>NW_026991712.1:10000000-20000000 GCF_029215605.1 Mirounga angustirostris | reverse complement strand
CTGCTCATATGTTCATAAACCATTTGTGCTTCTTTCTCTGGGAATGGCTTTTTATTTTCCTTGCCAATTTTTCTATTAGTTTGTGGTCTTTTCCTTGCTGATTTATAAGAGCTCTTTATATATTAGGAAAATAGGCAAATTGACCATGATTTTGTTTATGGCTTCTGGGTCCTATCCCGTTCTTAGAAATGTCTCTTCCATTCCAATATTATTTTAAAATCTACCCATGTTTTCTTTCACACTTTTATGACTTCCATTTTATGTTTACAATTTTGATCAATAAAGAATTCACTTTGCTACAAGGTATCAGATATGGATTTCATTTTGTTACTCATTCCCTGTGTCTTTCTTTTAATAGATGATTTTACCCCCATTGAAATTTATTGACAATAGACACGCCTGTTCTTAGTTCCCTGCTCTTAGCTATGTTTTCTATTTTTAATGCTTCCTTTGTTTTCTAATTTTTACTACATGGTCTGTTTTTATCGTCTTTGATATATCTGCTTTTTTTTTTTTTTTTTCTTTTTCTTTCTGGAGAACTACGAGATGAAAGAACAAGGAGGTCTGCCTGGCACACATATGAAGCCTCACATATGTGAGAAGTGTTTCGTGTGTGTGTGTGTCTCCTTATAAAGAGCAAATGGCTCTAATGGGATTGCCACCTACCATCTCTACTGTACCCTCTCCTCTGAGAATTCTTGTAACAATGGCACGTCTGCAGGATTCTCTCTTGGCTCTGCTTCTCATGACACTCTCCAGTACAGAACAGGGATTTGGACACTTTCCTAGGCTACCCACAACCCCACACGATACTGTTCCAGGCACAACTGGCTCTTCAACAATGTGCTGCCTCTTTCTGGAGACCACTATGGAAAAGTGGATTTCCTCCAAGTGTCTTCCCTCAGTTAGATCCAACTGTTACTGTGTTCAGCAATTATTTTTCAGAGCTTGGGGTTGTGGGTATTTTCTAACTTATTTGAAGATAAAAACTTTCTTTCCTTTTTTTCAGTTGGTTTTAGAAGACAGAGTTGGGGTAGAAACAGCTTTACTGCCCTGTTTTAGCCAGAATTTCACCAGTGAAGATTATTAAGCAGGAGAGAATATATTGATATAAAACTAATTATGATTGTGACAGGCAGACTAGAGGGGGGAAAAGAAGGGAGGCAGGGAAACCAGTTAGAAAGCTAGCGTGGTCATTGAAAATGGAAGAGAGGTAAAGCTAACCTGGACTAGGGTGGCATGGGGAGGAAGAAAAGTCTGGGAGAAATCCCACAGGCCAATCAACAGGACTTTGTAGCTGATTGAAAAGGAAGGTTGGGGTACATGGTAAAGAAAGGTAATTTGGTAGGGCCATGCATTTGCGGAGCGAGGCTATCTAGCAGAGGGAAGAGTTCACGCTTTCATATGTTGAAGTTGCTGGAACATTCAGAGGAAGAAACAAAGCAGGCTGTTGGAAGCCAAGGTTTGGGAAAGGTTTGGCAGTGGGTATGGATTTATGCATCTCCAGCAGATTGAAAGCTGTGGTGGCTGGAGCCATGAAATAGATTAACTTGCCAAGAAAGACAGGATGAAGTAAGAGAGTGAAGACAGACACTGGAGAACACTAGTCTTTCAGGGGCCGGTGCAGAAAGCTGCATTGGCCAACGGTAGAATTGTAGGTAAGAAGAAAACAAGAGATGGTGGTATTGTGCAAAACAATGAAAGAGAGTGCCCAGAAATGGTCAGCAGTGTCAAATGTTGAGAAGGGTTAGGAGGCAAGCACTAAAAGTTGCCCACTGAATTTGGTAATTGGTGAGAGCAATTTGGGCGGCAAGGGAGGCAAGTGGAGGGGAAGATGGTAAATTAATATTAAGTACCTAATACCTACCAGGAAATCCACTGGTGCTTTGCATATGCCATTCCAGTTAATTTCTGCAAAAATCCCCCAGAAGAGGAAATAGAAGCTACCAAACATTAAGTAACTCTTGCACCATCATGAGGAAGCCAAGGAGACAGCTAGATTTACACCCAAATCCTGCAGTCAAAGCACGATCCTGTTTCTACTATGTTAACTTTCAGGTCAGATTATGGTAAATTGACAAATGCCTGCGGCCTAAAAAAATGTAATGTGTTTCAGAGCATCGTTTCCTAGTGACTTCTATTAGAAAATCGTTGCTGGATTCCTTTTACAAATTCTGGCTCTCACACAAAACATAATCACAGCGCTCAGGACTGTGTTGGTACAATGTTAGTGTACCGGGCTCCCTGCAGATCAGCCTGATGGCATTGGCTTCATTCCTGACAATGGGGAGGGCCCAGAACATGCTAACAAACTAAGAGAGGTCACAGAATTAGTGTCCAAAGAAAGGCAACAAAGCAAGTATCTTTATGTTTCCCCTTCCCATTCTTTAGTAGGAATTTCTCCATCCTGAGTTCTGTGTAATTTCCAACTATGTCGTAGAATGATGAATACACAAACTTTCTTGACCTGAGAGCTTATGTTGTAATTCCTCTTTCTCAGGGTGTCATCTGTCTTGGATTCTGTCTCTCCTACAAGACTTCAGTGCTCTCTGGTGCTTAATACAGTGCCTGACACACAGCAGTGCTCAATGAATGTTTGTTCTCCTGAGGGCTGTTTTTTTTTGTTTTTGTTTTTTTTCAGGCTGAGGTCACTGCAGGTGGTCCTATAACCCATTTGCCTGTCTTTAAAAAAAAGTATAAAAACATCAAGGCTGAGGCACATAATTGGTGCTCAACTTCATTGCTCAACTAATTCACAACGAACCAACCAATGAAATTGGCTGGAAGGGGTACCAGCAACTTTATAGTTTTCCCCTGTATGGGAAAATGATGTTTAATGGACATACTTAATGGGAACAGGGCGCCTGGGTGGCTCAGTTGGTTGAGCGACTGCCTTCGGCTCAGGTCATGATCCTGGAGTCCCGGGATCGAGTCCCGCATCAGGCTCCCTGCTCGGCGGGGAGCCTGCTTCTCCCTCTGACCCTCCTCCCTCTCGTGTTCTCTGTCTCTCATTCTCTCTCTCGCAAATAAATAAAATCTTTAAAAAAAAAAAAAGGGAACATATTTAAGGATTCTGGAATTCCTCTATGCCATTTCTATTCAGAGCACCTAGCCCCCAAACACAAAGAATCCTACAAGTAATGGCATTTCCCATGGGGCCAGAAGATCGGGACCCATATATACAGAATATTCGCAGAAACAGTTCCCCATGCCAATTTCATCAGAAGGGAAGAATAACTCCTTGTTTTGGCACTTTGGTGACTGAGTTTGTAATGCATGCATCCTCCAGCTGACAGGAGGATGATGAAATCTAGTAAAAGATGTGTTTTGGGGTATACATTTTCTCAAAGAGGAAATTAATAAGAAAAAAATGACAATAAACACAATCATTTATTGCACATTGCACATGTGCCAGGACTGTAGCTTCATGCTTCCAACAATCCTGTGAGTTACGTTCCTTAACCAAAGTCACACACATGAAGTAATCGGCAGATCCAGAGTTCAATCAGATCTGTGTCTTACTAAATCAACAATCTTTATCTGAGACTAAGGACTACTGGCCCCCATGAAGAAAAAAAAAAACAACAAAAACAAAGAACAAACAAACAAACACCTGAAATATTGCAGTGAAACTGTCCTTTCAAGAGCTTGGAGTTGTGTCAGATCCTGCCAGTTTTCTTCCTGACCTTCCCTCTCCTTCCGTAATGGAATTCCTATAAAGGTGGGCCTGTGGCCCCCAGGAGAAAAAGACCGTAGTTCTCAGCCTCCTTTGCAGCTAGCTATGGCCGTGACTAAATTTTGGCTCTTAAGCAGAAGTGGTGTATGCAATTTCCTGGAAGTATTCTCAAAGGGAGAGGGCACATCATTCTTCATCACTTCCCTCCTTCCTATTTGCTAGAATTTACATGTAATCACTAGAGTTCTCACAGCCGTTTTGGAATAGAAGCCATACTCCACAGTTTATAAGAAAGAATTGTGTCTTGATCACTTGCACCACGGAGCGCTGGCTACCGCCTACAGAAATCTTGAATGTGGGGTAGAAATACATTTCTACTTGTTTAAACTACTGCCTTTATTTCCTGTTTCTCATAGTTGGATCTCTTTTTTTTTTTTTTTTAGATTTTATTTATTTGAGAGAGAGAGACTGAGAGAGAGAGAGCACATGAGATGGGGGAGGGTCAGAGGGAGAAGCAGACTCCCCGCGGAGCAGGGAGCCCAATGCTGGACTCGATCCCGGGACTCCGGGATCACGACCCGAGCCGAAGGCAGTCGCTTAACCGACTGAGCCACCCAGGCACCCTGGGTCTAATTCTAACCAATGTAGGAGTCTTATGGTATCTTGATCATTATGACACTTTACTGTTGTTGAATATAAGTTCATTAAGTTAAACTGGTATTGGGCATGCTAAGTATTATAGATAAAAGTGATTAAGATACCGTCTTGCTTCAAGAAGGTTTCAATTTGTGGGTGGAAAGAGGAGACATGTCCGCGAGACTACAATAAAGGAATACCTGGTATGTGAGTTAGTTCTATGCATAGTGTGTTTTTAGGTATGTTTTGAAGTGTTTATATCTAGTTTCCCCACATTGACAAGGAAGAGAGCACAAAATCATTTTTATGTTTTGTTTTGTTTTTCATCCTTGCTTACTAGCAGGTAGTCCATACTTTGAACAATTGAAAAATACATTCTTCAAAGGATCCACTGCACTTAAACAAAGCTGGAACTTTGTCTATTTCCTTGTTGGAATCTCTAACCCCGTCCTATCATCATTCTTCTGTACAAAAGGAAGATAAAGATTACAAGAGGAGTCCCAAACCCCATGCATCCTTTCCTCACTGGAAAATAAGGGCCCGGGGCCCCCTTCACTAGCTTTGTGCACAGGATACACACAGCAGGTGCTGGGAGAAATCCTGGAGGAGTGTTCTCAGAACTTGGAGAATAAAGATGTAGGTTCCAGTACCTAGCTTCAATTCCCTGTGACCTCAACAGATTGTCTTACCTTTCTGGGCCACAAGAGCCTTAATAACAATCAATTTATTGGGGTGGCTGGGTGGCTCAGTTGGTTAAGTGACTGCCTTCAGCTCAGGTCATGATCCTGGAGTCCCGGGATCGAGTCCCGCATCAGGCTCCCTGCTCGGAGGGGAGCCTGCTTCTCCCTCTGACCCTCCCCCCTCTCATGTGCTCTCTCTCATTCTCTCTCTCTCAAATAAATAAATAAAATCTTTAAAAAAAAAAAAGATTAAAAAAAAGCTTTAAAAAAAATAACAATCAATTTATTAATGGTAACAAGAGGGATTGACTCAATGGTCTCCAAGGTCTCATTTGGCACAAAGGCTCTGTGACTCTACGGTTAGAACAAGCCCTAAGTAGGGAGATGGGGAACCTTGAATTCAATTGGGCTGAATCCTGATTCTTCCACTGATTCACAGGCTCACCTTAAGAGAGAGAGAGAGAGAGGCAACATCTGCTAACCTCAGGTTCTTCCCTGTAAGATAAGGAAGATGAACAAGATAGATGTTTTTATAATATCTCCTAGAGTTCAACTAGTCTAGGAATACTTTAAGCAAAATTGTTTTCTTCATGGAAAAAAAACAAATTAGTAACATTATTAAACTTAAAATCAATAGGTGGCACTATTCAAAATAACCCCAAACTGTGTTCCATGCACAAAATGAGGATTTTTTTTTTTTTTTAGGTTACCACACTGTGATAACAACAAAATTGGCTCAGAGATGGAATTTTGCAGTATCTTTCATCATTTCACACATGCACTTAAAGGTCATGACTAAGGTCAGAAATGAAAATGTCCTCGATGGGAACAGAAGTGCCTTGAACAAGCATAGAGGTTCCTGTTGATAAGCATAACGAACAATCTTAATGTCGTGTTGTTCCCCTTGATCCCAAGTCAAAATGTTTCCTCTTATCCAAGTCCAAAAAAATCTGTCTATGTCCACTGGAAGAAAATCATGCAGCATCATTTATCCCTTCTTTTAACACCCTTGAAATTCTTCCTTTATAGATTTCAGCCTAAGGCCAGCAAAGTATGTTTTTTCCTCTTTTAGACCTTGTACATCGTGTACACGTTGCCAGAGCAAGACAGTCTACGTCAGCTCTAGGCTGTAACTAAGGACTTAGTAAACAAAACAGGGCTGGTTAACATAGCTTAGTGCCAAAAAATTGAAAAATTACTATCTTCACCAAACAATAAAATCCTCAGTAAACGGAAAACTTTAACGCTTTGGATTTTTCAAGCTGGTTTTCATTTTGTTGAGGAACATAGATTTACTTACCTATTAAAGGTAAACTTTAATAAAATAAACACCCCCAAGCTTCTCCCCTTCCTGTATGAGGCTGAGAATTTGAAGCTCCATGTTATGGGTTGAACTGTGTCTTCTCAAAATTCGTAGATTGAACTGTGTCTTCTCAAAATTCGTAGATTGAACTGTGTCTTCTCAAAATTCGTAGTCCTAACCCCTAGTGCCTCAGAAGGTGACTGTGTTTGGAAACAGGACTTTTAAAGAGATAACTAAGGTAAAATGAGGTCATGAGGGTAAGTCCTAGTCCAATCTGACTGGTATTCTTACAAGAAGAGATTAGGGCATAGGCAATACCCAGGAAGCTATGAAGCCAGAAGGAGAAGGGGGCCATTTGCAAGCCAAAGAGAGAGGTTTCAGAAAAAAACAACACTGCTGACACCTTGATCTTGGGCTATTAGCCTCTAGAACTGTGAGAAAATAAATTTCTGTGGTTTAAGCCACCCGGTCCGTGGTACTTTGTAATGGCCGCCCTAACAAACTAATACACTTTTGCATTTTCTATCTCAGATTTAATTACACAAACGGGGAGACTCTAGGGTCTCTCAGAGCTTGGCACATTGCCTTGGACATCACAGACACTCCACTTGTTTGTCAAACAAATTAACTAGTTCATTTTAAAGTGGAGCCACCACTCACCTAGACTTTCCGTGCTTCATTCTCTGTGAGGTGACACATGGCAATGAAAAGACCGGCTGTTTCTGCGTTCATCCTCCTCTCCCTTCCCCTCAATCTTTGGCCAGCTCTTGCACCTGAGTTCTTGTTCTGTCTGTGATGAGAACCAACACTCTTCTTATGTTGTTTTCATTTGTGTTTGCGGTTCTGCTGGCTAGATACACTGCTACCCAAAAGTCAGGATGTGATCTGAGCCTCCTGAACTGACAAGATGCTGGCAGAGTGAAGGAAATCTAAGAGCCAGCACCCAAGTCCTAACGAAACTGATCCACTTTGAGTTGAGGGGCTGATAGGGAAAAAAAAAAATCACCTAGCTCTCTGGAGCCATATTTGCCCATTCTATGTCTTCTTCTCTTTAGGTTTTATTGAGTTGAAAATTTACTTGCACTCTACCTTCCGGTCCACCCAAATTGGGAGGGCCTCCATTACAACATTTCTCTTGACACATTCTTCCCTTCCCACTTTGCATTTCAGCTATTAATGAACACAGTTGTATGGCACTATGGAGTTGGGTGAAAGCAGGGTCAGTATCACTTTAATCTTTGCATGGAGTGCCTGGCCCCCAAAGGGACCAATAGAGTTGCTGTTGTGGTGGTTGTTTAAATGAATGAACATCTCCAAAATATGTCAACCATTCATTCAACCAATTATCTATTAAGTGCACTGTCAGTGCTGGCACTGGGCCAGATACGGTGATCCAGAAGTGTCATTGAGGAACTCCAGACCACATGAAAGTGCCATTAAGTGAAAGGCACTGATGTGACGTGAAGTGAGCTGCAATGTGTGTGCAGTGTTAATGGGAACACAGCAAAACGAAAAACCAGACAATACAAGGGCTAGGGCTCCCGTCTTCCTGCCTACCTATCCTGGCTGTCCTTCAGCTTCAATACTCCCACGGTATCTGACTCATTACAGAGAGCATGGATTCATCTTATAAATGTTTCTAAGTCCAACTGTCTGAACTTTTAAAAAGCCCAGCTTAAGTTTTATCCCCTTGGGGAAATCCTTGATGATACCAGGATTATGTTATCCTTCTGCCTTCCTTATAGTCTTTATCATTGATTTAGCACTGACTCCAAGACCACCTAAAGAGATACTTCACTTATTCACTTGAACTTCTACTTTACACCATGCATTGCTTGTGTTTTTTACACCTGCTTAGAGACTGCAAGCTTCCTGAAACAGGCACCATGTATACTCATAGAATGTTAGAAACTCAATGAATTTAATGGTTATTTGATCCAACTCCATCTTTCCCAGGTGAGAAAACCCAGAGTCAAGGACACTGACACTTGCCCGTATGAACATACAGAGTTAGTGAAAGAACAAAACTAAAATGCAAAGCCAAAATGATTTAGAACAGTTATTAGGATACTGGCAGTCCTGATCTATTTTTTCCAAGGGCCAACATATTTTGGGGGTTTTTGTTTCTTTCCTCTAGTATCCTCTCTCTCTTGAACCTGATCCCTATAAAATGAAATAAAGTGATATTTTGTCCCTAATAATCATCCTTCTGTGTGGGCACATAGCAAAATGCTGCAGCTACAAGCTTAGGGTTGTGTTAGCTCCACAGACTTTGGAATCAGATGGTCTGGGTTCCTATCACATATTTTCAACTGCTTTTTGTTGTTCTTATTAACTTTGGACATCTCCAAGTCTCAGTTAGCTATCTATAAAATAAAAATTAGAGTACCTTCCTCTTTTGATCTCTTAACAAGATCAGACTTCTAAAGCATTGGTATGCTCAGGACAAAGTAAACGCTCATTATACTTACAACTGTTAAAAAATTAGATGCAGAGCCTTTGATATGATCTTGACTTGATGAACATGACAAGTAGAGGTAAAAATGATAAGAAAGCTCACGATGTGTAAAGTCATCATGTAAGCTCTTCGTATGCAGTTATACAATTCAAATCTCAGCATTCATATAGTACTACTTTTCTAAAAACATATATTTTTTAAAGATACAAAAATCCTGCCTTTCCAACCAGAAACGAAGAGATGCCCCTTCACTTAGTTAAACTAGTTCTCTCAGAAAATTCTTCAGGGAGGGTATGTGTTGGTGTTTGCAAGATTGGAGGACAGGCATTTAAGGTGAAAGCCATTATTCGTTGTGTCTAATGCCCTTTCCACTTGATACAAAAACAGGAATCAATTAATTTCCTTCAGACATCAACCAGTCAAGTCTGACTGGCAGCACTAGAGGTTTCTAAGGACTTTCTTTTGTAAATGATGTCATTAAGAGCCTTGTGAGTTTCCTTCCTCCCTGGCATGTGTTCTTCTTAAGAGTAGAACATTCAATTTACTGCTTTTTTTCTTTCCTGATGGGTAAATAAAAGTTTATGGTAAAAGTATGGAAAATAACCCCCATTACAGTTTTCCTTCAGCTCTGCCAAAACAAAACAAAACAAAGCAAAGCTTTGCCACAGAACTTAAGGAATACACATACCAGGAAAGGGATTGAGTGAGTTTCTGAGTTAGAGCAGATGGTGTTAAAGCTCACTGGAGAACTTTTTGCCATGTACTGAGGATCTTGTAAAAGGCTGCTAAATGCCTTTTCTCTCCTCCTTGAAAGTCCAAACAAAACGATCCAGATATGCTCACAGTGGTAGTCTAGGAACACAATGGGGATCAAAGGGCATGTGTATTTCTACCTGGGAGTTGATCTAGAATAAGGAGTGGGTGTAGAGGGGACAAGAAAGGGCATCCTCCCTCTGTTCCCACCTTTCCATCTCCGCCAGTTAGTGCACGCACCCCCCACGTGGTAGAGACCTACAGCAGGATGTGCTCCAGCAACATGGTCGGGTACAGTAGATGAATTTCATCTTCAGGAGCAATCACGTAAGCAAATCTATCATATATTTGGCTGCTTAAAATTACACGTGGTTCACCCCCAGGGACTTTCCACCAGGGCAGGGACTCAAACAAAACTGTGATAAAATTACCCTAAGGGTTTGTTAAACACACAGATGCCCAGATCTTGCCCCTAGAGATTGAATTGGTGGGGCAAAGAAATCGGAGTTCTTGGGGCGCCTGGGTGGCTCAGTCGGTTAAGTGTCTGCCTTAGGCTCAGGTCGTGATCCCCAGGTCCTGGGATCGAGCCCTGCGTCGGGCTCCCTGCTCAGTGGGGAGCCTGCTTTTCCCTATCCCTCTGACCCTTCCACCACTCATCCTCTCTCTCTCTCTCTCTCAAGGAAATAAATAAAATCTTTAGGAAAAAAAAGAAATCTGAATTCTTAATAAGTAAGCCAGGTGGAATTGTGATACAGGTGCTCAGAGTGTACTTATTGAAAAACTTGCCAGGATAGTGTGCCAAGCACCATGTCCTCCTCTTTCAAAACTCATGAGCCCCAAGTCCTCACCCCCACCCTCAACTCATTGTCTCATTGGAAATCAGCAGTCTGACACAGCAAAGGACATAATGGCTGGAAAAATCCTCTCCCAGAAATGTTATCTATTCTAATGAGAGAGAGAGAGGTTGGTTAGTTTAAAAAAAAAAGAACCACCTGCACATAAAGGAAATGTGGACACCCAAGGCAATTAGGAACATTTCAGCAGGTGAAGGAAGGGGACAGTTTGGGGGCTGGGCTGAGTAGTTAGGGGGGTACCTGCTCATAAGTCACCACAGGTGCAGCTGCGTCTAGAAGAACAGATGAACCCAGAAAGCCCATTTCTGGCTCTGTCAGGTGAGCCCAGGGCTGGTGATCCTATTGGGCAGTCTGGTCCACCGTAACCTTGAGGGAGCCACTGTGCCTGGCCCTTTGGCATTTCTACCTATCTGTCCCCGAATCTGAAATTTCTCTTTCTCCATTCTCATAGTTTCTCAGGAGAACTAAGCCCACACTGCAGCTGACTCCTACCCCACGTTCCACCCACCTGCTTTGTTTGGGATCACCAGTTACTGATTTCTTTTGCTGTTGTATTTTATTTTGCACTTTTCTAATGCAGAATGTCACTGCTCTTTGGAAAGCCCCAGAAAGTGCAGATGATGTTATCCTCAATTCTCTGTGGCACTTGCCTCCCAGCACTCGCCATGTGGTAAGGAAATGACTGGAGGTCGCTCCTCCCAAATGGAAGACATGTAATGCATGCATTGCTGATGCAGGATGTCCACATCTGACTCATTATTTTTGCTGATCAAGGCCATTAAGAGAGTAAGGCATGGCGATTCTGGTGCTCAGAGCACCGGTAATGAATGCCCAGACACTGGGCTAAGGACGTAACACCCATGATGCACTCTAAATTTCCTAACTGCCCTGCTCTGAGTGGGAGACATTATTATGCTCATTTAACAGATGAAGAAAGAGAAGTTCCAAGAGATTTAAGTGACCTGATGAAGCCTCACGCCTGGAAAGCAGACAGCTGGAATCTTTTCTTCAGACTTCACACCCTCAAGCACACTGAAAATTCTTTAATTAAAAGTGATTCTTTTGCAAGTACCGATGTCCTGAATTGAGAGAGTGGGCGCTCTATAAAAGCATGGCCCTTTCAGTCCCACAAACCCAGACTGTGAGGGTGTGTTAGGCATAACGTTTCCCCAGAATTGTGAATATAATTTAATCAAAACCATACTGTACCCAAACAGCCAACAAGACATTCATAAAGTGTTTAACACTCTAAAGAAGGGTATAATACTGCAACATAAAACCCATCCAAGCAACAAGCTTAAAATTGCATTTGCAAGCTTCGTTCTCTCTTCAGCCAGAGACAGGCTGGCTTTTTAATTCCAAGGCTTTAGTTCAAATCTGTTCTAGATTTGAACTGACGGAAAATGGTTCCTCCTGACAGCTATTCAGCAGTCCCGGTTGACTCTCAGTAAATTGGTGCTCCCAGGGGGGCAGAGTGGCCTGCACACAAACTGACTGCCACTGGCCTTTGCTGAAGCCCATGACAGAGCTGGAGAGACCTGAGGAAAAGACCAGCTTCCATGAACAACATTCCCTAAAGGGGACCCCATGCTTAAGGCAAAACAGCTGCTCCTGAGATACAACATCAGGCTCATGGGAGGCTCACGTCCTACCACAGACTATGCCTTGATTCATCTCCTTGTTCAGCTCTCGCTCTTTTTCGAGTCCTCCTCGTTTTGATGTCTTAGAGTCAGTGTCCACACCTGCACCAAAGGGACGAGAAGTCTCAGTGGCAGATTTTCTCAACAGCAAATCTCGGGACGATGGGGAACCCAGTTATCTGTGTGGGACCCTATCCAAGAGCAACAGGAACAGCTATGTTTATTGAGCACTTAAAGTGCCAGGGCCCCTGGGCCAACAGCTTCCTCGGGGCGGGGGGGCGGGGGGAGCTGTATAGTTGAGTGAATGAAGGCTTACAGAAGTGATTTCCAAGATCATGCATCTCGCCAATGGTGGTCCCACGGTACAATCTAGGTGAATCTGACTCCAAAATCCAAGCTCTACGTCCCCAATCTCTACCACCTCCCAAGTCACAGCCCTTCCACTAGCAAGCCTCATGTGAAAAATGGGCAAGTCAAGCCAATTCAAGATTTTAGAGGGCTGAAACAGAGTCCATAAGGCATTGTGGGAAGTTATTTGTTTCTTTGCTTTGTCATTGTTTGCCAGAATTTTTTCTAAATTTTGAATCTGAATGCCTTCAGTCAGAACATCCACATTTCTGTCTTCCCACTTTAGGCCCTGCTCTTAGCCTGCTACCCACTTGTCTTCTGAAGGCATTTGGGTTTTCAATCCCTGAAGAATCTGTAAAAATTTCCTTAGCTTGACCATTGTACAATCTCTACATGGCTGACTGTATCCAGCCATGGAAGCAGGATGGGTATGATGTAGAAACCAGTAAAGTTGGAGAGGCACTGAAAGTAACTGATGGCTATGTGATGAGATATGGAGTTTGGGCTTACATGAGGAATGGTGGATAGTATTCATGGGAAGGGCCAGTTCTGATCTGTTATTAGAATGTGAGTGGAATACTGTGTTGAGGACCCTGAGGCTGCACCGTGACTCAGCAAAGAGTGCCAAGATTTATTCATAAATTGTTATTTCGCTACAGAACACTTTCTTTGAACAAAAGCTTTTAAAGACTCCATTAATACAACAGCTGAAAGTGGAATTGCTCAGACCCAAGCAGAGATGAGGAGGCTGAAGCACATGCTACTGGTTACCTTTAATTCCTATAATTACTGGCATCCTACTTTCATAGAGATCTTGTGGCTCCTTAGAGAATAATTTAAAAATTATTAATGAAAATGTTCTCCACGGTTCTTTTATGCTCTTACTTTGATTCCCTGAGACGAGAGCTTTTGTAGATCATCGGAAGCATCCACAAAGAAAAATAGAGGTTTTCAAAGCTTAAATTCATTGAATCATCCTTAACAGAGTAGCTAAATGACCTCAGGCAAAGACAGGTTTCCATTTCCACTGTTTCACAAATGTTTACGTGGTGAGCCAGACCACCTGTGCGGTCTAAGCTCTCATTATCCCACCTGCACATATTGCACCTGCGTCTTAGCTGGCCTCTCTGTTCACACTGGGCCCCCAAAGTCTATTCTCCATATATACAGAGAATGGGTCTTCTAAATGTCACACCAACTCACTTCACCACTCAGCACTTTACAGGGACTTCACCTTTGACTGAAAACAAATTTCCAAGTGCTCATCATGAGCTACAAGTTCCTACATGTGCTCCCTGATGGCCTCTTCATCCATTTTGTCTCACCTACTCTGCTCTTAGAGCAACAGTTCTCAAAGTGTAGTTCCTGACACTCTTTCAGGGGTCTGGAGGCCACAATTATTTTTATTCTAATACTAAAATGTTGTTTTCATGCCTATTTTGTTACAGGGGTACACGGAACAAATACTTTCTTGATATAGTTTCAGATTCCACATTGCAACTACCCTCTAAAAGACTACCACTTGTTGAGTTTTGATGTACAATTAACCCTTGAACAATGCATGGGTTAGGGGCCCTGACCCCTGTGTATAACTTTGACTCCCAAAAAACTTAACTACTAATAACCTACTGTTGACCAGAAGTCTTACCAATAAACAGTCAATTAATACATATTTTCTATGTTATATCAATATACTATATTCTCACAATATAGTAAGCTGGAGAAAAGAAAATGTTGTTAAGGAAATTATAAGGAGTTACTAAAACAAATAAATACACTTAAAAAAAAAGGGGGGGGGGCACCTGGGTGGCTCAGTCGTTAAGCGTCTGTCTTCGGCTCAGGTCATGATCACAGGGTCCTGGGATCGAGCCCCGCATCAGGCTCCCTGCTCGGCGGGGGGCCTGCTTCTCCCTCTCCCACTCCCCCTGCTTGTGTTCCCTCTCTCGCTGTGTCTCTCTCTGTCAAATAAATAAATAAAATCTTAAAAAAAAAAAAAAAGGGAGTGCCTGGCTGGCTCAGTCAGAAGAGCATGTGACACTTGATCTCAAGGTCATGATCTCAAGCCCCACATTGGGTGTAGAGCTTACTAAAACAAAACAAAACAAAACAAAACAAAAACATAAAAATTTAAAGAAAAGAAAATTACAAGGAGGAGAAAATGCATTTACAGTGCTATACTGTAGTTATTAGAAAAAAAATCCATGTATAAATGGACCCATGAAGTTAAAACCCATGTTGTTCAAGGGTCAACTATAATATCAAAGAAAATAACTGCAAATCTCTAAAAGGTTATTAAAATACTTCTATTTTCCAACCATGTACCTGTGTGAGCCCAGATTTTCTTCATACACTAAAATCAAAACAACATACTACAACAGATTGGATGCAGAATCCAGCTGTCCTCCAGCAAGCCAGACATTGAAGAGATTAGCAAAAATGCAAAACAATGTTACTCTTCTCATTATTTTTTTTTTTGGAAAATAGTTATTTTTCATAAAATTATTATTTATATCAGCATGTGCTAGGTTTATTATTGTAGTTTTAAATGAATCAATAAATATTTTTAAACTTTCTGTTTTAACTTCTAATATGTCAAATATAAATAGAATCCATGTAACCAAAGCTCTCAAGGATCCTCAATAATTTTTAGGAATGCAATAGGGTCCTGAGACCAAAAAGTTTGAAAACCACTGCTCTAAACTCACTAGACTTTCCACTGTTCTTTCCTGTGCCAAAAAGAGATTTTCTCTAAGGAATTGGCTCACATGAATTCCAAGTTCAAGATTTGCAGTCAGCAAGCTGGAGACCCAAGAGAGATGATGGTGTATGTTCCAGTCTGAGACCAGAGGCAAGAGAAAACTGATGTCCCAGCTAGAAGACAACCAGGCAAAAAGAGTTCTTTCTTACTCAGCCTTATATTTTATTCAGGTCTTCAGCAGATTGGATGAGGCCCACCCACATTAGGGAGGACAATCTGCTTTACTCAGTCTACTGATTCAAATGTTAATCTCATCCAGAAACACCCCCACAGACACACACACAGGGACATAATGCTTAACCAAATATCTGCGCATCTGGCCCAATCCAGTTGACACATAAAATTAACCATCACACCTTCCATTGATTTAGATCACTACTTAAATATTATTTTATCAGAGAGAGGTTCCTCTATACCACCCTACATAAAATAATATTAGCATCCCAATAGCCCTTCTATCTCTTTAATCATGCTTCTTCTTCATGTTTTCTTAGCATGTTTTACCATTTATAAATTATATACCTATTCTTTTATTTCTCCTTCTCCAACTACAATGTAAGCTTCTTAGTCTATTGAACAGTTTGACTCCCTGTTGCCTCCCCAGTGCCTAGAACCGGCACATAGTAGGTCTCAATAAATATTTGTTGACTAGATGAATAACTACATCACACTATCTGTATAGACTTAAGATTGTAATTAAGGTTGGGAAGCCTGGGTGGCTCAGTCAGTTAAGTGTCTGCCTTCGGCTCAGGTCATGATCTCAGGGTCCTGGGATAGAGTCCTGAGTCGGCCTCCTTGCTCAGCAGGGACCTGCTTCTCCCTCTGCCTGCCACTCCCCCTGCTTGTGCTCTCTCTCTCTCTGACAAATAAATAAATAAAATATTTTTTTAAAAAGATCATAATTAAGGTTTGAGGAAGCATAGTTATTAGAGAGGAAGTATTGAATTGCCCTGAAGTGGACTGTGATGTGTTTGTATCAAACATGGTGCTTTAAGCAAGGGAGATAATTATTTCTCTTTCACCTAAAAGTTTGGAACTAGGCAGTTCAGCAAAGGTATGGCAGCTCTGCTTTACAAAGTCCTCAGAGACTCTATGGCATGGACCTTTCTTTTTGGTCCAATTTGGCAGGTAGAGAGCTAGCCATCATATCTTAATTCCAAAAGAGAAGAAGGAAAAAACTAACAAGAAAAGTGAAGCAAAGGGTGCATAACTACTTTTAAAGAAAGATTTCCAAAGCTGTTACACAGCAATCCTACATACACTCATTTGACAGATTTCATCAAATTGCCACACCTGGTTGCAAGTGAGTCTAAGACATATGTCTTTATTCTCAGGGGACACATACATATCTAACATTGGGGTGGTTACTTAAAGAGAGAGGAATAGATATTGAGGGACCATAAGCAGTCTCTGCTATAGGTAGCCGTTGTTTTAGCCTGCCCTCTTCTTCTGGTAAAGGAACTCCTTTTTTATTAAGAAACTCCCTCACTCTATGCTAATTCCTGTGGCCCTGGTAATATGGTCTATACAGTACTTCCTCTACCAGATGTGGGAATGTGACTCAGGCTGGATGAGTCATCACAGTCTATCCTCAGCTCATTGATTGGTCAAGAGATGAGCACATGACCCAAGCAAGGTCTGGAATGGGCAAGCCTGGCCAGATAGAATTTTCTTTAAGATGTATATATAAATGGTGGAAGAGAAAAGCCTTTTTACCCTGGGATTCCTAACCTGGGAATTAGTGAATCTGGGGCTACTGACATCCATTTCACCTCAGCTACATATAAGTTCTTATCTGCAATAGGAGGAAATGAAGCCAAAACACAAAAGCCAGCAGATCCATAGGGTAGAGAGATGGCATCATTTGAAATCTTTGATCCAAGTGTGCCTGAAGCCTGATGTCTCAGTTCACTCTTTTGCTTAAGTTGGTTTTTGTTGGATATCTGTCCCTTTCATTTGAAATTCCTGACTGAAATGTGTATCATTGGCATAATTTCTTTAAAATTATTCTAAAATGTTATTTACTATCCAATAATGATTAATTTCTGATGTGAAAAGGAAAGAAAGTGTATATGTTTCTGCCTCAAACACCCATTTTTGAAGTCTGGGTTGTCTCCTTTGAAAACTCCCCCTGACCAAGTTTTCCTTTCCATTCTTCCTGCCCACCCCTGCCTGCTTGATGCTCTCCTCTTTGTCACAGAGCACCTGGGCTTCCATCTAACATAATACCACACTAAATTGAAATTACTTGTTTCCAGAACAAACTGTCCCTTGAGATGACCATTTCCTTGATGACAAGGGACTAGCCTATCTTATTCATCTTCATATCTTCATTTTCCCAGAACTTACCTCACTACTGGGCATATAGTAATGCTTATATTAAACCTAATGCTGCAAATATGTACCCACAACTTAGTATCATGACCTTGTGGTAGAGGGTCTAAATTACTCTTCCATTTCCTTTGGAATGACTGGCCCAATCCAGTTGACATATAAAATTAACCATCACACCTTCCATTGATTTAGATCACTACTTAAATATTATTTTATCAGAGAGAGGTTCCTCTATACCACCCTATGTAAAATAATATTAGTATCCCAATAGCATAGTATCAGTCAATAAAATAGTATCAGTCAAATAAATCAAGTCACCTTGAAAGTGGAAATTACAAAACTAAAGTAATAAGTTATATCACGAGCACTATTCAGCTGACTCTGTGAGAATACAATTCTCAAAAATTGAATTGCTGAAAGGTTTCTAAGCAAAACCACCCCAAAAATAGCAAACCAATGCCTTTAATTTTAGATAAATCTCAAGGATCAAATCATAGGAATATACTTTGACAGATAAAGCTTGATTTTTAATTGTGAAATTCATAATGCATTAAAGGATTTTTTTAAAATTCTGATTCATTTTTGCATAAAAATTGTTTGAGGTCAGTAAATTTCCAGTAGTTTCTCTCCTTGAGGTGAAAAGCAAGGTCTGATGCAATCACAGAGCCCAAGCAACCAATTATTCCAACTGGCCCCATTTCAGTGTCAAAAAATAAGTGTGCCTTTGGGACAAAAGTAGATATTAAATCAACTATGAATTTTTCCAGTTTACAAGAGGAAAACATGCAATTAAAACATTGTGAGTACAAGCATTTACAGGTACTGTAGAGGACTATTTTGCATTTCCTCAAATCCTTAACATCCATTATGCCCCCTCCCACTCCTCACCTCTCTTTTAACCATTTGGTGCCATTTCCTTACTTCAATACAGCTTTGTTCCACCTGCTTCCATTGTGCTGTTACATAAGATATATCACACTTCTATATGTTTTAGGCCCAACAGTATAATTACATACATACTGTTTTATACCATTGATTTTTAAATCAGGGAGCAGAAAGGAAGAGAAATATACATTTATATTATCTTTTATAATTATGTAATTACCATTCCCAGTGCTCACTGTTTTTTCTCAAGGGTTCATATTACCATCTGCAGTCATGTGCCTTTATCCTAAACAATCTCCTTTATTATTTTTAGTAAGGTGGGTCTGCTAGCAACAAATTCTCTCAGGTTTTATCTGGAAATTTCTGTATTTGGCCTTCATTTGTGAAGGATAGCTTTGCAGGACATAAGATTCTTGGTTGGCGGTTTTTTTCCCTTCAACACTCCAAATATGTCATTCCACTGCCTTCTTTCCTCCATCGTTTCTGAGAAGTCAAATGTTGGTCTTAGCAGGATTCATTTATATATGATGAGCCCTTTTTCTCCTGCTGTTTTCAAAATTTTCTCTTTGCCTTTATATTTCAACATTTTTACTGTGATGTGTCTCTTAGTAGATCTCTTTGTGTTTATCCTGCTTGCAATTCACTGAGTTTTTGAGATGTGTAAATTGATTTTCATCAAATTTGGAATGTTTTCAGCCTTTTTTTGAAGGGGGGCACATTACTTTCTGTTCCTTTCTGCCTCTCTTTTCTTCTTCTGGTACTCCCATTACCTGTCTATTGTGGTATGCATAATGGTGTTCCACAATTCTCTGAGGTTCTGTTCATTTTTCTTCATTCTTTTTGTTTTCTGTCCTTTGGTTTGCCAAGTCTCTATCAATCTAACTTCCACTTCACTGATTCTTCCAAATTTGTTGGTTCCTCTAGTGAACTGTTCATTTCAGTTATACTTTTTAACTCCAGAGTTTCCATTTGGTTATTTTAAAAACAATTTCTCTTTATTGATATTCTTTGTTTGTTGAGATATTGTCATCATAGTTTCCTTTATTTCCTTAAGTATGGTTTAATTCTTTGAACATACTTATAACAGCTGCTTTGAAGTCTTTGTCCACTAATTTGACAACTAGCCCCCCTCATAGTTTCTGTTGCCTGTTTTCCTTCTGTGTATGAGTCACACTTTCCTGTTTCTTTTTTTTTTTTTTAAGATTTTATGTATTTATTTGACAGAGAGATAGAGAGAGAGTACAAGTAGGCAGAGCAGCCGGCAGAGTGAGAGAGAGAAGCAGGCTCTCTGCTGAGCAGGGAGCCCGACGTGGGGCTCGATCTCAGGACCCTGGGATCATGACCTGAGCTGAAGGCAGCTGCTTAACCAACTGAGCCACCCAGGCACCCCCACATTTTCCTGGTTTTTTTCCATGTCTTTTTTTTTCTTTTAATGGGACATTTTAGGTAATGTATAGCAGCAATTCTGGGCAATGATTTCTCTCCTCCCTTTCTGGGCTTTTGTGTGAGTATGCACACTTATTTATTTGTTTAGTAATCTGGGTATACTATTTTAATGAAATGTAATTCCCTTTTCCTGCATCTGACAGTATGAAGCCTCAGTATACACCAGTCATCCTGGAATGACAGTGGTTTTAACAGGGATTTCTTTGAACTTCTCATTCCCTGACTTCTCTATTTAGTTGTCTATCTCTTTTGTATCACACTCAGCTATTAGACTCCATTAATTGCATGTGATTTTTCTCTTCCTTTTCTCTTCTCCATAAATTGCTCCTTGGTTTGATCTAATTAAATGCAGGCAGGGGTAGTTTGGGGCCAGTCTTTGAAACTTTTCTCACATCGGGGGGACTCTTAGAAGCTATGTGTTTTCCTGATTCTTTCTAGTAAACTAGCTGGCCTATGGTTTAGCTTGATGCTCAGAACTACCAGCCCCTCTTAATTTCTTTCTACCAAATCTTCATTGTTTTAGAGAATGCCCTTAGGTTTGAACTTCCCCTCATTCTGTTTCAAATAAAGTCAGTTCATTTAGGGGTGAGCTTCAGACCTCTCTGTTCTTACTGGCTGCATCACACCCCCTGGGCAAAATCTCTGAGCCACTGATTCATGTGCTGGACAGTGACAGGGGTCTGCTTCTCTTGGAGTGACACCTCTGCTTTATAAGCAGAGACGTGGGGAGGGGTAGTAGCCTCTGTCCTTCTCAGTTTGGCTCTCCTGGCATGGAATCTTCCCCTATGGGTTAGCTGGGGTGAGGATAATTAGCAACCCATTATTCTCAGACTTCCATGCTTGGAGTAAAGCCTTCACCCTATGAGTGGGGACTGGATGGAGGAGAGGAGTATCCAACCTCATTGATGCACTCACTGAGAACTCAGTCTCTGTAACTTGAAGTTGTACATGATTAGAAATGTTGGCCTGTTGCTCCTGGTAAAATACTGTATCCCTTGATTGGGAACTGAGGGGAATGGCAGCTCTTTTTGGCCTAGAGTGGAGCTTCTATCAAGCTCAGCTAGCAAGGAGAGATAGGGAGGGAGAGGGTGATGATTCAAGTGCCACTGATTCTCACTGATCTTACATATTTAGTAGATTTTGCTGAATAAATATTTCTCCATTTGCTGTACACTCTTAGGACAATTTCCAGAGACTTTAAATAGTTGGGTTGTTTTTTTAAAACCACTTTCACTAGTTATGGTTGTTTCACTGGAGAATAGGTATGCCAATCTCTTGACACCTTTCCAGAAGTTTTAGCCCCTTTTAAAAAATAGAATTCCATAAGCTAACATTATAATTGCTAGTTTTTGTTGTCTTTGCTGACTTTGATTTTTAAGTTGTAATAATAATTGCTAGTAAGGTAGAGAGATGCTATTTTTTCCTGATCAATTTGACTTGATTCCTCTCAAATAAACTTACATGCAAATCTGAAAACAGAAGCAGGAAAAGTGAAGCAAGTGGGAACGTTTTATAATTTGTCATTAAAAGTATACAATGTTTTTTTCTTTTTAGTTTTAAAAGGGAAACACCAAGACTAAAGTGAATTTATAGTTATGAAGGAAATCAAGCATGTAGGCACTGGCTACCAAGCTGAGACCCCCGTTTTTATTTTGACCCTACAATATTTTAATGTGGGTAAGTCACTATGAATCCACATATGAATTGCTGCATCTACTCCATGACAATCTTGTTTTCAACATGGCTTAACTAACTGGAACCACTTTTAGTAGGGTACATGTGAATTAATAAAAATGTTATCATTGTAAAAGCTAACAACTGTTGAGTGCATATGCCAAACGTTTTAAAAACTTTTAAATTTATTATTCCAATTAATTCTAATAACATTACTATGAGGCAGTTTGGATTATTACTGTCCCCATCTTATAGATGAAGCAACTAAGGCACAGAGAGGTTAAGTTACTTGCCTAATATCACACAGTTTATCCATTAGTGATGAGGCTGGATCTGAACCAAGGCAGACTCATTTCTAGAACTTTAGTGAAACTTCGTACTATACTAATACTTAAAAAAAAAATTTGTTTCATTACCAAAGAGGCATATAGTAACCTCCTAAGAGTGTTGCTTAGGAAAATTTCTCTAAGGGAATTATTCATTCACTTATTCAAAAACTCTCTGAGCACCTATTACATCCATGAAGCTGGATTGTTCAATTAAGCATGGAAACTGAATACCAACCTTTTAGGATAAAAGTTGACTCCTCTCAGAATGGAAAATAGCTTCATGAGAATCAAAACCCAAGAGTCACACTGTTAAGCAATAGCTGTAATTGTGGGAAAGGTCTTAAGATTTTAATGAGCATGTACTACAAGCCAGGCACCATGTTAAGCTAAAATGCTTTACGTAAGTAATTTCATGTCCTTCCTCCAAAAACCACAAGTAGTTAAGAGCTCAGGCTGTAAGTCTGCCTTGTGGGGTCTGAATCCACTTCCATCAGAGACTAGCTGTGTAAATCAGATATATTATTTAACATCCCTGGGCCTTAGTTTCCTTATCTGGAGATTGAAGATAATAATACTTTGTAGCAGGTAGGAATGTATTTCAACTGCAAGTAAAGAAATATCTGATAAAAGTGGCTTAAACAAATAAGGGTCTATTCTTCCACATAACAGGAAGCCTGAAAAACGGAGACTGCAGATGTTGGTTTAGCATTTCTACAATGTCAGGGCTGGCATCTATGATGCTTTCAGCCCTTTCTTGGGAAGCACAGCTAGCTGCTACAGTTCCAGACATCATGTCAGTATTTAGGGCAGAAAGAGAAGAGGGGACAAGCCACAAGGTTCTCTTTGATCCATAAAACTAAGGCAGAACCAGCAGATTTCTGCTTATGTTTTCCATGGCCAGAACCATGTCATATATGGTCACTTGAGCTACAAGTGAAGCTTGAAAAGCAAATACGTAGGAGACGCATTGTCACCCACACAAAATCAGGATTCTAGGAGCAAGGGAGGGGAGAATGAGTATTATGGGATGAGCACCTAAACAAGTGTTTGCTACACTCCTTCATGGGTGGGAGAATTAAGAGAAGTTCTGCTGCAAACTTAACGCAATCTGGGGTCCTCATCCAGGGCCAATAGATGTTAGCTATTTTATTTGCAAATGAAGAGGTTAAACAGCTTACTTCAAATCATAGTTTCTATACAAGACAGACAAAATTTAAAGGCAGCCTCATGGACTCCAAAGTGTATGCAGTAACAAATAGGTAAAGGGGATCAACAGTGCACTTATTGTGATGAACACTGAGAAATGTATAGAATTGTTGAATCATTACATTGTGCGCCTGAAACTAATATAACACCATATGGTAATTATACCTCAATGAAAAAAAAAGTCATTAGGGCAACTGGGTAGAGGCACTTAAAGGGTTCTTTTCCTCCTGAACTCCTTTTGGTGCTCTACTTAATATTCACGGTTTTTTCCTCCATAGATATGCTAAGGTATGCCTCAGCCAGAGCCCCTGCAGTAATTAGTGGAAAAAGAAGTGAAGTAGACAGCTCTTGTGTTAAGTCTTCTGAATCACCAGGCAACTGCCTAAGATGCAGCAGAAAGACATCTGCGTTTAACAAAAAACTCTTGTATTTAATAGAAGAATTGCCATGAAGCTCGATTGTTTGATTAAGCATGGAAGCCAAATACTGACCTTTTAGGATAATAGTTGGCTCCTCTCAGAATGGAAAACAACTGCATGAGAATCAAAACCTGATGTGTAAGTGTCCCCTCAAAGCAAGATATTCAAAAGATGTTAGAAGCTTTAGCCAGGAGAATCGGCATCTCTCTTTTTCAGCTACAAAAACTTACCATTACTAATTAAAACCACGGTATTGAAGATGATGGCTCCCCTACCGCATGAAAGACTTGGTTCCACATTTGCAAGGTGTAAGGAAAACGTGAGGTCTGGTGACCTCATATAGAATAACCCCACACATATAATTACTGTGTACAGAGGTGTCTGGAGAGCAGATTTTTAATCAATGCCAGGAAAAGCCTGTATTGCATTAATAGAAAATGTAGAACACATGGTTCCAAGCCTGTTTGCTTAACCATAAAATGAGCAGAGTATTGCTGACTTGACTTCTTCCCATAGGGTGAAAGAGCAGAAGATAAGCTTCATGAAGACACAATCTATGTCCACAGAGATGGCAATGTTTGTTATTCTTGAGGAATTCAAGGATGATCAACTTTGACCTTGCCAAGTAGGAACATGAAAATGACAATCATAGCAACAATCAACCACCCACACAACAAACCGTTTACCACTGCCATCATCATTTCATAAAAGGATGTTTTAAACACCACGCTACTAGGATAGACATACTTATTCTCAAAGCAAAAGACAGTACTCTACATTGAATGAGTTTTATGGAAGTCTTACTGCCTCCTCCCAAATTTTTCTTGTTTGATATGCACAAATTAACATTTAGGCCACAGAGTCCATCCAGGCATTGTTTTCTCAGATGAACTTTCTGGACATGGGGTTTCAAGGACAATCTCTGGTGTAGGATTACAGGCAGGGCCCAGGAGTTTCAGGATGCAGGCAATTAAAAATCTATACGAGGAAATTTTTATAGTGTTTATCTGTAATTGGAGCAGAGAATTTGGCAAGGCTTCCCCCATGCGCTTCATGGTCTGTCTTAAAGTATCTCAATAGTTTGTTTAGACTTCAAGTTCAAGTACCTTACATATTCATTTTAACTCTATTACTAGAACCTAGTCACCTCGAAGGCAGGGGACTTACATACATCCAGTGATATCTACTGAGTTGGTGGGAGCTTGATGATTGTAGATTCTGTAAAAGTTCTAAGAGCCCATCATAGCAGCTGATGAACATCACTGTGAGCTGGTCCTGGGGAAATGCTGGATCTGTCCAAAGAGCTAAGAAAAGAGAAAACTGTTTACTGTCAACTGAAAACTTTCATGTTCACATACCTAACTACATGACGTCTCATGCATAGGCTGAGCATACGCAGATGGTCTGAGGCTGAAATGTAAGTTCACTCTAGAAAATTCAAATAAAACCAATCAAGGCTATCCATATTTAAAAGCTGAAATAAGGACTCTATAAGCTAGATTTTCTAACACCCATGTGACCTTCTCTAGGTATTTACTGTATAATGGTAATGGAACAATCACAGGAGATTGGTAGCAGGCAGGAAACTTTGAGACAGTCTTAACGAGTCTTCTCGTTTTTCAAGGAAACTGACCCCAGTGAGGTTGGGTGATTTCTTTGAGGCCATCACAAGGGACACGAAGACGTTGGGACATAAAACTCAGGTTTCCTGTTTTCCAGAACCATGATCTCTCCACAGTATTACTGACTCTCTGGCTGATAAAAACACCTTCTACTTTCATATTCAATTTAATAAAAATAGCCCATGGTTAGTGCCAAGAGTGACTTGCAGTGGCATTAGATAGTTAAGGGACAATAAGCATCATAAACAGGATAATGACATGACCTCCGCCCTCAGTGAGTCATAATTAAACAGGAAGGACTTCACACACCCAAGTAACACGTTTTTGGGGTAAAAGTTTATCTTGAGAAATAAAATTTTCGAATTTTTCAACACACCCAATTTGCTGAGTCCTTTCCTCTTTCCTACTATATTCTTAATATCTAACATGTGCATGTTACATAGAATATCTGGTATTAGGCAACTAGATATTCCTGTTGAAAAAGAAAGTCCTCTAGTGTTTAGTTCTCAATGTTTGAAAGTATGAATGAAATAATATACTTTATGCAATTCTCCTTTGTACAAAATTCTGCACATCAATCTATACCCTGGCATGCAAACTTCTAATTGTAACACCAATCAAATTAAGAATGTTGCTTAACTGAATGCACATCAGTGTTACCTTAATCAATGTTCCAACTAAATACCATCACAGTAAAAGCATTGAAGGATATGACTGAACCTAAAAAACTATATGAGCACTCTATGAGTTACTCATGCAATGAGAAAGGAGTGAAAGAAGTAATTCTGAGTGGTGTGAACTTTGAGGACAGGGACTGTCTTGTTGATTCTATTATCATAGTCCTAGAATATGAAAAAATAATGAGCATTCAAAAATACTGTATGCATGAGTGAAAGAAAAGAAAGAAGGGAGGGATGGAAGGACGGACAGATAGAGGTTGGTTGATTAGAACTTGAAAAATCCAAGTATCAGAGGAAGTATTTTAGTGGAGTCTCAACAGATACAACTTCCTTAGGCAGCAAAAACTCTGTAGAAAAGGGGAAAGCATTCCAGACAGGAATAGGTGGGCTCTTACTTATCTACAGCCAAGCAGGCTGCCCACAGTCCTACTCTGGAGACAGCTATCCACATGCACTCCAGCAACCCCTAGGAGGAGAAAGACCATAAAGTGTATCGCATCATGCTGGATGTCTGTCAATATATTTAGAGCTCGTCAACTAGGATTAGCTTGGCTGACTAAATTCTTCTTTAAGAAGATAATTTGGGTAGAGGCGGTGGCAGAAATAAGAGGCAGTTCTAGAAATGACAGATCTGGGTTAAAATTTTGTTGCTTCCACTTACTTAGCTGTATAAACTAAATGCAAGCTCAATGAGGGCAAAAATTGTGTCTCTCTTGTTCATGAATTTATCTCAGTGCCTAGCAGACAGAATGTACCTACAAAATAGTGGATGATAAATTTTAATCATACAATGCACTTAAGAGTTTCCTCATCTGTAAAAAAAAGGATACTGCCACTCATTTCACATGGTGCAATGAGTTGAAACAAGAAAATGCACATGTGATATGTAGCACTATGCCAGGCTCATGGGAGATGCTTAATGAGGAGCTGTGATTAGAAACAATAAGGCTTTGTTTTGTCTTGAATGGGGATTTTCATGTAATTTTAATTAGAGATTTATAATGATCTTCTCTCTTATTAGCTGAGAGACAGTAATGAGAGTCTGGAGCAAACAGCCCAAGAATTCTCAACCTGGGTAGTACCCACTCCCAGGGGAGCACTGAAGATAGGCCAGGAGTTTGATTGTTCCAGTGACTGGGCCTGGTTAGTGTGCTGGGACCAGAGTGTCAGATGTCCAGTAACATGTGGGACAGTCCTACACAAAATACCCCAATGGCCCCAATGTGCTCCTACTGAGAAGCACAGTGTAATCTTGAGAGGTAATGAAGTTTACTCGTTTCCTGCCATCTTTTGCTTTAAAACACTATATGTACAACTTTATGAAAAATATTTGCAAGTTTTTGCAAGTGCAATTTAAATTACACTTACCCCTATTTTGTTGTCTCACATGTACACAAAGAAATATCAGATTCTATCACAGTATAAGATAAATTCGGTTAAAATGTCATAATTATTTTTTATGATTGCACCGAGGGAAAAAGTTCTTGTGAAATAGTCAATCAAACAAAAAACATGGCACTAAAAGCAGAAAATGTGTTTGCAAAAGACATCAAGGATTTTTATCTTGTCAAAGCAGCAACCAAGACCTTTCTTAAGAGAATCAAAGAAAGCCACTTTGAAGAACTCTTATTTCCCTCCTTCCATGTATTGTCTCCTTCTGGCCCTGTATTCCACATAGAGAACATCTGTGTCCCGTTAAGATTTTAGTTCCCCTGCTGAGCAACAGTCTTGCCAGTTTCAAGCCTAGGTTTTGCTTATTCCTTTGCAAAGAGGAAGACAGAGGAATGATGATAAAAGATCAAGGCACCGAAGAGGGAGAAACAGCTCAAAAGTGTAAGGTCAAAGATCTAGAATAGGGACCTTCCAAGTCGAGGGCTTGTGTACTCCAAAGAGCATACAAGAGATAGAAGACTGTACTAGAGCCCCTACTTACATTTATCTATCTACATATAAATGGACATTGAGATCATCTCCTGAATCCTGCGTCAGACAATATTGTGAGGTATTTCATAGCATCAAGGGACTGGGGACGGTGTCATCTTCACTCATTCCTCTATTTTGACATATTGCAGTTTATTGTGTCCAGTTAAATGGACTTATGGGTTATGTTACCTGTTTTAACTAAACCAAACACCACGAAGTAGACAATGGTCTTTCAAAGATTTCTACAGAACACACCGGGTTGAAGACAATACCAATCCTGCAAGCACATGCAAACAAATGAAAAAGAGCTAAGCCAATGCTTGTTTCATAGCATGAGCTCTACCAAAGCCAGAGCACGAGACAGAAGCATGATGACCAGTTGCTTGAGTCAGTGCTGTCCAACAGGACTGATGATGAAAATGTTCTAGAGTGGCGCTGTCCAACATGGTAGCCACCACCTAGATAAAGTTATTAAACTTTTCAAATGTACCTCATGACACTGAGAAACTAAATTTTTATTTTTTTAATTTAATTTAAATTTAAATAGCCACTATTTAAATGGCTATTTAAATGTCTAGTACCTACTATCCTGGACAGTGCAAGTCTATGAGGTAACAAATAGAGCCAAGTTCTTAGGTTTGAATCCAAATGCTGACACTTACAAGCTGTGTGACCTTTACCTTAACTTTTCCATGTTTCAGTTTCTTCATCATAATCATACTGCCTATGTCATATAGTTGTTGTTAAGATCAAGTTAGTTAATGCATAAAAAGTACTTAGAATATTGCATAATATATAGGACATTTTATTAGCCCCTAATCAGATTGGAGAAGAAAGAAAGAAATTATTGGGCGCCTGGGTGGCTCAGTTGGTTAAGCGACTGCCTTCGGCTCAGGTCATGATCCTGGAGTCCCGGGATCGAGTCCCACATTGGGGTCCCTGCTCAGCGGGGGGTCTGCTTCCCCCTCTGCCCTCTTCCCTCTCGTGCTCTCTGTCTCTCATTCTCTCTCTCTCTCAAATAAATAAATAAAAAATCTTTAAAAAAAAAAGAAAGAAAGAAATTATTCATTTGAAATACAAATTGACAAATGCTTATTACTCATGAACCTTGAACAAAGTTTATATTGGGCTTTAAGATATTAAATAGTAGGAAGGGATCACAAACTTCAGGACATTAACAAATAATTTATTTCATCTTTATCCTTCCTTGTATAATTTTATGATGAATATGGTAGCTATTAATCCAACTATATAAACTATGTAATTATTTTAAATGTGAATGACATTAAATACACCAATGAAAAGACAAAGATCATCAGCAGATTTAAAAAACACCACCCAAGACCACACTATGTGTTAATATATACTTATAAATACACACACATTAGATATATGCACTCTTTTCTTTTTAATTAATGGAATAAACAACCAAAAATGTTTAGAGATTACTGGGCTAACCCAAGAGAAATGTTTATTTTAGCAAAACAAAACAAACCAAACAAAAAACAGTGCTGGGTGTATCAGCATTCAATT
Source organism: Mirounga angustirostris (assembly GCF_029215605.1). Classification (NCBI taxonomy): domain Eukaryota; kingdom Metazoa; phylum Chordata; class Mammalia; order Carnivora; family Phocidae; genus Mirounga; species Mirounga angustirostris. The sequence goes on along the minus strand of NW_026991712.1, from coordinate 19,970,843 downwards.
ACTATGTTTAAGTCATGAAGATAGAGTTAAAAAAATTTTTTTTTAAAGGATCATTGTTTGCCAAGAAACTTTAAAAGGCACAGTAGTCTGTGATGAACAGAGGAGGTTCTCAATAATTACATTTTGTTTTATTAAATGGTAAGGATATTCTTAAGTTAAGGTCTGACCATTAAGGGACAATAAATTCTCTAGAATAATTGGTCGAGAAACCTCTATTTCAGTGATAAAATAGTCCAAGTAGTATAAATACCAGTGTGACATTAAAAGTCACACATACGGAATAGCATTTTCCAAAATTACAGTAAGTGTTCCTAAGATTTTCACAGATGTGACAGAAGAAAGTTCCACAGTCAAGTAAGTTTGGGAAAATACTGTGTTAAACAGGTTTCTTTACCACAGAACTTTTTGGAACCTGAGAGAGGCCTCCAACGGTTAGAGTGAAACTTTAAGAGGGCATATTCAGTTTCTCAATTATCTCCGATCATAAAATCCTCACTTTATTTTTTTACAGTATCTAATTAGAGAAAAAAAATTTCCTTTTTTAAGGCTAGCCCCTCAGCCTGTTCTTCTCATAAGAATTTCTTTTATATTTCTGCTTCTAAGCTTTACAGTTGTCACCCTTTGGGTCTTTATCATTGCTCCCCTTGACCTCTCTCCAAATATTCCTCTGTTAAGTGCATACATTTTCTTCTAAAATCCTGAAGTGAGGAAAATGAATTTTTTTTAATCTCTTCAAAAAGTAAGTAATTTAGGTTATAAAAATCAAAATACACTCATAGCTTAGGATTACAATTCTAAGAGCACCTCTTCCTACTTTGCAAGTGTTCCCACATACCCTTGCCCCAGTTTCCCCTGTTAATGTTGAACTCACTGTAGCTCATTTGTCCAAACTAAGAAACCAACATCGGTGCATTAACGAAACCCCAGAACGTACTTGGATTTCACTAGTTTTTTTCACTGATGTTCTTCTTCTGTAGCAAGATCTGACCAGGAAAACTCACTGCATTGTCATCATGTCTCCCTTGTCTCCTCTGATGGGACAGTCTCACTGTCATTTGTTTTTCATACATTTAATGGCTTTGAGGAGTAATGGTCAGGAATTTTGCAGTGTCCCTCACTTGGATTTGTCTGATGTTTTTCTCATGATTAGAGCAGACAGACTGGCACTGTGGGGTTTTATACCAGAGGTGCCCTTCTCATCACATCATACTAATGAGGACTATATTAACATGACTTACCACTGGTGCTGTTTACCATGGTCACCTGGCTAATGACGAGTCTGTCAGCTTTAACTGGAAAGTTACTATTTTCCCCTTACATACTCTAGCCTTTGAAGTGAGTCACTAAGTCTAGCTTCCACTCAAAGGCAGGGTGCCAGAAGTCGAGAGCTTTGAAAGGACAGTCCCACTTGGGCTGGAGCACATTGGATATGAAGAAATTTCATTTATTTAGAGTAAGAGGCTGGAAACAGAAGACATGAGGTAGGAGAGGAGGATGGGGAAACTAAGTAGCTTTCCAGCTATTTACCAGACAAGGATTTCAATGGAAAGATGATACTTTGATCAGTAGGTCTTTCTCAGGACTGTCTAAGACTTTGGTAGTAAGGTAGCTTCTCCATTCTCCTTGATAATCACCCAAAAGAAATGGAACAAGATACACATATTGTAAACTTCAACGTCAAAGAAGTTGAAGAAATGTGAAATACAAATCCACAACCCATGAGGCAGAGAGCGTGAAGCAAAATGCAAGACGATCACAGACAATGCCATCCCGGCAGCTCTCAGGCCAATTCAGCAAGAAGTCAGACAAAAAAAATAAATTAGAAAACTAAATTTACCAACATTAGACAAGAGGTAATAAAATTATCATTTACAGATTCAGATACTTTTAAGTAAAACCCAAGAAATACAGTTAAAATGCTGCAAATAGTGAGAATTTAGCAATGTGGTTGTGATGGCTAATTTTAGGTGTCAACTTGACTGCGCCAAGGGATGCCCACCTAGCTGGTTAAACATTATTTTGGGGTGTTTCTGTAAGGGTGGTTCAGGAAGAGATCAGCATCTGAATTTGTGGGATGAGTAAAGGAAACGGCCCTCCCCAGTGTGGATGGGCCTCACCTAACCTGCTGAGGGCCTCAACAGAACAACAGGTATTGGAAGGTGAATCCCCTCTGTCTGATGAGAGCGGGGACAGGGATCTTCGGCCCTTACAGTCTTGGTTCTCAGAACTTCAGACCCAGACTGGAATCTATACTAGGCTTTCTTGCTCTCAGGCCTTTGGACTACACCACTAGCTTTGCTGGGTCTCTAGCATGCAGACAGCAGACTGCAGAACGTCTCAGCCTCCAAAACTGTCAATACCTTATAACAAACATATATATATTTCTCGAGAACCCTGATTAATAGAGTAGCTAAGCACAACATCAGCATAAAATAATCTTATAATGAAAAGACATCATTTAAAAAATACCAAAACAGAAACTACCTTGTAATGAAGTTAAAAAGAAATACTGTTCTGATAGGAATATTGACATCACTAATACAAATCATCAACATCAAGATACCAATTCTAACTCTTGATTTAACACACAACCAATACCAACTACAAAAACAATTTCATGGAGAGACGAAAAAGCCTGATTCTAGTATTTATGTAGAAAAACAAATCCACAAAAAGGCAAAATTACAGGGGCGGAAAATCTGTCAGTGGAAGGCAGGGGTTGGGTGGTGGAGCTGCTGACTACAGAGGGGCAGCACGAATGAATTCTGCAGTGATGAAACTGGTGGTTGGAGATGCAAGTCCAAGCATCTGTCGAACCCATAAAAATGTACACAAGAAGTGAGTTTTACTGGTATGTAAATTAATAAGTCAACTAGAAAAAGAAAATAACCCATAGGAACAGCAAAGAGATTATGAAAAGTAATGGAGGGAGCCTAGCTCTACCATATTAAAATGCAGACAGCGCTACAATGATCTCACCAGCATGGTACTGGCAGGTGAGTAGACAGATGCATGAAACCAGCTACAAAGTCCAGAAATGGACCCAAACAATAAGGGAATTTAGTATGCAACACTTGAAATCTAGAGAGAAAAGACGGGAGTTTTATTTTTTTTAACTTTTTTTTTTTAGTAAACTCTACACCCAACGTGGGGCTCAAACTCACAACCCCAAGATCAAGAGTCACACTCACTAGCAAATAAACCAGCCAAGCACCCCCAAAAGACAGAGTTTTAAATACATAGTGTTGGGTGGCATTCTGGAAGGAAAAAAAATAAAGGGCTGGATCTCTACCTCCCATTTTCTATCAAAATAAATTCCAGATGGATTCTAGTTGGATAGAAACCCGAAACATAAAACTTTAAAACCAAGAGAAAAAAATAGAATTCTTTTATAATCATGGAATAAGAAAGACCTTTGTTAGTATGACACAAAATGTGTGGTCATAAAAGATAAGCTATACCAAAGTTAAAAATTTCTACAATTATCATTTGTTAAAAAAAAATGTCCATACTGTATAGATGTATGTACAGACTAGCTCTGGAGAGACACACGTAATACTGCCAACAACTTCTGGGGAAGGAGGCTGGGGAGACTTACACTAGAATTCTGTGTTGTTTGTGTGTAATTACGTATTTCAAAAACATGAATAATTCTTGTGTTGTCTGCTCCTAACCATCAGCTTCAATAACTGAAAGCTTGCCATAAAAAAAAAAAAAAAGTGCCTCACAAGAAACATCCAATATAAATATCCAACTGAGAAAGGACACAGGTATCATACAGTTCCTAGTACAGTCCTGACTATACAAGACATCCTTAAGTTATATAGGTAGCTCTTATTTGTCACCATCTTCTGACAACACTAATAGTTCTTTTGAAATATATCCTTACTATTTTCAAAGTTGGGGATTCTACATATGGTATCACACTGTACGCTGTAACATGAAATACGCCATTTTCCAAAAATAATTTCAGCGGACCAACACTAAATTAATCGGAATCTTGAAATAACCGCCATTTAGGCCCTTCTACATCTGATCACATTCCCTTTTGCACTCAGGCTCCAAGTCAAATGCACTGCTTGAACATCCCCTTGCTTTCCTCCATCCTTTTGAAAAAACACCATTCCTTCTACTGAGAGAACTTTCCCCATCTCTACTGAAATCATTCTCCCTAGCAAGGCCAGCTCAAATCCTGCCTATCCACAAAGGTAGAGAGCTTTGCGGACAGGTACACACACAAAGAGAAGGGTAACAAAGATATAAAAAGATACAAAGGCAGAATGGTCAGTTTAAAAAGTTATTTATTAAACAAGTTAAACACAACTAAAAGTATATTTAAAAGTCCAACATTATTGGATCCCTTTGAAACATCTATTCTAGAAGAAATACTTTGTCAAACTAATGGTAAGAGAAATGATAAAAATAGAACAGATATGAAAAACATTTTAAACAACAATAAAGCACATGGTAAATTCAGAAATAAAAACAAACACACACAAACTATTTAAGTATGAAACCAAAATATTTCATATATTTTTAAATGTTTCTGGTATACTCACATGAGGGCTGACTTGTCTATGTCTGAGTTAGTAAACATTATATAAACACCTTTTTAAGGTATCAGACTTTGTGTTATACAGAAATAATTTTAGATTATGTGTTGGATGTGTAAACTGTCCACATTTAACAAACATACTCCATATATGAACATATTCACTTATACTTAATGAAAAAAAAAGAACTTATAATTTAAACATCTTGATTTGAGAACTGTGGATTTGATAGTTCTATTCAATTCCAACATTATAATCCCCAAATGCACTATCAAAAATGCTATCCAAAAAAAATTTTTTTTTAAAAAGAGCTGCTTCTGAACATTTCCGTATTTTAGGGCAAAAAAAAAAATACCAAGTATCTGTGTTCACAAATTCTGATGTTTAGCCTCTATGGTTAACACAAAAAATACCATGTAATACAGAAGGTTCCTATAGAAAAGCCTCAGTCTTTCTCAGTAGTTCCAAATAGTGTTATATAATATTTCACTGGAAATAGTGGTTTCACCACAGATCTGGCAGTAGCTTGTTTAAAACATAACTTTGCCCCATAACATCCATCAAAGACTTTAAAACATAATTGATTTTGGCAGTACACATGAAGACCATGATGTGAATGGGAACTGCCAGTGGATCTGAGGGCCTTTTTGAAGTTTGGTGTGAATGAGTGTGTGTGTGTGTGTGTGTGTGTGTGTTCTCAGGAGGAAATGGGATGAAATGGTTTATTCAGAACTATAAAACATTCTTCTAATTAGATCTCAATTGCATAAATAACATAAATCAAATGTTAGAATTTACATGGATTCTGAATTTCTATGAGAAAGGCAACTATTTTTTTGTCTGTTTCCATTTATCATTCTTTACAGAGGACAAAGCTTTAGTTATATACATTCTTCTGGACACTAAGGGAAAGTCTCCTTTGTCCCCGTCTCAGTCTGAAAGAGAAGGAGAACGTATAGACCTGCCACTGGCGGGGCTGGAGAAAGTGAAAGGCTCTTTGTCCTTCTCTTTACTATCATGCTTGTGCTTGTGCTTGTGCTTATGTTTGTGCTTCTTCTTCTTCTTCTTGTGCTCATGGTGATGGTGGTGATGGTGGTCGCTGTGTTTGGAGGACGCAGATTCCTTAGTAAACACCGAGAGTGGAGCTGTTGCAACTGGATGCATACTCATCTCCAAAGGTGATTGTTCTTTACCTTCAAGATTAAAAACACCCAAATGAATTCCTGTTGATAACAAAGAAAGTGAAATGAAAGTAAGAGGGAGCTGACGACAGTATAGAAAAGAGGGATTCCCAAGTGTTTAACATGTCCATGGAAATATTTAGGAATGGGAGAAGTATCTAAATAAGATATTCAATTAGTCACACACAGGTAAGTGTTCAGCATTGTGGCCAGGAAACAGAATATTTCAATTCCTTACAGTTTATACCCATTATGATATATACCAGTGTGTTACCAAACCATCTTTTAAAAGTTAGCATTTATGTTTTAAAGTATTATGAAATGACAATAATGATGATCATTGTGTGTGTGTTGTTAGTTAAGACCCACATTCATCCTTTAACTGTAGCTCCTTCATCTACAGTTCAACCCTAAGATACTGGGCAGGGAAATGGCAGTACTTTATTTCTGCCACCTGAAGAACCATTCATACTCACATAAACATCTTATGCTAGTCACTGATAATAATATCACGGCCAAAATCACATTTCTATAGTTCCTTAAGGTAATTTCTTGGGAACAGACAGGGAAAAGTGAACTTTTTAAGTAGATTCAGTGCACTTAAGAAAACCAGAAAAGGCAGTGAGTCTATAAAGGGAACATCTCTACTTAAAGACAAGAGTAGTGTCACTTAAAAAAAAAAAAAAAGAAAGAAAGAAGGAAAGATGAGAAATAGGAGACCTGTGCTCTTGAACAGATTCTGCTATTAACCTTCAGCATGCATTTTCTTTCTTTTTATCTCACCTTAAAAAAAAATGAAATGTTTTGGAAAGTTCTTTCCATTTAACATTCCATCAGTCCAGGAAACTACAGCAGTAGTTCTCAGACTCTGGTGCACAACAATTTCTTGCTTCCTCCCGATGCTACAATCCTTGGGCCACACCCCAAGGAAGACTTCTTTCTGTGTGACTCTGGACTGAGGTACTGCTTTACATGCAGCCAGCTAAGAAGAGAGCCCAAGGATCATCTCAGATACCCGCCTTTCTAAATCTGGGCGGTTACCAAATCTCGTTGGTTTTCACGTACAAATATCTCTTTCATCTGCCCCTACGCTGTCTGCAACTGTATGAATTCAGAACACCTCACCTCATCAGGATGGTGGTACTAGTCTCCCATGAACTGGTTCCTATGCCCAAAGTGTCTTATACTCAAATCCGTATTTTACACAGCTGCACAGAAGCTGATTTTGCCCCACACGGGTTATTCGGCAATATCTGAAGACACTGTTGTTGTCACACCTGGGGTAGGACTGAGGGAGGAAGTGATATGGGCCTCCCATGGGTAAAGCCTAGTGATGCACAGGACATCACACCATGCATAGGGCAGCTCCTACAACAAAAAATTCCCATGCCCAAAATGTTAATAGTGTTTAGGCTGTAAGACCCTGCTGCGTAGTGATCTTCCAAAAAAAAAAAAAGCTATCCATAATTATGTGCTTAAGAACTCAGCTGGTTCTAAAAACAACAAAAAACCACTCAGTTGGTTCTACCAACAGAATAAAAGCCAAAGTCCTTGGACTTAAATGCAGCAGTTTCTGAAAACATAGGGTTTCTCCAAACTAGCTAAAAAAAAAAAAAAAAAAAACCTTTTCACTAAAATGGACTTTTTAAAGTAAATTCTCAGCACTAATTTCAATCCAAACTAGCCCCAAACCATGGTTCTTACCAAAACAGACATCACCACAGAAGTTTCCTAAAAATCAGTTTCAGCACTGATTTTACTGACAGTTTACAATCTGTCCTGAACCTACCATTCCAGCCTTACATTCCGCTATCACTTTCTATGCACCTGAGGGTAGCCCTTCACTAACTGTGAACTTGTAAATGCTACTTCCTACGCTTGAAATGCCCTTCCCTTATTTGTCTAACTCACAAATTCACTTAACAAGTAACAGGAACTATATGGGAACTGGGGAAAATAGTGATGAACTGGACAGATCTCAGTCCTCCTGCCATTTACATACTAGCTGAGAAGAAATTGAGTAAGTACAACCAAGTAATAAAAAGACAAAACTCAGAGTGAACCAGTAGCACAAAAGGAGACTTAAATCAGTTGTGGAGGGATCAGAGGCAAACTTCTGCAAGGAAGTAATGTTTAAACGGTAACCTGGAGCAGACAAAAGGGAAGGAAAAAACATTTTAGGCTCTTTAATAATTTAAAACTCAGCTCAAATGTCATTTCTTTAAGAAGCGCTCCCCAAACTGCCCCAAAAGAATTCGTTCCTTCATGTTCCCACAACATAATGCAGACAGGGAATTACAGCACAGAGGACGCAAGTGACTTGCCCGAGGTGGCAACGGCAAGTCTGAGCTACAAACCCCAAGAGCCTGCCTCCAGTGTGTGCTCCTAAGCACTCCGCCCGGCCGCACGCAGCAGGGTGCACCGGGCAGCACAGCTTTTCGTCTGTGGGGCTCTTTCGTTCCACTCCCAGCGTCTTGAGAACAGGGAGCTCATTTCTTTCATCTTTGTATCCCAGTGTGCCACTCGGTATCTAGCACGCCCTCCATCTCACCTCCCCACCCCTGCCGAAGCTTGCTAAACATAAATGAATGAATTCATACAACAGAAATACCTAATAGTTGTGTTTCTTTTAGAGAGGATGTCTGATGAACTCAGTCCAACTAAATGCAATCTGAAGGTCACTAATTTTGAAGGAAGAGGGATAAAGCACAGAAACTATTACAGACCATTTATTCAACTAGTACTGACTACTATAATTCTTTTGTGTCAGGCACTGTTCCAACATTTCAGGACAAATGAATAAACCAAAAATTCTTGCCCTCACAGATTATTCATATTTTACTACTACAAAATTATTGTTTTACTTTCATGATATTTTGGTAAAGATAACACTAATAATGATGCATAAGCCAATTACAGAGATTATTTACATACAGAGCAAGTTTTGGGATCTGTATCTTTTGCAATAATTGGTACCAAGATAGTATTCAGAAAAATTTTGAGAGATATCTGAATTAGAGTATCAGCCAAATACGCCACTGTAAGATTTTAATTTAGATTTTAAATAAATTACACGAGTATGTTTCCAAAATATGAGAAAACAGGTCCATACCTAACAGGATACAGAGCAAGGTGATAAGGAGAAGTGATGATAAGAGACTTTAAAGCCTCATGAACAAATCCCTTCAGATCCTACCTCATGATTTAGTCTACAACACCAGACTGTGAGCTTTCCAATTGGCTGTCTGCACTAGTAAGAGTCTGAGGTCCTCTTCTGCACTGAGAGAAGTTTCATCATCCTAAACACCTGCCAAGCAACTTGGATTGCAGAAAAACCAATAATTACACTGGAAACTGTACTTCCTAGCAGAGACAACTGCCAAAAAGACAACCAAGTGTACTTGGGTATACTCTTTTCCAAGGAATACTTATAACCACTTCAAAATCCAATCTCTTGTCTAGTGGCCTTATACTTAGCATTAAAGATACACTGATTATAAATCTTGCATGTCTCTTGATTTGTATTTAGTCTATTAATAAGACAATGGATTAGCTAGATCCAAAGATAAAGGTGTTAGGAACCAGGGCTCCCAGGACAAATGACTGATTTTGGGCTGGGCAGAATATTTACAAAATTAACCTGAAAAATCTCGTATTATAATGGCAAGGAAGTTAAGTTCTTCTCCACAGACCCAAGAATCAACTTCTAAGAGGTTCTCACTGCCCCAAGATGGGACAATTGGAATAATAAGAACAATAACTAAAGGACTGGAACTGATTATTCACCATTGGAGGATGCTAGTTAGCCAACTCATTATTTGGGAAATTGTTAAATAAAAAGAGAAGCCATTATCTTTCTCCTCCTGTATAATCTATACCACTGGGTCATAATAGATGAGGGGGACTTTAGCTTTACAGAAATAAACCAGTTTATAAAAATGGACAGATGAATTAGAATATCACCATCTTGTGGGGGCGCCTGGGTAGCTCAGTCCGTTGAGTGTCTGACTCTTGATTTTTGGCTCAGGTCATAATCTCAGGGTCGTGAGATCGAGCCCTGCATCAGGTTCCATGATTAGCAAGGAGTCTGCTTGAGATTCTCTCTCTCCCTCTGTCCCTCCCCCTGCCCGCATGTGCACACACTCTCTCCAAATAAATAAACATCATCTTAAAAAAAAAAAAAAAGAATATCACCATCTTGCAACCCTTAGTGAAATAATGGATCTAGGTCTTAAACATCTTAGTGGCTAACCTCATAAAAGAGTCAACTCTTGATCATAGGAAACAAACTGAGGGTTGCTGGAGGGGAAGGGGGGGGATGGGGTAACTGGGTGATGGGCATTAAGGAGGGCACATGGATGTATGAACACTGGATATTATATAAGACTGATGAATCACTGAACTCTACATCTGAAACTAATAATACATTGTTAATTGAATTTATATTAAAAAATTAAAAATAATTAAAAAATAAAATCTAACTTCCACTATCTAAAAAAAATTTAAAAAAAAAGTCAACGAGACATTGTATGTTTCCAGATGGAAGAACACAACACCACCTATAAACCTGAATAAATTAAGCTTCTATATCCAACTACAAATTTACAGGAAATAAAGAGGACTCTAACACGTTAATTATACCATGATATAGAATTAGCAAAACACAGACTTGAAAACTACAGATCAAAGCCCTGGTTTCTTTAACAAATACATTATAAAAGGGAAGAAAAGAGAGAAAAAGGTAAACATGAAACTTTAAATTTAAAAGGATGTAAAGGACATATCAGCCAACTGCAACGTGTAGACCTTATGTGGATAATGATTCAAAAAATAAAGTGTTAAAAATAAATATTAGAATAATGGCATAAGTCAACTGAAACTTATACAGTGACTGGATATTTAAAAATATGAAAAAAAATTAATTTTTTAAAGAATAAGAATGTTACTGTGGTTATGACTTTTTAAAGTCCTCATCTTTTAGAGATATATACTAAGTTGTTCATGAAGAAAGTGATGATATGTGGAATTTGTTTCAAAATAATTCATAAGGGTGGAAATGACTAAGGATACAGATTATACAAGATTGACCATGAGCTGATCACTGTAGAAGCTGAGTAATGGATACATGGGGGTTCATTATACTAGTCTGACTCCTTCACAGTTTTCCATAATAAAGTGTTTTTTAAAAAGGAGAAGTTAAGGCAGTTTGACACTATGCATGAACATGTTAAATGCCCATATTCTTTGATTTAGAACGTTCATTTCTAGAAATCTATCCCACATATGTGCTCATGCATATGTGCAAAGACACATATACAAAAATATTCACCAGAATAGTGTAACAGAAGATCTGATAAAACCTAATGATACTCTATCACCACCACACCCTTTAGCTCTTAAGTTTTCACTTATTATAGACAATATATATTTCTATGTATTAAGATTATTTAAGAGAGAGAACATGTGCGTGTGTGGGGGTGGGGGGGGACAGAGGGAAAGGGAGAGAGACTCTCAAAGCAGACTTCCCACTGAGCCAGACAACGCAGGGCTCAACCTCGCAACCCTGAGATCGTGACCCAAAGCAAAATCAAGAATCCAAAGGCTTAACCGGCAGAGCCACCCAGGCCCCCGACAAAATATATTTTTTTGTTTGTTTGCCTAATCTCTCTCTTTCCTGGATAATTTTACCAGGTCTAAACCAAGGTGTTAAGAAAGTACAATTTCCTTCCCATGTGGAATTGTATTAGCAGTCAGATCTGGGACACACAGGAGTTGACTTTCACACTAGCATGAGGTCATGTTTAGAATCTCTACTGAGAAAAATGTGTATGTCTCCATCCTCATGACACATTTACACACATAATTTCACATATCATTTCAGGGGTTTACAAGCTAAAGAAAGTCCTTTTAGTGACCTGAAATACACGTCTCTATGATAGACAGCATATATATCAAAAAAAGGAGATATATGTAATTCAGAATATATTTTCCTATTTCATGTTATATGAAAAGAACAAAACAAATGCTCCGTTTTGTTGTTCTACCCAACATAAAATCTTTCCCAGAGAGCTAGTAAAATGCACTATGGATAAGGATTTTAGCTGCAGTCAATTTAACAAATGCAAAATCAACCAAAGAGGTACTTAATAAAAGCCTAATGCGGAAGCTTCTCAGCCCATCTGATTAAAGTGTCAATAACCTGCTAATTCTCTTAAATACATGCACATTAGGTATATGTTTAAACTTAGCACAAAACCTGCAGTTTTTATTAGGGAAAGTGTGAAGTCTGGTCTTTGGATTCTTTGGATCACTGTAAAAAATAAAGTGTAAAATCAGATCATTAAAATTTAAGTAAAAAAAAAATCAAAGTCTGTTTTTCATATTAGAGTTTCAAAAGAAAGAACTAGTACTCTCAAGATATAGATAGATAGATAGATATAGATATCTTTTTTGTGGGAAAGATTTCATGCACTCGAACAGTGCTTTTCTGACTTAGGCAAGAAGGTGTTAACATACACAGTAGACCTAGCTAGGCAAAACCGCAGGAACTCTCCTTCTTTTCTTCCCCACAGAACCGCCAGGGATTTCCCTCTTGCCCCTGTGCCTGTCACTCCTCCTCTGTGCTTCACACAAGCCTTGCAGCAACTTGGGACACAGACCGGCCGCGTCGGGCCATCGGACAGCTGCAGTGGTGGAGAGGACACAAGAGGCTGTATGGCCTCCCGTCCTTACCTCAGGGGAGGGAAAGGTGATAGTAAAGGAAGGAAGGAAAATACCCCTGCCATTTCTCTTTTCTTACCCCCAAATGGCTTAACCTACCACACATATCATCCCTAAACTAGTCTTCTATCAGACACAAGGAAAGAGAAAACTGGAGGAAAAAAGAACAAAAAAGAAACTATGACCTATCCACTACTTAACAGTTTCCACCTCTTCTTTTTTTTAAGATTTTATTTATTTATTTGACAGAGAAAGAGACAGAGCACTAGCAGGGGGAGCAGCAGACAGTAGGAGAGGGAGAAAGCAGCAGGCCTTTTTGGGAGCCGGATGCGGGGCTCAATCCCAGGACCCCCGGGATCATGACCTAAGCTGAAGGCAGAAGCTTAACCGACTGAACCACCCAGGCACCTCCACCTCTGCTTTATTTTACCTACACCCCATTTGTTTTCTATCCTCCCCCCGCAAGATGACATCTGCAACACATTCCAGTTCTCAATCATCATCTGGTTTGTTGGTTCTAAGGGAGCCATCTCAGAAATCATCTTGGCTCAAAAAAAAGGAAGCAGGGCTCCCAATATCAAAAGCCTTGGACCAAAGGAGATAGCATAATTCCAGCGCAACACAAAATGGAAGGCACATCCCTGCTTAAGAGGACCTCTCAGTTAACTCTTTTTCAAGAGAAGCTGGAAATGCAGATTTTTATTGTGTAATCTCTTTTTAGTAAACTACTTCAAAAATTTTTGCAAGACTCTACTGACCAAGTAAAAGATGCCTCAGTTGGATGTGCTGAATAAGGCTCCAAATAAGGCTCATTTGTGAGCTCTAATCTAGAATCCCTTAGAGAATTAAGAGAGGTCACAGCTTCCCTTATACTGATTCTAGGCCTCCTCTCCTCAGCTCTCTGCTCACAACCTCAGGCCAGGCTAGCTACCACCCCAAGAGACCCTGGCTCCTTCTGGGAGGCAGGAAGAAAGGAAGTTCCTGTTTTACTGCCAACTTTGAGTTAGGCTGAAGTTGTGCTTCTGACATTCCAAAAGATGGAGCTCTAAGTGCCCCTTCTCTCAAAAACATTGTTACATACAGTGGCTAGGCTTGATACTTTTATTCTTCATGTATGGTGTAAGTTAAAAGGGATTTTAACTTTTTTGGCTAGTTTCAGAGTTACCTATCAAATGTAACAATGTGTCTATGGGAAAACACGTTTAGAATTCCACAATAAATACATGTACAAATAATCTTCTGGAACACTACCATATGCAAAATGAAGGTTTTCTAAATTCTAATAATAGCACTACTGATTTTAAAACTTGCTCACGGGCCACAGGATACCAAATAGCATAAACACGTTTAAAGAAAATTACAAAGGCACATTAAAAATATATTCACAATTATGTTTTACAGATCAGTCCAAATAATATACTGGTATACATTTTGCCTCATGACTTAAAGGGTCCTAGCAACCAAAGCTAACATTTTAATACTTTCCTATTCCCCCCACCATTAGCCCTGTATCTCCTCCCCAATCTTCCCACATGATGTCATGAGAACTACAAGACTGTAAAGAGAGATTCCACAGAAAAGTAAAGATGGTTTTTTTAAAGCAATATGGCACTATGATACAAAGGCACATCAGTGGGCAGAAAAAGGTGTTAACTCCATAGGTTAGTGTGCCACATCACAAAGAAAAACCAAACATATTCAGATTCTTTTCTGGAACAGGAATTCATGCACAGGCAGAAGCACCACTCTCAAACTATATCAAGAGGTCTGAAATACCCTGAGCTTTATCGTTCTTAAAAATGCGGGAAATTTTTCATATGTAGTAAAATTTTCATAAGTATAATGGTAATAAAGCAAAAATTAAAAATAAAACCAAGAGAATATAAAACTGGCAAGGCCAAGATTTGTCAAAATTCACTTATCAAAGTAAGTGACAAGGTCTCCAGCCAATCTCCTTCTGAAATAAATTCTGTATGAATCTATTTCAGTAAATGCACAGAGCAGCACACAGAGAGATATAAAAAAGCAACGGTCTGGGGTCTCAATACCAAAATATTCTGAGATGTTACTTTAGTTTGAATTTTCACAGTTGATCCTTAAGCTCCTTAAATCAATAAACAGTTACTCTTTTGTTTGTATCATAAAAACATGGTTTATATAAGCAAAATCCATCTGTTGTAATCTTAAAATCTGACTAATGACTTTTGGAAAAACTATTCTTTAATATTTTGCTTATGTATCTTGCTTTTCATTCCCCGTTCCTCCAAAACTTGAGGACTGAATCTTTGTTCAATAGCACTGAATGCTTACTTGTTATCTAGATTACAATAACTTTTTTTGTAAGCAGCTAAGTGGAAGACAATGTAAAATAGAATAGGTAACAAACACATCTGAACTGAATTATTTTTCATAAACTTAAGCCCAATTAGTATTTAATGATTGAAAAGACGGAATATCTTAGTTTTCTAGTATGGCATCTAGTCTTCAAGATTGACCATGGATGACCAATTGTAAAACTTTCAGGGGGAGACGGAACGGAGAAATACATGGTTGACTTTCGCATTTTGTAAAAGTATGAAAGGTGCAGATTTGATAGTGTCTACTGAAGTTGGCATTTTTAATGTTATAATATTTTAAGAAAAATCACTGCAAGAAAAGAGCAATAATGGGTATTTTTAAATGGCATAATGAGGGATGATTTTTTTTTCCCCTCTCTACTCTTTTTCTCATTTCCAAGTTTTACATAATAGGAATGCACTATTTTCAAATAGTAAAAAGTCTAGTTTAAAATATTCTTAGGGGCGCCTAGATGGCTCAGCTGGTTAAACATCCAACTCAGCTTAGGTCTTGATCTCAGGGTTGTGAGTTCAAGCCCCAAGTTGGGCTCCATGCATGGAGAGAGCAGAGCCTACTTAAAACTAAATAAACAAAATATTCTTTATGTTAGATAATACAAAGTCAATGTGTTGCAAGAAAAGCAAGTCTCTAGATCGATATTTTTCATGTATTTTTTAAGTTGATAAACTTTATAAAGTTTATAGATTTGTTCTTGAGCAAAATAATAGTAATATTAATAATTTCACCTGTTCCCTTCCGTGCAAGTTCCATACTCCACTGGGGTTTCGTGGTGGGTGTGCCATCACAGCCTGATGAGTGTTGGGGTATTAAAGCAGATCGGGAACTAGCTGGCCGATATTTAGAGAGCCCTATAATGCCAAAGAAGAGGGAAAAGAGGTATTTATTTCTTGGCTTACCAAAAGAAGAAAAAAGCCTGGCATGTTTTCACAAGTTAACCTTAAAACTAGAAGCAGTTCAATAGTAAAATAGTAGAATTCTAATAATAAAAAGAATACTACTAACTACTAAAGATCCCATTTGATTTTAATCCTTTGTCATGGTTCCTATATGCTTAAGTCTAAGAACAACACACATTCAAGAAAGACAGTAAAGTGTGACTGGCCTGCTAAATATATAAACTGGATTCTACATTTGAGGTAGAAACCATATTTTATATTGTATGTGGAATTTTGCATATAGTAAAGTTTCCCTGGTTCCCCAAAAATTTGCTAATAAATTCCATTATAATACTTGCTCAACAAATAGGTCAAAATAATTTAGGGGTTACAGAAGATTTTTTTTTTTTTAAAGATTTTATTTATTTATTTGACAGAGAGATCACAAGAGCAGGAACACAAGCAGGGGGGAGTGGGAGAGGGAAAAGCAGACTTCCCACTGAGCAGGGAGCCCGATGCGGGGCTCGATCCCAGGACCCCAGGATCATGACCTGAGCTGAAGGCAGACGCTTAATGACTGAGCCACCAGGCGCCCTACAGAAGATATTTCAAACAGGAAATGTTTTAGTGGCATAATGTGAACAGCATTGTAGGAGCTATCAGGAGACCGAGGTTCTGATTCCAAATTATCAACAAATTAGATAATCCAGGTGAGACATTCAGCTCATCTTGTCTCAATTTCTTCATTTGTCAAATAGAAAAGTGGTCATTCTAGCCCTGAGTTGGCTATTACTTGAGTGTGTCATTCAGGGCAAGTGACCTAATATCTCTCTCTTAAGTTTACTTATCTGTAAAATGGATTGACCAGATAAATAACTGTTAAGATCTCTTATAATTAGAAAAGTCAAAGAATTCATGATCCTTCAGTTTTCAAATGTATCTTAGGCTCATGGTCTACCTGAAGCCAGTTCTCAAATTCTACTAGCTTATCCTAGATTACTAAATAGTGAAAAATAATTTAGGTCTCAACACTAAAATTTAATAAAAAGCAGACCAAGGTGGGTAAGGGGAACTCTGTACAGATATAACAAGTTTAAAAGAAAGAAGAAAAAGAAAAAATATCATTCAAATGTGAAAGTCATAAAAGATAACCAGTATAGGGTATAAATACTCCCTTTTTTTCCAATAAAAAGAAAACAGGAACAGTACCCAGAAAAAAAGAAAGAAAGAAAGAAAAGAAAAATAGTCATATTCCCAATAAAAAATGCATTATAAAGTAAACTTGAGGGTGCCTGGCTGGTTCAGTCAGTAAAGCATGTGACTCGATGAGTGTATCGTGAGTTCAAGCCCACGTTGGGCATAGAGATTACTTAAAAAAAAAAGTGAACTAAACTTGACTTATCATTTATAATTAATAAGTATCTTTTAAGTTATTACACTGGTACTATGCATACAAAAATGATAAAAGATAAATGAAAATTAATAAATTACATCTTACATATCAAAGTGGATGAACTTTAGAAGCATAATGTTGACTGAAAAAAGTAAGTCCTATTGGTATCATACCATTTTCATAAAATTAAAAAACAAGTGCAAGGGGCGCCTGGGTGGCTCAGTCGTGTAAGCGTCTGCCTTCGGCTCAGGTCATGATCCCGGAGTTCTGGGATCGAGCCCCGCATCGGGCTCCCTGCTCGGCGGGAAGCTTGCTTCTCCCTCTCACACTCCCCCAGCTTGTGTTCCCTCTCTCGCTGTGTCTCTCTCTGTCAAATAAATAAAATCTTTAAAAAAAAACAAGTGCAAGGAAATCCTGTACTTATGTGATACAATATAAAGAAAAGCAACAGAATGAGTAAGGAAAACTAAAAAAGGAAACTGAAGATAGTATTTACTTGTAGTGCAAAAGCAGGTGAACAGAACCAGGAAGGGGCACAGAGGGAAGGACCCTGGCATGGAGCCTACAACAGAGTGGAGGTTAGAGTGGAGAGCAGGTTCACCAATATTTGTTTTATTAGTATACTTCACACCTTACATGCAAGTTACATCAATGTTTCATCCCTGAAAATTATAAAATGGTGATGACATAACCTAGGTATTAACTCTTCAAAAAGCATTATGGCACAATATATCAAGAACTGTGAAAATCTTCTGAAGGTAAGTATCTCATAATACAGTTAAAATTAATCTTTTCAGCAATAATATATCTTGGGAAATTTACCCTAAGAACAAAATTTGACAAAAAAGAAACAAAAGCTTTTGTATGAAGATATTCAGTGCAGAATCACCTGTAATAAATACTTGAAACAACCTAAATACCTACCAACAAGGAAAAGTAAGGTATATTACAGTATATCAACTCAATACTGTCTCAGGTACTATTTTCAAAAGGAAAGATTATGATGTTTGAGAGATGCATACAAAAATCTATGATATAATATTACATGGAACAGGCAGGCAAAAAGAGAAAGCTGTGTTATGGGGGCATTACCTTCAAAGTTTAAAATTATGGTTCCACTATTAAAAAGAAAATAGATCTAGCATTTTATTTTGAGGTTATTTGGAGGTTAAGTCTATTACAAAACAAAAGGAAAAAAAAATAAACCAAAAAACCCCTTAAAGCTACTGGTAGGAATCTGTTGAATGAATTTTTAAAAAAACAAACCCAGAAGTATGCCAAATACTTTAAAAGGACCAAAATAAGACAAAAATTTATTCCTTTGCTAATATGCAATATAATCTGATACAATCAAGTATTTTATACTAGCTACTTTTCAACTTTAAAGTTGTTCACTTGTAAATAAAGCAACGGGCCTTAAAACAGTAGTACCATGAGAACTTTCTTCATCACCTCCTGATGGGCTGTACACTAATCTTACCTGGAGTCGATGGCCTTTCAAGCATGTTCAAATGATGGGAAATAAATGCCTGGCTATCATGAACAGTGTCCATGTCAATTTCCTCCTCATCTTGAGAATTTGAAAACTAAAACACATACACAAAACAAAGGAGAAAAAGAGCCATTACATCGCTTTACGTTTGGATCTTAGCTCTTAGGAAAGGTAGCAGACAGGCCACAGAACATACCCCCACATCTTAAAAGGAAAAGTAGTCTTTTTCTCAAAAAGTACTAAGAGTAAGAAAATATTAAATGGTCCAGCCACCAAAAGAAGCTGAATGGATATTACTGAAAATGAAACAGCAACTAGAATCTACTCCTAAGTTGTGGGGAGAGGGAGTGAGCCATGGTAGACCACACACACATAGTTCCTCCCCCAAACAGAGAAGAAGTATGTGATAATAGAAGTTAAATAATCAGATGGAAGATCTTAAATGACATTTGGGTTCTTTTATGATTCAGTCTGCCCCATCTGTTCCTGCTAAGGAAAAACCAATGGAAGTATTCAAAAAGATTTACAAGAAGGTGAATATCCTACACTATTAATACAGGTTTAACCTGTATTTCTTACTCTGATTTTGAGTTTGACTTTACTGCTATCCTCATTCTTCTCCAGTATTTGACCAGGTTCTAGTGGGGACCCCAGTGGTGTATCAGCCTTCCTCTTCACTCCCTGCTGATGAGCTGACATATTACATGATGCTTCCTTGGCAAGGTGATCATCTTCCTGCGGCAATATTCAAGATCAAAATTAGATTTCTGAAGACAAGTAGCTCATATTATAGCTGAACACTAACAGCTACAGCAACCATGCAGATTAGAACATGCCCAGTGCCTAAAAATTATCAGCAATGGGCTTAAAATAAACTTCACCTTTTCCTGTCTGCTGGTCTTTTTTGGGGGAGGTGGGAGGTATATAAGCGAACTTCTAGAGCTTTCCCAAAAGAATGTATCTTTTGGTATCATTTTCTCCTCTTCTCCTGAAGACTCCAAGAATGAATGCGAATAAGTTAATATATATGGGCAAGAATTAGAAACATATTTATTTGTACAAGTTTTAAATATTCAGATTTGAAAGAGCACATTAATGAGACTCTTTTTTTTCCTATGGAAAGATCATCTTACGTCTTCATAACCCAAACTCTAGGATACATTTCAAATTTACAACAAATACGTACAACTGTATTCCAGAAAATCTAGGTGAATAAACTAATTTAAAATAACTATCACTAACTAGCGTAAAGAAAATTTCAGTTTTCAAGTGTCAAAACACCAGTAGGGAATTGCCAGGCAAGTAATCTGGTCTAAATATTGGCGAAAAATGAAGCATGAGTTATTGGGGACATTTTGTTATTAATATGAAAATAATTTCTGGAAAACTTTCTTTGAATTACAGTAAAATGATTGTTACGTATCCTAAAGGTCTTTCTACAAAAAGTCTGGTAATTTTCTAATGCATAGCTAGAAATAAAAGTTTTTTAAAAGGCAAACACAGACACACATACATAAATAAAAATGTAATGCATCATCTCCTCTCAAATCAGCAGCTTACTCATTTACCTGACCATTCATTGTTATTTAATTTGACAAGCATTTGCCAGGCACTTATCATATGCTTAGAATTGTGCTAGGTATGACACAGAGTAGCAAAAAAAAAAAAAAAAGGTCAGGGCCCCTGTGTTCAAATAGTTTGCCAACAGCATATATGGACAAGATTAAATATTCATTTCAATTTTCTACTACTCAAGGAAGAAATTCAACACTCAAGTACAAAAACACCATGTCATGACAAAAGGGGTAAATGGACTGGGAGCACATCATTTGTCATGTGCAGCTATGTAGTTTGTCAGGAGCATTTTCTAAACTGTACAGTGCTAAACTACTGTCAGCTAGCCATTTTTTTTAAGTGGCATATGAAACTTTTAGTGGCTTTAAAATTCTCCAGTCAGAAACAGCAGTTCTCTTCTCTAGATAGTTCTATATAATAAAACTACATCTTCCGTAATGCACGTGATACTTACAGGGTTCTGAAATCCAACTAGCTGTGCGTGACTACTTGGATTAATCGCAGCTTCTTGGTTGCCTGCTATGGCCTCCGGAATTATGGTCGGATTCAAGACAGCTTTTTTCTCTTTTAGATTAAGAACCAACCCAAGCTCTGGTAAGGGCAAGCAGGAAGGCCTACTGAGGCCAAAAAGTGTGAAGTACAAGTCCACAGCACCACACCGTAACCTCCAGTCATGTGAAGTTCCTAAGAATAATAAAGAAATAAGTCAGTATGTACATTTATCCATAAATTTTGAACTGCTCCAGAACCTATACAGAAGGAAAGGATTATGATGTCAAGGGGCCATCTAATGACCTAGGCTCCACTGGCAAACCCCGTACTCTAAAGATGCATCTTAACATAGATATTTAGAAATTGTTATGGAAGCATTAAATGCTTTCTTTAAAAAATATATATATACTTGAGAAAGAGTGAGAGTGCGCACACTTATGTAGGGGAGTGGGGAGAGGAGAGGGCGAGGGAGAGAGCATCTCAAGCTGATTGTGGAGCCAACATGGAGTTCGATCTCAGGACCCTGAGATCATGACCTGAGCTGAAATTGAGAGTCGGAGGCTTAACCAACTGAGCCACCCAGGCACCCCTGGAAGCAGTAAATGTCAGTGAATGAACTAATGAATTCTGTAATTGGAAAAAATGTTATCATTATGCCATTTTTTTTTTTTTAAAGATTTTAGAGAGAGAGAGAGAGTGCTAGTGAGTGTGTGAGTAGGAGGAGGAGCAGAGGGAGAGAAGCAGACTCCCTACTGAGTGTGGAACCTGACCAGGGGACTCCATCTCATGACCCTGAGAGATCATGACCTGAGCTGAAAGCAAGAGTAAGATGCTTAACCAACTGAGCCCACCCAGGCGCTCCAATTACACCATTCTTAGCAAATATTAGACATCCACTAAAAATTTAATGTTCCCAAAACAGTATTTTTTCTGGCTTTAAATCTTCCTTTTAATTCCTCCTCCTTGGTAACTACTCCACATTCATTCATTCTCTGTTCATCTTGTCCTATTTTCTTCTTGAATAGCCCATTAGGAAGACAGCACTCCATGAGCCTTTATGAACCCTACCACTTGAAACAAATCTCCCGTCAAATTTATTACTTTCAGGTTTTAAATATGGTAAGAAACTCTACAACTACTTAAAATAACATGATTAAAAACTTTTATTGAAGAGGAGGAAAATGTTTTGTTAAATGCCTATATATTTGTGTTGCTCTAGTAGGTATTTATTTAAAAAATAAAAATTAAAGGAAAAAGCAAACCCCAGAGATAGCAAAAGCTGGTAAAACACATACTGACCAGGAGAAGACTGTGTAGAAATTTGGTTTAAAGTAGTTGAGAGACTAGAGGCAAGTTCTTTCAATTTCTCTGATGAATCTCAGTCTTTTTTATCTCCAAAATAAGGGTTTTGATCTTAAGATTATACCTTATCCCATATCAATAGCAGATCAGAGAGCAAATCAATACCAGAGTTCTTTCTCACTTTCCGTTTTTTCCCCAACAGAGCACTCTAGGTAGATAATGCCATCAAATGGAACTGCCTGACAGGATGAAATCTGTTATCTAGGATTAGAGAATTGCTATGGTTTCTAGGCAGAATTTAAAATGATGTATAGAACTTAAAATAAATGAAAAGTAACATGTAAATTCTTCTGGGTAAGAAAAATCCTACAAACAATTTTGATCAATAACTGTGATTTCAAAAGAGGACCATAATGTTTAAAAAGGAGAAACAAAGGGAAAGAAGTTGCTACAGCAAATTTTACACAGCATAAATATTAAGCTTTGTGGTTTTCAACAAGTATGAGAATGAGTAAATAAACTGCCATCAATCAAGTAGTGATTCTGATGAGACTTACCCCAACAGATAAGTATTTATGACATACGTTTTATGCAAGGGAAATTCATAGGGAAGGAATTATAATTTCACAGAGTTCATACTATACACACTACACTGTACTAGGCACCTTCCACGCCATGAACCAGCTATCATCGATCCTATTTGAGACATCTTCAACTTGGTTACTGTGTGAGAAGGTAACAGATACACAGCATTGTTAAAAGCAAAAGAAAGGCAAGAGCTCCTGAGGAGAATGAGGTTTTTATCATAAAAACTAGAGAAACTAGACACGGAAAGAACAGTACAGACTGAAAAGTAAGGACTGTATGCTGGAAATCCATTTCCTTCTCTGGAATATGCAGGTCTGTACATTTTAATGGTCTAACATTGCTTAATTTTTTGTAGGCATCCATTATTCTCCTCCTCGAAGCATTTTATACATGTAGGTTCCACAAAGGTCAGGTATCAGATTCCTGAGCCTTTTATTACAAAGGCTGGATGGGCTCAAACCTCTGAGGGAAGGGAAGGAAGCCTGCCAGAGCAGTTAGCATGATCTACTCATGGGCATCACAAGAAAAGAAGTGAACCTTAGGCATTTTATCAGTAAAGAAAACTGGAACAGTTTAGGGTACATTTACACTGGAAGAAAACTTAGCCTTGAAGATCAATATCACGTAATTACGTCTGCAGCAAATAACCATCCTGAACTATGCTGTAGATGACATTGAAACCAGTCAGGTAATTGAGTGTGAATTCCTCAAAGTTTTAAAAAAAATTATTAGCAAATGGAAAATGTACATTTTGATGAACTAGGGTGTTTTTTTTTTTAAAGTCAGCTTAAAAATGATTAGGCAGCACAGTGAAAGCTGCTAAATGCACTGAACCCCTAAAATAAGAATTTTGATACTTTTTATTTCTATGTGGGCTTTTTGGTTTTGTTTTTTTAAGTTTAATCTATTTCAGAGAGAGAGGGAGGGAGGGAGAGCACGTGCATGGGCGCAAGACTGAGGGGAGGGGCAGAAGGAAAGGGAGATTCTCTGCTGAGCAGGGAGCCCAATGCAGGGCTTGATCCCAGGACCCTGAGATCATGACCTGAGCTGAAGGCAGACGCTTAACCAAATGAGTCACCCAGGTGCCCCATGGTTTGTTTTGTTTTTTGAAGATTTTGGTAGATCTTCAATTTGGATGGAGGAATTAATACTATTTTGTTCCTGAGGGAAATTATTGATAGTATGTCTTCCCTCAAAGAAATGTATGGCTGATTTAAGAAGGAGCTAAAAAATGAAGAGCAGTATTTCCTACAAAATTACAAAAGAAAAAAAAAAAATCGAAGCTCCACTACATTTCAAAATCATGGAACAAAATCTTAAAACGGTTGTCATTACTGACAGTGCAATTAAGTTGAATGGCATAGTGGGGAAAATACTTCTGCTAAATTACCAGTTAGCTCTGTGATTTTGGGCAAGTCAGGTGCCTGGGCCCTAAAATGAGAACACGGATCTGAGATGATGCTTAAGATCCCCTCAGGTCAAAAATTCTATTATTTCAAATCAATCAATTCCATTAATGAGAGGCCCTGAAACAGCTCCTGATTTCTACCCTCAGTTACAGCATTTTGAAGACCCTCTTCTAGCTTAAATGGCCCCAATCACCTAAGTGGCAAGGAATGCTCATAATATATGAAAAATAAAACAGACCTTATTCACTCCTCTCAGGTCAAATGCTGTCCATCCTGTCTCACTAGCAGTTATACTTTGGGACCCACCTTGCTTACTTGGAACAGAAGAGCAACATTCATGAAGAAAGTAGGAAACCCAGTTCTGATGTTCTCTACTCAAATCACAAAGTATCTAAAGACAAACCCCCCAAATAGCAAATTTGATACTAAAAAGATCTCTTCATTTTTTGAAGTAATTGCTACTAAAGCTGATCAAGCCAAAAAACTGCTAAGAAGAGAGGTCCCTTTGAAAACCACTGTTTCCAGGACATTTTTCAACAAACCCAGCATTTCTTATTGATGAAAGAAGCTTGGAAATCTGAACAGAGTTGAGTCAGGCAAATAAGAACTGCCACAGGGCAGTTCTGTCCTGATCTCTCCATGCGTATTACACTAAGTACAAACATTTCACTCATATCCAGTGTGTATACATGTATGTAATTTCCTACAAAAAAATGTATTAATATGTTTTCATTTTCTTGACCATTTTTCTTCCTAAAAAGGAGCGTTCGGGGGGAGTAAACCAGAAGGCCAGAACTTTGAAATCTTCTGATGTTAATATCAAAGTTGTCTATTTTCTTACTCTGATATGTGACAAATTCCATCAAGCTGAATTAGTTTTCTTTCATTCTAACCCCTAGAGTATAATTGTACGCTTCCAAATACTAAAAAGTATGATGTAAACAGCCATTAATGTCCTGAGCAATTCCATAAATGTTTTCCTGTCATCCTTACAGTAACTGCCAAACACTGAAGAGCAACTTGGGAGTAATGGCTAAGATTTCTTTCATAATGATATACAATCTCTTCAATGCAGGCCTCTATCTTGAGAAATGAAAAAACACTGTTAATCAGGTAAGACTTGAGAAAGTACTTACGTTTTAAATAAAATGCAAAGCACCAATAATAAACTCCAAGTCCTAAGTTCTTAATTTTTAAATGTATTTTTTTAAAATTATTGTCATGTTGGTCTATAATCCAGTATCTTACATAAAGCTATAAAAGGTAGGATTCTCATATGTTCTGAATTTTTAAATATTTTTCTTTGGGAAAGGAAAATCATTTCTTTCAGTGTGGAAAAAATATATATACAGCTAATAGAAGAGAGCCAGGTCGTAACTCCACCTGTTCCTCATTGTATACAGGATAAAATGCAAACTCCTGATCTATTTTTCCAGATAACACTATTTGTCAAACACCCTTTCAAAACTTGAGGCTTTTTCATATAATTCTCTTACCTAAAATGTCTTTCTCCTGGGCAAACTCTTCCATTCCTTAAGAGCTAGCTCAAATGTCACCATAGCACAAACATTCTGCCACTCCAGGCAGGGTTCATGGTTCTATTCTTCAGGTTTCTAGAGTACTGTGCTCTTTTATTTATTTCAGCAACTATCTATTTGTATTAAATTCTTATATACACAAAACATAGTATAGTGGTATATTGGAGGTGCTCAAGAAATAAATGGTGAATAAATGAATACTTGAAGCTTTAAAAAGAACTGACCATGAACAATGTGATTAAAAATAAACCTATTTATTTAAGATTCTTACACACCTAGGGACAAAGACCATATGATGTGAAAGCAGTTTCTCTTTAAAAATGTTTATTCTTTCTGAGGAGCATTATTCTTTAAAGGCTATATGGGAACTACAACAACATTTTGGCGGACAACTGAGGAAATATGGTTATGAGATATATACTGGAGTAGGGCATGTTAACGATATTGAGGATATGTAGGAGGATGTCCTTATTCTTAGGAATAAAGTATTTTGGGAAAAGTACCATGATACAATTTACTTTCAAACAATTCAGGAAAAAAAAATAGGTATGTATACACAAAGAAAGAGAGGGAAAAGAAAGAAAGTACATATGGTAAAAAGTTAACAACTAGTGAACCAAGATGAAAATACATGGTCATTCACTGTACTGTTCTAAAAATTTTTCTAAGCTTTGAAAATTTTAAAAACAAAATGTTGGGGAGTAAAAGTTATGTGGGAAAATTAAGGAATGGGGTAAGATATCTAATATCTGTATGTATATGTACATACATATATAGCTGTGTATATATGTGTTTTCAAAACAAAAACAGCTGGGATGATAGCAGAGTAGCAACCCAGAACTTAAAAGGTGAGCGGAGCTACCACACACCAGGCAGAGAGCAGAGACCAGGCAGTCCTAGGATCTCAACGGTAGAAGTCTGGGAACCCTCCTTCTGGTATATAGCCATTAGGATGACTCAGTTTCCAAGAGCCCCTAGTTTCTTTACCTCTCAGCTCTAAATACCCCTAGTATATTTCTAAAAAGAGTATTATTAATATTCATTACTGATATATGAATTTCAAAAGAACATGAATATAATTTCATATAATTAGCTCATTGGTCTTACTCTCAAATTAATTTCAATTTTTGAAATCCTAATGTTATGTATCCTACCACAATTACTCTCTTATTGAGAAGTTTCTAAAACCAGCTAAGCAAACTGATTCTTCAAAAGCACCTGATGACCACCTTCTGAAATGATCTTTCCTTAACTGCTATGATACTGTCTCTCTATACTATTTGAAATGGGTTCAACAAACTTTGTAACTATGCAAAGTCAACACATCTCAAATCCACTTGGGAATAGAACAGAAATAAATGAATATAATTAAATCCCTATTGTCCACAGTTTATTTGTTCTCCATATGTAAATCAAGATAATGTTTATCTCAGGGGCGCCTGGGTGGCTCTGTTGGTTAAGCAACTGCCTTCGGCTCAGGTCATGATCTCAGGGTCCTGGGATCAAGCCCTGCATCGGGCTCCTTGCTCAGCAGGGAGCCTGCTTCTCCCTCTCCCTCTACCTGCTACTCCACTTGCTTGTGCTCTCTCTCTCTCTCTCTGTCAAATAAATAAATAAATAAATAATCTTAAAAAAAAAAAAAAAAGACAATGTTTATCTCAAATGACCAGATGACCAAGGAGTCCCAATAGGGAGTGAGGGGCAGACAGAGTTCAGTAGGATTTAGGGACTTAGATGATATTCTAGTTCCTTTTGTTATAAGCGAATTCTCATTACCATTTCTTTTTTTTTTTTTCTTAAAAACAATCACAAGAAGATATATAGTAATGTGAAAAAATTATCATGATAAAATGCTGTTTTAATACCTTCATTTCAACTACAACTATGTACATACAATTCTTTCCCCCAAAGGCCAAATATACTTAAATGTTAATAGTGGGGAATGTAATAAAATTATATAATATTTTCTATTTTGGTTCAGATAAAACTCTGTAACACGATTATATTGACATTACCATTTTATAAAAAGAAACTTTAAAAATTATGGGGAGCCTGGCTGACTCAGCTGGTGGAGCATATGACTCTTGATCTTGGGGTTGTAAGTTCGAGCCTTACACTGGGTTTAAAGATTACTTAAAAATAAAACCTAAAAAAAAAAAAATTTAAACAAAAAAAAAAAAGGTATTTCTTGAATCAGATTCATTCATGTATCCCAAAAGTTCAGGAGTGGAAGAGAAATGAGCAATCCTCTAACCAATTTCCCTTAATGTCCAATGTCCTCTGAAAACATTAAAAACAAAACAAAACAAAAAACTATTCCCAACTATTCATGCCACTCCCACACTTCATATTCCTCCCATTTATTTATAACTCTGAAGAGCTGAGCAATAAATTGTTTACAACTACAGATCTGTTTTGTTTAGAGAACTGCCACAGGGAATTCCAAATCAAAGCAACAACTGTACTTTATACTGAACACTATCAAAATTAAATACTAAAACATCAATCAGAGCTTGAATTTATATAACCACAACTTTCCAATGGGTTTCAAATGTCTCATAGAAATTGTTCCATTAATCTTAAACACATATTTATTTTGTTCAAGAAATCTTCCCTAGAAGGTGATAAGAGATTCTTTGTAATTCATTATGCTTTCCTGGAAGTTATAATCCATCCCAGTCATGGAATCATGCATTCTTGTTAAGAATATATTCAACACAGTTTGTGCCACATACTAACTATTAAATGATCCTTTACAAGTTCCTGAACTTGCGTATTCATCCCCCGGATCTAAATGACAGTAATCATAACATCCTTCAAGGTACCACAAGTAGCAAAATATAAAACATTATGTAAACAGCAGCAATCATTCTTCTAGGGATTAGGGAAACCATTAGAAAAATAATTTAGCTTTATCAGTAGAAACCGGTTTCTGTGTTTTCTGAATACTTTGAGGGCAAGAGCCATACTACTGTATTTCAATTTGATACCTGCTATGGTGCTTTTACTTGGTGTGTTACACTATGATTATGAAACTGAGGGACAGAGTTATACAATTACTTAACATCACAATGCTAGTAAATAAAATAATTTTTAAAAAATTTTTTAAAAAGAATCAGAACTTGGTATTTAGTTATGACTTAGTGAAGTGGCCACCAATGAAACAAACATTTTCTGAATTGTTTAGTTATTGTCTAAATAAACAAGTTATTTTCTAATATTCTAGACAGCAGATAAAGTAACATACATATTGGAATGAATAGCAACTGCTCTCTCACCATCTACCCAGCACAGTTTATCTTTAAGTAAAATAAATTTACCTTTTAATTGAATTTTAAACCCAAACCAGTATTATAATTTCAACACATCAGATACATAAGGCAAATTTTCTTTAAACATTTACAAGTCAACTGGAAAAGACCAAAAATTCAATTAAATAAAAATGGCAAAGAATATGAATGACCTACCAAAAAGGAACTACAAATAGCTCAAGCACATGAGAAGCGAAACGATATCATTACTCTGTTAGTTTAACATTTTGGGCACTTCATATGAACTAGATACTGTGCTTTACAGATAGTAACTCACTGAATTTTCAGTTTGCAGAGGCAGGTATCATCAGGAGATACACAGGCTTAGAGAGGTCACACCTCATAAATTATTCAGCTGGGACCTGACCCTCATCCACCTGGTTCCAGAGCCTATACAAAGGAGCACTGGGCTATCCTGCCTCTTGACCTCATCCAAATACAGTGAATTCAAACTGTGAATGAGATACCATGGTATCCACTGTGCAGAACAGTAACAACATATACCACTCCTGAAAGGATCCACAGGAAACTGGCTACCCCTGGGAAAGGCCACTAGGCAGCAAGGGAAAACAGGTGAGAAGACATATTTTTCAACTCCTTATAATCTTCTGAAATAAAAATAACAATAGTTTGCAGCTCTATATTTATAGCTCTTTAGACATGTGGGATACTTCCACATAAATTAATATTTTTGTTTCCTCAACCACCTTGTGAGGCAAAGTGAGTGAATATATCCTTAGTCAATGTCACCACACTCACCACTGTGAAGGCAGATGTGATAAGTATCCTTCTTTAAAAAAAAAAAAAAAAGATAAAATATTAACCATAGTTCTTTAAGTACTGAAAACTTGCTGCAAAATGAAAATACTCCAATAATAAATTTTTTTTTAAATTCTTACCAGAATTCATAAGTTTCCAAAGTTGATCTACCAAGGCTTCATTGCATAACGGAGACTCCATGTTCTTAGTAAATGGTGGGTTCTTCGTCAACATGTTTAGAATCTTATGTCTGAAAGATAAAGAAAAAACTTCCGCTGACCATGAAATAAAAACATTTGAAAATTATCTATAGTATCTCCTTCCTATTTTATCATCTCTTCTTAGATTTATTTTTGTGTTTAAGTTTAACTTCAAAAGACATTATTTTACACATCCTAAATATTTACTATTGTTTTTTCACTAGAAAGGTTCTGGTGGGTTTGTTCTTTTCTAAAATTACCTTAGTGTATAAGGAGGTCCTTTAAAACCTGACTTCATGTATTCCTAACCAACCTTTCTCATTCCATTTCTAAAATGAACATTTTATTCTCCTTAGAAAAATTTTTAAAGAAAGACTGGTCAGTAAATACAAAAATCTTAAAATGGGGCAAAAAAAAAAAATTACATATGGATGAAGAACAAGTCTACCCTGAGATAATAAAATGAATATAAACTTCATTATTATAGTATCTTTGTAAAGCATGGAAATGTGCAGAAGCTTTTAAAATACGGAGACCAAAAAAAAAGGTTTCCTCAAAATGAGCTGAAGTTTAGAGGAGTTAATCAGTCAAAGTATCCTCGTGTTGAGTAACAGTTAAAGTCCGCTACTGGGAGTTATCCCCTGTGAGAGGCCAGCTGAACACTTCTGGAGTCTTCTAAAAATAGGGCAGTGTGACCAAAACAAAATCTGAAAACGAAAATGTCCAACGCTATGAGTAGGAAACGCCAAGAGAAAGAGGATAGAAAAAGAAAAGGAAAAGCAAGGAAGCTATGGCAGTAGCCTAACATTGAGTGCAGGGATAAGAGCCAGGCCCAGGCTTAAGAGATTCAAGACCACACAGTAATGGAATGCTTGGATACAACTGGAGGAGAAACTTCAGTTGTAATTACAAATGAGATTAGCAAAACCTGAAAGGTGGACCCAAGGCAGTTTTTATATTTAATTGTTGGTGGTAAGGCATCAGACTGGATTTATACTTGAAAAAGACATGGGAAGAAAGTGGAACTACTAGGTTGCAGATTAAGATACTTAACCCCTTTTGGCTTCAATTTTATGTCTGTAAAACTGAAAGATGTGCTCTTACTTTAATATCCTCTTGTGCTTTGATATTTTAAGACCGTATAGAAGACTACTGAAAAGCTATGAGAACAAAAAGTGAAATGGAGTTACAGATGCAATTTACACATAGGGATTATGAAAGGGGATACGTCTCTTCATGGATATTTCATATGCATATTTTCGTAACTTTATAAACAAACACAATTCCTGTCCTTAAGGACCTCAAAATCTATCTGTAAGAATAGATCATTATTACAGGTAAACAATCTTTAAAAATATGGACAAGTTTGTTCTTTAGAGCAGGTTAATGTTGTTATACTTTAAGTCTGCATTAATTAGAAAACTTAAGTTTCTATTCGGCTGCTTTCCCAGTTACCCCAAATACCAAAGTGTTAGGTGTGCCAATGAATTGTAAAGAGTGAAACTGAGGATATCTTTGACATGATCACTGAAAGAGCAATAGTGATCAGTACATGTATTACTACTATCAAATTAAACATTGCTTCAAAAGTTTTGTTTTTCTCTAAAGTTTAGATGATAGAAGAAAGGATTTTACAAAGAAATACTTATAAATGACTAAACACCCAAAGTGATACTCGGAGGAGATGAAGTTTAAGGGAAAACAATGAGAATCTCATGCTTAATTTTACAAAGATTAAACATAAAAATTCAGAATAAGCATATGCTTCAGACAACTGGAACAGACCTAAAGCAAATCCTGAGAAAGTCATAGGTTTATAGGTTTGCTGCTGCATCACATTATTTCCCTAAACAGTTGAAAATTTTCTTAGTGGGCAAGTCCAATCTACTGTCCATCACTTATCAATAAGAAACTCAAACCAAAACCAAAAACATGCTCAAAATCTGTCATGAGAAAAAGCACAGGATGTCTGTGTGTCTCTTGAGGGACGGATACACTGCGATCATATGTATGCTTCATTCCAAAACCAAAATATAATTCCATGTCATCTTTAAAACAACCCTATCCATTTTATTTTATTTATTTTTTTAAGATTTTATTTATTTATCTGACAGAGAGAGACACAGCGAGAGAGGAACACAAGCAGGGGGAGTGGGAGAGGGAGAAGAAGGCTTCCCACTGAGCAGAGAGCCCAATGTGGGGCTCGATCCCAGGACCCTAGGATCATGACCCGAGCCGAAGGCAGACACTTAACGACTGAGCCACCCAGGCGCCCCTAAAACAATCCTATCCATTTTAAAGAATATAATTAATAGTTCTTCCTATCAATATAAAAAGTATAGTCAGGGGTAGAAATGACTGGAAAGCAATAATCCAAAATGTTAAGTGTTTCTGGTTAAAATAATTATAGGCTATTTAAGTTTTCTTCTTAATGTAATTTTGCATTTTTCCAAATTTATATGAGTATTTTAAAATGTCATGCCCAGTGATGAATCACTAAATTCTACCCCTGAAACCAATACTACACTATATGTTAACTAACTTGAATTTAAATAAAATCTTGAAAAAAAGGAAAAGAAAGAAGTTATGCCAACTGAAAGGAAACTATAATTTTCAAAAATGTAAATTTCATTTTAGTTCAAAAATAAAACACCTAGATTTAATTATTTATTTAAAAACTATGCACCTAGATTTTTTTCCTTTTTTTAAAATTCATTTATTTGAGAGAGAGAGAGAGAAACAGCATGAGAGGGGAGAGGGTCAGAGGGAGAAGCAGGCTCCCCGTTGAGCCGGAGCCCAATGGGACTCTGGGATCATGACCTGAGCCAAAGGCAGTCACTTAACCAATGGAGTCACCCAGCGCCCCATCCTTTTTTTTAGATTATTTATCTTAACAGACATTTAAAATGAACAGCAAACTTGATGAAAAAAAGCGTTAGTAATCGGTCAGGTGATTATACAGGTTAATTAAAGTGCATTTATTTAGTTTAAATTCTCAAGATACCTTAATGAAGAACCAATCTATAATCTGAAAATCTTCTATTGAGAGAAAACTACACAAATAAAGTGGACAACCCTATTACTATATTTAAAACATCAAGCCAACATGAAAGACTGAGAACTTCCCCAACATTTCAAAATAAACACCTTAAAGCTTTTTTCTGTATACAGTTGTCAACATAGAGATAAAATCATTTCTCTTTAACATATGAAAGAAGTTAAACATACATATGATTAGAAAAAAAGCCATACATATGATTAGAGGAAAAAGGAAAAAACTGCATCTTATCACTCATTTCACATGTATTGAACCAACTATATATAAGGCACTATGCTATATTCCAGACATTGACAAAAGGAAACATGGTCCCTATCTTTTTGGAACTTATATTCCCACGGGGGAGACAAAGATAATCTAATAGTTCCAGCTATAAAATTAATACTTATATATAGGAGGTATTTCTTTACTTAAGTATAGGAAGAA
Source organism: Mirounga angustirostris (assembly GCF_029215605.1). Classification (NCBI taxonomy): domain Eukaryota; kingdom Metazoa; phylum Chordata; class Mammalia; order Carnivora; family Phocidae; genus Mirounga; species Mirounga angustirostris. The sequence continues at coordinate 19,937,613 of NW_026991712.1, read as the reverse complement.
CTGTAGGATTTTTATGGACAATTATGACTTCAGGGACATGATCCAGTATAGGGAATCAAGGAAGCATCCTTGCAGAAACAATTTTCAAGTTTAGCTCTAAAGCATCAAGGAATAATTACAGGTAATTTGGGTTTTTTTTCCTCCAGACTTTAAGGTTTCACCCTAAAATTCTTCAGAGCTTTATCTAACTCTACCAAAATCAGTAATTCTGATATATATAATAATAAACACAGAAAGAAAAGAGAGAAAGAAAAAGAAAATCCACATATATTTTTAAATTTTAAGTCTTATTGGGGCACCTGGGTGGCTCAGTTGGTTGAGTGTCCAACTCTTGATTTCAGCTCAGGTCATGATCTCATGGGTCGGGACATCGAGCCCTGCATCAGTCGTCAGTCTCCACACTCAGCAGGGAGTCTGCTTGGTGATTCTCTCCCTCTGCCCCTCCCCTTCACTCTCTCTCTCTTTGTCTCTCTCTCTCAAATAAATAAATAAGTCTTTAAAAAAAAATTTAGTTCTTATTGAAGACCATTTCATCATTAGGAGTTTAAAGATCAACCAAGGACCATAAAAATAAAATGCTTGTGTCTGGGGTAGGAGAGAGTAATGCCACTGATTTTAAGACATATACCAATGTTTACACATCTTAAAGACTACGAATTCTATCCAATCAATAAAGTGGAATATGGCAGATCTGTATTGTAGTTACTTAATGAGTTTAAGAAAAAGTAATAGAACAGATTGGTGGTTGCAGGGAAAAGGGGGGGCAAAATGAATGAAGCAGGTCAAAGAGTACAAAACTATAAGTCATAGGGATGTGATGTACAACATGGTGACAATAGTTAATACTGTGCTGCATTTTTGATAGTTATTAAGAGAGTAGATCTTAAAAGTTCTCATCACAAGAAAAAAAGTGTATAACTATGTATGGAGAGGATGTTAACTGAACTTACTGTGGTGACAATTTCTCAATATATGCTAATATTGAATCATTGTGTTGTATACCTAAAACTAACATAATGTTGTATGTCAATTATACCTAAAAGGAAGAAAGAAAAGAAAAAGGGAGAAAGAGTAATGATGGGAACAAAGAGAAAAGGACAGAGCTCCTATTCAAGCAAAGAAGAAACACAAAAATATGGACAGATGTGCCAAGATACTAAGAAATATGCACGTACGTACATTAACTGTTATGTGGTAACACTTCTTGACAATTAACATTAAAGATTTTTAAAGACATGCTGAATTTTTTTAACTATGAACAGACCTATGGGCTGGATGATATTAAGTACAGACTAAGAGGTTCCCTACTGATGATATAAATGAATCACATCAATTAAGAAGAAAAGTGTCGGGTGGGAGGGATGGGGTGACTGGGTGATAGACACTGGGGAGGGTATGTGCTCTGGTAAGCGCTGTGAATTGTGCCAAGACTGTTGAATCTCAGATCTGTACCTCTGAAACAAATAATGCAATATATGTTAAGAAAAAAAAAAAAAAGAAGAAGAAGGTAGTAAGAGGGGAAGAATGAAGGGGGGAAATCGGAGGGGTAGACGAACCATGAGAGACGATGGATCTGAAAAACAAACTGAGGGTTCTAGAGGGGAGGGGGGGTGGGAGGATGGGTTAGCCTGGTGATGGGTATTGAGGAGGGCACATTCTGCATGAAGCACTGGGTGTTATGCACAAACAATGAATCATGGAACACTTCATCTAAAACTAATGATGTAATGTATGGGGATTAACATAATAAAAAATTAAAAAAAAAAGAGGGTAAAAAAATCAATAAATTATTCATATGGCAATCTGATGACAGCTCAGCAAGTAAGAAGGGCAATGGGACACTTCATAAGAAAAATTATTAAAACAGTAAAATTTATCACACATAAAAAAAAAGTGTCAAATATAATCATGAACTATATCTTTAAATAGATTTTCAGTTCAATTATAAGTAACAGTGCTCTTGAAATTTGAATGTTATTAATAGTTCCATAACAGAATTTCAAAAAAATCATTTAGACTGTATAGTATGTAATTCAGAAATATAGAAACTTCAAATATTATATAGTACTACAATCTGCTAAAATGGTCTTCAAAACACAGTTCCGTGATCTCAGAAATACACGCCTTAACGTTAGTTCTGATGTTGTGAACTGAAAATATAAATGAATACATGATACACTTTGTTTATACTGTATTTATAATTTCTGTTCCTACTTGCTATCAGTAGGATCTTATAAACTTCCAAATGCATGAACTCGGTCAGGTAAGAGATGAAGGTGGTTTCCTGCCTATCCTCTTTTATCTGATGATTATGAGATTTTTGTCCACGTTAACCCTACCTTTAGTACACATCAATCACAAAGAAAAATTATTTAAAATACAATCTAGATCACAGATCAGGAACTTATGAAATAATAACAGCAAAACTTTATACAAAGATATGCATATAACAGGCATCATTTAAAACACTGAAATGGGGGTGCCTGGGTGGCTCAATCTTAGGTAAGTGTCTACCTTCGGCGCAGGTCATGATCTCAGGGTCCTGTGATCGAGCCCCACATCGGGCTCCCTGCTCAGCAGGGTGTCTGCTTGCCCCTCTCCCTCTACCCCTCACCCTGCTCATGCTCTCTCTCTCGCTCTCTCTCAATTAAATAAAATCTTTAAAAAAAATAAAGATTAAAAAGAAAAAAACAAACACTGAAATGGTTAGAGTTGAAAGACAGATAGACATAAAACACTGAAATAATAAGGTCGCTTAACCAAGAACTCACTGCTACAATCAATCTGAACAACTACCGTTGGTCAAAGACAATGTCTTCAGTCTCTTATGTGGACTTCTCATGTCCAGATGCATTTCAGTAAGGTTAGAGAGCAGTTTGCCTGTATGTCTTTTCAGAAGAAAAGAACTATCTGTCAACTTATGTGTCAAGTTGAGTAAGACAATTAACATCTCTAGGTTTATGTTCTTGTTTCTAGTGGGCATAACTATAAGTTACTTCCCACAATTCAAATTTTATTTTATGAATTCATAATCTTAAAACAAATGAACAAAAATTTAAGTGTCTCATATATACAAAGAAAGGAAGACAGAAAAGGTCAAATATTTAATCCTATTCAAATACACTATGAATATCCTACTTTGCAAAAGAAAGCAACAGAAATGAAGGAAATGAAGACTAGAAGAAATACAAAAATGAAAACTGTTACTAAGTCAGGACTGGGATTTTCTTCTATTTTCGCTTATTTTCTAAATTTTAAATCTTACATTATACTTTTTAAATCCTAAGTCTATGGATTAAAAATGAGATTTTATAGGAGATAGAAAGGAACAAATGGGATACACCAAGACATTTCTCTCAATGACTTTTAAAATAGACTGAATCAATCAATACAGATATTATAAATCTGGATATATAAGAGATGGCCCATGTACACTACAAACTGTTTAAATTACAATAGAAGTCGTACATAAAATTTCAGGGAATAAACTTTGCTTATTAACAATGTATTTTTTAAAATGTCTTTCCAAAGGTATACGCAATTTTTTTAAAGAATTTTTTTATTTGAGGGGTGCCTGGGTGGCTCAGTCGTTAAGCATCTGCCTTCGGCTCAGGTCATGATTCCAGGTCCTGGGATCGAGCCCCGCATCGGGCTCCCTGCTCGGCAGGAAGCCTGCTTCTCCCTCTCCCACTCCCCCTGCTGTATTCCCTCTCTCGCTGTGTCTCTCTCTGTCAAATAAATAAATAAAATCTTTAAAAAAAAAAAAAAAAGAATTTATTTATTTGAGAGAGAGATAGAGAGCGCGCATGCACACATGCACACATGCAGAACCTGGGCGGCAGGGCAGAGGGAGAGGGAGAAGCAGACTCCCTGCTGAGCAGGGAGCCTGATGTGCTGGCTCCATCCCAGGACACTGAGATCATGACCTGAGCCCAAGGCAGACGCTTAACCAACTGAGCCACCCAGGCATACTCCATTTTTTAAAAAGCACCTTAAAAAGGACATTAATAAATGCATAACATATTCCTCTATTTTTAAAAATAATAAAAACTTGTTCCATGTATAATCTTCCCAACTTATTCAGTTTACTTTAGGACTTGCAAAATCAAAATTTAGCACAAAAACTAACCTTACATAGGGTACAGGGTCATTCTGAATCATATTAAGTAGCCATTGCAGTTCTTCATAACTCCTGTCCACTGAAAATAAAGAAATATATTTGTTTTTAACTATAACAGATGAAATAATGAGTGACAAGGAAAGATTTACACTTAATATTTAGGGCTATGTCTTAGCTGTATCTCAAATCAGAGTTGAAGACTGTAGACAACTTCTTACATTTTTTATGGACTAGGCCACTTTGTAAACTTCACTGGTATTGTGCTGTATATAGCCAAAACATAAAACAGGACCAAGTGCCTATTTTTCAGTAATGCTCAAGTCAATGACAAATAGAACATAAAGGAAATTGTAATTTATTAAGAGCCCTAAATTAGAGATGAGTAACTCTAAATAGACAAAATATATTTAAATAAAATTGTGTTCTAGATGCTTAAATCAAATTAATAGGAAAATCTGATACCCACTGGTATCTCAACTATATTAGAGTATACAATATGAAATAATGTTTTTACCCAAGTGGTTTCTTTCACTTTAAGACTAAAGAACAGTCTTAACTTTTCAACATAACATAATATAGTGCTATAAATATAAATGATCTGGATAAAATCACTCATTAGCAATTTCCAGTCACCTTTTCAACAAGTTATGCTTCTATGATTTGAAAAGCTTTATTATCAGAATTTTATTTCTGATATCTTCCATTTTTTCACTTTCTAATCTAGAATTATGGATAATACTGAAGCACCTCTCAATTATACTTATTAACTTAGCATTCTTTTGGAAATCATAATATTAGCATTCTATTTCATTTCAGGTAACACTAATTCATGAAATCTTAGTATTTATGTGACAGTAATCATCATTCATGTATCTTGGGAAAGAAGGTTGAGAATACTGACATATTTGGTAAATCTAGATTTCACAAATTTGGACATCTAGATTTCACAAATTGGTAAACTGTCAAAACAAAACAGGAGACTGATAGACTACATTTTTTTACTTGACAAAAAAATCTATTAAAAAAAAAAATCACTATTTTCACCGCCATTTCTTAAGAGAAAGAATTATTGTTACCCTCAATAAAAAGAACAAATGACAATCCTTTCTAAACTTAGCCCAACATATATAATATACACACTATTTTGTTCTTACCTTCTATAATTTCTGACTATACACACACATACTTCTATTGAAATTTACTAAAAAAATGATAAAGATTTGAGTAATTTCCCCTAATATGTAAAAATTAACCAGTATCTATTAAAGAACTTCCCTCACTCCTTCCTATTTCCATAGTCAGAAGTATAAAATACTCTAACTTCTTCACTCTTCCCATATTTTGGCACAATAATCTGAAATTCTCTATGCAAATTAAATTATTTATTTCTTATATTTGCGTATTATTTTTTTAAAGATTTTACTTATTTGAGAGAGAGACAGAGCATGAACGGGGGAGGGACAAAGGGAGAAGGAGAGTGGAAGCAGTCTCCCTGCTGAGCGAGGAGCCTGATCTGGGCCTTGATCCCCAGGTCCCTGTGATCACGACCTGAGCTGAAGTCACACACTCAACCAACTGAGCCACTCAGGCACCCCTGTATATTATGAAGAATTATTTTTGAGAGGCGCCTGGGTGGCGCTGTCAGTTACGCCTCTGACTCTTGGTTTTGGCTCAGGTCACGGTCTCAGGGTCGTGAGAACGAGCCTGCATGGGGTTCCTGCCCAGTGTGGAGTCTGCTCAGGGTGAAGTCTGCTTAAGATGCTCTCTTCCTCTGCCCATCCCCCCACCTCTGCACGTGCATGCTCCCTCTCTCAAATAAACAAATCTTTTTTAAAAGAAGAATTATTTTTGAAGTTTGCATTAAATTTTATAACCATGTTATTAACAAATATTTAAGCTTAGCTTTTTGTTTTTTGTTTTTTTTTTACAGGCACAGTCACTCATCACTAGGTCTTTCATTTCATACTTTCATCAAACTTGAGTTATTATTTGATTCACTTCCAGGTCAGCTGAAAATTCTTTGGGAATTCCATTTTAAAGAATGTTACATAGGAGATGTACTTCTAAATCTTTAAGGCTACATGAGTGACAACCTGGCAAAAAAGAGAAGGTAGGATTGCAGTTTTCCCTAAACATTACATTAGCCATTTTTCACTGTCTTTTGAACTCTTCATATTCTGAAGAAGTCACAGGCCACAGGCCACATTATTCTTTTATCCTGTATAATAACTGGGTTCCTTAACCTTAAAATTTTTAATTTTATCAGACTCTAGCTTAAAAAGTTTCATTTTACTTTTTTGTTTTTCTTCTACCTGCTTTATTCTTCTTGACTGATTTTTAATATTTTCATCTCTGTTTTTTTCTGCCCTGTATTTCTTTAAATGTTTTGAATATGTAACATTTTCTTAGCCATTTTTTGGTCTTACTTTTTTTCAACGTCAAGAAGCCTTTTCTAATCCCCCCTACTGAGGTTCCTGTGTATATACCTCACTTTACTTTCAGAAACAAATTTTTGAAAGGTACAAGATGTTTTCTTGAGTCCTCAGCTAGAAATTTCAAAAATCTTCTTCTAGTTTTAATAACATGTAATTAAAGCTATGGAGTAATACACTGACTCCTTAGAAAGACCAAAGATACCTATTTCTAATTTTATTCTTTTCCCTCACTTATTCTTATACAAGTTCTACATTTACCAAAATTCTTTCTGAAGAATTTAAAATTTAAATCTCTACTTTGTTTGCAATAGGAAACCCCAATAACTGAGATGGCCTTAAATATTTAGTAAACATTTCCTTCTAAAATGATAAGAGCATATGCTTCTAAAGCATTACCTTTAGTATAATCAACAACTGCTTCCAAAGCTGCTATCCTAATGTCCACAAAGTGGCCATACTCTGCATAAGATTTAAAAAGAGCTGGATCACTTGGCACATGTCCATTCTTCTGAAGCACTCGTATGGCTCTCAAACAACTAGGAAAAAGAGTATTTACAGTGAAATATTTCTTTTCTTTTTTTTTTTTAAGATTTTATTTATTTGACAGAGAGAAACACAGTGAAAGCAGGAACACAAGCAGGGGAAGTGGGTGAGGGAGAAGAAGGCTTCCTGCCGAGCAGGGAGCCCGACATGGGGTTTGATCTCAGAACCCTGGGATCATGACCTGAGCCGAAGGCAGATGCTTAATGACTGAGCCATCCAGGCGCCCCTACATTAAATATTTCTATAAAAATATTTTGAATCAAACTTGTTTCCCAGGCATTAGGAATCAATCTGTAACAGCAAACTGAAAAACTGATGTGATCTGAATCATCTTTTAATTTTGTAACATTAAGAACATTAACTTTTTGCACTAATTTAGTCAATAATGTACATGGAAAGTGAGAACTGGTGATATTTGAACCACTTGATCAATTATTTTTTAGCAAACTCCTAAAGAAATAGAAGTTTTAGATAGCCATATACAAACAAGTTGATAAAAGTGAAGTCATCTAAGTAAGAAGCTTAATGCGGAGATGTTTATACTATATCTAATGGGATAAAAACATTTTACAGACATCAAAAATGTTTATGAAGAACTTCTAATGACATGAGAAAGCGTTTATGATATAAGCAGAATACAAAAATTTATGTATATGATATATATCACATAATTAAAAATGTATTTAGTTACAAGAGGAAAAAATTTAGAAGGCCATTCTCCAAAACAGTAAAAATATATCTGTGATGGTACAATGATATAAGATTTTAATCTTCTTTTACTTTACTATATTTCCTATAATTAGAATAATTTCTCTTATAATTATAAAAGCAAGTAATTTTTATCATACCTGACAGTGATGGTGTGTCTATAACTTGGAAGAAGTTTTTCCATATTCAAAAACCTGGTGATTTCTTCAAGAATGAGTCGTACATCTGGATTTAAGTTGTCCAAAGTTCGAACTTCATTATTCACACTGACTGCAGGCGTAACAGAGTTGGCAAGGGCATCAATCATTTCAGCACGATAATAGTTATCTGAAAACTAAGCCAAAAATAATCACAAGAAACAAAATTCACACTTCTGTTCAAAAATTAATAAAATATTTATAACTTCAAAACATTAATTATCTGAAAACAAGCAAGTTCTCTGGTGATTATTTAACTATGTCTTTTGTGTAGTTATACATTGGGAAAAAGAGTGAGAGAGACTTACTAATTAGTAATACATTAGTTTACTCAACTAGTATTTACAGCATGTAAGAGTAACCTACCTAGATTCCTCTCAAAGGAAGACCACAGGCCACAAATCCTGCTGGTAACACAGAGCTTGAAATCAGCTATTTAGCTCTACACTCACATATAAATTTATAACCAAGGATCCCCAGATATTTGAGGAAGCCATCAACATAAAAAAGGAAGACCAGAACAAACAAAAGGAAAAAAGCAACCTGTCGGAAAGAGTTTGCAGGGAAAAGAAAACTGGTAAGGGGAAAGAAAATCCAAAACCTATCATGAACATAGTCTGAGAAATAATCAAAGGTATGCCTTCCAATTGTGTAACTTATTTTAAAAAGAAAAAAATATGCAGAGATTGAGAATCAAAATTAAATTGGAATATAAAACTGAAAAAAGTTCCTGAAATTCTAAGCAAAAAGAAAGACAAAGTAAAAAGAAAAGGAAACTAGAGGGCTGGTGTAGAAGACATAACATACAAACCGGAGATCTAGCAAGAAAAGCAGAGAAAAGAGAGGAGACAACAATACAAAACAATTTCTAAATCCACATCCCAGTCAATTCCCAGAGAAGCAATTTATTGAAAGGCAACCTAGGGTGGCTTGATTTACACTCAGCAAATCAGATCCTCTAGCCTGGGAATTTGAACTTCGAGCAATTCATTTGATCATCAGTGTTGGGAATATGGTATGGAAACACAAACTGCCAGGGGATGGAGGGGAAGCACCTGCCCCCTGTGACTTCCACGGTGGAGGCAGAAGCTCACATTGACAGTTATAACGACAGAATGCTGACACATGCCTATAGTTCAGATACAGGGCAGAAAATAAGGTACACAATAAACACAATCAAAGAAAAAATACTCCACACACGTTCACTATGGACCAAGTTTTGTTTTCAAATTGTTTTCATGATTGCAAAATTAGTCACTAAATCCTTCCCTCCGGAGCCAGAGAAAACAATCATGGATTTTTGTCAGGCTAATTTTGTTTTAACATTGTAGCATTTATCAACCTTTTCTTTTCCAGGTTCTAAGTCTGGTTTCCAATTTAGAAAGACCTTTTCCATTCAGAGATTATTCAAATTATGTTTATAGGTTTTCTTCAAATATTCTGATTGCTTCATTGTTACCTCTACTTTGCCAACAAAGCAAAAGTCCATTTACTTAACTGCTATTTCTGACCTAAGTATTCAGATCACAGAATGAACTTAGAAATTAAAAATGAGATGGGGGTGTGGGTGAAGTAGGAAAACCAAAAGATTTAACCTTTATCCCTCAGACCACATCCAATTCTCACAGCTACTATAATCCTAACTGAACAAGCTAGATTATCTGATCACCTCAACGTTATAAGAGACAAGAAAGAAGAAATAATTTGCAGAACACATGTAAGGTAGAGGCTATTCAGTATAGTGAAAATTCCTACAAAAAAACAAAACAAAAAAAACTCTGAAGGCATCAATATCAGTGTACTACAGCAAAGGCTGGCTGATGTTTTTAACAGTGATTCTTTGGAATCAGGAATAGTTCAACCCATGTTCTGTGTACTGTAATTAACAAAACAGAAATTTCATAATCATATATGATTTATTAGGAATACATATATATGCATAAAAATTATCATATAAAATAGCTAATAACTAGGCTTAAAGGGGATTAAATTTTAGACTTCTTGAAAACTAACTTATCCAGAGTACCGAATTTCATGCGCTGCCCAATTAATGAGACGTTGAAAATTTTTTTAAGTATTTCGCACTGATTCCCAACTTCTTTTTGGCATTTCCACATGTGACCTATTACCCTAAGGTAAAGCTTTATTACCTTCTATCTCCTCATAGGGAAACTGAGATAACACTATCTATCTCAGACATCTGATGAGAATCATATTAGATTATGCATGTTTTGGTATAGGCCATGGAACACACAAAAAAATAGCTTATTTTATTATTATTATTATTATTTGTATTTATTCTATCCTTAATATCTTCCAAGATTAGTATGTTAATCTTATAGCCACTAACACCTGATTAGCCTTCTTCTCAAAATTACAAGAAGTTGAGTCTTACGTTGTTCTGCAAAAATAATGAAGTATAAAATTTAATAATCTGTCAGTATGCACCTTACAAAATCATAAATGATGATATGGATGATAGCATCATATAAAGTAGCATGGTGTACTAAAAAGATCACCACATAGATGGGCGGCAAGAGCTCACAGCACAATTCCCAGATTATACTTCCTGTGTCATTTTAGACTCTCAACCGCTGTGTTTTGTTTTCATTTGTCAACTACAGAATAAGTAAGGTTTAAAGAAATTAAAATTAAGGTAGGTGAGATCACTTTGGAAAGTAAAAGTACTATACTGGGGCTCCCATGATTTAAATTATAAAAGCACTCCCCCCAAAACAAGAAAACTGACATAAACAATTTTACAAAGTATTTCCCCATTCTATCTGAATATAATCTTGATTGATATCATCTGAAATCCTAACCTTTTATCTTCAAATAAAAGAAATTCATGTGTAGAGTAAGAAAGGAATACTATAAATGAAAGTCAAAACAAACCAGTAGACTAAGAAGGAAAGAATCTTATAAAAAAATTTTTAACAGTATTCAAAAACAGAAAGAAAAAGTCTATCAATTACAATGTACTTTTAAAGTACTAATTTTTTAAGGACTCTTTTTAGCTTAAATCATTTGAATGTTACTCTACTGACCCGAGGAAAAACTGGTTGTCCTGATTTTCATTATTAATCAACATTTTTTAATAAACATACTTGTCACTTTTTTTTTACTGTTGTGATGTTTCATTAACTGTTCATGGTTTTGACTTATCCGCCATACCAGATACATGTGTCTTTGTATGTCCTGTTCCTTCTTCCTGGAGTAACACTTGGAAAATCCTATTCATCTTTATGACACAGTTTGAAAGTCACCACTTGTACACAAAACTTCCCTGAGTTTTTCTCTCTATACCCTTTGGAAGGCACTACTTTCTCTGAATTCCCCTAGAAAACTCTATACATATTTCCACTACGGAAGATTGTTTAACTGTTTACTTGTCTGATTTCCCCATTAGGTTGAATCTGTGAGGGTCCAGAATCAAACTGTGATATACAGCAGTTGTTCAATAGATGTTTAATGAGTAAACGAAATGCTAGATGCCATCTACCAACTCTTCTTTCTGTTTAACACAGTATACTGCCTTGGGGCGCCTGGGTGGCTCAGTTGTTAATAAGCATCTGCCTTTGGCTCAGGTCATGATCCCAGGGTCCTGGGATCGAGCCCCACATCGGGCTCCCTGCTCCACGGGAAGCCTGCTTCTCCCTCTCCCACTCCTCTGCTTGTGTTCCTGCTCTCGCTATCTCTCTCTCTCTGTTAAATAAATAAATAAAATATTAAAAAAAAAACAACAACACAGTATACTGCCTAGCATAGCATATATTCTCAAAAATATTTGCTGATTGTTAGAATAACAAGATGAAATGATTTTTGAAGCATAGCACTCAATAGCTATTTGCTAATTAATAAACATACATTACAGTAAAAAACAAAAAAGGTTAAATTTACTAATGAACAAATTATCCCAAGAGGGAACTGTTTTCTGTGCAACACATAGTAAAATAAAAAATAAGAAAAAATAAAAATTGGGCTGTCAGACTTCACCAAAACAAGTTTTAGTTGGCTCCTCAAAATCTGATGCACTACTATTTCCACATTACTACAGGTATAAGGAACATTTAAAACACAATTTAAAAAAACAAACAAACAAACAAACTAATCTTGGGTTGTCTTCCACTGGTTCTTATAATAAATCGTATTTGTATATTTCTATCTCTAGAAATTTCAAGTACCATGGACTCAACAATGATTTCACAGTCTAAATATTTCTCTTTAAAAACAAAGTATCACTAGGTAGTTTTATAATATTCGTTAAAGTATCTTACCTTATTTTTTCTGTTGTCATTGTACTTGATTAAGTCTAAAATGAATGTTAAGACTTCTTTGGGACAAAGGTTGTGAACATCTCTCAATAAAGCCATTGCAACTGGCATAGTCTACAAAAAAAAACCAAAAAACTTTTTTAAGCATATAATAACTTCCTTCGTTACTATAATTCATTTTAGTATATGCAGAAAAGGGGTACTCCGGGACTGACCTAGGTATCCAGATGGAGTTTAACCCCTCTAATTCCCACCCCTTCTCACTGGGAACATGTGAAACATTGTAACAGAAGAACAGAGTAGCAAACCAAGGGAAGAGCAGTCTGTAGCCTGTGTGCCTTTGTCTTCATTTGGTGGAGTAAAGTAGATGTCATAAAAATTATATAAATCCAGGTCTGTGTCTTACAGTGGAAAAGGAATGGGTTTTAACACTACACAGACTACTCTTCAACTCCTACTCTACTACCAAGATGATTATTTTAGCTAGCTGCTTACTTAAGAGCCTTGTTTCCTCAAAACCATTTTTAGGATTAAATGATCCAGTGGCTGGAAGCATCTGACAGACAGGGAAGAGGTCAATCATCAGTCTGGGAGACACTGATTCTGCAGTACCACCCCACTCTCAACCTAAAGAAAAATGGTAACTTATCTAAAATCCAGCCTAACTTTCCCCCTTCCAGATTTTCACAGGCAACTTTCCTAAAGAAGCGGAAACCTGGCTCACACAGTGGTAACCTTTACCAGTAAGACCAAGCTACTGAAACTCAAGAAAGAACCACAGATGAAGTCATCACAGTCCTCAGTACCCACGGAGATTTGGACTATGCTCTCATCTGATTCAAAATAACAGTAACTTCTAAAGTGAAGAACAAAAAGGAGGGAGGGAGCACGAAGGAGCAGAAGCAATAGGACAGTTAGTGTTACAACAGTGTAACAAGAGACAGTGTTAATGCTGTAAGAACTGAAGGAAAGGCTCTTTTCCACAGAAATACCTTCCTATGCCTGTTCTGCCCTTTGGGACTCAAGTTTGACTTAGAGAGTAATCTTTTCTCTCTTTTCTGGCACTAGAAGTATTATGTAAAAGAAGCTGGTATACAAGCAATAATCTTCCAACTTTTTTGACCGCAACCCACAGTAAGAAATACATTTACATCCCAATCTACACACACACACAAATTTCATATACACTAACTAAAAAACAAAACCACAAACACTGTATACCTAAAGTGTGTTTATACCACACCTTATAAGATGTGTTGCATTCTGATACTGCCTACTGTTTTATTTAAAAAACAAACCAAAACTTACAAATTGATCTCATCCCCCTCACTAACGGGATACAACTCCCAATATGAAACACAATCTAAAGTATATGGACACACAATGGCACAATGAAGTGGACATACTGGGTAGACATTAACTTGTTTCCATACCATGAATTAGTGAAATGGCAACAGAGAGCTGAGCAACAAGTACTAGAGAATGTTCAGTTCTTTAAAATGACAGGATGCCACTAGACTTCTTTGATTATATCAAAATTGGTTTTCCCCAAACCTGACTCATCCTGAATCTGTTCTGATGAAATTCACTATAATTATATCATGACTTCTACTCTCAGCAGGTGCCTCAATGTTGCTGGGTAATCTTTCACTTCTCCATCATATATAAATCTCACCTTACCTAACATTTCCCTCAACATCTATCATTTCACTCACTTCCAATCTGCTTTCAACCTGCCTCAGAAAAAGGAATGTTCTTATCTTTCCTAAAATTAACCTCCCAACTGCGTCCCACCCACTCCTAATATCTTCAGAATTTACTCTGCCCTCTCTTTTTTTATATCTACTTGCTCCCACTTGAATATTTCATCTCTCCTTTTCCACAGATTCCTTTCTCTGTGCCAAACATGCCTCAAGTTTCTTCTTCCTTTATACAAAACAAACCCAAAATGTCCCTTTCTTAGCACTGCTTTATCCTCGACATGTCTCTCTCATATTCTTCAACACCAAAATCATTAAATAGGCTTTGTTAGTTTTTTCTACTTCAACTTCACTGTTCTTTCTAGTTTGATCTACTTAATATGATCTCTGCCTTTATTACATATTTTATTTTTTTTACAGAGGGATATATTTACCTATCTATATATATATATAGAGAGAGAGAGAGAGAGAGAGAGAGTGTGTGTGTGTGTGTGTGTGTGTGTGTAGGGAGGAGAAACAGAGGAAGAGGGAGAGAGAGAATCTTAAGCAGGCTCCACACCCAGCACAGAGGCCAACACAGGGCTGGATTTCACGACTGTGAAATCACAAGCTGAGCCAAAATCAAGAGGTGGATGCTTAACCAACTGAGCCACCCAGGCACTCCTGCCTTTATTATTATTATATTATTATTATTATTATTATTATTATTATTAAATTACTCAAAACATTTTACAAGTGACTGGCAAATTGCCCAAATGCTGAAAATCCTGCCTTTCCCACATCCCTAACTAAAACAGTGACACCATCACACCACTGTGACTTTCTATATTATCATTTATAAAAAACTTATTATACGATACAGTGTAAAAAACACTTTACATACTTGATCTATTTGATTTTTAAAAAGATAAATTTTACAATTGAGTAAACTGAGGCTTACAAGGTTAAGAGGCTTGTCCTCGTGCAAACTGCAAGTGAGAGCAGAGCTAGGACTGAAACCAGAGATGGGTACTGTACTTGTCTGTCTCAGAAGGGCTGTCCACGTTCTAGAAGGACTGCCATCAGAAGAACTCACTCATATCTCCATCCCCCATGTAACCAACCAAAAAGTTAAATTATCCATTTCTGTTTAGTATAAATGTTGATAGAGAGTTACTTACAGCTCATAAACTCAATGAACAATCAATTAAAATTTGGGGAACATCTTTTTTTTTTTAGAGATCTTACTTATTTACTTGAGAGAGAGAGAGAGAGAACACGCACATGAGCAGGCTGAGCAGAGGGAGAAGCAGACTCCCCGATTCGGGGCTTGATCCTGGGACTCTGGGATCATGATCTGAGCCAAAGGCAGATACCTGACCAACTGAGCCACCAGGCACCCCTGGGGAACATCTTGTAGAACCAAAAATAGAACAAAGACAAACCTTTTATAAAAAAGTAAACACACCTGCTATTTAAATAGTCCCCAAGTTAAACTGAGATACACAGATAATGGCATACAACAATTGTAACAAAGTAGAAAGTAAACTGCACCTTCTGTAGAAAATAGCTTTGAAAGCTCATAAAGTTGTTTGTTTTCACAATGTTTGGACAAGTCTTGCAACAAAACATTCTAGTAAAGAGTGACTTCATGGCTGGTGGTCCTGTCCATGTGCTCACCATTGAATTCGCAATCTGCAAATAATCAGAAGTAATTTCCATCACCACTGAAAACATACTTTTAAATAAATAAATAAAATAGCTTCTTAAAATGTATTAAAACAACTGGATTTGTTTTCAACAATTTCAATTCTCAGAAATTTAATACATTTTAGCCTTTTATTACCATTTCCCAAAAAAAATTAACTCACCTCCTCCCCAAATTCTTATGTACACTTATAATTATTTTCTATAATTTCTAAGTTGGAGCATTCTTTTATGTTTTAAGAAAACATGTTTGCAAAAGGCTTCTTTTCTGAGTAAGTTTGTCTTTGTCCATTTAGGAAAATATAATTCTAACACTTTAAATTATCAAAGAGAATCATCACCATGGATTTTAAATAAGGTTTTAAAATCTACCCTAATTGAAAAATAAGCCAAATACAGCGCTAATGTTTTAAGTCTGCAAGAATGCTTCACAAAAAAACCATATCTTGCTATTGAAACTTTCAGCGTATACAGAAATTATGTCTGAAAAGACTGAATTTATAATTTTAAATAAGTCTATAATTTCATGAACCTGCTAAGAATTTAGCATGCGAGAATCACAAAGATCTTTATAGAAGCAATAAAATTATATCCTTAGCAGATGATCTATCAGAGAATACCATACTATCCCTCACATATCTGAGTAGGATGTAGGAATTCAAGTATTCAATAGTGACCATTAAAGACAAAACGAATCTAAACCATTACAATCTTTGGAGATGTTGGGCAAATGGATTTTAGCAGCGAGGAAGGCAGAGGAGTCACTAAATGGGAATGAACCTATTATCAAGATGTTTTTTAAATACCTGGAACCCAGTATTTCTGGCCAAATTTTTGTCTGCGTTTTTCTGGTTTTCATTTGCTCTACCTTCAGTTTTTTTGCATCTAAAGAAAAATATTTAGTTTTCTTAATAAATTAACTTCTCTTGCATGTGAAGTTATAGAACCTATCATTTTAAGTTATATATCACTAATACTGATTACTAAACCCAAACCAACATGAAATAATCACAACAGGATAGTTAAGATGAACTGATTTCCTATACTATAAGGTAAAACGTCACTCAAACTAAGGAATTTCTTGCCAAATACAGTTTATGCTTTAACAGTATGGTTTGGCAATTCAATAAAATGGAGAACAATCCTCTTTGAATTTAAAATCTGACTTTCAGTTTGAAAATTACAAACTTTTAATGCATTATCTATTTTCAGATCAAAACATTTTTCTTTCAAATCAGTCTTATTAAACACATTTGGAAAAAAGCTTTCAAGGGACCAGCTACCAAGTAAAATTAAAGACTATGGCAAATGTTAATTCATTTTCAGAGTTTTTTGGGTTTTGTTTTTGTCTTTGTTTTTAAATATGCGGTAGTCATGTTTTCTTTCTACTATGCATCATCTCACCTTTGCGAGGCAGAAGCAAGCGGACATTCTTACTCGGTAGAAACACTGCTCTTGTTCTAGTATGTCAGTGAGTGCAAGGCGAGATGCTGGTGTAGGGAACTTCTCCAAGGCCAGAATGGATTCCTGCTGTGCAACAACATCTCTCTCATAGCGGAGCTGATACTGCCACATGAAATCAGCTTGCTCAAACTCCACTTTCCTCAGCACTGACATATCTGGGTCTATCCTTATCCACAGCAAAGGGGAATCCGCACTGAAAGAAAACACAATTTTCTTTTTAATTTGTTTCAATTTTATATGTTTATAAAATAAAAACAAAGCATTTATTAAATAGATTCTCTTCTCTATGTAATATTCAAGACTGCCTGAACTTTTACTGTATTCATTTTTTTAATCACACTGACAACATTCTCATTATGTTTAATGTATTTCAACTTTCTCACAATAGCTAATCTTTATTAATCTTGCTTAAAAGATCCTCAAGGATAAGAAGACAGTTGTCACAAAGAAATTCCATCTGAAAATTTTACTTGGGGGATTTTGATTTGTGATTATGTGACGTGGAAAAAAAGAATGAGATCAAATTTCTTCATTTCATGGCCTATAGCCTGACTATGGCTATAAATGCCATCATTTCTTGGAATCAATTTGTGACTAAGAAATGAATTTATTTTAAAATTAATTTGTTTAACTGATTTTTAATAGTGTTTTTTTAAATGTTAGATTCATGATCATCTTTCTCAAACAGGAAGTTCTGAAATCATAGTTCAGAGGCATATCATGAATTTATCCTCCCATACTTGTCAAAATAACTCGCAGAGTTTAAAATATCTAGCCTATGTCAACACCATCAACAAAAGAATATTACCTGAAATACTACTTTAATTCGCCAAATACTAGTGGGTGCTTACTACAGGTAAGGCACTTGATATGGAAAAAGTACATAAGGGTATATAAAGAGCAGTAATATTTGGCAACCAAGCTAGTAATTACACGTTTTATAAAAAAATACACAGGCACAATATGGATGAGCAAAATGAAGTCTGAGCTATAGTATTTTTTAAAGATGAAACACTGCCAATCAGTAAATATTACCACATAAAATTTAGAACAGTGATATTTAAATTATATTTTGAAAGCACAGGGAGCCTCAAAGTGCCCTGAAGACAACTCCCCAAAGACAAAAAGAATCTGTATTTTCTGAGAGCTCCCTAGATATCAGACTATCAGGACCCACTAGAAAGTACTAGATCAGAAACTGCATTTTAAGAAGATCCGCAAGTGACACACTATAGTTTGAGAAACATTGTATTTCTATGGACTTTCAAAATTTTAAAAGCAGCAATTTCAACACATTTACATACTTTTAGATGTGCATAACAAGACACATGAGAATGCATATATTATATCCTTAAACTCAAGTAACTAACTTACTCCATCGCAGAAAGATCCATGTCAACTTCCTCTCCATTCATCAGTGGAATTTTTTTCTTTTTATTCCTACATTTAGGGAAAAGTTAAGTTTACAAACTATGACATTTCCAATTCTGAAAGGAAATAAAGAACAGTTGAAGTTCAAAATAAAAATTTCAGGCAACGTTGTAAGACAGCTTGAGGAAGAAGGGATAGTGAATGTACTGGAATTTAAACACACAAAAAAATCTATTTTGAAGCTGAAGGGAATGAAGTCAATGATACTGAAATGTCTTCCTGATCAAAGTTTAACAAAAAGCAAAACTATGTAACTAAATGCCAGGTTAAAACATAGATGTACTTCCAAGAACTGGTAAGCTGTAATTTTGTACAAAAAAGATTGATCTATCAACAAAGAAATCCTTTATAAAAAAACTGAAAAAATAACCAGCCCTGAAATGAGACATGAATTATTTTGAGCATGTGCTCTATGTGCAAGAAGCTGTCCCATATGAAATGAGGTATGTGATTAACTATAATACATCTTAACAGTATTAATTAACATATACAACTAGTTAATATGAAAAAGATTTAGGATAAGCCCCCCAAAAAGCAACTGCTTCCATGCAAATTACTTTTTTTATTATGTTATGTTAATCACCATACATTACATCATTAGTTTTTGATGTAGTGTTCCATGATCCATTGTTTGCATATATCATAAAAATCTACTGGATATACACTAAAAACTTGGGTGACTACAAATTAAAATAGGAACAAAGAACAGTCTTCCTGTGTTCCTCACGCCAAAGAATACCTGAAGGACATACTGTTACTACAGAGAAAAAACCCTGAGGATATGTTATGAAAAGAGTGGCAATCAGATGTTCCCAATTTCAAAGGTAGAACAAAAGGAAAGGGAAATTTCAGCCTGAACTAAGAAAGAATTTTTGCAAAGGAAAAATGGTTTCAAGGAAATTTCAGAATCAATTTCTGAAGGCCATCAAAATCAACTGACATCCCCATCTGTCTGACATGACCTCAATGTAGTCATGAGTATAAACCTTCTGTTCCTGAAGTTTTGCTATTACTATACAATCCTCTAGCGAAGCACAAAAATATTCCCATCTTTCGCTCTTCAGAATACATGCTAATGGCTGAGTTAAACAATAGTGGTAAAGAAAAAATATACTACATAGAAGATGAACGGTTGAACATTTTTTAAGGAAAATGACAATGTGCCGTTTTGAAAGACAAGGATGTTTTTTAAGGGGCACCTGGCTGGCTCAGTTGGAAGAGCATGCAACTCTTAATCTTGGGGTCATGAGTTCAAGTTCCATGTTGGGTGTAGGATTACTTTAAATAAATAAATAAAGGGGCACCTGGCTGGCTCAGTTGGAGGAGCATGTGACTCTTGATCTCAGGGTCGTGAGTTCGAGCTCCATGTTGGGTACAGAGATTACTTAAATAAATAAAATTAAAACAAAAAAAAGAATGTTTTGTAAAGGCATGGTGATACAGAGAAGAGGAGAAAGACATAGTAAAGAAAATGCAGGGGCTTTTTATGACATGTATTCAGCTCCTTCCTTTATATTCAATGATCATCTCCCCAGTATTTACTATAGATATTAATCCAATGACATTAATAACAACAAACCTAAGCAATTTGCCTTGAATTTCTCCTGGCTCCAAAAAAAATCAAACTTCTATTCCACCTACCCCTGACCCTACAAAATAAAGATTATTAAACCTAAATCTAAATTTTTAAATTAATTAATTCAAAGAATAAAATGTTGTCAAGAACAAAAAGCAAATAAAGAATAGTTGGTAATATCAACTTGAAGTAGAAGGATGAAAAAAGATACCAGATAACATGTTCTCTACTTGAAACTTAGGTATATATTAGGATTTCTATTTTGGCATTTTAATCTGTGAGACTTACAGTTTAATTATCAATTTCAGTTTAAAGTTATGATTCAATGCCTACCTTCTGCTTTTAGAATGACAGGGAATATCATGCTTAAGGCTGTTTTCTTCAATTTGCAACGTATGATTGAAGGATCCATCTAACTCCTGCACTGTCACTTTAAGTGGTCCCTTTAAAAAGAAACAGTGTTCAAAGATAATGCTAGAAAAATACCATATATGTATTCTTATGTGTACAGGTATATATTTCAAGATATAAAATAGTACTATAGAAGATGTGTGTCTAGGGACAGAGAAAGATAGCTAGTGCCAAAGGAGGGGAGAACTGGGATATCTGTGTCCCCTGAAATCTCCATCATAACCTCTCCATTGACCCGTCATTGACACTTGGTGTTTTCTCAATTTCAACCTTTGCAAACAAATTCTCATTATGAAACTTCTAACCAGCTCTCCACCCATAAGCCCTTCCTATATTGAAACTGGGAAGAAAGCAGTACAAAAGGCCATTTTGGAAAAAATCTTACCACATATTTCTGAGTTCCCGGCGATGTATAATCTTGCTTTATTTCTAATTCCAAAACATTTCGTTTTCTGTTAAATGCAAAACTTCCATAAAATTTTACCACTCCACTCTGGTCTCTGAAGAATTGTAAAGGCATTTCTGCATATTGACATGAATATGTACTAAACAAAATAAAGGACTCATTATAGTAGGTGATAACTTTCAGATGCATTCTCACCAGTTCAAGGCCTGAGAGCACACTTCAGGGTAAACCAGGTGGCAAAGTATTCAAAATTTTTGTGAAAAGTGTTTCCCCATATTTAAACAAAATTTCTGAAACGTTTTGAAAGAAGCAAAACCACTCTACTGGGTTATTAATATAATAGTGCTCTGATATGAAAAAAATGTAAAAATTGAAAAGTTCCCAGATACCAGTTAAGTTGTGCCAACCCCTAACCACATCTAAAAGCCACCAGACCACTGCATCTTACAAGTAATCCTGCAGGCCTGTCTGGTGGATTATTTACCTCCCCCACCATTAAGCCTATTGCTATATTCACACACTAACAAGTAATTCAAAATATGCCAAATTTTACAAGCATTAACATATATGTGTGTGTATCTCAATGATTAATAGGCACCTTAGCAGAAATGATTTACAGTTCCTAGTTCTTTCTACTACTATTTAGCAACTTAAATAGTTCTTCTCCTTTGGTGTTCCAAATCTTTTTTTTTTCCTCCTTTCCCTGACACACATAACCTTATTCCCTTCCCCTCCTTGTTGAGCTGCTACTGAAAAGGATACACCCACTGCTTTATTAAAGGCTGGATGTCTTTGCCAGAGACATTTGAGATGGATTTCAAAAACCCAGATGTGGAAACCAACATCTGACTCCACATATGTGACTGGAACTTCTGTGATGAAGCAGTACTAGCCAAACTTAACAGTTTATTGAAAACCTGTAAGGATGAAAGTATCATTCAAGTAAGTTTGTATGACATAATATACATTGTTTTCAATTCTGTACTATACCCACTTTGCATTATGACTTTACTATATAGTCAATTACAAAGATAATAATTTCACATCTTACTATATAGGTGGATCTAGTTAAAGACTATTAGAAATAAAAGCATGCAAAGATTTAAACAGCCAGACTATAAAACTATTCTTCCTCAAAACATAATTCAATTTCAATAATGTCCTGGCCAAACAATGAACATTGTTTTTAAGGATTATAATAACAATAATATATAATACCTATAATTTATTGAATCATGAGCTTTACAAAGAAACTAAACATTTAGCAAGTTGAGAACACTCATTAAGACTTATACAACTCAGGGTGCCTGGGCGGCTCAGTTGTTAAGCATCTCCCTTCGGCTCAGGTCATGATCCTAGGGTCCTGGGATCAAGCCCCGCATCAGGCTCCCTGGCTCAGCGGAAAGCCTGCTTTCCCTCTCCCACTACCCCTGCTTGTGTTCCCTCTCTCACTGTCTGTCTCTGTCAAATAAATAAATAAAATTAAAAAAAAAAAAAAAGACTTATACAACTCTACAAAGTTTCTTTATGGACCACCTCTCATTTAATATCTCTCCACTCTAAAGGTAAGGTGAAGGACAGAAAGATTAAAGAAACTTAACTTTAAGGCAAATATAAAATGCTTTAAAAAATTACTAAAAAGTTATTTTTCACTCACCTGTAAGAATATTATCAATGGAAAAAAAATAGCTGAACATTTATAATACATCTTATTTCTACTGCCTCAACCACTCTATCTCAACTATTTACAACAAAACTTGCTTAAAATATATAGTAGAATTTAATAGTAGCAAAAATAAACATCTTTTAGTTTTTTTTTCTATTGAAAACACTCTAGGTGGCAGTTCATCCTTAATATTTTAAATAATGCTGAACACAAAATCCTATGTACAAATAGGTTCTACTTTCATCCCCACATTCTAATTTTATATCCATGACAATTCAGCATTAAATGGATAAAGTATTGATACTTATTCTACATCTGAGGAAACAAACAAAAAGCACAGGTTACTTAGTGAGCAAACAGCTAATTAGTAACAGAATTCCTCCTATAACTCCAGAGGCCCTGACTCCTATTCTACAGAATAGCATTCAGATTATACATATGGAACGTATCTTTCTCTACAACTGTTAAGTCCTTAACTTTAATACTTACTTGTAGCATGAATTCCATACTGATCCTATTTTCAATCAATCTCATCACGAGGTGAGCTTTACACTGAAACATAGTGTAATATTCCCAAGAAAGCGTATGTGGATGCTTTATTGAAAAGTGTAGATGAGATGCTGGACTAAAAACATAAACAGCTATACTTAGTAAAACAAATTTGTATTAAATAAACAGTAAGTTTCATGGCCACATCATAATATAAGTCAGTAATTTCTCAGCATGAGAGCAACACAAGTAGGAAACTTCTTAAAATAAATTTAACTGGAAGAAAATTATGAAGTTTCATGAAAAAACATAAAGGAAAATTTTAATAAAAACACATGCCAAGCTCCCAGATAGGAAGAGTCTCAATATTTTAGTGCTCTCCAAATTCATCATTATAATTAATGTAATTCTAACCAATATCCCAAGGTTAAACCATACACACACAAAAAACATTCCAGGTGCATTACATATCAAAAACAATTATAAAAGTACTAGAAGAAAAGACGGAAAAAAATTTCTTGTCCTAATTCTAGGGCAGGAAAAATCTTCCTATAAATAAATAAATAAATCCATCCAGGGCACAAAGACCAGACTATGTAAAAATTTTACATTCTGAAATGATGAAAGAGATCATCAGTAAATTAAAAGAAAGGTACAGTCTAATAAAAAAAATTTATGACATATATGAATGTTAAAGGTGTTTAAAATTTTTCACTATTTTAAATAATGCTGTAGTGAATGTCTTTTTACACATGTGCAAGTATTTCTGTATGGCAAATCTCTAGAAGTACAATTTCTATATGACAACATAGCTAGAAATACAACTAATGAATCAAAATCATCTATTTTAAACGTCTGATTGGTACCAACAAATTACCCTTCAAAATCACTGTACCAAATTACACTCTCACAATCTATGTGTAAGGGTAATCATTATACTTCTTTAAAAACATGGCATCGAAATTTAAAATATTTGTTGATAGTTACACAGTAATATGTATATGATTGAACTACATTTGGTAATGCTATACATAAATAAAGGCATGGGGGAAAAAAAAAAGGTCATGGCTATCTCCAAGAGGAACTGGTGGGAGGGAGGTATATTGCTTCCAGACCTTTTTTTTTCCTTTGCCTTTAAAAATTAAACATACAAGACTAAATAAATGGGCAGAACCAAAGTAAAAGCATTTAGTGTAAGTAATATTTACATACCATGGTAATGCTCTAATTATATGCTGGGAAACTGCCATACAGCAGGCAGTGAGGAGAAGAAAGTGAAAGAACTAATATTTGAGAACTTGATCTCAAGTAATCCTCACAACCAACCTGGTTAAGGACTATCACTGTCATTTTACAAATTAAAACACATACACAGAAAGGTTATGTGATTTTCTCAGATCACAAAAATAACGACAAAAATCCATGTTTGTCTAACCCCAAATTTCTATGCTTTCCCATGAACTTACTCTTGTCTTGGTAACCATGCTACAACAAAGAAAAGGCTACTGGTTATACAACTTCAAATTTCTTAACCTCTGTGGTGCTTTTAGACACTTGGGCAGCCTGGTTAATCCTATGGGTCCCCTTTTGAGAAACTGCTAACATATACACAAAATAAAATACATAGAATTACAAAGAAAGCCAATTATAACGAAATGCGGTTATAAAAATATTAAAAATTATGATATGCCAATATATATGCTAGCTTATTAATGCATTAAATAACAAGATCTGGCAGTGGTCTATTATAGTAATATTGAGGTGGTGATAAGTGCAGAGTATTTCAAAATATCTGCTAATAATTATAACATGACAGGAAAAGATCTATGATTTCTACTGTTGACAAAGTCATAGCATTGTCTTTTGCCTACATTCATAATTAAGGAAAATATATCAGCTAATGATTAGTGAAAATACAGAAAAACTTTCCCATCCATTTCAATCCATATTCCTTTAGGGAATCCATGGACACTAGAACAAACAAGACTGCCTGCTGGTACTATTATTTTGCTATAAGTGGCTGTCTTCTTTACAGGGACTTGCTACACAACAGAAGAAGAGAAAGGGAAAGAAAGAATAGAAGGAAGGTAGAGAGGGAGGGAAGAAAAAAGGAAAGAAGGGAAAAAGCAAAGAATAAATGTCTAGGTAGGTGACCATTCAGATAAATAGGTATAGGTAGGATGTCCTGAAGTTGAAATTATCTACTTAGACTTAAAAAAATAACTGGTGGTCCATAAGCAAAATATTTGTTTCCATTATTTTTAAACTTTTCTAACAACAGTACAATATACTAGCATCTGGAAATTAACATGGAAAAGAGTAAAGCCTTGTATTTTTTGAGAGTCTTTCTTTAACGTTTAAGTCCATTTGTAGCCATCACATGCAGTAAAAACAGTAAAGTAAGGAAAGGAGTAATGAGAGTATTACCAGTATTTGTGGCTTTAATATTATTACATACTATTATTTTGGCCTGTGTGGGTCTCAGTACACGTCCCAAGTAATCCTCAAAGACTGAACCCATAATACAAGGTTTGTAAGACCACCTCTGAACAACAAACATACTTATCCTTCTCTTTTCCTCCACCAAATATGGGATGTAGTAAAACTCCACCAGTTTTTAGTTCATACGCCACTATTTTGTCTAGCTCCTAAAAAAGATAAAAATAGGAGTCAGTGAAAATTTCTTTATGTATCAAATTTTAGAACTGAACTGTGATTTCTCATTTCCTGAATCAAAATGTAAATTTCTTAAAATAAATTAGATGTATTTACAAAGTAGTTTATGTTCTTATAAACAAAACAGACTACACAGCTGGCTCAATAATACAGCCAAAAAGCCTTCTCTCCTTTGTGACTTCAGGGCTGGCCAGCAGCCTGCCAATTTTTCCTAACAGCTCTTCCCAACCTTCTCTGACCTGTGTTCCAAGTTCATTTGTTCCTTCTCTGCAGTTTGTTTCTGGTGGAGGATTTAGACAAGTAAAAAGAAATGGAGATAAAATTATGTCAGGAATCTACCCTTTTAAAACTTCTTCAGTCTTCTCTAATATGACATAGATCAAAGTGAAAAAAAAAGTTTAAGGGAAAAAAGGACAACAGAACTGTTTAAATAATATATAAGCAGTATACAGAAGTGGTAAAAATCATAGTGAAGTGGTTAAAAACCAGGTTTGAATTCTGGCTCTACTACTTACTAGCTGTGTAACTTTGGTCAAATAATTTAACCTCTCTGTGCCTCAGTGTCCTCATTTGTAAAATGGGGTGTAGTAACAGGGTAGTTAGGAAGATCAATACAGTTAATATTTGTAAAATGTTTACAGTAGTTCCTGAAACACTGTAAGTGCTATATGCTATCTTTTCCCTTCATTAATAGTTTTTGAAATGAAGAATGGACTCTTCCAGTTTAGATGTATAAATTCTTTTATGGTTCTAGATGTTTGAAATCCTTCACAATTATTTTTTTGGCTTACTTGAGTTTACGTTTGGATGACGAAGATACATAAAATGAGAAAAGGGGAAGATGGAGGGGTCCATTTCATAAAGATATTAAAGGTCGAAATTTTTCCATTTGAGAAGGAAGGAGTTAAGCACAAGATGAGTAAAATGTATACGTACATGAACAGAAAGGGCTAGGCAAAATACAGTTGATTTTTTTTCTTTTTGGCCAAATCTTTAAATAATAGGAAAAAGACGTGACAATGACAGAGAACATAAATGCACTGAAGGACTAGCCAGCATATAATAAGCACTTATTATGTACAAGGCACCATGCACATCACATGTATGATGTCTTATAATCCCCATCTACTCTCCTTAAAAAGATGAGACTTAGAAAGATTAACCAAAGTCACAAAGCTTGTAAATGTATGAGGCAGAATGAAAAGCAATCTGACTCCAGAAGCTGGGTTCTAAGTCTAAACAAATTTAGGAAACATAGAGTTATATTATGAATGACTACTACAAGGAGCTTGGATATATCTAACGACTAATTTGATGTTGAAGGAGCTTAAATACTCTCTTGCTTATTAGCAAAAAAGTCTTTGGAAGTCAACACTGACAATGGAACTAGATAAAACAGACCATTAGTCTTTCTCAGTAAAGAGATTTTCATTTTGCTGGGATTTTCATTTTGCTGGGAAAAATTAGACACTTTCAAATGACAGTATTTTACAATTATGAAAAGTAAAGGACAAGTGACTTGTGAATCAGGAGAACACTAACATGTCCTGTTGACTTCTAAATGGGTAATGGATCTGGCTGTTTTTACCTCTTTAATCCAATGGCGGTATTCATTAACACCAAAAGTTTTTTTCATCCAAAGTCCATAAATATAGCCAGAAATTCCCTTCAGTACCCATTCATCAGACCTATGCAAAAAGTCAAAATATATTCTTTTAATCATAAAAAATTTAATCATAAAAATTTTTAGATAAGGCCAAAGAGGATAACAGAACACATTATAGTGTGTGCTTTTATGCATTCTTAAAATAAATGAAAAACAATTTAAAAAATGTATTAACAAAATATTTGGTTTAACCACTTCCAATGAGTTCTACTTACCATTACACCTTCCTCACATCTGCTTTCCAGTCTTATTTCAAGTAATGTCCCTATCTTTGCGCTGCTTCCTTCCCAGCCAACTCTGTCCATACTGTCTGTATCCAAGGAAATATGTGCCCAAAGCCAGGACTGTACTGCTCAATTTTTAAAGTTCACA
Organism: Mirounga angustirostris; assembly: GCF_029215605.1. Taxonomy (NCBI): domain Eukaryota; kingdom Metazoa; phylum Chordata; class Mammalia; order Carnivora; family Phocidae; genus Mirounga; species Mirounga angustirostris. The sequence goes on along the minus strand of NW_026991712.1, from coordinate 19,909,793 downwards.
TTTGCCAATCCCATGAATAATTATCAATGGGATTCCAAGATCTAACGTTTAATTACTTATTTTTGGTTTAAGAGGAAAGGGAATTAATACCATTCATTCATCTATTCATTCATATACTTATCCATTCATTCATTCACTTATTCAAACATGTTGCGTACCATTTTCCAGGCACTGTTCTTCACTGAAACTATGTTATTCTGGAAAAATTACAAATCAAGAGGACTTACCCTCTGCCAACAAAAAAGAAAAAGAAACCAACAGATATTCATGTACTACATATAGCACAGAATGGTCACAAAAATAAATTATAATCTTAAGGGAGTTTCATGTATTTCTTCAAATTCATCTCAAGTTAATCAAAAAAATTAAGTGTTCTTATCTCTTACTTATTTCAAGTATTATTAGTACAAAGTTAAACACTAAGAGGAAAATCCCTACATCATTATCACTATTGTAGAAGACTGTTATTTTGCCTTACACATGATCTTGAACATTACCAGTTACACTGAACATTGACATTAGAATTCTAACTGCAGTTTTCTGCACATTCAATGCCTTATATCTACAGTATTCATTCAGTTTTCTAAGAAATTGTTATCAAAATTCTTTAAAAAAAAAATAGAACTATAGTGAATTGATAGCCACAAATCTGGGATGAAATTTATACTCATTACTTTTCTCTAAATATACAGAGAGAAAAGAAAATACAGGAAAAGAAAACAAAAACAAACTTTCCCAATTCTTTATCTCAGTAGTTGCAAACTATGAAATTACTCACCAAGACATTCTGGATATGAAACAACCAAAAAACTGCTGTGCCAAGGACTGGGCTAAACACCTTCTAGTCAGAGGTGTCTCATCTATAATCATGGCACTATGTAACAGATTTGTGCTGGAATTTAAAAGAAGAGACAATTATAACCAAGAAATAAACAATGATTCAATCAAAATGAAATAATCACACTTTTAAAATAAGGGAATTCCAATTTGACATAAAAGAGAAAAAACAGAACATTCTTCCAAAAGCTTTCACATCTTTTCAAAATTTAGGTGAAATCCATAATCTTAATTAACTTTTGCCTAAAGTAAGGACTGTAGTGTTTCCCATTGATTTCCGTGAAAAATTTAAGTACCTTTTTCTGGAGGAAGGGGAAATTACCATTAGCCTGAAATGGGTATGTTCATCAGAAACTGATCCTCCTATGAAGGGCTCTTCTAATTTCAAAAACCTTTTCCCAATAATAACTATTAATTATTTTTTTAAGATTTTATTTGAGAGAGAGAGAGAGTGTACAAGCAGGGGCAGGGGGAGAGGGAGAGGGAAAAGCAGACTCCCCTGTTAAGCAGGGAGGCCGATGCAGGGCTCAATCCCAAGACCCTGGGATCACAACCCGAGCCAAAGGCAGATGCTTAACCGACTGAGCCACCCAGGTGCCCCCAATTTTTTTTTTTTTTTTTTAAGTAAGCTCTACACACAATGCAGGCTTGAACTCACACCTCAAGATCAAGAGTCACATGTGCTACCAACTGAGCCAGGCAGGCACCCCTATGAATTTTTTGTGCTCCATTGTTTACTTTCAAATACACTGACCCATAAGATCTTTCTAACATACTCTAGAGAATACAGGGGCAATAGTATTATTCCTCTTTTACAGATGAAAAAATTTAGGCCAGAAAGGATAAAATGATTGAACCTAAGGCATAAAATTTATAAATCTGGAACTTTCCAAGGAAAGAAAGAAGGTAAGGCAGGAAGAGAAAGAAAAAAATGAAGTTTTCTCTCTTTTATAATTGGCAAAGAAATTTCTGACATCAGTAAAATTTTAAATGATTTAGGAAAAAAAAAAAACCCATTAGACGTCCATTATATAACTTGTATGATTTTTGTTAAATGCATAAGCAGAAGAGACTAAAAAAAAATCTGTAAAACATCTCTATCAGTTATATCTGGATGAAAGTAATAGAAGTGTTTTGGGTCACTTGGAAATTTTCTTTTTTATGTTTTTCTACATTTTGAATTTTTAAAACATTAGCTTTTCTACAAAACCAACCATATTTAATTTAAAGGAAAAAACTTTGAAACATATCTTAAAATTAATCACAAAATAACCTGTCTTCCCATCATTACCCTCATTTAGACATTTCAAATCTTAAATACCAACCTAAAAATGCTCATGGAAGCATAAGCAGCCACTTCAACATAAGCCTCATCAATGAATACAGTCTTAAAACAGGAATATGGGTATCGACATGTAAGAATTTCTTCATAAAATTCAAAAACTTCATGAAGATAAGATGTAGTATGTTTAAGCAATGGAAGAAGCTGAGGTAAACAAAAATGAGTAACCTGAAAATAAAAAGCAGGGAAGAAAGTCATTAAAAGAAAATGTTATCTTTAGTATTTTAAATTTCCTAAATGTCTCAATTATAAGGAAAACTTCATTCATATAAATCCTTTTAACAAATTCATGGCAATGAGGGAAAATGCTAGTGTGATATTAGTGATTACTTTTACTATGTTTATAAAATATTCATTGTACTTGAAAATTAAATTCATGATGGATTATAAATCTGTGAAATGCTTAGACCCAATGAAAATACAACTTTGGTTCCAAATTAAAATGCCTTTTGCATAAGCATACAAAACAAGAAAGATTTAAATTGCCAAGGCTTATTACAAATCCACCTTTGATTCATAAATGTCTTACCTAGTGAATACTGTACTTGTCATAGTCCTATGCATCCTACTTTGGACATGGCCACTCAAATATAACATATCATCTCATCCCATATTATGATTCTGTACCAAATAAATGGCATCAACAATGACAGAGATCATTCTGTTTAGAAGGACCTAGAGTAAGGTTTCATGCTGGAGATTAAATCTGAGCTAATCTTTTTGAATTGGACAAAAGTTTGATAGGAATGAAGAGGTAAAGAGAACATCTCAAACAAAGTCAAAACAGAAATATGGTATGGTCAGGAGAATCTAAGTAACTATATCAAATATAACAAACAAACAGAAGTAATGGAGAAAAAAGCTCGAAAGGAAAATTAGGGCCAAATTCTAGATGATCCTGAAAGTCATATTAAAGAGTTCTGATTGTTGCAGGATTGTGGAGGCAAGGAAAGTTTTTAACGTATGATAAAAATTATTCTTCTAACAGTGTTAGAACAGGTTAGAGACTAACATACATGAGTGATGGGGATCTATGTATGATTAATAATCAAGGGCCCGAAGTGCATCATAATTAGCACTCCTCTTGATACACAAACAAAACCCAAAATACTATTCATCAGAAAAAGATTCATGTTTAGAAAAATCTACATGACAGAAAATCTGATAATAAAGTAAAAACTATCTACTTGAGACAGAGAGACTAAGTGGGCTCTAAGTATTCAAGTAAAATACTTCTTAACTATCATTTACCTTTCTCCCATCCAATAGCTTGGAGTGGGGAAAAAAAAATCTTCCAAAATACAAAGCAGGTACTAATCAAATGTTGATTTAACAGCTAACCACTTACCAAAGATAATAAAATTCTCTGCCAATCTTATCAGCGAATATACTTTTAAGAGTCATTATCAAGCCAGCAAAAGCAAAACCATTCGTAAGATATCATGAATATTTTCCATAAGTGACTTTATAAATCTTGTGAATTTCAGGAAAGCAAATATAAGAACAGACTGAGGAGCTTACTGGGTATCGACTAAACCTAACTGCCCTCAATTTTTGCTCGCATAACAGAAATACCATTGAGACATACATGGTCACATGTATATCTTAGCTTTAAACTAAGAAATAAAAAATCTAAAATTGAAAATGTTAGGGACCATGAGTAAATAAAAAGAGATTCATTCAAACGTTACTTTAAACAGGTACAGAAGTAGAGAGGGTCAATAACCAATACATCACTTCCTAAACACCAGAAGTCTCATCCTTAGGGAGGCCTGTAAGCACTAATTGGTTTGCCAATTAATATACGATTTATGGCAAGATATGGGATGGAAGAAAACTGCAAGAAGCCTTGAATGAGTGTGCTGACTAGAATTCTAAACTCAGCTTCAGCCTTATCTTTCTTCCTCTGTATATGCTGAAGTGAGAACAAATCTTGTTCTTTAATTGTGAAATTGTAATATTTCAGGTTCCAGAGATGGGACTATAACATTCATAAACATATGCCAAACAAAAAGAGGACACTAATACAAAGTATTTACATAAATCAACTCATATTCTAATCAAGGTACACTTGAAACTCCTTTGGAACTCCAAGCTCTCTGTTGAAAAAAAATTTTAAACTTTAACATTTTGAAAGGAATTCAAGAATTCAAATCATTAAATATATCAGATAAGGAATCCTTTTCTCTCTAGTGATATTCTGGATAATTGAAAGAAGAGTTAGGAAAAACTCAGTATTTCATTACTATCCTTCCTTTTATCAGGGGTGAAAGGCTGGGAGGAGAAAGGAGCAAGAAGCTATGACTTACCTCATGCATATATGGATCTACAAGTATTTCAAAAGGTCCAATGGCCAAAGAGATATTTGATGCAGCTGTTGGAATGGTAAGCATGTAATGGAAGGTCTTCTTCCTCATATCATGGGTATACACTGTCTCCACCAAATCTCCATTGGAAACAGCCACCATTGCGGCATCTACTGTAAATTCTAATTTCCATGTACATAATTCAGAGTATGAATCAACACACGGGAACCAAAATCTAGGAAAAAATATCAACAGCATAAAAAAAAAAAATAGTGAAAGTGTAACCTACGGTTGTTTCTCCCACTTATAAGTTATTCTAACGTTTACAGAATATGTGCGAAAAGAAACTTCAGCTATTTGCCTACTGAAGCTTTTTACTGTGTAACTTGAAAGAATCTGATTAAAGATATAAACTTTTCGCCAAATATTATTTGGCAATATGAAGAAAATATATCGTACGATACTGCCAGTTCAAATACTCAAAAAAGAGATAAGCAATTCTTAGCTTTGAATTTTTAACCTAAAAATTATTTTCACTTGCATATTCATAATAGTCAGTTTTTATGCAGTACTCATTTCCAGAAACTAAAAAACCTTATAATAAAGTTTAAAAGAACACAATATTCAGAATCTGATCCATAAGTTAGAGAATTGTTTTGGAGAACGGGATGCACTGTATTAATTCAAATAGTACTAGTAAAGCCAGACCTAATATTTCTCGAACACTTTCCTTCAAGATCAGGTTTTACTACCTGCCAGGGTCTGTACCTGATACTGTAACACAAAGAAGTAGAAGACATCATCCTTGGCTTGAAAGAGTTAATAATCTGAAGAATATTAATAACAATCTGAAGAGACTATGCATACTATAATATTTCAATAACACAGAGTGAGCTATTGAGCTCTGGGAATGAACTACAATTATACACAACAATGAAGGTAAATCTCACTACCATACTGTTAAACTTTTTTGTTGAGATATAAAGAGCATAATGCATAATTTCCATTCATATAAAGTTCAAAAGCAGGTGTAATTAAGCTGTGGTATTTTAGAAATCAGAACAGTGGTTAACCTTGGACAGGAGGACATCAGATGAGCAAGTAGTGAATGGAAATGGGTAGAAGGGGGGATTCTACAATGCTGGTGATATTCTTTTTCTTGATGTGTGAATTACATAGGTTTGTTCACTTGTGAAAATTCAGTGAACTTTTACTTATAGTTTGTGTAATTTTCTGTATGCTATTTTACTTCAGTATAAAGTTAAAAAATAAAGAATTGAAATGATTTTAGAAGTCTCTTTTCTGAGAAGGAAAGAGAAAAAGGAAAGACAGGACTGAGAAGGAATGACTAGTGGAACAAGATTCAGAAGAGGTAAATCTGAGGATCAAGCTCACACTTCTCATTTTACACTAAACACATGTATTGCATATACACAGAAAAAATGCAACTGAAAAATGAAATTAACTGAAATATATAAGAATAATCTACCTTGTGGAATTTTGATACCCACAAGAGAAAACGTGAGCACCTCTCTCTGCCATACTTCCCTCAACACTGGGTACCACAAAATGAAGACCTCCTTTTGGCTGATCCAAAGAAAAATTGATGTGTATCTTTAGAACCTTTAATTCTGCAACAAATAAATATATACATACATTGATATATAAATATATAATTGAGTAACAGTGGTCTATATAATAAGGGCAAAGACTTACACTAAACATAAAAAGGGAATCAAAGCTCAATTTTAAATGAAAAACTATACTTCTTACCCTTGTTTAGGCTCTCACCTTCTCTCCACAATAGCCTGCCTCCACTTATGTCCTTACTTCCACTCAATTCTAGTCACTACTAGCTGTGTTCTCCCAAAATATGGCTCAAGTCATGCCCTATCCTCCTCCCAACATTTCTGACAATGCTATACTGCCTAAAGAAAAAAGTTCAAAACTAGATTCAATGCAAAACCTGAAAAATAAGGACTTAAAAAGCCTCCCAGATTGTTAACCCTAGTTGACTTTGGAGAGTAGGAAGAAGGGGTGAGTGGGAAAAGCTACCTGAGAATTTATATAATGCATTATTTATTATGTTATCTTTGATTTCTCCATAACAAATACATGTTGCTTTCATAAGATTAAAAGGTTTCTTTTAATTTCCCTCAAAACACTACAACCATATGGACTATCTCCAATTCCTGAACATGGAATGATAGCCTTCTACGCCTGTCCCCTAAATTGGGCAACTCCCCTCAAGAAAAATCCCCCCCAAACACATAAACTCTTAAAAAAAACCGCAAAAGCAAAACAAAAAGTCCTTTACTTCTTTATCGTGGTTATAGGCTAAATAAAGATAGGCAAGTTATATATAGTAATTATAATGGCTGTGACTTTATACAAGAGAAAATGAAGGTTTAGAAATAATAAGACAGTGTGTGCTCAAAAGTGCAGAACACAGAACCCTATGTTCTAGCACTGACTCAACTACTAATTAGTGACCTTCAACAGGTCACTCACTGTCTGGACTTCAGATTACTCTTCTATAAAAGGAAGGAATTGAACCAGGTGATTTTTTCGGATTCTTCCTGCTATGAAATGCTGTAATTCTAAACTGCTTTGACACTGCATGGGTTCTCAACTCTTGACAAATTGTTCCAACCATCCCAATTTTTTTTTATAACTTTCACTTTAAAAACAACAGTGAATGGGTTGTTTTGTCACAGCCCTTAATTGCTATTTTCTTATTAACCAGTGATTCTTAAGAAAAAAAAGAGCTTCCAACTTCTGTATATCTCAACTTAATAATTTATAATTACGACATTAATGTTCATGTAAAAGTTTTCAGTCACTGAGTCTAACATGATTTTACTGCGCAGTCAATGTATTTTTGGTATTTTACCATCAATGTGTTTCCATAACTCTGATGGAACCTTAATGCAAAGTTCTCCATTTCCTGCATCAGGATCCACAGCACTAACTGCAGCTGCATAAGCATTGGAAAAATAATTTAGATTTCTCCTGGAAAAAAAAAACAAAAAAAGAGCCTGTTTTAATAAGCCAAACATTTCACCAACTATTTTCTTAAATATTTGGTAGCATTTGTTAAGTATTATATCATTTCATGTAATCTACAGAAATATTTTTAGCCAAGTAACTATTACTCTACCTACCCACCATGATGAAACCTATTAAATAATAAATACAATGTCATATATAGTCTACTTGCCAATGTTATGGAATTATTAGGATTATCATATCCTTCATTAATTTTGGAATGCCAAAGCCACCATACCTTCCTGAAAGAAGTGAAAAGAATATATGTAGAATTATTAATAATTAATGAATAATTATTCTTTATCTGGCAAAAATTTCAATGGATTCACAGCTCTACGATCTGACAGAAATTAAGATGTTTAAAACAAGTTAGGATGGGTATCAAGTCCTTAAAATGTAATACTGCTTACCTTCACTCACAAGTGCCTGACAATATAAGCTTAAGGAAGGAGGGAAACTTTTGGCTGCTTCACTGTTTTATCTCCTATATGCCAGGGGGCTACTCCATATTTGTTCAATAGTTACTTAGCCTTATTTCCCATTAGATGAAAACAACACAGAGAAGTCTTATGGAAACATTAAAACATTGTTCCCATCCAATTTCTATTTCACTAAAAACAATATATATGTGTGTAATTCACTAAATATACTCACACACACACACATATATATATATAAGTACACACACACACAGATCTCCTTCCATTTACAATGGGGTTATGTCCCAATAAACCCATCATAAATTGAAAATAATTCTAAGTTGAAATGCATTTAATACACCTAACCTACCAAAATATCATAGCTTAGCCTAGCCTACCATAAATGTATTCAGTACACTTTCAGTAGCCTACCATTGGGCAAAATCATCTAACACAAAGCCTATCTTATAATAAAGTGTTGAGCATCTCAAGTAATTTATTGAGTACTATACCAAAAGTGAAAACTAGAATGGTTGTATGGATAAGAATGGTTCTAAGTATATAGATTGTTTAGCCTCGTGATCACATGGCTGACTGGGAGCTGCGGCTCACCGCATAGCTCCACATAGGTACCACATATTGCTAACCCAGGAAAGTAATCAAAATTCAAAGTATGGTTTCTACTTATCACCACCTTTGCGCTATTATAAAGTTAAAAAACCACTAAGTCAAACCGTCCTAAGTTGGGGACCATCGTACACATATTACATTTCCTCACTGAAATCAGTTAAAGGAATACTGACAAAATGGATAAAAGAAAAAAGACAAGGAATGATATAACAAGAAAATGAGATGAAAGACAACCCCATGAGCCGTATTCTTGTTGTGCACCTTTAGGTTTATCATTCTGCCACTAGATGAATCCACAAAGTAAAGTTAGTTACATTGTACTAGCTTAAAAAAATTTTAACTAGTTAAAAGACAAAATTCATATACTGTACAGAGTGATTATAAGAAAAATAAAATGGGAAAAGCCATTAAAGAAAACATTAAAGTTATACACTCTGAACCTGACAGAGGCCATCCCTCTCCCATTTCCATCTCTCTGCTAACTAGGAAGGATGTATTAACTATAGCTTTTAACCACTACACAACATGACCTTCTGGAAGCACTTAAACAGACTTCTCAATAATTTTAACTATTTCGGGACACCTGGATGGCTCAGTTAGTTTAGTGTCTGCCTTTGGCTCAGGTCATGATCCCAGGGTCCTGGGATCAAGTACCGCATCAGGCTCCCTGCTCAGTGGGGAGCCTGCTTCTCCCTCTCCCACTCCCCTGCTTGTGCACTTGCTCGCCCTCTCTGACAAATAAATAAAATCTTAAAAAATAATAATAATAATTTTAACTATTTCTTCCTGTCAGATAAATACGGAAAATGTGTAAAAACTATAGGATCACACTAAAATGAATAAATCTGTGTTTTCACATACCATCTATTTTTTTAAAATATCATACCACAAAAGCAACTCTTTTTCCTTTGGTATATAGTTCTGTAAATTCTTACACCTTTGTAACCACTACCACAATCAGGATATAGAACAGGTCCATCATCCCGAAGAGTACCTTGTGCTATGCCTTGTGTCAAATAAATGGGAGTCATACAGAAAGCAACCTTGTGAGGCTGGCTTGTCTCACTCAGTATGTCTCTGAAATTCACCTCAGGCATTACATGTATCAATAGTTTGTTCCTTTCTACACTGAATAGTATTTCACGGTATAGACTGGACCACAGATTATTTATTGTTTGTTCATTCAGCCACTGAAGAACATGTGGGTTGTTTCCAGCTTTTGGCTATCACAAATAAAACTGCTATAAACAACTGTATATTGTTTTTCATGTGAATTTAATTTTCATTTTTGTAATACAAAATACCCAAGAGTGGGACTGCTGAGTCAGATGGTAAAATATGTTTAGCTTTGTACGAATATGCCAAACTGTTTTCCAGAATGGCTATACCATTCCACATTCCCACCAACAATATATAAAAATGCCAGCTGCTTCACATTCTTGCCAGCACTTAGTTAACATACCATCTAATTTTAAAGGCTACTTTGTGTATCTAGAGATTGTAATTTCTTTTCAATAAAATTTCAAAAACATGAAATATGAAAGATAGTTGAAGAAACCTGTAATTTCCCCCCCAGTTATCTGTGAAATTCAGAATTCTCAGAAATTCTGAGAAATCAGAGAATATTCAAAGGGTGAGAATGGTAACAAATTTGGAAAGAGTTTTAGATGAGGAAAGGTTTAAAGTATTGAGATTCTGTACACTGGAAAGGGGAGGGCACCTGGGTGGCTCAGTTGGTTAAGCGACTGCCTTCGGCTCAGGTCGTGATCCTGGAGTCCCAGGATCGAGTCCCGCATCGGGCTCCCTGCTCGGCGAGGAGCCTGCTTCTCCCTCTGACCCTCCCCCCCTCTCATGTACTCTCTCGCTCTCTCAAATAAATACATCTTTAAAAAAAAAAAAAAAAAAAGAAAGGGGAAAACAATATTTAATTAGGAGAAAACAATATTTAAATGGGTAAGTTTGTGAATATTATAGCAAAACAAACTGTAGTTTGATGTAATAAAGAACTTTCTAGCATTCAGAAATAATGAAAGGGGTGCTTTAAAATATAGTGAGTTCTCCAGAGCTAGAAGCATTCAAGCAGAAGGTGAAATAGTATAGGAAAAATTCTTGTTGAAATTTTGACTAAATCAACTTTAATGTCACTTTAATGTTACTCCAACCACAACTTAATCCCAAGCAATACTACTAAACAATCATTACATAAAAAGCCAAATTTAAACATTACATATTAGACCACTCAGTTTTTTTATGGGAAATTATTCTCACTTAATCTCATTTCCTGAGAAAAGGTAAAGTGGTCCAAATAAAATGGTGAGTCATTGTAAGTGGAATCTATTGGAAAGTCAGTCAGGAGGAACAATCTTCTCATGGTTTAGATTTCAGTGTTTCTTTTCATAATATGAATCAAATATGTTTTCATAATAACCTCATTAAAGCCAAAAATCACAAGGCAAGATTATAATAAGTGTTTTCAATTTTCAGAAAAATAGTGACTGCAAAATATTAATACGTCCTTGCCCTTTAACCACCACCATCCCCAACCTCCAGTTCCCAATCCCTATCCCCTCCTCAAGGAAACAAACCGTAGAGAGACAAGTAATGTTGTAGGAGATACTGAAAAACTAGTAAATTAAGGTAACCAAAAGAATTTTCTCCAAGAACCTATTATAAACATTCATATTAAGATAATCGGTTAATTCTTCGTCAATAACATATACTTCTTAAAATTACAGGCGCAGATTTTGCAAAACTTAAGATTCAATTATTTGTAAACTTTTTCTCTATTTTAAAAAAAAATCATGGAAGTGCAATGCACATCAGAAAAGTATATATACTCTAAATATACAGCTCAAATTTTCACAGAACAAAAACAGCCAGCATGCACAGCAAGAACAGAACTTTACCAGCCTCTCAGAAGCCCTCCTGTAATAACTAACCAAGCCCCACTTCCCACCACCAACGGTTACCCATTATTCTGACATCTAATGTGATAGATTAATAAGTTAATAGACATTCTCTTGTGTCGGACTTCTTTTATTCAATTAAGTCTGTGACATCCAGACATACTACAGCATATAGCTGGTGGTCATTCATTCTTGTTACTGTTTAGAATTCCAAAGGTGTGAGAACATACCACAATCTACCTTCTACCACTGATGAGTCTTTAGGTAATTTCCAGTTTTGACTATTATAAATACTGCTGTGAACATTTTTGTACACATTTTTGGTGAACATATGAACACATTTCTATTGGGCATATACCTAGGAGTAAGACCTACACTAATCATAGAGTATGCATATATTCAAATTCAATTTACATTTCTATTAGCAGTGTTTGAAAGTTTTAGTTACTCTACATCCATGTTTTGGTTTCTCTTCTGTCTTTGGTTTTGACAGTTTGTACACAGAAAAAATAAATAAGCCAGCCATCAGGAAAACCCATTTTCCAAAAGAGAAACCAATACCCAAATCAATAAAGATGACTTTTTAGAAATAAACTACATTTGATATGATACTGTGAAATAAGGTTGCTTGGAGAAAACTACCTGAACAGGTTTTTCTATGAAAAAAATCTAGGGGATTTCCCTCAACCTCAAACTTGAATGAACTACTCAAAGTAGCCATTTGTCTAAAATTAACAACACAGGAAACAAATGTTGGTGAGGATGTGGAGAAAGGGGAACCCTCTTACACTGTTGGTGGGAATGCAAACTGGTGCAGCCACTCTGGAAAACAGTACAGAGGTGCCTCAAAAAGTTAAAAACAGAACTACCCTATGACCCAGCAACTGCACTACTAGATTTGAAGGGGTACACACACCCCAATATTTATAGCAGCATGATCAACAATAGCCAAATTAAGGAAAGAGCCCAGGTGTCTATCGACTGATGATGAACGGATAAAGAGATTGTGGTGTATATATACAATGAAAAAGAATAAAATCTTGTCATTTGCAACAACATGGATGGAACTAGAGTGTATTATGCTAAGCAAAATAAGTCAAAGAAAGAAAAATACCATATGATTTCACTCATATATGGAACTTAGGAAACAAAACAAATGAATACATGGGAAGGGAAAAAAAAGAGAAAGAGGGAAGCAAACCAAAAGAGATGCTTAACAATAGAGAACAAACTAAGGATTGATGGAAGGAGCTGTATGGGGGATGGGCTAGATGGGTGATGGGTAGTAAGGAGGGCACTTGTTCCGATGAGCACGGGGGGGGGGGGGGGGGTGTTCAATGCAAGTGATGAATCACTAAATTCTACTCTTGAAACAAGTATTACACTGTATGTTAACTAACTAGAATTTAAGTAAAAATTTGGAAGAAAAAATCAAAACAAAACAAAACTGAAGTAGCCATCTATGAAAGGCTAATGTATTTCAAGCTATAGAAATACTGAATAACAGATAAGGACAAAATGGCTCTACTGTTATGCATCTATCAATTAATCCAAATAGGAAGGACTATATCTAGTTCCAGGGCTACCACATTTAAGAAAAAACAATGCCAAATCAGAGAATATTCAAAGGGTGAGAATGGTAACAAATTTGGAAAGAGTTTTAGATGAGGAAAGGTTTAAAGTATTGAGATTCTGTACACTGGAAAGGGGAAAACAATATTTAATTAGGAGAAAACAATATTTAAATGGGTAAGTTTGTGAATATTATAGCAAAACAAACTGTAGTTTGATGTAATAAAGAACTTTCTAGCATTCAGAAATAATGAAAGGGGTGCTTTAAAATATAGTGAGTCTCCAGAGCTAGAAGCATTCAAGCAGAAGGTGAAATAGTATAGGAAAAATTCTTGTTGAAATTTTGACTAAATCAACTTTAATGTTACTCCAACCACAACAACTTAATCCCAAGCAATACTACTAAACAACTGGCAGTGAGGCATCGTGGCTGAGTTAAAATATAAAACTATCTTAAATAAAAAAACTATCTTAATATAAAACTTACTTAACCATAATCAGTAAGGGAATCACCTACTTCTATATATTAATGAAATAACATTTAAAACCTCTAGGTAGTACAAGTCTGTATTAAAATAAAGGACCCACAAAATCTTTTTTTAAAAAGTAGCAAAAAATAAAATTAAAAAACAGCAATTTAAAAAAAAATCAACCCCAATTACTCCAAAAATTATTCTAATCACTAAACAGCTATTTCATTTATATCTCAAGACTGGTCATTTCTACTTCCATTCCTTAGCGAAAATGAACACAGGAGACAGGAATTAAACTGATGCTTGGAACTCTGGAACACTGAAGCTTTTCAAGCAAAATAAAAAAGATCTTCTCAAAGTGGCAAAGCCTATCTAGGGAAGGAAAAGAAACAAAGAGATGTCAGCCACTGGTAGGCTATCCACAGAAAGAGCTTCTCTGGCAAAGACTATATTTGTTTTATTCTAAGAAAAATATAGCAAAAAAAAGGAAAAAAAGAGAACCAAAAAGCCGTAACAATATATAAGATTCAAACACAAAATAGACTTAGAGAAAGTGGTGTAATTATTTCACTGGCAGACAATAAGCCAAAAAAAAAAAAAAAGAGTGAGAGAAATCGAGTGAGAATGTGCCTTATCCATGTAACATAACAAACAGGGTTTTTAACTGCTAGTACGGGTAATTTAATAACTCAGCTAACACTTAGTTGAGTAAAATAGGTAGAAGTAGTAATGTCTTTTAGTCTTTTATCTAAATGTTTCCCTTCCTTACATTCTCCCTGCAGTTCAAAGGTACTGAATCTCAACCAAGGTAAGCACACACTTTCCATTAAAAATAGGAGGGCCTGGCATCTTAACTTTAAAACAAGTAAGAAAATGTGATGAAGTAGTATATTACTTCTTTGAATGTCAGGGCATTCTTATATGTATTAAAGATCAAATTTTATCACAGAATTTAATTTTCAATCTCAAAACTGCTATACTTAATTTCTGTTTCAGCTTTAGTGTAAATTTTATTGGTTTATGAAAGAAAGTTACTTTAGAAACAAAGGTAACAGAAGTACCCAGGGACCACAACACTAAAGACCTTAACTATCTGCTTTCCCGAAGTTCTCTAAAAATAATGTCAACCAGAAGAGATATTTTCCACATCTAACTTCTAAGGAAAGCAGTATTTCTTCTGAATAACTGGTATGCTTCTATCTTGTGTCTTATCAATCATATAAACAATAGTGTTTCCCTCTTTGGTATGGCAAACAGAAATACCAAACCCAAATCTACAGTTTTCCCATAGTAACTGTGCCATAACTTAATAGTGTGTGCCCACTATCCTATGCTTTTTCATTCTTCATTGTAATTTCATTAGCTACTTTTTAAAACTGTTGCCTAATAAAATTCTAAAATCAATCTCAAATCCCTTTTTAAAGAAATCAGATATTAAAAACCAGCAAAAAATAAGTAATGTCTTGTCTCTTAAAAAGTAATCAAGATTCTAGTGCTTGGCAGAAAAGCAGGGGTAGTGAGCAAGTATATGCTAAGTGACCATGGCTAACAGAGCTCCGGTACTGACTGAAAAGATTAAAGTATATTCTATCTTTCCCAATTTCCTAAACTAACCTTTGAAAGGATTCCCCTTTATAACTTCCTTTTCTTTCTTTATAATGCTATAAGTGATAAAGCATCTTCCCTATTACTAGAGAAAAATTTTAGGGGCTAGGATCACCGCAAAACAAACATGGCAAAAGTAAGGCTTGCTTCCTCAGCAGCTGTGGAGTCCACTGTTCCTGTCATTGCACTGTCACTGATTATATTCTCTGAGACCTGAGCAGCAACAACAGGTAAAGTAGATGTGTGAACAATTGGCAGATGGAGAGGCTTCTTACCCTGTCATCAAATGCAGAGTTCTAGTGTCAACTGGGTAGCTATTCTGGACTCTAGGAAGGCAATGGCTTCTCTACCTGCTCTTTTACAGGTGCCTTTTCCTTTCATTAGTGGGGTATATTTACTTCTCCAAAGGCAGGTCTTTTTTTTTTTTTTTTCTGGGGGAAAGAGGATGCAAATGATTTTGTAATAAGTGTTTTTATATGAGTTCTACAAGCATGGCTGAAAAAGCAATGTAATTTCAACAACTACTCATCTTTGTGAAATGGGAAGTTACAGAAGCAATTCAGAGATTCCCTGAATTCTTCCAACAGCATTTCCTTTCCTCTTCCCTGAGTTGGAAAGATTCTGAACCAATGATAATTGAAACCAAAAATATGTCTAAAGAGAAGCCTCCTTTCTCAACCCTTCTAATCTCTTAAGACACTGGTTCTTAGGCATTAGCCTCGGTCAGAATCACCTGGCACACTAGTCAAAACACAAACTGCAGGACTATATCCCCAGTTTCTGATTCAGGAGACCTAAGCCAATTCATGGTAATCTGCATTTCTTTTTTTCTTTCAAGGATTTTATTTAAATTCTAGTTAGTTAACATATAGTATTGTATTAGTTTCAGGAGTAGAATTTAGTGATTCATCACTTGCATATGACACCCAGTGCTCACTACATCAAGTGCCCTCTTTAATACCCGTCACCCACTTACCCCATCCCCCCACCACCTCCCCTCCAGCAACCCTCAGTTTGTTCCCTATTGTTAAGAGTCTTTGATGGTTTGCCTTCCTCTCTGTTATTATCTTATTTTTTTCTAACAAGTTTCCAGGTGATGCTAATGCTGCTTGTCTGGAAATCACACTTTAAGAATTGTAGCCTTAAGGCAATGTTATACATCAAGAGGAGTTAAAATACCATCTTGACTAAAAAAGAGTTATAATGAAATTTTGACACCCTACCCCAAAACAGAGAATCATGATACAATCCAATGCTATTTAAACTTTGAAAAAACAAGCGCCCTCAAATGTAGTTGACAATACTTAACACAAATGTTACTAGGCACAATGAAGTAAAGTACTAAGTGCCTTAAAAACAGTAAGTAATCCTATTTGCCTAAGGAAATAATTCAAAGGAAAATAAACTGATCTGTGCCAAAATATTCACTCAACATTACTTATGATCTCAAAAGCTGGAAATTATACAAATGCCAAACAACTGGAAAACGACATGCAAACTATAGAATACTGAGTAAATGGAATATTACCTGACCATAAAAATAACAAAGTGAAGCGTATCATATGTGGAAAAGTGGAGACAAAGTACTTAAATGAAAAAAGTAAAACATAAAACTGATCACAACATGTTTAACTGATAAAAACAGAAGTAACCTCAGTAGATGCAGTATTTATTTAAAGTGAAGGAAAGAGGTATTTAAAACACAATATTTTTATGAGATACTCTAAAACAGTCTAAAGTAAAGTAGTCTCTGGTCTAAGGATTACAGCAACCACCTAATCTACTAAGATTACATTTAATATTTATGAAGTATTTTTTAAAAAACATTAAAAGTAGGAAATTGGTTAAAATTTATTTAGAATTCTCAGATAATACTTCTTTAAAGCTAGTTTGAAGAAAGGAAACTGAGTAACTTACTATGTTGGGCAGAGCCAGTAAAATTTCTTGAACCAAATGTGCAAAGTGGTAAAAGAGAAATTATAATTAGGAAAAAATTGGGATTCAGAGGGGCGCCTGGGTGGCTCAGTCGTTAAGCATCTGCCTTCAGCTCAGGTCATGATCCCAGGGTCCTGGGATCGAGCCCTGCATCAGGATCCCCGCTCTGCGGGAAGCCTGCTTCTCCCTCTCCCACTCCCCCTGCTTGTGTTCCCTCTCTCACTGTTTCTCTCTCTGTCAAATAAATAAATAAAATCTTTGGGAAAAAAAAAAAATTGGGATTCAGAGTCTAATAATAATCTAAGAAAAATCTGTTGAAAAAATTAATCCAATAATATGGGGAAAATACAGCTGTTAAGAAATATCAACTTTTAAAGTACAAAACTTACTGTTTTGATTCATTGTGACAGACTTCCAAGGTTGGGTCATTATAAATAAAAGCAGCTTCTAAATCATTTATCCTTACTCGGTATATTCTACACTGTTTGCTGTTCAACTTGATTCTATTCAAGTTTGCAACTGTAGGAAATATAGTCAGTTCCACAAATCCCTGCAAAAAATAAAGAATAATATAAATAATATAAAGAATAACTTCATTATAATTAAGATTGATAGGTTTTAGAATATATTTCTTTTCATTTCTACTACTTACACTTACTTGTACTTTTATTTCTACTATTTATACTACACTTCAGAGACAGAATCTCAAATAGCTACATACATACAAAAGCTCTCCAAGTATCTTCATTTCAAACATTAGTGTTCTAAAGAATAAACAGGTGTGAATTATAAATACTTTATCTTCTTGGTGATTCATGTTCACTATCACACTATCAGTGAAAATTAGACCTTCTTCTAGAAGAAAAGTAAAAGAACTCACTACTCTCAAATTCAAGAATTTCCAGACAGACTGGAACTCAAACAGGGAAGAAAGAAAGAAAAAAAAAAAAAAAAGACAGAGCAGAAAGAGAATCAAAACCAGGTTGGTGAGTGAAAGAATATGGCCCTCCAAAATAGGAATCAAATGAGAAAGATGGGCCATTGGAACATGGCATCTATGTCCAGTGACTTTACTATCGTGGATAAAAAAACTGATGTACTCAAAACGTGAAATATGGGAGGGCATGAAACAGTAGCATTTCAGGGGCTGCAGAGTGAACAGGAAAATTTCAGAAGCTGCAACAGGAACAGCTAAGATGAAATGAGGCAGCAACATAGAGGGCTAAAATATAACAATTATAATGGCTACTATTTAGTGAGCACTACTATATGCCAGCTATTACACTAGATACTTCCTATATTCTCCCTAATCCCACTAACAACTGATAAAAATACTACTTTATACTTTTCAAAGATAAGTTAACAAAGTTAAGAAAACCATATAATTAGTAAGTGGAGTACTGACATTCAAACCCACATCTAAATGATTCCAATGGAGTCCTACTATGCTGTTTCTCGTACAAGGTTTTAAATAATACACAAGAACTTTTTTATAACATTCAGCACAACTGCTCAAAAGTCTAGAGATTCTGCAGCCCCGTTCCCTCTAATTCCCAATATGAAGAGAGCCATACATCCTTAAATTATACTATTTTCACAGATCTATGTGGTAGCAAATGAGAACAGAAAGAGCAGAAGCCAAAATACTGTAGATGAAAGCTGTGTTTAAAGGTGTAAGGTGTAAACTATTAGCAATTGGCGGGGAAAAGGCCAAAATTCTCTTAATTAGCCTACAAGCAATCCAATGACCAATCTATATAAACAAGCTTGGATCAGCTCAAAGACAGCAAGCAGAATCAAGACAACAGCAAAAGTGAACTATAATAGAAAAGATTATGGAAAGTGCTTTAAGTCAATAGTTAGCTACATGGCTGGGACATAAGAACAGGATTTGGCTTTCTAGACTAAGGTTAAAAATGAGAGAACAGTGAATGGAATGTATTTCATGAAGACAGAGAAAGCCCAGTCTCCTTGTATCATCAGGTCTCTGACACCACCTAGAGCCCTAACCTGTATTTGCCTGCAACGTTCGGATCCATTAACTTCCACAAGCCTCCAATCCCTGTCATCTTTGACCACTGGCATTATTGCAAGCCCCCCTGGTCACCTAAGCTCTTAGTCTCTTCTCCTTCTTGCTCCCTGTTCTCCCACACTTCACAGCTGACCATCTTCCTATCCTGTTCTAAATAATCTCTCTTGTGCCATTCAACTTTTTCAAAAACTCCTTCTATACCTTCTAGCTTTAGATAAAATGTCTCTTGAAATCCCTTTGACAAGAAGTTACTTATTCTTTCATTCACTATAAATTATGGGTGGGGAAAACAGGAGACCTCCTAGTTTCAAATGCTACTCTAGACCACTCGTAGGATTTTATACAGCATATGCTGTAAGAGCAAGGGCAGTATAATGTCATCGTTAAATGTATGTTTTCTGGAGGTAAACTGCCTGCATTCAAATCCAAGCTCTACCACTTACTGAGTTAGTTACTCTAGCTGTCTTTTCCTCATCTGTAAAACAGGAATAATGACACTACCTACCTTTTGGTGGTCTGACAACTGAGCAATTTAATACATTGCTCAGTTAAAGCACTTAAAATCTTAGTGGACATCTAATAAATGCCTAAGACATGTTTTTATTATTCTTTTCTACTTCTTTTCCCACATCTTTATGCCATACAGGTCCACCACCCTCTATTCCTCTTCATTCTTATCTCCCAAATTCCTCAACATTCATCGTAGGCTCCTACTCTCCATTTCTAATCTCTGTCATCACTCTAAGTGATGTGAATGTAGATCTATCTGACCCATGCAGTAACACTGCTTCAAAGTTCCTGGACCTTAATTCCTACAATCCTCACTTCTATTACAGGACAGCAATCAAGACCACACTCCAAAAGATGCATCATCACTGCTCATAATTACTCCCATGCTGACACTTTAAACTTGAGTGCTCATGATGCTTATCCTTCTGCCTCTCTTGTTATTTCTCCCCCAGTCTTCCTGGTCAACCACATGAAGTCCTCCTATTCCTTGACCTCCTTCAGTTTCTTATACAATCCTTCTTCTCCATTTACTCAAGGTCCTTAATTTCAACCACTCTTCTGCCAACTACCAATTCTCTTGCCCTCCTGCTGCATGTAGCTATCTTTCCCTACTGTTTAAGAGTGATTCTTCCACTGGTCTACTGGAGGCCATACTCTATAGTAGCCTCAAAAATTCCACTCTATTAACTACCCTCTCCTATAATTACAATGCCTCCTCCCTACAGGATTTTTTCCTGTGCCTACAAACATGTACAAGTCTCACATATCGTTCCTTAAAATCTTGAGATCTATGTCACACTCAAATGAACTAATTTTTGCCCTCTTCCTGGAGGTATCATATCTAGATTCTGAAATGATAATTCCTGGAGTCCCAAAACCTTACCAGTCTACTAGTCATACTGGAAGTCTTTGGAGGTCAAGTACTAAAAGGGATAACAGGCCAAGGCTATTTCAGAGTAGGACTCATGCTTATTTCCCCAGTCCCACAACACATAGTATGTATTTCAGTAACTGACAAATCCCCATACTTGTTCTCTAACCAGCACAGTGAGGAATATTATAGAAGGGCTAAGATAGTAAATCAAAGCAAGTAAACATCCCTTGGGGAACTGCAGAGATTCACACCATCAAATATTTGAAAGATGTCTACTACATCTTCATTTAACTCAATTATTTGGCCAATACAAAAGTCGAGTAGGTTTTAGAGCATGATGGTGAATTATCACAAACCTGCCGATCACAACCACAGTTTCAGATGTAGTATTTTTATTGCAGCAAATCATCATAGCTCTTGGTAACTAGTATTGAAACTAATTATCAAGCAAACGCTTTTCCCCAATTCTTAACAGAAAAAAAAAAAATTATCAGACACGTTTCCTTCAAACAGCAGAACCCCTTCACTGTCACCTAATAAATAAAAGCTATACCAATTCTCCTGCTCAATCAAAACATAGTCCAAAAGTCTCTTGATTCCAAGATAGCCCATAAAGAATTACACTAGTATAATATATTGACAGCATTATGCTAACTGGACCTGGTGAGAAGGGAAGAGCAAGTTCTCCAAATGCTTTAATAAAAAACATATGGATGGCAGAGGATGCAGGTTAAATTGCATCAAAGTTCAGGGGCCTATCACATTAAAAAAGCATCTAAGGTTCCAGTATTCTGAGGCATATGAAAATACTCCTTTCAAATGAAAGATAAGTTGCTTCATTTTGTACTTCCCACCAAAGTGGGGAGGGGAAGGAGGAAGGGACACAAAACTTGGTGGGCTTCTTTGAATTCTGGAGGCAATATACACATCTGGGCATACTGCTTACTAGGCAACCTATTAAGTTATCAGCTTTGAGAGGGGTCCAGACCAAGAAAAAGTTCTGCAACAGGTTCAGGCTGTGGTTCAAGCTGCCCTGACACTTGGGCCTTCTGACTCAGCAGATCCAATGGCATTGGAAATGTCCATGGCAGACAGAGGTGCTCTACAGACTCTGGCTTTTCCCAGTAGAATGACAGTGCAAATTCCTGAGGTTTGAGAGAAAGGCCACAAACTCTTCTATCACCAACTATATTCCATTTGCAAAGCAACTACTGGTTTGCTACTAGACCCTTCAGTAGAAACTCAATACATGACCATGGGACTCCCAAAGACTGTTACCTGAAATGACCATGATGTTATGGATATAAAGGTCTGAAAAATAAAACTGGGCACGTGCAGCAGTTCTCCACTTTTAAATGGAGACAACACATCTGAGCCAGGCCCAAGCAGGTTCATAAAGTACAGGCAACAGCATGAGCAGGTGCTCAGAATCCAGTAAGACGTCCTCGCACTGCTTCTCTACCTCTCCCTCAATCTATACCTATGGTCTCATGGAGAGTTCCCTATGCTCAGCTAACAGAACAAAGCACAAGCCCGAATTAGGAGTAAGCACACAGGATGCTATCACCAGCTAGAAGTGGATAAGAACTGCCATTAGAATGCCACTGAAGTGTGGCCCTGGAAGAGAGTGGAAGAAAGTTCTACAGCTGGCAGAATGTTGGGAAATACATCTGGCTATACACTCTTTGTAGAAGTAGAGATGTCCTCAAGTATACAACTACACTGATCCATGGGCAATTGCTAATGGGTTGGTTAGGACCTTGATAAGAACAAACTTAAAAGACTGAAAACAGGAAAATGGTAGAAGTGTATGGATGGATTTCTCAGAACAGGTACAATGTGAAAATATCCATGTCGTTATCACATAAATGAACATCAGAGGGCATCCACAGCAGAAAGGACCCCCCAAAACCAACTGGCAAGATGAAGTAGACATTGCAGACTCTTTCCCTAGTCACCCTACCCAATGAACAAAGTAGTCATAGTGGCAGAATAGAGGCTATGCATGAGCCCAACAACATGGTCTTCCCCCCACCCCCAGAGCACCAAGGATGATCTGGCTACCACCACTGAGTGCCCACTACCAATAGCACAGGATCATACTAAGCATCCAATATGGTACTAGAAGGACCAGTCAGTCACTTGGTAGGAGAATGAGCACGAGACAGCTCACATCAAGAACATATCTGTCCTTACAAGAGCAGACATATTCTAGCTTTTCCCTCCCAAACCACAACATATTTATAGAAAACCTTATATATCATTGTAGTATCTCATACATGCCTCTAACTAAGTGTACAGCGAAGTGTAGTGATGGGCTCTTACACACAAAATTTACTGGTTTTATCTTGTGCCCAACATCCAAAAGCGCTGGCATGATCAACTGCTGAAGGCTCAGTTACTGCATCAATTGAGAGACCTCTAAGAGGATGCTATTTTAACTAGTGGACAATATATAAGGTCATCTTTCCATAGCCAAAACAGATCTGCAAACCAAAAGGTAAAAGTTGGAGTGACTGTTCTATTATGTCAAAAAACACACTGAAGGAATTTTTGCTGTCTTTTTAACCTTGGTATGTTTGGCCAGTAGAAAAATGCATCCACCAGGGCACACAGTCATGGTTCCATTACACTGGAAGCTGAGACTGTCCCTTGACCACTTTGGGTTGCTCATGCCACTAAACCATCAGGCAAAGAAAGAGGTCACTATACTGACTGGAATGGCTAATCCCAATTATCAAACAGAAACTCAGGTTCTGCTATACAGTACGGACAATTATATCTGCAGTCCAGGGGGATTCACAGGATGCCTCTTAGGGTTCACTTGACCAATAGTCCTAATCAATGGAAAAGTGCAACAACACGATAAAGGACCAAGGATGCAGATCCTACAGGAATGAAAGTCTAGCTCAGACCCAACAGAAACGTCAGCAGAAGAAAAAGGAAAAATGGAATGGGCGGAAGAAGAAGGAAGCTGTGTTTATCAACTCTGGCCTTGACACCAGCTAAAGAAAGCAGGGGCGGTAGCAATTAAGTTTCACATTCTCTTACCCACTTTTCTTGCCACTATTTTGGATGAAAGATAGTGGTGGTAGCTAATACTTTAGGTGGGAGTAGAGCTGAGCTGCCATATCCTCACATGAGCTCATGAGGTGAGGGACTGGCAAGCTTCCTAAAGGGTCAGGCAGTAAATAGGCTTTGTGGGCCTCACAGCCTCTGTCACAGGTACCTCAACTCTGCCAGCGTAGCTCCAAAACACTTTAGACAATATATAAATAAGTGGGTGTGGCTGTACTGCAATAAAACTTGTTACAAAAACAGGTAGTCAGCCTTGCCAACCTCTGCAACAGAGGATAAGACTTCATTCAGTTCCCTGTGTAGCTTCTCATCTCAACAAAAAACAAGAAAGAATGGTTTGGGGGCAAATGGGTAGACTATTCTAGATATTCTCCTTTTGCCCCTCCTAATCCACTCTCCATTCTATACCCCAGGAGTTATATTAACTGGCCACTAGCCCTGTAGCTTCCGGCTGGGCTGGTCAAATGGGAAGCATGAGGAGAAAACTGGAAGAACAGAAGGAAAAGTGGGCGCGTTGTATCTATCCTTCCAGGTTCCTTGCTGCCCAGCTGAGGGAGGCAGTAGCTTCATTCTTCCACCAAAGGCCACACCTTCTATAAGGTGACTCTTTCCCACAGCTACTATAGTCTATTATACCCTAGTAACCACTTCCTTTATTCTTTCAGGTTTAGAAATGTTAACTGTTCCTTGTTGCAACCTAGCGTGCCCCACCATCTCTTGGTTTCTCTTAATCCTGTTTGTTCTAAATAGTCCTTTTACAACTTTCCCTCAATTAACCTGTATGAATATGCAGCTTATTTCCTTCTAGGACCCTAATCCATTCACCATCCAACCAATTTTTCCAGTGGGAAACCCCCAAATCACTCACAACTCCTTCCTAACATTCTTAGTAAGAGTCATCTCAATTCCTTCCCATCATTATTTCGGCAGGTGCAGAGGAGGTGGAGAGGGGGAACAACAGACAGAAAGGAGCTGCAGGTGACTCTTAGGTCATCCTTGATTAAAAAATGGCTCCATCACTTTCTAACTTTATGCCCTGAAGAAAGTTAGTCTCCAGTCTTTCAGCTGCTTTAATTTTAAAAATTAGGATTAAAATAGCGTCTCCTTCATGGGGTTTTTGTGATTAAGTGAGGTCACACACATAAAACCTTAGAAAAGTCTCATACATAGAATGTACTCAATAAACATTCACTATAATTCAATCACATCAACTCTATTTCTATACCACTTTCATTATTGTTATTTTCTTTCAGGGCTTCATCATTTCTCCACAAGATTATTACAGTAACTTCTTAACTAAATTCCCTAATTCTCATATCTTCCCTACCTAATTACTACAACACAACACACCTAAAGTATCCTTCCATGAAGGACAAGGTAAATACAGTTGACCCTTGAACAACGCAGGTTTGAACTGCACAGGCCCACTTATATGTGGATTTTTTCCTAATACAGGGCAGTAATGTAAATGTACTTTTTCTTATGATTTTCTTAATAACACGTTCTTTCCCTACCTTACTTTATTACAAGAATACAGTATATAATAAACACACAAAATATGCATTAATCGACTGTTCATGTTACCGGTAACACTTCTGGTCAACAGTGGGCTCTGAGCAATTAAGTTTTTGACAAGTCAGAAGTTATACCCATATTTTTGACTGTGCAGGGAGTCGGGGCCCCTAACCCCTACATTGTTCAAGGGTCAGCCGTAATCATAGGCAGGGAATATTGATAGAGAAATTCCTTAAATAAGGAGATAGGACTTAGTGAACCTTTAGGGATTCTAAGATTCCTATAATAGGTTACTTTTTTATTTAACTGTACAGCTCATCTTGAGTAAACATACATATACAGGGGTAACAGTTCCAGAGGGAAGTTCAAGCCACCACTACCCACCCCCGCACCTGGCAAAAAAAACCAAAGATAGCTCACTAAGATTTTGTCTCTTTAATACAGGTTCCCCCAAATTAAGTACTTAGGCAGCCAAGGACTGCCCCAGAATGGATTATACATGCAATCTATACACATCAAAGGAAAGGGGTGGTGTTTACAAGATTTCAAACACCTTACCTAAACCTTTACAAAGCAATGCTCCTAAATCAGGTCAGCCAAGAATCAGAAAACAAAACTGGCCTCTTAGCAGTCAAGTTGAGTCAGTGAGAGTGCTAACCTTAACTTTTTTCCACAGAAGAAATTTCACTATGGGCTTATTCTTGTTTCATGCACAATTCTGAAATGCTTGGTAATACAGACTTTCATATTCCACAACAGATTAAACAGGATGTTTATCCAGAAACAAAAAAAAGAGAGAAGGGAGACTTGAGGCAGTCAGTATAGCAGCAAGGCTATGCACCTCGGGAGTCACACAGATCTGAATTCTAAATCTTACCTCTTCTTGGAACATAGTCATTTGGAAGGGAAAGTTTGTAAATATTGTAAAGGGTGTCTGAACTTGTTACTGCTTACAATTGTTGAGAATGTACTTACCACAACAGATTTTCTCTGGAAGTTTATGTTGTTGATGCAGACAACCTGATGGGTTGTATATTAAAAAAGAAAAAGAAGATACTCCTATTATTAAATAAAAGCATAATTCTACCGAAGTGTAAATAAGTTCTAAGCAGCTTACAATCATACTTTATCTTTTATTTTACAATCCTACTAATTAAGGTAACTGCATGTTTTAAATTTAGTAATAGCCACGAAAATAGATTTCTTTGTATAAAAATACGGCTAGGTACTTTCAGAAAAACACTTATTCACCTGCAAGGGACATTAAATCTGTTGAACAATACCGCCATTCAAAACCATACATACTGCCCTACAAACGGCATTTCCATCACGGTGAGTGGGCTCTAGTTTTCCACTACATTTCCCAGGCTCACCAAGGCAGCTTCAAGCAATCACAAAATATAATTAATAAAAACAAAAGCTAGGAAAGGAATAAAAAAAAAATACTTATAATTTATATGGCCTTGGGCTTTCAAAGCCCTTGTCTCCTTTCTTCCTGTTCATTCTGGCGGGCTCTAAACCAGTTGGCGGCATGAAGCGCTCCCACCGAGCTTCGCTTCCCCGTTTCCCGGGGGGCTGCGGGGTATCACCAGCCTCCGGCACCTCCCACTCCCCGCTCCCCAACGCTCCCGACAGTCATGCCCCGCGGCCAGGGCTCCCTCGGCGCCCACACCCCGCCGCCGCCTCAAACTCGCTCCCGCGACTCGGCTCCTTTTAGCCGTCCCCGGCGAGCTTGTTACGAAGATGCTCCTCTCAACAACCGCTCAAAGCCACAGACAGCCGACATCTTGCCCGTCACCTCTGACCTCTGGCGTCAGCGGAAGTGGGACGGCGGCGAGGGCGGGAGCCGGAAGTTCCGTCAGTGGGTGGGGCTCGCGCGATCATAAGAGGGGTTTTTGCCTTTGCTTTTCCGGGCACATGCAATGGGAGACAACTGTTAATAATATTAAGAAATATATAATGGTTTGCGAAGAGCGGGGCGGGGACATAGAACAGGGATACATGAAACCAGGAGAAGGGGGGTGTCCCGCTGGTTTGCTGTGTGAAGGGACACCATGAACCATTGGGCCCCCGTGATGGAAGCTGTGAAACATGTAATTAGACCCCAGGTAGTCTAACTCAAACTTCAGAGTCCTCACTAGGTAGCGCTGCCTCAGTATTTTATTTTTTAAATAATTTTACATACATACAAAACATTTATTGAAAAGACAAATATTTTGAAGCCATCGACATTTGCAGTTCATGTGCAAGAGGATAAAACAGTTGTAAATTTCAATAACAGTTAAATCTTGGGTTAGGTAATTGTGGATTATGCATTAACATTTTTCCAACCTTGGATCAGATTTATCTTTGGCCTAAGCCCTCCAACTGTCCTGGTGACAGGTTTATTAGCTAAGTTAAAATTAATCTGACCTTTGGTCTAAATGAATACAAATCAGGAAAATAAAGCTATAAAGGAACTTTATCAAGCATTCCAAAACCCATCAGACATTACTTGCAGTTTTCCAGTACTACCCGTGTCAGTTTTCTCCATTACGGGACTATAAATTGCTCTATTAGTATTCTTCACGTAAGATTGAGGATCAAATCCATTTCATCCCAAAGTGCACATGGACATCAGCCAGGCAACATAGCAGCTATTACCAAGCCAATTTCATCAATGCAAATGACTAAGTTAAGTAACAGAGGATCTAGTGACTCCCTGTCTTGGTGGAATGTTGAAAATAGAGGGGAAATCACTTGAGAAATGACATTTAAGTGAATAAATAATTACTCTTCTAGGAAACTATTACTATTTAGTTCTCTGAAAAAGCCTTTAAATTTGTTAATGATTAGAACGTCAAATCCTAATTAAAGGAATGCAATTTTAAATATAAAAAAGGCAACACTTTTCTATAAATAAAACCACATAGACTCGAGATATACTAAATATAGGGAATAACTTTCTTTTGTCCTTGTTTACACTGTATGCGTAATGAAAAAATAAATTGAAAGATATAGAAATATCCTATTACATTTAAGGGAAAAAGAGCAGTAGTTTCAAAATGCTTAGGATTAGGAGAAAAATGTTTCAAAGCGTGTTTCTTAAAAGCTGGAATACAAATATATGCAATAATCTTTTTCTTATAACCATCAACTTTATGAAGCAACTTTAGTCCCAAAGAACAGACTGTTGTTCTTTTAAGAAATGGGTCTTCTGGAATTGTAAACTTTAACACCATTTTGTATTGAAGAGCGAGAATATTTAGTGAGTAATGCACCTATGGTTTGCTTCTCTCCACACAAATCTCTGTGGGAACAATAAAAAATAAAAAGAATAGCATGAGTATGTTAGGGAACATAATATTCACAGTGCTAGTTATTTGTATCTCTCTTGCCTAAGTCCATCTTTCCAACAAGCATAAGGATGTATGTTTGTGGGAGAGACAGGGTAGGGAGTGGTTACTAAGCCTTAATTGAACTAGGTACTTTACATGTATTACCTCGTTTAACCACAGAAAGAGTAAAAGTAATGTATTATTTAACCCCACATTAGATATGGGGCTCAGGTAGTCAAGGATGGAACCAAACTTCGCTGCCCGGTCTGCATGACTTCTAAGTCCAATTTGTTTTTTTCCATTATATCACACAGGCTCCAAATTAGAAATACAAGCCATGTGATATAGGAAGGTCTAGATACGGAGACCCTGGATCCTAAGCTACTTGTGTGTGCTTATTTATGTTACCCACCCTTCCTGAATTTTAGCTTCGTCTTGTATACCCGAAGAGGAGAAGGACTATGACTGGAACAAAGGAGGTGAAGGAAGAATGAGAGGACATGAGCTGGAGAAGGGAGCAAGGGCAAAGTCATACAGGGCCTTAAAGAACATGGAAAGAAGTTGTGATTTAATTCTAAGTATAAAGGGAAGTCACTAGGAGGGTTTTCATTAATGGAAAAGCAGAATGTGATCTAAGTTTTAAATAATGGAGGCAATGAGTTGATGATTATGGAAGCTAAGTGGTGAGTACATGGCGGGTTCATTATGTCATACTGTCACTTTTGAATGTTTAAAATTTTCCAAAATAAAAAGTTTGAAAAGTGGGACAGGAGAAGAGGGGGAAAATATAAGTAGGGAGACCAATTCAGAGGCAGGTACTAGATGATCCATTAGGATTTGCTCATAGTTTGAACCAGGGAGCAAGAGAAGAAAAAGACAAGTATGATTCCCAGACTGTTTGCTTGAGTAACTGCATTAATGGTGGTGATGTTACTGAGAGGTGGAAGATGGGGTTAGGACAAGGTGGAACCACAGTTCTGTTGTGAGCATGTCAGGTTTGAAATTCCTCTTAGATATCCAAGTGGAAATGTTCAATAGGCAGCTAGATAAGAGAAACTGGAACTCGGGGGAAAGATCAAATATGAAGATAAAATTAGGAAGTCATTAAGTTTAAATCCAGGTCTAGATGAGGGCACCAAGGGAAAAAATATAAATGGAAAAGCAGATGGTCAAGAATAGTCATGGAGCACACCAACATTTAACGATTGGAAAGAACAGGGAGACATGAGAAAGAGACAGAAAAGGAGCTGCCTCGGGAGAGAAGGGACAAAAATTGATGTGTTTAGAAAGTGGTCCACAGTGTCCAACAGTTCTAAGAGGCCAAGTAAACAAGGACAGACAGTTGACCACTGAAATGTAGAAAGACAGAGATGCCAACAGGTTAAGGAAAGAATGGGAGACAAAGAAGCAGAAAGGAGTACACAAACTTTCAAAAGGAATTTCTTGTGAAGGAGAGCAGAGGCTATGGGGTCCAGTAGGTTGTTGTTTTTTGAAATGAGCACTACTACTACGATATACCATATATTGATGGGAATAATCCAGCAGGTAGGGAGACATCAATAACAAGGGGGAAAATGATAACTAGAGGATGTATGTCTTTAATAAGGCCAGAGGGATGGATCTAGTGCAGGAGGAGGACTGGCCTTAGGAGCAGGGATGGTTCATGCATTATAGAGGAAGGACTGCAAAGGGAGTATGTATGGACATAATACAAAGAGACTGGCAGGTTTGGCGGTAGGAAAGAAGTTGTCCTTGTCTTTTCTCATCTGTTTCTATTTTCTCAAGAAACGAGGTCACAAGCTGAAGGTGAAGAGGAAAAAGAAGGTATTGATGACATGAAAAGCAAAAATATGAAAAGTGAGCTCCAAGGGTAGAAAAGTTTCATTAGGAAACGGTGCTTTGCCAAGGACCCAGGTAAGTACCACTCAAGCTCTTAAGTAAGACTGGCAAGTTCCATTGTGTCTTTTTCTCCAGGAAATTTGTCATCTGCCCATGTGTAGGCACAGAGTAAGCAGAAAAGTTGAGTTTTATCTTTATGGATTCTTTTTTGCCAGAGAGGTGTGACAAGGGGGAGAAAGGGCCATAGGAGCAAAGTATGCCCAGTAGAAGCTAGAGACCCTGAGCAGGAAATCCAACCTGGGTAAAGGGAGGAGAGGACACGAGAGCTAAGACACAGTAAAGAGGTGGCAGCATTAGTACATTTGAGGTCCTGTAAACAGTGACTAATGAGCTAGGTAGTTCTTCTGCAATCTGGCATCTACCAAAATGTTAAAGTGAGGCATCAGGAAAGAGAGGAGGTGTCCATCAGAGAGAGGGTTTGCTTTAGAGCCATAGTGGGGTATGCAGTCTGAGTGGGCCTCAAAGAGCTGCAGTTTTGCAGGGAGGAGGGCAGAGAAGTGGTTTTAGAGGCAGCATGAGAAAGACAGACAACACATTCCCCACCTCCAGGATCAGAAGTTGTGAAGAATGACAGAGAAAACAGCCACCACTTGAAAAAGTTTCAAAGGAAGCCATGTCCTCAGGGAACACTCAAAAAAAAAAAAAAAAAAGTGTCCTAATCATAAATCTAAAACCCCTATGCTACAAAGAACTCTCAAAATCCACTTTAGTAAATTACTTACTGAATATATGGAGCAATGTCTTCTTCTGTCCACTTTTCCCTTAGAGAGAATAGACTGTTAAAACGTTCTTGATTATCCTCAGGCAAATCATCTACTTTTAGCAAAAATATGATTTCTGGTCTTGAGTGTCTATCCACCAAGGCTAACCCCTATTTAAAAATGAAATGAAAAAGGGCAGTTAAAATAACGGTCTAGTGTCTAAATACGACTCATTCTTTTACCTTTAGGTTTGGCTGAGCCCAAGCCGCTAAAAATGTCAGCTATGTGAAACTTACACAAACTACCCAGAAACCCTCAATAGCCTTTTTCATAAAAAGAGTTCCGTTAAACAGTGAATTCTCCTTTTCCCTTCTACAATCTGGCTTCTGCTGCTCAATTTATCAGGTTAGCTCTAGTTCAAAGTCACCAATGACCTGTCATTGCCAAATCTAGTGAGCCCTTTCCTTGGATTTGCTAGCCCTGTTTTCTTCATTAATGTTGCTTCCTCCCTCTTTGAATCTCCATTGCTGACATCACCGTCTCATTATTTTCCTCCGAACTCAATGTTGTAGTTCCTTGGGGTTCCTACCCTGATCCCCCGACTTGTCTCACTGTCACTGTCCTGAGTGGCTCAACTCACCTCGACTAAACCTAGGGCTGCAAACACTACTTACTTGCTAATGACAGTAACATAGGCATTTTCACCTCAAATTGCTCTTCCGAGAACGAGCACAAGAACTCTATATCCAAACCTATCTATGAACCCATTGTGTTTGTTACCCAAAACTGCTCTTATCCCATTATCCTAGGAAACCATGAAACCTGGGCATTATCCTCGATTCCATTATTCAAACCCTGCACCTACATGGTCACTTAATCCTATAGATTTTAAGGCCTCAACATTTCCCTTATCCATTCTCCATCACCTATTTCTTTGGCCAGTACTTTCTTAGCTAGGAGTACGTAACTATAGAGAGCCTGGAGATTTCTCCTTTTTCATAATCTAGCCAACCTTCCATCCAACCATCCTCAATGTCATAGTGTTCTTTCTAAAAGGCAAAATTCATCAGGTAGCTCTTCTGATGTCACTAAAAGGCCCCAGAGAGCTTTCTAAATAGGAATGAAATTCCTTAGCACAGACCATAGTGTCCCTCACTGACTCACCAGCACCTTTTACTCTAGTCCTGCATCCCTACTAATAGTGCCCCAATTTGTATCCCTCCATGCCTTGGAACATGCTCTCCTGGGTCCTCATCTCTGCCCTTCCATCTAGAGTTCATAGTTCATCCTTTCAAACTCAGCAGCTCCAACAGCCATGCCTTCAGAAAATCATCCCCGATCGACCAGTCAGATGGATAAGTCCCTTTTCTTTGCCCCCATAACATCTTATACATGCCCTTCCCATGACACAGATCACTCTACATTATAAGAAAAGATTTATACATGTAATGTGCACACCCCCATCTCCAGAGCCCAGGCTGAGGACCCTGACAGCACGTGGTTTTCTTCTCAGCATCTAGCATGGTGCCTAGACATAAAAGGAACTCTAAATATTGAGCAAATCCTTTCACGCTGTAACACATACTTACTGAGCATACCCTGAGCATAAGCCAGGCAGAATGCTGTACATTGGCAAGCAACAGTGAACAAAATTCTATCACAGTGGAGAGTGGGAAACACCCATAATTAAACATTTTCCCAGAGCTAAGCGGTGAGTGCCTGGAAGGAAAAATACAGGGTGCTCTGACCAAGTAAAACAGGAGGCATTGTTTTTTTAGAAAAAAGAAAAGCATCCTTGAGGAAGTGACTCAAAGATGAATAGGAGGTGGCAAGGAGAAATTACAAAGAAGGTCATTCTAGAACAAAAAGCCTTATGGGCAGGTCCTAAGGTAGGAGAGAGCTTGATGATCTTGAAAACCTGAAAGACTGCTGGTATGCAGTGAGCAGGAGAGAAGGAGGAAGAGATGGAGCTACAAGGGAGATGATGAAGTGTTTTGTAGGCCAAGATACAAATTCTGGATTTTTTTTTTAAGATTTTATTTATTTATTTGAGAGAGAGAGAGAGAGCATGCACACGAGTGCACAAGCAGAGGGGAGGGGGGAAGGGAGGAGGGAGAGGGAGAAGCAGACTCCCCACTGAGCAGGGAGCCGGATGCAGGACTCGATCCCAGTACTCTGGGATCATGACCTGAGCCAAAGGTAGACGTTTAACCGACCAAGCCACCCAGGCGTCCTCCTGGATTTTCTATCTTAAATGCTACGGGCAACCGTTAAATCATTAAGGATGACGTTCATCTAATCTGACTGGCATTTTTCAAAAGTCATTCTAGCAGCACTGCAGAGAATGGATCGGAGGTGGGCAAAATTAAAAGTACAGAGGGCCCGCTGAGGGACTCCACTGCTCTTTATAGCCAGACAAACATGACAGTGGACTACAACAGTGCTGGTGGAAACAGAAATGCAGCAGGTGGGAAGCAGGATTAACTGCACACAGGCCTGAGGGATCTCACTGAGGCGACAGAAACGTTCTAAAACTAGTGTCGGACTGAATGTATAGTCTGCTCCTAATGGAGATGGTGGCTAGGAAAATAAAGTGTCTCCAAGCTCAGTGGCAATACAGATTTCATGTCACCCAGTAACTAACGAGACCCCATTGAGTTATGGTAGCAATCACCACTGCTAACCTTACCTTAAGCTGATCAAGACGAGTTATCATTCCTTCGGGAACACTCTGCTGCCACACTTCTTGAAACTCAGCGAGGTTAAATTTCACTGCATTCTGAAGGAGCATCTGTGCTGTTGCTCTGCATATTTTATCAGCACTCAGTGCAAAATAAACTTCACCTAAGGAAGAGGAAGTTTCATATTGTCTTCTGACTCCAATACACTACTACTGTATCCTTTTCCCTAGCGCAATTTCTCAGAAAAAATTACACACAACTCACCTCCTGCAAACGCAGGCACACGTTTCAGAAAGGCATACCAATCTTAACACAAACAAGTTAAAATATTTTCCAAATCTTACCTTCCTCTACATATTTCTTTCCATAACATTTAAGACAGTGTGCAATCATTTCCCTGAAAAATTTAAAACACTCCTTTGAAAAGTTATCAATACATTTTTATGCATTATATCTTAAACACCATTGCTAACTAAAAACTTAAGATATAAATTTGAGATTTGAAATACTAAGTGATTTTGGTTGCCAAGTAAAATTTTACAGGAGGAACTAACTAAAATATACTGGAAGGCTACTACGTGCCAGGCCCACGCTAAACATTTTTTCATGAATTACGTAAGCATACGATAACTCACGCATCATTATTTATTTATTTATTTAAAGATTTTATTTATTTATTTGACAGAGAGAGAGAAAGCGAGAGCAGGAACACAAGCAGTGGGAGTGGGAGAGGGAGAAGCAGGCTTCCCGCCGAGCAAGGAGCCTGATGTGGGACTTGATCCCAGCACCCTGGGATCATGACCCGAGCCAAAGGTAGACGCTTAACGACTGAGCCACCCAGGCACCATTCTTTATATTTTTTAAGGTAGGAAAAAAAAAAAGATGATGCACATTTATTCAGTCCAGTGACCAAAACTCCTAAGTCCTTCCTGGTTCTTTTATTTTTTAAATTTCTGTAAGACATCAAAATATAGTCTACTCCCTATGTTTAGTTGCACCCTGGGAAATAATTTTCTTTCCTTTAAGGAAGTTTGGAAAGATAGTAATTAAAATACTTACTCTGGCTCCAATGGTCCAAGTTCCTGAAGGCAAGTATTCAAAGGAACTTTATCAAAAGACCAAGATTCAGAATCCACAAGCTGAGTTACGTGATTTAGAAGTTTCATCTCATAATCAAATTCAAGAATCCTCCAATAACCTACAAATTCCCAAAGTACATTGTAAGCAAATTAATTGGCTAATAGATTGATAAAGAAGCAGTGTGCTCTTGCCCAGTACAAAAAAGAGACACTAGAAGTCTTAGCTTTCTTTATAAGCAAGGCTTCTTTTTATGCTTTTCTCCTAATCATTACGAATTGTGTCTGGAGAGAAACCCTAGTGGTTTTTAAAAAGTACCTTACATATGACTCATTTTTTTCAAGTGCTTTAATAATGATTTCAGAATAATCTTGTCAATCTAAATGGAAGTGCAGAAACCTGTAGCTGGTTCAGTGATTTCAAGAGAACATTGTACAAATGAGGTGAAGGTCATAGGTTGGATATCCCACATGGTGATCTCCACTCTGGGGCACTGGCATGGTTATAACTCTCATCTAGTTGTCTTGCAGAGGTGTTCTTGGGCTCATAAAGAAGCCTAGGTCACTCAAGAGTCAACAGACTCAGAGGTATGATATGAACCGGTAGCAAGATAAAGGCTGGACATCAAGATACCTTTCCCTATTCTTGTGAAAGATCACAAAATGCCAACTGATCATTGAAGGCACCACCACCACCCCTGGAGAAACAAATCAAGTACAAATCCACCATTTCCAAGGGAGAATGTTACTATTGTTATTCTGAAAAAAATAAAGGCAACATTAGAAAAGGGAGTGTGTGATGTCAATCCGAGAAAATGCCAGGAATAATCTATGCACCCCTCGACACATACCAAAATTTTATACATCCCCAGGCAAGAAGTGAAAAATGCAGAGGGTTGCATTAAAATCCACTGGTTTCTAACCTCAACATTCATGGTACCCATATACTGTAGCAATTAACAGGAGGCATCCATAATTTAAAACTTTATTTCCACTGTTTAGGATCAAATGTGCCTCAAGAAAAACCCCTGTAAGGAGTGGTTGGAGTCACCGGTCACAGTTGGACCTCTTCATGTAAACATCACATGTAGTCTCTACCCCACATCCAAAAACATAAATATCATCAGCTTTAAGCCCAAAAGAAGATTAAATAGATAATATGCAATGGGATGAAGAGGTCCATAAATTTCTTTCTCACATGATGCTGGTGGAAACAGAAAATTCCATCATTAATAATTATGATAAGTAATGCTACCTTCAATCTCACAGGCATTTAGAACTTGTAACTGGACCATTATTTCTTCCTCGCTTGCCTGAATTTGATCAAGCAAATCTTCAGTTGTATACTGAAACAAGGAAAAAAAAAAAAAAAAAAACCATTCTAAGTCCTCTGAAGAATATTTTTTTAGACTTATTGAATTTGAGAGAATAGATACATAGAACAGATTAAGGCAATATTTACACTATAGTTCAAGTTCTTCTGATAACGTGTAATGATGACTACATGAAATCTAAGAACAAAATATAGGGGTAAATCTTTGTGATGTCGAATTTAGCCATAGTTTCGTAGATAGTATGCCAAAAACACAAGCAGCAAAAGAAAACAGATAAATTGGATTTTATCAAAATGAAAAACTTTTGTACTTCATCAAAATATCAATGCAAAAGGACAAATATTGTATAATTCCACTTGTATGGGATATTTAGAATAGTCAAATTCACAGAGATGAAAAGTAGAATGAATAGTGATTGTCAGAGGATGGGAGCAGGGGAGACTGGGGAGTTGGTGTTTAATGGGTATATAGTTTCGTCTTGGGGAAGATGAAAGGTTTCTATGGATGCATGGTGGTCATGGTTGCATAATAGTGTGAATGTACCTAATGCCACAGAACTATACACACAAAAATGGTTAAAATGGTGAATTTTATGTTATGTATGTTTATCACAATTTTTTTTTTTAATCAAGAAAGTAAAAACACAACCCACAAAATGGGAGAAAATAGAAGCATATTATATACCTGGTAAGGAACTTGTATTTAGACTATATAAAGAATGCTCCTACAACTCAGTAATACAGTGACAAATAACCGAATAATTGGACAAAGGAGTTCCTGGATCGACAATTTTCAATGAAATATAAATAGTCAAGAAGCACATAAAAAGATGCTCAACATCATCAGTCATTAGGGAAATGCACATGAAAACCACGATGATACCACTTCAAATCCACTGGTATTGATATAAAAAAAGACAGATAATAACAAGTGTTGTCAGGGAGGTGGAGATATTGGGAGTCCTCATACAATAGGAATGTAAAATGGTGCAGCCACTTTGGAAACAGTCTGGCAGTTCCTCAAAAAGTTATAAAGAGTTACCCTATAACCCATCAATTCCACTCTTATTATGTACATACCCAAAAGAAATTAAAACACAGGTCCACTAGAAACTTGTACATGAATGTTCACAGGAATGTCCTTCATAATAATCAAAATATGGAAAACTACCCATGTCTCTCAACTGATGAATAAAATATGATATACCCATAAAATGGAGTATTTTTAGCAATAAAGAGAAATAAACTACTGATATATGCTACAACATGAATGAACCTTAAAAAACATCACAAGTCAAAAAAGCCAGTGAGAAAAGGTCACATATCATATGATTCTCTTCATATGAAATGCCCAGAAAGGGCAAATCAGGAGCAAATCAAGAGATTGAAAGTAGATTAGTGGTTGCCTAGGGCTGAGTGGGAGAGGGAAGCAGGGAAAGGTAAGATTAGAAGGTAACAGTTAAAATTAGAAGGTACAGGGTTTCCTTGGGGTGATGAAAATATTCTGAACATCATCGTGGTGACTGACCACACAACTCTGTGAATGTCCTAAAACCACTGAATTAAAGTCACTTTAAAATGAGTGAACTGTCTGGTATACAAAATTGTATCTCAATAAAGTGATTACCAAAAAGAGAAAAAGAAAAAGAAAGAAGAAAATCAATCAGTCAAAGGAGAAAAAGAGAACATAAATATGGTCTTCAGAATGCCCGTGCAGGTCTATAATTTCAAACTACATTAAAAACTGGAGAATTTTTTTTACTTGGCTTGTAAGTAGTTTCCCATACTTTCAGGAAGCAGTTAATTTTCACATAATCAGAATACTTTCCATTTCCATAAAATCTTGTTTGAAGAGCCTCTAATTATAATTTTTAATTAAATAAAAATTAATTTATCTTCTAAAAAACATATTCCATAGTTAGGAACCTGTGAAGCTTTCAGCTATGTAAATGACACCAGGATATCTAGGATTTGCTTTAAAGTACTCCTGAAAAAGAAGGGAAAAAAAAAAAGTGGGAAGCAGCAGGGGGACAGAAGCAGCAAGATTGACAAAATATTGATAAATGTTCAACTGGGTGATGAATATATGGGGGTCTTTCTGCTTTGGGGTATATTTGAAATTTTCATAATATAAATATAAACACTGAAAGTAAGAATGTTGCCATCAGTGCCTCTAATTATAGTTCTATTTTTTAAGTTTCAAATGAAAATAAGTCTTACTTTTGAATGATTTGAATCCTTTTCTTTTTGACTGTCGGGTCCTTCATAGGTATTTTCCATCAAAAGTTTCTTTAGCTTCTTTAATTTAGGTCTGCATCTTCTTAATTCCCAATAATTATTAGAAAAACCAAAGATCTAGAAAATATAAAGATATAACCTTTTAGGGGCCATTCTAAAAGAAAATTTCATACAAAATTTCAACCAATTCATCTGCTCTCAAGAAGAAGAGAGAGCCAGGTAATCTGCTTTCTACTGAGAAGACCCCCTCCAGGCATCTCAAGCAAATGGATGGGTATCTTCAGGAAGATCTTTTCAAACCCCAGTTAAGAAGACACTGCCAACAGAGTGAGAACCAGTCATTGAGCTCAGTATCTCAAGTGTACTATGGAAACTAGGGTATGCCCAGAAAAAGAATGATCAGAATGGTGACCATTCTGCAAATCTGATAGAATACTTTTAGGCTGGAAAACAAAAAATTAAGAAGACATGATCACAGTCTTCAAATAATGAAGGGATGTTAAAGGAGAGAGAGAGTATCCTTGTTCTGCGTTGCTTATGGTTTCAAAATCTAGCAGAAAGTTAAGGAAGAAATATTTCTTTTCAGTGCAAGAACTTCCTACTATCTAGAGTTGCAGCTAATTCCCTATTGTGAAACAGTGAGAGGCTCATCACTCAAAGCAATCCAGTTGACGGTGGCTACTTGGTGGGTGAGTATCTGTTACCCCTCCCTACCTCCCCAGAGGTACCTATCTTGTACCTACCTTGCCAATATCTAGCACTTGGTAGGTACCCAGTAAGTGGTTCACATAAATAAGGAAAAAAGGCTGAACTGGATTATATGCAGGGTGCCTTCCAACTCTAAAATGCAAGGTCAGGGGATGCTTCTACTTTCAAACTAGTACAAGGCTTAAGTGATTAGACAAACCTGATGGTAATGTTGTTGAACCCGAGGATTCCAAAAGAGGAGCTTAAGACCAAACCAAAAAGATCAATTTCATCTATGGTTCACAAACTGACAGGCTGCTGGCTATATCCAAACCACAGATGCTTGTGTGTTGCTTTGTGTTGTGTGGAAGGGATAGGAATATAGTATAGAGTTGAAACTAGCTGCTGACACAGAAATATTAGAGGAGATTTTGTCCCAAGATCTAAATGTCAAGGTTTACCTGAAAACAAGAAGTCAGAAGATCTGGCAGCTCTGGACCTGCTTTCCCACAAGGCCAAGCTGTGGCCGCCCACCTACGTGGGACTTGTGTTCTTCAATTTGCCACAGACCCCACCATTCTCTATTATTGCAGAGACTGGTAACCACTACCATTTTATCAGCAGCAGCCTGCTTGGCCCACGTGCATTCCTCACCTAGCCCTTCTAGGCATCTGAAGTGCAACCACAGATTAAACCTTTAGTTGGTAGATCTTTGGGGCGTTCCAGTCAGTTAAGTGTCTGCCTTTGGCTCAGGTCATGATCCCGGGGTCCTGGGATCTAGCCCTGCAATGGGCACCCTGCTTAGTGGGAAGTCTGCTTCTCCCCCTCCCTTTGTCCCTCCCCCGACTCCACTTGTGCTTTCTCTCTCAAATAAATAA
This sequence comes from Mirounga angustirostris, assembly GCF_029215605.1. Taxonomy (NCBI): domain Eukaryota; kingdom Metazoa; phylum Chordata; class Mammalia; order Carnivora; family Phocidae; genus Mirounga; species Mirounga angustirostris. The sequence continues at coordinate 19,869,901 of NW_026991712.1, read as the reverse complement.
AATCTTAAAAAAAAAAACAAAACCTTAGTTGGTAGATCTGTTACACTTTACCCAGTCTCAGTGCACAGAATTTCCATAACGAGAGCTCAGAAGTACTCCCATATTGTTATACCCCTGCAAAAACACCTACAAAACAGGTACGCGATGAAAAAGTAACATCTTTTACAAAAGGCTGAACTGCCCATATTTCTAGTTAATTACAATTGAACCAAAATAGAAAATTTACTGGAAGTTATTCTGTTCTAACAACATCATGGGTCACTGACATTTCCCAGTATTTTCCCTTATTTCTATGCCAATTCTAAGGCAGTAGTTGGCCTAAAGTCATTCTGAGAGAATTAAAAGCCGTGTTTTGATCATGATGTGTGTAATAACCTAGCCAAGATGGAGACTTCTATTTGGTATCTATAAGCAGTAGTCTCCATAATAATTAAGAATTTATTATGCATGGCTAGAGGCAGTAATGAGCTAAACCGAGAAACACACCTGCCTCAAAAATTCAAATTTCTTCATTTCTCCACCTCATAACCATTACTTAAGGTATTAGTTGTGGTTTGAGGAAGTCTCCTTTCAAAACATATCTACAGTAAGACTTACTAAAAATAGGTAAAACTTTTAGAATATATCACCTAATAACAAACTTTCCATGTTGCAGAAAATGGTCATCTTGTCTAGGACTTAAAAATCAAATAGGGAAAATAAGCCAACTTCACAAGACTCCAAACAATGCTGAAAAATTTTAAATTTCATTAGAGAACTTTTCAGATCCCGTAATTATACATTTCACAACTAAAGATTTTTTGAAAGATTTATTTTATTATTTTAGAGAGGGGGGAGGGGCAGAAGGGAGAGGGAGCGAATCTCAAGCAGACTCCCCCGCTGAGCACAGAGCCAAACTCAAAGCCCATCTCAGGACCCTGAGATCATGACCTGAGCCAAAAGCCAAGAGTCAGATGCTTAAGTGACTGAGCCACCCAGGTGCCCCCATACCTAAAGATTTTATTTTTTAATGTTAAATTTATTTTTTTAATTATGTTATGTTAATCACCATACATTACATCATTATTAAAGGCAATATTAGCACATGGGTTGTGATTCTCATATAAATTAGAAGGCAGAGAACAGTACCTCAGTGTGAATAATGTTACAATGCATTTCCTCCATCTTCAGCTGGTCCGGAGTTTTACAACCAGGAATAAAAAGCAACATATTGGAAGTGTCTGCTGTTCTCAAGTCATACGTTTTGTCTTTATTGCACAGCACAGCCTGCTCATCTTTATCACCCCGAATCACAAGACTGCAGGAAAATGGGAAAAGAAAATACATGGTTTAGAGACACCAACGGACATCTTCATTATAAACAGTTCCAAAATCCTCTAGGCTTGTAGAATTTAAAATTAAGTCTTGAGGCTGTCTGGCCCCTATTTTCATCACCCTCGAGCACATGTTGGGCTCACAAAGCAAGAGGGGGGCCTGTTGAGAGACAGAGGGGCACCAGGTGGTCTCACTAAGGAACAGTAATTCAACATGAGTAAGAAAGATCCAAAGAGCCCAAGAGGCCAACTATCACCACGTGGCATCTTCATGCAAACTGCTTGGAAGAGCACAAGACAAACCATCCAGTAACTTCGGTCAAGATGTCAATTTCCTAAATCATGTTAAAGCAATACTTCTCAAACCTATGCATAGGTACCTCAGGGAATCTTGTTAAAAAGCTGAATCCCAATCTGCAGGTCTGGAATGGGACCCAGGATTCTGCATTTCTAACAGGCTCCCAGAGGATCATCACGCTGTTGGTCCTGGTGCCCAACTAAGAGTGGGTCTTTTTTTTTTTTTTTTTAAAGATTTATTTATTTATTTATTTGACAGAGAGAGACAGCGAGAGAGGGAACAAGCAGGGGGCGTGGGAGAGGGAGAAGCAGGCTCCCCATGGAGCAGAGAGCCCGATGCAGGGCTCCATCCCAGGACCCCGAGATCATGACCTGAGCCGAAGGCAGACGCTTAACGACTGAGCCACCCAGGCGCCCCAAGAGTGGGTCTTCTTGTTTTGTTCTGAATATCCCCTAGCAATCAAAGAAGCACATCCTAGCCTACGCATCAGCTCTGTTGCAAAGAAATTGGGACTTTATAAAGAGAACTGCAATGCTAAATGAAAATACATGAAAAATATGTTTTCACAAACTGCAGTAAATAAGTTCTGACAACGGCTCACCGGTGGAAAAGAGCAAGAAGAGGAGCAGAGGGGAAGGACAGACAAAAGGAAGAAGACTAAAGACAAAGATGATGGGATTGACAAGGGCATAGACCCTAGCAGTTTTGTCTGTATAACGTTTAACTCTCCCGTACACTATTCACTTCTTTTAAAGAAATAAAAATAAAACCTGAAATAGAAGAATGTGTAAATGCTTTTTAAAATTAAGACAGTTTAAGTGAAAAGGGTTTGTTTTTTTTTGTTTCCTAGTGCTAATAACACTTAACAGTCCCAAGTACCCACTCTTCAACATTTATCTCCACATTGCACTATCCATGCTTCAATATTTTGTTTAAAGCCGTCCCCTGGCAAAAATGTTTTTTAAAACACACATTTCTAGGTCCTTCTGGATTGCCAGGTGGATGAATAGTAACTGGATAAAACCAAAGTCCGCACACCTGAAGTCCTTTCTTAAACTCCGCGCTTCCCCCCAACTCAGCTGGAATGAAAACCAATGAATGAGGCTCCCCTTGGACTTCCTTAAAGATCCTTTGTGGCTAGCATCTGCAGAGGGCCAGTTAATTATAACAGTGTCAGACGAGTAAATATGAAAACTGAAAGCCTGAAGAGTTCAATTTAAAGAAATCTACAAGAGAACAAACTACTTAATAAAAGACAGGTGTTGGATGGAGGAAGGGCGGTGCAGAAGAGAAGCAAACCAGAGCCCCTAACTCCTATTTCCAGAAGCTGGGAGCGCACAAAGTGGAATGATTCTCTAGACTTCTGCCCTTATGTTTTTCAATCCAGGGTTTTGCAGCAAATGTGTAGCTGACCCCAAATTAGAAACAGCTTCAGATTTCCATTAAATGACCCCACGCCGAGTCTGTGTTTTGAGGGCCTCCCACAATGACCAACTCTGTAGAACGGCTTTCAACTTATTCCCTACAGTCCGACCTACTTAAGGAATATAAGTAGAAGGGTATAAATATTAGATAGTAGCACCGGATTTTAAGCTAGAATGGCGGAAGTGTTCAGTGCAGTTCCTGGCATCCTGGTTAGGGTCTCCAGAACGTCACTGAGGTTCTCTTTCCTGCTTTGTTTCCGCGGACGCAGGCCTCCCCGAGATCAGCTGGACCAGCCCCCCGTATGACCTCCGTCCCGCTAAGTGGGCGGACCAGCAGTGGCGTGGACTCCTCGGGGAAAAAGGCAGCGCGCCGGAGAGGCGGCCTCCGGGCAGCTGCGAGCCCCGCGTTCAAATCAAGGCGCGTGTCCGGCCCAGTCTCCCCGCGGGGCGATCACCTGTGCCCGGCCTCCAGCTGCTGGCACAGCGCGGGCTCCAGCTCCAGCAGGCAGAAGTCGCCGGCAGCGGCGCCGGCCCCGGGGCCGAAGCCCAGGCAGTGCGCCACCGGCAGCAGCTCGGCCGCATGCAGCTTGGCGATCTGGAGCGTCGCGTCCACCTCCGCGCGGGTCCGCCGCATCGCTACGCCCGGAGGGGGGCCCCGCAGGGCTAAGGAGAGAGAACGGAGCTCGACGAGCAACCCGGACGCTGCGAAAGGTCCGAGGAGAAAGGGAGGAGACTTTCAAAGGCGCGCCGAGGCGGCGGGGGGCGTGTTTCCGGGGCGGGGCGTCCGCGGGCGCGTCGAAAGGTCCTCCCCGCGCTGGTCCCGCGGCGGCGGCGGCGGCCGCCCACCCCACGCACGGCCCCGGCTGCGGGAGGAAAGCCTCGCTGCCGCGGGGCGATCTCGGCCGGACCTCGTGGGAGCCGCGCTGCCACCCCGCCGGGCGCCAGCGGAACCCTCGCCCGCCCCTTCCGCTGCCCACCTCCCGTCTCCCGCCGGCGTCCCCCTTTCGTCGCCATCAAAATGGTCTCATTCTCCGCCAGGGGCGGGCCTTATGCTAAGCACTCGGCTTGCATCGAGTTATAAATCCTTCACCACAACCCTTTCAGGTGGTCCCCGTTCCTCCCATTTTGCAAATGAGGCAAGCTCCTGGCCCTGGGTGGCACAGCAGGAGGTGGTAAAGTCTGATTCCAGCCCTATGGTGGCTCTAAAAACAAGCAACCGGTTTTATGCAAACACTGGGTTGGGAGTGAGGCCCTGGGGGAATTGGACGGGGAATCTCACTTCTTTGCGTCTGGGGACCATCGTATCTAGGAGACAATGGCTTGGACTAGATCCATCCATTCACTGAGTAACCAGTCTGAGCTGGGTGTCAGGAGAGGGGCCGAGCCCCCTGTCCAGAGGAAAGCAACCTTTCTGGGGGCTGGGAAGGGCCTGCAGTCTCCTGGGAAAACACACACAGACTCGCCACTGCAGGATGTGTAAGCTGTTCACTCAGCTTTCTCTGTGGTGTCTTTTACAATGAATTTTACAATGAATACAACGTTTTCAGAGAAAAGCTCATCCATATAAGCACACGCATTAATAGCTTGTAAGAACATAATGTAAACTCTCCCAGGGATCCTGCAGCCTCCGTTTAGGACATTTGCTGCCCCTGACAGCTGAGGCAGCCTGGGAGGAATGTTCCACTAGTAATGTAAATCAGGCCTTGGTTAAAGTAAAAGAAGGAGGTGGGTGGGTGGGAAGGTGAGTGAGGGGTTGAATTCAAGGGAAATGAGCAGGCATTTTCTTTCAACTTCTGGGTGAAATTATATGCAACTACAGAGTAGGGCATCCCAGGGGCATGGGTGGTGCTTTAGTTGGTGGTAGAAAGGTTGGTTCCTTTTTTTTAAGATTTTATTTATATGAGAGAGAGACACACAGCGAGAGAGGGAACACAAGCAGGGGGAGAGGGAGAAGCAGGCCTCCCGCCGAGCAGGGAGCCCGATGCAGGCGGGGCTCCATCCCGGGACCCCGGCACCATGACCAGAGCCGAAAGGAAGACGCTCAACGACTGAGCCACCCAGGCGCCCCTAAAGGTTGGTTCCTATGATCTACTTCTTCATTAACCTTTTTTAATACACCTGAATGCAAGGACTATGATGGAGAAAAATGTTGACTATGTAAGGCGGTTGCATGATAAGAAACTTATGAATTGGAAGAGAATCATCTATGGCAGGTGCACTATTAACTGGAAGCAGCTTAGTGTATGAAGAATGCTGGCATTTACGTCAGGCGCCTGGCTTGGAATCTGAACTCTGCTCTCACTAGTTTTGTGACTTCGTTTCTCTCATTCCAACTTCCTTATCTGTAAAAAGAAGATAATAATACCTACATTCTAAAATGCATGGAAAGCAAAGGATATTTTTTAAATGGCAGCTTTTTGTTATTGGTATTTATTAGTTATTATTAATTATTTGTTTTTAAGGAATACTAATAATATCCAATTCTGCTATTCTGGCAGGGAGCTGGACCTTGGTTCCTCTCTTAAAATGGAATGATAGTCTATATTAATTCATTTTTTAAAGCATGTTAAGAGATACATTTCTCTAAAGTAAAAAAAAAATTCTACACATTTTTCTTAATTTTGAGGCTTGTTTAATCATTCACCTGATTACAAGGAAAAAAAAATCTTTTATTTGGTAAACGAACAGTTACAGAAAAACTTCAAAAGAGCCAACCACGTAAAATTGATAGTTTCCGTGGACACTGGAAACTTGATTATAGTGTTCATGTATTTTGTTTCATAGTGTGAAATGGGCATTTTATTTAGTAAATCATAGTTCATAAATAAAAATTACGTATTAATACCTTTTTTTGTTTCCTCTTCTTTGTTTTCATTTTTTTTTAATTTTCTTTTACTTTATTTTATTTACTTTTTTAAAGATTTTATTTAGGGACACCTGGGAGGCTCAGTAAGTTAAGCGTCTGCCTTCCGCTCAGGTCATGATTCCAGGGCCCTGGGATTGAGTCCCTCATCCAGGCTCGTTGCTCAGCCAGGAGCCTGCTTCTCCCTCTGCCCCTCCCTCTGCTCATGCTCTCTCTCTCTTTCTCTCTGACAAATAAATAAAATCTTAAAAAAAAAAAAAAAGATTTTGTTTCTTCATTTGAGAGAGAGAGAGTGCACAAGTCAGGGGCAGAGACAGGGGGAGAAGCAGACCCCCCCCTGAGCAAGGAGCCTGATGCGGGACTCGATCCCAGGACCTTGAGATCATGACCTGAGCCAAAGGCAGACACTTACCGACTGAGCCACCCAGGTGCCCCTCATTATATTTTTAATTTAACGAAGAGCCCGGTGGCTTCCAGGCATTCCAAAAACTTAAAATGTTTCATAACCATGACCTTGGTTTGGGCTCTCATTTCTATTACTGTGGCCTCGTAAGGCCTAGGTTTTCCTACTGTCCATCCCCCTTCCTACTGCCCAGATATCTCCACACCACAGTCAGTAAATTTTCTAAACATTAAGTTCTCTAATAGCATTACCCTCTGCTCACAGATCATCAACATCTCCCTCACCCTTGAAAAAAAAGCTCATACTCCTTCTGCTGGCTTCCAGGACTTTTCATGCTGGGTCCATCTTGCTTTTCCAGACTCTACACCCCCAAGTGCTTTTCATGTACACTATAGTCTAACCTACAGATGCCCCTGTCCTCCCCTAGTTTCATGTTTGTGGGTGTTGTGCGTGTATTTTTTTTTAAATTTCAGTCATAATTTAAAAATTAGTAGAGTTTCCACTAACAATGTGATTTTTCTTCTTTCTAAAAAATCAGGATATCTGGCAACATGGGACCCATTCCTGCATCGCAACAGTGAGCTAAAGCTTATGGTTTCTACAGAGTTCTCTCCAGGCCTGTGTTGGGCCCTCTCAGTCTGGAAATTCATATTCTTCCTTTCTGGGAAATGTTCTTACGTGATTTTCTTGACAACATCTCCTCCCCGTGCTCCCACATTTTTTGTTCTATATCTCTGAAGCCTATTAGTTGGACTTTCTTATATATATATGAAGATATCAATAATAGATATTTGGCTTTAGAAAGATCTTTCAGGTAGCAGTTTGAAGGATAGTTTAGGAACCGAGGCTTGAACCGGCAAGAACAGACAGAAAATTTAAATAGACAAGGGCAGAACTAATTGGTAAGAACTTGAACTGAAGGACAAAGAGAAGGAGAAATAACAAATATTCAGAAAGTAGAATGGGGGGACTTTGTGGACACTGAAGACAGTGAGAAAGGGAGAGGAATCGAGAAAGACTCTCAGAAGTAGGACCTGGGCAATGGGGAAGGTGTTCCCTAAAAGAAGTGAAATGCACGGGGACATCATTGGATTATTTGGAGCAGGGGAGTCACTTGATCAGATTGAGATTTTTGAAAGATTACTTACTAAAACTAACAGGTGTCAATTTGATCTGAGAAATGGGATATTTACATAGTTGCAAAGTACCTAAAAAATACTTAGTAATTACAAAAGAAAATATTCACTTCACAATGGTAAACTTGGAGCATGTTGGAGGAGGTCATTGAGAAGACACGACCATCATTTGACCCTCCAGCTGGACTGGAGCCTCTTCACCCCTCCCTTGTCCTTGGTATGTAAGTTCGGCCCACCATTCCCACAGCAGGAGCTGTTCCAAGGACATAGCCTCGAGACAGTAAGGTGTTGAAACCATCTGGGTGGTATATGTAACAACCTAGTTAAGGCCTCTGTATAATAAACTTTTAAGATTCTGGTGTGCGGGTGCAGATATTTCTTTGTCTTCCTGCTGCCCAAGACAAACCTCGTAATAAAGTTCCCCTCCTTATTAAAAGCTGCCACCTACCAACCTGGAGTGGTCTGCCTCTTTCTTTGGTCTCACCTTGCCCTCTATGGACGGGGGCCAGCGTGCAAACCAACAGAATATATTACCTCAATGAAGTGATCAAGGCGAACGTCACCAATATTGGGATGAACATCATGTGCCTTCTGATATGATATATTGAGCTAATCCTGCCAAAAATGCATAACCTGAATCTAAATGTAAGGAAAACCTCAGGCAACTCAAGTTGAGGGACATTCTATAAAAAAAAAAAACAAAAACAAAAAACCCCAAAACCAAAACAAAACAAAACAAAAACCTGGCCTATACCCTTCAAAAATTGCAGGGTCGTGAAGGACAAGAAAAACTGAGGAACTCTCTGAGATTATAAGAAAGTAAAGAGACATGATAATTAAATACAATATAAAATCCTAGGTTAGATCCTAGACTAGGAAAAATTACTGCTATAAAATACGTTGTTGAGGTAAGTAATGAAACCTGAATACGGACTAGGGGTTAGAGAAGAGTTTTTTTTTTTATCAACATTAAATCTCCTGCTTTAGATAACTGGGATGCGGTTATATAACAGAATGTCCATTTTCTTAGGAAATACACATGGAAATATTTAGGAGCAAATGAGCATGATGTCTGCATCTTATTCTCAAGAACTTCAAAAGAAGAATATACATTAGAGGCATTGACAAAAAATGGTAGAAGAAGTGGCGCAAAATGTTAACCATCAATGAGTCTGAGTCAAGTGTATAAAGGCTTAGGGGAGCATCAAGCCTAGATACAAGAAGTGAGAGGTGGCTCTGGGGTATGTATTGGGGTGATTGATTATCGAAGCTGGTAGCTTCCTCATGTCCACCCATACTAAGCTAACAGCAGCTCCATGCATGGGCTGAAGCAGTGTGCAAAATGGTCACGGAAAGGCAGGGAAATGCCTGGTGGCAAATGAATTCCAGGAATGGGGAGCAACAATTCCCAGAAGACAAACCACCAGCAGAACTCCCTACTCAAGCTCAGTTATGGTCTTACGCCTTCTCCCAATTCTCTGGAGGTGGGTTGTGCAAAACAGATGGTGAATGAATGGTGAACACAGATTCTCAAACACAAAGCTGGAAGGAGACAACCAAGAATCAACATTTGTAAAAATAAAGTAAAAAAAAAAGTCACCATTCATGTATGACCAACGACATAAAAAAGAGATCTAAAAAGTCACCAGTTGAAAGAGTTAAGACCAAAGGAAACAGAGGTAATGGAGCAAAAATCCCAAGACTTTTTGATAGATATAATATTTTCAGAGAGGTGAGAGATAATTCATAGATAGAGGTCAACCAGAGGTCAAAGATCATTTCCATTTCTCAAATGTCATTCCCATTTTTAATGATATATTTAGTTGCAGCCTCTCAAATTAGCTCCTTCACTCGTGGTGGTGTCAGAATTACTGAAGTAGAAAAGGCAAAATAGAAGCCTTGAAACTGTCAGAGAAATTAAAATTAGTATCTTTTTTTCCCTCTCTTACGGAGTCTTTTGTTGTTGGTTTTTTTTAAGATTTATTTGAGAGAGAGGGAGCGCAAGCACAAGCAGGGGGAGGGGCAGAGGGAGAAGCAGGCTCCTGGCTTACCAGGGGATTTTTAGATTTTAAGTTAAGTTGCAATTTTACATTTATCTGTGTGATTACTTAATGTCTTAATGTCTCTTTTTTTTTTTCTGTCTCTAAGGGCCCACGTGAGTGGTGAAGGTGGCTGGGTTTAAGAAGTAATTTTTGAGATACAATGGACAATAGTAATTACTTGATTAGACATGAGGAATAAGAAGAGGGGAAAGAATCAAAGATGAATTCTAGGTTCCTGAGCAACTGCATTTCCTCTCACAATATATTGTAGGAAGGGTAGGAACAGACTTGGGATGAGATATGATGAGTCCCGGTTTTGATTTGTGGTGACTGAGGTGCTATGAGAATACACAAGGGAGGACATGCTTTGAAGCTGGATGTAGAACTTGGAGTTTGAAAAAAGGTCTGGCTAGGAGCTAAAAGATAAAGCTTTTAAATATACATATATGGTGATCACAAGAGTGCCTATAAATGAGGTCGCCCAGGGAGAGTATGATGTAGGGAGGGAAAAGTTTTCCTTTCTTCCCTTCTAGGTTTTGGCTTGTCTAATAATTAAATTGGCATAAGACAAATTAATAGGAGAAAAACAAACAATTCATACGTATGGGAGCTCATAGAAATATGAGACTCAAAGAAGTGACTAAAGCAGGCAGCTTTTTATACCTTTTAGACAAGACAATTGACTTGATCAAGTTTGGGCTTGGGGTAGTGAATTAGTGAAGAAGTAATAGGATTTATTTATACAACATTCTCGGCCCTAAATTTCCTTTCTGGTGATGAGGGGGTCTCTCTACCTCCTGGTGCAGGGAGGGTGCCTTTCACAAGGGAGATTTATTTCCTGCTTTCAAGGAGACAAAGGAGGGTCAAAGAGGCCTTCTTGTACCAGCTGCTTCTTAGGTCAACTTTAATTCAAAATAATCAGTATGCCAAAGGGGCATATTTTGGGGCAGCCTGCTCTGAACTCCCTCAGTGACTTTAAAAACTCAGCGAAAAAATGAAGGCTCAGCAACATTTGAAGTGTAAGCCTTGAAAGAAATACCTCCTCAGGTGGCTGGCTGGCTCGGTCAGTAGAGCCATGGGACTCTGAATCTCAGGTTTCTGAGTTCAAGCCCCATGTTGGGCATGGAGCCTACTAAGGAAGGAAGAAAGGAAGGAGGGAGAAAGGAAGGGAGGGAGGGAGGGAGGGAGGGAGGGAGGGAGGAAAAGAAAGACTTCCTTAGGGAAATAATTTCATGATAGGAGAAATGGAATCAAAGCAGTGTCTTGGAAATTATATTACTTTGTTTTTACTTAAAATCATTTCAGATAAGGAATTTCTGATTTACACCAAGATGTCTCTAATTCTACAGGATATACAGCAGTTTAAATTTTAACTGCACCTTCTTTGTTAAGTAAACTTTTGAAGCTTTGCTTATGAAACAAAGCTTTGCTTATGAAACAGGATTTTGCCCACTAGATGGTGGTATTGTGTCATGTTTCACAGAGTGGCCTGTTTTGCCCGGTTCACTTACTGCCTTAGAAAAGAGAAGGAATATCCATTAACGTATTCACTGCATCAAGCACAGAACCGAGTTTCCTATATGTTACCTCAAGCCATCTTTGTAATAATGGAAGTCAGATCATGGCATTCCTCTGTTCAAAATACACCAATGTTCTCAAAAGCTTTCAGCGTGCATATATATATATAATCAATATGATGCCCTTACACTGGAGTATAAGAAAAAGAAAATCATCTATAACAAAATAAAATGTATTTTAATATTTAAGTGACCATAGAAGGTCTAGTGAGATGGTCAGATGTATACAACTATTTATAGTGAATAATTTTTAAATTAAAAAAAAATTGGGGGGCGCCTGGGTGGCTCAGTTGGTTGAGCGACTGCCTTCGGCTCAGGTCATGATCCTGGAGTCCCGGGATCGAGTCCCGCATCGGGCTCCCTGCTCGGCAGGGAGTCTGCTTCTCCCTCTGACCCTCCCCCCTCTCATGTGCTCTCTCTCTCATTCTCTCTGTCTCAAATAAATAAAAATAAAATCTTTAAAAAAAATTTTTTTTGAAGATTTTATTTATTTGAGAGAGAGAGAAAGGGAGAAAGAGAGAGCGCACAAGCAGGGAATGAGAGGGAGAGGGAGAAGCAGACTTCCTGCTGAGCAGAAAGCCCAACACGGGGCTCGATCCCAGGACTCTGGGATCATGACCTGAGCTGAAGGCAGACGCTTAACCAACTGAGTCACTCAGGCACCCCTATAATGAATAATTTTAGAATAACAGGAGACAAGTTTACTGAATATTGCTATCACTTCTTTTTATATTTGGCATTCTAAAATTTGGCTAAATAATATATTATACAAACACACATAGAATCACCACACATGCAACCTCTTAACTGAAAGGAAGTGCAGACTGAAAAAGGTGTCCTGTTCTCATAGTGTGTTTACCACAAATGACAAATGAAACAATTTTTTTTTCTTTTTTTAAATATTTTATTTATTTTTTAGAGAGTGAGCGAGAGAGAAACAGCATGAGAGGGGAGAGGGTCAGAGGGAGAAGCAGGCTCCCCGCTGAGCCGGGAGCCCGACGTGGGACTCGATCCCAGGACCCTGGGATCATGACCTGAGCCGAAGGCAGACGCTTAACCATCTGAGCCACCCAGGCGCCCAACAAATGAAACAATTTTATCTAATGATGAAACTTTCTTGGTAAAATCTGAGCAAAGTACAATTTTTTTTCTCAATGTGCATAATAATTGTATTCCTGGACAAGTCAGAATTATATTAAAATTGTGCAAAAAATATTTTGTGTTTCTATGTAAAATCAAATTAGGTTCTAAGCTAACAGCGAACAGGTTTTTCATCTGCAAGAATATCCCACAGGACCTAGGAAAAACATTCGGGATTTAGGACAATTCTTTATGAGGCCACTGTCCCAGGAAAATGAGAGTATCTAGCATCCCTAGTTCCTGCTCACTAAAAGCCAGTGACAATACCACAACCCGGTCCTAAATTTTCCAAAAATGTCTTCTTGGGGGTGGTCTTTCTCCTGTAGGAGACCCACTATCATTTAGTGTCATTACAAAATCAATCACTAGGTGGCAGTATATACCAAAGTATTGAGTATTTTTGTTGCCCTTACAGCATTAAGAACGTCTTGGGAGGTGAGCAGGACTGGGATTGGAGGACAAGAGGACCTCACATTTATCTATCTGTAATGTTTGATTTCCGTCACTACAAAAAAAGATGAATCAAACATGACAAAAATATTTAAAAAGGATGTGAATTATGACAGATGAACATTTTATTTTCCCTCTACATTTGTTTTTCCCTTCTTAAAGGATCTGTCAACAGAAATAATACTAACCCATCCATTTGCTTCTATTCACATAGAGACTAAAAATCATGGCAGCTGAGGAATAGAGACTCCCATTAATGGTTAAAAGCAACATAAACCGGGGCGCCTGGGTGGCTCAGTCGTTAAGCGTCTGCCTGCCTTCGGCTCAGGTCATGATCCCAGGGTCCGGGGATCAAGCCCTGCATCCGGCTCCCTGTTCGGCGGGAGGCCTGCTTCTCCCTATCCCACTCCCCCTGCTTGTGTTCCCTCTCTTGCTATGTCTCTCTCTGTCAAATAAATAAATATAATCTTTAAAAAAAAAGGCAACATAAACCTTCTGATATCATGAGAGGCACAGGGAAGAACAACACAGTGCTCGAGGGACTGTGAGAGGACAGCACCCAGAAGATGGGGTCTGAGTTCATCTTTCAGATCAGGTGGGAACAATACTCACGTATACAAAGAGGCAACCCCACCACCCATAGCTACCTGTTATTAAGCTTCAGAGTTGACAATATTCTTTCACACATTTTATTCAAGTTCATCTTCTCACCTTGCAGCTTACCCTTAACCAGTACTCCTAAGTGTGGTCTGCCAACTGGTGACCTTTTCCTTTATTGAGAGACACTGAGACATTGAGAGAAATGTTTATAACAATTTGCCAATCTGCTATCTGTTCACCACAACAATAGCAAATTGGGCTGTGTTTTGTACATTTAAAAATTTCATTTCTATTGTATTTTACCAGAATGTCAAACTTCAGTGGATTGAAAACACAAAAACACACCTGTTCCTCAGTTTGAGAAGCACTGGCTCCAAGCACCAAAACAGCCAGAAGGCAGAAAGCAGGTGAGTAGGACAAACTGGAAGAAAAGGCTTACATTTAAGAGTTCCCACCTGTAACAAGTGTGCTCATTAAATTTTCTTTAATCCTCCCCAAACCCCAACGAGATTAGTAGTATGATCTTGACTTTACAGAAGAGGGCAAAAATTAGAGATAATACTGAACCTACCCCGATGGAGCCAAGAATCAAGCCGAGGTCTGTTGGAATTTTCAGCCCTTCTAAGATCTTCACACTTGGTTTAATCACCATGTCAGTGCCTATCCCTCTTCCAGATACACCTGTAGATCACAGTCTATTCTGGGAGAGTTGCTCCTGAGCTCATAGGCTGTGTGGGTGCTCACATGTCCTCAGGAGTCAGACCAATCTTTCCCTAAGTTAGGAAAAAGGATCTGTCTTCTAACCCAGTAGAGCATGCTGTGTCTCATATGTCAAAAGAAAGATTGAAACAATGATAGCAAACAATTCCCACTTCCCATTCACATGTACAGACACCGAAAACCCTTCTCATCAAGCAAGAGAAATAAATTCTGCTCTCTCTCACTGGAGCAGTACAAGGTGTTTTCCGGACTTGAATTTTTTTCCGTACGTCAAGGTGCTTTTTTAAATCATAAACTTTCATGATAAAAGTTTTTTTATCATGATTTTTTAATTATGAACTATTAAACAAGTATTTTGCAAAAAAATATTTCTTTTAATTTGTTTCTCAGAAAAAGTTGCCGAAATTTAAATGAAAACACAATTAGATTTAAAGGAAGAAAAAACAGAAGGCAAGCAACAATAGTGATGATTTACAATATGTAGCCAGAGCTTTTGGATAAAAGTGTTGAACAATGGATAATTAGAAATGTGTAATAACTTAATTTTTTTTCATTCTGCACTTTCAGAAAAGCTTAAAATCATTCAATAAAAGAGATTTAGGGGGGCCAGGTCTGCAATTCTCCTTCATTTTCCAGGCCTACCAATAATTTAAAGATTAGAGATGATGTGAGAAAAGGTGTTTTGTCTTGCACCCAAACCGGAAGGATAGTGAGTATAAATACTTTTGAATAGCAGAATTGGTATAAAATACACAAAGATAATTTGCTTTTCAATAGCCCTCTCATTTTCATTTTTATTCTGTAGATTTACGACAAATCTGCAACTGAAAGATTGTCTTTCCATATAGTATTCACTAAAAAAAATTTCACATTTACTTGTAAAGGTGCAGAGACTTGTATATATGCAAGAATTATAAAAAGCTGCATAAACTGTCAACACACAGGTATCTCCTTACTATAATGACCTCTGCCATTAGCATTACTCGGTTTTCCTGTAGACCAGGCTCTGACCCTGCAGGAGACAGAATAACAGAACATTTATTTGGTATTAGTCAAAGTTCCTTCCATCTTCCCCGGAAAGTCAACAATACCATTATATCCCCGTTTTAAGAAGCAGTCTTTTAAGAACACAACTCTGAAGCCAGAATGTCCTGGGTTTGATTCTTCTTGCATTTATTATGTTTGCCTTGGACAAGTTACACCATCTGTCTGAGCCTGCTTCCTGATGTAAAAGGAGGACAATACCCATTTTATGATTTGTAACAACAGCCTGAAGCATCTTTAATGCAGTAGATGTCAACAAGTGGTATCCACGGTTATCTTTATTTTGTAAAGGAAGAAACTGAGGATTAAGCACATAGGTGGGAGCTGGGTCCCAGGTCTGATTCCCAGGCCAGCGTTCTTTGTTGATTACACTATAAGGTAAGTAAGCTGTCTTAGGTGAGGGGGATTGGGACGAGAAAAATGCCTAATTGCACCAACCCCTGCAGTGACGTGTATATCCCTATATCCCTCATTGTTCACGATTTAGCTACTTTGTTATTATTTTTACTCTGGCAATTTGGAGTATTGACAGTACAATAAAAATACCTTCACACTTGTCTAGTAACCTCCTGGCCTGTCCCCGAGGTCCCACGGCATTAGCTCTGTGGGTAACGACGAGCGAGGTCGCCTACCCGACCTCCACCAGCACGCACCCCGCAGACCCGCGCCCCGCCCAGATGTTTGTATTTCCCCCTTGGCCCCGCCCCCCGGCCGCGCGGGGCTCCAGCCACCGCCCGCGCTGGAGGTCCTGGAGCCTCCTTGCCTAGCACCTCAGCCTACCCACAGGGATTCCCTCTCCAGCCAATCGCGTCTGAGCAACGGGACTGCCCCTAACAAAGATGGCGGGGGAGGCCTCGGCGGGGGCAGGCTGATTTAACACCCAAACCCAAGGCGGCTGGGGAAGACAGTGGTGGCGGCGCGGCCCGACCATGGAGGAGGGCGGCAGCGGTGGCAGCGGTGGCAGCGACAGCAGCACCAGCGGGAGCGGTGGGGCGCAGCAGAGGGAGCTGGAGCGCATGGCTGAGGTCCTGGTCACCGGGGAGCAGCTACGGTAAGGCGTGGGGCAGTGCCGGTGGGCGCGCCGTGGCACCGCCAGCCTGTGCCCGCAGCAGCCCGGCGCGCACACGCGCGGGGCTCGTGCCTCGCGACTCGCGCGGGGCTCCGGGACCGCTGCGGGCGCGTGGACGGGCGGCGTTGCGCCCCTGCCTAGCCGGCTGCAGCCGGGCGCCCTGCGACTCGTGGGCACCGGCGCGGGGCTCCGAGGCGGACGCACAGCAGCGGCTGGTGTGCCCTGCGCCCCGGCCCCGCCGCTGCAGCCCTGCGCCCCGCGGACGCGCCGCCGCCAGTCGCGCGCTCGCTCTTCCCGGGCACCTGGCGCTGCCAGGCCTCCTGGCTGCCAGGCGACCCCGAGCGCGTCCAGAGCGCGAGAGGGTGGGTGTGCAGCCCCCTGCTGCCGCCAGCCCCAGCCTCTTGACTCCTAGGTGAAAGGGCCAGCCCAACGATTGACTTGAGGTCTCCCTCTTTGCTGGCAGATCCTGCTGCACTCCTCTGACGCTCAGCGTTTTCGTCTGTAAAGTGAGGCTGATCGCCGGGACTCCCTTGACGGGGTGTTATGGGGGCTAAACCCCAGGTTCTGAAAAACTACCTGTCGCTACATTGGCACGTCCCCGTCAATCATCAGTGGCGTCCGCGAGGGGGCGTGGAGGCACCTTGTCCGGATGCCCTGCTGCTCTGCCAACTTCCCTAGCGCGCACATTTTGGAGAGCAGAGCCCATCGGCCCCGGGCTGCTGCAAGAATTAGGAATTGACGGGTCTCACCGCACCCGGGACAGGCAGTGAACCCCAGATCCCCCCGCCCCGCCCTTACCACTGGCATCCCATCCCGGTCCTTCTTGGATTCCTGTTTGAGTAATGCACTTCTACGGCCTGACCGGTTCCGCAGCTGCCCGTCGTGTGGTCATAAATCAGTTTGCCAGGGAAAAAAACAAACCCTGGCTCTGAAGCGTGCCGGTCCCTGGCCCAGCTGGCATGAGGCGCGCGCCCGTTCCTTCTAAGGCTTGGCCTGAATCTCCAGGCTCCTTTTGGTTTCTAGATGCTGTGTTTCAGGACCTGAAGGAGAGAGAATCTTTGCAAAGATCCATGAAGGTTTAGTAACCACCCTGCCTGCAGCAGTTAGATTGAGGAAGTAAATATTGGAAGTCAGAGTTTGTTGAGTTTAACGTTACAAAAGGCAAATTGCACACTTCAATCCCTCGATGATTTTTAAACGTATAGTCAAAATTAAAGGGAATAAAAGCTTGTTTTTCCTTCATCAAGAGCATTTTCTAATTGAATAAAAATCAAAAGCTTTTCTGATTCAATCTGAAGCATTTGCTTTTTAATAATTTATTTGCTCCTCGTTACTGTGTCATCTTTTTCAAACTAGGTAGTTTTAATGTTTTTTTAAGATTTATTTATTTATTTTAAAGGGGGTGAGGGGAAGGGGGAGAGGGAGAGAAACTGAAAGAGCCTCCTCACTGAGAGCCAGTTGAGGAGGGGTTGGATCTCATCACCCTGAGATCACGACCTGAGCCAAAACCAAGAGTCAACCAACTGCACCGCTCAGATGCCCCTCATTTCTTTTAAAATAACAAATTGAATGGTGCCTGTCTTTGTCCAGGAAGCACTTTGTCCCTCAGTAGGCAGCTTAAATGCCCTTTCCTTGGGGATCTCCAGAGCAGTTGTTACTCTCCTTTTCCCTAGCACCCCTCTGTACTAAAGTAGGTTTGAGGGCCCCACTTAGCTTGTTGGTAGGAAGAGAGAAGGCTCTTTTTCACTCAAGAGCCAGACCTGGGTTTGAATTTCTGCTCAGCCACTTTGTAGCCAATAGCCAACATTAAGTTGTTTTCAAAACTGACTTTTAGTCAGAGTGGATCTTGAGTTTGCTACTTACTAGGCTGGGACCTTGAACAAGTTACTTAACTAAGAATACTGGGCAGTAATGGAACCCATCTCATAGTGTTGTTATGAGGATTAGATGAGCTAGTGCTTAGAACAGTGCCAGGTAGACAGTAAGCACCATGTCAGCATTAACTATTATAGCTCTGTGACTTTTGACCAGTTAATTCACTTCTCTGAGCCTTTGTTTCCTCATCTATGAAATGGAAATGAAGATTAGTACTTCATAGGGTTGTTGTGGGAATTTGCCCTTGAGCTTCTGTATGAATGAGCATTCAACAATGGTTGCTGGAATTAATCAGTATTATTGGTCTCTTTGCGTCACCACGTGTGACTTCCAGCCAAGGGAGATCTGGCAGGAAGGATTGGGTGGTGGTTAAGAACACAGGGTATAGAATCAGGCTGCCTGGGTTTTTATCCTGCCTCACCATTTAATAGTTCTGTGACTTTGGGGTCAGTTTACTGAGTCACTCTCTAGGCCTGTTTCCACATCTCTTGCAAGAATGTGGTGAGGATTAAATGAGATGATCCGGCTTAGAAAATGTTCACTATTTAATTTTACTCTGGAAAATTATAATCATTGCTTTTTAAAATCTCAACCATGTTAGCACTGTGTCTAGAGCATAGTTATTACTTAATAAATATTTGAATGATGAGTGCATGTGATTAAATATACTACAGTACAGATGATATATTTGGAATTTAGGGATTTCGGTGGCTTCTTGATTACTGGAGGAACCTCTCATAAAGGGGTGGGAATGCAACCATCCTTGCTATCCCTGTCACAACGTGTCCTTACATCCTTAGGTGCTTTCCCACAGTCTGATTGGGGGGACTTTGTGATGTGCAGGCCTCCTACCTCTAACTGCTTCCCATACAATTCCCTTTGTCCTCTCTTGCTTTCGCACTGCTTTCTTGGTCATCAGAGATAAGGCAAATGAAAGTGATAAGGAACTGGGACACCAAGGATTGGGATTTGAAATAAAAAGTTTGGCTTCCAGGCCCAGCTCTGTGCATTTTATTTATTTAATGCCATATATATACATATATATGTATATGTATATATACACACACATATACATATATATAAAATATATATTTTGATATAAAATAAATATACTTATTTAATGCTATGTATTAAATATAATATTTACTATTAACGAAACACACATGAACATATGTATGTATATATTTTTAACCGTATTCCCTTGGTCATGTCAGCTGCTCTGGGCCTCAGTACTCTTACCTGCAGAATGGAAATTAATTATATCCTTCCACAGAAGATTTGTGGTGTTGAATCAAATGGGCTAGAATATGGGAGGGAACTTTGCAAAATAAACAATAAACCAAGATTTAGTTATTGTTATGATTATTATAAGCTCCAGCTGTGAAATTGAGGGCTGGCTCCACAATCCTGACACTTTGAAGGGCAGTTGGTTGCATAAGGACATGAAATTAACTAGCAAACTTAGAAATATCTCCTGCTTCCTTTTCCAGCCTGACTGTGGGGTCCTTTTCCTAATCTCTTCATTCTTTCCCTTTTCATAAAAGATTTTACTTCCTTGCCCAATGTATCTTTATGGTTTTGCATCTTTAAAAAGCATTTGAATACCACTTTATACTGACACGATGGCTGTAAGAAAAGAGATAGTAACAAGTGCTGACAAAGATGTGGAGAAGTTGGAACCTTACACTGCTGGTGGACAGGGAAAATGATGCAGCCACTTTGGAAAACAGTCTGGCATTTCCTCAAAGATAAAACATAGAGCTAACATTTGACCCAGCAATTTTACTCCTAGGTATATAGTCAAAAGAAATGAAAACATATGTCCATATAAAAATGTATACACAAATGTTCATAGCAGCATTATTCATAATAGCTAAAAACAACAGCTCAAGTGTCTATCTGCTGATGGATGGATAAACAGTGTGCAGTATATCCATGCAACAGAATATTATTTGGGATAAAAAGGAGTACAGTACTGATGCATGCTACAATATGGATGAACCTTGAAAATATGCTGAATGAAAGCAGACACAAAAGGCCACATATCATATGACTCCATTTATACAAAATGTCCAAAACAGGCAAATCTATAGAGACAGAAAGTGGTTGCCAGCAGCAGTGGGGAGGGAGAATGGAGGGTGAGTGCTAATGAGTATAGAGTTTCTTTTGGGGATGATGAAAATGTTATAAACTTGTTTGTGGTTATGATTTCATAACTCTGGGAATATACTTAAAATCATCACATTATATTCATTAAATGGATGAATTATGTGGTATGTGACTTATATCTCAATAAAACCATTATAAAAATGGATTTGGATGACACATTTTATTACAGAGTGATAAAAGACAAAATACTGGAAGTTTTATTTTTTTAATTTTATTTTATTATGTTATGTTTTAAAATAAACGTTTGCTTTTTTAATTGGCCAAAGAATGCAATGATATTTATCACTAACTCAATAACATATTATTACTACACCAAACGGAACTGATATTTTATATATATATTTTTTATAGTATCATTCTTGATACAGAACAGAAAAGGTGCCATGAATAGTCGAGAAAATCTCAGAACATTCCTAATTTGAAGATAATTAACCATACATAAATCATTCATGAATAAAGTTTCATATTATGAATTTTCAAATCATTTGTTATTTTTATGTGTTCTATGTATGTCTTTTATCTTGAAATTTGCCATGCAGTCATAACTATGACACTCTAATTAAGACACCCCAAATCCACATCATGTTTCCTCTCTAGGATAATCCCAGAGATACTTACCAAGAAAGTGGTTTGTGATAGAGCATCGAAATAATGAAGCCCAACAATATCACTTTTCTCTTTGTGTTGATTGTAGGCATGGTAATAGTAACAATAAGACTCACTTATATGGCCTTTAATACCTGCCAAGGAGATGTTGTATGCATGAGTGTATATATACGTGTATACATATATATGCCTCTAATATATATACCTTTAATCTGCATAGCAACTCCTTGTAGAAGATATGCTTATCACCCTCATTTTACAGGTGAGAAACCCGAGGAGCAGAACATTTAAACTAACTGGCCGTAGGTTATCCAGACATAAAGTGGTAGAGCTGAAAGTCCCTGCACTTAGGCAGGATGCTAGACTACAACTTAATGGTGTTGTCAACCAAGCAATTTAATGATAAGACAAATGTAAAATGGAATCCTTGTATAAGACTTATCACATTCTAGTGTGACATCTTTTTGCAAACAAATAAGTAGACAAATGATTTTTTCCATTCTATTGGGAAAAATCCAATTTATTTCTGGAAGTGTTTATGTTTTGACAAGATACCTACGTACCTTTTTACTCTCTAACTATTACTCTCTAACATCTACTAACTATTAAACTGGGTCTTCCTTGCCATGTGGTTTTGAAAACTTGATTTGGACTCCACTCGTTCTGAATTTGTAATCATTTGATGCGAAGATAAATTGCAGTTCACAATTTTGCTAGCTGTGGGGATGGAAGTGGAGTGGGGAGGAGAATTAAGAAGGTAATAAGGAATGCTTAATTAAGAGAGAAAATGTTTCAAGCATTCCAGTTATGCTCATCTACCTATACTAAATGTGCTAATTACAACAATCTTGTCCAATCACTAAAGTGGGTTCCCTACAAGCAACTTACTAGGCAATGAGTTTTAGCCAAATTGTAGGAAATTGTACTTCTTTCAAATTGTTTGATGTATTTGCCTTTTTGCTATAACAGACTGCCCTTCCAGACTCTCACAGCCTTGCTATTGCTTTTTTCATAAAAGCACGTTCAATAAATATTGAATTGTTTTCCTGAATTTGCTTTGCAAGTGTTAATACAGTATGCAGATAAAAGGTAACAATCAGCTCATTGAACCAAAAACCAAGCTACAGTAAAGTAAATAAGGGCTAAGGAATTTAGAGCATGCAAAAGAGAAGAAGGAGAAATAGTCCATTTCATTGCATTTTGAACTTAAGGAATTTTACATTTGGCATGGAGATTGTCTTGGGGGTAGCCCCTATTGGAAGCCATTAATATGGAAGCTTAGCTCTAGTAGACACTATAACTGAAGGGAATAGCAGAAAACTACCACCCAGAAGCTACTACTGAAATCTAGTGATCCAAAAAGAAGAAGAACACTTTCATTCTTCTCAAGAGCAGAAATATCCTGGAGTCAGGAAATTACTGCCTATTTGGATAAAGAAAAGGCAGGGTGCTGTAGGAAATAGAGTCACTGTATTTGGAGTCAATGCAGAAAAGCCTAGTGTGGAGTATTGAAATGCCTTTGAATCAGAGGCTCTTCCAACATACAGACTCTGTTCCTGTGAACATCTTTTCTGCTTCACAAATTGGATGTGAGGGCAGGGTGCAGGACCCTGGTACAGAGCAGACCCTTGGTAATGACTCATTTCTTACCAGCAGAGAGCATTGGAGGTACTTTGTCATGTTTTGCAAAAAAAAAATCATGCAAATAGAAGACATTTAGTAAACACTCCATAAACGATGGTGGAATTATTTTATACCCATATGGACTTATTCTCATGTACATCTTTTTCTGAAATGACTGGTGTGTTAGTTGTTAACAAATAACATATTTGTGTTTTCTCAAAGGCCAATACTGATAGTTATGGCTTCCATCTCTCAGAATCAATAAACCTGAAAATAAGGTAAATAACTCTTAAAAGAAGAGAATGTAAGGGGAAGAAAGATCATTCTCCTCTCCTGTTGTTTCCAGTATTCATTTGTATCAGGAACTCACTTGCCTTTATTAAGTGGTGGCTCTTAAGTGGTTGGTTTCTATGAGGTCAGTGATTAGGAAAAGACAGAGAAAACAATGGTCAACCCTCTTTCTACACAGTAGGTCATCACACTTCTCTATGCTCCTCTCCTTGTCCCGAGGAGATGTGGATTCTAGAACTGAGATCCTTGTTCCAATATTTATCAGCCTTAACCATACTTGGAAGGAAGCTCATCATGTCAGTGACTGGTTTTTGTGGATTATTATATACTTGGGGGACAACAATGGAGACACCTTGGGGCAGAGTGGGTTTAGCGGGCCAGACGGCGTGCTTGCAAGCAGCTGTTCCTGGAGGCCGGCGGGCGCTACAGGATCCCTTTTCCTCAGGGCTGACTGGAATGGCTCCATCCTGGAAGAGTTCAGAGAGAACCCTGACTTACTCGGGTCTGCATGAAGAATCACTTTTTTGGAGCTTTTACAATACTTAGAAGGTTGGATAAGGAGAGATGAGATGAAGGGAGAGAAAACGCATGCGGGAGTGTGGGACAAGATGTTCTTTTGTATCTGTAGTTTGCAGATGAACAGCTGTGGCTGGGGTGTGGCAAGAGGGAATGAATGCCAGGGCCTCCAGCTCAGGGAAGCCCACGGCAGCTGCAGGGGAGGTAGGAGGAGGAAGAAGGTAGTTAGCAGCGAGTGACATCAGAGAAAGTCTCATATCTGTCCACCCTTACCCCTCAGCTGCTACTTGTGGATCTGTTGGTGGTGCTGGTTGCTTGCTTATTAGTTTTAATGCTGATGACGCGTTCTCCCTGCAATACTTGTACCTACCCATTTCTGATTCTGGTATTTGCCCAGAGATTTCTTTTATTGAGGCAAGCCGTGGCCCAGCACCCCCCTAGATCCTGGCCTGATGTAGATCATCCACCTTTGAGGGCTCTGCTTTGGGTGGTGGGACTATTACTGCTATAGAGAGCTGAGTGGGGGGGAGATCAGGCAGGAGTCAAGGACAAGTCCTAGCACAGCAGCTCCTCTGATCTTGACTTAAGGTGCGAGAAACAACTGAGCATTCTGATGAACACTCTCCCAATAAGAGGGCAAGTCTCATTTCATGCTCTCCTGTTTTCATTAGAGTTGGGTTAGTCACTGCATTTTATTATGTGCGAAGCTTGGCCATTTTCTAACAAGCTGTGAAATTTGGGAAGAATACGCTGTGAGTGGTGTCTTGACAGAAGTAGCAAGAAGGATTGGAAAGGGGGTAGTGTAGAGATATATAATTATGTGCAGGTCTAAGAGCAACTATTATCTTATTCTTCGAAGAAGAATATGTGAAAGTGCAAATTTACCAAGCAAGTATGTTAAGAAAGGATTGGGTTTTTTTGCATTGAAGAAGAGTTTAGTACATATTTCCTTTGTGTATCCTGGGTTAGTTTGCTATTTACAACGTGATCCTCTTATAAGATTTGCCCACTATTTTCAGGCCCATACATTGAATGCAGCAAAGTGTGAATTGCTTGGATTGTAAAAGTAATTTTCCTTTCTTCTGCTTCCTTTCCTCTTCCTAGGAGGAAAGGAGAATGGAATAAACTTGGATCTTCTTTTCCTTGAGCTGTTCCTGAAGTTCTACGTACCTTTTTACTCTCTAACTTTTCCATGAATGAAAGTGACTTTCACAGAATATATTCACGGCAAAAAGCAAGAGGTTAGTCCCTGTGGTGATAGGATATGTATCTTACATTGAGGCACAGAGTGCCCTTATTTTATGTTCAGTTAAGCTGTGATAAGGTAGATAAAACAAGGCTTTACCAAAGCTCCTACTTATTGTGCTATTTTTCTTCTTAAGAACTGACAACAAAAAGCAGTTTTAGAGATGAGGTTTTAAGGCAGTATGATCTAATTCATAACTATGATTCATTTTCCTTCACATTTGTTAGAATTTATTTTGTTAGCGACTGGGTTGTAGACCCTGATCATCAAACATTAACAGCGGGTAGAACCTAAGCCATCGTGAGAGAATATGAACAGACCTCAGTTGCCATGATACAGAGCACTTATCCTGCTGCTGTACTTACAAGAGCTAAAAGATATCACAGTATTTTAAGGACATCCACATGTAAAGAACAAGAGTGAACTAGAGCTTTTTCTTCCAACAGTTTATCATGAAACACTACAAACATACAGAAAAGTTTAAAGAATTTTACAGTGACTGTCCTTACATCTACCACTTAGATTCCACAATTAACATCTTACCATGTTTGCTTTATCACATCACCGTCTTTCTATCCCTCCTTCTATCCGACTTATTATTCTTGGGTACTTTGGAGTAAGTTGCAGACAATAATATACTTCCCCTAAAACCTTCAACATGCGATTTACTAATATTCACTATTTGTTTTCTGAACAAATGAAGACTGAAGAGAGAGTTGGCTGTCATCAATGATCAGCAGAAGTCTTGAGCTTTGATGTTTTGGGACCATCTTAACTCACAGACTCACAAGATATTGCAGCAAAGCAAAGATCTTCACTGGTGGTCTTGGGCTTAGCTATCTGTACTACTGTGGCAAGGAAGATGCTCTTATCCTGCCTGCCTTAGGTCCCCTTGGGGAAGAGGGGGGTTCACAGCTGTTGTACTTTGGAGAAGGGTTCATTGAGTGTTGGGGAGATCAGAGCAATGTCCTCCGCAAAAGGTAATTTGGGCTCAATGATGAGAAATCAGTGAAAAATTTTTGAGCAGAGTACAATGTGATTAAACCAAAATTTTTGGAGAAATAACTTACAGTTTGGAGTGGAGAGCTTATACAGAGAAGAAGAAAGTGTCCACAGAAAAGACACAGCATAGGAAAGGCTAGGAGACATTGGTATGCGTCTTGGACTCTATGGCTTCCAACATGATTTCCCCTATAAACCTCCCTATCATGATGGTCACCTGTTCAGCATCCAGATACTTTCTCCCTCTTCTCCTACCCCTCACCCACCACCTCTTATTTGGAATATATGTCTCTATGTCTCTGGTATTCAGGATTTTCTTGGTAATAGAAGTAAAATGGAACTCTCAATATATGACCAAAATGCAAGTGGTTCAGATTCAAATCACAAAGAATGATTTCTGTATCCCTTGGATTTTGATGGCTTTCCAAGGAACTCCTCCATCCAGAGAAAGCCAAAGTTGTATAAAAGTCATCTCTTTGTTTAAGCAAAGTTGTTTTAGGGATCATGAAGATGCAGACTTTTTGGAAAAGGTGCAAAAACATTTTTTACTTGCATAACTCAACTAAAAAAGATCTTTCATGTCACATGTTCAATATATTTTGTCGATTTCCCCCTGCTGTTCTCCATAAATTGGAAATGGGAGCTACCTTTGATTATCAAGAAGGCAGGTTTTTCTTTACTGTTAATATGGTTTAAGCTTATATTTCAGTGTACATTGTGTTGATCTTACAATAGTGACTTCGGCATTGATTTCATACTGCATCTTACCATAAAGATAATTAGTAGGAATAAATCCAAATAAAAGTGGTTTTATTCTCAGATAATATAATATGAATTCAGCCTTTTATTCTTCAGAATGGTTGGCATATGCACAAATGTAGCAAAGCTTCTGTACTCAAGTACTGATAAAGAACTGTGATATCAAAAGCATGATTTTTCTTATCCCTGTGTTGACTACAAAAGAGAGCAGCTCCAGTTAAACCCATTGAGAAGCATCCATGAAATCTAAGAAGCTGGGCTTGGAGCCAACGCATTTGTCTACCCGTTCTCCATTTGCTGACTTCACACTAATGAGGGGGTTAAGCCAAGAAGGGCAGAGTCTGATTACTCAGGGACTGCATTATAACTTGCAATTATATCTTTCAAGCAAAGGTGTAGCAGTTAGGGGCAGGAATTCCTTACAAACCACTATTCCAATGCTCCAGGATTTGTTGAGCCATTTTGTTTATTACGGGACAGAATGATTTCATTATTTACGTGGTTAATTAACCAGAGGGAATCTCTTCAATTGTCTTCCTGTTAGCTCCATTTTGGGTGGATATTTTGTTGCTAGATAATCTCCTTTCCAATAGGGGAACACTGAGGAGAGGAAGTTGGTTTGGCTATTTTTCAGCAGTTCTGGAAGAATGTTTACTCAGGGAGGAGTTTGAAAACTGTGAGAATTTGGGAGCTTATCTGGACATTTCTGGTTCTTTTTTTGTATCTCCACCGTCTATATGCTAAGACTTCCTGGCTGAAGCCAGGCCTCCAGAGGGTCCTTGGGAGAGTGGGAGTGACTTCTGCAGGGTCTTCCTTCCCTCAATTCTTGGGATTGAGAACATCTTCCACAACCTATAACTCCTCTACTTCGTCAGTGCTCCTCTGTTGACCCTCTTGCCTCTGCCAGAGAAAACTTCTAGTAGCCAAGACTCAATGTGTTCTTCATGAGCTTCTAAATATGTGGACGGGGGCAGGGTGGGTGGGAGGAAGACTACCATCAGCACAGCAATCGTACTTATGGAATCTAATGTACATTTGGGGAGATCATTGCAATCTTTGTTGGTAGTTTATGTGAAAGTAAATTTCATTATAAAAATTAGCCTAGCAGCCCTTAAAAGAACATCCACCTATAATGTGACAGTTTGTTTTACTTTGTAGTAAAAAATGCTATTCTTGATGGAGCATAGCAACAGTTATTTAATTGCATTGTCTGGGGAGTCCTGGGAACTGAGCCTTCATGGGGATTATAGTACAACATGTAGCAAAGAGAACACTTATTTAAAATTATACGTAGTCTGCTCAGACACTTGTTCAAAGGTTACGTTTGAATTCAGTTGGGAGGACCTCGGTGGCTCAGCTGGTTAAGCATCCAACTCTGGATTTTGGCTCAGGTCATGATCTCAGGGTCCTGGGATTGAGTCCCACGTTGGACTCCCTGCTCAGTGGGGAGTCTGATTGTCTTCCTCTCCATCTGCCCCTCCTCCCCCCGAAATAAATAAATCTTAGGGAAAAAAAAAAGAAAAATTCAGTCACTTAAAGCCACATATGCAAGAAGACAGACATTTTACAGTCTTAGGCCCTGAGTCCTTGAAAATCATATCTTACCTATATGACCCCACATGCCTCCCATGGCAGAAGGATTGTTAATCTGAAGTATGTGTTTCTCATAGGGACAGGTGTTTTCTTCTCCAAGAGTCCCTATGTCCAAGTTTGATAATTCTCCTGGAGAAGGGGTCAAGGTGATTGATTGCAGGCCTATTTTCCCTACCCTTCAGACTTTTTAGGAATGGGAGGTGTCAGCAAAAGATGATGCCTTTTAATGGGAAAGTCCAACTCTCCTTGCCAAACTTCTTCCAGTGACTTAAAAGGATGGCTGCCCCTCTTGCTTTTAGTCTTTCTGTGTATCTTACAGACTCCATCAAGGCCTCTACAGCCCTCTCTGTTTTTGTCCCTCTTGTGTGTGTGGCGGGGGTGAAGGTGAATACCATGTTTCATGGTGTGGATTAAGGAACACTTTTACTGGGGACCCCTAAATGGAAAGGGTCAGCAAGGTGGGAGCCAGTCCTCCATTCCTCATTATCCTACCAAAAGTTGGGCGTGAGCTGAGGCTGCCTAACATGCAGTATGTTTCTATTCCATACGATGGACCCTATCCCTGTGCTACTCGACCTTCCTGTATTGTGAACTCAGGCACCAAGAAGTCCAAGCTGGGAAACTGCAGGTGTACAGCACCTGGAGACCTTGGGGGCTTGTTTGAAGTTGCGGCCAGGAAGGGAGGCCACCAATCCTAGAGGAAGCTGGGTTTGGGTGCAGCTACTCCTGCTGGGGAAAGGCCAGGCTCCCAGTCTCAGCCAGCTCACTGCCTGGCAAATCAAGCTGGGCCTCTGAGGTCACATCCATACATCTTGCGTATCCGCAGGTGACAGATCTGCGCTCTTCGAGGTGAGGTACGATGGCTTATTTATTCTTAGGTCCAGAACGTCCATGCCTAAAGTCCAGGAAGAGGCATACCATATTTTAATGCTACAAGTGCATTTTGACTTACTCTGAAGTTTGGAAACCAGGACCTTAGATGTTACTTTATTTTATAAGGTAAAGGTTTAGGGTGTTCAGTTCAAAGGTGAAACTAGGTTACAGCTTCTAACCTCTGACTCTTTTTAATTGCTCAACACTGAGCTTCCATCTATTTTCCTTCTGCCAAGATAGATGGATAAATAAATCATCCCTTGGCAGTAGAGTGTAAGTTTTACTGCTATGCTATTTACTATGGTATTTGTTGGTTTGGTGTTATTCTGATTTTCTTTAGCCTTCTCAATAAATAATAACAGTAATTACAATAATACTCAGTTCTTATTAAACCCTACTGTGTGCCTAATAGTGTAGTAAGCATTTTATATGAATTGTATCATTTAATACGTGAGTACATATCATTAGTCCCAAGTTAGAGATGGGGGCGCAAAAGCTTACACAAAGTAAGAAACTCATCCAGGGTCACAAGACCAGCCTGATGGAAGAACTGGGCTTTGCAACACCGCAGTGCTCCATCAAAAGCCACGCTCTTAGAGTTTGCAGGTAGAGGAAACAGCTAGACTCGGCCCTAAGCCATTGGAACCTGGAGGTCGGAGGCAGAGAATGCCCCAGCTCTTGTGGATATGGAACCTGGACCTTTGAAATTTGACTTGTCTCAGAATATTTGTATCTGTGTTGAATAAAAATTAAATTTTCATACATAATAAGAATTATATCAACTATAGACATGAAAATGATGAATAGCAATGTTAATACCTTTAAAAATCAGTGAAGAACTATTTAAAGGTACAAAAAGCCTTGCTTAGTTGTGTGAATAACTAGCTATTTATACTACACTGTGTGCCTGATTACCAGGAAGCATACTGATGAAATATGTCGGATTGACTTTTTTGTTTTGTGTTTTATCCTAAGATAATAGTAAATATGCTTCACCTATGGATTGTTTATTTTTTGTTTTGTGTTTTATCCTAAGATAATAGTAAATATGCTTCACCTATGGATTGTTTATTAGCCAGAAATGGAAGTTCTGGAATGTGAATCCAGCAGGCCATATTTTTGGCTGTAGAAGGAAACTTAATTATTGCTGCTTTTCTGTGGCATGAAACTCTAGGAAAATGCACATCCCTAAGCTTACGTTTTACGCATAAGGAGTAGATTAGTCAGTAGAATCTCATGCAAGAAACATTTTTAAATGTTCCAAATATTATTTGGTACATGGTAGATTGAGAGCTTTTCAAGGTATTGCTCAATTTCTGTTTAGAGCTAAAATTAATTTTTACTTAAAGTTAACTATAGATCCTTACTTTAGACCCTAATACAGAGCCTTTGATTCATTGTTTTCAGAGTGAAAGTTGAAATAGCAAAAAAAAGCCTGGACATTTAGTCTAGGCCCCCTTGCTTCATTTGTAGGAATGGATAAGACAATAATTTTGTGATTGTAACTGATTTTTTCACACTAGACCTTGAGATTTGGTGGAAAATGGGTTCCGCAGTTTAGGTGTTGATTTTCAGATTAGAAGAAAGTAGAACTCTAAGGCTTGGGCAATCTTGGATTCAAAACAATTAGTATAAAGATTTTCTATGATACCAGGGGATATGCAGGCATAATGCTAGAATTTTCAAGTATCCTGAGACAGGACTTGCTTTAGCAGAAGAGGGGATAAGGAATATTTAAAGGGGGCTATGCAGTCTTGGCCTGGGTTCTTGAATAAATGGACTATCTCAGGAGATCCTGGGCTCTAAGTAAGCACTCTTATTGACTAAATCAATTTAAAGTTCTGTTTCCTTTTCTATAAAATGGGAAGAAAAATAGGTTCCTTGAGGTAACATGCATGTAGAGTTCTAAGAGTAAGGCCTAGCGTGTAAGGAACATTCATTGTTAGTTGTTATTATTGCTATTAGTAATAGTAACCACATCAACATGGCTCAGAGTTAACATTCTGGAAGCACATTTTCTTCTATTATGAAATGAGAGTGTACACATTTATTCATGATGTTGAAAACACGAATTTTTAGATGATGTATTAAAATCAATCATGTATATTGAGAATAAGCAAAACTGTGGCTGGTGGGCCATATCTGGCCCACTGACTGTATTTGGAAATAAAGTTTTATTGGAACATAGCCATGTCCTTTCATTGATGTATTGTCTGTGGTTGCTTTTGTGCTATAACAACAGAGTTAAGTAATTACAAATAAGACTGTATGGTCTCCAAAGCCAAAAAGCTTTGTTATTTGGTCTTTTATAGAAAAAGTTTGCCAACCCTTAGTGTACATCAAAGAGAGAGAAAGTGTGTGTGTGTGTGTGTGTGTGTGTGTGTTTTGTACATGGTTGTATTAAGGGACACCTACCAGAAACTGATGACATTCTTCCAAATGAGAGATGAGTATTTTGCAAATTTATAAATTGATTTTGAGAAGCTTTGGTGCTCATTTCTTTTGTTTACATTTTAAAAGACTTATATTTTATAGTAGGAAACTAAGTTTAGAAACATTCTGATATTTTGATCAGGGATAAAGACTTGATTAGCCATAAAGAGTCCTAAACTATTTGTTTTCTAATTATTTTGTCCCATCATGGATGTCTAATACCTGTTGCACTGATACAGAATATGACATTAATAACATATATGCAGCTGTAGACTAATGGCTGTTCTCTCTGCAGTTTTACCAAAAGGCCATATTTTGGTAAAACCCATATCAAGACTACATGTTGCTATTTTAACCAAATGTGAAATGCTGGCTTTATTTTCTCCCCTCTTTTTTTTTTTTTAATCTGCCTCGCCCTCTGTCAGCTACTATAAATTTCCAAATAGTGTTATAGGTATAAAGCTGTATTATTCTTTAATTCCTCCTTATCCTGTGATATAATGCTTTCTTCATTTCATTACACGTTGAGTAGCTCCTTGTTTGTGTTTGTGTATTCAGGCTTCTTCATGTCACTAGAAATCTGTTATTACTTAGCTGATTGGCACTTTAGTCACTTACCTGGAAGTCTCTTCCCACATCTGTTCATTCTTGCTCTTAATCTCAGGACCTAATCTAAGAACTGAATGGAGCCAGAGGAAGGAGTAACCTATTCTTTTCATTCATTTCCATGTCTTCTTCTAATAAGAGATGTTGTTTATCAGATGGACAAAGAACACCGCATGAGCCATTCAGACACTTAACATAGTCTCATAGCAGTTAATGCTTTAAATCTGTGCATGAATCTGTATGTGTTTAAACTTTTAGTCAAGAATCTCAGTTCAATGCATATTTAGTTACTGGCAATTGGAATGGCTTTTGCTTTGTAAGCCTCCCCCTTTTTTAAATCACAAATCTATTATAAAACAACCATAATTTGTACCCGCTGAATCACTATATGACTCCAAGAAACTCACTAGCCTATTTCAAGAGCTTGTAGTCTTCATCATCCACAAGTTCTTGAAAGTCTCTGGGAATCTCCAGCCTATCTAATTCTAAATGCTCTGGCGGTCTCCTGATTCCTCAATGGGACTCTGGAGCAGATTCCCAGAAGTACACAGTTCCTGTGTTTTCTAAGCTTCCTTCTTCAACCTTTTCTTGAATTTGTAAGAGCCTCCATATCCTTTCAGTGAAATCCTCTTTTTCCTAAATTAGCCAGAATTAGTTTCTGTCTCTTACAACCATATTGACACAGAAATTAACACCAGGAATGAGGTCTATGTAAATACTATGTGACAAAAATTATAGGTACCCATTACACTCTTTTTTTCCCTAAAAGCACAGAGTTGGGGATATTAATATAAAATTATTGCTTGTTGCAGAACATAAACAAAGGCTTATAGCACTTGGTATAGAAAATCCTCTTATGATCAAAACAATCATCTTATTATTTGCTTACATTGGTATGAGCTTTAATACATAAAAGTATGTTGGATTTCTAATGACATTTGCTATATAGATGGCTGTCTGTTACTCTGTTTTGATAGCTCTCATGATATCTCTGCTGTTCTGGGAATGGGGTAGGAAATAAAATAAAGCCTTATTGATTGATCCCCTCTAGAAAGTGAAAATGCTTTTAGTTTCCAAGTAATGAAATTTCATTCTCCCTATTTTTACTTTAAAAATAGGAAAACTCTGAGGGTTTTTATTTATTTATTTATTTTTAGAGAAAGAAAGAGAGCAAACTGGGGATGGGGGCAAAGGGAGAGAGAATCTTAAAGCAGGCTCTGTGCTCAGCGTGGAGCTCAATGTGGGGCTTGACCTTAAGACCCTGAGATCATGACCTGAGCCCAAATCCAGAGTCAGATGCTTAACTGATTGAGCCACCCATTTGCCCTGGAAAACTCTGAAGTTTTAGGTACTGGACTTCTCTATGCTTTGGAGTTTACATAGGGAGTAAGAAAGCAGAGAGTGTTTTATTTAATTGATTTCATTTGGTTGTTTTCAATTTTAGATGTTTTCATGGACAAGGACACTTATGCAATTCTCTTTGTGAGCCAGTTAACATTTTTTGGTCTTTTTATATTTAGTCTGTCACTTCACTGCACTGTTAAAATTACTAAATATTTAGGTACAAACATGAAACTCCACTTTAGAGTCAGCTGATTATGCAATTGCAGGTAAGATGACACACAAACATATTAATATTTTTAGCTTTCACAGATACTATTAGAAAGATGTGATAATCTAGGTCTCATGAATCTATAGCAGTTATTGATGGTCAGATGCCTTCAGAAAAAATGGGAGTAGGTCACCCTGTGATCCTTCAGTCTGTAGAATCACACAGAACACTTGCTGGGTGAGATAAATATATAAAGAAATGGATGAAAGATCTAAATGTGAGACAAGAAACCATCAAAATCCTAGAGCAGAACACAGGCAGCAATGTCTGTGACATCAGCCATAGCAACCTCTTATTAGACACAGCTCCAGAGGCAAGGGAAACAAAAGCAAAAATGAACTATTGAGACTTCGTCAAGATAAAAAGCTTCTGCACAGCAAAGGAAACAGTCCACAAAACCAGAAGACAACCTAAGGAATGGGAGAAGATATTTGCAAATGACATATCTGATAAAGGGTTAATATCTAGAATCTGTAAAGAACATATCAAACTTAACACCCAAAAAACAAATAATTCAGTTAAGAAATGAGCAAAAGACAAGAATAGACATTTTTCCAAAGAAGACATCCAGATGGCTAATAGACACATGAAAAGATGCTCAACATCATTCATCATCAGGGAAATACAGATCAAAACCACAATGAGATATCACCTCACACCTGTCAGAATGGTTAAAATTAACAAGACAGGAAACGACAGATGTTGGAGAAGATGTGGAGAAAGGGGAACCCTCTTACACAATTGGTGGGAATGCAAACTTGTGCGGCCACTCTGGAAAACAGTATGGAGGTGCCCCCAAAAGTTAAAAATAGAGCTACCCTATGACCCAGCAGTTGCACTATTAGGTATTTACCCAAACGATATAAAAATACTGACTTGAAGGGACACATGCACCCTGAAGTTTATAGCAGCATTATCAACAATATCCAATTTTGGAAAGGTCCCAAATATCCATCGACTGATGAATGGATAAAGAAGATGTGTGTGTGTATGTGTGTGTATATATATATATATATATATAATGAAATATTACTCGGCCATCCAAAAGAATGAAATCTTCCCATTTGCAATGATGTGGATGGAGCTAGAGTGTATTATGCTAAGCGAAATAAGTCAGAGAAAGACAAATACCATATGATTTCACTCGTATGTGGAATTTAAGAAACAAAACAGATGAACATATAAAAGGGGGAAAGAAAGAGAGAGGAAGGCAAAGCATAAAAGACTCTTAACTATGGAGAACAACCTGAGCATTGATGAAAGAGAGGTGGGCAGGGGATGGACTAAATGAGTGATGGATATTAAGGAGGGCACTTGTGATCAGCATTGGGTGTTCTATGTAATTGATGAATCACTAATTTCTACTCCTGAAACCAATATTGCACTATGTGTTAACTAACTAGAATTTAAATAAAAACTTGAAACCAAGAGAGAGAGAAACCATAAAGCAGACTGTTAAGTATAGAGAACAAACAGATGGTTACCAGATGGGAGGTGGGTGGGGGGGATGGGTTAAATAGGTGATGGGGATTAAGGAGTGTATTTATGTGTTGAGCACTGGGTGTTGTATGGAAGTGTTGAATCACTATATTGTACAAATGAAACTAATATTCACCATATGATAACTGGAATAAAAATAAAAAATTAAAAAAAAATTCTATTATTTCTAAAATGATTTTCCTTTATCTTTTGTGAAAAGTTTTCATGATACAAATTATGAACGCCAGCTAACATTTAAACAGATATAATTAAATCTTATGTTTAGAAAGAGGTATTATTTTTTATCTAAAATTTCTTTAAAAGATTTTATTTATTTAGAGAGCGTGTGAGTGGGGGAGGGGCAGAGAGAGAGAGAGGGAGAGGATCTCAAGCAGACATTGAGCTGAGCATGGAGTTCAACCTGGGGTTCAATCTCATGACCCTGAGATCACAACGTGAGCCAAAATCAAGAGTCAGATGCTCAACTGACTGAGCCACCCAGGCACCCCTAAAATTTTTAATTAAAGTATAGTTGACCTATAATATATTAGTTTCAGGTGTAAAACACAGTGATCCAACAATTATATACATTATGAAATGCTCACCATAAGTATAGTTACCATCTATTGCCATACAAAGTTATTACAGTATTATTGACTGTATTCCCTATGCTATACTTCTCATCCCTGTAACTTATTCATTTTATAACTGGAACTTTGTACCTTTTGATTCCCTTCACCTATCTTGTCCATCACTCCATCCCCCTCTCCTCTAGAAACCACTAGTTCTCTATATTTATGATTCTGTTTCTCTTTTTTGGTATTGTTGTTTGTTCCTTTGTTTTGTGTTTTAGACTCCACGTGAAAGTGAAATAATATGGTATTTGTCTTTTTCTGTCTGACTTATTTCACTTAGTATAATATTCTCTAGGTCCATTATGTTGTTGCTAAGTGCAAGATGTCATTCTTTTTTATTGCTGAGTAATATTTCATTGTGTATATACACTACATCTTCTTTACCACTCATCTATTGATAGACACTTGAGTTGTTCAAATATCTTGGCTACTGTAAATAATGTTGCAGTAAACATAAGGGTGCATATATCTTTTCAAATTAGTGTTTTTGTTTTCTTCAGGTGAATGACCAGAAGTGGAACTATTAGATCATATGGTACTTATATTTTTTGTGTTTTGAGGAACCTCCATAATGTTTTCAGAGTGGCTTCACCAATTTACTTTTTTACCAACAGTGCACAAGAGTTCCTATAGAAAGAGGTATTATTGATCCTGAACATTGTATTGATCCTTAGCCTGTGAGCTAAGAGGAATATGAGTGATTATTATGATTCCAATTTATAGGTGAGAAGGTTTACATGAAGTTCCGTCCAACTTTCTTGTTCATCGCTATGTCCATAGTGTTGAGCACAGAAGTGGGTAGCTAGTTGACATAAGTAAAAATTTTCTAAGTGGCAAAATAATGCTGCTTACAGAGATATTAAGTGACTTGGTCACAGGACACACAGTTACTAAGTGATGGAGCAGCACAGATTTAGGGCTTTTTATTCCAAATCCCTTTTTCAGCTTTTTTTTTTTAATTTAATTTATTTATTTGACAGAGACACAGTGAGAGAGGGAACACAAGCAGGGGGAGTGGGAGAGGGAGAAGCAGGCTTCCCACGGAGCAGGGAGCCCGATGTGGGGCTTGATCCAAGGACCCTGGGATCATGACCTGAGCTGAAGGCAGACGCTTAATGACTGAGCCACCCAGGCGCCCCCCATTCTTAGCTTTGTAATGCTAATATCCCAAAAGAGCCACTGAAGTAGTTTTCAGTGTTAAGAGCTAAGATAAAGAAATATGTTTGAAATATTAAAATGCAGACATCTTAAATTGAATAAGGGATTATTTTATAGCTAAAATTCTGTGGTTCGGCTATGTTCAAAGGGAATTTAAAAAAATATGAAATTGCAGAGGAAATCTTGAGGGCCATGCCATTTTGGAGTTCACACTGAATCATCACATTTCAGGGTTTTTAGACATGGAAGAACCTTTACATTTTGAAGACAAGGGAAGTGAAGTGTACTGAACTGAACTTCCTGATGGCAGGGTCCATGTTGGCTTGTTTATCATGTGTCCAGTGCCTGCTACAGTGCCTGATGCACACTAGGTGTTAAATTCATATTTGTTGACCAGACAATGTCCAGAAAACTAAAGTAGTTGCTCCAAGTCACACCTTGGTGAAGGTCTTCCTAAAAGGTTGATCATACCATGGTTGGTCAACACTGCATCCTTTTAGGTCATCAACATAATCAAGTTGTTGAACCTCAGGCTGGAGGGACCTTGGTGAGAATCTAGTCCAACCTTTGTAAATGACTCTTGCTCTGCCATTTGACTTTGTGCGAGAACAAGAACGGAACCGACAGTCTTGGTTCCTCCCCATTCTCTACTTCCTCATGCCAATCCAGAAAGTCTGCATGAGGAGTCAGGCCAATCTACTTCTCTGGAGACTGAGAGGCCCCGAGGTAGTTAGCTTATGTAGAGATGACCCAAGACATGAGCCTCTCACTCAGTCCTGAGCACCCTTCCTCTGTCCCATAGGCATCTTCATGGGACCGTTCCACATGAACACAGCATGTCTCTGCATTTCTGATTTGTTCTGCTCAGACTTAGAAGTCTTTGGTCTCCATTTTTAACTCAAGACTGGTGCTGGCCAGCCCTCACTGGGGAATTTAAAATTTATAAGTTTCTCATATCTCAGCTCTACATTTTCTAGTTGTCTCGGTCATCTGATGTCTGGAGCATGACCACCTCTCCCCACCCTCAAAGCCTCTCTGCCCCCCGCAAGAAGAGGAAGGAGGAAGTACAATGCACTTTGATTGCCCCCATGAAATTCTTCTTCAAGTCGATTGCAATTAGAAAAAAACATTGTGAAGAGATTCTTCACCTAAGTGCATACATTTCTCATGTAAACTGTGAGTGTCTCTTACGTGCCAGACATTGTGCTAGCTCTTAAGGAAAATAGGTAAACCATCCCAACCCTGTCCTCAAGGAACTCACAAACAGTGACTCCAGCCAGCTAGTGCCAGAGATGGAAACGTGGATGGTTCCAGTGCAGCATGAGGATTTCCACGATGGAAGGGCGTACAAGGTGCAATGGGAGCAGCAGGTGGAAGGGACCAGCTCTGCCTGGTGGAGGGGGATAATGATTTCCTTGAGCAGGTACCAGCTGAGCTGGGTTTTGAAGTTTATTCAGGGTATGGCGAGGGAGAGGAGGTTCATCTGAGGCAGAGAAAATAGGAAATGGAAAGACCTGAAGGTAAGAAATGTCATGGCATGTTCAGGAAATTCTAAAGAGTCTGGTAGTCCCTTGGTTTTCAAATGTTTCTGCTTGTCTATCCTGATCTGTAAAAATGTTTTGGACATAGGGGCACCTGGGTAGCTCAGTCGGTTAAGCTCTTGATTTTGTCTCAGGTCACGATCTCGTGGTTGTGGGATCAAACCCCAAGTCGGGCTCCATGCTCAGCGGGGAGTCTGCTTGAGATTCTCTCTCTCCTCTCCCTCTACCCCTCCCCCGCTGCTCATGCTCTCTCTCTCTCTCATAAAAATAAATCTTATAAACAAAACAAAAATGTTTTGATCATAGATGCCCCCCACATAAGCACAGTAATTTAACAGCTATACACATGTACTACTATACCAATGCCTACGTGTTTCATAGGCATACACATAAATAGAAATTGAAATTCTTTTAAAGGTGAGATAAAATAAATGAAGACGTTTTCATATTTTTTTTTAGTTGCACCTGGAGGATGGTCTTAGACCCCTCCTTTGTAAGCCAGTCTACAAGGATGTCAGATTCACTGCTGTATCCCTGTGTCTGGCACAGTTTCTAGCATTACTAGGCACCAATAAATATTTGTTGGATTGAGTTGATTTTTAGTATTGCCAGAGTTAGCCTAAAGTAGTGAGCTGGTGACGGATGCTTCTTGGCTTTACTGAAGGGAGACCTTGGTAGATTTTCCCAGGGCCCCAAGCAGGACACTGGAGCTTCAAGTTCAATCTCTGACTCTCATTGTTTATCTTAGGGCAGGCAAGGCCCTCACATAACTTTCTCTGTCTTATGAGGGCATTCGCACTATTCAAAAGGGCAATAATATTCCTGCACATCACATGGCCCCTAATGTGACTAATAAAAGTGATATTGTGAAGCACGTGGCACTGAGGAAAAGCTTATCAAAATGGTAAGTGGCACTTGTGTAAACAGGCAGACAGAATGAGGGCCATTCTTCCTCTTTCTGCTCTTACTGCTAATAACAACATCAAAAGCATATGTTTCTGTGTGACTTTTGAATCCAGGAGTCTATGATGTTGCAGTGACAGAACTCTTTTGCACATGGCAACAAACAACATAAAGTCTGTCCCAGTGCCTTGTAATTCATGGATAGGTTTGAACAAGACTTAAGGCAGTGTATGTGAACTCTTTTTTTAAAGTGCAGTTAACATTTTATTAGAGATTAGCTAAGATTATATACTTCTAGGTGTATAAAGAGCATAGATTTCTTTGGCGAATTTTGGAGAAACCTGGACATAGCCTTTTTCATCTTTTTCTTCCCAGAATCATTCTCTTATATGTATGCCTGCTGACGGTATTTTATCTCTAGTTACTCAGCCTACAAATATTTATTGGGAGTCTGTAAGACCAGCTTTTGTTTGTATCACAAGGTATCAAGAAATAAACAGCATTATTCCTGCTCTCAGGAAGATGACTTTTTAGGTAGAGAAACAGAATAAGAATCCACAAATGGTTGGAGGGCAGTTGAGCAAAATATTGCAAAGAACCGTGGAGAATTACAGCAACCGTTTTAGATAGGAGAAATTCTTGTGACCCACAAAAGGAGGAGATGGCCTCCTGGTGAGTGGGACTTGAGGGAAGATGAGTGGGTTTTGTAACAGTTGTAGGGAAGGACAGAATTCCTAGTGGCAGGAATACCATGGGCAAAGACACACAAATGGGATAGACATAGGGTGTGTGCCTGCTTGTTTGGGGCAGGAGCCTGAGGTTGAGAACAGGGGTCAACATGGTTGATAAAAGGGAGACGCAGAGTGAGGAAGGCTCACAGAGAGCTTTTATTTATTTTTTATTTATTTATTTATTTATTTATTTATTTATTTATTTATTTATTTATTTATTTATTTATTTTAAAGATTTTATTTATTTATTTGAGACAGAGAGAATGAGAGAGAGAGAGCACATGAGAGGGGGGAGGGTCAGAGGGAGAAGCAGACTCCCTGCCGAGCAGGGAGCCCGATGCGGGACTCAATCCAGGGACTCCAGGATCATGACCTGAGCCGAAGGCAGTCGCTTAACCAACTGAGCCACCCAGGCGCCCCGAGAGCTTTTATTGCTACACAGAGGACTCAGGACCTGTGGCATATCAAAAGTAAAAGGGAGCCTCTGAATGTCCCATAGCCGTGAGTCAGGCAGCAGGTATGTGCTGGAAGAGTGGAGTTCCAGAGACTAAACGAGGAGACTCTGGATTAGAAAAGTAATTGTGGCTTAAAGGCACATGAAGGGATATTTCCAGGGTGTCAACAATAGAACGTGGTGACAGGTTAAACACAGGGGATGAAAGAAATTTGAGTACAAGAAA
Source organism: Mirounga angustirostris (assembly GCF_029215605.1). NCBI lineage: Eukaryota > Metazoa > Chordata > Mammalia > Carnivora > Phocidae > Mirounga > Mirounga angustirostris. The sequence goes on along the minus strand of NW_026991712.1, from coordinate 19,829,491 downwards.
CATTTATGGAGCTCCTATCAACACCACACTGAGTGCTGGGAATACAAAAAATGATGAAGTCCTAATTTCTGCCCTTGAAAGAATTCTTAGTCCAAGGTAGCTAGGAATATTGCCTGGGTGGCTGGACTATTTGGAGACACGTTCCTAGAAATCAGATGTTTGGGAAGAGCAACTAGTTTACTAGGGAAGGATAATAAGAGAATGTGTGTGTTTATGGGTGGAGGTAGAGAAGGGACACACTGAAATGATGATGGATTTGTGTCTACCATGTTTTGTGTATGTTGAGTTTGGGGGGCAGAACTAGGGCTCTGGTGATACAACAATGAATGTCATGGATGGAAATGCCCATCCTCATGTTGCTCCCTTGATCAAGAGGAGAATCAGAAGCATGGATGTTTGCTATGGAATCAATGATATGACACTAAAAAGAAGTACCATGGAGTATAAAATAGTATTAAAGAATATGAAGAAGACAACATGCATATCCTCAAGTGCAAATAATGCTTTATTATCTGCGTTTGAATTGTTCAACTACTGATTTCTTAATTTAAGACTTTTACCTTTCTTTTAATTCTAATGGTTACCTCCTGATCTTTTCGCTCATGTAGTGAAGAAATGCAGAATAAACATTTAAGGAAGAGTTCAACAGATCTGCTGTAATATAGAACTCACATATAGTGATATATTGCAAAAACGAATGGGATTATTCTCAGGCCATGATAGTCACACCATAAGTACATTTAATAGAACTAATTGTACCTCCAACGTGGTACCTGGACCAAGTTATTGGTATATGAATCATTGGTTGAGTGGTTTGGGTAGGAACTTCACCATCCTTCAGGTTAAATGCTCAGGGAAGATTAAGGAACTTAATTGTAGCACATTATTGCTGCAAATGAAAGGAAATAAATTAAAAAAAATAAATTTAAAAAGAACAGAAACAGGAGGAAGAAAGATTATTCTTTTTTATGGAAAGGAGTTTTAGAAATAGCCATAATAATCTAGGAAGGACTGTAAAATATTGTGATTCTCTGAACATAGACATGTTTAATTTTATCTATTCAATAACTTATGTTCACCCACTAATGATATTGATTACATTCAGGCCACTGTGTTTCTATTATCAAACTAATGCAAACCCCTATTCTTTAGTTTATGTCCCTTTATTAAAAACCAGATTTCATCATTGTTTTCATCTGAACACCTTATTCTGGTCTGGTTCCACTTTCTGTCTGCAAGTCCTCCCTTAAAGAAGTTGAGAACTTGCGTTGTTTTTGAGCAGATAGCAATCAAATCAAATCAAATCAAATCAAATCAAATCAAACATTTGTTCCTTCATTGTGTAATCAGTGGGAAAGTTACAAGTCTGATAAATGGAGACTGATTTGCAGGGCATTTTAAGTGTTCTCAAGAAACTAACCAGACAGTTAGCTCATCAGCTACCCCAGGGTGATATAATTGTGGTGTACATCAGGGTGCCCTCAGAACAGACCTCAGGCTTAAACAGATGCCAGGGCCTCATTTAAAAACCAGGAGAGAGAACCCACCAATTCACAGAACACCAGTATCATTTCCTTTTTGGTACCTAGAGTGAGGGTTTGTCCAGTTTGCTTTGCTTCCTAGCAAGAAAACAAATGCTGGGAACGGTATTGGAGACAGGTGCCGGAGCATGGTGATGTTAAATTGAGAGAAGTCTTTCAAAGGCTGTCTAGAATCTTAATGATTTCCAAAGAGTCCACTTACACCTTCTCTACCCTGCCTCCGGTAGCCTAACTGAGAGAGTGTGACGTTCTAGCTGTTGCCAAGTGCCACTATGATTCAGGTGACAGCTGTCAGGAGAATGTGGCTGAGAGCTGACAAGATCTTCAGTTATCTAGCTATCTTTAGAAAATACAGTCTTGGGTTTAAAGAGTGCTATATAGTTCATGAGCAGCCACAGAGTTCGGAACCGTGCTGGGCATCTGGGACTTTAAATTGAGATTGGCTAAGTTTTCAGATTGTTTATATAACCATCATCATGGTTTAAATGCCTACCCATCCACCAGGACAAAATAGGGAGTTATAGAGAAAATGGAGGGCTTGGGGGTGCTTATCAAAATAACGGAAGACCCATGGAAAACATAAATATGCAAATAATACTACAGGTCAGCCCTTGGTATCACCAGTTATAACCATTGAGAAAGACTCTTTTTTAATGAGGTTGGATATACTCTTTCAGGTGTGGAGTCTTGATACGTGAGAAATCTGAAGTTCCAGATGTTACGTGCAGCTACTATTAGTGGTAATTCCAGTCACCAGAGTAAACCTCCTTCTTGTCATCCATGGGTAGGGGTTAATCATCTCTCCCCCAAGTACCTCACATGGTTGTTGGCAAACATCAAATGCAATGAAGTGTATGGCAGTGATTTATAAGCCACAGTGTGCTGAGCACATGACATTACTACTGTGTAGAACCTCAGTGGGACTCAGATACATAGAAACCTGGATGCTCCAGAGTTATCATCTTGAGTCTTTCTTTCACACTTGGTGCAATTCCTTCTTGGCTGTTACTGGTGGCTTTTTGCTTCTACTTCGGTCCCTCTGCTTCTCTCTGCTCCTCAGTCTGAGTGACCTGGAATCCAGGCAAGTGTGGGTCTCCATCTAGGAGGTTATATGCACCAGAGCCTCCTGAAATAGGAACAAGGAGAAGCCAAGTATCTTCAGGGACCACATTGGTACATACGTTGTCTGGAAATTTAGCTGTAAGTGTGTTGAGTTCCTGCAAGGGTCACAGGAATGCTGTTAAGAAAGGGAAAATGTTAACCTGGAATAAGCCGATAACTAGATTGCTAGTAGTTTCTTCTCACTAGCTGGGTCTCTGACAGGTCTGCAAAGATTTTCCTGAGGGGGATATTAGGTACGTGAAAGAGTATTTATTATGTGGCCCTGAGAAGTGGTTTTGTTTTCTACATAATTGTAAGTGCAATGGAGATTTTTAGGTTGAGTTTTTCCCAGAGTTTCACTTTTTTTTTCTTTTTTGAGTCTAGCTGACACACAATGTGACATTAGCTTCAGGTGAATGACACAGTGATTCCATAAGTTTACGCATTGTGCTGTGCTCACCGCAAGTGTAGGTACCATCTGTCACCATGCAGCTCTATTAGAATATCACTGGTTATATTCCCTATGCTGTGCCTTTTATTCCCATGACTTACTCATTCTCCCAGAGTTTCATTTTACTTGCGTTCTGTTAGTCACAAAGAAACAAAATCACAATACCAGTGGATCTGGTGTTTGCACTACACCCGGGTATGAAAGGTGGCCTAAACATTTGGTTGTAAGTGTGTTGAGTACCTAAAAGGGACTACTAACCCCTGAAAATGCTTATTGTGGAATAATTTGGATGTTTCTCAACAGCCCTTCTTGTGACCTTTCTCGTCTCCCAGTGTTTAGATGTGTATGTGTGTTTGTATCACTGCTCCAGAGACTCTCAGTATTCTCTTTTTGTGTATGCTTTGTCACCCTTTTGCTGCAGTCACGCAGCTGCCTCCGGCCCGTCGCTTCACAAAACTTCAGTGAACACAGCACCTTCAGATTCGGCTCTCCGTGTCCTTGGGGCTGACCAGGTACCATAGCCTTCTCCCAATTTCCCTCGTCTCTGGTGGTCTGGCTCCTTTGCTGAGCTGTCAGTGGATCCCTGGAGGGCCCTGTCCACCAGCCTGAGCCACATCTGTCCAGACCTGCCTGGATCTTGACAGAGCTTGAGCTAAAGCTCAGACACCTGCTGTATACACATTCCGTGAAGAATAGTGTGGGCTCCTTTTTTTCTTTTTTTAAATAGACTCCACACCCAGCCTCTCATGACTGTGAGATCAAGACCTGAGCTGAGATCAAGAGTTGGACACTAAATAAGCTGAGCCACCCAGACGCCCAGGTGTGGGCTCTTTCTAAAGGAAGAACCATTGAACATTACTTATCTGGGGAAACCAAACACACACATGTGGCCCAAATATTCCTTCATATTAATAGAAAGGAAATAGCAGAAATGCTTTGAAGTGCTGCTGAGTATTTGCAACCTGGATGGGTACACAGCCACTAAAGAGCCCAAGACTAGAGATGCAAATTTTGCATTCTGTACTATGCTGTTTCTTTCTGTCTAGCTGAGAACAAAGATGAAAACCCAGACCCTTATACTGAGTATCATTTACCATTAGCCCTGTCCCAGATGCTCTGGGAAATATGCAAGAGGAATGAAATAGTTCTATAAGCATAGAATTTGCAGTGTAGTTGAAGAGAATTAATGCAAATAAGAAGAAAATAATAATATATGGGTAAACATGAGCTTTGTAGAAAATAGCTCACAGGGGAGTCAGGGAAATGAGATCATATCTGGTTAGATGAGAGAAGACATCATGGAAGAAGGTGGAGTTAAGCTAGATTTTACCGGATGGATAGGAAAAGAGGTGGGGCATATCCTGTAAAAAGAATAGGATACATATAGGGACAGAGGCAGAAATGAAGGTGATACATTTGAGCTAAAACAGAGGCAATAAAAGAAGAGGAAAGTAATTGGATAGATTCAGCTTTAACATATTATGGAGATTTGGGTGTGTGTGTGTGCGTGTGTGTGTGTGCATGTGTGTGTGCGTGTGTGCATGCACGCCCTACAAAGAATACAACATTTTCATTTTGAAGAGACAACACTGGGTTTCATTTACATGATCCTTGAACTACAGCAACTAGTTTCCCATGAACAATTGTTCCAGCCATGCCTGGTATGCAGCTGGGGCTCAATAAATGTATATTGGACGAGAATCTTTTAGAAGCCCCATAGCTGAAAGCAGCCACCACAATAGCTGCGGATGTCCCTAATAAAACTTTTTTTTAAAAGATTTATTTATTTGAGAGAGAATGAGAGTACGCGTCAGTGGGGGGAGGGGCAGAGGGAGAGAGAAAGAGAGAGAGAGCATCTTAGGCAGATTCCCCGCTCAGTGCAGACGGAGCCCCACTTGGGGCTTGATCTCACCACCCTGAGATCATGACCTGAGCCAAAATCAAGAGTCGGACACTTAACCGACTGAGCCGCCCAGGTGGCCCCCCCATAACACTTTTGAGGGCCCTCGAAGTACTTTTATTTATTTTTAAAGATTTTATTTATTTATTTGACAGAGAGAGACACAGCGAGAGAGGGAACACAAGCTGGGGGAGTGGGAGAGGGAGAAGCAGGCTTCCCGCCGAGCAGGGAGCCTGATGCGGGGCTCAATCCCAGGACCCTGGGATCATGACCTGAGCCGAAGGCAGACGCTTAACGACTGAGCCACCCAGGCGCCCCGTAAAAACATTTTTTGTAGTTCCTTTTGTCCTTAGAGTATATCTCACTAGTGATGTCCAGTCAAATCACGAAGGTTTAAAGAAAGCCCCTTCCTGTGTGATTGTGATGTGATTACCCCGTTAACTGGATACACAGGTTCATTTATTTCCTTTCACTTTTGATGTGTATAAATTTTTTTCTAATTTAGTTTTAATAAGTTTAAAAACTTAGTTTAATAATTTAATAAGATAAAATAGTTACATGGTCTGAAAGTCAAATGTGCCAGACGTATTTTTTATTTCCTTTGGTGGGCTTAGTTTTCTTTAACTACCTTGGAACTTTTTTTTTTTTAAAGATTTTATTTATTTGATAGAGAGAGACACAGCGAGAGAGGGAACACAGCTGGGGGAGTGGGAGAGGGAGAAGCAGGCTTCCCGCTGAGCAGGGAGCCCGATGCGGGGCTCGATCCCAGGACCCTGGGATCATGACCCGAGCTGAAGGCAGACGCTTAATGACTGAGCCGCCCAGGCGCCCCTCGAAGTACTTTTAAACCCAGAGAAACTTCCTATTCTCATGGCCTAGACCTGCACACCCAAAGCCTATTGCACTGTGGCAGCTTCAGCATCTGTCCTGTGAGCTGAATATAGATGATTGTAGCCCTAGACAGTGTTTGTACAGCGCGCTTAGCACAAGATTCACTTTGATATGTTCATCCTTGTTTGGAAGCCCAGAGGAAGTGAAATTGCTGTTTTCTGCTCCCGGGCCTTGTGGTTTGCGGTAACTCTTTTAAGTACCAAATGTGCCCCAAACGGCCTGTTCTATTTTGATCCCGTGAGTCAGGGTATCCATAAAAAACAGAGACGTTAGAGTTGAAAGAGATTTTTAGAAATCATCTAGTTGCTTTCCTCATGTTCCCAATTAGGAAGCTCAGGTCCTAATTCGGTTAAGAGTCCATCCCGCAGGGGCCATGTTACCTGGACAGGACCCGCACACACTACACGTTAGGTGCCCTGACTTCTCCCAGGGACAGCACAATCCCTGGTGTCTGTTGCTCCCCCCCCAGACTTCGAGGGCTGTGAGGTCCGCTTTCTGAGCCTGGCTTCTGCTTTGGGCATCCTTCCCACCAGCCAGACCAATTCTTTCCTCTTTTTCCTTCAAAATCACGCACCTTCCTACTTTAAACTTCCTCTTAGTCAAAATGGGAAGAGATACCATGCCACCATTTATCCTTGCTGCTTAACCAATTCCATTTAATAGGAGTCAGCTTGTCACCTGTTCCTCAGCCAAAGACCTGTCTTAAAAAAAGAAAAAGGCTTTTATGCCTTCTTATTGGATGCACAGCTGTGCTCCTCCTTAAGGAGGAATGAGCAACAGTGAGTAGGTGGGGAGATACATTTAAAGGAAGAAGGGGCCCTAAGAGTCACACCATAGGTTGAACCCAGAGGTAGTTCACTTGTCAGCCTTTTACGGGTTTTTGGCAAGATGTGGGGTATAGACTCACAGCCTCCTGATTTCCTGGAGAGGGTGCTCCAGTGCCTGGAAAGAGATTCCCTGAGAGTATGTCCCACCTGGACCACACCCGGCCCCTGGAAGGTCTGCTGGCTCAGCGCTCACCTTATGGTCACTCTCTCCCAGCCTCCTCCCCTTACTCTTCTTTTTATTCCGCAACACAGTGTTGGTTGGTTCTGTTCCACTCCAACCCAGGTTTGCAAAGTGTGCTCCCTGAAGAGCAGCATTAGCATCACCAGGCCCTTTGTTAGAAATGCAGATTCTTGGGGCACCTTGGTGGCTCAGTGGGTTGTCTCTTTCTGCCTTTGACTTGGGTCATAATCCCAGGATCCTGGGATCCAGTCCCCCATTGGGCTCCCTGCTCGGCAGGGAGTCTGCTTCTCCCTCTCCCTCTCCCCTCCCCCTTGCTCATGCTCTTGCTTTTGCTCTCTCTCCCTCAAATAAATAGATTTAAAAAAAAAAAAAACCTTTAAAAAATGCAGATTCTTGGGCCCACCTCCAGACCTACTGAATTAGAAACTTAGCAGGTGGGGCCCAGCGCTCTGGTTAACAAGCCGTCCTGGTGATCTTAGTGAAGGCTTTCTTTGAGCATCACTGCCCTCACCTTCTCTAACCTGAGTCTCTGTTCCCCGTCCACAGAGCACCTGGCTGGTATTCTTCAGATTCCACTCCGGGGTCCAGTGAACAGTATTTAGTTATTATTTCATGATCTTTGTACTTCATCTTTCTCTGTATTTTTTTCTTTGTCTAATATAGGCCCTGAGACTGTTTCTTCTTGGAGAAGTTTTCAGTTTCCAACACTAAATGTGCTGTTGGAATGCAGTGTCTTCCTCAGGAGGGGGTACAGGCTGGGTATGACAACAGGTGACTTCAGAGGCTGTCACAGACAGAGTCTAGGCTGGCTCGCCCATCAGTGGGCCACTCCTCAGTAAACGGCTAGAGTGGCATCAGTCGCTGTTTCCAGGCTGTCCCACGGTGGCATTCAGCAGAGAGTCTGGTTTGAGTCAGGAGGCCAAAGTCAGTGTTCCAGTGGGTCGAACATGGGCAAGTCACCTAACTTCTAAGTGTCAGCTTTCCCATCTGTCCAACAGTGATGTCAGGGAGGGCTTGGACTGGATAAACTGAAGGTTGTTTCCTGTTAAAACAAGTTGGTGATTTTAGTTATCAGTTTGGTTGAGGCCCCCAAAGGGGTGAGATTAGCTTTAGTAGATCTTACAGGAAGTGAGCCCTCCATGTGTTTTTAGGGAGTGACTGAACGCTCTCTAACCTTTGGTTTTCTCTGCATTACCTGCCACCCCACATGGGGGGCTCTTTCTCATCCTTGAACGAAGAAGAACAGCCAAGTCCAGCTTAGCTAGACTGAGGTAGAGTTGCTGATTCACCCCAGTTGTTCCCTGATTCACTCCCAGAGATATTAAGCACATTTAATGCAAAATCTGGTACACATACTGGAAAACAATGGTCAGCAACTTGAGGACTGCATTTGTCCTAAAAAGTAACTGATATACATATTTAGTGGCTTCTTGAGGGTGCTTTTGGCGAAATCTGACAATGAAATATATTACATAATAATAATAACAGTAAGGGTTGGTGTTTACTGAGAGCTTATATGCTAAGCACTTTACATAGAGTTTTCTCATTTAATCCTCACAATATGAGACATACATTATTATGACCATTTTATAGATGAGAAAGTTGAGGTACTGCGAAGTTGAAAGTTTTGTCCAAAGTTACACAGCAAATAATGGATGGAGCTTGAATTTGAACCCCAGTCCATCTGGCTCCACAGCTCTGCTATGAATGAAGGATAAATCGTGAATGAGGAGAGCAGGAAGTTAATTTGCTGACTAATACACCGGAGTCCCTATTCTTACCTGAAAGCTATACTTTCTTATCCCCCACTTGCTGCTACCTATTCAGTTGACTCAGTAACCAGTACTGGTCCTGTGAGTCACTCTGTGTCCTCAGTGAGTTCCATGAAGCATTCTGGGCTTGTTTCTTCACCTGTAAAATGGCAGTTAGAGGCCTGATACGCCTGGGTGTAGTGTAAACAAATAATGACCTATTTGGAAAAAAAAAAATCTTGGAGCTTCTTGGAAAGGCACTTTGCAGGCAGGAAGGACTTCTGACTTATCAGAGAAAGAGATCAGAGCTGGGGATGTTGATGCAATTGCTCTTTGTTCCTTCAGAACAGGAGACCTCGTAGGAAAAAGCCCCCAGGAGGAAGAACTCAGTGAAAATCTCAGGTCTAATGAGGTAAGGAAGGCTGACGTAGGGACCTTCCCATCTTGACCCTGTATTTTACCTCTTATCTCCCAGATGAGATGAAAGATTTAAAAGGGCCTCATGAGCTATTATGCACATGTCATTAAAAGGGTTTGTTGTATGTCCCGCATGAACTGATGCTTAACTCTCTGGGATGGTGTAACTCACCAGCTCCATTTCCTGCTCCCCCCCACCAGGAGTGGCATCTTAATTATCCAATATTGGCTCAATGCAGACATGAAGACAATGTGATGCCTTCTTTTGTATTTATGTTGGTAGCAGTATCTGTAGGATATATAAATTGCATAAATTTTCACCTTTCCATGGCACTTTAGCATAACATTTTCTCTTCCGTAGTCTACATGAGCATAAAATAGGCAGAAGACAGATGCTTCTGGCATTTAAAGTTTGAGGTCATGGAACACTTTCTAAACGTAGAAATCAGAAGATCTGGGTTCAAGTCCTGACTACTCCTGATCAAAATGTGACTTGAGCACGTCTCTTTAATTTTTCTGAACTTGCTTCCTTATCTGTCAAATGAATATGACAGGGCCTTCCTGATCACAGGGATATCATTAGGCTCAGCTCTGATAAGGTATGGCTCTGTTCAAATGTGAAATAACTGTCATTATTTCTGCTAATACGCCATCATCAAGATCTCAAATAGAGTGCATGATATGTAGGACTTGGAATCAAACACGCTCCCCTCATGGGCGTGCTTACCATCTCAATTTGTGTGGTGACAAGACACACAGCATACAGGACTGTACTTGCACTGACCTGATATGTGGCCTGGGAGGGCTCTGGATGGAGCTGATGGCTCTGCCTTTGTTCCTGATTCACAAAGCCCTTGCTTATAGCCCTCCGGCAAAGGGGTCCTGCTGGTGGAACATTTGTCGTCACTGTCATTGAAGGTGGTCACTGTGGCTTTCTGCATAGTGTGCATGCATTGTGTGTGTGTGTGTGTGTGTGTGTGTGTGTGAACTGAGACCAATTCCTTCTGGCTCTCCAGAATCACATACACTCTATTTACATTAACCTGTTTTACACTCTTTCCTTCCTATCACTGTGTGTATTTGTTCTGTTGTTCTGATCAGGTTGGGAGAATTCAAGCATCTTCTTGAAGCAAAACTACCTGAAATGTGTATAATGATCATACCGCACATAAAGATATACATAAACATAGCTATACATGCAAACATAGGAGTTTTGTGCAAGAATACATAAGCAACTATTAACATTGGCTTCTTTTGAAAAGGGGGGGTCACAGAAAATTTTGAACACACCCCAAAGCAATACAGGAATGAACCCCCATGCACCTGTCTCCTGGCTTCGACAATTACCAATTCGTGATCAGTACCCAGCTTCCTGTTACACCTATTTGAGATTCTTTTTATCTACCATGAGCATGTATTATTTGGATCACTTAAAATTTTAATTGTAAAGTCAACTCAAACATTAAAAGAAAATGCAGGAGGTTAGATTTCATTTGTTCCTGTCTTTTTTTCTCCCCCTTTTAGACTCGGGTCCTTTCAGGGGTAGGTGATCAAGAGTGATTCTCTCTGAGTTGTCTGGTCCCCAAGGACAGATATTGACTGAACATCTGGGAAGGACCACAGCTTTGGTTGACAGCACATCTATGTCAGTGCTGTTGCCCAAATCACAAGGCTCACACTGTCAGCCCTACTGTTTGGCTTGCTGTGTTTTTTAATTAAACTGTTTACTTTGGCTGAGATTTATGACGCTGTTTTTAAATGAGAATATGTGCTTTCTGTCTTCCCCCCCACCGCTTTGTTCCCTGGGCCCCACAACCTGTGCAGTTCTTTGCAAGCTATTTTTCGAAAAACAATTTCTGCATTTCTTATCAGATGGAGGGTAATTTTGCAGGGATTATTAACACCCTGTGCTCAGTAGTGTTTGTTCTCCTAGGGCTAGAAGAGGAAATTGTCTGATGCAAGCCCAGCAGCTGGTTAGCTGGACAGGAATAGAATATTACAAAATCACCTTGAATCTAAAGCCTGTGAACCAGCTGTCTGAGATGAAGGACGGGAAGGTGGTTTCCATATTTAAATTCCTTAGCTGGTGGCATTGAAAATGCAGCTAAAATAGAAATGTTTATTTTCCCCTGTGGTTCAGTATGGATCGATTTGGACTGGTAATCAGAAGACTGTTCTTCCCTATGCCTTCTTAGTGCTGAGTGCATTGTATGAACTAATTGATCTGAAAACGTCAGTGAGAATCTATCCCCTACTCTGCACTAGGCACTAGAATTATACAAATAAATAAGCAATTCTCCCTTAATATCCTGCTCCTCATCTGACTGTAATACAGTGGGATGAATGTTTTACTTGTGGCACTAAAATAGCGTGGGAGAAGAGAGGAAAGAAGGTGCTCTGGCTTTTGAAGGCTCGGGGAATGTTCACAGAAGAGGTGTCTTGTAAGCTGAAGAGCAAAGACAATTTTTTGAATTATTGAAGGCAGAAGGAGGGTCTCTGTCTTGAGCAGAGGTATGGGAGGTGATGGCATGCACAGGGTATGGGGAAGAGTCCAGTGTGTCCAGACTTCAAGGCGGGTGTGTTTGTGGTTGGGAGGTGAGAAAGAGGTGAGGAAGTTTGGAAGGCCTCCTTAGAGCCTGAGTAGGTGCAGTTCTTTTGGATTCAGAGAATTGAGGCTTCCTCAGCCACCTGAAGGGATTGGTACTGTTCTGGTTATAGCGGGCATAGTGTGGAAGAACTGGAAAACCCAAGGAACCAAGGCACTCCAGGGACAGGCCTCTCTTGCTGTCCCTCATTTTGCAACCTCTTTCTCCTCACCTCCTAGCTTCACTGTACTGGCCTCCCCCCTCCCCTCTCATTCCTGGTTGGCCATTTCCCTCAGCATCTTCTAGTCATGGGGATTCACCTTTGCTCTAGGAATTCCATGGAGATAGTCTCGGAGATACGGAGGGTGTACGTGGGAGAACCAAATGGGAAAACCAGGAAGTACTCTGGACTTGGCAGCCTTTTAACTAGAACAGCCCACATTGCTCTGTTTTACACATTGACAATGAGGTGAGTTCCATTTGAAGAAAGTGTTCCGTGGCACAAATAGAGTTTGAAAACTTCAGCTCTTGTTTAAATCTTGGAGGGACCCATTCTGCTTGGCTTTAGCTGATTATGTCCCTTGAGTTGGGTAAGATCTCATGCCTCTGGTCTCATTGAACAGCCCATGGGCATGTATGTGCAGGGGCCACCATAGGTCAAGGGCTCTTTCAGTCAGGCACTGCCCCACATGGAAAGAAAACAGGCCCAGAGTAGTGAACCCTGCCTGGGGTGGATAAGGTGTAGAAGGCAGTTTTAAATCAAAGGGGGTGTTGGACAAGGCAGACAATGTGACTGATGTGTCCAGGCAATATGCCATGTTTAAAAGTGTGGCTTTTAGCCTCTGGCTCAGCATTTTTGGAGTCTTGATATTCCATGAGAGGCTTAGCTACTCAAAATGTCTATTTTTCTGTAAGACTTTGAAATATTCCTTACTCTATTCTCTTTTTGGAAATCTCCGTGCATTTTAGTGTATTAATGAAAACATGTAAGGGGTAAGTTTAGTTCAAGTAAAAGGAAATAATTTTTTGAAAAACACCCATTCATACGCAACAGGGATTAAAATTTTGGAAATTGACTACCCTGGAATGGAAAGCATAAATAGTTTTGTAAAAAGACCTAGATTAAATTCCATCTATCCACCCCAGGCAGGATAGATGGTAATAGATGGTTACTAAGTTGTGGGGATTCCTATTAAGTTAGTGAGAAGCCTCCTTACCTTTTTGAAAATAGCATCATTTCTTAGTGTCCTTGGACATTCATTTGTTCAGCAAATATTAAGTGCCCACAGTGCTAGGCAGAAACACTTGGTTATGTGTTTGCAATGTGAAAATTCTTATCTTTTTATTGGGATAGATTTTCGGGGAAGCACAATTTAAAAAAAAATTTTTTTAAGATTTCTTTATTTACTTGAAACAGAAAGAGAGAGACTGAGTGGTGGGGAGGGTCAGAGGGAGAGAGAGAGAGAGAGAAGCAGACTCACTGCTGAGCAGGAAGCCCAATGCAGGGCTCGATCCCAGGACCCTGAGATCATGACCTGAGCCGAAGGCAGACACTTAACTGACTGAGCCACCCAGGCACCCCCGAGGATGCACAATCTTAATGGTCATTTTTAGAATTCTGTATTTCTGACTATGAAATTAAAAAAAAGATGCTAGCACCATTATTGAACGTTTTTAACCACAGTAACGTGTCTAAAACGATCAGCATCTCTGGGATCCAGAGTTCTTTCCCCTCCATCGGATGACTGCTCAGTTTTCTAAACATGGAAATATACCAGGCCCTGGTGGGGCTGAAGGGAGAGTGTCTAGTGCTTCTCCCCTCCATGCAGGGTGGGAATTGGTGGGAATCAAAGAATGCTCAAGAATTAGCAACACGCGTGGGTTCATGAAAGGATAGGAATTGAAAGGTTCTATACTGTAGTATTTAAAGATAAATATTACCTAATAATTTTTTTTTTAAGATTTATTTATTTATTTATTTGACAGAGAGAGAGAGACAGCTAGAGAGGGAACACAAGCAGGGGGAGTGAGAGAGGGAGAAGCAGGCTTCCCGCCGAGCAGGGAGCCCGATGCGGGGCTCGATCCCAGGACCCTGGGATCATGACCTGAGCCGAAGGCAGACGCTTAACGACTGAGCCACCCAGGCGCCCCCTTAATAATTTTTTTTAAGTTGGAAAGTTTATAGGAGGTAAAACTCCTCTTTTGGCTCATAATATATACCTCCTCCACCAAATTATATGGTAGCTTGTTCCATGTTTCAACTTCTAAATAAATTGGTCTTCATTATTCTTGGATTCCTGACAGACATCACGTCTAAGAATTAATGTTTCTCATTCTGCCACTCTGAGCATGTTAAACAAATTACTCAGTGTCATTGTCGCTGAATTAATCAGAAGAATGTGAGACTTTAGCACGCCTATGGGAACGTGTTTTTTATTAGGCTTTGTTTATTTTTTATTAATAATTACAACTCTACGTTGGCCTTGTGGTTTTAACATTACCTGCGTCAGGGAGCTGCCATGAGGACTGATGTCAATAAAGCAGTGAAAACAGTGCCTAGCGCACAGGAAGGGCTCAAATGCTCGCCTTATCTTCATTAATGAACTCTGTGACCGTGTGATGAAGTAATCACCATGGGTATAATTATCCCCATTTTATCAGGGAGGATTGTTCAGAAGGTTGATCTTCTGGAATTACTGGCAGTGTTAAGACGAGAGCCCAGTGTTATATTCCTAGTCTTGTGTTCCTGATTGCCCTCACAACGGACATTTTAGGGTTTAGGATTTTGATATATGAACTTGGGAGGATGCAACCTTCCGGCCATAGACGTTAAGTCAGCATGTGTGAAGGTGCTTGGTAGAATACTGAGCATAGAGTAGGAAGGCAATGAACATGATTTTTTTCTTTCTCTGCAGTTTGCAGGTATTAGGATTCTCATTTCTGTCTTCCTCTCCCTTGTCCCTGCTGACGTCCCAGCTGAGCATTTCATCTGCAGACTATTCGGGTGCCTCTAGGCTGTAGCACTTCCTGGTTGTCTTAGTGAGCTCAGGCTGCCATTACAGAGTATCACAGACGGAGTGGCTTGAACAACAGAAATGTACTTTCTCACAGTTCTGGGGGCTGGAAATCTGAGATCAAGGTGTTGGCAGGGTTGGTTTGTTGGAGGCCTAGCTCCTTGGATTGTAGGTGGCCACCTTCTCCATGTATCCTCACATGGTCTTCTCTCTGTAGAGGAGTGTGTCCTAATCTCTGCTCCTTATCAGGACACTAGTCATATTGGATTAGGGCCACCCTCGTGACCTCATTTTAATTTAATTACCTTTTAAAAGAGCCTATCTCCAAATATAGTCACATTCTGAAGTACCAGGGGTTAGGGCCTCAGCATATGAATTTGAGGGGAACATACTTCAGCCTGTAACAGTGGTCTAGCAAGGAAGAGATCTAAGCTTCAGAGCCCCAGTATGCTCCCAACTTATACTCACAACCCCTGGGATATCAAAACCCAGTAAATTTCATCAAGTCAACTCTGTTCAAAAAGCCGGCAAGAGTACAGTCTAGTTCCTTCCTTAGGGAGTAAAGGAAAGGAGGTCAGGGCCTGTTCTGTGCCAGGCACTGTGCTGGGTGCCAATGCTCTTAATAGACATTATGTCACCCAATCTCAACATGGCCACGGATAGGGTGAGCATAATTGCCTCCATTTTACAGAGGAAGAAAGTAGCCTCTTGCCTCACTCACACACTTACTATGTGATTTACTCATGTACTCCCATTTCTCAATGAAGTTGAGAATATGAGGTTAGGAGCACAGGACCACGTGGGCAAAGCAGTAAAAGGAAGCTGACCTCGTGTTTCACCCAATTCAAACCCTTAAGAATTAAAAAGTAAATGCAGGCTGATAAAAGAAGAAAAACCAAATGGAAAAAAAAAACCTTAAAGGCAAGTTTAAGACTCCTTTGGAAAAACGTCACCGGGCTCTGAAGGGAGTAAGGGAAGGCTCTGTGTCAACCACTTTTCCCCATACTAATCCATCAGCCTGTAAATAAATTGTATTGTCCCACAGCTTTAATCCATCTCTCCCGGATATTTTGTTTATCCCTCCCTGGCTAGAGACAGCACGATGTGGCAGTTGGGAAGTCAGACTCTGAAGTGAGATCATCAGGTGCAAATTTAATTTTCATCGCTTGTTAGCTGTGTGGCAAGTCACTTAATCTCTTTGAGGTTCTCTCTACTGTAAGTTAAAAAAAAAAAGTGTAGATGGTAATAATAACTTTTGATGAGGTTGTTGCGAACATCTATGGAATGTGCTCTGATCAGCACCTGGAAACTAGTAAGCCTCACCGAAGGATTAGCTGTTGCCCCTATTGAAAGCAGGACAAGCAAAGGCCAGG
This sequence comes from Mirounga angustirostris, assembly GCF_029215605.1. NCBI lineage: Eukaryota > Metazoa > Chordata > Mammalia > Carnivora > Phocidae > Mirounga > Mirounga angustirostris. The sequence goes on along the minus strand of NW_026991712.1, from coordinate 19,813,459 downwards.
ATCTTTGTGCTACTTTCCGACCTAGGTCTCTAATGCCTTGAAATATGTAATGGGCAGGTGGTAGACACTCACTGGTATCTGTTACATAAATGCATGAATGCTGATGTGGTGGACCTTGAGCAATCTGTGACAAAGAGAAAGTACCTGGTTTCAGCAAGTGTTCAGAGTTTTTGTTTGTTGTTTGGTTGAAACCATAAGCCCACCGGTGGAGGGATAAAGAGAAGGCATTCATCAGAGGAGGGGCGAGAAAGCTTTTCTCAGTCTTCCAAGTGGCAGGAGAGCTCTAGCTTGTCCAGTGTTGTTTTCCCCTCCCATTGACATGTATCATCTCTAGATCTGGGGGTAGAATCATTTCTGGGGCCTCTGGGCTCTGACAGTGTCACAACCCTCTACTGACATGCAGGTATGTGAATGGCACTCTGATACATTTAGAGACTCCACTTTGTTCCTGAGCTCTGGGATTGGCTTAATGATTTGTGTTGTCATTAAAATTCCTAAAGCGATGCCAAATTTTCTTTCCAGGCTCAGGCTGCATGAAGAAAAGGTGATTAAAGATAGGCGACATCATCTCAAAACCTACCCAAACTGCTTTGTCGCAAAAGAACTGATTGACTGGCTGATTGAGCACAAAGAGGCTTCCGACAGAGAGACAGCAATCAAACTCATGCAGAAGTTAGCAGACCGGGGCATCATTCATCACGGTGAGTGAAGTAGCCACCGACATTTGAGGTAACTTGGGAGGAAACCAAGGACCACGTCTTCTATTCCAGATATGAACCTACCCATTTAGGAAATAAAATGCTTGGTCTCCTGTGCACCTCTCCCCAGTGATATTCCCTTCCTTCCTCTAAGAGGCATTTGGGTTTATTTCCATTTGCTTCTTCGTACTTTTTCCTTTCTGTATAGGCATCTCTTAGCAAGGTATCATATTGCTTCCAGTGCTTTAAATCATTATAAAAATGCATGTTTATTCTTTTACAACTTGATCAACACACTGAGATTCATCCATGTTGATGGCATATCTCTTGTTTGCTCATTTCCACTGCTACGTATGCCATATATAATTACACCATGGTATGTTTACCCATTCTCCTGCTGATGGACATCTAAGAGGTTTCCGAGTTTTTTCTGTTACTCTCAGTGGTTCCATGAACGTTCATAAACACATCTCCTTGAAATCTTTAACCCTGACCAAGACCTTCCACATGTCCTTTTGGGCTGGAGTGCCCTTTCTCTTCACTTTAGCCCATTTTCTAGCCATTCTTCAGGTCTCTGCCTACACGCAAGCTCTTCAGAGAAGTGTCCGTTCCCTGCAGCTAGGTTACTGGGGTTACTGGTTACTCCTTCTTTGGTCTCCCACTGCAGTATCCCCTCACCTCATTCATTGCCCCCTCATGCCATATGTTAATTACATGTTGACATTTCTCTTTATCTCACTAGACATCACATTCTTTGAGGCTGATGTCTACCCCAGTATGCTCAAGAAGAATTTGTGGCATGAACGATGCATTGAATTTTGTGACCCTTTTACTAGATAATGATGGTGATGATGATGATGATGATAGCTAATATTACTGAGCACTTACTTGATTCCAGGTATTGTGCTAAGTACATGCACTAAAGCATAGATTAGTGTGCTTCGGAAATTAGGTAGTAAAACAAGTCTTAATTAGCCTCTCACATCATTTGAGGAATTAAATAAGAATTTTTTTTTCTTATTTGCCTCTCTGTGTATATTGTGTTTCAGTGTGTGATGAGCATAAGGAGTTCAAGGACGTCAAACTCTTCTACCGCTTTAGAAAGGATGATGGCACCTTCCCTCTGGATAATGAAGTGAAGGCCTTCATGAGGGGACAGAGGCTGTATGAGAAGTAGGTCGCACGTGAAATCCCCCACTGTGATCTTAGCTTGTGGAGAGGAGCAGGGCTATTTCAGCCTTTTATCATTCTGACTTCAGCCTGGCTCTTCCATGTGGGATGGTTACATAACTGTTCCTTTTAATATGGGAAAACTCGATCCCTCATTTGCTTTTCTCTTTGCCAGAAATCAAGTCGATTTTGTAAGATTCTGAATAAAGAATTTATTTAAGTAGAAAATATATATTTTCTATATTTGAGTCGATCTAACAAAACTCCAGAAATAAAAACAAAAGGTTGGAGCTTGATGTTTGCCCTCAAGTAAGGCAGCTGCCTATTTTCTCTTTTGAGCACGGTTGCGTAACTCGGAGGTTTAGTCTTGCGAGTGGCTGGAGAAGCAGTGTTAAGTACAGGGAAGTTCAAGTTCAGGTCAAGAGATGAGTAGTGAGAGAACTCCAGAGAGCAGGATGGTCTGAGAGGAATAATCTCTCAGCTCTTTGAAGGGAGGAATGCCTTGTAGTCCAGGAGTATTCTGTTGCTGGGTCTCAGATCTCCCCAGTGGTCTGTCTCTGAGCTGATCTGCTGTTCCTGTGGTCTCTTTCCTATCCCACCTCTCTTGTTTTTTTCCAGAGCAGCCATTAGGGAAAGGAGTACATGGGCAGGACTCCCCCTCCTTAACTCTGGCTGCCTTTCAAATAAGTTAAAAATAGGTATTTATCCCACAAAAGAGCCTACTGTGTGGTGGGTGGGTTGATGCATGGAGAGATGGGACTGGGGAGTCAGATTAAGTAACATGATGGTTAAGAGCCAGATAAGTTTGATTCTAGCCCTGTCACCTCACCTCTGTCAACCTCAGTGTCCTCTTTTATGACCTAGGAGTGGTGATGGTACGACCTCCTAGGTGTTTAGTGTTATTGTGGGAATTAAAAGAATAAATGTGTCAAGTACTTAAATATTTAGCTTAGTGACTGTGGTATGTTGTCAGACCCCAGAGATGATAGGCATTTCAGGTATTAGTCTGATAGTGATGACCACCTGGAGCTGGTATTGTCCAACCACTTAATGCCCCGTATGTGTTGCTTCTCCCATCACTTGCTTTCTAAACTGAAGTGTAGAAAATCCCTCGTCTCCTGGACTCACATGAATTTGAATGGAAGGGATCCATCAGCACCTCCATTTGTATACCTGATTGTGTGTGTATGTTTTGTTGCTGTTTTCTTTTTCTTTATTTATTTTTATTTAAATTCAATTAATTAACATATAGTGTATTATTAGTTTCAGAGGTAGAGGTCAGTGATTCAACAGTCTTATATAATATCCAGTGCTCATTACACCACGTGCCCTCCTTAATGCCCGTCCCCCAGTTACCCCATCCTCCTAGCCCCCTCCCCGCCAGCAACCTTCAATTTGTTTCCTATGATTAAGCGTCTACCATTGTTGCTGTTTTCTTTTACTTTCTTAGCTCCTTTTGGAAAATTCTGGCAGGTGTTAGATATTTAGATCACCAAGACAGTGCTTTCAAACTATAAGATTCTAAGTTGTCAAAGACATCCATGTCATTTCCATGGATCAGCATTGCTGTCTTTTTTTCAGTGTGCAGTTGGCTTTCCAGTCATTAGTGTTCAGTATCACAATTTCCAAGTAAACTTATTTCTCCAAACTGTTTGTGAAATTAGTACTAGGAAAAGTAATTTAATCAGTACTTAACCTTGCATGAACTAGCTGCCACCTCGCAGTCTTGGCCCCTACACTTGGTTGCTGGAACATACTTGGAACAAATTTTGGGGCCTTTGGAATGATGGCTCAGTTACCTACTTGAACAGTTTTGTTTAGCATATATATATATATATATATGCTTAATCATTTTTATTGTATTTCCCATATTTCCCTGGATATCTTTTCCATGAATCTCAGCATGTACTATTATTTTGTAAGCTTTGTAGACTTTCAGAAATTATATGAAGCAGAAAATCGTTTTGTTCATAGCTCATCTTTTTAAGAATTTTATTTATTTTAATATGAAGTTTTTTTCTTTTTCTTTTTCTTTTTTCTTTTTTGCCAGAACACTTGCTTAGGATACCTCTAACATTTGTGAAAGAAGGCCTTGCAAAATATATGTTCCTTTTGTTTTTTTCTTTTTAAGATAATAACAATCAATAACATTGGTTGGTTGATAACTATGTGTCAGGCATCCTGCGTGACTAGTCCATTTGTTTGATCATCATAACAAACCCTGATTTAGGTCAATTGTACCCATTTTATGGGTGAGAAAAATGTGGCAGGGAGAGATTCAAGCTCTTACCCAAGGTCACTTCACTAATAAAAACATCTGGGATTTGATCCCAGAAGCCCAAAGCCCAAACTTATTGCTACTAGGCTATTGATAAATCTTAGAAAGCATTTTTATTATTAGGAAAGATTTATCATTATTTATTATTTATGGAGATTAAACTAATGAAGTCAATGTTTTCTTCAAAATGTAGTTTATCTTAAAATGTGACATGGGGATTGTAAATAACCTGGTATGGAATTTTCTGTAAAATTGACTGGAAATAGTCCAAGCAGACATGGGAGAAGGAGAGTAAAGTGATTTTTCTTCAAGATGAATCTACCTGTAGATTTAGGGACTAAAGAGCATAGGGAATATAATCAACGGTATCGTAACCAAAAAAAAAAGAGAGATAAATCTATATGGTATTATGTAAAATGTGATAGAAACAATATCTTTTATTTGTAAGTTGAGCTCCTCAGAGCACTTCCACTAGCTTATTTTATCTGAATTCTCTCAGTAGACTAATAATAGAATAGTAAATAATAATAGAAATAATAGTATAGAAATTGACAGTATAAAATACAATATAAAATAGATGGGACGTTACGTTACCGCCCCGTTTCTCAGAAGGAGCTTCTGGGACCTGAAGCAGTAAGGTCATTTCTGTGTGATGGTGATACAGAGTGAGAGGGTAGCAGGTGTGTGGGCTGTCACTCTCCACCCCCCCCACCAGCTCTGGGGGGCTGGCTGTATTGTCAATATTTCCTTTTTGCTCTCTTCTTGCTTGTTTGTTCTCTGTTATTAATAGAACTTTGTGAAACCAGGTGGTTTCTATCTGGGGTTTTGCTGAACCAGGCTGATTTGGGGGCACCTGGCTTTCTAACCTGTAGAGTTTCTCAGTCTGCTAGTTCATAGGACAAAGCTGTATTTCAAAACTAAAATTCAGTGACTCTGCTACCTCTTAGGATCCACGTCGCTCCCGTTAATTTAATTCAGAGGTACTCAAACGAATACCAGTTAAGGGGCAAAAGCCGGCCCTTTCAGGGGGTCCCGCCATGAGGAAGGTTAAGGGAGAGCTGGGGACATGAGTCCTCTGCATAGTGAGTGACAGTGGGTGTGGTTTTCAGAGTCACCCAGACCTGCTCTTCAATCCCAGCCTTCCAGCTGGCTTGCTCTGCGACCTCAAGCCGGCCGCTGAACCTCACTGATCTGTAGTCATAAGTGGAGGTAAGGCTGGGTCTCACTTGGAAAGGCGATGGGGAGGATTTTACAGTCTGTACATTGCTAAGCACAGCACTTGGCACAGAGTGAGCGCCCAAGAAATGTTAGCTGCTGCTGTTAGAGTAGTAAATCATAGTATAAATAAATGATACCTATTATTATTTAGCCTAGCACAGAAGTAAGAGCCTAGGAGCCAGGCTGCCTGGGTGTGAATCCTGGCTCTGTGCCTCATTGGCAAGTGGCTTCACCACTCTGTGCCTAAATTGCCCTGCTAGTAGTTGGATCTATTGACTGTATCCACCTTTCAGACTTCTTGTGGGGCTTAAATGAACTAACGGGATGTGTAAGGTACACAGGACAGGGCCTACCTCAGAGTATGAGCGTATCCTGTCCCTCATCTCCTGCTACCAGCTGGAAAGGGTGTGAGAAAGAGGATGTGTGCCCCTGGATCAATGCCCAGGCTTTGTCATTTTGAGCAATTCATCTGAGCACATTCAAGGCACAATGCACTTCCATCAAAAAGCTTTCGTCAAACCTTCACTATGGCCTGAAGGTGCCTAGAATAAGGCATGCCATCTCTCCAGGAGGGGCTTCCTGTTTCCCACTTAATTTTGCATGGGTCCAAATACCCCAGACACACAACACATGAACATAACTCACATTCTCCCAAACAGTACAATTTTTACTTTTCAAATGAGACCTGCGTGAGCAGGATAAATATCCGTAACCTAGAAGAACAACGTTGAATTTGTGTCCGCTGCTGTCTTGTGTAGAAGATATTTTAGGTGCATATTCCAAACTATAAAATTTGATTATCATTCAGCAGTTGGCAAAATAGACCACTTTAAAACAGGTTGAACTCAGGATTATCAAGTGCTCTCTATACTGATAAATAGAGGTAGCTATAAAGGAGAAAATGAGTTGAATGTACAATTTGGAATTTCCTTACTAAAACTAGTAGTTGAAATGTACATCTTAAACTAACCTTGATTTCATTGTGAGATCTGGAGGAGACTTCTCCGTTCTAATTTAACCTCAGTCTTAACATGGAGGTAGCTCTCTTCTAGTCTGGTTCATACAGACATTAGTTTAGTTTTTCGCCTAAAGGGCCTTTGGTTTTCTCAGCAGCAAGAGTTTCTCTCTCCAGCCACTAATAGTCTATTTAGTTGGCTGCGGAGTATAAGCCTGATTGAAGCATCGCTTTAAACTCCCTGTGTGCCATTAATCTCAGTTGCGTTCCCACTGCTTCCTTTATATTCTCTCCTCCTCCATAGCACTGAAGGGAAATATAAGGGAGAAACTATATCCAAAGGGGAAAAGCCCTTTTGTGTGTTTTATCTTATCAGAGGTCTCTCTACCATGTGTCCCTGGGATCTTTTTCCTGTTCCCGCCCAGTGCCTGGCACAATAAATATTTGTTGAATGAACAAAGGACTCTGCATGCTGTGATTGCTGTGAGCTGCTGAGCCTGTTCCATGAAAGAGCTACAGAGAACTTGCTTTTAATGGCAAACAACAGTAGACAGAGATTTACCTTGTCTCGCCTCCTTAGAGTTTACAAAGCATCTTATGCATTAACATGTTTGATCCCCTGTACAACTCTGGGAGTTAAACCCTGGAGACACAATTAATCCCATTGTAGAGATGGGGAACATGAGCTAGAGAGAGGTTTAATGACGGATGTAACTCTAAAGCGTGGACCTGGAGCAAAAAAAAAAGTCTTCAAGCTTTTGACTCTGTCTTGTTCCATTTCTGGGATAGAAGGGCTTTTCAAGTGGAGATACTGAGTTCTATGAATGGATTCACATTTTGTGTTCAAAATGTGTTTTAATTATTCTGCAAACTTTAATAAAAATACTATCTAATGGGCTATGTACAGCACTGTCACAGTTTCCTTGTGCAGCCCAGTTTGACAGTGATTCATAGAATCTTGGAAGAAATGTTTCCTGTCTTCTTGGTTTATTTGAAGAGTGTCCTGGGATTGCATTGTAAGTGGGTTAAAAGTTGTTCCCTTGTGCAATGGCTTGTCTGAGTGACAAGGGATGATTTCAGTACTGCATAACTGATACCAAGAACTGGTAAGAGTCTTGAGATTTTACCCTACTTGCAAGCTAACTAGTTTGCCTGCTGCCATTTCTTGGGTACAGGCAGAAGACAGGAGACCCCTGGGTCAGAGACAAAGGACAGTTTGTTACTCTCAGCAATAGTAATAACCAGAGTATCATCATTTTCTGGAGCCAGTTCCCCAAGCTTTAGTTCCCATAGAATAGCACAATGGGGGCCAGATGACACCTGCAAGGGTTGGGTTACAGAACAGGATCCCAAGCTTGAGGAACCTGAATTTTTTGTAGTAGTCTTTAAGCAAACTGCTCTTTAGCACAGAGTGAGACATTATCTTTCTCATACAGGACAGTAAGCCAATCTGCCCTTTTGCTTCAGAGACAGACACTATCTACCTTCCAAGTCTGTTCACTATACAAGCATTCTTGAAAAGATAGTTTAGAACATAAGCTGTCAATATTTCTACTTGCAAGAAATAAAGAGATGTGTGAGATCCATGGGGAATTATCTCCTGGCAACTAAAACAAAATGCACAAATTGATTGGATTTTGTAGCTGATTATTGAGGGAGCAATAAATAGCCTCACCAGTCCTCTTACTTCTGTATTTTGTGTGTTAACCAAAACTACCTTACAGATTTCACTGTTTAACTTTTATAAGTAAATGTTGTGTTATAAGCATGAAATTTTAAAAACATGGGATTTTCTGTAAAATTTTATTTGAGAAAAGAGGTTCATTGTTTAAAAAGTTTTAAAGTGGTGCTTTTTAAAAGGGCCATCATCTCTTCTCACAGGGTGTTTAACAACCATTTTAGAACAAAAATGTAAGTGGTTTCATTATGTGTGCAGCTCTATGCAGAGTCATGGGAAACTTTTGACCTAGAACCACATCCTTGTGGTTCTAATCATCGCTTCTTTCTTTTCTTTTTTAAAAAAAGTTTCTTTATAGCAGGTCATGCAAAATTGTGTGTTTCACCTGATTGGTTATTAAAATGTTTAATAATTTGCCTGTCAGGGAGAGACCATATAGAGCAAACTCGCTGTTTTATCATTTTCAGTATCAACAAAAATTTTATATTGCAGTTATTTTCAAATAATTTCTCTATCTAAACATTGCCTTATACATTCTAAGTGGAGTTTAAAGTATGGAGGAGAATGTGTATGCATGTTGAAATCAACCAGCCCCGGTTCACCCAATTTTGTTGGTTTTCTTATTTTTAACAGCTGCAGCTTCAGCCTGCAAAGGAAGGGCCAGCTAGGAGCCGACCTCATGGCTAGTTTGGTCCAGGTAGCTGAGCTCAGGCCTGTTCTCCGGGAATAGAACTAGCCAGTGTCTGCACATTTGGTGATGCCCAGATTCTGGGAGGTGGGGGTGGTGAAATGCATCTGGGAACACAGAGCTGTTAGAAACACTTCACACTCATCATGGTGGTGATCACCAAAACAAACAAACAAACAAATAATAAATCACAGTGTTTGTGAGGATGTAGAGAAACTGGAACCCTTGTGCCTTGATGGTGGGAATGGTGTGGCTACTGTGAAAAATGGTATGGGGGGAGGGGTCCTCAAAAAATTAAACATATAGTTACCAGATGATCCAGCAATTCCACTTCTGGTATGTACCCAAAGGAATTGAAATCAGGGACTTGAACAGATATTTGTGCACCCATACTCATGCATTATTTACAATAAACAAAAGGGCAAAGTAGCCAGTGACCATCGATGGATGAATGGATAAACAAAATGTGGTGTTTACATACAATGGAATATTATTTAGCTTTAAAAAGGAAGAAAATTCTGACACATGCTATGATACGGATGACAACATTATGCTAGTTAAGTAGCATCAGTCACGAATGGACAAATGTCATATGATTCCACTTATGCGAGGTCCCTAGAGGACTCAACTTCATAAAGACAAAGAGTAGGTTGCCAGAGACTGGGGGAAGGAGGAACGGGGAGTTATTATTTAGTGGGTATAGAGTTTCAGTTGGGAAGATGAAAAAGTTCTCGAGATGGATGGTGGCGATGATTACATAATCATGTGACTGTATTTAATGTTACTGAACTATACCCTAAAAATAGCTAAAATGGTAAAAATTTATGTTTATTGACCACAATTAAAAATAGATAAAATAAATTAAAATTTTAAAAAATCACTAAAAAAAAGGGCTGGCCAGAGATGTGCAGGAAGCAGTCAGGCTTCTTAAAGTACCCGCAAGCAGGAGAAAGACAAAGCAAGGTGCTATCCGTACTTTTAGGGCCAGGTGTTGATCAGAGGAATTGAAGAGACAGTGAAGTAAGTCTGCAGATGCTGATGAGAATGATGAAAGCAGCAAACATAGGGCATGATTGATGCCTATTGTATACTAAGCTCTTCACATGTGTTGTCTCATTAAAGCCTCATTCTAAACTAATGAGATAAGTACTGTCGTTCTCCCTTTGGCAGATAAGGAGATCCAGGCTAGAGAGGTGAACCAAGTTACTTACCTTCACAGCCAGAAAGTATGAGGACCATTTCCAACCCTGGTTTCCAGCTTCAGAGCCTATGATCTTAACTGTTTTTCAGTCTGCGTGTTCTACTTCGCAGTTTCTGTTGCCTCAAGCCAGGGTGGTAGCAGAAACGAAGACCACTAAATGATAGTAAACCAAACACAGCTTAACAGACTTTTAAATGGATGTGAAGAAAGTCTTTGGGTCTGGTTTGGGAAATCGTATTCTCCTTACTGTTCCTTGGCAATGCCATCCCTCTATAATTTATGGCAGTAATAGTCAAGCTTTGTTAACATGCAGAATGGGCAACAGGCCAGCTATGTTTGTGAGAAGCCATCAGCCCTAGCTTGTTGTCTACGGATTTCTAGCTCTAGGTGTTACTTAGAAATGGTTTTAAGGTAAACGCATTGCTGCTTGAACAGTAGACTGGATTCACGGATGCTGGAGGTGGACAGTGCTGGTTATTTCTGCCATGTTTCCCGGATCCCGTGTAATTTCAGGGCTGTGGACCAAGTCTCTGTAACATTCACCTTGCCAATCAATCTCTGTTGCTCCTTTTCAACTTGGTAAAATGAAAAAGCGATTTAAGATTTCTGGAGTTGGGGAAGCATGGGTCAGAGTTCTTGGCCTGCCTCTCACTGAAACATTCAACCTTTCTGACCCTGTTTTTTCCATCTATAAAATTGGAAGAAAATGTATAATTCACGGATTTGTTGTGAGGACTGAGGTAAAGCTCAGCAGAGCCTCATCTAAGGCAGGATGTGTTGTATTTCTAATCTGTAAGGAAAAATGCATACAGTCAAAAGTATCCTTGCGTTACCCAGATTGCATAAAAAAACACGTGCCTTTCTACACCAAAGTTATATTCAGCATGGTGAGCCTCCCAGCCTGGACATGGGACGTTTCTGTTCTCCAGATCCATCCCCTCTGGTTCCCAGCCCTCTGTGTGCCCCAGGAGGCTGACCTACATGGACTGAGGTCATCACCAGACTCCACGGCCATTGCCTCAGTCTGTGAGAGGCATGAGCAGGAAGTAAGTGGGAGCGAGGACAGTGAGGTCAGGGTAATATTTCTCTGTTCCCTCCCCAGTATTGAAGGCCTCAGTTTCTATCAGGCAGCCCTCTCCTTCCCCACATCTCTTTTAGGCTTTGGAAACTTCCCTCCCTCCAGAATCCTCAGGCATATAGAGTTGTTAATGATCACTGCAGTCTGCTAGTCTGGGAGCTTTACTTGGTCATTGTCTTTAACCCTTCCCATAGCATCAGTAGCTCTTTTATTATGAACTACCTTTTAGCAGCTCATTTCCACATCCATGTTGTTTCCTGCTGGGACCCCGATTGATAAAGCCCATGAGACCCACCTGGGCACTGAAACGTGTTATCATGTAGCTCCTTGAGTGGGCAGGCAGGCAGAATTGCCCACACTCTGTCCATAGAAAATTCACTTGCTCTTTCCGTTTTCTCTGAGCATGTGCCATGCATGATGTGATGGTTGGAAATGGCACAGGGTTCTCTCAGTCACCACTGTTGCGCAAGTATGGTGTGTGGTTGGATTGAAGCGGCTTATTTTGGCTCCCTTTCTGCCCCTCTTTCACCCTGGGTTCTAGCCCAGCAACTACAGCAGCCATCTCTCCAAGTGACTGGGTCTCATTCTCTCCTGCTGGACCAGAAGCCCATTGATGTCATGGACCTTGGTCATTCTTATTTAGGAAAGAAGTCAATGGTTAGCCCCTTTCTCTTTTTCCTAACCTGTGGCATGTTCAAATTTGAGTAAAACCAGGAGTAGATATTTGATCATCTAAGATCACTCTATTTGTATTTACTCATTCTAGGGTCTTAGTGTAGACATTCAAAGAATAAGAATAGTAAACATAGCCATCATTTACTGAACACTTTCTGCTCTAGGCACCATCCTAAGTATTTTTCACACATTATTTCACTTAATTCTTCCTACACCTCTTAAGAGGGAGAGAGTTTCACCATGAATTTCCAGGTAAGGCAAGTGACTTTGAGATGGGCCAAGGAACATGCTTTAAACCTTCAGTTGCTAAAGAGTGATCCTGCAAAAATTGCTTATAGTGCACGCTCTTCACTTTCCCACAGTTGGCATTAAAAATTAAAAATTTAAATTTGAGTGAACCTGTAGAAATTAAATATCATCTCTAATATGCTTTGAATACAATGACCCTCGCTTACATCTGGAAGAGATCAAGAACTCAGAGTCCTTTCTAGAGGAAATATGTTATTTGTTTTTAAATGTTGAAGTTCTAGAGTGAATGGATTAAGGGCATGAGGAGGCTATGCTAGGCATTCTGCCACAAAGGGGAAAAAGAACACACACAGAGTAGAAGAGCGGACAGGACCTTCTGAGAGAAGAGGCACATTTTGGAGCAAAGTAGAAGTAGATGTTTTAGGAGTGATACCAGAGGAAGGCGTGGCTGGGAGTTTTTAAGGAAGGAGAGTATTCTTACATTAGAGGCTTTGTATGGAAGCTCCCCTGGGTAGGGGGCTTTGTCTTTAAATGTCAAGATGAATCCAAGAGGTGTAGTTGCTGTATTGTTTATCTTGCTTTATTTGCTAAATGAAAACATCCCTACTTAATTACCATCTCTTCACACAGAGCTGGGGAGTGTAAGCAAAGACATTGTTCCACCAAATGAAAAGAGCACCAAATTGACAGAAAGCATTTATTAATTTCAGAGCTTCTAACAAAAGAGTCTTTCAGACCAGAATGAAAGGCAATCCAGATTTTTAACTTTATCAAATTTAAATTTGTAGTCAAAGTTTAAAGTTTAACTACAAAGTTAAATTTATTGAACTGTAATATGCATAAAGTACACATTATTCTAAGTGTGCAGCTCAGTAAATTTTCACAAATTTAACACACTTATGAACCCACCATCACCCAAATAGTATTTTTTTTTTACATTCTCCTCTGTAGTCTACCATAATTTAATATTCTAAACAAAATTGACGTTAGCATCAGTGTTAGTGTTCATTAGAATATAAAATATCTTTTTAAGTAATTAAACTTCCTTGGCTTTTATGTGTTTCATCTGTCACCTGAATGCCACTACCTCTCCCCAGATGCCTGGAATTGGTTCTTCTGGTTAGTCTGAACTTTTGTACAACCTGATGAGGATTGAAAAGAGTTGACAAGGGTCTATTCTCAGGGGTGTGTGTATGTACCTCTGTGTATCATTTGCTCACTGCTGCTTTGTGACAGGTGATAGTCTAGACACTTTTATAGATTAGCTAGAGTTTTTACAACCCCATTGAGGTAAGCATTATTATCTTTATTACATACAATAAGAAATCCAGGATCATAGAGCCAAACCACAGCTTGGAAATCATAGTACAGAGATTGAAACCCAGGACTGCTTCTCATTGCCCCTCTCTCTCGAACCGTTTGTGCTAATAGGCAAGAGCAGAGGAGAAGGTAATCAACCAGATCACTCCTAGTTTCCTTGCTTCCCTTTCATATCCGTATACTTCTAACTCTATTGTGGCATTTATCTGTCTTGTCCATAGGTTTTTAATGTTTGCTTTTCCACTGGATTGTAAACAATTAAGCTCAAGGGCCATGTCTTTTCATTTCTGCATCTCCTGGGATATAGAAGATGCTCAATAAATATTTATTGAATTAATGAATGAATATGATTTTTAACAGCTTTATTGAGATGTAATTCATATACTATATAACTGACCCATTATATTATACATGTTAATGGTTTTCAGTATATTCACAGATATGTGGAATCATTACCACAATTGTAGAACATTCTCATCACCTCAAAAAGAAGCTCCGTTAACTCTTATCTGTCACTTCCCTATTCTTTCATCTATCCCTAAGCAACCACTAATTTACTTTCTGTCCCTATAGCTTTTTCTGCTCTGAACATCTCATATGAATGGAACGATAAAATGCATGGTCTTTTGTGCCTGGCTTCTTTCATTTATTATGTTTTCAAGGTTCATCCATTTGTAGCTTGTATCAGTACCTCTTTCATTGTGTAGCCAAATACTATTCCATTGTATGGATAGATAAGATTTTCAGTTTCATCAGTGGATGGGTATTTGGGTTGTTCTACCTTTTGACAATAATGAATAGTGTTGCTATGAACATTTGTGTACTAGTTTTTCTGTGCACATATGTTTTCATTTCTTTTGGACATATAGTGAGGAGCAGAATGGCTGGATTGTGTAGTGGTTTGAGGAACTGAGTGTTTTCTGAAGTGGCTGCACTGTTTTACATCCCCACCAATAGTGTGTGAGGCATCCAATTTCCGCACATCCTTGCAAACAACTTGTTAATATCTGACTTTTTTATTCTAGCCAACTAGGGGGTGTGAAGTGATAGCTCATTGTGGTTGGTTTTGATTTGTGGTTCCTGATGACCAATGATGCCTATCATCTTTCTATGTGCTTACTGACCATTTGTAAATCTTCTCTGGCCTATTGAATCATTAGTCCACTTTGAAATTGGGTTATTTATCTTTATTATTGAGCTTTAAGTGTTCTTTATGTATTCTGGATGCAAATGCATTGTCAGATATATGCTTTGCAAATATTTTCTCCCATTCTGTGAGCTGTCTTTTCACATTCTTGCCAGTGTCTTTGAAGTGTAAGAGTTATAAATGTTGATCTAGTCCAATTTGTTTTTTCTTTTGTCACTGGTGCTTTTGGTGTCCTATCTAAGAATCCTTGGCCAATCCAAAGTCTTGAAAATTTACCCTTATGTTTTCTTGTAAAAATTTTATGGTTTAGCTCTTACACTTAGGTCTTTAATATATTTTGAGTTATTTTTTTGCATAGGGTGTGAGGTAAGGGTCCAACTTCATTTTTTTTTTTTTTTTTTTTTTGCATGTGGCTCTCTAATCATCTCAGCACAATTTGTTAAAAAAAAAAAAATTCTTCCCATTGGGTGGCCTTGGAACCCTTGTTAAAAATCAGTTGACCACAGATATATCAATGATTTTAACAGTGATTTTAAATCTGTTTTGAGAGTGGAGTCTTATGATCGTACAACATAAAATCTTGGTTGGGAAAAGAGACCAGAGCCTGTTTCCCTTCCTCTTTCACACCACCTCCACAAAAGTACAGTACAAAGTGGTCCCATGAACATGCACCAAAGTAGCACCTACTTGTCATTGTGTTCAGTTTTTTAACTGTATCAGTTCATTGTGTTCACTTTCTTACCTTTTAAAGTATATGTATTTTCCCTAGTTGGTATTGTCCTCAGTTTGTCTTCATGGCTTCATCTTACCTCTCCTAAGCTTCTTTCTTTACCTCTATTCTTTCTTTGTTTTTGGTCTCAAATGCTTCTGTTTTCTAATAATTATGGAAGCATTCAGTACAAATAGTAACCATTCCCTTAAAAGGAGACTTAAAATTTGTTTTAGAATCCAGCTTCCCTGGACAGTTGTTGGAAAAGTCTAACAGGTTGGAATTGTTTTGAAGACATTGTAAAAATGCTCAGCTTCTCATCTTCTTGTGTAATTTTCCAGTTATGAAACCATGGCTGCATGTGGCCCTTAGGGCAGCTGTAGCCTTGCGGTTGTACTCGGCTTCTGTCTAAAGCTGGTTCAAGTTCTGTAAATATTTACTACAACAACACTAAAAACCATGAGCAGTGGGAAAATTACAACTTAGGTTCCAAAATATCAGTCTCCTCAAGCATAAAACCAGCACTAAAAATTCTAGTTTTTCTTCCAGCAGATTTAAAATAACAAGCAAGGAGGAATTTCACCTTTCAAAGACAAATCACCCTCTCTATTCCTGTTGCTTGTGATATTCTTAGTTTTTCCTCAGTTGATTAACAAATATTTGTTGAGCACTTCATGTATACGCCTTCCCTAAGCTCAGTTTTTTTGTTTTTTGTTTTTTTAAGAAATAAGAACATTTAAGGCATGGTGTCTATCTTTCAGAAGCTTCTAGCTTAGCTGGAGTGCATTAAAAATTGAATGGATATATAAACCATGCACTGATTTTAAGTTCAAAACAGAGAGAGAGCTGTCTGGATTGCACTTTAGTTGGGATAGTTTCAAAGAGGAGTTAGTACTTAATCCAGCCCTTTAAAGCCGAGGCCCACTGTGTCATTTAGCACCTACTGCAAATGAGAACCAGGTAACTTTTTGCCCTTTCCTTCCGGCTATTGCAGTCATTTCCACACAGGACTGCTCATGAGGAATTAGGGCTGGACTTTAGCCCTCCTTTTTACCTGAAGCCAGGTTTCCTTGTACAGTGAACAACCTATATCACTGTACAGTGAGCCCCCTCCCCTTTGGAAGGTAGTTTGGATTTCTTCAAGAAAGAAAGGAGAGGAGATGTGAGGGAACAGCATGAGTAAAGAATGAAGATGAAAATGAGGATGTTCAATTCAGTGTATAATATGAAGACGAAAGCAGGAGTGAAAGCAGATAAAAGATATTTGTTGGCAAAGAATGTAAAATGCTGTTTTTCCTTTCTTCTCACCCTTTCCAGTATGTACTATTTTTACTCACAAATATTAAATGAATAGTTTTCTGATTACTTGTTCCAAGTCTAATTATTATGAAAATTATGTTAATTTATCTGTGTAACATCTGTTCTATAGATAATACCATAGTACTTAAAAATACCAATGCTCATGTAAGCATTTCTACCTAATTAATCCTTTCTTTCTAATCACAGAAGTCAATGTTATACATTCAAACTGTAAGTTGGGAGCATACATGTACAAATATATAATTTATACATTGGGAGCTACTTTATTGTATTGGGTATTAATATAAGCATTTTGTCAGGAACAAGTCATCCAGTTAAATATAAACTTAACCCTGGGGCACCTAGGTGGCTCAGTCAGTTGAGCATCCAACTCTTGATCTTGGCTCAGGTCAGAATCTCAGGGTCGTGAGATCAAGCCCCGCATGGGGCTCTGCACTGAGCTTGGAGCCTGCTTAATATTCTCTCTCTCCCTCTGTCCCTCCCCCTGCCCCTCTTCTCCTGTGCATGTGTGTGTACATGCTCTCTCTCTTTCTAAAAAAAAAAAAAAAAAACCAACAAAACAAAACTTAACCTTAATATAACTTCTTTATTGATTGATAGCATTTTTCCCCAGTTACAAAAACAGTACTTTCTCTCTGGGGAATAATTTGAGTAATAGAGTATTCCATTAAAAAGAAAAGAAAAATCATTCACAAACTACCCCCAGGAGTAAGAAATTCTTTTAATATTTGGGTGAATGAATTTTTAATTTTTAATGGTTATCATGTATATAAAGTTACATATTTTGCCTTTCAAAATGATTTATCATTATGCTAACACAGGACTTTTTAAAAAGCTATCTTTCTAAATCCTAAAGCACCTTTTTGGCCACATAGCCCATGGGTCATTGTGACTCTCCCTAGCTTGTGCCCTTGAATACCATTTACCTATGTTCTCATGTTATATAGGGCCTTCTCAGCTATTTTGAATTTTTTTTTTTTCAGTGCACAAGGAGATCACTATCAGCTTACTTCTATTTCTGTTCTGGCCCCTAAATGTAGCAGTTCCTTCTATTGTAATGCTGCCTTCCCCTTAGATTAAAGTGAGTCTGGGAAATCTGATTCAGATATATATCCAGGAAAGGTTGAAATCGACTCACATGCACAATCAAAATCTGTTGCGTTCATGCTTACAGGAGGCAAGGATTGTTAATGCCTAGCACCATATTTGGCATGTGGCTTTATGTCATGATTATAGGCCAGAGCAGGACAATTTTGACTAAAACTGAATTTGTTCTATAAAATATGAGAGTTTCTGAGCATCGTATACACTTCTGATTACTAATTAAAATAGAGTTGTTATTCTTCTCTGGAGAACCGCACACAGATCTTAATTCATCTTGCCACAGAGGGTTTTGATTTGATCAAATAATGGCTCCATCTAGAAAACTTTTATCATCATCACCACCAACATCATCATCATCACCACCAACATCATCTTCATCATCATCATCATCATCACCATCATCGTCATCATCATCACCACCAACATCATCATCATCATCATAGCTAAAATGTATCCAGTGTTTCAGGGGCAGCTGGCACTGACTGAAGCATTTCATGCATTATCCCGCTCCCGCTGCAGAGCTCCCCAAATAGTCACCCTTATAATCCCCAGTGTACACCTAGGGAAGCAGGGTCATGCAGTTAACACGTATGCAGAGTTAGGATTTAAAGGGGGATTTGTCTTGAATCCCATGTTTTTAAAACTACCCTATAAGTAAAGTAAAAAATATTAAATAAATGAGGAAGAGAAAACACACAACTGTAAATGAGCTATAACTATTGAAATTGGCCTTTCAGTTGGTTAATGAAAATAAATCAGTGTGGTACCTGCTCTCCCAGATGGTTCCAAATATTCCCACCTCTTCCTATGCACGCATGTTGCTCTTTCCACGAAGAGGCGGTGCATGTATCCCCTCCCGTTGAGTCTGGCCTGAGTTTGATGGCTTTAATAAAGGCAATTCAGGGCAATTGACATTCTGTGACTTCAGAGCCTGGCAGTTAAGAAGGCCTGGCTGGGTTGATTGGTTTTTGATGAGTGCCAAGATAATTCAATGGAGAGTGAATCATCTTTCAACAAATGGGGACGGAACAGCGGGATAGCCACGTGCAAAAGAATGAAGGTGGGCCCCAACCCCATGCCTTACAGAAAAATGAGCTCAAAATGGATTATGGAACTAGATGTAAGGACTAAAACTGTAAAACTCTTAGAAGAAGACATAGGAGCAAATACATTTTCCTGGGCTTGGGCCAGGCAGTGGTTTCTTAGCTGTGACACTAAACACACAAAGAACAAAACGAGAAAAATGGAGAATTTAGACCACTTCAAAAAAAATTTTTTTTAAAGATTTTATTTATTTATTTGAGACAGAGAGAATGAGAGACAGAGAGCATGAGAGGGGGGAGGGTCAGAGGGAGAAGCAGACTCCCTGCCGAGCAGGGAGCCCGATGTGGGACTCGATCCCGGGACTCCAGGATCATGACCTGAGCCGAAGGCAGTCGCTTAACCGACTGAGCCACCCAGGCGCCCCATAGACCACTTCAAAATTTAAAACTTTGGGGTTACAAGCAATATCATGAAGAAAATGAAAAGACAACCCACAGAATGGGCAAAAATATTGGCAAATCATATGTCTGATAATGGACTTGCATCCTGCATGTAAAAAGGACATTTAAAATTCAAAAATAAAAAGACAAGCAACCTAGTTTTCAAAATGAACTAAGGTTCTGAATAGACATTTTTCCAAAGAATATGTACAAATGGACAATAAGCACATCAAAATATGCTTAATATTATTAATCATCAGGGAAATGGAAATGAAAACCACAGTGAGATACCACTTTACACCCACTAGGGTGGTGCTAAGAAAAACGAATGGATGGTAGCAACTGCTAGCGAGGATATGGAGAAATTGGAACCCTCACACTTTACTGGTGGGAATGAAAATGGTTCAACCACTATGAAAATAGTCCAGCAGTTTCCCAGAAGGTTAAACAGAGTTACCATGTGATCCAGCAATTCTACTCTTAGGTGTATATGAAGACATGTCTACACAAAGTTGTATATGAATATTCATAGCAGCATTATTCATAAGAACCAAAAATGGAAACAACCCAAATGTCCATCAACTGATGAATGGATAAACAAAAAGGTAGTATATCCATACAATGGAATATTATTTGGTCATACTAACTGTGAAAGGAATAGAAGACTAATACATGCTCCAGAATGGATGAACTTTGAAAACATTATGCTAAATGAAAGAAACCAGTCACAAAGGACCACATGTTATATGATTCTATTTCTATGAACCGTCTAGAGCAAGCAAATTTGTAGACGCAGAACACACATTAGTGTTTGCCTAGGGATGGGGCAGTGGGGAAGTGGGGAATGATTGTAATGGGGTTTCCTTTTGGGGTGATGGAAATGTTCTAACATGGATTGGAATGATGGTTGTGTCCTCTGTGTATAAATGCTGTTGAATTGTACATGTTAAATGGGTTAATTGTATGGTAAGTAGATTAGGTTTCAATAAAAACCATAAACAAGTTCTGGTAGCATCTGCCTCCTCCCTCTTGAGCTCTGCATCTCAACATCCAGCCTGCCTCACTGGACAGAAAGGCTATGTTGACTCAGGAGCATGGCAGCACCAGATACCTAGCCCTAGCCACCGTCTGCCTGCGAACACATGATGGACCCCTAGCAAGAGTGATAGAGGAACTGCCCACTTGAGCCCCAGGCAACCCAAGAATACTTAGATATAATGAACTGGTGGTTGTTTAAAAGCCACCAACCTTGAGGATAGCTTGTTACATAGCAAAACATAATTGGAACAAGTAGTAAGTCTTGCCTTAACACTATGACCATATATTAGTACCAAAATCAAATCCCACGAAAGTCTTTATCTTAGAGAAGAAACTGTATAGGGACATTATTTGATTTTAAGAAGAAATGAAATAAGGAAGAACTAAGGCTGGCGGGGACATGTTTTAAATGGCAAGCTGAATCAGTGCAGGAGGGCCTGCCAAGTGGTCTCTTTCCTAAAGCTCACATTGGCAATAGCAGCTTACCAGCCACTTGTCCAGAGGCCACCAGCGACTTAGCAGGAGCTCTAGAGGTCTGGCAGGTCATGTTTCTGGTTACAAGAGGTGACACAAGTAAACCCTCTCCACTTGTCCTCCCCACACCTGAAAGGAAAATCGCTGAGCTAGAAGGGATGGAGTGTAATAAAGAGAGAGAAAAGCCTGGTGGGTCCATCTGTGTCTTAAATGGAGACTATCAACCAGGCAGGAATCTAGATTCCCAATCCTGTGCCCAGCCATGACTTTCATATAATAGGACTCTGAAGATTCTGCTGGGGAGACAGGAGGGAGTGCAGAGGAGTTTCTGTTGTCGTTTCATAGCTGTTGGGCACAAATCCATCCTGCCCTGGGATAGACACCGTGATTTATTAAGTAGTGTAAACACTTTGTATATACCTCGTCTTTTATACTGTAAAGCTGTTTTATTCACACTCATAGATGATTTTCACAATCATGGGTGAAAAATAGGATTATACCCTGGAGAAAAAGGAGGCTGAAACAAAGAAAAGTGGCTTGTTTTATATCTTACAGCTAAGTGATCTATTCTGAATAAACTTAAGTCTTCAAATTACTAGCCCAGCGTCCTTTCCACAACAGAACTGGGCTCTAAGTCTGAAAGCACTGAAAATGCACATCCTGTGAATGGACATTCAGCTGTGGAGGTTCATTTACCCCAAATGAAATGATTTATAAATATGTATAATGTGCTTCTTTGCATGACCTTGAGCAAGTTTCCTACCCGCAACATTGAATGCTATCATTCAATTTTTTTTCATATGGATGAGAATTACATTTTGGAAATTCAGATATAATTGACACATAATATGTTAGTGACATTTTTCTCATGTGGATGAAGAGGGGGTTGGATTACAGTGATCTCTAAGGTTTTTTCCTGCTCTAGAATGAAACGGTACAACTTGTGGTGCATATTATTGTTAGTTTGAAAAGAAATGAGGGTTTTTAAAAGAAAGAAACTTTCACGCAGAAGACAGGAACTTATCAGGAATTGTTTTAAACGAGGAAGATGACACAATGATTTTGGCATTTTATGGGGTTTCATTTTCCATTGAACCAAGTTGTGTGCAAACATGGGCCTACCCTATTGGAGCTTATGATTGAGTAGAGGAGGTAGTCTTTAATCTGATAATCACACAGACTGTACAGGGAGCAATGAGATGGCCTAATGGAGACCTGAGGATAGCTGAGATAACAAAGGATGAGGAGTCAAGTAGGTTTAAGGAATAGAATAGTGGAAAGGTGGGGGAGACCATTCCAGCTGCAGGAATGACATATTCAAAGGCCCTGTGGCAGATAAGGTATGCTATGTTTGAGGAGCTATAAGAAGACCATCTCTGAAGCACTATGAGGTCAGAGGTGAAAATGATCCTAAAGGGGTAAAGGGAAAGATCATGCATGCATTAGAGGCCATATAAAGGATGTCAGTCTTTAGCCTAAAAGCAATCAGAAACCACTGAAGTATCTTCAACAGGAGGAAGATATTATCAGGTTTGAGTTTGAAAAAGATAAATTTAATTGCTATGTCTGGACTTAGATGCTTGAGGTTGGGTTGAGAACAAGAGTGGGTACATAGTGAAGTCTAAGGAAGAAACCATTGTAATTGGGTTAAAGGTATTGGTATTATGGGCTAAGGTAGTGGCAGCATTGGAGATGGGAAGGCCTGGACATATATGAGTATGATTTGGGACATAAAATTCACAATTCCTATGACTGCCTGGACAGGGGGGATGAGGAAGTTGGAGGCATAAAGGATGCTGTCTTGTTTTCTGGCGGGATGATGGAAGCACTCACTGGCACAGGACTAGGTTTGGGGGAAGAACCTGAGTTCAGGTCTGGGTTTGTTGATTTTGAGGTGTCTTTGAGATATCCGTATGGATACAAAGGCCGGGAGTTGGGAATATAGGCCTGATCCAGGGACATAAATTTGGGGATCTTTGGGGCATGGATGGCAGTTGAAGCTAGGGGAATGAAAGAACTTCCCTGAGAGACTAAGCAATGAGAAAAGAGGTATCTGGAGAACGGAATCTCAAGAGATTCCAGCCTTTAAAGTCCAGGGGGACAAGGAGGAGCCAACACAAAGGTAACTGAGAAGGAGGTAGGAACAGAGGGATAGGAGGGAAACCAGGACAGGGTAATGCCCCTCTGGGTGAGGAAAATGGTCAGTCGCATCTAATGCTGTTAACATCAACCAAAATGGGGATCCACAAAATGCCCATCATATATGGATGCAAGGGAGAGTACTCCAGCCCCAGCAGGAGTTTATTCGGAGGTGTGGTAAGGACAGAAGCGAGGGCAGTTGGAGAATGCTGGAGAAGGAGGCGTGAGAAACAAGCTCTGTGGGGACGGGGGTGTTGTGAAGGAGTGGCTTACGTCAGTTCAGGCTGCAAATGCCACAGACTGGGTAGCTTAAACAATCAACTCTTATTTCTCACAGCTGGGAGGCAGGGAAGTCCAAGATCTAGGCGCCACACAGATCTGGTGTCTTGTGAGAGCCCTCTCCTTGGTTTGCAGACAGTCTTCTCCTTATATCCTCCTCAAGAAAGAAAGGGGAAGCAAGTTCTCTGTCTCTTCTTGCAAGGGCAGTAATCCCATCGTGGGGGCCCCACCCTCATGAAATAACCACCTCCCAAAGGTCCCAGGTCCTGAGATACCATCACACTGGGCATTAGCATTTCAGTATATGAATTTTGAGGGGACACAAGCATTCAATCCATAGCAGTCATCTTGTTAGCCCAACGGTTTGTGAAACTGAGTGACTCCTTTAGGAAAGAAATACTATCCTTTTTAGAAAGGTGGGGTGGGGCTGGGTCAATAAATTGTCCTTCTCAAGGTGGCGAAACTGAATGCAGTCTGCTAATGCGGGTTTTGGATTACATTTCCAGGTTTGTTTGTTTTTTCTTTCCTTTCCTTTCCTTTCTTTTTCTTTTCTCTTCTTTTTTTAAGTAATCCCTACACCCAACGTGGGGCTTGATCTTATAACCCCGAGATCAAGAGTTGCATGCTCTGTTGACTGAGCCAGCCAGGCACCCCACCAGTTTTTTTTTTTCTTAATTACCAGGAGAAAATGCATTTTGTTCACTCCTGAAGCAGGTCCTTCTGTTAGAAATTACATTTGTAACAGCACATGACGGCCACATCTGTCTGTCTAACAACTTTGCCGTGAGACTTCGCAGAAACCTGTGATGTAGGATTTCAAAGGAGCTCTTTTCCCTCTATGGAGGTTTATGTTTCTTCTCTTCCTTCCTCCCAGGCTGATGAGCCCTGAAAACACACTGCTGCAAGCCAGGGAGGAGGAAGGGGTCAAGTACGAGCGCACCTTCATGGCGTCTGAATTCCTGGACTGGCTAGTCCAGGAGGGAGAGGCCACCACGCGGAAGGAGGCAGAGCAGCTGTGCCACCGGCTTATGGAACATGGCATCATACAGCACGGTGAGTGCGTGGGGCAGCGGCTGCTGACATAACGAGCAGTCCTAAAGTCTGGTGGCTTACAACCACAAGCATTTATTTCTCACTCATGGGTCTGTAGGTCAGTTGAGCCTCTGCATGGGCTTGGGCTCAGCTTGGCCTGTCTCCAAACTGGGCTCAGGTTCAGCTGGGCTGGCCGTGCATTCTCATGCTGGGACCCAGGCTATAAAGGAACATCTACTCTGGGATATAGTGTTTTTGTAGATGAGGGCAGAAGTTAACGAGGGCAGGCAGATCCATATAGTGTCTCCAAAAACTTCTGTTCAGATGCGATTTACCATCCTCAACACCCATGTCCAGTTGGCTACAGCAAGTCACCTGGTCCAGTCCCGATGGCAATTAGATGCTCCTCACAAAGTTGGTTGCAAGGGGAGGATGAACATTTGCTGAACCATGGTGCAAGCTGCCACAATGAAGAGCTCATCCAATAGGCCTCATAAGAGTTTGACTTTCCTTTTAGGGCTGACTCATAATGATGGTGGCATAAACTATTGGTTGAGAATGATATTAGTTATCTATTGCTGCATCAGAAATTACCCCAGACATTAAAGGTATAAAACAATAATAAATGTTTATCACCTCCCACAGTTTCTGTGGGTCAGGAAGTTGGGAGAGGCTTAGCTGGGTGGTTCTGGGGTGGGGTCTCTTTGTGAGATTGCAAAGATGTCAGTCGAGGGCTACTGTCCTGGGAAGGCCTGACCGGCCACAGGATTGGCCTCCACAATGGCTCACTTGTATGCCTCACGGGTTGGTGCTGGATGTTGGCAGAAAGCTTCAGTCCATTGCAGTCTGGACTTCTTCATAAGGCTGCTTGAGAATTCTTAGGACATGGCAACCTGGCTTCTTGCGGAAGGAGAATCTAAGAGAATGCAAGACAGAAACTATAATGTCTTCTAAGTGAGCCCTGGAAATCACACACTGTCATTTCCTCAGTACTCCACTGGTGACCAGGTCGGCCCTATTCGGTGTGAGAGAGGACGATACAAGGGTGTGAATACCAGGAGGCAAAGATCACCGGAGCCATCCTAGAGGCTGACTATCACAAGAACATAGGCTCTGGAATCCCAACTCCACCAGTTATAGCTATTTGCCTTCTCTCATCTATAAAATGGGAATATCTACACAGGTGGTTGTAGGAATAGATGTGGTAGATATAAAGCACTCAGTTCAATGCCCTGATCTTAATAAGTGCTCAATTTCTTTTTTTTTTTTTTTAAGATTTTATTTATTTGAGAGAGAGAGAATGAGAGACAGAGAGCATGAGAGGGAGGAGGGTCAGAGGGAGAAGCAGACTCCCTGCTGAGCGGGGAGCCCGATGTGGGACTCGATCCCGGGACTCCAGGATCATGACCTGAGCCAAAGGCAGTCGCTTAACCAACTGAGCCACCCAGGCGCCCAATAAGTGCTCAATTTCTTAACATAGCTGCAAGATATATGTTCTGAACAGTGAGGACAGGGCTGAGAACCAGGTAAGCATATCAACCTAAAAGTCAATAGGAAAGGTAATACTTGAGTCATTCTTTTTTTTTTTTTTAATTTTTATTTATTTATTTGTCAGAGAGAGCGTGCACAAGCAGGGGAAGTGGCAGGCAGAAAGAAAAGCAGGCTCCTTCCTGAGCAGGGACCCCAGTGTGGGACTCGATCCCAGGACCCAGGGATCATGACCTGAGCCGAAGGCAGACGTTTAACCAACTGAGCCACCCAGGCATCCCTACTTGAGTCATTCTTGCTGTGAACTCCCGTACCCCTACTTCTGTACAGGCCTTGGATTTCTATCCCAAGGTTAGGAAGATAATAATGGAATTAAAGAGATGAAAGGCACTTTCAGAATTATTTAGAGCAGTGTTTTACAGCTGCAGATTGCAACCCTTTAGTGGGCTGTGAAATCAGTTTAGAGAGCCATTCCCAGCATGACTGCTACACAAAGTACGGTCTAGGGACTGTACGGTGTCACCATGGGAGCATGATAGAAACTGAATCTCTGATCCTACCAAGTCCTGCTGAATCTAATCTACATTTTAGCATGACCCCCAAGTGGTTTGAAGGCACATTAAAAGTTTGAGATGCCCTGGACTGGAGGATTTAAATAGGATAGAAAATATCAGAGCATAGTTTACATAGTAAGGTTAAGTATTGTTTTGTAAACTTTGATTTCAGTGAGATAATTATATAAACATATGGACATATTCTTGTGTGTATTGACTTGCCACATACAAATTGTTACTGTGTGCTGGGGTCAAGTATTTTGAAACCCATTGACCCAGAGGCATTGATCAGAGAGGCACTCAAGCCACTGAGTATATTCCAGGGTGGTTTCTCCTATGTGACCTTGCCCTGATTAAACTCACAGCCGTTTATTCATGGCCTCATATGTCTGCTACTGTGCTAAGCTCACTGAGGGTGGGAAGCTGGGTAGAAAGTCGGGTGCCCATATGATCTCTGGCCCTAGACATCTTAGAGTCTTGTTGGGACTCGAATGTGGAATAGAACCAATTAGCGAACAAAGTACTGTACATTTCATTTATTTATTTTACACCCCGTGGCAGGCACCGTTCTAATGATTTCACAAATATTGACTTATTTAAACCTCTTAAACTCTTTTGAGGCAGATATGCTTTTTGTTATTATTGCTAAATTTATTTTATTGTGGTAAGAACCTCCCATGAGGTCAATCTTCTTAACAAACTTCTAAGTGCCCAATATAGTATTGTTGACTATAGGGCAGGTGTTCTTATTCTCATCGTTTTACAGAAAAGGAAACCAAGGCACCAGTAGGCTAAAGATTTTGTCTGAGGCCGCTTGGGTAATAACATCCAAATGGGTATTTGCTAATAAGTGTGAACTCAGAGTTGGTAGGAGTATGGGGCTTTCCACAGTGAAAAATGGTGCATTTGGGTTAGAGTTAGTTCTGTTGTCTTTGCTATAGACAGAAAACTTGGTGATACCAAGTGCCAGAGAAAACCAGCTTCTTAAACTACAGTTTACTGACTAATACTGTAACATCTTCAGAGCGAAGAGAGAGGGTGCCAGGAATTGTTTCCAAATGATTTCCCAGGAGCTAGTAATTATACTTCAACTACATTGTAATTTTGTAATGCTATCAACATAAAACTCCATAAAGTTGTAATGTAAAGGATAAAAGAAGGCATTACTGAGAGCAAATATTAACCCCAGAAGTTTGCTTTCCATAGTTTCAGGAGGATTGAATATTCTCTATGTGTAGACGTCAGAGTTTCCAAGGGCGTCCCAGTTTCCCAGTCCAGCAATTCATTGCTAGATTACAGGTTCTACGTTTGAGTTATGAAAATATGGCCACCTCGTATGTGTATGTTAGAGCTAATGACAAATACAGTTAGTGTCTTAAGCAAAGCTCTGAATTCTCCAGCTAATAATTAACTTCACAATTTAAATATTAAAGAAAGTCAGACATTAGGTTATCCAGAAAATTTCTGGATAAGTGTGGTTCCCTAGATTGAAACCAGTAGACATAAAAATCAGTCCTGCTATGAAATCCTAAACTAGCTTCATTTATAAATGGTGAATGATGTTCTCTAATCAAGACAGAACTTGGAGATGAATCATTAACGTACAAGCCTATGTATGTAAGTGTGTGTGTGTCTATGTGTATATATACACATGCATGCATATATGTATATATTGATACAAATGTATGTATGTTGACCACATATGTACATATTTATCCAGCTTTTTCATTTATTAAGGTTTACTGTATACCAGGTACTGGGCTAAATACTTTATAGATTTTAATATATTGTATATTTAATGTGTATATGCTTCACATATATGAGATATAATCTTATTAAATTTTCACAGCAATTCTGTGACATTGGTATTATTATTATTATTATTATTATTACAGTTTTACAGTGAAGAATTCAGAAGTGCAGAGCCCTTAAGATCTTTTCCCAAGGGCGTATAGCTAACCAGTAGCTACAAGGTGTTGTGCCTGAAACAGACGTTTTCCTTGGCCCAGGATGTGTATAACTGGGTATGGCCGCCTCATGCAGTGGAATGAACACTGTCTTGGGAGGGAGACAGACAGGAATTAGGTCCCAGCTCCTCCACCTGC
This sequence comes from Mirounga angustirostris, assembly GCF_029215605.1. Taxonomy (NCBI): domain Eukaryota; kingdom Metazoa; phylum Chordata; class Mammalia; order Carnivora; family Phocidae; genus Mirounga; species Mirounga angustirostris. The sequence goes on along the minus strand of NW_026991712.1, from coordinate 19,785,378 downwards.
TGAGTGACTATGTCAACGTCTCAATTCTTCCATCCCTTAGGTTTTGAGATTTATGAAATTAGAGTCACATTATATACCTTTGAGAGTTATTTACTTACTCTGTGGGGGAGAGCATATGACCTCCCACATGTACTAGAAGGACCCAACATAGAGTTGGACTCAGGGCTAAGATTTATTATGGTGAAAGGACACAGAGAAGGAGCCTCAGGGGCAAAAGATACCTCAGGTGTTGTCTGGAGAAATCCAGGCACAGCTTTCCTGGGTCCTCCCTCCCAGAGCCGCACAGATCTGGCTCCTTCGTCCAGCAGGGCCATAGGATAACACATGTGCAGTGCTTCTGCTCGGGCAGAGCCCACTTGAGACTCAAGTACAAGGTTTTTGTTGGGGGCTGCTCATGGAGGTGCGCTCTGCCTGCTTGGCCGGCCGCAACTACCCATATTCCAGACTCTCCAAAGAAAAGCACATGTTCTCCCTAAATCATAGTGTTTGTGCAGACAATCTAGGCAGGTTGGTATAGCAGCATGCAGTGTGCCAGGTAAAGTGGCCTTATCAGTCAGTAACTTGGGGAACTTTCCAAAAGCCAAGTTCCCAGATGTGAGCCACAGGCCAGGCCCCCCAAGTGAGCCGTTTATTATTATTATTTTTTTAAAAGATTATTTATTTATTTGAGACAGAAAGAGAGCACAAGGGGTGGAGAGGGGCAGAGGGAGAGGGAGAAGCAGACTTCCTGCTGAGAAAGGAGTCCGATTCGGGGGCTCGATCCCAGGACCCTGGGATCATGACCCAAGCCGAAGGCAGACTCATAACCGACTGAGCCACCCAGGTGCCCCCTAGCGAGCCCTTCTGGATCAGGGCTGCCATGGTAACTCCTGCACAGAGCTGCCGTGAGAATTCAATAATAGCAGTTGGCAAAGCTTTCCAAACTGCGCCTACCACTTATGGCCCCCAGATACCAGCTATTGTATGAGATCTGATCAATGGCAAATAACAGTTAAAATTTATAGAGCCCCTCCCATGTACCAGCCACTGTTCTAGTCACTCTACTCATTGACTCATTTATTCCTCTCCATAACTGTTAGGTGTCATAATTATTCCCATCTTAAAGATGAGGTTAAGTAACTTGCTGAAGACAAGAGCTGGTAAATGGTGGATTCAAGATTCAAATCCCGGCAATCTGGCTCTTACCGCTAAAGACAACTGGACCCTAATTATAAGCTCCATAAGATTAGGAAAAAATTCCTCAATTTTTATTGCATCAGCTCATACTGCCTGGCAGATGTAACCATAAAAATGGTTAGCTCATAACATATATGATTCCCTTTCCCCAGACAATGACTAGATACCTTGAGATTTTTGTGTAACCTTTGCAAATGCAACGAACACATTTCTTTACTCACATCAAGTATCTCCCTCCACTGCTCTAGCTCTACCCAGTATCTTTTCCTTACATGAAGGGAGATAGAAACCGGATAATCACGTGGGTAAATTGCTCACAGCTGCAGCAGCTGACCCTGGATAATCAGGCTAGTGCAGCTCTGTCCAGGCGTATAATTTCCTCTTTGAAAGATTTAGTCAGAGCACTTCAACAGTTTCAACACTTCATCAAGCCCTCTTTCTTTTTCTTTTGTTTTAAGCATATATTTATATAACATTTGCAATTCCCAAAGCTGTTTTATGTATATTATCTTTTTAATCCTCCCAGCTGCTCAGGGGATAGTGGTGATTATCCCCTTCTCCAGTGCAAGACAGTAGCTGAGACATTCACTCTGACAGCCCTGAAGAGGGAACTTGGAATCTGCCGCACAGGAAGCTAGATGCCAGATCGAGACAGGAATTAACCCCATCTTTCCAGTAATTAAGATCACTGACAGGGTTCAGCCTAAGCCTGGAATAGCCTGGCCAAAGAAAGAATGAGAGAGAGAAAGAGAGAGATGGGAGGAAGGAAGAAAGGAAGAAAAACAGCCCTGATGATTGAGGCTGAAGGCAAGATCTCAACTTGCCCAAGACTGAGTGATACTGCAGAAAAGAAAGCATTCTGACAGTTGTTAAAACAGTAAAGAAGACTTGCCCTAAGACCTATTGCAGTAGGGGAGGGAGACGGGGCTCAACTCTGAATACGACAAGGACAAGTGGGGATTTGTAGCCATGGGACAGGGTGAGGGGGTCAGGGGGTGGAAATGTATTAAAAGGAGGCATCAACGGTAGGGGGATTCCTGCTAAACCAATTTAAGAGAATTCTTTTGAAAGGTAGGCCAAGGACTTATACATCAAAGATGGAGAATGAGAAACTTGTCAAATATCAAGTGTGATTGGGTATCGAGGTGGGTGGAGGTTCTTACTCAGCGGACTTAGCAGGATTCTTTACAAGACTGGGCTGGCTGAGAAAGCCAAAGACAGGATGGGGGGGAGGGGCAGGCAAAGTCAAGGCCTCATCGAAAAGAGGGTTCAGGGGAACCTGGCTATAAAGTCAGAACAAGAAGAGAGTCTTTGTCAATGGGAACCTACCCTTGCTGGCCTACCCTCCCTTCCTGTCCATCAAGACTCTCCTACTCACGTTCTCTTACTCTTTGCTTTTGGTAACTTCTTGCCTCCAACAAATGAAGATTTTTCCATTACAGATGGTACCCAGTCAGTATCTTCATCTTTCTTTACCCTTAACTAGAATGTAAATGCTGAGGGCAGAGAATTTGTTTTCTCTCTCTGTATCCCCAGTGGCTTGGCATTTGTATATTAACTATTCAGTAAAAATGTGTTCAGTGAATGGATGACGGTAATGACCACCTGTTGAGGCCTTGCCATTTGCCAGGCACAGGGCAGAGTATTTATACCAGTTATAGTTCTTTGATTATAAGCAGCCCCAGTCATCATTTGCTTTCAACATATGGCAGAGCTAGCCAACAGTTAAAGGAAACATTGAAAAACCAGATGCCTGAAGAACTAGAGTAGTTCTTGGGGATCCAGGTGCCAGGAACTTGTGACTAAAGGGCCATGCCTTCCAGCCACCTACAGCCAGGGAATCTGCTCAGTCTCAACTCTAGAGAGATTCTGATTGGCTGAGCCCTAGGTCACATGCCCACGTCTTGACCCAAGATGGGCAGAACCCTTTGACTGACAGACTCACCAGGTAGGGGAGGGCCATTGTTCACAAAAAAAAAAAAAAAAGAAAGAAAGAAAAAAAGAAAAGCTGAAAATTCTGTTACCAAAGGGAAATGAGTGCTAAGGCAGGCAAAAGTGATAGGCTGTTCTTTACCACTGTTAGTTCATTTAATCCTTCTCCCCCAAATGAATGCACTTGGTATTGTTTTCCCTGTTGCTTTAGATGACAGTGTTGCAGCATTTGCAACTAGTATAATCATTCTTCACTCCTAAATGTCAAACTCTGAATAGGAAAAAAAAATAATGCTTGGGGAGAATATTTTCTCAATCTGCTTTCAATAGTTATTTCAAGCATAATCTTTATCAACAGCCACAATCTAATAAAATTGTTTTGCTTTCTCAATTTGGAATTTTGGGGAATTATCCCACTGTGCCTTCTGATATGTACACAGCCAGAATGTGGTTGCAGTGCAAACATAAGGGAACAAGGTTGCTTGGTGAAGTCAAGGGCTAATGCATTGGCACACATTAAAGTGTTGATTTTGGTTAAAGGAAAACAGGTGTTTAGCTACACCAAGGCTTAACTACTAGAAAGTATGAAGGTAATGAGAGATACCTTATCTCATGTAATCTTCCAAAAGAGTGCAATGCATAAGGAACAGAGGGCTTTTGTGAAGTGTCGTAACTGCAGATATTTCCGTCCTTAGTTGACATGAGTATAATTTGTCAGGTCCACAGACACTGATCTTGCTACAGACAGTGTTTGGCTTTGAAGCCTGTGGTCCTACCAACTCTTTGCCTCGCTCCTGATAGCTCGTTGTCCGGTATCCCGGCCCTATGTAGTCCTCAGTTTACCCAGGTGCAGCATTTTTTAATAGCATGAGGAAGTCTTAAAGTACAACAACACAATCTCTGTGCAGTTGAAGTATATGGAAGTTATGCAGTCTTGTATTAAGTACTACTCAGCGAGGTGTTACATGGTAATTTAAGGACTTATCTGGGTTTCAGTGGTCATTTTTAGTGGGACCTGTAAGCCAGGGTCTCAGGTTCATTAGAAAGACATATCAGGGTGGAATGGACAGTTCAGATTGCTGTTCATGATATGCCCCTACCCTCTCCTACTGGTCAGGAAGCACTGTGGTGTAAAGTTCTGGCTACTGATGGACATGAGCTTGACCATAGCCCTCAAGGCAGAGTGGAAGGGGTGGGACAAAAAGTTAAGAGGCTCTCCTTTAAAGAATGGAATACCTCCATTCTCTTTTCCATCGCAGACCATTTTTCTAGCTCTGACTCTGTCAATCTTGAGTAAGTTCCTTGCGTCAGTCTCTTATAGCTGGGAGACTGGGACGTTTGGGCAAGGATTCATGTCTGGGACCCAGGTTCTCCTTGGGCAGTTACAAGGATTATTCTCACAGCATTTCATCCTTGCTGCTGTCCTGCAGTCTCTCGTGGTTATTCCTCTGGTAAGTCCCCAACTAGCCACTCCTGGCTCGAGATCCTTAGCCACTCACGTTCACATTAACTCAGTTCCTCTTTGCTGACACTCCCATCTCAGACAGTATGTCCGGATTGTCTTTTTGTGTTTGGGCCTACAGCTCCTCCTCCAGCCCCCTCCTCCCCTCTTCTGCCAGGAATGGCTAAACAAGCTAAAGCATATTTGTACGAGGGAGTGATTGCTAGGTGTAAAACTGACCATATGTCAACTCTGATCGGTGTGACTATGCAACGGTATTAAGGTAAAATTTAAGAAGGAATTACACACACACACATATATCCAGATTACAACTGTAAAAATACGTGTTTATTAATGTTCATAACCAAATTTAATCCAATTTGGAGAGTAATGTTTTTGTAAAATTATTTATGTAAATTATTTTAAAACTGACATAAAATTTAAAAGTTCTAACATTTTATCTAGCTTTTTTCTAAAAAGCTCCCTTTCACTTTCTTCTCTGTCCCAGTGATGACACTGGACCCAATGAGGAGCCCACCCCCTCCCCTCTCTCCTTCTATCCAAGAAAGGCCTGCATATTGGAGTCTGTATTCTCTCCATTTTATTGTAGCCACTCCTTTGGCTCCTGCACAGGTTGCAGTCTGATTGGAAATTACCAAAGCCACCATGCCCAGGGAGAAGGAGTAGGTGTTGGTTTTTCCCACTGGCTCACTCCTGTCTCTCTAAAGTCTTCTTTGATAGTTGCTTAGAGCATAATCTCAAGCAGGGACTCCTATCAAGTGGGAACATAACGTGCTTCCGCATCAAAATGAAGGAAATAGGATAGGGGACATAGTGTGGCGGCGGGGGGGAGGGGCAGGAAAAGGGACTGCAGTAACAAGAACCCTCGATCACTCAGCTGTCAGAAACTCGGGATAAGAGTTCTCTTCTATGACAGGTGACTCTCAAAGTGCTACACGTAAAGGCAAGAACTTGTTTGGTGGTTAGCTGGTCTGTTCCTATGGTATATGAGCCTCTACTCTAGACTGATCCCATTTCCCATGGGAACATGATGTGAGCCACAAATGCAATCCATAGATGTCCTTTTAAAATTTCTAAGAGCCACAGTAAAAACAGAAGAAGCAGGTGAAGTTAATCTCAATAATATATTTTAACTCACCATCTCCAAAATATCATTTCAAAATATAGTCAACTTGACGGATACCAATCAGCTGTTTTACGTTCTTATTTTTCTTACTCAAACTTTTTAAAATTCAGTGCAGGGGTGCCTGGCTGGCTCAGCCGGTTAGGCATCCGACTCTTGATCTCAGCTCGGGTCTTGATCTCAGGGTCGTGAGTTCAAGCCCCGTGTTGGGCTCCATGCCCAGCGTGGAGCCTACTTAAAAAAAGATAATAACAATAAATAAAATCCAGAGCTCATCTCAGTTAGGACTCTGCCACACTTTAAGTGCTTGGCAGCCCCACGTGCCCTGTGGCTCTCATTCTGGAGAGCCTAGCTCTAGACCTTTCTGAATCCAGCACAGGGGAGGGTGGTATCCTGGTGAGTGTGTGTGTCATTTTTCAGCCCCTCATCTCAGAGATCTTTGTCTGTGGCTAAATTCTGAACATTTCTGTTGAAGAAGCGCCTTGTTATCTCTATTTTGCTGTGCTGGTTTGGACACCCCCATAGAGCTGGTCACCAGCCACACAAGTTTCTGGAACAGTGACAATAATCCTCTTTTCCCCAGCACACTGATTTCACAATCATGTTTTCTTTCTCCTCTGTTTTTTAAATATTCCCTTTGATTTTTAAATATTTCCACAAGTCAGAAATTGTTGAATGCCATCACTTAGGCTGGTTTTGATCTTGGCAGTTCCCTCTTGGCTCAGAAAGGGCTTATCCAGTATATAACTCAAAGTTCAGGAGCACCTTCTTAAACTTCTACTCTTCATTGTGGCCTCCTTTGGATTTTTGCTGCCAGTAGGACAATATTATTAATGGTGCATTGGCATTATTGTGAGCTATCTTTCAGAGATCTGTGGGTCCCCATTTGTTTATTAATTTCACTTGCGTCAGATAAAAGATGAGGTTATTGTAATTTCTTTTCTGCAGATGTAAAAATTGAGGCCCGAGGACTGCCCACAAGCAGTTCCATCCCAGGGGAATCAGAGCCGAGTGGCTGGAAGGCATTATCTTCTGCCTGCATGACTTTATGTCTAATCCCTCTTGGCTTCGAGCCAAGCAGTTTGTTGCAAGGTGTGGGCTGCTAATAAACAGAAAGCATTTGTTTTTTAAGCTTTTGATTTCATGTCTCTAGATGTGCGTTTGGAACAGTATCAGGATTGTGTTTTTGGTATAAAGAACAGAAAATGTAGCACTGATGGCTGGAAAAGAGAGGTCCCTCTGCCTCCGGCAGGGACCTGTTCCGGGGGGGCAGGGGGGAATCCTGGGCTGATAAGACGTAGATAAGGCCCCATCCATTTTTGCTCGGCTATTCCTAGAGTTCGCCAGGCCTCGTGTCTGCACTGTGGGCCGGAAGAAGATGGAAAGGCAGAGAGGTGTCACCTAGCAAGACTTTGTTTTTTATTTAGGAGAGGTTGCCTCTTCCTGAGAGTTACACCTACATCACGTGGGTCAGAACTGTGTCACATGGTCACCCCTTGGTGGAAGGTGATCAGCGGATCGAATGCTTTTACCCAGGCACACTGCTGCCCTGGGCAAATAAAAGAGGAGGAAGAAAGAGAGAGTGGGTTTTGGATAAGCAGTTACTATTGTCATCCACAAGGACAAATGTCTTTATCATTAAGTAACTATGGGATCTTCTGGGCTTCCAAGGGATAGTTTCCTTTTTGTGTCCACACACGGAGTTCCTTGTAGCTCTCAGTGAGATTTGAAATAGCGGGGATACCAGTGTCAATGTCTTAGTTTTGACCACAGTTTTTTTTTTTTAAAGATTTATTTATTTGACAGAGACAGCAAGAGAGGGAACACAAGCAGGGGAAGGGCAAGAGGGAGAAGCAGGCTTCCCGCTGAGCAGGGAGCCTAATGCCAGGCTCGATCCCAGGATCCTGGGATCCTGACCTGAGCCAAAGGCAGACACTTAATGGCTGAGCCACCCAGGTGCCCCTGCACCATGGTTATTTTAACATTACGGTGTGCTGGGGTAGATAGGAACTGTCTATACTATCTTTACTGCTTTTCTATAAATCTAAAATAATTTCAAAATATAAAGCTTATTTTTTAAAAAGCAGGCAAGGTTTTTCCTATATCTGTGTTCCTTTTTTTTTTTGTTTGTTTAAGAAAAAGTGAATACAGATATAAATTATATAGAAAATAGATGAAGACCATTTTTTTAAAAAACTGCTAAATCTCACCACTGATTTCTTCTTTTTTTGAACATCCCCTTCTTCCTACTTTGAAAGTACCATACTCTTCAGTCTCATAAGGAACACTTGATAAATTACTCGACAGTAATGGACCAGCAGGTTCTGTGGTAACCTTTCTGAAAAGAGTTAGAAAATGCCATCTAGGAATAAGGCTTTGGTGGGTGTTCACACCCCCCGTTTCTTGGGTAAGATTTTATTCTGGTACCTTCAGCATCCCACTGGATGCTTTTCTCTGTGTTGTTGGCCTTGCTGAATTGATCTGGGTTAGGATGGATGCCTCCTTTTCTTCCAGTCCACCTAGAGTTGCTTCCAGATGCTTCCCCTACATAGGCAAAGTCTGCAGAGGCTTATACCTTGGAAAGGTATCTTTTGGGCACTGATAACCTGGGCCTCAAGGAAACCCACACATGGCCAACATTAATGGAGTGCCCCTGGCCCAGAAACTGTAACAGGCCTTTTACCTATGTCCTTCCATTATTTCTTCAACTCATTTTCCAGATGAATACAACTAGAGCTCAGGGCAGTTAAGTAACTTAGTAAAGACTGGGCATCCAGCACTGGGCAAAACATGAGTATCAAAGATGAATCATCTTTGGAGATTCTGGCAGTATTTTCTCAGGCTGAGTGTAATGGATAGTGGAAAAATTGTCTGTATTATTTAGATAAATACAATGCAGTTCATCACTTAAAAAAAAAAAAAAGAGTGAAGCTGGTGTTCAGCCCAGGGCCATCTGAGACCAGAACAGTGTTTTCGACGTCATCATTCTGTCCTTTTGATGAACAATTCCAAGGTAATAAACATTCTGGCCTGGTGAAGAAAGAGTTTTGTGGAAAATGTGCCCGTCCAAACTGCCTTCTGTAAACTAGAGATAGGAATAAATGAGGGATAAGTAGATTCTGATGTTTTGGTGTTTGTCAGCTCATTTACCTCCTCATTGGCATAATTACATCTTTGGATGGGAGACAGTCTAGAGAGGATATTAAGGAATGGGGTTCCAGAGTTAATCTGTCAGTGTTTCTGCCTTAAACCTTTCAGTTAATAACTATGGGAGTTTACTTTGGGCAAGTTTACTTTGTGTAATCCTGTTTTCTCATCTGTAAAATGGGAATAATTCTAATGGTTCTCTTATAGTGCTGCTATGAGAACTGAATGATATAATTATGCATGTGCTCAGCATAGGGCCTGCCCAGCACGGAGTATCACTCAATAAATGTTAGCTGATTGTTACTTTCATTATTGTTATCATCAACATCTTCAGCATCAAATGCCTTGGTGGAACTCAATATAAATTTGATGACTTCACCCATGCTGGCCTTACACAGTATCTTATCCATACTCCACACTGAATGTCTACGTGTTAAATAAATCAACACTGAGGTGCTTTAATTAGGCCTTTGGATTTATGCCAACAATTCCAAAAGATCTAGAAGAGAGTCACAATTTTTTTTTCATTGAATTTTGTATGTGAAGTATTCCATTTCCTGGACAAAATAAGTTTGTGTTTAGACCCTTGCGCTTATGGTATCATTTAGTCTTTGAAAAACATACCCTTTGTTTTGAATTTTATCACTAGCAGTGAAGGTTCTAGTCTTTGGAATGCACCCAGCTATTATTTAATGATGCATACAGAAGAAGAAAACATAATTTGACCTACTTTCTGTTTATTACCTTTACATTTCTGGCAATAAGACACAGAAGCTGCAAAAACCTACACAATCACGATGTCATGTTTTGATTTTCTTCTTTTCTGCTATCCTTACTAGAGTTACTTTCGTCCTTCTTCCTCATCTCTTTCCCATCCTCTCTGCCCTTCAGTCAATTGAGTTAGTGCAATTGGGCTCTAACTTTGTGAATGTGAAGTGTTTTGTTTTAGTAATATCAATTAATAGGACTTTATACGCTAAAACCAATTTCCTGTTTTCATATCCTCTTCTTAATGTTGTCGGTGCTCAGGAAGTAATTATTTTAGTTCTCCGACTCACTGTTGTTATTGCCCTTTGAAGAGTTTTGTATCCCAAGCACCTAGCTCTGTTCTTACGTGGCACAGACTCTTAAATACAACTGCTTAATGTTCTTAAATCAAGGACTTTTGCTGCTTTAGGAAACAAAGCTCTTTCAACTTCTGCACTCCTTTAGGGTGGTTTGCGATGGGTAATTATGGCCTTAAGTATAGCTCAGATTTAAAAAAAAATTACTTTAATCTTCTATTGTAGTTAGTTCTCAATGCATGTTTTCCACCAAACATACGATTAAAAAGCATGATATGAATATTTTTTAGTCTTGACGGTTTTTTTAAATCTGCAGCCTACTAAGTGACCTAAGTTGCTCAGACTCTGAAGGACGGTGAATTAGCAGGAGCAGGGAGCCCAAAGAGTGCAGAGCCTTCCCTGGACACATGAAACAATGGAAAGCTTTGGACTTGTTGGCAGGGAAGGTGCAGCATTTTCATATGCAGATTTTTTTTTTTTAAGATTTTATTTGTTTATTTGACAGAGAGAGACACAGTGAGAGAGGGAACACAAGCAGGGGGAGTGGGAGAGAGAGAAGCAGGTTTCCCACTGAGCAGGGAGCCTGATGCGGGGCTCCATCCCAGGACCCTGGGCTCATGACCTGAGCCGAAGGCAGACGCTTAACCGACTGAGCCACCCAGGCGCCCCTCTTATGCAGAATTTATTTGCCTTTTAGAAACCTGAAGTCTGAGGACTAGATCGGCCACCTGCTTAGCCTTGAGGTTTATCAGTACTCTTAGACAATGTCTGCAGGCTCTAAGTGGTCCTTTTATGAGGAGGTACAGGGATCCATAGGAGATGAGAAAGCGAGCAAGAGGAAATGGAGTGAGGAGTAAGATGGAGTGACAGCCTTGATGGCCCAGAATGATCCTTCACCCACCATGGTGCCCTCGGGGAAGCAGTGAGCCACATCCACCTCTGCTCTGTGGAGGACAGTGATGAGGAGGATGCTAATTATGGCAGCTAGTGAGGGTCTCCTGTCTTAAAGGTGACTGGAAGAACTTTTAGCTTTGGTACCAGTTTGCATTTGTAGTATGGTACCCCCCATCTCATCCTTGATGATCATTCTTCTTCATTGTGATAGCCATTACCCTTTCCCGCCCCCCTCTGTTTAAGCCCTCTTTTCACTCTGCTAAGTCACTTATGTGATCCCAGATCCAAGACCACCTTTTAAAAAGGTTTGATGGAGGTGCCTGGGTGCCTGGGTGGCTCAGTCAGTTAAGTGGCTGACTCTTGGTATGGGCTCAGGTCATGATCTTGGGGTCCTGGGATTGAGGACCACCCACTGTTGGGGGGCTCTGCACTCGGCGGGGAGTCTGCTTGAGATTCTCTCTCTCCCTCGGCCTCCTCCTTCCCCCCCTACTCATACTCTCTCAAAAAGATAAATCTTTAAAAAATTAAAAAATAGGGGCACCTGGGTGGCTCAGTCGTTAAGCATCTGCCTTCGGCTCAGATCATGATCCCAGAGTCCTGGGATCGAGCCCCACGTCAGGCTCCCTGCTCGACAGGGAGTCTGCTTCTCCCTCTCCCACTCCCCCTGCTTGTGTTTCCTCTCTCGCTGTCTCTCTCTCTGTCAAATAAATAAATAAAATCTTTAAAAAAAATTTAAAAATAAATAAAAATTTAAAAATTAAAAGGTTTGTTGAAATGCCATCCAGAGAGCAGTTGGTAACTGCACGTTCTCTCCCTCCACCTCCCTCCCAGCCCCTCTTATCACACTGCTGGATTCAGTTGGCTTATTTCATGATGCCTCTTGTATTATGTCATTTGCCAGCAAACATTCCAAGGATGAATGAAGGTATGTGACCTTCCTCCCTCCAACTATATAAGTAGCTTAAAATGTCTTTTATATTCAGCTGAATTTGTAGATTTCAAAGTGATAGATTTTTATATTCATCTTTAGATTTTATGTGTCAGTGGAATAGAAACCAATTTCCCCTCTTGTACATAATCACTTTTTAAGGTCTCTTTGTGTTTGCTGAAGTCATCCTAATAACTTAAAAGAGGAAAATGTAGCCACATTGTCCACAAAAAGAATATATATATGTCACTTTATTATTTTGGTAGATTACATGACATTTCTCTCATGCTTTCTGAAAAGTGAAGGCACACAGCAAATCAGGATCTCTTTTCTTTTACCAAGTATCAACAACATTGTGAGCTTAGTGCTTCTAGAACCCCCACTTTCCTAAACAATTAGATCGTCTTGTAGTTGTATGGCTTCAGCTTTCTGGCTATGCCTGATTTTACTCTTATTTTATGTTTGATTTAATACCAAGCCAAGTCAAGCCCCTTGGGAATGCTATCCATATGAAAGGAAAGTCTTCATAAGTCCCAGAAATTATAAATTGAATGGATAACTAATTATCACTTTCAATTACAGCTGTAATTGTAAGAGCACAACTAGAAAAACCAGATATTGGGCGCCTGGGTGGCTCAGTTGGTTAAGCGACTGCCTTCGGCTCAGGTCATGATCCTGGAGTCCCGGGATCGAGTCCCGCATCGGGCTCCCTGCTCGGCAGGGAGTCTGCTTCTCCCTCTGACCCTTCCCCCTCTCATGTTCTCTCTGTCTCAAATAAATAAATAAAATCTTTAAAAAAAAAAAAAAAAGAAAAACCAGATATTGAATGTCAGCTTTCAATATTCTCTCTTATTTATTCGTGGTTAGAGGTTCATATTCTCAAGGAGCAAAGCACAAAATTTGTCAAATTGTTTATGTCACAACATTTACCTTACATAAAAGTCCTGTATAGTGTTGGGCTCTGAGAAGTAAAAAATTGGAACAACCTCAAGATTTAGAGCCGCCAATCACCGTCCCCCAAATGATTTTTCTTTCCTTCTCTTTATTATTTTCCCCCGGGAGTTTAGGTTATTTCTTCTGTGTTTACCAAAGAGTAAGTCGCCTATGTAGCAAATGGCTTTATACTTAATATAGTCAATGTCATGTTAAAGTATAGGAAGAACGAACTCTTTTCTGTCTCTGGAATATAAACTATATGTCATTTAGCTGTTGTTTATTTCTTAAGACTTTACATGTGTAATTTATGACCGAAGGCTAAAGTCAATCTTTAGGAGTCTAAGAATAAGAAGACTTAAACCACTAGATTTCAGATGACATTCTAAATCTCTCACATCCATTATCCCGTTTTTCCTTCACAGCAAAGCCGTGCAAAGTTAAAAGTTTAGTAAGTTGCCCAAAGCACCCTGCTAGTCAGGTTGGCAGAACTGGGATCAAAACTGAGATCATCTAACTCTAGTACCTGCACTTTTTATTGTGTAATATTAGCTTCTAAAAGTTTTTCAGCCTAAGAGAGTGTTTAATGAAGTGCCACCTTAATTGTTTTGTTCTTATCTGAATCGATGCCTCTTTTAGCAGACTTTGGTTTTGATGAGCTTGAAAGGATGAGCAGATGAGGTGTCATAGTCCACTCACCATGCTAAGATAGATAGCTGGGATGGTATGCGTCACTTAGTAGGTGCTCACATTGTTGGATAAATGAATGGATGCCATGTGTGACTGATTGATGCCATAATATGGTTGTCTACCTGCACTCTTGAAGCTTTTGTGCCTACGATTATCTGTGTTATACCTAAGGCCATGCTCACATGGCCTTAATGGTCATAAAATTAATGGTCTGTTGTCTCCTCCAGTTTTTGTTTTCCATGATTCGGTCACATTTAAGATCATTTGCACCATTGAAGAGGGAATAGGATGAATAAGGACTATTTGAATTTAACCCCTTCATCTCAGATGCCAAATTTATCTTTTGAGCTGTATGTGGTGGAGAGCTGGGGAGGTGGAGAATGGAGCATGGCTATGACTTCAACTCTAGGTCTTGGTATTTAAAGCCTGGGGAGATTAAATTGGTAGTCAAATTTCCATTTCAATGAAAACTATTTTTTAAATTACTTTTAGCAATTCTGGAATTTGTTTGGATTTAGAGTGTTTTTCTGGATTTATTTATACCAGAGCCAATGTTTTCTATAATTCACAGTCCAAAGAGAAAGCAGTAGGTATTAATAAATGTTTACAGAACTGTGTATTTTCAGGTTGTAATTTAAGATACTGTTGCCAAAGTCAACTTGAGGATTTAAAAAAATCTCAGTGAACTCAGAAAAGTTTGCCAGAAATAAATAACTTCTCTACAAAATTTTATTATAGCATTATTGAATGTAGTGATACAGTAAATTTATATTAAAATTTGACTATCCACAATAGAACCACTATTTGTAGATATTGTATCAAAGTGTAATTGGCTTATCTCTTGGTCCAGGATGCATTCAGCATCTCCTGAACCCAAGAGTGCATTATTTACGAAGAACATTGCAGAACTACCACTGAATTAAGTGTATTTGTCTTTGTGGCCAACATAATTCATTTAGCCAAAGTGACTAGTTTATCACCATTTAAAGACAATGAAACACCCATATGAATCATAAAGTTAACAGTTGGCAGGGGGACTCTCTTGATAGGGACCCACCTTTCTAAGACTTGGATATTCATGTAACCAGAATTACTCATAGCAAATGTGCATGATAAATACAACTGTAACCCTAGATTGCATTTGTTGGTGTTGAGCCAACAGGGATATGATGCTATTTGTAAAAAACCTAGAGAGGCTGCTGTCCTAGTTACCACTATTGATAAATGAGTTAATGTGATTCTCATTGGGTTGTGTTAGATTATTTTCCTAGTGATTTACAGAATTTTAAATTTCACATTTCAAAAAAAATTGCCAAGAATGATACTTTAAAAAAAACAACCTTTTATCTCTTTTTACCATCATTTCATAAATTGCAGGACAAAAAAATGTACACAGCATGTAGTCAACCTAACTCAACGGATTTGAATTCAAGAAATGGATGGATGAATGGACAACAAAAAAGTTGTGATGCTATCATTTCAGAATAAAGGAAAGGCTTTCAATGGAATATACTTAGTTTTAGGAAAGACTAGCTGCACTGTCCTTCGTGTTCCAACTTCCCATGCCCCAGTAACCTCTTCATGACATATCACGAACCCACACCTTGGTTTAGGAAGAATTGTTGTATAGCCACTAAATAGTTCAAAGTTAGCTGTGTTCTGGACATACTGCTTATCTGACTACCCATCACAGACTATTCACTGCCAGTCTTTTACTGAGCACCTACTCTGGGCCAAACACGGTCATCTAGGATTTCAGGATGCCAGAATGATTAAGACACAGTCTGGGCCCTCAAGCAGAGTGACTTAGGTGGAAGAAAGAGATGGGCTCCCCCCACCACCAAAACAAACAAACAAATGATATGTGGTCTCTGTATTATTTTTGCAACTCTCTGAGTCTATAATTATTTCAAAATCAAAAGTTTAAAAACGAATGGACGTATGGCTATGGGACTAGCACTTTGCTGGGCACTGGGACACATGACTACATGAAACTATGATCCCTGCCCCAGAGAGCCTAGAGTTGAGTGGACAAGGCAGAGAAGTGAACGGACAATGCGGGCGCAGTGTGGTAAGTGCTCAGCGGGAGGTTATATAGAGGCTCGGACAATACCTGGAAGAGTATGACTTTAGATAGGGTAGGGGGGCTGAGGTCAGGCAAAGCGCCCCCCGAGGAATTGGTTAGCAGATTTGTAAAGTGCATGGCATGTGGAAAGACTTTGGGACGGTGTGTGGACTAGCCATGTGGCATCTGGAGAATTATACTCTTTCCGAAGATGTTTGCCCCTGTCGGATGGAGTCTTCAGGCTGTGGTGCTCCATGACCAGGACACCAGGCATGCTTATCTTGTTGTTTCTCCTTCGCAGTGTCCAACAAGCACCCGTTCGTGGACAGCAACCTTCTCTACCAGTTCAGAATGAACTTCCGGCGGAGACGCAGACTGATGGAGCTGCTCAATGAAAAATCACCCTCCTCTCAGGAAACTCATGACAGTCCCTTCTGCCTGAGGAAGCAGAGCCATGACAATCGGAAATCTACCAGTTTTATGTCTGGTATGTCAGTTTCGTTGTGTATTGATCATGTGCATTTGCCTTTTGAGAACTAGTAGAGTAATACCTCACCTTTGTGAAATGCTGTTCTCTGGCACCTTTTTATTTATTCATAACAAGAAGTATGAAAAAAAAAAAAAAAACCCTAGCATGACCAAATTGTTCCTGGGCAGTCCATTTAGATGTTTTGAAGACCATTTTATCAAATTATGTTTTTTTGTGATAGAAGCCTTCTTAAGCTCTCATTCTACCTGATTTGCTTTTCATTTATAAACAATTCTTATATATCATTAATGATCCAGTGTTCTAAATCACAGCACTGAAAAGCTATATATTTTAATGGTGAATAAAGACTTAGGAGGGCATATTCAAGTAAAAGGCAACTGATTGTCAACCCGTCACGAAGCGGTGAGCCAGAACAAAGAAAAATTGTGAAAAGCAAGCAGAGGAGCTCATAAAGCCCAGGATGTCACATGGAAAGTCAAACAGTCCCATATTTACAGTGACCCCTACCAGAAATGATGCTGACAGGTGTTCGCAAAGATAACCCCGCTCAGCTGGAAAAGGTTAACTTGAGGTGCCTTCTGCGGAGGAAGCAGAGGTGCTTAAAGGGGTATCTTCAACTCTTCTGAAAACTTGGCATGGATTGACCTGAGAAACTGGTTGGCCTAAGGTTTGGACATTCTGGGCTTCAACCTGAAACTCAAGGCACAGTGAAATGTGTGTCTTGGTTATTTATGGCAGGTGGCGGTGAGAACACTTGCAGTTATATTAGACCTTTCTGTGCCCCCTGGCACTGAGCTAAGCTTGGTTGCATGAGTTTTCCTCTTTAATTCTCACTATATCCTAAGAGGAAGGACTTTTCTTATCCCCTTTTATGGGTGGAGAACCTGAGGCATGGAGCACTGGAGGGGCTTACCCAAGGTTACAAAGCTAGAAAGGGGTGGACGGAGCTGGATCTCGCACCAGTTCTGTCTTAACTCTAGTGCTTCTGTTATACTGTGTCCGCCCCCATCCCCCTCTCCCAGGCTCTGCAGATGCAGCTAGGGGGGGAAGAAAGAATGAAGCAAGCAAGAGCCCCTCAGGGAAAGTGAGCATTAGCAGCCAGTCAGGAACCCAGTCTGTGCTCAGACACACCCCAGTCGTGTGTCCCCTTCAGGCTGCAGACTTCTGCAAACGCAGAGTAACTGTTCCTGTTCTTTCTAGCACTAACATTTGCCTGTTTCTGGTGGGCCCGATAGACCAGAAAGTGACCATGATGAGAAGGAGGACAGAGGGGACGTGGTCACCATAAAAGCCAGCATTTACTTTGTGCTTCCTGTGTCCCAGGCACTAAGGGAACTCTCCACGGCTTCTGTCATTTGACCGTACACCTTCCTCTCTCCTCTCGCTTGTTGAGAGCCACCCGCTCTGTGGCAAAGAGAACCAGATCAGAGCCCTGAACTGCTGCCTCACATACACTTCCAGCGCTAAACCTGTGGGGGTATTGTGTTTTAATCTCCCTCTTCCATGGCTCTGGGTGATCAGTGACTTCATATTAAATCAGGAGGCGTGGGGCGCCTGGGTGGCTCAGTCGTTAAGCATCTGCCCTTGGCTCTGGTCCTGATCCCGGGGTCCTGGGATTGAGCCCCACACTTCGTGGGAAGCCTGCTTCTCCCTGGGAAGCCTGCTTCTCCCTCTCCCACTCCCCCTGCTTGTGTTCCCTCTCTTGCTGAGACTCTGTCAAATAAGTAAATAAAATCTTTAAAAAATATTTTTTAAATCAGGAGGCATTTATTACTGTCAATCTATTAAGCATCTAGCCAGCAGTTAATTTACATCTTTCTGGGGACTGCTCCTCCGCAGGTGCTCAGTCATTCTTGAAATAACATTTTATGTGCCTGAGTACGTTCCCATACATCATATAATCCACTCCTTGTACCAGTCCTGTGGGATTGCATTATTCCCACTTCACAGCTGGGGAAGTTGAGGCCCTGAGAACTGAAGCAAAGGGCCCCAGGTTATGCTACCAGTGAGTGGCAGGCTGCAATTCAAATTGCTTCTTTCTTTCTTTCTTTCTTTCTTTCTTTCTTTCTTTCTTTTCTTTTCTTTTCTTTTCTTTTCTTTTCTTTTCTTTTCTTTTCTTTCTTTCTTTCTTTCTTTCTTTCTTTCTTTCCTTCCTTCCTTTCCTTCCTTCCTTCCTTTCTTTCCTTTCTTTCTTTCTTTTCTTTCTTTTCTTTCTTTCTCTCTCTCTCTCTTTCTCTCTCTCTCTTTCTTTCTTTCTTTCCTTCCTTCCTTCCTTTCTTTCTTTCTTTTCTTTTCTTTCTTTCTCTCTTTCTCTCTCTCTCTCTTTCTCTTTCTTTCTTTTCTTTCTTTCTCTCTCTTTCTCTCTCTCTCTCTCTTTCTTTCTCTCTCTCTCTCCCTCCCTCCCTTCCTTCCTTTAGATTTTTTAATTTATTCATCCGAGAGAGAGAGAGAGAGAGAGAGAGCTCGCGAGCAGGGGGGAGGGGTAGAGGGAGAAACAGACTCCCTGCTGAGCAGGGAGCCCCATGCAGGACCTGATCCCAGCACCCTGGGATCACGACCCAAGCGGAAGGCAGACGCTTAACCGACTGAGCCCCCCAGGCGCCCCAAATCCCTTTCTGAGTCCGAGGACCCGCCTGGCCGCAGGCGGCGGCTGAAAGCCCGCCGCTCTAGGGCACCGAGGCCAGCGCCCTCACAGCTGCGTGTGTTTGCCGCCCGCGCAGTCAGCCCCAGCAAGGAGATCAAGATCGTGTCCGCCGTGCGGAGGAGCAGCATGAGCAGCTGTGGCAGCAGTGGGTACTTCAGCAGCAGCCCCACCCTCGGCAGCAGCCCCCCGGTGCTCTGCAACCCCAAGTCCGGTGAGTGAGCCCCGCTTCTGGCGGTGACTGTGGGCGGCGGGGCGGGTGTGCGGGCCGGGTCCCCCGGCGGCCGATTCTCACAAGGGGGAGGCTCGTGTGTGGGAATCTTGGGGCCAACGCCTGTGCAACGGAAGGGAAGCATGCAGGTTTGGGCAGAGGGAGAATCAGGCTGCCCCACGGACCCCAAGGGGAGCTCTGGGGTTGGGATGGCCCTTCAGAGTTGTCCCAGCTTGGGGTGAGGTGGCGAGGCCTTTCAGCCCTGGGGTTGACCAGTCATTAGATGTTGGCTGCTCCTGGGAGGAGGGCATGACCTTGGGCAAGGCAGCTCTCTTCAGAGCTGGTTCCAAAGACAGCTGAAGATATCAGCAGTCCCGGCAGCTGGGAGAAGCCCCTCAATCCTGAAGAGGGTTTCAGCAGATGCAAAGATCTTCTGGGTCCCAGCACCGCCCCCCCCACCCGCACCCCCCTGCAAAGAAGAGGCACGGTTCTGTGCAAACCCAACTCCCTCTGAAAATGACTCTTGGTGCCTTGCAGTTTCAAATCCTAGTCATCGACCTCCATGGCCTTTACCTTCCAGAAAAAAAAAGTCTAGGCTCAAAGGTGGTTGATGAGCTTGTGCTTAGAATCAGTTCTTCAGCCCACAGGTGCCTGTAACTCACGCAATACTACTAGCTTCTCATTGCCCCTTACCCACCTCTCTCCCAGGATTACATCACGTGGTCCATATTGCTAATAATCACTGCCTTGAAAACACCCTCAACTCCCTTTGTTTCGTGCCCTGTCTACCCTTAGTCCAGTATATCACTTTCAGGGAAGGGGCTTTGCTCCTTTGGCTTATGTTGTTCCCTCGGCTTATGTTGTTCCCTCATCACCACATTTGGGGATATAAAGATGAAAGGTCATGACCCCTTCCCTCAGTGAACATATCATCTCTCTGCACATGTTAGCGAGAATAAGGACAAATAAGATGTTGATCAAAGAGCTTTAAGAGAAAACTTAAGGCTGTTTTCTAGGCAAGTGGGTATTTTACTTAATCTAACATTTTTTTTGCTACCTTCTGGAGGGTTAGCTGGAAGGATAAAATCATAACCTGCAGCACATGAATGAAGAAACTGGCTTCCACACGGACTCTGGCTGGAAAATCATTGAGCCCCCATATGCAACCAGCTTTTTCAATTAATAGAACCCTGCCGATAAGGTACAATGAGAAAGGAGAACTGTATTCTTAGAAACAGGTTTTTTGAAGCCTCTGATGGAAATCTGGCAGGTGTAACCTGAAGTCAGAAGCAGAAAGAGTTCAGTTTCAGGAAAGGGTCAGCCAGGCTAAAGCCATTTTGCTTGCTTTCGATTGCATACAATGGTGGCGTAAGAACAAAGTGTTAATTACTTAAATGAACTACATTTGCATTGTTTCCTCTTTCTCCTTGCCCCTTGGCTCAAAGGGAAAAGTTTGCTGATAAGCAGGCAGCAAAGAAAGGTCAGGTTGCCTTATTTGGGTCTCAATTATGGTCGTCTCAATTGTCTTAATCGTGGCTCATAAATCCTACGTTTTGCCCATATTCTGACAAGCTTCTCCCTCACTCTTGGGAGGGTTCCCAGGGTGCAGTGAGCTCATGTGTGATTTTTTTTCCCTCAAGCAGATAAGCAGGCCTTCACAGTAAGGCATTTAAAATTAATCATTATATTTACATCTGGATATAATGCCCTAAGCCAGCCAAAAAAAAAAAAAAAAAGAGCTACCAGATATTACCATGATTGGTGTCCTCGTGATAAGTAAATAACTTTCGAAGGACACAAAAAGAGAAAGCTAAAGGAAAATTCCATGGGCTTCAAGATTTCTATATTTTTCAACAGAAGAAAGAAATGGCACTATAATAAATATTTTAATTTATAATTCATTTTATTTTATTAGTATGGTGGTCAAATATTATAGTACAGTGTGATTCAAAACCATGATGAGCTATCATCTCTCACCTGTTTAGAATGGCTATTGTCAAAAAGACCAAAAATAACAAGTGTTGGCGAGGTTGTGGAGAAAAGGAAACCCTTGTACACTTGTTGGTGGGAATGTAAATTGGTGCAGCCACTGTGGAAAACAGTATGGGGGGGGGGTCCTCAAAAAACTAAAAATAGAAGTATCATATGATCCAGCAATTCCACTTCTGGGTATTTATTCAACGGTAGGAAATTGCAAGCTTGAAATGTTATCCACACCCTCATGTTCGTCACAGCATTATTTACAATGGCCGAGACATGGAAACAACCTAAGGGTCCAGGGATGGATGAATGGATAAAGAAGATGAGGGATATATATACACAATGGAATATCATTCAGCCATAAAAAAAAGAAGGAAATCCTTCCACTTGCAACAACGTGGATGGATTTGGGGGGGCATTATGCTATGTGGAATAAGTCAAACAGAAAGACAAATATGTGGTCTCACTTATATGTGGAATGAAAAGGGAAAAAAAAAACCAAACTCACATATACGGGGAACAGATTGGTTGTTGCCAGAGGAACGGGTGAAAATGGTCAAACAGTACAAATTTCCCGTTATAAAATAAATAAGTTCCGGGGGTGTAATATATAGCATGGTCACCATAGTTAATAATACTGTATTGTATATTTAAGAGTTGCTAAGAAAATAAATCTTAAAAGTTTTCATCACAAGAAAAAAAGTTGTGACTGAGTTAATAGGGTGTTAACTGGACTTATTGTGGTGATCATTTCACAAAAATATATACATATATTGAATCATTGTGCTGTAACCTGACACTAATATAATTTTATATGTCAATTATGCCTCAATAAAAAGAAAGAGAATGTGTATTAAAAGAAGTGGTCAGTATTGTTGTCAAATATTACAGTGCAATGTGCTTTCTATATCCAAATTCATACACCCAGAAGTGGTTATGGGGGAGGGGGGAATTGTCTGATAGGGAATTAAAAGGGCTCAGTCCTCAACCACGGACTTCTTCTCTTACCTCCTGTTCATCTGAGAGGTTCTTTTCTTGATATTCGATCTACTCCCTCTTTTGGGGGGAACGTAAATTCATGTTCTCTTTTGTGAGCTTTCCGAAAGCAAAAGTCATCATCCCAGCCGCCTGTCATCTCAAGGAGAAACACTTCATTGCCTTTAACGGAGAGGGGGTCTGTTAGGGCCAAGTTTCCTGGTGGACCACTTTTTCTTTTTCTGTTGCACCCTTGTTCCAGGACTGGCCCCTGACCTCTGAATGCTGTCAGCCAAGGGAATTGAAGCCTGGCACTTTGCCAGGTTAGGGGCTTGGCCTTGGCCCCTTACGTTTCTTTGTGATACCCAAGTTCATGATCTCTGTCTAACTGGGTTAGGAGGCTCCCTGGCTCCCCATCTGCTGGCTCCTCTGGGTGGCTGTAGCAGTCCCCTCTCTAGTTCTTAGTGAGCACAGGATGAACGGAGAAGGTCCTTACAGTGGTCTCCCTCTCCCCTTTCTGTGGTGTCAGTTACCCAGGTCAACCACAACCAGATAGCAGATAATCCTCCTTCCCACATAGCGCCAGGAGGTCAGCGTAGCCTAAGGCTCTGTCATAGGGCCTGTGTGATTCACCTCAACCTCGTCTCATCGTGGAGGCATTTTATCATTTCATATCATCACAGGAAGGGTGAGTCCAGGACAATAAGATATTTTGAGAGAGAGAGAGAGAGAGACCACTTCATATAACTTTTATTACAGTGTATTGTTATAATTGTTCTATTATTAGTGATTGGTGTTAATCTCTTACTGTGACTCATTTCTACATTAAACGTGATCCTAGATATGTACGCTGAGGAAAAAACATAGTATCTCTAGGGCTCAGTACAATCTGTGGCTTCAGGCATCCACCGGGGGTCTTGGAATGTATCCCCTACAGATAAGGAGGGACTACAGTACTGTCAGGTTTTTAGGCAGCCAGCAAGTCAGGGATTGGCTGCTGGCTTTGCCATCTTGGTGGGCCACAGCAGCGAGCTGGTAAGAACCGATGTCTTAGGACAACTCACCACTGCCTTCTGGAGATTTTGAGCCCATTCTTCTGCTCACAGAGAGGGCAGAGCATGGGACGAGCCATGTCACAGTGGCTGATGGGCATGGGCATCCAATGGTTGAGTTTGAATCCCAGTTCTGCTCCCCAGGAGGGCTGAGACCTTGGACAAAGCTATTTAACTTTCTAAACCTCTGGTTTCTCACTAATAAAATAGGGACCATGAGGAAGCTAGCTAAATAGCTTTTGTGATGACTAAATGAGATAATGTATCTGGAGCACCTAGCACACGCTAAGTATGCATAACATTTCTCTAGCATCATTCCTCGGGGCAAAAGGCAGTGAGTGTGTCCATGCAGTCTGGGGTATTGGTCAGGAAATAAGTAAAGCCTCTGCGAGTGGGATGTGTGCGGTATGTTGTGAGGGGTTAGCTCTTGAAACATGGCTATCGGACCTCTAGCGTCAAGTCTCTCTCTTAACCTTGTCCTGTTGAATACGTATCAGGATTCAAAAGAAAGAAGTGTGAGCACTAGAAACTTTTTCTTTTTCTTTTTTTTAAAGATTTTATTTATTTATTTGACAGAGAGAGACATAGCGAGAGCAGGAACACAAGCAGGGGGAGTGGGAGAGGGAGAAGCAGGCTTCCTGCAGAGCAGGGAGCCCGATGTGGGACTCGATCCCAGGACCCTGGGATCATAACCTGAGCTGAAGGCAGACGCTTAACGACTGAGCCACCCAGGCGCCCAGAAACCTTTTTCTTAATAGAAAAATGTCACCTCACTCCTGTGCCACTTCTTTCCATAGCTCTGTAAGTTGGCTTAGGGTTATTCATGGCTACTCTTGTTTTCCATCTCTGTTTGGCTAGACTATACACCGTGAGGCAGGGATCTTCACCACGCTTGTTTGCAGACAGTCATATATGAGGCATTCAGCATATATCCGCTACATGAGAAGGGTTTGCACCTTGACCTCGCATCTGTCTTACAGTGTTGAAGAGACCCGTAACTTCTGAGGAACTCCTGACTCCCGGGGCTCCGTACGCAAGGAAGACATTCACGGTAGGCTCCTCATTTGGGTTTTTTCAGGCTCGTTTTCTGTGCCGTGTCAACATGTCAGTGTACCAGTGTGTAGCTTAGGGATAGAATTGAAAAACCTTCTAATTTTCCTTTTGTCTTTGGCATTATTCTAATAGTAGATTTTCTTGACCCTTGGACACTAAAATGCATTAGGACTTGACATGATTTATGATGAATACAGCATTTTAAGCTCCTTTTGATGTGCCCTTAAGAAAAGATTTCCACTATATACTTAGTCTGATATAATTACAGACTTTAAGGCAAATGGCAGGGCAAATAATGCCAATAATTCTTTCTGTGTTACGGTTAATCCCCAAAACCATTTAAGACATTAGAGGAGTCTTTAGGGGAAAAAAGAAAACAATGGGATAATCTGTTCTACCATAAGGAATGGTGCTTTTGACAATGCTGAGCATGTCTTGAGTTACACAAGCACTGGATTTTGGATACCTATGCATTGCATACCTATGAGCACCTCCTAGCCGCCTGCCCCTTCTTGGAGGTCCTCCAGCCTTCCTTCTAGAACTGCCAGCCCCGCAGGCTTTCTTCAGACAGAATCCAAGTGCTCTGATTGACAGCACCTCACCCACTCTCCATCCCCCACCTCTTTCTCTCAGTCTCTGCACAAAACCACATCAATGTGCTCTTGAAAGCACTTCTCCTCTTCCTTCAGTCTTCTAACTTTTGGGGGCGCCTAGGTGGCTCAATTGGTTAAGAGTCAGTCTGCCTTCCACTCCGCTCATGATCCCAGGGGCCTGGAATCCCACATCGGGCTCCCTGCTCAGCAGAGAGTCTGCTTCTCCCTTTCTCCATCTACCTCTCCCCCTGCTCATGCTCGTGCTTGCGCTCTGTCTCAAATAAATAAATAAAATCTTTAAAAAAATCTCCTAACTTTTGTTTTATTACCTCAGGGACAAAAAAAGAAAAATCTTTCCCCACCCATTCAGGCTGCAAATATTTGTCAAGGACTGCTTCACATTCTGGGCACTGAGGAGTTAAAATAAAGATGGGCCCAGTCATAGCCAGTCAATATGAAAAAAGCCCTGGAACTATGTCTGTATCCGGGGAAAAGGTAAACTATACTTTTGGAAGTGAAATTAGGTATAAGAAACTAGTAATACTAGCAAAGCCTAAAGCCAATGAAGGGCCTAAACATCTGTTTGAGAATGTTCACAAAAATTGCATTTTCTTTCCCGCCTTGCCTCAGTCTCAAGCATTCGAGAAACCGTTGATTATGTTTGCAAGTTTTTTGGTTTCTTTTTGGTTTTAAATGTAAATGCCAGCATTGCCAGTAATTGTGAGTGTGTGTCTTCTGCATTTCAGTTAGGGTACGTATTAAAGACGTGTCTGGGAGCTGCCCAGGGAATGTAACTGCCCCTTCTAATGATTCTATAGGAAAAGGCACCCTCCGGTTTCAAACCACTTTTGGAATAGCACCTACTTGTAAATTGTGAACTTTATGTACTTACTCACTTACTTTTCTTGGTAGAGAAAATTGTGTTTCAAGAAAGCCAAAACTCTCATAAATTTCCCACTGTTAGTAATTTAAATTGTTCCTTTGGACTTCAAGGATGTAGCAAGGTCACCAAGAAAGTATCATTTGGATCCAGGGGAAAAAGAATAAACTTGGAACAGAAATGGGGTCTGGAGAGAAATTTCAACCATGTTTTCACGATCGTCTAAATTTTCCACTGGAGTCTGCTATCACATTGCATAGCAGCCTAAGAAAGAGGCAATCTGCCAGTTATGTATTGAGTATGCCCTCACAGAACAAGCTTATTTCTGCCAAACAGGTATTGCTTGACCCCCTTTTCTGCATCGATACGCCTGTGTTTGTGATAGAAGCAAAGTGTTCTGTTCTCCCAACAAGGTTCAGATGGAGCAGAGAAGAGATATGTCAGGGCACACACTTAATCCGGGCTGGTTTTCTTTCTCTTGGAAGGACAGGCAAATTGCCAGAGACCGTCTGCTGATTAATAATTGGGCTTTTCCTCTCCAGATCGTCGGTGATGCTGTTGGCTGGGGCTTTGTGGTTCGGGGAAGCAAGCCGTGCCACATCCAGGCCGTGGACCCCAGCGGCCCAGCTGCGGCAGCAGGAATGAAGGTACCTCCAACTGGGCAACGTCTGAAAACCTCTAGCCTCCTTTCATTGTCGGTGCCATCTGTACCTTCTCCCCCCGAGTGGTTTGGTCTCATCTGGGTCAAGTTTCCTTTCCCCTTTCTGAAGAGGGTTGAAGTGAAGCCAAGAGTGTGATGCAGCGAACAGGGAGAAAAAGGTTTCCTGTCACTCTGACAGGGCCTCATTGGTCTCCAGCCCTCCCTTGAGTTTTTCTCATCTCTCCCCTTTAACCGATACTGAGTTTGAACATAAAATAGTTGCTTTTTTGCTCAAGTCTTATATAACTCTACAGCTTCGGTTCTATACAAAGCGTATTCCGGGGGGATTTATGCAGCCAGGGAGCATGCTTAGACCATGTGAGGCAGCAGTGAGCTAAAGAAAACAGAAGTCATGGGATTTGGAAGAGGAGATCTGGATTCCCATTTTGGTTCTGCTAATTTCTAGCTCTTTGACTTTTTTTTTTTTTTTTCTTTATAGATTTCACTTTTTTTTTTTTTAAAGATTTTATTTATTTATTTTGAGAGAGAGAGAATGAGAGACAGAGAGCATGAGAGGGAGGAGGGTCAGAGGGAGAAGCAGACTCCCTGCCGAGCAGGGAGCCCGATGCGGGACTCGATCCCGGGACTCCAGGATCATGACCTGAGCCGAAGGCAGTCGCCCAACCAACTGAGCCACCCAGGCGCCCTCTAGCTCTTTGACTTTGAACGAGCCCTGTAACTATCTCAGAGGCTGTTTCGTCCTCTTTCAAATAATAATCGTATTTCCTTCTGTTGTTTTATGGATTAAGTATGTAGAAACATTTTATATAATGTGCAAAGAATGACACAAACATCAAACAAGTTGAATGAATCATGGAATATTTTTGAAAATAACTTTTAGATATTTTTTGGTACTAAAGTAATGCATATAGAGTGAAGAAAATGTAGAAAATACAGACCAGCGGGAAAAATAATGATAATTGCCTGTAATATTTTGTAACTCAGAGATAACCACTATTAACATTAACTTTAAGCAGCTTTATTGGGGTATGATTGACATACAATAAAGCGTAGTCCTGTTCACGTTTTGATTTATATTCTTCCAGACTCCTTATATTATGTATACACATATACACACATACATATGTATATATGTATATATATCTATACATTGGTTTCTTTAAGCTTTTTAAATTGAAGTATAATTAACATACAATGTTATATTAGTTCCAGGTGTATAGCATATTGATTTGACAATTCTATAGATTACTCAGTGCTCACCAGGGTAAGGGTAGTCACCATCTGTCACATTGTTTTTATTTATACAGAAATATCATGTAAGAGGATGTGAGAGCATGGTTTTCTGCTTCAAAACACCTTTACCTGGGGTGTCTGGGTGGCTCAGCCAGTTGAGCGTCCAACTCTTGGTTTTGGCTCAGGTCATGATCTCATGGTTGTGGGATCGAGCCCCATGTCAGGCTCTGTGCTCAGTGCAGAGTCTGCTTCAGATTCTCTCTCCCTCACCCTCGCCCTCACTCTCTCTCTCTCAAATAAATAAAATCTTAAAAAAAAAAACCAAAAACACCTTTACCTAGCCCAGTTTTCTTTTGTCATCTGTAAAACATTCCACAAAGGACACTTAGGTCTTGATTATCTGGGCCCATGGAAGGATGCAGAAGGCTTGAAAGCCACAGATCATTCCTCTGCTTATTTCTTCAATACTCTCATCCTCTCCCATCATCAGTCCTTTTCCTGGACCAGTAAACCAGGAAAGCAATAGGCATGACTTGGATGTTCACAGCTCTGATGTCCAGCACTTACCCTCTGGCGCTGATGTTCCCACTGGAAAAGAAAGCTGGGCAGCAGAGACCAGCTCCAGGGTGCACGGAGCACAGATTACAGGCAGCCTGAGTGATCGGTGCTGCAGGATTAGGGGTTGACTCTGCGCCCTGATTTGAACACCTCCTTCAGGGGCTCACCAGGTCCTGTGCTCTGGACAAGTTGCAGAAGCCTTGTTGTCCAGGGCCGTCTGTGTGATAGGCCCTTCCTCCCTCCTCGTTCTGCAGCGGGCACAGCACCAAAGGACCTTGGAGCAGGAAAGTTGGCGAGGAGCATGAAGGGCGAGCATTTGTATCTGTGCCAAGGCTGAATTTGTCATTTTCTAATGGAACTCTTGGCTGGGGAAAGAGTTTTATATTTTATTTCCACAGCAAAGCACCTAGTATAAATTATTTTTGGCAGAGCATGCACTCACTCACATGGGGCTTTGACTTAAAGCATTGTTTGCTTTGGGGAAAGCAATGGATTTACACTGCAGCTAAAGACCTTGTTGTGCTTGGCCACGTAATTGATTTTAGTCTATCTTTATCAATTAACATGAATAACTGTTCTAGGCATTGTCAATCGATCAGTTAATTAACTCCTTAATGTAGATACTCTGATAGGTGGGTAACCTGATATATTTTTTCAATTTCATAAGCTACTATTTCATATGGTTTATATTCTCAGTTTCTTAAGGGGTGTGCAATGGTTTTCATATATTTTAGAAAGGTACAGAATTTATTAGCATAGCATTTCCAAAGTTGTATTATACAGCTCTCTGCTCCAGCAAAATATCCTGACCTGAGGTTCTGTGATCAAAACTTTGATTGATTGATTGATTGATTGATTGATTTAAAGAGAGAGATTGTATACGTGTGTGCCCACGAGCTGTGGGAAGCAGGGGCAGAGGGAGAGAGAGAGAATCTTAAGCAGGCTCCACCTCCAGCACGGAGGCTCCATCTCACAACCCTGAAATCATGACCTGAGCTAAAATCAAGAGTTGGACATTTAACTGACTGAGCCCCCCCACCAGGTGCCCCTGTAATCAAAACTATTTCAAACTACTGTGCACTTTAGCACCCTGTCAGAAATTCACAAAGCGCATTAGCATATTAAAAATTCTGTCAAGTCCAGCAGGCAAAAAACTTGTTTAAATTGTCTAATACAGCTTTTTATCATTTAATAGAAACACTCAAATGAAATCTTATGATTGTTAAGATATAGCATTAAAACTGTTCAAAGAGGGGCACCTGGGTGGCTCAATCAGTTAAACGTCCGACTCTTGATTTCGGCTCAGGTCCTGAGATCAAGCCCCACATTGAGCTCTGCACTGAGCACAGAGCTTGCTTAAGATTCTTTCTTTCATTTTCCCTCTGCCTCTCACCGCTGGCTCTCTCTCTCTTAAAAAAAACCAAAAAAACCAAAAAAAAAGCAAAACAAAAACTGTTCAAAGAAGCTGCTTTTGGTCAAAGTCTATATTGGGATGAATATATAGAGATATATTTTTGAATTGTATTGCTGGTTGAATGCAAAAGACAGAGAATACCATACCCTTCCATATAATTTAACTGTGTATATTCATTTAAATTACTTAAGGGGCACCCCACATCGAGCCCCACATTGAGTTCCTGTTTGGCGGGAAGCCTGCTTCTCCCTCTCCTACTCCCCCTGCTTGTGTTCCCTCTCTCTGCCCCTCTCTGTCAAATAAATAAATAAATAAAATCTTTAAAATAAATAAATAAATAAATAAATAAATAAATAAATAATAAATAAATTACTTAGCACATTATTTTCTCACAGAAAACACTGAATTTTTTCCTATTTTACCGTATTTACTTGCCCTGGAATAACTCCACTTACATAAAAATCCATTTGTATAATCCAGTCCTATAGGCTTGTTTCCAAAAGGCTGTTGCCCTTTGCCCTTGTCCCGGAAAACTACAGGGAAGTGTATCTGGTTGTGCCGAGCTCTGGGAAGGTGGGACCAGGGACACCACCCTGTGGGAGCTTATCCACTGACCTGGGCAATGATTGACCTGCTTGGTCTGGGTGGTAGAAAGGATCCAAAATTCTGGCCAGAAGCCTCCTTTTAGCACCTGTGACTGGCAGGAGTGGACTCAGGATGATGTAAAGTGCCTCACTTTGTCTTCAGGGTCACTGTCTCTGTGGAACCCCAGGCTCATCCCTCAAGTCAAGCTCCTGGTTTTCTCCTGCTTTCTGATGTGGACACAGCCTTGTGCCTGAGCCTTTGTGACTGTGGCTGCTGAATTTCACTACTTTACTTGCTAAAACGGAGATCATCTTGTAGCTAAGTTTCTCATAGGTACCATTTCTCTCTCTTATTTCACCTTTCTATGGGGATCGGAAAGTTTTAAGATGTGGGCCACCAGCATGTGGACAGGAGAGACCCCAAACTGAAGAAACTGAGGGCCACTTTCACTGGTTAACACGTCTAGACCTTCCCAGACCCAAAGGAGAGCTCCTTGCCTGGTTTAAATGACATCCTTAATCCATCATGAGAGGAGACCTTCATATTTGTATTAACATTTACTTCTCTAGAACGTCTGGAAGAACTTCAGAGAATATGTGTCCTTTGGGAGAGTGATAAGGGATAAGTGATAAGTGGGGAGAATTCTAGATTGGAGTAGAGACATCTGAGACCTTTGTGCCTGGGCCACCTAGCCCCATGGCCCCACAGCTCTCATGCCTGTCTCTCTGTACCGCTGACTGAGGTAGGTGGGGCTGGATCAGGACTGGGCTGCAGGGTGGGATTGCTGAGAGGCAGGGCCGGGAGCATATAAATGTGTAGAGCGTGCGGTGGGGGGGGGGGTCAACCTGACCTCCGTTGTAAGTGGAATTGAGTTTTAGATGTTTTGATCAATTATTAGAGTTTTATGTGATCTCAAGCTTGTTTGTAAAGTTTGTCTTTAGTCTGTTTCTCCCCTTCCCTTCTGATGACTTGCTCTCCATGCAGTAGGAAAATATTTGTTCCCAGAGACCTAAAAGGAAACGGATGTTGCAAGAGGCCCCAAACTATAACTTTATTTTTAGTTTTGTCTGAATCAAGACACTCATAAAAAAAAAAGAGAGAGAACAATTAGTTGCATCTTTCAAGATTTTTTTTTTTTTTAATTTATTTTTTGACAGAGAGACAGCAAGAGAGGGAACACAAGCAGGGGGAGTGGGAGAGGGAGAAGCAGGCTTCCCGCTGAGCAGGGAGCCCGATGTGGGGACTCGATCCCAGGACCCTGGGATCATGACCTGAGCCGAAGGCAGATGCTTAACGACTGAGCCCCCCAGGCTCACCTAGTTGCATCTTTTCTAAGAAGTTTGCTGTTTTGTCTCATAGGACCCCCTCTTCGCTCCTGTGCCTACAAAACAACAGCTGTAGAGTCATTAAAATTCTCACTTGATCTAGCGTCTTTGAATTTGGAGCTGTTTTTCTTGTGATTGTTCTTTTGCTTAAAAAAATGAAACCTGCAAACCTCTGACTTAGAGGGCCTTTCACTGGGCATTACAACTCTAGAATGGACCATGAAATACGGGAATCATCAAAAGCTTAGTCAACCATTCAGCATTCAGTGCATTTTCAACTAGAAGAGGTTGTTTGCTACATTTTCTCTTTGGGAACTCTTCACACATCATTTAGGAATTCCATAGCAGTAAACTATGGTTCATTTCAAGGCAAAGAGTGGGAAGGAGAAAAGAAGAGAAGGAACTCTAATTTACTGAGTGCTGTATGCCTGACACTGCACCATACGAGGCCCTTTCTGTACATGAGGCCATTTACAAGACCAGTGCTCTAACCCCTGAGCTATGGAGCCCATAAGGCCATTTAATACCGGCATATGAATACTGAAATCCTAGAGGAAGAAACCGTTCCAGGAGGAATCATTCTTTTTCTCCCCTCTTTTCTTCTACTTTGAAAAGAAATAAAGTTTCTTCAGCAAGACTGCAGGCTGCCATCTAATGACCACTTAAACATGGCTTCACGTCACAACCTTGAATGACATCCTTTTTTTAATCACATCAAGTTGAATCCCATTTCTGGACTACATTGTCTGTCATAACAAATGATCCTCTAGTATCTGTCCTCCAGTGTAGACAGGGCAGAATTTTTACATTTCACAAATACATCATGCTTGTATCTATGTCTGCCTTCAAATAAATCTAATCAAGTGACCCTGGCACTTAAGATCCTCTGATGGCTCCCCATTACAATGAGGATAAGGTCCAGATGCCTTCCTGGGGACTACAGTGTCCATGATCTGGACCCTGCTGAGAATAACATTATTTCCTACCCTGTTTTGCTTATATAAGGCTCTGTTGGCCTTGCGTCTATCGCTCCCAAATACCAAGTTTTCCTGCCTAAGGCTGGATGTCTGGCTCTACTGTTGTCATTCAAGTCTCAGATTAAAGGTCAGTTTTTCAGAGTAGCTTCCTTAAATTCCCTGTGATATTCTTTATCTTCCTTCAGTTACTCTTTCTCATTACTACCCTGTCTTAGGTTTTCAAGACATAGTATTTATCAGAATCTGATAATGATACTTGTATGTTTATTATCTATCTGTCTCTAGTAGCTCCATAAATGTCAATCTGTCTTAACTACTATATTCCCAGCACTTAGCACAATTCCTGGCATTTAGTAAGTGCTGGGAAAAATCTGTGCTTCCATAGAAAGGCTGAGGAATTCACCCATTGAGCACCTGCATTGTGTTCCCACACATGTCATATGCATTCTCTATTTTATTGTTCTTACAACGTTTGAAGGTGGGAAGGAAGTGTTCTTCCAGCTTTGCGAATGAGGAAACTGAGGCCCAGTTAATCTCTTTCCCAAAGTCACCCAGTCTATAAATGTCAGAACTAAATTCAAACCTGGTCTCTCTGCCCCAAAGCCCTACTAGATGCTTCCTACTGCATTATTTCATAAAATACAAACCCACGAGGCAGAGCCCAATAGACGGTATATCCTAATAAAACCTTGAACTCCTGCAAATTGCTCATGGATACATGACCTTTGATGTCTCTTGTGGGAAGAATTTGTATTTCATTCCAAATGAATTGTTAGGGCAGTCACATGTTCACCTGTGTTGGCTTGAAGATCAAATAAATAATTTTTATTCTTGGCACCAACCTCTCACTTGGGTCAGTGCTAGATCTTACAGGGTCACCCAAGTGAAAGATGCAGAATATTTACTTGTGTTAATTTAATCAAATACTTGTCAGGGCAAACCATTCAGCCTTCACACTGTGAAGAAATTTGAGCCGTATTTACAAATAAGGAACAAAAGATATCCTTGCTCTTTTCTGGAAAGTTTCTTTTTTTCTGGTGGGAATAATTAAGTCCTGTGAGAAACAGTATTCAAGTTTTCATGCAACCCATGCCAACAATCGGGAGGGATTTCAAGACTCCTGGCTTCTTCTCTTGTTTCCTGCTGTGATGAATTGATGGATGTGGACTTATGGGGCCTCTTTTCTCTTTGTTTGTTTCTTTGTTTGTTTATATAGAAACAGAACTATCTGAGTCAGAGTAAGGCATGAGTGGTCATTGTGTTCTTTTTTTACACCTTTCAAAAACTCCTACTTCTTATATGGAAGAAAAAAGTAAAAATCCTGCTTTTTGGACTTTCTTCCTCATAGCAACAAACCTGTATCCCTCATGGACTTTTCCTTCTGAGCCAAGAGAGGCCAGGTTGGGCAAACCATCTGAAGTTCCTAATTAATTTAGCCAAGACAGTTCGGGCATTCAAGTAGCAAATTGTGGGGTGATGGTCAACACAGATGAAAAAAATACATTCTGTTAACTGTATTAAAGGTAGTTTTTTCCAGTTGAGTTCAGGAAAATCATGTGTGGGAATAAAAAGTGATGTCTTATGTACCATGCCATATTGTCCCTTAGTTGGCAGAAAGCAGTAGGGTTAGTGTCCCTTTGCTCATCATTAGGTGTGACTAGGGTGTGGGGAGAAATGACCACTTTGCCTGCGGTGCCTGCCTGCACAAGAAGCCACCTCTCAGGGCCTCAGCTCGGACCCCTTAGCTGTTCTGTGCCCTTCCCTAGCAGGGAGTGGTCTTCACGTCAGGCTCTGACAGCCTCCCAGAAGACAGGGCAACTCCACACAGTTCTTTGTTCAGTTGGTATTGACCATCTGCTGTACACCAGACACTATGTTTGGCCTTCATAGGATTTTCGGTCTAGAGGAGAGAGACATTAATCAAGTAATTCCACTCTTAAATATATAATTATAAACAGATGAGAGCTATGAAGAAAAGCACTGGAGTTTCTAATTTTTGTAGGATGGTGGGAAGAAATGACAGGGAACACTTCCCCCAGGAAAAATGCTTGAGCTGAGATCTAAAGAATGGATAGAAGTCAACTGAGCCTGAGTGTGTCTGTACACTTAGTGAATGTGTGTGTGTGTGCATTATGCACACATATGTGTTCACGTGTGTAGTTACATCCACACACGCACAAAGGGTTTATTCCATATAGAAGAAACGCAGAAAGGACCATGGTTCCTTGGACAAGAATGGAAGCCATGACTAGACTGCAGTGTGAAGAGAATTTTGGAAGCAGGGGTAGCAGTGAGTTAGGGCAGAGTGTTTCTTATTTGTTATTATCTTTCCCTTAAGAAGCCCTTTTAAGACATTTTTCCCCCTAATCATCCCTCGCACAAAATTTGGACAACACAGATACACTGTATTCCTGTTTATATACTCTGTCATGTATGTGTGCGTGTGTGTATGCTTTATACATAAAAAGAGAAAGATTTTTTCACACTCCCCTTTGGGGCAGTTTTTCCCCTTTGGGAGCTACGTCACCCCTAATGAGAATGCGTGAGTTAGGGAAGGAAGCTCAAGAGCTTTATAAAATTGTGTTAAATTTAATCATAATGGTCATACAACCAAATAGACAGCTTTCAAGTGTATAGTTTGATAAATTTTGTCAAATGTACACACCTGTGTAACTACCTTCAGAACACAGAACATTTCCAGCACTCCAGAAAGTTCCCTCATGCCTCTTTCTAGTCAATCCCCCCACCACCAGAGGCAACCACTCTTACGATCTCTGTCACCAGAAATTAGTTTAGGTTTTTAGAGTCAGACAGAACTCCTGGCTGTATGCCTCATGTCTCTGTGATGTTTGGCAAATTATTTCATTTCTCTGGACCTTTTTCTCATCTTGTAAATGAGGAAAGATGCAGAGTCTTCCTCACAGGGTTGGTGAGGGAGGTATGCTGCCCTTCCCCCTTCCCCACAGTATGAATACACGGGCACCTCTAAGAGGGGTCCAGCGGGATCAGGCTTATAGCATAAGGATCACTTCAGGCCTAGAAATGCTTCCAATTGCCTGAGCTCTGGCCTTTCCAGTCTGCGTTGCCCTTTGCCTTGCGACCCACAAATCCTGCCTGCTCCTCTCATTTCCCGAATGTTTCTGCTCCTGTGCTCTTCTAAAAAGCTGCCGCCATACTGAGGACATAGGTCCTTTCTCACTGGCTTCATCCAGTGGCCTTATTATAAGCACCCCTAGTTCCCCCACTTTCAGAATCTCCGAGAACCATATCTGACTTATCTTGGCCAGTCATTCTCCTTCCTTTCATCATCTGGCCCACCTACCTCATTCCTTATCTTGTGGCCCATCCCGTGTTCTGAGGGCTCAAGTTTCCAGTTTGTGCCCGGCGCTGGGTCATATGACAAAGAGCCAGGCTTAGGTGTCAGACAGCAGGTGTTTGAGTCCCACCTTCACCACTTCTATAGGACCCAGGATAACGACTTCAACTCAAACCTAAGCCTCAAGTTCTTCACCTTTATAGTGACACTTATAATAGTCATTCACAAGTCACAATGAAATGAAATGTGTCCTAGCACAGTAGCTGGCCATAATAAACACTCAATACATGTTTGTAGGTGTCAGTTATTATATTGCTTGTTATTCTGAGTCTGCTGGCTCATCTTTGCTTAAATAAGTTTATATTC
Organism: Mirounga angustirostris; assembly: GCF_029215605.1. Classification (NCBI taxonomy): domain Eukaryota; kingdom Metazoa; phylum Chordata; class Mammalia; order Carnivora; family Phocidae; genus Mirounga; species Mirounga angustirostris. The sequence continues at coordinate 19,749,654 of NW_026991712.1, read as the reverse complement.
ATAAACATGTAGCACAGAGTAGCGAAACAGTCGATGAAATGGGGTATCGTGGGGAGCATGGTCTATGTAATCATATGTTCCTGCCATATTGCAGCAAGCTGTTGCAATTTGCTCACTTAGAAATGCCGAACCTCGGGGCGCCTAGGTGGCTCAGTCGTTAAGCATCTGCCTTCGGCTCAGGTCATGATCCCAGGGTCCTGGGATCAAGCCCCGCATCAGGCTCCCTGCTTGGCGGGGAGCCTGCTTCTCCCTCTCCCACTCCCCCTGCTTGTGTTCTTGCTCTCGCTATGTCTCTCTCTGTCAAAAATAAATAAATAAAATCTTTAAAAAAAAAAAAAATGCCGAACCTCTGTTTCTCATCTTAAAATGGCAATGGTACTTGCTTCATGGCATAAGTGTGAGGGCAGATAAGAAAATGTGCATGAAGTATCAAGCCCAGAGCTGCCACGGAGTAGACCTTCAGTGAGGATCATCTCCTACTTCATCAAATATAAAATGCATTGATCATAAGACGGAACCCAATTTCAGAGTTGTGCATCGTAGAGTCAGCAACTACTGGCGTTACATCAAGTCCCAGCCCCGATTGCTGTACTCCTAGCAGAGAGGCTGAAAATAAACGCTTTTATACACAGCTGTTGCAAAAGTAATCTTTTACAAAAGCAAAGACATGTCAAGTTTTAGAAATGTCTTGGTATAATCCTGAGCCGTTCCTACACTGATCTACTGTGGGCTCGAATACTGGCTTTCTTTGTGCTGGATCCCTGAGGACAGGACGAAGTGTAAGTACTGAGAAGTGAAAACCTGGAGACCCCTTAGACCTCAAGAGATTGGGTGGTCACCCTATTTTTCTCCATCACACCTGAATAGTTATGTGTGGCCAAATCCTGTCAACCTTCTGAAAGACTCCTCAAGAGCAGATCACCCTAAGACTGCCTCCTATGCAGTCCCTAAGACTGCCTCCTATAGGTGAGACTGCCTCCTATAGGCACCCTAAGATTGCCTCCTATAGGTGAGTCTTGGGCGGGGGGAGGGGTCGCTGACTTTATACACTTGCTTTGGAAGAAGAAGAGAAAGGTATAAAGTCAGCGACCCCTCCCCCCGCCCAAGACTCACTATACCTGGAAAAAATTTAAAACTACCCCAACCAAGGCTGGACCTCTCTTTCCAGAGCCATGTCCTAAGTTTATCCATGCCCAATCCAAGTATCCGGAAGAGTAAAGATAAATATCATACTGTCTTTACTGTCTCCACTGGTGTGTGACTTACAGAGGATTCCCCAGTTTGGGGCTGTAGATCAGTGACTATTAGGTGCCATTATTTTATGAGTGATACAAAATCCTTCCAAACAGTGGTTAAGACTAGTATTTCTTTGCCATGTACTAGCTGGAAAGAAGTTAATCTAAGGCTGAGATGTGTCTCTGTGGTCTCTGATCCCTATTTTGTATTTTCATTTTGCTCAGTTTCCATTGCCAAGGTCACTTGAAAGTCTAGGATGGCTGCTAGAACTTGAACAATGAGGTTTGCATTCCAGCCATCCATAAAGGAAGAAGAGAAGGAGAAGGGTACTATTGCTACTTTAAAGATCCTTCCTGGAAGTTGCATACATTACTTCTGTTTATATCCCATTGGTCAGAGTTTAACCACACATGGCCACACTTAGATACAAGGAAATCTAGGAAATGTTGTTTATTCTGAGTGACTATTATGGGTTGAATTGTGTCCCCCCCCCCCAAAAAAGATACATTGAAATCCTAATCCTCAGTACTTGAGAAGGTGACCTTAAGGAAATAGAGTCTTGACAGAGGTAATCAAGTTAAGATGAAGTCATTAGGTTGGGCCCTAGTCCACAATTGGTGTCCTTATAAAAAGGAGAAATTTGGAAATAGGGACTAATATGCACAGAAGAAAGACAGACTGAAGACACACTTGGAGAAAATGTCCATGGGCCTGGAGGATGCATCTATAAGCCAGTGAATGCCAATGATTGCCAGCAACCACCAGAAGCTAGAAGATGCAAGGAAGGATTTCCTCTGGGGCCATCAGAGAGAACGTGGCTTTGCTGATACCTTAATTTCATACTTCGAGACTCCAGAGACAATGAATTTCTGTTGTTTGAAGTCATCCTGTTCTTGGTATTTGTTATGGTAGCCCTAAAAAACTAGTACAGTTGCCATGTGTCCAGGAAAAAAATAGAAGTTCTATTAATAAAGAGGGAGAAGACAGTGGATACTGGGAGACAACTCATAGTTTCTGTCACTGACCATAAAAAGCTGTACAAACATCCTTCAAGAAATATTTACTGATCACCTACTGCATACGGTGCCCTGTGGGGATCCAGTGGTGAGCAAAGCCAGCGAGGCCCCTGCCCTCGGGGAGCTTTGGGTCTAGTGATAAGGGAGATATTAATTATTCACACAAATACTTAATTATAAACTGTGATGTGTGGGTCTGGTAGGAAGATTACCAGATGCAAGACTTGGAGTCTCAGATACAAATTTTTGTAGGTTTGCACATTTCATTCATTTTCAGAATTCCATGATGAACACTATAAAGTCATGTGCTGAGTCTGCCAGTTTGCCGTTAGCATCAGTCTCTTAATTCCACCCACTACTGTTCTTCTGCCAGATTAAATGAAATGTTGTTGGTATTATAGTTACAGCTTATGGTTCTCAAGGGAGAGCCTGTGAGAGAAAGCAAAATGATGGAGAATGAAACAGGAAAACATCCGTTTGGCAGAGGGTTGTGTCACTGAAGCAGGAATTATGGATGTTGAGTTGATTGAATGCTTTGTTTTTCACATTCCTCCTCCTCCTCCAGTCTCTTCCACCTCAGTAAATATCATTACCATCCAACCAGTTGCTTGGGCCAGAAACCTAGAAGTCATGCTTGTTTTTCTCTTCTTCTTCCAATTCAAGACACTTCCAAAATGTATCTCGAATGCATCTGTTTGTCTTCATTTCCCCAACTCCGAACGCCTGTCATCTCTCACCAGGACTACTGTGGCCCTAATTGGTCTTACATGTGACCTTGCAGCCTTATCATCTGTTCCCCATTTAGCCACCAAAGGAAATCTGGTTCTGCCACTCTCTCACTTGAGATTCTTCATTGTGTCCACGTTGCTTTTAACATGAAATCTAAAAGTCTTACTGTGGCCTACGCAGTCCCACACGATCTGACCCCCACCCGTCTTTCAACTCTTACCTCCTGGCCACTCTCCTCCTTGCTCCCCTCCATCATCACCTTTTAGTTCCTCAAACCAGTGATTGCTTTCTCTCCGTGGGCCTTTTGCGCTTGCCATTCCTTCCTCCTAGAATTCTCTTCTCATGGCTTGTCACGGATCCCCCCTTATCTTTTACACCTCACCTTACATGTCTCTTCCTCTTTAATGAGGATGGAAAGTCTTCATAGCATATTCACACCCACATCTCACTGACTGGAATTGTGTTGCATGGTCATTTCTGGGGCTGCTGAGGAATTGAATATTTCATTCTCCAACTTTTATAGGGCAAGAGAAAGAGAGGTTGGGCTGAAGTAGGGTGAGTGAAGCCTGCAGTATCTGCCCGAGCTCCTCATTTTTCTCTTTCCTCCCTCCCTACTTATTTTCTTCACAGATATGTATTTGTCTTCTAACCCTGCTCTAGGACACATGCTCTATGAACGCAGGGATAGCATCTAATTCTTTTTCTACTACATTCCCAATAAATGTTTGTTAAGTCAACAAATTAATTTCTGTGGCCAGGGAGGGTGGAAACTCTGATCTAGACACTGTCTCTGCTTTACTAAAATAAAAAGGCTTGTTAAAATGGCAGGTAGCCAGTGGGATTTCATTCTAGCACTTGCCACACCACGTGACCCTTAACAGGTGCTCAGAATTTTTTTTAGAAATCTCAGTCAATTGGATTCCATTTATTCAAGTCTTACTATTTCTAAGATATTAAATAAATCCTTGGAAGTTGATTCCCAAAGCCCCGTCATTATATTCTTAGGTAGAAGGACAAATATAATATGTACTACAGACTAGCTGCAACAAGATAATTCATCTGAAAATCCCTAGCATCTTGCCTGGCACAAAGTTGACACTAATTTTTATTTTTAAAAGAATTTGAGCATGTCAGGTGATGTCTAGACAATACATTATTTCAGAGGCAGACAGCACTGAACATATTTGCATAAGAAGATATACTTTCCATTTGGGGGCACATGTCCCACCCTTTGAATAGATTTCATGGAGAACAAGTGAAAACAGTCCTAAGATAAATTAAAGCAGTATTTGTTAGGCATGCTAGGCACCGTGCTAGGTGCATTATCTCTATTCTTTCATTTATGATCACCTCTGTCTTGGGACAGAGTATTGTCTCCCTTTTTATAACTGGAAAAAAATGAGGTTTGGGGGGTTTAAGAATTTTGCCTAAGGATAAGACTTACATGTGAATTCAGATATGCCTGGATCTAGATCATATGCTTTGGAATCATTATTATTTGTGTGTGAAACTGGTTATATCAAGAGAAGATTGAAGCCAGAAATACCCTTAATAACACAGGGGTTTAGATGATGCTGGGACAGAAGTGTAATATTGCATTTGGGACCCCTCGGCATTGGTTCTTATTGTAGAGCTTTGTCCTCCAGTACCATGATACTGAGATGCCATTCTTGCAAAGTAAGAAATCCAAATCACGGGGCACCTGGGTGGCTCAGTCAGTTAAGCGTCTGCCTTCAGCTCAGGTCATGATCTCAGAGTCCTGGGATCGAGCCCCGCATCGGGCTCCCTGCTCTGCAGGAAGCCTGCTTCTCCCTCTGCTCCCCACCCTGCTTGTGTTCCCTCTCTCACTCTCTCTCTCTGTCAATTAAATAAATGAATAAAATCTTTAAAAAAAAAAAAAAAGAAATCCAAATCACTAAAATGTTTAAAAGTGAAAGGGCTGAGTTTTGGGAACTAGAAAAAATATAGCCTTCTTTCTCAACTTTCTGTATCCCAAGGATGTGAGCAGCCCAAATCTGTTGATCTTTAAGATGTTAGTATGATACCCAGCATTTGAACGGGGCTTCTGAATGAATATGTTCTGTTGGCAGGAAGCCCAGAAGCGTGCACCCTGGTGTCTCATGATAGCAAGTATGGATCCGGATGATGTGATTGTAGAGAGCCTTAAGCAAAGTTTGTACCGAACATCATTAGACACCTTGTTCCACTCAGGGCTTTTGTATCTGGTTTTTCGTTCTTCTGTGTTTTGTCTGACACTGGTTTAAGTGCTTGTTCTGGATGAGTCCCATATTTTAGAGTCATCTCTCTCTGCCCTAAGACTTTATTTTCTGCCCCATCTGTCTTCCAGCCCCCATGCAAATCCATATTCCTTCCACCAGTCCCACTGTGGAACCAGAGGGCAGGATCTGCAGAACCTCTGGGCTGGGCAGAGACCCAACGATGCTCTGTCCCCAGGACCTCTCTAGGCCAGTGCCTCAAGTCAAACTGGTTTGACTTCTGGGAGGGGACGAAAGTCATTGTGATTATGTGATTAATGCTTGTTGATTCACCTTTTATTCTTGGCTCTTATCCACGATTTTCATTGAGTTTCTTTATAGATGAAATGTGTTTGAAATTCAACATTGTATAAATGTCTGTTGAATTTCCAACAGCAGTAGTAGTATTTTCTCTATCAATAATCAGAAACTTAAAGCTAGAAAGATTCTGCTGATTCTTAACATTATCTTGGGGTCACATGCCTCTTTGAGAGTTCATTGACAGCTATGGACCCTCTTCCCAGAAAAAAAAGAAAAGATGAGAGAGATCAAGAGAGAGACAAAGACAGAGAGAGAGAGAGATTTGCACACAGTCTAGTATTGTTCATGGATTGTCTAAAACTTATTCATGGACCCTAGGATAAGAATCTCCCAGTCTAACCTTCCCATATTATGGGTAATGAAAATAAGGCCCACCTAAGTGAAGTGACTCACCCAGGGTTAAGTGAGAAAACCAGAACTAGGATCTGATCGTGCTGATAAATGTGTGTGATGAATCAACTTCAATGCTTGGCCCATGGACACCCAATTTAGACTATTCCCATCCCTTCTGCACCCCACCCCTACCATCGTGGTCATTTTAGTAACTAATATGATTTGGGCTGTTTGAGTTTATATTATGGTCAACTATTTTTAGTAATTATTATTATAATAACAGTGCCTTGCTTTTGTAACACATGTGTTGGAGACTCACATTTCTCATTGTATTCTCACAACTCCCTGAAATAGAAGTGAGTACGTATTATAAACTCCATTTTACATGTAAGAAAATTAAGACCCAAGCAAGTTGTTTAGGGCCAAGTGAGAAGTGAATTGCAGCTCTTTGTGTGCCATGAATTCCATTTTGGGGAACTGGGCTTGCATATGATCCTCTTGTTTAGAACAAGTGTAAGCAAGAGCACAAAGATCTTGAAGTAATGCCCAGATCAGTGTTTCTCCAGCCTCACTGTACATCAGAATCACCTGGAAAACTCCTCAAACATATCCAAAGGTACGGACACAGTTGGTCTGGGGGGAGGCCCAGATATGGGCGCTTTTTGGAAATGACTTAAATGTGTAGCAGCCAAAAGGGAGAACTATCATCCAGACTTCACAAAAGATGGATATAATGCTGCATAATCCCATCATGTGGTTGGATAAGGGGCTGCCCTGATTTTCATGCCTGAAACTCAAAGGGAAGACCGCGTTCCATAGTCTGTTTTGAAATGCCCTGCGAAGGCATTTGGAGGGTGTACTTGGGGTCTTGAGGTATTGCCTTGCAGCGTATCAGTGACAAGCACATTTGGAAATGCATTAGCTCCACTTGATATCAGAATTTGCCCGAAGCAAAACAAGCCAGGAAGTGGCCCGTAAACCTCAATAACACTGTTAGCGAGCAGTTATTCCTCATGCTGACTTCTTGGCTGCTGTGAATTATGACAGTGGGGCCGTGTGTAGGTCAAGAAACCCAGCTTCCCCCAACCGCCGGCGTAAAACACAGCTCTTGTTGCACGTCCGATACTTTGGGATGGAATTTCAGGATGGGGTTTCAGCCCCATTTGATGGTGAGGATGCCAGTTAACAGCTTGTACCCTGGGAAAATTGCACTGTGTCTTGTTCTTTTTGAGCAGCAGAGGCTTTTTAGAAGAACAGGAAAATAGGCTGCATACCATCCCAAGGAAAGTTTAATGCTAGTGGAGGTCAATTGCTTTTTTTTTTTTTTAATTTTTTTTTATTCTTATGTTAATCCCCATACATTACATCATTAGTTTTAGATGAAGTGTTCCATGATTCATTGTTTGTGCATAACACCCAGTGCTCCATGCAGAATGTGCCCTCCTCAATACCCACCACCAGGCTAACCCATCCTCACACCCCCCTCCCCTCTAGAACCCTGTTTGTTTTTCAGAGTCCATCGTCTCTCATGGTTCGTCTACCCCTCCGATTTCCCCCGCTTCATTCTCAATTGCTTTTTAATTCAAATATACTTTGGGTTTAGTTTTACAGGATGGATGTTCCTCTGCTGCGGAGAAAATGTTTACCTTTCCCCCCCCTCTCTTTCTACCTAGACCTGAATAGCCACCCAGATTTGGCCAAAGTTTGTGCTAACCGATGAAAAGTTCATGAAGCAAGGTGTAATGGGGCTCTCTTGCTGGGCTGGGGAAAGCCAGAGATCTGCAGAGGGAGGGCCCCCAGAGCCCCTCGGCACCTCAAAGGAAAAAACTGCCTTTGTCATGGCTACGTGTGACCAGCTGTGTTACCACAGTGGGACCATGGCGTACCCTAACTGAACTGTGTTCCAGGCAGGGTAGCCACCTGCACGTACCCACAGCTGGGGTTGATGAGGTCCAATTCCACCTCACAGAGCCGGAGTAATCAGGACCAAGCACACACCCTATCTTTGTAGGCCCAGCAGTGGCATGACTGTGTCCTACCTTAGCTAGGTCAGAGGGGGCAGAGTACCAAGGGGTCCCCATGTCTGTGTACTCTGGTATCCTGGGCTACAGGCCTATGTGTGGAACACAACTTAGGTGTCTCACACTCTGTGGAGAGTCTGAAGTCATTCTTGTCAGGAGCTTCTGATCTTGTAGAGGTAGGATCTATACAGAGAAACAGCTGGGAAAAAAATACGTTTTCCATATGTATTTCCTTAGCACACACCTCAGTTGTTTATGGTTCCCAAACCTCTATTTCTCATTGGGTGACCTGAAGTTTCACTTCTAAAGGTTCTGGAATGGGACTGTAAGGGAAGCTGGTGAAGAAATCTCTGGAAGGCCATGACCTCATTAGCAGGTGGGAGTCCTGACACCACAATTGGTCAGAGGGCTATCAGTCAGGGAGAAGACCTGGATATGGAACAGCACAGAACGGACAGGCTAGAACTCCTCCAAACACCTCTGTGTCAGCCTCTAGCTGTATTTAACCATGGCAGCCATGAGTGATGTTTGCTGCCTTACTTCTGCTTCCCAGATATTATGCAAATTTCTCCCTGTGGCCACTTAAACCTGGAAGTACACTGGAAAGGGAATCTGGGCAATGTAGTTCTCGCTTGGCCAAGTTGACAACACAGAGCTCCACCTCTTATTTATTATATTCGTGCTCTTCCTAATATCAAGCCCACAAAATATCCTCACTACAAGTATGAGGAAGAGTTGGGGACATTGAATATGAGATCCATCCAGTAAAGGAGGGGAGAGGATGAAGGGGATGACCTCAAGGAATTGTACCCAGTTCTTGCTACTGTATGTGGAATTGTATTATATACAACCAGAGTGAGGGTGCTTCTACCATTGTCTCTGTAAGCAAAAACTATCTCTTTGTTCCCTCTGGCTCCTTGGGGTAGGGACCCAAGACAGATGAAGTATTTAAAATAGGAATCCCGTGTTTTATTTGGTTTGTTTTTTATTTAAATTCAATTAGCCAACATATAGTACATCATTAGTTTCAGATGTAGTGTTTGATGATTCATCAGTTGAGTCCCATCTTTGGTCTTTTCTTTCCAGACTTAAAAAACAAAAAACAAATACCTCATTCTAGCAAACTCTGGTTTTGTACACAACATGACTCAGTTCAGGTACTTTATGAAAGACGGAAGCAATATGACCAAACAGTCAGTTTGGGACACTTTCCTGGATCACTTTTGAGTGCCCAGAAGGGAAGTCCATTTTCCAGGGTTAACCACCTATAAATTAATCACTTTCTTGCATAAAGACTTAGCAAAGGTGTTTAGTCCAGGCTCAGAATCCAGTGGGTTAGCATTCAAGTAAACATGCACAGGTGTGGGAGCTGGCCTAAGAGGGTAGACCACTTAATAAAATGTAATGTCTGGTATGTTCTTTAGGGATAGGAGGAAGAAGGAACCCATTTTTGTTGGGTGTCATGCTGAGCACAGTGACAGTTGCTCAATATGTATCATCTCTCTAATCTTTGTCACAGCCCTATAACCTGGATATTAGCTCTATTTTATAGTTGAGACTGACAGAGTTTGAGTCATAGCCTCTGGTTGTGCAAGTAAATGGCAGAGGCAAAAGCCAAACTAGCCCAGGTCTGTCTGATTCCAGAACCCTTGGTCTTTCCATTATGTCATGGTACCCTTCTAATGTGTTGTAATTATTTTACTTTTCTGGTCCTCAGTTTCTCCACCTGGCTAATCTTGGCAAAGTCTGTTACCAACTCTGCCAGGGATTAGGTGTTTCCCTAGGAATGGAGATATTGGACAGAACCCCAATCTTCAAATCCATACAGTTCTCTGGGACTGGTGTGCAAGGCTCCTAAAGATGTTATGATCCAGAATATAACACACAGGCCACGTTTACTGTTTATTGCTAGACCGTGGGAGGTGGGAGTGGGGTGGGGTTTACTCCCAATCTTTATCCAAGTCAGCATGGAACCTCCCTAGATCCTTCAGCACAAGCTCCTAAACTGAGATGGTCCTGAGGAGGCTGATTGGCAGCCCCGTCCTTGCCGCACAGATTGCTTGGTCCCAAATATAGCCCCAGGGACTGGTAAAATAAGGAAGAGTTTCTGGAGCAGAAACCAGAGGCATAGTTTCCTCCCCTGGGGGTACTCAGCTCCCATCGGCCGTGACAAAGAATGTCTAAGGTTACTTAGTCCAGATAACACACTCAAAAAGAGCGTGCTCCATCTTAGACCTATTTATAACCCTTTTACTTTTCTCACCAAAATACTACCAACTACCTGGTAACCTGGGCTATCTCTGCAAATACACACACACACACACACACACATACACACACACACCATTTTGTTCTTAGCACCACCTTGGGGGTAGAATAAAAAGAATGAGACTTTAGTTCGCTCTTAAAAGTTAGATAATATCACCAACACACTAGAGGTCACCCCTTATGAGTGAAATAATATATGAAAAATACACTGCATTTGTGGAAACAAAGTTATAATGTAATTATTTACCTGACAAATAACCTTAATGTGTACTGCATCTTGTTTAGTAATCTTTTAAATTTTTTAGTATATTCATTTTGCTTTTTAGCATAATCCAGAAAAAAAACATAATTTCTGGGTGTTAAGTGCCTAACAATAAAAAGCATGCTAAGGGCAAACAGCTAATTGGGTAAAAGGTTTCTTTGGAGGAAAGAATTTCGGGTCAGGGAGGAAATCTGACCTAATGGAGCCTCTTTTCTTTTAGCCGTGAGCTCCCGTGGGAGTTAAAAACATGCATTGAGAGTGTGTGTCTCCTGCTTCTGGAAGCCCCAGTTTGCAATTCCACGGAATTCTAAGGAACTTTCTGTATCCACAGTGTAAGCCAATTTTGTAAGGGCGGCAGGTAGGAGTGATAATTTGCATATGCCCTACGGTACAAAGGCTCCCAGATGACAGATTCCTTTCCTTCAGTAGTAAAGGAAGTCCACGGAATCTTGTGGTTCTATTGTGTATATGTTGCTTCTCTTCAGTGCCTGAACACTTCTTATAACCTTGGGGAACTACCAGGTCAAGAGTGTGCTGTCTGTCCTTAGCACAAGCAGATCTTGGAAGTGGTCCCAGTGCAATCAAGAGCAGCATGTGGGAAAGAGCTATGAACCACCAGGGCAGGCCACAAATCCTCCATCTATCCTCATCCCCATCTCCAGAGGGAACCCCCTGGAAGGCAAATTTTCATCCTAACTTTGGGAATCTAAGTTCAGTGGATCCTATATCTCCCCCTCCTTGAAGTACATCACAGTCCCCCTTGACCGACCCCTCCCCTTCAAACTGAGCAAACTGGATCTGAAGCAGACCTTCGGTCGATTTGGGCTGGAAGGGGGCAGATTCTGTTTGAAACCAGCAGGCACTTGGAATCTTTCAATTTGAAACAAAAATTCTTTAGTGTTGCTTTTTGTTGTTGTTTTATTGGAAAATTCACTCTTAACGTATCCTTGACTTTCCTTCAAGGCTGATTGCATAGTCTGTTCTTTAGGGCCATCACAGAGCCATCCATATAGCATGCTGAAAGTGCATAAAGCTTAGAGGAAAGCTAATTCTCTGGAGAGAGAATCCTGTGTTTGTCCAAGAACTGGATCTCTGCCTCCTCCCACACCACTCACTCTCCAGCCAGTTACATATTTGGTGGAGAGATTTATGGGACTAAACATACAGCTGCAAATCTTTTCTTTTTTTTTCCCCCAAGAACAATGTTCTGCTGTCAAGGCTATTATGCACTAAATACAGACACACAACTTACTTACTATACAGCAGTGTCTGAAACTCCTAAGTGTCATCCTTGCTGAATGTGAATGCTTTTGTAAACATAAAGCATTCTATAGATGTAAGAAATTCATTCTATAGAAGTAACTAGCACATCTTGACTCAGCTTACATTAGTTCTGCAGCAACTTTGTTAAAGTGAGTATTCTACAGACAAGACCACTGATTCCTTAAGGAATTCCATACTCAATTTACTTTAAAATTATGCTGATTGTTTACAGTGGTTTCTGGATTCTTTATCCTTGTGAGATTCTCTTAGCTTAGGAAAAGCTCTCTTATCACCCTGGATTGATTTTTATTGTATTTTTCATATTTGATCTCAATAAATAATACCAACTCAGTATCAATTTCCATCTCCCAAACCAGAACCCAAAGTAGCTTTCCTGGGTATGCACCATGCAATTGTTGGTTTGTCTTCCTTTCAACAGTCTGCATTCATGGGGCTGTTTGCAGGGAGAGATTGTGTGGGAAGAGGAATAGAAGAGAAAAACCAATATTTATTTAATGTTTCACTGATATTAAACACTGGGGTTAGTACTTAATCAGATTTGATCCTCATAATGAATATGACCTCCATTTTGCAGATGAGTAAAGCATAACTCAGGGAATTTGTAACTTGCCCAAAGTCCCATTACTGGTAAATTATAAAGGTAAGAATTAAAACAATTTTATTGCACTATATAGAAAATGTAAAAATTATTTAGGCACATCGCAGTTTATTACAAAATGAGCTACTAGTGAAACTACTACCCAAGAATTCTAAGATCACAGGTTAGTTGCCTACTTTTGAAATTTATATCAATTAGGGATGCCTGGGTGGCTCAGTCATTAAGCGTCTGCCTTCGGCTCAGGTCATGATCCCAGGGTCCTGGGATCAAGCCCCGCATCGGGCTCCCTGCTTGCTGGGAAGCCTGCTTCTCCCGCTCCCACTCCCCCTGATTGTATTCCCTCTCTCGCGGTGTCTCTCTCTGTCAAATAAATAAAATCTTTAAAAAAATTTAAAAAAAGAAATTCATATCAGTTAATCATATTATAATTATAGTATTGAAACTTTATCTCTTGGTCTGTCTTGCTGTTTTGTTATTTTGAGGGAAAGCCTGAAGCAGGCTTACCCTTGAATCCTTTCTCCTTCAAGAACACAAAGAACAAAAGAGAGAAAAGCCAGAGTGGCTTTACATGAGTGCAGTCATTTCGGGGATGTGAGTGTCTTGGTGAATACACATTCCCATGGCAGTAAGAAGACACTTATGTAATCATAGGTGTAGTGTTTCTTTCCAACCTCACTCCCGCTTTGGATAACAATTGAATGATTGTGATGGAATCCTAGCCATACAAGGATGAATGTGCAATTGCGCAATCCCATGGGCACTCAATCCATCTGTAGGGTTATCTAGCGTCTGCCAGGACTGGCACAGGAGAGGAATTAGAGGTAAGATTATTTAGTTGGTTTGGCTCCTTATCAGGAGGAAAGCTGGACTTCAGCCTAGGTATTCATCCCAACCTGATCACACCCTGAAATGTGCTGAGTTCTACCCCTGTCTTCCCATTAACTCTTACCAGACCTACAATGGTTTTTAGGACTTTTCTCCATTACCTTCTTGCTCAGAAATCACTTACCTATGACTTATGAAGTGTTGTTCTTCCTTCTCATTAAGGATGACGTCCTCCATATCCCTTTTTATAAAGTCAAGGTACTAGCGTTCTTGGAGGAAATGAGCTTAGAGCAGCTACATGAACTCATGATTGATCTCTTCTCTGTGAAACAGGAAATGAGAGAATTGCAATAAAATCTTTGAAAACAGATATGATAGAGGTATTTATAAGCAGAAGAAAAGCATCACACCCTCACTTAAATTCTCATTTCCACCTGCGGGTAGAAGGTAATATGTACCTAAGGTAGATCTATTCAGAGGTTGTCAACATGTTCTGTATATTTGTATGTGTCTCCTTTTTAATATAGAAGAGAAAAAAAAATATCTCCCAGGCTGTGTGCTTCCTGTGGTTACCTGTAATGTGTGTTTATTTGCAGAACATAGTGTACCATAGATGCTAATTCCAAGTCCATTGTAACTGAATACGTTACACAGTTCTACCTGCGTTTTCCAGATCATTTTGCACATTTTTAGTAACAGGACATTGGAACTGCAGGAACCACAACAGTTGTGAGGACCACTTAGGGAGAGATGACGTTTTTACTAACAGCCTGACTCCAAAAATACTACCTTGAATATAAGCATGATAAATGTTTGGAAAGCTTTTTTTCCTCATCATTCAAGAAAAAAAAATCGAAATAAATACCTAAGTTCATATATTGTTCAGGACTTTAAATGGCACAAAAAGCAATCCAATATTAACTGAGTAAAAACCTTCTTATGAAGTTGGAAGATCCTAAACATCAACATCACAAGATATCTGAGTGGACTTAGACTGTTTAATTAATAGTTAAAGCAAAGAGAAGAGACATGTGTCTTCTACTATTCTCTGCATTCCTCACACTTGCATATATACATTGTACTTCACAAATGTGTATTTATGTGGGGCTGTGGAGTCATATGGAGTTCAAATTCCAGATGTGACACTTAGTTGTGTGACCTTGAGCAAAGAACTTAACCTCTCTGAGACTCAGTTTGTTCATAAGCATTATACTGGTGATCATAGGTGGCCAGTGATAGAAACCAGCTACCATAAAAGAAAAAAATTTTTTTAAAGATTTATTTATTGGGGCACCTGGGTGGTTCAGTCAGTTAAGATCCGACTCTTGGCTTCAGCTCAGGTCATGATCTCAGGGTCCTGGGATTGAGCCCCATGTTGGGTTCCGTGCTCAGTGTGGAGTCTGCTTGAGATGCTCTCTTTTTTTAAAAGATGTATTTATTTTAGAGAGGGAGAGAGTATGAGTGGGAGGGGCAGAGAGAGAGAGAGAGAATCCCAAGCAGATTCCCCGCTGAGCACAAAGCCCGATGTGGGGCTCAATCTCACGATCCTGAGACCATGATCTGAGCCGAAATCAGGAATTGGACGCCTAACTGACTGAGCCACCCTGGTGCCCCCAAAATGACCTTTCTCTAAAATTAAGTGCAGTTCAAGTCACCACTCACCAAGGTTGATGACAAGTCCAATATAATATTGTTTTGATGCCCCATTGCCCATGCCCTTCCCCTTTGGGATTATAGGTCCCCCAGCCCCCATCCTGGGGTTTAGGCAGCCCAATAACATGGACTTTGACCACTGTGCTGCCCATGGTCCTTGTCCAGCTGGCCCTGATGGCTGCCCCTTTTCCACTCTTGAACTCTGGGGCATAGGTCCTGAGCAGAGGCCACTGAATGCTCATCCTCCCAATCACACAGCCCTTACCATTCCAGTTATGTAGTCTCCAAGAATCCCTGCAATCAGGAGGTCCATAAGACCCCATCTTTGAACCAATCCTGCAACCACCCTCTCCAGTCTACAGAGATCTATGCACTGCTGACATCAGCCCCCTTTTCCCTCCAGTTCTTCTTTTTAATAACAACTTTGTTGAGATATAATTCATATACTGTGTAAAGTATAGATCTCACTTATTTTTGGCATAGTCACAAAGTCATGCAACTATCCCCACAATCAATTTTAGAACATTTCACCACCCCTGAAAGAAACCCTATTTTTTTTTAAATAAAACAAATATTTTTTTTCCAAAGATTTTATTTATTTATTTATTTGAGAGAGAGAGAATGAGAGACAGAGAGCACGAGAGGGAAGAGGGTCAGAGGGAGAAGCAGACCCCCCGCTGAGCAGGGAGCCCGATGTGGGACTCGATCCCGGGACTCCAGGATCACGACCTGAGCCGAAGGCAGTCGCTTAACCAACTGAGCCACCCAGGCGCCCCTAAATAAAACAAATATTTTTGAGGATTACAAGTTGGTTACAGTTTGGGCTAGGAATTCTATACTTATTAGCAGTCACTATCGTACCTCCCCATGCCCCAGCCTTAGGAAACCACTAATCTACTTTCTGTCTCTATGGGTTCGTCCATTCTGGACTTTTAATATAAAAGGACTTATACAATATATGGTCTGTTGTGACTGACTTCTTTCACTTAGCATAATGTTTTCAAGGTTCATCCATGTTGTAGCATGTAGTTGGTTCCATTTTATTGCTGAATGATATTCCATGATATGGATATATCAAATGTTATTTCTCTTTTCATCAGCCAATGGACATTTGGCATCCTTTAGTTCTTGAAGTACCACATCTCCCTCCCTTCAGCTCTTTTCCTCTGGTGGCCCCAGATTAGAGGTTATAGACTCCAATGTCTGTCTGCTAGGTGGCAGAGAAACAGGAACTGGTGTGAACCATGGCAAATGAGAGAACATCTACTAGGGGTAGCCCCTACTCAGCCATTGGCAAGTGGCCATTCTGACCTGGTGTTATTAGAGCTTTAGATTGTTCCAGAGAGGCCAGATCCTGGACTTTTTATGTTGAAATTTCCTACTTTTTAAGTGTTGGTCAATGAAAATAAACAAACCATTGTGAGAGAGACAATACAATTCTGGTTGAGACTAAATGCTAAATAAAGGTAATCCTGGTGATGCAAAGACACATCTCACCTTCAGGAGCTCATGAAGGGTTAGCTGGAATGTGAATCACTGCCTTCTCATCTTGCCACACAAAAAGGCTATTTGGCCCTCTGGAGGAAAGAAAGACCCGGGTCTAAAGTCAGCACTCTGGATCAGGAAGGAGTGGAATTTCTCTTATTCTTTGGCTCATGAGTATGCTGGAGCAGAAAAAACAAAGCACCATGAATGTTTCCTTTAAATTAGTGTTCAATTGCCCTGCAAATTACCTGTGGCCTTTTTCAGGATGGATTGTAACCTGCTAGTATGACTTTGATTATGACTCTGACTTCTGTCATGGTTGGGAACTGCTGATTCTGTACAAGATGTGCCCTGAATCCATGAGGACAGATTTATGGAAATGGGAAAGGAGAAACAGTGATGGTGTAGTCTCCTTATATACAAAGATGCCATAGGTTGGAAGTGGAAAATACTGAGGTTCATGACAACAGCAAGTGTTCATTATGTAAATAACCACTTTGCTTACCATTGTCCACTGCCCATTTTGATTTGCATGTCACCACAGAGGAAGTGGCTATTTTTAAAGGGAAAGAAGTTCATAGAAACCAGCGGTGTAGTGCTTGACATGAGCAAAGAGGTTTTAAATTCATTATCTAATTTGAGCCCATAGGGATGAGCATTTTTACCTAACCCTGTTTTATAAATGGAGACATGGTAGAGAAGACATGACTTGATTAAGGTCATCACACAAGGGAGCCAAAGACTTAAATCCTTATTGAATTCCAAATCCCACATCTTTTCCAAATCCCAAATCTTTTCCATCTATAGCTGCCCTTCTAATACTTTCCAGTTTTGGTTTGAGGAATAGGTTATAGGTATTTTTACACTTAATAATACAGCATTTTATTGTGTTTATATATTTTATTTTTATATTTAAAATATATTTTATGTTTTAAATACTTATAATTCATATTATTTATATTATATCAATACAGTGTTTGATTTGATATAGTTGTTACCCACTCAGAAAATAAGAAAAGGAAATGGTGATTTTCAAAATGTTTTCATATTTTCCCACTCTTTGAGTCATCAGCACTAAATTAATTAATAATCAGGTGTGCATATTAATTACCGAGGCATTATAAAGAAATATGATGATAACAACAGATATGGGAGACATTAAGTCAATCTCAACCAGACACTCTCCTTTCCTTTCCCTCTCTCAGTCTTCTCTTCCTTCTTCCCTTTTGTCTTCTTTTCTTTCCTCCTTTTTATTTTCTTATTTTCTTATTCAGTGACGGGATAATTTATAAGAAGCAAGAAAGCCTTCAGACTCCATCAAAGTTTTGCTTTTTTTGCTTAATGCATTTATACATTCAATTCGTTCAACAGTGAATATTTATTGAGTTACTGCACTGGTTTCCTATTGCTGCTATAACAAATTGACACAAACTTGGCAGCTTCAAACAAAGAAAATGTATTGCCTTAGTTCTAGAGTCAGAAGTCTAAAGGTGTCAGCAGGTCCACATTCCCTCTGGGCTTTCAGAGGGGAGAATCCACTGCCTTTCCTTTTCCAGCTAATAGAGGCCACTTGCACTCCTTGGCTTCTGGCCCCTTTCTCTTTTCTCTCCAGTTTCTTGCTTCTGTTGTGACATCTAGTTCTGCCTTCGGCTTTCGAGTCTCCCTCTCGTAAGGACCCTCGAGGTTGGGCCCACCTAGATGACTCAGGATAATCTCCTAATGTTAAAATCAGCTGATTAGCAACCATTCCATCTGTAACCCTAACTCCCCATTGCCATGTAAACTAAATATTCAGAGGTTCCAGGGATGAGGACATAGACATTGTTGGGGATTAGGGATATTGTATCTACCATGTGCCAGGCACCGTACAGACTTATATTCTGTGGGATTCTGTTTTGCTAATTAGATGTACTTATCACTGACAGCTGGAGATCTGTGTGTCTTTCCATTTTTCTATTTGAGGGACATAAATCACTCATCTGTCCAATTGTCTGCCTCTTCAGACACACAGCAGATATATCAACTGTTAATTTGTATCAGCTAAATAAAAAAGTACCCAGCATCTGATGTCACCACTAACCTCAAGTGCAGTACCTTCCTTTGAGGCAGTAGCTGTGGGTCACTATCCAGCTCACTATGGTCTCTAATTGTTGAATGGTGCTTCCTTTTTTTTTTTAAATTGTAATTCTCTCTCCTACCGCGGGTTAACTAATACTTAGTGTAAAAGCTAACCTTTGTTGGCCTGATCCACTTTCATAAGAATGAGAAATAGGGAAATGTGTGGAATTTAGCATCTCAATGGGGACACTTTGGCAAGTGAAAGGAAGCACTATAAATAATCATTCAGAAACAGCAGATGGCAAAGAGGGCTGTCTTGGGAACAGTGGGCCATAGGGTCTCCCTCAATATTGAGACCAAATGAGTAACAGCCATAAACACTGACTGTAAAAATATATTGAGTACTCCATTGGTTCAGAGCACTGCAGTAGAAGAAGCTTGATGTACTTCACTTCATTTAATTCTTACAACATCTTATAAGGTAGGTATTGTTGTTGTTATTATTATTATTTTATTATTAATCATCCCTAGTTTAGAGTTGAGGGAAGTGAAGCTCAGAAATTTAAATACCTAGCTCCAGCTAGTAAGTTGCTAAACTAGGATTTAATCCTAATTTTGTGAAACACCAAGCCAAATGCTTTTTCTATTATATTGCCTTCCAGAAAAAGTGTAAATTCTTGGAAATTGTTATCTTCAGCTGGGTGCAGTTGGGTATTTGAAGAGATGTTAGATGTTAGAGATATACAATGACTTCGTTAGAGGTCTATGGAAAAGCAGGAGCTGTAATAGATACTTTTTCTTTGTCTTTCCTTTAGGTCTGTCAGTTTGTTGTCTCTGTAAATGGGCTCAATGTGCTGCATGTCGACTACCGGACTGTGAGCAATCTGATTCTGACGGGCCCTCGGACGATCGTCATGGAAGTCATGGAGGAGTTAGAGTGCTGAGCAGGTGGACATCCTGGCCCTTCAGTGGCCTAAGGATGATCAAAGCCAAGACAACACAAAGCAATGCAATGACAAGACTTCCATACACATGGATGCTTTTGGACGCACAAATCTTTTCTCCATACATACACATCTTGATTTGAGTTTCATAGACTGTTTGAATGTGGAAGAACCGGGTAGATCATCTTAAAAAAAAAACAACAAAAAAAACCCCCCAAAAAAACAATTTACGTCAGTGTAGAAAAAAATTCAGAAATGGAATTTCCTTACAAAGTAGAATTGCCTTACTTGATTTCTGTTTGTAGTTCTCAGCCATTGTTTTTTTTTTAATCTTAGTTCACAGAAAGTTGTTGAAATGCTTCTCTGGCCAAAACAGCAACATGCTAAAATACCCCCATAGGAGTCAATAGAGTAGTTGTTACAGATTTTAGATTGTTCTCTTACCAAAAGGAATATGGAACTGTTTATGAAAGGATCTGGATTTCACCAAGCTTCAAATTAAAGCAACATCCAGAGGAATAATACCCATTAACCAGCATTTTGAAGAAGGTTCTAAAGCATTCAAGTGCTTAAAAGCTGTTGAAAAATGAATTTTTCTTAATTCCTGCCTTTAGTATCAACTTCTAACATATGTTTTCATTTATGGCGTTCGTTAGAAAACAAAAACCTTGTGATGATTATAGATGGGATAAATAGGGAGATACTACTTGTGATTATTTGCTCTGATTTCTCTTTCTGGGCCTAAATAATTTTTTCTTATCAATCAGCTACAGAAGCTTTCTAGATTTAATCCAGAATATGTTGAATGTCAAAACAGAGGAATTTGTGTATACACATATCACGCCTCTGGCAAGAGTTCACTTTGAAGTTGTCCCTTTGTAAGTGAAGGATTCTAGAGCTTGGCCCATATGTGATAAACTTGAAATTAAATTGCCTCATTGGCCTGAATTTTTACTAGCTTTCTAGTGTAACATATTCTAAGGAATGACATGTCCTGCTTATTTGGCGGGATTATTTTTCACCAAAACATCGTCTTGTGTTGTCATTTTTCAACTCACTATATATATGCATGTTTCTTTTTTAGGTTTAGAAAAGAATGCATTTGGGGGCTTGGTGTATAGAGGAAATTCCTCAAAGTGCCAAATTAGGTAGTCAGGGAATGCCAAATTCTTAATTTCATATAATGCATTCTGAACAACCAGGTTACTTTCTTATCACGTATTAACAAAATGAAATACGAATGTTGTACCTCAGCCATTCTTTTCGTGATAGGTTATCATAATGTATTGGTACTGGTAAAATGGACATACCGTGCTAAAGATGTTACGTATATATGTTTCTAGTAATCCAACTTTTCTGATCTTAGCTTTAGTTAGAGAATAGGATTTTGAAGTAATGTAGAATGTCTAACATCAGTACCGTCGATCTACATTTGGGAACTAGCCGCGTTCTGTGTGTATGTGCGTTTATACTGTAGCCAGGCTTTGTGCTGCGGCACTTAATGTGTGTGATCTCTTTGAATATTCATCAAAACCCTCCAAGGGATACCTGGGTGGCTCAGTCAGTGAAGCGTCTGCCTTTGGCTCAGGTTCTGATTCCAGAGTCCTGGGATCGAGTCCCACATCCGGCTCCTTGTTCATCGGGGAACCTGCATCTCCCTCTACCTGCCGCTCCCCCTGCTTGTGCTCTCTCTCTCTCTGACAATAAATAAATACTTTTTAAAAAAAACCCTCTAAGAAGGGTATTATCACCCTCATTTCTCAGATGTGGAAACTAAGTCTAAGCAGACTTCAACATCCATGTTCACATAGCTGCAAGATCTGCTAAGATTCAAACATGGGTTTCTTTAATGCCAGAGCCCACGTTACCGCCCCTCCCCCAGCCTTTCCCCATTAAGGACCTACTGTTGCGGGCTTATTTTATACCCGGGGCTGTGCTAAAACTATACATCACTTATTCCTACTGACCTGTGAGGTCAATATCACCATTATCTCCATTTGATAGCTGAGGAAGCTGAATCATATAGAGGTTAGTCATGTGCCCGAGGCCACACAACTAGCAAGTGGGAGACCTTATGAGTCGGCTCAAAAAGTGTTTATGACATTTTAAAAAGACGAGTCTTAAATGCTGCCTGTGATCAGGTGTTCGTTAAGTGACAAAAGAAGGAGGACCACCTTTGACGATGGCATCTTCTTCTTGCCTGCCATCTGTACTTTGTACTCATGGCCTAATGCCCGTCATCTTGGGCCCTGGCATAATATCACTTCCCTTTAACCAATCTAAGCACCAGAGAAGCATCTGTCTGTTTTTACTCCATTCAGCTTCCTGCCAGTAGAATTTCTTTGATTCAGAGAGTGTTATTGATGTCTTTGGTCAAATGAATACTAAGGGAAGAAGAGAAGGAAAGAAAGGAGAGAGGAACTATTTCGTCCTTTGGCTCTCATCACCCTCAGTTTAAAGGCCAAATGCCAGAGAATTCTACTTAAGGTCAAGAGAGCTTTACCTTAGCTACTCCTCAGCAACCCCTCTCTCCGACATCCTTACATGGTAATTAAAGTGAGTGCTCCCATTCCCATCGGGACGCTCTTGAGCTCCCTCCGGCCTTTCCACATACAGCTTCTCCTCTCTGGAATAGGGTTTCTCCTTCTTTGCCTGGAGAAATCTGTCCAGTTAATTCCCCTTAGTTATTATCTTCTCTGAGAAACCTTTGCCAGCTCCCTCATTCTGGGCTTGACTCCCCTTCTCTAATTTCCCATGGGCCCTTATGCATCAACCCCCCTGTGATTACGGCGCTGATGATATTTACTTTGAGGTTGTCCATCACGTGTCTGTCTCCCTAACTATATTCTGAGCATTGGCAGAATGGGACTGAGTCTTGTCACCCAGGTGTTCCCTTCACCTGGCACAGTTTGTGACTGTATCAGCTGTCCATGGCTACTTAACAAACCACCCCAGAACGTGGCTCGAAACGCTCTATGTGCTCATGATCCTGTACGTTGGCAATTTGGGCAGAGCTCCACTGGGATGGCCAGCCACTGGTCCAGGGGGTGCTGGGTGCGTTCCCATGAACATATGTGGGCTAGGCGGGCTCTGTGCACGTGTCTCACACAGGTGGCTGGCACGGTTGGCTGACGAGCCTCTGTTCCACCCCAGGTGGCCTCTTCCCAGAGCTCCTAGGATTCCTCATTAGGCCTCATGGGATCAAAGAAGGTGAGAATGGAAACTGCAAGGACCTTTTGTGGACTTGCCTGGAGAGTCACCCAGTGTTACTTCCGTAGCATGTTTTCGATCAAAGCAAGTCACTAAACTAGCTCAGAATCGAGAAATGGGGAATGGACTCACCCTTTGATGGGAGGAGCTGCAAAGAATTTGTGGCTACTTTTAATCCACCAAGAGTAGGTACTCACCATTCATGGAATAAATGACCAAGGAGTTACCTAGTTACGGAAAGGCTCAGCTTTCCAGATGCAAATTCCTGACCAGACACTGGGTAGAAGTTTGATATTAGGTTGTGAATAAAGCCCAGTGCCTAATGAAAACGTCAAAGTTAGAAAATCCGAAACTAATGGTGCCACGTGGAGCCACGGAGAGCACGGTTTCCTGTCCTCATTTTGCTGATGAGCACACTGCAGTGTGGAATGTTCGCATGGCGCGCCTGGGCTCATGAGGCTTGCTAGGGTGAGAGCCCGGGTTAGACGCCAGTCTTCTGCCTTCTAATTATATGTCCTTTACAAGATAGCTTTCTGTGGTGGACACAAATGCGGTGAAAATAGGCCTCTGGCTCTGGGGTATTCGTAAAATTCAAGTAGTGCCATCTACCTGTGAAGGTGAAGGGTGTACATTTTAATTGACTCAGGCCGTGGACTGTGAAATCACAGCATTAAAAAATAAGTATTTTGTGTGATATTTTAGCAGGTGAGTTGCTTTAAAGTTTAGGAACTCCATTTCTAAATTAACACCAAGAATTGTTCTAAATTAACAATAAGCAATATTCCTAAGACTTTTCTTTCGTGTGTATGTGTGTATCAGTGTATTACATGTGTGGTATCACTCACTGAGAACCCCTGAAATGGCTTTCTTTGTTCCCAGAGAAAACACTTTTGATTTTTCAGGTGCTTGTGTTGTGTGTTTATGTTTCTGTGATGAGGTGGAAATCTTTGGTTTCTTCATCAGCATAGTATGTGCTATCAGAGCAAATTTGAAAGCCGTTTGTTATTTCTGCTGTAGAGAGAAAAATGCAGTTGCCTTTTGGGTTGGTCCTATTTGTGGTGTTTTACAACTAATCTCTGATAAATAGTTGCATAAGTTGACAAGGGGACTGGTTGAGAAATTGTGGGTAACAAGAAAAAGATATCCATGTTTGAGTAGATTAGATGCAGTCAGCCTCATGCCATCTTATAAAAGGTGAATGCACTGGGGTGGTAGCAATTAACAATTAATAATTTAAAAATCGTTGCTTTCCGTTCAGAATGGAGTGTCACATTTCCAAATACTCTTTTCAAATATTTGTGACAATAGTCAACTTTCAAGACCTATTTTAAACTGACATTAAGTATTCTCTCCTGTTGAGTATTAATCCTGTTTCATTTTCATCAGAATAACTCTGGAACATATGCATCTTGCCAACTGGTGAGAGTCCGTTGATATCACTGAGCATTGTTTTACTCATTGAAGGCAGAATTTCAGGTGTAATATGCTTTTCCTCAGTTCAACCCCAAAAGGACAAATCTGCAGCATACCAAAATGAAGTTCATCGTCAAAGTTAGCATAGGATATTATCAAATGCGTTAATATATATACTTAATATATATGTTTATTTTTAAATTAGGTTGAAATTTATGTTTTCCCTTCTTAAGAATTATAGCATAATGCTTAAAATTATAATATGGAAATAGATTGTATAGTATGAAATAAATGTTAAATTTTTAAAACGATGACTTTAGGTTTACAGCTTTTCCTGTCTTTTAGGACAAATTAGGTGTTTTTTATTCTAAGAAAGGGTTGCATTATAAAGTTGCTCTATTACCAACCTATCAGAGAAAACACATGGGACTCATATCTAATTCTCTAATGTAGCCAAAAGTGCCATTTGTAACACTACTTAATGATGGATGTTTTCTGACGCTCTTTTGCCTGAAAAAAAGTGCATTAAAAAACTTTTTCTATACTGTATTTGATTGGAATCATTTTCTCACTACATAACCCTGTATTGATGAGTATTATGGAATAGTCTATATGGAAAAATGTTATGTAGTTGTTTACCACTCTGGGAGAAAGTTAGTTCTTTTTTATTTTCAACTAATTAGGAAATTGATTACATAATTTGGTATGTTTGGGAGCAGGGTAAAGTATTGGGGTAAGTGATTGGATTGGATTACACTCAATATTAACCAAAAGAACTTTACATTTTTCTCTCATTTCCTTCCTTCATTCATTTATTCATTCATTCAAGAAACCTCGCTGAGAATAGAAAACTGAGTAGATACGACCCTGGATCCAGCTCATCCTTTGAGTCACCTTTGGGCCTGCCTCCTAGAAGTGTTCTCTCCATGGAAGGGGTGGGTGTTGAAGCAGGTGGTTTAATACAAACCATCTAACCCAAGAACCAGAACACTGACAGCAACTTACATTCAACTGTATCTTCCTTCACGACTGTGTCTTCCACTTTTCCTTACCCGAGGTAATCACAGTGGTTGACTTTGCCATTCTCTTGTTTTGATAATTGTTTAGCTTTTTTTAATGAACTTTATTAAAAGAGCATCGAGTTTTATATAATCTGAGATTTGCATGTTTTCATTCAGGATTATATTACTAAGATTCTTCTAGATTTTTGTGTGTAGTCATAATTCATTCATTTTTCACAGCTTCATAAATTTCTAGAGCCCAAGTTATTTTCTTGTCATTGGGCATTTGGTTGTTTCCACTGTTTGTTGTCATCATCATTACTGGGGTTTTTATAAATATTCTTCTACCATCTCCTGGGAGTAAGCGAAGGAATTTATCTTAGGTATTTACTTGGGAGAAGAACTGCTAAGTCATGCGAAACGTGAGTGCTAACACTACAAGGACACATCTAACTAGTTTCCAAAGTGGTGAGTCACTCTATACTCCCTTCCAAAATATGAAAGTGATATATGTTGTCAATATCTTTTCCAGCACTTGATATTCCGAGACTTCTTAATTTTTGTCAAATAAATGTCTATTTGGTCAATGATACTGGGAGTCCTGATTTGTTCATAAATTTAAAGCATAGAAAATGTAATTGGTCATTTGTAATTCTAACTTAACCACATCAATGTCTTCATGATGCCCAGGATGTCTTGAAACTTTTTATCCTATAACAACTCTGTGATTCCAATGAGGCAAGGATTATTGGAGGAAGTCAGTATGACATATTTAAGGACATCCAACAAATAATTATTAAGCACCTGCTGTGGGTCTGTCACTAAGTCTTTGGCAAACAACAGTAAATAAGACAGGTCCCTGTCCATATGAAATTTCCATATTCTTGGGAGCCACAGACAATAAATAAGTTATATAAATAAAATAGTTCATTTTAGATAGGGGTTAAGTGCTAAGAAATAAATGAAACCAGATGGGATGATGGAGAAGGACCAGGATTTCAAAGGTGTGGTCAGTAAAAATTATGTTCTTCAATTCCAGTGAGGCACCTTTCACATTACTGTCCATGTGAACAGCGCCCCCTGGAGTTATGCAGTGCAACAGCTCTGAGCAAAAGCCTCTTTGCAAACCTGATTGTTGGCTTTAATACCTGAAGAATGGGATTGAGCCAGCCTTAGAGAAATCTAGAAGAGTACTGCAGGCGGAGGAAGCAGCAAGTCCAAATATACTAAGGCAGGAAAGGTCATAGGGGTTAAGAGCATGGAATCTGGAGACATAGAGACCTAGGTTCAGATTCCAGTTCTCACGCTCAAGAGCACATTCAGTTATTCGACCACTCTAGGTATCAGTTTCCTTATCTGTAAAATGGGGATACAGCACTGACCCCATTTGACTACTGTGAGGAGTAAATGAGGTAACACGAGTACAACACTCATCCTTGTGCCTGGTGCATAATAAATAATCAGTAACTGGATGCTTCTCTTATTTTTATGCCCACTAAACAGAAAAGAAAATGAACTCTGGAGAAGTTATGACTTGCCCCAAATTCATGCCAACTAATGTCTACGTGGGACTGGAGCCTGGGTCCCAGAATGTTTAGTCAATGCTCTTCTCAGTGCATCTTTCTGTGTCTCGGTTTTCTTATTTTTAAATGATATAATCATCTCAGAAGGCTATTATGATAATTAGTTAATACACTTGAAGGTCTTAGTACAGTGCCTGGCACATAGTACTTGAAAGATAACTACTGATGGCTATTATTATTACTACTATATCATGCTAATTATCAGTCATGTTGACACACACTAATTCATAAGATTGTCTATACATATATATCTTCATCACCAACCACGTACATTTTAGTTTTTGCCGTAGACTGGATAATAGAAGGGTTAGAAAAATATATATAATCATCTCTATATTCGATTGAGTACATTAAACATCACCCACTCTGTCACCTTGGCTATACTCCTCAGGTACTGAGGAGCAAGGATATTCACAGGTTGGGTAGAAAATATAGCTCTGGATTTGTGGCTCTATGTTGGGAGAGAGTAAAAATCATTCTGCTTTGGATATTTACTCAGCTCCCTCACTTTGAAACCAAAAATTACATATAAATAACTTAGCAAACATAATCTTTGAAACTCCAGATCTCATATAGAGTAATTTCACAACACTGCATATCGTCCATTTACTACCTGATTAGGTTCCCAGCAGTTTTATAGCCTAAGAAAACAACGAAAGTAATCAACTGTCGTGCCTTACATCCCACGACAAATGCTCTTTCTCAGGGTACACTGGCAAGTCAATCTCGATGATCAAGAAGTTATAAAGGTTTCCTGAGCAAACCGTAATTGAGACACCATGCCATTTGTCTTTTGTGGGTAGTTTCCTAAGTCCAGAGGCTTCGGAGACTCATGCGGGAATTATGTAAGCGAACCCCCCGCCCCGCCGTGCTTCTGTTAGCACAAGCTTTCGGCAGGCGGAGAGTGGAGGCACAGGCTGCCGCTTGCCTTGTACATCTGAGGAATGTCCTGGAGCAGAAGAAAGGAGCGCTCTGTAAAGAACTTGGCAAAGCATCTCGTGCACTTACATCCCGGATTTGACAGCTCCCTTTTCCTTTGCCTGTCATTCGGCCCAGGTGACCTTTCTTTGCCTCCTGGGGCTCCATATCTTACTCTAAAGTCCCCTGGCTCCCTTGGGATTAAATATTAAACTTGTTTCTCCCTGAAGTCTGAAATGCCTGGGTCCACGAAGGCTGATTGATGACACAAACCTTATGAAGGGGGCTAGGGACACGTCTTGAGGTCCAACCTGAGTGGATGAGACTGGGGCTGGGTAGGACAGCGAGGAGGAGGAGAAAGGAAGAAGGAAGAAGGACATTTGATCTGTTACCGCAACTTAGAAGGTGTGTATGTATGTATGTACCAAAACCGTGAGAGGAGCCCAGAGTTTGAAAGATCTGGATGTTCCTGCCACTATTGCAAGGGAAAGAAGGAGAATAGAGCCCTTACTCTCGAACCTGGGGAAACCATGGAACAAGTGACCTGGGAACGTGAAGGTTAGTTAATTATTAAGCAGGAAGACTCCCAGGTGTGGAGCTTAACAGCAGAAAGGGAGGAAACAAGTACCCTGAGCTCTAAGGAAGACTGGAGTCTGCGGACGTCAGCCCAGCCAGTCTGTTAGACAGAGAAGCCCTGTTTGCCTTTGTTTTCAGATTTTCTTTCAGCCCGTCCGAGCTACATAAGGTGTGAGAGGGGCGCCTGGGTGGCTCTGTCGGTGAAGTGTTCGACTCTTGATTTCAGCTCAGGTCCTGATCTCAGGGTCATAGGGTCAAGGCCCGGGTTGGGCTCTGCGCTGGGCATGGAGCCTGCTTCATATTCTCTCTCTTTCCCTCTCCCTACTTCCCCTAGCCCCCCACACACCTGTGTACTTGCTCTCTCTGTTTCTCAAAAAAAAAGTGAAAAACTGTTTCTAGTGCTGTTTTTGTTTGAAATGGAACAGGAGGAGGTCATATACCGTCTTGTGAAGGACATGGTGTTTCTTGTTGCATGCACACAGCAATCCACTCACTCACATCTCTGCCTACCTGTCCACCTTCTTGCTTATGAAAACTGGCTCACCGGAATGTACTCCACACACTTCCGTCTTAGTACATAAATGGAAATAAAAGTATAAAATCAGAAATCAGAATCTTGGTGGGGGGGATTGTACCTGGGTGGCTCAGTCGGTTAAGTGTCTCCCTTTAGCTCCGGTCATGGTCCTGGGGTCCTGGGATCAAGCCCCACGTTGGGCTTCCTGCTCAGTGGGGAGTCTGCTTCTCCCTCTGCCCCTCCCCCTGCTTGTGCTCAGTCATGCTTTCTCTCTCTCTCTCTCACTCTCACTCTCAAATAAATAAATAAATAAATCTTTAAAAAAAATTCTTTTTTTAAATCTGTAAGAAGCCTTGTAAATTTTGCTAGTTTACTCTGTCATTTCATGACAGATGGAGAGACAGTCTTTTGAAAAATGAATAATAATAATAGCTAATATTTATTTCACTCTCAATATATGCCAGCTACTCTGATAATTTTTTTTTGATAGATGATCTCATTTGATCCTCACACGACTCAATGAAGTAGGTTCTAGTAAAATCCTTGTTTTATAGACAAGGAATCCAGCTCTCTAGGGAGGTGAAGTCGGTGGCACAAGGTCACACACGGGCCAAGTGGTGAGGCCAAGATTGGAAACCTGCCATTCTGACTGCTGATGGTATCTGCCTCTCATGGTGACCCAGTTTGTCCAAGAGCACAAGATGGCACATGCATGCAGTGGCAAGAGGACCATCTAGAGCCAGACTTTGCACCTTGAGAGCATTCCACTCTCTAGACATTGCTGTGGCGGACCGCGCCCCCACCCCCTCCCAGCAGTGATGATCCAGGGCTCAGCCCTCTTGCCCGGTGGCTGCCCTTATAGCTTGAGTTCCTCTTGCACACCTCAGGGATTCCTCTCCTCTCCTCTTTCTTCTCAACATCACTACCTATCATTTGGTTCATTCCTAGGGTTTCCTTTGCTCCAAAACTGGTTGTCTAGTGGCCATTTTTCCAGCTTCCTTCTTAGATGCTTTTTGGGACACAAACACCTAGACACTTGTTCTCATGAACGCATTTCATTTCATTCATTCAACACATAATAATATACACTTCTTATGCTATCTAGATCAAGTGCTACTCACTACAGGTGGGCAGCCAAAAAGTGACTTGGGAGCTCCAGAAGATAGGAAGGAGTTACACCGAATCCTATATCTCTAGGACCTAGTAATGTACACCACACACAGTAATCTCTTAATTATTGTTTGTTTAAAAAAGTATGTGTTTGTAAAATACTCTTCAAATTGATAGTGTACCTTCCTGGAATGGAAATCGGCCTAGATATCTTAGATATCTTCTTGATGCTTCCTCGTTCCTGCCTCCTTTCTTAGATGAGCTGTGAAACACACCGGACCCTCCTTTTCATTCATTCCTGGAGGCAGTCCGGTGTATCCTGGTTTCCCTAAGGTCCTCCAGTGAGGCCACACTGACATCTGCTGGAGCACAGGAGACCTTCAATCTGGCATCTTTCTTTGGAGCTTATCGAGAGAAAGTGGGCTCACAGCAAGGACAAAGGAGAGGCAA
Organism: Mirounga angustirostris; assembly: GCF_029215605.1. Classification (NCBI taxonomy): domain Eukaryota; kingdom Metazoa; phylum Chordata; class Mammalia; order Carnivora; family Phocidae; genus Mirounga; species Mirounga angustirostris. The sequence goes on along the minus strand of NW_026991712.1, from coordinate 19,719,591 downwards.
AGAGACCTCCTTCTTTTAGAAGGAGAGACACTTAAGGTCACAGACCCACCATAAAAGGAATCAAGGCAAAATCTCCATGATTCCAGACTTCTAGAAAAAGTTTCTCAGTGATTGAGAAATTGAATGTCTATTATATGCCACGCACATGCTGAGTGTTGATGTCCGTCAAGTGTTGGACTGACTTCATGCACATTGTCCCAAGTAACAACTCTACGTACAATGCATCTCACAATGGTTCATCAACTCCATTTAACTTTTGATCTTCTACCTTCCCTCTACAACATCCACCATGCCGAACTAGTTTATAAGACCAGGGCTGGACTTCGTACTCATGCACATGCACACACACACACACAAACACAGGCACATACACACATTTGAAGGACAAGAAGTTTTCATATGAATGCAGGCTGTAAGAGTTGTTGCTGTCTTTTAATTCCTGAGAAATTCTTCATTCTTAGATGTGTTGTGCTTTTTTTTTTAAGATTTTATTTATTTATTCATAAGAGACAGAGACAGAGAGAGAGAGGCAGAGGGAGAAGCAGACTCCCCAAGGAGCAGGAAGCCCGACGTGGGACTCGATCCCAGGACCCTGGGATCATGACCCGAGCCGAAGGCAGATGCTCAACCATCTGAGCCATCCAGGCGCCCATGTTGTGCTTTTTCTCATGTGAATTAGAGGTCAAGAAAAGTGTGTTAGAGTTTTCTTTTAGAAATATGAACATGTCATCCTCCTTTTTTTAAAAATTTTTTAATTTTATTTTTTTTAAAGATTTTTATGTCTTAGACAGCAAGAGAGGGAACACAAGCAGGGGGAGAGGCAGAGGGAGAGGGAGAAGCAGGCTCCCCACTGAGCAGGGAGCCCCATGTGGGGCTCGATCCCAGGACCCCGGGATCATGACCCGAGCCGAAGACAGATGCCCAATGACTGAGCCACCCAGGCGCCCCATCATCCTGCTTTTGAAGGCTACCTTAGCATCCTAGCTAAGTTACTGACTATGGCAGAGTTTTATCAGGAGAGAAAGTGGCTGTTAACAGTCCGAGATCATTAGTGCCCAGACCAAGAAAAGCTCAATGACTATGCATTTTTATGGTTGCTTAACACAATGCATGTAACTGTGAGGGGGCTTCCTGACTTCAGCGCCCAGCCCTGTAAAGCAGGAGCAGAAGGCACACATCCCCCGTCAGCCATGTTCAACCAGGGGATGAAGTACCTCTTTCTTACTCCTTGGAAATGCCTTCTGTTAACATCAACCACACTGTGGATGCCTTTTGATGATGTCAACCTCTTAATATGAAAAAAAGAGCAAGTCCAGAAACAAAGCATGTATTGGTTCTTTGACTCTGATTGGGGTCAAACAATCGGAGGGTTCTATGAGGGCTGAGACCACCCCTTGTGTGAACAGAGACTGTCTCTCGTTTGACAGTTGGAGTCTTCCCTTCGTATCTCAAAGGGAATTCTACTGTAAAAAGTAAAAATAGTGCATGTACAGCTTCTCACTTAATACTCTCCTTTCTTGGTGACAACTTCCTTTGCAGGGAGTGTCTAGACTCTAAATGCAAGTAAAGGTTCCCTTTTAAAACATTTCTGCTGACTGTGAGTTAAGAGTGCAAGGCATTTCCTTTTGATGCTCCTGGCCTTTTGTTCCCACCCACTGACTTTCCCTCTCTTCTAGTCCCTTCTTCCCCATTTTGACTTAAAACCTGTTAATTCTCCTTATCAGTTTCTAGCAGCCTCTTCTAGCGTGTACTAAATGTGGAATTCTATCAGTGGGAGACTGGCGGGGATGGGGCAGGCATAAACATGAGAATGGGTGCAAAGCCCACTGGATGGAAGAAGCACTAGAGAATCTACATGGAGAGGCTCTGTCTGTTGGTGGGTCCATGTAGGGGTAGGATGACACGCAGGAGTAGAGCCAATGATCAGCACCTAGGCAACAGAAAGATCTATTGTGGTTGTAGCATATGAAATAGGGGATGGAGCCATAAGTCATCATCTCGACAAGGCAAAAATGCACTAGGAGGGAGGGAAAACTAAAGCCAGAAAGAGAGCTCTAGATCTTTTGTCATGAGCAACATCTTCCACAATTTTCTGCTAGTCTGTATCAGCCAGGTGATGTCTTTGTGAATCAACCCCAGTTCAATTAAATCAGAGAATTCAAGCAGACTTCTCCTACTGCTCTTATAATTGTTTGCTTCATATTAATTGTATTTATACAGTTGTCTTAATATTGAAGACCCTAGTCTGCTCATCTCAGTGTGCCCCACAATCTCTAGCATGTGACTCCATAACAAAATGATTCATCTTCAAACATATGCATTAAAGAGAGTACCAGGACACTATTTTAACATCCTAACTTAGGCAGTTGCCCTGGGGAATGTAAAAGACACACAAAAATGAAATGAATAGTTACCAGCATCAGCCATTTCTACCACCACATTTCCACCAGCTCTTTCTACGCCAGCCATTTGGAACCTCATAAAGTTGTTGTGAGCATTAAATTAAATGAGATAACCCATGTAAAGAGCTTATAATATACTTGGCATATAAGTGCTTAATATCATTATACTTATTATAATAAATAATATCATCATGCAGTTTTATTTTCAGCACACACCAACTAGAAACGTGATTGTGGTATACTGACTCGATGCTTACTTGCCAATCCTGCTTCCTTTTCCTGGATATACAGGGAGTCTACATTTTCCAGCCCACCTTGCATTTGGGTAGGACAATGTGACTCAGTTCTGGCCAATGGTATGTGGGTAAAAGTTAAATTCACCACTTCTGGGGCTGGCTATAAAAATATCCTATGAGGGGCGCCTGGGTGGCTCAGTCATTGGGTGTCTGCCTTTGGCTCAGGTCATGATCCCAGGATCCTGGGATCGAGCCCCACATTCGGGCTCTCTGCTCAGCCAGAAGCCTGCTTCTCCCTCTCCCACTCCCCCTGCTTGTGTTCCCTCTCTTGCTCTCTCTCTCTCTCTGTCAAATAAATAAATAAATAATCTTTAAAAAAATATCCTGTGAAATCTTACACTCCCTCTCTCCCTCTCACATGGGTCCAGAAGAGAAGGATTCTGGGATAGAGGAACCACACAATGGAAGGAGCCTGGACCCCTGAGTTGTTTGTGGAAGAGAGCATCCTGACTCAGATCAGGCTATATTGTGAGCAGGAAACAAATTTGTATTGTTGAAGCCATGGAGATTTGGGGATTTGTTACTATAGCAGAAATGACCTTACTCTAATACAGTGGTATTAGGGAAAAGGAAAACAAATATGCTTTAAACTAGTTATTTGCCTTCAAATAACTAATTATCAAATAAAGCAGAAAAAAAGATTCACACATGAAACAAATCTGCAAAACCGTGTGGAGTTTTTGGAAAGCTCTAAGGTGTCATTCTGCTAGGGGGTAATTCCCAGGTTTGCACATTGGCAATAATGGTGGAGCTGGGATGTGAATTAGGCATGTCTAACTCCAGGACTAGTACTTTTTTTTTTTTTTTTTTTTTACACTACATTCTTCAACAGTTTGGGATGAACCAGCAGACATGCCTCCTGCAAGTTAATGATTAGGTACCAGATTTCAGTGGTAGATTGAACAAACTAGAATGAATGATGTATCAGCCAAAGCCTTTGATAGGTAGTAGAAAGGATGGTGGGAAAACAAAGAACCAAAATGCAATGCTGAAGAAGCAGTGCTGAAAGTTTGGAATGGTGAGATGTGCCATGAGCAGGAAAATGTGTTACAAAACCAGAAGCCAAAAGAGGGGAACAGGGCAGAAGTATGGAGTGATGGCATCAGGAAGAAAGGCTCAACCTGAGACTGAATCAAGTTGGAGGGTGTTGGAAACTGGCTTTGATGTGATGCTGACAAAGGGAACAGCCCCCCCGCCCCCCGCCGCCGATGGACAGGTCCCAGCAGGATGGACTTGAGGCAAGGGAAGGAGTACAACAGAAAACCTCCCCCAGATCTCCTACAAATACCAGCCCAAACTGGTTCATGACTATGGATTGTGGAGAAGCACCATGTATAAAGACCAGCCCCATTATCACTTAGGGTGATGCTGATTTTTGGTGGTGAAGTGTGGAGTCAAGGGACCCACGATCAGGGTTGAGTATGCTTGGAAGAGCACAAGGTGTCAATTCCACAGAACAAATGGAGACCAAGAAGCAGATACAGAATCAGGTATCTGCGAAAGAATTCAAGCAAGTGGGAATGATCAGTTTAGAGTTGTACTGTGAAAAGATTTAGAAAAGAGTGATAGATCAGTCAGGGTGGTGTTTTTTTGTTTGTTTGTTTGGTTTGGTTTGGTTTGGTTGCAAGTTAACAGAAAACCAGCTTAAACTAACTTACAGGGGGAAAAAAAGACTTTCTTGTTTTATTTAACCACATTGCAATAGGAACAATGATTATATAATTTATCATTCACCTGGAACACTTCCGAGAATGTAAGAGGGAGCTATTAATGGTGGAGCCGGGGCAACAGGTGTCAACTGGGACTGCTTAGGTGAACTGGGAACTGACGAAACTCAGAGAGTGTTAGGAAATCAAGGCGAGTAAAACCTACAAGGCTGCCAGGGATCTCACCCTCTGTGTGACTGTTACTTTTTTCTACTTTCTCCTTCTCTTGTATGGCCTTTATTCACATAAGCTTATGTCACAGTGGGCACAGTTGCCAGGCCTAAATTCTTACAGCTTACCCAACAGCAGGGAAAGGATGCTTTTACAACTGCTTCAGTATGAAATGTCCTGCCCCAGAGCTCCAAGTCATCTGGCCTGTGTCATGTGACCAACCCAGGACCAATCTTTGTGAACAAAAGGATGGATTCCTACTCTTGGTTCACCTTGGGTCTTATACCCTTCCTGTTTCAAAGACATAGGAGCACTATGAACCAACAGTCCCAATAGTTTGGAGAGCATTTTTCCAAAGAGAAGACCTTTTCTTGGAGACAAAACCATACATACCCACTATGATGGCCTTTTATAGAGTACCTGCTGCCAAATCCACTGGCAGTATGGAACCACAAAACACGGCTGTTAGATAAAATACATGATATATAAAACACCGCTGGTGGACGTGGCAACTGCCTGGGAAGAGTGCTAAATCATGAACTCTGCAATCCTGGAAGCTGCTGGATTGCTCTATACCTTTATAACCTAGTATATAGTAGTCTGTTAGTGACATGTAAGGTCCCAGGATGCAGTATTCCTATGAGCCTCTAGCACCTCTCAAGTGAAGTGAACTTACTCCAAAAAGCCATTGGTAGAGCCTTAAGGGCACTGAGCACCTCAAGTTTCAAATGGGGATTTGGGGGAACAGAAAGGAAAATGAGGATTCCATAGAAAAGGATTGAGAAGGAGAATTTGGAGGTGGACATCCCTACCATCCCAGCTTGTCCAAGCTCCCAGTTCTGCTGCTGCTGGCTCCAGCTTCAGCCCCATTGTTGGAAAGCACAACCATTTACGATGAAACTTGGAACAGATACCCACCTTGCAGAGGATCTCTTGGTGGCTAAAGCTTACCAGCAGTCTGCTTGTCCCCAGCCCAGCCCTTCCCAGGGAGAAAAAAGTGGATAAATGTGTGCAAGGCTGACTGGGTGACTGTGGGCCCCCATCCAAGAAGCAATTCAACCAAAGGTCAGGGTAGAGAATTGGTCCAGTGGAATTCGATTTCACAATGGGCCTCTTGCCACTACAGAGAGCACAGTGTTTACTGGATAGAGCTCTTCAACCTCAAAGTTGTGCCTTTCAAAAAACTGCAGCTTTTACTCTAATAAATAACCAACCAGCTCAAGCCAAGACCTGTTGGAGGGGGTAGGACTATCCTTACCACAGTGCTAATCAGCAGGAATGTCACCTGTAAGCCCTGCCCTTTGGAAACAGCCAGCAAGGTTGGAAATGCTGGAAGCTATAAACATTCTTTGGAACCCCCCCCATAATAAATGGGAGATTCCACAAGAGGCTATTAATAGGTAAATTCTCTCTTGCTGGACTACAAGTATCTGAGCAACTCACATGAAATTCTTCTTAGAACTAAGCAGTATGTGAATAAACAAACATGCACTAGCATCTGGTCCAGGATAAGTAGCTAATGAAACATGCCATAGTTCACCTTGGCTCAGAGTTCAGGAACGTGAAACAAATTACCGGAAGTTGATGTGATCATTTCAGTGCGGGTCTTTGGTCAGTGTATATGTTACCTGTTCCATTTTGTTCATTTCTTCTTTCAGATGCTTCTTCTCTCTTCTCTCTTTGTTCAAGACAGAGTATTTGTTTTTTGACTTTTTATTCAAGTATGTAGTTGTTGCTGTGGTTCTGTTCCAGACTGAGTCCTGTTCATCTGCCTGGCTGCTGGGAGCACTGGTGGCCAGTAGTGCTTGGCTGGGTCTCCTCCAGTCCAAACCCTCTGCTAAAGAGAGCTACCCTGCATTACTCACAATAGCCAAGGTACAAAAACAACCTAAGTGTCTTCCATTGGATGAATGGATCAAGAAACTATGGTATATATGTACTATGGAATATTATTTATCCTGTCATTTGTGACAATGTGGGTGAACCTGGAGGAAGTTCTGTTAAGGAAAATAAGCCAGACCAAGAAAGACAAGTCATGCATGGTATCACTTACACGTGGAATCTAAAAAAGGAAGTTTAATTCCTAGAAACAAAGAGTGAAAAAATGGTTATCAGGGCCTGGGGTTGGGGATAATAGGGAGAGATTGGTCAAGGGTACAAACTTCCAGCTATAAGATGACTATGGTCTGAGTATCTAATGTATAACATGGTGACTCTAGTATTATATAATTGGAATTTTCTACAAGAGTAGAAACTTAAATACCCTCACCATGAAAGGGGGGAAGGTAAAAAAAAAAAAAGAGAGAGAGAGAGAGCTGCCTCATTCTAAGTCATGCCCCCTTCCCCAGGGGCAGTCCATGTCTTTGAAGAAAGAATGAACTTGCTGAACAGAAAGCACACAAACACTAAAAAGGACACTTTTCAAAAGAGAATATGTGCTCAGTTTAGGCATAAAAGGCTTGACCCCTCACTCCAATTTGGGGTGACTCTGAAGGGTCATTTAATTCCCAAGCTCCCTCCTGTTGGACTGGCCAAGACCTTTGTTTACACGACTGCCCTGTCATTTGCTCCCTCTGCTCCATCATGTCTTGACTCTCAGATATTGCTTGTGAAAGTGCCCTCCGCAAAAACTTACTGTATATAAATCTCCATCCTGGAGTCTGCTTCCAGATAATATGACTCCTGATAGTGTATAACATAAACACAGAAAAATGCATTGATCATAATCACACAGCTTCATGAATACTTACAAAATGAACACACCCATATAACCAGCACCCAAATCAAGAGACATCCCACGTGCTCTCTTCCCATCACCAAAGGTGACTGTTATCACTTTTAACAGCATACATTTGTTTAGTCTGTTTTAGTGCTTTACCTGAATGGTAGCATATAGTACATACTCCTTTTGTATCTGGTTTCTATTGCTCAACATTTTGTTTGATTCGTTCATGCCATTGCATGAGATTGTACATAATTCATTCCCAGTGCTTTTTCCATTGTGAGATTATAATGCAGTTTATTGTTCTACTCTTTGGTTTATGGGCATTTGGATAGTTCCAGTTTGAGGCAATTAAGAATAGAACCCAAATGAACATTCTAGAATGTCTTTGGAGGGGCATAAACAGTCATTGCTATTGGGGATTGCACTTATTTAGTTTTAGTGGACAGTATTCCAAAGTGGTTGTACCAAGTTATATTGCCACTTGCAGTGCATGAGCTTAAAGACCAACACTTGGTGTTTTCCATCCTCAGTCACTGTGGTGAGGATATGGTGGTAGTATATGGTGGTTTTGATTTGTATTTCCCTGAAGGCCAGTAAAGCACATTTTCCTATGTTTATTGGCCATTCAGATATTCTCCTTTAAGAATGTCTGTTCAAGTCTTTGCCCATTTTCTGTTGGGTCAGGAAGACAACCCTCTCTTTACTGTTGACTGTTGGGAGACCCCTACAGAGACCATCTTTGGTAGAGAGGGAAAGGGGAATGGTGTTTTGTTCAAGGACAAAGTAAGAGACAGATGAAGAAAGCCATGCAGGGAAGTATGTAAGAGATGATAAACATGGGCTGCAATGCTGCTGGGAATGAGATTCATCCATAGCAGCAAAGCCATAGACTCATGTGGAGAAAAGTAGACTGAGGCGGGTGGTCAAGGAAGCCATGGACACAGCTGGGGTCCAGCTGTTGGATGCAGGAAAGCCAAAGTGGTGGCTTGAATGGGTGCCAGCAAGAACCACAAGAATCCACTCAGTTGATAGATGAGAAATATTATGCATGATTGCCAGAAAAGTTAAAAAAGGCTGTGTTTCCAGAAAGAGGTTAGAATGAAACAGAATGGTTGTCAGTCTTGCGTATCCAGGCAGAATCTCAAGACCATCAAGTGGCTAGCATGGTTTTAGAGCAGAGGAAAGGATGCACACTTTTTTCAGGTTCACTCAACAACCATGTGTGAGAAAGAACAAGGGCGGAGTGACCTAGAACACAAAAAATATCATTACCTAGGTAACTCTGTTTCTAGGGAGCAGTCCGCAACCTCAAATAGGAGGAGGGGACTGGAGTCAGATCTACTGTGACTTTGCCATCTCTTCCTGTGTGTCTCCAGGATCAACCCTTCCCAACACCCCAGCTCCAGCACTAGACCTAGCCTTTCCTTTACTGCAGGCTATTTAGAGGCAACTCTGCATCCTGCCTTTCTGTCAGTTTGACCTTAAAGGGGTTCATTGTGCTGGGTTTTGAGTCTCCAGGGCTGACTCTAAAACCTGGGACCCTGTTTGACCCTTTTTAGACCCCTGTCTGAAGATCTGTGCTTTGACGATCTTACTGTTTTGTAAGAATAGGCTCTCTTAAAGGAATCTTTATTTTAGAGATGGGGGAAAGTTGGAGAAGGGAGATACTTTCCACAAACCTAGTGTACCTTATTGATCCTGTAGGAACCTTGTTTCTATTGTTAGTAGATAGGGAATGCAGAAAAATAAAAAACTTTCATTTCTTTTTTTTTTTTTTTAAGATTTATTTATTTATTTATTTGACAGAAAGAGACAGCGAGAGAGGGAACACAAGCAGGGGGAGTGGGAAAGGGAGAAGCAGGCCTCCCGCTGAGCAGGGAGCCCGATGCGGGGCTCGAACCCAGGACCCTGGGATCATGACCTGAGCCGAAGGCAGACGCTTAGTGACTGAGCCACCCAGGCGCCCCACTTTCATTTCTTTAATTCAGTGACGTTTTTATTGTGCATCTGCTACATGCTAGGTGATGCACACCCTGGAGACAGAGCAGAAAACAAGACAGACACAGTGCCTTCAGGGATCATTTATTCCAGTCAGTCAGATAGACATTAAGCAGAGAATGCCAATAAAGTATAAGACCAGAAAGCCCAGATACCTTTCTCTCAGAGAGATTAACCTTCCTTAATGTTTTAGCTGACTGCTAGGAAGAAGTAATTGAAAAACTGTGCAATAGTCATTTTCAACAGGGACTGATTTTGCCCTCAGGGGACATTTAGCAATGGCTGAGAACATATTTCGTTATCCTGACTGGGTGCTCCTAGCATCTAGTGGGTAGAGACCGGGGATGCTTTTAAACACCCTACACTACACAGGACAGCCCCCTACAACAAAGAACTATCCAGCCCCAAATGTCAATAATGTCAAGGTTTAGAAAGTGACTCATACCATTGGGCTAATACTTCAATATCTTTCCCAAACCTCCTGCCGTGCACAGGGCAGCCCCCCATAACAAAGAATTATCTGGCCCCAAATTTCAGTAGTGCCGCAGTTGAGAAATAGCGCTTGTTCTGCTCCAAATTCTGGCTCTTTCTAAGCCCAGGAGTGGCTTTCTTCTACTTTTTTTTAAAACCAAATTCTTTGGTATTATACTTACTACAAATAAATTATTAGCATTTATTATGAGCCAGGCATTGTGCTAACAACTAAACACTTGTGCTGTGCTAAGAAAGCTATATTATCTTATTTACTCATCAGGAAAATATGAGATAAGTAAAATTATTCTCATTTTATAAATAAGAAGACAGAGGTTCAAAGAGATTAAACAGTGTCCTCAAGGTCACACAGCCCGTAAGCGGCAGAGCGATAGCATTTGAAACCAGGTTTACAAGGGCTCAGCCCTTAACCACCTCATTCCACCCTTCTCTTGTGATAATGTCATTGCTCTGCAGTTTTATGACGTTGTGTAGTTTTCAAGGCCCTCGTACAAAATTATCCCTAAAGTATGGGTTTATGGTCAAGTGCTGGCTTGAAGTCTTATGTGTGTCTGAATCCTAGTCCTCACTTATTCTGTGACCTCAGATAAATTACTTGACCCCTTTTGGCTTCAGTATTCTCATCTCTAAAAAGAGTGCAGTGAGCTAGTTGATTTCTTCATGCCCTTCCAGTTCTAATCTTTTTTTGCTAATAAATGATATAAGGTAAAACTGCCATCTATATCATTGCCTATCAAGCATCTTATTCATAACATATAGCAAGAGATTCATTTTGCATCATGGCTCAGGATATATATATATAGATAGATGATATAGATATATAGATATAGATATAGATATATAACTTAAATGAAAAATCTCCAAATGATAAAACAACAAAGATTTTGTCCTGGCTTATGTCACGTGCATCGTGAGGCAGCTGAGGAATCCTGCTCCACTTTGTCCTCATCCCACGACTCAGGCTGATGGAGCAGCCTCCTTCCCAAAGTTGCCAGTCTCAGTAGCAGAGGGAAAGAGAACATGGCAGATCCCACACCAGCACTCAAAACTTCCACCTGGAGGGGCACATATCACTTCTGCTCACATTTCTTATCATACCCAGGGGGTGGGGAAATGTCATTCCACATGTGCCTGGAAAAAGTACCAAAAATATCTGTTGAACTGCATGAATGACCACCACAAATATGTACTGTGATGGTCAACTTTATGTGTCAACTTGGCTGGGCCATGGTGCTTGGATATTTGGTCAAACATTAGTCTGGATGTTTCTGTGAGGATGTTTTTGGATGAGATTGACATTTAAATATTAGTGGACTTTAAGTAAGGTAGATTGTCATCCATGGTGTGGATGGACCTCATCCAATCAGTTAAAGGTCTGAGTAGAACCAAAAACTGACCATCCCTGAACAAGAGGGAATTCTGCCAAGAGACAGCCTTTGGATCTGAAATGCAACATTGGCTCTTCCTGGGTCTCTAGACTGCTGACCCATTCTGCAGATTTTGGACTTGCTAACCTCGATATAAGCTGATTCCTTAAAATAATTCTCTTTGTACATATATATTTTAAATATATATATATATATAGAATATGTATGGTATATATTCTCTATATACATATATGCTATACATAATGTATTAATACATGAATTCTACATATATACTATACTGATACAAGTATATATCTTATATATTTTAAAAATAACTCTATACTATATTATTTATATATTATATTATATTATATTATACCATATTATATTATATATACATCCTAGTTGTGTTACTCTGGAGACTCGTGGCTAATATATATACCCATACCATGTAGGATGCATTCTGTTGTTCTCTTTTTCTTTCTTTCCCTTTTTTTTTTTAGATTTTATTTACTTATTAGAGAGGGAGAGCGAGAGCATGAGAGGTGGGGGGGAGGGCAGAGAGAGAGAGGGAGAAGCAGGCTTCCCACTGAGCAGGGAACAAGATGTAGGGCTTGATCCCAGGACCCCAGGAACATGACCTGAACCCAAGGCAGATGCTTAAACTACTGAGCCACCCAGGCACCCCTGTTGTTCTCTTTTTCAATTTAATTGAGTTCTATTCTATCTAACCCTGTTCTATTTCATTTTTTAAAAATGCTAGTTACAATCCAATAAATCTATTTCAAACTTGATCACAATCATAAACTTAAAAAAGACTGGCTGAGGGTTCTAGAGGGGAGGGAGGTGGGAGGATGGGTTAGCCTGGTGATGGGTATTAAAGAGGGCATGTTCTGCATGGAGCACTGGATGTTATACGCAAACAATGAATCATGGAACACTACATCAAAAACTAATGATGTAATATATGGTGATTAACATAGCATAATAATAAAAAAAAAACAGAAAAAAATGTAAAAAAAAAGAATATATTGGCTCATACGAATAAAAATTCATTTCACTCATATATGGAATCTAAAGAATAAAACAAATGAATAAACAAACAAACAAACAAAAAGACTGGCTTATAGCCAATTGGAAGTGACAGAGTTTGGAGTAGGCCTTAATTTTAGCCAATCAGAGATTCTTTTACTGGTTTTACACAGGAAATGTTATAGTGTGTATGTTTCTGTTCAAAGGGAAAAGAAAACAAAACAGAATAGTGCTTTATCTTAGCACAATCAGCAAGTCTCTCTTCTCATCAAAGGAAGCAGACTCTAATCATGTTCACTGATATAGCAGGAACAGATTATTGATCTGGAAGAACAGGGGCAAACCCCAAGTGATTGAACCCAGCCATGTCCAGAGTCAGGTTGCAAGATTTAGCAAACATAGAAATGCCATCCTTAGGATAACGGATGTTATGGGTTGAATTGTTAGGAAATCCCCAGTACTTCAGAATTTATGAAACAATAATAGAATCCGGGAGGGCAGACTGAACCCACACTCTAGATTGAGACTTATTTATGCCTTACTATACAATTAACATTCCATAATTATACAGCTCAAAATCCAGTTATTGAACAATGGTATTCTACCAGAGAATACCAATTACTCCTTACCAGGGAACTGCTGAAAATCATTAATTTGTGTAAGTCTGTCCCAACAAATTCTATTGTCATTTTATAAAGTCCAGTTAAACTCAGTAGGAATTATTATAAATAGATATATGGAATGGTCAGACTTTATCTATTTAAAGTAGATATATTCAGGCACAAAATAGGTAAAACCATGTTTTATGGGATCAATGCATATATGAGCCATGCTGGCTGCATACTGCACAACAGTAGGAGACACGCTGACACAGACTTTGAGGGATGGTGCCTCTTGGAGTTGTCCAACATGGTGGTATTGGCCAGGTAAGCAGTCTCCCATTTAGAGTGTGCCTTGTAGGGCATTTTCCCTTTGGCTCTACCAGGTAAGTAAAGCTCTCAGCACATGGTGATGGACTCAAAAATATTGCTTGATTCTATCTCTGTATGAAAGGAAATGAGGCTTTGGGAAATTGTAATGGGGGGCACCACCAAAGTGTTAACAGCTGAAAAAAGATAGAGCCATTAAGATAGAGCCAGCACTCTTTTGTCTGCTCCTTCAAGATATTTCACTCCTGACTGAAGAACAAAAAACAAAAAACAACAACAACGATGAAAAAAAAAAACAAATGGCAATCTTTAAGATAATATAATAATTGGAATTCTTAAACTAGGACTATATGGCTGAGCATAGGTATATAAAGATAGAAGTGTCTAGATTCTCAGTGAATGAAACAGTTCAGTTTCCGGGAACTTGACCTAACTTACAATGCACCTGAGCACAGGAAATAAAAACGGCGTCATCAAGAGCTCTTGCTCGATATGAAGAAACATGGAAGCAAGAAAAAGAGTCTTAAAATCTGGAAGCTTCTTCTACTCAGTCTGAAGCTTGGAGTTGTCTTTGCACTTACAGCTTCCGCACGGAGTCAGAAGATATCTACAGCCTTGGGGCTGCCTGTTGCCTTGTTGTTTACCAAGGAGAAATCAGAGCCAAGAGTCACACTGTTCACAAGCTGTGAAAAGAAGCAAGTAATTTGTCTTGCCTGTTAGAAAGGTGAGAAACATCGAGAAGATTAAAGGAGCCTCCCCTGTTCTGTTCATGCAACCTACATGCAGGTGGGAGGGGGAAAAAATGGTGTAGAAGGAGAGAGGGACAGGCAGCCCCTGAGTGGAGTCGACTCTGTGGATTGCTGCTGTCTGTGGGCTCCGCATTTGTGAGAGAAGATGCATGACAGTGAGGAGAGATGCTCTTTCTGCAGTGAGGAGAGATGCTCAAATACCTAAATGACAGGGGGATTGTGGCCATGTGTGGGGAGACGGGAACTAAGACAAGAGTGAGTTGCGGGGCTGTGGTTGGTGCAAAACTCGCCCTCCTCCTAAAGCATTCAACTCCTGGCGCTGTTTGTTTTCAGACAAAATAGAACAAATCCACTGCCCTAGCAAAACAAAACACCTCTGCAGGCCCCGTGCTCCCCTCAACCCACAGGTCTGTAGTCCCCGATTGAAAGAGTCAGAAGCTGGCAAGAGCTGCACCTCTGTGTTTCCTGAAGGTCACAATTCTGCCCTTTCAATGTTCCTTTCATGGGCCACTTCAGTCATGCTCTAAGTACAGTCTCACTCGGGCAATTTGCCCAAGAACCTGGTGATAATTCTTCCTGGAAACAAAGGTATCCAGGTATCCCGGTGTGGCTATTTAGTAGGTTAGGGTTTAGGATCAGTCAGTATAAATTAAAGATGATTTTGTATTGATCAGTACAATCTGGGTATGAAAATGTGTTGATTTTTGGAGTATTTAAACTTTGTCTCTTCTAGCAAGCAAAACCATTAAGCCAGTAATAAATAACAGGTAACATTTATTGTCCTTCCTATGAGTCAGACACCGTAGTCTTACAAAGATAATCTCATTCTGTCTCATTAAATGTTTGCAATAACTCTCTAAGGTGGGTGTTGGTATTACCCTCATTTTTCAGGTGAGAATGAGGAGTTACAGGGACGTTGAGGGACTTTCCCAAAGCCACACCTAAGTGGCAGAAATGGGATTTGAAGCCAAAGGGGGTGGTCAAGTCACCACTCATAGATCTAAGTAAGTAACCAACATTAAATCTCTTGCCCCTCCTTGCACTCCACCAATTCTTTTGAATTTTTGCCAGACCAGTGGAGGGAGTCATCCCAGAGCCTGAGACCTGCAGCCATCCCCCACTCCCTGGCAGAAAGAGAGATTCAGGATGGGTGTTCTTTGCAGCCTCTTGAATCCTGTTTCTGATTGAAACATCATTATCTTTGTTGAAATTCCTCAGAACAATGGTGAGGGCCTCAGAGTCTAGCTGCATATTTATGGCCAATTGGAGCATGTAAGAGGATGTCCAGGTTATGCATAGACCAACAATCAAGAGTCCTATTAGCATGAAAGTTTGATGCATCCTATGTGCATGAGTTACAACTGGTGTCTGGTCCCCAAGGCTAAGACTCCCCAAACTGGGGAAACCAGTGGTTTCCTTTTGACCTCCCAGGTGCCATGCCAGATACAGAAGACATGGCCCCCGAAGAGTAAAAGTGTTTTGGGGTACAGAAGCTTGGGACACTTGCTGGGGATTAGCAAAGTGAGAAGTTTTTAAGTTCAATGCCATTCAAGTTGTTTTCTGCTTCAATATCAGAGGCTTGGTATAAGTTCCCTAGAGAAACAGGGAGATGAAGGGATTTTTCGTGAATCAAACAGCAAAGGAGAGCCAGGCCAACATGCACCCTGAGGAAGCAGAGGGAGCAAAGCTGTCTTGCTTGTGACGTAATAAAGGAGTCTGGCCCAAGTGGGAGGACATTTTCATATCTTCAGCCTTTAACAGGCTGTAGCTGTAGTAATTTGTCATCTGCTTTCTCTCTGCTTGGCTGGGGCCCCGCTCCTCCTTACTTGTCTTAGTCTCACTTTGGCTCTTTCTGGCCCTCTAAATCGCCTGAGTTCTGGCCATGTCTTCTGCCCGGCCCTCTGGCTCTGCCCATCCACCCTCAGGCTCTGCCTCAGAGCAATCTCATCCTTTGACACTGTGGGCATGCGGTAGGTCTGCAATTCCCCATTCTGCTGCCTTCCAAGGTTTCCTAGAGCTTCAGGAACTCCTGGACCCTTGGACGGGAACTGCCTGGAGAAGCGCAAAGTCAAGGCTTCCCTCCCTCCACTAACCACAATGGACCACCAGACTTTGATGTGGCCGTTGCCAAGCTGGGCAGCCTGGGAAGTGGCAGTCCCTTTCGAGAGTATTTACTGAGGACGAGGTAGAACTCTCTCTTCCTATTGGCTTTCTTCTCCAGGTTTTCAGCTTTATCCCAGAGAGAGGAAAGCTGGACATACCTTCTGAACACTTCATCCTCCTTCTCTCTTTCTATTATTCACCTTGTCCATCCCATAGTCCTTTCTGTTAGAAGTGAGTTTTAGTCTTATTTTTCCTGACATCGTTGTTACCTTTAAACCTGTAACAGCAAGCCTCATGTCCTGGTTGTCATGAGCAGAAAGGATGGCTTTTTCTTTTCCTTTTCTTTTTTTTTTTTTTAAGATTTTATTTATTTGAGAGAGAGAGAGCGTGAGAGAGAGAGAGAGAGAGCGATCATGAGCAGGGGGGAGTGGGAGAGGGAGAAGCAGACTCCCCACTGAGCAGGGAGCCTGAGGCGTGACTCGATCCCAGGACCCTGAGATCATGACCCGAGCTGAAGGCAGAGGCTTAACTGACTGAGCGCCCCAGGAGACCCAGAAAGGATAGCTTTTCTATCCCATGAGGAAGTCTGTGAATTAGCCGACCCGGCCTAACCTTGATACAGTAATGAGCCAAAAGCTACAGCAAACTCTCATTTTCTCTCCCCATAAAGATTTTACTGTCTTTATAAAGAGGGCAAGCACATTATATCTACCACGCTGAGGTTTAATAATAGCTTCTCTCAAGAAGTCCGAGAGTGCAATAAAACAAGAGTCAAGGGTATAACTAAAATGCTTTAACATTTGCAAGCCAAATTTTAAAAATGATCACAGTCTAACCATTCCCTCAAGGTCTCTTTCTGTTGAAGATTAGCACATAATTAAATTGGGAGCCTATTTCTCCTCCAGAAGTTGATTCATGTTTTATTCAAACTGAGCCACTCTTTACTCATTTTCAGGAACAGGTGCCAGGTGGCTATGCCCTAATCCGTGGCTACAGTCCATAGAGACCTTCACCATGGGTCTTTTGGTGAGAAGTCAACCATTTTCAGCATGCAGCAAGTGATCCTGAAGCCAGAAAGAACAACAACGCGGGGTTTGGAAAAACAGTCCACCACTGGGAAACATAAGCAGTGGTCCTTGTTTTGCAACTCTTGACCTCTGTGATTTAAAGAAACTTAGGGTGACTCACCTAATAACCTCTTTGGACTTTGGTTTCCTCATTCGATAAAATGCTCTCACCAGGCTCCGTTCTCGAGCCATGTATCTTTACTAAAACACCAGTCAGCGTTTTTATAAAATGTTATGAAATGCTGCCCTCTTGTGTTTTTCAGGGCTCATCTAGTTTCTAATTTTAAATGGATGAAAATGGCTTAAAAATTCTTAATTTGAAAATTAACCTGTTACGCTCAGCTCCCATTGTACCAAATATTACTGATACTTGGTTAAAAAAATAATAAAGTCCCCTTCTATATGCCAACCTCACTCCATTAAGGGGGTCATCCTTTCTTTTTTTTTAAAGATTTATGTATTTGAGAGAGAGAGAGTGAGAGAGAGAGTGCAAGCAGGGGAGGGGCAGAGAGAGAGAGAGAATCTTAAGCAGACTCCTTGCTGAGCATGGAGCCCCACTGGGGGCTCCATCTCACGACCCTGAGATTATGACCTGAGCTCAACCGACTGAGCCACCAAGTGCCCTTAGGTGGTTATCCTTTGATTTGGAATGAACCGGTCCAAACACAAATTCTTGTGCCTAGGAGCACTTAAGGGAATTTAAAATGATTTCAGTTTTTTCTCAGTGAGGCACAGTGTGAATCATGTTCTTTAAATGACTATTTTAATAGAAATATACATAAAGAAAAATACACAAACCATAAGTGCATAGCTCAGTTATCAAAAGTGAACTCACTTCTATAACCAACACCTGAGTGAGGAAAAGGAATATTACTGGTGCCCAGAAGTCTCCCCAGGTCCCCTTCCTAATCACTACTCAATTCTTTCTCCCCTGAGCTAAACATTCTCTTGACTGCTGATACAGATTCATGAGGTGAAGGCAAGGAGCAAGCATTCTGTATCTTGATCTGGGTTTGGGTACGGATGCTACATTTTATATATCACGCACAGAAAAATACACTGAGCTCCATATTTAAGATTTGTACATTTTGCTCCATGCGGATTATACTCAGTAATCTATCCTAGCTTTTCTAGTTGTTCTCAGTGGTAGAGGTGGCCCCGAATAACCTTCCTTTTACGTCAACACCTTACATAACCATAGCACAATGATTGAAACCAGGAAATTAAAATTGGTACTATGCTATTAACAAAAATGCAGATGTTATCCCAGTTTTCATCCGTTTTCAGCGATTATCCTTTTTCTATTCCAGGATCCCACCCAGAATCCCCTTTACGTGTTGTTTCTCCTTCATCTGCTCCAGTCTGTTTCAATTCCAACTGAAAGCAGAACTTTCCAGTTGGAATTGAAACAGACACACAAATCCAATCACACCTGGAATTTTGTGATGCATAACAGTTTCTCTGGAGATTGGACTCTAGATTTTCACCATTTCACTAGGTCTTCAAGTATTGTTTTTTTTTGTTTTGGTTGGTTTTTTGGCCCCAATACAATAACTATCACTAAGAAAATGTGGCCCTGTCCCCAGGTCTCATTGCTTCTCTCAAGGAGTAGCTCTGTCAGGTCAGACTCACTCTGTTCACCTCCTAGAATGCAGTAAGTAACACAGTCTCTGTCTTGAAAGCTTCGACATTCAAGGGACATCTTTACTATCCCTTGAAGGCTGGCTCAGTGGTGGTCCTGATAGACTGCTAGCTGCACCTTGCTTCCCTGTACTGATTTCATTGACATGTAGCGGGTATGGTGGGCTTAGACATCATTGTTGGAGCTAGAAACCCTCCAGTTGTGTATGGCCAGGTAATTAGGATGGTGGGAAGGATGTACAGGTGTGTGTGTGTGTGTGTGTGTGAGAGAGAGAGAGGGAGGGAGAGAGAGAAAAAATGGTGAATGTAGAGCAGGGAAAAGGGTTAATAAATAGGAAAAGCAGCAGCTTGGACGGAAAAGGACCACATGGTGAACACCTGCTATGTGTCGGGTACTTGTCATTTAACCTTCACACTGACTCCATCTAGTTAGGTGTTTGGCTATCCATCTAGTAATGAAAAATCTGAGAGAGGCTACATAATTTGCTTAAGTGTCAGAACTTGGGATCGAAGACATGTGTGTACAGATTCCCCATTATATACTGGCACCTCTGGGCTGTCATGAGAATTATAGTATAACATGATATGATGTGATATACATAGGAATAAGAAAAAGAGACAGCTGATCTTCCTAGGAAGACTTACTATGCATCACCCAATTTATCTTAGTTCATTCTCATAACAATGCTGTAAATGAAAGACTACCATTTTGCCTATTTAATAGACAATGGAACTGGAGCTCAAAGGATGACGTTATTTCCTTAAGGTCACACAGTTATGTAATAGAACAGGAATTCAGATTAAGTCAACTGATGGCTGAGTCACTTGCTCCCACATCCCAGGACAGCATCCAACCCCAGAGAGGCCCTAATGTAGGTGCCGGGGGTGGGGGATGGGGGGTGGCATTAGAGGATCAGTGTCTGGGCAAGTAACAAGGAAAGCAGAGATTGACTACCAATGCCTGTGTTTTAGCAAGCAGTTAAAACAGAATACTTAATTGCAAAAGGTTGAGAGGATTCTGTCTGAATGAGGAGCTTATTAAACCACAGAACAAACTCTCTCACCTTTTTGTAGTGATGGTGCCCTATTGGGGAGTATCGGCAAAAGATAATTTTGTATGGAAAATAAACCCATGAGAATTTAAGAGTATTTTCAGAAAAAAAAAATTGCTTGAAGCAGGTTTGTCAATGATGTAGGTAGGTTTTGATCCCTTATTGGGTTGTGAAATACATGGAGTGGATTGAAACCAGCATCGTAAAAGGAAGCAATAGGATAGACTATAAATGATCCATTTGCACATACTTAAAGTGTGTATTGTTTCATGAAGCTTTTCTTTGTAAGCGTGTGTATTAGAGTGTATGTGTGTGTAAAGGAGCATGATGTAAGTTTTCTCAATGTAGTGAAAAAGGTTTTAAAAATACTAAGATATTTGGTGACAATATTGCATGGTTTGGAAAACAAAACAAAGGAAAACACATTTTTGGAGTCAGAGACATCAAGGTTCAAATAGCTGCCCAACTATAATTTTTGTGAGAACCTAAGTCTAGGCTGCTTGCTCACTTGCTGCTCTACAATGGGAGAGCCTTGTGGAAGAGGTTTAGAGAGTCTCCTGTATTTTCATAAGGAAGCCCATCCCCCTTACTGCTTACAAAACATTGTGAAATGCATTTCTTGGGGGTTCTGCTCCAAACATGCTTCTGGACATGATGGACTGGACCCCACAGACCTTTGCACGTGCTTCTCACATACCATCCATCATGGTGTCTTTCTCACTTTCTCCACACCTGGGAGAATCCAAGGGTTGTTGAGGGGCCAGGGCTAACACTTGACTCAAAGATTCTGACATACCTTTGGTATAGAAAAGATTTTTTTATCAGAATAATTTCTTACCAGATGGTTTATACTTGAGACCTAAGTGCCCAAGCTTTAGGGAGATCCTTGGGAAGGGAAAGACCAGGAGGTCATCTAGTTATGGAGAAACAGAAAATGATTACACTCCAAAGGAATTTGAACTCCCTTTTGGCAAGTACCCTCCATTTTTCCAGGCTCCCTGCCCAAACACAGATTCACTCCGCCCCTTGCAGGTATCCACATGATGCAGTGGGATTCATTTCCTGGTAGGGCTGGAGAAGACCTGGCTCAGTATCAGCACAGATAGTTTAGAGAGGAGAGAGGACTCAACAAACCCAACTCGTTATACTTGGAGGTGCACTTTTACTTTCTCACTGGAGCCTCTGAATCAGTCAGGGTGCAGAGAAACAGAAGGGTGAAGAAGTAAACATGCCTGTAAGAGCTAATTAAACAGTCTTTGTGATACACTGTCTAGGCAGAGAGTGGGCCATTTTGCACACTTGTCAGGAACATGTGAGGGTACAGCCTTGTCAGCAGAATACATCATCATTCTAATGAACTTTTATCACTCTGAGAAGTAAAAAATGGTGTTTCTCCTTTTAATTTGAACTTAATGTTGGTGAGGTTGAAGTTCTTTCTACAGCATAAGGAATATCTTGTATCTTTTTAGGGGGCTATTTTCAGCTACAGGGGTTTTGCCCATGGGTTTTGGTCCTTTTTCATTTGATGTGAAAGAGTTCTGTACCTATTAGTGATATTAGTTCTTTATCTGCAATATATGCTGCAAATATTGTCTTCCATTTTGTAATTTGTCTTTTGACTTTGCTTATAGAGCTTTGTACCATGCAACTTCCTTTAATTTTTCTTTTGTTTTTACCAGTTGAATTCATGATTGTTCCCTTTTATTTTATCTGAATTTTTAAACATATTTAGAAAGCATTTCCTTACAGGTTTCAAAAAAAAAAACCTACCTACTTTTAGTTTCCTTTTAGTACTTGCCTGGCTTCCTTTTTATAATTAGGTTCTTTTTTATAATTAGGTTTCTTATCCATTTGTTCTTTTCTGTATTCTCTCTGTGCATAATAGGAGTTAGGGATACAATTCTATCTCTTTCTTTCTAAGTAGATTTCCAGTTGTCCCAACATGATTGTGGTCCCAGTGCCTGGGACCAACTTTATCACACATTACATTTCCATATGTATTTGTACTTCCTAGTCTATTCCATTGATTGATGTGTCTATTCATGAACTAGTGCAACACTCTTGTACCTATAACAGCTTTCCGATATATTTGACTATCTGATAGAGATTTCTACCTCCCTCACTCTTTAATGGCTCCTCTTGTTCAGTGTTTCCCTGGCTATCCTTGCATGCTTATTTTTTCACATGACTTTTCATGTGAACTTATCTCATTTTAAGATAAAAGCTTTTTGATATTTTTATGGAGGCT
The DNA here is from genome assembly GCF_029215605.1 of Mirounga angustirostris. Classification (NCBI taxonomy): domain Eukaryota; kingdom Metazoa; phylum Chordata; class Mammalia; order Carnivora; family Phocidae; genus Mirounga; species Mirounga angustirostris. The sequence goes on along the minus strand of NW_026991712.1, from coordinate 19,697,613 downwards.
TTATGATTAACCTATGGAAAACTGACATCTTTATAACAATGAGTCATTTTATTCAAGAACAAGGGATGTCTGTCCATTTGATGAAGTTCATAAATCTTTTAAAAGTATTTTGACATTTTTCTCATGTAGATTTTGCACATTTCATGTAAGCTTATTTCTAAGTATTTTATCTTTTTTATTGCTATTGTAAATGGAATTCACTCTTCTATTGTTTTTGTGTATATAAAGGACATAGATTTATATGTTAATTTTATTTATTTTCTTTTTTTTATTATGTTATGTTAGACACCATACAGTACATCATTAGTTTTTGATGTAGTGATCCATGATTCATTGTTTGCATATAAAACCCAGTGCTCCAGGGCGCCTGGGTGGCTCAGTTGGTTAAGCGACTGCCTTCGGCTCAGGTCATGATCCTGGAGTCCCAGGATCGAGTCCCGCATCGGGCTCCTTGCTCAGCAGGGAGTCTGCTTCTCCCTCTGACCCTCCCCCGTCTCATGCTCTCTCTCTCTATCTCATTCTCTCTCAAATAAATAAATAAAATCTTTTAAAAAAAAATTAAAAAAAATAAAAAAATAAAATAAAACCCAGTGCTCCATGCAATACGTGCCCTCCTTAATACCCATCACCAGGCTAACCCAACCCCCCACCCCCCTCCCCTCTAGAACCCTCAGTTTGTTTCTCAGAGTCCATAGTCTCTCATGGTTCATCTCCCCCTCCGATCTTCCCTCCTTCATTTTTTCCCTTCCTTCTCCTAATGTCCTCCATGCTATTCCTTATGTTCCACAAATAAGGGAAACCATATGATAATTGACTTTCTCTGCTTGACTTATTTCACTTAGTATAATCTCCTCCAGTCCCATCCATGTTAATGCAAAAGTTGGGTATTCATCCTTTCTGATGGCTGAGTAATATTCCATCATATATATGGACCACATCTTCTTTATCCATTCATCTGTGAAAGGGCATCTCAGCTCTTTCCAGTTTGGCTATTGTGGACATTGCTACTATGAACATTGGGGTGCATATGGCCCTTCTTTTCACTACATCTGTGTCTTTGGGGTAAATGCCTAGTAGTACAATTGCTGGGTCATAGGATAGCTCTATTTTTAATTGTTTGAGGCACCTCCACACTGTTTTCCAAAGTGGTTGTACCAACCTGCATTCCCACCAACAGTGTAGGAGGGTTCCCCTTTCTGCACACCCTCTCCAACATCTGTTGTTTCTTGCCTTGTCAATTTTTGCCATTCTAACTGGCATAAGGTGGTATCTCACTGTGGTTTTGATTTGAATTTCCCTATGGCTAATGATGATGAACATTTTTTTCATGTGTCTGTTAGCCATTTGTATGTCTTCTTTGGAGAAGTGTCTGTTCATGTCTACAAGAGATTCATTTTGAACCTAAAGATATATCCAGACTGAAAATGAAGGGATGGAGAACCATTTTTCATGCCAAAGGACCTCAAAAGAAACCTGGGGTGCAATTCTTATATCAGACAAATTAGATTTTAAGCTAAAGACAGTAGTTAGAGATACAGAAGGACACTGTTATCATTCTTAAAGGGTCTATCCAACAAGAGCATCTAACAATTATAAATATCTATGCCGCCAACATGGGAGCAGCCAACTACATAAGCCAACTGTTAACTATAATAGACATATTGATAATAATACGTTAATAGTAGGAGACCTTAACACTCCATTCTCAGCAAGAGACAGATCATCTAAGCAGAAAATCAACAAAGAAACAAGAGCTTTGAATGACACACTGGACCAGATGGACCTCATAGATATATACAGAACATTCTACCCTAAAACAACAGAATACTCATTCTTCTTGAGCACACATGGAACTTTCTCCAGAATAGACCACATCCTGGGGCACAAATCAGGTCTCAACTGATACCAAAAGACTGAGATTATTCCCTGCATATTCTTAGACCACAATGCTTTGAAACTGGAACTCAATCACAAGAAAAAATTTGAAAGAATGTCAAACACTTGGAAGCTAAAGACCATCCTGCTTAAGAATGTTTGGGTCAACCAGGAAATCAAAGAAGAACTTAAACAATTCATGGAAACCAATGAGAACAAAAACAGATCAGTCCAAAACCTATGGGATACTGCAAAGGCAGTCCTAAGGGGAAAATACATAGCCATCCAAGCCTCACTCAAAAAAATAGAAAAATCCCAAATTCACCAACTAATTTTACACATGTTAATTTTATATCTTGCTATCTTTCAGATCTTTAACATTGCATGTGTTTTCATATTGATTCTCTAGATGCACTGAGTTTTTAATTTTTTAAGGATTAGGATTTTCTTTTCTAAACTCTCCTTTTTTGGGGCACCAGGATGGCTCAGCCAGTCATGCCTTCAGCTCAGGTCATGATTCTGGAGTCCATGATCCCAGAGTCCGCAGACTGAGCCCCAAGTTGGGGTCCCTGCTCAGTGTGGAGTCTGCCTCTCCCTCTCCCTCTGCCCCTCCTTCTGCTCCTTCTCTCTCTCTCTCTCTCTCTCTTGCTCATTCTCTCAAATAAATAAATAAAATCTTAAAAAAAAGAAATGTTGAAATTGAGACTATGAGTAAGAAAGATTATTAAAATGGCTAAGCAGATTTGAAAAGGGAAACTTTATTCTTTTTATTTTTTTTTTAAGATTTTATTTATTTATTTGAGAGAGAGAGTGCATGCGAGAGGGGGGAGGAGCAGAGGGTGAAGATCAAGCAGACTTCCACTTAGCACAGAGCCTGGTACCCCACGGGGCTCTGATCTCACCACTTGAGCCAAATCAAGAGTCAGACCCTTAACTAACTGAGTCACCCAGGCACCCCCCCATCTTTTTATTTTCTTAAACATAACTTACTGTGTTCTTATTAATTTCACTATCTAAAGTCTTTGCAGAACTGGTTGTATTGTCTGTTGGTTTCTTTTCTACTGCCTGTTGCTCATGGTCTCTTATTTCCTTGTGTATTATGAGATTTTTTTTATTATTATGCATTCATATTCTTTGGAACTTTATCTATGGAATTATTTGAGGCCCGTGTCTAAAGTGAGTTCCTCTAGAGAGGCTCAAGTTTGTTTCTGCTAGATGTTTAGGGACAATATCAAATTGTGACCAATTCAAAGTAATTCTTAGCCTTGAGGCTTTTTAATTCCATGGATAGTGTGAATTCAGGCCACAAACCTGGATGACTATCTTTGGGCTATAGTTTCTCAGAGAATCTCTTTCCCCACCCATTCACTCAGTTCCAAGATTTAAAAACAAAAACACAAGAAACACACTTTACTATCTGCTTCTCAGAGTGGGTTTATTTCTGGATTTCCCTTTCATGGATGGTGCAGCCATTTAGATTCCCAGCTGTATGTGGGAGTCACCTAGAAGAATTCCCCCTTGGAGAACCCTGGCCTTGAGTTTGAGAGGCTATAAAAATAGATTAATTTCCAGGGGTTGGTAGGTGTCCTAGGACAAAAGCAGGCTTAAGTGCTTGCTCGCCTCTGGATTCTTGCCTTTTAATTTTTGGCTTCTAAGGATTTTTTTTTAACTTTCTTACTAGCTTAATGTATTTTATTAGATGTTATTTAAATATATTTATATAGCTTTTTGTTTTTTTCAATGGAAAAGTTGTTAAGAGTGCCCAGGCTGTCCTAGCTCCATGAGACTTGGAGGTCTAAGATGATTTTTAAAACATCAAATACATTTTAAATTAATTAAGATGTAGATATCTATTTATATACATGGAAAGATGGTAATATTATGATCAGTGAAAAGAGTTACAAAATTGTAAAAAGTATAAACTCATCATGAAATATTCTCAGAGATCCTTAGATACAGAGGAAAGTTTTTTGGGTTTTTTTTTTTAAGACTTTATTTACTTATTTGACAAAGAGAGCACAAGCAGGGGGAGTGACAGAGGGAGAGGGAGAAACAGACTCCCTGCTTAGCAGGAAGCCTGATGAGGGGATCAATCCCAGGACCCTGAGATTATGACCTGAGCCAAAGGCAGACACTTAACCGGCTGAGCCGCCCCCAAAGGAAAGAGTTTTAGTAGTGGCTCTTAACAGTAGCTATTTCAAGCAGGTTGAATTTGGGGAGATTCTTTTCTCTTTTATTTCTTCTTTTATAGTTTTCCTTAAGGAACATGAATTATTTGGCTAAAAATATTTTTAAAAACTATTTAAAATTTACATAAATCTAACTTGAAACATTTCAATACTAAACAGGAATGGTGTTAAGTTTTTTCCATAGCCATTTGAGTTTCTTACAATGTATCAGCTCCGACTTAAAGTGTCTTTCTCCCTCTCTGGATATAGATGTAGATGTAGTTCTAGATAGATACACACATGTGTTTATGTTGGTTTTCACCCCTCTGGGCAAAATCCTTTGGGTGTAGGTTTCTATTTTCTGGAGAGCTATTTGTTATCTAGGAAGGAAAGACTTTCTCCAAAATGAGGCTGTCAGTACAAAGGGAGGAGATGATGGTGGTTCTCCTTCACTGGAGTCTTGCAAAGTTTGAGGGTATTTTGAGGAGTTGAAATGACTTAGATGATGTCTTCCCTGAAAGCAGAAAATAGAGGAGATAATCCCCCAAATGCTCTCCAGCGGATGATTCTTTTATTTTGCATGAGTGTTCCCTGGCTGAAATGATTTCTCATTTTTCCTCTCACTGCCTCATTTAACTAACTCCACATGAAGAATCTTACATCTTTCAACTCTTTTAGGGTCAATATTGTTTAATGGGTCTTTCTAGAATTGATTTGAAAGTATATAGACAGAAATTTATTATGGAAATCAGTAGGTCATGAGCTCCAAGGACACTGTATCAGACCCTTTTCTAGGCAAATATGCAAGAAAATGCCACTCTAACAAGATCAACTGTGCATAAAAGCAGCTGCTGTAATACAAGAAAAAGTTTGGGAAAAACAAAAGGATACACTTGAGACTCCAGGAAAATTCCACTTGCATGCATCATATAATTAGAAAAAAAGGGAAAAACTGTGTAAGGCCATCCAAGTCAACTCTTGTCTTTCAGTTTAGCCCCACAGATTTGGTGGTGACCAAGAGTCACTTTAATTGTGAAGTTCAAACATATAAAGTATATTCATAATTTTTAAAGGGAACTACTTTTTTGAGACATGCTTCAGGTTTACCAGAATTTCACACCTTCACTTACAGAATTTTTACTTCCTCTAGATGTGGCTGGGTTTAATTACTAAAACTCTCACAGTGTTACAAATGAATATAAATTGTACCCCATGAGCAAATCAACCACGCTACATCTACTTATTTCAAAGTTTAGATGGATACATTTATTGTGATCATTGATTTGAAACCTCTTAGATGAGAATGCATTTTTTCCTGTGTAGTAAGAACATATTTTGAAATCTTGTTCAGTTCTATCATCCCAGGCAGTAGAAAATTACTCCATTATCACAAGCGTTGACAGATCAGACTTGGCAAATTCCCTTCACAGGAGGTTTAGAATGAGCTGAAGGTTTGTGAGCATTTCTCCCCCAGTTTAAGGCCAGGTCTCTGTGTCAGATATGTCCCCTAGGCAAGGAATATACGTAACCCTTTATGGTCTTGGATCCTTTTCTGGGTTTCTAAGCAGAAGTGTTCTATGGTGTTTGAGAACTCAAGCCAATTAAATTACGCAGTGAGTTGAACCCCATCCTGAAGAGGTAGTTCTTCTGGGAATCTGCCATGGCCTATAGGAAACCTCTTTCTTCTTTAATTTTTTTATGCCTCCATTAATTTTTCCAAATGGATGATACCATATGCTCTTTCTCTAACAATAGCTTTGTCGTGAGGATCATGCATAATTGTTTATTTCGAGAAGTTTTGAAAGCAAAATGGCTATTCCATAAAATTCTTCTTATCGTTCTCAAAAACAAGACTTTCAGATAAGGGAAGAAAATGAGAAAGACAGATCTGGATGCTTGAATGATCTTCTTGGTAGTTAAATCCGACCGTATCACTCTTGGATTTAGAATTGCCCTTCTCATGCAGAGTAAAAATCCAAAGTCTTTGCCTGTGGGCTTTATACTATGTGGACCCAATGACCTCTCTGATCTCCGCTCTCAACCAAGCCCATCTTGCTTACTCCTCTTTGACCTCAGAGGCCTCCTGGCAGTTCCTCCATCCTCTGAGGCTTTGCAGTTTGGGTTCTCTCTGCCCTTCTTCCAACTAGTTGCCCCCCCCCCCCCCCGGCTCCCTGCTCAAATGCCCTCTCCTGGAACTCATCCCTGACCTCTCCATCTAAAAGAGCAGCTTTTGTGCATTTCAATCCCCATATTATTCTTCTTTCTAGCACTTACCAATGACATTATGTTATATATTTATTGGTTTATGAATTTCTGTCTCTCCTCACCATGAATAAGTTCTTAGAAGCAGGAACTTCTTTTCTTTACTGTGTATCCCCAGTACCTAGAATATGCTTGGAAGCTCACAGGTGATGAATAAGTATTTACTGATTGAATGGATACATAAATAAGTGGATGGCTCCTGAGGCTTTTGTCACCTGCCCTCTTAGACAGTCAGTCACAATGTGCTATGCCTATGGATTTAGGTGGATTTAAAACTGATGACAGCCATATGGGAAGAACTGAGGAGACATAATTGATTAATTTCATTCAATTCAATGTAGCAAACACTTATCAAGCCCCAATTATGAGTAAGGCCCTATATTGGAGTTGATATTAGCACATCTGCTTCTCTGTTGAAGCCTTGTAATTAATAGTTTTTACACAGGAAGAAGCAAAGCAGAAAGACTTCCTCAACCAGTTGGGACCCTGCTTCTGTTGAAATAAACTTACACTGATAAGCCTTTGTTGAGTCCCTACTATAAGCAAGGCGCTAAGCCGTTGATTATCCCACTGATGTGTTTCACAAAGGCTTCACTCTCTAAGGTTCAAATAATGGTGAATCTAATACTCAGGAAAAAAAAATTGGCCCAACAAAACAGCTTAGGATTCTAGACTTCTGCAGAGCTGTATTGCGCTGAGAGCTTCTGGCGGTGCAAATATTAAAGCTATCAGAGTCCTTCTCCCACACTGCTCATTGATGTGCATTTTTGACCAAGACAAAAGTACATATTACAAATTAGTAAAATAAAATATATTTTTCTTGTTATTGTCTGAACATTTAGAATTAATTTTTGTGCAAATACTTATATAGGTTATTCCTGGCATATTTTATCTATATAATTTCCTAATAGTAAATTTTAAATGCATGCATATATATTAAGACCACATTGTACAAAAGGATGGAATAAAAACTGGAAGATACGAAGCAGTATCTGGTGCAGTTAATATCAGCTAACAGTGAGGAACTGACTGGGTGCCTGACACTCTTCTTAGCGCTTTAATGACTTAATTAGATTGGATGGATTAATTCATTTAATAGTCACAATATATCCATGAGTTAGGCATGCTTACTGTTCCCATTTTACAAATTAGGAAACGGGAACGAAGAGGTTCAGTGACTTATGCAAGGTTACTAGCGGTGCCAGGACTCTGTCCCAATCCATGCTCTTTGATATTGCTCGATTTTCTTGCCTCCCAGGAAGCACACATTCTACCTGGGCAGGTAGGAGAGAAATATGTTACATACTAACCAGAGTGGACAGCAATAGATGAGCTCTCTCAAAGTCATATACAATTTTTTTTTCAAAAATAAACAATAATTACAAGTTCAAAGGAGGGAAAGGTGAGTTCTCTCTGGGATGGAGTTGAGTAAAAGTCAGAAATGGCTTCTTCATTAAAACAGCAATGCTAGAAGCAAGAAATAAGGGAGAATTGTCTTCAAAATTTTGAAGGAAAATTCCTTCTAAGCTAAAACGTGATGCATAGCCAATCTAGTAATGAAATTTGAAAGTAAATACATACAAAATCTCAAAAATGTATCTCCCCTCCCCAGGCACCTATCTTATGATACCACTAGAGGATGTCTTTCCTTAATACAGTGGAGTAAACTAGATCTGGGAAGATGTGCAAAATTGAAAACAGGACATCCAGCACATGAGAGAAAGAACGAGAACCCCCAGAATAATAACTGTACTTCCGGCAGAGAGGGTAGCCATTCAGATAGAAGTAGCATGACTCAAGAGACAAGCTTCATCACCATGCCTGCTGTGAATGGACCATCTTTTCAACCAGAGAAAACTCCTGGAGGATGTACTCCACCAAAACAAGAAAAAAGTATACTAAGAAAGAGGGAGACATGATTTCCAGGAAATAGGGAAGCGAATCTTGGAGAAAGACAGAGGAAATTCTAAGTAGCAAAGCAAAGGCCAAGATAACACTGAGCAGCAGGTCTAAAGAGAAATCCGCCTGGAGAAGGAGGAATGTTTAATTTTTTTTTTTTTTTTTTTTTTTTTACCAAATATAAGTGGCTTTATGGAACACTGGACTAAGATGTTATTGCAAGTAGTTGGAAAGATCAGCAAAAAGAAAATTAAGCAGATGAATAAGCAAGGTAATGATTAACTCCAGGAAAAACTAAAAGCAAAAAGGAAAAATAATCATAATGCATTATGATGCTTTTATATGAATAATATTTACAAAGCTTATGCCTGGAAATAGTGAATATGGATTTAACAAAAAACTGTAATCATATTGGAGAGATAGAAGAGAAGAGAGGATAGAAGCCTAAAAGATTACATCATCTTCTGCTACAATACAAAACCTACAAGTGATGTTTAAAATTAATTAATAAACAGATAGCAGTACATCTATTTCATTTAGAAACGTGGAGATTTGAAAATGTCAGAAAAAAACTAAAAGAGTCAAAAGTTGCTACCTCTGGTAAGCAAGACAATATTTTAAAATAAGCTATTACTGGCACCTGGGTGGCTCAGTTGGTTAAGCGACTGCCTTCGGCTCAGGTCATGATCCTGGAGTCCCGGGATCAAGTCCCGCATCGGGCTTTCTGCTCAGCAGGGAGTCTGCTTCTCCCTCTGACCCTCCCCCTTCTCATCTCTCTGTCTCTCATTCTCTCTCTCTCAAATAAATAAATAAAATCTTTAAAATAAAATAAGCCATTAGTGTTGTTTGCATTTTTAAGATACATGTAAGAATTAGTTTAATAAGATAATAATTTAAAAAATTAGATTTGTCCATTTGAGTTTTCTCAAATGTTTGGTATTCAAAAGACTCTCAGTGAAGGCTTTTCTTATTATTAGGGCATTATTATTATGAGAAAGAGTCTTGGCCCATTGTCCGCTGTTACTGAATCTAGTAATATCTGCCACTAACTCTTTCTGGGGATTTGGACAGGAGATTTGATTCACTGGACCTCTGTTTCTTCGTTTGTAAAGTGGAGGGGTTAGCACACATGTATAATACCCTAGGCCTGCACCAACCCTAATATGCCATGAATAGAACCTTTTATGCAACACGCATCCACTGACAGGGTGCTGTCACCCATGAAAAACTTGGCTATTTTTAAAGTCCTGACTTTGATCTGGGCCACGGAGCTGAGAAGATGAGGAATGTCTTAATCACTGGTTCAGGAACATGAAAGGTGATTGTGAGGAGATGGGGGGACTCCCGCTCCACAAAGGAAAGAATGAGACAGTATGATTTTAACCTCTGGAATGCTTCTTGCCTTGCAGAGCCAATGTATTAAAACAGGATGATACACCTGCATGCACACTGTAAAGTGAAAACCCTCTATGAGCGCAGGAGGTATCCCCAGGATTATTTGGAAAAGGGTCAATGCACTCTACTGGGAAAAAGCTCTGGTCTAGGAGTTAAGACATTTGGATTCTAGTGTTGACTTTGCTATTAATCCTCTAGGGAAGGTTGGACAAGCTCTCTCATGTTCTTTGTCTCAGCTTCAGGGTTGGTAAAATGAAGATGGACTCAGCTGGAGTTCTTTGGTTAGCAGAGAAAGAAAGCAGATTTAGAAAAAAGGAGGTGGCTCACAAAACTGAGACAGAAGCTTCAGGAGCTACAGAAGCCAGAGATGTTCTGGAGTTCTGTGCTGATATTAAAAAAAATGGAACAACAATATGGCAGAGGCGCAGCCCGATCTGAGGGGCTGCCATTAGCTACACTAGAAGCCCTCAGCCGATATAGGCTGTCTTAGTCCGTTCCTTTGGGGCGGCTGGGCAGCTTATAAATGCCATAGGCTGGGCAACTTATAAACAACAGAAATGTGTTGCTCACAGTTCTGGAGGCTGGAAGTTTGAGCTCAGGGTGACAGCATGGCCAGGTGAGGAGCCTCTTCTGGATCCCAGACTTCTCGTTGTATTCTCACCTGGTGGAAAAGGCGAGGGATCTCTCTAGAGCATCTGTTATAATAGCACGGATCCCCTTCCTGAGGGTTCTAGCCTCATGATTTAAGCAAGTTTTAAAGGCCCCATCTCCTAATACCATCACCTTTGGGGGCTAGGATTTCAACATATGAATTTGGGGGAGATGTAAACATTCAGACAATGGCACGAGGGTTAATTCTACAGTTGTTGGATCAAAGGGAGATCTGGGATAGTGGCCCCAGGAAGGGGATGGTGAAGAGGACATTCAGGCATGTGGGGAGAGCATTATTGACCACTTGCTATGGAAATATTTCAGTATTTCAACAACAGCTACAGCTGTATTGGTGAGTTTCTGCTGGATGTTAGACCTATGTCTGGGTCTATTTACTGTTACCTCGGGCCTTATTGCTAGGATGATTTGAGATAAAAATTTAATGAACACTTTTTTCTGCCTTTGTCTCCCACCACTTTTTACTCCCATTTGAGGGATAGAGTATCTGGTTGGCCTACTTTAGAGTTTAGACCCACCCTTGGCTAAGGGAGAAGAGAGAACTCTGAGTGACAACCCACCACAGCTACATACAATGGGGTAGAAGCAATTTCCCAAGAAGAACTCAGAGCCCTGGTACTCTAGGGTGAGATACAAAGTATTTAACAGCTGGTATGGCATCAGTTAGAAGGTACATTAGCCCTTGACGAGGGGGCAGGGTCCTGAAACTTCCCTGCTGTGCTGGGGGTTAACTCTGTCACCACCTGTGTTGTTGCAAGATCATGACAAACACTGGGAGCCTCAGGAGCAAGGATGGGATGTCAGCATGGAAGGGGGAACATGGGAGCAGGGGCTCTTACTGGCTGAGTATGAGCACTGTGTTAACAAAAGAAGGGGAGGGGCGCCTGGGGGGCTCAGTCGTTAAGCGTCTGCCTTCGGCTCCGGTCATGATCCCAGGGTCCTGGGACCGAGCCCCACATCGGGCTCCCGGCTCGGCAGGAAGCCTGCTTCTCCCTCCCCCACTCCCCCTGCTTGTGTTCCCTCTCTCGCTGTGTCTCTCTCTGTCATATAAATAAATAAAATCTTTAAAACAAAACAAAACAAAACAAAAGAAGGGGGAATGGATGCTAGGCTGAGGAAAAATCATAGCTGGCTGGTACAGAGGGGTTGGAGAAGAACTGCAAATAACTCATGAAGCTGGAAACTGTGGTTTTCTACAGAGTGTATGAGGAAATGGACCGTGGTATTTTTGGTTTTCACAGTGACTAGGAGAAGGGGAGAGTGCTCCCGGAAATTGGTGATGGAATCAGAAATAATAAATATCCTACAATGTCTGGGGCAGTCATGCCGTCCTACCCAAAATGCCCATAGCACTCTGTTAAGAAACATTGCAAGGAGAATTTTCTGGAAGGGGCTGCTAAAGAGAGTACTACCATATGCAATGGGCAGAAGAGGGACAGTCCTAATTTGGGTGATACAGCTACCATTTATCATCATGATGGATTAGGTCCATAAACACATCTGTCATTTAATCCACAAAACCATCCCCTGAGATACAGTTAATAACTCCCTTCTTATACATAAAGAGTTAGGCTCAGAGGAGAAAATAACTTCACCAAAGTGACACAAGCAAGAGACACAGTGCCTTCAATTCAAGTTTGTATCTATAGTCTTCTTGTAAGGTTCCACGGGATTGACTGGAGAAGGGAAACAGTGCGTGTGGGGGGTCCTTCGAGAGAAACAAGATTACAGTCATGTCAAACTCAGATGAGAGTCTAATAAGAGTTGCTGAGTCCTGAAATCAATGATTGTGGGAAGCGGACATTTTTGGATATCTTTGAGAAGGCTCCAGATGTTCCTATGTTCATTCAGATACAATTTTTTTCTAGATGGGGGGGGGGGGGAGGAGACCATTAATGGAGTCTTCCAGGCATTTCTATGATTCAGTTCTCAGTACTCTACCAGACTCTGAAGGCTGACCTTAAGATAAATGTTGAATAAACACTCCCTTGAAGGGGCTGGGAATTTACACACAACTGCAAAATAATGGACAACTGATTAAAACCAGCCATTCTAATTCAACACTAACTGAAGTTTATTTACATTGAAAGTGAAATGCCAGAAGTCAAAAGTTAAGATGAAGGAAGGATGAGCTAGAATTTTAAGAAATAACATTTTGTGTGGTTACAAAATCAATATACATTATTGTATAGGGTTTTTACCAAATACTATGCTTTTCTCTTTGCTGTATATAGATTTTTGGGCACACATTTCACATTTAAAAATCATCTGGGAATTCCTCATTTCTAATTTTCTATAGTTTCATCATAAATACTTTTCCCCCTCTGCCTAGAACTTTGCAGGAATATGCCACTACCTTCCCCAGAGGAATTACAGAAAAAGCTGAGCTTACACTGGTCATCTACATCTTGGTAAAAACGAAAGACGTGAGTAGATTAAAAAAAAAAAATAGAAATACCATGCAATCCAGTAATTCCACCACTGGGTATTTACCCAAGGAAAAGGAAAACACTAATTCAAAAAGATATGTGCACCCCTCCCCTCTGTGTATTGTAGCATTATTTACAATAGCCAAGATACAGAAGCAAACTAGGTGTCCATCAATAGACGAATGGATAAAGGAGGTGGCATACACACACACACACACACACACACACCAGAATATTACTCAGCCTTAAAAAGAATGAGATCTTGCTATTGTGACAATATGGATAGACCTAGAGGATATTATCCTAAATGAAATAAGTCAGACAGAGAAAGACAAATGCCATATGATTTCACTTATATGTGGAATTAAAGACAAACAAACACAGCGGAAACAGACCCACAAATACAGAGAACAAATCGGTGGTTGCCACAAGGGAGGGAGTAGAGGGGTGGGCAAAATGGGTGAAGGGGAGTAGGAGGTACCGGCTTCCAGTTAGGGAACAAATACGTCCCAGGGATAGAAGGTCCAGCATAGGGAATGCAGTCAGTGGTATTGTAACAGGGCTGCATGGTGACAGATGGTAGCTACACTCGTGGTGAGCACGGCATACATACACATGTGTCAAATTACTATGTTGTACACATGAAAATAATGTAACACTGTGTATCAGCTCTACTTACACTTTAAAAAAGAGATTTCATTAGTGAAAAGGGGGAACAGAGTACGATGGAAGTGGGCACTTGCATGGGGAGGTGGGACGAGGAACAACCGAAGCGGTGGTTGTCTCCAGGAATAAATCCCGCATTTCAGGAATCCTGGTCTCTGCCCTTCAATCTAGGTGGGTGGCGAGCTTTCCAGTTCCCGCCCTCTCCCAAGCCTCCAGGCGAGGACACCAGGTGGCGCTCGCACCCTTGCAGTAGTCTCCCCGAGCGCTTGGATTCCGAAGCCTGTCTCCTTAAAAATCGCGATGGGGCGCCTGGGTGGCTCAGTTGGTTAAGCGACTGCCTTCGGCTCAGGTCATGATCCTGGAGTCCCGGGATCGAGTCCCACATCGGGCTCCCTGCTCGGCAGGGAGTCTGCTTCTCCCTCTGACCCTCCTCCCTCTCATGCTCTCTGTCTCTCATTCTCTCTCTCTCAAATAAATAAAAAATCGCGCTGGCTGCCCGACCCCAGAAAATTCTGTTCTGTGAAGCGCAGTTGCAAAAGGGCGCCGAGCTTGGCCGCGCCCTGGGGCCGAGCTGAGGCCAATTTGAAAAAGGGCCAGCGGAGGCAGAGCATCGGCGGGGGCTGGAGCGGGACCTTTGCACTCCAACCGCAGGGCCCGCGGGAAGTTGCCAGCGTTTCCAAGTAGATGAATCTGCACGCAACATCGGGGAAGGCGGAGTTGGTGGCTAACAGTGGTTGGGACGGTTCGAAAGTCTAATGGACCCCCTTTAAAGCTTTCAAAAGCCCTTCTCTCTCTATTCTCAGCTGGGCACGTGGGAAGCCTGTTAAGAGGACCCCTTGCCCTTTCTCTTCTGTCCACTACCGGCCTTTAGCCGTTTTCCAACGTGAGAGAGCATTTTCTTGCAAAAATGAGTTGTTGCTAACTTTGTCGTTTCTGTAACTCCCTCCCCAACATCTGTGCGCACAAAAGCTGGATTGTAAAGAACGCCGCCCAGGAGGGTTAAGGACGATGACTTTCTAAAGGGGCCCAGAGGGTGACAGCGCAGCCCTGGTTTCTCGAGACCGGGCGCGAGGTCTGGCGCACCTCGTGTGCTTCACGTTTCAGGTAAAGACTCCCGTAAGGTGGCCGGCATGGATCAGAACCACCGGGGTGTTTGATAAATGCAGAGTCCTTGGCCTCAGCCCAGACCTGCTGAAACAGGATCTTTGCGAGTGGGAATCAGTCGCAAAGATCCTGTTTCAGAAAGTCCAAGCCCTGGCCACTGCCAACATTCGTCCTTATAAGCCCACAGAAATATCTAGTTCAACACCCTCAAATGATTCTCCTGCACATTAAATTTTGAGCATCGCTGCTCTGGCGTTTTGCAGCCCTTGTTCGGACAAGGAAGCGAGAAGAGGGGAGGCAGGGTACCCCTTCGCAGTGCGTGCGCGCTCCCAAGCGCGAGGTCCTTGACGCGGGAAGGCAAGTCGTGTCTTGGGAACGGGGAAGTGGGCGCCCAGTACCTGAGTCCTGGAGGGCGCCACACTCGCCAAGCGACCGCAGGGCCTGACTCAGGGGCCCCACACGAACCGCTGTCGGAGTGAAGGGGAAAGGCGGCTCTTTCTGGGCTCAAGACACCCGACTGCGGCGCGCACCTGGGGCGGCCGCCAGGTTTGGGGACGCGCGGGGGCGGCGCGGGGGCGGGCTCCTCGGAGGACCTCTTGTGCGGCGGGGGTGGGGAAAGGAGGAGGAGAGAGGTGGGGGGCGTATGAGACTTAGGCCTGCCTCCCACCTCCCCAACCTCCGCCTCCGCGGC
Organism: Mirounga angustirostris; assembly: GCF_029215605.1. Lineage (NCBI taxonomy): Eukaryota > Metazoa > Chordata > Mammalia > Carnivora > Phocidae > Mirounga > Mirounga angustirostris. The sequence goes on along the minus strand of NW_026991712.1, from coordinate 19,682,455 downwards.
CACCTTCCGCTCTATAATTGGCCGCCCGCTGGCCTTCCTTTCTTCTTATCTGATCCTGGGCGCCTGGCAGGAGGGAAGCCCTGGAGAGGACGCAGCTCCGGGCTGCACAGAGTGGGAGCTGGAGTGGGAGAGGATGAAAGAGAGGGAGAGGGAGAGAAGAGGCTAATTAAAAGGGGGCACAACGCGGGAAGCAAGCGAGAGCCGTGCGCCGCCAAGAACCAACTTGCGGCGAACTTGGATCCTACCTAGGCGTCGAGAGGTCCCCATCTTGGGCTAGAACATTCCCCTGCACAGGTCAGTTCCAGTCTTTCTCTGCCCTACTTCGGGTCGGCTATGAAAAATCTATTCGTTAGGAAGGAAAAGTGGAGAGGGCGAGTCACCTGCAGAAGCAATGCAATTCCATGATGGACCTTCTCTACGCGCGCGCCCAGGATGGTCCGGGGACCTCTGGGCTGGGCTGGGCTGGGACGGTGCACCCAGATGCCTCCTCGCGGGGGTCGCTGGGCAGGGAGTTTGGAGGTGCTACGTGATGCGAATGCAAAGACAGCGACAATGCCTTGTGTTGCCCCCGGGAACTTTGCCCTGTACTTGGGTGCTGTGAGCGCGCGGCGGGAAGACGTGGGTTTGGCTTCGAGACTGGCGATTCCAGCATTTCCAAGTAGAAGGGGCTTAGTAGAGGCGACAATCTGGTGAGAAAGGGGGCTCAGGAACTTGTCTTGGAGAGCTGAATATAAATAGCACGCTATTTTTATTTAGATTGTATTTGGGGGCGCTTGGAAGAGCAGTCGGTGGAGGTCATGGGAGACAAAATTCACCCAGCCCCCCCTTGGTACGGCCACAGATCAGCGCTGGGGTCAGGCGCTAGACGCAAAGAGGAGCAAGCCGACCGAGCTCATTGATGGAGGACGTTGGCAGTAACAGCTCTTATGTGTCTCTGCTCCAGGAAACCCGGATGCTTCGCGCGTTTTGCTTTGGTGTCTGGACGCAGGAGGTTGCGGTTTTGAGATGCACGAGCGGGCTGTGGTGTTGGAGGGTCCTCTCTGCCCTGGCTTTTCCACCCCTAATCTCCTCCGGTTTTATCCCTTGGCACCCCCTTCCTGCTTCGAGCCTCCTGTTCCGCACGCAGCGCCTGGCGGAGATGCAGCCGGCGGAGCTGGGCTTTGGCATGCAGTGCGCCCAGGCAAGACAGGGTTAGGGAAAGGCCAAGAGGAGCCAGTGTGGAGCCACGGGAGTGGCCTCTGTCCTTGGCGAGCGCCTGGACGCCGCCTGCGAGTCCTGGACCACAGGCACTCCGATTTTGGCACTGGGTTCTTGGGTCCTCTGCGTGAAGCCTGCCCTCTGGCACAGGAGCTCAGGGTTGACTGGAGGTCACCCCTTCTACTTAGGTACAGGCTTGGGACTTGTCTTTAGGAGAAATGTCCAAATGGAGCTTGCGTGCAGCTCTCACAGGGGCCAGGATCTCCCCCTGAAAAATGCTTCTGGAGCTGCTACCCAAGCCCCCTTCCCTCCAGAAGGTTTGGACTCCCTTTTGGAAGTTTTGGAGAGTCTGCTGGGTAGCAGCTGAAGGGGATATAGGAGAGGGAGGAACAAAGAAGTATGGGGTAAGACTTTGGTGGCTCTGTGGGGAGCAGAAATGCAAACAAGTTTTCCTGGAATTCCCCTTTAAGACTTAGGGGCTCCTCCCCGACAAAGGGCCAAGGAGGGCACTTCCTAATTGCAGCGTGGGATGAAGAGGTCTGTGTTCAAATCCTTAAGCAAACAGGCTTAAGCTGGGTGCAATTAGGAAAATTGGTGTTCTGTTTCTGATAAGGTGGTCCAGTTCTGCACACAGAGAACTCACAGGGACGTTTGGAAGGAGTAAATGAGTAAGTGAGTGAATGAAAGGATAGCATCTGGGTTTTTGCTTGTTTCAAAAGAGCAACTTAGATAGATTTCCTCTGAATCTGGCCCTAATAACTTGGTTACTGTAAGTAGACTTCAGGATATTTTTTTAAACAGCTTTATTGAGATATAATTCCTATACCACACAAGTATACAATAAATACCATGGTTTTTATATTCACCGAGTATATTCACGGAGTTGTGTAGCCATCAGCACTTGCAAGCAATTTTAGAACATTTTTATCATTCCAAGAAGAAATTCCATACTTATTAGCAGAAACTTCCCATTTCTCCCCAATCTGACCCCCCCCCACCTCATCTCCTGGCAACCACTAATCTACTTGTTGTTGATATTTCATTTAAATGGAGGCATACAGTATGTGTGTGGTGCTTTGTGAGGGGCTTCTTTCACCTAGGAAAATGTTTTCAAGGTTTATCCCTGATGTACAATATACTCACTCAACACTAGGCATCTCGTCCTTCTGCCTGGAGAGCCCCGTGCCAGGATAGACCTGAATCTCCACTGCAGCCCTGACCTCCGGGGGGTCCCTTTGAAAGGACAGGAGCCACATTGGTGAGGCCTCTCAGTCATTCCCTGGGAAGGATTTCTTGGAACCCATCAGAATTCCTGGAACAATTTTGGGCAGGTCCCAGGCTTCAGGATTGATGGGAGGAGCCCTTTGTCCCTTTTCCTGCTGCTAACGGTCCAGCTGAGGATTTCAAAGAACACTTGGGGCCTTCCATGAGTGTCTTGATTTTCTGAATCAGCCAGGGCTGTCAAGAATGGACTGAACAGGGTCGCCTAGGTGGCTCAGTCAGTTAAGCGGCTGCCTTTGGCTCAGGTCATGATCTAGTGGTGTGACTTACAGGGCACTGGGTCAAGCCCCAGCCCACAAAAGGCTCCTTGGGGTGTGTGCCCTTTGGCTCTTAAATACTTCCTCATGTCACCTAGTAAAACACAGAAATCCTTTGCTGACAGTTGAGCAGTTATGTGACTCTAGAGCCACATTTGCTGTCCTTTTTATCCAAACTCAGCCAAATGACTGCTGTTTTCCTGGCCTGTCATGTGTAACCCAAGATTCCTTTCAAGGACAAGGGCCTTCCTGAATTACTGCAGGCTGAGGTGGTATTGTTTGAGTCCCCCTGAGCTAACACATTATCTGGGATTATGACAGTTTGCACAGAACAAGGTCATTGGTAAATGAGACCCCAGATGGTCCCTGGGGGAACAGAGGAGACAGCAGGGGTGTGGGCGGAAGGACAGAAAAGCTTAAAGGAGAATGAATAAAACAAACTTCCTCCTCGGCAGATTTGCCCTTGATAGGGCTGATGGCATTTTTTTTTTTTTTTTGAGTACCTATTGAATACCTGCCTTTTTCTCTTTCAGAAACACATTTAAGTCCCTCAAATACTTGCAGAAGTAAATATTTTTCTTCCTTTAGAGATCGGATCACTGAGCTTATGGGATATAAACTACCTTGCCTGGGGTTACAAAACCAGCCTGTGACAGATACAAGATTAAGAAAAGTCTGTATAAGATTTGAATCCCACTGGATACATTATCCATCAGCTTCTTGGATGGGGGGTGGGGGAGGGTTGTGTGACGGACGTGGAGGCTGTCAACTGAGGCCGTATTAAGTAGCTGAAACGGGGTGGAAGGCAGGAAGATATGGGGGAATCTAAACTTGCTCCTTTTGTGCCCCTGTCCATGTTTCTTAACCTCTCTGAGCTTTAGTTTGCTCATCTAGAAAACAGGGATAACAGTAGTCGCTCTATAGGGTTAAGATCTAAGATGATCTAGTACAGAGCCTGGAAGACAAAAAGTGGCTACTTTTGTCTACTGCAGCTTCTTCCTTCTTTCCACTTTCCCCATCTCTCTTTCTCTGCTCCATTTTTTGAGAGGATGGTGACTAGAAAGGCTATGGGAATTCTGAGAACGGGGTGTCTATGTCAGGGCTTAGAGGCTAGACTTCCCATTTCTTCGAGGTGATTTTTTTTTTTAAGATTTTATTTACTGGGGCACCTGGGTGGCTCAGTCGGTTGAGTGTCTGCTTTCAGCTCAGGTCATGATCCCAAGGTCTTGGGATCAAGTCCTGTGTCAGGCTCCCTGCCCGGCGGGGAGACTGCTTCCCCCTTTGCCTGCAACTCCCCCTGCTTGCGCTCTCTCTCTCTCTCTCAAATAAACAAGTAAAATAAAAAAAAAACAAGTAAAAAAAGAGAGAGAGAGCGCAAGCAGGGGGAGTTGCAGGCAAAGGGGGAAGCAGACTCCCCGCCGGGCTCCAGAATTTGGGATCATTACCTGAGCCAAAGGCAGACACTTAACCAGTTGGGCCACCCAGGTACCCCCCCCCCCCCAGGTGATTTTTTTTATCTATACTCTTGACAAACTTTTCCTGCAAAGGGCCTTTGTTGGAGCTACACTGGCAGGTGTCTCTAACTTCCAATTTTAGGGAACAGTGCTTGGTCTCTTTCCTCCCAGAAATTACCTGGATTGTTTATGAAAATTGATCCAGAGGGAGACTGGATTTGCTGAGTTCATCAAATGTCTTAGGATGTGTCTGTAACTAGGAGCACTCAGGGGACGCCTTCTAGGATAAATATCTGTTCCTGGATGGCTTTCCGTCTGGTTTTATACACAGATTGGTATCTACACTGAAAAGAACTGATATCTAAAAATGATATTCCACTGCAGGTTTTTCACTTCTGTTCTTCCTCTACCTCCCAGACCTGACTCCTGCCATGTCCCAAAACTGTGCTAAGCATTCAAAATACAGTGGGTAACAATACACTTTGGCAGGTAGAAATGCAAATAGCCAATTACAGTACAGTGTTATGTGCTATAGAATGTAATATAAAGATTGCTACCATAGGAACCATAGGGGGAGCACCTGGCCCAGACTTGGAAGATCAGGGAAGCCTTCCTAAAGGATGGGATATCTGCACTGAGATGGGCAGCTACCCTTTGTACTGCTTATAATAGAGAGTTTAGTTAAAAACAATGCCCCATTTCTTTGACCAAGGAGCTATGTCAGTCCTTAAAAAAAAGAGAACAAAGAGAAGCCAGGTAATGGATCATTCCTGAATCAAGGAGCTGTCACTCGAATTTGCCATGCTTTGGGGATGGCTGTGCCTTCTACAGCCTGTAGAATTTACAGCACCTAGTTTAAGACTGAGCAGCTGCATTTCTGAGGCTAATTTGCAGTCAAGTCCCTTGCTGTTAATCTACATAGGGTCTTTATATAAATTAGTGAAAGGTGGTCTCTCTGAGCATAGCCATGCGGTTGGAAGAAGAAAATAGTGCCTTCTCCTCTGAATAACACAGCTTTGCATATAACTTGGAGAACAGAGTGTCTGCCCATTTCACTCATCACTCACTCTTGGCCAAGGGTAAATTGTGCAGTGCATCAACTGCAACCTGTACACATCAGCCCTGATCATTCAGTCATCAATTATTCAATCAATCAATGTTTATTCATGACCTATTATGCACTTTGAACCTTTTTGATTATGGGTTAAACTGCAATATAGATATCTCCTAGTACCCAAAATCCAGAAGGTAAAAGTAGTTACCGAGGTCCTGCAGTCAGATGGAGAGTGTCAGTGGGATAAGGGGAAGATGCAATCCACTGGATGCGTGCAGTGAGGGGTTTAGGCTGGTGCTACACAGATTATGGTTTGCTGTTTGCTGCCCTTCCACACACTGTTACTTCTCCCTGCTGAGATAAAACTGTACCAGGATCAAATATGTCACTAAGCACAAATACGTAAATCAAGTATATCACTAAGCACGCTGTTAGTTCAGCTGAAATATTTTTTTTCATAGCAAAGCTTTCCTGAAAAAGGAATCAAGATAATGTGTTGATACACATTTTGGTATAATTTCCTTATCTCATTGTGGACCAATAACAAACAGTTCATAGACTGGCGATTTTGAGGAGCACCAATCTAGGTAACATTGACCCATATCTGGCCAGGAAGGTGATCTTAGATCCTTTCTGTTTTTATACTATTTACTGTCTTCCTCTTTCCATCCTTCTCCCCCTCCTCCTCCTTCTTTTTCTCCTCCTTCTCCTTCTTTTTTTCTACCTTCTTATCTTTGTCTTTATAGTTTTTCATCTCCTTCCTGTTTCCTTATTTCTAGCTTATTATTTCTTTCCCTTCCATTGTGATGTTGTGAATTTGATTCAGGTTTTTTTTTTATAATTTAAAAAGCAAAGTGAGAGGAGCCCAAATACATAAGATAAGAAATGAAATGAAATGAAAATAGAAAACAAGCACAAAATTAGAGGAATTTACAAGACTAGAATAGTAATTACAATTATTGTGTGTCAATATATTAGAAAAGGAGGGTGTAATGGATTATTTTTAACAAAATGGAAATTACTAAATTACTAGAATACTCTAGGTTTACAGAAATTGTATATTATAAATAAGACAATAGGCATAAAAATTTTGAAAAGTAGTTAAAACGTAGTTAAAAAGCAGCCTCCCCCAAATGCCATACTTCCATGGTTTTGCAGTTAAATGCTAAAAAAAAGGAAAAAAATGTACAAAAAATTCAGTAATAGCAATACTATTATAACTGTTCCAAAGGACCATTTATAGAAAGAATGGAAACTTCATATTTTTATGAAATGTGTATATACTGATATACACATTTGACACAGCATAAAAAAGAAAGCTACAGATCATCTCACTTATTAATATGAATTAATGTGTATTAGCAAATAGAACCCAGTAACACATCAAAGAATAATATGCCTCTCTATTGTCATTGCAGTTGCTTTTTATAGGCTTGTTATCAGGAATTATGAATGCTCTGACTTTATTCTTCTTCTTTTTTTTTTTAATATTTTATTTATTTATTTGTTAGAGAGAGAGAGCACACAGCAGAGCGAGGGGCAGGCAGAGGGAGAGGAGAAGCGTCCCAGGGACACTGGGATCATGAACTGAACTAAAGGCAGATGCTTAACTGACTGAGCCACCCAGGTGTCCCTGACTTTGTTCTTTTTTAAAAGATTGTTTTGGTTTTTCTAAGTCCTTTGCATTTCCCTGCAAGTTTTTAGAATCAATTAGTTAATTTCTATAAAAAATGACTTGAGATTTTTTATAAGATTGCTTTGAATCTATAGATTAATTTGAAGACTTCCTAACAATTGGGTTTTTCAATCCATGAACATGGTATACTGTTCTGTGTATTTAGGCATTTTTAAGTTTCTCTTAGGAATTCAGATTTGTATTTTTTTCTGGTTTTTACACCAAAGAATGTGGAACATACCATGTCTTACTGATTTCTAAGTATTTTGTGTTTATGATGTTATTGTATATGGAATTTTACAGACTATTTTCTTTTCCATTTGTTTGCTGCTAGAAGAACATGATTAATTTTTGCCTATTGATCTGTGTCCTGCAAACTTCCTAAATTTACTTATTAGTTTAAGTAGGTTTTTTTTCTTTTATATGTTCTTTAGGATTTTTTGTGCAAAAAATCATGTTGATTTTAAATACAGTTTTGGTTCTTTCTTCCCATTCTTCCTTCCTTCCTTCCTTCCTTCCTTCCTTCCTTCCTTCCTTCCTTCCTTCCTTCTTTACTGCACTGGCTAGGACCTCTAGTAAAATGCTGAATGAAATGATAAAAATGTTACAGTGTTGATACCCATGTCCTATTCTTGATCTTAGGAGAGAAACATTCAATATTTCTCCATTAAATATGATTTTTCAATAGATGCCCTTTATCAGATTGATAAAGTTACCCTCTATTCTTATTTGCTGAGTTTCTTTTAATCATGAATGGGTAGTGGATTTTTCAACTGCTTTTCATGCTTCTAGTGAGATGATATGTATATTTATTTATATATTGGTCTAAGATGCAGAATGATATTGTTTTAAAATATTAACTAGTCATAACATTTGTAGAATATACCCCACTTGGTAATGATTTTTATTATTTTTATATATATTGGTGAATGGATTTTTGTTCCTATGTTCATGAGGGATATTCTGTAATTTTTATTTTTTATAATGATCTGATTTTGATTAAAGGATTATGCTAGCTCACCTCTGTTTTCTGAAAAGGTTTGCATGGATTGATATTTTATCTCCCTTAAATATTTGATAGAATTCACTAGTGAATGCATTTGGATTGTGATTTTCTTTTTAGGAATATATATATATTAAATATTTATTTGAGTATAATTGACACACAATGGTACATGAGTTTCAGTATACAAGACAGTGAGTGATTCAACAAGTTTATACATTATGTTATGGTCACCACAAGTGTAATTACTATCTGTCCTGATACATTGCTATTACAATGTCATTGACATATTCTTTATGCTGTGCCTTTTATTCCCATGACTTATTCATTCCATAACTGGAAGCCTGTATCTCCCACTCCCCTTTTCCATTTTGTTCAACATCCATCCCCCTCCCCTCTGGCAACCATTAGTTTGTGAATATTTTTAATAACAAATTCAATCTCTATAATAGAGGGCTGTTTGGATTTTCTGTTTTTTCATGTGTCTGTTTTAGCAAGTTGAGTGTTACAAGGGTTTTTTCCAATTAAGTTAAATTGTTGGACTTATTGGCATAAAGTTATTAATATTTTTCCTTTCTTCATGTGAAATATGTAGTGATATAATTTTTTTCCTTGTATTGTTAGTTGTGTTTCCAGTCTTTGTTTCTTGATCACTCTTTCTTAAAATTTTTCAATTTATTAATATTTCAAAGAAGGAAATATTGGCTTTGCTAATTTTCACTAAAATTAATTTTATAGTTCTTTGATTTTTACTCTTATCTTTATTAATCCCTTTCTTCAACTTAATTTGGATTTAATTTGCTCTTATTTTTCTGGCTTCTTTAGGTGGAACATTGAGATCATTGATTTTAAATCTTTCTTCTTTTTATGTAAATATATTAACCTCGAAATTTCTCTCTAATCCCTCAGCTGCATTCCACAGATGTTCATGTGTTGTCTTTGTATTTTTGTTCCCTTTCAAATATTTTTCTTAATTTCCATTTTCATTTCTTCTTTGACCTATGGATGAATTAGAAACATGTTTAATCTCCAGTTTTTGAATTTGTAAAGATATTTTAATATTGTTGATTTCTAATTAATACTGTTACTGTCAGAAGGCATACTCTGTAAACTTTCAAACTTTTGAAATTTTTTTAAGTCTCATTTTATGGCCCAGAATGTGGCCTATTTTATAAAACTTTCTATGTACACTTAAAAGAACAGTGCATTCTGCAGTTGGTGGATGTAATGTTCAATAAATATAAATTTATTGATAGAGTTACTAGCATCTGCTGTGTTCTTACTGATAGTTTGTTTAGTTTTTCGTCAATTTCTGAGAGGAGTGTTAACATCTCTAGCTTTGCTTATTATTCCATCCTTCCATTCCATTCCATATCAGTTTTTGCTTCATGTATTTTGAGGCTCTATTATTAAATGCACACACATTTACGATGGCTAAGTTTTTTTTATTCTTGACTCTTTATCATTCTGAAGTATCCAGGATTTGAGGAGAGTTTTTATCCTGATTTTATTTCACCTTATTGTGGCTCACACTTTTCTGAACATGTCCCTTCTCAATTTCCAGTCTCTGAAGTTCCTGAACTCTTCTGCTCTTTGATTCTTTATGCTAATAAGACTGGCTTTCCACTTGATCTCTAGTCAAAATGCCATGCCCAGTGAGGAGTTCACTCAGGGAGAGAAAGGCTAATCACCCAGGTAATAGTACCCAAATGAGGTTTTCTTTATTCCCAACTTAGAAGTATTTTCTACTATGTCATGATGCTAACAGAGAAGAGTAATAACCACTAACATCCTCTGGGGCTTGTTTTTAAGTAGACCTCATTAGCCAATCCTGGAAACTTCTTTGATTCTTCTGGATGTGAGGAGGGTGCTATTTTCATTGGAGAGAAGAAATAAGGAATGGTAAACAATGTCAACATGTTGGGTAATACATTAGATCTGTTTTTAGTCTTTGCTTTTTAATCTACAGATCTGTATGACCTACATCATTGATTGACTGTAAAAGTCTCCTTGTATACTGTGAACCTTAAAGTATAAACAAAGGAGGGTTGGGGAAAGCATCTCAGAGGTCATATTTTCCAGTTCCCCTTCCTCTCTATAGCATCTGTTAGGGGCAAAACCTAACCTGCTACTGCCTCTGAATTTCTAGTAAGAGAGAAGAACTGGTTCTAAGTGTGAAGAATTTTTACATCCAAATCCACATCTCTGTGGGTCAGTCCAGTGATTCAAGTTTGATTTGCAGAAGCTGCACAAAATATCTTGTTTTATTTTCCACATGAAAGCTCTTCAAATATTTGAAGACATTCATCACGTGCCTCTGATTCTGATTTTTCCTAGGCTTAAAACATGCTTAAACATCCCCAGTTCTTTTAAATCTTCTTTGCATGAACTTGTCAACTAGAACTGCTAAGTCTTTTTTTTTTTTTTTTTAAGTCTGTGAGTTGCTCTTAAGTCAAATCTTCCACATCCTCATATGGTTGATTATTTTGAATCTATATAGAGCTGTCATCTGGAAAATGATAAAATATGGGTAGGAATATATTTTGAAAAGTTTAAAGCAGTTCACCCATGCAAATAATTGTGTCTCTATCATTATCTGGGTCTTCAGTTTTTGCCTAAACCTTTTGCCAAGTTAGTCCCAACACCTTAATATGATGGGGTAGATAAAGACTTCTTGGATTTCCTTCCTCCTTTAGTATATACTCAAGTAGTAAATTTGTTGATTGTTATCATTACTTTGTCCTTCATGTTCCTTCAACCCGTTGCTAACATGAAATGAAGTAGAACTTTTTGAGAGCTATCTGTGTTCTAAGTACATTATCTGCATTACCTTAATCATTGGATAAAGTAGATGTTAATTTGCACATTTTGTATAAAGAAACCAAGTCTAAGTGGTTAAACCAGTTAGCCAAGTACCCCTAACAAATTATTGGCAGATTGTCTTCCTACCTCCCAGTTTTCTATTTATACCACCACTTTGTGCTAACTCTTTGTTCTAGTTCATACTTATTTTATGTAGATTTGCAATGTATTTGCTGGTGGTCTTTCTTTTCAATAAAATAGTGAGATCACTGAGGGCAGGGATTATGTAGTATAACGTTTTGTATTTTCCTTAGTACCAAGTAGAGAGCTTTGGTTTCTAATACTACAAATAACACACTCTCTTAAGGTCTCTTAAGGCCATATGCCAGATGGCTAGCAAGAATTTTGTTTAAGTTCATAGTTTTTTTCGTAAGTCAGCACTCATTGGATAGAACATTATCCAAGATTTGAATGTATATGTGTGTGTAAGTCTGTGCAAGTGTTTGTATATGTATACGAGTGGTTTACAAAAACTTTAGAATAAATGTTTTAAGGAATTTTGATAAAACTGGCTGTACTCAGAGCCTTTGCTCCTTATTAAACTCAACTACACAAGTGACATTAAATAAAACAAACACATGAAGTAGAAGAAGGGCAAATTAGTCCTAACGGGGATAGTTTGAAATTACTGACTACGAAATTGTGGCAGTGTTTTGAGAAAACTTGTACTAAACATTATCAACTTTCCCAAAATTGGGTTTATACCTTCTGAACTTAGAACTAAGTGGCCATTTTTAACATGTTTTTAAACAACAGCAAAAAAAATTAAGGCAGAGTTATTTGTGTTGGGCAGGCTTTTAGGCAGTTTCAACAAATTAGGCTTTGACATTTTGGTAAATGTTAAAGTATCTCATGGCACTTTAATAGGAATTAGGATTTTTCTTGCCCCTATTTTACTGTCCAAAAATTTGGAGACTTGGCAGAAAACCTTGGGAAAACTAAAATTCCACTTCTCTCAATATGGTATTACTCATCCCAATTTAAAGTAAACAATAGAAAGGAAGATTTAAAGATGAGCTATGGATACAATTCTTTCCATATAAATAATACTATTTTTTTTTAAATTACCAAGAGTAGGGTGGAATTAGTTAATTAGTTAATTAATTAAAATTAAATTTTATGAGAGTCCATAGTCTCTCATGATTCGTCTCCCCCTCCGATTTACCCCACTTCATTTTTCTCTTCCTGCTATAGTCTTCTTCTTTTTTTAAACATATAATGTATTATTTATTTCAGAGGTACAGATCTGTGATTCAATGGGTATTAAAGAGGGCACGTACTGAATGAAGCACTGGGTGTTATACGCAAACAATGAATCATGGAACACTACATCAAAAACTAATGATGCAATGTATGGTGATTAACATAAAATAATAAAATTTTAAAAATAAATAAATTTTAAAAATGCAACATTAAAAAATTAATTTTTATGAGATGCAGATTAACTTCCAATGTGTCATGTTAATTATTGCTTCAAAACACCTGGACATAGGAATTGTAGTATTTTGAAGAAAACAGAGAAAGGCTTGAAAACAGATTATGGCTTGTAAAAGGATCTTTTTCTCCTATGCTAAAAACTGTCATGTGGTATCTGATAAAAGTCCCCTGATTAAAGTGTATGCCGGAAACACAGATGGGGCGTGTTTCCTTACTTCTCCTTTTCTTTGCCTTGTTCTGATTAAAACCTATGGTTATAGTGTTGGGGCACAAAACCTTAGAATATTTATTTGAGTTGAGAGAGTGATTCTGCTGGTATGTTTTTTGGGGGGTGTAGTCACAGCTCTCTGGGTGACTGGCAGATTTGTTGATTTCCTGGTTGCAATAGGGCTGAAGCCTACTCCCATATCTTTTCAAATCCTCTGTATTCATGCCTTCTGTCTACATAAATGCTACTCACATCCCTTTGGATAATCCACCTAATCTTGTTCTTTTTGCCTCTGTAGAGTGAGGGTTCTATATATGCCCCAGGGTCTTTCTTCCTTTAATTCATCAAAATTTATTCACCATTTGCCCAACTTCCTCTGGGTTGTGACAAATGGTTGGTTTACTAATCTGCAGTGAATCAACCCAAGCGAAAACGCTCAATATATATAAAATAAATATATATGTTAATCCCTTAATGTGTTGCTTATTCTTTTAGGATAGGCACTTAATGTATTGCCTATTCCATTAGGAATTTTAAGGAGCTGCCAATATGTGAATGTCTTAATCCAAGGAAATATTCTTTTGTAATTAGCATTTGGAAACGATGGTAGGCTGATAGAGGAAGATATTTTTTGGGTCCCTAGATACAATTGAGTACCTTCTTTAATTTTCATGATAGAATCTTAACTTGATTACTTATATGATTATCAAAGTTACAGATCTCCCTTTTACTGGCAACACAAGAGTTGTACATACTGTCATTAGGTATTATAAAAAAAGTACTTGCCAAAAAAATTTTTTTTGAACAATTGCTTGAAGGAAATACAATTATTTATTCCTCTGGAGTCACTGTATTACTCTGGAATAACACCAGGATCTCAGAGATTTAAGTGCATCAGTCATATTGCTTTGAGAGTTCACAGACTTATACTTCGCTATAGTCACTGAGATAACTCTTCAGTTAAAAAAAGAAATTAAAGCTTATGTGATGTGGCCAAAGCATATTCAGAGGAAAATTAATGGCCTCAAATAAAGAATCATATTATATTACTTGAAGATTCAACAAAAAAATTACAAAGAACAATGAAAAACAAATAAAACAATAAAAGCAGAAAAGCCAAAAGAAGCAATTCCTAATAAGTGCAGAAATAAATAAATAAATAAAACCCATAATATTGACAAGTTAAAAAAAAAGCTTATTCTCAAAAAAACTGCAAGGTGGACAAATATATAGATTCTCCATTCTGGAGGGACAGGAGAAGTCAGAAATACACTACTTTAATAGTGGTAATGGAACTGTAACCAAGAAAGATATGTTTTGAATTGAGAGATCATACAACTCTGCGCTAATAAACCTTATAATTAAATATGTCTCAAATATCACAGTAGACATACTAAAAACATTATTTGCTATTTATCTGAAATTTGCCTCAGATCCTTTGTGAAACAATATTGGAGAATGAATGAATGAATATATGAATGAAAAAATGCCCTGGGTAGAAGAGAACTTTTGAGATGTCTTTTTGCTCTCTGTGAAAGGACTCAGAATTTCTCCTCGGTAATGGCTTCTAATAGAGTTGTCGTCAAGAATTTGTAGACTGGCCTCATAAATACCAACCAGTCACCCTTGCTTCTTCTCTCTCCATGCTGCTTCTTTTCCTCCCTCCTTCTTTTCTTCCTTTCCTACATTTTTCCCCTTTTCATCTCTCTCTCTTTTTCTTACAGTTTTTCTTTCATTGATTTCCTCATGAAAAAGAAAACCTTGGACTTGTTTTTAGATTCACACATGAGAGAAAAAAAAAGTTATAAGAAAAGATGAAAGGATTATGGATTTTTCAGCCCAGTGAAATAGAAGCAGAATAGTGATTCCATATTAGCACAAAGTGTTTTTTCACGTTCTTTTTGGTTACCGGAGGAAAGGTCCCATATATCATCTTTACTTTGTAGGCAAAAGAAGGCAACAGTAGAACTTTTAACTTTATGTGAAAAATACTGGAGGAGCACATTACTGTCAAGGAAATTGTGATTGTCTGATGACAATGGTCATTTTAGGTAAACTTTTGGAATTTATCCATTTGGAAAACTCCCTGGGCAACGTATGCCTTACAAAGAGTCACTGAGGACTTTCTGAACTTCTTTTCCTACATATTTCATATCATTCTCCCCATTTGCAGCATCATCTGAGAAAATTCTCTTTTATCAGTTTATATTTCAGAGTGAAATATATGGTGCCGTAGGGAATGAATTACTTCCTGACATTACTAATCCATGTTGGTTGGCTTGCTTGCCTGTCCTGGATGACTACATATACTTCATTTTCAGGCTTCTGAAAATCTTCCTCTGCTCTCTATTTCCAGGACTGCTGCTGCATCCCATGTGAAAAGCAGAGGATAAAATGAAGATTTCTCAGTGCAACATGCAAAACTGGCCGTTTCCAGCTCTGCTGGTCATTTCTTATTTTTGCGCCATTGTCCAGGGTCAAGGTAATGCAAAACTTTAAGATAATCATTAGGGCCTGGGACTCTAGCTACATTGGTTCTGGTTATTATTTATTTTATTTACCCTAATAGTGTTGCACGGGTTCTACTGTGTTTCTAGGCAGGGTCATATGTTGGCTTTTACTCAGTTTTACCAGCTGTTTACCTTGTAGAAATGTGCCACAACTTTGATGAGGGTTAAGACCTCACCAGGAACTGAGCATAGTAATTTTGTGGTGGTTTGTTAAACAGCTCATTCTTCACATGCTTCTGAAGAGGCTGTGCAGTTTTAATTAGGAAAGGCCAAATTTGCATGCTACAAAATCAGTTCCATTAATGAGGAGCTATGATGGGTATGTGTATGTACTCCAGTCATGCCTTGTCTCTTAAATAGAGGGTCTACAAAATATTTCTACCACTTCATACCTGGTCTTTATTATTTTGTTCCTTTCTTAAAAACTAGCACATAGTATAAAGTTACCAAAAGCCTGGCAGAGGCTGCTGATATGCCATTTTAAGCATTTCCAAAGATGTCTAGCTTTGTTTTCATTGAACTTAGTTTTTGAATTCTATCTGTATTACTGGGATCTGCACTTTTATTCTCCATTTCCACTCGTTTTTATAAAATATGTTAGGAGTTGGTAAACTACCAACTCCTGGGCCAAATCTGACCCACTGTTTGTTTTGTCATCAAAGTTTTATTGGATGCAAATATTTGTTTACCTGCGTCTGTGCCAACTTTCACATTGCGAAGTCGAGTAGTTGTGAAAGAGACCATATAGCCCACAGAGCCTGAAATATTTATTATCTGGCCTTTTGCAGAAAAAGCGTGCTAACCTCCGAAGTAAGTGCACAACATGTATAAGTAAGCAAAACTCCATTACTAGGTAAACATGATAATCTTGCAGAAGCAGAAATGGTGCTGAAAGAGTCATTTGTCAGCTTAGCCAGGAAATCTACATGTGATAAAGAAAGTTATTTTAGGAGTGTTAATGTCTAAGGCTTGGAATTTATGGTTATAGAAAAGTCAAATGTTAAGAACCACCACACCCTGCTTCCTTAAAGTGAGGCATGCTTGTTTGGAAAGGCATGGAACTTGACCCTTTGCACGTTCAAATAGTGTTAAAGCCATATTTCCAACTGCTTCATGCAACACATAGGAACCAGTTGGACAGACAAATTCTGCTTCCCCTACTTACATTAATACAAGGACGCTTTTGGAAGTGAGACTAGAAATCCCAGATAACTTACCATCTAAATTGTGGGATACAAGACGTAAGGCCTTTGGAACAAAGGGCAGCCAAATCACAAAGCCCTTCAGAGCTGCCGTCTTAGTCTAACTTAATTCAGAAATGGTCATTTGTGGAGTAACTGATCATACAGAGAGTCCTTCTGGGATACTTTTGGGGATGCCGTTGACCAGATACACATTATTGGCCAAATTCCATTTTTAATGAACATTTATGGGGCACATACTGTGTGTTGGGTTCAGGATACAAAGTGAGTAGAACTTCACTCTGTCTTCCAGCAGCTTACTGTTACTCAGGAGACAGAGGTATAGGCAGATAAATCGCCATGCAAGTTTTGGTGGGGTGGGGTGGGGGGGTTGTGTAGCAAAAGACAAAGATGGAAAAGCATACTGGAGCCAGACTGTGGAGGATCTTAAACAGCTCCATTTTTTAGAGAGACTCTGATAGCAATATCGATGATACTCGTATTTGTGATTTATAGGGGCTTGGGGAATAAGTTAAGTAAGAGAGATCATTAGAAAATTATATTTACTATCTGGGAAGTAGCTGTTGGGGGCCTGAACTGGGCAGGAGAATAGAAAGAAGAGAATGAATCCAAGAAACATTTCAGAGGTAGAAGGGATAGAAGTTGTTTTCTGATTAGACGTGGAGGGAGTTGTGAAAGGAAAATGTCGAAGATGACTCTAAGGCTTTTTGCTGGAGAACTGAGTAGATGGGGCCTTTAATTTCGACCCCTATGTTATTGTTGCTTTTGTTTCTTTGTGTCATAGTTGTTTGTTTACCTACGCTCATTAAAACAGTAGTTCTCTCCTCAGTGTCTGTATCTCTGATACAGAACAATGGCTCAGTCATAGTATACATTTGTTGAAGAGATTAATAAAAGAATAAGCAGGGCACCCAGGTGGCTTAGTCAGTTAAGCATCTGACTCTTGATTTCGGCTCAGGTGTTGATCTCAGGGTCGTGAGATCGAGCCCTGTGTCGGGCTCCATGGTTAGTGGGGAGTCTCCTTGAGATTCTCTCCCTCTCTCTCCGCCCCTCCCCCTGCTTGTGCACACACACTCTCTCTCTCTCTCAAATAAATAAATCTTTAAAGAAACAAAAGAATAAGCAATGAAGCAATTTTAAGCTGAAGATGATGAGGTCAGTCTTAGATACATATATGGAGCTTTAAAGGGCTTGTGGAACATTCAGGACAAGATATCTGGTGGGTAGTGGATGGTCTGGAGCTTAAGTGAAAGAGATGAGGGCAGGGAATATATCTGAATTGTTTTGTGCTTGGAGGTTAGCTGATAGGGACCCATGAACCAAAAAGGCATGGCCTGATGGAGAGAAGTGAGGATGAAATATGGAGGACATCAACAGTTAAGAAGTTAAAGGAAGAAAAAGGATGATTGAAATTTTCAAAAAAGCAATTGTAAAGAGGGTCAGGGGAATGTAGTGCCCTAGAAGAGAAGGCTGCAGAAACTTTCAAGAAGGAAGATAGTGGGCACATGCGGGAGGAAATCCTAGTAAGAAAAGGCTTTGGATGTCATTGACTTTGGCTTTTAGGAAAGTATGTAAGACGTTTGAGAAACTGAATCTTAGTTCTATCTACCATGACACCATTTATTTACATGATTGTTTTGAGTAGAGAATAAAGAATGTGAAATGCTTTATTTGATTTATTTTCTCCTTTTTTTTTTAAGATTTTTAAAATTTAAGTAGTCTCTATACCCAACATAGAGCTCAAACTTACAACTCCGAGGTCAAGAGTCGCATGCTCTACCAACTTAGCCAGCCAAGCACCCGATTGATTTTCTACTTTCAATTTTTTTTCAAGTTTATTTTTAAGTAATCTCTATACCCAACGTGGGGCTCAAACTCACGACCCCAAGATCAAGAGTCGCAAGCTCTTCTGACTGAGCCAGTCAGGTGCCCTTGATTTTCTACTTTTAAAGCAGACATAGTAGCGAGTTCCTGTGGGTTGGCCAATTTTGACACTAATCTGCAAAGCCACACGTGAATGTGTTTGACATTCAATACAGTACTTTGCTAAAGGCAGGTGTGTTGACTTGCTAGTCGACACTAAATACTCTCAAACTTTATGTTCTTATAGGCATTTTGGAGACACATTTATTCACAAAATGAAAAGAAAAGGTCAGTGTGGTAGGCAGAATAATGTGTTCACAAAGATGCACACATCCTAATTTCTAGAACCTGTAAATATGCCATATTATATGGCAAAGGGGAATTTAAGATTGCTGATGGGATGAAAGTTGTTAATCAGCTGACTTTAAGATAGGGAGATTACCCTGGATTACCTAGGTGGGTCCACTTTGGACCCAATCACGGGGGTCATAAATATGGAAGAGGGAGGCAGAGGAAACAATGTCAGAGTGAAGTCATGTCAGAAAGACTTTGCTGGCTATTGATGGCTTTGAAGATGGAAAGGGGACTCAAGTCAAGGAATGCAGGAATCCTCTAGAAGCTGGAAAAGACAAGAAAATGGATGGTCTCTGAGTGCCTCCAGAAGGGAATGCAACCCTACCTACACCTTGATTTTAGCCCAGGGAGACCCATTTCAGGCTTCTGACCCCCAGAACTGTAAGATAATACATTTCTGTTGTTGTAAGCCACTCTATTAAGTCAGTATTAAAAGGCATATAGGAAATTAACTTTCCCCCTCTTAAATTGCTTAATCAACAGAATGTGCACCTTAGTGTCTTCAAGTAATTCTTTCTGAAGAACTTTCTGTCTCCAGAGAATGTGAATGCACATTGGCTCAAAAATAGCTGTTTATACCTAGATTATTCCAGCCTCTTCTTTTCAAGACAAGTTGTGAAATGAACTGGAACACAGAAAACATGTTGTGTTGGCTGTAAGGAAAAAAAAAATGTATTACATGACAGAATGGTGGGACTAATACTTTCCCAGTATTTCATAGTAAATCTGCACTGGGTTTCAGCAATATTTGTTTTGGAAGGTTATAAGCAGAAACCACTGAAGGTAAAGTAACTGTCATTTAAAAACCTCAAAGCATATAAAATTGGAGACTTCGCATCAGAGCTTGATTTAACTTTATAAAGATCTCTGTGTTAAGAAATTTACACATTTTTTTTGGTGTTAGTAGTAGTCAAACATGTTTGGACAGTTGAGAATATTTCTTTACTGCTCTTTTCAGCAGTAAAGAAATGAAATTATGAAATTAATGAAATAAATATTTGGGGGTCCCTTTGTGCTTGCAAAAAGAAAAATCATGGGTCATGAAATGAAACAAAGTAGGTTCTAAGCAAGATAAAAAGAACTCCCCCCAGTATATCCCACAGTAAATTTCGCTCGTATTTTAAGTTCTCCTATTCATAGAACATTGGGCAACACACTTATTTATTTTTTTAAAGATTCATTTATTTATTTGTGAGAAAGCAAGAGAGGGGAGGGGCAGAGGGAGAGAAATCCTCAAGCTGACTCCCCGCTGAGCACAGAGCACAACCCAGGGCTCAGTCCCAGGACCCTGAGATCATGACCTGAGCCAAAATCAGGAGTTGACCCTTAACCAACCGAGCCACCCAGGCACCCCAGGGCAGTGCATTTAATTGAAAAATGACTGAGATAAAAAGCCTAGATTTTTGTTGTTTGTTTGGGTGTTTTTAGATCCCTTGGAAAAATAAGCCAAATACTTCTCTGCTGCTTAAAGGTCATTTACTTAATAAATATAAGAGGTGGTTCTTTTTTTTTTTTTTTAAGATTTTATTTATTTTTTAGAGAGCGAGCGAGAGAGAAACAGCATGAGAGGGGAGAGGGTCAGAGGGAGAAGTAGGCTCCCCGCTGAGCTGGGAGCCCGATGTGGGACTCGATCCCAGGACCCTGGGATCATGACCTGAGCCGAAGGCAGATGCTTAACCATCTGAGCCACCCAGGCGCCCGATATAAGAGGTTGTTCTATTGATACTGCACCCAGAACTATGTTTTGAAAGGGAACACGTTCTTACTGCCCATTCTACTCCATCTTGATCAGTTAGAGGTTTTTGGTTGCAAATAAAAGAAACCTTCTCTGGCCAATGCCAACTGAAGCAAAAAAAAAAAAAAATGTATTTACTGGTAGGTAACAAAGTAGCTCATATCGTTAAAGTTAAAGTTAAATAATTAAGCTTTGAAAAGGATGGGACTCTAGGAACACCCTGAGTAAAATTTCTAGGAAACAGTGACCACTTTTTTTTAGGGCACGTTATTGCAATGAAATGATGAGCTATTTTCCTTCCTTCCATTGGACACAAGTTTCAGATTCTTGGGAGAGTCTGCCCGACCCTGTTTGAGTCATTTTCTTACCCCTTAGTCGGGGGAGTATGGCTGATTGATAGCCCAGCCAAGGCCCCATGCAGTGCAGAGGGAGCGTTGTTCCGGGGAGGAAACCAGCAGGGTACTAAAAAAGGCAGACAGGAGGTGATCATGGGTAGTGGAGAACAGATCTTCATTTCAGTGTTCCTGTATAAAAAGTAGTGTTGGGGCGCCTGGGTGGCTCAGTTGGTTAAGCGACTGCCTTCGGCTCAGGTCATGATCCTGGAGTCCCGGGATCGAGTCCCACATTGGGCTCCCTGCTCGGCGGGGAGTCTGCTTCTCCCTCTGATCCTCCCCCTCTCATGCTTTCTGTCTCCCATTCTCTCTCAGATAGATAGATAGATAGAAAGATAGATAAATAAATAAATAAAAAGTAGTGTTTCATGAAATTAATGAAAATATTTTATTTGAAATAAATATTTGGGGGTTCCTAGATGGCTCAGACGATTGAGTGTCCCACTCTGGATTTCAGCTCAGGTCATGATCTCAGGATGGTGAGATCAAACCGCGAGTTGAGCTCTGCATTGGCCATGGAGCCTGCTTAAGATTCTCTCTCTCTCTCTTCCTCTGCCTTTCCCTCTGTCCTTCCTGCCCCTCCTCCCCAACACACATGCACACCCTCTCTCAAAAAAAAAAAAAAGAAATCTTTGCATAAGTTGTCACATGTCAAAACAGCAAGATTTCAGTTGTTGAGTTGAAGTGGAAGAAAGGAAAAAAAGAAAGAGAAGGAAGGGAGGGAGGGAGGGAAGAAGAAAGGGAAGAAGGGAAGGATGGAAATTAGCCCTTTAATAGGCACATTATGAAATAAAATTTCCCAAATGCCTATTGATAACAGCGAGGCTTCAATAAATCACGTAAACATTCATTTTCTGCCTACAAGATTTGACTTCTATGAGAATAATTGTAGTGAAGTTTGGGGGTTTAAAAAAACTTCCCTCTCGGGCGCCTGGGTGGCTCAGTTGGTTAAGCGACTGCCTTCGGCTCAGGTCCTGATCCTGGAGTCACAGGATGGAGTCCCGCATCGGGCTCCCTGCGCGGCGGGGAGTCTGCTTCTCCCTCTGACCCTCCCCCCTCTCATGTGCTCTCTCTCTCATTCTCTCTCTCTCAAATAAATAAAATCTTTAAAAAAAAAAAAAACTTCCCTCTCAAAAAAAACAAAAACAAAACCAAAAACCCACAACACAACAAAACAAAAACAGCCCTATACTTTCAGTAATAAGCCTAACCCTGCAGTAGAGAGGAAAATAAAGAATGGACCCTCCTCATTCTTCCTCCTCCATTCCTCTTCAGGATGAAATACATATATTCACAAATGTTGTATTGGGCCCAATCCCACACAGGAAGCCTGGCTTCACCATGCAAGGAATGAGTTGGTTGGCTTACTGTGGGTTCTTGGTGTGGGCTAGAAATCAAACTTTATACTCATTTTTTGTCTTCTTAAAAAGCTTAGGATTTTAACTAACATGAATTAAATGCTGAGTCAAATTCACATCAGCATTTGTAATTATTACTGGAAGTTAAGGGTATGTATAGAAGCACCTCCTTTGTGCTTGCAAAAAGAAAAATCATGGGTCTGGCATCAAATACACCCAACTTTTCATTTCATGAGATAAGAGCAATGATTTCTGTACTGCATTTACAGCGTTTTTCTCAATCTTGGCTACCTTTGCTCTGATGTAAGCCCCAGGGTCTGTCTTCTGTACAGAGAAAAAAGGAGTTAAATTTGAAGTTTGAAACTATGACCTCATGCCTCCTTCCTTCTTAACTAGCCTTTTTTCTGTTCACTCTTTTTCTCCTAAAGGCAAAAAACTAAAGGAAATGTGAACTTTGTGTCTAACCAAGATTTTCTTTTACTGATTGTGGGAGTATTTTTGCTGATCTAGCAATAGATGTGGTCTGTTGATAAAAGAGAATGGTGGTATTGCTTTTTACTAGCAGTCATAATGGGACCGTAGTCAGATGCATCATTGTTATCCTCATCACTTTCTCCTGGGGGTTCAAAAGGCTATGGTTATTAACTAATAAAATGTGGCAGGGCTATAATCTCAGACCACATTTAAAGAACAGTAGCCTGGTGGGGCACCGGGGTGGCTCAGTTAAGCATCTGCCTTTAGCTCAGGTCATGATCCAGGGGTCCTGGGATTGAGCCCTGCATTGGGCTCCCTGCTCAGAGGGGAGTCTACTTCTCCCTCCCTCTGACCATCCCCCCCCCCCACTCATTCTCTCTCTCAAATAAATAAATAAAACCTTTAAAGAATAGTAGCCTGGGTAGAACATGCTGTAAAGATTTCTATTCTTGAACTTAGGAATTCTGAATGTTGTTGACTTATTTGCCCTCCTTGAGAAGTCAGCACACCTGGGGTACTGACAGAATTGGTTGATCCTCTTGCAACTAACTGTCTAGACTGCATCATCCATCGTCCTTGTTGTACTTCTCCACTTGATGGTTCCCAGGCATGTCAGCTGTCTTTCACCAGGGCATTCATGTAGAACTTGGTAATAAGCTTGGCCAGTGAGGTCTACCAGCCCACTGGCAAGATTTGGCCAAGCAACTGGATATATTGTTTAAAATTGTTTAATTCGTATTTTAAATTTTCTTCCATAAGTAATAAGAGCCTACCTATAAATAGATTATTCTCATCAAGTTACAGACTAAGCAAAAATAGTAATAGTTTTTCTGTTCATCCAAATGTTAGGTTTAGCCACCTTCCTCTTGAATTTCAAAATAGTTATTCTTATGATAAATCCATATTTTCCCATAAACGAGAGAAATGTCCACTCTTTGTTCCACTGAGAATGGCTAGCATTCTCTACTAAGAGGTAGGAAAGGGCAACAGAAAGAGAATACCTACCCTTAAGATTGTGTCCTTCACTGCTTATTGAGTTTGAATGAGTGGGTAGTTTGTACAGGAGTAGGTTACTCATTCATCTAGCTCAATGAAGGGTGCCTTCTTAATATGGCTTTTCTGCCAAAGAAACAGAGCATTTCACTTGGGGTCAGGGACTGTCATTCACCAGTATGTGAACTTGGGCAAGTCTCTAGCTTCTCTTTGGTTCCTTTATATATAAAATCGGTATGGCACTGTATTTTTGTGAGAATTAAATGAGCTTTTGAGATCATCTCTTAGATGATATAAAGGCAAGAGAAGCAAACATTTACAGTCTACTTTTTCTAAAAATGAAGTTTTGGAAGAAATAATCACTAAAGTTTCTTTATCTAATAAGTGACAGAACTGAAATAAAATTAATGCCCAAACCCCATATTGTGCTACATACCTATTAAGGGGAATGTTTGCTCCCTCCCCCTCTTTCTGTTTCCTAAAGTGAGAAAGAAAGACAGGGCATGAGAGTGGGTAGCAAGTGCTAACTTTTCTGTTACATGTAAGCTTTTCTTTTTTGACAAACTAATTTCAGTATTATGTAATTAAAATCTTCTTAAACTATTTCTTTTGAAATTCTGGAACACTGATGTAGGGTTCCAAAAACATGTTTTGAAGTTTGAATGACATACACACGAGTAATATAGACCTACCCATTTTGTGAACTATCAGAAAAGATTAAATGTACTGGCATGACTCATGACCATATGCTATGTATCTTTCTGAAAGATATAAATCAGCTACACTTCAAGAATGGATCAAACTTTATAATACATAATTATTTTCTATTTGGTCCTTTTTATTTTGGTCCTTTATAATCTCTTTCTCAAATGTTTTTAAATGAAGATCTTATTAATGTAATATGTCCATGACAACCTTCTTAAATGACCTAATCATAAAAAATACTGGATTACTAAAGTGAAAAACCTAAAGGCATAAAAACAGTTCCCAGTAGAGTGATTATAAAAGCTTACATGTTCCAAGTTGGAAAAAAAAATCATCCTTGTAACATAATGAACATATTTTACAAGATTGGCTTCAATTTGAACTAGACTAGAGCGTTAAATTTTAACCCTAAGTCATAGGTCTTTGTCATAAGGTCAGTACCATTTGAATAAATGCTTATCTCTTGAGTAAGAAACAGATGCTCTTGGGTTTGTGTCATTGTGCAAACTGATCAATTCATTAATGAGGTTATAGAAAGAGCATATTTTGAGGCTGATGAAGTCATGTGTTTTGATTTCATGACATTGACTCTTCAGTTTAACTAATGGCAGCTTCAATGTTTCAACATTTAAACAATTTTTGTTTCTCCTTTTGCAGTGGCCCCACCCACACGGTTAAGATATAATGTATTATCTCATGACAGTATACAGATTTCGTGGAAGGCTCCAAGGGGGAAATTTGGTGGATACAAACTTCTTGTGACTCCAGCTTCAGGTAAAAACAGTTGATTGTGTTTTCTAGAGTATTAGCAACTTTTTACACATAGATAACTAAAAATGTGAAGTATTGAGTGTTGCTTTAAAATCATTTGAAAGTTTTGTTTTTAATTTAATATTTGAACTTGAAATCTTACCCTCTAATCAAGGAAATAATGTTCCTAAAGTCTAAAGAGTCACTCTTGGGCTCACCATAACTCTCCTCAGGAGAAATTTCCAGACTATTAAAATCTTCACTACCTCTGTTTCAACAGAGTATGAATACTTTTGGTCTGTTGACACTTAAAAAAAAAAAAATGCAATACATCTGGAAAGCCAACAGTTGTGACCAGCTGAGTAAATTATGATTAATTAACTTGATAGTATATTATTCAGCAATTATACATTAAAATGATAAAAGCTAAGTAGACACTGTGAAAATAAGTGATAAATTAAAGCAGGAAAAGTAAAAGTTAGATTTATTGATCATGAAGATAAAGTAGTTATGCAAAATTTTTTTAATTAAATTTTTGGTTTAATTTTTTTCTTCTATTTTATGTTTTTATTATACAAATATGATCAGTAAAACAATACAGAGTATGTAGAGGAATTGCCATTGTTACATAGGGTCATGGAGACAAAGACGGGGTTAATAGCATGAACTGCTTGAGCTCCACACCTTCTGTGGTGTATAAGAAGTGTCATTTGGGGGGCGCCTGGGTGGCTCAGTCGGTTAGGCGGCTGCCTTTGGCTCAGGTCATGGGATTGAGCCCCGCATCGGGCTCCTGCCTGGTTCTCCCTCTCCCTCTGCCTGCTCCTCTGCCTACTTGTGCTCTCTCTCTCTCTCTGTCAAATAAATAAATAATCTTTAAAAAAAAGAAGAAATGTCATTTGCGCAAGTTATATAACCTCTCGGTTCTCCAGTTTCTTCCTGTGTAAAATGCACAAACAGCACTAGTCCCCACCTCATGGAGTTATAAGGCTTGGAACTCAAATTGTGATCTGAGATCCAGCACAGGCATCAGCTGAGAGCAAATGCAGAGTATTGGTCCCCATCTCCCACCTGCTGAATCAGCATCTGATCTTTACAAAGATCCCCTGATGACTCCTATGCATGTTAAATTTGGGAAGCACTTGTTGTGAGGACTAAATGAATTTATAAAGGTAAAGCACTTAGAACAGTGACGGTTAGATAGTCAGAGCTCAATCATATTGCCCGTGATGATATAAAGATGATTTGAGTATGTCTCTCGGATCTCATTTCCTTTCCTAGGATCCCGTTTCACATAGTCTGTAAGAAATATTTAATAATAGAATATTTGTATAATACATATATATATATATTTATATACTTATAATAATTTTTCCTCTTTATTGGTGATAAAGATGGTTATATGGACCTGGGCTCCTTGCTGTTGGAGTCCTTTTCCCAAGTCATTTAATGAGGCTGAGAGATGCTCTGTTGTTTATAATTGTGGACATCTTGCCCAGTGGTGGATTTAAAATCTCAAACAAAACGAACACCTGAAACACCTGGCTTCTTGCTTGGCCATGAAAAACGAACCTTCTAGAAGGCTATTAGTAAATATTACCCACAGACTCCTTAGACTGATTTATGGTTCAGTGATACTGATGCCAACTTTACCCATGTTGGCTCACAGAAGTGACACACTTGCAGAAAGCAATATTTCATTCTCAAGCCTAGTTCAGAATTTTCATTTTGAAGTATAGTCCAATTTTGAAACAACTTTGACTTCTGAAAATGCAGTTTGTGCTCTGAAATAAGCCATCATGGGAAATTCAAGTTTAAGAGATTCTTGGGGCGAGTTAAGATGGTGGAGTAGTAGGGGGACCCTGAACTTACCTCACCCCTTGAACACAGCTAGATCAAAAAGCAAATCATTTTGAACAACTAGGAAATCGATCTGAGGATTAAGAAAACAATCTGCACAATTAGAGGGAGAGAACATGGCAGATGTGAGGTTTGGAGATGTGGATTGGGGGAGAGAAAAGCTGCGGTGCCACAGAGGGAAGGAAGCCCTTTTTGCAGAGGGAAGACAGAGAAAGAGGGGGAGAGGAAGAGAGAGCGTGGAGGCTGGAGCTGCTTACACCAAACCCAAAAGGTCAACACCAAGAAATATCATAGTGAAACTTGCAAAATACAAAGATAAAGAGAGAATTATGAAAACAGTGAGGGACAAAAGGTCCTTAACCTACAAGGGTAGACATAAGGTTAGCAGCAGACCTGTCCACAGAAACTTGTCAGACAGAAGAGAGTGACATGATATATTCAGAGTGACATGATATGTTCAATGTGCTGAATGGGAAAAAATGCAGTCAAGAATAGTATATCCAGCAAGGCTGTCATTCAGAATAGAAAGAGAAATAAAGAGTTTCCAAGACCAGCAAAAACTAAAGGAGTTTGTGAACACCAAACCAGCTCTGCAAGAAATATTAAAGGGGACGCTTTGAGCAGGAAAGAGAAACCAAAAGCAACAAAGACTAGAAAGGCACAGAGACAGTCTACAGGAATGGCAACTTCACAGGTAATACAATGGCACTAAATTCATATCTATCAATAATTACTCTGAATGTAAATGGACTAACTGCCCCAATCAAAAGATACAGGGTATGAGAATGGATAAAAAAACCAAACCCATTGATATGCTGCTTATAAGAGACTCCTAGACCCCAAGACACCTCCAGATTGAAAGTGAAGGGCTGGAGAACCATTTATCACGCTAATGGACATCAAAAGAAAGCTGAGTAGCCATCCTTATATCAGGCAAGCTAGATTTTAAACCAAAGACTGTAATAAGAGATGAAGAATGGCACTGTATCGTAATAAAGGATCTATCCAACAACAAGATCTAACAATTGCAAATATTTATGCTCCCAACTTGGGAGCAGCCAAATATATAAATCAATAATAACAAACTTAAAGAAACTCTTTGATAATAATGCAATAATAGTAGGGGACTTTAATACCCCACTCACAGCAATGGACAGATCACCTAAGCAGAAGATCAACAAGGAAACAATGGCTTTGAATGACAGACTGGAGCAGATAGACTTAACAGATATATTCAGAGCATTTCATCTTAAAGCAGCAGAATACACATTCTTTTCAAGTGCACATGGAACATTCTCCAGAATAGATCACATACTGGGTCACAAATTGGGCCTCAACCAGTACAAAAAGATGGAGATCATACCGTGCATATTTTCAGGCCACAATGCTATTAAACTTGAAGTCGGCCATAAGAAAAAATTTGAAAAGATCACAAATGGAGGTTAAAGAACATCCTGCTACAGAATGAGTGGGTTAACCAGGAAATTAAAGAAGAAATAAAAAAAATACATGGTAGCAAATGAAAATGAAAACATGACAGTCCAAAACCATTGGGATGCAGCAAAGGCAGTCATTTAAGAGGGCAGTATATAGCCATTCAGGCCTTCCTCAAGAAGCAAGGAAAGTCTCAAATACACAACCTAACCTTATGCCTAAAGGAGCTGGAAAAAGAACACCAAATAAAGCCTAAAACCAGCAGCAGAAGAGAAATAATAAAGATTAGAGCAGAAATAAATGATACAGAAATTTTAAAAACCCAGTAGAACAGATCAACACAATGAGGAGCTGGATCTTTGAAAGAATTAACAATACTGATAAACTCCTAGCCAGACTTATCAAAAAGAAAAGAGAAAGGTCCCAAATAAATAAAATCATGAATGAAAGAGGAGAGATCATAATCAATATCATGGAAATACAATTATAAGAGAATATTATGAGCAATTAATATGCCAACAAATTGGGCAATCTGGAAGAAACAGATACATTCCTAGAAACATATAAATGACCAAAACTGAAAAGGAAGATATAGAAAATTTCAACAGACCCATAACCAGCAAAGAAATTGAAACAGTAATCAAAAAATCTCCCAACAGGGACACCTGGTTGGCTCAGGCGGTTAAGCTACTGTCTTCAGCTCGGGTCATGATCCCAGGGTCCTGGGTTCGAGCCCCACATCGGGCTCCCTGCTCAGCGGGAATCCTGCTTCTCCCTCTCCCACTCCCCCTGCTTGTGTTCCCTCTCTTGCTGTCTCTCTCTCTGTCAAAAAAAATAAAATAAAAACCTTAAAATAAAAAAAAATCTCCCAACAAATGAGTCCAGGGCCAGATGGATTCCCAGGGGAATTCTACCATTTAAAAAAGAAGTAATACCTATTTGTCTGAAACTGTTCCAAAAAATAGAAATGGAAGGAAAATTTCCAGAATCATTCTATGAAGCCAGTATTACTTTGATTCCAAAACCAGGCAAAGGCCCCACTAAAAAAGAGAATTACAGAACAATATCCCTGATGAACATGTATGCAAAAGTTCTCAACAAGATACTAGCTAATCAAATCCAACAGTACATCAAAAGGATTATTCACCACGATCAAGTGGGATTTATTCCTGGACTGCAAGAGTGGTTCAATATCTGCAAATCAATCAATGTGATACACCACATTAATAAAAGGACAAGAATCATATGATCCTCTCAATAGATGCAGAGAAAGCATTTGATAAAATACAGTATCCTTTCTTGGTAAAAACCCTCAAGAAAGTAGGGATAGAAGGAACATATCTCAATATCATAAAGGCCATATATGAAAGACTCACAGCGGATATCAGCCTCAAGGGAGAAAAACTGAGAGCTTTTCCCATAAAGTCAGGAACACGGCAGGGATATCCACTCTCATCACTGTTGTTCAGCATAGTACTGGAAGTCCTGGCCTCAGCAGTCAGACAACCAAAAGAAATAAAAGGCATCCAAATTGGCAAGGAAGTCAAACTTTCACTCTTCACAGACAACATGATACTCTATGTAGAAAACCCGTAAGTCTCCACCAAAAAATTCCTAGAACTGATACATGAATTCAACAAAGTCACAGGATATAAAATCAATGTACAGAAATCTGTTGCATTTCTATATACCAATAATGAGGCATCAGAAAGAGAAATCAAGGAATTGATCCCATTTACAACTGCATCAAAAAGCATAAGATACCTAAGAATAAACCTAACCAAAGAGGTAAAAGATCTGTACTGAAAACTGTAGAACACTTATGAAAGAAATTGAAGAAGAAGACACAAAGAAATGGAAAATCATCCCTTGCTTATGGGTTGGAAGAACAAATATTATTAAAATTTCTATACTACCCAAAGCAATCTATGCATTCAGGGCAATCCCTATCAAAATACCACCATCATTTTTCACAGAGCTAGAACAACAGTTCTAAAATTTGTGTGGAACTAGAAAAGACCCCGAATAGCCAGAGGAATGTTGAAAAAGAAAACCAAAGCTGGGAGCATCACAATTCCAGACTTGAAGCTGTATTACAAAGATGTAATCATCAAGACAGTATGGTACTGGCACAAAAACAGACACATAGATCAATGGAACAGAATAGAGAGCCCAGAAATGGACCCGTGACTCTATGGTCAACTAATATTCGACAAAGCAGGAAAGAACATCCAATGGTAAAAAGACAGTCTCTTCAACAAATGGTGTTGGGAAAACTGGACAGCGACATGCAGAAGAATGAAACTAGACCACTTTCTTACGCCATACAGAAAAATAAATTCAAAATGGATGAAAGACCTAAATGTGAGACAGGAAACAATCAAAATCCTAGAGGAGAACACAGGCAGCAACCTCTTTGACCTCGGCCACAGCAACTTCTTGCTAGACACGACTGCAGAGGCAAGGGAAACAAAAGCAAAAATGAACTCTTGGGACTTCATCAAGATAAAAAGCTTCTGCACAGTGAAGGAAACAGTCAACAAAACCAAAAGACAACCGACAGAATGGGAGAAGATATTTGCAAATGACATATCAGATAAAGGGCTAGTATCCAAAATCTATAAAGAACATATCAAACTCAACAGGCAAAAAATAATCCAGTTAAGAAATGGGCAGAAGACATGAACAGACATCTCTCCAAAGAAGACATACAAATGGCCAAGAGATACATGAAAAAATGCTCAGCATTACTCTGCATCAGGGAAATACAAATCAAAACCACAACGAGATATCACCTCATACCTGTCAGAATGGCTAACATTAAGAACTCAGGAAATAACAGATGTTGGCAAAGATGCAGAGAAAGGGGAACCCTCCTACACTGTTGGTGGGAACGCAAGCTGGTACAGCCACTGTGGAACATAGTATGGAGCTTTCTCAAAAAGTTAAAAATAGAAATACCCTATGACCCATCAATTGCACTATGACGTGTTTATTCAAAGGATAAAAAAATACTGATTCAAAAGGGCACACGCGCCCCAATGTTTTATAGCAGCATTATCAACAATAGCGAAATTATTAAAAGAGAGCTCAAATGTCCATCAACTGATGAATGGAAAAAGAAGATGTGGTATTTATACAAATATATATATATATATACACACACACACGTATATACATATATGTACATATATACATATACATATATAATATGGAATATTAGTCAGCCATCAAAAGGAATGAAATCTTGGCATTTGCAGCAACGTGGATGGAACTAGAGTGTATTATGCTAAGCAAAATAAGTCAGTCAGAGATAGATAAATACCATATGATTTTACTCATATATGGAATTTAAAAAACAAAACAGGTGAACATAGGGGAAGGGAAGAAAAAATGAGATAAAAACAGAGAGGGAAGCAACCCATAAGAGACCCTTAACTGTAGAGAACAAACTAAGGGTTGCTGGAGGGGAGGTGGGTGGGGGGATGGGCTAAATGGGTGATGGACATTAAGCAGGGCACTTGTTGTGATGACCACTGGGTGTTATATGTAAGCGATGAATCACTAAATTCTACTCCTATAATCAATACTACACTGTATGTTGACTAACTTGAATTTAAATAAAATCTTGGAAGGAAAAAAAAGAGATTCTTGAACATCATTATGACTTTAAAGGTCAAATTATGAGTTTCCAATTTGTGGTACCTCTGATAATTCCCCATATCTGATCTTGAAAGTTTATTCTTTTTCCTCCAGGTAATTGGTATTTTAACTTTCCCTGATTAATTAACTGATAATACGAAACTATTCAGTATACCCTGTAGGTGGCATTAAAGAATCAGGGAGTCTTAGAAGTGACTTGTGTAGCCTCTGACCCAAATCTCAGCCAGATCCTTCAAGCCCCTCTGCCACAGCACACCCACAAAGCAAACCTCCAGCTCTTACTTAAACACCTCCAGAGACAAAATAAAAATTGAGGGTGAAAGCAAATTATTTCTTCATGAGTACTGGTTATATTTTTTCCAGTGACTCAGTGTCCTTACTACAGTGACCCAAGCCAGTAAGACAATGTTGACACTCTGTTATCTACTTGATCAAACATAAAATAGAGTGAATAAAAAAGAGTAATAAATGCATCCAGACACAAAATGTAGACATTTTAGCACTGCAAGACATGTTCCAAATACAGTGTATACCAGTCTTTCCCAAAGCATGTTCCATGGTAATCTGCAAGATGCTCATAACTATTATACAACCATTTAAATGGTTTAATGGTCAAAGAAATTTAAGAAGTCCTATTTTAAAGAGTTTAAAGCCTTTCTATTGCAGAATTCTCAAAGCCTTTGGTAAAATAATACACCTGTGCCTCTCAGGGATTCTAATACAGAGTATTCTAAGAAACTTTTTTTTTCTTAGTGAAACACACATCAAGAAAGATTTATTTGGTGCACTTTGTAGTAGATGAGCTTTAAATAATAGACGTTTGTGGAACCGGGTTTAATATCTTGGACATAAATGCATTTGGCAAGAAAAAGGCTCAGTTCTGCCTTCTAGTAGCAGGCAGCCTGGATGATAGAGGCATCAAATTTCAGACATAACATTATTAATCTTATGAGAATATGATTACAATATATTGTAATCTGTGTTACGTTTAATTCATTCAACAAATTTCAGATCCTTTTTGCCGTCAGGGCTAGCAGGGCGGAAGCTTTAAATTTCTCCTTTCTCAGACTTAGTACCTACTGCCAGAAATTAGAAAAGAAAGGCATATTTGGAATTTCGCCTAAAAGTTGAGTATTTAACCAACAGTATTTCCACGAAAGCCTTAGATGTCAGTCTAATTTGATGGAGAGATAATGGAGGTTTGAAATCTTTTCACGACGCAAGCTAACGTTTAAGTAGCCGGGCAGTGATTGGTTCCGTCAACATCCTGAGCCAGTTACACTCAGACTTAATATAGTTACATTGCTAATGCTTTAGGGATGCTTTGACTCAGTTTAGAGAGACCATAGCAAAAATTCCAGCGTAGATAATGGCACTCAGTCTGCCTCTATCTTTCCCTTCACTTTTAAGTGGAATTCTTTCCTTGAAGACTGTATCTGATGTTGAGGGCTTACTGTCTTCTAATCCTGTACTATGGCTTTCCCTAGTGTATAAAAGCATAATGCATTATGATGAAAGATTTTTGTAAATGTGTTCTGTCTAAATTAGACAAGTTATCTAATGCAAAGAGTACAACCAAGAATGATAAAGAACAATGTTAAATTTAAGTGCTATGTGCCTATGCACCATTAGATATATATTTAAGGGTTTTCACCTTTTTTTTTTTTTTTAAGATTTTATTTATTTATATGACAGAGAGAGACAGCGAGAACAGGGACACAAGCAGGGGGGGCAGGAGAGGGAGAAGCAGGCTCCCCGTGGAGCAGGGAGCCCGATGTGGGACTCGATCCCAGGACCCTGGGATCATGACCTGAGCCGAAGGCAGACGCTTAACGACTGAGCCACCCAGGCGCCCCAGGGTTTTCACCTTTTAAAATCTTGATTGCTGATTAATAAATTTTCTTTTCTTTTTTTTTTAAAGATTTTATTTATTTATTTGACAGAGAAAGACACAGCGAGAGAGGGAACACAAGCAGGGGGAGTGGGAGAGGGAGAAGCAGGCTCCCCGCCGAGCAGGGAGCCCGATGCGGGACTCGATCCAGGGACTCCAGAATCATGACCTGAGCCGAAGGCAGTCGCTTAACCAACTGAGCCACCCAGGCACCCCAATAAATTTTCTTAATGTATCCAGTTAACCTGTTTCTTAGTACTGATTTATCTTTTTGTTTTATTATAGGTGGCAAAACTAATCAGTTGAATCTCCAGAACACTGCAACTAAAGCAATTATTCAAGGTCTTATGCCGGACCAGAACTACACGGTTCAAATTATTGCATACAATAAAGACAAAGAAAGCAAGCCAGCCCAAGGTCAATTCAGAAGTACGTATTTACAGTTCTTAAAGTGCTACCATGGGACTCTGTTCCAGCTCTGAGTTTGAATCTGTGGTAAATATTGTAACAGGTTAAAATTGGATTGTTTAGATGAAGACATCTTGAAAGATATTTAGTGAAATCATCCATGAGTTCCTTCTATCACTAATACACTTCTGCCCCTCCCTTAACCTGTTGCACTGCAAGCCTACTTAAATCCTCTAAGTTTTACATCTCAAATGCTCTCCCTCACACTGTCCTCAGAATCTTACCCAGACATCTCGTCTACCCGGTATCTAATAGGTGCTCAATGAATACTTACGAGTGATTCAGTGGCTGATGCCTACGCCTGCTTTATAGATCCCTAGCAAATGCCAGTCTAGCCTCTACGTAAACAATCTATACAAGGAATTTAACTCTTTTTAAAAAGTTGACTTTTATCATTGGCCTATTATGTACCAGGTCCCATGACAAAGAGCTCTGTGAACATAGTAAGTGTTAGGGAGAGAGATATGTTCCGGGCTCTATGAAGGGAGATGCTCTCTCTGTCCCAATAATGGGCTGGGATAAGAATGGACAGGGGATGGCTTCATATTTGAGCCAGTTCTCAAATAGCAAGTTGGGCAGCAGGGAAAGGCAGGGCATGCTGAGATATTCTAAGCAATGGAGAAAGCTTTGAGGCAGCTCAATCTATGACATTAGAATGCCTTTCCTATATTAAATTTAAAAGTTGTTCTTACAGGCTGTGATTCTTCTGTCTTTCAGGAGATAGATATTCATTCATTTATTCTTTGTTTCCATTTAACAAATATATATTGCATGGCTACTAAGTGTCAGGCCTTATTTTTAGGCACTGGGAACATAACAAGCCACTGCCTCCGTGGACCTTATATTCTCGTGAGCAGAGACCCCAGCAACTACCTCTTCCTGGGAGTGGCCATTCATATATGGACGGCAAAGTTTTGTGTTTTTTTTATGTATTGTGAATGCAAACAGAAGAGGCCTGTCCTGGTTAACTTTCTGTTTACTTCATTGTTAATATAGACTCTTTAAAAATTCCAATTTTTAAAGGATAATTTTAAACATATTTTAAAAAATCAGCAGGATAGTATAATAAACCCCTAAGTATCCATCAGTCACTTCAACAATGAGCTATTCATGGCCAGTCTTGTTTCATATACTATCCTCCCCCCACCACTCTGCCCTAATTTTGAGGTAAATTCTGGACATTGTTTCAAATAACAATAGCTTTTCAAATCCTGCCATTAGATTAATCCACAAATCTGGGAGGCTGTGGGATTTACCCATGAATCTAGAACTGTGTGTGTAGCAGTGTTCTAGCTGGATTTTCTGCCCCTCTTTCCTTTTTTTTTCTTCTTCCTCTTCTAAGTAATGTTTTATGACATATATTTTGTGATTTTTTTTAAATTAAAAAGCCCCCAACTTGGTTAACTTGCTACCTCTTAAAACTTCTGAACGAAGACATTTGGTAAATCCACCTGTTAGTAGGACATGCAGATGTTTTAAACATGACATTCTTTTGAGATTCACATTATCTGGAAGCTCTGGAAAGGGTTTTTTATGTTATTTCCAATATAAATCAGCCTCTGTCTGCCTTTATTGGCACTATACTTGCGTTTTGGGCCTCTTAACATTTCAACATGAGTAAGCGAAATAACTCTTCTTAAAGTTTATGAGAAGCGGTAAAAGGACGTGGAGACATTTTACTTTAGACTGAAGGCATTGCAATTGATTATTCCAGATAGTCCATTGACTGAGCATCCTAACAAACAGGTAACCTGAAAAATCTTTGCCAAGAGCTAGTTACTCAAAACACTTCAAAGGAAATGCAGTTGTTTTCAGCTTGCTTAGCTCTGCTGAAATAATCTTATTGAGGCAGCCTAACTGGTATGTTGGATAACTTATATGTAAGCAGATATATTTTTTAGCTACATCATTATTATTGTCACAGATTAGTTCGTTCCAAATACAAGTTTGCAACAGTGATATTAAAAGAACTTCGGATGGTTTTCTTTTTCATTTTGCTCCTTGTGAGATGGAGCTAAAGCCTGGTTTCTCCTCCCTGGAAAGCTTCCACGGTTGGGTCCAGGAAAATGATGATCCAGACAAATGCTGTGCATCTAAGTTTGCAGTTAGTGTAGAGATTTGAAGTCCTCATAAGTCCATCTTCTGATACACAGGGAAGCATGAGAAACAATGCTTTTGGATTTTGAAGATAGAAAGGCATGTCTGATCTGGTGTGTGTATTTGGCCAAGCAAATCAAGCATGGCCTCAAGTTTTCTCATCTGCAAGTGGGGGTAATGATATATGGCTATTACTGTGGGTTAATGCACTTCAGCACATAGTAGGACATGGTTACTGTTGTCATGATTAATGCCATTTTGCTTACGACAGTCTGTTTTCCAGTTTAGTTTGCCTCCTGGATGAGGGAGACAGCAGCTTGGTGTGACGTATGTGTTGCATCTTATATGTAAGCTAGGGGCACAATTGAAAGTGACTGTTATATGTTATATATGTATATAATATCAGAATGGTTTATGGCCCTATTTTGGCAAATTTTCTTTTTGGCCCCCATTTTCCTCTCTGGAATGACATTTTGCTAATCTCTGCCTGCAAAATCTTGCTCATCTTTCAAGTCTGGCTCAAATATCACCTTCCCTGTGAAGTTTCCCTGAGTCTCCACCTCTGGAATTATTCTTTGCCAGATCTATTTCTGCTTCTATGAACACTCAGCACATTTGTTCTCATATTAAAATTGCAGATTTCTTTTACAGGATGTAAGCAACTTGAGGCCATGACCTATGGGTGGGTGGGGTTGAAGATATATATTTGGAAATTATCCACAGAAGGGTGAGCATTAAAATTGTGGGGCAATAAAATTATAGGCGGGGTATGCAGAGATGCAGGGCAAATTTAGTATATGATCATGTTTCAGGAATGGAAGCAGAAAAAGGATCCAAAAAATGAGAATATAAAGGAGGGGTCAGAGGAATACAAGAAAATCCAGGATAATGCCTTTGTAAAACTGACAAAGAAAAGAATTTAAAGAAGGGGGTGTTCCAAAGTGGTTAAGGCTTGTAAAGAAGTCAGAGAGTGAGGTCTGACAAAAATGGATTTAGAAAGTTAGAGGGTCAGTGGGAACAGCAGGATCAAAGCATCTTATTATTATTATTATTTTAATCTTGGAATTTAACCTCTAGGTACCAGAAAGCCAAGGATGGTTTCTAAGGAAACAAATAACAGAACTAGAGCAACATGACCTTGGGAACTGGCAAGTCTCAAACCCCTTCAGCAAAGGGATGGAAATCAGGAGAAAGAAGAGGAGGAGGAGGGGATGATAGAGACAGGGTTAATGGAATAACACCCTAGAGAAGGCAGGAAGGATGGTTCAGAGGAAATCATTCCTTCCCCTACATAGCCCACCCTGCAATAAATCTCCTGATTTTCCATTAAGTGAATGCAACAGTTAAATGAGATAGCTCACCAGAGGATCCCTTCTGCCTTTTCATGGGTGTTTTATTTGTGCAGAAACCATTGCCATTGGCGGTGGTCTGAGCTGACACAGACAAGTGCCAAGCAATAGCAGGAAACTGCTATGGAGTTTAAGCAGTGGAAAGTGAAGGCATGAGGGAGTAGATTGGTATGGGTATATTAATTCTGGACCCCTGAATAGTTCATACTGAAACTGACAAAGAAATACTACTACTTATTGGTAGGGAAGCTTTTTTTTTTTTTTTTTTTTTAAGTTTGGAAGGAAATATTTTGGATTCTTCACCTTCTATTGCAGACAGACCAACTCCAAATGAAGATATTCATGGCCAAGATCTTTCTAGAACAGAGGCCAACTCATAGGCCTTGTTCAGAGACCAGAAGATATGGCTGAATCCTGGGCCAATACTTTCTGGTTTTATAAAATATGTTTCAATTACTTAGCCTCCTGGTCTTTCCTTCCCTCACGTAGGAAATGGGGATAATCATGCTGATTTTATAGCAGGTTGAATTTATTTGATACATCTGCCCATAGTGAGTACTCGACCAAAGCGATTCCTTAAGTGTTTTCCACACCTTCCCATGAGGAGATGAAATAAAATAGCATTTCCAATCTTTGGAAATGGAATTCTACCATGGAGCTAATTTCTACTTAATACTCTCGATACTTGCAAGGGTTTTAGTAGAAATCATTGAATATTTTCCTTTAGACTTTAACACGACATGTTGCTGTGTTTCTCCTTTTCTTCCAGTTAAAGATTTGGAAAAAAGAAAGGAACCAAAAGCCAGAGTCAAGGTTGTGGATAAAGGAAATGGGAACAAACCATCTCCAACTGAAGGTCAGTTTTTTTTGTTTGTTTGTTTTAATTTACTCATTTAGGGGTTGAGTTGTTTTAATAACACAAGCAATACATACATACCTGGCCATTGGCCCGATCCTGACACTCCTCCCCTCCTCATATCTGCTGCCAGTACTTTTCTCTCTCTTACTCTCCATCTTCAGTGCCTCACCAAGTTCTCGAGGATTTATTTTCTGTTTAAATACTGGACAGAGTCTGTTCATTTCTTTCCGTGTCTATTGCCAATACTCAGCAAAGCTGCCATTTCTTTTCTGGTATACAGGATTATTTAGCAAAATCTCAATTTGTTTTCTACTGAGAAGTTTGAAGAATCTTTTCAAAACAAATCTGACCTCACGCTCTCCCCACACACACCTTAGAACCCATTCAACAGCTTCCCACTGCTCTTGGGCCTCCAAGCCCTGCCTACCCTTGGAATTTACCTGTCCCTTCTTCTCCTTCCTTATCAAACAGCTCACTGCTTTCTAGCCCCGCCGGCTCTTTCAGATCCTGGTCTCTCTCTGCTGCATTGTCTGCATGAGACACTCTCCCCCATCACCCACTCTGCATAAATACCTCCTCTTTTACCTGCAAGGCTCATTTCAATCATCACTTTCTTTGAAACACTTTCCTGACTACTCTCCTCCTTTATAGGCTCATATAACAACTGATTTTCCTTCACAGCATTTGCCATAGTTATAATTTCACATTTCCTGAATTGGATCCTTATCTCATTAATTTTCAATGATTCTCCTTTTTGTTATATCAGTTTTTAAGACTAAAATATCCAAGTACTGCTTTAGCTGTATCATGTAGATTTTGAGATTTATTATTAGTATTATGTAGCACATACTGTTTTCTAATTTCCAGTAGGCTTTCTATTTTGATCCACAAGTTACTTAGAAATGTATTATTTAATTTCTTTTTTTTAGATTTTACTTATTTATTTATTTATTTATTTAGAGAGTGTATGAGCAAGGGGAGGGGTAGAGGGAGAGGGAGAGAGAATATCAAGCAGACTCCGCCCTGAGTGCGGAACCTGTCACGGGGCTCAAACCCATGACCCTGAGATCATGACCTGAGCCACAATCAAGAGTTGGACAGTCAAAGTGACTGAGCCACCCAGGTGCCCCAGGATTGTATTATTTAATTTCTAAACTTATGGAGAGTTTTAAAAAGATATTTATTTGTTTCTGGTGTTTAGCAAATTGCATTGTGGTTGGAATATTTTTTAAAAATTTGTGGAGACTTATTTTATTGTTTAAATGTGGGCAACGAGAAAAATTTTAATCTCTTTCTCTAATGTATGATTTGTCCATTTCTCTTGGTAACCCTGGTAATTTTCCTTTAAATAATGGGCTAGGTACATGTAAAATAAAAGTTGTATATTCTCAGGGACTTTTTCTTTTGTAATGGTTCTCTTTATTTTTAGTAATTGAATATTTGACTTGAAGACAGTTTTGTTTAATATTAAAAAGCAGCACAGGCTTAATTTTCTTTAGTAGTCACATAATACATTGATTCTCTATCCTTTAACTTGCACCCTATTTGTGTCCTCAGATTTAAGGTGAGTAATCTTGTGAAGAGCATTTAGTTAGATTTATAATATTATCTCTTACAATCTCTGTTTTTTGATTGGTGACTTTAGTCTACTTAGATTTGTTGAAGTTACTGAAAAGTTTGGATTTGCTCCTTGTTGTGTTCTTTCTACTACTGTACATTTTCCCCTATGTTTTCCCTCCTGTATGCCTGATTTATTTAGAATTGGTCAATTTTTTAAAAATGCATTTCCCCCCGCACTGAACTAAAAGGTATTAGTAAAAAACAAAAACAAAAACAAAAAACCCACAAAATTTTGTATACATTAACTTCAATTATCCATCTCTTGTATTTCACATAATTCATGGCAAATACATTAAGCTTAGTTTATTTTTTGCCTCATGAAGTTATTATATTTATAATAATTATTATTTTAACAGCCAGGGTTTGTCTAGATTTTCCCATGTGTATGAATTTATTTGCTCAGCATTCTATCTTGTATGTCAGACCTTCTCTACATGTTCAATTTCCTTTTTTATTCATACCAAAAATATCTTCAACAACCCCCCTTGATGTTGAAAGATTAGCTGGGTGCCAGGTTGAGAGTTGTTGTCTCCAGCCATTTAGAAGATGTGTCACTATCTTCTGGCTCCCATTTTTGACAAGCCTGTTGTCAGTCTAAATGTTGTTCGTTTTCAGGTAATTTCTCTTGCACCACACCCACACCTCTATCTATTTGTCTATCATCTATCTATCATCTATCTTGTTGTATCTTATATCTACCTTAGGCCCATATCACAGAATTCATTCTTACCCCTCTCTTTCCATATTTATAACCCTTTTGCAAGAGCATTGGGAAACATGGCTCCCAATATCTTAAATATATCTGCTTACATGCTCAATCATAAAAGTGTTTTAAAATTTCAAATCTATACACACAGTAAAAAAATCTATTAATTAGAGTTCAATATATGCCTTTAGTGTGCGTATATAATAAAACATCTGTGTTCAAAAGGATCTTGGGTTAGTTCTTTTCTTCCCTATTCATTGTGGTTTTGTCATTCATTTTTAATACAGCTGGATTAATTTATGAATGCATAAACATTAATATGGTTCCAAGAGCAAAAAAATTATACAAAGGTGTAATACTCAAGAGAAGTATCACTTTCCTTGTTTCATCTACCTAGTTTTACTCACCCCTTCTAAATAACCAAACTCGTTAGTTTCTGATTTATCTTTCTTATTTCTTTCTTTATTTTTTTTTAATTTTTTTTTAAGATTTTTTTTTATTTATTTGACAGAGAGAGAGATAGCGAGAGCAGGAACACAAGCAGGGGGAGTGGGAGAGGGAGAAGCAGGCTTCCTGCCGAGCAGGGAGCCCGATGTAGGACTCGATCCCAGGACCCTGGGCTCATGACCTGAGCCGAAGGCAGACGCTTAACGACTGAGCCACCCAGGCGCCCTCTTTCTTATTTCTTTAAAGAAATAGATTTGTAAATATTTTTCTGGAGGATTTTACATGTAAGTTCTCAGCTGAGTTTTGGCTTAGCATTCTTCACCATGTGGTGCTTTAAAAATGGCACTCAAGGTGAAATCTATCTTCTATCCATGGATTAGAGTTGGCCACAGAATTTAGCTATAGCTTGATATTCCTAAATATTCTAAGTTCTTTATTTTTTCTCTGATTCACTTTCCTCCTGCCCTTTAAAATGAAAGATCAGGTGAAGCGAATGAAATACAGGAAAATGGACAATGAAAAAGTAGGAATCACGTGGACATATGCTTTGATAACTATGATGAACACCCAGAGGATCATTCCTTCAGCAGTGCATTTGCTTTACTCACTAAACACGATTATAGGGGCACCTGGGTGTCTTAGTCGGTTAAACGTCTGCCTTCAGCTCCAGTCATGATCCCACGGCATTGGCTGTGGGGGAGTATTGTCTTAAAAAGTAAGTTGTCAACAGTGGCAACAATCCAGGCAAGAGTTAGGGCTCCCGGGAGATTGGGGAAGAATGTTCACAG
Organism: Mirounga angustirostris; assembly: GCF_029215605.1. Lineage (NCBI taxonomy): Eukaryota > Metazoa > Chordata > Mammalia > Carnivora > Phocidae > Mirounga > Mirounga angustirostris. The sequence goes on along the minus strand of NW_026991712.1, from coordinate 19,640,512 downwards.
GGCCTGAAGGCAATAAGAAGGCCTTCCCCACCCGAGTTGTGACGTACCACTTGCCACATCCCCTCTTCCAAATGTGTTAGTCCCGTGATTCTCAGTGAACTCCGCTGCTCCTTGTTTTGTTTACAGTCTACAATTTTTGGTCCAAGAGTTGACATTTATAGTGGTTCAGATACAATCAGACATACTTCACACACATAGTTTAGAATTTTGGTTTAAATGTAAAGAGCTAAGATCCTTAACAAAAGTTGCTGTGTAGCTAAAGAGTTACTTGCTTTCAATCGACTGTACATGTTTCTTCAATAATCCAAAACAAACTCACAAACAAAAGTGGTATTTGCCTTTGAGCATAATCCTGGCATGTTTGCCTCAACGGCTATTTCTCCTTTGTTGTCCAAACAGCTTTCTTCAGTTAAGTTTGGTGTTTTGCACAAGAGTGCAGAACCCGATTGAAAAAGATTATGAAACAGATAGGAAAAGTTGCATAGAGTTTGTTTTTTCCCCCTCTTTGTGGTTTTTCCATTAAGACCTCTGACCTGCTTTTGTTTTTTTTTTTTGTTTTTTTTTTTAGTTTTCTACAATGAGAAGATAAGGGGAAGGTCTTTTTTTCCTAGGAAAAAAATGAAATGAGCACAAGTTATTCTTTTGAGGATTGGCAAACTATGGCTCACAGGCCACGTACAGTCTTGTTTTCTTATATAAAGTTTTATTGGAACATAGCTGTGCTCGGTCCTTTACATATTGTCTGTAGCTGCTTTCCCACAAAAACCGAGCTGAGCAGATGCAACAGGTATCCTATGACCTGCAAAGACTAAAACATTTCCTATCCTGCCCTTTTCAGAAAAAGATTGCTGTTCCTTATTTTTGAATGTGCTGGAACAGAATCATTTGATGAACCTGGTAATTTCTTTCTGTCCTGAGAACAAGCTGCTCTGTGTTGGTATTTCCAGTAAGGATTGCATAGATGTGCTCTCCCATGTAAACCTTCAGTGGATGCTGCTTCTCGTACTAGCTATCCCATTTGACTTTTTTTAAAATCTGAAACATGGCAACTCCCAAAAGTTGGTTGTGAGATTAGATTAGTTAACATGTGTCAAGTGCCTAGGACATAGTAAGGACTACATAAGTATTGGCTACTGATACTACAATGTATAGTTTGCATGAATCAATATAATCATAGGCCACTCTTTTATGTTATTGATTTAACAATAAATGCATAGAGGAAGTTTGGTGATTACCCCTTAGTGCTGAGCACCGTGTTAGGCACTGGGAATTAACTGGTGATCACAGTAGGCAGGATTCTACCCTCACTCAACTAATATAGTCTGGCAGGGACTCATCATTCTTAGAGAGGAGTCAGGTCTGCATTACGTATCGTCATTATGGTTGAAAACAGCCAGGACACATGATTATTCTGAAGGTGTATTTTTACTTACTAGGTTTGCTTATTTCCTGTGAATAGTTTTATGGTTTCTTGGCTTTGAGATAAATTTGAAATTTTACCACCTTTCCCACCAGTTATTCTGGGTCTTAGATCTACCAAGCTCAGGGCTAGTTGTTCAGTTCAACAAGAACGGGACTGTCGGGGATCTGAATTTGGGTAAGGCAGGAGTCAGAAGATCAGCGACAACAAAGGGGAATGGGCGGGGCTTGAAGGTTAATGCTGGCTAGATCTTGACTCTTAGAAGTGAGAGGGGAGGGATTGGGTTCATTCATAAACTGGACATTGGAATTAGGTTCTGGGCTGGAAATCACGCATTAAAGTATCTAGAAGGGTGCCTGGCTCCTAGACATGCTCGGTAGATGTTTCCTCCTCCTCCTTTTCCTTCTTCTTCTGCTTCACTATCCCCTTCCTCCTTTTCCTTTTTTTCTTTATTGTTATAATAACTATTATCTAGACAGCTGATATAGTGTGCCAGCAACAGCACCAGGGTGGACTAAAATATCTTTGCTCATATGCACAGGGAGAATTTGAAGAAGTGTCTCTGTCTACCCTGTGCTCTGAAAGAGGGAAAACATCTTGAGAATTCATAACCATGGGCCTATACTATGTTCAAATTAAGCATTCAAATTTACACTCTTCAAGTGCTCTGGGATTCTTCCACTCAAGAGATTACTGTAAAAATTGCTCAGAGTTGGTAAAAGTAGGGTGCCTGACAGATACAAACACAAAATCACATTTCAAGCACAAGTAACTCAAATTCTAAAGATGGCCACAGATAAAGCAATGTCAAGAAAGAGCTCATAATCCAAACTTGTGAAACACAGAAGTAAACCATGTGCCAAGAGTAAGAATCAGAAGGCACAAAAAGGGTGGTCTCAGAATCCCATGGATTTCAATTATGGAATGATTATGTAAAGACTATAAAATAAACAATATTATTAAAGTCATAGAAATACTCAAAACAAGGGAAGAGATTGGGAGACTATGAAGAAGAGAATATGTAGATTTGAGAAGGGATCAAATAGAACATAAAGAGTCCTGAGGAGCATAAATAGATAGCCACACCCTGAATCCTTGTTGGGGAAAAGGTAGAATGTCAGATTCAAAGATAAGATTTCAAAAGACAAAATCAGAACGAGGAGGAATAGAAGGAGTGGTTGAAACCATTTCTAAATGACAGAGACCTAGCCATATGCTATTGTATGTTCTTCAGTTTTTTGGTGTATTAAATAAAACCCCTGTTTTGAGGGATGCCTGGGTGGCTCAGTTGGTGAAACCTCTGACTCTTGATTTCAGCTGAGGTCATGATCTCAGGGTTATCAGATCGAGCCCCGTGTTGGGCTCTGCACTGGGTGTGGATCCTGCTTGAGATTCTCGCTCTCCCTCTGCCCCTCCCCCATTAAAAAACCCCAGTTTTTAAAAAGTGATGTTAAGTAATTTTATTAATTTATTAAGAAAAAGGTTGAGAAGTTCAAGTTCAGCTTGCTCAATAAACTGGTGACTTGAGGAAGAAAAAATTAATTAACTAAAAAAAAAAGGTTGCGAAATCCTGATCTGTTACAGGTGTGTAACAGAAAAGCTGTGATGTAATTATGGTCCTGTTTTCCCTTACTTCTTCCCTCCAAGAATTCCATAACATTTCACAGAAGCACAGAGCAAGCAAAGAATAGTCTCTCAGGTATAAGGCATTAGACACATCGTAGGTCCCTGAGTCTGGGTAAACATGCTCAAAGGAGACATCAGAAGATGATATGAATTGCTTTCCAGCTTGAGGTTTAAGAGAATAAATAAAAACATTTTCATCAGAATACTTTCTCCTTCCCATACAGAACTTTCTTTTCTCCCCCCTTGTTTTCCTTATTACTTTGGGAGATCACTGTGGCTTGGAATACAGCACACAGGTTTTGTGGTCAAACATCTCTCGCAGTGAAATCTTCCCTCGCTTGCTACCTAGCCATGCAAACTTAGGCATACAGCAGCCCCCCTTATCTGTGGGGGATGCGTTCCAAGACCCCCAATGGATGCCTGAAATCAACGGATGGTACCGAACGCTCTATATATGATGTTTTTCCCTATGTGTGCATACCTATGATAAAATTTAATTTGTAAATTAGGAACAGTGAGAGATTAACAAGAACTACTAATAAAATAGAACAATTATAACAATACACTGTCATAAAACTTCCATCAATGTGGTCTCTCTTCCTCTCTCAAAATTACCTTAGAGTCCCGTACTCACCTTCTTCTCCTTGTGAAGATGTGAGATAATAAAATGCTGGCATGATGAGATGAAGTGAGGGGAATGACGTAGGCACTGTGACGAAGCATTAGGCCACTCTTGTCCTTCTGATGATACCTCAGGGAAGGATCACCTACTTCTAGACCGCGATGACCACGGGATAAGGGAGGACCATGGGTAAGGGGGGACTACTGCATTAACCTCTCTAAGCCCTAGTTTCTTCATTGGCAAAAGCAGCATAATAGTCAAAATAAGCATGCAGGGATGTGAGGATGAATCGCTGGCCCATGGATGACAGGCCTGGGACATCTCAGGCACCTAAGGACTGTCAGTCTCCAACCCATTTTCCATTTCCTGTTTCCTTAATGTCTTCATTTCAAAGAGAAAATAACATACAGAATGCAACAGAATGTCTTACATTATCAACAGCTATTTGTTGAATATTTGGATGCGGCTTGTTTCAGACTCAAGGAGAGAGGGTCACAATCCTGTGGAGAAGATTCAGAAAGACTGTGTTAACAGAAAGAAGTTTTCATCATAAAAAAGGCAGAAAGCTGATTTCTGGGGTTTTTTTCCTTGATGTGAAACATTACAGTTCATGTTTTCAGGAATTCAGAGAGACACAAAGCAGGATCAGTCATTCAGAAAATAATCATTGAACAACTGCAAAGTACGGTATACCTGTGTATATACAATGACAGGATTTCCTGAGGGCAAGGGGATGAGATTCTCCTAGCAACAGACTTCCAGTTCTTTTAGTCCTCCGCTCCCCCACACTTGATAAGACATTGTAGAAGGATTTTGACACCTTGTCTGTGGACCTCCAACAAATTTTATCATTCTTAGCCTGTGACTTCTCTGGTAGTAAGAGATCATAGTTCTTCCTTAAATAAGTTTTTAAATGTCCTCATTTTTAAAACGATTTTATTTATTTATTTGATATAGAGAGCCATGAGTGAGAGTGAGAAAGAGCACGCACAAGCAGCAGGGGGTGGAGGGTGGGGGGGGTAGAGGGAGAGGGAGGAGCAGACTCCCCTCTGAGCAGGGAGTCCAATGCGGGCTAGATCCCAGGACCCTGAGATCATGACCTGAGCCAAAGGCAGAGGCTTAACTGACTGAGCCCCCCAGGAGCCCCTCAAGTATCCTCATTTTTAAAAGAACTTGTAATGTATGGGTTTTTTTTTTAATCAAATACCTTCAGCTGTGAGCCCCGCTATAGATTCTCCTACAGGAATGCTTAGTCTTGTCTGATTGATACCTTCCTTCTTGTCTAAGGATTTTGTATTAAACATCTTATTTCTATACCTGCAGCCCTGACTGTTGGTGTTAGATTGAGTAGGTGTCTCAGCCTTAGAAATTGCAAAATGTCAGAATCTGTTTGTTATGGATGAGTTGGAATTATAGAGATGATCGAGTGGTTGTGTTTTGCAGAAACTTACCTAGCAACCAAAGTGAACATATACCCAAATCACGTAGTACTATATACAGACATGAAAATAAATGTGAATGCAATACATTGGCTTCTGAAGTTGAGAAAGTTTTGTTTTTAAATAAAGATGTCCAAGTGAAATAGCCTCTCTTGAGTCTGTATTATCTCAGAAAAATCAGGAAATAACCAGATAATTATACAAATAAATTTTAGAGCAAACTCTGTACAAAAGTATTTTAAAAGGACTGTATATTTTTCAAGGAAGTAAAATCTATTTTAGGTATTTTGCATAGAAGTAAGTAAGGTTTGGAGCGGATAGGTGGAAACAAATGGTGGGGGGCAGAATGGGGGATAAAAATTGAGTCAAAAGTCTTAGAGATGGGACCATTTTGGGGGGAGAAGAGAGCAATTTTATTAGGATGAAGGGTGAAATAAATAGGGACAGGTCAAGTGGACTTGAATTATGGAAAGCTTTGAAGAGTACCATGAATAGTTCAGGTTTAATTTGGTAGGTGGGGGAGGGAGGAAATAATCTTAGAATTTTGAATAGGAAGGTACTTAGAGAGCCATGTAGTTCCATCAGTTGAGAGGATGGTTGAGACCTTTCAGTCATGCCCTTCAGGGTTGACTTGCATCTGCTTTCATTGACAGAGATCTCACTGTTTCCCAAGGCAGAGATCTATGGAAATCTTGACTGTTACTTCTTCATTGAGTTGAGTTGAAATCTGTCTCCTTGTGGACATACAGAACCCTACTAATCTATCCTTTGTATGACAGTCCTTTAAATATTTGAAGACAGCTATAGTGTCTCCTCCTGGTCCCTTATAGCTGTTGAGCAGAGAAGAAATGTAACGAATGTGATATTTATGGGACTGTCAGTTACTGTTAAGATGCAGGGTTCTGAGTGACAGCTGAGATGTTCTTTTGGCTGTGGTTCGGGGATTGGGCTTCATGTGCCTACAAGTTGTTATGGTATTATTCATCCCAGGTTGGATAGAGGGCAAGTGGGTATGACTTTAATTTCATGCTCTTTTTAATGGCTCCTTCCCTCCCTCTTTCTTTCTTTCTTCCCTCCTTCCCTCCCTCCCTCCCTTATTCCTCCCTTCCCTCTTCCCTTCCTTCCTTGCAAATACTGCTGTGAAGGGAGTTGCATAGGACAATAGCTAAGTGGTTCAGGCTTTGGCGTTAGTCCTGGATTTGAATTTCAGCTTTTCCACCTGCTCAGTGTGTGATGATGGACAAGTTACTTAACCTTTCTAAGCTTCTAAACTTTCTTTTTCAGTGGAGTGAGAAAAACACCTACCTTGTAGGATTAGTATCAGGCTTAAATGGAAAAGATACATGCAAAGCATCTGGTGAAAGCAGTCACTAAATGGCAGGTCTTTTTATTATTGTAAAAAAGGGAAGCAAAGACAACTGTTTGCTGCAGTCAATAAATAAATAACTACATATATATATAAAACTATGTAACTATATAAGTATATATCTATATCAATATCTATATATCTATATCTATCAATAGATAGATATAAATAGATAAAAGAGAGATAGATGATAGATAGATAGATAGATAGATAGATAGATAGATAGATATAAAGAGATTTATTATAAGGAATTGGCTCACGTGATTATGGAGGCTAAGAAATCCGCAGGTCTGCAGTCAGCAAGCTGGAGACACAGGAGAGCTGATGGTGTACGTTTTAGTCTGCAAACTGGCAGGCTCGAGGTCCAAGCAGAGCCAATGTATCAGATTGAGTCCGCTGTTCCAGCTCAAGGCAGTTAGGCAGGAGCAGTTCCCTTTTCCTTAGTCTTTTGTTCTGTTTAGGTCTTAAGTCAATTGGATGAGGAACGTGCTTTACTCTATCTATAAATTCAAATGCTAATGTCATCCTGAAACAACCCTCACAGACACCCCCAGAATGACATTCAACCAAATGTCTGGGCACTTTGTGGACCAGTCAAGTTGATACATAAAATTAACCATTCTACTATATATCCTATTTCTAGAAAGTAAGAAGTCCTGCAAAAAAATAAAAACAGAATAAAGGAAGAGAGTGACAGAGGAGTGCTGTTTTAGGTAGGGCAGTCATCTGTCAGGGATGCTCTGAAAGGTAAGACTAGACTAAATGAGTGCTAAGCTCACTCTGATTCATGTGAACGAACACAACTGAGATGAGCCAGAAGCTCCCCACCTGCTAGATGGACAACTTGTAACATTAATATGACAGATAACTAGTGACCATCCGTGTTGTATTGAGGACATTTTCTATGGTGGTGGTACATGGTCTGATGAAAAAGGCACATTGGACCAAACCTTTAGAAGACTTGGCATCCAGTACTGACTGTGGAGTAACCACTGATACATTCACTTGTCTCTCTGAACCTCAGTTTCTTTTCTAAAAAATGAGGACAGTAATGGTACCCCCAAGAACGTTGAAAGAACCAGAATGTGCCAATGTACTGAAAAGCCCTTTTTAGAACCATTGGTAAAATAGTGTTAACTCTTTTAAAAAAAATCTTCGGTGATGTAGCTGAAGCCAGTCTTGGAAGTGAGCTTTTGGCTTGGACATTTGCACTTAACCTCATGAGCGCCTTAAGTGAAAAATTGTTCTGTGACCACAGTTTTCCTTCAGATGTCTTGGTGAATGAATGGCCTAGCTAGGTATTTTGCTAGTGGCATAGAAAAAATAATTTGTAGCCACTAAATGAATCTGACCAGTTGTGGTGAAAATCATTGTGAGATTTTCTGAGTGCATATTAAGATAATGTGAGTTAAAATAGTACATGCTCTCCTTTCGTTCAGCTTCGCCTCCTGCATTGGATAAATAGCAAGGAAGACAGGCAAATCTGATACCTAAATATCTATAATCCACTTTCCCAGTGTGGCAGTGCTCCAGGGTGGGAGGAGAGACCAAGTTCAACTGAGCCGTCATGGTTTATTTTTCTAGTGCCTTGCTGGAGGTATGAATTATATGAAAAGAGGAATTCCTTTTTATTTTTATTTATTTATTTTTTTTTAAAGATTTTATTTATTTATTTGAGAGAGAGAGAATGAGAGAGAGAACACATGAGAGGGGATAGGGTCAGAGGACGAAGCAGACTCCCCGCCGAGCAGGGAGCCCGATGCGGGACTCGATCCCGGGACTCCGGGATCATGACCTGAGCCGAAGGCAGTCGCTTAACCAACTGAGCCACCCAGGTGCCCGGAATTCCTTTTTAACGACACAATTCAATGTAGTCCACATTCATTGATGTGCTTCATGCCAAAAACTGAGCCGGACAAAGGAGATAAAAAGAGAAGATGCAAATTTCTTTTCTCTCAGTGAGTTCAGTCAAATCAGGGAGATAGAAATGGAAACAAATCATAATAGTCCAGTGTTATGAATATAGCAAACCATGTACAAATGCGGAGGCAGTAAAGAGGGGCAGATAAATGAGTCCCGTCTGAGGACTATTGGAAAAGCTATGGAGTTGTGAAGTGTGACCTGGGTTTTGAAGGATAAATAGGAGTTTGCCTGGCAGAAAAAGGCTGCTTCTGTCAATTCTCTCTTTTCTGTTTTCATTAACTATGTTGGTGAACACTTTTATCCATGAATACATTGTAAATATTTCTATTTAAGCCATAATTGGGTCATTAATTTGAATGCTATTAGAACAAAAAGAATAACATGGTATAAAAGGAAGACTTTTAATTTGGTAATTTCATGTCATTCTCACCAAAGTAACACCTCCCCCTCCACGCAATTACTCTTTATATCATTGTGTTTATTTTTATAAAGCATTTTTAAAAATCTGAACTTATGTTGTTTTGCTAGAGTGTGTTTCTTCTTACTAAGAATTTAAGCAGCTGGAAGGCAAGAACTTTGTTGTGTTCCTGATTGCCCAGAACAGTGCTTGGCATATAGTAAATATTAAATACATAATAAATAAATAAATAAATAAATAAATAAATAAATAAATAAATAAATAAATAAAATCCAGAAAATTAGTCTCATAATATCAAATTAATAAACAAGTTTAGAGTAGACTGGTTTATACTAATTCAGGGTGGTTGTTTTTTTTTTTTTTTTCATGATCCACTGAAAAGCTTTTATTAAAAACCCTGGGGCGGTAGGGCGCCTGGGTGGCTCAGTCGGTTAAGCGACTGCCTTTGGCTCAGGTCACGATCCTGGAGTCCCGGGATCGAGTCCCGCATCGGGCTCCCTGCTCGGCGGGGAGTCTGCTTCTCCCTCTGACCCTCCTCCCTCTCATGCTCTCTGTCTCTCATTCTCTCTCTCTCGCAAATAAATAAAATCTTAAAAAAAAACCCAAAAAACAAAAACCCTGGGGCGGTAGGTGGTTGGGGAGGGTTCAGTTCTGTTGCTTGATTCTGGAGGAATTGGCCTGGAGCACAGCCCCTGTGGACAGGTAGGGGTGCTTGATTTAACTTGTATTTTTTTTTTTTTTTGCCCAAGAATCTGTATTTTATTTAATTTTAATTTTTTTTTTTGAATTAACTTCTATTTTCAACACAAAATTCTTTCAGGATGTCAGTAGCACAGTGAAATTGGTATAAAATGACCGTTAAAGAGATGCTTTTCACATGGGCTATTTAAGTACTAAGTGCATTACATTTGGAAGGGAAAAAGTTTTAGACAATTGGAAATGCTTGCAAATGGCATATACTAGCTCTGGGGGTCACAGCAGGGGCCGGTTCCGTGGGACACCGCATTTTTCCTCTGCTTTCTAAATCTGTATGATGTAGAGTGCCTTACAGAAGTCTATATAGCCCATGGGGCACATGAGTGGCTCAGTTGGTTAAGCCTTTGATTCTTGATTTCGGCTCAGGTCATGATCTCAGGGTCCTGAGATCGAGCCCCACATTGGGCTCCACGCTCAGCAGGGAGTCTGCTTGAAATTCCCTCTCCCTCTGCCTCTCCCTCCATTTGTGCTCTCTCTCTCAAGTAAATAAATAAAACCTTTTATTTTTTTAAAGAAGTCTATACAGCCCTGTGGCTAAAGGCTTAGGTTTTATTTTTTTTTTAATTTTTATTTATTTATTTTTTTAGAGAGAGAGAGAAAGCATGGAGGGGAGTGGCAGAAGGAGAGGGAGAGAGAGAGAATCTCAAGCAGACTCCCCGCTGAGCACAGAGCCTGACGTAGGGCTCAATCTCCCGAGACCATGAGATCATGACCTGAGCTGAAGCCAAGGGGTCAGTCCCTTAACGACTGAGCTACTCAGGAGTCCCCCAAAGCTTAGATTTTAAAGACATGATACTGGGGTCCAAATCTCAGGTTTGCCACCTCTTCACTGTGTCACCCCTTGGGCAAACCACTCAGCCCGTGTGTATCATCCTTTTCGGCCAGAAGTGGGACCAATAAAAATGGTACCTGCGTCATAGAGCTGTTGTGAGGACTCAATCCATAGATGAGCATAGAGGGCTTAACGTTGAATGTCAAGATGTACGTAACTTTCAGATAGGGAGATGTTGATTTCTCCTGGGCCTCCTTGTCCTGCTCGTGCAGAGGGTGGAGCACCTACTGCGAGCCGTTCCTTCAGATGTCATCTGTGACCTCAGTGTTACACTTGTGATCTAACCTGTAGATTGGGTGCTTTCCTTTGATTGCCATCAGCTACTTAGCTTTTTTTTTTTTCTTTTTACACTCCCTGCATTTTCAGAATTGCATTTTAGATAGAGTCCATGTTAAGCCAAGAACTGAAATAAAACACAGTTCAAGAAATCATTTTCCCTGCACCTTTGCTTTAACGTTAAATACAACATGGAGGGCCAAAAGGATTTATTTTATTATAATAATTACTTACAGAATACTGTTTTAACAATGAAAGGATATGTACCTATCCCATTTGTTTGTTTGTTTATATTTTACCAATAGACTGTTTATAACTTGATTTTAAGAATTCACAGTCCTATTTGACTGTTAGGCTGACTTGATAACTAGGATTTCATGGGTTTTTAGGGGGGGTAGTTCTTTTTATTTAATCTTTTTATTTAAAGTCAATTTAATTAACATATACTGTATTATTAGTTTCAAAGGTAGAATTTAGTGATTCATCAGTTGCATATCATACCCAGTGCTCATTACATCCAGTGCCCTCCTTAATGCCCATCACTCAATTACCCCATTCCCCCAATCCACCTCCCCTCCAGCAACCCTCAGCTTGTTTCCTATAGTTAAGAGTCTCCGATGGTTTGCCTCCCTCTCTATTTTCATCTCATTTTATTTTTCCTCCCCTTCCCCTGTGTTAATCTGTTTTGTTTCTTAAATTCCACGTATGGATGAAATTGTATAATGCTTGTCTTTCTCTGATTGATTTATTTTGCTCAACATAATACCCTCTAGTTTCATCCACATCATTGCAAATGACAAGATTTCATTTTTTTTGATGGCTGAGTAGTATTCCATTGTCTACATATACCACATCTTCTTTATCCATTCATCTGTGGATGGACACCTGGGTCTTCCCATCGTTTGGCTGTTGTGGACATGTACCTGTCCCTTTTAAATGCATTTTAAAATGACATTTGGCTACAGAGTTTTACATGACATTTATCTGGGCTCCCAGGTGTGTCTGGTTTTCCACCATTTGATTCCTTAGCACATTTTAAGATGCTTAATATTTTTTTTTCTGACTGGTCTCTCCCTGTGGAATGCTGACATGGATAACATATTTTCCAGTGGAAGGAGATAGCATTTGTCATCAGTGCTGAATCTGGGCTCTTATTTTTAATAAGATTTGAATATACGCAAAAATTCTTATTTTTAAAAAAGATTTTATTTATTTATTTTAGAGAGAGGCAGAGATAGTGACAGAGAACAGGAGCAGGGAGCCCAACGTGGGACTCTGATCCCAGGACCCTGAGATCATGAACTGAGCCGAAGGCAGACACTGACTGAGCCACCCAGGCACCCTGAATATATTTAAAATTTAATAAAATTTGAATGTATATTTTAAAAGATTCACTAGAGCAGCTGGAGTCATGTTTGAGATGTGTGATTATTGAACCTGGCAACTTTAAAACTACCTCTTGCCCCAAGTGCTTGAACATTGGTCTGCCTCGGGCACAAACACGCTTGGCAGGGTACGCCCGGTGCAAACTCTATACACAGTTCGTTCCGCCTACACTCAATCTTAGTGGAGTTGGACGTGCTGCATTTGTGCCTGCTACAGTGGGAGACAGCCCTTAGTATCATGGTGCTTGGACAGATCTTAGAGCTAATAATCAGGGTTTAGGGCATTTAAAGAAAATACTGTTTCCACAGTTCCCAAGTGTGTGTGCACTAATTTTGAAGAAAAATCATACATTGAAATGCAAAATCAGGGGCACCTGGGTGGCTCAGTCCTTAAGCGTCTGCCTTCAGCTCAGGTCATGATCCCAGGGTCCAGGGATCAAGCCCCACATCGGGCTCCCTGCTCAGCGGGAAGCCTGCTTCTCCCTCTCCCACTCCCCCTGCTTGTGTTCCCTCTCTCGCTGTATCTCTCTCTGAGTCAAATAAATAAATAAAATCTTTTAAAAATATGCAAAAGCAATGATAATATTTTGACTTCCGAAATCCAACAACATCTTAAAAACTGCATCTTTCTGCTGATATAACAGATACCGGTCTTTAGTTAGAAAACAGGGCATACAGGGGCCTTGATTTCAAGTCAAGTATGGGGAATTGTACCTTGTCTTTAAGGTTTGGTGTTTAAATTGTATGATATAAACACCGAAATTATTTTTCTAGTCAATATTTTCTGCATTCCAGGTAGGATTATTTTTGATTAGTCACTTAATCTGTTATTTTTTAATGGTATAATAATCATTCAAACCCCTCTCTCCCCCAGAAAAGCTAAGACTTTGCCTACAACCCACATATCACCAGAGGGCTACTGCCACCCCAATTCCTTGGTCCTTCTCACCCAAGACAATCACTGTCTTGGACTCTTTTCTTCATCACCCAACAACACCCCCCCCCCCACTCCTAAACATAGATCTACGGTGTCCATATATATTTTTAAGAAGGGAATATTTTTATATTAATTATTTTTACCTTTATAAAAAGATGTCATGCTGATAGCAATATTTTGGGATTCATATTTCCCCTCACCAAATATTGCTACCTACCAAATAGCGGTATGTAGCTAAGATTCATCCAGATTGCTGCATTTCAGTGTAGTTCACCTATTTTTGTTCTCACATAAAATATCAGTTTTCCTAGTCCTCTTCGAAATAAGCAGGGAGAAATTGCTCCCTTTCTAAGAGCCTATCTACAATGCACTCAAATAATTTATTACAAAGTGAAACAGTACCCCCCAGTAGTTTTGGAAAAGAAAGAAAAGGACTCTCCATCTGAAGTAAGTTTCCCCATAAAAACTGAGAGAGAGAGATTCTTAAAGCTTCAAAAGACTTCAGTTTTCCCTGATTATTTCCAAATCCCAAATTAATTTTTATCCCATGACTTCTTGCAATAATTCTGTTTTAGAATACTTCAGTGTAGTGGCTTTGTATTTGATTATTAAAGAAGGAAGATTTGGTGCCCCAAAATGTAATATATAAACTTTGGATTTATTGAGCTGCGCTGTTTAGCTTCCATAATGAGTACCTGATTATTTCATTGGCAAGTACATTTTTTCCCTTCTGGTAAAAGGATCTAAGTATTCCATGCATATTTATGTCTGGGGAAAAAAAAGATTTTTTTAGAATAAATGTGACCTGGCAGGTTCAGGGGCATCTATTGAATTGCCCAGTCCAACTGTAGTAGGTTGATTATTTTTGCCCTGGGGGAAAATATTCATAAACACTTCTGTGTTTTGGTTTTCATTACATAAACTGTATTGTATTTCAAATATTGTTTTATTGTTATTTTAATGTTAGAACACAAATGAGATAGGGACTAGCTGGGCAATTTCAAGAAGTTGACATGGACACAAAGAAAACACTCGCACTCTATTCATGATCACCAGTCCTAATATGAACTTTGAGCAAAGTTAAGTAGCCCATTTGGAAACACAAACTAGAGTATGAAGCAATGCTCCTAAACGTACTAACCATACTGCAAAACTCAAAAGGTTCTAATACACTAAGAATATTTTAGTGTCTTGGCTCTGGAGGACAGACACCTAGTCAAGCACAAACCCAGCCTTATCAGACAGCGTCTTCCTTTGTTGCAAAGATCATTTCGGCTGAGACTTTCTCTTTGGGTAAAGCTTAGGGTAGTTTTACTCTGGCTTCTGGGCATCTTTTCTAGCTCCTTATTCTAAAACCTAATTGAGCCATTTAAAAAATCAATTACTAAATGATTTTTAGGGACAAAACCTTATTGTCACATGGATACAATATGCGTAAGAATTTAAATATGGGGAAACTCCCGGGCCCTTTTCCAATTTTCTTCTTCCACAAACCCTTCCTACTTTAGCAGAGATCTGTGTATTTTTCTTTTCTTTTTTTTTTTAATTTTTATTGACATTCAATTAGCCAACCTATAGTACATCATTAGTTTCGGATGTAGAGTTCAGTAATTCATCAGTTGCATGTAACACCCAGTGCTCATCACATCACACTGTATACCTTTCTTAGATTAAATGCACGGCTGTGATTTTTCCTGGGATTCAGGAAGCCCCTATTTCGTTTCTATCACTTCCGCCAACATAGGCTTATCAGAACAGGAGAGCTGCCTCTCTGCCTTCTGGCCATCATCCCATCTCTGCTGACTCCCTCACACTGGTGGCTAAGACCTTTCCTGGAAAGAATCTACAGGCTAGAACCCAAAGCTGGATGATGTTTCGCAGACACTACTCTAAAATACACAGAAGGCTTGAGTTGCCAGAACGGTGTGAACCTGCCAGTGTTTTGCTACTTCCAGAACATTCACTGCTGCTAGCTCTTACCACATTTTCTTTCTAGTAAGAATGCATTTAAGGGAAAGGTTGTAAAAACGCGGTTGCTTTAGTAGGAACTTTCTTGTATAATTAGCACTAAGTTATTGGGAAGATATAAAATAGAATCACTTTCTTAAAAAAAAAAATGTTGCAGCAGTGATATAGATCATTTTCTGGGTTGCGCTTTGCAGAAGTGAAGTTTTTCTGTGAAACTCCAGCCATCGCTGATATTGTGATCCTGGTTGATGGTTCATGGAGTATTGGAAGATTCAACTTCCGACTGGTTCGGCTTTTCTTGGAGAACCTGGTGACAGCCTTCAATGTGGACTCAGAGAAGACACGAATTGGTACATGTTCTGTTACTAGCGGAAGTCAGCTGTCAGTGTAAACACGCTGGGAAGCTTCATAAGCGATTTCAAAAAACTGTACAGAGCAGCTTTTAGAATTATAGGATCAGCTGTGGTGATATTTCTAGGAGCACAAGTTTGGATCAATAAGTATCCATTCCTACTAATTTACACTGAATGATGCTGTCATTCAATTAATTATTGAACACATTCTAATTTTCTAAAAAGTCAAACTCTTTTGTGCCTTAAAATGGTAACTTTTAAAGTTGCAACTGGTTTAAGAATTTTTCAGGTAGACGTTTTCTTTTTATTTAAAAGAAACAGCTGAATCCAGTGGAATTTTGAACTAAGAAAATTGGAAATTGGAAATAGATTTAGAGTACAAAGTAATCTTTGCCAAGTTAATTCTAGCTAAGATCAAAAAAAAGTTATAAATCTTTGAGCAGTATATCTCACTTTATCATATAGAGTCTCGTAGTTTCACTTTTGTATAGCCATTAAGGAAAATCATTCCTTTGAGGATAAAAATGAACCAGTAAATCTAGACCTTTTATCTACAAATATAATCAGATTTGTTTTTTAAATACCAAGTACCTAATTAGGTGCTACTTCTAAATGGCTAGAAAATATGTACTTTCCTCCTGCTCCAAGATATGTCCAAACTAATTCCTTAAATTGATGCCAAGAATTCTTTTTGAAAATATACAGTGAAGCAGAGAAAGAATTGTTAGAAAGATCAGGCCCTTTATTACTCTGGTTTCACAAACAGTGCACTAGATCTTTGAGTAACCCATCATTTCTGGGTGGGCTGTGTCATCTTTTTTTACCAGGTCTTGTTTCATCTTTTTTTTTACCAGGTCTTGCACAGTATAGCGGCGACCCCCGAATAGAATGGCACTTGAATGCCTTCAGCACAAAAGATGAGGTCATCGAAGCGGTCCGAAATCTACCCTATAAGGGAGGAAATACACTAACAGGTATGTTTCGTTCAGTTTTTGTTTTTAGCAATGTATCTTGCCAAAGATTCATTTCATTTCTTCATTCTGCCACTTTGTAAGACTTGGCATAGTATTTTTAAACCAAACTAAAATCTGAAATTCTTAGATGGCTCTTTTCTCAAACTCAGCCTTAAGAATTAAAACCCAGACATGCCATTCCTTTGGCTACCTGAATGTAATGTCCCCAGAAGGGCGTGGTTGGGCCAGAAGGAGATGGAGCAATGACGAGGCTGACAGTCTTAGGGGGGCTGGCCATCTTAGCTTTTGCCAGTTCATTTTCCTTCCTCTTTTCACTTGGGTTCTCCTCTAGCCACCCCTCATTTATTTTTTTAAATTAATTAGTAATTTTTTAAAAGATTATATTTATTTATTTTAGAGAGAGAGTGAGCTCGAGTGGGGGGAGGGGCAGAGAGAGAGAGATGCCAAGCAGACTCTGCACTGAGAGTGGAGCCTGACATGGGGCTTGATCCTGGGACCCTGAGATCATGACCTGAGCCGAAATTAAGAGTTGGACACTCATCAACGGAGCCATCCAGCCACTCCTAGCCACCCCATCTTTAAATGGAAACAAATTTCTACCTTATTTATTTTCAAGGAAGGTATTTTCTTTGCCCTTATTCTGCAATCAGTAGTTATCATAAAAATATTTATGGGTCTTTGGCTCACCAGTATTTTTGGTAAACAAGGAATGTAAGAATATTTAGATTATAATTATTCCAACCACAAAGGGTTGTCACAGGTTTTAACCTTAGTACCTGCTCTTTTCTTCTGTAAGTGCACAGTACAGATGCTCATTTTAAATAGTAGCGATGCTATCATTGGCTTTTAAGTAAACCATTGAAATCTTGGTAATTGCTTTGCCACTTTGAGGCATAATCTTTTTGTTAATGCAACAAAAAACTTCATTAAACTCAAATCTTATACCAATATTGCAGCATTTCTTATCTTTTTCTGGATAAAAGGTGTTATGCTCAAAAGGCAGGAATTCGGTGATCATTTTGGATCTGCTTCCACTATCCCTAAAAAAAGAGACTGAGAGAATTTTTGGTCCTTTAGACCATCATAAACAAACTTTTGATAATATTTGGGACTGTTGCTTCTGTGTGGGTATTCTTGCTTCATCCTAAATTATAAAGGTTTACATTTTCTTGTACACAGATCTGTCAACATCGATTGGCCATGAATTTAATGTTCTTTGTAAATACTAGTTTCTGAAATGATGGACTCTTCAGTTATTCATATTACCTCTATTCTGATAGATTTTAGGTTTTCATCAGATCTGTCAAGAAAAAAAGGTCATTATAAAAATGAAGATGAAAATTCATATCTAATAAATAAACTTTTTTTAATTTTATTTTATCATGTTATGTAAGTCACCATACAATACATCATTAATTTTTGATGTAGTGATCCAAGATTCATTGTTTCTGTATAACACCCAGTGCTCCATGCAGTACATGCCCTCCTTAATACCCGTCTCCGAGCTAACCCATCCCCCCACCCACCCCTCCCCTCTAAATCCCTCAGTTTGTTTCTCAGAGTCCGTAGTCTCTCATGGTTCATCTCCCCCTCCGATTTCCCCCCCTTCATTTTTCCCTTCCTTCTCCTAATGTCCTCCATGCTATTCCTTATGTTCCACAAATAAGGGAAACCATATGATAATTGACTTTCTCTGCTTGACTTATTTCACTTAGCATAATCTCCACCAGTCCCATCCATGTTGATGTAAAAGTTGGGTATTCATCCTTTCTGATGGCTGAGTAATATTCCATTGTATATATGGACCATATCTTCTTTATCCATTCATCTGTTGAAGGGCATCTCGGCTCTTTCCACAGTTTGGCTATTGCGGACATTGCTGCTATGAACGTTGGGGTGCATATGGCCCTTCTTTTCACTACATCTGTGTCTTTGGGGTAAATACCCAGGAGTGCAATTGCTGGGTCATAGGGTAGCTCTATTTTTAATTTTCTGAGGCACCTCCACACTGTTTTCTAAAGTGGCTGTACCAACTTAATTCCCACCAACAGCGTAAGAGGGTTCCCCTTTCTCCACAACCTCACCAACATTTTTGTTTCTTGCCTTGTCAATTTTTGCCATTCTAACTGGTGTAAGGTGGTATCTCAGTGTGGTTTTGATTTGAATTTCCCCTGATGGCTAATGATGATGAACATTTTTTCATGTGTCTGTTAGCCATTTATATGTCTTCTTTGGAGAAGTGTCTGTTCATGTCTTCTGCCCATTTTTTGACTTGATAATTTGTTTTTTGGGTGTTGAGTTTGAGAAGTTCTTTATAGATCTTTGATAACAGCCCTTTACCTGTAGTGTCATTTGCAAATATCTTCTCCCATTCTGTGGGTTGCCTCCTTGTTTTGTTGACTGTTTCCTTTGCTGTGCAGAAACTTTTTATCTTGATGAAGTCCCAAAAGTTCATTTTTGCTTTTGTTTCACTAGCCTTTGGAGATGTATTTTGAAAGAAGTTGCTGTGGCCGATGTCAAAGAGGTTACTGCCCATGTTCTTCTCTAGGATTTTGATGGATTCCTGTCTCACGTTGAGGTCTTTCATCCATTTTGAGTTTATCTTTGTGTGTGGTGTTAGAGAATGGTGGAGTTTCATTCTTCTGCATGTGGCTGTCCGATTTTCCCAGCACCATTTATTGAAGAGACTGTCTTTTTTCCATTGCATATTTTTTCCTGCTTTGTCGAAGATTATTTGACTATAGAGTTGAGGATCCACATGTGGGCTCTCTATTCTGTTCCATTGGTCTATATGTCTGTTTTTGTGCCAGGACCATGCTGTCTTGGTGATCACTGCTTTGTAATATAGCTTGAAATCGGCAACGTGATGCCCCCAGCTTTGTTTTTCTTTTTCAACATTTCCTTGGCGATTCAGGGTCTTTTCTGATTCCATACAAATTTTAGGATTGTTTGTTCCAGCACTTTGAAAAATGTCATTGGAATTTTGATCAGGATGGCGTCGAAGGTATAGATTGCTCTGGGTAGCATAGACATTTTAACAATGTTTATTCTTTTGATCCATGAGCATGGAATGTTTTTCCATCTTTTTGTGTCTTCTTCGATTTCTTTCATGAGTGTTCTGTAGTTCCTAGAGTATAGATCCTTTATCTCTTTGGGTAGGTTTATTCCGAGGTATCTTATGGTTTTTGGTGCTATTGTAAATGGAATAGTTTCTCTAATTTCTCTTTCTATAGTTGCATTGTTAGTGTATAAGAAAGCAACTGATTTCTGTGCATTGATTTTGTATCCTGCCACATTACTGAATTGCTGTATGAGTTCTAGTAATTTGGGGGTGGAGCCTTTTGGGTTTCCACATAAAGTATCATGTCATCTGCAAAAAGAGAGAAAGTTTGACTTCTTCTTTGCCAATTTGAATACATTTTATTTCTTTTTGTTGTCTGATTGCTATTGCTAGGACTTCTAATACTATGTTGAATAATAGTGATGAGAGTGGGCATCCTTGACATGTTCCTGATCTTAAGGGAAAGGCTCTCAGCTTTTCCCCATTGAGGATGATATTCGCTGTGGGCTTTTCATAGATGGATTTTATGAACTTGAGGAATGTTCCCTCTATCCCTATACTCTGAAGAGTTTTAATCAGGAAAGGATGCTGTATTTTGTCAAATGCTTTTTCTGCATCAATTGAGAGGACCATATGGTTCTTCTCCCTCCTCTTATTAACGTGTTCTATCACATTGATTGATTTGCGAATGTTGAGCCACCCTTGCATCCCAGGGATAAATCCCACTTGGTCGTGGTGGACGATCCTTTTAATGTATTGTTGGATCCTATTAGCTAGGATTTTGGAATCCATATTCATCAGGGATATTGTCTGAAATTTTCCTTTTTGATGGGGTCTTTGCCTGGTTTGAGGAATAAAGTAATGTCGGCCTCATAGAATGATTCTGGAAGCTTTCTGTTTCTATCTTTTGAAACAGCTTCAGGAGAATAGGTATTATTTCTTCTTTGAATGTTTGGTAGAATTTCCCAGGGAATCCGTCAGGCCCTGGACTCTTGTTTTTTGGGAGGATTTTGATCACTTCTTCAATCTCGTTACTGGTTATTGGCCTATTCAGGTTGTCAATTTCTTCCTGTTTCAGTCTTGGGAGTTTATAGGTTTCCAGGAAGGCATCCATTTCATCCAGGTTGCTCAGCTTATTGGCATATAGTTGTTGATAATAATTTCTAATAATTGTTTCTATTTCCTTGGTGTTAGTCGTGATCTCTCCCCTTTCATTCATAATTTTATTAATTTGGGTCCTTTCTCTTTTCTTTTGGGTAAGTCTGGGCAGTAGTTTATTGATCTTATTAATTCTTTCAAAGAACCAGCTTCTAGAGTCGTTGATCTGATCTACTGCGTTTCTGGTTTCTAACTCATTGATCTCTGCTCTAATCTTAATTAATAAAAAAAATTTTAGGTCAATAAGTTACTCATATTTTGGTTTAATTTTGCAGAATTGGAAGACTTTTTATTAGAGGTGATTGGTTTGTGTTTATTTTTTCTTGTTTTCTCCCAGGTCTTGCTTTGAACTACATTTTTGAAAATAGCTTTAAACCAGAAGCAGGAGCAAGGACTGGAGTGTCCAAAATTGGCATTTTAATCACAGATGGAAAGTCCCAAGATGATATTATTCCACCATCTAGAAACCTCCGTGAATCTGGTGTAGAACTCTTCGCCATAGGTATGTGTTACCATGGTCCTATTTCAGTAAGGGGCACAGACACACAACTCCTTAAAACAATATGTAATTGTACATGCAAAGGGCACTTCATTGAAAGCCAGGAGACCTGGAGTGTTTCTAGTCCTGACTCTAGTTGTAGCCAGTCTTGTGACCTGAGCCCAACTTCATTACATTTAAGATGGAAGTGGTGGTAACTTTCATATACCCTATAGTGTGAGGATCTCTGGATGAGATGCCATCCATAAAATGTGAAAAGCGTAAAGTAGCATGCGAAGATTAGGTACATGTTTGTTAGCTTTTAATTAGTGAAGACTTTCTCTCTCTCTCTCTTTTTTTAGTAAAGATGTATTTATTTATTCGAGAGAGAGAGAGAGGAGAGAGGGGGGAGGGGCAGAGGGAGAGAGAATCTCAGACTCTCCACTGAACACAGAGCCCAACTTGGGGCTTGATCTCGCAACCCTGAGATCATGACCCTGAGATCATGACCTGAGCTGAAACCAAGAGTCGGATGCATAACCACTGAGCCACCCAGGCACCCCAGGACTTTCTCTTTAGTATCACTTTATAGCAATCTCTTCTCCAGTAGTATAGGGAGAAACCAGTTCATCATTTCCAAGGAATTCAGGTCCTGCAACTATTTAGAAAGCCTAAAGTTCTAGATATGCAGTATTATTTCTTTGAGATGAACTCTTTATAAGGTACTGTTCTTGTGGAAAAGGATACATGTGGCACACATTCAGAATAACTGCAAAACATTTAGATGATGCAACTTTGCTCTCGATTAAAATATTTACAGTTTCTTTGGCAGCAGGAAAGTCTTTTACTTAGTAGAAGCCAACCAAAACAAAACAGAACAAAACAAAACAAAATCCCCAAACAAGAAACAAGTCATCTGACCCCTTCCTAGATTTTCTACTGGAAATGTGGTTTATAGAGTGTTCCATTCAAGAAGTTTGTGCTTACATGCTCTGTGCCAGGCATTGTGGTGGGTGCTGGGCCACAGAGATAAGGAAGGCAAAATCCTTGCAGAACAAATTCCTTCCAAGTCCTGATGACCTTTTCTTCTCTTTTCCAAGCTGTTTGCAACAAACTATTTAGTTTGGAAAGGTAAGAGAGAGATAATAGAGATTTGGGGCTATCTTCCTTAAAATATACTTTTTGTTGTTTTTATTGGAGTTAGAGGGTTTTTTTTTTTTCATAGAATATTCTTATATATGAATACAAACTTGCTGGTTTTACTTAAAAGCCATCAAAAGCATTATTGACATTAAGTTCATTGTCTCTTCATGTACTCGGTGCTTTTTGTTCCTGTGGAACAGATCCAACTATACATTTTAGAAGCTTTTGTTGAAGTCCATCAGGCAAGAAACATCAGAGAAATTTATCTAATTTTTATTTTTTATTTTACCATCCTTTTGTCCAACAGAGGAAATCTTTTTAGACAATAAACTAATGGGATTAATTTATGTGTTTAATTTCCATTCTGTGGTCTTGCTGATAATGAATGGGTACGTTTTTAAACAAAACTTTAAGTGAACTCACAGATGTAATTTGGACTTTTTCTCTGGAAATTACCTGGAAATCATTAGTATTTATTATCTTATAACCCCCTAAAGCACATAGTTCAGAGACAACTAACACTGTGTCACTCAATATGTCGAGGGTAGAAGATAAATCAAATGGCACAGCCAGGCATCTGAGAAGTCATTCATGTTGCCCTAGGTAATCTCTCTTCCCTGCTTCCACAGCACCTTTAAAAAAAAATACCTTTAGGTGATTGCAATGACGGATTTATAAAGAAAGGCCCCTTGTTTGCTGAAGCCTGGGGAAGAGAAATCTACCTCCACACCCATAAAACCCAACACTGTGCCTTCCTTTTCTATTTATAGTTTCACTTACTCGTTTTAATTTGCAATCTTCTGAGAGGTGGCATGAGATAGTGGTTAAGAGCATATGACTTTAGATCTAGACTACTTGGTGGGAATCCCAGCTGTACACTCACTAGTGTGTTTCCTTGAGCAAGTTAATTAACGTTGCTGTGCAACACCTTACAATGAGAGCAACAATAGTACCAAATTCCTAGGATTGATTGTGGGGATTAAATGTGTTCATATACATAAAGCACTGCAGTTCCTGGGGCATAGCATGTACACTCTAAGTGTTAGCATCCACTGCTAAGATAGATGGGGAAAGTTGCATGGGAGCTGAGGATTTTCTGTCTCCCTCTGTTCCCTGCTGCATTCCAAACACCCAGCATTGTGCTTGACTTGTAGCAATGGAATTCCACAAAGATTGTGGGAAAAGCAGAGCTTCCCTATTTGCATTAGCAAAATTGCACTGGTTACTAGTCAACCAGTTGTACTTGAATATGTTAAAATTTTTTTCCCAAGCTGTCTCTTAATGTTACATAATAATACTATAAATAGTAATAACAATACTTCTAAATATATAATTTTTATTCTAACAGTAGCTCTTAATTTAAGTAAACTTATTTTCTAGAAATTGAAACCTAAGGTATTGATAGTTTAGAAGGCTGGTTTAATTACTATTGCTTCTGCACTCTTTATGCAAGACAGACGTTGTTATCTTCCTGTTAAGATACACCGAACAAAATTAGGATGTAATCATTTAAAAATGATGCTGAAGGTGATTTTTACAAAACCAATCTAACATGAGATGCACCTCTTTAAAGTAGCAGATGCTTCGATTGCAAGGGGGTTACAGTGGGCTCAGGGCAGGCTCACGGAGGTTGGTTTTTCAAATGGGGCACGAATGTCATGACCCTCCCTCTTGTCCTCAATGCAAGGGGTGAAAAACGCAGATGAGAACGAACTGCAGGAGATCGCCTCTGAACCAGACAGCACTCATGTCTACAATGTTGCCGAATTTGACCTGATGCACACAGTTGTGGAGAGCCTGACGAGGACTGTCTGCTCCCGGGTGGAAGAACAGGACAGGGAGATCAAAGGTAAAGCGAGCAACAGAAGGCAGTCATTCCGTTCATGTGGATATTACTCTGCCCAAATGTCTATTGTGGATTATGAAAATTCTTATCATTTTTCATGTTGACTTTCTAAATAGAGCCCTTTATTCCCCTAAGACGTGAGTCATGAGAGTAGAAAGGGAATATAGTGACAGCCCACTGAGGGAGGAATAGTTTAACCACTAGATCATTTTCTCCATGGTGTTGCATTTGGACCATCATGAGTGTTTGTTTTTAACTAAACTTTGGATTTTGAGGTAATTGTACATTCATATAAAGTTATAAGAAATAAGATGGAGAGAGATCGTGTATACATTACCAAGTTCCCCTTAATGGTGAGATATTCCAGAACTCCAGTACAATATCCCAGGCAGGATACTGGAATTGAGAGCCAAAGTACAGAACACTTCCATCACCACAGAGATCATTCCTGTTGTCCTCTTATGGCCCCATTCACTTATTCCTCCCCACAACGTCTCCCTCACCCCGGACAACCCGTGATCGGTGTTCCATCTCTAAATAGTTTTTATTTTGAAAATATTATGTAAATGGAATTATGCGGTATGTCCTCTTTGGGGACTGACTTTTTATTCAGGATAATTTCCTGACAATTCATCCTACTTGTTGCATTTATCAGTAGCTCTTTCCTTTTTACTGCTCTGTCATATTCCATGATATGGACGAACGACAGTCTGCTTTACTGTGGACACTTTGAAAGTCGATCAGAGAAAGGCAATTATCATATGATTTCACTCATATTGGAATTTCAGAAACAAACAGAGGAACATAGGGGAAGGGAGACAATTATCATGATTTCACTCATATTGGAATTTCAGAAACAAAACAGAGGAATATAGGGGAAGGAAGGGAAAAATGAAAATAAGATGAAACCAGAGAGGGAGACAAAGCATGAGAGACTCTTAACCATAGGAAACAAACTGAGGGTCCCTGGAGGGGTGGGGGTGGGGGGAAGTGGTAACTGGGTGATGGGCATGAAGGAGGGCACGTGATGGAATGAACACTGGGTGTTACACGCAACTGATGAATCCCTAAATTCTTCCTCTGAAACTAATAATACAGTATATGTGAATTAATTGAATTAAAATAAAATAAAATTATAAAAAAAGAGAAAGGAAGACATCTGAGTTGTTTTCATTTGGGGCTGTTACAAATAAATCTGCTATGAATGTTCACATACAGGTTCTTGTGTGAACATAAGTTTTCATTTCTCTGGGATAATGCCAGGAGTGCACAATTGCTGTATCATATTGTAGCAGCATGTTTAATTTAGCTTAGTGTTAGTTAGGAAACTGCCACACTGTTTTCCAGGGAGCCTGCAGCATTCTACACTCCCACCAGCAATATATGAGTGATTCTGTTTCTGTGCATGGTCACCATGGTCACCAATATTTGTTGTTGTTACTATATTTTATTTTAGGCATTCTGATATGTGTGTAGTGGTATCTCATTGTGGCTTTAATGTGATGGTTAATGAAATTGGATCTTTTTTGCGTGCTTATTTTACATCTGTATTTGCTCTTAGGCTGTTCATGTCTTTTGCCAATTTTTAATTAGACGAATGTGTGTGTGTGTTTAGTTTTTATCTGTTAAGTTTTGACAATTCTTCATTTATATTCTAGATACTAATTCTTTGTTAGACCTTTTTACAAGGTCTTTTGCAGAACAAAAGTTTTAAATTTTGATTAGGTCCAATTTATCAATTTATCAATTTTGCATTTTATGGTTATTGCTTTTGGTATCTAGTCTAAGTAAGTACTCTTTGGCCGTACATGCTAAAAATTTTCTTTTGTATTTTTATTCTAAAAGTTTTATGTTTTACATTTAAGTCCATGATCCAGGTTAAAATTTTGTAGAAGATTTGAAGTTTAGATCAAGGCTTTTGGGTTTTTTTGCCTATCAACGTACAATTCTCACGCACTACTTCCTGAAAATGCTCTATTTCTGCCATTGAGTTGCTTGGCACCTTTGTCAAGGATCAGTCGGGCAAATTTGTGTGAGTTTATATCTGAATTCTCTATTCTTTTCTATTGGGTCTATGAGTCTAACCCTCTTCCAGTATCCTACAAGCTTAATTTCCTATAGCTATATAAGTCTTGAGATTGGATGGACTGAATTCTCCCACTTGATTATTCTGTTTGAAAATTGCTTTCACTATTTTACTTCCTTTACCTTTCCATATAAATATTAGAGAAATCTTTATTCTACAAAAATCTTGTTGGGATTTTGTTAGGAATTGCATTAAATCAATACTCAATTATCAAATATTAACATGGGAAGAACTGACATCCTTACTGTGTGGATTCTTCCAGTCCTTGAACATGGTAAATTCCTCCATTTGTTTAGATATCCTTTGATTTCTTCATCAGCATTTTGTAGTTTTCAGGATACAAGTTCTATACAGGTTTTGTTCTGTTTACATCTCTGTATTTAATTTTATTTGGGGGAATTTTAGTTATATTTTATTTTTTATTTTGGTGTCCATATGTTCATTGTGAGTATATACAGATACAATTATATTTTTGTATGTTTATTTTGTGTCCTATGACCTTACTATTTGAATTTGCTAATTCTAGGATTTTTTTCCTTTAGATTTTCAGGGATTTTTCTATGTAGGTGATAAATCGTATACTGTGCAAATAGGGATAGTTTTATTTCTTTGCTTTTGATCTCTGTGCTTTTTATTTTCTTGCCTTGTTTCACTGGCTAAAATTTCCTGTACTGTGTTGAATAAGAGTGATGAGAGTGAACATCCTTGCCTTATTCCCCATCTTAGGGTGAGACTTTCTATTTTTCATGGAAATGGTTCATTCCATAGAATTTGTAGAATATATGTGTGGAAAGTTATTCATAGTATTGTTCCCTTATTATTCATTTGATGTCTGTAGGGTCTGTAGTGATAGTCTCTGTTTTTTTTCCCCAATATTGGTAATTATTATCTTCTCTCTCTCTCTTTTTTTTCTTTCTCAGCCTTGCTAGAGGTTTGTTCTTAAAACAAAACAAAACAAACAAACAAACAAAAAACCTTTTCAAAGAACTGGCTCTTGGTTTCAGTGATTTTCTCTATTTTTCCTCTGTTTTTAATTTCATTCATTTCTGCTCTTATTTTTCTTATTTTGTTTCTTTTACTGGTTTTAAGTTTACCTTGCTCATACTTTTCCAGATTGTTGAGATGAGAACTTGGATTACTGATTTGCAATGTTCCCTCTTTTTCTAATTACTTAAATGCTATAATTTTTCTTCTCAGCACTGCTTTAGCTGTGCTCTACAAATTTTGATATGTTGTATTTTCACTTTTATTCATTTCAAAGTATTTTTTTATCTTCTTTGACCTGTTCTCTTTGACTCATTGATTATTTAGAAGTGGTTGTTTATAATTTCAAAGTGTTTGGGTATTTTTCTGTTACCTTTCTGCGAGTGGTTTCTAGTTTGATTTCACTGTCATTAGAGAACACACTCTGTGTTATTTTTATTGTTTTAAATTTTCTGAGGTTTGTTTTCTGGCCTAGGATATGGTCTATCTTGCTACATACATGCCCTGTGGGTGCTTGAAAAGGATGTGTATTCTGCTATTGTCATGTGCAATATTCTGTAAGTTTGACTGGATCCCGTTGGTTGATGGTCTTGTTGAGTTCTGTATCCTTGCTAATTTTTCTGTCCAGTCATCTTATCAATAGATTCTGGATTCTTTAGTTCCCTGTCTAGGACATATGAGGTGAAAGGAAAACTCAGGGGATTCACCACTATATCATTCTTCAGGTCCTGCAATTCCTCCACCATATACCTTCTTCTCTCTTTCAGTGTCTTCTTATGCTTGTCTTAATACATCGTTTCCAGAATTTTTAATTGTACTTAGCAGAAATAATTGGGGAAAGTACATCAATTCTATCTTCCTGGAAGCACAACCATCATGTATTTTTTTAACCTTTGTCCCTCATGATATCATTGGTCTGCAGGTTATATCTGGTTTACAGGGATGTGATCTGGGGAAAGGGTAATATCAAGATCTTCCTTTGAGAATTTGGTTTTATTTCCTGCCTTCATTGTATCCAGGGTGTGGAATGATTCTATTTGGCTACATCTCTTCCATCATTCTCTCTGGACCAGATCTCTTGGGACTAGGTTTGACAGCCAAGCAGTAGTTTCTTGAATACATTTCTCTGAGCTTTTAATGTGACTACTTTAAAGACCAATTTTTCCCACAAAAAAACTCTACCTGTGGTTGTTGATAGAGCATATAATATAGTCCCTGGCCATAAGTTAAGTGCTCAGTAACTATGTTTTTTTCTCATTAATATGGTTATTAAGGTTGCTTTGGATAAGTCCCTAGAGGATAAGAAATACTAAAGTTCTAGGACTTTGAACTTTACATGTCCCAAATCTTTTATAGAGTCATTTGTCTTAATATGTATATAACATACACAAAGTGCTTACATAGTGTCTAGCTTATAGTGAGCATTCAGTATATGTTATTTGCCTTTTCTTCTCTTTTTACTTTTAGATACTGGCCATTTGTTGAATTGAAGTCTTCTGTAAAAAGACTGTACCCCCTGATGCTTAAAAACACAGGCTCTTATATCAAAAACTCAAGTATCAATCTCAGCTCTGATACTTACTAAGTGTGAGACTTGGTCAAGTTGTTTAGCTTCATTGTGCCTTGGTTTTCTCACCTACAAAATGGGAACAATAATAGTAACTACTGAGAATTAAGATAATACTTCTAAAGAGCTCAGGAGAGTACCTTTAGATACACACGTGCTCAATCAATGTTGTGTTTCTGTTTTTGTTTTTTTTAATTATTCTATAGCAATGTGTTTAAGAGAGTTTTTTGGAGTCAAGGACTCTCTTATTTAAGTTTGTATCCTCAGAACCTAACATAGTGGTTGGTATGTAATAGGCACTTAAATGTTTCAGTGAACAAATATAGGAATGAATAATTGAATCAATTTGTCAAGAGATGAAATCTTAGAGGTAGCACAAAACCAATAGTCATTTCTGACTATTGGAGTTTCACAGGCTTATGAGAAGTAATTTTGGGAACGAGGTTCACTTAATGTATTTCTATACTTTAGCCTCAGCTCTTGCCACCATTGGGCCGCCTACAGAGCTGATTACTTCTGAAGTCACTGCCAGAAGCTTTATGGTTAACTGGACTCATGCCCCAGGAAAAGTGGAAAAATACAGAGTCGTGTATTATCCTGCCAGGGGTGGAAAACCAGAGGAGGTAATAAGGAGACGATATTTTCAAACTATTATTTTCACTCTTTCAAGTCTTCCACAGTAGTGAGGACAAGACAGAAATGCATGTATAAGGAGATTATTCTGTCACAAACATTTAAAATTCGTTGGACTGAAATATATTTCCAAGTGTCTACTTTATTCTCCCATCTCTCAGGTTATGGCATTCATACTTTCTCCTCCCATCTCGATCCAATAACCCTCAGAATGAGTCATGTGTTCATTTCTAACACAACTTATTTTGACTTTTTTCCTTTTTAAAATTATTAAGTTCTAAAGCAGAAGGAATCAGTAGTTCATTATATGGCCAGAACCCCTTTTTCCTGTTCATGTAGTCTTTCTACTTTGGGAGTGGTCTGAATTGTCTGCCTTATTGAAGACTGTGTGTTCCAAATTAAGTGGTCATATAGTCCTCTAAGGTTTGAGATTTCTGGGACATTGGTGGAGATTAGCGCAACTGAGAAGCCATAATAAAGCATCTGTGGCTGGGCTTTTTCATGGTTTGGCCATCACAGGAGAGAACGCGTATTGAGAGATGATTGATTGGATTTTTCCCATTTCCTACCTTTAACATAGCAATCACAGGAAATATGTTAAAATGTGATGAAATCCCCCCCCCCCGCCTTTTTTTTTTTGAAGTGCAAACCTTTTGTTGTTCCAACCTTTGGTTGACCTCAGCATGTTTCACAGTATTCTTCCGTATTATGGCAAGATTTTTAATTTTTTTTAAGTGTTCAAGAAGTAGAGCAGGGAAATTTAAATCATCTGTACTGAAAAAGAAGTCAGAGTGCTTCCAATACTTCTATCTTTTTCATGACTAATAAGTCTGTTAAATGCTTCCCAAAACTCCATGGAAAAATATCACATGTCAATTTTAAGTGCAGGTGGTTAAGATAACAATTAGCCTGGGAAAGACACTCTCCATCAGATATAACTTAATAAGGGACTTTTGGACATATTTCATAAAAGGTGCATCAATTCCCAGAGGAATTCAAGGAGAACTGACTGCCTCAGTGGAAAAGACAACGTGGCACAAATAAGAAAATATTGAATGATGTGTCCTTGCTAGAGATATTTTACTCTTTGGTTTCAATTCTGCATGTCAGATATTCCATACTCTCATTCCTCGAACTGTTCTTTAATCAGGTGGTGGTGGATGGAAGTGTGTCTTCCACGGTGTTGAAAGGCTTAATGTCTTTAACTGAATATCAGATAGCAGTCTTCGCAATATATGCTCACACGGCCAGTGAAGGCTTACGGGGAACCGAAACCACACGTATGTATTGAGTTCTACCCCGCGTCTGACCTTGTACAGCATTGCTTAGGTGGCCTTTCTTAGGTTGGAATTCTGCTCAGGTTGTATTGATGGCCATCCTGAATCCAATTCCTAGGCAATGGTTGTGGTGCTCTATGCGATGTGGGTCCATGTTGTAGTTGCAGTTTGCAAGTGCTGCATATTCAGAGGGATATTATAGACCTCTGCTTTGATAAGGGGAGAGCAACCTTGGTGATGAAGGACACAAAATATATGTACTCACTTAATAAGCAAGTATTTAGTGAATGTGTATTATGAACTAATTTAACTACCGACTCATTCATGTCTCCTCATTGTGTCTGCGTGGATGGGTATATATTCATTCACATATCTGTTCATCCAGCCACACATTCTGTCATTTACTAAGTGACCCAATGACTGTGTTTAATAGCTGCCTCATGGCAGACGCTTGGCAAGGGCCATAAAACAGTGGTCAGAATAGTCTCCTTGCTCTTGACTGGCTCCCAGAGAAATGTGCCCATCACTGTAGTGGGATATAAGAAACTAGAAGATGTTGTTCCTGCTTTTAAACATTCACTATGTTTGCCCTCCTGGAAGGGGTTGGCATGATTGTGTGAACATATTTAAGGATGAATATTATTTGAAAAATAAACTATGTTTACTTAGTAGATAGTAACACCTAGATACTTTGAAATAGACAAGCATACTGATAAATGGCTGAACATTAATAAAAAAATCTCTTGCAGTTGCTTTACCCATGGTTTCTGATCTTGAACTCTATGATGTAACCGAGAACAGTCTGAGGGCAAAATGGAATGCAGTGCCTGGAGCATCGGGATACCTGATTCTCTATGCTCCTCTCACGGAGGGTCTGGCTGGGGATGAAAAAGAGGTAACCACCTGCTGCCTACTAGAGTCCTAGAATCTTTGACTTCCTGAAAATGGCTTTTTTTAATTCTAAAAGTTAAATGTATAAAATTTAGAAAATTTACATTAGTTAAAAGGGGAAAATCACTTGTAATCCCCCCACCTAGAAATAGCTATTGTTAATATTTGCTTAAGTCCTTTTTAATGCATTTTTTTAAACACGGAAAATGGGAATGGTTTTGTAGTCTCCTGTTTTTATTTTGTTTATTGTGAATATCTTTTCATACCACTAAATAATATTTTATATGGTTGTTTTAAATGGTGCTATAGTATTACATTGTTTTTTTGTATCAGGACATGTTTAATAAATTACACGTTATTGGGCATTTAGATAATGTGTTGATTAAATATGCTTTTGTGATCATTCTTAACATATAACTTTGCAAGGTTGTCAGATTATTTCCTTAGGATAAATTCCTAGAAATGGAGTTTATCTTTTCCAAAGGGCATGCAAAGGCTTATGCTAAGTATTAGCAAATGATTCTAGAGAAATTTGTTATAATTTATATTGATGTATGCAATTCACAGATGGTTGTTTCCCCATATGTACACTGACTTAGAAAGTTTTTTTCCTAATTTGAGAAGTAGAAAAATGGATTAGCATGGATTTTTTTTGCATTTTTTCCATCTTAAATGATGAATCTTTGACTTTCATATGATTTATTTTAGGCTTTGTTTTTAATTTATAAGGAATGATTACTATAATATAGATATTCAAGGAATGATGAGGAAATATCTGTAACACTTGGGAGTGTTTGACTAGGCAGATAGAGTGGTCAAGGGGGAGTTCAGAACTCAAATCTTTACTCTTGTCTAAACATTGTCTTTAACATTGCTTCTGGTGACAGAAATGTTTAGGGCCAAAAATATGGTGAATCTGAGTGTCAGGAACAGAGCATTGGTGACATGTTTTTGTTTGTTTGTTTTGTTTTCGCCTAATGTTTAGAAAGCTTTAGTTCATTTGGATTTAATGTTGATCTGAATTATTTTGGCAGAAGGGAGACAAAAAAATGAAGCTAGAAAGATGATCAGCTTCACCAAGAAGGAAAAAAATAAGAAAGAAAGTAATACCAGTTCACACCCAGCAGATCAGCAGTTTTTAAACTTTAGTAATAACTGCATATTAGTGAGCATATGGGAAACAGAATTATTCATGTAAATTGGTATGTAAATTGGTACAGCTGCCTTGGAGAATAATTTGAAAGATATCATCAAGTTGAAGATATATATAACCTTTTAAGGAATATATCATAAGGAAACCTCCTGCAAGGCTTTTTGGGATGCAAGCATTTGTTCAAAACACAATGTTGCAAACGATTGACATGTTCATCAATAGAGGGATGGAAAATAGCAGAATATTTACACAAAAGAATTCCATAAAGGAATTAATAATGTCATCTCTGTCCCTGCCCATCAACATGGATACACCTTGAAACAGAAATATTGACAGAAAAAAAAGTTGCAAAAAATTATGTTGATATGATTCCCTTTATGTACATTGTTAAACATACAGAACTGTATGTTATTTACAGATATATACATAGTAGAAGTAAATAACTGGATCAGTAAGGGACACCTCAACATTAGGGTAGAGATAGGGAACAGAAAGAATGAGAAAGAACTTCTGTTTTATCTGAATATGTTAGCTCTTTTAAAAATAAGATCAGAAGACATTGGAGGGTATGTGCTATGGTGAGTGCTGTGAATTGTGTAGGACTGTTGAATCACAGACCTGTACCTCTGAAACAAATAATACATTATATGTTAAAAAAAAGAAGATAGTAGGAGGGGAAAAATGAAGGGGAGGAATCGGCGGGGAAGACTAACCATGAGAGACTATGGACTCTGAAAAAACAAACTGAGGGTTCTAGAGGGGAGGGGGGTGGGGGGATGGGTTAGCCTGGTGATGGGTATTAAAGAGGGCATGTACTGCATGGAGCACTGGGTGTTATACGCAAAGAATGAATCATGGATCACTACATCAAAAACTAATGATGTATGGTGATTAACATAATATAATAAAATAAAATAAAATAAATAATATCGGAAGTCAATATGACAAAATGTTCATATTTATTAAATTTGAGTGGTGGGTGCAACAGGGTGAATCACATTCATTTCTCTACATTTATTTTATATGTGTGGAAATATTTCAGAATTAGAATTTCTAATTTGACAATAACATTGGCACTTGTGTGATTGGAGACTGACTCTGGAGATATTTTTCTTCCTTCCAAAACAAAAATAAAACCATGCTGTCAGGCACTTGTCACACAACTGAGAATGTTGGCTAGTTTATTTGAGTCCAAGGGTCAGAAAAGTCAGCCCGGAATCAAAAAGCAAATTGCCACACTGGATGTCAAGGTGAAGGTGGATTGATCTCTTCTGCAACCTGGAAAGAACTTGCAGTCCAAGTGCATGGGCCCCTTTGTTGAATGGGGCAACAAAACTGGTCCAGCTCAGTCAGGCTTGAAGTGAAGACTGGGCACCCAGCCAAGGGACTGGTTAAAATTAGCCAGTGATGAGAGATGCCCACTTGGCTGTGTCCCCAGCTTGCTGACCTAGAGCTTATACTCTTTCTAGACAACATTTCTGACTCAGTTCCACCCACACTCTTCTGAGGACTAAATTTGTGACTCTGTTATTCTGGCTGAGATTACTACTTGTCCAGATGTGAAGCATTATCCGAAAACAGCATGCATGGGTACGTTCAGTTTTGTGTGGCCCCATGGCACCTGTTCCTAATATAAAATGACACCAGACAATGAAAAATTATGGCTGAAGCGTTTGAATAAGGGGTTGTGAGGACACAAAATCTTACTCCACAAGTCTCACCTTTCCTCAGCCACACTCTGATCAACATGAATGGTACACATTGGCTAACGATCTGCTAATGTGTGTTCTTTTCAGATGAAAATTGGAGACACCCACACAGATATTGAATTGAGTGGGTTGATGCCCAATACGGAGTACACAGTTACAGTTTATGCCATGTTCGGAGAAGAGGCCAGCGATCCTGTCACAGGCCAAGAAACCACACGTGAGCAGCTCAGTCATTCAGAGGAAGTACTGGAATAAAAGCCCAAATACCTGTTGGGATTCTAAACTGGGAATACTGGCTTAGGTTGAAACCTCTTAGGAGCTAATTGTAACTTAAGAAAATGTGTATTTTATTTAGTGGCAGGAAATATACCAGTTGATTAAAAAAAGGAGGGGGGTGGTCCTAAAAAAATGATGTCTGTGGGTACCTGTTTCTAGGACTGGCATTTTTATCCAGAAAGGAAACTAGACATCGTTCCACCCAACTGCTAAATTTAACTGAACTCCAGAAAAGTTTGGAGCAAAGCATACACAACACTTAAAATAATTATATTGCTTTTCTCTCTCCTATACTTTCTCTCCAGCCCCTGAAGTATTAAGAGAGTCACTAAACTCTATAGGCTCTTTATGGCCAAATAGTCAATATGTATTGAATGAGTGAAAAGAATTGGTCTTTTCACCGATTTTCACTTTTCGCTAATTGGGTGAGGAAGCATCGTACTTTGTGGCGATGGCTGACAACTGTTATTTTTTGTCTTCTAGGTGTTTGCTTTGTTGGCTCTCTAAGCCCTCTATCACAGGCTCATGAATCGATTGATTGATTGATTGCCTGGATTTAACTCTAACTGCTCTTCTGTTCCTACTAACTGTGACCTTGGCCAAGTTACCTCAGTTTTATGACCTATATAATGGGGATATTAGAATCTCCTTGCAGGCTATTGTAAGGGTTTAATGAGAGACATGAGTTATAGTGATCTGTTCCAGAGCATCTCAGACTCATAGAGCATGTGATAAACCTTAACAGTTGGTTGTACTATAAGCCTGTAAAAGCTCATGAAACTCAAAAATTATTGACAAATTTTAATCTGTTGAATCAGGAGAGGGCCCTTGAAGAAGTACAGAAAACTATGGAATTGACAGGAATCTGCAGAAATACTAATGCCTCTTCATATGATTTTAGAGCAACTGCAAAGTGTTCATTTTTACACCTTCCCACAAAGCCAGTGGGATTTATCCAGGGCAGGCCTTCTACTCATGGAGTCAACAAATATATATATTGAGAACTTGCTACACTGGGGATAAAGCCGGGAACAAAATTAATCCCTAATCCTCTGAGGTTACAATATATGGAGGGAGAGAGACAGTAGATCAATAAAATCACAATATAAGAAATAAACCAGGGACGGGAGTTGGGGATGGGGTGGAAGCATTATTTTACGGACGGTGATCCTGGAGGGCCTCAGTGGGAAGGTGACCTATGTTCAGAAACCTGAACGTTGGATGACTCAAGGGTTTTTGGCCTGAACAATAGGAAGGATGGAGTTTCCATTTGTTCAGAGGGAGAGATTGAGAGAGAAGATTGGAAAAGTTGGCAGGAGTCAGTAGTTCGGTTTGGGACAGGTTAAGTTGAAAATGCCTAGTAGATCCCCAAGTAGAGAGGACAGAGGCCATCAACCTCGCTTTACACATGGGACATTGTGGAGAAGACCAGCAGAGTGATTTGCCAGCATCGAATGACAATTGAATGAAATAGCTAAGATTTAATTTCAGGTGCCCTGGTTTTTGATCTATTAAGTTTCTTATTTATAGCAGGCTGTAATAATAGCATTGATCGGAAAAGAAAGACACAGAAAATGTACCTAAATCTTATTTATTTCTAAGCACGTGTAACTTATTAATACTATTCATTCCTTACAAGGAAAGTTTTTTTCTTTGTTAACTTGTTCGTTTTCTTTGTTGTAAGTTATTATCTGGGTAAAATTTTTCATATGTGAGTCGTTTAGAAATCAAAGATGCTGGGGTGGTGGGTTGGTTTTTTTTTTGGCTTTTTTAGGTGTATGTTATTTAACATTTTAATTATTTTCTATTCCACTTACTGCAAAGTGCCTTTAAGTCCACCAAGAAACCTGAGAATCTCCAATGTTGGCTCGAACAGTGCTCGGTTAGCCTGGGACCCAACGTCAAGAAAGATCAGTGGTTATCGAATTGTATATAACAATGCAGATGGCACGGAAATTAATGAGGTAAGCTGTGGATCACAATTTCTTTCTTTTTTTTTTTTTTTTGGTGGGTGTATGTTAGCTTTTTCTGGCTGCACAACCGATCATTCCCAAAACTATAGTGGCTTAAAATAATACAAATTGTTTATTTTCTCTCACAGTTTTTGCCAGGAATTAGTGCGTCAACTACTTGGATCTATATTTCTGGCTTGGGGTCGCTCATGAGATCATTGCCAGATAGTGGCTGCTGCTGATATCATCACGATGGCTTTTCATTCAAATGTCTGGTGCCTGGTCTGGGAAGACTGGGTCCTGGGAGCCAGAGCAGCTCTCCGTGTCTCCAACTAGACTCTTTACATGATCCCTCCAGCATGGCAGTTTTAGGGACTTGTTACATGCTGGCTCAGGAGTGCCCAAACATGTGTCCGAAGAGACAAAGAGAAAGAGAGAGAGAGAGAGCACTAGGTGAAAGCTCTGTCACCTTCAGTTACTCAGAGAAGTCACAGAATAGCTAAGATTTAATTTCACGTGCCCTGGTTTTTGATCCATTAAGTTTCTTATTTATAGCATTACCTCCACCCCACGCAACTGGTAGGAGATATCACAAGTCCCCACATGGATTCAACATGAGGAGGAACACAGGTCCCACCTATGGTGAGAGGCAGGTGGGATGGGAGATATATGTTGATGTGGCCATCTTTGGAGTATATAGTCTGCCCCGGTGCAAGGAGGTGGGGAAGTAGGTATCTTCCTAGATGTTGTAAACTAGAATTAATGTCAGTGTAGTCCACTTTATCTCTCTGCTTTTGAGTAAACTACCATCTGAAAGATGCTAGTTAGATGAGTTAAATACAAAGCTGAGTAATTCAAGTTTTGTGTAGGAAGATACTTTAAAATAGCAGAACTTCCTAGAACTCATGAAGATACAGTATCTTATACTCAGTCACTAATAACTTCTTCACAAATAATTTCTCCACAAATTCCTTCCTTGGGAATATATTTTAACAGGATAGATAGCAAAGTTATTATTATTTTTCCTCAACTTGATCCAAGAAGTTAAGACCAAGAGGAAATATGTTGGATTACATCACTTCTATTTTCTGACCAGATGAAGAAACTATTTTCATTTGCAGAGACAAACTGTTTCCTACAATTAAATCCAAGCAGTATTTTGCAGAATGCCCCCTCACACGGGACATTGGATAATGAATGCACAATACTGCACATTTGCTAATATTTGATATTTGTATATATTGTGAAATCATCAGCACAAGAAATGTACTTAACATCCTGTTAACAACAGCTGTTGTGGCCTCTTATGGTATTTTAGGTTATTTGCCATTATAAAGAATGACCCCAGACTAATATATTTGTTGAGAACTACATGTGTTTTTTTGTAATGTTTTTCTTG
The DNA here is from genome assembly GCF_029215605.1 of Mirounga angustirostris. Classification (NCBI taxonomy): domain Eukaryota; kingdom Metazoa; phylum Chordata; class Mammalia; order Carnivora; family Phocidae; genus Mirounga; species Mirounga angustirostris. The sequence continues at coordinate 19,602,604 of NW_026991712.1, read as the reverse complement.
GAGATGCCTTTGGCACTTGCTATTTCTAATTTGTATTGTGCTGGGAAATTAGAAAACTATATTTGGTAAAACTGAATTTTAAACATGAGAAAATGGTCTATGAATTAAAATCTGATAAAATTTTATTTGAGTAAAATACATAAATAATATGTGGTTTTACTGTAGCATTTCCAGTTTGACTGGTGTGTATATGTCTGTGTGTGTGTGTGTGTTCTTATTTCTTAATTCTTAACCATGCCATTGAGACTAAATGTTGCTAGACAAATGTCTTTTGTCTAAGTGTAATATTACTTTGCCTAATTTTGGCATATATGATTTTAAGGGTGAGTATTCCTACTATATTTTGCTTTAACTTGTGTTAATTAAGCTTTTATTTACAGGCAATGCTATAGTTGGGTTTTTAGGAAACTTCCAAAGCATTCTGGAATGAACTTTAAAATGTCCCAACCAAAATCTACTTAGTTATGTAACCTGCCATTGATCATAAGCTTTTGCTTTTGACTCAATTTATATTTCTCTGATTTACTTCCTGTTCCTCCCATCTTCCCTCCTTCACTTCCTCTTTCTCCCTTTTGTCTTTTCTGTATTATCCCTCTCTCCAACTGCTTGGAGACCAAGGAAGAAAAATGAAACAGGGCACCCAAATGTCAATGGTGATGATGGTGATGGCAGCTAACCCGTGTTGAGCACTTACCTTGAGCCAGCCACTGTTCTGAGAGTTTACAGAGAGCCCCTCATGCAACCCTTAGAGAAAACATGCTGAAAACATGGCTTGTCAGCTGAGGACAGGGCCATCTCAGAGAGCATGTGCTGGGAGAGGATTTGGGGAAATGTGCAAGCAGGATGGAAAACTAAAGTGCTGCCATTTGAGTTTTATAAGTGAAAGGCCAGTTTTTAGACTCAGACGCAAGTCCAGTTCCCGACAGCTATGACTCAACAAGAGAGCCCAGAGCGGAGCCCAATCCCTTGTTCCTCATCAAGGACTCTTTCTTTATCCATCCCAGAATTAGACTGAAATTAAGCTTTTAGGCCAGACTGTTTGAAAATTTTTCAAAAATAGTTATATAACCATGAGATCATGGTCATTTGTTATCATTTTCTCAAATTCTTCTCCTACATCTTAAAAGTACTACCAACAAAATCAGTTCCAGAACTCAGTCTAAAACATAATATAACTAATAAAAATAGATCACACCTTAACGTTTTCATTTGATGGAATAAAATAATCAGTAGTTAATGCATAAAATATGGTCTGTTCAAAGTCAAATAATGCTTTAATAAATAAAAGAGATCTTTTCAACAGATATATATATATATATGTTTCAACATGTATGCTGAAAAGATATGTACGTATATACATATGTATCTATGTACATATATAAAAGGGGAAAACTGTGTGTGTATATACACACTTTTTCCCTTTTTGTCTCTTGGTGTACCAAAGAAAGTTTGATTTTTAACTGCTTTGTGTATGTTTGGTATCTTCATGAAATGCCTATTTGTCACAGATTTGGGACTTAGAAGTCAAGGCATAACTACCCATTCCAGCTAATAGATTTATGTCCTGGAAGTTAGTTTAGGTCTTTAGGCCTCCCATTCCTTGTTTGTAAAATAGCTATTATAAATACCTAGGGTTTGGTGGGGGGAAGAGGGGGCTAAACACGACAATGAATGTGAAGTCCTTGATATGTTTAAGTGCTCAGTAAACCCAGCTATTATAATCCAGAACAACAGAGGCAATATGTAAATATCATTTAGGAGAACATGTCTTGAACTCCTATTTTAAATACAGATTTGTCTTTTCTGTGAGTTTAATGAAGCCATACTGTGCATAGGATTTTGAGTCCTATAAAATACTTGTGTTGACGCACTGGGTACTAGCTGGTTTTCCATTGGCAAGTTCCTTAACTTTTCAGAGTCTCAGTTTCACCATCTTCAAATTAAGGGTAATAATTAGCTACTCTACAAGGTTGTGGACTACTGGTTAAAGGAACTAATACACAGGAAGCATGCAGACAATACCTAAACCAAAGTAAACATTAAATGCTAAGAATGACCTATAATATTATCAGACCCAGATTCAGAAGAAGATAATCAATATTTTCAGTTCACTCCTGTAACTAATACTCTGGCTTAAAATAATAATCCATGATTATGCAACCTGGGCAGAGCTCAGCAAGGACAGCTTGGCTCTGCTGATCCATGTGGTGTCAGCCGAGGTGACTCTTGCATTCATGAGGGAGCTTGACTGAGCCAGAATTTCCAAGATGACTTCACTTCTGTGTCTGGTATCTCAGCCAGGGTGGCTGAGGTTGGTTGGCCCTCTCTAGAAGAGTGGCTAAGGGTTCCAAAAGGATGAAAATGGAAGCTCCTTCCCCCAAGACTCACACTCTCTTTTTTGACCTGCATTTGATTTCTTAGCGATGTATATGGTTTCTGGATTGCTCTGAGTTCTACGGAGCCCTTTATTATCTTTCTTAAAAATGATCTTTGGTGCCTCCTCTGTTCACTCAAAAACAAACATAATTCAACATGCAGTACTGAAGAAGCTAAACAAGGTCCTGCCCTGGAGGGGCTTACCCTCTACGCAGGAGAAAATAAATATATAAAATAATCGCAGGCTGTGTTTGGTGCTGGGAGGAAACAAACAAGGGCAGTGTTAGGGGATAGCCCTACTGAGGTAGGTGACAAGAGAAACCTCCTGTCAGGAGGTAAAAGTTAAGCACAGTCCTGAGAGATGACAAAGGTGTAGTTTTGAAAAGAGCTAGGATCCCAAAAAGCATGAATTGCATGTGCAAAGGCCCTGAGGTGGGAAAGACACTACCTGAGAGGTCAGTGTGGTTGGAGCCCAGCGGGTGATTCAAATTATGGCAAGAAAAAGAGCACTGCTCCAGATTATGCAAGACCAAGAGGTCATCGCAGGATGCTTGGTTTTGATTTGGAAGGCAACAGAGGTAGCCAAGGAAGGTTTTAAGTAGGACAGTGACACATTTTATATTTTGGTAAAGGTCACATTGACTGCGGTGAGCAAATCCATACAGTAAGCTTAGTCAACTTCCCCTTAACCTCAGGTGCTATCAAGTTTAGTCATTGATAGTATTGTAAATAATGGATCTTACTGATATTGCTCTAAATACCTCTTGAAAACATTTTAAATGGTATCTTTTTTTGGCAGAGTCTGCGATCAGGTAAATAGGTTCATTTCTTCCATTCCTCAGCATCTTATTATTAAGTGCCTCCCCTACAGGGGTTTTGGAAGGGTTAATCGAGACAATGTACAGAAAATGCTTAAGTCAGGCACCATTTACTTGGTCTAGAATATGCCCCCAGTGCTATGTAGCTCAGAGGCCCAAGACCCAAACTTTCAGTGATAAAGCTGTGTGTGTTTTTTCTCTTCATGGAGGATGGCTTTGCTCAGGGCTCTGTGTTCTAAATCCTGCTTCCATTTCTTCTTACTTTATGGTTTCTCTCTCTCTCTCTCTTTTTTTTTTAAGATTTTATTTATTTATTTGAGACAGAGAGAATGAGAGACAGAGAGCATGAGAGGGAGGAGGGTCAAAGGGAGAAGCAGACTCCCTGCCGAGCAGGGAGCCCGATGCGGGACTCGATCCCGGGACTCCAGGATCATGACCTGAGCCGAAGGCAGTTGCTTAACCAACTGAGCCACCCAGGCGCCCTTACTTTATGGTTTCTTTCTTCATTCTTTGCTGTTCCCTTTCTAATCCTTCCTATACCCTGGGTCCTTATCCTTAACACTTCATCCCTTATGTACTCTAAAGAGATTGGTACATATTTTTCCCAAATAAATCTCTCTGTGGAAGATAAAGGAATATTTCAAGTGTTTACTACGATCTTTGGTGTGAATATCCCCTGATTCTTCCCCTGCATGGTGGCTCATCTGGGTAGCTCTTACAGGAGTTATTGTGTGATAATTCGTCATGGGTCAGGGAGCCCAGGCAGTGAAGCCAAAAACTGGCTGCTCCTAGCAGATCAGGCTGGAAACATTGTATTTGTTTCTGGTAGCATTCTCAGGTGTGTGCACTTTCCCTTCTAGATCTTTAACGAGTGGAAATAACGTTGCTTGCAAAGATGTCCTCAGAATTAATGGAGAGGTAATCTATTTAAAGGTGAAGATTAGAATTGTGTAATACAGAAGCTGCCTGATTCTAGAATTCAGTAATATTTTGGAAGTCCTTATAGCTCTGCTGCCAGGCCCAGTAAACTACAGACAATAAGAAAATGCCTTTTGTTTCCTGTGTCTGGAGAGTATCGGATGTAGCTGGTCCGACGTCTCTGTTTTGCAGGTTGAAGTCGATCCTGTTACTACCTTCCCTCTGAAGGGCTTGACGCCGCTCATGGAGTACACTGTGGCCATTATCTCTATCTATGATGAGGGGCAGTCGGAGCCTCTGACTGGAATTTTTACCACGGGTAAACCTTATTACGGTTTGGAAGTTTCCAAGAGTAACTATATAGAAACCAGAAGCTGGAGCAGCTTCCTCAACTGTGATTTTGAAGGGATTGCATTTTGATCTTTGTGTTGAATTATTATTATTTTTAAAGATTTATTTCAGAGAGAGAGAGAGAGAGCACACATGCTCATGTGGGGGGGGAGGGGCAGGGGAAGAGGGAGAGAGAGAATCTCAAGCAGGTTCCCCACTGAGCACAGAGCCCAAGATGGGGCTCCATCTCATGACCCTGAGATCACGACCTGAACCAAAACCAAGAGTTGGATGCTTAACCGACTGAGCCACCCAGGCGCCCCTACGTTGCATTAACAACTGAACAATTAGGTGACTAGAATGTGTACTGCTTAATTGTTTTCTATCAAAGCAAGGGAAAGAGAGGAAAGATCATCTAAATTCAAAAGGTCCCAGTTAAATAAATGTGTGTACTCTTCTATTCCTAATCTTACACCATTTCTTTTGTTCTGTGGGTCTAAAAATTTCACAGCTTTCTTCTGTTTTCATATGCATGTATGTTAAGTTGAACTTCCAAAATTGTTGATACCCAACAATTTTTTGACCTGCAAGAATGACAGTTTCATACTATGTAACCTAAGACATCGATCTGTAGCCAATAATATGTTCATGCAGCCTGATACATTAATACAACAATATGGAATCTTTTAAATACTAAAATAAAAAACATAAGGCATGACTGCATGATTTTCCTTTTCTATATATACTCTGTAGTCAATAAATACAAAATTTTTTGCCTCTTGGTGGAAACAATTCTATTGTTTGCTTTCTGAACTTAACATTGCTTTGCTTGGGAAAACAAGTGAGTGCTATACTGAGGACAGGAGGAGCTATTTTGGAGAGAGAAGAAATATGCTCCATTGAGAAATAATGTTGACAGAAAGAAGTTCAGTAATTCCGCAAAACTTCCTGAGGGCTAACTCCAGTTGGGATTCTCCTGGTGTCCTGTGAAAGAGTTTTAAAATCTCTAATTTCAGGGTGCTTGGGTGGCTCAGTGGGTTAAACGTCTGCCTTCGGCTGAGGTCATGATCCCTGAGTCCATGATCCTGGAGTCCCGGGATCAAGCCCCATGTCGGGCTCCCTGCTCAGTGGGGAGTCTGCTTCTCCCTCTCCCTTAGCCCTTCCCCCTGCTTGTGTTCTGTTTCTCTCTCAAATAAATAAATAAAATCTTTTAAAAAATAAATAATAAAATCTCGAATTTCAAGTAATAAAAATCAATGACTGAGAATGACTGACACACAGTTGGATGTCGGGCTCTTGTACATCCCTGAAGTATGAAACTGTGGAAGGTCTGATGAATCATCTTTCACTTCCGATGGCACCCATATGTACAAGATTAAAAGGATGTCAGGTTCTTCTTTAACTTATTACAAGGGGATAATTTAAGCACAAAAGCAAATAAAACTAACAGGGACATCTCCCAGACCTTGAGGACACCAATTTGTTAATTTCCTCAACATAATGAGAAAATAATATCTTGGTAAACTAATGAATAGGACACTCTTACTTTTTATAGTTCGTGAAAAGAGCCAAATAGAGAATCTAAGAGTTCTGGAAATTACTGGAAGACTTTAAAAACTGTGCTGTGTCCATGGTCTTCCTGATTTATACCGTGGGTAAATGCTGGCTGCAGAAACTTGAGGTCCCACTGGGCTGATGGGCATGGCTTTCTCAGATTCCATGTGCTTTCCTAAAGCCAGGGGTTCCTCAGAGAGCCTTCTTCCCACAGCCCTGGGAGCTGCTTGAGTTTGGCTTCCTTGCCTTCTCCATTCTCTGACAAAGTCTCCTTCCTTGGCTCACAGAGGAGGTTCCAGCCCAGCAATACTTGGAAATCGATGAGGTGACGACAGATAGTTTCAGAGTGACCTGGCATCCCCTTTCGGCTGATGAAGGGCAGCACAAGTTGATGTGGATTCCAGTCTATGGTGGGAAGACTGAAGAAGTGAGTTGTCTGAAATAGACTGAAAAGTAATCTGGAGCATTTTCTCTGGAAGTGGATACCCACTGCACATTTGAGTTAGTCTTCACTTTAGAAGAGATTGAGAATCCCAGAAGTAATTAATATTTTGCCTGGCATGGAGTTTTATAAATGTCAAATCATATGATTTTTCTAAGATTAAAATGGTATTTTTTTGGCTAAGGTCTTTGTCATATATATAATATATTTTCAGGTCCTTTGACTTTCATAAATGACATTGAATAAAAAAAATTTCAGCTGGTACTTTTGCAATATTAATAGCTTGTTTGTTGAGGGAATGGAAAGGAATTAGGTCTCTACTTTGAATTTAAAATTGAATTCAGTGGCCCTGGAGTTCTTTATGCTTGGTTGTTTCTTGCTTATGCTCGGGATACCTTTTTCTCCATTTTATTATTTTTTCTTAACTTTCACTGCTATTCCAGTAAACCCAATTACTAAGCACCAAATGCTTTTCAGGTTCTCCTAAAAGAAGACCAAGACTCACATGTTATTGAAGGCCTGGAGCCCGGCACTGAATATGAAGTGTCGCTCTTGGCCATAATGGATGATGGGAGCGAGAGTGAGGTGGTAACCGCTGTGGGGACCACACGTAAGTGTCAGTCTGGCTGAGGGGACTTCACCAGTGGCCACCATCCATTCTGATACCCTCCCCCGCCCACCTGGTTGCCTGCCCATCCACCTTATTCCTGCCTACAGAGGCTTCCATTTCTCTATATCCCCCAGAGTTCTTCATGTGCCCTCACCTTTTTAATGAAACTGCTATGTGAAGCATATGAGAATCCTAGGCTGTCACCATAAAGGCAGAGACCATATCTGTCTTGTTCACCATTATGTCCCCAGCAGTAGCATAGTGCTTGTTATATTTTAACTGTGCAATAAATACTTGTTGAATGGACGGATGGATGGGTAAAATAATTTATAAGTGAATAAAGGAGCGAACAAATAAACCGAGGGCAAGCATGTCCAAGAGCTTTTGGAATTTCCCAAGTCAATCTTGGTTCCAAGAATCTTGTATAAAATGCACTCGCTGATTCATTCATCCCTTCATTTTTTAAATATGAGCTATTAACCACATATTAAATTTTCTTTGATGAGGTTCCGTGGAATCAGATTCTGAGACAGAAAATTGCATCCAGAAGGTTAATTGAAGACTGTAGTTGGGAGATACATCTGTAAGGAAGTAAGGATGGCAGGATGAGGCATAGGGAGAAGCTCAAACTGAGCCTTTGGCTAATTCCATGAGGAGTTCTGGACCTGGGATGACCCTCCGCAGTTGTCCCAAACTGAGTCAATGAGGCTGAGCCTTTGTATCCCTGCATCTCCAGTATTTGGAGGTGGGCCATCCCATAACAGAGTCTGTGACCTCGGGGGGGCAGTTCCCAGAGCTCTGAGCCATTGGCAGCCAGTATTCCAGAAGCTGGTGATGAATGTGTTGACCCTGAAGAGGGGGCTCTGGGCAGAGAACCACACAACTGCTCCAATGCGCTGGTTGCCCAGGGTGAATACACGACATAGAAAATGCACTTATTCTCTTCCTTGGTGGTCTCGTTTGGCTGCCCTTTCACAGCATGATCTACAGCACTGTTTATTTTCCTTTAATTACAATGGTTATGCCCCATTTCACAGTAACAGGAGGTTTCACAAAGTTATATGTGTAATTCAAATGTTTATCTGAAGGCTAGTATCTGTGATTAGAAACATTCACTTCTTTGGGGTTCAGTTTCCTTATCAGCAGAATAGGTATCACGTCTGCTTTATTTACAGCTCATTTCTTCTTTCTTGCAACCAGAGTCAAGGTGGTTGGGAGAAACAAGTGAGATAATATAGGTGAAATTTTCTTTGAAAACTATAAAATGCTATACACAAACGTGTAGTTACGATCATTACCAAATTTTAAAGTAATGAGTATTTTTTTAGTTGACAGTTTTTGGACCGAACCGTCTACGACCATAGCCCCCACCAGACCTGTGACGTCAGGTAAGGACAAATAGAATTTGTCCCCATTTACCCATAAGAAAAGTTTGATTTAAACAGAAGTTATGTTGTCCCAGTTTTATTTATTTTACATTATTATTTAGGAATGGGGCCTTCCAATTCAAATTTTATTCCTCTTAGAACCTCTCAACCTTTCCTTAGCCCTAAATGCCAATGAGTCTTTGGACTTCACTGTGACATCTCTACCTGTTCCATCTTTGTTTTGGGTTCCTATTTAGTCTTTCAGAGAATGTTCACATAGCACAGCCCAGGACTTTATTCCTTCTCTTGATTACAGTGACTTCTATTGCCGTCTGTTGAGAATTACTCACATCATGGTGTCCTTGCATTTCTGTGGGTAACCGAGACCTGGCTGGTCTAATGGGCTTCCCACCTCAGCTATTTTCTCTTTCAACTTAACTTCCGCCTCCCTCACCCCCATTATGATACACCTTCCAACTAGCTGTCAGAGTCAACTAGGTGAAACACAAGTTTGATTATACCGCTTTTTTTCCCACCTAAAACTCTCAGTGGCTCTCCATCACCCATTAATTCATTCACTGATTGATTCATTCTCCAGTTAATCTTTATCGAGCCCTTCTTTAGCACAGTGCCCCAAATCTCTTTATCATAACATCCAAGATCCTTCTGCTTTTCTTCTTGGACTCAGCCATATTTTCCAAGCTCTCCCATTTCCTCCTGCCATCTAGAACTCCTAGCCCTGAAGGTGAGACATTGTCTCTCATTCCCACTACCTGGTACCCTCCCCCAATTTTGCCTGCTAAATGTCACTCTCTTCCCTCCTCTGTGACTTTTACTATTTTTGTCAAGTGTTCATCCCTGTGTATCTCAAAGGCCTAACACAGTCTGACATAAAGGAAACACTCAGTGAATGTTTGCGGAGTGAATGGATGAATGAAGAGAAGAAAGAATCACTGGAGATGGACAGAGTGAAATGAAGTCAGATGGGATAAAGGAGGGAGCCAGCATCTCGGGAGAGGAGAAGGAGTGTGTCAGAGAGCATGGGTGAAGGAGTTTGGACAGATATCAGAGGAAGGATAATATCCACATGGGCTGAATGGATAGAGGCAGCCATGGTGAGAGATGTATGCTTTGAGTGACAGGTGTTGAAATAGAAATGAGGGAACAAATGAATAGGATGTATGTTGGATGCTGGATCATACACTGAGGCTGACCCCATCTGGTCCCTCATTTTTGCTTCTCCAGCAGAGCACTGGTGGGAGGTGTTCGTGGGCATGCTCCCCTGGAGGTTCCCCTTGCCCAAGGACTTCTCCCCAGTTCCCTTTACTTATATATATATATAGTTTTGAGGAGTCCATGGTCCACCTTGTAAGTATCTCTTAAACTCATTTCTATCTGCCACCCGTAGATATGATGCCCACCCCCACCCCTGCCATTAACCACTAAAGCTGAATTGTTCTTCATATGACTCTACATTAGAGAGATATATTAAGTGATATTTGTTGCCATGTCCGCAGACGGTCTCTAGAGCTCATTTTGGAATATGATGGGTTAAAAGTTCTTTAATCCTTGGTTGTGCTTATTCCAGTTTTCCGAACAGGAATCAGAAACCTGGTTGTAGATGACGAAACCACTTCTAGCCTGCGGGTAAAATGGGACATTTCAGACAGCAGCGTGCAGCAGTTCAGGGTGACCTACCTGACTGCTCAAGGGGACCATGCGGAAGAAGTGGTAGGAACGGTCTGTATATGTACAACTGCCTAGAAACCATGCAGTTCCCTGACTAACAGAGCTTATGAGGCTGTCTCCAGAGATCCGTGCAAACTGGACTGCTCATTTCTTGGTGACTCTACCATCTCCAGAAACTAATGTTTTCTGTTCATGCAGACTTCACTACTGGTTTCTTGATGACCTTTCTATCTCCAAAACTAGCTCCACATTCGACTTGCTTCAAATTGAGCAAGCTTCTGAACCTTGTCTCCCATGCTGCTTCTGCTGCCCTGACAATTCGTTAGAGCACCAAAGTTGGGTCATACGTTGTCCACTGCATACCGTCACTGTGTGTATATACAGTTGACCCTCGAACAACACGGGTTCGAATTGCACAGGTCCACTTATATGTGGATTTTTTTGATAAATAGAATACAGTCCTGTGTATGTATTTTTTCTTCCTTGTGATTGTCTTGATAACATTTTTTTCTAGCTGACTTTATAGTAAGAATATATCATGTAATACATACAACATACAAAAATATGTGTTAATCAACTATTTACACAAATCGGTAGGGCTTCTTGTCAACAGAAGGCTATTGGTAGTTAAGTTTTAGGGGCGTCAAAAGTTATGCATGGATTTTGGACTGTGCAGGGGCTCACCAGCCCTAATACCTGTGTCGTTCAAGGATCAACCACACACATATATAAACTTCTAACATATAGACTTTTAATATATACACATATACTAAACTTCTTTGCCCTTGGGAATATGATTAAAAGTTTCTATGCAAAGCATGCATGAAAGGTTGTCTTTATATAGTTGAAGTGTTCCTAATAAGAGAGCATCCATTAATACATAGTTATGTTTTTCACTGACATCAACTCATTTTCGGCAGTTCTATAGTCATTTCTAACTTACTCTTAAATCTGACTGTTTCCCTAAGGGGATTTGATTTTTATATGCTGAGTTTTCTTTGTTTCATCTAATTTGTTTTTTTATATTAGAAACCTGGGTACACTTTGAGTCATGGCCTTCCCGTGTTTTCTTAATTGACACCATATCATTCCTTTTATTCAAGAACATGAACATTGTTTCCTGGATGGGCTTCCTATCAGACCAGATAACTCCAGTTTGCATCTAAAGGAAATTTTTCTTTTTAGTCATGGACTACGCCTTCTTTAACCTCATTACTTGTATTTCTTGCCCCCTGCTGCATTATTTTGAGACACTCTAGGAAAGACATCTCCAAATTCATTATTGCTCAATGAATAACATTATTATCCTTTGTTCCTCCTCCTTACATATAAAGCCTTTGATGAAAAATTATTTTCATTTATGTGCTTACATAAACAATTATTTGAGCCTAAAATTGTCTCAGGAAAGTATTTAATTTCAGGCTGATAGAGGACTTGTTACAGAGCACAGTGATACCCTTCGGAATAAGTCAGGTGCACGGTGAACAACCAGAAGGTCCATGAAATTGGTCTGGGGTGCTTTTAGAAGGTTGATGGACACTTAAACAAATTAAATTGAGTTATAAATTCACTCAGATCATACATTTCAAATGACCCACGATTGAAAAATTCAAAATAAGATTGTACTTAACAATGGTAACTAGGGACATAATTTGGACGTTTCATTTGCCCTGTTATTGTCCCATATTTTAATTTAGTTCCTAAAAATGAGACCCATAAAAACTTCCCAGAATAAGAGTTTTGTTTTTTATTTCTACTCTTTCCAAGAAACATATTAAGCTTCTTGCTAAATTATCTTGCAACTTGGGAAGACTAACAATTTAATCTCATGCATGTACTTGTAAGTTATGCAAGGTAAAATAATAATAATATTTACTTTGGGTTGTCTCTAGATAATATTCCCTTTACTAGTTTCTTTCATTTCACACTGTTTATTTTGAAACACTTGGACACCTACATGAAGGAAACAAAAGATCAAAAGTCTGAAACACACATGTGGCCCCAGTTAAGCAAACCCTTCATAAAAATGAAAAATATTGATAAATTTGGTGGTGATTATTTACTGTGCAGAAGTGTTTTTGCTAAACCGAAGAAAGTACTGTGGAATTTTAAATATCAAGCTCCTCTACCGAATTCCACTTGAATTGGATTTGTACACACTTAATTTACAGGCATATTTTCAGGGACCCAACTGAGGATTAATTGAGAATTCATATCTCAGTGTTTAGGAAATGTTACTTCTACATAAGTGTATTATTATTATTAGAGACAGAAAGTGGGTGCATCTAGATTTAGATTATAAAACAAAAATAGGGAGGCGGTTGCGAATCTGTAACAAAATTCAAAGGCCTTGAATTCCCAACACCAAATGAGTATCTTTAAGTAATAATGCATGACAGAGAAAGGCAGAGAGCTAAAGCACATTATAAAAGTGAGAAAGTTGTGTCTAGATAAGAGAAATGCCTCTTACCGTCTTACCAAATTTTCCTTAACTATAAAAGCTCATTAGATTTGCTTGAGGAAATGATCAAATGAGAGCATCGTATTCGTCTGTAACATTAGTAAACAAAGTAAAACTTCAGTATATGGAAAACAAGGAGAATTCAATTTCCTTTTCCAATCGAGTAAGTGAAGTATTCATATACTTGCTAAACCTAATCAAATCTACCAAATATTTCCAATAAAAAGCTTTTGAACTTGCAGAAAGTAAAGCTACTTGGCCGGCAATGCCTTTGCCCTGAATCTGTTGTCAGGGTATGGAGGTCTCACACTTCTTTATTTGTAAAAAGCTGATCAGGATTTCAGACTTTCCTAGAGCCTAGATGTCAACATCCATCACCATGACCTGAATTCTGATTTGCAAGAAATGTTCCAGAACACGTATACTCAGTGTGTGGCTCTGTCTCCTACAAGATAAGTTCGGATAGTAAGATTAAGCTTTTAGAAACATTTATAGCGATTTGACGATCCTGCAGCATCCAAGGACATGATCATGTTTTCCAGAAATTTTGTTTTATTGTATTTTATAAAAATATTAGTCTTCAATAGATTGGAGTTAAAATGGCACACCAAATCTACCCAGCCCCCTACCACAGATAGCATTTGACTCACTGTCTAGACACAGTTTTATAAGGTAGGAACACAATGAGATGCAGGGAACCCTATTTCTACTGATGGGATCCAGGCTGCTCCGAACAGCTTTGGACAATAATGGAGCCAGACATGAAGTTCCATTTCTAAAAGAAAATTTAAAATGTGAAAGTCCACTGGTTAGATTTGCATCTCATTTCATCATAAGCATCTTTTATAGAACTGTTTTATAAACAAAACTGCCATCTGCTGTGATCTGCTGCATCTGTTTTTAGTAAGAGCCCATCTTTACCCTGCTCTGTGCAAACAAGCAGAGGCCAAGCAGAAGGAACTTTGCATTCCCAAGAGGAGATTTACATTTTATTCTTGGAAATGAATATCATTAGGGTAAAAAGGTTCAAGTGGTGTAGCCACGTGGAGCAGGGTGTAGTGGTTAAAGCAAGGCTCAGGCTAGATATCCTGGATTTCAGGATGGCTTCTTTACTCAATAGCTGTGTGGGCCTCAGTTTCCCCATATGTAAAATTCATGTAAGGTTACTCCTTACCTCAAAAGGTTGTGGTGAAGAGTAAGTGAATTTTTTTTTTTTTAAAGATTTTATTTATTTATCTGAGACAGAGAGAATGAGAGAGACAGAGAGCACATGAGAGGGGGGAGGGTCAGAGGGAGAAGCAGGCTCCCTGCCGAGCAGGGAGCCCGATGCGGGACTCGATCCAGGGACTCCAGGATCATGACCTGAGCCGAAGGCAGTCGCTTAACCAACTGAGCCACCCAGGCGCCCCGAGTAAGTGAATTGCTATATTAAAATTCTTAGGGTAGCACCTGGCGCGTAGTAATTGCTGGGTAAAAGATGACTATTATTATAAACCACAGCAACTACTTCCTAACAAGCTCAGTGATTCCTCCAAAATGGCACTACTGCTTTCAGAATTCCACCGTCTAAATGTGATTTATTCCAAGCCCGTGCATTTCTCAGTTTGAGAGATGACCTTATTTAAGGAGTATCAACATGGGTGGTTTGCTAAACAGACAGCTTGGACCGAATGCCTAGGCTCTGTGTTTCGAAGGAGTTCTATTTAAAAGAAGTGCCCTGAAGGAAGCTACATTGATGGGGTAATGCAAGTCAGGGCAACCCCTGTTCTTCCTTTACCTGTCCTTAATGCCGGGCTTATCTAACTCATTCGAGAATAAAGCAGAGCTCTTTAAAAAAAAAAAAAAAATCTTCCTCCCGGGTCCACATCCATACAGCCCTGTAGTATATTTCAGTGTCCCTTTCATTCAAGGAGTAAAATCATACTAATTCAATATAAAATCACCTAATTCAGACTTCCTTTTTAACAGTACATTTTAGAAAATTGCTTTTAGAGCTTAGCAGTATCTTAGCAACAGCTGCTTCTGGGTTCAACTCGAGGCTTCCTAGGGCTTATTCCATGATTTATAGGTCTCTTCCCTCATCCAGAAGTAGACAGCACAGCCCTTTGCCTGCTGGCATTTTACCCAGCCCTTGAATCAGAAAGCATCTCCAGCGGTCCCAGTCTTGTGACTCCCTTGAAACATGTTTGGGTCAGTTCTTAGATCTTACTTAGCATTTTTCCAGCCATGATTAAGTTCCTCAGATGGCCCAGAGATGTGCCAGCATCTGACTGCAGAAGCAGAGGCAGAAAGGCTTGTGGTTTTAACATTGAGAACATGTGGCTTTTCTGGTCCATATGCTCTTTGGGGGGATACCAGAATTTTCACTACTGAGCCACGTGGCATGTTACACTGATGCTTGTGCAGTGTGGACCTCACCCCTGCATTTCCGTTTTTGTAGCCTTGAGAGGTAGAGTGATGGTGATTTCAGATTGAGGAAGACATCTCCTTTTAGAAATAAAAAAGCTGCCTCAGTTTTTAGTCCTACTGCTAACTCTGTTTTGCTCTGGAAAACGCGGATTTAATGTGTGGTTCTGTTGTTCTTGGCTAGTTTCCATTCTTTTCTAAAGTGCTGGGATTGGATTATGTCTGAGAGAGTAAAGAATGGAAGGCTGAATTTTCAAGAGGATATTTAAGTGGAATAAAAAATGATAAGCAGGCTGGGTTATAGAATGAACCCTCCTAAGCTATAAACACCTGCTTTCCAAATAGATGATGATTCTCACTTCTGGGTACTTTACAAATGCTGAAAAGATGTTGAGAGAAGATGATTCCTCAGAGCCTAATTGCTTCAAATTTAAACCTGCTTTAGAGGGTATAAGCTGAGGGCTGCTGTGAGGGGAATTCCAGAGAGAAATGCTTTTGCACGCATGCCTCTTTTTCTCAAGCACATTGCCTTGCTTCTGATTATTTCCAAGTCCCCATAGTCCTGCTCCATTAGTAAAACAACAGGAATAAAGGTCTTAAGCAGCACCATGGTCCTTTGTTTTTCTCTTCAGGTTATGGTGCCTGGGAGCCAGAACAATCTCCTTCTGAAGCCTCTGCTTCCCAATACCGAGTACAAAGTCACGGTGACTCCCATCTACGATGATGGAGAAGGTGTCAGCGTCTCTGCCCCCGGAAAAACCTGTGAGTGAAGCCTTCTCTCTGTGCCTACTAGCTGACTAATTAATTGAAAATGCCCATCCCCTGCAATGTGCCCCGAAAGCCACAGTGGAGTGTGGTGAAAAGAGCAAAAGAGATTGAGAGACAGAAAAATCTGAATCCTGTCTCCACCCAGGCAAGCTGTATGGCTTTGGGCAAGGTGAGCAAGCTGCTCTGGGCTTCAGTTTTCTCGTGTGTAAAAGCTAAGATTTAACAAACTACGTCTTCCTCTTCCAACATCTAATTCATCACAAGTCCTGTTGATTCTCCAAAATGAGTTCTGCGGGCCAGTCCTCTTTTGTCTTCATCTGACGGCTCCGCCCTGATCCACGCCTTACTCTCTGTCACTAAAATGAGCGCTTCCACTCTTTGATCCTTCACTCTCCTCCCGGCAGCCCGAGAAGCTTCTCAAAATACCAATCATCTCATGTCAGAACTCTGTGTCAAGTCTCCCAATGGCCTCCCGTTGTACTCAGGATAAAATCCAACATCCTTCCCGTGGCCCTACAAGGTGCTCTAAGACCTGGACCCCGCCAGTTTCCTTAATCTCACCTCCTAACAAGCGTCCCAGCCCTACCTCCTTCCCTGCTCTTCACTGGACATTTTAAGCTTGTTGCTGCCTTAGGACCGATGTACTATTCCTCCCATACAGAATATCCTTCCCCAGATGTCTGCATTTGGGGCTTTTTCTTGCCATTTTGGTTCCAGCTCAAAGTCACCTCCTCAGGCTTTTCTGACCACTCCATGCAAAGTAGCTCCCACTCTCTAAGATCTCAACCTGTTCTTTGGTTGTTGTTTTGTTGTTGTTGTTTTCTCATGTTATGGCGCTAATGACTACCTGATATTTTCTTGTTTACTCGTGTATTTGTCTATTGTGTGTCTCCCCCCTCGGAGAAGCAGCAGCATGAGAGGCCAGAACCTCATCCCTATTGTTGGCCTTTTCGTGCAAAGCTCCTACGGTGCTGGGTGGCTCAGAGGGGGCATCACTCAGTGTTTGTTTTGGGTGACTTGGCCATGGCAGTCAAGCAAGGAGCATACACCAAGGAGCACACCATTGGTTAAAGGCACCACAAAGTCTTCGCTGTCTTCATTGCTGTGTGGTTGTCTGTACTTGCATGAACGACCTCAGAACCCATTGGCTTCAAATAGGAACCATTTTATTCTAGTGCATGATTTTATAGGTCAGGAAATTAGGCCAGGCTTGCTGGAAATTCTCCTCCACGTGGTATGGATGAAGGTCACCTGGTGGGCTGGGTTGGTCTAGAGCATCCAACACAACTTGACCCACATGTCTGGCTGGCATGTTGGTGGGGACACTTGGAAGGCTGGACTCAGCTGAGCCTCTCTCTTTCCATGTGGTCTCCGAGCCTCTCCATGTACTGTTTCCAGCAGGAGAGTCATAGTTCATACGTGATGACTCAGGACTCTAAGAGCAAGAGTTCCAAGAGGTGGAAAGTGGGAACTGTCATGATAGTTAAGGGCTATGTTTGGCCCTGGTACAGAGTCACTTCTGCTGTAGTCTGTTGGATGAGGTATTCATAGAACCCACCCAAATTCAAAGGGAGGGCCATAGCCTCCACCACTCAATGGGAGGAGGGTAAAAATCCGGCACCCATCTTTAATCCACCACAGTTACCAACCAGTTATGTATGACTGGGTGCAGAATGGCGGCAAGGCCTGAATTCTGTACTTGGGCGCTTAAGTGTGACTTTTTCAAGTAAGTATACAAGCCATGAAAATTCTGTAGCTGCTGGTTTAAAATAAGCACAGTGAATTCTGTTGTTCTGAGTCAGTTTTAGATTATTTTTAACACTCAAATATTCAATAAAGTTACTGTAAACCCTGCCGCTGTAGGGAGGGAGGGAAAGGGAAGGAAGGGATGCAATGGGAAGGCAATGGGGCTCCATCTAACTGCTGCTGACCTGGGCTCAAAGATCTACTTTGAACTGTCGTATGTTAAAAATTAGCATAATCTGTAAAAGGCTTTCATGATGAGCAAATATATGCACTCACACAAATAAAAACCATTTGAAGACTTAAATCTTTTGTTTTGTTTTGTTTTGTTTGTTTTGTTTTTTTATTCTGTTAATCCCCTACATTACATCATTAGTTTTAGATGTAGTGTTCCATGATTCATTGTTTGTGTATAACACCCAGTGCTCCATGCAGAACATGCCCTCTTTAATACCCATCACCAGGCTAACCCATCCCCCCACCCCCCTCCCCTCTAGAACCCTCAGTTTGTTTTTCAGAGTCCATCGTCTCTCATGGTTCGTAAAGACTTAAATCTTATTGCAGAAATACCACCACATACAACAATTATCTATACAGTAGAATTATTTCAAGGTGTTAGTAGATGATCTTCCTATTGTAAGCAATAGTCAACACAGCTATGTTCCATCAACAGTAACAAAAATGATGACAGTAGTATCTGTCAATATGCACAATGGTTTACAAAGGTTCTCCATATAAATGGCTTAATGTCTTAATAAAAAATTGGTAAACAATAATATATAGTTTCGAACAATATAGGCAATATGAAGATGAAAGCAAAAAAAAATCACCAGAATCTTCCCTCCTGGAGTTACCATCATTACCATGGTGCGAGCACCCTGGATATTGCTGTACAAACATACTTTGATAGTGGAACACAGTGGTGTATAGACAGAAATGTTTCATAAACCTATTCAATTCAGTTTTACTCAAAATAAACTGAAGACAAAAGAATGAGAATGACCTTGAATGAACTACTGATCTTCACATGAAAGTGTTTCACCACAAGAATTAATTTTCTATATATTTAATTTTTAGAACAACCATAGACTCTCAAAATCTCACTGTGTGTTTTAATACATTTTTACTTGTAAATATTTTTAACATTATGGGAAGCTAGCTTAGATTTTGTTAACAGTGTTGTTTGTAAAGATGGAAACTACACTAAACCACTGGTTTTGCTTTTCTCTGCTCAGTGTCGCCCTCTGGTCCCCAAAACTTACGAGTCTCAGAAGAATGGTATAACAGGTTGCGCATTACATGGGATCCCCCACCTTCCCCCGTAAAGGGCTATAGGATTGTCTACAAACCTGTTAGTGGTAAGTAATGCTTTGTAAAAAAATATTGTTACCATAATTAGGGATCTGAAATGGTTTTCAAGATAAGTTATTTTTGTTTTGATTTTCTATCTATCTTTGCTTTTATCTTTAGTTTCAAGAAGTGGGAAGGGTCTTAACTTTTTTGAAAAAAATTTTTTTTCCTTGTATGGTTAGTTTTCCTTGTATGTATGGTTAGGCTTCTGTTATCAGAACAATGAAGTTATGACTCCACCTAAAAAAATGACTGGGCATGTTTATGAACAGAATACACACTTGTTATGCACCTAACCTAGGTGCACCCCAGACAAGGAACCAGCCGAAGGACGTCTTGACTTGGTAGGAGTAGGAAGCTTCTATGGCTCAGTGGATATATAAGCCCTAAACATTCAGAATCTCTAATTTCTAATTCCTTTTCTATCTCTTCTTGGATTAGTAGGAAAAAGTTGGCTTACCAACTACTTAGTCTCTTCATTTTGGAAACTGTATTGGAAACTGTATAAAATTTGGAAACTGTATAAATTTCATCAAAGTCCTAAGGTTGTGGTTGTAAAATGCTTTTCCATCAGCCTCTTAGCCACCTGGATGAGGAGATCTCTCACTCTCCTTACCTGCCACATCTTTCCATCCTGAAAGCAGGAGAATGGCGCCAACAGGGGCAATCATGGCCTTGGTCCAAATGTCTGGAGAGATGAGGCACTTGTTACACTATGAACTCCTGACATTAAGCACTTCTGTGAAGTTTAAACAGGAAACTAAAAGTAGATATTAGAGGGGTCTTGTCCGTTTTCTGGACTTGGGCCTTCAACTCTGATTATTCATAAGAAAGGAGTTCTCTAATTATGTTTACTGATTCGGCAAGAAAATTTAGAGTATTCTTTTAACCATTAAATTCATCTTTCTGCCTTCAAAGAGCACATGAGGCTCAGTGTGTCATCTGAGATGTTGCTCTTGCCTCTGGAACACTTTTCACCTTTTTCTATTGTGTCCTATTATCCAGGTCCATACAAGTAAAATACCCCCACCTCCAATTTCTCCAGACATCTCTACGAACTGAAAATAAAATAGCAAGAATATACCATGGATGCACTGGCTTGCTCAAGACTGACTCTTTGCGATCCATCACCAATTTTGTGGTTGCTTTTCTTTAGGCCTGAAGCATGTGTTAATTCATAAAACAGCCTTGCTAGATTCGTTCTTTGGATCATTTTGTAAATATTTATCAGATGTTCTGAAGGAAAACAGCTTTGTTTTAGGCCGGTGATTGTCAATTGATGCAATTTTGCAGCCCAACAGAGATTTTTGATTGCTACAACTTGGGAGGATGAGGGGTTGCTATGGGCATCTGACAGGTACTGTTAAGCATCGTACGAGTCACAGTACCTCCCCCTGCCCCCTGCCATCCCAGAATTAAGAATTATCCAGCCCAAAATGTCCATAGCCCTGAGGTTGAGAAATCTTGCTCTAAGTTAAGTGGGAGAATTGTATGTGGTCGTTTGAGTTAAGATTTTCGTGCATGAGAAAATCACTACTGAGATAACATGCACATATAGAAATATATAAATATGTTGTTGGGAGGGGGTTCTGAAGTAAAGTAAGGAGTATTTTAGGAACTTGTTAGTAACTCAGAACTCTTAAAGTATGAGCACAGATGGGAAAACGCAGGAGGTAAATAAGTTTGTGTAGGAATGTTTTTAATGCTAAATCAAAGACTCCACTGGGCTGAAAAAGAGGTGAAAATGTAAAGACACCGAAGAAACCAACTGGTCAAGGGCCTTGGGATAATAGTGTCATCTGTCTGTTCTTAAAAATGCTCAGAGGAGGGGATAGGACTGGTAGTGGTAACATTTATGCTGGACCCCCATGTGGCAAGGTACAGCACAGTGTCCAACGTAAAATCTGCTCCTCCTGTCTCTTGCAGGCCTGCTGGGACAAGGCTGGGTGTCTGAGAAGGGACAATTGAGAATGACTTCTTTAGTTTGGCAAGTGCCCCAAAGCCTACAAAGCCTGTGGCGATGTAGTCAGCCTTACAATGTGGCAGATGGCAGATTGTGAGGTGGACCAGCTTCTCTGAATAAGCACTAGGGAAAGAACTGTATTTGAGGGAAAGGACTAGATCCCTAAAAAGAGCCCTAGCCTGGTAATCAGGTATGTCCGTCTCAGAGCCAGATGGGGCTAGGTTCAAAACCCAGCTCTGCTGTTTGTCTTCTACGTAATCCTGGGCAACTGAAACACAGTCAACCAGTACAATTCCCGTCAGGAGTGTTCCCATTTTTCCATATTCTGGTGTAACTGAAATCACTCTTTCTCCCTTAGTTGCTGGCCCGACCCTGGAAACTTTTGTGGGAGCTGACATTAACACCATTCTTATCACAAACCTCCTCAGCGGAATGGACTACAATGTGAAAATATTTGCCTCCCAGGCCTCAGGCTTCAGCGACGCTCTGACGGGCGTGGTGAAAACATGTAAGACTGATGTCCCGTTGCCTCAGCCCCTGCATGTGGTTTTGCTGCTTTGTTTTCACTGTAACTCAACTCCTGCTTCAACTTGGCGGTTGGCTTTTATTCTCCTCAGCATTGCCCTTTCTGGATGGTGTTTCATGGAAAGAAAAGTGCGCTCCTCACTCAGGGCTGTGTAGTTCAGCGTCCTGGTTGGCAGGCTGAACATCAGAACCTGGCATTCAAATATACTTGCCGGTGGCTGATAGGATTTCCTTCTGGAAAGTCTTTGTTGGCATTTTTCACATTAGGTGAAATTTTCCAACCAGCCTGTAGCCTGACATGGCCAATGCCAGTCAAAGTTGGGCCGGAGGGGGTTGGGGGTGGGGGAGGTTTGCCTTTTCTCAAAGTCTTTGCCCCTCCCCCCTTATGTGAACACACACACACACACACACACACACTTGCCACCCATAAAAGATACAAAAAGGACTTTCTTCTGTACCTTTTAAGGGTTTTCATGCTGTCTGCACACCATCTGGGACTTCTCATTGGCATATACCACTTCCAGACAGCCATGGTATAAGAATGTTTTCCAAACTCCAGCACGTATGTTCCATATTCCTCATGTTTGTTATCCTTCCACACCATCTGTTTAATATATTTCTTTAAATCGACTTACAATTTTTTTAACTTAAATACTTTTCAAAACCCACGTAATTATCCTAATACACATTAAAGATAATACATAAATAATGAAAATAAACATGGTGTGGCTGTATGCTAATTAAAATCATGCTGAGTGCTCTCAGCTGTGCGAGCCCCACACCTGAGAAGGATAGTCAAAAGTAGAAGTCTTAAATCTGCCACTTATTGGCTGTTATCTTGAGCAAATGACTTAACTTCTCTGAGCTCCAGTTTTCTCAACTCTAACATGAAGATGATAGGCTAATTGTGAGGCTTGCAGAAATAATGCGTAAAATGTCTGCCCTATGGCAAGCACCAGTGAATAACCATTATTATTATTGTAATAATTGTGCTTTATACCCTTAGCCCATAAGTCACTGTCATCCCTCATCAAATAATTTATCTGATGAATAGAATGTTGCAAGAATGGGGCATATATTAAACCAGACCCCAAGCCACCTATATTTGGCCACCTACATGTTAGATAGGGCCAGGCTTTTCACTAGAGGAGGCTTCCTGAATCTTTTTGTATGGATTATTTTAAGACCTTAAAGGCTGGATTACAAATCAATTTAATCTCAAAAGAAATAGGCTGTCTTCAACAGATCTAGGAAGATGTTGGCCTGTGGTTCTGATCTCGTACTTGGCTGGTGCCGTGATACCATTCTGGGCACCAGGGTAACCTCCAAGGGATTTTCCTGTTGTTCTATTATAGCAATCCCACTGTCCTGCCTTAGGAGCACCCTAGACTCTCCTGCACATTTTCCCTCCCCCTCTCTTCCCTTCACTGGCTTATCTTCATTTTCCTCTCTAGATCACTCTTTCTCTCAGGGCCACTTTTTCTGTCGCTGTGATTTTTTTATTGGCCTCTCTTCTCCATGCTCTGTCTTGTCTCTTTCTATCCTCTTTTCTCTGTTTCTCTTCTTCTTCTGTCCCATTCCTCTTCTCTCCTTCAATAAATACGTTGGGTATTCCAAATATATCTTAAAAGAGAGTATTGAATTGTTTTATATTCTGTCCTTAAAGTAAAAATTAGATGGGCTTTTTATTTGTTTTCTCTCTTTCTCCCAAGCAGAGTAAAAGCCCATACAATGCAAATAAATTAATTTAAGGAGTTTGTTAAATTTAGTGTGGTGACATAAATCATCAATGATTTCCTTTTTTTTTTTTTTTATGGAACAAGAGGGCTTATTTATTCGGCATTGGGAAAAGAGGTCTTCTCTCTAATTTAACAGAAAGGAACAATGTGAAGATGTAAATTTTGATTAGGCAAGATTATTTTTACCATCTTGAAAAATAATTTTAAACTATTTTTGTGATATAAGGTAGCGAAAACAGAGGGAAAAACAAGAGAAAATGATGTGGACAAAAGTCAGAGGTCATTAGAGAAAGTAAATATTAATTTTCTACTTTTTCTGCTTGAGTCTAAGTGATAAACACCAGATACTTACTCCTTTCTTGTATTGGAGAAACACTATTTTTATTGCTTCCCCCAGATAACCTTTCTGTGAATCATTTTTATATATCATTTTGTATATCATTGAGCTTTATCAGAGGCAGATTTTTCAGTTATTACCATTCTCAGGTACATCTATAGTTTGGGACTTAGTTCTGCGATGAATAGGAATCTGTGTATTTGTTTTTTATAATTTTTAATGTGTTAAATCTTTCATTTTTACATTTTCAAAAACATGTTCACCTCCTTCAATCACATCTTTGAAGGCCAGTCCTTATGAAACTGCTCTTGTTTGAGTAAGACTTCCCTTTTGTCAATTTTCTTGTCCCTTTTATTGAAGCCAAGGCCATCCTTCAGTGTTCGATAAGTGCATATTATATTTAATTTTTTTATAAAAGTATTATATATTAATTGTGGAATATTTAAGAAAACACAAATAAATAAAGAGGGAAGATTAAAAATCACTCAGAATTTCACCCTCCATTACATCTGGTCTTTTCCCTGTGAACAGATATTTCCTTTTTTGTTTACAAGTATCAAACAGACCATATCATCCATAATGTTTTGCAACTGCTCTTTCCAGTAATAAAATAGTTATCTTTTGTGCACTAATTTATTGAGTTGATGGATTTCCCACCACTGGCTATGGGAATTCTAATTCTTTTTTTTTTTTTTTAAAGATTTTATGTATTTATTTGAGACAGAGAGCATGAGAGGGAGGAGGGTCAGAGGGAGAAGCAGACTCCCTGCCGAGCAGGGAGCCCGATGCGGGACTCGATCCAGGGACTCCAGGATCATGACCTGAGCCAAAGGCAGTCGCTTAACCGACTGAGCCACCCAGGCGCCCTCTAATTCTTTGAATTGGAATTTTATTGTGTTAAAGTTCACTTCAGGCTTGGGGACATATATGGCATTGTCTGTAATGTGACGTAGGTATGTTTCTGTTTCATTCTAGTGTTCTTGGGTGTGACCAATCTTCAAGCAGACCAGATTCAAATGACCAGCTTGTGTGCTCGGTGGCAGGTGCATCGTCATGCCACTGCCTATAGGGTGGTTATAGAATCGCTCCAGGGTAAGTGCAAGCCTGATTTTGTCAGGCACTCATGTACTTGGTTCTGTGTAAATCTCTGTGGACAACATGTATGTAACATTAGACCAGAGCCCTCTTCTTGAGGAGGCGACGTTATATTATGGATCCTGCAGGATATGGAGTCAAAATGGCTAGTGAAGCCAATTCTTTAATCTCTCCAAATGATCATTTTCTCATCTGTTTAATGGGTATGACCATGCCGGTCTTGTGGCATTCTCTGAGGTTTAAACTGAGATAAATCCACGTGAGACATTTACAACAGTGCTTTGCACACAGGAAGCTCCAGAGAAATGTTAGCTGCTACTGGTAATAGGAGACAAACAACCAGGACTAACACACAGTAAAATCATATGGTGCTATTATTTTGGCATTTACTCCATGGGGATCTCAGTTTGCCTTTAATGTTTTTTCTTACTCTTTTTATTTTGGGGGATAGTTGGTGAACAACAAATTCATTCAGGAGATGGTTTAATATATCTCTGCCATCAGAGGCAGGTTTTTCAGTTATTACCATTCTCAGGTGCATCTACAGTTTGGGACTTAGTTTCAAAGTTGAAACACTAAAAATGTATGTTTATTTCAAGTAAAAGTTTCAAGAATAACAACAAAAGGCTGATTCCCAAAAAGTGAGTTTCTAGGGACTGTGAATCCTGTTTTCACATTATCAGCTTGGATAATATTCAGAAGATGAGATCAAATAATGAAAAATACTTTGATCTGATTTGTATTTTTTTTAAAGATTTTATTTATTTATTTGACAGAAAAAGACACAGCGAGAGAGGGAACACAAGCAGGGGGAGTGAGAGGGAGAAGCAGGCTTCCCGCTGAGCAAGGAGCCCAATGTGGGGCTCGATCCCTGGACCCTGGGATCATGACCTGAGCCGAAGGCAGACACTTAATGACTGAGCCACCCAGGCGCCCGATCTGATTTATATTATCAGTAGAAAAGATATGTCTTGTTATTTGGGGGAGACTCTAGGAGACACTGGAGAATCCCAAGTGATTCTTCTAATCTTTCAAATTCGGTAATAAAATTGGTAAAAAAAAAAAAATTTTCTTTCTGGACAAATGATGATGGTTTTCTCATTTTAAAAAGCAGGAGCTAATTTTGGGGGTCTGAATGGGACTGGGTTTAGTAGCCCATATCTTGGGTATAACTACATCCAAAGTGCAGAAATTTCACTTTTGGTCTAATCCAGAGAGTGGAAAGCACAGATTAATAGAGCGGTGAGGGCATTTGGAAATACGGGGAGAATGTGAGAATAGAACATAAGCAACACGAGAAGAGACTCCTGCCAACCCCAGCCAAGACAGTGTCTCAACAGACATGCTAAGCCACTAATTCCTTGATCCCCTGTGTGTGATCCTATAAGGATCCCTTTAGCCTGGCATGACTAAACATATGGGAGTGGCTTTATTCTGGAATAAACAGTGAGTAAGGAAAAGTCAGGACAAGCCATAAGGATTTCATGGTTGTATTTAATATGATTTATGGGATGTTTAAGCAAAAGCACATGAAAGCCATGCAATTGTTTGAGAAACGAGTATAAAATCTTGAGGAGTTATGTTTCATATATCTTTATAAAATGAGTTAAGTCACATTTTCATATAGAAAGGTTGACATTTAGTGGTATTTGTTAGGCTTTTAAAAAAATACTGAGGATAAAAATCACACTCCCAAACTATCCCACAATTTTTTTTAACCTTTTATATCATTTAAGAAGTTGAGATGAAGGGACATAGGCTCCTATGGATATTCATTGTCTTTCATAAAAATTATATAGACTGACAAAAAGATATATCAAAACTGGCTTTATTAATGGAATTAGTGAGCTCCATAGTCTTTTTTAAATTAAATATCTTTAGCATATTTGCAAACTAGCACTGGGATTTTTATCAGAAAATAGGGGATGGATGTGTCTGATAACATTGACCTGGTAGTCTAAAACCTCAAAAAGCTCTTTCTGAAGCCAAGCCCTTTGTTAGCAAAAAAAATATGAGTCTACATTTCCTTCTTATCTTCAAGAGAAGTTAACTTGTACTCCCTCAGTATTGTTTCCAGGATTCCAAATACCTCTTCAACTGAGCCTTGATAGCCTCAATTAAACAAGAATGAACAAAGTGTTGCTCAATTGATTTTTCATCAGCGTTTATAGCTGGGAGATTTATGAGCCCAATTAGCTTGCATCTCATTCATCCAGTTGTTTAACTGAATAATATTAATTAACAGACAGCAACAGTTTCTAATTCACAGCCTCAAAGAGGAGTGTTGGGGTGGGGAGGGAGCATGAGGATAGCAGTAGGGAGTATGTTTATTTTAATATATAGTTTAGATCAAGTCATAGTTTTCCTACTCTATAGAGTAGGGAAGAATTAGGTTGCGTTTCTTTTCTTTTTTTAGCACTTTGACCTCCTTCACTGATTTCTCCTACACACCCCCCACCCTAACTCCTGCCCCTGGCAACCAGGAATCTGTTCTCTGTATCTATGAGCTTGATTTCAGGTTGAGTTCCTTTATTTTACAAAGAAATGCAACCGTTACCCTGATTGGTGCCTTTGAAGGACTCTGGTCAGATGCAGATTCTTCCATAGGCAGATGGTTTCAAAGACCCCTTTGTTTTAACTTTGGAATATCTCCCATTGGCTACATATGCTGCCTGTGCAGAAATTTTAGTCCTTCCACCCAAGAGGCGATACTAGAGAGAAGTGGGATCTAATTCTTCCATGTGATAGAGAAAAGCTTTGTCCCAGAGTGACCTATTTTTTAATGCTTCTGACCAATTCCTACTGTTTGACAAGTAATTTTTTTCAGTTGTTTTTCTCTTTTTTTTTAAATTTTATTTTATTATGTTATGCTAATCACCATACATTACATCATTAGTTTTTGATATAGTATAGTCCCCATGGTCTGGTCGTGTGCATTTGTATTCTGAGATGAAGTCAGTGGAGAGGCCTCTGTTTTAACCATAATTGCTAGTCAACTTCTCTGGGCTTCAGTTTCTCTAAAATTACTTTTTTTTTTGAGGCTTTTATCTGAGGTTATACCTACAAATTTCCAAGGTTTTTGTGAATAAAGTAGTCAGGCTGTATCATTCAGGTTTGTTTGTAAATGCTAGAAATGCAGATAAAAGGAACTTAAGCAAAGGGTCAATTAATTGACTAATATACTGGGAAGTTTGGAAGTGTCTAGCACCAGGCACATCTGGATCTAAGTGTTCAAACAATGCCATCAAGACCAAGTCTTGCTCTCTTCTGCTCTGTGCTTACGCTCAGCCAGATTCTCTGAGTTGGCCCCAGTCAGATCCAGAATGACATCCTCCCAGCTAAGAGCTTAACCAGTCTGAGTGAAAAGAGAGCTTCTCTTTCTCAATAATTCCAACAAAAGTCCAGGAACTGAGTCATATTGGCTTGGCTTGGGTCACATGCCCCTAAATCTGTCATTGAGTTCAAGGGCATGAAATAAACTGGTCAAACTTGGTTGCCTCCCATCTCTGTATCTGGAGGAGAGGAGGGTTGTTATTCAGTTCTTCCCAAATCATAAAGACCAAGAGTAGGGAAGAACAGATTCAAAGAAAGAGGGAATAGATGCAAACCAGGCAAAAACAACAGATGTCCTCTACTCATATAAATATTATGACTTTTTTTATAGCCAAGAAGAAAAAAAAAAAGAAAGAAAGTTACCAGAAGGATGAGGTCCTCTCAGGAGAGACTGAAATAAATCTGTGTTTGAGTCACTCATCCCCTTGCCAAATTAAAATTGTAGGCTTTTGGTTAATGGTAGGACAGACCAAAGTCAGCGACTTTTGGTTGGTCTTGAGTGGCTCAGAACCCCATGAGAGCCTCCATTAGTTCTGTAGATGCTCTGGGATTCTGTCTCTCTCTCCAGCTATTTTTGAGTTGACTTAGCACCTAACGTTGGGTATAGCATTTCCCTTTAGGTTCACATATTTAGATTCTACATGGTCCCAAATACTTTATTCCCTTCCTAATCTCCATAACTTGGTGAATTTCTTTCTAGACTGCATAAGGAAGGTTTCAAAGGACGTTCAACTTGTCTTCTGTCTTTTGGTGTTGAAATGCCAGTTTTGCGGTATCATTGACAAACAGAATGGGCAGCATAGTGGAGAGCCTACCTTACCAGACACCATATCCAAAGCAAAAGATCATGTGAAACAAAACATATTTTCAAGATTAAACTTTTTGAAGCAGTGACATTATGATTGCTGGTCAGGGTATTTGAGAGACCTGGGGATTGGAAGCATTGATATCATAAAATGCCAGCAGAGTATTCTGGATCCTGGATATTCTTTGCTTGTGGATCTCAGTAAGTACTCATAGGACATTTTGGTGAGTCAAGCTGATGGCATCGTTATCAGCAGAATAATAACCCAGACGATATATTCAGCCTTGCTTCATGAGAATGAAGGCACAAAGACAGAATTTCTTCCCCTTTTCCAAAAAAATAAATTAACTCGCTGCTTTTGGCACAAGGGGTTGAGGAAATTAGTCATCATTTGATCAGTTTGAATGTTTTCCTTTAAGGCAAAGCCAGTAGACCTAAATCACACATGCCAAAAGCAACATGGATACATCCCCATTCATGTAACCCCTCTTTGCTATTATTGGGAATTAAAGCAATACTGTTTCCCAATAATTTTACAGTGCTTGTTCCAGTTTTCCAATGTTTTGAGATTTTTTTGTTGTTGTTTTAGCAGTAAAATCCATTTATATTCTATTGTCGAGGGTCTATAAAGTGTATGAGTATCCACGAGAAATAGAGATGACAGAAAAACACTTTCTAGAATTGATTCCTGGAGAGTTCCTGGAAGCTTTTATGGAGATGGATTAATATCCATGCCATAGGATGTTTGTTTTCCAGATGACTCACAAAAGCTTGCAAGAGGATCCAAAGTTGTGGGTAAAGGTTAGAAAGAAGCAGTTTGTGTGGGGTCTTGAGCCTGGGAACCACAGACTGAACTTGGACGTGAGCAAAGCAGAGTGCAGAGTTTATAAACATTTTCTTACTATCAAATTCCTGTCATAGCGAGATACAATTTCACAAACACCTGAACAACTCTTTTTTTATTTCATCATTTGATAATATATATGATAAGAAAATTTTTGAAGTAGACCTTAATTCATTCTGAACAAATATATTACTAAAGATTATATAAATTTCACTTTTGAAACTCCTTTATATTTTCAATCATAAAAATAAAAAAATAAATTTCAAATTCCATTTAACAAGTAGCTTTAATTTATTTATATTTTTAAAAACCTTATTTATATTTTTTAAAAAAGGATTTTGTCCAGACAAATTTTAAATGACATATGTCATGTTTGTTCTGATATATGTGTGTTGTAATTGATGTATGTTTTGTTCCAAAATATATTAAAATATAGATAGAAATTTAATAGGTATTATATATTCAAAATAGAAAAATTACTATTTGACATTTTTTATATTTTGTACTGTTCTGTTTTTAAGTTTTCTATATTTTGTTTATATTTAATAATCTGCAACTAACACTTTGAAGGAGTTCTTTTGAACCACTAAATAATATATGTAATGTATTCAATCAATGTAGTTTTTAACACAGGTTTTTAAATTCCTAGAAATAAAGCTAGATAAGGCATTAAGTAGACTGATACAGCTTATGGGTGAAATAAAGCTCAATCTAGAGCTTTTTAAATAATTGTTCTTTTCACAGTAGCAGTGATTTTTTCCTTTTAACCAATTATCCACACAGTAAAAAAAAAAAAAAAAAGAAAAGAAAAGAAACACTCTATGCCAATGAAGAAAATCAATTTGAAACCCTTCAGTAATTAAAGCTGCCAAAGGAGGCAGCTTTATCCAGTGGAGAAATAAAGCACTGAATCATAAGGGATCCTCTTCCGATCTCTGCCAGATATCACATTTGCTTAATTTCATATGCACTCCGCAGATCTCAAACTGCTTTATTTAGAAAAACCACACATGTAACTTCCACTGTTTTATGATATATTAGTGGAAATTAAAGCAGCATCCTCTGAAACTGTGATTTAGAGTTCTGAATTTAATTTCAGTTCTGCTACTTAGCATATGGACTTGATTAGGAGACTAACTTTTTTGGCCTTCAGTTTCTTATCTTTAGATTGGGGATAATTATACATATTATAAGGATCAAATGAGTCAATCCACATAAAATCTTTAGAATAGTGCCTGGCACATGACAAAAGCTCATTAAATATTGGTTATTATCATTCTTGTTGTTGTTTTATGAAATACAAAGCACAGAACCTGGCCCACAGTAAGCCCTCAGAAAATGATGAATATCATTAATCCAAGTACCCTAGACTCCAGACCCAAGAGCCAGCACTAACTTCTCCAGGAAGGCAAAGCCATCTTGCTCTGAATATGGGAATGAAGAAAGTAGCCAACAGTTAAACTGGGTCTACTAGGTTCTTTGTGCTTCTGCCATGGTGGAGACAAGAAAGAGAAGGTCCTTTGTGGAGATGGCTGTATATGGCTGTCTTTTTGGTAGAACCAAAAGAACTTTGGAACCAGGAGTTGGAAAACAGTTCTACAGAATGTAGAGCCCTAAGCCACAGAAGCACCATGTTTTACTTACTCAGTTATGATTTTGAAAGAAGGGAAAATGATTTTCAGAGTGGATCCAGCCTCCTCTGAACTTCCTAGGAGTCTTCATTGCCATTAAAAGAAATCATGAGTATCAGTTACAAATGAATGCTGAGAAGTAGGAAATTGGGCATTATGGGGACTTCCTGACTGTCTCAGCGCCACTCCAAACTCTTTTTTTTTTTTTAATTTATCCATTTGAGAGAGAGAGAATGAGAGAGAGAGCACGAGATGGGGAAGATCAGAGGGAGAAGCAGACTCCCCACTGAGCAGGGAGCCCAGTGCGGGACTCGATCCCTGGACTCCAGGATCATGACCTGAGCCCGAAGGCAGTTGCTTAGCCAACTGAGCCACCCAGGTGCCCCGCCACTCCAAACCCTTGCTTGCATTTGTGGCTGTTCTGAAAATAACCTGGACCTGTGGATGAAGCTTCTGAGACCCTGGAAGCACACCCCTTCATCCACAGGCATAAGGACTGCCTAGAATTCTATAATCCTAACTCAATACCTACATTTTTATTTTTATTTTTTTAAGTAAGCTCCACACCCAGTGTGGGGCTTGAACTCACCACCCTAGGAGTAAGAGTTGCATGTTCTGACTGAGCCAACCAGGCACCCCAGCATATCTATATTTTTAGGCCACTGGCAGGAAGGGCATCTTGTTGCATGGTAGAAAGTTGTATGGGGCCAAAAGGATGTGTCTTTTTGTCAATTTGTAATTGGTTGGCTGTGTTCTGGAGATTCATGTTGATAAAAGAATATTCTAATTTTTAAAAAGTAAATATGCTCACCTCCCCACCTGTCCAAAAGATCAATTATGACATGTACACACAATTATATATGCTAATAATTTTCCATTAAAGCATTGATCTCAGGAGTCTTTTATTCTCATTTTTGAACATAATGAAAATGTGATTTTCAATTATAAAAAAAAATCAGTGAATGTATTAACTCTTTAGAAAAAGGTACAGTACCTAAACAAGTATATTCAATCTGAAGTTATCTGATTAGGCCATGCATATTAAGCATTTTAGAAGCAAATCATCTACTGATAACTGTTTTTAAAAATTTCATGCATGTATGTTTTGTTTTATTATAGACACAAAAAAGCAAGAATCCACTGTGGGTGGAGGGACAACCAGGCATTGCTTCTATGGACTTCAGCCTGATTCAGAATATAAAATCAATGTTTACACAAAGCTTCAGGAGATCGAGGGACCCAGTGTGAGCATAATGGAAAAAACACGTAAGTCAAGTGTGTCCTCTCCGATCCCTGTCTCCATGGACAAATAGTATTTTATGCATCCTGTTTGGGTTCAAAAACTTTATTCCATTTAGAGAAATGTTCGCTATTGCTGCCCAGGAATACCTGTAATACAAGTTTTCTTCCTCTTCTCCAGTCCCATAATTCACTGCATGTGGCCCACTGATGTCATCTGTATGGGGTTTTTTCCATCCTCCATATGTTTCACAAAGGACTGTAAGGCCATATGATAGCAAAGTGCTTGAAACAATGACCTTTTTTTGTGATCTATATCCATAAGGAACGTTTGTGGTATGCAGAGTGTGAAATGAAGTTTAAGGCCCGGGTCCTGACATTCAAACAATGGCATGTTACCACAGCTATGAGGTGGGAATGGAGCCAAGATGTTCCAAATGGCTGACCCTCAAGTTATTGCCTACTTAAGAGGCTCTTGCACTTTTTCCAAGTTGGCTGCAGATCTGATGTGCTGAAGGGAAACGGAAAGTATAAAATTAAAACAAAGCACTTTTTACATGTTCTAAAGACCAAGGAGAGTGTCAACTTCTTGGAATGGCTTTTAATCAAGGATTTCTGATGTAAAGGCACAAACATGAAAATTGTAGCGAATTCTGGGGAAATTTGTGTACTTAACTCAGTATCTTGAACTTAGACTCAAAGTCCCTGAGGATTTTATATCTGAATAGGTGGTGGGCGATGGGTTTTCTTGGTAGCCCCTCTATCTTATATCTGACATTTGGAAAGTTCTGTCTATGTATAGGTCTTCCAGTTCATCTGGCACAGGCAGGAAGAAATCATCAGCAATGTGTGACCTTCAGAAACAGACAGTGAAAGTATAATAAATGGCATCATCCAATTTTTTTCTAATATGAAAATTTTATTTCTTAACACTAAAATATTCCACATTTTATATTGCATATATAGTTTTGAGGTATAGTCTATATATCATAAAATTTACCTATTTTAAATGTACAATTCAGTGATTTAAAGAGTTGTATAGTCATTACCACAATCCAATTTTAGAACATTTCCATCAACCCAAAGAGTTCTTTCATACTCATTCACACTCCTCTGTCCCTTCTTCAGTCCCAGGCTATTTGCTTTCTTTTCTTTCCTTTTCTTTTTTTTTAAGATTTTATTTATTTATTTGAAAGAGAGAGAGTGATTTTTTTTTAAGATTTTATTTACTTATTTTACAGAGAGAGACACAGCGAGAGAGGGAACACAAGCTGGGGAGTGGGAGAGGGAGAAGCAGGCTTCCCATGGAGCAGGGAGCCCGACGCGGGGCTTGATCCAAGGACCCTGGATCATGACCTGAGCTGAAGGCAGACGCTTAACGACTGAGCCACCCAGGCACCCCTGCTTTCTTTTCTTATACATTTACCTTTTCTGGACATTTCAAAGGTGCATCTGGCATCTTTCACTTACCGTATGTTTTTGAGCTTATTCATGTTGTAGGATGTATCAATAGTATGTTTCTTTTTATGGCTGATTAGAATTCTATTTTATAGTTAGAGGATCATATAATTTTGAAGTTACTAGGGACCTGGTGGTGCACAAGATTTTGAGTCAAACAGCCTTCTTTGGGACCCTTTCTAACATGGTGGCCTTGGGCAGTTCCACATCTCTGAGCTTCTTTTTGCTCAGCAGCAAAAATTAAACACTTGTTCTCTCAACCCCATGTGGTGGTGGTAAAGATCCAAGAGAACCTGCTGAGGAACTTTTCTACCCATATCTTACTGAACAGGTATTCTATATCACCATGGCTGTCTTCTTAGAAGTCACAAACTGATGGCCACGGGGTAGATATCACCGTGAAATAGGTTTTCTCTGAGCCATACATTTTTTTCCCAGGCTTTAAAGAATCTGTTGAAAGTTCAAAAGATTTGACAACCCAGGACACACATATCATGGTGCCAATCTGCTGAGACCAACTGCTATCTCTTTTATACAGTATATGTGCTCTCAAGTTTGTTCCTTGTTAATGTGTAGGCTAGTTCTTTGCTCATTTTCATTACTTGCTGACCTTTAAATCCCTGGTCTACTTCAACGTCCCCTAACCTTAACTCCACAAGTGTTAACTACCAACCCAGGGTTAATTTGGATAGCTCTGTTTGATGTGCTTCCCTTATGTTGGGGATATCTGTATTCTTATAGCTTCTACCCACTGGCTCTAGTTCACCTTTCTGAATCAATGCAGATCAAGATTGCTCCCTCTTCTATGGGACAGCCCCTCACATATTGAAGACAGGGACCATCTGTATGCCACATAGAGGATATAAACATATATCACCAGTTCACTGTGGTTCTTCCTACCCAAAAGAGTCTTTGGCCAGATGTTCTGCCCAAACATATTGATCTGTCTGCCATTGCTTCTCATTGATTTGGTTCTTAGGACTTAGAACTTAGGATATGCCTCAATTTCCCACAATAAAGAAGATGGACAATTATAAAGATGACCCACTACTTCCACAGATATTAAGATAAATACATCTGGCTTTAGAAGCATTTTATGGTGCTTTCAAGAAAGTTTTACAGTCCTAGTTTTGGTATTAAGATTTCTCACTTTTTATTTTACATTTGACACTTTTTAGCTTCAAAAATTGCCTTTAAAAGATTAAAGTGATATATATTCACAATAATGGAACAGAAGGTAAAAAGTACTTTTTTGACTTCCCTCTTTCCCCATTCTTCCTTCCCACAAGTGCCCATTTGTACCAGCTTGTTCTCCTTCAAGAAATTCTCCATAATCAATCTATCTATCTATCTATCTATCTATCTATCTATCTATCTATCTATCCAATCTATATCTATATAGAGATACAGAGATATATTGATATACATCAGATACATATGTATCTGATAGGTTTTTTTATGTTTCACAAATAGGATCATAGCTTGGTATTCTGTGACTTGCTTCATTTCACATACTAATTAATCTCAAACATTTTTCTATATTGGTAATATACAGTTACTTTGTTTTTTTAAAATGTTGAATTATTTTATTCAAATAATTGTATTTTATTGCCTCTTAGGGGCGCCTGGGTGGCTCAGTCATTAAGCGTCTGCCTTCGGCTCAGGTCATGGTCCCAGGGTCCTGGGATCGAGCCCCACATTGGGCTCCCTGCTCCACGGGAAGTCTGCTTCTCTCTCTCCCACTCCCCTTGCTTGTGTTCCCTCTCTTGCTGTGTCTCTCTCTGTCAAATAAATAAATTAAATTAAATTAAATAAATATTGCCTCTTAAAATTGAAAGAGACCTTAAAATTAAAATTCATCTCTCCGGGGCGCCTGGGTGGCTCAGTTGGTTAAGCGACTGCCTTCGGCTCAGGTCATGATCCTGGAGTCCCAGGATTGAGTCCCGCATCGGGCTCCCTGCTCGGCAGGGAGTCTGCTTCTCCCTCTGACCCTCCCCCCTCTCATGTGCTCTCTCTCTCTCTCTCATTCTCTCTCTCAAATAAAATAAAAAATCTTTAAAATAAAATAAAATAAAATAAAATTCATCTCTCCAACCTTCCTGCCAGTGAAGGAATTCCCTTTATAACATTCCTGACCAAGTAATCAGTCTGCCTGAACTCAGATCTTTCTGGCTATTTGGTGCTCACCTGTTTCAGAGGGAATGGCTATAATTATTCAAGAGTCTTCCCTCATATTAATCTGAGATGATAAAAGAATTTTCTCAGTTTTTCTTAAATTTTTAGTGCCAAATAAGAACAAGAAAAGAATATAGTAACATGTAGGATGTTTACCTAATGATTCCATGATTTCCTTGCTCTTTACCACATGAACTGTTGTGAAAGTCACCACTCTCATGTAACTATCCCCCGTTCCTTTAGCCAATCACACTTTGCATATTACATGAACATCTCATCCCTCATCATCCAGGTTGAACTGATCTGGACACACGGTGGCCTCCCAGTGTCTTGCCATTTGGTCCTCAGAACTGAAAGTTTTCCAGATAGAGTCTGAGCAGAAAAGAGAGCAAATTAGATTCCACTGGGGACCACATCCTGGGGATGCAGAGTGAGAAGGGGGGGAAAGTGCTATTGAACAAGAATTGATGGTCAGTCCTTAGTTAGGCAGAATAGAAACGAAGTTTATTATATGTGTGAAAGAAGCCAGAGACTAATCCGAAATGGGTTGGCAAGAGTCTTGCCTTAAATCAGCATTAGAACCACTTTGTAGTTGACAGTTTGATTGCATTGACTCCTGCTGGGTAAACTGAATTGTGGCAAAATGGCATTTCAAGCTTTCAGTCTGAGTTTAGGGGTTGGATGGAGGCAGTTTTCACAGGCTGTGGCTGATTTATAGTAGTCACTAACTTCACTATATTCTCCAAGAAGACAATGGCCAAAATCATTGACTTTACTGAAGAATTATTACTCCATGACCTCCCTCTCTTCACCACAGATGTGATGGCTAATCCATGTTCCTTTTCTCTCTACAGAGTCACCTCCTACTCAACCACCTACTTTTCCTCCGACCATTCCACCAGCAAAAGAAGGTAAAAGAATAATATGATAATGCTGTGATTTTAGGTTCAGGTTTTCTCTTGGTTTTGTTTATTAAACAAACATTAAAAAGAAGAAAAGGGTACAAAGAAGAAATTTAAGAACACAATTTCATATCCCAGAGGTAATTCCTTAATGCATTTTGATGTATTTTTTCTCTGATTTATTACAGAAATCTTCATTTTGAGTATATATTCACATAGATTTTGCTCTCATTTCAAAGTTGAAATCTCATCTTGATTTCATTTTTCTTTGGTAACAGAGGACCAGATATTCTTTAATAAGCTTATAATTAGCAGATCTTGTGATCCCTTTCAGCTCTAAATTCAAACCATAAATTTGTAAAATTTTATAAATCTCAGAACTTAGAACAACAACCTTACCAGATCCTTATTGTCCCTGGATTATTACCTCGCCTGGAGATAGTTTATTCTATATTATAAATAGCTTTAAGGGAATAGCTTTAAGTACAACT
This sequence comes from Mirounga angustirostris, assembly GCF_029215605.1. Lineage (NCBI taxonomy): Eukaryota > Metazoa > Chordata > Mammalia > Carnivora > Phocidae > Mirounga > Mirounga angustirostris. The sequence continues at coordinate 19,565,235 of NW_026991712.1, read as the reverse complement.
GAATAAAATAAAAACCAAGTGTTTTTTTTTCCTAAAGAAAGGAGAAAGGCACACTATCTCATAGAATATTTGTGTGCAACTGGCCTAAGATTAAAAGATTCAGATTATTGAAGAGTAAATTATCTGTTTCATCATAAAACAGAGTCAACCATAATGATCCGCACTAATAAGGGGAAGACAGGCATAGATAATCTGAAACAGCACAGGACATCAATGAAGGACTACTGAAAAGTGCTTTAGGTGGAGTGGGTTTTTGTTGGTGTGTTTCTTGCTTGTTATGTTGGTATCAGTAATAACTACTGATAATAGTCTCCCTGGGCTAGCATTAATGTACATTTCTTGACAAGTACCAATGGGTGGCAAAAAGGCATAGACAGAATTTTAGAGCAAGGCTGGAAGTTTGCTTACAGCCTTAGCCCACATGCATATCAAATTGTAGATTAATCTGCTTCCATTATGTCCTGTGCCTTCCTTCTGAATTAGAATCTCTCTGAAGTTACTGACTCAATAAGCAGAGAATAGGGTACGTAGAGTAATAGCTTGGACTTTCTTCTAATAAGTGAGTACTTGAGAGTATTTGTTGCTACTTCTGTCTCTAAATCACTTTAGTTCTTCATTTTTCTATTCTTTAATTTTCTATTTTGGAGGGCTGAGATTGATTTTTTTCATAATTCTACATGTTTGATAAAACTTCTCAGTCATGAAGTCAAGCTTCTCCTTGACTACAGGAAAGAAATGATTATCAGGAAGTATAATGAGCAAGAGCTTGGAATGTGATTTATACCTTTCCTTTGGGAAAGAGCTGTAGTTACGAGAAGGAAACCATCATCTGCTTTGTTGGTTGTAATAACTACTGTTTTCCCCTTATCTCGAATTCAAAATTCATTCCTGGTCTTCAGTATGCAGAGCTGCCAAGGCAGACCTGGTATTTATGGTGGATGGATCCTGGAGTATTGGAGATGAAAATTTCAATAAGATCATTAACTTTCTGTATAGCACTGTTGGAGCCCTGAACAAGATCGGTGCTGATGGAACTCAAGTAAGGCTAACTGAACAATCTTTAATTCATTCTATGCATTAAAAAATTATCCCACGCTATTGTTATGGCTACTTGTCAGTTGATATGGATAATATAGCGATCAGATCTGACCCTAAATGAGAGGATAGACAAGTCTGGGTTTGGAAGCAGCTTACTGATGCCAAGAGTCGGATGCTCAACCGACTGAGCCACCCAGGTACCCCTGCCACTGGAAAGTTTTAAGGAGAGAATAAAAGTCATTCTGACTGTTTTATGGACTGTGAATAGTAACACGGGTAAGAGTGGATGCAGAGAGACCATAGTCCAACACAGAGATGAGTTGGAGGCCTGGGCAGGGGTGGTAACAAGGAGATGCACGGGTAGGAACGGATTCGGAATGTATCATGGAGGAATGGCTGAGAAAATTTGGATATAAGGGGAACCATAAGAGAAAAATAGATAAAGTGCTAAGGCATTTCAGGGAGTAAGGAATTTATTTTGGATAGAAGGGTCAGATGTGGTTCCCTGGAGACGATAACATCTGCAGCCGTGGCCCTTGAAGGCTGGTAGCAGCTGAAGGCTCACACGATCAAAGAAAGCACTTTGAAGATGCTGTATTTATTCCCTCCCATGATCATTCTGAAAAGCGAACAAAAAAAATCCCAGTAAATTAAAGATAACCCCCCAATTCCACTGTTAGAAGAGCAAACTATAGGAAATGAAGCCAGGAAGGCTTTTATTGTAGTGGTTAAAAACATAGAGTTTGGGGGTGCCTGGGTGGTTCAGTCAGTTGAGTGTCCAACTCTTGATTTCAGCTCAGGTCATGATCTCAGCGTCTTGAGATGGAGCCCTGCATGGGCTCTGCACTCAGCAAGGAGTCTGCTTGAGAGTCTCTCCCTCTCTCTGCTCCTCCCCTCGCTCACTTTCTAAATAAATAAATAAAAATCTTTAAAGAAAAAGAACATGGATTTTGAGGTGGGATTTACTTGGCTTCAACTGTGGGTTCTGCAGTGGCCACCCTTGGGATTTTGTGCAAGGCACGTGACTTTGAGTGCCTTTGTCTTCTCGTGTGTAAAACGGTGGAACAGTCGTAATTACTTCACAGGTTTGTTTCATGAAGCCGTCCTTGTAAAGAATCCACCTCGGATTCTCTAACCTTTGTCAAATTACAAGGCTGCTTTTTTTTCCATCTGTCAAACAAGAAAGCAAAAGGTCTACATACTTTCAAAGGAGATTGTTAGGAGACTGAGAGAAATTTTTAAAAATAAACTGTTTCCTGAAAAAAGAGAACAAAAAATACTCCTTAATGTGTTGTCAGATTTGCTATGTAACCTGTGTGAAATTTTAAGCCAAGGAAATTGTGGTTTGGGTTAAAAAAGAAATTAAAATCATAGGTGTAATCATGCCATTGTGTGTGCTCTCTGGAGGAAGTCTTTATATATGTGAAAACAAATACGTTGTCTCTCTCCAGGTTGCAATGGTTCAGTTCACTGATGACCCCAGAACAGAATTTAAACTAAATGCCTACAACACCAAAGAGACCCTTCTTGATGCAATTAAACGTATTTCATACAAAGGAGGAAATACAAAAACAGGTAAGAATAACAGCAACAGCAAAACTCAGCAAAGACCCAGAGTAATTCATCATTAATAATTACTGAAATGACTTTTTGGAGGCATAAGAATATAGATTTTTTTGAAAAGATTTTTTTACTGATCTAAGAACTTCCACCCTTCCCTCCGCAGCGAAACAAACAAGGGGAGGAATGAAATTGAACAGTTGCCTTCCTCTGTTTCAGGAAAAGCAATCAAGCATGTCCGAGATAGTTTGTTCACTGCAGAGTCAGGGACCAGAAGAGGTATCCCAAAGGTCATCGTGGTTATAACTGATGGCAGGTCACAAGATGATGTGAACAAAATCTCCGGGGAGATGCAATCAAATGGTAAGCCACGGATAGTAATGTTGCCATTGTTTTCTGAATACAAATTTATAGGCCCATCAGAATGTGTTTCTAAATCTTTCTGAATATTTAATGTAAATCTTTTTTAATATTAACTAGACAATGTGATTTTTATTTTTTTATTTTTTATTATGTTCAGTTAGCCAACAAATAGTACATCATTAGTTTTTGATGTAGTATTCAGTGATTCGTTAGTTGCCTATAACACCCAGTGCTCTTTACCACACATGCCCTCCTTAATACCCATCACCTGGTTACCCCATCCCCCCACACCCCTCCCTTCTGTAACCCTCAGTTTGTTTCCCAGAGTCCAGAGTCTCTCATAGACAATGTGATTTTTAAAAAATGTTCCAAGTTACAAATCTAATATTTTGCTGTATTTTCTCTAATACTTTTGTTACATACAGGACGCCCTGTATAAGAAATTGTAGCAATTAAGTGCAATACTGTGAAAAGGACCATTATGAAGGGCCAGGGAGGGAACCTGATCACAGAAGCTCCTCAGCCTCTTCATCTGTAAAATGGAGATTCTCATTGGATTATCATGAAGATTACATTTTTTAAGACATGCCTGGCAAACAGTAGTTTAATATTTATTTGCCAAGCATGGAACCATGACCCACCTCAGGCTGCTAGCCTATTAATACCTCAGGTTTTACATGTTAAGAATAAACTGAGATAAAGTTTCTGTCTCAACTACATTTCATCCCATAAACCTTAAAATAATTATTAGAAGTATATAGCATAAAGATGTTCCTCCAATGGCAACTATTTTGTCTCAAGCACTGACTGGGGCATTGCCTGTCTTGAGTTTTCTTTAAAATGGAGAAATGCTTAGCAGGTGATGAAATAATTATCATTTGGTGGCATGTGCCCATGCAGAATTCTGATGGACAATAAAACATGAATTATCCACCCCCACCAGGCCTCCTTCATCAACATTTTAAACACAGGGACGTGTCTTACATTGCATTATTTGTATTTTGTGCAGTTTAAAATAATCAGAACTCTCTTCCCCTCCTGCCACAGGTTACAGCGTCTTTGCAGTTGGTGTGGCTGATGCAGATTACTCAGAGTTGGTTAGCATTGGCAGCAAGCCCAGTTCACGGCATGTCTTCTTTGTGGATGACTTTGACGCCTTTAAGAAAATTGAAGATGAGTTGATTACTTTTGTCTGCGAAACCGCTTCAGCAAGTTAGTTCTTTGGAATTTCTACTTAACTCATGTTGCTTAATGGCTGAAATATTTCATACCAGTTAAATAATGAGTCCCATCTTGATCTGAGAAAAGAATATGTATTTGCAGAGCTGTTTAGTATGCAGACATTAAGTTTTGTGGTTTTGAGCATTTGGAAATAAACCTCCGCTCTCCCCCGTTTAGGGTTTTAGGTGGATAAAAACTTTCCCTAATGAGATGAGAGTCTATGTCTAAAAGCAACTCTGCCTAAACAGCTGTAGTAAATGGTTTTCAAAATGTAGTAAGACTGCTCATCAGGGTGACACACTATAAGTGAGACTACTCCCAACACATGCTCTCAAGAGACCACCATAGATTTTAATAGATCCATGAGAGGAGAAGGAAGCCGTGTCCTTTTGGTTGTAGTAGGCCAAGGGAGAGCATTTCAATCTTTAGGAATCTACAGAAAACCATAGCCACATGTGGTTTGGATTCCCTTCACAATTGACTTCCGCAAAGATTATGTTAGTTTCCTGTTCTCAGGACAGGGAAAGAGTATGTTTGGAAAATATCTAAATCGGGGTTTTATATTGTTTGTTTTGCTTCCCAGCCTGCCCGCTGGTGTACAAGGATGGCGTAGATCTTGCAGGTATGCATTATCACAATCTTTCCAAATACATTTGGGAAATACAAAACAGGTCCAGACTTTTTCTATCTTTAAAAGACTAATTTTGAAATTTAAAATCCTAAAATGCCTGGGGTTTTTTTTTCTTTCTTTCTCTCTTTCTCTCTCTTTAGGATTTAAGATGATGGAAATGTTTGGTTTGGTTGAGAAGGATTTTTCATCTGTGGAGGGGGTTTCCATGGAGCCTGGTACCTTCAATGTGTATCCCTGTTACCGAATTCATAAAGATGCCCTGGTTTCCCAGCCAACCAAGTATGTTTCCCTTGCAAGATATTAAAGCCAATCATTTGTTATTGTATCTCAAAGTGAAAATGATGTCAACTTGAAATATGCTGTAATAGTTCCCAGTAGGATTTTCCATGATGATAAGAACAAATGATTAGACTTCTTTGTTTAAAAACATTAGACTCACACATAATGCCAGTTGAACTTTAATAACTGTAAGTCTGAAAAAATATATGAAGATAGTTGATCTTTACCCAACGCCACCATATACCAGTCATTGTTCTACGTATTTAAGCACCTTAACTCACTCAAAGCTCCAAACAGCTCTATGCCTTAGATTCACTTATTATCTCAGTTCTAGAAATACTGAAACTAAAGCACAAAGAAGCTAAATGACTTGAGTGAGATCACATGGTTTGTTTAGTGAAAATGCTGGGGTTTGCATCTGGCAGTCAGGCCCCAGAGCCCACACCCTGAACCATGTCATTCCAGTGCCAATAATTCAGCTCATTTTTAATTTTTGAGAAGTCACAACAGCAACCCCACGTAGTGGATGAGTAGTATTGGATGTATGTACAAACCACATTATCTACTTGCTTTATAGTTCATAATGCGCATAGGATTCCTGGGCCTGTTTACAGCAAATTCCTGGTTCAAGGGATCATCTCTCAAGATGTTGTCTGCTATTTTACATTCCAACGTGAAACATTTTCAGTGTCCAGATGTTGATGTAGTGTGCACTTGTGCACGGACCAATGGGAGAGATCGTATTAGAGTATTAAATTCATCTATCCAGGGGCGCCTGGGTGGCTCAGACGGTTAAGCATCTGCCTTCGACTCGGGTCTGCCTCTGCCTCTCTCTCTCTCTCACTTTCATGAATAAATAAAAAAAAAATAAATTAAAAAAAAATAAATTCATCTATCCAATGTATACACAAGTTGCTTTGCTAGCTTCTTCGAAAATATTATTTATTAAATTTTAGCCTATTACAAATACTATCCAAATTATTTTATTGTGCTTCATTTGGGAAGATATTATTTGAAATAAGTAGACCTCTATTAATAATGCACAATATTTGCTGTTATAGCTGTAGCTTCATTTTCTAGAAAATTGTTAAAAATGCCTTTGACCTATAGAGTATATGTGCTTTTAGATAGAGCCAACATCTGGTGTTACCTTTTAGCAGGTTTTCTTTTTCCACAGTCTAGGGATGAATATTAAAATGGGTATTTGAAAAACCCTCCATGGAGTCCTAGCCCAAAATGAGAATTGCCAAAGGGAAAATCCTCTCTACCCCACTGAAATGGCTCATCCAGTGAACAGCACCGTCCACCATCAAAATCCATTCACAGGCTCCCAGCCCTTATCTTACTCCTCCTGTCACCAGCATTTGACACAGTTGCTCACTTCTTCTTCTTGGATTCCCTTTCCTCACTGGGCTTCTGGGACACACACTCTTTAGAGCTTCTGCCTACATTACCGGCTGTTCATTTTCCGTGCTGCCTCCTCTTCTCACCTCCACTTCTTCATGCTGGAGGGATTAGGTCTGGATCCTTGACGTTCTTGTTTTCCTTGTCTATACCCACTCTCTGGTGATCTTTTGAGTAGTGTTCAGCATTATCTATATGCCAACGACTCCTAAATTTGTATTTCCAGTCCCCTCCCATTTCCCCATAACTAGACTAGCATACCTAATGGCGTACTAGGCATCTTGCTTGGCTATCTAAATGGGCATTTCAAACTCTGCATGTTCAAGACCATGCTGACCTTCGTTCCAGAGCCAGCTTCACTTACAACCTTTTCCATCTTAATGGCAATTACATCTAACCAGTTTCTCAGGCAAAAAAAAATTGACTTTTTCATGTCCCACATCCACTCTACAAAGGAATCCAGTTGTCTGTGCCTTCTCGCCGTCTCCACTGCCTTAACTCCATATGGGGCACTGTCATCTCTTCCCAAGCTCATTGCAGCAGGCTTCTAATTGGTCTTCCTGCTCAGACCCTTGCCTTCCTAGAGTCTATTCTCCAAGTAGCAGTCAGAGTAATTCTTTTAAAATGTAAATCATGTCACTCCAAAATCTCCACGATTCCCCATTCCCCTTGCATTAAAAGTCAAAACTCTTGAATGGCCTATAGGGTCTACATTATCTGGGTACCTATTACCTCTTTGACTTCACCTCTTGTCTCCTTCAGTCCATTCTCCAGACATACCAGCCACACTCCACTTTGGTGTCTTTGTACTAGCTGGATGTCTTTGTCTCTTCTGAGGTTTTCTTCAAATCTAACTTTCTCAATGAACCTGTGCTCAAATGTAACCTTCTCAAGGAGCCTTCTAAGTGAAGCCAGTGGTGATGACTTCATTTAACGCTGCAAAACAATACATCCTAGCATTCCCAATCCCCATTAAACTGCTCTATTTTTCTTGTTGTTTTTTTTAATGGCATGTTTACCTTCTAATACACTGTATAATTCACCCTGCTAGAATTTAAGTGCTTCTACAAGGATAGGGACATTGTTGGTTTCATTCATTGATGTATCTTAAGTGCCTATTACAATGTCTGGCACATAGCAAGCACACAATAAGTATTTGTTGAATGAATGAATGAACTAATATATAAACAAAATGAATGAAATATTTTTATCTATGCAAATCAAACTTTCATTTTCAAATTTATGCTAAAATCCCATGTTCTCAAATTTATCCACTTAATAACTATTACGGGGCTCCTATATATGTAAAGGGCTATATTTGTTGCTTTGGGGAAAAATTTAAAAGTATATAAGTGCTCCACTTAACTGTTAGAGAGAGATAAAATGGTATAGAAGGCTCGGTTCCTCAGAGGCAGATCCAGAGGTGGAGATGAGTGTTCGAGAAAGCTGATGTGGATGTGCTCTCATGGAAGGGAATAGAAGGAGGTGAGATGAGACGAAGGAGAAAAGTCAAGCCGTGAAACAATCTCACTGAAAGTCTCAGGTGGCCCACATACAGGAGTTCTGAAAATGAAGCTGCCTCCATTTGAATGAGAGGCTCTGGGCTTCATATGCCCTCAAAGACCAGTCATTGAAAACAAGTGCCATAAAAAAAGTTGGCATGACCTTGGGAGAGCCCTTCTTTCTGCTGAGCAGTCTCTGATGAGAGTTGGTATTTGATAGCTGTCTACAGACATCACTCCCAGCAGCAGTAGTAATATATTCTTAACTCTTGAAGGTAGATCTAGCTGGTGCATCCCAGCACAAAGCATGGACAGGAATGCAGCTAACTACAACCTATAGTAGAAAGTGACAGTGTCTTAAGTTTTATAAAAAGACTGTAGATAAACATTATTTATAATACTGAAACTTTTGAAATGACTTAAGTGTTTGAGAAGAAGTGACCAGTTAGACAAATTATGGAATAGCCAGACAATAAAAGATTGTGCAGACATTAAATATCATACTTTTAAAAAATATTTAAGGAAATATAAACTGTGTAGTAAATGGTGCTAGGAAAAGGGGCAGCATTCTTTAAAAACTGGAGGGAAATGTACCACCTCAAAACAGTGGTCATCTCTGGATGGGATTAATAGTCCTCTGTTATTTTTTTTTTCTGTTTTTCCAAATCTTTATAATTAAAGTGCATTTGCTTTCATAATCAGATAAATAACTTTTTGAAAGGGATGCAATGAAATATTATTTTCTTTCCATTTTTCAGATATTTGCATCCAGAAGGATTGCCCTCTGACTACACAATGAGTTTTCTATTCCGGATTCTTCCTGACACTCCAGAGGAGCCATTTGCTCTTTGGGAGATTTTAAATAAAAATTCTGACCCATTGGTTGGAGTCATTTTAGATAGTAAGTATATTCATTTATATGTTTGCACACACATGTATGAGTAATGGATATGGCGTGCCATCTTGCCTGTTTTGTGTATGCTAGACCCTTGAACAACATGGGTTTGAAATGCATGAGTCCATTTCTACAAGGATATTTTTTTTTTTTGATAAATGTGGTACAATACTGTAAATGTATTTTCCTTATAATTTTCTTAATAACATTTTATTTTCTCTAGCCTACTTTATTGTAGGAATATAATATATATATAATACATACTACGTATAATATACAGAATATATGTTGATCAACTGTTTATGTTATAAGTAAGGCTTCTGGTCAGCAACAGGTTATTAGTAGTTAAGATTTTGGGAGTCAGAAGTTACATGTGGATTTTCAACTACTTGAGGTGTTGGTGCCCTTAACCCCCACATTGTTCAAGGGTCAACTGTATATTGTAGAATAACTCATTTATCTTAAGCCTTGAGTAAATACTAGCAATAAATTATGTAACGTTTCATTCATTCATCCACTCATTCTTTCAGCATGTATTCACTGAGTTTCTACTATGTGCCAGCACTAGGCTCTGGGATTCAGTAGTGGGCAAGGCAGAAAGAGACAATTACTGGGGTAGTAAAAATTGCAGGAAGAGCTAAGTTGATGGTGGGAGGAGTCAGAGGGTTACTGGAGGGGAGGAACAAGAATCATTTTTTGCACATGGATTGATAAGTATAAGATTTTTCTTTTGGGTTCCTTGGCCCAATTCCAATGTGTGTGTTGGGGGGTATGAGGAGGGTGGAGTTTTACACACAACACCAAGCAGTTCTCAGATACCAGCAGGATGCTGAGAATTCAACTCAGTTCTAGTACTGTCTACCCAGAGATAACATCAAATCCCATAGGTTAAGGGTTCAGTCCCATAAGACTGTGCCCTCCCACTACCCCTTTCAGACTCCAGTTGCAAGCCAGGCTGTTACCTGTGTTTCTGATTGACTGGTTATAAATCAGAGGTTCCAAAAAAAAAAAAATCAATCAATTAATCAATCAGAGATTTCTCTGAGCTCTTCTTGGGCTTGATTAATTTGCTAGAATGGCTCACAGAACTTAGAGAAACATTTTGTTTGCTAGATTACTGCTTTATTATAAAAGGATATAACTCAGGAGCAGCCAGCTGGAAGAGATGCTTAAGGCAAAGTATGTGGGAAGAGGCACAGAGGGTCCATCCTCTCCAGGCAAGCCACCCTCCCTAGTCCCCAAATATTCAGCAACCCAAAAGCTCTCTGAACCTCATCCTTTGTATTTTTATTGAGGCTTCGTTAAATAGGCATGATTCATTAAATTACTGGCCATTGGCAACCGAACTCAATCTCTAGCTACTCTCCACTCCCTCAAAGTCCGGGAAAGAACTGGGATTGAAAGTTCCAGCCTGGTGATGGGTATTAAAGAGGGCACGTACTGAATGGAGCACTGGGTGTTATACGCAAACAATGAATCATGGAGCACTACATCAAAAACTAATGATGTAATGTACGGTGATTAACATAACATAAAAAAAAAGTTCCAACCCTCTAATCACAGGGTTGGTTCCCTTGGCAACGAGCCCTCCACACTTAGGTTACAGGGCTTTCTAAAAGTCACCTTATTAACATAACAAAAACATCTTTATAGCTCTTATCACAGAAAATTCCAAGTGTTTTAGGAGCTGTGAGCCAGGAACCAGGGACCAAGACCAAATTGTATTTTTCATATATATTTGAATGACCAAATATATATTTCTTATAAATTGCAATATCACAATGCCTAGTTCATATCCCAGAAAAAATGCCAGATTTGCAGCAACATATTTTGGGAAGAATTCTAGGATGGGGATATACATTTGCAATTGTATATGTGTCTGGAAAGAGAATAGGTCTGAAGACTGGGACAGTCCATTGTTTGGAGGTTGGAAAGATGAGGGGAACCAGTGAAGGAAGCTTCTCCATCACATGCTCTTGGATGTCACACATGATAATCATTTAAGAGGATCGTCAAGTTTTCAGTTAATGTCACTGAGTTTTCTAAATACCTTTTTTGTTTAGGATTCCAATCAAGCTAGGAACCAAAATGTAGTGGCTATTGTTAGGTGCTAACTCACATATTTGGATAAGGAATGTATTTAACATTTAAGCTTATCTCCAACTAGTATTTGGCTGTTTTTTTTTTTAAGATTTTATTTATTTATTTGACAGAGCGAAAGAGCACAAGCGGGGAGAGCAGCAGAGGGAGAGGAAGAAGCAGGCCCCCTGCCGAGCAGGGAGCCTGATGCAGGACTCCATCCCAGGACCCTGGGATCATAACCCGAGCCTAAGGCAGATGCTTAACCATCTGAGCCACCCAGGCACCCTCCAGCTAGTATTTGTAAAAGGACTTCTCAGTACATGGAAATGAATCAACAACTAAATATGATATTGTGAAAGCATTTTGCATCCATACTGAAACTAAAGGAAAGCTGTAGATTAAAAGGCTATAAATAATTAACTCTGTATTCACATGGGACTTGAAAACAAAGAAATCTCTCAAAATGATTAAGACTAGCTTATTCCCAGGCACCTGGGTGACTCAGTTGGTTAAGTGTCTGACTCTTGGTTTTTGGCTTAGGTCACGATCTTGGGTTCTGGAATGGAGCCCCACATCAGGCTCCATGCTCAGCAGGAAGTCTGCTTCTCTGTCTCTCCCTCTGCCCCTCCCACCCCCACACGGTCACACTCTTGCACGCTCTCTCTCTCTAAAATGAATAAATAGGGCGCCTGGGTGGCTCAGTTGGTTAAGCAACTGCCTTCAGCTCAGGTCATGATCCCGGAGTCCTGGGATCGAGTCCCACATCGGGCTCCCAGCTCAGCGGGGAGCCTGCTTCTCCTTCTAACCCTATCCCCTCTCATGCTGTTTCTCTCTCTCTCAAATAAATAAATAAATAAATAAATAAATAAAATCTTTTTTAAAAAATAATAAATAAATAAATAAATAAATAAATAAAATGAATAAATAAAATCTTTTAAAAAAAGACTAATTTATTCCCTTTGAAATCACAGTGAATAATTAAATTGTAACCTAGGAATTAATTAGTGAAAAAATATTCTTTTTTTTCTTTTTTGTAATTCCTTGTCCTGAAGATTAGGAAGATTTAGTTTGTGGATTTAGTTTGTTCATAATAAAAGTCATATTGGGATATCACTTTGGGGGTGGTATAAGTTGCATGTCCTGGAAAAGTTGATTGCTCCAGGGGTTAATAAAGCAAAGGGTTTGGTTTCTAGGTCTTAAAATAGGATTAACTTTATTCTCCCTTTTTTTTTCTGCTTCTACTCCCAGCTTTAGACAACCATCTCCCGGGAGGGTATTGGGGATGAGAGTATAGGCAAGTAAGTCCAGAGGAAAAATACGTGTAGGGGTCCTTACTTCACTATCATCACCACATGATTAAGTCAGTTAATTGGCCAACTGAAAGCCTGGGGCAACCCAAGGACTATAGATCATTTCCTTCCTTACTTATCATTTTGTTCTAAACACAACCTCTGCCTTGACTTGAATTTTATAAAAATTATTTACCCATTATAATACTTTCTAAACTGTTTTTGTTTTTCTTTGATTAGATGGTGGTAAAACCTTAACATATTTCAACTATGACTACAGTGGGGATTTTCAAACTGTTACTTTTGAAGGACCTGAGATTAGGAAAATTTTCCATGGTAGCTTTCACAAGGTGAGTAATGCCTTATATACATATACTCCTTATTCTGTTTGCTTTGTGCAAAGCAACAGAGATATACATTCTTCATTCTATTTGTTGTGGGCCAAGCAACAGAGAAGTGTAAAATAAATCCCATAGTGCTTTGGATTTCATATTTCAATTGGAGTAAGCTTCTTCCAACTTGGTAGTTCTAAGATGCGACCACAAAGTGTGCATTTTTACCAGGTACCCCAAGAGATGTTGATAGAAGTGGTCCAGGTTCACACTTTGAGTAACAGTGTAATAGAGGATACTACACTACTAGGAGGACGCACATTATGTGTGATGTGGAAAGGATTGCTGGTCTACCCAGCCACCAGTGAAGATGAAAGCACAATCAACCAATTCATGTTAGTTTGTAGAAGATAGTTTGTACTGATATATTTATATATATACAGACAACCCATCACTACCATTATAAAAATTATTCTGAGGCTACAGTTTTTATTTTTACCTGGTATTTGTGATAGAACTCTGTTCCTTATGACTTCATATCTCTGAAACAGTTTTGGTGATCACTAGAGTAGCCATGCTTCCTTCCAACATGTATGGTTTCCTTTGTGTTTAGCAAATGATCCCACTGATCTCTGGGCTGTTAAGTAATGCAACTTGCCAGTGCTGCATGTAGAGCAGAACATTTATAAGTGGTGCTGCAAATAACCTTGCCTCTTGATCCTCCCTTCTGTGTGTTGAGTGAAGGAAGGGATGCTGCAGAGCAGTCTTCATCTTGGCTTCTGTCTCCTGACCTAGAACATGGTCAAGCCCATCTAATTTACACATGGTTGCTACTTTCTGGGGTCTTGAATACCCTCTCTGCATAAGAACAACTATATACCAAGATCCTTAATCTTTTTTGCACAAGAAAAGTTACATACAAAAATTTTGTTGTTGTTGTTTAGTAGGACTGTACAACCAGAAGCATAATATCTTAAAACCATGAGACGCACGTAGAGATTTATTAGTTCATGGTTCAAAATAATCCCATTAGCATCTCTTTGTGGAGATATTGTCATTTACTCACCAAGCTCCTCTTGTCTTGAAACAATTCTTTCTTGGTTAAGCAGAGTCTATTGCAAAGTAGTCAAGAAAAATTATAAGGGAGATGTAAGATTTCATAAGTGTTAAAAACATATTGCTATCATAACATAAATATGTAATTATCATTCCGAAGAATCATTTATGAGTCTTAGGTTCATGTTAAGCTTTACTCACCTTACTGGAAGATCTTAAAGACCTTATAAATAAGTAAGAGTCATTAAAAATCCAGTTTTAAATTTATAAAAACCTTCCAGTTTTTTAAAGTTATTAAAAAAAAAAAGCCTTCTTCTACTCTTTTCAGTACTGTTTATAAAGCCAAACAGCCAGACTAACCAAAAAGAAAAGGCTTACCATGTAGTAAACTACTCCATTAATAGATATACTAATTGAAAATCTTGATGCAAATTCAATATGTAGAGATCAAATTTGATGTGCTCATAGAATTGTATTTAATTGAATACATTACCTTAGTTTCTTGTTTTTCGGTTGGCTTTAATTTCTACACTTTGAATATGAAGTGTGACCCCAAGGTCTTTCAAAAAGTTGATAATTATATAAACAGATCCTTAAATGCAATTAAATAAGCAAAATATTTTTGAAAAGTTTTCAATGTCTCCTGTTGTAAAGCAAAAGTTGTTTGAAAAAAAAAACTTGAGTATCTCCCCACAAGTAAATGGTTCTTGAAGCATGAATATTATATACAAGGTTGTCTAGCACCCAGCATGAAAATTTCTGTAATTTGTAATAATGAAAAGTATTCCAAGTTTCAAAAACGTATGAGTCAAATTAGATCCTTCTAAATGATCATGAGAGAGATGTTAATAGGAAGGAAGTAATGTGGGGGATTTACTCCAGCAGTGTTTCTCCAGTTGAGTAATGGTTTAACTCCTCTTCGAAGGAAAAAGAATTCTCAAGAGCCTCTACTGTTGACTTAAATTATTTTTATCATGATTTAACATAAAACATTAAATGAAAATTGATATACATCCTTATGCTTTCAGTTCCTATGCAACTATGAAACAAAAATAAAGATCGAATAAAACCAATAATGTTAATGGGACACCTGGGTGGCTCAGTTGGTTAAGTGTCTGACTCTTGGTTTCAGCTCGGGTCATGATCTCAGGGTTCTGAAATCCAGCCCCCTGTCAGGCTCCCTGCTCAGCGGGGAGTCTGCTACTCCACTCTCTCTCTCTTTGCCCCTCCCCCTGCTCATGCACTCTTTCTCTCTCTCTCTAAAATAAATAAATCTTAAAAAAAACAATAAAGTTGGGCGCCTGGGTGGCTCAGTTGGTTAAGCGACTGCCTTCGGCTCAGGTCATGATCCTGGAGTCCCTGGATCGAGTCCCACATCGGGCTCCCTGCTCAGCGGGGAGTCTGCTTCTCCCTCTCCCTCTGCCGCTCCCCCTGCTTGTGCTCTCTCTCTCGCTCTCTGTCAAATAAATAAAATCTTAAAAAAAAAAAACAATAAAGTTAAAAGTAATATTATTTTAATATGAAAGATGATGTTTCACTGATATTGACCTCTGCTCACAATGCAAATACATTACTAGCTGCTATAACTCCTGTAACTATTGCCTAGTACCCTTTTTCTTTGAACTAACATACCTTCCCTTATGTAGCTATTTGTACCTTTTTTTGGCTTTCACTTAATGTGAAATCATTATTTGCCTATTAAGTCCACTCTTTGAGCTCCCGAAAAAAGTAGCCTTCCACAAAAAAGAAATACCCACGAGGCAAACACCATCATAAATTGAAACGCATTTATAAGCACTGAAATTTCATGGCAGAACTTGCTTACAATGTGGTTCATTTAAAATCTGCTTACCTTTGACTCTCACCTCCAGAATAACACACATTTTTACAAATCCTCACAAAGAATGTGTAGACTCTTGAATATATTACCATAGACATGCAGATTCTAGAAATTTCACTTTGAGAAAACTGTACCACACATTAAGGCAAAGAGCTTTATTTCTTTTGGTCCTGGAGTCACCAGAAAGCATTCCTCTTCCCTTTCAGATTCTAGATCTCCTGTCTTCATCTTAACTTAAATAAATATTATCAAAATGTGGTTTGCCGACAACTGGTAGTACCGTACAAAGCTTTTGCTGGTAAATCACTTAGCATTTTTTGTTTTAATATTTTTGTGTTCATTTTAATGTGCATTCAGAAAAGGCCACACTAATCCTGTCACTTCAGGTTGTTGATGCTTTAGATGAATGCTAGATCGTGATTCCTTTCAAAGTTATTAAAAAGTAAATTCAAAGTAAATAAAAATAGAAGTGCTACCTGAATGTGGGACAATCATGGTGGTGGTAAATGTAGAACCTCTCACTTCTAGCAAAATGCATAGTGATAGAATTCCTTCTCTTGCCTGCTTTTTAGTGACGAGTCATGCAATTACGTAAGTTTGATTGATATTTCTTCCTACTTTCTACCTCCTAAAACATCTTTACTTTTACCCAGATACACATTGTTGTCAGCAAGACTTTGGTCCAAGTGGTTATTGACTGCAAGCATGTGGCTGAGAAGGCAATAAATGCCTCAGCTAATATCACATCGGATGGTGTTGAAGTCCTGGGAAGAATGGTCAGATCAAGGGGACCAAATGGAAACTCTGCACCAGTAAGTGGATAAACAAGTGGAGCTGTGTTGTTATTATAGAAAAAAAAGGGTTTTCCAGGGGAAAAATTTGGTAAGAGAATGAATGGATAGATGGGTGGATGATTGGATGATGGCTGGATGGATGGATGGATGGCTGGCTGGCTGGATGGCTGGCTGGATGGATGGATGGATGGCTGGCTGGCTGGCTGGCTGGCTGGCTGGCTGGATAAATGGAAGAATAACAGCGTCTTTAAATGAAATAAAACATTCAAAGTTCTTGGCAGTATACTTCTGCTATATTATAATAAGAATACTCTGAGAATTAGACTAGTTTATTTTCTAAAGGCATTTAAAAATGCAAATAGTAAAATACTTATCAAATGACTTACGGAATAAAAAGTTTGCTAATGAGAATCAAAACTATAAATCAGAACTCTAAGCAAATATAAATTCATGCAAAATATGTGACTATTATACATAGTACACACAGGAAATTTATTTAAGTTTCTCAGTTGGGTTAGATTTGGGCATTATTAAACTAGATTTTTGTTATTGCTAATGTGAAGTTTACCCTTTAATCATAGATTATTTAAGTAACAAATCATTCTAAGATAATATATTTTTCATCATATAACAGAATTTAAGACAAGGAGACTTCCAATTGGCAAAGAAATCACATTCTTTTCTCTCACTACCCACAAAAAAAGAATAGTGTACACAAGCTTTTGTTTTAACACCATGTGTTCACAGCTAATTAGCTATATTCTCTAATTTGAGTCATTTCATAATTAGAACCAATTAGCCTGGAGGGCATTTTATTTTTGTAAATAATTCCAACTATTTTAATGAACATTTCTATGTAACAGAATCATCAGGTTAATTATGAGTCACTATTACTGTCTTGTGCTTTCTAGATCTGTAACACTAGCCAGCTGTATGGAACTGGAGAATGCCCTGATGGTTCTGAGTCTTTTTAAGTTGAAGATCACTTTGTACAAATGAAATCTTCTAGTATGTCAAATAAATAAATAAGATTGAAACAGACCCATGCTAATTGAATGGGAGAGAGGACATGGAGTATCAGGTTACCCCATCCTCCAAAGGTCCCTAAGGGAACTTCAAGGAGCACGGTTCTAAGTCCACTTCTAGTATGACCCATTCACTTTATATACCTGCAAACGGTCCCAGAGTGGTAAAGTGATTTACTTTGGGACATTTCACTATTTAGTGGCATTTCTCTTTGTGGTACAATACAAGGGAAATCCTTGTGTACATAGGGGAGCATTAATGCTTTCAGACTTTGATAGATGTGTGCTAGGTTAACACTTAGCTTTGATGTATCTTTATTTTTTTTAATTTAATTTTATTATGTTATGTTATTCACCATGCAGTGCATCATTAGTTTTTGATGTAGTGATCCACGATTCATTGTTTTCGTATAACACCCAGGGCTCCATGTAGTACGTGCCCTCCTTAATACCCATCACTGGGCTAACCCATCCCCCCCAAAAAACCCTCACTTTGTTTCCTGGAGTTCATAGTCTCTCATGGTTTGTCTCTCCCTCTGATTTCCACCGCTTCATTTTTCCCTTCCTTCTCCTAGTGTCCTCCATGCTCTTCCTTATGTTCCACAAATAAGGGAAACCATATGATAATTGACTTTCTCTGCTTGCCTTATTTCACTTAGCATAATCTCCACCAGTCCCATCCATGTTGATGTACATGTTGGGTATTCATCCTTTCTGATGGCTGAGTAATATTCCATTGTATATATGGACCACATCTTCTTTACCCATTCATCTGTTGAAGGGCATCTCGGCTCTTTCCACAGTTTGGCTATTGTGGACATTGCTGCTATGAACGTTTGGGTGCATATGGCCCTTCTTTTCACTACATCTGTGTCTTTGGGGTAAATACCCAGGAGTGCAATTGCTGGGTCATAGGGTAGCTCTATTTTTAATTTTCTGAGGCACCTCCACACTGTTTTCCAAAGTGGCTATACCAACTTGCATTCCCACCAACAGTGTAAGAGGGTTCCCCTTTCTCCACAACCTCACCAGCATTTGTTGTTTCTTGCCCTGTCCATTTTTGCCATTCTAACTGGTGTAAGGTGGTATCTCATTGTGGTTTTGATTTGAATTTCCCTAATGGCTAATGATGATGAACATTTTTTCATGTGTCTGTTAGCCATTTGTATGTCTTCTTTGGAGAAGTGTCTGTTCATGTCTTCTGCCCACTTTTTGACTTGATTATTTGTTTTTTGGGTGTTGAGTTTGAGAAGTTCTTTATAGATTTTTGATACCAGCCCTTTATCTGTAGTGTCATTTGCAAATATCTTCTCCCATTCTATGGGTTGCCTCTTTGTTTTGTTGACTGATTCCTTTGCTGTGCAGAAGTTTTTATCTTTTTTTTTTTAAGATTTTATTTATTCATTTGACAGAGACAGCGAGAGAGGGAACACAAGCAGGGGGAGTGGGAGAGGGAGAAACAGGCTTCCCGCTGAACGGGGAGCCTGATGCGGGGCTCGATCCCAGGACCCTGGGATCATGACCTGAGCCGAAGGCAGACGCTTTAATGACTGAGCCACCAAGGTGCCCCCAGAAGTTTTTATCTTGGGGCACCTGGGTGGCTCAGTTGGTTGGGCAACTGCCTTCGGCTCAGGTCATGATCCTGGAGTCCCGGGATCGAGTCCCACATCGGGCTCCCTGCTCAGCGGGGAGCCTGCTTCTCCCTCTGACCCTCCCCCCTCTCATGTACTCTCTCTCATTCTCGCTCTCTCAAATAAATAAATAAATGTTTAAAAAAAAAAAAAGAAGTTTTTATCTTGATGAAGTCCCAAAAGTTCATTTTGCTTTTGTTTCACTAGCCTTTGGAGATGTATCTTGAAAGAAGTTGCTGTGGCCGATGTCAAAGAGGTTACTGCCTATGTTCTCCTCTAAGATTTTGATGGATTCCTGTCTCACATTGAGGTCTTTCATCCATTTTGAGTTTATCTTTGTGTGTGGTGTTAGAGAATGGTGGAGTTTCATTCTTCTGTATATAGCTGTCCAATTTTCCCAGCACCATTTATTGAAGAGACTTGTCTTTTTTCCATTGCATATTTTTTCCTGCTTTGTCAAAGATTATTTGACCATAAAGTTGAGGGTCCATATTTGGGCTCTCTATTCTGTTCCATTGGTCTATATATCTGTTTTTGTGCCAGGACCATGCTGTCTTGGTGATCACTGCTTTGTAATATAGCTTGAAATTGGCAACATGATGCCCCCAGCTTTGTTTTTCTTTTTCAAAATTTCCTTGGCAATTTCGGGTCTTTTCTGATTCCATACAAATTTTAGGATTGTTTGTTCCAGCACTTTGAAAAATGTCATTGGAATTTTGATCGGGATGGCACTGAAGGTATAGATTGCTCTGGGTAGCATGGACATTTTAACAATGTTTATTCTTCTGATCCATGAGCATGGAATGTTTTCCCATCTTTTTGTGTCTTCTTCAATTTCTTTCATGAGTGTTCTGTAGTTCCTAGAGTATAGATCCTTTACCTCTTTGGGTAGGTTTATTCCGAGGTATCTTATAGTTTTTGGTGCTATTATAAATGGAATCGTTTCTCTAATTTCTCTTTCTTTAGTTGCATTGTTAGTGTATAAGAAAGCAACTGATTTCTGTGCATTGATTTTGTATCCTGCCACATTACTGAATTGCTGTATGAGTTCTAGTAATTTGGGGGTGGAGTATTGGATTTTCCGCATAAAGTATCATGTCATCTGCAAAGAGAGAGAGTTTGACTTCTTCTTTGCCAATTTGAATACATTTTATTTCTTTTTGTTGTCTGATTGCTGTTGCTAGGACTTCTAGTACTATGTTGAACAATAGTGGCGAGAGTGGGCATCCTTGTCGTGTTCCTGATCTTAAGGGAAAGGCTCTCAGCTTTTCCCCGTTGAGGATGATATTCGCTGTGGGTTTTTCATAGATGGATTTTATGAGCTTGAGGAATGTTCCCTCTATCCCTATACTCTGGAGAGTTTTAATCAGGAAAGGATGTTGTATTTTGTCAAATGCTTTTTCTGCATCAATTGAGAGGACCATATGGTTCTTCTCCCTCCTCTTATTAACGTGTTCTATCACATTGATTGATTTGCGAATGTTGAACCACCCTTGCATCCCAGGGATAAATCCCACTTGGTCATGGTGGATGATCCTTTTAATGTACTGTTGGATCCCATTAGCTAGGATTTTGTTGAGAATTTTGGAATCCATATTCATCAGGGATATTGGTCTGAAATTCTCCTTTTTGATGGGATCTTTGCCTGGTTTGGGGATTAAGGTAATGCTGGCCTCATAGAATGAGTCTGGAAGCTTTCCTTCTGTTTCTATCTTTTGAAACAGCTTCAGTAGAATAGGTATTATTTCTTCGTTGAATGTTTGATAGAATTCCCCAGGGAATCCATCAGGCCCTGGACTCTTGTTTTTTGGGAGGATTTTGATCACTTCTTCAGTCTCGTTACTGGTTATTGGCCTATTTGGGTTGGCAATTTCTTCCTGTTTCAGTCTTGGGAGTTTATAGGTTTCCAGGAAGGCATCCATTTCATCCAGGTTGCTCAGCTTATTGGCATATAGTTGTTGATAATAATTTCTAATAATTGTTTCTATTTCCTTGGTGTTAGTCGTGATCTCTCCCCTTTCATTCATAATTTTATTTTTTTATTTATTTTTTATTATGTTATGTTAATCACCATACATTACAACATTAGTTTTTGATGTAGTGTTCCATGATTCATTGTTTGCGTATAACACCCAGTGCTCCGTGCAGAACGTGCCCTCTTTAATACCCGTCACCAGGCTAACCCATCCCCCCACCCCTCTCCCCTCTAGAACCCTCAGTTT
Organism: Mirounga angustirostris; assembly: GCF_029215605.1. Classification (NCBI taxonomy): domain Eukaryota; kingdom Metazoa; phylum Chordata; class Mammalia; order Carnivora; family Phocidae; genus Mirounga; species Mirounga angustirostris. The sequence continues at coordinate 19,544,071 of NW_026991712.1, read as the reverse complement.
GTTTTTCAGAGTCCATAGTCTCTCATGGTTTGTCTCCTCCTCCGCTTTCCCCCCCTTCATTCTTCCCCTCCTGCTATCTTCTTCTTCCTTTTTTTTTTTTTGACATATAATGTATTATTTTTTTCAGAGGTACAGGTCTGTTTCATAATTTTATTAATTTGAGTCCTTTCTCTTTTCTTTTGGATAAGTCTGGCCAGTGGTTTATCGATCTTTTTTTTTTTGGTTTATCGATCTTTTTAATTCTTTCAAAGAAGCAGCTTCTCGTTTCATTGATCTGATCTACTGTGTTTCTGGTTTCTAATTCATTGATCTCTGCTCTAATCTTAATTATTTCTCTTCTAATGGGTGGCTTAGGCATTGTTTGTTGCTTCTTCTCTAGTTCTTTAAGGTATAAAGTTAGTTGGTGAATTCAGGATTTTTCTATTTTTTTGAGTGAGGTTTGGATGGCTATGTATTTCCCCCTTAGGACTGCCTTTGCAGTATCCCATAGGTTTTGGAATGATGTGTTTTCATTCTTCCATGAATTGTTTAAGTTCTTTGATTTCCTGGTTGACCCAAACATTCTTGAGCAGAGTGGACTTTAGCTTCCAAGTGTTTGAATTTCTGCCAAATTTTTTCTTGTGATTGAGTTCCAGTTTTAAAGCATTATGGTCTGAGAATATGCAGGGAATAATCTCAATCTTTTGGTATCAGCTGAGACCTGAGTTGTGACTCAGTATGTGGTCTCTTCTGGAGAAAGCTCCATGTGCGCTTGATAAGAGTAAGTATTCTGTTGTTTTAGGGTAGAATGTTCTGTATATATCTGTGAGGTCCATCTGGTCCAGTGTGTCATTCAAAGCTCTTGTTTCTTTGTTAATTTTCTGCTTAGATGATCTGTCTATTGCTGAGAGCGGAGTATTGAACTCTCCTACAATTAACGTATTGTTGTCAATATGACTTTTTATTTTGGTTAACAGTTGGCTTATGTAGATGACTGCTCCCATGTTGGAGACGTAGGTATTTACAATTGTTAGATCTTCTTGTTGCATAGACCCTTTAAGAATGATATAGTGCCCTTCTGTGTCTCTAACTACAGTCTTTAGTTTAAAATCTAATTTGTCTGATATAAGAATTGCTACCCCAGCTTTCTTTTGAGGTCTGTTGGCATGGAAGATGGATCTCCATCCCTTCACTTTCAGTCTGGATGTATCTTTAGGTTCAAAATGAGTCTCTTGTAGACAGCATATGGATAGGTCCTGTCTTTTTATCCAATCTGCAACCCTGTGCCGTTTTATGGGAGCATTTAGGCCATTCACACTGAGAGTGATTATTGAAAGATATGAATTTATTGTCATCATGTTGCCTGTGAAGACCTTGTTTTTATAGATTGTCCCTGTAAATTTCTGTTCTATATCACTCTTGGAGTCTTTCTCCTTTTATAGAAACCCCCCCTTAATATTTCTTGCAGGACCGGCTTAGTGGTCACATATTCTTTCAGTTTCTGCCTGTCTTGGAAGCTCTGCATCTCTCCATCCATTTTAAATGACAGCCTTGCTGGGTAAAGTATTCTTGGCTGCATGTTCTTCTCGTTTAGTACCCTGAATGTGCTTGCCAGGCCTTTCTGGCTTGCCAGGTCTCTGTGGATAGCTCTGACGTTATTCTGATGTTCCTCCCTCTGTACGTAAGGAATCTCTTCCCCCTAGCAGCCCTTAAGATGGTTTCCTTGGTTCTAAGATTTGTGAGTTTTACTATTATATGCCGGGGTGTTGGCCCATTTTCCTTCATCTTGGGAGGGGTCCTCTCTGCCTCTAGAACACGAATATTTGTTTCATTCCCCAGATTAAGGAAGTTCTCAGCTACAATTTGCTCAAATATATTTTCCAGTCCTCTCTCTCTCTCCACTCCTCAGGGATCCCAATAATTCTGACATTGGAACATTTCATGGTGTCACTTACTTCTCTGATTCTATTTTCATGGATTTTGAGTTGTTTCTCCTGGCCTCCTCTTTTCTCTTCTTATCTATTAATTGGTCTTCTAGATCACTAATTTGTTATTCTGCCTCTCTTACCCTAGCTGTTAGATTATCTGATTAGATTGGATCTCATTGATAGCATTTTTAAGTTCTGCCAATTCAGCTTTCATTTCTGCCCTTAGAGACTCTGTATTGCCATTAATTGATTTCTCCATTCTAGGTATTGTCTTCACAATTGCTACCCTGAATTCCATCTCCAACATCTTGGTATAGCTGAATCCATTTGTAAATCTGTGGCATAAATCACAGTCTTTGAGTCTTTCCTATTTTGGGGGTTCCTCCTCCTACTCATTCTGTGGAGGGATGGCTGAGAGAAGGTATAGAGTCCAAATTATTGACCACAACCCAAGCAAGATACACCTGTTTTATAGGGACCTTAGGGTTACTGGCCTCTTCTTTTCCCAGCCTGTGTTCTGTGGGAGGGGCCTGCCGCGCTGTTATTCAGGCAACCCTGTTTGGGCAAAGTTGCCCTGCCCCCTGTGGCGGGGGATGGGCTCAGTGGAAACCAGCTTTTGGGGGCTTTTGTTCCCTGGTGGCTTTCCCTGGCAGCTTTCTGAGTCTCTTCCGCAAGTCAGAGCAGAAGAGACTGTTTCCAACCCTCTGCCTCAGAGCAGAGAGATTGCAGTCTGTTCTTCAGTGAGCTGTCCAGGTCATACTATCTCTCTTTCTGTCTGTGCTGCTATAAACTGCAGCGTCCTGTGTTGTGCGCCCCTCAGCAGCGCTCCCAGTCCTCACCTCCAGGTCAGGGCACATCTCTGCCCTTTGTGCTTCCAAAACCGCCAGCCACCCCCAGAGTGCACGCACGGCCCCACCGCTCTGGGTTTTCATCAGGGGGACTGCCCTAAAGTCCTTTCCCCCCAGCTACCAGTCTGCAACTCTGTGCCCCATCCCCAGTGCAGGAGGCTATTGCTCATTGGTGGTGTAGGATCCCAAGGGCGTGGCTCCCTCCCCCTGCCATTTATCCTCCAATATCTGCCCGTGGAATCATGGCTTCCCACTTTGTACCTTGAAACCAACCGCCTGCGATATTCTGTTTGTAGAGATCCAGATCTATATTCTTACATCACAGGCTGATTTCATGGATGTTCAGAGTGGTCTGGTAGATATCCAGCTCAATTCTGGGAACCGGTTGGAATAGGGTCCCCTATTCCTCTGCCATCTTTTTCTTGATGTATCTTTAAAAGTACTTTTGTTTTAACTTACCTTTGGAGAACCCATGGGATAGATGTTTGGAAAGAGAGAATATAAAAGCTATGGAAGGCTTTCTTGTTTTCAGTTATGGTAAGGGACTTTTAAGAATGTTTACATTATGACCCTTTCATGAGGATGGTGCCAAAAGTGAAGAAGGAAGCCCCTTCTCCTCCCAAAGCCAAAGCTTAGAAGGCCAAGAAACTGGTGCTGAAAGTTGTCCCCCCCCCCCACACACAGAAACATCCACAAAAGATTCACATGTCCCCTACCTGCTGAGGGCCCAAGGTCCTGCATTTCTGCAGGCAGCCCAAATATCCTTGAAAGAGCACCCCTAGAAGAAACAAGCTTGACTACTATGCCATCCTCAAGTTCCCTCTGACCACCAAGTCAGCATGAGGAAAATAGAAGACAACATACTTGTCTTCATTGTAGATGTCAAGGCCAGCAAGTACTAGATCAAACGGGCTGTGAAGGAGCTCTATGACATTGTCATGGCCAAGGTCAGTACCTTGATCAAGCCCAGTGGAGAGAAGAAAGCATATGTTTGGCTCCTGACTATGATGCTTTAAATGTTGCTGACAAAATTGGGATCACTAAACTGAGTCCAGCTGTTGGATCTAAATATAAATATTTTCACTATAAAAAAAAGAATGTTTACATTATATCGAGGAGTTGTCGACTCTTAATGTTTTGTATTTCATGCTGATTAAGAAACACACCAACTTCTGCTTCACATAAAAGACTTTTATGATAGCACACTCCAGAATTTATAAGGCTCCATAATTAGCAAACTAGGGATTATCTTGTAGGGATAAATGGATGTATATAGATGGATGCTTCAATGGATGAATGAATAGGCTCCAATTTAAGAAAGAGAAACAATTCTAGGTGTTTGAAATTCTGGGCCCAAATCACTTAGTATTAATATTATTATTATTTTTTTAGAAATAACGCATATAAAATCCCTGATACTTAGTAGCATTCGATGAAGAGCAGCTATTCCTAAAGGATGTCAATATTACCTTCTCCATTTCACCTTTTCTAAACCTCTAATGCTTAACACTTGATTATTTGTAGCCATCTATTATTTTCTTGCTCTTCTGAATATTTTCATTTTGCCTCTAGCCAGAGTATAAATCTTAAAATAGAAACCAGGTCATGGTCTTCGTTTACATCTACCTCCTTCTACCCCACAGTATCTAATAAATTCAGATGAACAGGTCAAGTTCTCAAGAAACACTTGATAGAAATTAAATAGAATGTCATCTATTTGAATTTTGTCATGTTTTTTCTTAAAACGTTGTTTTGTATGTATTGTATTCCATAGGTGGTATTGATAATAGACAAGTTATAAATATATATATATCCTACCTTCACCTAATTATAATTTGTATTTTAAAATTACAGTTTTATAATTACAATTATATTAATTATATTTCAGAGTATAACCTATGTAATAATGGTAGTCCAAATATATGACCAATTAAATATCGTGGAATTTATTTCTGAAAGCAAAAGTGCCTGTAGGCTTTAAGTCTACCGGTAATAAATCTTTACTTTGGGGCATGAAAGAAAAGCAATTAAACAGAGCACTCTCTGTGGTAACTTCCAGCCTGTAGTAGACAAAGGGGAATTTATAGAAGTCAATAATTAAAGAGTTCTTTGTAAGGCTACTAAGAACAAAGTTGTGGCTTTTGTTAGAATCTAAAAGTCTACAAAGGATTGCTAAATAGATTTTCAGTCTGCCCACTTATTGAAGAATTTGATTACGTTGAAGTGGATAATATTAGATTAGATCTCAAGAATGTGATTGGAAACTTACTTGCTCTTTTGGGTTATTAACTGTTTGAGTCCAAAGCAAGAGAGAAGCTTCAAGTCTTCAGTTTTCAATTTCGAAGTCACAAACTGGTAACATAATCTTGATTTACATCTGTACCCCAATACCGAGCAAAAGGGGACATGTAATGTGCAAGTTTTGGATTATTCCAGGAGTAATTATCATATAAGAGTGATTAGTAGTTTATAGGTCAGCATTCCCTGGCAAATTCAGCAGTGGTTCAAAAAATGCCAGATGATGGGAAAACTCTAAATATTAAGTCCTTAAAGAAAATAGATTCTTTTTAAACCAAAGTTGAGTGGAGGAGAGATTAATGGATTTAGGGATGCAGTAACTACTATATCAAAGTTGCTCACATTTGTAATAAAAACAGCTTGTGCGACTGCCTTCGGCTCAGGTCATGATCCCAGGGTCCTGGGATTGAGTCCCACATCGGGCTCCCGGCTCAGCGGGGAGCCTGCTTCTCCCTCTGACCCTCTCCTCTCTCATGCTGTTTCTCTCTCACTCGCTCTCTAATAAATAAATAAATAAATAAAATCTTTAAAAAAAAAACAAAAAACAGCTTGTGTTCAGTAATGCGAGATGTTATAGATAGCGAAGAGTCCCTAGTGGGACTAAGCCAATAAATTGGCTTAATTTAGCCATCAAAACACACATGGGAAGAAACTTAACGACTGTGTTTCTCCTTTCTGTTCTTCTCTCTCCTAAGAATTTTCTTCTACCTTTTCTGATACGTGATGAAATTATAATGCTGCCAGAGATGATCTTAGAAATATTTTGAGCTTCTGGCGTGTGATCATGTTCTTAGTGTCTTTCTTTCCCATTTCAAATCTAACATTTTTATGATTATCCAATTGACTTTTGTTTGGGCCTCTGCTATGTAAATAAAAACAAATACAAGTTATGTTACAGAGTTTTTTTATAACATGACTTACTGAGTTAAAGCTTTTATGTAGGAATCAACAGTAGACTAGTCAATGATGCTATAGAAACAAGTGTTTTTAAACTATAAGAAAATAATCATGTTTTCCTATGATTATATACTTTAATCCTTAAAATGATAATAGTAGCTAATATTTATTGCATGCCTGCGATGGACCAGGCAGTGTGTGCTTTTCTGAGATTATCTTGTATAATCTTCCAATAACCACAGGAAGAGACACTTAATATTATCCGCACTTTATAGATTCAGAAACTGAGACTTGAAGAAGTTAGAGAGGGATCCCCTTTCAAAAAGTGAGGAAAATAAGATATGAGACTGTATCTGACTTGCACAGAGATACCTGCCTACCATGCTAAGCTCTCTTCCAGTGGGTCAGGCTGATCATTAAGGAACTTAAAGCAGAGGAGGGAGTTTGGTCTGTGTGTATGCCCTGTCTGTTCCCTGACATGTTCAGAGACACCATTATTTCAGTTCTGACCTTGAAAGTAAATGCAATCAAAATGTTCCCCCACAAAGTATGCCTACACCTAAACATTTTAATGACTACCAATAGGTACAATGGCTGTTAATTTTCATCTCTTCATTGAATTAGTGCCCTTATGGTTTCCCTTAAATTCAATAAATTGAAAGCAAGTAAAAACACCATGTTAAATAGCTGGGAAGGAGTAGATGCTTAATAAATCTTAGCTTTGAGATGGGGTCAATAAAAGTTATGGGCCCAGCACGCGGGGTCAATAAAAGTTAAACATCAAATTAAAGCAGAAGGTGGCCAACGTCCTCCATGCTCTTTCTCCAGTATTCCTGTGCAATGTAAATCTCTCTAAATATTTGTATAATTTTAGGTATAGCTTGACTTCAAATTACAAGCTTAGTTATGCTATGCTGGAGAAAAATCAGAGGATAAAATGTGGTAATGAGTGGAAAGTTGAGCCAGGCTACATTTTTATTCTCATTCACAGATCACAGTGACTCAACGGATGAGAAATATTTTAATCTTATTTTCATGCTAACATTTGACCCCAAATGACTTGCCTTTTGTGTTACACTCAGAGCAAAAGGTCCAATAATTGTAATTGGCTAAGCATTCCCTTGGAAGGTATTATAAAAGGTGAAAGTAGGAGCTCATGCATCCCTTTCCTCTTGCTCTCTTTTTCGCACATATATTTTTTATAATGTTCAGTTAGAAAGGAAAGAAGTTACGAAAAGTAAAAGGAGTCTGACTCTTGCTCATTTTCAACTGCATTGTCTTGCATTTTCAGACACTCAAATATAAAATCTTTTGACATGTCTGTACTGTTTCCTACATAATTTCTCTACAAATATGTATGTCATTGCTTTTGGAATAAAAGCCAGAGGGTTTTTTTAATCAAGCCCCGGAAATGTGCCTTGGAAAGAAGTCCCTAAATAATGGCTGAGGAATCTAAGCTATTACGAATGCAAAACAATTATGAATAAATTTGTTGTATCCACACACACAAACACAAAAGGCTGCTGACTTCATCAAACTTGAAAAAGAAAAGGCAACCCACAAGCATTCCTCAAATGATAGTATTGGCTTCATTCAGCACTTAGTAGGCATTCAACCCCTTGAATAAATAAGATGAACTCAGAAGGATCCCAGTAACTCAATGGGACATAAGTTTAGCCAAAGGTGTGTGTGTAGACATCATAGTGTTTTAGGCGATTAGGTGGTAAATGTTTATTTGAAAAACTTCAAGAAAGCCTGGTCCTTACTGGGGCTAATGAAAGTCCTTTCCTTTACATGCATCTTTCCATTCAATAAAATGCTTTTACACTGAGGGCTCTATTCAGAAATGGGGAATTTCTTAATGGATGAATGACTTAGATTGAACTGGATCTATCTAATACTGTCATAATGGGCCCCATTTAATAAATGCCCCCAGACAAATGGCATTGTAAAGTTAGTTAGGCTGGGGTATCTGCATTTTAAACATTAGACCAAAGATCCTTTCACTGCAAAATGAACTACAAGAAAATGAAACATGCTATTCAAATCCCAACCAGATCTCCAATTTCAACACGTGCTTACATTTCTTAGGTTCTTTGTTCCCAGGTCGCAATCTGCAGAATGGGGTTGGCATTACTTATTATATATACCTCATAGTGGTGATCTAAAGATTGTATGATACAAGCAAAGTCCTTAAGATAGTGCCTGGCACATTGTAGTTTTTCAACAAATGCCCACTGCTATTGTTGCCATTATTTGCTTAGATTTTTCTCAACCAAAGTATTAAACAGATACAATTATTGTGGAAACAAACTACTGTTATATTTCTGCCCTCAGTATGCATTACTTTTATTTAGATTCTACTCTTTTGGCCTTTGTATTCTATTCTTCTGCACGTTAAAGAATTCAATAATGAAAGGGCTGTACATGCTCCATTAAAATAATATTTAGGGGCACCTGTGTGGCTCAGTTGGTTAAGCATGACCTGATGTGGCTCAGGTTATGATCTCAGGGTCGTGAGATTGAGCCCCGCATTGGCTTCTGTGCTCAGACTCATTGGAGTCTGCTTGTCCTTCTCCCTCTGCTCCTCCCCCTGCTCATTCTCACTCAAATAAATAAATAAATAAATAAATAAATAAATAAAATCTTTAAATAATAATACTTATTATTTATAATAACTATATTCTAGGCACTGTTATACATATTTCCCTACATTAACTCATTTTACTGTTATACCTACTATTATTACACTAATGAATAGCTATTATTAAAGAGCCACTATTATTATATTAATTTTACAAATGAAAACTTGGACTTGAACACATTACATAATTTGTTCAAAATGACTTAGTTTGTGAGAGGAGGATTCGAGGCTTACACCCAGGCAGTCTAGCTCCATAGCTTCCTCACCCCTATGGTCCTTGAAATACTTCTGTTGCTATCGTTCATAAAAATCAGCATCCACATTCCTTAAAAATGTTTTAATTTGAAAAACTTATTTTTTCTTGGTCCCAAAACCTTAAAACCTGAATTTTTAAATTTTATTTTGTTGTATGTTTGCCCTCCATGGACTCCGATATCCTACCTATTGGGAACTTTTTTCTTTAATCTGGAGAAAAAAAAGAGAGGCGAGCCATGCACATATTTCTTCAAACAACTCAATAGTTGTATATAGAAAAAAGCCAACAGAAAAAACACGATGCCTTAATTCATGGATCTGCTTTCAAAATTTAAGCTTTACTTTACTAATCTTGCAAACCTCACTTGGGAAAGCATATTTGCAGCAAAGCACAGTTCTTACATATTACAAGAGAAAGCTTGATTTTCTTCTCTTTACTGTCAGATAGAGCAGGCTCTTCTGTAATGCTGCATGCATTGTGAGTAACTATTTTGTAGTACTTTCTACTTAGGTATTCTCATTTTCATCTACGGGACCCCTGACAGGGATGAGTAGTATTTGGGGGAGAAAATAAGGCACCAAGAAAGGTTCTAGCACTTGCTGAAAACACCACTTGCTAAAGGAAGTTTGTAGATTTAAAATGAAAAGATTCCATCCTTCTCCTAGCTCTGTAATCGGTGACACTTGTAATACTCAAAAATAGTATCAGAAGAAACATAATATTAGGATTGGTTGGGTCATGAAGCTAATGTCAGCCCTTAATAATATTATAATGATGTTCATGTATATTTCAAAATGTACACTGGGTTTTGCCAACATACATGAGTAGAACAAGACTAATATTTATGGCATGATCAATGGCTTAAATAAAAATACATCAGCACAGATTCTCACAATACTATTTGTGAATTTGTCACAACACTTACAATGTTGTAAACAGCATTCATGTGCCTACCTTTCGCTCCCAGTAAGATCTCTGAGGGCAGGATTTTGGTTTTGTTCATTTTCATATTCTAAAGTTTGATGTAGTATCTGGCTTGCGTTACACACTAAAGAAAAATTTGTTGAATGTATGCATAAGCAATTGAAGTCAGAATTAATTTGACAAGGTTTCATGAATCCCTACTACCTCCCACATACGATGGGGACACAAAGATGAAGTGGTTCTCTGTCCCTTGAAGAGCTCACAGTCTAAGGAGGAGTTAATATAAATAATCACACTGTATGGTGGGAGACGTGCCAGGAAAGAGCTACATGGGGTGTTGTGGGGTGGCAGAGGCCTGGTCATGACCATGAGGGCAGAACGGGGCGAGTTTCAACAGGGGTGCTAAGATCCTTCAGGCAGAGATGAGAAGTTGTGATAAATATGGGAATTTAGAGGCTGGATGGAGTAACTATAGACAAAATCTTAAATCACTGTGTGTCTGAGGAACAAAATCAATTTGATATTGTTAGAATGACTTTATTTACTGTAAAGTTATGTTACAAATGTATCAGTTCTATTACGTGATACAGGATATGAAATCATAATTATAGACGGAGTGTACCTATTTTTTATTGAATGACAATTTTGTTTTAAATTGCAGTTCCAGTTACAGATGTTTGATATTATCTGTTCCACATCATGGGCCAATAGAGACAAATGCTGTGAACTTCCAGGCCTGGTAAGAATTCTTCTTTTATTAGTAGGTCTGTTCTTTATTGAAATGTTCTAAAGTTGTATTTGATTTTCTCTGAAAATTAAATGCTATTTCATAAAACTCATAACAAGGCAATTCATTGTGATGATAATGAAAATCAGAAGAGGTTAAGAAGGAGACGTGTCTGACATCAGCAGGACATACTGACATGCGTGGCGGGAGTTGCACACCTCCAGGGGGTGCCATCTACACAGAGTCCAGAGGTTCTCAAACTTCCTGGTTCAGGAAACCTTTGGTGTTGCAGTAATTTTTTTCATGGTACCACTAAGCCAAAAAAATGCCAAACAATTCCATATATGAATCCATTAGGTCCAAAAATCTTAAGTGTTTATGCTCTAAGAACTCAGTAGCCATATGAAAAAATAATACACATGAATTGAAAGAAGAAAATGGGATTGTTATTTTATTCCTGAATAACCAGAATAACTTAGGAATGGGATGGATGAGCCTGTCAGGAGTACCCAATTTTTCATACGTTGGAATCTGATTGGACGTTGCCACCTCACTTCTTTTTCCACATTGATTTTTTCCATGGTAGTTGTTTTCCATCACAGCAACTGCCAGAACCCCAGATTTGCAAGTATATGACATCATCAGAAAAGTATTTCAATATCTAATGTTAAGATCATGATCTACCTTGAGCTAGTGGTTCGTAAGAGGTCCAATGGGTGCCGAATATTGCTAATTCTCTTGAGGTTTTAAAATGTTCATGGTGCCCCTGTAAGTTTGCTAAGGTGCCCCAAGGCATCTTGGGACACAGTTCTGAAATTGTAGTCATAATCTGTATAACCTGTGTGATGTTACAGAAAATCAATCTTTTTATCATTATTACTACCAAGTATAACCCAAGCAGGGGGGTTTCCTATAATGAGCTGAAAGCTTTGACTGTTGTCCAACATTTAGAGAAAAGTATATATAGTAACATGGGCCCTCTACTCAACATTTCCTGGGTTTCCGTTGTGAACGTTTCAGAGACAGATTATTTTCCACTTGATCATTTAGTTATCATCCGTGCTCTGTTCAGTTCCAGCTTTACTTTTCCCCTGATTCTTAAAAAGTGAAGCTTATTTTCTCCCTGTCCAACGGGACTGGTGAACCCTATGAAGGTCTGCAGTTTCTTATCCCGGTGCAGACTTCTTTTTGGCTGGTACTTCAAATGGGATAGCCACAAATTGCGTGATAGCTGTTAGCAGGTGCTCTGTCTTCATACCCCAGTTACTCATCCAGAGATGTTAGACTGATGTTCATAATCTATCTTGTAATGTCATGTGGCAATAAAATTGTGCAAGAGAAGAAAAATGAGCTCCTATCCCAAAGCTTTAGATGGATGCTGTTGGTGTTTCCTTATGTTCAACGACAGAACGTGAGTCATAAGGAAAGTTGTTACAAGGACTTGATGATGCATTTAAGCACTGTTTTCATTTTGTTTTATGTGTTTTAGTGTAGATGCAGTTGTTCTGATCGACTATTCCAACATGTTTTTTTTAATCCTTTGAAATAGAAATAAGAAAGTGTTCAAGACCTTTAGTTCATAGAGTACTCCTACTCAAACTGAATGAAATAGTAACCAGAATCTTTTATACCCACTTCTGCCTTCCTTTCTTCACCTACATCCCCAAGCTCATTTTATCAACATCCTTTGGTAATGATGATTATCAATGACTCACTAGACACTCATTCATTTTTCTTTAAGGAAAATATTTTGTGGGCAGGAGAGAATATTCTTTGCCTTTCCACACCAATGTTCACTTGAAAGTTTTTTTTTTAAGTGTCTTAAAGTGTTTTCTTTGAGTCCATAAAGCTATTTGTATAGGTTGTCTTGTTAACAGTTATGCTATTTTTTTTTTTCTCCCTTCAGAGGGATGAGGAGACTTGCCCAGAGCTACCACATTCCTGCTCCTGTTCTGAAGTCAATACCGGGACTCTGGGACCAGCAGGCCCACCAGTAAGTCTTGCCTCATTCAGACTTAAATGTTGTTTAATAATATTCATAGCTATCACTTGCGTGTCTAATATGTGCTTGCCACTGTGCTAAACACGTACTTAATCCTATGAGCAAACCAAAGCACAGAGATGTTAAGAAACTTGCCTAAAGAGGGGCGCCTGGGTGGCTCAGTCAGTTAAGCGTTGGCTTTTGGCTCAGGTCATGATCCCAGGGTCCTGGGATCGAGCCCCACATTGGGCCCCTTGCTCAGCGGGGAATCTGCTTCTCCCTTTCCCTCTACCCGCCACCCCCAACTTGTGCTCTCTGGCTCTCAGGTCATGATCTCACGGTGTCGGGAGATTGAGCCTTACATCAGGAGTCTGCTTGAGATTCTCTCTCTCCCTCTGCCCCTCCCCTCCATGCTCTCTCTCTCTCTCTCTCAAAAATAAACAAATAAAAATCTTAAAAAAAATAAAATCTAAGCTTTTAGCCACAAGGCTGTATAGACTTCTTTAAAAAAAAAAAAAAGATTTTATTTATTTATTTGAGAGAGAGAGAGCGCAAATGGGGGAAGAGGCAGAAGGAGAGGGAATTTCAAGCAGACTCCACACCCAGCATGGAGCCCAACTTGGGGCTTGATCGCAAGACCCTGAGATCATGAGCTGAGCTGAAACCAAGAGTCAACCGACTGAGCCACCCTGCGCCCCTGTGGTTGTTATTTTAAATAAGACTCCCTTTGTGTTGGTAAGATGGAGCAATTTTTCATTTGTCTCTGAGTCATTTAAATTCCTTTCTATATAAATACCTGTTTATAAACTTTTCTGGGATTTTGTTGTGCAGATTTTTTGCTTATTAGTTTCTAAGTGGTTTTATGTATTCTGGAAACTAATCCTTTATTAATGATATGGTTTGCAAATATCATTTCCTGGTCTGTGGCTTCTTTGTTGTTTATGGGACTTTTTATTGTCTAGAAATTTTAAGTCCAATGTAGTTAAATTTAATATTTCTGTGAGCTATCATTTTTTATGTTTGTCTTTATTCCTTCTTTTTAGCCACAGTTCACTTAGAAGTGTCTTTTTAAATTTCCGATCATATGTGCAATTTTATTTTTTTGTTGTATTAATTTTATTGCACTTTTTTATGGAAGATAGTCTCCATAGTACCAATTTTTAGACATTTGTTGATTCTTTGACATTTGCTTTGTGGCCTTTTGTCAAGTTTTTTTGCTGTTCCATGTATGCTTTAGAAGAATGTGTTTTCTAATTGTGGAGTTAAGAGTTCTAAATATAAATATCCAGTAAATCAAACTGTAAATTATGTTGTTAGAATCTTCTTTATCTGCATTAATTCTTTATCTTTCCATTGCTGAGATAGATGTTTAAAATCTTCTACTTCAATTTCAATCTGTCAAATTCTGTTTGTAATTCTGCTTTGTATATCCTGAGACTGTGTTACAGTGTACAAAAAATTGAGAACAATCATCTTGCTAGTGACTTGCAATATCATCATTTCTCTTTTGGGTTATTTTCCGGGTATATGTATATATTTTTTATTTGAATTCAATTAGCGAACATATAGTACATCATTAGTTTCAGATGTAGAGTTCAATAATTCATCAGTTGCATATAACACCCAGTGCTCATCACATCGCCTGCCCTCCTTAATGCCCATTTTCTTCATCCTTCTAGTTTCAGTCTTTCTGTTGTCTTTAAGTTTGAGATGAGTTCTGTTTAAATAGTATATGGCTAGGTTTTGTTTTCAATCTGGTTTTGTAATTTTTTTAGAGTTTAGTCCATTCATTCTGTTGTTTGTGATAATTAACCTCTTTGGGCAAATATTCCTATAAATATCACCTTACTTTTTGCTTTCTATTTGTCCCACATGATGTATATATGTGACTTTCATGGTTGGTTGAGGTTTTATCTACTTATTTACACTTTTTGGCTTTTTGTTGTTATTCTTTTCTTCTCCCCTCCCCTAATTTGGAAATCATACTCTCCGTAGCTATTCTTTTAGTAGTCAATGAAGAGATTTTAACAAACATATTTAGCTTGACAAAGTCTAAAAAGAATCAAGATTTTCACCCTATTTCAACAGATAGATTTTCTTGGAATTTATTTCTCTTGGATCATCCTTTTTATAAATTATGCACTGTTGCTATCCAGTATTTTTTTAACATCACAAACTAGACATTTTTTTAGTACTTGTTATCAATTACTATGTGTTAAAACTTGCCTCTATACTTGCTATTTCTTTGCTCACAATATCTTCTGGTATCATTTTTATTTCTTCTGGAATATACCCTTTGGATGTTCCTTCTATTTACTTACTTACTTACTTACTTACTTATTTATTTATTTATGAGAGACAGAGAGTGTGCAAGCAAGCAGGGAGAGGGTCAGAGAGAGGGGGAGAGAGATAATCTCAAGCAGACTCCCTGCTGAGCACGGAGCCCTCCACGGGGCTCAATCTCAGGACCCCAAGATCATGACCTGAGCCAAAACCAAGAGTCGGACACTTAACCAACTATGACTCCCAGGTGCCCCAAGATGTTCCTTTAATGAGAGACTATTGATAGTAAATTTTCAATTTTTGTTCATCGCAAAATGCTTTTATTTCCCATATTATCAAAAGATAGTTTTGATGGTTGTTACAGAGATTGTTGATTGTACTTCCTGCATTCATTGCCACTGCTTCTTTTCATAGTAGAATTCCCCGAGTTTTAGCTAAGTATGTGGCCATTCACCTAGGCACTTGACTTCTTAGCATCTGTACAAGTGGGTATCACCTTATGACCAAGTTCTGGCCAGTGAGAGAAAAGGGATATGCAGTCAACCTAGATGTTGTTCTTAAATGAAAACAAAATAACTTCCTTATCCATCCTCACCCCTCTCAACATACTACTCTGGGAACATGTGGTAGTGGTTCACTTTGGTAAGCAATGTCCTAGAACACAGCAGAGCAATAAAATGGAAGCAACTGAGCTTCCACGTTGCCTTACGTGGTAAAGCTACTCTAGAACACTGAACCGATTATCAGCTCAGATTTTAATATAAGAGAATAATAAGCCTCCTGTCTTGCTTTAAAATTTTTAATATTGGCCTTAATTAAAGCAGTGAGACAACTTTCCAAACTAATAAACGGGAAGATCTTGTTTGCAAGATCCCTTTGTCTTTAGTGATCTGAGGTTTCACTATGGTATGCTCTAGTGTGGGGTTTTGATGTAGATAATCTGCCATTTTGGAAAACTTATGACTTCATGAGTTTCGATGGCATTGTTTCTCATTAAATTTGGAGTTTTCTTAGTCACTAACTCTTCAAATATTGCCTCTCTCCTATCATCTCTATTATGTTTTTCTGAAATTCAACTGATGTATTTTTTTACTCTCACATCTCTTAATTTTTTTTATTTATTTCTGCTTCTATCTCCAGGCTTCTTCTGTGTAATTTCTTCAAATTTAGTTTCTAGTGTATTCTATATTTAGCTATGTTTAATATGCTGTTTAACCTATCCATTGCATTTCTGATTTTGATGACTATATTTAACACAGCTAGAAGTTATATTTGGTTCCTTTTCAAAACTTCTGGGCATTTCTATACTCTTTCTTCTTTTGTAATACTTCAAAACTATTTTTTCTTTCAATATTTTAAGTATAGTTTATTTTTTTATCTGATCATTTCAATATCTGCATTGTATGTGTTTCTGAGTCTGCCATTTTTTTTTTCTGCTGATGTTACTCATGCTATCTTGTTTCCATATGTTCTGTGTGATTTTGGGGGGCTGTATATTTGAGCTGTATTACTTGAAATTTTATCTCAGGGGATACTGTGAGCCGGTTTGGGGCTGTATTCCTCCAGAGAATATCTGTGCCTGCTTCTGCTAAGCTCCTGGGTAGACAACCAACTGAAATCCACCTTAGATGTTTGACTCTGGAGTTTTGTTTGCTCCTGACAGACAGGATGAATTCTGATCTCTAGAATGTCTGAGAATCAGCTTCTGGGTAATATTTCTTAGCAAAGACATTTCCAACTCCTCCCATAGCTACATTGGAACATTGGAAGCAACATCTTGGTCATCCACCTGCTATTTTTTACTGTTTGTTTGTTTTCTCCCCTACCTGACTCACAGTGAAGCTTTTCAAGTTCCTCAGCTTTAAACATTTCATTTTCAGCCCTGCCCCCACCTATCATAGGCTCAAGTTCACATTTCCTTGCTTTGTGTGGGCTATACAGTAAAAGCTTTGCAGCAATCCTGAACCTTTTTCCCCGTCCTCCCCCAGGGCAGTCTCTGTGCGCATGCTTGCGTCTCTGGTTTTTCTTTATTCTTTATTCCTGGGACTTATGCATTCAGTTCTTAATTATAATAATGTTTGTTTTATTTTAAGCAGCATTAATAAGCTTTTTTAGCTGGAGGGTTTTCAAGTTTTTTCATCTGCAATACTGCTGGAACAAGTTATAAAATATTTACAAATGACCTAAGAGTCAAACTTTGTAATGAGAAAAAAGCAGAGAAGTGAAAGAGAAGGGTTGAGCTCTGACTTGGAAAGAAAGATATAAAATAGGAGAAAAGTTATTAAAATGTTCAAATATTTAAAGTATAATAAACTATTCAAGAAATAGTATCTGAAAACAATATGCAATAAACCCTGGCTAATGATTTAAAATAGGTAAATTCTCATTCAAGAATTTACATGTGGGTGTTTTGTGCCAATAAACTACAAAACAGCTGTAGGAAGGTATGGGTGAATGAGCCATATTCCCTTTGCCTAGGCTAACCCTTTCTTATTTTGTGGAAGTTAACATCCACAAAAATGTATTGAATTCTTGTCATGTGCTCAGTGTTGAAGGTTAAGGATAAGGTGCAAAATAAGTTACAAATATAAAAGGCTCCAGGCTTTTAGACATGGTGCCTCCAGCATGAATAGCTATGAGCCACATTGTCACATTTGAACAAAACCTGCAGTGAAAAACCAATCATTAAAGATGCACAGAAAAAGTTAAAGAGTTTGTGCCAGAATGGTATATTAATTGGGATGCATTGCACTAGCTACAAGGAACAGAAAATTCGACTGACACAGTAGTGTAAACCACCGGGACATTTAGATATTTATTGTTTGCTCAGCAAAAGATTTAGAGGTGGATGGTCCCCCAAGCTTGTCCCATCTTCCCACTTTCCCTTCTATAGGCTTATGGCCTCTTGATTACATTAGCCCAGAGTGACTAATGTGCCCATTCCTGGTTGCAAAGGAGGTGGGGCAAGCAAATCCATCTTTTTCAGCCTTTGTAGCAGGAGAAATAAAATGGACAAGGGAGTCAGGAAAGACTGCTTGGTAGCCAACCAACAGTGTCTGCCACTCTGGGGAAAAATAATTTGCATCCCATATAGCAGTGAAAGGTGTGGTATCCAAATATATGAGGAATTTCTACACATTAAAGAGAAGAAGACATGCAACCCATTAGAAAACTGAGTAAGATATAGAAATTGGTACTTGCATTGAGATTAAATGCAAATGGGCAAATGTTATGAAAAGATGCCCCATTAAAGTAGTGTTAAGGAAAATGAAAATTAAAATAAGAGTAAAATATTATTTTTTACCAATTAGTTTGGTAAAAATGTAAAGTTTGACAACATTGTTGGGGGAGGAAAAATAATTTTCCCTCTACTCTTCTGGATTCTTGGCTAAGACACCCCTTTAATAAAAAGATTAACAGAAGAGAAATAATCAAGAGTTTAATAACACACATGCCTCCTGTTTACATGGGACATACCCAGGAAGACTGAATAACTCCCCAACATGGCTGAAGCCAGCACTTTAAATATCATCTTCAGCTAAAGACAAAAAAAAAGAGGGGGGGCTGTTAGGGACGGAGAGTCTGTTTGGGGAGGTTACCAGGAAAGGTGCAGGAAACAAGGGTGAAGCTGTTATGCAGACCCTAGTCTCTGCCTTCTTCATAAGTAAGTTTCTAGAGATTTAGAGTCATCCTTTTTTTCCTGCTACAGAAGGAGAAACCTTTACAAATGGAGGCAACCCTCATAAATGTAAATGTCTCTTATAAAACTTTTACTCGGGTTTTGGTTTTCAGGGCTTCTCCTGTGTCTGCAGTTTCTTAAATAATCAGACTAAAATAATCCTTACTCCAAAGGGGCACACTGTGAGGTGACAAATTCTGCTCCCCTTCAAGATCAGGTGGTGACTGAGGTTTAGAGAAGCTGGAACCCTCTTAAACTCTTGGTAGATGAGTAAATTGGCAGAGGTGTTTTGCAGCATAGTTTGACAATATATCTGCCTACCAATCAAATTTCATTTGTAATTCTACTTGTCGATATCCTAAATATTAACATTTGCACTTAAATATTAAAGTCTGTACTGCAGGGCTGTTTAAGGATGTTAATGGCAGAAGTGTTTAAACAGCAAAAAAAAAAAAAATGTGTGAGAAAACCCTATGTTTTCAGTCATAAAGAATGGTTAAACAAACGATTGTATAATCCAAGGTTTGGAAAACTACGCAACTCGGTCAGAATAAGCTAAATCATATGTTAAGTCATGGGAAAGAATCTCTAAAATATATTAAGTTAAAAAACTTAGGAGTATGTAAGAAGTGTGATGTCACATATGTAATTTATAATACATCATATAATAGTACAAAAATACTATAGGTAATAGTTTCTATAGGTACATATATGCATATAATAGAGTCTTCTTCAAAGAAGTTTTTTGAAGATTTTATTTATTTATTTGACAGAGAGAGAGAGACAACAAGAGAGGGAACACAAGCAGGGGGAGTGGGAGAGGGAGAAGCAGGCTTCCCACCAAGCAGGGAGCTGGATGCAGGGCTCGATCCCAGGACCCTGGGACCATGACCCGAGCCGAAGGCAGACGCTTAACGACTGAGCCACCCGGGCACTCCGCATATAATGCAAATTTAGAATTATATTTTAAAAGTCTGGAAGAGGGGCGCCCAGGTGGCTCACTGGGTTAAGTGTCTGCCTTCGGCTCAGGTCCTGATCTCAGGGTCCTGGGATCAGCCCACATAGGGCTCCCTGCTCAGTGGGAGAATCTGCCTGTCCCTCTCCCTCTGCCCTTCCCCCTGCTTGTGCTCACTCTCTCTCTCAAATAAATAAAATCTTAAAAAAAAATTAAAGTCTGGAAGATAAGCAACCAGGTGTTATTGGGGAGGGGAATGAATTTAAGTGGTTAAAACAAGCTGGAAGAAACCTTAAAGGTCACCAGATCCAGTCTTTACCCAAGTGATGCGAGTGTTCTGCTGATGGCACACAGAATGCTTTTCAGGAAATAAATTAGAAACACACACTGAGAAAGCGATTCCATTTTCAGTGAGCGTTTAATCCTTCTGCTCAGGTGAAAGAGATATTCTCACTCTGGTGCACACTAATACTAATACCTACTTGTCTCCCTTTTTAACAAAGAACAAGCCCATGGCTTACAGACTTCAATAGGAACAAAATCTAGCTAAATTTAATAACATTATTTATAGTGTATTTTTAAGGTTTCTTTCTATTCTTAATAAGTAATACATTTTTCCATTAACTATAGTGTTATAATGTTTGCTTTTAAGATTAGATTAAAGTGAAATAGTGAGTCAATTGAAAAATATTCAGTGTATACACATATATATTTATGCACATATATACAAAGAATATGTTTGCAAGAGTACATATACACATACATATCTACGTATTATGTATGTACATATAGATCTAGATAAGGAAAATGATATTAAGTAATTGTGCAGATGTGCCTTAATAAGGCAAAAATATTAGGGAAAATGCAAATAACTGAAGTTTCAGTAACACTGATTAGCCTTTTATGGTGTAATTAAAATAAAAATCCCAGTCTAGACTTACTGCTTCAATATGGTCACAATTAAAAAACTATTTTTATATGCTTTTTATAATTTAATTGAATAATCTCAAAGTTGTGGTATAAGACACACAATTTTAGATTAGCAGTGTATTTTATTTGCGTCCATTAATAGTAATAGTTTTACACACTAAATTTCAAAATACTGTAGCTTTTTTAATTTGACAGGATTTGGCATAGAAAGCTTTCTCAAACTATGAAATCATCAGCAGGAAGAGGTGAGTCTAGGTGGCAGATTTCCAGTAAAGGATCATAATGAACATACACCATTACACAATAAGTTGGCCTTTGTTCAAAATAAGAATTACATAATCCATATTATTGAAGAAAAGGGGTGAAATATGCTGTTTAAGAATTGTCTTTGTGCTAATACTTAACATCTGTTTGCCAGGGTGGTCCAGGACTCCGAGGACCAAAGGGCCAACGAGGTGAACAGGGTCCAAAGGTAATGTTCTCTCTGTCTCTCTGTATCTCTGTGTCTCTCATAATTAGCAATAATATAATTTTGAAGTTCAGTCCTGTTTACCCTTTGCAATCTAGAACCCTTTATGTTTTTGTGGAAAGTTGTGTCTAAGTCTTTTCCCTTAAAGACTTCTGTTTTTTCATAAAAATATTTAAGAGCTTAGTAAAAGAAAGGTTAGTTTCCAGGTCAAAAATAGAATGTCAGTGTTCTGAGTGGTTTAGTTTCAAAGGTAGTATTCTTTTGTGTATATTCTTCTCTTTCTCGACCTACAACAAAGTAAGGAGAAAACTGAAGCACAACTAGGCAGCATTCCCTCCCAGGTAATTTCTCAAGTTTTAGAGTCCTACTCCCTCCCCACTACGTGTAATCAAACACACAGCTCTGTTTTCCTTTCTCACTGCCCAGGGCCACCACGTGTGCTGGTGTAGGCCCTGCGCTGCACAAAAGCACCAGCTGAGACGACCAAGCCCTGCCAAGCCGTGTCCAGGCACACGTTTTCCTACTTTGCACAGAGGCACCCTAAGGGATGGGCAGAAGCCCAGCCACTAATTGAATTCAGGCCTCACCATCTTCTATCTGGCTTTTGGCAAATCTTCTAACTGGTCTGCTGACTCCAGTGATTTTGATTTTCTGATGGATTCTGCACATCTGCCCCCAGATTTATTTCTTTAAAGTTATGCTGGGTTGTATCATACTTTTAAATCTGTAGTCATATGCTATTGCCTTGAGAATACAATTCACCCTCCTTGGCATGGCATTCAAGGCTCTCTATAATTAGACTCCCCTTTTCATTTGTACCTGTTGCCCCACACAATCTCCTCTCCACCCACCTTGCAGTCTTGACTTACTGCTTCAATATGGTCACTTACTCAATTTGCATGGTATTTTTTCATGGGGAAGAGAACACTGCAAAAATTTTTACTGTAAAACTGGAAGCAAGTGCAGCAAGGTAGGAGCTAATATTGGAGGGGGGCGGTAAATGAAAGAAGACTGAAGATAATGAGGCACTAGCCAACCCAAAACATGACATATCTCCTTTTTTGTTTGTTTAATTTTCTGATATTGCGACACATATCTTTGGCATAGACTTGATGTTTCTTACCTGACTCTCTGTCTTATGGTCCTACAAGGAAGGCCAGTGATTTTAAAGCTTCTTCTCAGACAGCAATACACTGAGTCTTCCTCAGTTCCACCTCAAGGCAGTGCCCAGGAGCTCCTGCAGATTCTGGCTTCCTCCTCTCATTGGGATCCCAGCAGGATCCCATTGTTTTTCCAACATTCTCACTGGATGATGATTCTGATCATGAAGACTTATGAGGAGCTCAAAGATGTTTGATGATCCCAACATTGACCCCTTACCTCTGATAAGCATTTTCCACAGGACCACTACTGAGGTGGTTATTTTTACATGATGATTTTAATGAATCACAGATATAAGTATGAAGTGGCTTTAGGAAAATGTCTTGTTAGACAGAGGATCCTTACATGTCCACCAATGCCATAGTGTAGGAACAGATAAAGTATACCTTCCATATGGAAAGCCCCATGCTGTATTATTTTCCATTTTGTGGGTCCATATTTTAATTGTAGCAAACATAATAAGAATTTAGAAGCTTAAAGCAGCCATGATGCTGGGCTCTCAGTCATTTTTGTCTCATACTGTATAGAATAAAATGAGACCACATAGTTTCTGCTCTTCTGCTCCATTCTCAGTTCCTCAATAATATTTAATTGATATATGATTAAATGATTATAAGCATTAACCAATATTTGTCAATTACCAACTTGTTTCTTCCATCATATTTTTTAAATCTACCTCTATCTCCCCTCCTCCTACACTATGTCTCTTGTAAGAATAGATTTCATTTGTTTTCTGCATCCTCAGTTCCAAGTGGTTTTTTTTTTTTGGTACATAAATATTCATAGTATCTTTACTTACAATAGCAAAAAACTGGAAATGATTCAAATGTTCATTAATAGGTGAATAAACAATTTTCTATATATCCATGCAGTGGAGTACCACTCAGCAATCAAAAGGAACATACTATGGAAACATGCAACAAAATGTATGAACCTCAACACCACTCTGACACATGAAAGAATCATGAACCAATGAAGTTCATAGTATATAATTCCATTTATATATAACCAGAATCGTACTTAGCCTGCATATGACTTCTGTTCCTATAAGAATCCTGTAAAATTGCTCTTATTAAGGTCATCGATTACCTCCTTGTTATCAAATCCACAGGCTATGGCTTAATTCCTATCTTACTTGAGATCTCTACAGCATTTGATATGGTTGGACACCTTTTTATTAGAAATCCTCCCCCCGCCTTGGCCTTTCCTACACTGCTCAGGCTTCTCTTTTTCTCCCTTCTACCTGCTTTTCATCTCATCTTCATCAGTTTCTTCTGTTCTCAACAGTCTCCTTAAGAACCTCACCCACAAACACATCTTTAGCTACTCCAAAATCCATCTCAGCTCAGACATCTCTCGATCTCCAGACTGTTGGACATGTCCACATGGTTATCCCCATGAACCTGAAACTTAACTGACTACGCTCATAATCTGTCCCCACTTTTTCTTCTGTATTGCTTGTCCCAAGTAATGGATTCGTCAGGCTTACATTTAACATGATATCCAGGTGTTGGAAGTCTTAACTTATACTAGTTTTCACTGGAGTCCCAGAATGAGAGAAGGGCAAGAAGAAGAGGTTGAGGATGTAGTTTTTCTAGAACTAAGATTACAGAGGTGATAGACCAAGGTCCAAACTATGGAAATAAGAGCTGCTAATGTGACAGGAGTGCCTGATCCTGAGAAGAAAGAAAATCAAGTAATATTATACTGAGGGCAGGTCATTAGGTAGACACAGAAGACAGAGGAATGGTGGGGTCAAGATGAGGAAGCAAACAGGGACTGGGGGCAAAGTCTTCAGTAATGCAGGAGTGCCCCCAAGATGGGTGGCTGACAGGGGTGGAGGTGGAGAGAATGTAGTTCAACTGGATGGTATGAACCTACATGCCACAGACCAGGAGGGTGGTCTTGAAGTACTTCTGTATTTTGGATTTGTTATGGAGTGTGGGGGGTCTAGTTACTCACGTAGTTGGCATAGCCTTCTTATTTATGGAAGAAAAAAATTAAAGTTGCAGCAACCGCCATGTGTTTACTCTTTTGGTTTACTGATGACATCTTGTCTGGGAGGCATGTTGTCTTGCTCTATCCTATCAGCGCTTTGTGTCTTAGGAACATTCCATAAGGAAATAAATTATAAGTGCTCTAAGCAGAAATATCTTTTGAGTACCGAGAATCTAACTTACCTCTGGAATGATTTTCTTCTCTTGTGTTCCAGGGACCAGAGGGGCCTCGAGGTGACACAGGCCCTCCAGGACCCCAGGGTCCCCCTGGACCCCAAGGACCAAGTGGTCTGTCCATTCAAGGAATGCCTGTGAGTAGTGTGTAAACATTTGGGTGGATTTTATAGTGATCACCTTTTCATGAGTTATAAAGAGTGCACTTTTGTGTTCTCTGCTCTTTATAATGAGCCTCAGTCCCTTCCAACCCCTAAAAATAAGAATTGAGAAATGGAAGTAGTAACTGAGAGTTCATGAGTACATTCATTAGCCAATTTTTTGTCAAGTGATGAGGGTCTTTTGCAAGTAGATACATCCACACAGAGTGGGTATATCCATAAGCAATTTGTCTAAGGAGAGAAACAGGGCTATGACATGTATTGTCCTTTTTCTTGTTGGACCAAGTCCTTAACAGATGTAATAAAATCTAGAAAGTAACAAATTCAAGTTGTTCATTATGTATTTGTAGTAATTATGGATATTGATTCATGGAAGCCATTTGTTTATGATTTTTATCTCAGTGGGCATCAAAGGACAGTGCACTTAGAGTTTTAGATTATAGACAGTGTACTTTTATACAGCCACTCTGTTTGTAAAAGCTGTTTATATCACGGAAAACAAATTTAATGCCACTCACTGATTGTCATTAATCTTCCTCTAGGGATCAAAATTTCAAGAATAAAACCGATTTCTATTAAATAAAATTGATATTTGAAGCAAACAAGCCTTTTAAGCACATTTTAGCCGTCTTTCTGGGCATATGATTCTATCTCCCTCACTGAGAAATTTTCTGTTCTGGGTTATTTTCACAGTTTAGAAATCATTAGCATTCCAGTTATGCAATTGCTACTACTACTAATAAGCCTTTGATAAGGTCTTGCTACCTGCCAGATTCTGTTTGCTTTTCCATTCGTTTATCTTTCTAGCCAAAATAAAAGCAAAACTCTAGATAGAGGTGAACTTCAAAAATCTAAGCTATCGATAGTATCGTACTGTTCCATCTCTCACACAGATGTACAGCATGGGCTCAGCCATATCAGACGGCATGTTCTGTGTTTAAACTGTTGTGCCGTATAAATGTTCAGCTCCGTAGGAATGCTTACAAACAGGGGGTAGCATATGTGAGAAGTGAAACATGCCAGGTTTGGATGTTAGTGCGAAAGCAAGTTAATGTTGAAAATGTTAGTGCAGTAAGAGGAGAGAAAGAAAAGACAAAGAATTGACCCTACGTGAACTTAACCCCGAATGCTTTTGGCTATTCAGGGAATGCCGGGTGCTAAAGGAGAAAAAGGAGAGACTGGCCTTCCTGGCCCACAGGTATGAGTTTTACTTTTTAGTCTGCTAAAAAAAAAATGCTTTTAGCTTGGGGCCCCTGGGTGGCTCAGTCAGCGAAACGTCTAAGTCTTGATTTCCACTCAGGTCATGATCTCGGGGTTGTGGGATCGAGGCCCACATCAGGCTCCGTATGGAGCCTGCTTAAGATTCTCTGTCTCCGGGCGTCTGGGTGGGTCAGTCGCTGGGCGTCTGCCTTTGGCTCAGGTCATGGTCCCGGGGTCCTGGGATGGAGCTCCACATCGAGTTCCACATCAGGCTCCCTGCTTGGCAGGAAGCCTGCTTCTCCCTCTCCCACTCCCCATGCTTGTGTTCCTTCTCTCGCTGTGTCTCTCTCTGGCATAAAATAAATAAATAATCTTTAAAAAAAAAAAAAAAAGAGGGCGCCTGGGTGGCTCAGTTGGTTAAGCAACTGCCTTCGGCTCAGGTCATGATCCTGGAGTCGCGGGATCGAGTCCCGCATCAGGCTCCCTGCTCAGCAAGGAGCCTGCTTCTCCCTCTGACCCTCCCCCCTCTCATGTGCTCTCTCTCTCTCTCATTCTCTCTGTCTCAAATAAATAAATAAAATCTTTAAAAAAAAAAAAAAAAAGATTCTCTGTCTCCTTCTCCTTCTGCCCCTCCCCCACCAAATATTCTTAGCTCTAGAGCCTTGCCAAGGTTGGGGGGATGGGTGGGAAGGTGGGGAAGGCTGTAGCTTCTAAAGTCAGCTGTGATTCTAGCAGTAAGTGGTTTCTGTATTAAAGACTGTTAGCCTGTGTCTATTCACTTTAGTAGTCTCTGAGAGTCATACTGATGCTCTGGAGGGGAACATTTCTTTCATATAAATCATTTCTGGATTCTGAATTCACCTTTATGCTATTACGTTTGTTTGGAGGTCTGGATCTATTTCAGGGAAGCTGGGTGGAAAGGCAATTGATTTCCGATTTCCGTGACTCTGACTTTTTTTGGTCCTTGCTCTACCTAGGGTATCCCGGGAAGCATTGGTTCACCAGGACGTGATGGCTCTCCAGGCCAGAGGGTAAGGACCTGCCCAAGGTTGTTAGCACAGGAGATTCCTTACCAAGACATTCTTTATTTCTGATGGTTTTCTATGCAAGGAAGTCAAACTCGGTGGGTTTTTTCCTTATTATTCCTCCTCTTTGTCTATATTCCGCCTATCCTGTGTCTATTTCCCTTCACTGACATCTTCTATGTCCATTAGTTTCATCAAAACCTGAGAACTTCCATCAAACCTTCCCAAATTAGCAACACCTCTTTCTGAATGTTCCCATAACCAGAATGCAATTTGCACTGAATTGTGTCCACTGGTTTAGCAGATTTTCCAGTTTTTTTTTTCAATTTTCTAGGCACAAACCTAAAGGAAATCAAGGATCGTAGGAGTTGAAATTTAAGTATTATGGCTATGCACAGTGTTCTTCATTTATTTTGCTATATGTCAATTATCTAGTCTTTTAACGTGTTCACATGGACAGCAGCGAAAGACATTATAAGGATGGTCAGGACAGGAGTGAGTTAACATCCAGTGTTTGTTTAGTCAACACGTTTTCACTAAACCCGATTTAAAGTTCTTATCCTCAAAGAGTTTGTAGCTTAGTGGGAGAATACATAACCAAAGAAGAAACTGTAATGCATACTATGGATGGGGGCATTTGCAGAGCCCTGTGAGGGTATTTACAAAGAATAGAAAACTAAGCCAGACTTGACGGGTTGGGGAGAGCTTCCTGGGTGAGGCACCATTGAGGCTGAGTCTCAAATGAGAGACAAAAATTAGCCAGGTGCATGGGAATAGGAAAGCTATTGCAAGCAGAGAACAGAATCTACAAAGGCGTGGAGATGAAGAGAAGGTGGGCCATTTCCAATATTGCACAGAGTTAGTGTGGCTGGAGAGTAGAGTGCAGTGTGTGCATGAGTGGGTGCATATCTGTGTATACACACGTACACACAGTTAGATTTGGAAAGACTGTCAAGAAATGAAGCTGGAGAGGTAAACACAAATTCAAGTAAGTCTTTTTTTTTTTTTCCTTAAACTGTCACTGATTTAGGATGTGGGTGGCTCCACAGTTTCCCTCAAAGACTGAATTATGTAGAGTGGCAACCACTCGGATCCAGTCCAATGAAGGACAGCACATTTGGCAAGCAATGCTTATTTTTGGAACAAATTACCCACTGGATTAGAAAATGATTGGCTGGAAGACTTACTTCTCCACTCAAATAAGACCTGCCTTTAGCTCAGGGTGGCTATATGGCTCAAGAATAAGGAGATTGTTTTTTTCTATAGAAGCATGGGTGTGGGGCCTTAAATTCCTTCCATGTTCTTTTTTTGTTTTTTCACCAAACTTTCATTTGCTTAAAATCTGTTTAATCTTTGCCCATTAAATGGAACTACTGAGTCTGTAAATCATGTCCACGTAACTGCATCTAAAGGAGGCGTTCTTTAAAAGTTAGATTTATGTAGGTTTCTTGTATATATGGAAGGAGTATCTAGAAGTATTTATATGTTTTAGCAAAGGGCTTAGGCCAAGATCCTGTTTGGTTACACACCTAGATTCTTCTGTGATTCCTGAAGCTCTGAAAATGGCAATTCTAAAGATTTGGTTCAGTGAATTTACTTGATTTATCTATGCGTGGAGACAAGTCTTGGCAAAGAACTCCCAAATCAAACATATTGGATTGGTGTTTGGATCATTGGGTTTTAGAATACTTTCCTTTAAAAATTCTTTTTTTCCTTTTAAAACCAATATACCAACACAGAGTTTTTATAATTATTGTGCTATTCCTTCAAGCATGTTTTCTTTTAGAGAATGAACAATCTTAGACCTGTAATAAAGTGAGGAGATACCTGCATGCGGATTTTATTGTCCTCTCCCCCTCAGTATGGAGGCAAAAAAACTTTCAGAATGTGTTCAGTTCCTATTTTGAAAAATTCTTGGATGGAAATGGACTTACTTTTAAAAACTGGCTTTGCAGGGTCATGTTTAAAAAGTATTATGCAAATTCTGTGACAGTTGTTTTAGAAAAGGACAATAGTATTCCAGCGTAGAGCTTTACGGGGTGCCATTCACACAGAATAAAATATAATGGCGTGCCCTAGAACTGTGTAACTGGAGGCCCTGTTTGAGGGAGCGGCTGCGTTGATCTTATTTAATAAGATATTTGTTGAGCACTTACCTTAATTGAGCACATACTGTGTGCCAGGTGCTGTGCTCAGCCTGGAGAGAGTTGTCCATTGCTGCCTCCGGAGAGGAAAGAACCAGAAGAAGAGAGATTTTCAATAGCTAAAGGAGGCAATTCCTAGACCATCAACCTGGAGGACATGAAAGGGTGTGGTGGTACCAGCAACATGACTCTTAACCTGGGCCAGGAAAACAAATGGGTCTTCCTCAGAGACAGCAGAGAAGGAAGAAAAGTGGATGAAAACGGAGTTGTTTAGGTGGCTCTGATCTGTTTAGTCAAATATGTGGGGGGTTAAGGAAAGTAAAAGGTCTAAAACAATGAGATAGTTACTTAGCAGGATTGTAAAGTAGGAGGTCCTGAGCCAATATTTATGGGGATCATAGCAGATCCAGGACACGGAGCACCTTGATGGAGAGCCAGGTCTTTCTAGGACAGCAGGTCTCCATGGTTCGACAGTGGGGGAGAAGTGTTGCTGAGAGTACTAGGGACAAAACTTCATGATTATTCCTCCTCTGCCATAACCATCTTAAAAGGCAAAGAAAAAAGTAAAAGCAATAACAGTAACAACCATGGTATAGAACAGACACTGGATGGTGAGACTTCCCACTGAAATGCCTGAAAAGCCACTTCCAGAAAACGGTCCAGTTAGGCTTGACTGTCCAGGGAATCGGGAAGGCAGAGCTATTTTGTCTTTTCGTCTCATTACCCCCCGAAATCACTTCCTGTTGCCACACCTTCATTGCCCCTGATTCTGAATGAGGAAAGCCCACTCTAGACAGAGGAGGATGTGGTTGGAATAAATCCGTGTGATGGTGTCCAGCCAGTGCCTCTAGGTTCTTGGACTCTCTCAGGAGGTAAGAGCATGAGGTGGGCTGTAAGAGCAGTAGGTTACTCCTTCCTGCTCATCCATCTTTCTTTTTAATCTCTGTCTTCTCTTGTTGACAGGTAAGAACTCCCCGCTCAGAGGGAGCACCACCACCTTGACTGTCAGCTTAGGGAAGGGTTAGCACCTCTTTCCTGGAGCTGGTATCAATGTTACCCCTTAATTTGGCCTGGAAGGAAGGAGAGCTTAGCAAAAGTAAAAAGGAGAAGATTAAACATCTCCTCTTTAAACAGGGAACATATTTTCTGATGTTTTCTGGCTTATTCTGGCTTTTCTCATGGGGAATTTTTGACTCTTCGAGGCAACTCATACTAGGCACTGGGCCTGGGGCCATAAGCACATCCAGCAAAAGTTGGACTTCCTCACTGAACAAGTCTTGGCCTCCTGCTGGCAAGTGACGGAGCACAGTGCAGGACCACATTTTAAAAGGCAACAAGGGCTAAGAGAGGAGGTCTCAAATGTTCATGCCACAAACAAGAAATGGTCACCATGTGATGGGATGGAGGTGGTAGCTGAGATTATGGTGGCGATCATTTGGCGATATATAAATGTATCAAATCAGCATGTTGGCACCTTAAACTTACACAGGTCCTATGTCAATTATGTCTCAATAAAGCTGAGAAGAAATTGTATATTCAAAAAATTAAAAAAATTAAGAAGTAAATAGAAATAGAAAGCAACAGCGTAAGTCCAGATTCAACAGTTGAGTGTAGTCACCTTCATTCCCAGCCATTCCGGCCAACAGCATTCAGGATTCCTTTCTTTTTCACTGTATGTCTTGCCACTTCCCTCTTGTTCTTCCCTCTTCTTTCCTTGGTGTCCCCAGGGCCTTCCTGTGATCTTTGAGCTCCTCTGATGAAGGGTGGATCTGTCAGCCCCGACCCTAGACATCAGGTGGTCCTTAGTGAAACTAGGGGGAACAGGCAAGACATGGATGATGAATAGAAGAAGAAAGAACTGAAAAGGGAGGAAAACAAAGAAAACACAACCTCTTTTCCAGTTCTGAGGTTCACTTACGTCCAAGACCTCGAGCTTTCTGTCAAACGCTCCAAATAGAAACTGTAAAAATTATTTTTATTTCCCAATTCTTAATATGGTTAGATAAAAAAGGCAGAGAGACAAGAAATAAAAATGACAAGGAGGGGCGCCTGGGTGGCTCAGTCGGTTAAGCGGCTGCCTTCGGCTCAGGTCATGATCCCGGAGTCCTGGGATCGAGTCCCACATCGGGCTCCCTGCTCGGCGGGGAGTCTGCTTCTCCCTCTAACCCTACCCCCTCTTCCACTCTCTCTCTCTAATAAATAAATTTAAAAAATCTTTAAAAAAAAAAATGACAAGGAGATAGATCTTTTATGGCACCTGGAAGATAGTAATTCCTCCATTGTACGGAGGGTATTCATTTTTAAATTCCAAGTAAACTGAATTTGGAATGCTTCCTTTGCCCCAGGTTACTGTTCCCTACATTTTCATGCCATAACCACAGCCTCCCTTTCTCAGCTGTAAAAGATGAAATAGTAAAAAAAAAAAAAAATCTGCATATGAATTCTGCTGAACTTGCAAGGTTATGAGAAGCAGGATGGGCCAGTGGTGAATATGATAGATTTGGGCTGTTAGCCAGGCCTGAGTTTGAACCCTTACCACAATGACATTGGACCAGTTACTTACTATTTCCAAGCCTCACTTTACTCATCTGTGAAGTAGAAAAAATATTTGACTCCGTAGAGTTGCTATGGGAATTAATTCATATAAAGAATTTCTATATAGAAAATTAATTTTAGCTAGTCTTAGTACACTGTTTTCAATGTAAACCTACTAAGTCAGGACAGTATAATATTTTATAATGCCTGTGCTTGATGTATTAAGATGGCTTAGAAGATTTTAAACTATAAAAAAAAAGAGTCTGAAGAAAAAACAAGTGGTTTGTTGCTGTTGTTTAACTTTCTTGGATTCCATGCTGAAAGGACACTTGGAACATGCTTCCTTTTGATGTGGGTTCAATGTATACAAAGACCATTTTTGTGATGAATGTCCCATTTCATCGAAGTGAGTTGGACTTAAAATATCCTTGAGAAATGGAACTTGAGTCAGTTATCTGGATTTAATTCCTGTCATAAATGTTAAGTGATGATGAGAGATTCATCTAAAGAATATTTTGTTAAATACGAAGATTCAAGATAATATTCCCCTTGAGGATCTTCCTCATTCAGAAGAGGAAATGTAAAAAGCCAGCACAAAGCTAGTGGAGAGGATGATTTGATTTTCTTTCATGTGAGTCTAGATGGGTTTTTATAAATCAACCACAGTGATGATAGTATATGCAGTTGGAACTTCACAGCTTATTTGAATGAAAATAGCAGGCATCACTATTACTAATTACTGACTAAGTGCAGGTGCTTTACGATGTTATGTTCTATAAACCTCAGAATAACCACAAATGCCAGGCACTGTTAATCCATTTTACAGATGAAGAATCTGAAGCTTAAAAAAAATGGAAGCACTTGAACAATGCCATTCAGCTAGGAAGTGTTGGAGCCAGGATTATAATCCATCTCTCTGCCTCCAACACTGAGCTCTTTCTTTCCACAGAATTCTGTCTCATAAAGGTCACTGGGAGATTTTTCTCATGTAGGAAAGTCTTCCATTCGAGATATTTAATTAAACAGGACAGAAGATACCTCGTCTAGAATTTCGGGGCTGGAAGAACCCAGTTTGGGCTACTTTCTTGGTGAAGTCGAAGTTGATAATTCACGCCTAGGAATAGGTTTCGATTACTTTTCACGTTTATTTGCATGGTGGCACATCTGGGCACACTTGAGAACAGTTCCTTGGGGAATTTGTCATACGTTATAACCAGTTTGCAGATACTCCTGTTGGAGCATAGGGTGCAGGTGATATCTGCCTTGCACTCCGGTTCCAGTGCTGTCCTTCAGGGTCAGGCCAGAGGCTTTGTATTTGCAAACCAGCACTTCCTCAACGTAAGGGATCAGGTCGTTTCAAGTTTTGCTGTATTTTTAAACAACCGATTCCTGGACTGCGACCTCAGAGATTCAAATACACAAGGTCTTGGGTATGACTTTGGAATTTATCATTTTAAAAAGCTTAATGGTTCTGATAATCAGCTAGGTGTTAGAATCACTGGATGGTACAGTGGGTTAGGCCTATTGTATGTCTAAATAATTGTTTGCACAGAATTTTCCTGCTATTTCAATTCACCCAAGTCGTCCCTTCAGGTTACTAAAAATATGTTTGCATTTCTCTCTATCTATACATTTAAATTATATATGTAATATATGCATATGTGAACATATTAAGAAGTGTGTTGTGCATATGTATGTAAATATGTGCACATTTTTATATATATATTTATACGCACACATAGGTACTGTGTGTGTGACTGAAAATTCCCCAGGGTGGCTCAACATGGTACCACACATAAGGACTGATCTTGGATGTCTAGGCTGGGCCAGTATTTACAGGGTCTGTGGCTTTTTGGGGCCTGGCTCTTAATCTGGTGGTTGGTCTTAATCCTTTGCCTTCCTTCTTACGGCTGACCGCCATGCTGGTATGTCTGCTGGTGCTCACAGCAGTCCGGACCCATGCCACGGGTAGAAATCATGCAGCAGGAGTTTCTTCGAGTGTTTCTCTAACCCTCACTGCTTGGGTTTGCTTCCTCTAAACAAACTCAGCGGATGCCAGCTATTGACAGATCTCACTATACCTGAGAGTGTGGTGTAAGTCAGAGGACCTTAACCATTGGCATGTTCCAGAATCTTAGGGTTAATATCTGTGACTCACCCTTCCAAGCTTCAAAAAAGGCATGGGTGGTGTGTATCAGGATTGAGTCACGAGTTCTGAGTGCTATGTGATAGCCACATAAACATAAATATTCTAACTTCTGACTTTAATTTTAATTACGACATTCTTTGTGGACACATCGGTTTCAGCCTTTAAATGCCATAGACAGAGAACTTAGAAACTACAAAGTTTTTAAGACCCTACAGGAAATGCCTGCCACCTCAATACATACATATATATATGCTCCAGGGCAGGGCAAGGGAAACTGCAAAATGGACATTAAAGAATGGTTAATTAAAGGTCTATAAAACAGTACACTTTGCCAGTTTCAGCCATAGGTAAATTTAGTATTCATTCAAATATCAGTGATTTTAAAAGCAAATGTTAGGGCTGATTTCCCTTTGTTGATAAATCATAGCCAACCATAACTTAGTAACTTGCTCATAGCCATCTCTTTTCAAAAACAAATTGTAAAAATCCTTTCAAGTTTTTAGAGCAAAACTTATTTTTGATGTGGGCTGTGGGTGCATATTAATATTTTGAGGTGGGAATCTCAGAAAAAGAAAAATGCCTGGAGCTATTCATGTTATAAAGCATGCCTGTTTATGGGTGGCTGACTTCAAGCACTTGAAAACTGTATTTGTCGGCTTAAGTGAATGTCTACATTATGCTTATCACTTAATCTTCTATTCCCTGCTATTCATTCTTTGTTGCTTACTTGGGGTTTCCACTTTTTATGAGGGTGCTTAATCCACAAACACATCTTCTCAGATTGGTTAGTTAATATGAAATGGAAAATTTATAGATCTAGAAATGTCCTGGGAAATGAAACACATTTTTAGCTGATAAGGTTGAAGACCATTCATTCAGTGAGCTTTGATTAAAATTAAGCTGAGGGGTGCCTGGGTGGCTCAGTCGTTAGGCGTCTGCCTTCGGCTCAGGTCATGATCCCAGGGTCCTGGGATTGAGCCCTGCATCGGGCTCCCTGCTCCGCGGGAAGCCTGCTTCTCCCTCTCCCACTCCCCCTGCTTGTGTTTCCTCTCTCGCTGTGTCTCTCTCTGTCAAATAAATAAACAAAATCTTTAAAAAAAAAATTAAGCTGAATCACAATGCTAGAATTTGCCATTTATTTCACCTTATAACATGCAGACATTTTACAGAGTTTTTCTTTTCACCAAGTTTATTGCTTTTGTATAAAAATCTGCTGCCCTCACTCCTCACCCTGAGGTGAAGAGGTGTGAAGGGGGACCTGAGCCCTGGTTAAACGTTGCCCAGCTTGCAAGGATGGGCTATAACATGGGGCACAGTGGCCCATGAGCAGGGAGACTCATGTGATGGCCCAGTCATCCTGGGTCCCCTGATTTAAACATCTCTCCGGTGAAGCCCTCTCTCCCTTCCCATGCCAAGATGAGCTATTCTTCCTACATGTTCTCTTGGAACTCTCTCGTCCATCATCATAGCACTCTGTCATTTTCTTTCGATTATTGGCTTTGCTCAAAACTGTAAACTCCTTGGAAAGACTGTCTTGTTCACCATCAGCTATCCAAATCCTACCAGAACGCACAGTATAGAGTTGCTTTGCAAATACTTTTCTAATGTGACCAATGTGTGTCTTACAACTAAAAATCTTTCAACGGTAAATTTACTTGTGTGATTAAAAAGTTAAAATGTAAAACTCTTTACATGATGAAAAATGTGAAGTTTTTATTTTCTAGGGTTAGGAAGAAACTTTGGGAAAATGGGTTTGATGATGTTTCTAAAATGGTATTAAGAGTAACATCCTTTTAGTTATAACCATGTGGAACAAATACATTTTAATTTGCAATCAGGGAAACGGGTAACTCACAGTAACTTAAGCATGCCTTTCTTTTTCTTTTATTTAAATTCAATTAGCCAACACATAGTACATCATTAGTTTCAGATGTAGTGTTCAATAATTTATCAGTTGCGTAGAACACCCAGTGCTCATCACATCACATGCCCTCCTCAGTGCCCATCACCCAGATGCCCCACTCCTCCACCCACCTCCCTTCCAGCAACCTATGGATGCTGACTGCTAACGATTCAGAATTGGCCCTTCCACAGAGAATTGCCCTTGGAAATGCCACGTTGGCCCCAGTCCATGACTAAGTGATATGGGTGGATAAAACCTTACCATAGGTCAGCTCTGGGGTGTAACTCACACTCCAGCTCTCTCCATGGGATAAGCTGATGGCCAGACTTCAGCAAAAGCCAATTCTCGTGCCTCTTTCCCTGCCCTCTACTGCTTCCTTCACTACGTGGCTGGTTTCTCCCAAAAACAGTCCCTCTATAAATCAAAGGCATAGCATCCGGGTCTGCTTCTAGGAAACTACCCTTAAGATACTCACTGAAATGAGATTTCAGCTTCTGAGGGTACATGACTCCTGATGCCTTTCCTCTGTGCTCATGGAGGGCTCAGGAGCAAGGACAGATGACATGGCATTTCCTCCCTGCCCTATATATTTCCAGAATGATTATACCCGAGACTAATACTTATTTAGTCAACATGATAATCAGAGCACTTCTTCCAGGAGCCTCAATTTTGTTCAAATTAAACATTTTGTTAGTACCTATTTTGCACCAGCTATGTGCTAGGAAAATATTAGGAATGGAACAAAGAATAAAACATAATTTCTGCCTTCTCAGCTTCTGGTAGATAGAAGAACACGAAGTGAACAAACATCTTGTCTAGTATCCTCTTTTGGTCACACTAAAGGCCTGGCACCTCCACCAAGTTTAGCTCCTGTTATGTAAGAGCATTTCTCTGTCTTCCCTTCCAGATGAGTCACACATGGGGTCTAGAAATCAGGTGAACGCAGAACAGTTCACAAGAACATCCTTTACTGCCCCGTGGAGGAGAGCCCCGACAGATCACGGCTTTATCATCTCCTTCCACGTGATTGGGAGGGGGGTGTACATGCGTTCTTTCCTGCAGACCTTCCTTGGAATAATGCAGTGTTCTCTTAAGAAAATATGCCATGGCTCGCCTCCCTCTGTAAATCAATTTGCCCTTGGGTTTCGGGGCAGGCCTTGTGCTGCAGTGCTGATTGCTGGGGCGTCGTGTTGGCCATGTGTCATGTGGGGGCCCACATGGGTGCGTGTGTCCTCCCCACCCACTGCTGGAAGACTTTTAGGGCAGGAAGCCAAAAAATGTCCTTTTTCAAACATCTTCTTAAATTATTGACTATGTACCCAGAGTCCATTTTTTTCTTATGTGAACTTTATTGAGGAAATAATAGATTTTTAAATTCCTTTTGAAAAAATGTTTTTAATTCCTTTTTTTTTTAATGGTAAAAAACTTCTTTTGGCCCCAACTTTCCTCACTTACAACATGAAGGGATTGAACTGGAGGAGTTCTCAGGTCCTGTTCATCTCTCACGTGTTCTGATTTTTTATGGCCTCTTCCCAGACATGTTATATTTATTTATTTATTTATTTATTTTTAAAGATTTTATTTATTTATTTGAGAGAGAGAGACTGAGAGATAGAGCACATGAGGGGGGGGGGGTCAGAGGGAGAGGCAGACTCCCTGCCGAGCAGGGAGCCCGATGCAGGACTCCATCCAGGGACTCCAGGATCATGACCTGAGCCGAAGGCAGTCGCTTAACCAAATGAGCCACCCAGGCGCCCCCGGACATGTTATATTTAAACAACATGCAAAATGATTTCTTTCAGACTATGTCAGCATTAATTTTTGCTGTTTAGTTAGCAAATCCAAGAAAAGGTGTGTGTGTGTGTGTGTGTGTGTGTAACTTAATCTATATCAGGGTCTATTACTGCAGTCTTCTGACTTTTTTTTTTTTTTGAGTAAGCTCTATGTCCAACGTGGGGCTTGAACTCATGACCCCAGGATCAAGAGTCACATGCTCTCCTGACTGAGCCAGCTAGGCGCCCCCTGACTTAGTGTATTTTTTACTGAATATCTGAAATGATAAAACAGAAGTGTTAGTAAAAAAAACCCAAACAACTAGCTTGTATATTAGTATAGGATAAATGCTATAACAAACCATCCTAAAATCTCAGTGGTTTAATGCAGTAAAATAAAATAAAGTCTGTTGTTGGTTCACAACCCGATGCTGTCAACGGGATAGAGAGAGGAGTGGGGAGGTCTAGTCTCTGCTCTATACGATCATTGAGAAACTTGGGGTCTCTCCATCGTGGGAGACTTTAATCGTCAACACATGGGCTCTGAAGTTGCTACAAAAGGTGAAAAGAAAGTGGAGGATTACCCACAGGAAATTTTCATAAGCCAGAACTGGAACTGGCCCCTTTCCATTGGCCAGAATTCAGCCCTGTGGCTCCAGCATGATTGCTGGAACAGGAGGCTGGGAATTTTGCCTCATACTGTGCCAGGGGCAGAAAAGGAAAATCACAAATATTGGCGAGCTCTAGAATCATCAGCCTTAGCTGGTTTTCAGACTTGTCAGTATTGGAGTTGGAGAGCATGCAGGAGAGGGCCTTGCTGCCCAGTGCTGTTCCTACACACTTATGCCACCCCCTCTTCATGCTCCCTTATGTTCCTTTCTCCCCATTCACACACCATTTCCTTTCTTCCAGCCTCATCTTTACTCTTTTATCTGACACCCTGAGGTAGGGAGACATAATGTGAATGTGGATGGGGAGCCGTAAGAAGATGATTTTCATGGACAAGACAAGTGGAAAAACAGCTCACTGGAAAACTGTCATGAGTTTCAGAAAGGGAATTGGGGGAGGCAGCGAGTGAGCAAAGAGGGGTTGGTTTGACTTGGTTTGATTTGGTTTGAGATGGAAGTGGGTTATTCCAAAAAAAAAGACAAATCTCAAGACAAAAAGTTCACTTCTCCATGGAGTAGAAGATGATGTTTTGATCCATATTTTACTAACTTCTTATAAAATTCAAATTGAACAACCTCGTTCATATTTTTAACTACTTTGGAAAGACCGGCATCCACAATTAAGAACTACAACCATTTAAGAGTAGCTCATTCCGGCTGTTATATTTTTCACATACATACCCACATTCAATAATTTAGGAAGATATTTTTCAAAAGAACATAATTTGCTTTCTGCCTTAAACTCTTCCAACATGGAATGGGAAGCCAACATCTACTCATTTGTAAGCTGGCAGTGACACACTTTGAACAAGCTTGCCCAGCAGTCAAAACTGTATCATTGCAACAGGAAACCCATCCCCCGCCCATAGTCTCCTGCAGGCTGCTCCTGAAGAGTTGCAGTTTCAGATCTTGTAGTAATTTGTAATGTAGGTTTCTTTGATGGGTAGTCCTTGCCCCAAACTCTCGCTGACCCCAGGTCATGAAAGACTAACTCATCTTTTTGTCTTTTTGTCTGATTAATTACCAAGACTTCATCTCCTTTTTCATTTGCTATGCTTGGTTTAATGAAAAAAAAAAAAAAAAAAAAAGCACTTTCTGGAAACAAGTTCCTGTTTAGTTTGTAAGTGGCATGTCTTAGACCTAAAATTCTTGTGCTGGACAATTTCATAGAGCCAACAGACACAAAAGTCTTGCCAAGAACAGTTCTCATGAAGCGTTTAAAAGCAGTGAATCCTTAGAAGTCCAGAGGAAGCCACAGGATTTGCCCCCCAAATATTAAATGGGATTAGGCACATCTATTCTGAAAACCATATAAAGCAAATACATAATTGACACATTGTGTTTCTTTTCTCCAGGGCTTTCCTGGAAAGGATGGATCCTCTGGCCCTCCAGGACCACCAGGGCCAATTGTAAGTATTTCCACAAACTACTAGGATTTAAAGCATTTCATTTCTTTTGAGAAATTTTCTTTCACTCAACTTTTCACCTGGGCAGCCATTTTTGCTCTAGGGTAACAACTCACTCTTTGGTGCAATGTTCTCCCTACTATATCCATGTGCTTGATCATTCTATCAGAGCCACTTTGTCCATACGATCCCCTGCATTGATCTAGTTTTTACTGAACATAGGTAAGGCTTGAGTTTGAAAGAACTGCACCTGACTGATAACATGACTACTAAAAAATGTCTCCCCTCCTTTTTTGGTAGTTGGGAACAAGAATGAGCAATGGATCCTGAAGTCTTGGTGTTGAGAGGGAGGGAAGCTATCCCTGTGTGTGTTTGTTACTCCTTCTTGAGAGCTGGCTGTCTTCGATGAGAATGTATGAGTACTCACGTTTGCTCCATTTTCCTGTCTCTCTATTTAGGGCATTCCCGGAAACCCTGGAGTCCCAGGGATCACAGGAAGCATGGGACCTCAAGGAGCCCTGGGGCCACCTGTGAGTATTACAGCAGTAGCCAGTCATCTTTCACTTAATTGTGTGTTTAAATTTACCAGCATCTCTGTTGAACAAAAATGTTTATTCCTTACTAGACTCTGTGGCATCCATAAAGGAAACCAGAGAAACTCCTGGAGGAAAGATTGAGGTCAGGCTGTACATATATCATGGCTAGAGACAAATGACCCCAATAGGGAATAATCAGCTATGATTCTGTTTACATATTATATTTCCATTGTTTGTTATTCTGTATTCGTCTAAGTAAATCCAATGTCATCTTTACAGGGATTGGGCATAAAAGCTATGTGTTAATTAGGCCTGTCTCCTGGGTAAAAAAAAAAAAAAAAATACAAAATTGAGAAATTCAAGGATGAGTAAGGATGGGAATAGATTTTTCTTTCTAAGTTCTACAAGAAAGACAGGATTTCCCATCAAACACACACTCACACGTAAGCAAATAAATTTAAGTGAAAGCCGGTGAATGAAACTAATTATCTCCCATTTTTGTGCTTCTCATCTCTTTGGGTGTTCAAGTGTGATCAATGGGAGGGGTAGAGATAGGATGGGGGAGAAAGAAATGAGCACATCTGGGTTGGCTTCTTCATCTGTAAGTTAAGGTGGTTGCATTAAATGGCCTCCAAAGACAACATCTGTTGTCTTCTGTTACTTTCTTTTTTTTTTTTTTAAAGATTTTATTTATTTATTTGAGACAGAGAGAATGAGAGAGAGAGAGAGCACATGAGAGGGGGGAGGGTCAGAGGGAGAAGCAGGCTCCCTGCCGAGCAGGGAGCCCGATGCGGGACTCGATCCCGGGACTCCAGGATCATGACCTGAGCCGAAGGCAGTTGCTTAACCAACTGAGCCACCCAGGCGCCCGTCTTCTGTTACTTTCAAGTTGTTTCTTCTAGGTGTAGGTATTAGTCAGCATTCTGACATTACCTGTGATATACTGAGCCTGTATCCACACACTAAAGTAACTGAGATGTGTAAGTGTATGTATGACTGCAAACAGGTGAAGAATTTGTGGAAGAGTGCAATCTGAAGCGTGAGGGTAGGAGAGGTTAATGAGTGAAATTTCTATGGCTGCCATAACACATTCCTACAGTCTCAGTGGCTCAAAACTACACAAACGTCTTAACTTACAGTTCTGCAGGTCAGAAGTCTGACACAGTCTCACTGGGTTAAAATCAAGGTTTGGCATTTCCTTTCTGGAGCTTCTAGGAGAGCATCTATTTCCTTGTCTTCTCTAGCATCCAAAGACTTCCCACATTCCGTGGCTCATGGCCCACTTCCATCTTCAAAGCCAGCAAGGTTTTATCTCTCTGACCATTCTACAATAATCACATTTCCCTCTGAGCCCAGTCCAGAAAGGTTATTTGCTTTAAGGACCTATATGATTGTATCTGGGCCACTGGGTAATCCTCGATAGTGTCCCTAGATAACCTCGAGATGCTTGACTAAGTCACATTTGCAAAGTCCCTTTTGCCACATAAGGTAATATACTCACAGGTTCTGGGGATGAGGGCATGGACACTCTGGGGGGGCGTGCTTTTTCTGCCTATCACAATGAATAAAACATAACAGAAAGATTGGTTCTCATTTGGAAAGACCCCTCTCTCCCTCTCGCCACCCAGAGAGCCATATTACTTTTTATTCTCAAAACTCATTTCAATAAAATTTCATCTCAGAGTCCTTTCCCAAGATAGGAACATAAAAAATGCCTCCAGATTTTAGCTAGCATGTCCCTATTTGCACACCCAAATGAATGCTGTCCTCAGCAGTCACTTTACAAAGCAGTATACTCATTCCAAAAACAATGGCCTTGTTCAAAATAGTTTTATATCTCCTCTTTTTAAATCCAGCTAATAATGGGTCACAGAAAAAGATTCTATTGCTTTATCTTCACACGTCTTTTTTTTAAATGCACAATGATATTACTGAGAATGGTCATGCACATGGAAATGTACTCTACACTCACACATGTGATCATATGCAAACACGCACGTGCACACGCACACACACACACACACACACACACACTCTACCATTCTTTTACTGCAAACTTCTCTATGCATTTGGCCCAAGGCTATTTCTCACCAGAAAAGTGATTTGAAAACATCATCTCTGCTACCAGGCTTCGGTCAACTTCCCAAAATGTGCTCCTGGGAGCAAGAGTTCCAGAATATTTCAGCAGGGTTCCAAGAGCAGTGGGGGTGGGGTAGGGAGGGGGCTGGTTAAGGCAGTGTCAGAGACCATGCATACACAACCTGTTTCTCAGAAAGCCATGAGAGATTTTAGGACATCAAAAGTTCTGAGGCCTCCTGAAGTGAAATGAGAAAAAACAAAAGCTGCTTTAATATGATCTAATGTATGTGTACCTGAGCCGCCCTTTTCATTCCTTGTACTCTTGTTGCCGACACCTCCTAGAACTAATTTCCCTTACCCCAAGCTGGGTTGATCCTGAGCCGCGAGGAACGGAATGGGAAAGAAGAGCTGGCTGGGAGGTCCTAGGGGGAGAAAATGGGGTGCACGAGGGGTGCAGAACACATTAGGTAAGTAGAACCCCACCCTGCTCATCCACCTGGCGGGTTGTAGCTCTCGAATAGACTCTAAATATGGGGCACACCGAAATGCCAATAAACTTTGTCCCAGAAATAAAGCCCTTGTTAATAGTATTATCTTCAATTATTGTAAATCAACGGGAAAGGCCCACCCTGCTCATCCACCTGGCGGGTTGTAGCTCTCGAATAGACTCTAAATATGGGGCACACCGAAATGCCAATAAACTTTGTCCCAGAAATAAAGCCCTTGTTAATAGTATTATCTTCAATTATTGTAAATCAATGGGAAAGGGCCCCTTGCTGGTGGCATGAGGGGCCCCGTGGCACTGGCATTTTAATCAGAGACAGGAGCCATGTAGTATATAGGCACTGGGTGGGGTTGTGGGGTTGCCCCCGTCGTAGGCTTTGGGGAGCCTCTCAAAAGCCATCTGTTCTCCAAACTGTCCAGCCCAGACTTCCGAGCGCTCTGGGACGTGAGCAGCCAGAGGCCCGCTGGCCGCCAGTCTGGCGTGACCAGTAAGGCAGGCTCGGCATCCTGGTGTTAGGGCCTTGACTCATTTCCCATGGATGTCTGTCTAGGAAGGCAGGAGGGAAAGAGACCAAGAAAGACAGACTGCCCCACTGAAGATAGCAACGTGTCTCCTAGGGCGGTGCCGGGAACGTGCGCTTTCCTGTGCTCTGCCCAGCGCGCAGCGTGTGTTGGTGCCCCTGCTGCCGTCCTAATTCCTACCTGGGGTTTAAGTCTAGGCTGACAGGCAGGGCCTCGCCTGCAGCGCAGCAGGTGGTGATGAAGCACATGTCAGAAGCGGCCATGCAATACGGGTAGATGGGTCCACTCCAGCATTTAAAGAGCACCGCGTTAGAAGTCAGGATGCCTGGGCGCCTGGGTGGCTCAGTTGGTTGGGCGACTGCCTTCGGCTCAGGTCATGATCCTGGAGTCCCGGGATCGAGTCCCGCATCGGGCTCCCTGCTCTGTGGGGAGTCTGCTTCTCCCTCTGACCCTCCCCCCTCTCATGTGCTCTCTTTCATTCTCTCTCTCTCAAATAAATAAATAAAATCTTAAAAAAAAAAAAAAAGTCAGGATGCCTGCGTTCTAGATGTGGCCCTGCCGTGACCTTACCTAGCTGTGCAGCCACATCCCTCCAGCAACTTATCTAGACCCTCAGGACGTCAGTTTCCCGATTCATTCATTTAAAACGATGTACTGGGTAGCCAATATGGACCAGATACATGGGGGAAAGGGGTTCCTAGGGGTACAAAAGGTGACCAAGATATTTTTCCACATCCATGGCAAATCTAGAGAGAATAATGTTTTTTCTATAAGTAGGGATAATAAAAGGCAGAAAGGGAGAAATGCCTTAAGGAAAAGACAACGAAGTTGCCATGAAAGCCCCATTGAGAGACAGAGAGTCAGAGAGGGGGATACCACCTGAGTTGATGGGATGGGGAGAATAGCACCTGAACGAGGCAGCATTTCACTTAGATCTTGAAATGTGGGTGTGATTTCCGCCCACAAAGACAGGAAGATGGCATTGATGGGGATTGCAGTAAGACATAAAGCAAACACAAGGCACCCCATCTTTTATACATTTTAGTATTTTTCAACTCTTTTTCTTACTTCATGGCCACTGTCACAGTTTTATTCTGACCCCTCTTCGTTTCTCAGAGTTTATCACAGGAAGCGCTAAGTGGCCCCCATGCTCTCGCCCTGGTCTTGTCCATTCCCCAGCTGCTGAGTGATCCTTCCTGTATATCTTTGATGTGTCATTCCCTGGCTTGAATCTCCTCACTGGATCCCTATAACCAGGGGATGGGTCCCAAATATTCAACCAAGTATACATGGCCCTTCATGATGGTCCCTTCCTTTACCTTCCAGCTGACCTCCTACCATCTCTTCGTTTGGAGTTGAGTCACCTAAAATTATGTAGAGCCCCGCCAACACACGCCATACCGTTTCACACTTGTTTAGCCTTCGGGACATCCTTCCATTTGTCTGAGCTGTTTTCTCCTCCTTTCTCCAGCTGGTGAGATTCTGGCTAGTCTCTCTTTAAAACTGTGCACTTCATGTGTGAGGCGCCCCTCACCTCCTCAGGCTGAGACCACATCCAGCCCTCCACTGAAACGATCCATTCCTCAAGGGCAGAAATGTCATCATACTTGTACTCATAAGTTTTTGTTCCTAGATTCCAGCTCTTTTCATAGAGGGCTCTTATAGGTCTTTGTTAAAAGAAAGAAAGAATGAAGTTATGTTTGCATTCCAGTTAGGCTGATGTGCAGGGGAGTACTAGAAGATTATTCTTAGAAGATTATTTCTCCATGGTCTAACATGGGAGACCTTTAGAGCCAAGCTAGGATGTTTTGATTTATGTTAACAGGTATCTTTAATATGTGGGACTTGGACCACGATGAGATCATTCCTCTTCCCTCAGCATTAAAATTCTGTGAATCTATGAATGTAGCTACTGTAGTTTCTTTTCTTTACATTTCAAGGGTTCCCAAAATTATAGGAAAATGTGCCATTT
Source organism: Mirounga angustirostris (assembly GCF_029215605.1). Classification (NCBI taxonomy): domain Eukaryota; kingdom Metazoa; phylum Chordata; class Mammalia; order Carnivora; family Phocidae; genus Mirounga; species Mirounga angustirostris. The sequence goes on along the minus strand of NW_026991712.1, from coordinate 19,499,365 downwards.
TTCTTGCCTACATTGACAGGGAATATGTGTTTTCCCTCAAAGCATACTTTGGTGGAGTTATGGACCTTCCTTTGCTCAGGAATTTTTATTTTGTTTTTGTTTTACTTTGCAAAAATCAAAGGAAAGATGTCAGAGATGTTGGAATAAAAAATAACTTCTTGCTGTACAGATATTCTACTAAATGGATCTTTCACTGAGACTGCCTAGCTGTGTCCTGTAGCTACTTAATAACCAGCATCGTGAGGCCGAGTTTGAGGAATTTCAGGTCGGATTAAACACATCCATTCTTATGTACCAGAAGGGGCTGAGGCTGTGTGTTTTTCCTGATCACTTGGGTTCACGCTCTAATTTCTTTTTCTAAGTTTCAAGGAAGCCAATTAACAAATGATAGCTAGCAATGGAGATGTCAAATAGTGTATTGGTTCAGAAATAAAAATATTTGAGACCAGTTGCTTTTAAGAAATGACTCAGGTTAACACTGAGTTCTGAGTTGCTAGGGTTAGATTGGAGGGACTCATGATTGCTTTTTTATTATTGTTTAGCCAGGAAACGGAGTTGAAGATATTGGCTGGCAGAATTGTTGAATAGTTTCTCATTCACTTTGCTAGAAGCACACTTTGTTGGGGAGATCACGGGCTCTGGAGCCCAGCTGATTGGGTTCCGGTCCCAGAGTTCCCATTTTCTCACTGTGTGATCAGGGGCGAGTTATTTAACCTCTTTGTGAATCACTTTTCTTATGTATAAAGTGGAAATAACATCTCCTAGGGTTGTTAGAAAGAATGAATTCGATTATTTTATGGGAGTCTTTAAATAATAAGAATTAAATAATGAATTAATCTGATAAGGCTGTGACCGAGTTAAATGGGTTAATACACTAAGAACAATGCTTGGAACATGGTAAAAGCACTTCAGTGTTAAACTGCTTGGATTTACCAATAGCTTCTGAATATATTAATAATGTAGAATATTTACTTATTTTTGTTTGCTGATTTTTGGGTTTTGTTTTGCATCCAATGCTTGAAAAGCTGGCTCCACTAAAGGTTGATTTCATGATAACGTAAGTAGCTCTTTTGTCCACTTAGACCTACAAGGGGACATTACTGCATTTTTAGGGATTTGGCCACTTGTGGAGCCTAAGACATGAGGAGGATGACACCAGTACATCTGTATCTCAAAAGAATTGCGAGGCAAGAATGCCTTGTAAATCTTACTTTTGCAAACAGTTTTTATAAAGGAGATTGGATACTTTTTAACAGAATCAACTCTTGGATACTTTTTAACGGAATCAACTCTTGGATACTTTTTACAGAATCAACTCTTTTTACTTGCAGTAAAATTCAGCCATTCATTCATTCATTCATTCACTCATTCATTCGGTTCACGTATCTTTGAGCACTTGCTCTGGCCCAAGCACCGTCCCGGGAACTGGGGAACAGGAGTTTGTGAGCTAGACACAGACTGACTATGGAACTTACACGCTGAGAGTGGTTGTAGAGAGGATATGCTTTCTTTGTAGAGTTGGTGATTCTCCCCTGGCAAGTCCAGCTTTGTATTTTTCATAAATTCTGTTCCATGTGTTACCCTGTTCCAAATAATGACGACATTATGAGATGCTAACACATTATCCTTGTAAGGAACCCCGGAGACCATTTAACTTAATGGCCTGATCTTACAAAGAAGCTCAGAGAGTTTAAGTGGCTTACAGATCCTATCTCATCTGTTTTTCCCCAAAATATTAGTATGAAAAATTTCAAGCAAAATTCAAAGAATTTAGAGTGAACACCTATATACCCAGCACTAAAGTTGTACTATTCTGTGTATGAGTTTGTGTATATTTTTCAATAACGTTCTCTTGGGTGTTGTTGATTATTGATCTCATTTGTAGTCTTGAAAAATTATCTTATGGTACACTAAAAGGTGGATTTATTCTTCTAGTTGAAGTCAGCTAATATTTTTCTTCTCACTTTATTGACAGAACAAAAGGAAGCTCAAGGTCTGAGGAAGTAGACAGCAATCCTAGATTTATAATGACTATTTCAATTTAATATTGGACTTAGTTGAATGTCTGAGTCACTCTGTTATACGGGACACAGGCTAGGTGGTTTTAGAAATAGAAAGTAACATAAGGTATGGTTTCCAGTTTTAGAGATCTTACCATCTACACAGAGAGAAGAGAAATCCACGAGTTGACTTGTAACTAAGTACATTGGACAATAATAAAAAATGCAGGGGCGCCTGGGTGGCTCAGTCGTTAAGCATCTGCCTTCGGCTCAGGTCATGATCCCGGGGTCCTGGGATCGAGCCCCGCATCGGGCTCCCTGCTCCGCGGGAAGCCTGCTTCTCCCTTTCACACTCCCCTTGCTTGTGTTCCCTCTCTCGCTGCCTCTCTCTCTGTCAAATAAATAAATAAAAAATCTTAAAAAAAAAAAATGCAGTGTCATATAACTGATATTGGAACTAAGTACTGCATTAGAATATTGCTCCTGTTGATATCTAATTTATAAGATTTATGTTTATAAATACTTTAATATTTTTTTCTCCCATTTCAAATGTCTTCGTACCCTGAGTAGATCAGGTCTGTGGGGATGCAAAAGTGTAATTTTGAGGAGTAGAAGTTAGGGAGGTTGGAACTAGATAACAAAAGACTTGGAATTGAAGAAGCAACTTTGTCACATGGGTCTAAGAATTGCTGAGTGGTTCTGAATAGAGGAAGAGCTGTTGTCACTCAGTAGTCACTGAGCCCTCTAAGTTGTATGCTGGTAGTGTCTGAGGAAGGACCCGTGGTTATGTGGGGGATGAACTAGAAGCGGGGGGGGGGGGTCTTTAGTTAGGGAAGTCCATTAGAAGGAAGTTTCAAATGCCCTGGTGTAAGACAGTGAGGGTAGCACCTGGGTCATGGAACAGAAGGCTATGAGAGATTGCAATGCAAGAAAATGTGTGTGTGTTGAATAGACACATGAGATGCAAGGGAAGGGAGGAGAAAAGACAACCAGTGGTGGACTCAAGCTGCCTGTACCTTCTTCTCTTCCTTTCTCAACTCTATCTTCAGTGACAGCACATTTGTAGCTTGAAATCAACCATGGTAGATAGATTTATGCCTCTAGTAGCAGCAAACTCTGCAAGTCCGGGCATCTTATTTTTCCAGAAAGCCAATTTACCTGCACACCAATAGTGTGAAACCAGAATTTTGAATTGAGGTAACTGTTAATGGAATAGAGATTCTGGAGAAGATATTTGGTTGGGACTTGTTGAGTTTATTGTAACAACGGGGAACCGTCTGACAATGTGGGTGAATTCCATCTGTAAAGGCTATTTGCTATCCTTTTGGTAGAGACATAAAAATGTTGTTCAGTGGATCTATTACATTGCTTCAGAGTTGAAACAAAAAGATGAAATGCTCTGAAGACACACATTTTGCTTATTAGTATAATTTCATTACAGAAACACTTGAAATCTCCATTATCTTTTCAGTAAAAATTTTTACGGTAATAATACAGTTTCTTACGGCTCAAAGAGTAGCTAAGCCACACAACAAAGTAATAATTCAGCTGAGAATTCGCGTTAATATGGGTTCCTGTTATCAGGGAGAATCGGGGAGAAGAACTGTGTGCTGTGATGCAGACAGAAAGCAGAGTTATGGGAATCCACAAATCTCATCTCTTACCTGAACCCTTAGGATGGAAGATCGTTTACTTCCTTCGAGAGATAGTCTTTTAAAAATGGAAGCAATTTAGCTATTCAGCAGAGGCTTGTAAAATAAATCATGAAGCATCAGTAGAGTACAATTCACGGAGCGGTGCTTAGGGTGGAAAGATGTAAATGACCGATTCGGTGATATGACGTCACAAAGCAGTATTGCTGCAGGATCTCAATTTCATGTGAAAAAATACTGTCTATGTATTAAAAGGCTGGGGGAGTAAAATGTTTAAAAGAGTTACTTCTGTTTGCTGTTTGTTTATTCCTGTTGTGTATCGATTTTTGCTGCAGAATCGCTAGAGCGAGGAAAACCATCGTAATAGAATAAGAAAAGATGCACTCTCATTATGGCCAGCTGAAGGCAGTGTTACAAGGAACTTGACAATTTAAATTTTTTACAGGGTATCCCTGGAGCCAAGGGAGAGCGCGGAGAAAGGGTGAGTATCCTCTGGCTCTGTTCACCAGGCACAGCTTGCTGTACACCTTTCATTGCATAAGGCTGAGACTGGATGACCATCGACTATCGTGACTGTTACTGCCATGACTGTTCATCGCTCTTATTCCGTTCCCTCTCTCCTCCCTCTCCTCAACCCACTGGACTGTGGGCATGTTGTCAGGTGGAAAAACACCCCGTGGGCTAGAAGTCAGGAGAGCTGGTTTCTAGTTGCCTCTCTGCTACCATTCAGCTGGATGACCTCGGGCCCCTTTCTTTAAGGATAAAATGGAGAGAACCAAACTCCGCTAACTCCAAAGTGGATCTGATGACAGAATTATGTAATGGACATAAAAAGTCTTCAGAAAAATAAAAACTCTATGCAAATGCCAAGTAATAGAAAGGGACTTGTGTTTTCTCTGATGGGCGGACATTGGCAGCCAATGGCAGACACAGAGTCAAGGAACTGGCTGAGGAACTTAAATCAGTTTATTTCCAGGACCTTCTCTCTCTTTTGAGAAATTATGCAGCTGCTCATATAATTGCGCTGTCGCCTGTAGTAGAAACAACTGTGATTTTGGGCTCATCCAGTCACCTCTGTGAACCCTTGGGCAACATGTTTAACTCTGTTCATTTATCAAATGGGTTTAACATTTTTCCTTGGAGTTGGTGCTAATATGAAATAAGCCACTGCCTGAGAAAATGTTATCGTTTATAAGCTCTAAAGAGCCATAAATGAGGTATTCAAAGTATATGGGTTTGTGTCAAAACTATGAAATTCTTTTAGAATCTGGGACCAGAAATACTTGATTTGTCATTTAATGAAGGTTCCCAGGAACGTTGCACCATGAATGTCAAATTACTTCCTCCTTCTCTGCACCATGGAGGCCAATCCTATCTGGTGTGGGAGCCAACGAGGTGGGAGCAGGGGGTTGAGTCAGATCTGCATGCTGGAAGTCCGGCCACGGGGCTGGGCTTGTGGCCGAGACTCAGAGGATGCTTTCTTCTCACGCAGGGGGACCTGCAGTCTCAAGCCATGGTACGGGCAGTGGCACGTCAGGTGTGCGAACAGCTCATCCAGAGTAAGTGCATTACGGTTCCAATGTCGTTCTCTGTTCCTTGTCCCAGTGGGGATCTGCCTTGCCCAGAAGTTAGTGACTCGGGAAAACACCGCGAAAACTTTGTCTTGGTGCAGATAGGTAAGCTTTACAGATAGTCATAACTATCCCCAGTAAGAGGTCATTACAGATCACCCTCGAGTCCTGTATCCATGTCACAGACACCAGCTGCCTCTGTGGCATCTGTCCAAGAGCCTTCCTTTGGCCCACATAGATATAACTTAGCTGCCCAGATCAGATCTTTTATTCTTTCCTTGTCTTCAAATGGATAGATTTTTTTTTTCTCAAGTACTCAGCACTTGAAAGTTGTCAGACTAAGGAATCAGAAGCTGCTTACAAAAAGATGATCCATAGTGTTGATTTCTATCAACTCACTAGATTTAAATCAATACCTGCTTTTTTTTATCCTTTTCTTTTGGTTAGCCCAAGGCCCTTGGCTTCATTCTTCTTTTTTGTAAATTTAAATTCAATTAGCTAATACATTGTACATCATTACTTTCAGATGTAGTGTCCCATGTCTTCATTTTAAACTTGAACTTTCCAGCAACATGGTATTCCAGTTACTTGTTTGTGTTCATTCACTTGCGTGCCCACCCATTTTGCGTTTCCCCCAGGCCCACTGACATTTTGTCTCAGTAATCTAACCAGAGGGTTACTGGTATGGGCCCTTTGCCAGTAATTTGCTCAATTCCAGAAAGATCTAAGGCCAGATGGAGATGAAATAGTCAAACCCAGCCATCCCTGGCCTAGCTCTGTAGTCAAGTCTCCTACTCTGGTAGCACGCCACTCCGCCTTCATTACCTGAGTGGCTGTCTTAGCTTTGGAAGGTTACATTTTTTTAACCCAGGAATGTCTGGGAGTCCCATAAGTGTCCAAGAAGGCATAATGGCTGGTTCCTAAATCCCATCTGTAGTAGATAAACCCAGATCTCATCTTTGGGAAGGCATCAGGTGAAGGTGCACATCAGCTTGGGAGAGTTTTCATTAAGACATTGATTGTGCAAACCATGTACAAAGCTGTCATCTTCAGACATAACAGTAATGCTCCCTATATTTTAACTTTATTTCATTTATATTATATTGCCCAAATTAAATGTGTGTATCTGAGAGAATTGACCAGTTTTAAATGAAACTCTTTTAAGTTTATTGCCAAAGCAAGATCTTTAAAAACACAATAAATTATAAAAGTTAAATTGAACATTATAAAAGCTAAATTGAACATTGAACAATAAATTATAAAAGCTAAATTGAACATTGAATACGTCTAAAGCTAACCTGTACCTTGGATTATTTTGTAGGTTTCTCATTTCAAGTATACAGTGTAAATGAGCAAGGAATTATTTTAAGGAAGCCTAGGGGTTAAATCCAGGTAGGACTCACTGACCACAGTATGTGGGAGATTTCACAAAAGTTGCTGTCATATTCCACTATAGAATAAAAATCTTACATAAATATATGATCATTTAAGACATGCCCTAAAAATTGAGAGTTCAAAATTGCATCTTTCCCCTTTGGGAATTCTCAGATTCTTGTGAATGACTTCGAGGAAATGGAAGCCAGCAGGGAGTGATGCAAGGAAGCTGAAAGAAGCCTGTAGAATAGGGAGGCCCTGTCTGTGGATGCAGCTGGGAGAGAAGAAATAGAAAAGATTGCACACAACTTTATGAGCAAGACCCAACCCGCCCAGGGGCTGTTGCTGGCACCTCAGCCACCTTCCCACGTGCTACTTCAGGTTCCTCTGGGCTCCTTATTCCATTGCTTAGGTTTCTCCTCAGAACTTGATTCATCAGTTAGCATATAATTCCTCACATGCTCAGTTATCCAGATTTTAGTCCAGAGCTGATCAGAAGAATTACTCTAGGAAAGGTGACGTGGGAAACTGTGTGAGACCAAAGTGATGATAGCCAGAGACATGCTAAAGGAAGAACCTGGAAAAGCAGATGTGGAAATGTCGACCCCACTCGGACAATCGTGGACATGCCTACAGATGGCCTCCGAGTCATCAGTTGCGGTCATGGTCCTATGCTTAAGAAGGCATTGAATATATTTTAGAAATAATCCCTCTAGAATGGTTACTATTCTTTATTTAGATCTGTATGTTAGAAAAGGGATAGGTTTTCATCTAGAAAATTCACTAATGTGGGAAAATCTTATCTTCTGATGTCGCCAGAAAACCGAGGTGTTATGATATCAAGCACTTTACCAATGTATACTTCTGATTATTAAAATATGTTCTTCCAGGCATAACTGAGTTAAGGGATTATAGGAGGGAGAGCCAGATTTAAAACAAAATAAATAAAGCTAGTGGGAGTATCTGCAGCTGGGACCCAAGTAAAGGTTCCTGCAAAAAGGCTTGGCAACGAAGAGTCAGATTGAAACAAAACACTTGTCTGGGGGTTTGTGAGCAAGAGGGTGGAGCAGGCTTTGTGGGTTGGAAAAAAGACAAGTAAGTTGGGAAGAGGGGTGTTGCTAGAGAAAAAGGGCAGCTGGGTGAGGGTTTAGGGGTCAGATAAATGTTGGGGGCAAAAACCAAATTTACGACTTCTGCCCATGATGTTTACTGAGGTGCTGATGTGAGCTGTGGAATTCCAAACACTTGAGATGCACCTTGAATACGGTCCAGCTGTTAATATCATCCAAAGTAAAATGTCATCATTTTTAAGTTGGAAATCAACATATTTCAGAGAGTGTGCTTTTCCTCTTGTGGTTGTCGAATGGAATGGTTCAGAGCCTTGACCGATAATACCGCTGGTCTTCCCTTTCTGCGTGTGACAGTTCACTGAAGGATGTCTCTGCCCTTTGTGTCTCAGGTCACATGGCCAGGTACACGGCCATCCTCAACCAGATTCCCAGCCAGTCCTCATCAGTCCGGACCGTCCAGGGGCCTCCTGGGGAGCCTGGCAGACCAGGGTCACCCGGAAACCCTGGTGAACAAGGACCCCCAGGGACCCCAGGCTTCCCAGGAAACGCAGGCATGCCAGGGGCCCCTGGAGAACGAGGTAAGCTGAGCCACCTCTTCCATTGGAACAACACTGAGGTGTGTGCAGTGAAGCCTGGTGTAAACAGTGGTGCTTATACAATGATGATGTCCAAAATAATGAATGTTCATTACCACCACCCCATCTCTTCTCCAGCTTACTTATTTTTCCCCAAGATTCCCCAGTGAGTAAGTTGAGTAATCTACAAAGTATTTCATCAAGAGCCATATCTACTCGTATGAAAAAGGAGGATCAGGACCCCCAACTCACCTCTCAGAGGCTTTTGAGCTAATGAGAGAAAGGTGTCCCCTCTAGATGGAGGAATTAAGAACAGGTGCCCTTTCCACGTGGAAGAATTAGAAAATGATGCCCTCCTCTGGACAGATGTGGCATCACACATATGTCATGGTAAGCTGAGAGCTCACTTCCGAGGTCAGATGCTTTTTTTATGCAGTGCCCACAGTGGGCAACAGTTGGTGGCAGCCCTCAGGTGAGTCATGGGTCCTATCGACAAATGATTTACATATGCCTATGTAGACCATGCCAGCTATAAACTTCAAGTGAAAATACTGGTTGTGGTTCATCTTCCTATAATATAAGGCAGCATTTTATTTATTAGTTTCACGGGCCAATGTTTTGTCTTTTCTACCAAAGTTTCTTGAAAACAGAAATCCCACTTAGCCTTTTCTGTTTTCCCCTACAGGTCTTAGCAGTGTTGTATAATACAATAATAAGATTTTGATTGAATTTCATTCAGTTCTATAATTGACCTAGATCTCCCCCTCTAGATTAAAGAGATGTGGGAAATTAGGGTTACATATGAACTACAAAGAAAGTGATGGGAAATAAGACAACTGATTAAAAGTATTTTCTAAGACACCATGTTCTAGAATGTAGATCTGGGGAAAAGCTGTTACCTATTTGCCATGTGAATCCTGTTACTTTTGTGAGCCGGGTAGGATATGTTCCTTTTATCACATTGGAGATGTGACATGCAGATTCCAAAGTTAGTACTTCATGTTCATTCTTGATCTGTGCCAACAGGGCTTTCTGCCTCTGTGCTTTCATATGCCTTGTTCCCCGCTTTGGAAATGTCCTTTGCTTTCCCTATCTTAGGTGTGTTCTTACTCTTAGTGCAAGGCTCAGCTGCACTTCTGTTTCAGGAATGACATTTTCATTGATTGCCCCAGACCACACAGTGGCTCCATCCCCAGGGCCCCTGATGCACTGTCTTTCCCATGCATTTTAGCACTCATCAGGGGGAGGTGAACAGCTCGATTGCCAAGAGCAGCATCCGTTCTGAACCGCATTGCACATGATAGGTCCTCCCTCAGTAGTTGTTGCTCTCTTAGCAACCCAGTCCTGGTTTTCCTTTCTGAAGGTTTTTCCCGTGCCAGGACATGAAATCAGCTGATGTAGAGAAAGGCATGTCTCCCTCACAGCACTCAGAAGATCTGGCAGCTGGGCATCCTCTGACGGTGTTGGTGATGGATCACCTGTGACGTGGGGGGCACAGGGCCAGTGCCTGAGTCACTCTCAGCAAGTCACAAGTTGTGTTTGTTTTTTTTGGAAGTCCTATTCTTGTTCTTGCCAGACTGAGTCTTCCCTGCTCCTCAAGAGGAATTGAATGCTTCGACCATAGGAAAATCTTCCAGGAATTCTCAAACAATGGCCCAGACTGCCTTTGAAATATGAATTTCCATGATATAATTTTCTGACCTACATATGTCGATACACATGTATCCCTAAAGAGTGTAGTAGACAAAGCAAAATCCTGTCCTGCAAATACACGGAGAGTGACAGTGTGACAGAAAGTGAGACATGTCCTCTGAACATGAGGGAAAGTGATTTTTAGATGATCGCCAATGGATGGTCATGGTTTTGCATTTAAGGTCAGGGTTTATAGGTCAAGGCTCAAGGGACTTTTCATTCCTAGCAAAGTATTTCAATCCTGTTGCAGTTGGCATTTGATGCTGCAAGGAAGACAATGATTTTTTGTTTGTTTGTTTGATCTTGTGGTCCAAATACCCAGGAAGTATTGAGAGAGAGAAATATCTACGTTTCCACTAAGTCAAACAATAGCATTTTAAAACTGAAGACACTTCAGCCATCTTTTCTCCTCACCCTCATTTTGTGTAAAAGAGAGCATATGAAGATAATGAGGCCCAAAGAGTCTTGAAATCAGCCAATGTTAGGACTAGAAATAAAAACCAGAGGTTGTGGGGTTGTTGTTGCTATATAAAATATGATTATCACGATGCTCTCTATATAATATAACTTTGAAAGGACACTATATTGTAGTAAGTAAAAATAAGTATTATTACTCAAGAGTGTATTTAGACAAATGCTAAACTACAAAAGCAAGGCAAAAAGAAATATGGTGTTGAGTACTCTGGCCTAGCATTTAAGTGAACCTCACTTTCTTGGGGTTTTCTATGTGTCTCACATGAGTCTTCCTAAAAGAAATTCACCACTCCATTGACTTGGCGAATTTTTCATAGGAAGTGCTCCATCTGGTTTCCCTATTATAATTTTTCAAAAATTTTTACAGTAAGCTCTCTGCCCCAGAGGGCTTGAACTCAACCCTGAGATCGAGGGTTGCGTGCTCCACTGACTGAGCCAGCCAGCCGCCCCTAATTTTTCAAATTTTTTGAACTCTTTTACAGAGGATGTACAGTAAGAAATACATTTTGCATCACGATGTAGTATGCAAGTCCATGTGTATGCATGCAAACTTGTATGACTGAGGCAAAAAGAAATACTACTGATCCTTACTATGGTTTCCTGTTTTCCTCCATTAAAAGGGCTGAGGGGCAACCTTGTATTTTCTGACCTCAGTTCAAAATGCACTGTTGATTAACCCAGTCATTATCATTGAACTAGCAAAAAATATGCATTTTTGGAGAACAGAAAAGGAATTACAAATACTCCCCCCCATATCAGCAGTGTGAAATAGAGACTGTTCTCGACTTTCCTTATCACCCAACAGAAGACTGTATTTTGCCTCCATCTGATTAGCTACCTCCTTTTCATTAGTCCTTTGTCTCCTTTAACTTAAACAAAGTATTTTCTATAAGTTTGTGGGGAATCGTCGTTTAGCTGTGTTCTCACATGGATCGCAATATATACAGAATCCTTAGAAGTTAAGGATTTGAAGGACTCCTGCAGCTCACATTATTCATCTAAGGCTTGAACTCCAACTTGGACTTGTCTGATTATTAGCACCCAGGAGTAAAGAGGTTCCATCTGCGTAGCATAAGCAAGATGTTCTGTAGCCCAATTTCTCACCTGCTTTTTCTTCTTGTCACTTATACTCCATGGCTCACATACAGCAAAGAAAAGCTGTTTTTCCTTGCCTGTCCCCATTAAATACTGCACTGTCTTCAGAAATGACTCTATATCCTGGCTTCCAAAGTTCACAAAAGCTCTAAAGTTTCTCTTTTCTTCCCTGACCTGAAACAACTGAGTCCTGACTTTTCTGACTTGAACACACTCTCCTAGAGTCACAACCTTGTGTGATTCTAACTAGACCCCAGAAGACAGCTCCATTTCTAATTCTGATCTTTGTGTAATCGTTCCTGGGTGACTAATCTCCTATTTTCTTATTCCATTTATTGAAATGTTCACTGGTGTCTTAAACCATATATTAACCCAGTCAAAAATAAGTTGGCTGGTCTATAGTTGGCCAAATTGAGTTCCTTTATTTGCTTGAAAAGAACTGGGACAGTTTCCTGATTTCAGTCTTTATGTAACTCCTTCAGTTTCCATCATTCTCCAAAAAACACTGGATCACGGGAGCCATCCAACTGAAGATTTTCATGTTCAGATTGTACATCCATAAAGCTGGAATTTATAGCTAATTTATCTTGGACAATAAATCAGTAAATATTTATTGAATGCAGGGTTCATGTAAGGCTTTTGAGTTGACAGTGTGTGAGATAATACTATTTATTTATGGCTTTCACTTATTAGGCACTAAATGTATCTGCCAATATTGTGTTCAGTCCTATATGCACACTCCCTCATTTGGATAAAATAGAAGGCATGGTTTGGATAAGGAAGGAATGCGAAACATTACTGAATGTGCAAGTTGGGAGAGTAAATGTGAAATGAGTTGTGTAGAAAGTAAATGCTGTCAGAATTTAGAGGAAGACATCACTGTGGGCTTTGAAAAGAAGGGTTCCAGCATTTATTAAGCGACTAGTGTTGTTAAGCTCCTATTAGTTGCTTGGCACATTATTAACGCTCATAAAAATCTTGCGAGGTCAGTATTAGCTCCATTTTTTAAAAAAAGATTTTATTATTTATTTATTTTATTTATTTGAGAAAGAGAGAGAGCGTGCATGAGCACAGGGGGAGGGGCAGAGGGAGAGAGAATCTCAAGCAGACTCCCCGATGAGTGCAGAGCCCGATGTGGGGCTCCATCCCAGGACCCCAAGATCATAACCTGAGCTGAAACCAAAAGTCAGATGCTCAACCTACTGAGCCACCCAGATTACCCTAGCTCCATTTTTAAGTTAGGAAACTGAGGCTCAGCTAGTTTGTCAGTTGTCCAAGGTCACCCCGCTGGACCATAGGGGACCAGAATTCAAGTCCACATCTGCATGATTCCAGAATATCTGTGCTTGCTCCACTCTGTCCTGTTGCCACCTTGGAATTCATGGTGTAGTGAGGGACTCCCATGGGAGAGGCCAGAACCATGCAGGGTCTGGTGGACCCCCGTTTCGTTATGGCTTCTACTAACCACAATTCACGGCTCAGTTCACACAAACAAGTCAACAGCTGAACTGACCAGAATGGCACAGTGGGTCATAGTTGTACTATTTGTAAGCTCCCTGCACACTGTGTTCTGTTTTTGGAGAGCCTTGGGACATCCTTGACCTGGCAAATGACCAACTTTGAGGTGATTTGTTGGATAAATATGAATGTGATAAAAATATTTTCCATGATTATACATTTTGACACTTCAAAGTTTTTCTAGTATTTTAGCAGGTGCCCAGGCTATAGAAGAGTCCAAGTAGGGGAATTACCTGGAGGGAAGCTGGCCATGGATCTGGCAACCTGGGGTACACCTCTAGAATTAGTGTAACATCTAACCCTAGGAGAAATAGAAACCTAGAACAAGGCAATTCAGTCTTGTTTTACTTGTGATATTTTAGAAGAGAAACCGATTTCACTTCACTACTTGTGATGCCGCTTACCTGAGTAGCAGGACGGGATGTCGTTTGGGGCATCAGTCACATATAAGTCAGGATCTGAGCTTGGCCACTTACTAGCTGTGTGATCTTGGCTGCTTAATCGTACATCTTAATCTGTCTGTATCTTCATTCACTCACCTAACCAGCACTTACTGAGCATCTACTACACATCACGCATACTGTTGGGTGTCAATGACATAGTAGTAAACAGGGCATACATTTCCTACCTTTCCTGTCCCTAGCACGGACACAGATATTAAACAGACTAACAAAAACTACATGAATAGTTTCATTTAGTTACATTAGTTGTGTCATGAAAAAAATCCATGATGCTATGCAAATGTAGAAGAGAGGGCTCTGACTTACTCTGGCACGTCAGTGATGTTTCAGCTGAGACCTGAAAGCTTAGGACTTTGGCATATCAATAAGAGAGTCAGAGGAGAGCATTCTAGGCAGAGACAGCAATAACATGTGCAAAGAAATGAGGTGCGAAAGGGCTTGAAACTCTAAAGCTATGATTCTCAATAGTAGTCAACATATTGTCTCCTTTTCAACAAATAATTTACATCTCTTTTACTATTCAAAATGAAATTCATAGACAATACATATAACCTGCCTTCACACATAATTAAAAAAAACTAGACTGCCATCTAGTGTAATGTAAAGAAGTAAAACTAAAGTAATTTCTCGTTAAACTGTTTATTCCAATATGCATATTCTCAGCATGACTACACTGGAAGCATAATGAAGTCAAAATGTATTTATATTAAATAATTACTGAGAATGCAACAGCTACAAGTTAGCTGAGCTTTATCAATAACATGTCTTTCTGTATTTGTGTCTATTGTGTTCACAGTGAAGATCATAAGAGCAAATATGTCATCAGCATTATGCAAATAACTGTAAATTATCTTCTACTTTTTCAGACACCTGTTCCTTGATTAACAGATCTCTTGGTTTTCCATTTTATCTCTTTTTCCTACTGGGGCTCTCTCCAGAGAGGTCTTATACTACTGACTAGACATCTCCTCCCACCCATCGGCAGTGGTGATGTCTTTACCCATGCTAGTGACTGGAGAATGTTAAGTGGAAATGACTGGGAGGTATCATTCTAAAGATTTCTCCATTGGAACACATTGGTTTCTATAAATGTCATTAGTACTTTATACCTACTCTGTGGGATCAAATATTTGGGATGCAGTATTACCATTGAGGATTAAAAAAATAACAGTGTTAGAATGTCATCTTTAATCACAAGAAAATTTCATGTTTTTGTTTAAGAGCTGGATGCAAGGGCAGTTTCCCCACTCTGTTTGTTGCCTGGATTAATTTTTTATTGTTCTTTGAGGATATAATCCCTGAACGACTTTTTGAAGTTGGAAAATTATTCCCCTTGAGGTTTCCCTGCCACAGAAAACAAAATTTCTAAGGAGTGAATGTAAAGAAAGACAAGATTTAAGGATCAATTCTTATATCAGTCCTAAGGTTCTGTGGTTAATTTGAAAAAGATGGACTTTGTTCCCGAAAATGAGAAAGGGGGGTTGTGAGAAGGATGAGAAGATGCAACACAACCCACCCCCCCCAAAGCAAACACAGGTAGAAAAGGAGTCAGCCACACTCTGGTGGCTGGAAGTCAGTGACAACCCCCTTCAGAGACACAGAAATGGCAGTCAGAGCTGAGAAGAGCTGCATACACCCGAAAGCTAAATCTGAGTCCCTACAGCTCATGCCCCTCACCTGGGAATCAACAAGTCTGAGGAGACTGGGTCTCAGGACAATTCGAAGCTGGGAGAGAGAAGTAGGGTTCTTGCATTCGCTATTTCTGTGGTTGAAAAGAGCTGTTGGCAGCGAAGATACATTTGGCTGAAAACTTCGGTCACGAATGCAGAATAATAGTGTAGCAGTTGCCAACCAGGAATGCCTTGATGCTAAGCATCTGTGAAACTTCTTAATGTCTTCTTTATCCTGGTTTATTCCTGGAAAAGTTATCTTTATGGGACAGATCAACTTGATTAAAGATAGAGGGTTGGCAGGGCTCCTGTAATAATTGGCTGTTTGATGCTTAAATATTTACAAGTCTTCCCTGTGATGTTGTATTATCTTTGATATTCGGTTGCACAAGGCATAGACTGTTCATTGCTGTTAAAAATCTGCTGACGTGTATGTTTCTTTCCTCATCCCCTTCCTCCCATCTCCTGAGAGATGAACTCCAGAGAAATGAAGGTAGCTTTCTCTTCTCTCACCCAAGAGCTATATTGTAAAGTCCAGTTTGAATGTGCTTTGGAACAAGACTTTTCTCTAAAGGTCTGATGTATTGTTTTTTCATAATGTATAGTAAACTGAACGCATTGAAAAGGAATGCTTTTTCTTTTTCTTCACTGTATCATCTTTTATTTTGTAAGGGTCTTTTTTCCCCCTCTATTACAAACTGACTCTTTACATTCAACATGGCTACAGAGAGAAGCTCTATGTGTTAATGATTTATTACTATATAACAAGTTACCCTAAAACTTAGCAACTTAAAACAACAAAACATACATGATCGTGGTTTTTCTGGGTCAGGGATTCAGGAGTGGTCTAGCTGGGTGCTTCTGACTCTGGGTCTTCCATGAGGTTGAGTCAAGATGTCAGCAAGGGCTACAGTCCATTTTGTCTTCTTTTTTTTTTTGCCATGAAAGCTAATATAATTGTTTCTGTAGCTTAAAATATTTTGAAACCCTTAATTGGAGGGTCTGTATAGTAGATCTGATCAGATTCTTGCGTTGGATTTCAGTCTCTGTCTGGGGTAACGGGTATCATGCTGGAAATACCGCTCAAGGTTAATGCCATCTCAGCATGATATCTTTGTACGGTCCCGGTTCCTATTTTCCACTTCACTTCAAGTATGTACGTTTTGCTCTAGCCAAACTGAACTGCTCTGTGCTCTCAGTATTAGTCAGCTTTTGCTACATAACGAACCACAAACATCTCAGTAGGATACAATGATAAATATTAGTTTTTTCACCACATATTTGTGGCAAACAGGGGCAGTTCTGCTCTGCTGGGGCCCTGGCTGGGAGGGCTAATAGTTTCCTAGTGTATGTAATCCTCATGACAGGGGCAGAGACGAAACAGGGCAACCCAACCACCCAATCCTATTTCAAGCCTCTGTTTGAGTTATTGCCTCTAACATCTCGTTGGTCAAAGCAGGCCACATGGCCATGGCCACACCCAACCCCAAGAGGTAAGGAAGAACACGGCCCAAAGCAAGAGAATGGGTGTGTCCGTCTTTCTCAGAGTGATGAGGAAGTGAGACCACTCATTCAGTTTACCACATTCTTCATACGTGTGTTTCCCTTTCCTATTGCCCTCAGTGCCGATTCCCGTTGTGTGCCTTTCTTGTACCCGTTCATGGATTTTCACCTGGTCTTCCCACTCCTGAGAACCTTCTTTCTTCCTCTGTCTCATTCATACTCCAACTTCAAAACTCATCTCAAGAGTCACCTCTGCCAGACCACTCGTTCCTCCCTGTGGTTTGTTTGGCTCGTGTGTTGGTTGTTTCTACCGTGCTCTACTCCAGCTGAACTAGACTGAGTAAACTCTCCCAGAGCACAAGTGTCCACCCCAGCAGTTTCTCATTGTACTGTCGGGGTTGGTGTACTGGTTTGTCTTCCCACTGGACTGTGAGTTACTTGAGTGGGGCCGTGCCTTTCATCTCTACATCCCCCCGCCCCACCAAGAAGCCTGAACAAGAATTGGATCCATGAATAGATGGCCACCTCACTAGTGTGCGAAACGGATCATTTAGCACCCAGGTAGAATATACTTTCTTGAATTGCTTTAATGATTTCACGTCCGTTAATCCTGTCTCACCAGGAAGGCTGCATATTCCCCAAAGACCAAACTTAATGTCGATTTTCCTTTTATTTTCCATAATACCTTAAGTGCAATAGTCATTTCGTGAATCATAAGTGATTTATGGTGTTGATTACTACTTGGCTAGTTTTTTTGGCTGCCATTTGTCCTTCACGCTAGAGCCATGAAAAAAAACAGAAGTCTGCCGTGTGGCTATAGGACATCAATCCTAAGACATCCTGTTAATAGCCAGTTACTGCCAACTTGACAATGTCAGTGTTTTCTTCAAGTCATTATTGTGTAAATTTAGCCAGGAAAACAGGGTGAGATTTTTAAATAGGAAGGATTTTTGAACTGGGTAGGAAATACATAAATAGAAAATACATCGGACATTTCAGTGCCCAAATTTTAGTGTGTCTAATTTAGATATCTGTGATCAAAAGATCAACTGACCTCCTGCTTATTATGCCTGTGTGTGTATGTGTTTACTATATCTATATGTAAATATTGATAGAGAGAGGCAGAGAAACACTTTCTTTTGACTGTAGGAATGTACTTAGTCATTTTCTAAATTTCTGGCCTTGAACATAAACAAGTAAAATGGAAATATAACATGTAATAATTTAGATGATAAAACTAAAGCTGTTTATATTAGCTATGGTAAACTATTTTCAGTGACTTTTTTAACATGGCTTTTAAAGTGATAAATACTTTATACATAAATAATATATATATAAATAAATATATATAAATATATCAAAATGCATTTGTATAGCTGAGCAAAAACATACATAGAAAAGATATATTCATTAATTTTTTTCATTTTCATTGTTTCTAGGTTTAACTAGATATAAGATGTATTCATCTTAATAGTGGATTCTTCATGATTATTATGAAGGGCTGTTGGCCTTAATGAATTTTTTTAATAGATTTTATTTATTTATTTGACAGAGAGAGACACAGTGAGAGGGAACACAAGCAGGGGGAGCAGGAGAGGGAGAAGCAGGCTCCTTGCGGAGCAGGGAGCCCGATGTGGGACTCGATCCCAGGACCCTGGGATCATGACCTGAGCCGAAGGCAGATGCTTAACGACTGAGCCACCCAGGCACTCCTGCATTTTGTTTTAAACTCTGCAGACACTGGCCTCATCCCAAAGCCCTGACACAGCTCTCTTCTTTTCCAAGAGTCGAGAGCATCATATCACTTTTCATTTCTGCAAGGAATGAAAACTAGACCAAGCTCTAATTTAAATATCATCAACTGGTTGAATATTCATGCCAAATCTGAAATGTTCATTTTTGAAGCCATAGAAATTGGCTCATTTTTCTGTTAACTTTGAATTAGTAATAGTTTTCCTAATGGTCCATGCTGGAAATAATACAATGGCATTGAAGGGGGACCAGTCAAAACTTGGGAGCTGAAGCTGGTCAATGGGCGTTTGGTCTGATACTCTTATTATGTGCCCATAAGATCATTGTATCAGGGCGCCTGGGTGGCTCAGTTGGTTAAGCGACTGCCTTCGGCTCAGGTCATGATCCTGGAGTCCCGGGATCGAGTCCCGCATCGGGCTCCCTGCTCGGCGGGGGGTCTGCTTCTCCCTCTGACCCTCCCCCTCTCATGCTCGCTCTCATTCTCTCTCTCTCAAATAAATAAATAAAATCTTAAAAAAAAAAAAAAAGATCATTGTATCAGTTTGCAAAACTGTGTGGACAAAAATCCGGGATTCCTGGTGCCAAATGTAATCCCTGTTCGTGTTTGCCATGTACCTGCATGTGTGAACAGCCTGCAGACGCCTACATGGGGTTGGTGTGCAGTGATGAAGGGCGCTCCTCCTCATCCTGTCTTTTCCCTTCTTCCTTTACAGCCCCCATGCTGCCCCTTCACCTCCCTCCTCCCAGCTGCACTTCCTTCCCCTCTCTCACTGCCCAGACATCAGCGTGTCTAATTTAGATTTGTGTGGTCAAAAGACCAAAGGACCTCCTGCCAATATTACCATGTCTCAAACTGATAGAAAAACCTAAAGTGCAAAGTATCTTGTCTTGATCTTGATCTCATAGTGGTTCCTTTGACCACTGGACAGCCCTACTTAATGCTTTGACATGTTTTCCTCTGGCTTTTCTGTGGGACTAGCTCAGTGTTTATTGGTGGAGTTGAGCTCTGCGGGATTTTTCAGTCCACTTTACCAATTGTATTGCTTTGCAGCACCCAGCAGGGGCAGATCCATGTTTTAAGGAGCCTGAGGCTTCAGCACTTTGGAGTTCCTCTTTGAGAAAAAGAGGGTGAAGTTACAAAAAAAAAAAAAAAAATTGGTAGATGGTATTGGAGGGGTTCTGTGCACACGAGGGGAAAGGGCGGTATCCAGACTCCTTTGGCCAGCCAGAAGACCGGCTTCTTATTCTACCACTCCCAAACCTGCTGCAGCCAAAGTCCTGCCAAACCTCTTGGCATTCCCCAGGCACGCCCAGTTCGCTTTCATCTGTAGTTCTCTGTACACGTACTTGCATCTGCCCTTCTTTGGGTGGCTAATGCCTGCTCTCCAAGACTTAGCTTCAAGGGTCAACTCTATTGGAGAGCCTCCTGTGATTCCCCACAGATGCCTCAATTCTGTGCTTTCATATTTGTTGTAGCTCTTCTCAGACTGCATAATGGCTCTCCATTTGTCCCTTTCCCTGCTACGGGGTGACCCACTACAGGCAGGAAGGGAGCCTCTGACTCTGAATACTCAGAGCCTGATACTGGGACTGGACAAGGCAGTTGGCTTCCAGTCAGCGCTTCTCCCTCCTTTAGCTGTGCATCACTGCCTTTCCAGGCTCCCATGTCCCCCTGCTCCTGGGAAGGTTCAGCCAATGGGAGGCTTAAAGAAGGAATAGAGGGTTCGAACAGGGGAGAAGTCAGGATATTTCTCCCCTCACCCAATCCCTGGCTCCCCTGCAATTCTGGTTGTGGTGACAACCCTTACAAGGCTCCTGCTTCCACTGGAAATCTCTCCCTCTGCTTCTAGATCCTACCAGAAGGTTCTAGGCTCTGGGCTCCAGTCACACCATTCCTTTCCATTGTCCCTATGCTCCTCAAGATGAGAGTGACTTCCTGCTTTTGCTAATTTATCACTGGCCTCCTCATCTTTAATTGGCTTCTCAGTCCTTCCATCACCCATGTAAACAAGTCCCTGGATTAAATTCTCTTTGCCTGAACAATCTAGAGTGCTTTATCTTTCCCTGACTGAGTCCTGAATTATACTGTCATAGTGGCTGGGCAGTTATTTTATAAAAACGACAATAAGAAGGGAAACTCTTGGCAACTGTTTGCAAAGTTTGTTTACATTAAAAACAATCATGTATTTTCCAGTCTTTGTCCTCTTAGCCGAGACCTTGGCCAAAACATGGAGTCCCACATGCTGGTACTAACACTACAGACCAAAAATGTACAAATAGCAGACTCTGGAAATTGCACGAAGTATTTAGTGAATTATGTCCAATTAATCTGCCACCTTGTAGCTAGGTATCTGTCCAGTACTTCGCTTCTAGTAGGCATTCAAACATATTTTGAGTGGGAAGCAGACTGTGCTTGCCATGCATTGTCAGCATTTCCTAGGTAACAGACAGTATAATAACATAGCTGAAGCTCTGTCTCACTGTTTCTATGACTTTTTGGTGCAGTTACAATGAAAGCATTGCCCGGGCTTTGCATATGTGCCTGGGCATAAATCCTGGGAGTTGCTCAAAATGTCTGGGATCAAGAGACTCACCGCGGTCCATGGAGTAGCATGAGGCTCCAGTGTGGAGTGCTTGGTGTGGTCAGAGGGCAGAGAAATGAGTAAAACTTCTCTATTCAGAGACCAACAGGCCAAAGAAAATAGGAAATGGACAACCAAGTGCCAGATCCTAGACATGTAGTCAGTGGGAGCCGGAGACAGCCACTAAACATCAACCCCGAATCTTGCTCAGAGCAGAGGGCAAGAATGCCAACTGAGGGAAGTAGGCTGAGGAAATGTGATAACCACCGGGCTGATTGCTGAGCACGGGGCCAGAGCAAATGTGCATACTGACTCGGCAGGTAGCTCGGGAAGCCTCGACTGCAAAGAACAAGACAAGAAGTACAGCCTGCTCACTTGGGATGAAAAGGCAGGGAGGACAGTGGTTCAGCGTCTGGACTTCGGCACCATCCTGACGGGGTTGAAATCTTGGCTCTACTACTTCCTAGCTAAGGGCAGCCCCCTTGGGGGTTAATAGTAGTGCCCGCCCTCTTGGTTCTTGTGAAACCTAAAGGAGCTCACACATGTCAAGCATCTAGCGTGCAGAATCTACTGAGTTCATTTATAGGCTTAGCTGATAAACTGGCCACATTCTTGGTTTGTCAAAGTCTGCAGCTGAACTTAGTATTTTATTCATTCATTCATCTGTTTGACACATATTTCTTGAGTGCCTTAAGTATGTGCCTGGAGCTGGCAATATAAATGGACAGGTCTCTGCCTTTGTAGACCAGTAAAAGAAAATATTGGAGGTTCAGTGTTAGGTTCGTGGTAAGGGAGAATCAGGTAGCCCTGAAATGGTTTCTAATGAGACACTTAAAAAAGAATAAGTATGACAAAGGTACCTCTCTGATGGGGGATGTTGATGATGCATGTGTAGGGGCAGAGGGTATATGGGAAATCTCTGTACTTACTGTTCAGTATTAATGTGAACCTAGAATCCCTTGCAAAAAAAATAAATTTATTAAAATATTTTTTAAAGAAAGAACAGATGAATGGATAGATAATAATAATCTCTCTGATTATCCTAAATATTTTTGGTAACTCGAAAACAAAGCTAAAGATATTTTAATCTTACTTAAAATCATATTTTTGGAAAACTAGATCTTCATTTATATCAGCTGTGCTCAGTTTTTAGAAATGGCGGAAACTTAAACTTAATTGTGATCAATTATATTCATCTCTAAGAAACACTAGCAGCTGACACTGCCACGTGAGGAACTTGTTAGAAAAAGTAGTGTTCCCGGGGCGCCTGGGTGGCTCAGTCGTTAAGCATCTGCCTTCGGCTCAGGTCATGATCTCAGGGTCCTGGGATCGAGCCCCACATCGGGCGGGAAGCCTGCTTCTCCCTCTCCCACTCCGCCTGCCTGTGTTCCCTCTCTTGCTGTGTGTCTCTCTGTCAAATAAATAAATAAATAAATAATCTTTAAAAAAAAAAAAAAAAGAAAGAAAAAGTAGTGTTCCCACAGCCAGGCACGTGAAAGTAAAAAGCAAAGCTCCAGGGTAAGGAATTTTGTTTGTTGATCCTTCAAAGGTCAGGCTTGCTTTTAAGAGTCAGCTGCATGTTGGTGTAGACATGTAGTCATTCAGTTAGGCTTCTAGAACTTACTGGGCCACCTACTATGTGTGAGGTTTGGCTTGGATCCAACACTAACAATGAAGAAGACATGATCCCTGCCGTCAGCAGGCTCATAGTCTTAGGCTAAGTGAGCATGAGGACAAACAATGCAGTGGGGTAGGTGCAAGAGGAGGCAAGGACAATATGGAATCAGAGAATTCATTCATTCATTCATTCATTCATTCATTCAGTAAGTAAGTATCTATAAGTTTCATACTATGTGGAAGACACCCTAGCCGTGTCAGGGATACAGCCATGAATCAGATTGATAATTCCTGTCCTCTTGAATCCAGTAGGCTTCTGCTCATTATGGTTGCAGAGAAGCCTTGAGCTGGGTCTTGAAGAATAAGTATTTATGGAGACAGCCAATGTGAAACGGGTGTTCCAGGAGGGGCATCCCGTGCACTTAGGAGTCCCAATGCCTTTGTGGCGGGAATGCAGGCACTTGGCTCCAGGGACTCCATCTCAACAACAAATGGCTCCCACCTTCAGCCCTCACAAAGAGATTGTTGAGAGAAGCCCTTAGTATGGGTAATGACAGCGTTTTGTCTGTAAAGAAGGACTATGCCCAGATTCCACTGCCCGCTGACATCTCATAAATGGGCGGACATTTCAGGACATTTCACTTCTTTCCTTTTAATCATGGCTTACAGGCTTATCAAAAGTATATGCAGATCTATGCACGCCTGGGTGGCTCAGTCAGTTAAGCGTCTGCCTTCGGCTCAGGTCATGATCCCAGGGTCCTGGGATCAAGCTCCGCATCGGGCTCCCCGCTCAGGGGGAAGCCTGCTTCTCCCTCTCCCACTCCCCCTGCTCGTGTTCCCTCTCTCGCTGTCTCTCTCTCTGTCAAAAAATAAATAAAATCTAAAAAAAAAAAAAGTATATGCAGATCTATTTTTAGAGCTCTGAGGTCTCTAAGCTTACCTTTTAATTTTAGTCCTCATCTTAAGTCCTTAATTATTGATTTTTAACATGATTTTTTCATTCCAAGAAGAAGATTTACAACCAAACTCAGTTGTCATGGACATGAATGTTCCTGCAGTCTCAGAACCATAAGTGAACACGTGGACAGATATTAATCTATTAGCCTCCGTGTACCTGGAATAGATCTTCATTTCAAGGATAATAAAATCTAAAATTCTCTGTTAATATAATTACATCCTTAGAATTTTTTCAAGACATTTTGAGGGGCTGGAATATTTTTGTGAGACTCTTCCTCTCTTACCTTGATTTGTAGTGCAGGTAATATCAAATGCCACTTGTTTTTCTCTACATAACTAGAAAATTAAAACAACCAGAATCCCTACTCCCCAATCTTCCCCACCTTTTACTTTCTTAATGAAGAAGCAACGGGTAAGTCAAGAAATTCTTTCTTTCTTTTTTTTTTTTTTAAGATTTTATTTATTTGACAGAGATACAGCGAGAGAGGGAACACAAGTAGGGGGAGAGGGAGAGGGAGAGGGAGAAGCAGGCTTCCCTTCGAGCAGGGAGCCCGAAGCGGGGCTCGATCCCAGGACGCTGGGATCACGACCTGAGCCGAAGGCAAATGCTTAATGACTGAGCCACCCAGGCGCCCCAAGTCAAGAAATTCTTATCAGAGAGTTTTTTCCTAATACTTTCCTGCATGTCCTATTCAGCCTCATCAACTGCATCTCCCACTTCGGAGAATCACTGAGAAGCTATGTTGGTAATGTTGACCCTTGAGTACCATAAGGTCATGGGAGGCCTCTGAGTCACCAAACACTTAATCATGAGCAGACTGCCATTAGTCATCTGTGTATTTTATTGTGTTCTAATTTAAAAATTAGTGGTTCCCTGTGGGGAAAGTGACTCTCATTCAAACAGAAGAGGAGGCAGTTTCTGCTAAATTTCCAGGTGCCTGGTGGAGTATATTTGCAACTGAGAGAACACCTACCAGCTGAAAAGTACTATTCTAATTAGCTACTAAACTAATAGCTAACTGGTAGCTAATTGGGTAATATACAGTAGATGTACCCAAGGTGCTTTTCTGTCTGGACAACTTGATGAGCAATTGAGCTTTACGTGTTGATTAGCCTGAGTATGTTGTGTGCTTTTTAAACTCAGACGAAATTGTATTTTTACTCTTGAGAAATTACTGTCTTCCTTATGGGTTCCTAAGACAAGAGTCAGACCCAAAACAGGAGGCCATTAGAGGCTCAGTGGTCAGTGTCCTTCTCTCTCCCTAAAGTCCTGGTCTCTTGTGAGCTCAGAAAATCCTCCGTAGGCCACATGCAATAGGAGTGGGTGTTGGGGAAGCATAGCAGGGGTGGGGCAGCCCTGAGGACCACTAACAAAGAAGGAGGACTTTTTCAAAGGTGCCAGATATACCTTGTCCCCAAAAGGAGGTCCCAAGGGACACAACAGCTACCAGCGCTCATATCAAGGGACAGTGGTGATGTGTGCCGTGTAGAAAAAAGTGCCAGTGGCTCCCCAATCTTCTTCATTTTTTTTTTCCCCCAACTATTCCCAGAGCAAATACTACATGAACACCTTTCTTTCTGGAAGTTATAAACAAGACGTGAAAAGTGATTGTTTTCAAGGGCCGGAGTCCTGGCTCGTTGAGTCTCTTCATTTGTCTGTCGTGAATATGCACCGCCTTTAGGAAAAGGGAAAAGTGATTTGTCACTTTAAACATTTTAAATCACTGGCATGCCTGCCACCTCTCAAATTGGTTATTGTCATTTATTTATGTTTCCTTCCAGGCTTCTCCAATTCACACATAATTTCTTTGTAAGTGTAATCACGTACATATGCAATGCTGCATTCTGCTACTTCAAAGCATTGTTGTACATGAAAAACAGGCACTAGAGACCTTCTGTGATGTGAGCCAGGGTAACCCCCCCCCTCCCGCCCCCCCAGCTGATGCAACTCTCTCTGGGACGGGTGGGCCTTAGTATAGCATGTTCTCACCTGTCCGGCAATCTTGTGATAGGAGCTGTTTGGATGATGAGGTGGCAGAGTACATGTTTCTTTGGGTTTTTGGTTTTGGTTTTTTTTTTTGCCTGAAAACGTATAGTTTGTTAATAGCACTGTAAATTATTTGGAATAAGGAATCTGCTCAGTGGAAAAGAAACATGAATAGGTTTAGATTTTTATGGGGCTGAATCAGCCAAATCAAACACAGGCTTTCCTGGAGCTTCCAAGTTTTTAATGGAAACTCATGCTCTTCAGAACTTTGCTGCCTAATTATAATTCATGCCTTTTGCAGATACGTTACAGGGTGGACCAAAAGGAAAATGTTAGACGTGTTCACTTGTGATTTCTGTTGTGTGACCGTGGAGTGCCAGCTGCATATGTCGAATGGCCTGGTGCGTGTAAAGACACGGTGCCAGATCCTGGCAGGCTGAACCCCTTCAGTAGGAAGGTGGATAGACTTACAGTATTGCAAATATGGGCAGCATGCTCAGCTACAGAACCAGCCTTCTATATGTGGTTGTACGTAATTCACAGTGTCAGAATTTAATTTAAAAGTCCCCTGGGAACCATAACCCCAAACCAACCCACATCTTTATAAGAGAGGTCTTTTTGAAAGATTTTGCCTAGATTTTATTTTAAAGACTTTTTCTTTCTTTCCTTTTTTTTTTTTTTTTAACAGGTCTAACTGGTGTCAAGGGAGAAAAAGGAAATCCAGGCATTGGAACCCAAGGTCCAAGAGGCCCCCCTGGACCAGCAGGTAAATCTTCCTACCTAACAGGAAACTGCAAGATGGAAATCCTAACACTTTTTATTTACTTGACATCACGGTGAGGAAAATGGCCGTATTACATCCACAGTACATTGTATCTGACAGCAATGGCTGAGTTTCTCACTCATTTTATTGGAAAGCCAGTTTGTTAAGTGAAGATCCTCCCAGTACAGAAGCCTTAAAGGCTTCTAGCATATTCTGGGATCCTATTGGCTTCATGAGTTAGGCTGTGCTAGGCTATGCTGTAGTAACAAATAATCCCAAATGCTTAGTAGATTGACACAATAAGGGTTTATTTTATACTACCCCAAAGTTTGATGTGGGTAAGGTGGCCTTTCCCCCATGCTGGAAAAAAGGCCTCCAGGAGAAAGATAAAGGAGGCACATCAACCTTCACCCTCCTACTGGACAACGATGTACATCGCAGTAATGCATATTTCACTGGCTGGAACTAGCCAGTCTCCGTTGAGCCACATGGGAGGCTCCGAACACAGAGGGACACATGGATGTGTGATAAACACTCATAGTTTCTGCCACCATGGCCTTCTTACTGGATGAATTTCGTGTCAGTTTTGAGTTTTGTATTGCTTTGTGTTTTTACAAAGGTCTCCAGACTATGATCCTCATTATTAGACTTGTAAGTTTGCAGTCCTGTTGGACATTTATAATCTGGTTGTAAAAAATAAAATAAATAAATAAATAAATAAATAAATAAATAAATAAATAAATAAAAAATATATAATCTGGTTGTAGCCACATCAAATCGAATACTTTATCAATTTTTTCTTTCCAACCTAATAGTGATTTGGGGAAGTACTTTTCCTGGGAGGGATTCCTAATGGAAAAGATTCACTTTGAGCACAAATGCTCCTATCCTTAGAGCTTCTATGAGAGGCTGATCTAGCATTACGTGTTACACAGAAAAGATGGTTGGTGAGAGTTGACTGAATGGGACTGAACCTACTTAGAGCTGCAACACTTTTCAAATATAAGGTGATACTTGTTCCTCATTTTCATTTAGAACTAGAGTTGAAGGGTTCATTCCAACTAGAGTTGAAGAATCTCATTTTTAGTTGAAGAATGCCTTTTAAACACCATTGGAATCTAGACCTCAAAGCAAACATGAAAACACCCAGCCTGATAGACTTCCAAAAATCACAAAAATTTTAATCTCCCTCCTATTTTCACTCAATCTAAGTTCTCCATTGATATAAGGTAGCCTAAAGACATTTTGGATTAGTATTTTGGGTCTGACTTCAGACTTGGCCTTTTTCTCCTGTAGGATAATTTCTTTCACACTCAGCCTAATGTATTTCAATTACCCAGGGCCATAAAGCAGTACAGATTATGAGGCTGAGATTGAGTGGGTGTGAGTGTGTGCATGCGTGCCCCCGCGTGTGCTTGTCTGCCCATATGCTGCATTCATAAGGAACTGCATTGGGAAACAGGAGCTCCATAAAGAAAACCAGGTTGACAGTGGTATGTATTTTTCCCTTTAATATCCAAGAGGTGACAGCAAAGAATACACTTTGCTTTCCAGTATCCTGAACTGATTGAAAGTATTCTCCAGGAGAATGTATGATTACAATATGATCCTCTGTCCAGCAAGTCCAGTTTAGGAACAAAAACTCAATGAGCAGAGAGAGGTATCTTATCCTAATTGTCAAGATGTGTGAGGTGGCTTTTCTTAAGAGACTACCAACAGTTTCCTTCTTACCATCCACTCTGTGATGGTCAAAGACCAACTGTTTTCCTTTGTGGGTGCTTCTTAGGACCTTCAGGGGAGAGTCGGCCAGGAAGCCCCGGGCCCCCCGGCTCTCCTGGGCCCAGGGGTCCACCTGGTCACCTGGGGGTGCCTGGACCACAAGGTCCTTCTGGCCAGCCTGGATACTGCGACCCCTCTTCGTGTTCTGCCTACGGGGTAGGAGGTAAGTGCCTCTTGTGGGCTTTGAACAATGTTTCGCTACAATTAGAATTATAATGATGAGGGTGCAGTGAGCAGTAGATCAATTATGGGAGGGAAGCTGAACTTGAATGCCTCATTACCTTAAATTATCCAGAGACCTCTTCTATGAAGTGCAAATTACTATCAAGGCTACCCCTTCAAAAACCTTAAGAGGAAAATGAAAATAACAACACAACTAAATCTTCCTTGTTTATAAATGGCAGTCCACACTAACTTGACCTCCGACCTCATATTTGGTTACTGGGGGACATGTTTGAACTTTCTGTGGGGGCCCTAATTCTATGTTACTGCTGTGGTGTGGTCGTGATGCCTGTCATATTTTACTCTTGTTTTGGAAAAGCCTCAAACTTACGACTTCCCCTTAATGCGGGTGGCCCCGTAGATTCTTTTGGGTGACATTCTGCCCGCCACATGCCCACCATTTAAGACCAAAGATAGTCTTAAAAAGAAACAAGAGTGACCATGCCTGTCCCTGCCTCATTACTAACTCCTGGCCTGAGATTGTGAAAGATAATGCTTCCTAAAAACATCTGCAGCCTGCATGTCGGCGAGTTGTGCAATGGGACATTTTCTGACATAGTCACTCTTGGAAGCATCAAGAAAGATGTCCAGAGACTGCTTTGGGGCAATAAACTTCTTAGTCAAAGAATTTAAGTGTTCTGCTTTAGGAGAAATTTAACCTTATTTGCCAGAGGAACTGGTCAGAGTTTTGCTGATGTGTTTTTCTCTGTTCATCTCTTCCCTCCCTGTTCTCTCAAATCTCCCTGTCCCTTATTAAGATTCAATTCCTTACAATGATTACCAGCACTGAGGTGGAGCTCCTCCACTCTGATTCCATTGGCCTGGGCAATTGGCTACGGATCCAGAACTGTCCTGTTGACCACCCCCCTACCCCCAGCCCCTGCCCCTAACCATGGGCACTCCGCTTCCCTGCCTCACCTGCTTTCCTACCTGCCCACCGTCACGTCTCTTGCCCTCCCCGCTCCCGACACATACACTGATAATACTGGAAATTAACCAAATCACAAGTGTCCATTGTAATAGAAACTGACTGCTCTGTATCAGCCTGGATGTCAGTATATGACTGTGTACCAAGAATTTATCCCCAACTTTTCTGTGTGAAGGCTCGGTAATAGCTGTCTAAATGTGCCTTCTCCTCTTTCCTGTCCCCACACAAGATTGACGGGCACCTTTCTCCCTGACCATCCTCCTCTCCATCCTCCTCTGATGCCCTCCCTTCCTGACTGTCCCCCTGGTGATGGGTTTCTAACGTGAGATCAGTTTTAAACATTTATTTTTCTGTTAAAATTCTGCTGAGATTCAGGGTTCCTTTTGTAAATAAAACACATACTATTTAAGCAGTTGGCCGTGATTCTAGTTTTCTAACCATTTCTGTAACGGATCTGTCCCTTCTTTGCTAACCATCTGAAACCTCGCGGGGAAGGTGCAAGCGGCATGGTGGCCAAGCAAGCTACTGCTTTCCACCCAAGCAGGCTTTCTCTCTCGTGTATTGACCAAATCTGTGTCTCTTATGGACCTGTGTGAGGGGAGAATATCAATTTACAGTTCCTGGTCCTATCAAGTCCCCACCCCACTCTTCCTCTCTAGCTCCCCATCCCGATCAACCGGAATTCACTCCTGTCCAAGATGAGCTAGAAGCCATGGAACTGTGGGGCTCGGGCATCTGATCGCCTCAGGACAAATTCAAAGACCAACTGCAAGAACTCTTAGAGAAACTTATTCAAGAAGAATGTCATTATGTGGTTTGTATGCTACCTTTGGGGGGCTTATCTCAGCAGCCTAAATCTCCTTGGACATTGCTAATATTGCCATTATTAGCAAAAAAATTATATTTTAAAAAATCCTCTTAATCTATGATACCACAGGATTTATTTTTCTTTGTTATTTTAATGGCCTGCCAGATGATTTGTTTTTCCAGAGAAGAGTGCTCAAAGGAAAATTGGCACACACAAAAAAATTGAACTCTGGAATCTTTTCTGTGTTAGATGATCTCAAGTCCTAAAGTGCATCAAGACAGCTATGATTGTATTCAAAGGAAATGGGGCCCTCGCAGAATAAGAATTTAAAGGGATTCAAAGATTATGCCATTTATCCCTATCTCCTCTGGCCTTGCTGAAAAGAAAGAGGGATATTATTGGAGAAACTACCTCTTGATTAACTGATCTGCCCAGCTCTGAGATCACGTGGTACCTCATTTCACTGGTGTCTAAGAATATGTATCAGAATATAACCTTTCTGAATTCGGTGATTTTAAAAATAGATTTAGTTTTTTCAATGGTTTGACATGTAAAATAGTGACTTTCCACCAATTCTGATGCAAAGAGATCCAATTTTGATGAACGACTTATCCAGCAGTATTCCAAGGCTTGCCCTCTTTATCTACATGGATTCCTTTGTACATGCAGATAAGTTTTTTGCAAACCCATTTGCATTCTCTTTTATAAGCAAATAAAAATTTAAAACAACGTATGTGGATTCTTTTTACTGCATTTCTAAATGTCACCTTAAACTTCTATAGTCTTAGCTGAGTTTTAACCAGAAAAACAACAGTTGGCTTCCTTTAGACAAGCATTCAAATTTTCGTTCATTCATTCATTTACTCATTCATCCCGTGTAGTAAGAAGCTTAACAGAAGAAGCAGTTGATTTGGGCCTAAGAGACTGGTAGAATTTTTTTTTTTTTAAGATTTTGTTTTATTTATTTGAGAGAGAGAAAGAGTGAGAGAAGGAGCAGGGGGAGGGGCAGAGGGAGAAGGAGAAGCAGACTCCCGGCTGAGCAGGGAGCCTGATGTGGGGCTCGATCCTGGTACTCCAGGATCATGACCCGAGCTGAAAGCAGATGCTCAACTGACTAAGCCACCCAGGCACCCCAAGACTGGTAGAATTTTATCATTCATTTAAAACCCACAAGAAAACGCAAGACTGGGGCTAAATAAATGTTCACCAGTAGTTTACCAACAGTTGACTAAAGAGCCATCTTTCTTCTGGTATTAAGAAGAGTCTGAAAAACTCTAGAAAGGAAGAAAGGATATGAGATTGAACCTAACAGACTCTAACACCTGAACTATAATATATCTTTTGCTCACAAAGGAAAAATCTAGATATTTGAAAAAGATTTCGGTTCTATTATTTGCTTGTTGAAAACAAAATGGAAGAGTCACAAACTTAGTGTATGCTCTTTTCCTGTATCATCTCCCAAGTAACAGCTAATTTTAAAAAGTAAAGATGGGGTCATTTATAACAAGAAGTTGGATTCTTCCTAGATCAGTAAGGTCTTTCGACCTTCTTTGGTTTCCTTCACCAAACAGATCTGATTTAAGACCTCTCCAGCCAAAGGATTCAAACAGTAAGGTCTACGTATGTGCCTTTGGGGATCAAGGCAAAGAGTTTTGTGGTGCCTTTGCAGGAAATGAAAGAAGACCGTGAGCAGATAACCAACAGCTGTTTCCTTTTAGTTATGGCAAATCATTCCACATGTAGGAAGCAGGACTGATGAGAAAGAAAGCTTGCACAAGGTTGATCAGAATGACTTGACCCAGAATCACCTAAGAGAACTCCTCTGTAAATGACTAGGGTATGTCATTAGTCACTTCATATTTTTATATCAGATTTCTTAGTCTTTTAACAGGTGAGTAGAGAGAATATTCTGTGTGCTTGGCTCTTGAAAAAGCATAGTCTAATATCGTGGCACTAAGAGGACTCTCAAAGTCTCTAATAAATGGTGACACATAAACTACCGGAGGTTCTAATCCATTCATATCATTCTTGAGTTATGCAGATACGCTTGGCTTTGATTTCACTTGATGGTCTAAATCTGTTTATTTAAGCTACAGGAAGGTTCCATTAGTTTGGAAATGTCATCACTTGGACCCAGTATTTCAGATTTTTATTGAGTGAAACTCAGATTCAGGACTTTTGTGGTTACAATAAATTGCCTTGTGAAAAGCTGATTTTGAATTGCATTTTTATTGACTTACCTATTTTGGCAGGAATATACTTATATCTTAATTTATAGCTTATCCCGTTTCTAAAAGTAAGAAAGCATCGTCCCATATAAAGAAAAACATTACTTTTCAGAATTCTCATCACTTCTGTTAGAAACTCTCAATGTCTTTGGGGAATAGTCGTTTTAGGGTAGTATCTTATATTCAGGAAAACCTCAATTTAATTGCAGGATGACCCTCCCTCTCTTTTCCTACCTCCTCTGCCCCTTTCCATCCTCTCATAACTAATCTTGCTGTATACTAGGAACTGTTTCATTCTTAGGATAAAAACATGAATAAGAGAAATGTGGGTTTATCTTCATGGAGCTTCCTTTCTAGTGCTAGAGAAGACGGGAAAGGAGTGAATAAACAAGCAAGATTCATCTCCAATTGTGTCCGATAGTATGAAAGACACAAGAAAAGTGCTGAGAAAGGAATATGAAGAGGATATAAAGGCGCATCTGCTTCCATCTGGGTGGACAGAGATGGTCTCTCTGAGGGGCTGATGTTTAAGTTGAGGCATGGAAGGAGAATCCAAGCCCAGATCTTGTCAAATACAAAGGCCCTTTGTCAGGAAGGTGCTTGTTCATGTTCAGGGAGCTAAAAGGCCAGTGTGGCAGGGGAGTGAACAGGATAAGGCTGGAGACCACAGCAATGTAGGCAATGTGCCAGTTAGCGATTTAGATTTTGAGTCTGTCACTAGCTTAAAACATACCCCTGATCATGTCACTCCTCTGCTCCATCAATTGTTTCTCATGGAACTTAAAATCTCAATCACCAGCTGGAATCCTGCCTACATTGCTGTGGTCTCCAGCCTTATCTTGTCTCAGATGGAAGCAGTGTGGAACAATGAGCCAGGACATGGAGGACAGTTTCCCTGCTCTCTTGCGTAACCAAGAAATAGATGCATATTGTATTAAGCTCTTGAGACATTAGGAACTGAAAGAGCCACATTGCTGGAATTCTCTTCTGAAGCTGCCATTAAGCAGTTACTCCAGGCCAGGCCTACGCCAAGGTCTTTAAAGTTGAACCAGTGAGGTTGGGTTGTATATGCTGCGGTAACAACAATTTCTTCGACACTTCCATATCAGCATGTACCTCCATGATTGCTATGAGAAGAGAAGAGAGGCCATGGAGAATCATCTCCCCCAGCTTCCTCCAGAAGTGACACACGCTACTTCCACTCACATTTTATTGGTCTATGTAAATCGCATGAGCCCACCGAACTCCACAGGGGTGAAGAAGTACAATCTTCCCACATGCTAGGAAGCAGAAGAGAACCAGAAATATTGGTGAGAAGCAATAAAAGGTACTCCTTAGGTTTTAATTCATTTGATCATCACAGCAACTAACGAGCTAGTTCACTATTTTCTTAATTGTCCTGGTGAAGAGATAGCAGCACAGAAAAGTTAGGTTACCTACATGAGAACACACAGCTAGAAATCAAATGTAGACATTCTGACTCAAAGTATCCACTCTTAATCTCTAGGCTACTCTGCCTCACATATTGGTAACTCTCACATTTTAATGGCAAAAAGGGATGGTGATAGGGCTTATTCAGGTATGAATTCCTGGACCCTGAGGAATGCCCAAAGATCGTGCTTCATTTGTCTGGGTTGGAAGGGTTCGTTGGAGGAGATCACAGTAGATGAGGGAGCATTAGTAACACTATTGTCATGGTCTGATGAAAGCTTGTGGAGGACTGAACCAAGGTGGTGGATTTGACGGGACTCGTTAGAAATGGAGACGAGGAGAGGAACGTGACTAGGATAATCCAGGTGTCTGGCGTAAGCAACTGGGCGATGGAGACACATCTGTCCCTCTGAGAATCATGGATTTGGGGCAGGGAGGTGGAAAAGTTCAGTTTCGGAGATAAACTGAGTGTGAGGTGCTAAGTAGGTCATTTGGAGCTTCGAAAGTAATCCGGGTCAAAGACATAAAGTTAAGAGTCATGTGCTTGTAGGTAGCATTTAAAGGCCACAGGAATGAACGAGATCCCCTGGAGATTTTTCCGCTTCCTTCTCTCCCTCTTTCATTTTTGTTTCCACAGATTCTTCAACCTGTCTTTTTTCCCTATTTTATTTTGAAATGTATCTTTTTTTTTTTTTTTAAGATTTTATTTATTATTTGACAGAGAGAATGAGAGAGAGAGAGCACATGAGAGGGGGGAGGGTCAGAGGGAGAAGCAGACTCCCCGCCGAGCAGGGAGCCCGATGGGGACTTGATCCAGGGACTCCAGGATCATGACCTGAGCCGAAGGCAGTCGCTCAACCGACTGAGCCACCCAGGCGCCCTTGAAATGTATCTTTCAGCTGAGTTATTCATAGTCTCCAAACTACAGCCACAATAAACTAGTTGCAAAACCCTTAATGCATGTTCTCTCTCATTTCTCTATCTTTGACCTGCTTGCCTTTTTTTTCCCACTTGGAAAGCCCTTTTCTGCCCCACCTCAGTTTAAATGACCTACTTATATTTATACTCAACCTCCAAAACTCACCCAGGTTCCTCTTCCTATATGAAGTCTTCCCTGAACCCCACCACGACCACCTGGACAACCTTGACAACCATGACACCACAGTCCCCTTTTCTAGTTAGTTCTTTAACCTCTGTGTCCCCATATTATTTGTGTGCATTCTTTAGGAGTTCTCCAACTGCCCAAGTGTGCTTAGCATTGAAAGCTGCTCAATAAATGTTTGTAGAATCATTTCATCCTGGCACAGTTTCATTTATAACCTGTCTGCAGTAGGAAGAGTTTTCTCTATATATTAGCCATTACATTTGGGAGACAGGAATAAAGCCTAGGAACAAATGATCATCTTCTATAGGGACTTGCAAATTGAGATCTATTAAGTATTGCAGAATGTGAGGAAGAGGTATATAAGTCATGTCTTCCTATAAATCTAGTTATTCATGGGCTCATGTACCCATCCATCTCTCTGTACATGCATGCATGCATCTGTCGGATTTGTAACTAGTATCTGCTGTGGGTTCAGCCATGGATTGGGGTGATGGAGAAGAAAAGATGAATACAGAGTCATGGGAGCTTCCTCACTTCCTGCTGGAATTGGAAGTGGGTAAGGTCATTTGTACCAGCTTGTGGAAGATCTATCCCAGGCTAAAATGTTCAGATTTCTGCCTGACGGCAGTAGGAAATCACTGGATATCTAAGCAAATGAGCAATCTGGTTGCACTTATTATTTGGAGGCACAATTTTGATCCAGTGTGCGTGACAGACTGGTGTTGGGGACGATCAAGGAAGGAAAAAGACATTTCATGAAGACTTCCCATTTGCTAGCTTCTGTTCTGGATACCCTACATTAAGTTGATTTTCACAAGTTAAGCGAAGTATTCCCTTTTTACAAAGGCTCAAACACGTAAGGTAATAACACGTCCAATGTTACACAAATACACAGAAAAGGCAAAGAAGGGTTTCTAATTCTGGTTGCTGCCATAGCTCATGGCCCCTCTCCTGTGTGTTCCGTGCTGCCAGTTGCTGCGGGTCAGAAGGCGAGGAGGGCCTGCCCCACAGCCCTGCAATGGGGAATAGGAGGAGGGGCCAGCTTTGAGAACAGATGAGGAAGTCTGATGAGCAGAACTTGATGACTGATGGGATAAGGGGGGTGGGGAGGTCACAGGCAGAAGGTAAGAAGAGCTTCAAGATTTCAAGTTTGGGAGATGGAGCAAATGGTAATATCACTAAGTGAGCTAGAAACTTGAGGAGGAAGAGAGAATAACTTTAGCATGGCACATTGGTTTTTGAGGTTTTTCTGCTTTTTCCAGAGTAAGTACAATATAAGCAGACAACAGGGACTTAAGAAGGACGAAACAGGGTGGGATGATTGAGGATGACTAATTTAAACTACAACAGCCGGGCAGGACTTAATCTCTCTGGGCCATCCCCAACAGAAGGGCTGTTCAGATGTAGAGTGGAGGTTTCCAAGGTGTGAACCAAAATATTTAGTTTAAAAAAAAATCATAACAACTTATTCTGATTTGATGTGGCCTTGGAAACACTGATGTAAAAGGTTCATTTGTGCTAGACAAGCTCAGAGTTCAGAGAATTCCTTTGCTACAAAGTCCTGGTTCTTCTAGACTCTTTAGAATTATTCTGTCACTAAGAAAAATTAACTACATGAATAAACTTGCAATATTTTTACATTATGTATCAGACTGAGTAATTTGATTACACGTGGCTGACACAAGATATTCAACTGTATTGTTAGATGAAAAAAGCAAATTGCTGAACAGTATGTATGATATTTATCTATTATTCTGCTCTCATCTATCCATAATGAAAGATTGGGGTGAATAAACTCCAGACACCTAACCATGGTTATCTCCTGTGTTTGCGGGGATTGCGGGGAACTTTCAGGTTTTTAAGTAAAGTATTAATTTCACCGAAATGCTGATTTTTGACATTTCTGTATTGCATGAAAACATTGTGCAAAAAACGTGTGCTCTCAGAAGCTTAACACTTTACAGGAAAATCACAAAAGATTTTAAAATAAAATTCTGCTTTATAAAGACTTTACCTTCTTAATATCCTCGTCATAACTAATGACTTGGAATAAATGAAGAAAAATGAGTCATTTTAGGATATTTAGAAAGATCGTAGGCAACGATAATTTTAAAAGCAGAACAAAAGGGGCAGGAGGTTAAATGCGTTACCAGGAGTGGTAGAATGATTTGCTTGTTTTGGTAGCATTTGTAAATGCATAAATGTTGGTAATGATTTATTTTTTTCTCTGTATCTTGCTAAGTAATAAAAAACACATGCTGGCTGACTTACCATATTTTGTTAGTTGTTTGTTTCTTTGTTTAGTTGCATTTTATCTCACTGATTAGAAAAGACCCATGACCCATGTGATGAAATTCAGCTTCATTAACTTAAGTTTAAAAGAAATTTTATAATGAAATCCAGAGAAGTAAACATACCTTTTTTTTTTCAGCTCTAAAATGAATGTTGTATGGTAACAAAGCAAAACTAAGTGAGCGAAGAGAAGTGTAATTACTGAAGACATTTATCTCCACTTTTCATTCTCCTGTCATCTGGCCCAAATCAGTGAATCCTGATGAAATTGTATCCCTGTTATGCACTAAAAACTATGTCACAAAATCATTAACCAACTCAGCTTTCATTGTGAGGAGTCATTTTTATTTGAATGTGTCACTGACTAGATGTATTGAAGAGAAGTCAGTTATTAGAAAATTCACGTGTTTTCACTTTACCTGCCCTTTCTCACGTCCTGCTCACATTATGCCTGTGAACTGGCAAGTCTGGAGGCTGACAGGATTCAACTTCCCAAATTGAGTTCTTTTTATGCACATGCCAGCTATCCGATTTGGACACCCCAATTAGAAGGCCGGCAACTAACTCTTCCATGTCCGCTCGCTCCTGCTCGTGTCCTTGGAGCGTTGCCAATGGGTTCTATCTGATTCCACTGTCAGGTATGAGCATGGTTTATCAAACCAGGACAGAGCCACAGCTCTCGTGACCAAGAGCAATGGAAAAGCTAGAAAAAATGGATATGACTCAAAAGCCAGCTGTGCAGGGAGCAATAACAGTCTGTCCACATTCTACAGCTTTGGGGATGTTTACTTTTCTTCTCCTGAAATATCTACCATTCTGTATCTGGGTGTTTTTGAAAGGAATTGGAAATATACCTGTATGGCTAAAGATAGTGTTCAAGGATGGGGAGTGATCAAAGGGGCCATGAACCCAGTAGCTTGGCAGTGTGGACATAGGCTGATGGCTTCTATTGGAAATAGGCTGATGGCTTCTACTGTTATATTTCTAGACAGCTGAACAATGATGTGTATGGTTACCAGGAAGACTGTGGCTTGGACACCATTTTTGAATCTTGACATTTATTTGGTTTTTGAATTTGTATTCCTATCAAAGCAGGCCCTGACTACAGCGAATGCAAGTGCGTTTGGAAGCAATCACCTGCTTTGTTACTTGTTAGGGATTATATTATCTTGGACTTCTTGTCCATGCATTCTTTCCTTAACTGATGAAAGTCTAGATTTCTTACCTTCCTGACTCCAGTATCACCAAAGAGACACTTACATCTAATGTACCAATAATTTCCTATTGGCTTCGATGTTAGAGACTAGCTAGCTTCTGCTAAAACTATATTCTCGTCTTCTCAAATACAAAGTAGATTTTTATTGCCCAGACCCCCTCAGTATGGCTGTATAACATGTTCTCAACCAATGAAATATATATGTGACTTCTGAGTCAAGGAAGTTAAGATGTGTGTGTATGTGTGTGTGTGTTTTGTTTACTTGCTTTTTTCCCATTTGCTACCTGAATGCAGAGGACTACAAGGTCTTTTAGGAGGCTGGAGTCATAAGATGGAAGGTGTTTGGGTTCCGGAATGACTTTGCAAAAAGCCAGTGACTGATTAGGAACATCTGCATTGCATTGTTACATGACCAAGAAATAAACTTTTATAGAGTAACAACAGCCCAGAAATATGTGTGTGTGTTACATTAGCTAACCATATTGTAGCTAATACAGCTGCCGTTACTCATGCAACAAATATTTATTATAGACTATGGGCCTCTTATGTGCCAGACACTCTTAGAGGTTTCCATGAGCCACACGCTGTGTTAGGTGCTGGGATACACAAAAGAAGAGACACATTCTCTGCCTTCAATAAGCTCAGCTCATCAATGGAGCAATAAGCAATTATAACACAATAAAACAATGGTTATATTGATGTATTACATGGGACAGAGATAACAAGGGAGAAGAAATACTTAAGAATGCCTGGAAAGAATAGATGTATGAGCATTTGTGGAAATGGGATTGGTAGAGAATAAATGAAGAGAGTTTATTCCATGGCATAGAGGCATGAGGACATGCTTGTTTGGCAATTACCAATGGTTAAGAAGGACTGAAATGTAAAGTCCTACAATAGAAGTAGAGGGAGATGAGAATGGAGAGGTGGGCTTACAAAACTCTGACAGAGACTTACAGGCCTTACTAAGGTGTGTGGATTTTAGACCAGGTGATGGGGAATCACCAAAGTATTTTGGTTTGGGAGTGATATGAAGAAACCTCTATGTTAGAAGTATCTCTTTGGCTTCAATGTAAGGATGGATTTTGGTATGTGTTGGCTTGAGTTCTTTTGGATGAAACAAGGATTTCAGGGCAGGTGGTTTATTTGGGAGGTGATCTAAAGAAATAGCAATGAAGAGCAGTGCAAATGAGACAGGGAACAAGGGAAAGTCAATATAAAGATAGATAATCAGGATCACTGCTGTAGGCTGCGTGGATTCAGTTCCTTCATGCCCTTTGAGGAGTGAGAGACTGCTTTTTAGAACTGTCTCCAGAGGGTGGGAGGCTGAAGCTTTCCTCCTCTGACTCCCTGTCTCCCACTGGTTGAGCCTTGGTTTTGGGGCTATTAACTTCTAATTTCGGGGACTGTCTTTGCATGACAGTACTATGAGACAGAAAGCAGAAGTTCCTAGCATACGCATGAGATAGGACGCTGCCAGCAGGGTTGCGTCTGAACTCACAGAACTATCCACCATAACTCTGGCTAAGCCATAGGTGAGCAGAAGGGATATGTAATATGAGGGTAGAAATGTGAGTCCGGGAGACTAGTTAGGAACCATTGCGATTTGCCCAAGTTATTACATACATTTGGACTATGGGAATGTGGTTATGGCACAACAACGACGTATCCCTGGCATATTTCAGGCACATGGAATACATCAATAAGATTGATGCACAAAAATCGCTCTCTCATTTGAGCTTGTATTCTAGTGAGAATGATAGAAAATATACAATAAACCTAATAAGTAAGTAAATGACACACACACACATAGGAAGAATGTGTTACGTAAAAGTAAAGGTAAGAGGATTGAAGGAGCTGAGGGTGAGAAGGAAGAGGGCTATAGTTTTAAATAAGGTGGTCAGAGTAGGCCTTACGAGTAGTGACATTTGAGCAAAGACCTGAAGGACAGGGAGGAGGAAGCCACGGAGAGCCTTCACAGCAGTGGAAATGGCGAGAGCATAGGCCCTTGGTGGGAAGATGCCTGGGGTATTCCAGAAGCAGTAAAGTTAGCATGGCCAAGCAGAAGGAGCAGAAGAAGAATTGCAGGAGATAAGATGAGAGTGGTCACTGGGGGCCAGATTACATATTGGGCTGTGGGCCATGGTATAAATGTTGGCTTTTATTCTGAGATAAATGGAAAGTGTGGAGGTCATTTGAATCAAGAAGCAATTCTGGTAGAATGGCGAGGGCAAAAGCTTGAGAGAATTGAAGAGAAAAAGAGGGATTATAAAAAAATGGAGAGAGCAAGTATATTCCACTCTTTGGATGAGTCTTGGTGCAAAAAGGAGCAAAGAAAAAGGGGAGTGTGTGGTGCAAAAAGCAGGGTCAAGAAAAACTTTTTTTTTTTTTACTTCCTTAAGGAGACTCAAATTTGTTTCATTTTTCTTCTTATTTCACTGTCTTGGCATACTGGGGTAAGGGAAGCCGCAGGTGAGTGCCCAGAGGTTTGGTTAAAGGGTCAAAGTGGATCACCTCTTTCTTTCCCACTCTATTCCATCTGTCAAAATTCCTGCTAACTCTGGCTTAAAAACCACAGAAGTCAACCTCTTCTTCCCTTTGCATGTTGGGTAAATTGTATATAAAATATAAATATATAAAATATCCACTTCACCGCCCACTTCCTCTGTCTCCAAGGTAGCAAAATACCTCCCAATCCCTTGACTTTGCTTTGGAAGACATCAACCAGCATGATACACACTGGATGTCCCCGCACATCACACAAGCGGAGGTTTGAAATTTGCTTGCGTGGTTAGGCTTGCTTTCTTGTGTTTCTGTCTTTCACCATGAGAATGTGCCTCATGCCTCCAGCAGCCACTGGCCCAAGGATGGCCAGAGATGTGTGGAATAGACCCGGACCCAGACTGTGGCTTGAAGGCAAGCCCAGTTCCAGCTGGCTGAACTCCAGCTGACTTGCACACACATGAAAGGAAAAAAACAAATGATCGCTTTCGAGTGGTGTTGTGCAAGAGGATCATGGCAATAGCTGAGAGATCTCATACTTAACAGCTACGAATATAACTTTATATAACCTCTCTCTAGGTAACGTATTCTGTCTGCTGTCCGCACCCCTTCACTAGAATGTAGACTCCAGTGTGAAACTGATACCCATTCCAACGTGTGCTTTTTCTTTAACACCTCAAGTAATGAACTCCATTCTCTGTGGACACTGATCGTGTCCCACAGATTCAACTCAATTCTGGAGACAGATCCTGGGACAGATCCTACAGGCTAAGAGCTCAGTCCCCCACTCAATACCAACGACAAATCTAGGTTGTCTCCTGTGCCTCCTGACTGTTCCCACGCCTCCCTCCTTGGGTTTGATTACTTTGCTAAAGCCTCTCACAGAACTCAGGCAGCCCATCGACTCACTGGATCACCAGCTTATTACAAAGGGTATTAAAAGGATACGACTCAACAGCTACATGAAATGACACATGGGGTGAGGTCCCAAACACAAGAGCTTCTGTCCCCATGGGGTTTGGGGCCCGGCATGTTGATGTGCGGATGTATTTTGGTTCGCCAACCTGGAAGCTCTCAGAACCCTGACCTTTCGGCGTTTCACAGAGGCTTTATTACAGAGGCATGACTGATTAACTCACTGGCCACTGGTGATTTATCCAACCTCCAGTCCCTCTGTCTTCCCTGGAGGTCAGGGTGGGACTGAAGGTTCCAATCCTCTACTCTGTGGCTGGTTCTGGCAACCAGTCCCCATCCTTAGGTGCGACCCCAAAGTCATCTCGTTAATATAACAAAATACATCTTTACCACTCTCACCAGTTAGGAAATTCCAAGAGTTTTAGCTCTGTGCCAGAAACAGGATGAAGACCAAATATATACATTTCTTATTATAAATCACAGTAGCACACCATGATAGCAGGAAACTTATTCCCGTATCTATTTCAAGCACCTAGAACAGTTTCCGGAACATAAACATTGGTTGAATGGCTGAATGAAACACAGCAGCTGATCCTTTGTTAATATAGACTGGAGAGCCGGCTGATGAATCACCGCTTCCAAGGTTTAGACTTCGGGGTCCAGTTTTCTGAAGGGTACACATACTCACATTTCTCATGACTTACTGACTCCACCTATACACAGTGCTGGTAACGGTGCGTAATAATGAAATAACTGGCAATATTTTTCTCACACAAGTTGTGAAAATATTTTATTTGGATTTTGTGAATTTGCCAAAAAGTCAAAGACAGTTGCTTATATTATACTCAAAATTTTCTCTAAATACCAAGACCCCTTTGAGTTTTGTGATTGCAAAAGACGTCGGATGGCATCATCACTTCGGAGTGGTGATTCTGAACGATTTAATATAGGCTGATGAGCTGGAGTCCCACCAGAGCACCCTATAAAGCGCAGGTGTCACGCTTGAAACAGTAGGGTCTTCTAGGGGCCTCTGTTTGCAAGGCTTTAATGAGTATTACCTTTGGACTTGAGAAGTGAGGGCAGTGAAAGCAAAGTTAAGCCTTGAAATAAAGATCTGTTTGAAATCAAAGGGTTTCTCGTGGACCAAATGGCACAGATACAAACCCGTGTCTCCTTCTGAGGTCCTGTTTATGCTGCCTTCGTGTGGAAAACGTATCCTAAACCTTGGCGGCCAGCCTACTAGAAGTTGGGGCGCGTGTGGGGCACCCATCTGTTTTACCAGTAGCTGATCTCAGATTTACATTCTTCTAAGGTGAAGCCCTGAGCGGTCGAGATGCTGCAAAACTATTCAACTCTCTTATTTCAGATTTTTGGGCAGAGAGGGAGATACCATTTCTCTGTAAGAGCCTGTATTTAAGTTGAAATGTAGCCTTCGTGTCGGTCTTGGAAAGATCATACCTTCTTAAATAGGGTTTTATCCAATTCAAACTCAGCACTGTGGAGCTTGGCAGCAGAACCCCTCCTGGGGCTCGAAGGCTTTGCAGATTCAGAACTTGCTCCCTGTTCCACCGGGAAGTTTTCAGCCAGGAAGAACAGTGGACAGTTAGTGTTGTTCTTGCTACATGTGGTACTAAGCCCCTTCAACAGGAAAGAAGGTCAGAAAACAAATTATGCAGCAAAAAAAAAAAAAAAAAAAAGATGGGGTCACAAGCACAGTGACAGTGTCTGGGTGCACCTAGCAGGGAATTCGCAACAGAGGAGGAACTATGGTGGGAATCTGATCATGGCCGTTTGCATGTTTTTTTAAACCTCCTTCATCTAAATTAAACCTTACAATTAAAACAAAATTCTGCTTTGCAATCACTTTTAAAGATGGCAACATTGCTTCATTAGCACAATCCTCGCCTCTGGGTCAGCACGTGGCCGGGTCTGTCCACACCAAGGGACATTATCAGTCTCACTGGTCCTAGTTCTTTGTATTTGCTTTGTAAATTTGGAGTAGGAATTAGGACAGGCAAGAAAAGGATTGCATTCTGGGCAACGATGCCTTTAAAAGGCCCGCTGTAGAACCTAGCTTTGAGTTGGCCCACCTGCGAGGTGCTGATGGAAGCCTGGGGATGGCCCCGCCTGCAGAGAAGGGCAGGCCACCGCGCCTACGAAGGAGGCCTTCCAGGGAGGTGCTCCCAACTCGGGTTCAGACTTCACAAGGAGATGGCACCGGACTTCAGCACGGTATCTCCCATGTGGCCAACTTCTGCTGGGGTTGGGGGAAGGTGAACTCTTAGGGCCCCACAAGAGTCAGCCTGACAGAAGGAGGTGCCAAACCAGCGATTACAGTGAGTAGAGCCGTCTGCCCTATAACATGGCATATGCATTCCTAAAAAAATAATCCCTGGATGGCAGAATTTTGCACTCCCAAAATAACAGGGATTATGGGAAAAGGGGAGTTGGGCAGGAAGCTCAGACCTTGTACCGTCTTGTGATACAAGAAAACTATCATAATTTTAAACATAAGTTCCTAAGAAACATGATAGTAAATATAGAATGTTTTGACAAGACATGACGTTGGCTTAGTGGAGGTGTTTATAGTGTGGGGTTGTGGCTTTTGAACTATGGAAAACAGGTAAAAGGAAGATTCAAGTTTTTCGAATGAAATGGGATACCGGAGGTAGATGGCTGTGGTCCTGGTCCTTGTCCTGGTTTTCGTTCCTCTGCATTAGCTTCAAACAGAAATCTGACTTTTCTGGTTTTGTTAGTTCCCACCTCTCATAAAGAAGCTGTTTGCGTGTCCCCAATGAGGAGATGACAGAGTGCTCTCGTGCTGCATCAGATTTGGGGTTACCGTCAACCCCCAGCAAATGAGTGCTTGTCAGGCTTCAGCTGCCTGGAAAACAGGTGATTCTTGGGAAGTTAAG
This sequence comes from Mirounga angustirostris, assembly GCF_029215605.1. NCBI lineage: Eukaryota > Metazoa > Chordata > Mammalia > Carnivora > Phocidae > Mirounga > Mirounga angustirostris. Next base: position 19,454,711 of record NW_026991712.1, on the reverse strand, counting down.
ATTACGCTCTTGCCTCGTTTGTTTTCAGTGTTGCCTCCTGTGTTCATGAGTGTGCTTAAGGTCGACCGCCGACAGCAACAGAGCACTCTCGTTTCAGAGCTTTGCAATGCCTAAGGCTTTTCCTTTGCCACTTATGATCAGGACACCACCCTGTGTTTTCCTGAGAGAATACAGTAGGCGATGCCCTTGCGGAAAACTGAGAGAGGTGTTTTGTATTATTCTACCACCGGTCATTATGCGCAGCTGGATGGTGTTTTTCACATTTACCTGGTGTTAGTGAATAGTGCAAAACCGCGTATGAACCAATACAAATTTGGTTTAGTGATTTGATTCCTATTTATCTGCACCAATTTCACATTACACATAGCCATTATATATATATTTATCTATCTATATCTATATATATCAGCTTTCTTTTCCTTCCCATAGGACTCTTGAAATAATTACGGTTTCCTTCTTTTTCTGTAAGAAAACAAAAGTTCTCTTTTGTTTCTTCTCCTCATTTCAGTGATGACTTCAGTAGGAGCCACGATTCCAGTGGTCGGTCTTGTCTTCCTCCCTGAGGTTTCTGGGTCCCCTACAGCGAGTGGTGATTTCCACTTGGCTACCTGTGGTGGTGCTCTCTTACGATACGTACAGGTCAGGCTGTTAAACTCTCGAGCAATGGCAAAAGGGCAGGAAGGTCTGTAATAGAGTCTGCTTCGGGAGGCCATTTACGGAGTGCAAAAGCCTCCCTGCTCTGGTTTTCTCCGTATGCAAAATGGAGTCAGCACCTAATGGTAAGGAGGGGCGACTCAGTCCACCAATATAGCCTTTGTTTAGGTCTAGATGGTTCTACAGGGTCAGGCGGCCCCTCCCCCACCAAGGGGGCTCTCCCACAGCAAGTGAGAGCGGGGTTTATGGTGATCGGTGCCCATATTCTTACTGAATATGATGAGGACTGGGCTCAATGTTACTGTAGAGCATGTTGCTCTGCTCTCACCTCCTCAAATCCTGCAGTTAGAAACCAAGGCTTTCTTTAGTGAGCCTTTCTCAATCAAGAAATACCTGCCGGGCATTGTTTTAGGTGTTTGGGCTACACCAGACTAATTTCCTCTCTATTAAAGCTACTGCATCAGGAGCTGGAGGCTTATTTCATATTGACTCACACCTACGGTTACCACATCACAGGGAAGGGAGGGGGGAGCTTCTTTTTTGGTCCAACGGTTTAAAATAGAACTGCCACTTCCTTGCAAATAGTAGCTGTTGACCTGGACCAGGTTATGCTTGCTTTATTACAGAATTTGTGATACAGAAACATAAACACTTTTTCTCAGCGAGCAGTGGCTAAGTCCATGGGCTTTTGAACCAGACGGCCTGGACTCAAATCCTGATGACCACTCAGCAGTTCACTTCTGTGACCTTGGCCAAGTTACCTAACTTGTTGCTACTTCAGCTTTTCTGTTTTTAAATGGGGTGGGTTACATTATGTACATTATAGGGTTGCTGCATGGATTACATACACTTATATAAAGCTGTTGTGTTTGGCAAGTTGGCAGATGCTTACTAGCAATACTTCCTCTTTAATTTTAGTTACTGTTTTCCTCTTACTTACACACACTTACTAACATCACAGCTCATACAGAGTTAATGTCTGCACCTCTGACACCCAAGGGCACTTATTTACAAGTCGATCTACAGCTCCTTTCCGGTAGACTGTATATGCTCTTAGCTGGGGCAAGACACGTGTGATTTCTATTTTCCCAACACCTAGCACTGTGCCCGGCAAATACCTGTTTGCTGAGTGAATGGGAAAGGTGGTCTGAAATTCACTCCTCGACTGGCCAGGACAAGAGAAGAAAAAAAGCAAAAAAATCAAACTCCCACAAAAATGCCCAAATACAATGGCTCCACGTCTTAATTTCTCAAGAGATTCTGCTAGGGATATTTATCTCAGCAGTCCAGTCTAAGTGCCCTGCACAGAGGTGAATAGGAGCCAACAGGAGAAGATCCGGAGACACCGTGCAGGGGTCTGAACATGGTAGCACAGGCAGGGCAGTGAGATTTCCAGGGAGCAGACAGGCAATAGTTTATTTTGGGGTCATGGAAACCAAGAGCTATATGGGAAAAAGATGATTGCGCTTTGTAAATACCTCAGCGCAAACCTTACCCTTCTGAGCTGGGAGGTTAGCTAAAATAATCACTGAAAGGAAAAGTGAAAGTGGGCCTTGTTTTCTCCAGGGCGGGGGGTGGGGGGCAGAACAGTGATGGCGGAACTTGAGGGAATCTGCACCGACGGGCACTTGTCGGCAACTTTATCTGCACCTAGGTTTGTACCTAGGTACAACACTAGGGTTTGTGTTTTTGTTAAATGAAAAATTGAACAGTTAAACAACTAAGCAATTTTATTCTTATCATCATGTACAACATCCAAACTGGACTACATAATAAAAAAATTCTATAAAATAACGTATCTATCGAAGGATTAGCCCCTCCTGATCTTTCTCCACAAGCTTTCGGTGCCCATGACAAGTTTCTTGTCAAAACGCAGCAGCTGCCTCACTCGGCCTGTAGCTCGGGAGACTCTTCGGGAAGAAGCTTCAGTCACCTCATTGCTCTTTCCAGCAATTTTCATTCTCCTAGAGGCGATAATCTTCAGGTCTGAAAGACAAAAATCAACATTTCTTTCTTTATGAATCATCCTATCATTTTCTCCTGCCTGATGAAGGAAGATTATTTTTCAATTTAAAATGAAAGTAACTGTTCATTGAGAAATTATCTACAAGCATTAGATTTCTGGTGAAAAACACTAAAGCCAAATCATCGTGAAGTGACAATTCCCAAGCTCTTTCGAGAGTATAAATATAGACTGCCTTGTGCCTGTGCGTGAATGTTATAACTTAAAACTTCAACTCCATTTCTGTTCTATTTTTAAATATACTTTCTTAAAGACTTTTTCACAGAAAGGACTGCTATGATCTTTAAAAACCCATATAAGCATATGGATTTGCCTAATCAAGGCCATTTTTGAATGAGTAATTTCCCTATTTATATTATTTTATCATGCTAAATTTATTTTTCATTATGATACAAATACCAAATAAATGTATAAACACCAGGCCTTTGATATTTTAATTACATACATATAACTGGTCTTTTCCTCATTCATGCATTTATAGGATTAATCATACTTGAAAGTTACTTCCAGTAGAAAATTAAAACAAAAAACACTTTTTTTTAGGGAAATGTTGAATCTTAACAGTGGAGAAAATGAAGAACAGGAAATTACAAAATGCAAAAAAATGTTCAAGTGTCCTTTTATCTTTTCCACAGGTGTATCTGTAGGTGTTGAGCTCCCATGCGATTTTCAGAAGGGAGTTTGTAATCAGTAAATTGAATAGATGTTTTTGAAACAGCTGTAAAAATATTCGATAGTTTGAGTTCCCTTAAAAAGTAGATGAACTCTGTCTGCCCCGAAATAACTTATCTAGTCCCTTTCTACACTCACAGCATGTTTTCTTCAACAGAATACTCACAAGATACCAGACAGCTCAGCTATGAAGACCAACAGTCTAGTGGCTGAGTAAATAAACTACATTACAATTTAAAGTTATTATTTAACTCCGAGGAATACGGGCTCTGATCTGGGAAACCAGCCAAATATGCTTCACCGTATCAGCTGTTCTAGAACAACTAGAGGAGAAACTGCAGGATTCTGTCACTGTTTTTGAAATCTCTTTCCAAATGTAAAAACTACATCCAAAGTCTGGGAAATGACAGTGTGGTTCGAGAGCTCAATGTGGCTCCCAAGTGCATCCTTTTAATCTTTGGCTAGTGACTCAATTTAGTGGAAGCAGTTCCCAGTCAGGAGACACCAGCACATTTGAAACTACTTCTTCTGTTCAGCTGGTTCATGTAATTACGACTAAAGGATGGTGACGATGTCATCAGAAAGGAATCTTCTAAGCTAAGGTCCTAACAAGAAGTCTCTGCAACTCCACTCGATAAAACTAAATGTGCTTAGTCTAGTTGTTTCCACACCAAAGGTTAATTTATCAAGTAACAATGAGATGACAAAAGGACCTTTTGGTGGGATTTACAAATAAAACTGGAAATGTGTGTGAAGGGTGTAATCCGTGATCCAAGGTATGTAGTAGGTAGTGACCTGAAAGCTCTAGGGGGCTAATAAGGCCCCAATCTGTTTCAAGAAGATTTTCTGGCGGGAATAGAGGAGGATAAAGAAGAGGGCTGTGTTGGGGCTGTAACAGTGATGAGTGAGAAGAAAGGACAGGTTCAGGATTTAAGAGGCAGAAAAGTACCATGTTGGTGGGGAGAAGGTGGGAAGGGACAGGGAAAAGGGAAGGGGCCAGGGAGATGGAGGAAGAAGGAGCTACTAGAAAATGAGGATTCAGGGATGATCCCTGATTTTCAGCTTGAAGACCTCCGTGAATGGCGACGCTGCTGATCTCTTCAGGATAGGGAATACAGGCAGAGGAACAGACTGGAAGGGGGGGAAGGATCTTGGTTTTGAAAATGGTAAGATTTGGACATGACAGGCAGCTAGCGATTAGGATGTGGAGTTTAGGAGAAAGGGGGCAAAGAGGGAGACCTGTCAAGAGTCCCTACCACAAATTCCTTCTTTTCCATCCCACTTCTGCATATCAAGTGGCCCTGCCTAAAAAATCTTCAGTAGTCCTCCACTGCTTTGTCACAATTCAAACAGCCCAGAAACCAATATATAACCCTCCATGACACGGCCTCAGCTAACACTTCTGAGTTATTCCTTCTACATCCCATTCCTTTACATTCTGATCCCATTACACTACCCGCTACTGCCCAGATAAAAACTTTCATACCTCTTGACTTGGGTACTTGAGCTTTTTTTCTGCCTGATAGACTTGACTAATCCTTCAAAATCCACCTCAAAAATCATATCATCTGGGTAGCCCTCCACGACCTTCCTTTCTAACTTAGGGCTCCTCTTTGTGAGATTGCCAGAGAATCTCATGCATACTTCTATTACAGTGTTTCTCAAATTATACTTGACTTTATGTAAATAAATGTTACTTATGTAAGATGTGCTGAATGCTTATTAGATGCCATGAAGTACACCAACTGCTTCACATGCATTATCTCATTTTATTCTCATAACTACATTGTGAGAAAGACACTTTATCAATCTCATTGTATAGTTGACAATATTGAGGCTCAGAGAAGCTGGGTGACTAGCCTAAGGATACACAGCTAGGAAGTGGATGGTAGGGGCCTAGTGCAGACCTCCTGACTGCAAGTGCCTGCATGCACCATTTTATTCTATCACTTCTAGTAGGCTGTTGGTTCCTTTGAAGGCAGGGTCCCCGTATAACTGAGATTATGCCTCCAGCAATTAGCACAGTGCCCAGCATATAGTGGATATCTGTAAGATATCTGTCATTACAGTACAGTGACTGCCTTGAAAATGCCACTTTGTTTTACAAACTCTTCCTTTTTTTACAGAAGGTAGTCAGGATCTTTTATGAATTGTTAATTTGCTTCCAGGAGGGGAAAACAATATCATGGCCAAGGGACTAGGTACTTTAGATGTTGGCATAGCCAGAAACATCAACTTATACTGGAGGCAATTAATGGTATTATATGGCGTTCAGTAGGTACCCTTGTGGGGAAAAGTGAGGCTTTTACATTAAATACGGTTTTATTTCTCCACACGCACGTGCACACACAAAAGCAGGCACACATCCAATGCATTTATACTGCTTACCTTCTTCCACTAAAAGGAATCCAAGGTAAGAAAGGGGAGGGGAGGTCTATTTACCTGAGTGCTTCTCCAACTTCAGTGGGTATACACATCGCTTGGGCTCTTGTGAAAATGCAGATTCAGATTCAGTTAATCTGTAGAGAGGCTCATGATTCTACATTTCCAACAAGCTCCGATATGCTGCAGTGCTGGTCTATGGACCACAGGATGACTTAGCAAGGGTTCACCTTAGACCTCCCACAGAGCTACTCATAAGACCGAGGGGATGACTATTTGAAGATGCTGAAGAAGCAAATGAAGTAAATTTCTAAAACTAACCTGCGCCTAAGAGAAGGTAACATACTTCCTCCTTAGCCAGAGGTGATTCCGTTTGCTGTACAGTATCCTTCACAGCTCTACCCACAAGAGGACTTTATTGACAGGCAGTTTTAAGCTTTTCCGATACAATAATAATTTTAAATTATGATAACATGTACTGATGAGGCTGGATACCGGAATTCCTTTGGTATCTATCATCAAAGAAAGCTTAAATTGTAGTCCATGTAGTTACTAGATTAAATAATTTTTAAAAGCAAGACACCTGGCATCTAATATATTGCTTTTCATAGTATGGATGCTTAAATGTTGTTTGAAACTTTAGTGAACTTAAATGAAATGACTTAATCCTTTGCTAGAAGGATGATGAGCAAATTTATATTCTATATCTATTTGCCTTAGTTCTTCGTTGCTGTTTCAGTGCAAATAAAAAATCATGAAGTTTTAAAATAAAAGATAATCTTAAATAAGGTTAATGTTTTTGTAAATAACAGTATTCTAAAATAATCTCAGGAAATCTTTAAAGAGACATTTCAAATGCTGTTACAGAAAATTAATCTCTATTAATTTTTATAGAAATGTTTTCCTTGACAGAAATAAGTTATATTTTAACAAAATTACCATAATCTTTTCTTTATATATGTAATACAAAGTATCCAAAACTAAAAATATCAGAGTTACACTAAAGCACAGACTGTTAAGGAAAATTTCTATTTTAGCTATAACTATTAAGCCAGCTTTAAGAAAGAAGCAAAGCCCAAAATATGAATTTACCATACTTGATGAATTAAAAGTCAATTCCTCTTTCAGGAAGATAAGACTCCACTCATTTATTCATTGAATAACGATTACTGAATGTCAGGTCTACCCGTGGGCACTGGGAACACAGCAGCAAGCAAGACAAAGTTCTGTCTGTAGACCGTGCATTTTCTCATAGAGGGAGATGCACACACACACACACACACACATATGTACACTTTGACCTCTGAGGTGAAAGCTAAAAATGTTAAGCTTTCATAGATATATTTAGGGTAATTTGGGAGATTAATGCATCTTCAAAGAATTAGCCAACATTAAGACTTTCCTTAATCCATTTTCTAAATTGTGCTAAAATTACACAGCTACTAAATGTTCTATAGCAGTAATTCATTTTGCACTTAATGCTTGTCACTAGCAGAAAACTGCCTTCAAACACTATGGTTTTTAAAAAAAATCACTTTTTTGAATGAAGAAACAGGACTTAAAAAAGGGCTGTCTGAAGAAGTATTCTATGGTACTTGTGATTGCTCAGAAACTTGAAAGTTAAAATCATACCACCTCTCACAAAATTCTCAATTTTCCATAGCAAATCCTTTACCACTGACATCCCTATGCAAAATGTTGCCAGTCACTCACTAAATGAAACAGGCAAAATACCGCCACTCATTAAAATTTAGGACAAAGATTGACAGAGGCCAACACATTTTAAATTATCTTGAAAATGGGGACATTTCTATAAAAAAATTTATCTTTTGACTTCAGGAAAAATCTTTAGGGAGATTTTAGTTTTCATTGTAAAATGATGGGACAGATCCATTTGGTTTGTGAATAAAATGAAATATAAAGCTATAAAACACACAGATAATGTGATGGTTCAGTTAGACACTTAATATTATTTATCCCATTAAGATAATTTATTTTGCAGAAGAAAAAAGCATTTGAATTTCAGTTGTGAATCCACGAAATTGGGTATAACTTAAGTGTAATAAATCTCAAAAATATTTTATTCTCCCTTAGGTCTTATGTCTTTTCACTCATAAATAATATTTGTCAGTATAATGTTTATTCCAACAAAATATTTAAATGAGAAAAAAAACAAACGAGAATAAAACTTGGACAGTGGAGTAATCTTAAGAGCAATAAAAGGTCAGTTTGATTGAGTTTTAAGTCATTTCCATTGTACTGATGAAACTATTTAGAATAAACAGTCACAGGAAATCTGGTACCAGTGCATATTCCTTGAACTAAAATTCTTTGAACTAAAGATGTCAGCCGTACAGGAAATCGTGAGGCAGAATAATGGTGCCTTTATACTCATTTCTCCAGGCACTGTACCATGTACCAAATCCTGATTAGAAAAAGTTCAATAGTGCTTTAAAAAACAAACAACTAAATTAATAGGATTGTTAAAAAAATTTTTTAAATCAACTTACTGCTTTTTTCAGTTAAAATAAATCATGAAACACTATGTCAAAAACTAATGATGTAATGTATGGTGATTAACATAACATAATAAAATAAAAAAATGAAAAAATAAGAGAGACATGAATTCTGAAGGAAAAAAAAAGGAAATCTCTTTTGAAATGAGGATTAAATGGGATGATATATAAGCTCTTAATATACATGTAAGAATAATATACTTAAAAATTCAAAAAAAAAATAGGAATTGCTGTTACATTCAATTATCACTTTTAAGTCGTAAGCTCTACTGGCTTGGAATGATTTGGTTTGGTTGTTCAAGTAGAGATTGTTTTTAATTTTAACAACCAGTCCTAATCTGTTCATTGCCAAAAGAACAGTAAAGTTTAGAATGTCTAATTTGAGCAAAATTCAGCACTGGAAATACTGAGGTCTACAGTTTTTGCCAATGCAGAGCTGGTTGAAATAATGGGAAAATTGGAATATAATCCTGCTCCTGAAGTCCAGCTAATAACTTCTGTCTGTGAAGAGCAGCAAATTAAGTTAAATCTTGTAGGAAAATGCCATATGACCAGACTAGCATAAAATTATGGAAAATCTTGAAGATGTCCAGATCCCAATTCCTTGTGGGTTTTGAAAAGGTAAAAATCCTTCTTTACAGTCTTTAAATAAATTAAGCCTCTGATGTGAAGCACTTTTATAAAAGAGGCATAGGTAAAAATACTGTTTTCTGCATATTAATTTAAATACAACTGAAAATCTGTAGATTTTTAGAACTGGTAAGTTTCCTATCGGAAGGCAGGTATAAGTTTAAATCATTGCTCTCTCCTAGAGCTACAGACTAGACTACACAGGATGCTCACCAAGGCCCTTTTCCAGGGCTAATGTCCCCACACCTGTGTTCCTTTTACAGTGCTGGAGGCATCACCCAGGAAACATAAACCAAATCCTGCTTTCAGCAAAGACAAGTCAGGGCCAATCACGACTGCCCTCGTATCTCTCCACTTCCATCCCTGCCACTCTCTTCTTTGCAGGCACACTTCCAATAGCACACTCTGCAGAGGGCATTAACCGCTGGACACATGGGTTTTCATATAAACAACTCTTTTCAAGATTTATTGATGCTGACCTTTCCACACTTAATTTCTATATAAAGGTGAGGGGTTTGCTTAAAATAACGCATTACGGACTTAATGAGTGAGGAATACAAAAATATATTTCTTTTTTCATATCGTTACATCACTCACTCTATGGACTATGTGAAGCAACTCCAGTTGAAATTTTCCACATACCTTGTTTTTCCTAAGAAAAGCTCTCCTACAGAATTTTGTAAAAATGAAAATAAAGTTTAAAATGATCCAAGTTTTATTTTTACCCTACATAATGAAAAGTTTCCATTGCAGTGATAGCATTATAATTTCTACGATTATTGTGGTTTTGTAATGTGTTGGCAAAACTACAATGATTATGGAAATAATTACTGACAGAATTAAAATAAGTTGACCATTTGAAAGCCACAACGCAGGCAAATGAATTGTGAAGAAAAAACAGTGCTGTTGCTTTTTCTTTGACAGACAAATTCTCCGTGCATACCCTCCAATCATCACTTGCACATGGCAACCACACATTTATTTTGTACCATCAAGAAACAAATTATAATTTCATAACATATTCTAACACTATGTATGCATGAGCTATAAAAAATACTAATACACCAAGTATATCCACTAATTTAAGAAGTGAGGTTTATAGGCAATACTTCTCATACAAGAAAATGACTTTTAGTTATTAAAGTTCAGTTGTCTCATAAATATCAGTTTCTTTCCTTCTTGTCTAACATTGTTTTAAAAATGACTATACAACTAGCATAAGAAGATCTGCATAAACTGAAATTAGGCCTGAGAGAGCATAACTTTTGTAAGCAATTTAAAATAATTTAAAGGAAATCCCAAAAATGGAACTTTTAATTAAGATTAAAACAATTTTGTCAATCATCTACTGGGTTCAAACCTTAGTTCTGACTATCATTACTGTTTGACCGTTGCTCAAAAGCCTTAGTTTCTACTAGAAAAGCTAATAAACATACATTGACCAAAAGCTAATAACAGTTCCAATTAAAAAATGTACCTTTCTACATTATCAACATATTTTAAATTTTATTACTAGGGAAACAAAAACCAAAGCAGGCTATTTTTATGCCTCTTGATTTAGGTGCAATCCAGGTACATCTGTTTCAGTCAAGTCTCTGCAGATTCACCATCAGATCTATCTTGACTAAATTCCAATTGCTACATTCCCAAGAAGATTATATTGTTGGCTTAGCTATTTTGGGTGGAATGAGAGCATATTTTAAGCAGCCTCTTTCTCCAAAAGGAGAAAAAAATTTTTTTCTCATGAAAGCAAATCTACCAGTAATGAGAAATCCCATTTTCAATGGGTTGCCCTGCATAGTGTGTTACATATTTTCATTTTTACTCTAATGTCTATAATATTTAATAACAGAACTTTATGAAATGGCAAACAACTAAAATGGCAACATTCATTAAAGTGGTCAGTGGCCACATGGGGCGAATGAAACTTAATTAAAATGACAAAAAATACAAGTTCCATTCCTCAGTCACACTAGCCACAGTGTAAGTACTCAAGACCCACATGTGGCCAAGAGTCACTATATTAGCTCAGATACAGAACTTTTTCATCATGTGGAAAGTTCTATTAGACAGTCCTGGCCATTTAAATTGTAATATGTAAGTATGTACCCACATTAGAATGCAAGCTGGTGCAGCCACTCTGGAAAACAGTATGGAGGTTCCTCAAAAAGTTGAAAATAGAGCTACCATATGATCCAGCAATTGCACTACTGGGTATTTACCCCAAAGATACAAAAGTAGGGATCCAAAAGGGTACGTGCACCCCGACGTTTATAGCAGCAATGTCCACAATAGCCAAACTGTGGAAAGAGCCAAGATGTCCATCGACAGATGAATGGATAAAGAAGATGTGGTATATATATACAATGGAATATTATGCAGCCATCAAAAGGAATGAGATCTTGCCATTTGCAACGACGTGGATGGAACTGGAGGGTATTATGTTGAGCGAAATAAGTCAAACAGAGAAAGACATGTATCATATGATCTCACTGATACGAGGAATTCTTAATCGCAGGAAACAAACTGAGGGTTGCTGGAGTGGGGGGTGGGGTGGGAGGAAAGAACATACTTTAATAAAGCCCAAAGGCAAGGCTGGGGCCTTAATGCATATTCTTATCAGAGGGAAATTTGGAATGAAAAGAAAGGGCAGGGAAATACATCTCCATAGTAGTCTAAAAAATGCATCAAGTTACTCTAAGTTTCTCTAAAAGTCTCCTTAAAAATAATTCTAGAAAAACCCTTCCTAGTTCCATTAATATAATAAAGGCACTCAGTCATCTTCTAATTTGTTTTAAATGAGCCAGGAATCATTTAGTATAATGAGCAGTTATGATCAGTACTCTTTATTCATGATATACAACTCCAAATGCATAACCCAAATAAGCACATATTTGATTAAATAGCACCTTTGGTATTTCTAGTTAAAAAAAAAAAAGTACCATATACCCCTTTTGGTTCAGAATATAATCATTTATGATGGTGTTTCTACAAAAAAATCAGATATGACATTCTTAGACTTACAGAACTTCATACAGCATGGTAACCTACCAAAATCCAAAGACCACTTAAAATACTTTTTTATGATATAACTTTTTAAAGCAAAATATTTGAGAACTACATAGGACTTAAGTACACTCACATAAGATGCTACAAGAGACACTCAGGCAGAGTGGTTAGGACGATGACCTTAGGCTTGAATCCCTAATCCACCATTTAACAATCGTATGATCTTAGTCAAATTACTTTTCTTTCTGTGCCTACATTTCCTTTTCTATGAAAAAATGAGGATAAAAAATATAAGACATAGACACACACACAAACACAAACAGTGGAAGCTAACACACCAAAATGTTAACTATGGTGAGATTATTTGCTTCCTTAAGTTTGTATCTTATTCATAGTTTCTACAATGAACATTTAACATTTTTTAAAAAAGATTTATTTATTTTAGTGAGAGAGAGCAAGAGCAAGGGGAGGGGCAAAGGGAGAGAGAAAATCTCAAGCAGAGTCCTGCTCAGTATAGAGCCCACTGTGGGGCTCAATCTGATGACCCTGAGATCATGACCTAAGCGGAAATCAAGAGTCGGACACTTAATCGACTGAGCCACCCAAGCGCCCCAAACATTTAACACGTTTCATTTTTTTAATTTTTTTTTAAAGATGTTATTTATTTATTTGAGAGAGAGAAAGCACAAGTGGGGGAAGGGACAAAGGGAGAGGGAGAAGCAGACTCCCCTCTGAGCTGGACCCAGGACCCTGAGATCATGACCTGAGCCAATGGCAGACACTGAACTGACTGAGCCACCCAGGAGCCCTCATTTAATACTTTTTAATTCTGGGGCGCCTGGGTGGCTCAGTTGTTAAGTGTCTGCCTTCGGCTCAGGTCATGGTCCCAGGGTCCTGGGATCGAGCCCCGCATCAGGCTCCCTGCTCAGCGGGAGGCCTGCTTCTCCCTCTCCCACTCCCCCTGCTTGTGTTCCCTCTCTCGCTGTCTCTCTCTCTGTCAAATAAATAAATAAAATCTTAAAAAAAAAAAAACTTTTTAATTCCCCCAAAGTGAAAGTTTTTAATCAAATGCTTGAGTTTAAAGACTATATTATGTGAATTCTTAGTAAATTAAAGATTCCAGGGTGGTAAATTTAAGCTAGTAAATGTTTTTCATAAATTAGAGATTAATTTCAATTTGTGGCAAATTGTACATCTCTTTAAAAGAATTTAAAAAAAATGTTTACGTCTTCCTAGAAAAATGTTCTGTATATGTGGGTTCAGTTGTAAAGATAAATATAAGTTCAATGTAGTTTAAGGAGGAAAAGGCACATTGAATATGTCTGGAATAAATGACCATGTAAGTCTGTAAGAACAAGTTAAATTAAAATTATTTTTCCAAAAGTATATAATTTATCCAAGTACAGAAGTCTCATCTGTCAGACGCCAAAGGGGGAAGAACTGTAAAGATCATAGCATGTAAAACAAACTTAAAGCCTTTTATTTTCAGAAACTACTGATTTATCTAAATAAATCACTACATAATCTGGATAAAAAAATGAATTTTATTTTTTTATTTTTATTTTTTATTTTATTATTATTTTTTAAGATTTTATTTACTTATTTGACAGAGAGAGAGAGAGATAGTGAGAGCAGGAACACAAGCAGTGGGAGTGGGAGAGGGAGAAGCAGGCTTCCCACCGAGCAGGGAGCCCGATGTAGGGCTCGATCCCAGGACCCTGGGATCATGACCTGAGCCGAAAGCAGATGCTTAACGAATGAGCCACCCAGGCGCCCCCCAAAAATGAATTTTAATAAGAAGAATTAAAATAGACTCTTGGGTTTTGAAAAGAAGGCAAACTATTAAATAGGCATCTAAAAAGGTCAAAAGGAGACAATCACCTCACATTAAACTTAGTTGTTAGAATCAAATCACGTCACATAACGTATGGTTTCTGGTCATCGTCAAGCAATGAAAACCAGAACCTAAGGAGTGATGGAAAATGTACTTCTTTATTTTAGGGAAAAATATTTATCATGAGGATGTATCCTGATAACTAGCTGGTATTAATATCAGACACCATAAAATCAGTTCTTTCAGTTCTTCATGTAGAGTTTTGTTAATCACTCATTTACTATCAACTGAAAACTGATGATTCAGATGATACAGTGAACAGAAACAAAAGTAATAAAATGTTTTTAAAGCTAGTCAATTTCAATGATTCTAGCATGAAGAACTAGTATTAAATTGGAGGATTTTACTACCTTCACTTCATATCTTCTAGAGATTCTTTCCTAATGTCATTTATAAAAGCTGATACAAGGATATTTGCTTCTTCATTTATTCATTCAATAAATATTTGCTGAATGCCTACTTAATGTGCCAGATGCTATGCTCAGGTAAGTAAGACAACACAGAGTTCCCTCACGGAATCTAGTTAGAGAAAGACATTAAACAAAAAAAATCACACAGATACTTAATTACATTAGAATAAGTGCAGTAAATGAAAAGGAAAGTGTACAGTGAGCCTCTATAAAGGGGGCCTAACCCAGTTCACGGATTATAGGAAGGACTTCTGGAGGAAGTTAGATTTAAATGCTTCACCATCTATATATCCCAGACATCTATCCAAATGTCTAGCACATAGGATAAACTCAATAAAAGTTTGTGCAGCTGAATTAAATAATGGTTTGTTTGTTTTTTAAAGATTTTATTTATTTATTTGACAGACAGAGACCCAGCGAGAGAGGGAACACAAGCAGGGGGGAGTGGGAGAGGGAGAAGCAGGCTTCCCGTGGAGGAGGGAGCCCGATGTGGGGCTCCCTGAGCCGAACGCAGACACACTTAACGACTGAGCCACCCAGGAGCCCCTAAATAATGTTCTTAATGGAATTTCTCCAACATGCGTCTCAGTGCCTATGACAGTGTCTTGTACAGATGAGATAGCTAAAATGTATTTTTTTTTTAAGATTTTTATTTATTTATTTGACAGAGAGAGACACAGCGAGAGAGGGAGCACAAGCAGGGGGAGTGGGAGAGGAAGAAGCAGGCTTCCCGCGGATCAGGGAGCCCGATGCGGGGCTCGATCCTAGGACCCTGGGATCATGACCTGAGCTGAAGGCAGACGCTTAACAACTGAGCCACCCAGGTGCCCCAGCTAAAATATATTTGTTGAAAAAAATAAATTAATGAGGAAGTTTGCTTCTGTGGAAAGAACACAGGCTTTGGAATCAGACAGTTGGGTTCAAATGCAGGCTAACAAACCAGATGACCCATGCCTTACTCTTCAAAATAGGAATAATAGATCTATCTCAGAGGCTTGTGGAGAGAATTAAATACAATACATGTAAACTCCCTAGTACAGTGTTGGGCAATTGGAAAGTGTCCAACAAATAGTCACTATAATAAATGGTCACTAATAATTATATTATTTTCTTCATCTGCAGATTTAGTAAAGGAGAACCTTGATAAAAGTCAGCAAAATCAAAAAGATTCAAAGAGAATACCCTACAGACTTCTCTGTGTGGAGTCTGAAGATTATATACATACAATAATGAGAGAGTCAAGGATTAGATTGTTGGACATACTGACAATGCTGGGAAGGCTTATATTTTCACAAACCTATCTGGCCAAAGAGCCAATAAAGAGATAAGAATTTTCAGAGCACAGAGGGTAGCGTCTGTGGGAAGACGAGCTGTCTAGGGTATAAGCAATAAGGATGTATGGTTCTCTTTTAGATCTACTATATAAATTCTTAAATGTTCCCAAGTCCCCATTAGATGAAGTACTGTTGTATGCACTGAGGATCAGTGATGAGCAAGATGCAGCCCTTGCTCTTGACGAGCTGACTGTGGTAAGGACAGTTACACAGCAGGTGCTATGGCAGAAGATAGCTGGGCACTTAGTCTGGTCTTGATGTTTACACAAGGCTTCTTAAAGGTGGTTGTATCAGAACTAAGGTCTAAAGAATGACTTAAGAGTTATTTCAGAGCATGGGGGAGGGACATGTTGTTCTAGGCAAAGTGAAGTAAAACAAAGACCAGGAAGAATTAAATTGTGTAAAAAGGGTGACAATCTTAAACAGGCTGCTATCGTTAGACCAGTGAAGTGGGAAGAAGTTAAGCTTCAGAGACAGAGAGGAACCAGGTCACAAAGACCCTGGAAGGCCAGATATGGAAACCTGCAAATAATTAGATGGGAGATAGTATGTCAATACCAAGCAGCTTTCCGGACCTCAGACAGAGGAAATTGTGTAGAGGATAGCAAAAAGTGTTTGTTATTTTGTTTTTCTATTTGGATCAGGACTATTAATTATCCAGAATTGATGACTTTTCATTAGATGATATTCTCAAGCTTAGTGAAGCAATCTGGAAAATGGTAATGACTATTTATTTATCATTCCAAGAGACAACAATCAATCTAAGTAATTTCATCCTAAACAAAATATCTGACAATTATAGGCACCTATGAACACCCTTGCATGTATATAGCAAGGTTCTAAGACTTAGAGACTTTTTGGTTCTAATACCAACATCTAGAATTTATTTGCAGGTCGAAGATGGAAAGAGTATCCAGGGGAGTAAAAAAAAGTTCACTCTTCCCACCCTCAAGGATCTTTGGTCATTTGGTTAAGGAAACGGGATACTAAACTGAGCTTAAGAAAAAAACAGGGGGAAAAAAAAAAGACAGGAAAGAGAAAAGACTTACGGAGACCACACTCTTGGGAAAGCCTCTATTTCTTCCTGCGTGTACTCATCTAGACGTCTGGGTACTTTTCGTGGTTGAGGAAGCTCTTCCACCAAATTCTTACGAATATCTTCTGGTATGTCCTAGGTTAAATAAAATTTAGGCTTAATTTTCTTAAAATACATCCTTTAGTAATAAATTAGTAATACTTAGTAAATATTAAAAAATTACAAACAAAAGAATATTTATAGAATGAGGAACACAATACAATCTCTATAAATCCATGAAAATCCCTGGAAAGTATATTAATGATAAAAGTAATCTCATTATAATACTGTACCTTATATTTTAATCTTGACAAACCTATTTCTCATGATAAGTTAGATATCTTCAATTCTGAGGACCATCGAGTCACTAAGTTCTATCAATTTTTTCTAAACTGTTTAATTTATTCCCAGCCTTTCAACTGCAGAAAGGCACTGCCTTGGCTGATTCTCATGATTTTTCATCTGATTGAGTGGATGTACGGGGTCTGTGGCTTGCAGAGACACAACCTTTCAATTCATACTCCATGTTGTTGCCAGAAAAAACTTGGGAAAATGAAAACCTGCTGGATCTTTGAGTCATTTAGCCAACAAACATTAACTGAACTCCTTCTATGAACCAGAAATTGTGCTAGGTGCTCAGAATATAAAAGGGAATAAAAAGACGATGGCCTCTACAGGCTTATAATTTTATTTATTTATTTTTTAAGATTTTATTTATTTTTTTTAGAGAGCGAGCGAGAGAGAAACAGCATCAGAGGGGAGAGGGTCAGAGGGAGAAGCAGGCTCCCCGCTGAGCCGGGAGCCCGATGCGGGACTTGATCCCAGGACCCTGGGATCATGACCTGAGCCGAAGGCAGATGCTTAACCATCTGAGCCACCCAGGCATCCCATAGGCTTATAATTTTAAAAATGTCACTTCTCAAACCAGTGTCCTCACTCCTAGGCCATCTCTGAGACTTCACCTCTTCACACACACCCGGCCATGGTGTCTGAGTTATCAACCTCCTTGCCTTTCATGCATTGTTCCACACTGAAATCCTGGTGCCTTTATTAATGGCATTCCCTCTGCCCATAATGACTCTCCCCTGGTTAATATATTCAAATATTCAGAAAAATGAAAGGAAAAGTAAAATGCAAAAAAGTCTGAATTTGGGTAATGAAAAGTAAACTAAAGAGTAAAGCATAGGGATGCCTGGGTGGCTCAGTCGGTTAAACGTCTGCCTTCGGCTCAGGTCATGGTCCCAGGGTCCTGGGATAGAGTCCAGCATCGGGCTCCTTGCTCAGTGGGGAGCCTGCTTCTCCCCCTGCCTGCAGCTTCCCCTGCTTGTGCTCTCTCTCTCTGAAAATAAATAAAATCTTAAAAAAAAAAAAAAAGAGTAAGGCATATATTTGAGAGATATTTTAAAAGAAGAACAGAATTGAACAAAGTAAAGGAAATGATAAAATGAAGAGCCTGAGTAACCAAAAGAATTTACATTTATTTTGTGCTCATGATACAGACATATGGGAAAGGGAACTGTCTTGTGAGTCTGGATGGTAAGTTATTTTTGGAGACTCTACTGAAGTAATGGTTGGATGTCAATATGAAAGCATCCTATGAGTATTTCCACAGGGATAGTAGATATATTTCCCTCTTTTCATAACAGTACATTCCTAAACATTAAAAAAAGTTATATAGTAAATTACAATTCTCCGTGCAAAGAGCATATCATAATTGGGAATCAAGTATCTGGGCAAGAACATGGGCCCAAAACAGTCAACGTCTTAAGAATCAAAATATAATTTTAAAATAGCTTTAATGAATCAGAGCTCTATGGCATTATAAATTTGTTCTAAAATCTAATATGGCAAAATTTTAATAATACTTAAAAACACTTAGGTTGGCTTTTTAAAATTATGGCTTGTATAGGGTGAGTCACTACCAATACATACAAAATACAATAAATACTATCGATAATGTTTTTCTTCACTGAGAAGCATTTTAAAAATATTTGACATCCCTTCCCCAATATATTCAAATCTGTAAGTTTAATCACACAAAACTGGAACAAGGAGAGGATGCCTGGACATATAAATATTAAGTTGCTCTAATTTTTTACTTCCTGAAAAAGTCTACTTGCCAGTTTGAGATTTTTAAAAGTTTATGAATATTTCACACTCCTTTGGGAAGCTATTAAGAAAAACAATCCCGCTATCATTCACAAAGACAATTTTAAAAGTTGCCAAGTGCTTACACAGCAGAGGGTGTGGAACATACTGGGTTAGTAAATGTTTGCCGAATTGAAGACAATTCTGACTGAAACGAGCTTACAAATTTTCCCCACTCTTAGAGCAATTTACTGAAAGAATGGATTAAAACACTGCAAAATGAGGAATGAAAGTTGTTGATTAGGCATTACACATGAAACCAGGAAGAGGGGAAGCACCTCCTTTAATCTGCACACTGAGAAGGTAGTAACCCAAACATGCTAACTGAATGTGTTCATGGAGATTTAAGAGATTTAATCATTCCCGCTGCATGGAGGGAATGATCAACCTAAATGGGGGGAATAAGGAGAAGAATGAGTAGAATAAACGGGGCAAGGTGATCAGTTATTACTTTTTTCAATTTCTAAAGAAATTTCAAATCTACAGAAAAATTGTGAGAATACAGTGAACACTCCTCTAACCTTCACCTAAATTCACCAACTGTCAAAATAGGACATGTTTGCTTTCCTTCTTTTCACCTATATACAAACACATGCAAACTTTCATTTTGGCTGACCCATTTGAGAGTAATTTGTAAATATTTCATCCCTAAGTATTTCAGCGTGTATCTCCTAAATATAAGGATTGTCTCCTATGTCACCACATTACAAATTCAAGCTTAGGAAAATTAACATTGATGAAATACTTTCTATCTGATATATAAGTATATATTCCAATTTTCCAAACTGATACAATATTGTCTTATGTATCTTTTTTTCAGTCTAAGATCCAGTCAAGGATCACATGCTACATTTAGTTATTATGCTGTTACTATGTTGTTTCACATACATAATAAGTTCTTCAGTCTCTTTTAACACAAAGCCTGTCCCTGCTTTTTGTTGTTCATAAAATTAACACTTTTGAAGAGTCCAGGCCAATTATGTGGTAGAATGCCCTTTTATTTGGATTTGTTGGATTGTTTCCTCATTAAAGTCAGGTTAAACATTTTTGACAGAACGCTATACATAGTTTGAGTCTTCAGTGCTTTATTCATAGCAGGAGCACATGATGTCAGTCTGTCCCATACCAATGATATGTTTGATCTCTTGGTTATGTTGGTGTCCACCAGGTATCTTTTTTTATTTTATTTTTTAAAGTTTTTTTTTTTTTTTTATTCATGAGAGACAGAGCGAGAGAGAAAGGCAGAGGGAGAAGCAGGCTCCCAAGGAGCAGGGAGCCTGATGCGGGACTCGATCCCAGGACCCTGAGATCATGACCTGAGCCGAAGGCAGACGCTTAACCATCTGAGCCACCCAGGCGCCCATCCACCAGGTATCTTTAACATAAAGTATCTTTTCTCCTTTCAAATAGTAAGTACTCTGTGACATGTTTTGAAATTGCGTGAATTATCTTTTTCTACAATAATCTTTCACCCAGTGACTACAGAATATGCTGATAATGGTGGCTTTTCTAATTCAGTATTATTTCTACATTTTTTAGATGATATTCTTCTCTAAGGAAAAGCTTTTCCTTCTCCAGAAAAGAAAGGGAAATTATAACAAGTTAAAAATAAATTTTTAATGGGCTCACAGATTTTTGTCTTCTACTCAATGTAATCCATTATTATTACCATTCATTTTGAGGCTCACAAAATCCCATATTTGGTCAGTGGGCACCAATTCAAAATGCCTCCCATGTTCTCTTGGTATTTCTCCACCCATTTCTGAACACTGCCTTATTTTCTGTTACTTATTATTTTACCAGCATAAACAATGCAGAAATAATAATTATGTACATGTGTATACTCCATAATAACTTTGTTCTTTCTCTGCTCCAGACCTAGAATCAACCATTTCTCCAATGAGAACCAGGTTCCTTTTAATAAGGAATAGCATTTAGAAAATGAGATCTGGGGGGCACCTGGGTGGCTCACCTGGTTAAGCGACTGCCTTCCACTCAGGTCATGATCCTGGAGTCCCAGGATGGAGTCCCGCATCAGGCTCCCTGCTTAGCAGAGAGTCTGCTTCTCCCTCTGATCCTCCTCCCTCTCATGTTCTCTGTCTCTCATTCTTTCTCTCTCTAATAAATAAATAAAATCTTTAAAAAAAAAAAAACGAGATCTGGGCACTAGCTGTACTTACTTCTACTAGTGCTGTCATATAATTTTTATTTATTTTTTTAAAGATTTTATTTATTTATTTTTAGAGAGAGAGCATGTGCGAGCAGGGGGGAGGGCAGAAGGAAAGGGAGAGAATTCCAAGTAGACTCCAAGCTGAGCACACAGCCAAAGGTGGGGCTTGATCTGAGATCATGACCTGAGCTGAAATCAAGAGTTGGATGCTCAACTGACTAAGCCACCCAGGTGCCCCTTGAATAAAAATCTTAACATGATAAGAAAGTTAAAGTAAAAAAAAAAAATAATCTAAAAGACATTCTCCAAAAACCTTATTCTCTTCCCTACTCCTTCCATCTCTTTGTGCCCATGCTTCAATAAGTAGCCAACTTCATCTTCTCGAGTTTCTTTATGCAAAAAGCAGATATGGTATGTATGTGTGTAAACATGTATATGTACCTATGCACAGAGAAGGCAGTATGCTATCTGTATTTTTTAACCTTGCCTTTTTTCACTTACCAATATGTCTTGGAAAACATCAATTCACAAGAATATTTGGCATTCTTTTTTTATAGTTACATAATACTCAACTGAATGGATGTAATATTTTTTATCCAATCACCTATGAATAAACTCTTTCTATTATTTTACTATTATAAATAAGGTGGAAACAATAATCTTGTGTATTTTCAGAGTAAACAGATTGCTGAACCAAGCACGAATCTCCTTATGTATGTATTGTATTATATGTAATGTTACCTAATTCTCAGATTCCTTATGGGTTGCACCATTTTGTACACCTACCAGCAATCTATGAGTGTCTACTTCCCTATGGCCTGGACAACAAAATGTTATATGAAGCTTTTGAATATTTGACAATCCATTTTTGGGGATTGTCAATACTGAAACTATTTAAGTAATTTGCTGTTCAACTGAACTACCATGAAAACTTAAAACATCCACATTCAAACCTGACTGCCTTATAACTAAGATTATATATCTATCTATATATACACATTTTGTGTGTGTGTGTCTTTTAGAAAGTACGGATTCTAAAAAAATGGTACAGTACAATCAGAAATACAACATTTAATATTGTGATTTGATGAAGGTCATTTATTCTTAGATGATGACATAGCTCCCATACTTGTTACCTCAGAGGTAAAGTGAATACTGGAAAATTCTACTCATTCATGCAAAGCAGAGGTAATACATTAACCATTTTGATAAAAGCATGAGTAATTTACTCATGCATTAAGCTAACTAAATAGAGCACACAGTGGCTTAAATAGTTGATATAACTTAATATTCTAGAATTAGTTCCTACATTATTCCTCTAGTAGTAATTATAAGGACAACAATCACAATCATGGTAATGATGGCACTTACTGTGTCAGGCCTATTCTAGGTGCTCTACAAATGTTACCTCATTTGACCCTTACCACAATCTTGTGAAGTAGGTACTCTTATTTCCATTTTACAGATGAGAAAACAGAGATAATAAGTAACCACCCATGGCCATAAAGTCAGTAAATGGTGGAGCATGAATTCTAATCCAGATGGTCTGATTCCAGAGCCTGAACTCAACTATTTTATTATAGAACCTCTACTGTTTCATTACATTATACTAAAGGGAAAAGCTAAGGACTTAAAATAGTTTAATAGTAATAAATAAAACTATTTTTTTCAAATACTTTTTTAGCTGAATAAATTTTGAGTTAGGAACAAGTATTCTAAAATTAAATCAAGGAAAATAATTAGCAACCAAAACTAAGTTATTAATCCATGATTCATACAAGGTTTGCTACTAGTCACATAAAATGTATATGAAATTGATGCTTTTTATAGCTGATGAAATTAGCAATGAATACCCTCAATTTATCAGGGGCTCTGGCCATGTTCCTTGTTGCAGCATCATTACCAATGACCACTGACTTACCTCATCTGGGAAAAGATGCAATCTCTGCATCAGAGTTCTTCTGTGAAGGTTTTTTGGCAGCATGCCATAAATAGCTAGTTTCACAATCTGAAAAACAGATATATGTAGGACTCAACAAGAAAAATCTGATTTGGGATATAAAAAGGCAACCACATTTAGAGATAGTGGTGAAAACAAGTAGGCTAAGATTCAACAAAAACGAAAGGGAAGAAATTAAGACCTAAGTAGATATATGTGAAAGCAACAGCAAAGGAATTGTCATTATTTTGTGCATTACTATTTTCTTTAGGCTCTATTTGCTTTAATTTAGTTTTAAAGGAAAAGGACAATAGGGAAAGATTAAAAATAATCTACATATGTACTGATGTTAGCTAGAATAAGAAGAAATTCTCTAAGCTTATACAAGAAGCTACGGCTCAAATAATCTGTCCCATACTGAATATAGCAGAACCCAGGGAGGCCTTAAAATCTGTTTCCTCCAGGTAGATCAGGAGGTTTCAAATTCATAAAGTAAGCATGACCATACAGTTTTGAGAATGACTCGTAGGTCACAAATCTACAACAATGTTAACATTGTTAACTGCGTCACATTTGTTGTCTTGTTTATCATGCCGAGTCTCATTTCACACATGAGAAAACAGATTTAATGAGGTTAAAGAACTCTCCCAATTTTATATATCTAACTTGGTGGTGCTGGAATACAAACCAGGCAGTGGTCTTACTCCCAGAATAGACATATAGTACATGCAATCACACCTATAATGTGTTTCTCTCTGTCACCTCTCAAGAAGACAAAAAGTCCCTTCTCTCTACCATACCCATTCCCAAGATGGCAAACTAACCTTGCCGTGATTTACTTTTTCTTTTTTAAGATTATCCTCTTTGTTGGTCTGAATGTGATTTGATATCCTTTATCAAGAGAAGGTCACACAGTGTCACCCTGTGTTCCATAATCTCCTGGGGGCCTGCTGGCATCTAGTATATACAAATACACTGCGAGGTCTTCATAAAGCTGCTGATAGGGACATTTGGAGGGCTACATCAATTTTTACCATCTGTACACATAATCCAGGAATATGACTTGACGTGTATTAAAGTTAGTAGGAAGGGAAAAATGAAGGGGGGAAATTGGAGGGGGAGACGAACCATGAGAGACTGTGGACTCTGAGAAACAAACTGAGGGTTCTAGAGGGGAGGAGGGTGGCAGGCTGCATTAGCCCGGTGATGGGTATTAAAGAGGGCATGTACTGAATGGAGCACTGGGTGTTATACGCAAACAATGAATCATGGAACACTGCATCAAAAACTAATGATGAAATGTACGGTGATTAACGTAACATAATAAAATAAAATTTTAAAAAAACCCACTAAAACTATACATGTTAGAACAGTGTTGCACTATAAGATTTCCTGTATCTTTAATTTTCTCATCAAAAAACCCAAACAAACAAAAAAAACCCTTACTACATACCCAAGCTAATGGCATCCCATATATATTTTCCAGTTTAGTGCTATTAATACTCTATGTTCTAGAGATTTTAATAGAGATTTCTATTGTTAAAATTAAAAGCAATTAAAAATTCAGTTAACTCAGCCACACAAGCCACATTTCAAGTGGCCAATTGCCACATATGGCTAGTGGCTACCATGTTTGACAGTGCAGACATAGAACATCATGACAGAAATTTCTATTGGACAACATTGATGTAGATACTTGTCCTTAAAAATTTTTATTTTTAAAAGTCTTAAGCAGAAATCGACAGTGTTAAGACTACTGAGCATCTTTTCTGGATAAGCTAGTCATTATATCCTCTGAATATCCCAAAATAGCAATTTTATTGTTATGGTAGGGTTATATGGCATTTAGGGTTCATGCTCTTAAAAAAGTATAGTTGTAGTCACTTGAATTAACAAGTTGGCTTTTTAAAACTTGCCCTATTAAAACATGCAAACATAAGAGTCAAATTAGAGAAAGCTAGAAAGTGTAGAAAGGTTTTAAGCTGACAGGGGAGAGAAAAAGGCAGACATACAAACAATATATGCCCCAAATAATAGAACACAACGTGTGCATGCAATCAAGTAATTATAGCTGCATAGGCTTAAGCATAAGTTCTAAGGAATTCAGAAAGTGAGAGAATAAAGCGAGGTTAATAAATATTAAAGAGCTTCCACATCTGAAAACCAGGGCATGTGCCCATTTGTTTCACACAAAATAACTTTATTAACTATGGGGGTGGGGGGAGAGATAAGAAAGGAACCATGTTAGAAAAAAAATGTAAGGACAAAGAGGTGGGACATCTGGTTGGCTAAGTCAGAAGCGCATGTAACTCTTGAACTTAGGGTCGTGAGTTCAGGCCCCACATTGGGTGTAGAGATTATTTAAATAAATAAAAACTTAAAAAAAAAAATGTAAGGACAAAGAAACTATTAATAAAACTAAAATATATGATAGAGGTTGATAAGGAAAGGCTGAATTAACACATTTATATGAGTTTACAAATAATCTGTGTAATTATAAAAATATTTTGAAATATTTAATAACCTACTAATAACTATTTAAATGTATTAATTAATGTATTTTACAAACAATATTCCAGGACTGTACTAATAATCAGAAACAAATTCTCTTACAAGCCCATACACCAAGTACTGATAAGCAAATTATGTCTGCAGGCAGAAGACCTACTGTTCCAGACAAACACGTTATTTGATTTGAAGTAAAATAACTGAACTCTTCCCTAACAAGCTATTCTTTTTCAAAATACAAAGTCAAAATTAAGACTTAAAAAAAAAAATTAACATTATTTAAATGACATAATAATTCAAATGGATTTAACTTTGAACTATTTTCTAGGCCTTCATTAAACATTTTGTAATGTGTTTTAATATTTGTTTATAAAACATAACTTGAAACAGTTTCTACAAATGTTATCTATTGCCAAATCCTTATAAATTATAAAGTTGGGACTATATTGCCTCCTAGTGTACAGTGAGCATGCCTGCCTGAATAACACAGAAATTTAAATCTTAAAAATATCTGTCAAATATTAAAACTACAATTTGTTGTAGCACTTATGGTACATATTATCAGCAGCCCTTATAACTGTTTAATACCATTACATGCAATCCATATAAATAGTCAAAACAGGATATTTTATTTGACCTGTAATAGTCTAAAAACATGTTTTGAAACAGAACGTTAAATATTTCTTAAGCAATCTGAGCATATTTTTGTAAAACACCTATAAATGATAAGAAGTAAAAATAAATGGCAAAGCACGGAACTTCCAAATGTTACGTCAGAACTTACTATAATAAAACATGTCTCTCTCCCTCACCTCTAAGGAAGTTTTAGGCAGTATTACACCAAACAAATGATTGTATCCTGACAATAGGTATCTATTTTTATTCACCACTATAGGGAAATTAAAAAAAGAACGTCTTCACAGCATAACACTTTGTTCATTTATGAATGTATTTACGTATAAAGCTAAAATAGTTCATAATGGGGAAAATGTTATTGTCTATTCTATGAGTCTAGTTCAAAGACTGAGTTATAAAGAATTAAGGAAGGAAAAATAAAATTGTGAAATGGCAACAGGAGATTTTGTTTTTAGCAATACTGACCGCTAATATTTAGATTAGAAATTTCTAGTATATAACTCAAATGATAAAGAAATAAATATTAATGAAATTAATAATATTGTTTTAAAAAATCTTTTCTAAAGCATGAAGCAACTAGAGGCCAGAAGTAGGAGAAAGTAGTACAAAAAAAGAGTCCTAAGGCTCGCATTTGCCCAGAGGGTATCAGCTTAGTGCAGGGCTTGGATTTCAAAGGACTACCTCTTTTTCGGTCAGGAAGTAGGATCAAAGACTTCCTCATAAACCTAGATTTTCAACAGAAGTCAATATCCAGGGTATAGAGTGGGGAAATTAAAAAATAAAAATCTTTCCTGATAGGAAACTAGAACCATGAGCCTGACTGCAGAAGGCCTTGAGGCCCCAAATACACCCTTTTTAAAATGGGGATCAAAACCCAGAAATCTATAAAGTATAGCTTAAAGAGGTCTTAGGTTGGTATAGCCCCATGCACCTATCAGAAGCTAAGCCAATCTTTTTTTTTTTAAGATTTATTTATTTTAGAGAAAGAGAGAGAGAGCGCATGCAAGAGAAGGGGGGAAGGGTAGAGGGAGAGGGAGAGAGAATCTCAAGCAGACTCCCATTGAAGGCAAAGCCTGACGTGGGGCTCAATCTCACAACCCTGAGATCATGACATGAACGGAAACCAAGAGTCAGGCACTTAACTTTAAGCCACCAGGTGCCCCTGCTAAGCAAATTTTTATGAAGAAATCCACTTTGAAGATATAGGTCTCAAAGAGTTCTCAGTGATGAAGTTTCAAGGTACATGAGCTTATCAAGTATCCTGAGCAGAAACAATATATTACAGATCCACAAAGACCAAAAATATTAGAATCAGATATAAACACTAAGAATTATGTTTACTAGGCTTAAAAAAATAAGAAGGAACCAAAGTATGACAAAGAAACAGAAAAACTATCAAAACTGACCAGCAAACTTGAAAAAAAAGACAAACAGTAAATCTTCAAAAAAAAATATAATAATTCAAATTAGAAACTCAATAAAAGGATTGATCAGATGAGATATAGGTAAAAAGATAGAGAACTAGAACTCAGACATAAAGAAATTATTGACAATGCAGCACAGACAGGGAGACATAAAATATTAAAGAGAGCTAATGAATCATGTACAATGAAATGAGACAATCTACTGTAAATATAATCAGATTTCCAAAGGGAAAGAACAGATAAAGAATAAAAGGACCAATATTTAAAAGATGTAAGAGCTGACAAATTTTCAGAACTGAAGATACCAGTCCTCAAGCAAAATAAATAACAAGACTTGAATAGAAACAGGAAAACCAGCACCAAAGGAAAGATCTCAAAAGCATCCAAAAAGAAGACAAAATACATACAAAGAAATATTAAACTGACATGTGATTTATCAATAGCAGTAATAGAAACTAAAATCTATTTGAACAATAGCTTCAAACAGGTGAGAGAGAAAAATAGTTATCCTAGAATTGCATATACTGAATAAGCAAAACTAACTTTCAAGAAAGAAGGCAAAAATAAAGAGTTTCAGACAAAAATGAGTTTACTATTAAGAGAATGTTATGATAGGAATGTCAAAAGAAGTATTTTGAGAAGGAAATTAATCCCAAAGGAAGGCTGTTACCTGAAAGGATTTATAAGCAAAGAGAATCATAAAAAATCAGTAACTAGGTAAAACAATAACAAGAATGTTGAATTGGAAGGGTTTTGAAAACTGTTGAATAGAGAAAGAATCATAACTGTGAGGGAGAGAAGGTGTTAAAAATCTTCTAAGGACCTTGATTTGATCTGGAGGAAAATAAAGATATTGATTAATCTTATACTTCTAATAAATAAACTCAATCCAAAAGAAGGCAAGAAAGAAAGAGGGGAAAAATTAAAATAAAATCTAGTTTAAGTGTAAAGTAAAACGACATTTCAGGCAAACACTATCAAAAGAAGACTGATGCAGCTTATTAATATAAAAAAAATACACCTGGGTTAAAAAGCATTATTGGAGATAAAAAGGGCCAAGTACATATGCTGATTAATTCTTAGGAATAGTATAATTCCAAACTTAAATTCATCTAACACTAAATCTTCAAAACATACAAAGCAAAAACTGCTAGAACTACAGGGAAAAAACAAATCCACAATTGAGAATGTAACATAACTCTTTCAGGTAATCAATAAATGAAATGAACAAAAAAAGGTAAGACTTTTGATTGGAACAACATACTTTGCATATTTGATATAATGGATATATAAACATACATAGATACAAACAACGCTCTCTCTCCCAAGATGTTTTTGTGAACATATCATATTCTAGGTAATCAGGCTGGTATCAAGTAATTAAAAAGAAAAGCAACAAAACTGTTTGGCTACGTGAAAAACATAGTAAATAGTATTTAGAAAATATATAGATTTGAATAATAATGGGTTAATACTTATCAAAACTTGTGAGACAGTTAAAGCACAGAATTTATAGCCTTGCATGCTAGCTACATTAGAAGAGAAGCAAGACTGGAAAAACAGTTTCTGAACCAGTCTTTCCACAGATGACAAATAATAAAAAATACAATAAACTTACTGCTACTGGATCCTTCTGGTGAAGTTGAGCAGCTGTTACTTGTTTAAATCCACCTGGATAGCTGTGAAAAGAAGCAAAGACATTAAAACTGGGAGAATGAATGTTTTATAATATGAAAACTATTTTTATTATGGAATTATTGTTTTAGGAAACTATGCTGTTCATTAGTATCTTAAAAAAAAATTAATAAGTAACCTATGCTATTTGAAATGCTGTTCTTTTTAAGTGGTCAACTATCAGTGTTTCATAAAAGTTCCACATCGTGGAAAATTCATGGCATAATTATCTTTCAAGGGAATTTAAAGTTTTCATTCATTGATTCATTCATTAATTCATTATGGGGTAGTTTATCATGCTTGAATTAAGAAAGAAAAAGCAATGAGCCAATATGCTTCACATTTCCTGCCAAGTCAGAATGTCTGTATAGCCTAGGGGTCAAGTTTGGGGAAAATAGTGGTAGACCACTTTGGTTCTAAAGTCAAGTTCATACTCTGAAGAGGGGATGGTCCTGTTTCCTACTAACAATTGGTAAAAGACCACTAAGAGTTATACGCTGGTCTTAAGTAATAAAATATTTCACTGAATTCATATAAAAAATATATAAAACGGATAGAGGTTAAAAACTATATATACATTCGTATATGGGATACATATATATTTGGGATCGTACTGGTGGTAGTTTAGTAACTTGGATGCCCCATATCCCAGTCTAGAATCTAGGTTTGCCAGTGGCTACCAGTATAGTATTAGTTAACTCATTTTACCTTTTTATATGAGTTTATTCACATAAGAAAATGATACTATCTGCTCTATCTACCTCTCAAGATTTTTACAAGAGTCAAATGAGAAAATGTTTGTGAAACTGCTTAAGAAATTTAAAACAAAAACAATATACAGATGTGAGGTTTCATTATGCTGAATGGATAAATATAGCCCAAATGATTTCTGAGGAAGGGGAAAAGAAAACATAAACTCAGTGCACTCTGCAAAAGAAGTTAAAGATTACCTAAAATGTGATTCCTTTCGTAAGTTTCTTTCGACAAGACTTGAAAACGTTTGAAAGAACCACATTTCAGGAATAAAATTGAAGAAGCAGATTTAGAAGTTTGCTGAGAAAGATGGATAATTTTCAAAGTGATACTCTTGCATTTGTTTCAAGGAATTTCAGTTTCAGAAAAAGAAATACCTGTCTAGACTTCAATTCCCGTATTCATTCTCTCCATGGAAAAAAGTACTTTACACCTTCTACGCTAAAGATCACTTCTCTGTTTTCAACACTGGGATGCCAAATTCTAAAGCACAATACCATTTACGTTTTAGAGAATCTGGAGAGAGAGCATAAAATTCTGAGTAGACGAATGACTTGCATAGTGTAATAAATACTCAGTTGATTTTTACTGGTGAAAAAGTAATTACACTTCTTCCTCCAGGGATAGCCTGAATGGAAGAGAAGAAACTTTGTTTTAAATGTTCGTCAAATTTTTTTCAATTCAAATTAATTCAGTAAATACTGAATGCCTATTGTGCTGAGTGCTGGGGATATACAATAAATTTAACAGTATCCTGTCCACAGGAAAAATGACTAAGTGAATTCTACTGAGGCATCTAACAGTAGGCTGTATTTCTAACTCATATCAATACATTTTAGATGACTGAACAGTTAGAGTCAAAGTTCAAGGTGCACACATACACATCTCGCCTGACCTCTAAAACCACGAGAAGCGAATGTTTATGAAATATTTAGATGAGAAAAGATTTTCTGAGACTGGAAAACACAGAAGAAATTACAAGGGAAAAGAGAGATTTAATTATATAAAAGTTAAATAACCATACAACAAAGGATATCAAGAAAATTCGTAAAAAGTAAACTAATAGTGGATTAACATTCTTAATAGATAAAATACGCAGAGAAGGTGCTAAGGAAGGCATTGATACCTTATTATAAGGCACATGTAAACAATCAGATGCCCATCGAAGTAGCAGAATCTTATTATTAAATCATTTTTATGGCAGCACTGTGTCAGCAGTTTTACAACAGGCATTCTTATGCACTCCTAGTGCAATATTACAGTAACGTTTAGAAATACCTCTTAAAAGACCTATTATCATCCCTTTGATCTTGAAATTCGTTACATTTCTAGTTTTATTTTAGATTACCCTATATATTGAAAAAGCCTAATGGATAAAGATTTTTGGGGGGCTCTTTATGAAATTAAAAATTTTAATTTTAAAAAACAGAACAATCATTATATATGCAAATCATATTGTATACTACTACACAGTGACTAACAATAATATTTATAAAAAAGCTTTCTGGGAATTTTATATAAAGTGAAAAAGGATGTAAACTTGTGTATGTATTAAAATGTTTACTCCACAGGATGAAAAATGATTTTTAGTTCCTTCTTTACATTTTTCTGCATTTTCTAAAATTATCATATATTAACATTTTTACAACTAGAGAATTAAATTTTGAATACATAATGTAACAGTGTTATGAGCATAATAAGAGTGGTACCTCCAGTGAGGTGAAGGAACAAAGTGAAGAGTCAAGAGAAACAGAAAGAAAAAGTGACTAACCCTACGGGGGATGACGAAATAGGGAAGGCCTTCCAGAAGAGGTGATATCTGAGTCAGGTTTTAATGGATAAATGTGAGAATTCTTGAGAAACACTCCTGTGAAGGAGAATAACACATGCAAAGGCAGAGAGGCAAGAAACAGCAATATGTTGGCTAAAATGAAGGATTCTGAAGCAGAAGGGATAGCTGGGTACCAACAATTTACAACAGTTTAGATTTTCATCCATAGATAGGAGAGCTTTACTGAAGAGGACACCACCAGCAGAGGGTACATTACACGAGCTGTTCACTACTGGCAGGGCTATTATTTTCCTTCATCTGCAGTATCACTACAGATATTATTGCTACAGCAATTACTGTAGCATTTTGTGTCAATACTTCCCCTTTATGCTTTTATCACATCATGTTATCCTGACTTTTCATATTTCCTTCCCCCATTATCTCTAAATTTTATAGAACTTGGTTTATCTGTAGAGATTTCCTAATAGTAGAAATTACTAAAGCCGTTTGTGAACTTATTTGGGCATTTGTATGGGCAAAGGATGGCTAATGGAAACAAAAAAGTTATTCCCAGCATTTGAGACCTACTTAGGGGGGCTATTAAAGTCTGCTTGTCTAAGATGAAGGTGTACTTGGAAATAAAATAATAATTTTAATCAAGAATGAAAGGTCAACTTTTTTTTTAAAGATAGATTTATTTATTTATTTTAGAGAGACAGAGAGAGAGCATGAGTGGGGAGAGGGGTGAAAGGAGAGAGAGAATCTCAAGCAGACTCCCCACTGAACATGCAGCCCTATGCGGGGCTTGATCCCAGGACCCTGAGATCATAACCTGAGCTGAAATCAAGAGTCAGCCGCTTAACTGACTGAGCCACCCAGAAACCCATGAAAGGTCAACATTTCTAACCACATCTTTTACATGATAGTACAGAAGGTATGCTTAATTAAATTTATATATGACCTGAAGCAGAAGGGTTAACTAACACATTACATTACACAATCAAGATCTCACAAGATTTTAAAAGGCTGGAGATAAAATTTAACTAAGGTATTGCAGTTGGGTTAAAATGCAACTAAAACATACAAGGAAGATACATGGTTGAACAGCAACATGTCTAAGAAAGACTTAGGAGTTTTAGCTGATCATGAACTAGTGTACTACCCAGTGATATGGCCTTGAAGAAAAGTTCTGTTGCGATAGAGGTTTGCAACTGAAAGATGGAGGACTCCCATTATACCAGGAAACCATCAGAACATAGCCAGTTGAGTATATTTCGTTATGAAAGACACTGACAAGAAATGACTATATCTAGAGAGTGACCAAGAAATAAAGGCGATAGTCAAAGGGAAGCCATATGAAGAACTCTGAAGGACTATACATGTTTAGCCAAAGACAAATCAATGGGCTCTTATTGATCCCTTTCTCAAAATTATGTGAAGGATGTCCTGTGGAAGAGATATAATTATTTAACACTGTCCAAAGAGGAGAACTAAGACCAGTATGAAAGCTGGAGAAAAACAGATTATGATTCAATAGCATAAAGAGCTTTCTAAAATTTAAACCATTTCAAAGGTGGAATGAATGGGCTGCCTTACAAGCCACAAGATGGCTATTATTCAAACATTGGCAGAGAGACCTGGATCTTGAAAAGTATGTTGTGGGGATTTTAGGTATCTTCCAAATTTGGGATTTTGTTCACCATTCCTTAAACATCTCATGTATTATGGTTCAGGAAATAGCAGTAACATGAATGATAGGAAACAGAGAAAAAATTGAGAAGATTGACTAAAAAATGAGAATAATCTAAACCAGAGAAGTTATGTGAAAAGCTCCTAGGAAAAACAAATACTGTCAGTAATAACTAGTATTTGGTATAGTTCTGTGGGTTTTTTGATTAAATTATGTATGTAGCATATGCAAAATTAGTATTTTCTTAAATGCCAATTTTTGAAAATAGCTTTTTAAGTGAGATCTATAGTATTCTTTTAAGGGATGGGTTTGTTTACTTATTTATTTAAAAAAAAATTTTTTTTTAAATAATCTCTACACCCAACTTGGAGCTCACACTCATAACCCTGAGATGAAGAGGCATCTCTTCCAACTGAGCCAGCCAGGCACCCCTAGTAAGACCAATAGTATTTTTAAAGTAATATATTTCAACTACCTATCTTTCTTGACAATGCATTATCTTTTTTCTTTTTTGAGTATAGTTGACACATGATGTTACATTAGTTCAGGTGTACAACTTAGTGATTCAATAACTCTGTATGTTATGCTATGATCACCACAAGTGTAGCTACCCTCTGCTACCATACAATGCTATTATAATACCACTGACTATATTCCCACTCTGTACCTTTTATCCCTGTAACTTATTCATTCCATAACTGGAAGCCTGTATCTCCCATTCCCCTTCACCCATTTTGCCCATCCCCTCCACTCATCCCCTCTAGCAATCATCAATTTGTTCTTTGTATTTATAGCTCTGATTCTGCTTTTTGTTTATTCATTTATTTTTTATTTATTATTATTTTTTTAAAGATTATTTATTTATTTGAGAGAGAAAGAGAGCAGGAGCAGGGGAGCAGAGGGAGAGGGAGAAGCAGGCCCCCCGCTGAGCGGGGAGCCCAACGCGGGGCTCCATCCCAGGACCCCGGGATCATGACCTGAGCTAAAGGCAGATGCTTAATGGGCTGAGCCACCCAGGTGCCCCTATTTATTTGTTTTTTAGATTCCACATATAAGTGAAATCATATGTCATTTATCTTTCCGAGTCTTCACTTAACATTATATACTCACATTGTTGCAAATGGCAAGACTGCATCCTTTTTTGTGGCTGAGTAATATTCCAGTGCATGTGCACATGTGTACATCATTAGCCATTCATCTATCAGTGCACACTTGGATTGCTTTTCTATTTTGCCTATTATAAATAATGCTGCAATAAACATAGGGGTATATATGTATTCACAAATTAGTGTTTTCATTTTCTTTGGCTAAATACCTAGTAGTGGAACTAGTGGATCATATGGTAGTTCTATTTTTAATTTTTTGAGGAACCTCCATACTGTCTTCCACAGTGGCTGCACCAGTTTACATTCCCACCAACAGTGCATGAAGGTTCCTTTTTCTCCACATCCTCACCAACATTTGTTATGTATTGTCTTCTTGATTCTGGCCATGCTGACACATGTAAGGTAGTATCTCATTGTGGTTTTGACTGGCATTTCCTGATGGTTAGTGATGTGAGCATTTTTTCATATGTCTGTTGGACAATAGCTTTATCTTACCCAGTATGTGAGGAGTATACTTTTTGTTCCCATTTATTTCCAGAAAATGCAATGTGCCTTGTGTTCATAATGACAACATGATCCCCACAGTCACCTAGATTTAAAAAGAACAAAGAAAGAAAGATTTTATATGAAAGCCATGACCTTAAGAAAAAGTGATCTTGGTTATTTATAAAGCTTTTCAAAGCCTAAACAACACATTAAAATATATAAAGCAAGTCACAGTGTAACACCAAAATCCTTGAACAGGATTTTGCTGTTCTGTTCTTCTTTTATATAACATTTAAGTATAGAAAGAATTGGCCAGACATTTGGAAAATCTCAACACTGTAAGGTAACAGAGAATATAATAAAGATGCCAATAACGACAATACATCTTTGAAAGGCAAACTATTGTTATTCCTATTGTCTTTTCCCATTAATAATCACACTTTGCTAAAATGTTTATATTAACATACCTTTAAATATCTAATACAAACTTTGTCTTAAAAATAGAAGACAAATTGAAAACAATATGCATATAGAAATAAAAAGGTATGTTTTACCAATAGGCAAATTGAAAACAAATGTGAAAACATCACAACTGATTATTCTTCTCAAATTCAGAGAACAATAGAGTACTATGATCTTATGCTTAACTACTAACCCAAGGCTTTTTCCACCCACATTTTAACTAGCTACATTTAAACTGCCACTCTCAACTATGACAACATGCATATTTGATATGACAGATGACCTGAAAATTAAAATATATGTATTAGATTAATTTTCCAGTGAAAGTACCCCTAAATTTGGCTGTTCATCTAAAACAAAACAAAAAACCCTAAAAAGTCAACATGCAGTTTTTGAAGAAGTCACTATACATCACAAAATCAAGTAATCAGAAACATTTTTTAAATGCCTATTATAGTAAAAGGGAAACTTAAAAAGATTCTAAAAGCTTATTTTAAAAAAAAAACTTGAAAAAATAAGTATAAATAAATACCATATATGAAAACTAACGATTACATTATAAGATTCTACGCAGAGCTTTGAATTTGAATGACAGCATTTTCAGAGAGACATACATTCATAGTCTATGTGGAACAAGGGTAAAGGAAAGAGGATAAAGCAGGTAGGTTTTCTTTACCACAGTGAAAAGGAATCTAGAAATGTAAAGGAAAGATCCAGGAAGTTTGCTGTGAGTGGGTTGAAAAGATAGTTTGTATTTGGTGAATTGCCTAGAGTTCCTATAAGTGACCCATAGTGGGCTACTAAGGAATGCAATTGGGCAAATGAAAAGAAAAACAAAGAGGGTGAGAAGAGATCTACATCGTTTCAGAGAATGCTTCAGTTACCTTAGTTTTCAAGCAGACATTTACAGTTGAAGAAGCTAAGGCCTGCTAAGATTAAGTGATCTGCCAAAGCTCACATGCCATGTTATTTAACACCATGTTCTGGCTCTTTCCGTGACACTTACGTGGAGGAAAAATGGAATTGTTAACTTTACACAAAAGCTGAATTTATTTTTAAAATGTTACTTAAGCTGTAAGTATGCAAAAAGCACTTTGAGCTACTCCAAACAAAGCTACTCTCTTTTGTAGAGATCAAAAAGGATCTTTCAAAGGATATTAGAAAGAATACCATGGAGTAGATGAAAATCATGTTCTTTCATCTCTAAGGTATGACTATCTAATCTGGGAAAAGTTACTCTCTCTCCACAACTTATGCCAGATCTCTATTAAATATATTCTTAGAAGCACTTCTCTGACTCTAAATAGAACTAACCAGCAATTAAATATTTGGTTTTTTGACTGCATTATGTATTAAAACAAAAGCCAGTATTGTTAAAGGCTGAGATCCTGAATATAGTACAATCATTTCTGTCTAAATTTCTTGTTAAATAGACAGATTTCATTTTAAGGTTTTAACTAAAAAATTATGCTTTATAATATGCACCAAATGCATATAAATTGGAACTCTATTGCCTGATGAAGAGATGTTCCAAGAGAAATTAATTCCCTTCAGATTAAAAAAAATTAGAGTTCAGTAAGTAATTTTTAGAATAGGAATTCTGAGTTTATTTGTAAAAAATTCTCACCTTAGATGTGTAACCTTATTTGGCCCCTTTTTATAATATTCAGTGCTAAACTAAATAAATGTAATAAATGTAATAAATAAATAAATAAATATTAGGTGCCAAATAAATTCAGACAAAATCAATCAAAGTGGAAACTCAAAAGCTTCCCATCAGGGAACTGAAGGTCTCATGATGAGTTACACTATCAGGAGTGCTTCTCAGTGCTACGGCTTCAGTGTTTTGGCTCGTTTTCTCCCCTAAGCCAGAACTCCCAATTTTTCCTCAAAATTGCCTGGGAGAAAGAGAAGTAGCATTCATTCTGTATCCTCTACATGCAAGGGCCTGAGTTAGGCATCTTAAAATCACTTTCTACATTGTAAGTCTCACAGTCATCTCACTACTATACTTGCTATTCTCCGAAGCATTATTCCATTATTTCTATTCAAAACACACACACACATAGAGGAATGTATACACAGATCCTCCAATCTTTTCTTTGTTCCATCCACTAGAAATACTCTCCTGATGTATTTCCACTTGCTAAATTTTATCCAAAAAATTTAAGTTCCACATAAATACCAAGTTCCAAAATAAATACCAGTCCTTCCATAAAGCCTTTCCTAATACCAAAGCCAACCTCCTTTGATTCCACAAAGGTGCCTGAATTTCTCTTATGATACTGATTTAACTCTATCTTGTCCTATTGTTTGTACAATTTTATTCCCTCCACCTACATTATAAGCTTCCTTCTGAAGACTCTTAATGTAGACTCATATAATGGGAGTTACCAGTCACAGTTAAAAAAAAAATTCCTGGTGTTCACTTTAATGTAAATAGGGCTTGTTCTATCACATCTGGCTCCCATTCAATTCCTTTCTTAGATTTCATGGGAGATACTCCTAGTTCTTATCTTAGAAATCAGACCATTCAAAATCGTCTGAGCTACTCAGACTCCATACAAGGGTAGATTCAGATGGAGATATATATAAGTTTGGCAGGATTCTCTTCCAAAATCTGCTTTATACTCCTTTTCCATTGATTGATTGATTAACCAACTTACTACTTACTAATGCTAGGTACTGTTCTTGATGTTGGGAATATAGCAAAGAATACAACTGAAATCCCTGTTCATAATAAATCTTACATTCTAGTGGAATGAGCTAGACATTAAACAAACAAGTAAGTAAATATACAATATGCCAGGAGCTGATAAATAGAGGGGGATAAAGAGTAATACAGAAGTATTATTAATTGGTACAGGTTTTTGTGTTTTAATTTCCCTGGGACAAAGGCCCAAAAGTGCAACTGATATATGGTAAACTCATGTTTAGTTTTATAAGAAACTGCCATATTCTTTTCCAGACTGGCTGTACGATTTTACATTCCTACCAGCAATGTGTAAGTAATCCAATTTCTTTGCATCATCACTAGCATTTTTATTGCCACTATTTTTTATTTTAGCTATTCTGATAGATGTGCAGTGATATCTCATTGTGGTTTTAATCTGTTCCCTAATGGCTAATAATGTTGAATTTTTTATGTGTTTATTTGCCAGCTGGTCATGTATTTTGCTCATTTCCTAATTACATGTTTATTTCTTGCGGGCTGCGTAGTTTTCAAATATTTCCCTTCAGTCTGTAGCTTGTCTTTTCATCCCCTTCACAGCGTCAAATCCTTCTTTAAAAGTTCTTTGGTTTATTAAAAAAAAAAAAGAAGAAGATAGCAGGAAGGGAAGAATGAAGGGGGGGGAATCGGAGGGGGAGACGAACCATGAGAGCCTAAGGACTGAGAAACAAACTGAGGGTTCTAGAGGGGAGGGGTGTGGGGGGAGGGGTTAGCCTGGTGATGGGTATTAAAGAGGGCACGTACTGCATGGAGCACTGGGTGTTACACGCAAACAATGAATCATGGAACACTACATCAAAAACTAATGATGTAA
The DNA here is from genome assembly GCF_029215605.1 of Mirounga angustirostris. Taxonomy (NCBI): domain Eukaryota; kingdom Metazoa; phylum Chordata; class Mammalia; order Carnivora; family Phocidae; genus Mirounga; species Mirounga angustirostris. The sequence continues at coordinate 19,415,800 of NW_026991712.1, read as the reverse complement.
TGTATGGTGATTAACATAATAAAAAAAATTTAAAAAAATAAACCCAGGTTTAGGGGCACCTGGATGGCTCAGTCGGTTAAGCGTCTGCCTTTGGCTCAGGTCATGATCCCAGGGTCCTGGGATCGAGCCCTGTTATCAGGCTCCCTGCTCAGTGGGGAGCCTACTTCTCCCTCTCCCACTGCCTCTCCCCTTACTTGTACGCATGCTCTCTCTCTCTCAAATAAATAAATAAAATCTTAAAAATAAATAAATAAATAAAAGTTCTTTGGTTTAGCTTGGTGGTTTTAAAACTGTATTTGATAGAGATGTCAGGTTCTGAGAAGGTGACTCACAGGAGCAAGGGTCCAGCATCTTCTCCCTCCTTCAGCCAGCGCAGCACTGCTTTGTTTTTTTTACAGATTTATTTATTTGAGAGAAAGAGCACATGGAGGGCGGGGGCAGAGGGAGAGAGCCTCAAGCAGACTCTGCGCTGAGCGTGGAGCCTGACACGGGGCTCTATTTCATGACCCTGAGATCATGACCTGAGTAGAAACCAAGAGTCAGACGTTTAACCAACTGCACCACCCAGGTGCCCCTGTGCAGCACTGTTTTTATATATTGGGTCTCCATACAAGATTTGGTTTGAGAAATGTTTGAAAAATAGCTATTTCAATTTAGTGATACATAACAAAATTGGCTTTGGCCATTACGTTTGTTTCTAACCTTGAAAGATAAATGTCCAAATGCCTAGCTCAATGTTATTTTTGGCATCCCTGAACTTGTGCATAGCCAATACAACAGATGACCATGTAGGTTACCACAAAATCTACTGAGTGTAAAGACACTGTGATAGGACTAAGGAGTGTTGTTCAAATTTATTGATAATATCTAAATATCTTCCAAAGGAGCTAAGTATTCTGGATGTAACCTGAAGCAAAATTCTCCTTCACTGTTTTGTACGATGATATCCTAGGAGCGGAAGAATAAATGTGTAATTAAGACTGCAAAATTAAAATGATGCAGTAATTGACATTTGAAATAAATTGACACTGAACTTGATAGTAAGAAAGAAAAATATGTTAGCTGGCTAACTTTAAAAACAGCATCCTAAACTTTATTTTCTAACAAGTCCTTACAAGATGTAAATAATACAAGGCAGAATGCTAGAGATTGGACTAGATCTAATCTAATCTTTGTTAAACTGGTGTGCTAGCATTCATAATGTTAAGAACTGTTTGCTGTCAAATAAATAAAAAAAATAAATAAATAAAAAATAAATAAAAAAATCTTTAAAAAAAAAAGAACTGTTTGCAACTTTTGTTTCATTTCATGTAGATCAGGAGTATTTTAGGATAATCTAATAATAACTTTAGAAAATGCTAAATAAAAGTTTCTCTTTGTTTCTTTTCTTTTTAAATTTTTTATTTATTTTTAGAAGATTTTATTTATTTGAGAGAGAGAGAAAAAAAGCACAAGCAGGGAGAGGGGCAAAGGGAGGGGCAGAAGGAGAAGCAGGCTCAGCCCGAGCTCGACGCGGGGCTCCATCCCAGGACCCCAGGATCATGACCTGAGTGGAAGGCAGAAGCTTAACAGACTGAGCCACCCAGGTGCCCCTCTCTGCTTCTTATAAATGCTCATACAGTCCTCCTCAATTTTTCAATTTGTAAGCAGCAAAAAGAGTGGAATCCTCATGAAGAGTAAGTCATAATCCAAAAATTACCATGTGTCCTTTCTTTTCATTCATCAGTGACAAAGAAACAAGCTCAAAAAGCTCTCAGGTCCCAAATTCAGAAGGGCAGCTCTAATTAGAAAGAGGAGAGAATGCTTTTCCTAGTTCCACATCATTTCCAGCTTGACCCAGACCACATTTTCCATAAAAAATAATCTCGTAAGTGGAAATTTGGTTTTCTACAACACTTGACAAAGTCCACTGGACCTATAAAGTAGTTCAAATATCATATATATCATGTTTAGATACATTATTGGTTAAATTTTATTATTTATTTATTTATTTTTTGTTGGCTAACTTTTATAATCACTCCAGGATATACGACCATCATTTATAGTATTATTTTTCTGGGAAACTGCATGTCAATTTTCAAAAAAACATGTTTACAGTGATTGTGAGCACATAACACATGCTTAATAAATGCTTACTAAATCAATGAATGTTAGAAGTAAACTTACAACATGAGATGTTTGTAAGTAGAAAATTGCTTGCAATTTAAGTCTTGATTTTAGTGACATCTTGTGGAAATAAAAAGTTTTGCTGATATGTTACATATTAAATTATATAGTAAAACAAAAATAACTCCGTCTTTAAAATGTAAATTTTTAATTTCATAGAAAAGCTGTTCTCCTTTACTAGAAAAGGATGACCGGAGAGGCAGCCACAAAAGCTCGTCTGGTGTTCTAGAAGAATATTCTCATTAGGTACCTAAGGAATACTTTTGCAATAATGACCTGCTTATAGAATGCAGAACTTTAATTCAGTGAACAGATAAGTGCTATACTTTAAGGAAATCAGATTACTACTAATTTTACTTTCCCCCAAATTTTGTACTGTTTGTATTTCTACAAAAACAATCTAAGAGATCTTATGTACGACCTTGTTAATAACATTGCTAAGGTAAAAAAAAAAACCAACAAATCAGCAGGAAAACACAGCCTAAGTGGCTAAGAATCACCACACTGAGGTGGAATGGGTAATTTACCTCTGAGGAAACAAGTTCCTGGGTTCTGGTCCCAGTTCTATTATAATATAGTAGCTGAGTGACAGTGAGAAAGTCACTTTATTCTTCTGATTTTAGTTTTCTCACATATAAATGAGGCAGTTAAACAAAATATCTGAAGTCCTAAGGAATTAATTTCTATGATTTGGTAATTCTAGGACTATAGCATTCTCCTTGTCTGCCAAAAAAGAGATTTTTAAAGTAGAGATTTCTAATTAGTCAAGCATAAGTCTGCTCATCACTATTTTACTTTGGAAGTACAGGTGCTCCTCATTATTCATGGATTCCATATTACAAATTTGCCTGTTCTCTTAAAATTTATTTATAATCTCAATACCTGCGGTACTTTCTTAGTCATTTGCAGACATGTGCACATCAGTGGAAAATTTGAGTGGCTTGATGTACTCGTTTCCAACTGAGGTCAAATAACGTAATGCACTGACTGTTCTCTTACTATAAACAAGTGTCCCTTTGTGGTCCATTTAGTGCTAGCTTTTTGGCATTTTTGTTCTTTTTAAAGTGACTTTACTTTTTAAATATCCCTCAAGTCTGATGCTCAAGTGCTGTGTAGCGTTCCTAAGTACAAGAAGGCTCCAGTGTGTCTTACAAAGAAAATGTGTGTTAGATAAGTGTTGTTCAGTCATGAGTTACTCTGCAGTTGGCCATGAGTTCAACAATGTGTGTATTAAATAAGGTGTCTTTAAACAAAAACACATAAACAAGACTATATATTGATTGGCTGACAAAAAATGCTGTGACCAGAGGCTCATAGGAACCTAACAGTGTCTCTCCCAGAAGCAACGATTCGGTGTTCACTCTCATTCAGCATTCGTGGTGACTTTAAAGAACAGAACTACAGCGAATATTGAGACTGTGCTTGTAAAACATTTTCTTAAAAGTGTCATTCCACAAAATGTTTCTGACAAGCATTTCTGAAGGACCAGACATTATACTAAGGTGCCTGAAGAACAAAGATCAACATGACAGAATCCTTACATTCAAATACTGTACTTAAAGATTTCACAGGTTGTGGGCTTACTTTGAAATTTTCATTAAGTGAAGAAAAAGATTAGAGCAGCAAGTATGAGAAATGGGGAAACTCGCAAGTTCTTGCTCTTACCCAAATCAAACCATCTACAGGTCTCTTTCTCCTAGCTCCAAAGATCCAAAATCTAACTTAGTTGAAATGCCAGAGCCCTGATTGAAAGTAATTTCTTCATTCTCAAAACTGGTATTCATGAATGCATATATCCACCAAAAAACATTTTATGCAGTCCAGCTATGTGTCAAACACCATTCTAGGCACTGGGCATATATAGCTGTGAAAAATTCAGGCCAAGTTCCTGTCCTCTTAGAACTTCATCTAGTAAAGGTAGGTGGATAATGCACATTTATATACTATGTGTGATCAGTGAATGCTATTTTTTTTTTCTTTAAAGGCAAGGTAAAGTATAATAAGTGAAAGGGGGAGCTGACAGAGGAATTGGGGAGGCCTCTCTCAGAATATAAATGAGCAGAAATCTGAAAGATGTGAAGGAATAAGGCATAAATTTGGAAAATCCCATGCAGGCAGAGGGAACAAAATGTGAAAAGGCCCTAAGGCAAAAATGTGTTGGCAGGTATATTAATGAAACAGTAATAAGCCTTAGTGGATTACTCAAGGGAGGTAGGAAATAAACTCAGGGAGATAATAGGGACCACACCATGTAGGTCCTTGTAGGGCACTGACATAATTTGGCTTTTACTCTGATTCTCATTTGGAAAAGACAACTGTAACTGATCTGTGGAGAAAAGACCCTATTGGGGCAAGAGCAGAAGCAGGCAGATCAGTGAGGAGGCTTTTGGAATAACCCAGAGTAGAGAGTACAGTGGTTTAAAATTACAGTAGAAGAGAGAGTTAATGAGATGTGGCTAGATTTCAGATATATGTATTTTTTCAGATATATATATTTCTTCAGGTATATTTTTTCATATATATATATATTTTTTACAGGGAGTTGAAAAAGGGAAGTCACAAATAAAGCAAAGACATCTGACTAGAGTAAGAAAAAGAATAGAGAAGCTGTTAATTGAGATTGGGAAACTAGAAGTAACAGGTTGGTTTGGGTGGGGGAAATCAGGAAGTATGACACCTCCAAGTTAAACACACATTAACATGCTGGAGATGTCTACTAGATACCTAAGAAGATTTGCTGAGTAGAAATGTGGTTATGTGAGTCTGGAATACAGGGAAAAGGTAAAAAAATGAAGATATAAATTTGGCAGCTATAAGCATGATAGAAGATAGAGATATGAAACTGAATGTGATTGCTTAAGGAATGTGAAGGGGTCCAAGGAGCAGGTTCCAGGGCACTCCTAAGTTTTAATGAGAGAAGACTGGGAAATTGGAAAGTTGAAAAGAACAAAAGGAACTGGGAAGGAGGAGTTAGCAAGAGAATGCATCCAAGAACAAATGGAGAATGTGTTTAAGAAGAAAGTTCTTTACATGAAAACTAGCCCGGACTCCCCAAAAGGGTAGCTGCAAGAAGAAAATAAGGATTATTCTTTATTAAAAGGACTAAAGAAACATAACAACTGAAGGCAATACAAAAACCTTGGTTGGATTCTGGTCTTAAAAAGAGGTAACAGCTATAAAGGACATTCTTGGAACTATTAAAGAAATTTGAAAAGGCACTGGACATTAAATCATACAATTAAATTATGTTTGTTTTGTTATGTGTGATAAGGGCATTTTGGTTACACAGGGGAGTATTCTTATTCTTAGGAGACACATGCTGAAGTATTCAGGGGGATTTATTATGACATCTGCAACTTATTTTCCAATGACTGAGTAAAAAATTATATGTTAAAATGTTAGTAACTGTGTAATCTAGGTGGAGGGTATAATTCACTGTACTATTCTTTGAGCTTTTCTGAAAATGTGAAAACTTTCACAGTAAAAGTTATAAAAATGTAAAGGACAAATAACTCAGCGGAAATATGGGCAAAAGACATGTATAGACATTTCACAGAAGAAGAAATGATAAAAGGCCAATAAAGAAAAAAAGATACATAGCACCATTTGCAATCAGGACAATGCATACAGGACAATACATCAGAAGAGTGTATTTCACATCTACCAGAATAGTCAAACTTAAAGAGAATGAAAACATCAATGTTACTGAAGATGAGGGATAATACAAACTCTGGACATCAGCGTCAAGACTAACTAGTTTCCCAAACCCAGTAACTCCTGTGCTGTAAACAGACCTCGGAGAAACTCATCCACATATGCACTGGAAAAATACAAGAATACTGACAGTAGTATTGTTTGTAATGGTAAAAGAAAAAAAAAAAAAATGGAAATAACCCAAATGTTGAGTATGGGTATTTATTTCATCATCATTATAACTGTTAATTTTCTTTAAAATATTACCTATATTTAAATATTAATTTATCTATATCTACACACTGTATATGTAACTTCATGTTTCAAAAAGCTAAAACTACGATCAGTTGCCAAAAATGGTGTTGATAGGTCAAACAAGATGAAGAGTAAGAGCTAACACCTAGATCTTGCTGGGTGGTCCCTGAAGTCCCAGGTTAAGTGAAGTCAATCAAAACTACGTGTAACAAGCAAAAGTCTTTTAGTATCAAAACAACTTTTTTCTTGGGGCGCCTGGGTGGCTCAGTTGGTTAAGCGACTGCCTTCGGCTCAGGTCATGATCCTGGAGTCCCGGGATCGAGTCCCGCATCGGGCTCCCTGCTCGGCAGGGAGTCTGCTTCTCCCTCTGACCCTCCTCCCTCTCATGCTCTCTGTCTCTCATTCTCTCTCTCTCAAATAGATAAATAAAATCTTTAAAAACAAAACAAAACAAAACAACTTTTTTCTTTTGTATTGGAAAAGGGTTACAGAAAATCAAATCTATCAATTAAAAACAGAAAGAGTAAACTTTCCATGTCCAGCTAGTTCTATCCATCTTCCTGGGGGAAAAGGTTTTTGGAAGAGAGGGCAAACTTATTTCTTCATTTTCAAAAATTCTCTATTCAAATGCACATCGCCATGTGAAGAAACATGTATAAGAGTGAACATATAATTTATAGTCCCAATCAGGATATCTGAGAATGAAAGGAGGGCTACAGCTAATTTTGCTGTTGTAATGGCATAAAATGGGGTCGTCTCAGGCAAACTGGTCTGTATGGTTTTCCTATGAATAAGCCAAACTCATTGTAGTGCCCCAGTAGGTTTTTTGCTGAATGGAACAAGGGATCCCAGGAAAAAAAGAGGTCCTTAGAAGTAGTTCAGTCAGACTTTTTCAAGATTCTATTCTGGTATGAAAATTATGGTTACTAGTGACAGATCTAAAATGATACTCACTCAGTTGATGGTATATAGGTTTATGCAATCCTTGAAGTTTAACTGATGCCAAAGCAGCCAGTTTGCCAGGTGGCTGCATTTTCCCATCTAAGAGATACCAAACCCGAGCAAAAGTGGCCCATTGCTAAGGGAAAAAAAAATTTAAAAAGAGAGAAAACAAAGAAAATTCTAATTAAAATGGAAATAATCAAGTTTATTATTATATACCATCATGAGTATTCTACAGTTAATATTAATAATAAATCAATCACAAAGAGCCTTCATTTTGTATTCATTTCTATTTCTGGAAAAGGAGGGTTTTTTTTCATTACACAAAGATTAACACAGTAATTTTTCCTGCCTGCTTTTCTATCTGCAATATGGATGATGCTTTATTTAAAACATTTCAAAGATATATTTTCCTTTATATTATGACTTTTTTTGTATCACATAAAATAGAATCTGGAATGGTAATGAGAAACTCTTATGAAAGTAGAAACTGTTTATAAAGGTCTTCAAAAATATTTTGAGACTAATAGATATTAAATTGAAAGATGAGTGACCAATTGAGAACTGAAGACCATTCAGAAGTTCAATTCCATGGGAGAATACAGTAACAGAATATAGCTGGACAAGTATAGATGGATGATGTTGAATAAACTTAAATTTTAAGTAGCTGATTTAGACATCTTTAAGCTGCCTCAGGCATAAACCACTGTCTTTGCAGTATCCATCAGTAACTTCAAACTCTAAGAAAATTCCAGCCCAGAAAGATCTCAACCAGATGTTTTCTCTGTGCATATACATAAGTTGCTGAACAATGCTGGAAAAAATACAACAAGGCTAACTTGTTTTATTTTAAAATTACAAACTTCAAATCGGCTTATAAACTGCTCACCATTTCTGTTTTTCTCTCTCACTTTTCTAGTTTCTACTTTGTTCTCCTCACATATCTTTTGTCAGATTTATCTCTTAAGTATTTCACATATATTTTTTAAAATTTGTTATTGTTATGTTAATCACCATATTACATCATTAGTTTTTGATGTAGTGTTCCATGATTCATTGTTTGTGTATAACACCCAGTGCTCCATGCAGAACGTGCCCTCTTTAATACCCATCACCAGGCTAACCCATCCTCCCACCCCCCTCCCCTCTAGAACCCTCAGTTTGTTTTTCAGAGTCCATATCTCTCATGGTTCGTCTCCCCTTCTGATTTCCCCCCCTTCATTCTTCCCCTCTTGCTATCTTTTTTTTTTTTTTTTTTAACATATATTGTATTATTTGTTTCAGAGGTACAGGTCTGTGATTCAACAGTCTTGCACAATTCACAGCACTCACCATAGCACATACCTTCCCCAATGTCTATCACCCAGCCACCCCATCCCTCCCACCCCCCACCACTCCAGGAACCCTCAGTTTGTTTCCTGAGATTAAGAATTCCTCATATCAGTGAGGTCATATGATACATGTCTTTCTCTGATTGACTTATTTCGCTCAGCGTAACACCCTCCAGTTCCATCCACATCGTGTATTTCATATATTTTGACGTCACTGTAAATGGTATTGTATTTTTAATTTAAATTTTTTTTTAAAGATTTATTTATTTATTTGAGAGAGAGAGAATGAGAGACAGAGAGCATGAGAGGGAGGAGGGTCAGAGGGAGAAGCAGACTCCCCGCCGAGCAGGGAGCCCAATGCGGGACTCGATCCCGGGACTCCAGGATCATGACCTGAGCCGAAGGCAGTCGCTTAACCAACTGAGCCACCCAGGCACCCTTAATTTAAATTTGATTGATTGTTGCTAGTATATGGAAATACACTTCATTTTTTGCATGCTGCTCTTATACCTGCAACCCTGCTAAACTTATTTATCAGATCTAGTAGCTTTTCTTAGATTCCATCTGATTTTTTACATAGAAAATCATGTTCTTTGCAAATAAAGACAGCTTTTAGCCCATACCCTTTCCCTACTACTCTCAGTTTAGGACTAACTAAGAAAAATTCAAACAATGGGAACTGTATAGGACAATCTTTTTTTTTTTTTTTAATTCTTATGTTAATCCCCATACCTTACATCATTAGTATTAGATGAAGTGTTCCATGATTCATTGTTTGTGCATAACACCCAGTGCTCCAAGCAGAATGTGCCCTCCTCAATACCCACCACCAGGCTAACCCATCCTCCCACCCCCCTCCCCTCCAGAACCCTGTTTGTTTTTCAGAGTGTATAGGACAATCTTTTGCAATAAATTGCAAAGGAAAAAAATAGGAAAAAGAACCGATTTATTAAGAGAGAATTAAAAAACAGGAAATTATTACATTCTGGATCCTAAAACCAAAGGAACAGTAAAAATATTATGTATTTCTTTTTTTTAAATATTTATTTATTTGACAGAGAGAGATTGAGAGCAAGGGGAGGGGGGAGAGGGAGAGGAAGAAGCAGGCTCCCTGCTGAGCAGGGAGCCCAATGCAGGGCTTGATCCCAGGCCCCAGGATCAAGACCTGAGCTGAAGGCAGAAGCTTAACTGGCTGAGCCACCCAGTTTTTATGTATTTCTATATTTTATGTATTTTTATGTTTTCTATATTTTTATTTTATGTATTTCTGTAACAAATTTTATGTATTTCTATAACATATATGAGAAAATTGAACATATACTACTCATTTGAGATTAAGGAATTATAATTAATTTTTCTTTTGTCTTTGATAAATGGTATTGGGATTATAGTTTTTAAAAGAATCCTTATCTTGTAGAGAACATATTGAATTATTTACTTATGAAATAACAGGAGTCTGAGATTCACCTCAAATTCATAAGGAAAGGTAAGAAGTGAATGGAGGTACAGAGGAAATAATATTGGCTATGAGGTTTTGAAACTGGGTGATACCTACTTTTATATGTGATTGAAATTCTCCATAATAAAGTTAAAGAACAACAACAACAAACCCTCCTGACCTCACTTAGCCACTGCTTCATTTCTTTCCTCTCCTTTGTGGCAACATTTTTCCAAAGAGATTGTCTTTATTCCTCATTCTCTCTTCAACCTACTCCAACCTGTCTTTTGCCCTCCCACACTCATCGCCCTCACTCTACCGCCTGCCAAAGTTACCAGGACCTTCATGTCACTAAGTCCACTGTTCAATTCTAAGCTTCAGTATAGGTGATCACTTTCTCCTCCTGGGTATTCTTTCCTCACTTGATTTCCAGGACACCACCCTCTGCTGGTTTTTTTTTCCTACTTTGCTTCTTCTCTTACCTCTTGCCTCTGAAATGTTGAAATGTCCCAGAATTCAGTTCTTGGTCCTTCTCTCTTCTCAATACACACTTCCTCAAAGACTACAACCAGACTCATGTGTTGAAATGCCATTTTCATGCTTAGCACTCTCAAATGTAGAAATTTACATCTCTAGCCTGGACCTTCTCCCCCCAACTCTACACTTGTATTCAATTGTCCACTTGGCCCCTGCCCCACAGTGCTTTTTAAACCATATGTAGCAAAGACTAGTTTTTCCCCATTCCATTGCAGATCAATTATTCTGACTAAAGATAACCCCAAACTTTGTTTAAAAAAATTAAAATACTGCTATATCATCAAGTTGCTATAAAAGTTTTAAAATGTTTAAGCTTACTTCCTGTATATGGCTCATCCAGGAGAGGTAACAAACAGTTCAAGAAAGCAATCATACTTGGAGCAGAACTTGGCTAAGAAGCATCTCAGACCAACATACCCCAAACTGAACTGCTCTTCCACCTGAAACCTGCTTCAATTTCAGTCTTCCGTATCTCAGCTGACGGCACACCCTTCCAGTTACGGAAACAAAAAACGTTGGAGTAACCCTTGTTTCTTCTTTTGTTAGCTCACATTCAATTCTTCAGGAAATCCTTCTGGCCCCACCTTCAAATAGAACCTGACCACTTTTCAACACTCATCGCCCTCACTCTACCACCTGCCAAAGTTACCGGGACCTAGTTTGGTTTGTGCCACCATCATGTCCAGCCTGGATTACTGCAGTTGGTCTCCAAACAGATTCTTTGTTTCTATCTTCCATCAATCCCCATCTCTGAACAGTCTAAACTCAGCGGCCAGAGTGCTCCTTTTAACACCTAATGACATCATGGCTCCTGGCTCCAAATCTTTCAATGGATCCTCATTTTACTCAGTAACGAACAAATTCTCACAATGATCTACAATGCCCTATCTGATCCTCCTTATTATCTCTGACCTTCTCTCCGAATACCCTTTCCGGGGCGGGGGACATGAAAAGGGCTGGCTGAAAAGAGAAGAGTGCCAAGAGCACAGCGAGCAGTAGCCAGAATCACGACCCTCGTATATGCTTTCCCGAGGCATCCTGGCTTTCCTGTCGGCTTTCCTGCCGACTCAGCATCATTAAATCCACCCGAGCCACTGACTTCCTTCTGCCGGTGTAATGAATTCCATCAAGCTACAAGAGTTCGAGCTCACCTGGGGTGCCTTAGAGAAACTCGACATGTCTCCCCCACCAGCAGGACCGTCCTTTTCCCAGGATCCAAGGCCAGACCTCAGCATCACTCGCCCGGCGGGAAACGTTACAAACCCAAGCATGACAGTTCCTAGGCCAGCCAGGCCTCGTCAGCTTCCCTGCTCTTCCTGGGTCACCTCCAATCTTCCCATGGTAGCAGTTTCATCATGAAAGGAGGAAATAAGGCAGCTATTGAGAGAATAACTCCCCAAAAGAACCCACCAGCCGGAAAAGCTGCAGCAAACAGACGAGGGCGCACAATTTCCAGCCGACCAAAAGTGGAAGGGAACCGGAAGTATATCAGTAGCGCGCGACTGTTTGGATGTGGAAACCGGGACTTGAAACAGTAGTTCAGCTCTAAGGAGATGGATCGGTACCTACTCCTTGTGATCTGGGGAGAAGGAAAAGTCCAGTACGCAGCGGGTGGGGAAGTGGAGCATGGGCCTGGGGAGTTTTCCGTGGAGGGTACCGAGAAGCTGCCGGGTAAGCGCGGGGCTGAGAAAGAGCGGGAACGGCTTGCGGGGAGGGAAGAAATTTAAGTCGGAGACCCAGTTCTGCAGGGGAAGGACCTATCTCGAGTTCTCCCGGGGATTTGTTTCTCTCTGGGATCGGCCCAATAAGGGCTGACAAATGTCGTTATCTTAATGGAAAAATAGGGACAAATTTGTGGATGCAAAATCCCAGCGCTCAGAAGTTCTTGGCACAGTAAAAATTTAACTGAACAATTCTCTGTGCTTTAGGAATGGAATGTCTGCTTGTTGGAAATATATGCATTCAGTAGGGTTTCCGCCTCCTGTGTGTTCCAAATGCAGGTAGTACAGAAAGGAACAAGATGTAAAAGGGGCTTACTCTCCTGAAGTTTACATCCTAATGGGAGGAGACATCCTACACATAAACTAAGCTAAAAAAAAAAAAAATTGGTAAATTTAAAACAATTGTAACCGTTTGAAATTGCACTCCTTTTTGGCGTTTCTGTCTAATCCGTATTCCATTTTATTTGTTTTGATTGGGCAAGCATTTTGAGGAGAAAATATATGTGGTTGTATACAGAGTATTGTGGTAGAGTTTCCCTTCTCCGCTTAAAGTTATTCTTTGCGGGGATTTTTGGATTTGTGTTAACTGGCTAGCATATACAAACTGGGCGCCTTTCTTCTCTGTTTGCATTTGATTTATTATATTGAAACTAGAAAATGTGTAGTTCTTTTATGTACCATATAATGTTCTTGAGAGTCTCTGATGGTGAAATTGGAATAGGCCTAGATTACATAACTCTTGAGCCCATTGAGTTAGTCTTTTCTTTTTCAGACTTAACAGCAGCAAACGTTTATCATCTCCTGAAAAGAAACATTAGTGCTTCAATGAATCCAGAAGATAGTACTTTTCCCGGTAAGTATAGCACAAATCCCTTATTTCTCTGACACTGCATTTGTATTGGTAGTAAATTTAATTAATTTGGTCACTTAAAGTTACAAGAGATATTTGTTGACTCTGCATAAGCCACTGGGATAGGGAATTAAGGAAATACAAACCTGAAAAAGATGATATCCCTCTCATCTTGCTGCTTCAATGTAATCAAATTGTGTGGAAATTACTTTAGGTTCTCAGCTTGACTTTTGTTCCGTTTATGGGATTTTTTTGCCCATCTTTAGTTCCATATAAAATAGGGTAATGTGGCATTATTAGAAGGATTTGCGATTTTGTCCTGAGTACAAATACATTAATGCTTTTACACCCATTTCTTACCATTTTTTTCCACCTTACCTCTTAACAGATTCTCTTTAAAGCACTTAATAATTGTTAAACACAGTGATCCTTTCTCCATTCTTATCTGTTTTAACTTTTTCTAAGTATTTGGCTTTTTTGACCGCACCTTTGCTTTTGTAAAAATCTTTTTTCCTGTGGTTTCTATTAGCATTATACAGATCCATCTATTTATTTTTTGATAGTTATCTTCTCTTTTACTTCCTCTTTTGGCCTCTGAGAGTGTCTTTCACAGGCTCAGAGAAAAGAGATAACCAAAACAGGCCAAGGCCTAAAAGGTGAAGGAAGCTTCTGGAGATGCTAGGGATAGGGTGCTCATTTTGATAACGTAATTCTCATGACTGTACTGTCTGTTCCTTTCTCTCTTCTTTCATTAGAGAACCTCTTGTCTGTCAGGTTTAAACTGTCACCCTGGGGAAGTTATTTCTAATGCTTTGTGCTGCCGTAGTCCGTTTGCCCAGTTGCAGTAGTACTCATTAAATTTTCAAGCTGGTATAATTTAAGTCAGTACTGCTATTACTGCAAGAAAGATTTTCTTTCACTTGTGCCTTGAAAGTATACATTAAAGAGCTATTGGGAGCATTCTAGGAATTCTCGTGATAAATTTCACTTCCTGTTTGGGTGGATAGACATTTCTTATCCAGGCAGTCCTTGTTTGCCCAGTAATCTGGGACTATGTAGGTGATTGCACACTGAAACCACGCTAAGCAATCCTAATAGAGAAAAAAATCACAATTGTTCCATGACATTTTTTGTCAAAACATTAAAAAGTCTCTCACTGTTGGTTATACATGTAGAAGAAATGGGGGGAAAAAAACCCCAGTAAAACTAATAGTTATTTCAAAGGCTGTAATTTGAAGCATTAGAAGCATTGAGAATTAGAGTGTTTATTCTTCTTCGTCTTTTTTTTTTTTTGTAAAAACTTTATCAGAAGTAGTTTGAACAGTTCTTGTCACTTTCTTGTCATCATACAACTTAGGATATAGAGTGAGCATCTCCTTTGAACAGTTCTTGTCACTTTCTTGTCATCATACAACTTAGGATATAGAGTGAGCATCTCCTTTGAACAGTTCTTGTCACTTTCTTGTCATCATACAACTTAGGATATAGAGTGAGCATCTCCTTTGAACAGTTCTTGTCACTTTCTTGTCATCATACAACTTAGGATATAGAGTGAGCATCTCCTCTATGTTTCGGTGAATTGCTGTACTCCCAAGTTTGTATTAGCTTCCAGTGTTTTATCCTTTGCACTTTTAATGTCCTGAAATATCTCTGAGTTCCTTTAGTGCGAAGGTATTTGCCAACGTCATTTTTCTCTGAGACATCTTCATCCTTTTCTTCAAAATGTTTTTTATCACAGCAGCTATTTCTAGAATCCAATTACATTAGATTTGAATATCACTTTATGTTTTTTGCTGCGCTTTCATCTTTTTTTTTCCTTTTGCCCATTTCCTCTTACCATTATCCAATTCTCTATAATATGTGGATTTAGCACTGGGAGACAAGAAGGAAACACAATTACATACTTGTTCTCTATTCATATGAACTGAATAACAGATGTGCAGTGACCAATCAACAAACTTGGAAAGTAGCAATGCGATTGGTCACTGATCATGATACACATCTTTGATTTATGTAGTGATTTGCGATCCGAGAAGCTAGCAGTGACTTTTACTTTATGCAATTATGGTTAATTAATAAACCTTGGTAACTGGAGTTTGAACCAATTTTGGGGGGACCAGGAGTTATTGAAACCATGGTAACTGAAATCTGCATATCAGAACCATGCAAAGAAAGAACTGCTCATATTGAATTTCTTACCCTGGGAGCATTATTGCTTTCAGTAATATGGCAAGTTTGAGAAACTGGAAGTGTAGTATGATTATAATTGAGCTAAGGCTGGAAAGGTAGGCATAGCTATATGGAGGACTTTGTAAATCATGTCGGGGTGTTTGGACTTTATCATAATAATAATTAGCCATTAAAGGCTTTAATGAAGGAAGAGACATGCCATCTGTATTAGTGAAGTATTCTGGCTACAGTAGAGTAGACAAATTTGAGAAAAGTGTAGTTATGAAGGGGCTGCTGCAGAAGACCAGCTGAGAAATAAGAGAGGCAGTCAGGGTAGAGGAAAATGGATAGATCTAAAGGAAATTATAGAGGTAGAATCCACCTGACTGAGTGTTGCATTGGTGTGACTTAGGAGAAGGGAAGAGGAGAAAGCAATCAAGAGTGACGTTAGGTTTCTGGCTTGGCTACAGTGTAGATGGTGGCATTTAGTGAGGTAAGAGAATTAGGTTTTGAGGGACTAGGACAAGTCCAATTTAGAACATGTAAATACTCTAAACAGTTGCCTGTAAGATGTCAAAGTGAAAATGTTTTGTAAAAGTTGGATACCTGTGTCCAGAACTCAAAAGGCTGGAGATAAAAAAGATTATAGAATCATCAATATATAGATGTCAGTTCAAGCTGTGAGAAAGGATGGGATTTATGGACAGTGAAAAGAGCAGAAAATTTTGAACTGAATCCCAGTATTTAAAGGAACTGAGCACTGGTTTTTAAAGGCATGAGGAGCACCTGGAAAGATAGCTTCCACAGAAGCCAAGTGTTTTAAGGGAGAAAGATGACAACTGTGTCATCTTTGATTCCTTTCTTACTCTTATGTTGAGAGGTCAAGTAACAACAGCCATAAGAGCTGCCACGTTTAGTAACATGCTAGTCATTATTGCCTTTAGGAGGTGTAGTTACAGTGGCATATTGGAGACAAAAAAAAAAACCCAACAGATTGAAATGGATTTAGAGGGGAGTAGAAAATGTGATGAAGAAATAGGGACAGTCAAGTGTAGACAATACTTACAGTTTATCCTTGAAGAAAAGTAAAGAAATAGTACTGTCTAGCAAAGGGAGGTGATTTAAAGGAGTTTTTTTTTTTTCTCTAACTTGAGGAATATCTGTGCAAACTTAAATGCTAACGGGACGGAACTGACAGAGGAGGAGAGCTTGAAGGTGCAAGAAAGATGGTCTAATCAGGGGTTTGGGGTCCCAGTGGAAGTCTGAGGGATAACATTGAATTGAAAGGGCAGTACTCCTCATGTACTCACAGAAAGTACTGAGGAAAGACTAATGGGAATGCGAGTAATGTCCTATGTTTCCTGACAGCATGTTTGGGAGTAATTACCTAATAATGATTTCTATCTTCTTAAGGAAGTAGGAGGTAAAGTCTTTTGCTGAGGCTGTTGGCAGAAAGCGGTAATTAGCACTTAGCATGTTACCTAGCTCCCAGGAGTTAAGCTTCATTTTTCCTCTCTCCTGTGAATCCAGTTTCTTTACATAGTTCTACATTCTTCGTGGCTCTAGATTGACATGCACCCTGGAGATGACCCTTAAGTTCACATCCTCATGTAACATTCTGGTCTCCAAGAAGAGAATCTTCCCTACGTTTAGGCTGTAGTTGTATCTCCTCTCTCTCTAGCCAGGATGAACCAGACCTTCATGGTCTTTGAAGAGGGGATAGTTTTTCCTAAAATGACTTACACACTTTTGTGTGACTCAACAGTAATTGAGTGGGTGTATTTTTTTGGTAGACTTTAGTGTTTAAAATGGTAAATAAAATAGTATGGATTTTGATTTTGACAAAATAAAAGTATTCATTGTGAGTGAATAATTTTGCTCTTTAGGCAGATTGTTCTTTTGAATTTTTATAGATTTTAAAAAGATCCACGTTATATGTAAATGCATAGATACACACACACATATCTTAAAGAACTATATAATATGTATCAAAAATTATATAATTCTTTAAGTATATATGCTATAACATCTGCTTATTTGTGGTATGCCTTTCTTCTAATAATCATGGTTTTGTTTTCAAGCATGTTCGGTAGGCGGTATACCTGGTTCCAGGAAGTGGTTCTTTGCAGTGCAGGCAATATGTGGATTTTATCAGGTAACAGAAATGAAAAAATAACCATTAGTAAATGTCTTTGTTAATATAAATAATTTCAGGAACCCATCATTTAATGCAGTCTTTTCATGTATTAGTTTTGCAGTTCTGACTGGGAAGAGATACATTTTGGTATGGAAAAAGATGAAATTGAAGATGTTCTTCAAACAAATATCGAAGAATGTTTGAATGCAGAGTGTTTTGAGGAAGAAGATAGTAATAGCAGAGAATCATTATTCTTGGCTGAGTATGCTTATAATAGCTTACTTTCTATAATATCTTTCTATAGTATCTGTAAAATACTTAATATTAGACAGTATTTTAGCCACAAGAGTGAAGGTTAAATGTTTTAGCTATCAAAAGGGAATTTTAGTTAATTGAAATTGTCAATTCTTTATC
Source organism: Mirounga angustirostris (assembly GCF_029215605.1). NCBI lineage: Eukaryota > Metazoa > Chordata > Mammalia > Carnivora > Phocidae > Mirounga > Mirounga angustirostris. The sequence continues at coordinate 19,398,147 of NW_026991712.1, read as the reverse complement.
TTGGAAGATAGGCAATTTGGGCCTTTTATTTGAATAAAACTATTTAAAATGGAAAATGGGCATCTGAAAATGTTTAGTTTCTCAAGCTGAGAAAATTGCAGGAATCATAAAAAGTGATACTCTAATTAATATGTCACTCTCCCTTTTTTTTTAAGATTTTATTTATTCATTTGAAAGAGAGAAAGCACAAGCAGGGGGAGCAGCAGACAGAGGGAGAGAGAGAAGCAGGCTCACCCAGCAGGAGCCCTACGCGGGGCTCAATCCCAGGACCCTGGGATCATGACCTGAGTTGAAGGCAGATGCTTAACGACTGATCCACCCAGGCGCCCCAATATGTCACTTTCTTAAAGATGAATTCTGCCTGATTATGAATTTTAAGAGCTTGACTAGAAACTTTATTTAAGATTAATAACTGGCATTCAAACTCAAACTCTAAAAGTATGATTTTCATTTTGCTATTTGAGGTTGAAATATATGATTTCGTCAATTTATGTATATCTTGAACATTTAGACACCTTTAAAATGCATAGGGTTTCTGAGGATTATATAGACCATTGGGTTCACTTTCAGGTTTTTTGAATTGTGGTATAATATACAAGTTGGTACAAGTTGGTCCAGGTGATGTAAGTTGTGATTATTTTTTTCTTCATAAAATAGCCCATCTTTGACTCATAATTAATACCTTTCATTTTAGTCTTCCACAGTATTTCATTACAAAATCCCACTTTTGTTTGTTGCAGGAGTCACATATTATAATATTTCTATAAATTACTGGAGACTTTAAAAATTCTGTTTTCCTCTTTTCAAATTATATTTGTATGATTAATGAAAGGAGATCTTGTAGAACTGAGCAACGGTTATTGAACCAGGAGTCATTAGAGGTAGTTTCTAGCTACATGATCGTGGACCAGTCACTCCATTTTTCTAGTCCTTTATTTTCTCGTCCATAAAGGGTTGAGATCCTTTCAGGTGATTTCTAAGGTGCCTGCCAGCCTTAGAGTTCTTATCATCCCATGTTTCCCACCATTACTAAAAGAGTGTAAATGTAATTATTTCTAGTAAGTGACCTAATAATTATTTCCACAAGAGGGAGCTTGAAAACTATTTTTTAACATAACATGCCTTAGGTTTTCTAGACAATGGCAGGTTTGTAATAAAGGATTTAGGTAACTTTATGTTATATAATAAATGTTTGAGAAAAAAAATCATCATTTGGGTAAAATGAAAAGATTTTGAAGAATTGGAGGACATCATCATATTTTCCACCCAGGGCTGTAGTATGCCATTCAGAGAAAAGCAGTAGCCTTCTTTATTAAACCCTTAGCAATACTTACTTTTAGGGTTCAGAAAAATGCTTGGTCTACTAGTTATGATTTATGTTTAATATACTAGATATAATTTAGAGTTTTTTTCCCCCCTCTTTTGTTAGTATTGTTTGTTTTTGATGGTGTGGTTAAAAACTTGGACTCAGTGTTTGAATCTTAGCTTCTACACCTACTAATTATGTGGCTGAGGCAAATTATTTAAAGTAAGGATAATAATAATAGTAGTGCCTCATGGATTGTCATGAAGATCAAATAAGATAATGCATTTAACATACTTAATAGTGTCTGGCACATAGGTCCATTTAATTAATATTACCTATCATTACTATATGAAATGTGTGGGTGTGTTTTTCTAACTTACCCTTTTATTTTAGCCTATATGAAGAATCTGCAGAAAATTTGCATCAGCTGTCCGATAAACTTCCTGCTCCTGGTAATATTTTATGACTTTTCAATAGTGTTTTTTAAAGATTTTATTTATTTATTTGACAGAGAGAGACACAGCGAAAGAGGGAACACAAGCAGGGGGAGTGGGAGAGGGAAAAGCAGGCTTCCCGCTGAGCAGAGAGCCAGATGTGGGGCTCAATCCCAGGACCCTGAGATCATGACCTGAGCCAAAGGCAGACGCTTAACTACTGAGCCACCTGGGTGCCCCATGTTTTCAATAATTTATATCTTATCTTATACTTTCTATGAATGAGTGATGAAATCAGTCTTTATGCTAGTGTCCTCACTTCTAATTTCGAAATTCAAAATGAAAAAAAATTTTTTTAGAGGGAGGGGAAGGACAGAGGGAGAAGGAGAGAGAGAATCTTAAGCAGGCTCCACACCCAGTACGGAGCCCAATGTGGGGCTTCATCTCAGGACCCTGAGATCATGACCTGAGCTGAACTCAAGAATCAGATGCTCAACCGACTGAGCCACCCAGGCACTCTGAAAAATAATTTTTTAATTGAAGTTGACACAAAACACGCTTTAATAAAGTATATCACTGAAGCATTACAGTTCTCTTAATTGTTTTTATTTAGTTAGACAGAAATTAGAACTTAGAAAATTAAATACCCATCTCCGTTTCCTTATGTAGTTATTACTGAGGAATGTTTCCACTACATACCATTGTTTTCCACAGTATGTTCTATAGAACACTAGTCCTATGAATACCTCTGGGAGAAAGAAGTTCTTCAACCTAGATCATTTGGATAACGTTCTTATAAGGTGTGAGGCCACTATATACATTATCAAATAGAAAGTTATACAGTAGGGGCACCTGGGTGGCTTAGATGGTTAAGCGTCTGTCTGCCTTCGGCTCAGGTCATGATCCCAGGGTCCTGGGATCGAGCCCTGCAACTGGCTCCTGGCTCAATAGGGAGCCTGCTTCTCCCTCTCCCTCTGCCTCTCCCCTGCTCGTGCTCTCTCTCTCTGTATCTCTGTGTCTCAAATGAATAAATAAAATCTTTAAAAAATAAAAAAAAAGAAAGTTATACAGTAAAAGAACCCGTTATTCAGCATTTTATTTTTAAAGATTTTATTTATTTATTTGAAAGAGAGGGTACAAGTGGTAGAGAGAGAGAAGCAGGCTCCCCACTGAGCAGGGAGCCGATGCGTGGCTTGATCCCAGGACCCTGGGATCATGACCTGAGCCGAAGGCAGCACTTAACTGACTGAGCCACCCAGGTGCCCCTACTCAGCATTTTTTTACAAAGCCCCCCCCCCTTTTTTTTACTATAATGGAAAGCATATTTTATAAAATATTGCATCATACTATTCTTAAAGCTGTATTCTGTCTTAAATTTATCTTTCTTTGTGTCAATCAAGTAGCTGGCATCTAAAGTGAGGTACAATTTGGCATCTATAAATAATTTTGAAGAGCATTCTTGAACATTGTCATCATTGAAAGTCATTTATTAAGCAGATATTTGTTGCATGCATTGTATGTCATGTACTAGGAGCTGAGTATATAATGATGAGTAAAGCATATGTGATTACCATGAAGGACTTGATAGCTCATCATCTAATCCTTATATTCAAGATCCTATTTTAGTGTAAAGATCCCACATGGAAAATAACTGAATACATAGATAAATAAACATCAGTTTTTTAAATGAAATGTGTCAAGTTCAAAATATGCATTGAAACATATAGTTGCTGTTTTGGCAAATTAGAATGCTTTCATTATCAAATTTCTATTTGGTTTCTGTTTCCTTTATATTATCTTGGTTCTTTGGTAAATTTATAATTTTATAAAATGTGAAGTTTCATGGAGTTATACTTTTTTTCTTAGGAACTAATGATGTTGTCAGTATAATTGAGTTTTCTGAGTGTTTTATTGTCCTATACAAAGAAATAATTTATTTGAACATTACAATTTTATATTAATTCATTCCCTTTTGTATAAATTAAGTACAGAAAAATATACTGAAATTGCCCAGGTTTTTTTTCTCTGTTCAGTACAACAATAGCATTGATGATCTCAAGAGCAATATATATAATTAAGCACTGGTGCATAATTGGCAAGTAATTATGATAGACTCCATTGTTTCCTGGCATATGCCAGCTATTTCAAGATAACATGGCTTTAAATCAATGATGAACATTTAGAAATTTTGAACTCCTAAAGATGTGTATTGTTTTGAAGAATTTCAGAACTTAAAGTTAAAATCCTTCTTTGTATTCTAAATAAATGTAAAATTCAATTTTTTAGGGTACTATTTTGAGACTTTCTGATTTTCAGAAAAATTACGAAAATGCCTTATTCTCTTTCTAGGTAGAGCAATGATAGATATAATACTGTTGCCTTCTGACAAAGATCCTCCTAAATTGAAAGACTGTCTGCCTACTGTGGGAGCACTAAAACATTTGAAGGAATGGTATTCAGCAAAGATTACTATAGCAGGAAATCATTGTGAAATGTAAGCTGTTCTGTTTTTATTGGCTCTCAGTGTTATGTCTTTACAATTAGCATGGTATCCTGTTTTTAATAGACTTATGATTTGAAGTTTTTTTTTAATGTGACAAGATAGTTTTATGTCATACTGTTATTAGAGGTTTATCTATTGAGAAGAATGATTTTTCTTGTTTCATACTTTATATTCCTGAGGTATTTAAGTTTTTAGTAAATATCATCAATGCTGTTTTATAACCATTATTGAGCATTAATTATCTAAACACACTGTGTGCTTTTAAATAAGTGTGTATTGTTCATTGAGCACCACGATGAATACCATGGATACATGGATACACAGGATTTGTTATGTCATATTTGTTTTTTTTGTTTTATGTGCAATGTAGAAACAAGTCTATACGGTTGTGTTTTATGATATTTTAGTAAGGACCAGTTGTATCCTTAAAGAAGTATTCAATTGGATTTATTAACTTCATGATTTTCTTCATTTAACAAATGTTTATTGAGCACTGACTTTATGCCAAGCACAGCAATAGATGCTGATGAGTTAAGAAAGCAAGATTTGATCTTGTTCATTGAAATACAGGGAGAAACAGGAGTGCTAATAGTCATGATCATCTGTGAGAAGTGCTACTATGGAATTCCATACAAAGCTGTATGAGAAAAATTTAGGAGAGCAGTTCTCCCTTTGAAGATAAAGGACTGATACTAAGTCTATGTGTGTGTGTACCTATGTGTATATCTGACACTTTTAAGCTAATAAGTAGTAATAGGAAAATCTGTACCTTCATCTGTAGTGTTAAGGGTAATTCCTCTTAACAGGGATATTGAGATTAAATGGACATGTAATAGTGACTCCCTCAGAGACTGACTTAAGGGATGTTCTATAATATTAGTAGATAAAAGCAGCAATAGAAACTGCATTTTTCCCTGTTAGGATTATAGTTAACTATAACCGTTAAATCTAAGGAAGATATAAAACCCTGTATTTAACCATCATAATCTTTTATTTATAGGAATTGTCAGAAAATTGCAGAATACCTCTCTGCTAATGTTGTATCTTTAGAGGATCTCAAAAATGCTATTGACTCAAAGGAATTATGGAGGGGAAAGATTCAGATATGGGAAAGAAAGGTAAGTGGATTTCTCAGTTATCACAGTTTGCGAAGCAGGCCTTTCAGCTTTATTTACAGCACAGATAATTTAAATGAATTTGAATGAAAATGTACCTTATAAAGATGTTCTAGAATAGCACTATCTAAGAATTTTCTGCGATAATAGAAATGTTCCGCCTTTGCTAGTACAGTAGCCACTGGCCTTATATTGCTACTGAGCACTTTATGTGTGATTATTTATGTGATTATTTCAACCAAAAAATAGAATTTTAAACTTTATTTTAATTATATAGTCACCGTGGTTATCTTTTGGACACTGCAGCTCTAGAATCTAACAGTCTTTTAAAAATATAGAATTTGACATTAGTTGAGTTCATGTTGTTTATCCAAGACGCCTATTTCATTACATGTGTAAACTACTGGAAAGCTGCTTAGAGCATCTTAACTATAATACCATTTTATTTTTTTTTTAAGATTTATTTATTTATTTTTAGGGAGAGAGAGTGGGAGAAGGGGGCGGGACAGAGGGAGAAGGAGAGAAATCTCAAGCAGACTCCTCACTGAGGGCAGAGCCCAATACTGGGCTCAGTCTTACAACCCTGAGATCATGACCTGAGCCAAAATCAAGAGTCAGACGCTTAACTGTCTGAGCCACCCAGGTATAATACTACTTTAAATGATCACTGCTCTCTACTAATCAGCTCTGATTTTGAACAATTTTTTTTAACCTCACAAGATCCCAGATTTTTCAACTACAAGATGAAAATATTGGATTAGTTCAACTTCTCTGATCTTAAATTTCTATGAGACTCCAATTCTATTTTGGCATCTTTTATGATGAATGAATATGTTGAGTGGCTTTTATAAGTTGTGTGCATGTTAAAGTAAGTATCTAGGGTATTTTATATATTTTTGAATATAGGTAAAACTAAAACAATAAAGTTTCTTGGAACGCCTGGCTGGCTCAGTTGGTTAAGCATCTGCCTTCAGTTCAGGTCATGATCCTGGGGTCCTGGGATCGAGTCCTACATCGGGCTTCTTGCTCAGTGGGGAGCCTGCCTCTCCCTCTGCCTGCCGCTCCCCTGCTTGTGCTCTCCCTCTCTCTCTATATCTCTGACAAATAAATACATAAAATCTTAAAGAAAAATACCAAAAAACAATAAAGTTTCTTTTTTTTTTTTTTTAAAGATTTTATTTATTTGAGAGAGAGAGAGAATGAGAGAGAGCACATGAGAGGGAGGAGGGCCAGAGGGAGAAGCAGACTCCCTGCCGAGCAGGGAGCCCGATGTGGGACTCGATCCTGGGACTCCAGGATCATGACCTGAGCCGAAGGCAGTCGCTTAACCAACTGAGCCACCCAGGCACCCAACAATAAAGTTTCTTAATGTTTGTTCGGGGTGGCATGGGAGCATGAGTTGGGTCTTATATTTCTATAAAGATTTATTGCACTAATTACTAGATTTTTTTTCCTTTTCAATTCACCCTTAACTATGGCTTAATAAAACTTCTAATAAGGGGGCACCTGGGTGGCTCAGTTGGTTGAGCAACTGCCTTCGGCTCAGGTCATGATCCTAGAGTCCCTGGATCGAGTCCCCATTGGGCTCCCTGCTCGGTGGGGAGTCTGTTTCTCCCTCTGACCCTCCCCTCCCTCTCATTCTCACTCTCTCTCTCAAATAAATAAATAAAATCTTAAAAAAAAAACCTTCTAATAAGACAATAGGAATTAATGTGATTGGGTCCTTCTTGCTGATTACATGTTGCCTCATCCTTACTTTGGGAAAGTTCAATCTGCAGGTAAACCTTCTGTGCAAGTGGTTTTGATGTAAACAAACCACAGAGCCAGCTTGAAGTCTGTAGGATAGAATTAGCTAGGAGAATTGTTTTTTACACATTTTTTGAAACTGCACGTTTGCATACACACAAATAATGGCAGAGTTCTTTTCATGTGATTCTTTTATGAATAGGAAATTAAATGTCCATATCTCCACAAGATGAATTTAAAACTTGAAATCACTTGTTTTGGTGGAGAATAGCTTTTAGCATAGAGGCATTATAGTGATTAAAGACATAGATTTTGGAGTTAAATTGTCCGCATTCAAATCCCTACTCTATTTCTTGCTAGTTTTGTGTGACACATTGGGTAATAGTTAGGCTTTTGGTCCCACAGTTATCTTCACCTGTAAGATAGGGGTCATAATAGCTCCTATCTCAGAGATTTTTATGAAGGTGAAATTATGTAAAGCACAAAGTAACCACTCATTAAATGTTAGTATCATTGTTACCATTACTATTAAGACCCCTACTATTACTGCTTCTACAGGAATTGATCTTTTCATCAACAGTTTATTTTGAAAGCAAACTATGTGTGAGGCTCTGTCCTAAGAATTTGTTTAAATAAGACAGACACGCTCTGTTTTGCAGAACTTGCAGACTGATAGGAAGCCACATATTGAACAAGTATATGTAAAGGAAATTGTTTGGCTCTCTGGTTGCACAGAATGGGCTTAATACATTCTTGTGGGCTGTTATAGCACCAAAGAGAGCTTTTCATGAAAAGATCCATATGTAAGTTAAAACAGGAAGGATGTATACACAAACGGAAGAACCACATTTTGAGTTGAGGAATCAAAAATATATTTCCATGTGGTTTTCTTCTCAACTTTTACATTGCAATAAGATGTATTGGTCTTTGTAAGTTTATTCATGGTATTTCTAACTGTGTTCTTTTGGTTTCTTTTCAGTTTGGATTTGAAATTAGTTTTCCTGAATTTTGTTTAAAGGGAGTCACACCTAAAAATTTTGGTACATCTAATTTAAATCCTTGCATTCTTGCCAAAAGGGTAATACCATCAAGGGATAAGAACATTTTACCGAAGGTAATCTATGTTTAATTCATTTTGCAATCATCCATTCATGCATATTTTTGTTCTTATAAGATATGTTTGAATCTTAAAATTAACCTTTCTAATATATGTGCTTAAATGTGTTCACTGGCATAATTTTTAATTATAATTAAGCGCTTAAATTATACTGTGTTATCAGCACTGAATGTTGGCAAAACTATCATTATTTTGTTTTTAAAATGGAATGATCCTAACTTTAGATCAGTATAGGCCTGAAACTTCCTTTGGTGAGGACTTTGCTATGGGACCTTTCTGAGACTCGGTTTGGAGGGAATATGATACACTGGAAAGAGAACAGGCTTTGATGTTAGGTAGACCTGGGTTTGAAACCTGGCTCTGTCACCTATAAGGTGTTGTAACCTGGGTAGATTAATTAACTCATTCGTGAAGTGAAGACAGTAACACACTTACCTTACAAAGTTATTACGAAGGTTAAATGAGGAAAGGGATTACACTAACTGACATTTGCTTCATTCACAGTTTAAGAAGTATTGGTTTGTGTCCCATATCTCCATAGGGAGAAAGAGAGAGAGCACGAGCAGGGGGAAGAGCGGCGGGCAGAGGGAGAAGCAGGCTCCCGATAAGCAGGGAGCCCGATGTGGGACTCAATCCCAGGACCCCGGGATCATAACCCGAGCCGAAGGCAGTCACTTAACCGACTGAGCCACCCAGGCGCCCCAATATATTCTTTTCTAAAGATTATAAGATTGATGACTTCAGTGTCTCTTCTTTCATAAGACACCATTCAAGTATGGATAATATATTTAAGTTTTGCTGTTATGGACGGGAATCTTAGGGTACAATCTCTCTCTCTCTCTCTCTCTCTCTCTCTCTCTCTCTCGTGTGTGTGTATTTATGTGTACATATACACATAATTAAAGATGGTGAAATTACTCAGCTTTCTGCAAAGTTTAAAACTTTGGGTAGTCTCCTCAAAATATGTTTGCTTTTCTTTACCCTTCTTGTGAAGTATTGTAGCCTCAACTTCTAAAATATCTGTCCTCCCTCACTAGCTCACTGGTAGCTTAGTTTTAGACTCTGCCCAAAGAAATACTGCAATTTTATTTCTCTGAGTGGAGCTCTCTTTGTTAATTAGGACTCTTGGCTTCACTAGCTCTCCTAACTTCTTCAGCATTTCTTTCAAGGATTTTTTTTTTTTTTTTTTTTAAATCTCAGCACACCACTCAATCTAAGTTCATTCTGGAGAATCTTCTCTTTCTATCTCTCAGTCTTGCAAACGCTCTAAGTTTGTTTCTTCAATATCCTAGCTTCTTGGGTCACCTGTCTTACTGAAAATAAACAGGAAAAGTTGAGAACTCTTGTCTTCCTTTGCTTGCCTCTTTCCAGACTCATTTTCCCTCTGTTAAAACTCTTCAGTTACTAAGAAATCTCTATGTCTGTCTCTACTCTGAAAGGTAGAATTAAAATGGAAGAAATTCTTGTCTGCTATAGAGGATTTAATATTTGGCTTGCATAATGTGTAAACACCTGCTTTTAAAGATCGATTTTAAAGTTTTAAACTCTGATCACTAATTTGTTCACTTTTATTTTATTTGTAGAATTTAAAGTATTACATAATCTTATTTCTTTCATAGGTTTTCCATTATTATGGCCCTGCTTTAGAATTTGTGCAGATGATAAAGTTATCAGATCTACCCTCCTGCTATATGTCGGACATTGAATTTGAGTTGTATCCTTTTATTTACATGTTCATTTTAGATTACATTTTCTGTGTCAGGTAGAATGTTTCCTCCACATTTAGATATTTGACCATACTGGGTTTTTTCTTTAATAATATTCAGTATATTTTTCATTGCCATGGCTTTAAGAGAAGCTCTACAACTTTCAAAAGGAAAAAAATCTTCCTTCAAGTACTATATGCTCCTAGAATAGGCAGAAGACTTTCTGGTATTGCTACTCATTGCTAATGGGGTAGGGAGGATGGAGAAATGTTAGGAATATGTGGAGAAAAACTGAGTAATTTATATACTCCTGAAATGTGCAGATGTTTCTGTTGCCATCAGCAGGCTGGATATATAAGCACCAGTCCACTGTATCTTTTTATATACTTAAGTAAATACAAATGCTGTCTCATGTATCTGCAAATATTCGACATATTTTAGACTGTCTTTTAAGAAAAGGATTTTTAGAAGTACACCTAAGAACAGAACATTTTATATAAAAAGAAATTGTTGCCTGGATTTGGAACTCTAGCATGGTGTTCTTAAATTTTTGTGTAGAAACTATAGTTTTTACAAATCTCTTTTTCCGGTGCTTTATAGGGATGCTCTTCATAGAAGCACTTTTTTCTTGGTATATTTTCAGCATTAGAAAAATTCTTTTCCTTAAGGGGAGGAGCAATTGTGAATTCCTACAGTTAAAATTTTTAATAAATTAATCTAAGCACCTTGTGAATTAGAGGACCAAACTTGTTTTAGGGACTAGTATTGTTTCACGGTTACCATTCTGTCATTTCTTTAACTCCTTAGTGCAGAGGGTTGACAAAAAACAATACCAAACAGAATTCCATGTTGTTGTTGGAGCAGATTTCTTCTTTGCGTGGCAAGGTATAGGTTTTTTGTTTTGTTTTTAACTTAACATTTAAGGATGGGTGAGAAAAGGGAATATAGTTTGTTAATCTGTTTTTGCATAATAATTTTGCTTCTTTAATATAACAAAGGATTTTGGTCCTAATTGATATTAAGATACTTTGAACTTCCCATAATAACACCAAAGTACTCTGCAGACATGAAGTGATATTAAGTTTTTGGAAGAGATTTTCAAAAATAAGCTTCATGACTGGTAATTTTGTTAGTTTTAAAATTTGAAAACACGTTAGATTATTGTTAATCTACTCCTTCAACATCTGATTTCAGTTATATGAGAAGATATTCGTACACTTGCATTATCTTTTTCATGGTAGGACAGATGGGTGGAAATGAGAAAAACTTCTAAAGCCTCACAGTATTATCAATAAGTTTTCAGTTTTTCTTTTTTTGTTTTTAAGATTTTATTTATTTATTTGTCAGAGAGAGAGAGCACAAGCAGGGGGAGTGGCAGGTAGAGGGAGAAGCAGACTCCCCACTGAGCAAGGAGCCCAATGTGGGGCTCTGTCCAAGGATCCTGGGATCATGACCTGAGCCGAAGGCCGACACTTAACTGACTGAGCCACCCAGGCATCCCTCAGTTTTTCTTTCTTAATTCTGGTGATGTTTATGAGATTTGTGGCTATTTCAATAGTTGTGTATATATATACACACACACACATATACATATATATACACATATATATGTATATGTATATATTTAAGTCATCTATTTAAATTCAAGTATAGTTTTTAATGGGAAAAACTAAAAGTTTGCTTTTCTTTCTGGTTATTTACTGTGTTTCTATGAAAACAATTTTTAATGCACAGAATATTCATTGGCAATATTTAACATTATTTTACTATTTTAACAACAAATAAACTATTTCAAACAATTGTGTAGGGAGGAAAATTATTATTAAAATTATAGTTTCCCTATGGCACTATAGTCAAATACTGGTTATAATTCCCTTAGAAAATTGATACAGTAATGGAAATAATGATTTTGGCCTTAAGATGCTTGACTATAGATAATTTAAAATTTTGACTTTCATGGTTAAGCGTCTGAATCTTGATTTTGGCCCAGGTCATGATCTCAGGGTGGCATAGTCAAGCCATGTTGGGCTCCACTCTGGGTCATGGAGCCTGCTTAAGATTTTCTTCCCCTCTCCCTTTGCCCTCCCCCCGCCCCACCCCTTGCATGTTCTCTCTCTGTGTGTCTCAAATAAATAAATCTTAAAATTTTGACTTTCAGCCTCTTTTTCCATAAAATTAAGTTTTTTAATAGTGTACTTGTGTTTATTTGATGAAGTAGCCTTTGAAGGAACAGCCTGAAGTATAATATTAGCCTGTGTTTTCATCCTCTAAAGAATACCTAATGTGAAATTTAAAACATTTATCTTTTCTTATTTATCCAACATGTATCTTATTATGTGCTAGACACTGTTTTAGGTATTAGGGATCCAGTGATGGATTAGAGAGATGAACACTATCCTCATGGAACTTATATTTTGGTGGGAAAAAGAGAAAATAATAAGGAATATGAAGAGGGGAGCCTGGGTGGCTCAGTCAGTTAGGCAGCTGACTCTTGGTTTTAGCTCAGGTCATGATCTCAGGGTCGTGAGATCCAGCCCCATGTGGGGGTCTGCACTGAGTGTGGAGCCTGCTTAAGATTGTCTCTCCCTCTCCCCCATTCCTCATACTCCCTCTCTCCCCCTCCAACAAAAGGAACTATGAAGAAAACAAGCAGACTGCAATAGAGTAATAAGGTGAACTTACTTTAATCGAATTAATAAGATCATATATCTTTATAAAAATATGCACATAGAAATCTTGCAAAGTTGTATAGTAAAAAGAAAAAGCAGAAAAAGGAAAGAAAAAAAAGCACAAAGAATTAAAAAAAAAAATCTGTTCCTGCTTTAACCCAAGTAACTAAATAGTTCTCTGTTTAACCTTATCTAGTTCACCTAATTTTGGGGAGCCTCTTCATTCTAGGAAATGAGAATATCATTTATCATTAACCATTTCACCTGTGTTTTCAAATAGGGGAGGGGAGGAGTATGGTAGAATAGAAAGTCTCAAGTAAGAGTGTATATACTTTAGAAAACTTAGATTTAAGTCCTAGTTCTACCACTTACTGGCTTATAGCTTTTTAAATTGTAAACTGTAAGTAATAATCCCTGTTTTACCTGTTGCGAAAGTTGCAATGAAAACCAATTGGAATATATTTTACAAGCTGTGAAGTATGCTATAAAAGATGGTTGGTAACTAATTTTAATGTCTTTGAAGTTTATCTGGCCTGAATGATAGACATGCATATGTGAAATATTTTCCTGAAAGGTATAAAGCTCCAAATATCCTCTAGATATTTTGAAGATAAAATGAAATTTTTAGGAATTGCTTTTATAGGTAACTTTTCAAGTCAAAATCAGATACATACCTGTAATTTATTTAATACAGGTATAAAATAATCCTTAATGCATCTCGTTATTGAAGACAGGCAACACTAATATTAGAAGCAAACTAAATGATATTTATATCGTATTTTCAGTTGTTTTGTTTTAAATTTGGTATATTAGATTGTCATTTTTATTGCTTCTTGGACAACGACTATAAAACATTAGAGTATTCTTGGGGTGCCTGGGTGGCTCATTGGTTGAGCATCCGACTCTTGATTTTGGCTCAGGTCATGATCTCAGGGTCATGAGATCGAGTCCCGCATTGGTTGGGTTCCGTGCTCAGCACAGAGTCTGCTTGGGATTCTCCTTTTCCCTTTTCCTCTGCATCCTACCCCTGCTCATGTGCTCTTTCCCTCTCTCTCTCTCTCTAAAATAAATAAATAAAATCTTTAAAAAATACTAGAGTATTCTTTATCAGTAAGGGACAAATAAATGATGGAATTTTTTATAGATGTTCCTACTTTAATGCAGCAAAAGGGATGATTTTTGGAAACATAATTTAGCTAACATATCTCTGAATGTGAAGTACTGTATTTTCCTTTTATACTAGGTCATAATTAGTTTTTTACATTTTAGAAAAAAGTAGTTTTGATTTGCACGCTCATCCTTTGAAATAATTCTAGTGCTTTATAACTTGGTTTTCATTTATTTTTTCAGCAGTTTTGTGTGAGGGGCTGGGGCAGAGACTGCCTGCTGTGTGCCCGGGGCTTGTTTCAGATGCTGGAGAGAATAAAATGGATTAGGTCCCTCCTTAGGAAGCTTTCATAATACTTAAATTTTAGTGATTTATATGATCTTAAGTCAACTTCTGACTTTAAAAAAACAAATTTGATCAGGCCCAGAATAAAAATAAAAACCTTTTATAGTGAAGCTTATTTTATTAGATTAGTAAAAAATAAGAAGATTGTTAAGGAATCATGATATCTACTAATTGTATGACCAGGAAATATTTTTTATTTTGTTTTATTTATTTTTAAAAAAAATTTTTGAGAGAGAGCAGCAGGGGTGGGGGCTGGTAGTAGTAGGAGGGGCGGAGGGAGAGGGAGCTAGAGATTCTTAAGCAGGCTCTACACCCAGCATGGAGCCTGATACAGGGCTCGATCACACAATCCTAAGATCATGACCTGAGCCAAAATCAAGAGTCGGATACTTAACCAAACGAGCCACCCAAGCACCCCAGGAAATATTTTTTTTAAAAGATTTTATTTATTTATTTGATAGAGAGAGACATAGCGAGGAAGGGAACACAAGCAGGGGGAGTGGGAGAGGGAGAAGCAGGCTTCCCGCCGAGCAGGGAGCCCGATGTGGGGCTCTATCCCAGGACCTTGGGATCATGATCTGAGCCGAAGGCAGACGCTTAATGACTGAGCCACCCAGGCGCCCCCCAGGAAATTTTTTTTTTTTTTAAGATTTTATTTATTTATTTGAGAGAGAGAGAATGAGAGAGAACACATGAGAGGGGATAGGGTCAGAGGGCAAAGCAGACTCCCCGCCGAACAGGGAGCCCGATGCGGGACTCGATCCCGGGACTCCGGGATCATGACCTGAGCCGAAGGCAGTCGCTTAACCAACTGAGCCACCCAGGCGCCCCAGGAAATATTTTTTTAAGAAGAGAGTTTGCAAGGTTAGAAATGTGATTCCCTTAGTGCCTGCTTGTCCAGGTGGTGCCTACTGAAAAGAATGAACCAAAGTTTTGAAATGGTATTTGGTTTTTAAATTCTGGAGATAGTATGATAACCTAGAAGCACCATCCTCAAGTCTTAGAGTGTATCTAATGATTAGTGCATGAGTGAGAACGAGTTATCAGAATCCAAGTTTGTTTTGAACACAGTATAAACAATTGACATAAATGTATTTTGTAGGAAATTGTAGTTTATGGGATTTAGAAATGTTTATTTTTGTATTTGTAGCAAATGTTTATTCAAGAATAAGTTGTCTCAAACATTTGGCTACTTCTTTGCCTGGGTAGGACATACTTATAATATCAGGCTTTAAGTTGTGCATTGAACTGCATTTAGCATCTCTGATTTGTTAAGCTTTAACTATAATAATTACATAATTAAGTTATAACTGGGCCCTGATCTAGCATACTCACAGCTTTGTCTATCCTTTGGGCAAAATACTTTTGTTATGAATTTTGTGCTACATAGTCTTATTTATGCAAGTATGAAGAACTAGGATTTAGTGTTTCAAAGTTAAATATAGATCTTTTTATATTTAATGATTATTTTCTATTGCTAATATTTTTTTATTTTTAGTGTCTAATAATTATGTGAAATACATTTGTCTTAGAATTAAAAAAAGGCATGGCTGTAATAACAAAAATAAACATTTAATTTTCCCTTTTTTTTGTTCCTAATATACTTATTTGTATATCTAAGAATGCATAAGATAATAAATATCAGTAAAACTAATACATTAAAGTATTGACTTAATATCATATATGTCATGAGACTCATCCATCTACAAGTGACAATTAAAAGTGATTTTTCTGTTCCATTGATCTGTGTGTCTGTTTTTGTGCCAGTACCATACTGTCTTGATGATGACAGCTTTGTAATAGAGCTGGAAGTCCGGAATTGTGATGCCGCCAGCTTTGCTTTTCTTTATCAACATTCCTCTGGCTATGCGGGGTCTTTTCTGGTTCCATACAAGTTTTAGGATTATTTGTTCCATTTCTTTGAAAAAAGTTGATGGTATTTGATTAACATAACATAATAAAATAAAATTTTAAAAGAAGTCATTTTTCATTAGATTTGAGATCTATAAGATATCTTACTTAAATTTCCCCAGAATTAAAAAAAAATGTTATTTATTGGGATTTGCTGGTTGTTGTAGCTTATATTTCTAAAATAACAAGCAAAGTGTAGCTTTCAGAGTGCAGTTTGTTTTATTCAGTACCTAATCAAATTGAGATTTTGCCTAAATATCATATGCTGGCTTTGGGAAAACAAATATTTAATAAAAATCTGTATGCCCAGCCCTGGGAAGGCAAAGATGAATAAGCTGAGTTTTCTCACAAATCAGTCAGAAGCTGCTGTATGTTTTCTGGCATATGATTCATGGTTTCTTTGCAGTTTATACCTTATTAGGATTAAATCTCTAATTTCTAGGAACAGAGTTTCGAAATTACCTACAGATGTATTATAATTTTGAAACCAGAACAATAATCCAGCCAGACAAAAGGTTATAAAATTATGGCTAAGTATGACAAAATCTTTTGATGATGGCGTTCCCAGCCTCTCACTCGTTTGCAGATATACAAAGAAATGATACCACAACCTGAACTTGAAGCAAATATTGTGAATAACAAGGTTTTCAGAGATCTGTAACTTACTGGAAAAGAGACCCCATGTTTGACTACCTTTGTCTGGTTTTTTACTTTTTTTTCTGACAGTTTGGGCATTGTTTTTGTTTTTCCAGTGGACTTGTGAGAGAGCATTACAAAGTACCTATTAGGTGAAATTCGAGTGGAAAATTGTCAGGTGACACTATTTAAGAATTAATCTCAGTGTGCAGTCACTAAAAATATGTTCTGTTTTATCCAGGTCGGTGCTCTCTTTGTATTGCCATGTGCTATTAGTAACACACTCATTCCACCTCCCAGCCAGCTCAGTTCAAGAAAATGGAGAGAATACATAGCTAAAAAGCCTAAGACAATCAGTGGTAAGTAGTAAATCGTTGTTTTATGAAATGGAGATAACATGCTTGATGAGAAAATAATATTTATTACTACTGATTAAAACGAACCCACATCCTTTTAAGATTTTTTATAATCTCTTAGTAACCTCCTGTTAGTAACAACAAAGTGTATGCTACCTTATTCAAAAAAATATCAGTGATCTAAAGGCGGAAGTTTTGATTAAGTACATAGCTAATTATATTGAACATGGGTTTCTTAGAGACATTTCAAGAATGAAATTTATGAAAATAAAGTGGTGAGGGTGCCTGGGTGGCTCAGTCAGTTAAGCGTCTGCCTTTGGCTCAGGTCATGATCCCAGGGTCCTGGGATCGAGGCCCAGGTCAGGCTCCTTCTGCCCCTCCCCCTGCTCATGCACAATCTTTCTCTCTTGCTCAGTCTCTCAGATAAATAAATAAAATCTTTTTTTAAAGAAAAAGAAAAAGTGGTTATTTTATTATATGGTAGGTACATAAGAAAACAAACTGGTGATTAAGTTTTCTAAAGAAATTAGAAGTTAACAATTATATGTTATGCAGTGTTCTGCGTACTTTAGAAATATTGGCTCCTTTAATTCTTATAATAGCCCTATAAACTTATTTTTATATCCATTTAACAGACTAGGAAATTGGGGCTTGAAGAAGTTACAGAGCTGTTAATTGGCAGAATCTAATAGTTAATAGCTCTGTAACTTCTCCAAGAATTTGAACCCAGGCTCTGTGCTCTTAACTACTGCACTGTATTGCATCTAGTACTTTATTACATTCAAAATGTCACTGTCAAAATGAAATCTTAATTTCTGTTGTAAAATCAGATCATTTATATCCAAACTTTAGTATTTTATTAGGTAATTACAGCTCAAAAATTTTAGTTACTTGCCCGAAGTCATATAGCTAAAGAATGTTTCTTCATACTTTGCTTATATGTGTTTTTTTTATTGGATAATAATTTGTTTAAATTAGTTTTGAGCTTGTAGTTAGTTTTCGAGACCCATGATATGATGGGACTAAGAATTGGAATTTGAACATGCCCACCTGGATTGTTCTAGAAGACCTCTCTAGCAATACTTCAGAGCCGTATAATCCTGAGGAATATGGATTTAAAATCAGCAACTTACACAGTATTATATAGGTGAGATACTGAAATCCATCTTAGGAAATGTTGAATTTGAAAAGGAGATGATAGCTATATGGAAATTTAAATTTAAGAGTTTGAGATTAGATCTGTTATCCCCAGAGAGTGGTCAGGGCTAGAGATTTAGATTTTACCAGCTGTCTGGCCTATTTTATAACAAACCAGCCTAAGACTAAGTGGCTTCAAAGAGCAAATGCTTTTATTTGCTCGCAGTTTTGCAGTTTGACCTAGCGTCAGCTGGGCAGTTCTCCCGTTCTCACCCGTGGTCACGGATGTGGCTGCGCTGAGCTTGTGGGTTGTTCAGAAGTTGGGCTCAGCTTGGGATGCAGGGACAGCTATCTTTCTTTCCCCGTGTAGTCTCAGAGCCTTTTCTCTTGGCCCATGGTTTCTTCATGTGATCTCTAGCAGGTTAGCTGGAATTTTTACGCGGTGGCTTAAGACTCCAAAACGTACAAAAGTCAAAGCTGCCAGGACTTCTAAGGCTTGATCCCAGAACTGGCCCAGCATCACTTCTGCTGTATTCTTTTTTTTTTTTTAAGATTTTTATTTATTTGACAGAGAAAGATACAGCGAGAGAGGGAACACAAGCAGGGGGAGTGGGAGAGGGCGAAGCAGGCCTCCTGCCCAGCAGGGAGCCCGACGCGGGGCTCGATCCCAGGACCCTGAGATCATGACCTGAGCCGAAGGCAGACGCTTAACGACTGAGCCACCCACGCGCCCCCTGCTGTATTCTTTTATTTAAAGCTGCTCAGAAGAGTGGCCCAGATTCAAAGGGGAGGTGATTAGACAAGGGTGTGAATACTGAGAAGCCACCAGTGTAGAAAGCCTCCCAGTGACTGTGTATAGGTAATAGTTGAAGCCTTAGGAGTAGTTGGACAAAACCATATAGACAGCATGACTAGAGAAGAGAGCCAAGGCTAGGATCTTCAGAAATGCCTGAATTTAAGGTAAAGGTGGAAGAAAAGCTAGGAAATGATTTAATAAATAGTGGTTGGAAGACCCTAGAGAGCTATAATCATTAACATCAACATCAAAGTATCATTTATTGCATGACACACTGTGGGAAATAAAGGGGAGTCAAACTGGGTCCTTACACTTGAGGAAGTAGTTGCACGGTCTTTTTCTTTGTGGAATTTGTAGTCAAGTGATGAAAGCACTTTGAAAAATCATTATAAATCTGTTTAGTCGACACTGCGAAGGTAAAGTAGAGGATACTTCCAGAGTGTTTGGCCTGGCATAGTCGCAAGAATTCAGAGCAGCTTCCTGGGGGAACAGATGTTGTTCATGTGGTTAAATGCACTGTACTCGTACATAAAGAAGTGCAGCTCTGGCCCTTCTCAACTCCTCCCAGGGAGCAGATGTAGCTGTGGGGGTTTGGGCACCTGCTAAAACAAAATCAGAAATAGGTGTGCTAGGTGGCAGTAGAGGCAATTTCACTTATTTTACGTGAAATCATAGGATAATATGTATCCATTTCTCAATATTACACATGTTTAAGGCTTACTAATATGAATTGCATATTAATATCTCCTAACTAAACTTGAGTATATTCTGGACAGCCCATTATTTATTTTTTCTTTGTAACTTTTTCTAAGGTAATTTACTGATTTAGAATTTATTCTTAAATAGGTTTTTTTTTTTTTCATGAGTTTTATTGCAACTTTAAGAAAATACCTTAGTATGTGGCTTGATTTGATTTCCTTAAATTATCACCTCTTGAAATTTGGAGATTAATATTGGTTAACTTCTGAATAATAAGACATATATCACATGACATTCTTCAAAGGCAGGTTGTTGATTACTGATCAGGCTGTATCATTAAGTGCTGATGAAGCTGACACTTTACAGTATTTTTTTTTTTTATCTTAGAAGTAGAAACAATCAAATTGGACAGTTGATTATTAAGTTCTCTTCTACCCATAGCCCTTTCTGTAGGGGAAATTATTTATCTCATCGACAGAGCTCCTTTTGTAAAAGAAGAGCCAAGTTTTAGCTAGGATAAAGTTTTCACAGCTCTTACTTAGGAAGCACTTACTTAGTACCACTACCCGTAGCCTCTCTCACTATTCCAAATAAGATACCAACTGTGCGATCAGCCTCTTAAGTCAGCATTCTGTTCCCATGCCTTACTGCATTATGTCCAGCTGTGCTCTGTTGTTGGCCCTGCGTGTCCCGTCCTCCAAGCTAAACTTTTATACTGTTTCCTTAAGCTGTTCTCTGATTTTCATCCTTTATGACCTTGTTCATTCATTTAGTCAGTCAGTCAGTCATACCTTTCATTCATTTTTTTTTTTTTTTTTGAGATTGGTAGATATTGTGGATCAGGCATGGTACAATATCTGGAGATTAGTAATGAGCAAGATAGACCTGGCTCCTCCTTTCCTGGAATTTGACCTGTAATAGGAAATAGATATTGAGAAGTCATTATTAAGTCTTAATTATAACATTGTATTCAGTAGCAACCGACTATAAATCCACAAAAGATAGTATCTTGAAAAAGGTTAGATGTGGAAAGGCTATCAACAACAATGGGGGGGGGTGTAAGCACTTGTACATATTTATTTATATAATCAAGCATCTACAATATAGTAGGCCCCATTACACGTGCTGGACTGGCAGTAAATAGAACACAGTCCATGTCCTCGGGAAGCTTACATAACCGTGGAGGGAATGGGTTTAGATTTTACCTCAGAAACCTGTATGGTTAGGTCTCTCAGTTTTGATGGGCCTTTACTCCAGGCATTTTCTCATTCAGGACCTAATTTGCCATCCCATTTAAAATTGCAAATAGACTCTTCTCCTGACATTTTATCCATTTCCCCAGCTTTATTTTTTCTTTTTAGTACTTATCACTATCTAATATACTAAGTGTGTGTCTTTTTCTCTCACTCGAAGTGACAAGAGACAAGATGGAATTTTTTACTTTTATTCATTTTATTTTCAGTGCCTGGAACAGTACCAGTTACTTATTAGGTACTCAAAAATAGTTGTTAAGTAATATGTGAAATATATATTTCCAGGTAGTAATAACTGTTGTCTGGAAAAGTAGAAAGATTTTAAATGGATTCCATGGTGCAATGTGAATAAAAATTTGTGCCCCAGTTTTTATCAGTTCCTTAAGTTTAACAAATCATCTCTGATGAAATAAAATACATACATAGTTTGAACCATATGGTATTGCTTATTTGTATATCAAAAATTGTTAAGTATCAGCAGTTTCATATGGTTTGACCTAAAATAGAAAACCAATGTCCCATTTGAATTATGCTTAAATTAAGTGTAGTCAAAGAATGATTTTTAACAGTGATTTTCAGTGAAATACCCAGAAAGTATTATGATACTAGGAGAAATGCAAAAGAACTATGTGAACAAATGCAACTGAGCTAAACCCAATTACTCTGAAGAAAGGCTTCTATATTTAACACTTGTACTGAAAAGCCAGTTGTATAATGAAAAGTGCTGGCTTACCATATGTTCACAGAGAAGTTTTACAGAATTGTCAAAAAACTGGATGTTGATCATTGCCTCACTGTACATTACAAATGAATAAGCTAAAGTATAGAGAAATCAACAACCTTCTCTAATATCATAGGGTGCAGTCAGAATTTTCACCCAAGTCTGACTGCATCTACAAACCATCCATGTTAATTTTACAATCTTGAGTCCTATTGTTGTCTCATTTTTTTTAATTGGAATTCTTTTGAAAGGAAATATTTTAAAGGCACTCTTGAAAAAAGTTACTGTTTTGTTGATTGACAAGTCTTCTAATAAAAATATTTTTAAAGGGACTAGATTAATAAGAGCTAATGAAATGTTTTGAATTGATGAAGCATGTGCCTTTATTCTTTTTTTTAAATTTTATTATGTATGCTAATCACCGTACATTACATCATTAGTTTTTGATGTAGTGTTCCATGATTCATTGTTTGCATATAACACCTAGTGCTCCATTCAGTACGTGCCCTCTTTAATACCCATCACCAGGCTAACCCATCCTCCTACACTCCTCCCCTCTAGAACCCTCAGTTTGTTTCTGAGTCCATAGTCTTTCATGGTTCGTCTCCCCCTCCAATTCCCCCCCTTCATTTTTCCCTCCGTACTATCTTCTTCTTTTTTTTTTTTTTTAAACATATAATGTATTATTTGTTTCAGAGGTACAGGTCTGTGATTCAACAGTCTTACACAATTCACAGTGCTCACCATAGCACATACCCTCCCCAATATCTGTCACCCAGCCACCCCGTGCCTCCCACCCCCCACCACTCCAGCAACCCTCAGTTTGTTTCCTGAGATTAAGAATTCCTCATATTGGGGCGCCTGGGTGGCTCAGTTGGTTAAGCGACTGCCTTCGGCTCAGGTCATGATCCTGGAGTCCCTGGATCGAGTCCCGCATCGGGCTTCCTGTTCGGCAGGGAGTCTACTTCGTCCTCTGACCCTATCCCCTCTCAGGTGTTCTCTCTCTCTCATTCTCTCTCTCTCAAATAAATAAATAAAATCTTAAAAAAAAAAAAAAAAAAGAATTCCTCATATCGGTAAGAGCATATGATACCTGTCTTTCTCTGATTGACTTATTTCGCTCAGCATAATACCCTCCAGTTCCATCCATGTCGTTGCAAATGGTAAGATTTCATTTCTTTTTATGTCTGCTTAATATTCCATTGTATATATATACCACACCTTCTTTATCCATTCATCTGTTGATGGACATCTTGGCTCTTTCCACAGTTTGGCTATTGTGAACATTGCTGCTATAAACATTGGGGTGCACGTACCCCTTCGGATCCCTACATTTGTATCTTTGGGGTAAATACCCTATAGTGCAATTGCTGGGTAGTATGGTAGCTCTATTTTCAACTTTCTGAGGAACCTCCATACTATTTTCCAGAGTGGCTGCACCACCTTGCATTCCCACCAACAGTGTAGGAGGGTTCCCTTGTCTCCACATCCCCTCCAACATCTGTCGTTTCCTGACTTGTTAATTTTAGCCATTCTGACTGGTGTGAGGTGGTATCTCATTGAGATTTTGATGTTGAGCACTTTTTCATGTTGTCTGTTGGCCATTTGGATGTCTTCTTTGGAAAAATGTCTCTTCATGTCTTCTGCCCATTTCTTGATTGGATCATTTGTTCTTTGGGTGTTGAGTTTGATAAGTTCTTTATAGATTTTGGATACTAGCCCTTTATCTGATATGTCATTTGCAAATATCTTCTCCCATTCTGTCAGTTGTCTTTTGGTTTTGTTGACTGTTTCTTTTGCTGTGCAAAAGCTTTTTATCTTGATGAAGTCCCAATAGTTCATTTTTGCCCTTGCTGCCCTTGCCTTTGGCGATGTTTCTAGGAAGAAGTTGCTGCAGCTGAGGTCGAAGAGGTTGCTGCCTGTGTTCTTTAGGATTTTGATGGACTCCTGTCTCACATTTCGGTCTTTCAGCCATTTTGAGTCTGTTTTTGTGTGTGGTGTAAGGAAATGGTCCAGTTTCATTCTTCTGCATGTGGCTATCCAATTTTCCCAACACCGTTTGTTGAAGAGACTGTCTTTTTTCCATTGGACCTTCTTTCCTGCTTTGTCGAAGATTAGTTGACCACAGAGTTGAGGGTCCATTTCTGGGCTCTCTGTTCTGTTCTTTTGATCTATGTGTCTGTTTTTGTACCAGCACCATACTGTCCTGATGATGACAGCTTTGTAATAGAGCTTGAAGTCCAGAATTGTGATGCCACCAGCTTTGCTTTTCTTTTTCAACATTCCTCTGGCAATTCGGAGTCCTTTCTGGTTCCATACAAATTTTAGGATTATTGGTTCCATTTCTTTGAAAAAAGTTGGTGGTGTTTTGATAGGGATTGCATTAAATATGTAGATTGCTCTAGGTAGCATTGACATCTTCACAATATTTGTTCTTCCAATCCATGAGCATGGAACGTTTTTTCCATTTCTTTGTGTTTTTCTTTCATGAGTATCTTATAGTTTTCTGAGTACAGATTCTTTGCCTCTTTGGTTAGATTTATTCCTAGGTATCTTACGGTTTTGGGTGCAGTTGTAGACGGGATTGACTCCTTAATTTCTCTTTCTTCTGTCTTGTTGTTGGTGTATAGGAATGCCACTGATTTCTGTGCATTGGTTTTATATCCTGCCACTTTAATGAATTCCTGTATGAGTTCTAGCAGTTTTGGGGTGGAGTCTTTTGGGTTTTCCACATAAAGTATCATATCACCTGCAAAGAGTGAGAGTTTGACTTCTTCTTTGCCAATTCGGATGCCTTTTATTTCTTTTTGTTGTCTGATTGCTGTGGCTAGGACTTCTAGTACTATATTCACCACAGTCAATTTTAGGACATTTTCATGTCTCCAGAGAGCAACTCCAAACCCTTTAGCAGTCCCTCCCCATTCCCATTGCGTGCTCCTCCCCCCAGCCCTTAGGCAATCACTAATTTATTTCTTTCTGTATAGATTTGCCTGTTCTAGGTATTTCATATAAACTAATCATACAATAAATAAATGTCATCTTTAATGTCTGGCTTCTTTCACATATAGCATGTTTTTAAGGTTCATCTTTGTTGTACAACATACCGATACTTCGTTCTTTTTATTGCTGAATACAACTCGTCATTTGAATGTATCACTTATTATTTATTCACACATCAGTTGATGGACACTTTAGCTGTTGACCCTTTCAAGCTATTGTAAATAATGCTGCCATGAATATTTATGTACATGTTTTTGTGTGAGCATATGTTTAAAATTATTTTGGATATAAACCTGGGAGTGGCATTTCTGAGTCATATGTTAATTATATGTTTAACTTTTTTGAAGAATTGCCAAACAGTAGCTGTACCATTTTATATTCCCAACAGCAATCTATAAGAGTTCCATTCTCTCTACATCTTTATCAGTACCTGTTATTGTCTGTATTTTTTGTTACATTCATCCAAGGGAGGTGAAGTGGTATCTCTTTGTGGTTTTGATTTACATGATGTTTTTGGCTAATGATGAGGATCTTTACATGTGCTTATTGGCCATTTGTATATATCTTTGGAGGAAAGTCTATTCAGATCCTTTACTCAGTTTTTATTTTTTTATTTTATTTTATTTTTTTTAAAGATTTTATTTTTATTTATTTGAGAGAGAGAGAATGAGAGAGAGAGAACACCTGAGAGGGGATAGGGTCAGAGGACGAAGCAGACTCCCTGCCGAGCAGGAAGCCCAATGCGGGACTCGATCCAGGGACTCCAGGATCATGACCTGAGCTGAAGGCAGTCGCTTAACCAACTGAGCCACCCAGGCGCCCCCTTTACTCAGTTTTTAATTGAGTTGTCTTTTTATTGCCATAGGAGTTATTTATATATTCTAGATACAAATCCCTTATAAGATATACTATTTACAAAAATTTCCCTGTGCGGGCGCCTGGGTGGCTCAGTTGGTTAAGCAACTGCCTTCGGTTCAGGTCATGATCCTGGAGTCCCTGGATCAAGTCCTGCATCGGGCTCCCTGGTTGGCGAGGAGCCTGCTTCTCCCTCTAACCTTCCCCCCTCTCATGTACTCTTTCTCTCTCTCACTCTCGTTCTCTCAAATAAATAAATCTTTAAAAAAAAAAAATTTCCCTGTGTTCTGTAGGTTGACTTTTTTTTTATTAATTGGTCATAGTTACTGAATAAATAGTATATGTCAGGCATCAATCTAAGCACTTTCCCTACAGCATCTCATATTTATTCCTCACAGCAGCCTTGTCATATGGATACTTCTTTTTAAAATTAATAATCTTTATTTTTTTAGAGCATTTTAGGTACTCAGCAACATTGAGCAGAAAGTACAGAGAGTTTCCTTATAGCCCATGTCCTCACACACATATAGCCTCCCTTTACCAACATTCCACCCCAATGGTACATTTGTTAAAATTGATAAGCTTGCATTGACATATCATTATTATCCGAAGCCCATAGTGGGTTGACTTTTCGTTCTCTTGATGGTGTACTTTTAAGCACAAAAGTTCTTAATTTGGGTGAAATTCAGTTTTCTCTTTTTCTTTTGTTCGTTGTGCTTTGTGTCTCTTATTTAACAAACCATTGCCTAATCCCAAGGTCATGAAGATTTTTTCCTTTGTTTTATTGTAAGAGCTTTAAAGTTTAACTGTTAAATTTATGTTTTTGATCCATTTTAGATTAATATGTGAGGTAGAGGGGTAGGGGTGCAACTTCATTCTTTTGCATATTGGATGTTCGGTTGCTCCAAGACCATTTGTTGAAAAAACTGTTCCTTCTCCCATCAAATTGTCTTGGTGCCTTCGTTGAAAATCATGTGACTGTAAATGTGAGGGTTCACTTATGGATTCTCAGTTCTATTACTCTGTATGTCTGTTGTTACACCAGTGCCTCAGTGTCTTGATTACAGTAGCTTTATAGTGAGTTTTCAAACAGGCAAGTATGGATCCTCTAAGCTCCTTCACTCTCACCACACACTCAAATTCTTCTCATTTCCCTCTCATACAGTAATTTTAAATTAATATTAGTTGTTTTCATTATTTTGATTATGTAATCGCTCTTCACAGTTGAGCCATGTAATGTATCTTATTTTCCTTTCCTCTACAGTATTCTGTTTTAGCTAGAGTCCGTGAATCTTTTTTTATATCCAGCCACAAAGCCTTCCCCCAGTGGTGAAACTCCTTTCAGTACCTTCAAGCACATTAAGTATTCTATCAGTCATGTATATGTAAGAAATCTCTTCCAGATCTTTATGACCTGTCTAATCCAGACTGGTTTCTCTAGCTTTGTTCCATACCTTTGGATTTAAAAGACTAGTTTTTCATCATCATGGAAATTTCTTTTGCCCTTTCTCTGTTGGTGCCTTTAATCGTCTTGTCTCTTCCCTTAGTCCCTATTTTGGTGGAGCAGATTTGCTAAAATCTTCCTGAAATTTTGACGGTATTGCTCCATTATCTTCCAGCTCTTAGTGCTGTTGTTTAGAATTCTAGTGCTGTTTTCATTCTTGATTTTTTTTTAATAGTAAATCCATATTTTCTCTGGAATTTTGCAGAATCTTCTACTTGTTCTTAGTCTTCTGAATTTTCATGATGATGCACCTTGGTGGGTCTATTTTTATTCTTGTATTGGGCTCTCAGCATGCCTGGAAGCTTGTCTTTTTATTGGGGAAAGAGTTCTTATAATTTATTTTGTTGGTAATTTCCTTCCTCCTGTTGTTTTATGTTCTCACTTCTATTACTCCTGTGTAGATGTTGTTCCTCCTGATTTGAGTGTCTGTCTCTCTTTATCTTCTCTACTATTTTCCATTTTTTTGTCTTCTTACTTCACTACTTTCTGTAGATTCACTGAACTTTTCTTCTACCAATTTAGATGAAGTATATGTTTATGCTTTTCTTAGTTTTAATCTCCATGAGCTCTTTCTTATTAATGTTCTTATAATCTCCTGTTCTTATTTAATGGATGAAGTATCTTCTCTGAGGATTTTAGTGATCTGATTGGTTGGTTTGTTTGTTTCTTGTGTGTGATTTCTTTTTACTGTGTATTCTTTGTTTCCTTGCAAGTCACTTTTTTCTGTTTATTTTGGCATCTAGTTTTCATACTAGCAACTTTTTTCTTGAGATCTCATAACATTTGCCTGCCTGCTCACATTTAAGGGATAATACCAGAAAACTAATGGGAAAATTTAGGTGCATGAGTGTAGCTTGTTGGCTGTGATCTTCATTTTAGGGTGATCTCCCTGGGACCTTAGCTGATCCCGATGTTGGGATTCTTCGGTCTTTCCTCTAGGACTGACCACATTTCCAAAAGAAAGCTCAATTCTGTTATCTGGCTTCCAAAATTCTAGAAGTTATATAGGTGAAGTAGGGCAAAGGATCTCAATATTCAATATACAAGTACATGCTTAATCCACTGATAATTAACTCTAACCCTACTCTCTGTCCAGTATCTCTCAGGCCAGAGACACCTTGTTTTACTTTCTGCAGAAAATAAGCCACTAGTCTTCTGGACTGGGAAAAGGACAATCATGTGCCTCAATAGAATAAGGACTGGTCAGGTTGCCAGACTTCACCTCACTCACAGACTTCAACCTATTTTCCTATTTTACCTTCATGTTGCTTCCAGTGCCGTCTGGGACCATCATCCCAGAGTCTTGTCAGGGGCTGTAGTATAAATTATGTTGCTTCTAAGCCTTGTCCAGTTTTTCTCAGCTTCCTTAGCAGTCTGTTACCAATTATTCATTTGCTTTCCGGCTTTCAAAATTAGTTTCTGTTGTCTCTTCTGTTAGATATTAGTCCTTGTAGATTTGTGCTATTTTAAAAATCTCTTTATTATCATTTTGTGGAATTTCAGGAGATAGTAAAAATGAATGCTTATGTCCATTTACCATCTTCAACAAAAAAGGGACTCTACTTCTATTTTTAATCTCAAAGGCTTCACAGTTTTTCTTTGACCTTCAATATAACCCTCACTTGATTTGTTTTTAAAAATACAAGAAGCTGTCTTAAGTGACCTTCATGTAACTGGCATGCCAGATTAATGAATGCTCTCCATTCCCTCTGTAAAATACATTATGGATGCCCACTGCAGGGACTGAAAAGCTACCTTGGAGTGTATCTGTACACTTCTGCTGCACCAGTGGAATTTTGTGTGTGCTCACAGGGGTCAGTTAATTCCATTTTAAAGAAAAAGAAGCTGGAAATAGTAGTTGGTACATTATGGGTGTGGTCATATAAGAAAGATATCGTGGAAGTCTAGTGGGCCATATCAAAAGGTAATGAACAAGGACACATCGTTTTAAAGTAAAGTGTGTAGGCTTTATATCATTTTTGTTATGATCCTCTGCTTTCAGTTTTCTGACTTAAATGAACAAGTGCTACCCAAAAGAGGTTGCATAAGAGCTTGTTTTCAAATAACATAGAAAATCATTATATCCTATGGGTCAAATGACTGATTCTGCCATGTTGCATGCTGAATTTTCACATACTTAACAAAATAATTGTTTTTGTTTAGTTCCAGATGTTGAAGTGAAAGGAGAGTGTTCTAGCTATTATCTCCTGTTACAAGGTAATGGCAATAGAAAATGTAAAGCCACATTGATTCACTCAGCCAACCAGATCAATGGCTCATTTGCACTCAGTTTAATTCATGGAAAGATGAAAGCAAGGACAGAAGAAGCCAAACTGAGTAAGTATTAATTTTAGGTGGAAAACGTTTTTATATTTGTTTGTGTATGCAGTTAACTTATGTGGTTTTTAATGATTTTATTTTCCCCAAACTCCATTTCACTTTCATTTTACCTTTTATTTTGAACATATTATAGCATATATGAACAATTGAAAGTACACATAATTAATCCCTTTTTCATTATACTTAGTAAAATTTAGTAGGTCAGCCTTTGATTCCAAATAGGAAATTTTTAGTATTTTCCACTTTATTTATTTATTTTTAAAGGTGTTATTTTTTTATTTCATAGAGAGAGCTCACGTGTGGAAGCATGAGGGGGTGGGGCAGAGGGGGAAGCAGACTCTCCACTGAGCAGGGAGCCCAATAAGCAGCTAGATCCCAGGACTCTGGGATTGTGACCTGAGCTGAAGGCAGATACTTAACCGACTGAGCCACCCAGGCATCCTGTTTGTATTTTCCACTTTAAAACACACTTTAAAACAGATAATATTTTTCTATAATTTATCTCTCATTTTTACATACTTCCTCTCAAGCATCTTGTTCCATTTTATTGCCCATCTTTTTTTTTTTTCACCAAGTTCCAAGTTTTGGTTATCCATCAGTAGATGACAAACCACTCCAAATTTAACTTAAAAATGACTTTTCATAGTCCTGTGGGTTGACTGGGCTCAGCTGGATGGTTCTATTTTATTTATTTATTTATTTATTTATTTTTAAAGATTTTATTTATTTATTTGATAGAGAGATAGAAGAGCACAAACAGAGGGAATGGCAGAGGGAGAAGGAGAAGCAGGCTCTGCACTGAGCAGGGAGCCTGATGCAGGACTCGATCCCAGGACCCTGGGATCATGACCTGAGCCGAAAGCAGATGCTTAACCATCTGAGCCACCCAGGCGCCCTGGATGGTTCTATTTTAAAGTCCCACTTACGTTTGCAGCCACATAAAGCTGGGGCTCCATTCACCTGAAGACTTAACGGAGCTTGTTGTGTAAGATGACTTCTTCACCCACCTGTTTGGCTCCTGGGTTAGGATGGCTGGAACAGATGAGAGCTGGCGTTCTCTTCACAGGCTCTGTTTTCATAGCCAACTTGGGCTTCCTTACAACACTATAGTCTCAGGGTAGTCTGATTTCTTACCTGGTTGCTATCTTCTCTTAGAGCATTGTTGTAAGAAGCCTCCAGGTTTTTTGACCTAGCCTGAACTCATTCACTGTCACTTTTACCGTAGTACCTTTTTGATTTCATAGAGCTAACCTGGATTCATTGTGGAAGGACTACACAATGGGTGAATAGTAAGTGTGGTTGATTGGGAGCATCTTTAGAGACGAGCTGCCATACTGCCTCTGTGCTTTGTGTAGGACTTTCAGTAGCTGAGGCCATAAAAGAAAATGTGATGGGGGAAATTCTACTGTTACCTAAATTCCCTCAATTTAAGAGACAGGTCAGGGTTTAAAATGCAAAATAATTTAGTATGCCTAATTTCTGCATCTTAATTATTATTTTGAAATAAGCAAGAGCAGGAGAGTTGAGTAACTGGCTTTTTTTTAAAAAATTATATAATAACACATTTTCTGGGAACGGAACATTATTGTCATAGAACATCCTTAATACTTTTCTCTATTTCTCAGGCTTTCCTTTTGACTTCTTGTCACTTCCACATTTTTCTGGCGAGCAACTTATACAGAGAGAGAAACAGTTAGCTAATGTTCAAGCTTTGGCTTTGAGAGAATGTCTGAGTAAGTAATGATTTGTACATTTCATTTTACTCCAAGAATGTTGACTTGTTCAGCAATGCATTGTTACTGTCATACTTTTTCTTACTTTGTCTTTTAGGTATAATGCTCATTTGTAGAACTATTCTTGATAGAGGTGATGCAGAGTAGAAAAGGTCTGCAGCCTTTTTCCACCAGATTCAGAATCTTCCTATTTATTCATATATCACTGATAACATTTGTAAAAGTATATTTTTTAAAGACTTATTTGAGAGAGAGAGAAAGAGGGCGGAGCAGCAGCAGCAGAGGGAGAGAGAGTCTCAAGCAGACTCCTCACTGAGCACAGAGCCCGATACCGAGCTCGATCTCACGACCCTGAGCTGAATTCAAGAGTCGGATTCTCAACTGACGGTGCCACCCAGGCACCGCTATAAAAATATTTCTTTAGGAAAATTTTGTATTCCATTCTTTTTAACTGTGTACTGAAAAAGGTAGCTATGGTTTTTTAATTCTGATTAATATGAATTTTTTATAAAATTCCTCATTTTATATTTTTGGTTGTATCAGGAGGTTAAAGACTACAAATAGAGGGAAATACAACTACAGAGAAATTAATATGCTAACTTGAGCATTGATTCTTAGACTTTAACCATGACTATTAATAATAACACATTTCACATATGTGCAGAGTAAAGTTAGCATTATGGATTTTTCCTTATTCAGGAAATTAACACTTTTTCCAAGGGTCATAGTTTAAGGTTTTACCTCTATTACTGAATGTTTAGTTGGTATCAGTCTTAACATTTTTTAATAAATAATCATTCATTAGTACCTAATATAAACTTATTTTAAGGTAACTGATAGGGAATTTTTAAGAAATTGATTCAAATTGTGAGGCCTCTTGAGTAGCATATGAAAAAATGATATTAGAATTAATTAGATACATTATAAAATAAAAACTATCATCCTTTAAAAGCATTTTAAAAATATCTTCAATTCAGTAGCCTGTTTTATTCAACGGAAAATAATTTTAGGATACTTGGTCTCAATTATTCTTTAAGAATTACCTACTTTTTCAGTTGTACAAATCAGGGTGATTGTGTAGTCTTGAACTTCTCCAACCATTGATTTTTTTTTTTTAATTGTATCAATGATATTAGCTCAAGGAAAATATAGTTAGAAAGGCAAATCAGTTTCAATAAAAAGTAGTACATGTTAAAACCAAGAAAAAGAATAAATACTGGAATAGTATTTTTGTGGCTGGAAAATCTTTATTTCAAATATCAACCTGCAGTATTATTTACCTCTTGACTTTGTTCTGTCCCCGCTAAACGCATCGTCAGGCCCTGCTCCCTTGCCTTAAGCCTTTTGCAGCTCTTTGTAACTTAGTTCCCTCAACATCTCCTCTCTCCTTCATCTTCACCTCTCTTCCTCATCCTTCCAACCCGAAAATCTGCCAGAGTGGAAGAATAGGTTGCTCTCTGAAGCTGACGCTTTTCTGCTTTGGGTAGGAAGAGTTAGCTCTCCTGTTTAGGTGGGAAGGGAAATACTGACAGCTCTAACTAGACTGCTGCCTGCAGGTGTGATCAGAAGCTCTGCTGCGGGAAGCAGAAACGGAAGTGCTCAATAAATGCCGAAAGTGTAGGAGCACCAGCGGCTGAGCGGTACCGCAGCTCTAAGGATGCCGCAGCTCTCGGCAAGGTGCAAGGACAAGGAGGGGGCTTGAAGTTGGGGGAAACCTTACAGCTAGTAGCTGCTGGAGATACCAGCCCTAGGCATATCCATGAAATGACCAGTTTGCAGTCCAAAGCATTACATCATGATAAAATTAGTGATCCAGTTCATCAGTTTATGATGGAAATACTAGCTGAACCAACCTCTTCTCTACCCAGAGAGTCAATACTGGATTAAAAATTTGGGGTAAAGTTGCATCTGTTCAGAATTCCTGTATCTCCAAAGACAAGATGACAGCAAAACGAAGTTTCTGATATAAGAATGTCTGAGTGTATTTCAGTGACTTTCAAAGAAGTGATATATAAATATAAAAGTAGTGAAAGTGATATAGTTAATTAATTTACACATGGTAAAAACTAATGTACTAAAAACTAATGTAACTAATGAACAGCTTTCTTTGGGGAAAAATCAACAATTCAAAATCAATACAAAGATTATAGCCTTTGCTGTAAAATAAGAAGTTGTTCAAGAAGATTTTTTTTTTTCCTTCAAAATTATCAACAAGACATGGAGTAGACTTACTATCTCCCCACTATTTCTCTGCCCCAGTACTGAATCAGAAAGAGCAACTGGAAAAGTTTGCATGAAAATGTACATACATTATCGAGACACTTTGTTGTTTAAAATAACACAAAAATCAAATAAAGTTTCTGTTATGGTTTAATTTTTTAGAATAATTACTTCCAGTAGTTTTATTTTTTAAAAATTATATTAATAATATTAGAATGATATTTATAATTTTATAAGTTTTTTTACTTGGTTTTTTGGTGGTTTGTAACTTTGAATTTGGAAATATTAAGTATCTTGTTTCACTGATTTTTAAAGAAAAAGTTTAAGAATGCTAGACAATTTTTAAATAAAAGACTATTCAGTATGATGCAAAACAAATACCAAAACAACAACAGGGTTGTCATTTTGCTCCAGTATTGCAGTCATTCCTCTGAGTTTCCCACATCTGTTTTAAATTTATAGAACCTAGTACAAACCTGATTGACACTCAGTCTCTGGTACTTTTGAATATTCTACTCTATCTTTTTATTTAATAGATCCCAAGTTATGGCTAGCTTTTTAGGAATAGTATTCTTTTGCTGATTCATTTTTAGACTTTAGTCAAATATTTTTCTCCCAAATATTTTCTCACTTGTGTGCAAATTCATTTGTGTAGAGAATATTTTTTGCCTAGGTAAATTATTCTGCTCATAACCTTGTTAAACTTCATCTGTTTCCTCTTTCTTTTTCGGTCATTAAGGCCAGGAGGAAGTCTTACACTACTCTCCAAATAGCCCAATTTCATAATATAATTGACTACTTTAATAAGCATGGTCCGGTTCATGATTTAAGTTTATTTTTAACATTAATAAAAATGTAGAGCTAAATTCTGAAGCACATTACCTATTGTGCATCTTTCAGATGAAAACAAACCATTGATAACTTTTCATTTAGATGGCTCCCAGCAGATTGGCAATAAAGCTTTTTATTTTCTCACCAAGAAGATGTAATAATAGCAGCATATTTTACAGTCTTACTTTACCATTACCAATGTTCTTGAGTGCAGGAACCATGTGTAACTTACCTTGGATCACAACTGGAATGACCCTACCAATATCCACATTGCTATGGTGGGATTTTGCAGAGGCATCGTTGTAAAGCTGATGTTCTAAAGTAGAGCCTCTAGGCTGGCTATTTCCTTCTCAGCCTACTCTCTTGCATTATTTATGTTTCAACCTCATATGGTAATGGGTTCTAATCCTCTGTGTCTGAGGGCACAGCACAGTGCTTTGTAGACAGTACCTAATAAATGTTGGAGTGAATTCTCTGTGCATTTACAATTTACTATTTTATTATAGAAGAAAATGTTATTAGTCCAGAAGTGTTTTAAAAGTGGAATATTTTTGGGCACCTGGGTGGCTCAGTTGGTTAAGCGACTGCCTTCGGCTCAGGTCATGATCCTGGAGTCCCGGGATCGAGTCCCGCATCGGGCTCCTTGCTCAGCGAGGAGTCTGCTTCTCCTCTGACCCTCCCCCCTCTCATGTGCTCTCTCTCATTCTCTCTCTCTCAAATAAATAAATAAAATCTTTTAAAAAAAAAACTATATTAAAAAAAAAGTGGAATATTTTTATAAAAGTAATACATGGGTCTAGTTTAAGATGTAAATGGTATTGAAAAACTTCATGTGGAAACCAGCAGTACCCTACGGTCTCCTCTCCATCTTTCAGTCTCCGTCTGTAGGCAGTGACCCGCAGCTGTCCCAGCTGGTTTTCCTAACATTTCCTCCACTTTTGTTACTAGTATGCGTATGCTGCTGTTTATTAATTTGCAAATTTCAGACATTATCTTAGCATCTAACTATGAAAGATAAACATTTAGCTTTCTCATATCATCTTCAGTTTCCCTTTCTACCCTTTACAATGAAGTCATGAATTTTGGTTAAATCAGTGGTTAGTTTTAACATTATTATCACTATATGCATAAGTTTACCACTGAGTCATGTAATATACGATGATTATCACTCTTGTATCATCTTTGTTTTTCTTATGGTTGATGATCATTTTTAATTTGCCCATTCGTCTGTACAGGCAAATTTTTTTTTTTTTAAGATTTTATTTATTTATTTGACAGAGAGAGAGTGAGAGCAGGAACACAAGCAGGGGGAGCAGGAGAGGGAGAAGCAGGCTTCCAGTGGAGCAGGGAGCCCGATGAGGGATTCGATCCCAGGACCCTGGGATCATGACCTGAGCTGAAGGCAGACGCTTAACAACTGAGCCACCCAGGCACCCGTGGCAAAGTATTTTTATGTTTTTCCAGAGGCTCCAACATTTTTCTACACACTTATCATTAAATTCATTGTATGTTCAAACACAGCAGTTCCTTTTTATTTCTCTTTATTTTTTCAGAGTGTTTAATATTTTGTTCTGATAACGGAACATTTTAGAGACTTCTCTATCTTCTTCTCCTCTTTTGGAGTCTCCTTTTTTCTAGACCACTTGTCCTTCTTCTTGGATTGCTCCCTTGTTTGGTTGGAGCATATCTTTCAGTAACTACTTTGAGTAAAACTTCATGGGGCGTAAATTTTTTTAAGCTCTTGCGTATTTGAAAATATCTTCACTTGACTGATAGGTCATAAAGAATCCTAGGTTGAAAATCATCTACCTTCAGAATTTTGAAGACATTGCTTTATTATCTTCTGTGTGACTGTGTTCCTATTGAGAAACCCAATTCTATTCTTATTCTTTATAGTGTTTATTTTTGGTTTCTTTGTTTTAACCCCTTTCTAGAATGTTTATCTTCAGAAGCTTTGGCCCTGGAAGCTTTACTCTGAATCATGGTGTGTATGTATTCTCTGTCCTCTCTCTCTGTCCTCAATTTATTAAGCTATGTATTTGATGAGCCATTTCAATAGAAGATTCACATTCTTAAACCTGAAAATGTTAATAATTTTTCTTTCCTTTTCTGTTTTTTTTTCTTTCTAGAACTTTTATTAGTTATATAAAAAATACCTGGACAGAATACCTACTTTTCTGCACCGAACACCTAATTTTCTTTCCTATTTCCATATTGTTTTCTTTTTGTTCTAGTTTCTGGGCAATATCTTCCATTTTATTTTAAGCCCTTTTATGGAATGTTTAAAATTTGAGCTCTCATATACTTAATTTTTAAAAGTCTTTTCTTGTTCATCATCTGTTCCTTTATTAAAGAATCCTGTACTTGTTTCATGGGGTGTAGTATCTTTTCTTAGTTCTACGAGAATATTAATTATAGCAAGCTTTCTTTTGTTCCCTGCAGTGTTTTTGTTTCTGCTGGGCTCCTTTTTCCTTTTTGCTTGCTTTAGTCTCTCTTTTTCATCTTGGACTTTTTCTATTTTGAGGGTCCCAATAAATAAACCCCCTTACTCTCCCAAAGTTGGAACCAATTGAAAAATAAAACTAAGAAACACACTGATGGAGATAAATAACAGATAAAAGCTGTATTGAAGGATATGACTTTTTAGATCTTGGCCAGGTGAGTTTTCTGAACACCCAGAATTGAATTTCCCCCCCTTGAATGAAGAACTAGGCAAATGAAGATCAACCCTGTGGGGGCAGGGTTACCGCGTTGTAGAGAGCATGCATCCTGAGGACTTGCTAGCTCAGAGGAAAGTTGGAGAGAAGGATCTGATCAGAGCATGCCTTGTTTCTTCTCCAGACTAGCTCAGTGAGTGACAGGAGGGAGATAGGAGCTAGAAGTGTTACTGGATCAAAGTCCTTCCTTATATGTGTAAACGTAAGACTATGGAAATGCAGAGTCCCCTCTTTCCTCAACACCTTTTCTTTTTTTTTAAATTTTAATTCTTTATTTAAATTCAGTGTAGTTAACATATACTGTATTATCAATTTCAGGGGTAGAATTTAATGATTCATCTTTTGCATATGACACCCAGTGCTCATTACATCAAGTGCCCTCCTTAATGCCCATCACCCAGTTACCCCTTCTGCCACCCGCCTCCCCTCCAGCAACCCTCAGTTTGTTTCCTAGAGTTCAGCATCTCTTATGGTTTGCCTCCCTCTCTATTTTCATCTTACTTCATTTTTCCTTCCCTTGCCCTATATTCATCTGTTTTGTTTCTTAAATTCCACATATGAGTGAAATTATATGATATTTGTCTTTCTCTGACTGACTTATTTCACTTTGCATTATACCCTCTAGTTCCATCCATATCATTGCAAATAGCAAGATTTCATTCTTTTTGATGACCGAGTAATATTCCTATATATATTTATTTATATATAAATGCCATATAAATACACACACACATGCATACCACATCTTCTTTATGCATTCATCTGTCGATGGACATCTGGCCTCTGTCCATAGTTTGGCTATTGTGAACATTGCTGCTATAAACATCGAATCACTGTGTTCCTTTTTTTTTTTTTTTTAAGATTTTATTTATTTGTTTGTCACAAAGAGAGAGAAAGAGAGAGCACAAGCAGGGGGAGTTGCAGGCAGAGGGAGAAGCAGGCTCCCTGCTCAACAGGGAGCCTGATGGGGAGCCTGATGAGGGACTCAATCCCAGGAACCTGGGATTGCGACCTGAGCTGAAGGCATACACTTGACTGACAGAGCCACCCAAGTGTCCCAAATCACTATGTTCCTTAAATGTCTGGTGATTCTTTTCTGTCTGTACTGTTTTAAATGGGAAGCTTTACATACCTTGCTCTAATATACCATCTGGCAAGCTGCAGTGTAGAGTGGTAGAGTGACAAGTCATCCTGGTTGTGAGCTCCTATCCCTACCTGCACTTCAATATCAGGACGAAGCTCTTTCCTCCAGGGGCATTCAGTTTTTCAAAAGGGGGACTCCTTAATCTTTCTAGTGGAGCATTTATAGCTGCTAGCTTTCCCGCTACGGGGCTTGGAATCAGACCCCTCAGTATGTACACTTCTATTTAGTCCCCCAGTTTTAACTCCAGTTTCAGTGCTACCTTTCAGTGTGCCTGATGCTGCTTGGACTGGGACTCCTTTTCAGCTTCTACCAAAAAAAAAAAAAAATGAGAACAGAGTCTCCTGGCTGTGAAGGCTGGAGGGTGGGGTATAAAGACCTTTAGTTCTAACTGCTCCTTCCCTAAACATCCATGCACGCAGTCCTCTTTTAGCCTGTCTCGCCATCATCTTCCTAATACCTCATAGGAGTGCCTCTCTAGGTACCCAATTGACCCTCCCTCTGCTGCACCAACTCAGCTACCACTCCACCATCATCTTATCTTCCAAAATGTCCAAAACTCTCATTATTTATTGTTTCTGCTTTTGTTGTCCTTTTTTAAATTCCTTTGCTGTGAGTTTAGGTTTGGGGAAGGAGAAGAAACAGATGGAAGTGGCCAAGCTACCACATTTAACTCAAAGTCTTACAAGTTTTATTTTCACGTAAACACCAACGTTCTTAGTGCTCTGCGGTATATTCTGAAAACTTGCAAAGTTGCCTTTACCATTCATCACCTCATGGTGTGAACAGATTACTTTATTTTTGTTTATCACACATAACTGGAAATTCTATCATTACCTACAAATTGGGTTAAAATGAAAACCTACATAGGAATGTTGATTTGCTGGAGAAATTCAACTGTTTTACTTTTGAAAATATTTATCATGAAAGCGTAATAGATGCACTTCTTGAGAGTCTTTAAAATAATAGTTATATGGTTAATCATACTGTTTTGTTGTCTTACAGAAAGGAGAAAGTTGGCAAAGCAGCCTGAAGTAGTTTCAGTTGATGAACTCAAAAGTCTATTAATACTCACAAGGGAACGCTTTTTAGATCGTTTTGATGCCTTTATACCTAAAACAATTCCAATAAAGACAGACAAAATTAAAACCTCCAATATGTTAAATGGTAAGTTTTTTGTAGAATACTGGTTCTTTTTGTATGTATTTCTCATCATTTAAACATTAAAAAATTTCTGTCACTTCTTTCATTAAGCATGTTTAATATAATTGTTTTTGAGCAGAGGGAGAAGCACTTTAAGGTGATTCCTCTTATTAATTTTACTAAGCTCCTAGAATGGGCAGATTTCTACTAAGCCATATTTTCGGAAGATGAGAATAGTAGAACCTACACAATAAGTTGACTATAGTTAAAACTACCTACAATAAGATGCTCTGCATTTGCCATTCATTGTAGTAGGAACGGTCACCAAACTTCACTGAAGGAGCAGGAAATCATTTCTATATTAACTTGCAACTCTGTCTTTTCCTGGTTCCTATTCTTGTGATGTATTTGGATACAGTGAAGCTTTACAAGATCTAGCAGGAAAGCATTTGATGATTGCCTGGCATTTTAAACGTACAGGGTAATTTTTTGTTTTTATTCCTTGAGAATCATTTTTATTCCATTGGTCAATAAGAAAATAGCCAAAGAGTCAAGTTAACAGTAATGTTTGTGGGGTACCTTTCTCTGTTTGACACCATAAAGGTATACATAGAAGTAAAAATTTGGATCCTTGACTTTCAGTAGGTTATGATCTATTTCAAAAACAAAATATAAATGCAGCACACAGTGCCATTTCAAGAGCCCAGGCTCGGGAGCTCGCTTGCCGGGGCTCAAGTCTGAGTTTTGTCACGTGTTCTCTGAGTGTCGTTGGGCAGTTATCCCACCTATCCCTGCCTCTGCCTCCTCATGTTTAAAATGGGCTTAATAGGGCGCCTGGGTGGCTCAGATGGTTAAGCGTCTGCCTTCGGCTCAGGTCATGATCCTGGAGTCCCTGGATCGAGTCCCGCATCGGGCTCCCTGCTCAGTGCAGAGCATGCTTCTCCCTCTCCCTCTGCCACTCCCTCTGCTTGTGCTCTTCTGTCTATCTCTCTGTCAAATAAATAAATAAAATCTTTAAAAAATAAAATAAAATAAAATAAAATGGGCTTAATAATATTACCCACTCACTAGGGTTATTGTGAGGATTAGATGAGTTGATGCATATAAGAACACAGTAAATGCCAAAGAACTATTAGCTGTTTGTATTATCATGATTGTCATCATGACATATCAGTACGAACGGTCAATAACAGTGCAGAATAATCTGACAGGTGTTGGAGACAGTGCAAGGTTACTTGTAAATGGGGGCATGTGTTCAGTAAATGAGAGACACAGTTTCTTGGTTGCAGCCTGGGCTCTGGAGCTGGACTAACAAGGTTGGATGCAGCTCTGCAGCTTACATGCTGTATGACTTTGGGCAAGTTTTCTAACCTCTCTGAGCCTCAGGTTTTTTTTCATCTTTAAATGAGAGATGACATATGTTGTTATGAGGATTAAAGGTATTATTTATAAATTGCTTAGAAAGTTGCCTGATGTGAAGTGCTATATATTTGTTTTTAAATAAATGAATGTGAATTTAGAGGCAAGGAATATAACTAGGGTAGGATAGTCACAGAACATTTTGTTAGGAGCAAAGGGACTTGGATGTAGGCCTTCAGTGATGCATAGGATCTGGGTAGAGTGGAGAAGATAGGATTTTCCAGGAGGTAGGAACTGAATACCCAGAGTCATAGAGGTAAGAAAGGGCAGACTGAGTTCCAGAGAAAAGTTGGCTTACTCAGAGAATTTGTGCAGGAGTTAACAGTTACAAGGTAGGAAGGGCTGTGATCATTGCACGGGTTTTTCTGTAAGTATGGAAATGTGTCTTATAGTTACTCATACAAAATCAAGTCCTAGGACACTATTAACACCCTGAGCTTACAGGGGTGCTCATCTTAAAATGTAAATCAGATTATATCACTCCTTTGCTCAAACCTTTGTCATTGCTTTCTATTGTACGTAGAATGTGTCATCCTTAATACGGCTTACAAAAACCCTAAAAGATGTCTGCCCTCACACTCTTTCTGGCTTCCTCCAGTGTCACATTTCTGTTTCCTTGGTGCCACAGTCTTTCCATTCCTTGAGCACGTCACCTTCCTTTCCACCTCGGGAACTTGACACACACGGTGTTCTCTTTCCGGAATACTTTTCTCCCAGTCTTTACCTGATTAATTGATAGTCATTCTTTAGATTTTGACTTAAGTGTTACTTCCTCTAAGAGGCTTTCCCAGACCTTCCTCATTTTAAATTGTTTCCAGTGGTACTCATCTTCTGTATCTTTCTTTAAGTTATTTTTCCTATGTTAAATTATATACTATAGATGTAATTATTTATTAACTATTTGTCTTCACTGTGAACCATATGTTCTCTGAGAGTAGGGAGTGTGCCTACTTGCTTTCTTCAGTGCCCTAGAGCCTAGTACCGTACCTGGCATATTTCATTCCTCCCAAAATAATACTGAACAAATGAAAGAAACCCTGAAGATTTTTTAGAGCCTGAAATGAAATTTGACAGGTTATACGTTTGAACATGACTCCTAAGAATGGAGTTGTGATTTTTAACATCCGTAGCTTTTGTTTGAGTAAATACATCTAGATGCAAATTATACAGCAAAGGAACCAATAAGGTCAATCATGTTTCATATTCCGATCCCATTCTTTAATAACCATGCTCATTAGGAATTATTGGTAATCATCAAGATTATTGTTTTCCCTTTTTTTGTGTGTATAAAAACTATAGCACTCTAGCATGTGTAACATGAAAATCAGCATGGACAAAATGTCTTGATCTAACCATTTTCTATACTCATTGCCACAAAGTTGCTAAAAACCTTCACAATGCCAAATGTAATATCTGAACTCAAAATGCAGCAGCTCTCTCCTTTACCTCAGGCCACTGGAGCACATAAACAACACTGCATAAATGAGTTTTCTAGGTAATTTTATAAGATCACAGTTTTATTATTTCAAATATTTTCATAAGAATCTTCTAGGGGCGCCTGGGTGGCTCAGTCTTTAAGCGTCTGCCTTCGGCTCAGGTCATGATCCTGGGGTCCTGGGATCGAGCCCTGCATCGGGCTCCCTGCTCAGCGGGAAGCCTGCTTCTCCCTCTCCCACTCCCCCTGCTTGTGTTCCCTCTCTCGCTGTGTGTCTCTCTCTGTCAAATAAATAAAATCTTAGAAAAAAAAAAGAATCTTCTGGTATGTGTTTATAATTCTTGCTTTATTAAACAGAATATGCCAATTATAATATAACCTTTTCTTTGTGATTGTAAGGCTTTGTGTATGTAAGGCTATGATGGCCTCTGTTACTATGCACATATTATCACCTGCTGTATTACTTCCTTTGTGTTTGCTTTGATTTGTGTAGGGCAGGTATTTGAGTCCCTACTGCATCACTTCCATTTCTCTGTTTCTCCTGTAAAGTAAAACACTTAAAAAAAAAACAAAACAAAAAAAAGCAGTGTTCTTGGTTTCTCAGAGGCCCTTTTTATGCTTTTTGGTTGTCAGCATGTCCTAGTGTCCTGACTGCCACATAAATAAAATATTGTGTCTTACTTTCCTGTAAGAATTGTATTAAATTATTACCCAAAAGTACATATGAATGTTTGTCCATCCATTCCTTACTATTTAGCCTATGTCATTTATATTTATGTAAATTGTATAGTCAATGCTAATAATTAATTATATTGTAATATTTAGAACAATTAATGTTTACTTTTATTTAACATGACTTGTGTTCTTTTGAGTTCTCAGCATCTAACTGTTCAGATCTGCTAATGATATTTGCTTTATGATTTTAGTGGAAAGCCATGTCAACATTAAAAAGTAGATTATTTTATTATAAAGTTTATTGCTATATAAAATAGTATTTCACTACCCTTATTATGAAATGGGAAGTGGTATATTTGGATGGTGTTTGGTGGGGGCAATGCAATGTAGTCATTAAAGATATTTTAAAATGTTCAAGGTTAAGTAGTTTAATGAATAAAGGGAAAATAACAAGCAGTTGGCTTCGGTTTTATGTTTAAGTGTTTTCTTTTTTGTATAAAAATTCCTTTACCAAATCACCATTTTGTAAGACTTCAAAGTATAAAATGGTAT
This sequence comes from Mirounga angustirostris, assembly GCF_029215605.1. Lineage (NCBI taxonomy): Eukaryota > Metazoa > Chordata > Mammalia > Carnivora > Phocidae > Mirounga > Mirounga angustirostris. The sequence continues at coordinate 19,355,024 of NW_026991712.1, read as the reverse complement.
TTTTGTCAGAATTAATAGTCAGACAACTAATGTCCAGTAATTTTCAGTTAGTTTATTAGAATAGTGTGTAATAGCTCAAAACAATATTAAAAACCAGATATTTTGGGAATCCAAAAAGTTGTACAGTTAGTAATTTTGACAGTGTTAAAATAGTTTGGATGTACTAATAATTTATAATGCAAATGGAAGCTGTCCCTTTATGTTTTTGATACGAATTGTAGTGTTATTAGTAATCTCAGTTCATTGCAACATACTAGCTAGAAGGATAAACACACTCTGGTATAAAATATTTTATTAGTAGTGAAATAACATTTAATGTTAGTGATTTACTTGAAGATGTATATGTTAAGGCATCTTACATTAATGGATAAGTGAAAATTCTTTCTAAGGTAACCTTTATCTGAGAACATCCTATGTTATTTATTGTATTATTATACTTTTGAGAATGAAGTAATCTCTTTCAAAAATATGAACTTTTCTGGATAATGCTGCTAATTCCTGTTTCTGGTATGAAAATCACATAGTATATCCAATATATTCTCCAGAGAATTGCCTCCTTTTCATTTAGTACTAATTTCACACACGCACACACACAAATAAGCAAGTTATGCTTTTATTCCACAGTGCTAATTCATTTTCTGAATTCTAGCTCATAACTTGTATTATGAGGAGACAGTAATATAAACAAAGCTTAACAGTGATTTTTTTTTCATTTCAAAAAACTTTTCAATGGCATTTTGCACAGTTTCGGCCATCAGAGATATCCTTAATAAATGCCTGAGGTAAGTAGTGCACAGTTAATCCAACACGGCTTTATATATACATATATGCATGTGCACATGGATAGATGGATCTATCTACATGTATATGTTTTCATATAGCAAAATTCAATATGTTAATAATTTTCAGTACTTACGTAGGTTTCTTTCACTTTAGACACCAGTTCAGTAGAACCTACTTCTTCAAATCTAATGGAAACGAATCCTTTGGAATGGCCAGAAAGGCATGTTCTTCAAAATTTGGAAAGTTTTGAAAAAACTAAACAAAAAATGAGGTAATATTTAAATAGCTCAGTATTTTTAAATGGGCATTTTTTTCTTAATTCTTACATTGTGTTTATGAAATATAAGTATTTTCCAGCTTTAATAGGAAATAATATTTCCTTTATTAAAGGAATACATGCATACTGTAAGTAGATAGGTAGATAGAGCATTACAGAGTAGGATGTTGAGAAAACACTGCTCTTCTTCACCTGCTACTTACACTTTTGTGTATACATAATCATTGTTAACATTTTAGTGGATCCCTTTCCAGACTCTCTCTCCTGCTCTATGTTCTGGGTGTTAGAAGGTGGAGGAGAGACAGTAAAGTATCCTCCAAACTGAGAAGGCACTTGGAAATATAAAAACGAAGCAAACCATTCCATACCTTCCACACAGAGTAACTTACTGACGGGGTTTCAAGCAGATAACAATCCAGCACTGTGCAGCTATTCTCCACAAAGTCCGGACTTTAATCTACAGATTTTTATAAGAGTGAGGGGATGGGCAGAGGTCATTGTAGTGAGGTCAAAGGGTTTAACAGATCTGGTGGAGCCATCTGTGTGCCAGAGAGGAGAAAGGGGAAGAAACTAGGCTGTCTCTCCTAGTTAACCTAAACAACTTTAGGGAAGATCAGAACAAGCCTTTCCACATCCTGGTCAGGGCACACATCAACCTCCAAGGGGCCTGGAACATGTAGTCCTAAGAGAGGTCATTGCATGAACGAGACGGAGGGCCAAAGATGGAGTCAGTGTTGTCAGCACTCCTACATCTGGGATATTTTCTTGACCTATGCTTTCATCTTTTAAGTTTTTTGATAGTCATACTTTAAATTCCTAATAATTTTTTTTTGTTCTCAACTGTTTTTTCATTAGCGATCTCTTCTTTTGTTAATAATGAGAATTCAGAAGATACTAAAAGGATGTTAATTGGAATCTCCTTTTAACTTGTTTTCTCTGTTCCTTAGTGATCTCATTATTCTTGTATCTGTTCTGTTTGCTCCTCTGGTGTTTTTTTCTTATGTGTAGCTTTCCTTCCATGTCTGATGGTCCTTGATTGTTACTAGGTCGGAATTTAGTACGAAGCTGGTTTATATAGGTAGTTGGTGTTTATTTTCTCTCTATATGTGTAGTCATGTTTCTCGCCTGTTCTCATTTGAATATTGTGGGTAGGGAGAGTGGAGCGTACCTAGTAGACTTTAGGGCACTTCTGGGGGTATCAGAAGGTAGGCAGCCTTCGTCCTTCACCCAAGACTGAAATAACAGGGCTTTATTCTGGGGGCATCAGCACGGAGACTGGGACAGGTACCTAGTTCTGGATCTTCAGAGAGCAGTTTCTCTGTTTTTCACTTGGAGATAAAATTGCAGGGATAAGGGGAGGTGTGGGAGGGTGATACTTGAACAACTGTTGTAGTAGGGTTCTTAAAATACATTGCCTGATTTCTGCCCATTGTCACTCAGCCCATGTGTAGAGTCTCACTGTGGCATTGTGGGATGGGAAGAAGACAGATTCTACATTTTTTTGTAAGTTTCTCTCTCTAGCTCTCATTTACATGCTTGCTCTAGTTTATCCCTTTTGTTTGTTCCATCATTTTTTCATCTTTCATTTCTCAACCTTCTTAGGAATTTAGTGTCTGGTACTTCATCATGTGATTCCCATTTGTTTGAGTGAAGAGGTTTATCTGTATGATGCTTAATGCACCATCATCTTGAACTAGATTGTTTGTCATTCATAGTCTCAATCAAATATCACCTTTCTCTTAAGCTTTTTATAAATGTTACAACTCAGTGTTCTCTTTCTTCATTAAGCACCCAAGGACTATATCATTACTTCTTTCATGAAGCTTATTTTATTGCACCTTTTTTTTTTACCTCATTCTACATTGGTATATCTATCTCCTTTTACTGTCCTTACCTCCTTTTCTCCTACTCAAATCATACCTATATTACTAAATTACACGCAGTGATTTTGAGTCTATACATTATCATCAGTGAACTCTTTTTAGTATCTTCCAATGATATTTACAGAGTCAGTGCTCAAATACTTGAGAGTACGTCACAGTATGGGGAGATGTCATTGAATTCTTGGTTGGGAACAAAAGTTACTTTGCATATTTTCAGAATTTGTATTGTGTTAAAATAGGATTAACTGGAGAATTAAGGATGCTTTACATAGTGAAATTCAGAAGTCATAAGAATTTGGTTTTGGAAATAATACATTATATGTTTAAAAAAAGAGGAAGATAGTAGGAAGGGAAAAATGAAGGGGGGGAAGTCAGAGGGGGAGACGAACCATGAGAGACTATGCACTCTGAGAAACAAACTGAGGGTTCTAGAGGGGAAGGGGGTGGGGGGATGGGTTAGTCTGGTGATGGGTATTAAGGAGGGCATGTACCGAATGGAGCACTGGGTGTTATACGCAAACAATGAATCATGGAACACTATATCAAAAACTAATGATGTAATGTATGGTGATTAACATAACATAATAAAATAAAATAAAAGAATTTGGCTTTGGACAAACTCACCTGTTGTGTGACTTTGTTACCTCATCCGTAAGATGGAGATAACAATCCCAGTTCTACTTCAAAGTTGTCAATGCTTAATGAGATGATGTATGAAAAAATACTTTGTAACCTTGCAAACACTGGACAAAATAAAGTGCTATTATTTTATTAATTGATTGATTGATTTTAAAACCAAGATGTATCTTGGTGGTGTAATTTATCACAAACTGGGCTTTGAAATTGCTTTGATATCTTTGTGTCCAGGGTCCTATATAAATGCAAATTATACATGTCCCCAATCCACCTAGCCTATAAAATGATTAGGAGTAATGTTCATTAAGAAACTTGTGAATCACAATTAGAGAATAGCTATATAGAAATTAAATTAAACTCATAATGTAGTTCCTACCTTCTTGGAGTATGAAGTTCAGAGAAAACATTTGAGTATTTTCTTGTTTGACTATTTTTATTAGATTTATATTTTCAATTTAAAAATAAAGGGGACAGGAGGGGGAAAGGGACACACTCTTGGTACATTTTTGATCTTTTTAGAAACAGAAATCTAAAACCATAATGTCAACATTTTAATCATATAATCACCAATAAGTATGCTTGATTGGAGTGATTAAATAATCAGGAAATAGTATTAATAGAAAGTCATGAAATTAATTTTCTGTGCAGGTATTAAAAGAGTTTATTTAAGCTTTGGTGACAGAGCAATAGCATGGTCTGACTCAGTGCTTGATAAAACCATTACCATTCTCTGAAAGTAAAGTATTTTCCTTTTTCCAGTTTTTAAACTTCCTGTGAGCTTTTTGGGTTTACAGAGGGAGAGTGTAGATAGAAATAGTACCTAATTCAGAGTCAGTCTGGTTCTGTCATTTTAAATGGCTGTGTCACCCTGGGCTTGTAATACAAACTAATGTGTGGTGGTATCTTTATCTGAAATTAGTAATAATTCTTTTCTAGGTTTGGTATGCTGACTTTCACTTTAGAAAGTACTTATTTCCAGGTGTTCATTTTGAGATAAGACTTGTTCTGTCTTTGTCAAGGAAATTTGTGAGGATTAAGAACATATTGTATCTAAAGTAGTTTGAGAAGTATGAACTCCTGTATATATTTCAGGTATAATAATGATCCAGTGCTTATTCATAATGTTATAATCATGGCTAGGAGAGACCTTGGGAGAGATTCTTGACTACTGTCTCATTTCAAGTATCTTTGAAGTTCATAGAAAATCTTTCAAGTTCATTCAGTCTCTACCATCAAAATTTATGAGATCATGGGGTTTCAGAACGTACAAAACACTTAGATTTAAATTTTATAAAATTGATAACTTCACACTACTAAATAATCATGCCATCATTTATTTTTTTAAGAGATTTATTTTAGAGAGAGAGCAGGGGTGAGAGGCAGAGGGAGAGAGAGAATCTCAAGCAGACTCCCCACTCAGTGTGGAGCCCAGCGTGGGGCTTTGATCCCATGACCCTGAAATCATGACCTTGGCCTAAATCAAGATCTGGATGCTCAACCAACTGAGCCACCCAGGTGCTCCTCATGTCATTTATAAAGAATATAATTATGTTTATTTTAGTTAAATAGTAGCATTATTGACATGGTTAACTACAAATTTCACTGTGACCTACAGATTTTTAAAAATATACTTTTATACTAAATGATTCACAAAGATTTTACTTTATTTTCTTTCCTAAATATATAGTTCTGTAGTTTTCTTTGTCTGTTCTTCTGGTTTCTGCTCATATCACCTTTTCCTGACTATGGTGAATTCTAACCCACTTTTAATAATCTGCATAACATTATTTTCTCAGAACTGGTTCATTACCTCGTTCATCTGAACAGTTGCTGGGTCACAAAGAGGGTCCACGGGACTCGATCACATTATTGGACGCTAAAGAATTACTAAAATTCTTTACCTCAGATGGGTTACCAATTGGAGATCTTCAGCCTTTACAGATCCAAAAGGGGTAAGTTATAAACTTATAATTGCCAATTAATTTTTTAAAACACATTGCATCTCATTTCCTTAGTTAATCGATGCCCTATGCTGCTTGGGCAGAATTCACATGTTTGATTCCAATGTTTATCAGTTGGACTTAATCCTCACATTTTACCTTAGCCGAATGTCCTATTATTTTGTGTTATTGAATATAAGGAAAACAAGGATAATAAAAGCAAGAGCAACCTAAGTTTATTCCCTAAGGAGGTCAGTAGCTTCTACTTTGTATACAAAGGACAGTGCTATTTAAGGAAAAATTATAATTTGGCTTGCAAATTTTTAAAATTATTTTTCTACATTATTCTCTAGTTTTGATTTTGCCATTACCTGTCATGACATTGTCATGTCATGCCTAATATTAGCAAAAAGCACAGCCTTTCAATTGAAGAGAATGGAAAAGTTTAATAAAAATGCTTTTGAAACTATAATATTACTGAGTACTCAGTGTCTATATGAATAGTTTACTGCTAATTTGACTTCCAAGACAACTTGCACTAAGTTACTAGTTAATAAACACCAGATGTTGCTGAAGTTGACTTAATTACAGGTAAAACTGTGATGTCAGTTACTTGTGAGATTTGAATCATTTGATCACTATCCCATCTTAATTGTTAATCCATTATTTTGAAGACCTCCCAGAGAACCTTAAAAATTATAGATCATTTTAATCACTTCTACAAAACTTGTTTTGGCAAATATTGATTTTAAAGGTATACTTTGGAAGGGATTTATTTGAAGGTAGTTGTATATCAAAAATAATCCTGGACATATTGCCTTCATGTGAATGTTCACTAGAGAGAGAGAGAGAAGGAGCAACTTTGAAAGCTTGAGGATCTTAATTATGGGTTTTAATGACTTGATGATCTTAATGACATAAAAGTTGTGTAATTTTTCTTTCCTCATAGCTTTGAGAGATTGGTAATCTTTTTTATGGGAATCAAGACAGTGAAGAAGTATATACACATTTTTCATCTATTTAGCTATCAGATTATTGTCCTTCCAGATCATTAGGTGTGAACTGACAAAGTTGAACAGATTTGCCAAAACTGAATTATATAGGTTGTACTCTTTTTGAACAGACTATCTTTCTAGATGCAATGTTAGGAGATACACTTGTAGGGGAGATACTATTTTTTTCTGTAATTTATAGGTATTTTATTTAGGGAAATTTGATACAGTTCCTTCGTGTTAGTAACGAATGACATCATTACCCAATAATCTTTTATCAACATTGAAGTTGAAGAATGAGCTTTCCTAACAATGAATCAAGAACCTTTGGGCTCTTATTAAAATGTCTACCTATGTAAGGAGCTATTGAAATGTTAAAGAAAGTGCAGGTATGACTCCTGTGTGTATACCAAAGAAATATTAAACACTGACAAAATACATATTAATTAAAACATTTCCTTTGGAAAGAATAGGTTGTGAGTAAATCTAAAGAAAAATACGTAAAGTTGCTGAGAGTGTTGAAATAAGAAATGGAAGACACCCAGGTAAGGGAAAGAAGTGAAATGCTAGATGCCTAAATCATTTTATATTAGGAAATTATGCATTTTAATAGTGAGTCATCAAAATACTGGGGTCATTGCAATTAATTAGTGTTATTTTTTTGTGAAACACTTCAAGTGGATGATTAGAATATAAATTCTGTTTTCTAAGGTTCATACTTAGCATATGCCTTACATTTTAATGTAATAATTTCAAATGCTTATTATAGTACCCTCAATAATTTTCAGTGGCAAGTGAGCAGTTTTCATTATTAAAGCCATAGGGCAAAAAATGTGAGAGCACACTTATTCATGGAACTATACTATCTGCTTGCCTTTCTATATACCGTTTCCAAGTCTTCTGAATTGAGGCCCCTGGTATTTCATTCTATTAACTCTGTAAAAGCACCATTGCATTTTTCTCCCATTCCCATCTGACCTGTTCTGAACTTCAGGAACATGATCCAGTGCATTAGAACAGTGCCTCTCAACTCAGGAAGAGAAAGGCGAGGGTTGGGGAGAGTGGACGCCTCTTAGAATAAGCAGGAGAGCTTAACCTAATTACAGTGACCTTTTTCTTCCTGAGATTTTGATATACCCCTGCGGGTCTGGGTAAGGAAGGGGTTGAGCATGAATATTTTACATAAGCTCACCATATGATTAGTTCTCACATACCTGCTGATTGGAAATCTACTTCAAAAGCATAATGGAAGTCAGCAGTCTCCATATCCTTTGATATTTAACAGGTTGCTAACTCTTAGAGTAGGTGTCAAGATGCCTACATTCCCAGGCAAAGAAAAATCTGGATCCTTCATGTGTTATAGTAGGAAGTAAATACTTTTGTTACCAAAAGATTTGAATTGACTTTAATTATTTCCCTGCAAAAAAGAACTTAACTAAATGCATAAACATTAGTTCACTACACCAAGAAAAAGAATCCTTCAGGAATAATGCTGCTTCTTGAATTTCCACTACAAATCATTTTTCATTCTTGATTTATCCATTTCTCAGAATAGTTTTGTGAAATGAATAACATCATAACTTCAGAAACTTGAGGCACAGAAAATATAGGTGACAGAACCCACTTAGGCTTAACCTTGTTTGATTTCTTTCTTATGCTTTCTGATGTTACATAATTTTTATCCCATATAAGATTCACTTACAGAGAAGGAAGTCAGATTTCGTCTTTTAGATGCTTTCTTGAACTTTCTCTTTTTCACTAAATAAACTTTAAATACAAATGAAAAACTTCTTGTTTTAGGGAAAAGACTTTTATTCTGACACCGGAACTTAGTCCTCGGAAACTTCAGGGTTTACCTTTTGAAAAAGCCTCAGTGTGTCATTATCATGGGATTGAGTAAGTTTTTATTTACACTTTACTCTTCTGCATGTTGCTGGTGAGGCTTTTCTTTTGTGAGTGTGAAGAGTATCTGTAATAAAATGATGCAGATATAAAGCCAAAGAGAAAGTATATCAAAAAATCTCAGAAAACAAAGCAGTGTGTACACAAATAAGAATTTGTGTAAAAAAAAAAAAAAGTCATTTGATGGTTGATCAGTTTTGAAGCATTTAAATATTCTATTATTACCAGATGTTTTAATCAAAATTAATTTCATCCCTATGTTACAAATGTGTATTTATACTACTGGTTACATTAATATTTCCTGGTCACTAATTACATTGTAATTACTCAGAAACTATTAGATGAAATGTGTTCCCATTTGTAATATGTTAATTATATGTAAATTTTTCTAGAATTTTAATTGACCAGCTTGAATAAAATTTCAAAGAATTCTCTTGTATAAAGGGATTAGCAGTTTCTGAGGTTATGTGCACATCTACCGTTTTCACAAGGATGAGAAATTCAGTGATGGTGATAAAATATTTTATGATAGATTTTCAAGACCTTGGCGATTCATTTTGTAAAATATTTTGCCTGAAACATCCTATTTTGATTGGCTTGTGAACTTAATCTTTATTTCATGTAAACTTTAAAAATACGGATAGTCATTCACTCAGAGGCTAAAGATACAAAGGACAATTATTTCTGCCCTTAAGAAGCATATACTATTATAGGGGAGAAAGAAAACATATAATTTTAGTAGAGTATAAATAGTGTTAAAATACAGATATCTGCCTGGTGGATGGAAGAATTAAATGCCAGGAACTATTTGAGATTGTTTCAAAGAGGAAATCTGAACTAACTTTGAAAGACTGAATAGAGTGTACCTGGCAGAAAAGGCAATGTCTGGGGGAGGAACAAAGTACAGAGTTACAGATTTTAGGAAGATAAACTACATTTCTATTGTTTTATTTTTCATTTTTTATTTTTATTTATTTTTTTTTAAATTTTATTTTATTTTATTTATTTATTTGAGAGAGAGAGAGCTCACATGAGCAGAGGGGAGGGGCAGAGGGAGAAGCAGACTTCTGCCACCAGGCTCAATCCCAGGACCCTAGAATCATGACCTGAGCTGAAGGCTGACACTTAACCGACTGAGCCACCCAGGTGCCCCTAGATTTTTATTTTTGAATAAGAGTGATAAATGTATTGTAGTATAATAAGACCAAATTATGAAGTCATGAAGGTCACTAGTGACATGGGAGGGAGATTGATCTTTATTTTTGAGGAGTAAAAAACCTTTAATTTTAAACCATGAAATTATATGCTTGGGTTTGTGCCATTGAAAGAAATCTCATTGGCTTTGATAAATTGAGTTGAAGTATTTCAAGCAGATGTTGAAGGACTAAAATGCTATCAAGGCAGTGAAAAATAGGAAAGAGAATACAAACTAATAGCTATCTAAGGAACCTTAGACCAGCTAGATGTTGGAGATGAGAAAGAAGGAGATGACAAGAATTTTTTTAGGGTTTCTAGCTTGGGCACATTGGATAGATGGTGGTACAATTGAGAAAATATGGAAGGTATGGAAGGCCACCCAACAAGGCATTCTAGGAATGTTTAGTTTCCTTGCTATGTTTAAATAAGATTTATTTCACTTAAAGAGTTTGTAAGTTTGACACTAGGGGCAAAATATTCAGTTATTTTATTTTCAAGCATCAGACTTAAATTCCCCATTAAAGTCAGATGCAAGACTTTAAAAGATACCTGCTATCACTGCTTTTTTCTTTTTTACCCATTGTGCTGAATGTTTCTGTTTTAATCATTGTTTTGGCTAGTCAGTTAAAATAAGGAAAACTAGAGAGCTTAAAAGAGTTATAAACTCTTTAAAAGAGTATTGAAAAGGAGACCATAGAAGTATTTTTTTGTTTTTATTTTTTGTTTTGCAGAGAAGAGACCTGAAAGATTATTAGAAGTAGTAAACTTGGAAAAGTGACCAGTGATAAAATACGTATAAAAAGCCTAGTTTACCTCTAAACCAGCCATTTCCAATTTTAAACACTCTGAGAAAAGATCTCATTCAAAATAGCAATAAAACCATAAATATTAGAAGTATTTTTGGAAGAAATGTAGAATGGAAAAAATTGCAAATAACCTATATTAAGGGACATAAAAACGACGTTGATTACTTGGCAGAAACATGCCTTGTTTCCTTGTGACAGATTCCATATTCCAAAGGCATTAGTTCTTTTGGAAGAAATATAAATATTTAATATAATTTTTAACAACTTTGAACCTTTGGGTGAAATAATTCTATAATTTATCTGGTAAAGAAGCCTCCTTCTTTTTACTTAAAGAATGAGATTAATTTTATCATATAACCAGAAAATTTTATTATAAAACTATTATAATTACAGTGTAGGACTGGAACAAAATAGGAAATCCAAGGAAAAAAGCAAATATACATAGGAATTTGATCTAATAGAGGAAAAATTTCAAATCAGAGGGCAAAAGATGAAATATTCAGTAGATAGTAGTGAGAATATGATTAAATATGCAAATAAAAATAAATTAATTTAAAATGATTCCTAGTTCACACCAAATATCAAAATAAATCGCAGATATATGCAGAATTAAAAGTGAAAAACTGTGAAAGGAAAGGACTAGTATAAAATTTAGGGGAAAATCTGTTCTAAGTGTAGGGAAGACTTTTTTATTCATTCTGAGGAAGAAACCAAAAAGAAAAGAATGATAGATTTGTCCTAGTTTTAAAACAGCAATGTCAATAATCAACAGAAGCAAAAGAAATCCTTAAACTAAGGATTAAGCTGAGGAGAATATTTTTTAACATAAATTTGAAGGTGTTTTCTTTTATAATTAAAGAATGCTGGGGCCCCTGGGTGGCTCAGTGGGTTAAGCATCTGACTCTTGATTTCCGCTCCGGTCAGGGTCTCAAGCTCATGAGATTGAGCCCAGCGTCAGCTCCACAGTCAGCACCAGAGTCCACTTGAGATTGCCCTCTGCTCCTTCCCCTGCTCACGCACCCTCCTTGCTTGCTCTCTCTCAAATAAATAAAATAAATCTTAAAAAAAAAAAAAAGATTGCTTACAAATCAATAAGAAAACAAAACATGAAAAAGCTGGCAAAATCTGGAACCATTTGCTTACCAAAGAGGAAATACAAATGACTGATACACATGACAAGTTGTTTTTATCAACTTTTTAAAATTTGCTTTTTAATTTGCATTCTTAATGTAAATTGAAACAACAGTGAGGATACTTTTCACTTATGAAGTCATGTTAGTGATGAAGGAACATGAATGAGTAAGCCAGCTCATAGAAGTATAAGTTGCTACAACCTGCCTGAAGGGCTATTCATTAATTTACCAAACCCATGCAAATGTTTATAACATCAGATTGATTAATTTATCTTGATGAAAAAAAGTGGTATACACTGAAAGCTATTATGCAAGGGTATTTTCCATAATGTTATTTAAAATAAGAAACATTGTAAATGTCTACCTGTAGGGGCTTGGTTAAATACGTTATAGTACATCCATAAAATTCTGTATACAGTCACCAAAATGGCTAAAATTGAAGACTGATAAATAGTGCCAAGTACATGGAACAGTTAGAACTGAGCACCTTGCTTGTGGGAGTATGAAATGATATCTCTACTCCAGAAAAGAACTAAACATACTCAGATCCTATGGTTCAGCAGTTCCAATACTAGGCATTTTCCTAAGAGAAATGAAAACACAACTCCACAGGAAGATTTGAACAAGATCATACGGAGCAATTTTATCCATAATAGCCCTAAACAGCAAACAGCCTAGGTGTATGTCAACAGAGTAGATAAATAAACTCGTATATGTATCCAAAGCAATACTCCTCAGCAATAACAAGGAATTACATACAATAACATTACACTTCTGTCTGTGTGTGGAAAAACAGTTGAAGTAAGAATTGGAGGACTTTAAAATGAGCAATAGCAACTACCTACCCCTATAAACAAATAAATCTTTTAGTGACTCCGTTTTCTTTACTCTAAATTTATGCTCCTTAACCTGGGGGCATTGAGATCAGACTAAGAAGGTTGTAGGAGGTGAGCACAGTGAATCCAGGAACATGCTTTTTTCAGGAAGATCTATGTTCAACAGAGATAATGGATCTACTTGGAACAAAATTCTAGTAGGATGTCAAAGTAATTATGAAGCTGACAGGAGAGTTCTCTCTTCCTCATGTTGCTATAAGTCTTTGGAATCCTTGAGCTCTTCCTATACCCAGACATAAAGAATATTTGGAAAAAACATATATAGACTGCTCAAGTACAAATCAGTATTTTCTTAAGACAAAATGAAATATCTCCACTGTTGGCTTGTTTGTTTTTTCATGTATTTTACCCTAGAGTGTTAGATACCATTGATTGTAAGATGCAGTGTTTTCTTTAACAACAAATTAAACTCTGCTGTCAAATTGTGGCGGGTGGCCACACCAGCCTTCTGTTGGTTTCAAATTTGTTTCGTCTATTCCAAGAGATTTGGCAGGTTCTCCTGCCTTCATTGACATTGGTGTGTGCTAGGAAGTATCTTGCCTATTATGTAGTTACCAAACAAAAATAGTTTCGTCTTCTTGAAGATATTTTTTCTTTGGATGCCTAAAGCATTTGTTTATTGTTTTGCAAGAAAATATGGAAGTATAGTCATTCATCTAACTATGGATATTTACTTGACTAATATCAAATATGTACCCTGCCTCTCTGTTTCTGTTCCTTTATTATTTACAAAGTACTTTTTGCTTCAGTGCCAGATCATAGTATAATCATTTGAAGACATTTTAAATGGCAAAGTCAACAGGCACAGTACACATAATTCAGTTGAAGGAATGACGTTATGAACAGCTGTGATCAAGAGATATTAAAACTGGAAGGAAAATATCTGCATGTTAGATTCAAAATCTCAGAGTAGAAAAATATATTCATTTGGAATCAGACTGTATCTTTTTTTCTCAAAAAATTTTCTATAGGCTCATCAGGCATTACATTGCCTCTTGCCTAGAACCTTAACATTCATGGTACTTGATTTTTTTTTCGATTCTGTCAGTTGCCCAGGAGAGAAATAGGACTCATCAGTAATCCTTAGAGTTACTGCTGGTTTTTAATGAACTGTGTTTTATTAAACAACAGACTAGAGCAAGAATGTTACAGAACTGGGAGACCTAGGTTCTAGTTACTGTTTTGTCACCACTTCACATTCTGACTTAGGAGCTCAGTGTTCTTCCCTGTTAAATTAAACTGCTGGGTTAAATTGGAGATTTTTCAGTCCTAGCTATGCTTTAGAATCACCTGGACAGCTTTTTAAATAATGTGCATACTATAAGATTTGCTGTGGTAGAAGATAAACCTGCTAATAATAATAATAACAATAACAACAGCAGCATGCATTTATAGACTGCTTTGCTTGCATGTTCTAGGCACCGCTTCTGAGTGCCTACACGTACCCAAGGAACACATAAGGAATCCTCACAGTAGCTCTTGGAAATGACTGCTATAAATCTCATTTTGCAGAGGAGGCCAGCAGAAGCATAGATAAAGTTAAGTAATTTGGCCAAGTCAAACAGCTCCTCAGTGGTGGAGCCAGATTTAAGTCCAGGGATTCCAGCTCTTAGAAATCAAATATGAAAGTGTCACAAGGGAAAGACAAAGTCCCTAAATCTTCCACCAGGCACTCAGATATTAGGGTAATGATATGCTCCTTGGGAGTTGAACTAAAAGCTTTTGGATCCAAAGTGCTGATTTTAGGGAGCATCTTAGAATTTTACAAGCCAAGAAGACAGCTAACAGAGAAAGGGTTTAATTTTGATAGTCCTCCCATCACATTTGGGAAGCCATTTGTGTTTCCCTGATGCAGCTGTGGACGAGGAGAAGGTGAAGAGTTGTCCAAGGTCACATATCTCATAGGTGATTTTCCTGAGATGCTTCTTTGTTGTACTTAACAACATGGGATTTCTTTAAGTCCAGAAGCATTCACTGAGCTAACATCTTTTTTTTTTTTTAAGATTTTTTTTTTTTTAATTCATTTTAAACAGAGAGATAGAGAGAGAGAGAGAGCATGAGCAGGGGGAGTTGCAGAGGGAGAGGGAGAAGCAGGCTCTCCGCTGAGCAGGGAGCCGGATGTGGGACTCGATCCCAGGACCCTGGGATCATGACCTGAGCCAAAGGCAGAGGCTTAACCATTTGAGCCACCCAGGCGCCCCCTGAGCTAACATCTTGATTCCTTGAGTCAGATTTAGCTAGAAACCAGATACACAGGGACAACAGAAGTGTTTGAAGAAAAATCCGTCAATCAGCAGTAATGGGGGAAGGGAGTTTCAAAGAAAAATTCAAAATGTTCTGAGCTGTGTTTGGTGAACCAGTTAGAATATACCTTCATACCCTTTTCATCTTTTTGTTGAAAATAAACTTGCCCCTTCTAACAGAAGTCAGCATTTCACATTGTTACATATCAGCCATACTGAGGAATCAGAGGTTGGTAGGGATTTAAGAGTATTAAAACAGCAACTCTATTATTTTGAAAATAAGCCAGAGGATTAACTTAATCTGTTGCCCAGAAATAGTCAAAGAGGAATCAGATCGTACTTCAAATTTTTTAATCTTTTGCCATGTCATCTAGCAGGCTAGAAAAAAACTGAACTGTGAGGAAAGTCGGCCATTCACTCAACCCTCCAACAATTATTAGGAAGCTAAGTAAGAGGTTTTCCAGTAAGTGTTTCGCTGTTTCCTCATTGGCAGGGAAAAGTCTGTTGCTGTCTTGGAGCCTGTGATTTTGATGGTCTTTCTCTTATTTAGATATTGCTTGGATGACCAAAAAGCATTAGAAAGAGATGGGGGATTTTCTGAACTTCAGTCTCGTCTTATCCGTTACGAAACCCAAACCACCTGCACCAGAGAAAGTTTTCCGGTACCCAAAGTGTTGAGCCCTCTTCCATCACCTGCCGTCTTGTCAGAGCCTGGAAGTGTCCCTGATGGAGAAGCCTTACAAAGCGAGCTCCGAACTGAAGTATCTCGACTGAAAAGGAGATCAAAAGATCTGAACTGCCTTTATCCGCAAAAAAGGTGATCTGTTAAGTGCATAAAAATAGTCTCTTGACAGAAAGCGTGTTAATCCCTAATCTTTTTTTTTCAAATTAGTCTTTCCTATTTTTAAGTAGCTTTCTGCATAGATCATAGATTAATTCCTTTGTGTCAGGAATTTTATTTTTATTGTGAGCAGTTATGATTATGCTTATAAGTTATAAAAAGAAATGACTTAGGAGGCGCCTGGGTGGCTCAGCCATTGAATGTCTGCCTTCGGCTCAGGTCATGATCGCAGGGTCCTGGGATCGAGCCCCGCATCAGGCTCCCTGCTCCGCGGGAAGCCTGCTTCTCCCTCTGCCAGTCCCCCTGCTTGTGTTCCCTCTCTCGCTGTGTCTCTGTCAAATAAATAAAATCTTTAAAAAAAATAAAATAAAAAAAGAAATGACTTAGAAAAGACACAATTTCTTGCTTTCTGTGCTAATATACAGTGCATTAGCACGATGGATTGTCAAGTTGTTAAGCCATGGAACACTAGCGGTCTGATCCAATAGATTAAGTAGAGGAGCTGCTTTATCAAAGAGGGTGTTTCTTGCTGTAGGTCTTCCTGCCTTCTCGCACTGCCTGCGCTGGCCCCTTAAACACTGTTTCTGTAACCTGTAACTTTAAACACTACGTAATATTATATGGAACTTTTCCAGATCCTTTTTTTGCTAGCTAAGTAAAATGTCCATATACTAGAACAGAAGTTTTCATAAACACTCTCATTTCCATTGAATTTATATGTCTTTAGGATCTTTGTCAAATTTAGGTCTTTAGCATCTAAAGAATCTTAAATTCTTACTGTTATGTAAATCTTTCAAAAAGTATAAAATATTATTACAGTGCGACTTTTAAATATTTTTTTTTTGAGCAGTTAAAAATATTAGAATACTATTTTCCTGGTATGGAATAACTAAATTATTTTTATGGGGACTTTACAAATTCATGGTACTTTTTAAATGTGATAAAGCTAAAAAGCAAATCCGTTAACATTTCCGATACTGTATTTTGTAACAATATTTCTTATTTGTGACTTGCGACTAATAAAAAGACATGTGTTCCAGAAAAGAAAGTACACTGTGGCCTGTGGGTTAGCAGAATTGACGGATATGAGACCCTATCTTGTAAAATGAAATTTAAACATTTTCAAAAGATTGAAACATGAGCCCATTTTGTAGTTTTATTTGTATTTAGCACCTATTTATTTTGCCCGGGTAATCACATGGGTACAATAAGCATAGGTTGTGATGTCTTTGTCAAAATTATCTTCATAGAAAAGTGTAAGTACTTAACAGATGATTATGAAATTTACAGATTTCACCACCTAGAGTGCCAGAGCTGATTTATGTGAGAAATTATAAATTGATGGGGAGGGCGACAGTGATAACTGCTTGTTGCTTTTCCTAATTAGCTGAAATTCTAGTTATTCCTTGCTTTGTATGTTTTAGTCACTATTTGAAGACCTAAGAGAGCAACTTTATAGTATGATGTCACATTACTTATTTAAAGCAGTAGTAGCAAGAAATTTTGTTTGCTTTTCATGGGTTTATGTTTCAGTAGATCTGGTTGTCACATTTGGGACAGAAAAATGGACCTTGGTGTTGAGTCACTTAATCTGTGTTTTTGATGTATTTCTCCACAATAGACTTGTGAAGTCTGAAAGTTCAGATTCTCTTCTTCCTCAAACAAGTGGCAATACTAATCATCATCATCATGCAGTGACATCCAGAAAACCCCGAGCAGAGCGATCATTATCTGTGACTTGTCCATCAGTTCCAGTTCTAAGCTATGAAACTCCAAAAGTCACTACAAAGGCCAGTTCAGGTCAAAAAAGTGTGCATGGATCAAAAACATCAAGGCAAATTAAGGAATCAAGATCACAGAAACACACACGGGTAAAGATTTATTTCCTGTCTCTTAGTTCTACATGAGAAGAAATTCCTTTATTTGGTTCATTTAAAATGTATCTCTAAAATTTTATGAGTGAAATGAAATGGTATCTATAATGTACTTTAAAACAATCCAGTGTAAGAAAGATAATGGGTAAGTGGGCAGAGCTATAAATGAAACAAAATTAGCCACAAATTGATCCTCATTGAAACTGGTTGATCTATCAAGATAAGGATTTGTTATAAAATGTTCTCTCTACTTTTCAGTGTTCGAAATTTACCATAATAAAAAATAAATACATCCCCTTGTCTATCCCTAATGTGTGTAGTTTTTACACCCAGATTTTGATTCAGAACTCATGATTTGAATTCCTCTTAAATATATTCCAGTCATGGGGCGCCTGGTGGCTCAGTCATTAAGCGCCTGCCTTCGGCTCAGGTCATGATCCCAGGGTCCTGGGATCGAGCCCCACGTCAGGCTCCCTGCTCAGCAGGAAGCCTGCTTCTCTCTCTCCCACTCCCCCTGCTTGTGTTCCCTCTCTCACTGTGTCTCTTTCTCTGTCAGATAAATAAATAAAATCTTAAAAAAAAAAAAGATATTCCAGTCATTTCTTCCTAACAAATTATCTGATGACATGTATGACCATGTATATGTTCCAGATCTCTTTTTTTTACCAGTTGTTTTATCTTAATGAACTTATCTGTCTTTCACATAGTTACATGATTATGCAATTCACAGAACTGAATTCTAAAGATAAAATAATACGTTTGTACCTTTTTCAAGAAATATTAATCGTACGTTATGTTCTATTCAAGATACTGAAAGAGGTAGTTACGGAAACCCTGAAGAAACACAGCATTACTGAGGCCCATGGCTGTTTCACTGCATGCAGCCAACGTCTCTTTGAGATCTCCAAGTTCTATCTGAAGGTACGGTGTCTTCTCTACTAATAGCAAAATTGAAGTCATGTTCTGATGTTCCTCTTTGACATAAAGTAATATTTAGTGAGTATTTTTTACAGTGATAACTTATAACTTGTTGCCAGATATTTTTTAAAGTGGAGATAGAAAAATTGGAGCCAAAATATTTTATATCTGACTTGTTTGATTTTTGTCTTCATATGTAGAAAACTACATTTTAACTGGTATCCTCAGTATTTCCCTGACTAGTCTTTGGCTTAAGTTGATAATAAGCTTCAAAACATATGTATTTTATTTTTTTAAAGCTTTTTAAAATGTATTCACTTGAGAGAGAAACAGAGAGCACAAGCAGGGGGAGAGGCAGAGGAAGAGGGAGATGCAGACTCCCCACTGAGCCGGGAGCCCAACATGGGGCTGCATCCCAGGACCTGGAGATCATGACCTGAGCCGAAGGCAGATGTCCAACCATCGGAGCCACCCATGCACCCCTCAAAACATGTTTAGTTAGTAATTTTAGTATATAGTAAAAAGACAACTGGAATGGGTATCAGAATACCCCAATTCTAATTTTGGTTCCATTATCAGCTAGTTTTGACACACTGGACAGATCAGCCATTCAGATGATGTGTCTATAAAACTTAGATGGTGTTAGATTATCTCCAGTGAAGAGTTTTTGACTCAGTCACAGTTTTGTGTGGGCTCCTGGCATGCATTCAATTCACCTTCTTTTTAAAATCTCTCAAGAAAGATGGTATTAAAGTACAAAAACAAAGAAAAGAAGAGAGAAGAAAATGTTGAGTCTCTTGTTGAACAAGACAAAGCCCCCAGAAGTGTGGTATCACAGAGTTAAAGAAGTTCGAACCTAAATGCCTGCCCAGTGGAGTGCCAGTGAGAATCAAACCACTTCAAGGGACACAGTCTCCGAGGTGCTTAGGATTTGAAGATACCGGGTATCATAGAAAGCAGGGATGTGGTGTCAGGTGGAAGATAGGGGAATTGAATAAAGATCTACAAAGTGAACTGGGGATCCCTCAACTGCCCCTACAAGTCCTTCTCCCACAGGGGTGACTACAAGGTATACTGCACGTACTTCTCTTCCCCCACCTCTGTGACAGTGCAGGAAATAGTCTCTGGAGAAAAAAGAATTAAAGGCCACAAGGGAAAAAACCAACTGGCCTCCTAATAACCCTGCCTTGTAAAGCCACCAGACAGAGCTTCCACTAAGATTTATATCTCATTTTTAAATATGATTGGACTGCCAAGGATTAGCAGACTTTTGAGACTTTTCCAAAAAAGAGATGCCAAAACATAAAGGAATGAAGGGAATTCTTAAGGGGCAGAAAGCTATAGAAGACTTTATAAAAACTATAATTCTCTCAGAAAAAAGATAATCGCATCCATAAAGCTGGAACAGGATGCTGTTTCCAGAAACTGTAGAGAATATGAAAGCTCCTCGAAATTAAAAATACGATAAAATCAATCCAATAGAGAGGCTGAATAGTTGAGATTAAGAAAGTTACCAGAAATTAGATGACAAAAACATGAAACATAGGATCAGAAAATGGGAGGACTAAATCCAGAAGATCCAATATGCTAATGATAGAAGTTTTAAAAATAGAGAATAAAGGAGAGCAAACTATCAAAAATCTAACAAAGTTTTCCAGAACTGAAGAACACAAGTGCCGTGATTAAAAGGGCACACAGCTTGTCCATCCCAGTAAATGACAGTTCTACAACAAGCTACCTCATTGTGGAATTCCATACCTCCTGGAATAGAACACTTCTTAAAAGCTTCCCAGAAAGAAAGTTTGCATATGAAGAACTGAGAATCAGAATGGCATTAGACTTCTCCACATTAAGTTAATGTTGTATGCTAGAAGACAGTAGAAAAGTATCTTCCAATCTGAGGGAAACGGATTTACCTAGTATGTTATACCTGGTCACAAATTCAATCAGGTGTGAGGATTCGGTAGAGATATTTCAGATGGTGAAGGTCTAAAAAAATCTGTCATTTGTATACCCTTTGGAAGCAACTGCAAGAGGATGAAGTTCAGCAGAACGGGGACTGAGTCAAGAAATAAGAACTAACCCAGGGAGCAGTTAGACTAAATCAGAGCAGGCTGTGGAGAAAGATCGCCAGGGGAAAAAATAAGAATAATAATGAAAATCAGATTTTTTGAAAAACTGAACCGAGAGGTTACCCAGTGTATTTGAGTATTTGAAACAACTTTGCTATTTGTACATTTAGTCAATTGATTGCAGCATTTGGCAGGGGGGACTCAGAATTACATACATGGCAACCTGAGCAAATATGATTTAACTACAGGTTAAACGAAATGTGAGAAGATAATTATAATAACATTACTTAGCTCAGGACTGAACTGTATGTACATAGGTATAATAATGCAGACACTGACTATTTACTGATCAAAACTGGTGCAACAGTTACTGAGAGGAAGAAGAGGGAGGTGGCGGGATTCAGAGACCCGAATCCACTACCTTTGTAACTGCTTGTTACATTGTCTAAATCATTGTCTAAATTTGTCTAAATCATTTGTCTAAAATTGCTAAATCAAAAAGTAGCAGCATAAGCGTATTATTTAGAAACATGAAGATATAAATAAGGGAAACAGCTGAAAAAACTGAAAGTGGTTTTTTCTCCTCTGAGAAGCATAACTCAGAGGGACAGCAGAGGACTGCTTTTTTTTAAATACAATTAGATTTTTTTTTAAATTTACTTTGTAATCTAATTTGATATAATCATATTTTTTAAAAGTCAGAGATTTCAGTTTCCTTTCCTATGTCATTCCCTCTTTGTTATGGAGTAAAATAACCAAAAAGAAGAGAGAGAAAAGATATTTTATCTGAAAAATAAATATAAATGCTGTATATTCATTTCTTGTGTACCAAAGCATTCATGGATACTCATAATCAAGGATGGGGCTTAGATTTGGTTAGTGCTGCTGGGAATATGAGGTTAGAATCACAGAAGTTTGGGGCACCTAGGTGGCTCAGTCAGTTAAGCTCTGCCTCGGCTCAGGTCATGATTCTGGGGTCCTGGGATCTGCTTCTCCCTCTCCCTCTGCCACCCCCTCTGCTTGTGCTCTCTCTCTCTTTCAAATAAATAAAATCTTAAAAAAAAAAAAAAGGAATGACAGAAATTTATGTATGTGTGTTTTGTTGTTAGAGTATCTTGATATTTGGGGATAAAGCTAAATTATAATACTTCGATTTTTTTTTTTTTTGTAGTATTTCCTGTGTCACATTGATACTTGTAGAATGATTTAGGATAATGTCAAGTTTATTTAATAATGACTTGTTCTCTGTAATTTAATGTACAACTTGTGAAACGCTTTATTTTGTTATTTTTAGGATCTTAAAACTTCAAGGGGTCTATTTGAAGAAATGAAGAAAGCAGCAAACAACAATGCTGTACAGGTAAATAACTTTCTCCTAAGAAATTACATTCAATTAACTTGCTATTTTATTTCAGGGTAGCTACGATGCTGTCATTTTTGCTGTGTAAGAACTCTCTTTAAAATACTTAATAATAGACTAACGCAAACAGAGCATTTAGGAGTACTGAATAGACTGCTGTTAACAAAAGGGTTTCTAAAGATGATGTTAAGAAAGAAAAACTTCGGGCGCCTGGGTGGCTCAGTTGGTTAAGCGACTGCCTTCTGCTCAGGTCATGATCCTGGAGTCCCGGGATCGAGTCCTGCATCGGGCTCCCTGTTTGGTGGGGAGTCTGCTTCTCCCTCTGACCCTCCTCCCTCTCATGCTCTCTGTCTCTCATTCTTTCTCTCTCAAATAAATAAATAAAATCTTAAAAAAAAAAAAAAAAGAAAGAAAAACTTCTTTTAAATAATCCAGAGAGCTGGAAAAATTAATCCATTTTGAATAGTTGTTTTCAAAGTTTGGTTTAATTTCTTTCTAGTGACCCTTTGAAAACAATTGGGAAAAAAGGTAAGAAAACAGAGCAGAATCTTTATTGTGTTCAGTGAGGACCGTTATTGTACTCTGCAGTAGAAATCCAGCTTCAGTTTTATTTTCTTCAGTTAGAAAATAAAATGTGTTTTGAAGATAAAATGTGTTTTAAGATTTTGACATATAACTTTCTATTTTAAATTTTCTACCATACTCTTTTAAAGTTTTAAGTGTATCTTTTTCTGTCCCTTGTGTTTTCAGTAGAAATAAACCATAATCATATTTTTTCTCCTTCTAGGTGATTGAATGGGTATTAGAAAAGACAAGCAAGAAATAACACGGAATCTTTCTCTTTGGACAATTATAAATTGGGCAGAGCTATTATTTGCTACTTCCTTAGTTTGAAAATTATAAATTTCAAACTTTATTAAAAGAATAGATATTACATCTCTAAAGAATTTCATAAATATCCAATATTTATATAGTCTTGAGGATGCTCAGTTAATGTGTTCTTTAATTGTATACTTATTTTATAGTTTCACTATATTTTAATTTTTAAGGTTAATAATTTTATATGTTTTTGAATTTTTACTCTTTGTTATTTAATAATTTCCAATAAATTGAAAATGTTACTTCTTTTCTTCTTGGAAAATGTCTTTGTTGGCAGACCTGTTTAAATTACTGAATTTCCAGTAAGGTATTTCCAGTGGCTTTTCTCATGTGACCCAACAGCATACTTAATCGGACGATTCCTGGTTTAGAAAATATTGGTAAAAAAATTCATACAGGTAGCCGTCTTCCCTTAGCCCTGCCCCAGAGCCACTGCTGTTGAAGCTATCAACGTTTATTTGGGATTAAAAACGAAGAAAGGGCAGAAATTGTGAAAATAAGATAGAGTAAAAATGACTAAGTAGAGACTGCCCACCTTTCCCATGGTCTAAAATCTGGGAAGTGCAGAAAATACAAAACAGAGTTAAAAAAAAAAAATTCCAACATTGCCTCACTATCTATATGTGACCACTGTTAATATATTTTTTAAAGATTTTATTTATTTATTAGAGAGAGAGAGAGCAAGCATGAGCTGGGGGGAGGAAAGAGGGAGAGGGAGAAGCAGGCTCCCCACTGAGCAGGGAGTCTGACTCGGGCTGGATCCCAGGACCCTTGAGATCAGGATCTGAGCCGAAGGCAGACGCTTAACCGACTGAGCCACCCAGGTGCCCCACCACTGTTGATATTTTAAAAATATATATATATTCCTCATATCAGTGAGATCATATGATACATGTCTTTCTCTGATTGACTTATTTTGCTCAGCATAATACCCTCCAATTCTTAATCTCAGGAAACAAACAGGGTTGCTGGAGTGGTGGGGGTTGGGAGGGATGGGGTGGCTGAGTGATAGACATTGGGGAGGGTATGTGCTATGGTGAGCACTGTGAATTGGGTAAGACTGTTGAATCGCAGATCTGTACCTCTGAAACAAATAATACATTATATGTTAAAAAAAAAAAAGAAGATAGCAGGAAGGGAAAAATGAAGGAGGGGAAATTGGAGGGGGAGACGAACCATGAGAGACTATGGACTCTGAGAAACAAACTGAGGGTTCTAGAGGGGAGGGGGATGGGAGGATGGGTTAGCCTGGTGATGGGTATTAAAGAGGGCACGTACTGCATGGAGTGGTATATGCAAACAATGGGTGCATATGGGTGTTATATGCAAACAATGAATCATGGAACACTACATCAAAAACTAATGATGTAATGTATGGTGATTAACATAACATAATAAAAAAAAGTTAAAAAAATATGTAATTATTTTTAGAATATTTTTAAAGTGGGGGTCATCCATATGTGTGTATGTGTGCTTATATGCATATGTGTATTTATTTATAGCCTGCTTTTCACTTAAAAATGTATCATGAATTTTATATCATGTATCATTTTAATTACTGCATAATATGAGGGAACCACAGTTTGTTTAACAAATCCTCTTTATTGGACATATAGGCTTACTTTTTCCCTATTATAAATAAAACTATAATGAATCTTCTTAATACATCACTAGTTATTTCCTTAGTATAACTTTTTAGGAGTGGAATTCGTGGGTCTTAAGATTGATGGTAATATTTCCAAATTGCCCTTCTGAGAAATGAGTTTGGACACAGACCAGGAGAGTCCCTGTTTCCTTTTTTTGATGACTGAAAATAGTGATGATGAGTATTTTATTTAGAATATATAAAGAACATTTACAGTTTAAAAATAAGACATTACCTAAGGGTTTTTTTTTAATAGGCAAGGAGTTGAAAAAACATTTCACAAAAGAAGATACAGGAATGGCAATAAACACATGAAAAGATGTTCAGTATCATCAATCATCAAGGGAAGGCAAATTAAAACCATAACGAGATGCCACTAAACACCCACTAGAATGGATACAATTTTAAAACTAATGATACCATGGTGACTATGTGGAAATCTCATACCTTGCTGATGGGAAAGGAAAATGTTACAATATTTTGGAAAATATTTGACTTTCTTATAAAATTCAACTTAATACTTAGCATATGACTGAGCCATTCCCCTGTTTACCCCTGTTTAGGTAAATTAAAACCTATATCATACAAAAACTTGAACCTAAATACTCATACCAGCTTAATTTTTTTTTAATTTGTTATTTAAATTCAATTTAGTTAACATACACTATATTATTAGTTTCAGGAGTAGAATTTAGTGATTTATTAGTTGCATATAACACCCAGTGCTCATTACATCAAGTACCTTCCTTAATGCCCATCACCCAATTACCCCATCCCCCTACCCACCTCCCCTCCAGCAACCCTGTTTGTTTGCTATAGTTAAGAGTCTCTTACGGTTTGCCTGCCTGTTTTCATCTTATTTTATTTTTCCTTCCCTTGCCCTATGTTCATCTGTTTTGTTTCTTAAATTCCACATATGAGTGAAATGATATGATATTTTTCTCTGACTGACTTGTTTTGCTTAGCATAATACCCTCTAGTTCCATCCAAGTCCTTGCAAATGGTAAGATTTCATGCCTTTTGATGGCTAAGTAATATTCCATTGTATACATATACCACATCTTCTTTATCCATTCATCTGTTGATGGACATCTTGGCTCTTTCCATAGTTTGGCTATTGTGGACATTGCTGCTATAAACTTTGGGGTGCAGGTGCCCCTTTGAATCACTATGTCTATATCCTTCGGATAAATAGTGTAATTGCTGGGTCATAGGGTAGCTCTCTTTTTAGCTTTTTGAGGAACTTCCATACTGTTTTCCAGAGTGGCTGCACCAGTTTGCATTCCCACCAACAGTGTAAGAGGGTTCCCCTTTCTCTGCATCCTCGCCAAGACCTGTTATTTCCTGACTTACTAGTAAGCCATTCTGACTACTGTGAGGTGGTATCTCATTGTGGTTTTGATTTGGATTTCCCTGATGCCAAGTGATGTTGAGCATTTTTTCATGTGTCTATTGGCCATTTGTGTGTCTTCTTGGGAAAAATGTCTGTTCATGTCTTTTGCCCATTTCTTGATTGGATTATTTGTTTTGGGGGTGTCGAGTTTGAAAAGTTCTTTATAGATTTTGGACACTAGTCCTTTATCTGATAAGTCATTTGCAAATATCTTCTTTCATTCTGTAGGTTGCCATTTAGTTTTATCAGCTGTTTCCTTTGCTGTGCAAAACCTTTTTATCCTGGTGAAGTCCCAATAGTTCATTTTTGCTTTTGTTTCCCTTGCCTTTGCAGTTGTGTCTAGCAAGAAGTTGTTGCAGCTGAGGTCAAACAGGTTGCTGCCTGCATTCTTCTCTAGGATTTTGATGGATTCCTGTCTCACATTTAGGTCTTTCATCCATTTTGAGTTTACTTTTCTGTATGGTGTAAGAAAGTCATCCAGTTTCATTCTTCTGAATGTGGCTGTCCAAGTTTCCCAACACCATTTGTGGAAGAGACTGTCTTTTTTCCATTGGACATTCTTTCCTGCTTTGTCGAATATTAGTTGACCATAGAGTTGAGGGTCGATTTCTGGGCTCTCTATTCTGTTCCATTGATCTATGTGTCTGTTTTTGTGCCAGTACCATACTGTCTTGATGATGACAGCTTTGTAATAGAGCTTGAAGTCCGGAATTGTGATGCTTCCAACTTTGGTTTTCTCTTTCAACATTACTTTGGCTATTCAGGGTCTTATCTGGTTCCATACAAATTTTATGATTGTTTGTTCCAGCTCTGTGAAAAATGCTGGTGTTATTTTGATAGGGATTGCATTGTTACAGTCTTTGGTTTAAAATCTAGTTTGTCTGATACAAGAATGGCTATTCCAGCTTTCTTTTGATGTCCATTAGCATGATAAATGGTTCTCCACCCCCTCACTTTCAATCTGGAGGTGTTTTTAGGTCTAAAATGAGTCTCTTTTGTAAGCAGCATATCGATGGGTCTTGTTTTTTTATCCATTCTGATACCCTGTGCCTTTTGTTAGGAGCATTTAGTCCATTTACATTCAGAGTAAGTATTGATAGATACGAATTTAGTGCCTTTGAATTGCCTGTAAAGTCACTGTACCTGTAGATTGTCTTTGTTCCTTTCTCGTCGTCGTTACTTTTGGGCTGTCTCTCCATTCAAAGGATACCCTTTAATATTTCTTTCAGGGTTGATTTAATGTTCACAAATTCCTTTAGTTTTTCTTTGTCCTAAAAACTCTTTACTCTTCTTCTATTCTGAATGACAGCCTTGCTGGATAAAGTATTCTTGGCTGCATATTTTTCCCATTTAGCACGTTGAATATATCATGCCAGTCCTTTCTGATCTGCCAGGTCTTTGTGGACAGGTCTGCTGCCAGCCTTATGTGTCTACTCTTATAGGTTAAGGACCTCTTGTCCCAAGCTGTTTTCAGGATTTTGTCTTTATCTTTGAAATTTGCAAGATTCACTATTACATGTCAAGGTGTTTACCTATTTTTATTGATTTTGAGGGGGGGGGTTCTCTGTGCCTCCTGGACTTGAATGCCTGTTTCCTTCCCCAAATTAGGGAAGTTCTGAGCTATAAATTGTTTAAGTAAACCTTCTGCCCCTTTCTCCTGCTCATCTTTTGGGACCCCTATTAGATGGATATTATTTCACTTTATGGAACTGCTGTGTTCTCTCAGTCACCTTTAATGATCTAATAGTTTTCTTTCTCTCTTCTGCTTCATTCATCCTTGTTTTATTATAGCCTTTACTTGGGACTACATGTCAGTAATAGCATTTTTAATTTAGGTCTGACTAGATTTTAGTTCTTTTATTTCTATAGTAAGGGGTTGTCTAGTGTCTTCTATGCTTTTTTAAGCCCAGCTAGTATCTTTATAATCATTGTTTTAAATTCTAGTTCTGACATCTTACTTATATCCGTGTTGATTATATCCCTGGCAGTGAGTACTACCTCCTGTTCTTTCTTTTGGGGTGAGTTTCTCTGTCTTGTCATTATGTCCAGAAAAGAAAAAAAGAAAGAGAAAAGACAAAAACTAACAACAACAACAACAACAAAAAAACAAACCAGAAGAAACAAAACAAAAAACTAAATCTTGGGTGTGTTTTGGTCTGCTTGTTAAAAGAAACTAGATCTCAAAATAAGAAAGAAAGAGAAACTTATATATAGTATATATTTAATAAGTTGATATATATTATAATATATAATTATACAATCATGTTAATATATAATAATGTATATATAATAAAATAAAAATAACATGTAGTAGGAATGCAATGATGGGAAAATATATATAACATATAAAAATTAAAATTAAAAAATAATAAAAATGAATTTAAAAAATAAGAAAATAACTGAAAAAAATAATACTGAAAGACCAAAGAATAAAAGTACAAAGAATGCTACCTACTGTTTGACCCAGGACCTGAAGCTTTGCAGCCCTCTACAATCGGTCAACTTGGTGAGAGCCAGCTGTCCTTGCTGGTCCTCCGGAGGACGACTGTTGGTGGACTTGCCCTCGTGCAAATGCACCTGCAGTGTGTAGGGAGGCAGGGATCAGTGTAACCAGCTCTGGACTGCACTAGGTGGCGCTGTTTTGCTCCCTGAAGGGTTTCAGTGCTGTGGGGCGGGATGAATATGGAGGCGCCCAGCTCTTTAGCCCCAGAGCTGAAAGTTCATGCTCCCCACACTTCCTCACAGAAAAGCAGTCAATCGCTCTTGTCTCCCTAGTTTCCGTCAGAACTCTGTGTTCACCCAGGCTATAACTGAGAGTTTTGCAACTGAGTTTCAAAACTCCAAAGTTTCTGGACTCCTATGGCATGCACCCATGCTGCTCCCCCCCGGGGAGAGGGAGGTCTCCCGGTGCTTCTGCCTCTTGCTGGGCCCCTGCCAGGAGAGCAGTCTCCCTACTGTGGAGCCATTCATGGTTTATGGCAACATAGAGCAGAATGCCGATGCCTAGACTCGCTGTTCGCAGCCGGCTTCCCTGCTCCTATGCCGGAACTCTGCCACACTCAGGCACCCCTGTTCTTTTTTTTTTTTTTTTTTTTTTTAAGATTTTATTTATTTATTTGACAGAGAGAGACACAGCGAGAGAGGCAACACAAGCAGGGGGAGTGGGAGAGAGAGAAGCAGGCTTCCCGCGGAGCAGGGAGCCCGATGCGGGGCTCGATCCCAGGACCCTGGGATCCTGACCTGAGCCGAAGGCAGACGCTCAAAGGCTGAGCCACCCAGGCGCCCAGGCACCCCTGTTCTTGAGACCTCGGGGATCTTGAGACAATGCTGTCCCACCTGGGATTCTGCCCCACTTTGCCACCTGAGCACCCCCACTGAAGCAGACTTCTAAAAGTTCTGATTTTCTGCTCCACTGGTTATAATACTTTAGGGCAGCCTCCTTAAGCAGGCTCCCTCCCCTGCACTGTATCCTTGGCTATGTCACATCGGATTCAAGTCTCTGTACCTCCACCTTCCAAAAAATAGTTGCTTTTCTACTTGTAGAGTTAGAGCTTTTCTTTTCTCAGATCTCCGACTGATTTCTCAGGTGTTCAGGATGATTTGATAACTATCCAGCTGTACCGGAGGCACCAGACAAACTTAGGGCTCCCTACTCCTCCACCATCTTAGCTCCTCCTCACCAGCTTAATTCTTTTTTTTTTTTAATTTTTATTAAGTTCAATTAGCCAACATATAGTACATCATCAATTTTTGATGTAGTGTTCAATGATTCATTAGTTGCGCTCACCAGCTTCGTTCTCAATAGCACCAAACTGCAAACAACCCAAAGGTACATCAAAAAGTGAATGGATAAACAAATTATAAACCATATATATAATGGAATACTACCTATCAATATAAGAGGACAAGCTGAAATAGGCAGCCACAGGGATGACTCTCAAAATATGCCGAGAAGAAAATGCCAGATATATGAAATTATAGAACAGAGAAATACAGAGTCACAGGAAGCAAAAATGGTTTCCTGGGGCCAGATGTTGGAGTGACTGGAAAGTGGCACAAGGAAACTTTGTGGTGATAGAAATGTTCTATATCGTTCTTGTGATGGTGGCTACACTGCATACACATTTATCAAAACTGCTCAAACTGTATGCTTGCAGGTGCATCTGTATAACATGGGTACTAGAATGTTCTTTGCTACTTAATAAAATCACTCTGCGTTTATTTCCTTTTAAAATACCATTGTCCTATCAAAGTCTCCACTTTGTTCATATTCCCAGATAATTAGTAGTAGAGGGATCCTAGATCCAGTCTACTTGATTAAATTTGTGTATTCTCTGTTTTATTAGGTTGAACTGTATGAAACTGCTGATACAAACCATTTTTGCCCTCAAAATTTTGAGTCATCAAATACAGTTTCCAAAAGCACTGTGTATTTGCTGCAGCTTTGTTTGCTGCACGAGGCCGGTGAGCCTTAGGAGGTGAGTGGGTGGTGAAGGGTGGGAGGTGAAGCTGTGTGGAGAGAGGCAAGGGACACCAGATGTGTCCTTGCCAAGAAAACACAGTAACTCCCATCTGTGTTTTGGAGATTTTGTTTTGTTCCAGTTACATCCCCAAAGTGAACCAGTTATTGTGACTTGGAAAACTTTTTAGGTCATTTCAGCTGATCAGAGAAATTGGTTCCTAAACTTTTAGATGCCTTACCAGCATCATCTCCACATTGTCTACCTCATGGGCCTGAATTCCCGACTAAAAAGTGGTTAAAGATATTTCAAATAAATCTGAAAGTTGGCACAAAGGAGAGACCTAAAAAGTCCAGAAACTTAGGTCAATTTTTGACGTTTTGAGCCAGGAACTTCCAGCAAATAGCATTTAGTATAAGCTAAGCACCCGGAAGAAGAGCGGGCTGGGCTGGGTACAGCCGCACCTACTTTGGAGCTCTGCTCCCCGCGAGGAATCCCGCAGAGCAGTTGTTCTGCCTTTATAGGGGAAGCATCACAGGGACCTTCCAAGGGAAATGGGAAAGAGGGCAGAGGCTGGGCTCAGACATCAGCTATGCCGGGGCGTTATTTACCGGTGCTGGGAACAATGCTGAAAGCTCACGCTCTTTAAAATGAGAAGTTTAGAAGGAGGCCCTTGCAGGAGGGAAAAGGGGAGCCACTGGGCCCAACCAGCTAAGCTGTGTTTTGCAGAGATGGTACGTTTGGCAACACTGTTGCCTGCAGAAGCTGGAAAAGAAGTTGTACTTAATGAGCTCATGGATTCTTCAGGTTATTTCTAGGCAGAATGTTAAAAAAAAAAAGGGTGACAGTGGGCCATTTGTTTGCTAATTTAGCTGAATACGGTAAAATGCAGGAAAAGATAGATGAGCCAAAGAAGGAACTGGGTGGCTTTCCAGCATTTAGAGGAGATCCTGAGGGCTGAGGGCATTCTGAATCCGAAAATAAAATGGTTTCGCACTTCCAACATCTCAAATGGCAAAAGTTTCTAAAGGAAACAGATCAAACCTAAGGTTGCTTATGTAATCCTTTATTAAGACCTTAGAAATATTTACAGTTAGTGATTTCAAAGTAGACCCTCTCAGCTAGACAGAAGGGCTTTTAAGAATGAGGGGTGGCGTTAGACCACAGGCACGCTGACACCCAAAGGGAAGAGAAACCTGTCCTGAAAAAGAATTGTGGGTGTGGCTTTCATCTAAGGGACTAGACTAGAACCGGATACATAAAAAGCCTACAACGTGTATTTTTGAGATGTAATTCACACATCATAAAACTCACGCTGTAAAATGGATAATGCAGTGGGTTTAGTACGCTCACAAAGTTGTGCAACCATCACCACTGTTTCCAGAACATTTTCATCCCCCCCAAACAGACCTACCATTATCTACTAGCAGTCATTTCATATTCTCCCTCCTCCCAGCCCCTGGCAAACAGTAATCTACTTTATGTCTCTACAGATTTGCCTCTCCCGGACATTTCACGTAAGCTGAGTCATACAGTTCATGGTCTTGTGTGTCTGGCTTCTTTTCCTTAGCGTGAGGTTTTCAGGGTTCAGCCGTGTTGTAGTACGTGGCAGTGGCTCATCCTGGTTTAGAGCCAAATATTTCATTGTGTGACTCAGCCGTGTTTTGTTTATCATCAACTAATGGACATCTGGGCTGTTTGCACTTTTTGGCTATTCTGAATAATGCTGCTATGGACATCTGTGTACAAGTGTTTTGTGTGGACATAGGTTTTCCATTATTCTTGGGTATATGCCTAGGAATAGAATTGCTGGACTATAGGGTAACTCAATGTTTAAACTTCTTGTTTTCACCATTTTCCAAAACAACTAGCTGTACCATCTGACATTTCCTCTGGCCATTAATGTATTAGGGTTCCAAATTCTCAACATCCTTTCTAATACTTGTAATTATTTGTCTTTTTGACAAATGATATGAAGTGTGAGGTGGTATCTCATTGTGGTTTTGATTTGCATTTTCCGGATAACTACTAATGTTGAGCATCTTTTCGTGTGCCTGTTGGCCATTTACACATCTTCTTTGGAGAACTGTCCACTCAATTCCTTTGACCATTTTTAGTTGGATTATTTGTCTTTTTGTTGTTGAATTGTCAGAGGTCTTTATATATTCTGGATTCTAGTCCCTTATCAGATATATGACTTATATTTTATCCCGTTCTGTGGGTTATCTTTTCACTTTATAGTTTTATCTTGTATATTTAGGTCTGTGATTCATTTGGAGTGATTTTTTGTGTAGGGTATGACTAGGTGCTGACACTGTATGTGGAATGTCCAATTCCAGGGCCCCGAGAGTGAAGAAGAAAAGGGAGAAGAGGTGGGGACGGCAGGCAAGCAAAGCAGGTGATCCATTACTCACTGGCCACTGCTTCCTGAGGTCCAAAGAAACACAGCCAGCCCCCCAGTAGGTGTGTTCTCAGTCACAGGGAGTGTCTCAGGATACATGGTGTATGCTGAAACTATGTCTCAGGGAAGTACACAAGAAGAAGGAAGAAGAGAGTTATTTTCCCGCTTGGCTCCTTCCTATTATCTCCTGTTGGGCCCCACAAAGCCTTAAATCCTGTATAGTTCTAGACTGCTCAGGTCGTTCGTGGCCGCTCAGGACACCAGTTCTTATGCCCTACGGTGTGTGGCTTCTCATCCAAATCTGGAACCGATGGCAAAACCCAGAGGTTGAAGCGTGCATCTCCTTAGCCTGGCCGCCTGGTGGTGGTACCCAGTGGACACGGGGCTTGGAGGGGCAGTGCTTCTGAGCAACGGTGGGTTGGCCCTCAGTGGCAGAAACACTCAGGTCAGGCAGAGCCGGCTGTGCTGGGGCCTCAGGTTGGGACAGCAGCCGCGCGTCTCGGACACCAGACAGTGGCCAGCAGTAACAGCCTACGTGCGCTCAGGATTTTTTAAAATTGCTATTTCCTCACTGTAAGGTAAAGAAGTTTTAGAAAAGGAAAATAGTGATAATGAAATAATATGTGCTTCAATTTGGAGATGCTGGGGTACAACCACACCAAAAGATAAAATAACTCCGACTCAGTGTGAATGAGGCACATATAAAAGTGGTCCGGGTCTGTTTCGACGACTCGAGTCCCATATACACACCAGCCACGGGAGACTTGCTTTGATAAAATGTTTTATAAAATGCCCCGAACAAACCCAAAACACAGTCTTCCTTCCATATGTGTGGTAGTTGTATACCTAGAAAATTCAGAATGTATTGAATCAGTCAAAAAATGCTTTCATATGTAAAATGTAGTCAGGGTCTAGGCTCGGATAATTATGGGTTTCACCTGCACGACCAACTCAGAGGACAAAACAGTTGTGTGGGAAACGGTCCCATTGGATTTGGGGACTGTCCTCCCATTGCAGGAAGTCTAGCAGCTGTGGCTCTTGTTGAGTAAATACTAAGTGTGCCCCCACCCCCCAGCATAGTGGTGGCAAAACAACGCTACCCCAGATTTCCAAAATGCCCTGGCAGGTGCTGCTCTTCCTGGAACTACTTTTTATTTTTTTATTTTTATTTATTTATTTATTTATTTATTTTTAAAGATTTTATTTATTTATTTGAGAGAGAGAATGAGATAGAGAGAGCATGAGAGGGGGGAGGGTCAGAGGGAGAAGCAGACTCCCCGCCGAGCAGGGAGCCCG
Source organism: Mirounga angustirostris (assembly GCF_029215605.1). Lineage (NCBI taxonomy): Eukaryota > Metazoa > Chordata > Mammalia > Carnivora > Phocidae > Mirounga > Mirounga angustirostris. Next base: position 19,321,197 of record NW_026991712.1, on the reverse strand, counting down.
ATGCGGGACTCGATCCCGGGACTCCAGGATCATGACCTGAGCCGAAGGCAGTCGCTCAACCAACTGAGCCACCCAGGCGCCCCTAAATCTATCTTTTTTTTTTTTTAAAGATTTTATTTATTTATTTTAGAGAGAGAATGAGATAGAGCATGAGAGGGGGGAGGGTCAGGGGGAGAAGCAGACTCCCCGCAGAGCAGGGAGCCCGATGCGGGACTCGATCCCGGGACTCCAGGATCATGACCTGAGCCGAAGGCAGTCGCTCAACCAACTGAGCCACCCAGGCGCCCCCTGGAACTACTTTTTAAACAACACGTGGAATACATATCTAATGTATCTGTGTTTTTATCTGCATTTTGCAGAAGTTGCATTTAAGAACTTTGTCCACAGTAGTACTTAGAGATGGATCATGGTGACATTGCAGAACTAGTGCGTCTGTGTGCTGGGATTTATTTAGCTATTGATGGTCTTATTGACCTTTTTCGCTTCTTGTTGCAACTAATGCTGCCAACATGATCCTCATATATGTTAGTCTTTGTGCACTTTTATCTCTAGGATAAATTCTTAGAGTCAAAATGTACGTGTATTTTAAAATTTTTATAGATATTGCCAGATTACCCTCCAAATTATTGCCAAATGTATACCTACCCATGGCTGTGTAAGTAAATGCCGGTTTTCCCATCACTCTCCACCACTAGGTATTACAGAGAGTTTCAATCTTGGCCAATTGGTTCTTTAAAGATAAAAGGAAGGAATTTTAGGTGTCCTATTTAAAGCCATTTTCAGATCATTTTCTATTTCCCAATAGCCCCCAGCCTTGATAGGCCTTTTTATTCTATAGGACATTCATGTGGAAAAGAGATCGGACTTCCAGTGTTTTCTAGGGTAGAACAGGGTCATGACTGAAAGGCAGATCTAAGTTTGGGCTCTAATATCAGAACTTTGCAACAACTCCCACCATCCAGCAGTGGAAGGACCTGCCTTGGGAGAGAAGGAGCTCCCACCCCATCGCGGAAAACTTTTGAGTTCAGGCAGAATGAACAACTGTAAGGGATGCTCAGGAAGAGGTGCCTGAGTTCAGTGGAAACACATACAAGGTCGGCATTTCCCCAAATGTATGCAGGATGACTCTAGGTGGTACAGAATTTTTTAAACATTAAATTGGTGTATATTCATTTTTATGTATATACTGTGTTGCTATGTTACTAGCAAATCATATACCCTAAGATCCTAAGGTAGTATTGCTAAAATTATAAATAAACTTTGAGCACTAATGGGTTGATGACCTCTGAAGTCTCTTCAAAAGCGAGATTCTACAGATCTAAATGTAATCCCAATTTTCAAATAGTAAAAAGACTTCTCAGCCATAGACTGACATTAATTATAAGCCACTGGAACACAAACCAAGTTGTAGTACTACAGAGAACTTGAGTATTTGGAGCTTGGTGTACAGGTCAAATCCCATCAAAATTTAGTTAAAAATGAGAGCCAAGATCCCTAAGTCCCAGATGCAGACCTGAAATTATACGCAACGCCCCCGCCCCCCACCAAATTTTCTAGTGGCATCCCCTTTACCCATTAGCACCTTCCAGAGCCGGTCCTGGAGGAAGAGAATAGCAAGTGGTGTCTTCACACTCCCTCTGTGGCTGTCATGAAACCACCAGCCAGTCCACCAAACTCAGAGGTGAATATTTATTTAATATCACATACATGATATCCATGGTGCTATAAACATAGGCACATTTTTTTTTTAAGATTTTATTTATTTATTTGACAGAGACATAGCGAGAGAGGGAACACAAGCAGGGGAGAGGGAGAAGCAGGCTTCCCGCTGAGCAGGGAGCCGATGCGGGGCTCGATCCCAGGACCCTGGGATCATGACCTGAGCCGAAGGCAGATGCTTAACGACTGAGCCACCCAGGCGCCCCTAGGCACATTTTTTTTTTAACTCAACATACATTCAAATATCCACTCCAATCCCCTCAAGATGGAATCCCTAATATTTGTAAAAGAAAGGCTCTGCTCGTTCATTTCAGGCGAATGCATTATTCAGCATTTTAACTACATCAACCGAAAGAATTAATTAAACGCCTCTACCTGGGTGTTTTTAAGAGGTTGATGGTTTTTCCACTTAGTTCAAGTCAGAAAAGAGATTGCTAACTGTATTCCTATTGGCCTTCTTTAAATCCCTGGGATGCTTAAGGCTCACCTCATCTACCAGCGAATGGGTGGCTTGCCACTAAGTACAGATGAAACATCAGCCATTTGTATTGATTTGATCTTAAAGGGACAAACGTGAATTTAATAATTCATTGATTCAAATAAGAAACAGATTAAGCACAGAGCAGACTGGACAAAAACAAATTCCCCAAAATGAATCAGTTGATTCACAGACTGTACCCAGGCATGATCCAGACGTCTGTGTGTCATTCACAACATTCATAACACACATGAAGACAAGATTAAAACCTACAGTGTAAAATCATTATGTAATTTCCTCAATTCAGAACAAGGAAAAATGAGTATTTGAAATTGATTCATCATAGCCACTCTGATATGATACACTTAACTTTGAAGGAAAAAACAAGGATTCATATACACAATTCTCTTAGTAAAACTGTCTACTTCTTGCTAATACATTTTAATTCAGAAAATGCATTACTTTATTCAAATGTATTTTTTCTAAAATATAAATATTTAAATTAAGTTTTTATAAATGCAGAGAATGTAATTTGTTGACCCCCACCCATTTATTAATCAGTCTAAAACATAAGCGATGAAGAAATACTTGTAATTATCATTTTAACTTTTCTATAAATATAGAATAGGATCTTTGCAATTTAATTATAAGTAACTCATACTTCATGTAGTACTGAGCACCTTAAATTACATATTGTTGAACTATTGGCATTAATATATGTATTTTAATGTTATTTACAATGCATAATTCTCTTGTATAACAACATTCCAGTGCCTTCGAAAATATGTAATGAAAGAGTGCAGTATAATTTATAAATGCATCAAAGCTTTTTGCAGGGTGGGACTTCACTCTTCAGCATTTTAAAATGGGAAACCAAAAAAAAAAAAAAATCAGTGACCTAAAGCTGTGTTTCCCGAAGTGTTTTTTCATTTTATTTTATTTTATTTATTTTATTTTATTGTAATCTCTACACCCAACATGGGGCTTGAACCCGAGGCTCCTGAGATCAAGAGTCACATGCTCTACCGACCGAGCCAGCCAGACGCCCTGTTTTTGTTTTTTTAAAACACTTGCTTCACAAAATGCTCTGTCAGAAAGGAGCTCTGTAAGTACACAGGATCCCCCCTTGAAGAATTACAATGTGTACATTAAAGTCTTTGAGGAGGCCCACGATCATGAAATCTGTTTCTTACCTCCATATTTAACACATTTTTGATCATCAAACCTCATTCTCACCACCACCCCCTCCCCAAAACACCTCTCAGTCAATGCCCTTTGGAACTAGTGTTACATGATACATACTTTGGACGCTGCTTTGTAACTCAATAAACATATGTGTCTCAGTGGGCAAAATTACATTCCTTTAAAACAGTTTCACTTTTAAAAGCTCTTTGCATAGGAATTTGCTGAAGGACAATTCTGAAAAAAACACACAGATCAAATCCAGAGCATTTGTTTATATAAACTACAGGGGAAAGAAGAGTTGCAAATGCTTACAGAAACTCTAGAGCTAATTTTTAAGGTTCCAGGAAGGTGACTCCAAAATCAAATAATATAGGTGTCTTTTTGGTGAATTTGTATTGAAAGGTAAAAATAAAAGCGTTAAATCAGTAATACACTCTATGTTGTCTAAAAATATTCTTGTAGAAAAATAATCAGGTCGTTATATTATTTCCCTGGAATGCCTAAGAGCTGTGGATACTGTCAGAATTACATGAGGCTGCTCTAGGACTGGCTTGAAAATGCATGCATACAAGCAAGGCAGAAACAAGGGTCAATGAATTGCTCAGTACTTCCACTGAAAACCACGGAATGGGGACAATTAGTTAACCACATGTGAGTTGTTTATATATATGTTATATATATGAGATATATATGTTACATATACATCTCAAATGACAATCTTTTAAAAAAAATACCCATAATTTGCTTTCTGTAAGTAAAGCTATCAGTCTTGGCTCTAAGCACACCTTGGTGTGAGTGCAGTCCCCAGATTAATCGTCTTTCAAGCACACCACTCTTCTGCACCGTGAAGCTTTGCAATATAAACAGTCTGCTTTGGCTCAGATTCCACCAGCTTCCAGCTCAGATCAGTATCTGATGCTTTATTTAATTCCTGCTCAGCATATGCTAATGAGAATACTTCAGGATCACTTTACATCATTGAAAGATAATTCATTAAGAAAAGAATTACAGCTGCTTCATACTTAAAATAAAAGGTGGGTTTCCATTTGAACCACTTCTCTTTCCTTACCAGCAGAAGTCAACTCAATTAGAAGTAGGCAATAAATCACAATAAAACAAGGGATCATTGTTACAGGGGGCGAGAGAGGTGAAAATGTCCATTCCTCAACTATTCAGCTCTTGCTTACCTGGGTGAACCAGTTGCCTAGAAACTGGTATGATTAAGATCTGCACGCGCTGTTCTCATGTTTGTGATGTCCTTGCTTGTCATTATTTCAAAGCTAGGCTGTGTATTTATTTCCATTTGCCCTCACCTCTTTACCCTTCTACTATTCTAAAAAGCCCGTTTTCTTTCTGATATTCCTCATGGTGTTTTCTTGGGAGCCCCCCTTGTCATCAGTGAAGCTGTCAGAGAAGTCTGGGGCAGGTGAGAGGACTTGGGGATCCAAAGCTGACTGTGGCAAGCCAAATGGTGTGCGCTCTTGGTGTCCCATGTCACCAGCCCTCCTTTTCTCTAAGGCAAGTCACCCCTCTGCTCTGTTCAGGCCACCAAGCCCAGTCTTGTGATCTTCGCCGACAGGAAGGAGTGAATGATGAAAACAATCGGCTTGGGGCAGGAATGAAGGTCCAGTTGCTGAAATTTCAAAAGAAGAGAGCGTGAGCGATTTTAAATTGATGCTTGATGCAGAAGAGCGATTTACATATCAAACGGATCTGCGCACTTCCTGCTTTTAACTGGAGCAATTATGGTTTGTTTTTTTTTTTTAAAGATTTTATTTATTTATTTGAGACAGAGAGAATGAGAGACAGAGAGCACGAGAGGGAGGAGGGTCAGAGAGAGAGGCAGACTCCCTGCTGAGCAGGGAGCCCGACGTGGGACTTGATCCCGGGACTCCAGGATCATGACCTGAGCCGAAGGCAGTCAACTGAGCCACCCAGGCGCCCTGGTTTTTGTTTTTTGTGGGGTTTTTTTGTAGAAGCAAATTTTTTTTTTATTATTATGTTATGTTAATCACCATACATGACATCATTAGTTTTTGATGTAGTGTTCCATGATTCATTGTTTGCATATAACACCCAGTGCTCCATGCAGTACATGCCCTCTTTCCTTGCCCCTCAGTGAGATTTAGAAAAATAACCCTGAACTTATTTCTTACATTTATCTTTGTTTCCGAAATAGGTTGTGAAATTTGTATATACCAGTACCATAAATATTGATGTTGCCTTTTTTGACTGTCAAAACCGTTTGTTTTTGGTATCACAATAGTGATATTATTTATGTCGGGTTAGGTACAGCTTGAAGCAATACTAAATTTCACATCTGAAGGTTCAGTTTGAGCCCCGGTTTTCATACTTTTTTTTAAAAAAACACTTCTGAGATATATAATCTTGGACAAGTTACTTAAAATTTTCCCCAGTCCTCCCAAATTCACAGGGTAACTAGAGTATTAAATGAGATACTGTGTGTGAAAACTCAGAATGGGGAAGCCATGCTGCTAAGCAGCTGTGTCCCCACTGTCCTATGCCCTTGGATTGCCGTAAGCATGGGCGTCGCCTGTTAAGGCCCCTGCTAAAGTCTTACCCTTCTCAGCGTGTTCCTACGTGTGGCCCAGCACATGACCAGAGAGTAAGAGTCAGGTGGAATTTTTATCACCTAAGTCAGGAAAACTGGAGGAGTTGTTCCCAATTCTCTTCTGCTGATGACACTGTTGGGGAGCAAGCACCTGGATGTATAATAACATCTAGCAAAGTTAGGGTTGTATTTATCATGAATCAGGCACTGTGCTAAATATTTCCTCTACACTGTCTTATTTAAGTCTCACAAAACCCCTGTGAGCTTATTGCCATTATCTGCGTGTTTTATATGGAAAACTAAGATTTGAAGAAGTTCTAAAACTTTCTGAGATCACAGATCTTACAGGGGAGAGGAGGTATGGCCAGAGTCAAGATGGAACCACAGTATTCAGTCTCGCTAACACAGAAAGCAACTTTTGGAAGGAACCTACTTCAGTCACTGTATTTTACGGACAGAGAGACTCAGATCCAGAGACATAAAGGATTTGCCCAAGACAACTGGTGAGTTAGTTAGAGACACAGAAAGAAAACATGGGTCTCTTGACCCTCAATTTGTTCCATTTCCTACAGCCCATGTCTGCTCCCTTTGCCAGGAAGGGAGAAGAAAGGCCTGGTGGTGCCTGCCTCCTGGGGTTGCAGAACTAGGCCTGGGGAAGCCGTGCGTGAATTTGCACTTCTCAGCCGAATGGACTGGCAGCAAAACTCAGTCCTGCACACATCTTCCAAGTCAGGTTGTAATTACGGGCTTCAGAAAGGCTGAAATTTAGACATAAGTGATTTTCCTCACAGGCAAAAATAGCCTTGATTTTTCAAGCTAAGGCTAAGAGCCTTTTGTCTTTTGGGTTTTGGTTTGTTTTTGTTTTTTGTGGTTTTTTTGTTTTTGTTTTTGTTTTTTTTTTTGGCTAGGGAGCAGTCAGTCACCTTTAGGAAAGAGCACTCAGTGGAATGATTGATAGAGTAGCAACTGAACTATAAGTGTTCTTAGTAAAATGGACTTTGATTCAAATCACTTGTTTGTTTCCAAACTGCTGCCTCAGGCCGAACTTAACTCATTGCAACACGCAAACAACAACGCTGGTGTGGCGGCATCCACAACAGCCGTGCTCCGACCGGGAAATGAAGGCCTTATGCTCTCAAGTGTGATCTCAGCTCTCCCCTTCGGTCAGCTCCTGCTCAGTCCCCCTGAATGGTTTCCAGAGAAGTACCATCCAGTCCCACGGGAGAAATCGCTGAACGGGCTGGAGGCGAAGGGAGGGATGGAGGAAGGCCAGAAGCTTCGCCGAAATTACTGGAGCTTTAAAATTGAGCTTTACCTCTGCATTTTATCTATTCCCCATCCCTGTTATCAAGCGGAAGTCAATGGGTATTTGTTGACTAACCTAGTGACTTAGGAAGGACCTAAAGAGAGCCTAGTTATTACAGAATCAAGGTCCTCTTAAAAGTTCGGCATTTGACGGCTTAAATGAGATGCTAGGTCTTCCTGAGAGTGTCAATAACTTACGAGCTTCGAAGTTCAAATAGAGAGGAAGAAAAAAGAAAAACATGGTTAGAGCTCATTTGCCCACTTATTCTACAGGAACACCAGCTGAGGTCAACTAGAATTGAAAGTAACCACAATCAGTTGATTCTGAATATCTGAGCTTTATATATTTGATATATATTCTATATTTGAACTGCGAGCCCTCACAGATGTGTTGCCCCATGAAAAATATATGAAATCACGCTGTCTACAGAAATACACTTAGAGGGGCACCTGGGTGGCTCAGTCGTTAAGCGTCTGCCTTCGGCTCAGGTCATGATCTCAGGGTCCTGGGATTGAGCCCAACATCGGGCTCCCTGCTCGGCGGGAAGCCTGCTTCTCCCTCTCCCGCTCCCCCTGCTTGTGTTCCCTCTCTCGCTGTGTCTCTCTCTGTCAAATAAATAAATAAAATTCTTTAAAAAAATTTAAAAAAAGAAATACACTTACAATCTCTCCATCTTTGCCTCCAAAATCTAAATACAGCATCCTGATTCCATCATCTGAAGACATTTTCAGCTTTTCATAGGGAGACTGCATGATTGTCTTGGGAAAGGCACCCTCCTGTGGTTCAGTGGTAATAGAAAATCCATTCTCATAATGTACAGTCAGGCGGCACTCCTGGTTTTTGTAGGTGCAAGCTGAGGGGAGAGGAGAGAGTGAGGTATCAACAGCAAGTTCGTCCATTCTCCCGGGCACTTACCTTGCAAGCCTCCTCAGTCCCAGGGCCAGCCACACATTTCTTCTCAAGTTGAAAACTAGTCGTTGCTCATGAAAGTATTCTCCTTGGACTGATTTTGATGTTGTAATTTAACTTGTCCCGTGAAACCAAGGGAGATAAGCTGAAAGAATTCCTCTTGCCGGGATTTACTGAATTTTATCTGGCCTCCAGCCCTTATGTGACCCTCTGACAGCACATAGGCAGACGGGCGTACTTGCCTGCCACTGGCCTGGTCTCGAGGGTCGGGGAAAAAAAAACTGACATTTGATTGAGGGTAAGCCAGCTCTAAGTTGTCATCGTCATCACACACATGCACCCCATTGCCATGCCCACCACCTGGGGAACGGAGTGAGCATTCCTCCATTCCATTACCAATATTAACAAGCGTAACATACCTAAGAAGTCGGGAGTAAGTCACTTAAAAATAATCCCATTTTTAATTTTTAAAAAGTCAAATGAAGCTCATTTTATAAATAGAAATGAGTGTTTTAAAACTTTCCCAGGCGATCTAATGATTGTGGGTCCTGGGGAAGCTGGGTTGCAGAGAGATCTCAGAGGTGGCTCCTTCCATGGAGAAGGCTGTTCCCCGTCTCTGCCCAGTGTGACACTCAGGAACCGCTCAGGGGGTGGTCACAAGGGACTCTCTGATCCAAAGAAACAAAACTAAAACCTCTTGATCAGGACAGCTTTTATGTGTGGTCCTCACTGCATTTAGGAAAACGGATCAGTACTCGAAGCGTTATGAGCTGGACGGGGGACTGCCCCAGAATCCTAGCTCCTATTTAGGAAGACTTGTGAAGGTTTAAACCTTTGATCAAAGAGTTCTGAAAAAGGTTATTAAGTATCAGATTGGATTTTTTGCCTCACAGAATACCACATTTAACAGAACCCGGCAAGTAAATTGGCTCAGACCTTCACAGACATCTGAAAAGCTCTTTAGGGAAACCAGGACATTTTCCTGGCTGGGGATGGGGTTTGGAAAGAGTAAGAGTCAGGGCATTTTGACTGCGCGGTACCATCCTTAGCTCAGCTCGGCTTTATAAGCCACACTGAACTTCACCTTGCCCCAAACTTCTGAAGCAGGACCTAAGCTTAATATGACAGGTGAAAAAAAGCAAAGCTCAGACAGGTGAAATGCGTCACAACTGAGGTGGCTTAGAATTCAAAATTCAAGTTCTTTCCACTCGGTGCCATGTATCTTTCTCATACTCTGGCAGTCAGGATACAGAGGGATGTGGAGAGGGACCTTGGCAAAGAGAGTAGTAGCTGTACGGCCGGGGGGCCTTCAAGGTTTGGGGGAAAGAAATAGGGGACTCTATCTGCTCACAGAATGAGGCGGCTTTTAACTGAAGCTCTGGTGAAAAGTGTACCCCTTCCTCCAACTTCCCACAGGCATCTTTCAATTTGTAACTACGGGTTGGTACTTCCCCAAGGTGCACTACACTCTCTAATAGATCTCTGAGTCCTTCTGAGCTACAGGCCCTCCGTAAATCTCATCTTCTCCGAAGGTCCGCAGACCGCTGCCATCCCCGCAGTCCTGGGGTGACCAAAGACAGTGGCATGGTGTAGGTATGGCTTCCCATCTTGAATCCTTATTTTTGACACTCTTTACTTCTGTTCTGTAGAACAAGTGGGCAAATGAGCTCTAACCATGTTTTTCTTTTTTCTTCCTCTGTATTTGAACTTTAAAGCTATGCCCTCAGATACTCAGAATAACTGATTGTGGTTACTTTCAATTCTAGTTGACCTCAGCTGGTGTTCGCGGTCTTTATATAATGGAACTGATTATCTGAAGATGTTCTCAATCCACACAGGACAAATCGAACACATTAGCAAGTTAATTGAAGCTCTGATTAAAACATAAGCCCCGTTCCCCAACTCCCTGAAGGCATCTTTCAATCTGTAACTGGGTTGCACCTGTGGTCATTCCAGAATTTCTTCTCTCCCACCACCTGGCTAGCTCAGTGCACACAGTGCTTTGTTATTTCCCTTGGCTGGTCTACCAACAGCCCCATGGCTTTCCTATCCAAGTAGAGTTCAGCTTATTGAGAGAGAAAGATTTTACAAAATCTGTGAAATGTAAACTAAACCAAGTCCCCTTGGCCTTCTCCATTCTTTCCTAGAACACTCCTGAATTTGTTGCAAGGAGCGTGAACTTCTCCAGCATTTACACATATCAGTTCATTAAGTCTAGTTTTCTGGTTTTCCAACTCTCAGGTCCAACACTCTAGTTTTTCTTGCCATACAGACTCAGCATAAAAACAAGAGCTTCGGTGACACTCTCAAATGCTTCCAGCAATGATGGGAAATGGTGGGGGGCACCAATCCGTTTCAGGGTGATTACAAAAAGACACTGATTTTGTTGGAGTTGCTGCCACAGACATTCTACAAAACATCTGGTTTCTCATGTTTGCATGAGCAAAGGAAATGTGGAGAAACCCCAGCACACACTAACGTGTGTGCCATCTTTTCAACTACTCCTGGGTGGGAGTTGCTCCTGGGGGAGGTTGCTCCATGGCCCAGCAGCATCCACACCAAATGGGACGTTATCAGGTACAAATTCTTGGGCCCCAACCCCAAACGGCTAAATCACAGTCTCTGGGGGTGGAGGTCAGCAATCTGGGGCTTTTAGGGGTAAAACAAAAAGAACTTTACTTCTGTTGTTGTTTTCAGTGTGGCTGAAGTTTGGAAACGCTGTATCTAAGATGTCTTGTGGGAAATCTGTTCCTCTAGAGCAGAGCTGTATAAGAGGATGCTGTGCCGTGAGGGAAATGTTCTAGGTTTGCACCATCCAACATGGCAGCCATTAGGCAGGCACACGTGGTGACTGAGCCCTGGAAATGTGGCTCGTGTGACTGAGGAATTCATTTAATTTTCATTACATTACACTTAAATAGCCACACATGACCAGAAGCTAGCATACTGGACAGCACAGGTCTGGGGAAATAATGCCAAGAGTAACAACTAATACGAACATGCAGTGAGTGCTTACTTATGTGTCAAGCACCGTGCTAGGAGCTTTACATGGACTATTTCTCTTCATTCTTTACAACTCTATGAGGTAGGTACTATTATTTCCTTCTTTTTTACAGATGAAGAAAACAAGAGATGCAAGTAAGAGTAAGAGATTAAGGAAGAAAGAGGAGGGGCGCCTGGGTGGCTCAGTTGGTTAAGCGACTGCCTTCGGCTCAGGTCATGATCTCAGGGTCCTGGGATCAAGTCCCGCATCGGGCTCCCTGCTCAGTGGGGAGCCTGCTTCTTCCTCTCCCTCTGCCTCTGCCTCTGTCTCTCTCTGTTTCTCATGAATAACTAAATAAAATCTTAAAAAGAAAGAAATAGGACTGGAATTTGAATTCAGGCCTTTCTGACTTAAATCCCACACTGTGGCTATTGCCTTGTACTGATTCCTCAGAGACAGAGAGAAATGAAAGAACAGGCAAGAAAACATGATAGAAGAGGGTGAGCAGAGAGTATTCTTTTTTTTTTTTTTTAAGATTTTATTTATTTATTTGACAGAGAGAGACACAACGAGAGAGGGAACACAAGCAGGGGGAGTGGGAGAGGGAGAAGCAGGCCTCCTGCAGAGCAGTGAGCCCGATGTGGGGCTCGATCCCAGGACTCTGGGATCATGACCTGACCTGAAGGCAGACGCTTAACGACTGAGCCACCCAGGCGCCCGAGCAGAGAGTATTCTAAGAAACAACCCTGTGGGACTTAAAGGTGGATTTACTGGAAGACTGTTGTTCAGGATACCAGCTACTCTGTCACATATGGCCTCCTTGCGAGTGACGGAAGGAGACCTGGAAGAGGGGCTGGTCTTCGATCTCAGGACCAGAAACGATCTTTGATCTCAGAACCAGGAGTCATGGACACTGTTAACGGTACATTGTGCTGGCTGCTGAAAATCACTGGGTTCATATGGAATCCACCTTAGCAAATGTACAAGATTTTATTTTTTTAAAGATTTATGTATTTATTTTAGAGAGGTGGGAAGGGCCAGAGGGAGAGGGAGAGAGAACCTCACGCAGAGTCTGTGCTGAGTGCGGAGCCCGATGCGGGGCTGGATTTCATGACCATGATTTGAAGATCATGATCTGAGCCGAAACCAAGAATTGGATGCTTGACTGACTGAGCCACCCAGGTGCCCCAATGTACAAGATTTTACAGTATATACTTAGCTTATTCATTTTAGCTGAGATTCGTATTAGTTTCTAGTCTCCAATTTTACCTTTGCCCAATTAAAAAATTAAATTATCTATATATTTACATATAGATGCATTTATATCTGTCATCTATCCATCACCTATCAATCATCTGATTTGGAGAGTGGCATGAAAATCATTTATCACAGCAGCCTGAACAGAATTGCTGGGTTTTGACCAGTGGTACAGGAGTGAGATCCATGTCTCAGTAGACACTAAAGTCAATGAAGAATGGTCTTTAGAAAGACACAACATAGCGTTAAAATCAGTTCTGTCATTTATTAGTTGTGAGATCCTGGACAAGTTACTTAACCTTTCCTTAAGGGTTTGCTTCCGGATTCGGTAAAATCAGATTGGCAAGGGAATTGTGAGGATTAGATAAGATAAGGCAATGATTTGCGACCCGGGACACACACACATACCCCTGATGCCAAAGTTCCACAAATCTAAGCAATATTTACACTGATATGTGTATTCCATTTAATTTAATTTTTTAAATGTTGGTCTTGCCTCGACTCATTGACTTCTAGACCCACAGCAGGATTGTTTCTCATAGTGTGGAAAACACGGAGAGACATGATATGAAATGCCTGGCACGTCGTGAGTACACTCAATAAACAGGACAGTATAGAAGGGTTCTTCCTTCTGCACACATGTAACCCACGTAAATAATCCATGTAAATCCCACTTCCCGCACTCACTAGTCCTTTCTTAGGGCTCTGCATGAACGGGGCTGTGCGTCACCATGTGGTCCCTCCATCCTGCCTCGGCTTCAACATTCAGACCAGTGGCCCCGGTGGCTCTTCCCAAGGCTCTGCCCTTTGCTGTTGGAAACCCCCACCCCCCCGCCCGGATGCCTCTGTTTCCTGCTCTTTTTCACAAACCCGTGCCCCAGTTTCTGGATCAACTCCGTGAGCTACCAAAATTATTATTTCCAAGAATTTTATTCTGTGATAATTACCCAGGGTCCATCTCTATGTTTGTAACAAGAACCTGCTGGTTGGTGCCTCAAAGCTCGTACCTGCAGCAAGCCACCCTGGGGTCACAGTCAGGAAAACGACATCTGACTCCCTGAATTACCAACTTTTCTGGAATGGAGATGGGAAAAGGCTTACATTTGAGTGGGGCATACAGTGCCCTAATTTGGAAGAATCTGAGTTCACTTCTGGAATTCCCAACAGCCCAGAAGGCCAACACTGGAAACCACACGGAGGCTGGGATGGAGTAGAGGGTGTGCTGGTGCTGGAGAGCCCGGGGTGCTCACCGGTAGTGACTTCGGCGACCAGTTCCGCCGAGTTGTGGCAGCCCTGCACGATGCTCCTCGTCCAGTGGGAGAGGTCCCTGCTGGTCTCGGCCCTGAACAGGTGTATTTCAATCCCCTGCCTGGTGCCCGTTCGTGTCGCGAAGGACAGATCCACACCAGCCTGGGGCGATCCTTTGCCTGGACCTGAATGGACCAGCCTGTTGAGAGAGAGAAAGAGAGGGAGACAGAAAATCATCGGACTGGAAACCACTGTGTTCCCCTGACTTGTCGCCTGGTACAAAGCTCCCAGATTGGTGATTTGCGCTCGGTTTTCTGCCCTAGAACCAAAGGGTCTGCTCTAGCACCAGGGTTCACTGTGGTTTTTCTGCCTTCTGCGCAGCTAGTTCGTCCCCAGGGCTAGAGTGAGACTGAAAGGTGCCTGGGACTGCGTCTGGTGACACATGCAGAGCTGCACGACATGCCTTTAATGAGATAAATTCAACTATACTCACTCAGCCAAAAAGAGAATTGAGCAAGTGCAAAAGAGAACAATTTAAATAGTGTGTCAACCCTTTCCTCTCCATTCCATTCCTGGACACGTGTATGTCCCAGGGTGAGCATGACACTGTTCCCTGCGTTAGGCTGCATTTCCCCGTGTTTCTTGTAGTTTGGAGCATCTGGCTGCACCGAATGTCCTTCTGGGCACGTGTCCGTCGAGCACACAGCCTCCCCGTGCCAGCAAAACCACCAGGAGACTCAGTGAAGCAGCAGCAATCCGTGCCCTTGTGTTAAAGCCCAGGAAGAGCTAGCCATGCCAGGCTTCCTGAGAACTGGAAGAGAACTGCACTTTATGGGAGATTTCAGGGATTTCCGAGAGTGATTTTTTTTACCACACGATGTTCACACTGACTTTAAAACACATGCTCAGCATAAAATGTGACTCCCATAGTACATACTTTCCGAAAGGCCAGATGGAAAAAATGAGGACTCTCAGATTCTGAGTGCTACCTTCTGAGCACGCACAGGCTCCTACTTCTCACGTGTCCCCTTTAAACCCCTGGACCTCTCCTGTTCTCTCCTGCTCCTTGATATCTCAACCCCCACTGGGGAGAAATGCTCCTATCAATAATTTGCAGGATAGCGCGAATATAATTTAGTAAATGTTACTTCTCCCCAGGATATTTGCATTTCCAGCCTTATCTTTTAATATAGAAAGAAATACTACCATTTGCTAGGGAAATGCCAGGTGTCTATTCACCTTGGTGCACGGGAGAGGTACTTTCTTAGGCAAGGGGCTTATTCCCTCCAGATTAAAAATTGCACAAAGAAAATGCAAAAGCTTATTTTCTCTCACAAGCTTAAATATTATAGAGCAAAATTACTGGTGAACTAAAACATCGCACTCTTGAATTTCTAGCAACGAGCTTGTTGTATAACTCTGAGGAGATTTCTTTTACCCACAAAGCTGGTATTGGGGGAGGGGTGGTTTGCAATGCTGACTTGAAGAAAAAGGTTCGTTGGAAAACTTTTTGGGTGTAAAATTCTTTGAAGATAGCGAAGTTTCCAAGAGATAATGAATGTTTCCAAGAATGTGGAGAAAAGGGAACCCCTGCATACTGTTGGTGAGCATGTAAATTGGTGCAGCCATTATGGAAAACAGTATGGAGGTTGTGCAAAAAAAATTAAAACTAGAACTACCAGATCTACCAATTCCACCTCTGAGAATATGTCTGAAGGAAGCAAAATCAGTATCTCAAAGAGAATATCTACAACCCCATGTTCTTTGCAGCACTATTCACAATAGCCAAGATATAGAAACAACCTACATGTCCATTGATGGATAAATGGATAAAGAAAATGTGGCATGTGCGCACATGCACGCGCACACACACACACACACACACACTGGAATATTATTCAGCCTTAAAAGAAGGAAATCCTGCCATTTGCAACAACATGGATGAGCCTGGAGGGCATTATGGCTAAGTAAAATAAGCCAGACAGAGAAAGACAATACTGGCTGGTACCATTCATATATGGAATCTGAAAAAAGTCAAACTCATAGAAACAGAGCAGAATGATGGTTGCCTGGGGCTAGAAGGTGGGAGAAATGGGGAGATGTTGGTCAAAGGGTACAAACTTTTAAAACTTTTAGTTATAAGATGAATAAGTTTTGAGGATCTAATGTACAGCATGGTGACTACACTTAATAATACTGTATTGTATACTTGAAATTTGCTAAGAGAGTAGATCTAAACATCCCCCCCCACACACACACATGCCCAAAAAGTAACTAGGTGAGGTGATAGGTGTATTAATTAACTTGATTGTGGTAAATCATTTCACGATGTATATGTATATGAAATGACTGTATTGTGCATTTAAAATTTTATCAATTATACCTCAATAAAAAATAATAATAAAAGAGGAGTTCCATGAATCTCACTGAGAGAAGAATCTGGGAGAGTGTGCTGACCTGGGTTTAAAAATCTAGGTGAGGCTAAAGGAAAAACAAAGCATTTCTCAAAAGCCTGCCATGGGTTTTAAAGGGATTGAGGGTCAGGTAAAAAATCATTAAGAAAAGGTATGTATAAAAAACCGAGAGTTTATATTGTTTTCTTAGTTGCTCAAAAATTGTTTTTATACTTGAAGGTGTTTACATTTTAGTTGCTTCAGGAAATACACCTAACCTCTTCCTTTTTAAAATCTTAAAATCTGTATCAGTTGGGGGTGCGTGGCTGGCTCAGTCGGAAGAGCAGGTGACTCTTGATCTCAGGGTGGTGAGATCAAGCCTCACGTGGGGTGTAGAGATTACTTAAATAATTGAAATAATCTATGAAATCTATGAAATAATAATATTAATAATAATACTGTAAACTCTCCACATTCAGCACAGACCTAGCTTATGGTTTGTACTAAATACCATTCCCATACCCTTTCCATAGCTCTTAGTGCCTCTACCCTCAGATTCCTTATTTTAAAAATGCAATTGCTGCCTCCTATGCTTGGGATTCAATATAATAAGCTACATAAAGCACTTCATCCAGTGCTTAGTGATCATAAGAAGCATTCCGTAAACACTAGTTCCCTTATGCTTTCCCTAGCCTGACATGTTCTCACTCTCCATCCCTAAGTTTCCACCAAGGGAACATCAACTCTGTCACAATCCAGGGCCAGGGGAAATGTAACACAGAGGCACAGGCGAAGGGAGAAAAAGATGTACCATCCTCGTGGGGAGTGTCACTTGTTTGTGAATTTCCTACCAATATTAATTCTTCTCCAGAGAGACTATAAAATTGAAGCCAATAATAACTGGAAAATGCAATTTGTTGGAAAACTTGCAGTTGGCAGATCTGGGTATAGGGAATGAAATTATTAACCAAGTGTAAGGAGGTGTGAGAAAGGCCTGGATCTAGCTGATGGATACGGGGCACAGGGAGTCCTTCATGGGGAAACTCGAGGAGTTACAGGAAGTTAACGATGAGAAAAGAGCCTTTGGAGGGAGGACTACTGCTGTACTTTGTTATTCGTCTCATCACCAAATTTCATTCGTTGAACAGAAAAAGGAAGAGGAGAAATTGATTTTTCCACTAATCAAGCATGAATTATCTAGTATCTCTATTAAAGAACAAATTGGGCGCCTGGGTGGCTCAGATGGTTAAGCGTCTGCCTTCGGCTCAGGTCATGATCTCAGGGTCCTGGGATCAAGTCCCACATCGGGCTCCCTGCTCCTTGGGAGCCTGCTTCTCCCTCTGCCTTTCTCTCTCGCTCTGTCTCTCATGAATAAAAAAAAAAAAAATCTTAAAAAAAATAAAATAAAAAAAAAAAGAACAAATTGATTTGCTATCTGAAGAATAGCAGACATGCTGAATAATGCATTCTTTTGAATACACCAGTATTGGTTAATGAAACGTGCAGAGCTGTATGTAAACAATCAGATAAAGCAAATTGTCTTTTCCACTACCTACTGTGCATATTGGTAACAAAAAGATACTTTTCCAGATGAAAATCGAGTGACCTACAGGGGCACCTAGATGGCTCAAGCATCAGACTCTTGGTTTCAGCTCAGGTCCTGATCTCAGGGTCCTGGGATCGAGCCCTGCGTCTGGCTCACCACTCAGCATGGTGTCTGCTTGGGTTTCTCTCTCCTTCTCCCTCTGCCCCTCCATACTACCCCCTCAAGTAAATAAGTAAATCTTAAAAAAAAAAAAAAAAAATCAAGTAAACTACACCCAATATCCACACGATGCATATGGATACACTCCTCTGGGTGGAGTATTACACAGACCTTGAAAATTATTTTATAAACACACATGGCAAATGTGGGGAAATGTATATAGATCTATTGAAAATCTCTAAGCATGCAATTCAACTATGTAAGAGAAAAACTTGGAAACAAATCCATTAAAATGTCGAGTAATTTTATGGGTGATTTCATTTCTTCTAATTTTTTTTTAGCTTAAAATTTTCCATTCCACTGAAAATTTCCATTCCACTGAAAAATACCTACAATTCTGACTCAGCGTGTCATACATGTTTTGTCTGTCGTTTGTTTAACATTAGTGTCAAGTCAGGACTGGAATACCTGATGAGCTCCTCTATGTCCTCTTACATGTGCTTATGTCTGGGTTATTCTAAATTGTCCCCGTCTAGCTCTTCAGACTTAACACCTGCAGTGGAATGGTCTTTCTCAACGTGAAGCTAACTGAGCCGTGTGGGATGAAACCTACATCTGTGGCCTCATTAATCCCTTACAGGAACCAACTGGCCTCCAGCAAATGAGACAGAAGAGACGCTGAGACCTGCCAGTTGAAGTTACAGAACGCTTTTGGATTTTCGGGGGTGCTATGAGGGGCCTTAGGGGAGCTTCCTGCTCTGTTCAAGTCTTCTCTCTACCTTCAAATGACCACCAAAAAAGTCACTAAGTCATTCATTCATTCAATCAATCAGTAAAGATTTTGCCATTCGCCAACTGATATATCCTACCAACATTTATGGAACACTGTTATGGACTAAACTGTGTCCCCCAAAATTCATAGGTTGAAGCCCTGACCCCAAGTGTTGACTGTATTTGGAAACAGGGCCTATAATGAGCTAATAAAGTTTAAGTGAAGGCATAAGGGTGGGGCCTCAACCAATAGGAGGGCGCCCTTACGAGAAAAGAAGGAGATGCCAGAGATCTCTCTCCCTCCACACACACACACAGTGGAAAGGCCAGGTGAGGACAGAGCAAGAAGGCAGCTGTCTATAAGCCAGGAAGGAAACCCTCATTAGAAACCAACCCTGATGGCACCTTGATCTTGGACTCCTAGTCTCCAGAACTGTGAGAAAATAAGTTTCTGTTGCACATGCCACCTGCTTTGCAGTATTTTGTTATGACAGCCCTAGCCAACTAATAAAAGCACCTACTCTATGCAAAGCCAAGGCTAGGCACGGGTGAGTAGAACAGATGTGACCCAAGTTCAACAGGAAAAATGCCCTCTTCCCTCCGATTACCACAAACTCTTCACTCCAGGTTCTGCCCCCGTTCTTGGGAGACCCACTCCTAGAATATGGAAGAAAGTCAGAACCAGTCTCTGGCAGATGACAAGTAGAAGAGATGAACCAGGGTCAGATGGATGGGTGGAGAATTATTCCTCTTCATTGGGGCAGCCCGATTATTATGGAGGTCTTTCTCCAG
Organism: Mirounga angustirostris; assembly: GCF_029215605.1. Lineage (NCBI taxonomy): Eukaryota > Metazoa > Chordata > Mammalia > Carnivora > Phocidae > Mirounga > Mirounga angustirostris. Next base: position 19,301,879 of record NW_026991712.1, on the reverse strand, counting down.
AGGGTGAACCGGAACCTGGAGTAAAAGCTGTCCCATCAACAAGGAAGAGCAGTGGATTCCGATACAAGGACAAAGAGGAACCCTACATTTGTCAACATCTTTATCATTTCATTCCTCTCAAGATGTTGGAAATAATAGATTTCCTTATTCTTTATAGCATCTCCAGCTAATTGCTTTTAATTGTCAATAGTAGTAAGCTGGAGACAATACAAAGAGATGCCATCTTGAGAAGTCCGAACAGAGATGTTTTATAAATCATGGCATTGCAAAAATGAGACAAGGCCACTTGACAAGACCAAGATCCTTTCTCTTACCTCTTTTTAGTTATGTGGGCTGCCACCGGGTTAAGAGTGGCAGCTATAAGGAAGAGAGAGAGAAAAACAGTGGCATGATTACATTTATAAATGTTCTGTGGAATCTTTCTCGACATGAATTTGTATTGGCCTATTTCCAACTCCAACCAATAAAATACTATCGGCTATACAATACTGGATACCGTATTGTCCAACTGTTCACTGAGCATCTCAGGGCTCCCAGGCACCTCCGATCAACATAAACTGAAGCAATATTGCCTAAGTTCCTTAAGATCTTAAGAACCCAATACCTGGGTTCCAAATTAAGTAACACCAGGACCCACAAGGGCCACGTCCATTGCAAAGGACAGGATGTTTTCACTGGGAGTCAAACCACTATTCAAAAGAAACAGTCATGTAGATGGGAGATTGAGGGTCCACACGAGGGGAGTTTTCCTAACAGTGGCAAAGATGACATGAGTGGCTATGTTTAGATGTCTGTGGTGTGCGAAGATAAGGAAGAGGCAGCTGGCCTCTCCAGGCCAAAAGTGTTATTGATGGATGGCTGAGAGAAGATGACTTGAAACTTCTTGCTTTGCTGCTTTAATGAAAAGAATGTTTTTGAGATGTGAGCCTGAGTAAAGTGCAGTGGAAGCCGAGAAGGGAATGGCATTTGGAAGAGAGCAGCCGGATGTTTTAAATGAACTCAAGTCCTTGCTGGGAAAATTACACACCAACGTACCAGAAGGGCTTAGAGGCTACAGAAGTGAAACTCGGGGTGGGGTGGGGGTGGGGGATCTTTGGGAAATCAGGGAGAACAAGTCAGAGGTTCCAAGACTGGAAAAGTGAAAATTATATCCTGATTTTCAGAACACAGAATAAAGTAGATTCTTTGACCTTGTTCCCAGGCCAAATTCAGTAATGGATTTTTTTCAAGTAACCTTTTTTTTTTACTTTGGAAAAGAGGAAATAGGAGTTCACGAGGGCCTCTGTGGCTTCCTTACATCAACTGTTTTATCCAGAAACCAGATTACTAGAAAAGGAATAGATGAAGTGAATATTCAGAAAAAACGTATTGACAGTTCCCTTTAATATTCATTTGGACTTAAAAGGAAAAAGTGTTGGGTACCAAGCTTATCAGTTAGAGGAGCCCTTGGTTAAGTGGCCAGAGACATGAAGGGTCAACCGATTTAGGAATGGAAGCAGAGCATGAGCAGATGACCCAAAGCTGGTAAGAAGAAGAAATACAGAATCAAGACATAAGATTGCTAAGTACTGCAGTTAGAGCCCCAAACAAGCAACACCAACAAAGTTAGAATGGGGGAGACTCAGTGTAGAAGCACCACTGGAAATTACCTGGTGGCTGACTCGACTCAGAGCACTAACGCGAATTTAAGATGAATTAATGGAATGAAAGCAGGTGCTGGTCCTGCGTTGCCCTGTACTGATCAGACCACGCCTAAGACACAGCATTCGGTCCTAGGCACCAAGTTTTCGGAAAGGGCTTCTTCATCCTTCTGTGCCCTGCATCCGTTCGGCAGTGTAATGAAGCCTGCGGATCCCTATTCTGAATAATGTGTACAAATTATAAAGTCAAGAGAATTTCAAAGGAAACCAGTGCTACTGAAATACAGCTCCATACAATATCATGATGCTAGGAAACAATGATCAAAACAGCAAAGTACCCAAAACTGTTTCAGAAGGAACGTTGCTTGGAGATACTGGGTCTGGAAAAGAGAAGACATTGTGTGAGGAATGGGAGTGGGGAGGGGGCAGCCACCAATGTCCCCCATGTCTGGGGAAGTGCTCAAGCAAAGGCTGGGCAGTGACTTCCCAGAGACTGTAGAGAGAGTTCTCACCTTGAAAGTCTACGGTTTGATCAACACCATCCCTGAACCTTGGTCCATCTAGGAAGAACCCCGTCTGGAGCAGAAAATTTGCTTCCGGGGATCTAAGGTGAGGAAGGAGTTCTTCCAGCAAGGCTGAGGCTGCCTACAATGGCAGCCAGGAATGGTTCCCGGGCACCACTCCATAAGGTCCTGTGTTGCTCATGGATCAAAGTTGAGGGCTCCTTGGTAATAATACTGGGGGGAAACAAACTGGCTGTTGGCAGCACAGCATCTGCTGGAGCTCAAGACCAAGTATAGCAGGATCTCCTCGAGGCAGGCACCCCTTCTCCGGACTCCTACACAGCATTTAAGATTTCAACCTCATCTCCCTTACTAGATCCTGATGTTCTTCAGAGAAGGAGACTCGTTGCATCTCTCACTGATTCTGTTGGCTGAATAACTGCATGAATACAAATTTTCCAAAATGTTTTAAAAATATGAGTTCAGGGGCACCTGGGTGGCTCAGTCAGTTAAGCATCTGCCTTCAGCCCAGGTCATGATCCCAGGGTCCTGGGATTGAGACCCACATCGGGCTCCCTACTCAGCAGGGAAGTCTGCCTCTCGCTCTCTGTCTCTCCCCCCGCTCATGCTCTCTCTCTCTCTCAAATAAATACAACCTTAAAAAAAAAAAATGAGTTCAATTTTGCAAAGGAAAGTACACACACACACACCCCTGACCTGTTCTGAAATGCTACGAAACACGGGGCAGTGAAAAGGCCCCCTCGTGGGCTCTTCATTTGCAGCCCATATTTGGGAACACATCACCATAGCTGGATTCTGGATACTAAGTAGCAGGTGAATGTCAGCTGGACATTAAGATTTTTTAAAAAGTTATCATGTGCACATTTAGAAAAGTAGGGCATCAGGAGAGAATGCATCTGCCAGAGTTTGTCCCATTCAACAAGGAACAGCCTTCTGACATTCCTCCCAAGATTCTTCCCAAAGATCTTTTGTGATCTGCAGTCTCAAGGGGGACTCTGAAATAGCTATTATTTATGTTTCAATTATTTTATATTTTAAGCTATTTGTGTAGACTTAAAAATATGACCATCTATCTCTTATCTGTGGCAGGACTAAGTGACAGCAACCAAGAGAATGCTGTCTCCCAAGAGAAGATATCTTTCTTACCCAGTGGGAAGAAAATACTGGCACCCTGGGACAGGCTTTCAAGCTGCAATTCACACCCAGTTTCTAAGTTTTATATGAAACTGCGTGAGAAGCCCAAGGACATGCTTTGGTCCCTGGTTATAGAATTCAAACGCACATTCCCATGGTTGGAAGCAAAGCCACAAACTCTAGCAAGACTCTACATTTCCTATTATCTGGGTGTATGAGTAAGTGAACCACTGAAAGGCCCATATAACCTGAGTGGGGCAGGAGAATGAGGCCTTGGATGTGAGGGGACAGAGCAGAGTCGGATAGCCCAACTGAGCTCTTTGCCAACTGAGTGACCTTGACAAGCTACTTAAATCCTCCATGCCTCAGATTCCTGAAAAGCAAACTGCGGATAGCCGTATGCCTACCTCATTGTGTTGTTACTAAGGATGAAATGAGTTATGTGAATACTGCGTGGAACAGCACCTGGAACAGAATATATAGGATGAGCAACTGTTATCATTAGTTTGATCAGGGCAGGACTTTTTATTTGATTGTTCCCTGTTGTATGTGTACAACCTAGAACAATTCCAGGCCCATGGCAAGCACTCAGTAAATATTTGTGAAATGAATGACTGAATGAATAGCCAGAATACAAGGAGGACTCTTTTCCAAGAAGTTTGTGATGAATGCCTTGCTATGAGATACTACGACTTCTCTCCCACCCTGGGTCTTCCATCCACATGAAACAGTAGCTAATGCTAGATCCAAAGAACTTGGGTTTACATCCACTAAATGCTCATTTCCTGGCGAAAAGTGATCTGGAAAGGTAATGGGGATGAGATGTTCTATGGGATTAGCCTAACATCCATTTCCTGTTTCTTCCTTCAAATCCATCTTTAGCAACTAGTGTTTTCAGCAGTGACTTGGTCGTTTAGGGAGTCAGAGTTACCTTCTTTTTTGGTCTGGGAGTAGAAGGTGACCATTTTGTCAAAAAAGTGAGTCCTTAAGATTTCACATTCATGGTCAGCATGGATCCAGGCTACCTACATTTAAAGACTTGTCTATAAATGGGTCCCTCACCCAGATAAAAACAAAGGGTGAAATGTTTTCAAATCACTTCTACTGTCCAAAGTGGCTCTCAAGGTGGATTCCACAAGGCTCAGTGTGGCTATGGGATAAGCCCACTTGCAGGTCAAATTCTTTGTCTGACGTGGGCAAACTTGGCAGTAAGAAATCCCCTCATTCCCTCAGGAGGCCAGGCAAAATGTATCTCTACCAATAACCAAGGTACTAGACTGCCCACAGTTTCCGCATCCTCACATACGCCCCTCTGCCTGCCTGGTTTGGAGAAAAACAAAAACAAAAAACCCGTCTCACAAAGGATGTTCATGCACTAATTTAATTCTGGATAGGTGTTAGAGAATGCTGCGTCAAATGTTCCATACAAAAACATTATTATTAATATCCTTAATTAAAACAAAAACAGTTGCAACACACAGATTCTGCCAAATTAGTAAAATTACACGTTAGGTAACTGGGTTGCTAAGCAATATTACAGTCTCATTTTACTTAATTGCTGTAATTAGCATCTCCCAGCAGATGCCACAATGCAAGCCATGCACACACGCACACGCACACACACACAAAGAAAAGAAAGGAAAACAACTGGAACAACTGGTCAGATCCCTTAAATGGTTCCGGTGCTCTTGAACACTGGCCGCCCTAATGGGGCCCAGCAGCCAACAGGTTGTCTAGGCAAGTGAGGGGTAGGTCCCTAACAAGCCCACTATACCAGGAAAAGGGGCCACACGCCAGCTTATCAACTACGGGTGGAAAGGAAATTATAGTGAGAGAGAATAACGAGCTCTTCAGGTCACCCACGGATTTCATTCACCCACACACCCACACACTTGCCATGTCTAGAGATGACCAAGGCTTACCATCTGATGGATATTCTCACATCATGACAGTCCAATGTACTGGAAAGTTTTCCTTTTAAGTTAATAGTCTTTTTATCATTTAGCGATCTTTGAACTTTTTTTTTTTTTTAAGATTTTATTTATTTACTCGACAGAGAGAGAGGGATCACAAGCAGGGGGAGCAGGAGGAGAGGGAGAAGCAGGCTCCCTGCTGAGCAAGGAGCCCGATACGGGACTCGATCCCAGGACTCTGGGATCGTGACCTGAGCCGAAGGCAGATGCTTAACTGATGGAGCCTTGTAGGCGTCCCGCGATCTTAGAACTTTAATTTTTAAATATATTCTTTGAGTTTTCTGGTTATCTCTTCCATATTCCCTCATCCCACCCATATTTTACTTAGTTCAACATCTATCACCATGAGTAGAGAATATGTATTATAAAAAGATCTTCAAGATGGGGCGCCTGGGTGGCTCAGTTGGTTAAGCATCTGCCTTTGGCTCAGGTCATGATCCCGGGGTCCTGGGATCAAGCCCCCTGCTCAGCGGGGAGCCTGCTTCTCCCTCTCCCACTCCCCCTGCTTGTGCTCTCTCGTTCTGTCAAATAAATAAAATCTTTAAAAAAAAATCTTCAAGAACTTCTCCATGGAAGGTAATGACAATTAAAATCTGTACTCTTTTACCAGGAAAACGAAACCACGAGTGAATAACCTAAACAATTAGCTTTTATAACACTTGGCTTTTAGCTCTCACATTTTGCACTTTTTAAAAATCCCCCTACCCTCAGCACTTGGTACAATGCTGGCCCCTCACAAGGGACTGTTAAACACTTCCTCAATTGAACTGGACATCCCTGCTCCAAGGAAGAAGCCATCAATAGGCCTGCAGTGTTGTTACAAGTATCATTCAGAACTAGCTTTCTGGGGGGAGCTGAGGGGTTCCAGTCTCCCCACTTCCCTCTCCCTACAAACAAAGCAACAAACTCTTCCTCAGCCCAGTCCTTCTATCTCAACGACTTTAAGACACTATACGAATCCCTGACAAATGCGGTATTACCTGTGGGATCAAATCTGTCTAATTACTTACTAGTTATTCATACATTAATTTCACTCATTTTCCCGATCTCAACAATTGCTAACATTTATCAATCACTTATTGGGTCTCAGTCATAGGCTAAACACTTACAGGTACTGTCTTCATTGGTCCTATCGATAACTGTATGAAGCAGAAGAAATGATTGCCCTTCATAAAGATGAGGAGACTTGGGTTCAGAGAAACTGATGTTTTGCCCAAGATTACACTGCAAGTCGAGGTCTCAGGATCCAACTCCTGGTCTGTCTGACTCCAAAGTCCGCGGACCTCCTCTGGTGTGAGCTGAGGGGTTGCAGTCTCCCCACTCATCTCCCCTGCTCATCTCCCATCCAACTCCAAGGAGCTGCTGGATTAATAGGAGGGAGGACAAGAGGCCAGCAGTTGGTGTGAACACTAGGATCACCGGGCCAAACGGGATGGGTGGATTTGGAAGGCAGACTTCTCAGTCTAACAGAGTATGGATCCACGGGCCTGCAGATCCTCTCGTGCTACCCTAGGGAATGCCCATGGCACACGCTCACATTCCCTAACAGTGAGGAGGTCTCCGAGGCTTAGCGTGAAAACCACAGGCTGACTGTAATTCAATGTCTGACACACGCAATTAGCCAAACTTCCCCAGTGGAAAGCATTCCTAAGCTTTTCGAGGCTGGCCTCAGGGAGCAACTACGTTCAGCACTCAGAAACAGCTTAGTTCCTTAGGCACCAAAGATTACCCAACGTGTTTAATCGAAATGCCAGCATCTTTGGGCTCCCCATGGAGTCAAAAGAGCCAAGGGCACATTCCTCAGTTCCTGGTCTCCAGGGACCCCAAGCCTTCCCCCGGGGCCCACAGGCGGGGAAACGGGGCTCAGAGAAGCATCCCTCCGTTTGCAAGCTCTGTGCGTCCCGGGCTTTCGCCAACCACTGGGACTGGGCGTGCAGAATTTCGGGGTTACATCTCCTCTAGAATTTCAGAAAGACTGCGACCTTAATCCTCACTCTCTGTAGGCCTATCTCACTCGCCAATTATAACGACGGTGACAAAAAAAAAAAAAAACCCACTTCCTCCATATGGACAAGAGTGACCTTTTTTTTTTTTTTTAATGTTCAGCAACTTCAAATAAGCTTTGGCTAAGCGGAGAAAAAAAAAAATGTTTTCCCAAGGACTCCTAAAAGCTGAGGGATGAGAACAGCTAAAAGTATGAGCGCACCGCCATAAATAACTGCACGACTGAAGCACAAAGGCGCCATCCATGTTGTCGGTGGCCGAGGCCAAGGCCCAGAAACTTCTCCGCGTGGGGGGCCGACACCAAGCACGTGCTTCGAGCGGCTGGTGTCACTGCTGTGAAACACAATCAAATTTTCATCTTCCAGAAAAATATAAAGTAGATGTGCCTGGGGCTACCCAAACCAACCAACCAACCCTAAACAAATCAACTCTGAACTGTCTGAGGGAGGAGCTCAATTTTCGGAGAACCCTGCCTCCCACTAACTCTGGCCCTGCCTGTCCTTGCACAAGACAAAAGACAGTCTCTGACAGTCTGAACGATGCTGCCCAGCCCTGCTCAGGTGAAGGGAAGGGGGCTGGCCGTCGCCCAGACCTGCTGCGTGCCAGTCGGGATGTTAAGTAAGGCTGTCCTTCTGCCATGGTCATGGATCGAATCCGGCCCCACTGTCACCCCGTCGGTTCAGAGGTTGAGGCCCTACCCCTCGATGCATCTGTATTTAGAGACAGGGCCAACAAGGTGGTCATGAAGGTTAAAGGCGGTCATGTAAGGGTGGGGCCCAGCTCCAGGGCTCATCCTCCCCACACACACACAAAGAAGAAGTCATATAAGCACACGGCAAGATGGCAGCCACCTAGAACCCAAGAAACCAACCACCCTGGCACTGTGCTCTTAGACTCATCAGCCTCCGGAATTGTGAAAACAGAATTACCTGTTGCTTCAGCTATCCCGAGCTGACTGACACAGTCGTCCTTCTGTCATTTTCATAATCACTCTGCAGTAGACATTCTGATCCGAGTTTTCAGGTGAGGAAAACAGGTTCTGAGAGGTGACATGATTTGCTCAAGGTCACACAGCCTGTAAACTATGGGGCTTTACTGGGCAAACCTGGGATGTGAACCCCGGGCTGTCGAATCCAATACTGTGATCTTTCTTCTCCACCAGCAAATTCAGTTGTTGTTTTTATTTTTTAAGGAGATGGTTTTTTAGGCTTTCTCTTTACTTATTTATTTTTATTTTTATTTTTATTTGTTTTGCTGACAGGCTGGGCTTTCAAAGATTTCTCCCAAGGTGCTCCAATGATAACCTGTGGGTTTCAGTTGCTCACAAGTTTTCAGTGTGATGAAGTTGTTTTTCAAATGTGGCCAACGTACTATTAAACCCCCAAACAGAGAAAAGGTTAAAAAATAAGAGTAAAAGTAACTAAACTTATTTTTTTTAATTTATTTTTTTATTTTTTTATTTTTTTATTTTTTTAAAGATTTTATTTATTTATTTGAGACAGAGAGAATGAGAGACAGAGAGCATGAGAGGGAGGAGGGTCAGAGGGAGAAGCAGACTCCCCGCCGAGCAGGGAGCCTGATGCGGGACTCGATCCCAGGACTCCAGGATCATGACCTGAGCCGAAGGCAGTCGCTCAACCAACTGAGCCACTCAGGCGCCCCTGTTATGTTTTTCTTAATGGATAAAGGTAAAACCATCATTAAAGGGAAGGATATTGACCACACAATAGGCTCTTCTAATCAGGATTGTTATACTGTCCAAAGCCACTAAAATGTCATCATTTTAGATTTGCAACTTCTTCCAATAAGCATTTAGTGTCTTTTTTTTTTTTTAAAGATTTTATTTATTTATTTGAGACAGAGAGAATGAGAGACAGAGAGCATGAGAGGGAGGAGAGTCAGAGGGAGAAGCAGGCTCCCTGCCGAGCAGGGAGCCCGATGCGGGACTCGATCCCAGGACTCCAGGATCACGACCTGAGCCGAAGGCAGTCGCTTAACCAACTGAGCCACCCAGGCGCCCCAATAACTAAACTTATTTAGCACTTACCACACGTCAAGCACTACCCTACGCACTTTACGTTATCTAACGTAACCTTATAACCACCTTATCAGGTAGGTACCAATATTATGCCCATTACAGATGAGGGACACGAGGCAGGAAGAGATTACAAGATTCACCTAAGTTTCCGAAGCTGGTAAGTAGCTGGGATTTGGAGCCAAGCTGTACGTTTCCAGAAGCTATGCCCGGAGCATCCATGCAATGGAACGCTTTTCAGGCAGTAAAATAAAGCTTAGAGTACAAAACATCAGTGGAAGATTCCTATAAGGCCGTGTTAAGTGAAAAAGCAGGGCAGGCAAAGAGCACATTTTTGGGAGCTTCTGATGACTCCAGGACCACTGGATCCAGGATAGCCTTTGAACGAATTCATCGCGTCACTACATGAGGCAAAACAGTGCTTCTGAAGAACGGCAGGGATGGAAGATCCAAGTCTGTGGTGTGTCCCTCTGACCGCGAACCCTGGCAGCAGAGCAGAGTCCCAAACCAGAGGTTCTCAAACTGTGGCCTCAATGAGAAACACCCGGAGAGCTTGTAAATTCAGACAGAGGCGGGGCCCCACCTCCAGTGCCTGATTCCCCTGGCCTAGAGTCGGGAGGGGGGGCGGGGGGGGCAGTTGCGGAGAATCTGCAAGTCTAACAAGTTCCCAGGTGGTGCTCATGCCTGTTTTGAGAACTCCGGGTCGAAGCCATGGGTAGAAACTCTAGGCCTCTGATGGCACCCACAGCCCTGTCCTCACTCTGTCATGGAATCTGGGTGGTTGCCTATTGCATGATTAAGTTGTCAGGAGAGCAAAGGAAAGATCTATATGTTCTACTCAGCAAATTCCAAGAGCCACTAAAACTCCAGGGAATAAGAACGTGCTCTTTCGGGAGGCTGCAGAGAGCAGAAGTTAAAAAAGGTGAGCTGTGCCTTCAGCTCCGGTCATGGTCCCGGGGTCCTGGGATCGAGCCCTGAGTCAGGCTCCCTGCTAAGCGGGGAACCTAGTTCTCCCTCTGCCCCTCCCCCTGCTCCTGCTCTCTCTTTCACTCTCTGTGTCAAATAAATAAATAACCTCTTTAAAAAAAAAAAAAAGGTACGCTCAGAATCTCAGGTCTATCTCTTACTAGCTTATGATTTATACTTAGTTCCTCAGTTTACTCATCTGTGAAACAGGAATAAAATCTACACCTCATAGGGTTGTAAGGGTTAAATGCGGTCACTCTGAGGACGACATCTGCCTGATGCTTGTGGAGAACACATACTCCTGATTCCGGGACCCTGGCCTTCTGAGCCAGAATCTCCAGGGCAGGGTCCTCAGGACCCGCCTCTTGAGTAAACAGCCAGGTGATTCTTAAATTGGCAAGTTTTGCAAAATCGGATAGAATCTAAGTAAAGCACCAGGCCCTGATCTAGGCTCCCTCCACGAAGGTCAGCCACTGACTGATTAGCACCTGGGCCTATCTGCAAATAGTACCACCATGGCCTTCTTGATAATGTCACTCAGCATGATTAATCTGTAGACACCCTATAATAAAATTTTAGACGATGTGGCTCTATATCTGTAAATAAAAACTAAGTGAACTGTACATTTAAGATTTGTGTGCATTACTATTTATAAATCACACTTTTTAAAAAAGACTTTATTTTAGAGAGAGAGCACGCATAAGCAGGGAGAAGAGCAGAGCAGGAGGGAGAGGGAGATAATCTCCAGCAGACTCTGCGTTGAGCTCGAAGCCTGATAAGGGACTCGAGGGGCTCCACTTGGGGCTTGATCCCACGACCCTGAGATCATGACCTGAGCCACAACCAAAGTTGGATGCTTAACCCTCTGAGCCACCCAGCCACCCTTTTTTTTAAGTTGGATGCTTAACCCTCTGAGCCACCTCTTTTTCTTTTAAAAAGAAATTTTAAACAGTCATGAGTCCCCTTCTTTAGAAAAATGCGCTCAGGGGCACCTGGGTGGCTCAGTCAGTTAAGCATCTGCCTTTGGCTCGGGTCATGATCCTAGAGTCCTAGGATCGAGCCCCACATCGGGCTCCTTGCTCAGTGGGGAGCCTGCTTCTCCCTCTGCCTCTCTCTCTCTGTCAAATGAATAAAATCTTAAAAAAAAAAAAAAAAGAAAAATGCACTCAAAGACAAATCATGCTACTAGATAGGCCATGAGCCTAAGTGCTCATATATGCAGGACACACTGCCATTATGTGACTGTATGGAACACAGAGCAAGTAAATGAGTCACTTGATGAACTTCAATATGTGACTGGGAAGCTGCCAGTGGAAGACCGGGGTAACTTAAGTAATGGAAAGATCCAGAGTTTCCCTTTGACTTCTACCACCTCTGGCAGGGAGTTCTCTGCGGGAAGCGAACAGCTTCAGCCCAGCCTCTCATCTCAAACAGCCAGCTTTGTCCGCAAGGATAGAATGAGTTTCTGCCTTCATCTGCAGGGAGCCCAGCTCCATAGCCTGGAGCCACACAAGGACTGCGGCTCCCCCGTGTGATTGCGGGATTCCGGCGAAGGGACGGGTCGTTCTCCTCGCTTTTTGTTTGCTTTCCAAAAGCCTTTCTCCAAACACATCTACAGGGTGGTGGAGGGAAGACGACCATGCTGCACAAGACAGTAGATCTGCACTACGCTTTGGAGCGAAAGCAGCATTCCACCGCGGCGTCTAACGGAGGAGGACTCTGGAAGGCGGAGGCGGAGCGGTCAGCCCGGGAGGGGGAGGCGGGGCGGTCAGCCGGGGAGGGGGAGGCGGGGCGATCAGCCCGGGAAGGGGAGGCGGGGCGGTCATCCCGGGAGGGGGAGGCGGGGCGATCAGCCGGGGAGGGGGAGGGGAGCGATCAGCCCGGGAAGGGGAGGCGGGGCGATCAGCCGGGGATGGGGAGGCGGGGCGGTCAGCCCGGGAGGGGGAGGCGGGGCGGTCAGCCCGGGAGGGGGAGGCGGGGCGATCAGCCGGGGAGGGGGAGGGGGGCGATCAGCCCGGGATGGGGAGGCGGGGCGGTCAGCCCGGGAGGGGGAGGCGGGGCGATCAGCCGGGGAGGGGGAGGGGGGCGATCAGCCCGGGAAGGGGAGGCGGGGCGGTCAGCCCGGGAGGGGGAGGCGGGGCGATCAGCCGGGGAGGGGGAGGGGGGCGATCAGCCCGGGAAGGGGAGGCGGGGCGGTCAGCCCGGGAGGGGGAGGCGGGGCGGTCAGCCCGGGAAGGGGAGGCGGGGCGGTCAGCCCGGGAGGGGGAGGCGGGGCGATCAGCCGGGGAGGGGGAGGGGGGCGATCAGCCCGGGAAGGGGAGGCGGGGCGGTCAGCCCGGGAAGGGGAGGCGGGGCGATCAACCCGGGAAGAGGAGGCGGAGCGATCAGCCCGGGAGCGGGAGGCACTCTTCTGGCGGGAGGAAAACGAAGACGGAAACTCCAGCTCCTGCATTTCCAAGCTGCTGCTCAGGAGCAGACGGCAAGTTAGCTACTAGCTGGAGCGCACGAAATAAGAACGTAGAGCCGGGGCTGCCCTAACGCCGCGCACAGTCTCTGCCTCCCGGGCTAGCGGCTGGAGATCAGGGGCATGGTTGGAGCTTCCGCGTACCACTGCTTGTAGGGCTCACACACACACAGCACGTTTTGATTCTGCAGTTCAGTGGTGAGGCTGGGTGATTTGGGAAAGAGGCAGTAAACTGGGAGGTCAGGTATCACCACTGCATCTCCTCTAGGTGTAGACGGTAGGCGCCGATTTCTTAGGATGCATCTTGAGCACAGTTCGCACTGAAAGGGTTTCCATTATTTATTTCCATAGCGGACGCTGGCTCGTGGCTTCGGGCTACTCGTGTGCTTTGCTCACAGCCCAGCCCTGGCACGCCTGTGGCTCCTGAGCCTTTCACAGTTACTGCTGGTGCTCCCCCAAACCTACTCAGATCCATTTGCTGCGCCTGCGCACCCTTTTCGCAGAGCCACTGACGGCCTGCTGTGTAGACGGCCCCAAGAGCCTGCAAGACGACCTCCCGTCAGGCAGCCTGAGCTTTGGACACACTGCCGTTGGAGCGTGTCAGTCCAGTCACTTGCCCGAATCAGGACAAATTCGGAGCTAGTCATTTATGCTCTAGGGTGGTGCTGTCCCACAGAACTTTCTGTGACGATGGATATGTTCTAAGACCTGTGCTGTCCAACTTAATAGCCACTAGTCACAACTACTGAGTATCTGAAATATGGCTATTGTAGACTGAGGCGCTGAGTTTTTTAAAATCCTGAATGCATGCATGCATGAATAAAAAGGCAGCCTCCATGTCAGAACGCTCAGAAACTCCGAGTAGGCTATGCATGAGGTAAGTTTTATTTTCAAGTTGCCTGAGAGTTACCTAGAAACTTCACCTTACATAGACTTTTGTTCCCGAAAATCAGTCTAAGAGGCCTGAGTCCAATTTCTCTGCTTAGTGGGTGAGGGCTGTGGAACGTGATGGAGGCTGAGATGAATTTGAATGGACCCCAAGACACAGCCTGAAGCTCCACAGGAACATTTTAGGATGTTTGGCTTCTGATTATTGAGATTTTATTGCAAACATCAATAGTGCTTTCATAGCTACCCTGCCAAAGATTTTAAGGCTTAGGATACTCAAAAATTAAACTACTGTTTTGTTATTTCATTTTATTTGTATCTAAATGCTCTAGGTGTGATCCCTGACCCTGAAGGCCTCCTCCTCTATTCACCTCTGGGGCCGATAATCACTTCTTCTTCAGGTCACCCTTGCTGTTCTCCATAATCACCATACGTGGACGTAAGAGGGCTTTGAAAGGAGTTTCAGCTCCACACACCATTGCCATTTTAATCTCGTGTCTCCTCTTGTTCTGTTCCTGGGTTTCATTCTCTTCCCTGCACCCGAGCCTTGGCTGTAACCTATTTGGCACCTCAGTTCCTTCAGAATGGAGAACCCATCTTGTTTCTATCTTTTGCTCAGGACAGAAGCCCCCAAACCTCAGTCCTCTATGCTTTCTGTCTGTTGTCCCAAACTTCTTCCAGAGTTTGTGCCACACTGGTCAGTAATTCATTCACAGGCATTTTAGGGCCCCATACCACCAAGCACGATGCCAGGGAGGCCATAAACGTTACGTTAGCATGCCTACCTTCTAGGTAAGGAAGGAGAGGTAGAGGAGTAATGAAAACTGTGTCCAGAATCATAAAGCACATACAGAAAGAGATGGCAACAGGAGCCAAGTCTGGGAGCTGTCAACTACTTGGATCAAGACTCAGGTTTGGTGCGCTTTTGGGCTCAGAATAAAGACCTTCAAAAAGAGGATAAGCACATGATGCATTAAAATAATGTCACATGAACAATAAACATGCATTGAAGGTCCTAAGAAACAGACAGACCCTGGCAGCCCCATTTCCACAGGAAGCACCAACAACCGAGGAAGAACTTGCTATGGGGTCTCGCGCCAAGCAAACTGTAAAAAGCACAGTAATAGTACATTCCCATATGACAATCCCTGTGCCACAAGTGAAGGCCCTTGCTTGACGATTCTACCTGAATTTCAAGACTGTAAACGCATGGGCATAGTTCCTCTCAAAGGAACTGGGGTGGAGACCCAGGAGGGTGACGGGGTGTGGACCATCTCCCAGATGTCACTGTTCCTTCACGATGGAGAAGCAGTTTGTTCTTTGGGTCCGTGTTGCCCCATGCCGGGCTGTCAATGATAAATCACCTATCCGGATAGAAATGTGTGGCTATATTTTGGGGGAGTTCTCAGTTCCTGACACAACAGGACGCAGGAATATAATGTACTGAAATACTTGTAATTGACCAGAACCGTCTCAAACTGCAAGTACATCAGACTCAAACACAAGGCCAAGGCTACCTGGTGGCAAGAAGAGGGTACGTGTGAACTGGGCTGAACCAGGCTTCCTTCCTCCGCGGCATGCTGTCATAGATTAAAAGGTCCTTCTCGGTCAGTACGACCAGTGCCGGCTTCCACTGCTTCTCACTCTCCCCGGGCACCTGGAACAGAAAACAGGGCGCTGTCAAGTCACAGCCTGCAGGAGGAGAGACGAAAGGAGAAGCTGGCTTCCCCCGCAATCAGAAGACCTGACCATAGGAGCCTTGGGTTCAGGTCGTGAAATCAAAATGAGAAGAAACCATTCATGGTCGCAGGATTCTTGATTCTGGAAAATATGTTTTCTCAAGGGCCCTGGCACAGATCGTCAGCACAGCCAAGAAGGAGCCCAGCTGCCAGACATCTGTCACTGTTTCTCACCTGCCAGTCAGCCCTGAAATCACTATTTCAGAGTGGGACACAGATGCTTGGGGAAATAAGCACTCCCAGATGGTTCTCTGGTAGAGTACATTGTTTTTATCAGGAAATGGTAAGGTTTGAAAGCTTTTGAAGAAATACCTAAAGGCTCTGAAAATGTATTATGGCGGCAAATGTCTGTCTGGAGAGGTAGGAGACATCAGAGCCCTTCATCTGGACTGTTTCTGTGACTCAGGCACCATCTTAAAATTCTCTTAGTTTCACTCAGCACAGAAAATTCCTTAACTCTGGGAGTGAAATGACCTGGCAGGGATATAAGAGGATTCAAACGTCAAGCTGGATGTTTGGAGCAGGAGACCCTTAAGGTCCCTTCCAATCCCGGGAGTCAGGTAGCTCAGGTCTTATCTCATGAGCCACCCCCGCTCCCCGGTGTTGATCACCAAACTCTGTACATGTTCTTCCATCTATGAAAATTCCCTCCTTCCAATGTGAACTCTGGGCCCTGAGATACATCTTTATGCTCAGTTTGAAAACACTGTGTTAGCCTTGTGACTCAAAGCATGGATCATGTCCCAGGAGCATCAGCATCACATCCTAGACCTATTGAATCAAAATCTGCATTTTAGCAAGACCTTCGGGCGGCTCATTAAAGATTAAGAATCACTGTGCTATATGAAGTCAAGGTCGTCTTTGACGCTGGCAATTCAAAGGGAAGGTTCAACCCTTTCATGACAAACCGCAATCCAAAATCTATTCAAAATTAAGCTAGGCAGTAAACTGAATAAATGATAAAGCTAATTTCTTCCCTTTCTATTCTTATCATTACTTTTCTTAAGTGCCACAGTGATATCTGTATTGAAGTGGCTTTAAGACTGAATGATCAAAGCAGAGAAGATGTGCAAGATGGCAGAAGGGGTGAGACTTATAGGTTACACAGTTTTATGGGCTGCCTGAATCTGAGTCCCCCTCTCTCCATTATTTATTGCCCAGGTGACTTTGGGAGAGTTATTATTCTCTGTCCTTCTACTATTTCCTCACCGATAAAGATAATATCGCACACAACAGTGGTTAAGAGTGTTGTCTCTGGAGCTAGAATGCCTGAACATAAATCATAGCTCTTCCCAATTTACTAGCTGTGGGATCTCGGCCAAGTCAGCTCATCTCTTTGTATCTCAGTTTCTGTACCTGTAAAATGGGGAGATAATAGTACCTATACCCGAGGACTGTGGTGAAGGTTGAGTTAAAATGTCTAAAATGCGGGGTGCCTGGGTGGCTCAGTCGGTTAAGCGTCTGCCTTTGGCTCAGGTCATGATCCCAGGGTCCTGGGATCGAGCCCCGCATCAGGCTCCCTGCTCCGCGGGAAGCCTGCTTCTCCCTCTCCCACTCTCCCTGCTTGTGTCCCCTCTCTCACTGTCTCTTTCACTGTCAAATAAATAAATAAAATCTTTAAAAATTAATTAATTAATTAATTAATTAATTAATTAATTAAATGTCTAAAATGCTTACCACAGTGCAGAATAAGCACCATTTAGAACCTGGTAAGTAGCGTGTAACTCATAATGCTAGAGTGGAGATTAAATAAGACCGTACACGGGGGGCGTCTGGCTGGCTCAGTCAGTAGAGCATGTGACTCTTAATCTCAGGGTAGTAAATGCAAGCCCCAAGTTGGGCGAGGAGCCTACTTTAAATAAATAAATAAATGAATGAATGAATAAATAAATAAATAAACAAACAAATACCACGTATATAGTGTGCTTAGCATAATATCTGGCAGATGGTAAGACCCTCAGTGAACCATAGGGTGGGAAAATTGTAGCAGACTCACTGGTTTCTAAACTTGTCAAAAGGAATTCTTTGGAAATGGCAACAATATGACACTTTCTTTGGGAAAAAATATATATATAAGGAAACCAAGAATATCTTCGGTGCTAACAATTTCTTTTCCCATCCATCGCAGAGTTCTTCCAGGAAGAATCCATTACACAATGATCATGCACCCCTTCCAACAATTCCAAATAAAAACTCCCCTTCAGGGCGCCTGGGTGGCTCAGTCGGTTAAGTGTCTGCCTTTAGCTCAGGTCATGATCCCAGGGTCCTGGGATCAAGCCCCACATGAGGCTCCCTGCTCACTGGAGAGTCTGCCTCTCACTTTCCCTCTGCTCCTCCCTCCTGCTTATGCTCTCTCTCATCCCCTCTCTCAAATAAATAAATAAAATCTTAAAAAAAAAAACAAAAACCCTCCCTTTCTAGAAAGAAGAAATCACTGTAAAGCTATTTATACTAGAATGTGAATAACTACCTGACTTACTTCTCCAATTATGCATTTGATACATATTAAAAAAAAATCTAGTTTTAGCCTATTGCTTTTTCCAACAGAACAACAAATCTTTAAGATATCAAAATAAATTGTTACAGTAAGCAATGTACTAGACCCCACAAAGTAACCAAGCTATAGTCTCAAGGCATAGTGTTGGTGGGGTTTGGAATAAATTTTTTCTAGCCTCTACATTACACTTAGTAAATTACTTTTCCAGTTCAATAAATTGGACTGGAAAAGCTACAAATGATCCTTCCCAAGTGCCTATCTCACTTACCTAGTCAGATCTGCTCCATTAACTTTGACTGGGACCATTTAAATGTGAACAAAAATAAGCATCATTCTTCAAAAACAGTATTAAGTTGGCAAAATAAACCTTAACAGTGAATGCCAACAGTAAAATGCAGATCTTTCTAATGGTGGAATCACCAACTCACTCACGTGTCAAATAGTATAGATAGGTATGAGTCATTCTAAAGCCCTAAAATATTTTGTGATATATATATATATTATATATATAATATATATATATATTTTGTGGTATATATATATCATATATATATAAGAACTGATCATGTTTCTCATGAAGAAGGTGAAGGAGAAGATACAGGGAAACAGACACACAATTCTGAAATTACCCTGAAGCACAACTGGGATCAGCTGAATCCTGTCCCCTTCATCACTTCGGCAGAGCATGAGAGAAAAGGTTTACAAAATGACAAGAAGAATTTGAGACGGTGGAAAGAAGTCACTGGTCACAACTGAGGGAAGTAGAAATAAATGTAGGAGATCAACACGTTGTATCTCTTAAACTTACAAAATGTTACATGTCAATTCTCTTTCAATCAAAAAAAAAAAAAAAAAAACCTGAGGGAAGTAGTCATTAAATCCTCTATTTGAGACAGGGCTTGTAAGTCATCTATGTCAGCAGCTTTCAAACTTTTTTATTTTTATGATTTTTTTTTTATTCTTATGTTAATCCCCATACATTACATCATTAGTTTTAGACGAAGTGTTCCATGATTCATTGTTTGTGCATAACACCCAGTGCTCCATGCAGAATGTGCCCTCCTCAATACCCACCACCAGGCTAACCCATCCTCCCACCCCCCTCCCCTCTAGAACCCTCAGTTTGTTTTTCAGAGTCCATCGTCTCTCATGGTTCGTCTACCCCTCCGATTTCCCCCGCTTCATTCTTCCCCTCCCGCTACCTTCTTCTTTTTTTTTTTCTTAACATATATTGCATTATTTGTTTCAGAGGTACAGGTCTGTGATTCAACAGTCTTGCACAATTCACAGCGCTTACCAGAGCACATACCCTCCCCAGTGTCTATCACCCAGTCACCCCATCCCCCACTCCCGCAACCCTCAGTTTGTTTCCTGCAATTAAGAATTCCTCATATCAGTGAGATCATATGATACATGTCTTTCTCTGTTTGACTTATTTCACTCAACATAATACCCTCCAGTTCCATCCACGTCGTTGCAAATGGCAAGATCTCATTCCTTTTGATGGAGCAGCTTTCAAACTTTTAAATTTCTTTGATCATTCTGATCAGATTAAATCACAGGTCAAAGAACAAAATGTAAAACAATTGAAAGAGGCTCTGTATGGGGTTACAGCCTGGTTGAGATCCGAGACTTTATGCCTTTGTCTTACCGCCAGCCACACACGAGCCGCACCTCTGAGCGAGGCTCCTAGCAACCACTGGGATACAGTTTGAAAGCTGCTGGCCTTGTTTTCTCTAAAATACCTAGAATCTGCAGATTCTCTCAGTACCTTTTTTGTAGGTTATTTCCAAAAAAAGAATACTACTGCGGTTGCCTAGGCAAAGTTGTAATGATAAAATTAATTAATACACACAGAGGGCTTAGAAAAGTGTCTTGCATACAGTAAGCAAGCAAGCCTTTAAAAATAGTAGCTACTCTAATTCGGAAAGATATATGCACCCCTATGTTTATAGCAGCATTATTTACAAAAGCCAAGATATGGAAGCAATCTAAGTGTCCATTGCCAGATGAGTGGATAAAGAAGATATGGTGTGTGTGTGTGTGTATCATTATGTGTGTATATATATATATATACACACACACACACATATATATACCATTATATATACCACTATATATATATATATACACACCATTATATATCTATCATTGTATATACCATTATATATATGTGTGTGTATGTGTGTGTGTGTGTGTGTTTATATATATAAATATATTCCATTATGTATAATGGAATATTACTTAGCCCTATAGAAGAATAAGATCTTGCCATTTGTGACAACATTGATGGACCTAAAGAGTATTATGTGAAATGAAGTTAAGTCAGACGGAGAAAGTCAAATAACCTCAGATTTCACTTACATGTGGAATCTAAAATACAAAACAAACAATGTCAAAAGACAGAAACAGACTCAAATACAGAGAACAAACTGGTGGTTGTCAGGTGAGAGGGGTATGGGAGAATGAGCGAAACAGGTAAAGGGGAGTTAGAGGCAAAAACTTCCAGTTATAAACAAGTCATAGGGATGAAAGGTACAGCATCGGGAATATAGTCAATAATGTTGTAATAACTTTGTATGGTAACCGATAGTAACGACACTTACTGTGGTGATAATTTTGTAATGTACGTAATTGTCCAATCACTATGTTACACATCTGAAACCAATACAGTATTGTATGTCAACTATACATTAATTTAAAAGAAAATGTTAGATATTCTTATTACCACATCAAAGTAGGAATAGTGCCTATCAAACCAAAGATCTGAATAAACTTGGGTAAGAATTACTTGCCTCTCTGGGTCTAATGTCCTCCCTTGTCAAAGAATGGGGTAAGACAGGGGAGCCTGGGTGGCACAGTCAGTCTATGTATCCAACTCTTGGTTTTGGCTCAGGCAGTGATTTCAGGGTCCTGATCTCAGGGACCTGAAATCGAGCCCCAAGTCGGGCTCCACGCTCAGCGGGGAGTCTGCTTAAGATTCTCTCTCGCCCTCTGCCCCTCCTCCCCACTCCCCTCTCTCTATAAAATCAATAAATAAATCTTAAAAAAAAAAAAGAATGGGGTAAGACAAAGTTATTGCTTTTTCAGTTTAAAATTGCCTGCTCCTAGGCTGGAACTGCTTCAGCTACTAGGACTCTTGCTTTATTACTTCTGTGTTCCATGGACTCTATTCAGAGGGCAAAAAAAACAATGTATGGATCTCTTTTTCTCCACTCATGCCAAGTCACTCTTCCTAACACGGTTATTTTCTACCTTCTCCTTGAGCACAGAGTGGCAGGGATAGCTCAGAGGCTTTGGAGCCCAAGGGCAACATCTTCGGAATCTGGCTTTGCCACTTCCCAGCTGAGATTTGAAGAGATTTCTTAACTGCTGTAAGCACTTGTTCACTGACGTGTACCGTGCCGATAATGGCCTCCTATGCATATTTTTGTTTTATTTTTTATTTTATTTTTTTTAAAGATTTTATTTATTTATTTGAGAGAGAGAATGAGAGACAGAGAGCATGAGAGGGAGGAGGGTCAGAGGGAGAAGCAGACTCCCCGCCGAGCAGGGAGCCCGATGCGGGACTCGATCCCGGGACTCCAGGATCATGACCTGAGCCGAAGGCAGTCGCTTAACCGACTGAGCCACCCAGGCGCCCCTGCATATTTTTATGAGGATTAAATGAGACAATGTATATAAAGCACTTCCCATACGGCAGATACTGGAAACGTTAAACTATCCCCATCCCACACCTCACGCACACACTTGCTTCCAGCTACCCTGCTCAGGAAGAAAGGTCTGGATGTGAGGCCAGTGACTAAAAGCAGGATAAAAAAAAGTTCACAGAGAAAGAAGGTCAATCACAACTTGTGTTTGGGAGATCTTGGCAACTTTTTAATTTAAGTCTCTTCACCTCAGATTGCTAGGAATGTAGAACAAAGGACAAGATACCAGGGTAATAATAATGGGCAGTTATCAACTTCCAGATGCTTTACAAACATGAGATAATTGATCCCTGCACCAACTCTCAGAGAGGCAGATAAAGATCCCCTCCACTTCACCAAAAGGAGAGGAACAAGTTTCAATGTGGCCACGGGAACACAGGGAACATGCTAACAAGTCGCAGTCTGCAGCCCTCTTCTAGCTGGTCCCAAACAACACCGGGACCCAGCGGTCGGGAGCCAGGTGGGACATGCACACCTGGGATGCAGAGCCGAATGGAAAGGAAGAGAAGGCAGAGGAGAACGGGAAAGGGGACTAGCCAGCAAGTTCAAAACCCAGGGTCTGAGGGAGCCTCAGCTCCGTTGGACTCGCTACTGGATTCGCTTCTCTCCTCTCACACAACTCCCAAACTGTCGGCACCTGGATCACATGGTGACTTCAAGGGTGGCTTACAGTGGGGAACAGACAGAATGATCCGTCTGGTTTGATAGATGTCAAGACAATGCTGAAAAATGTTAGAGAAAGCAGAATGAAATTAAGGAAAGAGAAATATGGTTTGACTGTGGGACATTTAGGGAGGTTATCATTTTCACATGCCAACGTTCCCAATAGCAGCAGTCCCCGATTTCAAATGTGTTCCCTCCTGCCAAATTCTGAAACTGGCTCTGGAATTCTATAAGCCATATACAATAAAGCCCCAGATTCAGGGTTCATAAATAGAACTCTCACTAGAGTCAACATGCAAGTTAGCATAGCAGGACTCTGGTGCTTGCATTATGGATAAATCACTTCTGGGGGACAGCAGGACCATGCTCCCTCTCAAGGCTCTAGGGAAGAATTCTTCCTTGCCTCTTCCAGCTTCTGGTAGCCACCAGTGTTCCTTGAAGCTGTGTCATTCCCATCTCTGATTCCATTGTCACATGGACTTTCTGTGTGTCTTCAGGTGGCCTTCTCATCAAGATACCTGCCACTGGATTTAAAGCCCACCCAATTCCAGTATGAACTCAACTAATTACATCTGCAAAGACCCTATTTCCAAATCAGGTCACATTCTGAGGTCCCGAGTGGACATGAATTGGGAAGAGGTGGGTAAAGCCAAGACATTAATCATAAGAAAATGGCAAGAACCCACTACATTTTCAGTCAGTTTTCCAGTTTTCTTTTTCTCTCTTTAAACATTTGCAGACACGGGGTATGTTTTTTGAAAGTTATCTTATTTACTGAGTATGCAGAAGGTCAGATGTTAATGTACTCTAACAGAAGCCTTTGATGGCTCTATTAAAAGTAATGCTTTGGTCCCCAGGATTTCATAATGAAGCCAACCCTAGGGCAGATGACACATATCCAAGGAGATAAGTGCACAGCCAGGGTTTTAAATCTTCTTTTGTCATACAGCATCATGGAAAGAGGAGATAGAAGGCACATGAAGATCTAGTCCCAATCGAGGCAAAGAGCAGTTCAACCACATGAACCTGGCCTTTCAGTTGTCTTTCCTCATTTTGCTTACTGCTAATGAGACAGCTCTTCAAAATGACCACATTCTAAGATACATTCCAAAGTCTCGTCTTGCTTCTTAAAGACTGTTGGATTCTACTTGGATTACTCTGTATCTCTGTGTCACTTCCAGTTCAGGCTACGCGTAATCAATTTGGACTAAAAAATTGGAAGAACCAGATACAGCCACCCAAGCCTGTGTCTTGTTAAGTTGGGGATGATTTTTCTACCCTACACTCTTCTCTGCCTTGCAAAAAGCAGAATGACAACCTTACTGGAGAACTCAACTACAGGAAAGGGGAGTGCCTTTCTGCCCATTGTCTATCCCAATCTAATTAACTTCCCCTCCAAGGAAAGAGGGGCTGTGACTCTAATTGTTCAGATCTAGAGCTGTCACTGGGTCTTTTTTAATAGAAGGCATTGTCATATTCATCACAAGTGGGTGTCTGTGGTCACTACCCATTCACTGCAAATCACCATATTTGCATGAAGGGAACATGTATGCTGGACTGGTCCTACAGCAGCCTGGCCATTTTGGTCCACACTGTTGACTCATTTCAATACCCAAGCATCCTAACTTCAAAAGAGGCCAGAGGAGGCAAGACACATCACTTCGGCCGTGTTCTATATGATGCAGCATTTATCTGAGTTTGGCATCATTTAGGGCTTATTGGGCACTTGCCTAGCTATTAATAAAGATGGGTTTTTTCCTTGTTCTTCATTAGTACATCATTCCCTCTCACTCTCAGTTGGGAACCCCAGAAAAGAGAAGGGGTGTGTAGTTACACTACCCAAATCCTACTCTGAACCACCCAACACTCAGCATTCTGGAAGAAAACCTGGCCATGAACTTGGACCCCCAAACTGGATTCTGCTGTGTGTCGCCTTGTCATGCCCATTTTGAATAATTCTGCCCTTTTTTTTTCCCCCCTGCCCACATTAGTTTTTACTACTAGACAGTTTATTCTCTCCTTCCTTCCAGAGATGCTCTAGCTCCATGATCATCAGCTGTTTTCACCTCCCTCACCCAGCTTCTTGGATCTAGACTTGCCCGACCTGTCAATTCCTTCTCTCATGAGGGAGCCCCAGCTCCTAGAAGCCTATTTCACCAACCATTCCATTTAGAGTCAGAAGATGTATTTGCCTCCCCACTTGGTGCCTTGGCTCAACTGGGAACAACCTGAGTTTCCCCCCAGGACTTGGCAACTTCCTTTGGACACGTCCAAACACCAGCTGTTTGAAGAGGAGACCTGCTGTTTCTACACAAATGAATTCCTTACACTGCTTCATATGGGTTTGTTCTTTTAAACTTGTAAACATTCCCTTTCATCTTGTTTACTTGTGTGCTCAGTTCAACCTTTTCTGAGGAAAGTCCAAAAGTAAATTTCAACGCCGCTCCCTGCCTGAATTATACAAAATTATAATTGAGTAAGGTCAGAATTGTTTGGGATTTGCTCTGTCTTTGGACCTCAAAAATAGTAGTAACTTAGAAGGGACACTTAGGAGAGAAAGGTTTAGAGAGAATGTGACATGTTAGGTTTTGAGTCATTTCAGTCTGATGGTTTATTTTTTTTTAATTTTTTTTTTATTTATTCATTTGAGACAGAGAGATACAGAGAGAGAGAGTAGGAGCAGTGGGGAGAGGCAGAGGGAGAGGGAGAAGCAGACTCCCCGCTGAGCAGGGAGCCTGATGCGGGGCTCGATCCCAGGACCTGGAGATCATGACCTGAGCCGAAGGCAGACGCTTAATGACTGAGCCACCCAGGCACCCCAACAGTCTGATGGTTTAAAAATCTACATCACAGGAAAAGAATTCTTTTATTAAGGGAAGAGAGGCTGAAGGGGTAAACGTGTATTAAGAGCCTACTGTGTGATGAGCAGGGTTGTGGGTTACATGGTGGTTCCCGCTCCTCCAAATTCAGATGGTGAAGTCCGAACCCCCAATACCACGGAATGTGACCATTTTAGGAAAGATGGTCACTGCAGATGTAGTTAGTTAAGACGAAGTCGAACTGGAACACAACAGACCCTAAACCAGTATGACTGGTCTGCTTGTAAGAGGGGAAATGTGGACACGGGGAGAATGTCACGTGGACACGAAGACAGGAGTGATCGAGCTCCAGAATGCTGAAGCTTGCCAGCAAACCACCGGCAGTGAGAAGAGAGGCAGGGAGCAGATGCTCCCTCATAGCCCTCGGGAGCGAGGAACCCTGCTGGTGCCTGACTCATGCGTTTCTAGCATCCCGCACCGCGAGACAATCCACTGCTGTCGTCCGATTGTTGTAGTTCGTTACGGCAGCCTTAGGAAATAATATCAGCACGGTGCTCCGCTTCCCCTCCCTTACCCCATTCAACACCTCGAAGCATGTATTATTATCTACATTTTCCAGAAGAAGAAACCGTGGCTCAGAGAGGTCATGCACTAGCCAAAGTTACATAGTGATAGTTACAAAGCCACGTATGTGCCTTCCTGACCTCAAAGCTGTGATACTTTTCAGATCACAAAGCTGCCTCTCAGAAGAAAGGAAAAGGGGGGCAATGTGGTGACGTGAGGGGAAAGGCAGGAGGGAAGACCAGCTGGGAACTCGGCTGTAGCGTCTCCCGCGGACTGGGGTGCATGGGGTCCAGCTCTGTGCAACTTGGCAACATACTCCTCGCCCTTCTTTTCCACCTCCTGGCACACGGGGCTCCCCTCAGGCCAGACATCAGCTCAGTGCAAGTTCCTCTGAGTAATCAAAGCTCTTTATTCCCCAAGTGTCACATCTGATTAAAGTAATTCAAGACTAAGTTGTAAATGACTCATAACCCTTAATATGTCTTTCCACTGAGGGATATTTCTATTTATAATGAGTAGGTGAGACAAAATTAGTCCCTTATGTTTATTCTTCATTGCACAATTGAAGGGCTAGTAAATGAAACATGGTCTGTTTTCTAAAGGCAGTGAAATATTCCATTATACTATAAATTTAATTTGCAGGCTTTTGTTATTTTAGCAAACCCTATTCTTCGCTGGTGGTGCTCACTCTGGTACAAATGTCTGCCAGTTCTAAGTCCAAATTAATGGGCTGTGCAGTTCTCAATCAACCATATATCCTATGTTCAGCAACTCTATAATAATAGAGTACAGTAGGCTATGAAATTTGGATATTTGTAACTACTATACTTTCCTAGATATTTGACCCACTAGGAGGTTAAGCAGTTTCTGACCCTCCTAGCTCATGGCTACAAAAACACCAGATTCAAAGCATATGCTTTCAGCAATGTTATAGGGCTGTATCAACCACAGAATCTTCTAGACAAGGAGTCACAAATTTAGAGACTACAGAGAACCAGATGTAAAAAAAAAAAAAAAAAAAGACAACCCATATCCCATTTACGGGGGGGCTTCTTTTTAGCATTAGCCAATCATTCATTACCAGGAAAGATAATAGACACAATGTTGTCAAAAGAAGCATTTCAAAAGAACCCATAAATCTGTATTTTTTAAATGTGAATTCTCCCTATTTTTAAAAGTTTGTGTACTGGTTTCCTATTGCTGTTCTAAGAAATCACCACAAAAATAGTGGTATTTATTCTCTTACAGTTCTGGAAATCAGAAGTCCTAAAATCCAGGTGATCGCAGGTCTGCTGCCTTCTGGAGGCTCTAGGGGACAATCCATTTCCTTACCTTTTCCAACCTCTAGAAGCTTCCTAATTCCTTTAGCTCATGATTCCACATCAAATTGCCTTTTCACCCTCTGTTTCTGTCACAGCATCACCTACTCTTGACTCTGACCTTGCTGCCTCCCTCTTATAAGGACCCATGTGATTAAATCCCCCCCTGAGATAACTCAAGATAATTTCACCATCTCGAGATCCTTAATTACATCTGCAAAGTCCTTCCTCCCATGTAAGACAATGTATCTATAGGTTCTGAGGATTAGGATGTGAACATCTCTGGGAGAGCATTATTCTGCTTACCTCAGTTGGCAACTAATTCAAGTTAGAAAAACAATAATATGAAATGAAGTGATATGAAGTCTGGCACTTTAAAAATCTCCTGCATGTCCTCTTCCCTCTACTCCACCCCCAAAATGGGTAAACAGAGAAAACAAGATAGACTTAATATAGACAATCATAAAAATTGGGTTATGTGCACCTGGAGGTTCATTATTGTTTTTTTTTTTTCTTTTTATATGAAAAAAATTAAATTCCTCTAATAAAAATTTAAAAAACTAAACAACACAGGGACTGAGAAAATACACCTGCAAGGAAGCCAGGCATGGCCCACAGACTGCCAACTTGCCATCAAATAAAGACACTTACTTGTTGAGAAATAAGTGCACAATCCCGGCAAATGGATGCGCAGAACTCACAAGGCAGGGTTTCCATGAGTGCCTTGTGTTCCTCAAGGGCCCCAACTTTCCACTGAAGTGCAAGTGTGACCTGAATTAACTGAAGGCTGAGGTATAACAGGGGGTATTAGCTGTTGAGACAGATTGGCTAAGAGCAGCCTCCATCCTCAAAATGTGTGTGTGTGTGTGTGTGTGTGTGTGTATTCATCGTGGCTGAGCTGGTGTTTCTCTTGAAGAAATACCACCTTTGTCTCTGTATGAAAAGTGGACACCAAAAAAAGTGGACACCTAGTTCAGGGGATCAAGTGAAGGGTCAGGGAAAGATGTAAGTTAGTGATCTTTCTTGGAAAACTGAAGTTTATTGGAGAAATTTCGATACAGTAGCTTCAAGATTTAGGGACTCTCCAAGCTTCTGAAACCCAGCTCTCACAAATGACAAAGATCTCCATAATAGTCCTCTGCCCCTAACATGCTACCTGTTTCTGCCCCCTTATTTATTCCTTCTAATTTTTGAAAACGCAGCCTTTGGAAATTCTCATCTTGTGTGGGATGACTGTCCTCATGGGCTCTTGGTTCTATATTTTCGTGAGGTATCCATGTACCTTCCTAATGCCTGGGATCTAAAGGGTGTTCCAGAGACTCCAGCTGAACACTGAAGGATGGAAGTCATACCCAGATAAACACGGTAAACTGTCACCGTCTAGCACTGTTTAAAGAGCCCAGACACCCGTGATCTCTGTGTCTCTCATGGGCTTTCTTCACCCACCCAGGGCTCCAATTCCCTGTTCCTTTCACAAGCAGTGAGCTGCCCAGACTCAGCTTCCAGAAATGGATGAAAAGTTGCTTCTAATCTGTGACACTCACAGATAATTAAATTAGACTCTTCCCTGTCTGGTGGGGAAAGCTATTTTATATTTTCATTAACTCCAAAGGGCCTTTTCAATTACAGTCCCTGTTGGGTAAACAAGTTATCTTTGACTAACAGCCTTTCCTTCTCTAACACCCAGGAAACATGCCCTTTACAGGGATGCTGATGTGCAGCAGAAATTCATAATGTGGTAAAAAGTTATCTTTTGAAAGGCAGTTGACATTATCATTAAATCCAAAAGGAGCGAGTTCTTAAGAAAAAAAAAAGTCTCTGCTTCAGCATCATCTGTTTTGTTCTCACTGGGTGTGTCTGTGGGTTTTCTTGGAGATTTTCTCATTTTATTTCTCCCTCAAAGGAGAAAGGAAGGGTGCTTTGAAGGAGGAAGACTATTAAAACGTAGGGAGTGTCTAGCCTCTCACCACGTCAGCATTTTCTAAAGTCATGCCCTGGTCTTACAGCTCTTCAATAACTTCAGACACCATAACACTATTCACTGTATGAAAGAAATATGAACATGTTTGCTTTCAGTGGATTTATCAGATTTTCAAAACTAAATAAACAGAAGCAAAAAATAATTCATTTTAGAGATAGTTCAACATTAGTTAGTCCACTTATCCTACTTTAGTTTAAATGCCTTCATAAACCGTGCCCCAACTAGGAAGATTCATTTTTCTTTTTCTCTGACCTCCTGGAAGCAGAGAGGCAATGTAGTATTAAGAGCATAAATCTTGCTGTCAGACAGTTCTGGTCTGCAAGTCAGCTCAGCTCTTCGCAACGTGATCTTGAATGAGTTATCTTCTCCACGTTTCAATTTCCTCATCTGTAAAATGGGGGTGATAAAGTCCCTCTCCCGTTAGACCATTAGGAAGATGGAATCAGATAATGTGTATAAATGGCTCATCGTACAATGCTCAGCAAAGATCACGTGTGGTCGGCAGCTAACTTGCATCAGAATCAGCTAGGCTGCGAGGGACAAATTCTGATGTCTGCCCCTTCTAAGACCCAATTATTCAAAAGTGCTAGGGGTTGTAAAAAGAAAAGGGGGGGGGGAGGGGGAAAAGTGCTAGAGGTGGTACCAGGAACCTGCACTTATAACAAAGGCCCTGGACAAGTCTGGTGTGTACGATTATTCAAGAACATCTACAATGAGTGTTAATTATCGTCACCATGATTTGGTGAAAATACCAATTCTTGAATCCCAAATCCACTGAATCCTGGTATCTAGGGATTGAGACTACACATCTCTATTTCTGCAACTTCTCCGGAGACTCTGATACACAGCCTGCTTTGGGATTCCCTGGCCCACATAACTCATTCTGATACTGGCTCACAGCCCTTCATTTTTTAGCGATTTAGCCAGTGTCCATGAGGCTATGAAAATGTTTGTCGTTAAAATCAGCTGACCTGAATAAAGGTGTGTCTGCCCAAGTACACCTCTGAGCTATGATGGGCTCTGCTGAGGGAACCCCCCCCCCCCCGCCGCATTTCTTCCTAATGTGACATCCATGAACATTGGATTCCTGCATCGTTTTTTCAAACCCTAGTCATTCATGTACCATTTTCATGATTTTTGTTGATTTCACTTATACCATTATGGGATTCACTGTTAGCCGCTCACCTGATATCTGTTCTCTTCTTCTTTTAAGTAAAAGGACTCCAAAATTATTAGGAGTGACAATATGTCCAGTTACAAAATTCTATTTCCCTGATCCCGATTATCCTTCCTGTCCCCCCGTCCAACAATCCCAACACAGATGTATCTTCTGCCTTCACCCAGTAGGCTTGTTTATACATATCCAACTTGACACGCATTTGGTTGGATCACACGTACAGACACACCCCGCACTGAGAAGAAGCCTCTTTCATGTCTGCTGGCATGCTCTTTGTAGCTGTCCCACAACAGACAATAGAAATGTTATTTCTGAGCAGAATATAACTTTGAAAACAGGGTGACATGTTTTCCCTCCTCTTTCTAGCCTTATGTTCTCTTCCTCAGATTGCCTTTCCGCAACACAACACAACACAATCTATCTGTGGCCAACGTGTTCCTTTCTGGAGTAAAAGAGTCACAAGGAAAATTCCAAGGGCATTTGAACATTCTATCAAAGCCCAGCAGCAGCAAGTGAGACATAGGAAGGCAGTGTTTCGAATGTAGTACCATGTCAGTGTGGAAATCATGCCAGGTACAAACATTTTCTGGATGATCTTGGACCTTTGCAGAGGCTTTTAATTACAAGTTTCATATAAAATTACCTTTATACTATTTAAATAGGAGATCCATCTTCAGATTTATAAAACTGTAAATGTAGTACACTAACTATTGAGAACCTAAAGAAACGTGGCTTTCTGAAAAAAGAAATCTTTCTTGTCATTTTTTTTCTGTCTGGCTTTCTGAACATATTCATTCATTCAATAAACATTTCTTAAGATTTCATTTATTTGGGAGAGAGAGAGACAGCACAAGCAGGGGGAGCGGCAGGCAGAGGGAGAAGCAGGATCCCCGCTGAGCAGGGAGCCCGATGTGGGGCTCGATCCCAGGACCCCAGGATCATGACCTGAGCTGAAGGCAGACGCTCAACCGACTGAGCCCCCCAGGCGCCCCTCAGTGAATATTTCTATAGCATAAATTGTGTGCTGGGTCCTCTGCTCATTCAGTGGCCTCACTGCCACTGAATGGTGTTAGAAGGCAGACAAGTCAGGAAGAGTAAATAAGCAAATATAAAAAAGTAACTTTGGCAAGTGTTATAAAGAAACAAAATAGGCTAATATGATTTAAATACGCTGTAAAGTGTAATAGAAATTTTCACTTAGGGGGCGCCTGGGTGACTCAGTTGGTTAAGCGACTGCCTTCAGCTCAGGTCATGATCCTGGAGTCCCTGGATCGAGTCCCGCATCCCGCAGGGAGCCTGCTTCTACCTTCTACCTCTGACCCTCCCCCCTCTCATGTGTTCTCTCTCTCTCATTCTCTCTGTCTCAAACAAATAAATAAAAAAAAAAAAGAAAGAAATTTTCACTTAGGAACAGTTCAATTGCTGTCCTCTGACAGTTCAATGCTCTAGCTCTGTGGAGAATTTTTTTTAAATCTAAATTTTGGCTTCTACGATATTAATCATCCATTAAGTGTCACTTGCAAAAGTACTAAGCATTTACTTAATGTTTCTAAAATAGGGATAAACATTTTTGAAAGGACTATATTTACTCTGATTTAATAATCATCTACAGTCTTTGAGAATATTTACTCAGCAAGTTTGAAGTCGACCAAATATTTTTAAGACATGGAATCTACAAAATATTATGGTAACTATTTTAATAATGGATGGTTATCCATCCAGTCATTCAATTACACGAGGAGTCCTTACCAAATTCCTACCACAAGCCAAGCCCTGGGCCAGGCTTCAGGAACTAAACAATGAATAAGACTTCACCCTTACATCTAAGGGATTCATACTGTCAGGAACATAAGCAGTAGGAGACTGTAAGTGCTGGAAGAGGAAATGTCCTGTGTGTTCCAAGGAGGAAGACACTGATCCTGCCTCACAGGATGAGGGTTAGGACGGAGGAGATGTCATCTCTCCTGATGCGACAGCTGGGACTCTCCTAGTCAAGAAGAGGAGGAGGAAGGTACAAGAGTAAAGTAGTAGTGTAGGCAAAGCTTAGGAAGAAAAATCATGCATCCAGAGAATGGTCACCAGTTCCATGGGGCAGGCGTGTTGGCTGAAGAGGAAAAGAGACAACACTGGAAAGACAGCAGCAATCTGAGGTGTCACAAATCCACTAATGGCTTTTTACAAAACATGACTTAACTTCCTGAAACCCACATGTCCCGTGCTTACAACATACTCTTGGTCCAGGATCTTGCCTTTTAAGCCAGGCAGTCATGCAGTCAGTAGGTCCTCAGGAGAGCTGTGGTGAGAGTTGTCTCTCCTGTGCCTGGAGCACAAAGACCAGACCAACAGCTGAACCAGGGACCATCAATAACCCCTGCTACCCTGCACAGTGGAACCGCCCTCATCAGAACTCTTTCTGTAACTCCATTACCTCAACAACTTCAGGTTCCGTGCCCTGGTTATGCTGCCCATGTGTCTAGGAACCACCCTAAAGATTTCTCCTAACACGGCCATGAATTCATGCCTCATACAGGGTTGGGCGCCATGACACTATCTGAGCCCTTGATGTTTTTGGCAGGAATCCCTACATCTTTCCAAGGCAGAGCTCATGGTGCTAACTCTATCCCATTAGCTACTGTTCAGGGGATGCTTCCAGAGCTCAACCAGCGCTTCCCACTCAGGCAACACCCCGGACTTTTGCGTGTACCCCAACCTTGCAGCTCATTCCCTTTTGCTTTTCTGGGCATCGTAAATATTTTTTTATAGATAGACCCTAGCTCTGCCCCTCACATGAAACCCTCCTGCCTGCCTCAGCATTCTTCCTACCAGAATGAGTTGCATGCTTTCACTGAACTCTTCTCCTTCAGCCCCAACTTCGTTCTGTGGTAACACCCCCATTTTATTGAATGAGCACGCCAGCACTGAGGTAGAAAGAGTTTTCTTTGTAAGAATTTATTTGAGTTTTAATTTTAACATACGGTGAACTATTTCCATGGTGGTACCTAAGTATGTATTTATGAAACTGACTCTACGGTTTCTTATAACTTTAATCTATTTAAGTTGCTATAATAATAACACTTACATTTTTTTTTAGTATTTACCAAACACCAGGCATTACTTTATAAGCATATCTCATTTAACCTTAAAACAATCCTGGGAGGTACGCCATTACTATCCTCATTATAAAATTAGGCGAGCTATTGTTCAGAGATCTTGAGTCCCATACCCAGTTTACATAACTCTACTTTATTGTTTATTATGCCACGATATTCTATGGTTTATTATTGATGGATACACAAAGGATGCTGGATCCGCAACACTTAACACAGTGTCTAGCATATAATAGATGCTCGGTATGGTCTATGGAAGACCAAGTGGTAATACATCCTGACAGGAAAATCCCTCCCTGAGGAAGAAGACCACGGTTACAGAATAGCTTCCCTCCATGTTTTACCCCCACTGGAAGCAGAGGACCAGAAACGCCTATTTCTGTTGGGTAGTTGGTCAAGGCCAGATCACTGCAATTTAAGCCAGTTTCAGAGACAAGCAGCCTGTATTTAGAAGGGCCTCACACTTGGTTTAATGCTTTCTATTGTTGTCTTGAAATTCTTAATACTTTTTGAACAAGGGGCCCCACATTTTTACTTTGCAGTAGGTCTCAGAAATTATGTAGCCAGTCATAACTACTCTGTAAGCTCCATAAACACAGACACTATTTTGTTTACTGTTATATCTCCAACATCCAGGACAAGTTTGGTGTAGAGCAGGTGCTCTGTGTGTGTGTGTGTGTATTTTTGCTTTAATTAAAGATTAACTTGAAGCAGAAGCCAATGACTTACTCAAGGGACTCTAAATTTTTGGCAAGAAGTTCAAATTGGATTGAAGGTGGGAGAGTCTAGAATGCTTTGGAAACCAGACAAGAGCCCTCGGCTATTACCAAGACTACCAGACAATGGGGCACCTAAGAGGTAGATACCCTTAGACTTCGCAGATAGGGTTAGGACTCTACCAAGTGGTTGAAACTCCCATCACCACTGTGAGCATACTTGTGCTCATATTGTTTTTTGTACCTGTGTGTGTCATCAACCAGACAGTGAATCACTCGTTTGTCTGTTTGCTCTCTGTTCCATTTCTTCCTCTTCTCCAGTGTGATGGTTAGTTTTATGTGTCAACATGGCTAGATTATGCTATCCATTTACTCAATTAAACACTAATCAAGGTATTACTGTGAACGTATTTGTAGATGTGATTTACATCTATAATCAGTTGATTATATTATATTCCATTGTCCTCTGAGCTGCCTCTGATGCTCAGAACATTGCAGGGCATCCTCCGCCTGCCCCTCCATCTGGACCCGAACTTATTCTCTCCAACACACCCAGAACCACAAAGCACACCCTGAGGGCTCCAGCATGCCTGGCTTCCCTTCCTGGGAAACCCTACACTACACTTACTTGGACCAGGCCCTGACCCATGAGCATTCCCCATGATGGATAAAAAAAAGATTATCCTGGGTAATGCAGGCGGGCCCCATCCAATCAGTTGAAAGGCCCTATCAGCAAAACTGAAGTTTCTTTGAGGAAAAAGAGGTCTACCTGTGGAGTACAGCTTCAGGTCCCCCTGTAAGTCTCTCAGTGTCCAGCCTGTCCTTCTCAGTGGTCCACCCTATTAGTTTCAGATTTGCCAGCCCCCACAATCACATAAGCCAATTCCTTGAACTAAAATCAATCTCTCTCTCTGTCTCTCTCTTTCTCTGGTTTCAGAAATATAGGTAAACACCTGTTCTCCCTGACACTCAAAAGTCATCCAAACAATAGTATCTACCTTGAACATAATAAAAATCAGTTTATTACGTATCATTCAGGGTCCAGTTAAGAAAACAGAGCATTGCCTGGTAGTCCAGAGGACTGAATATATGGAGCTAGTTACATAGGCTTTGGAACAGCTGAAAAGTCAAAGTGGGAATGAAAAATCAACCCTAGGCCAGCAAAGGCTTGAAGCTCTTCCCATGGTACAGCTAATGGGACTGAGAGAGGGTAGTGATGAGAGTAGAGCTCCAGAGCGGGGAGATTCTAAGGACCAGAGCAGGAAACAAAACCATGGTCGGCCAATGGTGAGCTTGCCCCATGGAAGAAGGAACTGTCAGGTAAGAGCTAGAACCAGACGAGACGTAGCTGCTCCAGGCGATGGTCCTCAAAGCAGAAAGAGGGAAGAAATACCTTGGCTTCTCCATTCTCCTGCCCTCCAATTTCTACCTGTGCCTCACACTGGCCTAATTTAAGTAGGTAACAGTGTCTACTTCACAGGATAACTGAGAATCAAATGAAGTATCATATGAAAAGGAGCAAGCACGGTTAAGTATTACATAGGGTATTAATAGGAGTACCTGTGGTCAAGTGTGCACTGTTTTCAATAATGCTGGCCTTGCAGGGCTCATCAGTTATGAAATGACATCACTGTCATATCAGCACATCCTTAACCAAGTCTGGTCCCTGCTATCCCTGTGCTAATCATGTGTTTTAATGACAGCCTTTCTGATTCCCTGGAATGGGTTGTCTGCATGGCATTCTACTTCCCTGAAGGAAGCCTCTGTAGAGGAGGGCAACACACAAAACCTAGACCCTAAGCAGCCTGGCACTCAGCATCATGGAGTCTCAAACACACTTCTGCCCTGGATTTTCTTGGGTCCTTGGATCATCAGTAAGTTCTGAAAATTAGCCATTTCAAACTCAAGAACACACTTCCTGTCTTTTCATCTTTTGCTTCGAACAGTTTACTTCTTCCTATAGCATCTTCTTATGTGCTTTTCATTTACCAAACTCTGTTGGACTTAGTCTGCTTCATCTCTACTTAGAGAATTGGTGACCTTTTTCATTATACTCACTTTTTCCCTCGAGCCATCTTAAGACCTGAGGACCAAAAGGCGTACATGCTATTCTAGATAGACTGGCCAGAGATGCATAGCAAGTCCGGGACCTCCTCATTCTCTGCCAGGAAGGAGTATCTATGAATAACTCTGCCTTTATACTTACAGTGTGGGGAGTATAAGGTTTTGGGTAGAAAACACATTAACCAATGACAATATGATGGGTTGCTGATGTACTGCAGCTGGCACCAACCACTCTCTGTTTTATGAGTCTGTCAGCACACTCCTTCTGACCTCTTTTGCCTCATACAAGCCTCACCTCCAACGAATTCTGGAGTCCTTTCCAGCCTCGTCCTCCTGAGTGTCCCACACATCCTGTCTCCACCCCTTTCTCTCCCACCCCCATAGGAACTCAGTTCTCTTTCATCTGCATTGTGTTCAAAGAGGTGTAACTTAGCTTAAAGGAAGGGGCTTCCTTAATAAACAAGCATTTTGGTCTCAGTGGCTGCAATGATCCATTCTCATTAAATTAAATTGAAAAAGGGATCGTTCAGTTGACGACAATGACGATGACGATGATGATGATCATGATACAAGTAACAAAAACCCACAAACAACATACCACTTTAGTTTTACTACTTTCTCATTAAGAGAATATTAGGGAACAATCTTTTCTTACTGATTCTGTTATAACAGTCACTAATTATCTACAGTTGACCCCATTTGTGAGAAAAACTAAGTTATCTATAAACAGATTTTTTTTTAACTGTGAAAAAAAGGCTGAACGCTTTGCTAGAAAACTACCTAGACAAAAAATATAAACAGTCCTATGTCAAACTAAGAAGCTGGGCAATTTTTAAAAATCCATTCACATTGGAACAGGTCATCCCAACTAAATGAGGTGATACGTATTCATTCACGCGACAAATATCGCCTAGCACACGCTGTATGCCAAGTACTGTGCGAGCAACTGGGCACGTCGTGACAAGCAGAACCAGACAGTACTCCCCAGATGGAGCTTCTAGGCTGGAAGGGGGACCAATGTTACATAAAGCATCAAACAGACAATAAATACACAATTATACACGGTGCTGACTGCTGCCACTTACGAAGCTTACGTGGGAGTTCTACTGAGTCAAGTCCACTTTCTCCTACTCTGGAAGGTTTGCTATTCTCTTGTTCTGTTTTGTTTTAATTTTTATTGAAGAAGAGGTGATGCCATGTTATATTCCTTCACATGTATGAAGCTTTGCTATTCTTCATTCTGACATTCCTTTTGCATTGACTGCCGTTAAAGGCAAGTGTTAACCAGGTCAATGAATTCGATGTGCACACTTGGAATAAAGGGCACATGGGTGTTGCCAGCTTTTTGGACATATTTTTGCAAACAGCAGCTCTTCACCCACACCCTGTTCCCATGGCTATTTTTTTTTTTTTTTTTTGCAAATGTTTATACAGCTGTTAAAAAGAAAAAGGGGGGAAGAAACAGCTTTTGGGACTCACTCAACAAAACAAAACATAATATCCAACCAAAACAGATACTCCTCTCCTGCTTTGATTTTCCACCTTCTCAGACTTTAAAAAATCAGTACCAGAGGATTTTGATTCACAGGGTGGATAATGGCAAGGACTGTGAGGTCAGCAACGTTCTGTTGTGACACCATGAGGGACATTCAAATATTTAACAACAGCAGAGCCACCGATCGAAGTGGGGCAGGCATGGGAAGCAAGCCCTAGGTGCCAATCAGGGGCACCAGCCTCGGAGCTGGCCTGGGAGGCAGCCTCACCAGCTGACATGGCACTTCTCTGGCCTTCCATCGTGTTCCAGCACCCATGCCTGAATCCAGTCTCCCAAGGTCTTTCATCCAATCAAATGTTTATGGAGCACATCCTATGTCGTCGTAGCCAGGGAAGTGGGTAGGGAAGAAAACACAAGCACTCCCTGTCCTCATGGGACTTGAGTCAGTGGTGGTGATAGAAGAAAAAGGCAAGGGGACACACAAAGGATTGCAAATTGTGATCATGAACAAAGCAGATGATGAGATAAGGGAGCAGAGAGAGGGAATGACTTCATTTAAATAAACTCATTCTTACAAGGATTGTTTAGGCTGCCAGGGTTAGTCTTGTACGGTATCTGCACCTTAAGAAGGGACAAACCACTAAGCCAAAGAAATAAATCGTTAATGATGGGATTTCAGCCATAAAATGGCATAATGAGAAAATTATTTGGAGATGGCACACGGAGCGGGGTTTTTCCTAATCCCATAAATCACCTCATCTAGGAAACCATCCAGGGAGCCTATTTTTAAAGCTGGCCCGAATTCACAAATACAAAAAAGTCCTTGTCTAGAAGTGGGGAAATACAGAACTGTTTAAGGAGTTCCTTCTTGGGATCAAGCAGGCAGGGAGGAAGGGCTTTCACTGTTTATTTTACCCAATTCTGTATTGTTTGAGTTTTAATGAGTCTTTATTACTTCTGTCACTCACAAAGTATGTGTGTGGGGGGTCTCTTCTAAAGAGCTCATGTCTTAATGTATAAACCTCAAATGATTTTGATATTTCTGTATTATTTCAAACCTTACAGTTTGTGGTAATTATAGCAGCCATCAGAAAGTAGTACAACATCTGGGATGGGGCATTAATCTGCCTCCCACAAGTAGTGTGAAGGATTTTTATAACCCTGTGTGATTTGCATACACCTGTGTAATAGCCAGAGTTCTCGCTAAATTGTTTTTTGTTTTTTTTTTTAAAACAGAATGGCAGTTTTCAGGAGTACCAGTGGAAAAAAATGAGTATCCTTCACAACAGAACCACAGAGAAAGATCCTAATGAATGAGTCTGCTAATTGATCACCATTTTGACTAGTAAGCTCTTAAAGAGGACGTAAGTCATCAGCTAATTATGCAAAACGAGGGTTTGGGAGCACCACCAAGGAGGCAGAGCCAGCTCATTTGCTGATCTCTTCAGACTGGGAACAGTCCACTATGCCTGTGCCACATGCACAGCGGTGGGACTCAGCCTCCTACCACGGATGATCCCATCCTGCGGTGTTGATCTGCAGAGGCCTGAAATCCTAAAAAAGGTTGTGGTTCTGCTTACTTACACACAGTTCAAACTAAAAGCAAGACTTCACTTCAAAACAGAACATATTTTGTATGCTGAAGGAAAAAAGAGTCTTGGTAGATTTTCCAGCTGTAAAATTCTTCATTCATTCCTCAGAGCTCAACCTCTCTCTTTTTTGGAGAGCACCGCTTTGCTGGTGCTTATAACTGTCCACCGAGTAAGCCATCTGCACACAGTTCAAAACCATCAGCTTTAACCACATCCTTTTCTACTCCTCTCTGCTCCTTGTGGTTCTCGAAGTCCTTAATCTGGCCTCATGTTATCCTTCCTTCCGGCAGGAGGGGGGAGTGTCTCTATGATTCTCTAGGCTTATCTGGCCTTTTTTCTCATGGGTTTCCTCAAACCCCCACATTAATTCTCCACCCTCACATTTTCATGTTTGCTCACAACAGAA
Source organism: Mirounga angustirostris (assembly GCF_029215605.1). NCBI lineage: Eukaryota > Metazoa > Chordata > Mammalia > Carnivora > Phocidae > Mirounga > Mirounga angustirostris. The sequence continues at coordinate 19,262,402 of NW_026991712.1, read as the reverse complement.
CCCCCATCTGGAATGTTCTTCCCCACTTCTTACCACACCAACCTTTACCCATCCCTTAATGTCCATGCACCTCCTCCAACTTGTCATTAGCTGCAGAATCACTTGGCATACATTTACTCTATGCCAAGCTCCCAACTGGGTACTGGGGATACAGCAGGGAAGACAAACCAGGTCTCTACCTCCAGGAGCTTAGTGTCCAATGAGGGAGATAAGAATAAAAAAGGTAAGTCAACAAATAATTCAAATTGTGACAGGTACTATATTAGTTTCCTATGGTTACCACAACTTGGTGGCTTAAAACAACAGAAATCCAGGGGCACTTGGGTGGCTCAGTCGGTTAAGCATCTGCCTTTGACTCAGGTCATGATCCTGGGTCCTGGGATGGAGCCCTGTATCAGGCTCCCTTCCCAGTGGGGAGCCTGCTTCTCTCTCTCCCTCTGCAGGCACCCCCCACCCCCAGAGGCTCATGCTCTCTCTCTCGCTTTCTCTCAAATAAATAAATAAATAAATAAAATCTTTTTAAAAAAAATTCCATTCTCTTATAGTTCTGGAGGCTAGAAGTCTGAAACTAGCGACATTGAGCTAAAGTCAAGGTGTCTACAGATCTGTACCCATTCCAGAGGCCCTAAAGGAGAATTTTTTCTTTGCCTTTCTAGGATCTACAGCTGCATTTTTTGCAGTCCTTGGCTCAAGGGCCCCTTCCTCTATCTTCAAAGCCAGAGAGCACAGCGTCTTCTCTCCCTGAATGCTTTTCTCTGCTTCTGTGTGAGGTTTCTCTCTGCCTCCCTCTCATAAAGACAAGAGGGATTGTGATTACATGGTGGGCCCACCAGGATAATCCAGGATTACTCATCTCAAGATCCTTAACTTAATCACATATTCAAAGACCCTTTTTCCATAGAAGATAACATTCACAGGTTCCAGGGCTTAGGACCTGATATACCTGGCAGCCATTACTGAGTTTACCACAGGGGCCCTGCAGAAAACAGTCAGGATGGGAAGAAAGGATGCTGCCTTTAAATGAGGTGGCCAGGGAAGGTGAATGCCATGAGGGAAATTTAAGTCAAGAATTAAAGAATGAGAACAAGTCTTGGTCCTTGATTCTTTATCAGTGCCCATCTCAAAATATAAATATGCATCAAAAATCAATCAAAATTATATGTAAATAATTTGAATAATGGCGAGCTGTATAATTGTGTCATTTCTATCTCATGATAATCTAGCGTATTGCCTCTTGAAATGGTAAGATGGACAAAAATGACACTCATGTACATGTGGATTTGTTTTTTGTATGTTTCTGAAGCTAACTGCTGGTTGATGCTTTTGCTCAAAACCCTGATTTTTTATTTATTTATGCCTCACTTCAAAACAAGTTTGAAGAATTAAATAACTGTTTGACAATGATAAAAGCTTTTGATAAGGATTAGGCCATCAGTCAATTCACTAAATGTTCAGACTAGCCATTCAACTGTTGGGAAAATCCACTTCCTCTATTCATTTGCTGTAATTGGATATTAGCCAATTGAGCCTTGAAATCTATAATTTAAAGAACCGTTAAGGGTTTGTGGTTATTTTGCAAATGTCAAAGATGTGTTTTACTTGTAAAGAATAAAAGATTGGTAAGAATTGTTGTTTTTCTTATAATAGATGCTTCTCTTTAAATATTAAATGTTTGTTTTGTCTTAGCAAAAGTAATTAACAGCTATTGAAGATCTCTGGAATGCTGATAATGTTCTCTTTCTTGATCTAGATGCAAGTTACAAGAGGATGTTCAATTTGTTAACATTCACCTCGCTGTACTGACAACATACGAACATTTATGCATGTATGATACTTAACGAAGTTAAAAAACAGCAATTCATCTATTGCTAGAACAATCAGAAAATGCAGTAAAACAACAAGAAGTACATAAAAACCACCATTATTTCCTGAAAACTTCAGTTGGAACGTTTCAATTCACCGACTCTTCACCTGTTTATCTGTACTGATGTGCTAGATTAGAGACAACCCCATCAAGAGGTGGAATCTGGGGCGCCTGGGCGGCTCAGTTGGTTAAGCGACTGCCTTCGGCTCAGGTCATGATCCTGGAATCCCTGGATCGAGTCCTGCATCGGGCTTCCTGCTCGGCAGGGAGTCTGCTTCGTCCTCTGAGCCTATCCCCTCTCGGGTGTTCGCTCTCTCTCATTCTCTCTCTCTCAAATAAATAAATAAAATCTTTAAAAAAAAAAAAAAAAGAGGTGGAATCTGTCTCCCTTCTGCAGCCTGGCCCCGTGGCTAGCTTTGACGATCAGGGTGTAGCAGACACGATGGTGTGTAACTCTGGAGGTTGGATTTTAGAGGTCTGCAACTTCTGCTTTCATACACTTGGAATGCTCCCACCCTGGGATCCAGCTGCCAGGCTGCGAGCAGTCCAAATCACATGGAGAAGGCACACGGAGAACCGACGCGCTCCAGTTGACAATCCCAGCCGAGGTCCCAGCTGACAACAGTGCCCACTGCCTGCCATAGGTGTGCGCCATCTTGGTTGGATGGGGTAACTCAGTCAAGCCTCCAGATGACTGCTGCCCCAGCGGACAGTACATGGAGCAGAAGTACTCTTCAGCCAAATCCAGTCAGCCCACAGAATTGTGAGAGATAATAAAATGGTTGTTCTAAGCCACCACCCCAGTTAAAAAAGCATGCAGTAGGTATAGACATTACTGAGCATAGATAACTGAAATTCTCTACTTGTCTCTTATTCTATTTATGAATTGATCTTTTAAAAAAGATTTTATTTATTTATTAGAGAGAAAGAGTACAAGCAGGGGGAGTGGCAGGCAGAGGGAGAGGCAGAAGCAGGCTCCCTCCTGAGCAGGGAGCCGACACGGGGCTCCATTGCAGGACCCTGGGATCATGACCTGAGCTGAAGGCAGACGCTTAACCAACTGAGCCACCCAGTGCCCCGATAAATTGATCATTTAATTCACCTACAAATTGTCTTGGTCAGCATGGTGTAGTGTCACTACAGTTTTGGGCTGGCCATGAGATGGGGGAAAACTGGGCTTGGTCCTCAGGAAGTGGGATGGACCATAGCTGCAAGCCTGCGGAGTGAAGGAGGCAGAAATAGAAGCCACAGAGCAGCGCCATCTTGGGAAGTCTGGCTGGAGAAGACAGAATGAGAACCCAGCACAGCCTTGCCCAGTCTGGTTCAGCCTGAGAAAAGGGAACTGCCTAGACTGAAGCTGGAAGAAAAAGCAAACAGTTCAGGTGGATGGGAAAACATGCTACCACTTCCCCACACTTAAGCAGGTGAAAGAGCTTGGTGCCCAAGGGTCCCAGGCGAAGGAGGAGGGGCATAGCATTTAGGCTGGGTGCTGTCTCCCAGTCCTGCCCTCTCACTCTGGGAAATAATCCCGAATCTCAGCGAAGAATGGGGCCAGCTCCTGTTATCATCATTAGAGTGATCTCAAGGTGGGAGGGGGTAGGCAGCATGTGGGGTGGGGGTGGGCTCATTACATACAATGGCAAGCTTAGATGTTAGAATTTAGATTTCACTCGTCACATGAGGATGAAAATATCTGATACTCAAAGACATCTTACTTGGATGAGACAATTTGAAATTACCATAAAAAATGTAAATTGTAAGTGTGTTCCCAAAAATAGCTCACAGACGTCCTTACATCACGCTGAGCTTGACCTCTCTAACCTCATCATATCCCTCATGCTAAAAAACAAAGACCCTCATCGTAAAGCCCTTACCAAAACAAAAAATACAAAGTAATGTATATCATGAACAACGTCGTCCACTTCCTATGTCTCACCCCATCTACGACTCGTATCGCGAGCCCTGCCTGGGGATGCAGCGGGAGCTCAGGATCACCAGCTATGCACAGAACTGGTTAAGAAAGCACAGTGTTAGTATGTTTTGAAGTTGCCACAGCACAACAGCCTCCTCCAAGTGAACTGCTTTGGTCACAAGTTAATGGCACAGGGAAGCACTGCTTAATCATCTTGATCTGTCTACAAGATGTGCCTGCCAGCCTACACGTGTTTTCCACTTGGTTCAATCATCCCAGGCTTGGCATTACAAGCCCTCAGACGGTCACAAGCATATGGCTGTCTGAAGTAATAAAGGTCATAGCCAGAGAAGGCTTCCCGAGTCTGGGGACTACTCTCTTTCCACTGAGTCTTTAAGCTTGAGGCATAAAAAGATTGCATTGAATTCCATTTAGTGTGCTTTTACCAAAAGTATGAAAGCAGCTGTTTTTGTTACTGGCTCGTTTTGTCTATTTTATGAAGAAGTGTTCTAAAGCAGAGTCTTTGGTATTTTTTAATCGGCGACTCACAGTAATGAAGACATTTTATTTTATTTTTTTTTAATTTTTTTTTTTTAAGATTTTATTTATTTGCGAGAGAGAGAATGAGAGACAGAGAGCATGAGAGGGGGAGGATCAGAGGGAGAAGCAGACTCCCCGCCGAGCAGGGAGCCCGATGCGGGACTCGATCCCGGGACTCCAGGATCATGACCTGAGCCGAAGGCAGTCCCTTAACCAACTGAGCCACCCAGGCGCCCTAATGAAGACATTTTAAACCACCAGCCACTTCACCCAGATGCATGCCTGTGTGTGTGTGTGTGTGTGTGAAAATGCAAACAACAGTTTTGCAAAACAGTATTTTTGTGTGCAATGGTGAGTTTTATATGTCAGTCTGCTTAGGCTCTGGTGCACAGTTGTTTGATCCAACAGTCTAGGTGTTGCCGTGCAAGTATTTTTTAGATGTGATTAACACTTAAATCAGTGCACTTTGAGTAGATTATCCTCTGTAATATGGGAGGGGCTCATCCAATCAGCTGAGGTACCCCAAAGTGGAAAGATTCGGTCTCTAGGCTGCCTTCGGACTCAAGAATACAGCTGTCCCTCCTGCCAGTTTGCCAGGCTGCCCTGAAGATTTTGGTCTCTCATTCTGTGTGTGTGTGTGCGTGTGCATCCTGTTAGTTCTGTTTCTCTGGAGAATCCTCATACACTATGTAAAACACAGAAGAGTTTCTCTTTCATTCTAATTAATTGAAAGAAAATTGTTGTTTGTAATTCACTCTAGTAAGTAATGACTTTTAAAAACCAGTTTTATTATCACGTGATTGACATACCACAACCTTCGCCCACTTAAAGTGTAGGGGTCAGTGAATCTCACTGTATGTATAGCGTTGTATGACTAGCACTGTAATCTAATTTAAAAATATTTCTATTATTCTTAGAAGGACCCCTGGATGCTTTCTTACTCACTCTCTAGTTATCACTTGTTTTCTGAAAAGCACTGTTCTAGAGCAGTCATTAGCATTGGCTGTGAGCTTGTTAAAAATGCAAATTCTTGGATCCCGAACCCAGACCTCCTGAACCAGAAACTGTTGGGGTAGGGCCCAGCCATGTAGGTGGTGACTCAAGGAGCACTCCAGGTGATTCTGACACAGGAGGAAGTTTGAGAACCACTGTCCTGTGGAACATAACCTGAAAGGAGTGGGCTCTTGCCCACATGCTCAAGTGTTCTCTGCTCACAGGATGAGAAGGGACATCTGCTGAGTGCCACGTTGCCCAGAGATTCTATGGGGTTCAAGTTTCATTCAGAAATCACCCTAACAGGTCTTCTGAAAAGGGGAAAGCCAGCAGAAAGAAGTGCTTCTCCATCTGTCCATGCACTGGTCTTTGCATATGGCGTCTCTTGTTTTCTCATGGCTCATGGAGGAGATCTCGGTACCTGAGTCTCCACCCCTGTTAGGCTTCCGCTGCTAAGTGGCCCATTCTCCCATCTCCCCAAATATCAACTCTTCTTTTCTCTCTTTTTTTTTTTTTTAAGATTTTATTTATTTATTTGAGAGAGAGATAGAGAGAGAGAACAAGTTGGCAGAGAGGCAGGCATAGGGAGAGGGAGAAGCAGGCTCCCCGCTGAGCAGGGAGCCTGATGCGGGGCTTGATCCCAGGACCCTGGGATCATGACCTGAGCCGAAGGCAGCTGCTTAACCAACTGAGCCACCCAGGCGCCCCTCAACTCTTCTTTTCTCATGTGATCCTGTCATAGGCCACTGATTAGCCTATGAAAGCTTACAAATTTGTGTCTTATATTCATGTATCCAGTGATTCCACAAATAGAAGCATCAGATCTAAAGGCTGAACAACAATAATGATTTCTTGGTAAGACAGATAGAAATCAGGATTCAAAACCAGGCACTTGTGTCCAGTAAGATGTGCTTCTTTATTCAAGCCATCACTATTCCAGAGACTATGAATACACACAGTATGTATGTCATAAGTTGTTACTGAAGGAATGAAACCTTCACAAGGAGTGACATCTTGAATCTCAAAGATGAGGTCTACACTGAATTTTTTTTTTAAAGATTTTATTTATTTATTTGACAGGGAGAGACACAGCGAGAGAGGAAACACAAGCAGGGGGAGCGGGAGAGAGAGAAGCAGGCTTCCCGTGGAGCAGGGAGCCCGATGCGGGGCTCAATCCCAGGACGCTGGAATCATGACCTGAGCTGAAGGCAGACGCTTAACGACTGAGCCACCCAGGTGCCCCCACACTGAATTTTTTTTTTCAGAGGAGACAGAGGGGGGGTGTGGGGGGAGAGGGTTAGAGGGAGAGAGAGAATCCTAAGTAGGCTCCATGCCCAGCGCAGAGCCAGACGTGGGGCTCGATCTTATGACTCTGAGATCATGACCTGAGCTGAAATTAAGAGTCAGATGCTTAACTGACTGAGCCACCCAGGTGCCCCCATACTGCATTTTGTCTCTACTTTCCCACTGACAAGCATGCATCTGGGATGGTACAGAATGTTCCTAAACTGACATTCCTCATATTTGAGGGGTACAGAGTGGGCGATGTATAAAATTCCTTCCACCTCTGTATTTATTAGACTCATCAGTGCTGACTCAGCAGTTCCCTTTCTCCAAACTGTGGAGGAGCAGCAGGAGATGGGCTGAGTCCTCTGCAGTGGACAGAGGCTCAGGACCTCTATCTGCCTTTAGGAGTCAGTGTGCTCATTCTTCATAACTTGCTCTCGAAGGAGATTTTACTTACCCCATCTTCCACAGGGCTTGCCAAACTCCCAGGAAATAGCTCCAAGACATTTAATAGATGGGAATATGTAATCAGGACCCCTTACCGCATCTGATTGTGCTTCTTCAGAAATTTCACTTCAGCTAAGAGTAATGTACATTCACAAGACCATCCATGACGTATAACCTTGGCTAGTGCTTGTTAAGTAGCCATGCTAAGCTGTGCGTTCAGCTCCTTTTCTATCCAGTGCTTATTAGGGATCCCTGCTTGGTAGATGCCCAGCTGATGGTGATAAAGATGGCATCATGTTTCAAAACTGAGAATTATAAAAGGGAACCTTCTACAAAGATTCTCTCATATTTCTTAAAGTCCAGATGAGAAAAAACCTGATACGGCTCTAAGGTGAGACTGCATGAACTGTGTATGGAATTGTGCTTTAGGGGGTTGAGTTTAATTCAGGGGTTGTGATATAAGCCTTACGGACTCCTTAAGAGAATTGGGAAAGGCGCCCTCTTCTGGGAAGACGCAGCCCTGCAGGCACACCATTTAGCTACAGAAAGCCTTTATGTTGAAGAAACCGCCCTTTCCTCTGGTGGGGTCAGGATCAGGCCATCATCCACAACATGAAGCTTAGCAAGTAGAATGTCATTTGGATTTTCCCCCCTCTAACCTCCACTGCTGGGCACCTCTGAGGAGTGCACAAACCATATAGACTTACACAGCCACTCAGTGAATGCTAATTGCATAAAGACAAATGGGCCAGACCAGGGCTTTGCAGTGCTTTTTATACTTTAAAGCAATAGCAACTACTGTATAAGTTTATATTGAGACATATATATTTCAGTCCAAAATAGTACACTGTTTTTTAATTTTTCTTAGGTGCTTTTTAGTTAAAGAGAAGAAGACCAGATCTGGGTTTTCAATAAGAAAACAGACAATAGGGATGCCTGGGTGGCTCAGTCGTTAAGCATCTGCCTTTGGCTCAGGTCAGGATCCCAGGATTCTGGGATCGAGCCGGGCATCAGGCTCCCTGCTCGGTGGGAAGCCTGCTTCTCCCTCTGCCATCCCCCTGCTTGTGTTCCCCCTCTCACTATGTCTCTCTCGGTCAAATAAATAAATACAATCTTTAAAAAAGAAAAGAAAACAGACAATAGGATGTTTGTGACTAGGTAGGTCTTATCACTGTATCTGGTAACCAAAAGTGGATAAAACTCACCTGCCAGGACAATTGAAGGTCACTGGCCACTCAGAGAAAATTTTCTGTAAGTTGTCTTTAAAAGAAAATTGATCGGGCGCCTGGGTGGCTCAGTTGGTTAAGCAACTGCCTTCGGCTCAGGTCATGATCCTGGAGTCCCAGGATCGAGTCCCGCATCGGGCTCCCTGCGCGGCGGGGAGTCTGCTTCTCCCTCTGACCCTCCCCCCTCTCATGCTCTCTCTATCTCATTCTCTCTCTCAAATAAATAAATAAAATCTTTAAAAAAAAAAAAAAGGGGGGGGCGCCTGGGTGGCTCAGTTGGTTGGGCGACTGCCTTCAGCTCAGGTCATGATCCTGGAGTCCCGGGATCGAGTCCCGCATCGGGCTCCCTGCTCGGTGGGGAGTCTGCTTCTCCCTCTGATCCTCCCCCTCTCATGCTTTCTGTCTCTCATTCTCTCTGTCTCAAATAAATAAATAAAATCTTTAAAAAAAAAAAAGAAAATTGATCAAACTGAATATTTTCCGTGTCTCATAAAACCAGGTGGTGGCAAGAATTCAACATGACAACATGCAAGAAAGTGCTTTTAAATTTTGGAGACTTACATAAATGTCAGTCACTTTAAGCTGCAAGTTAGCCAGAGTCAAGCTTAACAAGAAACCAACAGTAGCATTCCTATTTAAATTAGGGAAAATATAAGAATACTCTCTATTCTCGGGGCGCCGGGGTGGCTCAGTCAGTTGAGCGTACAATTCTTGGTTTTGGCTTAGGTCATGGTTTCTGGGTCATGAGCGATCGAGGCCCACAGGCTCCATGCTCAGTGTGAAGTCTGCTTGAGATTCTCTCTCTCCCTCTCCCTTTGCCCCTCCCCCCACATGCACACACACTGTCTCACTCTCTAAATAAATAAAATCTTAAAAAAAAATAATGTGCTCTAATCTATTATATAACATTGTTACAAAAGTACTACCAATCTAGCAAAAGAAATAAAATAGGGGCATAAAAAATTGGAGGGCAGGGGTAAAAGTGTCATATTTTAGGGCTGAGATGATTGCATACCCGAAAAACCTAAGAGAGGCAACTGGAAAACTGACAGAAACAACAGAAGAATTCAACAAGTTAGCTAGAAACAAGATTAACATATGGAGATCATAGCCTTTGCATATGCAAAGTCAGTAAGAGTTAAAATAAAAAAGATCTTATGTGTAATAGCTAGAGATAAATAAGAAATAGAAAGAAGTACAAAACCACACAAAGAAAATTTTAAAAACCTAATGGAAGGACACCAAGAAAATCTAAACAAATATCCAGTTCTTGGAAGGGAATACTCATTATCATAAGGATGCCACTCCTCCCTAAATTAATCTATAAGTTTAAGGCCATCTCACCACCTAAATTTTTACTCTGGTAATGGAAGACTAAATGTCTTGAAAATCCTTGTGTTACAAACACCTAAACATGCTGGATAAAATTGGACATGAATGAATATCTGAGAGGCTCGGGTGCAAGAAAAAAAGAATGCAGTGTTGTGAAGCAATAAGTTGATGGTATGACCAAGCTGGGGATAGAATGAAGGAGAGGTCATTGTCTCCATAACCCAAAACAGGTTTTAACATCACGTGAGATTAGCTACTGCAGACTCCGTAGGTGGCCATGCCTATAAGGTGAGAGGTTGTAACTGATGTCTCTGCATAAATATGAACCTTTTAAGGGCGTCAAGCTAGTGAAAGAGTCGATAGAAAAAAAAAAAACAACAAACCTGTCTTCACAGCATCCTATAATTTGCATAGGATAAAAGTTCTCCTCTGATACTTTATAACCACAGGCTGAGAGGATTCGTGAGGGTCTGGGGTTGGTATTTCTATAGCCTACATGATCTGGGAAACCCCAAGCAGGGTAATTATCATAAACATTGGCCTGAGCCACTGAAACTCCGGCAGCACCGGGTAGATCCTTCTGGATAAAGCTGCTCTGTAGGGACACACCCTTTAACCCACGTATATGGTATTTCCATGGTTAAACACCCAATGGAGATGAGTTCACAGTCCAAAATTTCAAAGCACATGTGATGAAAATCCTCCATGAGAATGAGTTAACAGACACATCACATGGGGTTCTTAGACCATTAAGAACTTACGGTATGGGCTAAATTGTGTCTCCACCGGCCCCTAAGTCCATGTGTTGAAGTCCTAACCACGAGTATCTAAGAATGCGATTGTATTTGGAGACAAGAGTTCTTTAAAGATGCAATTAAGGTAAGATGAAGTCATTAGAGTGGGGCTTAATCCACTATGAGTGTTGTCCTTGCAAGAAGAGCAGATTAAGAGACAGACATACACAGGCAGAAGAACATGTGAGGACACAGGGAGAAGACAGCCACCCACAAGCCAAAGAGAGGTCTCAGAAGAAACTAACACAGCTGACACCTATGTCGAACTTCGAACCTCCGGAAGTGCGAGAAAGTAAGTTTCCATTGTTTAAGCTGCTCAGTCTGTGGTACTTTGTAATGGCGCCCAGGTAAACAAACCCAATGCACTATAATACAAGAAAGGACAGACATGTGGTAGAAGCCTGTTTGAAGTATTAGAAGCCACACACGGAATAAGACAAGGACTCTTGCTACAAAACCAAACAAGCACTAAAGAAGTGCTTCAGGAAAAAAAGAAACTGAATCCCAAAGGAAGGAGTGGGAGTAGAGAACAACGGGGAGCAAAGAAACCAGTCGACTTATCCACAAACCCAAGCCAGCATCACTGCTAGATAACGAAAGTGACGACCGGCCTGGGGAATGTAAAAGGAGGTGGGAAATAAGACCCTGAACAAAATAACATGGAAGACAGAGTGGTGTGAAAGCTTGCTAAGATCCTTGTATTTGAGGAGAGGGGGTTAGAGAAATTAATTGTTTGGATTTTAAATCATATACACACATCAAAAATTAAAGGGTAACTACTAAAAGGACAGATAAAGACTATATGATTTCCAAAATAAGTAGAAAGGAAAAATAAAATAAGAGGAAGAACAAAATAAAAGAAGCAGGCAAGAAAACAAACAAACAAACAGAAAATCAAAGATCGTAACATAGGAAGAACTCTGTCGAATTGCCTGCTTCCTTCTTGTGTAGTTCATGTTCCATGTTCCTTAAACTGAGGGAAATGATGGGGTAGACCGCGTATACAGCTCTGTGCTAGAGGGTTTCTCTCACCAAAGACTGTTGTGGCCGATCAAGTGACCACCTGCCAGCCAGACTCCCACCACCACCCAGTCCGTCTGGAGCAGGATGCCCTGAGCCATCAGAAGAGTCTGCTGCTGCTAAGGTTAGCAGTTCTAACCCATCCTGCCTCCCATCCCATGGGAGCCACTCTTGCAATATCCACAATCACACTGAAAAATGAATGGACAATAGTGGTCACAATGAGCACACATTAATTTTTAAAAAGAAAATTTGTTTTAAAAAAAAAATCACCAAAATGGCTAAATACCAAACCAAATCAATCCTCTCATTTATTCTTCCTCCTTTTCTGCATGGGGTGGGGAGGGAAGAGATGTGTCTCAATTTATGTCACATTACATGTCTGTGTGCATGGACATTCCAGCAATGCTGGGCTACTGCTCCGCGTGATGTTTGCCAATCTTTGTAGAAAATACTTGAAAAATTGGCTCTATACTCTCTAGAATCATAGCACGGACCTGCTGCCCCATGAGAAAATATGCATCCTTCAGGGTACCAGAAGTGAGACTTACTAAATTCAGATTTTCCACCCAAATCTTTTCTTTTGGAATACTCCATGGGGCCGGACCAATGTACTTAGCCCACCTGATCTCATAATTAATCACAGAAAGACTTATACAATTATTTAATCAAATAGGATTGTGTTTTGCCTTGCACAGTTTCTCTGTGGATCACTACTTGACTTTGAAACTTCTCACTTTGGCATTTCCTTCATTAATCAGCTACTTAAGGACAGGGACTATGTTTTGCATTTATAGCCTACTAATACCCTTGAGCAAGACTGATCCTATGGCAAGCAATCAACTAAAATTTGCTAAATTTTCTTAATAATGCTAAACAGAACACTTATGAAATTAATGCCGGTTGTTATTAGTCCTCTCCACCACTCAGCTTGGAATTAATTAGATCTTTGTTCATGGTCACTTTTAGCCACCTATTGGCGAGAGAACAGAGTGGAAAAAAAGAGAGAAGCAGCAAAATCAAATGTTATCAAATAGCCACTAGAAGCTCAGGGTGGGGGGAGAGTCAACAAAGAAACTAGAACTATTATTTTAAATTATTTCTGAATATTTGCAGAGTTGTTTTTTTTTTTTTAAGAAAAAAATGTTCCCTATGATAATCTGTGAAGAAAATTAAATCAGAGAAAGAATACCTCTCAGACACAAAGTGATGGGAAGCCAACTCCCAGTTACCAAAAACGCAAGGCCAGATATGTGGCAATGCTCCTTCGGGTTTGCTGGAAGGACCCTTAGGATGGCTTTTTCTTCTGTGCATTAGGGGAGTTGGCTGGTTTTTACCTAATGACACCTCCTTCAAGGTTAGCTCAAATATCTTCTTCATACAGCCTTCCATGAGCCCCTCCACACAGTGAATGTCTGGCTTTCCATTAGATTTCACTCCTACAGCACCTAGATCATGGTGTGTGTAGCTGACTGCTAACTGGAGAGAGCACTCGAGGAGAGTGATCATGCTTATTTTATGTCTCCACCTGCACAGTGGTCCCAGGAATAAGAACAACAACAACAGTAATAATAACAGCAACAGCTACTATCACCATTAATGAGATCTCATTATAGTAGATGTTGCTATGGTCTAAATGTTTGTGTTCCTCCAAAACTCGTATGTTGAAATCCTAATCCCCAAAGTGGTCTATTAGGAGGTAGGGCCTTTGGGAGGTGATTAGGCCATGAGGGCAGAGTACTCAGGAATGGGATTAGCCCTCTTATAAAAGAGATCCCACAGACACTCCCACCTTCCCCCATGTGGGGACACAAGGAGACATTTGCCACCCAGAAGAGGGCCTTCACCCTACCCACCTGGCACCCTGATCCTGGACGCCCAGCCTCCAGAACTGTGAGAAATGCATTTCTGTGGTTTATAAACCACCCAATCTGTGTTAATTTGGGTACAGCAGCCCAAAAGGACCAAGATAGATATAATTAGCACTTTGCATAGATTATAGCATTAAATCTTCACAAAACCTTTACAAAGTGGCGATACGCCTTTTTGCTTTTCTTAGAGTGGAGTTTAGAAACATGAAAGTAGCTTGCCCGGGTCATATAGCTAGTAACTCATAAAACCAGAGTAACTAAGTTCTTCTTTAGCACAGCATACAGGGGCGGTTATCAAACCTCCGTGTGCATCAGGATCTCCCAGGACTGGCTGCAAATGCATATTCCCAGGCCCGACTCTGGAGTTATTCTGATTCAGTAGGTTTGGGGTAGGACCCAGAAAGCTGCACTTTAACTAGCACCATTCCCTCTCCAGGCAATCCTGATGGAGCTCCGTAAACTACTTTGGAGACACACCACAGTCTGCTGCTTGCTCACCAGAGGCTCAATCAGTGATGGTGAATGAATGAATATAATATTTATCGACATTCATACAAAATAAGAATGTGACATTTTTCACATCTGTCTCTACATGGGTAAAGATGGAAAATTATAATGGTTGAGATGGATTTAAGAACCACGGCGTTAAACATACTCATATGGGGGTGCCTGGGTGGCTCAATTGGTTAAGTGGCTGACGTTTGGTTTCGGCTCAGGTCATGATCGCAGGGTCCTGGGATTGAGCCCTGCATCGGGCTCCCTGCTCAGTGCAGAGTCTGCTAGTTTCTCTCTCCCTCTCCCTCTGCCCCACCTCCTACTGCCCACCCCCGCGGCCTGGCTCACATGCTTACTCTCTGTCTCTCAAATATATAAATAACTAAATCTTTAAAACAAAACAAAAACACATTCAAATGGGTTTCTTTATACCAGGGCTTTTCAGAGTCTTTAATATAAGCAAAATATTAATGGCAAAATACAGCATTTGCTTCAAAGTAATTTTTTAAAATATTTATTTATTTATTTGAGAAAGAGAGAGAGAGAGAGAATGCATGAGCAGGGGGAGAAGCAGAGCGGGAGGGAGAGAGAATCTGAAGCAGACTCCTTGCTGAGCATGGAGCCCAACGTGGAGCTCAATCCCACAACCGCAAGATCATGGCCTGAGCCAAAACCAAGAGTCAGAAGCTCAACCGACTGAGCCACCCAAGCGCCCCTGCTTCAAAGTCATTTGGTCATGGATTCCATTCCTTCCTTTACTCTTACATGACGCCTTTAAAACAAAACACTGTAACAACAGAGTTTGGAGAACAGTGTCTTGGAAAATTAATCATCCCTTACATTTTTATGGGGCTCTGCAGTTTACAAAGTGCCTTCGCATGCATTACTACCATTACCATTTCCAGGGGTGGATGCAGAAACTCAGAGAGACTAGCAAGAGTTCACCTAAGAGGAAAGAGCTCACAAACGCAGTGTGAACATCAGAACTGGGTCCCTGGGCTCCGTGTCTACTGTTCACCCAGGGCACCACGCAGGGACACTTCTTTTCCATATAACCTTAGCACTTACGGGGAGCTGTGCAATAGAGTGCAAAGCTATTGACCTTTTCTTTGCCTCAGATTTCTTATCTGTGAAATGAGGCATCTGGAACAAACTTAAGAGCAGTCCCTGGCCCGAAGTCTAATAGCTATCTTTAGTAGCACGGCTCTTACAATCAATTCTCATAGCTCCTTAGTGAGTCCAACAGATCTGTCTTGAACTAGGAGCCGGTTACCGCGCCAGGAACTCTGGGTGCAATAAGAGAGGCACAACTCCTTCTCTGACAGAGGATTGTGTCTCACAGAGTGTGCTGGTAGAAATGTTTGTGTGCAACTGCCCTTTGAAAAATTGCTTCCGGGCACCTGGGTGGCTCAGTTGGTTAAGTGACTGCCTTCGGCTCAGGTCATGATCCTAGAGTCCCTGGATCGAGTCCCGCATCGGGCTCCCTGCTCGGCAGGGAGTCTGCTTCTCCCTCTGATCCTCCCCCCTCTCATGTGCTCTCTCTCATTTTCTCTCAAATAAATAAATAAAATCTTTAAAAAAAAAAAAAAGAAAAGAAAAGAAAAATTGCTTCCTAGGCCAGAGTAGCATGCCCTTTTGTGCCCTGGCTCTGGCCTGCCAACTCCTGGGGGGGAAAAAAAAAGAACTAGACAACACAGCGCTGCCTTGAAATATCACCAGTGTCCTTGTGGTCAGTGCCACATGGCCATGCCCGAGGCTCTTAAATCTCCGGTTACTCAACAGCTGGGCTGGAAGTCAGCTTCCCTTTGATAATAAAAGCAATTACCTGACTCTTTAAACATGTCAACTTTCCTCCCCATTTCACAATTCATAAAGTACCTTTCTGATGTGGAGGGGTTTTTTTTTATTTAAGAGGAGTTAGAAGGAGGGGAAGAATGAAGGGGGGGAAATCGGAGGGGTAGACGAACCATGAGAGACGATGGACTCTGAAAAACAAACTGAGGGTTCTAGAGGGAGGGGGTGGGAGGATGGGTTGGCCTGGTGATGGGTATTGAGGAGGGCACGTTCTGCATGGAGCACTGGGTGTTATGCACAAACAATGAATCATGGAACACTACATCTAAAACTAATGATGTAATGTATGGGGATTAACATAAGATTAAAAAAATTAAAAAAAAAAAAGAGGAGCTAGAAGACAGCATTTTTTTTTTCCACCTCCTGATTGCTTATGACTTCCCATAAGCTATTTTGAAATAGTGATTCTGCAACATAGCTGTTCTCGTTGCTCACGTCTGTTAAGATGCCAGTGCGCAGGGGGTCTTGCTGCCCTCCTCCCAGCTTCATCTCATCATGCGTCTGGCATAAGCACTGCCAGAGCCCGGGTTCACATGGGCACCATGCAACTCATGAGCTGTACGTTAGCATCAGAGCCAAGAATGAACGTGATGGATCCAACAATATGTTGGAGCTTGGGCCAGAGTCTCAGCTGAGGCCTCATCAAATGCAGGGGTCAGCAGCTTGGCATCGGCTCTGGTGCACACGCTGAGGACATTGTGCTCAGAGTAGCCATTGGGGATGATGACAAATACAGGGCCTTATTAAAAATTGAGGGGAGGAAAAATTCCTTTGCTGGACCCATGGGCCTTCGTGGTTATCGATGTGCATTTCTGCTCACATGAGGAACGTTTTGGGTTTATCACCCAAAATAAGAAACAAGTGGCATTATCATATTTCCAGGAACCAAACACCATTCATCAGGGATCCAAGCAAGCAGCCCCAAGGTCAGGGTGAAAAGATTTAGAGCATGTCTCTAAATCCAAATGTTATTTCTATCCTTTGAATGACGTAAACTGGTTTAAATCTAATGGAGGTAAAATGATTATAGCATGTGTTTCTCCTTTCTGTTTATTTCCTCCCTCCTTTTCTTCCTTCCTTTCTTTTTTTCCTCTGTTCTTCTTTCCTTCCTACCAATTTCTTCCTTCAGCTCTTACTAAAGAGCTAGTAATGAATAGGTCTTTAAGAAACTAACTGTTCTGGGGTGCCTGGGTGGCTCAGTCAGTTAAGCAGTCGACTCTTGGTTGTGGCTCAGGTCATGATCTCGGGGTCCTGGGATAAAGCGCCGCATCCAGCTCCCCAATCCTCGCTCAGCAAGAAGTCTGCTTCAGGATTCTCTCTCTCCCTATGACCTTCCCCCAGCTCACTTGCACATGTACATGCACGCACTCTCACTCTCTCTCAAATAAATAAATCTTAAAAAAAGAAAAACTAACTGTTCTCCCCAGAGTGGGGCCTCTCAAGTCACCCCCTGCCATGCATCATTTGGCACATAAATCCTGCCCGCACACTTCCTATCATCCCTCCTGGAGGACAACAATCTTTAGTAGGACCGGGAAAATTATATTAGGAAAGAAGGGCTTCCTCAGATCGCCATGCCTGTCATGTTTCTAAGTAATGATTTAATAGGACATTTTGGGTAGCACTCTCATGCTTTTACTAACAGTTTCCCTTTTCGTTAAGGATGGCACAATGAGTGGACCCCACCAGCAGCTGGTAATTTTAGAGATGATTAGTGGACCCAACATGTGTGTTTAAGATTAGCTCGAGTTTTGTAGGCCTGGTTTGAAAAAGAAGAAACAAAACAAAACAAGAAAAACCTCCATGTTCAAAATTACAGAGCATGCAGGGCTCACATTTTCATAGAACCACTTAAAAATGAAAGGTCAAACTAATCACTGCAACACCAAGAATCAGCTTTCTTGTCAGCACGATTCAAAGAGGTGCTTTTATTCTCCATGATCATACCTTTCTTGGCAGAATCCCAGTAAGCACTTGGCACCATGACAACCATGAGGCAGGCACAACATCTTGGATGTGTCTGTGTCCTTCCTGAAAGGGAGTGAGGCTCCTGCACAGCGAGGTGGCCCACACCTCTAACCTGGGCACACCTGCACATGGGCATGGGCTCACCCATCAAGACAACAGAACTCCCCTGTGCTCTGGTAGTCACATGCTATAGAATCAGTGAGTTCTCAGGAGTGCTGAGGGAAACAGACAGGAAATCACTTCATAAATTCCTAATGCAAATATTTCATTGGGTTAGTCTGAATGTTTGCGTCTCCCCCAAATTCCTATGTTGAAAAACCTAATGCCCAAGGTGACAGTATTAGAAGGTGGTGGGGGGGACCTCTGGGAGGTGATTAGGTCGTAAAGATGGAACCCACGTGAATGGAATTCGTGCCCTTATACAAGAGACTCCACAGAGCTCCTTCACCCCTTCCCTCTGTGAGGACGTGACGAGAAGTCTACAGTCCGGAAGACAGCCCTTGTCTGCCCATGCCGGCACCCTGATCTTGGGCTTCCAGCCTCCAGAACTGTGAGAAACATGTTTCTGTTATTTCTAAGCTACCCAGTGTATTTTATGGTATTTTATTATATATAGCAGCCCAAACAGATCAAGACAATTGCTTATTATAACTTCTGCAGTTCTAAGTTATCAAGAAAGAACACTGTTGTGGGAGAGACACTGAAGTGTTCACTTCTAAATCTATTTGGGTACAATACATAAGGCCCTAGGCTGTATTTCATAAGAAGCAATATGCTACAGTTCTCTAACTTTTTAAAAGAAGGACAGTCGTGAGCTTGCAGATTTACATTACTGGGTGAAGATGGAATTAATAAGTAGAGCTCACTAGAACTAATAGCAAAGTAGAACAGAGCACCTGGCCCAGTGGTAGGCACTCACAAATGTTGTTGAATTATTTTCCTTTTTTTTTTAAGATTTTTATTTATTTATTTATTTGACAGAGAGAGGCACAGCAAGACAGGGAACAGAAGCAGGAGGAGTGGGAGAGGGAGAAGCAGGCTTCATGCTGAGCAGGGAGGCCGATGTGGGGCTCGATCCCAGGACCCTGAGATCATGACCTGAGCCGAAGGCAGACGCTTAACAACTGAGCCACCCAGGTGCCCCGAATTATTTTCCTTAAGAATTTATGCCATTCAGCTTCATCGTGTATTTTGGGTGTGGTGTCCCTGGTGGTCAGCCTCAGTTGGCACAACACCGTGCCCAACTATATTCTAAGGCTCAAGACTCACCTTCAGGTACCTAGTTCTGAGAGGCAGGAACCATTGTCTAAAGGGATGGAGGGTGCAGAGCTGAGCCGAGCAGGGTGAAAGTGAAAAATAGAACACAGACCGGGCGCCTGGGTGGCTCAGTCGGTTAAGCGACTGCCTTCGGCTCAGGTCATGATCCTGGAGTCCCGGGATCGAGTCCCGCATCGGGCTCCCTGCTCGGCGGGGAGTCCGCTTCTCCCTCTGACCCTCCCCCCTCTCATGTGCTCTCTGTCTCTCTCATTCTCTCTGTCTCAAATAAATAAATAAATAAAATCTTAAAAAAAAAAAATAGAACACAGACCAAGAGGGATGCCCATGTGACTCTAGAGTAGATTTTCATACATTGCTAAGAAATTGTCTTTGAAGGCACTTCCAAAGAAGAATTCTAAAAATGCAATACAGCAGCATACGAGTGACGGTACAACTGCCTAAGGGTATTGCTAAGAAAGGCAGCATCACCTGAATATACACATTCAGTGCTCCAGCCACCCAAGATTAATGGTTATTCTTAAATGAGGCCATGCATTACGCACCTTGAAGCTTTTGCACATGCAGTTCCTGCTACCAAGAAAGTCTTTTTTTTCCCGATCTTTAAGATTCTACTAATACCTTTCTTATGCTCCTGGGTGTAATTAGCAGATTCCCTCCTATGAGCCCTTGCAGATTCAAGACAGAAATTTAGAGCGTGTACATTTGAAATTCTCAGTTTCCACGTCTATCTTTCTCGTTTGTCTGTGAGTTCCTGGAGAACATCTTGGTATTTCCAACCCACTGCCTTGCCCATTATAAGCAATTATCTAGAATAACTCCCCTAGCCCCTTACCTTCACATTCTTCATTCCCTTTATAGCACTGTATCTGGATTGTTTGTTTTCTTGTGTATCATCCATCTCATCTGCTGAAATGCAGGCTTCAGCGCAGTAAGAACTTGTCTGACTTGCTCACTGTTCTATTCCCAGTACTTGAACCTGCTCGCATATTGTATGTGATCCACGGTAATTTACTGAATGAATGAATTATAGGTACTAAATAATGTTTATCAAGTGAATGAGCAAACAACTAATCATGCATTTGTTTTTAAAAATCACTGAATTATTTATAATCAAAAAGATGTTCAACCCCTAAAAGATGATGTAAACACAGATTCCTGTGACAGTTTCATTCTGGACTTAGAGCTGTTGGATTTTAGATAAAATTATCTTTCAATCCAGTTATTCAAGCTAAAGCTATAAAGCTTGAAATGGAGGAAAAACAACATGGCCGAGGGTCCATTGGTGGAAAACCAAGTTCCAGAAGAAGTTGGCTTCTAGGGGCACCTGGGTGGCTCAGTCGGTTAAGTGTCTGCCTTTGGTTCCAGTCATGATCCCAGGGTCATGGGATCAGCCCCGAGTCTGGCTCCCTGCTCAGTGGAGAGTCTGCTTCTCCTTCTCCCTCTGCCCCAAGCCCTCCCCGACCCCACCCCCCAGCTTGTGCGCACTCTCTCCCAAATAAATAAGTAAAACCTCAAAAAAAAAAAGTTGGGGCGCCTGGGTGGCTCAGTCGTTAAGCGTCTGCCTTCGGCTCAGGTCATGATCCCAGGGTCCTGGGATCAAGCCCCGCATCAGGCTCCTTGCTCAGCAGGAAGCTTGCTTTTCCCTCTCCCACTCCCCCTGCTTGTGTTCCCTCTCTCGCTGTGTCTCTCTCTGTCAAATAAATAAATAAAATCTTTAAAAAAAAAAAAAGTTGGCTTCTAAAATTCTAAGGCCTGCTTTCTCAGAATAATATAAGGGTACAGGGTGAGGTTTCCAGAAACCTGAGTAACTAGCAATTCTTTTTAAGGCTCTTTTTTTGCTAAAAGAAAAATTTAAATATAGGGACATCTGGGTGGCTCAGTTGGTTAAGCGTCCGACTCTTGATTTCGGCTTAGGTCATGATCTCCAGGTCATGAGATGGAGCCCTGTGTCAGGCTCTGAGCTGGGCATGGAGTCAGCTTAAGATTCTCTCCTCTTGAGATTCTCTCCCTCTGCCCTTTCCCCACCACCCCTCACTCACGCGCGCTCTCTCTCTCTCAAAAACAAAACAAAAAAAAGCTTAAATATAAAATGGAGAAAACAACAAAATACAACTTTATGTATTAGAACCTAAACTTTGAACGAATACCTGTTCCTTCAACTTCTGATCTCTTCTAGGGAAAAGACGAAAAACAGGAATTATGAATACATTATTTTATGTCTGCTTGAAGTTCATTTTTACATGTTTAGTTATTTAAACTTTAGAATGACTTATTATTTATTGCTTTATTTAATCAAGTTTATATAAACTTTAGACAGGTATTTTTATAATTTAGAGTTGGCTAAATATGGAATTACCTTATAACCTTATAATTACCTTGATACCTTATATCAAGCTTGTAAGCTTGATAATAGAGTCTTAGTTAAAATTACACATATATATGAATTTTATATTCTATTTACAGGGAAATTGAGATTGATTTACAATCAATCAATTGTACTTATGACTTATGACCTTTTTTCTAGGCATCATGTAATAAGCTCCTTTATTTAAGGACTTTCTTTGTGAAATTAAAAAATAGGCTAACTACAAATCTTTTCACTTTTTGGAGACCAACTCAAGTCTGATTTTTCCCATCAAGCTTTTCCTAGAAACCACAATTTATGCTGTTCTTTCTCCCTTCCTAACTTTGGCAGCACTATTGTTGGGTATGTATTTTTATTCCATTTTCAATCTACCACAGACAGTAGATCTTTGGCCTTCATGGATTTAATACAGTTGTTACTGTGCGTGACCCTGAATGCTGATGACTTGCAGTCATTTTTGATTTTGCTAGGGGCCAGTCCTGAAGGTGCGGGCTGGCTGCCCTCCCCAGACCCGTCAGTTTGGCTCTGCTGCTCCCCTCCTGCCTGACGTCATTAAAGACACACCCACACACCATACATGTACGCTCTACTCCATTTCTTTTTGGAAAATGGCCTAAAAAGGCAAATGATAGTACTGATTATGAAAGTGATGGTTTTCTGCCAGAAAATAATAGAAGTTAGAGATAAACAATAGAATACTGATTTGGTAGTTCTGAGTCACACAGTGAAGTCAGTAATTTGGTGAAAGGACCAGGGCAAATCCTTTTTACCACATTTAATGAAAGAAAATATATACATATATTTTAGTAGCACTCACAGATTGGGGCTTTCTAGAGGCCTCTAATACATCCCACTTCAAAACTACTGCTTAGAAGGGAGAGCCACCTGCCTTCTTATACTGCTTTCAATTTACTGCCTGCACTGCGCCAGACCGTGACACAAAATATTTCATTTAAGCCATATAAATTCAGTAAGTATTAATGTCTTTTTTATAGACACAAAGGATCAAAGACTTAAAAAAAAAAAAAAAACTTGCCTAAAGTCACTCAACCAGTGAGTAACAAAGCAGGGATTAAAATGCAGGTAGGTCCCCAACCAAAGCCCTGCTCTCCCAGCCTCTATATCCTGCTTCACCAGCCTTCCCTGCCTCCTACACACTCATTCAGTTAGTTCTTATTGGATTTATTTGACTCTAACCTTATTTCAAGGTTCCCCAAATTCACCTTAGCCAAAAGGCTTGGTTCCTGAATTCAACAGCTAAGATAGAAACAATTACAGTGTCCACTGCGTTCACACACACACCCATATACACACCAAGGACATTTTATGTGTTCTGAGCACTGACACTATTAACTTCGTGTTGTCTCTGTGTTGTGTGTCTGTGTTGGGAGATCTGGGTACACAAAACAAAATGTTCATCTGAAGTTTTTGTGAAACACAGACAGGCCTACATGCTCCATCTTCGCTGATGGAATCCCCTGACACATTCTTTTTCCATTGCCTCTGATAAAGATTGGGTTGACTTGCATTTCTCCCTTTCAAACCCATTACTGCTAATGAGCAGAAAGCAGCCCTAAGGTAGACAGCTAACCAGGGAAAAGGAAGTATAGTAAAGCGTCTAGGGAAGCTGCAACTGAGAAGCATCAGAGCATGGTTCACACAAGATGTAGTCCGTCTCTACGTGGAACAAAGAAGAAGTGAGGAATGGGGAGGTGGGGGGTAGGAGAGGGAGGCTGGAGAGGTAGATGAACTACACAGTCCCATGTTTTGTAAGCCAAAATAAAGTCTCTTGACAGACAAGTACAATAAGAAGCACTGTTTGTGCTATCCTAGAAGTCTTTCAGGACAAGAGGAAAGTGTCCATACTAATTAGGGCAAGAGAGGCGTTGGCCAATGGGTCATCATGACCAGAAACCAACTCTCCTCTCGTCTTCTCTTCCTGATACTCCCCAAGGTTTCACTCTGTCATTCTCTTATTTTCCCAGAGATCTCTTCCACCCTTTGATCTTTTCTAGAATGTATTCCCAATCTCTATCCTGACCTCCCATCTCACCGAAGTTCCAGACCAGCAGGCCCCCATGATCCCCAATGGCGAAACAATAATAAAAGGATTGTATACTTGCACAATTCTGAATTGTTCTTAGGACACTTTACATGGATGGCGAGGTATACTGGGCGGACCAAATCACGCCCTGGGCTGAAAATCAGAGATACATGAATTTTAGTCTCACACTTCATGCAAACTAGCTACATGATTATGGTCAAGTAACATAAAATTGCCAATTCATGTTCTTTTTTTTTTTTTTTTTCATGTTCTTTTTTTTCTGTCCCTCCTAGCTCTAAAACTCTGTAAGAATATGATTCTTAGAACCCATGGAATAAGTAAGGCATGTATCTGAATTGTGTTATTTACACCTGAGTCTAGAGCCCCCCTTTTCTGGCTTTTAATTTAGTGTTCTCATTAGGAAGGATGATAAATTCATAAAACCTAACAGCCACTCAAAGACCATCACTCCTGCAGCTCACTCAGGAAATTGAGAAGCTTGACATTTTCAAATGAGGGAATCCCTAAGTTTCACCGAGTTTATGGTCTGAGAAGTCTCATGTGGAAAGATGATTTTTTAAAACACAGAAATGAGGGTCAGGTGCCCGGGATTGCTCCTCTCTTCTTCCAAGAAAGCCATGTTGAACATGCAAAGTGAGACTGTACTTTATTCTCAGAGAAATCTATTGCAGGGTCTACCGGTAACAGCAATACATTTCTGGCTACTACCACTAGTCCACTGACTCACTCATTTGACAACACAGACACTGTCTAGGCACTGAAGCAACGGGCCTAAACAAGAAATTGCCTCTTTTCTCTGCAAGGTTGTACCTGCAGGACCAAAACAGATCAAGGAATATTTTAGGGTCTCTCCCTGAATCCTTATGAAAGGGAAATGAGTAAGAGTAATTCTGAGAATCCTGCTTGACCTCTGAGACTCCATAAAGACCCTCATTTTCATCTCGACTCAGGCCCTATGTCAATATGGATGTTCTTAAATCAGACTCTAGAACTCTAGATACATCTGTATTCCTACTCCTAATTCTACATAAAATCAATAACGGACTTCAAACTTCATCACTTGGCTTCAGCTTACCAAACCTGAAAATACCAACTTGAAAGAGTTTCAGGATTAAAAATGAAACATGTGAATTTGCATTGCATTTGTAATATTGCAGCCTAGTCCTATTAGAAGTAATAAAAAGCCCAAGCCAAAAATGTAAGGCTGCAAAGGGACTCTGAAAATGACATTGGGAATTTTTAAAGCATTAAAAAATAATTCTTCCATGGTGTGGGGGAGAAAGTCATGAGTAAATGCCAGGGTGAGTTACTAGGATTTAAATATAGTTGTAAATGAAAGGAAACTTCTAGGTGGTGGCTAGAGCCCCCTGCATGTCCCAGAACTGGCTACTCTCTTTGCCCCCTGAAGATCCTGTGTACATGCGCTGGAATGTCTTTCCCCACGTGAACACACAAGGGATTACAGCAGATATTGTTGGTCCTCTGCCAAAATTCCCTTTTCTAGGTTGGAGCCTTCAACCTTCACATGATGTGAATAATGACTGCCCACAGTAGAAGCCTTCTCTTCCTCTAGAGAGCTGCCCGTGGAAGACAGGAGTGGCCTCTCTTCACCTGCAAAGTAGCCTACAGCCAGTGGCTGACTCATAGGGGAATATAAAATCCCAACTCTTCCATGTAAGGTGGGGGGGGGCTCTGTGCTGCCCTTCATGCTCGAGCCCCCTGTGGGATTGGGATGAGGCTAGACTCTAGCTGATAGTACATCTTTGCTTAACTTCCTCCCCCGCATCTCTTGCTTCAATAGTTGCCTTACAGATTTCTCCTGAGTGTCCTCCCTCAGTAAATCCCTCCCCAAGAATCGCCATCTCCAACTTGGCTTCTAAAGAATCCTAAGACACTGATCAATGTATCGTAAGGCCTAAAATTTCATGTACTGCCTTGACCTCTTTGAGCCTCCCAGGGCTCCTGCTCTCATCAGATATGCCCACCACCCCAGTTCCCTGTACTCCCCCTAGTCCTTACCCTAATGGGTTTTACTTCTCGGACAGCCTGCAAAATGATTCAAACAAGCCAATCCCATACTCCCATGGGAACCAGAGTGCATCTCACCCACTTGTTAATACAAAGCCTGTCTCACTGTCCCTGCTGTTTCCCTCTGCCCCCTAATAAACCCTATGTGGTCCGGCAAGGCTTGCAGCATCCTCCCCAGACTC
Source organism: Mirounga angustirostris (assembly GCF_029215605.1). Taxonomy (NCBI): domain Eukaryota; kingdom Metazoa; phylum Chordata; class Mammalia; order Carnivora; family Phocidae; genus Mirounga; species Mirounga angustirostris. The sequence continues at coordinate 19,236,881 of NW_026991712.1, read as the reverse complement.
TGAGTAAATGTAACTCATGAGCTGCTGCCAGGTTCCTCTGTCCAATGTTTGGTGTCATGAGTTCTGCCATCTCCTGCTATTTACAGTGGCAATCTCTCCCTCACCAAGGGGGTGAATAGAGGTGATTGGAATAATCAGGTAATGGAAATCAATAGGAAAATCTTTTTTTTCTTCACTAAAGAGAGGGAGTTTTTCTGGAAGAGATCTATTTCATAAAGGTAGGGTCATCTGCAATGACCAATAAGATAAAGTTTAGCAGAGTGTGCTGGCCATACAACCAGGCACAGGGAGCTTTCAATCTTGAGTTCTACACACCTCTCCCAAGAGATCAAGTAGGGCTCATATGAATTTGTGGGAATCAGCCCTACAGGAACAAAATGGGCAGCGCTGATGTGTCCACCTTGGTGACAATGACTCCCATTACTAAATTGCACTGTGAAGTCACGCAGAAAAGTGGGCATATTTCCATCCTTCCATTATAGCTGCCTCTCTGCCACCTACCCACCCCAATTTTAGATCCCTGATTTTTCAGAGAATGGAAGATGGGGGCAATTTGCATTCACACTGACACATTTGCTTGTAACACTTGTAGTGAAAGACTGACAGGAAGATAACCAAGCTGTTGCTGGTTTTCCTCAGTCTTGCTCCATCTCAGAGGTGATTCACTCAGGAACTTGATGACTGCCTTTTAAAGCAGCACAACAGGCCCATTAGCACTTAATTGCATTAACAGTCTGTGTTTCCTAGCATAACAAACAGTCTTGATTTAGGGATGATGCAAGTCAGGGGTAGCCTGAACTACAGTAGCTCTATTTCTATTTATCAGATGGGAGTTCCCTCAGGTCAGAGACTATTTTCTCCATGGAAGAAGTGGTGGGAAATTCCTACGTAGGTGATTTTTAGGCAGATGGTGGAGCTGATATATTTAGAGGCTCCAGAAATATCGTTCCCTTAATTACACTGTCAAGATCTTGATTACCGGCAGCCCGTTTCACTGAGGCCAAGGCTATTCTACATTTGCATTCGAGATTGCTCTAAGATAGCTGGACAGTGCAGCTACAGGATGAAATTACTTGGTTGGTGATATTCATGTGGATTTTTAGGGGTGGGGGGGATGAATAAATTGCTATTATTGGAACTGAAAACTAATGATGGTCTAGTGAATTATGCGAGAATATGGGGAAAATATGTTGACAGATGGGAGATGATAGATAGAGGTGGATGGATAGGGACAGATAGAGAGCTGGATGGATGGAGAGAGGGATGAGAGAGATGGAGGTGGATATGGATGGAAAAACAGATATAGGGTGAGATGGATAGACAGAGAGAGAGAGAGATGGTTCTGCCTTTGCACAGCAGTGCTGGACAATAAAAATGACTGTGCAAGCTGAAACCACACCAAGTGATCTCAATCACTTGGAAAAACTAGGATTGTTCTCTGGACACGTAAAATTTCTTATTACCACATTAAAAATTGTCTTCCTGTCAGTTGTAAGTATATACAGAAATGAAAAAAAAAAAGTAAAACCTATTTACTTAGTAATTTATCTCTTAAGACATTAGAAAGATTGAGAATTAATGTGTTTTATTTCTTTGTCAAAAACTTGAGAGTGGTGTGAGCAGTGCTTGTTGCCTTCTCTTCATCACATAACTTAGGATTCTGAGTGAGTGTCTTTTCCATGCCTTGACAAGCCATCCTACTCCTTTCTAAGTCTGGATCAGCCAGCAACATTTTATCCTTTCTACTTTCAGTGATGCGAAATGTCTCTGAGAGTTCCCATGCTGTGAAGCTTCTCACTTCTTCTGGGGCATCTTCATCCTTTCTTCACTGACTTCTGGCTGCATATCAAGAGTCTCTTGAATAGCACCAGCATCTACGCCCCCAAGGTCAAGTAGTTCTTCTGTAATTCCATTTATGTTTGATTTGAAGCTCGCTTCCACAATGATCACTTTTCATTTTACTGTACTTCCACCCTTTTTGGACAACTCCCCCTTTCTATTATCCATTCTTATAAAATGTCATAGATTCATCACCACAAAACAAGGAGGAAACACTACTACCCACTTTGCAGTCTGTGTGAATGAACAGACATGTGGTGACCGATCACTGACAGATTTTGAGAGAAGACACAGGATTGTTCACAATGTGATGCATGTCAGCTATTTACATAGTGATTTTCTGAATGAAAAGTTTGCTTTATAAAATTACTTGCAGTTAATAGACTATTGTAACTGAAATTTGAACTGTGTTGTTGAGAGACTGGGGATATCAACTTGAACCATGATAACTGAATTCATAGATATTGGAAACATTCAAAGCAAGGCCAACTCTGTGTGTGTGTGCATGTTTGTGTGTGTATTTTAGTCTTCCCCTAACCTGTCCTATCAAAGACAATTTCAGTCTTTGTTGGACCTGTTCACTAGACTTCTGTAGAACAAAACAGGAAGAAAGAGGAGAAGGGCAGAGGATTATTGTGTGGACAGTAAAAACTGGGACCAGCCAGATAGGTGTAACTGAATGACATAGTCAAGGATGGACAGGAAGAACAGAGAAGAGAGAATCTCTTCTTGGATTTCTTCTTTTAGGGTCATGAAAGGAATGAAAGTAGTTCAAGATTAGGATGGAAGTGGATAGGAGAGAAAAGATCTTAATAAGGGTTGTCCTTTGCTGATATGTGAGTGCCCCCTGCTATGGACTGAATACCTTCTCTTCCAAATTCATGTGTTGAAGCCCTAATGTGATGATATTTGCAGTAGGGCCTTCGGGAGGTAATCAGGTCATGAGGATGGAGCCCCCATAACAGGATTAGTGTCCTTACAAGAAGAAGAGAGCTACCATTCCTCTCTTTCTGCCAAGTGAGGAAACAATGAAAGGGCTGTCTATAAATCAGAAAGAGGACTTCACCAGTACTCAACTCTTCTGGCATCCTGATCTCAGACTTCCAGCCTCCAGAACTGCGAGAAATAAATTTCTGTTTATAAGCTACCCAGCATACCATACACTGATTCAGCAGCCTGAATGGATGAAGACACCCTTTATTTTCATAAAGACACATAAAAGACTTGAGTTTTTTTGATATGTCTCTTCATTATGAAACAATGCTTTTGGTACGTAATACTGCTCTGACGCTGGATTCTGGCGGTCTCACGCAGATGGACACATGTTCCCTGGGTCCCTGTATGAGCTCAGCTTAGTGAAGAATTCTGGACTTGAGGATTAGAAAGAAGGGCTCACACTGTCTCTGCCACTTGCTGGAAGAGTGAAGTTACTCAACTTCTGCAAGCTTGCCTCATAGGATAGGAATTATTTAAAGTACATTGCCTGCGACAGACTAGGCACACAATAAATACTAATTACCAACTTCCCTTCCTCCAACAACACCCTAGGAAGGCACAGCTATATAAATGTTCCCATTTTTAAAAATCTGAAGTGGAAATGAGGAAAGCTGAGAATTGAATTTGCATCTCAGAGCTCCCAACTGGGTTTTGTTGTTTCTTTCCTTGTGTTGTGTTTTTGTGTTTTTAACCTGACAAGAAATGGTTTGCAAAGTAAGATAACAAGGTAAAGCAAAGGCAACACCTGATGCACTGAGCACAAAACAGAATCCAACAATTCTGCCTGCCCCTGTTGATGAGTGTTTTTCTAAGTAGCAAGAGAGTCAGAGCCTAGTTTGTTTTTCTCTTGTCTGAAATTGGACCGTGGAAAACACCTCAGTAATAATAACTACAAAAAGATTAAAGAACAATGATTGAAAAACTGTGTTTGGGGCATATTATATTTTACAGTTCTGGGTGAAAATTAGCATTGACAGGCCCTTTGGGGATAGATTGGGGCTTGGAAGGAGGTAAAAGGTTTAAGACCAATAAGAACAAGGGAAAGACCACATTGGTACACCTGACCCATCTACAGGTGAGGGTACTCACAGGGAAAGAAGCACAGGGACTGGGCTGTTACTGTCATAGTTCCAAGGACCAGGAAGTGAAGGAAACAACAACAGCAACAAAAAATGGCCCTAGCTCAAAGGCTATTGGCCCATTGCTGACCTTGACACTGTAGGGAGTCCAAAGAATGGCTATGAGAGTTCAAGGAAAGACTAAAATCAATTGCAATGGATAAGCTGCACTGGATTCTTTTAAAAATTAAAGAAATAATGATATCACCGTATTGCTCTACTCTCTAATTATTCCTGTATCTTGATTTAGAGTGTGACTTTAGATCAAACACTTTCCATTCTCTGGGTCATCATCTGTTCAAAGAAGAAGTCGGTTTAGATCACTGTCGTGGCTCAGGCTGCTATCACAGAATACCACAGACTGGGTGGCTTAAACAACAAACACTTATTTCTCATAGTTCTGGAGGCTGGAAGTGCAAGATCAGGGTACCAACATGGGGTTCCGGTGAGGGCCCTCTTCCTGGCCTGTGGAAAGCTACCTTCTTGCTGTATCCTCACACGGTAGAGAGAGTGTGCTCTGGTCTCTTCATCCCCAAGAAAGGCACCAATCCCATCGCGGGCACTCTATGCTCATGACCTCATCTAAGCCTCATTACCTCCCAAAGGCCCAACCTTCAAATATCATCACGTTGAGGATGAGGGCTTCAACATATGGATTTGGGGGGACAGGAATGTTCAGTCCCTAGCAATTACCTCTGAGTCCCTTCTCTCTGATACTGTATATGAAGGTTCCCTATTGCCCACCAAATCAAATTCAAATCATCTGTCCAGTTTTCAAGATCTTCCATAATTGGATGTTATCCAAGGTACCAGATGTGTTTGATGAACACCCGCCTCCCTTTAGATCAGTCTCTAGCATGCCTTCACTACAAGCTGTATTAATTGATTACCTCCAACTTTTTCCATGTTCATTCTCCTCTCTTGGAGTGCACTGAATTCTCTCCATTGCCTCAAGGACTAGCCATTTTGTGGGAGCCATTCTTCCAGTCCTCAGACTATGTCACAGGGAAGAATAACATTAATATAAAGTTTTCCTCCTGTGTAGTATAGAGGAGGTTTTAGGATTAGCATAGACAGGGATTTTAAAAGCGAAGTTGTTGTTGTTTCATATTGTTTTAGTTCATGTAAATGCCAGTTCTAAAAATTTGAAATTAAATTTAATATATACAAATCATGTCCCAGAGCTGCTGTTATTAATCACAAAATCAAAGATTAACAGCATAGGAAAAGACAAAGGACAACAATTTAAGGTAAATTACAGCCGAATATATATAGGATCACACTTTATATCTTTACAAATACCAAGCAAATTCTCTGGTATTTGTGATAATATAAGAAGGCCACAGTATTAAGGATTTGCCATTCATTGTAACATTCTGCTGAAAACCATTTGTATGCCTCCACACTAGAATTCAGTATTAAATATTTAATCAAAAAAGATTCCAGCTTGGATTTTTTTCCCTAGGACTTGATCTATGGTAATCTTTTAAGAAGTTCAGAAGCAGAAGGCAATAAAAGACATTCCTGCTTCTGATAATTGTCCATGGTAAGTCATTATTGCTCGTAGGAATACAACACATAATACAACTTGAAGAAACATCTGTAATGGTTACCTGAAATTATAAGAACAATACTATTCTAAAACCAAAAAGAGGTTTTTATGAGCCTTTATTACTGCTCCATGGGAATGCCTGAGAATGTGTCTACTGATAATACGGTATAAACAGACAACTTGTAAGTGAGGAAATGGAAACTTTGGAAAAAATTTCAACATCATTAATAACAATACGATTGTATTTTCCAACCATCCAAATAGTAATGAAGTTTGTGTTAAAAGAGATGAAAACAAAACAAAACAAAACAAAACACCTCCAGGAGTTGAGAGCAGCTCAGTCCCTTGGACTTGGAGGTAGAGAGATATGTGTGCTGGACAGCTCCCTTTGCCCCTCCAAGTCTGGTCTCTACCCTTTTCCAGACCCTGCTTGTGCCTTTGGAGACAGAGCTTATCAGACATCAATGGGGCTCCCTTGCCTCTGGCTTCCTGTCAGCCTCATCCAATGGGAGACACCAGCAGGAGATCAGGGGGCGGGGTCACAGGGGTTGTGCTTCCCTTCCAAAGACCATAGCTCTTAGTGGTGGCCCTTTTCTATAGCTACCAGTCTTGCCAGTTTCAGGTAATTGCTCCTTTTCCTTACCATTTCAGATTAAGGGGTGGCTGTGGCCTCTTGCTGTTGGTAGCTCTGGAGTGCTTCTCCATCTCTTCTTGGTTTTCCTTACCTTGGCCACACCTTACAAATTATCCCTTCATTAAATCCTGTCCAATCATCACTTTAGAGTTTGCCATCCACTTCCTGCCAGGACCCTGAGATCTCCAGAACATCTGCCAATCTACTCGGGCCCCTAAGCAAGTGAGGACCTCTTTTCATCCCAATCCTCTATTCCTCCTATAGCAGGTAATGTCTGTTGCTTTGCCTTCCCCAGACTCCATTCAGTCTCTTCCTTGCATGGCAGCCAAACTTTCCATTAGAGAACCACCTCTCCTCATCTCTCAGGGCACAAGGTTTGGATGAGGCTGATCTCAGCACAACCCAGGATGAACATCTGATCTAAGTCAGTTCAAGTAGGCTTAATCTCAGGACTTCTGTTGCAACTGTGAGGGCAAAGAGGCTTTTATTCAGGTAGACAAGTAGGCCATAATGGAAAACACAAGCCTGGAACTGTTGGGCCAAGGATGAAAGCTTGCCTACATGTACACCAATGAAGTGGGCAGGGTGCAAAAAGATGGAGAAGCAGGCCTAGTATCATTATTTGGATCCCTGGATCCCACCATGGCTGAAGCTGATCCTTGGGTACTGTTCACTTTTCTTAAAAGCGATACATCCCTTTTTTGCTCAAGCTGAGGTGAGCTTTCTGTCATTTGCAATGAAAATATCCCCCACACAGTTGGAGGAAGTAAAAAGTAGAGAGTATTAGAGACTGTTGACTTCTAAAATGATGTCATCCTGATCTGCAGTATTGTTTTCATTGAGAACCCCAGCACATAGGTCACGAGAGGCTACCTATGGTTTTTGTTTATTACACTCTGGGTGCTACACCATTTGCATTGTTCCTTTCATCCTTTGAAATCTGTGAGAGATGGGACAACACCAAATCAAACAACCCACCCTGTGTTGAACTCTGCGGCTGAGACTCAGGCATGAACTGGTGCAAACAAAGAACAATGGTGGAAAACAGCCTAATGCTGTGTTCAAGTATTATTTTCAAGTGCCGTTTGACTGGGCCTTCTCAGATGACATGGTTCAGTGGCAGAAAAGCTGTTTATTGCGACAATCATTATTCCCATTTACCGCCTATTACAGTGTGAGTCACTGGGAGGTCAGACTGTTCCAAAAGCCCAGTGTTCCTGAGCACTCAAGGTCAAGTTCAAGGGACAGCAATCAGGTATAGGAATAATGGCAAAAGCTCAATCCTTTGAAATGAAGAGAAGGGTTAACTCCCAGCAGAATGCTGCAAAGTGAGTTTTACTATCTTCAACATATCATGTAGCTTGGGAAAAGAAATCAGAGTGACAGTGTTAACATGACCCCAGGTCCTTTTCCACAGTAGTTGTCCTCCCTGAGAACAAAGATTAAATCTTCATTCATCCTTATACACCTCACCCCTGCCTAGTACCGTGCCTTGCACAAAATAGGTGCTCACAAATGATGACCTTCAGGGCCTGCTGGCTTAAGAATACAGATAAAATATAAGATAATATATCGAAAGAGCCCACACCTGGTAGTTGCTAAGGACTCCTTGCTGTTATTGCTATTATTTGTAAATGAATGCATCTACATTATTAATAAGCAGGTTCATGAAAACTCACAGAAACCCCCTTTCTAAGCAACCTTTTCCACTTCCTTACCTCACAAGGCAAAAGCTCCATTGGGCATTTGAGTTATTTTCCCTGACCTTCATATGTGTGACAAGCTACGCATCTACTCACTCATTCATCCATTTGATAAACAATCTGTGACCACCTGTAATTTGCAAAGTCTTGGACTCTATGTCGGGGAATCAAAGCAGATTAGGACATAGTCCCCCATGTATAACACAAGCCTGCTAGAGATGGACAGGAAGTCCAAATAGCCTGTGAATGAGAGATCCAGCCTATGGAATGAGGTAACTGACTTCATGGTTGCAACAAGTGCTGGGGGAACCCGGGGGGGAAATGTCTACTCCTAGGGGAGCATTTTCCTTACCTTATCTGCAAGCCAGCCAAGATGCCTGATCTCTCGGCTCCCAGCAATGCCTGTTTTCCCCAGCTGCTCTCTGACCTCAGCAATCACTTGGGTCAGCAGGTCACTAACATTGGAATGGATGGCACTGAACCAGGCCTGGGCAGTGGCTGAATCCTTGCTCCTTAGGATCACCGTGTGCTTAGCATCTGGAGAGTGGATTTCAAGCTGCCTAGAGAAGCAGAGAGAGAAGGGTTAGAATGTTTCCTGGTAGGTCATGCTTTGTCAAGTCCTGGGCCACAGAGGTGAATTAATTCTGTACTCTTACTTTTGGACTTTGTCAGCTTTGCATGGTTTATCTTAATGTTTCATTCATTCATTCATTCATTCACCCATTTGTTCATCCACAAACATCCACTGAGTGCTTAGGCATTGGTCTAGATATTGGGGACATAGTTATTCAACCATCAGATCACCTGAATTAAGGATGTCTGGTTTTCCTATTATTCAGCTGACTGGCTTATCAATAGTATCATATCAAGACTTCCAAACTGTGAGCTGATACTAATTTGCTTTACCTCTCAATCCACAGAGGATTTTAATAATGTACACACATGCTTGCTGCTCCTGCAGAAAGTAGACTGAAATATCCAGCCACATGCTTAATCCTACTGCTCAGTGTTAATTGTGAATATTTAAGAACGAAAGATGACCAAACTTTGCATTCCTTAGGAATCCTGTCCGTGGCACACTTACCCACCATTTAATCCTTGGACATGTGTAATGAAGAAGTGAATGGGCCTAGGATGGGGTCACAGTGGGGGAGAGAGGCGCACTAAGAGCTCTTTTAAAGCCAAATAAGAAAAGAAAGCAAAAGTCAAACACCAAAGCTTACTCCAGAACTCCACATAGACCACCTGAGATACAAAGTGAGATCTGCATACTGTGACTGTGGTAAAAGAAGGAAGTTCTAGATAGATATTTCTTTGAAGTACTCCTAGATTAACATGACATTGCAAAAATAGTATATACAGACAGTATAATGGACTCTCCGTCCATTATACCCTACAATATCAAAACCAGGAAACTGACATTGGTACAATGCAGGTGTGTGGTTCTATGTCATTTTATCACCTGGGAATCACAGCACTCAGAATACAGGACTATTCCAACCCCACAAATCCCTCCCTCCAGCTACCCCTGATAGTTACAGTGCTCTGCTCTCCACTGTCATCCCAAATCCCTGGCAACCATTAACCTGTCCTTCACACCTATACTTTTTAGACAGCTAATTTTTATTGCATTTATTCATTCAGGTATACATGCAAATAAATATTTTACATTCACTTTTGCATCAGAAAGATACAGGAATTGGGAAAATTCAAAACTGAATAAAAATGATCCATTTGTTATTTCATCCCTTAATTATTATGCTACCATGCATTGAATACTTACTATTTATATATGTATTTCTCCTAATATCCCTAGGACTGTTATTATTAATCCTATTTAATAGAAGACAAAACTAAAGTTTGGAGGGAGAGAGAATTTACCCAAGGCCACACAGTGATGCTAGGATTCAAACCTATGTTGGTTAGGCTCAAAATCCCATCAATTTAGCTACTGTATTACAGTATCTCTCCTTTAGACGGGACAATACCCCATAGGGGGGCACTCATTTTCTTCCACAGCTGTCTGAAGTCTCATTCTCATGCTCAGTAGTGTCCTTAGCTCCTGAGTTTCGAAATAACAATATTGCAGATCACCTGAAAATCAGAAATCCCAACGCAACCTGGCCTCGTTAACATTCAAAACCAAACTTTTAGAGTGAGTAAACCGTTTTACTCATAAACTAAAATTGTAGGAAAGGAATGATTTAGAAAGTGGAATGTCTCTGGGGGAGTTTTAGCAAAAATTAACATTTTTTTTTGGTAAAAAATTTGCAAAACAAGACTCCTCACTAAGACTCCAAAGGTTTTTTTGTGATAAAACAGGGAATTCTTTAGGTGACATCTGTCCTCAGAAGAAAAAAATCTCATACCTCTTGGGCACTTTTCAAAGAAATGGGAGGTAGTTCTTGCCCCCAGTTCTCACTCTTCAGTAAAGTTACATAGCCAAATACCAACCAGGGTTCTCAAAAAGCATTAATGAGAGCTCAAAGCACTTTTCTTTTTCTTTTTTTCTTTTTTAAAGATCTTTACTTTATTTATTTATTTTTTTTAAGTAGGCTCCATGTCCAGCATCGTGGGGCTCGAACTCATGACACTGAGCTCAAGACCTGAACTGAGATCAAGAGTTGGACACCTCACCAACTGAGCCACCCGGGCACCCCAAGATTTTATTTTTAAGTTATCTCTACCCCCACATGGGGCTCAAGCCCACAACCCCCAAGATCAAGACTTGCATGCTCCACTGACTGAGCCAGCCAGGTGCCTCTCAGCATGCTTTTCAAATTATTCTAACATGATCTGTTATTCTAGAAATTTAAAACCTGCAACTATTTTATTTACAATATTTTCTTTTGAAGACGTGTGTTTGTTTTTAAACAAATGATGATTTGGGAAGCCGCCACCCCCCAGGTGTCACATACATATATGCACATGATGCCAGCAAGGAAGAAAGGAAACAAAGAACATCTTTGTTGGATTGTCAGCCTAGCCCCAGAGGAAAGCTGACTTGTAAACAAACGTACAGGCTAATGATACAGAGGCCTGTTTCTCCCGGGCCCTAACAGCATTTATCATCATTAATTTTTAAGTAAACTTTTTAAGTATAACCTACAGACAGAGAAGTGTACAAATCGCAGTGCACAGATGTACTTTTGCAAAGGGAATGCATTTGTGGAACCGCCACTCAGATCAAGGAACGGAACACTACACGCGTCCCAGAAGTTCTCTTCCGGCCCCCTTTCCAGCTATTACCGCCCCACCCCTCACCAAATCACCACTATTTCTACCACCACGAATTACTTCTATCTCAGCCAAAATGTGTGAGTTTTTGTTTTCATTGGCTGTTGTTGCCTGAAGTACAGGGAGGATCTTGGGCTATTTCTGGGGCAAACTAGCAGGTCCTATACTTTTAGTGGTGGTTCTCAAAGTGCCGCCGAGTGGCAGCAGCTGCACCACCTGGGGAACTTACTAGAAAAGTAAATTCTCGGATCTCACTATTTCTAACGTCATGGAATGGAAAAAGGGTAACTTTGGGGAGAGCGGCATGAGTCTTCTGCAAGATCTTGGATGACTTGGGGCAAACCTGATACTCCATCCCCTGTGATCCCCTCTACCTCTGTTCTACCTAAAAGAGCCCCAAGAGGCCCATGTTCAGGAGCATACGTTGATAGGAATTAGGACCATCACTAGAGCTACAAACATCTGCTAAAGTCCCTTTGTTTTCTCAATGCATGAGCCAACCAGCAACTGTGAGGGTGAAAGATTTTGCTGATAACATACTACAAAAGAACCATTTTCACATATTTCATGTAAGCCATTTTTCTAAAAGCAATTTCAACTCCAACAAGTACTTCATCAATTTGTAAATGTATGGAAGGAGACAAAGGTGAAGAAATGAATTAAAAATAGGGGAGAGGAGGAGTGGGGAGAGGAAGAAAAGGATAATAAGAAAAACTCTAGGGTGGAAATGCTACTGTGGCTGAGTAGCTGAAGTCATTAAAGTCAGAGAACCACAAATGCATGATACAATGGAAGTTAAAAAGCACAGGACAGGGGTGTCTGTGGGGGGTTCAGTCAGATAGGCGACCAACTCTTGGTTTTAGCTCAAGTCATGATCTCTGGGTTGTGAGATCGAGAGCTCTACGTGGCGCTCTGTGCTGGGTGAGGGCTTAAGATGCTCTCAGTTACCTCCCTTCCTCTTCTCTCTGTCCCTCTCTCTCTTAAAAAAATAATAATAATAAATAAAATCTTGAAAAAAAAAAAGCACAGGGCAGAACAGTGAGAGTAGTGTGGTATCAATGATGTAAAAGTGATTTTTATAGATGCTTGTAACTGTGGAGACTATGCTGAGAAATGTATCCAGGTGGGTTCAATGAGGAGGGAAATTGAGCAACACGAAGACAAGATTAGAAAGGAGACTTCACTGTCTCACATTCTGTCTTCTGAATTTTGTTCCATGTATGCATTGTGTATTCACTGTACTGGAATGGCAGAGAAGGAGGAGGAGGAGGAGGAGGAAGGGCAGGTGGATCGGGCCGCAGGTTAAAACAACTTGTCTCAAATCCAAGCTCTGTCACTTATGAACTATATATACTCTCTTATGACCATCTGTGATTCCTTCTGCCCAGTTTCCATTCCCCCTTTCTGGAAACAGGCTTTACCCCCATTCTCAGCCTCAATGGGGGGTTCAATGGTTTCAATGTTGTAGGTGCGATCTAATTTGGGTCATGGAGATTTGGCCCAGGATTTCTGTAGGAGTAATTGTTAAGGAGATGTTTTTTCCTTACCACATCTACTGAGGGGTCAGATAAAATCATGGATTTACTGAAGGCCATCTTGCCATCAAGAGGGGAGGGCCTGCCTGCAAATGAAGCCAACACTGAGGAAAACAGAGCCGAGAGTGCTGGATCCAGCCATACCTGACACACAGCATACCCTTGTACTTTTCTCAAATAGGTTTTTGCATAAACCTATTTGAATTGGGTTGTCAAATACAACTGAAAGTCCTGACTCATTGACCACAAATAGGTCACATAATTTCTATGAGCCTTGAGTATCTTTTTACCCTGTATAATAGGGGTGGTGCTGGTGATGATAATGATGATGAAGTGATAATGATGATTACAATGGAAGTGATAATAATAAAAACTTCACGGGGTTACTAGAGCATCAAATGAGATAATAATTGTGAAAGTGCTTTCTGACTTGTAAATCCTGATATTAGCAGGTGCCATTTATGCTTTTGGCATTTTAAGACTGTTCTGTTGGCTCAGTAACTGGGAAAAGGCACTATATTAGTGAATACAATGCTTTTGAGTTGTCTGCACATATGAGCACATACAAGCGAGTTAGTTCTTTCCTAACTACACCATTAATAGAGAAACGAGGCATGCACATTGAAACAAAATCCTAATAAATCTCGAGTTACAAAATGGAGTTGGAAACATGCAGTGATTTCTTAATACATACACAAAGAGGGGCGCCTGGGTGGCTCAGTCGCTAAGCGTCTGCCTTCGGCTCAGGTCATGATCCCAGGGTCCTGGGATCGAGCCCCGCATCAGGCTCCCTGCTCCGTGGGAAGCCTGCTTCTCCCTCTCCCACTCCCCCTGCTTGTGTTCCCTCTCTCGCTGTGTCTCTCTCTCTGACAAATAAATAAATAAAATCTTAAAAAAAAAAATACATACACAAAGATATGTTGTGCCTATACGTGAGTGTTCAAGGAAACTCACAGGTGTTTAGCATGTGTTGGGTGTCCCTGTCCCCAGGAAGCTCACCATGTCCATAGTAGGATGAATAGTATCATTCCAAATTCATGTCTGCCCAGAACCTCAGAATGTGACTGATTTGGAAATAGAATCTTTGTGGAAGTAATTAAAGTGAGGATGGGGATGAGATCCTTATTCATCTACCCACTGAATTAGTGTGGGTCCTAAATCCAAGGAGGTGTCATTCTAAGAGACAGAAAAGACACGGAGATCCGGAGAAGAAGGCAATGTGAAGATGGACATAGAGACTGGAGTGATGCATCCACAGCCAACGATTGCCAAAGATCGGCAGGTACCAGAAATTAGCACAGAGGCAGGGGATGGTTTCTCCCTCAAAGCTCTGGAAGGAACCAGCCCTGCCAACTCCTTGATTTCACACTTCTGGCCTCCAAAACTGAGAGAGAAGAAATTCTGTTGTTTTAAGTTTTCCAGTTTGTGCCCGCTTTGTTACGGCCGTCCTAGAAAACTAATACACTGTGTAACTATCTTCTTGCGCATAGTTGAATGGGAACTGCATTAATGTGTAAAACACACAGATGCTGGAGGTAACTCGTAAGATGCAGATCACTTAGGACTATGGCAATCAGGCTTCCACTTCAACATACATTGGAGTTAAACAGTCTCCTCCTTGGCAAAACAACAACAACAACAAAATACCCTTACCCCCACCAGCATTCAATTCTATAACCAGAAAGAAAAAGGAAACCCTCCTGAAATGAGGGACATAGATAAAGCAGTCGGAAGCATGCAGGCCCACAGTAGGCCTTGCTCAGTCCATCACAGTGCCTTCTACTTCCCTCCTGGCATTAAAAAAAAAAAAAAAAAAAATCCAGTCGACCTCCTTGCTAGCTGATGAGTCCTGCATTTCTGGAACCGGGAAAGAGGAGGGAGGGAGCGAATAAAGGAGCAATAAAGTCAGGACGGCCGAATGGAGCTATTTCTAGCAGGCCAGTCTTTTATAACTCCGATTTTGTTCCCCAGTTGAACTGACCACTGCTTGATGAATTGTGTTTATCTGTGGTTCAGCGATAAAGTTCTCTTTTAATTCCCTGCTGAATGGAAATATTTAGGGCAATGCCACAGCTGTGTTTATTCTCACACTCCACCACAGTTATGTAAATACTGCCTATGGAACTCTTTCTGATAAAGGCCCGAACCAACCCCGAGGAATTACACACTCACTCGAGCCGGCTGCCAAGACGGGCAGTTTCGATCCAGCTTGGCACAGCTGGTGGATGAGAGCACAGCTTCTCGGAGATCATGTGGCAAACGTCGCAATAAAAGAGTAATCTCCTTACCCTCTTACTCTTTTAAAGACTGCCGCTGAGACAAATAATATTTTCCCAGAATCCTCTACTCACCCTGTTCAGAGACACGAGGCTGCCACGTACACCGCGAAGCCTCGCACCGCAAAATTAATAAATAAAGCGTTTCCCGCGACCTCTCCCCTCCAAGGCGAGGCTGGAGGAAACACAGATGAAGGCAGTCGGGAGTGGAAGGCCTGCGGGCTTTCAGCAACCACTGGGAATGGAGGGGAACTCAAACCACGGGGTTCCTGGTCATTATGGTTGCTCCCAGTTCCATGAACCTGTGATTCCCAAGGCTGATGCAAAATATTTCCCCACAAACAGATGTATGGCACACCATTTCTAGTGGCTATCTCTACATAGTTGAATTTTGAGGTATTTTTATTTCCACCTTTCTGCTTTTCTTGAATTTCTAAACTTTTTGCAATGTAATCAAAGATGAGGAAGAAAGTTGTTTTTTTTTTTTAAAGATTTTATTTTTATTTATTATTTATTTGAGAGAGCACATGAGAGGGGGGAGGGTCAGAGGGAGAAGCAGACTCCCCGCCGAGCAGGGAGCCCGATGTGGGACTCGATCCCGGGACTCCAGGATCATGACCTGAGCCGAAGGCAGTCGCTCAACCAACGGAGCCACCCAGGCGCCCGCTGAGGAAGAAAGTTTAAGAAAAGGAATGTTTGCACCCCTTTTCACTAGGAAAAATAGCTTTATGTAGACAAGAAAACATCACAGAAAAAATTAGAAAAAAAAAATGGATTATTTTTTTAAATCCTCAAATTGGTTGTAACTAAAAGACTTCAAAAGAAAGAGATAAGAGATCTGTATTTACAATATTCATAATGAGGAGGCGAACTTGTCCTGTAGGGATGAAAACTCCACCACCGCAGGTGTTCACTTTCCTCATTTTGTCCCTTCCACCGGCCTGTGAGGTGAATGGTATTAGTGTGTCTAATTTCCAGATGAGAAGTTGGCACCTCAGAGAGGCTAGCTTGTTCACTCTTCCACTCAGTAAGAGACAAAGCTGGAACTGGATCCCTAGCATGTCTGACTGCACAGTCCGTGTCTTAATCATTATGCTCCACTGAGTAGGATGTTTGTAGAAGGCGGTCTGTTGCTTACAAGAGTAGAGAACACTTTTCATCTTGGTTGCTGCTCAATATCTTTCAGACACCCTTCCTGTGTATTTGGAAAGTTTTCCAAATTATGAGTTGAGCTTCCCCCACGGTAGAAGCCAGAATTCGAGTTCCCTTGTCTTTCTTGCTGCTAGGGCTCAGAGCCACTCACTCAAAATGGCAAGGACGCACCGTGAGAAAGTAGCTGTGTATGGAATCCCTCTTTTGGCAAGTATGGCGGCGGAAGCATCCAGCTCTCAATGGGAGCTTGGCCAGTCCCGAGTTGTTACTGGTGCAAGCTAAGGAAGTTGTGCGAACTGTGGCATGGTTGTTAAGTGGCAGCAAGAGCGGGATTTCTTCTAGAACAGCATTCTCAATGTGGATGGGTGTTGAGCTTAGCCTGCCTCTCTGAACTCTTCGGGAAATATGTGAGCACTCTCATATCCTCAGCCAGAGTTGATTCTATTGCCCGAAACTACAATCCCCTGCTAAGAATGCAGATTTTGGAATCCAGCTGCCATGATGGGAGCTAATGAGATCACCTAAGGAATATGTCAAGTGCGAGCAGTGAATAGAAAAGGAGCCAGAAAAGGTGTTCTGCTATTTTTCACAAAATCCCACTTCAAAAACAGGTCATGCATGATATAGTATTCTACTAGGCTCTGAGGGAACCTGACGATATCTCTCATGTTGGCTAGCCTTCAGTTTTTCAGTAACACATAAATTTACAAAATATGTGAAGAATTTCAGCACTTTGACTTTCCTAGGGGAATGATATCATTATCAAAGTTTTAGAAGAGGAGTCAGCTAATGTCAAACTAGAGAAAACATTTTGTTTTTCCACTACAGACTTCATCTGTACCTCACAGAAAACTCTGTGAATTGACCTAGCTCAACTGATTTTTTTTTGCCATTTAAATATACAATGTGCTATGCAGGTCAAATAAATTTACATTCGTCTCTAGATTCTTAATATCCTACACTGGCAGCATAAACAGTCCATCCCAGAGTCCAGTCCAGAGCATAGCATTTGCCGTCCGAATATCTATTTTTGCTTCTTCCGAATTAGATTATTTTGGGCTGGAGTTAGCAAATAAAAATATAGGATGCCCAGCTAAATCTGAATTTCAAATAAACAGCCAACAGTTTTAAGTGTTAAGTATGTCTTGCGCAATACCTACTGGTAGAAATGGTATAAAGTACATGGATTAGAAAGTGTATCGAAAATAAAACTGATAGGACTTCATGATGGATTAGCTTTGAGGGATGGGGAAGAGGGGAGTGTCAAGGAGTTTTCCGGCTTAGACAGCTGAGTTAATGACAGTGTCTCTTACTAAGATAAAAAATTGAAAATGATTTGGCAAGAAACATGAGTTTGGGTAAATATCTCCACCTTCACTTAGGTATCTTGTAATAACCTCAAACTTGTAATGTATACATAGACTCAAGAGTCTGTCTTTTCTATGGTTATTTTATTTTCACGGAATCAACATCTTCCAATAATCCAGGTTGGATGACCCAATCGTTCTTGATGTCTCCTGTCCTCTTCTCCCAGGATCCATTCAGTCTCCAAGTTTTATCAGTATTACCTCGGTGGTATCTACCTTCAGAAGAGATGGCCAGACTGTAAATTACAAGTTTTCTCAGCAGAGCTAGGGTAAACACTGGTCTAGGATGGGATGTGAGTTTTACTTTGTAGGCCAACTTTGATCAAATGGTAACAGTTGCCTGAAATGATATTAAAAAGAGCCTGAGGTCTCATTCTAGACTCAGTGAGAAAAAGTAGCATCATCATATATTGACATCTGCCATGGATATGGGTGTGGGGATTGGCAGCACTCACGTTGTCTATTTGATATTTCTAGAAAGCATTTTGAAATGTAGCTCTCACATGTAGCTCCTGATGGCCCCCAGCTTGGAGACAGTCGTGGCTTTCCGTCATCCAATAATTTCTCTCTCAAGGCTTATCCCTTCATAGTTTATCTCTCCCTCTAGACTATAAATTCCTTGAGGGTATGATATATATTATGTTAATATCCCCCTATTGCCTGACACAGAGGGGCATAACCCGTAAGTTTCTCCTGGGCTAAGTGAATGGATGGCTCCGTCTATTACTGAAAGTTTGTCCAGACTCGATGGTGGCTCCCTTTCTAACTTCTTGTCAAAGTTCTTTAACTGTCTCCTTTTACATTGTGCTTTTCCCTTACTACACATTAACCCTTTCAGTCTTGAATAATGAAATTTAATTCTATGGTATAAAGTGCTTCAGTTCTACATCGTAAGATTTATTTAATGTATTTAAATAAATAAAGTCAAACATGTTTTAATGTCCCAGAAGGACAGTTTCCATGGATAATGTGAGATAGTAGTCAACTCTGAAGTGTTTAGTTTATTTCATATTATCTTGTTTATCAGACAATTTGTCATACATAATTTTCTTGGGCTAAAATGATCCATTTGTGATCTTGCCAGCCTTATCCAGGGTGGACGTAAAAGGAGGCAGACTTGTAAATTTGTAAATCAGGGTCAAGAGATGACACAACATAGAGCAATAAGGAATACTTCTCTCTGAGAGGTCAGAACAGAAGTGGATGCCGTTTAATTCATTTCTGTCTGACTCATGGACAAAATTACAAGATGGCTTGTCACTCGTTAATTAATCAATTATTTTTCGAGTGCCTAGTACCTAGCCACGGCATGAAGCACATGAGGGGAAGGGAACTGAACGTCGATATGGTTTCTGTGATCCCTGAGATTACAGTCTAGCAATCTTGGACAGGCACACACTTTCTTAAATTTTCAAATAACATGAAAAATTCCTACCATGAAAGAATAATTTGTATCTGTTTTAGGAACAATCTTTTATTCAGTTCTTAATAAACTAAGCAATAATTCACCACTGTGAAGTCCGCAGCCGCTTATACATAGTAATAGTACTTCACCAAACCCGAGATACCGCTCATCTGTTCTGTTTTAATTTCTACTAAGTCTTTTTAAGGAGGGAGGAGAAGAAAAGGGGAGAAGGACAAAAGCACTGTTTCTCCAGTGCCGCTATATAGAGAAGGATGTGTTACCGGTGGAAGGCCATTAAGCCATTAATATCCTTCAACAAGGATTATTAGTAGCCACCACCCAGCAGAGAAGAGGGCCCCGTGAGAACGGTAAAGATGAGGCAAAAGTTGGATGAGACGACAAGGATCTGAATAGGCTCTACCACGTGAAGGGACTAGACCAGCCATGGAAATGGGGTTCAGAAAAGTGGAAAAGACCATAGGCAATTTTAGTTAGCATGGGAGGGGGCACTAGAGGAAGAGGGGAAGCAGAAACCAAAATGATCCTAGTTAAATGGATGAACAGATGAATGATCAAAGACGGAATTAGCAATCCAGAAAGAATTTAGAGGTCATTTACCCCAACCACTCATTTCAAAGGTGAAAAATCTCTAGGGAGGAGAAGTGATTTATTTATCCAAGGTCACAGCTGCAGGTAGTAGTATTATTGAATCTAGAATCCAGAATTCCTAACAATGATGTTTATCCAAGTTCAGAGGATGGACACACAGAGCTCATGCGCTGGAGGCCAACTTACCTTTCTTTACAATTTTCCAGGGAGCTGGTCCTGAATTTGGGGCCAGTACCTCTTTCTGCATTTGAAACAGTCACTGTAATACTTTGTACATATTTCACTGTCAAAGTATTTATGGAAATGACAGCTTCATAATTACTTTCTCTGTGAAGCCTTTGCTCAAAGACATGTTCACCTCTTTTGTAGATAGCAATAATCATTTCATTACTTGAAGGATTTAAACAAGCACAAACAAATCAGCTATGCACAAAATTGCTATTTTTAAAAAATCTATATCTGATCTAGACAAGTTTTAAATTGTCATGCAATTCTGTACTGGTTGCAAGAGAAGGTGCAAATCAGAATAATGCTAATGATCATCCCAAGTCTCAAAAGGTCACGCTACATAAAATTCAATCTTCTTCATTCTTACAGTAAATGCCAAGGTGCCAAACAAGTTGGGAAGAGAGTCAACCTCTCTGTGAAGGAGCAAAGATGTGGGTTAGATTTGTTTAATTTTGTTTTGACTTTATTAGTTTTATTTTTTTCCTTAAAGAAAATATGTGTTAAAATAGTAGAACGGAAACGTTGTTACGCATGAAGGAAATCTACTTAAAGCTTTCTGCTTCTTGAAATGAGGTGCACGGGGAGGAGGAATGGGGGGGTGGGCAGGCCATGGAGGGGAGAGGAGAATGCCCTGATTCTGTGGTTGCTACAGGAAGAGCTGAGCTCCTGGGCTGGTCAGAAGCCTGCCTCTGTCTATAGCATTCCAAACATGTGTTCCCTCCAGATGTGCCAGTCAATTGATTGAACTTTCTATTTTCAGCTTTGTACCTTTGAGCAATCTGCATGAGGGCTGCTTATCAATTAGCCTGGACTGCTTTTACCAAGATTTCAAGATACCCCCTGAAAAAAAAATAAAAAAGAAAAGAAACCAGATACTTATGTGGGGCAAGTACAGATAACCTTAATCACATCTGAATCATTCATTCAAAAATACTTATTGAATGTTTACTCTCCGCGGGGCAGTCTGCTGGGTCTAGGGACACTGAGTCCAACGACATAGCCGTGGCCTTCGAGGAGCTCACTGTCCATGGGGCTAAGGGAGTGGCTGGTAGACAAGAGCCCAGTGATTGCTCTCCAGGACAGGCCACATAATACAGTGGTTAGAACATCGTTAATGGAGTCAGTCGGCCTTGGTCTCTGCACTGGCTCTGAGCTGAGCTTCCTCGAGTGAAGAACTCAACCTCTTTGCATCCTAGTGTCTTCATCTTACAAACAGGAGTGGGCTGAGTTATAACAAATATAACCCCTGGAACAGTGATAATCCTAAAGCTTAATTATTTTAAACATTTTTTTATTTAAATTCAATTTAGTTATCATATAGTGTATTCTTAGTTTCAGGTGTAGAGTTCAGTGATTCATCAGTTGCATATGACACCCAGTGCTCAAGACATTGCATGCCCTCCTTAATGCCCATCACCCAGTTACCCCTTCCCCCCTCACCCACCTCCCTTCCAGCAACCTTCAGTTTGTTTTCTGGAGTTAAGAGTCTCTTATGGTTTGCCTTCCTCTCTGTTTTTACCTTGTTTTATTTTTCCTTCCTTTTGAAGGAAGAGGGTAAATTGGCTAAATCAAAAAGGAGGAGGAATAGCCAAGGGGAGTATCCCAGGGAGAGGGGTAGCCTGAGCAAAGGACCGAAGGGGAAAATTGCATTGCACATTATGAAAACTGTGTATAGTTCTTTAATGGCTTAGAAAAAGTTTAGGGGAGAGGTAGACAAGGAAGTGGGAACACAAACGCGGGAGTCCAATGAGGACACACCAACAGAATTTCATTTACGCAAGTGATGTGATCAAGCCGTATTTTAGTGAGATCACACTGGGAAGATGGGACTGGAGGGGACAGAGACTAGAGGCACGGAGACTGGCCAGGATATCTCTGCAGTGACGGGGGTGGCAGCAGTAGAAATGCAAAGGAAAGACCACATTAGATATTAAAGGTTAAACTACAGCAGAGTAAGAAGAGCGTTCTCTTGTGACCATCTAATTTACGAATTAATACTTGTATCTTTGGGAAAACATGTCCTCCAAATATCGAATTCAAAAATACACATGCATGGATGCAAGAGTCTTGTTAGGCATGGGAGGAGGCAGTGGGATACAAAGATAAGCTGGATGTAGTCCAAGCCATTTATAAAAGCCTAGTGAGGGGGATGGTACCAAAATAATTATAATACAGAGCACAACAGGTGTCCATTAGAGAAGCAAAGAGTATCCAAGGGAAGCATGTTGGAGGGTAAGGATCAGGAAATAGTTCAGGAAGAGAAAGGCATTGAGAAGGGGCTCATGGAATAAAGGATTCTGACAGGGGGGGAATGAAGGGAGGGCATTCCAGTTTGTGGGGACCATCCATGACCAGGGACAGAGATGCTAAGGGTGTTAAAGAATAGCAAATAGTCCAGTTTTTCTTAAAAACTATTTCTATAACTGCACTGATTTTTTTTAACCGTGTTGCTAAGATATAACTGACAGACAATGAACTGGGCTTTCAGTATGTAGTAAGTGTAGACATATGTATACCCACCATGGTGACACTTCTTCCCTCTATTTCCCTTACTAGAGTTAGTTTGCATTATCTAGAATTTTAATAAATGGAATTATCTAGTATATATTCCTTTTTTCTACATAGTATAATTATTTTGAGATTCATACATGTCGTAGCATGTGTCAATAATTCATTCCCTTTTATGACCAAGTAGTAACCATTGTCCCATACACCCCTGTTTATCCATGCACTTCTTGATAGACATGTGGGTTCTTTCTAGTTTTTGCTTATTACAAATCATGGTGCTAGGAACATCTGTGGTTTTTTTATGGATACATGCTTTCATTTCTCTTGGGTAAATAGCTAGGAGTAGAATTGCTGATTCATACCATAGGTGTGTAATATTTTAAGGAATTACCAAACTGTATCAAAGTGGTTATAACAGGGCGCCTGGGTGGTTCAGTCAGTTAAGGGCCCGGCTCTTGATTTTGGCTCAGGTCATGGTCTCGGGGTCCTGGGATCGAGCCTCATGTCGGGCTCCGCGCTCAGCTGGAGTCTGATTGATATTCTTTCTTTCCCTCGTCCTCTGCCCCTCCCCGCACTCATGCTCTCGCTCTTTCTCTCTCAGATGACTAATTAAATAAAATCTTTTTTAAAAAAGTGATTGACCCATTTTTCATTCCCATTCAGCAGTGGATGGAGGTTCTAATTCTTCCACATCTTTGTCAACACTTGATATGATCAGTGTTTTTAATTTTAGCCAAATTAAATTGCATCATGGTATCACACTGTGATTTTACTTTACGTGTCTGTAATGACCGATGATGTACATCTTTTCTTGTGCTAATTTCCTATCCATCTATCTTCTATGGTGAAGTGTCTTTATGAATTTTTGCGCTTTTTTTAAAAAAAAGGTATTATTGCTTTTTTCTTATTGAATTTAGAGAGCTTATATATATATATATATATGTATGTATATATTCCGGATATATGTCCTTTATCAGATACATGCTTTGCAAATATTTTCTCCCAGTCTGTGGCTTGTGTTTTCATTCTCTTAAGAATAAGTTTTAATTTTAATGAAATCCAATTTTTCAACATTTCTTTATGGATTGCAATTTTGGTTCCTGCCATATATAGAATCTCTGACTGACCCAAATCCACAAATGCATTCTCTTATGTCTTCTTCTAGAAGTTTGATAGTTTTAGGTTTTACATTTAAGTTGATGACACATTTAAACTAGTTTTTGTATAGGGTATAAGGCACGGATTGGAAGCTCTTTTTTTTTTTCCATCTGAATATCCCATTTTTACCGAACTACTCACAATAAAGACTATTCTTCCTCTACTGAATTGCCTTTGTACTTCTCTTGAAAAATCAGTTGCGTATCTATGCAGGAGTCTTCCTGGACTCCGTATTATGTTCCATCAACCAATTATCTATCTTGGTGTCACTATCCCACTTTTTTGATGACTGTAAACTTTATAAAAACTCTTGAATGATATGGTGTGAATCATCCAACATTGTTTTCTTCAAAGCTTTTTGGCTATTTCTATATGCATATTCTATTTGCATTTCCATATGAATTTTTTAATCCATTCTCCAGTTTCTGTAGGAAAAAAACCTGTTGTGATTTTGATGAGTATGGCAATGCACCTATAGATTAATGAGGGGAGAGATGTCTTCTCAACAAGACAGAGCCAATCTTTTCTGTAGGCCCATATTTCTATTTGGCATCATTTTCTTTCTGCCTGAAGGACTTTCTTTAGCATCCCTTGTACAGGCCTGCAGGTAACAAGTTCTTTCAGCCTTTGTATGTCAGAAAAAGTCTTTATTTTACCTTAATTTCTGAAAGATATTTTCACTAGATATAGAATTCTAACTTGACACTTGTTTTTTTCTTGCAGTACATGGAACAATCTTGCTTGACTTTCTCATTTGCATTGCTTCTAAGGAGAAATAAGTTGCTGTGTTGGTTTACTCAGGCTGCTATCACAGAATAACATGGACTGGGTGGCTTATAAACACAAATTTATTGCTCATAGTTCTGCATCCTGGGAGGTCCAAGTTCAAGGCTCCAGCAGATTCCATGTCTGGTGAGGAGAAAGGTCATCTTCTCTTTGCACTCACCTGGTGGAAGGGACCAGGAATTTCTAGGATCTCTTTTAAGGATGGTAACCCCATCATGAGGGCCCCACCCTCATGACCTGAACACCTCCCAGAGGCTCCACCTCCTAACACCATCACACTGAGGATTAGGTTCCAACATATGAATTCGCGGGGGAGGGAACACAAACATTCATCTATAGCGGTTGCCTTTTCTTTGTTCCTTTCTATGTAATGTGTCTTTTTTCTTTGGCAGCTTTTAAGCTTTTCATCACTGGTGTTGAGCAATTTGATAATAATGTGCCTTGGTGTCCCTTTTCTACATGTTTCTTGTATATAGAATTTATGGAGCATCTATGGATTTGTGGGTTTATAGTTTTTATCAAATTGGGACAGTTTTCAGCCAATTTTTCTTTGAAAGTTTTTCTTCCTCTGCCCCCTTTGAGGACCCAACTATAGGTATATTAGGCTGCTTGACTTTGTACCATAGCTCACTGATTCTCTGTTCATGTCTTTAGAATTTTAACTATCTTCTCTGTTTCACTACAGACAGTTTCTATTACTGGGTCTCTTCTGTTATTAATATCATCCAATGTATTTTTCATTTCACATAATGTAATTTTCATCTCCAAGAGCTTGATTTGGATCTTTTTTGTATCTTCCATGTCTTTGGCTAGCTTTTTGAATGTATGGAATACAGTTACATGAACTGTTTTAATGTCCTTTTTAGCTAATCCTAATATCTGGGTCATTTCTGGGTCAATTTCAATTGGTTCTCCTCTTCATCAGGAAACATATTTTTCCTCCTTCTTTGCATGCCTGCTAATGTTTTAGTAGATGCCAGACATTGCGAATCTTATCTTGTTGAGTGCTGGATATGTTTATAGTCCTAAAAATATTCTTGAGTGTTTTTTGTTTGTTTGTTTTGTTTTGTTTTTTTTCCAGGGCACAGTTAAGTTACTTGGAAATCATTTTATCTTTTTAGGTGTTGTTTTTAAGGCTTGTTAGGTAGAACTAGGGTGGTGTTCCATCTAGGATGAATTCTGTCCCTCCGTGCACTCTGTACTCTGTCTACTCCTGTGAATCATGACATTTTCCAGTCCCACCTCAGGACAGGCATTATTCCCGGCCTTATGTGAGTGCTGAGCAATGCTACCTCTAATCCTTTGGGGCAGTTTTTCCCTTGGTCTCTCGCAGTTTGCTCATACGCATGCTGATCAGTACTCCGCTCACCTTGAGGGGATCCTCTTCAAATCTCCAGAATCCTCTCTGTGCAGCTCTCTCCTCTCTACTACCTGCCTGCCTGTGGCTGCTAGCTGTGTTGGTCTTCCTGGACTCTCTCCTCCCTGTCTTCCCAACTGAGGGGGCCTTTCAGGCTCCACTGGGGTGCTCTGTCCCTGTGCCATTGCCCAAAAACTCTCTTAAGGCAGAAAGCTAGGGCAATCTCAGGGACTGTCTTGTTGCCCATCTCTCAGGAACCACTGCCTGAAATCCAAGGTCTCAAGCACGTTTCACGTGCGTTTGGTTGTTTCAGGTAGGAGGGAGGATAAATCTAGTTCGGGTTACTCCGTTTTGCTCAAAGTGGAAGTCTTGTACCTTGCCCATCAATAGAAGTCTTTAAGATAAAGTCTTTTTAGCATGATAGTCTTCATGATGAAGGCATTATGGCATTTACCATCACTGATGTATTAAGGGACAGATTAGACCATACTCACTTCATGTCAGTTCAAAGGCATTTATAAGCTACTGTGTTTATAAAGATGAACCTGCCCAAAAGGGGCTCTGCCTTCCTGGCATCAGTGTCCAGATACAGCAAACAACTTTGGAAGGAACCGATTATCGGGCTTGTATATTATCCGTGCTCTTAACACTCCCTCTTTTTGAATGGCGCCTGCCAACACCATCACTACTTATGCAAAAAGGACAGCTGGAGGAAATAAGAACCTCGAGTCACAGGATTCTGCTAATTTTAAGCAGCCCTTAGGCTTAGACTTAGGGGCAGAAGTTGAAACTCTATAGGGAAATGGTTTATGCTGATGAGCTGTTGACTCCTCTAGTTCATGCTATGACTCCGCTCCCATAACCAGGATAGAAAGCTGGCTCTACTTCAGATAGGAGGAGATAAAGCCTTAAATGTCCCCCTGCCTCCAAGAATTTCAGGGACCAAAGCAGGCTGGGGTAAAGGTATAAGGTTGATGACATCAAGGAGTTGGATTACATATGACCATCTCCACAGTGCTTCCAATTTTTAGATGAGCATTTCATAAAAGTCATTCGAAGCAATATGCTGACCTTTCATGAGCTGGAGCAGCTGATGTTTTGCCTGGATCTGAACCAGGGTGGGTGCTATTCTAAATGAGAAATCAGTTATCCCATCTGCGCTGAAGGAACTTTTCCTCATCATTTGTTTTTTTTTTTTTTTTAAAGATTTTTATTTATTTGACAGAGAGAGATATAGCGAGAGAGGGAACACAAGCAGGGGGAGTGGGAGAGGGAGAAGCAGGCTTCCCGCCGAGCAGGGAGCCCAACGTGGGGCTCAATCCCAGGACCCCGGGATCATGACCTGAGCCGAAGGCAGACGCCCAACAACTGAGCCACCCAGGTGCCCCCCTCATCATTTGTTAAAGCTTTATTTCCAAGGCACTGGGTGAATTTAATTAATTTTCCCAACACCACCCCCTCCTTAATAAATTCCTCACACCTGTGGATTCACTAGGAAATTGAATTTCAGCTCTAGAAAACAAACCAAAAAAATTAAAAAAGGACATTTGACTAAAGGAGGAGAGATTAGTTTGGTGAAAGCCCAGTGATCGAGTCAAAATGAAAGTGCCTCTCAAACTGTAATGAGATGGATCATATTAAAAGGCAGACTCTGGTTCAACAGGCCTGGAGTGGGGCCTAAGGTTCAGTATCTCTCACAAACTATCAGGTGATGCATCGCTGCTTGTTGTCTATAACACACTTTGAGTCGCAAGGAGCTGGAAGATACTGAGACCTCATTCATGTTTCATTTTTCTACTACGTCACTGTCTTAACCTGGGAACCTTCTCAATTGAGCTTCAGTTTACTCTGATATAAACTGCTCTCTACGGTTCCTTCCAGATCCTAAAAATGTATCATGTTCCCGAAAGTACAGGTCTAGCTTCCCTGTACACATGAATTCATGCATTCTTTGGCAGACGTGCATTGAACACCTACTATGTGTCAGGCATTGCATAAGGTCCTGGCTATTAAGTATGCACTAGATCAAACCCCTGCAAAAAGGCATCAGTTCAGAGAGAGAAGCAAGCAATGATAATGTGAATGCCATGCATGCTATCAAGCTGCTTCAGCAATGGTTGTTAGAAGTACACAGACGTGGGCACCTGGGTGGCTCAGTTGGTTAGGCGACTGCCTTCAGCTCAGGTCGTGATCCCGGAGTCCCGGGATCAAGTCCCGCATCGGGCTCCCTGCTCAGCAGGGAGTCTGCTCCTCCCTCTGACCCTCTTCCCTCTCGTGCTCTCTGTCTCTCATTCTCTCTCTCAAATAAATAAATAAAATCTTTAAAAAAAAAGAGTACACAGACGTCTGAGAATCTGTGTTTTGGAAAGCAGCTGGGAGGGGATGTCATCCTACAGTGGTTCTCAGACTTCAGTGTGCATCAGAATCACCTGTAGGGCTTGTTGAACTATAGATCACTGGGTCCCACATAAAGACCTCTGAGAATTTGTATTTCTAACAAATTTCCGGGTGATGCTGATGCTTCCAGTCTGGGATCGCACTTTGAGAAACATTGTTCGAGACTTCAAGACACACCAACGAATGAGACAGGTTTTTTGCTTTAGAATGAATGACTGGAAGGGGTCACAATTCAGTGGAAGAAATAGGCTTTCTTTCCCTCCCTGCATACAGAATGGTTAGGATAACACTGGGAGGGGTTTGAAGAGAGAGAGAGAGAGAGGGTACAGTGATAATTCTATGTCACATGAGCTTTGGAGTCAGAAAGGGCTGGGCTCAAAGCCCAGTCCTGTCACTTTACTGCCTTGGTCTTAGTATAGCAAAAGCCGAAAAAAAAATGATGGTTAGGGTTTCTCAGAATAATAATAGCAATGATTCTATCTGGAGGGATGGAGACAGGAAAGACTGCCCAGAGCAGGTAATATCTGTGTGATGATTGAGGATGACTGGTAGCTTGAGCAACAGATCTGTTAGGGGTTAGCAGGTAGCGAGGTAAGTAGATGATTCTAAGTAGAATGTGTCACCAAGGTGTCAAATTACACAGTGCTCTATTCACTAAGTACTTTCTGGTACATGTGCATATATTATGGCCTTGTGAACAGAATCAAATTTAATATTCCTTGAGAGAAACTAGCTCTTTAAAGGACTCCTATGTACAATTCGTCTGTGAAGTCAAAAGCAAGACAGGTTTCAGTAGCAAGTGCACAATGGACATGGACTCGGAAGTCCCGGGTTCAAGTCCCAGATCTGCCCCCTAGCCGTTAGTTCTCCAACATCTAGAATCTGTATACATGGGACCTTCCCATTTCTGGCAACTCTACAATTCAGCTACCATTATTATTACTGCCATCCTACAGATAGGAAGACTGAGCCCCAAAAGGATTAGATAAAATGCCCAAGGTTATTAACTAGTAAATATGGACTGAGCCAGTATTTGACCTCAAGTCTATTGGATCAAGTTTTATGCTTTGGGATTTTTGCTTTTGCTTGATTATTTTAAAAGAGGATTTTCCATGCTTTACCTAATGATTAGACACAATGAGAAAATTTGTTAAAACTGTAGATTTCTAAGCTCCTTCTATGGAGGTTCCAATTCTGTGGGTCTGAGATAGAGCCAGGAATCTGTATTTTTAATCACTGACTACCCCCACCCTTGCCACCATATATGTATGATCTTTGGGGTAACTTGAGAAGCATCATTACCTATTGCAGTGGGTTGAATAATGTCCCCCCAAAATTCATGTCTACTTAGGACCTCAAGGTGACCCCTTACTTGAAACTGGGTCCTTACAGATATAATTTGTTAAAATGAGGTCATCGTGGATTAGGGTGGCCCTAAATCCAATGACTAATATTCTTATAAGAAGAGGACATAGGGGCGCCTGGGTCGCTCGGTCAGTTAAGTGTCCAACTCTTGATTTTGGCTCAGGTCGTGATCTCAGGGTTGTGAAATCGAGCCCCATGTCGGGCTCCATGCTGGGTGTGGAGCCTGCTTAAGATTCTCTCTCTCCCTCTCCCTCTGCCCCCTCTCCCCATTCATGAATGCATGTTCTCTCTTTCTCTCAAAAAAGAAAAAAAAAAGGATACAGAGATACGCAGACATAGAGAAGGCCAGTAAAGACATACAGAGATTGGAGTGCTGCAACTAGCTATAAGCCAAGGAATGCCAAGGATTGCTGGGGGCCACCAGAAATGTAAGAAGCAAGGAAGTATTCTTCCCTAGATCCTTTAGGAAGAGCAGACTAAATCTCTCCAGAACTCTGAGAGAATAAACTTCTGTTGTTTTAAGCCTTTCAGTTTTTAGTAATTTGTTATTACAGGCATAGGAAATGAATACACTTGCCTTCTGGAAATTTCAGGGAAATAATTGTCTTAAATTGACAATTTGACATGGAAATCTGGTAACAGTGGTTGCTTCTGCATGTCCTTTTGTGCATAGTAAACCACATGTCTGTATTATCTATTGAAAAAATAAAGGAACAAATAAATAAATAAATCATTAAATATTTTAAAGCAATATCCTAGAGCAACATATTTGGGACCAATGCCATGAAGTGTATTGGTTTCTTGTACTCCATCAAAGAAAGAAATCCTTTTAAAGCCATGTGACATGAAAGGCTCATTCAAAAGAGTGACTTCCAGAGTCAGTCTTGGGGGTCAGGGTAATAAAGCTACTGAGCAGAGAGTCTTGTACAATGAGAACAGAAGCTCTTGAAAGTGACACAGAGCTCTGGGAAGACATGAAAGATCAGAATCGTCTACTTGTTAAGATGAAAATGGGGAACCTACATTGTCTCTCCCTTATGTTCAGGAATACACTCAAAGTGATAAAATAACTTGCTTCACATAACACACAGAGTATCAGAGCCACGTGCTGATCATTCATTCTGTTCAATGTAATAGTTATTGGGCACTTACTGCGTGCTAACCACTAGAAATTTCGAGATGCATGAGGTGCCTTCCTGGGCCTGTCCTGGTACTGTCGGTCCTCAAATCCATTCCCTGCACTCTCCGTGACTTTGCTCAATATCACGAGGGGATGATTACTTGGGGCTTCTGTGTCACATGGCTTCTGCACACAGGAGACACTGGGGGAGACCGTAGGGCAAGAGGGAGGGAAAACCTGGGCTGGCTTCTCAGCTCATCTTTGACCATTATAACCAATTCACTGCATTCCGTTCCCTCTGTTTAAAATGCGCAACCCCCCCCCCCCCCCCGCAAAAAACAAATAAAAATAAAATAAAATGCCTAGAGTAGTCTGTTTTCCTGGTTGGATGCTGACTGAAATGCTTCTGCAGGGTTGATGTGGATTTCCTGTGGCTGGAAGCCATCCTCTCTGCTTGGGCTCTGCAGGTCAATGCGGGGACAGCTGGGCAACCTGGATCAGCACAAACTCTGCTAGATTCCCAGAAGTGCCTGCAGCTGGGGCCCTCTAGACCCATTATGACAGCTTAGCTCCAGGGCCTGGGTCTAAAACCCAGGGAACAGATGCTGACCTTCCCAAGGCGGCCCCCAAGACCACCCGCTCCTCCCCACCAGCCCCTCTGGGCCTGGGTTCACAAGCATTTCTTTCTTTTTTTTTTTTTCTAAGATTTTACTTATTTATTTGACAGAGAGACAGAGAACGCACAAGTAGGCAGAGTGGCAGGCAGAGGGAGAGGAAGAAGCAGTCTCCCTGCTGAGCAAGGAGCCCGATGCAGGGGCTCGATCCCACGACCCTGGGATCATGACCTGAGCCGAAGGCAGACGCTTAACCGACTGAGCCACTGAGGCGCCCCTTCACAAGCATTTCTAAACTGCAGGCCTGCCATTGCAATCAGAACACTGGTCACAAAGAAGCCGGGAAGCTCCGTGGAGCTCATCACAGTATGAAAGCCACCCAACTCTTATAAATAAGCTCACACAGGTCACAGTCCTGGTTCCTTGAAAAACACGAATACTGTACCGTGCAAGGTCGTTTTCCTCTCAGAAATGGTGCATCACGGCTTTTGCAACCTAATATACTGACTGAGGCTATCATTGTAAAAGATTTTTCCATCTGAGGACCAGGAGTATCTTGGAGAACTTCCAAGGCCCCACAAAGATCATAGCAGAAGAAATTCTAAACATCTGTTTGGCCCTGTCGGTGGTAACATGCAGACCGTAGGAATGCTGAGTGGGGAAGCTGAGAAGCTCTGCCCTATCTCCTGGGTCTTCCTTGTGTTATCTTTCCCTCATCCACTCATCAGTCCCTTCATTGGCACACACCTCTGTCCAGTGACTATTTATTCATCACTGACTGGGCTGGGCACTGGGGATAGCATGACAAGCAAAGGCAAACCAGACCACTGTACTCATGGAGTTAGTGAGAGAGTCAGAGATTAGCCAAATCAAGACACAAATAAATGTAAAACCACCACATGGTAAGAGCTACAAAGGGTGACACATGGAGATTCAGGATGAGGCAGCTCTGGGTTTCTTGTGGGCTGCAGTAAAGGGGTGAGGAGGTGTAGAATTCTTTAGTGAGGCATGTTTTTCTCTTACGTTCTTCAGCTTCATAGCTTATGAAATACTTTAACACACATTATATCATTTTATTTTCATACCCATGCTGCAATGACAAGAATTAAACAAGAAGGCTGCGGGTGCCTGGGTGGGTCAGTCGGTTAAGTGTCTGCCTTTGGCTCAGGTCGTGATCCCAGGGTCTTGGGATGGAATCTCGCATAGGGCTCCCCGCTCAGTGGGGGGCCTGCTTCTCCCCTGATCCCCCCCACTTGTGCTCTCCCTCTCTCAAATAAATAAATAAAATCTAAAAAAAAAAAATTAAATTAAAAAGGTTGAGAATTATTGCAGTGGAAGCTAATTTGCATGAAAATAAGAGACCAGTAAAGGTGAGGGTAAATAAGAGAATAGAGCATTTTCAAGTCTCTGTTCTTCATTTACCAAAAGTTGGTGGTCTTGGTCATTACTTCAAAGTGTAATTATAATCTAGAAAGGCAGAAGAAAGGCCACAAACATACACACAAATTTAGCTGGGACAGAATCTGGTTATACTCTAGTTACATCTACTTTTGCTGAAACAAACAGAGGTAAGACTTCCTTTCGGACAACAGTATCCTCTAGACCCACAGGGAAGAGCGTTAGCCACAAATAATAACAGTTCCCAAAGCAACACCTATAACTGCAATAACAAAGCATGCTTTTCACATGTTCTGAGTGTGAAAAGGCCCAATGGTCCTTTATCTGGTACCTTTAGGTCATGCTCACTCACTTGGATAATGTCAGCTAAAAAAGAAACCATATGGTTCCTTTTAGACTCTACATTAAAAACTATATAAAGGGGGGGAAAACTACATAAAGTGGGAAAGAGAGGGAAAAAACTTCATTTACTAAATACACCTAGCTCCATGAGAATTACTGCTATGTCCCAGTAAATATTAATCAGCTTGACGGCATTGTTAGGACATCTCCATGAAGATCATATTGGTCACAACAGGTTTATGCTGTGGTTATCAAACTGTCCTGAAATCTCAGTCATCTAACATAACCAAAGTTTATGAAAATTACATGTTCTGTTCCCAAAGGGGTCTGACGTGAGTAGGGTGGGGATCTGCTCCACTAGGTCACTCGGGATGCCAGCCGTAAGGAAACTCCGCCATTTCAAAGCTGCACCTCCAAGAACCCATGTGCCCATCAGGGTCTCGGCTCAAAAGTGCACACATCATTTCTGCTCATATTTCATTAGCCAGAATTAGTTACAATGCCCAACACAACTATAAGACGACGTGGAAATTCGGGGGAACAAAAGGACTATCTGGTGAGCATCTCTGCCACAACAGCCTGTTTCCAAAACTCAACAAAACCAATGCAGTAGGAAAGGGACTGTCTTTCCCACAACTCCTCCAACCGTATCAAGGCGCAAAGTTTCCTTTAAGCTCTTATTTTGAGTCTGGACGGGGAGGGAAGAGAATGAGCATTTCTTGAGCTCCCACCATGTAGCCAACACTGTGTAACAGATACTGTGAGCTGGCTAATGCAACCTCATTGCACCCTCTTTACAACGTAGAATGCTAAAAAAATAAATAAATAAAAATTAAAAAAAAGAAATTCCATGTTCCCAGATTCCCTTAGAGGTAAGGTTTTGTAAATATAGTAGGTTCTGCCAAATATATTATTTTATGTATTCCCGTGAGATTGGGAACATGGAAGTTTTGACGGCCACTGCTGGTGAGCAAGGATGTCAGGGTCAAAAGCAAGGAGCAACGGCAGCTGGCTGGGAGTGCCGGCATCCAATCACCAGCCTCCTGGGTGTCAAGAG
The DNA here is from genome assembly GCF_029215605.1 of Mirounga angustirostris. Lineage (NCBI taxonomy): Eukaryota > Metazoa > Chordata > Mammalia > Carnivora > Phocidae > Mirounga > Mirounga angustirostris. Next base: position 19,203,128 of record NW_026991712.1, on the reverse strand, counting down.
GGAATTACAAGGTGCCAATTCCCTCATCCCAGTTCCCTGATTCCTGGATCACTCCTCTGGTCCTGCACCATTTTGGTACTTCCAATGGCAACCTCCTGGTTCTCTACTTTCCTGATTGTATCAGTTTTATAGACTCCTGAGGGTCATTAATGGAGACTCAATTGGAGACCTAAGGCCTTCCCATTTTTTTGTAAGCAACTAACTCCTTAAATACCTTTCTGCTTAAGTTACCTAGACTGGTCTCTGTTTCTTTCACTGTAACCTGACTGATAACATTTGCCACATATTATTATGTACATAATAAAAGTTGTTAGTTCCTCTAACAACTTTCTGAGAACTCTTAATTGTTGAAATGAGTGAACTTGTACCTTCAGGGAATCTAGGTTTGAGCGAAAATAACTGCAAGCATAAATTTGTTTTAAATCTCACGTTATAGCTTTTAAATGCATGTGAATGAACTCTGTAAAAAATTCTATTCTCCCAAAATTCACAGCAGAATTCACGTTCCTGGAAGTAAACCTTTTCATTCAGTGGCTTTATATACTTCCCGATACAGCCAACCTTATCCAAGACGGTATACACCCCTCATCTTGAGAGGCATTTTATCTGTGTAAAAATTCTGAAAAGTGGCTCTTATTACGCTTTCATTATTTTATTATTTACAGACGGATTAACTGGGGCTTAGAGGGGTAAAATTAGGTGTCCAAAATCACAAAGAGCTAGGATTCAAACCTAGGTCTGTCAGTTTTCAAAGCCATGAGCTCTTTCCACCGCAACACGCAGACTTCTAAGAGAGCTACAGCTCATTAGTTCTCAGCCACTCTAAATACTGTTATAAACGGTTTGGTTAGTTCACTTAGCTCAATGCTGGTATTACTAGTTAGGTCTTCTCTCTCTTCCAAGACCTCAAAAGCTGTAAGCATCTGCCTCGAAACAGTGTACTTCTCATTTTAGGAAGGATTAAGAAAGAAAAGATGGATGGAACACAGTAGAAAGATCTGTAGAACTAGAAAAAGAAAAAAAAGACCAAAACCCGTGTTCTACATTGCTGGTCACCCATGACCAGCACTATAATGACTCTGTGCACATACCTAATGATAATAGACTTGTGAAGCCTGGAAGCCTAGTATCAAGTGAAGTCAATAGGATCCTGGGAGGACTATGGCATCAGCAGAAATATGCTACTTCAAATTCCTATGCTAGCTCACGCATGCTGTTTTACCTGTCACTCTCCTTCTCTGCATATCTGACAGCAGGCTAGTGAATTCTGCCATCGAGGCTTACTGGACTATTTCTATAAAACTGTGTGGCCGTGGTAAAATTCCACCCCTTCTTAGTGATTCAAGCCCTGTCTCTGTCTTTCCCGGAGAAATTAATCTAAAGATACTATTTGCAAACTGACCCACTTCTTCAAGCTGCCAATTCCTACAGCTGCGGCACCAGGCAGAAACATATAAAATCAAAGTGTGGTTTTCACCTGTCCAAACAGCTGTTGTATACTTTTCAACTCAATATTTTACCCAGGGCTCTCCCAGCACTTAATCAAACTATCTAAAAAAATTCTTAACACATCTTCATGCCACTGAAAGAATCCTTTGGTGATCTCCTGAGGAATGGATATTTCTAGAATAGAAAAAAAGTGGGAAGAGGTTGCATTTGCTAATTGCCTACTTTGGTGTAAGACATTAGGCACGTCCCAACTTATTTAATCCATAAGACGGTACATACATAGAAACACTATCTCCCCAATTTTATATATTTAAAAAATTCAAAGAAGATATGTAAATTGACCAAAGTCATGCAGATAATTAGGAGAAAAGCTAGCAATGAAACATGGATTGGCCTGGCCTGAAAGTCAACCATCTTTTCAAGATTGCATAACACCTCCCACAAAAAAATATTACCAGAGAGCTTGAGAAACCAGCTCCAAGAATTCTAACTTCTGGATCTAGTGTTTTGTTTCCAGGTAACATGAGGAAACATCTTCTGATTGCCTGAATATTTAATAGCACAGGAAACGAAAACAAATTGCACTACTTGGCCTTTACTGTGTGTTTTGTAACAGAGGTGGAGGTGACGGTTTTATTCTAAGGGGAAGAAAAGGCACCACACTCCAATTGCAAGTGTGTCTATTCAGGGTCAATGATTTGGCATTTTAGGTGAGAGAAAAATTAACATTAAAAGGATTTTGTAGTTTTGGGGCACCTGGGTGGCTCAGTCGTTAAGCATCTGCCTTCGGTTCGGGTCACGATCCCAGGATCCAGGGATCGAGCCCCGTGTTGGGCTCCCTGCTCAGCGGGGAGTCTGCTTCTCCCTCTCCCTCTGCCCCTCCGCTTCCCCCACCGCCTGCTGGTGCACGCGCTCTCTCTTAAATAAATAAAATCTTAAAAAAAAAAAAAAAAAGAAATCTTAACCAAAACTCTAGAAGGGGCATAACATCTTTTATGAAGCAGGACCTTGTAAATATGGATCTGGGGCAGTCCAAGATATTTTTATCCAACAAGGTCAGGAAATGAAGTGTTCGAGTTAACCCTTTTTCTCATAACTAGTTACCACTTGTTGCATATACATCAGACCCATTTTCAAAAAGACAGAATGTAAATGCACTTCTTTCTCTTGATTTTATTTTTTTTCTGTTTTTGCCTCCTCCAGATTTGTTCTTCTTTGCCTTGTTCTGTGCTCTAAGAGTACAACTCTAGTAAGCACGTCACTCAGGCTCCCTAGACTCTGGCGTCCGGTTGTGTGCAGACAATCAGAAGCACCAACAAGAGATCCTAGGGCAGGAGGGAGGAAGGTTAGGGATGCTGCCATGCCCCAAACCCTCCCTGGGCCTCGGTATCTCCCAGGGCTCCAGTCCTCACCAGGCTGCAGTAACTTTCTCTCTTTGCTCCTCTGTTCCGGGGTGGGAGCAGCTTCCCGGAGTGACTGAGCCCTGGGTGCTTCTCCATCCGTCCTTGGTTCCGCTCACACAACCTGCCCTTCTGAAAATGGTCCCTTCATTAAACACTCTTCAGTTAACCCTTCAGGGAATGACACCAGCAACCCTGACCAACATCACTGCATTTGCCATTCTGTATTTACTGAGTGATTTCTACATGCTGTTCTAAGAATGAGGGCAAATACAGAAGAAACGCAGGACATACTGTTCCTCTCACGGTACCTGAGAGTCCAGGTAGGGACATAAGACTGCCAAAAGACAGAGTCTGATGCTCAATCAAGGCAATATCTCCAAAGGCCCAAACTTGTCCTATGCTTCTAGCGACCCCCACCCTCCACCAAAACATGGCTGTCCTCGGTCCCAGTCACCGAAAGCCAGTGTAAACACCTGGCAATAGGGCTCAGGGATGACTAGACCATGGCTCTACGTCCATGGATGACAGAGTAAAACTAGTTCTGGACTCCTTCTTTTGCCTCATGCCTCCAAGCCCATTGTATCGGGAGCTCCTGCAGATTCTGGTCCTTAAAAATCTCTCCAATTCATCCAATTTCTTTTTAGTGTTCCTGTTCTACTCTAGTAGAGGCTGGGATGATTTCTCACCTCCATTTCTGCAATAACCCTCTGACTGCTCCCCCAGCCTCCAGTCTGGCCCCTGCAGTCCCCACCTGACTGTGAAGCCAGAGGGATCTTGGTGATGTCATTCTCCCGCCGCAGATCCCACCTCGGATAAAGTCCAAACATGAAGTGGCTTAGCTCTGATCATGACCATCTCTGCAGACTCTTGACACTCTTCTCATGGAGCGCTCCAAAGAGACCGAACTTCTTCCAGTTCTTTAACAGAGCTACGTGTTTTCTTGCCTCGGTGCCTAGACCTATACTATCTCTGTTGTCAAGAATACCCTTTCTGTCTGCCTTCCCCAACCTGGACCTGGCTAACTTCTATTTTTATTATTTGCATCTCGGCACAAGCATCACTTCCTCTGATAGTCATTCCCCATTGCCCCCATCCTCCACCCCCCTCCAGAAACAGAACTTTGGATTAGGCAGTGCTCCCATGAAGGAGCATCCAGAGCATCCTTTCCTCCTGCATCGCCTTTTCGAGTACTGTTCTGTAACTGCCAGCTGGCCTGCCCACATTCCCTCCCTGACAGTAAGCTGGGTCAGGGCAAGAACTCTGCCTCTGTGGTGGCTCAGGACCTAGCCAAAAACCTGAAGGGTCAAGACTGTCCGAAACGTTGAAATTTCTTAAATCTCAACCAGGATGGATGGACCAGCAGTGTGAAAATTCCTATCCTAGTATTGTTTAGGAACAAAGAAGGTACCTGTCAACAGACACAGGACCTGTATGCCTATGGAGGTATTGTCTAAATATATCTGTAGCTCTCCATGCTCCCAAACCATCCACCCTGAGGCAAGTAAAATTCCATGCATGAGTTGAGGAAGGAGAGCAGGGCCTTTTCTGTGGATCCCCCTCTCTCCCCCCTCTACCCATCCCACAGTAGGTGATACCTGCTTGAATAGAGGATGCCTGCCTTATAGCACTGGGTTATTTTCAGAGGCTTCATTATCTCAGCTGGAAAATCCTGGGGCAGCTTTTTGCAAACCAAATGGAGTTCAATTAATGTATCGAGAGCAAAGGATCAAGACCTAAATATTGAGAATCAACATTAGCAAAAGTCTCTCAGCACCCAGATGGTCAAGTTCAACCTCTTGAAATGCTCTTAGAAGAGGGGAAACAGATTTTCCTGGAATGGTGCTTAGAGGCACGGAATGAACTAAAATGAACTCATCTTATTGGGTATTGATGAAATCACAGAACCATGCTTGGTGAGCACTCTCCTCAACTCTTTTTCTCAAGGCTATCCAAAAATAGTTAAATGCCCCTTTTCACTAGCTTAGCATTGCCAGGGAAACCTTACTAATTCATCTCCCACTGATTAAAAATGTATGATAATTAGGATGAATACTTAAGTTTGTCTATGGAAGGAACAGATTTTCTTAAAAATAACAAGGCTATGAAAATGTTTTTTAAGCTCATTAAAATGAACCTTTTGTGCACTCTGTTGTATACAAAGATGCAGAGCATCCTTTCCTCCTGCATCGCCTTTTCGAGTACTGTTCTGTAACTGCCGTCTTGCCTGCCCACATTCCCTCCCTGACAGTAAGCTGGGTCAGGGCAAGAACTCTGCCTCTGTGGTGGATCAGGACCTAGCCAAAACCCTGAAGGGTCAAGACTGTCCAAACTGTTGAAATTTAAGAAAATGAAAGAAATCTCAACCAGGTTGGATGGACCAGCAATGTGAAAATTCCTATCCTAGTCTTGTTTAGGAACAAAGAAGGTACATGTCAACAGACACAGGACCCATAAGCCTATGGAGGTATTGTCTAAATGTATCTGTAGCTCTCCGTGCTCTGCCTAATCCAAAGGGGGAAAACATAGTGGCTTGGCCATTCGTGTTCATCTCCTCTCCCTTAAAAGATCCCAGTAAAATATGTATAAGCCCACCAGAGAATGAGTGCTCAATACATGTCTGGAGGACAGACAGCAATGGATCAGACAGTGTCTGAGGACAGACAGCCCAGTGATCGACTGCAGAGGAAAGAAGGAGCCAAGAACGTTACAACCTGAAGGGCTTGTATTCTCTCTAGCATTCCAGAGAAGTGTGAGCTTCTTGGCTCTGTACACCTGCAGGGGCTTGGAACCTCCCGAGAGAGAGTTAAGGGTGATTCAGGGCTGGAAACAGGGTCCTATGGGAGGTTTGCAAGCTGAGTGGTGAGACTCTCATAAAGCTTTCAACCGGGTGGTCTCCCACCAACCACACCCAAAGACTGGATAATTTTCCTCAGTAACTCAATGGATCCAGACAAAAGTTCCCAACACCAACATTTGCAGAATTGGAAGAGGTCTCTTGGTAAGGCTGACTTGCCAAACAGTAACTGTATCTAAATTCCCACCAACTGATAACCCCTCTCCCCACACACGGGAGGATGTGGATTGGAACCCACAGGTTCCAATAGGCTTCTTCATCCTTCAATGTAAAAAACGAGCAGCTAGCAAAAGATCACCAAACATTTGAGGAAAACTCCAGCAAGTCAGATGAAGATCCAGAGAAATAGACAAAATAATAATAATAATAGGAGAGACAAAGAGCACAAAGAAAACAAAACTAATTAATAGTCTCCACGAATTAAGAGGAAAATACAGTATCCAGAAAACAAGAACAAAATTCCATTAAAAGGGAACATTCAAAGAACTAAAATAGCTGAAATTTAAACACACTATATTCACGAAAAGTGTCACAAAAATAAAGTAAGAAGAAAAAAATGTGACAGAAGTAAGAGAGAAAGAAACAGACTTAGAAAATCAATCCAGGAGGTCATCTTTCCAACAGGGGATGCAGAGAGAGAGAGAACAAAGAAAAGAGAGGAGGACATTGCCAAATACATAATATGAGAACATTTCCGAGATCTCAGATATGAGTCTTTCAATTAGTTTACAAATAGGTTTCAAAATGAGTGATAAACACCCACTGATTTTTAATAATAAATCTTTTAGATCTATTTGATTTTTAACCTGTCTTTATTGTTTTAATAACATTTAAACTTTCATTTAAAATAACTTTTAAAGAGGAGTATCTTATCTATTTTCTTAGGTCTGTTATGAACGCCAAAGCCATGCCCCCTTCCTTTGCCTAACTATGTACACTTAAAAAAGAACAACTATTTAGGGCTTTATTTCCTTTTTCAGATTTTTGACTAATTCAGCCCAACTTTCCTTTCCCAACCACTTTTAAACAAATTGTTGAACTTGTTACTATGTATTTCACTTCCTGTATTTCTTAAAAGCAGAATGTGAGTGCTGTTGAATCAAACACCAAGATCATCTCTCTTTTTATGCATATCCTTCTATAGTAATAAGAATATTTCACTAGGGGTTGTCTAGGTAAGAAGCAAGAAGAGATAGATAACAGCTATGTGATACAGGCTATAGTAGATAGAGGCAATAGACAGACAGACGGAGGGGCAGAGGTAACAGACAGATACAGACAGATGAATAAGCATGACCAAAATGGTGCTTCTGGTGGTAGAGGGAAGTCCGCACTTTCAAATGAAAGTGGTACATCATCCAAAAGATAATATTCACTTTTTTTGTTTGTTTGATTTTAGTTTTATACTAAACTAGCTACGTGAGGAAGCTTCCAAGTCTATGGTGGTCTACAAATTCAGAAATCCTTCTGCTATGAACACCTGGATATACTAGATAAGATGTAATAAGAAAAGGTTGCTTGTTTGGGCTTTAATGTACTGCTGAGCTGCAAAAAAGAAAAGGAAACTCCCAGGTGCCAAAAAAAAAAGGGGGGGTGAATGGGTGGGAAGGCACTGAAAACAAGGGTGGTGAGTATTATTCAAGCTGGTCCCTGGAAAGTGGAGTGGAGTGGGGTCATGGCAGGTAGTGGGTTGGCAGTGAGGGGGTGGGCTGAGGACTTGGGAGGTCAATACATACATGATCGTTAAGGCTCTGTAAGCCCATGACTTGGGAAACTGGAACAAGGTTCCTGCAGAGAGCCAGAAATCCCAAAAGGATAAAAACCTCTGTGAAAGAATGTCTTACAAAATAATCTCTGCTCAACAGCTTGGGGAGATGACCTGGAAACTTCTTTCCGCTGGGGAAAAACAAACAAACAAACAAAAAAACCTCCTCCCTCCCCTTGTACCCAGGACTGAGGGTATTTTGATTGAAAGTTGCATTTATGGCACAGTTATGCTGCCAGGAATTAGGGATGTCTACACTGGCACCAAACCATCACAACAATTAAATGTGGTCAGGGTTAGCAAGCACAGTGTATAGACAAGGAAGCTGGGAATCAGAGAGATTTGGTAATTCATCTAAAGTGAAAGGGACTGAGTGACAGAACTGGGATTCAAACTCCTATCTTCTAACCTCAATTCCAGAGTTTTACTCACCAGTATTAGTGGGCGGTTAATTTGGGCCTCTGTTTTAGACACTGAAACTGTGTCCACTGACCACAGTGCCAATGTAACTTGATTTTACATTTTCCCTTTGTTTCCAAAATGCAGTGTCAATCATGGTGTGGCCGGCAATACGTTCAGTTATGAGGCCACCACAGTGTGTCCAACTAAGATTGAAGAAAACAGAACCAAGAAAGTACACATCTTGTGAGCCTCTTAAGAGGAGAAGCACTTCACAAGTAAGGATTTATGGTGGAGAGAAGACGGACAGAAGAACTGCGTGAATCTTCATTCCGGATGAACTAACAGAGGGGCCTTTTCAATAGTGTTCCAAGTTCAAAGAATATGGTTGAAAACTCTACATAAGCTTTGGGTGAGGGAGACAACAGTGTGCCCCCAAACACTGGGAAAAGGAGGAAATAAGGCTAAACTAGTAAAATGATTACTCTTTTCTGGTGGTTGCCAAAAGACCATGTGTTCACGAACATGTAACTGAAGTGCCTGAGATCATCTAAAACCCAGAACGAAGTCATATGGGAACAATGTTGAGGAGCCAAGACTAGAAAGTGATTTAATTTGAAGTCCTATGTTCTGATCCCCATCAGGAATAAGACTGGGTGAACAGAAGGGGAGGGGAGGCATCTACTTGGGGGAGCCCTGCCCATTTAGGTACAGCCCAAAGGAGATGGGGGTCTCAGTAAAGTAGTAATTACCATTATGGCCACCTTAGCAAGGCTTTCCTGATCCCAGAAGGAGTGGCTTCCAGCTTCCTTGTCTAAAATACACTTCTTCAGGTCTGTTAGCATCTCTTGTATTGATAACTTTGGTGACAATTTAATTTCCCACATGGAGAGAATGCACTGCTTAGGCTGCCTTGAAAAGTCCATATTGGTTTTGTTACTTTGAACAAAATTCACTAATGGGTTGTTCTGGTTTATTTAAGTTCGCTGAGTCTGGTAGGAGAGAACTGCGTTTTTATTTGTCCTTTTACTCCCAAGGTTATTTAGTGGAAGTTTTTTTTTTTCCTTTAAAGTTTGAGAAGGTAAGAATACCAAAAATGGACAGACGAATATGCCATGTAATCATTAACATATATATTTTTGAATGCCTGCTTTGTATCAAGCAATGTTCTAGAAAGCTGGGATTTTAAAATGATAACATGGGTGTTCCAGACCTCAAGGGTCTTAATGACTTTAAGATCTAGGTAGGCACATAAGAAAAAAATCTCAAGTCATTATAAAGGGTGCCATGATGGCCGGATCTACACACTAGGTATAGTGGGACCAGTGCTTCACTTATGCTGATTTTTTTTTTTTAAGATTTATTTATTTATTTATTTATTTGAAAGAGAGAATGAGATAGAGAGAGAGAGAGCATAAGAGGGGGGAGGGTCAGAGGGAGAAGCAGACTTCCCGCCGAGCAGGGAGCCCGATGCGGGACTCGATCCCGGGACTCCAGGATCATGACCTGAGCCGAAGGCAGTCGCTTAACCAACTGAGCCACCCAGGCGCCCTATGCTGATTTTTAATAGGCGACTAAGGAAATTGTCAGGGGAGTGAATTATTTAAGGGTGGCTGGGGCATAAATGATGAGATGGGAGGAACTGGACACTTAGGGAAGACCCAGAACCTCATAGGGTTTTTATGTAATACTGGGGAGTTTTGAGATTAGTGAAGGGTCAGGGCGCCATCTTGAGCAAATGGATAAATCTTGAGTGTAAAACACTGCCTTGGCTAGCTGGGTGTAGGGTAGATGGTAGAGGATGGGGAAGGGGCAAGCCAGAAACGAAGCACCTGGTAGGGAATATGTCCAAAGAGTCTGGAGAACAGGGGATATAGCCCTGGACCAGGGCAGCAAAGAGCTGAATATGAACAACGAGGTATTTAGATATTTATGAAGTGACATATTCTTGAGGATTCAGTGCCTGCTGGGTGACCTTTTCCACAGAAAGAGCCGCAATCCTGCCTGCTATTCTATGGAGGTTTCTATTTGAGAAACTGAATATTAGAGTTTTTAATGCAAACTCTTAAGTAGCTATGTGTCACCAACCAAGGGGATGAGCCCAAGATGCGGGGGCATTTGTCATTGCTGCTCAAGTTTTAGCATCCAGGAGCCCATGAAGTCCTGGCCATTGTCCCTACAGTTTAGATGGGCTGTTCCGCCAGGTGCTACAGTCACAGGAACTCGGGTATCATGATTAAGAAACTGGGCTTCCTACTGGAACCCCAGATCTACTGTTTGTTTCCACTCTCCCTTCTGAACTAAATTTCATTGTCTATACAATAAAGCTTAGAGTACCTACGACCGAGGGCCGTTATTTAGATCGAATGAGATACTTGCTTAAATTCACGCATAAGTGGCAGAACCCAGATTCCATCATGGATCTAGCTGACTGCAGAGACGACACTCCCTTTCTCCTTCTTTCTCTTTCATGTTTAACATACGCATTATTTTCATATTTTAAGAAATGCTACAATTTCAGTTTCTATCGCCCCTTTGACCTAAGAGATATTTCACAAAGAGCTTTTAAAAATCCAAGAAGAAAGGCTTATTGTGCTTCAGTTTGGCAAATAATTTTCTACTTTGATTCCACTAACATCAGAGAATGCTGTTTATGGTATTCCAACCTCGGGAAATTTATTGCATTTTTGGTGAGCTAATCTATATATAATTTTGTCAATGTTCTGCCTGGATTTGAAAGGAAAATATATTCTTTATTATCAGTGTACAAAGTTTGTGATGTATCCCGATCTCCCTTATTAATTATGTTGTTTGGGTCTTTTATATCTTTACTGACCTTTTGTCCACTTGGATGGAGAGTATGTTGAAATGCCTACTATTAGTACATTTCTATTTTGTCTTGCATCTTCTAGAGTTTCCACTATAAAGGCCGCTGCTGTGTTACTGGGTGCACATTCACAAGTGGTGAATGTTCCTTGTGCATTCTGGCCTTTAGCAGCAACCAGTCCTTTGTCCTGTTTTGTGCTTTCAGTCTGCATTTTACCTTATCATATATCAAGCTCAAAACTGGTACCTTTTGTCAGCACTGTTTGTCTGCATTTGCCTTGTACGCTTTGCCCATCTCTTTGGTTTCTGCCTTTGAAAATCCCTTTGTGTTAGGCGTGTCTTGGGTCCAGCACCGAGTTGGGTTTTGCAGAGTCCACCTCTCTGACTGGTACATTGTACTCTGTCCAGCATGTAACCAGAGTTCCGTAAAATATTTGTTTCCTTTTTCCTTTTCTTTTCTTCCTCAACCAGGGTCAAGACTCACCTAAAACCATGATCTCTTTTTCTCCCCCAGCTTTACTGAGGTATAATTAACAAAATTTTAACATCTTTGGTGATTTGATATACGTGTACATTGTCAGAGGTCAATCTCCTTAGCCGCAGTTCTGGGTCTCTCTGGACTTAAGTCCCCTCCGGACCCTCTGGCTTAGCTGGAGTCCCATTTTCAGTCCTGCCCTGTGGTTCTCACCTCCTGGCAGGATAGGCTCTTCCGCACCACCTTATCAATGGTGGACTTGAAGACCACGATATGAAAGTGTACAAATGCATTCCCTCTTCTGGCTTCACAGATGAAGTCTCCAATGTTTGAACCAAGGCCTGGTGTCTCCCAAAATATTCTTTAAAACAGAATTCGGTGCCTTAGGAGGGAGTTAGAGCATATAGTCCACAGCTGGAAAGAAGCCTAGACATCACTGACTTAAACTCTCTCCCCAGGCATGAATCTCTTCTACAATACGCCACATTTCCTAGTCTCTGCCTTTTTCTGGTCTTGGTGAACTGACACTGTCACCCACACTATAGGCCTGCATTTGAAACCCAGCAAAACCATATATTAGCTCTATGATGTTTGGAACTTACATAAGAGCTGAGCCTCCATTTTTTATCTACAGAATGGAGACAAAGCAAAACTCAGAGTGCTGTTAAGAGGACCAAGCAGGGTCACAGATTCAAAGACTGGGCAGGAAATGTGAAGGACCAGGCAAGTAGCTAATAGAACCCCCCAAGGGTATGGCAATAGGAGTGACGAGGAGAATCCATTCCCTTGTACGAAGAGAAGTCTCTACTGGGCTCCTGCAGATTGGAAACCTGCCTGCAGCAACATGGGCCAAATAATCTCACCAGATCTTTCCACTGTTCTAGAAGAGCAGCAATCTGGCTTTCTAATGTGAAATTTCCCAATGATTCAATGTGGTAAGTAATTCCAATTTCTTTGCCATTTTTTTTAATTCTTTTTTTTTTTTTTTTAAGATTTTGTTTATTTATTTGACAGAGAGAGACACAGCGAGAGAGGGAACACAAGCAGGGAGAGTGGGAGAGGTTGAGAAGCAGGCTTCCCACTGGGCAGGGAGCCCTATGCGGGGCTCGATCCCAGGACCCTGGGATCATGACCTGAGCCGAAAGCAGACGCTTAACTGAATGAGCCACCCAGGCGCCCCAGTAATTCCAATTTCTTTAAAACACCAGACACACCTTATCTGCGGGCTGGGTACACCTGTCAACAGTCTCTGATCTGAAGTAATTAGCATAATGCCCAGCACGAGATGGGCACTTGATAAATTAGGAATTCACCAGATCTAACACCTTAGACATCAGACTCTTGGAAGAAAGGACCTATCTGACTGGGTAACCTAGAGACCAGGAAAGATCAGGCCCAGAGTAACCAGAACATCAACTGCGGGCCCGGGAAATCAGCAGAAATCGAGCGGGACAAAGTAGAGAACAGGCTGGAGTGGCTCATGCCTGCTCAGTCTGCCTGCTCCGACTCCTCCTTGGCTGATGGTCTCCTCTCTCTCCTGCAACCACAGCTCTGAGCCCTGGGCAGACATACTGGTGTGGGAGGGGAGCAGGCTAGATCCTGCAGCTGCTGGAGTCAGCCAGGCTTATTAGGAAAAGAACGAAAAAAGCTTTGAGCTCTGAGCCAAGGAGGCAACTTCCTCCCTGTCCCTATTCCCTTTGGCTTTTCCCCATCAGCAACTCAGAACGTAGCCAAATACATCCTACTCGGGTGGGCTGCCACTGTCCCACACATGTTACAAATAAGGGCCAGCAGAGCTGTCCCTATTTTTAGCATTTGAATGTGGCTGCCAAGATCACCAAGATTCCCCATTTGCTGGCTCAATTCCTCTCCCTCTCCTCCACATCTCTCTTATTTTCCTCCCAAATAGACGTTTTCTGTTTGGATGAGTTAAAGTAGATATCTGGGGGAACAGGGACCCCAAATATTTGCTCCTCTTGCTAAACTTTTTATAATCACCACAGACTGGGTGATATCTCTTTCCCGTGGCAAGAGAAATTGTGTACAGACTTTGAGAAATAGCACTCCAGGGTTGGATCAAAGCCACTCCTTTTTCTCTCTTGAGCATAAAGAGAGGCTTAGAGCAGAAAACTACAGTAAGGATCCTCTTGTGGAAACTTCCAAGTACACAGCTGAGGGCACCAAGGTCCAGGGGGGCTGATGTGCTTACTACCACCTAACATTAATAACAAATATTATGATACCTTATATTCATGAAGGATTTCCTGTACTAAGCACTTCACATGGATTTCCAGCTCAGTGAGATATCTATTTCAATTATTCCCATTTTACAGAGGACAAAACTGAGGTTTCTTGGTTTGCGAAACTTGCCCAAAGTCCCATACACTAGCAGTGGTACACCCAGGGAAGACACTTGGGATCCAATTCTTCAACTCTTCCCAGAACCAAAGCTCAGTGCACAGATTAGTCATGAGGATAAAAGGAAGAAGAATGGAAGAAGAGAAGGAGGGAGGCCGGCCAGGGCTTGAACAAGCACATTATCTCAGCGGGGCCCTTTCAGGCTTTTCTCTGGAAACTGCTGAGTGCTTTGAGAACACAAGCATGGCCCTCACAACCTCAGCGGCCACCACATGGCTGAGATCCAGAGGTCTCTGGGTCCCTTTACCTGTTCTCAGGGTCAGCAGAGGCCAGACTCCGGGTGACATAGCACATCTTGAGGGGGATGTTCTTCCGATCTCTGTGGAAGGAGCACGGCTGTGATGACAGGGCATCTGAGGACCCGGCCCCTAACCGAGGGGATTCGGGCGGAGGTGTTTCCCAGCCGATCTCTGATACTGGGGAGCCTTTCTTCACATAGGGTGTGGCTTCTCGCATGTACTTCACTGCAAGGAAAAAGACAACAACAGTGCTTTTAAGTACATCGCGGCTGAATTTCTGGAAAGTCTGATTGTGTTTTCGAAACTTGCATTAGATGAGCTCTTAATACCGATGCTCTTAAATTCTGAACAAGAGTCACAATTGCTGTTCCTCTCAAAACAGTTTTTCTGTTATTTAAATTCTATACCAAAGTGGTATTTAGAACTTGCTATTACAATGACCTGAACTTGAGAATTACTTTAAACTTTTTTCAACAATGACAACTTTTATCTTTTCTGATTTTAAGTTGCATTCTGGAGAAGAGGCTGAAAGACAAATGGGCAGAGAAGGAGAAAGCATAACTTAGGCTTAAAGGCACATAATTGTTCCATACAGAAGCAGGGAATCTGGTAGCCATATTCTCTAACTATGTCCTTATTCAGAAGCAAGAAGAACAGGCTTTTCAAGTTAATAGTGCTAAGAAAACATATACACACACACACAAAAAAAAAAACCTCAAAAAAAAACAACCAACCCTCACATAAAAGGATACTTATTTTGCAATGGAAAAAATTTGTATGAGCAAAAATATCTTCTGTAAGAGCTGAAAACTAGGACCAACCTAAATATCCACCAGAAAAATAATAAATTATAAGACATCTATACAGTCATTTTTAAAAATGAGATAGATACAGATGTGTTGATGTAGAAAGACCTACAAGATCTATTATTAGTTTAAAAAATGGTAGAGAGAAGTGCATATATTGTAATCTTTTGTATCTAAATCATAAATACATAGCCTTGCATATATACAACTATTTCTGGATAGGAACATAAGAAAATATTAACAGCAGTTAGCTCTGGGGAGTGGAAATAAAAGTCAAGCTGTATTACCCTTTTATACCATTTTTATGTTTAGCCAATATGCGCCTATTCCTTTAATAAAATTTAAAAAAAACAAAAATAGTTCCAGAGTTGAGTGGAGCAGACTGAAAGTCTGCTCTTTGGTATGTTTCCTTGGTCTTAAGAAGTTATTTGCCTAAACTGAGGGTTGCTGGAGTGGTGGGGGGTGGGAGGGATGGGGTGGCTGGGTGATAAACACTGAGAAGGGTATGTGCTATGTGAGTGCTGTGAATTGTGTAAGACTGTTGAATCACAGACCTGTACCTCTGAAACAAATAATACATTATATGTTTAAAAAAAAAAAAAAGGAAGAAGATAGCAGGAGGGGAAGAATGAAGGGGGGGAAATTGGAGGGGGAGATGAACCATGAGAGACTATGGACTCTGAGAAAGAAACTGAGGGTTCTAGAGGGGAGGGGGGTGGGAGGATGGGTTAGCCTGGTGATGGGTATTGAGGAGGGCACGTTCTGCATGGAGCACTGGGTGTTATACAGAACAATGAATCATGGAACACTACATCAAAAACTAATGATGTCATGTATGGTGTTTAACATAACATAATAAAAAAAAATTAGAACAAAAAAAAAAAAAAGGAAGTTATTTGCCTCTTCTAAATTTAAGCATTTGGTCCTTAGACAACTTTTGTATTGACAGGGCAACTAGATTCTTGGAAGGTGCAATATAAATTTCCCTATCTTTCTGTCACTCACACAGTTTGGTTCTGTGCTGCTTTGCAAGGGGGAATTGGGCTAAGTTCCTTACTGGTATCTGTTATTACAAATGGCAGTGGACTGGAATGGGTACACACTGGAAGATATTTACTCCAGACCTTGGTAATTCAAGTCCACAAACTAACACCTTTATGGCACAAGACATGGGGCCAGGTTTATAGAGACTACCAAAATAAGCAATAGGTAGTTTCCATACTCAACAATTCAAATCATGGGTAACTCTAATGGATGCTGCTGGGTCCCATCAGATCCTTTCCACCAGCCTGAGCACGTATTTCCTAGATGCTGTGTGCTGGCTGAGAACAACTCTTAAGCTGCCCACCTGTTCCAGAAAACAGCTGTTGACCCAACAGAAGCCAGCAAGTCTGGGAAGCTACAGTTGCTGCTAGATCCCCCAGACAGAGGCTCTGCTTCTCAGGAACCCCACCTAAGATAGTGACATCACACAAATACATAAAGTATGGCACAAAGCAGAGAGAGATGTGTGTTATAACAGGAATAAAGTACGTTGGAGGAACTCACAAGGAAACTGAATCTAGGAGTATGAGGACAAGGTAGGTTCACAGCAATTTAGTAAGACCAAACACACCAAGATGCATGTAATATGGACAGATATTAGGGAACTCAACCACAGGTATCAAAAACAGCCATATTAATTCAAGACAGATGTCATTTAGTACCAACACATATTTGAAAAGATTTCAGGGTTTTAACTGAATATAAGTGCAATTAGGAGAAAACAGCTCCACGGTCACCACAAACCTGTTAGCATAAGCTGCCATTACGGAAGAAGAAAGGGCATTCACAGACGGGTGTATTTTAAGGAATATTATTTATTCGTGGGCAATATATTTAAAGAGGAACACAAATATACCTCAGAACAAATGCAGAAAATTTAAGGGGACAGATTTAAGCTGTCCAAAGCTGGAGTAAATAGATCTGTTTTGAAAACACTTAACTTTTTTTATCTCTAAAAATGTTTTAGTAGAAGCTAAAACACTGCTTAGCTTTGTACATTACTGACTTGTACTTATTATATACAGGAAATTCAAGTATCAGCTGAGATGGTTTGAAGGTTCTCCTTTGGTTGTATTATTATTCTTCCAGATGGAGTAGGGGATGAGTGTGGTGGGAGTGAGAATCCAGAGATGCTTCATGAAGTAGGTGTCCTTTGAACTTGGCCTTAAAAGGTAGACAGGACTTTAAAAAAGCAGAGATAGGAACAACAGTCCTTCTTTTATATAATGTACTCTGATTTACAAATCGCATTGCAGTCCCATAAGAAAGAAAAGTTGGACCTCGGTTTGAAGGGGAATAAAGAACAAACATTTATTATATACCTAACTATGGATGGAACCAGGGGCTTTACATATCTTCCCACATTTAAGCTTCAAAATGACTATTCAAGGCACCACCATATTTATAAGACAACTAAGGTCCAAAGGAAAAAACTGGGTAAGGGATCTTCCACTTTTTGAGTATCCATGTATGTACAAACAATAAAAGAATAAGTTGCTATTCCTTTCAGACCCTGCTAAAAAGAAATGTCTTGGAGGGCTCTTCTTTTTTTTTTTAAAGATTTTATTTATTTCACAGAGAGAGATACAGCTAGAGAGGGAACACAAGCAGGGAGGTGGGGGAGGGAGAAGCAGGCTTCCCACTGAGCAGGGAGCCCGATGCGGGGCTCGATCCCAGGACCGCGGGATCATGACCAGAGCCGAAGGCAGACGCTTAACGACTGAGCCACCCAGGCGCCCCTTGGAGGGCTATTCTTATTCTGATGGACACTAGGAGCTTTACATATGTTATCCTTTGCAAGACTAGTATTATTTTACACATCGGCACAATAAGCACAGAAGTTTAGCTTATGTGGCTGGTGAGTGGTGGAGCTGTAGTTTGACTTCCCAGAGATTACATTCTTTAACGACATCTGGCTACCTCACCTAGCTAACGAAGGCAAAATGACAAGCTAATAGGCTTTGACTTTACTCCACAGGCAGAGCTGATAGCCATGGTGGTCTTGGTCTGTGAGTGAGGGGAATCAGAGGTTAGCCATAGAGAGAAGTCTGGCAAGTGAGGTCAGGTGTACTGAAGAGAAAAGGTATCCGAGGTACATCACTAATTACGGAGCCATTGGGAGTTACTGCCACAGATACCCTGAGCTGTACTCAAAATATGCATGGAAAGCGTGAGGAGTCCCAGAAATGTGTGGTTTGAGCCACTCATGGGCAGGAGCATGGGGAATATAGCAAGTCCTGGCCCAGAAGCAATACCGACCAAGTAACCACTTCCTGTGCTGCACAGAACTTGGGGAATTTATGGAGAGAAGACATAGCAACGCCTTGAAGAAAGGCCTGGAAATGATATTTAAAATAGTAATCCTTTTAACTGACCAACTGAAAATAAGGACAGAGAAAATAAGTTAACAAGGTAGGGATGGTCATTTAAAGATTTCTTCATTCATCCCAAATCCAACTATTCATCATGTGCTGAGGACTATGCTATCCACGTGTGATGATTAAAAAAAAAAAAAGTCCCTGTTTAAGAACAATGTAAGCCTGTAAAAGGGGGAAGGGAAGTGAGTAGGTGGCGTGAGTTCTTGTGTTAATCTTACACCTAGTTTAAGGAGGTCCCAAGCTAGAGGAGTCTCTAGGGGACTGGCAAAATCAAATGCAAATCCCTTCTGGAGGAAGGCAATTTCATCCTAGGCTTCAAAGAGTTCCTATGAATCACTTTCAAGGGCAATGAACAGCATAAAGTAAGAAAATGTTGTTCACATAGAAATGAGGTAGCATGAGCAAGAACTAGTAAAAATAACTGAAAGCAGTGACAGTCCCAACAGAAACTACAAAGCAACAAATAAGTTTACCATGTGTAAAGAAACAAATGAAAGTCTGAGAGAATCTTCCACAGAATATTTTTTTAAAGATTTCACTTATTTGAGAGAGAGAGAGCAATCAGGGGGAGAGGGGCAAAGGGAAAGGGAAAGTGAGACTCTCAAGCAGACTCCCCGCTGAGCATGGAGCCCAATGTGGGGCTCGATCTCACCACCCTGAGATCACGGCCTGAGCCCATATCAAGAGTCAGATGCTCAACAGACTGAGCCACCCAGGCGCCCCTTCCAGAGAAGATTTTTTAAACAGTGACCTAACAGATTGGTAAAATAACCAAATAAAATATCTAGTAGTAGTAGCTGTAATAATAATTACTGCTATATAATATAGAATTATAATAAAAAACCAGAATTAAAACTTCAATAGGTAGACATATTAAAGAAGAAATTAGTGAGTGAATTGTAGATCAGAAGAAATTTTACAGAATGTAGCACAAAAATATAAAAATATGGAAAACATGGAATAGAGATGTGGAAGATGAAGTGAGAAGGTCTAATGTATGTCTAACTGAAGCCCCAGAAGGAAAGACAGAATGTGGCAGAGGCTAAGGATTTTCCTGAAGGAAAGACAACAACCCACGACTTTAAGAAACCTGACTTAATTTTGATAAACACCACCTGTGCTCTTCCCCATCAAGACAAAGAGAAATAAGGGGTCATCTTGCTTTCAACCTCAGGTAGGCTAAGCCTCTCCTTAGAATCCATGTTTCTTCTGAGAACTTTAGATATCACCTCTCCCTTTCACTAAAGTTTTGTAAGGAAAATTCAGCCAAATCCCTAAATGAGTCCAGCAATCTCTGGCACCACCAGAAAACAAGTTTGCAATTTCAAGGGGAAAAAAACAACAAGGAAACAAAGAGATTATCATCACCATCCCTGAACAAGATATGCTGAAATCACTGAACTGTTTCCACATCAGTCTTGAGGAAAAACAGGTAATGTCAACACATCCCTGCGTAAAGCCCCTTTGTTCAGGAGTCTTGCTTCTTGTTGATCTATATAGAAGACAGAAAATGGAGAAACTTGTTTTTGTGTATAACAAAGAAAGCAACAGAAAATTGCCATTGGCTTTCTCCAAGGGCCCACAATTTCTGGTCCAGAGGAAGTAATAAAATTGTCAGAATATCCCTTCTTGCTACAAGGCTTGGTCATCAGTTCTGAGCATAATTCTGCTGTCCAGCTGTCCCTCTCCAATCACCAACTAAGGCCTGAGGCTAAGTCCCTTCTCCCCTCAAGCAGAGAGTAAGAACAGTGTGGCCACACCTGGGTGTGGTAAAGCAGAGCCTCTAACACAAAAACCATGTGTGAAACCTTTTCTTGGTTCTTGGTGCCTTAGCCTCTTGAGATTTCTACACCTTGCAATCAAAATAATGAGAGGATTTAATTCAGGAAGGGTAAAGTGTTACCCAAAGACTAGATGTGACTGCAATAGGTGTCCCAATTACAGTGTATTAAATGATAGAGAGGTTTGTTTTTCTTTTCCTCAAAGTCTAGAGCAAAAGAAAAGGGCTGCCAGGACAAGCTTTGCTCCCTGAAGTTGTCAGGGGCTCAGCCCTCTGCCCCCTTCCTGCTCTGCATCCTAGCCTGCCATCTGATAACCCAAGATGCCTGCTTGAGTTCCAGCCATTATGACCAAATACCTATCAGCAAGAAGGGGGGAAAAAATAAAGGACACACCACGCTTCCTCCCTTAAGAACACTTTCAGAAGCTGACACACTACATCTGCTTACAAACCATCGACCAGAATTTAGCCACAGGGCCATTTCTAGAGGGAAAAGAAAGTTTACTCTTAACTCTGGTGCCAACCCAGCTAAAAACTGGTGGAGAAGGGAGGCTACTATTGTGGAAGAAGAAGAGAAGAGATATTAAGGGACAACTCTCGGTTTCTACCACACAAAAAATATCCCTAATGCTGTCAGCCCATCACAGCTAATTTTATGACACATAAGTACAAATAAATGCGTTGGAGAGATCAGTAAAAAGCACAATGATTAGATTCCATGAACTTTGCTAAGTGTTTTTTGCATACTAACTCATTAGAACTTCACAACTCTATGATGCAAGCACTGCGATCACCCTCATTTTAGCAAGGATGCAACGACGGGAAAGGGTTAAATCATATCCCCAGATTACACTGCTAGAAAAGGCAGAAGCCAGAGTCAAATCCAGTCAGCGTGGCTCCACAGTTCTTGCTTTTAACTACGAAGTAATACTGTTTCTCACACTTTTTTTTTTAATTAATTGAATGTGTGTGTGTATGTGTGTGTATTTAAGGCAACATTTTTATGCACTGGGAGAAAACATCCAATTAAGTGGCTATTGCCTGTAACATAAGGGAGCTTGATTTTGTAAGCCTAAACTATTAAACTATGGCATTTCAATAAATGCCTTTTAAGACACTGTAATATGTATGCATAATAGAGGGTTTAAGAGCTAGCGTTTGCATAATTACACCTCCATGTGCTTACAGACAGTAATTTCAGGCAACGAGCTGTTGAAACCGATCAAGAAGCAGCCAGGCCCCAGGTCAGGGTGCTCATAATCAGAACTAATTAATGAACCATGCCCTTTCTGGGCATCATGAATTAAAAACTGTGGTTGAGCAATTAAAATTCCAATCTTCACTTGCAAAAAATGAAAAGGCGGGGCAGGAGAGCCGTAAGGAGTGGTCTTCAAACCAATAATCCACCAAGTCACTTTCAATATGTTTCTGGTTTGTCATCTCAAGGACGAGCAGTTGCAAAGCTTTCAAAAGAACCTTCAGCAGAGCCCAAGTTTGTGAAGGCCCCAAGTTGCCACAATTAAATCTTTGTTGAGGCGGCCAGATGACATTTGAAAGGAAAAGCACACACAGGCTACTAATGAGGAAATGCTTGAGGCAAATCCAATCAGCTCTCCAACTAGGCTGGTTTCTGAGGAGCCCGCGAGTCCCTCTGACAAGTGCGAGTCTTCTTAAAAATAACAACAAAAACAACAGAAAAAAGGATTTCCAGATTACAGGAAGAAAAAGAAATACTTCATTACTCTGAGCGAGGTGAACACAAAATGTGCATTTTCTAATGTGATTAAGGCGAGAGGGGACCAGCTGGAGGCAAGAAATCTGGGCATTCGGACCGCGGGTGAAGCTTTCAGGTTGGGGACAGGTTGGTGACAATGCGATTTGCTGACAAAATGCCATGTAAGACTTTCCCTTCATGGCATTTTCCTAGGCCATCTCAGGGAGGAAAGGAGCAGAGGGGGTTCATCAATGATCTCAATCAAGAAATGATGAGCGAAGGAATACAAGCTTCTTGGAGGATATAGCTAACCTCTCGGGAAGTGGAGTCGTGAGCTGGAAAGAGAACTGGCCGTGGGAGTCGGGGACCAGGGTTACAGTTTCAGCTCTGCCACTAACTAGCTCTCCAGCCCCAGGCAAGTCACTGCCCTTCCCGGACCTCATTTTCCTTACCTGTCAAGGAGCGAAATAAAAGTCCCTACCCTTCAAACATTCTATAATTCCTTGGGAAGCTGTCTCTTCTGACAATATATTTAAAAAAAAAAAAAGGTTTCTTTTCTTACCTCATCTTGCTGTTTGTGTCTTCACCAACAAACAGCTCTGTTAAAATGTGTGCCACAATCTTAGTCCTTAGGTAGATGCATCTTGTGACTTTTTACCAAACTCTACAGGCATCTGACAAATGTGACAATAAGTCTATGTTGAGATTATGTACTCAAGT
The DNA here is from genome assembly GCF_029215605.1 of Mirounga angustirostris. Lineage (NCBI taxonomy): Eukaryota > Metazoa > Chordata > Mammalia > Carnivora > Phocidae > Mirounga > Mirounga angustirostris. The sequence continues at coordinate 19,180,858 of NW_026991712.1, read as the reverse complement.
TACTTTTTCTTTGATTTGGCAGAGTTGTCTAGAAGAATCATTATTCTCATTCACTTACCAATATTTATTTCTCTTCCATTCTGCCAGGGGGAGGGGTCCTTCAAGGTAGGATTTTTTTTTTTAAGATTTTATTTATTTTTTGACAGAGCGAGACACAGCGAGAGAGGGAACACAAGCAGGGGGAATGAGAGATGAAGAAGCAGGCTTCCTGCTGAGCAGGGAGCCCGATGTGGGGCTCGATCCCAGCGCCCTGGGATCATGACCCGAGCCGAAGGACTGAGCCACCCAGGCGCCCCTCAAGGTAGGATTTTAAGAGACATTTGAAGGATGACCCAAAGGCTCTCGTGAAGTCATAAGCACATTCTGGGAGAGGGTACTGAGTTTTAATGATTGGCGTCAGGAGTAAGATAAACTGGTTACGAATTTCTTGAGTAATTGTTGGCCTCCTATTAAAAATCTATCTCAAAATTATCCTATTTTAGACAGTACAGTTATTCGATGTAATCTGCCTTGATTCTTCAATGAAGCAAGATTATTGCCCCCAGAGAAGCCTCCAGAGACCCAAGGGGAGTATCCTATCCCCTAAGTCCTACCACCACTCAGAAACACACTGACTGGTTTGGTTATCCATTAATACAATAAACATTTAATAAGTTCCTGCTATGGGCAGGGCCCTGAGTGTTGGAGTTATCCCAGTCAACAAGACAGGCTGGGTGCCCACCCTCGAGGTGCCCGCACTGAGGTGCACATGTGCCTGTTGCGGGGGGAGGGGGAACATCAGGCCAATAGATAAATATAGGGCACTGCTCTGAAAGAGACACACACCAGAGGCCTGGAGTCTGTCCCAGTTCACACAGAGCCCCTCACTAGCTGGCTCCTGCCTGCCTCTTATTGTCATCTCAGCTGACTGACCACCTCTTGGTCTCCACAGTTCACACACCAGCCACAAAGAAATTCTCTTTCTTTTTTTTTTTTAAAGATTTTTTATTTATTTATCTGAGAGAGAGAATGGGAGACAGAGAGCATGAGAGGGGGGAAGGTCAGAGGGAGAAGCAGACTCCCTGCCGAGCAGGGAGCCCGATGCGGGACTCGATCCCGGGACTCCAGGATCATGACCTGAGCCGAAGGCAGTCGCTTAACCGACTGAGCCACCCAGGCGCCCCTGGTTTTACCAGGTTTTTTTTTTTTTTTTTTTAAGATTTTATTTATTTATCTGAGAGAGAGAATGAGAGACAGAGAGCATGAGAGGGAGGAGGGTCAGAGGGAGAAGCAGACTCCCTGCCGAGCAGGGAGCCCGATGCGGGACTCGATCCCGGGACTCCAGGATCATGACCTGAGCCGAAGGCAGTCGCCCAACCAACTGAGCCACCCAGGCGCCCAAAGAAATTCTCTTTCATTCTCTGAACATGCCACGCTTGCCCTCTCCTGCCTCTGTTCTTTGCACATGTGGTCTCTTCTGCATGGAAACCTGTCTGGAAAACATTCCTCTCTACATCCTGTAAGCCTTAGTTCAGGTAAAACCTCCTCCCTAAGTCCTCCCGATATGCCTTCCTTAAGCTCCAGCCGCGCCTTGCGATCTCCACTGATATGACCAGCATCAGGACATGAACATTATGAGGATGGCCTATGCCACGCAAGGCACTGTGCTCATGATCTGACACACACTTGAGCACTTACACATCACAGTTCTTTCTTTGTACACAGGTCTCTCCGGTGGAAGCATGAGGTCTTCAAAGTTGAGTGAATACTCTACAGTAGAAGTGAAAACTCTAGACTCTGGAGCCACATTACATAGTCTCAAATCTTGCCTCTGCCACCTATGGTGGGCAGTGAACTGGGAGGTTACATTTCCTTAATCTTTCAATGCCTCCGTTTGTCCACCTGTAAAATGGGGATAAATAGGAGTGCCGGCTGGTGGATCAAATGACCTAATACACACAGAGGGCTCAGGACTGTGTCTAGCACATGGTAAGTGCTCATCAGTGTTAGAAAAAAGGAAAACTTGGTATCCACATCTATAGCCAAGCAATTAACACTACGTCCGGCTGTCAAATATGGAATTGTTGAGCAAATGAATGACAATGTTAACAGGATCTCCAAGATAGAATTTTTCACAGATTTGTTCTTGAGGAGGAGTCATAACTGATCAGCAGAGGCCAGAGAATACCTGTCACTTGTCCAAGGTTTTAAGACAAAGAAGCAACAGACGAAGGTCAGAAATCCATTTCCTCTATCCTGTAGAATGGGGGTTAGCAAGCTTTTTCTGGAAAAGGCAAGACAGAAAATTTGGCAGGTTCTGTGGACCTTTCGAGTCTCTGCCACAATTATCCGATTCTAGCATGAAAGAACCACAGACTACATGCAAACAAATCAGTGTGACAATGACATTTTCTTTACAAAAACAGGCAATGGGCCCGATTCAACCTGGGAGCTTTAGAAAAGTAGCAATAACTACTTACTATGACTTACTTACTATGCATCGGGCCCCACTTAAAATGTCTGAGGTCTACTAGCTTATTTAAAAGCAATTCTATGGGGATGCCTGGGTGGCTCAGTCGGTTAAGCGGCTGCCTTCGGCCCGGGTCATGATCCCAGGGTCCTGGGATCAAGTCCCACATCGGGCTCCTTGCTCAGTAGGGAGCCTGCTTCTCTCTCTCTCTCTCTCTCTCTCTCTCTCTCCCTCTGCTTGTGCTCTCTCTGTCAAATAAATAAAATCTTAAAAATAAATAATAAAAAAATAAAAGCAATTCTATGAAGTAGGTTTATTATTATGCCTACCTGACAAGCAAGGTGAGTGTGGCATGGAGGCTGGAGAGACTTGCCCAAGGTCTCAGAGCAGAGATTGGCAGAGCTGGGATCTGGACTGATGCAGTCCAGCTCCAAAGTGTCCAGTCCTGATCACTAGAAAGTGAACGAGCTCTTTCCTTGCGCTCTCTATGCCTCCACATGTGGCCAAATGCTCCTGCCTGAGTTCTGTTTATCCAGCCATGAACAGTTTAGAAATCATGCTTTTCAAACACCATTTTGAGTGTGAGATATCTTCCACAGATTCCTTTTCTCATATTGAACCCAAATCTCACTCCTATAATTTGGATTCACTGATCATGGCTCTCCTCTGCAGAGATATAAAAAGCATCTTGAGTGTCGTCTAAACTAGTAATACTTAAGTGTTTGGCTTTCTATAAAGAAAAAGATAAGCCAGATTACAAAGAGACTGGCACGACTGGTCCCTTGCTCATCTGGCATCCAGATGTTATAGGGTCCCTGTCTACATTCTCTCAGAGCCTAAAGGTGGTAATGGATGAACTTAATGTGTGACAGGCATGACAGATGTTACTTTTACTTCAGGCCCCTAGATAAAGCTGGAAGAGGTACCCAATGCCTTAGATGACAAAACTAAGATTTTAAGAGTTTTACACAGGCCCCAAATTAATAGGGATAAGATGGAACATGCTGTCATTGCGTATTCAAAATAAGCATCACTGTAGCATGTAGGAGAGGAAGAACTGTATTATAGTTAATGTGAAGGAAATTTCTAGGGATTTCCATGACTATGGCTGCCATAATAAATAGGACATTAGGCTCCATTGATAGAGGTAGGTGATCACAAAAGGAGAGCCCCTCTTTATCACCTTGATTGGTCCATACCTGAAACCCTCATAGGTTGGACAATGTTTCAGATTTATCTATTTTTATTTTAGAGAGGGAGAGAGAGTGTGCACACGGTGGGGGGTAGGGAGAGGGGTAACAGGGAAGGGCAGAGGGAGAGGGAGAGAGAAACCCAAGCAGACTCCACGCTGAGCACAGACCCGGATGCGGGACTCGATCTCACAACTCCAAGATCAGACCTGAGCTGAAACCAAGAGTGGGATGCCCAACCGACTGCACCACCCAGGTGCCCCAGGTTGAACAATGTTTACATGAGGGTAAGAAGGATGACCAGGTTGTTGAAAGGTTCAAGTAACAAAGAAAATATAAATTAAATGAGAGACCTTAGAGCACAGAAGGAAAGAGTCTGGAGTCTGATTGCTGGGGTCCAATTCCTAGCTCTCCTATTGCTGAGCTCTGTGTCCTTAAGCAGATTACTTAGTTTCCCCGTGGGTTAATTTTTTCACCTATCTCAGAGGATTGTTGTGAGGACAAGGTGACTTAATACAAGTTAAAAAATGTACAGGTAACTTGGCATAGTAAACACCATAAGGGTCAGTTACCATTATCAGGAGTGAGCCTCGGAAAGAGATTGATGGGACCTAACAAGTGGTGGGTTGGGCGAAGCTCACTCTGTGTTTCTCTGCAGGGTAGAGCCACAGTTCGTGAATACAAATTATTGGGGTAAAATTTGGGTAGGGAGTTCCCTATTGCTCGTGACATTCAAGCAGAAACCAGAGGAGATATGTCCCATGTGGCAGAAAGGATTTGTCTCCTCTGTGGGAGGACATATTGTTTTCTAAAATCCCCTCAAGTTATCATGTTCTATGTTCCTTCTGGAATGTGGGTGATTAAGATGTCTACTCCAAAGACTACAATACAGTGAGGACACGTCATGGTTGTATACCAATAAAATCATGCCATCCACTTCTTTACTCTTATGTGCTTATTAGCTATATATGACTTACATGACACTGGGACAGTTTGTTGAGTCTTAGAATCTTCACCTGTAAAACGGGAACACAATACATTCCTTAGGCCATACGATGTAAAACTTTAATAAATGAGCTCCAGGCAAAGGATCTGGGTTTAAATCCCAAATCTTCTACTTCTAAGCTGGGCTTCTTTGAGCAAGGTATGCAATCTCCCTGTCACTCAGTTTCCTCACCTGATAATAACAGGACCTATCTCAAAGACTTGTTATGAGGATTAAATAATTTTTAAAAATGTATACAGGGCCGGGTATACAGCTGGGTGGCTCAGTCGGTTGAGTGTCCAACTCTTGGTTTCGGCTCAGGTCATGATCTCCTGGTCAAGGGATAGAGCCCTGCATCCTGCTCCCTGCTCAGCGTAGAGTCTGTTTCCCCTCTTCCTCTCCCTCTGTCCCTCCCACCGTTCTCTCTCTCTCTCTTTAAAATAAATAAATAAATCTTTAAAAAAAAATGTATGCAAAGCTCTTAGAACAGCACCTGGCACATACTTTGCACTCATATTTAACTATTATTACCATTATGTTGTTGTTGCTCTTCTGAGATTTAAATGAGAAAATGCATTGTGGGGACACCGATCTCTTTTCTAACTATAGGTGCTGTCAAAATCATCAATGCTTGAAAGTGTCATTTCATTATAGATTCACTGCATATACATTAAGCCCCTACTCTGCACTCAGTGGGACTAGACTCGGCAAGATGGATACTCAGACTTACAAGTTCCTGCTTCTGAGAATTTTATGATCATGCCAACCAGAAAAGGCACAAACCAAAAACCTGGGAATTGCTATTGAATAAAATTCAGTACACACACAAATAGCCTAAAGTGTTCATCAGATAGTAGCAAGTGCTGAGAGGACATGGATTCTGATGTCTACAGACTTGATCCCTCAACAATTTGCTGCCGGCTCTTCACCCTCACAAACACTCTTAATTTCTCCACCTTGGGAAAATACAGTAACTATTTTAACAGCTATCCCCGGACATCTGAAGACAGGAAGTGAGTAACGGGTAGAAAGGATGTCTGATACTCAAGCCCTAATATTGTTTTTACTCTTTCTTATACAGAAGATCCTATGTGAATAGGACTTTACGTCAACAGGCAGGAAGCGCTGCTTTTACTCCCTCCTTACAGGCATCTCTGGAAAATAACCTCTATTATTCCAGGTGTAGCTTGCTGAAAACATCCTGCAAATCAAACTCAGGTTCAGTAAATCTGCAGCTACTTTTCAGTGGCAGAAGCCCAGAAAAGTCATAAAGCTTTTCCAAAGGAAACCACATTAAGTAAACAAAATATCATTACCAAGGGTGGACTCAGGCCAGGTCTGAGATTTTTTTTTTTTTTTTTTTTTTTTACCCAAAGATATGCTGCAGACCCAAAGCAATCATACAGGCATATGGAGGAAAGGGGGATGGCAGGAATGAACTTTGAAACATCAGGGTCTCCCAAACTAGACAATGTTATGAACGAACACCTGCTATCTTAAAAGTGCGTTACAGTTTAAAACACTTCCATGTGCACAATCTCATTTCTTGCTTACTGCCATCTCCACAGAACTATGCATGAACGAAAAGTCCTGTAAGAATCTGACTATGCATTTATTTGCTTGAGACTCCCATGGCTCAGGAGGTAAGAGCCTAGCAACTTTCCCCACCAAATTCTACCCCCTGCCAAGCACACACATGACGCACACCCAAACACATCTTGCTCAACAGAACCATGCCTACAGAACCCACCTGATGTACTGGATTTTCTCCTAAAGGCCAAATGTAGCTTGGCCTTGTTTGTAACTCTTTGGGGAGAGAAATTGCCAAGAACTCTAAGAAGTCGATCAGGATGGCAGAGGAAAGGCCTAAGCAAGCTTCTTGGATCTGCCTGTCAGAGCCAGGAGAATAAAACATGTTTCTCCTCTAAACTTCCAGAAGCTTCACTGGACTCTGACCAGTCAAGATAGAAGGGCTTGTTTTTGTTGTTTGTTTGCTTTTGTTTTTAAAGAGGTCTGGAGGGGATGATGGTGAGCATCAGAGAAGAGATACGACTTTTGGTAATAAATAGACCCCTAGGAAAATTTAACAATAAAAGAGGTGGGAAAATTGAGCTTCAGAGAGTTTAAATATCCTACCTCCAGGAAGCAAGCAGCAGCCCTGGAATGGGGTCCCTCGTGTTCTCATCTAATCTAATAAATCTAATAACCACAGCTGTAACAATACAACTGGTTCAGTGTCATGGAGACATAGGCTGATTGACTGCAGCTAATGAGTAATGAGTTGCTATGAAAGCTGGGCATATCTATGGATAGGAGGGGGTTAAACTAATAACATTCTCTAGTGGTCATATCAGAATTCAAATTATCAAAATATTCCACATCTGTCATAAAGGAAAAATCTAAAGGTAGCACAGGAAAAACCAAAAAAATAAAAAATAAAAATAATAGACAACCGCCTGGAGTATTTGATGAAATTAAAAAGGTGACAGAAAATCAGTATTCTTTTTTTTTTTTTGTGGAGGGGAGGGACAGAGGGAGAGGGAGAGAGAGAAGCTTAAGCAGGATCCATGCCCAACATGGAGCCCTACGCGGGGCTTGATCTCAACCCTGAGATCATGACCTGAGCCGAAATCAAGAGTCAGACACTTAACTGACTGAGCCACTCAAATGCCCCAGAAAGATCAGTATTCTAAATAGAAGGGAAAATAACAGATACAAAAGAGATTAAAAAGATAATAAAATACGACTTTTGACAGATTTATGATAATAAATTTGAAGACTTAGATGAAATGCACAAATTCAGAGGAGAAAAATAAACTTACTAAAACTGACCTAAGTAGAAATAAGAAGTGTGGCTAGTCCTATAACACTTGGAATGGAAACACTGGTTAATATTCTTCCCACAATGAAAACACCAGAACCAGATGTTATCAGTGAATTCTACCAAACTTTCAAAGACAGACCATTTAAATCTTACTCAAACTATCTGAGAAAATTGACAAAGACAGAATCTCCCCCAATTTAATCTGTGAAGCTAACATAATGTTAATAACAAAACCAGACAAAGAAAATTTCAGAAAGGAAAACTGCAAACTCATTTCATTCATAAATATAAGTGCAAAATTCTAAACAAAATATTAGCAAACCAAGTCCAACAATATACACAGAAGACAGTACAGCTTTGGTCTGGGGGACCTGGGGGACCTTGCCTCAGAGGATTTCTGATAGACTTTGCCTTAGGGCAACAAAATTTAAAGTATATAAAAAATTTTAATAATTTTTTCAAATTATGCAATATTAAAGGTGTTATTTGTACTCTTTCAGCCTATAGAATACCATTGAATTTAATACCTAGAGTAAGCAAAGCATATCACTATAGTAGCACTTGTCTATAAGCAATATCATGAATCACAAAATTGATCTGAGATATTTTTCAGGCTGCTTGCCCCAGGCTTGTTAAAACTCTGGTTTTAGTCTCTGCCAATGAATACCTGGGTTCTAGTGTTCTATCACAAACAATGGTTTGTCCCTTGCATAAGCCAAAAAGATTTCTGGCTTAGATCCTTCTCTAAGGGCAGGCAGATATGCCTTAAAATATTTTCTGGCGATTATTTTGAGGTTCATATCGCTACTCAGGTAAAGCTGCCTTTTAGAACATTTCTGAATATGTGCTAAATATTATCCAGTTGAATATTTACAGCAAATATATGAGTTATGTGTCATTAGCCCCATTTAACAGTTGCAGATACTGAGGCTTAAGGAGGTCAGGAAATGTTCCATGTAGCCATTTGTGGAGGTCAGAAGCATAAGCCAGATTGGTCTGACTCGAAGCCTGTAATCCTTTAGCTAAACTATACTGGTTCTTGAATTACCCAATAAGCTTCCTGTTTAGTTTGAGCTTTCCATTCACAACACCCGCAACCTCCTCCCTCATCTTTCCTGCTCCTAGATTAGATCTCAGAACAGAGATAGTGTTTTAGAACAGGAGGAAGGGTTTAAGTCATCTGTTCAGTTCAATGGCTACTTCCCTTTTGAGTTTTGAGCTTCACTCTGCCCTTTGCTTGGCCCTCGGCTGTCTGCAAAGAAGGTGGGGTGAGGGGAAGATGGCGGAGATATGGATAAATTGGAAGATAGGAAAATATCACGAAGGTTGCCACCCCATACAATGATTCTAGGGTGTTAGACATCAGCCAGTTCCCTCTGTCCTTGCTCTCTTTGTCTGTTGCTGGAATGTCTGCCTTGGTTGGAAACAAGAAAGGGAGATACCATTTATGGTATAATTTTTTTTTATAAGAAGCTATAAATATATTACCTGGTTTAAAACACACAATAACCCCATGAGATTAGTATCGTGAAATGGGAAATCCTGGCTATGAATTACAGACTGAACGCTCTCACTATTCATGGACCTGGCCATCCAGGTTTCCCTCCTTACAAACGTGCCATGGAAACAGCTGCAGATGGAGCCAGACATCTTGAACCAGAGAGTTCAAAGTATTTCTGCATGGAAAAATAGAAGTGTTTTACTTTCTCTTAGGCTCCAAACTTTTCACTCCTTTTTCTTTTTTGTTCAACAGATAATGCTCATCTAAAATATATTACCTTTTAGGATAAGCATACAAATCATGCAGGCCCAAGAGGGCTCTGATATAAAATAATCAAATACTTACAGTCTAATATGCTCTCTATAATAACAGAGGCAGAATGCAAAAAAACAAACTTACACCATTACAGCAGTGTATTGTGTTTGTCAAGTATCAAAAAAAAAAAAAGACTTCCTTTCTCTTCTAGTGTAATGCCCCCAAATACTTCTTAAATGGATATTATGCTTTAAGAAAGTCCACCCACATCAAACTATATACTATACTAATTACTTCCCAGAAATGGTTCCTTCTACTTCAACAATCATTTACAAACATTAAGACATATTTCAGTGAATCATACCCAGAGTTCATGGAATTGTAGATTTATAAGTGCATTATACTTGGAATGAATTTTCTACCAGAACTTAGAAATACACGGCATTATTCATACAGTGAATGAAGCATATCCAATTCTAAATTATTCAATAATGCCTGTTGCCAAAGCAAAGAGGTAGGGAGAAAAGCACAGGAATTACTAAATCTTAGCTATATATGCATTTCTCTAATATGATGAAAAATTAATTATGTGGCCACTTGGAAAGTTGCAGCACAAAGATTTCACATTGTAAGACGTAGAATAATGATAAACCCATTAATACCACAGAGACATTTATTTCTCCTTTAACCAAAACTGTGAATAATAGGAAACACTCATTGGTAATTCATAGATACTTATGAAATGTTTACGAACGACCACACTTATGCCTCACGACAACGTGTTGTACACAGGAAGAAGCGGACGCAAAGACAGGCTTGCTGAGCACCATCACACGCACAGTTAAGTTGCAGAGGGGGAATCTGAACCCACTTTATGACTATAGCTCTAGCCATTCACCATTATACATGCTGTGCATCTGAGATGCCGGTCCCCTTCTCTTGGCTCTTTCCAGCATCCAGCAAGTGCTTTCGGAAACCCATGTCTACTCCCAGGAAGTAAAGCATCTGAAAATGCATTGACCACTGAGTGGACTAATATCAATATCATTATTCTTGGATATTGCGCTAGAGTGGAAAACCTTAGACTTGAGAGTTAGGACCCCTGGCTTGAGGCATAGCTCTCTCCTTCAGTTGCATGATGATGGACAACACATTCCATCTCCCTAAAGCTCAGCCTCCTCATCTATGTATACCCATAGAAATCATAATTTTTAAAATTTAGGCATGATTTACATAGAGTGAAGTGCACAGACCTTAAGTGTATCGTTCAGTAAGTTTGGATGAATCCATATTAAGACACAGAACATTTCCATCAGCCTAGAAATTTCCCTCATGTTCCTTTTCAGTCAACTGTCCCTCACACCATCCCACAGAAAAGCAACCTGATTTGCTTTTTTTTTATTTTTTTTTAAAGATTTTATTTATTTATTTGAGAGAGAGGATGAGAGGAGAGAGAGAGCACATGAGAGGGGGGAGGGTCAGAGGGAGAAGGAGACTCCCTGCTGATCAGGGAGCCCGATGTGGGACTCGATCCCGGGACTCCAGGATCATGACCTGAGCAGAAGGCAGTCGCTTAACCAACTGAGCCACCCAGGCGCCCGCAACCTGATTTGCTTACTCTAGAATTTTCTATAATGGAATTATACAGTACGTAGTTGTTTGTGGGTCTCTGGCTTCTTCCACTCGGCATAATGTTTTTGAGATTCACCCATGCTGTATAGTGTGTAATAACTGTCCATTCCCAATAATAACAATATGATATAAGCATTAAAAGAGATAATGGACATTATTACCAATTAAAGGCTCTCCCCCCAAATAGTTATTATTTAAAAGAGGAAACCCAGGAATAGGAGGGGAGGAATATTTAAATCTATCACAGGCTGGAAGACATTTGGAGAAAGGGGTTCATTATTAGTGGCTCTCATATCGCACCCTTTATATGTTTAAGAACACCGATGGCAAAAACACTTATATTTGATGTTTTAAGTGAAAGTGGATTGAATTTAGCCTACCGGACCAGAAATTAATTTTCTGCCATGCAGAGACAACTTTGATAGCATACCTTCCCACCGTATTTCTGAAACGTCCCCCTTTTGCCCACCACAGAGATGGAGGTCCGCCTACGTCAGAAGATTACATCTGAGAGACCAGCAAGTGCAAAGCCACACATTAACGCTAGCCTGCAGCAGAAGCCAAAGTTTATGCTGTCAGTTCTGGCCAGCTGTATAATTCAATTTTTCCAATGAAGCAGGAGCCTGGCCCTCACAAGCACGAAACCAATACTGCATTTCACAGAAGGCGATTTGGCCACAATAAATAAATCCACGCTCTAGAAGGAAACAGAATCATTGAGACGCATATCTTAAGTCCTTTCTTTCTGGCAGAGGCATTCTTCCCTAAAAGCACGGTGTCATGGGGAAGCAGGTATCATTCCCAAAAGGTTTTTCCCAACTACCAGTCATAGAGGGTGAGGTAGAAATATTCCAACTCCAATTCCAAACTCTCAAGCAAAAAGTTCAGAAGCCAGATGAGTTTTGGAAATGACCCCTTGTTCAGCTTGTAGCTCAGGCAAGGACGCCCTACAGAGAAACATGAAAGTATACAAAGTTTATCAAAATATAAGCCACATTTAGAGCAAGGTATAGAAGAAATCTCCTCAAAGTTCCCGCAAGCCTGTGGGTGTAAGTTTCTACCCTGCTTCCTGCAGAAACAACATCTGTTCTTACATTCAACACAAGCCACCTCTGATATTTATTGCATTTGCTGAATGCTGAAAGCATCTGAAATGTTAAACCTCTTGATCTGTCGGCAGTCGGATTTCTGAAAAGAGAAGCTACATAATAGCACAAAATGGAGAAATTTCATGTACCCAAAAGATATAAATCCCCAACACAACCAAATTCTCTTTCAATACACAACTGTAAAAGTTGTAGAAAAGACGTCCAACCTTTATCTTATAACATTCTCTTCATTTTCCTGTACACACATAGCTCCGTTTCCTTTAATGAGGTACATCCAAGGTCATTCAGTCATGACTTAACCCATTCACTTCTCCAGAACAGGTTTAGATTAAATGCAGGAAGAGTAGAAGCATGTGTTTGGTTCTCATTAAGCTCACAATATCCCTCTGGGAGAAACAGAGGTTCATTAACCTAACTGTTAATGAAGGATAAATTGCTTATATTTAAGTGGGGGTTTACATTTTATTTTTATCCAATGCTCCAGTGTCTCGATTCTCATCAAAATGTGAGGCTGGCAGTTACTCAACAGAGCCCAGAAAACATCAGCAAATGAGTTTGCTTCATATGAGTTGTGCACCTGGGGGAGAAAAGTGGTTAAAAAAGGAAAAAAAAACAGACTTGGGTTTTATGATTTAAGGACGTCCCCTTTAAAAGAGTAATAAACAAAAGATGCCCCTAGAATGTATGAAAAACAAAGAACGTGGTTGGGACTTGATTAAACATCTATGCAAGATTTCATGTGATGTCAAGCACTGAGACACAGTTACTTGGCACAGACCCAGAGGCTGAAGTAACAAGTAAGGGAGGGGGCACTGCTTCTCCATTGTCTTCTCCTCCTCCCCATCTCATATCTCGGAAGCATCCCCTGTATTCATGATCCTGTCCTGCTTGCATAGCAGTGGAGGGAAATATTCTGAGAAACTAATCAAGAGTCTGGACTAATCAAAAAGCCTGGTCTCGAACTCATCAAGGAACTAGGGTTTCTGGAGAAAGCAATAAAGAGAACCAGCTTATAACAATCTGTGCTGGTCCTATTTTATCTTGGGAAATTCCTTCTGATTTAATCTAAACACAATCCCTCAGTCCTCTTAGAACCCTGGGACTCTTCTTGGGGAGTTATAATGAATGGTTTAAATCATCTCTCCCACTGGATTCTGGGCTCCTTCATAAGGGAAAAACCTCAGGTCTTTCATCCCTGTTGTTTTAGGGCTGAGCTCATAGTTGGTGCCCAATAAATGTTTGATGAATGTATGAATAAATAAATGAGTGAATACGGGGAATAAATTTTTCTACCTCAAGCACACCTGCCATAGACTGCCTGCCTGAGGATAGAGAATACACTCTGTGCAGAATTCTATTATTATTATTGATTATTTCCCCTCAAAATATACTTCAAAGTGTTTGCAGATATTAGTAACCTTAAATTTGTATCCCTATTTAAGCTACTCACATATTATACTGTTACTTTCTTCACACATTCACACAGAAAAGAAATGATTCCTTAGCCAACATTCTAGGCAAACTATCCTACCCTGTGAAAGTCAACACTTTGCAGATTACACGTCCCCCCCAACACTTTGCAAATTACATGTCCCCCCTCCCTTGGGGAGGATGCTAAAAGTTAAGATATAGGTCCCTGGTTCTGGACAGGTGATGTTCAGGACTTTAACAGGTAATAAGAAGAAAATAAGAACTTTTAACAAGGAGAAATGCCCACAGCTACATGCAGAGTTCCCTCCCATTGGAGGCTTCTGGCGGAGGTTGGAAGTCTACAGAGCAGCACTGTGGAGAGGACCCCAACATCACATTTCCGTTAAGACGCCCCTGACCTTCCCTTCAACCCGAAATCCTAAAATTTCACAATTTAGCAGTGCAAACAGAAGTTTTTGCTAGTACTGTGAAATAGTTTTAGGGACTGCAGCAGGGCAAAGACCAAGAGGGCTCAAGCCTGGGCTTCTCTGAACAGCAATGTCCTTACTGATCTCCTCTCCGGAGTCTTCATGAACTTGAAAATTCTAGCCAAGGGAGCTAGTCCTCTCTGCAGAAATCCTTAGGTTTCCCCAGAAGTGACCCTTTTGTTCATAGTACAAGGCCCTCCAACGTGTCACTGAATCTTCCCCTGGCTCAATGCTCTCTACGCTTTCCCGTCAAGCACTTCTTCCCCTGTGGAAGGGGGTTCAGCCTTCCTTGCAAACTAATCTCGGGCCTGTAGGAGACGGCACAGGAAAACGGGAGGCAGACTGATTAGAATGTTCTGATTCTGATCCTCAGGCCACCAAGGACCTCACTGATAATGGAAATGCAGTTTAATGTTCCTTTCAGTTCTGCCTAGAGGATATGAAATATCACCTGCTATCCCAGAGCCCGAGATGCAGCCCACTGAACCCCACTCTAACGGGCCCGCTCTCTATTAAGACTGCTCTCCCAACTACATGAGTCGGGAGCTAAGACACTGAGCCCTCGCAGAAAGGCAGCCCAAGCGAAAGGAATGCTTGGATGACTCCAATGGCCCAGGGAATGTGACTAAATCTCCTGCTCATCAGCTGCTTTTGCTGTTGTTGTTCCAACTTTGCCACCACACGTTCTCTCTGATTTCAGTTTTACTAATAGAGATTCTCAACTAAGCGTCCAGCGCACTGAGGTTTGCCTTCTCCAACACTTAGAAGTTTCCGGCTTTGCTGCAGAGGCTGGACGGGAGTCTACACAGTTGGCTTGCACCGTCAGATGGCTCCTTCCTCCGGCCCAGGTGGTCAATGGTCAAGGACGATGTGCTGGGTGGAAGAGAGCTGGGGAGGGTCAAGGCAGACTGTCTACTGTTTTGCTCAAAACAAACAGCGCCAGGGTCAGAAGCTGCTTATTCAGTCCCCACACTTTTAGAGAGAGCTCTTTAGTGCATTTTAGAGAAAACAAAAATGAAATGGGAAACAGAACCCTCTGTCCTCAAGTGGCTCAAAGAAGAAAGCACTTCAATGGTGCCTGAGGACAGGCTCAGGGTAGAAGACAAGAGGTGCTGGATGTGTCTACCCATCAGCCCAGAACAGTCCTGCCCTCTGAACCAGGCAAGAGAGGCCACTGCCCTGAGCTCTACTCCTAGAGGGCTCTGCTCTGGTCCTTCTCTAGCCAAACTCTTCCCCAAGGGGTGAGAGTCCTCCAGGCCAAGGGGATGCACCCACTTGGAGCCTGTGTCCCCCTTCAGGACCCTGAAATTTCCTGTCCAAATGGCCTCAAGCTGGCTCCACAGCATGTAGGCATCTCTCCTCCCCATCTGTCCTGAGGCTCACTGCGCCACAGTATGCCACCCCTCTAGGCTCCAGAGGGGCAAAAGGGACACATGCTTGCAGGGCCAAGGTGTGGACACAGCCTGTGTGGGCTCGGGGGGTCCATCCGCGTGAACCAAGAGATTTTGGCACCTATGGTGCCAGGGTGGAAGAGAGAGGATGCAAGCTTCAGGCAGGCCCACTGCTCCCCTAGCCCCCCACCAGCTTTCCCTCCACTACTTCCCGGAGTAGAACTCCAAGGGATCTGAGATTCTCAATATAGCCCAGCACGGCAGGTGGCCAGATAGATTTCATCTTATGTTTAGAAGTTTGATAGATAGCGTTAAAATAGTATGTGAACCTCCATTTTCACCCACGCCCAGCGCTTCGAAGATACTAGGGTCTGGTCCTAATGCCCACCCTGCCCTGCCCCCCACCTGCCCACTAACTGCTTCTGGGAGGGAAAGGGAAAGAAAGACTAGCATTATTCAGGAGGTGGGAAGTGAGGGGGTTAGGGGGCACGTGGGAGGTACTATAGAGCTCCTCGAACCAACGGAGAAGTTAAGGAAAATTAAAATTGCCAGAAAGAAATCAAAATAGAGCACCTTATTCCCCTGCGTTTCTAACTCCAGATGTTACAAGCACTTAGGCAAAAAGGTGTCAATCCTGTATAAGAAAGGAAGAATACGGGGCACCTGGGTGGCTCAGTCATTAAGCGTCTGCCTTCGGCTCAGGTCATGATCCCAGGGTCCTGGGATCGAGCCCTGCATCGGGCTCCCTGCTCGGCGGGAAGCCTGCTTCTCCCTCTCCCACACCCCCTGCTTGTGTTCCCTATCTCGCTGTCTCTCTCTCTGTCAAATAAATAAATAAAATCTTAAAAAAAAAAAAAAAAAAGGGAAGAATACTCTCTTCTGCCTTGACAAACAGCGGGTGAAGAAAAAGGCTTGCATCACACTGGAGAGATTCAACCGAAAAGCAGCACCCACAGTAATCCAAGTTTTCCACAGCTGGTTCCAAGCGACCGTCCCCCACCTCTCGCTCACGGCACCCTGCACAAATTCCCACTGCAGGCACATCCCTACTTTGTGGACACACAGACGATTGGTGGGCCAGGCCCGTCTCTGATTCACTCAGGCTGAGAGGGCCCCGGGCTGATGTTCCTGCCCCGGGTCTGCTGTACGCAACGTTCTTCCCAAGCTGTGGCACATCCAGTGCAAGAAGATGGGCCTCAGTGTTGAACTCACTGTCTTCGTTTTGCTCTCCCCGCCCCCAAAAGCAGAGCCTGAAACAAGGACTTGGGTGCAGGTGGCTTATTTAGGAGGTGATTCCAAGAAGCACAAATGAGGATGTGGGGAGGGCGCCTGGGTGGCTCAGTTGGTTAAGCGACTGCCTTCGGCTCAGGTCATGATCCTGGAGTCCCGGGATCAAGTCCCGCATCGGGCTCCCTGCTCGGCAGGGAGTCTGCTTCTCCCTCTGACCCTCCTCCCTCTCATGCTCTCTATCTCTCATTCTCTCTGTCTCAAATAAATAAATAAATAAAATCTTTAAAAAATATATATTAAAAAAAAAAATGAGGATGTGGGGAGAGAGACACAGGGAAGGGAGACAAGGCAATATGATGTGCTGGGGCCTACACTTACCTAGCTTTCCCCTTTGCTACGGTGGGATGGGCCTGACCTTTTTTTTATTTTTCCCCCTCTCTCACACAGGAATCCAATTATATGAGTAGTGGCAAATGCTCAGAGAGCCAAAAGCTCTTGTCCTCCTGTGTGGAAAACAATTCCAAACTATCCGTATTTTAATAAAAATTGTATACTCACTTGCCAGGACTGGAACGTAGCTGCAAATTCTCTTTGCGGTCTGGGCAACCAGCACACCTTCCGGGGAAGGGTCACACAGTAACTGTATTGGTGAGGGAAAAGGGGCTGGCAGCAAGAGAAGCAAGAGCTCACGGAATAACTTAGATTTACCTCCCGGCCTGCCATGTCCAGGACAGCCCCAGCTATACCGTAAGACTGCGGGGGCAAATCCCCATATGCCCTTTGGGGTAGCCAGATGCTAAGCATATTAGACCTTGCCTGCACCCAAGCTCTGAAGCTCTCCTCTCCCCTGGCTCCCCACTTTGCCCGAGTCTGAGGCTACAGCACACAAGGCTGCCATGAGCTAGAAAGGATAGATTTCCTACCCTCCCTACAACACACAGTCAGCAGATGTCCCTTGGACTCTCTGACCTTATGATCCCATTCTGACAACTGGGTCTTTTCCTTATTCATCAGAACTGCCTACGACCTCCTGTCCTTCCCTGCTGTGTGTGAATCCAACTTCCCAAAGAACTAGTTGACTCAAGTGGCCAGATCACATTACTGACTTTCCCCTTTCCACCTGACCCACCACGATGACCCCTATCCCAGAGTGAGTTATGACAAGGCGAATCAGAGACACACGTGAGTGCTGTAAGAGCTTCGGCCAGGATCTTTTCTTTTTTTTATTTGAGAATGAGAGACAGAGAGCATGAGAGGGAGGAGGGTCAGAGGGAGAAGCAGACTCCCTGCTGAGCAGGGAGCCCGATGCAGGACTCGATCCAGGGACTCCAGGATCATGACCCGAGCCGAAAGCAGTCGCTCAACCAACTGAGCCACCCAGGCGCCCCCGGCCAGGATCTTTTCAAAACCACGCTCTGAAAAGACAGTGAATCAACTGTCTTCCATACAGAGGTGACTTATAGAAGTCATTACTGCTTTGGCAGGACATTGGGCTAATCAGAAAATAATGCTGCCTAATCGCAGGTAATCAGTGCAAGACAGAAGCAGGAGAACATCTCATAGTTACCTGGTGAGAAGGAGGGTGACTGACGACCTTACCCCTCCAGAGACGCCTCAGTCTACTGGCCCTCAGGTACTTTTCCAAGAGCTTAGGCAGCAGGTGAAAAGGACTCACGTCAGGCATCAGGAACGATTTTCTGACCCTAATTAGGGGATTTAAAATATTTGGGTGTGTTCCTGAGGTGGTCCTGGGTAGCCTCCCTGTTTTCCAGCTTTTATAAATTTGTGAGACTTTTGGGGGAATGCTAAATCAGTGGTTTCTTAGCTGAATTCCAGAAACCTCTCAGGTGTCATGGAATCCCTCATTTCTATAAAACATGCTTTAAGGGGTTACAAGGATACTTGGTTAAGATTTCAGTTTTTAATAAAAATTTACTTTTGACTATTTAAAAAGTGGTACTAGGGGCGCCTGGGTGGCTCAGTCGTTAAGCGTCTGCCTTCGGCTCAGGTCATGATCCCAGGGTCCTGGGATCCAGTCCCCGCATCGGGCTCCCTGCTCAGCGGGAGGCCTGCTTCGCCCTCTCCCACTCCCCCTGCTTGTGTTCCTGCTCTCGCTATCTCTGTCAAACAAATAAATAAAATCTTAAAAAAAAAAAAAGTGGTACTAAAAAGGAGCGCTCGTGTATTCAAATGTGTCTTACACGGAACCCTGACATGTTGGAGCGCTCAAGCTCCTGACTGCAGCTATGGGGCTAATTCACTTTTGTATAAACACTGACGTCAAGCTTCTCCTGCAGCACGTCCTCGGCTGATTGCAGCAGCATCTGGTACATAATGAGGACCACTTCCCAATACTTACCTGTGCGGCCATGGTCTTCCCATCAGTACACGATCCAAATAAGATGCTGAGACAGAGTGGCTAACTGAAACAGATCTATTACTCTGATTGGCTGGCTCCTCAATAAGGAAATGTGAAAAGCTGCACTTATAAAATAAATTCATACAAACACAACCCTACCGCCATTTTTTTTAAGAGAATTTTTTTTTTAAAGATTTTATTTATTTATTTGACAGAGAGAGACAGTGAGAGAGGGAACACAAGCAGGCAGAGTGGGAGAGGGAGAAGCAGGCTCCCCGCTGAGCAGAGAGCCCGATGCGGGGCTCGATCCCAGGACCCTGGGATCATGACCTGAGCTGAAGGCAGACGCTTAACGACTGAGCCACCCAGGCGCCCCCCTACCGCCATTTTTATCTAGGCTCTGTCTTTGAGGGAATTTTCAGTTCTGCTATTTATTTGGAAAAGGAATAAGGCATGGTGAAAAATTAGTTTAGGACCACTGGTTTAGCTAAAGGTGGGTAGGAACTTCAAATAGTCCCTTCCGATCTGATTATTTTATCCCATCACCTGTCCAACCACATCAGAGAAATGAAATTTTAATATGGAAGAATATTCATGGTGATATGTTGTTAAATGAACAAAGGAGGTTCCAATGAGTCGTATACAGCATATTACACACACACACACACACACATATGCACACAGATACACACATGTACACTATATCGTATATATGCTTAGAAAAGACTTTGCGTGTATATGCCAATGTTAAAGATTATACAAAAAGCCAATGAGAATTATTTTTAGAAAGCAAAGCAAAGAAACATGACATTTCTCAATGTAGAAAGATGGGTGTGATTGGCACGTACTTCCAAATGCAGCAAGCGAATAAATGTGTGAGATCAGCCTGGGGCTGGCTAAGTACACTCTGTGTATTCCTTCATTCAGTCCCCGTTGATTGCTTGACAATGAGACACATGGACAGAAGCAGGGAGGCCATACAGAGCAGTGGTGTCAGCACTGGCTTAGATGTATATAGGCAACGGTCCAAGTTCTAAGTCTGTCCTGAAAAGCTGTATATCCTCAGTCACACTTGACTGCTCTCACAGTCAAATTTCCTCATCTACAAAGTGAAGATAGGGATACCTATCTAGTAGGACTATTGTAAAAAAAAAAAAAAAGCGAAATATGCTTACAGCCTTAGTACCATGCCTAGTTCACAACGAAGGTCCAACAAATGGCAGCAATTAGTAGTCCTAGGATGTGTTTCCTGCCGCAAGGTACTTCCAGTCTAGTGGGGAAGGCAGCTGAACTTCTTGCTCATTGACCATGAAGGAAAGAGATTACTTCGGCCTCTGCCAAATCTTTTTTTTTTTTTTAAGATTTTATTTATTTATTTGAGACAGAGAGAATGAGAGACAGAGAGCATGAGAGGGAGGAGGGTCAGAGGGAGAAGCAGACTCCCTGCCGAGTAGGGAGCCCGATGCGGGACTCGATCCCGGGACTCCAGGATCATGACCTGAGCCGAAGGCAGTCGCTTAACCAACCGAGCCACCCAGGCGCCCCTCTGCCAAATCTTTTGGGTCCCTGAAGCTAGAAACCCAGGAGAAACAGCAAAGAGCAGACGGCCCTTGGATGTTTGTCAGCCCTTCAGCCTAGGTACCCGGCAAAGGTGCCCTGTGTCAGGGGGCAGTGAACAACACTTGCGTGGGTAATATGGCTGTCACAGCTCTTGGACACAGCTGTCCCTGTGGTCTCAGTCCTGCCTACTTTCACTAGTCCTAGTTGGCGTACGTTCTTCATTGCTGCTATAGAACATGGGGTCCCATCATCATGTGTCACCTGCTCCACAGGGGTGCGCATCTGCTGCAACTTTCAGAATAAAGTTCTCTCCCCAACAAGCTGAACTCCTCAACCCACACCATATTCCAGCTTTCAGACTCCGAAAGCTATTTTCAGTAGCGAGTCCCTTCTAAGGAATATGGAATACAGAAGAGTTTTGAATAATTTGATGGCAAGGAAGCACTAGATTTTAAAGATATGGCTGCAGACTAGCTCAGGGTATCTTGTACGATCTCTAACCCAATGTAAGACTGGAGCTTTGAAAGCCACTTTTTGTTTGGTCTTTTATTGTTTCGATGAACTAGAAAGCAGATAAGAGAAAAAGGGCCCCCAAACAGGGATGACATCAGCGAGAGAGGGAGAAAGGCAGGGGGTTGCAGAACTGCACAGCTGAGTTAGGAATATTCGGCCCGAGGGTGGAGATGGGGGTGAGGGGGAAAGCAGGGAGAGGTGGGCAGGGAGCACTGATGGTGGTGGGAGGAAATGTACCAGGCAGAGCCTGATTAGTGGGGAAGCAGGCAGAGGTGGAGAAGGCGGTCAGGGACAGGGGTTAAGCTAGAATATCACGGCAGCTGCTGACAGGGTTCCATGAGACATCCCTTCAGCCGCTTGTGACTTGAGCCACATCTCATTTCAGCTCCAGCTGCGGCGGGCCATTCCCTCGGACACTGAGAACATCCCCCATCCTTTTTTTTTTTTTAAGTATAGTTGACACACGCTGTGACATTAGTTTCAAGTGTATAACAGTGATTCCACACGTTTACACATTATGCTGTGCTCACCGCGAGTGCAGCTACCATCTGTCACCATAGGACATATTACAACGTCACTGACTATATTCCTTATGCTGTGCCTTTTATTCCCGTGACTTGTTCATTGCACAACTGGAAGCCTGTATCTCTCACGCCCCTTTGCCCATGTTGCCCATCCCCCACCCTCCTCCCCTCTGGCAACCATCAGTTTGCTGCGAGCCTCCCATCTTCAAGCTTCCCCAGCTCCTCTGCTTCAGAACTTTCTCCGAAGCTGCAGAACCCACTCAGCCAAGTGTGGAGGATTTAATGTGAGGCAGGGAAGTGGGAGGTAAGGAGAGGGAACAAGGGTAGGATGAGGAGTTGGTGGATAATGCTCCAGCCTTCAAACCTATGGTGGGGGGGGAAGGGGGGGACAAGTTATTCTAGGTGCGCTCGGAAGACTTCCTCAAAGGGTCGCCGGTGAGATTCAGCCCCGGTTGCCCAAAGTGGTGACCAGCTCAATATTTCAATATAGCACTCTTCATGGACTTCCCATTCTCCCCTCCATCAATCTCTCCGCCCTCACTCCAGTTTCTGGAGGTCGCCTCCCAAGTAAACGATCTGCACATCAGTCCTTGTCTCAGACTCTGCTTTCAAGGGACCCCAAACTAAAAGAGGATTGAAGGGAAGAAAGTTGGTGGCAGCAGTGGCCCCAAGGGAGAAAGAGCACGTTACAACGTCCGTGTAGGTCCTACAACACACAATATTAATCACAGGGACATCGGGCTGAACGGAATCTTAAGACACTATCTATGCACTGTTGAATCTCAGATCTGTACCTCTGAAACAAATAATGCAATATATGTTAAGGAAAAAAAAAAGAAGAAGAAGAAGAAGGTAGCGGGAGGGGAAGAATGAAGCGGGGAAATCGGAGGGGTAGATGAACCATGAGAGACGATGGACTCTGAAAAACAAACAGGGTTCTAGAGGGGCGGGAGGTGGGAGGATGGGTTAGCCTGGTGGTGGGTACTGAGGAGGGCACATTCTGCATGGAGCACTGGGTGTTATGCACAAACAATGAATCATGGAACACTTCATCTAAAACTAATGATGTAATGTATGGGGATTAACATAAGAATAAAAAAAAAAAAGGCAAAAAAAAAAAAAAAAAGACACTATCTATGCCTGTCTTCTTACCTTAAGGCAGCTACTTCATCATCCCAGACAGGAGAGCCTTTCTTAAAAGTTGCTACGGGGAAAATTCCTTAGCGTCATTCACAAACGCTATGAAGTTAAGAGTTATCATTAGCACTGATAATGAATTGGACCACGAGTAGCAAAAGCCTAAAAAAAGATATTACTGTTAACTTGTTATAAACCTATCCGATCAAGCTGATTGATGATCATGTGGAAGGTCAGTGTGTGAGTTCAGGGCTCATTATACTGAATTACGTACGACCTCCCTTCCCACCTCAATAAGGGTTTCTGTTTTTACCACGTATTGGACAAGAGCTAGTTTTCCCTGCTCACTGGTGCAGCATAAGCAAAACGATTTTGCCCACTCTTATTTAAAAGCTCTGTGCTCATTCAGTTTTGAAAATTTTATTTTTTAACACTTAGGTTTAAAAAAAAATCAGGTATCACTTAACAACCTAAATATTATTTTAGCTCTCAGACTCTCTCTTCTTTAGCTTCTTAGATGTTCTCAGAGACATTGATATAAATTTTGTATCATTGGTATAAATTTTATTGGCTAAGAATTCATTTTGTTGCTCTGTTAAAGAACCATATATTTTCATAGCAAAGCTATTTTCTTGATAAGATCACCCTCTATGGATTAAATTTCTCTTTCAACATTGATATCAAGTATGTAATTCTCAGAATTATTCAAATGGCTAAATAAATTTATGAGTAAATTTCAGATAGCATGTAAGATGAGGGTGGACATTTTGAAATAGACTCCTATTTAAATAATCATTACAGGGAAAAATCACACCTTCAGCAGAAAGAAAACAGTTCCACCAGATTTTTTTTCTTTTCATGGTACAAATGGAAAAAAAAAAAAATCCGAGTTCTAAAAGGGAAAATTAGAGCCGTTATCTGGACTATTTGTGACAGTCCTCGGAATGAAAAAAGCTATTCAAATCCACAATGTAGAGAGTGTGTGTAGCTGGTTGTAATTGACAATGAACTTCCAGTGGTGTTTTGAAGAGGCACATCCTGGCACTGAGGAATGCTGGAGGTAATTAAACAGTCATAAACATCTGAAACTGGAAAGCAGCCTGGCATTACTAGAACTAATAGTCTAGTAGTCAATCTGCAGTGCTCCTTTTCAGCTTAAATAATGTTTGCCAGAATTCTCAGTCAACAGTTGTCTCCCTCTCTTTTTGCATTGAGCTGCAGGAATTGTATGGATCCCGCTGTG
Source organism: Mirounga angustirostris (assembly GCF_029215605.1). Lineage (NCBI taxonomy): Eukaryota > Metazoa > Chordata > Mammalia > Carnivora > Phocidae > Mirounga > Mirounga angustirostris. Next base: position 19,157,058 of record NW_026991712.1, on the reverse strand, counting down.
ATCAAGAGATGAAGAGGCACCAGGGTTGTCATGAATAGGGGGCTGGAAGGCTGGAGTAGGCGAGATCAGAAAACGCATCTCAGTACAAACCCTCCCCTGCTGACCAACACAGGAAAGAACAGTAGGGGATCTCTGACATGTGGGGGCAAAGTGTGCCTCATCTCGTCATTTGCATTTGCAATAACTTAAAAAGCTCCAGAAATCTGCCTATGACTTCAGGGATGTGTGCTGGGACCTAGGCTGAGGTCAAAAGTTCTTTTCTTCTCTTTGGTGTCCAAGGGCTGTGCCTACAGAACCTGAAACCATCTAATCCAGAGAAGGAGCAGGCGAGTGCCATTAGGAGCATGCAGATTAGGGTCCAAGTTCTGTGGCTGCCGTTTACCTGAGGAGTGACTGTGAGAGAAAATATTTTATTTTTCTGCTCAGTTTCCGGTCTGAAAAATAATGGTAATAACCATAACTACCTTGTAGGGTTGCTGTGAGCCTTCAACAGGATTATGTATGAAAAGTGCTTCATACGGTACCCAGTACAGAGTATTACTCAATGAGTAATTCTCATGACCGCTGCTTTCAGAGACAAGGAAAACTAATGCCAGATTTTTTTTTCTCACAGTATGTAGATTATTATAAGACTCAGGTTGAAGTAGAGACAAAATGCCATAGAAGACATTCATGACAGAATGGAAGTTTCTACCATCCCTGTGTAAAATCCACCATGTGCCTAGCACTGGGCTGGGTGGTTTCCCATGAGAATTCTCAGTTTGCTGATCACTGGGTGAATAAAGGTTAACAAATTCTGTGTGAGTATGATTCCAAGTCCTGTGGTCTTTTAGCTACACTTCCTAGCTTACATCTCATAGGTTAGAAGCCAGCTTCCTGGGCAAATCTTTTTGAGCTTTACTGTGGGATGGTATTACCAGGCAAATATCCTTTCTCCATCCCCTCCCTCTTGCCTGTTACGTTTGTGAATTATTTGTTGAAAAAAATACTTATTAACTGACCCCTATGTGCTGGACGCCTTTTTTTTTTTTTTTTTTTAAGAAAATCCTATTTCCTAACCAAGGTACAGAACAGTGTAAAATGTGTTCTACTGTGCAGGAAAAGAATACATACATACAGAAGTATTTGAATATGTCTTGACTAGTTCTGGAATATTCTGGAAGAGACTGGTAATTGTGGTTGCTTCTGGGAGGGGAACTGGGTGAATGAGAGAGAGGATGGGAGGTGAAACTTTTGGCTCTTGTCAAATTATGCACTCGAAGCATGCGTTCATTATTTAAAGTTATTTTTTAAAATAATGTTTCCTTATGGGGCTATAATTATATTTATTATTGGTTATTGTTAATAGCTCCATGCTCTGCCCATATGTTCTTATGCTTATCGAAGGTACCCATAATGAAAGTCTTGTCGCTTTTGGAGCAGGCTGAATGACGGCAGGAGCCAGGACTAACTTATCATCAACCACACAAAATAACAGTGCCACTGGAAAACAGGTCTGATGTGAAATTCCATTTGTTGGATCCAATATTTTCATGCACATATTTTTTTTTTTAATTTGAGAGACAGCATGAGCAGGGGGAAGGGCAGAGAAAGAGGGAGAAACAGACTCCCCACTGAACGTGGAGCCCGATGCAGGACTCGATCCCAGGACCCTGAGATCATGACCTGAGCCGAAGGCAGATGTTTAACTGACTGCCACCCAGGTGCCCCTTCACCCACATATTTTTAAGCAGAGAGTGTGGGTTAATGTCCCAGAACCCCGAATACAAGGGTTGCTGTCCCCACGGCCACTATGCCAATGACTGTTGCATCAGGTCAAATTGCAAACATAAAGACTGTAAAAACAATCATCTCAACATCCAACAGATGCACTGGCAACTCTATCATCAACCCCAGAGTGATGTTCCATACATAAATTCCATTGTTATAAATCCAAGTATCCGCTCAATCAAATTGAGGACCTGCTATACACCAGGGACTGTTCTAATGAATTCTAAATCTTCACATGGTGAGCTTAAAAGGGACCTCAAAATGAGTTTCATTTTGCCACAAACTGTTTCGCAAATGGTAGTGTTACCCTCACTTATGCCTCTTCAATATGTTTTATACACACATACATAATCAATATGTACAGTATCCTGCAGTTAGGGTCACTGGGTTGAGCTGGAATCTCAGTTCCACCACAAATTGAGTCACCCCGGGCAAGTTACTTAATATCTTTGCCCTTCAGTTTCATCTTCTATAAAGTGGGCATAGTGGCATCTATCTTTCATGGTGATTTAAAGATTTTAAATAGTGTATATCTGAAGAGAGCCTGGCTTAGCTTAGCCTGCCGTGGGGTGGCTTAATAAATATAGCTATGAAGAAAAAATACAGGTATTTTCAGTTAAATGAATAAACTGCAGTTTTATAACTCTAAGTCAAATTATATCTTGTCCATTTTAGTTTGCGTAAGGGTGGGGGAAAGAATGCTTCCCTCTCTCATTTTGTTTTTTTTCTTTTCACCAGTTAGAGTAAAGAAACTATGTGACCGCAATCATTAAGAACCACACAGTTCCATGAAATGAGGTAGCGGCTCCTTCCTTCCAGATCCAGAAAGAATGAAAGAGGGTCAGCGGCAGGGTATTGGGAATGAATCAACAGGACCGATATCATCTCACTGGCCGGTTTTGGAAATCCCCCAGTGGGCCAGGTTTGCAAGAGCTGACATCTGAGACTTCCTTGACTATTTACTGTTTCATCTAGAAAAGCTTGGCTCCTTGGCCTTTCCAGAAGTCACAGGGTGTCAGTGCAGAAAAGGACCTGGGTGAGCACGCAGACATCACGCTCTGGTCACGAGGGAGGAAACTGGGGCCCACGGAGAGGACACATGCCCTCAGTCGCTCAGAGAGCAAGTGCCAAGCCCAGAAACAGAAGCCAAACCTGCGAGATGCCCGCAGCCCAACCTCCTCTCCGTCGCTCTACTCCCCAGCTGTTACACGATACCGTGGGTTTAATTCCAAGAAATGATTATGACTTGTTAAATTTTTAACTTCCCCCTGAAACGAACTTCAACTGAAAACACTCAGCATTCCCAAATGCCGTATCATCTCTGCAAAGGCAACTAGTACGATGATTTTATTTCGTGAAAATGGGGGGACTGTATAAGCAGTGAACAGCGATTTCAAAACTGGAGTTTCCTCCGACAGCCACATGAAGCAATTTGGCTCTTTTCAAGATGCTTATCTCTCTGTGAAGGGATGAAAATTAAAAGTTGGAAAGCTCAAAACCTTTGTAAAGAGTTTTACTACTGACACTTTCAAGAGGATATGGCGGCTGTGTTCTTTTCCTCCAAGGGCTCATATGACTTGTTGGTAAATCGGCTGCTTTTTCAAGTCCCCTGTGATTATCAAATAGCGCCTGACAATTTGTATGTTTACTCATTTCTGCAACCTTGCGCCACTGAGGGAAAAACAGCATTACAGTTTATGATTTAAAAAAAAAAAAAAAAGCGAAGCTATCCAAAATGATGTTTGCCATCTCCAGCAGAGCTCACATTTAAAGGAGATTTTTCTGGTGACTCCTCATGTGTTTGACCAGAAAAGCAGAAATCTCACACTGAGGATGTGGGTTCTGGGTTCTTGAACGTGCAAAATTTTTCTTTTGCTTTCAAATCATTACGCCATTTGCTGCAGCTCAGAGTTGATCATTTCTACTTTGAAACAAAGGAATATTCTATGAATAGGGAGTACATATACGGCTCCTTTGAGACACCTGCAGGCTGCCGGATTGAAAGGGCATGGCTGCTTACATAATGGGCATCAGTCAACTCCATCTGCTTTCACTTTCGGGAGTTGGTATACTGGGATAAAACACATTCCTTTCAAGGGGCAATGCAAACCAGAGCTATAAGCAATTACCAGGAATGCTGGTCCAGGGGACAAACATCACAGGGAAGTGACAGAAAAAACTAATTTTACCTAATAGGCCCTGACTGGGAATAAAATTATATGTATGCAAAGTAGGAGGTAGCCAAATATCGTCTCGAAGAGGTACTCACAAAGTGGTTAAAAACACACACACAATAATTTATTTCAGAATCATTTGGTAGCCTGTTCCTTTCCTTTTCCTGGAATGAATCATCATACCTAAGGACTGCTTTGCATGGATTAGAATGTCTATCCGTGTTAAAAATCTGGTTGTGGTTTTAAATTGGGGGCTGGGAAGAGTCTCCAGGGCTGGCCATTGTTGGTACAGGCAGAGGTGTCGATTTCACTCTTTTCTTAAAAAATTGGTTCTGTGGTCAATATATTGCTCGTGGAGTTGCAGGGTCCAGGTTCGGTGACTCTAGATCTCCAAGCAATAGGTCTGTCTGAAGCTCCCATTTAGCCAACCGAGTTACCTTTCTCTATCTTCAACTGCCTTCCCCAAGGATGCTGGCTGGGAATTCCAAGCTCTTTGGTCCCTTCAGGAAGAAGGAATGGAGCGTGGATCTGTGTCTCTTGTTTACTAGGTAATGAGGAATAATTAGCTCTAAGCTCCACATACAAACAACCCCATCTATTCGATCCCCTGCCATCTCTAAGCTTTCATTGATAAGATTCCCTAAGGGATGCAAGACATTGGTGATAAATTTCACAATACCCGGCACTTAGCAATAGTAAGGCAAACTCTATTTAAACTTCAGGATCCAGTAATCACTATGGAGAAGTAGGTAATGCCTAAAGGAGGAATATCTGCTGGGATGACTTTGTTGCAATTACTAGTTTAAACGAGTTAACACCAGACTTTCCCATTATACGGCAGGAGGGTACAGTATCTGTCTTGTTCAAGGCTATCACCCCAAGATTATAAAGTTCTGTTAGTAAAAATACCAACCTGGAGGCTTATCATGAAGAATTAAATAAGATCAATGAATGTAAGGACCTTAGCACAGTGCTTAGAACATATCAGATATTCAATAAATATTTTGTTGAATAAAAATAATAGAGACACAAAGAGGAAGAAGGCAGGTTATAACTTGAGAAGTTCAAGACCGGCGCTAAGTTTTATTTGCACAATAGTCATGAAAGCGAGTATTTACGGAGGGCTTACCACGGGCCAGGCTCTCTGCTACCTCCTCTAAAGTCTGCCAGCAATGTTAAGGCCACTTTATAGATGAAGATGCTGAGACCTCTGGGAAATAATACTCCTTCAGTTATCAAACGAGCAGATGGCAACTCTAAGGTTCACAGTAGGAATGACCAGTCTGTGGCACCCATACACAGATATAATAGCTAAGGCTCGGGATATTCTGAAGAGACCTTAGGTCTCTTATAAGGCTTTGCAGCAGGCAGATGTCAGCTGAAAGTACAGTAGTGGTAGAGAAGGGACATAAAGAAAAGCTGTGAGGGGTGCCTGGATGGCTCATTCGGTTAAGCTTCTGACTCGAGTTTCGGCTCAGGTCATGGTTTCAGGGTTGTGAGATCAAGCCCCATGTAGGGCTCCACACTCAGCAGGCAGCCTGCTTCTCTCCTAGGTCCTCTCCCTCTGCCCCTCCTGCTCATGAGCTCTCTCCTCTCTCTCTCTCTCAAGTAAATAAATGAATCTTAAAAAGAAAAGAAAAGCTGAGAGCCAATGAACATGAATCTGCTTACCTCAAAATTCTACCAAGGGCTACTTTCACTTGAGACCAAAACTTCTTTGGCTGGAAATAACATTTCCATGATGCGTGTGGGGAGGTCAAGAAGCAAAGTATACAAAAAGACTTCACACCTTCAAGTGAACCAGGTTGGATTTGATTAGAGGGCTTCTCCCTCACCCTGGGCCCCCCAGGGATCGCCATGCCAGCCATCTATTAATATGCAAGGGATGAGGTGGCAGGGCAAAAGGCATGGAAACCTTGAAAGCCAGAAGCTGCAGGAAAATTAAATGCACTTCATTCCCATAAGCCCTCTGATTACATTACCATACCAAAGCCACAGGCGCGCATGTTTTTCTCCTCAATCACACCTGGGTGAAGTACTCATTAGCTCTCACCTGCTCGTAACAAGTTAACATTTTCAATTCTGCCTTAGTCTGTTTGGGCTGCTATAACAAAATACACAGACCTGGGTGGCTTGTAAACAACAGGAAATTATTTCTCACAGCTCTGGAGGCTGGAAGCCTGAGGTCAGGAAGCCAGCAGGGTCCAGTGAGGGTTCCCTTCTGGGTCCCAGAGTTTTCACTGCAGTGCACATGGTGGAAGGGGCTACGGAGCTGTGGGGGGTCTCTTTTATAAAGGTGCTAACCGCATTCATGAGGAATCCATCCTCAAGAGCTAAGTACCTCCTCAAGGCCCTACCGCCTAATACTATCACATCAGGCATTCGGATTTCAACATACAAATTTTGGGGGCATATAAACCTTCAGACCATAGCACCCTCTCTCTGCTCTCTTCTATTGATCTATCCACCTCTCTCTTTCTTCCCGCTCTCCCCTCTCTCTCTCTCTTTCTCAACAGTTTGTAACATATAATCCAAACTTAAATGTGAAATGGTTTGCTTGCTCACTGACATGCTAGCATGGTAGAATGGCCGCCTAAGTGATGGATCCACCTTCAACTTGTCCTATGACCTTGAACATATCACACAATCTCCCTGAATTTCTTTACCCATAAAATAGAAGCATTAGAAATAGTGTTTTCTATATGCCATGGGGCTATGGGAAGTTCTTTACAAATGTTGTTTCATTTAATCCTCTCAATCTCATGAGACAAGTATGTATTATTACCTTCATTTTCCCAAAAATATCCAGGGTACCTATTCCACAGAGTTATTAAGTAAATTATATAACATGAGAAAAATACTTTGTCGACTACAAGGCACCAAAGAAATGTTAGTTAGCTGTCAATTTGTTCTCAGTTTAAACAAATCTCATGATTCATATAGTGGATGTTCCTACTGGTGCTTTCTAAGAGGAGGAGGAGGAAAGGCAATTTATATCCAAACCTGACATCATCTCCTATAAACTAGCAATTTTTTTAAACTAGCAATTTTTTATAAAGAAATGAAAACAAAAACAAGCTCAGAAAAACCTAATTGCAAGCACTATCCAGAGACTGGGGGACACACTGGAGTTCCTCAATCACTTAGAGGAACAGGCAGCTGCTGACACTTTTATGGCTGAGGGCAGATCCAGGGCCAACCGTGCCAGGGTCTAGCTTCATGAAATCTGGCTTTAGCATGCTCTCCACCTACCCTTGTAATGCAGTCCTCATCGGCTCCTTGTGATTCTCCAATTCAGAACTTTTCTCAACCCTCTGTCATAGGTCATAACGTATAATCCCATTTCTCATCCCTAGTAGCTCCCCCTAGAAGACAACAGATAAGTGGCTAAACCAATCTGACTGAAGTGTTGATGAGTGCTAAGGAGCTACCGTGTTACCCGCCAAAGTGGGAACCTGAGAGTGTGGTAGGCCAGTGAATAAAGAATTTTAGGTAGGCCTACTTGTCATTAATCATCCTAATATAAGCAGTAACATTCACCCAAACTTGTAAGCATGTTTTGGATGAAGCAGGACTTTCATATAGAGTCTACTGCAGATGATCCAAAATCTTATGCAAAAAAATAGGATAAAGATTATTATTTTCGGGGTGCCTGGATGGCTCAGTTGGTTAAGCATCCGACTCTTGATTTTGGCTCAGGTCATGATCAGGGTTGTGAGATGGAGCCCTGCATCAGGTTCTGCACTGGGCGTGGAGCCCGCTTGGGAATCTCTCTCTCCCTCTTCCTCTGCCCCCCACCCCGCCCACTTGTGCTCTCTCTCTCTCAAAAGAAAAAAAAAAAAAAAGATTTTTTTTTCAAATAAGGAAAGCAAGTTTTAGAGAGGCTAAGTGACTGATTTCTTCCCTCCTGTCCTTCCTCAATACACCTCTTCCTTCCTTCTTAAATGTAACAGAAATGTTCCTTCCTATAATTCTCCATTCATCCTACCTCTGTCCTCAAAAGCTGTCACTGAATATCATCAACCAAAAGCCTCAAAAACAACACTTTCAAGCTGAGAACATCAGGTACCTAAAAGCCCTATGTAAATTGCAAAACTCAGTACAAATATAAGCTATCTAGCTTCACATAACTGCATACATCACCATCAGTTTTTCATTTTTGTTTTTTTTTAAACAAAAATGACAAAGTTTTTATTGTTGGTTGGGTTGTTTGTAGTTTTTTTTTTTTTCACCAAACAGGCCAGCTCTAAGAATTCCTGAATCTGTGCTCCATTCTGTTCCAATAAAAAGTAACTGGAAGACTTCACTCATCAACCATTTCTGCAATTTAGGAATAAGCTAAAATTGCAAAGCAAATCATTGTTCATAAGAATCATTCCCCTGTCTGGCAGCTGAGGTGGGTGTGACATGGGTACAGCAGGGAACAATAGAAGCCAAAGCCATCCTCAGAGTGGGGCAAATCTCCCCTGTGAAACCGTGTCCAGAGCAGTGTTTACGGAAAAGCCCTCGTAATTTCAAGAGAAAGAACAGAGTTAATCTGGAGACAGCTCCATGCATTATTAAAATTATTTTTCAAATGGTCCCTCTCCCTCTCCAATTTACCTACATCCCTTGTATCCTCAATCAGGGAGCCTTGCTGACAGTAGCAGATGCAGGGTCTCATTAGGTACCCGGACCCAGCAGGGTTGTGAAGTTGAGGGGAAACTGCTCCAGCCTATCCGAGGAAATAAGCTAGCCTAAGGAGAAGAGAGGAATTTCAACAGTGGCTGTTGTTCTGGGATAAAGGCATTCAGTCTGAGTTCAAACACAAAGGGGGACTTCTGTAAAAAAAACAGAAAAAAAAGGGAATTTCCCAAGGAAGCCTAAGTGTTTCTGTGCAAACATTTAGGGACTCAAGATGGAGAGCAGGACACCGGGGCTCCCTAATGAACTAAAATTACCTTTTGCAGAGGAATTAGAATGAACTGTCAATTTGATGTTGGACAGGAAATATTTGGGCATCGTGGAAGAAGGAAAAGAAGAAAGGGTCAGAGAAGTTCGGGGTCCCCAGTGTTTGGATTGGGGAATTAGACACACCTCAAGGGCTTTCGGAACAAAAAGATTAATGTTGAGTTCCACACTCTCCTGACATTTACCTCAACTACTAGGTATTAAATATTTACAAATCACTTGGGCTTGTATAGCACTTCCTAATTCTTCTTCAAATTCTTGCCTTCCTCACAGAGAGGGGAGTGTTGCTATTACTCCTATGTCATTGGTGAGGAAGTGGGGGGAGGGGGTCATAAATGCCAAGTGACTTATTCAAAATGGCAAAGTTAATGGAAGAATTGGGGCCAGCATGAGGGAAAATGATGCAGTCAGGCATGAACCCATATTCCCAGAGTAACCAATCCAGACCCAGGAGAAATGAGCTAATGGCCCCCAAAAAACTTCAACAGGAAAGCAATCACCTGCTTCCTTTCTATGAAAAAAAAATGTCTATGATCTGTGTTTGCCATAGGCAAGATATTGGATTCCTCCTCCCCCCTTTTTTTCATTCTTTAATTTTAGTGACATGAGAAGAGCTGGAAGGGAAAGGGAGTGATGTACCACTTATAAATATGGCCAAAGACAAGGTGAAGCCCATAGCCACCACTGCCCTGATCATGCTTTCTACATGCTGAGCCATGAAGCTGTCATGTCAAGAATGTGGCACATGCTATCTTTTATATTTTCCACAATAAAGCATCCAAGTTCAGATTCTCCATCACCTCCACCTCTTTCTTCTATTGAGTGATTCCCTCAAGAAGGCATCATCCATTTCCTTTACTGGATTTTGCCATCAAACGATAATAATGACTAATAGTTACAGAGAATTTACATGTGCCAGACACATTATCAGCACGTTAAGTCTATTTCCTCAATCTTCACAGCAACACAATGAGGTGGTTACAATTATTACTCCCATTGTACAGATGTGGAAATGGAGGCCCTGCATCATCTTCCCTCACGCCAGCCCCAACTCTTCCATTAACTGCCATTTTGAATAAGTCACTTGGCATTTATGACCCTCTCCCCCACTTCCTCACCAATAAAATAGAGGAGTAATAGCAACACTAACCTCTCTGTGAGGAAGGCAAAAATTTAAGAAGAATTAGGAAGCGCTATCCAAGCCCAAGTGATTTCTAAGACTGGTTACACCACAGCTGATCAGTGGCAGAGCAAGGACTTGAATCCACAGCTCAAGCTCTTAATCACTTAGGCACAGAAACTTTCTATCAGCCTTCCGTCCATACCCTAAGGTCAGGTCGTGAGTTTGCACACAAGGATGCATCTTCTTGGTGTTCAGTGCATCCACATCCACTTCTTACAGCTCTTTTCCTTTTAGATGAGGCATTATCTTTGCATGATGATATTCCAGATGTATGTCCAAGTCTACTAAGTCTTGACGGCAACTATTCAATGATTTTATTTCTTTGAATTAAAAATCTCTAGGTAACTTTGATTCATGTTCTCTGCATTGGTACTCAGATATACATGTTTAAAATTGTAGCCAGGGGTGCCTGGGTGGCTCAGTTGGTTGGGCATCTGCCTTTGGCTCAGGTCATGATCTCAGGGTCCTGGGATCGGAGCCCCACATCAGGCTCCCTGCTCCGCGCGGGGCCTACTTCTCCCTCTCCCACTCCTCCTGCTTGTGTTCCCTCTCTCGCTGTGTCTCTGTCAAATAAATAAATAAAATCTTTAAAAAAAAAGAACCTTTAAAAAAAATTGTAACCATATAATATGGTATTTTACCACCTCCTGATTTTTAAAAATATGAATCTGAGCATCTTCCCCATTTTTACTTTTCTGTATCAAGGGTCTACAAGCTATAGCTCATGGGCCAGTCTGGCTCTTAGCTTGCATTTCTATGGCCTGCATGCTGAGAATAGTTTTTTTTATGTTTTTAAAGTTGTAAAATAGAATAGAAGGAAGAAGAGAAGAAGGAGGAGTAGAAGAAGGAAAAGAAGAAAAAAAGGGGAGGAAGAAGAAGGATGAGTGTGTATTAAAGAGCATATGTGACCTACAAAGCCTACAATATTTACTCTTTGGCCCTGTATAGAAAAAAAAAAAAAAACTGCTGATCTCATATTTTATATAATTTCTAGAGTTTGCCAGAGAAAAGAATTTCCCTTTTTCTCTAGGCATTTTGTTCTGTTCATTGCCATAATCAAATATCCTCTTTATCTGATGAGCCCATATCTGAGGAAATAAGTTAAGAAGAGATCATAGGTCTGATGGTGGCAATAATTAGTGGTGTGCTAGAGCTGGCTTGCATAATGAATCATGTGCACATCTTCCCAAGTCAGCATTCGATGACTTTGTCTTGGTACCTAGCATCATGGAGTATTTATGCCATGGGAACTGGCAAACACTGCCACATTTTACCTAACCATATGGAAGAAAAATACATCACAGTAACTCCTCATTCTCCAAAACTATCCTAGGGTCAGGATTAAAGTCAGGAATGTGCAGGAGATATATACGAAGACTGCCTTTTATTTTTAAAAAAAGTTGAAAAAGTAAGAGTTTAAATCAAAAGTCAAAAACCCAAATATTCACAAGGGCTGGGTGGGTAGAATATACACATGAATGGGCTGGATAAAAAAACAATAGGAAATGACAAGTCTTTGCAAATAAGAGGACAAAATCAAACATTCAAATTCTTAAAAACGAAAGGAAAAAAGAAGAAAAGCAAGCCCTTTGCCACTCAAGCAAAACATTGCTTGACAATTTATGGCCAATGGCTTCAGGAAAACATTTTGAGATAGAAAACTGTGCCTTCAAAAACATTTTCCAGGGGGTCCTGGGGGGCTCAGTCGGTTAAGCATCTGCCTTCAGCTCAGGTCATCATCTCAGGGTCCTGGGATCAAGCCCCACATGGGGCTCCCTGCTGAGCAGGGAGCCTACTTCCCCCTTCCCTCCCCGCTTGTGCTGTCTCTCACGATCTCTCTCTCTCTCTCTCTCTCTCTCTCTCTCTCAAAGAAATAAATAAAATCTTAAAAAAAAAGAAGAAAAGCAATAAAAAGGATTTTCATGAGCTATAAGGAAAAGTGTACCGATGCAGGATTATTGAGTAAGAGATGAATTACTGAAAGAGGTAACAGGTTCACCTGTCCTGGAGGATGTTTTCAACTGAAAGTATCACATTCATCGGAAGTCATTTATTTTCCTACAGAAGGCAGAGAGATTCATTGATGGGATGGCCCCTAAGCATCCTGCCCCAGCCGTAGGAGCTTCCTCCTATAGTTAGGGTAGAAGTTTTCCTCCTTTTGGACATTTGTTAACTATTTCAAGCCATATGGGTGGCATTTCATTAGGTTGTTCCATTCAGGAGCTTTAAATGATCACAGATAGACTGGAATCATGGCTTTGCCTTCCTCTTTCTGGAAATTATTAGATTGATAGGTTTTTGCTTTAGTTTTTGATGGGGAACCCCACACAAACATCATAGAAGGCCCCAAACACAGCATGCATTTCTCAAAACGAAGCCAGGGCTTCCCTGTGGCTCTTGCAAAAGGGAGGGAGGAAGACAGATCAACTCAAGTCTTGCAGGGGACGTGGGGACAAGTAAAACCAATAGTGACCTCAGCGATCAGACCTACACCAGGTCTCAATTCAGATTTTTAATAATGATTGGGAAGAGAGAAAGTTATAAAGATTTCCAAGTGTGCAAAAATAAGACATTCCAAAGAAATATAAAGTGAGGTGGACGTAAACTACAGGAAGCTCTCAAGGCCCCGCAGAGGTTCACCAGAGGGGCTGCCTCTTCCCTGAAGGTGAATGCAAAACAGTGCATCTAGGGAAAGATTGACACCTATAGAAAAAGGATGCCGAACCACTCTGTGGTCAGAGAAGAACAAGGAGGAAACAAGGACGCTGTATCCTAAAGACACCATCTAAGGTTGGCAAAAAATTCTGCATCGTAAAGAGTCTATTTTGTTCTTTTTGTCCCCCATCGACATTATACCTATTCTGTATGATCAGAAAATACCGTAACTAAAGCGGTTCAAAATGAAATGACTAAAAAGCCTTTGTGTGTTTGCTTTTACAATCGCTGTGGACTGAATATTTGTGTCCCCCTAAAATTCGTATGTTGAACTCTTCATCGCTGGGGTGAGGATGTTAGGAGGTGGGGCCTCTGGGAGGTGCTCCTTCTTCATCAACGAGATTAGTGCTCTAATAAGAGGGGCCCAAGATATAAAATTGTTAAAAATCTCTATATTGTACACCTGAAACTAATATAACAATGTATGTTAACTATACTGGAATGAAATAAAAAATTAAAAAATAAATATAAAAGAGGCTCAGAAAAGCTCCTTTGTCCCTTTTTCCATATGAGGACACAGTGAAAACACGGCTGTGTATGAACCAGGTTGTGGGCTCTCACCAGACATTAGAATGTGCCAGCATTTTGATCTCAGATTTCCCAACTACTGTAAGAAATAAATATTTATTGTTTATAAGCCACTCAGTTTATAGGTTTTTATTATAGCAGCCTGAACAGACTGAGAGAACAATCAGTAGTTACCGATCAGGATACTAGAGACCTTTAGGTGTAGACATAACCATGTGACAGAATCACTGCGTTGAACAAGAGTGAAAGCTCACTGCATGCCAATGGTGGGGGCTGACATTTGGTTCTCAAATTCAAGGCAAAAGACCTGAAGGATGAGAAATTTCTCAATGTTCTCTATGTGGCATTGTGTGTGTAAACTTCTAACGTAATTCTTGTGCACATTCAAGTCCTTCGAACAACAGAACTCCTAAAGAAAAGATCAAAAAGTTCTACAAGCAGATGTTTGGATAATAGAGCCATTCTTCCTTTAGGATAACCATCAAAACTCGAGCTGTTTGTGGAAGACAGGTACAGTCGAAAGTGCTCTTACTTGCCTGCTGGGTTTCTTGTCGTACCATTAACATAACCCAAAATACAAATTAATAGACTTGCTTTTCTCCTATGAGTGTTAAGGAAGGTGTGGAGCTGGCAACTTGGCCTGACGCCTTTGGGTTCCCAGACAGTGACTGCAATATGGAAGCAGAAATTCTTCTTTCTGTTCAGTTGCACTGCCAGGAAACCTCTGATTTGTAGGAACAGAGTATGTGAGGGCAATCCCAATGAAGCTTCATCTTCAAAGGACACAGATCTTAAAACAACACTGAGCCTCTGACTATGTTTCATTATCACTCAGTCTGGAAATTGCAAATAACGCAGAGTTAATTATGAAAGCACATTCGACACCATTTCCTTGGCTTCTTGATCGATGTTCCTGATACCTGGCCAGCATCACTCTAGTTAATGGATGACTGTAAATGTAAGCAGTATAACCAGACCATATTAATGGAAATCTGAATGACGGGTTACACACAGGTCTGTTGACAGGGCTGAGCATCAGTGAAGGAAGTCAAACATCTAACGGAGTCTGATTTGCAGCAAAGGTACAAGTAGTGATTCTCCATCTCCTGATAAATCGAGACCCTCTTGTAATCTCTGATTACAACATTAAAGGAACAGCAAGTAAGCAATGAGGCACATTGGCAGGACTTCCTGGGTTTTGTGGGGGTCATCACTACTATGTTGGCAGGTGGTACTGAAATAGCTGAAATCTTCTCCTTAACTTGTGTGTCTCAGACTAGAGCACAGAACACAAGGCCCTATGGTACTGTTCTACCATAGTGCCCAATGAAAGAAACATCAGGCTGCCCTTTCTTTTTTTTTTGATCAGGAAATCCCTCCTACAAAAAGCTAATGTGGTAGGGAAATTCATGTCTTTGTCTCCATTTATTTCCAGTTTTATTAGGAAGAGAAGCTGATTCAATCAGCCTTGAAAGAAGGTGCATCTACTTCTCTCACACTAAAAATTAACTAGTAGTTCTCATTTCCTCTAAAAGCAGACAGATCCATTTAAGCAAAGATCAATGTTAACGCAATTCCTTGACCTAGAAAGATGTACGGGTTCCTGGAGCTACACAAGAAGATGATTATGAACTGTCACTTGTCTTGGTCCTTCTACCAACCTTCAGGCTGATTCATCTGGAGAAGAAGGATCATCTCACTCATTCAGAAACAAAACTAAACTTTTCAGTATCTCTTCATATGTTTGATATGGCATTAATTTCATTGTTTACCAGCAAATAGGATGTATTGCTATATAATTGCAGAGGACTCAATGGGCATAACTTTTTCCTTTTATTTAATATCTTACTACTATTTTTTTAAAGGTTGGTAGAGTTTTTTTCCTGGACAAAAGAAAATCTGAATAGATGCTACACATAGATTAATTTGGGGCATATTTCAGTCTCCTGAAACCAAAACAAGAGAATAAGGGCAGTTTAATCTTGATTATGTGCAGAGCTTTTGGCTCATTAATGCCACTTTTATTAATTTACCTTAAGAAAATTAGTTAAGTATTGAATAAAGATTTAGTATGTCAACATGGATACCTTGTAATAGGTAAGTAGAAAGCAACATCTACAGCCAACAATTATTGTATATTCATTCGAGGAATACTCTAAAGCAATGAAGAATAATCATGTACTTTTTTTCCTTTTTCCTTTTCTCTTCTCTCCCTCTCCCCTGCACCCTTCTCCCCTCCCCCCCCACTTCTTCTTCTTCTTCTTCTTTTTGTTTTTTTTACCCAATAAAGATGTCCATGGTGTATTTTAAAGTAAAAAAAAGCAGGTGAAAATACAGAATATATAGCATGGCCCTATTTTTGTTTAAATATATATATATAAGCATATCCATGCTCCCCAGGTACTTATACAAACAAAATAATCTAGAACAACATACCAATTTTTAAAACACAGTTGTTGCTGGGTGGAGAGATAAAAAGGGATTATTTTTTCCTTTTTCTTCTATTTTTTTCCCCACAAGAAATACATTTCACATGTTACTAGGCATTTTCTGTTGAATGAGATGTTGAAGGGACTTGTCTGCCAGAGTTTTAACTATTCGACGCTTGCCAAAGAATGCCTGTTGGCTTCACTAAGTCACCCAAACCTTGCACTCCTCTTTCTCCTGGGCAACTGGGCGTTCTCTTAGATAAGTTACCCTCCGAGTCTATTCAAACAAGGTCTGTTGTAGCAAGAGCCGACATCCTGCCCCTTCTCCTGAACGTGAAGACTCCTGCCATCTTCTGCATTTAGATCAGGGAGTTGTTTGTTTGGGAGTGGGTTTTTCGTCCCCCTCCTTTTCAACTGGCTCTAAAAATATATGCGCAAAAATAAAGATGACGGAATACAAAAAAATTTGGTCCTCATCCTTCCGCGGTCTGGGAATTGTGGTCTGGAAATTCAACACAAAGGATTTGTTTTCTGAAGCATCTGGCACAGGCAGGGAGCATGAAGACGAGAGAGGAAGGGGGATGGTGAAGTGATTTGCTGTCTGGGAAAAGCCAAATTTCTGCATCAGGAGGCCACAGGACCACTCTGGAGCTACCCAGAGAAGGGGAGACATATTAAGTTTCTGGAATTTGCTGTGTCACTTGGAGGCAGAGAATTCCAAAGAAAACTAAAATACGAGAATTTCTTCTAGGGGTTGTGTGGTTACTACCTCCGTGCCCAGCTACAGACTAGAATGGTGCTGATGACCCAGGTTGGTCACACCGAGTAGGGCAGTGTTCCGGTCTCAGTGAGCCTGGTGCGGTGACAATAATCCACGCTGGGAGCCACACAGCCCCAGGCACTTAAGTCCTCAGCCATGTCACTTTGCAGCTGCAGGACTGAGTGAGGCATTGGCATCTATCTCTCTGGGCCTCAATTTCTTTTCCTGAAAATAGTAGAAATAATACTCCCAACCATGTACTGATTTTGTAATTGTCAGTAATTCTGTATGTAGTGGGTAGCGTCGTACCTGGTACCCAAACGGGAAATAATAAAGGCTAGCTACTTTACTAATTCAATAAATAGAAGTAATAAAAATATGATTGTTTCTAACACTGGTTATAATATAATCTTCTAGTTTGCCTGGTTTTTAAAACTCTGAATCAGGGGAATGCCTGAAAAAAATTCAGAGGACAGCCTTCCAGGGATTAGTCAAGGAGGTCTGGGTCAAAGCCTATTTCTAGCTCGTTCTTCCAATGATCTGTTTTCCCCAACTTTTTAAATTAACTGCTAAGGGCAAATGTTCAACCGCCCCATGGCTGCAGGAGCAAGTAAAAGACAAAGGATAAGCATTCTCTTTCTTTCATGCATGGCTGCAGAATCTAGTTGCAACAGAGGCTAAGTCTGAAATTATTCCTTTCATCATATGCTATTAGTTGACCAGACTGCTAACTGAGAAGCCAAATCTTTTTTTAAGACTACTTAAATTTATTGATCTTTCCATGTCAAGAGTTGGATCAATATACTCTGCATAAACCACTACGGTCCCTCTATGTACCTACCAAGTACATTTTATTCTACTTTTCTGGTGGTATCTTGTGGTTGTCTGTGAGCTGTGAAGAGGCCCTCTCTTGTGGCTGATGGCAGAGTGTTTTGGTTATTCTGAAAGTCTTATGAGAATATGTTGATAAAGGTTTGCAAAGAAGAAAACTGAAACAGACTTAGGGGAAGTCAGGAACCAGGTATCTTTCTTGTCTTTATATTTCCAGTGAAAGCAGTAGCTACAACACTTGTGTTGGCTTGAAACAGTAGGGAAAGCTCTATGCTGGCCTTGGGGTCCCGGTCTGCTGAGTGCCTATCTGTGAACTCACCTAAATCCTCATTTGTCTACATTCTCTCCTCCTTAAATGAGCAGACTGTCCAAGTCTTTGTATCAAAGCCATTAAATGGTTCTTGCCAAGTTTTAAGGTTTTTACTTTATAAATCTCCAGCAAACACAGGATGTGAACAGAAACTTCCACCTTCAGTTTTTCAAATAAATCAATCATACACATGATGATTTTCATTATTAAGAAGTATTAAGAAGTATTAAGAAGGGGCGCCTGGGTGGCTCAGTTGGTTAAGCGGCTGCCTTCGGCTCAGGTCATGATCCTGGAGTCCCAGGATCGAGTCCCGCATCGGGCTCCCTGCTCGACAGGGAGTCTGCTTCTCCCTCTGACCCTCCCCTCTCTCATTCTCTCTCTCTCAAATAAATAAATAAAATCTTTAAAAAAAAAAAAGAAGTATTAAGATGAATCACAGACCTGTACCCCTGAAACAAATAATACATTACCTGTTAATAAAAAATTAAAAAAAAAAAAAAGCTGCTGAGATTGGGGTGGGGGGGGAAGAAGTATTAGGAAATCTCATGTGATCTTTCAAGGCCAGTCTTCTCTACCAGAGACAAATTATTCCATTACTTAGGGTAATAATCCCTTCCTTCCTTCCCTCTTTCCCTCCTTCCCTCCCTCCCTCCCTCCTTCTTTCCTTCCTTCTTTCCATCCATCCATCATCTATCCATCCATCCATCCTTTCCTGCCTGTCATTCATGTATTCATCAAAATGCACCCCACAAAGTCACAGACTGCTCTATCCCTAGCTCCTAAAACAAAACCAGGCACATAATGAGCCTCAATATGTACTGTTTGAATGAAAAAATAAATAAGGTCCCTTTGCTCATATAGCTACACTCCCGTTACTCCTCAGTAATAATATGGCAGCAAGTATTACTATACCACAGTACTACCACCGTGCAAAGCATTGTTTTTGATAATTATTTTGTAACTAACTCCACAATGATAATGCCACTGACGCAATGTGGAGGTTGCTGCACTACCTGCCTGGGGATGGGGCAGGTGATGCAATGCGCAGGCCAGATACAACTTACCCTGTTCCCTCAGAGCTAATGGTTGGACGATGGTGAGAACCACCGAGCAGATAATTACACAAGCAAAAAAACTGTTGTATGTTCCAGGGTGGAGATGCATAAGGATGTTCTGGGAACATCTAGAGGGAGACCTAATCCTGTGAAGAAAGAAGTAGAGAATGGGGACAGGTCAGGGCAAGGTATCCCAAATTAGCAACAATTAAGCTGGAGGCTAAAGGGTGGGCAAAAGCTTGTCAAAGGGAAATTAAGATCTGGGCAGGGAGGCAGCCCTGAGGCGAGAAGAAGCACATCCGGGAACTGCAGTGAGCCTTGGAAGGAAGCTGTCAACAGGACGGAATGGAGACGGCAGGAGTGGAAATTGAGGAATATTTAGAAGGTGGAACCGGCAGGGCTTGATAAATAAATTTCATGAAGGGACAGAGACACAAGAACCATGTAATGCGTCAGGATTCTGGCCTTAGTAACTAAGTGGCTTTACCTTGAACTCACTTTTAGAATTTTAATTCATTGTATTAGTGTCTTTGGGGAGAGGGGGTTACAGAGAGAAAGACGCTGCACATGTGTACCAACTCCTTAGCTTGCCCAGCAAAGTCCCCCAGTGGTCTGACCTTTCCTTCTCTCTCTCCTCCCTTCCCCAACACTATGCTTCGGGCAAAAGCTCACAGTTCCCACGCATTTGCTTGCCTTTCCTTTTCATATCCCCTCTGTTTGGGAAAGTCCATCCACCATTTTCCACCTAATTAACATTTCAGCTTTTAACAACACTCAGCAGTCACTTCCTCCTGACACCTCTCAAAATAGGACTGACACCTTCCTTCTTCATTCCCTCCTGCATCTCAGAGCAGCAAACTTTCAACTTAAATGCTAGACTGGCAAGGTGGCGTATTTGCAAAAGAGGGTCACTTGTATATAAATGTCTGTAATGTGCACTGGGTGGGGGTGGGGAAGCTGTGGCTAATCAGAGACAGACTGCCCTGTCTAAAAGGCTATGCTTTAACTAGTCATTACAATGGGAATTTGGGCTTATGTTAGCAGATTTGAGCTCTTCAAAAGAAGCTCAAAATCTGAGGGAGGGTGTGTGTGTGCGTGTGTGTGTGTGTGTGAGATAGAGAGAGAGCATGTGCAAGCATGCATGTGTGGGAGTATATGTGTATATGTAATCTCTCAGTTTTTCAGTATCGACTTAAAAGAACATTTACTTTTTTTTTTTTAAAGATTTTATTTATTTATTTGACAGAGAGAGACACAGCGAGAGAGGGAACACAAGCAGGGGGAGTGGGAGAGGGAGAAGCAGGCTTCCCGCCGAGCAGGGAGCCCAATGCGGGGCTCGATCACAGGGCCCTGGGATCATGACCTGAGCCGAAGGCAGACGCTTAACGACTGAGCCACCCAGGCGCCCCAAGAACATTTACTTTTTAAACCCTGAGTAGACCACTATAAATACACCAGTTTATAACCTCTGCTCTTTAGATTTCATCTTCATTTTGCTCCTTTTGCTCATCTCTCCTACTAATCATCTTTATCATGTCTCATGGGTCTTCACATAAGCCTCCTGAAGGCAAGCAGTGTGGAATATTCATTCACAACTGCATCCTATGGCAGCATCCCAAGCCTCCATTATGTCCAGGGCTGGACAAACACTCTGTCTGGCACATCACAGGAGCTGAACAAATATTGTGAATTAATGCATTCATACAGTTAATCAATCTATAGAGATCTGCTAAGTGTCCACAGCAAGAGATGACTTGCTGGGCTCTCAATTGCCCCAACACCAACTGGCTTGCCTAAAACTCTTTTTTTCGTGATTTATTTGTTGATCTGGTTTCTCTTGGTGTCACCTTCTGTAAGTAACCCACAAAGGGCTTATCATTCCTTGACCAAAATCAAATCCATCTTTCCATGTTCCCTCTCTTGTAAATCACGGTCCTCAGATGCCGGTCACTGTGCTCTGACTTTTGATAATGTTGCCAATACAGTTTGTAAAGTGCTCTCTGACCCTTAGAAGAAAGATGCTGCAGAAAAGGGAAATGATTATAAAATAATTGAATACACCGGGGTGTATCTGGCCTTCTGTTTAAACGGAATTGACTCACGAAGGGTCACGAATGCTCTTTTGTTCAGAGAAGAAGGATGCTGAGAGATAAGGATGAGAAGCAGAAGGGACATTTCCATCTGTCATGAGGTGTCAGGTGGAAAACGAAGGGCTGGCTTCTATTTTACAAGCAGAACCAGCTTGATGCATAAGCAAAGGGAGCTGTGATTTAAGAATGTGGAAAGGCTTCTGGTGAATTTAAAAGAAACTTGCCCCCTCCCTTTCACCCATCCCTCCAGCCCAATATACTAAAATTCAAACATGGCAAACACACAGAATTGGCCAGCTTCTTCAACATTACAACAGTGTTTTCTAAGGAGTGGAATCGTAATCGATGGCTAAGGGATTCCATCTATGACAAACCCATGATCACCCACTGCAGCTTTAGAGAACAAAAGAGTGAGGGACAGAGTCACAGAATGGAGATGTTCTGCTGGAGGGGACAAAAAAGTGACAGTGTGCAAGCAAAAGGTCAAGTGAGGACCCGAAGTTATCTCAGGGTAGGGAACAGTGGGGAGTAAATGTGAAAAGACAAACTGAATTTTGATGAAATCTGATAGGCTATGAATGCATTGCCCGCATTAACAGGACACCTAGAAAAACTATGCGAGGATATTATCTCTAACAAAAGAATTTCAGACATGACACATTGGCAGAGGAGGTAATTTGGGACAGGAGGGTTTGATGAAGCCCCTCAAGTGACTCCTTATATGTGTTTATTTCCATTTCTTTTTTTTTTTAAAGGTATCTTTTCTTTTATTTATTTTATTTTATTTTTAATATTTTTATTTATTTATTTGAGAGAGAGCATGAGAGAGAGAGAGCATGAGTCAGAGCACAGTGAGGGGGAGGGTCAGAGGGAGAAGCAGACTCCCCGCCGAGCAGGGAGCCCGATGCGGGACTCGATCCCGGGACTCCAGGATCATGACCTGAGCCGAAGGCAGCTGCTTAACCAACTGAGCCACCCAGGCGTCCCTCCATTTCTTTTTTACACAACCCTTTCAGATGTCCATACAAAGTACATCTTAAAAGCTGGGTTTTGCACGCAAGAGGTCTGTCCCCATGACCACGTCTCTATCTACAGAGGTGACACTATTATTATTGGCCCTGGAAGAAAATGTCTGGTCTTACAGCTGGCCCCATTTTTCCTTTTCCCTTATGCATTTGGCTCATGATTAAAGCTTTATTCCCTTGTACGTCAATGGAATATTTTATTACAAATAAAAACAAGTTCTCAACCCAGCAGTCCCATCAGTTCTTAGTTGGATCATCCTGAGCTACCTGCTTAAATTCTGTAAGCTTCCATTCCTTTTTCTGTAAATGGATACCAAGAGTATGAGGATTAAGAGAAGTAACAGGTAAGGGCTGAGTACAGTGTCTGCGCACAATGGGGTGCCCAAGAAACATCAGCCATTAAGACCAGGGAGCTTTGCCCCCCCATTCCATTTATTCATCTTGGTCTAGCTTAAAGCAGGTGACCACAAACAGTGCAACTCAGCACACCGCTCACATGTCACTTAAAATGTTTTAGGTAATGTTGGCATTATAACCTCCTACCTGTTGTTGGTGACAGGCTCATTTTCTCTTGCCCATAAAAATCTCCCCAAAACACTGCCTCACATATTTGTCTCACTAAAAACAACATGCAAAGTAAGAAAAAAAAAAAAAAAAGAACATCAAATTTAAAGAGATAATTAACAAAAGCCAAGCCTAGTAGAAGGGTAGATTTACTTGGTTCATTAGACAAAAGGGTAATGAAAAATCCAATTTGATCTCAGGCCAGGCCACCTGGTTAAGTTAAAGTTCCCAGAAACACTGGGGTTAGCAATAAGCAAACAAACACATATGTATATATGTACTGTAAATAACTTTAAATAAATATTAAATATATATTAATATCATATAGACATAATTTTATACATTTTTCAATATATAATTTTAAATAATTTTAAAGATTTTAAATAATTTAGGCTACATATTGATTCATATATCATCTATATGTTTATATGTATATATAAATGATATATATATTAAGTGATATATATACATATATATAAATGATACATATATATATCATTTAAAAATCACATCTCTGAGATGGAAGCTAGTTGTAACAAGTGATTGAGCTGGAATTCAGACCCAGATTGATCTAACTCCAAGACCTATGCTCTTTTATCTTTTTAATTTAATTTTATTATGTTATGTTAATCACCATACATTACATCATTAGTTTTTGATGTAGTGTTCCATGATTCATTGTTTGCGCATAACACCCAGTGCTCCATGCAGAACGTGCCCTCTTTAACACCCATCACCGGGCTAACCCATCCTCCCACTCTCCTCCCCTCTAGAACCCTCAGTTTGTTTTTTCAGAGTCCATAGTCTCTCATGGTTCATCTCCCCCTCCGATTTCCCCCCTTCATTTTTCCCTTCCTACTATCTTCTTCTTCTTCTTTTTTTTAACATATAATGTATTATTTGTTTCAGAGGTACAGATCTGAGATTCAACAGTCTTGCACAATTCACAGCGCTCACCATAGCACATACCCTCCCCAGTGTCTATCACCCAGCCACCCCATCCCTCCCACCCCCCACCACTCCAGCAACCCTCAGTTTGTTTCTCAGAGTCCATAGGCTCTCATGGTTCGTCTCCCCCTCCGATTCCACCCCCCTTCATTTTTCCCTTCCTAATATCTTTTTTTTTTTTTTAACATATAATGTATTATTTGTTTCAGAGGCACAGGTCTGTGATTCATCAGTCTTACCCAATTCACAGGGCTCAACGTAGCACACACCCTCCCAGTGTTATCACCTATTCTCTTAAGAGCAACAGTGTATTACCTCTATGGCTCGTCATATTTCAGGGATGCTGTCAAAGAGATCCCTAAATTAGGAGGTATTCTGGACTAGATGCCCTTCCTCTTCCCAACCCCCCAAATCATTAAGATTCTAGAATCCATGATGAGCTTATCTAAAATAGTCATTCCCTCCCCTCTCCCCAACCCCAATATCATCTTCTCTTTTCTTACTTTGCTTTAGTTTTCAACACAATACTTAACACACCTGGCGTCAAAGTATCTATCTGTGTGTGTGTTTTCTGTTTCTTTCACTAGAATGTAAATGCCAAGAGGCCAGGAACTTGATGTTACTCATTTCTGCATCTCTGGTACTGGAACAGAACAACAATAATAGGATAGAACAAACATGAATTTATTCAATGGAT
This sequence comes from Mirounga angustirostris, assembly GCF_029215605.1. Classification (NCBI taxonomy): domain Eukaryota; kingdom Metazoa; phylum Chordata; class Mammalia; order Carnivora; family Phocidae; genus Mirounga; species Mirounga angustirostris. The sequence continues at coordinate 19,133,029 of NW_026991712.1, read as the reverse complement.
GGGCGGATGGATATGGATGGATGGAGGCATAAGGTGCATGGATTTATTTTGGTGCAGGACTCCCACTTGGGTAATGATGTGGGAAAACTTCAGGGGGACTTCTATTCACAAGGCAGGCTTTGGAAACCTTATCTGAATGGGTAGAAGGTGAGTATGAGAGGGTAAAGGGAGTTAAATGGGCTGGAGAAGTAGGCTGGAGCCAACATATGGAGAGCCTCAAATGCCAAGACACTTGGCAAAAGTAGTAACATGGAAACCATCTTTCTTCCAATGATTGGAACAAGCTGAGCAGGCACTTGCAACAAGGCCCAGGGAGGAACCATCTGTACCTTTAGGGTCTATAGTAGCTGACACAGATGGCAATCACGTTCTGGCCAATTCCCTCGCTTGGGGTAATGAGGCTTTTATTTTCCTCAAAACAATTAGCTCAGGACCTGAGATAGAAAAGAAGAGAAAATCAACTGTTACATTCCCTGTGGCACTGAGATTAAAATCTAAGGCCTGCGGGAGCAAGAAATTTAAGTCCCAAGGTCCAAGTTTTGCCCGCCTATGCAGTCAGGTCACATCTTCAAGCTGTCTTTTTTTTTTTTTTTTTTTTAAAGATTTTATTTATTTATTTGACAGAGAGAGACACAGCGAGAGAGGGAACACAAGCAGGGGGAGTGGGAGAGGGAGAAGCAGGCTCCCCACAGAGCAGGGAGCCCGATGCGGGACTCGATCCCAGGACCCTGGGACCATGACCTGAGCTGAAGGCAGTCGCTTAACCAACTGAGCCACCCAGACGCCCTCAAGTTGTCTTTTCTACGCTAGGAGGAACCCCATCTTTTTCTCCATGGCACAGAATGGGATATAAGGTCTGTAGCTACTGTCCCTTTCCTATGAGATGTCAGAATGGACAGTAACCATGGCCACAGTTTATTGGTGCTTGCTCGTAGGCCTGGCTTTGGGCTGGGAACGAGGTGGTAGATACTAATTCGTCCATGATCCTATTACAACACTTCAAAATGCTAATTTTCAATTTCTCAAGGTCACACTTTTACTCACTGGGAAAGATGGAATCCAGACAGATCTATCAGGTTCCCAAACCTGTTTTCTATGGAAAGGACTGCTTTCCTACATGATACTGGGTAATAGGTCCTTAGCTGCCAAGGCCAGTGAGCAATGATTAAGGGGAATTCTGGGGATGGAAGCAGGGTGAGGTGCAATGGCAGGGTGATTAAGGAGGCTGAAGAAAAAGAGTAAGCAGGAAGGAGTCCACGAGGGTCCTGCTGGAACTGAAAGGAAGAGTGAACAGGAACTCAGAGACAGGACACCTGGGGCAGGAGACTGCTGTAACAGGGCAAGTAGCCAGATGGGGCAGCCATATTCAAGTATTTGAAAGGTCACAAAGAATAAATAACTCATTCATTTTGTGTTTCAAGAGAAGGCAAAAGTAGGAAGTACAGCATTCATGAAAGCATTCCCAATCACCCAAGATGTTTCTAATGTCCATTTCTAGTTTCCTTGGCCTACCACTCTGCCTTTCTTCTGTGAAAAACTTTCCTGTATTCCAACCATAACGTGGGGGTGTCCTTACTTCCTGGCCACTGTGACCGAGAAGGTATAGATGCTAGAGGAAAGTGAAGTTAACCAGATCTCTCCCCCACATGGGGAACAAGGGAAACAGAAAGATCAAATACCAAACTCTTTATAATCGTGAAGCAGGATGTGTATGCGAAGTTACTTGGGTGGCTGAGTGTGTTCTGCTAAGTGGAGAAAGCCAATCTGACAGAATGAAGAAGAGCAGAGAAAATCCCAGATGGAAAGAGGAAAGGAGGATTCCAAGGGAGGCAGGGAGAGGGATGGAGAAACTGAAATTGACTGATTTGTAGTAGTCAAACCTAGATTCTACTCACCCCTGAAACCTACCGTTCGTTCCCACGTTTTGTTAAGAGAGCTAAAAAATGTTGATTTTTTTTTTCAAACTAGTTTGAGTTGGATTCTGTCACTTGGAACCACAAGAACCCTAGCAGTCATTAGTGAACCCCAATGCACATGGGCTGAGGTGAGGGCATGAGTTCCCCACCTCTGGACATAATCAAGGAGGAATATAAGACACAGTTCTCATTAAGATGATCTTTGCATGCTGATTTGGAGGTCCTCTTAAGTCTAAATTCAAGGAGAGCTGCAAGATAGTCAAGAACATGTTCTTATTTGTGCCTCAGTCCCTTCTGCATGGGTCATTGGCTTCATTATCTCCAGCCCCATTAACATCTGATATCATCTGGCAATGGCCCACTTACAAGACCTCCTGGGGAGATTTCACAATCACTCTGATTAAAAAAAAAGGTAAGAGGGAGGAGGAAAGAGAATTTACCTTTGTTTCTATGCCAAACCATGGCACAATGTGCTACTAGGGTTTCAGTCTGAGGACATAGCCAGAAAGACTCAAAGCTGCTACTCGGTCATGAACCTTAATGCTATGGTCTCCAAAGGGGGCTCAAGAGGCTAGTGTGGTCACCTCACTTTCCACAAGGAAGTTGTCTTTAGTGAATGAGAAAATCCAGATACTGTATCTACTTGCTGCCTGCATCCGTCTTATTCTTTAAGCCCAGCACAGATCCTCCTCAGCATCAACCCAGTAAGAGGTGGAAGTGTTACCTCAACAGTTTGAGGCTGAGCTTCTTTTCTACATGAAACCCAAGGCAGGCTTCAGAGAACAGAGTGAGCAGAAACACCACCAACAGAGTTAAGACCAACCCAAAAATATTCAAGCATGTCTACCTGTTTATAAATGCTTAGGAGATTCTCCCTGGTCATTGGTGATTACTTCTTGAGATTAGATTGGCGGTCCACTTTGAATCCTTTTTTCACAAATGAGCCCACTTCCCCCCCAAAGTGGGAGTTACTTCTTGGTAACTTTAAGAATTGACAATCACACTGAACATAGCTGCGCATATTCGGAAGTGGCATTATAACATTGAGGGGGCCACAGCCAACACTGGGTGTCCATAACTGTTAACAACCATTGCTCCGTCAGAAACTGCAGCAGTGACCTTCTAAGAAGATGCAGCCCTTGGCCCATCCTCAGGTACTTCCCGTCCTACCAAATAGGCTGGGCTCCACGGACTCTCTCTTGTCCGAGACTAACACCAATGTCTTTCATTCTGAACCAGTCCAATAAATGCTTATTTGGTTGGCCCTCGGGTATACCCCACAAGCATGTAAGCTCCTTGGGGGCAGGCCTATGTCTTCACTCATCTCTGAATGAAACAATCCTCGCCAGCACTTCATAGGTGCTCAGTAACTGTTGATTTTCAACTCCAGCACAGCGCCAAAGAATTTGAACTTACCCAGGGCTTGTGACCAGAGTGGGCTAACCTAGGGCTCAGCAAACTTTCCCTGAAAAGGGGTCAGGTGGTAAATATTTCAGGGTTTGCTGGCCATACAGTCTCTGTCACAACTACTCAATTCTGCCCCAGACAATACATAAATGAATGAGACCGCCTACGTCCCAGTGGAATTTTATTTCTGGATACTGAAATGTGAATTTGATATGACTGAATTTGATATAATTGAAATTTGAATTGAAATTTATCAAATTGAATTTGATATAATTTTTACATGTCATAAAATGTATTTTTTCTTTTTTCCAGCCATTTAATAATATAGAAACCATTCTTAGTACAGCCTGTACAAAAACAGGATGGTGAGTTTAAGTTTCTGATTTGACATGGAAAGAGCTGAGAAGTCATCACTCTCATCCTCATGGCAAGAAAAAAGCTGAAAAGCTGAAAATCAACAACCCTTCTTACGTCCCTTAGAGAACTGAGATCATAGAGCAAATCAATATTCTCAAACCTGGAGAGATGGGCAGATCCAGAGAATCACATCTCACCTGGAACAGAAACTCTGCTGGAGCCAGCACTGGGCAAGAATATTTAACAGATAACTGGCTAACTATCCTTTAATTATTAATTACTGGATACTGAGAGATTAAGAACTCCTGAATCCAAAACTTGAGGGGCCCACACAATTGCCTGGATTTTATCTCAAGGAGCCCCATAAAGTTTCTTACTATAAAGATGGGTAGAAATTCTCCTCATGCTTCCAGCAGAGGGAAGGAAAGAAACCATTCTGAAATACACCCAGACTGTTCTTTTCTCCTTAACAAGACCTGCCCTCAATGGAAACTATTTTACCAGAGCCTAAACCACTCCCTGGGGGTTTTATCAGAGCCTAACAGACATGAGAGAAGGGAAATACCCAACTTGAGCCCCTTTTGGCTTCCTGTCTCACCCATGGTGTGAAAAAAAACTTGTGAGCAGCACTTGTGAAGAATTTTATATAGTCAAATTTATTAATCTTTTTTTCACTCTCGGCACACACACAAAAAAAGACCATCAACAAAGCCGAAAGACAAATGGGAAACATATTCGCAACTAATAGGGGGCTAATTTCCTAAAACTATAAAGAACGCCTACAAAGGTAATCAACACATCAGGAAAAATTGGGCAAAACATATAAACAGGAAAAGAAATTAAAAGGCTCTTAAAAAACTCACTGAGGACTGAGACCTAATCACGAGATAACAGAGTGCTTCCCTCACCCCATGTCCTAACAGCACTATCAGTAGGGCTCCAGTATAATAACGGGAAAACTGAAAAGAAATGCAAGACTCAGATGCTACCTACAAAGGAGTATCTAGGGAAAGCCAAGACAACAGGGAAGACAAAAACAAGGACTTCAGAAGAAATTAGACCTATGGCAAACAGTAAACACAGCCTACCTCCCAAGCAGATAAACAAAAAAACAGGTGGTAGACCAGAATTGGTCCATAGGCCATATTTGCCCCACTCCTAAGCTACAGTGTAAGAAAAGCCAGGCATTCCATGCCATTCTCTAGGAAGCTCAGGCCCATATGCAAAAACTGACCTAGGCCATGCCCATTAGGGAAAATGAACAGCGGCCTACAGACTTACCCAAACACAGGTCTTCTATTTTAAGTCATTTTTTTATTATTTTTTATAGCACATAAAATTTTAAAAGGAAAAGAGAAATCTTTGAACACGTTCCATTACCTAGACATATCAAATATTTTTAACTGAGGAGATCTCTCCTAGACCTTCTCCATATATATATATATAGTGGTGATCGTAAGGGAGATGCAGCTGCAGCTGGCTTTTCAAAATCATCACTTTGCAGACTGCTGTATAATCTTTATACTTATAATTTTGAATAGGTATAGGACATTCCATGGAGCAACCAGAGACTTTTAGTGGAAAGGTTTATTTTTATCAAAAGCATAATTCAGACCATGACACAGGATTCACATAAAGGCTAGGTTCCAGCTACCCATGTTGCAATGGTCTGTGACCCCCAAAATTCATATGTTGAGATTCTAATGCTCCAGGTGATGGCTGCAGGAAAGGGGGCCTTTGGGAGGTGCTTAGGTCATGAGGGTGCCTTAAAAAGAGACCCCAGAAGGAACGCTTGCCCCTCCTTCCGCTATGTGAAGATCCAATGAGAAGTCTGCAACCCAGAAGAGGACCCTCATCTGACCGGGCTGACACCCTGATCTTAGATTTCCAACCTCCAGAGCCGTGAGAAATAAATTTCTATTACTCATAAGGTACCTAGTCTATGGTATTTTGTTATAGTAGCCGGAATGGACTAAGACACATGACCTTCAACTCCCGGACTGCTGGTCCCCAATAAAAATAAAACCACTGGAAAAGAACTCAAGCAATTCTTTACAAAAATATCTCAGATACCTCTTCGAGAACAACCTATTTTTCTCAACTTCTCAGAAGCTTTCCAATTTCAGTGGGACAATACCCACGTTTAGAAGCCACCGCTACCATGATCCCAGAGAACCGAACCTGATTACTCATTATGTCCTGGCTGGACCTTAAGGGCTGAGTACTGGGAATTTCAAGAGTCACATAAAAGAGCACCAATGGCACCAGGTGGCAGGGAACGCGAGACATAGATGTCCTCCCTGTCGCTACGGCTCTTTTCACTGACAAAGACCCTGCTGTTTTCAACCCACTGCAGGTCCAGCAAATTGCACTTAACTAGGATAGTGGTTCTGCAAAGCAGGCAAAATGTGTACCAGGATGAGACCAGCCAGGAAACCCATTTCCTTTATCCCCTAATCAGGATGAAAAGAGGGACGAGGTTCATGAAAGGCTGTGCATTAGGGTCTGATCCCTGTGCTGTCATCTCTTGTTACCTGCATGAAAGAAGGGGATTGTTTGGGTTTGGAGGGCGGGGCGATTTTCCAATCTAGCTGCTATTCATCTGTAGGCTCGCGGCCAACGTAAGTTACTCTGCCATATACGCCATCCTTTCTCTAGTTTAGATTGGACTGTTCAGTGCTTTGGGCCTTATTGATCGAATAGTGGATTTTATTAACATTTGTCCCTACCTTTGTACAATCTAAGGCTGTGGTCTTTGGGGATAGGTTCCTTGTTTAATCTTCTTTGTTTATGCCCCAGAATCCAATACACTGTTGGGCTTTTTGTTTTTAAGATTTTATTTATTTATTTGAGAGAGAGAGAGAGCATGAGTAGGGGGGAGGGGCAGAAGGAGAATTAGACTCGCCACTGAGCAGGGAGCCCGTTTCCGGGCTCGATCCCAGCACACTGGGATCATGACCTGAGCCGAAGGCGTCTGACGCTTAACCGACTGAGCCACCCAGGCGCCCCTCCAATACATTGTTTAATACACAATGGGTACTTAATAAATGCTTGCTGAAAAAAAAAAAATCTAGGCAATGGAATTTTGCCTAAATAGGATAAACATAAAAATAGCTAATATGTATTGAGCATTTAACCTTTCAAGAGTGCCTGACAACAATCCCTTGCGGTAAGTAGGATTAACATCCCTATTTTTTAGATGAGGCCACTGAGACTCGGAGGGACACAGCCAGGCACAGAGCTGGGACTGAAGCTCAGTCTCTTAGCACCACACTGAACGATTTCAGAAACTTCTACCTCCAGCATGTATGTGATTCCCACAAAATTTCTTTTGATATTTAGACATGAGGAGTCCTACACCTCTCATTCCTATATGCACTTACTTCCCAAGAACTGCTTGGTAATGATGCCCATTGTAAAATGCAAAGTTGTTCTTGAAAAATCAGACAGAGGACTGTAGACATAAGAAATGCAGGCTTCCTGGAATACTCAGAAAGATGGTTCACTTACTCCACCATAAAGAAAACTTCAATGTAAGAAGCCGATTCTATTGTTGGACTCTCTAATTGTTAAAATGTTCTTTCTTCCTGGAGGAGCCGAACTCCGCCTCCCTGTAACTCACAGTTACGCGGGTCTTTGTCCTAAGGGAAATGACATGCTCCTCCTTTTCCACAACCACCTGGTGGATATCTGGAGCTCGTTGCCTGGTCTCCCTACATTTATTTTATTTTATTGTTTTTTAAATATCTTATTTATTTATTTGAGAGAGAGAGAGAAAGAGACAGAGAGCAAGGGGAGGGACAAAGGAAAGGGAGAAGCAGACTCCCCACTGAGCAGGGAGCCCGACACAGGGCTCCATCCCAGGACCCTGAGATCATGACCTGAGCCGAAGGCAGACACTTAACCGACTGAGCCACCCAGGTGCCCCCCTACATTTATTTTAGACACCAAATGGCATGGTATTAATAAAGACTACAACTTGTTTTTAGTACATACAATTTATAGAGCATTTTAAAACAATGTACCTTCAACAAAATAAAACAAATCACAGATGGATCACGATACAAATTTAAATAAAGGAACCATACAAATATTAGAAGAAAAATGACCTTTTAAAATTATCTTAAGCTGAGGTAGCCCTTTCCACATATGACATAAAACCAGAATGCCATTTAAAAAGAGATTAGCAAATTTGACTAATTCAAAAAATGTTTAAATTACTGAATGAAAAAAAATACCACTAAACAAAGTCCAAAGACAAACGGGAAACATATTTGCAACTAATGAGAGGTTAATTTCCTTAAACTATAAAGAACACCTACAAGAGTTAACCTAACAACAAAAACAAACAAACAAAAAAATGGGCAAAGAATATAAACAGGAAAAGATATTTAAAGGCTCTTAAATCTACAACATGATACTCACCCTCTCTCAAAGTAAGTGAAATGCAAATCAAACCTACCATGCTGGGTTTTTTTTTCACTGATTAGACCAGCAAAGGTCAGAAAGTTTGATAACACAATGTAATGGGCTAATATAAAAATGGGAAGATGTCAGTCCTCCTCCTCCCTCTCTCCCTCCCTCTGTCCCTTCCTCCCTTCTTCCCTCCTTCCCTTTCTCCCTTCCTCCCTTCCTTCCTCTTTTAAAAGGTAAAGGACCTGGTGGGGGAGGAAAGGCTGACTACTGTGGGCCAGTATTTTACTTACATTCCCTTATTTAATCATCACAGCAATGAGGTTACTTCTATTTTTGTAGCTGATGAAAATGAGGTTCAGAAAAGATAAATAATTGGCCCAAGCTGATAAACAGCAAAGCAGTGATTCAAATCCAGGTATGACTGATTACAAAGCCCAGCCTCTTACCACCCATTTATCTCTGTATTCCTAACAGTTTTTGCTCCATATATTTTATAGCGATGCTCTTTGGCACATAAAGTTTTTAATCTATTATTATCTTCACCATCGATTGTACCATTTATCAACATGAAACAATAATATATAACACTTTTTGATTCAATACTATTTTTCTCATTGTTATCCACTTATTACCTGTTTTAATTATTAAATCATTTCACACGTATTTGAGTACAACCATATACCAACTATCCACTGGCAATACCAAAATGAATAAAGTCTGTCTTCAAGGTAATTGAAGAAGATATTAACTAATAAAACACTCTACAATAATGGACTAGGCAATTTTTATTCAATTGGCAATGAATGCAAATTACTGCCCATTGCTTTTTAACCCACTTTGAAATATTTTATGTTTTAAGAGAAAAATGTAAACCTATGTATTTACCATAATGCATACACTTTGGGGTTTATTGTTAGTGTTGTTTCCTGGTTTTTTCTTTTCCACTATTTTTTTCTGTATAGCGTATGTTTTTTATCCTAAATCCACTTAGAAGACAAGCATCCTGTTTTCAATTATAAGAATGGTTATCACAGAGATTTTTTAACAAACACACAAAAAATCGTATTTATCTAATCAAAACAATTAACAAAAAAGTGTTAGACCGTGTTTTATAGATTACCAGAAATGCACTCTCCTCCATTATCCAGCCTTAATTAATTTATCTGGGTTCCCAAACCTAGTCATTACCTTGTGCATGCGCACACGCGTGTGTTTAATTCTCTTTCAACAACCTTTTTTGTCCTTTGTATCTAGCTTGTTTCCATCGTTACAGCAATTATTAGCATCAGTTCTTATGCTGGCCATTAGTATTTTTATTCGCCTGACCTTAAAGTTCAAGCACTGCTGAATGAGGATCCTCTGGGGATCCCTGCAGTGGCTGGGAAGCTGGAATAAACTGCTCCTGAAACCCGTTCCCACCCCAATGTACTTTATGGCCGTACACAATGTATATAAAGCGTTCAGACACACACCAGGTTTATATAGCTCAACAATACGAAGAGCTTCCTGTTTTGAGGTAGTTTGCTTATATACTCTTTGAGCCTTGAGAATGCTAACAATCCCAAACAAAAAAGGCACTAGAAGGCTCTAGCGGTGGAGTTGTTAAGAACAGGCTCTAGAGCTAGACCATTTTGGTCCAGACCTGGCTCTAACACTTATGACTGTGTGACCTTGGGCAAATCACGTAGGATCTCTGTGCCTCGGCCTCAGTGAAATGGGGATCCTAGCTCCTCGGAGGGTCGTTCTGGGTCTTCGGTGTGATAAAACACATAGAGTCCTTACAAGATGCCTCACTAAAAGTCTTGTCTATTCCTAGGCTTTTAGCAGGCTTTGCTGCTTCTTGAGCACAGTGGCCTGATTAGTTAACACTCGTAACTGCAGTTTACCTTTCTGTCCTTTCCGACACTAACCTGTCTCATTCCTGGGAGGTCGTCAATGAGGACTTGAAGAACGAAAGGAGAAATGCTACCTCTCTGTATCCCCTGCCATGAGTCACGCTGGAATCCCCCGAGGGAAGGGGGTCACTGCCCACCCAAGCAGCGGGATCTTGCTGGGGCCCAGATTACTTCACTGCAGCCGCATTCAACTAGTTTGCTAATCTTCCCAAGAGCCAGACAATCATTTTGATGAGCTAAGTGCTCTGCCCGAAAGAAAGGCAGTGGTTCCTGTGTGTGAAACTCGCCGCAGAAAACCTCAGCCAAGCCAGCAAGAGCTCGCCTGGGACCGAGGATTGCTCGCGTTCACACCACGGTCTCCCCGGGGAGACGCAGTCCTTCCCGCTACTCAAGTGCGAGCGGAACAGCACCAATCCAAGGCCCTTGGCCATGTGCTGGTAGCCTAGAGCCCGAGCGGCTGACCAGGGCAGCCCGCTGCCTTCTCTGACTCTCCCTTGGAGAGGTGGGGTTGACTTCTCTTCCTCCTTCATGTGGATGGGCTCTGGGGCTGCTGGGACTTCCTCTACATGGCTGGAATGACCCGTTGTGCCAGTTTCTGAGTCCAGACCGAAGAGACTGGCCGCGACCGCCTCCCATCTCTTGGAATGCTCGCTCTGGGGGATCCCAGCAGCCAGGTCAGGAGTCCGTCTCCCTGAGCCCACCACACTGTGAAATCAGCAAATAATGCAACAACAAATAACCAGCGCCCATAAAACGCCTACCAGAATGCTCTATGTAGTCCAAACATGTGATGTTATTAGCATTACGTGATTTACCCAAACTCACATAGCAAATTTGCTGTTAGGCAGGGCCTAGAACATCGATGGGCATGCACCCCTCTCCTCCAAGTGGCTGTTCTTGCTAATCAGTATGGCAGTTTATGTCTCTATGTGGACGCCTGACTCTATAATAACCAATCCTGGCAGGCTCTCTCCTGTTAGGCCCACATGGACAGGTGGCTTTTCTTCCCAGGAAACGTTGATCCTCATGGAGGAACTGACACAAAGAGACAAGAAAAACAAGTACCGTTCATTTTGCCAAAAGTGAAGTCAGTGTGGATCTTTTCCTTGGCTTTCCTCACCTCGTTCCCTATATCCCTTTCTGCCTTCATGATATGAGCCGTGCCTAATAACTGGGCATTCTTTGCCTGATGTCAAGTGCTTACCGAAAAACATCAGACCTTAAAACAATTTAGCCTTCAATATTTAACAGGAGTATATAAATCTTGCATGCAACATGTTCCTCTTAAAATACAGACTCTTAACAATGGAATCGTTTAGTCTAAATGGACCATGCTTATTTTTCTTAAGCAGTGTATTTCTGGTACCAATCTTTACCTCTGTTTTCATTTGGCTGGGGAATAGGAAAGATGGCAGAGGTATGGAGGCGTCGTGGTCCTGGAATTCTAGCAGGAAGAGGCATTGTCTATCATTGTCTATCTCCAGACTATTCCCTCAATGGAAGGCTGAGAGAAGTTATCCTGGGGGGGGGGTGGCGGGGAGGGTTGGGCAGATCTGACAGCGACGGTGACACCGGATTTGTGGCTGGAAAAGAATGGAGCCAGCAGCCCCATATCCCCAAGAAAGGAAACTGCTCTGTCTCAGAGGGAGGTGAACAAGGTTTTGGGAAAAGAGAAAGGTCCAGAGAACCAGTCAAAAATTAGAATCTCAGAATCCAGAGAATGAGATAAAAGATCAGAATTTATGGAATTAAAATTTATGGAAACCCTGGGTGGTATTCTCTTTTCGTCTCTTATTATTTCTGTTATCTGATGAGGAGAGAAACGATTGTTCTTCAGGAAAAAGCACCTGAAAAATTTGTTTCCATACAAATATAAAGAAAAGGACTTAGGGGAAAACGTGTAAGTAATTTCTGTTCCCTTAGATCACAAGTGTTTAAATTTCTTTGCTAAGAAGTGAATACAACTAAGATTATGTAAATGCTTACATTTTTTTTCCTGGTAGTCAATCGGTTTGGACTGGAGAAGACTTTTAGGGTCTCTGCCTTCTTCCCAGTCAAGATTCATTTTCAGCTCAAGGGTCTGACTTGAAAACAATGGAAAAACCCGCTTAAAACAAAATAAAACCATGCCCTCTTTTCTTTGAAACTTAACCTCAAACATAGAGCTTTAATCAAGTTTTCTAAGCATCTTTGTAACAGAATTTTGCCCTACTAACAGAGATCTTCCAAAATACGCTACTCTCAGGAATTCTACTGGGTAACAATGTTACAATACATGTTTTACCTCTTGCCTCTATTTGTGCTGTCAAGAACACTTTAGACTGCCTAGATATGAGGTTAGGGACACACTTTTTTTTTTTTAATATATATTATAACAAAGGAGGCAGATAAATATCTCCCTGCATCCAATACCATTGGAGTCAACTAAACTGAAATGAGACGTGTGGGGAACACCCAAACTGGTGTGCACCTGCCACAGAAAGGACAGAGGAGAACACAGGCCTTAAACCAATGGACTCTGGGGTCCAGAGCAAGAACGGAAGTGCTCTAGTTTACTACAGCGAACAGCATTCATTAAAGGCTGGAGGGGCCCCTGGACGGAATGGGAAGAGAAGAAAAGAAGGGGATGGGGGAAAAACGAGGCTGCCAGAGGCAGCCTGACAAGTACCACCTTTCATTAAAAGCAGCCACAAGTGTGACCATTGGTGGTACCACATCACTCCCAGCCCAAGGAAGAAGGCAGTCCCTACCGCTTACAAGTCTACAATCCCACAGAAGACACACAGGCAAAATAATAATACTTTCTTTAAGAACTAACAAAGCAGAAGGAACTGCGATCTAAAGGAGAGATGTGAATGGACTTGGGGTAATACAGGGGAAAGCTTCTTGCAGGAGCCTCTGTTGAATGAGTCTTAAAGGGCGATTAGCAGGGGTATGAGAAGGCTCCTGTGGCCTACAAGAAGGCCAGATTGTGTTGTTAACCACAGGACAGAACTAAAACTTCAGATGAAATGCTCCTGGCTTTATCCATTTGAAGAAACAACTTCTGAATGCTTATGCCAGGTTTCTTGGTAGTAGTTGAGGATACAAGCATAAGTAAAATACGGTCTGGTCCCCTCAGGAATCCTCAAGTTAATAGGGAAAGAACCACATAAAGAAATAATCACGAGCCAGTATGGCAAATGCAGGAAAAAATGATTACATCCAACATCCACTATGTGATTACTGCCTGCCAAACAGGGTAACTTCACACTGATCCCATTTAGTATTTCCAAACACTCCACAAAGTAGGTACTGTGACCATCCAGATGAAGACATTGAAAGGAGAGCCATTTGCTCAAGCAAATGTAATTGTTCAAGGTCACCGATACCATAAGGGTGGGGCGAGGCTGGGCTTTAAAGCCACATGTTCTGGATTCGAGGCTATATTCTCTTAACTACTATGCTATACCTCTGTATAGTTTGCTGTGGGAAGGAAACAAATAATTATTGGACACAGTGCTATTTTGTTTACTCCTATCAACGGCACCATAACAGAGTCACGCTGTCTACGTTATGGATAAGACAACTGAGATTCAGGGTGGCGAAGGTCCTCAAGCTCTGTTTGGTCTAACTCCAAAGCCAATGGTCCTTCTAGTAAACCACAGTCTGAGGAAAAAGATAAAGTCACCATCTGACTAGGGGAGGTCTCGGAAGACTTGATCAAAGCTAAGAGAGTTGAGCTGAATCTGGAAGAGCAGGATGCGACCAATTCTGAAAGAATATTCCAGGTGGGGTGACTGACAGGAGCAAAGACACAGAGGCATTTATGAGCACGCACCACGAGAGCATAGGCAGACATTCAGTGTGGCTGCAGAGGGGCTTATAAGACGGTGGCCTCGGTCAGCTGAGCCTGGGTGTGCAGGACCATTGGGCTATCCCATGCTTAAGAGTATGGATGTGATTCTCGGAGTTTGGGGGATCCTCAGACCTTTTTAAGGAGGAGAAAGGCACAATCAGATTTGTAATTTAGACAGATCTCCCTGGCAGCCGCGTGGTATACAGAGTGGCTAGGATGATGCAATATTTAGATTTGCAGACATTTATGTGGTTAAATTGACAGAACACGGTAAGTGAGGGAAAGGAGTGTACGATGAATCCGAAGTTTCTAGCTCGGGAGCCTGGTGGCAGATTACAAAAACTCAGGAGGCAGAACAGGTTTCTAGGGGAAAGCAGTATGTGCGGTCTTGGTATGCTGAGTTTGAAAAGCCTTTGGCACATCGAATGGGGCTCCCATGAGGCAGCTCAAAGATAATTATGAAACTCCAGGGAAGACTTGATAAAAGTCATAGAGTTAAACTTTTGTCATATTGCATGTGTCTAAGACCCAAAGGAAAGGAGTCAGTATGAACAGGACAAGGCAGGTAAATAGTCCCTCGGGCCTGGTTTGTCTCCTGTGTGACAGGAAGATGAGGTTGCTTGTTTATGTGGGGTTTCTTCCTCCTACTCTTCCTCATGTAGTTGGGATCTACTGAGAAAAACCAGTTGCAGGCTTTTGGTCCAAGGGATATTCATTCCTCAACAGGCTAACCGCATCCTGGTGATCCCAGCTCCAGAGCGAACATGCGGCCTCAGGTTCACTGTTGTGGTGAAGGCTTCTGCTCTGGCCTCGGGCAGGAGAGTCAAGATCAAAGCATGCAACATAAATATTGTTCTGATCAAAACCAAACTTTCTGCTTTTGATGCCGGCTAACCTCTATTGTTGGTAGAAACAATGGAGTAGTGTAGCAAGAGGACCCTAGCCCTAAGTATAAACCAGAATGTACTCGATTAAAAGAGAGAGAGAGAGAGAGAGAAGAAGAGAGAGAAGGGAGGAAGGAAGGGTGGAAGGAAGGAAGAAAGGAAAGAGAAGAAATAAAGAAACTAAAGTCAGTCCCAGGGAGTGATGCAGAAGCAAGGTAAGGCACAGTATCTTTTGTTGAGATCCCCTCCTATGGAGGAAAGAGCAGAGCACATCGGATCAGGAAACCTTCATTCTAGCCTCATTTTGCCATAAACTGCCCGTGGGGCATTAGGACGCCCTGCACCTTTTCAGGCTATTAACCAGAGGCAGTCTCCAGTCCTTTCTAGCCGTCCCACATTCATATTTCATGGCTGCTCCCAGAAGATGCTCTTTATCCTGGCATACTACCTTCTTTCTCTCTGGCTGGGAAGGATGCCTGATCTCTCCTGGGGGTAATGAGACACAGGGAAGGTGCTGATCCATTTCTGAAAACTCTCAGAGGTGGTAAGGGGCCCAGGTCACTTCCACTTCTGAAACTCCCAATATGCTATGAAATTAAGAAATGCCAAAACAGGACTAACAAAACTCTTGTATATTCACAAGTGCTTATATGTCACAAATGACTCTTATTTACATCCAAAATAAAACTTCATTTGGGAACAATATCAAAAGTCTCAATTTGAGACCTTTTATGAATCTGAGGCCTACGGCAAAATGGCCCACCTGCTCTTCTCTCATAAATCTGATCATTTCATTACCACCAGGAGCTTAGCATGTCGCTGTCACATGGTGGATAATAAAGAAGTAGTTGCTAAATGGAAAACGCACACATGGATGAATAAACAGTCTGCATGTCCTTGGGCTCTGCATACTTCATTAGGAAAATAAGAAGATGACAATATGGTTATCTGTGAAGCATGTTGATTACAGTCAGACCCTATAACTGGGTAGATCCTCAGAAATCCCCTTTAATCTATAGATCTAAGGGGGCAGAAATAAGACTCTTACCTGCAAAGTAGAAACAATATCCCCAGTTTTAGCTGTAAGCCTCCAATACCAATCTACACCTGGGATACATTTCTATCATTCAGATTTACAATGAGGAAGGACAGAACTCTCCAGAAGCCAGAGACTAGGTCCCCTGAAAGAGCACCTGCCAGGGTTTTATTCATAAATGTTTTTGAGGGGATTAGGAGAAAACAGATGTTTAACTGAACCTTTACCTCATGGATAAACAGGACACTCAAAGACCAACAAAAATGTTGGATTTGGAAAAACCCCAAGATCATGCTGCATGGTCTCGATGTTACCAGTATCTATTCCCCACCCAAACAGTTGTTGTTGTTCTCAAAGTTTTATTTTTGAGCCAATGTCTCCTGCTAGATTTTCCCAATGAGCATTTCTGACTGGTGGCTATGGAGTGGAGAGCCATCTTGGAGAGACAGGAAAAAAAAAAAAATCAGCTGCCAAATGTTGGTTTCAGACACCTCAAAATGGTAGGGTCAGTTCTCCGGATTGCCCACGGATGTGCTCAAACGGTCTGTGCACATCTGAGCTTCAAATTCATAGCCCTTGGAAGGAAGCGAACACGACTTGACGTGCACCTTCCTCCCAGAGCTCACAGAGCGGATTAAGGAGTTAATAAGCATTAAGTACTTTGCAAGCCACAGGTGACTGGCAAACATTATTAGGACCACATTTTTTCCTCCCAAGATGGTTCAGGCTTTGAACAGAAGGTAACATCCCATGAGAAATGTCTCCTTTGGATGCAAGAAACTGGATGCCTGGTCTCGGGTAATAGCCTGCCTGTAAAAATGCCCCAGGTTGTCCAGCCACTGGTGGCAGGGACAGATCTATCCAATACGAAGGCAAGAGTATCCCCCAGAGCACTTTTGAAAGTAACCGAAGTAATAAGCAATTCCAATTAACAGTGGCAATTGCAGCAGCAGAAACACTTTGGTGAGACTGATGTTTCCCTGAACTCCGTCCTTTCTCAAGTCTAAAACTTATTCAGCTGTTTTGCAAACTACAGCTCTGTGAACAGTCCATGCTCATTTGCTTTGGCCACATCCAGACTTTATGTGCACATGAACATAATCTAGTCAAACTGCAATAACTGTATTTATTTGATACAACTCAGGTGGTTTCCAAGACTCCCGTTAGCAGGGAAAATACAGAGTTATTAAGTTCATTTTAGGCTTAAGTATGTCTCCTTCCTGGAACATTGCCTCCTAACTAACTCTATTTACTCTCAAAGCACAAATCCTGTGAAATGGTTAAGCAACTAAAATTTATTGAAGGATCTTCTGTACTCTGCAAAATGATATTCTATTTATCTTGCTACAGAGCACACCTAAAACTCTAGAATGATCAGAGTCACCCAAAAAGGGAAAAGGCCAGTTGCTTTTGAGAAGGCAACAACCTCCAAATCAGGAGTCCCAGCCCCTATTTCCATCAGTGTTCTAGCATTTCTGCAAACTTTTCCATTTCAGGACAAAAAAAAAAATAATCTAGCAGGGCTGTGAATAGTAGATTTCAAGATGAGAGAATGGAGGTGGGGAAAACACTCAAGAAGCTATTGCAGATGGTCGGGAGAAATATAATGAGACTCTGAAAGAAAATGGTGGTGGTGGGAATTCAAACGTGGACTGATTTCCTATGTGTGTCAGGCTTTGTGTTAGGGGCTGAGTCTTCGTTGCCATAAAGGGTCCCAGTCTCTGTGAGCACCCAGCACACAAATAAATCACACCATGACAGGGACGCCTGGGTGGCTCAGTTGGTTAAGCATCTGCCTTTGGCTCAGGTCATGATCTCGGGGTCCTGGGATCGAGTCCCGCATCGGGCACCTTGCTCAGCAGGGATCCTGTTTTCCCTCTGCCTGCCACTCCCCCTGCTCGTGCTCTCTCTCTTTCCCTCTCTCTCTCTCTGACAAATAAATAAATAAAATATTTTAAAAATAAATTAAAATATAATAAATCACCATGACATCTCTTTAAGTGTTATGACTGTGGCATGAATAAAATGCCCCCAAATCACAAACTGGGAGGACCGCGAGACTAGACAGTCATGAAAAACTTCACAAAATGACATACTGAATAGAATTTCATTCACTTTAGAAGGCAGGAAGGAGCTCTCCTGGCAGCATGAGACATGCATGTTTGCCAAGCTCAGTACCTATTACCTGTTGAGTCATTCATTCATGTATTCATTCAATCATTCCTTTATGCATTATGCATGTGTTCTCAGGCCTCTACGGTGCACCAGGCTCCACATGAGGCCCTGGACATGTTGTATCAAATGAAGCCTGTGGGGACGATGAAAAAGTAGCTGATGTCAGGCTATACAGTTTCACTTATGTCCTGATGTCACTAGGGATCCAGCCAAGGATTTCTGAGCTGCCAATGACATGATCACAACTTCTATCAAGTAAAATAGTTCTGGCCAGGGCGCCTGGGTGGCTCAGTCGTTAAGCGTCTGCCTTCGGCTCAGGTCATGATCCTGGGGTCCCGGGATCGAGTCCCACATCGGGCTCCCTGCTCGGCGGGAAGCCTGCTTCTCCCTCTCCCATTCCCCCTGCTTGTGTTCCTGCTCTCGCTGTCTCTCTCTGTCAAATAAATAAAATCTTTAAAAAAAAAAATAAATAGTTCTGGCCAAAAATAAAATTTGAAAATGGAGGATTAGCGAGGCCGATGAGTGACAGCACAGCCATGAAGACATTGCTACAGTGGAGAAACAGGATGGTAAGACCTGACTAGGACAGGGGCAGTGGGCAGAGAGGGAGGCCTAAGGATTTGCAAACCGCCTAGGGACAATGAACAGAGCTCTGAGAGATGGGCAGGTACAGAGCGCCCGAGCCTCAGTTTCCTGATTTGGATCAATGGGAAAGGTGTGAGTCTGTGACCCAGCTGAAGGGTCTTGGAGGAGGTAAGTTTGAGCAGGAAAGTGAAAGAGGACAAGCTGGGGGCATACCACATTTGAGACACTTCTGGGTCGTTCATGCAAGAATGTCCAGTGGGCCTTCGTGAAGTTCAGGATAGAGGCAGCAGCTAGAGAAAGGGATTTGAGCGTTGTGTGCAGATAAGTGACAGGTGAAACAATTGAAGTAGAAAAGAAGCAGATACAGATAGAACCTTACCAAAGCCCATTAGAGACATACGGGGGATGATGACCTCGTGAAAAGAGATAAGCGACAGAACAGGAGAACTAGGAAAGGCTGCTAGTATGAAGTCAACAAGGCAAGAGAGAGTTTCCAGAAAGAGGGCTGGTAAATAGCAGAAAGCACTGAAACACAAGCCCTTCCACATTCCTTTCACCCACCCCCCCAACCAAATTTGTTTGTCCCATTTGCAGACACATCCTTTAACACCTTTTCAAGCTATGCCTGAATTCTGATCTGTGGCTATAGTCATTATAATAGTTGAGTCCAAGAGCCTATTAACACCAGTGCTGGTGAGATATCCAATGTGATCAAGGGCTAGAAATTTGAATGGGCTCAAAGGAACCCCAAGAGGTGAACGTGAAAACCCTTGTAAAGTGTATCTTACTTGTCCTCATGGATGGCAAAGAGGTTTTCTAAATTATAAGTCAGAGTCATTTGCTTAACAGCATTTCCAGAAAAATCTGAATTACAGAAATGCTGTGTTTCCAAGAAACAGTAATGGTTTCTTTGGCTCCCTGTCTTACTCTTTGGATAACCAGCTGCAATTTTCTGGAAAGGGTAAGGTACAAAAACAAATCAAGCTAGTGCCACAAATGAACGTCAACTGACATACAGCAGTTTGGCTAGTACTTAAGTCTGAAGCAAAAGCATCTTATCTGTTAAACATCTCTTAATCTTTTCAAGCTATCAGGATAGACATTTTTCCTTTTATAAAAGTAACACGGGATATTCTAAGTTCAGTTTGTGCTTTATTTTATTTCATTTAAAATAAATATATGCAGACAGAAAAATATAAAAGAGCAAAAACATTAACAACTCGGGCCCAATTTGAGCTTGAGTAATTAAACCAAGCTCTTCTCGTCTTGTATTGTGCCCTGTGAAGATCATCTCATCCCTGGTTTCCCTCTGACTGAGGCTAAAGCTCTTTTTCCAAATTAGATCCATAGAGAGTAAGAGCCCTAAAGAGGCCCAATGACCTATAGGCTATCAGGAATGTCTGCTGAATCAGTGATTCTTCACTTTAAAACTAGTAAGTGCTGGTGGAGTGAAGAGATAATGTCTACAGTTGATCATCAAGGAAATGTAGCATACGCATATTATTAAAGTTAGGGTGGTAACCACTGAAAGAGCTAAATATGGAAACTGTTAAAAGTGGTTTCCTCTGGGAAGTGGGCTGGGAGCTGGGGAGGGTGGGGATGGCTGAAGCAAGAGTCTGTGATTTCCATTATAAAACATTCTGTATTTGCAATTTTTTTAACCAATGGGCATTTTTATTTGGATAATATGAAAGTGAGAAAAAGCACTTAAATGTTACTATTGCATGTACGCTTACTTCATCTTGTGTGATACAGATTTTTGGATTTACAACCACAAAGCAAAAAGATAGAGATTATCTTCTATTTTAAGAAATAGTCTTTAATAAAAAGACTGAGACCCAAATAGGTTATGCGCACTACCTAAGGCCATAAACAGTACAGCCAAAGCAAGAATCCAGCCACTCCAGTAGGTCTGTGTTTTATCCACGGACTCCCAAACTGCCTCTTTTGATGAATTTCCCAAAACAGGAAATGGATTTATTCTTACTCGGGAAGTTTCAGACTATACTATAGGCCCTCCTGGAGCATTATTCTATCACAGCTCAGCCTTATTAGACATCAGAAATGTTACAGAGAAGGGGTGCCTGGGTGGCTCAGTCAGTTAAGCGTCTGCCTTCGGCTCAGGTCATGATCTCAGGGTCCCGGGATCAAGCCCCGCATCGGGCTCCGGGCTCAGTAGAGAGCCTGCTTCTCCCTCTCCCTCTGCTGCTCCCCACCCCCCTCATGCTCTCTCTTGCTATCTCTCTCTCTCAAATAAATAAATAAAATCTTAAATAACTCAAGGTGTTGGAAGGGTTGGTTTCCTTTGAGGGCTGTGTTCTGGGGCTCTCTCAATGGCTGGGAGATACCAACTTCTCCCTGTGTCCCTTCACATGGTCTTCTTTCTGTGGATGGCTGCCTGTCCAAATTTTCTTTCTTACAAGATTTTTATAATTATTATGGGCTCACCCTACTCCTGTATGACCTCTCTTAACTAATTGCATCTGCAACAATTCGGTTTCCAAATAAGGTCATTTTTTGTGGTATGGGGAGGGGGGTGGGTTAGGACTTCAACATATGAATTGGTGGTGGGGGGAGGGGATATAATTCAACCCATAACACTAGGAGATGACCAAATCCTTGAAGTTTTTCCCCAAATATTTATAGAGTTTACTACAGATTTTTTTCTCCCCCTGGGGATATATCCCATTAAAATTTAAAATCAATTGGAAACCAATATTTACTGGTTCGAAATTCATTTTACGTTACCTAGTTTTGAACCCTCCACTAAATAAAATGGAGAATGCTAACCATAATATTATGGCCTCAAAGTGAATATATACTCTAGAATGCTTTGGGATCAAAAAAAGTAATAATAATTTAAATTATACATAAACATGTATACATTTACCCCCACACACCAAATGTTTTAAATGTAACAGATGTTACACACTGACGTCATCACCCAACAAAGTAAAAGCATTCACCTAATAACTACATTAAAAGATTCAACCCTCAGGTGGATATGTCACATTTTAGGGGGTCTTGTCAATTATAACCGATGGCTGAATGAAGTCGGAGCACCTTAACCCGTGGAAACACACATAAAAATTTAAAATCCAGTTTACTTTTTCATTTGACCATGATACTGACCTTTTGCTTTTCATGCAGAAAGAAAAACCAGGACAACAGGTTTCCTTTTGATTTCTAGTCAGATCTTCTACTACAGGGGTCTTTGCAGCAAGCGCACCCACATTACAGGAAACTTAAAAGGGGAACAATTTCCTCTTATTCAGTCTGTCTAAGCAATAGTTCTCCTAAAATAAGCAATTGTTTATTAGCTTAAAGAGCTTTTGCAAATATGTCCAGCCTGGGACAACTCTTCTGGGTTAATTTTGAAAACAAGGGCTCTAGCAGCAAACTCAGAGAGAGAGTAGCAAATATTTCTCATGAGAGTAAATTATATAAAGCTGATAATTTTCCAAATACACCTACTTCTCACTCTTAGTTTGTTTTTGCTGACTCATTCTTTTCATTCACTCACTTTGCACCGAGTCACTCAACAATCATTGGCAAAGCCTAACCTAAAAGTCGGTCGATTACCTCAAATTTATAGTATTACTGTTTAGAACTGGAAGGCATTGTTTAAAATAAAAGCGATATTACACATTAGACTTGGCCTTGCATATTCAATAAACGCCAATGTAATCAAAATGAGACAACGAGCAAAAAATATGTCAACACTTGTAATTAAAGCATAAAATAAAATGAATTATGCTTTGTCATAAAAAAGAATTCTTTCTCCTTATCTTTAATCTTTTTTAACACTTCCTTCTCCTCCTTCTACTTGCCCTGATGGAAGCCTGGCTTTCCAGAAGCCAGGCTTTCCTGGTATTTCCAGAAAATACCACTTCCTTTGTAACTCTTTCCAGTTCTGCACCGTTTCCTTGACTTCTGTCCACCTTCAAGGGCAAAGAAGAAAAATCAGCAAGCTCCTCGTTCCCTACTGTCCCTTCCACATACTTGAACCCCTACAATCTCTCAATGAACTCTGTCCCTTAAGCTATTCAGAGGTGTGGCAAGTCATACTCATGACACCCTTCCCGGAGAATGTGCTTAGAATCCCTGCTGAGTGAGCACCTGGCCATGTGGCCTGCTTTCCTGGACACAGCTATCTGGACAAAGGAGAGAAGCACCTGACTCAGGTCACACCAATCAGAGTCCCTCTCCGTCAGGAATTTGGAATTGCAATACTCTCGGCACATAATGCAAAATGATGCAGAAAAAACAGCATGGCCCAGGAAACACCTACATTCATATTCATTCATTCATCCTCTGAATACTTACTAATTGCCTGGTACTGAGGCAGGTCCTATATGGTACAGTGTTTTCAGGAGGTAGGAAGTAGAAGAATTTAGCTAAAGCATCATGTTTACCTGGAAAGTTAGAAAAGTAGGTTGAGGCTAAAATTGTAGCAGGTTCAGATGACAGACCAAAAATTTGGGTTTTATGTTGCAGTTACAATGGAAAAAGAAGCTGGCATTACAAAATGTTTCTGAACCGGTTCGTGAAGAGAAGCCCTCTGCTTTTCCATCACTTGCCTTTTATGACTCATACCTTGAATGTAACCAAAATGGACTGAAATACAATTCCAACCCACCTTTTTTATTATGAGGATTGAACTATCTCTCATACCATGGTTCTCCTGGATTCA
Organism: Mirounga angustirostris; assembly: GCF_029215605.1. Lineage (NCBI taxonomy): Eukaryota > Metazoa > Chordata > Mammalia > Carnivora > Phocidae > Mirounga > Mirounga angustirostris. The sequence continues at coordinate 19,109,827 of NW_026991712.1, read as the reverse complement.
GTGCACGGCAAACTCCAATGGAAAAAAAGAGAAGAACATGTCCTCTCTATGGGGCTCCTCCCTCAGTGGATGGTAAGCACCTTGAGGGGAGGTGCTTTGTTAATAAGTTTCTACCTCTGTCATCTGCTATAATGCTTGGAACATAGGAGATCCTCAGTCAATATGTGCAGACCAAAACCAAGTAAGAAACATGCATCGTGAGCTTGCATTGTGAGATGCAACTGGGGTGGAATGAGTTAAAAAAAATAATAATCACTCAGGATTTCTGAAAGAATACCTTGCTGGGTGTGGAGAGTAAGTCTGGGAAATGCGCTTTCTTTGGCATAAAGAGGGGGTTGGAGGAAAAAGGTGGAAAGAGAGCCAAATACTTTCAAAGAACAACACTATGTCCTAAGGACAGAGTGATTTAACGGTATGCAACACACCTGTGCTTGCCCAACGGCACCGTGATTAAGAAATACTGTTATCGCCTTCAAAAGAAGTTTTTCTGAAACATTAAATATGATAACCTCCTGGTGGATTTTTCCATAGCAAGCTTTTCGGCAACCACTTCTAATCATGCTGCTAAAAAGATAAGGCAGGCTGGGGTCTGAGAGGGAGGACACAGGCTGCCCGTGAAGAAACGCTGTCCCCAAATGTAATCTATCAGCACACAATCTATCAAGTGTTCCACTCAGGGACCAACTCTGATTCAAAAACTCCCCCCCGCCCCCCGCCCTGCTGCCCAGTCCTAGGCTTCGGACAACTAGAATTATAAAGATTTGGGCAGTCAGGGTCCAAGTTGTTGTGCAAATCAGCTATTTAACTTCAAACCCTACACTGTTTTAACTAGTCAAATACCTATTTTTCTAAGGTGATTAAAAAAAAATCCTATTTACAAGATTCTAGAACATATTAACAATCAAAGATTTAATCTGAATTTTAATGCCGCTGCCAAAGAACAACAGTGAAAAAAACTGGAGTTGTTTTGTCATCTTCATATATTTGTTATCTGAAGCACATGAAAGAACTTTTTTAAAAAAGATTTTCTGTATTTATTTGAGAGAGAGGGAGGGAGAGAGCAGGAGCAGGGGGAGGGGCAGAGGGAGAGGGAGAAGCAGGTTCTCCACTGAGCAGGGAACCCAATGGGGGGCGGGGGCTCGATCCCAGGACTCTGAGATCACAGCCTGAGCCGAAGGTGGATATTTAACAGACTGAGCCACCCAGGCACCCCTCAAAGAACTTTTATAACTGTGACTAGCTCACAGTGTCTTTCTCAGTGATAAATACATGCTTCAACTTATTTTTAATATAGGTCAAGCATGATAAAAAAAAATTTTTTCAAGTTGTGGAAAGAAAAAAAATCCTGCAACTGGGTTTAGTTGTAACAATAATAGGGTAAGATCCAGGAAATGAAATCTTCTTCCCATGTGTCTCTTTTTCCCTTTGTGAATCAAACTGGAAGAATGAGCAAACAGCTGGTGGATTCAGTATGAAGAAGGGCAACTTCACCACCAGTTAGCAAGAAGCTTGAGAGACTTCAAGAAGTCCCTTAGACCCTACAACATCCCAAAGCCGGACACAACTCACTAACTTCCAATGAAATGCAGGAAATTTTGGACTAAAGGATCTTGCTCTGTCTAAACTTCTCCCCCCACGGCTTTCAGGCCCCAGCAGCCCAAGTTAATTCACAGCAGAAGAAATTTTTCAGGCCTTCCCATAGAAAGCTCAGAGGGTAAACCCCTTCTTTCTAACTAACTGCCCGACGTGGGGCTCGATCCCAGGACCCTGGGATCATGACCTGAGCCAAAGGCAGACACTTAACGACTGAGCCACCCATGCATCCCAGCAAGGCCACAATTTTGAAAGCCATGTAAATAAAGTGGCCAGCTCTAGCATATAGAAACATAGGATGCCCAGTTAAATGGGACCTGCAGATAAGCAACAAACATTTTTTAGCATATGTATGTCCCATGCAGTATCTGGGACATATTTATACTTAGAAAAATGATTTGTATCCAATAACTGTGTTTTTTATCCAGGACCCTGCATGTGAAGACTCTGGGAACTAGATTAATGATTTCAGGAGCATGGATATCAAGTTCTGACTCACACAAAAAATAGAGAAATTGCTCCCAATAACAGTACTATGGGCGAGGCTAACATGCATGAGAGCAAAATTTAGCAGCGCCGTGTGGACTCACGGCAACAACCTCTCACAACCTTTGCCGATGCCTCGCCCTTTCAGTGCTGACTCACATACCTCGAGAAATCTATCTGAACACTTAGGAAAGACAGCTGGTCTCATTAGACATTTGACGAAGAGAGAAAAATTGCGCGAGATCTCAATTACTATTTGCTCACTCCCTAAACTCCCTGCCAAATTTTACGAAATGTATTCCAAAGCCTCCCATGGGAGGTGCATTTTATTTATTTATTTATTTATTTATTTATTTATTTTTTCTAGGGCTGCTATAACAAAGTGCCACCAGCTGGGTGGCTTACGGCATAGAAGCATTCTCTCCCAGTTCTGAAGTCAGAGTGTTGCCAGGACTGGTTCCTTCTGGGAGGGCGAGTCTGTTCTAGGCCTCCTCGGACTTCCAGCGGTTTCCTGGCAATCTTTAGAGTTTCTTGGCTTATAGATGCATCACCCCAATCTCTGCCTTCATGTTCCTATGGTATTCTCTGTGTGTGGTGTCTGTGTCCAAACGTCCCCTCTTTACAAGGACAGAGGTCATACTGGACTGGGGGCTCCCCCTACTCCAGTGTGACCTCATCTTGACCAATCATATCTGCACTGACCGTATTTCCAGATGCCACATTCTGAGGTTCTAAGGGGTTTGCACTTCAGTGTAGGAATTTGGAGGGGATGCAGTCAACCTATAATGGGGGTAAATCCGTAGAAGTGTCAGAAAGACTGGAGAGGGAAGCCAAAAACCAAGCAGAACACGTCTGTATATGAAAACTAACAGGCAGGGTGTGGGAAGTGGGAGGCTCCCAGGGCCTGGGTCCTGCCGCAAGAGTCTGTCCATTCCACACCGTCGGGAAGAGGCTGGTGAGCGGCAGAGGAAAGCAGCTCCGCACGGCAAGGATGCTGCCTTGACACAGCCTGGAAGTAGGCAGTGGTAGACCAGAACGACGTACTCTGGGTCCGGTTCAGGCCCTGGCTGGCTCTGCGAAATCATGGCCCACTGTCCCCCACTTACAGGATCCCTCCCTCACTCTGTGTATAATATTTACTCTCTGTAACACACCTCTGGCAAAACTGTTATATGCGTTTCCTTCCGTACATTGTGTCTCTACAACTGTATCGGGGAACCTTCTGATTGTCCCCAAGTATATTTTGCATGCATGTTTTACATTAGATGCACACAGGAATCTTACAAATCAGTGTGTGAGATTCCTTCTTTAAAAAATTTCTTCTTGGGGCCCCTGGGTGGCTCAGTTGGTTAAGTGTCTGCCTTTGGCTCAGGTAGTGATCTCAGGGTCCTGGGATCGAGCCCCGCATCGGGCTCCCTGCTCAGCGGGGAGTCTGATTCTCCCTCTCCCTCTGCCTGCCGCTCCCCCTGCTTGTGCTCTCTCTCTCTCTAATAAACAAATAAAATCTTTAAAAAAAAACGTTTCTTCTTTCGGATCATTCTTCCAGGCTTTACCGGCCTTTTCAAAGAATATACAACTTAAGTGAGTTCTTAGAGCAGTTATAAAATTATATTAACTATTTTTCCCTGATAGATACAGACTGATACACATACCATACCAGGAACACACCATCTCCTGTCACTTCATTATTATTGAGGCAAATTGGTGGAGAGTACATTTTCTGGCAAAATGAGAAATAATGATTCGGTGACATGAGTTATAACTCAAAATAAAATGTACCCATATAAAAAATTTTTAAGTTTTTAAACTATTTGAAAACTAGTAAATCTACTGCAAAATTCTATTTTCCAAGTTTGAAAGGGAAGGATCACCTGGCTTTGTTAACTTAGGCCCTCTTTCAACCAAGGATTGAGATAATACAGGCCTATAGCCTGAAGACGTTCCTGAGCAGTTGTGGACCCATGTACGTTATTTTACAGTCTCACCAAGCAAAGTTGTTTCTTTCTTGCTTTTGCCTAAATCCTGCCATGTTAGGGCCATGGCTAATGACCAACACAATTGCCAATGGGTCAATTCTCTTCAGTTCTCTAAAGTTTTTGTTTTTTTTTTTTAAGATTTTATTTATTTGACAGAGAGAGACACAGCGAGAGAGGGAACACAAGTCGGGGAGTGGGAGAGGGAGAAGTAGGCTTCCAGCTGAGCAGGGAGCCCAATGTGGGATTTGATCCCAGGACCCTGAGATCATGACCTGAGCTGAAGGCAGACACTTAATGACTGAGCCACCCAGGCGCCCAGTTCTCTAAAGTTCTAAGATGGAAAAGACTTGATCCCTTCTTTTAGAATCACAGTCTAGTGGGGAAAGACAAATAGACAAACACAGTATAAAGATCGCCAACACACTTTGAACTCTTTGTGCTAGATACTGTAATGAGTTCTGTATTAACTGTTTGTATTCCCGTATCAGTCCTATAAAGAAAGTACTATTGTCATCCCCTGTGATCCATGAGAAAACTGAGTTCTAGGCAGGTAAGGCTATTGCCAAGGTCACACACCTAGTTTGTCCACTTTGCTCATGCCCAGTCCTTATCTAAAAATGTCAATAGGACTGAGGTTGAGAAACACAATACTCCCCTTTGGCTCTATCTAACTCGCACATAATCGACTTACAGGAACTGCAATCAACTAACTAGATGGGCAAGACTCTCTACTAAGCACACATTTAAAGAAATTAAAAACCAAGCATAGGTAGCCAAAGTTGTGCTTTTGCAAAGCTTTCCGAGGGCGGTATACGCCATCTTGATCGTGCCCGAACTGGCCTTTATGAAAGATTTGGATCTGAGTGCAGTCCATCTTCCACTAGGATTTCCTCTGAACACTTTTAAATTAGGCACTGTGGTGCTACTGGAGCCCGTTCAAACGTGTCTCCTCTGCAGTCCGGCTACACGCAGGAGGTTGTGACAGGGAATGCCTGCACTCCTCTGCCTGGGGGCATCTTTTTGGCAGGGGAGTACTCGTGACCTCACAGAGATGCCAAGCAGAAGTACCAGAGAGGTAATGCCCCTAGCAGTAGCCCTTAACCAAATGGTGAGTGGAGAGTTGTAGGTTTTATCTGTTTGATCGCACCTCAGGGGATAATACACTAAGTGCCAGAGTGACCAAGTGGCCCACGGTGAGGCCTTGATGGTCTTGATGGGCTCGTTCCCTTTACTATCTCCTGTCCCCACTCTACCACCTGTGCTTCCTGGGATTATATCCCAAATAAACTTCTTACCCTGACATCCTCATCTCAGTTGTTGCCTCTAGGGGAATACAAAAATGGAAAAAATCTCAAAATAGATGAAACTATTAGATATGCACAACACACTGAAAAGTGAAGCAGAGAGAAAGGAACTTGGAGACATCCGAGTCAATACTGGTGAAAAAAAAAATCTTCAAAAAACTATTAATATGCTCAGAGAGATCAGCAAAGACATTGCATCCACAAAACAACAAGAGGATGCTATTAAAAAGGTGAACAATGAGAATAAGAAAATGTTCTTGGAACTTAGTGGTATGACAGATGAAATGTAAAAAAAAAAAAAAATCAATACAAGAGCTGCAGATAAAAATCTAGTAATCCTCCATGAAAAAGAATAAAAATAAACAGAGAAGGACAATGGAGAAAAAGCAACAAGACAACAACAAAAATCAGCTTATTTTTCAGTTCAGTATCAGTACGGAGGGTCTAACATCCAACCAAAAGAATTCCCATGCACAGAGAGCAAAGAAAAGGGAAAAGAGGAACTGTCAAAGAGATAAAACAAGAAAATGTTCCAGAACCGAAGTGTAAGAGTATTCAGACTACAGGTCCACGTCCCAGTCTACTCATTAAATGGCACCTTTAATGTCTCAGTCTTTGTTTTTATGACACCCCTAGGCCCAAAGAGATATCTTCCAATTCAGTGTTTTAAGTAGTTAAATCCAAACAATGTACATCTTCATGTCCTAAAAACTTAGCACCTGTTGGGTATTATACAACTCCCCAAACCTTGGAATCATACTGGATACTGCCACGCCTCATTTCCTATTCCACACTACTTTTTGTATTGTGTGGTACTTGTTTTTGTTTGTTTTGAAATCACAGCAACTGCAAAAAAACAGTTTTGCAAAGATTTGGACATCATGGAAGGAATGTAGCAATCTAATATTGAGTCTCCAGTTAATGGTTTGCCTAGTGTCCAACAGATGTTGCTGTTTTCCTCAAAATTTCAAAATATTCCATGGCCCCCTTTTGAGTTCACTGGGGCACCCTACGGCACCTTGGCACACAGTTTGGGAACCGTAGCTTTAGCCTATCTGTGCCCATCAAGGGCGTAGAAAACCGATGAACAAAAATCCCACACCAAGGCCAATCACTAGATACAACTCAGAATATCAGTGACAAAAAGAAGAATTACAAATTTCCAGAAATAAAAAGTAGGCCACACGTAAAAGAAAGAGAATGAGACATTTCATCACAGAAAGACTTCTCACAAAAACTCTGAAAACTGCTGAGGGAAAATGCTCATTCAGACTTATCACACCCAAAGTATCAGTCCAGTGAGAGAGCAGATTAAAGATATTTTCACCTATTTAACTCCCACACATTCTTTCTCAGGAAGCTACTGATGAATGTGCTCCACAAAACTAGGGAGTAAACCACAAGTGAAGGTGACAGAGGATCCAAGAAAACAGACGGAGGAGAAAGCCCAGGACAGCCTGAGGAAGATCGCCATGCACCAGACCAAGAGAGAACCAGTCCACCGTGGCAGGGCAGGAATATCAACAGAACGGGTGTGTGATTTGACATGTAAGAGCATTTGAAAAAGAAGTATTCCTAGAAATTTGATAACTCTAGTGCTGCTTTTGGGGAAAAAAAAAAATTTCGATAGGTATAAGAAAATGAAGCAAATGGAAAAAAAAGAAGCTGTTAGTAACTGCAAGAAACCTAATCATAGACTATCCCATGGTTGGAAAATGGAACAATGTTGAAATGATCACAATTTTATAAAAATAGACTGATTTAGTCAATAATGGCTGACACTGATAAATGAAGTAGCAGTGCATAGGCATATTATATTTGGAATATTAGAATATATATTTATATATGTATATTAGAATTAGAAATATATTCTAATATTCCAAATATTATATGCTTATACTGCTATTAGAATATGTATTTTAATAAAAATCACTAAATTAAGTTATTAATTAAAACATATATTCTACCTTAATTTTTGCCATTCTAACTGGTGTAAGGTGGTATCTCATTGTGGTTTTGATTTGTATTTCCCTGATGGCTAGTGATGTTGAACATTTTTTCATGTGTCTGCTAGCCATTTACATGTCTTCTTTTGAGAAGTGTCTGTTCATGTCTTCTGCCCATTTTTTGACTGGATTATTATGTTCAGTTAGCCAACATATAGTACATCATTAGTGTAGTGTTCAACAATTCATCAGTTGCATATAACACTCAGTGCTCGTCACAACACGTGCCCTCCTTAATACCCATCACCTGGCTACCCCATCCTCCCATCCCCCTCCTTCTGTAACCCTCAGTTTGTTTCCTGGAGTCCAGAGTCTCTCATGGTTTGTCTCCCTCTCTGATTTCTTCCCATTCAGTTTTCCCTCCCTTCCCCTGTGGTCCTCCGTGCTATTCTTTATGTTCTACATATGAGTGAAACCATATGATAATTGACTTTCTCTGCTTGACTTATTTCACTTAGCATAATCCCCTTCAGTTCCATCCATGTCAATGCAAATGGTGGGTATTCATCCTTTCGGATGGTTGAGTAATATTCCATTGTATATATGGACCACATCTTTATCCATTCATCTGTTGAAGGGCATCTGGGCTCCTTCCACAGTTTGGCTATTGTGGATGGACATTGCTGCTATGAACATTGGGGTGCATGTGCCCCTTCTTTTCACAACATCTGTATCTTTGGGGTAAATACCCAGTAGTGCAATTGCTGGGTTGTAGGGTAGCTCTATTTTTAACATCTTGAGGAACCTCCATGCTGTTTTCCAGAGTGGCTGCACCAGCTTGCATTCCCACCAACAGCGTAAGAGGGTTCCCCTTTCTCCACATCCTCACCAACATTTGTCGTTTCCTGCCTTGTTAATTTTTGCCATTCTGACTGGCTAACTGAACATAATAAAAAAACCAAAACATATATTCTAACATTCTGGGGGAAAATAGAGAAGGTACTAGGCTAGGGTGGGCATAGGAATGCTATAAGCACATAGACAAATTCTAAACATGAAGTAGGGAACAGAGGATAGTACGTGGATACTGCAAGCAAAAAAGAAAAATCATTAACCTTGATTTTTATTTCAGACGAAAAGCTTTCAGATGAAAGTATTTGAAATGCAGGGTCCCAAATAGCCAAGTAATTACCTATATTTTAAACTTCACTTTGCTTATGTAACCCTACTGTACAAGTCACCTGTTTTGTAAGGCATTCCTTTGCACACCAGGTATCCTTAGCAGCTTCAGATACTCCCTAAGTTCTGCTACAGCATTTACATAACTTATAAATTATTATTATTATAGAATATAGTTGTAATTTATATAAATGTGATTTACTACTCCACACCTGTCTCCCTCTGGAATGTTCAATTTCAGAAGAAGAGGAATTTCATCTCATCCCCCTGCAGATTCTTCCTTCAATCTACTGACAAGGTGCCACCTTACAAATATTACAAGAAAAATTATTTTAATAACTAGTTGTGTAACTACTATACACCATATGTCATCAATCTAAACTGTCCATTTTTTTTCACGTTTTATCATTTCTGATTTGAGGAATGTGCCTCAACATCGCTGGAGGCCCAGATGGAAGCTGAGTTCTTGCAGACAGAATTTACAACCACTCCTATCATTCATCAGGGGCCCTCCCAACCTGAAACCACTTTACATCATCTGCCTATGTATTTTTTTTTAACTTACGCTGACACTGTACATTCAGACCTCAATATTTATTAGAACAAACTTGCAATTCAAAATCTTAGTAGATATATTTTTTCTTCCTTCTACCAAAACCAAATCTGAGATGTGTGAATTCCCTTGTTGTCCCTTTCTGTGCGATGGATTTATTTTTCACTTATCCCTGTACTGAAGGGATAGCCCCTGACATCACAACTCTAAGCAGATACCCTATTAGACACCCCCCATCTTAAACATTAGCTTTTCTTTTTCGAGGGCACATAAACAATGATCTATCTTCCACTGGGTTGTCCCTCGGATTCCATGAAAGACAGTATTAAATAAAAGAATAAAAAACTAAAGTATAACGCTAGCTTAGTAACAGTTGTACAAATATTTCACATTTTTAACAAAAGAAACATTTGGGCTTCTTTTGGCTAATAAGACCTCCACGTTCCTCTAAGTCCTAGACAATTTTTCAAAGAATTGTGAATTTTGCTGTGTAGATTAAATCCGTACTTGCCCACTTTCCCTTTACAAAACACTTTTCTGCATGTTCCTGCAGATCAGCATTTTGAGACAAAGTTCGCATTTGCCCACCAAAAACCACAGCAGCCTACATTGTGACTTGGTTGATGGAAAACATCTGATGCTGCTAAAAATCATCAATGAAATATACCCTTGTGGGATCCTAATTCACCTCTACAAGGCAAACCAACTCTCCCAGGCCATCAGTTGCATCCTTCGGTTCCCAAACATGGCAAATCCCAAACTGTCCTTTGTGTTCCCCAAAAGGCCTTTCTATCACATATGCTTAGCCCCATCATTTCACTTCTGTGCTTGAACCCTCTATCTGCAAACAGTACTTAGCTAAGCATGTGACATGACATATTTTATATGTCACTGCCGTGAGAAAGAAATTGCAAGGGCAAGAAACAAGGCGGGTTTGAAGAGCAAGCCCAGGAGCAGAGTATGTGTCAACTGTAGTAACACTCAGCAACCAGTCATCACATTTGAGATGGAGCTTCCCACATTTATCAACAAGCTATGAACAATGCTTCAAATCACAGGAAGGGGAAGTAGTTTTAAAAAGCACTGAGCCGGGCGCCTGGGTGGCTCAGTTGGTTAAGCAACTGCCTTCGGCTCAGGTCATGATCCTGGAGTCCCGGGATCGAGTCCCGCGTCGGGCTCCCTGCTCGGCAGGGAGTCTGCTTCTCCCTCTGATCCTCCATCTCATGCTCTCTCTGTCTCATTCTCTCTCTCAAATAAATAAATAAAATCTTTAAAAAAAAAAAAAAAGCACTGAGCCACAGGATGGGTCATCATCTTAATTCCCATAATAATCACTATTGAGCATGAACTTTTCCATCTTGTCTATCCCACTTTGGGAGCGGGGCTCATCTGCATGGGTCTGTTAGGGCATTTACTTCGTGGTGTGTGTTACATATTTTCTCTGAAGTCGCAACCTGCAGGCCGGAGCTAAAGGCAAGCTATTATTATAGATCAAAGCCAGTGAAGTGGGTAATGAGGTTCAGTATATAAAACACTTGGTATAAATGCAGGGAAAATTCTGGCTTTTCTTTAACATTAACTGCTTTGAAATGCATCATTTGAAATAGAATTCTTAGTAGGCCACTAGCTGCCAGAGAATAATTTCCCTTCACCCACCAGACCAGCGGCGGCTTCGGCTAGATGCCTTTCACAAATGTGGAGCTGTGTGCAGTGAGTTATTTTTAATACACACTCCATGAGGTGAATGCTACAGCGCACCCCGGAACGTAAAAAGCATTTCCCTCCACGGCAGAAAGAGGAAACTGAAGGACAGTCCTGATCCGCTTCGTCTGAGCGGCTTCACATAGGAATATGGTCTGAATTTTCAGGCTGATATATAAGCTTCAAAAAAGAAACAATTAAAATATCTAAGCAGACAGTTTTCTTCTCCACAGGTAGAAAGTGTTCTTATTTATTCAGACTTGTAGGTCTCTGAGCCACAGGGGGGCAAAGGAAGGGTGGTTATAAATATAACATTAAAAGGATAATCACATTTTCCAGTAACTTTTAAAATCACGTCTGGCTCCTCTTTTGTCTTTCAAGACTCGTCTATGTTAAGTAAGTGCTTCCCAGCTCTATAAAGTGACTTCTGTATTCTTTTTTTTTTTTTTTAAGATTTTATTTATTTATTTGAGAGAGAGAGAATGAGAGAGAGCACATGAGAGGGGGGAGGGTCAGAGGGAGAAGCAGACTCCCTGCCGAGCAGGGAGCCCGATGCGGGACTCAATCCCGGGACTCCAGGATCATGACCTGAGCCGAAGGCAGTCGCTTAACCAACTGAGCCACCCAGGCGCCCTGACTTCTGTATTCTTCTTCACTACAGCCCCAGATAGGGTTTTCATCATTACCAGAGTCCAACAGCATTAGTGCTAGAGGATGGAAGTCATCGAGAAAGGTCACCAAGTCCCCAGACTGCTTTCCCTCTTCCCTTCCTGCCTTTCTTGCTGTCTTTCCTTGCCTTCTCCCTCCGTTACTCCCTCCCTCACTCTCTCCTTCCCTTCTTCTTCCCTTCTGTCCTACTATTTTTTCCTTCCTAAGACATTTTAAAATCAGCCTAATAGGTGCCGGGTACTATGCTACATAGGCTGGGGTGAAAATCATGCCATTTGTATGACGAATCTCAAGAACTTTACAATCAGCCTCAAATGCCCCCACCTCCTTAATAACTGCAACTCCCTGCCTTATACCTCTTAGACCTCCTTTTGCCCACTGTGCCATGTCCTGCCACAATGTCTCGTGCAATATGCACTAGCTAGAGTTTGACGGGTGTCAGATAATCTGATGTCCAGCTCCCTCATGTACAAGGAGGTAACCTCAGACCAGTCACCTCATCTCTGGTACTTCCATGTCCTCCTCTACAAATTACACCAGTCCGATCATGCACAGAGGGGTGGCCTGGTGACAAAATCATAATGTGAGCGAAGCCACGTTGACAAACCTAAGCCTCGCTGTGCAAGGTGCTCCGAAGCACAACTCGGGGTCAGGGTCTGAACACTGGTGTTGCTGGCTGGGCACGTGAAGCCGGTCACTCACGAGAGCCGGGCCCATCTCACGCTCTTGAAATGTGAAACTCAGCGTGACATTTCCCTGCTTATCACACTTCACCCTGAGAAGGACAGCTAAGTCTATAACAAGGCCTAGAAGCCTTGGTTCCTGCTCAAGCCTCTGGTCTTTTTTTTTCATTCTTGCCCCTTAGCAAGGCCTGAAGGCCACATTCCTCCCACATCACCACACTGAGCTACAGCTGGTAGCCACGCTCTCGTTGGGCTGCCTTGAGACCTTGGCCTTGCATAGCCCTGTCCAAGAATGGGCCGGATGCCCTTCCCTGAGGCTCCCACAGCATCCCATAACGCCCTTGATGTAGCTCTTTCTACTCCATCCTGTGACTGCCGGCTTGGTGCTTATCTGCATCTGTCACTGTAACACTGTTTCTCAAGGCCAATGCCCTGGTGGTACATGACACATAGAGGACGCTCAGTAAGTTACCTGTTAGACAGTCAAATGAATGAATGAGGAACTCCTCTGCCACATGACAGGACAGGACTGTTTACTGTGGTTGAGGATATTCTTGAAGAGCTACCCGGGAACTCTGTACCATCACCATTTCAGCAAACCAGACATAATATGCAGGAAAATGCCCCTACTGCCACCCCCAAGATGCACACCTCCTAGTCTCCAGATCCTAACCATACGTTCGTTACCTTGTATGGCCAAGATTAATGAGGGTTGCAAAGTGAATTAACGTTGCTTATCAGGGAAGTTATAATTTAAAAAATATTTTAAAAAGGGAAATTATCGGGGTACCTGGGTGGCTCAGTCATTAGGCGTCTGCCTTCGGCTCAGGTCATGATCCCAGGGTCCTGGGATTGAGCCCCACATCGGGCTCCCTGCTCAGCGGGAAGCGTGCTTCTCCCTCTCCCACTCCCCCTGCTGTGTTCCCTCTCTCACTGTGTCTCTGTCAAATAAATAAAATATTAAAAAAAAAAAGGGGAAATTATCTTGGATTATCTAGATATGACTGAGGTAATTACAAGTCCTTAAAAATAGAAGGAGGCAGAATGAAGGTTGGAGTGTTGTTTGTTTGGTTTTTTTTTTAAGATTTTATTTATATATTTGAGAGAGAGAGAGAAAGAACGAGCAGTGGGGAGGGGCAGAGAGAGGGAGAAAAGCAGACTCCCTGTTGGGCAGGAAGCCCCGATGTGGGGCTCGATCCCAGGACCTGGAGATCATGTCCTGAGCTGAAGGAAGATGCTAAATCGACTGAGCCACCCAGGCACCCCAGCTAGAGTGTTTTGATGTGAGAAAGATTCAAGTTGCCACCACAGGCTTAAAAATGTAAGGGAGCCATGAGCCAAAGCATTTGAGTGGTCTCTAGAAGCTTCTGGAAAAAGCAAGGGGACAGATTCTCTTTTAGGGCCTCCAGAAAGGAATGCAGCACTGTGGACACCTTGATGCTAGCTCAGTGAGATCTGCATCAGACTTCTGACTTTAAAAAACTGTAAGATAATAAATTTGTGTTTTAATTTACTAAGGTTTTGGGTAATTTATTAGAGCAGCAGTAGAAAACAAATATACTGAGCCTGGGTGGCTCAGTTGGTTAAGCGACTGCCTTCGGCTCAGGTCATGATCCTGGAGTCCCTGGATCGAGTCCCGCATCGGGCTCCCTGCTCGGCAGGGAGTCTGCTTCTCCCTCTGACCCTCCCCCCTCTCATATGCTCTCTCTCTCATTCTCTCTGTCAAATAAAATAAATAAAATCTTTAAAAAATAAAAAAGAAAAGAAAACGAATATACTAGACAAGAAAGCAGAAGACCTGAATAGGACAAATCATGGGGCCTCTTAGACTTCACCCTCTTAATCAACAAACGGGGGATATGGGTCCCTAATCCGCTTCTCGCATAAGGCTGTTCACGAGGATCCAAAGCGATAAGGTCTGCGTTTGGATCTCAGCATCGGAACTTATTCACTGTGTTTCTTTGGCAAGTGACTTCAATGATCTGTGCCTCAGTCTTCTCATCTGTAAATAGTTTTGGGTTATTGTGAGAATCCAGTGATTTAGTCCATGCAAAGTGCTTACAACAGCATCAGGCGTGATGCAAGTATTATATAAATGTTAGTTTTTATCACATATGTAAAGAGTCTGCAAAAGGTTAGGCACCGCAGGGTCCTGCAGGGGACACCTTCCAAGACCCCCAGTGGCTGCCTGCTTGAGACCACAGACAGACCTGAACCCTATATATACTATGGTTTTTTTCCTATACACACATACCTATGATGAGGTTTAATTTATAAATTAGGCACTAATAATAAATTAGTTATCGCCAACAATAATAATAAAATAGAACAATTACAAAAATATACTGTCATAAAAGTTCTGTGAATGTGGCCTTTCCCTCTCTCCAAATATCTTATTGTCCTGTACTCGCCCTTCCCATAATGATGGCAGATGCTAACACGCCTATGTGATGAGATGAAGCGAGGAGGATGATGCAGGTGCTGTGACAGAGCGTTAGGCTACCGTGACCTTCTGATGGTTTGTCAGAGAAGGATCATCTGATTCCAGGCTGCAGGGAACCTTGGGAAACTGAAACCATGGGAAACTGAAACCGTGGAAAGCAAAACCCCGGATAAGGGGGACTACTGTGTAAAGTGGTAAAGCAGAATCAGCATTCTTTTTATCAAAGATCTGTTTATTTATTTGAGAGAGAGAGAAAGAGAGAGCACGAGCGGGAGGGGCAGAGGGAGAGGGAGAGAGAATCTGAAGCAGACTCTGCTGAGCACAGAGACTGACACAGGGCTCAACATCATGACCCTGAGATCACAACCTGAGCTGAAACCAGGAGTTGGACACTTAACCGACTGCGCCCACCCCAGGCGCCCCCAGAATCAGCGTTCTTATAGAATATGGGTTCATCAAGAGGGTGGAGGGTCAATACAGTCCTTCTCAGTAGCAGTTCGGATATTTATGGAGGCATTTAGAGATCAAGGGGAGTGGCAGGGGCATACTCCTAGCATTTAGTGATAGGAGCCAAAGATGCTAGACATCTTGCAACATCTGAGGTAGCCCTTCACAGTGCAAGATTTTTCCAGATCCCAAAAGACACCACACACCCCCACCCATCTTCAGTTGTAGCTATTCATTGCTGGTGATTTTATGTACATGTACTAGCATCTACCTCCTTCATTATGATCTCTGGGGTAGTTGTACTATGTGCTTATCAATTGAAACTTTTTAAAAATAATTTACTCATTTTTTTATTTTATTAATATTCGTAATAATATAATAATAGGGCATTATGTTGATTCTTAAATTTAAACTACGGTTAGGTTATATTATTTATGAAATTTGTTTCATAAAAATAAAAGGGGGGTTAGAAAGATTTGTTATTAGAAGTGTGTTGGGGGGCACCTGGGTGCCTCAGTCAGTTAAGCGTCTGCCTTCGGGTCAGGTCATGATCCCAGGGTCCTGGGATGGAGCCCCACGTCTGAGCGGGGAGCCTGCTTCTCCCTCTCCCTCTGCCTGCCACTCCCCCTGCTTGTGCGCGCGCTCTCTCTCTCTCTCTCCTCTTCCTCACTGTCAAATAAATAAATAAAATCTTAAAAAAAAAAAGTGTGTTGGGTCTGAATTTATAGGATGTGAAGTGAAATAAGGTTCAGAGATGGCTTAACCTAGCTCCTTAGCTTCCCAATGAAGAAAATCAAGGCCCAACAAGATAAAGCATCTTGTGAAAAGAGTAACTGCTAGTTAAAATATAAGCGTCCAAGTTTCAAGACTCTAAATTCCAGAGTTCTTGGATATTCTTTAAGAATCTGTACATCCTAGGGGTGCCTGGATGGCTCAGTTCGTTAAGCGTTTGAAACCTGCTCAGGTCATGATCCGAATCCTGGGATAAAGCCCCACGTTCAGGCTCCCTGTTCAGCGATGAGCCTGCTTCTCCCTCTCCCCCCGCAACTCGTGCTCTCTCTCAAAAAATAAAATCTTTTAAAAAAAGATTCTGTACATCCTAAATAAAGTAAGATTCTCTAAAATACAAATTCTTGTCCAATTCTGAGATTTCATACCAACAAATCCATTGCCTCTGCCTCATACCCCATCTCCCTATCCTGCCATCCCTACTTCTACCACTAAAGGAAGTGACTGTGCAAGTGACATTTTAGATGATCTCAGCAGCCAAGCATTCCTGGGAGCAGTGCTGGGGGAGGAGCTTTGATGGACAGGGTTCACGTCAACAACAGTCTCTGACCTTCTCCTTTGAATTTCCACTTCTTCTGGTCCAGCTCCCTAGGATACCTTTTGGACCCAGATAAGATTCTGTTCATCACCCACCCCCACCTTCCATACCCCAAGAGGAGTCTTCCAGAACATTCTGCACTCTCCAACCTGGACAAAGTTATGGAGAAACTAACTTTACTGTAGTTTCAGTTATAAAAAGGTTGACAGATTCCAAATTACTATTTTGCTATCCATCTAAGGGCAAAAAAACCTCATCCTTCCCCTGACCCAGAACTACCAGGGATATTTATGCAGCTGGGCCCAGCTCCACTCCACAGGGGGCCACTCACTCTGTACTCTGTGTATGCGGTATCCCCTGCAGTTCTATGGTTCAATATCTCCATGGCTGAATGCAGGGTCCCTGCTCCTCCTCCCCCAAAAGGAAAATGAGTTCATAACGTGAAGATGTCTGATCTTAACTTGGATGACTATCCGGTTAAACACTGACTTCACTGGCACAGTGTATCCACGCTTTATTTTCAGCTTGAATTACAGCGTAATCTCCTTGCTGGCCTGGTGTTCAATGACAGAGACCCTGCCTCATTGTGAAGTTGGGTCACTGTGGCGGGAGCTCCCTTTGATATAGCCAGACACTGGGTGGATGAAGGTTTTTAGACTCAATCCTCTTTCCTGTCCCTCCCTTTTGAGTAGCCCACACAATTGCTTTTCCTGCTCAAGGCTGTCCCGAGCACTTCAGCATTTTTGAGAAGTGGGGAAGAACATCTTGAGCCCAAGAACTGAAGAAGCTTCAACTGGCTTAAGTACACAGATGAAGGAGAAGCTCGGAGTATCAATTTCAGCCAGAAGTTACAAGGCTGAGCTTTGAAGTCAGACAGACCTGGAAGCCTCCTCCCGGTTACTTTAAGCAAATAACCAACAGTACTAGCCTCACAGAGTTACTAAAAGTGTAAGGAACGAATGCAAGTAAAGCCTGGCACATACAAGAGTCAAGAAAGGTTAGCTGTCGTCATGATTCCCTTCCCACAGAGGAATGGTCTCCTAACATTACAGTTACGTAATAATAATAATAATAAGTAGACTAAAAATAAGAACTATAAACTTGAGTACAGTATGAGGAATGGACTACCCCTCGGGAGGGGCAATTTCAGCTTCATTTCATGGAATTATAATGAATCATAGCAGCCACTTGATACATGTTTTTTTTTCTTTTACTCTCAGATTCTCTTCCATACAGCAGCCCTGTAGAGTAAGAATGTCCAGCCGATCTCCTTATTCCCATTTTTTCAGAAGACACTGAGGCTCAAAGAGGTTAAGATTAAGTCTGTGACTGACTCAGTAACTAGAACTCGGGCTTTGAAACTTGCCTTTCAGCTTTTCACTTCAGGGTGTTCCACTAGCAGTGGCATTGATTCTCCACTAGGGGGCGCATGTCATGCAATGGGGTGTGTATTGGCTGTAGTTGAGGGACTCGGCTGGCTCAAAAAACCACCCCCAAAACAAAAAAAGCAATCTAAGTAAAAAACTGTGTATTTTCCATATAAACATATCTTTAAAACATCTCCCTAAGCCTCTCGTCCCAGCTGATTACATCTACAAAGCCATTCCTGAGTAGAAATTCAGCAATCAAGATTGCATTTCACAATATGGGCAAGTAGGTATGAGATTTTAAAAGGCCCTTCCGGTGGTTCTGATATGCCCCTTCAGTTGGGAATCCATGTAACAGTCCAAGCTACAAAAGAGGGGATGTGTGATATTTGCTTTGATGGTATATGATCTCTCCTACTGCACTCCGAACCAACACTTCAACTCAGTATGAGAGACATTGGTTTGAGGGGGGCCTCTACTTGCTTCTCTTGACTGCAGTGGATCTCTTGAAAACTCAGGCTGGGAATAAAACTGCTGCCCCAAGCCCAGGTGGTTCACGTCTAGGAGGCCCACAGGCCTTCCCCCAGAGGTCCTGCCTGCAACAAAGGATGATGTGTTCCAAGAATGTCATGTTAGAGGTTTTTTACAAAACTCACTCTTCAGTTGCTGCATCCATAAAAGCCACATAACTGTTCTCTTTCTTTTTCTTTAAGTTTATTTTCAACTGCAGGGAGTCACCTTTCCTTCCTCTTTTTGGGTGAGAGATATCTCTTTGCTAAGTCATCATTCATTACATTGAAACCAAGGAGAAGAAAAGACATAATGAAGGGCAGGGCCTTGAAATAGAAATGACCTGCCTTTTGTCCCCCCTGATAGTTTATAGTAAACATTGCAGGCTGAGCAGGTGCCCAGTGGTTTGTAGTCCAAACTACACTTGCCCCAGATCCCACCTGCCCCTTGTCACCAAACCAACACACACTTGAGTCAAGAAAACTTTTTTCTGTTTATTTATGTTAATCATCAAGCCAAAGCAAATAGCCTTCCCCTTTCTGGATCCAGGGTAGCAATTAAATATGAAGACATCACAAATCCTCTAGATAAATAAAGATGTGTGGTGTGGGGAGCCCTCCGTATTCTAGGCAGGAGGCGGACGATCATGTACCAGAGCAGTTGCATCAGCTGTCACATGTAACAAAGCTGGTTTCCCAACTCTGAACTTTCTCAGTTTCACACACCAGCACCACATCTGGTGAGCAGGAAATTGACTTAAGTCCTTAATTTAGGATTTAAACCAACCACCAGTTTACAAGATCTGGGTTGAAACACTGTTTCTGTGGCTATGGGTTCATTGATTTATTCACTCAGGATGCTTATCACTGAGCACCTAAACTCAAGGGAAATGACCCATAACTAAATAAATAAAAGACCCCTCTACAGTGAGGGGGAAGCTGAGTAAATAGACAAAAATAATTACATGATATTTGTGCTGAGGTAAGTACAAAGGTATGGGGCAGGGAGGCAGTTACCAAGTAAGAAATACAGACATAGTGGGAAAGGAGAGTGATTATCCACTTAATACCCTACTGCCTTTCTGTACATAATCGGAAAAGGGTACAATAACGCAGCTACCTATTCTATTCACTTGAAAAATTAGGGGATTGGGCACACAGGATCTCAAGAAAGTCCTTTCTAAGAAGCCTCACACTCAGGGGAAACTTACCAAATGCAAAACTGTTTCCACCCCACTCGGGAAAAATCCCGGGAAAAGGCAGGCAGAAAAACTGCCTCAAGCAACCCTCCACCCAGAGCAGCCTGGAATCCAGACTGACCGGCCCAACACCTGGCACCAGAAGGGAACTTGTGCATAAAGCTGCAACATACTTCCCAGCTCTTGGCACAACTCCCCAGCATAATCCCGGGTTCCAATCTGAGAGGAGGGAAGTCCAGAAGGATGACTGGGTTTTAGCGTTCAAACACTGCCACTCCTCTCTGTCTTCTTTAGGACTGAACCCTTGTAAATGGATTGCCCAGGCTTCTTGGAGAACATGGTGCGAAAGCAGAAAACTAGGAGAGGTGCGTTTATTCAGTGAGCTCTCACCGTGGCGTGGACGGCTGCCCTTCATTTCCAGTCCCACTTCCCGGCCCCTACGCTACCCTCGGATTATCCGCGGGGAAAAATGAGACACCGTGCCCTAAGCATCCGACCCTGCGCCTGCCACGTAGCTCAAGAAACCCTGCTCGCCGAGCCTCTGCACACACCCCTGCTGGGTCCAAGCCTGCAGCGACTCTAGGGTAGCGACAACTTGCCCCCAGGTGGGTTAAAGTGGTCCAGACTCCCCGCCACCCCACCCCCCCACGCCGGGCCCCTGGGCTGTGCCGGCACGTGGGGGAGTGTGCGGGTGTGGTGGGAGGGTGAGGGGGTGTGTGCGCGGCCCGCGCGGCGTTAACCCCTTACCTTCCAGCAGCACCTCCTTGCCGGCGCGCTTCAGCGCCTGCACCGCCTCGTCGTGGGTGGCGTCCCGCAGGTCGGCCCCGTTCACCGACAGGATGGCGTCGCCCACGTACAGGGCTTGAGTCTGATCCGCCGCCAGCCCCTTGAAGATCTTGCTGATGAGGATGGGCATCTTGTTCTCCTTGCCCCCCTTGATGCTGATGCCCAGCCCGCCCAGTTCCTGCTTCAGCACCTTCACGCCGCGCTTCTGGTTGGAGATGGACTCGGGCACCTGCTCCGGCAGGTCGGTGAAGGCGGTGCGGACCCCGGCGGGCGAGTCCGGGGGCTGCGCGCCGCCGGCGCCCCTGCAGAACGAGCCATTGGTGGCGGTCCCGATGCCGTTGTACGCCGCGGCGCCCTCCTCGCAGCTCAGAACCAGGGCGTCCTCGCTCAAGTTCACCAGAACTTTGTGCCAGCGATCCCGCACCAAAACTTCCAGCAGCCCGCTCCGCGGCGCCCGGCCGCCTCCCCCGCCGCTCGGCCCCGCCGCCGCCGCCGCCGCCGCCGCCGCTACCGCCATCTTTCCGGCATTCTTAAAATGCCATGTGATTGCCACAGGGGGGAAAAGTGGGGAAGGGCTGCGGGGGAGGCCGCGGGCCCGGGCAGCGAGGAGCGCGCGCCCCGCAGGGAGGAGGCCGGGCGCCGGCCGCCGCTCGGGGAGTTCGCACACGCGCTCGGCGCGAGTTGGCGGCCGCAGCCAGCCCGTTCCCCCTCGCCCGATCCTGGGCGGGGTGGAGCGACCTAAAAGCAGGAGAGACAGACACAGGGCAGGGGAAACAAGCCAGCTGCCAGCCGCGACAGCCCGAACCGAGGGGAGCCGCGGAGCAGCTCGGCGCCGGGAGGGGCGGGAGGCGGCGGCACGCCCGCGGGGAGGGGCGGGGCCCGCCGCGCGGCGGCCGCTCACCTGTTCCAGCCGCCGCAGCCCCGGCGCTCGCTCGCCGGCCGCGCGCCGGCCCAGACCCCCGCCGCCTCGCTCCCGGGAGCCCACGGCGCCGCGGGGCCGGCTTCCTCGCGCCAGCTCTCCGCCCAGCCCGGGCCTCTCCTCCGACCCTCCCTCCCCGCGGGTGCCCACACCGCTCCTTTGCCGGGACCGCTCGTCCTGCCGACGTCCCCGAACCCGACGCTCCTGACCCCTTCCCTTTCACACCCGTCCCCCGGGTCGTCCCTCAGTCCTCACCCCCAACTATATCTGTATCCAGGTCTCCTCACGCTGGCTTCCTCAAACCGAAGCTTGGCTTCCCCTGCTGAGTTCTCACCTGTCTCTCCTTCGCGCGACGATTCTCAGGTAGACTCGGACCGGGGCCCCGGGTTCCCTGAGAGTCACGAGGGAAGGCTGTCCCGGGAACCCGCAAGAAACGGCAGCATAACCCGAGTGCCCGAAACTGCCTCTCTTTAAATGCAGGACATTTTTCTGCCGGATCTCTGGAAAGCTGTCTGTGCTGGTGGGGGTTTTCAGCAGGTCACTGTCTGCCCCAGACCCCAGGAACTGGTGTCTTTCCAGCTTTCACACCGAATATACTCTACGCTTCTGACCTTTTTTCCCCCAGCGCCATACCAAATGTTTCCTGGGACTTTCTTTCTTCCCAAGATCCACTATAGGAAGTCCACCATTTGAGAACTCAGTGTCAATGGATTGAATGTATCTGAAAAGTTCCTTTACTAGTTACTTATTTGGAGCTCAGGCTGCATTTTTCCAGGGGAACAATATGATAATTATTGGTTACCTTACTAGGCCAATCCGGAAATGCCAACATAACCCAGGTCACAGCTGAACCTCCCAGAGTCCTCCTGGTCCTTGAACCTCTCAGGTTCACCCCCCACCCTAATCAGGTGTCATGGGCCTCCTTAAGAGTTTTAAGTCTCTCATGTAACCCCCTGCCCCTTTACACCTCTCTCCCCTCTGTCCAAAATCAAAGCAAAACAAAACTCACAAATCTGCTCATTCCTTAAGGTAAACCCAACCCAGCAAGGTGTCCAGAGGAAAGAAATCTTATCAAACACATTCCCACTGATGTGTATCACCATTGACATCACCGAACATTCTCTAACCCTTCCAGAATGACCCACACTTCTAATTGACAATGCTTTAAAACTCAGATGAACCCCTAAAGGGTAGCTGGAGTTCCAGGCAGGGTCCCCGGATGACATGAAAACATTTGGACTTCTTTTGAGAAGTCACCGGAGGCAGGTGAGTGGAGACCCTTGGATTAAAGCTTTCTTTTGCAGCTCCCTCCTTTCCTACATTTTTAATCCACCAGTTTTCTGGAAGGTCTGTGTTCTTTCCTGTAAAGTACCCACGGCTGCAGGGACAGCAACCACAGGGTCAGATAGGGAGCCCATAGGGGTGTACCCCTGTGGATTGGGAAATCCAGTTGGAAATGCCCTCCGTTTTAGAGGCTGAGGATTCACTCCTCTCACTCTTTAGGGAAATCAGAGCCTGAGTGTCTATGCAATAACCCAAAACACTAAGGAGGAGCTAGGCACCAGAACCCCAGCGTGATGATTTGGAAATCAAAACTGATATCCTCCTGCCGGAACTGATATCCTCCATTTCCATCATGTCTGTGTCCTACCTCAGTGGTCAAGCAACGTGGGAGGTCCAGACACAACTCCAAGTAACTTACTGATTTGCCATAAGATATCGCGCAGGCTCTGGAATGGTAATTTCTCAGAATTTCTGTGATCAACACATTTTTTTCCTGTGTAAGCAAACCTACGTGGAAAGAAGTAGGTAGCTTGTTGAAAGTGGCATCAGAAGGAGGGGAGACAAATACTGAATATCTTTAGGCCTGAGGCATGCTTGTTAGCTGGAGGTGGCTTTGTCGTGGAATTATATGAACAGCCTCTATTCTGCGTGCTTTACACATATTAATTTAATCCTCCCAGGGATTCTTGCGGATCCTTACCACTATCATCATTCCCATTTCATAGGTGAATAAGTAGAGATACAGGTTTAATAACTGGCCTGGGTTCTGTAGCTAGTCGATGGCAATCAGGATCCGAAGCCAGATATGAAGAGTCTGGACTCTGAACCACTATCCTACACTCTCCTAAAGACTTGGAGCCTATTAGCTACAGGGTGCATCCTGCTGTGAGGCCACCCTTTCCACTGGAAGGGAGCACCCAGCCGCCCTGAATGTAGAGGGGTAGGGCCCGCCCCTTTCTCTGGCCTCTCCCTCTATCCAGGGTTAGAGAACACTCTGCCCTCCCCTCATTGACAGGTTTTTTTTGGGGGGGGTAGACATGTTAAAATACTGAAACTGGTGACTGTTGTGGTCTTACGGGCCTAAAAGTCTTATCTCATTCCTCAGATAGCTCTGCATCTCTGGCCTCTGATTGGCAACGCGGATTCTCAAGAGTAAACCTTCTTTACCTCATTTCTTAGTTCTTCGCAGGACTTGAGACTAGTGCCCTGTAGCTCCTTAGTACTTGCAGTTAAACAGATTATCCCCTCCTACATCTCCTTTATTTTTTAAAAGAATGATCACTGGAAAATACTGAAAAGACTTCCAGCTTCCTCATTTTATTGTTTTAAAGATTTTATTTATTTATTTGAGAGATTGCAAGAACGAGTGGGGGAGGAGCAGAGGGAGAAGCAGACTCCCTGTGGAGCAGGGAGCCCTACGCAGGGCTCAACTCGGGGCTCTATCCCAGGGCTCTAGGATCATGACCTGAGCTGAAGGCCGACGCTTAACCGACTGAGCCACCCAGGCGCCCCTTCCTCATTTTATAAGTGTGCCATTTAAAGCTCAGAGTGGAGCAACGATGGACCCAAGGCCACAGAGTTGTGGCAAAGCTGCAACTGGGTTCTCGTGACTACCAGTCCAACTCCGTATTCCCGAAATTATACCTGAAGCTCCCCGACCCCCTTTTTCTTAAACCAGGTTTCTCTTGCTTAGCTCTGTCTCCTGTTCAGTTTCCGCCTTCTGGCCTAAGCTTTTGATTTTCATTTCCCACCCTGCCAGAACTGGGATCCTCCTCTGTGGGTCCCTTCCTGCGGGACTTGCCTTTTCCTCCAGAGGTTTGTGTGAACGTAGCCTTGCAAGAGCAGGTCACAGAATCCTCAGCTCCACGACACCAAGGGTACATGCACAAGGAGCAGCATGTGTTCATTCAGTCATCCCACAGAGTTTGGTTGCTACTACATCCTAGGCAGTGTTCTAGGCATTATGATCTGGAGCAGAGAAACCGGCAAAGGCGAGCCCTATGGAGCTTACGTTGTAGTGGGTGGTAGAGTGGACATAGAGAAAGACTACAAACACGTAAGATATTTTCTTGCACAAGTAAATACTAGAGGGAAACCAGAGCAATGTGATAGAGTCAAGAGTAACCAGGGCAAGCGACTACAGGGAGACCAGGAGTGGCGCTGTTAAGGAAAGGCTTTGGGAGGGGGTGACTTGGGAGTGAGCCGTGGATGGTAAGAAGAGGGGAGTCTTGCAAAGATCTAGGGAAAAAGGTCCTAGGAAGAAGGATGTGCCGGTACAATGCACCTGAGACAGAACCCAGCTTGTCTGGCTCATGGAACCAGAAGGAGGTCAGCGTGGCTGGGGCAGCCTGTGGGAGGAAGAGAGAGGTAGGGGCAAGATCAGAGAGGGAGGCTGGACCAGATCACAAGGTAGGGCCTTGGAGGATTGCAACACAGACCTTCCTCCTTGTCCTCTTTGAGCTTCAACAACCAAACATTTTGGATTGTCAGTGTCAGTCTTGATTAAAATGTTACTTACTATTAGCTCCTGAGTAAACTTCTATTGGGTTGAACACGTGATCCAAAATTTGGGTTTGGAAAATATCATCACTGTATTTTTGGCACTGTTTCCTAAAGAGTAGGTAGAGCATCTTTAGGGAGATTTGTCCAATCTGCAGGATGGACAGCGGATACAAGGTGAATAGTGAAGAAGAGGAGACAAAGAGTTTCTTAATATCTGGGGGAGGGGGGATTAGAGAGCAGAACAAGAGTGAGAGAGAAAGAGAAAGAATGAAAAAGAGAGAGAGAGAGGGTGAGTTTGCAGGAGGGGTACTTGAAATGCAAAACTCCTGAGGTGAGACCTAGTGATGTCAATACAATTGGCGAAAGGCTTGTGGAGTACGAGGAAGCAGCAGGAGGCCCACGCTAGGATGCAAAGATCATTCAGACAAGAGGACAGACATGAACACAGAGTACACGGGGAGAAGGAGCCAGCTGCAGTGCTGAGTGTGAAATCAGTGGAAACAGCTAAATCAAAATGCTGGCTTAGAGATTCTCACTTCAGAGGTGAAGCACCGAGACTGGGGGATGGCACTGAGTAGAAAGAAGGCTAAGCAGGTTCTTAATTCTCTGGTATGCCCCAGTTGGCTAACAGGTCCTTCATCAATTTGAAGAGGGTTGGCAACACCCTCTATTGCATGTGCCTGGCTTTTCTGGGAGGGTCCTTGGTAAACCAGATAGACCACCACCCAGGCTATCAGCCTGGCCGGACAGTCAGGTGAGAGTTCTGTGATTGCTCACACTGTTGTCAGAATGCTGCACGGGGCACGTTTTTAGGAGCAGGGCTAGCCCAGGGCAGAACTGAACGTACTTAGATGTTTATCTTCCAGGTTCTCCTCCTGAGTTCCACCCCCTTTACTTCCCTTCCATAACAACCTGCAGGGGAAACAAACCTTATACCAGTCTTTCAATACCTATGATGTAAATTTAAGGCACTTTTCCTAAGGGATTATACAGTTGATCCTTTTTTTTTTTTTTTTTTTTTTTTTTTATATTTGAGTTTATTCTTCATTTAACTTTTAAAACACTACTATAGTTGAATATTAAAACAAAAACAATAGCAAGTAGTGAGCTATGATTATAGTCCTTCACTCATTCACTACTGCATATAAAATGCCAGCAGTGTTATTCACTGGCCCCATTAAGAGGTCTGACACTGAACACCACCCCTGGGATGATGTTCATCATCCTCATAGGCTTCCCCATTGTAATGGCGCCGTCTTTCCTGATTTGGATCAAAGTCCACCAGTTCTACCTGGTCCATTTCATCAGTCTCTTCTACTTCTTTCCTCTCAGGTAGGAGTTTTTCCAGCAAAGAGAGTTTATCAGGAGAGAGAAAGCCATTCTCAGGAAAGTTTACCTTAAATTCGATGATTAGGCGACCCTTCTCATATGGTCTACGATAAATTGGCATGCCTTCATTTAGCACACACTTGATATCTCCATGCTTGACAATTTGACCTGGGTGAGAGGTGATGACGATGGTTCGGTTGTCAAGAGTAGATATTGGCTTTTGAAAGCCGCACAGTGCTTCAACCAGCTGTATGTCCATACACATGAAAAGGTCTTCTCCTCGCCGAGTAAAAACAGCGTGGTCCTTCTGATCTAAAACAATGATAATATCTCCTGGTTCCAGTCCTGGTTCTTGGTCTCCTTCACCATGGAATGTTATCTTCTGGCCATCCTTCATGCCTTTGTCAATATGAACTTCTAGAATCTTCTTCTCTCGAACTATCTTCCTCCCATTGCAGCTTTTACATCTATCTTTGGGACTGATCCGTTCCCCATGGCCCTGGCACTCCATGCACACAGACTGAATTTGCTGAACCATTCCAGGTCCTATCTGATGAATTCTTATTTGCATTCCAGTACCTCGGCAATTGGGACAACATTCGACTGCTCCTTTCTTACCACCTCGGCCTTCACATTTATCGCAAATCACATTCTTTTGCAGAGCTAGTTTTCGTGTTGCACCATTATATAAATCTTCTAAGGTTACTGAGAGCTGATGCACAACATTTTTACCTCTCCTTTCTCTCTGCATCCTTCCTCCTCCTCCAAAAAACATATCAAAGATGTCCATGGGGGAGCCAAAACCACCACCAGCTCCACCTTCTTTAATTGCCTGTTCTCCTCCTTTGTCATATAATTCCCTTTTCTTTGCATCAGAGAGCACTTCGTAAGCTTGAGAAATCTGTTTGAACTTCTCTCCTTCATTTGGATTCTTATCAGGGTGATACTTCAAGGCCAGTTTCCTGTAGGCCTTTTTCAATTCCTCTTGGGTGGCATTGGGTTTGACCCCCAAAACATCATAGTAAGTGGTTTCTTTCACCATTTTCTACAGCCGGTGAGAGGGCCGAGGCCGGTGTGGGGGAGCAGGAAGGAGCGCGTTGCTGGGCGCAGCTCGGGCAGCCGCCGCTCCTCCGCGTCTCACCGAGCGTTCTGGAAAGTTCCCTACAGTTGATCCTTTTTAAAACTGTGAGTGGTAGGTTAGATCTTATATTAAAGATACATAGAACAAAATTGCTCTTTGAAATCCCAGTAGGTAAGAGAACCCTCCACATCCTAGGAACTTTAGCAAGTTGGCTTAGGTAGGCATAAATCATGTCCTGGTCCGAGGGTCAAGAGGAATAAGAAATCAAAGTTTCTTCCATACACATCTTTCAAATAACAGCAAATGAAATAGACATGAAAGTTCAAATAACTATTCCAGGATCTTGCTAAGCTGCTCCTTAGACTCCTAAAGAAGTTGATTATTAAATTACGTTCAGAACCTTTGGAGTCAGAAAAGTGAGGGAAACTCAATTTTTCCATGATGTCTCTACTCCCTTTATGGAGTCATCCCCCTGTATCCCCCTTGACCCCATGAGAAACTTCCTCTCATACTCTACCTCACAACCTGATAGCCCATTTTTGTTCAACACCCAATTTATTCCCTCCTACTATAGCTGTGTTCCCCTAGATAATATCCCTGTTAACTCATTGTTCTGAACTCTTAGTCCATCAGCATGGCTATGCACAGATCCTCTTTTATCCTAGACTGATTTCTCACCCATTCCTTCTATTCTAACTGAAACTGTAATTGAAACTTGGGCTAGTTCCCAAATACCATATCTCCCACCTACTGCCTTCTCTGTCAAGAGCCTCACCTTCATTGACAGCCCTGGAAGGCTCTCAGACATTACACCAATATTTGTGATGCCTAGTAATACCTCCAGATCATGGAATGTTTATGGTTTTCTGTTTTTCATCATTTAATAAACTCTAGCACTTTCTTTAAATTATGTTGTCTTCCCCCCAAAACCCTAGCAATCTAGACATTTTCAGATAATTTAAGCTCCTGGTTCATTTTTCCTTTTTAAATTCATTCCTCCACTATCATCAGTCAGACATGAGTATTTTTAAGGAAACTTCAATGTATTCTGCCCCAAATAGGGTTTGTGATTTGGAACTAGTTCCTTCACCTCTAGACCTTAGTTGAGCTTGGAATTTTTATTCTAATTTGATAGAAAGGTAGGAAATAACAAGGATGAATGATCCAATTAGTAACTAAATATCGGATGACTTTTAGGGTTTGGAATCTAAAGCTTAGATGTTAAGCTAAGGGAATACTCCCTAGTGCTCATGAAGGACACACTGAGCTCCAGGAAAGGTAAAGGTTTTGAGTTGAGTCTTAGGGAAGCACAGACTTTGGAGAATGAGGTAAGAGAGAACAAACATTCCTGACAGGGGGAACAACTTGGTCAAAGGCAGGAAGAAAAGCATGAACAGATTATCTTCACTGAGCAGTGGGTTGATCAGCTTAGATGGGTTTGAGAAAGAAGTACGACAGAGATCTGGTGAAAAGATAGTATTATTAGTCAGAATGCTTGGCTCCAAATGATAGAACCTCAACCGACACCAAACACCAAATGGGAAATGCATGTGCTCACATAGCCAATTCGCTAAGGGCAAGAGAAAGGCTAGCCTTGAGTACAGCTGGAACTGATACTAGTGCACTTCATTCTTTCGGATTGCACAAGGCCAAACCATGGCCACTGGCAATGCCAAGGTTTAGAGTACCCAACTCAGCTTCCAAGAAGGAAAGGTCTCTTGCCCTCACCTCAATTAGAAAGTATCCAAAGGGAAAAAGATGGTTCAGCTTGGATCACATATCTACTCTGATGGCTGAAGATAGATACGATGATTGACAGCTCCCAATGTAGCTCCATGGCTGGAATGGGGATAATAAGCAATTCACCAAAATAAAGGGATATATTTACTAGAATAAGGCAGGAAAAAGGACTGGGCCAGACCAAATTATAATTCTCCACTACAGATAAGTTGGAGCCTATTTACCCCATGTGTGGAATTTATCCTAAAGGTCCTGGGAAGCCACTGATTCTTCCTAATCAAGGGAGAGGCACAATAAAAACAGATCCTAGGGAAGATTAATCTGTTGACAGAATGAGGAATGGGTTAGTTGGAAAGACTGAAGTGTCTTAGCAAGATTCTTTGCACACATAAGGAACACAAGTCTCTGGGGCTACTGAAGACAAGAAAACAACTTGGAAAGATTATTCAGTAACCTAAGCTTGTTTGTGTGGAAATGAAAGAGTTTAAAGAAATATTGAACAGATTGTGATAATTTACCATATACGGAACTAGAAAGAGGAAGAGAAGCCAATGAAATAGTTTTATTAAATCTTTATACTTTGTTAGGCCCTGTACATACAAAGCATGTCATTGATTCCAAACAGCAACCATTTGACATATGTCATGTTATCCCCATATTACAGATGAGAATGTTGAGCTCAACAAGATCACATGGAAAAAAAAAAACAAGATCACACTGCTTATAAGTTGGAATTTAAGCCTCGTTCTAATTGTTCTGTTTGATTCCAAACTCATGCTTTTTAATTGTTACAATATACTAAATGAGCTTAGGTGGCCAGGAAGGAGGTGGCAGAACTGGTCAAGAGGTGGTATGGGTTCCTTTTAGATTTGTTGAGTTCGAGGGAAAGGTAGAGCAAGCAACAAGTAGTGTCCTAAAGGCACTGAAGTCAAGGGCCTGGATAAGGGTATTTTGGTGTCATTTGCTTCGACTAGAGTCTAACATGATCAAGGGAGAAACTTTAAAGAGAAAACAGCAGTGGCTCTTTGGTAATGAAGGCAAGAAAATGGAAAGTCAAAGGATGATGCTTGAAAAATGTTAAAAGCAGAATTATTAGAGTCCAGCCATTGGATGTGGGAAGCCAAGGAAAAGATTGATTATGGGCAGAGAAATTCATAACTATATGCTCACTTTTAAATTGCTTCTCTGCATGATTATACTAGAACTATAAAATAAATAGCCCCAATTAATTAGAAAACTTGGAAGCCCAGAGGCAGAAGACACATTCAAAAGCAAAGGGTTATTGCCCTACTTCTGGAATGGAAATTAAAGCCCTCTGAGGTATCACAAGACACTGGATTTACATAGAGGGTCCACTGGACTAAACTCCAAGAATGCCTTGATGCCTGAAAGCTCTTGTCTGCCTGGTGAAGGGACAAAGAAAAGTAGGAGCAAGCAAAAGGCAGAGCCTGGAAACAATCCCAGGTAGCTGCCTCCTTTTCCTGTTTCCATTGGGTGTCAATATTTTGTACCCAATATTTCCATTGGGTGTCAATATTTTGTCAGTATTTTGTACTGCCAATATCTCCATTGGTTTTGGAAGGAAGGAGTTCCCCTAGGACCATGCTAGAATAGAACGGCAAGTGTCAAGAGTAGCCCGGATGACTGGATATTAAATAGTGGGGAAAAATACTTTCAGGAGTACTTTATAGGAAACACGTTGTCAACAGGCTGACTAGAATTTCTGTTTTTCCTACATTTCTATTATTAGTTTTTCCAAGGCAGGGGCTGCACTTAAGGTTTTATAGCTGTTGTAGAATTAAAGAGCTTCAAGGAAACATCTAGCAGTTGTTCCCAAACTTGGGAGGGAATGAGAACCACCTGGGGAGCATATTAAAAATGATACTGAATTCAGTAATTCCTTCTGCATTTATTAACAGACATCCATCTGAAATGAGGGTCTTCCTTTTATATAGTCTTTTTTGTTGCTATTGTTTTTTAATTTCACTCTGATGGATTCTTATCTAATGTGCTATATTCCATTACTATTATTATTCTGTTTTTTGCTTAGATATACCATATTTGGCCAGCACAAGCCTCCTCAAGCTGACTCCTGTGTACTTTTGATAGACCCCCATTGTCTTTAAGCATACATTTTTTTTCCTTTTGTTTTCTGGCATAATAAGCTATAACTTGTATGTTATCTGCCTAGCCCTGGGATCAGCCATTCCTTAAGGAGCCCTGGTTCCTTTTAGTATGAAATGTTATTTAAAAACCAAGATCTGGAGACTAGATGTGCTTATCTCTACTATGGTGGCAGGTAGATTGAGTTTGTACTCATATCCCCAATTTGAATCCAACACCATAAGGTACTTTCTTACTTTTCCTTATTCCATATTTTTGTCTTCTGATACATGAGAATCTGGTTTCCAAAAATGTCAACGTATTCATTGTTGTGAATGTGTCCTGCAATATAGAAAGAAATTGTTTCAGAGTTACTATCACTATTCCATACCAACAACAAACTTACCTAGTAAGTTCAAAATTTCTTTGCAATTCGTTTTGTCTTTAGAATATATTCCAATAAAGGTACACAAAATAACATATAGATGCTTGATCCAATTTACCATCTAAATATCTAGATATGGGAAAACAGGCAGAACCAGAACGGGGGTGGGGTGCATTCTACAAAGCGAGCGGCCTGGATTTCCTGAAAATGTCAAGTCATGGAAGACAAAAAAACATGATGGAATTTTCTAAATGAAAGGAAGCTAAAGAGACATGAAAACCAAATAAAAGGAAGGATCTTGGACTAGATCATCAAAGAGAACATACAAGGACTTTTTTTGGTGGCAATCAAAGACATTTAAATATAGACTATAGGGGCGCCTGGGTGGCTCAGTCGTTAAACGTCTGCCTTCGGCTCAGGTCATGATCCCAGGGTCCTGGGATCGAGCCCCTCATCAGGCTCCCTGCTCCGCGGGAGGCCTGCTTCTCCCTCTCCCACTCCCTCTGCTTGTGTTCCCTCTCTCGCTGTGTCTCTCTCTGTCAAATAAATAAATAAAATCTTTAAAAAATAAATAAATAAATAAATATAGACTATATATTTGATAATATAATTGCATCAATGTTAATTAAATTCCTTGGATGTGATAACAGCATTATCGTTACAGAATGTCTTCATTCTTAGAAGATATGCACTGATGTCTTTAGGTGTGAAATGATGTCTGGAACTGGCTTTCAAATGGGGAAAGAGAGTAATTACCAAGAAAATGTGGCAAACTATCAACTGACTTCCAAATATAGAGACAGAAAAAGACAGCAAGAGCAAAAGAAAGATCTATGAAGCAAATATGGCAAAAATAAGAATAAGTGAATCTAGTGAGAGGTAAATGGGGGTTCATTGTATGATTCTTTTAACTTTTTTGTAGGTTTAATACTGTTTTGTTTTGCCTTTTTTTTTTTCCAAAATAGAGTTGAGGATAATAATGCAGAAAACTAAGCCCCATCCCAAAGGATTCAGATGTCCTAGGTAGGGTCTGAAAAATGTATATTTTTTCCAAATGTAAATGCAAATATGATCGCATTCTTAAAAGGGCTGAGGAGATATGTGTCATTTTACAGGTGTGGAAACCTAAGGCCAAAGACTCCATAAAGTCACACTTCCTTGGAGGCAAAGCCAGGACTAAATCTCCCTTCTTCTAGGATTCAGTGGTTCTAGCTCAGTCAAACCTGAAGAGATAGTGGGTACTCAACAAATATTTAGTAATTGTGGATAATCTTGAACGGTAGGTAGAGAAAGAAAAAGGAACTGATTTAATGCTCCCTGATTCTGACCCAAGCACTTTCACATACTTTCACTGTTGCAATCTTTCCAAGAACCTAGCAAGGTATAAGTGGATAATCCATTCTTTTTATGCATATAGAAATTCACTTGAGGTCTCTTGCTATTTCTTCTGTCCCTTCCTCTCAGCCCTCCTCCCTCATTCCTAAAACACATTGAAATTTTTAAAGTGTGCATTCGGAAAGCAGGAACTGTGTATGGGATGCAAAGATTCATAGTCAAGTACGAGGGTTGGCCAACTATGGCCCCTGGTCCAGCTTCTTGTTTTTGTAAGTTAAGTATTTTTGGAACACAGCCATGCCCGTTTGTGCACATATTGTCTCTGGCTGCTTTCACACTCAGTGGCAGGCAGAGTGGAGTAATTGTGACAGAAAATGTAGAGCCCTCTGACCCTTGAGCCCTTTGACTGTAGAGAGAGTCACAAATATAAAAGTATTTCTAAGCGGGCCCTTTACAGAAAGGGAATGCCCCCTGCTCCAATGCATTAAAATGCTGAGAAAAGGTCTGAAGCCACTTGAAAAGCAAGGGAACCTGGAACTCGGTGAAGGGACTGTTTGGTCTGGCAAACAGTGGGCATTCCAGGCCGTGATAGCCACCATTAGTAGGTATCAAGGAAACAGAGAAGAGAATCAGAACCAGCATGTGAAAGTACTTACAAAAGGCCAGTTTATGTTTTCTCGTGTACTATTCACATCAACTTTGTAGAAACCCACTCAAGGTTACAGCAGTTTGGGGTGGAAGAATTGGAATTCAGACTAAAGTCTGACAAACTCCACATCATGTCCCTTTTCCGCTGGGTTACCTTGCTCCCTTTGCCACCTTTTAAGCTTCAGTTGACCGAAGCTCTGATTTTACATCTGTGGTCTTCTGAGTGAAGGCCTTTAAATCATTTTTAAAGGGAAGCCCTCCAGAGGATCAACCTCTCTTCCAGAGTGAGTCTTTGGCACCCTTAACATTTGCTGTGTTTTGAACTCTGTCTCACAGGCTTTCTGAAAGGTTAAAAAACTGTGGTTGTTCCTCTTGGTGTCACCAACGTCAATGCCCCAAGTAAAAGCAGCTTTAGATTACAATCAGAGCAAGGGTGTCCTCTTTTTGCACAAAAGCAAAAACAACTTTATTGCAATTTTCTTTTTTCCAAAAAGTCTAGCAGCTGAAAAATTTATTTGGGGGTTATTGGGGATTCCTTGATTCCTTCCTTCCTCCTTCCTTCCTTCCTTCCTTCCTTCCTTCCTTCCTTCCTTCCTTCCTTCCTTCCTTCCTTCCTTCCTTCCTTCCTCCTTTCTCCTTCCTCCCTCCCTCCCTCTTTCTTTTTCTCTCTCTTTCCTTCCTTCCTTCCTTTTTTCTCTTTCCTTCCTTCCTTTTTTCTCTTTCTTTCTTTTTACTCTTTTCCTTCCTTTCTTTCTTTCTTTCTTTCTCTTTCTTTCTTTCTTTCTTTCTTTCTTTCTTTCTTTCTTTCTTTCTTTCTCTCTTTCTCTCTTTCTCTCTTTCTCTCTTTCTTTCTTTCTTTCTTTTTTCTTGTTTTTCCCAATAGAATCTACTTAGAGTGAACTTAGATTCTATCACAAAAAGTCCGGTGGTGTAACCAATGAAATCTAAAATTCTTTCAAGGCTGAAATTATTGCAGTTTTACGTTAGGGATGGAGAGATTTGTGACAGTGCAAATAATATATGTACTATTTTATACATATTATATATATTTACATTATTACGGTACATTATTCTGTTTATTATTGTTTCTGTTATTCTTCACCTCCAAAAGGAAGTATGGCCTCTTTCAATTTTCTTTAAATACTCTGCCTTCTAGGGGCACCTGGGTGGCACAGTCAGTTAAGCGTCCACCTTCGGCTCAGGTCATGATCCCGGGGTCCTGGGTTCGAGTCCCGCATCAGGCTCCCTGCTCCGCAGGGGGCCTACTTCTCCCTCTCCCTCTGCCTGCTGCTCCCCCTGCCTGTGCTCTCTCTCTGTCAGATAAATGGGTAAAATCTTAAAAAAAGAAAGAAATACTCTGCCTTCTAATTTTCTATTCTGTTTTCTAAATTTTGATAGAGACATAAGTGTAGAAGAGATATTTCTCTATTGTAAGAAAAACCATGCAAGTGCCGTGATAAATGGCCCCAGTGTTGGGTAATAATCAGTGGTAACAGATGTGTAAATCTAGAGGGCACAAACTTCCTGGAAAGGGCACCATTGCTCAGCAATGAGGATTGTTGCCATCTGGGAAAGCAGAGGTGCCAGGTCTTCTGATCTCCCAAGACAATCAAGAAACCTACGTTTAAATGATTCTTAAAATTTGGCTCAACCAATTAGAATGGCTACTATCGAGAAGACAAGAGCTAACAAAGGCTGGTGAGGATGTGGAGAAAAGGAACCCGTGTGCCCTATTGGTGGAAATGTAAATTGGTACAGCCATTATGGAATATAGTCTGGAGGTTCTTCAAGAAATTAACAATAGAACAATCATATGACCCAGCAATCCTGCTTCTGGGTATATATCTGAAGGAAATAAGATCACTATCTTGAAGAGATATTTGTACTTCCATGTTCATTATAGCATTATTCCCAATAGCCAAGTATGGAAACAACCTTAGTGTCAGGGGATAAAAGGATAAAGAATATGGGGTATATATGAATACAGTAGAATATTATTCAGCCATAAAAAAGAAGGCAATCATGTCAATTGTGACAACACGGATGAAACTTGAGGGCATTATGATAAGTAAAATACGTCAGACAGAGAGAGACAAGTACTGTATGATCTCTCCTATATGTGAAATCTAAAGAATGAACTCATAGGAACAGAGAGTACATTGGTGTAGGGGGACAGTGAGGAAAATGGGTGAAGGTGGTCAAAGGATACACACTTCCAGTTATAAGATGATTGAGTTCTGGAGTTGTAATGTACAGCATGGTGACTCTAGTTACCCAATACACTGCTATATACCTGAAAGTTGCTAAGGCAGTAGGTCTTAAAAGTTCTCACCACAAAGTAAAAACATGTAACTATGTGAGTGATGGGTATGTTAAGTAACCTTCAGGTTACTTAATCATTTTACAGTATAGATGTATATCAAATCATCACGTTGCACACCTTAAACATACACAATGTTATATGTCAATTTTATTTCAATTAAGCTGGAAAAAATTTGGCTTAAAATTGTGTTGAATGTAATTTGGCCCCACAAATGAAAAAAACACAAGCAAACCAAAGACATATACAGTCTGGTTTTGATCTTTAGATCATGCCTTTGTATCTCCCAGTGAAAGGAACTGAAGCGAGGGTCTGGGTTTCTGTATCTGTCTCTGGGAAGTTTGCATATGGCAGTTCTATCCTCGGTACTCTGATACAATCTCATGTTCTCATAGAATCAAGTGTCTGAGCTCCAAGGTCTACCCATCCCTGCTCATATACTAAATGTAAAGCTTACAAGGTAGGTTTTCTTGCAGCTAGCCAGCTGACCTTCCTTCTGCTTCATGGTGTGCTCCTTCAACCTATATCCATGCCCAAGCTATTGACAGAAATAAGATGGCAGACATTTTGTTTCCTGCTCATGGTTCAGCACCAGACCAGATGATTTTATATTAGGTTCTTACCAAAAAAGGGCATGGAACAGCTATCTGATAGTAATTTTCCACCTCTTTTCAAACTCCCAGTTGTCAAGAAGCAAACACTTCCAAACACTTGTAGCAAAAACAAATGAAAGGAAACCCAAATAACACGAACCAAGGAGTGTTAAAAATGGGATTTGTATAGAGGTGAAGTTTAGGTTTCTTTGAATCTATAGGAGTTTCAGAATTCTATTCTCGGTAAATGTAGTCAACCCAGAGAACATTTCTGGACTTTGTTCCCTCTGAATGCCCCTAATATTTTAGAAATTAGCTTTAGCCACACCACAGGCTTAATGCAGGGGCAGGGGCAGAGTTTAAGGAGCAAGCAGATCTGGTTCTGAGCAGCCTTGGGAAGTACAGCCTGCCCTTCCATCATCCACAGGAGGCACACATTTCAAGGCTACAAATTTGAACAATGCTCAGAGGTCTAGCAGTTTCCAGGAGAAAGAGCCTGCCTATTTCTTCCTTTCCTAGGTAATCATAATAAGTCTAATTTACCCAACCATTCTCAGGTCTTTCATTTTTTATATTACTGTTTGACAATGTTTTCATGATGATGATGGCAACAGATCCTCAAAATGCCTGGTAAGGTAAGCAGGTCAGATATTGTTAAGCATCATTTCTGCTGAGGACACAAAAGCTTAGCATGGCTGTGAGACTTTAGGAAGGTTACCACAACTCAGGTTTTCTGAGTTAAGCTTGAGCATTTTTCTTTAGTCTCTATACAATACTGTGCTAATTCTGTTGAGGCCATCAACTTTTAAACCTGATTCATATGTCCCTCTCACCTTTGACCTCAATATTATGTAAATATTTCAATAATTTCAGAAACTATTATTGACTAATCCATAAATAGCCTGTTAGATGCTTTTATGGGATTAAAAAACACAGGACTTGGTTTCTGTTTCAAGGGATGGACAATCTGAATTAAAAAAAATAATTATGTGACATTAGAAATTAGAGAAATAGAGGTAACACTAAGAATAATAGGTCTGATAGCATGAGTCAAGAACAGAGCTAAGGTCTTTACGTGTATTATCTGATTTAATCCTTGAAACAACTCTCCAAGGCAACTGTGATAATCCATCTGACAGTGGAGGCAACTATTAAGTAACTTGCCCAAGGTCATAGCTGGCTACTGCCAGAGCTGGAATTCAACCACACGTCTGCCAGATGTCAAAGTCCTGGAGAGGTTCACTGTGTCATTCCGATTCTCTGAACACACACAGGAACCCACTCTGGTGGAGATTGAACACTTCGGTGTCTGGGAGAATGTGGAAGGTGGGCATCCGCAGAGAAGGGCAGGGCCAGAGAAGTGAGTGTTGAGTTAGAACTTGAAAGACGTGGTGACAGCGGATGCATGCAGACCAGAGCTGGTGATGGTGAGGAGGGCACAGGTTGACTGGAGAAGCAGGAGTCACGGCTGGGTGATTGGTTAAGCTGTGTGATGCAGTCATTCTCAGAGCTCAGGTGGCTTACCTGGCGAGAGAGCTACAGGTTAGCACGGTGTGTTCTTAGACCTGGGTTTATCACTCTGCCTCTTTGTTCTGAAGGGGAATTTGTTGCTTTTGCCAAATGCCCTAGCTTCCTGAGTTCAGGTACTCCCTGGAGTGGTTGAAAAGCAAGATTTTGCAATATCCGTGGGAGAAGAGAGGCTCCCCTAAGGAAGGATGCATTGAACCATGCCTTTTCTCAGGGGATTGGTGAAAGGGGTTTAGGAAAAGCAAGATTTTGCAATATCCGTGGGAGAAGAGAGGCTCCCCTAAGGAAGGATGCATTGAACCATGCCTTTTCTCAGGGGATTGGTGAAAGGGGTTTAGGAAAAGCAAGATTTTGCAATATCCGTGGGAGAAGAGAGGCTCCCCTAAGGAAGGATGCATTGAACCATGCCTTTTCTCAGGGGATTGGTGAAAGGGGTTTAGGAGGCCTCTGAAGGCTGCTGTATATATACCTATTTCACAACACAGGGCTTTGCACAAGTTCTTGAAAAAGTGATTCAAAGTTTGTACCCACCCAAACTGTGACCCACAGATGGATTTTACTTGATCTGCATTATTTGAAAAGTGGGAACATAGTTTTCTGGACTCTATTTTCTCTAATGTGTCATCTGCTGTAGTTGGTGCTAGGAGGGGATGCCAGGAGCTCTGGGAAATGTATTAGCCAGAGTTAAATTTGTGGGCTCTAAAGGCCCCAGGCTGGGGAGATCTTACTGCCTGGAGAATCCGGCGCTTCTCAACATTCCCTAAGGGATTCAATTCTGGTAATTCTGGCATAGGATGATAGCAGGATGGGAGAACTTTTTGGGCTTTCTGAATAGTCCTCAGTACAGAGTAATGGCTTCTCAAGAGGCCACATTGTGCAGTTGGAGACTTTGGAGCTGGGTGAAGACTTACACCAGCTTGGAGATGCCTAGGGGCTTATATAGCCTATTCCCTCTTCCTTGTGGAGGAGGCATGACTTAGAAAAAGAAGATCTACAGTTTTTCATTCTGTCACCTAACTAACTCTCCTGGATGAGTGTGTCCAAACCTGATCCCCTCTGATCCCCTCCCCATCCACTTAGAACAAGGACATCTGAAGCCAGGATAGTCAGGCCCAGATGCCAACTGAATGGCTGATGTCAGAAATCAGAAGACTGAAGTACAGCAGGGGTCCCTGTGCGAGGTGGCTCAGACACAGAAAGCCAGAATCCGCGAAGAAATGGCAATAAAACAAACTTTTGAGAGAGCTTTTCAGCACTATGATGCACATACACTTTGACCCAACAAGTCCGTTTTTGGGAATTTTTCTGACATCTGCCCTCACACAAGTGCACAAAGGAACCATGTGAGGGAGTTCAGTGCAGCATTTTTTATAGTAGTACAAAACTGGAAATGTTTGAGGTGTCCAAAATTGGGAATGCTAGACAAATATTTTTAAAGATGTCAAAATAATATTAAGTCAAAAGGTACAGACTTCCAGTTATAAGATAAATAAGACCTGGGGATGTAACATACACCTCGATGACAGTACAGTTAATACTGCACTGGATATTTGAAAGTTGCTGAGAGAGTAGATCTTAGAAGTTCTCATCACACGAAGAAAAACTGCATCCGTGTGAGGTAACAGATGTTAACTAAACTTAGTGTGGTGATCCTTTCACAATATATACAAATATCGAATCATTATACTGTGCACCTAAAACTAATACAATGTTACATGTTGATGGTATCTTATTTTAAAAACAATCATTTTAAGTCAAAACAGCAAATAATAAAATAGGAGGTATAGGATGAGCTATTTTTTCAAATAAAACAACAAAAGGATCTGTTTATCCATATATGTCTCTCTTTCTCCCTACATATGTCTCTGTGTGCTTAAAGATCACATGGGGAGACAGAACCCGAATTCATTATGTTCCTACACTGTCTTTAAGATTAAGCATTATCAAACTTCTTAAATCTTTGTCAACCTGAGAGATGAAAAATGATTCTTTATTGTTTTAACTTACATTGCAAGTGAGGCTGAAGAGCTTTTTGGAAATTTATCGTCTGTTTTATTTGTTTGGGTTTTTTTTAATAGGATAACTTTTGTTTATGTCTTGCCGTTTCTTCAAGGATTCTGGCTTTCTGTGCCTGAGGCACCTCACAAGGGACACCTGTTGTAATTCAATCCCCTCTGATTTCTGACACCAGCCACTCAGTTGGCATCTGGGCCTCAGGGTCTTGGCTCCAAATGCCCTTGTTCTAAGTAGATGGGAGAGGGGATGAGATGGGCAGATTTGGACACATATTTTAAATGAACTTATAAAGGAATAAAATGAAAAACAGTAACTCTATACCAGGAAGATAAAGTGCTATCAACATCACATCCAAAGCATCAAATACCTTAATGATAATAATAATAGTAACAAACACAGACTTAGCACTCCTTTGTGCTAGACACTGTCTTCAGCACATCCCATACATTATCTCACTTCATCCTTATGATAATCTTATAAAGTAGTTAACTACTCACGCCACCATTTTAGTGATGAGGAACTGAGGCATAAAGAGGTTAACTTACTCAAGGACAAGCAGGGAATAAGTGGTTGGGCAGGTATGGGCGAGAGAAGTCTTGAGTTTCTGCTCTTGGCCTCTCTCCTACCCTGTGTCTCTAGGTAAAATGGAAGACATCCAAGTTCAAAGCTGAGCTGACGACTGACCTGAAACTGACAAGGAGGAGCCAGGAAATTGCTGTAACAGTTGTGGAGGTGCCCCTGATCACCTTTCCCAGCCACTGGGTACCTGGTGATACATGAGTTGGACTGCCTCAAAAAGCCAGAGAGATAATATTTCTACCCATAGGAGTTTGGCTAACTTGATTATTGTATCAGTTAGAGTTAAGGGAGCTGTGAATGATAGGAACACAATAAAGTGATTATTTAAATAAGATAAAGATTTATTTTTTCCCCATATACAAGAAATCCAGAGGTCATCCAGAATTATTTTGGTGGCTGTAGGAAATTAGGGGCCAGGATTCCTTCTTTCAGCTCTTCACCCACCATCCCTTGTATGTGGCCTTCATACTCACGGTCAAAGTGGCTATTGGAGCTTCAGCCATAGGTTCCTTATTTCAAGGACAAAGAGACAAAAAGAAGAGATAGCAGTGGTGCATACCAGAGACCTAAGTGTGCTTCATGAAAGCTGCTGAAGGTCAATTTCCCATATGTATCATTGTTTGAACATAGCCATTTGTTCACAGCTGGTTATAAAGAAGCTATGAAAATTAGTCTTTATTTCTAGACAGTCATTTGTCTGGGTAACAATCTGGGGTTCTATTACTAAGGAAGAAAGGGACAATGGATATTAGGGAGGCAAGTAGTAGTTCTGCCAAAAATGATCCATTTTTGGTTGTCTGGAGGAGTTCTCATCCAACAGTTTCAAAAGACTAAAAACCATTCTACTTATGACTGATCTGAGTAGCTGACCAAGGGACATTTGAGGGTCCTGGGCACCTCAGGGTGCAGGTAGGTAAGCAGATGTTAAGCAGGCATAACAAACTCTAAGAAAGGATGGAAGTGCTCAAAAAGTAAGTTCTATCTCTTCATAATTTTCGTAAGAGTCAGATTTGAACTTTGACAATTTTACGTTACTTGGGCCTTTCCTACAAGAAGGCTTCCATATCACAATGTATAAGAGCCTTTAACTCCTCATCTTTGGAAAATAGAAGGAATGTTCTATGGCTCACCCAAAACCTCCATGTAGTAAAAACTGACAGGTCATTTTGTGAAGTCGCCAGTCTGTTTATTATCAGCTTCCCCATCTGGACTTATAAAGAAAGGAACTTCTTAACTCAGAGGGATATACCAGAGAATAGTGAGGAAAAACCAAAATGGGCTGAAAGAACAAGAAGTAAAGTTCTGCCAAATATTTCAGAGTCACAGCAGGGCAGACAGACTGTAATGGTTCCTAATGGGCGCCCGCACAAGCTTCCTTACTTTCAGCTAACTGGCACTTTGGGAAGGCTTAAAAATTATTTTCCACCTTAGAAAACATCAAAGAAAATCCAATAACTCACAACAATAAAGACAAAATAAAGCCAACTAAAATCCCAGCCATCACAAAGAAGGGGGAAAACTGCAAGCAAGAATCAGAGAAGAATTTGGGTATAAAATAATTTAATTCAGAGATTGGCAATCATGGCCCATGGGCCAAATCTGGCCCAATCTTTGAATATGGCTTGTTTTTACCTAGCTAAGAATGGCTTTTGTCTTTTTAAACAGTTGAAAAAAAAATTAGGAGAAGAAAAATACTTAGAGACACAGGAAAATTATATGAAATTCAAATTTCAGTGTCCATGAAATTTAATGGGAACACAGCCACGCCCACTGATTTATGCATGCTCTATGCACTACGTCGGCTCTCTAGCAGAGTTGAGAGTAGTTGTAACATCGAGCCCTTCATAGAAAAAGTTCACTGAATCCTGTTTTAAAATACCAAAAAATGCATGCCTCCATCTTCGTCACTTATGCGTTGTATGAACTCAAAAAATTTGCTTTTTGAGTCTCAACATCCTCATTGTTCAGATGAGAATATTAACCTACTTCATAGACTGTTCTGAGGATTAAATTAATAGTTAAATGTAAAGCACTTACCTAGAACATTACACACTGTTAATAAATGGTAGTTGTTTGGGCGCCTGGGTGGCTCAGTCATTAAGCACCTGCCTTCGGCTCGGGTCATGATCCCAGAGTCCTGGGATCGAGCCCCGCATTGGGCTCCCTGCTCCGCGGGAAGCCTGCTTTTCCCTCTCCCACTCCCCCTGCTTGTGTTCCCTCCCTCACTGTGTCTCTCTCTCTCAAATAAATAAATAAAATCTTTAAAAAAAAATGGTAGTTGTTTTATTTATTGTTTTGACGGTTAAATTTTAATTCTCATTTAAGACTCAGCTTGCTTCTTGAGCTTTCTTGGAACCCCTCAGGTTGGATTAGGTGTCTTTCTTCTGTGTTCTCACAGTACTCAATCCTCATTTGAGTCATTACTTACCACATTATATTGTAATTATGTGAATATGCCTGGTCCCCACTATGACCCATGAGTTTTTTGAGTAAAGGGACCATGACTTATTGGTATTTGTATTTCCAATGGCTG
The DNA here is from genome assembly GCF_029215605.1 of Mirounga angustirostris. Classification (NCBI taxonomy): domain Eukaryota; kingdom Metazoa; phylum Chordata; class Mammalia; order Carnivora; family Phocidae; genus Mirounga; species Mirounga angustirostris. Next base: position 19,066,765 of record NW_026991712.1, on the reverse strand, counting down.
TCACAGCGAACACGACATAGTAGTGTTGGGAGTTTTAAGGGGTCCCACAGTTGAGTTGGAGGATGTTACTTCCTAACACTGAGCTCTAGGATAAGGCAGACCTACTTACTCAATCACAGGGTCAGTTGGTCCAAGACACCCTCTTACCCCTCACAAAAGCAGAGCTATCCCAATAGCTGTTATGGAATGGGGTTGTCTCATCTCTTCTCCCAAACTCCTCAGTTAGAGAAATCACTTCTCTCATGAAGAGAAGTGAGTAAGAGGGTGGGGAAGGAGGCCAAGAACATTACTCTAGTGGGGCTACCTATCTGTGGAAAGATGAAGTAGTATAAATAATGTTGCCCATATCAACTGGCTGCTCGTATGTAAGAGCCAAATGGATGCCTCTCTGTGTCAAATAAATAAAATAAAATTTTCATTCATTCTCTTATATAATCTATGTTTATTGAACCAAGTACTACACTAGTCACTAGAGACATATGAAAAAACAAAAAAGCCATTGTCTAAATCTGTAGTTTTACAATGTCAGGTAGAAGCCAGAGCTTTGGTAAAAGCAACTTGAAGTCAAAACTCTTTCGTCTTTTATAAAAATCCTGTAGGTATTTAAAAAGATTGTATCCCAGAGGAAGAGATGAGAGGGTGAAGGCTTTTGAAGTCAAGGAAATGGGAGAGGAATTTGTGTGTCCCCAGACCAGTAGCGATCTGTATACTATATACTGCTCTGTGGCTGTCCCTGAAAAGGAGACATGACTTTAGAAGTTAAAACTATGATGAATGCCTAGGGAGGGTGGGACCTATAATGTGAAAGTTGTCAGCTTTAGGAGGAGTTCCCAGACCCCATTAGTGACACAGAAGTCAACAACCATCAGAGGCCAGGGGGGCTACTATGGGCTTGGACTCTGAGACATCAGTGGTCTTCATATAGACTGGAGATTAGAACACCTCCCCTCTCTCTCTCTCTCTCTCACCCTGGTGTCTCTCTCTCTCCCCCTCTCTCCCTCTGTCTTATCTGTGTGTGTGTATTTTAGATATTACTTATATTTCCCATATTCTGGTGCAAACCTGGGACAGAGAGGGGACCCCAATAATGCCTGAGATTGGATATTCTGGCAGCCTGGTAGGATGGGGAGGAGAATCAGAGTCAAGTTGAATTAAAGAAAACAAGAGAAGTAATACTTCTTATAGGTCTTAGTTTATGCATTCTGTATCATGTAAGTCTTCTTTCTCAGCATCCCACTCTCCTGACAAGTAATCTGAAGAACAGGTAACTTATTAGATTCTCAATAACTTCCCAAAGCTCCTAACCGCCTTGGATTTCTGGGGAGAAAATGTTCTCTCTCCTTGTAGGGAGTATGACAATGTCATCTGTGGAATCAAGTGAACTATGGGAGAAGATGCTCTTTTCTTAGATGCTTAGGAATGATTCATACTGCCTAAGGCAAAAAGCTAAAAGCAATAATGTCTCCTTAGTCTAACACCTTATGGTTTTGTGAGTATAATTTAGAATTAGCTGGGAAGGCTAAGAGGCCAAAACTGGAATATGATTCCCCCTACCCAAGGCCAGAAGAGGAAAACAGAACCAACATCAATAGCACCAAACATTAAAGCTAGCAAAACCAAATACTGACTTCTGTCCAAAGGGCAGAAGAGGATCCGAAACAGGACATGAGACTGAAGGTCAGAAACCAAGCACAAACTGGACTGAAATGGAAAAAGTCTGGAAATAAGTCACAGAGGGACCAGAAAAACCGTTCTCTAGGGAAACTCTCAGTGTGTGGTAGATGAGGGCTGTTTCCAGTTTTTCCACTGATCATACTAACTTCTTATTTATTTTACAGCACAAAAGCAATAACTGGTAACAAAGGATTCAGAAAAATGGATGAGCAAAAAAATACTAGTTTAAGAAAATTATTTCTTTTGACTTCCTCCAACCCCCAAACCTGAGAAGAGACCATTATTGTATTTTATCTGGTGGGTCACCACTGTCTAGTTGACAACAACTGTCCTTTACTGTATTACACAGTTCCAGGTGGCCTTTCTGTTTCCTTATGGGTACAGAATAAATTTGTATCAGGCACCATCTTAGGCACAAAAGTTACAGAAATGAGAAGCCCAGTCTAGAGGACTGTCCAATAAAATGTTATAAAAATATAATGCAAGCCACAAATATGAGCCACATGAAAAGAAAATTACTTTGAGTAATATAGTCTATATATTTGAATAATATAATTAATTTGAATAATATAGTCTATATATTTATTTAACTCAATGCATCAAAAATATTATTTTACTGTCATTGATATACAAATTACTGATAAGATATATATTTTTGGTAGCAAATTTGTGAATTCTAGTGAATATCTTATACTTATATCTCAATTCTGACTAGCCACATTTTAAGTACTCAATATAAGACCACATGTAGTCAGTGGCTACCATAAGGACAGAGCAAGGAGCTCACTTTATACTTGCACGTTACAAGGTCATGAACTCCTTGAGGACATGGACTAAGTCCGCCTTGATTGGCATCATGTCCTCAGTGCCTTCCACAGTGCCTGGCATGTTAGAAGTGTCAATATTTGCTGAGGGAATAAATTGAAGTTTTAAGTTTTTCTTCTCTCTAGTTTCAATAAAGTCACCCTATGTAATCACTTGTTGCTTTTGGAATTGTTACTTCTCTTGCTTTATTTCATATCTCACTTACTCCTGATCATTTCCAGAAGCCAGATAGTTTCTACAAAGTGCTGGATTCTCCACTGTGGACCACGGAAAGGGTTGTGATGATGGAATCCAATGTGACTTTGTCATTTTTGCCTTCCTTCAGATATTAACTTGTTATGTCAAACACAGAATTGATACTATTTCTAGTGTGTGAATTTTTCTGAACTATTTTGAGCACTGTTAGTTCATCGAGTCTTTATTTTGATTTGAGAATATTTGCTATGTTTCTATGTGTCACGTTATATTTTAGGGCCAGTCATTTTCCCAAGGAATTTACCTCCAATTTTATAATACAAGTCTTTGGAAAATTAGGAATTGAAAATAATAATCAAACAGTTTGCCTACTCAGTTTCTATTTGATTCCACTGAAAGATTCTTTCAAGCCCTCTGAGTTGGATACACCCTCTAGTGACCCCTCAATGAGTCACACTCTTCTAGAATTCATTCCCTCCCCTTGACTGTAGGAAGAACTAATGGGTTCCTTGCAACCAATAGAATATGGTAGCGGTGGGTTATCACTTCTTTGATTAGGCTACATTATGTAAGACTTTGTTTCAGCAAGCTGGAGAGAGAAACTCTCTTACTGACCTTGAAAAAAGCACACTGCCATATTGTGAGAGCCACATACTGTGGGCAGCCTCTAAGATGTGAGGGTGACTTCTAGCTATGCCAGCAAAGATCTGACACCCTTACAACCACAGAGAAATTGGTTCTTCCAACAACCTGAAAGAGCTTGGAAGTGAATTTTTCCTCACATAAGCCTCCAGGTGAAAATACAGCCAATAGACATCTTGACTGTATTCCTGTAGAGCTTGAGCAGAGGACCCAACTAAGCCATGCCTAGACTCCTAACCCATGAAAACTATGAGATAATAAATGTGTGTTGTTTTAGCCACTAAATTTGTAGTAATTTGTTGCAAAGTATATCTTCCTTAACATAATCTGATCCTTGGGCCCTTTGAAAAAAATAGCTGAAATACTGAAGTGTAAATATATATAGGTGTGTGTCTTTGGAACCTCAATTCCCACTGTTCTCCTGGGTTTACTTAATGCTCCAATCACACTGAAATTAATAATTCTCCAAATCAACCATCAAATTTCACACCTCTGCTGGGATGCCCCTTGTTCCCCTTGCCTACCTACAGAACTCCTCCGTAGCTTTCACTCTTAGTGCAAACATCTCCTATGGAAGACCTCTCTGAGCTTCCCCAGTAGAACTGATCACTCCTTTTGGCCATCAAGGCACTTTGAAGCATGTTTTGTCATTCTATTTATTACATTATTTATAACAGGCAGATTTAGATGTCTGCCTTCCCTCTCGACTTGGGACTATTGACCGCAGAGGTTGTATATTCACCTCTTATGTATCCAACACCCAACACAAAACACATCCAAATCTTAAATTATAGACATACTTGCAGCTCCCCAAACTGTATCTAATTAACTTCTTTGATGGCTGAGAGTTTCTTTGCCCAGTATTTAAAATTCCTTATTTAGACAGTGTAGCTTCTGTAGTATGAAAACTCCTAAGCCAGTCTGATCAATTTTTGAAATTAAGAAAAAAGATTTTTGTTTAAAAGCTAGATTTTCAACATTATATATCATCAGATTTTTAAAAATTTCAGTTGGATTCATTTTATATATGAAGCAGATAGATTATCTCGAGATAGAATCTGGTTGCTGACAGTGATTTAGGTGTTCCCTTAGCTCTACTGAACTTGGGGTGCCATTTTAGTAAATGAATACATCATTCCATTCCAGGGCATCTGGGTCCAAAAAAGAGTTAACCTATGATCCCCAAATGCCTACTTGACAACTAGTGAATTGCTCATATACTAGGCTGTTTTATTATGGAACAAAGTCTTCAAAACTAATTTTTTTTAAATGAGACATTTGGATTAAATTTATTTCTAGAATATTCTCTTAGAACAACTCTTTTTTCAAACAAGTGTCATGAAAAAGTTTATTTTTAGATTTAAGGTTTACAAGAACTGCAGTGTACTTGGCTCTGTATGCTAGATTTTTATAGCCCTCTCACTTTTCTCAGATGAGAGGGCTATTAATGTTGCCTTCCAAATAGTTTTGTTTCTGTAGAGAAGGTTTAAAAAAATCATTTTAGCCCTTGGGAAAAAATTAAGTCAGTTCAAATACCATATCAAACATTTGATATCCAATGAAATACAGTGTGGCTAAAAATATAATTTTGAAAAAAAATGCTAAAGAATATTTGGATAACATTATATAGAGCATAATAGTCTCTCTTTGCACGTTAGAAAAGAATCTGAGAGAAAGTTTCTTCATGTTACTGTCTAGTTATTCGTTACTGTTATTTTCATTTAAATGCTGAAAATATCATTTAATAGCTCTTTCTCCTCTATAGAAACAGAATAGAAATAGCATAAAACAATATTCATAGAACAGGTGTTGAGAATGGACTACTTCAGTAAGGTGTAGTCTGCTGACAAATATGGAAATATTTCTCATATATGTAGAAACAATGATATGGAAACAGTGATAATAATGGGTTTTCTCTTGTGGCTCTCACATAAGCAACATTCTATTTTCAGGAGGTGTAAAGCGTTGCCAAAATGTTTGCTTTCATTGCAGTGAATTTTCATCGCTCTGGTAACAGTAAAATCATATATATTTTGCCTATGAAGTCCTCACTTATGAATTCATAAGTAGGATACCTAGGTATGTTGTTTTCAGGCATTAATGCAAAGGTGAAATTGTTCTTTCACGGCAGGTGGGCCAATTAGCATCTTTAAAAGGAGTCATCATTATGATAACAAAAATCTTGGGTTTGCTCATGAATAATGGTTTCATCTCAAAAACACTTTGAAAACACTGACTAATTAATATGACTCAGAAGACTCAAATAAAAACATGCTCTCTGTCTTTAAACTTTTAGCACTTTGGGAAACAAAGAATGATCAATAGAAAAATTACATTTCTCTTTTGCCAGTTGTAATTCTGGTTGTATTACAGCTTTTTTTTTTTTTTTTACAACTGCTTGTGTCAGAATGAGGACAACCTACATTTTACTATGGGAAACATATTTTAAAATAATAGTTGTAAAGCATGGTAGAATTGATAACCTGAGATTCTCCTAACAAAAGCACTTCAAAATACCAGTTAAGATACAAACAACATTCTTTTGAAAGTATAGATGGCTTAGATTATCAGTAAGTAAGGGAAGACACAAGATACCAAGAGAACTATTAAAAAGTGAGTTGATACCTTGGAATTGTGTACATCCTAAAGTGAGTGGTTGTCAGTTTTAGTAACCTAGGGTGTTAGGTGTGTACACTGAGACAAGAGAAAGATGAGCCCACATGAGACAAAGGATTGTAAGTGAGACCACTGTGTTAGGCCTAAACTCTTCAAGGGCTATCATTTTAGAGAAAGGATAGACTAGACACAAATGGCCTATTGGCACAGTGAGATAACGAGGAACCTTGTCTGTCAGCTTGGAATTTGAGTGGGAACAGTTTCTTTGGATAAATTTAACCATGGACATTTTCTCACTTGGATAAGAGACTGTACTTTTTACTGTCTGCATGGTTTGAGAATTCCATGGTGAAAACATAAAAATGGTTCTGACATTTTTCAGAAGGTCAAATTTTTCTTCTGAAGGATGTACTCTCAACTATGACACAGGATTTTAGTATATGTGCTGCCGAAGCGAGCACTATGACACAGGATTTTTACAGAGAAATCCTTTCTGAAGAAAAACAATGAAAAATTACAAAGCAATTGAGGAAAAAAATTCACCATGAGAATTAGCAGACACAACAAATAGCAGGAAATTTAAATGATAAAATTGATGTATAGAAACTGCAGCATGTGTGCATTTAAAATGATCACAGAACTACAAAAGCCTTTAATAAAAGATAAAAGAATAAGAAACTATGAAAAAAGAATAGGAAAAATAAAAAATGAATCAAATAGAAGTTCTGGAAATGTAAACTGCAGTCAAGTACTCAGGAACTCAATGAATAGATTAAATTCCAGATTAGATACATTGGAAGAGAGAATTAGGGAAAGTAGAAAGTATATCTGAGGAAATTATCAGCACAGAGGGGTAAACAGGTAATAGGAAAGAGAGGTTAAAGAGATTCAGGTTAGAACGAAGAGGCCTAAAGTACATTTAATAAGAGTACAGGAGAAAAAGGTAGGGAGAATTTCTAGGAAGAAGCAATGTTTAAAGAGAAAATGGGTGAAAATATTCTAGATTTGATAAAAGGTATGGATTCTCATATTTGGAAGTTCAAGAAGAACCTAATAGGATGGAAAGGGGTTAGATACATCTCTGTTAAACTGCAGAACACCATAGACAAAGAGATTATCTTAAAAGCAGCTAGAATGAAAATGAAAATGACAGAGTACCCTGTAAACACTCCAGAGTACAGAGGCAAACCACTGCATGCTACAGGGGGTGGCCAGGCATGCAGATTTGCAGGGCAGATGGGGGCACTGGTGTGGGCAAGAGGTCTGAAGCACATTGTGTGCCATTCCTGTCGTGAGGGCTGTTAGCATCAGGAAGGTTGCAAAAGACAAGCCTTGCAGAGCAGAAGCAAGCAGAGGGACTCAGGATGCCAGAATGGGTGGGAAGCCTGGCACAGAGGCACAGTGTCATGAGAGAAACACCTCTGGGTGGGGGAGGGTATGCAGAGAGAGTTGGGGTGCCAGTGTGGGCAGAATTCAGTGTCCCCACTGAGAGGACCATGAAAAGTGATCACAGACCAGGCTGCAACTACAAGATTGCCAAGGGTCCATATGTTCTGTGTGTGTGGCTAGGACAAATCACCACTGAATGTCCTCATATTCATGTCACTGATTGACGGTGCATCCAGAAACAGCAGAACTCCTTCCTACTGTTATACCCCTCCTTGCCCTCTACTGAAAAGCTTAAAATCACATTCAACTGTAAAGAAATCTTAAAGGAATTTCTTCCATTATCACAAAGCAATTATTAAAGGGAGAAATTGGATCTGAGAAGCAATAAATTGATAGCTGACATAATAAACTTCAGATAAAAGGAAGTAGCATACAGAAGGACAGAGGGAAGGAGTGTAACACAAGAACTTAGATGAGTCAAAAACCCAACAGTTAATATTGTGGTCAAATCTAAATGGCAGTGGCCATATATAAAACAATAAAATAATAATGATTCACTTGGAGGGTGTAAAGCAAGAAGGAAGTAAAATTCTGGAAAAGAAACATATAAAAAGAAAAGGCATGGCAAAGTGAAAATTTTCAGCCTCTTTGGTGTGATGCAGGGAGGGAAAAGATTAACTTCCCTTGGAATCATTTTTGCTCCCCTCATACTCCAAGTCTAATCTGTTAGCAAGTCTTGCTAGCTACATCTTCAAGCCATATTCAGAATATCATCTTAACCACCTCCACTAATACCTTCCTGGCCCAGGCCATAGTACTTTTTTGCATGTACATTTCAATTACCTTCCAACTGTTCTCCTTGGTTCCGCCCTTTGCTCTTTCTATACCCGCCCCCCACCTTTATCTCCACAAAATAAAAAAGGCATCTGAGTAGACCTGGTTATGATAATATTAATATTTATCACTCTGCATCTCCCCAATAACTTTACATCTCAAAAAAACCCAAAAAAACAAAAAACCACACCCAAAACACCAAAACTTTCTATCTCACTCAGCATAAAAGCCAAAGATGTGAAAATAGCTAAAAGTCCCCACATAATCTCCTCCCACTTCCAACCCAGTGCCTTTCCTGCTGCACTCATCAACCCCTACTTTCTCCCTTACATATTCCACTGTAGCTTCACTGGCTCCCTAGTGTTCATTGATCATAACAAGAATCTCCCACTTTGGGCGCCTGGGTGGCTCAGTTGGTTAAGCGACTGCCTTCGACTCAGGTCATGATCCTGGAGTCCCGGGATCGGGTCCCATATCGGGCTCCTTGCTCAGCAGGGGGTCTGCTTCTCCCTCTGACCCTTCCCCCTCTCATGTGCTCTCTCTCTCTCATTCTCTCTCTCAAATAAATAAAATCTTAAAAAAAAAAAAAAAGAATCTCCCACTTTAGGACCTTTGTACTTGCTAATTTCTCTTACTTTAGATATCCGCATAGCTCATGCCCTCACTTTCTTGAGTCTTTATTCAAGTGTGCTTCTTTCAGTAAGCCTTTTCTTGTCAATCCTACTTAAAATCCAGCCTCCTTCCCTTTCCCACCCATCCTTATCCTTGTTCTTTAATTTTTTCCATGATTCTTATCAATATCTAAATTCTATATACTTCATTCTTACCCTCCCGTTCCCCTAAAATATCAAGATATTAAATATCTTACTTCTCCCCCGTTGGAAAGAAAACTTCATGATGCCAGGAACTTTGATTTTTTTATTGTTTTTATCACTATATCTTAAGATTCTAAAGTAGTGCTTGGCATTACCCAAGCCAGTAGTAGCTATTAAATAAACATTTGTTGAGTAAATGAATGCATGAATGAATAAATCAAGCCAAAATAAAAGTGAGGAGAAATACAGAATAATTAAAAACACACAGCTAACAAGCTTGACCTAATGGACCTATATCAAACTCTGTATTTAGCAATTAGCAAATACACATTTTTTTGCAAAAATATATTGATCATTTGCCAAAACTAATTATGTATTTACCTCCAAAGCACATCTCAGTGAAAAACCAGAGTTTCAGTAGTAATATACTAACTCCTTCCTGTAACCACAATATAATTAGAAAACAAAAGCAAAATAAAACTAAAAAATTACCAGGGGTGCCTGGGGGTGCTCAGTAGGTTAAGCATCTTCCTTCCACTCAGGTCATGATCCTGGAGTCCTGGGATTGAGCCTGAGCTGGGCTCTGGGCTCAGCTTGGAGCCTGTTTCTCCCTCTCCCTCTGCCCCTCACCCCCCATCCTCCTGTGTGCATGCTCTCTCTCTCTCACTCTCTCACTCTCAAATAAAGTCTTTTAAAAAAACTTAAAAAGTCACCAGATGTGATTGGAAAGCAAAACAAATTAAAAAATGAAACTTCCTAATTACCCACTGATTAAAAAGTAGTCATATGGAGTTCAGAAAGTATTTAAAATGGAAATCATGAACTTCTTACATATCAAGAATCTAAAATAGTACTACAGGGAATTGTTAGGAAAAAAATCCCAGCAATTTAAACACAAACCAGTAGAGGGAAAGAAATAATAAATTTAAAAGCAGAAATAAATGAAGTAGGAAACAAAAAAAATAGAGAGGACATAAGCCCCAAATTGACTCAATGTAAAGAATAACAACATAGACAAACCTAGGAACCAATTGATTAAAAAAAAAAGAGAGAGAGAGAATACACAAATATACATAATTGGGAGCAAGGGAATTGGGAATAAGTATATACAATAGAGTTTTTAAAAAGAAATTCTAATGAATATTTTTATGGCAATACTTTCTTAAAAATTAGAGGAGGTGGACAATTTCTACAATGACAGTGAAATTATTTTCCCATGTTAATGATTTCATTAACATTTTAAATTTAAAATAAAATGTAGTAAAATCATTAAAATACCACTATATATTAAGCTTCTACAGAAGGCGAACGTTTTCTCTCCTTCCAATCATCTTTGGCAAAAATGCTAAAATGATATATTCTTCAGTTTATAGAGGTTTAGAATTCTAAAGTGCCTTAATCAAAATCCATTAAGTTGCAATTTCACATCGAACTTCTCTAGATAAAAGGATTTATTGGCTCATAAAACTAGAAGTGTTTCTAGCTTCAGGAGGGCTGATCCAGTAGTTCAAACAATGCCATCAGTAAATTGCCTTGTTCTTTCTCTGTTTTGACCCTGCCTTCCTCAGTTTTGGAGTCATTCATATGAAACTACTCTAATGTAGTGGTTAACATGGTCACCAGAATTTCTAGGTTACATCATCCTCATAGCTAGGGATCACAGAGAACAAAGAACTCCTCTTTCCTGAGAGTTTTTGCAAAAGTCCTGAGGGTTAACACTAATTGACCTGCTGACATCATGTGCCTATCCCTCAATTGATCCCTTTGACCAAAGGAAGTTGTTCACCATGTGTCTTCTCTACTGGATCAGGAAGATGGAATCCTCCTTTCCACACCATATGGACCCAAGAGTTGGGAGAAGGCATGATTCTCCAAAAGAAAGAGATGTTGTGAGAGACACACACACAAAGGTACCAAATGTCTCCTATAGATGCCAAGCTGGTAAAAATGATGTAGAGGTTACCAGATAGTTATTTTTTACCTGCTCTGTCCAGAGACCAGCAATGTCTATAATGTAAAGTGGCAAAGAAAAACTCGTCCTTTGTCTCCTTTTCTTGTCCAAAAGCAGCAATGAAGCTGGAATATGAATCTAATTTGAATTTACCTTTCCGCATAGATAGTTGTGTTTTGTTCTTATTTTATCCCCGTATTTCCAAGTGTCAGGAGCATGGTGCCTCCCGAACATCACCAACTAGTATCAGTTGGGCTATTAACTAGCTGCACTCCTGGGACTCCCCTTCTCTTTAGGATCCTACCAGAAAAGAAAGTACTGGACCTGGGGTCCAGGAGTAAGGAGGTGTCTTTTCCCTTGGCCGTGTACCCAGTATTTAGAGAAAAAGGAGAGAACATAGGAATGAAAAGAATGGGAGCAAATGGAGGGAGACAGAGAAAGAATTCTGCTATCGTTTACATAGGTCATGAGCTGCTTTCATTGGGCCATGTGGAATTAGGAGAAATTTGGGAGGGCAGTGAGATCAAAATATCATATACTGAGATTATGTCAGTTAAGTATTTGACAAACTAAATTACTGTGTGAATGTGAGTAATTCAACTGTATTTTATCTGAAGTTCTTATCTCTCTATTTTTTTAGTTCCTTTTTTTCTTAGTTATAACTGTTATAACTGAGCAAAGTGTGTTTCACAGAACATTCTGTGACATAGACTGTGAGAAAACATTTCCACAATCACATCAGTTTGGTAAGTCCGAATTATTCTGTACTCAATTTGTCTTACAATTCTCATTTACATATTAAAGTTTATAAATAGAGAATACTTCAAATGTTATTTAGCCCAGTTATTGACTAGAAGACCTCCCGCCCTCTTCCCCTCCTCCCCTTTCTTTGTGGTAAAGCCTGCTCAGTATCATGTCTTTACACATACTCTGGGAAAGACTAATTTTTCTCCCTCCAAGGAGGAACTAAATGTGGAAATCTGTAATTGACTAACAAGTAGAATTTTGTAGTTTCCCATGCTACTGCTTCTCATGTCTCTTCTTTCTGTCTCCATCTCCTTGCTATTGATATTAATCATAAAAAATGCTGATTGCCTTCCAACAGTCTCATTCAGACTTTACAATGAAGTAATTGATATGTATCTTTACGGCAGGAACAAGATAGAGGGGTCAGAAGCTTGCCCCAGGTCATGTGATAAAGAACAATGGTAACGACTGCATTATTGCTAAACACAAAACATAGCTGCATTGTGAGGGTGTTTAAAAGAATGGGGGAGGTCTGCTGGAGATGGGAGTGAAACCTCCATTTCATTCCTCAAGTCTCCAGTGAGTTGTTCTCCAATAAGGAAGTCTGCTCAGTTTATGACTTCAAACTTTGTAGCCTTAAATCATTGTTCTCAAGGATACTTGGAGACAAAAGAATACTTATGTAATCACAACATAGTTGTGATGAGATTATGTGCGCCATTAAACAGTGTCCATGTTTATCCATATTAGCCAGTAAAAATACTTATGACAGCTAAGATGTACAAGGTAAGGTCAGGTTTTGGAAGACGTGATGGAGCTAAAATTTTAAGGTTGGCACAGGTCAAGTTTGGCATTATTACCTTTGGATTATTGGAACAGGAGCTTGGCTGCAGATTTGCCAATCAATGCCTGAAGCAAATACAACTCAAGGAGTTCAATAGTTACGGACTAGCTGGAGAAAGGAGAGAAGTGAGGGATGGAGGAAGAGAGGAAAGAAAAGCAGGTGTAAGTTCAGTGATCGGTCTTCTCAGCTCCAGAGTCTACGTCCTTCCTACATATGACATTGAATCTATTAGCCTTTATAAGGCACGTCACTTCACCACTTGGAGTCTTTGTGTTCTCATCTGTAAAATGGGAGCGATGGTACCCTTTTCAGTTACTTTGCAGGATTTTTCATAGGCTAAACAGAAAGAGACAGAACATGTATGGGGTTTGCTATGAGTGAAAAGCAATACAATGCCTTTGGACATTTCAGGGCACAGTAATGAACACATTTATCTCCAACTTTGGACTACGTGGCATGATAAATATAACATACATGTGGCGTATATATGGGCCAAGTGAGGATTTGTGCCTAAGTGAGCACTTTCTGCAGTCTGGCAGATGGACTACAAAAGCACAGAGGGAAAAATATCTTAAAAATGCGAATTTAAAAAGATAGTGTGATTGAATTATTTTAATGAATTAAATAAAAGTCACTTTCAGAGTGGAGAAATAGTGATGTTAATATTGGTTCTGGATGGTATTTGGAACTGAGTCCAACTATTGCTCTTTGGCCTTGACTCACAGCTTTGGTCTTTATTTGCTCTTTTTTCTTTGCATTCGATGTGTTCTAACCCTGATAGACGTGTTTCAGGCTCCCAGGGGAAGCTGAAGTTGCCCGATAATCACATCTGATGACATGATTTCTCTGCACACCTCTTCTACCTAAGACATCCTGGAATTAACCCTGCAAGGTTGCCACAGGTTAGAATTTGGTTTATTTCTTAGGAGCAGGAGTGTGGCTACAAATTTGCCACACCACGATGGGCCTACATGTCTCCCTGACTCCAGTCAAGGCTACCTGTAGGTTTATTTGTCTGCTTTCACAAGTAGCACCTTTGGTGACCCCTTAAAGGAAAGATGAGTGCAAACTCACAGACAGCTTTGTTTCCTGATAATTCTTCTTGGGTGTTTAATATTCTAAAGAACAGCTATCGAGGGAGAAATTTTTGTTGCCAGTTTTTCAGGCTTCTTTGTTCTGTTTTGATTTTGATTTTTCACGTGTGGTTTAAAAAAAAAGTGTCTCAGCCTGCAAAGGTCAGTTCCTGAAAATCTCTGTAGGAGCCCCAGCTAAACTTTATTTTTTCTGAGTTTATCATACTGAAATTGCTTGGACGTACACACACACACACACACACACACACACTTTTTTGACAATGGAGACCACACATCTCTTGATTAAGCTGTCAAATTTGTAGACTGATTGACTGGAGATATGATTTCAAGTATAGTTTTGATGGTTCTGGAATTTGTATCAAGAGATAAGATGTTTGGCTCTGGGAGGCAGTTTCTATTGCTGGGGACAGGGGATGTGCATCATCGTTAAGTGCATGAAATTTTACAAACAAGTTTGGTTAGTTTACTCTAAGGTTTTACAGCCATTTATGTTTTTTTCTTGCTCAATTGAAGGCAGGCCTGTTTTGTAGAAGTCACATATGTATGCCCATCACTGCAGAGCCTTCCACATCACAGAGTGCTTTGAATCCCAGGAGCTGTCTCTCCTGGTCTTGGGAACTTGGACAAACACTTCACCTCACTGAGCCTCAGTTACTCTGGTGGTAAGGAAATAGTGCTACCTACCTGGTGGGATGTTGAAATGGTTACATTACCCTAATACTGTGCCTGGCATATTACTGTTATCAACTAGCATCCCCCAAAGAGCTGTATTTAAAATCTTCATTGCATGTGAAACGTGATTCAGTTTATAAGGTATTGATGTTTTGTGTATGAATATCTCAAGGCAAGTATTAAAAGATGAGAAAACCCAGGCTGAGAGATATAAAATGGATTTTTCAAAGGTCACAGTGCAAATCATGGTAGAGCAGGAAACCTGTCTAAAGTCAACAATATCCCGTATTGCCTCTAACAAAAGATTCTCTTCTTAAGCAAACTCTACTCAGGCACTCCTGAATTGTTTTTCAACTAGGCCTCAACTTTTGGATTTCCATGTTTGTTTCTGTACTGTCCGATTTTAGCAAGTATCCTGCCAGGTAGGGTTAGTCAGAATCCCCCATCCTCAATATCTGATCACCCTTGATATCTAATTGGGTTCCTCATCTTCCATCATCCCCTAAATGATGTCTGATCATCCTGGCCTGCCTTCAGCGAGAATTTTTTTAGGTTGGTTTAGCAAGAATCTCTCCTCTTCCTCCCCAACTCCTGATGTTTCCTCTTAGTAATTTTGTTCCTTTTATTTAAGATTTTATTCATTTATTGGAGAGAGAGAGAGAGAGCACAAGCAGGGGGAGAGGAAGGCAGAGGGAGAGGGAGAAGCAGGCTCCCCGCTGAGCAGGGAGCCCAACATGGGGCTTGATCCCAGGACCTTGAGATCATGACCTGAGCCGAAGTCAGACACCAACTGAGCCACCCAGGCGCCCAGGGGCCTGTTTTTTGCCAATGAGAGCAGAATTATGGATAAGCAAATAAAATAAAGCTTGCTTAATGTTAATGTAAAGCGAATTACACTTGCATTGTCCAGAATATTAAAGGGATTCCCCCCTTTTTTAAGATTTATTTATTCCAGAGAGAGAGAGAGTGAGGGGGGGGAGGGCCAGAGGGAGAGGGAGAGAGAGAACCCTGAAGCAGACTCCATGCTGAGCGCAGAGCACAATCCCAGCACGGTGAGGTCATGAACTGAACCAAACACAAGAGCTGGCCGTTTAACCCACTGAGCCACCCAGGCGCCCCGAGGGATCCCCTTTTCAAATGAGGCTCATTGAGTGCACAGTCTTCAGCATTCAGAGGGCTGAAGCATCCTCCCCTATCCGGAAAGAATGACTTACCCACAACAAAAAGCTGATAGATCTCTCAAAGAGGACAAACCCTTGATATCCAAAGTCCACATAAGCCACAGAATATGCTGTGTTAGGAAACATGCCTGTATTTGAAAGAGCAACACATTCCTTCGATTCCCTGAGGCCATCTGGTGCACCAGGACATTCTTTCCCCAGTGGAAAAGGTAGCACCCATCCAACAAGAAGACCATGTGAAATTTGACTGAACAGCATATTTGAGCACTAAGAAAAGATTGCTGGGAGAAGACACTTGGCACTTATTTATGGCAAAGAAAATTTAATGGTGAATTAGAGATCTCTCCAACAAAATTATTTCTGACTGTCCAGCCTGTTAGAGTAAACAGAACTCTAGGTAAAGAGCAAAGAGGCTGGTTCCTCATTCCCAGTTCCAAGTCCATCATTAAGTAGCAATGGTGCTTTCACCAAGTTCCTCAGCCTTTCTGCACTGCATTCTCCTCTATAAATAAGTTGGTTAAACACATAATAGCAAAGATTCCTAGAAGTTTAAAAATTCTGAATCTGTAGTTTCAGAAGAAATGTTTTTGATCTACTACAATTAAAAAAGAGACAAACCCGCCTGCATTAAAAAAAAAAAAAAAAGAACTGGGTGACAATCAGCATTGAAGGAGAAATTAATTCCATTAGCATTTTAAAAAATCTCAGCGGTAATATTTCCTGAACAATGACTCCCATTGATGGCGTGAGTGGGCCATTGTGCCTTCTGCCAGTTAAACAGACACCACTTTATTCTTAGCAGCTGTGATCCCTAATTGGAAAGGGGGACTGGTCCAAAAATGATAAAAGGGAAATCACATCACAGTGCTGAAAATCAGCGTGGAGCTTAGAAGCTTCTGCTGCCCTGGTTACGGTGCTTCCTTCCCTTCAGCTTCCTGTCAAGGAATTTGCCCTTTGGAGACTAAAGCCCCACAGTGGCTCAACTTTTGCTTTTGGGATATTTGCCTGAATAGGTTCCTTTTGCTTTCTTTATTGCTAAAAATGGTAGAGAAGGGACTTACTGGTAGAACCAATTCTTCACCAATGTAGGATTCCCCATCCTTGAGCTTTCCTTAGAGTTAAACAGATTCTCATATTTTCCATTTCCAAATAATTGTGAAATAAGGCAAAGCAGAAGAGAATACGCTTATTTTTAAATCAAGTAATCAAGCTCTGAGGAGAGAGGGTTCTCTAGATTCACTGAAAACAGTGGTCATCAGTTCTTGTCACTCTCTGCTGGGGAAGCTCTTTAAGTAAATGCCCAAGGCTTGCCTTCACCCACTTTAGGGCTTTTCTCAAATATATCTTCTGTGAGACCTTCTCTGTTCAACCATGAACACCACCTCCCACCCCATTTCCTGTTCCTCATCCCTGATTTATTTTTCATCACAACATGTCCCCCCAACCCCCAACCAGTGCTCATCAAGGATAGGATCTTTCTGGATTTTATCTGGATTTCAAGTTCTTAGAACAATATTTGATACACAGTATGCCCCCTGTAGTATTTGTTGAATGACTGAATGTTGAATGGCACACAAGGAAGCACTCCAATAAATATTTCATAAATGGATGAATGAATCATTAAGAAAGGGAGTCCTTTGGATTCCTTCTGGTCCTTTGATTTTTATTCTGGCAGAGCATAGAAGTAAATTGGCTTCCCATTTGATATAGCCTTTCTGAAAGTCACCTACTTCTACAGTGTTTCTTCACTGTTAGGGGTGATTTCATTCACCCTTCCCAGGAGAGCAAGGCTGTTGAACATTAAAGGGACATGCTAGAATTTGCTGTGATGCCCCTCTGACTCTCTTTCATACCACTCAGTTCTTGTCGTGGTTTCTCCTGGAGGCTTTCTTTCCCCTTGTCTGCCCCAGGGATCTCTTATCCCACATGCAAATACTAGAGTTAATGGAGTAAATCTGTGATTTTGTCTTCTAATGGGGCAGAGGAAGTCTCCACTATGAATTATGTATCGACCAGATTTTTCAATAATAATATATCTTAGAGTTGATATATATATTTCACACAGTCCACTTTCCTTCTGAGGCCTGAAGCCCTTCCTATCACCAGATATCTAAATATATATTATCTGTTAGCATGAGGAAGGTCAATAGAGAGAATCAGAGAGCAGTCAAACCCTTGATTTTCTGCTTTGAAAATTTCAAAAAGAACTAGAAGGATATTTGATCCACTATAACTTCCCCAGACCGTACTGAAACTTTCCCTACTTTAGACTAGGTGAAGACTGCATGGTACAGAGGAAAGAGAGATGGGAAGGACTCTACGGGTAAGACAGTGTTCTAAAGACAGAGGATGGAACATCTGGAGCTAGGGCCAGGAAGCAGCATGGGGATAGTCCTTTTCCCAGACCATCTACTCTGGACAGGTCTCCCCATCCACAGCCTCATCATGTGCTGGTCATCAGCAGAAATGGTACCCAACTGTGCCCCACACTTACTTAGTTCTTCCCTGACTCACCTCGTGTAGACAACACACTATCCATGGGCAGGATGCTCAGAAACAGAGAGGAGTGTTCTGAACACCTATATGGCTGGAGGTGGTGTTAGGGCCAGAACATCTAGCTCAAATGCTCAGTGGGACATTAGAGGAATATACTTACTATTACATGAAGAGCTAGCATTTGTATAGTGCTTTATGATTTATAAAATGCTCCTATATGGGTTTTGATGAGTCCTATTATATTACTGAAATTGTAGTAAGTCCGAGATGTTACTTACAGCTAGTATGTGGTCATGGTGGAACTTTAGCCAGGTCCTGCCTGACTTCAGATTTTTGGTTTTTGCTACCTTCTCTGTGATTTGCCCTTAAGGAACTGCAGAGATTCCATCAGCCAGATGCCCAGGATACTCTGATGACTCTGAGGAACCAAGGCTTGCCTTGAAGTTCAGAGTAACAAATCACCTGATTTGCCTCCAGGACGACTCAGGACCCAGTGTCAATCTCTGCGAAAATTTTTATCTTGTTCTTCAGACCAAACAGGAAAACAAAAGATGAAGTTGGAAATTTTTATGGGAACACAAAACAGGCAAGACTGAGTGGATTTGAACATTCAGTTTGGTTGGGAATTAGAACAATAGCAATAATGGTGGCTTTAAAAAAATAAATTATGTATGGAGAAAAGGCAATATAATCTAATCTTGGAGTTAAATCACTGGCCTAGAAATCAGGACACTTGGAAACTAGTATTGGAAACAATTGTGTGAATTTAGGAATGTCACTTTCCTACTTTATGCTCTTCTTACCTCGTATCTATAAAATGAAAATGATACATGATCTATCGGCAAAATATATGAAATTTTTAGAAAAGGAGAAGGTACTAGGTGAGTGCAACATAGCAATATATTTAAAAACAGATGAATCTGGAGTGTGTATGTGGTGGGTTGAATTGTGTCCCTCCCAGATTCATATGTTGAAGTTCCAAACCCCAGAACTTCAGAGTATGACCTTATTTGGAAATAGAATTATTGTAGTTGTAATTGGTTAAGATAAAGTCTTAGTGAAGTAGAGTGGGCACCATAACTCAGTAGGACTGGTGTCCCCATAAAAAAAAAAAAAAAAAAAGGAGAAATTTGGACATAGACACACACATGCATAGGGAGAATGCTACATGAAGACCGGAGTTATGTTGCCACAAGCCATGGAACTACCAGAAGCCAGGAGGGAGGCCTGGAACAGATCCCTCCTTAGTGCTTTCAGAGGGAGCATGGTCCTACCAACAATGGCTGCCCTAGCAAACAAATACAGTGTTTCTGAAATGGTGTTCCTATAATGAGGAATTCTTGGATGTACCTTTTTTATTGTCTTCTCATGTGACAGATCCAACAATTGTATTAGAAATCCAGACATCAAACATTAAAACACCTTAGTGAAGATCAAGATGGGTTCTTTTTTTCCTAATATGCAAACTTCTTCATTTACAGATAAAACTGAATCCCAGGATTCTCAGGACTATAGCAAAATGTGTCCAATTGTTAGACTGCAAAGGTGGCTGATTGCAAAACCCCTCCTAGTGTTGATGGGGGTGGTATGGATGTAGGCTTTGTTCATTCATTTATTTTATTTTATTATTTTTTAAAGATTTTATTTATTTATTTGAGAGAGAGAGAATGAGAGACAGAGAGCATGAGAGGGGGGAGGGTCAGAGGGAGAAGCAGACTCCCTGCTGAGCAGGGAGTCTGATGCGGGACTCGATCCCGGGACTCCAGGATCATGACCTGAGCCGAAGGCAGTCGCTTAACCAACTGAGCCACCCAGGTGCCCTTTGTTCATTCATTTAATCAATTATTACTTATTGAGTATTAATTATGCAAAGTCCTAGCCTTCTCCTTCAGAATAGAGAACACTTTCATGGAAAGAAAGTTGTGGTCAGGAAGCTGCCAACTACCATTTATTTCCACAACTGGGCATCCAGAGTAGAAAAATTAAGGGGTGAGGAGAGGATAAGGCAATCTCTGTGCTCTACTGTCCTTCCTCTTCTCCTCACCTTCTTTTCACTTCAGTATCCTCCTTTATATCCACATGCCTCATCCACATGCCTCACCCACCCATCAAGAGGAGCCCTTGACAAAGGATTTCATTTTAGAAGGTCTCATGTAGCACAAAAACAGGTAAGGCCCCAGCAAAACAGTACTCCACATCTCTGTCCTGGGTGGGACAATACAGTGGAGACGGATACTATATCACAGTATGGGAATAATTTGAGTGGCAGAACTCTTAAGTAAGAGAAAGATAAATTAATTAATAAATCTTCCCTTTCGGGTAGTATGAAGTCAATAAATTTTGCATAATGAAAGAGGGTTTCCAAGTAGGGACAAAGAGGCATTCATTTATTAGCACAACATTGGCAACTGAGAAATATTTTGCAATATGAAAAATTCATATTACTTTTAAATTTGTACATAGGTCAAGATCTATGCTATCCGATGTAGTAGTCTCATGTGGCTATTTAAATTTAAATAAGCTGAAATTAAACAAAATTAAAAGTGTAGGTTCTTGGTTTCACTTACCACATTTCAAGTGCTCCATAACCACACGTGCAGTCTGGTTGCAATATTGGACAGTTCAAATAAGAACATCTCCATCACTGCAGAAAATTCTGGTGAACAGCCCTGGTCTAGAGTTAGCAGATATGGAGCATGATACTGATTCTTCACATTGGCAGTTAGATTGGTACTGGAGCTAAAATTGCAAATAGTTTTATTTTTATAAAAATATTTAATACAATTTAACAAATAAAAAAACTATATTCAGCTTATTTAAGTAATTAAAAGATCACCAAGGAAAGGGGTAGGGTAATGGCACAAACTTAGTGGGTAAGGAGAAAAGTGCTCAAAGTAGAATGTCGGCCAAAACACAGAAACATTTTTTGTGCCCTTATATATGCACAATTATGCACAATTATGCCCTTATGTAAGGTACATAATTGGAATTTATTACTAGGAGAATGGCCTCCACAATGCTTATAGTAATGACATTGGGAACAATTCAGAGATTATATGCAATGTTTTCTGGATCGAGTCAAAGGAGAGACATCTTGAAGAAACACATACCAGGACTAATGTCATAACTACTCTCAGACATGGGCTGCTGAGAATAATGACTAAACACTGTTAAAACAACTAGATTAAATTTAGATAACACATGAGATTCACTAGAATAGCTACATGAAACACAGATCTTATGAATTTGACTATTGCATAAAGAGATGATAAGATTACAATGCAATTGTACCTTATGTGCTAAAATTAAGATATTTTATGACATTTTTGTAAAGATAATTTATTGTATGTGACCACATTAAAATGTCTTAACATAATACGTAAAATTATAACTTCTGAGTCTAGGTATTGCTTCAAGAATTCGTTGACAATTCCAATTGCTATTATCCCAGAAGACAAACATTTCTGTAAATTGAAGTTAATTTAAAAAAAAATTGGGCGCCTGGGTGGCTCAGTTGGTTAAGCGACTGCCTTCGGCTCAGGTCATGATCCTAGAGTCCCTGGATCGAGTCCCGCATCGGGCTCTCTGCTCGGCAGGGAGCCTGCTTCTCCCTCTGACCCTCCCCCCTCTCATGTGCTCGCTCTCCCTCATTCTCTCTCTCTCAAATAAATAAAATCTTAAAAAAAAAAAAAAAGTAGGGGGGCGCCTGGGTGGCTCAGATGGTTAAGCGTCTGCCTTCGGCTCAGGTCATGATCCCGGGGTCCTGGGATCGAGTCCCGCATCGGGCTCTCTGCTCGGCAGGGAGTCTGCTTCTCCCTCTGACCCTCCCCCCTCTCATGTGCTCTCTCTCATTCTCTCTCTCTCAAATAAATAAATAAAATCTTTAAAAAAATAAAAATAAAAAAAAATCTAAGAACTACAATGACTCAAGAAAGTATGTCTAATGTTGCTTTGCTGTCAGTAGAATCCAAATTATGTGAAAAATCTTTAACAATATAATTAGTGATGTGCTGAAATAAGGCAAGAAAATACTTTTAGGAAAAAAATAATAATTTACAAATTGTATGTGTTTGCTTTAGAACTCATTCTAACACTGGCAGTTTAGCAACAGAATACCCCTACTTGAATTAAATTATCTTTCATGTTATATTGACTTTCAGTCTTTTTAAAATAAACAGTATTAGAAATATTTTTCAACTTTGGCATTATGAAAGTATACTTTTCAAACAAGGAAGAAAGAACATATCTTAACAAAGCTTGTTAGCTTGTTTTATTCTTTAAAATATATTGAGGGGTGCCTGGATGGCTCAGGTCATGATCCCAGGGTCCTGGGATTGAACCCCACATCAGATTCCCTGCTCCGCAGGGAGCCTGCTTCTCTCTCTCCCACTGCTTGCTGCTTCCCCTGCTTGTGCTTGCTCTCTCTCTGTCAAATAAATAAATAAAATCTTTAAAAAATATATAGAGATAGATAGGTATATGGCACATGGGCCTCCCTTTGTCTCCTAGCCTTTGGTCTAGCAATTGTAGGAGTGGACCTGGCCCTGTCAGGCCTTTTCCCACAGGTTAGTTAGAACCTCCGGTTTTAGACCCACAGGAAACGTACTGAAACTGGATTCTCGTCCAACTTCATGGCTCACCTAGAACAGCCATGTAATTCTAGACACTTGGGGATTGAGGATATTTACAGAAGAGAAGTCTGTGCTTAAATGTTTGCAGTGAGTTATACTTTGGTGGATACTGACCAGTCTCATGCCATCTCCACAAACACAGAACAAGAGGATGGAGGAACTATTAAGCTGTGGTTTGTTTGAGAGATTTCACTTATGCCCCAGGAGATAAACAGTTTGGCAGCAGATACCCTTAAACTGTGGAATGGCTGATTGAGGGAGAAGGTGGGAGGTATAATTGACAAATGACAATTGTAAATATTTAAGATGTAGAACTTGATGAAATAATCAATACGATCAAGCTAATTAATACAGCCATCACCTTGGTAGTTACCTTTCTCTCTTTCTTTTGCTTTCTTTCTTTCCTTCCTTCTTCCCTTCCTCCCTCCCTCCCTCTCCCTCCTTCTTTTTTTCATTTTCTTTCTTCCTTCCTTCCTTCCTTTCCTTCCTTCCTTTCCTTCCTTCCTTCCTTCCTTCCTTCCTTCCTTCTTTCTTTCTTTCTTTCTCTTTCTTCTTTCCTTCCTTCCTTCCTTCCTTCCTTCCCTCTCTCTCTCTCTCTCTTTCTTTCTTTCTTTCTTTCTCTCTCTCTCTCTCTCTTTCTTTCTTTTCTATGGTCCTTGGTCCTTACAGGTCTAAAATTTCATGGCCTGTGGCTCAAGCACTGCACAATCACATCATTGCAGCTCAGGGGCAGGAAATGCGTTTTATCAGTTTCCAAGGAAGTAAGGAAAGTCTGCATGAGTTGTAAAGGTACATGCTCTTGCTGTTTTGCATTCTTCCTGAGCGCCAAAGTCATCCCTTCCACACCTGGACCACCGTGGAGCCTGCCTTTGGGCTCTGTTGCACCAGTGACGCAATCCGGGGGTGGGAGTGGGGGGCCGACCACCGGAGAGCTGTCTGAGTTATGCTCACACTGGACACGTAGCTGTGACATTTTGTAATAAGGAACAGCTTCCTGAGACACGTGTCCTAAGTGAAAACCGAGCTCTAGCCTGGGCTGACTTTCTGTCCAGCCCGGGCCCAGCATACACCTGTCCCCAGAGGGAGGGGCATTGGTGGGGCGGCAGCTTGAAAGGGCTCCTGGCTCGGGTTGCCCCAGAGCAGCTGCTGGTCCGTTAGGCATCTGAAACCTCTGAATCCAGTGTGTGAGGTGTCTGTCTGACTTACAAGGAGAGCTCTGCAGCTCTGAGCTCGGGAATGAAATGGCTTGGGAAGGGGAAGATGAGGTAGCAAGAGGCAGAGGCCGCTGGATAAAAGGGGCAGGCATCTGTGTGCGGCAAGGGCAGCAAGAGGAACGCGCTTCTAAAAAGAAAACGGAAGCGCTTTATATTACTGGATCCCCCACCCCCTTTTAAAAAATATGTCAGTGGTTAATTCTTGTGGTGACAGCTGGCTACAGTGAAGCTCTGGGACCCCCTTGGAATGTGAGCTGTGGGAGACGGAGACTGAATGAGTATAGAACCTAAATATTTCGTTCAGAGCTGAGTGTGTGGGAGGAGGTCAGTAAATACTGTCCGATTAACCAGTGAGTGACTGGTTCCACAAATTGGTGAGTTTCATGAGTGGCCGTGTGGCCTGGTGGACAGAACTTGGAGGTTCGAATGGACGTGTACAGATTTGAAACGAGTGGCTCCTCTTATTGGGTGATCTCGGTGCTTTCAGTTTCGATTTTTTCATTTTTAAAGTTTAATAATAATCACTTTGTTCAGGTGAGTGAAATGAAGTTTCCTGTGCAAGTTGCAGGTGTATATTTATACTGAGGACTTCATTCTTTTTCGTTACCCCCCTTTTTTTTCCTTTCCTGAAGTTGGGAAGTATTGTTGTAATAGACCAGCCCTAAGAATCTGCTTTTTGTTTTCAAAATTATCTGATACTCAGAAACAAGGCAAAGAGGACTGCATGTCCTTTCAGTGTCATTCTGGACCTACCCAAGGACTATTCAATAATTGAGGAGAAAATGCCTGTAGTTTGAGAATTCTATTTTTTTGTGGATCAGGGCCCTGACTCTGTGATGTTACATTTTAACTTGAAGATTTCTTTCAAATAGCGATGCATATTTCTGTCTAGTAGAAAATTTAACTGCAGAGGACAGTTTATTCATTTTATATCTAACCTAGCAATTTTGCTTGAATATTCTTTCTTTAATCTCTATAAAGCCTCAGTTCCTCATATGCTCTTTGATAATGGTTTATGCTTCTGCTGATTCCCTCTTAGATAAACTGATCATTCCATGTGAATTAATAAATTGATCATTCTATACTAAATTAGTTAAATACACTGATCATGTGAGTCATGTTTTTAACTTTTTGAAAATCATGCTTTGACAGTACTTAGGGATCTCCGTCTTTTGCTAGCAATGCCTGGAACATACCAGGCACTCAGCGTATGTTTATTGAAAAAATGAGTGAAAAATCAACTAAAGCTTGAACTACTGAAGAAAGCCTGAAGGAGCCTTGAGTCCTGACAGCTCTTGATCCCCACAAATCTGTTATCTTCATTGGTAACTTCTGACTCAGTCTCTGCATTTCACATCAGCTTAAACCAGATTTGGTTCAGACTTACTTTATGTAAGTGTGGGCAGAGGGAGTATTACATACCGTTGAAGAGTATGATCAGTTGAGTTCATGCTGTCCCATTAGGTTTAGGTTGGTGGAAGCCTCATCTGTCCGTGGACTCAGAAGCTCATGTTAATTTAGTCTAGACATTGATGGCTGAGGTTGTATGTTTTCAGCTTTTAATATCCACCATCGGGTCCATCTCTTGATCTTTTCTTCACTCAAATGCACAATTTTCTTTTCTTCTTCCCTTGCTCCATTTTTCCACCTTAGAAGGTGTCCTATTTACATCTGTTGACAATTCCAGTGCCTACATTTATGCATCCAGATTCTTTACTTGATACCCTCATAATTCCTTAATGTGCACCCACATTTTCAATCCTTTTATTATTTTTTAAAAGGCATGTCTGTATCATTGATCAGTTAGGGATTGCTTGGCATGTGGTTTTCATTTGCAAAATGTTGTTTAGCATTGAAAGATGAATGTTCCTTGTAGCTCCTGGGTGGCTCAGTTGGTTAAGCATCTGCCTTCGGCTCAGATCATGATCCCAGGGTCCTGGGATCGAGCCCTGCTCAGTGGACAGTCTGCTTCTCCCTCTCCCTTTGCTGCTCCGCCTGCTTGTGCTCATTTGTTCTCTCTCTCTGTCAAATAAATAAATAAAAATCTAAAAAAAATAATAAAAAAGAAAGACGAATGCTCCTTTCCCAACATCAAGTTTACAATCTAGGTAGAATGAAGGAAAAAGGTGAAGGGCAAGGAGCACATTTTAGCTGAGTGTTTCCTATTAAAGAGCTTTCCCAGAATCCTTTCCTAGTGGTTTCCAATTACATCTCCTCATTCTTGACTGTGTCACATAGTAACCTTTAGCTGTAAAGGAAGCTGAAAAATATGAAGGTATCCCAAACCAAGTATTTCTTAGCTTTTATACTGAGGAAGAAGGAGAAACTAAATATGGGTTAGGTATCTGCCATAATTTTTCTTATTTTCAATCTTAACACATTTGATTTTATTTTAACACAGATACTGTCAAACACATCTGATACTTCTCACAAAATTCACAATTACCAAACAAAGAAATATTTATAAGCCATTGTCTTAAGTTACATGATTCTGTATTATCAGAACAAATATTTTGGGACAATGAAACATTACAGAATAATCAGACATATTGGGCCAGCTGCTGTTGAAACCCAGGGGTGCAGTTCACTGGCTATGTAACCTTGAACAAACCTGCTTGAGTCTCATTTGTCTTAATCTCTAAAATGAGGATAAAAGAATAGCACAGCATAAGCAGAATTTTCTTAGAAAACAGAGTCTACGACAAAGCTCATGATTTAGACCTTACTGAAAGGTCTAGTATCAGGGTAACCAGAGTGGGAGTGAAATGAGAAAATAATATTTAATGAGTTTTTTATAATGTTAAGTTTATAACAGAATTCTAGAATTGTGAGATCATTTCCTTCCTATGGGGTTAAAATGTTCTTTATACTATGAAATTGTGTAGTAGTAGTTTGAGTTTACTTTTGAATGCTCTCATTGGAAACAAAAAATTGGAAATTTGGTATCTCTGCATTAGTTCTTAGTTTTTAAAAGTGTCCTGACCCTTATAATCCTCTTGATCTCTAAGATTTCTTCTTCACCTGATACTATCATTATGGGAAGATGAGATCTTGTGTATTTTAAAAGAGTCATGTAGCTTCCAGCCAGCTTTCCAAGACTTGCTATCACTAAGAGAAATGGCTGAATTGGGAAGATATTGTGCATTCAAACCCATTTATTTTATTCCCATTGACTCCACTTTTTAAGTAGCTCCAGGATAAAGGAGAAAAAAATCTTTCTTTTACCATAAAGAGAAACAGGAATATCTGGCCTACATCAAAGGTCCATGTAATATCATTAAGCAGATACAGTGCCTAAAATATATTAGGTGCTCACTACGAGTTTGTGGAATGAATTTAGAGAAGGTGACTCCCTTCTTTTTTTAATTGAGGTTTAATTTTCATACAACATTCTATTAGTTTCAGATGTACAACAAAATGATTTAATATTTTCGTACACTGTGAAACAATCACCACAATAAGTCTAGTTAACATTAATCACCATAGTGACAGACTTTCTTTTTCTCGTGATGAGAAGTTTAACAACTTTAACAACTTTCAAAATGCAATGCAGTATTATTAACTATAGTCTCCATGCTGTATATTACATCCCCATGACTTAATCTATTTTGTAACTGGAAGTTTATACCTTTTGAGTCCCTTAGCCCATTTTGCCCACCTCCCATCCCCTGCTTTTGGTAAACATGAGTTTGTTCTTTGTATCTATGAGCTTGTGTTGTTTTTTTTTTCTTTCCAGATTCCACTTATAAGAGAGATTATATAGTATTTGTCTTTCTCTCTCTAATTTATTTCACTTAGCATAATGCTCTCAAGGTCCATCCATGTTGTCACAAATGGCGAGATTTCATCCCTTTTTATGGCTGCATATTCCATTTTATACACACACATGCACACACACACACATCCCACAATTTCCTTATTCATTCATCCATCAATGGACACTTAAGTTTTTTTCCTTATCTTGGCTATTGTAAATAATGCTGCAATGAACATGGGATGCATATATCTTTTCATTTTCTTCAGATAAAAACCCAAAAGTAGGGGGCGCCTGAGTGGCTCAGTAGGTTAAGCAGCTGCCTTTGGCTCAGGTCATGATCCCAGGGTCCTGGGATCGAGCCCCGCATCGGGCTCCCTGCTCAGCAGAGAGCCTGCTTCTCCCTCTCCCTCTGTCTGCGGCTCTGCCTACTTGTGCTCTCTCTCTATCTCTGTTAAATAAATAAATAAAAATCTTAAAAAAAAAACAAAAGTAGAAGTGCTGGATCATATGGCAGTTCTATTTTTAATATTTTGAGGAATCTTCATATTGTTTTCCACAGTGGCTGCATAAATTTACATTTCCACTAATAGTTCACAAGGTTTCCCTTTTCTCCACATCCTTGCCAATGCTTATTATTTCTTGTCTTTTTGATAATAGCCATTCTAACAGATATGAGGTGATATCTCATTGTGGTTTTGATTTGCATTTCCCTGATGATTAGTGATGCTGAGTACTTTTTCAAGTACCTATTGGCCATCTGTATTCTGTATGTCTTCTTTGGAAAAATGCCTATGCAGACCTTCTGCCCATTTTTCAATCAGATTGTTTTTTGCTATTGAGTTGTATGCCTTCTTTATATATTTTAGATATTAAGCCCTTATCAGACATATGATTTGCAAATATTTTCTCCCATTAAGTCCTTTTCATCTTGTTGTGGTTTCCTTTGATGTGAAGAAGCTTTTTAGTTTAATGTAGTCCCACTTGTTGATTTTTGCTTTCATAGCCTTTGTTTTTTGTGTCAAACCCAAAAACTCATTGCTAAGATCAATATCAGAGAGTTTACTATGTTTTCTTCTAGGAGTTTTTATGGTTTCACATCTTACATTCAAGTCTTTCAACCATTTTGAGTTAATTTGGGGGTATGGTGTAAGATATGGTCTAGTTTCATTCTTTTGCATGTGGCTATCCAGTTTTCGCAGAACAATTCATTAAAGAGATTACAATTTCCCCATTATATATTCTTGGCTCCTTTGTCATAAATTAATTGACCATACATGCATGAGCTTACTCCTGGGCTGTCTATCTGTTCCATTGATCTATATGTCCGCTTTTGTGTTAATGTCATACTGTTTTGATTACTACAGATTTGTAATATAGTTTGAAATCAGGGAATGTGATGCCTTCAGCTTTGTTTTTCTTTTTCAAGATTGCTTTGGCTATTTGGGGTCTTTTGTGATTCCATACAAATTTTATAATTGTTTGTTCTAGTTCTGTAAAAAAAAAAATGCCACTGGAATTTTGATAGGGATTGCACTGAATCTGTAGATTGCTTTGGGCAGTATGGACATTTTAATAATATTAATTCTTCCAATCCATGAGCACAGAATATCTTTCTATTTATTTATATCTTCTTGGATTTCTTTTATCAATGTCTTATAATTAGTAGTGTATAGATCTTTTACTTCCTTGGTTAAATTTATTCCTAGGCATTTTATTCCCAGTGCCCTGGAAATTCTATCCAGAACTGTGTCTCCAAATGTTACAGTCCCAAGGGACCCTGGAGTGCAAGCCCTCCTGGCCTCCAAAGCCAGGTGATCAAAGGGTGTTTCCTGGGTAGCAGCTGCAAAAACAAGGTCACCATATGTAAAAACCAGGGCACCAGACCCTGGTGTGTGTAAGCTCCCCTCTGGAAGACAGTGGTGCTCTGGAACATGGCAGAGGGTGGGTGAAAAGACAGTTCCCACTGGTTGAAGCAGGACAGTTGGGGAGAACAAAGATGGCACTTCCCAAAAAAAGAAAAAAAGAAAAAAGGAAACAAGTGCCATCTTCTTGTTGTTCTCCTTTTTCTTTCTCTTTTCTCTTTTTTCCTTATGTCTCAGTCCTACGTACTCACTTCAATGCGGTTTCTCTTTCATTTGCCTGATGTAAAAGGGTTTATTTGTTTCTCTTCTCAGAGGAAATTATTCGATACATAGCTATAGATTCAGTGTGTCTCTGGGAAGAGATGAGTTCAGGATCTTCCTGTGTCACTATCTTGAACTGGAACTGACAAGGTTCTTTCCTGTCTCCTGTCTTTCATTGGTCAAGACTCACCCTCTAGGGATTTCACTCCCCAGTATTTGACATGTTTGTAGAGTGAATAAAAAACGTAGACCTGGTTTGGGTATCTATAATATCTCTACATCATAAAACATAACCAGTAATAATCCTATAGGTATCACATGAGAAAATTATGAGAAGTATTTGAAAATTTTATATCATTGTCATTATTAAGAAATGATAGAAGTACACTATAGAAATGACATGTAAAGCAAATGTTCTGAAAGAGGAATCACACATGCTTCACATTCCCTTAGGAGGTTGAAGCAAAGATAAAAGTGCCAACAGATTAGCCTTAATTCTTCCCTTTACCACAACAGATGAGAGTGCTTTGTTCAAAACAGTTGCTGAGAAAAGATATTCTATCAGAAAAAACACAACAGAGTCAGAGGGAAAGTAATAAACTGATTGCCAAATAGCAAAAAATGACAAGTGATTATGAAACCTTTTTATGTCTCATAAGGTAATGATGAGTTGACACTAAATTTCCAGTTGGACGGTGAATTGTCTACAAATATGGTGGCATCACCAAAACATGCTCCCAGTCACCTGTGACTACCCATATTTTGGGTTTATTTCACTTAGACCATTGCAGCATCCAGAACATTTGACAGGTTTAAATACAAATACTTCTGTCTTATTTTTTTTCTCCTGGAAAAATGGCTTAAACTGGAAGGTAGCAGCTGAACAAATATTTGAAGTTGAGGAAGGAGTGGTGAAGAACCTCAGCCAGCCTTCAACAAGACTGGGCATCAACTGATGTTGAGTATTTAAAGCAACAGTGTGTGTGTATAGGGAGGTGGGGTACACCTTGAACTTGGTCCACATGACTGGACTGTGGATACTTTCCTGTATTCAAAGAAAATGGAATATATACATGGAACTTTCAAACATGTGCTCTTCTAACTTCGTGCCCAGCTCAGTGAACACCCACCCACAAGAAAACCCTGGCTAAGGTAGATATTGTCAGATATTTCTAGTGAGTAGCTCATAGCTTGTGCTGATTATGGGTTATTCTGTTCTGTGGCCACAATTCTGGGTGGGTAATAATTTGAGATATTTTGCAACATTGAAATATCCTATGGAGAAACCTCTGCCTTCAGGGATCAGTAGCATTCCAGAAATAAAATCATAGTTATAAAAATTATGGGTATATTTGACAGAATAATCTTTTCCTTTTCCTTTTTGATTTATTTCTAAGTAGATCATATTTATAGATATTTGAGACACTCTTTACTTGTTCAATTACTTCATTGTTGTTTGTTTGAAGGCACATATTTGAGTGAGTACCAACAGGACTCAAAATGAACATGTATTATTTTTTCACTCAGAAAATAGTATGTGTTCATT
This sequence comes from Mirounga angustirostris, assembly GCF_029215605.1. Lineage (NCBI taxonomy): Eukaryota > Metazoa > Chordata > Mammalia > Carnivora > Phocidae > Mirounga > Mirounga angustirostris. The sequence goes on along the minus strand of NW_026991712.1, from coordinate 19,035,519 downwards.
ATGAAAAGAATGCTCTTATGAAAAGGAAAAAAAAACCTCATCACTCAGTGATAATCAGTGCTAGCGTTTGAGTGTATTTCCTTCCAGTTTCTTAAGTGAATCATTTATTTTTTTAACATAGTTGTGATCATACTGAATATACAAGTTTGTGCAGGACCTTGAAGTAGACCTTAATGATTCATGTTAATGAGTGATAGGAAAAAGGCCAGAACAAATTAAAACCAAAGATAGATGAAAACTCTCACTGTAATCAATGGTCTAAAATACTGCTTCCACCAAATGTTTTCATAAAAGGCTAAACAGCACCTTCTTTAAAGTTTTATCACATTTTTCTTCTTCTTTTTTAATTTTTTAATTTTTTTAAAATTTTCTCTTATTATGTTATGTTAGTCACCATACATTACATCATCAGTTTTGATGTAGTGGTCCATGATTCTTCTTCTTTTTTTAAATAAAGGAATTAACTATATTGTTATTATGATTTTTTCTACATTACATCATGTGAGCTTCCTAACAAATATAATAAGTAAATAACTGTACCACCATCTGACATTAATTGATACAGCTGGGTCTAAAAACCAGGTGTCTGAACTCCTTTCCATTACAGCAGACTCCCACCCTTGGGATTTGATTGGTTGCAAATACCTTTGTAAACTCTGCCCTGGTCACAACTCTCTTAGTCACCCTGTTTATCATCTGGACTAAAACAAACTGAGTAAGTGTTGGAGACCTGGCTTAAACCCTAAGGGTCATGCCTGGACCCCAAGTCCAGAGGTTCTATGGGAAGCTAGTTGATTTGTTCTGTTATAGCTGTGATATGAAAATTAGAATATCTGAAAGGCAGATGTTTGTTTGGAATCTTGGTTACATTATTTCTAGCTGTAACTTTTGAAAAATTATTTAACCTCTCAGAGCCTTAATTTTCTGATCAGTAAATTTGGGAATAATATTATCTCTTATGGCATAATATTACCTCAGGAGGTTTGAATATGATCACACAACTTACCCTGACAGGAAGTGACTCAACACATATTAGTAGGATAAACCAGGCCTATCAACAAGAAGACAAACCCTTGCTGTAAATAGCCAAGCCTCCTAAAGACTCCTCCGACTAGGAGTCTTAGAGCATTTGGATCCACACTTAGCCTTGCATAAAAGGAGAGATGAGGAGATATTCAGGGATCTGGGTGAAAAAAAGATGGAGGTAATCTAAACACTTTCTCATTGTTTTCCAAAACCTTTAGATAACAGTGACCCATATTCATCTTTAAACCTCCAGTACCTGAACACTTACTGAGTGACTACTATGTGCCAGAACCTACTTTTCTTTCTTTCTTTCTTTCTTTCTTTCTTTCTTTCTTTCTTTCTTTCTTTCTTTCTTTCTTTCTTTCTTTCTTTCTTTCTTTTTCTTTTCTTCTTTCTTTCTTTCTTTCTTTCTTTCTTTCTTTCTTTCTTTCTTTCTTCTTTCTTTCTTTTTCTTTCTTTTCTCTCTTTCTCTCTCCTTTCTTTTTAGTTGTTCATGATCTATTATTGATTGATTGTCGTTTGTGACAGGCAGGAAATAAAGACCTATTTTTTGATAATGTTGTGCTATTTGTCTTGCCAGAACCTTTCTAAATGCTAGGGATACCCTAGTGAAAATAGAAGACTTCCAATAATGGTTTCTCAATTGAATCCGTGTATGGTGGGGGTAACTTGTGCATTACATAAAGGTATGTTTTGAAACAGGTTTTATCTTCTTTGCTCCCTCATTCTGCCCTTCAGTTTGGACCAATCTGCAAGTAATCATATTCAGACTTAACTGATATTATTTAATGGTGGGATTTGAACTCAAGTTTGCCTGATTCAATAGCTGTTTATTCTTCTGCTGGGAAGAATTACCATGTATCCACCTCCATGGTAACCTCAGAGGGGCCCAAAGATGACAGTCTTTGGACTCTACACACAAAGGAGAGATGGCCAAAATAAGAAATAAAAATGACCAATGTAAGACAGTATTATTAACTCCTTATTATCTTTAGAACGAAGTATGCCACCTGAGTGAATTTTCCAGGTAACTTAGGCAATATTTCTGCAAGTTTCAATATAATTTTGATTTTCACCATCATTTGAGAGAAACCATACAGTAAAACATTATATTACTTTCTGCATTTTTAACCAGAAAACTTTGAACATAATTTTACCTTTGTTCAAGGATTGGAACATCTTTATTTTGCTCATGGATGTCCTTGGGGCTTCCGTTTAGTTCTTCTGTCTTTCTCTCTTTCCTCTTAGTCTGAATCTCAGTCATCACTCCCACCATGTTTGCAGATCCTTTCTTTCTCTTTTCCTTTTTTTTTTTTTTTCCTTTTCTGTTTGCTGGTGCCAATCTTTCTGGCCTAAACAACCAGACAATTGAACAAGTTAAAACTGTAGCAAAGGTCTTGTGTCCACATAGTAAAGTACAAGGTTTTTTTCAGGATTTTATTTGTCAGAGAGAGAGAGAGAGACAGAGCACAAGTAGGGGGGAGTGGCAGACAGAGGGAGAAGGAGGCTTCCTGATGAGCAAGGAGCCCGAAGTAGGACTCGATCCCAGGACTCTGGGATCATGACCTGAGCCGAAGGCAAACACTTAACCAACTGAGCCACCCAGGCATCCCACAAGTTTTTTTTGTTTTTTTTTTTTTAAAGATTTTATTTATTTGACAGAGAGAGAGAGCACAAGCAGAGGGAGTGAGAGGCAGAGGGAGAGAGAGAAACAGACTCCCCGCTGAGCAGAGAGCCTGATGTGAGGCTTGATCCCGGGACCCTGGGATCATGACCTGAGCCAAAGGCAGACACTTACCAACTGAGCCACCCGGGCATCCCTAAAGTACAAGGTTGAATAAGGGTGTTGTTTACTCTGTAGCCAGAATTCATTCCTTTCCCCATTTACTTCAATTGTGGATGTTTTCAGGGTAGAGGGGGAAGGGGTTTTAGCCAGGGACAGACTGCCCTCCAGGTAAAAGAATGTGATACTACAATTCTTCACAAATGGCAAGTATGTCAAGAACAGATGGAGGTAGTAAAGGCTGGGTGGTCAGAGTCGGAGCCAGGCTTCTGGGAAGAATTATATTGGGGCGGGGGAGGAGGGAGGAGGAAAGTCAGAGGAGGAGAAGAATGACAGGAGATATGAGCTAAGAGGAAGGAGCTAAGTGCCAGAGGAAAGAAATGAGCTGCCACACACTAAGCATCCATTGCAGCCGGGCTATTTAATCCTCAGAGCACATTATGTAGGTACTGTACTATTAATGTGCCCCCGCTCCAAGTTCTACTCTCTATCCTTGTCTACCCTTCTCCTTTGTCCTCTATCTTCCCACTGGGTTTGGTTAATGCAAGGCAGTGACATGCAATTGGAAGGTGAGAGGAGAGTGAGGTCAGGTATTTACTTCTCTGGGTCATGCTGGGTTGGCTGCATCCCTCTGCCAGGACATGCCGCTTCTGTTAAGCACTCTCTCCATACAGCTAGGTCCCAGTAACTCTGCCCGACCCCCTTCAGGCTGACTCTCATAATTGCTCTACTCTGTGGGTTCCCCTAAACCCTGCCCACACCTCTGTGAATAGTCCTTTTATTAAATTCTCATCAATTACCAAATTCAGGATGTCCTCTTGAGTGACCCACACACTATGTTTTCATTCTCCTTTCGTAAATGGGATAAATGAATTTTAGAGATTTCTTTGTAACATGCCCACACGCACGTAACTAGAAATAGTTGGCTCTGGGATTTGAAGATGCCTATATCCTTTGCATAATGCCAGCCTGTATGAGTTTTCATGGGTAAAATTAAGGGGCTTTCTTTAGCTGGGAGGGATCCCTCTGTGAGATGAGGGAAAAATAAGTCATATTCTGTTTGGTTTTTTTTTAAAGATTTTTATTTATTTATTTGTCAGAGAGAGAGAGAGAAAGCACAAGCAGGGGGAGCAGCAGGCAAAGGAGAAGCAGGTTCTCCGCTGAGCAAGAAGCCAGATGCAGGACTCGATCCCGGGACCCCGGGATCATGACCTGAGCCGAAGGCAGACGCTTAACTGAATGAGCCACCCAGGTGCCCAAGAATAAGTCATATTCTATAAACATTAATTAGCTGCCTAGCCTGGGCAAGATTCTGTAACAACAGGATCACAGGACATTAGACCTGGAATGGTCCTTATCTAGAAATAGTTTTCATGCTGTGTACTCAGTGGAGAACTAGCAGTTTGACCCAGGAGCCTCTGGGATTCCATGAGGAGCAAAGAGACACTAGGCTGGCCTTAGGGGGGCTCATCTGCTTCGTCGAGGGCAGATATACTTCCATCAGTTGTATTTTTCCTCTGTGCTCACTGAGTAAAATCATGAGAAAGAAGGTTCTAAAGCTTTCCTTGGTTTCTTCTTTACAGTGAGGCTATCCTATCCCCTAAGATGGTTGGTGCTATTATTGAGCTGACATATATGAACTACCTGCCTATCAATGAATGTGTATTTTCCTCCATATTTTTATTCTTTTTGAATATATCCAGAGAAGAAAATTCAGTTTAGGGTGTGAAGTTTTTCAATGCAATCTCTGATTCGATAGAGACAGATTAACCATCAATATTCCTTTATGTGGTGGGTTTGGTCTGAAAAACTTAAGCAACTGGAGAACAGAGGAGAGGGACATGAGCTCTATTCTGAGCCCTGGTATTCTAGATATATGCCTTCTCTGGTCTGATTCTGGTGTAGCCACTCTGATTCGTGTTAATGAACGGACGATCAAAAGGTTGATCCATGAAATATAAGCCCTTACTCATTTGTAAACAGCTGCTCCTAGGGGTCCCTAACCACCTGAACAGCATTCTCTACTCTTTTCTTAGGCCTAGCTAGGGACATCCTGAACTGGAAGAAAATCCTTTGCTAGGCATTTATCTTGAGCAGGGTTTCTCTAACAGTCATGTTTGAGAGCTACTGATCCGGAGAGCTAGGTGGAGGGTATACTCCATGTATACATGTATACTCAGTCATGTGTGTACCCAAACACCTCTACACCCACAAATACACTACACCCACTGCTCCATAGTATGGTGTCAGTTACTGACTACTTCAGTATACCAAACCAGTGGTTCTCAAGCTTGACTACAGAGTAGAATCACCAAGGGGGCTTTAAACATTTCTGAGCCTTAAATGACATCTCAGACTATTTAAAGCAGAAGTTCTGGGAGTGATACTCCAGGTTGTTCCAAGCTGCAACCAAGTTTGAAAGTCAGTGTACTAGATTAGATGTTTCTTATGATGAGATGCCTTTGTAATTCATTTACTTTTTAAAAATAAAACACCTGGGCGCCTGGGTGGCTCAGATGGTTAAGCATCTGCCTTCGGCTCGAGTCATGATCCCAGGGTCCTGGGATCGAGCCCCACATCGGGCTCCCTGCTCAGCGGGAGGCCTGCTTCTCTCTCTCCCTCTACTCCTCCTCCCTGCTTGTGCTCTCTCACTCTCTCTGTCGAATAAATAAATAAAATCTTTACAAAAATAAATAAAAAATAAAACACTTACAAAATTTAAAAAGTAAATAAAACATTTTTATTTTTATAAATTGTCAAATTTCATACAGGCTTACTTTTGCCTCTGGCTGCGATGTAGTCACCGTGATGGGAATACCCTCTTACGGTAAACAATGAGAAAACTGGAGGAAGCCTAATGGGGGTAACTGTTTCTGCACATTAGACCAGAGGCAGTGCAGGACTGTGATTCAGGAGAGAAGGGAAACAAGCAATGTGGACTTTCTGAGCATCTGGTCTTTCTGTCTGGAGGCACTTTTCAGATTGCAGTGAAGGCAGGAGACAGGGGTTGGAATTTTGGAAGAGTTAGGTGTCTGGAATTTGAAGGTCAGAGTACCAGGGAGGAAGGAACTGCCTGGAGAAGGAGCTCCAAAATCTGCATAAAGGTCCCCTTGAAGATGGTGTTGAATACTAAACCACAGATGTGACGGGTGAGAGTCCATGAGGCTGGCTGGGCAAAGAATAACCACACAACTGTAAACTGAGGAGTTCCTGGAACACACACAGGGCTGGGACATGTCTGAATTTGGGTCAACCAGAGTAAAGAGTCCTTGTTGAAACCCTGAGGAATTCAGTGGTGACAATGGAGGGTCATGTCTTATGAGAGAAAATAAACTAGCTCTACAGTCAAGGACACTCAACACCTGCCCTAAAAAAAGCTTACAAGAAAACTTTAAAAAGCTCAGGCTGAATAACAAGTAATTTAAGTGCCTGCCCAAATAAAGTCCAATTTCTTTTAAAGGATTGCATATTCTTTAAAAAATCCAGTACTCAACATTATAAAATGCACAACATCCAGAAACTAATAAAAGAAAAAAATATTGGACATTTGAAAAAGTAGAAAAAATACAACTGACTACAAGGAGAAGTATCAGTCACTCACTATAAAGAAGATAAACAGTGACAGAGGTAATGGCATTAGTAGACAAGGATCTTAAAACAGCTAATATAAATACCTTTAAGGATTTCAAGGGAAACATAAGCTTAATGAGGAGAGGACTGAAGGACTTTAAAAAATGAAATTTCTAGAAATGAAACAATACCCGAAATGGAAAATCTCACTGGGAGGATTAACAACTGATTAGACTCTAAGAAGAAAAGAAAAAGCACTGAATTTGAAAGCATAGCAATGGAAACTATGCAAACTGAAACACACAGGGAAAAAAAGACCAATGAACGGAGCCTTAGTGGCTGGGGGACAATATGAAGTGTCAACATATGTGTACTCAGAGTTTCATAAAAATGGGAGAGGGGAAAAAAGAGAAAATTATTTGAAAAAACACTGATAATATTTGTTGCAAATTTGAGGAAAACTATCAATCCACACATTCAAGATGCTCAATAGAACCCCAAGCAAGTGGAGCAAGGAAAAGCCTCACATATTATAATAAAAGTTTTGAAAACCCATGATAAAAAGTAAATCTTAGGGGCGCCTGCGTGGCTCAGTTGGTTAAGCGACTGCCTTCGGCTCAGGTCATGATCCTGGAGTCCCTGGATAGAGCCCCTGGATCGAGTCCCGCATCAGGCTCCCTGCTCAGCAGGGAGCCTGCTTCTCCCTCTGACCCTCCCCCCTCTCATGTGCTCTCTCTCTCTCTCTCATTCTGTCTCAAATAAATAAATAAAATCTTTAAAAAAAAAAAAAAGTAAATCTTAAAAGCAGCCAGGGAAAAGAAATACACATTACATACAGAGTAAAAGATACAAATCTGTGGATTTCTAATCAGAAACAATGTAGGCCAGAAGACAATAGAAAGACATTTTCAAAGTGCTAAAAGAACAAAAGCCATCTACCCTGAATTCTCTATTCAGTGAAAATAACTTTAAAAAATAAAAGAGGTGTGCCTGGCGGGCTTAGTTGGTAGAGCATGCAACTCTTGATCTCAGGGTTGTAAGTTTGAGCCCCATGCTGGGTATAGAGATTACTTAAAAATAAAATCTTTAGAAAAATAAAATAAAAGAGAAATAAAGACTTTTTCAGATGAACACAATCTGAGAAAATTCATCACTGGCAAATCTGCGCTATAGAAAATATTAAAGAACACTGGATGTGGTATATATGTTGTTTTACACATGAAGGAGTCTTGGTCTTATCAACATGCATAAATATATAAATGAGATATTTCACCCTCTTTCTTTAGTACTGTCTTTGAAATCATATGTGTTTCACACACACATCGCAATTCAATTTGTGCTAATCACATTTTAACTACCCAATAGGGACATGTGACTAAGGGTTACTTCGTTGGGCAGCACAGCTTGGGCCCATCAGCCTGGTTTATTTCCTCATTTACTTATTGTCATCTGAAAACAATGCATTTGTTTATTTATTTTCTGTCTCACCCTACTAGAACGTCAGCTCTAAGAGAGAGAGGAAGCTGTCTTGTTCACTGCTGTATGCCCAGTGGCTAGAACAGAACCCAGAACCCAGTACATTGGTAGATATTACTATTTATTTCTTGAATAAAAAAATGTCTCAAAGAAGGCGTAAATATTATATACAGCAGATAGGGATTCAAAAGATGTATTTGAAGAACAAAAATGGCCCTTAGAAGAGGTTCAGGTTGTACAGACTTTAAAATTTGATGGATATGGATTTGAATTGCAGGCCATGGATCCGTAGTTGTGTCACTCAGCGCTTTTACTTTTATCATTTTATTTAGCAAATACATTTATAGCCCTTAGTATGTGCCAGGCATATTCTCAATGCTTTAATATGAATCTGTTTAATCCTAGCAATAATCTTGGGAGGAAGGTATTTTTTTTTTAATTCCCATTTTACAGATGAAGAGACCAGGGTCCAAGTTTATACATATGAAAAGAAGCAGAACCAGGTTTTTAACTCAGGGAATCTGACTCCAGAGAACATACTCTTATATTGCCTCTCTATAGTAAGACCTACCATACAACGTTGGAGGTGCTGTGTACAAAGATGCCATCACAGTGGCCAGCTCAGAACAAATATTCAAGAGCTATTAGTCAGGAGCTGTTCTCATTATTGCTAGTAATAATATTTTTATCAATTGATAAGCTGAAATCACAGGGAGGGTAACTGACCCCTCCAAGTATATACCACTACTCAGAAGTAGAGGGGGCTTAAAGGATAATCTGCTGATCCCCAGTCAGGCCAAGTCGACAGATGTCCACTGTCAACCCTTATGGGAAACCAAAAAGAAATAACCACTGGAGAAATAAGGAAAGTGTTGACATTATAATTTAATAAAATACAAGCTTTCTTCTCTTACGGCTTGCAGGCTCACCTGATCTGCTGCTGGGAATTCCCTAGTACCCTCCAGAGGGATTTTTACAAAGAGAATGTTCCAAAAGCATTCTCCCTTCAGCTTCTTATCCACAGAACAAGAGTAGTATTTATCAGTCTAAGACTATGATTTTTTTTCTCTTTTTCATAAATTTTTAAAACATGATTTAAACTTTCAAAATCTTTTAAATTGTAATTCACACAAAAAGGGCACCAATTTTAAGTGTGCAATTCAAAGAATTTTTACATGTGTATATAGCCATATTACCAGCACCCAGATCAAGAAAGAATATTTTCAGCACTGCAGAAGGCTCCCTCATGCCCCCTTCTAGACAATATTCTCCACCAAAACAGCACCATCCCGACTTCTACCAACTTAGATTCATTTTGCTTATTCTTAACTTACTTTGAATGAAACTGGGGTCTGGCTTTTTTGTTCAACATTGTTTATGACATTTATCTATATTGTTGTGGGTAACAGTCATTCATTTTTTTATTACTGAATAGTGTTCCATTTTGTGAGTATAGTACAATTTATTTCTATATATTTTGGTTTTAGACATTTCATGAATTTCTTATTTGGGGGTATTATGAATCAAGCATCTATGAAATTCTTATATATTTTATTTGATGGACAGAAGAGCTTATTTTTTTAAGTTTTATTTATTTATTTTAGAAAGAGATGGGGCAAGGAGCAGAGGGAGAGGGAGAGAGAGAATCCTCAAGCAGAGCACCCACTGAGCAGGTAGCCCGATGCAGGGCTCAATCCCAAGACCCTGAGATCATGGCCTGAGCCAAATCAAGGGTCAGATGCCCCACTGACTGAGGCAGCCAGGTGCCCTGAAGAGCTTATTTTTATTACATACAAACTTACATGTGAAACTGTTGGGTCATAAGGTGTGTTTATCTTTAAGGTTAATAGATAACTTAAAAGAATTTTCCAAAGCAGTTGTGCCAATTTGGTACAACTCCCACAGCAGCGTTTGAGAGTTATGGTTGCTCTATGTCCTCAATGACACTTGGTATCGTTACCATGACTCCTTAGAATAATCTGTATTTTAAGTACAGTTTCATTATCATATCATGTGTCATTGCATGTAACTTATTAATCAGCAAAGGATTACATTTTCATAGTTAAGACAATTCCATTGATGACTAAATTTCAAGAAAAAAATTCCCATTGACAAATCACTACAGCTGTGGGTGCTTTTCCCTGCATTTTAAAAAATCAACATAATTGAAGTGTAAGTCACACCCAATAAAATTCACTAATCTATGTGTAAAAACTGTTGAGTTTTGAAAATTATATACAGTTGTGTAACCTCTATGGTAGTCAGGATATTTTCATCACTCTAAAAATCTCCTCTACATAGCTTTAAAGTCAACCTCTTCTAGGGCATCTGGGTGGCACAGTCCGTTGAGCATCCGTCCCTTGGTTTCGGCTCAGGTCGTGATCTCAGGGTGGTGAGATGAAGCCCAGCAGGGGGCTCTGCACTCAGAACTGAGTCGGCTTGGGATTCTCTCTCCCTCTGCCCCTCCTCCTCGCGCTCTTTCGCTCTCTCTCAAATAAATAAATCTTTCTTTTTTTTTTTTTTAAGATTTTATTTATTTATTTGAGAGAGAGAATGAGAGAGAGAGCACATGAGAGGGGGGAGGATCAGAGGGAGAAGCAGACTCCCCGCCGAGCAGGGAGCCCGATGCGGGACTCGATCCCGGGACTCCAGGACCATGACCTGAGCCGAAGGCAGTCGCTTAACCAACTGAGCCACCCAGGCGCCCTCTTAACATCTCCATTTTAAAGATTTTATTTATTTTATTTATTTGAGAGAGAGAGAATGAGAGACAGAGAGCATGAGAGGGAGGAGGGTCAGAGGGAGAAGCAGACTCCCCGCCGAGCAGGGAGCCCGATGCGGGACTCGATCCCGGGACTCCAGGATCATGACCTGAGCCGAAGGCAGTCGCTTAACCAACTGAGCCACCCAGGCGCCCGTAAATAAATCTTTCAAAAACAAAACAAAACAAAACAAAACAGTCTCTTCTTCCTGACTACTGGTTCTTGGTAGATACTGATCTTTTTTTTTTTTTTTACTATAATTGTGGTTTTTCTAGAATTTTACATGAATGAAATTACACAGTAGGTAGTATTTTTTTGTCTGGGTGTTTTTAGCAAAATGTTCTTGAGATTTATTCATGTCATTGCTTTTTATCAGCAGTTCATTGCTTCTTATTGCTGCGTTGTATTTCATTATACGTATATACAGGTTTCCACAACTATCCCAAAGTAGAGCATTTCCATGAGACCTTTTGTAAACCAAAATGGCATAAAAGCAAAGAAGCAATTATGATTAACTTATACGGACAAAATTCTGAGCATTGTCAGACCCCCAAAAAATCACCTCTCAGACTTCTCTGATCCCTTCGGACACATCTTGCTAACACAGGCACAAAATAAATCGAGATAAAGCACAGATGCTCACCAGACACAAGCGAAACTCCGGCGACTTGATGCCGGGACGCTGCTGCTGGGGTCGGGCCGCTTCTTACAGCGGCTGCTGCAAAACCAACGCCGGACGCCATTTTCGCTTTTCGTCTTCTGTCGTAAAAGTGAGCATCCTCTTCGGATTTGCGTCAGTTCGAGAAGTCAGGTAACCATGCAGGCGTGTCATGAAAGCAAAGTGTTACAACGCAAGTGTTTGAAAAGTGGGGGATACTCGTATCGCAATTCAGATACGGATGGAAGCTTAGATTCTTTCCAATTCAGATACGGATGGAAGCTTAGATTCTTTCCAGTTTGGGAGTATAATGAATAAATCTGCTTTTTTGAGTACAAGGGTTAACCAATGGTCCCATATTTCTTGGATGAATACCTAGGAATGGAATCTGTGACGATGTGGGAAGAATATGTATAACTTTTAGAGAAATTGTTGCTGTTTTCGTGTGCATTCTCAGGAACAATGTAGGAGAGCTCTAGTGGTCCCATGTACCTGTCAGTAATTGGTATTGTCAGTCGTTTTAATTCTAGCTCTCGTAATGAGTGTGTAATGATACCTCATTGTGGTTTTAGTTTGCTTTTTTTTTTTTAAAGATTTTATTTATTTGAGAGAGAGAGAGAGAGCATGAGAGAGGGGAGGGTCGGGAGGGTCAGAAGGAGAAGCAGACTCCCCGTCGAGCAGGGAGCCCGATGCGGGACTCGATCCTGGGACTCCAGGATCATGACCTGAGCCGAAGGCAGACGCTAACCGACTGAGCCACCCAGGCGCCCCTGGTTTTACCAGGTTTTTTTTTTTTTAAGATTTTATTTATTTATCTGAGAGAGAGAATGGGAGACAGAGAGCATGAGAGGGAGGAGGGTCAGAGGGAGAAGCAGACCCCCTGCTGAGCAGGGAGCCCGATGCGGGACTCGATCCCGGGACTCCAGGATCATGACCTGAGCCGAAGGCAGTCGCTTAACCGACTGAGCCACCCAGGCGCCCATTAGTTTGCATTTCTGTAAGGATGAATGATAAGCATATTTTCGCAGGCTTTTCTGCTATTTGTATACTTTATTTTGGTAAACTATAATCTTTTGTCCATATTTTTAGTCAGGTTATTTGTCTTCTCATTATTGTAAGAATTCTTTATTGTTAACAATGTCTTTTAAAGAGCAAAAGGTTAAATTTCAATGAAGTCAAATTTGTTGATTTTTTTCTCCTGTATCCCATGCTTTGTGGGTCCTGTTTATTAAATCTATTTAGTTTTTGCTGAATTCAGAGTTGCTAAGATTTTTATGTGTTTTTTTTAATTAAAGCTTGATCCTATTACCTCTTACATTTAAGTCTATGACTCATTTGAACTAATTTTTACATGTGGTATGATGCAAGGGTTGCGGTTCATATTTGTTTTTCTTTTTGCATTTGGATATTCAATTGTTCAAACATTTCTTGACAGTATTATCTATCCTCATTGAATTACATTGGTATCTTTCTTAAAATGAATTGACCAGATAGATGCATGGTTTTACTTCTGGGGTCTCTATTCTATGCTATTGATCTATATATCTATCTTTACACCAATACCCCACTGCTTTGATTATTTTACCTTGGATGGAAGCTTTAAAGTCAGGTTGTGTAAGTCCTCTGACTTTGTTCTTCTTTGTCAATATTTTGGGCTATACTAGTTCCTTTGTCATTTCATATACATTTTAGAATAGGCTTTCCAGTTTTCACAAAAGTGACTACTGGAATTTCAAATGCAATTGCATTGAATTTATAGATTGGGGAGAATTGACATCTTAATTAGTCTTCCAATCTATGGTATATCTCTCCATTTATTTAGATCTTTAATTTCTCTCAGCAATATTTTGTCACTTTAGCTTACAAGTCTTGCATAGTTTTTCTTAAATTGATTTCTATTTTTTTCATATTTTGTGGTTTTGTAAATGGCCTATTATAAAATTTTCAATTGTAATAGGATATACAGATTTTCTGTGTTGATCTTGTTATCTACAATCTAGCAAAACTCAGTATTTTCTTTTGGTATATTCTGTATAGACAATTATGTGTCCTGCAAATAAGGAAACTTTACTTCTTCCTTTCCAATCTGCAGGCATTTTATTATTGTTTCTTGCTTTACTGCATGAGCTAGCACCACCAGTAGTACAATGTTGAATAGATGTTGTGAGGGGAGGTATTTTTGCCTTGTTCCAATCCTTTAAGGGTAAAGCATGAGGATGATGTTAGTTGTAGGTTTTTTTATAGATACTTTTTGTTATTTATGGAATTTTCCTTCTAAGTATGCTGAGAGTTTATTTTTTTTTAAATCATGAATAAGAATTGAATTTTGTCAAATGATTTTTTTTGCATGTATTGGGGTGATATGTTTTCCTTTCCTCTATTGATGGGATTACATTGATTTTTCAAATGTTAAATCATTTTTGCATTCCTGGAATAAATATTTGGTCATAATGTATTATCTTTTTCATGTTTGATGAATTCAATTTGTTAAAAAAATTTTAAAGAATGTTTGCATCAATATTCTTAAGGGCTTTTGGTATGGTTTTCTTGTAACCTCTTTGATTTTAGTATCAAGGCAATTCTGGCCTCATAGAACAAGTTGGGGAATGTTTCCTTCCTTTCTTGGAAGAATTTGTGTAGAATTGGTATTATTTCCTCTTTAAATATTGGTGGAAATTTCCAATGAAGCCATTTGGCTGGCTATTTTTGTATGAGAAGGTTTTTAATGAAAAATTCATTTTCTTGAATATAGGGTGTTCAGATTATCTATTTCTTTTTGATTAGTATGTGTATTTTTTAATTTTTTTTTTTTAAGATTTTATTTATTTGTGCGAGAGAGAATGAGAGAGAGCATGAGAGGGAAGAGGGTCAGAGAGAGAAGCAGACTCCCCGCTGAGCAGGGAGCCCGATGTGGGACTCGATCCTGGGACTCCAGGATCATGACCCGAGCTGAAGGCAGTCGCTTAACGAACTGAGCCACCCAGGCGCCCCTAGTATGTGTATTTTAAGTAATTTTTGTTTCACCTTAGTTGTTATTTATTGTTATACTGTTTATTAACATAAAGATATTCACAATATTCACTTATTATTATTTTTAATACCTGTAGGATCTTTAGTGTTATCCTTATTTTTATTACTGTTTTTGGCAAATTGTGTCCTTTCTTTTTTCTTGATCAATCTGGCTAGAGGTTTATTAATTTCGTTGATCCCGTTTTGAGTTCATTGATGGTCCCTGTTGTTTTTACATTTTCTGTTTCATTGATTTTAAAATGTCCTTTATTATTTTCTGTTCTGCTAAATTTAGGGTTAATTTGTTCTTTTTTTTTTTTTTTTTCTTGTTTATTAAGGTGGAAGCTTGGATCATTGATTTGAGGCTGCCTTCTTTCTTTCTCTTTTAGCATTTGAGGTATAAATTTACCCCTGAGCACTATCTTAACAGCATGCACATATTTTGATATGCTGTATTTTTATTCTCACTCAGTTATAAATACTTTCTAATTTTCCTTTTGAATTCTTCTTTGACTCATTGGTTGTTTAGAAGGGTGATGTTCTGTTTCCAAATATTTGGAAATTTTCCAGATATTGATTATTGATTTTCAGTTTAATTTGTTATGCTTGGAGAATATAATTTATATGACTTCAATAGTTACAAATCTATTGAGTCTTCTTTTCACGTCCATCATATGGTCCATATTGGTCAGTGTTCCACGCTTACTTGCAAAGAATGCATAGTATGTTTTTGTTGGTTGGAGTGTTGAATACATTACAATTAAGGCCAATATATTGTTAGGCCTTCTACATCCTTTTGATTTTCTGTATACCTGTTCTATCAAACATTGAAAGAGGTGATAAAATCTCCAGCTATAATTATGGATTTGTCTATTTATTCTCTCTGTCTGATAGTTTGTCTTTCATGTACATTGAAATGGCTATTAGGTGCATACACATTTCGAATTGTTATGCCCTCATGAGAAATTCGTTAATTTATCATTAGATAATGCCCCTTTATATTACTGATACTATTCCTTGTTCTGAAATATTAATATAGTCATTCCAGCTGATTAGTGTTTGTGTGACATATCTTTCTACATCCTTTTATTCTTTCTACCTATGTTTATATTTAAAGATTTATAGACAACATAAAGTTGGATCATGCGTTTTTTTTTAATACAATTTGACAATCTCTTCTTTTTTTGAGAGGGACAGTATATTTCTTGTGATTATTGAGATAGTTGGATTTAAATCTACTGTGTTACAATTTGTTTTCTCTTTGTCCCATCTATTTTCTGTTGCTTTTTACCTCTTTTCTTGCCTAAAATCATTTTACATGATTTTATCATATTTCCTCCATTGACTTAGTAGATACATCTTTTTGCTGTGTATTTTTATTAGTAGTCTACTTTTCTGGTAGTTTTGAATAAGGGTTCAGGGAACAAGGCTGCTGTTTATGGATCAAGTTCTTATTTATTATAATATTTGTGCTTGGAAACAATTAGAACAATTCTACATAATATTATGTTAATACCTAAACCATGCAAAAATGACACCAGGAAGTAATGACAGAATGGTTTAATGGGAAGGCTATTGGATTGGTAGCCAGCCCTCTAATAGCTATGTTTCATCCTAAATAATCATTGCTTATAAATGTGTACTTAGCTTTGCCTTAGCATTGCTTCTCTCAGCTTTTACTCATTCTTAAAATGAGAAATTGTGGATATTTCAGTACAGAAAAGGTCCCAGTTCAGTATCTCTTGGTTTTTGCTTCTGTTCCTTTAACATCTTCAGATGATGCAGTCTCTGGGATGTTGTTTCACAATTATTCCAAACACAGATAGATTGTACTTGCATCTCACTCTCCTGATAACTATTTGGAGTTAACAATAGATACCATCTTTCCATGATAAAAATCTTTGTTATCATACCAGTATCCACCAAAAGCCAAGAGGATACCCTTAGTATTTCTGCTTTAAATTTTGTGTGTTTTTTGAGGTGTGTTCCATTTCATTCTCTTTCAGGTGATGTCTCCAGCCCTCTAAACATTTGCAGTGAAGGTATCCCTAATGTGTTGCTATGTTCCATTCCCATAGATCCATTACCTGCTCTTGACAGGCTGCTTGTTAGGGCACCACTCAAGGCTGAGGTACTATTAGCACTGGGTTACTTACCATAATTTCTTGGTCTCTTTAACCCTCCCTCATCTCTGGAAATAGCCTCTTCGTTAAATTCTTTTCAGTTAAACTCTTTGAGCCTGTCTGCCCTTTGATACAACCAACATGCTCAAATGTCAGAGTTCAAGCATTTTTTTTTTTGCAGCTTTGAAGTTTATTAATAGTACTGTTTTTTTTTATTATTATGTTATGTTAGTCACCATACAATACATCATTAGTTTTTGATGTAGTGTTCCATGATTCACTGTTTGCGTTAACAACCCAGTGCACCATGCAATACCTGTCCTCCTTAATACCCATCACTGGCTAACCCATCCCCCCATCCTCCTCCCCTCTAAAACCCTTTGTTTGTTTCCCGGAGTCCATAGTCTCTCATGGCTCTTCCCCCCTCTGATTTCCCCCCCTTCGTTTTTCCCTTCATTTTCCTAATGTCCTCCATGCTATTCCTTATGTTCCACAAATAAGTGAAACTATATGATAATTAACTTTCTCTACTTGACTTATTTCACTTAGCATAATCTCCTCCAAGCTTTATCATGTTAGAATTATCATCCAAATTTCTTCTTTTAAAAAAATCATACAAAAGTCATCTGATCTTAAGGGATGGGTGGACACTTCCAAATGCCACTTTATAATTCTGCCTTTATACTCAGCAGAGATTTTCTCAAGTGAAATCTGAAATTTAGTTCCTCTTCTCCAACACTCACACTGTGGGAACAAAGAGAAAATTCAAGGACTTGGATTCATTTGCATGTTATCCTTTCTCTGTGTCTGGATTCCTCATAAAGTAATTCAATGGGTTGTTTGTGCAAATTGAGTGAGGTATCATTTGCAATGTATTTAGTACAGTACCTCGAATATGGTTGTTATTCAAAAAATCTTTGAACTCAAAACTCTGATGATTTTATTCTAGTCTATCTTGACCTTCATTTAGTTTAGGTTATATCCTTCAACTTTCTTTCTTCCAAATAGTTCCTGTAATCAGATTGCTTGCTTGCACTCATAATCTTTAGATATGTGTTTATAAACCTAGGACTTCTCTGCTTTGGGAAATAACATGAAATGTTCAATATTATAAGTTTCTTAATTTTGTCCTTCCTCTGCTTGTCCATTTGATTGCAAAATGCAGTATTAAAGCAAGCTTCCACTGTGTTTTGGGGGAATTTGTTTGAGTACTTTTGATTAACAAAGAGGGGTAATTATTACAGACTATCTTTTTCTTACTTAATTACATCAGTTTTGGGGGCTATTATCTGTCACTGGCTGTGAGTTCACATTGTTTAAATACAAAGGTCTGCTTTATTTGGTTAATTTTCCCTGCCATTGTCTTCAGTAATATTATATTCCCTTCATTATGGTTAGATACACACATATTTGAAGTTCTTTTGCATTTCAGCTCTTTAATGTTTAAAACAGAAATACAGGCAAGATTAGGGGAAAATTTAGCACCCTCAAATCTAGGGAAATTAACTCTGAGTTACTACATGATACCAATGGCTAGATTAGGCCGTAAGAGAATAAAATTTCAAAGTCACTGAATAAAAAAATGGACACTTCAAGGCTCTTTATAGTTGCAGAAGGTGAAATATAAAATGTAGTTTGAAATTATTTTTTTCTTATTATAAGCAACGTATATATTTATTGCAGAAAAGATTTTAAAATATGCATATATAAAGAAGATAAATTTATAAATAAGACATTTATTTTTATTGAAAACATTCAACATTTGTCTTAGAGTGTATATAAAGACACATAATTTTATAATTCATAAATATGGTCATATTGTATCTATTGTTTTTCTGGTGTAGTTTTTGTCTTTTTGGTTCCTTCTTCTTTCCTTTCTTCACATACCCACCACAGTAATCCTTTTAAAAAACCTGATCTACACCCTTAATATATTTTTGTCCAGTTTATGTAATAATAATGTATAGCAGTTATATACATATTTTTAAAGCTCACATATATTGAACATTTACTAAATAATAAGGATTGGGCTAAGTGCTTAATGTGAATTTTCACATTTTATTCTGGTGAAAATGCCCTATGAGTTTTTTTTTACTATATTTGTCCCCATTTAATAGATGAAGAAATGTAGTCACATAGAAGTTAAGTGATTTGATCAAACTTATCCAGTAAGTGAAAGAGCTGGAATTTGTACTTAGGTTCATATGTATATATATTTAAAAGTAAAAAATATCATACATTACATAATGTAAATATTATGTAAAAATTTATTGGAGAGATACTTGCTAGAATGCCACTCTTTGCCAGATACCACTCTAGGGAATTTCTTCTCCCTAACTTCCACATCTAATCCATCACCAAGTCTACTAATTTCACCTCCCAAATATCTCTCAGGTCTTCCCTTTCTTTCTCTCTTCAACACCACCGATGTAATCCATGCCCCCATCATCTGCCCTTGAGGTTACGGCCATAGTCAGAATCCTGATAGGCATACTGACATCTGTTCCTGGGTCCATCCAATCCATCCTCTGTTCGACAATCAGACTGATCTCTCAAACCAAAAGTCTGATCACGTAATCTCTATGGGAAATCCTTCCATGACTGTAGGTCAAGTATGTAAATATGAACATTTATACTTTTACTTTCCAGCCTTAACTAATCTGAATTTTTTCTCTTTGTGCTCCAATCACACTGAATCTTTTTCATTTCCTTGAATCTGACCCTGGGGCCTTGACACATGCTGTTCCCTAAAATGGAGCATTTCCTCTCTGTTCATTAATTACCTCTCAGTCTCAGATCTCCCCTCAGTCATCATATCGTCCAGAAGCAAGAAGGTCTTCCTTGCCTGGGCCATCTTGACTATGTCAGTCTCCTCATGATAGGCTTCATCAAACCTAATTTTCCTTTGTAGTATTTACCAGAGTTCAGTTTTGTGTGTGACCACTTGATCAATGTCTGTTTCCCTCCATAGGCTGTAAGAGACATAAAAGAACTCGCATACCTGGTTTTCCTTTTTATTGATTGTTAATTCTAGAACCAGTACTACAATAGTCCCTGTTGAATTGATGAATGGTAGACATAGACACAATATATGTTCTCAAGAATTTTATAATACAGTATGTAGACAGGTAATATAAATTATTATGTCTTGGGTTAGGTATTATGATAGAGTTTCTAGATGTTATGGGAGTAAAAAGAAGCCCCCAAACTGGACTTATAGGCATGAGGCTACCTGAAAGGAGCAGTGTGAGTAGGAGTTAGCCAGGTGCAGTTAGCAGGTATAGGAGGGTGGTCTTGGAAGAAAGGAAAATGTTATAGGCAAAGTGAGCAAAATAAGCAAAGGCCATACAGTGTGAGACAGAATGGGTCCCTTAATGAACTTAAGGATTTTGGGGATGTTAGGAACATGGAAAGGAAAGAAAGGTAGCATTTGAAAGATGAAACTCATACAGGTAAGTAAGTATCATACTAATATGGAACCCAGAGACCATAATAAGGGTTTTGTAGCTCATTCTGAAGGCAATGGGATGGCACTGAAAGGGTTTTCAGGAGGGATGTGACATATACTTTAGAAATGCCATGGTGGTTGTTATATAGGGAACAGACTGGAATGTGGCATGACTGTAGGAAAATTCATTGTTAGACAGTTTCAGGAATCCTGGCAAGAGATAATGGTGGCCTGAAATAGGGTACTGTCAGTGGGGATGGAGTGATGCTGACGGATTTAAGAAATATTGAGGAGGTGGATTCTATATGCTATGATGATTGAATGAATATTGAAAGTGAGAAGTGAGAGGAACTAAGAATTCTGTCTGAGTTTCTTACTTGGATGGTGGTGAGGCTGTCCATTGGGAAAGGAAGCAAAGGAGGATCATGCTGGTGTGGTGGGGTGGGGCATTATGGGTTCAGTCTGGAAAGTGCTGGGATATGGTGCTCATAGGACAACCTCGTGGAGATGTCAATGGGGCAGTTGGATGTAAGAGACTGGAGCTGAAAAGAGTGATCTGGGCAGAAACTGTAGACTGACAGCACAGAGATAGTAATTGAAGTTATGGTGGATGAGAATGCCTGTGGGTGATGTGTGGAGTAGGAAAAGAAGAGGATCTGGCTGGATATCCCCAGAAATAAGTAGATTTAAGGGATCTCAGAGGAAGGGGATTCCACAATGGGGAATCAAGAAAAGCAGAAGCAGGGCACCTGGGGGGCCCAGTCGGTTAAGTATCCAGCTCTTTTTTTTTTTTTTTTAAAGATTTTATTTATTTATTTGACAGAGAGATACACAGCGAGAGAGGGAACACAAGCAGGGGGAGTAGGAGAGGGAGAAGCAGGCTTCCCGCCGAGCAGGGAGCCCGATGTGGGACTCAATCCCAGGACCCTGGGATCATGACCTGAGCCGAAGGCAGACGCTTAACGACTGAGCCACCCAGGCGCCCCAAGTATCCAACTCTTGATCTCAGTTCAGGTCTTGATCTCAGGGTCGTGGGTTCAAGGCCTATGTTGGGCTCCATGCTGGGCATGGAGTCTGCTTTAAAAAAAAGAAAAAGGCAGAAGCAAAACCACATAAAGTATAGTTTGAGAACACCTGGAAAAAAAGTGTGCTGCATGAAGGAACTGTCCAAATTATCATGTACTGCTTAAAGTTTGAAGTAATAAAAAGTTCTAGTGATAAGGAGGTAAGTAATGATTTTGATGACCTTTTTTTGTATGTTTTGGTTTGGTTTTCTGTTTGTTTCGTTGTTTGTCTTTTTAGTGGAGGAGAAGGGAGCTAACTCTCAGTGTGAGGGGAAGTACACAGTGGTTGAAATTCAGGAAATAGGAGAGAACTGACTCCATTGAAAAGTTTTTCTATGAACAGGAGGCAGAGTAATGTGAGGTGATTATTTTCTTGAGCACAAATATATGAACTTCTCTAAATGCCATTGGGAAGGAGGGGAGAGAGAAGAGGAGAAGACAGAGGGAGAGATTTTGAGCAAGCCTGAAGATAAATAAAAAGAGGGGATAATCAAAAGAGCGAGGGATGGGAGAATACAGTGGGCAATAACATTGCACACACATATGGGGAAATTAGTTTTAAAACAAGATGAAGGAAAATCTCTTCCAGTGTAACCACATGGAAGAAGAACAGGGTGGACCCACATGCAGGTGAGGTTGTGTGTTTGGTGACAGAATTTTGAAAAAACCTAATCTGGTTTTTCATTTTCGCCGTGAATTAGGAGGTAAATTCATCTTGCTGAAAGTGAAGAGAAAGGTGGTGAGTTCAGGAGTTTGGGATGGTGTAAGTAGTTTGAAAAAACGACTCAGGAGAAAAGAAAAAGAGTGATAACTTGGAAATCTCTTCTAATTCATTTTTAATGACTGCAGAGTATTCTGTTTTGTGGCTGTACAATAAATATGTAAGCAAGACTTTGTTATTGGATAATTAATTTGAGCTTGCTGAGACCTTATTAGTCATCGTGATGGCTAGGATCGATGAATTTATTCAAAAATTTATTCAAAAATTTATTAAGTGTCTGCTATGTGCAACATGAAGTACACACTGAGAAGTACAACATTATTACATAATCTTTTAATTTAACAGAAGAGATGACACCACTGGCTCAAAATAAAGACATAACAGAATAAGTTCCAAAAGCAAGCATTGAAACAACAGTTCTGTAGGAACATAGGGGAAGAAAAGAGTGATTCAGGTTCTGGAGGCCCGCCAGAGGTTTCATAGATAAGATATTGGCTGGGAAAGACACCAAAGAATGGGCATAATATAAAAGGAAAGAGTTTGAACAAGGGCATTCATGTGGAACAATCAGCCTGAGTCAGGACATTTTAACAGAGAAGTACAGAATTCATTTGGTAATGAGAAAGAACCGGGGTTGTTTGGCATACAGGGGACATAGGAAGTTAAGGGGATGGTGCTGGGAAGATGGGTCATTGCCACTTCATGGAGGAATGAGAGTCAGATCTTTATTCTCTAGGTAAAGATGTGCCATGGTGCCAGTCCTCGAGAAACATGGACCTTGTTGAGAGGGAAGAGACATGCCAGCTTTTCAAGTACAAGGCAGGGCAAGAGATGTCATCAGTCAGTGACTAAGCAGCAGCATTTAGCTTTGACTCATCCCAGTTGCACATGAATTCTTGTTGAATGAATAAAAATGAGAGACAGAAACAAATGCTTTTGGAATTTGAAAGAGGAAAGGCTTGGCCACAGGTAACTACACTTTCTCAAATCTCTAAGGGTATAGCTTGACATAGCAAACCCTTCCTTTCTTTTTTTTTCTTTCCCTAAAATGCAAACTAGCCACTGAAGTTTGCTTTCCTAATTTTTAGAGACTTCAAGATTATGAAGGTCATACTTATACATAGACATATGTACTAACAAAATGTGGGGCTTTGTGGGGGGAAGCTGTTATCAGGAATCTTGATTATAGACCCCAGAGATCTTTTCATAGATTAAATTGTAGGAGAAAAGCTATAGCTATACTCATCCAAACACCTTCTTCCTGGGAGGTTGTATCTTATGGTGGTAAGAAGTGATCAATATTGGGTCAGTATAAAAAGAACAGGCATATGGTAACGGTAAGTTTACTGTGATGAGCATTTGATTCAGACAAACTTTTTACTGGCATTCACCAGAAAGTTCTGAGTGGAACTTGGCCTTTCTTGAAGTGTCTCCTCTCTCACCTATGTTTAGCATTTTCAATCATGTTTTACGTATTTTCCCGGGAATTACTGGTTGATTGTAACATCTGCTACTTTGGCCAAAAGAATTACTTTGGAGTTTGCATTCTCCACTCATTATGGTCTAAATCTCCCCTAGCATTCTAATGCAGTTTCTTGGAGGGTGAATGGAAGTCCCTATTGGAATATACATTTGCAACAATGAGTTAACCTGTAGTTTAGGTCATTGTGTGTGTTGAAGTTTAATTTATTTCACAGTGAAGTAACTAACACCTTGATGTTCCATTCAGTTTGACTTTTATTTCCATTAAGTCAGATTGCAGAATGGGGTGTGAGTCCTTTTTCCCTTTGTGTTGAATAGCCTGAAAAGATACCATCTACCCTTTCTCTGAACAAAGGGGAAGGCAGACTAAAGGTGGTCAGAGAACAGGTAGCAATTTGAGGGGCTAAAAATTTATGTCATACTTCAGTGAGCTTTCACTGCTTTGGCCTTAAAACCTCCTATCACATCAGACCCTTCCATTCCTCTGTTATGGCCAAATATATGCCCCTAGTTAGACTGAATCAGTTCCCAAAGAAGACAGATTTTGTCTCCCTTACTTGTTCATATAACTCCCCAACCCCAAGATGAGTAGAGTTGACCCTGAAACATTTGTTCCCATGGAAACCCAACAGGGACCTCGAAGGAGAATCCAAAATTATGCCTCTTTCAGAGGGCAAAATCCATTAGGCTTGGATATGTGGCCATGGGTACCTTCACGTGGTTATTTTAAAGTAATGAACCTAATCTTTTCCAGGGTCTGATTTATGCTTTTAAAAGGTAATAAGAACACTTTCTGAAAAAAAGGTTATCCTTAGTCTCTATTCATCAGTAAGGTAGACTTTAAGATCACACACTGGGGTATGAAGCCCTGCCATCCTGTTATCATTTGAAAACTGACATCAGCTTAAAGCTTTGGCTTGACAGGATATGTGCAGAGATACTGCAAAGAGCTCCAGAGGCTTATTAGTTCTCTGCCTGACTTATTTCTCTTCCTGAGGTACTTCTCTGATTGTGTTCTTGGAGCCAAATCATGTTAGACGTAGGATAGTGTGGGGTGGGTGTCACATAAGGAAAACATTGTGAAGGCAAGAAGGTGACTATCATTCTTTGAAGGTCTGATATTTTCCAGGCCCTCTGATGGGGAGATTTTATATACTACACATAATATTGTTAATAAATATATAACCTATAAATATATACAATAAATAATATATAATTATATATGTCAATTACATATGTGTATGTGTATATATTATTTTATTATATATCACATGTACATTATATTGCATATTTTATATATTACATATATGCATTATATTGCATATGTTGCATATTACATATGTGCATTATATATTGCATATATTATATATTACATATATGTACTATATATTGAATAATATATTGCATATAACACACACGCACATATAACACATATATTACATTGAATCCTGGCATCAACATTTTGAAGTAGAGATAACTTCTATGAATATTTTTGGGGCATATACTTGTAAAGTATTTGTATTTATTCTTTGTGTGTGTGTGTGTGTGTACAGCGAGACATATGTATGTCATACAAAGTTGACAAGAATTCTATTATATTGTAAGATATTTCTACCTTTTAAAAAATAGTGGGGTGCCTGGGTGGCTCAGTTGTTAAGCGTCTGCCTTCGGCTCAGGTCATGATCCCACGGTCTTGCGATCAAGCCCCACCTCGGGCTCCCTGCTCAGCAGGAAGCCCGCTTCTCCCTCTCCCTCTCCCACTCCCCCTGCTTGTGTTTCCTCTCTCGCTGTCTCTCTCTCTCTCTGTCAAATAAATAAATAAAATCTTCAAAAAAAGTGCAACCTAGTATTTTCTCATACTGAGAGACAAAATTTATTTACCAATCTTTTAGTTTTAGTCATTCAGGTCAGAAAATATTCTATCATATATGCTATCACTGATTTATTTAGCCACACCTTCTTTTCTGATTTTTAATGTTATTTTTTTCATGATATATAATATGGTGATGAACATTTTTGTATATATTTGATAATTTCCTTAGGGCAAACTACTAAAAGTTGAATTACTGGATTAAAAGACATGGCTATCTCTTAATGGTCCTAAATATATATTGCTAAGTTGGCCTGCAGAAGGAGTATAATTCCTACACTTACCCTAAAGTGTAGTGATTATACTTGCCCTAAAAGTATATAAGGTTGCCTTTTTCCCCCCATTCTTGCTAAACTAAACACTTTCTTTCTTAATCATTACAACCCGAAAGGCAAAAGGTAGTATCTCATTTTAATTTGCATTTTCTGATTAGGGTTTTAAGGATCTTAATATTTTACCTTGAGCAGAAGTTTATTGGTCAAGGAAAACAGAAGTTAATTTCTACTAAAAATAAGAGAAGCTAAGAATGCTTGTGTTAGTACCCAGGATATATTTTGAAACAATTTAACGTCAAGTGAATTGATTAGAACTGTATTTTGGCTGTTCATGGTATTTAGGGAATCTTTTTTTCCATCTAATCATGCTGTGTATAATTGCATAAAGACACAGCAGGAGATAAACTTTTTAGAAAAAAAAACAAAACCCACGAAACTCTGAAGCCAAGTAGCAAAAACATTCCTCATGATGCATGTCACTTTAATGCCATGTGGTAATTACGTTTACAGGCATTTAACACACGGTTTGAACCTTGGTTCATAGAAGCCACCATTTTTTCTAGGTATGACAGAATTGTGTATTCAAAAATATGGCTAGAGGAGAACTTCTGTTAAAACTTGTTGCATAAAAATTTTTGAATGACAGATCCAATAAATTCTCTTTTCAATTGACAATTGTCTATTTGCTTCTACATCTTTTATAATGTGAGGAACATGTACAAAACTTGAACAGTGATATACAATGGGAAAAGTACTGCACTACCTGGAAGGAAACTTGAGTTTTAACCCAGGATTCATTCAATAAAAAGCTGCATAACTGAGCCAGCTAACTTCACTTCTCTGGTCTTTAATTCCATAATCTGCAAAATGAAAAAGATGAACCAGACTATTTCATAGCCCTTTCCTAAACCCAATACTTAGCTCTACTTTTTTTTTTTTTTTAAGGTGGGAGGCTATCTTAATGATTAGTTTTTGCGTAAGTAACCAAATTAACTATAAATTTGATATTTGTCATGGAATAACTGTAAATAGCAAGAGATATTTGACAGAGCAACTATATCTTGTGCTGTCTAATGTTCTGAATTTTTAATTTAAAAGAGAGGAGGGAAAGTGTCCTGAATTTGCATGTTGGCTCTTTGATAGGATAGAAGTATATGCTTAATATATCATGTGTCTAGTTGTATATTAGAAATAGATTCTATTTTTCTATCTTTAATATCCTTTTCCTAATCAGCAAGCAGAATGGACTGTGATAGTTAATATTTTTCTCTGCTCAGCATGTTCCGTAACCCCTTTTCTGGTTTCTGGCGGGGAATCCTTCACCACTCCTTCCATGTCTGGTGGGATGTCCATCATAATATCTGCTCCCTCTCCCTGCACCCCCACCCATATCCACTCATTGAAAGGCAGGTGACTGAGGGTGGGCCCGGTAGAGTCCAGTCGGGCTTTTCTATTGCTGCTGTAAGGAAAGACTCTCTCTTCTCTCTGGATCTCAAGTTAAAACTTGTAGGACTGGTGTTGCCAGTGGCCATCATTTTCAACATGAAAGAAAAGGGAATCAGGACAGCCTAGAAAGAGAATTGAAAATTAGTAGACATGAGTGATGGGCTGACAGAGCTCTGATGATACTGGCTATCTCTGAATCCTGCAATATCTACATGATTCAGTAGATTCCTTTTTAAAAAATTGAGCTAGTTTGAGTTGAAAGCACTTGTTAGCAATTGAAAGAATTCTAATGTAGCAAGTAGGGAAATTAAAAACAAAAACAAGGGCACCTGGTTGGCTCAGATGGTTAGGCGTCTGCCTTCGGCTCGGGTCGTGATCCCAGGGTCCTGGGATCGAGTCCCGCATCGGGCTTCCCGCTCCTTGGGAGCCTGCTTCTCCCTCTGTTTCTCTCTGTCTCTCATGAATAAATAAATAAAAATCTTAAAAAAAAAAAAAAAAAAAACAAAAAAAAAAACAAAAACAAAAAACTACAAATACTTCTTTTCAGAAGGCTACTTAGGGCATACATGCATCCTAGTAAATACTTGGTGAAAAATACTTTTAACAATAATGGTTCAAATGAAAGGCTCTGGATTTTTAGTTTGGACTCTAGGATTGCTTATCAAATATATACTTCCCAGATCAAAAGTACCAGCAAAATGTCCAACATCATTATATAGCTTCAGAGTGTTTAAAAACGCATGGAAATGTTATTATATCTTTCTACCAAATTTTGACATACACACATTTGAAATAATAGTGTATTAATATGAATCCTGAGCAGAAAAGTGAAAAGAGCTGGGTTGAAGTCCCAGTTTTACATTTAAAGATGTGTGGCCTTGGGCAAGTCACTTCTCCTCTCTGGCACTCAGTGTCCTCTTCTGTGCAGTGAGGTGTTTGAGATGCATTTCTCCTCAGGTCTTTTTCAATTCAGAAGTTCTCTGTTCTCCTTTTACCTCCTCCTCCTTTATCCCTGCTAGCTTGCAGTGTAGTTCTGATGTCTCAGGTCATGAGAAGCATAACTGAGCTGGAGAATTTACAGGGGAGGGTGGTCAGACAGTCATGGGAATAAAAGTTTAAAAGTATAGGATGCTTCAAATTGGAAAATAGTTTAAGAAGGGCCAGATCAACATGGTTGAACATACTTAGCTGCTCATCAAACCATTTTCCTTTGGCTTCCAGGCACATATCTAGATCATACTCCTGGCTTCCCCCACAAAAGTGTGGTCCTGTGAATAAGTACTTGCCAGTGAGATGTGAGAACATATTATGTACATCATCTGTGGACCTGGCCTATAAACCTCCCACTCAGTCCACCAGTTTATTCTTTTCCTTCATCTACTGGTTGGATCCTGAGGATCCAGTGAAGGATTCCAAAGGCTACTGGGAGAGGTGGAAAGAGCCTGGGTCCCTGAATGGCTGTGTGGAGCAGAGCCCATTACCATCAGCAGTCTCAGAGAATGACATGGGAAGAAATAAACTTTTATTATCTTAAGTCACTGAGATTTTGTGGTTAATGTTACAATAGGTTGGGCTGTTCTAAACAATATAGATAAATGATTATAAAACTATAAGGGTGTGCACATGATGAGTTCAGACAGGCTCACTAAATCTCAGAATCAAGGATACAAATTTGGGAATTGAGCTAGATGGTTTAGTTTATTTATTTATTTTAATTTTTTAAATTTTATTTTATTATGTTATATTAGTCACCATACATTACATCATTAGTTTTTGATGTAGTGTTCCATGATTCATTGTTTGCATATAACACCCAGTGGTCCATTCAATATGTGCCTCCTTAATACCCATCACTGGGCTGACCCATCCCTCCCACAAAACCCTCAGTTTGTTTCTCAGAGACCATAGTCTCTCATGGTTCATCTCCCCCTCCGATTTCCCCCCTTTCATTTTTCCCTTCCCACTATCTTCTTCTTCTTCTTCTTTTTTTTTTTAACATATAATGTATTATTTGTTTCAGAGGTACAGGTCTGTGATTCATCAGTCTTACACAATTCACAATGCTCACCATAGCACATACCCTCCCCAGTGTCCATTAAATGGTTTAGTTTAAATAAAAAGCAATATAGCAAGATTTCATTATCACTAGGGCTTAGCTGCTCTGGAAAGTAGAATGTTTTGGTTAACTGAAGGCCAACAAGAAAACCTTTTCAGCCTGTGTGGGTGAAAGTCTATTTAAACTAACTTAGACTCATCTGTCTTAGTAATAATAATATAGCAAATACTGTTTAATGTTTCTAGATGGAGACACTTATAATGCCTCCAGGTTATGATTCTAGCTATCATCTTCTCTTGCTCCTGTCCGTGGCTCAGTTTGTTCCATGTATATTGGACAACTCCTAAATTTATTTTTCCAATCTTGACCACCTCTTTAAGCTCTACACCTTTTCATGGAATTTCCACATAGAGTGCTGTTAACTCAGATTCAGCTTAGATGCTGTGATGGCTAATTTTATGTGTCAATTTTACTGGGCCATGGGGTGTCCAGATATTTGGCCAAACATAATTCTGAGTCTTTCTGTGAGGGTGTTTTTGGTTGAGATTAACATTTAGATTGGTAGATTTAGTAAAGCAGATTGGTCTCCCTCATATGGGTGGGCCTCATCTAATCAGCTGAAAGCCTGAGTAGAACAAAAAGGCTGAATCTACCCCTGAATAAGAGGGAATTCCTCCTGCTTTATTGACTTCAGATTGGGACATGAGTTTTCCTGTCATCCAACTCAAACTGAAACATTGCTCTTCCTGGGTCTTGAGCCTGCCAGTCTTTGAACTGGAGCTATACCCTGGGCTCTCCTGGGTCTTGAGCTTGTCAACTCACCCAGCAGATCTTGGGACTGTGTCTGCATAATCACATGAACCAATTCCTTATGATCTCTCTCTCTCCACACACACACACACACACACACACACACACATGTGCGTGCATGCACATGTGCACTCTATTGGTTCTATTTCTCTGGAGAACTGTGACTAAAATAGATGTTCTTCCTTCTAAACCTTTTCTCCTTATTTCGTTATTTCCTTTTAATGGTATGACTGAAGCATATTCTTGGGCACATTTTCTTCCTAACCCCTTGTAAACTACTAGTCACAAAATCCCAGTTTTCTTCTCTTTAATTGATGTGCTGGTCTTTTTGCCTTTTAACTCTCAGATTCATTCCCCAACCTCTTCTTCTGCTTTGACTTGCAAGGAACTTCATTCTCCAAGATACCTTGTTAGTTGCTTTCTGTCTAGGGTCAGCCAATGAACCACTGGTGGGGGAGGTTGGTGGAGGGAGAGGCCACGGCATTTTCTTCCTCTTGCTTTCTTTCATTGGGCAGCATCTCCAGCACCAGGTAGAGCTGCTCCATGGCTCCATGATCTGATAAACAGTTTCTACATCCTGACAGGCTCTCTTTGTTTCCAGCTTATAAGAAATAGTTCCAGATCCTAGACTCTAGTAATACCCTTCTTCCCATTGTTGCACCAATCTTGAGGGTGGTAACAGCTACTTGGTGTTAACCCGATTTGTCTCACTGTTCCATTTTACTTCTCAGCTTTTATATCATCTGTGTAGCTAATTCTCTACATTAAATTCCCTTTGTTTAAAGTACTTAGAGTGGTTTCTGTTTTTCTGAATGAACCCTGAATAATACAATTGAATTACACTACTCCTACTTCAACTACCAAACATCTGGATAAGAACATTAGCTTTGTTAAGAATCACTCCCTTTTCTGGCTTCTCTTTATGACAGTTCACCTATTCATGAAGAAATTCATTTTCCACAAATGTCATTTTCATAACCAAACCTTCTACAGTTTGTTTTTATGTGGAGCATAATAAAATCTGGTCTCCTCAGCCTAGAATTTAAGGAATTCCAGCATGCAGGTAGAACTTATCTTTCAAACTTCTTCTTGATATGGGCCACCGTTGTGGTCTCTTTACCGTTTTTCCCAATTCTCTGTGCTGACTCCTTCACTATTTGTACTTTGTTCATGCTCTCTATCTGCATAGATGGGCCGTCCTTCTCTTTCTACCTTCTGAATATCCCTCATTCTTCAAGACTCCATTTAAACCCCACATTTTGGGGCACCTGAGTGGCTCAGTTGTTAAGCATCTGCCTTCGGCTCAGGTCATGATCCCAGGGTCCTGGGATTGAGCCCCGCATCGGGCTCCCTGCTCTGCGGGAAGCCTGCTTCTCCCTCTCCCACTCCCTCTGCTTGTGTTCCCTCTTTCACTGTGTCTCTCTCTGTCAAATAAATAAATAAAATCTTTAAAATAAATAAATAAATAAATAAACCCCACATTTCCTATGAAGCCACTTCCAAGCATTCGCATCCATACTGATTCCACTTTTTCCTGATGTACATCTACACATGGTATTTCTTTTTGTTGTTTAAATGTTTCACATCTGCAGATAAGGAAAGACAACAAAATAGTAAGACTTGCTTTTCTAATTATATCTATCCCAGGATTACTGGAGGAATTATAAGAAATGATATCGATCCTATAATATCTGTGAGATAAATAAATGTTAGTTCTCATACTGCCTTTCAAAATTTTCCTGTTAAATGAGCTATTTTTGTTTAGTGTTTGGCTATAAGTATAAAAGATATAATGGTTAGGGTGAATATTTATTGCCTATAGGATATACTCTGAAAAATTTTGTTCTAAATGTATCCATTAATATAAACTTGTTTTCTTTTGTTCTCCTAATTTTCTTGCAACTGTAGTAAGAGGGATGGGAATATATTCATTTGTTTATTCAACATTTGTTTATTTACTTCATATCATATGATAGTTACTCTACTAGCCCTGAGGATAAAATAAGGAGTCAGGTAGACCCTCATGGAGCTTGAAGAAAAGAAAAAGCAAAACATATACAAAAAAATAAAGACATTGATGGGGAAGAAAAAGTATTCCTTCTACCCTTCTAGCTTCTAAGGCTGGTCTAAGAATTAAATTGACATAAGACAGAATAACAGGAGAGGAAAAAAATAATTTTAATTATGTATGTACACACAGGAGTTTTGCAAAAATAATGAGACTGACGAAGGTGGCCAGGTGATTGAGACTTGTATACTATCCTGAGCTACAGAAAGAAATAGGGGTTTGGTGCTTGGTTGGAGGGAGCAAATTAGGGGAGGGGAAGGGAGGACATATATGGTAAAAAATGGTTGCCTTGTTATGAAGATAAGTCTCGTGTGGAAAAAAATTGTATCTCTGGGAGTAGGTTTCTTCCTAGCACAAATACCTTTACTAGAGAAAATTTCCTTTATAAATGTAAATTTCCTTTACAAAAGGGGAAATATGCAGTTCATTTTAGGCAGGTGAGGGAGAGGTAAAGAACTTTTCCTGTATTTGCTGGTTCTGATTATCCTTAGCTCAAAATAACCCATATACTAAAATGGCATCCTTCAGGGTGATATGTTCTGAACCCTATCAACACACATGATCAGAAGTGCTATGAAGAAAACAAAGGACTGAGCTAAGGGAGAAGGTCTCCTGCAAATGGAGTGATCAGAAGAGTCTTCTCAGCGGTGGTAATGCTTCTGATGAGCCCAAAGTCAGTCTTCTTGTTAGCGAGGGGCTGAAAGGCTGAGCCGTGGTGGGGTTGAAGCACGGCCAGAGGAAAAAAGATGTTCAAAGTCCCCGATGCAGACAGGAGCTGCATCTATTTAGGGAGTAGAGCAAAGCCAATGTGGTCAGAGCATAATGAGCATGAGGGAGTGTGCGACATGAGGATGTTGAAAGAATGGGTACAGTTGTTAAGCTGAAACTTCTGATAAACTGTACTCCATTTAGATAAGGTTTTCTGAAAGAACTCTATATCCTACTTATGTTTCATGCAATTTACCCTCAAAACTGAATACTTAGGCTTGAGGAGAGTTTAGGCCACTGATCTTCAACTCTTTTAGAATTTAAAATGAACTCCCTGAAAGATTCTTGGAGATGGGTGACAGGCAAAGGGGTTCAGTGAAGCTGGCTATTGAGTCTTTTAATCAATCAATCGGTCAATCAGTCAATCTTCCTTCACTTATTTATTATTTACATAACATGGCCCAACGTTGTCATTCACCAAATACTTCTAAAGACTCTTCCAGGGACAGGATCCTTGGTTGAATGGACTGTGACAATGTTTTATTTATTTATTTTAATTTTACGTATCTGTGTTTTAAGAACATGCTACACAAAGCAGGAGACCACAGTTTTGGGGAACAGTAACTGAATTTTGTACCTAGATATTTGGCAACATGTATATTCTACAGCCATCACAAGTCTCAGCACTGCAGAACCCCTTCTTTTATCCATCATTGCCGTTCAGAAGCCTGTTGTGCCTTTGTTAGTCTTCCTGAAGAGAGCTCCCGGAGTCTGTGAAACTTCAGTGACTCTTTTGTCTTCCCTCTGCAGAAATGGGCTAAATGTTCTTTTGAATGGCAGGGATTATTTATGACAAAGGTTCTCTCAATGTCAATTTGTCCACAGAGGGAAGTACAGCTCCAAGGGCATGTTCTTCTCTGGATGCCAGACCCAACTCCCATTAGCAGTAACGAGCATTACGTGTGTGACTGTTGCCTTTTCTGGGCCATTGCGGCATGGAGTGGAACTTTTGTCATCCATCACATCACCATCAACCCTGCTCACTCTCTTCCCTCTTCTCTAAATAGCTTTCTAAACACGAAAGTGGAAACATTCCATTGTTTATATCTGACCCAAATGTTCTTTTCAATAACAGTAGTGAGGTCTTCTGAAAGCAAAAGGCAGAGTTTGCTCTCCCTGGACACTGGGCAGTGATAAAAGTGTTGACCTTATGGGAAGGTCAGGTTTTGACCATTTGGGGGATTGAATGTGATTTCTTGGAGCAGAGGGACCCTGACTTCTTTCGACCCAGCAAAGGACTTAACATCCTGCTAGGCAAGCAGCAGATGCTCCATAGTTATAGCCAGGACTTGCTAAACTCTTCAGATTCACTGTCAGAGACAATCCTCAAACCAATTGGCTGGATGCGTCTAGTGGATATTGTTGTTCTTTTGGTCTGTCCAGCTTCAGAAATCCATTCTATGTGTGAATTCCCCACTTAGGAGACTCAGAAGGATACTAGATAATCATTTCCCCAGCTTCTTCTGCAGCTAAGAGGTGAGTGGGCATAAGAGTCTTCTCTGATCATATGCATTCTCTGCAGACTTGCAATGAAAGTTAGTGACTTGAAAAAAGGGGGATCACAAGGAATCTGTTTTCCAGCAGCAGTGGTGGAAGCAAGACTATCCCTGAACAGCGGAGGTTGTGAAACTACTGGGGGGTTCCAATATCAAGAGTCAGTGGTGTTGGCAGATTACAGTGGGCAGAGTTTAGAAGCAACAGTAGTAATTTCCTCTCTAAACCGGTTCTGTGCCATAATTATGGGCATTGTTCTCTTGATTTCTAGACTGAAGCCTGGTTTTCTATGGTTTCAACATCTTTTCATAATAAATTTCAGTTAAAGAAAAAGTACTCAAAGTCACTGTAAGAAAGGCTTTATTCAAGGAAGGGGGTTGTGGCGATAAGTTTAGGGACCACTGTGATGAATTTTGCAGTGGGTGAGAAAGATTGGGCCAACTCTAAAAACACATGGGCAAGTGGGAATTTATAACTAACCAGGGGGTCAGTGGATAAAAAATTATTAAGAGGAAACATTAGGGGTAAAATGGAGTCTGGGTTTAACCCACCTCACAGGATTCTTGCTGAAGACAGGCCAGAGTGATCAAACATCACTTAGGGGATGGTGGAGGGTGAGGAACCCAGTCAGATACCAAGGGTGATCAGATAATTGAGCAAGGGGGTGTTATACCCTAGTGGTTCTGCTTCTCTGACTGTGCCCTGATACAACCAGTAACATTTTAGATAAAAGTATTGTTATGGGAGTCACAAATTAATAACTATAAAGATTTTTAAATGGAAAAAGACACTTATAATCCCCTTACCTTAAAACAACAGCTTTTTAAAAATGTAAATTCAATTAATTAACATATATTATTTGTTTCAGGTCTGTGATTCATCAGTCTTATATAATACCCAGTGCTCATTACACTGTTTTTTAAGGTGACTACATCACCTTCTGGTCCTTTCCCACAGATATACGTTAAAATGAAAAGCACAAGTACAAACAAAAATTTGTGCATCCCTACATATCAATTTTTTTTTCTTTTTTTTAAAAGGTTTTATTTATTTATTTTGACTGAGAGAGAGACAGTGAGAGAGGGAACACAAGCAGGGGGAATGGGAGAGGGAGAAGCAGGCTTCCAGCGGAGCAGGGAGCCGGATGCGGGGCTTGATCCCAGGACCACGGGATCACGACCTTAGCCGAAGGCAGACGCTTAAGGACTGAGCCACCCAGGCGCTCCCCTACATACCAATTTCTTTTTGCCTTAACTCCTTCACCTCTACTATAACCTGGTATCTGATGTTCTCTCTGCTGGTTTTTTGACTCAGGTGAGGTGGACTTTGGCATCTCTGTTCCTTGCTTCAATATTCATCACAGGAATGGGGAAAACATCCCTTCCGCACTCTAGTATTATGCTGTGTTATAGCTATGACATAACTTTCCTTGTGATCTAAATTTTTACTCTTTAATGTTTAATTTATTTTGTGTAAGAGCCTAACAGTTTAAGGGATGAGGTGTAGGACCAAAAGAATTTGAGAAGTCTACCTTCTCTTTGCTCAAAATTACTTTTTCCCTGCTCTGATGACCCATAATTGTTGTCCAGACTAATGGGCCCTGATCCTCTTTCCTCGGGCTAAAGTTTTATCAGATGAGGAAGATGACCATACAATTCATGTGCTCTCTGGGACCCTCTTGAGAATGGAAGGGGGAGTGTCATGAGTGACTATGCATATTATTAATTGCATTATTAATTACACATAATTAAGTAGGCACAGATATCACTTTTTTCATGAGGCCACTTGGCCTATTATGAAATTGGCCACTGTCCACTACCAGACCTACCATATCTGGGACAGGCATTTTTACATATTTACAATCATATATATATTGTTGCATCTGCTTTATTCCATTTACCATTGTGTTCTATTTTCTACATTCTGCAGTCCTCAATCCCTCACTTTTTAAAATAGTTGCATATAATTGCATTGGAGTACTTTTTAAGTCACTCCACATCCCTGAAGGCTTTTAAATTGATTATAATTTTTTTGCATTTATATTTAAAGCTGAAATAAACATTTTCATGCATATAATGTCTTTCAGTTTTTTGAATTATTTTTATGGAATAAATGGTCAGAAATGGGATAATTGGATAAAAGGGTGAATATATATTTATGCCTCTTCCTAAATCTAATTATTCCTGGAACAAAAAAAACAATGAGCTTTATCTGGCCTCTACTGTTTCTTCACTTCGATCTCTCATGGTTCTACTGGATGCAGGTGAGTCCCTCTGAAGTTGCTACAGTTCCAAGGATCTGACATCTTGTTTCATTTTCCTGTATGTGTTGCCCATAAAAAGTCTTCTGTTTGTAGTATTCTTTAACTTCTGTTGTGTGCAGAGAAATCCAGCTCATCCCTCAAAGTTAAGTTGTGGTATTAGCTCCTCTGTGAAGGCTCCTCTAATCACTGTCTACCCTAACCTGTTTCCCTAGCTAAGGAGACACTGTAGTCCAGTAGCACTTCTTACAGTCCCCAGGTGCAGCATCAACATACTCTTGCTTTATTTGTTTATTTTCCTATTAGGGAACATCTTGATGGCGTGCGTTCTATGCTTTCATCTTTCAGTCCTATTGTCTTTAGAGGCACTGAATAGGTTAATGGTGTTCTTTTTTAGCTCTTGCTCTTATGGAATGCTGGTCTAAATAATTCCTTTCTTCCCCATCGATTTTTTTCCTCCACTAATATACTTGTTAAGTAAGAAGGCAAAACAGAACTTATCATAATTCCTGTGTTTATCCAGCACAAACGTAAAGCAATATTATAAACTATGAAGGAGCATTTTTATGCTTCCAATGTATTGAATTGGTCTTAGCACATCCGATATACCTTACCTTGATGAAGCCTGGCAATTCTAGAAAAAATGTCATTTAAAATGCTAAAATCACAGCAAAGTAGCCTAAATATCCCTGTTGAAAAATACGTACACATATTCATCCATAACTTACTGCGTAACTTACTGTACATAGCATAGGGTAACTTAATTAAACAATTATGCAGCTCAGTAGTGGCATTAAAAATGCATTTGAGTTGCTTATACTTCTCCATAGAGAATGATAGTATGAAATTATTGTTATGTAAAGAGATAATTATACAAAGAACACCTAGATGAAAATTATAGGGAAAAGACTATAATAGAGGTATAGTATGTTATGTTATTTTTTTGAGATTTTGTTATGTTTGTAGTATTTGTCAACAAAAAATTAATTAAGGTAAAATTTACATAACATAAAATTTACTTTTACCATTCGATGGCTTTTAGTATATCTGTCACAGAACATTTTTATTACCCATAAAGAAACCTTGTAGTCACTAAACAGTCATTTTCTATTCCCTCCTACCCCCAGCCCCTGGAAAACACTAATAATATGCTTTCTGGGTGTCTCTATGGATTTGCCTACTCTGGACATTTCAAACAAATGGAATCATATAATATATAGCCTTTAGTTTCTGTTTTTTTTCATTTAGCATAATATTTTCAAGGTTCATCCTGTTGCAGCATGTATTAATACTCCATTTTTTATGGCTGAATAATATGCCATTGATTGTGTATACCACTTTTGTTAATCTCTACATCAGTTGATGGACATTAGGGTTGATTCACTTTTTGACTATTATGAATAAGACTGCTATGAATAGTTATGTACAAGTTTTTGTTTGAACATATCTTTTCAATTCTTTTGGGTATATATGTAGGAGGGGAATTGCTATATCCTACAATGATCCTATGTTTTATTTTTGAGGAACTGCCAAACTATTTTCTACAACTGCACCATTTTATTGACCAGTCAAAAATGTATGAGAGTTGCAATATCACCACATTCTCACCAATACTTGTTATTTTCTTTTTTTTTTTTTTCTAGCCAGTCCAGTGGGTGTGAAGTGGAATTTCATTGTGATTTTGATTGGCATTTCCCTAAAGATAATGATTTTGAGCATATTTTCATATGCTCATTGGCCAGTTGTATATCTAATTTGGAGAAATGCCTATTCAGGTTCTTTGCCCAATTTTTAATTGGGTTATTTGTCTTTTTGTTGTTGAGTTGTAAGAGTTCCTTAAATAGTCTTAATCAGATATATGATTATCAATACATTAGATATATGATTTGCAAATATTTTCTCTCATTGTCTGGGTGTCTTTTCACTCTCTTGATAGCGCCCTTTAAATGTACATAAGTTTTTAATTGTGCTGAAGTCAAATTTATCTGTTTTTTTTGTTGTTGTTGCTTATGCTTGTGGTATCATATTTAAGAAACATTGCTTAATCTAAGGTCATAAATATTAAACCTTATGTTTGCTTCTAAGAGTTTCCGCTCTTAAACTTAGGTCTTTGATCCATTTTGAGTTAATTTTTATATGTGGTGTGTGGTTGAGGTCCAACTTCATTCTTGGAGCATGTGCCTATCCAATTGTCTGAGCATCATTTTTGAAAAGACTACTCTTTTTCCATTGAATGTACTGGTGTCCCTATCAAAAAATTAATTACCCACAGATGTATGGGTTTATCCCTGGACTCAATTCTTTTTCTTTGATCTATATGTCTATTCTTCCACTAGTAACACTGTTTTTTAAATTAAAAAAAAATTTTTTTTTTAAAGATTTTATTTATTTATTTGAGAGAGCGAGAATGAGAGAGAGTACATGAGAGGGAGGAGGGTCAGAGGGAGAAGCAGACTCCCTACTGAGCAGGGAGCCCAATGTGGGACTCGATCCCGGGACTCCAGGATCATGACCTGAGCCAAAGGCAGTTGCTTAACCAACTGAGCCACCCAGGCGCCCTAGTAACACACTGTTTTGACTACTATAGCTTTGAAGTAAATTTTGAAATTGGGAAGTATGAGTCTTTCAACTTCGCTCCTTTTTTCAAGATTGCTTTGGCTCTTCAAGGTCCCTTGCACTACCATATGAATTTTAGGTTCAGCTTGTTAATTTCTACAAAAAGACAGTTGGTATTTTGGTAGGCGTTCCATTGACTCTGTAGATCACTTCTGATAGTATTGATATTTTAACAATACCAAGTCTTCCAATGCATGAACACAGAATGTCTTTCCATTTATATAGGTGTTTTTAAACTTCTTTCAACATGTTTTGTTGTTTTCAAGGTATAAGTTTTGCACCTCCTTGGTTACATTTACACCTAAGTATTTTATTGATTTTGATGCTAGAATTATTTTCTTAATTCTATTTTTGGATTGTTGCAAAACTGATTTTGTATGTTGATGTGTCTTACAACTTTCCTGAACTGGTTTATGAGTACTAATAACATCTATGTGGAGTCTTTCAGTTTTCTATTTATGAGATCATGTCATCTAGAGATAGTTATACTTTTTTTCTTTCCAACTTGGGTACTTTTCTCCCTCCCTCCCTCCCTTCCTTCCTTCTTCCCTTTCTTCCTTCCTTCCCTCCCCAATTGTCCTGGCTCAGACTTCCAGTAAAATGTTTAATAGAAATGGGGAGAGTGGACATCCTTACTTTGTTCCTGATTTTAGGTGTAAAGTTTCTCCCATTAAGTATGATAGCTGTGAATTTTTCATAGATGCCCTTTATTAGGTTGATGGAGTTCCCTTCTATTCCTAGATTAAGGTTAATCAATTTTGTTGATTTTTTTTTTAAAGAATTAAATTTTGGTTTTGTTTATTCTCTATTTTGCTTATCTCTACTTTATTTTTTTAAGATTTTATTTATTTATTTGAGAGAGAGAAAGAGAGTGAAAGAGAGCAAGAGAGAGAGAGCATGAGTGGGGGAGGGAGGGAGAAGCAGACTCCTCACTGAGCATGGAGCCCAACATGGGGCTTGATCCCAGGACGCTGGGATCATGACCTGAGTCGAAGGCAAATGCTTAACTGACTGAGCGACCCAGGTGCCCCTGTTTATCTCTACTTTAATCTTTATTATTTCCTCCCTTCTACTTTGTCTTTACTTTGCTCTTTTTTTTCTAGTTCCGTAATGTAGAAGTCTAGGTTATTGATTTTAGATCTTTATTCTTTTTTCATATAGTCTTTTATAGCTATAAATTTCCCTTTGAGCACTGCTTTCACTGCATCCCATAAGTTTTGGTACGTTGTTTTTTCATTTTATCTCAAAGTATTTTCTTATTTACCTTTCAATTTTCCTTTGACTCTTTGGTTGCTTAATAACATGTTGTTTAATTTCCACATATGTGTGACTTTTCCAGATTTCCTTTTGTTATTCATTTCTAATTTTATTCCACTGTCATTGAAAAGATACTTCGTATCATTGGAATCTTTTAAAGTTTATTGCGACTTGTTTTGTTGCCTAACATATAGTCTATCTTGTGCTCTATGTGTGTGCTCCATGTGCAATGAAAAGAATGAGTGAATTAAGAAAGAACAGGTTGGGTGCCTGGGTGGCTCAGTTGGTTAAGCGATTGCCTTCAGCTCAGGTCATGATCCCACGGTCCTGGGATCGAGTGCCGCATCGGGCTCCCTGCTCTGCGGGGAGCCTGCTTCTCCCTCTCCCACTCCCCCTGCTTGTGTTCCCTCTCTCGCTGTGTCTCTCTCTGTCAAATAAATAAATAAAATCTTTAAAAAAAAAAAAAAGAAAGAACAGGTTATTGGCTGGTTATAAGCCAGCCTTATTCCATTTGGAAAGGATTATATAAATCCATGAATACTAGAAGGTGAGAATCATTTGTTGAAGCCTGACAACCAGTCTTCTCTCTGGTTTCCAGTGATTCATAACCCTCACTCATACAAAATATACTCACCTTTTTTTGGAGGCCTCAAAAAGTCTCATCCTATTACAGCATCAACTCAGAGTCTAGAGTCTCCTTCTCATTTAGATGGTCCAGGTGTTAATCTGACCTTTAGGATGTTCCTTAAGAAAACATTCTTTTGAGTACAGTTCCTCTCAAGCTGAAGACCTGTGAAGAAAGACAAGTTATCTTCTCCACACACACCCAACATTCAATAACGGGACTCCCATAGGATAGCTGCTGTAGACGTTCCTGTTCCAAACAAGGAGTAATGGGAGGCATATAGGAGTCATAAATTCATAGTAATTCTGAAATTTAGCAAGGCCCAAGTTGGTAGTTCCTTGAGTAGGACTAAATACTTGTTTCATGTTTCCAGGTTTGTAGCATTCTCAGGGTTTCTAAATACCTCTTTTCATTTTGTCTGTGTCTGTTCTTTTTGACCTAACCTGGTGCTGTTTCTGCCAATTCATTTTTCTTAAACACTTTGTGAATCTCCTGGGAATCATATTGAGGTTCAGCTCAACAAAAGCCACATCTACGGATATCTTTGTAACATCTTCTTTCCTTTAGGCTTCTGCTTGAGACTGCTGTGGGTCAACATTCTTCAGTTCCTTTTTACTAAATGGGATGCCTTAGATCTTTCTGAGGTCTTAATTAATTTAAAGGGGCATGTCCCCAAAACAGCATCTTAGAGTCCAGTCAGTCCTTAGGGGTCAGCGAAGGTAAAGCATCCTTAGAATAAATCATTATTATGGTGTCTCGGGTTTCTACCACATAGGACTTGTGAGGCTTAATTACTCCTTTTCTTGCCCAGAGGGCTTCCTCAAGTGGAGAAGAGAAAAGTCCTCCTCATTATCACCCACCTATCTCTGTTGTTGAGTGTTGTGACTCACACGTCCAGGCATAGCTGAAAGTCTGTTAAAATTCTAAAAATGAATAATGCATGATAGAATGCTGTGTTCCAGAATTTGTTGTATTATCTAAAATTTGCACACATAAATATGCCTCCCAAGAAGATTTCTTGTTTATTAAGTATCACAAGAAAATGGAAGAGAAACAAGAACTGCAGAGAAAAGAAAATAGTTTTACCAAATTATTTCAGTGCTTTGGTAAGTGAATTTGAATTAGTAAGTGAGTCTATTTTAGTGTAAATTTTATTTAGAGAAAAATTTGTTTCTCCCTGCCCAACTAAATAAGTATCGAACATTCATTTGAAATAACACCAAATTACTAGCTACTCAGAGTGCCTATCTAAACATGCATATAAATCGAACATATAAATCTAACAAATAGGCACTAAAAGGTTGGAACACAATTCGTGGACTTGGTCCCATACATTGTGTAAGTTGTCAATTGTACCTAGGATACTTAGGAACAAAGATACCATTCAAGATTTCACCTTAGAAAACAACTTGCTAAGGACTGATTGTGTCCACCCACAATTTATATGTTGAAATCCTAACCTCCAGTATGATGGCATTAGGAGGTAGGGATTTGGGGAGATAATTAGATTATGAGGACGGAGCCCTCATGAATGGGATTAATGCCCTGATAAGAAGATGTGAGAGAGATTGCATCCCCTTCCTCTGCTGTCTGCTATGTGAGGACCCAACAGGAAAATAATCTGCCTGCAAACCAAGAAGAGTGCCTTCACCAGACACTGGATCTGTTGGCACCTGGCTCTTAAACTTCCCAGCCTCTAGGACTCTGAAAAATAAATGTCTGGGGTTTAAGCCACCCAGTATGGCATTCTCTTACAGCAACATGGATTGACCATAAACCACTGTTTTTCTTCCTCATGTAAATACATGAAGGGATCTTACTGTTTTTTCCAAGAAGAATAGAGCAGAAGGTTTCAAATAAAATTATTCACTCACCTGTTTTTTCTTTTTATTAAAGTAATTTAAGAATAGTTACATATTTCTGACATCATTTTCCTAACCAATTATGAATTTTTATCTTTGATAGAGAAATTAGCTTATATATTCATGTATTCAAAAATAAATTGAGGGGGCACTGGGTGGCTCAGTCAGTTAAGCGTCTGCCTTTGGCTCAGGTCATGATCCCAGAGTCCTGGGATCCAGCCCTGTGTTGGGCTTCTTGCTCAACAGGGAGTCTGCTTCTCCCTTTCCCTCTGCCCCTCCCCCTGCTCATGCATGTGCTTTCCCTCTCTTTCCCTCAAATAAATAAATACAATCTTAAAAAAAATGAATTGAGAATCTACTTTATGCCAGGCTTGGTATTAACTTCTGAGTATACACATATGAATAAGAAATACTCTCAGCCCTCAGAGAACATATAATATAGTGTGGGAGACTATTTACATATAATACAAAATTTGCTACTAGGGAAAAGGAGTGTTGGGGTACAGGAAGTTGTGAATTTGGTGTCAGGTTCAACTAAATGCTCAGTTCAGAAAAGTGCTAAGGGAAATTGGTCACCAGTTCATGCCCCATAACCGTTGATACTTCCAAAAGTTCATTTCATACACATTAGGTTACTTTACGGACCATGTTGAATAAACAATTGGATAACCTCATAGGTGACTAATAGCTTTTTGTTATTTTGGGATAAGCCCTGTGTAATTCTCAGATATCTCTTAATTGTTTGATTATTTAACAAAAGGTTCTTGCCAGTTAAGACATCAAAACCTTTTGAAGTCTTAG
The DNA here is from genome assembly GCF_029215605.1 of Mirounga angustirostris. Classification (NCBI taxonomy): domain Eukaryota; kingdom Metazoa; phylum Chordata; class Mammalia; order Carnivora; family Phocidae; genus Mirounga; species Mirounga angustirostris. Next base: position 18,992,189 of record NW_026991712.1, on the reverse strand, counting down.
TAAGAACTAGTTTTTCATGCTCAGTCATAATGGGCTCATTTTCTTCTTGTTCCTGGGAAGGGTGATAAGACAGGTTTGCTCTCAACAAGTGAGATAGTGCCTGATTTAAATGGACCCTCATTCTAAAGCAGTCCGCTGTCTCCCTTTGTCTGTGATCAAGTTATTCCAAGTGGGGTCACAGTGATTAGCTCAGTAGATGATCAATGAAAGTGTGTAAAATGAATGAATCATTTACTATGGGCCAATTTCCAAAGCCAGTTCTCTGATTCTGTCACTGCCATTCGCAGGACTGCAGCTGCACTCCTTATTCTACACGCCATGCAGTTTAGTTTCCCTTTTCAAGGACATGAGTGCTATGCTTTTGTCCATGGCTCACCCTGTGTTGGGACGCAGAGACTTCTGAAGGTAGGTATTATCTTGTATTGATGCATCTCCACATTCCGTGATGTCTAGTCCTAACTACTAGGGAGCGCACTGTGAAGATAAACCTTCCATCTAAATCACCAGGCACTGGAGTAAGTTGACGACCTGTGTCCTGACTGACATGCACTTGTGGTTTATTTTTTATTTAACATTCTGCTCCTCGTATTCTTTGTGCCCTAGTTGAGTCACAGTTTATAATATCAGGAAGCCAACTCAGATCTTTCTAACCCCACTCATCACTAATCTCTTTATCAACCACAGTTTATAAGTTCCTGTTGATCACCTTCCTGTAGAAGTTCTGAGAAACATATCTTTTTGCTTTTTGAAATAATGGTTTAAACATCCTTCTGCTTATAGCTTAAAATAAAATGAATGTAAAAAGGCATATTAACTTGTCAGTTTAATCCATTACAAACGTTCGGAGATAATTACTGGTACTTAAATCAAGTCGGACACCTTGTCATTGGCTACAAAATAGACATAGTTGTGCCTACTGTATTGAGAGAGCAGTAGCTAAAATGGCCTGGTAGGATCTGCAAGCTTCTACCTTGAAGTCAAGAAAATTGTCAGTCCCACTGTGTCCAAGTGCCAGGAAAGGAGGTATCTTGCCAACTGTAGACATGATTTTACTTCTACATCTTATCAGAGAACATAGCTCTGGCCTAAGGTGCTTAAAGAAAAACTCCAGATTCTTGTCCAAAACAAGCAGAGTTCTTCTCAAGAGCAAAAATTTTGAAGACAGAATGATTCAGGCTTTAATTCTACCTCCTCTATATTTTGGTCAGTTGTCATGACTTCCTGGAACCCTAGTTGCTCATCTTCATGTGGAAATAACAATCGCTTATAAATAAATAGCTCATTAACTAATGTTGTCTTCCCTCATCCCTGCCTTAGTCAAGGACTGGCTCACTCAACACTGATTCTCAAATGCCTCCCTTTTGCTTTCCTCTAACATATAGACTAGAGGGCTAAGTATTCAATTTTCCTAGCCACAGTCTAGCCAGCAGTGGTGATGTGACAGTATTCTGACCAGTGATTCTTAAGTTTAAGTTTGAGGGGAAGGGCTTTCACTAGGTGGAAGGCCTTTGGCCCTCCTACCATCTTCCAGCTTGGAAGTAGGTGTGATGGCTGGAGGTGTAGCAGATCTTCCACCATGAGGATGAAAATCATATGATATGGAGGGTGGGAAAAGAGGATAGAAAAAGCCTGGTCCTTGACAACATTATAGAATGGATGTTCAAAGGTACTGGGCAAGCAAAACTTTCATTTAAAAAAATTATTATCATTCTTCATGAGAAATTAGTTTTCTTCCTATTAATATACCATTGAACCCATTTCTTATAAACTAATAATCTGGTTTTGCTATGCCAGAGAGAACATGCCTGCTCACTGCCTTGAGTTATATTTCAGGGTGATTGAATGCTAGAAATATCATGTGGCCCGACCTTAAATATTTGACAGAGTCAGCACTCAGACCAAGTCTCTGATTCTGAGGCCTATGTTACTAATCACTGCACTTACATGCTGCCCCAATGCCAGGTACTCGCAAAATCTTAAAGAAAATAAAAGTTGATGATTGACCGATGAATTAAGTAGATTCTATTTTTACATTAAAAAGTCTCCTCTTTCAACACAGTCTCGTACTGACACCAAAATCAAAGTTTTCCATTAGCCGGTTTATCTCTTTGCAGAAGCAAGAGCTGAGCTGTGAGACAGCTGAACTAAATTTTGTGTGGTGTTGGCCTTGAATGTACTGATGAAAGGCAAGCCCTGGAGTTCCTTGGCCAGGCCCCACAGGATGCACGCTTGTGGCCTTAGATGCATGGCACGGGGGGACCACTCAGAGAAAACTGCCAAGTATACATGCAGCAGGAATGAGCCTCTGTCTCAGATGGCCTTACTTGGCTCTGTAATCATAGCCCTTTTAAGGCTATGCAGAGACAGCAAATTCCACATTAATCTACTTTTTAAGAACAGAAGAGATGTTGTTTGGTATTAGCCAATAAGCTGTAGTGACTCAAAAATGGGTCACACAAAGATACTGCCTTTTGCCCAGGTTGAAGGCCAAAAACATACTGGGCATTGTGTCCAAAATGGGATTAAACTAGTCCCAGGTCCAGATAGCTCAGGACCTCGATTATATGGCTTAGGAAAGCACTGTGTTTATTGGAAACAGAATCTAGCTTTCCTTCCACTTACCCAAATCCTGAAGTATTTATTTCAAACATAAAATGTTTGGGACAGCTATATATTTCCTCTTAAATGCTCTGTTGCCTGTTTCCCTAGTAGAATGAAGAAAGCCTCAATTAGGCATTTCTGATAGTACTTTTTTTTAATCAGGAAAAAATTATATGCTCATGGCTAAATTTTCAAATAGTATTGAAAGGTAGAAAGCAAAACCTAAAAATCCCCTGATCTCATAGTCCAACTCCTTAAAGGTTCTCACTGTTAACGTTTTCTTGAGTATTTGTGCAGAGATCTTTCATGAATGACCAACATATTGTTATGGGTTGAATTGTATCCTCTGAAGAAAGATATCCTGAAGTCCCAACCTCCAGTGCCTTGGAATGTTACCTTATTGTGGAAAATCAATCTCTACAGAGCTAATTGAGTTAAAATTAAATCATTAGGGTGGGTCCTAATCCAATATGAGTAGCATCCTTATAAAAAGTGGAAATTGGTATCCAGAAACAGACACACAGGGAGAACACCATGTAAAGATGAAGGCAGAGATCCGGACGATGCTTCTACAAGCCAAAGAACACCAAAAATTGTCATCAAACCAACAGAAGCTGGGGAGAGGCATGAAACAGTTCTGCCTACCCACACAACCCTCAGATGGAACAAACCTTGGTGACAACTTGATTTTCGATTTCTAGCCTCTGGAGCTGTGAGGCAATAAACTTTTTGTTGTGTAAGTCACCCAGTTTGAAGTATGTTGTTAGAGTAGCCCTAGCAAACTAATACACATGTGGAAATTGATATTGATATACGTAAGTGCATGCATATTGTCTTATTTACCATTTCATTTCTTTGTGAATCACAACTCATTCTGGTCCCTCTTTGCATCTGTCTGGTTTCAGTAACTCTACGCCTGATTTTTTTTTTTTTAAGTTTATTTATTTGGGGCAGGGGAGGGGAGAGGGAGAGAAATCCTCAAGCAGGCTCGCTGTTGAGCGTGGAGCTCAACACAGGGCTCAATCCCAGGACCCTGAGATCATGACCTGAGCTGAAATCAAGAGTCGGATACTCAACCAACCGAGCCACCCAAGCACCCCATCTATGCCTGATTTTTTTCCCAGTCTAATGACAGTTGAGATTTCAACCATGCTGTTAGCCTTATAAATCTTTCCACACATATGAATGTATGAATCTCTAGCTTTGAATGTATGGCCACTATTTTGTAGTTTTTCATAAACTGCTGGATGTCCAGTAAATGCCAAGCACTGCACAATGTTTTGGGGCATGCAGAGATTAGTAAAATAAGGAGATGATGTGTATCATTTTGTGTGAAGCTAGAAAGACCCCAGGGAAAAAAGCAAATCCAGGATGAAATATATTCGTGATCTAAATACCTGATGCCACCTCTTCTTAAAGTGACATACTAGATAAAGAGTAGGAAAATGTGAACATCAACCCATCAGAATTAGGTGAAATTATCCATTAATATAATCAAATTCTATTTTCTCTGATTCTGTATGCAACAAGCAACCTTTTCCATTTTTAGAAGTTTCCCACACAGACTTTCCCATTGGAGAAACTTGCCTCATGGCACCATATGATAGATTTGGCTGGATACAGGCTCCCTGTATCCCCCATGCTAAGTCCAGCTCCTGGCTCACAGTGTGTATTCATTAAGTATTTGTCGAATTGACTAAATATTATACATAGTCAATAAATAATGTCGTGTGCCTACGGTGAGTCAGAAATTGGGCTAAGCACTTTTGTATGTTAAAAGTTAAGATTTCTCATAATAAATTAGCAATTTGACACTCTGATTAATTAATCACTGATTTATGGATCAGATTAAGTGGGTTAAAACCCTGAGCATCACATCATCTCATCAGTGCAGATAAATCTAGTTCCTGAATTTGTAAAAACCCAAGGTCTAGATACTTCTCTAAGTCTTCAGGCACTTTGAAAGGCAACTGTATCAAATTCTCCAATTCTCTCATTCATTTATTCAGTAGGTGATTCACTCACTTGTTTCCTCACATTTTCCTTCATTTAATTTTTCTTTCATGCTTTTATCAGACAACAACCCCTTTCACCTAAGATATGTCAGAAACGAGCCTTGGTACTAAGTGAGGATTCCAAAATAGGCAGACAGTCTTGTCCTGAAAGAGCTAATAGTCTCTTTAAAGTGACTGTTGGGAGTTATACCCCTTGGCTGTATTTTTGTTTGTTTGTTTTTTTAAGAAGGCTCCACACCCAGCGTGGAACCCAATGTGGGGATTGAACTTAAGACTCTGAGATCAAGTCCTGAGCTGAGATCTAGAGTCAGACACTTAACCAATGGAGCCACCTGGGTGCCCCAGACCCCTTGGCTGTTTTGAAGCTAACATACACTACTGAAGGCCTCTTGCTCCCCACCAAGCCAGTTTCCAGACCAGGAGAAGCCAGTGCGGGAGCCTGGATGCTCCATCCTCGTTGTATCCTTCCCTCTCTCCAAGCCAAATTCCAGGCCTTGGCATCCAAGACTCACAGTAATGGAAGAGGTTCTGGAACTCATTCAATTGCAAAGAATTTTAATAAGGAATTCAGGTCAGGAAGTTAATTTTCTTTTTTGAACCCTGAAAGGGAAACTGTTCGGGCAGCTATTTTGAGGCAAACTCAATCATCCTCTGTTGTGCTGCTGTGTTTTCAGAAGCTATTTAAGACTATGCATCTCCTTTTATAATTATGAAGATTTCAGATAAGCATTGTGCTGCTCCACCATACAACTGACCCTGTGGTTGCAGCAGTGAGTGCGTGGGTGGCTCAGCACTGGAGGAGAGATTGGAGCCAGCCCACACTCACAGATTCGATGCGCTTTTGTAGGAACCCCTAAGTAAAGTACCCTGTGTGGCGGCTGTTGTGGGCCTAGTCTGTGTATCCTAGTTAACTTCAGGGTTTTCAAGGCCGATGGAGCCTGTAAAAATCTTTACTAGTTGGCAAAACCTTGATGATTTAGAATTCATACCTCACACCTACACTTAACTAACATTTATTGAGTGTTTATTGCATGTACTAGACACATGTACAGACATAGATGTTAGCTTGATTCATTCTCAAACCAATACATTGAAAAAATAATGTAACAATCCCATTTTTATTTTTATTTTTATTTTTATTTTATTTTATTTTTTTATTTATTTTATTTTGTTTTGTTTTGTTTTAAAGATTTTATTTATTCATTTGAGAGACAATGAGATAGAGAGAGAGCATGAGAGGGGGGAAGGTCAGAGGGAGAAGCAGACTCCCCGCCGAGCAGGGAGCCCGATGCGGGATTCGATCCTGGGACTCCAGGATCATGACCTGAGCCGAAGGCAGTCGCTTAACCAACTGAGCCACCCAGACGCCCTTATTTTTATTTTTTTAAAAGAATTTTATTTATTTGAGAGAGAGAGCATGAGCAGGGGGAGGGGCAGAGGGAAAGGGAGAAGCAGACCTCCTGCTGAGCAAGGGCCCGATGCGGGGCTTGATCCCAGGACCCTGGGATCATGACCTGAGCTGAAGGCGGATGCTTAACTGACTGAAACACCCAGGCGCCCCCCAAATAATCCCCTTTTTATAAATGAGAAAATAGAAGTTCAGATAGCTCAAGGAAATGTTCCAAGTTTGCAAAAGCTATTGCATGCTGGCACCATGCTTAAATACCATACGAACAGTTTCTCCTTTCCATTGCCAGTGAAGACAATGTTCTTCACATTTCTTTGCTTCCTTTTTCAGTGTCCTTCTTCTTTCCCTCTCTGCAACCCTCCATCTTGTCCTCCCTCCTTCTTTCTTAATGCACCCTTTCTCTCAATCACCTCTCTCTACTCATTCTTTTTTGAGTGTCTACTGTGTGTCAGTGTCTAAGGGCTTGGAGATGCACAGATAAGGGTACAGCTCCTGGTGAGGAGCAGAGGGGGTAGGCAAGACGAGATACTTGCTAAGATGTAGGTTGTTTGAGTATGGCACCTAGCAGAAAGAAATTTGGGGACAAGAAGTAAAAATGCTTAGTTGAAACCACTTACAGTTTTAAGGCCACCTAAAAAGGATACCAGGCCTCAGAAGAGGGCCAAGGACAGGGGCTCGGGAAACACTGGCCTTCGCGAGGGTTTGTGGAAACTGGGAAGCCTCTGAGTCAGAGGGGGAAATGGCCTCAGAAACAAGCAGCAGACTGGAAGCTGTCTGTGTCGTTGAAAGTGTCATGAAATTCAGCAAGTCTCAGTAATGTGGCTGAACTCCCATGTTTGGAGTCATACATAAATGTCATCATTAGGAGGAGCATTTTTTCCCATTTATGTTTCCACATGGAGGTTCATCAGTATTTTTTTTTTCTGTCCCTTAGACCCACCACTTAGGGATGGAGGGGTGACATTTTATTGATGGTTATGGAAGAGAAACTGGGCATTGCATAGTTTCCTTGTCTTTGGGAACTGCTTGCCAGAAAAAAAAAAAATCACAATTTCTTGTCTCCTTTGGGCCATGATGTAATCTTAGCAGCTATCCTAGAGCTGCCTGCAACTGGGTCTGTCCAATTCTGGGGTTTAGAGTGAGGAAATGCAGTGAAGTTGCATACCTTACATTTCTCCCTCAGCTTTATCAGTATTAAATCTAGTATTTTTCCCTTCATTTACCTGATTTTTCTCTAACTCTCTTTCAGTGGATTCTCACCTTAGATCAGAAAGAAGGGTGATACTATTTGGGACCCCTTCAACTTCAACAATCATAAAAAGTCTCTTCCTATTAATAAGCAACAAACACATTTTAAAAATATACACAGATATAAAAATGAACAACAACTTATTTATATCTTTGGTGGAAAGTAAAAATGAGGAGTGTCTAAATATAATTTGGGGAGCCATGTCTTCCTAGCTGTTTACAGAATCTGAAGCTCCCTCCTTCTAACTTTCAAAGATACCATGTTGGTACTTCTCAATGGAAATTTCTACACTGTATGGGAGCTAGGGCTTAAAGGAATGGGCTGGCAAAAATCCTCCAAATTTAAAAAAATAGTAACTTATTTAGCACGTTTTAGATGTTAAGGACTGTTCTAAGGGCTTTACATATATTCATTTTTTAAAAAAGATTTTATTTATTTATTTGAGAGAGAGAATGAGATAGAGACAGAGAGAGCATGAGAGGGGGAGCGTCAGAGGGAGAAGCAGACTCCCTGCCGAGTAGGGAGCCCGATGCGGGACTCGATCCAGGGACTCTAGGATCATGACCTGAGCCGAAGGCAGTCGCTTAACCAACTGAGCCACTCAGGCGCCCACATATATTCATTTATACAGTCTTCATGACAGTCTCATTTTACAGATGAGGAAACTGAGGCATAGGGAGAGTAAGGACTCGCCCAAGGTCACAGGGTCTAGGGAGTGACACAACTGGGCTCAGCCTCAGTTGATCTGTTAGCCGCATCCATGCTGTTCACCACTACTCCTTCGCTCCCCCTGTGCTATACTGACTTCACCTATATCATCATTTCCTTAGGGCAGGACACCATAGCAACACCTCCCCTGAAGAAATGCCATGAAACATGAACCCGAATGGTCAAAGAGCCCTTGTTTTAGCCCGTCTCTAGGTCATTTGGTGGTTGAAGACATGTAGCACTAAGCGGGGCCCAGGGTGGCTGTGATCATAAGGGGAGGCAAAGAGGAGCATCCACTATGTGTCAGGTGGGAGGCCAGGGCCTTTACATGTTTGTGTGGTTTTCCCATGGATGACACGCACTCATCCAGTTGTAGAAGACGGACTTGAGCACATGAGCGGGAGCTTCCTCCCCTAGGTTCAGGGACCTGGGGGACTTAAGAAGTCATGAGAGAGAATGGTCCTGTCGAAGTGTGCTGTTGAGTTCTAACTTGGCCATGCTAGATTGGGGGTGTGCTTTGGGAAAGTGGCTGACAGTGTGTGTCAGCAAAAGCAGTTGCTAACCTAAGAGGCTGTAACATGGGAACTGATGCAAAAGGTGGGATAGGCAGATGAAGCTTCCTCAGCAGCATGTACCTCCAGGGGAGAGAGACCTCCTGTCTTCACAAAGGTTATTTCTGCACCCGTGGCACATGCCCGCTGACCACAGCAGCTGCATTGAGCTAGGCCCTTCCCTGCCTCATGGGGCCAGTGGTTGGAGGCATGTGTCAGCTCAGTGGGATGCTTTGGTAGTGAATTCGCCAAGGAAGCCAGATGGAATTCACCCTGAAACAGTGACAGCTGCAGCCGCATTGAAATTATCCAGCCACCTGTAACACTGAACAGCTCTTGTCTTTGCAAAACCAGGGCTAAATATTTTGACTGTAGGAGGCCTGCAGAGGAGTGGGAACCTGGAAGAGGCAATGACAAGGTGAGGGCTGGAATTAGCTAATTTAATTTAAATATTCAAATAGCTGGTTTGAAGTTATTTTATAGCCCAAATGGGTGAAGAAGGAAGTATAAACCTAGGATTGCATTTACTACTCAGGATATTCACTGAGACACATATTATTAACTACATTTTGTGGATGAAGAAATTGAAGCTGAGAAAGATTAAGTGATTTCCCCAAGGTTGTATGGTTGGCAGGAAGGTGGACACCAGTTGGCTGTAAAATGTGTTTTTACCACAAGATGTAGCATCTCAAGACCAAAGCATGCATGGGCTAGTTTAAAGAATACAAGTGCCCATTTTACCAGCATGAGGCATCCACCCCTCTGGGTTATCTGAAAACCAGAAGGAGCATGCAGGTTGGCAAGGAGAGCCTATTATGACTGTGTTTTGTAACAGGCATTATTTGGACAGAGAAGGATGACCTAAAATGTGGGATGGGATTAGTCCAATGCCTAGGAGTCATTCCTTTATCTTTATCCTTCCTTTAGATGCTCAGGCCAAGTCCAGTCAGGCTATCATGATAAAGGATCACTTGCATAAAGGCAATAGCTTACAGGGACACTGGCTAAGTGTGTTCAGAGACTATCTCCAGGTTTGTTCCAGGGGCCGCCAGAAACAATGGAATTATACTAGGCATAGTTTCTGGAACTTGAAATAGTGACAGTTCTGTAGTCAGTGACTCTTTAAATTCCTGCCTCACCATAAACTCCTTTTTGGGAAAAGAGACTGCACGTAACCACTCACTTTCGTGTTTCCCAACTCAAATGCCTACAAGAGTCAGGCATGTAAGTGAATGAGTGAAGCTAGTTGACAGGAGGGAGATCCTGTGGCTATGCTGAATTGGAGTGCACAGGGGCCTTTTAAATGGGTCAGTCACTACTCAGTATCCATTGACGGTGGCTAGTGTTTTCTGATATTCCAAAATTTTTAAAGATAACTGGAAATCTGTGTTTTCACATGAAATCTTACTTTAAAATGTTGGTTGAACATTAAATTAAAAAAAAGGTCGGGGGTGCCTGGGTGGCTCAGTTGGTTAAGTATCTGCCTTTGGCTCAGGTCATGATCTTAGGTTCCTGAGATTGAGCCCCGCATCAGGCTCTGTGCTGGGCATGGAGCCTGCTTAGGATTTTCGCTCCCCTTGTCCCTCTGCCTGCCCCCCCTGCCAAAAAAGAAGTAAAAGAGAAGTAAATAAAAAATAAAAATAATTTTAAAAAACCTCTGGGAGCCAGTATTGTGCAAATCAAACCAAACATATGGGTGGCTGGTTCCAGCCTCTTTGTTGCAATCATCACCTTACACATAGGTTTAGTACTTCACCCACAGCACCGTGCCTCCTTAAGCTGATTGGAGAAGAAAGGGCACTGCAGTGATGGCAGCCCTCTTTAGGTAATCCCTGGAAATGCAGTAGTAGTGGGAAGCTTCCTCTTCAATCAGGATGCTAGCAGTATACTAGGAGGGGACTGTTCAGCTCAATCAGGTCCTTGCTCTTGGGGAACTGGAACAGAAGACACAAAGTGATTTAAGTCATAATAATAGGGAAAGAAGAAGCAGAGCCTGAGACTCCCCGAGAAAGCTTAATGGCAGAGCATTCAAATCAGATGCCTGCTGAGAGGCTGATCACACGACTTTTGCTGTGTGCATGGCTTGCTGGAGCTAATGTTTTCTGAATGAATGCCAGATTTTTCTTAAAATCCCGTTTTATCTTTACAGTAAAACCCACTGACTAAGGTAAACCTAATTTGTCTGGGAATCCTATTATTTCAGAGGTGCTGGTCAAGGCAGGAATCTAGTCTGATACATGCATTTGTTTGTAGTAGACCTGACCTTCTTCCTCACACTGGTGGACTTGGCCACCATGTGACTCCGCACCTCCTACTGAATGGATAATGGGGGATACCCAGGCCAAGTTGAGCCAAACATTTTCTATACCCTGTGAGTTTGAAATCATGTTAGTTCATCTATGATGAATGATGCTTGAAAAGGCGATGTGTGCTCAGAACTTGAGGCTTTTCTTGTGGGATGGCCGTTTCCAGTAAGAATCAATAATATAGTTTGCAAGACTTAACCAGAGGTGGCTTTGGCTTCCATTTCTAGCCTCATCACTCACCAATTTCCCTCACACTCTGTCTGCTCCAGGTATTTTGGACTTCTTTTGCATGAGGCTATGATCAGTATTGCCTCAGGACCTTTGCCTGTGCTATTCTTGCTTCCTGACGAGTAATTAGCTCTTATACAACCTTTCAGATCTCAGCTCAAATGTCACTTCTTCAGAGCTCTATTCTTATGCTTTAAATTAGATCAGAGCCCTACCATTTTCCCCTCCCCAGTCATTATACACTCTTATGGCATTAAACATTTTTTGTTTCTTCATAACAATTAGTTCACTATGGCCCTTCATTATGGCTTTTTTTCCTGAAGCCTTTTCCTGCCACAAAAGTAGTTAAAAGCATTTCTCTAGGATCACATTTATTGAGCTTATATCCTGGTTCTACTATTTAGTAAGTATGTGAATTTGAGCCTCAGTTTCTTCACCTATGAAATGAGGATCATAATAGTAACCAGAAAACTTCCTATATTCTCACTTGGGGTAACCATTGAGTTTGAATGGTCTTCCCAACTTCCTGTGTGCCCTTAATTTATACTTGCAGAGGACTAATGCTTTTTGCAATAGCAAATTGAATTTAAATGAAAAAAAATTTTTAATTAATTTAAATTTGAATTTTCTTCCCCTAGTATTTCTTTCTGCTATTTAGGTAACAAAAAGTAGGGGCTGAGTTTCTTGTCTCAAGAAAATTTTGGCACATCAGAAGCAGAAACAGAGTCTTTCCTTGATTTTTGTATTTCAAAACTATCAGCATTCTGAAGGTATCTGGGCATGTGTGGAACAGGCCATCCCAGATCTTTTGGGGAGCATATGAATAAGGAAAGAGATATGAACAGCTCTGTTGAGTTTCCTGTAGTTCTGTGTGGCGCAGGTACACAGAATGAGCCCAAGTGCTTAGGAAGTTAGCCAGGAGAAAGCCTATGGTGGAGAATGGAGATATGACATACCCCAAAGTGAGTGAATCAGTGCTTGGAGACCAGGGGAGACCTAAGCAGGGAGAGTTCTACAGATGCCTGTGTGGTTAACAACCCAGACCTGTTTCCCTCACCCCAACAATGCCTTCGTACTCCATAAACTCCCCCCAAATTAGAGGTAACTCCTTCCAAAGGAGAGGGACCCATCAAAAGCTTAAGATCAAACCTCCAGTAATATGGGAACTAGCAATAGAAATAAAGTTCAGAAATTATAACAAACATATTTCTCACACATATGAACTTGGAGACTAACATTCTTACATATTTTCTAAAGAAAATATATAACGATGGTGTTTCGGCACCATTTGATAAGGAACATGTCCATTTTGCTGTCATTCGCAATAGTTGCTTCAGAGGTAACCAGACCATATAGCTGCTTGAGTTCAAGCACCCTTCCCTGGAGGATCTTGTCTGCAGTGGCAAAGGTGACAGGTGACTGTACCTTATTAACAGTAATGACAACTCTGGCAAGGAAAGCCACTTGGGACCACTTTCCTGGAAGAGTGACTGGGTTTGTGGCAGGCACTTAAGGATTTATGAACTCCATAGAGATAGGGTAGCCTTGGGCCATGAGGCTTTGAGGAGCAAGGCAGTACATTTAAGTAGATTAATTTTCATAATATCAAGTCCCATTGGGTGCTCTGATTAATTTCACATAGGATTTGCTTAGCATTTTTAGGAGAGCATTGTTAGAGATTTGGCACTGCATGTGAAGTTTGGGAGACTTGAGGCAAGGCTGGGTGTCCATAAGGTGTGGGTTTCAAAACATGAGGTTAGTTGGTGCAGAGTGTAGAAAAATTTTAATTTAATCTTTGCTGCATTAATAGATTGAGGATGGTGAGATTTCTGGTCTTCTAGGTGAGGCCAGATGGCAGCTGAATCTTTCAGGTCACACTTTAAGAGGAACACGTAAAATAGAAAGCAATCAAGAAAGTAAAACCACGTTGTATGAGAGATGGCTGAGGGATCTGGGAATATTTACCCATAAGAAAGAAGGCTTCAGGTGACATGACTGCCAGCTTTAAATATTCAAAAGCCTGTCACTGGGAAGAGGGATTACACTTATTCAGTGAGGCCTCAGGCCAGATCTAGGATCAGCAGCTAGGAATTATATAGAAAGGCCACCTTTAATTCACTACACAAATCAGACAACTCAAATAGGGATGTCTGAGGATTCAGTGGGCTGAGTTCATCATCAAACAAGGAATTCAAACCTAGATTGGCAGGAATATTATAGAGATGAGGAGGGGCAATGTAGTAGTTAGGACTCAGAGATGGAACTGGGTTCCAGTTTTGGCCATTTACCCAATGTAGGGCATGTAGCAAGTTGCTTCATTTTTCTGCTTCACTTTAATAATCTTTAAATGGAGGTAATAATGTCTACTGCCCAACTGTTGGCAAGGATTAACTTAAATAATTAACTTTAGTCCTTAGTTATCTAGAGAGAGGATTCGTGTGTGTGAGTGCGTGAGGCATTTCTGGTCCCTCCTAACTCAAAAATCCGATTCCCATGGCTTTGGTAGAGAAAAGTTGAAAGAATGAGTTATTCTTTTGCATTCCTTGGGTACTCCCCAGTATTTTGAAATGAGCTTAAAAGCCTTTGAGAGTGCTCCAGTTTTTTTGGAAATTGTTTGTTTCAATGTGGTTTTCTCCAGTCAAAAATTCAGTTTATAACAGATGGAAGATATTTAACACTTATTCTAGTGCCACCCAAGGCTGCAAAATGCCCCTCACTTTGCTTGTGCGGAATGAGGTCTGAGGAAATTTTGCCAAGGAGTTGAAAAAGACAGAGAAGGATGAGCAATCAAAATCTGTTCCCTTGGTTAATAGCATGATTTGATTGTGTTTACATATCAGACTTGTGTTTGGGGACCTCTGAGCCTCTGTGCACATTTATCAAATTGCAAACAGCACCACTTATGCACGGCTGGTGATAAAGCACTACCACACAGCTGAATAGCTCTCCCAGTAGAAGATGATTATTTCCCAAGATAAAAGCTGGCTACCTGATGCCAAAGCAATTCATCAATTCAATGACAAAAAAGAAAAAGAAAAGAAATCAGACAAACCACTCTTTTGGTGGAGTGTAAGGTGAACAATTTGTTGATTGACTGGGTTTTGGCTGCAAACACAGCCAAAGTAAATCTAAAACAGCATGAGGCATTCATGGGAAATTTTCATTATAATGTAATTGTTTCTGCTAAACTTTCTTTATGGTTTCCAGTTTGCTCCCAAGTTAACCATGGGGGTCGAAGTTAAGTGGTCACATCATCATTAAGGGTAATGTGTTTGTTTGCTCATGGGAATTGGGTCCTCATTTCCAATTTGATGGCACTGTGTAGTCTTCAGTGATAATGTATATGGGGGGAGGTTTGGTTTGTAAGGGAAGAAACTCTATCCTTATACCAGTACACTGCCAAGGGGACACCTCAAAATCTAAGAGCAACTGCTGTTTGAGTTTTGTTTTTCTATCCACAGGTAAAGTAGACTAGAATAACCCTGGGCTTTGAAGTCAGAGAGAACTCATTCATTTGCTCATTTATCCAGCATATTTTCCTTGAGCTCCTTTTAGGTTGGGCTCTGGGAATTCAGCAACAGACTGATAAGCTACTTGCTCCCACAGACGTTACAATTTAGTAAGACAGTGGAGGTGAAGGGGCCAGAAAAACATACAAAGATTCTTCAAATCCTGACCTTTGTATTTTCTACTTTTGTGACTTTGGGTAAGTTATTAACTTACTCAGTAGTGCCTCATACACGGCAGGGGGTTCAGCAAAGGATAGTTTTCTTGCCTTCTCTACCTACCCTACAGGGCCTTAAAAAAAGGATAAACTGTCTACTTCTCAGTTTTGGTTGATGCCTTTCTTGGGCCTACAAAAATGAAGATCCTTGTGATCCTTACAAACTGTAGGTAGATTTGGGATAAATTGGCTTATTGTCTAATGCCCCTGTGAGGGTCTGTCTTTTAAATCCCAGAGCTAATCAACTTTTTCCTCTCCATTTTGCCTTGCCAAAGAGAATACTTCCAGATGAACTACTTTCAACCCATAAATGTTATTTTACAAAATCTATGGCAAATAGCTTGCTTGACTGCAGATTTTTTCTACCTTTTACTGAGTTTCTACCAATTAAGGTGTTTTTAAAAAGCTATGAAGGGTAGTGGTCCTTATAATCACCTTCCAGGAGGTAGAGCTTATTTTGGGGGTGCTGTTAGGATGGCTGTGTGGTTGCCTTGTTAGAGACTGGCATACAGAAGATTTGGCAAATTTATTGATAGGGAAATAAATACCACTCTTTTTTTGGTTTACTATTTGTTAAGTGTTTTAATTTCAGTATAGTTAACATACAGTATTATATTAGTTTCAGGTGTACAATATAATGATTCAACAAATCTGTTCATTACTCATTGTTCATCATGATAAGTGTCCTTTTTTTTTTTTTTTTGAGAGAGAGAGCATGGAGGGGAGGGGCAGAGGGAGAGGGAGAGAGAGAGAAAATCTTAAGCAGACTCCATGCCCAGAGCGGAACCTGACTCAGGATTTGATCTCATGACCCTGAGATAGCCAAAATCAAGAGTCAGATGCTTAACCCACTGAGCCACCCAGGTGACCCATGATAAGTATACTTTTTAATCCCTATCATTCTTTTTTTTTTAAGATTTTATTTATTTATTTGACAGAGAGAGACACAGCAAGAGAGGGAACACAAGCAGGGGGAGTGGGAGAGGGAGAAGCAGGCTTCCCACTGAGCAGGGAGCCCAATGCGGGGCTCCATCCTGGACCCTGGGATCATGACCTGAGCCAAAGGCAGACGCTTAATGACTGAGCCACCCAGACACCCCTAATCCCTATCATTCTTAATTAATAATTATAATTTTATGTGCGAACAAAATTTATAATGGATAAAAAATATAGCCTATAATGCTGTTTCTCAAATAAAATCTAGAGTTCTAAACAATTGAATTGAAACAAATATTTGTACTACATATAGCCGATTGGGAAGTTGCAGAAATGAACATGATATGATATGAATTAAATATTCTCTTCACCCTCTCCCACTACCCTTCCCTTGATCGAGTTACTTATAATTTATATATCATCCTTAGTATAGATTTCACATGAGGTACCAAAATCTCTTCTCCTTGAAAACTGAATAAATCTATATTATGTGGCAGAAAAAAATATTTTAAAATATTAACAAGACTCCCACTCTGCCTCTCCTCTCTCTCTGGTACCTATCAATCTAGTTCTTTAATTGTGCTAATTGGGAAAAAAATGCCATAAAGAAGTCTGGAAAAGCCTGAAAGAGATAAGAGGAATTTTCATTGGAAAAGGCAGAGAGTTATTGGCAGAAGGGGAAAAAAGAAATCCAGAAAGGATGAGGGAACTAGAAGACAGCCTCTTGAGAGAGATCTTGAGAGCTTGGAGGTGGGTTGGAAAAGGTTTTGTGGGTAGCTGCCATACATGAGATACAGAGAGAATGATGAAGGAAAGAAAGAGACTTTTGGGAAGTTTGGCTCTGCATTATAAATGTAATTTACTCCTGGCCTTCTAGAAGAATATAGTGAAGATGTAAATTACATTCCAATTATTATGGCTGCTGGGTAGATATTTTTCTTTTTCTTTTTCTTCCTGCATGCAATACTAGGGAGAATTGGGGCCTTGGCATGGCCTTATAGTTTAACTTTGAATAAAACATTTAAGCATTCTGGCATCTTTGTGCCTGAGATCTCCCTGTTTCTCAATGCATCTTTTAAGACATTTCTTTAGTGTTGGGAAGAAATAGCTGAAAATCCAGGGGCTTTGAAGTTGGACAATTCTGGGTTTAAATCTTAATTCCTCGCTTGCTAGTTGTATCTCCTTGGGCAGGTTCTGTCATCTGTATAAGCTTTGGTTTCCTCATCTAAACATATGTGGTTATGACAACTTACCCTGTAGGACTATTGTGATCACTGAAATAAAGGGTCATCTAGCGAAATCTTAAAGGATTAGTCTTCATTAATCTGAGTCCCTTTAGGAAACAGATGGCCCATTCAAATTAGGAAAATTTGAGAAAAGTGTAATAGAAATACGTATTTTTTAAATGTATACGTGAGGTGTAAGAAAACCACAAAAGACAGTGCAATACTCTGGGGTTACCACCTTCAGGCCTGAAGGTCTGAGTAGACAGTGTTTCCTGGGACCTGGAGACAGATGAAGGCTGTGTAGAGGGAGCTGTTGGAGAGGTGTTGAGGCCTGTGGAGAGAAGCGGCCTGCTCTTAGCAACCACGGTAGTGGTGGTGGTGATGGGGGGGGGGGGGGGGGGGATGGGAAATGAATAGTGCAGCTTCCCTCCCTTCTTTTCTCCCTCCACTTTCTCCAGGGCCCTCTGATGGCCAAACCCAACTTGAAGCCATTTGGTAAGGGAGTCCACTAAGGTCACAGGAAGTAAGGTGAGGAGCAGAGTGGAGAAGGATAGGGAGTGGATCTGGGGGTTTATGGAACATATCTATCATGCTCAGTAAGTGTTATTTTCCTTCTCCTTTTTTCCTTCCCAAGAGCATGGACAAGAGGGTATCTTTCCCTTGGAAGAATAAGTATACTCTAGAGGTGCTAGTAGTCTCTAAAAACTGTCTTATACAGTCAATAACAGTGAATTCTGTAGATTGTGACACATCACAGACATAGCTCTGGAGCTGGAAATGAACACATATCAACCTTTGTTTAAAGGACAACAGGAGAGGCACAGCTGGTCTAGTGGCTGACTCTCCATGAGAGTGAGTGATGCGGAGAACTTGCTATGTTGGTCAGAAATAAACAGGAGCTCTTGTTTCAACAGTGGCTTTTCAAGTTTGCCTCTTGGCATGAAGCTGACTCTGGCAGAGGGTGTTGTATAAATGCTCACTGAATTCTGTCAATCCTGAACTTGTCCATTGAACTTCAGATTTATTTAATCAAGTATCTGGGTGTCACACAGTCTATCAGTTGAGATTCTCTGAACATAGAAGAAAGACAAAACAAAATTTACTTACACTAAAAAAAAAGAAAAATTAAAAGAAAGGAATAGAAGAAAAAATAAAAGAATTTACTGGTTCACTTAATTGAAGTCTTTAGAGGTAGTTTTAGCTACAACTAGATTTATGGCTCAAATAACGTCTAGATTTGCTTTCCTTCCAGCTCTCAGTTCTGCTTTGTACAGGTTTGGCTCCAGTATGTGACTTCATGACTTCTCATGGTGCAACAGTGCTGTTGTAATATCTTTTAATTGCACGTATCAAGGGAAAGTGAAAAGTCTTTTCCCAGGATGCCAGAGTCCCATTGCATCTCACTGGCTCTGACTGGCTGAAATGTTCATTTCTGAACCAAAGGCCATGACCAGAAAGAAGTCAATGTGCTGACTGGTTTAGGTCTGGGTCATGTGACTCATTACTAAGCCAAGGATTTAGCCCCAGTGTGTTGGAGCCAGTTGATTACAACACTTCAGTAATTATCTGAGCTGGTTGGTAAACTGTTGGTGGCATTAAATTGAAAGAGGGGAGAGTATTCACACCACAGTTTAGGGCTTTATTTGTTTATTTATTTTGGAGAGTTGGTTTATCAGCACACCACTGGGTATAGCCCTGTTTAAGCAGGGTAGGTCAGTGTAGGATCACCCTCAAAAAAGGAGATTGTTATCAAAATAAGACAAGAATAAATGCTGTTGCACCAAAACAAAACATCAACTATCCACCAAACTTAGAAGTTCAAACTGAAAATTTCCTTCCAGTGTTGAACTTACTCTTGTTCCTCAATCTGCTTTATCTCAAGCATGTTCTCTCCTGATTTGGCAGCCATCACTCCACTCAGACATTTAAGTCTCCTATAGGACATTTAATTTTTGAATTCCTTTCTTTTTCTCATAACACAATTTGCCTCCTTACTATTTTTCAAACCCATCTTTTCCTCTTTTGTCACAGCCCAGTGCCCTGACTTAGACTTGTTTGATCCCTCCCTGGGCTATTTCAGGATTCTCCCTATTCGTCTGCCTGCCTTCAGTCTTATCTTTCTCAAATCTGTGCAGCATATCACCACCAGGGTGACCCACATAAACTACTCTGACCAGGTCATTACTTCTTCCTAAATCACTTTCTCTTGCATAATGGATAAGGTTTATGGTGGTTTTAAAACATGTTCACAAATTCTTCACTATATCTTTCTTTAAGAGGTGGAGCTTAATTCCCTCCCCTTGAGTATGGGCTCAATGAATAGAATATAACAGAAGGGATGGTGTGTGACTTCCATGACTAGGTTATAAGAATATTTCGACTTCCTCCTTGCTCTCTTTCTTGGATCACCCACTCTAGGGGAGGCCAGTTGCCATTCTGTGAGAACACCCAAGCAGCACTACAGAGCGGTCCACACAGCAAACAACTGAAGCCTCCTGATAACAACCATCTTGGAAGCAGATTCTCCAACCCCAGTGAAGAATTTAAATGACTACAGTCTAGGCTCATGTCTTCACTGGAACCCCACGAGAGATTTTAAAGCAGAACAACCTAACTCACCCCCGAATTACTAATCTATTGAAACTGTGAAAAAACGATCGATTGTTGTTTTAACCTGCTAAATTCTGAGTGCAGCAATAGATAATTTCGTCTCAGGCTAATACTTTTTTCCCCCCCTCCCATCATGGAATTTGTCACTTTTAAAAAACATATGGGTCTGTCTTTTTCATTAGAGTCTGAGCTTCCTGAGGGCAGGCACTGTAACTCCTCAGTATACTGCTATATCCCTATGTGGTAGATTGTATTTCACAAAGATGGCTGTCACAATGTCTCCTCTTTCAAGTTCTCTTCTAGAAACCTTGCCACTTACCCAGATTCTAGGTATCCTCCCTTTGAAACTGGATGGAACTTTGTGACTATCTCAAACAATAGAGTAGAGCTGAAGGGATGCTATGCTACTTCCAAAGAGAAATCATAAAAATGCCATGCACTTCTGCTGTTCTCTCTTAAGATTTTGCTCTTAGAGTCCAGCCACTATGCTGTGAGGGAACCTAAGCAATCTGTAGAAACGCCCACCTGGGGAGGAAGGAAGGGCCCCAGCTCACAGCTGGAGCTAAGCTCCTAGACAACAGCCGATGCTAACTAGCTATGTGAGTGAACCATCTTGGAAATGGATCTTCCAGCCCTTAGTTGAGTCTCCCAAGCCAATGTCACATGGATCAGAGATGGGCTGTCCCTGCTGAGCCATGCTCAAACTGCAGATATGTGAAGAATATAAATGATTGTTACTGCTGTAAGCCACTAAGTTTTGGATAATCTGTTAAATAGCCATATATAACTGGAATTTCTAGTACAGTATTTTTGATGCCATATGCATTTTATAGGTGTTTGTAAACTGGCTGGTGATCCTAATTTCCCTACAGAGCTTCTTTCTGGGCACATTAATACACTTCTTTAAACAAATCTTGAACTCGTCTGTCTTAAGACTTAGATTCAAGTGTTCCTTCTGCCATGAATTGCCTCCCTACATTCCTTATACATTTACCTGCTCAAGTCTTATGCTTCTGAAAAAAAATGCAGTGAATCTTCCTTCCTTCCCTTCCTCCCTTCTGTCCTTTTAATAAATATGCTGTGAACTTCTACCATAAGCCCAGGGTATCATATAGAACAATATAGACAAAATCCCCAATCTTCCTGGAGCTTTATATTCCAGTAGGTATCGAGTCAATACATAAATACATAATTTAAAAATTAGAGTTGATTAGTGCCTTAAAGGAATTAACCAGTGTGCAGTAATAGAGAATAACAGTGAGGGTAGGAGGACCCATGATGGGGTCCTATTTTAGATGGAGTGTTTAGGGAAATCTCTCTGAGGAGGTGATATTTGAGATCTGGACAATAAGAAGGAACCAGTCAGGAGGGAAAGACAACGGCATTTTGGGCAGAGAAAACAGGAAATACAAGTCTTGAGGTGGGACAGAGATACTTTCAGTCAGATAAAATAAAGGAGGTGTTTATCACTGCAGAATAATGAGTAGGAAGAAGTGACTCAATGAAGTGGGAAAGATATGCAGGCACCAGGTCATGCACACCTAGAACTATGGTAAGGAATTTAGATTTAATTCTAAATACAGTGATAATTATTGAAGAACTTTAAGGTAGGGGAGTGCCATGGTCTGGCTGGCATTTTAAGGTTACTGTTGCTGCTGTGTGGGGAATGGATGATAGGTTGGTAGGAAGAATTTCTGGCTTTGGAAAGCATGCTTTATTGTAGAGGAATGGGGATTCCTGGAAGGTTTAGCAGGCAAGTGTGTGCTGCAATTTCTTTCTGCAGGAAACCTCTCTAAATACCTCCCGATGGAATTAATCTCTTCCTCCTCTGTTTTTTCATGGCCTGATGGCTTTGACTCTTACGAGGAAATGACATAAGGTGTAGGTAAAACGCATAAGGAATTTGGGGCTTGAATTGATGTGAATTGACCTGGGCCCCATCTCTACTTTATGTGAAATGTATGACTTGGATCAGTCCACTCAACTCTGTGGCCTCAACTTTTTCAAAGTGGGTGATATCAGTATTACAGGTTTGTTGGGTTAATTAAATGAAACATTGGAAGATACACTTTAGGAAAGATAAGGAGAAAATCTAGCTTTAGATTCAGGGGAATGACACTAAATAATGATATCTAATATTCATGGAGCACATTCCAGGTGCTCACTCTTTTTTTTTTTTTAAAGATTTTATTTATTTATTCGACAGAGAGAGACAGCGAGAGAGGGAACACAAGCAGGGGGAGCGGGAGAGGGAGAAGCAGGCTTCCCGCTGAGCAGGGAGCCCCATGCGGGGCTCGATCCCAGGACCCCGGGATCGTGACCTGAGCCGAAGGCAGACGCCTAACGACTGAGCCACCCAGGCGCTCCTGCTTCACTCTTTCGAACAACCTGTGACTTAGTTACTTTTGTTATCCTCCTTTACAAGTGGGTAAATACAGGCACAAAGAGCTCAAAAATATACCCAAGATAATACAGCACTTAACTTTTATAGAATTGTTTTTCTATATTTATGTTTCTCCCTATGGCTCTCAGATGGTAAGGAGTGTGTCTTGCTCACAAACATCTTCCCATCCTCATCACACTGAAGAAACTAAATTCATATATGCTGAGTGAGTGAACCTTCAGGCATTGACTCACATGTCAACGTTTATGTCTTGACAAGATACGGGAGTTATGAAGTACTGGCTTTATTTGAGTGGGACCACGCACTGGAGCGCCGAGTGTCCTGAGTCAGGTTAACTTGGGCAACTGGTCAGCTTCACAATGAGATCAGACCCACATGGTTAGCCCCTGTGCTCGGTCCATCGCGCGATAATATTGTGGCTAATTTGCTTGAGCTGTTTGGTTTCAGAAGCTTAGCAATGGCACAATACAACCTTTATTAACAGGACTACTCAGGGCACAGTGTATTCCAACTACTGAGGCAGGAAAGAAAGCTCCTTTGTTTAAACTCTTTTGGAAAATATCTATAAAATGTAGCAGCTGTCTGTTCTGCTTTGGTAAGGACTCTGCAGTGAATATGATTTGTGTCTTGAAATTGAAAAGCTGATGATCCTCCTATCTTACAGTGTTTTCGGTCTTTATCCTAAACACGATTATTTTGGGGAGGAGAATGTGGGAGGAAATTGGGCTAAAAGTATTCTGAGACAAGGCCCTGCCTTGAGAAACTCATTTTAAAATAACATGATGGTGTGGACTAATTATCCCTCAGAACTGACTTTTACTCTTAAAAAGAAAAAAAAAAAAAAAAATAGAGGGTTGGGAAAAGGGAAAATTAAGGAAAGATTCTGGCCAAAGTCCTAACGTTTCCTTCAAATCCCAGCTTAATTTCTCCTCTTTAAAGACCATAAAATAAGTTTTACTTAGAACTGTGCATGCTCTGTTTGGTTTAGTGTGTGTAGCTTTTCACTGGGCTAGAAGAAGTGGGGAGCCACTGATGAGGGAAGGGTCAAGACTGGATTGTTCTGTATCCTTCAAAGAGAGTCTTCAGTGGATTTACCCTGGAAGCAAAGTACATTGTGATAGAAGGGGACATGATGTGATTTTTAGCAGGCACCAAGAAGGTCCTTTTGCCAAAAATAGACCCACCTGCTTGTGGATGTCTGGCATTCCTTTGACTGGGGACAATGCCAGAAAGGCCAGCTGTTCCCTCAGATACTCTTCCCACAGACTGGCTGAGACCTGAAATTCCAGCCTTGAACTTAAGGCTAAATTTTCCTCTGCAACCTACCCCAAAGTACGTGCTTCCCGCCGCCTCCCCCCACTCTGAAATAAAGGTGTTAGCAGATATTTACACTGTAGCATGCACCATACAGACTTGTACAAAGAAGAGAAATTATGGCCGTAGGAGAATCCCTTACCCTGACCTAACTCTGTAACTTTGGTCAAGTCCTTAACTGCTTATACAGCCGTTCCCTTCTATAAAATAAGAGTAAGCCAAACTGGGCGCCTGGGTGGCTCAGTTGGTTAAGCGACTGCCCTCGGCTCAGGTCATGGTCCTGGAGTCCCTGGATTGAGTCCCGCATCGGGCTCCCTGCTCGGCAGGGAGTCTGCTTCTCCCTCTGACCCTCCTCCCTCTCATGCTCTCTGTCTCTCAAATAAATAAATAAATCTTAAAAAAAAAAAAAAAAGAAAGTCATCTTCAAAAAAAAAAAAAAAAGAGTAAGCCAAAGTGACTGGACTCTTGGGAGGGCTAAATAAGATGAATGTAGAGTACGAATTAGCAAAAGGCTAGAAATAACCCTAATGTCTATCAAAGGGAGACGAGTTAAATGACCTTTGGAGCATTCACACGATGCCATGGTATGTAGCTGTGTGGAAAGTAGTAAGGAAGACTTCTACCTACTGACATGGAGGGACAGTTGCAAGATTTTGTTAAGCAACAAAAACAAAATGCAGCATAGTCTTTACAGTATGCTCCAGTTAAGAAAGGAAGAGAAGCAATAAATTCATATTTATTTAGAATTTCAAAAGCAGGATAAACCAAAAGTTAATAAAAAATGGGGTGGCGGGTACAGAGAAATAGGAGATATGAAGGGGATTGCTTCTTTATAAACCTTATTTTATTTTTTGACTTTGGAATTATATAAATGTTTTACATTAAAAAAAAGTTAAATCAAAAAGAAAAACACCAAAACATTAAAAATCCTAAAACTTTTATGGGGCGCCTGAGTGGCTCAGTTGGTTAAGCGTCTGCCTTCGGCTCAGGTCATGATCCCAGGGTCCTGGAATCGAGTCCCATGTCGGGCTCCCCGCTCAGCGAGGAACCTGCTTCTCCCTCTGTCTCCTGGCTTGTGCTCTCACTCTCTCTCTCTGTCAAATAAATAAATAAAATATTAAAAAAAAAAATCCTAAAAATTTTAAATAAACTGAAATAAAAGAAACCGTGTGGTATAACCATCTCGAGAATTATTTCAAATGACTTTAAAACACATATTTGGATTGTACATCCTTAGGGATATATCTTAAGGACAATAAGAAGTATAAAGACATCTTAGACTGAATTCTTTTGGCTAGTTGTTAGTGGTGATATTTACATTATTATTTTGAATACTATTCTATATAAAAATACACCAAAGCAACCAAGTCATTAAGTTAATATCTTTAGGAGACAAAATTTTCAGAGTGAGAAAAGGATACACTTAAAACAAAATATTGAAGTAAAAATTCTGTACTCTTTGATTGGAATTAGAAATAGTTTGAATTATGATTTATTTTTCTCTTTCTAAAAACTACACATTTCTTAGTTCTGTCCACTGAAAAAGCTTAGAACCGTGACCAACTCACCTTCAATGATCACTCCAGATAACCAGATTATAATATCTAAGGAACATTTCCATTGTAAAGGAACCAGCGTTCCTTGGAGAAATGGCCAATTCTAGATCTGGGGCAAGAAGTGTTTGAGATGAGCTTGAAACCTATTGTTATGTCCCAAAGCAAGATTATATGAGCCAACTTGAAGGACCTCCCACTGGCCAAGTTTGAGAAGAATATAAAGCAAATAATGACTACAATATAGTGAAATACATCAAATATATAAAATCCACAAGTTCATTTGGAGGTTGGGTGGGCACCAGCTCAGTATTTTGAAAATAAATGAAAGAATTTAGCATTTATCCTGCCTTTTTATTTGTTTGCTTATTTGTTTCAGGTGATCAAACAATTGTTGAGGGAAAATTCTTTAGTGAGGAATTCTAACTAATAAATACAGGAAGAATGGTAAGATTAAAAAATCTCCATTCTGGGGCACCTGGATGGCTCAGTCAGTTAAGGGTCCAACTCTTGGTTTCAGCTCAGGTCATGATCTCAGGGTTGTGGGATTGAGCCCCACATTAGGTGTGGAATCTGCTTGAGATTTTCTCTCTTCCTCTACCTCTGCCCCTCCCCACCCACTCACGTGCACTCTTACACACGCTCCCTCTCTTTCTCTCTAAAAAAAAAACCCAAAAACAAACACAAACTCCATTCTTGGTGGTAATCATTTTGCAATATGTAAATGTATCAAATTAACCTGTTGTACACCTTAAACTTACGTAATGTTGTATGTCAATGTATCTCCATAAAGCTGGGAAAAAAAGGTCCTTTCTGCTAACTCTAATGAAATACAAGTCTTCGTAACCATCATCAGTGCCAAACCATTAAGTGAAAACTAATGAGAAACTTTACAACTGAAGTAGCCCTGTGATGCTCAAAACAAAACAAACAGCAAGCAGTTTCACTATTACAAGGGACAAGGTAGTAGGACCGGATTTCTCCACCAAAAACACAGACAGCAGCTGCCTAGTCGCTGGGGGGTGGAGGTGGGGGGCGCAGTTGCAGACTGTGGGCTGAGTTTGGCACCGAGTAGGACCCACATTTCTCCACCTCCCACTCTCTTGATCCCTTCTATCAGCTAAAACATTTGGGGAACCACCCACGGGAGGGCAGGGGCAGGGGTCTGGGCTGAATTCCAAGCCCTCAACCTGTGGTTCCGAGGCTCTTCTTACTTGGCCTTGTCTGCCACCCTGGAGGAGGAGTCTTGGCCTTGGAGCCTGCAGTCCTTTACTCCTTAGTATTTGTGGGGCCCTGCATATGTTATTTAATGTCTCTGAGTGTCAGTTTCTTTTCTATGGAATGAGGATGATAACGTGCTCCTTGGGAATCCTAGGTGAGATGCTGTATTTCAAGTGCTTAGCACATCCAGTGCACGGAGAGCTTTCCCCAAGGCCAGAAACAACCTGAGGATCTCTTACTTCCTTCAAAGACAATGGGAGCTGGGGTCCTATAGCTTGCTGCCTCGTTGGGTTGCCCACCTGCTTCCACAGAGGCTTTATTAGCATGCTCCTTTTTCTCTCAGAGGGACAGTTGTGATCAGTCAGTCAGAGCAGGATGTTGGCTAAGAGAACTCAGCCCATCTCAGCAGAAGTGAAGTAGCAGTTACCAATTATGCTCTTTCAGAGAAATCTTTTTTTTCCCCTTCCCTAGCTGTTTCTCTTCTCCCAGGGGACCTTAATTTATTTAGTTCAAGTATTACCTTTGAAAATGCCTCTCTCCTCCCATTGTGACGTCATCCGTGGCTCCATGGAAGGGCAGCAATCTTAAGTCCTGTTCGTGAAGCTAGTCCTGTCAAAGTTTTACTTACGTGAAAGTTCACCAAATGAATCGATGATGTGTCAAAAATCATGACTTGCCTCATCTTAGATCTGTAGTGATCTACTGCAAGACTTTATTTGCCACAGTATTTTTTTTTTTTAGACCTCTAATATCATTTGAGTGGTCAAAGGCTGGTGCTAGAGCGGTGGGACAATTCTGCAGCATTCTGTTCTTCAGGGGAGATGGTGCTATTGTTCTTTGGAATCCTCACATACTGAATACCCAGAGGTGTTCTTTTCCAGGCTGCCTGTCCGAGGGGAACAATAGAGGAAAATGAAAAATTTTAGGCCTATTGAAAGACTATTTCAGGATACTTACTCACCTTCCACCACACAAACTGCTTTACTTTCCAAAATGCCTCTCCGCTCTGCCTTTAAAAAAAAAAAAAGAAAAGAAAAGAAAATCCCAGCCTGGACTACACAGTTACTTGCCACTGCTGCCATCTAATGGCGCCTTCTGGTAACACAGGGCAAGTAAAGATGGGGTGATTTTCTGTTCCCTGGAATACTGGGAGACCAGACTTACCCTAAGCGGAGATGACTGATTATGTGATGTCACTTCAAGGGTGGTAGGAAAGCTTGAAGCTCCCTCAAACACCATTTGTACCCACTGATTTGTGCATGAAAGATCAGCATCGGGCTTTTATTTCTTAGCTCTACGTTTTGAATGCATTATCTTTGAAAAGGATAACCCTATGTCGATGTGATTCCAGCATATCCACAAGGTGCTCCTATCAGCTGAAGAGAGCAAGTTTCTTTAGTTGCAGGCTTTAGGGTAGGATCAATACATACCAATTCCTGACAAAACAACCTTGACTCTCCTGCGTGTCACCAATACACATTTTTTTCTTTTTTCCTTATTTGCTGCAAACATTTAATTTTCTCCTTTATCACTTCTGGCTGTCTTTGGGAACTCTTGGTCAGGCAGTATTTGAGCACCTTACTGACTAAAGCAATACAACATACTAAGTTAGGGGGTGGTGTGTGTATGTGGGGGGGCATTTATTACTTGCTAGTAACCATAGGTGCTGGACTGAATCTGTGACTGAACAGATTTGTTTACATAGAATATATTTTACCTGAAAAGGCTTCCAGAGACAACTGATTTTGTTGTTAAGAGACAATATTGCCACCTATTCAAATCAGCTGCTACTTCCCTGAAGTTTGATATATAAACTTTAGGAAAAAGAGTCAGTTGGAGACCTAGGATCATGTATATTTCACCCAGGGAGTTAGGTCTCTGGTACCTTTCCTGATATTGTCAAGACTAGTTTCAGATCTCAGTTCTTTTCTTTTTTACCTAATTATAGTTGACACACAATGTCATATTAGTTTCAGATGTATAACATAGTGATTTGACAAGTCTATACATTATACTATGCTCATCACAGATCTCAGTTCCTGACATAATAGCCTTGGATGACTAAGAAAGGGGAATAGCTGGATATTTTCCAAAAAAGGTGGAGTATAAAAAAAGAAAAATAATAATAAAAAAAGGGAATTAGAGAAGTACGTCTTGTGGAACCAGAGCTAGGAGGAAAGTTACTCCTTGATGATTCTCACATGTCCTGTTTATGAGCTTACTCTTCTAGCCCATATTGACCGAATTTTGTTCTTCCATTCTAAATGACGACTACTCCCCTCAGTTCCCTAAAAACCTGCACATAAGTAATCTGGGCTCACCTTTCTGGTTATCAGCTCCTACACTATTATTCTTTTGTTTCTTCTCTGCCCCCTCCATACCACCACAATCATACACTCTCACTCTTGAAAATGTTAGATGAGCACTTAATTATGATTATTATTAACAATAAAGCCACCAGGACATCTCTATTGTAGTGGTCTTTCTATTCTTGAAGATACTTGTTGGAGCAACTTGATTTACAGGAGATTAAAAGTGAATAATGACCATTGTCTTGTTCCTTGCAGGGAAGACATGTAGGGAGAAAACCCCTAGGTACAATTATAGGGTGTGAATGGGATTTCAGGGTCAGCCATGGAGGCTGCCCTAAGCTCAGGTTCAAAGGGAAAAAATCTTGCCCCTTTACTAACATTGTTCTTTAGAATTATTACCATGATTATGACTGATATTCCTTTGAGATAATTGTGATGGATGTGAATGAATACATGCACGAAGTTATTACGTCAGGAAGTAAACCCCTCATCTTTTTGTTTTAACTTTATTGAGATAGTCTTGGCATATTTTGGATATTAAGAATAGCCCGGTGAGGGGTGCCTGGGTGGCTCAGTCCTTAAAGCGTCTGCCTTCGGCTCAGGTCGTGATCCCAGGGTCCTGGGATCAAGCCCCGCATCGGGCTCCCTGCTCAGCGGGAAGCCTGCTTCTCCTTCTCCCACTCCCCCTGCTTGTGTTCCTGCTCTCGCTATCTCTATCTCTCTGTCAAATAAATAAATAAAATCTTAAAAAAAAAAAATAGCCCAGTGATAGGTATTAAGGAGGACACGTATTGCATGGAGCACTGGGTGTTATACGCAAACAATGAATCATGGAACACTACATCAAACACTAATGATGACTAAGTATGGTGACTAACATAACAAAATAAAAATAAAGAATATGTATTTCTAAATAATTGATTAAAATTTGAAATTAAAATGAAAATTACTAAAAGCATTAAAACATAATGACCATTAAGTCATTACACACCAAATCCTATGGACAGCAAGCTAAAAGAGAAATGAAAAAGAGGATGTAAGAGTAGTTACAATAGAGATTTTAAAAATCTGCAACTATAAACAATGTCATAAAAATGACTTTTAAATCTTAGATTAAAATGGATAACTTTCTGAACAGGTATAAATAACCGTATATTGCCAAAAATTAATGAAAAGTTCAAAACATCCAGTTAAATAAAATTTGCTGTCAAAAATCTCAAAGCCATCAGCTCCCATGATACTGCATGTAGGTTCCAACATCGTTTTAATTGCAGAGGACTCTTTTTTTTTTTTTTAGATTTTATTTATTTGCGAGAGAGAATGAGAGACAGCACGAGAGGGAGGAGGGTCAGAGGGAGAAGCAGACTCCCCACTGAGCAGGGAGCCCGATGCGGGACTCGATCCCGGGACTCCAGGATCATGACCTGAACCGAAGGCAGTCGCTTAACCGACTGAGCCACCCAGGCGCCCAGTTGCAGAGGACTCTTAAGTAAATTTTATTCAACCCCTTTTATAATAAGGTTGTTGTAAATTTGATGCAAACATAGGACAAGGGCAATTGAAAAAGGAAGGTTTAAGCCAACCTAACTTATAAATAGAGATGCAAAATACCTAAGTAAAATATTAATAATTAGATGTAATGGTATTTAAAAATGTATTGTGACAAAGTAGGATTTATTTTAGGAATTCAAGGATGGCTTAGGCTATATGAATCTCCTGTTGTAATTTAGCAATTGGCAGATTAAAGCTACATGATAATCTGAAAAGATTCAGAAAGATAATCACTTGAAAAAATTTAACCTTCATTCATCATGGAAAAAAAAATTCCCAGTCAACTAGTTAAAAAAGGAAACTTCCTTTAATTACAAAAAGGAGCTCACCCCACTCCCACCTGGGGAGCTCAACCAATTCCCTGTCCTTCCCCACTTTGTACAGTGTATGCCCTGGGACTTTGATGGGACATGAATGGGCCCACCCTCCATCTTCTAGTTGCTGAACAATGGGGGACATTAGCAGGACACCGAAAGTCAAGAGCAGGGTGATATTAGAGCACTTAATCCCTCAACTCTCTCTCACCAGCTTACTCAGATTAGTTGCATTCTTCTGCCCAAATCAAAGCTTCCTCTCTATATAGCTACCCCTCACGTTCTCAGGCCACAGGTGGTAATCATTTCTGGGTTTTACTGGCCTTAGGATCCTGCATGATGCCTTTTAAAACCTGTCTACAACTTTGTAAGTAATACCTTTACTAAATTCTCCTCAAATTACCCAATTTGGTATGCCTCTGTTTTCTGCCTGGAACCTAACCAATACAGATACTCTGTGTATATATTAACTGTATATTTTTCACAGATACATATATGTAAAAGTATAAAGAAATGGATGGGAAAAATATGTACCAGGGCAGGGAGAAAGGAAAGGGCTTGGACTTGTGGAGGTGGGCAGAGGGGATTTCAACAATATCCATAATATTATATTCCCTGTGTTTAAAAAAATGTGAACATATTGACAATAATACATTTCTTGGCGGTGAGCAGTGGGTGTTTGTTGTATTCTGTGAACTCTGAACTTTTAAAAGTTCTGTTCCCCACTCCACCCACACTTTTAGGTGAAGTGAGAGTACAACGTGTAGAATGGCAATGATTTGTCATTTAGGGATGTTGGAGATGCTGAATATAGGTAACATTCTTCCGAATAGTACTTTTATTTCCAGAGCTCTTTGACATGCCTCATTTCATTAATTAGCTAGGAATGAGGATCTCCTGGTAGGAGTGAAAGACTTTGAGAAGCCTAAGCTGCAAATAAGCAGAGCAACAGTAATTAGATTAAAGACTATTTATTACCATCGTTAATTAGGAATAACCAATTCTGTGTTCCAAAAATAAATTATGATTTTTGCATACTTTCCTTGTGGTTTATTTTTAAGTAGCTACGTAGCATTTTTTATTTGAAGAATATTTTAGCTATGATGTTGAGATAGCAGAATTATTCTATAAATTGACTCAGACACGTGATTTAATTTTCCTGTTTGGAAGCAACCTTAACAATAAAACTTAATAAACCTGCTTTTTCTGCCCTTCATTTTTAATAATTATGGCAAATACTTATTAAATAATCAGTATGGTACTAGGTACTATTCTAGGAACTTTGGCTAATTTTTTAGTATAAATGGGGATATAGTTTGTGGTTACTCTAAGAAATTGTTGACTGATATGGCGTGTTCCTTTGGGAATCCATAGACTGGTGTCTGTTCAACAGTATGGCGTCTATCTCTTTAGCTTTTACCTAGCTGCTAAGTAATTAGATCTTAGATTTGGAATGTGAACATTCTCTCCATTCCAGGCCATGTGCATTTGCTGAAAACAGTACTATCATGGAGAGAGTTATTACTTTTAATTTAAATGGTCCTTGTGGTAACAGGGGTGCTACCTGCAAGAGGTAAGACCCCAGTGGCTGATCAGTGGTCTCGGAGCCTCCCTGGGCCTCCAAAGATGTCACTCATAACCGATGCAGAGCTGACATCCAAACTCTGGCCAATGGCAAAGTGGTCAGTGGTGGGCGCTCTGTTGATGAGGGGATATGACAGTAAATGTACTTCTTTGAGGAAGTCAGCTGTAGAATCAGGAATAACCACCTAAAATGATCTTTGCCCTTTTTTTACTTACTGGGCAGGGGAAGTCTCATTGTCATTTCCCTAAAAACATCTGCAAGCAAGGAGGTAGTGATTAAGCAGTTTTTGGTGGGACTTTGGCAGTATTAAGAGTTTGGGATTAGCTACTGACATGGCAGTCTTGGTTGGCAATGGAGAGAGCTAAGGTTGTGAGTATTGATCAAAGGATTTAAATAATAATGTATCTATTTTCCTTTACTCTTCTACTGAGATATTTCCTCACCACATTTAAGGCTGAGAGCCAGGGACGTTCTTTTGGGTATATGGTGCTTTACTAGGGGAAGGGGCAGGGTACGTGTGCCATCCTTGGAATTTAGAGGAGCAAATTCTATGACTCTGAGTTTGTGTACATATGGGAGTGGTAAAGTTTGGAAAAAGACCTTGCAGCATACTCTTTATCCATTCAACAGTACTCATCGCTGGGAATCCAGAGTATCAAAGGTGTTCCGAGCAATTCTAAACAGTGTGGTGGAGGAGGAAAGCTTTCTTCTCTGTTGTCCTATATATTTTCACCCCAAAATAGAAGAGCCTATATGGATTAGCCAATAACCATTTTACCAAACTGCTATTTCATGAGCACCTACTGTGTGCTAGGGACTTTGTGTAACTTGTCTCTAATCCTCAAAACAACTTTTCTTTCATTTTAGTACAGAGACATTAAAACCCAGGCTAAATACATTGGTTAGGAATACACAACACAACATGGAAGCTGTAGAGCTGTTATTTAACTCAAGTATGTTTATTCTGCTAGGGGATCGTGTCAGCTTCCTGTATTTAGCATCATTAATTGTGGAAATCTGATTGCCCTCCTCCCCCAAAACAAAGAACAACAACTAACCACAACATATATTCTTTAAATTAAACCTATCCCTTCTTCTAAAAGAAACTCAGAGAATGTGTTCTCTCTGAGTATTATGCTGATGTTGGGGTAGAGCAGATATCTTCTTCAGATGGTATTCTGTGCCTTTTGTGGGGGATCTTGAGCAAGATTGCAAACAGCAACATCATTAATCATACAAGTTGTTCCCATCTGCAAAAATGTCAATGAATTACATTCCTCAGACCACAAGTGAGAGTGGCTGTCTCTGGTATTGTATATAGTGAACAGTTCTAAATTAGTGTGAAACTACCTACTTTCAGTAATCCTTGACAATGGAAGAAAGTAATGAGGCATTTAATTGAAAACAGTGGACAATGGGGTGCCTGGGTGGCTCAGATGGTTAAGTGTCTGCCTTCGGCTCAGGTCATGATCCCAGGGCCCTCAGATCGACTCCTGCATCGGGCTCCCTCCTCAGCGGGGAGCCTGCTTCTCCCTCTGCCTCTCTGTCTCTTATGAATAAATAAATAAAATCTTAAAAAAAAAAAAGAAAGAAAATAGCGGACAATATCCGGATCTTTGATAATTGCTTTTGGGACGTATTATATGATTTGGACAGGAGAGATTTCCATTTCCTAATTATTTTCTTTGGCTTGTATAAAAATGAGTTTACATCTCCTTGGCTCTCCTATGAGAAAAAAAGGAGTAACTGGCCCAGATGCACTGGTTAGCAAGAAAAAAATGCCCCAGGCTAAAATGCTGGGATGTATATTCAAATATAAATAATAACCAGCCTGTTCTGTCTTACCATCACTTTCCCCAAGGTATTTCATTATTTATATGTGGTTTTTGCCCCGTACTTATGAATGCATTAGTACCACTAATGATTTTTTGTGTTATTTTGCTGAACACCTTAATCAGTACTTTTACTCTGTGTGTACAAATGAAAACATCTTGCGTTCAGATAGATCCTAATATGTCTGAAAAAGATTGTTCTTTTAGAGTAAAGCATTCTCCCACATCCACTTCCTCTAAATCTTGCTAACAGAATTTGCTTAATAGACATTTTCTGGCTTAGCTTTCAAAGCTGATGGTCTACTCCAAGCCTTGAAGAATTAAGATTTCTATATCACTGTAGAAGTTGAAGGCTCACTTTATTCAATAATGTACTTGTAACAGTGAGTGCTGATTGTGTGATTACATGTGCCTGTGTAAATTATGTATTTATAGGCATGCGTGTAAAATATGTAATATAGCTATATTAAATACATTAAATATTCTACACAGAGTGTATACATGTATGCATAAGTTGTTCCGTGTGGCCTTGACGTGGTTTTGGAATATAGGTGAGGTTCAGTGCGGTGGAGTCTGGAGCTGACGACTGAGAAAGAATTCTTTAGACGTCTTTCGTGCAAAATGGTGGTTTATTAAAGCACGGGGACAGGACGGCGGTGGGGGGTGGGGAGGGGGGCAGAAAGAGTCGCTGCCCCCAGGGTTGTGAGGGGTGCCTGATAATATACTTGCGAGTTGGAGGAGGTAAGGAAAAGGGAGGTTTCAAAAGGATTTTTGTATGTTAAAGAAGACTCACAGGATACCAGAGGCCTTGCCATTGCCAAGTTAAGGTTTTTTTCCTTCTAGTAAGGCATTAACAGTAAGATAGTTGGGAGCTTCCTGGAGAGACATTACACTTTGCCCGCTTCAAGTATCTGTCAATGGGCTGCAGATTATAAGGACATTTAATTGTATCTACATTCCCTTCTGGAAGCTACGCCACTGATAGAAATGCTTTGTCCTTGTAAATTGCTAAGACTTTTGTAAACTGAGGGAGACTCCTGTCCTGCAAGACTGTGATCTCTATCAGTTAACCATTTATTTTTCCTTTAGGGCAGCCAAGAGTGCCTGAGGAATGTCACACATACCACAAACGTGTGGTGGGGTGGGGGGGAGGTGTAGGGCACCAGCTTCGGCTTTGTCCTCAGCGAGCCTTCTGCTCCCTCATCAGCCTCAATTGAATTTCTAACTTATTATTTATTTATTCTTTTACTGGTGGAAGTGTTTTCCACTGAAAAATTGTATTTTATGAACATGAGGATTTAAAAAAGAATCTCTTGAGAGGGCCTGGGTGGCTCAGGCGGTTAAGTGTCTGACTCTTGATTTCAGCTCAGGTCATGATCTCAGGGTTATAAGATTGAGCCCCACGTCCGGCTCTGTGCTGGAGGTGGAGCCTGCTTAAGATTCTCTCTCTTCCTCTCTGCCCCTAACCCCCCTCTCTAAATAAATAAATTAAATCTCTTGAGATATATATATATATATATTTTAAATTTTATTATGTTATGTTAATCACCATACATTACATTAGTTTTTTTTTTTTTAAAGATTTTATTTATTTATATGAGAGAGAGAATGAGATAGAGAGCATGAGAGGGGGGAGGGTCAGAGAGAGAGGCAGACTCCCTGCTGAGCAGGGAGCCCGACGTGGGACTCGATCCCAGGACTCCAGGATCATGACCTGAGCCGAAGGCAGTCGCTTAACCAACTGAGCCACCCAGGCGCCCCATTACATTAGTTTTTGATGTAGTGTTCCATGATTCATTGTTTGCTTATAACACCCAGTGCTCCATTCAGTACGTGTCCACCTTAATCCCCATCACCAGGCTAACCCATCCTCCCACCCTCTCCCCTCTAGAACGCTCAGTTTGTTTCTCAGAGTCCATAGTCTCTCATGTTTGTCTCCCCCTCCGATTCCCCCCCTTCATTTTTCCCTTCCTACTATCTTCTTTTTCTTTTCTTTTTTTTTTTAACATATAATGTATTATTTGTTTCAGAGGTACGGGTCTGTGATTTGTCAGTCTTACACAATTCACAGAGCTCACCATAGCACATACCCTCCCCAATGTCCATCACCCAGCCACCCCTCCCTCCCACCCCCCACCACTCCAGCAACCCTCAGTTTGTTTCCTGAGATTAAGAATTCCTCATATCAGTGAGATCATATGATACTTGTCTTTCTCTGATTGACTTATTTTGCTTAGCATAATACCCTCTAGTTCCATCCATGTCATTGCAAATGGCAAGATTTTGTTGGTTTTTTTTTTTTATGGCTGCATAATATTCCATGGCATATGTTTACCACACCTTCTTTTATCCATCTGTTGATGGACATCTTGGCTCTTTCCATAGTTTGGCTATTGTGGACATTGCTGCTATAAACATTGGGGTGCACGTACCCCTTCAGATCACTACATTTGTATCTTTGGGGTAAATACTCAGTAGTGCAATTGCTGGGTCATACCGTAGCTCTGTTTTCAACTTTTTGAGGAACCTCCATACTGTTTTTCAGAGTGGCTCCACCAGCTTGCATTCCCACCAAGAGTGTAGGAGGGTTCCCCTTTCTCCACATCCCCGCCAACATCTGTTGTTTACTGACTTGTTAATTTTAGCCGTTCTGACTGGTGTGAGGTGGTATCTCATTGAGGTTTTGATTTGGATTTCCCTGATGCCAAGTGATGTTAAGCACTTTTTCATGTGTCTGTTGGTCACTTGGATGTCTTCTTTGGAAAAATGTCTGTTCATGTCTCTGACCATTTCTTGATTGGATTATTTATTCTTTGGGTATTGAGTTTGGTAAGTTCTTTATAGATTTTGGATACTAGCCCTTTATCTGATATGTCCTTTGCAAATATCTCCTCCCATTCTGTTGGTTGTCTTTTGGTTTTGTGGACTGTTTCCTTTGCTGTGCAAAAGCTTTTTATCTTGATGAAGTCCCAAAGTTCATTTTTGCCCTTGCTTCCCTTGCCTTTGGCGATGTTTCTAGGAAGAAGTTGCTGTGGCTGAGGTCGAAGAGGTTGCTGCCTGTGTTCTCCTCTAGGATTTTGGTGGATTCCTGTAAATCTCTTGAGATATATTGACTAGGAATTCATGAAGGCAAAATTCAAAAGTTAATTTGCTAGATTCTATAAAGTAAGTATGATTCTAGCAAGTTTTAATATGTGGGAATCTGTGAATAGTTGATTATAATTTTCCATTTTACCTAGATGTTTGGTAGAGTCAATTAGAAACGTTGTGGTGAATGTTGTACACATGTGCATTTAGTAGAAACTTCTTTCAAGCTGTTTTGGGAATGGGCAATAATTTGACAAAAAGAAAAAATACAAATTGAGCAAATTAAAAGTAAAAAAAAAAGATGTATTGTTATGGTAACAGTACTCAACACTGTGAATTGTATGTTCAGATTTGGTAAGCATATCTATTGTGTCTTATCTTATCTGGTGCTCAGAACAATAGAAGAAGTAAAGTAGGCCAACTCTGTATTCATCAAACTTTCACGCTGAGTGAACGCTCACTATGGGTTGGCTTTATTGCCTCCACTTTGGTGAGCCTGTGTCTCAGACTACGAACTTCATAAGTGTTTCTCAGCTTTTTCTCCCCCTAACCCCTTAGGTGAGAGAAGATGGCTAGAGCCATGGGAGTTGGAAATGTCCTTTGGTCAGGGCAGTGAGGCTCTGATAATATCCTGGTATTTGGACTACAGTTAACTAGTTTCACATGAGGGCAGGCTTTGTTCAGAATTACTGAGAGCTCAGGCGCATTTCAGATGGTTCCTTTCCCCCTCCCACTGCCAGAAGCTGGAGAGGATTTTTCTCAGATATTTTCAGTGAGAACCTGATTGAGCTTCAGGAGGTAAATCTCACAAAGTCCTTGGGGGACCTCCCTATGTTTGGGTCCTCCTGGAGTTTTTAACTCTCAGTTGTCTGCTCTGAGTTTCCAGCAATTCATCAATCACAGTTCTCAAGTTGCCTACCAGCACTGGTTCCCAGTGGTTTCTGCTTGTGAATCTCTGCTGTGACTCCCTGCACTCACCTGTCTCTCCAATGTGGGGGCAACGGTTTGCCTGGTGTCTTCCCCTCTCCTACGGATCCAAGGGGAGTTATTGATTTTTCAGTCTGTTTAAACTTCTTACTTGTTAGGCTGGAGCGGTGACTCCCAACATCCTTACATGTGGAACTGAAAACTAGAAATGATCGTCTCCATTGTACAAATGAGAACTTAGTCTAAAAGATGGTAAATGATGCCCAAGTCACATGGCTGACAAATCAGAGACAACACTACTACTACTAGACTCCAGCTGTCTGATTCTAAATCTAGGCTCCTTCATGGGTGTGGGATTCTTTCTCCCTGTAGAATAAGCTTTAGAAATGGCCGGTTCTCTGCCCTGACCAGAGCTAAGAGTGAGTCAACTTTCCAACATGCAACTGACCCCAGAAATAAATTTGTGTGGCATGGGTGTATCATGTCTCTTGTCTCTTTCACAACCATCTTAGGTAACCTTGGGCAAAGTTACTTAGCCTTTCTTTGCCTCTTCATCTGTAAAATAGGAGTAATAATACTGCTTATAGGATTAATAATACATATAGAATCTGTGGGACAGTGCATATTTAGTGTTCAATCAATGCTATTACTAGGAGGAGGTGGAGGAGTAATTTTAACCCTGACCTTGTCCTTTCCCTTTGCCCTGTTCTGGCTGTCACTGGTCCCCACATTTCCTCCCACAACTCTTTGTGAATTTTATTTTTGCTCATTGGTGTGGCTCTTTTTCCTGTTAACTGTCATCTGTTAAAACTCTTCTGAGAAGCGCTTCAGAATTTTCTGTTGGAGTAATCTCCTGAATCAAGGGAGAATTCTTTTTTTTTTCTAAAGATTTTACTTATTTATTTGAGAGAGAGCGAGAGAGAGCATGAGAGGGAAGAGGGTCAGAGGGAGAAGCAAACTCCCCACTGAGCGGGGAGCCCGATGTGGGACTCGATCCCGAGACTCCAGGATCATGACCCAAGCTGAAGGCAGTCGCCCAACCAACTGAGCCACCCAGGCACCTCCAAGGGAGAATTCTTGTGTGTTAGATTGAACCACCATTACCAATGATATATTTTAGGTCTAAACGGTTTGGTTTTTGAAACATAACCCCAGGTTGCTGAGGCCATGTTGTTTTCTTCCGAGAATAAATTTGGGTCAGGTATGTCATTAATGCTCAAAATCTATAAATGCAACCAGATGAGCTGCCTAGGCAGCCTTCTTACCTGTGCCATAGACTCTTACTGCAGAATCTGACCAATGACAAGCATGGAGGCATTTTCCTGGCATTTTCTGATGATCTCGGCTTAATTACTGTATGTATATATATATTGAGGCCTGGCTTTAACTATTTAGAACTAGTTTACAATCCCACATGAATACCTAAGCCTCATCACAGAAATTCCTCTGTCATATGCCGAAGGAGTGTGGTTTTTGCCTTTTATATTAAAAGACCATGGGCGCCTGGGTGGCTCAGTTATTAAGCGTCTGCCTTCGGCTCAGGTCATGATCCCAGACTCCTGGGATCGAGCCCCGCGTCGGGCTCCTTGCTCCGCGGGAAGCCTGCTTCTTCCTCTTCCACCCCCTCTGCTTGTGTTCCCTCTCTCGCTGTGTCTCTCTCTGTCAAATAAATAAATAAAATCTTAAAAAAAAAAAAGAGACCATAATTCCTGCTGGACAATGACAGGTTTTTGTTTTGTTTTGTGTTTTGTTTTTTAGGGTCTTTTTTTTTAGATCCAGAGAGAAATACTGGGATCTCTTTTCCATAGAATAGTGTTGGGGGAAGTGAATGA
Organism: Mirounga angustirostris; assembly: GCF_029215605.1. Lineage (NCBI taxonomy): Eukaryota > Metazoa > Chordata > Mammalia > Carnivora > Phocidae > Mirounga > Mirounga angustirostris. The sequence goes on along the minus strand of NW_026991712.1, from coordinate 18,952,695 downwards.
GCCATGGATACTTTGCATTAAGTTATGATTCTTAACATCAAACAAGGTTAAGGGACAAAAGAAGGTTAAAGAAGACAAAGTCAGGGGAAGTTTAAGAACAGAAAGGTGTGATGGTTAGAATTGGAGCAGGTGATTACATAATATAAAATGAGGAAAATACAGATGATGGATTCAAAAATAAGAGTCATCTCGGCTGTACATCTGCAAAGGAATCTAATACACTCCAATAGCAGAGCCATGGAAAGCCAGGCTTCTGGAGTGGTAGGGAAGTAGAAGGAAGGAACTATTTAATTTTACAAGAAAGGAGCTAATCAGAGAGTAATATTTTTGTTGGCCTTAAAGGGAAAGAGGCTCCCTCTTTACACCTGGAAGTTGTTATCTTTTGTCCATAGTGTGGGGTCTGCAAATCCCCATACATTTTGCAGTGGGAGACAGAGAACAATTCCAGGGCATTGGCAGAGAATTGCAAAAGGCCATTTTGCTAAAGCATGCAGAACATGTAGCCAAAGTTATAGAACTACAGACTATAATGTCTCTGACATCAAATTTGAGCAATGGTAAACAGAGGGGCTCAGAGTAACTTGTGGTTAGATTTGAATTCTTTGGGAGGCAGACATAATACAATCTGTTCCCACCAGATTGGGACTTGCTGATTCATTCATTTATTCAATCAGCAAATGTTTATTGGGACCTACAATACGCCAGCTACTGAGCTAGAATCTAGAGTCCTTGGGTATGTGGGGAGAATTCAGGAACTCAGATTTTGTCTCTGGACCTCACATAATGGTATAAATTTTACTCCTTAACACTCACGGGTAAGAAATGCCACTTGCGTTTATTTCTCCAAATCCAATATGATCAATTCAGGCAATCCCACTTTTGTGGCCCAACCTGGCAAGCAGGAAACAAAATCTTAGGATTTGGGAGGTCTTTTTCCACTCTAAGGTTAGGGAAATATTTTGGAGGCTCTTCTCAGTGCAGAAGACTTAGAAAGGACACTTTGAGGTTAGTCCTATCTAGGCTCATGAAGTCTCTTGAGGGTAATTACTTTCTGATAAACCCTGGCTGTGGCTCTTTCTGGTCCATGCTCTAACAACCTGGAGCTGCCCTAGAAAAGGGCATGTCATTTTGGGGCTAGGAATGTCAGGGGAGAGGGGTTCTGCCACCTATAGAATCAACCCCCAAAACTGCTTTCTCCATCTTTCATCCCAGGGAAAACCACCCACATGTTCTTAATTCTCAACATCTGGTTTGGGGGCTTATTTTTCTTTTCTAAGAAAATGATAGCTCTGTGTGCCAGACAGTAGAATATTACGTGCAGGAATGAAGGTGAAACTGAGTGACTCCATGGGATGCCAGTCGCCTAGATCAGGATGTCAGTGGCACCCCCCTGGAGTTGTTCAGTGCAGCAGACCTAATAAAACACTTTCTGGCCCTGCAACAACAAAAAAATCGCCTAATACTATTTGACTAAGCTGTCATTACATGAGCACCTACTATGTGCTGGGACTTAGTATACATTATTTCTAATCCTCAAAACAACTTTTTCCATTTTAAAATGAATAAAACTCAGGTTAAATGCATTGACTTATAAATGCATAGCATGTAAGTTGAGAGCTGTTAGTTAACTCAGGCCTGTTGATTTTATTAGAGGCTCCCGTCAGTTTCTTGCATTTAGGAATTGGGGGGGATCCAATTGCTCCCCCCAACCCAATTCACCCAATGTGCATCTAAATTAAACTATCTCTTCTAAAAGAAACTCAAATACTGTTTTCTCTCAGCATAATGCTGATGTTGGGGTAAAGCAGATATTTTCTTCAGATGGTATTTTGTATCTTTTGCAGGGATCTTGCCCACTTTCCATATGATAAAACATGAAAGCTTGTCTTCTTTTTGAGTACAGAGAGGGATAAGTGCCTTAGTGTAGCCTAACATAAAATATAAATTAGTGTATTACATATATTATCTTGTCATAGCTGAAAAGTTCCTATTTTCTCTTAGCTGAAATTCTTTAAAGTCAAATCTTTTTGAAGCGAAGTCCTTTGGTTCCCCTTTGAGATGTGGCTTGGACAATACATATCCTCGGGGAAAAAGAATACATTGTCATCTAAGGTGTCAATTTTGTTTAGATCTAAAAATTATTATCTATTGATTTGACAGAAGATTTAATTTTCAGTTGATCAATGGGACAAAACCTTTGAAATGGGGACTAAATAGATTTCCCATTGTTTGGTCATAGTAATCATGACCACTTTGTTCCAGAGAAACTATCTGTTCCCTTTTTATGCAATATGTTATGATCCTCTCATCCAAACCTTAAAACCAAATACCTTGTCTGACATTGATTTTTGTTCCTCTTTCAACTGCCAGAAACAGTCTGAGATATAGTTTGAATCCCAAAATGTTGATTTTAGACATTATCCTAGTTAATGATCAGAAGGGCAAATACGTTTAATCTCATGTCCCCTCTGTTCAGCTGGTAGTGGTAACCCACGCTCAAGTGTTGAGGAGGATTCTGAAGCGGTGTCTGGGCTCAGCAGGAAAGATGGATAAATACGTCACAGAAGCTGCATGGGGGAGGTATGGCACAATTTTATCCTTGTTTCTCGGGATTGGAGGGCAAAATATTTGAGATCAGAAATTATCAGGGAAACCAGGGCCATAGAATGGTAAGTCTTTTCTTGGAAGTCAATTTCTTGGGGTTTGTGAATAGAACTGTAGAGACACAGAGGGCATGAGGGAAGCAAATGATCCACACATGGAGGCTGATGGGGCTGGTGGCAAGCTTTGGGGTCCTCACTGCTTTATCCACAGAAGGTTCTATACATTGGAGGCATGGTAATGGTAGATTAAAGATGGTGGGGATATGGAAGGAATGAGTGGAGAAGGAGCTCTGAAACTGTTCTTTTGTTCCAGAAATTTCCCTGACACTGATAGAAGGATACCAAGAAAGGCCAACCATGGAACTAAAATATCAGACACATTTAAGCTTTTCCATTTTTTGGTTTTTGACTCAGATATCCACACTACCAGAACTGATTGATGTTTTTGACTCTTGATTATTCTGGAGTATTGATGTTTTTGGCTCCAAATCATAATTCGTGCAGAAAATTCTAAGGTTATCAAAACCATCTTTTGCCCTGTGTTGTGTCTCTAAAAGTATGAGCTAAGATTAAACTTTGTTGTAAGGGAGGAATCTATTTATTTTTTTATTTTATTTTATTTTATTTTTTTAAGCTATTTATTTTTTATTTTTAATCGGTGTTTCTAAATTATGTAAGTGCAAAAACAGTAATAAAATTTTATTTGGTGTCCCATGATATTTTTTGCACCCTTAAATTTCACCCACTTGAATTGCTTGAATAAATTACTTTAGCAAATAATCAGACCATAATGTTCCAATTATTGTTAGTGCTTTACAAATAAACCATATAAATGCCTGACATTTCCAGCTTTGAAAAATGCCTGAGGATGGCTGAGCATATGGTCTATAAACTCACCTACTGGTTGAAAACCCAGCCTGTCTCTTTAAGGCCTGTAATTTTTTTTTTTTCAGTGTGTGACACAAATTTCATAATTAGCAAAATAAGGCAGTGTATGTTTGATGCTAAAATGACTTGTCTTCTCAATGAGAGATAAAAAAATCCAACAGGTCTTTGGAGAGGATAATAACACCGAAAAGAGTGAAAATTTTGCTCTTGTTGCAATTTTGCTGACATACCGGTAAAGACTTAGTCGGTCTGTCCGTGACAGCAACATGTCTGAATAAAGAATGAAAATTCCATCTTAGTGATTTATGTTATGATGTACATACCTGATTTCAACAGAGTAGATTGGAAAGCAAAGAGCATAATTGGACGACCTCTGTTTTTGAGGGGATTAATGAGCATCACCTAGATGAATGTTTTTCGAGGTATTTAGATGGAGACCCACTGTAAGAAATGCATTCTACATCACAATATAGAGAGGCCTAAGTACTTACATATGTATGCGCATGTGTCGTGTGTGGGGCGTGGGGGGAGTGCGTGCGTGGGCACACACACAAAACAAAGGTTTACTTAAAAATACCTATCCTTACTATCTGTGTCTATATGTGGTGTCTTACATTTTATTTATTCAATTTTTTAAAAGAAGCTGGTTGCAATTGACCAAATCGATTTCGCAGCTCCTGAGCCGGTTGCTATCTATTTTCCCTAAAGTGAAAAACAACTGGACTCTGATTTGAAATCTTATTTTTCACTGACCAATTGTTTTGGTGTCAGAGAAGAGCAGTTTGGAATATTCTCTGAGCCATTGTTTCTCTTAAGAAGAATTAGGGACTATCAGTCCACACTGGCCTTTCCCTCTATTTAATGTACCAAGAAAGTGACGTTAGGGTTTTGCAATTACTGCATGGTTGAGAAAAAGGAGTAAGGCATCAGACCCTCAGCCGCACTATCCGTGTCGTCCACAAGATGGCGATCCTACCCCATAGAAGTTAGATTCTTGCTGTTCCCCAGTTTATTTCTGTGACCTGTTTTTCTTGGTTTGTCTTTTTGATTGTGCTTATCTCCGCTTCTGCCTGTTTCTTGGGATTTTTGTGTTCTGTTTTCGTCTCTCTTTCTACCCTTATGTTGCAAAGAGCAGACCAGCTAGGTTTTAGTGAATGATGTACTTTTTTTTTTTTTGAGCTTCCCATTACACAGCAGATCAGATCACCGTGCTATTTATTGACTGATCAAACACTAATTCTGTGTGGTGTGGGGGTGGGGAGTTTTCTGTGTCCTATCGGTACAGCCTTAGAGAAACTTGACATCAAGGTAGGTGATTTTTTAGCCTATATATAGCCACTATAATCCCATTATAGCCACTATAATCCCATTATAGCATGATTTAATTACACAGAATACTTGAACTGGGTGAGATCATTATTATGATTTTCATTTTAACACCAAAAGTCTGACAAGACGCAGTTCTCCTATAGCAGATAGTTTGGGTTCTGTTCTCAATACCTGAGTCATAAAAGACCGTCTAGTCCAACTGTTTGCATTGTGTTTTAAGTTTAATTACTGGGTTTAAATTTTTTTTTTTTTTTTTAAGATTGGGCCTAAGCTAAAATAACATGGCTGGATAAGCAGGGGAACAATCCAATCATCTGGATGTTACTTGAAATGAAAAGTTTGGCAATTTTTTCCACGACAGTGACTGATTTGGGGCCAGGTTGTTTTAGAGTCAGCCTGACCTGGCCTGAGGGACCCTTGTAACTCCAGGACTCTGTTAACTGCCCTCCTAATGGGATGCCAGGGGGCGTGCCCGTGCCCCAGCGTTCAGTGCTGTTCAGACCGCTCTGTGCCCCGAGGGGCGGCACCGCGCCAACAGCCCCCTGCGCGTTCGTGCGGCGCCGCTGTGCGCGAGCCAATCCCAGCGCCTGGAGGCCCGCACACGTGCTGCTACAAAACGTCGGAAATCCCACGTAAAAGCTGCACTTTTTTTTTTTTTAATACCAGTATATGGGGGCGCCTGGGTGGCTCAATCGGTTGAGCGTCTGCCTTCGGCTCAGGTCATGATCCCGGGGTCCTGGGATCGAGCCCCGCATCGGGCTCCCTGCTCCGCGGGGAGCCTGCTTCTCCCTCTCCCACCCCCACCCCCCACTTGTGTTCCCTCTCTCGCTGTGTCTCTCTCTCTCAAATAAATACAATCTTAAATAAGTAAATACCAGCATATGAACCTTTAATAGTTTATTACCTCTTAGGGTTTGGAACCCCAAATAGAAACAATATTTCTGTGCCCAGATTACTATGCTTTGCAAACCTAGGGGAAGGGGGGCACCCAGTAATTAAAGATAAAACATCCAGCCATATAAAAGGTTATGTAGCAGTGAACTGCAGGTTGTGTTGGAATTGCTCACAACCCGGGATGTGGTGCGTTCCCAACGGCTAAAGCAGGAGGCTTAGAGTGAGCATATTGGAACTCAAGAATGCAAGAGCCATGATTATAACTTGAAGATGCGACAACCCTTGACATGGAAACTACTCAGCAGTTTGGTTGGTTCCATTCCGTTCAAAGCCATTCATTTCAATACTGCTTCGTTCTATTAAAGTTAGTCAATCCATTTGCATCGATGTTCATGGCCTACTGTCTATGTTCTGGGCACTGAACAGGATGCAAAGAAATGCAGGGCTGACGCCTGCCCCTGCTGGGGCCGGCTTCCCTCCAGGTCTACTCTCTCTTCTTTTCCACCCTGCACCGTGCCCTGGAAGCCTGGTTTAGATGGACTGCAGCACTGCGGTTCCGTGCCCTGTGGCTTTGCGTTGTTTGCAGTGGACGACACTGGCAGGAGGTGGGTGGGCAGGAGGGAGCGGTGGGGGAACTTACTCCCTGCCTCCCTCCTGAGCCACCTGGCTCCTGTCCCCTGTCCCCAGCGGCTTCTGTTCAGGCATCTTTCTCCATATAGCCTTTCCTCTGAGTGGATCCTGACTGAGGCTCCCTCCCCTTCCCCTTTATGCCCTAGTAGTAAGTGCCTCCCCATCATGTCCTCAGATGCTGAGCCTCCCTTGCTCTTTCCTTAAGCTGTGCCCACTGTTTGGAAAATACTCCTTTTATTTTGATTATTTTGATTATTTTTGATTATTCAGCTTGTGTCCTACAGAGAACATTTTAAAAATTTTATTTATATGTGTATATGTGTATACACACACATATATATGTAGCAATGTGCATGTATATATGTAGATATTCATTGCAGATACAATTCCAACTCTCAGTGAAAGCACAGACATTAAATTAGGGATTGTAAAATATGCAATGGGTGTGTGACAGATCATGAAAGAGTACCTGGGGACCTTTTCTTGTCTCAGGATGGGGGCCTTCCTGAGGGAATGAGGCTTAAATTGAAATACAAAGAATGAGCAGGCATTGATTAGGTGAGGGATGGAGGCAAGTGTGGCTGCCCTGGGGGTGGTGGAGAGTGTGCCAGAGCAAGGGGATGCACACATGAAGACCTAATACAAGGAGTGGGGGCCCCTGGAGCTGGGTGAACATTCAGCATGGCAAGGATGGGAGAGATGAAGGGGTGATGTCAGTCCATGGTAAAGACAGGCCAGATGCCAACCTCATATCCTCTGTTAATAGGTTTGGAGTTCATCCTAAGGGTGTGGGAAGCCCTGGAAAATTTCTGAAGCAATAGGATGTAAGTTTTAGAAGGAGTCCTCTGGCTGCAGGATAGAGAATGGACTGAGGGAACGGGAGGCAGAGAACTGGGGGTGGAAAGCTCATGGGACAGGAAATAAGAGAAGCTGATGGATTAAGAGGCATTTGGTTGCATTCTCCTTATCCTGACTTCCCTACGCAGCTCACATGATGGGTAAGCCCTGGAGGCTTCTTTCCAGAGTCGCTTAGTTGCTCTGGTAGAAGCCCCAGCAACAAAGTGTTTCAGGGGAACATCGGAGTGATGGGCGAGAAGGGGTGTGGAAGAAGTGGATGCACAGCCAAATCCTGCAAATCAGGGAGCCAAATGAAGAGGGGTCTGCAGTGCACTCCACACAGGGTTCCACCAGAAAAGCAGGGATAGCCAACAAGGTGAGACTTGGACCTGCTAGTCCCAGGTTGGGTCCTCCCCTCTCCCTCCTCCCCTCCCTCCCTCCCTCCCTCCCTCCCTCCATTCCTTCCTTCCTTCCCCATCTAGCTAGCTAACTACCTATCATCATCTTTGTCCCTCAAAGAAAAATATCTAGGTGCAAAAGAGGGAGAGCAGGTAAGTGGCCCAGAAGCCAGGACAAAAGGCTCCACCCTCACTCCAACTTAGAGAAAGTGCAGACCATGGCCCCCTCTCCACCTGAGCTAGGACACTGCCTGGTGTTGGATCAAGGGAGAACACTGAATCAGAGAAGAAATTCTGTTTTAAAATAAAAGGACCAGGGCGCCTGGGTGGCTCAGTTGGTTAAGCATCCAACTCTTGATTTCAGCTCAGGTCATGATCTCAAGGTCATGAGATCAAGTTCCACTTCAGACTCTGCTCAGCACAAAGTCTGCTTGAGATTCTCTCCCTCGCCCTCTGCCCCTCCCCCGTGCTCATTTTTTCTCTCTCTCATAAATAAATAAATAAATAAATAAATAAATAAATAAATAAATAAATAAAGTCTTTAACAAAAATAAATAAATAAAATGAAAGGGACCAAGTTTTCAAATAACTGAAAGTGTCCAGAAATTATAGAACATGCCTACGGTGTCAAAATGGGAAGGGAAAAAGGAGATTTCAGAGTAGGTTGAGAATGGAATGGTACAATGGTTTCTTGTTTATACCCCACTGACTTTGAACTTCTTAATAAACATACACACACACATACATATACATAGATACATATAAACTTAAATGTGCATACATTTTAAAAATTTTATTTATATGTGTATATGTGTATACACACACATATATATGTAGCAATGTGCATGTATATATGTAGATATTCATTGTAAAAACTTTGTAAAAGAAGACAAAAATCATGCTGTCACCCAATAACTTCATCACATTTTATCATATAAATGTATTTTTAAAACTCTTCCCCATTGATATAGATTGTATAGACATCACTTAAGACATTTGGTACAAATTGCCAAAGTGTTCTCTACACTGTCTCTATGCCTCAGTGCGTACCCTGTTCTAATAGAATTGATATTACTTCAGAAACTTTTATCAATGTAGTAAGAAAAAGAAGCATATAATTCCCTCAATTTGTATTTATTATTAGAGAACCTACATTTTTTTATTAGATGTGTTCTGCCCATATATATTACCTCTTCTCTGATCTGTTTGCGACTGTTGCATATTTTTAAAAATTGAAGTGTTTGTTTATTTTTGTTTTAGGTGAAATATTTATATACTAAGACTATTCACCTTGCATAATGTATTTTGGAGGTATTTTTCCTGTTTGTCTTTGAATTCAATTTATAGTAGTTTCTGTGCCACAGATGTTTTTAATTGGTATGCAGTCAAACATATCAATACTTTCTTTTGAGGTGCTTCCTTTGTTTTTCTTCTTAGAAAGGTTTTCCTCATTCTGAGAGCAGAAAAATCTTGCCTATATTTTATTCTACTTGGTTTATTGTTTTATTTTTAAACATTAAACTCTTTCATCTACACTGAATTAATATTGATTTATGTTCAGTAGTAGGGGTCTGCTCCCCTCACAGTTAAACCATTACCAAGTAACATTTACTGAAAATTTATTCTGATTTAAATCCATTAATGGTTTCTTCTCCCCGCCCCCCCATTGCAGAGAATTGCTCTGATGTAGGGTGAAGGACACCGACTTTACAGTCAAGCCCCCCTCCCCCAGGGATAAAGTAGCCTAACAGTATTTTAGGAGGGCCATGACGAGGATTAATAGGGATAAGGCGTTTATAATGCTTCATTTGTAAACGCCAAAGCATTTAGTTGTATCCTTTTGTGTATCATTTGCTTGAAAGCATTCTGCATTGGACCCAGATAATTTGAGGACTTTACAACCCCAATGGTTTTCTGAGCAACTCACTTTACATTTGGTGTGTGTTTCAGTTATAATTTCTATAAACAATAGCTACTTAGGTCACAGAGTTGTTTGGTTTTTTAGTCTCAGTTGAGAATGATCCTCTGTTTCTCTGTCCTCTGTTTCCCTGTTTGCCTGTCTCTCTCTCTCTATGTATATGAATGTATGTATACACACACACACGTACTTATATAATATATATGTGCACATCCATATGTGTGTGTGGAGAGAGAGGGGAAAGGAGAGAGTGAGCGAGCGAGCGAGGGAGAGACAGAAAGTGCTTTAAGGCTGTAAAGTGCTACGCAAGTATAAGGTACATTTTTAAAGATTTCTTTGAAGGACTGGAAGCTTAGGCCATCTTTAGAGACCAGGTTCTTAGTTATATCCTTGAGTTGGCTTTATTAAACCGAGAAAAATCCAACCTATTATGCAGCTGCTTGGTTTCAAGTAACAGAAACAGACTCTGGTTAACTTGTGCAAAGAGGGAATTTACTGGAAGGATATGGTGTTGCTCAAGGCACAGAAGGGAGGCCAAAGAGCAAAGCCTGCAGCAGCTGTCTGTATGCGTCGGGGGCAGTGGGAGGGGAAGAACAGGAACTGATCAGTATTTTCCCCTAAACACTCCTTTCCCTGAGAAAAAATTGTAACTATGTTTAGTTAAGTTTTTGTTTTTAATCATTGTGATATATGTGATACATTTCATCATTTCATCATTTTTTATCATCGAAGATTCGAATTTTGGGGGGAGGATGTATGTGACCCCAGCTTCTGTCACATGGTTGCCCATTGGTTATAGATGCATAGGGTGATTCATTGACAGTGCAGAGGGAACTCCCAAAAAGGAAATTGGAATGACATTCATATAAAAAGAGACGTGACTATTGGGGGTCCTACACACAGCAAGTATCACAAAGCCGGGTCAGGCCTGTTTCCCGCTCTGGTGTTAGGGGAGCCCGACAGAGGGAAGCAATCAAAACTAACAAAGTCCCAGCCCCTAGGATGTAGCCAGCATTACCCTTGAGCCTGGCTCTACAACAATCCCCTCTTAAAGAAGGAGGAGGGTAACTAGAGAGATGTATGGTGCTGATGCCCTGAGGGTGCATGAGGTCCAACCTTAGGAAAGATCTGGTGTTAAGATACTGGGAGCCCAGGACCCACAAGCCCACAGTCAGGTGCCAAATTTACCACAGCTGAGAAATGGCAAAGGAGGAGCACAATTGCTTCATCTAAGACTCAAGACTTTTCTGCTTGAGCATAATTAAATCTCCTTAAGTCTGTTTCTAAGACAAGAAATGGAAACATGAATTCATAAGGCTGTACCTTTCTCTCTGCGCATGTTCCTGAGGGAAGGTGATCCATTAGAAACACAGGCAGACATGCCAAGAGCAATAAAGGTGCAGCCTCTGTGGGCTAAGCAGGCTGTAGTTAAAGGCTTTCCCTGAGAATCTTGTTCATTCATTAATTCTAGCCTTGGAAGTGGGCCAAGCCATGTGGTTTCACCGCAGCAAGGGGCAAGATCCTAATGATTAAATGTTCTTTGTTGCCTTGCATTTCACTTTTTCTAGTAATGCACTTTGAAGAATGGAAAATTGAGTTTTCAATACTTTGTTGTTTGCTGAAGCTAAATCTAGAGGTAATTGAAGCCAGTTGAAAGCCGAAGGGAACAGCCAAGGTAAAGCTTGGTGCACAGAGGAGGCTGGAGGACTCAGGCTTGGTGTCTCAGTGGATCAGGCTGTCTTCTGTGCCACTTCTCCCTTTTTGTTGTGTTGGAAACTGTAGTTGGAATCCGAGTTTGAATAATCAGGTTATTTATTAGAAAATAATTCTTTTCAATGTTCTCTTTGGAGCAATACTACTTTAATGTGTGTAGAAGACATAGGACCGGAGTAATAAGAAATGGTTTCTCAGGGGACAGTAATGCATCACCACCATTCTTTGCTTAAAAATCTTAGGAGACTAAAGTATCCTTTTCCCTTTTTCTGGATGGCTGACCAAACCTCAATTTCATTAAATGTATATTCCTATTTGACCTCCATAAGAATACGTGGGACATCTTGAGGACATGAAATGCTTCTGTTTGGGATGATGCCCAAATAGATCAATAATTTGAGCATATCTAATGACTACCTGGATTAGTTCTTCGCACAGAGTTGCTGATCTCTAAATGCCAATTAAATGAATGAATAAATTAGGTTCCTTTCCTGAAATAACCCATAAATGTAGGGGGGAAATGAAACAACCCATAAATGTAGGGGGAAAATTCATTCAAAGAAGGGTGTGACCGAGTAAGTAAAATCTTTTAATCTGGTGGCCTTGTTAAAACATAGTTCTGGGGGTGCCTGGGTGGCTCAGTTGGTTAAGTGACTGCCTTCGGCTCAGGTCATGATCCTGGAGTCCCGGGATCGAGTCTTGCATCGGGCTCCCTGCTCAGCGAGGAGCCTGCTTCTCCCTCTGGCTCTCTCTCTCTCTCTCATTCTCGCTCTCTCAAATAAATAAATAAATCTTAAAACAACAACAACAACAACAACAAAAACATAGTTCTGATCTTCAAACTGTTTGCGTATGAAAGAGAATGTATTTGTGGATGAGAAATTATCAGTCTTTGAGACCCAAGAACCATGGAACGTGGGGTCTAGTTCCTACACCAATACCTCGCTGCAGGAACAAAGTTTTCCACTTCCAGGTTTTTTAGGCTTGCTTTGGCCCTTGATTCAACCTGATTTCTGGTTAGGAAGAAAGTGAAGACTCTAGCAAGAGCAGAACATTTCAGAGGTCAAGTTAAGCTTCTCTATTTTGCTCTTCATTTGACAGCTACATTTGGAATGTTTATAACACACAGCATTGTTGGACATTCCAGCTAAGGACCTAAAGTATATATAGTTACCATTATATATATTCTTTGTAAATATATCTTTGTAAATTATATCTCAGTAAAGCTGAGATATAAAATTATAAAATTCACCTGTTTTAAGTGTATAAATCAACAGTGTTCAGTGTCTTTATATAGTTATGTAGTCATCATCACAGAGTATTTTCATCACCCAAAAAGGAAACCCCATACCAGCCAGCTCCTCATCTCCTCCCTCCCAGCCCTAGGCAACCACAAATCTGTCAGTCTCTATAGACCTGCCTATTCGGGCTATTCCTTTCAAATGGAATCATACAACATGTGGTCTTTGTGTCTGGTTTCTTTCACTTAGCATAAGCTTTGGAGGTCTGTCTATTGTTGTAGAATGTATTAGTACTTAATTTCTTTTTATTGCTGAATAATAGTTGATAGTGTTTAGCCATTCATCAGATGATGGATGTTTGGGTTGTTTTCACATTTTGGATATTATGACTCCAGCTACTATAAACATTTTGTACACGTTTTTGTGTGGACATATGTTTTCATTGTGGGGGGTATATACTTAGGAATAGAATTGCTGGATCACATAGTAATCCCATGTTTAATATTTTAAGAAACTTCCATAGTTACTGCACCATTTTACATTTACATTTGCCATGTTTTTATTTCAAGAAAAAGTGAGAATCCATTGCAAGCCTTAAGGGATTTCTGTTCCCACTGAAGACATAGTATGTTTATCAAGTGGTTCTCACAGTGTCTCTCACATCACATTTAATCCTCATAGTAAGCCTATAGAGATGGATTATTATAAAGCCCATTTACAAATATGAAAGCTGAGGAGTAGAGAGGTTCAGTGACCTGCCTGCCCAAGGCCACACAGAATGGGAGACCCTTAATATGTTTCTATGTGACTCTAAAGCTGGGCTTTTGACAACTGCACTATAAAGCCCGTTTCATCCTTTTATTTTATTTAAGGATTTTATTTATTTACTTGAGAGAGAGAGAGAGAGTACACACAGAAGGTGAGGGAGAAGCAGACTCCCCACTGAGCAGGGAGTGATGTAGGGCTCAATCCCAGGACCCTGTCATGACCTGAGCCAAAGGTGGACGCTGAACCGACTGAGCCACCCAGGCACTCCTCGTTTCATCCTTTTAGTTGTGGAGGTGCAAATTAGCATCACATCAATCATGGGTATGCTGTGTACATTTAGCTGAGGGAATGCACATTCTGGAGCTATGGGGTACCCTCTGATACTGTATGAGAGTCATACTCCACCCATAAGTTGATCTTTATTACTGTGTTGAATGATGGGCTTGGGTGTTAGGAGGGAATTTCTGTTTGATCACTGTGAGGGTTCTAAACTGAAGAGAATAAAATGCCGTATCACTTTACACAATGTGGTGAATGCTCACGTGGGCCAGGTGTCACATTAAGTGATCACGTCTGACACACTGAGACCTTCACTCTTCATTCAGAGCATCATGGGCTGTGATGAGCACTGGGTGAGGTATGGAATTGTTGAATCACTAGATTATACGCCGGAAACTAAGAAAACACTGTATGTTAAAAAAATATAATAAAATAGGCACTGGATTTGTCCCCATTTTACAGATTGGGAAATACTGGGTCACACAGCTTGGATAAGTGACAAAGCTGGGATTTAAACACATGCATCCAAATTCTGAACTCATAAGCATAATGCCATGAAATCCCTTCAGAAGGAGAACCACTATGAACTTTCCTCTGATATAAGACTCTGCCATAAAAAATTGGTCTGTGGTTACTTTGAAAATAGAGGTTTCTAAATCTATGTCCAGTAAATGCAATTTTAGTTTTCAACTTCAAAGGAGACTATGAATAGAATTATAGCTTTTTAGTCTTGACAAATGTCACCATTTTATGGTAAAGTTTTTGGGAGAAATGTTGTGTTCCAAAAGCTTCCAAGTACATTCAATCTTTGTGTCAAAAGCCAAAACCTTTTTCTCTCAGTGGAGTGTTTTATTGTGGAATTCCTGGATAACCCACAGCAAGGATTATCTGGAAAGTGGGATAATCCAGTGATGGTATCATACAGGCCAAAATCACAGCCCACAGGACATCTTGGGGCTTTTGGTGGCATCGTGAGGGAGACAGCTCAATTCTGTTCCTGGGGTAACGGAGGGAGAGGGGGAAGACATTCTGAGAGGTGATCTCAGAACTTGGCTTTAAGGGGTCCAGGGAGCTGGAAGGGCACCAGGAAGTTGTCCAGGTCAGAGACTGAGGAACTGCAGGCCCTCATGCAACACGTACTCTATCACCCAGTTATCAGGAGAGAACTCTTTAATTCTGGATCATGCTTTTTTTTTTTTTTTTTTTACTATCAGATAACAGAATTCACTAAATAGAATTGTTTTGATGATGAAATGATTTGGAACATGAACAGCACTTAGGGGCAATACTGAGCCCCGAGGTGGCTCCTGTAATTATCAGTTTAGAAGGTTGGACTTTGGAGGCAGGGAGGCCTGGGTGGAAATCATGGATCTGGTACTTACTTCTTTGTCTCGAGAAGGCTAAAGATACATAAATATTTGTGCTCCCCATTTTGTAGCCAGGAGGTGGCTGCCAAGCCCGGTCTACATTTGCCATTTCTCCCTGGAGTCAAGGGAGGCCAAATGACTGAATTCTAGACTATGGGAACTTAGCAGACATGGCACACAGCACTGCCAGGCCTGGCCCACTCAGCCTCCCGTGTCCTGTCCTCCATCTTCTTTCTCCTCCCTGATTTATTAGAATATCCATGTTGACAGAGCATCTGGCCACCTGGGTCTCTGCCTTCCTGTTCACCAACCTGTATTGTTGCATAGCAAGGAATAAACTTTTTTTTTTTTTTAGGATTTTATTTATTTATTCATGAGAGACAGAGAGAGAGGCAGAGGGAGAAGCAGGCTCCCAAGGAGCAGGGAGCCCGATGCGGGACTCGATCCCAGGACGCCGGGATCATGACCTGAGCCGAAGGCAGACGCTTAACCATCTGAGCCACCCAGGCGCCCCTGTAGTTATTTCTTTAATCAAGATTTTTATTCTGAGATAATTATAGATTCACAGTCAGAGGATCCCTCATGTTTCCCTTGTATATCCATATCCACTTCTCTTCCTTGGCAACCATCAGTCTGCTCACTGTTCCTGTAATTTTGTCATTTCAGGATCTTCCATCAATGGAAGCATACTGTATGTGACGTTTTAGGACTGGGGGTTTTCCACTCCAAATAATTCTCTGGAGGTTCCAGCAGGTTGTTGCATGTATCAATAATTTGTTTTTATTCTTGAGTCGTATTCTTTTTTTTTTTTTTTTTAAGATTTCATTTATTTATTTGACAGAGAGAGAGAGATCACAAGTAGGCAGACAGGCAAGCAGAGGGAGAGGGAGAAGCAGGCTCCCTGCTGAGCACAGAAGCAGGCTCCCTGCTGAGCACAGAGCCCGATCCCAGGACGCTGGGATCATGACCTGAGCCGAAGGCAGACGCTTAACCGTCTGAGCCACCCAGGCGCCCTAAACATATTTTTGTTTTAAGATTTATTTATTTATTTGAGAGAGAGAGCATGTTGCGGGAGGAGCAGATGATGGACAGAATCTTCAAGCAGGCTCCCTGCTGAGCGTGGAAACTGACTCGGGCCTCGATCTCACAACCCCTGAAATCACGACCTGGGCTGAAACCAAGAGTCAGACGCTTAACCCACTGAGTCCCCCAAGCGCCCTGCAAGAAATAAACTTCTATTGTGTCTGTGCCATTACACAATTTTGGGTTTATTTGTTAGAGCAGTTAGATTTGATGTTGTAGGAGGTCATGGGGAGGATGTAGTCTTTTGACCTGCAAGCTGGTCCTGGGGTAGTCGGAAGCTCCTCACCCCCTCCCATCCCCGTAACGTATAATCCACCCACCATTCCTGCGGGCTGAGCCATTTCAAGAATTCAGCCTGGAGAAAGTGAGGTGCATTTGAGGCTCTCTGGCTGGTGTATGTGACTGAACCCCATTAAAGCCTCTGTATAAACGTTTAGGATTCTGGCAGGTGGGTGTGGAGATCTGTCTTGTGGCTACTGAAGATAAGCATCAAATGTACGTTCCCTTGCTTATTAATGCTACCATCCATCAATCTGGGGTGGTCTGACTTTCTTTGGTTTCCGCTTGTCCTCCATGAACTTCAGTCAGTAAAATGAGGGGACGGTTTCAAAGTTGCCCTGGGAAATTGCTACGGCTGCAAACCAACAACTGGGGAGCTGGTCAGGAGACAGAGAAATAGGTCGTGGGGGAGAGGCATCTGCAGGAAATCTGTGAGGAGAGGTGACCCATATTTTAGGTGCTTGTGGACCAGGTACCGAATGGGTAAATGTGGCTGGTGTGATGCGCTTGTTGGAGGAACTTTGCAGAGCATGTTCAGCACGTGGAAACCACAGCTGCACGGTGGGCTCTACTGTGGGCAGTTCAGCTGGACACCAGTGCGGGACTAGAGGCTGAAGCTCCAGTCAGAAAGCGGGAGGAAGAGCTGAAGTTAGAGAAGGACGTGCAGGTGTCCACGACTCCGCCGGCTTTGCAGCTGGCCGACAAGGTGGGAGAGCTGGTGCTAAGTGGAAGAACTTAGTGTACCAGTTTGCAAAGCTAGGAAGGAGGACGCAAACTGGCATAGATTAAGGTCTGAGCGCTTGGGACAAAGCCTGAGGCTGAAAGGTGGGTCCTGGGAAAGTGAGGAGAGCCTCAGAGGAGGCTGTTGTGATTGACGGTGAGTTGGGGGGAAACGCCCTGAGCCGTCTGACCCCTAATACAAAGGAAAGCAAAAGCACAGCTACAACAACCCCAGCCAACGGGTCAGCCCCCTGTTCAGGACATGTTCATAATGAGAGAATATACCCCCCACAAGCTTACTGATGTAGCTGCCAAGTTCTGGTGAAAAGCCAGGGAAAGTGTGGAGGCACGGTTTGTGTGGCCATGGGATCCACTTGATATGTGAACTTGGGCAATTATTTGTCTTCTTTGAACTTCAGTCTGTAAAATGAGGGTAACCATACTTACTTTGTCATTTTGTTGTAAGGATTAAATAGGATCAAATATAAAATCTTCAGCACAGTCAGGTGGTTGTTGTTATTCTTTTTTTTAAATTATGTTATGTTAGTCACATACAGTACTTCATTATTTTTTTTTTAAAGATTTTATTTATTTATTTGAGAGAGAGAGAATGAGAGACAGAGAGCACGAGAGGGAAGAGGATCAGAGGGAGAAGCAGACCCCCCGCCGAGCAGGGAGCCCGATGTGGGACTCGATCCCGGGACTCCAGGATCATGACCCGAGCTGAAGGCAGTCGCTTAACCAACTGAGCCACCCAGGCGCCCCGTACTTCATTAGTTTTTGTGCAGTGTTCCATGATTCATTGTTTGTGTATAACACCCAGTGCTCCTTGCAATACGTGCCCTCCTTAATACCCATCACCGGGTTGTTACTACTCTTGCTATTATTATTTATATCCAACTTACATCCAAGAGCTGAAGTATTTGGAGGCACTTAACATTCCACTTACGTGGCTCCTGTAAAAATCCCTTTTCTCCCAATTATGTGCTGGTCCGAAGTAGAGGGAAATTCTAATTATCCCTGTTTTCAATTATTCCCCAGACTGAGATCCTTTCTGCCTAGAATCTCAACTCCATGAGGGTTGGGATTGGGTCTGGTCTCTATTTCCGCCATAGCAGCTGACTTTCCTGTATGTAGTAGGGGATTAACAAATGTTTCTTGGGTTTCTTTTCTTTTTCTTGTATTTATTGAGTACTTACTATGTTCCCACCATCATGATTCCATCTTCTTGCATTACCTTCAAACATACTATCTCATGTGAGGCTCACTGCAGTGCTATGAAAGTGAGCAGTATTATTTCCACATCATAGAGCTGATACAATGAGGCACTGAGAGGTAAATTACATGCCTGGGATCACATAGCAATAGTAGCAGAATTGGAATGTGATTTAGGTAATCTGGCTTCAGAGTTACTATTCTTCCTCTCATAAATAAACAAATAATGTAATTTTTAGCTTGTTGAGGACATATCATGTAAACACTAAATTTTTCACAGGTGGTAAACCCACTTAATACTCATTACAACCATGTAAAGATTGAAATAGTACATTAGGTGGAGTTGTGTTATTAAAAAACACAAAAGGATGCCTTAGTCTTGTCTTTGGAGAAATGCTCATAGCAGAGGAAAAATCTACCCATGCTAATTTGGTAGTCATATGGAGAAGAAAACCTGGCTGTACATATTGTTCCAGAAACTCATCACTCCTTGTTCATTCCTTCACCATTGTTTGAACACCTGTTGTGTGTCAGGCACTGGACTAGGAGCTAAGAATACAACCAAGAAGTCAGTCCCTGCCCTTAAGGCCTTTTCTTTCTAGTGGGGGATGGAGGCATATAAACTTAGTGAACCTAAGACATATTGGGGTAAGAGCCAGCTGAATTCTTTATGCCAGGAACAGTTGGACTTAACACGGCCAGTTTATACAGTCAAAAGCAGCCAAGTAGGAGGTAACAACTGTGCTTATACATAAAGTGGATGATTTATGAGTGTTTTTTGTTGGGGGGGGGTGAGGAAGCGCAAGAAACAAATGTGATTTACAAGTATTTGTTGGGTTCACTTATTTTAACATTTCCCATATGCTCAGAAGACAACATACATGGAATATATTTTCTGTTACATACTGAAGGTTCTGGCAGACCTTCCTATTTACTCCTTGTATTATGCAGTCTCTTATGATGTCTGCTAATATTTGTTACATGTTTGTCCAAAAACGCCAGCAACAACAAAACACACATAGAGTCTTAAGTGATTTCTAGTCTACGTTTTCTTGGAAGTATATTTGCTAAAAGAAAGTAAATGAAAACTTTGGAGTAAAAAATTCCAGACCACTAAGGTCTGTAGGACGGCTAATAAGATCTTAGATTTCTAGAGTGCTTTAGAGCCGCTCAACTATTGTTGTGTGCCTATTCATCTCCTGCCCTATGTAATAATCTTGGGAAGTTTGCAAAGCAAATAATATGTTCATTTTCAAGATGAGAAACAAGAGAAGCTAAATTACTTGTCTCAAATCAGATCAATAGTTAGTTGCAAAGCCATGAATTGAACCAAGCTCTTTCTGTACAACCATTCTACTCTAATACACTGCAGTTATCTTGATTTAAATTATGGCCAGAAAACAATATTTTCATCTTTGTCCTCTATTTTTGTATCAGAAACCTTACACTTTGTTAAATTGCTCCCAAAGTGATGCTTTGGGTATTTTTTAAAAAAGATTTTATTTATTTATTTGACAGAGAGAGAGAGAGCACAAGCGGGGGAACCGCCGAGGGAGAGGGAGAAGCAGGCTCTCCATGGAGCAGGGAGCCCGAGGCAGGGCTGGATCCCAGGACCCTGGGATCATGACCAAGTGGAAGGCAGATGCTTAAACAACTGAGCCACCTAGGCGCCCCATGCTTTGGGTATTTAAATAGATCCTACACAGGCATTTTTTCTTTTTTATTTAAATTCAATTTAGTTAACATATAGTGTATTGTTAGTTTCAGGGGTAGAATTTAGTGATTCATCAGTTGCATATAACACTCAGTGCTCATTACATCAAGTGCCCTCCCTAATGCCCATCACCCACTACCTGGGCACTTTTTAATTGTTTTTCTGGTTCCTACCCATCTATCAATTAAAAATGGATGCTTTCCTGAGTATTTTATGGAAAATATATAAAAAGATTTTCTGGGTAAGTTTACCTGAGCTTGCCCAGCTCTTGGCAAGGATTATGTGTTTCAGACCCGTCTACATCCCAACACCCCAGCAGTTTGACTGGAACAAACATACAGTGACATGGGCAGCTCAGGGTAGATCCTTCTATTCCTACCATGACATCCATTAGTTTACCTTGCTGACAGCTCCCCTGCTTAGAATGTGTTAGTGGGGGTCTGTGCTTGTTCATTGCTTGGCAAGGCACAAAAACAAACTTCCTAAGCTTGACATTGAATTCTCCAGGAGTGCTGCATGAATATTTATAACCCATCTACTCCTCATTTAGATGTGGAGCCTAAAATAGTCAACCTCATAGAAGCAGAGTTGAATGGTGGTTGCCAGGGGCTGTGGGGAGGGGTAATGGGGAAGTAATGGTCAAAGGGTATTAAGTTTCATTTATGCAAGGTAAGTAAATTCTGGAGACCTACTATAGAGCATAGTGCCTGTAACCAACAATACTGTATTGTGTACTTAAAATTTCCTAAGAGGGTAAATGTTATATTAAGTGTTTTTACCACATGCACACACACAAAATAATAATGTTAAAGAGGGGCAGGAGGGAATTTTGGGAAGTGATGTATATGTGTATGTTTTTGATGATGGTGATGGTTTTATGGGTATATATTTGTACCCAAACTCATCAAGTTGAAAACATAAATATGCACAGTTCCTTATATGTCAATCATACCTCAGTAGTTTAAGAAAAAAAAAAAAAAAAGAAACATAAATTCCCAGGAGTTCTCTTTTTCTATTCATTCTATTCATTCTATTCTATTCTATTCTATTCTATTCTATTCTATTCTATTCTTTCTTTCTATTCTATTCTATTCTATTCTATTCTATTCTATTCTATTCTATTCTATTCTATTCTATTCTAGTTAATATATGTGTTATATTAGTTTCAGGTGTATAATATAGTAATTCAAAAATTCTATACATTACTCAGTGCTCATCATGATAAGTGTACTCTTATTCCCCTTGCCTATTTTACCCATCCCCCAAACCACTTCCCCTCTGGTAACTTTGTTATCTATAGTTAATCTGTTTTTTGGCTTGTCTCTCTTTTTCTTTGTTCTTTTGTTTTATTTCTTAAATTCTACATATGAATGAAATCATATGGTATTTGTCTTTCTCTGACTGACTTATTTCACTTAGCATGATAACCTCT
This sequence comes from Mirounga angustirostris, assembly GCF_029215605.1. Taxonomy (NCBI): domain Eukaryota; kingdom Metazoa; phylum Chordata; class Mammalia; order Carnivora; family Phocidae; genus Mirounga; species Mirounga angustirostris. The sequence continues at coordinate 18,931,387 of NW_026991712.1, read as the reverse complement.
AGATCTATCCATGTTATTGCAAATAGCAAGATTTCGTTCTTCTTTACAGCTGAGTAATATTCCATCATATTTATATGTATACCACACCTTCTTTATCATTTATTGATAGACACTTGGGTTGCTTCCATAATTTGACTACTGTAAATAATACTGTGATAAACACAGGGGTGCATATATCTTTTTGAATGAGTATTTTCATATTCTTTGGGTAAATACCAGTAGTGGAATTACTGGATTGTATGGTAATTCTATTTTTAACTTTTTGAGGAACCTCCATACTGTTCCACAGTGGCTGCACCAGTTTGCATTTGCACCAACAATGCACAAGTTGTTTCTTGTATTTTTTATTTTAGCCATTCTGAAAGGTGTGAGGTGATATCGTTGTGGTTTTGATTTGCATTTCCCTGATGATTAGTGATGTTGAGCATGTTTTCATGTGTCTTTTGGCCAACTGCATGACTTTGGAGAAATGTCTGTTCATGTCTTCTGCCCATTTTGTAATTGGATTAATTGGGCGTTTTGGTGTTGAATTCTATAAGTTCTGTATATATTTTGGATACTAGCCCTTTATTGGATATGTCATTTGCCTATATCTTCTCCCATTCTCCCATTGGCTTTTAATTTTGTTCATGGTTTCCTTTGCTGTGCAGAAGCTTTTCATTTTGATGGAGTCCCAGTAGTTTATTTTTGCTGTTGTTTCCCTTGCCTCAGGAGACATATCTAGAAAAATGTTGCTATGGCCAGTGTCAGAGAAATTACTGCCTGTGCTCTTGTCTAGGATTTGTATGGTTTCAGATCTCACATTTAGGTTCTTAATCCATTTTGAGTTTATTTTTCTGTAGAGTGAAAGAATGTGGTCCAGTTTTATTCTTTTGCATGTAGCTGTCCAATTTTTCTAACACCATTTGTTGAAGAGACTGTCTTTTCCCAGTTGCATATTCTTGCCTCCTTTGTTGAAAATTAATTGACCATATGATTGTGGGTTTATTTCTGGGCTCACCATTCTATTTCATCGATCTCTATGTCTGTTTTTGTGCCAGTACCATACTGTTTTGATTACTATAGCTTTGTAGTCTATCTTGATATCTGGAATTGTGATACCTCCAGTTTTGTTCTTCTTTTTCAAGATTGCTTTGGCTATTTGGGGTCTTTTGTAGTGCCATACAAATTTTAGGATTATTTATTCTAGTTTTGTGAAAAATGCTGTTGGTATTTTGATAGGGACTGCATTAAATGTGTAGAATGCTCCAGGTAGTATGGACATTTTAACAATACTTGTTCTTCCAATCCATGAGCATAGAATGTCTTTCCATTTGTGTTGTCTTCAATTTCTTTCATCAATATTTTATAGTTTTCAGAGTACAGATCCTTCACCACCTTGGTTAAGTTTATTCCTAGGTATTTTATTATTTTTGGTGCCTTTATAATTGGAATTGTTTTCTTAATTTCCCTGTTACTTCATTATTAGTGTATAGAAATGCAATGGATTTCTGTGTATTGATTTTGTATCCTGTGACCTTACTGAATGCATTTATCAGTTCTAGTAGTTTTTTGGTGGTCTTTAGGGTTTTCTATATACAGTATCATCTCATCTGTAAATAGTGAAAGCTTTACTTCTTCCTTACCAATTTGGATTCATTTTATATTTCTTTTTCTTGTCTGATTTCTGTGGCTAGGATTTCTAGTACACAGTTGAATAAAAGTGATGAAAGTAGACATTTTGGGGGCGCCTGGGTGGCTCAGATGATTAAGCGTCTGCCTTCAGCTCAGGTCGTGTTCCTGGGATCCTGGGATCGAGCCCCACATCGGGCTCCTGGCTCAGCAGGGAGCCTTCTTCTTCCTCTCCCTCTGCCTCTCCCCCTGCTCATGCTCTCTGTCTCTCTCTGCATCTCTGTGTCTCAAATGAATAAATAAAATCTTAAAAAAAAAAAAGAAAGTAGACATTTTGTCTTATTCCTAGTCTTGGAAAAGCTCTCAGTTTGTCCCTGTTGAGTATGATGTTAGCTGTGTTTTTTTTCATATATGGCCTTTATTATATTGAAGTGTGTTCCCTCTAAGCCTACTTTGTTGAAGGTTTTTTTTAAAAACATGAATGGATGTTGTACTTTGTCAAATGCCTTTTCTGCATCTATTTACATTATCATATGGTTTTTATCTTTTCTCTTTTGATATGATGTATCACACTGATTTGCAAATATTGAACCACCCTTGCATTTTAGGAATAAATTCCACTTGATTGTGGTGAATGATTTTTTAAGTGTATTCTTGGATTTAGTTTGCTAATATTTTATTAAGGATTTTTGCATCTGTGCTCATCAGAGATATTGGCCTGTAGCTGTCTTTTTTTTGTAGTGTCTTTATCTGATTTTGGTATCAGGGTAATGCTGGCCTTGTAGAATGAATTTGGAAGCATTCCTTCCCTTCAGTTTTTTGGATTAGTTTGAGAGAAATAGGTATTAATTCTTCTTTAAATGTAGAATTCACTTGTGAAGCCATCTGGTCCTAGATGTTTGTTGGGAGTGTTTTGATTGCTGATTCAATTTCATTGCTGGTAATCAGTCTTTAAATTTTGTATTTCTTCTTGAAGAAGACATTTTTGGGTTTGGGAGATTATATGTTTCTAAGATTTTATTCATTTCTTCCAGTTTGTCCAATTTGTTGGCATCTAATTTTTCATAATTTTCTCTTATAATTCTTTATATTTCTGTTGTATCATTTATTATTTATCCTTTTCCATTTCTGATTTTGTTTATTATGAGTCCTCTCTTTCTCTCTTTTTTCATGAGTCTAGCTGAAGGTTTATCAGTTTTGTTGATCTTTCTGAAGAACCAGCCCCTGGTTTCATTGATCTCTTCTATTGTCTTTTTAATTTCTATTTTGTTTATTTCTGTTCTAATCTTTATTATTTCCTTCCTTCTACTGGTTTTGGGTTTTGTTTGTTCTTCTTTTTCTAGCTCCTGCAAGTGTAAGGTTATGTTATTTATTTGAGATTTTTCTTGCTTCTTGAAATAGGCCTGTATTGCTATAAATGTCCCTCTTAGAATGGCTTGTGCTGCACCTCAAAGATTTTGAACTGTTGTGTTTTCATTTTCCTTTGTGTCCATATAGTTTTTTATTTCCTCTTTGATTTCTTTGTCAACCCATTCATTGTTTAGTAGCATGTTATTTAACCTCCATGTGTTTTTGTTCTTTCTAGATTTTTTCTTGTAGTTGATTTCTAGTTTCATAGAGTTGTAGTTGAAAAAGATGCGTGATATGAATCCAGTCTTCTCAAATTTGTTGAGACTTGTCTTATGGCCTAATATGTGATCTATTCTTGAGAATGTTCCATGTGTACATTAAAGAAATGTGTATCCTGCTGTTTTTTGATGGACCTCCTTGGGTTGATTTTGTTGGTGACTCTGTGCTTCCTGGATCTGGATTTCTGTTTTGTTCCCAGATTCGAGAAGTTTTTAGCTATGATTTCTTCAAATAAATTTCCTTCCCCCTTTCTCTCTTTTCTCTTTTTGGGATCCCTATGAGGTGAATGTTGTTATACTTGATGGTGTTGCTGATTTCCTTAAGTATATTTCCATTTTTTATTGTTTTTTTCTCTTTCCTGTTCAGCTTGATTGCCTTCCATTACTTTGTTCTCCAGGTTGCTGATCCATTCTTCTGCTTCCTCTAGTCTAGTGTTTATTTCATCTAGTGGATTTTTAATTTCAGTTATTGAGTTCTTCATCTCTGATTTGTTCTTTTTTTTTATGTTTTCTATCTCTTCATTGAGGGTCCCAATGAGGTCCTTCACTCATTTCTCAAGTCCAGTGCATATCTTTATGGTCATTACTTTAATTTATTTATTATTTTTTTTGGAAGCAAGATTTTTTAAGTTTAAATTCAATTAACATGCAATCTATTACTGGTTTCAGAGGTCAGTGATTCCTCAGTCTTATATAATACCCAGTGCTCATTACATCATGTGCCCTACTTAATGTCCATCACCCAGTTACCCCATACCTTCACCCCCCTCCCCTCCAGCAACCCTCAGTTTGTTTCCTATGATTAAGAGTATCTTATGATTTGTCTCCCTCTTTGATTTCATCTTGTTTTATTTTTTCCTCTCTTCCCCTATGATACTCTGTTTTGTTTCTTAAATTCTACATATCAGTGAGATCATATGATAATTGTCTTTCTCTGATTGACTTATTTCACTTAGCATAATACCCTCTAGTTCTATCCATGTCATTGTAAATGGCAAGATTTCTTTTTTTTTTTTGATGGTTGAGTAGTATTCCATTGGTATATATACCACATCTTTTTTTTTTTTTTAAAGATTTTATTTATTTATTTGAGAGAGAGAGAATGAGAGACAGAGAGCATGAGAGGGAGGAGGGTCAGAGGGAGAAGCAGACTCCCTGCTGAGCAGGGAGCCTGATGCGGGACTCGATCCTGGGACTCCAGGATCATGACTTGAGCCGAAGGCAGTCGCTTAACCAACTGAGCCACCCAGGCGCCCTATACCACATCTTTTTTATCCATTCATCTGTTGAAGGACATCTGGGTTCATTCCATAGTTTGCCTATTGTGGACAGTGCTGCTATAAACACTGGGTACAGGTGCCCCTTTGATAATAGCTCTTTTTTTTATTTTTAAGATTTTTTATTTATTTATCTGAGAGAATGGGAGACAGAGAGCACGAGAGGGGGAGGATCAGAGGGAGAAGCAGACTCCCCGCTGAGCAGGGAGCCCGATGCGGGACTCGATCCCGGGACTCCAGGATCATGACCTGAGCTGAAGGCAGTTGCTTAACCAACTGAGCCACCCAGGCGCCCTTCTTTTTTTTTTTTTTTTTAATAATAATAGCTCTTTTTTTTTTTAAGATTTTTTATTTATTTATCTGAGAGAGAGAATGGGAGACAGAGAGTACGAGAAGGGGAGGATCAGAGGGGAGGTGCCCCTTTGGATCACTACATTTGTATCTTTGGGGTAAATACCCAGTAGTGCAATTGCTGGGTTGTAAGGTAGCTCTATTTTCAGCTTCTTGATGAACTTCCATATTGTTTTCCAGAGTGGCTGTACCAACTTGCATTCCCACCAACAGTGTAAGAGGGTTCCCCTTTCTCCACAACCTCTCCAACATTGGTCATTTCCTGACTTGTTAATTTTAGCCATTCTGCCTGGTGTGAAGTGGTATCTCATTGTGGTTTTGATTTGTATTTCCCTGATGCCAAGTGATGTTGAGCATTTTTTCATGTGTCTGTTGGCCATTTGTATGTCTACTTTGGAAAAAATGTCTGTTTATGCCTTCTGCCCATTTCTTGATTGGATTATTTGTTCTTTGGGTGTTGAGTTCTCCAATAGGCATATTACTTATGTCTGTTTCATTTAGCTCTCTTGCTGTGATTTTGTCCTGTTCTTTCATTTGAGACGTATTCCTCTGTCTCTTCATTTGTTTGTGTCATTTCTATGTGTTAGGAAAGTCGGCTACATCTCCTGCTCTTGAAAGTAGTGGCCTTATGAAGAAGAGGTCCTGTAGTGCCCTGTGAACCAGCACCTCAGAACCAGGTGCTGAGGGGGTATCTCCTATGTGTGTTGAGTGAGCCCTACTGTTGTGGCTGAACCACATTTGCCACATTTGTCCAGTTGTCTGTTGAGGCTCTCTTTGCCCATTGTGGGTTTGTTTCCTGTGTTATTAGTGGGCTAGTCTGGAGCCGCTTTGGGCTCGAGTTGAGTCAGATGAGGTATTTGTCAGAGATGCAGTAGCACCAAACTACAGGGCACTTTCCCTGTGTTGTCCCTTGACAAGCTTTCTTTCTTTCTTTCTTTTAAAGATTTTATTTATTTATTTGACAGAGAGAGACATAGTGAGAGCGGGAACACAAGCAGGGGGAGTGGGAGAGGGAGAAGCAGGCTCCCTGTGGAGCAGGGAGCCTGATGTGGGGCTCGGTCCCAGGACCCTGGGATCATGACCCAAGCTGAAGGCAGATGCTTAACCAACTGAGCCACCCAGTTGCCCCCCTTGACAAGCTTGCATTGGTGGCTGGAGCCTGAAGTCAGACCTGATGTCTGCCCCCAACCCACTGCTGGGGCCACAGTTGGACTGGTGTGTGTGTGGTTATCTTACCCCTTCCTAGGGCAGGAGTCACTTTTGAGTGGTTCTGGTTCCTGTTGGGGCTGCTTGCATGCTGCCAGGTTTGTGGCACTGCTCTGGATGGGCTCCAGCCAAGGGCATGTTGGAAGTGTTAGGTTTGCAGGAGAATGCATGGGTGGGGTGCATGGTGCCAGCAAGATCCATAGTGATTTGCTGTGGGAGTGGACCTGTAGCCACCCAGGAAACTCCTGTGAGGCCAGGCTGGGATGGAGGGGTCATGTCCACAGAACAGCGCTGGGGCAGGGCACACTGTTAGCAATAGATGGAGAGAGTTGGCACTGTGCTATTTCCTGCAAATGTCTGTGTATCTAGGTTGGGGCGTGGGGAAAGGAAATGGTGACTGCCAGCTCTTTTGTTCTTGGAGAAGTCTCCCAAAGATCCCTGCCTCTCCAGCATATGCTCTGACATTAGTAAATAAATCTCCTTCCCATATACCCCAGGCACTTTTTAAACTGCAACTTCTGTGCTATATCTTAGCAAGGCTGTTTGTTGTGCCATTTAAAGGCAGGGACTCCATCCTCCTGTTTCTCCCAGAGCAGAGCCGCTGATTTTTGAAAGTTCCAGGTGTTAAGTCCCACTAATTGTTAGGCCTCTCTGGTTTTCAAAGCCAGAGGTGATGGGGATTAATCTTCCCTTGTGGGTCCCCCACGCGGGGGTGCCTGATGTGGGGTCTGGTCTCTCCCCTCTCTGTGCCTATGGTGCCCCTCCCTCCTGAGGATGGTCCCATGGGTCTCTTTCACTCCCCACTATGTCTCTGCCTTTCCTCCCCTCTTTTCTACATTTAGTTGTGAAGAGTCTCTTCTGCCAGGCTTTGGGTCATTTTCTGGGTTATATACACTGATGTGGATGTATTTAATTTCTTTTTCAAAGAAAGAAGGGCACTGTGGAGTGTCTTCCATCTGTCTCCTTTACATCTATAACACAAAGCATCATCATATTGCCCTGGGTGTTAACTATTTCCTAATAGTTTTCTGTCTCTGGGTCCTTTCTTCTGTGATCTATTTGCTACAATACAACCAGAGTTATTTTTCTTTCTGGAATCTAGAGCTAATCATGTCATTCTCCCACTTAATAAAAATCTTGGAAGTTTAAGCATATACAATTCAAGATAAAGTCAATATTTAAAGAATTCAGGGTCTCAGTACACCCTAGTACTTGACCTCAAGTGACCTTTCTATGTTCACCACTTCCACATCACCTACAGCACTCTCCATTCTAACCTTTGTGGTTTCTATTCTGTCAAAGCGAACATTATCGCATCACAAAATTTTTCTTTTGATGTTCCCCAGTCAAGAATGCATTTAGTCATACTCTCTACCTATAAAGGTCCAGTTTAAATACCTCATACTGTGTGTGGATTGCCTATCCTGACTCACCTTTAGAAGTACATGATTATACCATATTACTTGTATACACATTTAACATTATTATCATTCTTTCTTTGTAACATAGCTACTTTTGTGTATCTAGCTCATCTACTAGATTATGAGGGTTGCTTCATGGGCATGAATTACACAGTACCCCATGTTTAGAAGAACTTCATACTTGGTTGAATGCTATGCCACCACCTATCACCATCTTGAAAATTTTAAGAATTTTCCAACAAGTAACCCTGCATTTTCATTTTGCCCCAAGTTCTGCAAATATTGTAGGTCATGCTATCCTTAAGGTCAAGAGCTATTTCAGATTCATCTTTACCTCTACCTGTACTATGTCTTTCACCTAGTTGCTGCCTATTTTAAAGTACTTGTTGAAAAAAATAATGGAAATGAGTAACCAGGTGACTTAATTAAAACATGTCAGAGCAGGAACTGGGTATTGAACCTATCTGAGAAGTCTGGGTATCAAGGGAGCTAAGATTTCCCAAGGTCTTGTCTCTATGGCATTAAGTTCTAAGGATTTTCCACAAACCACACTTACTACTTACTGGAGAGTAACATATTTCTACCAGAGGCAAATAACAGGCTTCAAGATGAAGCTACCTCCAGGACTGCCCACTGATGCTCTGAGGCATGGGATTGGAATCTCTTTTAAAGATGGGAGGCAGTGAAATCCCTTCCCAAAGTTCACATGATGGGAGATTCTTGGCATTCTTCTTGTACTAGGCACACATTTGGTCAGACTAGCCCACACATCTGGTTTCCTAAGGAATCATCTTTTGGTGGTTTCTAGACCAAATTGCTACAGGGAGAGGGAATGGGATTATTTCTAGGAATGATTGCCCCTAAGTGAGAATAAGCATGAAGTATAGGAAGTGGGAGGCAAAAATCTGTAAAAGAACAACGCTTTTATTTCCAAATAGCATTCTTTACTCTTGTCCCCTCATTCATGCCTAAACTACTATCCCCACATGAACACAATGATTTCCCTTTACCTTTCAGAGTGTTTGAAATTTAATGTTCTTGCTTTCAAGAAATGGAAGTTATTTTGTAAAATCAGTTGCTAGTAATTTAGGCTGGTTCTTTAAGGGACTACAAAGACTATGACTTTTTAAAAAAGCAAAAGAGAGAAAATTAGACCTTTTTGAGTGGAGGGATATAGGATTTTTGTGTTGAGGACAGGGGAAAGGAGGAGCCATTCAGGAGAGCAAATGGGATCTTGTGTGTAGTAGTAGGAAAGCAGCCATAAGCAATAAGCAAGTGAGTGGATGTGGCTATTTTCCAATAAAACTTTATTTGCCAAAAACTGATGACAAGCTGGATTTGGCTCTTGGGCTGTAGTTTGTCAACTCCTGCTCTAGAAAAATTGACAGTGGTACACTGGGAGAAATTATACAGAAATCCTTCTTTTAATATTGTTTATAATACCAGGGATCTGAAATGGCCATTGCCAGTAGGATGGTTGCAAACATTGTTTTATACTCAATTAGTTGAATGCTGTATAGTAGTGAAAGGAAATAATCTCTAGCCATGTGCATTAGTGTGAACAAATCCTAGACATAGTGTGGAATAAATGGAGTAAGCCACAGAAGTTATATATATGATTCTAAAGTTCAGAATAGGTAAGCAGAATATAAATATATTTAGGGATTCATATACAGGTGGGGAAACTACAGAAGAAAAAAGGGGATGATGAAGAGAGGCTCAGAGTTACCACTGGGCAGAAAAGGGGTATGAGAACCAGTAAAGTTCTAGGAGCTTTGAGTGCTGGTCAGTTCTACTTCTTAAGCTGGTCTGTTGAACATAAAGGTATTTATTTATTTGTTTGTTTGTTTAAGAGACACACACATTTTTTTTTTAAATGCACCTTTTGGGTAAATATGAAATTAAAAATAAAAGTAGATCTAAGTAACTTGTGTCAGGCCATTCAACTAGGAAGTGGCAAGATGGGGATTTGAACTTTGGTCTCTTTGGTTCCAATGCTCAAAATCTTTCTACCCACTCCTTATGTGCCTGGGTTTGAGCCAGAATTATTTTATTGTCATCCTTTCACTTAATCACTTCTCTGTTTATACTGAGACACCACAAAACAGATTTGTACAGCCTCCATTTCTATCCAAATCAGTGGAGCCTGTCAAGTTAATTGGTTGTGACACTCGGCTTGCAGAATGTGTAATTACCAACTGCATTGCGTGGGAAGCTCAGATGACAGTTAATAGTACATGTAGACAGAAATCTGTGTGTTGCTACAACTGAAGAACAAGCCAAGAATGTAACTTTAATCAAAATGCCAATGTAGTGCACCAGAAAATAGTTCTATGTGGAAACGCAAACCAGAAAGATCTATAAACCTTCCTATTTATAATTCACAATTAGTCTCTGTGCGTCTTATTCTTTTAACCTCAGGTATGGAAGACCCGTGTATCCTCCTGGGCACAGATGGAAGAATATCCCGACCCCAGCTCCACAGTGAAACCAAAGTTTCTGTCCCGACCCCTGCAGCAGCTGATAGGTGAGTGTGGCTGATTTGTCAGCCAAGTACACTTTCAAATAGGAGCAACCAAAGTTCTGGAAATAGCAAAGAGCAGCTGATTATATGCCAGGAGCTCTTGTACCACCTACAGTGGAAGGGGTTTTGCAGCTAGACAAGTGGAGTTTGTGTTCTGGCTTTGCCACTTGAAAGCTAAGTGATCTTGAGCAAATGACTTCACCTGAGTCTATATTCTCATTGGTAAACATTTATAAATAGCTCATACTTTTCAATCCTGGCTGCTCATTAGAATCTTCTAGAGAGATTTAGAAAAGATCAATACAATGACCTCACCTGCCTTGGACTGGACCAATTAACCAATTTGGTGTTGGGAAGAAGAGGAGAGTCCTGGGCCTTGTCATTTTTGGAAAAGCTTAATACATTTTATAAAGTGGGTTAGAATTTCTGCCATATAGGTGGTTGTGTGACTCCCGCCCCAGAAGAAGGACCTTACAAAAAGCATTTGTTTTGATTCTCTCCTTTATGATGGGAAAGCAATATGTAGAGATGATCCAGCCAATATCCAATGGCCAGTTAAGTGGTGGAACCAGCTCTAGACCAAAGTTAGGGGTTCAATATCTGGATTTAGGGAGGACAGAAACATTCAGTCCATCACAGTATATGAATCTCCTTACTGAGTGGCTTGCTAGACCAAAAATCTATCACCCTGGTCCATGGAATATTGAAAAAAAATCTTACATTAGTGATTCTTAGTCCTGGATATAAATTAGAATAACCTGGGAGCTTCTAAATAGTGCTACTTATCAGCACCTCTTCTCCTAACACCTGAATCAGAATCTTTGGGGAGAGGTGGAGACAGGGCATGGGGGTTGCAACCAAGGTTTAGAACTACTGATCTCCATGAAGCTGGGCCCTGGGGCAGAAAAGAGAGTCAGGTCACCTAGTGACAAGAAGGAGGTAAGACTCAGAAATGTCAAAAATGTCTCAATATAAGGTGAGAACATTCTCTGAAATTCCCTCATGAAAGAGGAGTTGAATAATTTTTGAGTTCCTACAGAGTTTCTTGCGTTATTGGGCACTCTCTCAGTTACTGTGTTTTGGACCATGCCAATTTTACCTCTGTCAAGTCTATGTAAGTCTAGGGGCTTGGGATTGCTTTAGATTTAGACATATGTGGTTTATATTATCACCAAACTGCTTTTCCTTCCATTGGATGCCTATACTCTCACACTAGCAGGTCATGGACTAGTCTACAGACTTCTGGGAACTTGGGCAAGTTACTTCCCTTCCTGGGCTCCAGTCTTTTTCATCTTGTAAAAGAAGGGCATCGGACAAGCCTAGAAAATTGATAAAATTGCAGAAGTGAAGCGATGCTAATTCTACGCTTTAACCCCTTCCACACACATGCCTTGGGCAAACTGTTTATATCATTTCAGTTTGTCTTCATGTTTTCCATTGTTCACTTTGGTAGGTTGTATTTTGTTCAAAATATTTGCTGCCCCTCCTTGGGGGCAATTATATGTTCTCACCATACTGAACTCAGGAGTGGATTTTAGCCGATGAAATGTGGGCAGAAGTGACTTGAGTCATTTTTGACCAGAAACTTTTAAGAGCCAGTTTGTGTTTTTGCCACATCTCTTTTTCCTTTGCCAGGAAATCATCAATAACCTCGATAGGAAAGATGACATGTAATTTATTGTCCAAACCAGGAATATTTGAAAGTGAGAGAGTACGCTATTGAGAGTGAAAAGATAGGCTATTAATAATTTCTCCAGGACAACAGGCATGACTAGGACTGTGTTGGATAAACTGGAATGTGTAGTCCTGATAGAGGATGCTTTGTCAATTTGGTTCCTGGGGAGAAGATGACACAGAGCAGAAGCAGAGCCAGCCCATGAGGGACACACATGGGAGAGAAATCACCCTCTGTAAGCCACAAAGGTTTCGGGGAACATAGTATAGCGCAACTTAGCCAACTGATACAGAAGTTTAACCAATACAGCTGACTGATGCAGAAAACATTGAAAAGTGGCTTTCTGTTGGCCTCAGTCACTGGGTCATCCGAGGGATTGCTGGACACTGAACATATGTTCAGAGGAGTCTGGAGTTGCTGGTAGCTTCTTCCAATTTAAAACAAGGAAAGCTGTCCCCTGCTATCCAAGTGGGCCCTGGTTATGTCCTGGACAGGCCAAGTCTCAAGAATGCCTACCTCACCCAAAATATCTTTCCAAGGGGTTTCTTTTGTAAATATCAACGTTGATCCATTTGACCATTCTACTCTGGCCAAAGCTGCTGGAAGCAGGGTGGAGACTCAAGTGTGAAAAATCCACAGGCTGGCCAACAACCTACTCAGTGGTATTGTGTAAATGCTGTAAGGGTCGGAGAGAATGTGAAGACTGGAGCAGCGTTCAGATCCTCCCTTCGGAAAATATCTGATTAAGAGACTTGAGACAACACGTGAGTTTGTAGATGTTGAAAGTCACACAGCATAAGGGGCAAAGGATATAACTGAGTCATGCTAACAGTGGACAGTAGGGTATACCAAAGTTGGGCTGCCAAAGATACAAGCAGTTTACCTGAGTACTAGAGATGTTGCTAGGTGAAATTTGTGTCTCCAGTTAACATTCTGGTCTTGGGGAGGTCATAATGGTAGTTGTTCCAGGGTTTCCGTGAAACTTGACTTTCACCATCCCTGGCTTTCCCTAATGCTGAGAGCATAGATACCATCCTCAGCAGCCTTCCTTTACGCATCATTTCAATGCCACCCCTCCCCCATTCCAAAATCTAAACTAGAGAATTCCTGTTCTTGAAACCAGAAAATGTTCTAACTCAGGCCAGAAAGGACAAGGCTAATTACAAATATTGATAATTGGCAATAGCAAAACCATGTGTGCAAAGTTAAAATTCCTGTCTCTTTTGCATGTGGAGCTTCTGGGTCTAACTCAGCAAGATCTTTGCACCATTTGACTGCCCCTAAATAAAACTGCTTTGCATTGGAATGGACTTTTACTTTGTCCTGTTTTGTTTGTTTTTTGTTTTGAGGGGTTGGCTCCAATCTTCTTGTAAAAAAAAAAAAAAAGGCACTTCCTCTTACTTCATGTGGTTTGTCTCACATCCAAAGGATGTCCTTTCTCTTTTGCTTCTGAGCCAATATTCCTTTTTCATGTGTCCCTAAAATTGTTGCTGAGAAATGCTGTGGCTCTCTCCTTCTGGCCTCAGGAAAGGGATTTGTGTATGATAGAACTTCAGTAACATGTGAATTAACTCTGACAAGTGTGGAGAAAGACTTAGGTCATTGTTAGCTTGTTGTTCTTTATCAAGCCTTTTAGTATCTTAAAGCTGGAAAGGTTGTCAGACGTCATTGAGTCTAAGAGTCCCGAGGGTATAATTACACCTTTATAGCCCCATGGCTAGTGAATGGCATAGATGGAATAACATCCCAGGTGTATGGATTCTTAAGTGAGCACTCTTCCTATGAATCAGCTTCTCATTCTCCAGTGCAGCTTTTACATTTGTATGTTCTAAGTTATCTCTTCAAGTTGGATGTTTTGGCTTGGATTTGTAAAAAACTTCATTCATTCATTCGTATTGCATAGACTTTCCTTTTTGAAACCTTTTCTAACCCCAACAGCTATATATCCCAGTGCTAAGCACTGGGGATATAAACATACATATGACACAACGTTTGAGCCTGAGGAATGGCAGGAATTCAAAAATTGGTATCGCAATTCAACATATTAAGTACTTTGGGAACTGAGAGTAGAAACGAACCAATTGGGCTGTCGGCAATGGGGAAGAAGAGATTTTGCAGAGAGAGTTACATTTAGCAGCATTTTGAAGGATATGTAAGAGATTGCTGGATTCCCAGAAAGGGTAGGGTTGGGAGGAGGACAATCAGGCAGCTTGCACAAAGGGTCATGAAAGGAAGGGATGGTGGTAATGTCAGGATGGCAGGAACATGGGGTGTGCGAAGACAAGAGTGCAAAATGCACTTGGAGAGGGAAGCGTAGAGAGGGCCAGGCCTTCTTTGCCATCTCAGGAGCTTAGAGTTTATAAGGATGTAGACAAGAGATCTCTAAACAAGGAGAGGGGAGAGGTGGAAGCAGAGGGACCAATTGAGAAGACGTCACATATAATGAAAGGGTGAAAAGATCCAGATGTCCAAAACTGCCAGTGGTAGGAAAGATTTGAAGTGGGAGGCTGAACTCAGAATCTGTCTTGAAGGAATGATTTTATGGGTTGAAGGGGAGAAGAGAACCACAGATGACTCTGAGGGTATAATTGTGGGGACTGGGTGCATGATGGCAGCAAATTGTGCAAAAAAGGAAGGGAAAGAGCAACAAGGTTTTGGGCAAGGATGACTGAAGATGTAGACATGTCACAAAGAAGGTGCTGTGTAAGTGGAAGCTATAATTATGTGATTCTCTATTACGAAAAGGGTCAGGATGAGATCCAGAAGAAAAGGGAGCAGAAATGCAGCATCTGAACATTGGTTCTAAGTTTCAAAGGAGAGAAATAAAGATACTTGAATGTTCCTCCAAATTATCTGGACTGGGTCACAGAAAAAGGGATGGCAAAAGGAATTTAAGGCAATTTGTGCAGTGGATAGGGTATGAGAAAGCTTAACTTAAAAACTGCATGATCTTTTAAGTGAAATCACCTGTCTGCAGTGCATTCCAGGGCTTGGGAGGTTTCGAAGGGAAAAGAGAGTGTGTGAGACAACACAGGCTGTGCTCCACGGGGTAAAACAAACAACACCAACAGCAAACCAACAACAACAACAAAACCACAACTAACCAAAAAATAAATAAATAAAAAAGAAAAGAAAGAACACCTCCCCAAATTGCAGTAGTTTAATACATCTGACATTTTCATTCACCCAACAGCTTTATGAAGAAGATTGCTCACCTTCATTTCATAGATAAAGAAACAGATTTGTGTGCTCGTTTCGGCAGCACATATACTAAAATTGGAACGATACAGAGAAGATTAGCATGGCCCCTGCGCAAGGATGACACGCAAATTCGTGAAGCGTTCCATATTTTTAAAATAAATAAAAAAAATAAATAAATAAAGGTAGAGGTAGGAACAACCAAAAAAAAAAGAAAGAAACAGATTTGTTGGAGGGCATACTAGACGGAGAGCTGTGAGATCTCTCGGGCACCAGAGCCTGTGTGTTCTCTTCGCATTCCATCATGCAGAGGTGCCTCTCACGTGGAGGACACCACCCCATTACAGATTATGTGCTTCTAGCCAAAATGGAGCTCTGGAAACGAAATGTCTATACTGTTTGCTACCTATCGCCTAACTGTGAAGTTCTTCCCTGGGAGAGAGGGAAGGGAGACTGTATCTCCCACTTCCTCTGTCTCTTTGCCTCCCAAGGAGGAGGAGGTCAGAGGAAGTTAGTGTCCACGGGGTTGACAAGGTAAATTGACATATTTGGGTTTAAATCCTCATTCTAGCCACTCGTTAGCTGTGTGGACCTAGACAAGCTGCTTAACATTTCTGGATCTCGGTTTCTTTAACCTGTAAAATGGGGATACGAACAGTACTTATTTCAAACGTTTATTGTGAGGATGAAATAAAATAGTATACCTAAAGTCCTTAGCACATTGCTTATTGTACAGTAAGTAATCTGTACATATTTGCTACTATTATGTTGACTGTTTTAAGAACTCTTGGCCTCTTGTTTCCCATTTCTGTGCATGATGATTCCCACAAACCATTGCTTAATGAAAGCTGAATTGCCAACAATAAAATAGATGTATTTTTTTTAAATGGTTTTGTGGGTATGGAAATGTTCTGTGTAGATGAGTACATTCCAATCATATTTATAAGCTTCTTCTTTTTTTTTTTAAAAAGATTTTATTTATTTATTTGAGACAGAATGAGAGAGAGAGAGAGCTCATGAGAGGGGGGAGGGTCAGAGGGAGAAGCAGACTCCCCGCGGAGCAGGGAGCCCGATGCGGGACTCGATCCCGGGACTCCAGGATCATGACCTGAGCCGAAGGCAGTCGCTTAACCAACTGAGCCACCCAGGCGCCCTATAAGCTTATTCTAAAGTCACAGAATTGGTTGAAAGGAACTCATGAGCCTTAATTAGAGGCATCAAGAAGGATGTGGATTTCTTAGTATACTTTTTATGGATGTACAACCTACATTTGGTAAACTGAACAGATCTCAAGCTACAACTCAATAAACATTTACAAAGTGAACACACTTGTGTAACACCAGTGTTGCTCCAGATAAAAATAGAGAAAATTGACAGCACCATGCTATCCCCACTTCTGCCTCTTCCAGTTAGCCCCTTATGCCACCGAAAGTAACCACTGTACTAACTTCTATTACCCTACATTAGTTTCTCCCCCCTCTTTGATTTTTATATAAAAGGGATCTTAGATCATGTATTTTTGCTTGTTATGTTTTTGAAATTCATTCATATCATGTATGAAGCAGGAGTTTGTTTTGTTTTATTGTTTTATATTCTATTATAGGACTATACTACCACAATTTTCTTTTCCACTATTCATGGACAATGCTGCTTTTAATATCTATCTATCTATCTATTATCTATCTATCTATCTATCTATCTATCTATCTATCTATCTATCTATCATCTATCTATTCTTTGTACTTCAATGAACACAGTGCATTTCTTTTGGGAAAATAATTTAGAGAAAGAATCACTGGGTCATGGGATATATACTCAGGTTTAGTAAATAGCATCAAATAGTTTCTAAAGTAGTTGTACCAGTTTTCACTTCCAACAGCAAGATATGAAAGTTCCAGTTTTTGGCACACTAACACTGATCCATTCAGTGGTTATTTTTAAATTTTTGCCAGTTTTATGGATATGTAAAATGTTTTCACTTTGGTTGGAATCAGCAGCTCTTTAATGTCTTGTAACGTTGAGCACCTTCCCATGTGCTTATTGTCATTTAGATTTCCTCTTGTGTGAAATATCTACTGAAGTCTTTTACCTATTTTTAAAAATTGGGTTGTCCTTTCTTATTAGCATAAAAAAGATTTAAAAAAATTCTCAATACAAGCTCTTTGTCAGATTTCTATATTGCAGATACATTCTCCGGCATTTTTACTCTCTTAGTGATATCTTTTGATGAACAGAAATAGTTAATTTTACTATGTTCGATTTATCAGTATTTCCCTTTGTTGGTGTTTATTTGTCCTGTTGTGTGTGCTGGGCAGTAGACATGTGCAGGACAGCTTTGGCTGCTGATGGGTGATAGGAGGAGGAGGGTGGTGAGGAGAGTCATTGAACTGAAGGGAGTGAAGCCATCCAGAGGCTAGACAGGTCATGACTTGGGGTCAAGGAGTTGACACCAGAACAGGAAAAGAGTGAACAGACTGTCGAGGTTTGACATGAGCAAGGATATGATTACTCCTTTATTTCACAGAAGAGAGACATTTTCTAAGACTTTAATCTCAAGACAAGACCCTGGATGGAGTCCAAGGTTATGGTTTGATTTTTCTTTTTCTTTTTATACTTGGGTCCAATCTGCGGCAAGGTGGCACAGTGCTGATTCAAAGCTTCTGAAGTCTGAGAGGTTGCAAATGGTGTTAAACTCAACCCAAATTGCTTTCAGGATCCAATGAGTTAGTGGGGGCCGTGTTTTTATGCATTATATGCTTAGGAAATGCCTCTTCCTTGCCTTGTATGTAATTATATTAACTTGAGTAACAGCATGGGGATGATTTTGACTTGTGATGGAGTGAAAGCCAAACTAAGGTGTTTGTTTTTGTTGTTGTTGTTGTTGGTGGTGTTCTTTTGTTTTATTTTAAAGCATGGACTGTGGTTTCTATTTTATTTTTAAAAAAGAATCTTACATTCATTTAATTAGTATTATATAGCTTATTTATTTAATTGTACTGATGTGATCCAGGTGCTTTTACATAGGTTATCTCATTTAGTCTCCACAATAAAGGGGGTTATTACCAGTATTTTACAGATGGGGAAACAGAGGCTAAAAGAAATGAGCTAGCTTGCCTAAGAACCCTTGGCTAGTACAGGACAGAGTCCAGATTGAAGCTGTATTTTTATTATGAAAGTCCCTGCCACCGTTTTGAATTTTAGGATTAAGAATTATTCATAGTTGGGGCACCTGGGTGGCTCAGTTGGTTAAGCGTCCAACTCTTGATTTCAGCTCAGGTCATGATCTCAGGGTGGTGAGATTGAGCCCTGCGTTGGATTCTCTCTCTCCCTCTCCCTCTGCCCCTCCCCCCCCCCACACTCTCTCTCTTAAAAACAAAACAAAACAAAACAAAAACCAAAAAAACCACACACACACACAAAAACTATTCACAATAATAAGCCTCATTTTAATGCACCCCGTTTTCGGAGCATATAAGAATGGTGACCTAGAAGTTGAGCCCTCCACTAAAATTCTTAGTTGCTGACTTAACTAAGAACTTAACTAAGAACTTAGCTATTCAGCCTCTAGTACCTCATTTTCCTTAATTGTTAAATGGGATAAATAATGCCTACCTTAAAAAGTTGCTCTGCGTTTGTTTATTCTTTCATTCCTTCTTTCATGCACATAAATGAAGGAATGATGCCCCTTTGAAGCATTGTCACTAAGTTGCAATTTACTCAAACTTCCTCCTTAATGCAATGCCTAGTATTGCTTTGTGGTTTAACAGGTGTAATGTCCTCTTTTCCTCTCCCATTCTACACTCCCAAGCCAATTAATTCAGTTAGGGGGTCAGTTGTAGTCAGGTCACGTTCAACATGCTTTTGCATGTTTTCGGCACCTGGTGTTCATATCCTTTTGTCTATTGCTTCCCCTCCCCACCCACCTCCCTGCATCCCTTGTTCTAGTAAAAGAAACCTCAAGTTTTACTTAGAGAATCAGTTCTCTTCCACTCTGGGTCTACATCATTTAGGCAGAGATGACCCCATCCTTGGACTCCAGCTATAGGTATACACATCTCAATCCTGACAAATCAGAGAACTGGCTGCATGATCTTGGCCAGTGTTTGATTCAGGGATGGGCAAGTGACACAAGCAGGGCCAGTCAGAGGGAATCCACGGACTTATCAGATAAAATGAGTGGGAAAGAGGCCCCTTTACTCACCAGGCTTGCTAAGTGAATAGATGTAAGTTTGAAGCTGCTGGAAACCACTTTTGCTGGCTCGCCCGGGAATCTATCTGAGAATGCAGAGAAATGCTGAAGCAAGAGCTGGAGAGACCAGCAATGTCTTGATGACATTTTTTTTGAGGCACTGGGCCTAGTGGTTCCCAAATTGGCCACATCTCTTGAACATATCAATTACAGGAGGCAATCATTGTTTCAGCCAGTTTGAGAAGGATTGCTATGACTTGAAACTGAGTGAGTCCTGATGGGACTCCAACCTGGTGGGCTGGTGTTCATGAACTCTGAGACGCCCCATTTCCTCTCATTTCAGGGCCTTTGTTCGCTTCACCATAACCTTTGGAGCTCAAGGCCTGCTCTTGTCACTTGGCCAGCCCCCTGGTGTGGTAGCCACTGGCGCTATCAGTAAAAAAAAGCTGTGCTTGAATGATTACCAGCAAAGCATATATGTATTATGCAGATCCCTGACCAAAGTTGGTGATAGGTACAGTTACAAAATTGGACTTAAAATGAACAAGACTCACCTGAACTATAACCTAATTTAGCTAATTCCAAGTCCTCAGTTGCCTGTTTAAGGCTCAAATCCTTTACAATAAAAGCAGTCAACTGTTGGGCATCTGGTATAATCTGTTGTGCAATCTGTCCTCTGATGGTACTTTTTACCTTCAATTGTTAACTGGATATTTAAAATGCAGTTGGAGTCTCAGTTCATCTGTTCATTTATTCAGCATCCACTATATGCCTATCATGGCGTGCTGGGGACAGAACGGTGACAAGACATAGTGCCTGCCCATATGGGGCTCATGCTGTGGTTATGAGCTCTTGGTGTCATAGTCTCATGCAGCAGCTATATCTCTGTGTGTATATGTGTGTTTGCAGTGTCAAAAATTTATGTTGAGGCAGGGATTGGCAGGGAAGAAGTCATGTTAGAAATGTGAGCTTAAATAATCACAGTCATTTTAAAGCTCCAGGACTATGCCAGGGGAAGGCCTGTCAAATAGATACTGAAAAACCTTTTGCTCTTGCTGTAGCTTTGTCACCAGGATCTCTGTCTCTGCCTTTCACAGAGGGAATATTGCCTAGTCCTTAAGAGCGCAGGTTCCCCAGCTACCATATGATCCAGCAATTGCACTACTGGGTATTTACCCCAAAGATACAAAAGTAGGGATCCGAAGGGGTACATGCACCCCGATGTTTATAGCAGCAATGTCCACAATAGCCAAACTGTGGAAAGAGCCAAGATGTCCATCGACAGATGAATGGATAAAGAAGATGTGGTATATATATACAATGGAATATTATGCAGCCATCAAAAGGAATGAGATCTTGCCATTTGCAACAACGTGGATGGAACTGGAGGGTATTATGTTGAGTGAAATAAGTCAAACAGAGAAAGACACGTATCATATGATCTCACTGATATGAGGAATTCTTAATTGCAGGAAACAAACTGAGGGTTGCTGGAGTGGGGGGTGGGGTGGGAAGGATGGGGTGACTGGGTGATAGACACTGGGGAGGGTATGTGCTCTGGTAAGCGCTGTGAATTGTGCAAGACTGTTGAATCTCAGATCTGTACCTCTGAAACAAATAATGCAATATATGTTAAGAAAGAAAAAAAAAGAAGATGGCAGGAGGGGAAGAATGAAGCGGGGGAAATCAGAGGGGTAGACGAACCATGAGAGATGATGGACTCTGAAAAACAAACTGAGGGTTCTAGAGGGGAGGGGGGTGGGAGGATGGGTTAGCCTGGTAATGGGTATTAAGGAGGGCACGTTCTGCATGGAGCACTGGGTGTTATGCACAAACAATGAATCATGGAACACTACATCTAAAACTAATGACGTAATGTATGGGGATTAACATAACAATTAAAAAAAAAAAGAGTGCAGGTTCCCCTAACAGGCTGGATTCATCTCTCAGATCCACTGTTGACTAGAGGTGTATCTTTAGGCATATTCCTTAACCTCTGTAACTCTCAGTTTCTGCCTGGGCAAAATGGGATAACATGCCTAATGATTTGGATGGTTGCAAGGATGAAGTGAGGTCACACATCTGAGTACTTAGCATTGTATCTTGTAAGGAGTCAATCCTTAATAAATGGCAACTTGTTGTATTATTCCTAAATTATTCCTTTTTGATTGGAAAGACCAAAGGTAAGATGTCAGTTTACTGGTCCTTCAAGAACCAACTTCAATGCTCTCTCATTTTAAGGGTTAGTTGTATCATTCCTCATCAGTCATTCTGCTCTTATGTTTCCTACAGAGGATTTAATGATTTTTCTGGATGCTTTTCTGTTTTCTTTGCAAAAAAGGCACCGTGTCTTTATTATCGCTTTATCACCATTCCATACTTGGAATTGTGTATGATTTATGGTGGCCATTCATTCATTTTTAAATTCAGTGGACAGATACTTGAGGGATTTACTGTGAAAGGATTCCTCTGACTCCGTTGTTCATTGACTATAATGGGTCAAAGGCAGAAGCAGGGGACTAGTTAGATTATTTCATTGATCTAGGAAAAGTGATAGTTGCACAAGCTGGTGGTGGAGGTAATAAAGACTGGTTGTATTCTGGATATGCTTTAGAACTCCATCTATATATTTAGAAGAATGAGAGTAACAAGAAATAAAAATAAGATTAATAAGAAATTAAAGGAAAAATGTTACTGTTCTATGGTTACAAAGGCAAGGATTGAGTTTGTTTGATAGTGAATTGATTTGGCCTGTAGATGGCTCCATTTTCCTAAAGAAACTTAAGGATGCTGTGGAACGTTTGGTTTTCCCAGACTGACAGGAAGGCTTCACTGTAAATTAATAAGCAGTTTTGACTTTCTTTGTTCAGATAGAATTATGTACATTGGCTCACATTTCTAACATAACTTCTTCATTTTTGAGCCACTATTTAAAGAACCACTAAGAAACTTGAGAAGCCAGGGAAACCTTGTGTAACCACCCTTGGTTAATTGAATGGGTTTCAAAATGTTTTCATTTACTCATTCATTCATTTATTGAATGATTGCTGTGTTCCAGGCACAATGTTAGAGGCAGTGAAAAATATTATTATGGATAGATTATCTTTTATGTCCTCTATTGTGATTTAAATAAGAGCATCATGATACATGTTTTTAGGTAATATTTATTAGACATGCACATTTTGCAGAGCGCAGTGTCTTTGTACTTCATAATCGTCCTCTCATTGAAATCTTCAAAATAACCCTCTGTGGTAAATGTCCACATTTCAGAGATGAAAAAACCGAGGAGCAGAGAGGTTAAGGAACTGGTTGAAGTTCAACCTGAGATCCTCATTGTGTACACTGGTCCTTCTAAGCCACCTGGGGGACTCTGAGTCATCCTCTGAGGTCGTGCAGACCAGCGAAGTCTGAGTATCAGGGGCAACTCCTCTGATCAATCTTCACAGAGGCCTGACTCCCTTTATCTGCTCTTCTTTATTCCTTTTGCAGTCACGGGAAGTCCTACCTTTTTATAGAAAAAAAAATCCAGATTATGTTAGTTATCCCCCTTCTCTGCGCTCCTCTGAGCTCCTAGTACACATTCACGGGAAAACCTCCTTATTTGTGGTGAATGTGTCCAACAAAACAATGGAAAATGAGACTAATCATTGAAACCTCCAAGGGGCAGATGGGTTTCTGTATAATTTCGAGAAACATCCTCTTAGCAGACACAAGGGAGGACTTGGCATAGGGGGAACTCTTCTATGGAACTGACAGCTTTGGGGTGTCAGACTTAAAACCAGCTCAGGATAAGGTCCTTACCTCATCATCTGTACCGCTTCTCTCTGCGAATTCTTTACTCCCTCTTTCTCTCCTGACTCTTATTCTGACCTGTGGGTCATTGTAGTAGACGCTGCTGATTACTCATCACTAGACATTCCCTCTTCTTTTTTTTTTAAAAGATTTATTTATTTATTTGAGAGAGGGAGAATGAGAGAGAGTACATGAGAGGGGGGAGGGTCAGAGGGAGAAGCAGACTCCCTGCCGAGCAGGGAGCCCGATGCGGGACTCGATCCCGGGACTCCAGGATCATGACCTGAGCCGAAGGCAGTCGCTTAACCAACTGAGCCACCCAGGCGCCCACCCTCTTCTTCTTTAGTCACAGAATGCTCCCCATTTTAGCAGTATACATGGCTCCACATGTAGGGACTACATTTTCCAGCTGTCCTTGCAGCCTGGTGTGGCCGTGTAAATAAGTCCTGCCCAGCTGGGTGGAAATTGAAAGTATATGTGCTGTTTCTGTGATTTATCATTAAGATGAATGCATCTGTGCTGTTTTGCCCCTTTCCTACTTTTCATCACTTGGAATAGTCACTTTTAGACTTAGAATTGAAAGTTACACAGTGAAAATGTCAAAGCTGCCCTTGAATCCCCAGAGAAAGAAATGAACTTGAGTGTTGCTGAAGCCCTGCATTTTGGGTCTCATGCAATTGAGTTTGCTTTCTATAATTAATATAGTAATTGATACTTAGAACTGGGCTACTGTTGTAACAGATATGTAAAACCTATGCCTTTAGCTTTGCATTTGGTCTTGAGGGGTAGGGCACATATATTGTAGGCTGGAAAGCTGGTGATCCATGTGTGCCTTAAGAAAACATTCGTTAAGGGCGCCTGGGTGGCTCAGTTGGTTAAGCGACTGCCTTCGGCTCAGGTCATGATCCTGGAGTCCTGGGATCGAGTCCCGCATCAGGCTCCCTGCTCAGCGGGGGGTCTGCTTCTCCCTCTGCCCTCTTCCCTCTCGTGCTCTCTGTCTCTCATTCTCTCTCTCTCAAATAAATAAATAAAATCTTAAAAAAAAAAAAAGAAAGAAAACATTCGTTAAAACTCTGTAATACCTTGGAAGGCAGGTCATATCTAGCCCAACTGTCTGAAAAAAAATTACACTGTTAATGTGTTCTGGCTTCCTTTTTTTTTTTTTTTTTAAATTTTATTTATTTGACAGAGAGAGACAGCGAGAGAGGGAACAGAAGCAGGAGGAGTGGGAGAGGGAGAAGCAGGCTTCCTGCTGAGCAGGGAGCCTGATGCGGGGCTCGATCCCAGGACCCTGGGATCATGACCTGAGCCCAAGGCAGACGCTTAATGACAGCCACCCAGGTGCCCCTATTCTGGCTTCTTTTTGTTACATTTAGCAGAATTCTAAAAGAGAGGTGGTTATCGGGCTAGTTATTAGGGGTAGTGCTGATGAAACAATTTTTATAAGGGTGAGGACTTAGGCCATTAATACCTCTTCCTTATTATATGTTATGCAGAAATTAGGAGAAAACCTAGTGCCAAAGACAGATAAACAGCATTGTCTATCCCTTTAAACTCAATGTTTCAAATTATCTCAAGGTAGATACAATGAAACTTAGAGAAAGAGGGATGGGAAGGAAGCTTTTGGCTGTGGTTACTTGTAAGGAACTAACTGGAAACAAATAAGTCAAATGTCTGCAAAGCTTAGGAGGGGATATCACTACCAAAGAAACCAGAAGCCTGGCCTGCAGAAGCCTGTGGCTCTCTGATGACTAGGCTCCCAGACACACACAGTCTGTGGGTGGAATTGGGACTAACGTAGAAAATAAAGGTTCTTAGTATGCATGCCATTTAAAAATTATAAATATAGCTAACAAAATAGTAAATAATACTTTTCTTATCCTCCCACTTTTATGATGACCTGGGTATCCAAGTTAAAATTTAGCATCCTGAAATTCATTTGGAGTTTTGCTGCATCAGGGTATGGGTAACCAACCCGTGACCCATTGCACATCCGCATTTGCTTCCTGCTCTTATTTCTATCCTGCATTGAAGGGCCTTGTCACATATATATTCTATTCCTACATCCAAGATCCATACACAACCCTGGTCTCTGCCACCACCACAGACCAGCTTAATTGCTTAGCCACTTATCATTAATGATGCTGGTGTGGCACACATTTCTGGGTAATATGTCTCAGGGCAACCTATTATACGTGGGCTCTTTCTCCTCCTACTTCCTCCATTCTACTTCTTATTTGTTGCTGTTATCACTACAGTCATTATTAGGAAAAACAATGCATTTATTCTCTGAGTAGCTATGTAAATTTACCATACGATGTTACAACAATTTGTTTACACATCTATGAAATCTGTGTTTCTTGAAGACCGGTCTTATGGGTACACTCATGTCAGAATTTTGCAGCATCAATGATCTTGTCTTACACAAAGTAAGTGTTCAGTGAATATTAGTTGAGAATCTGTGAATGAATGAATGTGTCTTCATATTGCTGAATCTATGCAATAAATTGGAAATGTACCAAGACTTCTAGGTTTTCTCATGTAAGAGAGACCATACTAAAATTTGGATAACTGGATTAGAGTAGAAGGTTCAGAAATGTGTCATCTGTGCAAAGACCTGAAAAATGGTCAGCCCTGTTTATATTTCAAATTACCCAGAAATATTTGGTTTTGCTTCAGTTCTAGGAAGGGCTCAGGTTTGGAGTGAGGTCACATTTTTATCAGCAATGGTTCACTTAATATTGCTTATACAAGCTTTCTAAAGCAATGACTAGAGCATATGTTTAGACTTTCCCGAGTGTTAGGGCTAAAAAAAATCATCTCTGTGTTAATGCAATGATTCTCAGTAGTTATTCCAGAGGCTACTAAGGTAAGAAGATCATATTGTGTGGTTTAGTAACACTGAAACCTTTCCATGTCCCCTGGTCATTTTATCTTTGTTCTCTTAGAAAAACTCAGGATAGTACAAAATATATCTTTATTTTCACATTTCCAACATCACTTTCTTTATGCACAAATACTGAAACCATCTGTCTAAATTGTGGCAAAATCTGCCAGTTCCAGATTGGCCTCATTAGTCATTTGAGAACACATAAACACAGGGATTATGGAAAAATAAATAGATCTTGGATAGATCATCCTGGTCTGGGAAGGTTTTTCTCATCATCAGCATCATTGCCAGACATGAAAAGGGGCAGGTTTACATCTTTAAAACACTTGGAGAAGTTTTTGCTTCAGAAAGTGGATAAAAATTTCCCAGTGACACACTTGATCCTTTGTCATATGACCCCGAGTCACCTCAGCTATAAACCAAAGGAAAAACTAACATCTTAAAGCTTTAGCAAGGTCTTTCAGAGTGAAATTCTACAAATGTTATTCCAATAGAGAGGAATATATCTAAAAAGTGAGATGAGGGGCGCCTAGGTGGCTCAGTCAGTTAAGTGTCCAACTCTTGATTTCAGCTCAGGTCATGATCTTAGGGTTGTGAGATCAAGCCTCACATTGGGCTCTTGCTCAGTGCAATCTGCTTGAGATTTTCTCTCTCCTTCTCCTTCTTCTTCTCCTCCCCCTGCTCACTCTCAAATAAATACATAAATAAATAAATAAATAAATAAATAAATAAATAAATAAATAAATAAATCTCTGTCAAATAAATAAATAAAATCTTAAAAAAAATAAAATTAAAAAAAAATCTTTAAAAGGTGAGATGAGAGATAAGGATACTGCAAAGGTAGAAAAGAAAAGGAGAAGAAATTTGGATACTATCATTAAAGATAGTGCCTTCCTAAGCGAGTCATGAGCCCACCTCCCAGATGTCTGCATATGTTCCTAGCTGCTACCTCTTCCCTATGAATAGCAGTAGTTTAATTGTGAGAGTGAATTCTCTACCATAAAGTGCAATCTCTGCCATAGGAGGAAGTCCGTTCATCTGTATTTGCCTTGGAACTAACAGAGCCCAAGGGACTAGTAGATATCATCAGGGAAGATGGTCTAATAAGTAGACAGAAGACAGCTAACATGGTCTAGGATGAGGAGGAACTTCCTTAGTGCCCAACATAAATAACAACAACAAAAAATTTCTATCACCAGACTTTTACCATGTCCTACATTCCATTATTTGAGATTCATTCTTTTAGTTCTCAAAGACATATTAGTTAGGGCATGTTAGATTGTACTATGTTTAAATCTCTGTAACTTAATGTAATAGAAATTTATTTCTTGTTCCTGTCAAAGTTCAATGAAAATCAGATGGTTTTTCTTCAGAAAAAGTCCCGAGGGGGTCCATGTTCCTTCCATTTTGTGAAGTTGCCGTCTTTAGTACATGCTATTTCTGGGGCAGTGGGAGACAGACCATAGGTATATTGCTATAGCTGGAAGTGCCATGATAAAAGCACTTGGATTCAACCTACCTCCAGGAGGCTTGGAAGTATAGTTACTCTTCATGTCCAGAAAGTGGAAGTAGGCTTGGTGAGTCTAACTGGTTTCTTCCACAAAGATAATTGGGTTTATGGTAGATTGAAAACAAAGCAATAATATTTTCCAGCTCTTTCCATTAAGAGATGAAGGCCATAACCCCACTTTTTCAGCCCATGCTAGTCCTGGTGTCTTGCTTCTACCAATAGAATGTGGTTGAAGAGGGACTTGCTAGTTCCATAGCCTAGTTTTTTAGAGGCCTTGTAACTTCTGCCTTTGTCCTCTTAAAATGCTGTCTTGGGACTTACACATAAAGAAGCTAACTCTAGTCTCCTAGAGT
This sequence comes from Mirounga angustirostris, assembly GCF_029215605.1. Lineage (NCBI taxonomy): Eukaryota > Metazoa > Chordata > Mammalia > Carnivora > Phocidae > Mirounga > Mirounga angustirostris. The sequence goes on along the minus strand of NW_026991712.1, from coordinate 18,903,762 downwards.
TCCTGCACAGGAAAATCAAGTCACTCCGGCCAACTGGGAACATTAATTGTCATACATGAGTGAGGCCAACTTGAACCTTCAAGCCCACTGACTCTCCTGAGGGTAACTGCATGAGTGAGCCTGATGAAATGAGCACAACCAATGGACAGAACAGTGATAAATAATAAATCATTGTCATTTCAAGTCACTGAGAGTGGGGTAATTTGTTATGCAGCAATAGACAACTGATACAGGTTTGAATGTTTTCAGATTAAAATGGGAGAGTCCACCTTTGTAAACCTGAAACTGGTGTCTTATAAACGATCCCACTTCAATGTCCTTTCCAGCGTTCCTGGTGGGTGTGTGGTTTCATGATTGTCTACCTCTTAGGTTGGGTTTCCCCAGAAGTGAAACCTGAGAAAAGGATGTGAGTGTGAGTTGTTTATTTGAGAGATGAGTCCATAATGCTCTAGTATGTGAGTGGGAAATGATACAGGGAAAGGAAGGAAACCAAGAAAGGTATATTACTGAACTTGTTATTACTGGACAACTAGGACTCAACTCTGCTGCAGAACTTTTGTGGATAGAGTAAATCATACCTCAGAGTTATAATAGCTGAGAGGTTCAACTGAGGAATTTGTCCATCAATCCCATCTTGCTGATAGAGAGATCCTGGGGGTAGGAGGGGTGTGTTAACACCTCAGCACTTCTGGTCTACCTTGGGCACAGGCCAAGTGGGCTCCAGGCATTAGAGAAAGCCTCAAGGGAAGAGTTCCAGGGTTCTTGTTTAGGAAACTTCCAGTTGGCCTTCCTTGGAGTATGAGTGCTTATGGTGTTTGACATTGTTGTCAATATCTAAATATTCTGAATATTAATATCTAGATATATAATGTTTCACTCAATTAATAAATTATCAAGCTAAATATAAACTTGTAGTAAAAAGTCTTCTTCAGTGCTCTACTTGTTGAAATTTTTAAAATCCACTGAAATATAAGTGTATATTCATTGTTGCAAAACTAAAATGCTGTGAATAAATCATGATGATTTTAAAGTATGTTAATTTTGTGTTAAAAAATTAAGAACTTTAAAATAATTAAAAATAAAATATTGGCATTTAATATGAACATTGAGAGTATTTTGGCTGTACAACTTGGAAAAATATTATTTTTGTATCAAAAATGTATGTAAAGGGCTCCTGGGTGGCTCAGTTGTTAAGTGTCTGCCTTCGGCTCAGGTCATGATCCCAGGGTCCTGGGATCGAGCCCCGCATCGGGCTCCCTGCTCAGCGGGAAGCCTGCTTCTCCCTCTCCCACTCCTCCTGCTTGTGTTCCCTCTCTTGCTGTGTCTCTCTCTGTCAAATAAATAAATAAAATCTTTAAAAAAAGTATGTAAAAAAATAACACACAACCAAATAATAGATTGTATTATTTATTAAACTTTGTGAAATAATCAGGTAGATTAGTGTTCTTAATGTTAAATAATTATCTACTGAGAACCTCACCTAATATTTGGTTACTTCATTTTATGTATGGATTTCTTAATGAAAAGGAATATATCTGGGAATTAATCACAAATAAAAATGAATATCAACTTAGGTATCTCAGAATTTTAAGAGTCAGAAAGACCTCAGACTCATTCCTAAAACATCTAGGATATACATCTTTGATCCAAACATCATAAAAAAATTTAAGGGCAGGAAGAGAAAGATTATTTCTTGAAATTTTAACAGTCTATTGAAATATAAATGTATAGTTGCTATTATAAAATCCGCCAGTGTTAGAGGAAATAGGTCCAAGGAAACATACACCAAAACACATTTTGTTCACTCAAACTTCAAAACAACAGGCTTTACAGGAATGCTTTTAGAAGAAAATTCCTTATTGTTTTGAGAATATGGAGGCTTTATTTTGGTTATGATGGAGAGGAAGCAGCACTTAATAACTTCGTGGCAACTTACCATCAGCAGTGCTCTGTACCAGAGCACTAGCCAAACTGCTCCCTACCCAAGGCAACTGAAACTAAGTTTCTATTTTGTATTGTTGACGTGCAGTTCAGTAACCATGAGTGCAATCAGGGGATGAGAAATTGTTGTTCCTGCACTACAATGTCAAAGTCCTAAAATTTGGCCACCACTGCAATTTTTAATAAATAAGAATAATGACAATGATAAATTTAAATAAAATTTCAGATTTATTTCTGTATTCCAGAGGTTCCTTCCATGGTGGTGATTCAGCTCTAGCTAGGCTGTGGTCCAATACTGATTTTAAGTCTTGACCCTTTGGTACTCAACCAAAAAGTATATATTACACACCTCTACTGTGTGTGTGCATGCATGCGTGAGTGTGCATGTGTGTGTTTGTCTTGCAACAATAAGCCTTTACTCTCATGGTTTGTGTTGGTAACTACAAGTTAGCTGATGTGGCTTTACCTGGCTTGCAATTCTGGGATCCTGGTTGAAGTGGGGTTCTGAGATGGGACATGTAGGTACTTACCCTCCTGCATCTGAAGACTATGGTCCACCATCAAAGTATTGGCAGGTTTGATTTCTTCTGAGGCCTCTCTTGCTTATTAGATGACCACCTTCTCACTATGTCCTCACATGGCCTCTTCCCTGTGAGCACATGCTCCTAGTGTCTCTTTGTGTGTCTACATTTTCTTGTCTTATAAGGATACTGGTCAGTTTGGATTAGAACCCACTTTCAGGGTCTCATTTTAACTTAATCACCTCTTTAAAGGCCATATCTTCAAATACAGTCACATTCTAAGGAACTGGGGATTCGAGCTTCAACATATGAATTTTTAGGGAATACAGTTCAGCCCATAACACTCTCATAGTTTTCTCTTGGACATACCATAGATCACATCTACTCAAATGCCATTGGCCAAAGCAAGTCACATGATAATGGGGGGAGCTGTAATCCTCTGACAGAAGGAGGGAATGAATAATTAGGAATAAAAGCACAACCTACTCAAGAATGGATATGTTTATACGTTTGTCACTCTGGTCTTACAATTTGTTTAAGCATATATACTTATCAACACACCTAGAAAGTTAATAGCAGGACTCCAAAGAAGTAATGTAATTTCCAAAATTAGCCTGCAGTCTGCAGAGTTGTTACAAAGGATTTCTTTTTTTTTTAATTTCTTTTTTATTTTTTTAATTCTTATGTTAATCCCCATACATTACATCATTAGTTTTAGATGAAGTGTTCCATGATTCATTGCTTGTGCATAACACCCAGTGCTCCATGCAGAATGTGCCCTCCTCAATACCCACCACCAGGCTAACCCATCCTCCCACCCCCCTCCCCTCTAGAACCCTCAGTTTGTTTTTCAGAGTCCATCGTCTCTCATGGTTCGTCTACCCCTCCGATTTCCCCCACTTCATTCTTCCCCTCCCGCTACCTTCTTCTTCTTTTTTTTTTCTTAACATATATTGCATTATTTGTTTGAGAGGTACAGATCTGAGATTCAACAGTCTTGCACAATTCACAGCGCTTACCAGAGCACATACCCTCCCCAGTGTCTATCACCCAGTCACCCATCCCTCCCACCCCACCCCCCACTCCAGCAACCCTGTTTGTTTCCTGCAATTAAGAATTCCTCATATCAGTGAGATCATATGATACGTGTCTTTCTCTGTTTGACTTATTTCACTCAACATAATACCCTCCAGTTCCATCCACATTGTTGCAAATGGCAAGATCTCATTCCTTTTGATGGCTGCATAATATTCCATTGTATATATATACCACATCTTCTTTATCCATTCATCTGTCGATGGACATCTTGGCTCTTTCCACAGTTTGGCTATTGTGGACATTGTTGCAAAGGATTTCTGATACCATGTCTGCATAAACATTTTCTGTATACTACATAAGTAACACATGTTTCATGCAAATATATTAGTAATTATAAAATAATTCAAGCATATAGAAAAATTAGCATACAAAAAAGAACATAAGACACCATCTGGTGCCACCCTTCAGACTTGATACTGTGTCATGTTTGCTCTAGATCCTTCCTCTTGTATCTTAACCTATATTTGCTATATTTGCTTTATCAGGTTATTTTTTACCTCCATCCCTCTATACATCTATCACTCCACCATTTTTTAAACTGCAAAAAAAAAAAAAAAGGTTAGGGTTGGGGCATCCACATTCAGATTAAGTAACACAAAGGGGAAATCCTATAGCCCAAGAAGATAATTTTGTACTAAGTTTTGCTCACCAGAGTGTAACTGCCCACAGTTTCTGGGTATTCTGCTTTCTAAGCACTTTATAAATAAATGTATGCCAAAGGAACTGCAAAAAAAAAAAAATGCACTTCAAAATAAGTTTAAGACATCAGTATACATCATCACTCAAAGCTTTGGAATATAAATCATTATTAAATTTAGATATTTGTTTATAATTGTTTTTCTGACATAAGATTTAAATTTAGTGAAATGCACAAATCATCAGTATAATAGCCAGTGCATTTTGACCAACACATGAAAAGACTATACCCAACACCCTATCACCCCAGCACATGCCTTTGTACCCCTTCATAGACAAGCTTCACCCTCATCCACCGAAGAGGCAATTGCTATTCTTAATTTTTTCATTATAGATTTTTATTTGGCTATTCTAGAATTTCATATGAATGGAATCAAACAGTGTTTACTCTTGTTTCAGGCTTCCTTTACTCAGTGTACCATTTCTGAGATTCAGCTGTATTGGTGCCTCTGTCGATAATTCACATTCCATTGTGTTAATGCACTGCAGTTTATCAATCTATGTTCTTATTAATCCAGTTCTTGGCCATTTTGAGTGAAACTTAGGATTTTCATAGATGTATGCTTTCACTTCTCTTGGGTAAATTTCAGAAGTCACAGGAGAAGTATATGTTCCATTTTCAAAGAAACTGCCAGGTATTTTTCCAAAGTAGCTGTACCACTTGATGTTTGAGGGTTTAGGTTGCTTCCCATTTTTACCAACATTAGTGTTGTCAGTCTTTTTCATCTTGGCCATTCTGGTGGGTATATTGTGATACCTATTTTTTTCTTTAATTTTGATTTCCTTGATGACTAATGGCATTGAGCAGTTTTTCTTATGCCTATTATCCATTCATATATCTCCCATTGTGAAACAACTGGTCAGACCTTTTGCCCACTTGCCCCTCTTCTTTTTTTTTTTTTAAGCTGGGCATAGAGCCCAACACGGCGCTTGAACTCATGACCCTGAGATCAAGACCTCAACTGAGATCAAGAGTTGGACCCTTAACTGACTGAGACACCCAGGCGCCCCATTCCCCTCTACTTTTAATAGAAGAATTCGGTCTTTCATTGGCACTAATAAACTGATGGAAATTTGATTGTTTTTCCCCCAGTTTCTCCTCACCATGATGGAGAAGTTACCTAGCCTATTTTAAAGACACTAGGGGTCATAATATTGCCATACTGGCTCTATATGTTTTCAGTCTACTGACATAATAGACTATTTTAAAACAACTAAATACTGGCATTTTTGTTGTTGTTACACCATGATGTTTATACTTAAAAATCCATATGCTGAATCATTTATGTCATAAGATGCAGCTAGAGAGTTGTATATTGAATTAAAATTTTGGATCAAATTATCTATTATCTAACTATTCTTTCAAATGCACTCTGACTCATACCCCTCTCTTATTTAAAACTTTTCAAAGTGTATAATTATTATTTTAATTTCCAATTCCATAAATATACTTGAGGTTTGTATTAGTCTGCTTAGGCTGTCATAGCAAAATAGCACAGACTTGGTGGCTTAAACAACAAAGTTACATTTTTTACAGTTTTGGAGGCTATAGAAGTCCAAGATCCAGGTCCCAGCTGATTCAGTTTTTAATAAGATCTCTCTTCCTGGCCTGCAGATAACTGGCTGTCTTCTGGCAATGTCTTCTGTCATCACATGGCCTTTGCTTGGTGTGTGTGTATATGCAAGGGTGAGGGGGTGTGGGGGAGAAATGTAGAGGCAGAGAACTAGCTCTTTGGTGTCTCTTCTTTAAGGACACTAATCCTATAGGATCAAAGCCCCATCCTTATGCCCTCATTTAACCTTAATTACTTCCTTAGAGGCTCCCATCTCCAAATATAGGCACACTGGGAGTAAGAGTGTCAACATATGAATTGGCAGGGGTCGGGGTGGGGGCAAGCATTCAGTCCATAACACAGTTTGACAGCTTTTCTTTATTAGTCAGTTGTATTTACCTCAAAGTTCCAGGTAAAGTCCTCATGGGGTGGGAATGTATGAAAGGAAAGAAAAGGAAGCTGTTTTGGGGGATCAGGGGATGAGAGAGGAGTAGGGAGGGAGATACCCTGGCTCTTCCCTTAGTCTTTCCCCTTTCATTCATCAAAGATTTGATTTCCTCTATTTAACTCCCCTCTTTTCTTCTAAGACCAGATTCATTCCTTTAAGGGCTGATTTTTCCTTCCTGTTGTATAATTTATTTTACCATGGAAATTTCTTCCTCAGTCATCCCGCCTGGAAAGATTCAAATAAGAACAAAAGAGTATTCTGAAGTGTAGATGCTGATCCTATTTCAGGTGGAGCAGTATCTGAAGGCAGAATGTTAATGATGACCATATCATATATTTATAAAATATATAAAATACCAATCTGTCAGCATTCAATAAATTGTAATGCAACAGTAATTCTAATGTATTTAATAACTATCACCTCTTGTGTGTTCCTGTAAATATGTATTGTCTAATATATAAGTATTTTAAATTTTCATAAATATTATAAAATATATCTATTCGGCTTTTTTCTTCTTTCTCTCTCTTCCTTTCTTCCCCTTCCTTCCCTCCCTCTTTCCTTCCCCTTTCTCTTTCTTTCTCTTTCTCCTTCTCTTTCTCCCTCCCTCCCTTCCTTCCTTCCTTCCTTCCTATCACCAACACAATGATATTAAGATCCATCTATTGGATGGTGACCCTTCCCCACATTATACCTGTCTATTCTCCCAGTGACAGTCCGACAGTCCCCAGCTCCTGTGTCTACCACAATACCACAGTGATCATCCTCATATGCAGTCCCACTTAGGTGACAATGTTTTTGGGATATACATCTAAGAGTGGAAATTCTGAGTCATGGGGGGAATGTCTATGTAATTTGACTAAGCTGTGCCAACTTACATTCAGAATGGCTACACTGGTCTTAAAATTATACTAGCAAGGCTCAATATATCCCCATTGTACCTTGGCATTAGTCAATGTTCTAAGTTTTGTTAGTCTACCACGTGCCTGGTTATTGTCAAATATTCATTGTTCTTGAGGGAGAGTTTCATGAGCATAAAGCAAAATAAAATCATTAAAAAGGAAAACCATGTGGCTGTCCAATTTTCCCAACACCATTTGTTGAAGAGACTGTCTTTTTTCCATTGGACATTCTTTCCTGCTTTGTTGAAGATTAGGTGACCATAGAGTTGAGGGTCCATTCTGGGCTCTCTATTCTGTTCCATTGATCGATGTGTCTGTTTTTGTGCCAGTACCATACTGTCTTGATGATGACAGCTTTGTAATAGAGCTTGAAGTCCGGAATTGTGATGCCACCAGCTTTGCTTTTCTTTTTCAACATTCCTCTGGCTATTCGGAGTCTTTTCTCATTCCATACAAATTTTAGGATTATTTGTTCCATTTCTTTGAAAAAGGTTGATGGTATTTTGATAGGGATTGCATTAAATGTGTAGATTGCTCTAGGTAGCATTGACATCTTCACAATATTTGTTCTTCCAATCCATGAACATGGAACGTTTTCCATTTCTTTGTGTCTTCCTCAGTTTCTTTCATGAGTATTTTATAGTTTGCTGAGTACAGATTCTTTGCCTCTTTGGTTAGATTTATTCCTAGGTAGCTTATGGTTTTGTGTGCAATTGTAAATGGGATCAATGCGTTAATTTCTCTTTCTTCTGTCTTGTTGTTGGTGTATAGACATGCCACTGATTTCTGTGCATTGATTTTATATCCTGCCACTTTACTGAATTCCTGTATGAGTTCTAGGAGTTTTGGGATGGAGTCTTTTGGGTTTTCCACATAAAGTATCATATCATCTGCAAAGAGTGAGAGTTTGACTTCTTCTTTGCCGATTTGGATGCCTTTTATTTCTTTTTGTTGTCTGACTGCTGTGGCTAGCACTTCTAGTACTATGTTGAACAGCCGTGGTGATAGTGGACATCCCTGCCGTGTTCCTGACCTTAGGGGGAAAGCTTTCAGTTTTTCCCCATTGAGAATGATATTCGCTGTGGGTTTTTCAGAGATGGGTTTTATGATATTGAGGTATGTACCCTCTATCCCTACACTGTGAAGAGTTTTAATCAAGAAAGGATGCTGTACTTGATCAAATGCTTTTTCTGCATCTATTGAGAGGATCATATGGTTCTTGTTCTTTCTTTTATTAATGTATTTTATCACACTGATTGATTTGCAGATGTTGAATCAAACTTGCAGCCCAGAAATAAATCCCACTTGGTCGTGGTGAATAATCCTTTTAATGTACTGTTGGATCCTATTGGCTAGTATTTTGGTGAGAATTTTTGCATCCATGTTCATCAGGGATACTGGTCTGTAATTCTCCTTTTTGATGGGGTCTTTGTCTGGTTTTGGGGTTAAGGAGTTGGCCTCATAAAATGAGTTTGGAAGTTTTCCTTCCATTTCTATTTTTTGGAACAGTTTCAGAAAAATAGGTATTAATTCTTCTTGAAATGTTTGGAAGCCATCTGACCCTGGGCTCTTGTTTGTTGGGAGGTTTTTGATGACTGCTTCAATTTCCTTAGTGGTGATGGGTCTGTTCAGGTTTTCTATTTCTTCCTGGTTCAGTTTTGGTAGTTTATAGGTCTCTAGAATGCATCCATTTCTTCCAGATTATCTAATTTGCTGGCATATAGTTGCTTGTAATATGTTCTTATCATTGTTTGTATTTCTTTGGTGTTGGTTGTGATCGTTCCTCTTTCATTCATGATTTTATTTATTTGGGTCATGATAGACATTGGGAAGGGTATGTGCTATGGTGAGCACTGTGAGTTGTGTAAGACTGATGAATCACAGACCTGTACCTCTGAAACAAATAACATATTATATGTTAAAAAAAAAAAAAAAAAGAAGATAGTAGGAAGGGAAAAATGAAGGGGGGGTGGAATCGGACGGGGAGACAAACCATGAGAAACTATGGACTCTGAGAAACAAACTGAGGGTTTTAGAGGGGAGGGGGGTAGGGGGATGGGTTAGCCTGGTGATGGGTATTAAGGAGGGCACATATTGAATGGAGCACTGGGTGTTATACGCAAACAATGAATCATGGAACACTACATCAAAAACTAATGATGTAATGTATGGTGACTAACATAACATAATAAAATAAAATTAAAAAAGAAAAAAGAAATAGTGAACCACAGAAGATAGTTCATAGTCAGATTTAGTTTTCTGAACAGAATATGAAGTGTTAAACTCACAAGAAGGGACTCCAGCTTAAGCTGCAGTACCTAGGCTTTATGAAAAAAATGGGTCTTGGGCTATGCATTAAAAGGTGTTTCTTGGAATGGTATTAAGGAGAGAAGTTTGATTTACTTGGTTGGATTAGCTATATATGTAATATGAATGAAACATGGCTGTGTAAATGTCAATAAAGAGAACCAAAAAACAAAAACAAAAACAAAAAAAAGGAAAACCATGGCAAAGTGCCACAGTTTGTCTGTGTATTTGTTCTAGGAATATAATTTAGAAGTTAGCTGATGGTCCTAGGGACACAATTAATAAATTTATTTGAATTGATAGCTAAAGTGAAACATTTTTTTAAAGATTTTATTTATTTGACAGAGAGAGACAGAGTAAGAGAGGAAACACAAGCAGGGGGAGGGGGAGAGGGAGAAGCAGGCTTCCCATGGAGCAGGGAGCCCGATGCGGGGCTCGATCCCAGGGCCCTGGGATCATGACCTGAGCCGAAAGCAGACGCTTAACGACTGAGCCACCCAGGCACCCAAGTGAATCATTTTTTTACAGGCAATAACTCTTGGATCAATACATTGCTTAGACAATGTGGACTGACTTTGCCATTTAGGTTATAGAGTAGATAGTTTCTATAAACTGTGTAGGTTCAATTGTAGTGCCAGGGTTTGGGGGAAAATGTATTTAAGGAACATGATAAGACAAAATTATTTTACTAAAAATTAGTATTGCCAAAATGTATTTAAAATAACAATATTTTGATATTCTCAAAGCTTTCTGAGGATATTGGGTTAAACAAGGTGCCACTGTGTGAAAAACCAAGAGTGATTTAATAAGACTTACAAAAACCTTTTTGGTATATTTCCCAGAAACTAAAAAAGTGAGTGATTTTCATGACTGGATAACAAATCATTTCACAGGTCAGGTACTTTCCAATTCTTGGCTTTCAACAAAACTGAAGGAGGAAATAACTAAGTTGTCAGTTGAGAGACTATTAAAAATAATTTTAGATGATAGATCACTACATGGGTTTGGCATATAATTTGGAGGAAATTCAAAGAAATGGTGATATTTCATTAGAAAATTCTTGCATCCCATTCAGCTTGTGGTAAGAACAAATTTTTTTTTCAGAATTTATGTCTATAAAAATGAAAAATAAGAAGGAAAAGAAAGTAAGAAAAAAGACATGATCCTGAAAACTGTCTCATTTTAGTGACAAGTCATACTCATCCATGGATACATGAACTAATTTCAAAGAAACAATCTCTTTAAGAGATAGACTTCTAAAAAAACTTAATTTTTTTTGTTTGGAGAGTTTCAAAATTTTAATATATTTGTTCTTTTGTTAAATTGTGGGCTACTGATAATTATGACAGAATCTAGATGATTACTTAAATACTTAATACTTAAAGCCTAAAATGTTTGTTTTAAATATAAATATTTTTGTTGTAGAATATAAGTATGATAAGGCGACCTTTTAAATATAAAAATATATAATGCTAGGATACTCTGTGTGTGTGTGTGTGTGTGTGTGTGTGAAGTGCAATGGGAAGTAGGTGCAAGGAGAAAATAGATGAGATAAAATTGCTAACTGTTAAGAAAGATCTTGTTTATATCTTTAAATGTATGATGGGAAGTATCTATCATTATGGTTATTTAGATTTACTGGACACATTTAAAAGGGTGGTGTACCCATATGACTTTACAATATCAATATTTATAATATATCCCAAATCATAGACATTGTACCTATTTAAACCTTTGATTTCAAAAATGAGACCTCTACCCAAATTTTACGCATTTTAGGGAGAATATAAAACATTTTGAAGACCACCAGCCTTATTCACACAGGTAGTAGGAAGCAGAGAAGGCATTTAAAGCCAGATTTTTGACTCGAGGTTGGAGCATTTTGTATCTGTTATAATTCAATGGAAAGGGATCACATGGCAGTAGGAAGCATCATTGTTTTAGCTCCCTACCTCTCCCCCACCCCCAACTATCTGAGAACTTGCAGACAGGCAAAAATGGAATCAACACGCCCAGAGAACTGGTAAATGACTGTCCCAGTTACAAATTATATGCGTGCATCTGCCTAGCACAGTGCCTGCCACATATTATTTCTAAGTATTAATAAAAGTTTGTTAAATGAATGGTAAGAGCCTAGGGCTTTTCCCATTAATTAATAAAATTTCCTAAAGACAAACATTTCAGTTTATAATTGTGTTTTTATATTTAGATCTAGGATCAATTTGGAGATTACCATAAAACTTGTATTATACATTTCCATAATGATCAAAAAACAAGCAAGCAAAAACTCTAAATAAACAAAGAACAAGAAGAATCTCTGACACTTTTTGCCAGACAGATGCCTATTTTTAAATCCAATCTTGTTATCAGATTTAAAGGTAGTAACTCCAGTGAATAATATTAAATTACTAAATGTAAGCTATGTTCACACTATATTTAGAATAGGATCAATTCAGTCCTTAAATAAGGCAAGATAGATTATACCCTTACCTAGTTTAATTGACAAGAGGACTTTGGGCGCCTGGGTGTCTCAGTTGGTAAGCATCTGCCTTCGGCTCGGGTCATGATCCCGGGGTCCTGGGATGGAGCCCCGCATCGGGCTCCCTGCTCGGCAGGAAGCCTGCTTCTCCCTCTCCGGCTCCCCCTGCTTGTGTTCCCTCTCTCACTGTGTCTCTCTCTGTCAAATAAATAAATAAAATCTTAAAAAAAAAAAAAATTGACAAGAGGACTTTGCAACCAATTCTTGTTTGCTCATGATCAGTAGAAATGGATTAGAAGTGATTAAAATCAATGCATAATCTCAAAATAATTAAAACCATACGCCTGTGCATTCACTATTCCTTATCCTTTACTTCTTTTTATTCTTTCTCCTTTTTTTTTTCCTAAGCCAAACGCATTGTGTTGAGTTTTAGCTACATTAATTTCTCAGAACCATTGTTGTAATTAGGAAGGTCTTAGAAATGGATTTACCATGAAATTATGTAAGCATAAATGTTAGGGTTCCTCACTTATATCCTGGGAGGATCCCAGCAATACCTTCCCATGGTAATATATTTTTTATAAAATTTGAAAACAGTAAGATATATTTAACATAGTTTGAGTTTAATGGGCTATGTTTATGTGATTTGTGGTCTCTTCCAGGCATTGTTAAATTATTGCTAGCCATCTCATTATAGAAACGGCTTTCAGGAATATTCCTACCAACCATTTTTCTGACTCACTCAGGGTCATGTCTCATAGGTGCCAGAAATAATGTTGCATTTTAAATGTGTCTTTGGCCTCTGGCTTGTGAGTATGTCCATAGTGTGGAAAATACAAAGTTTCAAAAATGGAGAAGTAGAAGCTGCTCTGTGGAAGATTCTTATGAATCTTAGAGCTCGTAGACAAAGATTATTGGATAGAAGTTTCCTCAAATTTGTTATCATATTAAATGTTTACATGAGATTGCTAATAATATGTGTTGAAACTGAAAGAAATTTTCTGAACAATAAACTATAAACAATACAGATTTTGATTAGCCCTGATAGAAGAAAGACTGAATTGTGTTTCTCTTTTCTCTGTAGACAATAATATAAAATTGTTGTCAAAGTAAGAGTCCGTCAAGATTATGCAGCCAAAATTGGTAGGGAAATAAGTATTATAGATATGTGCCAGGAAGGTAATTAATAAAACTATTTTTTCATTTTCCCCTATTTTGTGAGGTGTATGGTATTGGTCATCCTTTTAAAATTAATAATTTGTTATTTCTTACTATAAATAAATGTTTCATTTTATATCTAACTTCCCTTCATATCTACCTTTCATAATTTTGAGTTTGCTTTTCTTACCAAGGGCCCCCAAATGGTATAGACTTGTCCCTGGCCTTAGATATTATTTGGTAGGATACTCTTATATACATGAAAAACAGGTCTAGAGATAAATTCTTCTCAATTATTATGGACAGGATTATAATAACAACCAGGCTCCTGGGCAGTGAGTTAAATCTCTCATGATTAATCCATGGATAGAATAATTTAAGTTCTCCCTGTATATGAATCTGCACCTAGGATTTTAGCTAGGAAAACAGTATTGTAGAACTGAACGCTAGAGTAAAAGTCCATAGATAGAAAAAATGTCAGCAGTTGTGCATGGATTTCTTTGAGAAAAAAAGCATTTGTCAAAGTGGTTAGAAATAAGGAGGGAATCTCTTTAGGGTTCTGCCAATTCCTACCAGCTAGATAGTCCCAGAAATCTTGTCCATGACACTCTGAACTTTAGAAATGCACATGCAAACAACATTCAACAGCATTGTTGAATAAAGCAGGAAAGAACAGATAATGTGAAACTCATTTGTTACTGATTGTAATGACATGGCCTGTGTTAATATTCCCTAAGGCTGAATTCTCTCTGAATAATACACAAGGGAAGCCAGAGGATGTTTCAGAGCTTGGACAGTGAGGGGGAATTTTACTAACTCAGGTCTGTCATTGCAATCTTACCACGAACGTGGTCTAGAAATCCATTTTAATGCTATTCTGTAGCTGTCTTCGTACAACTAAAATGAATGTGCATCTGGGAACCTCCAATTACTAACATTTGCAGAGGGCAAATAAAATACTGATTTTTGTCTTCTAACAGGACAGAAACTTTGAATTTGAAAACCAAATAAATCAGACTTTCTCATACTGATGAAGACTAACTGGACCATAATGGAATTTAAGCCCGTAAGCAGTAGTGATTTACTGAGGAGGCTTACAGTAGCCGTCCAAAGGATATTAGACTGCCATTAAAGACATGCTTTCCAGGCTAAGTAGACTTTATAGCAGGGGTACTATACGGTCTTCTCAAATTTCAAAGGCCATTTGAAGGCACATTTAAATGCTAGGTCAGAAGCAGCCCCTGATGGAGGCAGGGCTGTTTCTGTGCTGTCTTTGAACTCAGGGAAAGGAATGGGTGTTCATTCCGTTTCCGTTGCTTTAGAGACAACTGGTCCCTCCAAGCATCTCCATGTCTCAAGTGTTCTCTAAGTCCTGAGAGGTACTCAGCTCAAGGTTTTGCAAGAACTGCCTTTGTTTGAACTGCTAGAATCCTCTCTCCTTGGCAGGGAAATTAAAATAGGGAAAAGCAAAATAAAGCAAATCCTGGGAGAGGCAGAGCAAAAATTACCCTGGTGAGGGATGATGCTATGGAGTGGGAGCTACGAACTGGCCAGTTGTGATGAAATCCCAATGGTGGATGTCTTGTTTGGCTTACATGTGATTTTTAAGAGAAATTTGAACCAATATTTAAAAGTTCTGATTTTGACATAAAGAACATGTGGAGTTTTCTCCAGAAATATTTTGCAACTCTAGGTTTCATTCTGGCAGCTTTTGCTGTACTGCTGGGTGGTAACCTGGGCATACACACTCTCCTAGTACTCTAGCTTCTCAGTAGTTGCTAGTTCAGGTCAGACTTTCCAGAACCCACAGGGGAGAGGGGAGAGAGCTGTGAGAAGCTGCGAGAGTGTTGGATCTCTCGATCAGCTGAGAGACCGTCTGATCTGACCCTTTGAAGGAAGAAAGTTTGGTTGGCAAGAAGAGCCTAAGACAACAATTCTAAGAACATCAGCAAGGCTAATGGCAAGTCTTAGAAATTCGCCTGGCCCACAGTCCCATGACTCCCAGTAAAGGGCCTTCTATGGGAGCCCTGCAGCCAGCCAAGGTGGGGAGCAGCTTGTGGGAGGCCTCTGATGCATTTCCAGAACTTTGCTGCTGGGGCGCTTAGCTCATTGGCTCTCCTCAGACAGGAATCTGAGAGGGGTATTCTCCTAACTCCCATGCCTTACCTTACTCTGGTTCTCCCACTACTTATTGTTTGTAAAGAGAGTTTGATTAGGATCCTGGTAGTTTAATTTTCCCATGTTCAACTCTTTCCTTATTTCCCAGGCCATAGTTGGCATTGCATTTGATTCTTTTGTTTTAAGTCTGAGAATTTTAAGGCCATGGCCAGTATGTTCTTTTGTCCTTTAAGCTATGAAAAACAAGAAGAGGAAAAATAAAGCAACAACGGAACAGCAACCAACACTCAAACAAATCCAGAGGCTATATTTAGATGAAAAGTAATATTATTATGGTCATCGACAGATTTAGATTCTCATTCATTCATTCATTCATTCATTTATTCAACAAATACGGAATATTTCCTATGTATCAAAACACTGTAACAAAACACTCTCGTTACCCCTTGGTGTACCTCTAGCCTGTTGGTTGGGAGAAATACCAAAGTAATAATCTTTACTAAAGTAACAGAATAAGGCCACAGTATTTCTTTTTCAAGTATGTCAATACCTAAGTGATTTTGCTACCAAAACATTTTCCACGCAGGTGGACTTCCCACAGTTTCTTCTTTCCCCTCAGCTAAGGGGCATCCTAGGTCTGACTCCAGTGTGGGGCATTTGTGTGCTGGGCACTTCGTGGCTGGTGAAGATATGCACTTTTATTTCCTTTCCCTGTTTCTCAAGGAGCAATATCATTTTATATCATACCACCTTACCTTGTGTAAACTCCCTTCTTCCCTTAGGCGCTGGCTTTTTTTCTCAGCCTTTCCACATCTTTCCACATTATGTCAAATAATT
Source organism: Mirounga angustirostris (assembly GCF_029215605.1). Taxonomy (NCBI): domain Eukaryota; kingdom Metazoa; phylum Chordata; class Mammalia; order Carnivora; family Phocidae; genus Mirounga; species Mirounga angustirostris. The sequence continues at coordinate 18,887,707 of NW_026991712.1, read as the reverse complement.
GGCAGTTGAGGGGAGTCAAACCATATGAAGGCTTATTTAGGTGGCCCCAGGGTGGGGGATGTCTCTGAAACATCCTGGTATTTACTGCTGTGACATCAGTCAATCCACACAGCTCCAGCAATGTGAGAGACAGGGAAGAAGTCATAACTCTGCTTCTGGATCCAGAGAGGGAAAAAAAAATTCACATCTTGCAAGTCATCTAGAATATCTTAATACTACTTCAAATTAAAGACTCCGTTCAATTTCTAAATATGGGTTCTTACGTCCAGAAAGTCATCAAAATATGGAAATTCATTTAATATTAATTTTTTTGCCCTTGCAGCTGGAGCGTATTTTTGTCTGGCAACTTGTGTTGGGAGTAAGGGTGTGGTCACACTTTCTTTTCAACCTTCACTCAACTAGCTACTACTCTTGCCCATCTAAATAAGGAATATAGGGAGGGAGGCGGGGATAAGGAAACAGTGCATTCTTGATTTGTGCTGTCAGAATATGTTTGTCCCTTCTCTGGCCTTGCAGGTGTGTGGAGCTCACTTCCTGTCTCTGTGCTTTGTGGGCTCTTACGTGCCATTCCTCCTGAAGAGTTCTATTGGCAGCTCCTCAGTTCTGAGGACAATGCCCATTTTTTGGTTGCTTCCTCACGGCCCTTGGGTCTTCAGAGGACCTCTCCATAGGTACTTCACTTTTGGAAATCCAATATTCCTTCCAGAAGACTCTCTAGGGCAGAAGTTAAAAAAAGGCTCTAGGCAAGTTTTCTCTCCCTCAGGAGAGAACTGGTCCATGGGAAGCATGCAGTACTTTTGTACCACCTTGCAAAGGGAAGTGCAGTTTCTTTCCAGATGCACCTGAGCAAAGCTTAGTTGGCCATATAGCTTGCTCACCCACCTATCCTTCCCCCCAGCCTTCTGGTAAGAGTCAGATCTCAGCCGACCATGCCTACCAAACTCATCTGAGGCTCTACAAGGAGACCTGGTGAGGGTTCTCTTGCCAGGCCAAAGGTGAAATGACTCAGAGCTGGCAGAAATCTGTTTAAATCCTCTCGCTCTCTCCACTCTTTCAACCTTTTATATATTCAATTTGGTTTGGGAAAACAGTCTAGAACACTGATATTGAAAGTTTCTATTTTGGTCTGGCACATTGGAATGCTGTATCTGTTTATCTTGGTGTCTCCACTGAAACTTCAATGATATTATTCTGTTATGCTATTATAAAGCATTTGATATGTTAGTAATCTCTTCTCAGTTTCCTTATTTATAATTTTGGGATAATAATATCTGCCTTATGGTGAAAGATAAATTATACACGTGAAGCACCAACCACAATATCTAGTAAAGAGAAGGAATTTGACAAAAGTTAATTTCCTTCCTCCCACTCCTCTCCCCTCTCCAATTTAAATAAAAAGGCACTGCAGTACATTCAGATGGGGTCTGCGCTGTGCCCAAGCCTTCGGTTTCCACCATGACAGGCGCCCCACGCTCCCAAAGGGAGCCCTCAGGCATGCATGACAGGCATTCAGATTGACTAAGACCTCGAACTGAAGCTTGATGACTTCTGGCCAGTCTGTGCTCTCACTGAGGCTCAGGCAGCTTATGCACCAGCCTCCTTGGTCCCCCTTCTCCTCACTCCAAAAGCTAAGCTTGCTATTGCCAGGTCCCTGGGAGACCTGGCTGCTCTGTCACCACGATATTTGGAGGCCAGGATGTGACCCTGACCGATAGCCAGCCATGTGTCTTCTCCAGTGTGCTCTTTGCCGAGCCCAGGAATGGCTGCCCCTCCAGCATAGGGGCCTTCACTGTCTGTAAGGGTTATGACCCCGCTGAGGGTTTCCTTCTGGACCTGACCAAACCCCTGCCGGACGACTCTTACGATCCATATTTCCACCAATTAGATGGTCCCACTTGCATCATTGTGCCATTGGTGACCTGTGGGGACCTGAGCTTCTATGGCTCAGACTGTGGTTACCCACTGGACCCAGAGGACGGATATACTCACGCAGCCCCCCATCTCGCCACCATCCTGGGAGGACTGCACGTTGAAGAAGAAAGGGTGGCTGGCCAAGGAGACCCATCCCCAGGACTGCCCCATCAGCACAATGGACACATTGCCCCAGCCCTTGGCTGCTCCCAGCACCATACCCTGCTGGCCTCTGAGGTGGAAGACAATTAAATGAATTGTTCACCTTAACACTTTCAGTTAGCTGGCAATCTGATGCAACCCGGAACTTGCATTGATGAGCTTATTTTCAAATATCTCATCAATGGGTCCTGAACATCCAAGCCCCCAGTGGGAACCTGCAACAACCACCATGACCACAACAAGGAAAGAAACACTGCAGAATGCCTGTCTGCATTGCAGAGGGGATTCTTGAGTGAGGTCTTGCTTCTTTCAATCTTTCTAGGGGTGTCCTGAGTATGTCTAGGATTGTGCCCCAAAACAGGGGTTCTTAAAATGGATAGAAATTAGGAATATCTGTGAACCCAATGGAGGAAAATATTACATTTTTATTTTCACTAATATAACTGAAATTTCACTAATATAACTGAAATTTAGCTTTACTCCCCAATATAAATGCCGGCAACAAATCACAGTAGTAAAAGTAGTGCCTGTTACCTTCCCACCAATACAAATCAGTTACTTTTTATGTTACATTGCAGTTTTTGCAGGCATCTAGAAATGCTGTTCACATTTGTCACTACGTTGAATTATAGAAGATCTTATAATTTGATCTACTAATAAAAAAAAAGCATTGTATTTTGTTATACCAAAAAGAGATTTGGGGCCAAAGTTATTTTTTTTTTTTACAAAAATAGTCAAAATTGGCCTTTGACTGATGATTTAGTGATAACTTTCCAACAGATTCATTTTTTAAAAAAATATTCAATGTGAGGGGCGCCTGGGTGGCTCAGTTGGTTAAGCCTCTGACTCTTGATTTCCGCTCAGGTCATGATCTGAGATGGAGCCCCAAGTGGGGCTGTGCGCTCAGTGCAGAGTCTGCTAGAGAGCCTCTCTACCTCTCCCTGTGCCCATCCCCCTGATTTCTCTCTCTCTCTCTTTCTAAATATATCTAAATAAATATAATCTTAAAAAAATTCACTGTGTACCTATATAGTGTAGGTATAGTAATAGATACCTTTTCTAAATGCAGTGTTGCTTAGAAAAATCAACAAAAATGCAATGAAGTTTTCAGCAGAGAAGTGAGGATTTCAGCATAATAAACCTAATTTTTCTTGTTATGTCCAATGAATCACATTTTTTTTTTTGTCAGATGAATAGGCACAATACTACTCCGTTGATGGTCAGCTAAAATAGAATCCTATTTTATGCAGACTGGAAAAATTAATATTCATAAATATTTATGAAGAGTAGTTGGAGCTTTTTTCCATTTCTGTTATATCTGGGTCTGTTTTCCATAATACTACTAAGGGATGAATATTTTCATGACAATCTCTTTCATGATCTAAAACTGAATAATAGCACATGAATTGCTACTTGTTATTTTTGTGTAACTGTAAACATAGAAAGATTCTTTTACTCCAGGGAAAGCAAAATTACTCTTTTTTGCAGGAGTATACACTTTCATATTTATATCCAGAATAGGCAAAAACCAAAAAAAACAAAAACAAAAAAAACCCAAACCCAGAACAGCTGTTTCATTAAATTGCTTTCTTCTCAATCACTTACTGTATTAATCATGGCTCTTTCAATATCTCCTTTTATTTTCCAAAAGCATATAAACTTCTTATTTGACTGTTCCCTTATGTTGCTTTTTAAATTGGCCAAGCTGATGAATTACAAATGAAGTTCACAAAAAAATTATTGTCCCCCAAAGAATATTACTTTATTTCAGATTGAGAAACACCAATTAATACTCCCTTTCCCGCCTTGGGGGTATCTGAGAACTCATTGCTTCTTCTCCATTGCATTTAATTTTAGTATAAAGAATAATAGCTTGTATTATAAGACTCTGAAGCCTTCTCCAGTTCTTGGTTCTAGACAGTTAGATTTCAGTTTAAATTAAAGGGGGTTTAATCCTTATACTTTAGCACTACAGAAGTCAAGAACTTGTAAGCTAATTGATTTGGAAAGGAATAGTTCAAAATACAATAAGGCTATATATCCTTATCTGACTAGGAAGCCAAATCTGAAGAAATAAAAGAAGAAAGAGAGAGGTCAACAAAAGGAAACATGGACCATGCTTTTATTTCAGTAAAATATAGTCAATTTAGTTAATACTTTGAGTCAAACCAGATGATGGACTGATTGACAAAATAAATATTTTGGCATCATAAACACATAAAGTTTAACTTGGGGTATAAGGAGACAGTTCAAGATGATTACATTTATAAAATAACCAGAGCAGCAGGTTAATTTTTTTTCTTTTGTGGTGGGGTGGGAGGAAGGAGAAGAGACATTAATTCATTTGCAATTCAACACAATTCAACAAGTTTTTATTGAACACCTATTATGTTCTACACCTTTTGCTAATCACTGGGACTAGTAGTTTTAAATCAAATAAATAATTTATGCCTGAATTTTTGGTTTCAAACAAACTGATTTTGTTTGAAGAGGGCAGGGGAATTCTGTCACCTGGGACAAAGATGCCAAGTACAGAACTACACTATAACCCACTTTACTCCATCTGGACTCATAGGGCTGTCCTCACATGGTCCAGATTCACTGAGCAACTAGAATCCATTACATCAACTTTTCATCCCTGTTGAAAGAAAAGCTGGCCTGAGGGTGTTCTTGCTCAGGCATTTAAGATGATATCAATAGTTCAATCCATAATCAAACACTGATGGAATTACACTTAAGGAAGAAGCTGGATTTCACTCCTTTCCTGTTTCTAAACATTCCAGGTCATTCAGTGATCTAGTCTAAACATGCACATCAAAATGGAGTCTTTTCTCCCCTAAAGGTATCACAGTGATCTGATCTTTCCTGAAAACATTTTTAACTCATCACTTTCTAGACTCCCCTGCCATGTTGGAACAAAATCTGTTGCTGCTGTTATGGCCTAGGTAGATAAGTTTAAACTTTGAGGAAATGCCTATCCTGTTTTGTATCATCTGTTGTACTCTATACAGAGCTATTTTATTTTCATCTATCTGTACCCTTCTTGAAGTACTTATAAAAGACAAAGATATTACTGCTGTTCTGGATTTACAGAAATGATTCACTCATGACCGTGTAAGAGCTTACAATGTAATGTGTATGTGGAGACCTGCAAAGAAATTAAACAATACAAGCAAATAAAAATAAACTCTCTAAGAGAGGTACACAGTGCTTTGAGGGTGATAAATTCTCCCATAGGGATCAGAAAAGCTTCCTACACAGGTAGTATTTAGTTTCTTGTGAAAAATGGTAGAGTTTCTTTTTAATTCTTTCCAGTTTTCTGCACATGCAAACAGGGGAAGCATTGACCAGGTAGAAAGCATTTCTGATGGTGAGCTGGACAAAGGTGTTCAGGTGTAAGATGACACAGGGGACACTTTTCAGAAGTCTCCTGTAGCTAAGGTGCAGGAGGCATGAGAAGAAATTTAGACTATCCACATCTGTAATGAAATTCCTCTCCCTGAATTCCCACCTATGAAAGTGGTGGAGGATGTCATGTTTCAGGAGAACTTGGTTTATACTGGGAATATGAACAGTTTCCCCCTCATGTACAAATTATAACAAAGTGCAGTATTTCTCTGTTTATATATGTATTTGTTTGGAGACCTACTTGCAAACAACAGAACTATCTCTTCCTAGTTTAATTTTTTTAAAGATTTATTTATTTATTTTAGAGAGAAAGAGAGAGAGAGAACACAAATGGGGAGGGGCAGAAGGAGAGGTAGAGAGAGAATCCTCAACAGACTCCCTGCTGAGCATGGAGCCAGACACAGGGCTCGATTCCAGGACCCTGAGATCATGACCTATGCTGAAATTAAGAGTCAGATGATTAACCAACTGAGTCACCCAGGTGCCCCTTGCTAGTTTAATTTTTAAAATAATTTATTAATGGCCATTTAGAAGACAAAGAGACATGGACTCCAAAGCTGTGAAACCAGGCTTAATGTACAACAGCATGGCAGGATCTTTTCACTGTCACTGTTGTCCAGTTCCTTACACTCAGGGCAAAATGCAGGACATTCCACCAAGTGCAATTACTAAAGAAGTAAATGTTTTTGTCCCAAATTTGCTAAAGGTCAGTTTCCTTGAGTGAAGCTTCCATAGATCATTGCTTCATTCCAAATTCAGGTTTCATGTGGTTGTATCAGATTGGAAGGATTAAGTCATATGTTTACATTTGCATTGAAAGGATGTTTCCTGAATTCTACTCCAGAGGAGTAGGACTCATAATGTGGAAAATGACAAAATATAAGGAGGCTGTTCAAAATATATAATACTATTATATATTATTATGTTAATATGTATTAGCAATCCACAAATGAAATATTACTGTATATTAGTAATTCATAAGTAAGATATATCTACATACACCATAATAGATCATTGTTAGGCAATGTTCTTTTTCACTCTTGGAAACATCGCTGTATATCTTATTAAATGCAATACTTCTGCTATATATTATTAATTAATTTTTGTTAGGTTAGGTTGTGATAAAAATAACTCCCAAATCTCAGTGTCTTAAAACAACCAAGTTTTCTTTCTTACTCATGTTGCATCATCTTTGTGGGGTTATCTGTAATTTTATTACCCTTCACTTTGCGATGACTATAATTATGTTCTACATTCAAAATGTTTTCTTCATTGTTTGAGCCAGGCTAAGGAGCTGTCAGTATCTTGGACATGCTGTTTCCATACAAGACGGGGAGAGGGTGGGGAGGGGAGGGGGGAGAGAGAGAGAGACTAAACCAGATAATAGCAATAACAACAACTGCATAATCACTCTAAAGCATCTGCTTGAATATGGCATACATCACTAACAATTCCATTGGTCAAAGCAAATGAAGTAAAATTGTGAAGCCTCATACCATTTGGGTAGGAAAGTGAAATATTCTTTTAGAAGGGACAGTGAATAAATGGCAATAATAAACTATTTCAGTTCTCTTTCATCATCTCAAATGGTTTTTTCCCAGCCTTACTTAAAAGGCACTGATATTGTCTATAAGGAATACCCACCAAATTTGCATCCAATACTAGCAAGTGGCCCAGTCTAGAATATTGTGATAGTCTGCATCACAAGAACAAAAAAATATCTGGTCCCACATTTGTGGGCTACATATCAAGGCAGACAGGGCTCTTCAGTGTGGGAGGGGAACACATGGGAGATAAGCAGGAGTTGCTGTTTCATAGCAATTCTGAAATCACACCGAGTAGACAATCATTTGTTTTTTAGATTCCACATACAAGTGAAAACATATGGTATTTGTCTTCCCTGTCTGACTGATTTCACTTAGCACAATACCCTCTAGGTAGACAATTAGAGAGCCTCCTGTGAAAGAATATTTAAAAAACCCCATCTTTTTAGATCCAGATTCTGCTCCTTGGAATTAGCTCCTCAGTCCATTGTTCTTGTTGACTCCGGCTTCATTTATTGGAAGGTTCCTCCTTTTCTATGGTCTTTCTTTTTCAGATGCTATTGCACAATCTGAGTGAGGCATTGGAGAAAATGCCTTACTTGGGGTCTTAACCGACTTCTCATTCTACTTCTGTTTACAGGAGAGGTGGAAGTGGCAAAGCTCAGTTGAAGCCTCAAATGGTCAGTCTCTTTTAATCTAGGTTGTTGGCTCTTTTAGAATTACAGCTATTTTAATTTATTTTACTCCAGGAAACCACACACAAAATTCTTTTTGAAACCTATCTTTCTACTTCCCTACATTTCCTTAAAGGTAAATCAAGCTTATTATGTTTCCATGAGAGACCCATGGCTTTCATCTCTTTTTTCTGAGCCATTTTATCACCTGAAATATCTTAATAAACACTACCTAATGATTTGAGAGTTACACATATAGACATGTTTTCCCTCCCTTGGATTGGACAATGCCATGAGGTTGAGGCTTCATTGGACTTTGTTTTTCCAAGTATTTCTCAAAATGATCTTAGGCTAGTAGGAGAGGAAAACAGTTTCATATTGCAACTCTGCTCGCCAGCAGTTCCAGTTGTTTCTGATTTCCTTTTTTTCAGTAGTAACTTATCAAATCTAACTAAAAGCAATTAAATCTAGTAGCATTCTGTTTCTCATTCTCTTTCCTTAAAGCCACAGGACATTGGATTTATTATCTTCCAAGTTATTTCAGGTAACAATTTATCACTGCATCATATTTTTTCTTCATTTTTCCAGTCTTCAGTAAGGTTTTTTTTTTTTTTTTTAATTCATCCCTTACATCATTGCCCTCTATTTTAGCTTTCCTATCATAGCAATACCTTACTCCAGACTGTTTCTGTATTGGTTAGCTTTTTCTTGGTTATGCTGTTGTAACAAATAATCCCCAAGCATCAGTGGCTTGACACAAAGATTTATTTCTCACATGTATCCAAAGTACTTTCAGTTGCCTGTATCTCTGCTCATATCATGTATGGATTGACTGTACTTATGCTTTACAAGTATTTCCTTTAGACTTACAGAATTGAAGGGGAAATTCCAGACTAATCTTGAGGAGGTAGAAAAAGAGCAATGATGAAATCACCTGATGGCTCTTAAAGTTTTTGCTTAATTGTAGCTTGTGTTCCTTTTACATTTCTTTTGCCAAAGTAAGTAAAATAACCAAGTCTGGTGGTCATGAGGCAGAAGTACATGCTCCTTTTATAGAGAAGGCAGTAAATAAACGAAAAATAATAAAATCTACCACAGTTACCGACTTTCCAATACTGACTTTTTATTTCTCTATTTGGGTATGTTAATTTTTTCTTGCTAAAAAAATAACCCAATTGAGATAGGAGAAATTTACTTATTTAAGAAAATATATATCAGGATCTCTCTGAAAAAAAAAATAGTGCCTGTACTGAATACTAATGTATAACAAAAAACATTAATCTGATTTTCAAAAGCCTTATAAAATTATTCAGAAGGGTTGATAAACAAACAATCTCAAACTTGTTAAGAAATGTGGTATAATTTGAAAAATAAATTATCTCCAAGTGGAACTACATAAAAATACTACTACTAATAATAATGTAATTATAATAGCTAACATCTCTTGAGTGTTTACTGTTCCAGATACTGTCTTTTTATTTTTTTTATTTTTTAGAGGGAGAGTGAGAGAGTGTGAGCATGGAGGGGGGAGGGGAAGAGAGAATCTCAGGCAGACTCCACACCTAGCGCAGAGCCTGAGGATGGGCTCGATCTCATGACCCTGAGATGATGACTTGAGCTGAAACTGAGAGTTGGATGCCTAACCAACTGAACCACCCAGGCACCTTCTCCAGATACTGTCTTTGATTTCATCTCAACTTTATTCTAAATGAGAAAGTTAAAGTTTGACTTAGGTCATACAGCTAGGAGGTGAAGAACAAAGACATGAAGTCAGTTCTGTCTGATTTAAGAGACCGGTTCCCAATCATTAAGTTTGTTAAGTTGTATATGTGTATTTTTATTTTATAATATATTTCAAATCTAAATTAGAAAATGATATTAAATGGAGTGATCAATGGTGGACTCTACTTAGTTGGAGTATAATTCATCTGGTGGGACACTTTTGGACCCATGCTAAAGGATGAAATTCCTATACTCTGGATAAGCAAGAAACTAAAAATAGAGAGGCAAACATTAAAATAAATCTTCAGATTTTACTTAAAAATTATAATCCATACAAAGAACAGAATACGCAAATTCTGTGTACTTGTGGGAGACACTACAGGATAGAAATATGATGGTCTCAGAACCATAGCTACACTCTCATGGTCACACCTAACACTGAAAGACATATGGAACACTTGGCAGAAGCCTGGGGTTTGGGACTCCTGTTTTGTTCACATTGAACCTTAGTGAGCCAGTGATGACAGAGATGGGTGAATTGTCTTGCATATAGAGGCTATTGTGCAATCATTTGCACAATCAATTACTTGGGTTTATGGTGATTTAATAGGAAATGGAATCCTGGGGACTCTATTTAATATCTGTTCTCAGTCAGGTAAAAATGCCTCCAGGAAAAGATTAGCTTCCGTGAAGTTATCTGATCCTGAGACCCAAAGTAGGAGAACTCGAGAAGCAGGGAACAACATTAAAAGGGCCTGTGAACAAGCTTTGCTGGTACTTGTGCTTACTTTTTAGTTGGCTGCTTTGCTAGAGTCAGTTGAAATTCCCTTATAAGCCCAGTTATGATTTGCCATTTGCCTGTTGATGCAAGTGTATCACCTGGACCTATTTAAACCTGGGAGGGAATGAATTGGTAGGGATTCTTCCCCCCGCCCCCCACCTCCTGCTTTACCGAGACATAATTGACAAAATTATATTTAAATCGTACAAGGCAATAATTTGCTATATGTATATATTGTGAAATAATTCCCATAATCAAGTTAATTAACACATCCATTACTTCACATGGTTAACTATTTCTTTATTTATTTATTGGGAACACTTCAGATCTACTCTCAGCAAACTGCAAGCATACAATACCCTATTACCAATGTAGACACCATGTTATATATTAGATTCTCAGAACTTACTTACCTTATAACTAAAGGTTTGTCCTCTTTGACCATCCTTTCTCCATTTCTGCCACCCTCCAGCCTGTTAACCACCATTCTACTTTAAGTTTCTGTAAGTTTGACTCCCGCCTTTCCTTCCTCCCTCCCTCCCTTCCTTCTTTCTTTCCTTCCTTTCTTCCTTTCTTCCTTTCTTTCTTTCTTTCTTTCTTTCTTTCTTTCTTTCTTTCTTTCTTTCTTTCTTTCTTTCACTCTCTCTCTCTTTCTTTCTTTCTTTCTTTCTTTCTTTCTTTCTTTCTTTCTTTCTTTTCTTTCTTTCTTTCTTTCTTTCTTTCTTTCTTTCTTTCTTTCTTTCTTTCTTTCTTTCTTTCTTTCTTTCTTAGATTACCCATATAAGTGATACCATATAGTATTTGCATTTATCTGGTTTATTTAAGTTAGCATAATGTCCTCTATGTTTATCTATGTTGTTACAAATAGAATTTCCTTCTTTTTAAAGACTGCATAATATTCCATTGTGTGAGTATATGTTTATGTATGTACGTAGATAGGTAAGTTTTTTCTCTATCAATCAATATAAATATATGTTTACATTTAAAAAAATCCATCCATCAATGGACACTTAGATTGCTTCCATATCTTGGCTATTGTGAATAATGCTGTAGTGCAGTGAATATGGAAATGCAGATGTCTCTTCAAGATAGTGTTTTTGTTTCCTTTGGATAAATGTCCAGAAGTGGGATTGCTGGATCATATGGTAGTTCTAGTCTTAATTTTTTTGAGGAATGTCCATACTGTTTTCATAGGTAGGATTTCCTTTTGATTAGTGTCAATGGGATCAGACAGAGCCAACTGAATTATATTAAGAAAAAAAAATCTGTAGTCAGTCTCAGCTCCGTGTGTGTGTGTGCGTGTGTGTGTGTGTGTTTGAGAGACTGAGAGCGATGAAGAGAATCCCGTGACATCCTGAAGACAGATTGACAGCTGGTCAGTTTCTGGGGCTACTTAGTTTATTTGGTTGGACATCAGTAGCCTTAATTTAATCCCCCCTGCCAGCCATTTAACCTGAATCTGATGTAACTATAGAGTCTATAGTATTTTAGGGCTTTCCAAAACAAAATATTGAGACACATTTCTTCTTTGCATTAAATCCTGGTTTCTGCCTACATGTGCTAGAAATAAGAATAGGCAATCAAGTTCAATCCACAGCCCAGTGCATTTACAGCCTCTAGATATTTGACAGAGCAGGTAGGAAGGAGATAAAACATGGGTTCAGTGTTTGGAACACAGATGTTGTGTTGTCTCTTTCTAGCGGGTAGGAGCCCATAATCTCTCAACTCTCCTTATTATGCTACCCCTTTTATTTCCACTTTCAAAACTGTGAGCAGTTCCTATACTTTAGGGAATTCAGGGAAAATTAAGTTGGACATGGCTTTTCTCAGTTCTATATTAAGATTTAATTTTCTTGGATTTGCTAAGTCATTTGATACCAATCCATCTACTTTGCATTTTCTAATATTTTGTTATTTTTCCTCTCCTATTTCTCCTCATCTTTGTGGATTTATGCATTAAAACATCTTTTATTGCCATTTTAATGGGGTTTTGGAAAAGACCAAAAGTAGTTAAGTACATTCAACTTTCCATCTTTTCCAAGGAGCCCACCATATATACATATTTTAAGCAACACTCTTTTCCAATCAGTACAATGAAAACAAAGCATTTAAATCCTGTCTGTCTTCTCTTTCTTCAAACAACAAACATTAAACCTGAACTGTTACATAACTACAAAGAAAGTCCTTTCTGAAGATATTTGCTATGCTTGAAATATTTACTGTGCCATTACAAGATATTAATCAGTTCAAACTATGTGTTCTTAATTTTCAAGATTATTAGATGACCTCCCAAAATAATCACTTGGGGAAACATTACAAAATATCCTCCCAGGGACATGCTGGCCAGTTTAAAAAGGATTTTCCTGTGTTTCTTGGAGAAAAGGGACATCATGTGTCATGTATTATATGGTGCTGATGATGTGGAATGGATTGCCCTATGAAGAGTGAGTGCCATGTCCCTGGAAGTGCTGAAAGGGAAGCTGGCTAACAATCTATCAGGGATTCCAATGTGTTTACTTGAGGTTAGAATAACTGAAGTCTGAAGATCCTTTCCACTCTCTGTGCACCTACGAGTCTATGAATTTTAGTGAGAATTCTCCTCAAATTTGCATCCTTGAACATTAGCTCTTTTATGGTATGATAATGATCTTATGCTATGCTTGGAGGAATCAACTGGTCTTAGATCCCTAGATCCTAGGTTCCATGTGGGCTAGTTCTGTGTCCATTTCATGCACCACTCTGTCCCTAGTGACTGATATTGTGATTGCTCATATTTGATGCTGAGGACACATTTAAAGAAAGGAGAAAAAAGGAGAGACAGAGAGAAAGAAAGAGAAGAAAAGATAAAAGAGTTCAGAATGTTGAACTATTCCAGAAAAATAGCAGCAGCAACAATGGTGGTGAGCTGTTATGTATTATCATAACTTTCACTGGGGATAGGGTCACTCTGAGAGAGAGAGTCATGAGGTCCAGTGCCTTAAAGAGTACAGCCAGGGCTTACTTTCTGGGTCCTTTTCTCATCTAAAATGTTTTAATCCACATTGAGGTAGAGGAGCAGTTAGATAAATGTTACCATTGTGCTTAGTTTTTATTATTTATTTATTTTATTTTTTAAAAAGATTTTATTTGGTCATTTATTTTAGAGAGGGAGAAAGAGTGTGTGTATGTGCATGCGAGCAGGGTGAGGAGCAGAGGGAGAGGGAGGGGGAATAATCTCAAACAGATTCTGCACGCTGAGCACAGAGCCTGATGCGGGGCTTGATCACGACCCTGAGATCATGACCTGAGCCAAAACCAAGCGTCAGATGCTTAACCGACTGAGGCACCCAGGTGCCCCCATTGTGTTTAGGTTTTAGAGGCTCTTTACCTAGTTCTCTATTTCATAGATGAGGTAACTGAATCTCAGAGAGTTTAAGTGACTTGGTTAGATAAACCAGGGCTCAGAAGTTGAGTATGGTAGATCATTTTTTCCCGTACCATGAAATTTTTCCATGGTGTTGTCTCTGTTGTCTTTTGAAGACAACTTTGTTGGGGAACAGAATTCAAGAACTCACAGGGTAGTCTGAGGCTGTGTGGGACACTGCCTTGTTGATGATGGTAGTGTTGATGGGATAAAGCTGATGAGAATTGATGTCTTCTGCTGTGATGTGATTTTTTTTTTAAGCGCCAGCTGGCATTTGGTAGCCAACTCAGCCTCTTCCTCTGCCTGGAAACATGGGAATGCCTTTATAAATCATGGCCTCTTCTCTTTGGAGAAGTTAGAGTTGGAGCTCTCTAAGGCCAGGAAGGTGATGACAACATTCTAATTTGGGGATGAGATTCTGTGAGAAGGAGGAGACATCTTTTTCACTCTCAGATGTGCACATAGGAGTAGAAGAAGAGGCGAGAAGGATTGGAAAAAGGGTCATTTGGGATTTTAAGGATGACTTTCATAATGATGCCTTTACAGGAAACTTTCTAGTTAATGTAATATACCTGGGAAAGCTGTCATGTGACAATATTCCCAGACATTTTACATGGTATGTTAACCAATAAAAAAACCCTAGATTTTTGAGAATTTAAAGTTTCTTAAATAGCCTAAATTTGACAAAATTCTGATTATAATTCATTAAGAATTGGCCCTTTAAAATTTTAAGCAATTACATTGGTTTTCCCCTAATTTTCCCAAAGACTTACAACACTTGTCCATATGCAAACTATGGCAAAATAAGACTTTGGCTTGGATAAACTAAACCAAGAAATCTCCACAATACATTGTTTTCCTGTCTATACTCATCATGTTGTCTTCCTGTGAAACTTGCCTTTATTTATCACATGTCAACTGAGGGAATTTCATTGCTGTTAAATTGCCCATGACCCATAGTAAATGTAAATAAAATATTGCTGTTGAATTTTTTTGTAGAGTATACAGATTGGCCAATTTGAGCAAGGTTCTTTTAAGGCTGTTTTTCCTTCTGTCCTCCAGCTGTTTTGACCAAGAACATCATCTCTTTCCCATTTCTCAAACTCAGAAATTGGACCCTTCTATCATCTATAACTGGTTGCTTTTTACGATCCTGATACTTTTTTTCCTAAATAAAGGTGCCACACTAGTTCTCTCTTTTTTAATTCTGTTGTTTCTGTTCTTGTCTATGTCTTCATGACTCAAACCGAGGCTACTGAATGGGCTCCTAACCACAGCCTGTGTTCAGGCTTTCTCACTGTATCCTACTCCCTCTATGACTCCTATCAGTGGGATCGCATGTGAGGAATTGCTGTAGATTGTGGTGGCTAAAAGTACCATTGGTGCTTAATCACAGCTCTGCCTCAGTTTAGCTGTATGCCCGGGGCAAATTATTTAATCTCTCTGTGCCTCTGTTTCATGATCTCTAAAATGGGGGTTATAATAGTGACTGACTCTAATGTTTGAATTTATGCATGGAAAACACTAAAAACAGTGCCCAGAACATTATAATTGCTCATTATGTGTTATTATTATTGAATTTCAATACCTGTCCCACCATGGTTTTTTTTTTTTTTTTTTTTTTGCATTTTTAAGCTTGCATTAATTGAACATCAACTATGTGACAGGGACTCTGTCAAGCAGATTTATAGTGTTTCATCATATATTGCTCATATAGGATGGCTATTTTTATACTTAAAATGCAGATTAGGAATTGAAGCTTCAGGAAGTTAAATCACAAGGTCAAAGTCCCACAGCTAGCAAGGGATACATTTGGATTGGAATACAGACCTCTTTGTTGCCAGAGCCTATGCTCCTGTCCAACAGTCTGTTCTACCCCCACATGTGAGTCAATCTAGCCATTTGTAAGATGGGTACAATATTGTCTTCAACAGATAACTGCGTGGAAATTAAATAATGTTGTAAAGTGTTTACTCTAAAGCCTGTCATTTAATAGTCCCTCAATAACTATTATTAATATTATTATACACTATTATTATTATCTCAATGTTTTCCGTAATAAAAATAATCTATTTTTAAAGATTTATTTATTAGAGAGAAAGAGTGCATGCAGAGGGGAAGAGGGGGAGGGAGAGGGAGAGAGAATCTCGAGCAGACTTGGCACTGAGCCCGGAGCCTTTTGGGGGGGGGGGCTCTATCTCAGGACCTTGAGATCATGACCTGAGCCAAAACTAAGAGTCAAGCTTAACAGACTGAGCTACCCAGGTACTCCAGAAGTAATCTATTTTTAATATTAAACATCATATTATTCTTTTTCCATTTGTTCATAATCACATCAGTTTCTTCTTCTAGATTAACTTGAAAATTATTTCACCAAATTACTTACCCACTCTCAAAATTCTTCACTGGTAGTTTGTTCAGAATTGTGTTAAGATCACAAACTAATTTTGGAAGAGGTGACATCTTTATTGCAGTTTTCTTATCAAGGAACATGGAATGTCTTAACATAATAAGAAATAATAAGAAATGTTTCTAATTCTTTTGTTCTTTTATGGCCTCATTAAAATTTTAGGGATATCTTTATTACAGGCTCTGCATATTTTCTTTGTTTTCTTTCTCTCTCTCTCTCTTTCTTTCTTTCTTTCTTTCTTTCTTTCTTTCTTTCTTTCTTTCTTTCTTTCTTTCTTTCTTTCTTTCTTTCTCCTTCTCTCTCTTTTCCTTCCTTCCTTCCTTCCCTCCCTCCCTCTTTCATTCATTCATTCATTCATTATGTTTTATGGAGAGAGAGAGAGAGATAATCTTAAGTAGACTCCACACCCATTGTGGAGCCTGGTGGGGGGCTCAATCCCAGGACCCTGAGATCATGACCTGAGCTGAAATCAAGAACTGGATGCTCAGCTGACTGAGCCACCCAGGTGCCCCATCTCTGCATATTTTCTTAATATTTTTGTAAATATTTTATGTTTTGGTTCATATTATAAGTGCTATCTTTGCTCCATTTTCTTTAGGTTCTGTCATTTTTACTACTTTTGTGTATGTTACTTTGATAATCTACTATTTCTCCTGCTCTGGAACTGTACAGGTAAGCAGTCAAATGATTCAGAGATTTCACTGTATTTGTATGGACTGTTTCATTTGTTGTTAATAGTATGTGTTATACTGATATTATTCATACATTTATGTGTACTTATCCACCAGGTCACATGCTATTATCTCCATTTGGCTCATGAGAATGTACATGTTTGAGTATAATATTGAAAGGCAAATTTTTGCAAACTTGTGCTCTGGTGGATAATAAATCCAGGCTCCTGCATTTCTTTGATTGGAATATCTGGGAAGCCTCTGTGGGGGTGGTAGGTTTTGAAGTTGGTCAGAAGAGACTGATACACTTTAATGAAGGAGAAATATCTTGAGATAAGACAGAGAATGAGGGAAGAAGGCAGTGGAAGAAGAGGATGAAAGAGGGAGAGAGAGAGAAGAATGAGAGAGGGAAAGGAAGTGAGATAGTAATGGAGTGTAGGACTATGAGTAGTTAAGGAGACACAGTCTAGAAGTGTGAATGTTTTTATGTGGTTAAACTCATATGTTAGGGCAGTGATGGAAAATAGGGTTCTTGTGTCAATCCAGAGCAACTGATAGAGAATATCTTGAATACTGTGTTGTGGAGGACTCTGAGGCTAAGTCTGGGCTCTGTGGAGAAGTATGCTGTGATGTCAAACTTGGGCTGTAGAGGGATGAAGGTTGGCTTCTTTGCCACATATTAATCTCAATAACTTCTAGGAGTTGAGTGACAACTGTAAACAAGTTCCCTGGATATAAAGCAAATTACAGGCATCCAGAGGAAGAAAAAGTGGTTAATAAAGAGGAAAACTAAGTTAACCCTATGACAGAGAAAAACTTCTTTTATTTTACTATTTTGCCCAAATTGGCAAATTTCTAATATTGGTGATATTGTTGATAGTATGATCAGTATGGCCACTCAGACCCTGTTCTTGTAGCAATATTCTCTATTGGTAAGGATGTCTCCTCCTCCTCCGTGTTGCTCCAGCCTGACTTGTAGCAGAGCGCTGCCTAACACTGGCCTGTTGTCCATGGGATATGGGGTGGGAGACTTCACACCATTTGAAATTCACTTGTTTTCAGGACTTGTGCTACTTTTAGGTCTCTGAGAGATTTCTCTTTCAAAACAGATAAAGATAAACTTAGTGACATCATTCCTTTGTTAAATTCTGAAAATTAGATTCCCACTTTCTCTTTAGAGTTCAAATTCGCTGAGAGGGAAATCCTGTATTTATGAGACTGTCTAGGAATCAATTCAATAAACTCGAAGTCTAGGTATTTGATAAGAGTCTATGCAATAATGTGACCATTTTCAAATTCATATTTTCATAGGAAAATGTTTCCCTCTCACATAACTCCTCGAAGTGGTTGTCACACAAATTCTTAGTGTTATGTATATGAGATTTTTGTTTTGTTCTTTAAAAATATAGTTTGTTCATAGTAAAATTAGTGTATAGAAGATTTTATAGGATATGTTGAGATGGAAAAGTACATGTTTGGTTTCTTCTTCTACAAACTGTTTTTGAAAGAATATTTTGAAGGAGATGAGTACTTTCCAGTTTGTTTTATATGCCATTCTCTGTAATTATATAATTCAAGAGAAGAGCACATAGTAGGTTTCCAATAAATGTTTTTGAAATCAGTGGATAAAGAATGAATTGGCTCGGTCATTAGGGTTAGCTGTCCAAAATTGGAACTTTTTCTAGTATTTCTATCATAGCTGAGATTTTTTTTTTCTTGATTCCCATAATGGAGAAGATGAGCTGGCAGTAGCAGTGAGAAAATATGGCTAAAAGAATGCCAGGGATCTGAGAAGTTCTTTAAGATATTATGCTTTCTGGGGCTGGTCCTAGATGTAAACCTAAGGGGACATATTTAGCTCAAGCTTTATGGCAAGCTTAAAATTGTAGAAGAGATATCTTCACACAGTCAAGACATAGAGAGAGACTCCAGGTGGGGTGGGTGGGTGCGGGGGGAGTGATCACTGTCCTGTCTTGGCAGAGATAATGAGGCAAAAAGATATTGTAAGAGTCAGCTTGCCAGGCAGAAGTGGTAACATCAACATGTGATTTAAAAATCAAATATTATATTTATACTTTGTATTCTAAGGTATTTGAAAATTTGAGGTTTAAGAAGTTTTTCCGAGACAGAGTGTAAAGAGAAGTGGTCGCACAGTCTTGATCTGTATAATCTGGGTGACAATATAAATTATCATGCAAAACAGGATACTTCTGAGAACGCAAGGAACTATTATTGATAATTATGCCTAGAAAACAAGTGTAAACAGACTTTCCCAGGACAAGCAGGGCATGTAGTTACCCTATGTATCACAGATTGTTCTCAGTGTGTTGTGAAGGGAAATATTAGATCTGGCTTTTTCTTCTGCATCTCCATGGAGACTACTTCCTTCATGCACCCCAATCAGTTATATATTTTTTGAGTACTGGACATTTTTCAGTAGCAATCTTAAAAAACATATTTATAATAATGGTGCCCTAATTTTGGGGGGTCAGGATCTCTTTCTACTTGAAAATTTTTTGAGGACCTCAAAATTTTTATTTAGTTAGTTATATTTATTAATGTTTACCATATTAGAAATTTAGACAAACTTTAAAAATATTTATTCATACATTAAAAAAGAACAATTACACATCTACTTTTACAAAGATGGAGCGGACATAGTTTTTCCTATTCCTCTCACTAAATACAACTGAAAATTCTGGCCATTATATATAAAACATAGACATGAAGACTAAAAGTTCAAGAGAAGGCTGACAAGTGAGGGACCTTAGGAACCAGGAAACAACATGGTGGTGAGTTTCCTTGGCTTTCTTTTTCCTTCATATATCGAGATACTAGATACTAGAGAAACTAGCAACTCAGAAATGCCAATGAACACAGACAAAAAACAAATAATCAAAAAGCAAACTCCTAATAGAAACCTGTTCTTTTTAGCCAAAGAACCAGAAAAGGGATGGCCTAGAAAGACAAAAAATTGACAATCTATAGACAATAACCACTTTATTTCATCCAAACACATAGAAAATACTACCTCCAGCCTATCACTGCTAGTAAAGGTCAAGTGGAGATCTTAGACTTCTGTCTTTCCTAAGAGGTAAGGATGTACCCCAACCTACCCCCAGGCCATATCCTGGACCATAAAAATATTTCAACAAATTTAAAATAATTTAAATCATATGAAGCATGTTCTATGACCACAATGGACTCAAAATAAGAAACAATAACAGAAAGTAACAGGTAAATCTAAAAATACTTGTAAACCAAATAGCACATTTAAAAATAATTTATGGATCAAAGAGGAAGTCTCAAAGGAAATTTAAAAAATACATTGAAGTGAATTAAAATCAAAATAAAACATAATTTGTAGGACACAGCTAAAGCTAGGCTGAGAGAAAAATTTATACCACTAAATGCTTACATTAGATAATAGGAAGTCTTAAATCAATAATTTAGGCTCCCACTTCAAGATACCAGAGGGAAAGGAGAACTAAATAAATCCAAAAGAAGGAAATAATAAACACAAAAGCAGAAGACAATTAAGTTGAAATCAAGAAAGCAAAACAGAAAATCAAAGAAATAAAAATGTTCTTTGAAAAGATCAATTAGGCAAATTCTAGCAAGACTGACAAAGGAAAAAAAAGACATAAATATGGAATGAAATAGGAGCTATCACTACATGTCTTTCTCTGATTGACTTATTTTGCTCAGCATAATACCCTCCAGTTCCATCCACGTTGTTGCAAATGGCAAGATTTCATTCCTTTTGATGGCTGCATAATATTCCATTGTGTGTGTGTATATATATATATATATATATATATATATATACCACACCTTCTTTATCCATTCATCTCTTGATGGACATCTTGGCCCTTTCCATAGTTTGGCTATTGTGAACATTGCTGCTACAAACATTGGGGTGCACATACCCCTTCAGATCACTACATTTGTATCTTTGGGGTAAATACCCAGTAGTGCAATTGCTGAGTTGTAGGGTAGCTCTATTTTCAACTTTTTGAGGAACCTCCATACTGTTTTCCAGAGTGGCTGCACCAGCTTGCATTCCCACCAACAGTGTAGGAGGGTTCCCCTTTCTCTGCATCCTCGCCAACATCTGTCATTTCCTAACTTGTTAATTTTAGCCATTCTGACTGGTGTGAGGTGGTATCTCATTGAGGTTTCGATTTGGATTTTCCTGATGCCAAGTGATGTTGAGCATTTTTTCATGTGTCTGTTGGCCGTTTGGATGTCTTCTTTGGAAAAATGTCTGTTCATGTCTTCTGCCCATTTCTTGATTGGATTATTTATTCTTTGGGTATTGAGTTTGGTAAGTTCTTTATAGATTTAGGATATTAGCCCTTTATCTGATATGTCATTTGCAAATATCTTCTCCCATTCTGTTGGTTGTCTTTTGGTTTTGTTGACTTGTTTCCTTTGTTGGGCAAAAGCCTTTTATCTTGATGAAGTCCCAATAGTTCATTTTTGCTCTTGCTTCCCTTGCCTTTGGTTATGTTTCTAGGAAGAAGCTGCTGCAGCTGAGGTCGAAGAGGTTGCTGCCTGTGTTCTCCTCTAGGATTTTGATGGACTCCTGTCTCACATTTAGGTCTTTCAACCATTTTGAGTCTATTTTTGTGTGTGGTGTAAGGAAATGGTCCGGTTTCATTCTTCTGCATGTGGCTGTCCAATTTTCCCAGCACCGTTTGTTGAAGAGACTGTCTTTTTTCCATTGGACATTCTTTCCTGCTTGTCAAAGATTAGTTGACCATAGAGTTGAGGGTCCATTTGTGGGCTCTCTATTCTGTTCCATTGATCGATGTGTCTGTTTTTGTGCCAGTACCATACTGTCTTGATGATGACAGCTTTGTAATAGAGCTTGAAGTCTGGAATTGTGATGCCACCAGCTTTGCTTTTCTTTTTCAACATTCCTCTGGCTATTCGGAGTCTTTTCTCATTCCATACAAATTTTAGGATTATTTGTTCCATTTCTTTGAAAAAGGTTGATGGTATTTTGATAGGGATTGCATTAAATGTGTAGATTGCTCTAGGTAGCATTGACATCTTCACAATATTTGTTCTTCCAATCCATGAGCATGGAACATTTTCCATTTCTTTGTGTCTTCCTCAGTTTCTTTCATGAGTATTTTATAGTATGCTGAGTACACATTCTTTGCCTCTTTGGTTAGATTTATTCCTAGGTAGCTTATGGTTTTGGGTGCAATTGTAAATGGGATCAATGCGTTAATTTCTCTTTCTTCTGTCTTGTTGTCGGTGTATAGACATGCCACTGATTTCTGTGCATTGATTTTATATCCTGCCACTTTACTGAATTCCTGTATGAGTTCTAGGAGTTTTGGGATGGAGTCTTTTGGGTTTTCCACATAAAGTATCATATCATCTGCAAAGAGTGAGAGTTTGACTTCTTCTTTGCCGATTTGGATGCCTTTTATTTCTTTTTGTTGTCTGACTGCTGTGGCTAGCACTTCTAGTACTATGTTGAACAGCCGTGGTGATAGTGGACATCCCTGCCGTGTTCCTGACCTTAGGGGGAAAGCTTTCAGTTTTTCCCCATTGAGAATGATATTCGCTGTGGGTTTTTCAGAGATGGGTTTTATGATATTGAGGTATGTACCCTCTATCCCTACACTGTGAAGAGTTTTAATCAAGAAAGGATGCTGTACTTTGTCAAAAGCTTTTTCTGCATCTATTGAGAGGATCATATGGTTCTTGTTCTTTCTTTTATTAATGTATTTTATCACACTGATTGATTTGCAGATGTTGAACCAACCTTAGAGCCCAGGAATAAATCCTACTTGGTTGTGGTGAATAATCCTTTTAATGTACTGTTGGATCCTATTGGCTAGTATTTTGGTGAGAATTTTTGCATACATGTTCATCAGGAATATTGGTCTGTAATTCTCCTTTTTGATGGGGTCTTTGTGTGATTTTGGGATCAAGGTAATGCTGGCCTCATAAAATGAGTTTGGAAGTTTTCCTTCCATTTCTATTTTTTGGAACAGTTTCAGAAGAATAGGTATTAATTCTTCTTGAAATGTTTGGTAGAATTCCCCTGGGAAGCCATCTGGCTCTGGGCTCTTGTTTGTTGGGAGATTTTTGATTACTGCTTCAATTTCCTTAGTGATTATAGGTCTGTTCAGGTTTTCTGTTTCTTCCTGGTTCAGTTTTGGTAGTTTATAGGTCTCTAGAATGTATCCATTTCTTCCAGATTATCTAATTTGCTGGCATATAGTTGGTCGTAATATGTTCTTATAATTGTTTGTATTTCTTTGGTGTTGGTTGTGATCGTTCCTCCTTCATTCATGATTTTATTTATTTAGGTCATTTCTCTTTTCTTTTTGATAAGTCTGGCCAGGGGTTTATCAGTCTATTAATTCTTTCAAAGAACCAGCTCCTAGTTTCGTTGATCTGTTCTACTGTTCTTTTGGTTTCTATCATTGATTTCTGCTCTGCTCTTTATTATTTCTCTTCTCCTGCTGCCCCTAACATGGAAGCAGCCAATTATATTAGCCAATTAATAACAAAATCAAAGAAACACATCGACAACAATACAATAATAGTAGGGGACTTTAACACCACCCTCACTGAAATGGACAGATCATCTAAGCAAAAGATCAGCAAGGAAATAAAGACTTTAAGTGACACACTGGACCAGATGGACTTCAGAGATATATTCAGAACATTCCATCCCAAAGCAACAGAATACACATTTTTCTCTAGTGCCCATGGAACATTCTCCAGAATAGATCACATCCAAGGTCACAAATCAGGTCTCAACCGGTACCAAAAGACTGGGATCATTCCCTGCATATTTTCAGACAACAATGCTTTGAAACTAGAACTCAATCACAAGAGGAAAGTTGGATTAACAAAACCAAAAGACAACCGACAGAATGGGAGAAGATATTTGCAAATGACATATCAGATAAAGGGCTAGTATCCAAAATCTATAAAGAACTCATCAAACTCAACACCCAAAGAACAAAGAATCCAATTAAGAAATGGGCAGAAGACATGAACAGACATTTTTCCAAAGAAGACATCCAAATGGCCAACAGACACATGAAAAAGTGCTCAATATCGCTCGGCATCAGGGAAATCCAAATCAAAACCTCAATGAGATATCACCTCACACCAGTCAGAATGGCTAAAATTAACAAGTCAGGAAACGACAGATGTTGGCGGGGATGCGGAGAAAGGGGAACCCTCCTCCACTGTTGGTGGGAATGCAAGCTGGTGCAGCCACTCTGGAAAACTGTATGGAGGTTCCTCAAAAAGTTGAAAATAGAGCTACCATATGATCCAGCAATTGCACTACTGGGTATTTACCCCAAAGATACAAAAGTAGGGATCCGAAGGGCTACGTGCACCCCGATGTTTATAGCAGCAATGTCCACAATAGCCAAACTGTGGAAAGAGCCAAGATGTCCATCGACAGATGAATGGATAAAGAAGATGTGGTATATATATTCAATGGAATATTATGCAGCCATCAAAAGGAATGAGATCTTGCCATTTGCAACGACGTGGATGGAACTGGAGGGTATTATGTTGAGTGAAATAAGTCAAACAGAGAAAGACATGTATCATATGATCTCACTGATATGAGGAATTCTTAATCGCAGGAAACAAACTGAGTGTTGTTGGAGTGGGGGGTGGGGTGGGAGGGATGGGGGGACTGGGTGATAGACACTGGGGAGTGTATGTGCTCTGGTAAGCGCTGTGAATTGTGCAAGACTGTTGAATCTCAGATCTGTACCTCTGAAACAAATAATGCAATATATGTTAAGAAAAAAAAAAAAAGAAGAAGAAGAAGAAGGTAGCGGGAGGGGAAGAATGAAGCGGGGGAAATCGGAGGGGTAGACGAACCATGAGAGACGATGGACTCTGAAAAACAAACAGGGTTCTAGAGGGGAGGGGGGTGGGAGGATGGGTTAGCCTGGTGGTGGGTATTTAGGAGGGCACATTCTGCATGGAGCACTGGGTGTTATGCACAAACAATGAATCATGGAACACTTCATCTAAAACTAATGTTGTAATGTAAGGGGATTAACATAAGAATAAAAAAATTAAAAAAAAAAAAAAAAAAAAAAAAAAAGAGGAAAGTTGGAAAGAACTCAAATACATGGAGGCTAAAGAGCATCCTACTAAGGAATGAATGGGTCAACTAGGAAATTAAGAATTAAAAAAGTTCATGGAAACAAATGAAAATGAAAACACAACTATTCAAAATCTTTGAGATCCAGCAAAGGCAGTCCTAAGAGGAAAGTATATAGCAATACAAGCCTTTCTCAAGAAACAACAAAGGTCTCAAATACAAAACCTAACGCTACACCTAAAGGAGCTGGAAAAAGTACAGCAAATAAAGCCTAAACCCAGTAGGATTAAATTTAAATGTGAAATATAAAATTATAAAACTTTTAGAAGATAACATAGAGAAAATATTTGGGATCTAAAGCTTGGTGAAGAGTTTTTAGACATAAATATCTAATGCATTATGTATCAATTAAAAAATCAAATGGGCTTCATCAAAATATTTTTTTTTTGCTCTAAGACCCCATTAAGAAGCTAAAAAGAGGGCGCCTGGGTGGCTCAGTTGTTAAGCGTCTGCCTTCGGCTCAGGTCATGATTCCAGGTCCTGGGATCGAGCCCTGCATCGGGCTCCCTGCTCTGCGGGAAGCCTGCGTCTCCCTCTCCCACTTCCTCTGCTTGCGTTCCCTCTCTCACTGTGTCTCTCTCTGTCAAATAAATAAATAAAATCTTTAAGAAGAAAAAGAAAAAAAAAAAAAGAAGCTAAAAAGACAAGCTACAGACCTAGAGAAAATATTTGCAAACCATGTATCTGACAAATAACTTATCTCTACAATATAAAAAAACTCTCAAAACTCAACATTAAAAAAATCTAATCAGAAAATGGGCAAAAGACATGGAGAGATATTTCACTAAAATGGAGCTACAGATGGCAAATGAGCACATGAAAAGACATTCATCATCACTAGCCATTAGGGAAATAGGAATTAAAACCATGATGATGAAATATCACTATGTACCTGTTAGAACAGCTAAAATAGAAAATAGTGACAACAACAAATTCTGTCTGGGATGCAGAGAAACTGGATCTCTCATATGTTGCTAATGGGAATGTAAAATGTTACCAGCACTGGGGAAAATACCATGGCTATTTCTTAAAAAACTAAACCTACACTTATCATAGGACTCAGTGATTGAACTACCGGACATTTACCCCAGAAAAATTAAAACCTGTGTTTTTAGTAAAACTAAAGCATGTAGTGATCACACATGGCATCTCTTGCCTTCCTGTACTCCCAGCCCTAACTTTGCTCCAAGAAAATTACATGAAAGTTTCCAATTATGACTCCAACCTAAATGTGCTTCGAATATGTCCTGATTTTCTTCCCACCATTATGGCGTTCTTGTTGCTTTTAATAAGGCTCTCTTCAGGTGAGGCCAGGTTATTAGAATTCAAGGAATGTCAGAAGTCTGAATTACTGAGGTAGAGAAGATTAATTTAGAAACAGTGGTGACTTCCTCCCATTCTCTCACAAAATGGTGCAGAGGAAAATAGTGCCTTCGTCATTCTACCCCTTTTAATATCTCTGTCTTTCCTACTGTTATCTCCCTCCAAACCAGTTATCCAGCCTACATCCCTTGAAGGGACCTGCTGATAAAACCTGGGGTGCTAGTGCCTTCAGAGGTATTTGCATATTAGTAGGAGTATCCTAAAGAGGGGAAATTTTAAGACTCAAGTAAATTAATTTCTAATGATGAAATTTCAAGCTGATGGAGATGATGATTTGGAACAAGGAGAATTAGCTAATTGTGCTAGCATATTGTGTGACCAATCCATTTCTCCTACAGATACTTGTACTCCTACTCCCATCCCACTGATGGGTTGCCTATCTGGAATAACTTATCTAGCCACATCTCCTTGGGCTAGAGGTTAAATTTAGTGAAATAAAATTTCTTGACTCTCAAAAGAATGGCAACAATTTAAAAGTAAAGGGCAGGAACAATTTTGGCCTGTTTCAACACAGTCGGATTGGTTTAGGATCAGCATACTTTTGGAGTGGGTACTTTAAGCCATGTTAGTTTTGAGGAGTGTGTGTCCAGGTTTAAGCTCAGTATCTTGGCAGGTCTCCTTCCACTTGGCAGACTATTCATACACAGAGGGAAAAGGAGAGCAAATCAGCATGGGAAGCATGGGCACCTGTTTGCAGGGATTCGTGGGGAATCAGCAGCCCGCTAAGTTTTACTTCAAAGAGACATTGGCTAAGTAGGTACGTTGACCCTTTGCTTTGTGCTTTGATGACCACTAATTAAAGCTTTTCTTCTCCAGACTCAGTAAGCGTACTTAGCATTTGGTTGCCAAGTTTTCTGAGACCATCTGGTCATTAAGCTTTCACTAGCAATCTGTTCTAGCCCTGAACGTTTACTTCCATTGCAAATGGATTGTGACGTTAATAGTCAACATGCCTGGATGAAGAATGGGCCATGTCCGTTCTTGTTGGAAAGATTTAGGAAATTTCCCTGAAAATCATGTATCATTTGGACTTATTTCTCTAACTCTGAGTGGTCGTTTTTCCAAATGTTGTCAAATCTTCCCGTAATGCCTTTCAACCTGTGTAATTAAGGAGATTAAAAGTGACAGCACTTTTTTGGTTGAATTAATGATGGGTTTTTATTTTTTCACTTTTCAGAAAATATAATAATCACCATCTTATGCAAGAACAATATCAGAAACAATTGTATCATTAAATCAAGGAGAAAAGCAAGCAGAAAACAGGTGGAAAAATATCAATATGATATTATGATTATCATGGTTTATGTTTTTATTGTCTCAGAGTCCTAATTTGACATTCAAGACTTCCAAATCCAGCCATAGTTTATCTTTCTGGCATCATCTCCTCCTTTTCAGAACATGTATTTTTTACATCAGTGAAACTATGGGTTTACTGGGTTTCTTTTAACTTTTTCAGTGTTTTCTTCTTTTTAACTTTTCATGTGCTGTGGCCCTTACACTTTTGTAATACCTTCTCCATTTATGACCAGGTCTAGGAAATTCTTCCCATTTCCAAGCACTCAGCAATATTACCCCTTCTTGGATTCTACCATTGGACATAATCTCTTTCTCCTTTGAACTCCTTTGTTCTTACTACATGTATTGAAATGGGTTCATTTTTCATTGGTAATTGTGTGTAAGCCTGTTTCTTAGCTAAGAATTGAAGCAATGGGAGACGTGGAATACTCAAGGTAGAATGTGTAAATGGAAAAAAGAAGAAAGCAGAAAACGATTTCTAGAACACATCAATGAAAGCATTTAGAATTCGCTCATGTCCTTCCTTTTTACTACATATGCTTTCTTTGCTTAGTGTATGAACAAATATTTACCTTTCTTTCATTCATCTTAATGGACCACTTGAGCTGATAGTTATGGTTTAATCTAGTCTGTGTCCCTAAAGCAAATATCTTCTATAGGTAAGTCCCAAATTGGTCACCAAAAGGATGCTCCCATTTCAGGAAAGTTGTTTTGTTTTTCAAATGTGCTTTTCTTTAAGATACGAATACACATTACATGGGGACATATGCATGCACTGATCTACCTACAAACACTACTGGCCATTTTGACTAATGAAATAAAATAATATACCATCAGTTTTCATACACACAGCTTTATTTTTTTCTCCTTTTAGTTGTCCTCCTCCTTTTCACATTCATTTCCTTTCATAAAATGGGTAAAAAGAAAATATTTGATATATAGCGATTTCTTTTTTAGGGTCACTATGACCTCAACTCAGAGTAGTCTTGACTTTGTGATGTCACAAGTCCTATGATGAAGACAAATTGTGACAACATTGAATCATAGCATCACTGAATGATGCAATAAGCAGCTAGAGGAAAATATAGGAGTGGGAGAGAAAAAAGTAATTTATCATAAAGATAAGATGTCTATTTCAGTTTGGTAAAGAACAGATATAAGAAAAAAATTATTCCTTTGAAATAAAAAATTGCCTTTATTATAATAAAAATAATACAGGCTTATTGAAAAATAATTTAATAACATTAACTATTATCCTTACCAAGGTTAACATCTTATTGTCTATCATGGTATATTACAAAAATTTAATTAAATTCTGCACACAGTTTCAAGCTATTTCTGTTAATATGTCATGAATATCCCATAATGTACCAGAAACATCCTAATATAACATGTCAATAAATATAGAAGCATATGGATATTTGTAATAGCTGCATATTCCATTAAATAAACTATATTATAATTTATATAACTTGTACTCCAATTTTTATGTATTTATGTATTTATTTATTTTTAAAGATTTTATTTATTTATTTGACAGAGAGAGACACAGCGAGAGAGGGAAGAGGGAACACAAGCAGGGGGAGTGGGAAAGGGAGAAACAGGCTTCCCACAGAGCAGGGAGCCCGATGCAGGGCTCGATCCCAGGACCCTGGGATCATGACCTGAGCCGAAGGCAGACGCTTAACAACTGAGCAACCCAGGTGCCCCAAAACTTTAATATTTTAAAGTTAACAATTTTTATTCCTATGTATTATTATATATTGAACCATATGTCTACATTATTGTACATATAGAAATATAATTTTTTATATGTATCTTATATAATTTCTCAGGTGGTTATCTATGTCTTGGCTCTATTTATGATTTTTGAAAATTTATACTTTAGATATTTATGATATAAAGGCTATCATTCTTTTTATGTTTTCTGGCTTTTGTAGCAACATCCCAACTTAATTTATAATTGTGTAAAACCTTTTTACAAACAGATATTTAAATAATTACCACTTATTAGCATTAATAATAATATTAGTAACATAACACATTATACCTACATTGTGTTTTCTAGCTTAGCAAATACTAGTTCCTCACTCTTCAACATTATTTCATTTAATCTTTACAAAAGTCTTGTAAGCAGAGATTCTGAGTTAAAGAAACAGATTCAAAGAATTTAAGACTTTTTGAATTTTTATTTTTTTAAAGTTTTTTATTTTAATCACCTGGTGCTCATCACTTCAAGTACTCTCCTTAATCCCCATTACCTATTTCAAGCCCCCCCCCGCCCCGTAACCATCAATTTGTTTTCTATAGTTAAGAGTCTGTTTCTTGGTTTGTCTCTCTCTCTCTCTTAAAAGACATTTTTAAAAGTTTAGATAACTAGTTAGATGGCAGCCCTGAGCTTAAACTTAGTTTAGAAATTTAAAATAGACTTTGTAGTGTCAAAAGCCAGAAAGTTGACTTATTTGGTAACAATGATATCCCACCTACATTATGCTGTGGACCTCACAACCTTTCTGGAAAGATGGTCCCTATTCATACTGAAAAAACACACATATGCAAAAAATCAGTAGCACTAAATATTTTTTGAACACTGTAAAATACCCAATCTGGGTAGCCTGGAAGGACAGTGACCCATGGTTCACAATCCTGAAGGAGTTCTTGTTCTCAAGGACAAATGGCATTTCACTTTGGTGCTGAGCATTTGCAGACCAGCCCCTGGCACGAGAATCCTGCCAAGGCCACCAGCAACTGAATGTTTGCTGAGACTGTCTGCAGAAGTGACAGTAACGATTCAATTATCCCAAAGCATCCCTGCACAAGATAGGGGTCCAGCTGCTTCATTCCTCTAACTGTGGAAGGAAGACAAGAAAACTTCTTAGACTTTTAAGAGAGTTTCCTACCAGTTGCCTTCTGTTAGGGCCTGATTTTGGTTACTGAGACAGCAGAGATTAACACCTTGTCCCTTCACTCCTGTATTTAGAGAATTCAGAAGCCTCTTCCTGACTCAAGCCAATACTTCCTTTTGGAAAATGAAGGGACTACGAAATTATACCTGGAAATCTGGACTGTTTTAAATATATAGAGTCTTGGGGCACCTGGGTGGCTCAGATGGTTAAGCGTCTGCTTTTTGCTCAGTTCACGATCTCCAGGTCCTGGGATGGAGCCCTATGTCGGGCTCCCAGCTCAGCGGGGAGTCTGCTTCTCCCTCTCCCTCTGCCTCTCTCCCCCTGCTTGTGCTCTCTCTGTTTCTATCTCTCTTAAATGAATAAATAAAATCTTTAAAAAATACAGAGAGAATCTTAAGAGTGAAAAAATACTCAGAGTGCTCTCTCTCCATTAACTCTCGAATTGGCCTTAGTGTTTTAGCTTTAATGCTTTTAGGCTGATGTTCATGTCAAAGTTTTTGGTGTTTTTTGTTTTGTTTTGTTTTTTTGTTTTTTTTGTTTTTGTTTTTTTTTTCCTTATCTGGTTAAAGTTTAAAACTGAAAATGTAGAGAGAATCATGAGCATTAGATGTCAACACACTCCCAGGGTCTTTTTTTTGACTGACCAATGACTGGTTTCGGTCAGCTGGCATCCGTCTGCGCCTTCTTTGTACCTCATCTTTACCTCTATCATAGTTCTTAATACAGTGGATTTTAGTACTATTTACTATCTCCTCTCTTCTTGGATGATGAGCTTCTTGAAGATAAGAACTATCTCTTATTTATCTTTGTACTTCAGGGCCAAACTATGTCTGGCACAGAAATATTTTGGAAAAAGTTGGCTCTGATTTCCTAAGCACTAGAATGTCAGTAGTGAGAAGATAAGACTCAAATAGGCCATGAGAATTTGGTGTGAAATAAGCAATGGTAAAACTCTTCACAAGATTCCGTGGGAGCCCAAAGATGGACTTCTCTTCTTACTCTGGTAAGATCAAAGGAGGCTTCCTGGAGGAGAGCACACCTTAAGTGCCAGAACCTTGGGGGTATCCCTGTCCTGTGCTGGAGTTGGCTCACACTTGATCATGGTGAAATTTTCAGGTATTTTGTAAGCCAGTTGCTAAAGACAGCCATTATCAAAATATCAAGTCATATATATTAAAAACTAAATAAATTATATCCAAAACAAAGCTAATAATAAATTCATCATGTCCAAATTATTCTATTACATTTTGCTATTTTCTGTGCTTTTGAGTCTGTATGTGTCTGTCTGATGGAATTGCTCTACATTCAGTATTTATACCATGGACATTGGTAAATGCTACAAACCCTTGGGTATTAGTGTTCTTTGTTCCCCTGGGAAGCAGGGGATTGTGTCTGTCTGATGGAATTGCTCTACATTCAGTATTTATACCATGGACATTGGTAAATACTACAAACCCCTGGGTACTAGTGTTCTTTGTTCTCCTGGGAAACAGGTTGTTAAACGTTTCCCCCCATACCACTGCTCTCATCCCTGCTTTCTGATTCACCAAATACATTTGAGCATAAAGTCCTGCAGATTCTACCTCATTAATACCTCAGAATCTCAAAAAATAAGTACCCTCTGTCCATTCCACAGCCTCTGCCTTAAATCAGGCTTTCTCTGCAACATTTTTGCAACTGCATGGTTTTCATGTTCCAGTCTGTCCACCTTCCAGTCCATTTTCTACATGGTGGTCAGAATGATTCTTCCTAAAGACAAATTAATCAGATTGTTCCTCTTTTCCTAAATCCTCCAATGGTGCCTATAGTTTGTACTCATATTTTTAAAGACCTTCCCTACACACAAGGCTCTTTGTGGAGATCGAAGCTTCATTTCCTCTCATTGGCATTCTGTCTAGCTCTTTAAATTTCCTGCAGCTTCTCCAGCGGAGCATGCTGGATCATACCACTATGCTTGTCTCATCTTGTTCCCTCTGCCTGGAATCCCTTATACAACTTCCTTTATTAAAAGAGACAGCTGCTGGAGTGGTGGGGGGTGGGAGGGATGGGGTGGCTGGGTGATAGACATTGGGGAGCGTATGTGCTAAGGTGAGCACTGTGAATTGTGTAAGACTGTTGAATCACAGACCTGTACCTCTGAGACAAATAATACATTACATGTTAAAAAAAAAAAAACAAAAGAAGATAGTAGGAAGGGAAAAATGAAGGGGGGTGGAATCGGAGGGGAAGATGAACCATGAGAGGGCTATGGACTCTGAGAAACAAACTGAGGGTTCTAGAGGGGAGGGGATGGGGAAGGGGTTAGCCTGGTGATGGGTATTAAAGAGGGCACGTATTGAATGGAGCACTGGGTGTTATACGCAAACAATGAATCATGGAACACTACATCAAAAACTAATGATGTCATGTATGGTGATTAACATAACATAAAAAAAAAAAAGAGACAGCATAGCTAAGGGCATGTGTTTTGTCATGTTTTGTCCTCTGATTAGACTATTTCACTTCTCAGCTCTACTAGTTACCATCTGGGAGAATTTGGGCAAGTGGCTTAACTGCTCTGAGCTTTAGTTTTCTCCTCTGAGTGTAATACTG
Source organism: Mirounga angustirostris (assembly GCF_029215605.1). Lineage (NCBI taxonomy): Eukaryota > Metazoa > Chordata > Mammalia > Carnivora > Phocidae > Mirounga > Mirounga angustirostris. The sequence continues at coordinate 18,854,671 of NW_026991712.1, read as the reverse complement.
CTTATGTTGCCGTGGGGTCACTGGAAAGATTAAAGGAGAATCTCTCTCTCTCTCTCTCTCTCTATATATATATATATATTCCTTAGCATAATGGCTACAATATAATACTCAATGTTAGCTTTTACTATTAGTTGTAATTACTCAATTTTACTCTCCTTTGAAACTGAGGACCTCCATTTGCCCCCTTGGGTGAATCATCCCTGACCACCTACCTGCTCCTTGCAGTGTGATTTAAATATCCATTTCCTTTATACGCAAACAATGAATCATGGAACACTACATCAAAAACTAATGATGTAATGTATGGTGATTAACATAACATAATAAAAGAAAAAAAAAGATCCATCCAATGGAATAGGCAAAAACAAAGAAAGAAAATATATCACAACTGGAAAGGAAGACTGTATTTATTCTCAAATAACATGTAAGTGAACAGTGTAAAATAATAAACTATTAGAATTAAGTGAATTAACATCACTAAATAAATAAAAGGTTAATATATTAAAAAATAATAAATATCCATTTCTTCTTTTTTTTGATGTCCCCTTAAAAACTTTTCACAATGTACCATTGACAAAATTTTACAAACTATTTTTAGTTATAGAAAAGCATTAGAATTGTTTTTTAGAAAGAAACAGCACAGGCAACAAAATTAAAAATAGACACATTGGCCTATATCAAAATTAAAAACTTCTGTGTATCAAAGAACCCAATCACCAGAGTGAAAATGGCAACCTATAGAATAAGAGGAAATATTTGCAAATCATGTATCTAATAAGGGGTTAATAACCAAAATATATAAAGAACTCTTATAATTCAACAACAACAAAAAACAAATAGCCCTATTAAAAAATGGACAAAGAACCTGGATAAACATTCATCCAAAGATGTTATATAAATGGACAACAAGCACATGAAAAGAATCTGCCCAACATCACTGATCATCAAACAAAATCAAGATCACATACCCATTAAGATGACTACCATCAAAACACACACACACACACACACACAAAAGGCAAAATAGAAAATAACAAGTGTTGCAAGGATGTGGAGAAATTGGAAACTTTGTGTACTGTTGGTGGGAATATAAAATAGTGCAGCCACTATGGAAATAATATGGCAATTTCTAAAAAAATTAGAAGTAGAATTACCATATGATCCAGCAATTCCACTTCTGGATATATATTTAAAAAATTGAAGGCAGGATCTGAAAGATATTTGCACACTTATGTTCATAGCAACACTATTTATAATAGTCAAAATATGGAGACAATTCAACTGTCCAATAATGGAAAAAATGGATAAACAAAATGTGATATATACATACAATAGAATATGATTCAGCCTTAAAAAGGAAGGGGATTTTGAAATATACTTCAACATGGGTAAACTTAAGGATATTTTGCTAAGTGAAATAAGCCAGTCACCAAAAGACAGATACTGTGATTCCACTAACTTGAGGTACCTGAAGTAGTCAAATTCATATAAACACAAAGTAGAGTGGTAGTTGCCTGCAAGGGGCTGGGACAAGGGGACATGAGGGTTGTTTAATAGGTATGGAGTTTAGTTTTAGTTTTTCAAGAAGAAAAAGTTCTTGAGTTTGGTTGCACGAGAGTGTGAATATACTTAATACTGCTGAATAGTACATTTAGAAACAGTTAAAATAGTAAATTTTATGTTCTGTGGGTTTTTTTTTTTTTTTTGCCACAACTTTAAAAACAGACAGGCTGAAAGTCTTAAAAAATGTACCTCTCTCTGTCTCTAAATAACTATTTTCTTCATGCTTAATTCATTTAGGCATAATCTATAGACTTCCAATAATGCTATGTAAAGATTTTTAGCTCTTACACTCCATTGCCCCTCTCCATTCTATCATGACACTTATTTTACAATTGTTCTTAAATCCATATTAGTTTTCACTACTATGGTCAAGTAAAAGCCATATACTACTAAATCATGTACTGTATATGACTATATTTACATTCCTGAATAATTTTGTTTTTCTGTGATTGCTGGGTTTTCTTTTCCCTCTCCCTCTTTTCCTATCTCCTTTCCCCTCCTTCCCTCCCTCCTTCCCTCTTTCCTGTTAATCTATTTCCTGTTTTCCTCTAGATTCATCCATCTTGTCATTTTTTATGACATCATATTCTTACTTGTGGATCACTGTCTGCTCTTATCTCATTTGAAGTGTTCTGCCCTGGCATTGTCTTTGTTTCTTAAACTTCCTTTTAATACTTCTTTTTAAAAATTTTTTTCATGTTGAAGGGTGTTTTCAACAGTTCAGTAATCCTTTGCTAACTCTTCTTTTTTTTTTTTTAAGATTTTATTTATTTATTTATTTGATGGAGAGAGAGACAGCGAGAGAGGGAACACAAGCAGGGGGAGTGGTAGAGGGAGAAGCAGGCTCTCCGCCAAGCAGGGAGCCCGATGCGGGGCTTGATCCCAGGACCCTGGGATCATGACCTGAGCCGAAGGCAGCCACTTAATGACTGAGCCACCCAGGCGCCCCAAACTCTTCTTTTTTTAAAGTAAATTTTATTTTATGATTTAGAAGTTAGTATAACTTATGATTTTACAGTGTTGCAAAATCCATTCATTTATTCATTGATTCATCCTTTCAACAAATGGATTGCATGCTATTATATACTATGAACTATTCCAAGTGCTGGAAATACCAGTTGTATCTGGCTATTCTTACATAGGAGTGAGGCATTAAAATGTCAGTGTCAGTGGGGATGATTGGATGGTAGGGATATCAGTGGTGAATTTGGCTATTTCTCTTTGGAACTGCTCTCACCCTCTCCAACAAACAATGGTATTTCCAGGTCTTTTTTTCAGGAATGGCTCAACTTTTCTAGAGACACTTCCTCTAATCTTTTGCCAGTGAGCTGGGGAGATTGAGTGATAGTAAGTTTGATTGCCTATGTTCTGTACTTGGGTGGGAGCTGGTTGTCTCACTATTTAATATGTAGTCTTTTATTATTCCCCTTTAAAAAATCTAGGCCCCCATCCTTACTCTCCTCTCTGCCTTGTGTTCTTAAGTGTAAAGTCTCTCTGGTTCAATTATTCTACGTATTATAACCTCCTTTTCCTTCTAATTGGACTCAACTCTTTGGGCTGAGTCTGGAGAATTTTGGTGTATAATTTCCATCTAAGTAGATTTTTAAGCTTCTTTTTTGTTTTGTTTTATGGATATCTGGTGCCTTACATCCCAGTATTTCTCCAGGATTATGTGGACAAATAGTTGACTTCACATCTGTGTCTCCATCTATAGGCCTTTACATTTGACCTCTCTCTGCTCTTCTAAGTCCTTTACACATTTCCATCACTTCAGCCATTAATAGTTCATTAAAGAAGGAACTTGTGTTTTTCTTTATTGTTCTTGGTTTGCATTAATGGGTGGAAAGATATGTTTAGAAATATCTTTCTTTTGCCACTGTAGAGTCAGAGGTTCTAGAATTCCTCCCCCATCTCATCTCTTACTAAAATATAATTCCATGAAGGAGTTTGTATCTCCAGAACTTGACTCATAGTAGGTTTTAATTAATGTTTTTCTAAGTTGAATGACTTGGATCTTGAAGGATATGAAATAATCAGCTAAATTGGGAGCAAGGGCTTGGGGCAAAGGTTCTTTTCGAAAGACAAAACAGCATGTCTAAAGGAAGAATGAAAAGGAGAGTGCAGTGAAATTTTGCAATTATAAGGAATACTTTGTGTTTGTAGGTGTAACAAAAATAGATTTGCCTTTCTGAAGGGTCCCTTGGCATGAATGTGTGGTAGAAAGTGTGATAGAAGGAATTCTAAGATTGCCTTAAAGATTCTACCTTCTGATGTAAAATCCTCTCCCCCAGGTTGTTGGTAAGACTTGTGAATGTGATGGGATGTCACTTCTGTATTTAGACTATATACTACATGGTAAAGGTAAAGGGATTTGCAGATGTAATTAAGGTCCCTAATCACTTGGCTTTGAGTTAATGAAGAAAGAGATTATTCTAGATGGGCCTGACACAATCAGGTGAGCTCTTAAAATAGGTCAGAAAGATTCCAAATGAAAGAGGTTCTCTTGGGGTGACTGGGTGGCTCAGTCGTTAAGCATCTGTCTTCGGCTTAGGTCATGATCCCAGGGTCCTGGGATCGAGCCCCACATCGGGCTCCCTGCTTGGCTGGAAGCCTGCTTCTCCGTCTCCCACTCCCCCTGCTTGTGCTCCTGCTCTCGCTATCTCTCTCTCTGTCAAATAAATAAATAAAATCTTAAAAAAAAAAAAAAGAGATTCTCTTGCTGGCCTTGAAGAAGTAAGCTGCCTTGTTGTTATAAAGTCCCATGGCTAGCATCTGAAGGCATCTCTAGGAGCAGAAGGCAACCCTCTCAGCTGACAGCCAAAAGAAAATAGGGATCGCAAACCTAGAGCCACAAGAAACTGGTTTCTGCCAATAGCCTGAACGAGCTCGGAAGAAGACCTCGAGCCCCAGATGAAAACCCAACTTGACCAATACCTGATTTCTGCTTTGTGAGACTGAGCAGAAAGCCCAATTTTACTGTGCTCAGCCTTCTGACCTCCAGAACTGCAAGATAGTAAATGCATGATGCTTTTAGCTTCTGCTTTTTGTGTTAATTAGTTACATAGCAATAGAAATTTAAAACACCATGCTAAATGCTTGATATGAACAATTTTTTACTATTGCTCTTGAACTTATATTTTAAACTAGTGACCTTTTAATATCTAATTTGGGTAGAAAAAAAAAGCAAGCTTGATCATGTATGTAATTTACATAACTTAGCTTAGAAACATGCTCAGTAAAACACAGGCCTAATTTTGGAGGTGGAAGTTGAGAAAATGCTGAGCTAAATTGCCTCAAATAATAAGGGAACATGAATATAAATATTAATATTAATATTAGCTTTGAAAGCCCTAAACTATGAGTTTAGAGGTCTCAGGAAGGAAGAAGAGGTTTCTGGAGATGGAGTGAAAAACGACTTCTGCATGGGGCTGAGGATTCAGGTATATGGGAGATGAGCTATGGAAGATGCTCACTGGACTTTAGGAATAGTGAAGTCTGATACCAATGTTTAGCTGTTTCCCGTTTTTAGTTTGGTAATTTGTCTATTATTCTTAGTATTTGGCAAATTCTGTTTTGCATTTAAAAATTTTAAAAAAGAAATGTGGTCCAGATTTTGTCTTTCATATATGCATTTTATATTTATGTATACTTTCGAGAGTAGACCACCATGATGTGTTAGAAGTTTGGCCTCACAAGTCACATTTCCAGCTCTCCTCACATATCCTATTCTCATGATCATCTGGACACATATGGTTGGGAATATCAAAGTCATCTTATTGAAAACAGCCTCGCTGTAAACCGCATTGCACAGAATGAGCCCTGATATGAATTGACTACCCTTTATGTAGATGGCTTGCATACAATAAAACCTCATTAACTTCAAATACCAGGCACCAGCATATTAAGGGAATAAAACAAGAATGAGCAGATTTGGTCATGTGGGGATTAGAAATTTGTTGCATTGAAATAGACATAACTTGTAACAAATTAACATTTGATTAATGAGACTTAAGGCTGTGTGACTATGTTTGTATGTGGGGAAGGAAATGAAAAATGAGCAGATTTTTCTGTCTGGGACAAGAGGAATGGGACCGATCACAGAAGGGTCTAGAAACTGTGTTTAAGTTACAGGAGTTGTGCTTTCAACCCCAGCTAGACAGGCTTGAACTGTCCTCTCCAGTACCTAGTGCATGCTGCTTTGTGGCAGTATAAAAAGGGAGATTATCTCCTACAAAAAATATAAACATAAAGTCCTTATGTGAGGTGAATCTGCAGGCAGGGTATTTTACAAGTTAAAAGCAGTATATGAAGATGAGGTAATATCAGCTGTAAGAGTTTTAGATCGGCACAAAATATTTAGAAAAGGTTAGAAAGTTGTCCACAGTGACACAAGCCTTTCATCCAGTCATATGTAGGACATGAGATGATGCTGGAATTTCAGAGATTGATTTTATTTAAATACATTATTTTGAGAGTGGTTGATGAGGAGTATACGGAAGCAAATGCATCTGTAGAACAGAAACATAAGAAAGATTTGTGTATTTTTGAATGATGAGGCCAAAAAAGAAAGACTTGACCAGGAAACATGATTTTTAGCAACAGTAGCAAACTACAGTGTTTTTCTGTGACATGGAAGTAGAGCCTCCAGTATTTCCAAGAACCCCAACTAAAAGCCACCATTTAGTGAGTGCCTACTGTATACCATGCATTTAACATTCCTAATTTCATTTAATCCTCATAACAATCTGAGATGAGAACTTTCACCATCCGCATTTCAAACAGGAGTTAACTGAGTCACACATAATTTGGTACAAGCAAGAATCAAATCTCAGCAGTGTAAGTCGAGAGTGCTGTTGAAAATTGGCACAACAAACATCTAATAGGATCTATATGCTTAAGATCTAGAAATAAAATTTGAAGAACACTGAAAGTCATTCAAATTTAGGAAAAATTCACTGCCATCTCTAATCTTCCATGTTTTTCTGATAATTTCAACCCTGCCAAGTAGCCATAGCAACTATCTCTGGAATTGTATGACCCCAGATGAGTTGAGACAGAGAAAACTGAGCTGGTGCTAAGCTATTTCCACATATCACCTCTTTTCTCAGAGAAGTTAATCTCATTGGATGCTGAGCTCTGTGTACATGATCTGAAAGCTCTGTGGCAGGGAGGAACCTGAATTAAAAACAGAGTTCCCCCACATGATTCATCATCACAGACTTGGGCCTCCTCGTTGGGAGAAAACTTTGGAGATCTTAAGAATGGAGCCTATGAATAAAAAGTCACAGATCAAAGGATAGAAACATTTATAGTCATGAATAGTTTTAAGTAATCCATAAAACAGCCTTTACATCATATATGTTACTTAATTTGAACATCCTGTTTTTGAGCCTATAAGGGGTCTGTGGGTTAAATGTGATGTGAATATTGACTGGCCGTTGCAGCAGGCAGTTTTCTAATGGACGGCAACTTGTATAATAGTCATTCTGGGGCAGAAAGAAATCATGAAATGATTTTGAAACCATAAATCTGTTATAACTAGTACCTAGGCCATCAGCAAATGCCCTTATAATATAAGATAGCACTTTCTTGTTGTTGTTCCTTTTTACTACTTTTCGGAATTGTGACTCAATGAAAATGGGAGAACAATACAGTGGCATAAAACAGGTCTTCATTTTAGGAGCTGAACTTTCTCAGTTTTCTTAATATTTAACTAATTTATTTGTTTAAAACATTCATTTATCAATAAACATATATGGAGTGTAAATGTGGTAGACATTCTAAGTGTTGCCTTGTAGTTACGTATCCTAGACAAGGCATTTGAATTCTGGGAGTTATTTTCCTCATCTCTATAATAGAGAAAATGATGTATTTCATTTTTTTTAAAGATTTTATTTATTTATTTGACAGAGAGAGACACAGCAAAGAGGGAACACAAGCAGGGGGAGTGGGAGAGGGAGAAGCAGGCTTCCCACTAAACGGGGAGCCCAATGCGGGGCTCAATCCCAGGATCCTTGGATCATGACCTGAGCTGAAGGCAGACGCTTAATGACTGAGCCACCCAAGTGCCCCGAAAATGACATATTTCTTACAAAAGAAAAAAATATCTAAAAGATTGTGTATGTATATGTATGTTTTTAGAGCAACCAATTTAGATACTGTTTAGAATAGTAACTTATAAAATGCTGTATTGCATAATATACACTAGTCACCTAACTACCTTAAAAGCAATGAAAACACCATTTCCCCCCAGACTTTTTCCCTAAAAAGACATTTATTAGGATAATTCTCAATATTGTGTCTTTGTATTGGTTGATTTCACCCTTGAAGTCTGAAGTTTTCCACTGGTGCCAGTCTAGAACTGTCTTCTTCTGAATCAGATTCTGACTGTCTTGACCATGAGTTCTCATGGCTGTTGCTTTCTTCACCCTTCATTAATAGGCTTTTCACCGTGACAGTGATCAAATTCAGAGGAGGTGTACTTTGACTAAAATGGCATTACTGAGACTGGGATTATAGCTACTGTTGCAGGTTCATTAATATTTGATATTGGCTGAACACCTTAAGATTCCTTCTTAAATCTGGGAGGTTAGGTCAGATATTAATATTCCATCTTATAAAACTGAGGCTCAGAGTGTCATAAACTAGTATATGGTAATTTATGGAAAGGAGCTCAACACTAAAATTTTTCAGGATTCCACTACTTAATGATTCTCAATGAGGTATACTATATCTCATTATGGGAATGCATTAGAATCTCAGAGTGTGGAGGTATATGAACAATTTGAAAATATGAAAAAAACTTGAGCTAAACTATAATTCATTTGCTTTTAGCCATATTTAATTTATTTGGAAATATCAACAAAGAATGGAATTTTTATATTTATTAAAGGAGGATAGATTAAGAGTTGTATACCACCTTAGCATTTTTGTCATGTAAATCTTATTTCTATATTATAATTTACTTGATGTTTTTCTTTAAATGTGATGCTCCGCTTTTGGTTAAATATATTTTTAAAGCAAATATTATGTTTTTGTTGTAAATGAAAAGCTGGGTAGCTTGCCATAAAAATAAGGTAACCAAGGGGTGCCTGGGTGGCTCAGTCGCTAAGCATCTGCCTTCAGCTCAGGTCATGATCCCAGGGTCCTGGGTTTGGGCCCCATATTGGGCTTCCCATTCAGCGGGAAGCCTGCTTCTCCCTCTCCTTCTCCCCCTGCTTGTGTTTCTTCTCTCACTGTGTTTCTCTCTGTCAAATAAATAAATAAATAAAATCTTTAAAAAAATATGGTAACCAATAAATAAAGGGACAACTATTAAAATGAAATATAGATGTGTCCAAAGACCACATATAATTGTCACTTGTTCATTTTAACTAGAGTGAACCATACTTTAGGAAACTCTGGGTTTAAAAAATATGAGAAAATATTGTATTGTTATACAATGCCTCTCCCTATATTATAGACAGTATTATATATACAGTATTTCCATATGTCATTAAAACTGACTTCAACTTACAGAACCCATAAAGTTGTAGGTTCTGTAAGTTGTAAAAAAAAATCCTTCTTTATTTCTACCTATTGTGTGATATGATGTCTCATAATTTTTCTCTAAAATCCATTCTCTTGATTTTAGTATTAGGTTCCTCCACATGCCACCAAATTTTAACTGGACACATGGCTGACTAACTCTAAGCTATACTTCCTAGCTTTCACTGTAATTAGATGTGGCCATGTAACTCAATTATGACGAATGAGATGTAAGCAAAAGTGATATGTATAACTTTCACATTATCAGCTTAGAAAGAGACTATTTGTGTTCTGATTTTCCTTTCTCTTTCCCACAAGCTGGAATATGGACACATATAAAGATAATACCTTAGAGAATCAGAAAAGAAAGAAAGGACTTGGGTTCTGTGTGTGACCTTGTGAGGAAGACTACTTTTCTGGACTGACTACCAGAATAAATTTTTATGTGAAAAAAATAAAACATTTGCTTTTATTAAATATTGATTAAAGAGTTAAATGGAGGCCCCAACTAATAAATTTAGTACTCTCTCTCTCTCTCTCTCTCTGTTTTTAGTGGAGACCTATTTATTAATGATTCGAGCAATAGACTTTACTTGAACATGATTTTCTTTAGTGGTTCATTTCAAACCCAGAGAAGATCTGAAAGGATAGACAAAAACCCCCAAACAAACAAACAAACAAAAAACAAACTGCCCCCCCCCAAAAAAACCCAAAACAGAAAACAAAACCAAAAACTCCTGGAACGAATAAGCAATTATAGTAAGGTTGCAGGATACAAGATTAATACACAAAAGTCAATGGCTTTTCCATATGCCAGCAATTATCACATAGGATTTGAAATTGAAAACATATTGCTGCTTACTTTAACACCTCCCAAAAGAAATACTTAGGTGTAAATCTAACACAGTATGTACAAGACCTACATAAGTAAAACTACAAAACTTTTGAAAAAAATTAAAGAATTAAATAAATAGAGTGATATTCCATGGTCATGGATAGGAAGACACTATTGTTGAGATGTCAGTTCTTCCCAATTTGATCTATAGATTCAATGCAATCCAATCAGAATCCCAGAAAATTATTTTGTGGATGTTGACAAACTGATTCTATAGTTTATGTGGACAGTCAGAAGACCCAGAAGAACCAACTTATTATTAAAGGAGAAGAACAAAGTCTTAAGACTGACACTATCTGACTTTAAGGCTTACTGTAAAGCTACAGTAATTAATACAGTATGGTATTGGTGAAAAAAATAGACAAATAGATCAATGGAACAGAACAGAGAGCCCAGAAATAGACTCACATAAATATAGACAACTGATCTTTGAAAAAGGAGCAAAAGCAATGCAATGGTGCAAAGATAGGCTTTCCTCAATAAATGGTGCTGGAGCAATTGGATATCCACATGCAAAAAAAAAAAATTAATCTGGACACAGATCTTATATGCTTCACAAAAAAATGACTCAAAATGGATCATATACCTAATGCAAAATGCAAAACCATAAAACCCCTAGAAAATAATATGGGAGAAAATCCAGATGTTTTTGAGTATGGTGGTGACTTTCTGGGTACAAAACCAAGAGAAGATGAGGAGAAAATATTTGCAAGACATATATCTGATAAAGAATTGGTATCCCAAATATACAAAGAACCCTTAAACTCTACAATAAGGAAAAAGAACTCACTTTTTAAAAATGAGCCAAAGACCTGAGCAGACACCTTACCAGAGAAGATATACAGATAGTAAATGCAAGAAAAGATGCTCCATACCATATATAACCAGGGCAATTTAAATTAAAACAATATGATACCACCAAATACCTATTAGAATAGTTGAATTCCAAAACACTGACAACACCAAATTCTAGTGAGGAAATGCAGTAACAGAAACTCTCATTCATTGCTGGTGGGGATGCAAAATGGTACAGCCACTTTAGAAAACAGTTTTGTAGTTTCTTACAAAACTAAACATACTCTTACCATATGATCCAGCAATTTCACTCCTTGGTATTTGGTAATTGCAAATGTATTCAGGTTATAAGAAAAAGAGAGGAGTCTAGAATGACTCCACAATGGTTGGTAAGAGCAACTGGATGAATTAAGGATGCTCATGGGGAGTAGGTTGGGCCTGGAAGTATAAATTTGGAAGTCATTGGTATACAGATAACCTTTAAAGTTATGGAACCCAATGATACCCATTGGGAATGACTGAAGATAGTAATCACTCAATAAATGAGAGCTTTATAGCCATATCCAAATTTATTTCTTGAGGAAAATGTTGACCCTGTCTGAAGATTCTCCAGAGGTGACATGTCCTACTCTCCTTGTGAAACACAAACATCTAATATCCAATTCATGTAGCTTTTCTCAAAGTTAGCAGGTCAAAAATTTGATTTTAAGATTCTATTAGAATTATGATCGAGGGCATTGGAGTTAGAGGATAGACATAAAAATAAGCATTGGCTCTAGCAGTGGGAAAATTATAATAACTTGTTATTATAAGGTACAGGCAGATGCTTGCTATGGAAGTAAGCAATGGTGTTATAGAGTATGTGGAATAACACCTAACTCCGCCTGGGGGGAGGACAAAAAGGTAATTAAGGCAAGCTTTGAGAAGAAGACAGTACCCACAATAAATATAAACAGATCAATAGAAATTAACTATGTGCAGGAGTGAATATAGCATTGAAGTCCAAGAGGGTATACATACCAAGACCATAATATCTTAGGCTTCTAAAGAGATGCCTTATCCTAAATAAGACCTCAATGTTAGACTCTGATTTTATAACTAATGGCTCAGAGGAAAATATTTATATAAAAAATGCTTCTGCAGCTGTTTGAAGGTTTCCCTGTACATTTTGTTATCATTTGAATAAAGATGTGATAAATTCATTCCCAGGAGAGTTCTTTGTCTCTCTTAATGAACTAGCATCTTCTGTTATTCAGACTCTGAGTATATTTTGCCTTGGATGACAAGAAGCCCGGAGCCAGAATTAATGCTCAGTCATAATAGCTATAACCTATGTTTCTGATCAGTTTATCTTCCCTTGGAGTCTATTGTATTTTCTGTTTCTACTGTTAAATAATCTGATTATGTGCTTGTCTTTCATGGTAAGCCAACACAAAACCTTTTTGAAGTAGGTGGAGGATAAACTATCTATAAATATACACATAAATACTGCATAGTCCAGATGGAAAGCAGGCATTATTTAATGCTTTTGGAGCTGCAAAAATCATGTACATGTTAGATTGTAATGCATTCTAAGGTTCACATTTATGCAGCTGTTGAACCATGCGAGAGAGCCCGCTTGGCATTGTTCCTTCTATTTATGTAACCATTTTGTTATTTTGCTAATTTTAACCTCCTTTCTCTCTTTCATTCAATCACCAAATGTCTATCCTAAACAGAATACTTGATATTTTTTTCTCTCCAGCATCACCTGCCCTATTTTTAAGGAATCCCTCTGGTAATTGACCCTTCCTGTTTCCCCTTATACCCGTTCTTGTCTATATGGTTTTCTGGGAGCCATTATGGCAGTCCAACCTCACTCCCTGGCTACAACTCATGGGTACATGGTTAGCTCCCTTACACAAAACTGGTAAATAAAAACCTTTATCCCGCTGGACATGAGAGGCTCTAGTTTAGTTTAACTGCTCTCTAGAGGAAGTAAAAATTCAGTCATTGTTGGCTTGTTCTGTTATTTTGCAGAACAAGCTGGTCAATGAAAAGAGTAAAATAGCTGTACAAGATAGGATAAAGATGAAAGTGGTAGTTCTAATACATTAGATTGCCAAAGTGGTGTTGTTGGCCTCAAGAATGAGAGTAGTACCACCAGGAAACCTTTAGCTCACACAGGGACATGGAACTGGAAACTAAATTTTACATGCCATGTTGACACATACCTTACCTCACATTCTGCATGATCCTCAGATGTAGGACTCCTGCAGTCAGACTATGGGCTATCTGCCTAGAAAAGAGGGATTCTGACTTAGGTCATGGAAATGCAATCTAGTTACAATATTGTGCAAAGTAAACACTCAGTGCTGATGAATGAAATGTACCAAACCTTTACAGAGCACCGAGACATAAAAGTGAATCAGTAAACCTCACAGAAGCACTATTGTCCCATGATCCAGATTTAGCATAGAAAGTGGAAGGAAGTATGAAAATGGGTATAAATAATAGTCTTATAAATATTTGAGAGAGTAACTCATTCTTAAAAGCCAACAAAAATGGCTTCTTGTAAAAGGGAATTATCAGTCTTCATAATTAAAAGCATAGCAATGAAATAACAGATTTGTTGAGTAGCATAAAGAACAAAGAAGGTTAAATTAGTGAATTCAAAGTTCTTGTCTTAGGTAAATAAATCCATCAAATTCAATTATATTCTATTTACAAGATATTTCCAAAAGAAAAATAAAAAAATACAAAAATAAAGTGATGAATAATTTGTGAAAATGTTAACAAAAAGAATGGTGATGTATGTGACAAAACAGAATTCAGGGTGAAAAATATTACACAGAAAAAGTAATGGTTTATGGAGATAAAATTGTAATCCAGCAGAAGCATGAATGCATCTTATTTAGAAGAAATACATATTAGAAATATAAGTAATAAAAGAAACACATGCACACACACATACATAATATATATAGTAAAAGCTTTTGGAAATATAAGCAATAGAAAAATCCACATGTACACTGTAGAGGAAAATTTTACCACACTTGTCTCAGAAACCAATGAATTAAATAGGCAAAATGAACCTGCAAAAACATAAAGAAGATGGATGAATCATACTAGAATGTTGATTTAATTTTATTTTAACCAATAAAGAGAATATATTTGGTTTTGAAACACCAGTGGAATAGTTTTAAAGTTACCCCTTATGATGCTGCAAAGAAGATTGAAAGATATTTTTAAAATATGAGAATTTTTAATCCATATTTCATTAAAAATTAATGAAGTTGTGTATTGCCAACAAAATATAATAAATGATAAATAATTTAATAAAACTCAATTACTTTGAAATTAACAACAAAAGCATGCCAACTTCTTCCAAACTTTTGAGTTTAAGATGAAATTAAAACTGAAATCACCGACAATTTAGAAATGAATAACAATGCAAACTAACAGGATACAGTCAAAGTGATATTTAGGAAAATTAATACCCTTTGTTGCATTTGATGAAAACTAATACCTAAAATAAATGACCTAAGCTTTCATTTTTTAAACAAATAAAAGAACTAGTAGGTAAAACTAAATGAAACAGATGAAAAGAATTAAAATGAAGGGGGGGAAATCAGAGGGGGAGACGAACCATGAGAGACTATGGACTCTGAGACAAACAGGGTTCTAGAGGGGAGGGGGTGGGGGGATGGGTTAGCCTGGTGATGGGTATTAAAGAGGGCACGTACTGCATGGAGTGGTATATGCAAACAATGGGTGCATATGGGTGTTATATGCAAACAATGAATCATGGAACTCTACATCAAAAACTAATGATGTAATGTATGGTGATTAACATAACATAATAAAAAAATAAATTTAACAGCATAAGTTAATGATTTGAAAGCAAAATCATTCTTTGAGAAAAAAGTAAAATTTGAAAAAATTGGCTTGTGTGAGAGAAATAGGGACAGAAAGGGGGAGGGGGGATGGTACTGAAAATAAAAGAGGAAGCGTAAGGACATTTATGGAGATCTTTTAAAAGAAGAAAACACTTTTGAACTTCAGATGTTACTTGAAAATGGCTATGGCTTCTAGAGTGTGCAGTGAACGGGTCTAAAAATATTCCCAAGTGTAGTATATGTTGCTTCAAAAATCCAAAGTGGTCCATCTTGTTTTAATGATAAAACATGAAAGATGCAAGAATTGGAGCTATATCTTAGCAGGGATTTCTACACTAGTGTGGCATTCTGTGAACTGTTAAGACCATGAAGTTTACTGTGAACCATTTTGTAGTAGAGCACAGCAGCATTAGCATAGCAATGTGGCAAAACCATGGACATTACTGTTTTCCTCTGTGTGTAAAGCAAACTGGTTTTATCCTCCCTACTTGTAGGTTTCAAGAGGAATGCACTCACAGATCAATAGTAGTGTACCAAGTATCACATCTAGCACAGTAGCTGAGATTGGGACTACTGCTTGATTAAAATGATCATAGTTGAACATCATCTAAGACAATTCATATGGCTTTTGCAGAGATAGGACAGGTGAATTGAATGGGGCTACAATGGGGACAGTTACTCCTACATCTTGTAAAATTCCCTGTGTAAGTCTTTGATGGTGGGATTAAAGGTGATTTTTCCCAGGGAGAAGTATTCTTTCTGATTATCTATGTGGACTAGGTATGAGAGGGCTTTTTCAGAAGCTTCCACTTGGTCCTTCCCATAATGACTTTAATCTACAGAACAGAGAACTGAAATGAGGTTCTTCTATTTCCTAACAACATCTATACTAGGTCTACACTTTACCAGGGAAATAACCACAGGGTGATTCCATGGACCCATTAGAACAGTATAGGACGGATTTGACAAGACTACTTATCACCTGGCCTCCATAAATTTCCTTTTTAGCAGTAGGAACATGGTGTTTTGGTTCACCTGGCATTATTGTCATCTCAGATGCTGCATCTGATAGTTACTGAAATGTTGAGTGCTGCCCTTCTCCAATACATAGTTACCTTGGCAAATGGGCATAGGTCACTTTGGGGAAAGGATTAAGGGGATATTTACCATATGTTATTCTGTGGCATTCCAGGGTCCTTTTGCCCCTTCAATAATTGACTTAACTCTAGAAAGTGGATGAAGAATCATAATTTTTCATCATGACAAAGTCCTATGTCAAAGAATCTGAAAGAATTATAATTTTTTTTATTATGGCTGCTGACATCAGACCTTTACTCATCTGACCTTGTTATTTTTTTAATTGTAAAAGGTGAATAAAAAAGTATGCCTTTCTATCTTGCCCTTAGGTACACCATGAAACAGCCATTACCAGATTCCTTCAGGTTCCTGCAAACCAGTCTGGCTTACTGTACATTATTTTTATTTTAAAGATTTTATTTATTTATTTATTTATTTATTTATTTATTTATTTATTTATTTATTTATTTATTTATTTATTTGAGAGAGAGAGAGAGAGAGCACACAAGTAGGGGGAACTGCAGAGGGGGAGGAAGAAAGAGAGGGAAAGAATCCCAAGCAGACTCATGCTGAGCACAGAGCCCAAGGTGGGGCCTCATCCCAGGACCCAAAGATCATGACCTGAACTGAAAACCAAGAGTCGGATGCTTAACCAAGTGAGCCACTCAGGTGCCCCTGGTTTACTGTACATTATTAAAACCATATCCAGTTAACATTAACTGAAGTTTAAGTGTGCCACCTGGTCTCTGCTCTTCTAGAATTCAGGTATGCGCATTGTCAAGATCTCTTACCATCTACCCTGCCCTGCAGAGGACAGCCACAATCAAACTTCTTATAAATGTTGAGAGGTACCCTCATTAGAGAATTTCTTATTGTTTTAGTGAAAGTAATATCCTCTGATTCTTTCTGGTTTCACAAAATAAATCCTTTCTGATATTCCTACTTCTTAGCTTATTCTTTCTCAAGACTGTGCCAGGGAAGTCTTGGCATCTACTTGGCCATCACCATGTCATATTTTAAGGAGGGGTCCTGGGAGAGTTTTAGAATAGATTTCATATATCTCTGCCAGAATAGTGACTCCAAGTCATGTACAAGTGCTCCAATATAAATTTATCCCCTAAACAGGCCTTATTTTCTGTTCTACTTTCCATTTTAATATCCTTAAGCACACTTTTACACCCTGTTCCCCCAATTCCTGTTAATACACGTGACACAGAATATTAGTTTTTTATTGCTCCATAACAAATAACCACAAGGTTTGTGACTTAGCAGAACTTTATTCACAGTTTTGTAGGTCAGATGTCAGTATGGTTCTCACTGGACTAAAATCACTTTGTCCGCAGGTTGAGTTCCTTTCTGGAAGCTATAGGGAACAACATATTTCCTGCTCATTTGCGTTGTTGGTAGAATTTAATACCTTGCAGTTGTAGGACCGAGGTCCCCATTTTCTTACTGGCTGTGAGATGTGGACTTTTCCCAGCTTCTGGAGGCTGCCATGTTGCTTGGCTGGTGGACTATTCCTCCTTCTTCACAGTCAACAAAAGTGAGTCATGTCCTTCTCCAGCCACATCTCTCTGACCTTCTCTTCTGTCTTTTTCTTTTCTCCTATGATTAAGTTGGGCCAATCCAGGAAAACTTTCCCATTTTAAGGTTTTTAATCTTAATCATATCTGCCAAGTACATTTTGATATGTAATATTCAGA
The DNA here is from genome assembly GCF_029215605.1 of Mirounga angustirostris. NCBI lineage: Eukaryota > Metazoa > Chordata > Mammalia > Carnivora > Phocidae > Mirounga > Mirounga angustirostris. The sequence continues at coordinate 18,837,233 of NW_026991712.1, read as the reverse complement.
GGTCTCAAGGATTAGGGCATGAACATTCCGGGGGTGGGGCATTTTTCTGTCTAACACATCCAGATTCTAGTGTTCCCTTTGGTGTGTATGCTCTTTCCTCCTAAAGCAGGGGCTGTAATTCGCTGTTTGGTTTTTGTGTGGCCCCTTAATAGTACAGGGTCTCCAGGTAAGGGGAAACTATTCTCTGGTAGGAGGAAAGGGACTTCCCTTGCTGTCATGGATGGCCCAGTGAAATCTGGGAGTTCAAGATTCCCAGGCTCAGATGAACGCATAAACAAATTGTGATGTACACAATGGAATGCTATTAGCAAGTAAAAGGATCAAACTATTAATATGTACAAAAAGGGTGAATCTTAAAAATATTATGTTAAGTGAAAGAATATAGATCCTCATAGTATATAATTCCACTTATATGACGTTCTAGAAAATGTGAAACTATAGAGATAGAAAACAATTTAGAGGTTGTCAGAGTCTGGGAATGGGAGGAGGCAATTAACTGCTAAGAAACACGAGGGAACTTTTTAGGATGAAGAAAATATTTTGTATCTTGTGTGGTAGTGGTTGCATGACTTTGTCAAGACTCATTGAACTGTATACTAAAAAGGGCAAATTCATTGTATATAAATTACACTTCAATAAATCTGATTTTACACACACACACAAAAGAGTTTCAGGCTTATCCATTAACTGTCCCCCTGCAAGGTCACACAGTTGTACTTATTTCCTGCCAGATCCCTGACTTTGACATAAGTGATCTGTTGAGGATTGCATTTAATCTCCTTTAAAGCTCTGCCACTCTTACAATTAGATCAGGGGCCTGATTTTCAACACAATCTGCCCTGCAGCTGTAGGAGATTAGGGTCTTTTTCAAGTTTCCACAGAAGACCTAGAGACTTTTGCAGAATTCCTCGAGTTGAAATTAGCTATTATGATTTTATTTGCTTTTTTCAAGACTTCCAACAGAGAAAAGCAGTCTATTATATAATTATTATAAGTATCATCGGCTCCATATACCATTAATGGGCTATGGTCACCATATAGCCTAATGCCTTACCTTCTACCTGCACCTTATCCAAAACGACAGCAGTAAAAGTCTTAATAATTTTAATTGTACTGAATTCCAAAGGTAATCCTTGCCCCAATTATCAATAGAAATAGGGATCTTACTGCTGTCAGACTGGTGAGTGAGTAGTCTTCAAAATTTCATCTTGAGGGTTTATTGTCTAGGTCCACTCTTGGTACTAACTGGAATATTACCAAGTTCCCCATAAAACTGACCCTGAGACAAACTCTTATTAGTGAGATGTATGAATATATTTTTTGGGAGTATAATCACAGAGGAAGAATAAGGGACAAAGCAGTGACACAGAGAAGAAGGGAGAGCCAATACAAAGATGTATTATTGAGTTGGCCATTGCTATATGCTACCAGTTACTTAATTCTGCAGTACTTTCTAAGAATCCATATGAAAAACATTTGAAGACTGTCCATCTTGGGGTAAAAATTAATCTATCAGCTTCCTATCATCATTGAATAAAGACTTGCCTGGGGGTTAACACCTTTTTTATTTCTGGGTTGCAGATGCAGGCACTGATCTAATTACCTTGGTGTCCTACTCTGGGACATCAAAAGCGAAGTCTTGGGGGTTGGAGATACAAGCAAATGGAATAGGTAATGCAATGGACTGAATGTTTGTGTCTCCCTCAAATTCATAGGTTGAAATCCTAACCCCACAATGTAATGGTATTAGGAGGTAGGGCCTTTGGGAAATGAATGAGATGAGTATCCTTATAAAAAAGACCCTAGAGAGCACCATAGCTCCTCTCATGTGAGGATACAGCCAGAAGATGGCTGTCTATGAACCAGAAAGCCCTCCCTTGAAGGCCTTGATGGGACTTCCCAGCCTTTAGAACTGTGAGAAATAAATTTCTGTTGTTGATAAGCCCACCAGTCTGTGGTACTTTCTTACAGAAGCCTGAACCAAGGTAGGTGGCCTGAAGCTAGATTCCATGAGTTGCACAACATGAAGCTAGTAGGAATCAAGCAGAACTGGTTGCTATGGTTATAAGGAACATTGGAAAGGAGAGACAAAGAGAATGTGAAATGATGATTGAAAGGTGTCCAATATATTATCTGATAGAGCTGTTGTGAGGGTTATATAAGCTAATGTGTGTAAAGCGATTAGAATATTACCTAACATGTTGCATACATTGTCAAGAAGTAATCATTTCTATTACATATCATGGTGGAACTCCTTAGGAGGTAAAACTCCGCTGATCTTGGGACTCCTGGGTGGCTCAGTCGGTTAAGCGTCTGCCTTTGGCTCTGGTCATGATCCAAGGGTCCTGGGATCGAGTCCCACATTGGGCTCCTTGCTCAGCGGGGAGCCTGCTTCTCCCTCTGCCTGCCACTCCCCCTGCTTGTACTCTCACTCTCTCTCTCTCTTGCAAATAAATAAATAAAATCTTAAAAAAACCCCCAAAACTCCGCTGATCTTGTTTGATCTCTTTCCTGATCACTGATGCTGAGATGTTCAATATCTTGATTTCAGCCAAGAGATGTTTTTCACTCACGCCAACATTAAGCATTACCAATTTTCCAGATATTTATTTAAAGAGAACCCATCTCTTCATTGTGTGAGATTATCCCCCCTCAAAAAAAATAGAAGACCTGACACTATGAATACATCACTTATGGGAAATACAGTGCATTTTAGTAAATAAGGTAAGAAATCATCTTTTTTTTTTTTAAAGATTTTATTTTATTTATTTGACAGAGAGAGAGAGAGACAGCTAGAGAGGGAACACAAGCAGGGGGAGTGGGAGAGGGAGAAGCAGGCTCCCAAGGAGCAGGGAGCCCGATGCGGGGCTCGATCCCAGGACCCTGGGATCATGACCTGAGCTGAAGGCAGACGCTTAACGACTGAGCCACCCAGGTGCCCTGGTAAGAAATCATCTTTAAGGAAGAAAAGAAATTGTATCATCTCAATGATAGCAAAAATTATGAAGAACTTACTGTCTTTTAAACTCTGCTGAGCAGGTGACACACAATCTGTCATTTTGTCCCCACAAAACTTATGAATAAGTCTGGCTTCTGCAGCTTATTTGCTCTTCATGGCCAACGTTCTTTCTGATGGATCAGTGCCTGTGCAATATATTGGTCATTAAATATTTTGAGTATCAGCCTTGGAAATAGCTAGGTATATTATAATTTGCATTTCATCGAGGAGAAAATGGTGGATTTGGTCGAGCAAATCACTGAATAGATTAGGTTAAGTGGCAGGATAAATACTTAAGTTTCTATTTCTTGCAAAGCATCTACCATGTCCTGTTGCCTCTGACCTAAATATAGCACGCTACTGTGCAGGTGGCTGGAGCATAAAGAAGCATTGCACGGTGGGTTCACCATGCATATGGGTGAGAATTAGGCTAATAAAAATTCATTGGAAGTGTTTTGCCCTGAAGAAAGCAAGGTGCCTGCCATTTTTTGGAGTTTATGTGTTGACAGTGTAAAGAACTGGTACAAAGAAAGTTGCCTTGCTTCCAGCTTTACAGTCTCCATCTGGTCAGGAAAGGAGTAAATTGACACATCTGCTGGAAGTCTGTGGCTGTGCTGTTGGGCCTTCCAGCTCTGTCACTAGCTCTCACGGCCTTTCCCCCAGATCACGACACTATATCCTGTGCAGAAGGCTGCCAATTTTCACACCTTTTGTATTCTTCTGTGGCAGTCTTCAAACTCAGCTTCTCGTGGGCGTCCATTAGGGCAGCAGTTGGAAAAGTTTTTCTTTACAGAGACAGATAGTAAACATGGTAGGCTTTGTGGAGCAACGGGACAATTTGAGGATAATATATAGGATATTATATGAAAAGAAGGCACATTTCTATAGTATTTTAATGGTAAAATTCAAAATATAATAATGAAGGACAAACATTTTTGCAATATGTCTATTAGAGAGAAGAATAGAATTACTTTTGGGGGGATAACACTGCACTTAACGAGGGTTCAAAGTTAGCATTTCCTATTATAAAATTGATTACAAATATTCATCTGTAAGAACAATTCTTGACTCATGGGTTGTACCAAAAAAGGTGGTAGGCCAGATTTGCCTCACAGGCCAAAATTTTCCAACTGTTGGCTTTAGGAAAAGCTTGAGTGTCTATTGGGAGATAGGCAAAAATATACATATTTAATAAACTAATGTGAGAAGCCATTGTGACCATATTTCTTTTTTTTAAAAAAGATTTTATTTATTTATTTGACAGAGAGAGACACAGCGAGAGAGGGAACATAAGCAGGGGGAGTGGGGGAGGGAGAAGCAGGCTTCCCACCGAGCAGGGAGCCCGATGTGGGACTCAATCCCAGGATCCTGGGATCATGACCTGAGCCGAAGGCAGACGCTTAACGACTGAGCCACCGAGGGACCCTTGACCATATTTCTGTAAAGATTTTTACTAGGGTTTTGTGTGTGCAAAGGCAAAGAGGGAGGAACTAATATTTTGATGATCCAATAATACCTGTCTCAGAGACTGGTTTCCAGGTCCAGCTCCGTGGAGACAGGTCTATGTATATGAAAAGAGAGGCATCAGACAGATTATAGAGGCATACTGTTGAGGGGTGTTGTATTACACAGGGAGAATAACGATCTTTCCTTCAGTGCCTACTTCAGTGACAAAGTGTGGCCTAGTGTGAAAAAGCAGGGATAGTTTCCCTATTTCATCGTAAACACTGGGTGGCCAGGAAGAGTGGGGATGCAGAAAATACAAGTTTGGTGGCATCTGAGTGGCAGTGGCCATGGTACTAATATCTGTGTTTTATGGAGGGTAGCTGCCATGGTGGCAAAATGTAGCCTCAACATCAACTAGCCACAGGATAATTAACATTTAAAAAGTCATGAAAGTTGTGTTGCATTCTACAAAGTCCACTGGAAATGTGTTTTTTTGTTTTGTTTTGTTTTATTTTTTGTTTTTTGGTGCAAGTCAACTACTACATGAGCATTGCAGACCGGTCACTGAGATTTCCTTAAGAGATCTTAGCATGGATAAAAAGTATCACAGTGGTGAGTTCCACCTCTATATGACAGCATGAGGAGCTCCATGGACTTTCTCCCCCCGAGAAACAAGCAAAGCTGGCAAAAACTATAACAAACGAACAAACAAACATAACCATTTAATCCCTCTGTAAATTGTCCTAAGGTAGAAGTATTTATTAAAGAAAATCTAACTCTCCATAGGAACTGTAAGAGTCTGTGGCATTCAAGCCACAATCTGCTTCCTTCCTCCCACCCCTCTCTGGGGGTTCAAGCTGAGGGAAGCTCCACTCTGGGTGGATGAAGCCAAGAAGAGGAAATTCCCACTCCCATCAGCTCCTGCTCAAGGCTTGCAGTATCTCAACAGGAGAGACAAGCTGCCAGCATTCCGAATCCGCTCCACCTCCCAGCTGAAGAGACTAAACTGCTTACTGCAGCCAAGAGATTGGGCACTCCTTTCCTGCAACCAGATCCTAGTCATAGAACAGAGGCTCTATTCTAGACTGTTTTCAAGATTCTCTCTTTATCTTTGGTTTTTGACAATTTGATTATAACATGTCTCAGTATGGTGAATATGTAGAATAGTGTTTTTTAAATCAAATTTGGAGGTTTTTAGCCGTTATTTCTTCAAATATTCTTTCTGCCCATTTCTCTTTCTCCTTTCCTTCTGGAATTCCCATTATGCTTATGTTGGTATGCTTGATGGCTTCCCAGTATCTCTTGGACTCTGTTTTCGTTATTTTTTTCTTTCTTCTCCTTAGACTAGATCATACCTTCTTTTAAGTTTGTGATTCTTTTTTCTGTGTGCTCAAATCTGGTGTTAAATCCCTCTAGTGATTTTTTTATTTCTGTTATTTTAGTTCTCAGAATTTCTATTTGGTTCCTTTTTATAATTTATATTAATCGATACTCTCTATTTTTTCATACATCATTCTCCTGGTTTACATTAGCTCTTTGTTCATGTTTTTCTTTAGCTATTCGAACATATTTGAACTCCCAAATTCTTCTATGTCTTTGGGGGTGGCAAAAGTGACCCCTTCCTCCTTGTTATGATTGCCTTTCATTTATCTCACCTTGGATAAATGCCCTGCAAGATGATGCTTGTTCTCAACATCTGCACTTCCCTCCCCTCTTTGCAAGCAGACTGATAACTTGGAATGGTCTCAATCTAGCATGAGCAGGAAAGTACAGTTCCTTTACTGGAAGGAAATAGCTTTGTTACTAAAAAAGTTGCAGGACCTGGCAATTACGTATCAACATCAAACAGAGGAAAACATAAGGGAGCAGATATTAAAGGTGTTGGACTAGAGTTGGGATAGAGTATGTTGTGGGTTGAATTGTGTCCCCTGTGCAGTTATGCTGAAGTTCTAACCCCTGGTACCTATGAATGTGACCTGATTCGTAAATAGGGACTTTGCGAATGTAATCAAGTTATGAAGAGATTATAAGAATTACTCCAGACACAATGACACATGTTCTTATAAGAGGCCGATGTGAAGACACAGGGAGGGCGCCTGGGTGGCTCAGTTGGTTAAGCGACTGCCTTCGGCTCAGGTCATGATCCTGGAGTCCCTGGATCGAGTCCCGCATCGGGCTCCCTGCTCGGCAGGGAGTCTGCTTCTCCCTCTCCCACTCCCCCTGCTTGTGTTCCCTCTCTCACTGTGTCTTTCTCTGTCAAATAAATAAATAAAATCTTTACAAAAAAAAAAAAAAAGACACAGGGACACAGAGACGCACAAGGAGGCTGTCCTGTGACAATGGAGGCAGAGATTGGAGTGATATGTCTACAAGCCCCAGGACTGCTGGCTACTGCTAGAAACTAGGGAGGCAAGAAAGGATCCTCTCCTAGAGCTTTCAGAGACAACATGCTATGCCATTGTCTTGATTTCAGACTTCTAGCATCCAGAACTGTGAGGAAATAAACTTCTATTATTTTAAGTCACCCAGTTTAAGGTACTTTGTTATAGCAGCCCTAGGAAACTAATACAGAGTGGATGGAATATAAGGCCAGGTAGGTAAAAATTTGTTGGCCTAGGGACACTTTCCCATGATTGTGGCTTTAATGTCTTGAGGCTGGTCCTAACACTTTGCTAGATTGTCTTCTTAAAACTTGAACATGGCGGTAATCTAGACCCACAGCAAATTAGTTGGAGATGTTGAAACTGCCTTGGCAGTGGAATCAAAGAGCTCAGAGAGTTGAGAATGTTTGATTGTGTTTACTATGTGAGGTGACACAACCTGCAACCTGGCCCTGATCCCCTATCAATCCAGAATTCCTCTCTCCCAGTCAGAGTGTCATGCAGATGCCGCCTCAGAACATGGCGCCCTGATGGAAATGGAGAGATAGGATTCTGGAAATGTAGAGGCTAGGTGATAGTACTTAATATCAGGGGAAATGTGGTGACACATAAGAGTAAATAATTTGTATTGTTTTCTAGTGACAGATAATGGGTAGGGTGAATGACTGACTTATGTAACTGGAAAAATAAAAAGTAAGCAGAGACTGATGTTAGCTACTAAAATGGAAAATTGTGACTTCTCACCTAGTTTCTAAATTTGAGATAGTTCTCAAACTTAGAGCCTATTAATTCCAGAAAGCAACTTTTGCAAGCGTATAAAATGAATATTCCACCAATTCTTCCTCAGAAGTACCTGAACCAGTTATCAGAGTAACTCTGCCCTGGAGGGAGGGCAATACCCAGACCACTTGAGGGATGTCGAATATAGCTGACACTGCCACCAAGGGACCCAGAATGTCATCATGACTTTCCTATTTGAATGAGGATATAGAGAGGCCAAATGATAAATGGAATTTGGGACTGGGTGCATCTCACAGTAGGTCCAGCTTGTCCATAGGCTCAGCTTAGATTATTTCTTTAGTGCCTGAGTACATAATTGGGATAGATATACCTAGCAGCTTGCAGAACCATATTGGTTCTCTGGCCTCTGGAGTGAGAGATGTCATGGTAAAAATGCCAAGCCAAATACACAGACTGCCCTCTTCCCCTTGTCAGTATTCTAAAGAAATTCTCATGTAGTTACATAAAGGAACGTGGGGTGAGGAAGGCCATTGCAGAATTATATGTGGTGATGGGAATTAGAAACAGCTTGAGTACCCCTCACTTGGACAGGGGATTGATAAAGTATAGTGGGTATACCATGGGTATTATGCAACAGTTAGAAGCAATAGGTAAGTTGTACGTATAGCAACATGGAGGGATCTTCAGCATACAGACACTAGTGAAAAGCTAATCAATAAAATAAATAATATAAAATGAGCAACAGAGATAGTTTTAAAATACATGCACACAGAAAGTGCACATCTTTTATATTAAAATAGAGAAGATATTAAATAGCATGTAATGGTTGCCTATGTAGTGGGGGAGATTTAGGAGTGAGAAAAGGGGATAAAAGGATATTTATAGCAAAATGAATGAATGAATGAATGAACAAATACATAAATAAGTGGGACTTGTCTCAACCAAAGATAATAAAATATTATGAACTGAGGAAAATGATGAACTCAACCTTCTGCACCTGAAATCTATTAAGAAAAAGAATGCCCTACAGAAACTCCTTGCAACATCTGACAAGATTAGACTGTCCATAAATGGAATAGGAAATTTGAAATGTGCCAGTTGGCTGATTAATAGTGTCTTGGGGCTAGCCTCTCATTTCTAAGGAAAGATATTCCAAGGAACAGTTGGCAATGGTTCTCTAATAGAAGTTCCCACATCCTTCTGGGGCCTTCTTTGCATCTGGATATGGATAACTTTCACAAGATGTGGACTGCATGTATGAGGGATAGCGTGCCCTTTTAGAAGTAACATCCTGTCTCCCCCTTGGACATTTCAAACAGTTTTCCATTAATACTTGGGAGAGTCAGGTGGGGAAAAATATTGGATATAGGAACGTGGAGATCGGTTTCAGCCCTATTTCTCTTTGAACAAGCAGTTTCTCACATCTGATCTTTCTGGACTGGGGAATGGAGAGAGGAAGGTGAATCCAGAGTGTGTAGTACTCTTCTTCTGTACTTCTTAACAGCTGCTTAACCCAGAGGGAAGAAGATACCAGTAATATGAGCCAGAATAGTGATGGCTCCATGGAGGCAGAGGATGATGTGCTGAGGATACTGTGGTAACGCAGAATGAAGTGTGAAGACCTAACACGAGCTGGGCTGAATCCCTGGAGCTCTTCATTTATAGAGAGGTTTTCCTCAGTGGGGGCAGAGGGAACATGTGGGAGCAGGACACGCCAAATTTACATGCTGGAAATAGTGCAACCTCTGAAAGAACAAACTGGAGAATAAGAACATGAACAGGAAATGGGGACATTCCATTTCTGTAAATTGTTTTATTTTCCACTTTTGTTCTGGTAGGAAATCCCAGCGTCTAAATTTGAACAGTGGCAGCTTTTCTTCACACTTATTATCTTGGTGTCACTACAAAATCAACTGATTTCTTTTTTTTTTTTATTCTTATGTTAATCCCCATACATTACATCATTAGTTTTAGATGAAGTGTTCCATGATTCATTGTTTGTGCATAACACCCAGTGCTCCATGCAGAATGTGCCCTCCTCAATACCCACCACCAGGCTAACCCATCCTCCCACCCCCCTCCCCTCTAGAACCCTGTTTGTTTTTCAGAGTCCATCGTCTCTCATGGTTCATCCACCCCTCCGATTTCCCCCGCTTCTTTCTTCCCCTCCCGCTACCTTCTTCTTCTTCTTTTTTTTTTTCTTAACATATATTGCATGATTTGTTTCAGAGGTACAGATCTGAGATTCAACAGTCTTGCACAATTCACAGCACTTACCAGAGCACATACCCTCCCCAGTGTCTATCACCCAGTCACCCCATCCCTCCCACCCCACCCCCCACTCCAACAACACTCAGTTTCCTGCGATTAAGAATTCCTCATATCAGTGAGGTCATATGATACATGTCTTTCTCTGTTTGACTTATTTCACTCAACATAATACCCTCCAGTTCCATCCACGTCGTTGCAAATGGCAAGATCTCATTCCTTTTGATGGCTGCATAATATTCCATTCAAAATCAACTGATTTCTATTTCCTCTAAATTTTGTGAGTTTTTTGTTTATTCGGAACTCCATTATCCACTATGGTAGCCACAAGCCACATGTAGCTACTGAGTGTTTGAAATGGGGTTGTTGTGACCTGGGAAGGACATTTTTAATGTTATTTCATTTTAATTAATGTATTTTTAAATTTAAAAATGGAAGCAGCAGAAAAATATTTCTCTATTTACTCTTTTTGTAGGACTATGTTCCATGTTAACCAATGGAAATTTAGCATCTGAATTGAGATATGCTATTAAGTGTAAAATATGTACCAGATTTTGAAGACCTAGTTCAATAAAATAATGTAAATGATATCACTTTATGTGTATTAAATATTAAAATATTATCTTGCATAAATTGGTTAAATAAAATATATTCTTGAAAATAATTTTAATTTTCTCTTTTTTAATACAGCTACTAGTAAACTTAAAATTATGTATATCACACTCATTATATTCTGTTAGACAACACTAATCTAGAGCATAGACTTCTCTAGGTTTGCGTTATCTAGTACCAGAACCACTAGCCATAAAGTATGTTTAAATTTAAATTAATTAAAATTAAATTAAAAATTCAGTTCCTAACCACTAACCATTTCAAGTGCTCAACAGCCCTATGTGGCTAGTGGTTGCCCTATTGGATACCACAATATAGTACCTTAAGGTAGATTGAATTGTTGGGCCTTAACCTTTTTCTGATACATAGCCTTTGCAAGGTAACTTTTCAGTTCCTCCACAAAAGGTATATTATAGAGCATTTCCATCATTGTGGAAAGTTCTACTGGAGAGTGCTCTTCAAGTCAATGAAACACCTCTCATTGGGAAGTTAATTTCAGAATTACACCAGCAAATGTACAAAGACCAGTCTGCCAGCTCCAGAATGAACTATAGCTCTTAAACAATTCTGCATTGACCAGAGTGACATCTAGATCCCTTGATATGTTCTTTACAGGATGGCCCAGTTATGTTTTTATCCTCAAGGTCTCCTTTTACCCCATGATGGTCACTCTAGTATATTCTCTTGTGGAAGGCTTCTCACCTGCATGAAAATGATAACCTTCCCACCGACATACAAAAATAGATAAGATGAGAAGTTAATGGTGAACTCCAAGGAGCTGGGGAAGCGATCTATGTGAAGTCTGGCCTCACTGACATCTGAGTTCTTTCATGTTACGTTTTCCTAAAACAGTATCCAACAAACTCTGCTTGTTCTTCTCTGTAATAATTTAAAAAAAAATCCTTAAATTAATAATTTTTTAAAAAGCTTTTAAGAGTGTCTTGGCCTTATTTGGAGATAACAGGGCAGAAAAGTTGGGTAGGGATTTTTTTTCTCTGATCCAAGTACTAACCAGGGTCTACTCTGCCTAGTTTCTGAGATCAGATGAAATTGGGTGTGTTCAGGGTGGTATCACCATAAGCTGAAGGAATTTTTTTCTATTCATGCTTTATCCTCAGCCTGAGACAATGCCTCCACATAAGTAAGCAATTAATGCATATTTATTACTGCTTTTCCTTGGAAGACAGATAAAACTCTGGGTTCTGCAAAGAGAAACAGAAGTGACAGTTACCTGGCTCAAGATGGAGAGACAGCCCTGAGACAACCTGAAAGGGAGGCTCTTTTTATAGCAATATTTAATGTATTACTACAATATTGATAAATTACTATATTTGGGCATTTAAAATTCAGACTAAATAAGCCATGATCCCTGCCTTCAAGGGATTTAGACTCTACTCTAGAGTAAAGTCTCAACTCACAATTATTCACGTTTGGGGTCAGATAATTCTTTGTTGGAGGGCTTGTTCTATGCACTGTATGACCTTTGGTAGCATCCCTGGTCTCTACCTAGTAGATGCCAGTATCACCCCACTTCCCCTCACCCCCAGTTGTGACAACTAAAAATGTCTCCACTCATTGCTAAATGTCTCCTGGTTGGGAACCACTGTTCTAGAGAAAGTGAAATATATAAATAGGAAAGGGTTATAATAACAGCTAATAGAAATACCAACATGGTAAAAATGAAGGTATTAATAAGGACATTTCCTCCCCGTGACTGTGGTTGGTCAAGAAAGACGTCATAAAGGCATTATTCCCAAGACTCCTAGCACATTTACTTTCCCATTTACCTACAACCCTGACCTTGGGTAAAAGGTAAGGACAAAATGCATGTGTGTTTTAAAAAGTTGTAATAATTCCAGTGATATAAAAATATGTGTGTGATATCTACTGATACTTAGTTCACTTCATGAATTAATATGGGTTTTTGGAAAAACTATTTTAAAAAGGTCAGAAGTTCCTCAAAATAAATAGATAAATAAAAAGGTCAGAAGTTCCAAATCTAAAATTTGACACTGTCATCTATTACTATATAAATAACTTTGAAAAATTATCATCTTATCAATTAATTGGTATTTTTTATGCATCTAGTTTCTATAAGTGCTGTTAGAGATACACAAAGGTTAGTCTTAGTCAAAAAGTATTTCATAACCTAGTTGTGGACTGAAGACATAAATACATGAGAAATTTAATAACCATATAGAATTTAAAACTGTAATGGGATTGGTTTCACCATTCTCCAGTCCCACCCAATCTCCAGAACTGAATTTTACATTGCACATCCCACCACATCATCTCCTTGGATTTAAAGTTATTCAGCGGGATGAGGTAGGGAATTCATCCTTCTAGGCCATTTCCACAGCATCATGAGACTCTAGGGGTCTGACTTTCATGTTGTCCTGGACCACTGACAGAGGTCTATCATCAATTCTAGTGCAGATTGTGAAAGCCCCAGGACCTTGTGTATTTTCTTTTTCTGGATGCTTCATTAGCAACTAAAGAGGGCAGTTGACAGATGGTCCATGCCCTATGACAATGAAGTCACTCTAATTTGGCTTTTCTTTTGGGGTGACATAGGGTACTACCTTGAATGACCAAAGCTACCATGTATCAACTTTGTACTGGTCTCTTATGCTTGTTGGCAATTCCAGGATGCTGGCCCTGCTGACATTTCCACATTGTCCCCCAGTAGATTTCCTTGAGTACAGATGTGGGAATTGTGGATTTGATATCTGGTTCTTTGTTATTCCATTTCCAATTATTTTTATAGCCTATGTTTTATTTGGTACTTTCTTTAGACTAAAAAGCCTATTTTTTTTTAAGATTTTATTTATTTATTTGACAGAGAGAGAGAGACAGTGAGAGAGGGAACACAAGCAGGGGGGGTGGGAGAGGGAGAAGCAGACTTCCCGCCGAGGAGGTAGCCCGATGCAGGGCTCGATCCGAGGACCCTGGGACCACGACCTGAGCTGAAGGCAGACGCTTAATGACTGAGCCACCCAGGCCCCCCTAAAAAGCCTATTTTGAAGAGTAAAATTATGAACAAACATTAAGCCCTTCTTGCATTTTTTTTTTTTTATTCTTGCTCTAAAATTCTAGTTTCACTCAAGGTAAGGTTGATGTCTGTGAATCTCCAGGGGAAAAGGATTAGGAAGAAAATGAAGGAAAAGGAAGCTCAAAGAAGATTAGTATAAGAATTTGGTCCTGCTACATAAGAGGATAGGGAAGTGCCATGGAGAAAGTCCTCTATGGCTAGAAGGAGCAGAGAAGTTTTCTCAGATGGGGAAGAACCTGAGTTGGCAAATTTCTGGTGGTCAGATTTTGGATAAATAGAAAGTCATGAGGGGAGGAGTAAGGGGCATTCTGGGCAGGAACGTCTGTGTGAGGAAGCACAGAGGCAAACTGTGTTTGGGAAAAAGAGAATAGACCAACCCAGTTCTGATAGATGAAAGACCCAGAGGTTCTTTCCAGAAGGTCTGATAGGCTTCTGATCTGAAGTCCAAAGTCATGAGTGTGAATCTCTGTCTGTCACTTACTGGCTATCAGGTCTTGGAGAGTCATTTAGTTGTCTACCCAGCATCAGGGTCTTCAGAAATAAGTTGTGATCTAGTTTGTTCTACCTATCCCACAGTACAGAGTGATCTGACAAGAAAGGGCTCTGTGACTTCTTAAGCCTACTGCAAGTGGAAACGTCTCTTTGCTGTGGAATTACCATTGTGTTAAAGGTGTTGAAACTCTAGAACTCTTATGATATCTCCATCTGGGAAATGGAATGAAGAATGAATTATCTTCTTCAACAGCAACACATGAAATTGTAGAGAAGTTTAATTTCAGTGTCCTTTGCCCTCTGTTTATTTTTCATTTGGGAGCCCAAATGCTATGTCATGCCATCTGAGGCTTATTCAAGGCCCTTCCTGATCTGGGCTTGCTTCCAGCTCCAGCTGTGTCTGCAGTTGGTTTTCTATGCACCCCTTATAGTCTAGCTGTGGCAACCTATTTTAGATTCCTAGGAAACAACATACCAGCATGCCTTTGTGTCTATTGTCCCCTTTCCTTCAAATGCAGTTCCATTCCTTATCAAATTGAAGAGTAAGTCTTGAAGAGTCAGCTTACCTATGAATCCACTGCAAAGCTTTATCTTATGGGTCAGATAGTTAAACCCCTTCACATCTAAGTGCTATCTGAATTTAGTTCAGTAATGGCAGTAAGATCTACCATTTATAAGATGCCTATTATGTTTTAGATAATGAGTAAGGTTCTTTATAAATGCTCTAAATTATCTTCACAACAATCTCCTGAGACATTGCTTATATATCTCTTACACTTATATTCATATTTTTTCATTTTAATTTCTGCAGTTATAGTGTTTGATAGCCATGTGTACATTTAATATGGTGTTTTTTCTCCTGTTACAACCTATTATTAAACAAGGTGTTTTAAAATCAATGGTACTTTATTTTTTTTTAAATATTTATTTATTTGTTGGAGAGAGAGGTGGGGAAAGGGGGGCAGAGTGTGAAGGAGAGACAAACTCCTGCAGACCCCACACTCAGCATGAGCCCGACACTGGGATCAACCTCACGACTCCGAGATCACAACCCGAGCCAAAACCAAGTCAGACTTTCAACTGACTGAACTACTCAGGTACCCCAATATCAATGATACTGTAAAATCAGGGTACTATAGCCTTATTCTTATTTCCCAGGTTTGGAAACTAAGACACAGAGAGGACACAGAGATGAACAAGGCAAAAATATTTTCACTTCAAAAATAAGCCAATATTGAAAAACAATGAGATTACTTAATGGAAAATCAGTGTGAAATAGTGCTGGAAAAAGCTCTGTCTTCGGTGTGTGATGTTCCTGAGTTCAAGTTCTTGGTTTGTCACTTTTAAAAATATATGACTTGGGCAATTTACTTAACCTCTGTGCTCAAGTCACATATATTTTTTTTAAGTAATTAATCTCATTGTTTTGCAAATCCTGGCTTACTTGTCTATGACCCCCAATAAAATCATGAACTTGTCAAGTGGAGGAATTAGCCTTGTTCATCTCTGTTGCCTCTGTGTGAGCCCACAGACTCATGATAGACACTGAACAAATATCCACAGTGAAGGAAGTGAGGGCTTTCTCTCACTGTGTCCATCACCTTGTTACAGTAAACCCCTGACTATAACAGAAAATATTCCTTAGCTCTCATTCCCCTCCAGAGAGATGAGTAGCCCAAAAGTTGAATGCTGAATGCTTGAGCTACTTAGACAGAGAAAAAAGATGGAGGAAAGAATGTTCTTAAGGACAAAACTACTTATCATTTTGTTTTGAGGTTTCCAGGAACCGAAAAGGCAGGAAATGGTGGAAGGCAGAACTTTCTCATACTCTGCCCACCTTCTCATGGGGCTAGGAGCCTACAGATCCTTCCTTGAACACTACAATATGAAAAACAGCTGCAGTTCAAATGTGGAAAAGCTAAGTTCAGTCTTGTTGGGGAGTAGTTTTGATTAACTACAGAAAGAAACACCCAACTTAACTATTATTATTAAAACCTGCAGCAGGGAACAGAGTGGGTCCAAAACTGCTTCCTCAAAGAGGGGGAAATATAGCTACATTTAAGGGATAGTTCTCAGTGTATTACTGATTTTTAGTTATCGAAATTCTTAGCTCTATTTGAACTTAATGATGAAACCTAATGAGTCAGAGAAGTAGGAAGTAGAAAATAAAAATCAGCGAGTCTCAATGAACTAAGGTTCAGCTATTTTTATTAAAGAATAACAAGGCATTTAAAGGAAGTAGCAGTTGCTTTGAATTATCCACTGGTTGGAACAAGCTCATATCAGGATAATGA
Source organism: Mirounga angustirostris (assembly GCF_029215605.1). Classification (NCBI taxonomy): domain Eukaryota; kingdom Metazoa; phylum Chordata; class Mammalia; order Carnivora; family Phocidae; genus Mirounga; species Mirounga angustirostris. The sequence continues at coordinate 18,820,949 of NW_026991712.1, read as the reverse complement.
GATGTTAGTCCATTACATAAGGCTCATGAAGCTATTTGTAGCTTCTTTCCCAACATAGGATTTTTTCATAATTCACTTTAAATAGAATTCAAACACCAAAAGTCTGTCAGCAAAGTTAAGGGCTTCCTGTTTTGTCTTTAAAGTAAAATGCAACTACTTTAAATAAAGTTGTTAATGTCTTCACCATCCTTGTTCACACACTGTAGCCCAAACTGCAAAGGCTGGAGGACACATGCCAACTAAAATTGCTTCCTGAAAAAATTGGGAATCACTGGCAAAAAATGATTTGGGAGAGCCTACAAATAATTTTACATCTGTCATACATTTTTTTCTTTTTTAGAATTACAAGTGTGGATGTGGTGGTTCTGTGAAATCCATGTCAATAGCATGAGGCCTACAAATGCAGAAACAGGTGGATGTCTTGCCTTGTTGATCTGTGAACAGGAGTGAGATTGTAAACCCTTATGGGTCCTATGATTCTTGCCACACAGTGTATTTATACACAAAATTGGTTCTCTAGCTCAGAGCTTCCCAAAGAGTGTGCCAGTCAAATATGTGCCATAGATATTGCTGTCCTAGGCCCTTAGGAGGGAAGGAAGGGTCTAGGATGACCTAGTCAGTTGCCTTAAGCAGCGAACATCCCCCTCCAATGTATACCTGAGACAAAGATTTGTGTGTAAATAATTTAATAAGGAAGTATGCCCAGGAGAAATCTGTAAGGAATGGGGGAAGCATGACAGAGAAGGGCAAGAAACTGAGCAGGTGGAAATTTCTAGTGAAGTCTCAGACTCAGCCTGATCTTGCAGGGAGCTCTGGAGCATATGATACACCTGGGCCTTGGGTTTTGCTTCACCTTGAAGGAAGCTCAACTTTCATATTCCTGCAACAGTCAGTCATTAGCTACAGGCTGCCCCAGGGCTGGGGGTGGCAGGCATGAACTACTAAGCACTACTGGTTCTCTCAGTCAGTGAGGGCAGTGTAAGTGAGTAATCCTTTGAATAATGTTGCAGGTTATGAGCCCTAAGTAGCAAAGCTCATAGAAGTAGGAGGATGGGAACAGAACACTAAAGAGATCTAAGGGTTTTGAGGTAGAACAACTATATTCTCTACTGTATCCTCAGATTGTAGTCTTAAAGAGTAGGGTCTGGCAGTACTCCCTCGCCATTCTCAGTAAAAAAAAAAAAAAAAGAGCAATAGTGGTCTTCAGTATTCAATTTTGTTGTATAGAGACTTGCTAATCAGCAGCATCAGCATTACCTACGAGTTTGCACTGAAATGCAGAATCTCAGGTCCCATGCTGGATTTAATTAATCAGAATCTGAATTTCAACAAGATGGCTGGATGATTTGTATGCAGAATGAAGTTAGAGAAACACTAGTGTAGACATGCTCAAATAAGTGCTGTGCCTCCTGGACATATTCTAGCAGCAAGCTGCGAAATGGTTATTGACCACCATGAATGAAAGATCCTGGAGCTGCCAGGAAATTTCACATCCTAGCTTCTAAGGAATCTGGTACACAGACCACAGTGTGACTGGCCGAAGTGGATATGAATTTAAGCAGGAACTCCTGATGAGCAGTGCTCCTGGAGGCAGCCACAAGTATTTACCTGTTCATATACTGGCTCCTGCTGGGTGTTTGAAGCTGTATGCCCATTTGGTAGTATCCATTTTCATTTGCACAGTTCATGCATGTTTTGCAAGTTTGAGATTTATCATTGTTTTAAAAAATGTGAGGAAAAGGTTTGGAATCAAGTTTCATTTGAAGTATCACAAAAATTTTCAACATTGTATTTGTCAGTGAAACTATTATTATCTTGAAATGTAATTTTAACCATTATAAACTTTTAAATGATTATAAAATTGATTTAAAATTTTTTATTACCTACTTGGGTGAATGAAGACTTTTTTGTCAGTGATTACTATCAAGAAGAGTGTGCATACAGATCATGAATGTTGTAGAGCCATTGTGATAGGAGCCTTCTAAGATGGCCCCCATGATCCTCCTGGAATGCACAGGTACTCCCTTCCCCTACAGTAGATAGAGTGGATTTATTGACTCACCACTGGGAAATAGAATACAGCAAATAAGAGGAGATGTCATTTTTGAGATTAGGTTGCAAAAAGACTGGTTTGCATCTTGGTCATCCTCACTTGCTGTCTGTCTTGTTTGCTTGCTCTGAGGGAAGTTGGCTGCCTTATGGAGAGGCTCACCTGGAAAATAACCAAGGGAGGCCTCTCATCAATGCCACTGAAGAACTGAGCCTCGAGCCTCTCTAACAAGCTGAGAGGAACTAGATCCTCCCCAAAATGTGAGCTTAAAAGTGAGTCTTCCCCCAGCTGATACTTCAGATGAGACTGCAGCCCTGGTTGACAGTTTAACAGCAACCTCAGAGACTTGAGCCAGAGATATGCAATTTGAACCTGGATTTCTAACCACAGAAATTGTGAGATAATAAATGTTTGTTGTTTTAAGTACTTGTTTGGAGGCAATTTATTACACAGCAATAGACAAACAGAGTGCCACATCAAGCAAAAGCCTACTATAAAAATGTTAATGAAGTAAACTCATTACTTATTTAATAATTATTTAATAATTTACAAATATTTTATTTGAGGGTTTTAATAATTTCAATATTTAAGATTTTCCTTAATATTTTACTTATTATTTTTCTCTTATAATAGTTAAATGCAAAGAAAATATAATGATCCTTTTTTACCAAGTTTATTTCTAAATTATCTCTAGTTTACTAGTTATGAGCTTCCAAGGATATTATAAAAGATGCACTTGATCAAAATGTATGGTAATTTATTTTTTTTTCTCCCCATCCTCTTGTGAAGGGGTGTCAATTGTGATTTATTCTAGCTTAGTACCTTCAACATTTGTCAAGCAATGTCCCATTGAGCTCTTTACTCTTTTAATTTGTTTTTATAGTATAGTTTCTGTATCAAAATGTATGGTAGGGCGCCTGGGTGGCTCAGTTGGTTAAGCGACTGCCTTCGGCTCAGGTCATGATCCTGGAGTCACAGGATGGAGTCCCGCATCGGGCTCCCTGCTCGGCAGGGAGTCTGCTTCTCCCTCTGACCCTCCCCCCTCTCATGCTCTCTCTCTCTCTCATTCTCTCTCTCAAATAAATAAATAAAATCTTTTAAAAAAATGTATGGTAATTTAGAAAGGAGACTGACGAATAGTAAAAATCTTAGAGGAGGCTGACCCTTCATTTGGGAGAGGAGTAAGATTTTAAGAGCATGGTCTTTTGGGTCAGACAGACTGGTTCTACCCCAACTTGGCCCATTTCTAGTCAGTGACTTTGGGAAGAAGCTTAACTGATTGAGCCTTATATCCTTATCTGTAAAATGGTAGTAATTGTAGCACATACTTCATAGGCTTGTTGTGAAGCTTATATGAAGTGCAGTAAGTAGAGTGCTTAGTGTCTATTGGCTGGCATGCAGAAAGTGTTTAATAAATATTAGTGGTTCTTGTTACTGAAGTTTAAAAGAATCTACTTCCAAAACACTTTAGCCTTTACTTAGAAATTAGTTTCATATATTTAACAGTTATTCCTATGTATTCATTAAGACATGCCTTCAAGCAATCTTTATTTGCTAAAACCTTGCTGTCCTATTTCAAGATAGTATAGGGATTTGAAAGGAAAAAAAGCTATCTTCTTTTGTGAATACACCATAGATCGAATGTCACTCTTTCATTTCACTTTTATCCATTATTCTGAACTGATAGTTTATTATACTTTTACTGAATGTTTCTTACATGTTTATATCTTAACCTAATCTGTGTATTGGAGATAAATAGAAAAACTAGGCTTATTTAGAATATTGTTAAATCTGAAAAAAATAATGCTGATGTTATCTAAAATGCTATTATATTTTTGGAAGTTCTTAATGCTGATCATTAGTGTTTCTTCCTTCGTCCTTCCTTTTCTTCCTCCTTCTGTTTTTCTCCCCTCCCTCCTTCCCTTCTTCTTTCTTTCCTTTCTTTCCTACTCACATTGAAATGGTATAGTTATTTAAAAGCAGTAATAGGGGAAAAACAGATAAAGACATCAAGATAAAGATAAAAGAGTTGAAGCAAAATGAAGCAGAGTGTTATATACAGGAATATACAAAATGAAGCATAGTGTTATATACAGGAATATACAACAATAGATTTTGCAGCAAAAGAGACATTGGATCAGTTATAAGGTTGACAATTGTCAATAATGTAAAAATATAGATATAAGTTTCTGAGTTTACAATGGCACTAAGAAAATAAAAGATTATTCTTGAGAGACATCATAAGGGAAAATATTAAAAGTATACAAAAAAAGTATACACCCAGGGAAAAGTGCCAGTTTCCTATGGCTGCTTGTTATAGCATCTGTTATGGATTAAATTGTGTCCCCTCCAAAATTCATATGTTGAAATCCTAACCCCCAGCACCCACCTTAGAATGTGACCTTGTATGGAAACAGGTTTGTTGCAGATGTAATTAGTTAAGAAGAGGTCATAGGGGTGGACCCCTAGTCCAGTATGATCAGTGTCCCTATAAAAGGGGAAATTTTGGACACAGGCATGCATACAGGGAGAATGCCATTTGAACATGAAACATCTATAAGCCAAGGAGAGAGGCCTGGGACAGATTGTTCACTCACAGAAGGAACCAAGGCTGATGACACTTTGATTTTAGACAATTTTTGTTGTTTACATGGCTTAGTGTAGTACTTTGTTATGATAGTGCTAGTAAACTAATACAGCACCCCTTAGTTATATGTTAAGAACATAACATCAAAGCCAAAAGTTATAGAGGGAATCATAGAAAGCAGTCTGAAATGAAATATCTTGCATAAGTGATTGTCATGCACTTATTTAAGCATGATCTTAGCAAGCATGTATGAAGGTCTGGTATGTGCCAAAGGGTATGGTGGGCATAGAGAATTCACAGAGTGATGATATATTCCCCAACATCTATTCATCTCTGAGTGTTTGATCTAAGCCAATCAGAGCAATCTTGTTCTCCTTGATGAGGATTGGATCAGGAACCAGCATAAGACCCAATGGGACTTGATGGAAGAATCTAGGGTTTCACATGTTTCCTCTCTTAAGGAGATATAGGAAGGAATTAGCCTCTTACTTTTTCATTTACACATTTGCTTGTCTCATGTGTTACCTGGGAAGAACTGAATCTGTTTTGAGACTGAGAGAGGAACCAGTCTGAAGGCAAAGCTAATTTACTGAAGATGATAGATCAGAGAGATAAAAATAACCTTAGTCCTGGATGATTTGAGCCATTAGATCAATCCATGCTGGAGTCTGTCCCATTACTAGTCTTCTTTGTGGAAAAGTGAATTTCCTTCTTATTTCAGACACATCGAGTTTGGTTTTCTGTTACTTATAATCAAAGCATGCTAATAGGAAAATAGTTGAAAATATAGTCCCTTCTAATGGTATTTGTTAGAGCTCTTCAGAAGCTTTCTGTTTCTGCTCCTTCTGGCATGGGGTAGGAGTGCAGTTCTTTGTACTGCCCCTAACCACCCCCTTGTAACTTGGCATGGACCCATGACTTACCTTGACCAATGAGATGTGAGCAGAAGAGCTGTGAGTCAGTTTTAGGAGAAAGAGTTTAGAACCACAGTGTGATTCACTATTTTCTCTCTCCCTCTGCTACAGAGATAAGAAACATGCATTAGTCATGGCTGCTCTGTTGGCCTGTGTCCCAAAGAGAGAATGATGTAGAACAGATCCCCAGCTAACCCACTAAGGACCCATAATGAGAGTGACAAGTCTTTGTTGCTTTAACCCCTAATATATTATTGTTGTTGTTGTTTCCTGTGACAGAATCCAGCCCATCCTAGAAGGAACTAATATATTTCACTTATTTATTTGGTGATTTGGTTATTATCAGTCTCTGACATTGGATTGTAGGTACTATCAGGGGAAGGATTATATCTGTTCTGCTCCACATGTAGCAACTTGTGCCCAGCACAGTGCATGACATATAACAGATTTTCCATAAATTTTTGTTGATGAAATGAATCTCATAGTAGACAATAGACAAAAAATAACTATCATTTAACCTAATTTGAACACATTGCCTCTTTCTGCTGTTTTTAAACCAACTCACATACCACCTCAAATTTTCCCCAGTCTATTAAATAGATTTCAGTTATACACAGAAAACTCTATCTTAGAAATATCTGTAGAGTCTTAGAAATCTATGTGTATATATTTACGTAGGAGAGAAGCCTTCATCACAAGAAAGGGTAGAGTCAGGGCTGGCTACACTGCAAATACATTGACAAAGGAAGTACACTAGATTATATTTTAAAAATAACTAAAGCAAAACAGCTTTTGAGATTTATGAATGAGAAGATGAAAGGAAATAAAGTGAAAGCTGAAGAGAATATTTTGAAGTAGATGATTAACAAAAGAAAATCTATTGAAAACAGAAGGCTTTCTACTACACAAAGCAAAAATGGAATTCGTTTAAAAAGAAAAGAAACCCTAAATGTCAAAATAAAAGATGGCCAATGCAACAGGTGCGGCCTTTGGAAGCAGGGGATCTGAGGCTGGCTGGGGCTCCAATGGGTGTTCTGGGGAGCACCTAAGCTCCAGTGGGGCTTGAAGCATTCCTGTGTTCTGGAAGAGGGGCTAAGGATGAGCTGGGATGAAATTGGCCCCGACTAAACTACTTTTGGGTAGATGAGGTGTTGTTTTTTCCATGTGACCTGTTACCAGCACTGTTATGAGAATTAACAGTAATGGCCATTTTATGTGGAAGTAATTTTGTAGAAGGCCAAAGTACTGAAGTGTCAATGTGGAAATTAAGATCAAATGACACCATGTGCAGAACTGAAGGCACTTGTCAAAGCAAGTTGCCAAATGCTTATCCTGTTTTTCCAAGCTAAGCTTTGTCTTTGTGGTCTTGTGTGATGGATCAATAAGAGTTATTGTCACCTTAGTGAATACAGCATAGGGTGGAGGTGCCTGGAAATTTGAGGTTACTGAGATGATTGGAGAAGGATGTGTCAAATATATGTTTACTGGAAAGAAAAGAGAAGAGAAGAGAATAAAAGAAAACAAAAGAAAAGAAAGAAAAGAAAAAAGAAAAGTTCTCCAGCAATCTTGTGAGAGGGAAGAGCAATAAACAGAGGGTCCTAGGGGAAATATTAAGAGATGATTCTGACAACTGTGGCTTAGGGTCCCAGAATGAAAAGAAAAGAATGTCAGTAATTACTGTATGAGAAAGTGTATTACAATATGATTGGGAAGAAGGAAAGGAAGGGAAGGGAAGTATGAGTGGATAAGTAAGCACTAGGAAGGTGAGTTCCACAGGATGATAGCATCATTCCCATTTACCCCACCATGAAAACAGGGATTATAGAAATCTAACAACTTTCCCATGATGACATGGTGAGTAAGATAGACCTCTCTCTGATTTCTTTTAGTCTTTATCTATTTAAAATATGTATTTACTGATTAGTTTACATTATGAGTTTCTTCTTTTACTATTAATATCACTACAACTGACACATTTGTTGAGTCACTGCTATATGCAAGGTGCCTTTCTTTACATGTAATTTCATTTCATTTTTACGACAACTCATGTTATATATATGCCCATGATCACACAGCTGGTTAAAGTGGTGTTATAAAATTCTCAATCTGGATGTGAGACTGTAACACTTTGCCATCTGCCTTCAGGGTTTGACCTTGATGCTGGCTTAGTCTAGCTATGTAACTTTGGGCAAATTATTTTGACTTTTGAAGTCTCAGTTGCCTTATTTCTCAGATGGGGATAGTTTAAAATGCCATGGAGGATTTTTCTGAGCATTAAATAGAAAATGTGGAATTGTTTTGTAAATAATAATATATATAAACAGTTGTTTCCACTATTGTCATGATTATTCTATGTTTGCTTCCAAAAAGCAAGAATCTTTTTGATAAATTGGTACTCAGCAAAGACCTCACTATCATGATCAATACTTCTGGTTTAGAATCATGAGAGATGTACCAGGGTTCTATTAGAGAAGCAGAACAATTGTAATTTATTGCAGGGGCTTGCCCTATGCAATCATGGGACCTGATTAAACAGTTTATGTATAAGTATGTCTCTAACCTGTTTCAGGGGCTGCAGCCTGAGGTCACTGGGGTTAGCGAACAGTGTGGGAAAGATGGGTATGAGGTGTGGGAGGGCTAACTGAAACCTGAGAAGACAACCTGGAACCTATAATGACAGACTGGAACCTACAAGGTTTGCCCACCAAAAGCCAGACTCCAATTTCAAAACCTACTGTGAGTTACCACAGAGCTGTACATGAACCTAGTAGATGATCTAGAGAAGGGCAGGAGGAGATCCAGTAGGAACTAGGGAGCTGCAGTTCTCGCTGTTGCTCTGGGTCAATAAGGCGAACCAGCACACTTGCTAGTGAACTACAACTGAGCCAGACTCAACATCTACCTTTCAGAGGTAAACACAGATGCTTGGCACTTCAGTCTTTCAAATCTCATGCAGATTTCTCTATTGCCAGACCCTATCTCTGAAAATGCAGGAAAGGGGATTCTGGAAATATGTAGTCCCAGTTTCATTAAATTAACACAGTACAAAACTCCCACAATAGACTTAACAGCAAAGGTGGAAAAATCAAGGGGCTACAAGGGTCAAATCATTAAAATTAATAAGTGAAGCTGGTTGGATTTAAGAAAGAAAGCACATGCCCCAACTAAAGGGGACAGACCATTTTGTATATGTGCTGCTGAAGCGAGCACGGGGACAGACCATTTTGCGGGGTGGGGAGTGCAGCAATCAAGCTTATTCTTGTTGCTTTGTGGAAATCCTATGTGTTTGGGGATAATTGACCTCTGACAAATCATACATCTATTTTCCTCTCAGACTTTGTGATATATATATATTTTTATTTTTCTTTTTGCAAATTTATATACATAGGAGTTTTGGGGGTTTTGGTCAACTTTATTCATATTTTCTTGTATGGTTTATGTGTCATACTTAGAATAACTTCTCTGCTCCAAGATTAAAACAAATAATAATTCTAAGTTCTTTCCTTCACAGGGTAAGGGAAGGGGATAATATAAGCCTCAGCTTATATTAGATTTATTGAGTTTATTGTGGCTTATTGAGCACAATATTGCCAGACATTTTTTAAAAGAAAAATTGGGGAATATAGATTTTCATGTGAAGTATCCCAATTGTTAAATATTGGCAACTAGTCCAAGTCCATTTTTGAAATAAAGTAAGACAGACAAACCTTTGTGCTTACTTCCAGTGCCCATCCTTGTCATTCTTCTAGTGTTAAGTGCTTTCTACGTGGGCATGAGCTTGTAACCAGGCATTCAGAGATGAAAAAGTCTGATTTAGCACCTCATTAATGAATGGGCAGATTATTAAACAAATATTTACACAGTGATAGATTTATACAGCAGTACAGGGGCACAGAAGAAGAGCAGGTGTCAGTGGAGGTCAGGGAAGGCTTCACATATGAATCAATATTTAAGGTTCATCTTTGGGGAAAGCAGGAGGGAAAAAGAATAAGGGGATATCAAACACTGAGTACAATACAGATATTCTGAAGTGTTTTATGTATTCAGGGCTTCCTTTATACTTTTCTTTATTTTGTAAGTTTGGTATTTACCTTCAGAATCCTTCCATGAGGTAGCAGAGAGTAAAATAGTTTAGATGAGGCCATACAACATAAATGTGATTTCAGATCCATTAGTCAGAAATCCATAATCCTACTTTTCACATCATTGACTTCTTAGATGATGATTCTTTTTTTTTAAAGAAGATTTTATTTTATTTTATTTTATTTTTTTTATTTGCAAGAGAGAGAATGAGAGAGAGCACGAGAGGGAGGAGGGTCAGAGGGAGAAGCAGACTCCCTGCTGAGCAGGGAGCCCAATGTGGGACTCGATCCCGGGACTCCAGGATCATGACCTGAGCCGAAGGCAGTCACCTAACCAACTGAGCCACCCAGGCGCCCCTTAGATGATGATTCTATAGTAGCAGCTGCCTTGGTCATTAAAATAGAAATCTGTCTGGGAAGGAGAGCACTATGAAGCTTATTTAAGTCATCCCTCTTCTCCCCACGAGTTTATCAAGTCCTTTCTTGAGAATAGATTTAGATAAAACTAGGGGAAAGAGTGTGAGAACGTTGAATTCCCATCTGTAGAGGAAGAAGACTAGAGTAGCAGGTATGCTTGAGTGGGAGGAAAAGAACAAGTCTTAAGAACAGATTCCATTACATACCTGTAGCAGTCATAACCATGAAATTTTTTCTCAAAAATAGATTATAGACTAAGCTAGTCTTGGCCTAGAATTATTTTTGCCATTGTTCCTGGTTTGCTTCAACATGGTTGTCTGAATCTGTGGTCAGCAGGGGTTCATTGCCTCCTACCCTATTTCAAGGTCAGAGACTTTTCATGCCCTCAATCTTTTTCCAGATAAGGAGGCAAGCCAACTAGTGGAGTAAACATATGGGCTCAATGCTGAAGGCTGCTTTGCTTCTCATTAAGTCCATAGATGTTTCCCGATGAGCCCTTCTCCTTCCAGCACACCTTGACCAGAGAGAGTTTTACCAAGTCCTGGAAAAATTGTTGTAACATGTTTTGTCACCAGAGGAATACAGAAATTGGAAAATTTGATGAAAAACATTTATGTGTCCTGGTCTTGTTAAAAGAGTTATCACATGTGTTTTAGGAGGCTGACATAAGGCATATAGTCTATGGACCAAAAAAACTGGATTTTTTATTTTGACACTTTTTTTTTTTTTTTTTGCCAGAATCAGATTCTTAAAGAGATATTACCTGGCAGTCAAGATCTTACCCATGTTTGCCTTTGTTCAAATGCTTACATGGGTGCTCACTTCGGCAGCACATATACTAAAATGCTTACATGGGTTCTTGAAAGTGAAACTGTAGGACAATCTTGCTATGCTTATTATCTCTTCTAATGTTTCGCTAACTAGCTGAATCCCAGAGTCAGAGTGATCTTGGATTGAATCCTCATTTTGCCAAACCTCATTTATAAGACCTTGGATAATGTGCTCTTTCACAATCTCAGTTTCTTCAGCTGTGAAACTGGAATGTTGATTGTTTCTCTTGAATAGCATTGTGTGGGGGAGAATCTGGTAAGGATCTAAAACACCCAGTAGAATTTCTGGTGCATAATAATCCTCCCATATGTTATCTGCTTTTATGGTTAACATAAAGGGCTCTCACACATTATTTGATTATTTTGGTTCTACAAGGTAGGTGGAGGAGTTGTCATTGCTATTTTTAATTTTTATTTAATTTTTATTTTTTTTAAAGATTTTATTTCTTAGAGAGAGAGTGAGAGATGAGAGAGAGAGAGCACAAGCAGGGGGAGCAGCAGGCCGAGGGAGCCCAATGAGGGACTCGACCCCAGGACCCTGGGATCATGACCTGAGCCAAAGGCAGACACTTAACAGACTGAGCCACCCAGGCAATCCCGACCACTTTTAATTTTTTAAATAAAGAAAAAGAAATAGAGAGATGTTAAAGGGTATGTCAAATATTACATCCCAAATTAATGGCAGAGCTGAGGCTCAAAATTCTTTCTTTGATCATCTCACTACATCACTGCACCAACTTGACCATGGACACCAAGGCTTTACCCTAGGGGTGAATTTCAAAACATGTATCAACAGGTAAGAGGTTCGGGGTATAGCTTTTCACTAACATATAGAAGTATTTCACAATTTTCACTACTGTCACACAGTTGTTAAAATATGGGGGCCATCTAAATATCAGTTCTATTTGTACCATTTCATGTGATGAAGAACTTTAGGAATTTTATATTAGTTGCATTGTCAAAATCTCTGTGTCTCTGGCTCTGTCTAGCAAAGGGTTAATCTTAAGAAGGTTACTTTTAGTTCCAATGTATTATTGGAAATTGGAAAATAATACAAAACCAAAATACTTTTTCTTTGTTGTTCATCAAACTTGTCCCATAAGATTCACACTCAAACTATTATCCCATTGGACTCTAAGGCACCAATCTATAAGTAGATATCTATTTATACTTTTTAAAAAATTTTATTTATTTTTTAAATTAACATATAATGTATTATTTGTTTCAGGGGTTCAGGTCTATGATTCATCAGTCTTACACAATTCACATTGCTCACCATAGCACATACCCTCCCCAATGTCTATCACCCAGCCACCCTATACCTCCCACCCCTCTCTGCTCCAGCAACCCTCAGTTTGTTTCCTGAGATTAAGAGTCTCCTATGGTTTGTCTCCCTCTCTGGTTCTGTCTTGGTTCATTTTTCCCTCCCTTCCCCTATGATCCTCTGTCTTGTTTCTCAAATTCCTCATATCAGTGAGATCATATGATAATTGTCTTTCTATGATTGACTTATTGCACTTAAAATAATACCCTCTAGTTCCATCCACGTCATTGCAAATGGCAAGATTTCATTTTTTTTTGATGGCTGCATAATATTCCATTGTGTATATACACTACATCTTCTTTACCCATTCATCTGTTGATGGACACCTAGGCTCTTTCCATAGTTTGGCTATTGTGGACATTGCTGCTATAAACATCGGGGTGCACGTACCCTTCAGATCACTACATTTGTATTTTTGGGGTAAATACCCAGTAGTACAATTGCTGGGTCATATGGTAGCTCTATTTTCAACTTTTTGAGGAACCTCCATACTGTTTTCCAGAGTGGCTGCACCAGCTTGCATTCCAACCAACAGTGTAGGAGGGTTCCCCTTTCTCCACATCCTCACCAACATCTGTCATTTCCTAACTTGTTAATTTTAGCCATTCTGACTGGTGTGAGGTGGTATCTCATTGAGGTTTTCATTTGGATTTCCCTGATGCCAAGCGATGTTGAGCATTTTTTCATGTGTCTGTTGGCCATTTGGATGTCTTTTTGGAAAAATGTCTGTTCATGTCTTCTGCCCATTACTTGTGATTGGATTATTTGTTCTTTGGGTGTTGAGTTTGGTAAGTTCTTTATAGATTTTGGATATTAGCCCTTTATCTGATATGTCCTTTGCAAATATCTTCTCCCATTCTGTCGGTTGTCTTTTGGTTTTGTTGACTGTTTCTTTTGCTGGGCAAAAGCTTTTTATCTTGATGAAGTCCCAATAGTTCATTTTTGCCCTTGCTGCCCTTGCCTTTGGTGATGTTTCTAGGAAGAAGTTGCTGCAGCTGAGGTCGAAGAGGTTGCTGCCTGTGGTCTCCTCAAGGATTTTGATGGACTCCTGTCTTACATTGAGGTCTTTCATGCATTTTGAGTCTATTTTTGTGTGTGGTGTAAGGAAATGGTCCAGTTTCATTCTTCTGCATGTGGCTGTCCCAATTTTCCCAACACCATTTGTTGAAGAGACTGTCTTTTTTCCACTGGACATTCTTTCCTGCTTTGTCGAATATTAGTTGACCATAGAGTTGAGGGTTCATTTCTGGGCTCTCTATTCTGTTCCATTGATCTATGTGTCTGCTTTTGTGCCAGTACCATACTGTCTTGATGATGACAGCTTTGTAATAGAGCTTGAAGTCTGGAATTGTGATGCCACCAGCTTTGCTTTGCTTTTTCAATATTCCTCTGGCTATTCGGGGTCTTTTCTGGTTCCATACAAATTTTAGGATTATTTGTTCCATTTCTTTGAAAAAGGTTGATGGTATTTTGATAGGGATTGCATTAAATGTGTAGATTGCTCTAGGTAGCATAGACATTTTCACAATATTTGTTCTTCCAATCTGTGAGCATGGAACGTTTTCCATTTCTTTGTGTCTTCCTCAATTTCTTTCATGAATATTCTATAGTTTTCTGAGTACAGATTCTTTGCCTCTTTGGTTAGATTTATTCCTAGGTAGCTTATGTTTTTGCGTGCAATTGTAAATGGGATTGGTGCGTTAATTTCTTTCTTCCGTCTTGTTGTTGGTGTATAGACATGCCACTGATTTCTGTGCATTGATTTTATATCCTGCCACTTTACTGAATTCCTGTATGAGTTCTAGGAGTTTTGGGGTGGAGTCTTTTGGGTTTTCCACATAAAGTATCATATCATCTGCAAAGAGTGAGAGTTTGACTTCTTCTTTGCCGATTTGGATGCCTTTTATTTCTTTTTGTTGTCTGACTGCTGTGGCTAGCACTTCTAGTACTATGTTGAACAGCCATGGTGATAGTGGACATCCCTGCCGTGTTCCTGACCTTAGGGGGAAAGCTTTCAGTTTTTCCCCATTGAGAATGATATTCGCTGTGGGTTTTTCATAGATGGGTTTTATGATATTGAGGTATGTACCCTCTATCCCTACACTGTGAAGGGTTTTAATCAAGAAAGGATGCTGTACTTGATCAAATGCTTTTTCTGCATCTATTGAGAGGATCATATGGTTCTTGTTCTTTCTTTTATTAATGTATTTTATCACACTGATTGATTTACAGATGTTGAATCAAACTTGCAGCCCAGAAATAAATCCCACTTGGTTGTGGTGAATAATCCTTTTAATGTACTGTTGGATCCTATTGGCTAGTATTTTGGTGAGAATTTTTGCATCCATGTTCATCAGGGATACTGGTCTGTAATTCTCCTTTTTGATGGGGTCTTTGTCTGGTTTTGGGGTTAAGGAGTTGGCCTCTTAAAATGAGTTTGGAAGTTTTCCTTCCATTTCTATTTTTTGGAACAGTTTCAGAAGAATAGGTATTAATTCTTTTTGAAATGTTTGGTAGAATTCCCCTGGGAAGCCATCTGGCCCTGGGCTCTTGTTTGTTGGGAGATTTTTGATTACTGCTTCAATTTTCTTAGTGGTTATGGGTCTGTTCAGGCTTTCTATTTCTTCCTGGTTCAGTTTTGGTAGTTTATAGGTCTCTAGAATGCATCCATTTCTTCCAGATTATCTAATTTGCTGGCATATAGTTGCTCATAATATGTTCTTATAATTGTTTGTATTTCTTTGGTGTTGGTTGTGATCTCTCCTCTTTCATTCATGATTTTATTTATTTGGGTCGTTTCTCTTTTCTTTTTGATAAGTCTGGCGAGGGGTTTATCAATCTTATTCTCTCAAAGAACCAGCTCCTAGTTTCATTGATCTATTCAACTGTTCTTTTGGTTTCTATTTCATTGATTTCTGCTCTGGTCTTTCTTATTTCTCTTCTCCTGCTGGGTTTAGGCTTTATTTGCTGTTCTTTCTCCAGCTCCTTTAGGTGTAGGGTTACGTTGTGTATTTGAGACTTTTCTTGTTTCTTGAGAAAGGCTTGTATTGCTATATACTTTTCTCTTAGGACTGCCTTTGCTGCATCCCAAAGATTTTGAACAGTTGTGTTTTCATTTTCATTTGTTTCCATGAATGTTTTAAATTCTTCTTTAATTTCCTGGTTGACCCATTCATTCTTTAGTAGGATGCTCTTTAGCCTTCATGTGTTTGGGTTCTTTCCAACTTTCCTTTTGTGATTGAGTTCTAGTTTCAAAGCATTGTGATCTGAAAATAGGCAGGGTATGATCCCAATCTTTTGGTACAGATTGAGACCTGATTTGTGACCCAGGATGTGATTTATTCTGGAGAATATTCCATGTGCAGTAGAGAAGAATGTGTAATCTTTTGCTTTGGGATGGAATGTTCTGAATGTATCTGTGAAGTCCATCTAGTCCAGTGTGTCATTTAAAGTCTTTATTTCCTTGTTGATCTTTTGCTTAGATGATCTGTCCATTTCAGTGAGGGAAGTGTTAAAGTCCCCTACTATTATTGTATTATTGTAGATGTGTTTCTGTGATTTTGTTATTAATTGGCTTATATAATTGGCTGCTTCCATGTTAGAGGCATAGATATTTACAATTGTTAGATCTTCTTGTTGGATAGACCCTTTAAGTAGGATATAGTGTCCTTCTTCATCTCTTATTATAGTCTTTGGTTTAAAATCTAATTTGTCTGATATAAGGATTGCCACTCCAGCTTTCTTTTGATGTCCATTAGCATGGTAAATGGTTTTCCACCCCCTCACTTTCAATCTGGAGGTGTCTTTGGGTCTAAAATGAGTCTCTAGCAGACAGCATATCAATGGGTCTTGTTTTTTAATCTAACCTGATACCCTGTGTCTTTTGATTGGGGTGTTTAACACATTTACCTTCAGGGTAACTATTGAAAGATATGAATTTAGTGCCATTGTATTGCCTGTAAGGTGACTATTACTGTATATTGTCTCTATACCTTTCTGGTCTATGTTACTTTTAGGCTCTTTCTTTGCTTAGAGGATCCCTTTCAATATTTCTTGTAGGGTTGGGTTTGGTGTTTGCAAATTCTTTTAGTTTTTGTTTGTCCTGGAAGCTTTTTATCTCTCCTTCTATTTTCAGTGACAGCCTAGCTGGGTATAGTATTCTTGGCTGCATATTTTTCTCGTTTAGTGCCCTGAATATATCATGCCAGTCCTTTCTGGCCTGCCTGGTCTCTGTGGATAGGTCTGCTGCCAATCTAATGTTTCTACTATTGTAGGTTATAGACCTCTTGTCCCGAGCTGCTTGTTGGGAGACTTCTAAGTTTTACTATTAGATGTCAGGGTGTTGACCTTTTTTACTGGTTTTGAGGGGGGTTCTCTGTGCCTGTTTTTTGATGCCTGTTTCCTTCCCCAAATTAGGGAAGTTCTCCACTATAATTTGCTCCAATATACCTTCTGCCCCTCTCTCTCTTTCTTCTTCTTCTGGGATCCCAATTATTCTAATATTGTTTTGTCTTCTGGTATCACTTATCTCTCGAATTCTCCCCTTGTGATGCAGTAGTTGTTTATCTCTCTTTTTCTTAGCTTCTTTATTCTCCATCATTTGGTCTTCTATATCACTAATTCTTCCTTCTGCCTCATTTATCCTAGCAGTTAGAGCCTCCATTTTTGATTGCACCTCATTAATAGCCTTTTTGATTTAGACTCGGTTAGATTTTAGTTCTTTTATTTCTCCAGAAAGGGATTCTCTAGTATCTTCCATGCTTTTTTCAAGTCCAGCTATTATCTTTATAATTGTCATTCTGAACTCTAGTTCTGACATCTTACTAATGTCCATATTGAATAGGTCCCTGGCAGTTGGTACTGCCTCTTGTCCTTTTTTTTGAAGTGAGTTTTTCCATCTTGTAATTTTATCCAGAGGAGAATAGGTGAATGAGAGAACAAAATGCTAAAAGGGTAGAAATGACCCCAGAAAAATATACACTAAACAAATCAGAAGAGACCCAAAACAGGGGGGAAAAGAAAAAAAAATAAGAATATGATCAGGCTGGTGAATTGAACAGAGCCACACAGTAGATTTTGGGTGTATTTTTGTCTGTTAGAAGAAACTGCCTCCCAAAATTTTAAAGAAAGAAAAACTGACATATATACAAAAATAAGGGTAAAAATGATGAAGGGATGTAATATGACTGTAAAGATGAAAAATTAAAAAAGATTTTTAAAAAGGAATTGATAAGATAAGAAGTTGGTTGAAAAAAGAAAGAATGTGATCAGGCAGGAGACTAGAACAAAGCCATACACTAGATTTATGGTATATTTTGGTCTATTAGAAGAAACTGTATCCCAAAATTTTAAAGAAAGAAAAACATATATATACAAAAAAACAAGGTTAAATACAATGAAGGGATAGAATATGACTGTAAAAATGCAAATTAAAAAAGATTTTTAAAAAGGAATTAATAAGATGTTGGTTGAAAATGGAAAGAAGAAAAATTAAAAAAAAAAGAAATAGAAAAAGAAAATTAAAAAAATTAACTTTGAAAGTCTAAAGAATCATGGGGGGGAAAAAGCCATGAATTCTATGTGCAGTATTCCCCTATGCTGGAGTTCTGCCGTTCTCATTGATCGGTAAACTTGGTCTTGGCTGACTGTTCTTGCTGATCTTCTGGGGGATGGGCCTGTTGCCGTGGTTCCCAAACGTCTTTGCTGGAGGTGGAATTGCCCCCCCCTTGCCGGTCCGGGCTAAGTAATCTGCTCGGGTTTGCTCTCGGGAGCTTTTGTTCCCTGCAAGCTTTCCCTACAGCTTTGGAGGACAAGAGTGAAAATGGCGGCCTCCCAATCTCCGCCCCGGAGGAGCCAAGAACTCGGGGCCCCACTCCTCAGTGAGCCCCCAGAGAAAAGCAGTCAGTCACTCCCGTCTCCCCAGTCTCTGGCTGCACTCCATGCTCACCCGGCCTGTGACCAAGTGTTTCTATCTCTGTCACACGACCCACGTGGAGTCTCCAAACCCAGCAGATTCCTGCGGTGCACTCCTGTGCCACTCCTCCCATGGGAGTCAGGGGAGTCTCCCCGGATCTGCCGCTTGTTGGGCCCCTGCTGGAAGAGCAGTGGCCTGACTGTGCCGCAGATCACGGTTTATGGCAACCCTGAGCAGAGAGCCCACTCCTCGGCTCCGTCTCTCCAGCCGGCTTCCCTGCTCCAATACCTGGGAGCTCTGCCACACTCAGGCACCCCCAGTCTTTCTGTGACCCCGAGGGTCCTGAGACCACACTGTCCCAGCGAGGGTTCCACCCCCCGCTTAGCCACTGGAGTGATGTCCCTTGGCGGAGCAGACTTCTAAAAGTTCCGATTTTTTGCTCCGTGGCTCTATCACTTGCCAGTAGTGGCTGATGGAGGCTCCCTCCCCAGCCATCTATCCTCCTGAATATCGCCTCGGATTCACTTCTCCGCATGTCCTACCTTCCAGAAAGTGGTCACTTTTCTGTTCAGAGAGTTGCTGCTATTCTTTTCTTTGATCTCCTGTTGAGTTCGTAGGTGTGCAGAATGGTTTGATCCCTATCTAGCTGAATTCCTGGGACCAGGCGAAATTTAGGTCTCCTACTCCTCCATCATCTTGCTCCTTCTCCCTGTCTATTTATTCTCTACATCTTAATGCAAAATATATTTGTGGAAGGTTATCAACAACCTTTAAACTTCTCAGAATCATGTGTGTTTGGATAGTTGCTGCTTTCATCATTTCTGGTTTTATAGTAAATTTTACAATATTTAGTCTTTAGCTCATATGAGATGGCTAATGTTTTTGTTATGGTCAAAACAGGCTTTTACTACTACTGGGGGTACTGGGCAGGAATTCTGGAAGAAAGCAGAGAGAGAAATAGAGAAGGTTATCCATGTTGTGTTGAAAATGGTTGAAATTTAACCATATGTTCTTTCATGTTATCACTAAGACAAGAGATATGATTCCTTATCTTTCCTCTATGTATGCACTATAAGCTTCAGCTTGGTCCCCTGCCAATCCCTTCTTTCTCAGATATTGTGATTCATAATAAACATATTTGGTCTCCATTCCTGACACAGAGTTCCTAAAACCCTCAGAATTTCCTAAATGATAAGAGCAATAAAAGTGTCTTGATATTCATAACAAACTTTTTATAAAATAAACCTGGGTTCATGCTAATGAGGTGACTTTTAAAAAGCCCCTAAGGATGGGAGTTGGTTGCCAGGGAGCCAGCCATGTGATTAGTGGGTGGAACTTTCAGTCCCACTTCTCTGACCTCCAGGGAGGAGAGAGGGGCTGGAATTTGACTCGATTGCCAATGGCCGATGATTTACTCAGTCATACATACAAAATGAAGCCTACAGAAAAACCAAAAGGATGGGGTTGGGAGAGCTTCTGAGTCAGTGAACATGTGGAGATGAAAGGGAGTGATACAATCAGAGAAAGCATGGAAGCTCCGAGTCCCTAACCACATACCTTGGCCTATTCATCCAGCTGTTCATCTGTATCCTTTATAATACTCTGTATAATACGCTGCTAAACATAGGTGCATATTTTTCTGAGTTCTATAAGCTGCTTTAGCTAATTAATCTGACCGAAGGAGGAGGTCATGGGAACCTTCAATTTATAGCCAATGGGTCAGAAGCACAGATGACACCTAGATTTGTGATTGGCATCAGAAGTGAGGACAGTCTTGTGGGACTGAGCTCTCAACTTGTGAGATAGTAGACAGTATAAGAACTGAAATAATTGCTTGGTGTGATTAGAAAATACAAAAATACAAGACTTTCAAATAGGTATTTTTGAGGTTAAGTGTAGAGGTATATAGGTTTAAAAGCAAAGAGGAAATAGATATAGAGTCCAGGCCATAGCAATACCCAATAATTGTTTGTTGAATAAATGTATGAATCAGATTTAAAGAAACTCCTCCAAAACCCTGATAATAGACACGTCACAAATCTCAGCCTCTTATAAGGGGTGAAATTGAGGTTAAGTGAGGTTAAGTGATTTGCCCATTATTAAATTCTAAGCCCCATCAAAGTCAAGATCACAATCCAAATTCTGGATTAATATGGCCCTCATCATTATACCACCCCATGTTGTGGATCCCATATGGGAGGAAAAATGAAACCAGTGGCCAGCCATTTGCTCATGAAATTAGCTCAGCGGCTGCCCAGTCTCAAAGGGGCATAAATTTAAACCAGTCTTGTCATCTATGCTGGATAGGGAATGTTTTGAAAGCCCAGGTATTCTTTAAAAAGCTGTCCAGGAAAAATTGAGATATATTTATTTTTTATTTCATTCTGTTTCCGTCGTGTATTAGCCAGCATTCACTAGGTTAAGCTGAAGTAAATTACTCCACAATTGCGATGTTTATTTTTATTCTTTATTTTTTATTTTTTGGGGGTTGGGGTGGGGAGGGGCAGAGGGAGAGAGAGAATCTTAAGCTGGTTCCACACCCAGCATGGAGCCCAACAGGGGGCTTGATCTCATGACCCTGAGCCGAAATCAAGAGCTGACACTTTTTTTTTTAAATTTTGTTTTATTATGTTATGTTAGTCACCATGCAATACATCATTAGTTTTTGATGTGGTGATCCACGATTCATTGTTTTCGTATAACACCCAGTGCCCCATGCAGTATGTGCCCTCCTTAATACCCATCACTGGGCTAACCCATCCCCCCACGCTCCTCCCCTCTAAAACCCTCAGTTTGTTTCTCAGACATAGTCTTTCATGGTTCATCTCTCCCTCCAATATCCCCCCCTTCATTTTTCCCTTCCTTCTCCTAATGTCCTCCGTACTATTCCTTATGTTTCACAAATAAGTGAAACCATATGATAATTGACTTTCTGTCCTTGACTTATTTCACTTAGTATAATCTCCTCCAGTCCCATCCATATTGATGTAAAACTTGGGTATTCATCCTTTCGGATGGTTGAGTAATATTCCATTGTATATATGGACCACATCTTCTTTATTCATTCATCTGTTGAAGGGCATCTTGGCTCTTTCCACAGTTTGGCTATTGCGGACATTGCTGCTATGAACATTGGGGTACATATGGCCCTTCTTTTCACTACATCTATGTCTTTGGGGTAAATACCCAGGAGTGCAATTGCTGGGTCATAGGGTAGCTCTATTTTTAATTTTTTGAGGAACCTCCACACTGTTTTCCAAAGTGGCTGTACCAACTTGCATTCCCACCAACAGTGTAAGAGGGTTCCCCTTTCTCCACAATCTCACCAACATTTGTTGTTTCTTGCCCTATAAATTTTTTGCCATTCTAACTGGTGTAAGGTGGTATCTCAGTGTGGTTTTAATTTGAATTTCCCTGATGCCTAATGATGATGAACATTTTCTCATGTGTCTGTTAGCCATTTGTATGTCATCTTCAGAGAAGTGTCTGTTCATGTCTTCTGCCCATTTTTTGACTTGATTATTTGTTTTTTGGGTGTTGAGTTTGAGAAGTTCTTTATAGATCTTGGATACCATCTGTAGTGTCATTTGCAAATATCTTCTCTCATTCTGTGGGTTGCCTCCTTGTTTTGTTGACTGTTTCCTTTGCTGTGCAGAAGCTTTTTATCTTGATGAAGTCCCAAAAGTTCATTTTTGCTTTTGTTTCACTAGCTTTTGGAGATGTATCTTGAAAGAAGTTGCTGTGGCCGATGTCAAAGAGGTTATTGCCTATGTTCTCCTCTAGGATTTTGATGGATTTCTGTCTCACATTGAGGTCGTTCATCCATATTGAGTTTATCTTTGTATGTGGTGTTAGAGAATGGTGGAATTTCATTCTTCTGCATGTGGCTGTCCAATTTTCCCAGCACCATTTATTGAAGAGGCTGTCTTTTTTCCATTGCATGTTTTTTCCTGCTTTGTCAAAGATTATTTGACCATAGAGTTGAGGGTCCATATCTGGGCTTTCTATTCTGTTCCATTGGTCTGTATGTCTCTTTTTGTGCCAGTACCATGCTGTCTTGGTGATCACTGCTTTGTAATATAGCTTGAAATCGGGCAACATGATGCCCCCAGCTTTGTTTTTCTTTTTCAACATTTCCTTGGCAATTCAGGGTCTTTTCTGATTCCATACAAATTTTAGGATTATTCGTTCCAGCACTTTGAAAAATGTCATTGGAATTTTGATCGGTATGGCATTGAAGGTATAGATTGCTCTGGGTAGCATAGACATTTTAACAATGTTTATTCTTCCGATCCATGAGCATGGAATGTTTTTCCATCTTCTTTTGTCTTCTTCAATTTCTTTCATGAGTGTTCTGTAGTTCCTAGAGTATAGATCCTTTACCTCTTTGGTTAGGTTTATTCCGAGGTATATTATGGTTTTTGGTGCTATTGTAAATGGAATCATTTCTCTAATTTCTCTTTCTACAGTTGCATTTTTAGTGTATAAGAAAGCAACTGATTTCTGTGCATTAATTTTGAATCCTGCCACATTACTGAATTGCTGTATGAGATCTAGTAATTTGGGGGTGGAGTCTTTTGGGTTTTCCACATAAAGTATCATGTCATCTGCGAAAAGAGAGAGTTTGACTTTTTCTTTGCCAATTTGAATACCTTTTATTTCTTTTTGCTGTCTGATTGCTGTTGCTAGGATTTCTAGTACTATGTTGAACAATAGTGGCAAGAGTGGGCATCCTTGACGTGTTCCTGATCTTAAGGGAAAGGCTCTCAGCTTTTCCCCATTGAGGATGATATTCGCTGTGGGTTTTTCATAGA
This sequence comes from Mirounga angustirostris, assembly GCF_029215605.1. Classification (NCBI taxonomy): domain Eukaryota; kingdom Metazoa; phylum Chordata; class Mammalia; order Carnivora; family Phocidae; genus Mirounga; species Mirounga angustirostris. Next base: position 18,798,017 of record NW_026991712.1, on the reverse strand, counting down.
TGTATTTTATGAACTTGAGGAATGTTCCCTCTATCCCTATACTCTGAAGAGTTTTAATCAGGAAAGGATGCTGTACTTGGTCAAATGCTTTTTCTGCATCAATTGAGAGGACCATATGGTTCTTCTCTCTCCTCTTATTAATGTGTTCTATCACATTGATTGATTTGCAAATGTTGAACCACCCTTGCATCCTGGGGATAAATCCCACTTGGTCATGGCGGATGATCCTTTTAATGTATTGTTGGATCCTATTAGCTAGGATTTTGTTGAGGATTTTGGAATCCATATTCACCAGGGATATCGGTCTGAAATTCTCCTTTTTGATGGGGTCTTTGCCTGGTTTGGGGATTAAGGTAATGCTGGCCTCATAGAATGAGTCTGGAAGCTTTCCTTCTTTTTCTATCTTTTGAAACAGCTTCAGGAGAATAGGTATTATTTCTTCTTTGAATGTTTGGTAGAATTCCCCAGGGAATCCATCAGGCCCTGGACTCTTGTTTTTTGGAAGGTTTTTGATCACTGCTTCAATCTTGTTACTGGCTATTGGCCTATTCAGGTTGTCAATTTCTTCCTGTTTCAGTCTTGGCAGGTTATAGGTTTCCAGGAAGGTATCCATTTCATCCAGATTGCTCAGTTTATTGGCATATAGTTGTTGATAATAATTTCTAATAATTGTTTCTATTTCCTTGGTGTTAGTCGTGATCTCTCCCTTTCATTCATAATTTAATTTATTAATTAATTCCTTTCTCTTTTCTTTTGGATAAGTCTGGCCAGTGGTTTATTGATCTTATTAATTCTTTCAAAGAACCAGCTTCTAGTTTTGTTGATCTGATCTACTGTGTTTCTGGTTTCTAATTCATTGATCTCTGCTCTAATCTTAATTATTTCCCTTCTACTGCATGGCTTAGGTATTGCTTGTTGCTTTTTCTCTAGTTCTTTAAGGTGTGGAGTTAGTTGGTGAATTCAGGATTTTTCTATTTTTTTGAGTGAGGCTTGGGTGGCTATGTATTTCCCCCTTAGGACTGCCTTTGCAATATCCCATTAGTTTTGGACCAATGTGTTTTCATTCTTATTGGTTTCCATGAATTGTTTAAGTTCTTCTTTGATTTCCTGGTTGACCCAAACATTCTTGAGCAGAGTGGTCTTTAGCTTCCAAGTGTCTGAATTTCTTCTAAATTTTTTCTTGTGATTGAGTTCCAGTTTTAAAGCATTATGGTCTGAGAATATGCAGGGAATAATCTCAGTCTTCTGGTATCAGTTGAGACCTGATTTGTGACCCAGTATGTGGTCTATTCTGGAGAAAGTTCCATGTGTGCTCGAGAAGAATGAGTATTCTGTTGTTTTAGGGTGGAATGTTCTGTATATATCTATGAGATCCATCTGGTCCAGTGTGTCATTCAAAGCTCTTGTTTCTTTGTTGACTTTCTGCTTAGATGATCTGTCTATTGCTGAGAGTGGAGTATTGAGGTCTCCTACAATTAACATATTGTTATCAATTTGACTCTATTTTTTTATTTTATTATTTTTTAAAGATTTTATTTATTTATTTGACAGAGAGAGAGAGATAGATAGTGAGAGCAGGAACAAAAGCAGAAGGAGTGGGAGAGGGAGAAGCAGGCTTCCCATGGAGCAGGAGCCTGATGTGGGGCTCAATTGCAGGACCCTGGGATCATGACCTGAGCCGAAGGCAGATGCTTAACAACTGAGCCACCCAGGTGCCCGACTCTTTATTTTGGTTAACAGTTGGCTTATGTAGATGGCTGCTCCCATGTTGGGGGCATAGATATTTGCAATTGTTAGATCTTCTTGTTGGTTAGACCCTTTAAGAATGATATAGTGTCCTTCTGTGTCTCTAACTACAGTCTTTAGTTTAAAATCTAATTTGTCTGATATAAGAATTGCTACCCCAGCTTTCTTTTGAGGTCTGCTGGCATGGAAGATGGATCTCCATCCCTTCACTTTCAGTCTGGTTGTATCTTTAGGTTCAAAATGAGTCTCTTGTAGACAGCATATGGATGGGTCCTGTCTTTTTATCCAATCTGCAACTCTGTGCCATTTTATGGGAGCATTTAGGCCATTCACGTTGAGAGTGATTATTGAAAGATATGAATTTATTGTCATCATGTTGCCTGTGAAGACCTTGTTTTTATAGATTGTCCTTGTAAATTTCTGTTGTATATCACTCTTGGGGTCTGTCTCCTTTTATGGAACCCCCCCTTAATATTTCTTGCAGGGCCGGCTTAGTGGTCACATATTCTTTCAGTTTTTGCCTGTCTTGGAAGCTCTGCATCTCTCCATCCATTCTAAATGACAGCCATGCTGGATAAAGTATTCTTGGCTGCATGTTCTTCTCATTTAGTACCCTGAATATGTCTTGCCAGGCCTTTCTGCCTTGCCAGGTCTCTGTGGATAGGTCTGACGTTATTCTGATGTTCCTCCCTCTGTACATAAGGAATCTCTTCCCCCTAACAGCCCTTAAGATGGTTTCCTTGGTTCTAAGATTTGCGAGTTTTACTATTACATGCGGGGGTGTTGGCCTGTTTTCCTTGATCTTGGGAGGAGTCCTCTCTGCCCCTAGGACACGAATGTTTGTTTCATTCCCCAGATTAGGGAAGTTCTCAGCTATGATTTGCTCAAATATATCTTCTAGTCCTCTCTCTCTCTACACCCACTCTGGGATTCCAATAATTCTGATATTAGAACACTTCATGGTGTCACTTGTTTCTCTGATTCTATTTTCATGGATTCTGAGTTGTTTTTCCCTGGCCTCCTCTTTTCCCTTTTTAATCTATTAAATTGTCTTCCAGGTCACTGATTCATTCTGCCTCACTTACCCTAGCTGTTAGATTATCTAGATTAGATTGGATCTCACTGAAAGCATTTTTAAGTTCTGCCAGTTCAGCTTTCATTTCTGCCCTTAGACTCTATGTTGCCATTAATTGATTTCTCCATTCTAGCTATTGTCTTCACAACTGCTAGTCTGAATTCCATCTCCGACATCTTGATCATATCTGAATCCATTGGAAATCTGCGGCATAAGTCATAATCTCTAAGTCTTTCCTATTTTGGGGCTTCCTCCTCCTAGTCATTCTGTTGATGGGTGGTTGAGGGAATGTTTAGAGTCCAAATTATTGACCAAAACCCAAGCAAGATGCACCTGTTTTCTAGGGACCTTAGGGTTCCTGGCCTCTTGTTTTCCCAGCCTGTCTTCTGGGAGAGGGGCCTGCCACACTGTTACTCAGGCAACCCTGTTTGGGCAGAGTTGCCCTGCCCCCCTGTGGCGGGGGATGGGCTCAGTGGGAACCGGTTTTTTGGGGCTTTTGTTCTCTGGTGGCTTTCCCTGGCGGCTTTCCTCATCACTTCCAAGAGTCAGAGCAGAAGAGACCGTTTCCAACCCTCTGCCTCAGAGCAGAGAGATCACAGTCTGTTCTTCAGTGAGCTCTCCAGGCCACACTATCTCCGTTTCTGTCTGTGCTGCTATAAACTGCCGCAGCCTGGGTTGTGTCCCCCTCTGTAGCGCTTCCAGTCCTGCCTCCAGGTCGGGGCACGTCTCTGACCTTTGTGCTTCTAAAACCACCAGCTGCTCCCAGTTCGCCTGCGTGACCCCTCTGCTCCGGGTTTCCGCCCCAGGGGCTGCCCTAAAGTCCTTTCCCCACTGCTACTGGTCTGGGAGTCTGTGCCCCGTCCCCAGCGCGGGAGGCTCTCGCTCACTGGCGATGTCAGATCCCCATGGCCAGACTCCCTCCCACTGCCGTTTATCCTCTTAAATCTGCCCCCCAAGATCACGGCTCTCTGCTTCGTACCTTGAAACCAACCGCCTGCGATCTTCTGTTTGTAGAGATCCAGATGTATCTTCTTACATCTCAGGCTGATTTCATGGCTGTTCAGAGTGGTCTGGTAGATATCCAGCTCAATTCTGGGGACTTGTTGGAATAGGGTCCCCTACTCCTCTGCCATCTTTTCCTCTTCCACCTCTCAAGAGTTGACACTTAACCAACTAAGCCACCCAGGCATTCCACAGTGTTTATCAAAACAAAATTTTATTTCCTGCTTGCCTTGTTGATTTATATATATACTAACATGCCACTTTTCAGATTAGATAAAACTCAGAGAGTCTCAAACTCTAATGTTCATACAAATTACCTGTGAATTTTGGTAAAATGTAGATCCTGATTAACTTGGTCTGTGATGGTGAGATTTGAAAATCTGCATTTCCTACACATTTCCAGGTCATGGTGATGCTGCTGGTCCAACTCTGAGCAGAAACAATATGATTCTTAAATATTTCCTTTCTCAGCTGTGAACTCCTTAATATTATGTCCCATGACTTACTCTGTTTGAATTTCTAGAATCCAGTACACATGTGAATATGCAAACATTTTAGATGAGTTGACCCTGTGTCATTATCTAATATTAATTTTTTAAAAATGTTGAACAGAGATGCCAGAAACTACCTTCCATGTTGACATCAATATAATTCCCACTCTTCATTCAAAGCTTTTCATTTTTGATTCAGAGAATCTGGGAAAGAATTGCTGAAAGGAGCCCTAGACAGCACCTTTTCTCTGGGTTTAGCTGAGCTTCAGCAAAGTAGGCCAAAACAGGTTGCCAATTATCATGAAGGCACAGAGATTAGAACACCAGCCTGGGGTGGGGGCTGTGGGTGTGGATTTGTCCAGAGAAAGCTTTCCAGAGTAGCTATAATGTGGCTGGGGCTTGAAGGATGAATAGTAATTATCAGAGGACTGAGAAAAACAAAATGGATCCTAGAAGGGAGAGCAGAGCTAGGCAGATAGGCAGTAGGTGTACTTTAAGTTCTGAGAACTTCTGAATAGTTTGTATGTTTGGGTTAAGGAAAGGTGCCTGTCAGGAATTGAAGAAGAACCAAACAAGGGGCAAATTGTGAATAAATTGTCCTTAAGTTCCAATGCTATGCTATTTGTCATGATGGAAAGCAGTATTTAAATGGTGTGTGGATGAAGAATAAGAAGATCAGATCTTTATTTTAGAAAGATCACCCTGGTTGCCATGTGGTAGATGGACTGGATGGAGGCAAAGAGAAAGAGGGGATGCTTGTGAAATTTCCAGATGACATAAAGCTGGGTGGAATAGTTACAATAATAGATGACAGAAGCAAAATTCATAATGATTTCACCAGATTTGGAGATTAGATCCAACCAATAGGATGAAATTCAACAGGAAAAAATGATAAAGTTCACCATTTGTGTGTGTTTTTTTTAATTAGTTGAGAGAATGCAAGAGGGAGGCAAACAATTTTGACAGTTTATACAGAATTCTCTAAAACTTGTGGTGGATGTGGTCATGATTTGGCTGACCACAAGTTCAATTTGTGCCAACAGTATACTAAAGAGCTGAGTCTTTTGCTTTATTGATAGAAACAAAATGGCCCCTGGGAAGTAACTCTTCGTTTTCTCAGACAACCTCATTTCATCTGTGCCTTTTCTGCCTTTTCCCACCCTCTACTTCACTGTTTTATCAAAAAGAAAATTTATTAGTCTCTGATGGTTTAAGGACCAGCATATGTTTACCCTTGGACTGGGTGTCAGGATGAATGGCAGTTTTCCCCGTAAAGACTTTTTATATATTGAACCTCTATACAAGGTTTTCAGAATGCATTTTAATTATTTTCTTGCTGTTGTCTACCACCACTGAGGAGAGAACAGAGAACCTCTTGAAGAAATATTTTGTATTCCTTCTTATGTTCCAAGTCCCTAGCATAGTGCCTGACACAGTCCAGGCATTTAATACCAATAAGGGAATGAATGGATGGATGAATTTCATTTGAAATGAATGAATGAGAAAAGTTAAACAGAGCACTAATGTAAAGGAGCTGAAGGGGCTCATGTAGGTATGCATTCCACAGAAGAGCAGGGAAAGTCATTGTAACATGTCTTAAAAAGAAAATATACAACCCTGTTATTGTCTTCTCTGAGAAGTAAACAGTCCATCAGCAACACTTTAGTTCTTTCTACAGCCCCAAATCATATGTGCACAGCCAGCAAAAATTTCCCCATTGAGCTCCCTTGCAGCCTCAGCTCCAGAGCCTCCCTCCCCTGTGCTCTGTAAGGGATTTGCATCCCTCCCTGTGGACTGCTCCCTGAAAGAAGTCACCAAGCAATGCCTCTAGAGTCCATTCTTCTGGCGTAATCACAGCTGGACATCAGATGTCAGAGACCCAGAATGGATAAACATGCAATCTCTGTCTGTTCAGGTTAGAAATCTGTGAGTATCCTGTCTGGCAGCCAGGATAGTGGACTATAAACCAAGAACACATGATGAAAGCTCTGGTTAGGGGACGAACCCTGGGCTCCATCCCAAGAGTCAGTGGTGTTGGATTCTGGAAGCCCTTTTCTGCACAGTTTGTTGTGCAGGACCAAAGAAGCATAGAATTGTCTGCTCTCCAGTGAGAGGCAGCCATTTCTAGATTCCACCATCTTACTTAAAGAGTGTGTCATCACCGGTCAGTTTAATTGTCCTGTGTTCACTTGATAACACAAAATGAGAGTGGAAGCTAAATACATTTTGTATGACATTTTAAAAGCCATGCAAGTGGGGTGGCTGGGTGGTGGACATTGGGGAGGGTATGTGCTATGGTGAGCACTGTGAATTGTGTAAGACTGATGAATCACAGACCTGAAACAAATAATACATTATATGTTAATAAAAAAATAAAAGCCATGCAAGCAAAATTATACCATAGCCCAAGCAAGGCTTATGTTCCCAGTGGGCATGCAGTGAATTCCTATTGGTACCAAGGACTGGTATAAAATTCTTTAATGTTTAAAATGATACCTAACCTTTGTTTTACTGAGTGTTTTGACAGTAAGAGTGTCCTTTGCTTTTTTTTTTTTTTTTTTGCATAAAGGAATAAGAGGCAGCTCATGGCTCTTATAATAAGCCAAACCCACAGCCTCAATTACAACAGGAAGAAGGGCTTATTTTCTCCTCCAAGAGGGGCTAGAAATGTCTGGAACTACATTCTGGTAGGAAATAGCCACACTCTATATTCCATACTCTTTGAAAATGGAAAAGACAACTAGCGAAGGTGTTTTTTATTTTTATTTTTCCACTTGGCCTCAGTTTCATTATTTTTTACAGCCTGTTTTTGCTTAGGAGAAGATTAAGACAACTGATCTCAGTTACCATTGTTGCTGTTAGTAGTAGTAGTAGTAGTAGTAGTAGCAGTAGTAATAATTCCTTTTATTGGATAGTTATTCTGTGTAGGCAGTATGCTATGGACCTTATATAATAATAATCTCACTTAATTTCATAAAAATCTTACACTTAGAATCTGACCTCTTCATGGTCAGAATTACATCACCATAGCAGCTCAGTATGAATCAATAAATCTTTCCTATCAGCATGTCCAATAGTATCATAGCAACAGGAAGTCCAAGTAATGGGTTATGCTCACATTTAAGTATTGGTGACATACTGGTTTTGAGTCATCTGTGTTTTCTTTATTTTTTGTTATTTTTTAAAAGATTATTTGAGAGTGAGAGAATGGGGAGGGGAGAGGGGCAGAGAGAGAAGGAGAGAAAGTCTGAAGCAGACTCCATGCTGAGAGTGGAGTCTGACATGGGGCTTGATCTCACAACCCTGAGATCACAGCCTGAGCCGAAACTAAGAGTTGGATGTTTAACTGACTGAGCCACCCAGGTGCCCCTGTGTTTTCTTTAAAGGAACTATGTTTGACAACTCTCTTCTTGTACTCAGCCCCAGAGCAACTTTACTTTCCTTTGTACTGCTGGGACTGGAAGCCTGAAAACTACATTTCCCAGATTCCCTTGCCAATTGGGTATTATTAATAGGCCCAGTTTGCCTGGGACTAAAGGTTTCTAGGGATGTGGGATTTTCCCTGTTAAAACCTGAAAAGTTCTTGGTAAATGGTGATGAGTTGGTCACTTTACTGGACACTATATTTCTCTTAAGTTAGTGGTAAGCACTCACGTGGGATTAGAAGACCTTAGAAAAGTAGATGCCATTTCTACTACTGGTACCAACATTGATGTGTGTAGAGTCATGGTCTGATTAGGATCAGGAGTGTGAGTGTTGTTGGGAATACCATGCAATGTTCTGCAATTTATAGTGAAAGCAGAGGCTCCATGTAGTCACAGACACCTGGGTAACATTAACTTTCCTCTTTTATCTCTTAGCCCTCCTAATATTTTGCAAATAAATTCCTGTATTAAATTCTTCTCTGCCTGAAATACTTATAGCAGTTTCTATTTCCTTGATTGAACATTGACTGATGGACAGTCTTAGTGAAAGATTGCTGATGGATAAAGGGAGAGACAAAAGTTAATAGGGAAGTGAAATGCTAATCAGAGAAACCGCAGTCCAAGTAAATATGTTTTTTCAAGATAGCAGAATGTCAGGGAACTGGAATGGTGAAACATGGAGAACACATGAAGAACTAGGTTGCCAGCGCTGTAGCAGCAATATATTTTAAGACTTCCTAGGTCTCTATGAAATAAGCTTTGGATATCCTTCCAAGATTGACCCAGGAATTGGAATCATCAGGGTTCATTAACAATTAGAACTGTGAGGAGAAAAGGAAGATGAGATTGATTCCACATCTCTGCCTCTTCCTCCATTCAGGTATCACTCCCTCTGATGAGGTAGGTGGCCTTCAGAATTTCTCCCCAGAAAGAGCCATAGCATGATATTTTGACTACATGACTGTCTCCCTATTGGATCGTCAACTCCCTAAGAATGTGATATTACATGTTCATGCCTGACATATGGTATGATATTTGGTGGTTTCCCACTTTTTTCAGAGTGAAATTCCAAACTCTTAACCAAAGGCCCCCATGGTATGAACTCTGGCCACTGCTCTAAACTCATCTGCTATTTTTTCTTTTAATTACTTTGCTTCAGCCATACTGGTCTCCTTGGTACTCCTCAGCCATGCCAAGTTTGCTTCTATTTCATGGTTTTTGCACTTGCTATTGTTGTTTTTTATAATCTGCTTGAAATACTTTTAAACCAAATGTCTACATAGTTCCCTCTTTACTTCCTTCTGATATCTGCACAAATGATATCTTTGTGGTAAGGTCTTCCCTGACCACCCAACATAAAACATAAACTAACCCAACATAAAAACTAACTAACTAACTAACTAACTAACTAACTAACTAACCAACCAGCTAACTCAACAACAAATTTTGCCCTCTAGAACTTCTTGTTCCCCTTGAGCTGTTTCTTTTCAGCATTTTTCAGCACTTTTTAGCATTAAACAGAATATATATTTACCTGTTATTATTATTTCTCCTTTTTAATAGCATATATTCTGTCTCTTAAAGACACATGGGAGATCATTATATAGGTATGAATTTAAGTTACAGGTAAAGTGGGTGCTATGGAAAATTTTGACACAGATTTTTTGGAGAAAATTTCACTGAGATGTGCAAGAAAGATTTCAGTAGGAAAACTAGTGGTATGGGAAGTAAATTTTGGGGGTAGGCTATTGCTACCCAGTAGAGAGATAATGTACAGAAAAGTACCTTGAAAATCATTGAAGGCAGTCATTCTAGAAGACTAGCTGGAGATCTTATAATTCTTTGGGTCATCAGCCCTGACAAATTTGTAAATCCTCTTGGAACTACTGAGAATGGCATCATCAGAAAGATGAATTGGGGCATAGTGAGAGTCACTGCGAGTAACATCACTCACTTGTATGTGTTGGTTTATATTTTTCCGTGTGTTTATGTGGGAGCGCATGTGTGTGTATCTAAAATAAAATGTAGCTAGATTCCAGAAAGGTGGAGGAGGGTTAAGGGCAGGTGAGGGTAGAAAGCATAGGTATATTAATTTGCACCTATATAAGCTATTCTAACGAAAAGACCCCAACATATTATTGTTTGGATGTCAGCAGGTATCTGGGTCAGGTATGCATCTCTGCTCCATGAGATCACCCAGGGGCCCAGATTTCCTCGTTCACACATATCCCCTATGATATTGCCCTTATCTGTGTGGTTGGAACTGGCTCACCATCCCATTTGAATGGACTAGCCCACATGAAATAGGAAGTAGAGGAAATAAGAGGACAGTGATTTCCTTTTCAGGAAGTGAGGCACAAGTTGCCCTTATCACTTGTGTTCACTTTCCATTAATGAACACTCAGTCACATGGCCACACGAAACAAAAAAGGCAAGGAAAGAGGCTCTCTGGCTGGGAGACATGTAACTTTAGGAACCTCATTCTCTGCCATTGTAGGGAAGGTGGCCAGAGCTCTTGGTTCTTCAAGAGAGACCTCTCTGGACACCATGCTCTAGGTTAAGTTCTGTCCAAGAGAGCCAGGCCTATGGATTCAGGAGAGGACAGCTGTGGGCAGGCACTGTGCTAGTGTTGGGGACAGGTCAACAGATAAAGAAACAAGCCAGCACTGTGTTTCAAGACCTAGCTTTCTCAGGTTAGCTGCTTTCTGCAGTTGCTTTCTGCAATTTCACCCTTGCTCTATGTTTGGAGACATTGCTTGCTGAAATTCAAGGTCTATACATCCAAGGAACTTGAGGGACTATGTATAGAGTGGAGATGAAGAGTACTAAGTCGATATACTCCAGATAGAAATAGAGAAAATTATGACTCCCTTTTACATAGGAAATATTCACACCTGTAAAAGCAGTAGCCAAAACAATGGGGGATAGAAGAGTTATGTAATATTTTGAATAAGTAAGAAATTATAAACCACCAGTTTGAGGGGGAAAAAAAATGGGCCAAACCTTATTTTATACTCTATTTGTTACTTATTTACTGCTCCTTCCTTGCAACTCTTCTAAACTGGGTGACATATTATAATAAATAATAATAATATTAATTATATTTATTTTTTATTTTTTAAGATTATTTATTTATTTATTTGACAGAGAGAGAGACAGTGAGAGAGGGAACACAAGCAGGAGGAGTCAGAGAGGGAGAAGCAGGCTTCCCGCTGAGCAGGGAGCCTGCTGTGGGGCTTGATCCCAGGACCTGGGATCATGACCTGAGCCAAAGGCAGACGCTTAACGACTGAACCACCCAGGCACCTGTAATTGTATTTATATAATTATATTCAATATATTATAACTATAAATAATCCATTAATTCATTTACTGTATATATAACACACACATATATATCTGTATTTTTTTTAAATCCAAGACCTACTAAATGTAGATCTCTAGGGACTGGTTCTGCTTATTTTTGTTCAAGAAAATAAAATTCCACATGCACTTCTGTATATTTGTGGAATATGACCACAGAACATACCCTGAGAAAGCTCCAAATGGATTAAAGAGTTAACTATAAAGAAAAATGAAATCATATAAAGTAAATCTGAGTAGTTATTAGATACCTGGTAGGGCAATATTTTAAGTTATGAAGTAAAATAAAAACAAAAATCAATTGATCCAGTCATAAAATTTTTAAACTTCTGAAGAATGAAAAATAATACCATGTAAAATTTTTATAAAATTATAAAGGTTTGGTTCTACATTACACAAAATATTCATATAAATTGATTAGAAAAAAAACAGGTCCTCAGTGGTTAAATTAAAAAAATATTTATGAGCAAAAAGAGTATATGCAATTTAAGGATTACATTAAAAATATGACTTAACTTACTGATTTTTAAAAATTTAGGTCACATACTCACACATTACTTGAAATGCACACATTGATGCAAAAAGCATGACATGCAATTTGGCAATTTATATCACAAATTCTGTCCTCTCATCAAGTATTGAAAAGAAACATGAACAATGATGGTTTTTGTAGTAACAAAAATTGAGAACAATGCAATTATCCAATATTAAAAAAGTAATTCAATAAAAAAGGGTATGTTAATCTCATGAATACCACACAACCATTAAAAATGAAAATTATATACACCATATAACTATGTGGAAATGCTTAATATAATTTTTATATTACCTATCATTTTATATAAAAGTATTTAGTTAAAAAGTAGAGAATAGATTTATGTGTGTGAACTGATTATATGAAAACACAATTAGTTATTATATGGACTACAGTGGTGGGAGGACTTGGAAAAGAAAAGAAAAAAATGCTGAGATGTTTGGATAGTAAAATTGAGACAGATGTTCCTCCTTAAAATAGTTCCTTTATATTTGTTGTGATTCTGTGACAAAGCTGGAAAAATTGTACAAAAATTAGAGATATTTGTTCAGTGGTAAACATTGGGATCTCTAATCCAAGCTACTTTTTCTAAATTTTCAAAAGAAAAAAAAAAAGTCTATTGAAAAGTATAATGAAGTTCTAATTCCAGAGCAGGGAGAGGGAACAAGACTCAACAAGAGGAGACTGGATAAGAATGTGATGAATGTGTGTGAAGAATGACAGGAGAAACAGAGGTACCATTCACCAGGAAGAGGGCTTCTTAGACACAAAGGCTAGGTGTAGTGGTGGTTGCAGTCTGTGTTGTGGTTTGATGGGACTTTTCACCTTTCATCATACAAACCAGTATCTAGAGGTATGGTTGCTGCACAAGTTCATCATTATCCACAGGATCGAACTAAATGTCTCTACTTTGAAATTCTGACTAGAAATCATATGATACATCTGCCAGCAATTATACTATGGGTGTTACTGAAGTGCACACAGCCCGTTGGCCCTCACTAACATCGTTCTCAAATAATAATGCTGGAAAGAGACACTTTCTAAAACTTTCAAATGATCTACAATCTCCCAGACAACTTTCATAATTGGCTTTTTTTTTTTTTTTTGCTAAATATGTTATTTCATTTTTGGCCACTGACCAAAAGGCAGGACATTGTTGGTGAGTTTGTAGCTTTTCAATGTTACATAAAGCAACATCTGAGCAGTGATTTCATTTTTTGTTTTGATCTCTGACGCTGAGCTGCAAAATGTCATCTTTATTTACTCGGGAAAAGCAACCAGTTGGGAGAAAAGAAGTGTGGCTGTGCAGTGTTTCAGTGTTTGATTTCCTCTGCTGTGCAGCAGAAGAGGCAAGAGCAATCTGCCGCATCACTGGGGAGAAAATAACCCCTCATTACCTTGTTCATAACCAAACATACTGTTTTACTCAGAAGAAAGTATTCAAAATAGGAAAACGTTAAATCTGAAATCAGTTGCTCTAAACAATGTCCCAGGTATTGATTTCCCAAATAACTGTCTGGGTAGTCCATAAACTGGATATTATATAACATGTATCTCAGCCAATGAAGCTATCAAGACTATGCTAGTTGGATGTCACAGACAGATGCATAATTGAGTTGTTCTTACAAACCTATTGGCCTTGGCTCATTGTGCTGCAGCTGGCACATCACAAAATGTGTAACCCAAGCCTGCTTAGCATCATCATTTGGCCAGCCCACTAAAAGCATCATGGAGAAAATAATACTACATTAAGTGGGAGAGCCCCAAATTTCAGTTTAACAATAAAGCTTGTGTTTTTCCCTTAGATGAGAGGAAGCATTTTATTATGGAAATAGCAAAGGTTTTGGAGGTAGACCTTTATAAACTCCAATTTCCTGTGAAATTTATGAAATAATACTTACCTCATAACATTGCTTTAAGAAGCAAATGAAATGAAATGAAACGTTTATTTAGAATTTCAATAAGAATTTGTCAGCCCTTAAAATTAACAACATGAGAAAAACAGGTGTTGGTGAGGATGTGGAGAAAGGGGAACCCTCTTACACTGTTGATAGGAATGCAAGCTGGTACAGCCACTCTGGAAAACAGTATGGAGGTTCCTCAAAAGGCTAAAAATAGAACTACCCTATGACCCAGCAACTGCACTAGTAGGTATTTATCCAAAGGATACAGAGATACAGATTTGAAGGGGTACATGCCCCACGATGTTTATAGCAGCATTATCCACAATAGCCAAACTATGGAGAGACCCCAAATGTCTATTGACTAATGAATGGATAAAGAATATGTGGTGTGTATATATATATATTCCATACATATATATGTGGAATGTTAATATATTAATATTAATATATGGTGTGTATATATTAATGGAATATTAATATATATTAGTATTAATATTATATATGGTATATATATTAATGGAATATTAATATATATTATATTAATATATATGATGTGTGTATATATATTAATGGAATATTACTCAGCCATCAAAAAAATGAAATCTTACCATTTGCAATGATGTGGATGGAGCTAGAGTATATTATACTAAGTGAAATAAGTCAGTTAGAGAAAGACAAATACCATATGATCTTATTCATATATGGAATTTAAGAAAGAAGGATGAACATATGGGAAGGGGAAAAGAAATAAAAAAGAAGAGAGGGAAATAAGCCATAAGGGACTCTTAATGATAGAGAACAAACTGAGGGTTGATGAAGGAAGGTAGGGGGGAATGGGCTAGATGGTTGATGGGCATTAAGCAGGGCACTTGTTGTGATGAGCACTGAGTGTTATATGTAAGTGATGAATCACTGAATTCTACTCCAGAAACCAATATTGCACTACATGTTAACTAACTAAAGTTTAAATAAATTAAAAAAGAGGGGTGTCTGGTTGGCTCAGTCAGTTGAGTGTCTGCCTTCAGCTCAGTTTGTGGTCCGGGCATCCTGGGATCGAGCCCCACATCGGGCTCCCTACTCAGTGGGGAGCCTGCTTCTCCCTCTGCCTGCTGTTCGCCTTGCTTCTGCATTCTCTCTCTCTATGTGTGTCAAATAAATTTAAAAAATCTTAAATAAATAAATAAATAAATAAGAGAATTTGTCAGCCCTGTGACTTTAGATAAATTACCTAACCACTCTGTGCCTCAGTTTTCTCATCTACACAACGGATATCATACACTTACTTCTGAGGGTTGAGTGAGGATTAAATGACTTAATAAATGGCAAGCTGTTAATAGTACCTGCTAGTAGGAAGTGCTCAATAAAATAAATGTAGTTGTTGCTCATTATTATTCATTGTCTGTGTGCTAAGAACGTCTCCCACATAAAGAAAACCACATGAGCTCAGAAGGATTTAAGGTATTATGCACATTTTTGTTTGAGGATGGTGGGTAAGTAGGGGAATAAAGCTGAGGTGGGAACTGTGTGTTAGTGCAGGATTAGTAAAGAGTACCCACAAAAGTACTAACAAGAAGTACTAATAAAGCAATTTAGGTTTCTAATGTGAAGGATCTTGAAGACTATGTAAAGTACTTATGCTTGTTAGAGAAGATGGAAAGCCATCACAGGCTTAACTCAACAGGTCATATCAGTATTAGATGATTAACAAAGGGGGATGATGAGAAGCAGGGTGCTATTTAGGAAGTTCTTGTGGAGGGTAGGGTACCGTGAAGCAGATACCAGCCATGGAAAAGAGGAAACAACTACACAACGCACGCAGGGGTAAAATCAACTGGATTTGTTGGCTAACTGGTTGTGGAGGTTATAGAAAAGGAAATAGATGAAGCTGTTTGGAGGTTGCTAATTTGTGAAAATGGTGAGATGATGGGCCCAAGATGGCTGATGTAAGCACATGATGGGTCCTGTTGAGTTTATCTTTATGGATCATTCAAGGGTTTAATCATTGGTGTGAAATGCTGCCTAGAAATATTACTTAGGAGGGAAGAAAAAAAGATAGAGCATGGAAATTTGAAGCGTGACTCCATTTAAAAGAGGTGACAATCCATAGCCCTGAGAAACCAGGCAGAGTAGGAAGTGGACAGGGAACAGCATAGAAATCCAGAGAAGTATGCATTTTGAAAGAAACAAGAGGTGAAGAATTACAGTTTTAGGAATATTTAATGATCATTAAGAAAAAAGGTAGTCTATTCAAAATGTTTATTTAATGCTGAACATGTGCCAATCTCTCCCTTTCTTTTTCCTCTTTTTTTTTTTCATGTTCTTTCTCCCTATTCCTCAAACACCACATAGATGAAACTCCCTTTGCTTCCTAAGTTCCCTTGCAAGCTCTTCAGTTCCTGGATGGTAGGTAGATGATCCAAACATTATCAAAGGGAGGGTTAAAATAAGAGTGGGTGATGTATGTGGATCTGGGTCTAGTGATCCCTTGCCACAATGATTCAGAACAGATCTCTGCTGTGTTGTATTGTGTATCTGGACAAAAACTGAAAAATTGAGTCCTGTGTCTAAAAATGTTTCTCTGTACTATAAGTGATTCTTATTTTTATTTTTATTTTTTTAAAGATTTTATTTATTTGACAGAGAGACAGTGAGAGCAGGAACACAAGCAGTGGGAGTGGGAGTGGGAGAGGGAGAAGCAGGCCCCCCGTGGAGCAGGGAGCCCGATGTGGGGCTCGATCCCAGGACCCCAGGATCATGACCCAAGCTGAAGGCAGACGTTTAACGACTGAGCCACCCAGGCGCCCCAAGTGATTCTTATTTTTAAAATACCTGAATCACTCAATGATTTTTTTTCTATTTGAAAGTTAGGGTCATGTAAATATGATCCTCAGGAAGAGCTCCCAAGGGGTCAAAAGAAGCAAACCTTGCAGGGTCAGTTCAATGTACAGTTAAAGCCTTGGTACAATTTTATGCTGATAGTTTCATAATTTGTCTTTTAACCAACTTGCTTAACAATCTGCCTGTTCTTTAGTTACTTGAAATAATATAGCAAATCCATTGTCAACTGTAAAATCCTATGTACCACCAATGCCCCATACCCTTTCCAGTTTGGGGGCACAAATGGAGTCACGTTGACATCAATAACTCATAGGTTCTTAACTTAGTCTGTACCACTAAGCTTCCTACCTTACCATGTAGGACTTACTTATTCCTTAGCATATAGTCAGCAAGCAGGATCTACTTAGTCTTTTTTTAATTCAGATTTGATGTGGACTGCTTGTCCCATTGACAGTGCTTTCGATGCCCATGTGGGAATAACAATGTCTAGATCTGGGGTGCTATCTCCCCTTCATGAAGCTACCAGTTCTTGGAATGCCAAAGTGGTTGTAGGTTCTAAGTAGAGGTAAGAAAAGTATCTCTTTTTCTAATCTGTCCCAAGATTTGTCAAGTTGGCCCCAGATGAACATTGTTTTGGATTAGGGTCTCCAACAAAATATCTCCTCCATTTGTTGGCTAACACCCTTTTAAGCACTAGGGAAGAAGGAATGGTAGTATAAGAGGTTAGGAATGGGTCATGAACTATTACATATTCTTCTTCTTTATTATCCTTATCTCTCCTATTCTTTTTCCAATGTTCCATGACCCCATTTTCAAATTCTTCCTCTTTCTGGGGTTATAAAACAAAAGGTTTATGTATTTCAGTTTAACTCAAAAAAGATTCTTGGGATGGGGTTCTTTATATTAGAAGTATCTATGTTCCAGCTGTTTGTTTAAATGCCCTGTTATGCTTGCATAAATATAAAGAATTTACTATAAAATACAGATATCTCACTTTCCACTGAGACACCAAAGGCTAAGAGCAATTCAATAGGTGCTGAGAGCCATCCCATAAACTTGAGTGCTTGACTGCATGTTCAAAATGTAATAACAAATGCCAAAACAAGTTCCTCTCAGTCTTATCCTATATCCAACTCTAAGCTGCATGTGAAGAAGCAAGCAAAAGGGACTATTTTGAAAAGTGTTGCTTCTATGTTATATTTCTTCTTTTTCCATATCCCCCAAAAGGGGGGTGTATTTCTGTCTTGCCTTATGCCAGTGAAAAGAATTTTGAGGAGATAACTTGGAGTGTTTCACACAACTTGGAATTTGGTAAACTTAAATATTATGAGTGAGGTGTGGAAAGTCTAAATGTTATAAGCTATGACTGGATTGCTCTAAGAGCAGCATGAGGTGCAAACCACATCCCCACCATGGAAGGGAGCTAGTCCAGGGTCAGCTGCCCAATTTGACTACCTGGAGGATTCCCGTGCCCCTAATGGAGGGGAGGAATGCTGGAACTCCAGGGCTGTGAGGGGAGTTGTAGCAGCTAACTGAGGGGAAGCACTGACCGTATCATGGGGACTGCAGGTGGAGTTCCTGGTGAAGGATTTTCATGGAGCCTACACAAGCACCCAATGAATCAAAGAGCCAGTAATTGGATCTGGCATTAAAGAGCACCAATGCCAGAGGTTCAAGCCCATAGAATGGCACCCCTCCTCCATGAGCTTGGCTAGGTGGGAAACAACAGGCATTGATATGGAGAAGTGGTAGTACCCACTCCAGATTTCCGGGCCTGTGTCAGGACTAAATAGTGAGATAAAAGAAGTTAAAATTAAGAATTAGTTAGGAATGTTGAAAATATTCATGGGGGGTCTTTTTTAAAAATTACTAAGGAACTGGAAACATCTATGTGACCTGCCTCAGATTTCAACCAGAGTCAGAGAAAAACAATTTGCACATAATTTGACAAGGGTAGTGTGGTAGACAGAACAATGGCCTCCCAAAGATGCCCATGTTCGAATCCCCAGAGCCTATGAAGGAACCTGACATGGCAAAGGGGAATTAAGGTAGCAGATGGACTTAAAGTTGCTAATCAACTGACCTTAAAATAGGGACATTATCCTGGATTATTCAGATGGACTCAATATCATTACAAGGGTCTTTAAATGTAGAAGAGGGAAGTAGGAGAGTCAGTGTTGGAATGACATGTGAGAAAAACCCAACTGATTATTGCCGGCTTTGAAGATGGAAGAGAAACACAGACCAAGGAATACAGGCACCTTCTAGAAGGTGTGAAGGGCAAGAAAATGGATTCTCCTATAAAGCCTCCAGAATGGATTATAGTAATGTAAAAACTATTACTCTGGAATCTACTACAACAAAATCACTGACTCTGCAGACAAAAATTTGCTATCGATTTGTGCTAATAGCCACATAGCAAAATGTATTACTGAGCAGTTGAAATGTGGCCAGTCTGAATTGACATACGCTATAACTATAAAACACACACTGGATTTCAAAGACTTGACACAAAAAGTCAGAATGTAAAATATCTCATTATTTTTAAATTGATTATATTGCTTATTTATATTGATGTTTTAAGTATGTTAGATTAAATAAAATATATTGTTAGACTTAATTTCACCCCTTTCTACTTTTGAAATGTAGCTATTTGAAAAATGAAATTACACATTTGGCTTCCACCATGTCTCTCCTGAACAGTGTTGGTAAAGAAAAAACTCCTTCTGGAAATTTTACAATTATGCTTTTCATTTGTATAATCTGCAGCACTTTATAAATTTCTGTAACACACACTTAATTCTCATGGCAGTCATGCATGATAAGTAGGGTATAACTTACCACTCCTCATTTTTAAAATATGAAAGTTGAGGCTCAGATAATATAAAAGAACTAAAAAAAAAAAATGCATAAGTGGCAGAGCTAAGACAAAGTCTGGAAACATCTTTCAAACCAAGGCTTTTTTCCGACTGTCCCATTCTGTGGGCAGTGGAGACCAGTGCCTAACCTAGAGTCCTCATTTTCTCCAGCAGAGTTACTTAAAGGAAAGAGCCCAGAAAACTTGAGCTAACAAGAAAGGAGGGTCTTCTATCTATCTCAGCTTCAATCTCTGGAAGAGCATCTGCAAAACTGAACTATGGAGCCCACATCTCTCACAACCAACTAATGATCCTCTGTTATCCAAGCATTCCGTAGCCATGTGAGCTTGAGAAGCACCGGAGTTAAAAACGTTAAAACTCTGGATTTCTTTTAAGGCATTTAGATGCATTATTAATCTCTCTGAGAGAGCAGACTACAATTTCCAAAACTTATTTTCACCAGTTGTGGTGTTCTGAAAGAGGCAATTTAGAAAAATCTGCCCTACGACAAAAGGAAGATTCAAGGACAGGTCTGACTTTTAACCCCTCGCCATGTGTGAGCCAATCTCCAGTGTTAAAAGAGGATCTGAAGGAAGAAGTGGCAGCTTATTCCCCAGCTGAGATGCATTTGCTAGCTTTGGCAACTGTCCAGGACAAAGATGGATGTTTAAAAGTGATTTTTAAACTATAGAAAATTAGAATCAGTTCAATAATTTGTTTAGTATCTTAATAAGATTTAAATACAGAGCCAGATATCTGTTCTTTTAAACCACAAGAACACGCTGAGTGCTTGGAAGCATTCCCTGACATTCTGGTGACTTTCTAAATGAAATTCTAGTAAAATGAGAAAAGGACATGTAATGGCCAAAAGTTCAGGGAGAGATTTTGATATTTGAAACCGTTAGATTTGCCAGTATTAATGACTATCACTTGGTAATAAGAAATATAAAATTTGTTTTCCAAAGCAACTTTTCATCAATTAAGTGATAAAATACATGCCAACAAACACATATTAATTTCCTTTTTTATTTCCTTCAGTCTAACCAAAACCAGATACAGAGACCAGAAATATCAGTAGGAAGAATGGAATAAGAATCTGTTTATTCAATAACATTTTGTGTTGGCTTTGTTTTAGATGCTGGGGATTCAATGGTGACAAAATAAAATCTATGCCTCCAGTGGAGCTTACAATATTGTGAAATTCAAGAAATAAAAATATTATTGTATGTTTCCAAGTAATTCATTCATTCCTTAGACACAAAGAAAATGGATGAGCACCTTTGTGTCAAACATTGTGTTAGGTATTACAGATATGAAGAGAAAGAAGGCAAAACTCCTGTCATGGAGGACTCCACAGTATAGTACAGGAAGCAGACAAGAAAACAGTTAATTATTAATTGTGTTTCCTCTCACCCAAACCTGTTCCAGCCACATTCTTCTGCTTAGTAATTGGTCTCCATTCAATCATCTTCCTAGACTAACTAAATATCTAAGGATCCTTGACAATTCTTTATTTCTTATAATCTATATTCAAATCTCATTGTCCTTCCCATCAAAAATATACTTTTAAAAAATCCAACCACTTCTCACTATGTCCACTAACTATCAACATGGCCCAAGCTACCACTATCTTTCATAATATTTCCCTAAACTGGTCTATCAGCATCTCTCTCTATCTCTCTGGTATCTGTTCTCAGTGGGGCATACAGAGTGGTCATAGGATATTATTTCTCTATTCAAAATCTGCCTTTAGTCTGCTTCGAAACATTTATAATAATGTGCTACATTTTATATGTTCATCTGTTTATTTATGTATTGTCTGTCTTCCTCCTCTTGAATGTAAATTTTTAAGAGAAGTGAGTGGGTCTATTTTTAATATGCAAATAATCATATAGTTTATCCTGTGTAGTAAATTATGTAGTATGATAAATAGTTATATGGTGTAAGCAACAGTGGTGTCACAGATGACAGTTTGATCAGTTTTTCTTTGGGTTCGGATGGTGGACAGATCAGGGAAAGTTTTGCAAAGGAATTATAGCTTGTTTAAGATGCTGCTCTGATTTCTATCTCTATGCTTTCTATATAACAATAGCCACTAATTGATAAAATGTTTCCCTATCTCTTATCCTAAACAGCCTCTTACTTGAGACAACTTTCTTGATTCTTTGTTCAGATATTTAATAAAAATTTATTGAGTGCCCTTTGTATGCAGGCCCTAAAGGATAGAATCATAGATGAGATAGACATGGGGACCATTAGAATGCAGTAAGGTGGGGCGCCTGGGTGGTTCAGTTGGTGAAGTGTCCGACTCTTGATTTTGGCTCAGGTCATGATCTCAGGGTTGTGAGATTGAGCCCTGCATCGGGCTCTGCACGCAGCATGGAGTCTGCTTGTCCTTCTCCCTCTGCTCCTCTTTTTGCTCACACGTGCGCACATGCTTTCTCTCTCTTTCTCAAATAAATAAATAAAATCTTAAAAAAAAAAAAGAATGTAGTAAGGTAAAGGCCATGAGGAGGCAAATAAAGAGGGCTATGTGTCTTTGAGTCTTCTGTTTTGTTTCTCCTCTCATCTGCATTCTGCTTTCTGCTTAACCTTTTATGTTTCTCCACTATAGTTGCAGCCCCCATTTCCAGCAATAGCTAGTCATTCATATGTGGGTAGATTTTGCGTTTAAAACATAGCTACATCGCACAACCTTGCTCAGTTCAGTCCATTTCAATTGCTTATGCTGAAGATCACAAACCTCTCAACTCTCTGGTTCTCAGGTCTCACTAACAACAGGTTGGAGCTAGAACTATTTTGCTTTACTAACCAATTGTGTGGTGTGTTGTCCCCATTGACAACATGTGACAATAATTATGGTCTAATACTAGCGAGGCAGGGCAGGTGAGGAAAGTGAATGAAGTAGCTGGCTCTGTGATGAATAAGAAGTAGTCAGAACTGTGGTGGAGAACCTACACTCCGTGACCACAGATTCAGGAACTATTGTTGCCACACGAAGAATGTAGGCCAAGGGGTGGATGGGGAGCATCTTTTCCCCTTTCTCTAGGTGGAGCAACCTCCTGGTCTCTCTCCATGCTCTCATCCACTCCTACCCAGAGATAGTGAGTGATCAAGTTAGTTCTATCTGGAGGGGTACCTGGATTTCATAGCCCAACCTCTTTCTTGCTTTTTTTTCTCTGGCATTGCCTGTGTGAGAAGGTGACACCTTAGTCTGCTTTTCCATGGGAAAATGTGGGAAATGTTATGGAATCAGGCCCCCACGTGAGAAGGCCAGCAGGAGTCCCGTGCTTCCTGTGACTAGGTGAATAAGCCTTTTTTTTTTGATGGTTAGCATTTTTTTATTATGTTATGTTAATCACCATACATTACATCATTAGTTTTTGATGTAGTGTTCCATGATTCATTGTTTGTGTATAACACCCAGTGCTCCATTCAATACATGCCCTCTTTAATACCCATCACCAGGCTAACCCATCTCACCACCCCCCTCCCCTCTAGAACCCTCAGTTTGTTTCTCAGGGTCCATAGTCTCTCATGGTTCCTCTCTTGCTCCAATTTATGCCCCCCTTCATTTCTCCCTTCCTACTATCTTCTTCTTCTTTTTTTTTAAATTAACATATAATGGATTATTTGTTTCAGGGGTTCAGGTCTGTGATTCAACAGTCTTACACAATTCACAGCACTCACCATAGCACATACCCTCCCCAATGTCTATCACCCAGCCACCCCATCCCTCCCACCCCCCACCACTCCAGCAACCCTCAGTTTGTTTCCTGAGATTAAGAATTCCTCATATCAGTGAGGTCATATGATACATGTCTTTGTCTGATTGACTTATTTCACTCAGCATAATACCCTCCAGTTCCATCCACGTTATTGCAAATGGCAAGATTTCATTCCTTTTGATGGCTGCATAATATTTCATTGTATATAAAGCCTGACTTTTTCTGTAGTTTGGTATCAAGAAGGCTGTCATTCCTGCTCGCCTAAGGCATGTCTTTCGTCTTAGACTTTGTCAACAGTAAATGAGATATTTTGATCTTCACCTGCCTTAATCTTTTTTTCTCTCCTTTTTTCAGTTTACTCATAAACTCAAATGAGAAAAATGGGAATGTGATTTATTGGAGTCTCACAAATCACATGATTGCTGTTGCTTGACTTTCTAATTTTTAAAGAGAAACCAGGAGTTCCTTTTTTTTTTGGTATGAAAAACTCTTGATTCGGAAATGTTGGCAAAGAACTCATATATTTTTAAAATCTTAGATTTCAAATGAAATGTATCTCTAGGCCAATTTTCACAGGAAACCACAAGCTTGAAATTATGCTCTAAACTTTATGGTTTAGGGTCAGGATAAGCATCTAGATTTCTGTTCCAATACCTTCTGTTGAATTCAGTTCTCACTTGGAGTTGGAGCCCTGATCTTTACCCCAGCTGACTAATCTGGATTCCTGATATCTCAACTACTGAACCATCCCTCTCCAGCATCATCTCCTCAAAGTTAGACCCCATTCTCCTTACCCTCTTTCTCTTCCCAACTACAAACTGTAGCTCTTCTTCAATCTTGCCCCCTCCCTACATCCCAATCTCGAGAATTATTGCTCCTTGGAGGTCTCTATAGTCTTGCCTTATCTACAAGCTCTGAACTCTTGGATCATTGACCATACCTCATTGACCCTTAATCATAAACTTATATATTGGGGCACCTGGGTGGGTCAGTCGGTTAAGCATCTGCCTTTGGCTTCAGGTCATGATCTCAGGGTCCTGGAATTGAGCCCTGGGTCAGACTCCTTGCTCATTGGGGAATCTGCTTCTCCCTCTCCCTCTGCCTCCTTCCCCCACCCCCTGCTCATGCTCTCTCACCCTCTCAACTAAATAAATAAAATCTTTAAAAAAATAAAGACTTATATAACTGGCCATCAGCACTCCTTTCCTATAGGAGGGGAAAGCCCAGTTAACCCATATTCCTCTCCATTCTCAGATTAGTTCTCTCTCCCAACGTACCTCCCACTAAGATCCAGAAATGCATGGTATTAACATGTACCTTGTAAGATCTGGGTAAGTTCTAATTCTTCTTTCTCCCTTTCCCACTTGGTACGTGGCTAATGATAGGAATTTTTTCCTTTTTCTCTTATCAAACAGGAATCACTGATACAAGTTATTCTAGGTTTCTTGTTCTCATTTCCCTTAGCACATTCTTATTCTTCTTACTTTCTTTCAAGTTACAGGCTCCACTGAAAATTTCTTTCCCTAGGTCCTCAGTCAGCCAGTCTGATAGTAGCCTGGAAGAAGGGCAAGCTGAATTAATTTGGTTTAATTGTGGATTATTTTCCAAAGCTTGGACTAGTCAATAAGACAACATCTCAGCCTTCCCTTGGGACCACCCATTTAGTTTTCAACCCAGCTTCTTTGACTTTTTTCCAGCCATCTGTTTTACTTGGGCAAAGAGAGTCAGTCTGATGTCGACATGTTTTTCCTTTCATCTATATTCTTGGCACCTTTAGTTCATTCAGAGTTAACTCCAAAAGGAAACATTTACCATCCCTCAGCAGCTGTTCAGTCCTGGAAGAGGAAGTAGAGAATCTTGTTTCTCTTTCCATTGGCCTGTTCTCCCTTATTCTGGCCATGACTATTCCATAATCCTTGCACTCTGGCCTGCCTGACACCTGGATGCACTGATTTTTGTTTTGGGATGAGAATAATGGCTTCTGAGCTCACCTCTTGTCAATTTATTTTTCAATGTGTATGAGTTCTAAATCTCAGTATATGGTCCAAGGCTCAAGAGTCCAGAGGCTGAGATTCCACCTTTGACTCCACCAGTCATCATATAAACCACATCATCCAGTTGGACTTCACTTTCCCCATTTGTGAAATGATCCATAACAGAGATCCTGAATTCAAATGTCTTTCAATATGTATGGATAAAGTAAAGGAGATATTACTAAATTGAGAAGCTGTCTGCTATAAGGCAACTGCGCATGACAGGGATTTAAAACTAAGAAGACATATCCTACCTAAAGACATTTGCTGGCTCAGCTAAATCTTTCTGCAAGCTCCTTGGCTGAGGACTGACTTTGGCTGATAGTTGGTAAGCTGTATGATACCTTAAGCCCTTAATTCTGTAAACCCTAAGTCCCCTGTGTTACAGCTCTTCCTCCTAAATGGTTTTTCCTTAACTAATATTTGAAACAGAATACTAGATATAATGTGATGGAAGATGGGATATAATTTTATAAATCACACCGCCCTTTGTTCATGGAGGTAAACATTAGCATGGAGCTGATTTATTAGTATGGAACAATCACTGGAATAGGAGCAGATATATAAATGCATCGCAGAAAGGGTATAATAAAACATCTGTAGTCTGAAAAATACAATTCTCAGAATACTGTTTGCTTATCAGAGCTGGAATTTGGAGAAGGCAGGATGAAATGTGCAGAAATGACAAAGACTTTGAGGAGATGAACATTGTCATCTCCTTTGCTTTGATCTTTCCCATTATTAGAAACTCTCTGGTGGTTTGGAATGGACTTGGCTGGTAGAAAATGCCCAAAAAGAGCATAGGGAATCTTCACTGGTCTCAAACATGGGTTGAAAGATTTTGGAAGCATGCCAGTTATAATACAACGTGCTGAAATTGTAGCCACATTGACCTGGAGGGTATGATTGGGGAGGACAATGGCTAAGAAGGTAGGTATGAATAAAGGTTAATACTCTTAAAACCCAAACCTCAAGAATCTTATGGTTAGTTCAGGAATCTACACCAACAATGATATCACAAAGATTTATAGGATCAGGCTGGACAGTTTTCAATAGCAACATCTAATGACAGCAAGCAACAATAGCAATAATGGACTGTTTCTCACTCTCCACTTCTCTCATTACCTGCATTTGGAAGAACACCTAAGCAATCACCATTTAAACCCAAGTCCAGCAGTTCTTGGAAAATTCAGGGTGGAGGATGCCTCAGAAAGGGGGAAAAAGTGATCTTTTTAAAAGATTTTATTTATTTGAGAGAGAGAGAGAGCACAAGCAGGGGGAGTGGGAGTGGGAGAAGCAGGCTCCCCGCTGAGCAGGGAACGTGATGGCGGGGCTTGATCGCAGGATGCTGGGATCATGACCTGAGCTGAAGGCAGACGCTTAACCGACTGAGCTACCTAGATTTTTGTGATAACATAGGAATATTGGCTCTTGAGCCAAAATTTTAAGACTGAAATACATTGTATCAGTTAGCCATTGCCACAATAATGTTGTGTAACAAATAATCATGGTATTTCAGTAGCATTTAGCAATCAGCATCCTCCCAGATTTATGAGCTCACTAGAGTACAGCTGATTTGGGCTGAGCTCAGGCAGGCTACTCTACTTCTCACTGCAGAACTCTGTGTCAGCTGTGGCAGCTCTGCTCTACGTGTCTCTCAGCCTTCTTGGACCCTCAGGAGAGCTGTGGCATGTTCTTTAAATGGTGGCGTCAGAGGGAATATTTAAATGCACATGTACATTTTAAGCCCTTGCTTGTGTCTTATTTTCTAACATCCTATTAGCCAAAGAAGTTACATGGCTGAGCTCAAAGGGAAGAAGCAGGAAAATATATTCTTCCTAGGAACAAAAAGCTATATTGCAAAGGCATGAAGAATCAAGGCCAGTAATTAAATCTACAACAGATGTGAACATATTTTGTATCCTGAATTGAGGAAAAGGGCTTATCAGATGATTATAGATTTGGATGAGCTTCAAGGTTTTATATGTAGCCTGTAAAATAAAACACATTGCTTTTTTGCCATAGTGATATGTGGTGGAAAAAGATATGCAAGATCCTATGTGAGATGTGGACTTATGTGCATATACACAAATATGCTTATATCAAATATAAGTTTAATTCTACAGCAGAGACTAATTTGATCACCAATGATCTGGCCCTCGACTTTAATATTTAGTATTGTTGCTAGGAAGTGGCTATACATCCAGGAACTGGATTCTCCAGTCTTCCTTGCATCTAGGTGATGCCAAGTTCTTGCCAATGGAAGAGAATAGAAGAAATGGGCCATGGCTCAGGCTAGGTCAATTGAGATGTGGATATTCTTTTTCCACCTGCTCTTCTTCACCTGCCTAGTGAATGCAGAAGACTCTGAGACCCGATCTGACAACTTAGTCTCAGGATGGAATAATGTAGGCCTTTGAATCTTGTGGAATACTACCTGCCCATCAAAAACACTAACCTATTGTTACATGATTAACAAATGAACCTCCATTGTATTTGTGTTATGCTACTACATGGGGTGAGGATTTCTTACAACTAAAAAAGTCATATGGAGAAGATGCTGAAGCTCCTTTTCTCACTTTAAAGAATTTATAAAATAGGATGAAATAATCAAAGAGAACATTTACTGCACATCTACCATGTGCAAGGCTCACAACTAAAATATATTACGCAGTTAAATGTTTCAGACCTGGGGTAGGTTTTAATGAGTTATTGGACTCAAGTAGAAAGAGATGCTGATTTTCCTATCATCTGCTACATTGGGCTGTGCAAATGGCAGATGAATAAAGAATAGTAAAAATCCTCTATTTTTGACATGTTGAGAAATACATGGACCCTGTAGAGCCATATTACACAAGTGAATTACAGAGCACATTTAAGACCCTTTACAATAGGATGTGTGAATGAACTTAAAGGAGGTGCCTAGTTATCTCAGGTGCAGTGCAAATGTAAACATATGTTATGCAAATTCAGTAGTTTGAGGATTGGGCCACTGGAATCCTGAGACATTGCCTTAGGGAACCCACTCTTATTTGGGATGCCTCAACCCTAGACAACGGGTAGGGGTGACCATATTATGGAGGGATGTTTGTGTGTTATAGGGCTATTGAGGAAGGTGTTAGGACTGGAGCAGATATTTTTAAGAGAGGAGTGAGAGTGAAATAAATTCCTTTAGGGGTGGTAATGGTGGTGGTGTTGATAGCTGGATATGCTAGGAAGGATCTGTGCTAAAACTATGTGGATAGCAAGAAAAGCTCTGAAAGTGTTATTCTTTGTGCTTTTATTCCCTACACCTTCTGACTTGTCCAAAGGTACACTTCAGGGAGAATAAGCATTTTTATAGCAGGAATGCAAGAAGAAAAAGTTAATATTCTTTTATTTTTATTAGCCAAAATAGATACTCTAAGTCAAAATACGACCACTAAGTGAATTGGTTGGACCCTACAAATATATGAAAGATGTATGTGTATGTATATGTATAAAAGGTGTACCCATGGCTGGATCAAGGAGGTCTCTCTCAGAGAGAGTTTGGACTCAAGTCAGAAGAGTACGCAGTGTACTATTTTTCCAATATTTTTCCAATAATATAATGTAAGAAATATCTTTCATTTATTCTTTTTTTTTTTTTTTTAGACAGAATGTGAGTGGGGAATCGGAGATGAAGGGGCAGAGGGAGAGGGAGAGAGAGAGAATCTTAAGCAGGCTGCACTCCCAGCATAGAGCCTGATGTGGGGTTTGATCTCATGACCCTGAGATCATGACCTAAGCCAAAATCAAGAGTCGGACACTTAACCAACTGAACCACCCAGGCGCCCCTCTTTCATTTATTCTGTTGGCAACAACTCAAAGCTGAGACTGCCAGAGGGAGAGTTGGGGATTATCCTCTGTTTTCAACCAAATTAACAGCTGTTTCAGGCATTCTGGTGTTAACCATTGCCTTTCCACTTTGTCTCTCCAGAAGAAAACCAGACAGTTTGTAAGTCAATGAAATATGCCTTCACAAAAGCCAGACCCTGAAGTTTGTTTGTCCATAGTTCCCATTTCAGTTGGTTTTAGCATTCTGCTTTATGAATAAAGAGAAATCACCCAACCTCATAAAGAGGGTTGATGGCATTCCAAAAACAATTTTATAGTGGGCATTCCCCATTTCTCCTTGGTTGTACCTTTGGCTTGGAAAACTGTTTTAAACCTTCAAAAGAATGAGGTTGACTGTGTCAGAAGAGGCCCCCTTCCCTAGAAGCAGTTTAAATTTCAGAGCAAGCAGCTCAACCCATTTTGCAAGAACTGTGGAGAGGTTCCCTTGGAAGATAAAGCAAGTTCGCTTAATGCTAAAGTACAATATATGATATCCCTTGCTGGGAGAATTTTCCCTCCCATGTAATTGCATAGGCCATATGGTCCCTTAACACACATGCAACTCAGCTATAACAGGGAGTAGCAGTAACTGTTTCATTATTTCTCCTGATTTTCTCCATTAGTTTCCTATAGCTGGTGTAGCTTATTGGCACAAACTTAGTGGCTCAAAACATAGAAATTTATTATGTTATGAGGGTCAGAAGTTCTACATGGGTCTCATTTCTGTATACAGCAACATTTACGAACAAAGGAGGCAGGCTGGACTTGGCCTGCAGGCCATAGCTAGCCTGTTGCCTGCTCTTGTATCCCAGGGACCACATCGTATTTCATTCTTCTGTACCTTGCACAGATTGGAGACTCAGTAAACACTGTTTTGTTGGAATGATTTAAGATATCTCCCCTAGGATGTAGATTGATGCAACCCCTCTAGAGGGTGACTTGGCAATTGCTCTTAAGTTGGACCAAGCAAGGGACTTCTAGGAATTTATGGTCCGGCTGTATTGTGTTGAATCTTCTAAGGAATGTAAACAAAGGTTTTTATTGCAGCATTGTTGTAATAGCAAAAAGCTGGCATTCACCTGAATTTCTTTCAATAGGAGGGTACTTAATGTCTTAATGATTTAATCAATGTGTAAAAACTGTGTGTATACCACATCTTATTGGGGTGCTTAAAAGGATGTTGTATATATATTCCTATGAACATTAAAATTCCTGTAAAGCTGTCCAACAAATTGTTAAGACTCATTATTGTTGGGTTATGACTAGTGGTCAGGAAGCAAGAACACTTTTCACTTTATATTTTTCCGTACTTTTCTCCCTAGGTCCATAATTATTTATAATGTATTTAAAAAATGTTAGATTTCCCTATTGCAGAATTGTGCACCATATATATTTATCTTTGCTGGCTCATATGATCTTAAGATATTTATACCTGGTTTTAGTAATTCTATAGCTGAGACTCCACTCTTAACTATTAAAGGCAATATGAAAATGAATACTAATGTATTCATTTCAATATTGTGATAATTAAAAATTGATAAAAACTTTAATATTCAGGAACAGGAGAAGAGTAAATAAATAACTGTATACCCACCTAATGGGGACATTGTATCATTTAAAATTATACAATGGGTAGTTTTGAGTGTATTATCTTTATAATAGAATATCCTGTGTTTTGTTTTATTATTATATAAAAAATAAAATTATATGATGGAAAGCTTATAATATGGGAAATACTTGTTAGGAGAAAAAAATATACAAAATAATATATAAAGTATCACAACCATGTTAAAGAAACATGTACCCCAACAAAAAGGACTGCAGAAATACATAACAAAATACTCATTGTATTATTTCTGAGGCATAAAATTGGAGGTGCCTTTATTCAGAAATTTATAATTGTGTGATATGTTGCTTCTTCTACCTTTTACTTTGCTCCTCCTTTCTCTAATGAATATTCAATTTCTAGTATGGGTGACACAGATTGCTGGGTGCAGGTCAATGTCTATGTTTATAATAAAGGAGGAGAGAACACTTATTACCTCATCTCATTAATTCATGGTCATAATGAAACAGGGCATTTTAGGTTGAAAGAAAAGAGTGTCATTGTGTGATAGGAATGAGTGCCATGCTGAAGAAGAAGGAGGAGGAGGAGGGGGAGGAGGAGGAGGAGGGAAAGAGGAAGGGGAAGGAGATCTCATAGTCATCTACTTTAATTTCCATATCATCACACTCTAGAGGAGTTTGTAAAACTGGGAATGTTTCACTCTCCCTCTTCCTCCAAAGTATATTTAAGACTTCCCAACTGCAAAGGCAGTAATAACTTGTTCTTCAAGCATGAAATTCAAGAAATAGGTATCCTGGAGCAGGTGTAGCCCAAACCCAGCTCACTATCTGTTTTTGTAAATGAAGTTTTATTGGGCCAGGGTCTGCTCATTTCTTTACTTATTGTCTATGGCTTCTTTTGTGCTGTAATGGCAGAGTTGAGTAGTTGTAAGAAAGATCACATGGACACCAAAACCAAATATATTTACTGCCTGCCCTTTATAAAAAAAGTTTTCCCAACACCCATTCTACACATTTGGGCACAGAGGGTAGCAAATAGAGTCACAACAAATTAAACTCAACAATATATTGGAACAGAGTTACCCTGAACTCTTTGCCATATATGATACTGCCACTTGCCACCTTTCGTTTTGTTAGGTTTTAGCCCAATACTATAAAATATTTGGAGTTCAAATCAAAGTCAGCATTGTGCAGTGGTAACAAGAAGTACAGAGGGACAATCACTGTTGAAGGATAATTTTCAATGGTAAAACAGTGACTCATGTACATATATAAAATAAAAATGGGTCACAGATTTTAATTAATTAAAACATTACCACTGGTCCAAAGATGAATCCAAAGAACCAACAAATATATAAATATTCAGAGTGCTGCAAAAAAATTATAAATAGATGCAAAACTGGTAAAATTGTTCAATATCCATAGGTCAATACTCATTTGCACAGCACTGGACACAATTCCCATTTCGATGGACAACAAACAATCCTTTGCCTTTATTATCAATTTATGGACAATAAAAGATTGAGATAATCTGAAAGCTGAGTCAGACAGTAATCTTTTTGATTTATTTCAAAGTTTTTCACAATTTTTCTCCTACAATGTTAAAACTGAATATAAAATGCAACACTCAGCTTGATTATATAAATGTAATATCTTTCTTCAGGCATATATGTTAAAAATAGATAAGGCTTCTAATTGTCACACACCTAAGTAGTAGAGACTCCACTTGAGGCTACCTCATGAACCCTGGTAAGGATCAGAGGTAACTAGGAAGGAGGCAGTGTTATCAAAAATCTTATATTCATGAATAACTGAGAGCTCTATAGGAACAACTCATCCTAAGGAATGAGTAAGCTAAGCATGACTCTGAAACAGAGAGGTGGGCATTGAAGTAGAGGGGTGATTATGATTATGGAAAAAAAATGTCTGTTTCTTTAGTTTGTCTCCTGACTTTCACCAAAATTATATTCACTTTGGGCCCTACTGGCAGTGTTGTAAGTCAATTAAAATAAAGAAACCATTATAAAACTTTGTAAGATATTGGACCCAAGCTGTTGATGTTGAACCAAGTATAACAAAAAAGGAAAAGGACCTCTCCCTCACTTCAGTTTTTTATCTCAGGGGTTCTAGCTAGTTGGTAGCTGGGGAGGTTAAAAAAAAAGGGACGGGGGAAGAAAATGTCCTTAAATATAGAATAGTCTGAACAGGCCATCAGATGTTAACATCCATAACCATACCATCCACTAAGGTGTTTAGTATTCCATAGGGGGGAAATTGTCTACTGGAAATGTAGAAGAACGTGGAATATGATAGTACAAGAAACCAAGCTGCCCACATTGTAACACATATGCTATGGTTTGCATAGGTCTCTGCTGATATAAAAAATGCAAATCTAAATATTTCTCAAATTCACTCACTTCTTTCCATTTTTATTGTCATCATCCTTGACCAAACCACTACTTTCTCTCACTGAGACGATGGAGAACATCTCCTCAGAGTAAAAAGGAATGTCACAAAGTAAAAACTGCTTAAAATCTTTCGTGGCTTCCTACTGACTTTCAAATAAAGTCTTGACATGCCCTAGAAGACCACACTCCCTCTTGACCATGCTTGTGTCTCTATTCTTAGCTCATGACCCTTTCTCTCTTTCTTAATCCATTGTGTGTCTCTCCACCTCTCAGTAACTGGAAACTGCCTTGGTTTCTCTGTTTAGGAACAGAGGGACCAACAAAAAGAAGGGGAAAGAATGTTCTAAAGTAATCCCCCATACTCAAGCTAGATTACATGGTCCCATGAAACTAACTTTTCCTCTGCAATCCAGTATTCTATTGCTTAAGTTTGTTTTTCTTTTTATAATTCATTTTTTCAATATCTGTTTTTCTCTCTAGACTTTAAGTGTGTAAAGGCAAGTTTGCGTGGCATATAGTAGGTAGGGACTAAGTGAAAAAATAAAAAAAAATTCAAGGACCATCTTTTGAAGATATCTACCTCTTTCATATTTCTAGGTATATCCCTACCCAGTCATTCTTTTGTGTGGCAAGATTCTGCTTACTTTTACTTATGTCAGATGTGGTTTCCCTGCATTGGGTTATGTGAAAGCTCCTTGAATCAGGTTAGGTGTATGGTGAATGCTCTATAATGATAGATTCGATTTCTTCATTTTTTAATACTAATGCACAAAACGTTTAGATCTTCTGGGATCTGAGTGCTGCTGAGTCATTTCTAGGTTCCTGGGCTCTGCTGCAGAGGCACATGTAGCCTCCTGAACTAAAGTATTCAATTCTTTTAAGTGGGTATAGAGTCAGAGACTTTGAGATAAGATTCATGGGCCAGGTCAGGAAATGTCCTCTTATAAATTCTAGATAGTATTACTGCCTTGCTTAGAGCTGTGAATACCATGAGTCAGCCTAGAGATTCCTCTGGATTTGAAATTAGGTATCCTAGTTTCAGAAGAGCTTTAGACCATGGAGTGAATAACCCTTGGAAGGCCCCCGTTCAGGGACCAAGGACTGGCAGAAATTACCAGGAGATAGAGTGGGGACTCTTGGGACAGCTGTGCCTTACACTCACCCATTGTTGAGCTAAAAGAGATGCTGTAACCCATCCAATCCTGAGGTTACAAACTGGCAGCATGTGGGCAAGGATTGGGCTTCCAGACGTGTTTTGTTTGTCTTACACAGTTTTTTAAGACTTGTTCAGTCTCATATAAGGATAGCCAAACTTCCTTGAAAAATTAGACCAGACCACCGTGTCCCAAGACAGCAGTGGGACAATGGTGGAGAGTAGCTGTATGAGTAGCCTCTCATATATAGAGACCTCACTCCCTGTTGGAATACTTGGAATCCACTTGGTTCTTTTCTAGGCAGTTATTTTGTGACTCTTTACCTAATCCGATCATCTTATTTTACAATGAAGAAACCGTCTTTTTCTGGGGATAGTTTTGGGAAAGGAGAAGCGGGACGAGATGAAGTGACCTCAGGAACAGCAAACCAGTGGCAGAATTGGGACTAGAATCCCAGCCCATTTCTCTTCGCTCTATATCATACTGTGGGTGTCTCTGTTAAGGATCCAGTGTAGCAGAGGGTAGAATAGGGGGATGCTCCCAAAGTTATCTCCCTAGAGAAGTTAAGTGTCTGTCCCAAGGTCACACTGCTTATAAATGGATGACTAGTCTGCTAATTATTTCTGCATCCACATAGTACTAACAATACAAAACATAGTACTTAGGAATTGAATTGAATTAGACTGCATACCCTCTGTGAAGTTGTCTTATCACCAGATTTTTTTTTCCTACTCCTCCTTTTCATTTGGTTGTGTTGAATCCAGCCAAACACATTAACCAGATGAGCGGGGTTACACATTGTTTTTACAGGAAATCCTCCCTTCCTCTTTCAGTTTACCTAAAAGGATGAGAAGTGAGGAGGGGGGTTTGCCAGTGTATACACACACATGTCGATGTATATATTTATACACCACACATATCCATATACACATATGTCTGTAAAACAATATATGCTCACTGCAGCATCTGGCTTTCTGTGAAGTCTTGACCTCTGCTCCCTCCCAGCTGTGTTGGCTCAGAGTTTAGAGCAAGACTTGCAAGACTCCCTGAAGAACATATGTTTCTAAGCAGTCCCCTAGTTCTCTATCCATTTTATTTTATTTTTTTGCAAAGGGAGTCATAAAAGGTTACCACCTAGGACCTTGTACTGGTAGCCCTGCTTCCCCAAAGAATTTCTCATGGTTAAAGGAGAATCATCCACGAAAGAGAGTTGGTGTGAAAAATCATGCTCTGTCACCTCTCTCCCTCCCCACTCCCTCCCCAGGTTGCCCACAAAAGAG
This sequence comes from Mirounga angustirostris, assembly GCF_029215605.1. Lineage (NCBI taxonomy): Eukaryota > Metazoa > Chordata > Mammalia > Carnivora > Phocidae > Mirounga > Mirounga angustirostris. Next base: position 18,762,756 of record NW_026991712.1, on the reverse strand, counting down.
TTGGTAATAGTTTACTTTATCATTGCTACGCCCTTCATATTGAACTGCTTTGTCAGGAAGAAGGAGTTGGCAACTCTGGACAAGAGTGACCTTCTTCACCTCATTGTTTCAAAGTAGCAGATAAAAAATTCAGTGGCAATCCAAAATTCTCTGATTCATCTTCAACACCTTGGTGCTGTCACTTCCACAAGTACCGTCTTTATTGAGCTGGGTCTGGCTTGGTGGGCTTGGGGAGATCCACCTTCATTTAAAAGGGCCGGTCAGTGTTACTTGACATACCTCCTGCACACGGGCGGGAAGCAAACAGAGATGAAAACACAGGTGCTCCCATGCCTGTTGTGCTTTTGTTTGGGAGGAACCTCATGTATGAGGTATTCTAAATGGCTACATGATCATATAATTTTAACACATTAAAAATATATTTAAGACAATGTGCTTTAGGAAAGCACAGTTAGACTTCCCAGTTTTTATAAACTAGGTGTGTCCCCTTAACATTGCTTGACACCTTTTGGATTCCAGCAGCTGAGAGCTAGGGCATGGCTGCAGGAAAGGGGAGAGAATTCACCAGTTCTGCATTCACAGCTTGCTAGATGCTACACATTGAATCGACCTCCTTTCTTCACCCTCAAACATCCTCCCCTTTGGTTTTTTTTTTGCTCAATAATATATTTGGAGTGTTCCTTGGTTTCTCTTTCTCTTAGAAATCACATCAGGGGGGCGCCTGGGTGGCTCAGTCGTTAAGCGTCTGCCTTCGGCTCAGGTCATGATCCCAGGGTCCTGGGATCGAGCCCCGCATCGGGCTCCCTGCTCTGTGGAAGCCTGCTTCTCCCTCTTCACTCCTCCTGCTTGTGTTCCCTCTCTCGCTCTCTCTGACAAATAAATAAATAAAATCTTAAAAAAAAAAAAAAAGAAATCACATCAGTTCATTAAGAAAACAAATCCAGTTGGCTTTATCTGCAAGATATAAACAGACTCCAGGAACTTATGAATGCTTTCACTTCCACCTGCCTTTTATAATTGCTCTGGAGAAAGTCAGAAAGAAATGTGAAATTGCATTTAGCCTGGGCTTACTGCAGTCATATCCTAACTGGTCTTGCTTCCAAGTTACCCCCTTAAAACCTATTTTTAATTTTTTTAAATTTTTAAAAAAGATTTTATTTATTTATTTGACAGAGAGAGACACAGCGAGAGAGGGAACATAAGCAGGGGCAGAGGGAGAGGGAGAAGCAGGCTCCCCACTGAGCAGGGAGCCCGATGCGGGGCTCGATCCCAGGACCCTGGGATCATGACCTGAGCTGAAGGCAGACGCCCAACGACTGAGCCGCCCAGGCACCCCTAAAACCTATTTTTTAAACAGTAGCTTTAAATCCCTTTAAAAATATAAGGCATATCATTTTCTCCCCTATCCTGGTCCTCCAATGGTTTCTTGTATCATTCAGTGCAAAAGCCCAAGCTCAAGTCATGGCTTATGAGGCTGTAAGCCCCTATTTCTTCTTTCATCTTAACCCCAGGTGTCAGAGTGACTTTATTCCTCTCTTGCTTAATTTAGGTCAATATTAAAATACCACCTTGTCAGAGGGACCGTCTCTGTCCCACTGATGTGTATCCTGTCCCCAGCTCTACATACCCACACCTGCCTTTTTTTTCATAACACTCAACACCATCTGACATTTATACATTCACCTGTCTACTTGTTTATCATTTTCTCCCCTTAATAGAAAGTATATTTTATTGAAAAGAGGGATTCTTTATTCATTCACTACTTTATACTGAATTCTTTATAGACTAACTGGTCCATAGTGTTTAGTTAATCTGTATCGAATAGATGAATGAGTTGGATTGGCTGGGCCAGGTAAGTGAGGACACACAGAACCAATGGCAGAGCTTACAGGAGAATATGCAGGATGTCCCTTAGCCCAGTTCTAGAGAGTAAGAAAAGTGAATAAATGGCTGAATTTGTGAGCTGGAGGGATCAATGCTGGTAAAATAGAACTAAACTGAGTTTCCAAGCCAAGGACCACAAGGTAAATTACCAGAAGGTAGATTAAGAGCCTCCTGATGCTGAGCAATTTGTGTTGAGCACTTACTATAAACTCATACTAGTTCCCAAGGGCTGTTGTAACAAATTACCACAAACTTCGAGGCTTAAAACAGCATCTCTCACAGTTCTGGAGGCTGAAATCAGTAGTCTGAAATCAAAGTCAACACAGCAGGGCCATGTTCCCTCTGAAGGCTCCAGGGAAGAATCCTTCTTTGCCTTTTCCAGCTCCTGGTGCCCCAGGCATTGCTTGACCTGCAGGAGCATAATTCCAATTTCCATCTTTGTCTTCACATGCCCTTCTTCTCCTTCCCTCTGTGCATCCTCTCCTCTTCTTATAGGGACACAAGTTGTTGGATTTAGGGCCCACCCTCATCCAGTATGGTCTCATCTTAACTCAGTTGTATCTGCAAAGACTGTTTCCAAATAAGGTCACATTCTGAGTTTCCAGGTGGACATGAATTTGAGGGAGGCACTATTCAAGTCTCTATAACACTCAAACCCTTTATTTGGTTTATATCCTCACAACAATTCTCTGAGATAGATACTATTATTGGTAACATTTTACAGACACCAGAAACTAAGGCCCAGAGAACATCAGTAAAGTGCCTGAGGCCGTATAGCTAGAAAGTGGGTTCAAACCTAAATATATCTAACTCCACAACCATCTAGTTTGATTCTTTGACTATACCATGCTGACTCCAATCCTTACCACAATAATACGTTCAGAATATGTTGCTGGTTAGGAAGGTACTTATTTTAGTAACCCTGTATTTAAAACCATGGAACTGAGCCATCTTGCAAATACAAACAGCATTTGTAACTGCTCCCAGCACTTTTACAAGTCACTGAACAAAAGCCCAAATATCAGGGAGATGGGAGAGTCCTAATCCCAGGATTCTCCAAGGTCAGAGATCACAATCCAGGGAAGTTCTCGTTAAGGGTCTGGAAGAAGGGAGGAGAATTAAAGCAGTTGCCCATCAGGGCATGGAGCAATCATGGCAAGAACAATCTTCACCTTGGATGAAGTGTGAAATCCAAGGCAGTTGTCAACGGGGTTAGGACCTCCTCTGGGGGCGGCTTTAGGCTAGAACACACGCAAAAGGAAAAACAAATCTTTGCATGTAGCAACTGTCTCATATCTCCTCAGAATGACGAAGTCACTTGTGCTTGGGTTTATTTGTAGTCAGAAGACAGGAAAATTATATCTTATCATGCTTTTTCCCCTCTGACCTTTATAAATAATGTGCACTGCAGCTATGAGCAAAATTTTTCCTGATTTCCCCTGTGAAATACTCCACAACTTTCCAGCCTGGGAATATATTTACTTCTGTGATGGAAATCTTACCCCTGGTTTGCATTAACTTTCACCAAACCTCTGGCCTAGAATTTATCATTGGTTGAAAGCCAGCTAGTCAACAAGAATGTTTAAGAGTTTAAGTCTTTGTTGAGGTTCCCCTTTCTAGGAATTTAAGTACAAAATGAGGCATTTCAATGTTCCGAGATGGCATCTGTTTCTCTCTCTCTCTTCAGCTCTTCTCTTCTCTACTTCTCTTCTGCCTCTTCCCCCAGCCCTGCCCCCTCCCTCTCTTCCTGCGTCTCTCTCTCTGTTCGTCTTTTTCTCTCTTCTTGTCTTTCCTCTCACCCCTGCCCCAACCGTCTTCTCTATCTCTCTCCCATTTTTCTTAATCATTTTGATATTTGTCAGATCCTTGTGGCTTTATTAAGCCAGGCAATTAATTTCTTTGGTTTAATGTCTTAAAAAATAATTTCCGCCAACTCCCTAGCTTCGTGTGCGTTGGTGCCAAGACCGTCCAGAATGTTTATAATGCTGAGAAAATTAATTGTGGCTTTTAGACACAAACTCAGCTCCCCTCTCAACACTTCTGGACTTTTGCTCAGGTCTGTGCCCATCCTTTCTCCTCTCTGAGGTGCCAGTGGCAGAGATGTTCCTCTCTGTCTTGCTTCCTCAACCACCCTCCTCGAAAGTTTTTCCTTCTCTACCTAGAAACATTACCAAATATCTCTTACATTCAAGTCTCCCCTGCCTTTCCCTTTCTTCCTTCCCCTCACCACCATCCTTCTTGAAACAGTAGACTGCACTCACTGTCCTCTCTCCCACTACTCTTCCATCACACTAAACACTGATTTCTGCTACCTACTCCATCCCACTGTTCCTCAAGAATTGCTTTTGCAAGATTAATCACCTATCTGCTATCATTAAATCTGATAGTCTTCCTATTTCCCAGAAGTAATACCATTTGAATTTTCTGCAGTCCATTGCTTTTATTTTTATTTTTTAAAAGATTTTATTTATTGACTTGACAGAGAGCAAGAGGGAGAGAGCACAAGCAGGGAGCACGGTAGGCAGAGGGAGATGGAGAAGCAGGCTCCCAGCAGAGCAGGGAGTCTGACATGGAGCTCAGTCCCAGGACTCTGAGATCATGACCTGAGCCGAAGGCAGACTGCTTAACCAACTGAGCCACTCAGGCACCCCTCCAGTGCTTTTATTGACCAGTCATTTCAACTGTCTTAAAACTGTTCCGGCTCTCCGTTTGCATGACATAACTTTCTCCTCGTTCTTCAAACTCTGTGTTCTTTATAATTCCTACTAGGTTTCCTATGCACTTCACTTAATTTGTAAATGCAAATCTGCCCAAAAGGCACCTAGAGGATTTGCAAGCCTGGGGACTTTGGGAAACAAAATTTTCATAGACAGGTGGTGCCTGGGTGGCTCAGTCGTTGAACATCTGCCTTCAGCTCAGGTTATGATCCCAGGGTCCTGGGATCGAGCCCCACATCGGGCTCCCTGCTCCGCAGGAAGCCTGCTTCTCCCTCTCCCACTTACCCTGCTTGTGTTCCCTCTCTCGCTGTGTCTTTCTATCAAATAAATAAACAAAATCTTTAAAAAAAAATTTCATAGACATGATCCAGCATAGTAACAATAGATTTTGATCTGGGTAGGGGAGTGGCAGAACAGAGGAAGATATGCCCATTTCAAATATGCATGTGAATTTCTCAACATACCCAATGACAGGTGGGTAGGGATAAGACAGAATTTTCAGGTGGCGAGGGGTACGTGTGATGAGGGTTGGGGTAAGAAATTTAGGATATTGTTGACAATATGATCTCATACGGACCATCCAGTTAGGTGAAGCTTAGGTAAAATCAGATTGCATGGTCATTTTGACAGATATGTGAATTGAGTGCCCTTGAGGGACTTCAGAGTCTGGGCAGGTTGAAAGCATCCTGGCTGAAGCACAGGGCAGGGCTCATAAACTCCTCTGAGGAGGGCCACTGACGTTTCCAGCCAGAACTGCTCCTTCTACAAAGATTTTTGACAAAATCAAAGCTTGTGCTGCAGGGCCATATTGGTCAAGATGGGTTGGGGTTGTCTACCAGGGTGAGGAAGAGCACATGGAGTGGGGAATCAGGCCTCCATAGGAAGTCTGTCGGACACAAGTCTGTGCCCAGGTGAATTCATCTGTGATGACCCTGCAGAAACCTTAGTTCCCAATCTTGTCTTTTTGTCAGATATTTGTTTTTGTTATGCTGGTGATTGCTCATTTGACTGCTACTTTTGTTGGCTTATGATTAGAGTTGGACTGCTAACACTGCACTTCTGACATTAACCCCATTTAGACTTGGCATCTTCTAAGTTACCTAACTGCCTGCACTTCATTTTGCTTGTGCCTCAGCAAATGGAGAAATTTCTGCTAGAAAATGTTATTCCAGCATGAGAGTCACGATTTTGTGATAGTCCTAGTTAACACCTTGGATGTAATACTGTTTATGATCTTATAACCAACTGTATGTGAACTTTATCTAGTCCAGTGGTTCTCAAACCTTTGGGTGCACCAGAATCACCTCCAGAGGGCTTATAAAACCCCAGTCTTGGGCCCTACCCCTGAAGTTTCTAATTCAGTACGCCTGGGATGTGAAGTGAAAACTTGCATCTCTAACAAGTTCCCAGAGAACGTTGCTGGTCTTGGGATTCCACTTTGAGAATAGCTGCTCTAGTTTGTGAAGTCCCTTTGAAAAATATTAGAAATGAGCGTTATCTCAAGTACTAGAAGTTAAACATAGAAAACTTTTAAACAATATTTTCTTTCCTTTATTTTTTCTTTAAGATTTTTTTCTTTTTTCCTTTCCCCCTCTCTCCTTCTGTCCCTCCCTCTTCTTTTTTTCCCTAAATCCCCACAGAACATTTTCCTCTTGTCCAGCCAATGTATGGTTTGGGTACAGAGGAACCAGTATCCATTCATTCCTGGCTTTTGGACCCAACAGTACAAGATTCCTAGAACTCAGATAGACAATAGATCCAAGCGAAACTTTTGAGGTTTTAGATCCCAAATCAATTAGTTTGCTTTCCAAAGTCAAAGTAACTGCATAGTCTCTAGGTGGGTTTTGCCATTGCGAACATTTACTCTGAGCTTTCAAAACAACTTAATTCAAGTCTGGGAATCCGAACATGTTAAAATTCAAAACAGGATCCTCCAAGTTAAAACACATGTAATGTCAGTGAACCATTTCTTGAAATGTTACCCTTTGTCCTCTATCTGTTAAGTACAGTAAAGCCTTGACTAATCACATGAAACCAGCCAAACCGAACCATTAATTGCTTGGATTTTTTGTTGTCCTTGTTTCGTAGCATCTGAAGAAAGTCAATCTGAGCAAACAAACAAATTTCAGAGATTTATTAAAAAAAAAAGATGGACCTTGGGGCCTGTTTACTTATGTCTTCTTCATATATAATTTTGGGCAACAGAATTCAGAATTACTAATCCTCAGAAACACCAAGCTAAAGCTTCAAGCTTCAAAGAAGAAAAAATGCACTGGAACTGATTACTTAAGGCAGAAAGGCAGAGGACTTATTATTAAAACCAATAAGAATAAGTTTCAAATAAAAAGAAAAGTTTCCAGAATGAATTGTAAAAAGGTTTTCTGGTTGATCCTTAATCAGGAAATATAGAAAACTGGAATTTTCCGTTTGAGAGAATTTTGTTTAACTATTACTCTGTCCCGTTGTCCTTCAGCCACTTAGATTCAGATTTCACTCATAATTTGAGAGCATCTCTACTCTGTCATGTCACATCCTGAACTAGGTTCTCTCCAATATGTTATGTATTCATCCTGAGAGCAGTTCTGAGAGGTTTAGTTGTAGCCACTGGATGGAGGAGTACAAATTCAAACTTAGGATAGCTGATGGTATAGTTGAAAGACAACAGGTCTTCAAGCTGGGAAAATTCTTTGTTTTTTTTTAAGATTTTTTATTTATTTATTTGAGAGAGAGAGAATGAGAGACAGAGAGCATGAGAGGGGGGAGGGTCAGAGGGAGAAGCAGACTCCCTGCCGAGCAGGGAGCCCGATGCGGGACTTGATGCGGGACTCGATCCCGGGACTCCAGGATCATGACCTGAGCCGAAGGCAGTTGCTTAACCAACTGAGCCACCCAGGCGCCCCAAGCTGGGAAAATCTAATTCAGTTCTGTGTTGACCACATGTCAGCCCTTCCAAGTCTCAGTCTCCTTGTTTGTAAATTCAAGAAGAAATGTCGCTTGTAAATCTATCTTTCAGAGTTGTTTTCAGTTTAAATGAGAATAGATGTGGATTCATGCATAAGGAATTATCATGAATACATTTTTCTTACAAAAGTGAGTTTAATCTTAGGCAAAAGTAAAATTGGGCCTGGTTATTTCATATGTAAACCTTTAGGTTTTTGAGAAACAATTTACCTCAAAGGTTAAGAGCATGTTCTTTGTAATCAGACTAATCTGGACTCAAATCCTTATTTTAAAATTGACTTAAATAAGTCACTTCTGTTAAAAAAAAAGTATTGAAGAAGACAATTTATGTATTACAAATAAACTTTACTTAGTACTTCATGAAGTGGACAGTCTCCTTTCAGAGAACTGCAGAATGGGGCAGAAGTCAGAAAAGTTTTATGGGATAAAGAATAAAGAACAAGAGGGGTGACTGGGTGGCTCAGTCGGTTAAGTGTCTGCCTTCGGCTCAGGTCATGATCCTGAGGGCAGGGCAGGGGAGCAGAAGGGGAGGGAGAGGGACAAGCAGACTGTGCTGAGTCTGACCAAGAGTCAGACACTTAACCAACTGAGCCACCCAGGTCACCCTGCAGCAAATCAATTTCTAAGTATTGATCCAAGGGAAATAAAAGCATATGTCCACTAAGTCTGGTACAAGACTGTTCATAGCAACTTTATTGATAATACCTCATCAGTCCATTATCAGGAAAATAAAAACTATAGAATATTCATATAATGAAAAACTACTTAGCAATAAAAAAGAACTTCTGATACACCTAACATGAGCTTCAAGAACATTAGGCTGAGTGAAAGAAACAAGATGCAACATGAGTTCCTACTTACTGAACTGTTACTGGAGGATTACATTTACATGAAATCCTGGAAGAGGTAAAACTAATCCTCAGTGACAGAAGCCAGAACAGCGGCTGCTTTTGTGCATGAATGGGGAAGAAGGGTGGGAACGAGCATAAGGAGAACTTCTGGGATGATGGAAATATTCCATATCTTGGTAGAGGTTTGGGATGCATGTGTGTCTGCGTTTACCAAAACTGATGAAACTGTATTTTTAAGATCTGTTTATTTCACTTTATGTAAATTATATCTAAACGTTAGAGATATTGAATTTGAGTAAATGCAGGCTTGTGCTGGGTTTTGAGAGGAAGAGGAACTCTGTGTGTGTGTGTGTGTGTGTGTGTTGCTTATCTTGCAACTGTGGGAGAAACATCATGGTGATTATATAACCATGCACCATGCCCCCTTGGGGAAAGAATAAAAAAAGATAGAAGGTACTAAATCAGATATACTCTTACTTTTAAATTTTCCTAAAAAATCCCTTAAAAGCATAAAATGTTTTTGCTAGGAGCCCATAAAGATAAAAATATTGTTTTTTACTTTGATCTAGATCCTTACTTGGCAAGTATCTGAGTGTCAGGTGTAGTAAACATGACCAGGTTTCTCTACATTATGGGGAACAATCGTTCTGTGATCATTTGAAAAATTTAAAAAACCCAAATGTTAACCACTGTAGTCAAGCCCAAAATGTCAGTGTCATCTTATTATCCTGTGACAAAAAAAAAAAAATCACTTTCTTTTGTCTTTGATATTAGTTTGATCACCATCATGTAGAGGTGCAAAAACAGAGTTTTACTCAGTCTACTTGCTTTTGTGGCCTATGTAGACAAAACGGTGTTGGTTAAAATCTATGGGTGAAAAAGTTATATTTTGAAGACCCATTCGATTTCCTCTCTTTAGAGTGCTAAGATCCAGTGCTGGCTGTGGAATTATTGGTGTGCTTCCATTGATGCTGTTGGTTTACCATTAAGGGAAGCATTCAAATGTCTGTGGGAGGACTCAAGAGAGAGCATGGCAACAGATACCATGTGGTTAGTAAAACAAAGCCAAATATTGTGCAGTAGAAATCCACACCCAAACAAAACAGAGCTTTCCACAGAGAAAGTGGGTTTTTTGAGCCTCAGCCGTTAGGTTTAGTCTGATTCTGCAAGATATCAAGGAACAATGCTTGGATATGGTCAACTGTGGTGGACATTTGTGGCATTTCCTTCCTAGCTAAAGAAATAAATGTTTTTGGTACTTGCTTACTATTATTACAAGCTCAATTAACTGTGGGTTCTGGTAGTAGAATCAGAATTTCAGTAAGGCAGGAATTTAAAAAGGAAAACAATCAATCAGGACAAAGAGTTTGGTAAGCAAGTTGGTATTGATTGATATTTTTTTAGCAGCCACAAAACTGTGATCCACATTATTCATCATTTGATTATTGTCCATTCATAGAGTGGTGGTATTTGAACCATCTCTGCACTGGGAAGTTGAACAAAATATAATTGAGAGAATTCTGAGTATACTGGCAATATCTCTGCAAAACCCTAACACGAATTCAATGTTCATTATTATGACAGCACTTTACATTCTTTGTATCATTAGATCCTCCTTGCAACACTACACATTTTATATACCATATACATCTGAGGACATGAGGCCTTAATTGATTTATGTCATGTTCTATATCTAGTAGGTGACAGATTTAGGATTAACCCTAGGATATTTGGATCCAGAAGTCATGATATAGCAGAAAGCAACCACTGAAAATTATAGCATGCCAGTGGTAATTTGGTTGTTCAGTCTACACACATCCAAAGCAATGATTCAATCGATATAGTTTGTCAGAGAGTAATTGGACTACAATAACTGAAATATGATTCAGTGACAAGAGATAAATTAACCAGTCATGTAGATATGTTCTCTTTTCACCCACGGCTATTAGTATTTATAGCAATTTACCTTGCTACAGCTTTTAAAAGTGTTTTCACAAACATTATATTTTGTTTTGAACTTGCCAACAACCATAGGCCGAAAACAGGATGGGCATTATTATTTGTATTATTGTTCCTATTTTATAGATGAGGAAATGGGTTGAGAGAGCTTTAGTACTTCCCAAGATCAAACAACTAGTGAGTGGCAGTTAGAGATGATAATGAGTGAGTTCCACCTTCCTTTTCCCAGGACACCTTTCTGCAAAGGCTATCCACAAATGATCTAGCTGTTTCCGACTCACAGGGATAGAAAACTATATGGATAATCCCCACATTATCACTGATTAAGCAGCTCTAATGAGCTCTAATCTCCAGGAATTATTCTTTCCTCGTTGTCATTAACAATGACAGGAAATGTGGGACTGTTTTTTTATATTCCTCCATTTGCAGCAGAGCAATGTGAGGGGAAAGATCGTTTCAGTTAAAATAAATGTTCATTTGGATATAGTTAGCTCAGGAAAATAACCAAACCAAGCCTGGATTTTTTTTTTTTTTTGAGGGAATTAAAAAGAGTTTATAGTTCTACTTTAAAGAGAGTTAAGGCAGTAAATATCCTGGCAATGAAAATATTCAATGGGAGATGTTCCTGGCACTGGGAAATAACTTGAAGCTATTTTCATCCTGCCATTTCATTTAGTGTTTCTCTAGTGAGTGGATCATTTAAAACTGTCAGAATTTTGTGAAACCCACTAGGGACAGCCCTTAAAGATCTCTTACTCATAAAATTATAGATTACTATAGCTTTCTTTCTTTTTTTTAATCACTATAGCTTTCTGATAACACAGCAATTATTAAAAAAAAATCCTCAAGCAAGAGGACCCAAAATATAAAACCTTTTTGACTCCAAGGCAAGAACTGAAATTTGTATCTGAAGCCCATCTTTAATAAAGGTCCCTTTCTTACCAATCCTAGCTGAATACTTAAGCTCCTTTATCATACAAGCCAAATCACTCCCTTCCAAAGGGAAGGGCTTATTTTTTTTTTCTCTAATTATTTCTTCACTTTGTAACCTGTCTTGAAGTTCATCTCATTATCATCATCATTATTAAAACCATGTAATGCTGATGGGCAATACAGTGACAGAGAAAGGGAAATAGGGAACAGATTACTTGGATGTAAAAGAATATTTGGTTGGCAAAAACTCTAATTGGTTTTCCCTGAAACATGTACCCCCCCCTCTTGGGGGGGGGGTTATATAGACTGATTTTGTTGATTAGGTCATTCCCAAAGGGAGGACAATTTATGCCAGAGACTCATTAGAGATGTGTGGGAGCACATTCAAGGAGGTTTCTTTAAAGAAATGGAGGACATAGTGAGAGCTATGGAAAAGAAGAAAGACACTGCCGATGAATACAATGTTTCAAAGAAATCATCAAAGACCCAGGACAACGAATGGCTGCAGAGCCGTGATCAGATGTTGGTAGGCACATTGCTGAGAAAGAACTTAAAATCTTCATAACTTAGTGGCAATCACTGTCTTGATTCATTTTTTTTCCCTCCAGAAGTAAATTAACTGATTCTAAACAAAAGGATTAATTAGTCTAAATAATGCCACTTACTCCTTGGAAATTACATTGTGCTCTCCTGCTTCCTCTAAAGCAGGGTTTCTCGATCTTGGCCCTATTGACATTTTAAACCAGATAATTTTTTGTTGTGGGGCCTACAGGGTAGGAGGTTTAACAGCATTCCTGGTCTCTACCCACAAGAGGCCTAATAGCAGCTCCCCAGCTGTGACAACCAAAAATGTCTCCAGACATTGCCGAATGTCCCTTGGAACACAAAATCACCCCCAGGAGGGATATAGAGGAAGAAAATACCAATTGCAAATTATACCAGCCAGTCTATTTTGCATGTGACTGTGTGCTCAATACCACTGGTAGTAATTGCTGCAACATATTGGCTCAATATACTACCCCAGTCACTGGACAAACGTGTTGTTTAGGAGCCTTTGGTTAAAAGCACAAAAACTGAATCCTCTGACAAATGTAAGCAAAAAGAAAACTTATAGGAAATTCAGTTCTAAGAAATGAATCATATGATTGAAGAAAAAAACTAAAGAGCCAGGTATCAGAAAGGGTAGGAACCAATGAAGCTCCTGTCCCTTATAAATTTTCTGTCTTCTAGATCATAACAAATAGTAGATTATCTTAGGACTCATGCATTAGGAAGTCATCTTGAACCTCATTTTCAGTCACTGGGTTTTGAGATTCAAAGTCCAAGAAGAAAGTCTGATAGCCTGTCCTGGCTCACATGACTATCCATTGACCAGGAGCAGATGATGCCTTGGCTATCATTATGTGGATACCTTAACTAATGGGACAAATTAGGTGCCATTACTTCAAGAAGATGTGAATGTATTCTGAGAAGAACAAAACAACCAATATCTATGCATTACATTGTTTCATTGCCTTCAACAGGTTGGAGAGTAAGTATATACCATTGTTTATGGATAAGGAATTTGCAATTCAGTGTGTAAGTAACTCCCACCAGGTCACAAAGTTAGTAACTAGCTGAAACAAGATGGAAACTCAGGTGTGTTTGACTTTGAAGTCTCTACTACTTCCTAAATAGCCCATTGTTCTTATTTTTATGGAAGTTCTTAGTCTCTAATTTATTTGATCAATCACGATCAATCAATAAATAGGTGTTTATTGAGGGCTGAAGAGACCCAACTTCTAGATACGATGTGAATGAAATATAAACAGATTTCTAGAGAGTTCCAGCTCAGGGGCACCTGCATCCTGGTTGGAGAGACAAAATTAACCATGAAGAAATGAGAAAATGGGTGCCTGGGTGGCTCAGATGGTTAAGCATCTGCCTTCGGCTCAGGTCATGATCCCAGGGTCCTGGGATCGAGTCCCACATCGGGCTCCCTGCTCCTTGGGAGCCTGCTTCTCCCTCTGCCTCTCTCTCTCTCTCTCTCTGTCTGTCTCTCATGAATAAATAAAAATTAAAAAAAGAAAAAAGAAATGAGAAAAAAAATGAATATCAAATTCTGAGATGCATATAAGCTAAAAATCAAGGAAAATGTATATTAAGCTACTAATTACACTGACAACGAAGTTGAAGAAAAATGAAGCTGATATAAAGTAGATTTATTCGGCAAGATTATGGAAGTGGGACTTGAGGTAAATAATAAGTGACTTTTAAATTTAAATTGACATCAGTCTTACCTCAGTCTTGAAGCAAGTATATTAGTTTCCTAGGGCTGTCGTAACAAATTACCAGAAATTTATTCCCTCACAGTTCTGGAGTCCAGAAATCTGAAATCAAGGTGTTGCTAGGGCCATGTTCCCACCAGAGGCTTCAGGGAAAATTCTGTTCCTTGCATAATCCAGATGCTGGTGGCTGTCAGCATTCCTTGACTTGTGGTTCCTTCACTCCAGTTTTTGTCTCTTTTGTCACATGGCTTTCTCGTGTGTGTGTGTGAAATCTCCCTCTGCCTCATTCTTTTTTTTTTTTTTAAAGATTTTATTTATTTATTTGAGAGAGAATGAGAGAGAGCACATGAGAGGGGGGAGGGTCAGAGGGAGAAGCAGACTCCCCGCCGAGCAGGGAGCCCGATGCGGGACTCGATCCCGGGACTCCAGGATCATGACCTGAGCCGAAGGCAGTCGCTTAACCAACTGAACCACCCAGGCGCCCCTAAATCTATCTTTTTTTTTTTTTTTTAAAGATTTTATTTATTTATTTTAGAGAGAGAATGAGATAGAGCATGAGAGGGGGGAGGGTCAGGGGGAGAAGCAGACCCCCTGCTGAGCAGGGAGCCCGATGCGGGACTCGATCCCGGGACTCCAGGATCATGACCTGAGCCGAAGGCAGTCGCCCAACCGACTGAGCCACCCAGGCGCCCACCTCTGCCTCATTCTTATAACGACACATATCATTGGATTTGGGGACCAACCAGATAACCCAGGATGATTGCCTCATCTCAGGATCCTTACTTTATTTATGTTGGCAAAAGACCTCTTCCCCAAATAAGGTAATAGTCACAGGTTCTGGGAATTATGAAATGAACATACCTTTTGGAGCTATCACTGAACCCCCTCCACAAAATCTGGTGTGCTTGTTGGCTCTGTCCTATAACTCTGAATTTGTTATAATGTAGTAATTACAGCATAGGAATTAAGCTCACAAATCCTGGAATCAGAGAGTGAGTGTTTGATTTACAGTTCTGACACATAAAAGCTGTGTGTCATTGGGTTATCATTGACTTCTCAAAGCCTCAGTATCTCATCTACAAGAGTCATCATAATAATTCTCATCAAGTGTTTATTATGTCCTAATACCTGTGCAGACATTATGTACATCATACTTAATCTTAAAAGAAATGCTTTGAAACAGGTATTATAATTACCTTTATCTTAATGATGAGGAGGCTGAAATGTAAGGTTAAGTTACACTTCCAGGGTCATAAGTATCATCAAACCCGTATCTATGAACTATAACTGTCTTAATATTGGGTTGTAACAATACATAACTAGAATATTACCAAAGATATTAAAAAAGATATTGTCAGTGGCTAAGAGCCCCTTAACAAATAGTCATGATTAAAACTGAACCATAACATAAAATAGCACCAGGAAAGATGCTCCATGTCGTATGTCCTTATGATTCTTGATACTATCACAATACCCACCAGAACAGTATTTTCCAAGAACTCACTTTTTGGAAGCCTTGTGGTTTACCAGGTAGTCAAAGTTCATGGGGTGAGGGCGTTTGAGAGCAAACATGTGAGGAAGTAGGTGGATAGGCCAAGAGAGAAGGCAATGGGAAAACAGGAGACCCTCTGTCATGTTTATTTTAGTCCTCTTTTTTTTTTTTGATTTATATATATTTTTTTATTTTATTCTTATGTTAATCCCCATACATTACATCATTAGTTTTTGATGTAGTGTTCCATGATTCATTGTTTGTGCACAACACCCAGTGCTCCATGCAGAATGTGCCCTCCTCAATACCCACCACCAGGCTAACCCATCCTCCCACCCCCCTCCCCTCTAGAACCCTCAGTTTGTTTTTCAGAGTCTATCGTCTCTCATGGTTCGTCTACCCCTCCGATTTCCCCCCCTTCATTCTTCCCCTCCCGCTACCTTCTTCTTCTTCTTCTTTTTTTTTTTTCTTAACATATATTGCATTATTTGTTTCAGAGGTACAGATCTGAGATTCAACAGTCTTGCACAATTCACAGTGCTTACCAGAGCACATACCGTCCCCAATGTCTATCACCCAGTCACCCCATCCCTCCCACCCCACCCCCCACTCCAACAACACTCAGTTTGTTTCCTGCAATTAAGAATTCCTCATATCAGTGAGATCATATGATACATGTCTTTCTCTGTTTGACTTATTTCACTCAACATAATACCCTCCAGGATGGAACTGGAGGGTATTTTAGTCCTCTTACACATGTTTCAAGTACTTACCACATTCCAGACTCTGCCAAGTGTTTACATGGATTGTCTTTACATCTTTGCATCAATCACTGAAGATTGGGGATGTTTAGCTGCCATTTTCTGCTTAGACTTCAGGCCCTACACTGCCAAAACATGAGCAAATAACTGAGGAAAAAAGCAGTAGAGAATTGGGGCTCATGTCAATGTATTTCCCCTTGCTTTATGATCTTTAATCCTCAAGTACTGACCATCTTGGTATTTTTCTACATCTACAGTTTTGTTTTTTGGTTTTTTGTATTTTGTCCATATTTTGTAGTTGTTTTCTGTTAGAAAGGTGAGCTTGATATAAACTCTATTTCACAGAGGGAACTAGTAAGGCTCAGAGTAACTACTCAAAGTGAGGTGGCTAACATTACAACCCATCTCTCACTGTAACCCAGAACTTTGATTCCATTATGGAAGTACACTCTTAATCCATTGTTTTCATTGAACTCACTGGTCACTTGCAAACCTCAGAATATAGTGGACATTCTACATTCTAACTGGATATATTTTTTAAATTTTGTTTTATTATGTTATGTTAGTCACCATTCATTACATCATTAGTTTTTAATGTAGTGTTCCATGATTCATTGTTTGCATATAACACCCAGTGCTCCATTCAATACATGCCCTCCTTAATACCCATCACCAGGCTAACCCATCCCCTACCCCCTCCCCTCTAGAACCCTCAGTTTGTTTCTCAGGGTCCATAGTCTCTCATGGTTTGTCTCCCCCTCCGTTTTCCCCCCCTTCATTTTTCCCTTCCTACTATCTTCTTCTTCTTCTTCTTCTTCTTTTTTTTTAACATATAATGTATTATTTGTTTCAAAGGTACAGGTCTGTGATCCAACAGTCTTACACAATTCACAGTGCTCACCATAGCACATACCCTCCCCAATGTCTATCACCCAGCCACCCCATCCCTCCCAGCCCCCACCTCTCCAGCAACCCTCAGTTTGTTTCCTGAGATTAAGAATTCCTCATATCTAACTGGATATTTTTATGAAATGAATGAGTTAGTGGTTGATTCAAGTCTCTCATAAAATGCAAATACCACTGCAAAATATTATCCAGTGTTTAAAGGACCTTTGCTTCTAACCATTATCTTTTACTTACTTGTTCTATTTTTAAATTACATCAGAATAAAAATAAAGCATATCTACTCAACACAGTAACATATACTTAGTGATAAACATTAGGCTATTCTTAAACAAACATAAGGAATTACTAGGACAACTGAAATAACAAACTTGCAACATGCCAAGAAGGCGCATGTATTGAAAAAGAATGGGAAAAATAATTCTGTATCGTTTACTGCCCCTTTTGTTGAAATAAACTCTGGATGAGCAATTTTTCCTATGAAGAGCTGTGGTTTTGCTGGTGGTTTTTATGAATCCATGCAGCATATAATTGATGGTTTTTCAGTTATGAAGAGAATTACTAATACATACCCAAACACACTTTATGAGGGTGAGAACATTCAAGCACTGGCTAGAAAATTGCAAAATCTCAAATTTACTAAAGACACCAGAGGAAGAATTTGTCTTTTTAAAATTTAACTTATGTACAATTTCCATCATGGTTTAGTTTTTTTTAAGACTTTATTTTTTTAGAGATCTTTTGGGTTCACAGCAATATTGAGAGTAAGGTAGAGAGATTTCCCATATACCCCACCCCCTCATACGCACAGCCTCCCTCATTATCAATATCTCCCACTGCAGTGGTACATCTATTATGATTGATGAACCTACATTAACACATTATAATCACCCAAAGTCCACAGTTTACATTAGAGCTCACTTTTGATGTTGTACATTATATAGGTTTTAACAAATGTATAATGACATGTATCCACTATAGTAGCATCATACAGTGTATTTCCACTGCCCTAAAAATCCCCTGTGCTCCAGTTATTCATCCCTCCCTCCCCAACCCCTGGCGACTCCTGATTGTTTTACTATCTGCATTGTTTTGCCTTTTCCAGAACATCATATAGTTAGAATCAAGGGAAAAAATTAAAAGATTTTATTTATTCATTTAGATAGAGAGAGAGAGCAGGGGAGGGGTAGTGGGAGAGGGAGAGAGAGAGCATCTCAAGCAGACTCCATGCTGAACATGGAGACTGACATGGGGCTCGATCCCAGGACCCTGAGATCACGACCTGAGCCAAAGACCCACCTGAGCAGAAGACCTGAGCTGAAATCAAGAGTCAGATGTCTAACCAAGTGAGCAACCCAGGCGCCCCTCAAGGAAGATTTTTTTTTTAAAGATAGGTTTATTTATTTATTTATTTAGAGAGTGCATGAGCAGGAGGTGCAGAGGGAGAGAGAATCTCAACCTGACTCCACACTGAGTATGGAGCTCCATGTGGGGCTTGATCTCACAACCATGAGATTACGACCTGAGCTGAAACCAAGAGTTGGACGCTTAACCAACTGTGCTACCCAGTTTCCCAAGGAAGATTTTAATAGGACTCAGCAAACATTTAGCACTAGACTTGGGAGTAAGGTTAAGCAATCCCCATGAATGCCACTGAGAAGCTCTAAAACATGTTTGCAAATTTTTTATACTTCTCCAGTTGAGAGGTGAGGTCTATATCCCCTTTCTTTCAATTTAAGTTGACTTAAATGACTCACTTGTCATTAGTACATGTAATAGAAATGACACTTTGTAACTCCCAAAGCTAGGTCAAGAAAAGCCATGCAGTTTCTACATGGTTCTCTTGGAACACCCACCTTTGAAGCCCCAAACAATATGTAAATAATCTACCATCCTGA
Source organism: Mirounga angustirostris (assembly GCF_029215605.1). Taxonomy (NCBI): domain Eukaryota; kingdom Metazoa; phylum Chordata; class Mammalia; order Carnivora; family Phocidae; genus Mirounga; species Mirounga angustirostris. Next base: position 18,744,130 of record NW_026991712.1, on the reverse strand, counting down.
GGCTCCCATGATGTGAGGAAACTCAAGCAAGAGAGACCATCTGTAGATGCTCCAACTGACAGCCCCAGCTAAGATCCCAGCTGACAGTCAGCACTGACCACCATGCATGTGAATTAAGACACCTCCTGATAATTCCATCCCCAACTGTCCAGTCATCCCCAGCTGCTGAGTTTCTTCAGCTGAGGCAACAGACGTCATGGAACCCTCTCTGAGTTCCTGACCTTCAGAATCTTGAACTTAATAAAACTGTCAAAAAGTTTTGGGGTAGTACTCTAGAAAACAGTATGGAGGTGCCTCAAAAAGTTAAAATTAGAGCTACCCTACAACCAAACAATTGTACTACTAGGTGTTTATCCAAAGGATGCAAAGAGTGATTCAAAGGGGCATATGCACCTCAATGTTTATAGCAGCAATGTCCACAATAGCCAAAATATAGAAAGAGCCCAGATGTCCCTTGACAGATGAATGGAGAAAGATGTGGCATACATACATACATACATATATACGCTGGAATATTAGCCATCAAAAAAATGAAATCTTGCCATTTGCAATGATAAGAATGGAACTAGAGGGTATTATGCTAAGCGAAATAAGTCAGTCAGAGAAAGACAAATACCATATGATTTCACTCATATGTGGAATTTAAGAAACAAAACAGATGAACATAGGGGAAAGGAACGAAAAATAAAATAAGATGAAAACAGAGAGGGATGCAAACCATAAGAGACTCTTAACTATAGGAAACAAACTGAGGGTTGCTGGAGGGGAGATGTGGGGGGATAGGGTAATTGGGTGACGGGCATTAAGGAGGGCACTTGATGTAATGAGCACTGGGTGTTATATGCAACTGATGAATCATCAAATTCTACCCCTGAAACTAATAATGCGGTATTTGTTAACTAAATTGAATTTAAATAAAAAATTTAAGAAATAAAGTTTTGGGGTAGTTTATTATGGAGCAATATAATGGGAACAGTCTCTCTTGTTCCTAACTCTTATGTTATAATATGATAGGTGCTTAGGGAAGTAATTAAATTACTACAGCACACCAAGGGAACATTTATATCAAGGGTCAGCAAACTTTTAGCAGTAGATCTTCAGTAGAATTTAGCAAATTCCATGAATGCTACAATGAATCAGTGACCAACTTAGGAGCTGACAAACAGAACAAAACAAAAACAAGCCTTAAATATCTGGGTCACAATATTCCCCTCTATCACATATTCTACCAATATCCTCAGTGACTCAAGAATCAATGCAAATGACCCATCCAACTTTACTAAGACACCTTTGCTGTACCAACATTTCACTTTATGTATTCATACCCTTAACTTGTCATTTGGAATCAATCTACACCAATCTCCTCCAGCTTTCACAGCTACCCGCTCTTCCACTTCCTTGTATTTCCTTTTGTTTCTCCAGCTGTCATCTCCTGGCTTCATTTACTTCACTACTGAACCTAGACATCATGGTTAATCATTGCCACTCCTTGAGTACCAACTCTTGCTCCCTCTTATTTTCAAAGCTCCTGCCTCACAAACTAGGAACTATCAACTCACCATCTGCCTTCTCACCTCCTACAATCAGGCTCTAAAGAAAACTGCAGGAAAAGCATCACAATATTATATGAATTGGTGGCACTATGAATATATGATTCTTCAACTTCACAGGACATTAATCTCAGCCAGTTAACTCATCTTTCACTTATCCTTAGCCATGGTCCATTTCCCACCTTCGGCAAATGGTTCAGAGTTCACTCTTTTCTTGCACTTAGCACTCACCCTTCATTCCTCACATGTACTCACCTTCTACATCACCACAGAAGTACATACATTCTCATTTCTATCTCCTGATTTAACCTTTTGTCTCATCTGTATCATCTTTCCTTCCAGATCTGAGGAAGAATTATTTCTGTGTGTATGGATCAAGTCTCCATCTACACCCTTATCCTCTCTCCACTCATCTCCTTGGGGACTAGTTCCATATATGATTTTTTTTCTGTGTATTAAACCATTTTAATTCTACTGGCTCTTTTTCCTCCTACCCTGTTTATCTTAACGCTAACAAATAGTTCTAACTACCATTGTCTCTGAGACCCTCTGTACAAACCCTCCTAGTACTCTTTATTTCCTCCAGATTTAAGGTCCTTATGCAGGTCTTCTAATATCACTATCTCTATTTCACTTCCCATTCATCCCTCATATATTCCCATCAACATCTAAACATGCTATTTTTCTCCAATCTTAAAATATAAACAAACTTCTCTTTACCATACTTACCCTACAAATTTGCCCAATTTCTTTATACCCATTTATATAAACATTTCTTGAAAGAGTTGTTTCTAATCAGCTTCTCATCACCACTCTTCCACTAAAACTTCTCTTGTCAGATTCACTAATTACTCCCATGCTGTTGAATCCAGTTGCCAATTTTCAGGCCACATCCTGCCATGTTGGTAGCATCTGACATTCTGGACCTCTCTCCTTCTACATATACTTTGTATAGTCAGCCCATAAACTTCCATGTTTTCTTGGTTTTCCTCCTTGTTTCTCCATCTTTCTCTGGCTCTAAGGCTTAGTCAGTAGTCCTCCTCTGATATACTCTTATTGTCTTGTTGATTTCAGCTAGTCACATAGCCTAAGTTCCCTCTGTCGGCCAATGATCCCCAGGTTTTTAGCTCTGGATGAGATCTGTCTCACAAATGCCAGACTCATGTAACAGCCATCTTCATGAAATCTCCTTTTGGATATCTAAGATTTATCCCAATCTTAACATGTCTAAAACTGAATTCTGTACTTCTCTCTGAAACCTGCTCCATCCTTGGCCTTTCCCATCTCAGATACTGATCATTCCACCCTTGAAGTCCCTCTGGCAAAAACTCTTAGAGTAATCCTTGACTGTTCTCTTTCTGTTGTACCTACATATAATTTACAAGGAGAACCTATTGGCTCTACCTTTGAAATATATTCACAATTCAACCAATTCTTATTTCCTCTACTCTTACTTCCCTAGTCTGAGCCATCATTACCTCTTGCCCTAATAATATTTTCACTGGTAACTCTGTATCTGCTTTTGCCTAACCTATAGCCTATTCCAAACATAGAGGCTATAGTGTTTTAGTCCTCTGCTTAAAACCCTGTGATGGCATCCCAGGTCACTTAGAGGAAAAGCCAGAGACAAGACAATGGTCACTGAGCTCTGCCTGACCCTTCATCATCACATCTTAACGCCATTTCTTTCTGCTCCCCTGCATGCCCCCTGTGCTCCAGCTGCACTGACATTTTTGTTGTTCCTCACACTTTTTAGGGACTTTGCACTGGCTGCTTCTTAGGCCTGGAATAACCTTCTGTCAGACACTCACACAACTAACTGTCTAAATTCTTCAAGTCTTTGTTCAAAGCTTATTTTTTTCCCCTTAAGTGTTGGAATTTCCCAGGACTTCATTCTTGCCCTATTTCTTTTTCCTCTCTTCATGCAATGTCTAATGACTCCCAGATATGGATCTCTAGCCTTAACTTCTTTCCTGCATTTTAGTAATTGTGCTAAACATGGAAAGATCTTTTTTTAATTATGTTATTTTAATCACCATACATTACACCGTTAGTTTTTGATGTAGTGTTCCATGATTCATTGTTTGCGTATAACACCCAGTGCTCCATGCAGTACGTGCCCTCTTTAATACCCATCACCAGGCTAGCCCCTCCCTCCACCCCCCTCCCCTCTAGAACCCTCAGTTTGTTTCTCAGAGTACATGGAAAGATCTTTAAGGAGAAGTTTACAATAAATATATATTTTTTAAATCTCGCCCTCTGTTTCTTCTCTATCTTCTGGTGCTGGACCACTGATATCCAATATACCTCCCTTCAATCAATTTATATCTAGCTTATCTAAGTAAGTCACACTCCTTAATATGGAGAGCTTCTCTCCAGAAGCACTTGAGGCTGTGCATATCAAATGGGAAATCCTTATCCTTGTGGATACGTGATAGTACAGAGGCTACAGAAAGCCATATCATAATCTTGATACATATTCATAGAGCATACATTATTCTCAGGGCTAGTGAAAAATATTGTCATTAAAATATTATTCCTATATGAACACTAACATAGAAGACAAATATTATGTCCATCCTCTGAGAAAAAATAGTTATTTTCTTTTTCTTAGGAGTACTTCTCTGAATAATTAAGAATAATGGACTTAAAAAAAAATAATGGACTTAAGCTATTAGTCTTACCTGGAGTGTTGTGCAGTTACTTTGGGATTGTATGGAATAATACACCTTTGAAATAGCAGAAATAAGCCTCCACAGTGAAAGGATTTTAGGTACCACAATTACGGATGGGAGAGAAAACTATAGTCTGAGTTTTTTCCCACAAAATATAAGACTCAATTCCTGCTCTTGAGCATGTATAATTGAGACCCAGCAAAGATAAAAAATAAAATAGCAATAAAATAAAGTCTTAAGAGTCATCCTAGACTTTTCTATCTCTTTCATTCACCCCTCCAGTATGAAGTCATTCAACTCCATTTCTCTGCAATCGCCTGTCTGTCCTCTCCTGCTTACTCCCATTGCTGCCGTCTTGTCCCGAATGCCCCTCAATCATCCTTGAAACACTGCAATGGTGTTGAATATCCTTCCCTCTTTTCCCAGTTTCATCTGCTCTAATCTATTCTCCACAAAGACCCCAAAATAATTTTTCTAAAATGAAAATCAATCATATCAAACTCTCTTCAAAGGTTTCCCTTTATGTACAATGTAGACCCGAACAGCCCTGGTGCTCTGCTTCATAGACTGTAGAACTGGTGGGCTTCTCCTCATGTGACTAACTATTCACATTCTACCATTCCATCTAGATATCCCTTTCTTCTTCTCTCTCCAGCCACATCGCTCTGACTTATTTTTCATGGTCCATATCAAACATCCCTCCTTTTCTGGCACCAGTTTCCCACCCTGACTTGCTTTGTACTCTTATGGAATCCAATATCTATCTTTATTATAGTAAATATTACTCAATTCTACTATCATATGTGATTTTATTTTTCCTTTTCTGGATTGAGAGCTACATGAATTTAGGGAATACAGTTTTCATTTCTGTTCAAGTAGTGCTTAATACTGTAATAGCCTGATAAATATAGAGTCTATATCTAATTTTTTAAGTAAGGAAAGGCAAGAAGGCAGGAAAGAACAAAGGATGAAAGGAAACAAAGAAGGAAAAAAAAGGAAAGAAGGAAGCGAGGGAGGGAGGAGGGGAAGAAAAAAGGACCAAGAGCTGTGGAAAATGTTTTGTTTAGGAAGTAATCATGGGAATGAAATTTCTGTCTTTTCTAATCTGGGCTTTTCTTTCTGCAGATATTTTAGGCTCTTGTCACTTTACTACTTTGGAATGAGGATATTTATTTGGATAGTAGTGAAGCTGCAAAAATTCTTTGGCTTTAGTGGTTGTGGTTATTTCTTTCTAAACCCATAGAAGAGGAACTACAGCTAGCTGCTGCCTGTGGTGTCAGCGACACTGTTTGAAGTCCCTGGTGAGGAGACAGCTGGATGCCACAGTGGCAATCTGGGGGCCACACAAAATTGTTAGCTGAACTTAATGTTCTAGTTGGCAAGTTTAACTCATATTCTACTCCCACATAATTGGATAGTGTTATGATCACATCATACCACCAGCCCCGCCTTTATTATAGAGGGGCTTTGTCATGATAAGAAGGCATGGTAGCTTCCTCACAATTATAATTTTGGCTTGACCAGCTTCCCTTCCTCTTAGGCTCAAAAATGAATTGACCATGGAAGTACTGGCATGTTTGAGAAATTAATTTCAGTTGGATTTTTTCCCCCAGGTTTGATATAACTAGCTTCATATCTGCTTAAGGAAGGAACCATTTACTTCCCAACTTCAGCTTCTTGCTCTTGGAGCATTGTCAGTTGAGAATCATTTCATTGTCAGAAGTATCTTAGTGATCTGAAATACGTAGAAATAACACTACTTCCTATTTTAGAGTAAGGAAGCTTAAAGAAATCTTGAAGGTTGCCTCATTCAAGTTCCCTATTTTACTATTAAGGGACCTGGAAAGGAGAGAGGTTTAGGGACCTGCCCACCATCACACATTAATTACCAGAAGAGTTAAGATTAATTTTGTCATGCCAGTGCTGTTTTGGTTCATTGTGTTACAGACCAAACTTGTTTAAAGCACTAAATGTTTTTCTTTTTTTTCTGAAAATGTGAGAATAGTACCTGCCCATTGTAGAGAAATAGTAACATACCCAGAGAATGTTGATTAAAAGAATGAAGCCAGTTTTGAAGATGGGTCCAGTGACATGAAACAGTTTCATCCTTAGCCCAGTTCTGTTCAACATTATTGGCATTATCTTGGATGAAGGCATAGAAGGTATGCTTACCAAATATATCAAAGATACTAACTTGGGAGATAGAAGTAATGTTGTGGTTTGCTCTAAGTGAGGAATCAAATAATGGTTAGTGAGCATCTACTATGAGCCATGTATAAATTAATCCCCAAAACAGTCCTATAGGGTGGATATCCTGTATCGGTCATACCCCACTCAGGAAACAAAAATCACACCAGGTATTTTGATGGGAAGAATATTGGGAAATGGTAAATCTGGGATTGGAATTCTGAAATAGCAAAACAGGAAGCTCTGAGGTAACACAAAAAGCAGCTCCCATCCCTAGGCTAGGGGAATAAAAGGAAGGGGTTAGGGTTTTCAGGATCTAGAAACTCAAAAGAGAGGTCTCACAGAGCCAGATCTACACCTCTGAGGAGAAGAAACTAACTTGTTGGCATTGTATTTAAGAGCTTACAGGAATCCCTAAGAAGCTAAAGACTCAGGGTTATGAGGAGGGGGTGACACCTGGTTGATGTTGATCCTTCAAGAGCTTTGAACATTATATCAAAAACTAATGATGTACTATAACTTGGCTCATTGAATTAAAAAAAAAAAAAAAAGACCTCAGAGAGGCCGCACAGACTTAGGGCTCAGACCTCCCAGCAGGGGGCATTGTCTGGCTGCTGCTGGTAACTCTGAGGGGATGCAGTGAGGCTGGTTCTGAGAGTGTCAAGGAAGACCAAAACCAGCTGCTGCTGTTGGGAGGAGGGTTATTGCTGGTGTGATGCTGAATGGAATGGCAAGCTCAAGGAGGAAGCCCTCTCCCCTCTTCCTGCCTTTCAGTCCCCTCTAGTGTCCCCTACAGACAAAACCTAACAGGAAAAGAAAGAAAGGAAGGAAGGAAGGAAGGGAGGGAGGGAGGGAGGAAGGAAGGAAGGAAGGGAGGGAGGGAGGGAGAGAGAGAAATGAAAAGAAAGAGAAAAAAAGAAGAAAAAAGAAAAAAATAGGAATTCAATAAACAAAGGAAAATTAAGTTTTCAGTCTCAGTCCCATATCGCAACATAAAATATAGAAGGAAAAGATTTTGTCATTCGCTTAGACTTTCAACAGACATTTGTTGAGCACCTACCACGTGCCAGGAATCACCCTACTCCCTGTACTATACCTCAGTTTCCTCTTCTATGAAATGGGGATTATCATGCCTACCTCAGAGAGATAAAGAGTAAAGGAGAGAAAGTATTTGAGGACTTCACACAGTGCCTAATAATAATTATCTACTGCAGCACATGAAAATGGCAAGTCCTCAATGTTCGTCAAATACTGATGATATTCAAGGTACAGTAAACCTTGATTTTATTCCACCATAGTGTTTGAAATGGTGTGGTTTTGAATTTCAATAGATGGAGAATACACTCTCCAGGTTTCACGGTCTCCACTTCTCTACATTGCTTACACCTTACTATTTCACACATGTATGTCTAGCTCCCAGTCTTTGAGTTTTGAAGATCTGTTCTAGAATGTGATTCTTTACTCATCTCCTCTCTCTCAGGTAACTAATTCCATATTTTAGCAGCTTTGGTTATTGATTTTTAAAATTCCTTCTAGCTCCATGTTTATCCTTTTCATGCAGTGAAAACCTAAGGAGTGTTTCTACTCTCTTTAGTAGAATAAACCAAAATCCACAAGTAAAAGTTCTTTTGGTACTAATTTTTGAAAGTTTAGAGGTAAAGAAGGAGACAAATGATGACTACTACCTTTTTTAAAGTATTTTTAAGCATGAGTTTTACATGATCAGATTTGGGTATGGTAGTGGCTTTGGGGAATTAAATCTATTTCGAGGATTTTTTTTTAGAAGTGTACTCTTTTTAATCTTTGCCATATTGTCAATTAGTATTGGAATACCCCCTGGCCCAAATACATCATTTATTTGGGAGTTGATCTCTCTAAATACTTGGCCACTGAAATCATGCTAATAAAGGACTGTATTGAAATGTTCTGTTCTGTACTTTTTGAGGTTTTTTGTTAGTTATTTTTATTTAGGAAACATTTTCTAGAGCAATGAACCATAGAATAATCAAGTGACCTGCGTTTTTCATGAAAAATAAAATGCTTCCAGATGGTGTTAGACACGTGGAAAAGGATGTGTTGTTCAGCCTACCCAGAATGTTCCTAAATACCAATTCTGGTTTTTGTAAGGCAGTGTTTCCAAAGTTGCTACCTGTTTCAAGCATAATGGGGACAGGCTTATAGGGTATGAGTGGCTAAGTATTGGGAACAGCTGGAACTAACTAGATGCTGTTAACATAACAGATTAAACAGATCTATGAGAGAAGGATCCTGCTGTAAGAATGGGTTAACCAGTCCATAAATCAAGTCATGGGGGGAATCGGATGTAAACCTTAGTTCTGAGATGCCCGTACCATAAGAAGTCCCTATTTACCTTATAGAGGTTTCTGCAATCTTGAGCCACCTCTTGGATACTCAGAACAATCTCTCTTCTGCAACTTTACTGGTCACAATGTGCAAAAATAACTTTTCATGAAAACAAAATAAAACTCATATAATCAGGAATTGAAGGAATGGGTGAATCCAATGGTCTGAAATGCTCTAAGTATACATTAAGTCTTGCATCTTTAAATCAGTTTACTTGTCCCAATTCCTTAAAGCCCACACCCTGTTGCAGAGAGAGGGGGCCCTGGACATTTTCCCCATTGTCTCTATCCTAATGGTTTGCCTCCTTCCAATTATTCCAATTTACTCTGATTCCTGATGTATATCTGATCTTTTCAACACTTGCTTCTTGTTTATACCCTCACTTTACTCCTTGGACTTCATCCTGGGAACTTCTCTGACTTTTACCTGTGCTTTATCGTCCTCCAACTCACACTGCATATTTTTATTCCAGGCCATTCTGAGGAAGTACTTCCTTTAGCCCTGCCCTGCCCCTAGGACTGATGTTCTACACTGAGGTTCCCATGGTCATATTCCTCCCAGGTTAGCTTTGGCAGTATAAATGAGTTAACATTTTCACTATGAATGTCACTTTCACTATGAATGCCACTTTCAGGCCAGGAGCACACCACACTTTTCTAAGCCCAAATCTGTAGAGTCATCTATAGAAACTCCTTTGCAATGCTCCTGCTGACAAAGATCTCCTCGGGTCAGGCTGCTTCATGTCACTATCTGTAGGTCACTTCCTTATAGATCAGTCATTTTGGTCTGTTGTTCTGGGTCACTCTGTGGGCAATTTGCAGTCTTCATGGTATCCTCTGTTATCTTTAGTTCTCTGTATACTTCATGCATTATTTTACAGAAAGGAATTAGTAACTACATCTTTAATGGTCACTGATTTGAATATTCAATAGAAAGAAAGAACTGTTGAGCAGCTTCTTACCAATCTGCACATCCATTTCTTTCAGATGATCCAACCACTTTTAGAAGCAGATTCCTTGCATCCTCAAAGAAATATTTCCCAACTTTCCAAATTCAGTATTCATTTTCTCAGGTCACCATCATTATCAGCTACTTTTTCCCAAGTGAATGACCATACAACTCAAGTTTGCATACCTGTCTTAGTCCATTTAGGGTGCTATAGTAAAATACTATAAAGTAGGTGGCTTATAAAAAACAGAAATTCATATCTTCCAGTTCTGGAGGCTATGAAGTTCAAGATCAAGGTGCCAGAAGATTTAGTGTCTAGTAAGAGTCTGCTTCCTTATAAATGATTGTCATTCACTATGTCCTCACATGGTGAAAGGGTTAAGGGATCACTTTGGGCCTGATCCCATTCATGAGGGCTTCACCCTGATGGCCTACATACCTCCTAAAGCCCCACTCCAAATACAATGGCATTAGCAGTTAGGTTTCAACATATGAATTTTAGAGGGCACAAACATTCAGACTATAGCAGTACCCTTCCATTCACTTTAGAATATAATTTAAGAAGGAAGAAAGACGAAGAAAGAGCCTATGACTATCATCCAGTTCATACAGTGGGGTACGGTAGACAGAGAATACTGCCTGGTCCTTGGTGAAGCAGCAGCCTCAATGCAGTCTTTCTTATTCTAGTCAAAGTACCCCCTTTGGGAATCTTTTTGCACATTGCATGTGGCCCAGGTGGGGCTGTCAATTATTTCCTCTAGGCCTCAGCACAAGGATGTCCTTCCTGAGGCTGGACCAATCATAATACCCTTCCTAACAATAATCATCCCAAGGGGTAAATCTGTAACCCAAGTAAGTCAACTCAGGATTCTTTCATAGGATTGTTAAATGACCCCTGGGAAAAACTTTCCTTCTGTTGATAGTGATGCTTTGCTAATACTGCTAGATTGGAGGTTAAGAAGTTGGTTGCTAGTTATCATTTTCAATAACAGTCAAATAAACTCAAGCAGAGACAATCAGAGATTAAATATAAATGAAGTCAAAGAGAGAGAGTCCTGATGAACTGAGTTTCTTGACACCATGCCCTATTCCCTGTAGCTCTTTGATTCTCTGTGCTAATCTAATATTCATCCTAGGCATATGAGCAAAAAACCCCTCTGTTAAATTTAAATTTGTTTGAATTGAGTGTCTGGTACTTGAAATTCAACATCTTGCCCATCATGACATGTGATGATTTTGGGGTGTGTTGGTAGAAGAGCGGAAATAACTATTGACCGAAATGCATATGCAAGACTTCATCATTGTGGTTTCATGATAGACCTCTTACATGATAGTTCAGGACTCCCAAAGAAAGTGTTCCAGTGAGTAAGGAGGAAGTCAGATGATCTTTTAAGACCTAGCTTTGGAAGTCACATAATATTTCTGCCATATTCCACTGGTGGATGTAGTGCAAGCCCATCCAGATGCAAGGAGAGGGGACATAGACTTCACTTCTCAATAGGAAGAATGTCAGAGATTTGCAGCCATACCTGAAAACTGCCATAGCTAGTGAGTAGAAAGGGTACTATCACAGGAATGGCTTTGAAGCCATATATATATATATATGAATATATATATGAATGTGTGTGTGTGTGTGTGTTTAATCACAAGATAGCATTAGCAGCAAGATGACATATCTTATTTTTTGTAGCAAATTAAAATACTTGAAGTGCCTAACTCCTGGGCTAGGGGTGGGATTCAGGGTGCTATCTATACAGATAGGATAAGAATGGGAGAAGAAGTCTAGTAGAAAGAGTTGAAAGACATGAGTTGAATAAGAGGTTGGCAAATGCTAAAGCCGAAGTTTCAGATAATCTAACTTACCCAGATTTACCTCTAGCAATAGGATTCTGCTTTCCATATCCCTGATTCATTTAGTCTCTGCTGGAATATATAGAGATAACATCCATGGGCAGAATACAGAAAGCAATTCCATGTGGTACAACCAGTGAGAGATGGCTGAGGTTCTCTGGGCAAGGTCAGCCAAGACAGCTTGAAAAATAAATGAGAAATGGTAGAATACTTTAACCATCCTTATGTAACCCCAGCATAGGTTGCTTGATTCACTCCTATATTCTGAATAACACCTCACTGTTTCCTATATACTATTTGAGGACATGAGTTTTTGTGTAAGATCCAAGCTACAGACAGCTTCTCCACTCTCAGTTGTTGCTACTTACCACTAGTTACTCAATCTCAGGCATTGATGTGCATTGTGGAAAACTCTCCCACACTTCTTTTTTTAAAAATATGGTACGTTATCAGTGTGATGGCTTCTGACAAGAGGAAGTGTGGGGATAGCTGTATCATCATCACTGAAAGTGATTAAGAATGAAGACTCAAATTCAAATCTCAGCTCCAACTTTTACTTACTATGTAACCATGGCCAAGGGATGTAATCTCTTTGGCCCTCAGCTTCCACGGAAAAAAAATGGACATAATGAAAGCACTTCCTTCTTATGCTTGTTGTGGAAGAAGGTGACACATATAAATAGATGAGGACAGTGATCATCACAAATGAAAGCATCCAGTAAGTATTAGGTTTAGTGCTTGCTGCCCTGTTCCATGTGTGAACGAACTTCTAAAGCATGTCTGATATGAAGTTCCTATGTGTATTAGACTTTCTTGTGAATTTGAGGGTAGCATAAGAAATTAATAAGATAGTAAAATCACGTATACCTCTGTACTATACTATTATTTCTCCCCAAGTCCCATTCTCTTGTAAGTAGTCACTGCTTGTCATCATGGTTATGGGTCTACTCATCTCAAACTTCAGACTCTTTTCTCTCCCCAAGTATCAAATCAATGACTTCTAAATTACCTCCCTCTCTCCCTCCCCAACCCCCTCGCTCCATTTTCAATGCAGAAAAAACAAAATAAAACAAAGTAAAAAACCCCACAAAAATCCATTTAACATTAGAAGAACATCTCCATGTAAGTAAAACACCAACTTGCTTCATTAGGTAGAGAAGGTAACCTTGTGCTTTCCAGCACAAATGAGATTTCCATAACTGAAAGGCCCATTAGCATTTCCCCAAACTAAGCAGGAGTTTACTACTTGTGGTGAATACTGTTACTACCCTTGATTATAGAAACTGGCAGTTTTAAAAAAATACCAATGTTAGATCTTTTATTTCTTTAGAAATTGGAAAATATAAGAAAGAGAAAAAAGGAAGTTTTATTACTACTAAAATCATTCTTCAAAATGTGGAGAAGAAACTATCCATATTTTCTTGGACTTTAGAGATTATTATGAGCTTTGTAGTTTAAGAGACCAGAATTTGAATAACTGGCTCTGTTATGGATGAGTCATGTATTTTGATGCAAATCCTTTCCTCCTGCCCTGACTCAGTTTCTGCTTCTGGGGGTAATAATTCTGACTTCACCGATTTGTTTTGATAATTAAATAATATAATATGTGTAAGTAACTATCTTGCAGGAGATACTCATGTTAGTCTTCCTTTTCCCCCAAAAGGGAGAATTGGTTTTATTTTCTGCCCCTCCAATCTACATGTTAATGGACCATACTTAGATTTGTCTCAAATTTAAATTACAGTCACAGTAGGTATGATTGTGCCCAATCAACACAATGATCATTCATTCTACTAAGAACATCTTAAAAAGAGAAATACTTCAGGGAAACAGATCCAAGATTCATCCAAATAAGATTTCTGAACATTTGACATGGATTTCAAGACTACAATATTAAGGATATTCAAGAGTATTCACATTCTCCTTAAAACTCTTTAAGGGTGGTTTGCTATGCTTTGACATCAGTAAAGTTTAGAAGAAATGTCCTATATTGCAGGTAATAATCATTAACTCGAGTTTTCAGTAGAAATTCCATGTGTATTCCTTAAGTATCCAAAAGTTTTCTTTAATCCTAGTTGTGTGAAATTTAGCAAAAGTTCTGGAAATCATAAATGGTTATTGAATGATTTATTTTTTTTTATTTAAACACTTTCACAGAGTGTCCTCAGTATTAGAATATAGTGAATCAGAATAGAGTTCTTGGAACAAAGAGAATTGAGTTGGCATCTCATCTCTACTACTCACTGGCTATGTAACAGTGAACCAGTTTATAGCCTTTCCAAGTTTTAGTTTTTGTATTTATCAATCAGATAGTGTACTACTGCCTACCTGTTAGGGTTGTTAGGATGATGTGAGATCATGCACTAAGCACATGCTTGGGAATATTAAATACATCTCCTCCTTCTTCTCCCTTTCCTTCTTCTTCAATCATCTTTCCAAATGGCAAGGACTTCATTATTTATTTTGACCCATACAATGGATTCTTTATGTTTTTCATAATTTAATTTATGATTATTTCTTAAGGGAAGTTGATCTGGCCTACATGTGGTATTCCAAGGAGTAATAGGATGAAGGAATTTTGTATAAGGAGTAGATAATTTTTTATGCTCTATTATGGTCAGTTTCTCTGTTAAAATGCATAATTCTGCCATTCTTTTTAAGGAGGGTGATAATGTCATGTTGCTTTGATTTTAATGAGATCTGTCCTGAAGGTAGAACCCTTTGAGGGCTTCTTTATGAAACACCAGCCCCAGCTGTTTTATATTCTGCAGGTGCTATGTAAATGTAAAATATTAATCTTTTACTATCTAGTAAAAGAGATGAAATAAGATTTTTGTTACTGCTTGTTTCATAGGCTGCAAATAAGACTGGGTCATTGTCCTCTTGATTATTCAGCTGCAAAGTTTCTTTGCTTTAAATAACTGCCAGGAATGCTGTCATATTCATAATAAGAGTTAGCAGAGTTAACATTTAGAGAGAGCTTTTTAGGTACCAGGAGCAATACTAAGCTCTCTTCATGTGCTGTCTTCTCTAATCCTCACAAAATCCTCCAAAATGAATAAGAGTCTTAGTTGCAGATAAAGAAACCAGCATTTTAAAACATGAAAGGTCTAACTTTGTAATACAGAGCTAGCGGGTGGCTGAGTGCAGAATTGAATCAAGTTGTTTAAGAACAACGTCATCTGTTCAATGCTAACTCAAGAAGGGTCAAAAAACCATTTTCTAATGAACCATCATTCAAAATAGACAAAAATAATTCCATAAAATAAATTATAAGATATGAAGATGGAGAAAAAGAATAGGGCATGTCTGGTAGGGTGCATTAGAAAAGTATTTATGAAGACATTGGCTATTGATGGGAGGCAGAATGAGGCAGGATCGCTTAAATAGAGGGGACAATTCAAACAATTGAGTGGAGGCAAGACAGACTGACAGCAAATTATCTGGTATGACTAGACTCCAGGGCTTTAAATGTAGCTGTGTGCAGAGGTTTGACAGAGAATGAAAATGAATAGGGCTGGTGTGTGCAAGAGTCATAGGGAATGATGGAGTCTGCAGAGAGCTGGAGAAGATGTGGCTATCCAAAGGGGACAGCGGCTGCTTGGTGATACCTGAGAACATTGTCACTCAAGAGTAAAGACCTAGTGTTGCCAGAAATTCTGAATTTTTCAAGATAGGCAGAAATCTAGATTTTCATGTGCTCCCTTATGATTTTTAAGTATTGACAACTCATACAACATTTTCAATAGTATCAACTCATTCAAAATATTTTAGAAGCAACCTACTCTAGAGACGGTCAGTTTGCTTTCCCGAACTTGAGTATGAGAAAATGAAAAGTCAGTTCGTCCAGACTGTAGAGGACACTGAATGCCAAGCTAAAGACTGATCTTAAATTGTGAGGCACAGAGAAGCAGCACTTGAAGGCTCTTCAACAGGATGGGTATGAAGGGTACTGTTGGAGAATGATTGACTTGACAGCAGTCCACAAATGGTTTGTGGATGAGAGAAAGAGCCATCAAGATGGCCCTGTTCGCAGATATTACATTCATTGTGGTACCTGAATGAAATTGAAACATAAATAACTGATTTGTCAAATAACAGCTTCCTATCAGCATTATCACCTATTTAATTCTACTTGTCAGAGTACATTAGCAAAAAAAAAAAGGCGGGGGGGTGGGGGGAGGAGGGAAGAAACTTACCTAATTGTGGAACATCTCACTTTGAAAGATCCTTCCTAAATGTAAACATGGCTTATCAAAGAACATGGATGCCCTTGATCTCCAAAGTCCTATGATGCATTCTGTACCTCCTCATCTTCCCTTGGCTTGATGTACCTTCACAGTTGGACTCTCCTCTCAAGTCACATCTTGGCATTATTATCCCAGCCAGATTGTGAAAATTGATCAGGGAGAGGTCCATTCTCTCTACTTAGCACTCCCTATGAAAAACTGAGATATGCAAACAATGAATCATGGAACACTACATCAAAAACTAATGATGTAATGTATGGTGATTAACATAACATAATAATTAAATAAATAAATAAATAAATAAATAAATAAATAAATAAATAAATAAAACAAAAAACCCCTGAGATACAAGAAAGAAAAAAGAGAGCCCACACCAAAGTACCCCACACATGGATAGGATGAGATTTTAAAGTCAGGCCCAGAAAGTTTAAGCATTTCTTTAAAATGGAACAGGTCAGTTTTGTTTATACAATTTTACATCTTATTGAGTGTCTACATTGTGCCAGGCACTGTGAGAAATTAAAATATAAATAAGACAAAAACCCTGCTTCACAAGGAGCATACAGTTTAATTATTTGATTGTTTATTGATGACATTATGATATGGGAATAAAGTAGTACAATGCAAGGTAAGAAGTGATACATTATATGATGGAAACTAGATAAAGTCCTAGTCCTGTGCCTTTCAGTGGATGGAGAGATTAAACTTATTTAGGGGAATTAGGGAAAGTTTTAAGTAAGAAGAGATATTTAAGATAGGCTTTGAAAAAGAATTAGGGGTATTATGAGAAGAAATGCTGTGGGGGTAACAGCATTCCCAATAGAAAGAGGAGCATAAGCATGAGGTCAGAGGAGGGAATGTTTGGGGAATGTTCAGCTTGTCAGGAACATCGGGGAAGTGGTGAATAGTATTGGGAAATAAGTTGCAAAGATAGAGTGGAGCCCTAAAGTATACTCAAATATTTTGATTTTGCCAACGTGGAGAAAACCTTAAATTACTCTCTTCAGAAAAGTGATACACGAGAGGCTGGACTTTGGGAATATTATCCCCATGCTAACTCTAATAGGGTTTTCCAAGGTGTGTTGTAAGTACCATTGGTGGTATACAAGATGATCTCAGGTGGTTCATGAATGAACATTTACTTAATAGATCCATATCTATTTTAATGTAAGCCCACAAAGTTACCAGGGTATTTATATGTAAAAATAAGAATTGAGAAAAATGAGATCTCCACAACTGAATGGCTAGGTTCTAAAGATTTCGGAATGCAAAGAACCCTGAAATTCAGCATCTCTGCCCTCCCCCCATCCAGAACCACTCCCATTTGTGTCCCCTTACCTGAAGAAATAGTTTCTTTCTTGCAAAGGAAAATGGTTTCTCTCTTTCCAGAAAAATATACGATTTTCCCTCAGGTCCCATCCCTTATTGTGGTTTGGCATGCCTTCATGGACCTTCCAGTTTATTGGGACAGATGTGCATTAAACAAAGAAGTTCGAAGGAAATGTAAAATGGTCACAAAATAAGACATACCAGGGAATGGTACATGGTGATTTTAGGTATAGGAAAAATTGTCTCAGTCATAGAGACAGGGAAATGTTTCTTGAGGAAGTGACCTTGAACTGAGGTCTGAAATCTGAGGATAGAACAGAAATGTGGGAAGGGGATCTGGAAGAGCCTTACTTGTAGGGAAAACAGCCAGCAAAAGCCCTGATGAAGAAGAGCCAGGATAATTAAAAACTAGGAGATGTTCACTGTGTTTGGAGTGGAACAAGCAAGAGAGTGTGTTGGGAAAACTGAAGAGGTAGATGGGTAGAACATGCCCACACAGGGTTTAAAGACTATATTAAGAGTTTTCTACTGCTCATTTTAAAAATTAATTTTTGGTTAATTTTAATTTTTAAAATTTAGCAGCAATATTTTATTAATTCTTTATTGTATGGTTTACTTCTACTTATGGTTTTCTCTTTGTGATAGTGAAAAAGTTGTTTTAAATAAATTAATGACATTAAAATGATGAATCTATTTAAATAAAAATGTGGGTTCACAAAATCCCTGTGGGTGGCATATGAATGACTGATATTTGGGAAACATGAAACTGTGGCTTAACTGTTTGGTCAAATGATGACACGTCACAACTGTAGGACCAAAAGCCTGGAGAATATATCACACCAGGCCAGTTCTAATATTGAAGACTGTTTATTCCAGGCCAAACTCTGTTACAATCTTTTCCGAACAACGTTTTCTGCCCTTTGGTGAAGTGAACTCATATTAGACTCTTGTGTTCCAAGTACAATGGTATATCTTATTTTGTTTTAGACACAATGGCCAATGTGCACCATGGGTGGTCATCAATAGCTCAGCTCTTCCAAAGTATGAACTTTGGCCATTGTTCACATGGAATAAGATAGGAGATCAGGGACCAGAACAACAGTGATCCAGACATCATCATATTGATAGCAATTGTATTCCATACTAAGAAATTCTGAAGTTTACATTGGCAGCTCAGAAACTTCCTCTGAGGACATGACTTTGACATGAGGAAGAATTCTATGAAAGCTATTGCTTTATAGTATACAGAATATTAGAGCTTGAGAAAAACAAGTTTTATCTAATCTCAGTTCATCCAATTTACAAATGAAATACCTGAAACTCAGGGCAATGACTTACCCAAAGCCACAGGGATGCTTATATCCTGCATCAAACTTTCATTCCATACAATGTCCGGCAAGATGAGTGTTAACAGAACCAAAGAAGGGGGATTGCAATGTGCATTATTTTTAAGACTTGGATGGAACCACAATCAGCAGGCTTTCCTGTATCACAGGATTCTGTGCTCCACAGTACGTATACAACCACTGTGTTTGGTCCATGCTTGGTACTGTTAAAACACGGGGACAATTTCTGGCTCCAAAAGAAGTGGACAAAAACAAGAGCACACAGAAGTGAAAGATTTATTTGTCTTCTGTTTCTTTTTTTCGGGGGGGGGGAGAAATCTTTATTTTATTTTATTTTATTTTATTATATTATGTTAATCACCATATATTATATCATTAGTTTTTGATGTAGTGTTCCATGATTCATTGTTTGCATATAACACCCAGTGCTCCATTCAATACATGCCGTCTTTAATACCTATCACCAGGCTAACCCCTCCCCCCACCCCCCTCCCCTCTAGAACCCTCAGTTTGTTTCTCAGAGTCCATAGTCTCTCATAGTTCATCTCCCCTCCGATTTCCCCCCCTTCATTTTTCCCTTCCTACTATCTTCTTCTTCTTCTTCTTTTTTTTTTTTTTTTTACATATAATGTATTATTTGTTGTCTTCTGTTTCTGAATCATGGGCACATTTGGCCATCTCTACCATCCACCTACTGCCATTCAAACCAAATTTCATCTTGAAAAAGGATGGCCCATAGAAAAGACATCTGGCTCTGCTCATTAATTATGGAGAGCTCCTTTAAGAAATAATATTTAGTTTTGGGAAGAAACTTCATTTGGTTTCTAAGATGCAAATGATGTGGTCATTTAGGCTAAGAAGCAAAATATGTTTCCTGTTTTAAAAAAGTGGAGCAGAAGAGAGAGTTCTTTGAGATTTTTTTCCTCTATGAAGAATTTAGATCACTTATCACATGCATTATGATGCAGACACAACCAGAGTCCTGTGGCAGGAAGGGACTAGCAATTGGTTTTTCCCAGGAGCAGTCTTTTGTCCTGGAGTAGAGAGAGCTCTAGCTTTATCAGAGTGTCAGTCATTTAATTCTTCTATTTTAGACTCCTTTTTCTTAAACAGGAAATTTCTGGGATATAATTGCATCCAATATAGTATGTAACCAGGAAAAGACATACTAGTAATGTGTGATGACAAAGAAACATTTCTTTGTAACAATGTGAAATAAGATTAATGAAGCAGATGACTAATATTAAAAAAAGAATTGTCTAACTGGAGAAATCACTGCCTTTTGCCTTAATTCATAAGCTCTCCTAGTGAATTAAAAAGAGACCCTAATGTTCTAAATCTCTGTTTACAAACAACTATGCATCCAACAAAACAAAACGATAGGGATATTTCTATGCTGTTCCATTTGGATGCAAGCATACTGAATTTTCTCCAGGCCTCTTCACTTCACTGTGTCTGAGAGCCAGTCTATAAAAACCATTTGACTATTGGGCTGACCTAACCAAGGAGGAGACTTGCACCCCCATCTCCACCTCTTCATCCTGACTCCCCTTGCAGGAGGCAATACACATTTCATGGTCTGATTTTGCCTATGTTCTGGAAGCTGCTCAAAGGGAGAAGCATTAGCATTAAATGGACAGCTGACATTATGGAGGATGATTTCCTTTGGCTGTTTTGAATACAGAATAAGGTTAGTGCCATTTTTAAGGGTTACAGTGATCAACATGCACTTTGGCACCAGGAATGCCTGGATCAGTGGATCTAAATCCTGGTTCATCCAAATCCTAATTTCCCCACTTATTAGCTGTATGATTATGAGTAACATACTTAGCATTTCTGAGTCTTTGTGTTTTCCATTCATAAAAACACAAGTCATTGCTCCCTTCCAACCTTTTTCTGAAATTTAAATGGAGTAAAATGATGAGTAAGTAGCTAGGAAAATTTTGGAACATTATAGATGTATAACAATAGTTATTGTTTCAATTTAAAAATGTTTCCTAAATTCTGAGTTTTTCATTTCTGATAATAATAATTTAGTTCTATATTCTCAACAGCACCTGACGAAGTGCTTTTGCACAAAATTGTGATTCAATAAGCATTTGTTGCATTCAATTCAATTCCCAAGTCTGAATGAGCAATAAAACTGACACACGCTGTGTCTGCCAGGAAATACACTGGCAAGGCTCAGATTGTTCACATGTGTTCGTTGGAAATGGTCTAAGAGGAGAGAGAAGCCAGGCCTTTAAAAACAGCACGTTGGAAACTATCCAGCAATCAGCTTCACTTATCTTGCAGAAAAGCACAAGGAAGGAGACTTTGTTTCTGAGCTTTTCGGTAGCCTTCATTAAAACCAATGTCCAGAGAGGCTGGTCAAGAGTCTGTTCTGTAGAGCAACTGGTTCTTGTAAGTCTAATTTATTTTTTATCCTGAATAAAAAAGGCAGAGTCAAGAAAAATACTCTCTTTCAATGAAATAATAATCAATACAAAGTGTTACCATAAATAAATTAAAATAATGATTGTTATAGATTTTTAAAAAATGAACAGAACATATATATCTAAACAAATATATTAGGACTGATGCAGAGTAAATACTTGAATGCTTTAGGGGCTGGTAGGAACCAAATGGTGTTCTCAAAATGGATTATTTGAAGAGGGTTTAACAGAATGTAGGAAAACCACAGGTTGATAACAAAATGTCCCTAGGATAGTAACATCAAAGTGCTGTTATCACCTTAAGCCAGTGGTAATGGGAAGCTGGAATGAGTCATGTGGAGAGGGGTACCTTGACCAGAGCTGTGAGTTTCAGTTGAGGGATATAGTCAATCTCTCAACAACCATTCAAGAAAATGGTTCAGTCAGAGGGGAATACCCTAATCTCACTTACCTTCCTCTAATTTCTGCCAGTGTTCCCATTTGGAGCCAGATGGCAAAGATACCCATTGATGTAATCTATATAAGGGCTCAGAGTAGGGAGGAGAAAATGGGGTGTAGGCTTGGAGGGGCAAACTGACTGAATCACCCTTCAAACTGGTCTTACTATAAATGAATACAAAGTGGCTTGAGGGGATGCTATAGACTG
This sequence comes from Mirounga angustirostris, assembly GCF_029215605.1. Lineage (NCBI taxonomy): Eukaryota > Metazoa > Chordata > Mammalia > Carnivora > Phocidae > Mirounga > Mirounga angustirostris. The sequence goes on along the minus strand of NW_026991712.1, from coordinate 18,722,549 downwards.
AATGTTTGCATCCCCCCAAAATTCATTTGTTGAAACCTAACCTCCAACGTGCTGGTATTTTTCAATGTAAAAGTGAGGCCTTTGGGAGGTGATCGGGTCATGTGAGGATTAATGCTCTTATAGAAGAGACCCCAGAGATCTCCCTTGGCCCCTTCCACCATGTGAGGACACAGAGAGGAGATGGCCATTTATGAACCAGGAAGCAGGCTCTCACTGCCTCTTCCTGCCTGCCTTCATCTGGAACTTCCTAGCCTCCAGAACTATGAGAAATGAATGTTTGTTGATTATAAACCACCTATTTTATGATATTTAATAATAGCTGCAAAAACAGGTAAAGACAGGGGAGTTAACTTCTCCCCTTTAAAATGAAAATGAACTTATTAGGAGCTCTGGTGTATTTTCTTTTCTTTGCCTCCTAGTACAGAGATCCAGAATAATGACAAGTTGCTTTTCCTTCTACTACCCTAACTCCTCCCCATCACCTACACCCTACACTGCCAAACTGTGCATTTCCAATAGTTATTTCCCATGCTTAGTTGACCAAGTTGGATTTCCTCCCTGATATAAGTTGACATCATGTCCATATTTGTGAGTATAGGGTAGATATCACCTGCCCATTCTTCTTTTGCTACACATAAGTGTGAGCTGGGATAAGGGGAAATGATCATTAAATAAAAAATTACTTTGGTGAATGGATAGAATGTGATTTAACAATATGGTCAGTCTTTATGAATGTACTGCATAGTAATAGCACAATTTTATAGCTTTGTAGAGTTTATAAAACACTCTTCATACTGTTTTTGCCCCATTTCTAAAATATGAGAAACCAAACTCAAAGAGATTAAGTGGCTGTTGCAAGGTCACAGAACATCTATGTGGAAGAGTAGGACCCTAAAGCTACATCTAATATATGCAAATCCAGACCTATGTCTACTGTAAATATTGGTGTACATGGTATGCACTGGGAATGGCTGAGCATTTTCCTGCTGTCTCCAAAATCTCTCACCTTTGTGTTTCTATTTCCTTGAGATTAGCCCTTGAAGGCTCCTATTAAATTGACAATGCTGTCAGAGAGGGGAGACCTTATAGGGATTGTTAGTTTGTCAGATTTGTTTTCTAGAAAACTTTTACAGAAGCAAATGGTACACAGGATTGTTAAGTTTGCATGAAAGCAGATTAAAAAGGAATTAGCCAGGAGATCCTGAACAGCCATGGAACAACATTGTACCCAGGCAGATTGGGGCACTTTAATCAATGTGACCAACTCATCCTGGTTTGTCTGGGACATTTGGGTTTTAACATTGAAAGTCCCACATCCCAGAAAATCCCCGAGCCCTGGGTAATCAGGAAAAGTTGATCACTCTACAGTGAAATCCTACATTATTCGCTATTTGGAGAGCATTGCTTTCATGAAGTAATCATAGCCACTTTTGTCTACATTTCCTTGGATCACATAGATACTCCTGGGTTCAATAAAGTAGAGATAACAAAATTGTTCTACTGGGAGCAGCAAAATTAGACTATTTGGCCAAGAGTAATACAATCCACCATGACTGGTAATTAGTACATCTAATGATCCAAACTAGAGGGAATAGAGGAAGCATGGGAAAGCCTTCAGAGCACTAACTTCCACTTGTCATGGAGACCTAGGTTATTAGTCATCTGCATCCTTTAAGTTTTTACTAGAGTTTAGATTTGGATTTTAGAACTAGAGGAGACCTCAGAGAATGGTTTAGCTCTCTGTCTTTGGACTGGTAAGGTGTGACTATCATTGTCTTAAAGGTGAGGCATCTGATGCCTAGGTGGTTGGATTCCTTACATGTTCCAGATAGGAAGTGGTAGAAGAAAGGCCCAATCCTTTGTCTTATAATCCTTCCTCCTTCTCTCTTTACTGCTCATGTATTGGAATTTGGCTCAAGATTTTTTTGTTAACTCTCCAATTGTTATTCAATAGTCTTCATTTTTAAAGTGAGGCCAGTGACATCAACTCTCATAAAAGTAAATGCCTCAAATTATAGCATTCCAAGTAAAACTTTATTTTCTTGGCTTACTTTTCTTAATTATTCCAGTAATTTTAAATGTGAAAACATAATGATATCATTGGGTTCATCTCCTAGATAGTATAGAAAACATTCCCCCAAAAGAAATGATATCAACAATTGCCCTGATACTATAATTGGTCTTGGACATAAAATTGATTGTTGGACATTGCATGAATATTTCATTTAGGTGTCTTCACTTTTTTATTGAAAAAAAAAATCAAAACACAAAAAACCCTCCAAATTGTATTGCCTTGAACTAGATCCAGAGGAGTAATGAGAAACTTAGAGGTGGTAAGGACATATGGTACAGAAACTGTTATGAATTTCTGAATTTAAGAGGTCTAAAGGCCAGAGAAGAAAGGCCACTCTTCCATTCTCTTGGCTAGATATTCAAGCCAAAGTAAAATGACATGCTTATATATTTGGCCTTTAGTGTCATCCAAGTACAATGAAGGATATTTTCAAAGAGAATAGCTAAGGGCCATGTCATTCTTAAATTAACTTGTTTCCTTTTTGATCAGTTTGGAAGCCAGAATGAGCCAGAAGGAATAGGCGACAAGCCATGTATTAATAACACCCTCCAAAGTCTTCTGCCTAATTATGTATTACTAATTCTCATACCCTTCTACTTGCTCTAATTCATTCTTTGTGCTAGTCTTCCTTAAAACATTCTCTTGCAAAGAGCCTAATTGGCTCTCAATTTCACTGTACAATAAGAATACCCATTTTGGGTGAATTCTGAAACCCTCATAGCCTAATCTCACTTTACTTCTTTGTCCTTTATCTTGGTATAGACAGGTAAGTGTGTGTGTATGCATGTGTGTGCATGTGTGTATGTGTGTGAGGAACTGTAGTTCATTTACTTATGTACTACTAATTCTCATACCCTTCTACTTGCTCTAATTCATTCTTCATACTAGTCTTCCTTAAAACATTCTCTTGCAAAGAGCCTAATTGGCTCTCAATTTCTTCTTATTTATTTATTTATTTATTTATTTATTTATTTATTTATTTGACAGAGAGACGCACAGCGAGAGCAGGAACACAAGCAAGGGGAGTGGGGGAGGGAGAAGCAGGCTTCCCGCCGAGCAGGGAGCCCGATGCGGGGCTCGATCCCAGGACCCTGAGATCATGACCTGAGCTGAAGGCAGATGCTTAACGACTGAGCCACCCAGGTGCCCCAGCTCTCAATTTCACTGTACAATAAGAATATCCATTTTGTGTGAATTTTGAAACCCTCATAGCCTAATCTCACCCTACTTCTTTGTCCTTTATAGGACAGATAAGACAGATAAGTGTGTGTGTATGCATGTGTGTATGTGTGTGAAGAACTGTAGTTCATTTACTTAAACACTTGAGATTATCTAAGATGAACTTGATTATATACAGACATATAGTATAACATGTTGGAATTTGACATCAGTTTTTTTCCTGACTCCCTTACTTATTTATCAGCATTTTTTTCATCTGTAATATGAGGGCTAACTAAAATAAGCGTATTAAGTGCTTAGAATACAGTAAGAGTTTAACAAAGGTAATGTGAAATAGGAGCTAGCATAGAAGCAGATACATAAACATAGGAGGTATAGGAAGAGCAGTAATGGTGATATTGATCTTAGTAGAACAAAATGCCTGAGTGACACAGCAAAGGATGCCCTCATAGGCTCTTTTCCTCCTCTCAGAGAGGGGCTGTATGTGACATGGCAGAGATTGTGAGCTGATCACCAAAAATGCATGTTATACTTTTCTTCCTGGGCACCCAACTAGAATTTATTTCCCATTCTTCATTGCAGTTAGATGTGGCTGTACAAATAATTCTGGCCAATAAAATATGAGCAGAAATTATGTATACCACTTCTAGGCCTGGATTGGAAAACCTCTGATACATTTTCCATCTTAATTTCTGGGCTTGATCTAATAAAGATGACTCTAATAACAACTTTTTAAGACCATGTTAACCTTCAACTTGCTTGCCTGCCCAGTCCTATTGAATAAGTTTGAGCTGTCATACATGTTGGGTTTTGTTGTTGTTGTTGTTAAAGCAGCTAACTCCCACTTAGCAGTACTGAATTTGTATCTTAATTTTTATGTACCATATCAAAAATTTGTGCATTGGCTTAATGGTAGGGCAATGGGTAACTAAGAGCAAGGAGACAGATACTGGAGACTATAAAGATGAGCACCCTTTTTATGCAGAGTGTATCAGTTAGCTATTGCTACATAGCAAACCACTCTGAAACTCAGTGGCTTCCACACAACTGATTCTCACTCACTCATCTGTGGGTCACATATCTGAGAGACAGCTGTTCAAGACTGGATGTGGGTGGACAATTCTATCTCAGTTTCAGGTTGTGCTTGAGTGTATTCCACATACATTCATTCTGGGACCTGGCCAGAAAGGCAACAGCTATTCGGGGGAAGCTCTTGACATGGTGCCGGTAGTGGTTTAAGAGGACGAGCCCAATAGCAAAGCACATTACAAGTATTGCTAATGTCACACCTGCTAAGAGCCTCTTGGCTAACACAAATCATGTGTCCATCCTTAACATCAATGGGCTGGAAGAATATACTCCTTCCACAGAGTTGGAGGAGATTGAGTGAGTATTTGATTAATAGTATTATCTGTCACACTAGGAAAAACATTTGGTAAATCTGATTTCCGAAAAATCAGAAATCACTTGGAAAGCAAACCTAGTACCTACTGAGCTTTCAAAGTGAAATTATTAAAATAAATCAGAATTTCCCACTTTATATACAGAAATGAAATGGAAAAACAGAGTCCAGAAATGAGGGTATTCAAGGAGTTAGAAAGGTGACTCTGAAAGATCCCTAACTGTGGAGAAGTAAGACTAAAAAAGGTTTTGAGCACCAAAAGCCCATTAAAACTTCAGTTAAACAAAGTGTCCCCTGCAGCAAAGTTTAGACTAATGGTATTATCTTCCCCACCCAGTCACTCCCTGCCACAAGCCATCAGGGAAGCCACCATTATTTGAAAAAAGTGGCATGTGAGCAAGGAAGCGAAGAAAGGAGTCTTGGAGCATATCTGGAAAAAACCTTGGGTTTGGTTACTATTTCTTGGAACTGGGCAAAACATAGGTCTTGCCTCAAAAAGCCTCTGATTATTAAAAACAAACAAGCAAACAAACAAACCACTGTGGACCTCTAAGCCACATAAGTAAGAGGCATGCTCTCAAAGCTGTGTTTCCCCAAGGCTTGCTTACACTCGAAATTCGCCCTCTGGAAGCACCTCCAAATGAGGGGAGCCAAGGCCATGGGGAACAGTGGTCCTGGGAGCTCCTCCCAAAGAGAGGAACCTGGGCCTAATCAAAGAACTTTCCCTGCTCCTGGAATAGAGGTACTTCATAATGCCTGCCCAGCAACATTCCATCATTGACATCAACCAAGGATATCTGAATCTCTCTCATATGACCCATTTCCCAAATAGGAATTTATATTACAGTTTTCCTGCCTTTGTTCCACTATTTTTTATTGGATGTGTATGTTTGAGGTTGTACAACTAACACTGTTTTTTTAGTTTGTAATTTACTGGGCCATGAGGAACCACATCCATTCCTGGCCACACGGATAATCTACATTCTTTACCCTCCTTGTAGCTCCATGCTGCCCTGCCCCGTAATTGAGTTCCAGTCAATGGAATATGAGGAATGCAAAGTGTCTCTTCTGAGCCTGCACCTCAGGGGTACACTCCTCCATGCTCTCTTTCCTTTCTGGCCTGCTGGAATGGATTAAATCTTCAAGGTGTATTTGGAAGCCATTTGTTGAAGATAGCAGATCTCATTAGCCTTTGTCCCTGAATTACTGTGTAAAGAAGGAAAATCTCTCTGATCTGTTCACTAGCCTAGTACTGCTTCATGAGTGAGAAAGAAAACCTTTATTGTTGAACCATTATGTATTTTGGGGTCTCTTTTGTTAGCCCACTTCAACTAATACACTTGGCACTATCAGGTGACCATCTATAAATGTATTCTGTCCTTCAGGCTGAGGACCATGCCGGCACTGCCTGGGATTTGTGAAAAGCAAAGCATGGTCAATGCTTTCTGCTACTGGAACCCTGCTAATGCTGGGCAACAGTGATTGCAGCCATGCTATGGTATACAAGGAAAGCATGATTTGATTTGATTTTACAGTCACATGTATGGAACTGGGGGAGATCCTACAACATGATTTTACTGCATTTTTCTATGTGTCTGTGTAATGCTGCCCCTGATGTTTAAATGAGATCAAATACAATATGCCAGAGCATAAAATCAGAAGCGCTCCGTTCTGTCTATAACTTTAACTCTCATGGCATAAGAGTTTGCTAAATGTCTGCAGAAGTAGAAATTCCCTTCTCATTTTCAAAAAAAAATTATTTAAATGTACCAGCCCAAGCCTATTATTAAGGTGTTATCTATCCTACCAGAATTTCAGAGAAATCAACTCTGAACAAAAATCCTTCCTCCAGTTTTTGTCTGTGATTGCACAACCATTTCATGACCCTAAAGTTATGGAAAATATTTTAGGGATTTCATTATTTTTTTTATTACATCAGAAGGATTAAATGTTCTTAATAGTTCAGTTGTCATCTGTAATCACACATATAGATATAAATATTTTACAACAAGAATTATGCAGTCCAGTGTAGGTTCCTAGTGATGAGTTGTGTGTAGTTCTTGGCCTTATCCTGCCAACAGCTGCAGACATCTATAAATAGCCCACCAGTTTTGTATGCCCTCTGTAAATGTTTGCAAGGCTTATTCTTTATTCTGTTTGTGAAGTTTTTCAGATGGAAGATTTATGTCCACCATTCTTTTATTTTCTTAGTGTTTTAAGCCATAGCTCCTCTGACTGTAAAGTGGAGGCATGAAACCTATGGCTAAGATTTAGACCTAGTACACCTAACATTTCCCACCCTGCATGGTTATTATGTGCTCTGTAAATGGTAGCCGGTATCATTTAGTCTTTCAAAGAGTTAGCGCATGGCATTGAAGTCCATTTAAGAGCAGGGACTCTGGAGGCTAAAAGACTCATTTCAGATTTTGGCTCTTATTAGCCCTGGGTCTTACACAAAATACTTCTTTTTCTATGACTCAGTTTTCTTGTCTGTAAGCAGAGCATAATAATATGACCAACATAATGGGTTGTCATGAAACTAAATACATAATTTAAGAAAATAAAGTGCTTTAGCACAGTTTCTGATACATAGTAAAGATTCAATATGTGGTAACTCTATATTCATATATTACACACACACACATACATTCACACACATACACACACACATCCATACATCTCTGCACATAATCAGTCACTCAGTTTTCCACAAAGTTATATTGCTTACTCAGGTCCCTATTTTGTCAGTAATTCTTCCTACATGCAATGTTTTCTTCTAATAATCCCTGATGGTATGTCATGCTACTTTTTTTCTTTATTTGTCATTGAACCACATCTGTTCTGATAAATTAGTGCTCCCGGGCGCCTGGGTGGCTCAGTTGGTTAAGCGACTGCCTTCGGCTCAGGTCATGATCCTGGAGCCCCGGGATCGAGTCCCGCATCAGGCTCCCTGCTCGGCAGGGAGTCTGCTTCTCCCTCTGACCTTCCTCCTTCTCATGCTCTCTGTCTCTCATTCTCTCTCTCTCAAATAAATAAATAAAATCTTAAAAAAAAAATTAGTGCTCCCATTTTAGCCAGCTCCTTTAGTGAAATGAAGCTCATATACTTAAATGCTGAATGCCCCTTGTGGGACCTTTACCCAAAGTATAATTAGACTTCTCCAAATATCTGTTAAATTATTAAGTGCTGAGATCTTTTATTCTCTGTTTTTTTTTTTCTTCAAATGATAGTTCTCCAGCTGATCCACAACTGCTCTCTTCAAGGAGAAAGCATATTTGAGGGCTATATGACCAAAACCCAATCAGCCTGTATTTGAAATATAGTTTCTGACTTAGAAAGTAGAAAATAGGTCGTAGTTGTGAGAAAATAAAGTCACATGGTGGTTTAACAGTAATATTAGGAATCTAGTGACATGATCAATAAAATATTGCCAGTCACAGCCTCAAAAGTATGTTTCTAAATTACTGCACTTTGTGCTTGATGATCTAGTACTCCTCTTATCCATAGTTTCCTGTTCTGCACTTTCAGTTACCTGCAGCTAACTGTGGGCCGGAAGCAGATGATCCATTCTCCTTCTGAAGAATCACCAGGTCAATAGTAGCCTAACGCTATGTCACAATGCCTGCATCATGCCCCTCACTTCATTTCACCATGTAGGCATTCTGTCATCTCACATCTTCACAAGAAGAAGGGCTAATACAGGACAATAAGATATGTTGAGAGAGAGAGACCACATTCACATAATTTTGTTACACTGTATTGTTAGAGTTATTCTATTTTATTATTAGTTATTGTTGCTAATCTCTTACTGGGCCTAATTCATAAATTAAACTTTAGCATAGGTAGGTATGTATAAGAGAAAATATGATACAGACACGGTTTATACTACCTGCCATTTCAGACATCCACTGGGAGTTGTGGAACACATCCCCACTCATTTGAATCAGGCACCAATTCCATAACTGCCTCTGATCTTTTAGCTGCACTTCTCTTTTGGCCACTTCTTCCAGCCCCTCCCTCACCTTCTAGGACAACTGACCTGGTGTGGACTTGGACCAAACTCTTGCAGCCGAAACTCAACAGCACCTTGACTATTGTCCGTAATGTGCCTCTCAAGCTTCTTCCCCAGGGCACTAAGGTATGAGATACTATTAGGCCTTCTTGTGCTCATATGGGCAACCCAGAAGGGCAGGGGGGAATTCACCTACTGATTGTAACAGAGAGGGAAGGGGCTCTCTATCAGTTCTGCAATAGCTGGAATCATTGTAAAGAGCAGCAAAAGTATTAGTGATGGCAGTGATGTCAACTCACATTGAAGTGTCACTGTGTGCCAGGTATCATGCTAAGCACTTCTCATATGCTATTGCTTACATGCCCTCAGCCTCAGTTTCTTCATCCATAAAATGGGGATTGATATCATTGCTTATCTCAAGGAGTGAATGAGGTAATTTATGTCAAGCATATGGCCAATGCCTAGCACACAATAAATGCTCAGTTAATATTACTTTTATTATTGCTATTTTAACTCTCTTCAGTTTCTGAGGGGTTGCCACAGGGAAAAGGAAAAATCTGTATTTATCCCCCTGGAGACTAAAATAGAAGCCATTAGTGGAAGAATGCAGAAGATTGCAAATCCATAAATATAAAAATTTTTTCAACAAATAGAGCCATTTTACAGGGATAGGTTATCCACATAATCACTGAGCTACTCACTAGAGGAAGCCAGGATGAGTAAATTTCTTCTTGGGATGCTCTAAAATAGCACTGTCCGAGAGACATATAATGTAAGCCCATATAAAATTTAAAATTTTCCAGTTGCTGTAAGTAAAAAAAGTAAAAAGAAGCAGGTGAAATTAATTTTAATAACATTATTATTTAACCAAGTATTTCTAAATTATTATGGATTTCAACATATCAATATATTTTAATGATATATTTTGACCTTTTTTATACTTAATCTTTAAAATCCAATGTGTATTTTACATTTCCGTCACTCAATTAAGATGCTAAGTTTTCATTATAAATACCTGATCTGTATTTAGATGTTATAACATTCACAGTTGAAAAAGTAGATTCTCCTACCTATGTTCTTCCAAACATGCTTAAAACTTTTTACAATAATAGAAGCATAGCTTTTACATTTAAATTAAAATTAATTAAAATTCAATAAAATTAAAAATTATTTTCTTCAATCCCACTAGCCACATTTCAAGTGCTCAGTAGCTGCATGTAGCCAGTGGCTTTCATACTGGGTCACACAGCTCAAAAACACAAGTGTCAAGAGTGGGAGATTAGATTAAATGATCCCGAAATTCTCCTCCAATCCTGAGTCTATGATTAAATCAACTCAACAGATATCTATTTTAAGTCCATTGTATGCCAGGTGTTATGCTAAGCATTTTGATAGAATTTAAAGAGGAATAAAAGATCACTGGACAAGTATATGATGTTACTAAAATTTTGGTCAACTGGGAAAGCCTGGTATACATAAAATGAGCCATCCAAAAGAAATAGCTGGGTGATTTTGGAAGAGTCTTCTCAACAAATACAACAAGGGTGGCATTAATTATGGATGGAGATGAAAGGGAATCTCACCCTCTCCACTCACATACATCACAAACAATACCTGAGGACAGTGTGTATATGTGTGTGTGTGTGCGTGAGGTGTGATGTTCTTGTGAAACTTTGACCTGTCTTGAGTTGTTAGACCATGAATGGGTATCAAGGATGGGAAAGAAGTTATTTATTAGTAGAGGTCAAGAATGGAAAAATGAGATAATAGAGCCTCTGGATATATAGATCATCTAGCCAAATTATCTGATATCTGGATCTTGGATATAACATCCCTTATAAATTTAACCATTTTTATAACTAACCAGCAACCTCTCTGTGGTTGTAAACCACCACAAAGTAGGGGTCAAAGATGTATAATTCTCAGGCTAAAAGTTTGATGCAAACAAAATTAAGTTGATTTTAAAAATTATTTTGATCCCAAAGTTCTTTTTTTTTCCCTGTTCCATAAACTTGGATGATAAGACTCAGCTGTTCTCAGAGAAGAAGCCTTGCTTAGAAAAGGAAAGGGACTAACATTAACTATCTTTTAAGAGCTATAATTAGATTAAGCTCTTTACATATTCTTTGCCAATTAATCTTCATAGAAACACCCTGAAGTATTATTTACTTCCTCTATTCTAGAATGTGGAAATTGAGCATTTAACTCCCTTGAATATTGCAGAGGTGGTGCTCAAATCCTGAACCTGGAATTCCAGGTATCATGCTCACTCCATTCCGTTGTGTGACATAGCTTTAATAATTATTAAGCTGGAGTGGGACACATGCTCCTTTCTTTTCTAAGTGATAAAAGTGCCAAAATATTTCCTGCGTTGTCTATTCCTGTGTATCTTGTCAAGTTTCCATTGGTTTAAAAAATGCCTAAGGAAATTTTCAGGGGTCATAATTAAGTTCTCATATAGTTCAGTTAGCATTACTAAGTCTCACGTCCACTTTTTGCCTGCTGAACTCCACCTAATCACAAGTCCATGGTCACTGAGAAAAGTGCTTTAGAAGGTATGAATTAGGTTACTGAATTCTCTCTCATTACTCGGCCAGGATCATTAGTCTTTGTAGGTCATTGGACAGGTTAGAGATTTTACTATGGGCTTGATTTTCTTATTTAAATAGCCTCTTTCCAAAAGATATTTGCAAGGGCATGATTTTCATTTTAGATATGAGAAAAACAGTGACACAGAGAAACAGAAGGAGTCATTCAAATTTCCTGTTCTGTGACATCTCTGTGACTAGAGCCCAGGTATTTGACCTTAACCCAGAAATATTTTCACACCAGCATATCACCTCTTAAAAATCAAAAGATGTCACAAAATATTAGTACAAGGAAGTTAGGATTGCTTTGTGCCTAGCATGCAATGGTTTGAAGGTCTAGAGAAAACACATTACCAACTGGGACAGCTGCTCAGCAATTCGATCTGGTGTGTATATTGAGTGCTTACTCTGTGTCAGGCATTGCCCTGACTACTTACATCATTATTCTACCGAATCTTCAAGAACCCTGAAGTTAGGTGTTAATTTATCCCTCAATTACAGTTGAGGAAACAGGCTTGGAGAAGGTGGGTGTCTTTGTCCAGATAACACAGCTGATAAAGGGGTTAAGCTGAATTCATATTCTTTCCGTGGGTGGGATTCTTGTGTCTTGTTGGTTGGAACTTTCTGTAAATTAATTTATTTTACAAATTCACCACCAAATTTGGCCTGAAGGTATTAGGAAATCCTGAAACAAGGAGGCAGTGATTCCAAGCCACAGGAATTTCTCTATCTGTTTAATTCAACTTGACAATTTATTATATCCCACAGTGATAGTCCATTGTTGGAAAACTCTTAAAAATAAATAAAATGATGGGCAAACATATTCAACAATCTGGAAGAAGATCTGTAAGGGCTTAATTCCTTAACTGTTGAATCTGTTGGCTCTTTTGTACTGTTTGGTGAAAGCATGATTCTGTAAAACACTATACACCCGTTCCATGTAAACAGCTGTGGTGCATGTTCAGTTTATTTGCCAATGTGTGGACAAAGTCTGACACTCTAATTTGAGTCCTTGATGGAAAGGACATTGCTATTTTAGTAGATTCAGGCTCAGTCTGTATTAACAGTGGCCCTGATCCAATCTCTGGCTCTAGGTACATTTCCTTAGATGATTCTGCTATGATAACTGTTCTTCTATTCTTTCCAAGAATATTCTATAGAGAGCAATTCCATCTTGGCCAAGTACGAGGTGACCTAACCAGAGTAGTCTTTTTCTCACATCCTTGATACTAGGTAATAAATTGGAAACCTCGTAAATAGAACAGGAACAATATGACTTCTTCTGTGTCCCCAGAGTCAGTCATTACTATTGTTATTCTTATTACTATTTACACACAAGTGAATTCTGCATTTACCTTCCAGGTAATGCTCCTCTGAAGGAGCACCAGACTTTTTTTGGGGGGGGGGGGGCTACATTTGAAGGCTGACTTTTCCTTATCTTTAAGGTGATCTGTTCAATGGAATGATCATAAAGTTCCTACAGCACTAAATTCTTATCTTCATGAAATATTTTATTCACTGTAATTGTCACTTAGAAAGGATCTTAATGAAAATCCATAGGTAAGCTCACTCAGAGATGTGCTATTCTTTTATTTTTTTGTTCTGTTATCTCTAATTATCTTGAAAATTATAGGCAGGATATCCTACTGGTTAAAGCAGCTGCTCTGGAGCCAGAATGCCCAATCCAAATTTTGGCTCCACTACTTATGAGAAATATGAAATAAGTCAATCACGTAACCTTCCTGGACATAACTCTCCTCTGTAACTGGGAATATTATTACCCATCTCAAAGTGTTGTTGTACAGATCAAGTGAATTCATACAAATAAAGTACCTAATAAATATAGAAAAGAATGAGTTTTATAAGTATCACTATTATTATCACTTATTTAAAATAAAAGATTGGTGGCTTGAGAAATTCCTTAAAACCCAACTCAAACATACCCAACATATATAGAGAGAGAGATAGATAGATAGATAGATAGATAGATAGATAGATAGATAGATAGATATACTTTGCATTTGATTGGGTTGACTTTGTTCAGTAGCCATTTATTTGAATATTTATTCACAAAATTGATGATAATTTAACCATGGGTCCACTCCTTGTTTCTCCTGTTCTCACCATTCTCTCAGTGTCCCTCTATTGGGAGATGGAGGCTTGAGAAAGTTTTACTGAATAATATTCTTCCAGGAATAATTATCTATGTGTTGGAGAGAAGGGAAGGTTCATTTGTTTCTTGGATGAAGAACTATCCCATCACCTGGTCAATCCTGATGGAAGCCAAATGTGTTTTCTATATCAGTTTTGCTGAGTAAATGAGAATTTCACTGCAGTCACATCTCACCAGTAAAGTCCCAATTTATTGAGAATTTTTTGTCTGTCCAAGAAATTGAACCATGCAATTAATTTTTATTATTTAACTCATATCAACCAACTTATAGAGTGATTAACCCAATTTTACAAGTTATATAAACAGAAAACAAGAGAGGTAAAGAGAATTGCACACAGAAAGGTGGTGGAAAAACTTAAATCACAGCTCAGACCACTGGGTCCCCATTTCTTCCTTCTTCCTTCTCCCATGCTCTGCCTCCTTTTCTTCCTCCCTTCCTCCTTTCCTTCCTTTCCTCTATTTTTAAATCATACTACATATGGGATAACTCACTAAAGGAGGGGGTGGTGTTAGATATATTTTTCTTGGGTCAGAAAACTGTTTCAGCTCGGTACCCAGGTTTTGAAGGGAAATCTCTCACTACCTACTTTTGGCAGGGCTCTCTTGAAGGAATGCAATTTTGGGAGATGGAAGGCACATGACACAGCTCTGGGTAGCCCTCTCAAAAGGCAAACAACAAGAAACAAATTGAAAATGGCTCTCATTACCTACCTGCTCAGGTTAACTGAAGGCAATTAAAGGTACAATTTGCTTGTAAACTAAATTAGGTTGGAGAAATGGACAGAGAGCACAGAAAGGGAGGAAAATTGCCATTGCAAAAAAAGGCTCAAAAACTAGCTATTAAACTCCCACTTTCAGTTAACGCTTAGAGCATGTGTGATGTGACCCTTTGTAATTCTATCTTTTATACTTCTAAGAAAGAAAGAAGTATTAATCTAGAGGGTAATGCCATACATCGGCTGTATTGAAGGAGTGTGGCTATACTTTTAATTTCACCAGAGTTTCTGACTTCTTTGTGACCTTTTCCATTGGAGACATAAATACTCGAGGTAAGATAACGAAAAAAGAAATACTGAACTTCGATGACTGCCTGCCAGACACCTCCCAGTCTTAATCAGTTGTAAGGCAATGTGGAAAGGAGGGAAGAGGGAAGGCTTTGCAGCCAGCAGACCTATGCTCTTTCAAACCTCAAACCCTGCACTTTGTAGCTCTGTGATCATTAGTAGATTACTTAAGTTCTCTGACATTCACTTTTTTCATCCTTATATGAGAACAAGACGCACTTGGGAACATTCTTATGCTTTGCTTTCCTGGAACTCTGCCCTCAGGAGCTCTGCATCCTTACGTTGCCTTTCTGTTTAGCTTCCCAGAGGGTTTTACATCCTTGGGCAGTGCACCCAAGAAAGATTTCAAATGGAGGTGAGATATGCCTTTATTTTTTAAGCTAGGCAAAGGCTGATTGTGAAAGAGAAGTGGACAGGTAAGCTTCCAGACCTCAGAAGTCTCCTTGGTCAAGGCAGGTAAGCATTAGGAAAGAGCACAGGTGATAGATTGAAATATGATTCCATTATTATTTTTTTATTTTTCAAAGTAACTTTATTTTTTTATTATGTTCAGTTAGCCACTGTATAGTTTAAGACCAGCCTTTCCGTTGTCTTCCCTAGGAAGTCTTGGTAAACTCCCCAAGTGGCTCTGGTAAGGAGATAATTGAGCTGGATGCTCTCTGAAGTGCCTCAGAGCTATGACATTATATAGTTCTAGGAACTGACTTGAAGATAAAGTATAAGATAAGAAAGGATGAAACATTTTTCTGAGGACCTTAAATTTCCTGGGTGTTGGGGAAACGCATCAAGAACTTAGGTTCCAGATACCGGTGTGTTATCACAAAATACTCTTAGGTTTGCAAATATAAGTCAGTCACTCTCTTGGCAAGGCTCATAAGAAAATGTTGGCATCCTAAAATTCTCAACTGTGAACAGAGAAGCAGAGCGGCAATTCCTTTGCTGCTTCTTTGGGAGCAGGAAACACCAAGTCCTTTGTGATTTCTACGGATCTAACTAATCATCTGATAGTTACAGCTGCATGAACAGGATTCAAGAACCACTTAAGTCAACTCCAAACTACTAAGGCCTACCTTTACCTTTTCTTTTCTTAAAACAGAACAAAACAAAACAAAACAAAACAAAAACTTCTCCAGAAAAAGAAAAGCTAAATCTGGGAGTTAACCCAGTTAATTATCCAAGGGATGTATCATTGGGATCTAGTGTCCTGACTCCCAAAATGTGAATTTTATTTTATTTATTTTTTAAAGATTTTACTTACTTACTTAGAGAGAGAGAGAGCGCATACGAACACAAGCACGGGGAGGGGCAGAGGGAGAGGGAGAAGCAGATTCCCTGCTGACCAGGGAGCCCCAAGCAGGGCTGGATCCCAGGATTCCGAGATAATGACCTGAGCCGGAGGGAGATGCTTAACCAACTGAGCCACCCAGGTGCCCCCAGAATGTGAATTTTATTTTTTTTTAAGATTTTATTTATTTATTTGTCAGAGAGAAAGAGAAAGCATAAGCAGGGGGAGGGGCAGGCAGAGGGAGAAGCAGGCTCCCCGCTGAGCAGGGAGCCTAATGAAGGACTCAATCCCAGGATCATGGGATGATGACCTGAGCCAAGGGCAGACACTTAACTGACTGAGCCACCCAGGCCTCCCTCAGAATGTGAATTTTAATACGCTCAGAATTGTAGTAGAGATTTGATTCTTTTTAGCTGTTTATTCAAGAATATTTAGAATTGACTAGACTTTAACCTTTGGATCTTACAGATCCCTTGGAGTACAAGCTCAAGATTGTTATTTTACTTCAGTAATTCTCAGTTTCCTCAACAAGGAAAGAGGGAAAATGACAGCAGCAGAAGTTCCATAGGGCTGTTTTGGGTCTTAAAAAAAGACAATGTAAATAAGGGATTAAGCACACTTCCTGGCACATAGAAACTGGTCCAGACATTGCTGTTGCTTTTATCTGAACTCTGAGAGGAGAAGAATTAGCTTCTATGTCTCAGAATTTCAGGAAAAACATAAAAGAGCATTTGGGGAGTCAACTTAAAATTTCTGCAAAGTCCTTTGCCCATCCTCTCTCTTTCCCTCTCCTTCCCAGGCGGGAACAATCTCATAGGTGAAACATCGGGGACCCTCCGACCTCCTTGGGAAGCACTGAGGCAGTTGGGCATATGAGAGATAAAGTAGCTGGCTTCTGAGGATGAGATGAATTCTGCTCTTCGCTTCTGGCTCTCCCTGTGTTATTATGTCTGTAAGGGTTCCCAAGTATAGATTATGTCATCTGAGCCATTTTATGGATGGCAAGAAAATGTTATGTGACTACAGTGGGGTAACTCGAATATCTGCTCCATTGTTTTTTAGCTTCATAAATTAAAAAATATATATATTTTAAAAGCATTTGTTGAAAATTTTGATGGAACAAATTTCTCTTTTTGTGTGGTCGTTTCTACATGCTCCTTTCTTAATCTTAAACCTGATCGGTGAATATCTTTTTTATGAAGCCTACAATGAAACTGTGAAAGCATCATCACCAGTTCAAAATAAGTATTTATTAAATAATAATAATAAATATAGATAGTATAAATGCAATAAAATAATAAAAATAACAATAACTGCCTTGCTGTACTTTAGCACCGTGACTCTATAGTAAAGTATCATTTTAAGTTGGGTACTCAACATAAATTATACATGAAAAATTCATCAGAACTTGAAAACTTTCACAATTGGATACAATAGTTTCCTTGGAATGTGTGAAGTGTTACAAATGCCGCCTAATTCTTTTTGAAGCTCAAGGCAAAGGCAAAAAATCTTGTAACATACTGGAATGATTTGAATGATTGTACCATAAAATGGCTTGGATTTGCTCATCTGGCTTCAAGTTCAGAGGAATGACCAACAAACTGACTTATGTTCTCAGCAGTGTAGATTCTGAAGGGTCTGAGCAGATGTTGAAGGCTTACTTCAGGCCAATGCACGAGGTTTTTTTGTGGTTTCTCTTAAGTGTTTGCTAATATCTACCACATTGCAAACTCAATGTCCCTTTTCAACTGGCCTGACTGCTCATAATATAATACAGATGATTTCATCTTTCACGGAGCCTTTTTGCTACAGAGAACTAAAGTCTGCAGGGCTCAGACTTCTCTAATAACATACATGTTTCTTTAAGAACAGGAAAATCCCTTCCCCTTAAAGGTTTAGCTCCTCCGTCTTGGTTTCCATAATACAATATCATATGTAATTCCTGTTTAAACAATGTCCTACTTTTCCTCCAAGTATTCATTTAGGCTTCTGCTATTTTATATTTTTTTTAGATAGGCTGTACCTTTGGTAAATAAGTTCTCATTTTGACCTGATTTTCGTTGTTGTTCACGTTTTCTCATATTGAACAGAATCCCTTGATTGATTTGTGCATTTGTACCTGCTTCAAGTGTAAAGACTTAGTTGAAATAAACATTGCCTTTAGTTTAAGATATAAAAGAGTCATAGAGGGCACTGATAAGACTTTGTAAACATTTCCTTTTAGATTATCAGAATGGTTAGAAAAAAAGTACCATTGAAACCTGTAAAAGTTTCTCTGTTCCTCTCAGCCCATACTCCTGTAAGCCGTGACACATGTTAGTTACACCATGAGTGTCCCTAAGATCTATCCCTCCACTTTAATGAGGTCAAGAATATATATGTGTAGCAAGATGTCAGGTTCCTCTTTTTGTTTTGTTTTGTTTAGGAGTGTTTATAGAGGCCCTAAAGGCTGAGAAATATACCCTAGGTATCAGATAACTCTTCATCCTAAAAGAATGGTAGTTACGTAGTTACTACTTATCTAGTTAGGTAGTAAGACCATGCCATCTATGCCAAAGAATTATTATTAACTTTCTGATAAACACCTCCCATTGTGCAACTGCCCTGGTAAAGATAATGCCTGACCATGGGACAGCAGGGGGCCATGCAATCAGAAATACCCACCATGAGCAGAGTTCAGGCAAACTCACCACATCATAAAGTTGGCCAAGGCCAGCAGTAATCCAGAGTAGGAAGTGGTACAGTTGGGATCAGACAAGAATAGGACCAAAAGACACTGGTGGAGTTCACTAGCAAGTGGCCCAGACTCAGACCCTCATGTTACCCACCACTCTGGTAGCAGTCCTTTCTCTTAGCTCAGAGTTGTGACCATGTGGGGGACTCCCTTATGACCCGCTGACAGAGGAGGGGATAAATCAATATTAAATCATGGGTGGGTCAGCTCAGTATAAAGGTACAAACTGAAATTGGACTGAAATGCACTATAGCCCACTCAGGGCTGGCACTGAAAGACATTGTGAGGGAAAATCATCCTAACAGCCAAAACTCTGGGCAGTATACCTGATGTACTTTGTGTGGAGAGAGAAGTGGTCTGAGGTTATATACAGACACGTGGGAAGTGGAAAGTGGCTTGGCTGGTTAGTCAGGGACCTGGAAGAAGAAAGAGTAGAAGACTGGGGACAAGGAGTTCTATGGAAGAGGCTATGGATAAGCTACTGGGTTGGGCATGAAGTGTGATGGATTTTCTAGTGCTTATCAATACCCATGAGAGAACATCTCTACCATAGAAGAGATACCAAACAACCAAGGAGACTAAGTGACTCAGCCAATTGATGTCAACTACCCTAAAACTGGCACATTGGGCACATGAATAGGTAATGCTTGGTGGCGGGGCTAGAGGCTGTGCGTTGGCCAAACTGCATGGTTTTCCATTCACCATGGCTGATCTAGCTTCTGCTTTTACCAAATTCTAGTCTGCTGACAACAGAGAACAATGCTGAACCCCAAATATGACACCATCCCAAGAGGAAAACAGCCAGCCCCTTGGTGGCAAATTGATTATATAGGGCCACTTCTACCCTGGGAGAGGCTGACAGTCATATTAATCGAAATCCACACTCTTTGGGGGTATTGGCTTGCATTTTCTGCCAGTAGAGATCAGCCAGCACCACAATTAGAGAACTTAGGGAATGTTTTATCCGTTGACAGGTGTTTCTTTATAAGGTAACATCAGACCAAGTGACCTATCTCACAGCAGTGTAGGTTTAGTATGAACTTATCTTCATGGTTTTCATTGGTCTTGCTACGTATCACCTCCCCCAGGAGCTGTCAGTCATTTTAGCAGTGGTACAGCCTGTTGAACAAATAGCGGAGGCACCAGTTTGGAGAGGACATTTTGGGAAATGCTGCATGTACCTTAGGACAAGAACTATGTATTGTTCTATGTCCCGTAAAGATAGAACACATAGATCCTAGAACCAAGTAGTGAAGGTAGGAGAAGGCTGTTTGTTACTCCAAGTGACCCACTTAGAGAATTTGTGTTCCTTATTTCTACCAGTCTGGGTCTTGGTTATCAGAGGGAGAGAGTTTCCACCAGTGAATACAGTAAGAATCCCATTAAAGCTCAAGCTTTGAGAACTGTTTCAGTCACTGCAAGCTTCTTGCGCTATAAGAAGAGCAGGCAAGAAAGAAGGTCACCAGCCTGCAAGTGATTCTGATTATCGAGAGAAAGTAGGACTGCTCTATCATGGACAGTAAATAATACAGTTGGGACTTGGGTGATCCACTTGGGTACCTCTTGGTTTTCCTTTGCTCAATTTTGATAGTAAATGAACAAGTTCAGTAGCTAAAGCTTGAGAAGGACATGGTAGCCCCTCAGAAATGAGGGTCTGAGTCCTTCTACCAGTAAGCCTTTGACGCTAACAGAGGTGTCAGCTGAGACTGAGGGGGATCTTGACTGGGGGTGGGGAAGTGGGGGTGTGATGAATGATAGGCATGACTTCAACACTGGTTTCTTCCTTGGTGGTGCCTGTGGTTTATTCCATTAACCATCTCCTTGTAAGCTTCCTCCAGGAGCAAAGTGATTGCTCCCAAAACTGATTATATGATGTATGTGGATCTGAATGGCATGAGTCAGGGACCAGAGTGGACTGTGTTGTGTTCACCCAGATCACACTCTAAGACTGAAGAACTAAACTCCTGAGGTCCTGGGAGTGTTTGCAACTGATTTGCAACTGAGAGTTCTGAGTTCCTCTCTGGAACTTGTCCTCAGCTAGGGAAAGTCATCTTGCTCAAGGTCACCCCATCACCCCCCTTCCTTGGGACAACCTAGGACCTGTCCGTATGGGGGTCTAAAAGACCCGCCCCCTTGCCCTATTTGGAGACAACTCTGAAGGGCCATGCCAGCTCCAGAGCTCCCCATAGGATCTGCTAAGGCTTTTGCTTCAATTTGATCGCAGTTCAACTCTTTCCTCTGCGCAATCCTGATTCCTTCACTTCTCTACAAATGGTAATCCCAAGAGCACCTGAAATACTCTTGCCAGTAAACCTGTCCCTAGGGGTCTACTTCCTGGGGGACTAAGCCTTGAAATATCTTCTTTTAGGTTTAGGATGATCTAACAGTTAATAGATCTTGTTGTGTCTCTTGATATTTTATTCTTATGCATTTTAAGCGTCTCTGTGTATGTGTGTATATTGAAGACATGCATGTATGTTTTTAAGTCTCAGGACGTTTCTTTAATTTTATTTCAGTGTCACTTGGGAAACAAGATTATTAGGTAGAAATAAAGTTTCCAGGAAAACTTCCTTGACAGGCCTGTTGGAAAGAAATATCTAGAGAGCCATGATCAGCATTGAATCTGGTGATGACTTCGAGGCGAAGAGTCTGAAATGTAAGCCTCTCTGACAATGAGAGAAAACTCAGATCTACCTTCTGGCTTCAAAATTTCTCAGACAAACAACTTGAATTACTGCAAAATTACCCTTAAACACTGACTGTGGCTCTCTATAACAATGACATTTTATAGCAGGGTGAAAAACGAGAAGGTCCCTTCACCTCTCTGATGTGCTTTGTGATTTACATATAAGATCTCACAACAACCCATGTAGGTAAAGCAGGTAGGATTATTCCCCTTACCTTATGATGAAACTGGGCTGCAGAGGAACTAAGTATGTTTGCCAAATTAACACAGCTAATAAGTGGCAGCAAGGCATCTCAGCGGTCTGAAATGATCTGACCTCATTTTGATGCTTATAGACACCACCTCATTAAAAACTGAAAGAAGGGAAAAACCAAATCAATGTTAGAAAATGGTGCTACTACATTTTGAATGTTACTTTGAATAGATGGGTATTCTCCATGCCAAAGCAAAAAGGGAAATTTAACACCAAATAATATATAGATTAATTTGGAGATATTTTCATTGTATAAACTTATTTTCAGGTAACATACAAATTGTATATTTGTACCACCTTTTAAGAATAGTGGTCCTGGTCAGATAGCCTCCCTATGCTCTGCCCTCCTGCCACTGCCCCATTAAACTCCAAGCTCTGATCCGAGCCCAGTGCTCTTTCTGTAACGTTCCATGACGTTCTTCTCTGAATTAAACTTGGATTTCCAGTTTGACCTCCAGTTTCCCTTTTTACTTAAGCTTATTTTCTTAAAAAGAGGATTTATTTATTATCTGGGTTGTGTTTTCTTTCATCCAATGAAATATCCATTTTTTTTCTCTACCTTGTAAGAAAATGAGTCCTTCACCTTCTCCTCCCCCTCATCTCCCCCACCATTTCCACACAAGTACACACACACTTTCCTATTTGGGGTAGATTTATTCCTTTGAATGGCTTTGGCTATGATGAACTTTACTTAAGACATTAATAATTCTTGACAAGGGCTTCTTTTGTGTTTAAGCTTTGAAAGGAAAACTTACTATGCATAATTGCCCCATTCTTAACTGCTTTATAGATTGAAAGCAGCAGAAGCTGATAACAAACAGCTTTGCCCCAAATATATAAACTTCAAGTCTGCCTGTTCTCCCTATGGAATTTGGCTTTACCTATATATGAAGAAAAGGAGTAAAATAGCCTTGGGGATAGATGAGAAAAAAAGGAACAAAGACAATTTAGAACTGGTTTTGCATTCTCAGGAATCAAATATAGTTTTCCATATACTTAAAGAACACAATAAATAATATTAAATAAATATTACATATTAATCAAAAGCAAATTATAAAACCCAAAAGAGCAAACCTTGTATTTTGCATTTGTGGTACTATAAGAGATTCAAATGATGTGAGACTGAAAATTATTACTATCTAGCACAGAATTCCTTTCAGAAAGACAACTGTCTTTAAAAATGCAGTGTATGGGGGTGCCTGGGTGGCTCAGTCATTAAGCGTCTGCCTTCGGCTCAGGTCATGATCTCAGGGTCCTGGGATCAAGCCCCACATCGGGCTCCCTGCTCAGTGGGAAGCCTGCTTCTCCCTGTCTGTCTGCCCCTCCCCCTGCTTGTGCTCTCTCTCTCTCTCAAATAAATAAAACCTTTAAAAAAAAAAATGCAGTGTATGGGCACCTGGGTGGCTCAGTTGGTTAAGTGTCTGCCTTTGCCTCGGGTCATGATCTCGGAGTCCTGGGATGAAGGCCCCTGTAAGGCTTCCTGCTCAGCAAGGAGCCTGCTTCTCCCTCTTCCTCTGCCCCTTCCCCCAGCTCATGATCCCTCTCCCTCTCTCTCTCTATCAAATAAATAAATAAATAAATAAATAAATAAATAAATAAATAAATAAAATATTAAAGAGAAAAAAAAAAAGACTGCCGTGTAATGGGGCACCTGGGTGTCTCAGTTGGTTAAGCATTGGGCTCTTGGTTTCAGCTTAGGCCATGATTTGAGGGTCATGAAATCAAGCCCCATGTCCCACTCCATGCTCAGCATGGAGTCTACTTAAGATTCTCTCCCTCTCCCTTTCGCTCTGCCCAGTTGCTCTCTCGCTCTCTCTCTCATTAAAAAAAAAAAAATTGTATGGAAGTGTTTATAAAGATAAGGCCTCTGGGAATGGCAGAGATGATTCAGTGATAGAGATGAAGATATAATCATTAATCAGCCAATAAACCATGCCTGTCCAAGAAGCTATGAGAATTTTGAGACTGAAGGAGGTAGAGAAGGAAAAAGGAAAGAGAGGAGAGGGGACAGCAAAAGTGAGACCTTCTGCGGAAATATCAGTCAATGAGGAATTTCAGAGGCAAGAGTGACTGGCCAATTTGTAAGAATGGATGCCTCTGTGGCAGATTGACTTCTCCTAAGGTGGCTGGAATAATCCCTCTTCCCTTACGTGGTCGTCAAGGTGACGAACTGATCCTGTGACTGACGTGCCAATTCCCGCACAGCCCTGAAGTGGCCGAGCAGTGTCTGTTCCCTGCTTATTAGAAGTACTGAGGAGGGACAAAACCCTAGAAGTCAGGACTAAAAGGGCATACCAATTCACAAATACAGAATTAACTGATTTTATAATGGGACAAAATATATACCTCGAATGTAAGCAGGTAACCAACAAGTAGCTGCAAAACTGTAGTGGATTTTCAGCTCTGTTTATATGGACTTAGAGCTATAGTTGTTACACATCGTCCTACTTTTAGTAAACAGCAGATACTCAATTTGCATCCCTAGTTACATTGAGCTTATTCTGATATTCTTTTTTTTTTTAAATTTTTTATTTATTTGCGAGAGAGAGAATGAGAGACAGAGAGCATGAGAGGGAGGAGGGTCAGAGGGAGAAGCAGACTCCCTGCTGAGCAGGGAGCCCGATGCGGGACTCGATCCCGGGACTCCAAGATCATGACCTGAGCCGAAGGCAGTCGCCTAACCAAATGAGCCACCCAGGCGCCCCTGATATTCTTAACTCTTTATCAGGCTTATTTCAATGTTGTGTTCTTCATAATTCTTTGTCAGTACCTCCTATGGTTGCCCCTTACAGTGTATATAGCACCTGTGAATAGTCAATTCCCTGGACGTTCTTCAGGAAGGGTATATTAAATTTAGATTCCCCATGAAGACATCCAGCATGGAAGAAGTACAAGTACCCTGAGGTCACTTTGCTGTAGGAAGCTCAAGCCTTGTGAAGAGAGAATGTGACTCCCAATGGATAGAAAGGCCAAGGATCCTCAAGGAGCCAGATAGCTGCATGAAGCAGCCATCTTGGAAGAAGGTCTTCCATCTCTAGCTGCTGTTTGACTCCATGTTGATCAGAGATTAAGCTGCTCAGTTAAACCTTTTCTTAATTCCTGGCCTAAAATAGCATAACCAAAAAATAAAGAAAAAAAAAAAAGGTTGTCTTAAGCCACTAAACTAAATTTGGAATACATGATTACTTTCCAAGGAATAACCAAAACAAGCCTAGTATTTCACATTTTTTGTTTTGTGGTGTAGACCTTCCCTGTTGATCAAAATACTCAGCAAAGTCTACCCCACTCTTATCTGAAAGGTGTTATGGAGAAATCATTCAAATGGGCTATAGTCAACATTTAAATTGCTTCTGGACAGATTGGGAAGGAAAATGTCCTTGGAAAGTGAAAAGGAAAGAGAGAGGGCGCCTGGGTTGCTCAGTTGGTTAAGCGACTGCCTTCGGCTCAGGTCATGATCCCGGAGTCCCTGGATGGAGTCCCACATCGGGCTCCCTGCTCGGCAGGGAGTCTGCTTCTCCCTCTGACCCTCCCCCCTCTCATGTGCTCTCTCTCTCATTCTCTCTCTCTCAAATAAATAAAAAATCTTAAAAAAAAAAAAAAGAAAAGGAAAGAGAGAGGAAGAGATCAGTGGGATAACAAACCTAAGGTTAGATAGATCCAGGGAAGGACATTGGACTTAGTTGCAAGGGTGAGAATGACCTCACATGACAGGTGAATAACGTTTGAAATTCCCAAAGCTACAAATTTTAGATTGCTAGTAATATGAATAAGAGAAATAAATTGAAATTGACATTGATTACCTAGAAAAATGATACCTTGGTATGGTAAGATTCAAAAGCTCCGTATCTGGAAATCACCCAGCATAAAGTTTGTTCTCAATATATGAGAAATGTGTGAATGAATGAGGTAAAAAGAACTTTGCTCAACTAGTAAAATAGAGTTGATCTGCCTCCTGGTGAGATCAACATGAGAGGTGTGAATGCTCCATAGTGGACGAGGCTGGTCTCACTTGAGACTCAAGCTATACTTTGTTAGAGGAATCACTGAGACCTCTCTCTTCTGTGCTCTACCTTCTGTCCTCACTGCCACTCCTAATTCAGGAACTTCATTCATGCACAGATTATTAGCCTAATGATCTTCTTTTTTTTTTTTATTCTTATGTTAATCCCCATACATTACATCATTAGTTTTAGATGTAGTGTTCCATGATTCATTGTTTGTGCATAACACCCAGTGCTCCATGCAGAATGTGCCTCCTCAATACCCACCACCAGGCTAACCCATCCTCCCAACCCCCTCCCCTGTAGAACCCTCAGTTTGTTTTTCAGAGTCCATCATCTCTCATGGTTCGTCTACCCCTCCGATTCCCCTCTTTCATTCTTCCCCTCCTGCTACCTTCTTCTTCTTTTTTTTTTTTTCCTTAACATATATTGCATTATTTGTTTCAGAGGTACAGATCTGAGATTCAACAGTCTTGCACAATTCACAGTGCTTACCAGAGCACATACCCTCCCCAGTGTCTATCACCCAGTCACCCCATCCCTCCCACCCCACCCCCCACTCCAGCAACCCTCAGTTTGTTTCCTGCGATTAAGAATTCCTCATATCAGTGAGGTCATATGATACATGTCTTTCTCTGTTTGACTTATTTTGCTCAACATAATACCCTCCAATTCCATCCACGTCATTGCAAATGGCAAGATCTCATTCCTTTTGATGGCTGCATAATATTCCATGGTATATATATACCACATCTTCTTTATCCATTCATCTGTCGATGGACATCTTTAGCCTAGTGATTTTCTAACTGATATTTGTCTTTATTGTCTTTTGCCTCAAATGATTCCTGCTTTCCATTCTTTTTCCATTCTGTGTCCACAAGTGAGCTACAGGGCTGTCATTCTGAGCTCTTGTAGCATCTTATATTCACTTTTATCCTAACACCGAGGTACCCATTTGTAACACTTTAAGAACCAGTACTGTATCTTACTTAGATGGGATATCTAGACCCAGGAATGGTGCCAAGCAAGTACAGGTTCCGATGTAACAATTTGTTGAACTGTAGAGTTTGAAACATCAACCCTATCTGTATCGCACTGTTGCTGTAATAATATTTTATTTCCTCAAAACAACTTTTAGGCTTTAATCATTTCCTATTAATATGCATAAATCGTTAGCTAGGGGTGACTCCTTACATCCTTAATTTCTAACAACACTTTAACAGGATTCTTTGTTAAGTTTAGGCGATTCATGAGCAGGAACATTGTCTGAGGGAAGCAAAAATCATTGAGAAGACAAGTATAAGACTCTAAGGATACACTTCCTATTTTTAGATGCCTTGGATTTGGATGATATAATATCGGAAAAACACCCTGGTGCATGAGTGGGTGCCAGTAAACATTTCATTCTAAAATCCTTTGTGTTCAAATATCAAGTTAATAATTAAAACAAATTGTGTTAGTAAGTCACTAAATCTCTCCAGCCCCTCATGTAAGTATTGAAATTATCTGTCACTTTGCCTCTCTTCTCCTCCTCTGGAAGAGCAGCACCTCAGGGAATGCGTCCTATCACTTTCATCTCTGACCACCCTATAGCACAGTGCCTGATACATAGTATGTTTGTTTGATTGACCCAAACTTGGATACCAAGTCACCAGCTATACTGATGTGCTGTTTTGAAGTGGGGGTGTGGAGTGAGAGAGGGACCTCTAGTTGTAGTAATGAGATGCAAGGGGAAGCTGGGGGTGTGGGAGGGGATCCATGCATAGGTAAAGACTTAGAAATAGGAAGTACACAACTGCCATTCAATTTTATTTTGGTGGCTCAAGACTCTAGATTTACATGCTGTCTTTACATGACATTAGGCCAGAATCTTTTTTTGTTCCTGAGATAAAAATCGTCTGCATTTCAAAAAGTACCATTCTTCTGAATGAATGATATTCATTCAGACCAACATTTGAAAATCTCTGCCAGTTCCTGAAAGGGGATTGTCTTTATTGGAGCATTCACCTAATTTTTTTCCTTACCCTTTTTTGGAACTTTTTTTTTATCAGTCTCTTTTTTTTTTTAGATGATGATTGGGTGTATATATTCTTAAATTTCTTCTGGGTGATGTGTCAATTTCAACCTACTACCAGTTTCTACTTAGTTTAGCAAGCATAACCTTTCTAGCTAGTTAACCAAAAATTATTGATCCATTATCTTAGCTTTGGCTTAATGCATTTTAAAAATACTTAAATTTATTTTTAAATTAAGGATGACCTACTTACACTAGTTACACAAAATATATTTAACACATAATTATAAAATGAACACCAATGTAGAAATCACCAAAGTTCAATAACAGTGTCAATACCCTAGAAGCCAACCCGCACTCTCTAGGCATTCCTTCCCAACATAACTCTTCTTTCTATCTCAAACTTCTACACTATATTCATTTTCTAATGCTGGTAGTAAATTACTGCAAACATAGCAGCTTTAAAACAACATAGTTATTGTCTTACAGTTTCCATGAGTCAAAAGTCTGGGCAGGAGTTAGCTGTGTCCTCTGCTCAGGGTCTCACAAAACTAAAATCAATATGTCAGCTGAGCTGTGTTCTTTTGGGGGGCTCAGGGTTCCCTTTCAAGCTTATGTCATTCTTTCAGAACCCAGCTTCTTATAATTGTAGGACAGGGACACCCATCTTACTGAGGATCAGTTGTATGAGTTGCTTTCCTCTTGCTGCTTTTAAGATTTTCTCCCTGGCTTTGTCTTTTTACAGTTTGATTATGATATATCTAGGTTTGGACCTCTTTGAGTTTGCCCTATTTGAAGTTTGGTGAGCTTTTTGGGTAGATTAATGTTTTTCCTCAAGCTCGGGAAATTTTGACCATTATTTCTCCAAATATTCTTTTTGCCTATTTATTTCTCTCATCTCCCTCTGGGAGTCACGTACAAGTATGTTGGCATGCTTGATGGTGTTCCATAGTTCCTTTTTCTTTCTGTTCCTCAAACTGGATGATCTCAAATGACTAATCTTTCATTTCTCTTATTCTTTATTCTGACAGCTCAAATAGGCTGTTGAATGCCTCTAGTGAATTTTCCATTATGCTTATTGTATTTTTAATCCATAATATCTTTTTTTCTATAATTTATAGCACCTTATTGATATTCCCTATTTGGTGAGATATCCTTCCCATTTGTTCTTTTATTTCTTTAGACATGGTTTTCTTAAGTTCTTTGAATATATTTTAAATAGCAGATTTAAAAATCTTTGTCTAGTACATCTAGTGTCTGGGCTTCCTCAGTAACAGTTTCTACTGTGTATAGGACATTCTTTTAGTTCTTTGTATGTCATGACTTTTGTAGAAAACTGGACATTTTAAGTAATATAATGTTGCAATTCTGGAAATAAGTCTACTCCCTGAGGCTTGTTGTCATTGCTATTTACTATTGCTGTTATTGTTTGTTTAGTGACTTTCCTGAACTAATATTGCAAAGTCTTTATTTTTTGTTGTAAGTGGACAATGAAGTCTCTGCTTGGTTACCGTAGTGGTCAGCTAAGGACTGGACAGAGATGTCTTTAAATGCCTAGAACCAATACATCTCCCAAACTTTACCAAGTGGCTCTGTGTGCATGTAGGGGCATGCCTTCGATTCTGAGGCAGGCAGTCTGTCCTTCCAGCTTAGCCTGCACTTCTTGTGTTTGCAGAGCCTATGAGGAGTGAGAGTCAGAGCTTTCTTGGGTCTGTTCCAGATATGAGCACAGGGCAGGGACACAGCTGCAGTGCTAAACAATCTGACAAACACCTCCAGGGAAGAAGCTGCTTGCACTGAGTGAGTTCTGAGTGAAGAAAAAGTTCTCTATTGCTTCTCAGTCTTTTGCTGAGATCAAGTGAAGGAAAAGTTATTTGAGTGGGGGCTTCAGGGGAACTGCTGGACAGGTCATATAATGACAATTCTCTGAGAATGCTGCTATTGGGGAGATTCAAACCTGTTCTTCTCATTCCAGTGATTGCTAAAGTGCTGGTTACTATTTTTTAAGACTTTTGTGAAACTGGAGAATGAGTATTAGAATAGGGCAAGTTAAAATGTCACTGGGCTTGCTATTCTTACCAAGACATGGCCATTTTTCTTGAAGAAGGGCTCCTCAAATTTTTGCACATCTTTGGCGAATTTCCAGAGTTCTAAAAAAGTTGATTTTGAAAAATTTTGCCTGTGTTCTCATTGCTTTTATAGAGGAGCAGATTTTTGGATTTCCTTACTTTGCCATTCATTTTGGTGTCCTTTTCATGGTGTCTTTGTGAACAAAAGTTTTTAAGTTCAATGTATCTTACTTTATCAATTTTTCCTTTATGATTTTGAGAAATCCCTCCCTACCATGAGATCATGGTCTAATACATATCATAGAACCTCTTTTTCACCATACTCTTGGCTTTAAACTAATGATAATGGGTAAATTGACATACTAACTCAAATTAGAGGTTGTTGTAGCATTGATTAGTGACAGGTGGTAAATCATCTTACCATAATTTATGTACCAAATTATCTTTTAAAAATTATATATTCTTCTTTTCTCTTCTAGTTCTACATTTTGAATGCATGGAACCAGAGGGTCCTTTAAGATAATCTAATAAACATGTTTCAGTGGGCCAGAGGCCCTAGGAGTATTCTTCCTGCTGGCCCAGTATTTTGGTCATTTGTCATAGCAATCTTTTAAAATTGTAACTAAAGAATATAGTGCATCAAAAGTTTGGAACATTTGTTTCCCAAGATAATTTATATAAATTATAAAGGAGAAAGGGGAATAAAAAAGCATGCTATCCTCTGCATTCTGCAGTCTTTATGTTTGCTCTATGTCGTAAGAATTCTGGCATACTTGTTTCTCTGAAATATCCGTGTTTAGAGAGTAGAGGAAACTAGCCCCTGGAAGGGAAAAAAAATGTGATTGAATTTCATATAATCAATCATTCTGAGTATAATCAAATTCCCTACCCCATCACCCCAGTGAAGAAATGATCATGTTATGTCAACCAAACTTGACTATGGGTGAACTTTATTTGCTCCTCCAAAAAAAAAAAAAAGAAAGAAAGAGAAAGCTGGAAATACTTTTTGAAACATATCTTTAAAATGACTTAATATCAGAAATCTAGGGGCGCCTGGGTGGCTCAGTTGGTTAAGCATCTGCCTTCAGCTCAGGTCATGACCCCTGGGATTGAGCCCCACGTCGGGCTCCCTGCTTGGCTGGGAGCCTGCTTCTCCCTTTCCCTCTGCCTGCCACTCCCCCTGCTTGTGCTCTCCCTCTCGCTATCTCTCTCTGTCATAATAAATAAATAAAATATTTTTGAAAAGAACTCTAATTGTAGAGGGATTCAACAATTATAGAACTTTCTATAATATTTTTTGAGTAGAAAATAAAAGACAGCAACATAAGCATTTGATTGGTCTGTGTCTCTTGGAAGACTGAAAGTTGACTCTCATAGTGCTTATTTTTAAGTAACTGTAAGTCAGATTAAGGCTTGAGAGAGGTGTCATCCCTGATTTTTTCAAACACCTATTTCATCTAAGTCCAACCCCTTCATTTTGCTGGCGAGGCAACAGAAACCCAAGATGACACCTCAAGTTTGTGAAAAGCCCAGAACTAAAGCTTATTTCTGACTTCTGATGAGGAGTTTATTCTTACCTCAGCCCTTCTTTCTTGATTATATCTCAAATAAACACTTGACAGCTAATGGAAAACCACTTTCGCTATTGCTGGCTTTAGGGATGAGTCCTTGAAGAATCTAGCATAAGGATTGCCTGGTTTCTCACCTTACTTCCCTGATTAATCTTAAAGCCTCTCTTTTTTTTGTGCAGAAACATTCTTCTCTAATAGTGGGAGTTCACATATCACAGTGCACAGTAAGATCCAAAAGCGCTCATCAAAATGACCACAGAATTCATTACAAGATTGAGGGTCTAAGATCCAGAGAGAGAGATTAAAACCCAAGCAACAAAGCATGTTAGCAGTTATGAGACATGAAACTGCGGGCATTTTTGTTTTTCCTCAGCTGGACTCATAATTTTTTTCTATAAAAGGAGACTGTACATGTTGAGCTACAGCTTCTCGATATCATTTTTATCTTTATATTTCCATGGCAATTAAGACACTTCACAGTCACATTTCTTAAAGTTTTACCTAATTTACATTCTACTAAAACATTCCAGGAAATAACAGGGAAAAATATATAATTGAAGGGGAGTTGACATACAATATTATATTCATTTCAGGTGTACAACATAGTGATTCAACAGCTCTACACATTACCCTGTGCTCACCACAATGAGTAGTCACCATCTGTCACCACACAATGTTACAACAGTACTATAGACTATATTCCCTATGCTGTACTTTTTGTCCCCATGACTTATTTATTTTATAACTGGAAGTTTGTACCTCATAATCCCCCTCACCTATTCCTCCCACTCCCCCAATTACCTCCCTTCTGGCAACCATCAGTTTGTTCTCTGTATTTATGACTCAACCTTTTGTTTTACTTTTACTTTTATTTTAAGAGACTATAGCATCTCAGTGGTTTGATGGGTTTTCATGAACCCAAACCAGCAAATACTCCCTGATGAGGGCCACCTGCTCACCCCTTCCCAAGAAGGATTTTTGGGAGGTTCGCTACATCCACCCTTCTGTTCCTTATGTGGATATGTACTCAGGAACACCAGTGGAGATTTTCCTCAGCTGGTACTTCCTGTTTTAATTGTTTGGGTCTTTTCCTTTACTAGCTTGGAAGCGTTTTTTATAAGCCTCTCCCAGGGTGGTCAAATGTGACTGTTTTTCCTAGCAAAGCATGCAGTCCCTATTGAAGGAGGCCCTCCTTTGCCAGTTGCCTATTGCTAACACTGGGTGAGAAAACTCTCACATGTGCTGTGTATTAATTCTTGCCTCATGCTCCTTAGGTAGAAATATTTTATAATTTCTGTGACTTGCTCGCTCCAGCTTCTCTCTTCTTTTTATGCATAATTTTCCATTTTACTGACTCGGGTTTTACTTTGGTGCATTATCAACAGCTAATTTTTTAAATTTGCACTATCCTTCAAGGTTCAACTTCAGTATGAGCCATAAAAAACTCATGTGATTTCCAGATGATAGAGCAAAGAATAATTATTAAGACAAAGACTGGCATATTTCCTTTTGTCCTGTGAAAATAACAAATCACGTGCCTTCCTTTGCTGTAATTTCTAGGAAGTTTATGACTATTTTTTTCTTTTTCAAATACTTTATTCCAGAATTCTGGTACAATCATTGTGTGTTTTATTTTTTAGCCATGATGCTTAACATTTTCTGGGGCACAGACATATTTGAGAATTTAAAGAAAGTTGTGTTTTCCTAGAACCGTGCACATATGAACACAGATTTTGCGTTTAATTCAGGAACTTCTGACATTCTTCCATGAATATTGGGTTTTATATGTTCTCTTATTTTTCTAAGTATAATTTTAATTTAATTAATTATAATTGTAATTTTTCCTATTGTGTAAAATGTTATTCACTTTCTGAATTTACCAAAAGCAGTATTATAAACTGCTTCACATTTCTTTGTGACATAGCCAGAAATTTTGAAGGAGGCAAGTATTTGTTTGAGAGTAAAAAAACAACAAAAAAACTTAACATTTTGAAGAATGCATTTCAATATTAAAGCTAGATAAACTGCTATGGGTATATAAATTAATATAACCACTTGGAATATCAATTTGGCGTTATCTTATAAAGTCAAATTTTCATATACCTTCTGGCCTGATAATTCTACTTTATGTTATAAACCCAAGAGAAAGAAAGTCCTTACACTTGTACCAAGGTTTTATACATACATATGTGTGTATATATACACACATACATATATATATATATATATATATATATATATATATATATATATGATTAATGACTACTGAACCATTGCTCTTAGGTCAAAATCTGCTTTGTTAGTAGAATTGCTTTATTCTATGTGTCTCCCCCAATAGATGGTAAGCTCAAGGACAAGGCTTGTGTCATATTCATATTTTACAACCCCATCAATAACTAGTACAGAGTTTTGGACATTGTAGAGGCTCAACAGCTGCTGAACTAGTAAATATAACCTCTTGTGATACCAGCATACATGCCCTGAGATGAGCAAGTCTCAGAAATGTAGGATGCTAGATTCCCATGAATAAATGTGTTATAGCCATGATGAAAAGCAGCTTTAAAAATTATAATAAATGACAGAAATTTAATGAAGCAGAAGAGAAATGATTTCTTTCAAGAAGAGATCACTATATTTTGGGGGAAAGAAATTGTTCACATGGCCCCCTAGGTAGTCAGAAAGCTTGAGACTCTGAGCAGAGCCAAGTGCATCAGAACGATCCTGGTTGGCTCCAAGAAAAAGAGAAATTGCTTAACTTCTCTGAATTAAGAGGGAATAGAATTAAAAAGAAGCTGCAGAAGAGCTAAGGACAGGGTGCAAGTTGATGAAAGACTGTGGTACAGATGTGGTGGATCTATATGACCTCCTGGATTTTTTTTTTTTTTTAAGATTTTATTTATTTATTTGACAGAGAGAGACACAGCGAGAGAGGGAACACGAGCAGGGGGAGTGGGAGAGGGAGAAGCAGGCTTCCCGCCGAGCAGGGAGCCCGATGCGGGGCTCGATCCCAGGACCCTGGGATCATGACCCGAGCCGAAGGCAGACGCTTAACCGACTGAGCCACCCAGGCGCCCCGACCTCCTGGATATTTTTTGCAAAATCTTCTAGAATTCCTAAAATTTTGTAGTGATTAGATTTCTAACGGAAACATAACAGAGTGATTTGACATGTCTGAGAAGGAACACAAATAGCCTTTGTGTTTATAATCCTCTTGCTTTATGTTCTAGGTTTTAACATATATATGTATCATATATACACAGTTGATTGTCATTATTCAAGGATTCCATATCTCCATATGTAAGTTCGCCAAGTATGAAAATAAAGATACTGGGGAACCATTACGTCTGGGAAGCTGCAGGCTATGAACACTTCATTGAGGGGTGATATTCACTTGGGACTTGAAGGGAGATTAGAATTGTGCCTAAGACAGCCACACTTCATATTGTAATTGTGATGTTTTGGCAGTGTTCCCTTAGGGTTCCTCCCAAGCAGTGCCTGAGACATAGAGCTGGGTAGAAGTTGTTTATTTGGTCAGTGATTCTAGGCAGCTGGAATAAAGGAGTAGGGGAAGAGCAACAGGGAAAGAGAAAAAGTAAAATGAGAGCATATTATTGAGGTTGCTGCTGTAGGTGACAAGGGCCCGATTCTACCCGAACCTCTGAGAAGTGACCAGAATAACCCTGAATTGTCCCATCAAAGGATGGGAAGTAGGAGAATTTATCCACTGATTCCAGTTCCCTACTGGTTGGGGGATGTCCCTGGGTTCTTAAGTCTCCTGTATTTCTAGATGCACTTGTGGGCACACCCACTGGGCTCCTGTGGCATCAGAGAAGGCACTCCATCAGAAAGCATGGAGAGGGGAGGAATGTGCTTGAGGAATGATGTCATCACAAGGCAAATCTGAGTTCCCATAGAAATCTACTTCAGCTGCAGCTGCCACCAGGGGTGCTCGGGGGGCCATAACATGGGGGCCCCAAAGGCACATGCTAGATGTACAGAAGTTGTTCTAAAGGAGTTAGGATTAGAACCAAGGAGACCAGTTAGAATATTAAAGCAATAAAAGATGTATCCCTTTGGGTCTTTCTAATCCTTTCTCTCTACCTGGAACACTTTTCTCTCCTCATAGCCTAAGCTCTACCTTTACTTTAAAACCCAAGTAATAGGCATAGCCTAGAATAGTGCCTGGCACTCAGTAGGTGTTCAGTACTGAATAAACAGCTAGCATATTTATTGTGATCTAAAAATTATAAAGTCATTGAAGTTAATGCCCACAAAACATTTAATATATATGAATTAGTACCTCCATTTTCTAGACATATTCACGTATTTGCTCAACAAACTTACTGACCATCAGTCAAACACTGTATTGGGTTATAGTAGCTGGTAAGGAAATTAATCCCTAAGAAGGTTAAATCTTTTGCTGAGGATCTCACAGTAAGTAGAAAGGAAGTGAACTCAGTGAGGTTTTCCTGCATCCAATCCCAACTCGATCTTCTATTCACATCCTTCCGGGTAAGCCCTATGAATCAACTATCTCATCAATCTTTAATTCCTCTACCAACCACCCTGGGAATTTTTCATTTCTCACAGAGGAGGATAATGTGCATTTTCACCTTCTATATTTGTCTTTGTCTTTTCTTTCAGCTTCTTGAAATCAAGAACTATAATCTCATGACTTTCCACAACTTCAGATAAGGCAAAGCACTATCTGGTGCTTTGTAATATTTTGTATTTTTGTAATATTTTTTGGTAATGACCTTTTTTGCATTGAAGTACTACAGAAAGAATGAGATGTCATCTGATAGGAATGCAGAGTTGACATCTGAATCCTAACCTTTGAAGGTAACAGGAAGGCTTTGCTGAAAATAAACACTAGCAATGCAAACATGCAGATTTGTAGACAAATAATCTTGTGCAACAGGTTTTTTTGGCAATGAAATTTGAATTCAGAAATTTGACAGTGGCTAGAGAGGACTATGTTTAAGGGAGAGATATGTAACAAACTTGGACACATCCAGAAACATTCCATCCACCTGTTGTCATGTCCCTCAAAACAACAGTCTCTAAAATATCTCTATGTATGTCGAGAACAGTCCTGTCCAGTTGAAATATAATGTGATCCTACACATGAAATTAACATAAGTAATTTCAATTTTTCTATTACCCACAATAAAAAAGTAAAAAGAGGGACGCCTGGGTGGCTCAGTCAGTTAAGCACCTGACTCTTGATTTCAGCTGAGGTCATTATCTCAGGGTCGTGACATCAAGCCCCACATCGGGCTCCACACTGGGCATGGAGCCTGCTTAAGATTCTCTCTCTCCCTCTCCCTCTGCTCCTTCCCCCCACCCCTGCTCACCCACGTGCACACACATACACACTCTCTCTCTAAAAACAAAAGAAAAAGAAAAGGAAACAGGTAAAATTAATTTAATAACATATTTTATTTCACCCAATATATCTAAAACATCATTTTGGCTTGTAATGAATATCAAAATTATTAATGAGATATTTTACTTTTTATCACACTAAGTCTTCAAAATCTGGTATTTTATACTTTTGGCACATCTCAGTTTGGACAGCATGTTATATAAGGGCTCAATAGCCAGATGAAGCTAGTGGCCACCATTTGGACAATCAGGTTTCTAGACTGATTTCTACAGCTGGAATTTCCTGGGCAGGTATGTGTGTGTGTGTATTTCTAACATAGGTTTTTACAGCACCTTCCCTATGGCCCCTCATTCTGTCTGACGATAAACTTCCAGAATAGGTACATACATTGGCTACAATATGTAATGATATTCTAATGACATCATGTTTAATTTTCTGCCCAGAGTGGGTTCTCTGTGTTACTTTACTAAAAATTGGCTGCATGTGTCTATACAGAAGTAAACGGGGTCTTTTGCATTCAAAATCAACTACAAATTAACAGGTATCTTTTTTACATAGAAAGATCTCAAAGAAATGGGCATGTTGTAAACCTTCTGAGAAACTATATTTTTTAAAATTATGTTTTATTCTTTAAAAAAATGTTGAATGCTTGAAGACTTCTTTTTTTCTTTCTAAATTTCAGGACCAGAGCATGTGAGTCAATGTGGACTTTCTTGTCCTTCTTACTGTATTGTGGAGTTGTAGTTGTATACTGGGTAAGATTAGGGTTTTGGAAACAGATATGCTAAAGTTTAAATCCTGGATCTTCACTTTACTAGTTGTGTGACTTTTGGCATTTTCTTCTATCTCTATAAACCTCAATTTCCTCACTTATAAAATTGAGGTATTCTTGCTGGTTTTTACTCTAAATGTGTCTTGAATCCAATTTTTTTTTTTCAGAATCTAACACACCACCTTAGTTAAGTAATTGCCCAATCATTTATGAATTATCTAAAATTATAGTCTTAGGGTATAGGGTATATTGTAGATGTGGGAGAAGTAGTCTACTTATATTTACAATATATTCCTCCACAGTAGCCTGAGGTTTTTATCAAACATGCACTTGCTTATTTTATTTTATTTTATTATGTTATGTTAATCACCATACATTACATCATTAGTTTTTGATGTAGTGTTCCATGATTCATTGTTTGCACATAACACCCTGTGCTCCATTTAGTACGTGCCCTCTTTAATACCCATCACTAGGCTAACCCATCCCCCTACCCCCCTCCCCTCTAGAATCCTCAGTTTGTTTCTCAGAGTCCATAGTCTCTCATGGTTCCTCTCCCCCTCCGATTTCCGCCCCCTTCATTTTTCCCTTCCTGCTATCTTCTTTTTTTTTTTTAACATATAATGTATTATTTGTTATTATTTTATTTATTTATTTATTTATGTTATTATTTGTATTATTTTAACATATAATGTATTATTGTTTCAGAGGTACAGGTCTGCGATTTAACAGTCTCACACAATTCACAGCACTCACTATAGCACATACCCTTCCCAATGTCTATCACCCAGCCACCCTATCCCTCTTGTTTTTTTACGTTGCTTATTAATGACTTTTTGTTGGGATGGTCCAGTTTCTATTGATGATGGATTTTCACTTTAGCCACCAGGAGGTGCTAGTGATCTATACGTCAGTTAACCGCTCCC
Source organism: Mirounga angustirostris (assembly GCF_029215605.1). Classification (NCBI taxonomy): domain Eukaryota; kingdom Metazoa; phylum Chordata; class Mammalia; order Carnivora; family Phocidae; genus Mirounga; species Mirounga angustirostris. The sequence goes on along the minus strand of NW_026991712.1, from coordinate 18,684,357 downwards.
CACTCCCCCCAGCTTTTCTTTGTTGACATTTTCCTTTCCTCTTGATTTACCATTATCAGTCTCAAGAGAAATAAGATTGTTTAACTCTCTAACTTTGACTAAAATGTCCTTTAAAAGAACTTAAAAACTATCCATTTTGCCTAATTATAGAATACATAGTACTACTATATCTTTATCAGATATGGGAAGAAGTTCTAGATAGATGATTAGAACCAAAAATCACATCATTTCACTTGTCTGCTGGGAATGCACAGTGGCCATTCATACACTGCAGAGTTTGCCTCCTTTCGTCTTACTCTCTGCCTACTCAATTCATCACTTCCTCAGCTGTACACACGTTCTATATCCCTCCAAGTTCATCTGCTCTTCCCCAACAAAGTTGCAATGTTTACCAAAATTTTCCATCAATTCTTCCTTGGTTATGTGCTTTCACTCTGATTTCTTTTATTGTAAATGACCTCTATAACTTACCATTTCATGCTTATTTGCTTCCTATAAAATCCAGTTCAAATCTTCCATTCATGAAACTATCACTGAATTAAATCCTTTGACCATTACTCTGCTATCAAGCTCTTGTCATCCATCTCCAAAAACTCATTATAAACTATTTTGATTCACTGATGGGGATGTTATGTTGCACTGTTCTGAAGTATTTTCGTATGTCTGCATTGTCTCACCAAATGAATGATAAATTCCAAAAAGGCACAGCAATCATCTTTTTTTTCCCCTTCCTCCACCCCACCCTTTTCTTGGTGATGTGAGCAATGCCTTGGAGACTATTCTGCTCCTCATAAGAACTTATTATTTAGGGACTAACTGAATGTATCATATCTAATAGTTTTGAGCACCCATTATTTCAGGTATGGGAAAATACAGAGTCTGTGCTTCCTTCCTCTCTCCCTTTCTTTATTCCTTCCTTCCTTTTCTCCTTCCTCATTGTGCTAATGTCTTATGCTAATGAAAGAACATATATTTCTTTTTATGTAGAGTTTGGGAAGAGAATCAGTAACAAGTGAGTGGCTAAGTAATTACCAAGAAGACAGATTTTACAAAACAGAAGGACATGCCTGGTAGGCAGAATAATGGTCTCCCAAAGACATCCACATCCTCATCTATGAATTTTCTACCTTCCATGGAAAAATAGACATTGCATGAGTACATTAAAAGATCTTGAGATTATCCTGGATTATCTGTGTGGGCCCGATGTAATCACAAGGCCCTTTCTAAGAGGAAGGCAGGAGAGTCAGAGTAAGAAAAAAGTGTGGATGACTGCGCAGAGACTGGAGTCTCAGGCAGGCCCAAGACCTAAGGAATGCAGGCAGCCTCTGGAGGTTGGAGAAGGTAAGGAATGGATTCTTCCCTGGACGCCCCAGAAGGAATGCAGCTCAAGCAGTACCTTGATTTTATTTTTTTTATTTTTTATTCTTTTAAGATTTTTTTTTTTTTAATTTGATAGAGAGAGACACAGCAAGAGAGGGAACACAAGCGGGGGGGGGGAGGGGAGAGAAGGAGAAGCAGGCTTCCCGCCGAGCAGGGAGCCCGATGCGGGGCTCGATCCCAGGACCCTGGGATCATGACACGAGCCGAAGGCAGATGCTTAACAACTGAGCCACCCAGGCGCCGCCAGTACCTTGATTTTAGACTAAAAACCCCTTTCGGACTTCAGATCTCCAGAACTGTAAGAAATAAATCTGTGTTGTCCTACATCACTAAATTTGTGGTACCAGAGTAATAGGAAATTAATATAACATATAATTTATGGAAATTGATCCATCTTATGAAAAAAAATTCCTTTCTCATATTGACTTATTATAATCTCCAGAGATTATAACAAATGCAGAAAATATAATACACTTACACATATGTATACATATTTTATAAAATACATGTATGTTCTATGACAAATGATATCAAATCATTTATAGTGCTTCACAATTGTTTTTTTAGCTTCAGAATGTATTGTGGACATTTTTTCCCATTTCCGTAACACATTGAGCTATCTTATTCTTTTTTTTTTTTTTTTTTTTTTGGACAGAGAGAGAGAGCAAGAGTGCAAGCAAGGAGGACGGACAGAGGGAGAGGGAGAAAGCGAATCTTAAGCAGGCTCCACACTTAGCCAGACTCAATCTCATGACCCTTAGATTTTGACCTGAACTAAAATCAAGAGTCAGACACTTAACTGACTGAGCTACCCGGGCATCCCAAGCTATCTTATTCCTATTAAGAGTTGCATATTATTCCATAATATGGATACAACAAATCTTTGCTAAACAATTTTCCTGTTGATGATCATTTAGATTGCTTTCAGTTTTTTAAATGATTAGCAAAATATATTTGCTAGTGAACATTTTGTGTCATTGAGAATTTGTGCAACTATAATCAAGGAAAACTTGTCAGATATAGGATTTAGATGTTTGGATGTGCAAGGTAGCAATATTTGTGAAACATTTAAGTGGTTTTGGAGTGTGCCTGACTAGTTTTGATGAATTTCCTTTTCTTCTTGCTGGGAAATACAAAGAATAGTCAGAAAAAGTACAGCTTGATCGCTAGCATGATCACAGTCTTGGGAGTGATGGCTGGACAAAATGCAGAGGGTAAACTTGGTCGCCCTAAGATTTGATATGAGTGGACTATTTGATCAAACCACTCATAACATATGTCAGACACTTCATGCATATATGTAACATGACTGACACCATGTTATCACATATATGTTATATATGTAATAATATATTATAAACATAATATATAATGTTATTCAATTCTTATAATAAACCTACAGGGCTTTTAGAGATGAAAATGCTGCTCAGGAAAATACAAATAACTTCACCAACACTATAGCTGGTGAAGTAGTTCAGTTGGAAGCTAAGCCCAGGTCTGAATGATACCTTAGCCCATCATCTCTGGATCTTTCTTCAAGGATCCCAAATTGCTCAAAATTGGTGCTTACCCATCAAATGACAATTAGATTCTTTCTTAAAGTAGAACAAAATGTTGAAGAACCTAGACGTTGAAATTAGATAGACTTTTGATCCTAGGAGTGTATGTGAGTACACATGTGCATTCATATTTTTGAAGCATTCACAACAATTTTGTAATACATCTCGGCTCCCACTGCCTTAACTTTCCTACAATTTCCTTGTTTTTTACATTTCGTCCTCTTTCAGTCTCTGTTCTTTCTTTTTCTTTGCCTCCTCCCTTCTTATTTCTCTCTCAATTATCAGCATATCTTTATTGTTTTTACCAACCATATATTATTGCCAGTAAGAATCTAATTGAGAATCAGATGTAGCCCCTACTTTTTCCTTCTGTTTTGGCATTAGCTATATAATTCTCAATTTTATAATGATCTATTGTATGATGAATTATTTTGTCAGATAATTCCTTAGAAATATCTGTAAAACTGTAATCTCTACCAAATAAATATAACAAGCACCATATAGTAAAAAGTAGAATAAAGCCAATATATATGAAGAAAGCTAAGTGAATTTATTCTGAATCAAAAGCCTCTTCCCATATTTCAACTTTTATTTTTTATTTTTTAAAAATATTTATTTATTTATTTTTAGAGAGAGAAAGAGAGCACACAGCAGGGAGGGGCAGAGGGAGAGGGAGAGAGAATCCCAAAACAGACTCCACGTTGCGCACGGAGCCTGATGTGGGGTTCAGTGCAGGGCTCAATCTCACGACCCTCAGATCAGAACCTGAGCCGAAACCAAGAGTCAGACACTCAACCAACTGCCACTCAGGCACCCTGTCTCATATTTCAACTTTTAAAAAGGATCTCAGAAAACAGTATGTTCCGTACCATGGGACAGGATGGCTCCATGAAAAATGTATCTTTTTGTATAATCTTGTTTGCTGAAAATGGATTGATTGTCAGCCCAGGAATCAGATGTATCTTTGTGAAATATCAAGGTCGCTGAGCTGATTAGATAAACATGCTCCTTACAGAACATTCTCTCAAACAAGTCTTCCTGTTTTCACACCAGACAATTGTCCTATATCATTTTTCTTTGTGTTGTAGTTACAAAGGTGGGAATTCTGGTTCCAAGTATATCTGGACTTAATCCTGCCTCTGACACTCATTGGATGGTCATTGGCCATTTATTAAGCCTCACTAAGCCTCAGTCTCCACTGAAGTCACCAGGGAACTTTAGCCTTGATTGTTTTAGGCAGCCTAAACTCCCAGCTATTACAAGAAAGATGAAGGAAATGTTTCTGAGTTTGTGGAAGTTGTTTTTAACCATCTCTTGTGTAAAACAGGTCTTTGAGTCTTATCTGAAATATAGCCAGATAAAGACTGTATTATTGCTTTGCCATTTTGGTCAAGTTCCACTCATGGCTGTGTGCACGTTGATACTTTCCTTCTACCCACCCCGTCCTTCCCTGCTCTTGTATAAACAGGTATATAAAGACTATACTACAGAGAACCAGCTCATCATCCATAATATAGATGTGTTCATTGCCAGTTGTTATTAAATCCACCTCATCTGCAAGATGGCCTTCCAATAATGAGCCAGGCTGGATACTTCTAAGAATCACCCTTTGAGACAAACTAGGCTGCAATTGCACTTGACCTGCCCCACACATTCTTTAATATCTCGGATCTTACATCTTCTCTACCTCTTGAAGGTAGCATCTTTCTCTCAGGATGCAAATATTTGGAGGAAAAATTGAACATATGGTGCAGAAACCCCCTCCCCCTGCAAAAGTCCTATATTTGAGTTGTGGACATCTATATGAATATGTCAATAATTACAAGCCTCATTTATTATGAATCATTTCATAGATGTGGGCAGAGGAAAAATTTGAAGGTAATACAGAAGCATACGGAAAGCAGATGCTGAACAGTCAGAATTCCTGGGTCCTGACAAAAGCTTGGGAATTATTAACTACAGTGACCTATTCATGAACCTAGAAAGAAGATAATAAGAGTGACAATCAGTGTTTATGGGGAGTTTAGTATGCACCAGACACCAGGCCACACCACTCAAATGTATTTGATACCCACTGTGACTCTGGGAGGTAGGCACACTCATCACTATGTGCCCACTTTCTGGATAGGTAAATTGAGACTCAGTACATTGATAACAGTCACAAAGGTGGTGTTGCTGGGATTCATATGCGGAAGCACTTAGTGGCTGTGATATTGAATTCAAAAGGAAAAAATGAAAAAGTATGAAAGCCAGAAAGCTGAGAGAGTCAGAAGATAGAAGACTGTATGGCAACCTTCTAATTGTTCTTCAGAATGAGACCCAGTTCGAGGTGAAACATTTCTATCACAAACATGAAGTACAGTTATGAGCACAAAGGCACTGTGGGATGAAGGAGAAGGATTTAATAGAGGAATTAGGATTTAACAACATCAAGAAACTGGCCACTCTTATAAATAACAGGATAGAGCATGTACCGAAAACTCATACTCCAACATCAGAAAGGATGCTAGAGAACTGTGAGCTGGGGTGGGAATGAGTGGGAGAGTCAGCAGTTTCATGGGAGGCACACATATGGAGCCAGCTGCAGAAAGGAGGATGTCAATGATTAGAGCTGATTCCAGGGCGTATTTGAAAAAGTCTTCACTCTTTCCAGCAGGAGGGGACCACAGAGCCAGCTCTTGATTAGGCAGGAACCAATGGTGTCTTTGGTGGATTATCCACGTCTCTGGGGTGCTTCATCTCTTTTATTACTTTATTGTCTTTGCCCTTCCTCTAGCAAAGGATCTGACCAAAAAAGGAAAATCCAAATTGTGAGATAATAACTCTTTTGAAAGTACCCGTAACTGTTAAGTAAAACTAGGACCCGTTGCCCATTTATCTGTTATGAGTGAGAGATAGGGATGTGGGGTAGGAGTTTGAAAGGTATGCATATAATGTGATGCAGATTTATAAAATGAATAATAATAGAGTTGATAATAAGAAGAAGAGGGGGAAGAAAAAAGAAGGAAAAGAAACAAAGTACCTTTTTTTTTAACCCTTTTACACTTCTCTATATTCAAAATAAACTTCCTTAATCCCCCCTTGAAACTATATTTTAAAACTTTTAACAACTTTAACATACCAACCCAAGATAATAGTTTCCTCCACTTTGTAACAACTTCATTTTACATAAATATTCTTCCAATTTAAACTCAAATTCCCTATCAGAGCTGATATTCTCCCAAAAAGGATCTCTTAACTTCTCTTCCTCAAGAAATTGTCTTGTTGCAATGATAAAATCACTTAATCTATTTAATGCTTCAATGTCCTCACCTGTAAAATAGAAAAAAAAGTATTACTTACCCCATAGAATCTCACCAAATAGTTTCAGTTAAATATACAGGAGCATAAATCTGAATGCTTGTCTATTTAACATGTGTTTCCCATACATTTTAGGATTTAAATAAGGTTGGGAAAGTATAGTGTATAACCAACTCAATAGATGCTATTTGTCTTTCTTCTTTTCTTTTCCTGGCATTAATTCTTTCACCTCTTCCTTTGTTTTAGGGAGCTGTGTAATGGTGGTGGTGGTGGTGGGGTGTGGTAAGATAGAATCAATTTGAAAGAGCAGCAAGAAATAGAAGGGTAGGATATTAAACTCACCAACCCAACCAACTGGGAGGAGTTCCATTTCGTCAGTCTATAGATCAGAGCTTCTAAAAGCTTGGTTTTCCAAGGATTGCGGTTGATGCTTTACTTAGGGATGCCTGTAAAAAAGGAGAAGTGTTAGCCCTCAAAACGATATCTACCACCCACAGGACATCTTGACACTTGAAAAGAGATTCTGATTATCAGACTAAGCAGTTTCAGGGAAGTCACACACATGGAAGTGACTGCAAAAAGGAGATTGCCGATGATTAGAGTAGATCCCACAAGTGTATTAGAAAAAGCTCCTGCTCTTTCCAGCGGGAGAAGTACAACAGAGCCAGCTCTTGATTAGCCAGGGGCAAGTGGTTTTCCCACAGCAGAGAAAACACCTTCATTGCCTCTGGCAGGATAGGACACTGCTGACATGTCCATGAGTCTGTTTCTGTATCAATCAGTTAGCTTATGCTGTGTAGTAACAAACCACTTCAAAATTTCATGGCTTAAGATGGCAACCATGTATTTGGTGAATGATTTGAGTCTGTCATCTGGGCTATGCTCACTGGACTTGGCTGGGCTGACTCATGTGGCTGATATCTGTTATCTAGGTCATCTGGGAACTGGTTGGTCTGGTGGGGGACAGGGAGAGTGGCTCCGCTGGGATGACTTACTTGGTTCCTCAAGGTCTCTTACCTCCACAGGCTGGCCCAGACATGTTTACATGGTGGCAGAAGGGAAAAACATTTAGAAGGGTCAGGGACTCTATTTCTTTAAGGAACCCCAAAATACCTTGTAATCAAACATAACTGCCTACCTATTTTGCTCCCGTAAAAAGGAATCATTTTCCTTCTACTCCTAAATTAATAGTTACTCAGAACTATCATAGATTTGAAAGGTATATGTTACTGAATTCAATCCCAGGTTTACTCAAATAACCCCACAAAACTGTATACAAGCACAGATCAGCACTGCCTTAGCCTCCTTAGCATACCTGGGCTTGTCACTGTTTGCCCAGATAATTCTCCTTTGTTACATGGATAAATGTTCGAAGATAGTAAGTCAGAAGTGTAAACTATGTCAAAGGTTAACTCCTTCCTCAGATCTTCCAAAGGGAAAATTTAAACCTCTTGAAGCAAAAATAGCAACTATGGTCCTGCTTTTAAGGCAGCCAGTGATTCTAAAAGTTGCCTTGACTGAATTGTGGAAGGGTCTCTCCACCGTGGGGGGTGGTAAACTGGAAGGCACAAATCCATGAGACTTCAGGAGCAGGGGAAGGAGCCGAAGAGATGACCAAGGAGGGAGGAGAAGTTAGTAGGAGGAGAGAAAAAGAAAGTGTGAGAGAGAAAATCAAAAACAGGGAGGACGGGAGAAGGGGGAGGCTAGCACAGTTGCTGTTAAATAGTAGGGAAAAAAATGTAAGCAACATCTGGACTTTGTCCTCAAGACTCTCATGTACCTGCAATGTTTAAAACCAAGCCAGAGGAGGTGGACAGAGCCAGGACTAGGGGGAGGTGAGTGTGGCTTTCACCTCAGGTAAAAAATTTAAGGAACACAAAAACATCTCAAAAAATGAGATAAATAATATTTTAATGACAGATTTTAAAATATCAAACTTCACACAAGGAAATCTATGATGAAGAAAATACCAAAATTTTAAATAAAGAGAGGATCAATATTACTGATCTTTCCTTTTGCTTCATGTTTCCAATATGGGTCAGCACAGAACTACTTTATTTAAAAAAAAAATGTTTATTCATCATGATTTTGAAAATTATTTTTTATTTAAAAAACATCATATTAAAATATTATTTATCTTGATTACTGAGCTTTTTGTGCCCCCTCCAATGGTGTTTCTGAGGTAAGTGCCTCACTCAGCAAACCTGAGTCCCAGCCGGGGCTGTGGGAGAGGAAGTAACCTGATCTAGCAGTGATTAAGTAGGAGAGCTTTGAATCTAGACCGCCTGGATTGAATCCCAATTTTTCCTGTGTTGTAGTTCTCTCTATTCATGCTGCCAGACTTTGGGCAAAATGCCTTACCCTTGGACTCTCAGTTTTCCCTTCTTTGAATGGGGATAAAAATAGTCTTTACTTAGGGGATGGTGGGGGTGAAATGGGTTTAATATATGAATAGATGTTAAATGAATAAATAGTCCCTGGGACATAGCAAGTACTTAAAAAAGTGTTAGTGCTGAGAACTAGGAGTATGTCTATTCTGACTATGCCTCTTTGAAATAAATATTGATAAATAGGCAAAAAGACTGTTTCTATTTGGGAGTAAATCAATAGGACAATAAAAAAGCAGGCTCCCTGCTCAGTGGGGAGTGTGCTTCTCCCTCTGTCTGCCGCTCCCCCTACTTGTGCTCTATCACTCTCTGACAAATAAATAAATAAAATATTTAAAAAAACAATAAAAAAGGATGCCACTCCTCTCCCACAGTTTGAGTAACAGAAGGAAACACCCAGTCAAAATAGAGTGCAGTGAAGTAAGAGCATGCTCCTGTGATTGATTTCTGCTAGTAGATCATGAAGTGATCAAAACTACAAGGTGTATGTTGCTTTGGTGAGAATTTCCAGTGAGGCTTTGAACACAATGAACTACATTTTATTTTTTAATTTTTTTAAAGATTTTATTTATTTAAGAGAGAGAGAGAGAGCAAGCACACAGGGATGTGGATGTGGACAAGCAGGGGGAGGGGTAGAGGGAGAAGCAGACTCCCCACTGGGCAGGGAGCCCGATGTGGGGCTCAAGAGATCATGACCTGAGCCGAAGGCTGATGCTTAACCGACTGAACCACCCAGGAGCCCTTGAGCTACATTTTTAAATGGAATTGAATAAGGAAAACTGATCATAAAGAAGTGGCTACAGATGTACAAATAGACTTTGGAGAATGCTCAGACATCAAAAGCTATCATAAAAGTGTCTACTAAACACAACTTGTCACTTGACTGTATTTGCCCCCAGGGAACTTTAAAAATCCTTTCTTATGTTCTATTTTTATTTGGGAAGAAACTGTCACAATTTTTATATTTTCTATGAGAAACTATACCTTTCTTTTGAATATGGAAGAGGAGATGGTATGAAGAAGCAATATTCTCTGTGGACACCACTGAGAGTAGTAATAATAGCTAACATTTATTACATGTTTCCTATGCATAAAGTATGAAGCCAACTATAGTTGCAAAAATTTGTTATATAATTGGCCCCCAAAGGCTATGAAGTAAGTACTAATATTTTCTTTATTCTCGGATGTGGAATAGACAAAGAGAAGTACAGTTCTTTGACCAAGATCACATAGTAAGTGACTGACGTGGAGTTCCAAGCCACAGAGTCGAAATTCAGGGTCTGATTCCTAATTCTTTGTGGTTTTTTAAAGATTTTATTTATTTTCGTGCGTGAGAGAGCACGAGCGAGGTGAAGAGCAGAGGGAGAAGCAGATTCCCCGAGGAGCAGTGCTTGATCCCAGGACTCCGGGATCATGACCTGAGCCGAAGGCAGACGCTTAACCGACTGAGCCACCCAGGCGCCCCTGACTCCTAATTCTTAAGTCTAAAAGCTGTATTGCACCATTCTCTAGAGTCTTGCTATTCAAAGTGTGGCCTCTGTGCCAATAGCATCTTCAGGAATTGAAAGCTTGATAAAATGCAGAATCTCAGGCGCCAGCTTGGACCTGATGTACTGGAATCTGGATTTTAACAAGATCTTATGGTGATTCATGAAACACATGAACCTTTGAGAGGCACCGCTGTAGAGCAGGTCAGAACATTAATATTTTTGCACTAAATTGCAAAATGTCTCTACTGAGAGATAGCAATCTTTGTTGGAAAAGCTTTAAAGACGTTTTCAAATCTAATTCTCTGCTTCAAACCTTATCTTGTCAGGTTGATCATGTCATCCTGTCCTTAAATCCCTTTAGGGATTGTAATTTTTCACTCCATTTTTGAAGCATTGCCTGAAGGTGGTCCTGTCTGGACTCCTAAGGAGTCTCGGGAAAAGAACCATGCTGGTGCGTTCTATAGAGCTCAGAGTCCCAAAGAATGAATAGATCCAAAGCAACCAAAGCTGCAGTCATGTGGCGGGCTTCCTCCTTAAACGATCTCTTCCTCCTTAAACAACTCTAATGAATATTTGCACAGTGCTTTTCAGTTTGCAATACCATTTTTCCCCCCCAGAGAAAAATATATATTTGGTTAACTTGAGTTTGAAATGCTTCGAATTGGAATATTTACTAAGGATTATAGAATTTCTTAAGGTGTCTTGAAGTCCTAGATTTGCTTATGAATCCTTCACTGCCCTTACCTAAACTGGCCCACAATGAGCATCTTGCACGGAACTTGCAAGGAGCTACTTCACAAGGCAAAGGAAAGCAGGCTAAAATCAAAGATAAAGTTCTGTCTGCCATTTAGGGATCACAGATTTTATATTCATTGTGTAGGACAGCTTTCAGAGTTTAGAATCTCAGATCAAAATTTCAGCAAACTATGGGCATGCACCTAATCAGTATAGACATGAAATAACATGTGTTGGTACACTCAAAAAAGTAAGTAAATAATTTGAGCTAGCTCCAGAGGGGAATTCAGGGAATATGTGCTAGACAAAGAGGACCAAGAGGAATTTTTCTGCCAATTAGTGAGGCGACTTTCACAGATCTTAGGTAGGAACTGTCTTCTATGGTGTAAACTGAAATTCACTTATTGAAAGTGAAGTCCATCTTCACTAAGCCTATCCTGAATGGGTCTTACAAGACCAGAGGTTACTAGAATAAGACAAACCTACCCTTGGATCTTAATCCCATTTCTTATTAACTCCATGACCTTAGTAGGCAGCTTATGTTTCTAAATTTCCATTTCATCATCTGTAAAAATGGGGATCCTAAGAGCGTATACACCTCCTACATTTATTGGGAGCACCAAATAGAATCTAATGAAGCCAGGCTGGCATACAGTGAGGCCTCACTAAATTCATTCAGTAAGCAGTTTTGAGTATCTACACGGTGGCAGATCCAAGTGCTACCATAATAAGACAAAACACTAGCGGGGATCTTGGGCTTTATTGACGTAATCACACAAGCAGACGTCCAAGGCTCTGAGGGCTTATAACAGGGTTTGACCTCTTAATAGATTTTGGTGGAATGCGACTAGACAGTCTCAGATTCTGCATATACAGCAGAACATACTGAAGATGGAGAAGCAACACAAGGGAAAGGTAGAAGGAGGTACCTTGAACCTGATACTCACCCGTGAGCTCTAGCGATTTCTTTTGTAGAAACTTGCCTTGTTTGTGAGTTAAGCATCTGAGCTATTAATCACATTAAAAAAAAGGAAGCATAGGCTTTTGCCAAAACACTTGTGCAATTTAAAGACGGGGTGTGTCTACTTATGACTGCATTTCAGATGTATGGGGAGTGGTCGGCAACTGATCTCTGTTTCCTACCCCGCTCAAAGAAAGCGCTGTTTTTATTTGGTCTGCTTTTTCCGAGGATGTAATCTGGTGGCTACCCTCATTTTTTTTTTCTTTTATTTTTATGATTTTTTTTTTTCCCCAATAGAAATGAGGACAGGAAGACTGCCCTTCTGAACCTCCTCTCTGTCAAAGGACTTCTAGGGATTTTCAGCATGTGGAGGAAGATCAGAAAGTCTCCGCGGAACTTCTGCCAAGCTGCTGAAGTCAGAGATTCTTCCCACACTCCCCTGGGGCTCGTCAGTTCTTATCAAGGATTCAGGGGTGGCAGCAGAGGCCTTTTCACTTCAGAAAAGGAAGCAAGTCGAGCACGGGAAAAGAAAACGAACACTGGGAGGCACAAGGCTCCTCTCAAATGTCAACCCTTCTGTCTCTGACTGTGGCAGAGGCTTAGGTCTATGTGAAAGTGGGCGTCCGAGCCCGCAGGTCTCTGCTCAATGGGTGCCATAGAGGGGAATGTTTATTTCTGTCCACGCTGCCAAAGGCGGGTGGGTGGGAACCAGAAATTAAGAAGAATACGTGGGGTCAAATGTGCAAACCTTTTGACCTTCCTCAGTTCTGTCTTGAAAACCTCGTCCCATTCATTCAGCCTATTAGGTGCCTGTATAGTTAACAAAGCCCAACATCCTGGCTTGATACACTGAAGGCTCTTGGAGGGCTTACAAAGCATTTCGAAGAGTTAAATGTAAATGAATCAGGAACACATGGATTCAATTTCCCTGGAAATTCACATGTGCTTGGAAATGCAGGGGGGGCAGTGTCTGGCCAAATGTGCTTTGATTTATCTGACCCCAAAATATATCCCTCCCCTCTCTTTTTCCTCCCCTCAAAATCATTCAAAACTTTGCTTAATGTCAAACTATGGCTGGGTTCTTGAGACCCTTGAAACCTGGAGCGGTTTGAGTTCCTGGAGTTAAAAAGGGCATTCAGGGAGCCTTATTCCACCACCCCCTGCCCCCTAGCTAAAGGATCTCACATGGTTTTCTTCTATATCACAGGGTTAAATTAAGGCAAGGATGTGATGATGTTAGTTCAATCACAAAGCTGACCACCCCACTGCAATCCACGGAAAACTTTGCTTCCTGCAATGAACATTCCTATTCGCAGGACGTGGTCCTGCAACTCATTTCTGCCAGTAAAAACCAGGTTGGCTTCTTCGAGGAAACCACCACTTGGATAAAGGAGTAGAATTATATAACCATCATCATCATCATTATCATCATACACCTAACATGTGTTCAGTTAGAGAGTTTCAGAACACCTTTTAAAATAATGATCACATTTAGTAGCCGTAACTGTCCCTTACACAGAGTGCTAAAGACAGCTAAGAACTGCTTAGAATTGTTTAGAACCTACTTAAAGCTGTCAGGTAGAGGGATCCCTTAGTGGGTCGACCTGGGGGCTGGCCAATAGAGTCTCATAAGTTTTTTTTTTTTTTAAAGATTTTATTTATTTGACAGAGAGAGACACAGCGAGAGAGGGAACACAAGCAGGGGGAGTGGGAGAGGGAGAAGCAGGCTCTGTGCTGAGCAAGGAGCCTGATGTGGGGCTTGATCCCAGGACCTGGGATCATAACCTGAGCTGAAGGCAGACGCTTAACGACTGAGCCACCCAGGCGCCCCGAGTCTCTTAAGTTTGAGTCTCATAAGTTTGACTAAGGATCCTTTAGACACAACTGTTCCGGCTCCCTTCTTTCTTGGGAATTTCCGATTGAGAAGAGAAGGGAGACGGTCGACTTGTAATCCTAAAGTCTCATCACAGAATGGAATCAAGCTATGCTTTGTCAGAGGCTAATGTTGACTGCAGTAATTATTTGGGTAATCAAGAAGCAGCTGGATAAAGCATCTATACTTTTGGTCCCTTGTCACTGTTAATTGATTTTTACCTTGTCCTTTTGCTCCCTCTTAGGCCAACTGGAGACCACTTCCTATTTAGGCATGTACTTCTTCCTGCCTGGTTTTCTCCCTACCCACCTGGCTAACATTGTTTTCTTGGTATCTTTATAAATATTTCTTCTGTAGGTGTGATTTTTCTCCTGTGATGATGTTTGCACCTGATGACCACCAGAGGGAGCCGCTTAACGACCTTAGTGATGAAGGAGGGCAGAGCAGGAAGAAGGTAAGGGCAACTTCTGGCTGACTCTCCAAGGGTATCCTGGGCTATTCTCAGCTTTTCCTGCTATGCCTCAGCAATACTCACTCCTTTTTTTCCTGCCTTTTTTTTCCTCTTCTACCTAGACTCGTGTTCCCAGCATGTTGAATGACTGGTTCCTCCTCCTAGATTCCTTAAAGTTCTGGCTTAAATATCACCTTTTCAGAGAGGCATTCCTAGATCACTCTATGAAATGAAGGTCCCAGACTCCCTCAATTTTTGCCTGTCACATATAATCCTGTTTATTGCCTTTATAACATATTGGTGAACCTCTTTATTTACTTGCTTGTTTACTGTCTTTCTCTTCAGCTAGGACTGAAATCTCTTGCAGCTAGGGATAGCTCCTGACTTGTGCGTCACTTTCCCCTTGCCTAGGAAAGCCTTACATACAGTGGCTGATCAGTGAAAAATTACTGATGAGTGGGTTATTCTAGTGAGCAGTCCAAATGTGGGGGGTAGTATCCCTTTGGAGGACTATGAGGTCAGAAACCAATCATCATTGTGAGCAGTCAGTATTCTGATACATCTTTTTTTCAAAGACAGAGTACGTGTCCACCATTTTTACTCACATAAAGTAGCCGTCTGATTCTAAGAAGCCAATATTTATAAAGTGACCACTCTTAACCATGTACGCTGTGAGATGCTGAGGCAAAACATGGAGCTTGACATTTTCCATTCATGGCATCATCACTGATGAGTGTGACAAGAGGGAAGTATGAAAACAATACGAACTGCAATGATGACAAATTCCTACCCGAAGGAATTGATCACAAGTCTTATCAAACCAGCTTTTTATTGAGTTCTCTAAGAGTATGTTAAGTATACAATTAGCTTGTTATTTAATTAGTGATTATTTCTACCCTAGATGAGTACATAAAAAGGAATTAAGCTTTCAAAGGTAAATAAAAAATCCGATCTTTTCTCTTTGGGTACGTAAAGAGATAAAGGAAACGAAAATAAAGAAAAATAAGAAAAACGACAGGTAGATTATTTCACTATTCAAAATATATGCCATAAATTTTTTGATATTGTGCTAAAGTTGGTTGTAAGTTTTGTTCTGATTCTCCTAGCAGCCAGTGTAATGAGTAAAATATGATTTAGTATGTGATTTATAGGCAGGGCCAGCTACATAATTTGCTGGCTCCAGTGCAAAATGAAAATGTGGGGCCCCTTATTCAAAAAGCAGGAAAAATGCCATTAAATGTAATAAAACATGAAACTTTTTCCTTCTTCCACGCTCTCACTCTAGACCTGTCATGGTGTTTTTTATTTGTTATTTAATGGCTCGCTCCCTCGGGCATGGGAATACTGGCTGGTAAAGCAGACTCTCAACAGGCACTGCTGTGTTTCCCCCCACCCGCCCCACCCCCTTACTTGCCCACCTGCTGCTGTGTTCTCCTTCCTGCCCCCACCAGACCTATATACTGTGCCCTCTTTGGGGGCCAAGAAGCCAGCCTGCCCTTCCCATGGCCTGCTGCCCCAAGCCACCAAGAATAGGCAACCCCCAAA
The DNA here is from genome assembly GCF_029215605.1 of Mirounga angustirostris. NCBI lineage: Eukaryota > Metazoa > Chordata > Mammalia > Carnivora > Phocidae > Mirounga > Mirounga angustirostris. The sequence goes on along the minus strand of NW_026991712.1, from coordinate 18,668,676 downwards.
GGATTTTCAATCAGTTGCCTGTGGGATGGGATCAGTACCTGGATTTGGTATGAACAAGAGGCTTGCCCCACCAAGCACATGGACCAAGCATCATAGCAGAGACCACCACTGCTATGTCCCGCCCTGAGACACCGCAGGGTCTGCATCATCTGACCCCTTCCCTACCCATGGCCCCTGCCTCTGCACAAACCCTCCCTGGTCTGTATAGCGCTCAGTGGCCTGAGAGAGAGGGGCCAGGCAGTGCCTGGGGTGCAGTGGGGCAGGGTGTATCAGCAGTGTCGGGGTGGGCCTGGGGAGGAGGTCAGCTGGGCCAGCCTAACAAAGGCAATACAGTGCGAAGCCAAGAACCCATCCCAGGGAGGCAGGAAGACAGTGGGAGGGAGGTGGGGCTGCACAGGAGCTGAGGCTCCAAGCTTGGTGCATGCTGCATTGTCCCAAGATACAAAATGTATATTAACACGTACAAAATATACATTTAAAAATAAAATTATTAAAAATTTCAAAACAGCAAACAAAGAGCACTAAAATCAAAGCAAGGGAACTTTCTGAGGATGGGGCCTAAAGGGAACAGCACCATTTACATGAAGTTGACCCCATTTATAAAGCCTGTAAGTTAAAAACAAAACAAAGCACCTTAGTTGCTAAAGAGAAACACATCTGACCTTGACACTGAGAACTGAGAACTCAGAGAAGTTTCTCATAGATGTCTACATAAAGAAGACATAGTGTTATATAATTGGCAATGTCCTTAGAATGTCTCATTAATTCAGTAAAACTACCATTCTTAAGTGCCCACGGTTAACCTTAAAAATAAAACTACCAGTTATTGTATCAGCAAAAAAGGGTTTATTAGGAAACAGCAGAGAATTGCAATTCATGACAAGTAAGCAATGGCAAAACCATAGGCAAGTCTGGAGAACAAAAGGAAAGAAATGTTCTTTTATAGAGAAAAAGGGGATGTTGGGAAGACAGTTATAAACAAGAAGTTCACTGGAGTAAACTGGCAATTCAAAGTATTCTGCCTTCTCATTGGCTGAGTTGTGACTGGCTCTCACTTGCTGGACTGATGCTGGGGCAGGAGGAAAACCTTTCTTCCGCCTGCTGGGGTAGTAAAGTAGCATCAGCCAACAAGGTAGATCTCTTCCGGTAGGGTTTGCAATTGAGGGCAAGTGGTAGGGGGTGAGAGCTCCCCCTGCTGGTGTCCCAACTCCATTTTATTATTATTTTTTTAAATTATTTTTTAAAATCATTATTTATTTATTTTTATTTTTATTTTTTTAAATTTTATTTTATTATGTTATGTTAATCACCATATATTACATCATTAGTTTTTGATGTAGTGTTCCATGATTCATTGTTTGCATATAACACTCAGTGCTCCATGCAGTACGTGCCCTCTTTAATACTCATCACCAGGCTAACCCATCCTCTGCCCCCCTCCCCTCTAGAACCCTCAGCTTGTTTTTTAGAGTCCATAGTCTCTCATGGTTCGTCTCCCCCTCTGATTTCCCGCCCTTCATTTTTCCCTTCCTACTATCATCATCTTTTTCTTCTTTTTTTTTTTTAACATATAATGTATTATTTGTTTCAGGGGTACAGGTCTGCGGTTCATCAGTCTTACACAATTCACAGTGCTCACCATAGCACACACCCTCCCCAATGTCTATTTTAAATGAGGTTTCCTTATTTTCACACTACTATGCATCGTCATTGTACTTACTTCCCAGTAGGGAAGAGCAGAAATAAGTACATAAACAAATAAACAAACCAAAAATCACCATTCCACAAGCCGTAGGAGATGCTGGACTGCCTTTCCAGACTCTACCTGCCCATCATCTCTCATCATCCCATCTTCTGCATTTCAGCTCGAAGTCTCCTCTCTTAAGGAAGGCTCCCCTCTTCTCCAACTAGACCAGGTGCCTTTTGCACTCATCATGGTCCCCTCTATTTTAACTTCATGGGACTGTTCACAGAGTCTGTAATTACGAATTTGTTTATATTGTCATTTGCTTATTGTCTACTCACCCCAGGCGAGACTCTAGGCTCAAAGCAGTAGGGCATATTTTGTTTTGCCTCCATTATATGTCCCTAGTGGCTAGCACAATATTTCTAAGATTTGTGGAAGCTTTTCTCTTTGCAATGGGCAGATCCAATAACAAATGTCTTGAATACACACTTCATGTCGGATTTATTGGGGCATCCTGGGGACAAAATAATGAGCAAGACACATGATCCATGGCCTCAGAGAGGATTCTGTTCCTCTCCAAACTTACTTATCAATTTTTGCCCACTGTTTCTTTACTCCAATCATATATTTCACTTGTTGTTTCTTGAACATACTCCATCTGTTTCCACTTCAATTCTTTTTATCAAAATGCCATCCTTCCAGATATTTCCTTCTATTCCTTACTTTTTTTTAGAGAAAAAAAAAAAAACAAGATGATGGGTAGGTAGAGTCTGGAAAGGCAGTCCAGCATCTCCCACAGCTTGTGGAATGGTGATTTTTGGTTTGCTTATTTGTTTATTTGGTTTGTCTCTTTTTTTGAGAGAGAGAAAGAGAGAGAGAATCCCAAGCAGGCTCCACACCCAGCACCAAGCCTGACGAGGGACTTGATCTCACAACCCTGAGATCATGACCTGAGCCGAAATCAAGAGTCAGACGCTTAGCCGACTGAACCAACCAGGTGCTCCTCCTTTCTATTTTTTAAACTTCAGATTGACTTCCATGTTGTAGAAATTTCTAGGAGCCTCCCTCTCCCCCAAATAAAGTCTTCTCTTCAGTAGTTAGAGATTTTGATAGGGTGCATCGTATCCTGCCTGACAACTACACTGGCCCCCTCTTATCCACAGGGGTATGTTCCAAGACCCTCAGTGGATGCCTGAGACCACAAATAGTACTGGAGCCTATATATATGATTTTTTTCCCTATACACACACACCTATGATAATTTAATTTATGAATTAGGCACAAAGAGAGATTAACAAACAATAACTCATAATAAAATAGAACAATTCTAACTATATACTATAATAAAAGTTATGTGAATGTGGTCTCTCTAAGTATCTTACTGTATTGTACTCATCCTTCCTCTTGTGAAGATATGAAATGATAAAATGCCTGCATGGTGAGATGAATGAGGGGGGTGACATAGGCACTGTGACAGAGCCTTAGGCCACTGTTGACCTTCTGATGATTTGATGGAGGAAGGATCATTTGCTTTTGGGCCACCATTGACTGGCGGTAACTGAAACCATGGAAAGCGAAACCACGGATAGGTCGTTTCCCAGCCTCCCTTGCAGCTGGGTGTGGGTATGTCCTTCATTCTTGCCAATGAGTAGGAGAGATGGCTACAGCTTCCACATCATGTACTTAAAAGGAAATTGTTTGCTCTCCACTTCAAATTTGTTTGCTCTTATCTTGATCTGGAATGTGAACGATGATGATGGAAACCCCACTTCCACCATGTGGAAAACATGTCTCCAGAGAAAGAAGATAAAGTTAGTATTTGGTTATCCTTGTCTCCTAATACAGAGTACTTAGTTTAATTTATATTATTTAACTTGAATGTCCTAAAGTCCTCTTTTATTTATGGATATGCTATCTTTATACAATTCTCTCTCACACTAACTGCTGTCCTTAATTATCCATTTTTAAAAATATATAACAAATTGGACCAATGTCAGAATATCAAATTATATTTTTTTGGGAAAGGGGGATGATCAATCAACTTGTAGTTGCCACTAAAAAATGGAATCAGTTGAAATTTTCCTGGAAATGTAGTCTTTCTTTTTTTTTAACAGGAAATGGGGAGGAGGAATCTGATGTGTATCTGAGGTCCTTCTGTAGCAGGAGAACTTGACCAGTAATGAATGCAGGCATTTTACTGTACCACCTTGAAATAGCATCAGTTATCAGAATTACATCACTGAGGATGAGACAGAAAGCTTGGTAAAATGGCAAGCATTTGGGGATTCTCTTTCTTCTCCCAACCTCTGAAGAAAGATCTGACTAACTCTAAACACCAAAAATGGCCTTTCTTCCCTATCATCTCCCATTAGTGACCCTAGATCATTGGGTATAGTAATTTAAAATCCTTTACTCTTAGATTTGAGCTTCACTTTTTTCGAAGTAGGAAAATGATGAAGAGAGAGGAAAGCATCTTTGATTTTTTTCCAAACTCTTCAACCTATCAATCTTATTTCATAAAATAATTATCAACTTCACTGTTCCAGAGCAGGACGACCAACAATAAATCTGTAATTGTTTCTGTGGACAGACTCCCTGGAGACAATTGGCTGAGAAGTTATTTATCAATACAACATAGTATAAGTTTTAAAAAGCAACATTATTTGGGCGCCTAGGTGGCTCAGTTGGTTAAGCGACTGCCTTCGGCTCAGGTCATGATCCTGGAGTCTCGGGATCGAGTCCCGCATCGGGCTCCTTGCTCAGCAGGGGGTCTGCTTCTCCCTCTGACCCTCCCCCCTCTCATGTGCTCTCTCTCATTCTCTCTCTCAAATAAATAAATAAAATCTTTAAAAAAAAAAGAGCAACATAATTTGAAAGAAATAAAAGTACAGAAATACTTTCAGTTGAGAATCATTCCCAGTAGAAGAACTCTTCACCAATAGAGGCTCTAATGCAAGAAATTCTTCAACTCCCTCATTTTCAAAGTATCTCCTAGTCTTAAAAATTGACGTTCTCTTTCTGTCTCATGCTCCTCTCTCTTCTTCTCATACTCTTTTGGAAAACTTTGGTGTTAACATGTCCTCTAACTGACTCCTTTCTTTCAACTGGCCTCTGATCTAAGTTCACCCTCCAAAAAGTAACTCACAAGGCCCTTTGTGATCTATCCCCTGCCTGTCTTTTTGTTCATTCACAACCTGCCACTCCCAAGTACATCCAGGATTCCCACCGTGTCTTTCTTCCATGGAAGTTTCTTCAAATGTTCTCTTCTCTCCTCTGGAAGACCTAAAGATATCCCAACATCCCACCCACTGCTTTGGCTCCAATACCTTTTTCTGGCAAATTTTCATCTGTTCTCTAAATCTTGGGTCTTCTTGATATTGTCTCCACCCTCCCTTCTTGCCCCAGATACTTTCTGTAAGTTCAGTACCCTGACAGTTTTACTTGTATGGTGTCCTGCATATTCAATCACAATCATTTCTTTACTGCCTGGGGCCTTTTACAGACCCTAAGTAACTTGACAGCTTGGTTGATGTCAACCCATCTTTTTATTGCCAAAGCTTAAAATAGTGCCTTCATATATAGTAGATGTTCAGTAAGTGTTGAGTTTAGTAGGTGAAGAGCAGAAACAAAACCTGACATAATATTTTTACATTTCTCTAATTATAGACTTAATCCAGGTTGTTAGCAAAAGTCAATCTGTGGAAGAAAAATTAGGATCAAGCCTATTACACCACGTACTTATCTTCCTCCTAGTTTCAAAGTTCTTTTAAAAGAGGAATTAGCAGTTCTTTAATACATCAGCACTATAATCCCCTTTCCAAAAATGCCAGAGGTCACCTGGAAGTAGAATGGCTGAGCAAGGATTAAAATGTAAGAATAGGGGACTTTGGTTAAGTTAACTGGATCACTGCATCCATGTCCTTGTTAAATATGCTTTGTGGACCATGACAAGAAAGCATGGTGGGGGGTCATGGGTTGAAGAGGTTAAGAAGGACAGAAGGTTTATTGATTGATAGTAATCAATTCATCTTACACTATGCTTCTCTTCTGATCGCCCCGCTTATAGCTCTTCAACCTGATAACCTTCATTAATGATGGACAAGAGTTACATGTCTCTAGATTTTGTGATGCTTATTTTTGTTACATAGACACTCTGTTCAGATCTCAAAATACTGGCAATCCCCATGTAAATAAAAAAATCCCCACAGTTTTTTTTTTTTCCCCACAGTTTCTAAAAAGAGTGGAGAGAACTTTAAATTTTCTTAAAGAATAAAAATGATATGAAATATCTAATTCTCCTTTGGAATTAACCGTTTGCCTCTGCCAAAGGAGATGTTTACCTACAGCCCATGAATTTCCCTTCCACTTGTAGACTGAAATCTCATATAAAATCTACCAAAATTATTTCTTGAGTTTGTTGGTTTATCATGGTGGACTGGGGAAAATGATGGGATTTTTCATAGATAAAACCTTGGGCTTAGGGGTGCCTGGGTGGCTCAGTCGTTAAGCGTCTGCCTTCGGCTCAGGTCATGATCCCAGGGTCCTGGGATCGAGCCCTGCATTGGGCTCCCTGCTCAGCGGGAAGCCTGCTTTTCCCCTCCCATTCCCCCTGCTTGTGTTCCCTCTCTGGCTGTGTCTCTCTCTGTCAAATAAATAAATAAAATCTTAAAAAAACAAAACAAAACAACCCTAGGCTTATGTCTTGGGGCATCTCAGTAGACTTCAGTCATAGAAGAAAAGTGAACCAGAGGCATGGGTACTTTATGCAACATACTCTGCTGGTAATCTGAGCTGAAACCTTGAGACAGAGACAGAAAGAGTAGCTGCCTGATAACTATCTCTTATTTACATTGAGCTTGTCCATAATTCTTGTTGGGTTCCTTGAAGTCCCCTGAATCATCAAATAGAGTTTCCATTTTCTTAAACTCACTTGAGTGAGTGGTTATAAACAAAGAGCAAAAGAATGTAGAGTGCTTAACCGTCTTCTTATGTTCTAAGAGAAGAATTAGGCACTTACTATGCCAGGGACTGGTTGTGCTCAGAACTTCATGTTTTATATACATGTCAGATAAATATTAAAATGTATATAATGTATTTCAAAACCTTCACTTACGAAGTAGGCATTATTAAGTCCATTTAACAGAAAAGGGGACTGAAATTAAAAGATATTAAGTCACTTGCTCAGTGTCTTCTATCTGGTCATTATGGGAGATGGAATTCAAGTTTTTTTTTTAATCTCATGAAAATTTTGTCAAAGTTCTTACCACCATCAAAGTGGAAAATCTTGCAGGAAATAAAAAGACAACAAAAAAATATACAGAGAATGGAAGGAGTAGTGAGTTTAAAAAAATTAGCATTGGGAAAAATTAAGCCCATTCTTCTAGACATAAAACAGACCCAAACTGTGTGAGTGGGAGTGGGGAGAAGATTAAGAAGAGGAAGAGGAAGAGGAAAGATGGAGAAAGAAGAATGGTCCCATGATGGAAACTTTTCTGAATCAAAGTACTCAGGGGATTACCAAAGCTGAATTTTTTGAAATGTACTCTTTGAGAACAAATGGAATAAAAATGCTTCACTCACTTAAATTAAATAATAAAACATAGTCAACAAAACCAACTGATGATTTAACTTCTACTTCTCCTCATTATACTTTATGAAGCAAAATAGGATCCTTATGTGAATGATTTCAATATATCCAATCTATAGTTGTTACCCTACCTAATTTCCTTCATATGATTTTCTTATTGTAGAGTCTGTAGCTTCCAACCCCGGATTCTTAAGATGTTCCTTGCTTGCCTTGAACTTCCATGTACTTGCTTCAAGTTCAGTGTTCACATCAGTGAAACTTAGCTTCACAGATGTAGTTTGGTAATGTATTCACAAATACACAGGAGCTATGATTGTTTGTGCTTAGGAAACATGAGGTTTTGCAAAGTTAAACGGTTTTAAATGTTTTCCTTCATTATTCAGTTACAGAACGTCTTAATGTCCATTCTGAATCTTCACATGCAGGTCTTCTCAAATATTTTTGATTCCAGTTTCTTCTTTGGGAAGAAAAGCTCATGATGCTCATGTTTGGGGAAACTTAAAATGGGAATTCTGTTCTTGACCAAGATTCATAAAACACAGACCTGGAAATACCAGTTGATCTTCAAACCTTGCCTAGATATTTACTCCTGCCTTTTCCTGTGCTACTTTTTAGGGCTGATTTCCACTAGAGAGGTAAATATGGCAACCATTATTCCTTCTCAAACATTAGTAACTTGCTCTGTGAAAATCCCTCATTTCTTCCCCGAGGATCCAAAAGACCAGGAATTTCAAAAGTAGCTTCTCTTCAGTGAAAGTTTGAGGATTCCTTTTTTAAAGTCAATGAGATATAATAGAAAGTCATGTATGTGAAATCTGTTAGCATCCAAGTTGGTAATGTTGTGACATCCAACTTGTTACTTAACCTTTCTGAGGCTTAGCTGTCCTATCTGTTTGGAAAAATTATATCTACATCATAGGAGTATAGTAGGAATCTACAATGTAATGAAGTCTTTCATAATATATCTAGACATCACAAGTGCAATAAAAACAGTTCCCTTATTTCTTACTCAGTTTCCTGCATGTCTCAGGATATTATGTCTTGCTGGACTGATCCTCCAGAAATCTGGATCACACCCAGAACATAAATTCCCCGCTGCCTAATGTCTGTCTTTGCAAATATTACCTTAAACACATTGCATGTGGAAAAAATACAATTAACTGGACAGTGAAAACTAAATGCAGAATTCAGACATTCAAAACAAGGTCTTTGTTCCCAAAGAACTTAGAGTTGAAAACACTTTGATAAATTCACATATAAATAGTATTAGTAACACAAGGCAGTTCATGATACTCAAAGAACAAATAAAAATAAAGAGAAAGGGCGCTAAAATTTCAGAGGAGGGAGAAAATGAGGAGGTGGGACCTGAGTTGCAAATTCTTGAAAGGGTATGGTCTTCCCATGGAATCTGCCAGGCTCTTGAGGAGTTTGCGAGTGATGATGGAGATTGTTTTAACCCTACTGTGCCCCTTCAGTGTGCACATTTTGGGTAGAGGTTTCTGCTCCTGTAGTATAGTGAGTTTCTAGGTGGTCTGGATCTGAGTTCTTAGCATGAATATTGTCATAGGTGACAGCTGGAGGGATGGAGACCACAGGGGACAGGATGAAGAAACAATAGCGTGCCCGAGATACCCCTAAGATTATATTCCAGCCCCTCTACCAGGAAAGAAAGAATAGTGGCCTTCGAGACCCATGTCAGTTCTTTTTCTTCTTTATCTGGTTTCCCAAACATGGGAGACATAGATAAGGTTATGGAGAAGAGTTTGGCTCTAACTGGCAACTTGAGTATTTCCTAGATCTAGTTTAAAATATGGAAATAAAGCAAAACCTTGGAAAACAAGAACTAAAAGACTCAAAACAATGGTGTTTTAGAAGTCTCCTAAAAAATAAGTCATGCTAATTTAATAGAACAATATTATGCTTTTAAAGCTAAGAGCCATAACATATGGCAGTGAGAGCAGAATGCCAAAGGAAACGATGAAAAGACCTGCCATTCACCAAGTCATCACTAGAGGGGGTGGTTGCACACAGATAGGGTTCACTTCTGAGCAAGTAGCTCACCCTTCTACAGTGCAGATTTCCCACCTCCACCAGCCGGTCACAGATTTCTGTTGCCATGGGAACCCCTAAACAAGGAGTAAATATGTCGACAATAGCCATAGACAATTTTATTTTTCATCCTTTTTTAATGCATGGCAGTCTCAGAGCACTCCATCTGTAGCCTGATGTTGCTTACTGGCCTGTTAAGTCTGGGCAGCACAAGCCATCCATTATTGCTAAATGGTATCACAGCCCGTAGCTCTGTTCACACACTGTGGTGCATTGTAAAGGTCCCTGCTCTATGGAGAGGAAAAAAAAAACCCTCTTTTTCCCTCCCCTTCCCCCCCACCCTGAGCTTGCTCCCCCTTCCAAGTGCAGCTGAATCTTCAAATGTAGATAACTCCTGAGTCTGTATCAGGCTAGTAGACACTCACAATGAGTAAGCATGGAGAAAGCCAATTTAATTTGGGGCAAAGAAGAACTGAAAAAGAAGCATTAGATTCATTCTTTGGGACTCCAAAGTAGATGTTCAACGTGGCTGGAATATACTTAAAATAATTTGGCTTACTGAAATGAAGTTCGTGATAGAATTAAGGCTAACGATTAAGGCCATAACTGAGCTTGTATAAAAACAGTCCCTTTTGTAGGAGATAGCTCTAGGCCATTAGGAACAGCCCCAGCCAAGGATGTAAATTAAGCAGAGAATGGGGCTGTGCTACTGGTGACAAGTTACCTTATTACCTCTGCCTTGACCTCCGTGGTTGTGTTCGTTATTTACTATGTACCTACTAGGTGTTATGCACTCTTCTGGATACAAGTATTAGTGGAAATGACCCTGCACTTGAGATGCTTACAGGCAAGGGATTTTTTACCCTCTGAGAACTGGACCTGATCTAAGGAGAAACTAAGGTTGCTATGGCAATAACACAGATTCCTAACTCACAGTTAACACCTCTCCTCTCTACCAGGCCCCCTTCTCATATGAAATGAAGGAAGGGCTCGCGGAATGACTAGGAGAAGCAGGGCTGTAGACTGGGTTCTTGAGGTCAGGAACTAACTCCACTGGTTCACAGAAGTACCCTTTGTCGATCCACTGATATGTACCACATAATAGATCTTCAATAAATTTGTACTCACTAAATAAAAATCTAGAGGAATGGATGAATGGGTGGATGGATGGATGGATGGATGGATGGATGGATGGATGGATGGAATAATGAAATGGGTGAAGCACTTTGAGGATTCTTGGTGGATATGTTTAAAATGGAAAAATATTAAATACTTATTGTATTGTAGAATGTCAAACCTAGATAAAAAATAAAAATATTCAACATTCAGTCTTTAATTCTCACTTAATCTCCCAAGTTTTACCTTTCAGTGAGCTAAAATTTCTTTTATCACTCTAAACTTTCTTTTTTTTTTTAAAGATTTTATTTATTTATTTGAGACAGAGAGAATGAGAGAGAGAGAGAGCACATGAGAGGGGGGAGGGTCAGAGGCAGAAGCAGACTCCCTGCCGAGCAGGGAGCCTGATGCGGGACTCGATCCAGGGACTCCAGGATCATGAGCTGAGCCGAAGGCAGTCGCTTAACCAACTGAGCCACCCAGGTGCCCCACTCTAAACTTTCTAAACAGAGTACTGAAATCATGGCACCAACAAATATCCATCTTTAGGGTAGTAAAAATTCATGTGTGAATTATTAAGAAGAAAAAGAAAATGAAATAATTTGCTGTCCAGTTTCTGGGAGGGGTGTTCTAAATTCTAAATGCCATTCCTGTAGAGAATTGATGGACTTTCCTTGAAACTTCCATTGCAATTTGGGTTCCTGGTACAAGGGAAATTCCCATCTCAGTCTAAGATTTCCCAGAGAATACAAAACTAGAAAGGGTGGAAGGATCATTGGGTTGTGGGCCATTTTCATTCAGCCATTGGTGATGCTACTGTGAAAATATTGGCCAGTACTGGCTTCTTTCTAAAAGGACCTCGGGGTATCTACTTAACTGGAAACACACTCAGCAGTTATAGCCAAGAGGGGCGACCTTTCCCCAAATGATTCTTGTTTTGTGATTCAGCATGTGAGTCATTTGATTAAGAACAACTTCCTTTCAGTCCCAGACACTCCTTGGGAAATTTGGATCTCTTCTGATTTGGAGAGGAATCCTCAGGTCAGATGCTAAGGCTTCAGGTTTGAGATGATCTGTCAGGGAAATGGAGTGATGGAGAATTCCTGTAGCCTACTCAACTACAGAGAAACTGGTAGTATCCTGGTAAGAAATCAGATTTTGGCATCAGAAGATTGCCTATCTAACGGATACTTTTAAAATGCTTGCAGAAAAATGTTGTGCTACTACACGGCTAAATAACAAGCATATGTGATTGTTCAGAGTGGAAAAACCCATTCATACATTCATACATGTCATGGACCCCTCAGCATCTACTCCACACCTTCCTTTTTATATAGGAACCATAGAATTGAGGTAGAATGGACTCAGCACCAGTCCTAAGGGTGGTCTTAAGTGCATAAGTTAATCCCACCCCTCTTGGGACAATGCTTAGGTTAGGAATGGGCTCTTAACCAAACTTAAGTTAACCAGGACAAGATATTTTCCTTGTCCTAAGAAACCTAGATCATTCCCATCAAAGTGAACCTAGCAAGTGTTCCATGGGTTAAGGAAAGATATCGTTTTTTTGGTTTTTTTTTCCTGGATACAGAAAAACATGTATGTAGTTCTAGAAACTGTAGACACCTACACTGTAGCCAGCTGGGGAGCTCAGTCTTAGGATGTATTCGAAGGAAGAAAAGGAAGCTGGAAAGAAGCTGGTAACATCAATAAGCTCCTGGATCAAACCAAGACCATTCTTCTGTTATATTCTTTTTATATAAGCTGAAATATTTCCTTTATTATTTAGGCTATTTTGAGTTGGGCTTTCTCTTACTCCTGACAGATGAATGCTTACGGGTATAATCATTTAGTTGATCATTCAATCATTTATTCTGTAAATACTGACAGTCTACCAAATCATAAAGACAGAGGTTGTCCTTTCCCTCCAGGAGAACAGGGTAGACTGGAAAGACAGAAAGAAATGAAGAATAAATATGTAGCATGATGAATGCTAGATGCAAACAAATAGATACAAGTCTAGTGGGAGCAAGGAGAAAGGAACCCTAAAATATGTCTTGATGGAGGCAATCAGGGGAGCTTCTTGGAAGAGATGGCATTGAGATAGCGATTAGAGTGAGAGTTGGAAATAAGGCAAGTGAGGGCAATCCAGGAAGAGAGAAACATGCCTACAAAGAAATTTAGGCACAAGAATCCATGGCTTATTTGAAATAGGTACACTATAAAAAGCAAGGTAGGGGAATGGCCACAGTTGAGGCTGGACAATTAGCCAGGGCTAGATTGAAAATCTTTCATCTGTCTTAAAACAGAAGGTATTTTGTTCTTGTTGTAAGGAGAGCTGTTAAAAATACTGACCAGAGTTTCCATTTTGAAACCACGTATTTTATGAGTTCTTAGTCTCTATATGATGGAAAGTAGTAAAGATTATGGGCTTTAGAGTAAAACTCTCTGTTCTTAAATCCTGGTTCTGCTGTCTCCCAGTGCCTTGGTTTCCTCACCTGAAAAATGGGTGCAATGGAGTTGTGAGATTTAAAGAACTTCTTAGTGGTAGGTACATGGTAAACTAAAAATATATGTTTTTATCCAAATTCTCCCTTGCTGATTTCAGTTCCTAACAATATTATGAGTAAGATGCTTTGGCCTGATGAACAAACTAGTGTATGAAAAAAGCTCTCACCCTGCTTTTTGTTATACAGTGGCTAGGTCTCAAATCTGAGACTTTGTTTTAAAGGTTAGGCATCCATTGTTACATAAAACTTAGTGAACTCTTTGTCCAGGGTGTTAATTTACAGTTCAGCTATATTTATGTTTCTGGAGCAATGTGTGCCTACCAATAGGTAGGGTAGTCCATTTAAAAGTAAATTAAAGATATTATACCCTCTCCCCCCAAATAATATATCTCCATACATCAAAGAGAAGGTAAAATGTAAAGATATAGTAAGAGGTGTTCAGCAGGAGACCTATAATAGCTCATGACAGTTCTATGAAGTAAGCAAGGTGAGTTGTCCATGTAAAATTTTGTCTGAATGGAAAAAAGTAACCTCAATATATGAGTATGATAGGCACAGTTGATATTCAGCTGGTGTTTTTGGTCAGACGTTCTTCTGATTAACCAAGGGCTGAGCCATAACACATATTAAACCTTTTAAATATTATACTTGCCACTACAATTCCCAATCTTTACTCTTAAAATTTACAGAAGAGTGATGTTGGTAGGCAGAAACAGTGGGTTAGGTCAGTACTAGTTGTGTGGGAATTGAGTTCAGGGGAATAAAAAGCAACAAATTCCAGATGAAGAGTATGGAAGGAGATTGGGGAAGCCACAAGGCAGTGCTGTGGGGAGTGTGCTCTCCGCTGCAAGGAACCAAGCAGACCTCAATATGTGTTCCACCTTCTCTCTTTCTAACCATATGCATTTGCACATGTTATTTAACTTCCCTGAGTCTCAGCTTAGATGGAGAATGAAGATAATGATTCTTACCACAAAGAGTTTCTGGGAAAATTAAAAGAGATCATTATCTAGTGCGGTATCTGGCATAAAGAATAAATGCAAATGGTATCTGTTATTGTTATCGACCTCTGACTAGCAGGACTGGGAAATTTGGTCACTTGATATATTACAACCATTTAGGCAAGGAGAACTGATTATGGGTATCTACTAAAATTTCCCTGTTGCCCAACAACTGGAGAAGTCTTAAAGAATTTGTAAGGAATATTTCCAGGATCACTCATTCCATCATAGCTATACTATATTATTAAAGCGTCATCTATCACAATTTCAACAAACTGTTGAGATTAAACTTTGCACAGATGGGAACAAACACTAATTCCTGTCCATTTCATTTTACTCTATCATTCCATCCCCAGACCAGGCAAGGTGTCCTGTACAACTAAATGTTCATGAATGTGTGTTGAATGCTTGAAGACATGGGTAGACTACACCTTAAGATTACTACCAGAAATCAAGCACTGCCTTTAAGATATAACTGTTCTTGAGATGGTTTGCTCTCATTTTAACTGCACTTTTATAATTTTCTCATTCAGTTGTGCCTTGTCACATGATTATTTTACTTCTGTTTTGTATCCTTGACTGAACTCCTTGAAATTCATCAGTGCCAGGTGGATAATTGATTCTCAGCAAATGTCTACTAGATATTGAAGTAATCTATGAGATATTGTATTGTTTTAAGATGACTTGTCCTTCCCATGGGTATATACAGCAAGCACATATAACATCTCTTTAGAGATGTGACACATGACACTCTCAGTTTCAGTGACTTGTGGGTCACAAGTGCTTTGCCTCTTGGACTGGCATAAGCAGGGAGACATACTCAAGCTGTAGAGTCATACATGTCACACTTCTGATCATGGTAGTCACCTATTCTGAATCATTCTAGCTTTCATTGCCTCCCCAGAGTCTGCCAGTGCCAGCAATGAGATAGTCATCCTGTGAATTGTACCCTCTGACTCATACAGAGCATCATGCCACTTTCAATATGCACTGATGGAGACTTCCTATGGAGTGTCAGCTATTATGAAATATATAATCAGGGCAAAGGGTGTGCAGAGATGTAGAGCTGTCAGAAAGTATGAAAGAAAGCAGGCCACATGGCTGAAATGACATCTAGGATCACATCTGAACCTCTACCATGTTCCTGACCTTCCTCCTGGCATTTCCACTACAAAAAGCACCTTCTCCCAGAGATGTGATGAATGGAGAGGGTTCTATGTCTTAATATAGCAGAAATCTTATGAGTTGCTGACATTTACTTCATGACAGATGCCAGTTGCCCAGTAGTTAGTTAATATAAGTTCTCACAAAAGAAAATGGGATAAGCCAAAGTAGCTTGACCTTATGCCCCTCCTTGCTGACTCTCTTGTTTCATATGGCCTTGCTTTTTGACTTTTCTTTCTCAGATACTGCTTATGTCAATTTCTTTTCTTCTCGGGGTGCCTGGGTGGCTCAGCCGTTAAGCATCTGCCTTCGGCTCAGGTCATGATCTCAGGGTCCTGGGATCGAGCCCCACATCGGGCTCCCTGCTCGGCGGGAAGCCTGCTTCTCCCTCTCCCACTCCCCCCTTGTGTTCCCTCTCTTGCTGTGTCTCTCTCTGTCAAATAAATAAATAAAATCTTTAAAAAAAAATTTCTTCTCAGAATAAATTCCCTTCTTCTTGCTATATCTTTGGGTAAGAAAGTGTCTATTTTGGAAGTCCCACAAGCACATGAAGGCACTAACACTTTCTTGCATTCTTTTGGCCAACCAGGGAGTTTCCAGTATGCAGCTATTTCAAAAGAGATCTTGGACTCCAAACAAGTTGCAGAGAAAGGGAGTTTTACCCTGGCATTTACTCATTAATAAAATAAGTGGGTAAATTATTGCCCATTCTAATCCAATTCAAAGAGACTTGAGTAATTTTAATTTTTCTTTTTTTTCTTTTTCTTTTATGTTTCTTCATTTTTCATTCTAAGAACAGTAAGTTTTCAGTTACTTTGAGTTATACACAAAGAACACCTAAAATAGCTTTAAAATATGTAAACGAGAAAAGATTGTGAGGCCCAATAGATTGTCTATATTTTTACATGTTTTATTGAAATGAAATTGTATTGTCTTTTTCCTATAACTTACCTTGCTTTTCTCATCACTGTATCTATTCCCAAAGGTAAAATACTTTGTTATTACAAAATACATTTGATAGTATTAGGAGAAACAGGAAGATCAGCAAAGAACTAATAGGGTTGAACGGTATATTCAGCATTTTTGTCAACATTACCAATAGTTTTGAATCTCGAATTTAACAGGTAGGAAATATCAGGCTAGAATACTTCTTAACCCATCAGTTTATCATAAATGGAAAGACTAGCTTGAGCAGAGAAAGCTGTGCCTTTAAATACTGTAAATTCTTTAGCAAATTTTATTTTTGTATGGAATTAGTCTTTAATGCATAAGAAAAGTTCTAGGTATAGGACAGGCTGTGATAAGACAACACAGAGTTGAACAATGCTTTTCAGACCAGATAGTATAAGACTTTATTTTCCATGATGGTAAAAAGCATAGAGGTCAGTGTGCTTGCTGGAGCACTTGACTATGTTTAGAGCAACAGTTCAAATCACTTTGGTGCAAAATCTTATTTGACCCTGTCTTATAATGTATTCCATTGAAACATTCTGAGACAGGGAGTTTTGTGCAAATATTTATTGGGGAGTGATCTTGGGGGATAAACCTGTAAGGAAGTGAGTAACGTAAGAATAAGCAGAGGGAAAATTCTGACCCACAGTGCAGTTTTGAAGCTAAGACCTCTGTTGACTCTCTGGTAAGCTCTTTAGGTTGGTAAAACCTTTGTTTCCCTCTTTTACTCAGTGATTTGCTTCATGCCAAGCCCTGGGAGAGGTCTTAAACTTGGAAGAGGCTGAGAGCAATTTCCAACAAACATCACAACTGTGAGTGGTCAGTAGCCAATATTACCACCTGGGGGATGGAGGTAGGGGTTGGGTGCCCTGGCCTTGAAGAAGGGATTTGGAACACTAGCTATCAGAGCAGTAGCTCTCAAGAGTTTGGTACCCAGCTAAGCAACATCAGCATAACATGGAAACTTGCTAGAAATGCAAATTTTCAAGATCTATCCAAGATTTACTGGTTCAGAAATTCTGGGGGTGGGACAGAGCAACTTATGGTTTAACAGCCCTCCAGGTGATGCTGATGCACACCAAGGTTTGAGAACCGCTGCACAGACATGTCTTCTCTAGGCACCCAACAAGATAGCATCAACAAATATATTTTGTTATCAGATCAAAAACATGCACTGATTGCTGCCTCTGGTTACTGTGTTATTTCACAGAGTGGAAAATCAGACATGATTTAAAGCTTCAGTCAGTTGCATTATGATGGTCGATCACCTAAATATTGCAATATCAGGGAACGGTGGAATGCTAGTCTCTATCATGCTATGGGAGTCTAACCAAAGAAAATAACTAAAAGGAGTGAGTGAAGAAGACAGAGATACAGACATCATCTGCGTCCTTTTTTTGCATGGGACTGTGGAAGTTCAACACTGTGAAAAACCTCTGAGTTGCATTGGGATGAATTTAGATAGGTACCAAATGTCTGCCGTTTTGCTTTCGAGAAGAAAACAAATACAGTCTTCCTGTCCTTATAGAAAATTTATACAAACGTTGATTGGCCATGAAGATAACACCAATAGCCAAGGAAAAAAATACTGCCAAATGGTAAATGATATGGTATTTACGAAGTGTGGATTGTCTATAGACCATGAAAATCAGAACATATTTTTTAAATGAATAAAATAGGAAACTGAAGATGAAAGTACTTATTCATTAAATCTTGTTTCTAAGTTTAGTTACAAAGTTCATTGCAAAGCTGGTATCCTTGCTTCCAAATATGATTCAGAATGCCCATGATATAGAAGGCTCTGAGATTTTGCAAGCCCTCAGATACCATGTCAGTTTATCAAGTTTGGGTTTCCATTATCTACCTCTAAGAACTATTCAGGAAAAAAAAACAGATCCAAGGGACTGAGGCTCTGTTCAGCCTCTCTCCATCCCATCTTGATCATCAATTCGCCATTTGTATTGGTACTCACCTGTGTCACTTACCTGCCTCACCTTCTTTGGAGTGGTGAATGTCCTGGCATACTCTCTTCTTTCCAAATAGTATTTGGACTTCATTTACTTTTCCAACTACGGCTCAGTTATTGGCTGAGCTTCCAAAAGCCACTTTTATTGTGTGAATGGGAGGCTTCGATAACTGGGAATACTTAATTAAATGCAATATATTTTTCCAATGTATCCTCCATGGCACACTCATTTTTAATAGCAACTTATGCTTCTTTAACTCTAAGACCACTGGTCTTGAATTTGCCAACAGGAAGAGTCATCATGGAGACAGGGTAACTCTGGCCAGTCCAAAGATGTTCTTGAGTGGCTCTTCACATCTGTTACTGTGTTTTGCAGCTTGGGTTCCTAATCAGGTGGGGAAAATGAAAACATTCCCACTGCATGGAGACTCTGTGATAAACTTCAATCTAAAGAACTACTCAGTTCATTGCACAGAAGTCCCCTTGAAATACTAAATTCCAGGATCCTTTGCTAGGGAGAAAATTAATAACATTTCTGAGGCTGTTTTTCTCCCTGAGATTTTTAAATAAAAAGATTGATCTTCCAATATATTGAAGAAACACCTCCTAAAAGGCAAGATGTTTGTACTTATCTCAAGGAGAAGCTGTTTGGGTCTCCACTCATCAGGTGTCTTCTGTTCCACTGGTGGAAAGGAAACTACCCTTTCCTTATTGCACATGTGAACAGAATAATGAGTGATTATTTCAGAGTTCTTGTTAACATTTGTCCAATGCCAACAATGAGCTGGATAGTCCAAGAAACACTAATGATAACCCCATTTTTTAACGAAGTAAAAATGGCCCAAGTTAAATAAAGAAACATATGCTAATTTAGTTTCGGTGACTTAAAAAATGCTTAGGAAAAAATTCAACACAGTCTACATAAGAATTTGAGTAGAAAGATACACTCAATCCCCTGGTTATTATAATTTATGAATAGTTGTCTCTCGTTCTGTGCTTGTTGTTAAGAGGAATGCTATGCACACAAAGTGTGCGCTGCAGTTTTTCCCTATGTGGCATGAGGCGTCATAGCTCGGAGGCTATAAGGACAGATTCAGCTGTATCCTTTCTCCTATGCTTTTCATTCTATGCCAGGCAGAAGCCTAAATACTTTTTGTTTGTCTGTACATTTGTTTTTCTGTCTTTCTGTTTTAGCATTTTTGATGAACTCCTTTTCCTGTCCTCCTGAAGAAATAGGAGAATGGCAGTGAAAGGCCGATGAAAGAGAAGGTTTTCCCAGATCGGACTTCTTCACAAATTTGAATGAGATCAGGGGTCCTAAAGAACACCAGGCACATCCTTTTGACCTAGCCTCTTAAGCAGTTGAATTTGACTGTAACAGGAGTGAACATCGGATCTGCTGGTGCATGTCTGACTTCTTTAACAGACTGGGAGAGCCTGGAGGGGAAGCATCACCTCTTCTTCATCTTCTGTTTCCCCACATAGTCTAGTCTCAAGTAGGATCCAAGAATTTTTGTTGCTGAATCAAACTGAAGAGCTGAATGTGGCAGGCTGTTGTCAGCCTCCATTGTCATACCTGTCTCTAGTCTGCTCTGCATCCCAATAGGAAAATCTAGGGATGCGTTTCCCAGATCTCTTTCCTCTGTTAGACTTTGCCAGTTGAGAGGTGCTCTTATGGGATCTAGAATGTGGATGAGGAAAAAAAAAGCCATTATTCTTGACTGCAAATACCAAGAGATGCGTGGGCAGAGAGCAGACCAAGGTGGCACAGTGGGGGTTTGGCGCCTCAGGGCAGCTGATACTGAGGGGAGAGTTCTCCTGAGGTTCCAGAAATTCACTGAGGATTTTCAGCAGACCCCTGGGGGCTCCACAAACATCTGAGACTATCACCCATGTTTTCCCATAGATCTAATTCTTCCTGATGTCAGGAACCCAGGCAGCAGCTTCCCTAGCCCCTCTAATATTTGTATAAGCTTTGATTTCCTGTATTATGTATAGTTGCATGGAATACAATGAATGAGTTTTATTTAAGTAATAAAATTGTCAGATACAGTGAGGGATACAAAGATACAGATGTAGTGAAAAGAAGGGGCACATGCACCCCAATGTTCATAGCAGCAGCGTTCACAATAGCCAAACTGTGGAAGGAGCCCAGATGCCCTTCAACAGATGAATGGATAAAGAAGATGTGGTTCATATATACAATGGAATATTACTCAGCCATCAGAAAGGATGAATCCCCAACTTTTACATCAACATGGATGGGACTGGAGGGGATTATGCTAAATGAAATAAGTCAACCAAGTCATATGGTTTCACTCATATGTGGAACATAAGGAATAGCACAAAGGACCACAGGGGAAGGGAAGGAAAACTGAATGGGAAGAAATCAGAGAGGGAGACAAACCATGAGAGATTCTGGACTCCAGGAAACAGAGGGTTACAGAAGGGAGGGAATGGGGGGATGGGGTAGCCGGGTGATGGGTGTTAAGGAGGGCACTTGTGGTGACGAGCACTGGGTATTATACGCAACTCATGAATCATTGAACACTGCATCAAAAACTAATGATGTACTATATGCTGGCTAATTGAACATAATAATAAAAAATAAATAAAATAAAAATAAAAATTAAAAAATTAAAAAAAATATGTACTGAGGGATAGAGAACCAACCAACAGAAGAATTAAGTTGAAGATTTTTCAATGCTATATGCCCCCCAACATATAAGATAAAACAACAACAAAAAATTCTTGTTAATTTCTTGCCTTTTAGCTGCAATGAATATCTGATAGCTAAAAACTAATGTTTGTAAGATTAGGCAATAAACAAAAGAGACCAAAAGAAGCGTAAAGCTAAATTCAGTGATACCTGCCTTTCCACTGGCAACTCTCACACAATGATCTCTTAGCCTGCCATTTCAATTCCTCCTGAAAAACAAAACAAAAGAAAACAAAACAAAAAACTTCAGTAACTCTTCCTGGATTGCTGGTTAGCTGGGGAAGGTCTCATCGCAGAGGAAAAAAGGACATTACATCACCTTGTCAAAGATACTGTCCTGGACATCACCTGGGTGCTTGTTAGAAAGGCAGAGCCTGGTAATTTAGCAGTATCTTACAGTGATTAGTATGTGCATAAATGTTGAGAACCACTGCTGGGGAGGATTTGTTAAAAACAAGGATTACTACGTCCCACCCCCAGGGTTTCAGATTTAATTTGTGTAGGGTGTGGCGGAGGCATAAGGATATTTAAAAGCTCCTCGGGGATTCCACTGTGCAGCCAAGTTTGAGAGCCTTCTGAGTAGAGCTCTTTTGGTATGGCCTGAATACCTGCAGGAGATTAGGCATCGATGGTGAGTTAATTGTAATGGAATTTATTTCCAGGTGCATTTTATCTTAAATAGCTGCACTGAATCCAAGTCCTGTGCTCTTCTGCAATGACTGGGATGTTTGGGGTTTTGCCAGCATTTTATAGGGTTGCCTGGCTAAGCTAGCACTCCATTGTCTATTTCCTCCTGAACATTAAGCCAGCAATTCCATAATTAGCTACCAATTAGTAGGTGGATGCTTTCTGGAGGTGTGGGGATAGCCTTGTAGTCTAAAGAGCCAGTCTTTCTAAAGGCAGGGCTATTAGTTCCTATCTGCTGCTATAAGAAATGACCACAGACTTAGTGGCTTAAAACAACAAACTTGGGGCGCCTGGGTGGCTCAGTCAGTTAAGCGTCTGCCTTCTGCTCAGGTCATGATCCCAGGGTCCTGGGATTGAGCCCCGTGGTGGGCTACCCACTTGGGGGGGAAGTCTACTTCTCCCTCTGACCCTCTCCAACCCCCCCATGTGTGCTCTCTCTCTCAAATAAATAAATAAATCTAAAAAAAACAAAACAAATTTATTATCTTACAGTTTTGGAAACTGGAAGTCCAACATGAATCTTACAAGGCTAAAATCAAGGTGTCGGCAGGTCTGCATTCCTCCTGAGGGCTCCAGCAGAATTTCCATTTCCTTATCTTTTTCAGCTTCTGAAGCCACCAGCATTTCTTAGCTCATATTCCTTCTATCTACAAAGAGCATCATACCAACCTCCACTTCCATGGTCACATCCCCTTCTGGTTTTCACCCTCTTGTCTTCTTAGAAAGATCCTATGATTACATTTAACCCATCAACATATCCTGGATGATCTTCCTATTTTAAGATCCTGAGCTGAAAAGTTCTTTTTGCTACATAAGGTAACATATTCATGAGTCCTGGGGATTAGGATGTGGGCATCTTGAGGGGAGGGGATGAATTATTCTGTCTACCACCCATGGCTAAATGTGTCAAGGGAATATCACACTCAGTATTGCTTTTTCTTTAAAGAAGGAGTAATTTATTAAAACAATAAGCATTGCAATTTTATATATATGCAAGATTTACATTAATAGAATCACTACATTTCCCTGCAGTTCAGGTTTCTTATTACCATTCTCAGTTTTTCTTTCACCACTTTGCGAGAACTTCTCTGCCCTTCTCCAGCCCCTTACTTTATTGGGCAATACTTGCTGCCTAAATCATTGATCCTTTAACAAAATTCAGGTTGTCTTCTACCATAGGTGTTCATTTGCTTTCATCTTTATTCTAGATCAGTGATTTTCAATCTTGGCTACACAAGAGAATCACCTAGGGAACTCTGAAAAATTCCAGTGTCTAGGCCACATCTAAGACCAATTAAATCAGAATCTTGGGAGGAAACCCAGGCATCTTTCTATTTTTAAGCTTTCCAGATTCTTTCAATGGGCATCTAAGTTTAAGAACCACTGCTCAGGAGGTCCTGTTTGCTTTTTCCAGCTCCAGCCCTCTTCCTATTTCCTATCTTCCAATGCCTGAAGGAAAGAAAGCTGCATCACACCCCGCTTTGCAGAACAATCCCGTGATGACATTTTCCAGATAGGTTGTATCCAAAGCAGAAGTCACGAGTTGACATAGCAGTACCCACAGCCTCTCAAAAATGTAAGAGGTTGAGAAATGCCAACAAGATCTCCTTACTTGCTGTTCCAACATTGACCGAGTCAATGGGGACTCCTCGCAGGAAGATTGAGCTTTGCCCTAGGAATGTACAGTCTTTCTTCTCTTCCACTCTCTTAATACCCAAGGGCAACTTTGGAGACAAGGAGCTCATAATCTGAGATCACAGTGGTGCTAGCTTTATGAGAAATGGCCCTGTGTTCACTTCACTGGAAAGGATTTTTCTCTCAATCTAGTCAAAGGCAGAGGCCAATCCAATTCATGCTTCATAGCTGACTCTCTACACAGGGTGTTTTTAATTTTTATTTGTTTATTGTTTTTTCCTGGAATCAGGAGCATTGTGAATTTACAGATAAACCATGTTATGGCAAATTTGAAATAAACATTTCTGTTCTTAATTTTAATAATACTTGCTAATTTTACTGTTCTTACTCTGATAGTCATCCTGTTAAGCTCATTACATATGCTGCCATATTCAGCATGCTTTATCCCCTTCCTGCTTAAATTGTCTCCATTAATAGCATTTACTGACATCAAACATACTACATACTGTATTTATTTCACTTATTGTCTCTTACCCTCAGGCTGCAGAAAAAATGAGAGTAGGAATCTTAACCTTTTTTGACCACAACTCATCCCCAGTATCTTAAATACAGCCTGTACATAACAGATGTTGAATAAATACTCATCAAATGAATGGATTTAATTTCATCACCCTAAACAATTCTAGGAGAGGAGTACATCATTAGGCCCATTTTACAGATAATGAAATTGAGGCAGTTGAAGTTGAGTGCCCAATGAGAAAGTGGCAAAGATGATTTCAACTCCAGGTAGTTTGACTCTCAGTTCCATCCATTTGGTCATCATCTATAATGACTCTCTCTCAGCAGTTACACTATTAAAAGCAATTCCATAAAAGCAACACTGCAAGGAGAAGCTACTCGTCACAGTTCACTGTGAGTCTGATCATTGCCTCTGATGGTTCCTAATTGGGTGTCTTTTGGCAGGTAATATCCCTCTCTGAGCTTTTAGCTTTTTTGTGAAACAGGAACAATTGCCACACAAGGTTGTGGAAATGATCTAGTGGGTGCATTTCTTCTCTTTGTTTTAGTGAGCAAAATATTTTCGCCACAGGGTAGCAGAAACTAGAGCAATCCAGTTGGATACAGTTTGCCAGTGCTGTCAGGGACTCTCCATTCTTCACCCATGGCAGGTCCTTGGACAAAAGGAAGAATACATGAAATTTAGGGATGAGAAAGGTGTTTCAGGAGATACAAGTTTACTCAGCTTCATATTTGGGAACATTTTCATGGGAAGGTAAACTTAGTGCCTTTTGGTCCCCAAAGAAATGTTCCTGTCTATTTTTGCTGTGCATTTAGACAGCTGAATAATTTCAGAGATGACTTATGACTTTGCTGAACATATCTTTGGAAAGGAAACTGGCCAATGTTTACTGATAAAAAAAATTTTTTAAAGAAAAATTTTAGAAAGACATGTTATTGTATGGTTTTTGAATCTGCTAATTTGTTTTTTGAAATGAGGATTAGAAATTGTTGATTATTTGCTGGGAGAAACAATATGTGATTCCATAGATATGAGGTATGACATTGAATATTTCTATTTTTTTAATAACAGCCTTTATTGAGATATAATTCACATACCATAAAATTCCTCTTTTGAAGCATGTCATTCATTGGTTTTTAGTATATTCATATAATTGTACAACTATCACCACTGACTAATTTCTGAATATTTTCATCACCTGGAAAAGAAACCTTGATCCCATTTGTAGTTACTCCATATTCTTCCCCACCCCCCCTTTCCAATCCCTGGCAACTGCTAATCTACTTTTTGCCTCTATAGATTTGCATATTCTGGAGATTTCGTATAAATAGAATTGTACAATATGTGGTCTTATTTCACTCACCACAATGTTTTCAAGGTTCATCCATATTGTGACATATATCAGTACTTCATTATTTTTTATTGCTGTGTAATATCTCACTGTATAAATGTACTGATTTTTTTAATCCATTCATCAGTTGATGAACATTTGTGGGTTTTTTTCCCCTCACATTTTGCTTATTATAAATAGTGTATGAACACTTACATACAAGTTTTTATGTGGAAATATATTTTCTATTATCTTGAGTGTATACCCAAGACGGAAATTCCTGGGTCACATAGAAACTATATGTTGAACACTATTTTTCATTTTGATGAAGTGGGCATTTTAAAAATTAAATCCAATAAGTCATTTGAATGGCAAGATGAAGGGCGAGTCCCAAACTCAGACACTTTATATTTATTATCCAATTTTATCTTCACAGTTGCTGTGAGATAGACATTCATATTTCTCTTCTAAAGATGAGAAAACTTAATCTTAGATTAGTAATATGCCCATTTCCACACAGCTATCAATGGGAGAGTAGTGATTGGATCCAAGTCTTTGGGACTCAAATATTTCCAATATTGTGTTGCTTATTATAAAACAGCATAAACTGTTCATGCTTTTGGTGTTGTGTTTTTGCTGCTTCATTTTTATTTGTCTCCATTAAACAAATTTGGAGATTTTAGAATTTGGAACTTTTAAGGAATGTTTCCTTTACTAAAAAGAAATGTGAAGTCATGGTCTAGGCAGTCCATCACTTCCATGCCTTATGTAATTGGGAATCCATGCCAGATAGCACACATTTTTTAGGAGCAAAAAACTGATAAATAATACATTTTAGTTGCTAACTAATAAAATATGCCAGTGTATAATGAATATGTGTCAATATATAATAAATAATATATACCAATTGGATTTTTGAAACAGAAATCTTGTTATAAGATAAAATTTAATTTGCACTTTACAAAGCTGCTTTCTCTACAGCTTAAGTGTTGTACTTTGATATTCCCTCAAATTCTCCAAAATAAATGTTGACATTTACCAGAGATTTTTTTCCCCACAAATGAAAATAGATGGCACACTGAAACAGTAAAAGCTATTTTTAGTGATCTAGAAATAGCCTTCAGTTCTGCTTACATTAAGAAAGTTTACTGATTTCCACAGGGCATAAAAATTATTTTCTCTGATAGCAATCTCAGTATTGCAGCTCATATCTATGCAGTGGAATCTCTCAAATAAATTGCTACTCTAATAATTTTTTAAACAAAATGATAATGTTAAAACTGATGCTCAGTGACCAGGAAAAATCTTGACTTGGATCAGCCAAAGTAACAATTAATTAACAATACGCATTAACCTCATCACTTAGTACCATTTGTTAAAATATTTCTGCAAATCACAAAATTGTGCACATATATCAATGCATAAATAAGCATATTAGCAAAAACTTAAAACAATACAAAAGAACTAAGATAATGATTAGGATAACTTATGGAGTTATACTTGAAGAATGGAATGGTACTTTTAGCAATTGTTTGCTTTAAGTATTCCAGAAAATATTTCCAAGGCAACACAGTTGGTGGGAAATACTAAAACCACGTTGAGAAAATGTATGGCTTTGTGTTTCCTCTATTGGAAATACCAATTAGAAGTAGATGGACTGAGAGTCGGGACCAATGAAAGAGAAAAAGTAAAAAATAAATCATGGCTGATTTATAACCTAGATAACCCAAACAACAGTAATTACTTGACTATGTTAAAACTATTCCTATACAAAGCTGGTTTCTTTAAATCTACTTTGTTGTAAGAAACCATTCTGGATTCTGTATTACTCCTTCATTTTCTCATGTAACAAATTTTTATTGAGTCCCTACTTTGTACCAAGGATAGTGATAATGTTGATCAGTGCAGACATAATCCCTGCCCTATGGGACCTTGTCGTCTATTAGGGAAGTTTGCACAAAGTGCGAAATTAAGGGAAGGCAGAAGACTTCCTCCTCTTCTATGACTTTTGGAAAAGTAATACCTTATATCTCAGATGTTGAAAGCTCTTTGCAAAAATTAACTGTCCCTCTACACAAGATTTTGGTTTTTTAAAATAACTATTTCTTCTTCCAAATGATAACTAATGAAAGCATAAATCATCTGGTAAAGTAGTCTATAATAGTAAAGGAACATTAAAATATGAATGAATTAGAATACATATTTTAAAAAGTGGCCCCTGTAAGGCTTGCTTACTAGATGTCTTCATTTGTAATCACAGAGAAAGAACCCGAACAAAATAACCAAATCAAAAGGAACCAAAGCAGTAAATTGAAGGGCAATGTCAGGAGCAGGTGATGGGATGAATGCAGAATCTAGAAAGGCAAAGAGGGAAGTAGAAGGGATAGGGTCTTCTACAACTTATAGTTCTTTTCACGGCACTTCTACCCATAGGACTTTCTAAGCCCCCATCACATAGGTGCGAGCATGCAAGAGCCATAAAGATCTCCCATCTATGTCCATCAAGGACAGTCTACTGACCCAAATAGGAAATTAAGACACTAAAGCACATAGTTTTTCTTATAATCTAATTATTTCATATTTTTCCTTTTGCATTTAAACTCTATAAGTGTAACTGGATCAAATGTCTATTTTATTATTTATTTGATGAAAACTTTGGCATTTATAAATTATTATCTGAAAGAACACCAGGGGATGTCTGGTTTCTTTCCTTGAGTAATTTTGCCTGCTTCCGTTTGACAGAGGCATATTTATCTCAGGTTTCTGCTTCTTGCCCTCTGCAGTGAATGACATTTCTTTCAGACATTTCCATTTCCAGATGTGATAGTAGGTAGCTTCAATAACATAGAGGAAAATATCAAAGAAAAGAAAACCTCACATTGGAGTGTTTTTGTTTTTTTTTTACATTGGGTTTTTTTTTTTACATTGGAGTTTTTTCAAACAAATATCTTTGTATAATTTTGGAAAGACATCTTTTAGAGTCTTTTTCATATGTACACACACATACACACACACTCTTAATTTAAAAGATGGTTTAAATTACATGTGCAAATAGCCTGCAGTGGATCCCTTTGACATGACATATCATGGAGAGCTAAGAGGTGGCTGATGGGTCTCTGCTTTCAGTGTTACATAAACTGAAGAGATATGAACATTTTCATTGCTCAATAGATACCATTTTTTAAGAATAAAATTTTCCCTGAATCTTGGAAGTATTTTTCACCAGCTCAAGTCAGGCTCACCAAGTCAGGGACAAATATATGAAATACCCTCCAGCTTTTGTTTATATTGCTCCTAAGTCATTAATTTCTATTTTTTGGATAATATCTTTGTAAGTCAAGTGTCTTCTTCTAGCTCTTTCCGCAATGAAAATAATTTCACTTCACAGGGTAGTGGCCAAGAAAACTACCCCAGGGAGGAAGGGACCACATATAATGGAGTGCTGAATTTTCACTAAATTGTTGAAACACGAATTACCATAACTTCTCTTGAAGCAAATCCCGTGCAACACCTATATAGGATGAGTTGTGGTATGTGTGTGTGGAGGGCAGGGGCAGGGGAGTCCCACGGTCAGATAAGTTTGGAAAACTCTGTGTCTTTTCTTAGAGAGTAGGGCACTAAGATTTAGCAAATAAAAATACAGAACACTCAGTTATGTTTAAATTTCAGATAAACAAATACCTTTTTAAGTATAAGTATATCCCACATAATATTTAGGACATACTTATGCTAAAAAATTGTTGTTTATCTGAAATTCAAATATAACTGGGCATTTTGTAGTTTGTCTGCAAACTCTATTAACAAGTTACATGTTAGTATTTGAATTGTTTTTTGTTTTTAACCCTGATTTACCATTGAGGAATTGGTAGGGTTTCTGGGAAAACATAATAAGGGGAAGAAACACTGGAAGAAAACTATGGGAAACAATGGGTACTTTTGTTTAACTGGACCCCACAACAAGTATGAGGTAAAGCTAGAGGAAAAAAGGATAGAATGATACAGTGTATATCTGTTTTCTTATCTGACTAAGATCTGTATCTCTTTCATTTCATAATAACAACAGTATTTCTTTGGGGAACCATGCCTCTCCCACTCTCAGCCCTTCTGAAGGGGGTGGGACTGGTCCAGTTCTAGTCTCCTAAATTGGGCAAGTGATTTAGGCCTGACCATCCAGTGTATTTCTTCCTCCTGGCAACAGTGATTGATTCAGAAAAAGGCTACCAACAGCTTTGGACTTTTGTTGGCAAGATTTTAAAAGAGGCACCACTTCTCCTGGGGTTGCTATAGGATGGGATCTGAGGCCAGCAGTGCTGGGAGCCATTTTTTCCCTCCTTTGGAGAGCCTTCCAGTGAACGAAGCCAGCATAGATGAAACAGAGCCAAAGGAAGGAGCAGGAGAAAATCCAGTGACATCACTGAAGCACTTGAATCAAGCTGTGGGGCTGAGGCCAAAATTGAAATTAATAAGTTAACTTCTTCCTATCTTTCTTTCTTTCTTCTCTCTCACTCTCTCCCTCTTCCCCTTCTCTCCTTCTCCCTCTTCCCCTCTTTCCTTCCTTTCTTCTTGTTCTTTATTTCTTCTTCTTCTCCTTCTCCTTCTCCTTCTCCTTCTCCTTCTCCTTCTCCTTCTCCTTCTCCTTCTCCTTCTCCTTCTCCTTCTCCTTCTTCTTCTTCTTCTTCTTCTTCTTCTTCTTCTTCTTCTTCTTCTTCTTCTGTCTTAAGCCATTTTGAACTAGATTACCACTTGGAACCTGAAGACTCCTAACTACTACATAAAAATAGTTTAGAGCTGGGTTATTGATGGCCTTTAATTCCAGGCTAAGTCTTTAGGATCTTAGTCTGTCCTCAGTCATTGAATATTTCTGAGCAAGAGAGAACTGGGATTAAACACTTGACCCAGGGAGCTAGCTAAATTGGAGAAGGATTAATGAAGAGAAGGATTTAAGAAAGGGATGCATCAGTTAAGAGACTATCAAAAAGTCTTTGGTGAGCAGGGATGGGACTGGCCTGGGGGACTGGCCACAATGTGGATACAGAAAGAGAACTAAAAAAAGAAAGCTAACCAAATGATAGCAAGGCAAGGGGCATTTTATTATTCAATCTACAATGCTTATTACACTTCTAGGGCAGTGCAACTTATTATTAGGGCAGATCTTGACTCCCCTAGAAATATAAAGAACATTTTTAAAATCATAATCTGGGAGATTAGAGGGGCAGAATAGACCATTGTTGAAATTCACTGGAGTTTTGTGGCTCTATTATTTAGTTATTATAAGATTATAATAGCTATTGCCAGAAGCTGAGAGCCCTCCTCTTTGGACTTAGGCCCTATTTATGTTGCTGAATAAACATCCATTTTTAAAAACACAGCCATTAATAATTTGTCCATTTGTACATTTTCCGAAACCACCATGTTTTCCAGTCTATGGGTTAACATGTATGGCAGTCACTGTTAAGCTTTTAATGGCCATTTATTTATTTCTGCAATATGTTCATTTGAATGTTTTCATTGAACATCCAGACATTTATTAGTCATTTGTTTACCATTATACAAATTTATGGAACTGTTAAATGCACCATCTTGGTGAGCTGTCAGGGAAGAGTTATAGAGCAGAGGAGCATACTGTTTGGAATTTGTTAGAAGCTCGTCCCAATACTATTAATTCTGTTTATTAGAGAACTGAACCGATTTAAGTAATCTCACACAGACATAAAAATCTGACTTGAAAAACATACTTCTCTTCAAATTGAGGGGCTATTGCTTGTGGAGAAAAAAAAAAGACTAGGAGGGAGATGGCTGCTAGTTATAGGAAGCCACTTAGAAAATAAACAACGAATTAACTGAAAGTTTCATAACATACAAGACTCTAGGTATAATATCCTCGTTTGGCTCCATGTTTCAGAATGGCTAGTGAAAGATCTTTCTGATCCTTTAGTAATAGTTCTTTCTTGGATGGGTTCTAGGGGTCCCTTTATACTGAAAATTCTTTTTTAGCATTGAGCACATTTTTGAGCTCTTTCCCTGATATCCCTGATTAATAAAACATGGGTCTTTTTAAAAAAAAAAAAAGATTTTATTTATTTATTTGACAGAGAGAGAGAGACACAGCAAGAGAGGGAACGCAAGCAGGGCGAGTGGGAGAGGGAGAAGCAGGCTTCCCGCCGAGCAGGGAGCCGGACACGGGGCTCGATCCCAGGACCCTGGGATCATGACCTGAGACGAAAGCAGACGCTTGCTTAACGACTGAGCCACCCAGGCGCCCCTGGTGTTAATAGCATTATTATTCTCATTATTTCTCTTTAACATTATCTTATCAGAGTGATGCCTTTGGGTTGGGGATCTGTGCACTGCTTTGAGTGATTTAATGCCTGATACCTACATAGCATCAAAAGATATTTCTCTAGCTCCTAGTTAGAGCATGATGACCCCTCAACTGAATTTCTGCTTTTACTCAGGAGTTAAGTCCAATCTCCTGTTCTTAATTTAAATCCTAATGTGGGCTTTCTCTGCTGAGATTCTGAATACTGTATTTTAAGGTGGCATACATATTTTTTAAACAATTTTTAAAATTGTTTATTGTTATGTTAATCACCATACATTACACCATTAGTTTTTGATGTAGTGTTCCATGAGTCATTGTTTGTGCATAACACCCAGTGCTCCATGCAGAACGTGCCCTCTTTAATACCCATCACCAGGCTAACCCATCCTCCCATCCCCCTCCCCTCTAGAACCCTCAGTTTGTTTTTCAGAGTCCATCGTCTCTCATGGTTCGTCTCCCCCTCTGATTCCCCCCCTTCATTCTACCCCTCCTGCTATCTTCTTCTTTTTTTTTTTCTTAACATATATTGCATTATTTGTTTCAGAGGTACAGATCTGTGATTCAACAGTCTTACACAATTCACAGCGCTCACCATAGCACATACCCTCCCCAATGTCTATCACCCAGCCACCCCATCCCTCCCACCCACCCCCGACTGCAGCAACCCTCAGTTTGTTTCCTGAGATTAAGAATTCCTCATATCAGTGAGGTCATATGATACATGTCTTTCTCTGATTGACTTATTTCACTCAGCATAACACCCTCCAGTTCCATCCACGTCGTTGCAAATGGCAAGATCTCATTCCTTTTGATGGCTGCATAATATTCCATTGTGTGTGTATATATATATATATATATATACCACATCTTCTTTATCCATTCATCTGTCGATGGACATCTTGGCTCTTTCCACAGTTTGGCTATTGTGGACATTGCTGCTATAAACATTGGGGTGCACGTACCCCTTCGGATTCCTACATTTGTATCTTTGGGGTAAATACCCAGTAGTGCAATTGCTGGATCGTATGGTAGCTCTATTTTCAACTCTTCTTTTTTTTTAAATTTTATTATGTTATATTAGTCACCATACAATACATCATTGGTTTTTGATGTGGTGATCCACGATCCATTGTTTTCATATAACACCCAGTGCTCCATGCAGTATGTGCCCTCCTTAATACCCATCACTGGGCTAACCAATCCCCCCTTCCCCCTCCCCTCTAAAACCCTGTTTTTAAATGGGGGTATCCCTCCCTGTCCGCTCAGGTCCTCCAGGATGAACCTGGAATGTTAGCAAACTTCCTTTCCTGGTTGAGCTTCAGCCCTCACAGCTGAGCAAGGACTCAGAATCGTTGCCTCCGGCCTATTCTTCCCTGCCACTGCCCTTCCATTCACTGAAGAAAATCTCCTTGCAGTCTTTGCTAAGAGAAGGCTACTGAGTCCTATTTCAAGAATGAGCTAGGGGTGCCTGAGGGGCTCAGTTAAGCATCTGACTCTTGATTTTGGTTCAGGTCATGATCTCAGTTCAGGTCATGATCTCAGGGTCCTGGGGTAGAACCCAGCTTCGGGCTCTGGGCTCAGTGGGGAGTCTGTTTGAGGATTCTCTCTGTCCCTCCCCCTGCTCACGTTCTGTCTCAAATAAATAAATATTAAAAAAAAAAAAAGAATGAGCTAACACCTTTAGATTATAACAGAACATCCAAAATATTTTAGGATGATGAAGAGAAACGGAAATTAAAAAATGATAGGAACAAAATGAGGTCATCAGCTGATGTTTAACATCTGGCAAATTGGGCCAAATAACCTTAAATCAGCATCTCAACTTAATCAACTAAATATAGCATGGGCTTCAAGATTCTTATTCCAACAAGATGCCATGTGTTGCACAAAACATGCATCAATCCTCAGTTTTAATTATGCATCAGAACTACCTGTGATTCTTTTGAACTATAACTGCCACCTCCAAAATCAGTAGGTCTGGTAGTTCTGGGAGGGGATCTAAGAATGTGTTTGCATTGTTTTGAAATTTCCACAGATCATTCTGATGCAGAGTTGGGACTGAGATCTAGTGAATTATGAGGAAATTTGTGGGTGTGGTGCTGACTGAGCTAATTACCCACAAACTAGCCTGCACTGTTACAAAATGAGGTTTAGGGGATCAGTGAACCGACACACATCAATATGGAGAGTTTTCCAACACTTCATAAGAAGTATCAGAATCCCTTTTTGAAGGGTTTCACTGAAACATTTACTCCTGTCCTTCAAATAGTGTGGCCATTTCTAAACCATTTGAAGTTTCAGAGCTAAAATAATCTTGGTCCCTCCTCACCTGGCAATTCTCATAAAGTCTGACAGGTAAAGATATAGCTGGGAGAGGAGAGAAAGTTCTAGAATAAAAGGGGTTTTGGTGACAAATTAACTATGTTCATCATAAGCAACCTTAGGATCAAATATACACTGTTTTTAGTATGAGTGTAATTGGACCAAAGTTTAAATACCATCTCTGAGGTTTCTCACCTACAAAATAGGGTTAATAACCTCTACTTTTTAGGTATGCTACAAGGATAAGAGAAAAACTCTTTTGAATATCTATTAACATAAAGCTCTAATTATTATCTAGGAGTCCTGAACATCATTCACTTTATTTTTAATAGGGAATAACTACTCTTATTATCATTAATACTAGGTAAAGATACTACATAAACAGCTAGGTAAAGATACTACATAAACAGCTAGGTATGGTAGTTTCCACCATTTGCAAGGGATCTGTTCCAAGACCCCCAATGGATGCCTAAAACTATAGACAGTACCAATCTATATATATATACATATATATATGTTTGTGTATATATATATACACAATCCAATATGTGTATATGTATATATATACAATCCAATATATATATACACAATCCTATATATATATACATACACACATACACACACTGTTTTTTCTCATGCATACATACCTATGATAAAGTTTAATTTATAAATTAGGCACAGTAAGGGATTAACAACAACAAATAATAAAATAGAACAATAGTAACAATATACTTAGATAAAAGTTATGTGAATGTGCTTTCTCTCGCTTCTTTCTGTGATAATGTGAGATGAGAAAATACCTGTGTGGTAAGATGAAGTGAGGGGAATGATGTAGGCAATGTGACAAAGGCTACTATTGACCTTCCGATGATTCTTCAGAAGGAGGATCATCTGCTTCTGGACCACAGTTGATCTTGACCTCACATAACAGAAGCCACACAAAAGGAAAGCATGGATAAAAGGAGGGGGAGTACTGTACTAGAAAAAAAGTACCAGGTATTATTATTGGTATTAGATAAAAGCATGGAAGATAAGGTTACAGGATGCCACCTACACCTGCCCAGTGAAATCCCCTTCCATGGTAGAATCTTTCTTAATAAGGGCATCACAGCATTCATTTTGATAACTGTTAACCCCAGTGATCATTTTTAACTTGGTCAGGAGCTCTGGGCATATTGGAGATGTCACTTTTTAATGTCCTGACATTTATGTCACAGTTTTTCATTTTACATATTAAAATCTCAACAGGCAAATAAAATAGGCATGTTAAAGACTTTTTCAGTAGAATAGACAAAGAGAACTTACCTTCTAGTTATGAACTCAAACCAAAAGGCATTTGATAGTTACTCAGGTGAACGTTCTTTCTACATTTAACTTTCTGATGCTCAGTTTAAGGACAAATAACCACATTAAATTGACCTTTTCTATTGTGTGTTTTATACAATAAAGATGCTACCTACCATAGATTTTGGTGACCAACTCTTCCAGTTTGTTTGGAGCTAAGGAGGTCTCAGGGATGCTGGATTTTTCAGATTTAAAACCACGACAATCCTGGGCAAACCGTAACACTCTTATCATCCTATTAATCATCCAAGTTTCATTTTAACTTCATGTACACTAAAGTCTCTCCCACAGAGTGTAATGTAACAGTTAGACCCATAATTAGGACCTAACAACAACGTGTAAACTACTGTCTACACTCTATCCCTCAACCCCGCCATGTGCCCAGGCTGGGTTCGAAAGACAAGAAATGCCACCAAATGAAACAATCCAGGAAGTATTGAGTTATTACTGACAACATCTGTACTGGAATATTCATGACAATTGTTATATAATGCCCACACCCTCAAAGACACTAATGTGTGTGGAAGTCCCTTGAAAACTATCAAGCCCATATAAACATTCTGTGTTATCTACATATCACTGAAGAACAAAGAACTTGTCTACTGTATTAGAGGTTCATGTTATTTAGCAAGTATCTGTAGTGAACTGGGTGTTATTTAACATCCAAAGTATATGAGGATTCAAAAATCATCTGTTTCCAATGTGACAGGACTCGATTGTCTAAGAAAAGTTCTACCACGTACTTTGCTATCCACATCTACAAAGAAAAAAATCCACAGAGAAATGATAAGGGCTATTGAAATGAGTTTCCTTTTAATAGTTGGAGTGAAAGTGAAAAATACATAACAAACCCCAACTGTTCCTGGCACAGTGGTGGGAGGGTTAATTTTATTATGGATTTCATAGCACTGGGAAGTGTCAATCGATAAAGAGAGTTTGCAGTCCTGAGTGTTTTAGCCAGCCACCATCTGTTTCACAGAAGTCTGTTAACACAGCTGGAAAAGATGGAGTTGCCAAAGCTTTCTTAAGCCTTTCAAGTCTTATTCCCCACGCCCTCCCCGGTAAAAGAGCTAAAACAATTAAAATCCCTTCCCCCAAGAACTAAGTAAGCCTTTGCCATGGCTCCATATTATCTTTATTTGAAACACTATTGAAATGCAGGTACAATTGTAGTTTCCAGCAGTCCTGAATACGCTATCCTATTGTGTTCAAGTATACATAATCACAGTGTTGCCAGAAGTCATACTCCCCACTGAGAATCTATCTCTGTGATTGGATCTTCCCAGCCCTGCCTCAGTTTCCAAGTCAGATCTCTGACACATTGATTGGGGCTAAGCCACTCATAGTCCCCAAATAGTCATGATCAAGAAAACACATTCTGCTAATTCAAGTTCAGGGCTGAATTCATTATCCTTTAAAATTCCAATTAAGAACTCCCACGCTCCCTAAACATTACTAAGAATGATGGTAAAAGGGCAGGGGGTGCTCACTGCTGGCCAGTGTGTTCCCTGGTTGTATTTAAAACAATTTGCTTGAACCAGGAAATCAGGCAGCCAAGGGCCATCATTCATTGACTGTCCTTTAAGGCCAAGCATAGTGCAAGTTCTGTTTATATATTAATTGTGTGCTTACAGTCACATTTTAACATAGCTATTGCTTTACGAATGAAGAAATCAAAACTCAGAAAGTTCAAGTAAATCGGGAAAAGCCACATTGCTAGGGAGTGCCAGTCAAGTCTAGATGGTTGCCAAATCTATTTCTTTCCCACTGTATCAACTTCTTGGCTGAAATACAGGAGTTCCCGCCTCGAAGGTTTTAAGGCCTTTTTACATGTGATAAAGAGTATCAAACACAACTCTATTTTCAAGCTTAAATAATTGTAGAATTGAAGTAGACTTAAACTCTGTCTTTAAGCTTCTCCATTTAGAACAATTGGATGAACTAATAACTGTCCTTTTGATACTCAAATTTTAATTTTCATTCATGTAAAAAGGATTTATTATGGACCTCTGAAGTGCCAGCCACGAAGTTACGCTCAATATCAGAGCTCAGGACAATGGACATGACCTCTGCCCTCAGAAAGCATAAACTTTGGTAAAATAACTCTCAAACTTTAGTGTCAATAAAAAATAGCTGGGGACAACCTCTTGTGATCATGATTCTGAAATTCTGGGATGGTGTCCAGGGAGCCTGCATTTTAATAAGTCTTCCAGATATCTTTACGTAGAGAGGGTCCTCAGAACAATATTGAGAGAGAGAGACTTCAAACAAACACCCAGATTACAAATCATAATTACAGATAGTGTCAAGTATACTGTAGGAACAGAACAGGAGGCTATGAAAGAGGATGAAAGAGAAATTGGATCAGACTGAACATCAGAAGAGGGAAATTTTCACCCAAGAAGGTTGGAATTAGCCAGATAGAGCCAGTATTGCAGAAAGAATGCAAACAGAACAAAGGAGGATGACATGACTACAGATATGCAAAATATGAGTTGCTTCTTTGAAAATATAACTGCTCTCTCTGGTTTATGCCAAAAAATTAAACTTTGCATGATGAAGAAACTGTCTTTTCCACTAGATTAAGTTTTTCACTTAAGTCATAGACTGCATATAGGCTTGTTCACACCCCTGAATGAGGCCACAGCTTCAGAATCTGATTTCAGCTCTTCCCAAATAATTTTGAACAATAGCAAAAAGGAAGATCACTTACTGTAATCTACCAAGTTTAATCCATTCTCCCCATTTTGATGTGTTGGGGAAATTTTCCAATGACCATTTCCTATGAGAGGAGTCTGGATGATCCTCAAACTTCTATTATGAAGAGTCTAAGAGGCCATAAGCCCAATGTTTAAGCACCCAGGTGTGGGTGAGCTCTCAGACTCCCAAACAAGTAATATTGTGTGGACCTCATGAATATGATCATTTTGTGTGGCCTAGCATGGCAAGGGGAGTTCTGTGCTCTGTGGAAGACCAGTCTCTACAATATAATCAGCTCCTCTGGGGCTCCAGTAAGGCTGTGTGACCACACAGTAGAGATGTTGTCAGAGGCCTCAGTTGGCTTTCTATGTCCACAGGCTTTGCATACTCCTAATATAGAGTTCATTGTGTCATGATGGCACTGTCCTGCTGAAAGCATCATTTGTACAGTGTAGAAATGATAGGCCTTCATAGCTCAGCTTTCTCAGTTGGTGGCTTTGGAATGCTCAGGACAGATTTTGATTTCTAGACAGTGGGTAGAAATAGGTAACTAGATTCACTTTATAGATTAGTAAATTCTCCCTCACCCCAACGGGAGGAAAACCCACAAAATACCAAGTACTTTCTTTTCTTTTCTTTTCCTTCTCCCTTCCCTCCCTTCCTTCCTTCCTTCCTCACTTAAGGAAACATTAACAGAGCACCTACTATGTGCCAAGCAATCTGCTATCCAATGGAGAAATGGAAAACAGAATCCCAGCTCAAGCTACCCTCATAATCCAATGGGTGAAACAGGTATGCAAACCCTTCTTGCATGAAAATGACATAAGTGTAATAATAAAATTGTTATATCTCAAATTAGTAAGTATTTACTATATGTCAAGCACTACTTAAAATGTTTTACAATCATGGACGCATTTAATTCTCACACGAGTCCTCAAAGATAGTCACTACATATATCCTCATTTTGCAGACCAGGAAACTGAGGTACAATGGGAAGAGATAATTGGCTGAGTACATATTCAAACCCATGCAGTTTGATTCTAGAGCCAGCACTTTGATCTGCTTTGGTGTTCTACTGCTCAAATTGAACAGAATATATAAGAAACATGGAGGAGGAAGTAATTCATGGTTTGGGGGATCAGTGACTGCTTCAAAGGGTAGGTTTGGATCATTTGCGCATCAACCACTAGATTTGGGATTATGGTGGGGGAATGTAAGGTGGTGTTACCAAGATGAATACCCTTCCTGGTTTCATAGACCTTCTAGTAGAGCAGAGGAGACAAACTTGAAAAAAAGAAAACTTCTGTATTATATAAGTTCTAGGCCTCACAGCAGAAGACAATGTAGAAGAGAAACATTGTCTCCCACAACTCCTTTTCATTATGGAGGAATGTCTTTAAGCCCTCTCCTCCCCATACCCCTACACCCTTCACCCCTACCCCTCTCCCCTGCCACAAGCCTTCTCCTTAGTTTTCATTGGCCAGAGTTGGGCCACATGGCATTCACCAAGCCAATTATAAATCGAATCAACTGAATGAACCATGATTGAATTAGAATGATCATGATTCTATTCAACTCTTGGGCAGGGAGAGGTACTCTCTCTGAGCACAAGGGAGAATAGCTATGCAATCAGTATGGGCTTTCTGCCAGCCAGGAAGAAGACAGGGGCTAAAGCTATTTGGTAACCAATGGGACTGTCACACTGAAATTGGGATATGGGTAAAACAAGCTGGTAAAGGGGTCAATGACCCAATGTAAAAACGGGAACTGATGCTGAAAATCACTGGGAAACTCATAGATGGTACTGAGAATTTCATTTATTTTATCGTTCACAGGATAAAAAGGATGAATGAAGGGCCATTGCTAAAAGAGGGGAACAATAATTATAAAAATGGCAATAAAATATATCCTAATATTTATATAGTGCCGACCTTGCGCCATACACTGTTAAAGTTTTGTATACATATATGTGCTCACACACCAATATATTCTCTCTCTTTCTATAAATATAATGTATTTATAATACATGTGTTACTTTTGTTAATCCACACCTTCCTACGAACTAGGTAATATTATTATTCCATTTTACAGATCAACAAACCCTAGCACAATGAGGTTAAGCAACTTCCCTAAAATCACATAGCATACAGAAGGCAGAACATATATTAGAATGCAGTTAGCCATTATGCTATACGGTACCATTGAGAAATATGCCAATGCCTATTTTTAAATGATATATAAATAGCCAAAGACTCCAGTCATCTAATAATCAAAGACAAATTTACCCTATTCTTAACCTTAGTCAAATTTCATTTACATGCTTTTACAAGGATTGCTAAGCACATTTGCTGAAAAAAGAAAACTATGTGAATATTTTGTCTAAAATGAAGCTGTGACACTACATTTTAGAGCTACTCCTTCCTTGCCAAGTCTTCACAATTCCACCTAGACTCAAGATTCAACTCAGGTGAAAGGCTTCTTTACTCCTATTTTGGCTCTGTGTATGAGAGGAGGGCCCATGGGCGGGGATAGTTTTAGAATGTGGGGAGATATTCTTAGACACACATCTATAACCTGATGTTCTTATGGCGAAGTTAAATAAACAACAGGTCTGTCATATTCTCTGCCCAGTGCATGCCATTCTGTGGTCCCTTAGGGTGTATTTTGTTCCCTAAGGTATGTCATTAACTGACCCAGTCACCTGTCCCCCCACAGTCAATATTTGTGACTTAAAATTGGCATTTAAGAGGATGGGAACATTACACATCTACATTTTTTTGGGTTAGGCAAAAGTGAATGCATATTTTTTAAAAAAGTAGTAATAAAGGGGAATGTGAACAAATGGTAATCATTTTTAAATTTCAGGTGGTGTGATTATGAACAATATTCTTTTTCAATGTTTTACATTTTGTCTAACATTGTGCTATGTTGATAACAACAAAAATGGGTTCACATTTGTAGAAACAGCTATTGGTTGGAGAGAATTTATAGATGACTCTTACCCTGCACTTACTGTTTTCCAGGTGCTGGGCTTTAAATGTCTTATCTTATTTCAAAGAAATGATGTTGACATGACCCAGCTACCCAGCATTTGATCGTCTACTCTCTCATCTATATTTAAAGCCTCCTTTCCACACTACATCAAAAACTAATGATGTAATGTATGGTGATTAACATAACAATAAAAAATTAAAAAATAAAAATAAAAAATAAAGCCTGCTTTCCCCTGTTCTCCCATCCTTCTCCAGCCTTCCCAGCAGTGCAAGTACTCACCCTTCTCTGTGCTTATTAGAAACACGTAATTGTAATTATATAAGAAAACCTAACTGTATTACTCTATATTCCTATAATAATGCCTTTGAAAGAAGAACCAGAGTCTAAATGCCAAAGAAGAGAAAAAAATTATTAGTTGAATTTGAGGCAGCAGGCATGAGCTGGTCCCAGATCTCATGTTCAATGTCCCCAGCCATCTCTGACTGCTTTGTCACTGGATAGGAAATTTGGGAAGGTCTATCCTAAGCAGCAAACAGTCGGAAGGGGAAAGACCACAGATGCCCCCCCAAACCTGCTTTTTCTTTTCTCTTGCAACTGCTTCATAAATAGATAGGCATGAGCCTCCAGGTGAAGGCTAAATGGTAGCAAGCTGTTGGGAAAAGTGATAGAAGTTCTCCAAAGTTTGTAATTAGTGACAATCAGATATTTAGTATGGTAGGGTGTGTGGGGTCGGGGAGGGGACCATAATAACCATTACCAAATGTTAAATAATGTGGAGACATCTCTGGTCAACAACAAGCCCACAGGTCAACATATTGGCATTAAGTCTGTACTAGTTTAAGGAGTGGGAATGAAAGACATCAGACTAAAAACACTTGCAATATATGAGAAAGAATATGGGATTTATGATCATAAGTATATTTCCAGTTCTCAGATCTACCAATTCTGGACTGTGTGGTTAGAATCAAGTCAGTGCCAAAGTCAATGCCTAGCACAGAATAAAATTTGTAGATTAAAAAAAAAGAGAGAATGACTTGGAGTATGATAGTAAATAATAGTAAAAAAGGATGACAAAATTTTTGTCACAGTATAATTTTAACTATGTGACTATATGCATATGATATGTGTATACATGTATGTGAATATATGTATGTATGCAAATATATTAAAATATATGTGCGTGTCTGTGTGTATATATATTACCTGAGTTGCATATTTCTCTGGACACAAGAATGCAGAAAAATTTGCCAAACTATTCAGAGTGAGAATATGGCTAACTTTAATCTCTTTTCTTTGTGCTTTTATGTGCCTTCAAAATTTTCTGCTTTGAACAAAGCTTTTATAATCAGAAGAAAAAAATAGAAATATATATATATACACACACACAAATATATGAAAGAACATAAAATGCACTCTCACACACATATACACATATACACACACACCTTAACTTTCATTATCCTTTGTTTCTCCCCTTTAACAATGGTGAAAAGAATTATAAATCCTAGGGTCATGTTGAAGGCTTAAATACATACACAAATACACAACATACTTCATAAAATTGTTAATATGAGAATGAGAATTTAATAGGTGTTTGGATACCAGGAGTTGGGATTATGCTTCGGATTATTAATTAGCCTTGTAATCGCTGGATGTTTTCCAAGCTTACCAGACTGTCCTGACTTTTTTAGTTTCCTTCTTTCTCCCTTGGTTCTACTCAAGTAATAAAAGACAGTGAAGACTATGATCTACTCGCTCTGCTGGCACAAATTGAAATTCTGATGAGCAGTTAAAAACTCTTTAGGTTTGACTTAATTAGTAAATATCTGGGTAAAAGTCAGACATTTGGTGAAAAAGCTCATATACCTAAAGGTCATCTTTGAGTTCATTGTGGGTTCTTTGCCCTCACTACTCACTGTGTTTGGCAATGATGACCGCTCATCACTTATTCTGCATTTTTGTGGTTACCACCTGTTTTAGGTTATTGGACCCAATTCCAACTTGTGTGTATGTGTGTGTATGTATGTGTCTGTGTAGGCTTCTTCACATCAACAGGCAATTCTCATACACCAGTAAGGTGTTTGAGAATTCGATTTAATTCAGCTAAGTTCTGACACTGCCTAATCGGATATAACATCAGATCCCGCTAAAGGTAAAAGGCACAGTCCTCCAACTGCTGTCCACCCTGAACTCCAATCATAAGCCCGGGCTTTTTCCTGTGTTTCTGTTGGACTAGCCACAAATTGGAAGTTCCAATGACCCCCTCCTTGGATTTGATTAATTTCTTAGAATGGCTCACATTACTCAAGAAACTAATTTATTCATTATTTAATGATTTATTACAAAGGATATATATATTTTTTCTATTTTGCCCTTCTTTTTTTTTTTTTCCTTTTTATTAACATATAATGTACTATTTGTTTCAGGGGTATAGGTCTGTGATTCATCAGTTTTATACAATTCATAGTGCTCACCATAGCACATACCCTCCCCAATGTCCACCACCCAGCCGTCCAGTCCCTCCCACCCCCCTCCACTCCAGCAACCCTCAGTTTGTTTCCTGAGATTAAGAGTCTCTTATGTTTTGTTTCCCTCTCTGGTTTCATCTTGTTTCATTTTTCCCTCCCTTCCCCTATGATCCTCTGCCTTGTTTCTCAAATTCCACATATCAGTGAGATCAAATGATAATTGTCTTTCTCTGATTGACTTATTTCGCTTAGCATAATACCCTCTAGTTCCATCCACATCGTGGCAAATGGCAAGATCTCATTCCTTTTGATGGCTGCATAATACTCCATTGTATATATATACCACATCTTCTTTATCCATTCATCTGTTGATGGACATCTTGGCTCTTTCCATAGTTTGGCTATTGTGGACATTGCTGCTGTAAACATTGGGGTGCATGTGCCCCTTTGGATCCCTACATTTGTATCTTTGGGGTAAATACCCAGTAGTGCAATTGCTGGGTTGTAGGGTAGCTGCCATTTTCATTCTCATCCTCTAAAGCTGTACAGAAAGCTTTAGGGAACAAAAGCTACCAAGCAAACCTGAGCAGATTACTTAGCTTGGCCCCTGGCAAGGGCGGTGCAATTCCACCTCTGGCAAAGACATCTGAAAATCACTGCAACAGGCCCCTCCCCCAGAAAATCGGCAAGAACATCCAGCCAAGACCAAGTTTACCGATCAATGAGAACTGTAAAACTCCAGCACTAGGGGAATACTGCACGTAGAATTCATGGCTTTTTCCCCATGATTCTTTGGTCTTTCTTTTTTTTTTTTTAGATTTTTTTTATTTATTTATCTGAGACAGAGAGAATGAGAGAGACAGAGAGCACATGAGAGGGGGGAGGGTCAGAGGGAGAAGCAGGCTCCCTGCCGAGCAGGGAGCCCGATGCGGGACTCGATCCAGGGACTCCAGGATCATGACCTGAGCCGAAGGCAGTCGCTTAACCAACTGAGCCACCCAGGCGCCCTCTTTGGTCTTTCAAAGTTAATTTTTTTAATTTTATTTTTCTATTTCTTTTTTTTTTTTTTCTTTCCTTTTTCAACCAACATCTTACCTTATCAATTCCTTTTTAAAAATCTTTTTTAATTTTCAATTATACAGTCATATTCTATCCCTTCATTGTATTTAACCTTTATTTTTTGTATATATATATATATACAATTTATATATATATCATATATATATGTATATTTTTTCTTTCTTTAAAATATATATAAGTTTTTCTTTCTCTAAAATTTTGGGATACAGTTTCTTCTAACAGACCAAAATATACCCTAAATCTAGTGTATGGCTTTGTTCTAGTCTCCCACCTGATCACATTCCTTCCTTTTTTTTTTTTTTTTAATTTTTCTTCTTTCTTTTTTCAACCAACTTCTTATCAATTCCTTTTTTAAAATCTTTTTTAATTTTCATCTTTACAGTCATATTCCATCCCTTCATCATACTTACCTTTATTTTTGTATATATATAAGTTTTTCTTTCCTTAAAATTTTGGGAGGCAGTTTCTTCTAACAGACCAAAATACACCCAAAATCTAGTGTGTGGCTCTGTTGTATTACCAACCTGATCATATTTTTTTTTTTTTCCTTTTTCCCCTGGTTTCAGGTCTCTTCTGATTTATTTAGTGTATATTTTTCTGGGGTCGTTGTTACCCTTTTATCATTTTGTTCTCTCATTCATCTATTCTTTTCTGGACAAAATGACAAAACGGAAAAACTCACCTAAAAAAAAAGAACAAGAGGCAGTACTGACTGCCAGGGACCTAATCAATACGATGGATATTAATGGATGTGAGTCAATGACTAGATGAAGAGCT
The DNA here is from genome assembly GCF_029215605.1 of Mirounga angustirostris. Taxonomy (NCBI): domain Eukaryota; kingdom Metazoa; phylum Chordata; class Mammalia; order Carnivora; family Phocidae; genus Mirounga; species Mirounga angustirostris. Next base: position 18,623,750 of record NW_026991712.1, on the reverse strand, counting down.
ACATAGCACAAGGTCCAGAACAAAGGAACTTCTGTCCTTGTGGGCCTGGGGCCCAGCATGGTGGCATGTGGAAGCATTCTGGTTCCCCAACATGGTCTCCAAACCCCTTCCTTTTTTCAGTTTTTATGGAGGTTTCATTACACAGGCATGATTGATTAACTCAATGGCTGTTGGTGGTTGATTCAACCTCTAGCCCTTCTCCCATTTCCAGAAATAAGGAGGTGGGACAGAAAGTTTCAACCCTCTCTTCCTGGTTGGTCCCACTGGCAACCAGTCCCCATCAGTTAGGTGCTTTCCAAAAGTGATCTTCGTTAACATAAACCCAATTATGGTGGAGAGGGTTGGTTTTGAATAACAAGACACCCATTTCACCTTTCTGGCCCTGAAGTGTTTGCAGGAACTGAGACCAAATAGTATAACAAAAGATATTCCCATTTCTCTTATCACTCAGGAAATTTCAAGGGAGCTGTGAGCCAGGAACTGTGGATGAAAAGCAACTACATACAAGAAATATAATTTGATCATCTGAATGACCATACATACATACTTCTTATAAATTGCAGTATCTTATCACGCTTTCTCTGACCTTTAAAAATGATCAGCTAGAATTCTATTTTTTTTTTAAGATTTTTATTTATTTATTTGAGAGAGAGAGAATGAGAGAGCACATGAGAGGGGGGAGGGTCAGAGGGAGAGGCAGGCTCCCCGCCGAGCAGGGAGTCCGATGCGGGACTCGATCCCGGGACTCCAGGATCATGACCTGAGCCGAAGGCAGTCGCTTAACCAACTGAGCCACCCAGGCGCCCCAAATTCTATTTTTTATATTAAAATTATTTTTGGTCTCCCTCTTCTTCCTTCCTCAGAATCTATCCTATATACCAGCCTTAAGCATCCTAAAGCATGGCTCCTATCATTCTGTGTTCATGGTGGCTTGTGGCTTCCATTGCTATATAAGAATGGAACTAAGACATATCCAGTATATTTCAGAGTCCCAGTAAGAAACAGAACAAGACTTTAATGAAAGGACTTCTTTTAAAGTCTGGACAACATTAGGGAAATAATGAGGAACGTTGGAGCAACTGGAGACTAACATCAAAAGAAGTTGCCTGAGAAGGGAAAGAAATTATGTTATGAGAGCCTGATGGTATCTGGAGCCATGGAGAAGCACCTGACCTACATGAGCTGTTGTCATGAAAGGACAGAGTCACTGCCTGAGCAGAGAAAAACATACCATGGCTTGTACCTCTTCCCATTTTCAAATCTCCTGCCAGTGCCTTCCATTAGCCAAGCCCAACCAGGAGTCAGAGGGCATGGGACCACAGGTGATGCTGTCTACAGAAGTCAGCCTTCAGGTCACAGAACGAGGCAGAGGAAGGCCGGTAATGGATCTAGAGGGTGGACTAATGGAGGGTCCATATTAAATAACTAGTATATCTAGCATGTAATGTGCTAAAAAAATTATGTTTTTATCTTTTCTAATTCCATCAGCATTCTTGGAAGTTATTATTATTTTTACACTACAGTTTAAGAAACTGAGATACATATTGGCCAAATAAATTGTACAGATTCCAGTCTCTGGAAATTGGCAAAACCAGGATTCAAACTGAGATATATCTGAGTTCAAAATCTATGTTCTTCATGAATAAAACTCTACTACTTTTGTCCTATTCTTCAAGGTTTCAAGTGCCTTTCCAATCTCTTACTTGAATTCACGTGTTTAGCCAGCCTGAATCAGTGTCAACTGAGCAACATTATCACTTCTAATAGAAAGTCCTGCCTTTTCCTTTCCAATGACCAACTATATTTATATCCATCTCTTCAAGCCCAACTCAAATTATGCCCTCTCTCTGAAACCTTCTCAGAGTGCACCAGCTGACAGGATTCCATCTTTCATCTTAATTCTTGTATCTCTTAAATTTTTCATTTAGCACTGTTAACAAGATAAATTGAGGCACATTGAAAATTTTAAGAGTTTAGTGGAACAAAATTGATTCAAATTGAGCAGCATCAAAAACAAAAACAAAAAAACAAAAAACAAATTGAGCAGCATCCAATCTAGCAGATAGAAAGGAGCTGCAAGGAGCTATACAAAATGAGTGGCAGAAGGGAGTGGGAATAAGGAAATTATAGTAGGCAAAGAAGTGGGTTGGTTATTACAGTTACTTTCCTTTAGGGGATACAGGGTCTATTAGGCAAATTGCCAAATAATGCTGATCAGGCAATTCCTCACTGACTGATTTAAGGTTCCATTTATGGGAGAGCTGAAATTATAATTAAGTCTTGGTTTAGTGACATGGGGCTTAGCATAAGCAAATCCATCTTGGTTCTATTGTCTTTTATAACAGCCCTCAATGTAATGCTGCCTTGTAATGTTATTGATTTGATGGCTCACCGACAAAAAGGAAAATAGAACCTACATAGGGCAAATACATTGATCACGATAATGTACCTAGTAGAAGATAGAGATAGATTTCAATCCAAGCTCTTATTTTTTTTTTAAGATTTTATTCATTCATTTATTTGAAAGAGGGGGGAGGGGGAGAGGTAAAGACTCTCAAGCAGGCTCTGCACTGAACATGGAGCCCAGCTTGGGGCTTGATCTCACAACCCTGAGATTATGACCTGAGCTGAAACCAAGAGTCAGACACTCAATTGACTGAGCCACACAGGCCCCCCAAGCTCTTCTTAATTAATCATAATCAGAAATGTTTTCATGATATAAGTGTAACTATAGAGGTATTCTGGTAACATTTTACCTAGCTATCTGATAGGTAAAAAGATCCAAACCATTATTTGAATGAGTTATAGAAGAATTAAGAAATTAACACTCAAGATCACTTTTAAAGTTGTGACCAATAGAATAACATGAAAAAAATATGACATAATTTAGAATATATCTCAAATCAGGACAACTTTACACTTGTCAATCAAGAGCTATGTGAAGCTCTGTCCCTGTTTGGCTGACACTTTCTATGTCTTATTATCTAAAAGTTGGGAATCCCAGGGTCCTTACTGGGGGCTATTTGAATTGGTCTCTCTCCAGTTTTCCAGCCCTGCAAAACATTTCTTGTGCCCTCTGTGATGAAGCAGCCAGGGATGTAAGTGTGAAATTCAGAATTTTTGAACAGAGCAAATTCATTACTGCCTTACAGATGAACCAACCCATGACAATTGAAGACACCAGTTTCTTTCTTCCATATCCTGTTTGTTCTGTTTCAGACATTTACAAGGCAAGTAGACATCATCTTAGCAGTCATTCAGTTCAACAGTGAAAAACCACCATTGTGGCATTTTAGAGGCTAAGATGTTACTATCGTTCCACATAAGATCTGGGCATTTAAGAGTTTCTAAGTCCTGTCTCGAAGGTTCTTAGTCAACATAGCAAAAAGATTCTAAACCAATAATGAACTTTAGGGAGCTTTGGGAAATGCTCATTTCGACAGATGAATGGATAAAGAAGATGTGGTATATATATACAATGGAATATTATGCAGCCATCAAAAGGAATGAGATCTTGCCATTTGCAACGACGTGGATGGAACTGGAGGGTATTATGTTGAGTGAAATAAGTCAAAAAGAGAAAGACATGTATCATATGATCTCACTGATATGAGGAATTCTTAATCGCAGGAATCAAACTGAGGGTTGTTGGAGTGGGGGGTGGGGTGGGAGGGATGGGGTGACTGGGTGATGGACACTGGGGAGGGTGTGTGCTCTGGTAAGTGCTGTGAATTGTGCAGGACTGTTGAATCTCAGATCTGTACCTCTGAAACAAATAATGCAATATATGTTTAGAAAAAAAAAAAAAAAGAAGAAGAAGGTAGCGGGAGGGGAAGAATGAGGCGGGGGAAATCGGAGGGGTGGACGAACCATGAGAGACGATGGACTCTGAAAAACAAACAGGGTTCTAGAGGGGAGGGGGGTGGGAGGATGGGTTAGCCTGGTGGTGGGTATTGAGGAGGGCACATTCTGCATGGAGCACTGGGTGTTGTGCACAAACAATGAATCATGGAACACTTCATCTAAAACTAATGATGTAATGTATGGGGATTAACATAAGAATAAAAAATTAAAAATTAAAAAAAAAAAAAGGTTTCATTTTTCAGGACAGATTTACTGCATCCTAACGATGGGAAAAAATTGCTTTGTCTTTCTGAACACTTCCAGTTTGACAAAATGATTTTTAAATTAAAGCCAGACACAAGATAACAGGTTTCTTTTTTTCCCCCAATTTTTGCTTTTATTTTCATTACAAAGCAAATAGAAAGCCTCATGGACTTACCGAAAAAAATTAAGAGAGGGAAATAAGTAAATATGTATCTAAGGAAATTTTATATATAGCATACGAAAAATTCAGTTTTCAGTGAAAATGGGTTTTGTGGTATCATGGATTAATCTCTGCTTCATGCCACTTTAGGAATTAATTAACTGACAATAGTAATAACAGTGATGATCACAACTTCTATTTATGAAATGTCTACTGGGTTTCAGACATTGTGTTAAATACTTACATGTATCTTCTACTTCAATCATAGCATCTATCTATCTAATTATTATTCCATTGTCCATATGAAAACATGTGAGTCTCAAAAAGATTACATAGCTTGTCCAAGATTGCTTATTTTTTTTAAAATCACAGTATTTAAACCCAGCTCTTTGTAATTAACATCTCATGCTCCTAAGTCTCATGCATACTTCCTACTATAACTATAAAGAATTGTGCTAGATGTTATGGAGAATTCAAGATATATATTATTTATATAAGATATAAGATATAAATAATATAAATTATATTCATATTATATACATTTATATAAAAATATACATATTGCCTTCCTATCAAATATCATGTAATGAATTTGAGGAAACAAAAATAAATTTGCCAAAATAAGTACCTAATAACAGAGTGTATATAGAAGGAATGGGTATATGGTATTTCCTCCTAAATTTTCTGATAGTTCACAGAGGAGTAAACTCAATATTGATTAAAGAAACCAAGGTGGTTCCATGAAGAAGGTAAGTTTGAGCTGGCTTCTACTAGAAGCATATGTCTGGAATAGGAACAGAAGGAGGGTTATTTGTTTGGGGGGAGGCAGGAAGCAGGAAGGGATAGGATAGAGCATGACATAATCATGGAATCAGGAGTAACAACTCTGGAGGAAGGAGGAAGGGAGGAATAAAGAGATGACCTTGACACTATTTGTGCAGTAATAATAATAGCTATCATTAAATAAATGTCAGATGTGTTAATTGTCATATATTCATTAATCTCATTTAAGTATTAAATAAGTCTGGGAGCTTAGTATTAATTTTTGCCCATCTTTACTAATGAGGAAAATGGGGCACACAGAGGAAAAAATAACTGTTCAAAATACACAATAAGTGGGGCACCTGGGTGGCCCAGATGGTTAAATATCTGACCCTTGATTTTGGCTCAGGTCATGATCTCAGGGTCATGGGATCAAGCCCCATGTCATTGGGTTCCATGCTACATGGGGAGTCTGCTTAAGATTCTCTTTCTCTGCCCCTTCCCACCACTTGCACGCTCTTGCTCTCAAATAAATAAATAAATCTTTTTTTTTTAAAGTACACAAGAATTGATAAAGCCAGAATTAAGCTGAAATCTTCTGACTTACAAACTTGGATTTTTAATCTAATAGAATTTCTGTCAGGATATCTGGATAGGGATATTGCAATATTTGCTTGAGGGTGAATAGTTATCACTAACATTGAGTTTAAATTCAGTATAACATAGGTTGGAAGAAATAAAAGATATCTTATGTTTCTTCTATTCAATAAACATTATTGAGTGCCTAAGTACAAGGCAGAGCACCAAGTACTCTGGGTAGTTCAAGAAATTGAGGCAGGGTCTCTGGCCTCAAGGAGGTTCTAATCTATTGTGGTAGGTAAGACATGTAGACTAATAAATAGCATAAAAGTACTATATAATATGTATTTTTTAAAAGATTTTATTTATTTATTTGACAGAGAGACACAGTGAGAGAGGGAACACAAGCAGGGGGAGTGGGAGAGAGAGAAGCAGGCTTCCCGCCGAGCAGGGAGCCCGATGCGGGGCTTGATCCCAGGACCCTGGGATCATGACCTGAGCCAAAGGCAGACGCTTAACGACTGAGCCACCCAGGTGCCCCTATAATATGTATTTTTTAAAGGGCAGAAATGGACAAGAAGAAAAATAGAGAAAAATAATTTCCAAATTAATCAGAGAAGACTTCATGTGTAGGATTCTTATAGGATAGAGGGAACCAGAGTTCATCACACAGGGAGAAACCAGTGTGAACGCAGAGATCTGGAGCAAAACTGTTCATATATGCTATGATTTGACTAGTGCATGACTACATAGAGGGTTGTAAAATGGGAATGAAGATGGGAAGGTTTGATGAGATCAATGTGGAGAGTTTTCAAGGCAGCATAATAACCAGACCTTACTTCATAGACCAGGAGGAGTTCCTGAAGGGTAATGAACTAGGAAAATAAACTCTACAAATGAAGAGACATTCTGTCTTTTCAGTCCTTGCCTGGCACATATTTGCTCTTGATAAATATTTGATGAAGGAATCTGTGATCGGCTATCACATAGTAAGGTTATGTTTAGGAAGGCAGCAGTGTATAAAATGAGGTATAAAAGGGAAAAACTGGAGTAAAGGAAACCAGTTAGAAGGCTGTTGTGTTCAAATGGGAGAGCAAAACTGAGAGTTTCAATGAGGCTCTGGCCGTGGGAATAGAATTCAAGAGAAGGACATCATTAATGAAGCACGGTCTACACCTGTTGACTCACAAGAGATAATGGGGAAAAATGTAAAAGGAGTCATATGTGGAACACAAATTTTGAACCTAATAAAACAGTAAGACACTTAAAAACAGTTGGTTCAGGAGTTGGAGTTGCTTTCTTCATATATTCAAAGAATATTTTTGAGGGACTACTGTGTGCCAGGAATTTTTCTAAGACATTTGCTATACACCAGACACAAACCAGACAAAATCCCTGCTCTCCTTGAGCTTACATTGTTTAACAGGTAGGGAGAAAGTAGAATATGAAAAATAAGCAATCATTGGATTATTTGGTATATTTAAATGGTATGAAAAAATAGAGCAATGGTAATGAGATTTGTGCAGAGGCAGGGAATATTTGTCATTTTAAACAGGGTAGTGAGGGTAGGCATTGGGCTGAGGTGCTATTTGAGGGACGAACTGGACATAAAAGAGGTACATGTTGAGGTCTGAGCCATTTGCTTTGAGGTGACAATAGATGGGGTATGGGTGGATAAGAAGAAAGAACATCTCTCTATCCTTTATCTGAAGACCAAAGGTAGAACTTTGGGAAACATCTACATCTAATGGCTGAAAGGTGCCAGAATAGTTATGAAGGGTCAAAGGAGAGAGCTTTACACTCATTTAGAGATGAATATACTCTACTGTTTTATCTGATTTGAAACATCTCCCTGCTTAGAAGTCATGCCTGGGTATTTAAAGCTCCACTGAAAACTTTTCAGTTTCCCCTTAGGAGGAATAACTGATTGTCCCACATGATGAGCCTTCTACGAAACTTTTAATTCTCATATAATAATAGAAAAAAACCATAGGATGCAACTGCAGTTGTAAATACAATTTGGTAGTAAATGTTTCAGTTTTGCTCTATTACTCCTTACACCTACCATAGAACTTGGTACAAATAAGTGCATATTAGTTGAATAAAGATTAAGCTAATCAATGCCCAACCTTTGGAGAAGCGTATTGATGATGAGGTTATTCAACTACTATTTAGCAAAACAGACTTGAGTGGTGTGATATGGTAGCCTTGACTTAAGGGATCAATCCAGTGTGGACACCATCTGCTGATTCCAGGACCCAACTGACCTTCCCATACAGAGTAGAGTCCCCAGAAGGTATTGAGGGTTAGTTCTCTTCCTCTGGGCTTTTGAAATCTATAACATCAAACCTAGTGATTATCTCTTCTCTTTCATTAAAGTAGATTCTAAAACACCTCATACATTCAAGACAATGTTTCATATTGAACCTAACCTTTCTTGATGGAAGTGAAGTTTATTTTCAACTGTTCTTATTGCATTGTGTGTTAGAGATTCTGACATTTAGGATACTTTTTGACTATAAACCTATCACTTTGTTCTCAAAAGAAAGCATCGTTTGCTTCTACATTGCAGTTAATGAAATGCTGCACTTTCAGGACAGATTCATTGACAACTGACTTACATTTAATTTTTAAAATTTGATTTTCAAGAATTACATAGGTGGAGGCATATAAACTTCAGATTTGGTTCCCCAGAATTGTTCACTCTTGATTCTTTTACAGATGAGCCAAAGATAGCACTAGCAATAGAATCTGGGTTCTATATTAAATGAAGAGGTGGGGGAAAAGGCTTCTGATTTTTTCCCGAGGTTGGAAAGATTTCACCAAATGTTTTCTCTATTCAGATAAGGGAGCCAAAGGCCAAGGATAGCAGCTTGTCTGGATTAGAAGGTTGATTGTTTGCACTCTTGTTGAATTTTGTTCCTTAATGTAGACCAGGATGTCAGAGGTCTTCTATGAGAGATGCTGAGGATAGCAGAGACACAGGGTGGGGCCAAGGAAGATCGACCCTGAGGTACATGTGGGGGCATGGTGGGGGAGGGGATGGAAGCAGAGATCAAAGAACCAAGAGCTCCTCAGGCTTGCACAGCAGAAAAGCCTTTGGCAACTCTTTGATGTCCAATTTGCCCTCTGCCCCCAGTCAGGAGTGTGTCTAGGGACTTGAGTGAGGGCAGATTTGGGCAGGGCCATTTTACAGGTCTGGGAAGCAGAGAGCATCTTTTAAGTAGCTTCTAAAAGAGACACACAGAAAAAAACAATTACTATAATTCCTGACCTACAGGAGCTTACACTCTAGTTCAGTAGACAAAACCTGAGCAACTTGACCAATCAACTTTGCCAGGGCCTTCCAACAAACAACAGAAATACTTCATGGTGTCATGATTGGGATTTCTATCCGTAACACAATAGTTTACTAAATCAGTTATTTTCCAGAATACGAAAGCACTGAACACACCTTTTGCCTGGTAGGGTGTCCATCCTCAGTCATGTTACTGTACTGAACCTCTTTTTCTTCTCTTTGATCCATTCCTGGTGTTTTGTTTTTGGCATTCCAGAGCAGGTATGAATTCTATAAAATGATATGGTTATATACTTTTTTTCTTTCCGAAAACAAAATAACTAAGTTTTCCCTGCCCTCTGGACAGCATTGGTTTTGATAGGACCACTTACTGCCAAATTAACTTTAAATTCAGAACTCTTAAAAAAACAATGCTGAGACTATACCACGGGACAATATGAAACTGATAACTCCAAAATGACAATTCAGGGAGCTGTGGGTTAAAAGGCAAATCATTGGTGCCTATTTTGTAAAGTAAAATAAGAATCTTGAGGATGTGTGAGTAGGAAAATTAAATAATATATAGTCTCTTTTAAATCAATGTCCTTCATCCATGAAGTTAACTTCACATTGAAATTCCATCTAACACACATATGGCCCCACAGAGAAGTTAAAAAGAAAGTCCCTTCATCATTCAACTCAGGTCTGCCAGTCTGAATTTCTTTGTTCCAGCTTCCTTGATTTGCACCTACTGATTCTTCTACCTGCTAGGACAGGAAACACCTTAGTCTCTCTTTTCATCTAACTAGGCAGTAAGGAAAGTAGAGAAAATGTACAGGGAAAAATCATCCTAAACTACTAGTAGGTTTAGAAGGCTGCAGAAATTACCTTATGTAATCTGCCTGGCATGGCATTGTTGTTCAACCAAGACCATGTTAGCAAGTCTTCAAGAGAATGCTAATCATGTGATTCTGGATAAGGAACAAAATGGAACTATATTCTTTACAATTAAGTAATATTAAATATCAGGACAGTGAACATTTTGCAACCCATCCTCTTCTAAAAATGTTCCCACTATGGTCTCAGTCCTGGATCTTTAAGAACAAGAAGCTTAATATAAGAGAAAGGTCACATAAAAACAGTGGTTAACTCTCCCTTGGTGTATTGCATCTCCAACTAGAAAATTGCATGTACATAATTAAAACAACTTTGATTTTGAATGATAATTTGAGCCATCACTGAAATGTATTTTGAAGACAATAAAAGAAACTTGATGATTCTAGTGTTCTACCGGTTTTCAGTCTTTGAAGGAAAATGATGATATTGTCTGTGTGTCAGCAGAGAGGTGTACACAGATAAAGGAGCTTCTAGCTAGCCTCCTCGTGCAGTAAGCAGTGTGTTAGTCTCATAATCTGAGGGTCCTGAGTTCAAACCTCAGAGGAGGCAGTTTAGCTTCTTGCCTTCTTTCTTTGTCAAAAGAAGAAAAAAAGAATTTTCAGAATAATCTTTTAGTGATTTCACATTCCTCTTAGTAACTTTACTTTTTTTGGACTAATATTAGTTAATAATAGTTACAATGAAAATAAAGAGGTGGGCCAAGTCAAAAAATAGGCTGATTGAAAGTTATGATTGCATTACTGGATGCCAAAACTCATGTCAAATCTTTCATCAAAGACATTGTTTCAGATAGGAAGTGCTACATGGATTGAGATTATAATGAACTGGACATAAAACTAAAAATATTATATAGGAGAAACTGGTTGTAAACTGATTTTATATATATTATTACATAATTACATATACATATATTTAAGTATTTTTGTAAGAAAAATCTATGGAAGGAGTGCATTCCTTTTGATACCAGAAAGGGTGGTAGTGGTTAAGAAAGTGTGTGGGTATTTTAATGAGATGCTTTGAATCTTAGGGAACATATACTGACCAAAAAGGCCTGTGTGTATGGGTGTTAATGGGTTTATGAAGGAGTGAGAGAGCAAGAAACCCGGGAAGGTTCAATATTCATTCAATTTCAAACTCAGAAACTGGGCCAAGAGGCCAAAATGCTTAGCTATACATTAGGATTGGTACAAGCAATCAGTCTGGGCTTTTAAGAAATGTAGCAGTCTTTAAAAGGGAACATTGGGCAATCTGTAAAAATAATCAAAAGTTTGTGGAAAGGCTTGCTTTTTATCCCAACACTTTCAGCCAATCACCAACCATCCCTTTTGCCCCAATTACTGTGGATTGGAGAGAAACGAAGTGGGTTGAAGAGAAATGGAGTGTTCTGGAAAAATGTGGATAGAGTCTGAGGATAAGGAGATGAAATTAATTAATCTTTTTTTTTTCTTTAAGTAAGTGGCTAAGATAGAGGTCCTTCTCAATAGTTTGGTACATAATTAAAGAGCCTTCGCATTATGATATTGAATTAATAAAGTAAAATAGAATTAAATGTTTAAAAATTTTATGTCAAGGAAGATCCAGGCACAAAGACAATAGTATTAAGAGCAACTTATTAGGAAAAATAGTCATAGTATAGGATCCTAAAATTATACCTTGGATTTACTATGAAAAATGGAATGTGGGGCCTGATTTCGAAGGCCAACAGAGAACAGATGCGTCAAAGTCTGGGTTATATTACACTAATCTCTTAAGGGTCTTTTATCTAATCTCTCTCTGGCTATTGCTAAGTGCCAGGGATATGATTGCCACTATATAAATATCAGAGATTATCTGAACTTCTTAAGAGAAATCCATCTAATAGACATCAAAACCAGTCAGGCATTGTATGTCTTCAGTCTTTCTTTGGCAGAAATAGACAAATCAAATCTTCCTTTAACAAAGGACCTGTAATTTACCAACTTCTAAATATTTTTATTTTTATTTTACCTTCCTGAACCTAGAATAGCATTTTGACATTGGATCCTCTAAAAAAGCCAAGAGCGGTGGAGAATATTTAGTTCATTAGCTCCTGAGTTAAATAGTCATGCAAAGTAACCCTAATCTACAGACCTGGTCATAAGGGGGAAGAAAGAAGATAAGCCAAGATGTCATGAAGTAGAGGAGTGTGTATGCAGTTAAAATCATAGTGGTCTATATTCTGTCTTGAGGCAGTAGACTATCAACATGCTTAAATATGTCATAGGCTTTGCAGTTGAACACACATGGATCTGAGGACCATCTCTGCCATGTGATAGGGGTATGATCCTTCCCAAGCTATTAATAACTTCGAGCCTCTGGGTTTCCTTAATCTATAACATGCATAAAATACAAACCTCACGGTGGTGAAAATGACAGAAGTTCACTTACATAAAATGCTTGGCACAGTCCTCGACCCCTTAAACACTCAGTAAAGAGCAGACATTTTGTTCCTGTTATTTGTGACCAGTAAAACCAGTAAAAGACTGAGGAAAAGTGTAGAAAGTGGGCCTCTTGACAAAAAAAAAGGGACCCTGTCTTATATCTCTAAGAAGAATCTAGGGGACATAAATGCTGAATCAGACATATTAGGGATAACTGTAGAGATAAGGGGGCAGATTTAGACCTTTTCTTTACCACTCTGAATCAGCTCCCCATTTCTCCTTTGTAAGACATCAGCAGATGTAGATATATGAATCTATTTTGATACAATTCTGTCATGATAAAAGGTATTGATTCTCTTGTGATAAAATGTGCCACGTCTCTCTTCATCTTTTTATCTTGATGTCTAACAAAATGCATGAAAAATAGTAGTTACTTGTATTTGATCAACTCCATTCAGACAAATACTACAATATATTTAGTGCTGTTTCTTTGTTCAATAGTCATTAGGTATTTTGGTTTCTTGAAGTGTGTGTGTATATGTGTATATGTTTAATTATCTTTTCCCTTTAACTCAGTACAGATTGAATTAATACATAGGATCCCTGAAAGGTTGTGTGGTTGACCACTGTGAGTTTATTTTTCTGGTTATACATAGTCGAGCCAAAATTGGATTGACTTACGTTGTATCTCTTGAAAAATTAACTAAGAAATTAAACTGCTGAGAATTTTGACCCTGAGATTTGCTTATATTTGCACAGTGACTGCTCTTTCAACTAATCCATTATAATATTTTTTTAGTACCTTACCCCATCTCTACGCATGTCTATCTTTCTCCATGCAGTTGCAACTAGTGGGGGGCAGGATTATTTTACTCATTTGTTCAGTACCTGCCTCAGTCAATGATCCTCGCTACATTGCAAACCCTTAGCTTCCTGCCCAAGTCCCTCTCATGACCATTTTTATTTGCTTAGCTTTTCCCCTCTTTCTTACTAGCATCTCTATTGAATGATAAGAGCAAAAGACTCACTTTGTTGACATTTTTTTCTCCTATGGTTTTCTGGTACAGAGAAACAGGAACATCAAAAAGAAATCATAGTTGTGTTCAGGAACCGTAGTTTTTTGAATGCTTGTTTATTTTTTCCAGGAGACAATAAACCAAATTCCGGTTCGAAAAGAATCATTATACACCTGTAAGTATTTTCTGAGAAATAATTTCCCAGAAGTGGGGTGTTAGATCCAATGATATGTATACTTCAGTTATATAGCCAGATTTATTTTCCAAAATTTACAGAAATTTCCAGACTCATCACTGCTCTTGAGAAATGGTATATGAAAGTATTGTTTTTCTTGTAATCTCATGAACACTGGGCACTAACATGATCTTACATTTTTGCCAATCTGAAGGGCCAAAAGTTTTATTTTATTGTTGCTTTTGTTTTCATTTCCCTGAATATCAATTCTCCTTGGGCTATATACAATGTTCTTACTAATTTGAAGAACCTACTTGTATCTTAACAAGATTAACCACTTTTGTGTGTGTAGCAAATATTTTCTTTCAGCCTATAATTGTTCTTTTAATTTGATTAAGTTGCCTGCTCTTATTCAAAGGGTTTTTTTTTTTGTTTTTGTTGTTTTATTATTTTATGATTTCATCTGGTATTTTATTTTTCCTTTATATATTTTGTTTCCATCTTCCTTACCAAGCTTCCCTTTACTTCAAAGTTATGTACATTCACAACTTATTTTTTTTAAATACATTTATTTTTCTGATTGAAGCTTCTGTTTTGAATTTATATTTGTCTAGGGACACACAATTGGGGCTTCATTTATTTTCTTCCAGTGCTTACCTTAATATCAATTGCTGGTAAATCCAAAACTTCCCCACTGACTTATAAATGAGTTGTTTCATTGAATAAGTTCTTCTGAGGAAGTAGATTATTTTCTGGCTTTTGAATTCAGTTCCTTGATATTAAGTTTCAGTAAACAATAAATATTCTCACCATGTCACCACTGTTATGTTTTAAGACTCATAGACAATTCTTAAATATCTTTCTCCCACATGGACTTCAGAATCAGTCTATCAAATTCTAAAAATAATTGCAGCATGTTTTTGATTTTAAGAAGTTAGAAACAATATAAATTCTATAAATAGGAAAATGGCCAAAAATTTAGTGCTTCCAAATTATGGAACAGGAACAAATTAGGGAATAAATTTAGATCATCTGAATTACGGAATACTATACAGTTATCAAAAAGAATGTAGTAGACCAAATGTATATAGAAGTCAATACATACTTATGTAGGAAGGGTGTCAGGTAAAATTAATATAGGAAATTATAAGATAAAATATTTAATGCTATTCTTTATTTGTAAGAAAAGCAAATCAACAATCCCTACATAAGTACATATATACTTGAATAAGCAAAGGGAAAAAAAAACTGTGGACTGAAACAAAATTCTTAGTAATGGCTTTCAGGGATGTGGGCTTTTCTCTGTGGAGACTAATAATTTTACTTTAGATGCTTTAGATTCCCTCATTCAAGTATTACTTATATAACTAAAATATTCAAATGCTTAAAATTAAAAGAGAAATATATTCTTGCTATATTCAAAAAAGTAAAGAATAAGAAACAACAGTTAAATCCCCATTGACCTTCTTATATTTTTACACTTTACAGAAACTGTATTTGGTGGAGAAATTCTCATCATGCGGTAATTTACCCAGTTGTCTCCCATAGCATGCAATCCACACGTTTTTTCTTTTAACCTGTGTATAGATCTCAAATAGCATAAATTCTAGATCAAAGTATATTCAGGTACCTTACAGACTGAGTTTCCCAATGTACAGATGAAGTACGTAAAATGTTAAATATATTGGCCAAGTGTAACATCAAATGTGCCTAGACATAAATAAATACACTTTATAAACAAAACTTTAGGTGGTGTTCTTTGACTGGTTCTGCTAAGGTCTTGATCCTGCAAGTTACTAGGACTCACAATTTCAACATTTACAATACTTACGGAGTTCTTTTACTTAAGACCTTATAATGACCACAGAAGATTCTTTCTGCATTATTAAACACACACAAATAAAGAAAACCATACATAGTAAAAGTTGCTATCTGTTAGCTGATGAACCAGATGAAGCAAATGGCTTTCTTCCCCTGAAGGAAATTGTTACAAAATTTAAAATAATTGACAATATATTTGCAAGTAAGGATATTTTTCTGATTACTCTTGAACAGTCAGAATATCTGGAGAAACTGGATTTACTTTCTTACACAGTAACTAATGGACATATCTGAGGATTATTTGGAAATCTCAAACTTTATCTACTAATGAAATCTAGCATGTAAACTTTCCACTTTCTCCTTTGTTGTTAACAACTAGAAAATTAACTACGTTATGCAATTGGATTTACCATGGGTAATTGGCCTTTGGTCATTATAAACAGTCTCCAATGCTATAAAAACTATAAACCTGACTCCAGCTAAGCAATTGGAACTTGTCAGTGACTTCAGAGCTGAGATCCCCCTGTCATCCCCACATGACTGTCACAGAAGTTTCTCTGCCTGGATGCAAACCAGGAGTTGTAGGCAGAGCTTATCAACACCTGTGGCAAGAGGAAGGCCATATCAGCAAGACCTGACCTGCTGAGACCACAAAAGTGTGGGACCCAGACTTTCTGATATGGGTGGCATTCCTATTATAGCAAGTGTCCCATTAGTTAAATATAATATAGTGCCTTTTGGCTAAGAGCTAGTGGAATCTATACTTCTACTGTGGGCAAACATACATAGAACACATAGTGAAGACAGGAAGAAATGTAGGAAAGTGATGGTATCTCCAGTTTCTACATGTATATACTCTGCAAACGGAGAACTCCCTCCCTCCCTAACTGGTTCAGGCTGTAACTCAGGGATTCTGTATCTTGGCTTCCCCTCCCTTGTCTCAATTCCTTAGCTCCACCTTCTGGGATCATTTGGGAGCCTCAAAGTTCCCTCAGTGAGCACAGTCTAAGCTCAGCCCTCACTCCAGCCCAAGTAAGGAAGCATTTGCTCATTCTTTCACTTACTTGCAGTCATTCAGAATATCTTAGAGGTCCTGAAAACTGACAGTTCTCTCCTGGTTGTATAATCTTATATATGAGATACTAAACACCTCTGAGCTTCCCCTTGCTTATAGGGAAAGACTTTATGAAACCACTGACCTCCAGAGTTTTAAGGATTAATTGAGATCATTACTATAAATATCTTAGCACAGCTTCTGGCACCTACTAAGTGCCTGTCTAAGGTGGTGGGAATATTCAAATGTTGAGACCAAGACTCAATTCCTCTACTGTTGGAAAAGGTCTGTGTGGTTCAGTAGGAGAGCTATGTAAATATTATGCACTAAAGAGGTTTTATCACCAAATAAGTTTGGGAATGCTAAATTATGCCAAACTGGATAGATTTCTTTCCTCAAGAATGCTTTGAGTCCTTAATAAGCTAATATGCAGGGCTACTTTCAAAGAAGAAGATGAAGGCAGCATCTACCCAATTTTCTTTTCATATAAGGAATGATTTAACAGAGAAGTATTTGAAAGATTATCACTCACCACAGTTTGGAAAATGATCACCTATTATGAATGACGTTTCAATCTTTTATATTTTAATGGAAAAAAAAGTGTCCAGACCAGGGCTGGAGTTTTAGTTTCTTAAAACTCCTTTATAATGTGTTTTGGGTACTTTAGCATTTTTAATAATAATAATAATAACAAAAATAATATGAAAACAAAAAAATTATATAGCACTTATTATATTCCAGACTTCTTGCCAAGTGCTTTACATATATTAACCCATGTAGATATTGCACTGGTAAAATTTGTATAGAAATATTTTATCTACTTAGGAAAAATCTGCACCATGGGATGTCAGAGATGGAAGTCCATCTAGCTCATCTTGGCTATTTTTCTGAAGCTCATAATGCTTGTAAATGGCAGAGTTGGAACTAAGATGCATGCCTCCTAGCCCCTTGCACTGTTGTCCTCTGCAATTTCCAGTCTCTGATTCTGTGACACCACCTGGTCTTTTCTCCAGAGATCTAAATATTTAAAATAGTGGGGAGAGGTCACTTTGCTCAGCTGTAATTTTCTACCATTATGAGGTCTTCTAAAATTCCACACTGTAATTTATTGTCTTTCCAACTTAATGATTTCAAAATAAATCCTACAAATTCAAACAGAACTCAGCTGTTCAAAATTTTCCTTTACTGAAAATGTCCCCAAAAGAATTTGACTTAAGACTGTGTCCTTAGAAATGTTGCGAAAGAAAAATGACCGAACAAAGAGACTTTACAAATATTTTTTGTTTCCTTCTAGGGCTCCTTTGAACTCTTGACTCCAGGGTCCTTGAGAAAAAAGCATGTTACTGGAAATTAAAGATCTCTAACGAGACCAAATGGCAGAACAAGATTTCTCACCTTTCCAGCTCTGTGCTGGAGGGACCACCAAGGTGAGATGTGGTTTTAGTCTCCGGGCGTCCTATGACCTTGGCCTTTCTGCAAAGACCGTCAACAAGGGTGCTAATGACTGCCTACTGCTATGGGAAGAAACAGAGGCTGAGCAGACCTGAGCTGGGCTGACTGCTTCATTCCATTCAGAGCATTAAATCATCTGCTGCTGCCAGTAGCTTTCATCTACTTACGGGCCGAAGCCAGGTTGATCCAGTGACCCATGAAGCAAAATTACCAAGCATCACGCTACCAAACCAGGCGGTCTGGGATCATATGGACTGGTTTGCACCTCTTAGGTAATGCAACTCTCACATTTGACTGGATTTTTCCTCGGGCCTGTGGGCTGAGCATCCTCTTTCACTATATTTTGACCCTCTTCAAGGTGGGGTCTGCCACTTGAAACTAAGCGTTGATCAGATGTCCACAATGTAGTATATTATATAAATTTAGAATATTATCTTCCTTCCACCCTTCGTCTCATATTAAGTTACTTACATGATGAGATAGAGTGGTAGAGAGACTTATTTCATGGAGATATGTATAAGCCTCTTAGCTTGAATATCCCTAAAATTCTCTAGAAATTGTCACTTTGAAGTGTTTGTACTCACAGGGTATCACTAGTACCACCAAGACAATTAATTAATTTCTCTGAATCCAGTTAATTCCATATTATACCTTTTGAAGGAGGGTAACATAAATTTGAGGTTTCTTCATGTAACCTGAATTACTTAGGAAACATTTTTGGTGGCTTTTAATACTCATGACCTTTGGCAGTGCTATGGGTAAATGTCTAATGATCGGCTATGTGGGGGAAATAAATACACCTATTTGAAGCATTTGCCCATTTCTGTGGTGTAAATAGTCTGACCATGGCCAGTTTCATGCCACCTACACTAAACGCAGAGTTGGAAAAAGATGTTTGGTACCGGGGCGCCTGGGTGGCTCAGTCGTTAAGCGTCTGCCTTCGGCTGGGGCCATGATCCCAGGGTCCTGGGATCGAGCCCTGCATCGGGCTCCCTGCTCCGTGGGGAGCCTGCTTCTCCCTCTCCCACTCCCCCTGCTTGTGTTCCCTCTCTCGCTGTGTCTCTCTCTGTCAAATAAATAAATAAAATCTTTAAAAAAAAAAAGATGTTTGGTAGCATACCATTATATAGTATTCCCACATGCAGATAGAATGGACACACATAATCTCAAGAGCCTAGGGAATAGTGAAATGTAGTAAAATAATCAGGAATTGGAAATGTAGTGATACAATATAGCATAGTGAGCATATAGTATTAACAGTAGTAATATTTTTGGTATTTTTAGACTTTTAAAATTTTATTATTAATAGTATTACAAATAAAATGGATCACAAAACTACAAAATAAAGGTATTATTTTTAGGATAATTTATTTAACTGGACTATGTTTTACCTTTAATAATGACAATGTTTGACCACTAGCTCACAAAAATCCTGAAAATTTCACAATTGGCTCTCGCAAGTTGGTCTGATGGGGCTCCTGCACACACAATATTGCTCCTGGGGAGGAAATAGAAACCATCATGATGACTTGGAAAGGGTGCTGCATTGAGAGATGGCTGACCCAGGAAGTTAATAGTGGTTAAAGGCAAAGGTTCAGGAGCCTGGCTACCGGTGTCCAGACCCCAGCTTCTCTTGTGGCCTTGGACTTGGACAAGTAGCTTAACCTCTCTGAATCTCAGTTTCCTTTTAAGGTAAAAAGGGGATTATACAGGAACCTAACTTACATGAATTTTGGGGTTTTAAATAAGATAATGTTCGCACAGTGGCTGTGCATAATAAGCAAACAATAAGACTATTAGCAGCACCAAGTTTCAGCTAGGCCGATAAATGCTGTGTGATCATGGGCAATTTATTTCCTTCATCATTTATTCATATGTAGAATAAGGATTTAAATACAAAATTATTTCTAAATGCTTTTTAATTCTCAAATGCACAGTGATTAAGAACTAGAGCTTTTAAGTTAGATAGACTAAATTCAGATTCTGGTCCTCATTATACAAGTTGTGCAACTTTGGACAACTTAATTCATCTTTCTTACCCTTGATTTCTTCATCTGAAAGTCGAGAAGTAACAGAAGAATTTGTTGTACAGAATTTTTTAAGGTTAAAGTAAGGTACATCGTAACAAGGCCTTAGCTCTCTGTTTGGCACACTGTAGGTGCTCAATAAAGCTAAGCTGTTTTATTAATAGTATTAATATTATTATAGTTCATAATGGTATTAACAGTGGTAGTATTTTCAGTATACCATATAGTATTAATTTAGAATATATTATTAATGTACTATGTAATATATTACAAATACATAGTAATAGTATTGGTATTATTACTATCATTTATTAAAGATATTATTTAAGATTATAAAAAAAAAGAAGATAGCAGGAAGGGAAAAATGAAGGGGGGGAAATCGGAGGGGGAGAGGAACCATGAGAGACTACGGACTCTGAGAAACAAACTGAGGGTTCTAGAGGGGAGGAGGGTGGGGGGATGGGTTGGCCTGGTGATGGGTATTAAAGAGGGCTTGTTCTGCATGGCACACTGGGTGTTATATGCAAACAATTAATCATGGAACACTACATCAAGAACTAATGATGTAATGTATGGTGATTAACATAACATAATAAAATTTTAAAAATATATTATTAACATTAATAATATTAGCATTATTAATAAGATGAGCACACAGATACAAACATTTTTTTTGTATATGATATACCTTACAAGGGAAGGAAACATGTCCTAAGACATCAAAATTAATATCAATAATAAGATATATAATGTTAATAAAGTAGTTGCTATTATTGGGCATTTTCTAGGCATCAACCAGTGTAGTAAGTGCTTCACATATAATTTAATTAACCTCTTTGAATCTCAATTTCATTATTTATGAAATGACTTTAATATCTATCATGTAGAGTTATTGAGAAAATTATAAGTATTATTATAACATTCAACTCAGTGTCTGGAAAAAGTCATGCAATAAATGGTAGCTAGTAATAATAATTGTTATAATAGAATCTACTTTATGGGTTATAAGGATATATTTATGCTTTTTGAAAAATGCTTATCATATTGCTTAGTGCATTATATATACTAATTAATAGAAGGTATTATGTGATAAAAATAAACGATGAAGCCAGCTCTCCGAGGGTCACCGACACCAAGAGAGCTCCCCGTTGACAATGTCTTCCATTGAGATCGAGTGTGTTTTGCGAGAGAACTGCTGGCGTGGGGAGTCTCCGGTGTGGGAGGAGGCGTCCAACTCGCTGCTCTTTGTAGACATTCCTGCAAAAGAGGTTTGCCGGTGGGATTCGCTCAGCAAGCGCGTGCAGCAAGTGACATGGATGCCGCCGTCAGCTCTGTGGCCCTTCGCCAGGGAGGAGGCTATGTTGCCACCATTGGATCAAAGTTCTGTTCTTTGAACTGGGAAGATCAGTCAGCAGTAGCCCTGGCCACAGTAGATAAAGACAAGAAAAGCAATCGGTTCAATGCTGGGAGGGTGGATCCCGCTGGGAGATGCTTTGCTGGCACCGTGGCCGAGGAGATGGCCCCCGCGGTTCTGGAGCGGCACCAGGGGTCCTTGTACTCCCTCTTTCCTGACCACCACGTGGAAAAGTATTTTGACCAGGTGGACATCTCCAGTGGTTTGGATTGGTCCCTGGACCACAAAATCTTCTATTACATTGACAGCCTGTCCTACTCCGTGGATGCCTTTGACTATGACCTGCAGACAGGAAAGATCTGTAGGTACTTTTTCATTATTCTTCTTAATACTGCTGGGATTTTTTTTTCATATGTGTGTAACTAGGAAGCTGCCTCTTCCTTGACTCGAATGAAAAGGCCCTTACTTGTCAAATAAAGAACCGGCTGATGTGATAAAAAAAAATAATAATAATAACAATAATAAATAAATAAATAAATGAGTATTTACCATTTACTATCAATTTACCATTGAGAATGGTTTGGTGGGTCAGGATGGAGGTCAGAGAACAGTCCAGAATACAGCTCCAAAGTGTTGTTGAAAAGAGTGGCTGTTGTGTTTTAATCTCTTGCTCCCGTGTTGGGGGTGGGTGGAATGTGAGAATCTTTTCTGGGGGGGAGCGTCCAGCAGGGTTCCTGCAGCTGGAAAAGGGTTAGACATTGTCAACGCTGGCTTATGAGGTGTTACAAATGTAGGGTAGAGTTGTTAGGCCAGCACTGGGTTGAGGTGGCCATGCTAATAATTATTCTTTCTAGTCTAATGGTATTGAATTAGGACAACTGTGTTCTTTGGGGGAATCTGTTGAAAGCCATGGATCTTTTGTCATTGTCATTTGTTTATTTGCTGATACCATGTCTCTTGGGATTTTAAGACACTTTTTGCTTCTTCAATGTGTACTGTCAACTGTACCTCTAAAACACTGTCAGATTATTAATGACCCCAGTTTTCATCTCTCTGTGTTTATCCATTGCACTTACTATGAATCATTTTAATAATTCCTTAAAATACCATCCCCAAGTCAGTCCATATGGCCTTCTGATCTCATACTTAGTAATAAACACAAGGACATATGGTTATAAAATGAAGTCTTTCAGGATGCTCCAGTTCATTATTCTATTGCCCCTTAAAGGAACAGAGTGAGCTGATCCAAAAGGGCAGATAATAAATAAGAGTGATCTCATCCTCTCACTCGGCATTGGCTGCCACCTCCTTGGGGAATAATTACTTAATAAACTCAGGCTGCCCCTTTCAATGGTTTTATATAACACAAGGATAGCTTTTTAGAACACATTCAGAATTAATGCTACTCTTATCTGAGATCAGAGAAGCCTAAATAGATCTGGATCCATTGAGTGGTGTTGGGAAATCTGATTCTTGGTGAAGCATTTTTCTAGAACATCTGAGCCTAAGTTCAAACCCAGGGTGGAGTTCTCAACCAAATCAGACATCGTGATTACATTCATAGAAATATAAACCCTAGGGACAGACCCAGAAAGATAAATAAAATTACCATATAAGGGGCACACCCTTGTGCATATGCAAGTTGGTGGATATTGAGAAATATGAATATAAAATTTCAACAATTCTGGTCATCAAAACTACCAAGTAGAGTAATCAGGATATTCCATTTTGTTCATCAGATTTGAAAGGTAAAACAAATAATGCCCATGCCCTTAAAATTGTAGTGAGAGGGATTCTCCTTAAATATTGCACATGAAAAAGTAAATTCTACCATCTTTTAAAAGGTTATTTCAAAAGAGGAATCAAACACCTCAAAATATATATACTATATATTCTTTGATACAGTAATTTCTTTTTTTTTTTAAGATTTTATTTATTTATTTATTTGAGAGACAGAGAGAGAATGAGAGAGGGGAGGGTCAGAGGGAGAAGCAGACTCCCTGCTGAGCAGGGAGCCCGATGTGGGACTCGATCCCGGGACTCCAGGATCATGACCTGAGCCGAAGGCAGTCGCTTAACCAACTGAGCCATCCAGGTGCCCCGATATAGTAATTTCTTATCTGTGACACTGTGCCCTGGAAATGTAGAGAAATACATGATTATAAACTTTATAATCCTGAAAAAAAATTAAAACTACCTAAAAATCCAACATAAGTTAGTAATAAAAGTAATGCTTTTGAAAATATTTTTATGGTATATAAATTACCATAAGGGTAAAACAATAAGGGTGAAAATTATGTAAGAGCTTTATGACTTCAGCTATATTAAAACCTGTGAAGAAAATATCTAAGAACGAAGTTATTTCTAGCTAATGGGAAAATGAATCATTTTTATTTGAGTATTTCTTTATAGCCATTCTGTAATTTTAGTTCAGTATTAAAAATGAGTTGAAGAAAGATAAAATTGAATACAGAAAGCCCATTTGGGATTCTTTTGTAATAATCCAAGCAAGAGATGACCATGGTCTAAACAATAGAGGTAGTAAAGTATTTCTTTAATGTTCTCCATGGAGTGTATAATCGGAAAAATGAAAGTAATTTTTTAAAAAGGGTACTTAGTGCTCATCTGAAAAAGCATCCTGAAATATATGTGGAGAGACACAGTAGAGAAAACTAAGAACTTAAAGGGATATAAAATATTGGAGTAATTTGGGTTGACTTTTCCAGATTTGAAATCATTCTTTTCTTTCATTAATTGCAGAATTGCTTTTAAAAAATACTTCCAGTTTCAAATACCCAGAGAGCTCAGTTTGAGGTACATTGAGTCTAAGGGGAAAAAATTTTTAGTAAGAAGAAAAGATGTCATTTTTTAAAAGGGTGGTTTCAGATGGGTTTGGCACAATTGAAAATGTGTCTTTGAAATGTGTTTAGTATTTCCAGACAAGGAGGAACTGTCACCTCCCATTGCTTGTGAATCACTGCACATCTGGTCCTCCTGCCCTGGGACAAAAAATGCAACAGGAAACATAGGACATTAAAAGACAGTGGATATTGTTTGCAATCAAATCTTAGATTGCTGTCTGCCTGCCTTCCTTCCTTCCTTCCTTCCTTCCTTCCTTCCTTCTTCTTTCCTTCCTTCCTTCCTCCCTTCCTTCCTTCTTTCCTCTCTTCCTCCCTCCCTCCCTTCCTTCCTTCCTACTTCCTTCCTACTTCCTTCCTTCCTTCCTTCCTTCCTTCCTTCCTTCCTTCCTTCCTTCCTTCCTTCCTTCATGCTTGCCATGTTTTAAAAAAATAGCAAATGATGTTTCACCACTCATGGGAACTTAGCATTGCAGCCTGATGTGGTATTACTCTGCACGCCCTGTTCAATCAGCAGTTTTGTGGTTGTGATGTTAGGCTGTGGAGGTGATGTTAGGCTGTGGAGGTGACGTTAGGCTTCAGGTAGTAGATCAACTTGGTCAGGTGAACTCACTCAACTCACCAGCCTCATCTCAATTTCTTTGAAAGTTTCTTGACTTATTTGAGTGCTAAAACCTAGAACTGGGCACCTTCCTTGCAGTTGAAATGCCACTATTTAGACCAACTAAACTTTAAAAATAAAGAAAGAAAGCAGCAGTTTTTATCGGTAGGAATTATTGGTTTAGTTAAGGTTTCAGGTTGTTGGTTTGTTTGTTTTCATTATCATAAAGGTTTTTTGGAGTAAAATGGTTTTCTGTCCAGGCTGGAAGGGTTCAGTACCATTCAGGGTAATGGTATCTGTAGGCATAGGGAAAGGGCAAGTGTGGTGGAGTGGAAAATTTATTTTCCTTTCTTTACAATCCCGCCTTCTTGTTTCCCTCCCTACTGTTGGGTGTCTCATACATAGAGTTTGTCTTTGCCCACCTTTGTATCTACTCATTTCAGAAACAATTGTTTTCTTTTCTTGGGACTTTAAAGATGAAAGAACATAGCTTGTCTTGACAAAACAAACAAAACAAAACAAAAACAACAACCAATATGACTTCCCCAATTGTCATTTTTCCTTCTCTTCCTTTCTTTTTTCAATCACATACTAATGAACTCCTATTATACACCGTGCCAAAAAGCTGATGGTAGGAATATAAGACAGAAGGAGGAAAATGATATAGCCATACTGTAATTTTAGTTCAGTATTAAAAATGAGTTGAAGAAAGATAAAATTGAATACAGAAAGCCCATTTGGGATTCTTTTGTAATAATCCAAGCAAGAGATGACCATGGTCTAAACAATAGAGGTAGTATATACCATGGATAATTTTAAAAGTATATAAAAGACTGAATCATGAGGACTTGGTAATTAATTGATTGTGGTGTTGGGGAAAGGAGAAAGAGGCAGTCATGAAGACTGTGAAGGTTACGGCTTAAGCAACTGAAAGATTGATGGATGGCATTCATTGAAATTCAGAGAACAGATGAAAATGCAGTCTGTGGTGGGTGGGAATATGAATTCAGTTTTGGGAATGCTGGGTATGAGACTTTGATCGGATATCCAAATGGCGATACCTAACATGAAATTGAGTATAAAAGTCTGATGCTCAGCACAGTATCTGGACTATAAACATATGGTTCAAAACATAAACATGACTGAAGTCATGGAATATATGAAATGAATATATGGAATCACCCAAGGAGAATATATAAATGGAGGGCTTAGGAGAGAATCCAGAGATACACCAAGGAAAACGTTCATTTCAAGAAGATATTAGTGTTCAAGAGGCAGTTGATGACTTTGTCAAACTCAGTTTCAGCAGTACAGTGGAAATAGGACCCAGATGGCAAGATGCTGAGAACCAAGCAGCCCGAAACTTTAGGATCTCCATCAGGTGATGCATGCACATTTTTGGACAGATTTAATTTGATAAGCTAAATACTCTAAGTTGTTTTGGGAGAAGGTGGCAAATGCCATTTGTATTTGACAGCAAAAATACTCTCTTCTTTTCAGTTACTGTTTTTAAAAATTAGGCCATTTTAATTCTTTATCTTTCTGATGATACAGCCTGGTGAAGGGAACAGACTAGTTAATTAAGGATTTTACTGTGCTTCTCTGGGGTGCTTGGGTGGCTCAGTCAGCTAGGTGTCTGCCTTTGGCTCAGATCATGGTCCTGAGGTCCTCAGCATCCTGTTCAGCAGGGAGTCTGCTTCTCCTTCTCCCTCTGACCCTCTCTCTGACTCGTGCTCTTTCTCTCTGTCTCTCTCTCAAATAAATAAAATCTTAAAAAAAGAATATTATTGTGCTTCTCAGTGTGAGCATTTGCTAAATTTCACATTATATAATCTTTTGTTTCAAAGAAAGGAAAATAAATGGTTATTTCTTTTTATTGGGGATGAGGTAAGTGGTGTTCTCTAACTGAAATAAAATAGTTAATTCTTTATCCTAAGCAGGCTCCTCGCCCAGCACAGTGCCCTACGAAGGGATTGATCTCACAACCCTGAGATCATGACCTGAGCCAAAATCAAGAGTTGGATGCTTAACCAAATGAGCCACCCAAGTGCCCCCTGAAATATTTAATTCTAAAGTAAAATGAAGAGATACCTGGGTGGTTCAGTTGGTTAAGCATCTCCCTTCGGCTCAGGTACTGGGATCACGTCCTACATCAGACTCTCCACTTCTCCTTCTGTCTCCTGCTCCCCCTGCTTGTGTCCCCCTGCCAACAAATAAATAAATAGAATCTTAAAAAAAGTAAAGTACAATGAATAATGTGAGTTTACTCTGACAGAACAAATATATCCAGTCATTGGAGATTGACAAAGATTGGTAAACAAAGCAAAACACACAAATAGATCCCCACCTATATATCTTAAGGAACATAGGGTTTCTTAAAGAATAATGAACATTTAGTGGTTATTTGTTCTTCTTTGAATAATAAATATTAATACAATATGGTTGAAGTAAATTACAGTATTTAGTTTTCCAAAGATGGCGTGGGAATATGTAGTTAAATGGAGAGTATGACCAGCTGTTTCCTCAGGATAGAAATATCCCAGAAGTAATTTAAAAATGCTTCTACTTTTACACAGGAAGATTCTGGAGGCAAGCTCACTTTATGATCACTTTTGAAATTTCATGGATATTGAATTCGTTCCAAAATGGACTGTAAGATTTCAAAGAGCAACATTTGCATTCCTTATTGAATTTAGAATCTGTCATTCTTCAAAATATTGGGTTGATGATTCAGAAAGGGCACATAGTCCCCTTTCTTTGCTTCAACAATGGGTTTTATCCAAAAATCTCAAAGTACTTTATACAAATTAACTCACAGTCCAATCCTTTTAATATTTTGAATGAAGATTAATGAGACTCCTATTCCACATATGGTAACATGGAGTTTCTGGAAACCTTGGATGAAGTGAATGAGACATGACATAGCTGCCAGCAAGTTTGCAGATGAGCCAAGAATAGCAAACAAGATTTCTACTTAACTGTTTTAACCACCAGACACAGAAACAAGAAATCATAGGTATTAAATAATTAAAACAACAGACTAAAACATGGTCTAGAAGGGGAAGTTTTTTACTCCAGGTCTACCTGTGTGTGAATCTGAACAAATCTCTAGATTTTGATGGTCTTGGAGGTTATCTGGCGTGAATTGATTTCTAAGAGTCCTTCTAGAACTGACATTCTAATTCTCTGCAGACCTCACTCTGGAGAAGAGGTCTTGCCTGAAAATAGAATGGTTGAAAATATTTGTGGAAATGGAGCTGTGGGACGTTCCTGTGCATCTCTACATTCTTCTCCTTAGCAATATTTACTGAATTCTGCCTCAGAACTAGCTCTCATTGTTTTTCAATTGCTATTTCCATAACTTCTTTCCAACAAAATCAGTTTCAAATTAAGTCAGCTATGATATTCTCTAGATCATTATACAATTAGCGCCACCCTTTATCCTTTTCTCCAAGGAAAAAGAACATAGGTACATAAAAGCAGGGTGATTAGGAATGCAGGTTCTGGAATCATACTTACCAGGAATAAATCCCAGCTCAGCAGTTTAATTGGTGTGTGACTTTGGAGAATTTATTGAATCGATCTTAGCTCCAATTTCTTCATGTCTGAAAAGGGGAAGATAATATACCACCATTTATAATAAAAAATAGGGCCACCTGGGTGGCTCAGTTGGTTCGGCATCCAACTCTTGATTTTGGCTCAGGTCATGATCTCAGGGTTGTGGGATCCAGCACAGCATCTGTCTCTGTGCTCAGTGCAGAGTCTGCCTGAGATTCTCTCTCTCTCTGCCCACCGTCCCCTCCCTGCTCACGCTCTGTCTCTCTCTCTCAAATAAATAAATAAAATCTTTAAAAAATAATAGTAATAAATAGTTTGTGGGGAATAAATGAATATAAAGATTTTAGCATACCTGCTACATAGTAAATAGCCTTGCTTCTCTGTCTTTTTTCTTTCTTTCTTTCTTTTTTTTTTCTTTTTGAGAGATACCTAGCCAGACTCGATTGTATGCCATCCTTTGTTATCACGAGCTGGAAGTCCAGGAACTACATTTCCCAGAATTCATTGCCACCAATATTCTGGTTTAAAAATCTTTAATGAGATACATATATGTGAGATTTTGAAGGCAGAAAATAGATAGAAATTAATATAACCCCTCCCCCAGAGACAGGTGATGCATGAGCTTTAGTAATAGACAAATATGAGGTTTTGCCAGTGGCTTTAAGGAGATCCCCAAAGAATTATCATTTTAATGCCACAGGTAGCCAAGATCATTGGCGGTGGTCTCCAGGAATTTCAGTAACATCCTAATTTCTTGAAAGAAAGCAGTAGCTTCACTTAAATTTCACTTCTTTGTATCTTTCAACAGTTTTGTAAGGAACTAATTTTCTAAATTAAGTGCCTTCCACCTTGAATGGTTTCTGTTTTCTTGTCTAGTTTCTGAATGAAATCTATGAGATTACTGAGTACGAAAGACAGAAAATAATAATAATAATAATAACTTAATATTTAGGTCTTTACTCAAATGATATCTTTTTAATGAGTGCTTCCTGACTATCTGGAAATTTCAACTCTGTTTCCATTTCCCTGCTCTTTGAAAATCTCCTTGGCATATTTTTCACTTTAAAAAATAATAGTGATCTTATTTATTTTGTTTATTGTATTTCTTTCTGGGAAATTTAGCTCACAAGGCTATGTCTTTTTGACCCTTTGTCTCACTGTTCACCCTTCAGCCTTTCAAAATATATATATATATATATATATATATATATATATATATATATATATATATATATATATCTGGCATGTAGTAGGTGCTCAATAAAAATACTTGTTGGGGGCACCTGGGTGGCTCAGTTGGTTAAGTGTCTGCCAGTTAAGGGTCTGCCTTTGGCTCAGGTCATGATCCCGGGTTCCTGGGATCAAGCCCCACATCACATCGAGCTCCGGGCTCGGCGGGGTGTCTGCTTCTCCCTCTGCCCCTCCCCACCTCGTGCTCATGCTCTCTCTCTCTCTCAAATAAAAAAATGAAATCTTTTTAAAAATACTTTTTGAATTAAAAAATGAAATGTTTATTCTGTACCAGAGTTGATTCTAAGTGCCATATGTATATTATCTTATTTAATATTTCTAAATAAACCTATCCAATGGCGATTACCATTATGCCTAATTTATTAGAGCAAAGACCTAGCCACAAAGGTGGTGGAGCAAAGGTGTGAACTCAGACTGACTCCCAAGCCTCTACTGTCAACCATGACACCACATTGAATGAAAACCTTCTCTCTTTTGGGTATGGGACTAAGTCCTCCACACTGTGTTGGAATTTCAGAAGGATATGTATTCAGAAGGATATGTGTTATGTGTATTTATTCCACTTATAAAATGAGAAAATTGAGGATTATAGAAGTTGAGCAGTTTTTACAAGGTGATACAGCAACTTAATGGCACATTTCAAATCCTCTTGGGTCTGTCTGCCTCTCAAGTCTCAGGGCTATGCATCTTACCAAACTAGGAAACATTTTCAAAGAAAGATCATCAGAAGCTTTTCTCTTGAATTCAGATAAAACATATAAGGAAAAATTATATTATATATACTGCCCATGAGTAAAACCAGAGAAATAGGTTTAAATCTGCATATGCTTTTATTAGAACAGACACATTTTAGCACAAGGGAGGTCTTCTTGTCAGATGTTAACATAATCTTGGTTATAGCATATTATTTTCATTAAGCAGTAACTGTTTCCAGGGTGTGAGCCTATTTAGCTTATAATAGGACACAGTGTAAATACCATGCCCCCAATTCCAAAGCTCAGCAAAAACAAAACAGCTGTCTAATATGAGGCATTTTTATAGGCTGAATGAACAGCTCACATTGTTATGGAAAGGCCAATTTTATGAAACCACACTTTAAAAAGCAAGTTGGGCCCTGCCTATTCTCCTTTCCTTTGTTAGGCAAAAAAAGAAGGCTTAAGATGTAGACAGCATTATCTCTTAAAATGTCTCTGGTTATGGATGAGATCCTCTCTTTGGAAGAGACCCTGCCCTTCATTCAGTAAATCATTTAAATGTAGGAGGGAGAGTTTAGCAAAACAGAAGGATGAGATGCTGGAAATAGACACTGTAATTTCCATTGTAGGGGGCAGGGGAACCTTATTATACAAAGCAGTAACAGCAGATGGATATTCTTTATTGACTGGAGTCACCCATTTGCATGCAAGAGGAGGATGTGATTTGGAAATGAGCTGTCCTTTCTCCCCACTGTTCCATCCCCTCCCAAGATTCCCACACTCCAGTCATTAGAATATGCTAACTTGGAACTTCTTGAGGATGAGAAAAATTTTTTGTCTTCATTAAATGCACATATACCTCGTTCCTCACTTTTATAGACCTAATCTAATGCAGTCATTAGATCAAGAGATCTCATGTGATATTTCTGTGACTCTGTCATGATCATGTTTTTAGTTTGGCAATTATTTGAGTTGCAGGGACAAAAGACCTTCGGTATACAAGAAAACATTTCTTCTCTGTGTAATAATACTGTTGTTGGATATGGTCATGTCTTTGAGAGTTTTTATGAAATGGAAAATTGAAGTGATTAGGAATATGAAGTATAGTTTAGTATCTGGATGTGTAGAAAGAATCCTAGACTGGGAATCAGCAGACCTAAATCCTGACCTTGGTTCTTCCACTAATTAAGAGTGTAACCTCAGATAATTCTCTTAACTTTTCTGGTCTTCAGAGTCTTCTTCTATAAAAGATGGAAAGTGTATTATTTTCTCTCATCACAAAAGAAAACACATGGACAAAGAAAAAAATCAATATTTAGACAAATTGAAAAGCTTATTTAACAAGTCAGATTTTTATGTAAAAGTCACCAGAACAATTTCTTTGTTTTATTTTATTTTATTTTATTTATTTGAAAAAGAGACAGCAAGAGCGAGAGACAGAACACAAGCAGGGGGAGTGGGAGAGGGAGAAGCAGACTCCCCGCCGAGCAGGGAGCCTGACGTGGGGCTCAATCCCAGGACCCTGGGATCATGACCTGAGCTGAAGGCAGACGCTTAATGACTGAGCCACCCAGGTGCCCCACAATTTCTTTTTTCATTCATCCCAAGTCAATGA
This sequence comes from Mirounga angustirostris, assembly GCF_029215605.1. Taxonomy (NCBI): domain Eukaryota; kingdom Metazoa; phylum Chordata; class Mammalia; order Carnivora; family Phocidae; genus Mirounga; species Mirounga angustirostris. The sequence goes on along the minus strand of NW_026991712.1, from coordinate 18,592,092 downwards.
TAACCACATGAAGCCAAGGACAGGATTGTTTATCTAATTTAGTAAATATTAATAATAATAATATCTGAGCTTAATTATGAGGACAGTTTAGTAAAATCAGAAGAGTTTGGGGTTTTGTAGTCTACAAACTACAGACTGTTGTATTTTCATCTTATTTATAAGTACAGGCAGGCTTGATGATGCATGACCCATATATTTACCTCCTGGAAATGAGAACTAGAATCTTTATTTGTTCTTATAAAAGACTAGCCCATCACAATGAGGGATGAAACTTTACAGAACAGGGCTAAGGATACATAAGATATGCCCCCACTGGAATAAAGTGTTAGCTAAAGCTGGAATTATGTTGATTTTTTTAATTTGGTAAAACCATTCAAATCAACTGGATTTATAGGAGATGACAGTTGGATAAACCTGACTACACAATAGCTTTGAGAAGCAAAAGATCTGTCCCTGATGAGATGAACACTGACTTGTCTGCCCCTTACCTTTCTGCCACCTCCAACAAGTACGGCAGTTTTGAACTCCGAGAAATATCTAAAGGAAGAGATGGTAAGGAAAACATGCACTGTATGGACTATACTTTCTATAAATTGGCCTCTTTGAATTTGTCAAATAGCTTGGAAACACGTAGGTGGTGTGGGATGATAAAATGCCTTCTCATGCTTTGGCATTAAGAATTGTCCATGGTTCCCAACTGGTGATAATGACAGGGTGTGTTTGCACAATTTAAACTTTGGTGGAATACTTTCTTTGGAGGGAAACTTTGGGCAGTTTCCCAGGTTTGATTTTTTTTAATCACTAAAATATGCTTTTGACTTGAGGTAAATTAATTTGTGTTATTTGTGCTGCAATTAAATGTGTCCAGCTTGGCAATTATTTTCCTTCTCTTTAAAAAAACATTCCTGTTTGTTTATTCTTTCTTTGTAGCTCAGAGGAAACCCAATCCACTTTGGAACAAGGCTTTTTAAGACATGGATGTAATTTGGTGATGAGATGGATCCACATTATTCCCATGACCTTTCCCACTTTCACCACCTCCCTTGTGCATTCATTTCATCAGAGGTGGAAATGTAAAACAATAGAGTCAGTTATGTGTTAGGGGTCTCAAAAATACCCACCTTAAGTACTTTTTTAAAATCCAAATAGACAACATGAAAATATGCTGACTTAAGAGTTGTTAAAATTTACCAACCTCCCACACTTATACAAAAATACTATAATCCTTGTAAAGGGGTAAATTGCAATCATTTTTTAGGAACATGTTTTTAAATACTTAGAAAGCTTGTGATAAACTCAAAATGAAGTCTAGAAATTAGTAAGTTATTTGAGTGATTCAAATAGGTCTATAACTTTACTTGCATTTGTTTCATTTTTATATTATCAGAATAGCGTTGCTTATCCCACAATATGCATGAGGACTAACTCAAGGAAATAACTAAGATGCAGTAGGGTTTGTTCTTAGCTTTTGTAGCTTTATGGAGGAACACAATGGGAAGTGGGAAAGAGCATCTCCTAAGAGAGACTCCAGGGTGTTGACCATTATATTTCTTATATTTTTGTTCAGTTACTACCTTGAATTTTAATTCATACAATGAACTGACTTAAACACCTACAACATCTGAATTCTTCATGGACATGTAATCTCAGGCCACATTTTTTACTAGATTGAAGAAGTCACAGGGTCTTTATACAACATTTTTCCTACTATAAACGCTTTTCTGGGCCTATCTCTGCCACTAAATAGTAGACCTAAATTTTCTCTCTACACCCTCTGGATAACAGTTTTATCATTGAGAAAGAGCAAGACAGGAGTAGCAGACTAATTCATCCCAACATTTTTTTCAGCAACTCTTTCTATTCTTCAGATGAAATTTTGCATGGAAACGCATTGACAAATATTTTTTTTTTAAAGATTTTTATTTATTTATTCATGAGAGACAGAGAGAGAGAGAGAGAGGCAGAGGGAGAAGCAGGCTCCCAAGGAGCAGAGAGCCCGATGCGGGACTCGATCCCAGGACCCTGGGATCATGACCTGAGCCGAAGGCAGACGCTCAACCATCTGAGCCACCCAGGCACCCGACAAATATTTTTTTTTAAGTAGCATTGTTTTAAAGGCACAGAGTCTCCCTAGCAGATGGAAGTGGGGCACTGAGACCAGGTCTCTGGATAACCCAGTTAAAAAAAAACTCTAGCAGAAATTTGCTTTAAGATTTTGACTATGGTATCTATAAATTATGTTCAAATACATCAGCAGATACTATGTGGGGGAACATACATATTATTTGTTTAGCCTGCAACCCCTATGCTTCTAGTATTTCATCTAGAATGTCCAATCTGGAGATCCTCAGTGAATGTGCTAATCAAGGATGCACAGTCTAGAACTGGATTCTGGACCTCAGGAAGCTTATCCTCCAGAAGCAGTGACTTTGTTCTGTTACTTGTGTTTAGATCGATCACTGCTACTTTAATAATTAATATACTGGATGTCAGAAATGGGACACTTATGGGTGAAAATAGCAGATTGTTGACAAGAATGATTCATGTTAAAAGTGATTTTTTATTACAGAAATGTAAATATTCAACATGTGTGTCTTGGCTAAAATATTTAGAAGACACTTTCCACACATGCATGAACAAAAAGAACTCAAAGAGGTTTTGTAGCCTACACCCTTGGAAAAGATGTCCTAATCTAAATCCCCAAAGATTCCTGTGTCCAGCCTTGGATTCTGGAGGATTCTGGTTGTTTGATTCAGCTGTAACAGTGACAGTTCTGGCTCTGGAATGTTGTTATGTCTGCTTCTAGAGTATTCCTCTGCCTGCCTCTAAGCGAACTTTTCTTGCAATTGGTGAAAACAGTATCTAAAAGGCCCATGAGCTGAGACATCCTCAAGCCAACAGAGTAAGTTGCATAAATAGTTTTGTTTTGGCTTTCTAAGCATTGTTTTATATGTGTTTTGCTTGCACATTTGGCAGAATTTAGACTGAGACCTCATTTCATTGTAACTAGTAGCAAGGCTATAGGTGAAGTAGATAGCTCTGACTCATCTCAAAGTCCATTGTTGGTCACTAGCAGAGACAAAATAGTTATTCATAACCAAGTAGGCTCAACTCCATTTACCATTGTTTCTCATTGCTAGAAACTTCTTTGATTTGAAAAATAAGAGCACAATGGGAAAATATTTATATACCCCCTCAAATGATATTATTTACCTTTGACCCTGACTTAATCATTTATGCCTGTGATTTTCCTGAAATAACTTGTTTTGGTGCCAAGAGAACTGTCAGAATCAGCTGACAGCTACTTTTGAAGCATTTATTTTTTTTATTTTTTATTTTTTAAAAAGATTTTATTTATTTATTTGAGAGAGAAAGAATGAGAGAGAGAGAGAACACCTGAGAGGGGATAGGGTCAGAGGACGAAGCAGACTCCCTGCCGAGCAGAGAGCCCAATGCGGGACTCGATCCAGGGACTCCAGGATCATGACCTGAGCCGAAGGCAGTCGCCCAACCAACTGAGCCACCCAGGTGCCCGTTTTGAAGCATTTAATAGGTGCTATTTATTCTAGAAGAAAAATATGTGATCTTTTTCTTTAACAACTTTAATATTTTATTGGAGAGATAAGATACTTACATAGAAGAATTACTTGTAAAATATAAGGAGGTATATAGTGAATGAAAAAAAATGAATGATAAGGAAATAAATACAATAATAATTCAAAGAGAGAAACCTGTGGCAATTGTGACCAAGAAAGATTTGAGTATTGAAGCAGGTCTAGCGTATGTGTGAGATTTAGACAGGGCTTAATACAGGCAGGAACTTACTCTAATGGCCTCTGGGAACAAAGACAGGCTAGGTTGAACTTGTGAACTCTCCTGAAATGCAGGTTCAAGAACTCAGATTCTAAAGTATATTTGATATATTTTTCTACCATAAATCCCTTTTGTTCTGGGAGGGAGGAAACCTAAAACTTTTTGAGAGCGTAGAAACCCTACCCTGGCAAAGTGTTCCTGGAAGGTGTGTTGCACTTCTATGAGATTTAGTGGATGAGTAAGATGAGCCTTCACACTACAGGAGCTGACAGGAAGTTAGCCCCCTTCTCCCACTCTTCAGGTACTTGCTAGGAAATAACTTTTGGTCATTTTCCCAGGACAAAGTAAAGGCTGAGATTTTGAAATTAACCTGGCCAGTGTTTTCCCAAGATAGGAAGCTAGCACTGAAGTTAATGAAGGGTCAGAGGGCAGAACTCAGAGGCATCCTCCCCTGACAGACAGACACTGACATTTCAAATGTTTGCGAAGATCACCTATCTCTCCTCCCTGTAACCCATCACCTTCTACCACCTCTCCCTAATCTCTGTTTTCCTATCTCATTAATCAGAAAAGTCTGATTCTACCTAAAGTTGATGGGCAGGGTTGTAAATTCTTCCATGTTCCAATCAAACATGCAAAGACAAAGTGACTTCTTTACTTCTCTGTAACGAGTTTGATCTCCTTCATGAGCTCCCATCTTACTAAGTAGATGACTTAGAGAGATAAATTTATTCCAGCTAGGTATTCTCACTCTGATTTAAAAATGTAAACTATTTTGCTGCTAGGGTGGCCTCGGTAATACACAATAGATCAGAGTTCTTGCACGTCTTCTCTTTCTCTCCAAGAGAACAGCTGAGATTATGGCAGGAGGGTAACTCACATGGCATCACAGCAAGCTAACACGGTTGTGTTAGCTGGAACCATTGGGAAGCACATGCTGAAATGATAGGAGTTCAAGAGATTGATTTCAAGAGGAAGCCTGTGCGAACTGAAAGGGGGAGGAAGCAGGACTGGAGAGGAAAGGCCTTCAGACTGCAGGTATGGTACCTGTGTCCTGGAAGTGGGGAGGAAGCAGGACCGGGTAAGAAGACCACATGCAGATATGACAGAAGCCTTGGCCCTGCCAACCCCACAGCAAGCTCTCAAGGAGAGATTCACTGTTAGCGGGATCTCTTGTTGGGCAGAAATAACCAGGCCCTGGTACCCCTGCTGTGATGAGTCATGACAAGGGGCTACCCAGGAAGAGAGAGCTCTTGTCTCAAAAGGCAATGATACTGAAGTCCTTAAGGGAGCTGTCAGCTGACTACCCTCTTTGCAACTAGAGAGTTCTATCTGAGTGGCACCCTGCCATCACTACCTCAAGTTCTTTGGATTCTTGGGTTTTTATTGGTCTCAGTCTCAGCTATCTTCTTTCCTGACAGATGACACTGATGAGGGGCAACTGGTACCATTCCTGGGGGGTCTGTCACTTTTCTTCTCATGAGGCTGGCATAACTTGAGGTGTTTTCTTCTCTGCCTTAATGAGGACTCATCAATCTTTCCTGGAAACTTGGCCACACCTTGACTTTCAGTACGCTGTCACACCGTCTGGCAAGATCCCCAGGTAGCTCTTAAATAACGTTTGCATATCCTCACGGTGGGGCCCCAAGGGAATCCCTGAATACATGACACATAAAAATTGGCAGCAGCAGAGTTGCCATTTAAGACACTGAATGCCATGTTGAATGGGAATTGGAAATTTTTTAGCGCAAGCCTGTCCCAACTATTCCACGGGACATTTATACCAACCAACCAACAAACAAAAACAAAACCCACAAACAAAACAAAAAAAAACCAAACCCAAACTAACAAACAAAAATTCACTCATTGATCCAAAACTCCAATGAGACCAGGTGCCCAACATTTTCATGTATCTCTGTATATTTAAGCTCGGATTCTCCCCTTATGTAATCACAGTGAATAATCCCACCTGGTGCAGCTATCTCCAGGTTGGGAGAGAACAGCTTTCAATGTCCAAAAGGAAGTAGAGATAAAGCTCATCCCCTGCTGGCAAGACCCCCAACCTCTCTATCCTACTTTCTCTCTCTGATTTTGACCTATACAAGGGAGCTTAGGATACACTTCTAATCATCTGATGCCCTTTGTTCTCTTCACCTTCTACTTCCCACCATATTGGGATCTGAAAAGGGTAGGCTTTGGCTCTCTATTCCCTATTTTTCATAACCTACTTCCCCCTATACCTAGCCCTGTAATGTGCTGAGTGAACCTGCCTTTTGCTAGATTCAAAAGAAATTTTAAGAAGTGTTAGAAAATCCTTTCTTACTCAACAAAGTCCAGTAATACTACTTTTGTCATACTAAAGAGATCAAGAGTATTAGGGTTCATTCACTTATTCATTCTGTATGTATTTATTAGGTACATACTATGTGCTAGGCACCCTTCTACTTGCTAAAACAGAGCAGTAAAGAACAACAACAAATGAAGTCACTCTTCTTATATAACTTAGAGTCTAGAGAATTTAAAACTCAAAGCTGATGAAGGAAACTTTGGTCCAGGAAGTACCTGCCCTCTCCGTTGCTCATGTGATTAGCCTCATGTTCCACTTTGTGGTAGATTACAAGAAAACAGAACATCATGTGGGGTTGAGGCATGAAAAATAGAGATTTGATATTTGGGAAAATATATAGTTGTTTCAAAGAAATAAGCTCTTTATATGGATGTTACCAAATCCTTTGTCTGCAAATAACAAACCCAAGGTACTGTTTAAAAAGGGAATTATTATTTTAAAAGGTAGGAATAGGAAAGAATCAGGAATATCGAAGAAAACAGAGAGGATCCATAATACTTGAAGAAATAAAGCCTTCCATAATTGTATTAGATCGCACTTCATGTCACCAGGAACATAAATGCCCTGGTAGAAATTTCAGTGTGTTGCACTTGGCTTTGACTCAGTTATCAACTGATTTATGCAACAACTCTTTGTTGGTCACCTACTATGTGCTAAGGACAGTGCAAAGCTCTGGTAACATAATGATGTATGAAGCATGCTCTCTACCCTCAAAGAGCTCAAGTAATGAGGAGGAGAACCTACAAAATTACCAAAATAATAAGAAATACAATGGAGATAAGGAACAAGGTCACTCAGTAGCACTGTTTGCCTAGTGCATTCAGAGCAATCTTCATAGAGGTGGCAATGACTATGTTCTAATGTGAGTTAAAAGCAATTTTCTAGCTGACAGATCCAAGAGTGAACAGCATTCTGAACAAAAGGATTAGACTTTGTATAGACATAGGGGCCTGTAAGTAGCTTTGGATTCGAAAAGAGGTTATGGTGAGGGTTTTGTGTCTAAAAAAGAAGATAGACCACTTAAGGAGTTTATAATTTTCCAAAAGTACTGGATAGCCAGACACAAATTTTGAGCAGGGAGGTAATATAGATATATATTTTAGAAAGATCACGCAGACAATTGAGTACTTCAATTCTTCTCAAAGTTTAGTGGGCATCTCAATCACTTAGAGGGCTGGTTAAAACATAGATTGCTGGGTTTCTGGTTCAGCACGTGTTGGGGGGGACCCATGATCTGCATTTATCACAAGTTCCCATGTGATCCTGAGACGGCACATCTCAGGACTGTACCTCCAGAACTACCGAGTAGAGCACAGAATGAAGTCAGGCAGGACCAAAGAAGGGGCCGTAAGTAATGTCATGTCTCCTTCTTATAAAAATTTTTTCCTCAGGGCACCTGGGTGGCTCAGTTAAGTGTCTGACACTTAATTTTGGCTCAGGTCATGATCTCAGGGTCGCGAGATTGAGCCCCACGCCGGGCTTTGGCTGGGCATGGAGCCAGCTTAAGATTCTCTCTCTCCCTCTCCTTCTGCCCCTCTTCCTCCATGCCCAGACACTCTCTCCCCCTCTCTCTTAATTTTTTTTTTTTTTTTACTCAGTCCTCTCAATACCTTTTTAAAAAGTTAATTTTTGCTATTTTCCATTAGTGAGCATTCTTTAGGTTGTAGTCCTTTTCCAAAGAAACACATTATCTGCAGTCTTAGGAGACAGGGAAAGAACAGAGGAAGTAAGGAAAAACATACTGTGGTTCAAAACAATTCTTTTAAAGTGAGGCGTCTTCTGCTCTCTGTTTTGTAGCTGCGGAGAAACGTTGGGCCTGAGCTGTTTCATGAAAGACAGCGGTGTGTACAATGACCTTGGAACCAGACAAACATCTGTTCATATGAAACACTGAGCAGGTCACTAATCTGCCTCAGGATCAGCCTCCTCGTCTGTAACGTGTAACTGGGAACCTTGTCCTCTCAAACTTAGTGAAGCAATAAATGAGATCACATAAATTAAATGCAGATACAGATTAGGCGGGCAGATTATAATGACTCCTCTCCGCTTTATGACTTAAGTAAAATTAAAGCCTGTGTGCCTGTGTGTGAGCGTGTGTAATACGTGTGCGCCTGGGCATGTGCGTTCATGTGTGTGTGCGCGCGCGCGCGTGCACGTGTCTACACACACTGGAGGAGAAGATAGATTGAAGTCGGCATAACTAGAGGCAGGGTAATAATTTGACGTAATTTCTCTTTCTTATGGGTAATCTTACTCCATCTCCCCAGTTCATCTTTGCCATCTCAGTGAAAGTTATTTATTTATTTATTTTATTTTTTTTAAAGATTTTATTTATTTGAGAGAGAGAGAATGAGAGAGAGCATGAGAGGGAGGAGGGTCAGAGGGAGAAGCAGACTCCCTGCCGAGCAGGGAGCCCGATGTGGGACTCGATCCCGGGACTCCAGGATCATGACCTGAGCTGAAGGCAGTCGCTTAACCAACTGAGCCACCCAGGCGCCCATCAGTGAAAGTTATTTAGATTATAGTCCTTTTTCCAAAGAAATGCATTATTTACATTCTTAGAGGTCAGGAAATATACATAAAAACATACATAGAAACATACGTGTGTGTGTGTCTGTGTGTGTGTGTGTATATATATATATATATATATATATATATATATATATAAGTATTTGCTTTGTTCTTTGTTTTCTTTCTTTTTGGTCCTATAAAGAGTGAGCACCAGATGGGGGAAAACAGCAGCAGGGTTAAATTTTTTATTTTTTTTTTTCACCTGCAGTGCCCATGAATTCCCTAAATGTTTTGACTTACCTCTTAGCTTTCTTGGGGTTAACTGTTCTTAAACCATGAAGTCAGAGAATGATGTCAGCCCCCCCACCCCCACCCCACAGGAACCCCCTGCACACACTCACACCATTTCTCTGCTCTCTGTCCCAGGAACCTGGAGGAGTCTTTGTTCTTCTGGGTGGGTGGGCTCTTTGGAGGTCATTAAAGCCTTAATGAGCTTTGCTTACAGGGGACAGTAATACCGTGCCTGGTCGTCAGGCCGGGACACTTGCTCTCTGGCTTCCCATCTGCAAAGATGGTTCTAGTTCTGTGAGCCCAGAGTGCTAGGCTCCTCCTCTCATGACTCAAAAGGTAAAGAAAGACAAAAACCACTTGCACACGATATAGTTCAGCCCTGAGAGTCTGACTCTTGCCAAGGACATACCCCACACAAATGCTTACTGGACTTTTTAATATTCCCATTCAGAACCTGACACGTGAGCCACAGTCAGTTTGCTTGATTGCTTCTGGATGTCATTAGTTGAGTCATTTTTAATCAGAAAATGTCATGCGTATTCCCATAAGAGACTCTGCCATTGAGGAGCTGTGGTCAGAAAGAGTATAGCAAATGTCACCAGTTATCTAAGGCGGCTGTGATGTGGTAGAAAGATTATTGGAATTGCCTTTCTAAAAAGCTGGTTCAGTCCGGAATCTGCCCAGTGATTTAGCGGAGTGAACTGGGGCACGTTGTGAAATCACCTCATTTCCTCCTCTGTTAGGAGGGCACAGGGATACTACCTTACCACGGCAAACTCAGGGAGAGAATCTATGGGAATGTATGTTATATAATCTATTACAGGTGATGTATTCTGTATCATATACGGTGTATTATACGTTATAGAAATATTACATCATCCACCCTGTACTCTCAAACTCCTATGACCACCTAATCCCAGCCATAATTTCCTCTTTTCTGTTAGAAGTGCAATATTTAGACCACAGTGAAGTCTCAGTGAGAAAATAGATGTGAAATGACTTCGTGAACTTTAAAATATGGCATCTGAGTATGACTTATTACTTTAATATAAGCATAATATAAAGTTGTATGTTCTGTTACATAAAAATAGGGTATATTATTATGTACTATGCATTATACATCAATATATGAAACATTAATACATGCATTATTTTAATATATATTATTATGTATTTTATTAAATTAGCATGTAATATACATATAATACACTATATATAATTATATATTATATATTAGGGTGTATTATTTATGCATAATTGCTTCTTATTTTTATTCAATATTATTATAAGCTAAGTGTTTCAGACAATCTGACCATGGGATGATGCAAAAATCATTTTTTTTTAAAGATTTTATTTATTTATTTGAGAGAGAGAGAATGAGAGAGAGCAAGCACATGAGAGGGGGGAGGGTCAGAGGGAGAAGCAGACTCCCTGCCGAGCAGGGAGCCCAATGCGGGACTTGATCCAGGGACTCCAGGATCATGACCTGAGCCGAAGGCAGTCGCTTAACCAACTGAGCCACCCAGGCGCCCGCAAAAATCATTTTAAAGTAACTTTTAATTAAAGAAAAATTTTTATTATTGAAGTATAGTTGACCTAAAATGTTATATTAGTTTCAGGTGTGCAACATTGTGATTAGCTAATTCTATACATTACACAATTCTCATCATGGTAAGTATAGTTTCCATCTGTCACCATACATTGTTACTACAATATTATGGACTATATTCCCAATGCTGAGCTTTTTCTCCCTGTGATTTATTCACTTTGTCACTGGAAGTTTGTACCTCTTAATCCCCTTCACTTATTTTGACCAACCCCCACTACCCTGGCCACCACTAGTCTGTTCTTGAATAATTCCTATCACTCATAATGTCAAGAAGACAGGTTAAAATAAATTAGTTCTAAAAATTTTTAATTCATGTGGACCTGCCTCTCGATTCATCTTCAGCTTGAGGAACTTTGAGATTAATTATCCCTTGTACCTTACTTATCATCATCCATGTGTGACATGTGCTGTAAGTTCTATACTTGATGTTTGAGCATGTAAGCTCTTTCTACCTCCTAGGCCATTTCTCCACAATTAAGGCACAATGTCAACAGTGGCAGCAGGGGACTATGGAACCTTTGTCAGGGGAAAGATCTATGCATTTTCTGATATTACTATTGAAAGAACATCTTTATTACAACACTAACAGAAATCATTAGACATTAAAACTGAACCTTACGTAAGTTTCTACCATCCATTTGCAGGAGCCAGAAGAATAGGCATCATCTTTGACATTTTTCTCTACTTCACTTCAACATCAAATTTATTGTCAAGGTCAGTCATTTTTTCCATCTAGAAATGTACGTAATCACCCTTTTCTTTCAACCTCTGCTATGACCACCTACCCCCAACCACTATTGCCTCCCTTCTGGTCTGTAGCATTGTCTGCTGAATGTTCTCTTCTCATCCACTCTGTTCTTAGTGCAGTGATTTTTTTCACTGTAGAAATGGGAATATATCAACCCTAACCTCCACTCCTTCCTTTCACTCTTCCCAATCCCCATAAAGGCTTCTCTTTATTCTTTTTTTTTTTTTTTAAGATTTTATTTATTTATTTGACAGAGAGAGAAACAGCGAGTGAAGGAACACAAGCAGGGAGAGTGGGAGAGGGAGAAGCAGGCTTCCAGCCAAGCAGGGAGCCCAATGTGGGGCTTGATCCCAAGACCCTGGGACCATGACCTGAGCCGAAGACAGACGGTTAATTACTGAGCCACCCAGGCGCCCCAAGGCTTCTCTTTATTCTTAAGGTAAAATCCCAAACTTTTAATTCACTTTACTAGCCTTTGAATTGGTTGCCCCACCTACCTCTGAGTGTCCCCTACACTTTGTTCTTCCTTGCTCTATCATGTAATCCTTACTTTCCCTAATTGTTCCTACGTACCAAGGTCCCTTCCCTTCTGCCATCCTGTCTTTGCACATGCTTCTCCCTCTGCCTGGAATCTCCCTCATCCCAGACCCCTTAATATCTGGCTAACATCTATTCATCCTTCACATTGTCATTTATGTAACTTCCCCTGGAAACTGTCTCTAAACATAAGTCCTCTTTTTAATGCACTACATAACTAAAGTAGTAACTCTGATCACCACTGGATTTCATTTCATTAATTTCTGTTGCCTCTAGCAATTATAGACTAGCAATTAGGCTATTCCTTCTTACCACGAATCTCCAGCACAAAACAAAAGATCTAATTGGGACACTCCTGGACAAGTCAGGATGAGTTTGTTACTCTAGCATGCACTCAAAATTGTGTTTAAAAATGAAATTTGAGGATTAAAGTCCTTTGGTTCAATATGTTGTGTTCGTTACAGATGCTTAATTACTCAGATCTTAAACCTATCTCTTTTTCCTTCAAATTAACAGATGAAATATTTTCTTCCCAAAGTTAATTGCTTTGTGTCATTTTCATAAATTTCCCTTACTGGAGTTTCAGTTTCCTAGCTGGTAGAATTCCTTACAAAGTAACTTTTAAATAAAATTTAGTGTTTTTGAAGGAAGGAGTTCATACCCCAGTTCTGCTATTTACTATATGACCTTGAGGAAAAACTCAGTATGTTCTTCCATCTATAGATCTAATCATTCCAGATTCACGGGATTATGATAGCAATCAGATACAATCCTGTATATTACTGATGGCTACCAGAGGGGAGGTGGGTGGGGAATGGGTGAAATAGGTGAAGGGGATTAAGAGCACACTCATCGTGATGAGCACTGAGTAACGTATAGAATTGTTGAATCACGGTATCATATACCTGAAACTAGTATAACACTGTATGTTAACTATCCTGCAATTAACGTAATTTTAAAAAAATCTAAAATCCTATTTGCCATAGAGTAGATGCCCAATGCATGTATGTGTCCCTCTTCCAGTTAGGAAGTTCCTTAACTGGAAGTGTGAAAAGCACCCTCCTTTTTTTATGTTCATCTGTGGGAGCCATGGTTGGCTTCTATTAAGGAGAGCGAGTATTTCTCTTCATTGCCCACTCTTAACCTGAAACCTTTGTGATTTGTAAAGAAGTCATTGTATGTCACTTCCCAGAGAATACTTCAAATGAAATCATGTTTTTGTTCTCTCAGACATATCTAAAATAGTTTTGGGCTTTCTGGTGATTTTATTAGGAGATGTGCGGTGTTCATCTAAGCCATTATAAGCAGCATGGGGCAGAAGGCCATGTCCCAGCTGCAGAGAGAGCAAGACCCTCTCTGTTTCAGGTGAAAACCCCATGTCTTTGTTTCCACGAGACTTCACGGGAAGGTTCTGAGGCAGTATTTATTTGGTTTATGGCAACCTCTCAGATGTACTGCATCTGCTTTGCAGTAAAGGATGTGGGGCTCCCTTCTGGTAACGTGCTGCCTGCCACAGACAACAGGCATGTTTGTCCTTCTCGGCTTTGATCTTTTTCGCCTCATATCTAAATGAAGGCTCTCTTGTGCCTTCAAAGCTAAGTGGCTTGTTTGGCTTCCAGTTACAAACAACTCTGCTCCTGCCGCCAACTGGGCTCCCCAGTCTTTGCTTCCATTCTAGCTCCTGCAGTGGGAGTGTTGCAGGGAGCCAAGATGAAGTACAACTCACATGTACAAATCAAGTGCAGTGAACAGAAGAGGTGCATTCCAGGGAGTACCTGCTTGCTTGCCAGGAGGTGGTGTGGACCTGGTGATGAGACCTGGGAGATGAGGTGGGGGGGGGGGGTGTAGCCAGGGGAAAAAGAGATCATAGGAAAAAGTGACATTCTTAGAAGAATGCATATCACTGAGGCAAAGGACCCGGATGCCAGATTCAGGCAGCCTAGGCTGGAAACAATTACTAGCTGTGATAAATTCCTCAGGTTGCCAGGTCTGTTTTCCTGTCAGTTAAGGAAGGATGATGATAGTATTCATCTATCTTATCGTGAGTATTAGATGCGAAAGCACAAATGAAGTGCTTAGTACACCACTGGACGTAGAGCAAGGACTCAGTGAATACTTCTTTTAGTTATTAATAATAACGATGTGCATTTTTTATTATACTATTTAGTGTCCAGATGAAATGGTCTCTCCCATTTCCTCTCTGGAGAAATGGTACTGACTCATAAGGGCCAAATTCAGATGTCTACTTCTGAGAATATGCTCCAAAAGCCTTGTCATCTAGTCAGCATTGACATTGGCTTCTAGAGCTACACAGAGACCACACAGAGACTACTTTAGAGAATTATTTACTCTTTTATGTCTTTAGTTCATAATTTACAATTTGATTATAAGACAAATAACAGTCTGAGTTGAATTAGTTGTTTGGTTATTTGGCTAGACCGAGAGACTGTAAGCTCCTTGAGGGCAGGACCCTGGTATCACCCACTACCGCATCCCAGCTGCCTTACAGATCCATGATCATTAGGAGCAGCATGCTATGGTGACTACGAGCTCAAGAACCCCCACTTCCTAGCTATGCATCCTTGAACATGCTCTGAGAGCTCTCTGTTTTTCAGTTTCCTCATCTGTGAAATGGGAATAAGTGAACCTGGTGCTTAAGTCAGCAACGAGAACAAAACAAGACAACATACGTAAAGTGCCTGAAACATATATTGATTGCCCAACATTAACTGTTGTCCATAGTGTAATAACATAGACAATTGACCTGAGTCATAGAATCCTGGTAACTTCTGTGCCCTTTGACACAGAAGGGTTCCTGTTTTATTTTCTTATTTTGCACTATGTTTAACTTACCAGTTTCATTATATCTATTTAGAGGGAGAGAGCACAAATAAATCCTAAATAAATAAGTAATTAAATAAATAAATAGTGAAGATGGAGGAATTTTCAGATGTGTTTGTGTGTGTGTGAAACTAGAATATATTCATGATTTCTGAACATCAGTAGATTCCTCACTGAGTTTATATGACAAACAGGACTTCTCAGCAAGTTTTAGTGACCGATTTTATAGTCCTTGGTATTCCTCTACTGTAATTCCTGGACTTTTATATCTCCCTTCTCTGAGGTCCTCTCTTCTGAGCTCTACTTCAGCAAATGTATGGCGCTATTTCAGAACTCACTTGATTAGCACTCACAGCAGAGAAACAAATGGAATATGTCTTAATCTTTTGCCTTCTCTGTTATTTCTCCCAGCAAATTGGCCAAATTGGCCAAATCACAGTGATGATGAGTCATTTTTCCTCCTCCTCCAGATGTTTTACAATTTCATCTCATTACTATTATATGCTATACACCAGACTGACAAATATATAGTATCTTGACTTGTCTCTAATTTCTTCCTAAATACAACCAAGTGACCTATTGACATTAAATATGGATTTTTATACTGGATTCTTTTTTACACAAAAAGATTTAAATAAAGCAAATTCTTATTTTGTTTGTTTACATTTACACTCTTTCTTGATTGAGTTGCCTGACATTAGAGAAGATATTAGAAAGAATAGAAAGATTTTAGATAATAAAGACATTACAAAGATCTAGAAAGTAGGGAACAAAGGAAGGAGGAAGGAAGGAAGGAAGGAAGGAAGGAAGGAAGGAAGGAAGGAAGGAAGGAAGGAAGGAAGGAAAATAACTTTCCTCTTGCTTTCCAAGGCAAAATATGAGCTCAGGTTTTCCATATTTGTTTAATAAGTATGTGGGTATGATATAAATTATATGTCTTCCCTCCGTATATCAGTAGTTCTCAAAAGTTTTTGTTCAGGACTCTTACCTTCTTAAAAAAATTGAAGACACTAAAGATCTTTTGCTTATGTGTGTTGTGTTTATTGATATTTACTGCATTCAAAATTTTAAAGAGATTTTAAAGAATACTATCTATTAATTTATTTTAAATAGTAATAAATCCATTATACAGGAACATAATCTACTTTTAATTAATAATTAATATGATTTCCAAAATAAACAACAACAACAAAAAGGTTCAGTGAAGAGTAGCACTGTTTTACATCTTTGCAAATCTCTTTAATTCCAAGTTTAAGAGAAGAGAGCTGGATCCTCATATCTGCTTCTACAGTCAGTCTGATACAATGTGTTATTTTGTTTGGTGTTTGAAAACAATCTGGTCCCACACAGATAGATATATAGTTGGAAAAAGGAAGAGTATTTTCATAGCCTAGTTAGATAATTGTGGATGTTCTTTGGTACTACTTCAGAATTCTACAGGTGTTATTTCCTTAACAATTAACTGCAATGTGTCATCTAAAACCAGATTAATGAACTTTTTGTACTTGGTATACTCACTTGACAATGCGAGGGGAAAAAACAAATCGTGTCTTAATAGAATAGATTTGTCCTTGTGGATCTCATGAAAGTGTCCCAGAGATACATATGCATGCCCAGACCACACTTTAAAAAACACTGCCATACTCCACCTTAAATTCTTATCTTATCTTGGAAGACAAAAACAAAACAAAAACAAACAAACAAAACAACAACAACAACAACAAAAACCAAACTGCATTACTGAGAAAGTTATGCAAGAAACTCTTAGGTAACTTGCCTAACATTTGTCCAGTTAACTCAGGATAGAACCAAATTTGAATTTGTCTTCCTCTCTTCTCTCTCTGATAGGACACATTCCTTCCCAAAAGTACAGAAGTGAGGAAATACAGAGGCATATAGTATGATTTTTCCCAAGGAACCATAATTCTCGAGAGAGAAATTGGGTGTAATAGCTATTGAGCATCAAATTCTGGAAAGAGTATGGTTGGTCTTTTAGCATTGCTATAAAGTCACATTGAGTGAGAAGATCTTGCAGTTTAATGGAAAACAAACTCCAGGGTGAAATTTAAGAAGGAAGAGAAGAACCGAAGTAGAAATATGGAAGGAAAGTTCGGAAGAGGTCAAAGAATAGATAAATAGATAAATACAGTCCATAACTAAAGTTTCAAACATCCCAGGGTGGGTTAGGAGATTAATTTATTCACCCATAATAAGGCTGTCATCTTCTCCTGCAGAACCCAGAGGAGATGAGGAGGAGGTGACTGAATACCTATCCTTTCAATGATTTCTTGGTCCTCTACTCCCTGACTATGCCCCCATTCCAATTTTTTATTCCAGGCCAATGAAACAGGGCTCCTTGTGATACTCACCATTAGTGTTATCAAAATAAGAAGAGCAGAGAAAGCAAAAAGAGAATAGAGTAAATCAAAGAAAAAAAATTTAAAAACATCAATATTAATAAAACGGGCTTAATATGGTATTGTGATATATGCAGGTATAGCATCACCAAATTCTATTTTAACCAGAAGATGGAGAAGGGAGGCAGCACCTATTGTACGTCTATTACATGCAAGGCATGCGTGGCCCCCTGCTCCATGCTTGAGATAAAGCAATAAAAAGAAAAGTCAATTAACATCAGAGCGTCCTATACCTCTCACTAACAGAAAAACTAGATTTACTGAGAATGTCTAAGAAGTCTTAGACTAATCCCATTAAACCTATATAACTATAGATTTTTCAAAATTGGAAAATACCTCTAATGTTAAGGAATTAAACATTTTCTAGCTCATGACCTACGTTTTGTCCATTTGTTTCTTTTCAAGAAATTATCCAAGGTAAAACAAATAGTTTACAGGGTAAATCTAGGTAGGTTTCTATTTTTTATGCTACATTAGCAAATACCATAGCTGTGCCATTATGTTAGAAATAAATTTATAAACCCAAAATAACTAGAATTCAGTTTGGTTTACAAAATTAGATTTGGTTAAAATTAAACTTTACCAAACCAACTATAAATAGAAACATTTTCGTTAAGAACATTTTAAGAACATTTTAATGTAAGGCACTGATAGGCTGAGGGAAGGAGAAAGTCATAGGTCAGTTTGAGATTCTAAAGACTTGCAAGAGTTTTACAATATTTTTCTACAGTGACCAGAAGAAATAAAAGCTGCTGTTAAGTTTTATACTATCAAATTTACCACCATTTACATAGCAGCAATCCTTGATAAAACCTTTTTAAAAAATTATTTAAAAGTGTTGCCAGTAAAACAAAACAAAACAAAACAAAAAAGTGTTGTTTTTAATGTTAGTGATCAAACACATTAGTCTTTAAGCTTCCTATCAACTGGGATTGTATCTACCTGTCCCATATTTTCTTCCTAGGGCTTTGCATAGTACCTGGAATATGGTAATGGCACAGTATTTGTTGAATATTTTCAAGGAATACATGTGTAAAAAGGGTACTGTCTTCATTATTCATTTTCAAGAAATTTAGAAATATGAGCATATCTTGGTCTACCTTTACCCAGATTTTTACTGTCTGGGTACCACCTGTAAATCAAGAGTATGGATGGAATTATTATGGGGTCAGGGAGGTGAGATCATGGATCAAACTGAGCCGGGAGAGGTACCGTGCAAGGGTGTCACTGGTGAAAACACAGAGCCGAGAAAAAAGAAGAAAGCCCTATCTAAGAAGATTGCCTGGTTTGGAAGGAAAAAAGGCAAGAGAAGAGGGAGAAGTGAGACAATCTCTGGAAAGAAATCGCCTGTGAGTTCAGAAGGCAATGGAATAGGGAACACTTATTAATTTGTGGTGGGAAGGTATAAATCTATGCATATTGACCATGCAGTGTGCTGTTTTTATATGGAAGTGTCTACTTTGTGGCGCCTTCCCATTGGATGGGCACTGGTGGCAGAAGCAGTGAAAGAATTCATCTAGGGCCGAACAAAGAGATACAAGTTAACTGAATACACAGCCAGGGAGGGACAGGTAGGACAGCAAAGGAGAGACTGTCTGCCATGAGGTGATGGTGACGGCCTATAGTAATAGGGTGGAGTGAGGAAGTATGGGAACGTATGGAATTTTCCCTTTTTGGTAATCTTAGGAACCGTCTGTGGCTGGTTGCAAGTAGTCCATTGGTCCTTTAGGACTTATGGCTGTTTCCAGGTGCGTCACTTAATGAGACAGTTTGTGTCGATTTGGTGGTCACTGTGAGCCCTTTTGCCTTGTTCAAGTTTTCATTGCTCAAGCTTGTTGCCTAAAAGCGGCCTCTACATACCTCTTCCAAGGAATAGAAGAACTTCCAGTCACACTAAACCAGACCAGACATCCACAGTTACTCTGTGTAGTACTTTGATGGAGGAGACTATTTCTGAGAGCAAGAGACCACCCTCTGCTTGCCTGTGGGTCTAAGGAGAGTAAGAATCATGTCATTTCTCCAACCACAATCTAGTTTCTTCCACCCTCAGGGGATCTACACAAGCTTCTGCTGGGGAAACTCTTCGGTATTAGAGAGAACAGGCCTGTTCATCTAAACCAAGAATGTCTTCCACCATCTTAGATCTGTCAATCCAGTTCTCTCCTCCATTCAGAGGATGGGGTCCATTTAATACCTAACCCTAAATGCCTCCCACTTCTCAATCTATAACACCTGAACTTGAAAAACACATAAGTCACACTTCCTTCACAAAAAGGTATTTGGCATATCCATCCATCTATCCATCCATTGATGCACATATGCATGCATGAATGAATTCTTTCCAAGTTAGGGCAAGAGGTAAAAAAGGTGACTTAAATTATTTCAACATCTTCATCATTCGCCTACACATATGAAGATGTGTTGTAGTTTCAAGAGTCATCATAATAAAGTAAGGGAAAATAAAGTACAAGAAAATGCCAAGTTTTATTACAACTTATTTGTTAGAGCAAGCTGTGAAGACAGAGTGCCTAGATTGGAATACTTGCTCTACCATTGACAAATCATGTGAACGTGTTAAATATAAATAACAAGAGAACCTCAGCTTATAAGGTTTGGGGACTATTATTTTAGAGCAATAGCTGATGCATAGCATTTGCTAATTTGTTAAACATTGTGAGGGACAAAAGAATATAAGACAGCCTCTATTTTCTAGTAGGAAAAAAGGTATTTGGAAAGGTAAGACATAGAAGTTCCATCATAGAGAAGTATCTGTCTAAAGGTACCAGGATGAAAATAAAGCCCAGTGCTGTTCAGTCCTTGTGTCTAGGGGATATTTATTTGTTCTGACACTGGGGGTATTTATTTGTTCTGACACTGTCTCTTTGTTGGTTCTTCAATTTATTTTTAAGTTTTTGCCTTTGACCATGACCATATCCTCTATTACATGTCACATATTCATGCCACCTCAGCCATTTCAATCATGACTGATCTCATGCAAAAATCACCTACTCCTATTTTCAGTGGGTTTTAGCACAGGATGACTGGTTAGATCTGAGTTCGGCAAGATGGCTTGGCTGGCATTCATAGCAGACATCCAGAAAGAGAAGCGATTGTCCCCCTTTAGTGCCACAATTTTAACAAACGTGAACCACTAAGTTGAACTTGAAAATGATTTGCTTTGAGAGAGCCAGGGTTCAGCGCTCTTACCTCTAAGAAACAGACCACTGCATTCCAGGGCTGTGCCAGAAACTCATATTTCCCCCTCTAGGATCTGACTTGAGGCTGGAGATGTAGGGCAATTTCTGGCGGAGGGCAGAATATCCATGTCAATCTTGTCTCTCTCCATAAACCAAGTTTCTCAATCTACCCAAACATCAGGAAATGTGCTCATTTCAAGTTCTGGATCATTTCAGCTCTGAATTACTGGATTGGCATTCCTCTTGTGGATTTCAAAACACACACCCACACCCTCTCGCGCCCCCTTGCCCCACACACCACTAATACAGGCTTTAGGTTAAGGCTTTTAAATGACATGTCCCTCTTTCTCCATCTCCTGTATGTCCTTCCTACCCACACCTCCCCACCCCCACTTTGGCCTCTTATTTGTTTACAAGCCTTGCACCTCAAGCCCACTGAAGAGCTCAGGTCTTTTTACTTGAAAAATGACTTTCCATTCAGGAAGGAAATTTGCAGGAGCAAAAAGGCTTAGCTGAACCAGTACTAAATATCTTCGTGTCCCAGTGATTGAAAGAACTGGCACTTGGGCCATCCCTCACATTATTCTCTGAATGCCATGACCAAATGTGAAAGTGAGAGGATGCTTGGGGATGGCTCTTGTCTTTGAAAAGCAATGCTCCAGGGACAAAGAGGCTCTTTTACTGGACAGTAATGACGGCCACGAGGTGGGAGCCATAAACCAGGCAAGGCTGGGCGGTTGTGCATGCTGACATTTTTCATTCCTGATATCCCACAAATATTTCCAGCTTCAACAGAGCCTCTGTGCAGATGAAAGGAACATTTTTGTTTCTTGATTTTGTTATATTATGTCTGAAAATTCCTACCAGCCTCCCAATGACCCATTTGAAGATAGACTGGCAAAACTATTTTTCGCCACCTTTATATCCTCCCTTTTATAAGCAAAAAGAAACACTAATATCGGTGTTGTTTCCTGTAGGTAAATGAAATCCATACTTCAGCCTTCTCCAAACTGCCTCGCCTTTTTGCGTGTGGGGCTTAGAAATCCCAGGAGCTATTGTTCAGCCCGGCCTGCCCACGAGCCAGCCTCAGTGATGTGCAAGTAAGCAGATTAGATCCCAGACATTTTAAATTTTATTTAAATTAATAAATTAATAAATTAATAAAATTAATTAAATTTTAAAGGAAAAAAATTAAAAAATAAAAGGCATGGCCAACTTTTGTAAACATGAATGACCTATTCTGAAAGAAAAAGAACAAGCATTTTGCACAAAGATAGATGGAGATGTGTGGGGGCCAAAACTACCCAAGTCAGCAGGGGTTGGATGTATGGGATGGATGCACTTGTCGATGACTTCAAGAAGGAGCTACAGTGTAGGTTTTGTGGTTTTTTTTGAATGGAAGAAGAATGCAGGATTATTCCATACCTTCGATATGTTCATTCCTTATTTTTGTTGTCTGTTGGCTTGTTTTTTCCATTTGGAGATAGTTTACAAGAATTTGTCCCCTTTGCTCCGCACTCTCCCCATCCACCAGGTCATGCAACCTATCTTCTTTGATGGAAAACTCCATTTAGAGCCGCCCTTCCTCTCTCCCTCCCTCCCTTCCTTCCTTCTTTCCCTCTTCTCTTCTTCAAATATTTTTTGAATGTGTGTTATATGACAGGCACTGGGCTCAGCTCAAAGGAACAAAACCATCAAAAGTAATGACCCAGGTCCTTCCCTTATAATTTATAAGCTGGTTGGGAGAGGATATAAAATAGATAATTATGTACACAAATACACCATTATAACTGCTATGAAGCAAAATCTAGGGTGTTATAGGAGTCTACACTAAAGATTTAACCTCATCACAGATGTCTGACCATTTTCCCTGAGGAATGGCATTTAAGTTGATACAGAAAGGGTGAGAAAGCACAATGAAGTATCACAGAATTTATGATAGAAATCTGTTCAGGATACCATGAAGGTGCAAAGAAAGGGGAATTCTACCTAGGAGAAGAAGAGAAGTATGGAGCTTTCTAAAGGAGGCTGTGTTCAAGCTGAATATTGAAACACTGAAAGAACCTGAAATAAAATCATATTCAATCCCACCCGAAAATAATATTGACTTCCATTCAACAGGTGCACGCTTCTTCCCTGCATTTAGGTTGTCTTCACTTTGATGTCCGATCCTATGGATTTTTCCTGGTTTACACCAGTGAGTACTTCTTTCGTCACTTTGTGAACTCATAGTAAGAGGAAGAAGTCACATCCACACTCATTTCCTTTTTTAACTCACTTACAATAAAGCCCAGTAATCCTATGTTTGAAAAATATCACAAAGAAATGGTGGTAACAATAGTTGTTAGAATAGATTTACAGGTGAATTTTCCATTTTTTAGTTTGTTCCTATATTCTTCAAATATACATGCTTTTTTTAAACCAAAGGTTTATCTATTTCAATCTAAAATTTTTAGTATTTATAAACAGTGCCACTATCAAGGCTTTTTACTATATTATCTTTGGTTGTATATAGGTCATCTGAAATGCATACTTCTTTAAAGCAAAGGTATTATGAACAAATTTCCAGTAGTTGAGGCTTCCTTTACCTACCTCTCCTCTGAACTTTGTCCTGCTCTGTCAAATCAAATCCCCAAAACAGCCCAAAATTCCTACCCCCAAGCCATCTTGAGCTCTTACTTTGGAGTGATAGTATTAACTGGATGACAGTGTCAGCTAAGTGGTAATGTTCCACAAATGACCTTTCTCCCAGACTATGGTCTGTATATTACTGTACAGATTTTCCTCTTTGCCTTCACTCATGTGATTTATAGCAATCTTTTTATTTTTTTAATTTAATTTAATTTTATTATGCTATGTTAGTCACCATACAATACATCATTAGTTTTTGATGTAGTGTTCCACGATTCATTGTTTTCATATAACACCCACTGCTCCATGCAGTACGTGCCCTCCTTAATACCCATCACTGAACTAACCCATTCCCCTGTGGAAAGAGCCAAGATGCCCTTCAACAGACGAATGGATAAAGAAGATGTGGTCCGTATATACAATGGAATATTACTCAGCCATCAGAAAGGATGAATACCCAACTTTTACATCAACATGGATGGGACTGGAGGAGATTATGCTAAGTGAAATAAGTCAGGCAGAGAAAGTCAATTATAGCAATCTTTTTAAAAAACAATTTGAGAGTTTTTATTTAAAACTGTAAAATTAAGAGCATTTTGACTTAAAATTAAATTTATGCTATAAAGATAATGTGTTATATTTTTAATAGTAAAAATCATCAGGGAAAACCATTTTCTCATTTTACAGCCTTGTTATACTTTCCCCCAACAGCTAAATTAAATCAGTTATTTCTCATTATTTTACCTCCTCTGTGATATTAATAGCAATACTCAACATTTCCTCAGTATTGGTTGAAAACTGACTATATATAAGGGCTATGCCAGGTGCTGTGCTGTTGGCTCTGTCTTCCTAGTACAATGTTGTAGGCGAGTGGTAAAAACAGTTCTCGTCTGGCTCGCAAGCTCAGTAAGAAATCATTAAAATTTGGCTAGAAAATGTCTATTAGCTGTTCTTTTTTTTTTTTTTTACTTGAATGTCATTTAACAGACTAAGGATGTTACTTGCTAAGAGTTTTTATCATAAGTGGATTATAACTTTTGTCATTGCTTTGCATTCATTAAGATGGTTATAAGTTGGGGCGCCTGGGTGGCGCAGTCAGTTCAGCATCCAACTCTTGGTTTCAGTTCAGGTTGTGATCTCAGGGTCATGAGATCAAGCCCCAAGTCAGGCTCCCCACTCAGTGCAGAGTCTGCTTAGGTTTCTCTCTCTCCTTCTCCCTCTGCCCCTCCCCTTCCCCCACCACATGCTCTCCCTCTCTCTCTCTAAAATAAATACAGAAATCTTTAAAAAGAGAAAGATTGTTATAACTTTCTTTTCTCTTTTATTCTGTAATATAATAAATTACCTTGATTTATTTTCAAATAGTAAGTCATAGCTTTCATGCAATGAACCTGATTTTGTTGTGATATACTATCCATTTGTATATCAGTGGATTTGATTTTTCTAAGATTTTGTTTAAGGGTTTTATGCCTATGTTCATGAGAGAGAAATTAGCTTGTAATTTTCATCTCTCATAATGTTCTTTTAAGATTCAATGGGAAATGTTTTTTTTGAAATTATCTGGTATGTTAAATATTAAATTATCTGGTTTATAAGATTAATGTTATCTTTCCCTTAAATATTTGGAAAAATTCACCCCTGAAATCATCTGAAATTGATGGATGAATAAACAGCACTGGAAGATAAAATCATGAGTCACCCAACAAGCTAACAGGAAAGTCAACACAGGAGCCCAGGTTTCCAGGCTTCCAGTTTAGTGCTATGCTCACACTTGTTCTCACTTCAGTTGTGACTTTTATTATGCTATCTAGAATAATCAAAATTTGTTCTGGAAAATAGAAGCCATTCTAGATATCTTTTAAAAATGTAATTCAGTATATGGTATTAGACTCCTGGAGCAGATGATTAGAGCACTTTCTGTAATTCTGGAAGTCCAAGGATAGTGTGAATGTGACCACCAATGGTCTCAGTTTCCTGTAGCACTGGGGTAACAGATTCTCAAAAGGAACCAGGGAGCCAGGAAACAAACCCCATATTCACTGTCTGTCATGGACCAATTGATTACTGATAGCTGCTGCCATAAAGTATGGCTTACTTCTCTTCTGCCATCCAGATCTCAAATGAATGCCTCCCATTGGCTAAGCTAATAGAACACTGCTGGCCAAAGAGACTGTTAAATAGTTTCTGAGAGTATTACTGTGAGGTACAAGGAAGAGTGTAGGATATTTATGAGCAACAACAATCAGTATCTGGCTTAATATCAGAGTTCGAAATGAATATCACACCCTTTTTTTCTTAATGTACTTTGCTAATGCACTTTAGAGATGGACAATAACAGCAAATAGTCTTATTATATTGTTAACTATTTAATAAAAACTATTCCTCTTAAACCCTTTCTTATATTTACACACTTCAATCTGTAGTTTTAGTATTTTTTTCAGCAAAGATCAGGTAGATGATAACATTATCAAATCATTCTTTCGTGCACAGGTGTGTGTGCATGTGTAGGCTATTTGATCATCAACCTGACATTTAAAGTACTTGCAAAATGCCACCTAAGTTTTTCTGTATAGCTGATAATTACTGAAAGGTGGTACCTGAGAGTTTTTACGGCTATACAAAGAGACCTGGGAATTTCAACACTCTTAAAAATCTCTGTGAAATGATTTCATTTATATAAGACAAAAAGGTCTTGCCATGTAACCTATATCAAAACAAATAGTGTGGACAGAAATGTAAGTAAGAGATTACTAAATTTCAGGGGTGAAGAATCTGGAAACAGTCTTGAAACTTCTCTCAGAGAGACAATGTCTATAGCTATGTACAGATAAAAATTTGCTTATGATTTCCTAAATCATATCTGGTCATAAACTTCTTTAACCCAGGTTTAAAAAAGCCCTGATAACAAATAATGAAAGACAATGATCAAAGTAAACTGCAAATAAAATACTTTAACATGTTTTTTTTTTCCTAAATATTTGTTGTTTGACTTTTTGGAATAAATCTCTCAATTCTCCATATTTTGTTTATGTACAAAAACTATCTTTATAAGACAATTTCTCCAACCACAAGTAGTAGTGACTATTTGGGGACACTCGCTATGCCTTTTTATATTCGTTATTTGGTTTAATTCTCATGGTAACCCTATTATTTGTCTCTTCATGTAGATGAAAATACTGAATTTTTAGATAGTTTATGTATTTCACAAGTTTACACATCTTGTTGCTGTTGGTATAGCTATTCCTGAGCAGTCTCAACCCAAAACCCATGTTCTCAACCATTGTGTGGAATTGCCTCTCAGGGGAAGGTAGTGACATGAATAGATGTAAACTTAGTAGAAAGAACACAGGATTTGGAGTCAGATAAACCTTGTTTTGATTCCAGATTAAGTGCACCTTGAGCTCACAAATTTTTATTTTATTTTATTTTATTTTATTTTAATCACAGTAGGAACACAACATGAGCCTACCCTCTTCACATTTTAAGTATACTATAGAGTATTGTTGACCACGGGAACAATATTGGACAGCATGTCTCCAGAATTTATTCATCTTGCTTAACTAAAACTTTAAGCCCATTGGTAGCTCAGGGTCTTTTTAATCTCCCTGAGATTCAGACAAGGAAAATAAGTCAGAAAATTATTTAGAAAATTATAGAACTCAGCACATCCACAGTCAACTTAAAAACTCAGTATTTAAACAATTCCCTCTCCTCCAATGCCTTTCCCAAACATGCCAAAAGGGGGTGAAACTTGAGGTGAGAGAAAATACTGACACTTTGTTTATATGGTTTTAAACCACACGCATTATAATATCACAATTTCCCAAACTGTGCTCCACAAACCATGAGAGTTTCTTGAAATATTTCTTGAACTACATTAATATTTTAAGAGGCCAAATATATATAGGAAATTCTGTGTTTTATTTAACTCTTCTTTGGAGAATCACAATACATATTTTAAAACATTAAACTCATTCCTGAGAAGTCCCACAATAAAGAAACCGAGTTAACTTTTAAAACTTACTTTATCAGGGATCACAATTTAATTTTTTTCATAAAGAACAGCAGTTAACATCTTACCTGTTACTCATGTCCTGCAGAAGTTATTTTGGAAAATTTGGTGCTTTACATACTTTATTTGGACTGTGTGTCAACTTCAGAATAACTAAAATGACAGTTACTTCATTTTTAAAATAGAAAAACTCAGAAATTTGCTTCATGGATATTTTAAGGGCTAACTAGGGAAAATTCATTATGAACAGTGGGTCCTCAGAAAAGACATACCCCATTATTGCTGCTTCTGAGTGATTTATAAGCAGTGCTTGGCTGGCTCAAGAAAAAGAATAAGGCTGAGCTTGTGTTTGTATCCACAGATGTATTTTAGTCACAGATTCCAATAACCCATCCAATATTGAATCACAAAAAGATGATTTTGTTTGGTTTCCGTCTAATTCCCCTGAGTCACCATGATATTTTCTAGGAAATAGTAGGAATTGTATTCTCGGAGATAGCTTCAGCATCTTATAAATTTATTTTAAATTAGATTGTATTTTAATTCTAAATGTTATTAGCACATATACTTTATACTTTACAGTTCTTGTTCTATTATTCTGACTTAGTTGTGATTTCCTATGAAAAAAATTAAGGTGTTTTATAATATTACTTTTCTAGACAATCCTTAAATTTCTTTTAGAAATAAGCTTTTTCAAAGCCGTATTTCTTTAACTACATTATCTTTCTTGCCAAGAAACTCACTGTTAAGCTAATTAATTAATTTGTGTGATCTTTCATAAAATATTTGAATGCCTCATGTGTTCTAGGCACTGGGATAAATGTTGAAAATGGGGAGCAAAATTAAATTTTGTCTGCTTTTATAAAGTCTACAACCTAATTGGGAGATAGCAGATATAAATATAAAATGACATTAATAAGAATAGGTACAGGGTGTTTTGTAAGCTTATAATTAGGTAGTTTGACTTATTCAGGGAGGTCCATAAGATTTCCAAGAGGAGGTAATAACTAAGTTCAGACCCCCAAAATGAAAGATTATTAGATAAAGATGAGGTGAAGAGAATTTCAGCTTGTGGGAACAGCATGTGCAAAGACCCTGTGATGGAAATGAATATAGTATATTTTAGAGCTGTAAAAGTCCAGAGGATCTATAGTAGAGAGAGAGGGAAATCTTGGTACAGTTGAAGCTAGAGAAACAAGTAGAGACCAAATTATTCAGGGCTATGTTGGCCATGTTAAGAACTGTGTTCTTTATCCCCCAAATAATGGAAAAGCATTGAAATATTTTAAGCATTATCAGATTTGCATTCTGAAATGATCACTTTAGCTGCAATGTGGACAACAGACTGAAAAAGCACATAAGTGGATATCCATGAAGTACCTTAAGAGAAAGAATGATAGCTTGCACCAGGATAATGGTGTTGCAGATGGAAAGAAGTGGAAGAAACTCAAGACATATTTAGGATGTAAAGTTTAAATTTCCACTTAATAATGGAAAAGGATGGGAGCACTGTGAGAGAAGAAGTTGTCAAGCTTGACTTGAGTGACTCTTAATATTGTGTTTTGAGTAAATAAGTTTGTAAGAGGTCTAAGTTGGTTTGAGGGTTCAGACTTCTGGTAAATTAAGAAGATGTAGCTACACTGCACACCTAACTGGAAAGCAAGGTATGTGGTTGACTAAAAGACCATGGTCATTACAGACAAAAACGCTTGGGCTCACATCTTTTTTTTCTCTTTTAATGGCCCTTATATCAGTTTGGTCTATTTTAAATTCAAGATGGTGCTGTTGATCTCATGGGACTTTTCTAACTATGAAATGAGTTCTAGTATTAATTGCCTCCTATTCAATGGCTTGAGGACATGTGGTTGAAGACACAATAACCTGGAAGGTTAATTAAAAGTGAATGTTCAGGGGGTGAGGGAGGTAACTGGGTGATGGGCATTAAGGAGGGCATGTGATGTGATGAGCACTGGGTGTTATATGCAACTGATGAATTGTTGAACACTACATCTGAAACTAATGATGTACTATTATGTGTTGGCTAATTGAATTTAAAGAAAGAAAAAGTGAATGTTCCTGGATGTTACTCTAGAACCACTCAATCATGCCCAGTAATCTGTATGATTAATTCTTCAAATGGCTCTGAAATGCATTAAAGTTGGAGATACACTCACTAAGTACAAGCTAAATAGATTTCTATTTCATTATTCATTTTTTACCCTGTGTTAAAAGCAATCACCTCCTCCTTAGGGAATATTCACCCTTTATGTTGAGGTCTGACTGGCTTGCAGTGTTTGTTATATGTGTTTGGGTCATATATGAGTTTTTTTACAAAAAGCTTTAAAAAAATGTTCTTAGTTCTCATGTGAGTGATTTCTTAAACTATGTCTCATATTGGAAACAGATGTTTGTAAAAAAACTACTGCCTAAGGACATTTTAACACCTTGCATGATCCTTTCATTTCATTTGTTTTTTTTTTTTTTTTAATTGATTCAGCTTTTCACTTTATAGTATATTTTGGTGTATATTCAACACTAAAAGTATGTAAATATGGTAAAATGTTATTCTTCCAACCTCTTTCCTTAGCTGAGTGTAAGATATGATATTAGAAAAGAACTATGACTTGTTTGATATCTAATATACATTGATGAGATTAGGCAGAATTTCTACCTCGAGCTTAAATAAATGTGAGCTATCTATTAGCTCTTTTGGACAAGGCATGCAATATATTCTAGATTTAGCTGTGATGTAGTTGGAAAAATTAAAGGATTGTATAAAAAAAACTACTGAAAAAATGCAGTGTCAGTAATCAATAATTCACTGGATGAGCTTACAGTAAATTGAACACTGTAGAAGAAAAGCCCATTGAATTTAAAGACACATCAATAAGCTTATACAAACTAAAGAATAGAGAGAAATATGATTTTTAAAAGTAGACAAATAGACATATTCTTTGAAAAATGCCACTAATCAAACTGCACAATAAGAAATAGGAAATGTAAATAGTCTTATACCTAATTTTTTAAATTGAATTTTTAAATAAAACCTCCTCCCCAAAGAAAACCTTGGTCTTAGGGAGTTTCACTAGTTTTTCTATCAAACACCTAAGGAAGATTAACACCAATTCTAGATAAATTGTTTCAAAAAATGAAGTACTGGAGAACACTTTTGAACTAATTTTATAAGTCCAGCAAAATTTGGGTAGCCAAATCTGACAAGCATATTACAAGCAAGGAAAACTAAGACCAACGTCTCTTATGAACATAGATGAAAATGTTTTTAACTAAATATTTAAAAATATAAAATGCAGCAATAATTTAAAAGGATAATATATCACAGTTAATTTGGAATTATTCCGGGAATATTTGTTAAATATTCAAAATTCAATTAATGTAACTTGCCAAATAACAGGGGAAAAACTCTCAAAGATATCAGATGACCATCTCAATGGATGAAGGAAAAGCATTTTTAAAAACTCTTCTACCCATTATAAAATACCTGAGCAAAGATCAATAAAAACAAGCTTTATCAATTACATAAAGAGGATCTACAAAAAAAAATCTTAATATCATACTTAACAGGGAAGAGATGGAGTGTTTTCCCCTATAAGACTGAGAAAAAGCAAGGCACCTATTTGCACTACTTCTATTCAAGTATAGGTCCTAGCCAGTGTAATAAGGCAAGAATAAGAAATAAAAGGCATACGGATTGAAAGACAGAATTACAACTGTCTTTGTTCACAGATGAAATGATTGTTGTGTGAAGAAAATCCTTAGAAATATACAAAAGAGCTAACAAACAAGCAAATTTATCAATATCACAGGTTACAAGGTAAATATACCCAAAAGTCAAATATATGTCTATATAATAGCAGTGGCCAACAAATTTTGAAAATGCCATTCACAATTGCATCAAAAAGCATAAAATACTTAGAGATAAAATTTCAAGAATTTGTGCAAGATTAGTGCCCTGGAAACGATAAAAAATGTTGAGAGAAATTTACAAACACCTAAATAAATGAAGAAATATACCATGCTTGTGGATTGTGAGATTGTTACCTTTTGGATCCAAGTTAAAGTGCACAAATCATAGACATTTAGAATTGAAAAACCAGAGAGTCAACTCCTCACGCCTGGGAATGCAGGATGCAGTAGAGTAGAAAGAGTAGTACTTGAAGTCAGAATTACTAGACTCAAGTTTAATAAATGCTCAAGTTGGCATTAGTAGAAAATTCTGAGACAGGAGTCTGCTCTAGGTCTTTCTTTTTTCCCACTCCTCCTTTCTCAGGTCTCTACCTTTGGGCTCTTGGATAAGGAACTTAAGCAATATATCTTTTCAGTAATTTTATCTGTAAAATTTAGAAAATAAGTAGCCTCACAGGATTGTGATGGGTATCAGATGAAACAATTAAGTAAATCCTTTATAAGTGCAGACATTCGGCATCATTGTTTTTTTTTACTGTTATCACTTTTACATTGCTGACCATCCACCCTTACACATATTTATAGTAATACCATCTTCAGAGTAATTACTGATTGCATATCAGTAAATGGATGCATTACTTGAGTTTTTCTTCGTTTGCTCAAGAAACAACCCAAGAATTATCTTGATTTTTTTATTCATATCCTGTAGGGAATCTTTTGGCAATCCAGTCAACACCGCTTCCAAAGTATATACGAATTCCATCTTCTCCACTTACACAATTACCAATGTAGTGTTAACCATGGCCATATCTGCTCTGTATCACTGTATAAGCTTCCCATATGATCTCTTTTCTATTCTCCCTGGAAATCCAGGCTCTAG
Organism: Mirounga angustirostris; assembly: GCF_029215605.1. Classification (NCBI taxonomy): domain Eukaryota; kingdom Metazoa; phylum Chordata; class Mammalia; order Carnivora; family Phocidae; genus Mirounga; species Mirounga angustirostris. The sequence goes on along the minus strand of NW_026991712.1, from coordinate 18,560,334 downwards.
TCACATGGCTCCTCTTGTCGTTTTTCTAGCACACTAAACATCTTTCTCTTATTGCTCTCAGCCCTGTGCATAGGGGACATACTGTTTTCAGGCTGGTCTACCCTAACATTTGCTGGGCTGACGGTAACCCACAGACCTCATGTCTAAATGACCAGCTAACAAGCTAATAAGAATATGTTATGTTATTTTATATCCTCCAAATATGTCCTTATAACACAGAAATTATACTGTACATACGTAGAGCAATAGGGTTTATGTGATTGCAGGTGGGCAAAATACCAGATAATTGAATACAATGTAATTATTATTGCATGTTCTGGTTGAAGGGCTGGTGATGTTTAGATTAGTAATAGAATAAAGACATACATATTTTATAAACTGCTATATAATAATTCCATGAATCTCATTTTCTTCCCTTTACTTTAGCAATATCATTCATTGTATTGTTGTACTCAGTGTGTTCATACAATTTGGAATGAATTCACAATAATAATTAAAAGGATCAAAAGTAAAATTTAATTGATTTGAAGTATACCATATTTGAGAGAGCTTGTTTGGAGGTTCTAGCAGGGGAGCGCAGCTACTCGTATACCCTTGACCGAAGAACGGTCCTCCTCTATCGGGGAAGATCGTCCTCTTCGACCGAGCGCGCAGCTTCGGGAGGGACGCACATGGAGCGGTGAGGGAGGAAGGGGACACCCGCCTAGCCAGCCAGATCAGCCGAATCAACCCTGGCGATCAATGGGGTGACAGATGTTGCAGCCAGATCGCCCTCACATCCTGAAGTATACCATATTTGAACATACTTAAAATATATAATATTTGAATATGCTTTTGTCAAAATTGTAAACATTTTAAATATAAATATCAGTAATAATATATTACTTGTCATGCTTTTAAACAGTTATTTTTAACTAAAATTATTAAAATTAGAAAGATAAAAGGAAAATGATAACTTATGGCTATCAATTTAAAATCGAAATTATATAACATTTTAATATATTTCATATAAACATTTATATATTTAAATAAATCTGGACGTTTTAAGTAAATATTAAATTTATATATTTAAATAAATAGTAAATAATAAAATCACAACTTTTTCGATTCTAGAGTTTACAGACTATCTATGTCTCAACGTAAAAAAATGATGTCAGACCTCATGCATATTACATTAGATCTACCAGACATAGGTATATATATGGATGACATAGATGTATATTGATATAGGCGCAGATGCATGTACGTGCATATGCATATACGGCAAATACTATCCTGATTTGTAAACACCTCCAGGAACAAAAATTTAAAAACAAGTAGCAAGAAAATAGACCTTATGTTGCACTAAGAAATGAGTCTTTCTATGAGAGAATCTATGCATTTAACTGAGAAGAATTTGTATTTTTTTCTTACCTAAGTAAGTCAGTTGCTCAAATCCTCCATAGACTCCAAAACAGTGCCCGCTTCAACATCAACAGTGGACAATGCCAAACCTTCCCTGTATTTTTTGGAGGACAAAAGGCAAAGAGAGTTGAAGCCTTTTCCAGGGACCTGAATCCCACTAGCCACAAAGGTAGGTGTTTAAGGGCAAAGCCAACATTGTGTCTGCAATAATGGATGCAAAGTGACTTGTGTTTGCGTGTGTGTGTGTGTGTGTGTGTGTGTGTGTGTGATGATATTCAGACCGCTAACGTACTAAGTCTTGATCTAAAGTCTTACAGTTGGACCATAGTCCCTTCCTTGACGTCCAATACAACTGTAACTTCCTCGCTCTACTAATCACTTACTTTTCTATACTCTCTACTAATTATATTTTAGCTTCTTTCTAGTACTTCTCATGATTTACCTTATTACCTTATAGTTACTATCTTACATGATCTTCCTTATAGTTTTCCCTATTTATAATTGGACTCCTCTCCATAAAATATAAGTATAGACGAGGTATTTTTTTTCTGCGTTGTTCACCAAAGTAACTTTGATAAAACAGAGCTTTGCACATAGTAGGCTCTCAATAGTTATTAACTGAATAAAGAAATAAACTATATATTTATCTCTGACTTATTGGGCATCAGAAAGAACTATGCCTTTAAAATGAATCATTATTTCCTCATGAATATGCTCTTCCCTTTATCCCAGCTTTGAAATGTCATTTCCCACAAATATAGTCTTTCATTCTTCTGAAATGGTAATTAGAGTAAAACATGAAACAAACCATTGTTCCTAGAAGTAAGGGAATATGAAATTATCAGAATATGCTATGGAGGACATTGTATAATGTCTTCTCCATAGTATATATAGTATATCACAAAATTTCACTCCTTAAAAACGAAGAATTGTTTTTATAAGAATTGTCCTTTATACATTCAAATGAATAAAATGTAAAAGTTGTTAACTTCTTGCTTTATTCTTCAAAAATACAGTTCTTATTCTTCCAAAGGAAGAATTCCCTAAGGAATCACAAAATCTGAGGACAATACATTTCAGTAAGAGAGACCAGTTTCCAAATCGGTGATCATTTGAACAAGAACAGGTCAAAATCTACCTTTCTATTTATCTATGGAAAAGGATTTGCTAAGCACGTAATACTGCGAAGATTATTTCAAACAGGAGGTTTTGAAAAAGAACTGATTTCACACACTTAATAGCAATTTGTACAGCACAATAATGTGCTAACTTCCAAGATGTTTACCTATTTCCAGTGCAAATCTGTTCAGGCCACATCTGGAAAATTTGTAATTAATCTCTATTATTGTTCGGGTCTGAGAGTATTAACAAACTTGCTTAAGTAACAAAGTACTGCCGTACAATGAAAGCCACAAATTCACCTTTGCTGTTTACATACATATGTGCACTAACACACACTCACAAAGTGATTTTTTCCTTTATGAAAAATGACTGTTCATATCCTCAGATAACTTAACATTACAAGAGAAAACGGATTATTTCTAGAAATAATGAGAGCTCAGCTTCTGCGAGATTTTTTCCTCCACTTTTTAAGTTCATTAGGTAAGGAGAAAGACCTGATTAAAAGAAGAGATTTAATGTTTTAAATACACAATATATTCACACAGATATATACAGAAACACACACATACATGCAGAATTTCTTTTTCATCAACCTAGCTAATAATAATTTTCATAAAATATAACCGTATTCTTCAAGAAGAGACCCCATACTTAAAACCCCCCAAATCTAAAAATTGGTGAGATCTGGTATATAGCACTTGATTAAAATTATAACATAAATGGACACATGTCTATGATAAATATTTAATCCTTCTGACAACTAAATGTGGTTTAATAAAAGCTAGATTTGAAATACCAGGAAGCACTCTCTTACATCTTTGTTCCTGCTGATGTTGGGGAAGGACTATCATACCACCCATTTCCATCTTCCTTCGTTTTAGACCCACTACCCCACTGCATACAGAAACCCATGCTTGGAGGAAATTCAAGCATGTAAGTTATTTACAACTTTTATCCTCCTGGCCCCCCATAGGCAAAGCGTAGCAAAGAGGTTGAGTTTACTCTTATTTTTCTATACTTTCCTTTAGAGTGATTCAATCAGATATTCACCAGATATTTATTGAGAACATTATGTGGCAAATATAATGTTAGGTGCTAAAGAAACAAAACTGACATATTTTCTGATTTAAAGGAGTTCACATTATAGTGGGCTTAAAAATATGTAAGCAGCGTGTCAACTATACTTCAATAAAAAATAAATTAAAAGTGACTTCTTTAAGTGTGTGTATATATATATACACACACACATATACACAAATAATACATATTTAGTACAGAAATGTTTGACTAATGTATACAAGCTAGGAAATGACTTTGCCACGTTACCAAAATGAGTTCGCAAACTTCGTTCACTTAAATACCATCTTCCCTATATTTGCTCTTTTTGAATATCTAACCCTCATGTATTTATTATTTTTCCATAGGTTGAGCTATCATTTCTCCCTAATTACAAAAAGGGAACATTTTTATAAGACTTGTATATAGAAACGTACTTCTTTTGCCACAAAGGAAAGTTCCTTAAAAATAAATGCCGTTTTATACAGTTATAGCCAAATACTATCACCAAATGCTGTCACCAGCCATGTCTCCGAGTCTGAGTCCTGCTCTCTCTAGGTTAGAAAAGGAAAAGTTAGCAATATCAGAAAAGTGCCAAAGATTCCTGTCACAGGACTGGGACTTCTGCCTGATTTGACCAGAAGTTCGAGAGGCATTGAAAAGGAAGAGATTTTCTCACTATGTAATTCAATACGACCTTGGTTTTCAGTTTGTTCTGTTTCGCTTTCTTTTTTTTTGTCTCTGTTTTCTTTTCCCTGTCTTCCTGTAAGTCACTTGAACATTTTCTAGAATTTCCTTTTGATTTATCTGTAGTGTTTCTGAGTGCCTATTTAAACTCAAAATAGTGTAACATTTCTGTGGGCGCTCTGAGTGTTACATTGCGTCACATTACGTGCTATACATTCTGTACAACTGGTCAGTCTATTTGTGTCCTCATTTTACCAGTTTCTGTGAAGTATGGAAAGCTTACCACCCTTTACTGCCTTTAACTCTCTCCCATTCGTAAAATAATTTTCTTAAGTATTTACAAACATTCAGAACCACATCAGGCAGCGTTATAATGTTTGCTTCACATGGCATAATTTAGAAAACATGATTTAGGAATTCAGGAGGAGAAAAAAATACCTATTGTATTCACACATATTTTTGCTTACTGTGTTCCTTCTTCCTCCCAAGGTTTGTTGTTGTTGTTTTTACATTGTTTTCTTTCTGTGTAGACACCTTCCCTTCATCATTCTTTTTGGGCAACAAAGTACCTTAGTTCCCCTTCATCTGAGAATGTCTTAATTTCCCACTAATTTCTTTTTTTTAATATGTTATGTTAATCACCATACATTACATCATTAGTTGTTTTTTTTTTTCAAGATTTTATTTATTTGAGAGAAAGAGAGAAAGAGCAGGGGGAGTGGGAGTGGGAGAGGGAGAAGCAGACTCCCCACCGAGCAGGAAGCCTGATGTGGGACTTGATCCCAGGACCCTGAGATCATGACCTGAGCTGAAGGCAGATGCTTAACTGACTGAGCCACCCAGGCGCCCCACATCATTGGTTTTTGATGTAGTGTTCCATGATTCATTTCTGAAGGGTATTTTCCCTGAATCTAGGATTCTTCAGCACTTGGAAAAATATTGTGCCACGTTTTCCAGACCTTTATGTTTTCTGATGAGCAATGGGCTGTCATTCTGATTTTTACCCCTGAAGAAAGGTGCTGTTTTTCTCGGGCTGTTTTCACAATTTTTTTGTGTTTAGTTTTCAGAGGGTCCATTATCATGTGTCTAGGTTTGATTTCTTTGGGCTCATCCTGTTTAGAGCTTGTTTCTTGAGTCTATAGGTTTGTCTTGTGCTAAATTCAAGGAACTTTCAGCCATTATTTCCTTGAGTACTTTGTCAGCTGCGCTCAGTCAGTCTTTCCTTCCGAGACTCCGGTGACACAAATACTGTATCTCTTTATTGTAGTCCCAGAGTTTCCTGAGGCTCTGCTCCTTTTCTTTTCACTCTATTTTCTCTCTTTTGTTCAGATTGGGTGATTTCTATTGTTCTATCTTCTAGTTCCCCAATTCTTTTCCTCTGTCCTCTCGATTTGGTTGTTGACCCATGCACTGACATTTTTATTTTGATTATTATATACTTTAGTTCCAATATTTACCTTTGGTTCTTCTTTATTTAGTCTTTTCCTTTGCTGAGATTTCGATTTTGAAAATTTATCTCCAGGATATTTATAATGGCTTGTTAAAGTGTTATGATGGCTGCTTTCGAATCTTTGTCACATAATTTTAACATCTGTGTTATCTCTAAATTGGCATTTACTAATTGTCTTTTTTCAGTCATCTTGAGATCCTCCTGGTTCTTAGTATGCTAAGTAATCTTTAATTGAAATTCAGAAATTTTTATATTATATTATGAGATTTTAGGTCTCTTTAAAGATTGATTGATTGATTTGAAAGAGACAGAGTGAGCAAGAGAGAGAGAGAGCATGAGCAGGGGGAGGGGGAGAAGCAGACTCCCCTGCTGAGCAGGGAGCCTGATGTGGGACTTGATCCCAGGACTCCGGGATGCTGACCTGAGCTGAAGGCAATGGCTTAACCAACTGAGCCACTGAGGCGCCCCTCCGGATCTCTTTAAACCTTCTGTTTTACCTGGCATTTCATGATATTGCCCCAACTGCAGAAGGCGGAAGGGATGCCACATTGTTACTTCCTGGTGGAGTCAGAAATCCAGATTCCTCACTCTGCCTCACACATAAGAAGGAGGATTCCTTATTACTGCTGGTTGGGGTGTTAGTTCAGATACTCACATGGGCCCCACTGACACCACAGTGGTGGGTGCCTTATTAACACTGGGTGATAGTGAAAGTCCTGACCATTGACTAGCTTCATTTGGCACCATCTTGATGGCTCAGGAAAGGGGTACCTAATTAGTATGGCTGAGGGTGAAAGTTCAGTTTCCCCAGTAGTCACTGACACTACCCACTCAGCATCTCTACCACCACCCAGGTGGAGGGGCTGGGATGCCTCATTACAGCCTCACAAGGGTAAAAGTCTAGGTTCTTCATTTTGCCTGTGCTGGTGTGGGTGGAGGAAGAACCAGAGATTTTTTTTCTGTGGTGTTTGGTTGGAGTAGAGGGATTATTGCCTAAAAGTTTTTTCGGTCTTGCTCATCTGCCTCTCTCCTGGTTCTTTGACTAAAGAGAGCAAGCCTTTTGGAGGAATTTGTGTGTGTGTGTGTGTTTGTATATCCATTGACATTTCCAGGTTACAGCTGTCTTAGTCTGGTCAGGCTATCAGGAAAGAACACCACAGACTGGGTGGCCTATAAACAATATAAACTTACTCTTCACCATTCTGGAGATTGGGAAATCCAAGGTCAAAGTGCTAGCAGATAAGGTGTCTGATGAGAGCCTGCTTCCGGGTTCATAGATGCCATCTGCTCACTGTGTGCTCACCTGGTGGAAGGGATGGGGGAGCTCTCTAGGGTCTCTTTTGCAAAGGCCATAATGCCATTGTGAGGGCTCCATCCTCACAACCTTGTCATCTCTCAAAGACCCCTCCTCCTAATATCATCACATTGGGAGTTAGGATTTCACCATATGGTTTTTGGAGGACACAAACATTGTCTATGGTACCAGCTTCTTTGGTGCCAAATGTAGGATCCATGAGGCAAAAAGAAGACCCAAGGAACTCACCATCAAGTCATTCCTTGGGTATCAAGTCACTAGTCAGGTTGTCATCTCTCCACCTCTCAGAATCCTCTTCTCTTTGTTTTTATATAATGTCCAGGGATTTTAGTTATACTTAGTGAGATGAAGCACAAGTCTAATTCAATACTAGCGAACCCCTTGTTGGATACCACCCAAAATTATTTCAAGTACCACTAGTATCTGCATTCCAACTTTGACCATATTTGTCCGAACTCCTTAATATTATTTGCTCTCACCCATCATGTCTTTTAAAATAGTATATCGTTTGGGCCTACCTTCCTTATTTGAACTGAATTTCTAAGCCTGTATAATAGCATTGTGAAAAGTATACCAGATTACAGCCAAACAAACTGGATTTGTGTTTCATTTCTACCATTTGTTAGCTGAGCTGTCTTGAAGAATTTATTTAACCACCCCATGAATTAAAGTCTCCTTCCGTGCATTGATTTTTTCAATATTTCTCTCTACACAGATTTTTTTTTTTTTTTGGTGAGGTTAAAATGTAACAATGTATATGGAGACATAATGTCCTTGCAACATAATAGATGTTAACAAATATTTATGGAATCTGATGTCTTTAGCTGCCACTTTCCCCTTAAATAAATAAGATTACTTTTACTATAGCTATTGAAAAGAAAGGTAAGAAGGTCTAAGTTGAAGGAGGGATGGGCTAGATGGTAGAACTGAGTAAGTTACACCATTTTTGTGGCTAGCACCCTCAGGAAAAAAAAAATGGAGGTAACCCTATTTGACTAGTTTTAGCAGTTGAATTCAGCTGATATGCTATAAAAACACAACTTCAGTAGCCTAAAACATTGAAGGTTTATCTCTCACTAACTCATGTGCTGCTATATATCTGGAAGACTCCCCCAAGTAGCTGTCTTCCATGAGATGGTTCCGGTTCATGCCTACATTTCCACAGCAGCTACCACACATTGCCAAGGAAGGCTGGGAGCACTAGCAATTAGCGTAGTAGTTAAATGCTCTTTGCTCAGAAGTAGCATCTGTCATGCACACTTAAATTTCATTGTGCAAAATGAGTCACATGACCTGGGTCTCAATAGGCATGGAATTTCATGCTTATCTGTGGCTAAACGAAGGAGAATCGCACATGTTGGTGGGCATCATCAATGCGTATCACAAAGACCTTCCGTACTGTGCCATTTGTGAGGGATAAAAATGAATGATGTCTGAGGGGCATGTGACTCTTGATCTCAGGGTTGTGAGTTCAAGCCCCACGTTGGGGGCAGAATTTACTTAATAAAAAATAAATGAATGATGTATATATGGCAGAGGTAGCAACTCACCCCCCCCCCCTTTAATGTTAAAAGAAGCAGGACTTATGCAGTTGGTATGCAGTAGGTATTTACTTTAGGAGAGACAAGAATCCTCTTTTGCTCCTGGAGGTAAATCTTTTTTTTTTTTTTTTTTAAAGATTTTATTTATTTATTTATTTGACAGAGAGAGAGAGATAGCGAGAGCAGGAACACAAGCAGGGGGAGTGGGAGAGGGAGAAGCAGGCTTCCCGCCAAGCAGGGAGCCCGATGTGGGACTCGATCCCAGGACCCTGGGATCATGACCTGAGCCGAAGGCAGACGCTTAACGACTGAGCCACCCAGGCGCCCACCTGGAGGTAAATCTTAATTAATCTTCCAATCACGGCAATCATTTGTCTTGGCTAATAAGTAGTGAAAGTCTCTTGCTACAGATTGCTAGAAAATATACATTGCCATTAAAAAACAACATGGGTTTTTTTAAATAAAATAAAATAAATTTACAATAGTTATTTAAAGTGATACAGCATTTATTTGACTTTAATGTATTATAAACTTAAAGCAAATTAAATGTATACTCATTTTTATAAGTTAACCTAGCAAAATATTATTACAATGAATTCTAAGACCTTAAAAAGTACTTGTCAAAATAGCCTGCTTATGAGTGAAGACCTCTATCTAGAATTAAAATGTTTAGAAAATATAGTAACTGTTTTTGGCCATTTAGTGTTTTCTAAAACACTGGAGCCATAACTAAATAAATACACTCTCCATCAGTGTGCTGAAAGTACTGATTTACCCTCAGGTAAACATTTTAAACCAGAGACTTCTTCCTCTTCTAAGCTTGACTACATTTGTATTACTTGTAATATATCAGAAACTAGTAAACAAATTTTAATAATATTTTACATTCCTTTAGTCAATCCAGGGTCCCCATCATAAGTGGGGTTTAATGGATTCCCTGGGCCTGCCGAGGGAGGGTACACACGTGCTCAGCTTCTAGTGTAGCGTGCAGCCCCGGACATCTAAGGGCATCACAGACCTGTTATTGTTCAATCTCGGGTGGCTGAATGCTACTTGTAAAGTGAGGACGCCGACAGCTCTTGGGTTGCATAACTAGTTAGCATGCCAGAGTTTCGTTCTTTATTGAAATTAACCAGACAAATTGCTCCACCAACTAACAGTGATGCAACACCACCCTCTTCTTCCTTTCTCCCCTTCTGACTTGGATGTATGATAATAAGAACCTGGGAGCCGTGGCATTCACTTTGAGATCTTGGGTGGGCAAGCTGAGGACAAAGTCTACCATGCTAAGAATGGCAAAGCAAAGAGATATTAGCAACCTGGGTCTCTGATGATTCTATGGAACCACTGAATTAACTGACCCTACATATTGACCACGTTGCTATGTGAGATCACAATTTCTTGAGTCACTTTCAGCTGAGTCTTCTCTTTTTTGGACAGGGTTTAGAAACATCTCATAAATTACTATGCATATATAGAAAGAATTATACAAACCATTGGAGATATAGAGAGACAGAGAGAGATATCTAGATATTTAGTACCAAAAGGTTTTGAAGTAACATATAGAGGTATATTGTTTTCTCAATCTTGCCTCAAATAATGAAAAGGAAATTGCAGTGTCACCCTATCTCCCCATCTTTAGGACTGCAGTAATTTCCTGTCCCCAGAGCTAAATAAACACTTTCATGAAAATAGACGGTGTTTAGTAAAGGAAAAGTCCACTGACAGTTCTGCCTTTATGAGCTGTGTAAATCCAGAGAAGAAATTCTATCACAGAGACCAGTTGTTGACTGATTAGCAAGTGGTAACATCGCTGTGTGAAGAAAGGGGCGGGTTGGTTTATGCAGATCCCCAAGGCCTAAGTCTTCTGGCATGGCTAACTGGTGGTGCTCCTCCCTCAAACATTAGCTTTACCCTTTGGAAGGTTGATACTCCCAGTGGGTAAACATTGACGTACAGCCAGAATGGTGTGTGAGATCAGTAATGCACTTTTAATCATTTTGGAATTTAACTTTAAGCTAAAGCTTCAATTAAGGGGATTAAAGGTAACTAACACATGCCTTACTTAGTCATCTTTTCTTACATTCCCTTAATAGCAGCAGAATCTTTCTCATGTCAGACTCTCTAAAAACCCACTGAGAGGAGTGTTGATCAATTCTTCAGTTATTTAGCAGACATTTATGGAACAGAATGTTGGGTCCTTTAAATGAGACAGAGTTAATGAGACCTGGCCCCAGCCCTCGGGGGGTGGCGTGTAGGTCACAGGGAGCCTGCCAGAAATGTAGAGAGTAAAGGAAAATAATGCAAGGTAATGCAAGAAGAGAAAGGACAAGGGTCTCAGGAGTGGAGTAAATAAGAGAAGAGGATGTTTCAAATCTAGGGGCGACCGACTTAGGGGAATTATGAAAGCTTTGTGCAGGCAGTGATCTTGTGATGGGTCATGAAAGAAAGGCTAAATTGAAACATAAGGAGTCGCAGACATAGAGGATTTTAGCATCACAACACAAACTGAGAACAAAGGATTTACATTTGAACCCAAATGGGTTTGTAACCTGGCTTTGCTTTTAGTAACTGGACTCACTTTAGGAAATGAGTTAATCACTTTGAGTCTGTTTCTTCATCTTAAAAATGGGGATAATAATATTCACCTTACAAATTAATTAGAAGAATTAATTTCTAAATCCTGAGTAAAAGTACTGTTGTCTGACCTAGTTTTTATCTAAAATATATTAACTATTATTATGATGATTTGTACAAGTTTTCCTGAAGAGATGACATTTGAGATTGGTTCTCGAAGGAATTATAACAAATGGAAATGTGGGTGAAGAGCATTATAGATGACCGAACAACATATTTGAAGACCCAAAGAACTCAAAGAACAGGAACCAGTGAGTGGTCTTTTGGAGAAGAGCGTACAATTGGGGAGAAATGGGAGAAATGGAGATAAGAGCCTACAGTGCAGGTGTGACTCCAAGAATGGGGCCTGGGAACACCAATATTCCAGTCAAGACATCAACATACAGCTTTGCTGAGCTGGTTGGATTAGCATCCTAACACTAGGGCATAAACAGCAATACAGAATGTGTCAAGGTCAACAGTCTAACAGTAGATACAAGAGAACAGTTAGAGTTGACCAGCATCACTGGAACAACCTTCCAATTGTGACTTCATCTTCTAAGGAGCTCTAACATAGAAAGTAACTCAGAGAACAAACACTTAAGTCTATTTACGGAAAAATTTGTGGGTATGATAGGCTGTATGTTAGGTGCTGTCCTGCACATGACACCCATGCTGAGACTTTCTCCATCCACCACCTGTGGATCCACGCAAGTACACATAGATGATGTCACCAAGTATTCGTTACAGCTTAGGTCTTGCTGAACTTCGTTAGAGACTCAGTATCCTGCTCTACACAGCATGTGTGACAGCCACGAGCACTAAGTTGGAGTTAAAACCTACTTATGCCCCTGTTTTGGTCTCGCTAGCTTTTTGGACCTTGAATATACTGAGACCCGGCAAAAGTAAAATTTTCGGGCTGTGAAACTAAAGACCAGGCCGAGAGATGTGACAGAAGAGGAGGTCAGAGAGATTTGAAGTTTGACTTGATTTACCACTGCTGGCTTTGAAGATGGCAATAAAGGGCCAGGAGCTAAAGAATGTAAGTAGCTTCTCGAAGACAAGAATGAACCCCCTAGCAGGCAATCAGCAAGAAAATGGGGACTTCAGTCCTATAACCACTTGAAACTGAATTCTTCCAACCACCTGAATAAGTTTGAAGTGGATTTACCTACAGGCCTTCCAGAAAGTAGCACAGCCCTGCTGATACCTTGATATCAGTCTTGTGAGACTCTAAGCAGAGAATTAGCTGACCCTTCCTTGCTTTGTCCAGAATTTGACCTTCAAAAACTGAAATAATAAATTTGCATTGTTTTAAGCCTCTAAGTGCATGGTAATTTCTTAGAATAACAATAGGAAACTAATGTACATTTAATTGAAACTTTCTAGGAAATTTGTCCTAACTCCCAAACACCATGAGAAAATACCCCACCACAATACCTTCACACCAGGCCAAGAAAGCATTCACTGAACACTCAAATGGGCAGAAAATTTGAGTTACCTCCAGTACAGAGTAAAGATTAATGTACATGGAAGTTAGATTACTGAACTCATGGGGCCATGGAAGTCCCTTCTGTAACTGGAGCTCCATGGCATATGAACACAGCTGCAACTTTCTAGTACAAAATTCCCAGTGTCAGTTCTAAAGGAATGGGAAGCAGGAAACAAAGGAAGTAGAAAACCTAATTAGTAAGATTAATTACGATAAGACCCACAGCTAGTTTTGGGCTCTGTATAGCTGTGGATGATAAGGATGCAATGCATGAAACTACAGATAAATCCCCATATTCATGAGAATGATTATGTAACAGATGTTTCCCAGCCTGGGGATACAAGAGCATGGAGGGAGAGGTGGGGTGGGAAGAGCTAAGAATAACCATTCTATGGCTCATTGCACTAGCTAGATGGCTGCGTTGCAAGAACTCCAGCTGGCTTCCTCTTCTTGACCCTCATCCATACTTCTAGCACTTTCTGCTCCTGCCAGATCACTGAGGAGAGAAATGAATAAACTTCACCTTGAAGCTGAGGCTGAATGCAGCAATGTCATGCATACATTGCCTGGCCTGTGTAATGCTGCTATATCCCCATGATCATTATCATCAATCAGCCTGTACTGAGTACTTACCATATGCCAGGTACTTGGCATACATTATCTCATTTAATGCTAACAATAATACCCTATGAGGTAGGTACTATTATTACCCCATTTTGCAGATGAAGAAACTGAGGTTTAGAGAGGATAAATTATTTGCCCGAGGTCTCAAACCAGGAAGTGATGACTGACCCCCAGAAGTCTGACTTCTTTATCTCATACCAAATTCTTTATCTCATACCAAATTTTCTCCTGGTACAGGTGTCCTGAATCCTCTAAAGTGGCACCCGGGGGCTGGTCTGCTTTTGACCAAGATGAGAAAGGGGCACAACTGTGAGTTGCGGGAGGTGGAAGATGCCTTGGGCCCCTCCGCTAGTGCTCCATCAGAAGCTTGGGACAGGTGCTCCCGTGTACCAGCAGAGGGCCCAGAGCAAAGGTCTCAAAGGTTCCCAAGCCCCGGGCACCTCTCCAGATCTGCCTTCTAGCCTCCGTTCTGAACGTGGGGCTCTGTCCTGACATCCCATTCTCTCTGCCTACCCTCCTGCTCCTTGTCTGCTCCAGAGAGAGGGTCTCAGCTTCCTCCGCAGCATGGCCTTTGGATGCTGCCTGGAGCAGGACTCGACTCTAGAGTTCCCTTGTCCCAAGGACCTTCCCTCCACCGGTGCTTCACCCAGTCTAGCCCAGCGCCTTGGACCTGGAACTTCTGTCTCTGTCTTACGTTCCAGGCTTGCAGCTTATTTGAGAAAGCAAACGTCACAGCCCTTGAATCCATCAAACATTGTTACCATCAAACCATAACTTCTCATTGCCATGATCCTGCTTCCCAACCTGGAAACTCGGGTGATTTTAATTTATTCTCAGTTGGATGCTAGAGCAACTCCTGTTCCAAAACTAGTTCAGCTGCTTCTCCCCACTTTAGGTGTGTCTCTGGAAATGTATTCACTGGAGTTTCATCTACACCAGCCTCCTGGATTTTTCTCTCCTTCGTTTACACTTTCCTCGCCCGGAGGGAGCGTTTTCTTTCCCGCAGCCATGGCGCATGCACCGGTTGGAATGCCACTGCTCTCGGGCTACACCACAACACTTCCTTTTTAACCCAATCTGGGCCTTTTAAAACAACCATTTGCTTGAAAAGTAATACATACACATGCTAAAAAGTTAAAACAGGGCAGAAAGATATTTAATGGATAACATACTTCCTTCTCCCTTTGACCAAAGAAGCCATTATTGGCTCTTCTTGCTCTAGCTATCTAGAAATTTCCCATGCAGTTATACAAACACAGGTACACACGTGTGTGTGTGTGTACATATATACATATGCAAATATATTCTTTTGCCTTTTTTATATAAATGAAGCATTTTATTGTAATATACAACATAACGATCTTTTGTGAGTTTTTTTCCTGTGTTGGAGATGGTACCTCATCAGCCTATGCAAAAAGGCAAAAAGCCTTACTTCATGTTATGGGGTGCCTGGGTGACTCAGCCAGTTAAGCGTCTGCCTTCAGCTTGGGTCACGATCCCAGGGTCCTGGGATTGAGCCCCACGTCAGGCTCCCTGCTTAGCGGGGAGTCTTCTTCTCCCTCTCCTCCCTCTGCAGCTCCCCCTGCTTATGCTCTCTCTCTGTCAAATAAATAAATAAAATCTTTTTTTTTAAGATTTTATTTATTTATTTGAGAGAGAATGAGATAGAGAGAGCATGAGAGTGGGGAGGGTCAGAGGGAGAAGCAGACCCCCCGCTGAGCAGGGAGCCCGATGCGGGAATCGATCCCGGGACTCCAGGATCATGACCTGAGCCGAAGGCAGTCGCTTAACCAACTGAGCCACCCAGGCGCCCAATAAATAAAATCTTTAAAAAAAAGCCTTACTTCATTTTTTAACAGCTATATGATAAACATTATTTACCTAGCTATACTCTAGTTTTTTCAACCAATGCCATATTAACAGACTTTTTAGTTGGTTCCTGTTGTTTTTTGCTACTGTAGCATTATTTTAATGAACACCTATGGATAGCATTATTATAATGGAAATACATGTATGTATGAACGTAAATGTTATATACATATAATGTCTCCATTTAGTCTTCCAATTCTCACTCTTATCCCCTTTATATTATTATAAATTTATCTAATTATATTTATCTCAGTTTATTTATTTATACTTTGCTTTCCCCCACTAACCTGTAATCTAAGCACAAAGACTTTATGTATGTATGTGTGTATTTTGTTCACTCCTGTATCCTTGGCACCTAAATCAGTATCTGAAACAAAGGAAATATCCAATCATTCTTTAAACAAATGATTCAGTGAAGAAAGGCGCTTTCTTTTTTTTTTTTTAAGATTTTTTATTTATTTATTTGAGACAGAGAGAATGAGATACAGAGAGCATGAGAGGGAGGAGGGTCAGAGGGAGAAGCAGACTCCCCGCCGAGCAGGGAGCCCAATGCGGGACTCGATCCCGGGACTCCAGGATCATGACCTGAGCCGAAGGCAGTCGCTTAACCAACTGAGCCACCCAGGCGCCCCAAGAAAGGCACTTTCTTGCACATGATTTAGCGTATACATGTGGGACAAAGTCCTCAAAGTGGAGATGTGAATTTAAGGCATTTACTGGTATTGCCAACTGTCCCCTAGAAGAGGTTGTAGTAATGTTTAGTTGATCAAGAATTCTGAAGTCTTGTTTTCAGATATCTCAAACTCTGGACTCAGCTTTGTACTTAAAGTTATAAGGGGAGGGTCCTTTTTCCTGCACTATCACCCCCACCGAGCTCAGTCTCTTACCTCCAGGGTCCTGTGGGCATATGGACACCCCAGACCACACATCAGATGTCTGTCCGCCACTTCCCCCACAGATGCTCCTGGGCCTCACTTGGGCCTTAGGTTGCTCACACTTCTGTTGCAGTCACTTAAGGGCTATGGACTCAGGGAAGAGGGCCACACAGGAATCATGCTCTAACTCAGGCTCCCCCATTCCCAGAGCATGATCTAAGGAACGTGTGTGGGCGGACACATCTCTCAGGTGTACCAGCACAGGGATGTCTTTTTTTTAAAATAAATCCCCGAACACCATGCTTCCTTCCCTCATAGCTTCTAAAAAGAAGCAAAATAGAAATGTCTACAGGAATTGAGAATATTGGAAACAATGAAAAAAAATTGTTCTCTAGTGTAAACATTGCCTATTATGTTTTTGAAGCAAGTAAATTCAGGAAAAACATAAGGATTTAGTGTGAACATTATAGGTCATTAACATATGGGAACTCTAACCTCGAGAAGATGAGCAGACTGGAAATATAAAATGCTGTGTAGTCCTCTCAGCTGAAGACTATAGTCCCAAAAAGTTTTCTTGCAAAGAAATTGCTGTTAGAACTTATGTAATATAAATTTTAAGTTATGATTAGGAGATATAGATACAAATGCAATTATCGAAATACTTATAATACATATTGTGTGTATATAAAATAAAAGGGATAAATTCAACATATTACCTAATACGATTGTCAATGATATTTTGTATATCTTAAAATAAGAATACCAGACCATGTAAAATTACCTTCTCTTGCCTGGTAGGAACTTTTTAAATTTCCTTCCCCCACAGTTTTAATGTGATGATTGTAAATTTGCTACACTTTGTTGGAAAAAAATATTCAATCTAAGATAGTACTTCTCAAACTATCTATGGAAAGGTGTCAATTTTTTTTCCTTCCCCAATCCATCCTTGACTGATATTTTTGTAAAATAAAATAAAGAATGAATCACTAGAAGCATAAAATGAAAAAGCAAGTAAATACGTAAGAAACAAAAGCAACACAAGAAACCGAAGGAAGGCATACATTATGGCCATTTTTTACGACCAAATGACAGAAACGTAACATTATTTCCAAACTGCTGTACAAGTTTCTTACAGCTTGTTCTCGATATCTATCCTTCTCCAGCAGACAGATAATAAACCTCAGCAATCAGCCCTGTCCACAGACTACAAGAAATGACTCTCCCAAGGGACCTATTTATTTTCTAGGGCTGGATTCCTTGTCCATATATTCAATTCATTTCAGACATTTTATGAAGTTTTGACTCATCTTTGGCACCCTATTTAAATCCTTTCTTTACTCCTCCTAGAAATTCAAAGTAACTTTTGACAGAAAAAGATTTGGAGGACCTTGATTTAATCCAGGGTCCAGGACTGAGCTGGCAAATTCCAGTTAGTAATTTCACTTCCTTGCTGGGCCACAGTGCGCTGCGCTCCAGCCCTCTGGGGCTCTCTCCACTCGGACTCTGCTCATCACTGTGAGCAGGCCCTCAAAGGCATTTCTAAGATTTTTTTTTTTAATTAAATTTCCATTCTTTCTCCCAAAGCTGAATTGCAATGACCCCTGCAATCCCGCTCTCTTTACCTTCATTTTTATTTCTCCAATATTTTACTTCCGCTTTTGTTAATGCTCCACAAGAGAAGTGATATAAAGATTAGTACATGATGAACACAAAAAACTCTCCTAGTTGAGGAAGATAGAAACAGATGAAAACTATTTATGCTAGAATCTCAAGTAAAGGTAGAACTCATGGTCAAAGAAAATTCAGTTTAGGCATAAAAATATTTTAGCTAAATTTGCGGAAGACAGATCTTTAATGGACTATAACAAAAATCACATGTTTGTAGAACTTCCTTAAAGCTTTTGGTGTTGGCATCTGGTAAGACTAGGCACGTCTGTACTGGCCGAATGGGTCTTGAGTCTGATGCAATTTGCTCAAACATATGTTCTTATAAGTAGTTGAAAGTGGACTTTTAAGTTCTCTACCACCATGTACAGCCAGCTGTGAGCTCTCCCTTGGAGAGATTCAGTAGAAAGCGCTATGGGGGAATCAAAGCATCCCAGCTCTGAACCCAGCTCTGGTGCTGACAATCTGTGTGAATTTAGCACATCATTTAATTTGGAACTTCTGACTTGCCATTTGTTAAATAAAGACAGTGACACCCTTCAGAGAAAGAGTGAGGACTGAAAGAAGAAGTATTGCTGAAATTTAAAAGCCAAGTCACCTTCCTGCAGTGAAACAGTCATTGTTAATGACTTAATGAGATTTTAATCTGAACTGTTCATTGAACATATGCTGTCTGCCAGGCTTTGTTCTAAGTGTTTTATGGGAATTAACTCCTGTAAGTCTCAGAACCACATGATGAGGTATGTACTATATTCTGCATTTGAGCAAACCAAAGCACAGATGGATTAAATCACTTGCCCGGGAGCACATGTCTAGGAAGTCAGGGTGCCAGGATTTGAGCTAAGATCATTCCTGAGCTTGCATCCTTAACACTATGCTATGCCTTGTCCTGGAGAGCGTGTGATCTAATTAATACAGGCACCCAGATGTTGTTTTTCATTTTGATTGGCAAGTCCCAGTATTTTTACATATTGAATATTTAAAAAATCTATCCCTTGCTCTGAACTAATTCACACTGCTTTTATTCAGGTCATGCACTCGTACCTCAATAAATTATTGTTCGTTAATAAGACATTCTCGGGCATTAGCTAGATGCTGGGACTATCAGAGTGAACCAGGCACATTTGCTTCCATAATCATGCTTATTATCTCACAAGGAGAGAGAAAAAGAGATTATTTATGACTATGACCAGTTCCTTCTTATATTCTTTGCCTCCAGAATTTGTGCTGCAGTAATTAAAATTGCCTCTAGTCCCTAGTCTGCATGGGACTAAACACACTGCATGCACTGTGTTTCATAATTCTTTGCTTCTTTTCCAGTTTCCCTCTCAACTTGAACTCCTTTCCATCTTTTCTCTCCTGGGTTGTACTTCTTTCAAGAAGCCCTTCCTTTAGAAACTCTACCCAGACACAAGTTAAGATAGTCTAAAAGAAAATTCATTCCTTGATCAAGTACTGTGTTTTTTCATCACTGAATAAAGATGCTGTCTTAGTCTGTTCAGGCTGCTATAAGAAAATACCATACCATCCACTTTAATGAAAGAAATTGTGGGGGCACCGGGCTGGCTCAGTGGTAGAGCATGCGAATCTTGGTCTCTGGGTTGTGAATTCAAGCCCCATGTTGGGCACAGAGCTTACTTAAAAAATAAATAAATAAATGACAGAAATTTATTTCTCATAATTCTGGAGGTTGAGAAGTCCAAGATCAAGGCCCCAGCAGATTGGGTGTCTGACAAGGATCCACTTCCTTGTTCATCCATGAGCATTTATTCACTAAGTTCTCTCATCATGGAAGAGAAGAGAAATCTCTCTGGGGATTCTTTTATCAGGGCCCTAATCCCATTCATTAGGGCTCCACCCTCACAATCTAATCAGTTCTTGAAGGCCCCACTCCTTAATATCATCCTCTTAGGGGCTAGGAATCAACATGTGATTTTGGAGGGGGGGGGACACAAACATTTAGCCCATAGGAGGTACCAAGGGCAGTATCTAGTACACCATCAACACTCAGCACATGTCCATAGAAATGAACCAGAGAGGTTCACATGGTCTACCCTCTCTCCCAAGTGTGTAGTACCTGCCTCGTTTCCTTCCCATTTGCCTGTGAAGGAGGATATTTATAACTATATCATAAGGAGTATAATCAGTATTCTTTCCAACCACCATTCTCAGCACTTGCTGAGTTCTTGCTTCACCCTAAATTAAGCACCTGAATTCTGCAGATCTTAGAAAATTCAGAGTGCTGATATCCCCATCATCCATATATCTGAAGATGAGGAAAACAATTACTCACTTTCAGCAAGCATAGAGGGGGAAAAAAAAAGTAATTGAGATGATTCTGCAACAATATTGCATTCTTTTTTTTTTTAATCTTGCTAGATTGGGAGGGGTTAAACATATAATACAGTCATAATAATTAAATTTTGTCATATTCTAGAACCAGATTTCACATACACTATGGGTGTTTGACAAGCTGGTTCTATTACTTCTTCTATATAATCAGTACCTATTCTCTTTGTTCAATATATTAGGGAAGGTCCAGAAACATCCAGCAAAGATCATGGCTGAAATGGTTTCTCCCATTCTACCATGACTTTCTACCAAAAATGGAATAGAAATTATGAGTCAGAAAACAAGTTGAAATTACATTTGTAAACTAACTAACGAATTTTCCAATCCATTTGTCAACTGT
Source organism: Mirounga angustirostris (assembly GCF_029215605.1). Taxonomy (NCBI): domain Eukaryota; kingdom Metazoa; phylum Chordata; class Mammalia; order Carnivora; family Phocidae; genus Mirounga; species Mirounga angustirostris. The sequence continues at coordinate 18,539,926 of NW_026991712.1, read as the reverse complement.
TTCCTTTATGGTTACACACCCATCAGTGAGAAAATTGTCATTTACAAAATCTAATACAGATTTCCAAGGATATTATTTTTTATAAAATTGTTTATTGTTGTATATGAAATAAAAAATAACGTACCGAGCTTTTACTTACATGGAAATACATTTAATATTTAAAGCTTAAGGGCAAGAAACATCATTGTGCTTTTCTGCCTCGGCCTGAGAAAATAGAAATTGAGAGTCTTCTGCAAGTTTTAGAAAAGTCTTATGGGAAAAGCCAATAAAATCAAAGAATCAACAGAATTCTGTAGTACTCTTGAAGTTAAAATTGTGAGCTATGTATTCCTGTTTTAAGTCAGAAGCAGTATCTACCCTTCCAAATATATGGAGAAGGGAATCATTCCCCCCAAAATCAGTCACCTCAATCCTTCTGTATCCTGCAATAAAATGCGCCACAAGCAAATAAGAGCTTATTTACTGCTGCATAAAACTTTGGCTGAACAGGCAAGAAAAGGAGGTCTGCTTTCGATTTCAACCATCTGGAAACATTACATCTCAAAGCTAAGATCTTTCCAATTTTCTTGTAGGATAAGGAGCGTGTCTTCTCCTTAACTCTTACTCTGGATTACAGAGTGGATATCCGAGAAATGATGATCATCGTAGGTAAATTAACCCATGTGAGTGTATTGGTCCTTCAGAACTTTCAAAAACTTGGAGAAAAATATTAATAATGGCCTTTTTCAATGTGAAATCCCCACACGTTTTAAATTAGAGAAATAATTTGCAAAGTCATCACTGCTGTGTTTTGTAATCCCTTGTAAATGTAGAACATAGCTCTTTTACATCTATTTACCCTCAAAATTATCTTTCTTCAAAATAAATAAGAGTCACTTTTTCTCAAGAATATCTGGGTAAGGAGATGTGCTCTGAGTTTCTAGATCAGCCCTCTGAAGTATAGTTTGACACTCTCCAAGTTACTTAACTCCTATGGAACTTCTGTTTCTCTCTCTGTAAAATAATATTGACCTCCCACCGAACCTAAGGACACACTGCAGTGTGTCAGAGCTGAGGATGACAGTGTCACATAAATTTCAGGGAGGCCGTGTGGTCCGGTGTGGAAAGGGCTCAGTGAACCACCAGGAGACCAAAGGGTTTTGTTTTCAATTCAAAGGCTAAGTGATCCTTGAGACCGCATCTACTCTTAGACTCTCAGCTTGCCCCACAAGACAGTGTCCAAACTCAATCACTACTCAGCTGGGTTTCAAACTCTTTTATTTGCCTTGCTTATTTTAATTTTTTCTCTTATACTCTTAGTAACTATCCATTTTCTTTTCCCAACACATTTGAATTTATTTATCTATTTTTTTTGCTTATAAAATGTTAAAATTGTTACATGACCCCAGAGCCCTTCTTGGGAAAAGTTAATGGAAATAATAAACGTAAGTAGCAGTAACTACTCGGAGAGTTCTCCAAACAGATGAAGTCCTTTTGCTATTTTCCAGGAATAGACCAAAATGAAATCAGGTTTCTTAATTTCTCCTTTTTATTGGTCCTCAATTTTTTCTGACCTTGAAGGAAAAGGTGCTATATTTATTTTTTTTAAGGTTTTACTTATTTGTTTGACAGAGAGAGAGACAGAGCGAGAGAGGGAACACTAGCAGGGGGAGTGGGAGAGGGAGAAGCAGGTTTCCTTCTGAGCAGAGAGCCCGATGCGGGACTCGATCCCAGGACCCTGGGATCAAGACCTGAGCGGAAGGAAGACGCTTAACGACTGAGCCACCCAGGCGCCCCGGAAAAGGTACTATATTTAATCCCCCATGTTATTTTAATCATGAATTAAGGCAAATAAAATTTTGCACTGAGAACTGAAAAAGCAATTTTATTCAAGAGATAATGAACTCATCCAATAAAAAATTTTAAAATAAACAGCAGTAAAGATCTTCAAGGTAAAATAATCATATGAGTCACATCTGACTACAGTAAATTCAAAGATGCAATCCTCATTCATATTGTCTTTATTATGGTTAGGGACAAACTACTCAAAATAAAAGGACTTTTGTAAAGTGCTTAACAATTCTATTTACTATTTAATGGTTTGAGCTTTTCATAATATTTGCTGTTCAGGGACATGATCTTTTTTTCAAAGCTCTGCAGTGCTTACTCTTCCTAAGCCAAAATAATTAGGATTGTGGGTTTCATGATGACGGATATAATACACTTTCAGATTGTTTCTGCTGGGTGCTTCCCATTTGTTTCTTAGTATGTTGATTACATTTAGTCCTGGATGCCATGTATAGACCCCCAGACATTGAATGGAGTATAGCATAAACACCTGTGACAATAGCCCCAGGTAGGTGTCAAAGTGCTTAAATGACCAGCAGCAGAGAGTATGGCTCCTTGGCAGGAGATTTAAGAGGCTGTGTTCACTTGGATCCAGTTGTGCTTTTTTTGGAGTGAACCATTGCATCTAACTTCCCTATTGAGAAAGGAAAAATATAGAAAAAAGGCAGTGGAACCGTAGGATGTTTTTAGTTGACATCAAGAAGTACATATTTTAAAATGAAGTAGAGAGATGTATTTGATACTTAAAAAGAAGCAAGAATAGAAAATAAAAGAGAAGACTTTAAAAGACATAGAAGTAAAAAAAAAAGTCCTTTGCAGAGAATTATAGTACATAAATCAGGACTGTGCAAATTCAGTACTTAGTTATGGAAAATTTGCCACGTTTTTCTGCTTTGCAGATTCACTCCAAAGAATGAATAGACACAGACCAGAAATACAGACTAGTCCCAGGGGTGATCGAAGCTGTAAAAATAAGTGGCAAGAGAAAAAAAAAAGTAGCTAAGAAAACAGCAAGAATCTAGCAAGTGTGACAGAAGAACACAAAGGCATGAGGTGTCCACATCTTTCATGTGACAAATGGGCTAGAGAAGCTAAAACATATCATGAGCACCCAGAGGATTAAGGACTGCAAAATGGAAGAGGAAAGGAAATGGGACAAAGGACAAAAAGGAGGAGAAGAGCTATCTGTGAGGTCCTCTGGATGGAGCCCAGATGAGGAGAACGAAGGTACCCCAGCTGATAGGCAGGCAGCACCATTTCCCAGATACATGAATGAAACCAGCTTGGATCTCCCATCCAGACAATCTGCTGTTATCTGATTGCAACTGCCCAAGAGAGTCCAGGTAAGACCAGTAGAATAAAAACAGATCTCTTTTTCAGTCTGTATACTCCAAGAAGAGGCAAAAAATCCATTTAAACTCTGTTATTCTGCATGTAATAAGAGCAACATTTTTCTTTTATTGTTTTGTTTGTTTTACATCTGTAATCAGTCCTTTTGGCAAAAATATCTAGAAATTCCAAATAAGATAATTTGTCACCGAAAACATTAATTTGGCATTCATCCAGAAAGCAAAGCAGGTTGACAATGAAGAAGTGTACTAAGTTTCTTTTACAACAGTTGCTTTAAGCAGTGGAAATTCCAAAAATTCAGGTTCAGTAAGGAATTTCAAAACCAGGGCATAAAAGAATGTGTTTCTCCATAAATCCTGGTGAAAGTTCTGAATTTCTTAATGAAATGATCTCCATGTTGTGAAAAGAACCAGTGATATGAAATAATGAACAAATGCTTCCATGATAGGAGCATGTTATAGCTTAGGACACTGATTAATAACCACTTCCTTAGATCTTATAGAATCAAGTACATTCGAGAGATATGTAAGTGTGGGTTCTTTGCTGTTCATTTTGATGTTGAGCTTTTTAAGTCAGCTTGAAGAATCATTATTTTCTTTGTGAAATGGAAATTATGGTTCTCATATTACACAAGAGTTTTGCCATGACAACATAATAGTCACAGAAAGAAACAAATCCAATCTTAAGCTACAATAAAATATTAAACCTCCTATCGCAGAACCCTCACAGTTACAATGGACAACAACAGCTGGGATGATAGTGGGGGAGGGGAGGATCTTCAAGACCAAGACTAGAAGACCAGGACTGGCCCCCAAAAATGCAAACCAAGGTTTTTCACAGACTGACCATTAATAATCAGTTAGTTATACCAGTTCAAACATAAAATACACCATTGTGGGGCACCTGGGTGGCTCAGTTGGTTAAACGTCTGCCTTTGGCTCAGGTCATGATCCCAGGGTCCTAGAATGGAGCCCCGCATCACATTGTGCTCCCTTCCCTGCTCAGGGGGGAGCCTGCTTCTCCCTCTGCCTCTGCCCCTCCCCTCTGCTTGTGTGCTATCTCTCTCTCTCTGCCAAATAAATAAATAAAATCTTCTAAAAAGATACACCCTTTTGCCCTTTTCTCCATCTTTTTATTTTTCATTGTAATATTTTTGCATCTTTTCCAGAGACCCCTTCGGTATATTTAACAGTCTCTCTCTTTTGTGTGTTGGTAGTTATAATGCCAGGTCTATAAAAGTGGGCCTTAAACATACATACAAACAAACAAAAACCACTATTCATCGTTTTTCTTCCCCAAAATTACCCTGGTCAAAACCTAAGCTAACCATTGCGACAAACAACTTTGATTCAAGAAAGAATGAAATCACTCAAGGTGATCAAGAGCAACACAGGATGATGAACTTTTTTCTCCCAGTATCAGACCAATCATGCCATTTGGCACCAGTGAACAGCACTCCACTTACCAACTTCCCTTTAAAAGAGTTGGCTATAAACTCTTCTCTAGGTGTTGCTGCCATCGAGGATTTGTCTGCATATTTGAGGAGGAGAGCCAGGAAAAACAGTTGTCTTTGCCCAAAAACATAAGTCTATCCAGTAGTGGAATAAGCCACGGATATCTAAGTGAGCTTTGGGTTTTGCACTCAGCTTAAAAGTGATCCTTCCCTTGATTTTTTCAATGCATTTTCTTAAAGGTATTGAAAGCTGAACGTCTCCGAAGAAAGGTTTCTGCAAACAAGGCCAAGAACACTAAAACCTCAAACCCATGTGAATGGGATCAGCTGTTTGTTCTAAACCTCTTACTCACTAGTAGCGAGCTGGCTAACTCTACTCTTTCGCACACACCCACATGTTCTTGGAATAGAATGATATCTTGGGAGGGTTAAATAAATGGCCAGAAACCCTATAGCTAATGATTGGACCAGCAGAGTGAGGGTTAGAATATATTCCATCCCCAACTCCCGATCCTCAGTGCCAGGCTGTTTCTTCATGGGCAGGACTCCATGCCTTGTCTTTACAGGAAGTTTCAACAAGATAAAGGACTGTCCCAAAGGAGTTTCATTCTCCTTCAACAAGATGAAAACACATATAGATTAAATAATAAAATATTGAAGTGGTCCAAAAGGTCACACATGGCAGCAAAAGCGTCTTTAATATCAAAATTTCAGAGAAGGTTCCAACTGTAAAAAAACACTTACCATGTCTTCTGGAGATAGTAAGTTGAACAGGCTAACTCCTAACTGGTATTTCATTTAGATAGAGCAGAGAAGAGCAGAGACAGTTGGGGACTAGACTGAGGAGAGCCTGGACTTGTTGCCTGGAGTCTACAATCTCTGATCAGGACCTTCTGCTACCTTGAAAAACACACACTCTCCTCCCAACACCTTGCGTACATTTTCCATGATCTGTCTATGGTGGAGGTTTCCCCCGCGTTTTGAAGTGATAGTTACTAACTGAATAAAAAGAGGGCAAATTTTTTAAAGGTCTCAGAAGTTGCATGCTCACTAATAAAAACATATATTTGAATCTTGCCTCTTGGAGTTAGCGCCCCCAAATTATTTTTTCCCCTATTGGTGATTCATAGGCAGGGAAAGTGAGCACTTTTGCAAGTGAGGTGGTGGAATGCTTAAGTTAGAGAGAGCTTCCTGGGGTCCCTGGATGACATCCACAAGCCTCCTTTGTACATAACATCACCATCTGGAGCAGTATCTACCCAGTACTGAAGTTCCAACGATGCGTGGTGATTAACATAACATTTTAACTTGAGGTGTATTAAACTGACACAGAATGGTCATTTCCTTTTCAGAAGCCAATCCTTAAGCTCAGGAACTTCTAATTTATCAACGGAGCTGCTGAGCCATATAGTCGTTCCTTCCAAAGCTGAAGTCCTTTTGTGATAAATTATTTTACCTATGTGTTTACTTCTTCACCCTTTTATGTAACCCCAAGCAACGCAGATACAGTTTAAGTAAGTCACAGGATGCCCTGCAGTTTTCACACAGCCCTCCCAAATTTGTAAAATAAAAACTACGTTGAATATTTGGATGGAGAACAGACATAGGAAGAAAAAGCGTCATTGTATCCATATTATTTGAATTTTTTTTGTTTTTCCTTTTGGTTAAAAATATGCACCATACTGTACCTTTTTAATAAACAAAGGGCATAAAGTGGAAACTAATGTTATACTACTCATTATTACTTATTTTAGATATATAAATAACAATTGTTGAACTGTTAGCTTACTGAGAGTGTCACCTAATAGCTACTGTGTGGACCTTTCATAGAAATACTTTCACCAGATGTTTGATTTGCTTTTATTCCCACAGCCAGCAGTGAGGGATAGAGTAAGACACAATGTTATTAAACTGGCTTTTGCTTGAACTCTACAGGTATAATTGACATGCGGGAAATATCTTTCAGGACTTGACTCTAAGAAAAGCTTTGTTTCCCCTGAGTAGCAAGTAAGAATTTATTGTGGGCTCTTTAATTGATGTTGTTGGTTTCTTTGCCTTGGCCATTGCGGGGTGCAGAGTTAACTTGAGTCCATGTAATTAGTCAGGACCTTCCTAGATACATTTATTTGCAGCAACTTAACCCTTGGCTTCATTTGCTAGTCTTCTGTTTTATCCCATAAGGTTTTATTTTTTTTTTTAAACATGACATCTACTGTTATGGACTGAATTGTGTCCCCTCAAAATTCATATGTTGACACCCTAACCATCAATGTGACTATATTGCTGGGGCCTCCAAAGAGGTAATTGCATGAAGTATGAGGGTGGGGCCCTAATCCCATAGGACTGGTGTCCTTGTAAGAAGAGGAAGAGGAACCCAAGAGTGCTCTCTGTGCACGTGCAAGGGAGCACCCCATGAGAAGGCAGCTTCTGCAAGCCCGGAAGCAATGTCTCGCCAGAAACCAACCTTGCAGACACCTTGATCTTGGACTTCCAGCCTCCAGAACTGTAAGAAAATAAATGTCCCCTGTTGAATCCACCCAATCTCTGGTATTCTGTTACGGCAACTCAAAGAGACTAAACTCCCTACCATAAACTTTTTTTTTTTTTTAAGCAGTCAAACAAACCTTCAAGGTAGAAGAGCGAAATTGCACGAGGTAAGCCATGTAGCCATCCCTTCTTTCCCTGTCTCCTTAGAGATATTGGTCTGTTTCTATAACCCTCTTGAAGTGATTACTGTGAGTGCGATATACTTCAGAGACATTTACCCCTACCATTCCGCCTGATGTGCAGAAGTACTCTCTCCCTTGAACCACATCTTCCTCTTTTATCTGTTGTGTGGGTCAGGGGAGGGGGGTGAATTTATTTATTCAAATAATAAAATCTCAGTCCATGTTAACCCATTCTCATGTCTTGTAAATGCTGCAGCCTTAGATGTCAGTGGCTTGCTTGGCTCGCCCTCCCTGGTCTAATAAAAGCTGTTCCATAAAGGCCAGGGATGGACTCTGTTTTTAGTGGTTTTCTGGCTCGTGCTCACTTATTTAGAGGCAAGGATGAGATGAGGAGAACATGCACTTGGGGCTACATCTGGTGTTTTATAGAGTACCTAAAAGCAAACACATCTTGCCACTTCCTTCTGAAGCAGCATAAATTCTCCCAAATAATCCAGGGACATAAAAAAGTCATATGCACTCTGCTGTGAAAACCTTGTCACTAATTCTTATGAATGAGTGACCATGACCTTATTATGCCAAGAGAGCATTTGTCCCCCAAAATGTCATGTCTCTAATGAACTGGCAACTCCACTGACCAAGCCAGGTGAGAGGAAACGTCAAGTTCCTCTCGCCACAATGACGGATACAAACTGAGGCACTCCTAAGAAGTAAAGATGATGACATAAATTTTGTATCCAAGTAGCTTGCTATGTTAGGAGTGCTTGGTTGACTGATCGCCATTTGTCTTAGCTGCTATAACAAAATACCATAGATTGGGTGGCTTAAACAATAAGCATTTATTTCTGGAGCCTGGGGAATTCAAGATGAAGGCGCTAGTAGATTCAGTGTGTCTGGTGAGAGCCCACTTCCTGGTTTGCAGACGGCTGTCTTCTTGCTACATCCTTACATGACAGAGAGAATCACCATCTTTCATGGCTCTTCTTACAAGGGTACTAGTCCCATTCATGAGACCTCCATCCTAATGACCTAATTACCTCCCAAGGGCCCTACTTCCAAATACTATTGCACTGGGGATGAGGGCTTACACTTAGGAATTTGGGGGAAACACAAATACTCAGACCATAGCACCGTTTTGAAAAATAATGAGGCAAAGCACTGCTGTTGGAAGGGTTTCCTTGAAGTTGAGAGCGAGCCATCACTAACACTAAAGTTAGATGAACACTTTCATCTAGCTTTAGTTGTGTTGAAATGTTGGCCTTGCCTTTTTAAAAGAATATTTGAAATCCTCACAAAGTGACCTAAAAGGTCAAACTTTTGATCAGATGATAGGGTGAGAACTTCTAGTCAGACATGGCCAAAAGTGCACTCAGTAGATGTTATTGTGACCAGAAGGTCCCAGAGAGCTTATAGCTGTCAACAGTTTCAAAGATTTCAAAGGCCAGTCTTCCTACTGCTTTTAATCCTAGGCTTTTAAGAGCCACCAAATTTTCAAAATGGATACATTCTAAAGCGAGCCCTCGGGCGCTCTCTGTGAGCTTAGCAGCTATTCTTGAAAGATGCATAGATGTTAAGAGCTAGAAAATTGACTCTTTGGCTTTGGTACCTGGAAAAGGACAAAAATTTTCTATCAAACCATGGAAAGAAGCATGTGATCTTGATTTAACTCAGGAAAATGAGACCCAAGACCCTCATTTTTAGTTTGCAGCTAAGGTTCACTTCAATTTTACCACAATCTCTTTCAGTTCAAGTGATAAATGAGTCTCTTGGATAAAAAAAATTCTGACTCAATAAAATAAATATCCAATATGTGTGTAAGTGTGCACATACATATTTGTGCATGCGTGCATCTATTCATGAATGTATGTGGAGATAAACATCTATCTCCCAGATGAAAATTCACATTTACTTATTTTTAAATTTTTTCCGTGTAAAATTGAATCATTTTTTCTGTTTTTATTTCTCAGACATAATGCTTATACATTACAGAACTTCAAGGATATGAGTGTTTTGGAGAGTTCCATCTTCAGCCATGCATACTAACTGGTTTAATCCCTTGGTACTGACACTCTCTATGAAATCATTACTTGGATATGGTGACCTATAGCAACAATTGGGTGAAGATCAGAAGAGATGTATGGAAATAGGATGCAACTAGCATTCATTTCTTGTCTTTTAGGACCTAGATACATGGATTAGTTTTGTGAAAATAACAAGTCTGAGGGTATACTATTAAAACCCTTAAATAGGGTATAAATTAAATAGTTAAATAGCTCATGATGACAATTTATTAACTAACCAGATATTTCTGGTTAACTACCCCTAAATGGCTTTGATTGCTTCTTCATCAAGAAAAAACATCATGCAACCCAGATATATGTATACATTTAGAAATAAATCATATATGGTACAAGATGTGCAAAAATAGACATTTAAAAACTATTACATCAAGATAAAATAAAATTACACAATTTTATTATTTTTAATAATAGTACAAAAACATTTTTTTTTAATTTATTTATTTGACAGAGAAAGAACACGAGAGAGGGAACACAAGTAGGGGGAGTGGGAGAGGGAGAAGCAGGCTTCCCGCGGAGCAGGGAGCCCGATGCGGGGCTCGATCCCAGGAGCCTGGGATCATGACCCGAGCCGAAGGCAGACGCTTAACGACTGAGCCACCCAGGCGCCCCTCTTCTTCTTTTTGTAAAAAAAGCTTTATTAAGTTATAATTAATATATATAAACTTTACTAAGTTGTATATAATATTCATTAAGTACTATATAATATATATATAAACTGAACGTACTTAAAGTGTACAATGTGGTGAGGTTTTTTTTTTTTTAAAGATTTTATTTATTTGTCAGTGAGAGAGGGAACACAAGCAGGGGGAGTGGGAGAGGGAGAAGCAGGCTTCCCGCTGAGCAGGGAGCCCGATGTGGGACTCGATCCCAGGACCCTGGGATCACGACCTGAGCTGAAGGCAGACGCTTAACGACTGAGCCACCCAGGCGCCCCAGTACAAAAACATTTTGTTGTCATTAAAATATTATTAACAATTACATTAATCTGAGTAGTACTGTCTCCCCTGTAGTAACGGAATGACTTTTCATTGGCTTCTCATAATAAATTTTATTTCTGGCTTATATTAGAGTCCAATGTCAGTATGCTTTCTGGGATAATTTTCTCTCATAACTCCAGGCTGAGTTCATATTGCAACACTGCAATTTGTAGCCTCCACAATCACTTTGAAAAAGGGAAGTAAAATCTAAAAGGTTGCACTAGAAGTTTTAAGGGCCAGGCTCAGATGTTAGTGCACGACTCTTCAGCATATATGTCATTGACCAGAATTCAGTCAAATGACCTGACGGTACAGTGAGCAAGGCCGGGAAATGAAGTCCTTACCTGTGTCCAGAAAAAGAGGATGATGGAATGAACACCTAGCATTGTTTCTGTGATAACAGCACGTATTTTTGTTATTATTAATGCATTTGATTAATTTGATTAATTTAGCGAGAGCAAGACAAATTAATAAGCTTAGTATTTTATAAAACATTGGTTTTATATGGTTTATTAACACACCATATTACAGAAATTCAAAGATTTGGTTCTAAATTTAATTTATTTCATAACTGGCTTTAAGGTCTTGTGATTACTGAAAAAGTTACTTCATAAAGATATATAGATTTGAACAGGAGAAGAGAATTTGAAAAAGATGTTTTTGCTTTATGAGATTAAAACTCTTTTGCCTGACAAGGGAACGCATTTTACCTTTTGACCCCATTGTTGTCTGTTAAGTCTGTGGCAGGCAAAGTAACTGGAACTCCAATGATTTCAGTTTTTTGCTAGTAAAGAATCTCAAAAGTGGTACCTAAGCATTTATTTTGCTTTGAGAAAAATTTTGAAGAGTGCCTGCTTTAGTTCCAAATTTCTTAAAGCTTTGTTAGAAAAATCAAGGGACTACATCTTACTAATGATGACATCAGGCTGTTATTGACTTACAAACTATCAAGGCACAATATGCCCTCAAGAAGAGCTTCATAATTAATTGAAATGGATACACATCCACAGTTGGCATAGCCTCCCAAATAATTTTAAATATTCAGGTTAACATCTTACTTTTATTTCATAGTATGGGGGATAAAAAGCTTGTTCTGGTAGAATGGGTTAGCTTCTTTGTCCATGTTTGTTGCTGTTGTGCTTACATTGTTAATACTATCTTCAATTTTCAATTTCTTAATAGGAGTATTTTAAGCTACTTGGCATTTCATCAGCATTAGATTTTTAAAAACTATTTGATATAATTTATAAGTTCACTTAAGCGGGTAAAAGTAAACTACAAATTATTGCAATGCATTAAAAAAAAAGAAAAACGGAAGTTTCACAGCCAATCCCTCCACGTTTTGGGACTTCCTCTCTTCCCTCTGGACATCTCTTGAGTAGCAGGTGACCACCTGCTAGGTGACCTGTGTGAGGCCTCCCTTGTCCATCTATGTTTTATTTATTTATTTATTTATTTATTTTAAGATTATTTATTTATTTATTTGAGAGAGAGAGAATGAGAGAGAGCAAGCACATGAGAGGGGGGAGGGTTAGAGGGAGAAGCAGACTCCCCGCCGAGCAGGGAGCCCGATGCGGGACTCGATCCCGGGACTCCAGGATCATGACCCCATCCGAAGGCAGTCGCCCAACTAGCTGAGCCACCCAGGCGCCCCTGTCCATCTATGTTTTAAATATTTCTAAAATAATTGACTTATGTTCCCAAGTAAATACAAGCTGAAGTTGTTTTCTTCCCTCAACTTAAGGGAGCATCTTACGCAGTCCCCAAAGGTACATGTCCCACACTTGAAGCTACTCTTTAGGAACCTACAGATGATAAAAGTGTTTAGGATAGGTTAATCCTAAAAGTTCTAGGCAGAAGATAGAACTATATGTTTTTGCCTGTGTGTTCATTTTAGTTTTCTAGGTCAGTACTATTTTCTTTTTACTGTTTATCATAATCTCTCAGTGCTTACATGTTCTAAAGTCTTAATCTGGCTCTGCATATTAGTCTAGGTGAATCATTTTTACGTGAAAAGTTCAGGGCCAGGAGTGCAGGCAAGCATGGGGATTTCAGCATGAGCCAGCAAGGCTACTTCTGCCCACGTACTAAAATCAAGGTTGCTTCAGCTTTTGACTCCCATCCACTGGCAAATTTATGTAAAGAAACAGAAGATGCCCCGTGTTTTAATGTCCACCCAGTTTGTTGTTAAAAAATAAGAAATAACTAAGGGCTTTCTTTTTCAACATTCCTCTGGCTATTTGGGGTCTTTCTGGTTCCATACAAATTTTAGGATTGTTTGTTCCAGCGCTGTGAAAAAAGTTGATGGTATTTTTTTTTTTAAAGATTCTATTTATTTATTTGACAGAGAGACAGCGAGAGAGGGAACACAAGCGGGGGAATGGGAGAGGGAGAAGCAGGCTTCTTGCCTAGCAGGGAGCCCAATGCGGGGCTCGATCCCAGGACCCCGAGATCATGACCTGAGCCGAAGGCAGTCGCTTAACCAACTGAGCCACCCAGGCGCCCCAGAAGTTGATAGTATTTTGATAGAGATTGCATTGAATGTGTAGATGGCTCTGGGTAGCATAGACATTTTAACAATATTTGTTCTTCCCATCCACGAGCATGGAATTTTTTTTCCATTTCTTTGTGTCTTCCTTAATTTGTTTCATAAGTGTTCTGTAGTTTTTAGAGTACAGATCCTTTACCTCTTTGGTTAGGTTTATTCCTAGGTATCTTATGGTTTGTGGGGCAACTGTAAATGGGATCAATTCCTTAATTTCTCTTTCTTCTGTCTCAGTTTATAGAAATGCAACTGATTTTTGTGCATTGCTTTTATATCCTGCCACATTGCTGAATTGCTGTATGAGTTCTAGCAATTTTGGGGTGGTGTCTTTTGGGTTTTCTACATAAAGTATCATGTCATCTGTGAAGAGTGAAAGTTTGACTTCTTTGCCAATTTGAATGCCTTTTATTTCTTTTTGTTGTCTAATTGCTGAGGCCAGGACTCCTAGTACTATGTTGAACAACAGTGGTGAGAGTGGGCATCCCTGTCATGTTCCTGACCGTAGGGGAAAAGCTTTCAGTTTTTCCCCATTGAGAATGATATTCACTGTGGGCTTTTCATATATAGCTTTTATGATATTGAGGTATGTTCCCTCTATCCCTACACTGTGGAGAGTTTTAATCAAGAAAGTATTTTGTATTTTGTCAAATGCTTTTTCTACATCAACTGAGAGGATCATATGGTTCTTGTCCTTTCTTTTATTAATGTGATCTTTCATGTTGATTGATTTGTGAATGTTGAACCACCCTTGCAGCCCAGAAATAAATCCCACTTTGTGGTGGTGAATAATCCTTTTAATGTACTATTGGATCCTATTGGCTGGTATCTTGGTGAGAATTTTGGCATCCATGTTCATCAGGGATATTGGCCTGTAATTCTCCTTTTTGGTGGGGTCTTTGTCTGATTTTGGGATCAAGGTAATGCTGGCCTCATGGAACAACTTTGGAAGTTTTCTTTCTATTTCTGTTTTTTGAAACAGCTTCAGAAGATAAGTATTAGTTCTTTAAATGTTTGGTAGAATTCCCCTGGGAAGCCCTCGGGCCCTGGACTCTTGTTTTGGGAAGATTTTTTAAAAAATTTTATTTTATTATGTTATATTAACCACCATACATTACATCATTAGTTTTTTTTGTTTTTTTATTAAATTATTTTTTTATTATGTTATGTTAATCACCATACATTACATCATTAGTTTTTGATGTGGTGTTCCATGATTCATTGTTTGCGTATAACACCCAGTGCTCCATTCAATATGTGCCCTCTTTAATACCCATCACCAGGCTAACCCATCCACCCACCCCCCTCCCCTCTAGAACCCTCAGTTTGTTTCTCAGGGTCCATAGTCTCTCATGGTTCGTCTCCCCCCTCCGCTTTCCCCCTGTTCATTTTTCCCTTCCTACTATCTTCTTCTTCTTCTTTTTTTTTTTTTTTTAACATATAATGTATTATTTGTTTCAGAGGTACAGGTCTGTGATTCATCAGTCTTACACAATTCACAGCGCTCACCATAGCACATACCCTCCTTTGGGGAGATTTTTGATTACTGCTTCAATTTCCTTGCTGGTTATGGGTCTGTTCAGGTTTTCTATTTCTTCCTGTTTCAGTTTTGGTAGTTTATAAATTTCGCTCATATGTGAAATATAAGCTGAGATGTCCATCGACAGATGAATGGATAAAGAAGATGTGGTATAGATAGATAGATAGATAGATAGATAGATAGATAGATAGATATACCCAATGGAATATTACTCAGCCATCAGAAAGGATGAATACTTACCATTTGCATCAACGTGGTTGGAACTGGAGGGTATTATGCTGGGCGAAATAAGTCAATCAGAGAAAGATAATTATCACATGGTTTTGCTCATATGTGAAATATAAGAAACAGGATTGTAGGGGAAAGGAGGGAAAACTGAATGGGAAGAAATCAGAGAGAGAGACAAACTATGAGAGACTTAACTATAGGAAACAAACAGGGTTGCTGGAGGGGAGGCAGTTGGGGGGGATGGGGTAATTGGGTGATGGGAATTAAGGAGGCCACGTGATGTGATGAGCACTGAGTGTTATACACGACTGATGAATTCTAAATCTGAAACTAATGATGTACTATATGTTGGCTAATTGAATTTAATTAAAAAAATAAATTAAAAAAGAAGTAATTAGGGGCGCCTGGGTGACTCAGTCAGTTAAGCATTGGACTCTTGATTTTAGCTCAAGTCATGATCTCAGGGTCCTAGGTTCCAGCCCTGCACTGGGATCCATGCTCAGCTCAGCTGGGAGTCTGATTGAGATTCTTTCCTCTTGCCCCTCCCCTCTGTTCAAGAGCCCTCTCTCTCTCTCAAATAAATAAATCTTTAAAAAAATAAGAAGTAATCATAATTCATGTATATAGGGAATTTCCTAAATTTATATCAGATTTACAATACTTTGGGTAGAATGTTATTATATCTATTGAATATATCAAATACATTGTGGTGATAAAGATGGGGCTCTGAAGTTGGACTTTCTGGGTTTGAATACTGGCCCTGCTACTTAATATGTGCACAGCTTTGGCAATTTATTTAATGTCCTCAATTTTCTATCTCATAAATTTATTTGAAGTATAAATAATACACAAACTTGTATGCAATGCCCAATAGACAATGTGTGTCCAATATGTAGTTTTATTATTATACTAATAGATATTACTAATATCTATGACCACTGCCACTGAATAGTATAGGGATAAATATGTATGCATGTGTGTATGTATGTATCCTTTGCAAAATTTTATTCTATTTTATAATGTTTAAGTTTCTTGATTCATCCTTAGGCCACTGATACTAAAATCCTCTAACTAACTTTCATCATGACCATTGTCCCTTTTGTGCTATATAAATCTAAGGGTAAGAGTATGGATGTCAGAATGTGGGTTTCAGTGAATCTCTTAGAAGACTTCGATAAGTCTTCTTATCTGGAGCATTTTATTTTTTAAGTACTATTGTTTATTTATGTATTTATATATTTGTTTTAATTTTTTATCATACACCCCATTATTATTATTGGTGTTGTTGTATTGATCCACTGATAAAGCATTTCTGGATTTTAGTGTGGAATACAAAAGTAAATGCAAGAACAACAAAAAATTGTCCTGTTTGTATCACAGTCTGGCCCATGACTCAAGGTCAGTATTGAAGCCAACAAAGAAAAGAAAAATAAGCCAAGGTCTGAATTCATATTTGGACTGTTGCATTCTGGGTGTGTCATGGGGCTTCACAACCTTTTAGGTTAGATTACTTACTCTGTTCTCATTTCCCCATGCTCCATGTGTTTTTCAGGAAGAGCTTCCAATGGAAAAGGCACTGGTCCATACCAGCTGCAAGAAGTTTGTTTATAATGATCGATTTAAATGAGCAAACAGAGATTGAACACCTATCCTATGACCCAATCCGTGCTAAGTGGCAGGACACAAAACTAGGTCTGCCTCTCAAAGGTTCAAACTACAGTTGAAGAAAGAGGAAGCGGAGAGGCAGAGAGGGAGGGAAAGAAGGAGGAAGGGAAACAGGGAGGGATGTCCCATAGGACTTCCACAAAGATAAGCACTAAACAGAAGAACAAACAAATTGCAATAGAAGAGGGGATATGAGCTAAATTGTTTCAATAGTCCAAAGATAGGAGTTCTTTTCTGAACCCACCTATACACTAAATTTCCTACTTGTTTTTGAAGTAGCAGAGGGACATCCAGGCTTCCATTTCTTATTCCTTTTATTGTAAAATTAAAATTATTTTTTTAACTCCTGAAGACATGATACTGCAAGTGGAGGTTGATTATCCTTGCTGAATTTATAGTATATCTCGCTGCTTTAAACAAACCTACCTCATTATATCCAGGGTATTAATAAAGCCAGAGTTCATCTAGTCTCCCCTAGCCCTTTCAACTTAAAACAGGGAAAGGCGGATACTAAGGGGGTCTTCTTGGCAGCAAGTCGGAGTTACTTTGGGAAAGGATGGGGTGGGGACAGGTTCTGGCAATGGCTGCCCAGGCAGAGCAGGTAACAAGTCATTGAGATACATGCACTTACATTCTCAATGTACAGATGAGGAAACAGAGTCAGGAGGTGCATTGTTCAGGTTCATGTGGCTAGAAAGCTCTGAACTGGGATTTGAACCCTGCCGGTCTTACTCCTAAGAAGCCACTTCTCATTTTTACTGTATTATAAGCATCTCCTCACCATGATTACAATCCTCCCAATAGGAGAAAGTCTTTTTGGACATTGAATTGCAAATAATTTTTATTCTATGTAAATTGTGTTCTTACAGATGCTAGTTTATTATGGATCAATTATTAGAAATGAGCAATAATAATGAGAAAGTGGAACTAGGATTTCATCTGTTAGGAGGTGAGACATAGAACTTCCTAACTTAACAGAAGGTCGAAGTTCAAGTTCTGCCTCCTTCACCAATTGATGACATTCAGAGGGGGTGATGTGACCTACACTAGTTCTCAGCTACCTTGTCACAAAGCTGGTGTTAGAATCTGTATCTCCTGAAACCTAATCTGTCAGCACAGATTCTTCCCCCAGTCGGTGTGGTAGTTGTAGCAGCCATGTTAGACCTGGCAGTATTTCGATCTTTCTTCAGCCTTCCCTTGTCTGGCTAGGTCTGTGCATCCAGGAGCAAGTAAGACTCTATGCTACGGAATCATCTTCCCCCTACATCTGTGCTTGCTTAGGAGCACAGTGTGCACGCACATATTTTAGCACAGTTTTCCAAGAAAACCTTTTTGTACTACACATCACTCAAGGGATCTGATTGTTTTAGGTCAACACAGGGAAGCATAATATATTGCTTAAGAGCAAAGCATTTGGCACCCAACAGGGTTTGAGTCCTGGGTCTGTCCCTTGCTAGCGATCTGCGTTTAGGCAAATTATCATCTCGGTGCCTCAGACTTCTCCTATCTAGAATAAGGGGAATAATGATATGTCACAGAGTTATGGGCTTTGAAAGAGTTATTATAAGGAAATATACATTGCTTATACTGGGAATTTGTTCTTTTTTGTTATCAATCACATTTATTTATTCTATTGATGGGCAGTAAACCTGTTTCCAGTTTGGGGCTATAATAAGCAAAGTTGCTATGAACATTTTTGTACAAGTCTTTTTGTGAATATTTATTTTCACTTTTCTTGACTAACTACTTGGGAGTAGAATGTCTGGGTCGTAGGGTAGGTGTGTACTTTACACTACTAGAAAGAGCCAGATTTTTCCCCAAAGTGGTTGTACCATTTTATATTACCACCAACCAACAAGGTGTGAGAGTCGAGTTGGCTTTGTTCACTTTCTCTATTATACATGTTTTTTTTTTTTCATTGATTTTTGCTATTGTCTTTATAACTTCCCTCATTCTTCTTTTGGGGTTACTCTTCTCTTTTATTCCCTACCTTAAGCTATAATCTTAGGTCTTCAGGTTGAATTCTTTTTTTCCTTTTTTACTAGAAGCATGTAAAGCTATCCATTTCTTTCTGAGCACTGCTTTAGCTGTATCCCTCAAATTTTGATACCTGTTTGCATTCTTGTTGAGTTAAAACTATTTTCTCATTTCCCTTTTTAATAAACTTACATTTCAGAAATTTTTTGACTTACAGAAAAATTGAGAAGATAATACAAAGAGTTCCCATGTACCCCACATTCTGCTTCCCCATTATCAACATCTACATTAGTTGGAAAATTAGGTACAATTAAGGAACCATTTTTGGTACAGTTATTATTAACTAAAGTCCATACTTTATTCACATCTCCTTAGTTTTTACATAATACCTTTTTTTTCTGTTCTAGGACCCCACAGGATATTACAATACATTTAGGGATCCTACTGGCTGTGACAGTTTCTCAGACTTTCCTTGTTTTGATAACCTTGACAGTTCTGAGGAGGACAGGTCCGGTATTTTATAGAATGTCTTTGAGATGGGATTTGGCTGATGTTTTCCTCATTAGTAGACTGGAGTTATATGTGATTTCTTTTTTGGTCATGGGCTCTTGATAAGTGTGCTTATGCTGTCCACATGTATGGGATTATTTCCTGGATGTATTATTATTAATAATTTCAAAATTTAATTTCATGTGTAAAGAAAGCATGTTATTAATTATTCTTTTAAAAGAAACAGACTCGAGCAATGGCCCTGCAGGGTACCATTTTTTTTTTAAAGATTTTATTTATTTATTTGAGAGAGAGAGAGTGAGAGAGAGCATGAGAGGGGAGAGGGTCAGAGGGAGAAGCAGACTCCCCAGTGAGCGGGGAGCCTGATGTGGGACTCGGTCCTGGGACTCCAGGATCATGACCTGAGCTGAAGGCAGTCGCTTAACCAACTGAGACACCCAGGCACCCGGTACCATTTTTGAAGTATCATTTTGAAGTATCTTTTTTTAGATCTTGGTGAATATACCATGAAAAAGTGGGGGAAAAAATGTGTATTTGACAGTTACTGGGTTTATTCTTGCATAATTATCAGTTAGGGCCACAATTAATGTTCATCTTATCTCTATCTTTTCTGATGTCTTTTTTGTTCCATTATTTTCTCAATGGCTGATAAAGGGTAATAAAAACTTTAACTATGATTACAGGATTGTCTAGTCTCCCTTTCTGTCAGTGTTGAAACTTTGGTATTAAATACACACATCTATGGTCTCTGATTAACTGATTTTATTATCATTGCGGGATGTCTGTATTTTAACTTGGTGATACTATTTGCCTTAAAATGTATCTGATATTAATATAAGATAAAATAACTCTGCTTTCTTATGCTGTTTGCATGATATATTTATTTCCACTTCTTTATTAATTCCTATTTGTGTCTTTTTATATAAATTGTGTCTCTGATAGAATATACAGCATATGGCTGGGACTTAAAGTTGTTTGCAGTGTCACAAATCTTGCCCTTTAATATGAAGAGCATCTTAAAATTTTACATGGCAGGATTATAGACTACAACAAAGCACAGAATTACTAGCTTTTAATTTCAAAAGCCACAGTTTAGGTTTTTTCAGGGTTCAGGTTGAAGTTTCCATAAGCTGAATAAGGTAAATAGGAGAGCAACACGCAGATGAGTAGAGTTTAACATTCTGAGATGCTATCAAGCTCACTGAGAGTTCAGCAACATTTGTCCCCAGGGCCAATAACGTTTAGAGCAGTTGTGTTATTGCAGGGAAACTTCCTGGGTTATCCACTTCTCCCTTGTGCCGCCTTGAGCAAGTTGCTTTATCTCTGCCTTTAATTTTTCTTTTCTGGAAAATCTCAAATTTCTTGGATTGGTGAATTCTTAGCTGAAATAGTACTTTACTGGAGAGACCTGTCGCCATCCCATGATCAGAAGTTCATCTCTATGTTACTTTTCATAATATTATCTATCATGGTACTAATCATGATTTGCAGTTATAATTTATTGATGTGTTAACTTTTTAATGTTTTACTCTTCAAATAGGCTGCAATATACATAATGACATGTTTAATAAATATTTTTATCTCTGTGTGTACATACACACATATATATATATAGTGCTTAGTCCAATGCCCTGACATAATAATAATCATCATTTATTGTGTATTTATGATGTGACAGACATTTCTCTAGGTATTTATAAGCAATTTTTACAGCAATCTTATGAGGCAGATATAATTATTTTTATGCTTATTTCACAAGTGAGGAAAACAACATAGGATCCAAAATGCTAAGTAATTTGCCTCAATTTAAAGCTAGAAATGTAACATTCTGGGTCAACTATACTAAAATAACAAAAAAATTAAAGACATAAAAACTAGAATAAAGTATAGATAATTTGGCTCAATAATGTTACTTAACAAATTCTTAGAAATATTCTACAGTGATTCATAGGAGTATGGTAAGTGCCCAGAGAGTAATTTTAAATGTATAATAAAAGCTTAAAAGCTAGTAATCAGAGCTTGTGCTAAATAATTTACACAAAATCATCTCATTTAATTCTCTGAGCAATGTCATGACACAGACGCTGTTGAAATCCTGTCTAATGATGAAATAGTAAATGGCTGGACCAAAGTCACACGACTAATTTTTTTAAATGCCTATCTTTATCATTGATCGTCCCTCCAAAATTTTTGAGAGGATGGAATAAAGAATGGTAGTAAAGGTTCTCTGTGAAATGCAGAACAACTTCTGGTAGAGAATTCTCACAGGATAGTGTCCTACATGGTCTGAGGTAACAGGGAGATATCACCTCAGCTCTTCATGCCTCTTAACATGACAGTCTTTGCCATGAGACTTTGCAACTCTTTCCACTGAGTCAAAGTCTATTTAACCACACCTCACTATGAGCTTGCCTTCATGACCAGTTTGTCCAATGAGACAATCAACAATATGATACAAATAAAGGCTTGAAAATTACTTGTTTATCGGGACTTTCTGCTTGGGAATCCTGCAACCATCACCATGTGAATAAATCTGGGCGAGGCTGTGGGATAATGAGAGACATGTGGCCTGTCACCCTACGGACACTGAACCAACATCCAGACTTGTGAGTAATGCCATCCTGACCACCCAGCCCCAGCTGAGCTGCTAAGTGGGCCCAGACTGGAACTGCTCAGCCAACTCACAAAATTGTCAGGAATCATACATTTTGTTGTGTAAGCCAAAATGTTTTGGGGTGACAGTTACACAGCAAGGATTAACTGACACAATTCCCACCTTTGGTCTACATGTTATATACTTTTTGGGTCTGCACCACTAGACGCATGTTGCACGTGGTGTTTGTGGTGGTGAAGGAGGTGGTATAGTGAAAATAAGATAAGCAGTTGAGATCAGTGTGCCCCATACTATGCAATAACCTGATTCACTTTTATTTAAAGTAAGAGAAGTATGAATTCAACTGTGGCTAAGCACATTCTACCCTTAAGTACAAATAACCATGGTGTAGATGAAATATTTTTGGTGATTATATTTTACTAAAAAGGATATTATAAAGGATCTTTTTTTTCTATTATCCAAACACACTAGCTGGCTTATTTTGTAAGACATCTTGGAAAGAACATTAATTAATTTTCATGCTAAACTTGGTCTGCAATGTTGGCCTCATTGGAGGAATGGATGTTAAGGAGCACTTCTGTAATGTTCCCTTCAGATCATTTTGTCTAATTCTCTTCTAACCATAAGACATCTTCTATAAATGCAAATATTTGTTGTTACTTAAAACTATAGATAGAATCTATTTAATATATAGCAAACATTGCCAGGATTATCGTGGTAAGCTCACAAATTCAAACATATGGTTGACTATCATCAATCAAAAATAAGCTGGATATTTTTTATCATAAAACAAACAGAAATCCATTTAAAATATACAATACTTAATGAGTTATAGCGTTCATATTTGTCATTGTACGGGAAAACTCATTCAGACACCAAATGCCGGGGTTCTTTCTTCTTGGACAACTCAGTCCAGTCTTTTGTCTTTGGCCAAATAGCTTATGCCAGGCACATGGAAAGAACACAGGGTTCAGATTCCAAAAAATTCTGTTTGATTTTTAGTATTATAATTAATAAGCCACGTTTTGTGGGATAATTAGACTACTTAATATCTTTGCAAATAAACTTTCTTATCTCTAAAATAACTTGTATTTATTGAATACTAACTATGTGCCGGGACTGGACAATATGCTTTATATGGGATATCTCATTAATTCTCACAGAAACCATAGGAAGTAGACTTTTCATTATTTTCACTTTACTTACAAGGAAATTAAGGTTTGGAGAGTTTAAGTAATTTGCCTGAAGTGATAAAGACTGTGATTTGTAGAGCTGGGGTTCTAGACAGTTCTGACCCCAGGGCTCAAAACCTTAATTACTCTGCCATAATCATTAACCCCCCGCCCCATGCTACCTCCATCTCAGTTCTCTTGGGAATTTTGCTCCTTTTCAATATGAAAGCATTAAAATAAGGATAAAATGAGAATGCATATGTAAGAGTTTATGTACTTTCAAGCTTAGTGCTTTCAAGCACTATACATATTAATATTCATTCAACAAATAATTATAAGCAGCTACCATGCAAGTAACAATTGCCAGACTGGATTTCAACCAACCCAGTGTATGGATACAGACAGTTACTCCAAGGAATGCATACTAAAAGTTGGAACTGTCCTCCATGACACCAATATCCAAAAGTTCACAATGTACCCCAAATATTTTTGTTGCCTTTAATAACTCTGTTGATCGTCTGTGAATGCATGTAAATATTTTTAAATTAGTATGTGTATCTTCATTCCCTACCTCTGGGGTAACAAGTTCCATATGTTTATTCTCAACTCAGTTGTCCTTTTGTTTGTTGCTTAAAGTCTCTCAAATTTCAAAGGATGTTTCTAGTATTCTGAGATCTCATGAACGAGTTATAACCAACTTATTTAAATCCTTCATGATTGTATAGATTTCAATTATATCTTACTCAGTCTTTGTTTTCTCATCTTCCCAATCTGAAGAGTCATAATATTTTTGAAACTCTTTTTAGAAACATTAGGTGTTGTCTCTGTGATGCCGAACATCTGGCTGAATATGGAATAAAGAAGGGAAACATCAGGATGTATTCACATATCCAGCTGTTTGGCATTAGGTAAGTAAGTTTCTACTTCTCATTCAGATATATAGAGACAGGGACTATATGGCCATCTCTTCCTTCCTCTAAGGGTTACTGACTGGTGCAAGAGGGTAATAGGGTTTAGGAATGATAAATCAGGATGTCATGGTGTCAACACATCCAAAGAGGAGATTGAATTCAATTTCTGTTCTCTGGCTTTGAAACAATAAGATGATTTTCCTCTAGTGACTTGCAATGGCAGAGAACTGAAAATGAATTCCAAAAAGGAAGCCTCCAAGAGTGTTTAGTAACTAGATGGGGGCTTTGTTGCTGTTGTGGTAAGTTTTAAAGTTAGGACATCTTGTGGTTTGGGAGGGATTAGAAGAAGTGACCAGGAAGAACTATTAAGGAAGTGTTCTTGAAAACCCTTTTCTCAAACGAGGCCATAACTGTGTAACTTGTATATAGTTGTAGTACTTTCATAGTGTACTGCACAAGGCATCTTCCCTGATAAATTACCTACAACATTTGGATAATGGAAGAAAAGGGCCATTTAATATTACATACAATAAGCAAAGTATTGTGGTTTCTAATTAAGTGCCCAAGTCTGTTGTACAATGAACTATTTGTTGAACTTTTAAAATATAATTTGGAACCTTTGAGTAAATGACTTACGGCCATGTGGTAAAAAACAGAGACATTTATGCTGGGACACATGGATTGCATTATCTTTTCTTGGGCTTGCTTGCTCTTCTACAGACTGGGCGAGACTACCTGATATAGCCAGAAAGCAAGAATGCAGGTGATTTGGCAGGAAGGATCCTGCTCTGCCTTAGCCGGCAGTAAGCCAAAGGTCATTCTGAAAAGAAATCCTTAGATTAGCTGTTGTCTGGGAGGTGGTACCTTCTGATTTTGAAATGTTAGTGACATCAAGGACAAAGCAATCCCAATAGGGCCCAGGGAACTGTGTAATAGTTTAAGAAGGGTTCCTTAGGTCATGTTGCGCTACAACCCGTTTCCTGAAATTTACCTTCAGGGAGAAATTGAAAACCTTGCTTGTGCCTGGATATATAACTTAAGGACAAGAGAGCACACACCAGCATGTTCATGCATATATTTTGATCCCTTTAATAGTCTTAAGTTATGTGAAGTTCCCATTTACTTGGATTTGGCCAGAAACAGTCTCAGTTCTCAGAAAAAAAAATGTTGTAAAGAACCACCAAGAGGCTCAAGAGGCTTCTGGGACATCAAACATCTTTACAAACATTTTTGATGAGTCAAGTGTAAACAAATCCGATAGATAGAGGCCAATTTTCTTCTTGACAAACATGAACTAATAACAAGGGAATGAGGATTGGGAGGGAAAAAGAAAAGGTGGGAAGGTCCTGGGAAAACATGTTCTGAACTTTGATGATCACAAAGTGTTATACAAAGATTTTTTGATACATGAACATGACCAGAGCTGGATTCACTCAACACTGCTATTGTTCCAGCAGGAAATCTGGTGATAATATTTGGTTCAGTTGCTATTTAGTATCTGCCCAAAGTGACTCTGATAGAAACTCCTCCATGATGTCACAGTTCTGCATAGTAATTGATCATGCTGTTTGGGGATGCCCTTTTTTTTTTTTTTTTTTTTTTGAGAATTAGAATACTTCCTTGCTTAGTAAATGTGAATATAATCACATCTAGAATTCAGGAAGTACAAGTAAGGATATCAGAAAAGACTTCTTGTATAAGAGGATGCTTAAGATGAGTATTAAAGGATATGAAGAATTTAGCCATTCATAGCAATATGGTCAAGCTAATAGGAAAAATGCTTCAGAGCACGATAGAAGCGAAGGGCGTTTTCAGGAAACTACAAATAGTCTGGATTCCTAGAATGTCAAGTGGGAGGAGGTGGAAGGGGCTGAGATTGGAAAGGAAAGCAGGGCTCAGATCATGACAATATTTGGAGGGTAATGATTAACTTTAGAGAGGTTGTAATGAGGAAGAGGAATGGTCACATTAGGCCTGGTGCTTGGCTGTGATGTGGAAAATGAATGAGATGGAGCTAAAACTATAATTGGGTAAAAGATTTGAGTGATGTTGCACTATTTCAGGAAGGATCTTAAAAAGATCTCAAAAGTGGCCATGGAAATAGGGGTAGATGGCAGGATGGGAGAGTAAATAAAGAGAATCTCTTTCTCTAGCAACAATGCTAAAAGCTAGCAAAGATGGAGAAGTCATGGATAGCCTTCCAATAAGCACAAACTCTGGAACACAGATTTTGGGTTCAGAAGTCTGGGTTCAAAACCCACCTCCAAAACTTACCAGATGGGTGACCTTAGACAACTCATTTAATCTGTCTGTTCCTTAGTTTCTCCCTCTGTCTAATGGGAATAAAATAATCTAACTCAAAGGGTTGTTATAGGAGGATTAATTGAGTTAATATGTGAAGCATATAAGGAGTGTCTGGCAAAGACTAAACATTATACATTATATATTAATAGTGTGCTATGCACAGGTATTGTGCCCAGCTCTTAATATCTATTTTCTTGGTTAATCTTTAAAATAACCCCATGAAAAGGGCATGGCCTTCTTATTTTTCAGATGAGGATACTGCAGCTTGGAGGGTTTACATAAATTTTCATAACTTTTCCATAGTCATAGAGCTGGTAAGTAATAAAAATGCAATA
This sequence comes from Mirounga angustirostris, assembly GCF_029215605.1. Taxonomy (NCBI): domain Eukaryota; kingdom Metazoa; phylum Chordata; class Mammalia; order Carnivora; family Phocidae; genus Mirounga; species Mirounga angustirostris. Next base: position 18,513,771 of record NW_026991712.1, on the reverse strand, counting down.
TAAGTCCAGAGCTCCATGCCCTTAACATTTTGTTATGACTTCTGTGAAAGTTCAAGTCTTCTTGCCTCTGAAGAGGGAGAAACTCAGGCATAACATACAATATATAATGCCTTCTCTCCCATTCGTGTCCAGAAGAGGATGCATGCAGCAGTACTCTTCATGGGAGGTGGCGTGGTACCACAGAAAGTAGGGAAGTTCAAATTTAGGACACCTGGTTTAAATATCAACTCCCTAACTTATGATTATTGCTTTGTGAAATTTCTTCATCTGGGTGTGGTTGAAGATGGAAGAAAATCAAACTGGAGAAAGCCCTTTATAAATGATAACATGCCAGATAAGCATTAGTCACTGATTGTCCCTTTAAAAAGAGTAAAATAATAGTCAGCCATGATCGTGACTCCTTCTTTTCTCAACCAAGAAAGCCAGCGATAAATAAATATCATCCCTCTCCAACATCATTAATTCTACATATTCAGGAAAAATATCTTTGTCACTCTCCATTGTACACAAACTTGAAAAGGTAGTTCACTGTTGCTTCTTACCTCCTTCCAGTCAGCACTATGTTAGCATGACTCAAACATTATTCTAAATCATTTAGCATAAATGAATGCTTCTTCCAGATGGGAGGAGAGAGGAGTAAGACCAACAGAGAGCAGCTCAGAACTTCCTAAACTAAGGTCTTTTGTTCTCTGGGGATCCTTGAGCATATTCCCAGTAGTCTATGAGATTTTTTAACTTGGGAATTTCATATCAATTGCAATCTAAAAATATGTACATAAGCATATTTTTGACCATCTGATGGCAACCTCACAACCAAGAATTGTCCCCATACTCAATAGTGTTTTTGTTTTGAGTTTGTTGTACCCAAGTAGTTCTACTTCATCCTGGGCTAGAGTAAAAAAAAAAAAAAAAATGGAGGCAGAATTACTATGTAAATGGTACATTTCTGCCAAGTGAAGGCCAAATGACATCATGTTATGGTTTCACAGTAGTTGGAACAGAGAAGAGTGGTGGAAAAAATGACTGATCTCACAGCACACAGATGTATGGGCATGGTGACCACAAAAGAACTTGAACCTTAACAGTGAGTACCATGTTCCTTTGTGAGTGGTTTTTATTTCAGGAACACAACAACAACCTTCATATTAAATAAATGTTACTAAATTGAATTTCACTGCATTGCAACTTTTGTTTGTATTTAATTAGTAAATGTGTTTAAATTTTATAGTTTAAATGATTTATAGACATAAGAAGTTACATCCAGGTTTAGAATTGGATATATTTTAGCAACATTATAACAAAAATAATTTAAATCAACATTGACATTAAACAGAACTTCTTTTGAAGGAGTTGCTTTTGAAAGGAGTCTATCCATCACTCAAATTCGAGAAACACTAAAATAATGGGAAAGAACACAGGTTTTGGAATTAGGTAGAATTGGGTTCAAGACTCAATTCTTCTGCTCCTTGGCTGTGTCATCTTAGGTGGGTTGCTTTACTTTTCTAAGCCTTAGCTTCTTCCTTTCTAAAAGGTGGTCATGATAATTATCACAAGCCCAAATTCAGTTCTTCCTATGTGTCAGAAATGCTGAAAGTACTGAGCCTACATTAATTCTTTTTTTTTTTTTTTTTTTTTTTTTTTAAAGATTTTATTTATTTATTTGAGAGACAGAATGAGAGACAGAGAGCATGAGAGGGAGGAGGGTCAGAGGGAGAAGCAGACTCCCCGCCGAGCAGGGAGCCCGATGCGGGACTCGATCCCGGGACTCCAGGATCATGACCTGAGCCGAAGGCAGTCGCCTAACCAACTGAGCCACCCAGGCGCCCCGCCTACATTAATTCTTACTGTTAAAACAATCCTATGAAGTATATACTGATACCTTTTTTCATAGGTGAGGAAATGAAACAGAAAAATTAAGCAATTTGTATAAAATCACATGGCTGTACCTTGAAACAAATAATACATTATATATATATATTTTTAAAAGAAGATAGTAGGAAGAGAAAAATGAAGGGGGAAAATAAGAGGGTGAGACAAACCATGAGAGACTATGGACTCTGAGAAACAAACTGAGGTTTCGGGGTGGGGGGATGGGTTAGCCTGGTGATGGGTATTAAAGAGGGTACATATTGAATGGAGTACTGGGTGTTATACGCAAACAATGACTCATGGAACACTACATCAAAAACTAATGATGTCATGTATGGTGATTAACATAACATAATAAAATAAAATTTTAAAAAAATCACGTGGCTATCAGAACATGGATCTAGGTCATCTGACTCTAGAGCTGAAGCTTAACCACTTTTTTACACTGCCTTTAGAACATCCACCATGGTTTCTTACATAAATTTGCATTATATATATTCATATGCAGCTTTCCAGGATTAGTTTCCGAGCTCTCTCCTGACACAATCTAAGTTCCATGATTGTCCTCCCCAAATTGTTAGAAGCACATTTGGGGAAAAGCTGGGAACAGTTCCAAAGACAACCCCTATTAGTGTCACAAGGAGGTCTAACTCATTCCTTCTCAATGTCTACTGAATGTCAGACACTGACTAACAATTTACATGGTGACCTCATTCAAACATGAAACAACATGGTTAACAAATTAATTTCATTTAGGAAGGAAACTTTTTTAATGCTGAGTAATATTCCATTTAATGTATATACCACATTATTTAATGCACTCATTCATAAATGGAAATTTAGGTTGATTCCATGTCTTGGCAAATATGAATAGTGCTGCGGCGAACATGGGAGTTCAGATACATATCTCTCAGGATCCTGATATCACTTCCTTCAGATACATAGCCAGAAGTGAGAGCAATAGACCTTATGAAAATCCTGCCATTTGCAGCTACATGGATGAACATGGAGGTCATAAGGCTAAGTGAAATCAGCCAGACACAGAAAGACAACTGCTACATGATACCACTTATCTGAAAAATCTAAAATAATCAAACTCATAGAAGCAAAGAGTAGAATGGTGGTAGCCAGGGGCTGTGAGGAAGAGGAAGTGAAGATATGTTGGTCAAAGAGTACAAAACTTCAGTTATGCAAAATGAATGAGTTCTGGAAATCTAATGCACAGCATGGTGATGATAGATAACTATCCTATACTGTTTATAGTTGACCTTTGAACAATGCAGGGGTCAGGAGCACCAACACTTTCCTGCAATTGCAAATCTGTGTATAATTTTAGACTCCCTAAAAGCTCAACTACTAATAACTTTCCATTGCCTGGAAGCCTTACCAATAACATAAACAACTGATTGACACATATTGTGTATGTTATATGTATTAGACTGTATTCTTACAATGAAGTAAGCTAGAGAAATGTTATTAAGGAAATCACAATGAAGAGAAAAATACATTTACAATAGTGTGTGTGTGTGTGTGTTTATTGAAAAAAATCGGCCTAGAGGTGCCCCGGCAGGCCAGGGACTGCGGAGGCAGCTGGCCTGGCCCCTGGATTGTGATGTTCTGCACCTGGGGGTCTGGATCTGCAGTAGCAGGCACAGGGCAGGCCCACAGGAGGTGACAGTGGCTGGGAGGCACGGTACATACAGCTGCCCCTTATGTAAAGGGGCACCCCCAGCCAGTGGCCAGCAGCAGAAGCTGACATACGTGCCTGCCTGGCTTCTGGAAGCCTCAGGATGGGAGGAGGGTCCTTGCCAGCACAGGAAGGGCGCAAGGCCAGCAACCGTGGAACCCCGAGAACTCAGAGTTTCCCTTGAGATTGCTCACCGGAACACTCCATCCTGCGCACAGGGTGACCTGCAGCCCTGCCTGGTCCTGGCCCTGAAGGCTGCTAAAAGCTTTGGCTGGCCTCCGCAGATACTCAGGGGACAGCAGGTGAGATCTCTCGGCCAGTCGCCTTTGATCCAATCCTGTGAAAACTTGAGCAGGCAGTTGTAAATAAATGCCTTGTGGCTTTTGCTGTCAACTCAGAAAAAAACCCATGTATAAGTGAATCTGTGAAGTTCAAATCCATGTTATTCAAAGATCAGCTGTATATGTTTGTGTACATATATGTGTATATATACAGGAGAGAGAGAGACAGAGAGACCAAGAGAGACAGAGAGAGAAAGATTTATTACTAAGGATTGCTCATGTGATTATGGAGACTGGTAAGTCCAGATCCAGGCAAGCTGTTAGTATATGTGAGTATAGTTTCAGGAGCCTGAGACCCAAGAAAGCCAATGCTTAAATTCTAGTCTGAGTGTGAGTCCAAGTGTTAGCTTTTATTACTTGAATTACAAGAGATGACTCATTTTCTCAGCTTGAACACAGTCAAGCAGAGAGAGAAAGCTCTTTTTTACTCAGCATCTTTTCTTTTATTCAGGCCTTCAGTGAATTGGATGAGGCCCATCCATTTGGGGAGTAAAAGTGACTCAAATGTCTATCTCCTCCAGAAACACCTTCACAAACATACACAAAATAATGTTTAAACAAATATCTGGGCACTTCATGGCCCAGTTGAATCGACATATAAAAATAGCCATCATAGGAATCCTTAAGATGACTGATTTATACACTGATGAACTTCATTCATGTACTCATTCAACCAGTGAATCAACAAATATTTTACTGGCCTCCATGTGTGAGGTACTATACCAAGCTGAATGTTCAAAGGTAAATAAATCCCATCCTGTCCTCAAGACTGCAAAATCTATTGGTCACATTGATAAACAACTATTACTATGATATAATATAAAAATTATCCTCAGAAAGTATTCTATGATCCTTAATAATTGAAACCTTTAGTGTTTCGTAAATATGTTTTAAATATACAGGTTTTACACTTTATAAATGGAAGCCAAGCTCAAGTCACATCTTTATAGGGAAAGTCTTGAAATCCAAGAGTAAAAGCATTGATTAACTTCTGTGAGCTTTAGTTCTCTCCACTGGAGTTTCCCATAGGGTGTATCCCACAAAGCATGGATCTTCAATTATGCCCCACTGGATATGTTCTGAGGAATTGGAAATTGGAGGAGGGAGGGTAAGATTCCTATTCAGTTTCCCTGTAAACATCTTTGATGCAGTGGGAATGGGAGGTGAAGGTAGTACAGAAAGGGTTCATTTATCTAGCCAACCAGTAAAATGACAATGCCCCCCTCATATACAGGGTATTAAGCACCACAGGGAATCAATCAAATCACATTTAGCAGTGAATTGGAATTAAAATCTAATGTAAGGTGAGGGGGAGATAGAGATAAAGGATGGGGTATACCACTTACCATGTCTTTCCTGAGAAGTGAACTATTTTTAGGAGGGGAGCTCAGACTAATAATTTGGCTTACATACCCCTCATCCCTTTCCAACCCTTAGCATGGAGGTTTTTGGAAAGAAAAACTGTGGGGTTATTAAAAAAATATGGTTGAGAGGTAATTAGGTAGAACAGGTAAGAACTTGAGCTCTGGATTCAGAGATACAAGTTAGAACCCAGTTTTGCTATTGAATAGCTATGACACCTTGGGGGAGATATTTAATTCCCTGGTATTAATTTCTTCATCTATAATATGGAAATGAGGATCATACTTCATTTTTAGGGATGATGCAAACATTACATGTGGTAAAAATCTGGAGGGTGACTAAACCAGAGGACACACTTGAGTAGTTAGCTTTTATTACTTGAATTAAACTAAGTCTAAATAGATGTCTTTCTTTTTATAGTGCCTGGCACAATGTAAACCCTCAGTGAGTATTACTAATTGCTAGTGATAATTATTGGTAATAGAAATATTATAACTGCTTTTTTAAATTTACATTATCATAATATGGAAAATTCATGAAGAAAAACTGAGATGAAGAAAAACAAATTGACATGGTCAAATGAGACTTCAACCAAAATCTCAGGAAGAGTGCTTTTTCCATCTTGAAAATGGCCGAATTTTACCACAGGTTTCCTATATGGGAAAAAAGCTTACCTTGTCTCTACTTCATGTCACTCAACCTCACAATGCAGAAAGCCAGATTGTCCACTGTGTCTCTTGTTCTTAGACCAAGAGTAGACATCCTCTTCCATGTGCTTGTGGGAAGGTTTGAGGTTTGCCTAGCTACAAAGAGCTAATCCAAGGAAACATCTTCCATTCTTTACTGGGATATTAACCCCAAAGAAAATTGGAGGCTGCTGTGGCTAAGCAATTGGAAACATTTTCCAGAAAATAGTTAGCATGTCACAGCTCTGCATTAGCCCTTCTCCTTTCTAGAATTGTGAGGCTGCATTGAGTTGGCATGTGGCGATATCACCACTTACCTGCTTTCTGTGTGCTAGGCTCTGGTAGGTGTTTTGTAAACATTATCTCATTTTCGTCTTAACAACAGGGCTGTGAAGTCAACACTTATACCCCACATTTACATGTGAGAAACTTGAAACTTGAAGAGGTGTACCTGAATGAGGAGTACCCCCCCACCACCACATTATGGTAAAGAGTTTTGTTAACAAATTTGACTCTTGGGTGTTTGAAACGACTCAGTTTGGTGAGGAAAGCCAGGCTCATAGGCTCACACCTCTGGCCATGGTGTTAATCCAAGTCTTTCTCAACACTGGGAGCACTGCAGAAACTTGCTGAGAATGGGCTGGTTCTCTCCAAAGAATTGACGGAATAGACAGCTTGTTGACTGTGCCTTGGGCCACAGAAAACCTGCAAGCCATGTGCTTCAGAGAAAAGCCAGACTTCTCAGGAGAAGTTATCTATTCCAGATTGTGCAAAACTCTGGAGAGTGGAGCTAGTCAGGTTAATGCAGTTGAACGCAAAGGCAAAGTAGGAGGGGAAAGAAAGCAAAACTAATGAAGCTCAGCCTTTGATCTTGGCTAATCAAGGCATTTCACGAGGTACTTTATGATCATGTAGTACTCAGTTCCTAATGAAAATGGTTTAAGTATGATTTTACTGGAGAGATCTAAGAAGCAACCATTTAGGGAAGCAAGCCAGATATTAGGTAACTCAAGACCACTCAGGAAATCAAAACAAAGTTACAGCTCCATTAGCCAAGTGTAATGTTTTTGGAGGGAAGGCAAAAGGGCCCAGGTAGCCTGAAATTTTCCCTGCCTTCATTCTCCCCACGGAAAATATCAAGTACATTGCACGTTCTGGGGCATCTTAATCCCTATTCTTAACCCTTATGCAAGCAGGGCTACAAGTCTTTTACCACCTTTGCACACTAGCACTCAGCTGTTTACCTTAAAATAATTTGCCTTTCCACTCTTGGCAGAGTCTAACTTGCCAGATGGACACTTCATTGAGTGTACATGTTCTGGAAGGAAGGAAATGTCTCTCGGGATGTGCCTGATGGAATACAAAGATGTCCAGTGTATTACTCTACATTTCAATAGCACTTCATATTTGCAAAGGGCTTTATCATAATGCTTTATTAGTGATTGCATAAAACAACCCAGTGAGGGAGATGGTGATGTGTTTGCCATACAAACAAAACTGAGACACATTCAGACTAATTTGCTTCAGCCCACACAGCAAGGATTAGAAATTCCAGACTCAAAGCTACATGTTTCCAGAGCCTCACTTGCTTTAGGTTCTCGGGGGTTGTGGCTATGTGTATACAAGCGCAAACTGATGTTAAATAGCAACTTATAGTGGTACTCTAAGTATCCATGCTAAATATAAACTTTATATAAGGCCCAATAAATAACATCATAATGGAAAGACCATGAAAGTGGTTTGCCACTTTCTTCTTTATTTGCATGATCTCACATTTTTCTGGTTCTCCCATTTGATCTTCAGTGACTCTTTGGTTATGCCTGCCTTCTCCATTCCCCTCCCAACTGTGAACATCCCCAAGGGTCTAGTTCCTGTGTTTCTAATCCCACTACTCTCTCCAGCTTCAAATAACTCCACAAAATTCATAAATCCCAAATTACCAAATTGTTCTCTCTTTTCCAGACTCTTTCTTTTATTCATTTGTTGATTCAACACATATTTCTTTTATCTACCACATCCTAGGGGCACACAACAAATAAATGGTTAAACATCAGAGCTTCCTTTCATCTAGTTCGTGGGCTATCAAGGCAAAACCACATAGAGAGAATTCCAATATTCTATAGCAAATACTGTAATAATCTTGGCATTATTAGAGCAGAGAGACATTTTGCCCTACCTGGACTGACAAATCAAGGAAGAAATCCGAGAGGAAATAAACTTGTTCCTAATTCCCAGTCCCAATTAATCACTCAATCACTCATATATCTGGTGATTAATTATTTAGCACTTACTGTGTGCAAGTCCAGAGGGAGAACAAAAAACATTACATAAGATACTTATCTGTGTGTGACCTCAAGGATTTTACTATATAGGCAGGAAGAAAGGCATTTCTACAAAACCAGAAGATATCCTCATCATGTTGGTATTTGTCTTCCCTCATGTATCTGACTGAACAAATTTTATCTCCTACCTTCATTGTTTGGTTTTGGTTTTGTTTTTTTTTTTTTTGGTATGATCCTAGCACAAAACTAGTTTTCAAAAAAGTTAGATCCTTAATGGAAAACTTTGTGTGCACTAACTAGTTACCATATAGCTGAAAAGAAATTGTATAGCCTCTTTGAATTTACTTCCTTTTGCCCCAAATGGGATTTACTAATAGTATTAATACTATAAGTATGTCGTGGCAATCCATTTGCAGGGATGCTATTACACAAAGTATTTTTCAAACTGTGGCCTGCCCACCATGTGAATAATGGTTAGATTATTTTTTTAAGATTTATTTATTTATTTGAGAGAGAGAAGGAGAGAGAGAGAGTGCGTGAGTGGGGGGAGGGACAGGGGGAGAGAAGCAGACTCCCCACTGAGTGTGGAGCCCCCCACGACCCTGAGATCATGACCTGAGTGGAAACCAAGAGTCAGAGGCTTAACTGACTGAGGCTTCCAGGCCCCGCTGGTTAGATTATTTTTACATTTTAAGTATGACAGATTTATTTTAAATGTTTAAATTAAATTATTTGCAAATACATGAATAAAAGTGTTATCACATCTATTTCACGTAAGATAGATTGTAAGATGTTTAACAATCTTGAATCTATTTTCATCATATGCTCCAAATAATTCGTACCATGTTAGTAACTGTCAAAGGCATTGGGAATCAGAATTTTAATTTTATAGGAAAGATTCTAGAAATCATCAAATGATACCTCCTGTTTTTTCAATAGGATAGTTGGGACTTACAGTGGTTTAGTATCTTTCTTAGGGTCATAAAACTGATTAAACGTAGACATGAATTTGGAGCTCATGTCTGCTGGTTCCTCATGCATTAAACTGTACTTCGTGAATTGAGTCAATTTCTTACTGGAGACAAATTACTTAGGTCGTATTAAGCCAAGGAAAATAAGATCCCATCTGTGGGATATGTGATCCAATGGATTTTATTTCTCTGCTGTTCTGCTTTACTTAGCACCATGTTATACATGAGATAGAGAGGGAAACAGGTTGGCACCAAGAATAATGGACTCCCAGAGGGCAAGTATGGAAATTTATCTCCTGTTATGAAGTCCCAGAAGCTCAGATCACTTATTCCTTGGGACTCCATCCATTTCCATCTCCAAATCTCCCACCCACCACACACACACACACCCCAAAGATCCTCTGAATGGTCTCCTGAGAGATGGAAGAGGTAGGGATTTATTCAGCACCTCTCGTTCCATACTGGTCAGGGGTTGCCACACAGGGAGGTAATTCACTCACACCTCCACATATGATGCCTGGCGGGGGGCCACTAAGGGAGTTACACTCTAGTGTCAGGGAAGACCCAGGGTGGAAAATGAGAGATGGGTGGTATAGCTGTAGCATAAACTGAGCCATTACTGAGGCCCATGCTGGAGTGGGGCATGCCAAAATCTGGTGAGAACAAACAGAAGAGATCAGATCTTACTGTGTCTCATATATTCTCCTGTATGAATATTGACCTAGTACTATGCATCATATATTCTTCCATACAGACCCTAGCAGAGTTCTTAATATGCATCATACGATCTTTGGACTGCTTTCTACACATTAAATTCATTTAATCCTCACAATAACTTATAATGTAGGCACTAGGACTATATCCATTTTGCAGATGACAAAACTGAGGCAGAGAGGTTAATTAAGTTGCCCAGGCTCACACAAGTGGTATCGCTGGGAGTTAAAGGCAGACATTCTGGCTCCAAAGACCATGCTCAGACTATGTGCATGAGGCAGTGCTTCTGAGGTGAATACAGAAGAGAAATGTGTGACTTCTAAGCTGGTATAAAATGAGTAACTATGAAAGACACACCTGAGTCACTCTAATGAATGTAAGAAAGGGTAGTGTAAAACTTCAGAGAATGAATTTTGGGGTCAGACAGGCATTGGTTCACTTTTTCAGCCTCTTTCTGGCTACCTTGCACAGACCACTTAACCTTTAAACCTCAATTCTTTCTTCTGTATAATGAACCATATTTATTTCGTAAGGTCGTTACGAGAAGCAAACTTTTTTAAAATGCAGAGCGTACTCAGTAAGTCCTTAAGAAATAAATGGTAGCTTAAAATTGTGTATTTTAGGGAATTCTGATTATGTCACATGTCTCTTTTGCTTTTGAAAGAAATGGAAAAGAACAAAGCTTGGTGCTGGCACTCTATGCTCAGAAGGAGGCAGGCACATTATTTATTTATATACTTGCCTTTTAGTTGAAATTCCTCTAAAATGTTTTTCCTGCCCTTGGCCAACACAAAAAAACAAACAATCCTAACACTGAACAGGACTGAGTTCTCTCTGAAGAACAATCCAGAGGCTGCATAATGTATGGAGTCCTGGAGGGAGTGGATCTGAGTTAGAATCCCAGCTCCACAATTACTAACCTGTTGGGTAATTTTTTTTTTCTTAATGTCACTGAGTATTGGTTTTTGTATATTTGAACTGGGTATAATAATAATACTTATTTAGCAGGGTTGTCCTAATGATCAAGTGATACGAAATAGGTAAAGCAACTGGCCCATACTACATGCCCAACTAAAACTGTCTGGTAGGAAAGAAAATATGGGTCCAAATTCTGTCCAAGTGAAAAAAAGTCCTTGCTATGATTTTTTTCCACCCTTATTATCCTCCTTATTCTATATTAGTGTTTCTAGGGCCAAGGGGGAGGTATCCTCTAAGTATATTTAAGTTGGTATTTGTTTATTAGCCTAGCGAAATGGCAAGTGGCTAAAGAAAACGGGGCTAGTCTGTGACAGAATGGCTAGGTTTGGAGTGGAAAGATTCGTAAATAATAATGGATCAATGCATGCCAATTTAATTGGAATACAATTTTGGAAGAATCATTTTTGAAGCATGAAATGCATTGCCTTTTAAGAACACAGGGTGGCAAAGAACAAATAATCCAATCAAGAAATGGGCAGAAGACATGAACAGACATTTTTCCAAAGAAGACATCCAAATGGCCAACAGACACATGAAAAATTGCTCAACATCACTCGGCATCTGGGAAATCCAAATCAAAACCTCAATGAGATACTACCTCATACCAGTCAGAATGGCTAAAATTAACAAGTCAGGAAATGACAGATGTTGGCGGGGATGTGGAGAAAGGGGAACCCTCCTACACTGTTGGTGAGAATGCAAGCTCGTGCAGCCACTCTGGAAAACAGTATGGAGGTTCCTCAAAAAGTTGAAAATAGAGCTATCCTACAGCCCAGCAATTGTACTACTCAGTGTTTACCACAAAGATACAAATGTAGTGATCCAAAGGGGTACATGCACCCCAATGTTTATGGCAGCAATGTCCACAATAGCCAAACTATGGAAAGAACCAAGATGTCCATCAACAGATGAATGGATAAAGAAGATGTGGTATATATCTACAATGGAATATTATGCAGCCATCAAAAAAACCCCCAAAAACCAAAAATGAAATCTTACCATTTGCAACAACATGGATGGAACTAGAGGGTATTGTGCTAAGCAAAATAAGTCAATCAGAGAAAGACAAGTATCATATGACCTCACTGATATGAGGAATTCTTAATCTCAGGAAACAAATTGAGGGTTGCTAGAGTGGTGGGGGATGGGAGGGATAGGGTGGCTCAGTGATAGACATTGGGGAGGGTATGTGTTATGGTGAGCTCTGTGAATTGTGTTAAGACTGATGAATCACAGGGCACCTGGGTGACTCAGTTGGTTAAGCGACTGCCTTCGGCTCAGGTCATGATTCTGGAGTCCCTGGATAGGGTCCCGCATCGGGCTCCCTGCTCGGCAGGGAGTCTGCTTCTCCCTCTGACCCTCCCCCCTCTCATGTGCTCTCTCTCATTCTCTCTCTCTCAAATAAATAAATAAAATCTTTAAAAAAAAAAAGACTGATAAATCACAGACCTGTACCTCTGAAACAAATAATACATTGTATGTTAAAAAAAAAAAAAAAGAAAAGAAAAGAAAATAGTAGGAAGGGAAAAATGAAGGGGGGGAAATCGGAGGGGGAGACGAACCATGAGAGACTATGGACTCTGAGAAACAAACTGAGGGTTTTAGAGGGGAGTGGTGTGGAGGGATGGGTTAGCCTGGTGATGGGTATTAAGGAGGGCACTATTGAATGGAGCACTGGGTGTTATATGCAAACAATGACTCAGGGAACACTACATCGAAAACTAATGATGTAATGTATGGTGACTAACATAACATAATAAAATAAAATTAAAAAAAATAAAAAATAAAAAAATAAAATGGGGAAAAAAAAAAGAACAGAGGGTGGGCCAGAACCAAGTCTTATTGGTAGGTGATAAGAAAATAGAAAAGAGAGGAGTTTTGAGGTAAGGGCTGTACTTGGTCTGTTTTCCAGGAGATTCAGATGAGACACATTTGGCCACAAAATTGCTTCTTGGGCACTATACCTACAAAATTGGTTGAGCAGCAGTTCTTGTAGTTATGAGGTCTGAGAATGAGGACTGGGTCATATATAAGACTGCTCATCTTTTGTTTAGGTCTTAGTTTGATATTTGGCCAAAGCCAACATTGGACAGGTGCCTAGTTGCCTCCCAGGAGGTGGTTGGATTCAGAGCATAGCATCTGGGTTACAGCAAAGATCACATCAGGGATATTGTGCATGAAATATCCTGGCACTCATCATTGTCTAAATCCATTTGGCATATGGTGTAGACTGGCTCTGGGATTTAGAAATGAAGTTGGCATTACTCAATTTCCCATGTAAATTTAGTGATATTATATTAATAGAAATAGCATATATTTCATAGTTCAAGACAAAGGACCACTCCCCAATAATTTCTGGGAAAGCACCCCCCTCAGGGTGGGGGGAGTCTCATCCCTGCATATAATCTTCTCATGACTCATGCTCTTCCATGGTAGCCGCCCACCTTCTTCCAACCCGCACCCCTCATCTACACTAATGTATCCTGCCAATGAAGTCACTGTTTTCGAGTGGTACATCATGCTGTTTGTTGTGACTTCTGAGAAATGCTACTAACTGTATCAAGAGTACTATTTCCCAACTCACCCCAAGTTGTGACATTCTGGAGATTCCAAAATGATGTTTTGCCTAAGACTTCCTAGGCCAGAAAAAAATCGTCTATTTTATGCAGAAAGAGAGCAAATACTTTCCCCCTCTTACCGGGAGGCCAATGTACTTTAGGACACTATAAGGGGCCCTAGCAATGTGTTCCCATGATTCTATATTTTATAATACTCACAGCGTATATTTAAACTGCAATCAGTCAAGACTACTGTCTCTTTCTTCTACCCCTCTGTCATTTATAACCCTGTGTCTAGTGGTGTTGGAATAGCTAAGGGTATTTGGAGGATCCAACTAAGGGAAAGTTGAAATCGAGGACTCTTTAGCTTGGATTTAGCATGTGGTTTGTAGATATTTCTGTGTTATGATTAATATATTTCTAGCCACCCAGTATAGAAATGGCTTCTAGAAATACTTCTGTTGCCCCATCTGCTGGCACACCATTGTGATATGGAGTTCCAGGCCAGATGATTTAATGTGATATTAATGGGTCGTCTGGCATGCAGAACTAGACTTATATGGCTAGAGGGAAAGAAGAAACAAGTTTGAAATGTATGACCCAGGAGCCAATTCTGGAAAATTCTACCATTTTTTTAAATGTGCAAAATTGCAAGCAGAGGATTTGGGTTTCATCAAAGCCTAGAGAAAATGGAAGCCCTCCACTGTCAGAAACATACTTGATGATGTAACATAGATAATTATAAATGTTCCATATGCTTTTTGTCTGGTACATGTAAATCACCCAGAGTGGAATTTATCATAATTCTGTGTTTATAAGGGCATAATTCCAAAAGATACTACAAAGAACAAGTATGTTTATAACTAAAGTTGTATGTTTTATGCATGCTACTGATAATAAAAAGGAATTTTGATCAGTTGTAATAGAGCAAAGGCTGAACTATCTTTCTATTCTATTGTAAAAATCACAAAAATATCCTATGACGAGGTGGGGATCAAGGAGCATGTAGCCAAGAAATGTAGAAGAAAAGAATTATAGAAGTGTCAGACAGTTAAGAAAACAATCATTTTTGTGGATCGTTGGGGAATGTTTTGTAGTGCTTATCAACTTTTTACATATTATAACTTACAGTGGCTCCTTTTCTCATACATAAACATTCACTTGTTTCTTATTCTGTGCTGATAATTTGCATTCATTTCCTTGCAATGGTACACCTCGAATGTAAAATTCCAATATTACAAAACTTAGATCTGCCTCTGCCTCTGGCCGCTGTACCTTTTGTCATCCAGTCCCGGGGTGGCTGTGAATCGTTTGTGCCTCTGTGCCGCATGGTGAGCTTCCTTTAAACTGTTCACTCAGCTCCCACTGCCCCTTCTCCCCACAGTTTCCAACATGGTGCGTGGGGTTGAGCCGGGGAACAGGAATCATTCTGACCTCTTCCAAACCCAGTGACCTCATCATCTACCTCTAATCTGAATCATTGACCCCCCCAGACCACATCCTTTCAGGCTTTCCCGCCCCAGACAATCAACACATAGGTACCAGGGGAACCTGACTCCTCACACAGATGTGTGGGAATCTCAGGACTGGCTCATGCAGGACTCCTGCGACAGAGCATCTTCTAACCAAGGTAACAAAAAGAGGAAACAACTGTGTGGGTGTGAGAACCAAAGTTCTTAAAAAATTCCCAGGAACAAGTTTAGTACTATATAATGGGATCCTGTAATGAGATTTAAGAAGACTCTCACTCTTGGTTCCTGAAAGGTTCTTATAATGTTTCATATGCTGATTCTGTACTTCCGTGAACCTAACAGAGAGCCTTCTTAAATTTTCGGCTCTAGCCCTTTCTCTTACCTCATCCTACTCTGAGCCCTGAAGTAGTGACCTGGTAGAGACTCCAAACAGAGACAGATGCCCTCTACTTGCCTTAACTGACTGTCATTTGGGGTGGGGATAATTTATGGTGACCTAAACATTCATGATTGGCATGGACAATTTCACTCCTTAGCCATGTTCTTGCTCACACAGGTCTTGATAATTCATGGGCTGGTGGTTCTCCATATTCAGTGTGCATGGAGAATCCTGCAGGATGCTAATTTAAAAGTGTAGATTACCATCTCCTACCCCAGAAGTTCTGATTCAGTGATCCTCAGAGCACACTTTGAAACTCACTGCTTTAGTCCTCCTTAATGTCAGCTGCATGTCCTTTAATCAGCTGTGTGTGAAAATACAACAGGAACTTGTGGCAGAGAGCTCATTACAGGGTCACCAAACCCTGTTTTGTTTTCTTTCTAGAAACACAAGCCACAACTCCCACCTGCCTTGAGGTCAGGTGAAGCCATGGGACTGATTTCTGGGCAGGAGTGATAAATGTCACATCTGGGTCAGGTTCATAAAACTGCCAAGGGGATCCTCTATGCTATCTTCCTTCTGTCATTGAGCAACCAGATGCAGAGCATACAAGGGCCAATCTAAAGACACAGGACATGAGAGAAACCACTGAATGGAAGGATCCCACATCTCTGACTGACTGTGTGGAGCAGCTTCCCTGGATCCAGCATGATCTGGTCTATAATGTGAGATAAAACTAAACATTTATTGTGCTAAGCCACCAAGATTGTGTGCCCAACAGGTAACGTCACCTTCTCTGACAAATATGAAACTCAGTTTTCCCCTCTGATCAAGGTAAAAAAATGTAGTACTTGGCATTAGCATGCTATATCACCTTTAAAATTTTCCTTTGTATTCAGCGTATTTAAATGTCCTGAAATTCATAGGAGATGACAAAGAAACACATTAGATCCATATTGAAGATGAAGGTGTAGGCTCTAGAATCGGACTACTTGGGTCCACATCCCAACTCCACCACTTACTAACTGATGCTTGGGAAGAGATATGTAATCTTTCTGAGCCATGGTTTCTCATTTATAAAATGAAGGGGATAATAGCACGCTATAACTGGTGATGATATAATGGTAACTATTATTTCTGTAATCATCATCATCATTAGTACATAGTTAACATGAGAATTAATATTTATTTTTACTAAGTATATAATAATAATGTAGTTATAGGATATAATAAACCTATTGTATTATTATTACACATCAATAGTAACATTATTGATATTCATAATGTACTAATATTAGTATTATATATTAGTATATTTTATATAACAACATATTAATATTAGTAATACATGTTAGTAAATATACATTATTGGTATTAGTAAAATTGGAAACATCTTACGTGTATTTTTTTTCTTGATCATATTTTCAGGTTTTGCAAATCCAGAGTTTTTATCCCATGTACTGGATATTGATATTATAATTCTAATTATGTTGAAAATACTCTCAGTTAATCCACAAGGTTATTTTATAGCATTTTTTTAAAGAATTAATGTCTTTTACTTTAGTAAATACGTGATCCTATTGAGACACGCTGAGGTATAAGGCAACTAGCCACTGACCCCATAGCTGCACAGAGATTTTTTATGTTGTTAGTTTCTACTTCATGAAGCTATGCCGTGATCTGTTCTCCAGGCTTTTTGTATCTGATTAAAGTAAATAAGAAAATGCCTGAATTTTGTGTTAGTCTAAGATATAAACAGATTTCAACAAGATGTCAAGTAAATCCAACAAATGTGCATCTACAATCTTTGCCAATAGTATTGCAAGAGACACTGAAGTCTCTCTTATGAAAAATTTGACTCAGAAAAGTTTCATCTTTTAAAAAATTGAAGGGAAAAAAGTGATTTGTTTTACATATCAAAGATAGGCAATCTATATGTTGATACATATTACATTAAAAATGTGGGTGTGTGTATAAAGTTATAATTTAAGAGCTGACAAGAACAGATTTCCTTTTAACTGCTTTATTGAGGTATAAGTAGCATCCATTAAACTACACATATTTCAAGTGTATCATTTGATAAATTTTGACAAATGTCTGCACCCATGAGCTTATCACCACAATCAAGATCAGAAATATAACCATCACCCCCCAAAATTTCCTTGTGACCTTTGAGAATCCCTCCCTCTTTCTTCTCCCCAAGAATCACTGATCTGTTTTTAGTTACTACAGATTAGTTGGCATTTTCTAGAATTTTATAGAAATAGAATTACGTAGTATGAACTCTCTGTCTGGCTTTTTTCTTAGCATCATTATTTTGAGATTTACCCATGTTGTTGCATATGTAAATAGTCCATTCATTTTTACTGTTGAGCAGTATTCCATTGTATACATATACCACAATTTGTTTTCCCAATCACTTGATGGGAGGAATTGTTCCCAGGTTTGCATTATTACAAAATAAACTGTTATGTATATTCATGTAAGTGTCTTTGTATGGACGTATGCTTTTATTTCTTTTTGGTAAATTCCTAGGAATGGGATAGTTAGATGGTATGGGAAGTGTATGTTGAGTTTTTAAGAAACTGTCAAACTGTTTTCCAAAGTGGTTGTACCATTTTACATTCCCATACACAGTGTGTAAGAATTCAAGTTCTTTCATATCCTCATCAGCACTTATGGTCACTGTTTTTATTTTATCCATTCTAGTAGGTGTGTAGTGTTGTGTTTTAAATGTGCATTTCTCTAATAACTAGTGTTGGTGAACATCTTTACAGGTGCTTACTTCCATTTGAATATCTGTGCTAAGGTTTCTGTTCAACTCTTCTGTCCATTTTGGGGGGTTGTTTATTTTTAATGTAGGGTTTCAAAGGTTTTTTAAATATCCTGGATATAGGGGGTGCCTGTGTGGTTCAGTCAACTGGGTTCTGACTCTTGATTTTGGCTCAGGTCATGATCTTGGGGTCATGGGATCGAGCCCCATGTTGGGCTCTGTGCTCAGCATAGAGTCTGCTCATCCCTCTCTCCCCTCCCCCACTTGTGCTCTCTCTCTCTCTCTCTCTCTCAAATAAATGGATAAACAGAATCTTAAAAAATTTTTTTTAAATATCCTGGATATAGGTCCTTTTTCAGATATATGATTTGCAAATATTTTCTCCTAGTTTGTGGCTTTTCTTTCTCCTCTTCACAGTGAGCATGAGGTTTAGGATTAGTCTTTTAAGAAAATAGGACACTGGCCTTAAGTCAGTTGTTAACAATATGAACTAAAACAGCAATTGTGTGGCTAAAGCATGCCATATTTATTCACATATGATTTCCACAAGGTTTGGTGGCACCCTGCTTACCTAATGGCCTTTGTTGGCATGGGTACCCTTTGTCTTTGACACTCTTCTCATTTTAACTATCTCAGTTTGCCTTATTTATCCTTTAGTAAAGTTAGTCATTGAATGCTACCAGAGCATCCTTCCAAATATGTAAATCCAATTACATCATTGTTATTTCTATCTCTGATCAAAAGAGAAATAGCCAGGATTCTGAAGGCCCAGGCCCTTCACCACCTGGTGGTGTGACACTTCAGGATATATGATACACAGAGCACAAGAATGTACATGTGACAGAACACAGCATCCCACAGACCTGTGAGAGAAATGTACAAACCAGTGCAAGTGTCTCTGGTAGAAGGAAACCTAAGAAACGTGGGGTCTACTTACCCCATAGAATGAATAAGGGATCAGGCCTTCATGTGCAAACATGTTCAAACCCTGACTGGGCCACATATCAATTCTGCAAATTTGGTTAAGTCATTTAGTATCTTTGTACCTCACTTTCCTTTTCTAAGATCTTACTCAAAGAATGAGATAATGAGATAATGTATCTAAAACTTACATAACATGGGATCAAATGATACATTTTTTTTGTTATTGTCCATAAAACAATCAAAGCAGAACAGGAAAAAGCTGTTTGGATCAAAAATTGTAACTGATAACATTACAGAGAGCTTTCCATATGCTAGGGATACATGCATTGTTATTCCTGTTTTACAGATGAGAAAACTGAGGGAGACAGATTAAAAAAAAACAAAAACAAAAAACAACTTGTTCACATTGATACATCTTGAACAAGGACTTTCCCAAAAGACTTTTGACTGGAATGAAATCCATCAAGTAATCTGGTCTACTTATTGTCTGTCTGGTGAATTCTGTGTCAGGGTTTCTCAACACTATCAGTTTGGACATTTTGAGCCAGATAATTCTTTGTTGTAGGAGGCTGTCCTGTCCTTGTACAATGTTCAGCAACATCCCTGGCCTCTATCCACTGAATGCCAGTAGCACCTTTACTCCCAAGTGTGATAACCAAAAATATCTGTGGGCATTGCCAAATGTCCCCAAGAGGATACCATCACCCTTCTTGAGTACCACTTCAGTAGATAAAACTGCCATTCTGTAAGTAGATAGAGTTTGGGCCTTTGTGTAAATGAGTTCATAGCACATCACACTGGACAGTTAATACAATCCCCGAATTTTGTGCCTGAACCTTGTTAAGTTATCAGACTTTGCAATCTGACCCGCTAGGATTTCCTGACTATTTAGTGCCTTCTCTTAGAAGAAAATGGAGTTCTCAGTAAATCATTATCAGAAAATGCAGGAAGACCTGAACTTTTTTTTTTTAAAAAGATTCTATGTATTTATTTGACAGAGAGAGACACAGCGAGAGAGGGAACACAAGCAGGGGGAGTGGGAGAGGGAGAAGCCGGCTTCCCCCTGAGCAGGGAGCCCGATGTGGGGCTCGATCCCAGGACCCCAGGATCATGACCTGAGCCAAAGGCAGATGCTTAATGACTGAGCCACCCAGGCACCCCAGGAGGGCCTGAACTTGGACTCCCACTTAAGAAATGGAGTTTTGCAGGTGGTTGTCTCCGTGGTGCATTCAGGATCCTCTGTCACTGTCATCAAAAGCTGGAACATGTCTTTGGGACACTTTCCTGGCCGGGTGCATCAGTAATGTTCCCAAGCTGTTGTGTACGGGAGGCCAATACACTCAATTCAAGGGAAGAGAACCCTCCAGAGAGCGGGAAGTAGGTCCCTGGGTCTCGGTAGGAGCTTTTGACCAAAGGAGTCAAAACTGTGACTTCTCTTGGGCTCCATTGTGGCAACATTTGCAAATGTTATTAAAACATATTTTCTGGGGTCTAGAGGAAGGTGAAAAATGAGACATGTGTCATAAAAATTGCCAGAGGGTAAACTAGGCCCTTGTTGGATTGATTCTGTTATGTAGGCACATCCTGTTGGACACTTGGTTTTTTAAACAAATACATGTAGCCCAAAAGCCTGGGATAGCTTATTCTCCATCATGGATTTGGTCCTTTGTAAAAGAAGAACTGTGGGAACTGAAAATAGAGGAAGCACATTTGGTGGACTACAGTGGTCTGCTTCCTGGGGAATGGGGGTCAGAGTAAGTGGGAAGCTAAAGGTGTGTGTCCCACCAACTATTTGCTGAAGAAAAGATTTTAATGCTAAAAAGGACTTGGTGGTAATGGTAGGACTTGCTGGGTGAGCTTGGGAATGGCTTCTCCTCTGAAACTCACTCTCCTCCCTTGTAACTTAAAGGAGTCTGACTAGACAATGTCTGATGTCCTGCTAATCAAAAGTTATCAGCAGTGGGGAGCCTGGGTGGCTCAGTCGGTCAAGTGTCCAACTCCTGGTTTTGGCTCAGGGTCATGAGACTGAGTCCCGCATCAGGCTCCCCACTCAGTATAGAATCTGCTTGAGATTCTCTCCCTCTGCCTCTCCCTCCCATGCTCTCTCTCTCTCCAAAATAAATAAATAAAATCTTAAAAAAATAAAGTTATTGTCCATGCTATGGCTAAAACCTGGGTTTCCTGACTATTTAGTGCCTTCTCTTAGAAGAAAATGGAGTTCTCAGTAAATCATCGTCAGAAAAGAAGTTTCAGCTCATACTTTTAAGGGTCTCATAGATTTGTTCTTGGATACCAATAATTCAAAGGAGGTGTCCTGAGTGCAAGTGAGATGGCTATCCACTGTAACTGAGATATTTTCATATCTCCTCCTGAATGCTTCAGAGGAAATACTTTGATATTCTTGGTGCTGAGGAGGGCTTCTTTTGTCAGGATAGTGGTGGTTCCCTGCCTTTTTGGAACTTATGGCTTGGTGATTAAGAAAATATTGGACAACAAACTCTAGGTTCCATGAACCGTCTGAGCCAGAGAATGCAATGATCAAGGGTAGAGAATATCTCATTTTCTTGAATTATAATTATTATTCTTTATTTTCTTTTCCTCTCTTCCCCAAAAAGTAAGTTAGAGATGAGAGGTGATATTAAACAGAAGAAACTGACATAGGTCTTGGAATAAACTAGGGGCACCTGGGTGGCTCATTTGGTTCAATGTCTGCCTTCAGCTCAGGTCATGATCCTGGGGTCCTGGGATCGAGCTCCGCGTCTCACTCCCCACTCAACGGGGATTCTGCTTCTTCCTCCCCCTCTGCCCTTCCCTCTGCCCCTCTCAAATAAATTAATAAAATCTTTCTTAAAAATGTAAAAAAAAAAAAGTCCTTGAATAAACTGTATTTAAATGCAATACTACCATGACTCCTGCTATCTGTATAACCCTGATCCTCACTTTTCTCATTTGCAAAATAGGAACAGCATTTTGCTGGGGCTATTGTGAGAACCAAAGGATGCCTCTGGCCTGTAAAATGTGTACTAAACCAATAGTCTCAGAACCATGGGACAAATGAAAAGTCAATAGCAAAAGGGTCACTAACCGTTTTAGGCAGGAGAGACGTTCACAAATATTGGAGAATATTGGGTTCATGTAATTTGCAAAACCCAGGCAATAGCTGTCTCCATAATGCCAAATACTTTAAAACTTAGAACTTTATGGAGAGCTAAATTTTAATGTTTCCTTGCAGATGTTTGGCATTGTACAAACATAACCAAAGAACAGTTGGAGTATTTGCTCTTATTATAACATATTCTTTGTAATTGGTCATTGCACATCTTCTAAATTCTCTCAGACAAGTGGGATAATGATGACCAAAAGCACCTGAAGCTATTCTGTTTTCCATGGACAGTTTTAGATCTGGCACAGATCTGGGAGGTATGAGAAATATAAAATCTAACCCTGAACATTTCCAGGACTCCATTTTAACATTCACTCATTCAAAAACAATTTATTGAATTCCTGCTATATGCCAAAAACAGTGCCAGCACTAGAGAAAGCCTAGTCCTTGCCCTTAGAAGGATAATTGTCTAATGGACAGAGCTATTAATTAAGTAATCAAACAAGCAAGCACAAGAGTCCAGCTATGATAAAGTCTTTTATCAAGAAAGCCATGGTGCTGTGAGCACACATCATAAGGACTGGACTTCCTGATGGCTTCTCTGAGAAAACAGGATTCATATCTGGGAGAAGATAAAAGAAAATTGAGTCAGGTGGGAACGAAGAAGATTCCAGGCAGATGAATGTATTCAGACCCTGTGTTATGGGTGAGTATAGGAAGCATATAAAACTGAAGGAAGTCTCTGTGGCTAAAGAGGCTCAGTGACAGGAAGACTGTGGCAGTGAGTCTGGACAGTAGGTGACAGTAGGTGGTGGCTGGTGTAATTCAATCACATAGGATTGTTTCAGCTTTAGTAGGAGCCAAATCCTCCCCATTACCCTAAGGGCAATGGGAAGACACTGATGATGGTTTTAAGGCAGAGGAGATAATTGATCAGAGTTATGCTGCTTGGAAAGGCTGCTCTGGCTAGTTGGTGAAGAAAAGATTTTGGATGGAGGCGAGTAGAGAGCATGCAGGGAACCAGTTAGAATCTACTGACATTTACGTGGAAGAGAATCATAGCTCAGAATGCTGTTTTGTTTGAGATCGAGAAGGAAAATGCAAATATAGGAGAGACACAGGAGATGTGAAATCCACAGGACGTGGTGTGGACTGACCATGACTGTGGGCTAAGTCAGAGAGGCTTCTGGTTATGCAGCCAGATCTAGAGTGGACCCTCTGTTGCCACAAGGATATGAGATAAGGAACAGGCTCAAGAGTATTAGAAAACCATAAATTATGTTTTAGACATATTAAGTTTAAGAAGTGTTTGGGATATTGAAGAGGAGATATTCAAAAGGATTCTGGAGGGGCGCCTGGCTGTCTCAGCTGGTGTAGTGTATGGCTCTCAATCTCGGGGTTCTGAATTCAAGCCCCATGTTGGGTGTAGAGATTACTTTAAAAAAATAAAATAAAATCATAAGAATTCTGGAGATGAGCCCAAACCAAAGTAAAGGTTTCTCCCGTATCACTACACTGGAGAAAGTGAACCGTGGTACCTGTAGGAGGCATGTGGATGAGAGATGGGTATTGGTTTCTAGCCAGCCAGCTCTACCTCCAAGGATAAGCAAGGAGCCGGGTGCTGAGCCTCATGAAGAGGCTTGGATGGTCTAGGCATTTTCTGGGACAACTACTCCCATTTCTTGTGTCATTCCTCCTGCTTTCTTTTAGATTCACAATTCTAGCGGCCTGTTCCCTGAGACTGTGTGTGCCTGGGGCACCAGGGGGAGGGCGGTGTGCAAGGAGAACCAGGAAGACCGTCCCACTTTGCTCCAGAAAGGATGCCTCTGATTCAAAAGGTGTCCTTGCCATTCAGAACTCATAATCAAACACAGGGCTCTTTGAGGGTGAGAGTGAAGTAAGATATAAGTGGCCTGCTGAAAGGAACATGTGCGGAAGAGGGAGTCTAGAAAAGGTTATTTTTCCTTCCCTATATAGGAAATTACTTTATCCTGATTCGAGGAGAAAGAACAAACCGAAAAGCACTATTTGAGAGTGACATTTTTTATTGAAGTTACGAAACCTACATCTCATCTAATAGATAAGCTCACTTCCCACTCGCTCACATTCTATTGTTATTTAACCATATTCACTCCCCCACCCATTTTGAGAAAAAAAAATTAAAGTGCATCGGTGTGATATCCTTCTCCCCACTGCCACCACCTGTTCTTTCCTTCATGGAAAATATAAACTGTCCCTTTTAGCAAGACTGAAGGGTCTTTATCTGTTATCTGTCACTGACACTTGAAAAGAAAGGTAGCTGGAAACGAAATATCTTATTTCAATCGCTCATAAAATTTCCCTCTTTCTGTTTGATAAGCATTCACTTTGTTTTACTTGAAGTAATACTTCACATGAACAGGGAGAAAATGCTGAAGCAAAGGAGAAATTCTTCTATTAAAGGGTTTGCATGATACTTGAGATTGGCTTGCTTAACATCTTTTCCATCCTCCTCGGGTGTGTTTTCCAGGCTCAGAGGCTGCAAAGCTGGGTTCCAGATGTGATTTAAGTTCTGCCAATTGGGTGCAGTGATTGGCAGCGAAACTGAATTCCCAATGGAATTAAGTACGGAGAGAGGCGGCAGGATGCAAGACACTCGTTCCGCTTGTGCAATAGAGTAGACCCAGCATCGCTCTGGGTCTAGAAGTAGTTACTTGTCTTGTGACACCGTTATCCCGAAGGCAGGCATCATTTCCAACTCTCAACTCCTGCCTGGACTAGAGCTTGACATCTTGACAAGCCAGTCTGCGGTTTTATCCCAGAAGTCAAGGCTGGAGGCACAGCTGTTCCGGTCCTTTCAGGAATTTGGAAAATACCTTGAAGTACCTTATTCTCTGTGGAGTAGAGCATAGTCGTTTGGCAGGTACACTCTAGGACCAGAATAGTTGGGTTGTAATCCCAGCTCAGCTAATCAGTAACTGTGTTACTTCGGGCAACTCTCTAAACTTCAGGGTTTCATCTGAAAAAATGGGGAAGTCACTTACTGCCAGGGCTGCTGTGAGGACTGAATCAGTGGGTATACACAACACACTCAGAGCAGAGCCCCGGGACACAGGAGGTGCTCAATACATCTTAGTTGTTACCTCGATCAAGTCCTTTACTACTTACAATAATGAAAGAGTTTCCTTCTTCCTGCGTCTGAATTCTCACTGATGATACAAAGTGCATTCAAGTTTGTCATCAGTTGTGCAACTCTGGATGAATTGCATTTGTAGTTACAAGGTTCACAGTCTCAAAGATGAACTGATTTTGATGGCCAACTAACTGCACTTGAATACTTGCAAAATATATTTCTCCAAGCCCTGAAATATACAAGAAATATTAAGGAAATAAGTGGTGAGAATAAAAGGGTAAATGCAGTATTTTGTAGGATAGTAAGGAAAGAAAATGAGTTTTTTTCCTCATATATTTGATCTTTTAAATAGATACCCTCAATTTCATGAAATCCACATGGAAGTTATGATTTACACTTCAGCACCTACAATTGGAAACAATATTCTGAAGTGCCACCATTTCTCCCCTTTGTAAAATATTTATTCATTTCTACTTGGTACATGCTGCCAGTTGCAGGAAGCATTTAGAAGCAAAAGAAGGGAGTTTATGTAAAGTTGCACCTAAAGATTATTCTGGGTCATTAAGAACTAGAGTAAGAACAATAGACAAGCAGCTGAAGGGACTTTCCTCTCCCTTTTGAGAGGTGACTTGTGCTCGATCAAGATCAGATAAAAAGGAAAAGAGTGAACAATATTAATAAC
The DNA here is from genome assembly GCF_029215605.1 of Mirounga angustirostris. Classification (NCBI taxonomy): domain Eukaryota; kingdom Metazoa; phylum Chordata; class Mammalia; order Carnivora; family Phocidae; genus Mirounga; species Mirounga angustirostris. Next base: position 18,487,878 of record NW_026991712.1, on the reverse strand, counting down.
AGTGCGTGCTGTCTACTATAGGCTTACCATTGGCCAGGCCCTGTCCTCTGAACACAAACAAGATTCCTGTGAGGCAGTATTATCATTATTATCCCCACTTTACAGATGAGGAAACCAAAGCACAGAGTCCCACAGTTACAAGGGACACAGAGTCAGGGCTGAACACAGGACATATGCAGTACCAAAGTCCACACATTTAATCTCTGCATCTTACTGCCTTGTATTATTAGAGTAGCCTTGCCATTTATTTTTTTTAAAAGATTTTATTTATTTATTTCAGAGAGAGAGAGTGAGAGAGAGAGCACGAGCAGGGGGAGAGGGTTCAGGGGGAGAGACAGAAGCAGACTCTCCGCTGAGCAGGGAAGACCGAGATAATGGGCTCAATCCCAGGACCCTGAGATCATGACCTGAGCCGAAGTCAGACACTTAAGACAGATGTTTAACCCACTGAGGCACCGAGGCGCCCCACCAGTTTTTCATCTTTAAATCTAAGATAGAGTTCCCAATATATAGGGACCCATGCTCATCCCATGCAGGGCAAAGAGAAGGGACAGTCTGGAGATTAGGGGTAGGCAGCCACAAATCTCTTTTTAAACACAGCAGAAGCCAATTTCCTTGTTTAATTGTGTGTGAGTTGTAGCAGTTTATAAACTATGACGTATTCAGCCATCCATACACAGGTAAACTGCTCAGAGTGAAGAGTGAAATTACATCTGTCTTCTCACAAGTCATGTGTCTTCTGAAATGCTTTTCAAACTAATTACTGTAGGTAGAGACAAAAGAGCTTGAGTTTCTCAGGGTCTGATCTTCATATTTCCAACACATGAAAACATCCTGACATCATTGTTAGGTATTGATGCTTATTACCAGAGAAGAGCCTATAATTTTTCATCATTTGGCAAGTGTTCAGGTATTGCTAACCTTCAAGTTTTAGAAACTAAGCAGGTATTTTCTCATGAAAATATATATGTTTATTATTATGAAATGGAATGAAACTTCTATTAGCATGTTGGGCTGCATTTATATAATCTTAATTATTTCTCTTTTCTTCCCTATCCAGTGGAGACCTTAATTAGGTACTATGAAAAATATTTTTGAAATTCTCATTTTGCTTTTCAGTAGTAGATAAAGGCCCTCTTTGAAATCACACACACACACAGAGCCATCATACCTTATGAAGGGGATATATTTCAGAAAATATCGTTATATAAACTTCAAAATAATACAAAACAAATTCTTATAATGGTCATTTGCTCTGCATATTTATCTGAATCACTTGGTGTATCAATTTTAAATTACATAAATGTTCATACTTTTTTCAAGATATACCAATAAAATGAAGCTCTATTAATATCTACATTGCCTTATTGAAAACATTTTATATCAAATTCATATCAAATATGGAAACAAAAAACAAAAGAAGAACTGCATTTGCTTTTCCAATGCCATATGCATATCTATATTAAAGCCTATGTGTAGAAACCAGCCTATTTATCAGCAAATAGATCAGTCAGCAGTTGGGTCAAATGATGTGGGTCCAATATGAAAGTACAGAAAGTACGCTTCAAAAACAACTTAAATATGTATATGCTCTGATGGAAGTCTGTCCACTAGTGATTCAGACAGAGGGACACCTGAGCAATTTAGGCTTTAATCTTGTGGCCGGGATTGAGTTGGAACTGGTTGGAGCAGAGTTTGTTTATCCGAAGTATCTGAAGTCAGAGCTGGTAAGTCTCCTAGTTCTGAATAGCTTTAAATGCCTATTCCCATTTGGACAGGGTTGATAAGCCTATCTGCAGATAATTAGTCCTCTCATATGAATTGCTGCATGCACATTGGTTGGACCAAGCCATGTTTTGAAAAAACCTCCTCCGCAATAGTATCTATATTTGGATTTCAGGCTTGTGAGCTTTCCTTCTTTCTTGAGTGTTTGAGGTAAATGTATACATTGGCAAATGTGACTGTTGGCCTATCAACTAGGAGATTAACGAGGGACAACTGAACAATAGATCAAAAGCGAGTTACACTGCTCTGTGTTCCTAGGGAAGGATGGATAGGTCAGGTCACAGTGAGACAACCTAGGTTTCAGGCTGTTTCATTCAGGGAGAAGAATGGGGAAGAAGAACAGGATGGTAGGAAGGTAGCCAGCTAGCAGAAACCTACCGGAGCATGGGAAAGCAGTATGAGGGAGATAGCTGAGACAATTTTGAAGAAAGAAGTGAAAGGGATAAAACTTTTGTAGGGAGAACCAAAGAGAATTACAGAATCCAGAATGGGGGTGTTGGGGGTCAGGTTAATCTTCATGAACCCTGGGGCGCCTGGGTGGCTCAGTTGGTTAAGTGGCTGCCTTCAGCTCAGGTCATGATCCCGGGGTCCTGGGATCGAGCCCCACGTCCGGCTCCCTGCTCAGTGGGGAGCCTGCTTCTCCCTCTCCTTCTGCCTGCCATTCTGCCTACTTGTGCTCTCTCTCTATCTCTCTGTCAAATAAATAAATGAAATATTTAAAAAATTTTTTAAAAATCTTCATGAACCCTTTTAGTGGTTTTTCAGAACAATAGTAGTTGTTCTTACTGTTAAGAGTTGGGGATTTTTCTTTTTTGGCTGAATCTTTTTGTTTTGTTTTGTTTTGCTCTCTTCCTCCCCACTGATAATACTCAACTGATATTCAGAAACCCCAGTATGTCTGCATCTGTAATCTAATAATTTGCAAAAATTGACTCAAGTCACCAGATTAGAACAGTTAGTTTGAGATTTAGTTTTCAGTTACTCAATTTATCAATATTAAAGCCAGGGTCAACTCCATGGATACGCAAGCTATGCAATTTTCACCAGACCCCACACTCAGAAGGTCCCTCCTTGAGGTTTAGTGCTCTGGGGACACCATCTTGGAATTCTTAATAATTCTCTTTGAATTGGAGTTTTGTAGGTCAAGTCGGACAGGACACTGGCGTATGAGCCAGGGGCCTGCAGCCTCAGCACCCAAGCAAACCTCTTCCCTCGGCCTCCATCTCTGCCTTCCTGCCTCCCCAGGATATGTTCTTAGCCGCCTGCTCCCCTCCTTCCCTCAGCAATCACTGCCAACCTCCACCTCCTGAGTGTCAGTGCAGCAAGGGGTGGGGTCAGGGGCACATGCTCTGTGTGCTGAGTAGTAGGGTGGGGGCCTGAGGGCCTGTGAGGGTCTGACTCACCCTCAAATGTCCCTGTGCCCAAGGGACCATGTGCTTACATAGAAAATTAAACCACCATCAGAAAGAGATAGACAATGGCTACAAAGGACATGGAGAAACCTTTGTCCTGCTTTTTGAACAAGGGGTCCACATTTTCATTTTGAACTGGGCCCCACAAATTATGTAGCTGCTTCTGATTAAAGATTCCTTTTTTTTTTTCAACGAGGAAAAAAGTGATTAGTCCAGTGCTATTCAAACATTGTTTAAAGGACAGGACTCATTTTTCAAGGAAACACTATGGGAATCAGCCATACTTAAAAGAGATCAGAGCGAAGCTGTCTTTTCCTGCTCTCGTATGAAGTGCAAGGCTCCTTGGATTCTGTTTCCTCACTCCCCCTCCTCCCACAGGACACCGCCACCCAGTCGTGCGATCCTACAGCTCCAAAACAGACCATCTGAAAGCCAGCCAGCTATCCCATACTCTTCATTGACAGAGGTGGAAACCCAGGCCCAGAAATTAATTAGCTTCTCCAGATTCACAAAATGTTTCATGGTCGAATCTTGGTTAGTATCCAGATTACTTGATATCCAGTCCCATACTTTTCTTCCTTTGTTGCCTCCCCTCAGATACTTCCTTGCCGTTTTTGGAGGAGCAAGCCTGCCTTGATGATGTTTAAGGATGCCCAGGATGTCACCCACCACGAGCATGCTGGTTGTGGCTGATCACATGTACTAGGGGGGGTGTTCCATGCCCGGGACGCAAGTCCTACTCATTCACCTAAATGTCCTCTCTTCCTCACTTCTGCTTTTTCACTCTGTACTTCCTATATGCTAGGCACTGAGCTAAGAGCTTTCCTGAGAATACCACACTTAATTCCCATGGTACCTCTCTAAGTGGTCAGAATCTGTGCTCCTTATTTTATTTTATTTTATTTTTTTAAAGATTTTATTTATTTATTTGACAGAGAGAGACACAGCGAGAGAGGGAACACAAGCAGGGGGAGTGGGAGAGGGAGAAGCAGGCTTCCCGCTGAGCAGGGAGCCCAATGTGGGGCTCGATTCCAGGACCCTGGGATCATGACCTGAGCCAAAGGCAGACGCTTAACGACTGAGCCACCCAGGCGCCCCTCTTCAAATACATCTTTAAAAAAAATTAGCAGAGGTTTAGAGATATCATTAGCCAAATTTTAACCTATTTTACAGAGTGATTGTGCTTGACTTCTGTGCTTTAGTAAGTGGTCATTTGGGGTGCTTTGTTATTTTGGGGGTAAGTCTCTCAGCTTAATTAACACTGACAATTTTCTTCCCAGACACACAAAGAAATTTGACATTATTACATTGCAAGATAAATACTACTTACAATATAATATCTGTAGGCAATAGAAGTGCTCAATTTATATGAAAGGCAGTTTCCTGATTTTAAATTTTTTTAAAAAAATTTTATTTATTTATTTGACAGAGACAGCAGGAGAGCACAAGCAGGGGAGAGAGGCAGAGGGAAAGGGAGAAGCAGGCTCCCCGCTGAGCAGGGAGTCCCAGGACCCTGAGATCATGATCTGAGCCGAAGGCAGTCACTTAACCAACTGAGCCACCCAGGTGCCCCTGATTTTAAAATTTATATCAGATTTCTAGGGCCCCATAACTGCCCTTTCCCTAAAAGTTTCAACAGAGCAATACAAAATAATAATAATATACTCTACGTCATACACATTCATGCATTTGTGCCACAATATTTATTGAATATGTGTTATTTTCCAAACTTTGCACTAAGGGTGGAGGACACAGGACTATATTGGCTCCATCCCCTTCCCCGAATATAACTGGACCAAGAATTTAATGTGTTGTGATTCAGACAGGTCCTGGGTACAGGAAAGGCAATAAGGAAAGAGTGCTTGCTACTACCTGGGGTTAGTAAATGTGAGGCTGGGAGAGACAAAGTTCAAGAAAGCTTCATGGAATAGGAAGGTACATAGCAGATAAGGGAAAACACCAGGCAACATTCAATTAATTTATGTGCAGTGCTTTATTAGTTACTACCTTATTTAATTTACATGATCTCATTTGGCTTTTGTACTTAACCAAGAGTTATATAACAAAGGAATCATCTCTATTTTACCAGCAACATCGTTTCGGGGAAAGATCGAATAGAAGGTAAGATACACAATCAGGACTCAAGCCTCAGTGTTTTTTGTTTTTGTTTTTAATCCTAGTTATATTCTCTTTCCATTATATAAGAGTGAGGGCAGGGCACATGGCTGCTGATTGTTACTATAATAAACACAATACCCAGTGCATAGTCTATCTCAATGAGTCAGTGACACCCCAGCAAGAACATAGTAACTCATTGAAGCTACAACACAACTCTGTGGTCATAAAACTAAAGAAGCCATTGGAATCGGGACACCAAATTCAAATTGCCACACTGTCACTAACTAACAGGATGACCGGGGTAAATCACTTGGCCCATTTGTAACTTTCTTATCCTGTACAATCAGATAGTCATGTCTACACCCACAGAATTACTGCAAGGGAACATTTCTGTTGGAAACACATATTTGATTTTAGTTGAATCTAAATTTCAACCCCCCAGTAGCTCATTCCAGACTCTTCTACCACTCCTGTAACCCATAACATCCACCCCCAGCAGCCTCCAAACTCATCAAAGATGGTGGAGCTACGGAAAATTGCTGAGCAGTGGAGCAACAAGGTCAAAACTGTTTTTAAATTCATCCTTCTTCTTTAGGTCACCTTTCCTTTATACCTTTATTCATCTCCTTTTAAAATTCTTTTTCAGAAAAGTTTACCCTCCCACTTCTGATATACAAACCCTCACTGAGTGTTTTCTTCCATCTCAATCCCACCTATTGAAAGGAGGAGGTCCAACATATCACTGTAGCAGGTGTGGGTACAGGAGGATATGAACGTCTGAGGCCATTGTTGTAATCAATCTGCCACAAGAAAGGGGCAGAAATGCAGAATCTCCCTTCATAGCCAAGGTGAAAATCATATCCAGAAATAAAGTCAGGAGTGATTTTGGGTGATTTGTTTTCCTTAACGGATCTATTTCTGATCATTCCGTGCTCATCGGAGCAACGGCTCTGAACGTGGGAATTTCTTTAACATCCGAGTCTGGCAGGGTCCTCAGAAATCAAGCGAACAAGGATCCACGAGTCAGGAGAACTAATACTACGCAGCTGCCAGACCCCGCCAAGTCGGCGTTTCGGGGAATGGAGCAGTTCCATAGAAGGGGGTGGGGGTGGCTTTGTAAATGTCAGGAGGAGCAGGGAGGGGAAGCCGGATGACCTAAGTGCCCGAACAGTCCAAGTTCTCTCCATCACTATGACTAAGGATTTGATAAATGAAAAAACATGTCAGCTGACAGGTCACTACGTAACTATTGTGTGTTTTCCTTTAAACCCTGACAGCCAGAGAGGAGGTTCCTTATGCTGTTTGCTGCTAGAAATTAATGATTTATTTTCTCACACGCGGACTTGGAAGCAGGGATCGCATCACTGTTCTCCAAGTTGTAGGTTGCCTTCTCACGTGGCCGGGCAGGCAATCCGAGCATAGCTCGCCGCCACCTTCAGCCTCTCCCGTGTGTATTTCTGCTATGATGATTTTGGGTCATTTACATTATGGAAAGAAATAGAGAACGATTAAGTGCGACCATTGAGGATGTCTGTCTTCATAGGATTCTATAGCACGCTGCATCAAATTTGAAAGCAAAAATACATTATTTCAATGAAGTGATTTGTTAAAAGATTAGAATGTGTAAAAGGTATCTTTTGCGATGTTAGAAGAGACTTGACAGATGTAAATGATCAAATTGCATGTTTTCCTAAGATTAATGCACTATAGAATGGATGGTGATTAACATAACATAATAATAAAAATAAAATAAAATAAGAAGATTAATGCACTATAGATGCCTGACAACACATTTTTTTTTTTTTTACTCATCTTCCAGGAAAAGTAGGTTTCAAATAACTCACCCCTCTTTGAAAGGTATCGCATAACTATCAGCCAGTTACATACATGAATGGATCAGAATCCAAATCATGTCGCCAGTATCTTGGCACCGGATTAACAATGACCACATCTTAATGGCACTTTAAATCTACTTTCATTGCTTAAATGTCAAATGCCATTTCATTACTCGAATCAGCAAAGTAGTGATAAAGGTGTTCCAATTCCGAGTCTAAATCTCCCTCCACAATATTGATATAATGAATTCATGACTAATTTATTTCCAATCACAAATTTTATATGTGGTATTCAAACAAATATAAACCTTTCCCTAGAAGTTGCCATGGAGGTGGTGAAATATTGAGGCTCATTAGCTTTGTTTTGCTTTCCTTTAGCATGCAGAACTAATATCTTGATCAACAGTCCAAATTCAGAATATTCCTGTAGTCTAAAACAGAATTTCCTGCTGGGAAATTTGCTCAAGAGAATTTCTTTTAAAATCTCACTAATCCAGGAGATTTGGGTTCAGATTTGCATATTCATCCAATTTTTAAGTCTTCCAAAACCATTATTACGGCACACTTTGTTAGTTCCCTGAGTTTGAGTTTAATTATAGTGGTCACTTGCTGGATTTTGTATGAAGACTATTTAAAGAAAGGTTGTATCAGATGGTAAGGCATTAAAATATGAGGAGAAAATCCGGTTTTGGCAAGGACTTGGAAGACAGGGCTGCTCTCACATTCCCTGTTAAAAGTGGTAATTAGTACAATCTCTCTGGAGGGCAATTTGGCAACAGGTATGAGAAGCTATAAACATAGGCATTCTCTTCCATCCATTCGTTCTACTTCTAAGAATTTAATTCAATGAATTAGACAAGTCTTTGCAAAAATGTGCATAAAAAGATTTCAATTCAGCATTCTTCATTCCAGTAAAAATTAGAAACAATCTAAACGCCCATTAATTAAAGATTGGTCAAATAAATTATGGTACCTTCAAAAAAGGAAACAATGTTATGAAAGTAATGATATAAATCAGAATGAAATAATATTGAAATTGGTTTCAATATTGCTAAGTGAAAAAGCAGGTTACGAGGCAGTGCATTTATGATTCTAATCTAGTAGTAACTTTATGTGTGTGCATGTGTGTTTGCTTAGACATATTCATATGGATTTGTGTGTGTATACACACAAAATCAGTAGCAAAGTGAACAGAGTATAAGCAATAGTTATACAGGGGTGGTAGGAGGATGATGAGAAAGATGATGATTGCTCTTTAATTTCTATTTTTTAATTTTCTATTTAAACTTTTTAACTCAGATTACTTGTATCAAAATAAATACATGAAAGTAGAGTAGGCTAGTTCAGTTGAGTATATTTCCCTAAAGCAGAAATGAGACAGCTGCCCAGATAATTCATTGTACAGGCTAGCCTGGCTGAGAAGCAACCCTTGAGGCTATTTGAATAACTTATTCTAAGGAAGTTAGGTAGCTAATACAGTATCAGATGATTTATCTAAAGTTATTCTTATAGAGAATTTCTCAGTAACAGTTTTTCCTTGTCTCTTCCAAGTTTCCTTTTATCCAGAAGGACCACTTTTGTGACCACTTTTTTTTTTTTCCTCTGTCCTGGTGATTAGTTTGTGCTTGTCTGTTAGAAAAGAGACATGGATCCCCCTCTGCATAAATAACATTGCTCAGCACACTTAAACAGCCTTTTCGTTCACGGTGACCCAAATTCTCTAGCTGTATTTTTCGTATAAAACCTCTTCTGTCCTCACAGTCTCTGCCTCAGACTGAGAAGGAGGAAGAATATTTAGGTTTCCAAAGTGCAGCAAGAATTTGGATAGAGTCCTCAGACAACTTACTCATTTTTTTTCTCTTCCTGGTTTCTGGCTGAGATACGTGATGTTGGAACATTATAAATCCACATCCCAGTCTTTTAAAAAATGAGGAAATACCTCTGTAAAGAAACAAAAGCTCCTGAATTGGATGCCCGTAGGAATCTATCTAGCGGTAAATAGTCTTTAGAAGAAGCAGACTGGGTGCTGAGAGTAAATAAGTTGGCTGGGGTTACACTATTTCTATGTGGCACAGCCAGAATTTCACCTGGACTCCTCACACTCTTGGTCAGATTTGGAGTGGGGTGGGGGGCAGAACTAGGTAGAAGAACATTAAGAGAGTGAAAGGATGGTATATAAAATATTTGTTAAAATTAGAGCCAGTAATGAATCTCTTCATGGACCAAGGTTGGAATGAATTAACAAATAAGAATAAGGCAATGGGATGGCAAAGATGGCCCTTAATACTGGTAAAACTGATATGGGGGGCAGTGGCTAATATATTTGGGAAAGTGGACTTATCAATACTGAGCCCAGAATTAGGGCAGGCATCCTCATCCAGATACAGAACATTCTGGAAAACCATACCCTCCTCTCTAGGAGCAGGCAGGAAACAAAAAGTAACCCTTGTTCTCTGTAGGTAGGCTACCTCCAAGGAAAAGAAAAAGGAGGAAGTGAGCTGAGTATACCCACATCACTTTTCCTTAACTTACCAGTAAGGAAGTCCCTCCTCCTCCCCTAGAGAGCACTAGGTAAGAAGGCAAGAGAGACCAGGAATGTTACAGTAGGAGAGCTTCCTCCAAGTGGTAGGAAATATCAGGGATATGGAAGAATCATTCCCATACAGCAGTCTGTGGTGTGCAGTCTGGTAACATCAAGCACCAAATAGTGTTTTCTTTTTCAGCTATCATGAATTTGATGGATTCCTTGGAAAAAAATAAAGACGATATGACAAACCAGGAGAGCTGGCTCTTCACATTCCTCCTCCCTCCATCCCATCCCTTCCTGTCACTTCCTGCCCCAGATGAAGTATATATGACTCTGAGTTAGAGGAAGAAAACTTTAATTGTAAAGGAAGGAGACTTTTGGAAGATGAGATTCTCAGGTAGGAAGGCAGTGGAGGAGAACCTAATTGATATCCCCTTCAGGTTGGAAGGACCCACGAGGTAGAAGAGGCTACGATTTTTCTCCACAGATTGAGTATGATGAGAGAGAGCCCAGCAGATGTGTCCTGGGACTCTAGGACATGAGAGAGGGTAAAAAAGAGAAGGTAGCATAGTCCATCTAGGAACAACTCCAGTACCCACAACCCACCAAGTGAATAGAGGAGATTCAGAGTGCCAGCTGGACAGGAAGGTAAGTGTATATCAGTGGACAATAAGTTTTGGGTCACAGGCCCTGGAACATGGGCAGAAGAGGTGAGGAGAGTATTATCAGTTTGTTTCATAGCTGAAAAGTCTGAGGAGAATCAACAAGGTTGAGAATGCTCTGTCAAAACTGAAATAGCCTCTCAACATAGCCAGGCAGAGCAACCATGGGTATCCTCATCCATAACACGAAGTGGGCAAGAGTAGAAATTGAATCCCGCCTTCAGTATATCAGTGTATGGCCTGTCATGAAGAAATTGCCCCCTGCTTGCACCAGAGACTCCCTTCTCTTCCCCTCTGCTTCATTCTTGAGAATTTAGGGTTGAGGTCAAGTGGAAGAAAAGGAATATCTAAGGGAAAGCTTTGAACTGGACTGAACCTGAGGAAGCAATCTTGAATTTATATAAAAAGTGCTGGGTTGAACTAATACATTAAAAAAATTATATCAGGGGGCACCTGGGTGGCTCAGTCGTTAAGCGCCTGCCTTCGGCTCAGGTCATGATCCCGGGGCCTGGGATTGAGCCCCACATCAGGATCCCTGCTCCACAGGAAGCCTGCTTCTCCCTCTCCCACTCCCCCTGCTTGTGTTCCCTCTCTCGCTGTGTCTCTCTCTGTCAAATAAATAAATAAATAATCTTAAAAAAAAATTATATCAGTTATTCTGTGAAGGATCAGAAATGGGGGCACATGAGCTCAAGTAAGAAAAGTTCCCTTTTGCATATGTGGGTTTTGTGAATTATTTTGACTATGGGTCAGTATAACCATATCCATAATTTCATTGTGTTATTGTGTTATTTTTTTCTTCTAACCACTTCAACTTCAGGTGGGGGCCATTGAGTAGAAAAATTATAATCTATCACATGCACTATAATTAACAGAGAAGCAGATTTTTACAGACCTGATTGTAAAGTGCTCCAAGGAAGGCAATTCAAAGTACTTCCATGAGAGAATAATATTTCTCAGTTGTTCTTTGGCATTTACCAAGACCCTCAAATGAGATAAATCCAGAATCACAGCTCTTGATCGCAGTAGCTGAGAAGTGGTTGTTTGGAGGATGTAATCTCTATGACAACCTTGTCTTTGAGAGAGTTCTTTTTAGATTACATCAATGATACAAATTTCCTTAAAGAATGACATAATGGGTTTTAATACTCATTTTTTATTTTATTTTTCTATTTAGTGCAGATGATGTAAAAGGCTGAACCAAACATGACAACCAGTCTTCTCTCTACCATTCCTCTGCTGGGCATTGGTAACGGTGAAGAGTTGAGAGGCCAACATTTTTTGTATTTATGTTTGCAATCTGCTTACATACAGATATAGTATTTATTGGGATTGAGGGGAGATGTAACATTGGTAAGAAAGACTAAGAATTCTGAGTAATTCAGCCCCTTAATTTTGGATATTACCCTTTGTTCTCTCAGATATTTTTAGCCCTTTCTTATCATTTCTAAAATAATAAGGAATGTTTTAAAGGAAAAGAGAAAATTAAGAGCAGCTGATAGAATTCTGCTGGCTCCTTTACTGACCACTCTGAAAATGTAGAAAGGGTGACCTAAATTCAAAACATCCCATGGATATCTTAGAATCCCCTTTTCCCTGATTAGCCTTATTATCCTACCCTGAGTCTCTCAGCTGGGGAATTCCTATTTGCTAATCTCAATGTGTCCTCATTTGGATGAATCCTGGGAACCCAGACATATCACACAGCATCTGGGAAACATGGGAAACCCGTCAGTTTGCCTCCCCAGAGCTATCCAGGGATGAGAAACATCTGTTATCATCTTTTCAGTGACAGGGTATTTGATGGGTTTATTTTTCTGCTTTGCTTGGGATATTCTCAGCTCAGCGAAATATTTTCCAGAAAGAAGTCATCACAAAAAAGGTATGATAAACTTATGAACTTGAGGTGTTATCAATCATAAAAATACTGTAAAACATCCCAGCTATAATCATCTCCCATTATTGAAAAAAATGTACTTATAATTTTCAAAAGATTAAAAAAAGAAAATATTCAGAAGATTGTGTTTAGGGCTCTTTGCAGAACAGCACCCAAGGAGCAAGTTATCTGTGAGAGTGGTTTGAATACAACTGGAAGAAATAAAAAATGCAATGAAGCAGGTGCAAAGAGTGTTATAATTATTGAGGCATTGATGTAACTGTCTTAAGTCCCATTAAAGAGTAGCATTTGGCATGTCTCTATATAAATGAGGTTAAGTTTGCCAGAAAAGTAAAGTAACACTACTGGTAAGTTAAAAAATCATATCCTATCAGAATTTCCCTGCATTCCATCCAAAACTTCTATGAAACTTTAGTAATAGGCTGATTCATCACATATAAATTCCATTCCAAAAAATAAAAAAGGAACTATTACTTTCCCACTATTGCTCTGTAGAAAAACAGGGCAAGATTGAAAATATGTTTGCTAGTTTCTTGTTCATAAAGAAACATGCCATTTTGCTTAGTGACTATTTCTCCCTTAGGCTCCACCTCACTAAGGTAGGAGTGTGATAATAAATGGAGTATCTACAATGAAAAACTGGACTATAAAATATTCTTTTTCTTAATTAAATGGCTTTGGTTACAAGTGAATATAGAGGAGCTTGCCTGATTATAAACAGTCATTCATCTGAGTTTCAAATTGTTCACCCATTTAAGCAGCTGACTTAAAATAAGTTTAAGACTGTACATCAAGTGGGTAGCTTTAATCAGAGTTTAAACTACATGAAATTCGTAGATCATAAGATCTAGAATTTTTTTCCTTATGGCTATGGGGAGAGAACATGCTGGAAAACAAGTCTTTGGATGGAGTACTGGGAACATTTTTTTTTAACTATTAAAGATCTGTTTATAGTCTACAATGTCCCTTTTGGGCTGCACTTTAGCTAAATAAAATGATAACCATCCTCTGTTTATATCTTAGAGATTCCTGTGGTTGTGGACCTTCAACTCTGGGACTAATTTCACAGAGACCCTGCCCAACCCCCACTCCATTTTTTCCTACCCATAAGATTTTGCAGTGATTCCACTTCCAGTTCAGGAACAGATGCTCTAGAAATACTGCTTAGGAGTATGAACTGGTGTGTGCAAAAATGATAACGTGGAAAGCTATTTGCTTAGCTAGTAACTATAAATAAAAGTGCATTAGTTAAACTTGTTAAGCATAGATCGGGCTAGGCTAGTGTCCAAAGGAAAACAATCTATAATAATACAAGCCATCTCACTTTCAAGGTAAGGAGTCCAAAAGATAGAGATGGTGAGGGAGAGATCCTACCCTGGGAACAATTAAAGTTTCTGATTATTGGTTCACATGAAACAACTCCCCCAATTGGGTGGATAAAACTTACAGTAAGCCACCCCAGGGAGGAGCCTCATAGACCATTCCCCTGCCAACTCTTGGCATCCCCCTGACATTTGCTCATCTACCTGAGGAATTGACTAGAAAGCTGCTGGGATATGATGAGTCCTTCATGATGAAAAAGAGGGGTGGTGGGTGAACTGAGAGAAGTCAGTGGCTCCATCTTTGTTCAGAAAGGAGACAAGGGGGTCCAGGAGAGGTTGTTGGTCCTTCTTCTGACCAGTTTCTCCACTTTTGTTCTCCAGATAAAATAGAGCTTGGAATAGGAATGAAAATAAATATTTGACATGTCATGCATATCTACCTTTGCTCTGTTTGTTGGCCAGGGTCAAAATTGCACGCTACGAGCAAAGGGTTTTTTTGTATGCAATGCTATGTGAAAACAATTCAGGTTTTGATATTCAAACTAAAAAGACAATTTTGTTGTCATTAATAAAGCATGGTGTTTATCGATGTCTGAAAAAAAAAGTGTCTAGGAGGGACTTGTGTCTCCTGAAATATTGGTAATTCTTCATTAAAAAACTTCTGTGGTCTAATTAGTTTGGAAATCACATAAAACAAAGTTAAGTGGATTTATTTTCTGTAGAAAATCTCATAACCTTTAATGCACTATTAATTTGCTATCATAGCTAATTAATTATCCCAACTAACAGTATTATCAGACAAAGAGAAGAGACAGGGGCGAAAAAAACCATAATAAATTGCTTAAGGGAGGCAATCAACCACATCTGCTGAAATGTAATCCTCATGCATTACAGTCCCCCTATGGTCAGGAAAAAGCGATAAATAATACTGCATTAAACATCAGTTTATCTTTTTTAATCTCACAGTTACATCGTTCGGGAAAGACACCAGGCACAGCCCTGGTGTCAAATCTCACAGATCACTGTCGTGTGAGTTTGTGCAAATTATTTAACTTCTTAAAAGCCTGAAATTTCTCAGCCATAAAAGTGAGCTAATACCTAGCTGTTGGGTTATTGTAAAGGTTGCATGCAATTATGAATGCAGTGCCAGGTACAGAAATGATCCGTCGTTTCCTTCTTCCTCTCCTGGACCTTCACACTTTCCCCAGCCTCAGTCAGCCATTTGAACATAAAGAGCCTCACACGAGAATGAGGGTCCTCTCCTGCTACAGTGTTCCCCTTCTCTGTGGGAACAGTGTCCAAGAGTGATTGTCCCTAAAATGTCTTCTGCTACTCATTCCATGTATCCCTTCAGCTAGGCAGCCAACACATTCCTATGAGGTATCTACTATGGATCAGGCACTAGGGATACAGATAGGCATGCTTCATTCCCTGCCTGAGCTTACTGTCTGGCAGTGAAAACCATCATGAAATAAGCACCAGATCTGATGGGGAATGTTCAGGGTGCTAATTGTGCACCTGGGAATCCAGGAGCAGCAATAGAGACGTGGTACAGCTGCTCTTCCTCTGATACACAATGAAGGAGCCAGCATAAAAATCACATCCACAGTGGAACAGGAGTGAAGAAAAGAATGGGAAGGACTGTGCCTTCAGGTTTTCTCACTTGACCTCCACAGCGACTCACAAAGGTGGTAAAGCAAAGAAAGGAATTTTTCCCAAGGGTGAAGAGCCAGTTGCCAGTGGATCCAAAACCATTGTCCAGGATTTCTGAGTTCTAGCCCAGACTCTTCACCATCGTATGGTGGTTAAGTGGCCACAAGTGGGATAAACCTAGAGGAACTTCCTTAAAATCTCCAACTGAGGTTGACCCTATTATTAGTTTCTTCAAACAACACTTCCTCAGAATTCTGTTTTCCTTCTCACTTCTCATCCAATCCCAAAATTTCACTTTGGTCTTACCAATGTCATAACATATCTGAGTGTACTTCCAAGGCCAAGGACAATGTCATTTTTCTCCATATATTCTCAGCTTATGTTGATTGATATAATTAGTTAATTGACATGTTAACTGAGATTAGCTGCTGCTACTTTATATAAATAATTAATAAAACTCTAGTTCTATTTTTTTAAAGTTTTACTTATTTAAGTAATCTCTACACCCCACATGGGGCTCTAACTCACAACCTGGGGATCAAGAGTTGCATATTCCTCTGACTGAGCCAGCCAGGGCCCCAACAAAACCTAGTTTTAAATTGGGTATTCTGTGAAATGTAGTAAACTCTTATTGAAATTATTTTGACCTTCAATTTTGCTGCCACTCTGTTCACATAAATGACTAGAGCAGAGAAACTATAGTAGTAAGAGGAAAGGTCTCCTTTTGAGGGATGTACTAGAATCTAAAGAGTTTATAGTCTTTTTCTCACAAGTGCCTTCCGGTAAAAAGCATATTAAAGACCAGCAGAAATTATTCTTTATCTCCTCTCCCTGATTTCTGCACAATTGGTGAACCAGTTATCTTTTAGTGTAGTGAAGATCATCAAGCTAAAAATCTTCTGGAAAAATTATCAAGACAAGTCAAATAGAACTCAACTCAGCTCAAGCACATAGTCTTATTAATTTCAAATATCTTTTTGGAAATAACTTATTCTTCAAAAAAAAGAAAAAGAACATATTAGATACCAAGTTAGTCTTGAGCTTAAAATGGTCATATTAATTGTGGATTTAGGAATCTGTGGGAGACTTCTCTATTGATGATGACTGGAGACTGGGGGTATGTTTCAACAAGCTTTATGATCCTATAGTTGTGTCTCAATTTTGAAGACTTGAAGTTCATCTTAGAGTCTGGTGATTCTATTCATGGAAGTTGTCTGGTCACTTAGCAAAGGATTAACAAACTAATTTTATTGCTAAAATTGTTTTAGCACTACCTTAAATGATGAACATTAACTCTTTTAAACTAGAATTGGAAAATGGTTTGCCCACTTGTTCTTGGGGAGCATCTTCTATGAATTCATTGAGATCTTCCTTCATTTGACTTAGCAGTCAAAATTTGGTTAAATAAATATTCTCACTAAAGAGCTAATGTACATAATACAAGTCAGGAAAAAAATGTGTCTTTGAGGGTGCTGGGATGGCTCAGTTGGTTAAGTGTCCTACTCTTGATTTCGGCTCAGATCACTATTTCAGGGTCCTGGAATCGAGCCCCATGTTGGGCTCTGCACTCAGCAGGGAGTCTGCTTGAGGATTCTCTCTCTCCCTTTCCCTCTGCCCCCACTTGGGCTCTCTCTCCCGCTCTCTCTAAAATAAATAAATAAGTTAAGTGCCTTAGAACATAGCTTTTCTAGAACACTTTGACACAATTTTGATTTAAGTTGAGCATTGTCACCAAGGGTGGAAATGAAAATCTCTCCTTTACTCATCTTCCAAGGATGTTTATATGATTCCATTGGTCTGCCTCTAATTCCTTAGGGATAGAATTATATTATTGGGTTTCTTGAAGGGTGTTTCACATATTTATATGGTTAGTTTAATTTCACATTGCCCTTTGTGGACAGGACTATTTTGTCTTGCCAAATGGAGAGCCCACACAAAAGTCTCATGCACAAGTTTAAGGAAAAAAATTTAAGATTATTTGCTTGAAGAAGAGACACCACTTCTTATTCTAAAAAGATATAGAAGAAATCAACTCTCCTAGACTATAACTGGTTATTAAGAAGTTCTGCTTGAATTATCTCAGTACACATGAAAAACTTGCCCATCAACCAAATACCTTTCAATCACAAGGTTTTATTTATTGATTTACTTTTTATTATTTATTATTGAAGTATAATTGACAGTGTTATATATTGATGTACTTTTTGAGCCAAGAGTGAGAATATTAAGCCAAATCTACCATGGAGCTAGTGAAAACAAAAATATTTGATAATTTGGGATGCCAAAAAACCTCTGAATGGGCAGGATATACAGTCACTATTCAGAATGATATGAAAGGGAATTGTTTGATAATTCTGGTGCTGGGTCTTTCTTACCTCGTGTGGTTTTTCTGTAGGTCTGAGACTGAGATATACGTAGAAGTCAGATGAAAGTCAGAACCCCATGAACCAAAGACTGAATTCCCAGAAAACTTGATCATGCACAGGCAAAAAGCACCCCACTGCTGAAAATCTGCTCTTGTTATCCAGACAAGACCAAAAGACACTATCCAGATGAGACCAAAACACACGCACACATATTCTTCTCTCTTTTACTGACCATACAGAGTGATAAAACTCACCTTGTCTGGATTTAAAAAAACATAAAATCTCTTGGATGCCAAAGGTTTCAGACAAATCCCAACTCCCAGAAAGTCTCAGCCACAATGACTCAAGAATACCCTTGGCCACTTCCTAATTTGTTTTTACTTTGAAATACATGCCTGCCCGCTTGCCTCTCCCATTAAAATATAAATCCTATGAGATCAAGGACTTGGTTGTGTTCTTTACTATCTAGCTGGTGCTTAGAGCAATGCCAAGAACATGGCAGGTACTCAATAAATATTTGTCGAATGAATGAGTGCTATCATTTGATTTTCACAGCCATCATGCAAAATAACCAGGAAGGCTAAATTCCCTGAGCCCAAGAGCAAGTTCTATCCTTGTGTATGTAGCATTGTCTCTAGCTCCTAGCACAGGATCTGGCCCATGGAAGTTGGGGCTGGAAAATATTTGTTGACTGGTTGTTGTTACTGTGATTTTACAGTTGAAAAAGCTGAATGTTGAGGTGCTAATTGACTGACCCAAGGACCTATAACTACTGTTAAAGCTAGATTTAAAATATAGACTTTCTGTCTTGAAATTTGATGTTCTTTTTAACACCCTATTCCATATTCATCTCACCAAATTACATCGTGTGCCCACAATGGATCAAGCATATTGCTAGGAGTTAGAAATACAATGAAGAGGAAGAAATTTAATCCCTGGACTCAAGACATTTACTATGCACTGAAGGAGTTAGACATTGGTTAAATAGGCACACAAACCATGTAGAAGCAGCACTATGGGCTCTATGATGGGTTCTACAAAAGATAGTGCTATGACCACAATAATAATTTTTGATATTGTAGAAACAACAGTGCCCCCAAAAGATATTCTTTTTTCCCTCGTAGAGCCTGTATGTACATTACAGAGGCAGTACTTTAGTGATATAAGCACTGTGGTTTGATTTATAAGACCTGGTCATAATAACTTAGGATAACCTGGGGAAAACACTTAACCCTCTGCTACATAGAGATACTCATACATGCCTCAGTTTGGGAAGAAATGGGGTACTGATATTAATGAGAACGTCCACCCTCTTGCCATACTCATCTACTAGATTCTGGTAAGTGCCCAATTTTTTAAAAAGATTTTATTTATTTGTTTGAGAAGGAGAGAGAGAGAGAGAGCACAAGCAGGGGGAGCAGCAGAGGGAGAGGGAAAGGCAGACTTCCTGCTGATCAGGGAGCCGGACACGGGGCTCGATCCCAGGACCCCGGGATCATGACCTGAGCCTAAGGCAGATGCTTAACCAACTGAGACACCCAGGCACCACCCCCATTTTTTTTTTTTAATCTAACTGGACTGAGCTTGAAGTAGACTTGACCTCTTAAATACTATCATAGCACAGTTCCCAGAAGGAGTAATCAATTCTGCAGAGGCAAGACCCTGATTCCAGCTCCGGCTCTGCTCCTGGTGAGTGGTTGCCCTTGTATAAATTAAGCCCGACGTAAGACCTCAGTTTCTTCTCTCAATGAAGAGACTTGGCTGGGTTAGTTCTAAGGGCTAATTCTCAAGAGGGTCTTCTCCTACTCACCACCACTGTTCTCCAGCACATACATACCTCCCCCTACACACACACACTTTATAATCTTCTTTAAGAATCTACCTCTCCTGGGGCGCCTGAGTGGCTCAGCCGTTTAGCGTCTGCCTTCAGCTCAGGTCACGATCCTGGAGTCCTGGGATCGAGCCCCACATCGGGCTCCTTGCTCGGCGGGGAGCCTGCTTCTCCCTCTCCCACTCCCCCTGCTTGTGTTCCCTCTCTCGCTGTCTCTCTCTCTCTCTGTCAAGAAATAAATAAAAATCTATAAAAAAACAAACAACTTATTACTTAAAAAAAAAAAAAGAATCTACCTCTCCTATTGTTCTATCAGCATCTGGTTACATGTCTATCATAGGCTGGAGAGGAAAAAAATGGAAAATAGGAAGAAGTAGCTTCAGGCACAGAAACTGACATCATCCATTTACCCCCATGCTAAGATAGTGCCCACTTTCCAGTTCCATAGACTCCCTGTAGCTTCTAACAAGTGCTCTCTTGTGGTGGGGGTAAAGGTCTCTAAGTTCATTTAGCATCGTGCTATTAAGACTTTTCAGCATTAGTTCCTTGGATCAGGCTTTGTCTCTGAGCTGCATTCATAAATAAAGCTCATGGTGACTCTCTACAGTCTCAGCTTTAGAGGAAATTTGTTCCAGGAAGGAAAATGCTATTAACTACAGAATGCAAGGGTAAGCAGAGTCCTTTGCAAATAACTCCTAATAAACAGACATGGCCAGGTGTGAAGCCTGATTTACATCCTCCCATGGTACAAAGCCTATTATAATGCCTTGGCTGCCGATGGTCATCTTGGAAATGTGCCATTATCCTCCAGGACATAGTTAACAGTCTAGCATTCCAGGTGGGGAGCAGCAATTCCTTGGTTTTTATTCACCTCAAGAAAGAAAGTTCTGGGCCAAAATTAATAAAGGCAAAAGAGCATGAGGGGAAAAGGAGATATGTGACCAATGGTGAAAGAAATCTCTTCATGATTGAAAGTCATCTGGGCTGAGGACCCCACTGGCCTAGGAAAATGTCCTCCTTTTAGTTGCAGCCAAAAGCAGAGTTCCTCCCCACCTTCAACAATCTTTCTTCCAGGGTTTGTGCTAGTCCGGACTGTTTGACTCTAGACAAGACTGGCCTTATGTTAAGTCATAGAGGTGACAAACTGGATGACATTATTTCATCTTCAGCCTAGCCTGCCCATCTTTTTTTTGTTGTTGTTTAATATTTTATATGCAGTTGCAGGGAATTTTTTTTTACTTAAAATTAATTAATTAAAATATTGTGTATTATTAGTTTCAGAGGTAGAGTTTAACAATTCATCAGTTGCATATCACACCCAGTGCTCATTACATCATGTGCCCTTCTTTTTTTTTTTTATTTTTATGTTAATCCCCATACATTACATCATTAGTTTTAGATGAAGTGTTCCATGATTCACCGTTTGTGCACAACACCCAGTGCTCCATACAGAATGTGCCCTCCTCAATACCCACCACCAGGCTAACCCATCCTCCCACCCCCCTCCCCTCTAGAACCCTGTTTATTTTTCAGAGTCCATCGTCTCTCATGGTTCGTCTACCCCTCCGATTTCCCCTGCTTCATTCTTCCCCTCCCGCTACCTTCTTCTTCTTCTTCTTTTTTTTTTCTTAACATATATTGCATTATTTGTTTCAGAGGTACAGATCTGAGATTCAACAGTCTTGCACAATTCACAGCGCTTACCAGAGCACATACCCTCCCCAGTGTCTATCACCCAGTCACCCCATCCCTCCCACCCCACCTGCCACTCCAACAACACTCAGTTTGTTTCCTGCGATTAAGAATTCCTCATATCAGTGAGATCATATGATACATGTCTTTCTCTTTTTGACTTATTTCACTCAACATAATACCCTCCAGTTCCATCCACGTCGTTGCAAATGGCAAGATCTCATTCCTTTTGATGGCTGCATAATATTCCATTGTATATATATACCACATCTTCTTTATCCAGTCATCTGTCGATGGACATCTTGGCTCTTTCCACAGTTTGGCTATTGTGGACATTGCTGCTATAAACATCGGGGTGCACGTACCCCTTCGGATCCCTACTTTTGTATCTATGGGGTAAATACCCAGTAGTGCAATTGCTGGATCATATGGTAGCTCTATTTTCAACTTTTTGAGGAACCTCCATACTGTTTTCCAGAGTGGCTGCACCAGCTTGCATTCCCAACAGTGTAGGAGGGTTCCCCTTTCTCCGCATCCCCGCCAATATCTGTCGTTTCCTGACTTGTTAATTTTAGCCATTCTGACTGGTGTGAGGTGGTATCTCATTGAGGTTTTGATTTGGATTTCCCTGATGCCGAGCGATATTGAGCACATCATGTGCCCTTCTTAATGCCCATCACCCAGTTACCCCATCCCTCCATCCACCTCCCCTCCAGCAACCCTCAGTTTGTTTCCTATGGTTAAGAGTCTCTTATAGTTTGTCTCCCTCTCTGATTTTCATCTTATTTTATTTTTCCTTCCCTTCCCCATGTTCATCTGTTTTCTTTCTTAAATTCCACATATGAGTGAAATCATGTGATAACTGTCTTTCTCTGATTGATTTATTTTGCTTAGCATAATCCCCTCTAGTTCCATTCAGGTAGTTGCAGATGGCGAGATTTCTTTCTTTCTTTCTTTTTTTTTTTTTTTGATGGCTGAGTAATACTCCAGTGTGTGTGTGTATATATATATCACACACACATACCACATCCCCCTTCTCCACATCCTCGTCAATGTCTGCAGGCTTCCCATCGTATATATATGGTAGGGGAAAAGTCCTAGAGGGGGAGGAAATGAGCAGATAGTGGAAATGATAGGAGAGACCGGTTGGGAGAGAGTAAATATGAAGAAAAGAAAAAATAGAAATTTAGCATGGTAGAATGACCCTGGTTGAGCAGCCAGACCTAGGCTAGTCCTAGTTCTAGTTATATGTGACCTTCAACATTCACTTCTTATTTCTAAACCTCAGTTTTCTCATCTATAAAATGGGTTTTATAATATAGAAGTACCTACCATTGCTTGGATTATGAAAGCTAAAGGGTCTTTCTAAAAGATAGAATAATTGCACCAGTCTGAAGGAGTCTCAAGAGCCATGATGATTAAATACAATGTGGTACGCAGGGCTGGATCCTGGACCAGATAGAGAAGGAGTTAAGATGGCAGAGCAGTCAGAGGAACTTGTGCTTGCCTCCTGGAACAGAAAAAAAAGGACATTACTGGGAAAACTGTTGAAATCTGAAGCCTGTAGTTTAATTAATGGTATTATGCCATTATTCATTTCATGGTGATAAATGCACTGTGAAAAAGAAGATACTGACATTAGGAGAAACTGGGCAAAAGGTATGTAGGAACTCTTTGTACTATCTTTGAAACCCTTAGGTGAATTGAAAATTATTTCAAGATTAAAAGTTAAAAAAAAATCAAGTCCCTGCTCTTGCTTGGCAACCTGATCCAGTCCTATTTGTCTTGCAAAGCCCAGCTCATGTCATGTCACAGGTAATGTCTCATCCAGCTTCTTCAAGAATTCCTGCCTTATTCCTCAGTTTCCTTAACTGTTATGTATCACAAAGCCTGAAAGTTGTCATTTCTCTTAAACTCCTGATCCAGCACTCATTAGAAATTCATTTGGAAAAGACAGGTTATTTTAAAATGCAAGTTTAGGGGCACCTGTGGGGCTCAGTCTATTAAGCGTCTAACTTTCGGTTTCCGATCTGGTCATGATCTCAGGGTTGTGAGATCCAGCCCGACGTTAAGTTCAGAGCTCAGTGCTCAGCGCGGAGTCTGCTTGGGATTCTTTCCTTCTTCCTCTTCCTACCCTGTGCTCCCCCCAACTTGTACTCTCTCTCTCTAAAAATAAAATAAGTAAATAAATAAAAATATAAACACGTATCCCTTTAAAAAATGCAAATTTATCTGACAGAGGGAAGAGTTATGAACCACTCATGACTGAGGTTGATTTGTTTTGATGGGGTTAGACTCTCCCCACTACCTCACAGAGAAAAATCGGGGTTTTGTTTGTGCAGGAGAGAAATATGAGGAAGGGGGAGGCGGCAGGCAGCAGGAAGGCACATGGTGACCTGTGGGATGGAGACAGAGGAATCCAGAAGGACGGAGAAACATGAAGAAAGGACAGTGAGAGGCAACACTTATAAACATGTCTAATGAGTTATCTTTCATATGCCTTTGAGAATGAGTTCAGCTTTGAAGTGTTTCCTAGTTTGCGTTTCCCCAGAAAGGAAAGCTATTCCCCCAGAAATTGCTTGATTCGCCACCAAGCAATTTACGTGGGAGGTGATTGCAAGAAATACTCAGAGCGGGGTGGGGAGGTAGACAGGGAAGATAAAGTGAGCAGTCTGAAGGCAGTTTCCAGTGCACAGAGCAGAAGCTTTGTCCCACTGGAGACCTCCAAGCTTCAATAATGTGTAAGTCTCAGAGTTTTCCCATCGAGAAGATATTGGAGTCAGAGTATTTAATTTATCTACTGCCTGCCATAATCCATCATTGGCGGCTGCCCGGTGTGTGTGTGGGGGGGGGGGGTGGCACAGGGGATATTCTCTGGGACTCCTAGCCTACCTTGGGGCTGCCACTGAAAGTTCTCAGCCAGGGCGATAGCTGGCTTGCCCCCAGAAGGAGGGGTTGTAGACAGGCACCAGGAACTTCTGCTACAGGGAACCAAACTGCTCACTTCAAATTTCAATTTTTCTGCTTACTGACTGGGGGAGCTTTGACAAGTTACACCGCGCCCTTTTCCTTGGGTTGTTGCGAAAATAGAGATTGATTGTGTAGCAGCATTTAACTCATGGTCTCTGACATGAAAGGTACCCAAGAATTATCCTCTCCATACCTCTCCCCTCAGACCATACCCACTTTCTGTGGCGCAGGCCCAGAGCTACAGCCTCAGAGATTGTTCTGGGTCATAGAAAGCAAATACTCTTATGACCGCAGAATCCCACGCTGATAGAGGGGGCGTCTCCCTTCGTTCAAAGGGAAAGGAGGGTAGAGGAGGGAAGAGAGTAGCAAACGAAATCAACATCATGGCAGCTGAATGACTCTTTCACTGAATGTTTAAGGCCCATGTGAAGAAGCAGGAAAGTCTGTTTCCATGAGTACCTCTCTTGTGGGTTCTCCCAGGGATCACTCCCACTAAGGCCCCATTAGCCCCTCGACATATGTATTACATATTCCAGCCTGTGGGTTTGAGGCACGAAGATGTTTTTAACGAAGTGCATTTGTGGTGCTTTGCCAAAAGCTCCTCATAGAAAAATTAATATCTTTTCCATTTCTTGGGTCCTTAGGGAAAGATAATATCATAAACCATTATCCAGAGATTCTTCATAAGACTTTCACAGCCTGACAGCCCTTCCAGTCTGAAGGCTGAGTTTCAGTTGTTTACACACCAGTGTTTTCTGGAGTCCCCTTTTCATCCCAAATTGAACAAAGTTAAACATGAACCGTACATTTTGGACAGGAACCTCATGTCGCTAAACCTGTCACAGCTGCTACGGAACAAGCAGGACCCTCAAATGACTGAAATTTGGTGAGCAGTTCCTTTGAGAGCAAAGAAGAAAATGTCAGTATATCACTCTACTAGGAGAATTTTTTTTCGAAGCAGCCTCTTACAGGGAATGGTCTGAGGTAAGTGACACTCAGTTTCATTGCTCAACCAACCGCCCTATATTTATATCTCCGGATGACCCGAAGAAAACTACACAACGTCATTTATGCTAACGATAATGACCTGCCAATGAAGACAAGGAAACCAATCCTTTCTAGCGACTTAACTGAGAAAATGATGCCAATTGGCTTCTCCTGGTCAAATCTTAGATTGAACAGAGCTTATCCCTCCACAAGACAGGAGCAAGCGACGAGAGGAAAATTCAAGAGCTAATTATACCCAATCAGTTACAAATTGTGGGCCATTTCTTCTTTGAGTGTTTTCACACCAGCACCTTCCTTTCCATTCTTTTCACCATCCTCACTTTCGAACTCTCACTCCCACACCATCTGGATATGTCTGTGGATACTCAACTAGTCACCTTGCCTCTGTGGATCCAGACCCCTGACTTGATACCTTCAGTTCCTCATCTTCCCGCTCTTCCTCAGAAATCCTTGGAGACTCCTAGAGCTGGGATGCTGACCCCAGCCTCAATATGGACTACTTCCCTGCGTAAATTGTCTCCCTTTTCAGGCTAGTGTCTTTATAGTCTCTCAAACACAACTCATGATTTCCTATTTCCACGTTTGGTGTTTCTTCTTTGCTCTTACTCAAATATCACCCGCTTATCAAAGGCTGACTAAAATCACACCTCCTCCATAAACCTCCCTGAAGCATAAAAGCCCTGCTGAGAGGGAAAGAGGGGGGAGGGGGAGGAAGAGACAGAGAGACAGAGAGAGAGAGGGAAGGACGGAGAGAGAGACTGAGCCAGACAGAGAAAGAGTTATAGGTTCTAGAGACACATTAAAGTGGTCTTGAATCTCACCTTTGCAATTTACAAGTGATAAAAGTACATATCTTAACTTCTTTGAATCTCCTTTGGAAACAGTTATGCATATTTTATTAAATTTTTGATTGGAATAAGAAGATGAGATGAAAAAAAATCCAGGAAAAAATGAATCAATGTATTTATTCAAAAAATTTTTAAAGATTTTATTTGAGAGGGAGACAGAGAGAGCACACATGAGCAGAAGGAGGGGCAGAGGGAGAGGGAGAAGTGGACTCCCCGCTGAGCAGGGAGCCCAGGAGATGCAAAGGCTCCATCCCAAGACCCTGAGATCATGACCTGAGTGGAAGGCAAATATTTAACAGACTGAGCCACCGAGGCATCCCTTTATTCAACAGTTTTCAATTCAATGTCTCGTAATATTTAAACACTGATGCAATGTGAGGCTACCACTAAATTTGTTTGTGTGATTTAGCTTCTCTGAATACTCAGTCACTGAGTGATACTATTACAGTATTACTTAGCCATTGCACTCTTAGGTATTTGCCAAAAAGAAATGAAGATACATGTCCATGCAAAGATTGTACCCAAATATTCATAGTGGCTTTATTTATAATAATCCCGAGCTAGAAACAACCCAAATGTCCACAAATAGGTGAATGGTATATCCATGCAATAATATGCTAATTAGCAACAAAAAGGAATAAACTGTGGATAGAAGGAACAACATGGATGAATCAAAATATTTATGCCGAGATAATGAAGTCACATCCCCCCCAAAAAAGAGTGCATATAATGATTCTATTTACATAGAATTCTAGAAAATGAAAATGAATATATAGTGACAAAAGACAGGTGGTTGCTGGGGGGGCAGGGGTGATCAGGAAGGGGGGATTGCAAAGTGACAGGAGAAACCAATTTCAAAATGGATGTAGGGTGCCTGGGTGGCTCAGTTGGTTGAGTGACTGCCTTCAGCTCAGGTCATGATCCCAGGGTCCTGGGATCGAGTTCCGCATCGGGCTCCCCGCTCTGCGGGGAGCCTGCTTCTCCCTCTCCCACTCCCCCTGCTTGTGTTCCCTCTCTCGCTGTGTCTCTCTCTGTCAAATAAATAAATAAAATCTTTTAAAAAAAAATGGATGTAGACATGTCGACATTTATCAAATTACCCACGTTGGCTTTGCGCAAATTATTGTACGTCATTTATACATCAAAAAATCTGTTTTTAAAAATTAAAAATAGCTCTATTACTTATTTGGTGCAACCCCCCTGTGGAACTATGCAAAGGCAGAATATAGCCTTTTGGCAACATCTTCATAACCCCCAAATTTCTAGGACTGTTTGTCTCTACTGGGATGGATGGTAGGCACAGGGGGAAGAGAAAAAAATATTTCATAGAGGAGGAAGGATCTTCATTCTCCTTTTGGGAATTTAAGTTGAGAATCCACACATTGGATGTTCAAAATTCAGGAAAACTCTGGAAGATTAGAATTTAAAAGAATTCATTTATGACTGAGCTTTATCACATACGGCCTTCAAGTGGCATTATTAAAATACTGAGAAAGTTAAACACTGTTCTCAGAGAAAGTGAAATACTCTTCTCGTTTTTACTATTGTTTGAGGGTATATTTACAATAATGAAAATGTACCTCCTAGCAGATCTTCCCCTTTCTTCATTCCTACACACAGGGGCTCCAGATTCCAGAAGAGAAATCTTTCCACGAAGAATAAAGAACAGTGAGTAGAATCCACCCAGAGGATTTTGGCTGACCCTAAAGGAGAACTTTTAACAGTCAAAAATGTCACCAGGTGTTGTGAACTGCTTCAGTATGGAGTGAATTTCCTGTCACTGAGGTATTTGAAATATGCTACATTCAGCAAGATAATATTGCAGGGGAATGATGACCTGGGGAGGCCTCAGAAGAAAGATGGGAACAGAAGATCTCATTCTGGGGCGCCTGGGTGGCTCAGTCGGTTGGGCGTCTGCCTTTGGCTCAGGTCATGATCCCAGGGTCCTGGGATCGAGTCCCACATCGGGCTCTCTGCTCCTTGGGAGCCTGCTTCTCCCTCTGCCTCTCTCTCTGTCTGTCTCTCATGAATAAATAAATAAAATCTTAAAAAAAAAAAAAGATCTCATTCTGTGGAGAGCTCCATCCTAAGGATCATGCTGTAAAGTTGCGATGGTAGAATTACAGTAGCATGTTGCAGAGATTCTTGCCATTTCTCCATGGTAAGGAAGAGGTCCCAGGAGATCTGTCATCCTCCTCCAGCCTGCCACTAATTCCTAGGATATTTTCACCTCACTCTCCATGGCATAGAGTGGATACTTTTAACATAGGAGAGACACTGTGCACATCGCTTCTCCTTGGCATTTAGGGAAACACATTTGGCATCTTTTCTCAAGTTGCAAAAGGGGGAAAATCCAGAGGGAGTTGGCTGGGCCAACCCTGTCCAGTACACTTTCATATATCTGTCTTTGGCTCATCTTACACCAGAGTAAAGGGAAAAGATTCTGTGAGCGCCCTACTAACTACTTGCATTTTCTAAGTGCAAATGTTTCCTGGAGAAGGGAATTGAAATCGCTGATAATCTGACACCTCTTCCCCTTCTTCTCCCTCCCCCATTCCCAGGCCATTCTCTGCCTTGGAGGAGATTCTTCTCATCTGTAATAATACCTTCCAGGTGGGAAAGTTGACATGTTCAAGTTTGTTTCCTCTTCTCAATCCTCTACCATCGCTACCCATCCATTAGCCCACCTACCCTGCATCTTCCTTATTTGGGTTCCCCGAAAAATGCATAACCTCGAAGTATTGGTGCTATGATTTTATCTTTTTTTTTTTTTAAGATTTTATTCATTTATTTAAGATAGAGCGAGAGTGAGAGAGAGAGCACAAGCAGGGGGAGCTGCAGGCAGAGGGAGAAGCAGAAGCAGGCTCTCCACCCAGCAGGGAGCCCGACCCAGAACTCCAAGATCATGACCTGAGCGGAAGGCAGACGCTCAACCGACTGAGCCACCCAGGCGCCCCTGGCGCTATGATTTTAAATGGGAAAACAAAAAGAGGAAGCATGAAAACACAGGGCTCTGAAAGAGAAGACAATATCCACAGAAGGGCCCGCAAACAAGTCTTATTTGCGAATAATGTCGTATACAACCCTAAACTCCTGCTCCTGCTGGAGCAGGAATGAAGCTGCAGAACAGAAATGCCCTAGATCTATCCAGTTCTGCCCCAAACTGGATCTGTGACCTTGAGTAATTCCTTTCATCTTCTGGGTCTCAGTGTTTTTCCTCTGTAAAGTGTTGAGCTAGAAAATTTCTTAAATAATGCAAATTTAAGACAAGCATGTATGAGGAAAAAAAAGAGAGAAAAGAGTAGACAATTGGGAGGGGACATTCAGCCATTCGGCAGAGGTGACATATTCTGTTTGTTTAGCAGGGTGGTGGAGGGGTTGAAATGTCATTGGCACAGAACTCCCCAGATTGTGAAGATTTACCAATGTCTCCTTTTCCGTGTATGAGGAAATGGCAAGGCATTGGTTGGCGGGGGGAAGGCAGTGGAGGGAGGGCCTGATAAAGATCCAAAGTAGAATATTATTAAGAAATTGCAGCTTCTATTGACGCTGGTAAAGCCTGAGGATCTCTTTGTAGGACTAACAATTCCAGCGTCATGGCTGTGTTTTAAATTATTTCTGAACTATCTGAGCCAAAGTTATAGTAATAGCTTTATGAGGTAAAACTTATCAGCCTCTCCCAGCCTTGTTTTTTATTAGCAATTAGAGGTTTCAATGTGAAAGCTTTGCACTCAGCTTCTTTGGAGGTGGTGTTTCCATCTGTACCACCAGTCTCATATGGACATATCAGTCTCATATAGAAACACACATGCATACAATTCCCCCAGGTACACACATGAAAATGCACACTCACACACAATCCTGGATCAGATCGCTAGCCAAATTCAACCCTTAGATGTCATGACCTTCATTATATCTCTACATTTGCTCTTTGTCTCATCCTAAGAAGAATGTTAAAGCTTCTCTCTCACCACCAATTGTCCTGTTTGACTGCTTAGCCACCAAAGGTGTTCTTTGGCTAAAGGAATTGCACCCAAAATCCCACAAAAAATCATCTACTCATCTTTGGTCATTTGTTCCAGGAATGCCAAGCCTGAGTCTCTTCAAATCTGAGAAGTAAGATTTCTTTAAATAATTTTTTAAAGCAGCCTCTGAAACCAAACTAAGAAAGAAGATGATATAAGGCATGAGGGAAAAGAGAATGAAGACTAGAAAAGGAAGCAAAGATCTCTGCTCTCAAGGAGCCACAAAGATCACCAGAAAGGCAAGATAAGAAGAAAGAAAGAAAGAGAAAGAAAGAAAGAAAGAAAGAAAGAAAGAAAGAAAGAAAGAAAGAAAGAAAGAAAGAAAGAAAGAAAGAAAGAAAAAAGAAAAGAGAGAAACAATGTCACATAACAAATACAAAGTCTCATTAGCACAAAGGACAAAGCATAGCACTTAAGTGATGGATAGTCAACAGCAGAAAGATTTGGGTCTGTCTTGGCTCTAGTTGGGTCTCCTGTGACTTCTGCTCCATTTCCAGGCCACACATTCACTCCCACATCTTCTCACCATACCCAAGTCCCTCCCCATCTTTCCTCACCACTCTTCTCTCTCCCTGATGACCTCTCCCTCCTTTGGATGCTTCTGCCCTGAAGATCCTTTACCTTCTTAAGTGCCCGGTAGATGTCCACTCAGCTGTGCAAACATCTCTTCTCTGATTAAGCCTTCACTGACTAATGAAGTTTCAAGTCACTAACATTTTTTCTCATTGTCCCCAGAGCACCTTGTGCCTGGCTATCAATGCTGGCATTTCAACAGTTTATTATGATTGCTTGTTTCCATGTTGCTGCTCCCCAAAACTCTGTTTGTCTTTTTTCCTGGGAATTTTCATTCACTCCAACCATGACCACTTATGAACTGATGCTGACTCATAGACATGTAAGTCTGGCCAAAGCCTCACTCCTGATTCCCTGGCTGCCCTACACAGATGCATGCTCACTGAACATTTCCACATGGATAGGATCACTATTGGGCTTTCACTGTAGAACATGATCTGTTTATGTATGTATTAGGAGTTTATTTTATTTGTCCCCAAGCCCCTGCTCTTATGGAGCACATATTTATTGCTTAAATGAGAGTCTGACCTATAGTTACGCACTCAATACATATTTTTATTTTTTTTAAGATTTTACTTATTTATTTGGGAAAGTGAGCAAGAGAGAGAGAGAGAGAGCACGGGGTGGGAGGGGGGGAGCTGCAGAGGGAGACGGAGAAGCAGACTCTCCTGCTGAGCAGGGAGCCCGACATGGGGCTCCATCCCAGGACTCCAAGATCATGACCTGGGGCAAAGGCAGATGCTTAACCAACTGAGCCACCCAGGAGTCCCCCAATACATATTTTTAAAGTATTTACCCCAACATGAACTTATCTTTCTTGTAAAGTGTGTATCATCTCCTGAGCTCCCTACTTTGATCAATGATATAACCATTTATTCATTCACTCAAAACAGGGGTCATTTTAAATAACTCTCTGTCTTATTCCTAAAGTCTAGTTGGAAGATAAATGCTTCTTAACATTTCTCTTTCCCTAATGACGGCCTCAACTCAGACATTAATCATCCCCTGAAACAAGGCCTTTGTCCCAAAACTGCTCTTCTTGCCTCTTAACTCTCTCCACCCTTAACTCACTGTACAGCAGAGTGATATTTTTGAACACCAAATGTCCTATTCATTTTTTAAAATCTCTTTTGTCTAGTACAGTTTGAACCAATAGCAAGGGCTTTAGAAAAGTGCACTGAGAAAACATTGACTGTTAAGAATAGGAAGAGGTAAATGAACATGGCTTTCTGAAAGAGGTAAACACAAAGCTCAAAGGATATGAAAGGAGGATATATTACTATATTACGTGCAGAGGATAAAAACCCAGCAGATTTGTTTGGAAGAGACAAGTCTTTTAAAGGAGCAATACAATCAGGATATGGTCAAATAACCTATTTGGCCATGTCACCATGCTCTTTATAATTTACCCCTGCTTTTCCAGTGCATAGTGAGGGATCCTAGAATCCCAGCCAAGACTTGGCCTACAGGGTTTAGGCCTGCTTAGACATTGTATTTCACAATGGCCAATAAATCTTTCAGCCAAAGTAGGTGGCAACTTGTCTTTTGAAGATAGAATGAGACTGCTAAAACTTATCTAGCTGAACACATTTTCCTTATAGCTGTTGATTTTTGTTAGCTGTATAGAATGACTGTTTGCTTTGGCTAATTCTTAATCTTCTCTGGAACACCCTTCATTTTAAACCCTCTTTTTGGACAAACATTCACTTATAAATACCAGTCGGTGGATTGTGTATTAAAAACACAGAAGTGCTAATACATATATTGAAGGGGTTGATGAATCTACCTATGCATCAAACATTATATGATTAAATTGGTAGAAGGATCCGACATGAAAAGTGCATTTTTTTTAAAGATTTTATTTATTTATTTGAGAGAGAGAGAGCTCATGAGAGGGGGGGAGGGTCAGAGGGAGAAGCAGACTCCCTGTTGAGCAGGGAGCCCGATGTGGGACTCGATCACGGGACTCCAGGATCATGACCTGAGCCGAAGGCAGTCGCTTAACCAACTGAGCCACCCAGGCGCCCCGAAAAGTGCATTTTTTAAGTGCAGATAGACACAGTTAAATGAATACAAATTCATTTGAAAAGGATTGACTTCATAGCAGCTCTCCATCAGTATATTCTTTGGAAATCAATTGATCCTAAAATCACAAAACTATTGTGTTAATGTCATGGGGCAAGACCTGTGATATATGTTGGTATTATAAAGTGATTCTCAGACTAAAAAAGTCAGCTATCAAAGAATTCCAAACTAAGGGCTAGAGCCCCAACGTTTCTCAGCTTCCGGTTCATTTATCTGCTATATGTACAAACTGTCTAACAAAACCCTAACCAAGTAATTGGCTAGCTACTACTTTCTTGCTCCCTCATTTTGTCTGGCTGTCTACCTCCCTATTTGCCTCTCTGCCTTTGTGTCCCTACTATCTCCACCCTTTGGTATAAAATAGTCCAAGTCCTTGGTGACTGAGAACTCAGTATTACATTCAATAGCTCATTCCATGCCTCATTCTGAAATCTCTTTCTTTCCCCATCCTCACACTTGCTTCTCCTGAATGGTGCCCACGTCAGTTGATGGTAACCCCATCTGCTCAGTTGCTTTTCCTGAAAACCTTGGACTCACCTGACTCACTTTCTTGACTCACCTGTTGGTTCTCTTTCCAAATGATACCCTAAAATCTGCTCACTTCTCACTATCCCCACTGCCAACATGCTGGTGCCAACTCCTGCATCTGGGTGGCTTCTGGATGGCTGCAGTGACCTCACAACAGTTCTCTCTGCCTCCATCCTTGTTCTACTAAGGTTGGTCCTCCACCCAGAATCCCATTGGATCAATACTCTTCAATAACTCAACTTTTCAGTACTATGTTTAATCATGCCCCATCTGGTTCAGAGTAAAAGCTGAAACTCCTATATAGCCTACAGGGCCTGACATCATTTGGCCATGCTACTTCTCCTCCTTCATCTCTTCCAACAATCTCCCTTGTTCACTCTGTTTCAGCTACACCAACTTACTTGCTATGTTGAACATGTCAAGAATGCCCCCTTCCAAAGGGCTGTTGTATAGGGACTATTTCCTCAGCCTTAAACACTCTACCTTCATATATCTACGTGCTAATTCTTGTGCCATTCAAATTCTGCCCAATTTGTGTGAGCTCTACTATAATCACCCTACTTAAAATTGCGACCTATGACTATTTTACCAGAGACTAACCTATTGGGGTTTATCGAGCCTAACTGACCTAAGAGAAAGGACAGAGCAAACTTTAGCCCCTCTAGCCATTCTGTGTCACCTAAGAAAAGAGGGAAGGATTATTAGGCATTTGGGACATTCACAGCCCAGCGACACAGGCTCACCAAAAAACTGAAACTTAATCGCAGAATTCTAGCATGCTTCTCGTCCCCCCCATTCCTTACTCCCACCTCAGCAGGCAGTCTACTTCTCTCTCTCTCTCCCTCTGCCCCTCCTCCTCCTACTTGTGCCCTCTCTCACTCTCTCTCTCTTCCTCAAATAAATAAGTAAAATCTTAAAAATAAAATAAAATATAAAGACTAAATACAAAGGATATCAATATAAAATACATGGGTATTATACAACACGCTTTTAGAGAATACTAGAGTCAAAGAAGAACTCTCAAGAGAAATTTAAATTTATCTTGAACTAAAGGAAAATGAAAATATAACTTATCCAAATTTGTGAGGTGTAGAGAAAGCAGTGCTTGGAGGGAAATTTTTAGCATTGAATGCATATATTTAAAAAGAAGATCTAAATTCAATAATTTAAACTTCTAGCTTGTGTAACTAGAAAAACAAGAGCAGGTTAAATCCAAAATAACAGAAACAAAAGTAAAAGAAGAAATGACATGATAAAAATTAGGACAAAATCAGTGAAATTGTAGGGCGCCTGGGTGGCTCAGTTGGTTAAGCGACTGCCTTCGGCTCAGGTCATGATCCTGGAGTCCCGGGATCGAGTCCCGCATCAGGCTCCCTGCTCGGCAGGGAGTCTGCTTCTCCCTCTGACCCTCCTTCCTCTCATGCTCTCTGTCTCTCATTCTCTCTCTCTCAAAAAAAAAAAAAAAAAATCAGTGAAATTGTAAACAGGAAATCAACAAATAAAACAACAAAATGAAAAGTTGGTTCTTTGGAAAGATCAATAAAATCAATAATAATAGTAATTGTCAAATCATTATGTCGTACAGCTGAGCTAATATAATGTTAAATGTCAGCTATATTTCAATTAGAAGGTTTTTTTTTAAATGGGCAAAAGACCTAAACAGGCAGACACCTCACCAAAGAAGATGTAGAGATAGAAAGTAAACATATGAAAAGAGCAACATTCCATTCTGCATTGGAGAATAGTAACAATTTCTACATACGATGTTTATGGAACTCTCAGAATGGATCACTTCTTCTATCATGGTATAATCACTGTAAAATAGAATAAGATAATCAATGTAACCACTGTACGGGGTAAAAGGAAGATATTGCCAAGACAGCATGAAACCATGAAATGGACATCTAATTGCTGAGATCAGATGTTTCAGCAGCATTCAGGAAAAAAACTTATTTAGAAGTTACAAGAGTTGTTAATTATAACTGATTCAAATTATATCAGTGATCTTAACAGACCTAAAACACAGTGCGTCAATCAGAAGGGGAATGTCAGCATAAGATGTTGGAGAAAGAAGCATCACAGACAAAATCTTTGGAAGTATTTGTCCAGTACTGTGAGTAGGAAGGGAGTCCTGGCCTTCAGACTTGACATTGTCAAACCTTAGGACCAGCACGACCTAATTTTGTATTGAGAAATAACGTGCACAGTGACTAGGAGTGTCAGCTATGAAGTCAACTTTCCTGGGCGTGATATGGATTTTACCTATCTTAGCAGAGTGATGTTGCATCAGAGGTTCAACCCACTTAACACTCAATTTTTATATATGAAGAACATAATTGCTGAAAATAACGTATATAACTGCTGTTATGGTTAAGCAATTTGGCAAATGCCTAACAGAGTAATTTCTCCGTAGATGTTAACTGTGAATTTTATTTTTGCCTGTATAGGCTATGCATTTACCGTACTGGCATATTCTTGCATGGTCCCACTTATTACCATCTCACGAGGTAACCTTGAAATGAGGGTCAAGACCATGCAATAATATTTTCATGTGTTCTTATGTGTCTATGCGTTTATGTGTTTTAATATCTGGCCTCAGACCCATCAAACAGCAAGTGCTCAATAAAGGTAAAATTTTCATTGGTCTTCCCGAGTAAATCTGCCCCTGAGATGAGATTATAAAAAATTAATATTTTGATTACACATCTGCATCTTGTAAATGTGGTTTTAATAACAAAAAAAAGTGTAATAGTTTAGGGAACTGAGAAGGGAGAGGGAAGATGGTCCTGAAAAATTTGAGAGAATAAAAATAGTTAGTGGATATATGTTCACCACACTGGAATTAAAATAAAAAATGGTTATTGGAGGTTAATCAGTCAATAGCTGTCTAAAGTTGAGAGAGAGGTCAAGAGAACAGACAATTATGTTTAGATTTTGTCTTTGCGTTATTTTAACGAACATATAAATATCCATAATTATATTACAGGTTTATGCCTGACACGAGACTTCATACTATCATTCTCATAAGAGGTAAAATTTTGGCTCAGTGGGTTAAACGTCTGTCTTCGGCTCAGGTCATGATCCCAGGGTCCTGGGATCGAGCTCCACATGGGGCTCCCTGCTCAGCAGAGAGTCTGTTTCTCCTTCTCCCCCCTGCTTGTGCGCTCCCTCTCTCTCTCTCTCAAATAAATAAAATCTTTAAAAAAAAAAGAGGTGAAACTTCTAAAGTATCCTCTTTTGGAGGATTTTACTTCCCCAACTCCTATGTTTGTGGAGAATCTATCATATTTTGGCAGTAAATTTTATGGAATCGAAATGAGGGGAGCAGTGACTCTGGGAGCAGAAAAGTGTAATGGAAATGACTTTGTGCTGGGAGTCAGGAGACCGGGTCCCAATATGGACTGGGCAGGAGCAAGTCACACACCCAAGGGTGGGCTCCATTTCATGTCTATAAAATAAAAGGGTTTGAACTTCCATAAAGCGATTTACGTACTCACTTTCTGGGATTCCATTACTCAATTTAGGAAAGACTCTAAGAAAGGTATAACACTTAAATTCCCTGGGTTTTAATAGGCTCAGAAAGAAACAAGAACTATATTAGATTTTTACGGTTGCTGTAACAAATTACCACAAATTTGGTGACTTGAAACAATGCAAATTTAATCTCTTTTAGTTCTAGAGGGGAGAATTCCAAAATCCTTTTCAACAGACCAAAGTCAAGACACTGGCAGGGCGGGTTCTTTTTGAAGCCTTTAGGGGAGAATCTGTTTCCTTGCTCTGTCCAGCTTCTAGAAGCTGCCTGAATTCCTCATGAATTCCTGACACATCACTCCAGCTTCTTGCTTCCAATATCATCTCTCGCACTCCTGTACTCAAATCTCCCTCTGCTTCTCTCACATGAGGACCCTTGTGATTACATTTAGGGCACACCAGGATAATCCAGGATAATCTCTCCACCTCAAAAAGCTTCACTCAATCACACCAGCACAATCTCTTTTTCCATATAAGGTATTATTCATAGGTTCCAGGGATGAGGACTTACATTATCTTTGAGGGCTGCTATTCAGCCTATCACAAGAACCATCCCAAGAATCCAATAAATGAAGTCCTACTGGAGCCAGTGGAGAGAGAGAAAGAGTAGGAGTTTATTGGCATCAGATTATGAAAGATTTTTAAAAGCAGTGGAATTTTAACCTGCCCAACTAGAGGAAAATGGACCTCTGATAAAATCTAGTGCTAACAAGTGTACGGAAATATGGAAGACCTTCTCATATTATTTGGGGGAGTATAAATAGCTACAATCTTTTTGGAGGACAATTTGGCAACATCTATCTAAAATGTATAATGTTTATCCAGTTATCCTACTGTTTTAAATTTGTCCTGCAAATCTGCCAGTCTGATTACCTTTCTATTGAAAGACGTTCACTATAACTTTGTTTATAATAGGAAAATTTGGAGAACCCAATACATGCATTGCTGGAGGGCTGTTTAATCAATTTTGGTATGAACACATAAAAGAGGACTCTTTGGCTATTAAAACAAATGATGTAATAAAAATATTTACAAGATGTATTATCGCACAGCAAAGTTAAGATGCACAGAGAAGTATATATTATGATCCATTTTATGTAAAAAGTATAAGTTATTCATAAATTGGAATGGGCACGACTTCCCCCCTCCCCGGAAGCATGTATAAGAAATTATCAATAGCAATTTGCCTTGAGAAGAGGGACTCTGGGGAAGGAGGACTGTGGTTCCTTTCTGCCTTACACTTTTTCTGTTCACTTAGAAGTTTCTAGCTATATGCATAGGTAGTACAGTTCTAAAAGGGCAGCCTCTGATACCAGCCTGCCAGAGTTCGGATTATGACATGAATAAGGCCAGTTAATCACCTGCTTGTGCCACAGTTTCCCCAACTGTAAAATGGGGATAATAGCAGTTCATCCACAGCCTTGTTAAAAAGATTAAGAGCAAAATGCATCTAAAGCACTTAACATGGTGCCTGCCACATTGCAGGTCCCTAAAATGTTTATCTACGAATGCATGTTGCTTTTGTTTATCTGAAGTCAATAAATGTTAGCTAGGCAGTGAAACTATGGGATATGTTTGGGTCTTCTGAGTATTTTCTGTATGTTAATTAAAGTCTAATAAGTGCTATCTTTAAAAAATAGAATAAATCAGCATGGGTCTGGAAGGTTCAGGAATCCTTTGGAGGTATTTGAGCAGAGGAAACCCAAAAGAAAACAGGCACATGGCACAAAAGAACATAGATAACACTTATTCAGTCTTTTACAGTCAACAAAGCACTTTCAGGAATCACTTGACATTTTAGGTTTAGGAGCATGCCCTGCCAATAGAAGACAGATAAATTGGAATGGGTCAGAAGTAGAGGTACAGCACCTCAGGTATGAGATATCACGAGTCCTGCCTGGGTGATGGAAGCAGGGGAGAATAAGATTGAATAGGAATGGGAACTGGTAATTAGTTGTATAAGAGTGATCCAAGAAAAGGATGAGTCAAGGATTTCCAGTATGGGAATCAGTTAGAATGGTGGTACCAGCAATGCAGAGAAAATTTGGTAACATGTAGGAAGGTGGAGGCTAAGTGTCTGAGTCTCAGCGATGGGACTGTGATTAGTTCGAACAAATGTTGTCATTGAGAAGCTACGTAATTAGAGAGAAATTCATAAAATACAAAAGCGCATGAATCAAATAACATTTTAGAGCAAGAAATATCTTCATTATAAAACCCAGCATCTTTTTTTATATACCTTAGAGTGGATTCATTTGGTCTCATGTTTTGAACATTTCAGATTAAGATATCAGGTGAACCTGCTCTGTTATTTAATCAGTAGTAATATGTCACCAAGGTCATTTAACAGCTTTGAGTCTCGATTTCCTGGTGCATAAGATGGGGGTAATAATACTATCTATTTTATAGGGTTGTTATATTAAGATAATATTTGTCAAATGCTTGGAGGTGATAATGCTCAATAAATTTAAACGGAGGTGAGAAATGGTATGGGTGGAAGTGTTTTTTCATGCTGCTTTCTGACTATATGTAGAGTCTTTGACCAATCATCTAAATTGTCCGGACAAATTTGCTACAAATTCTGTTTCAGCTGTTGCTGTGAGCAGGGAAGCAAGATTTTGAATAATCAAGAATCACTGTCTTCCGACGAAGGTCAGTAAAGAGCAAGCACAGCTGGCTTTCTCCTTTCCTTGGTAGATGTGATAAAGCAGTGTGGTTCTATTACCTAATTTGAACCTGAGCCATAAGCTTCCTGGAAAGTAAGTGTTAGATGGAAGTTTTCTCATCACAAGGCTTTCTGCTAAGGCCTTATGCTTAAGTGTGAGCATGTTTTGTGCGATTAGCCAGATGTTTGGGCAGCTCAAAGACAGGGACAGTCCTCTGATCCCGGCCACTGGAATTTGGCAGTTTGATCACCACCCCAAGTTATAGAAAAAGGAATTTAGCAAAACGTGAAGGAGATTTAAAAAGCAGGGGAAGAGAGAGAATTTTTTCCCTTTTTAAAAATTGATTAAATGTGATCTTTCTTACCCTTACTGCAGTCTCCCACACACAAAATTCCAAAGAACATTCAGACACCAAAATCTGAGAAAGAACCAAAGAACATAAATCTCTTTGTTGACGAGGAAATGATTAACTCCATTCCCGCTCATCCCTTCAACATGAGAAAGCCCAATAAAGCAATCCACACATACGTGTGTGCACATACATGTGTGCAGCGAAGTATGTACGTATAAAAGATGAGACTGTTCTAGTGCTTTCTGTATCTTCTGTCTCTAATTCCACAGTGTCCAAAGTGACAGAGTCTGTGAATTTCCTGCACGGTTTATGCAGTTCACCCAAATAGCAGTGTTCCCTGGCTCCTAGACAAATAGACATCCACATTTATGATTTTGATGACACATTTCTCTGCCTTGGGGAGAGAACTATAAAAGTGTGGATGTCTGCGTCAGATTGATCATGAACTTATGCACAAAAGTAACCCATCACCATGCTACCAGCAGTGCCTAGGAATGAGACCAAGTCTTTTATTAGAAGTCAAGGGACCTCAGTCTTATGTGTGACTTTGCCATTATGTGATGTTGCCCGTCTTCTGATCTTACTGGGGCCTCAGTCTGCTCATCTGTAAAATAGGGTTCACAATGACTATCTCATCAAGTTGTTCTGAGGTGACTGGTTCCTCTCTCTTCACCTTGTTCCGTTTAATCCCTATCCAGAGCTTAATATTTTCTAATATTTATACAAAACATTCTGTATCAGTAAACAGATTTGAGGCAAACTTTCTTCCTTCAAGGATAGAGAGGGTAGGTAGAAGATTACGGTCATAAGGGAATGTGCCAAAACACAGTTTAGTAAACTCTCGGCATTACCCGATCTACAGTGATACTCTGAAAACATGTTTTTAACAGATGTCAGTAGCTAGAATAATGAAATACTATCAAAACCAAGAAAAATTTAATGTTCAAATCAGTGGTAAATGTGTACTTACACAAATCCCTATTTCAAAAGTCACATTTTGGGGCACCTGGGTGGCTAAATCGTTAAGCGTCTGCCTTTGGCTCAGGTCAAGATCCCAGGGTCCTGGGATTGAGCCCCACATCAAGCCCCACATTGGGCTCCCTGCTTGGCGGGAAGCCTGCTTCACCCTCTCTCACTCCCCCTGCTTGTGTTCCCTCTCTGTCTCTCTCTCTGTCTGTCAAATAAATAAAGAAAAGAAAAAAAAATAAAAATCACATTTTCATCTTCTCTTATCCTAAGTCAGAGTAGAACTCCACCCCCAGAGCCCCACCCACTCCTTGAGTCTGAGAGGAGAGCAGCCCATTGGCTCACAACCACACCACTGGAGAAATACCAGGAGAGAAGAAAGAAGAGGGGAGAACAGCAGATTTCAGATTTCATAGTCTAGTTAAATAGGGCAATTATACCTTGTCTCTCCAGTTCTTCCAAGTTTTGGAAGTGGGAGGCAATTGTAAAAGGAAAGAGTCTTATTTGTTCCTGATGATGAAAGGCAACTCCTTTTCTCTCTCCCTTCTTATTAATGCCACATGCAGATCTATCCCTTCTTTTCTTACACAAAAGAGAACTAAGGATGTGGCTAATCATAAAAGTATGCTCTGTCTGTAGACTTTCCTTTTAAGTAAATGAAATTTTAAAATGCTAATTGTTTTGTTAAATTGAGCACTCATTAATAGTTACTGAATGTAATTAATTGGTAAGTGCTAATAGACACTAGATTTTTTTAATTAATATTGGACTTTTCATAAATTAGATTTAAATAATTAACTCTCCTGTTAATGGAGAGAAGACCTGATGAGCACGGGGCAGCGGAGGCGGGGGGTGGTTGTGGAGATAGCATTGTATGCCAAAACTTCTTTTTAAAAAAAGTTTATTGGGGGCTCCTGGGTGGCTTAGTTGGATAAGCATCCAACTCTTGATTTCGGCTCAGGGTCGTGAGATGGAGCCCTGAGTCAGGGCTTAAGATTCTCTTAAGATTCTCTCTCTCCCTCTGCCCCTCCCTCCCTCCCCCGCTTGCTCTCATGCACTCTCTGCCTCAAAAAAATAAAACAAAACAAAAGTTAAGTTCTTAGTTATAAGCCAGAGACTCTTTTAAGTGTTTTATATGCACCTCATTTAATCTTCACTTTAGATTTATGAGGTAGATTTGAGTATCCCTATTTGACCAACAAGCAAACTAAGACACAAGTCACACAGGTGGTAAGGGACAGAGTAGGAGTCTTAGCATGAAAAGTACTGTGGGGGATATTATTGACTAGGAGGGGCAACAGAACATAAAAATCTTGCCCTGCTCACAGAGGAAGCATGGACTTTCTTTCTTTAATGACAATAAAACTCTGGTTGAACAGTGTGTTTCTCACTTCCTTTAATCCAGGCTTCTCAACCTCTACACTATCGACACCTTGGGCCAGATAATTCTTTGTTCTGGGGACTGTCCTGTATGTTGTAAAATGTTTACGGCATCCTTGGATGCCAGTAGCAATCCTCCACCAGAGCTGTGACAGCCAAAAATGTCTCCAGACATTTCTTTTTTTTTTTTTTTAAAGATTTTATTTATTTATTTGAGACAGAGAGAATGAGAGAGACAGAGAGCACATGAGAGGGGAGAGGGTCAGAGGCAGAAGCAGGCTCCCTGCCGAGCAGGGAGCCCGATGCGGGACTCGATCCCGGGACTCCAGGATCATGACCTGAGCCGAAGGCAGTCGCTTAACCAACTGAGCCACCCAGGCGCCCCTCTCCAGACATTTCTAAATGTCTCGTTGGAGGCAAAAATCACCTCTTTGAGAACCACTACTTGAATCCACTCAAAGCATTCACTTTGCTTTGGTATCTCTGCCTCCAAGTCTCATGTGCCTGGTATAGAAAATGCTGAACTCTGAGAGTATTTGAAATCTTATTTATTTTAGGTACATTTCATAAACATGTCTAATTTTCAGAATATTTAAATAAGTACCTTACTCTCAAATACACAGGAAAAGTATTTTAAATCCCATGTTGCAAATAAGGACTTCAAAACACAAATGTTTGAAAGAATGCGTCAAGTTGGTAGAACTCAAAACACGGAACAGGGTTTGAATTTTACATCCGCAAACTCAGGAGCAGACATGGAGTAACTCTTGGCTTCTCCATCTCCATTTTCCTCATCTATTAAATGACTGTTGTAATCCTGGCTCTGCCCCCTCACAAAGTTCTTGGATGGATCACGTCAAAAGATGCATATAAAAGTACAAAAGATGCGTTTATTACTGTTGATTTGCCTCCTGGACACCCAGAAAAGTAAGGGTACAGCTGAGACTGAAAATATCACAGCTAATATTCTCTTTCCTTAAACTAAGTGTGACAAATGTGTGGGCCCCGCTCTCCTGACTGGGCAGATACTGCTAATTAATCACAGATCCACTTCCTGGTGTGACCCCAGAACTTAGCAGCACACTCCAAGCAACTCTAAACTAAAGGTCAAATTTTGAACTTGAAACTAAATCTAGGGCGCCTGGGTGGCTCAGTCGTTAAGCGTCTGCTTTCAGCTCAGGTCATGGTCCCAGGGTCCTGGGATCGAGTCCCATGTCGGGCTCTCTGCTCAGCAAGGAGCCTGCTTTTCCCGCTCCCTCTGCTTCTCCCCCTGCTGTGCTCTCTCTCTCTCTCTCTCTCTCTGTCAAATTAATAAATAAAATCTTTTAAAAAAAAAGGAAAGAAACTAAATCTATTGGTTATTTCTATATTCGGCAATGCTGCCACTTGGTTCCAA
Source organism: Mirounga angustirostris (assembly GCF_029215605.1). Taxonomy (NCBI): domain Eukaryota; kingdom Metazoa; phylum Chordata; class Mammalia; order Carnivora; family Phocidae; genus Mirounga; species Mirounga angustirostris. The sequence goes on along the minus strand of NW_026991712.1, from coordinate 18,444,450 downwards.
ATCCTTCAGGGATCAGCTACTTTATACCTTATTTTTTACATGAAATATTAATATATGGGTGTTTATTCATATACTGTGGCAAGCAAGTCAGGTATAATCCACAAATCCAATGTTTATCTCAGACCGTCCAAGTGTGAGCCTGTGATGAGTCAAATCTCAAGCGTCATTTGGGAACCAAGTGTCAGAACACTAGTTCTCAGACTCTAGAGGACGTCTGATTTTCCTGTAGAGCTTGTAGAAATGCAGATTGCTGGGCACACCTTCAGAATTTCTGATTCAATGAGTCTTTGACAGGCTGGAGAATTTGCATTTCTAACACATTCCCTAATAATGCTCATGCGTACTGCTGGTCCAGGGAGCACATTTTGAAAACCACTGCACCAGTGAAAGACAACGGTCTCAGAGCAAGAAGATTTCGGCTTGAGAAATCCTTCTGGTTTTTTCTGATTTCTGTAATCTTGGGGAAAGGCAGGCCTTTCTGGCTTGAGGCTAGTGCTTTGTGAAGTGACTAATGAAAACTGATCTGCTTACCTCAAAGAGTTGTTTTAAAGATTAAATTACATAGAGGATGTGGAAGAGTCTTACAAATGGAAAAAGCTCTAGATGAGTAAATGCTTATTAGTGCTTTTGTTGTTATTTGGGGAAGGTGCCTTTTTAGCCTGGGCATTCAACATCTATTTATGGACCCACGTCCTCCTGGGCGGCTGACCAGGTTTTCTCTCCTCTCCCACAGCCCTGGGATCACTGCCGCAAGGAGCTGTATGAAGCATGTCTCTACACAATATTCCCGCATCTTTCTCAGGGTTAACCAGAGTCTACATGAAGGAAATGGTTTCAGAATGTTCTGGATGTTTGGCCCATGGCATTATTCCCCTTTGCGGGTCTATAGGGACTAAAGGAAATCTGTCAATCAGAGATGAACTAGGGTGGAACTGTCAGCCATTGGCAGTCACTCCTCAGAGATTTGCTCGTGACTCATGACAGCGACTTGCCAGGAGGAGGGGGAGGAAATCATCTGGAAAACACCCTCCCTCAGTAAAACTGAAACTAACATTCTGGAAAAGAGAGAGAAAAGTGAAAATAATGGTGAAACAAACTCAAGGTCCCCCTTAGGATCTCTATCAGTCTCAGGGTAAATTATTTCACTGGTAGTAGAAAGATCTTGACGTTCAAGTTCCTGGTTCAGACACTGGTTTGATCGTGTGTCATCAGAGATGTTATTTCCCGATTGTTATAGTCTAAAGAACTCCATGGAGGCAAAGGCCACCTCTGTCTTTTTCAGAGCTGTATCCACAGTGACAGATCAATGACAAACATGGCTGCTCAATAAATATTTATTCGGTAAAACTCTCCTAGCCTCAGTCCCCTCGGTGTCAAACAGGGCTAAGAAGGCACAGTTCTCAGGGCTCCTATAAATAGAGAGCTAACGAACAATGTCCAGAACACAGTAGGCCCTCAATAAGAAGAGGCTGCAGTTCATGGAAGTGAATGTACCAGTAAACACATATTTTTTGTTCTTAATGTCTATTCATTTAACTTACAGGCATTAACTCCTTTGAAATCTTTTGGGAACTAATGTTTTAATTATCTTTTAATAATCCTAGAAGGAAAAGAATTAACTTAAGCACAATACATCTCTGTTTTGACTTTAAGCTCATGGCACAACTAACTGTCTCTAATGAGATAAACAGAAACATTTATTCACAAGTCAACACTACCTTTCTGTTTTAATATAATTCTGTTAATTTTATGTTAATTGCATGATTTTCAGAACCTCACTTTTTTTTTCCCAGGAGACAGAGTCCAGGGGAAGGAACAGAATGAAGATCAACCCAGAGCTCTGAAAGAAAATAAAAGCAGTAAGCCCCTGAGAAACCAAATGTGGTCCTTGAGTTCACAGTCTGCTTAGATAAATGTAGAGGAATAATTCTTCACCTACGACTGTCTCTGAAGGGTCTGGAGAGTCAGGAGCCACTAAAAGAACCTTTAAATGGCTAGAAAAAAACTTGTTCTCATCACAAGACTTACCTGGAAAACTTGCACTTTGTTCACCTAGAAGGACCATGGGGAGTTATAACAGTCTCTCTCAAACCAGACCCATTCGTTCCTTTATTCATTGATTCACCTCCTCTTGTCTAGTTACTGGGAAGAAGCCCTGTTACGTGATCTTCAGAATCCTTTGCAATGCCGAAGGGCAAGCCCCAGGAAAGTCTACTCCTGGAAGTTCTGAGAATCCCAGGTTTATATATACTCACAAGCAAATTCAATCAGGTAGGAAGTGGTATTAACCTTTTCCTTTTACTCTGGTCCCTCTCTAACAGATCTATTGCCGTTGCCTCCAGACGTGGGCATGTTCATCTTCCCCTGAAATCCCTGATGTACCAAAGTGCACGCAGTTCTTGCTTTCAGTGATTGGTTCTTTTCTACGTGGAGAACAAAGCACGGCCCAGGGGCTTTCAAAGTTCCTTGTAAAAAAATATTTTGCAATTGTTCCTTCTAGGACTCTTTTTGGAAAAACATGAACACATCTCTGTATGAACCAGGGTGATACCATCAGAAGGGCAGACACTGGGAGCCATTCTTCCTAAAACCTGACTTTCTTGGTTCTCTTTTCTTGAGGCGACTTGTCTTCCAGGACACTCCATTATGGACAAATCTGAAGCTCATGCTGGAACATCCTTTTCCGTTCCAAATTGTGCTTGCTATCTCAGCCTTGAGCCCCAGCTTTTGTCTTTTCAGCATCTGTGGACCGCCCCCCTACTCACTTGCCAACTATATCTGTACTTCCATTGCCCGCTAATTCAGCCTTGACTCCCTTTAATGGCTAATTTCCCAGCCCGGATGGTCATTTCATAAGACCATAGTCATAATCCCTCCAAGTGGAACGGATTTGGGTCAGGTCCCAAAACTAAGATAAAACCGGCCTTATAATCGGCTGAACTTTATTGAGGTCTCTGTATCAAGCCCAGCACTAATAGTAATAGGAAACCTTGATAGTGTGCTTACCACTGCCACGCCCTGTGTGCTTTGCATTAGTTAACTCAGTTTTCTTTATAGCAATCCTATGAGGCCGGAACTATTATTACCCCATTTTGCAGATGAGAAAACTGAGGTGCATACAGCTAGCAAGTGGCACTGCGGTGGATCTGAGGCCAGACGATCTCCCTCCAGAGTCCATATTCTTCCCTATGTCCTAGTACTGTCCCGGGAAAGGGTGATGCGCTTTCTAAGGCTTAGCTCAATGAATCATCATCGCAACTCTATGAGATTATTACTGTTGTCATTCTCATTTTAATTTGGAAAAACAAAGGTGCAAAAAATAAAGTCCTGCAATTTATTCAGCATGGAAGTGGAATGGAAATTCACATATGACTGATACCCAAGCCCATGCCCTGAATTGCGGTTCTATTTTATATTCATCCACAGGCATCTCCCTCGTTAGCCCTGCCCATGACACCTGACCCCAGTGTTGCTCAAACTTAAGTGATGTCTGATATCATGAGACATATAAGAAAAAAGTATTTTGAACCCCAATGTTGATTTAAAATACTATGTTTCATAAATATATACAAATATAAAACTATATACGTACTTTCTATGCTTCAGTTCTTTTATGATGACAAACCCCAAATTTGTTTACAAATCAAATAAGAATAAAACCAAAAAATCAATATAATTTCAATTAGTATGAATAACCCCGACTGTCATTTCAGTGCAAGGTTTGATAGGAAAGGTGTGTCCTGAAATGACACTTGCAATGTGCCCGTGGTGACGATTGCTATGAAGCACTCACTTTGAACTTGGAGCTCCCAACCAGCATATATCCTGTGATAATGCAATCTCCCACTTGCGGTCTTTCTTTCAAGTCCCGAGGAACTTTGGTGCATTCAACATCATTTGGTTTTCACATGCACAAAGACATTTGCATAGTAAGTTCATCTTTGTTCCTACATAATTGGGCCACTGTAATGAAAATAGCTTAATTTGGTGTTGATCTGTCCATGATGTTGATCTGTCCACCACACAAGGCACATCAGGCTAGTCCCTTAACAAACTCCCGTGGAGGGTGAAGACAAGTTTGATCCCTTAGTGAACTTCATTTGAAGGTCACCTAAAATGGAAAGGTCTCCCTGCAGCTCTGAGTCTTCAACAGCAGGAAACACTTAAGGGCCTTTAAAAAAACAAAACAAAAACTTAAAATGCTATCTCAAAGTAGACCTGTAGAAAATACCCAATATACACTATTGCACAAGCATGTACACACAAACACACGCACACTGCTCTTTATGGTGTATTAAATGCTAAGTTAAATTCAAGTTTAATGTTAAATGTTCAGTGTCATGTTCAAACATTAACTCTGGATGAAGGGAAATACATTTTAAAAACTCAGAATTGTTTCCATAGGTAAGAAAACGGAATGCCTGTTACTTCCATTACCAGCAAACACAGCAACACTTTGATATTAATGTGTAAGATTTTGATTCAAAATTGAGTTGCATGTTCTGGCTTCTAAGTCAAGAAAGAAAGGGACCTGGAAGGGAATCAGGTGGAGGTCAGTCATGGAAGTCGTTTTTTTTCTTTTTGCCGTGGTGCATGGAAGAGAGCAGACTGACCGGGAGAAAAGGAGCTAATGTAGTCCTCTGAACATGAACTTCTGTGACCACAGGAGCACAGAGGTTCCAGAGTGGAGCAAGCTGTGGGATAATTGCACTCCTGGGACCAGGGAGCTTTGTATACCTTCTGGGAGGACTGAGAACCCTGTAGTTAGAAGGATTAACCTGTAGGAAATTGAGGGAAAAAGAATTCAAATTGATAAAGCTTCTGTTTTCAAAATGGAAAATGTCATTTCAGGAGATATTGATCATTTGTGTGTATTAAATAGTCGTGACACTCAATAATAGCAATAAACTAATATTTATTTGCATTTTTCTTTATGTAGATTATTTTATTTGGTCCTCTTGATGTCAACAACCACATGAGGTGGCCATAATTAATAGGTAAGGAAATTTGGCCATGCAGAGGTTAAAGAATTTGCTCGAGGTTACACATCTATCAGATGACAGAGCCAGGATTGGGGTCTAGGTTTCCACAATCCCTAAACCAGAGCTCTTAATCCCTAGCACCAAACTTCCTTCCAAAAAGCACACCCCAGGTAATCAAATCCTAATAATATAATTCACCTTAGCAATTAGCTGTCAAGCCACTTGTAATAGAGTTGACACACCTGAGACCCAGAGATATTAAATGAATTTCTCAAGGTTATACAATTAGAGGTAAAACCGGTTTCAAATTCCCGGGATCTTCTATTACATATATTATTATTTAATATAAAAACTATTCACATTCTATGTTTTAAGTCTAATTTAATTCCCACAATTCTGTGCTTTCAGTAGATAATTTTTTATATAAAGATTTTATTTATTTATTTGAGAGAGAGCAAGCGAGCATGAGCAGGGGGAGGGGCAGAAGGAGAGGGAGAAGCAGATTCCCTGCTGAGCAGGGAGCCCAGCTTGATCCCAGGACCCTGGGATCGTAACCTGAGCCAAAGGCAGATGCTTAACTGACTGAGCCACCCAGGGGACCCAATAACTTTTTAAATATTAATTTCATAGATGAGAAAATGGAGGCCTAGAATTTGTAAAGTAATTGAGTACTAATCTCAAATTTAATGGTTTTGACTTCTGTTAAAACAATCATAGTTGAATATAAAATGGAATTATCCCTGCCTTTTCTGTTAACTTTGGCCAAGCACTGCTGTCTCAGGCTGCGATGCTGGCCATCAAGCTAATTCAGCTTCCTGATGGGTTTTTTTCATATTTGAATGCCTTCTGGCTGGTTTCCAGTTTTCCTAAGCCCCATTACCTCTCATCGCCACAATCCAACAGTCCCTGAAAGCATGTGAGTGTAAGTTTGTACCAGCAGAATACTTAGAAACTAGAGTGACAGGCTATCTTGTTTCATCCAGGACTAAGAGGAAGGAAGTTTTCAGGACATGGCATTTTTAGTGCTAAAACCATGAAAGGGTAGGGAAAACCAGAGTAGGTTAGTAAGCTTATTAGGTATCTGTGATGTATAGTGTGTGTGGGGGGGGGGGGGACGACATTGGAGTCTAGCTTGATAAACACCTTCCAAGTATCATTCATTCCTTCATTTCAATGAACATTTATTTTCTTCTCTATGCCACACAACTGCTAAGCACAAGTGATCAGAGTAGGACAGAGAACCTCTGTCTTCAACAACTCCAGCATCTAGGAGATGGAGATAAGGCAAACTTACAATCACCTAGAACTCAGGCAGAATGATGAAAATAGCACTGGACGTCCAAACTCATGTTTGTGTCTCTCTATTCACAACATGGTGATGTGGCTCGCACTTGGCAGCTACCCTGTATCGCTGACGTTCCCGGGAATCTGAACTCTCCACCTGACAAGGTCAATGCGATGAAGGCTACCTTGCTAATGGTAAGCATAAGTTCTTAGCTGTTTCTAGGGGAATCCAGCTTTTAATAGGAAATCCAAGCCTCTAACAGAAAAGTCATTCTTATGGGGAAATCAATAATTATGAGATAGTTTCTTTTTTATATACATGCAAATGCCTCTTAGTTGATTTTACACAGGCACTGACAGCTTTGTTGAACATGAGCTGTTTTTTCAGGTGAACCCGTGGGGTGAATGAACCTCGGAAGACCTCTCAGGGGTATTAGCTGTGGAACACGAGGAGAGCGTATGGGAACTAAGCTATGAAAAGGAACCTTATTGGGGCGCCTGGGTGGCTCAGTTGGTTAAGCGACTGCCTTCGGCTCAGGTCATGATCCTGGAGTCCCAGGATCGAGTCCCACATCGGGCTCTCTGCTCAGCGGGGGGTCTGCTTCTCCCTCTGACCCTCTTCCCTCTCGTGCTCTCTGTCTTTCATTCTCTCTCTCTCGCAAATAAATAAAATCTTAAAAAAAAAAAAAAAAGGAACCTTATTACCATTTTCCAAACTGCCACAAGCTCTGTACATCTGCTGGTAAAGACTAAGGAAACAAGTCAGTAGGGGCCCAATGTATCCATCTGTATCATGGACCATATCCACTTAACAATCCAACAAACCTTCATGAATCGAATCTATTGACACAGAGGGAAGTATTAGAGTGAAGAACAGAGAGGAAGACTTCAAAGAGGAGGTCACACTTGACTGGAGAATTGATGGCTCAGTAGTTGTTCACTCAGAGGGCAAGAGTAGAACTGTCAACTTGGCTAATCAAGAGGTGAGCAGACAGCTATGGATGAGAAAGGTAGGAAAGAAACAGCTATGGCCAAAAGCGGAAAAGAGTTGGCCAGACAGAGGGGAAAGGGTGGGGATAAAAACACAGTATGTAGCAGGTACTGGTTATTGAACTTGAACTCTGTGCCAACCCCAGCTGTAAACTTTACTTGTATTATTTCACCAAAGCCCTGACATCAACCCTATGAAGCCAGAACCGTCCCAGTTTGCAGATGAAAAGCAGACGGAGAGTGATTTGCCTGAGGCCATGCAGATGCCTTGCATGAAGAGCTGGGCTTGGATCCCACCCCTTGAACTCAGCCGGTGCACCCGAATGCGCTTTCTCTCTCTCTCTCTCTCTTTCTCTCTTCATGGCCACACTGCACCGTAATGCGCTCTCTCTCTCTCTCTCTTCATGACCATACTGGGGACACCAGGGTCCCAGCCTAGTGAAAAGAGAAGTCCCTTCCCCAATGTCATCCTTATTTTCCTATCTTCCTACAGATGGGGATCTCTTTCTGGCCGTCGTGGAAGTGCCCTTGAACAGCTCTGTCACACTATGCTCAGAAATAAGAGGCCAGCCAGTTGGTATTAGGCCATATGATTGGTCACAACATCCTGAAAGCAAGAATCTGTGCAGATGTTTTGCTGTAACATTGGCCCCCAAACTTCCCACGTGATGCCCTCCCAGCCAAAGTCACCATTCATTCTCAATGCTCACAGACCGTGCGACTCTAGTTTCCATCCCCAAAAAGGGAAGCAGAGGAAGTGAGCTTGATAGTCCGTTAGTCTTCAAAGCACAGTGCCAAGGCATCAAACAAACAAGTAAATTTCAAAATGGAAAGCCCCCCCCCCAACTAGGACGGGGGGAACCTGCTCCGGGGGCATGTGAGACTGGCAGCTGTGCTGACAGCTGGACCTAATTGGGCTTGGGTCTGGGAAGCCTCTGGTTGCTGCAGGCCGCCTGGCACGCTGCTGAGAGGTGAGATCCAGCGAGACAAGAGTATGACTCTGCATTCCATCGGAAGCCGCCCGGGATACACTCTCTGCTAGGGGACATGGAAACATTCTAACCTACAAAGAAAGGGGCTTTCCATGGATTTCCCAACAATACGCATTTATCTGAACAGGAAAGTAAGAAAAAGCCCCGGCGGTCAGACAGAAAGCAAGTTCTGTCCTCTGCACAGTGCAGTTACTGTTCTGACTTCATTCTTATGGAAGAGACGCCCATGAAATGCACTGTTTTAAATAACTGACTATTTGCTTCTCATTTGAGATGCGTAATCTACTCAATGAAATGGGCCCTTAATAACCCTCTTTTTGAAACAGAACAATTGAGTTAGTTGCTAGTCACACATTTCTGTCTCTCACCCTGAACAAACATCCACGGAGTGAAAGAGGAAACTTTTCGGGGTTCTTCCACCATAGAAGGCTCCTTTCTGCCTTTCTGCCTTTGCTTAAGATGGTCACTTTGTCTAGAAAACTGCTTTCTCTCTGTTTAATGCTTAAGAATCCTTCCAGATAGCAATGATGGTGGTGGTGTGGTGATGGTGATGATGATTGGAATATAAGATTTGTGAGTGTATACTCTGTGCCTGATGGTGCACCCCCAAATCTGCACGGGTTGTTTCATTTATTTCTCAAAGATAAAGGGCTCTTGGTATCCCCCCACCTTTTACATGCAAGAAAACTCAGGCAGAGGACGGTATATTCTTCAAGGCATATAGCAAGTAAGTGCAAAAACACTGCACTCCCCATCAACTAAAAATTTGAAAAATACAGCACACAGCAAATGTGGGGAACAAAATTCTCATACGCTGCTGGCAATAGCGAAAACTTGGAAAATTATTTGGTAGCATTTGGTAAAGTTGACCGTAAACATACAAGTAATTCTACTTGAAGGTATATAGAGGGCCCCACCCTCCCCGAACCATCCCCAGCAAAAGGCAAATAACATGTTCATCTACCAAAGATGAAAATACAGGTAACACCAATTCCATCCCAGGGTATGTAGACCCAAATGAAATGCAAGTGTATGTTCACTAAGAGATTCATATGGTAATGTTAATAATAGCACTATTTATGGGCGCCTGGGTGGCTCAGTTGGTTGGGCGACTGCCTTCGGCTCAGGTCATGATCCTGGAGTCCCGGGATCGAGTCCCGCATCGGGCTCCCTGCTCAGCAGGGAGTCTGCTTCTCCCTCTGACCCTCCTCCCTCTCGTGCTCTCTGTCTCTCATTCTCTCTCACAAATAAAAAAATAAAATAAAAATAATAGCACTATTTATAATAGTCCCAAATTTGAACTATTCAAATGTCATCAACAGTAGAATAAATAAGAGTAGGTATAATTACACAATTGGATAATAGACAACATGAAAGTAAACAAATTACAACTAAGTGTAACAATATAGAAAAGCTCACAAAAGTATGTAGAAAGGGGCACCTGGCTGGCTCAGTCAGTAAAGCCTGTGACTCTTCATCTTGAAGTTGTGAGTTCGAACCCCACGTTGGGTGTAGAGATTTCTTAAAAATAAAATCTTAAAAAAAAAAAAAGGTAATACAGAAAGAAAGGAGTCTAAACAAAGAAAAGTACATACATCATGATTTCACTTACATAAAGTTCAAAAACAAAGTGAAATGAATCTATAGTGCTAGGAAGTTAGGGTTACAAGTTTCCTGTGGAAGATTAACTATAATGGAAGCTTCTGGAGTGCTGATTATTTTTCTGTTCTTGATCTTGGGGTTGGTTACACAAGTGTGTTCATCCAATGGTACACTTACAATTTTTTTTGCTTCTCTGTCTAAATGTATGAAATACATATTTCAAAAAAAGTTCAAAATGAAAAAAAAAAATAAAAGTCTAAACAAATTCAAAGCTTACGGTTTAACCCCTGAGTATATACCCATACTTTAAAAATAATCCAAGGGCACCTGGCTGGCTCAGTTGGTAGAGCATGCGACTTGATCTAGGGGTTGTGAGTTCGAACCCCACGTTGAGTATAGAGATTACTTAAGATATAAAATCTTTTTTAAAAAATTTAAAAGTAAACAAACAAACAAACAAACAAAAAATCCAGAGCACAATTATGCCGGCATACACACACATACACAAAACATACATACTATACATATAATATAATATAATATAATATAATATAATATAATATAATATAATATATAATGTAATATAATATAAATTTTATTTTATAATATCCTGATATATATACATATGCTATTATATGTATACACCCAATAACAAAATATATGTTGTATGTAGTATACATATATGCATGTGTCAGAATATACTCAGGATGTATTCACAGCTTTATTTATAACTTGAGAAATAGAAACAATGTGTATGTTTATAGTAGGAGTGGTTGAATGATTTAAGAAACCCTTCCACTTGGTGGAATATTATGCAGTTGCTAAAAATTTTTTCTTGGGAAAAAGTTTTCAAAACCGAGAGGAGATATATCATTCTAATCTTGAGGAGAGAATGCACTATACAATATGATTTCTACTGCACTGACTGAGAAAAGAAGAAGAAAAATCTGTGTGCATAGGAAAAGACTGAACCAACATATTCATAGTGGGTTTTGGGGGGTGATCATGGCCAAATTTTGTATTCTTTGAGCATTTCCGTATTTTCCTGATTTCAATATTCTATCTTATTTAAATAATAATAATAATAATGACTCCCTTTGTGAGGCCTACCCCCTACTGTCCCAGAGGTTATTTATATGTACTCTGCTTAAAAAGGCATTTTTTACATGTGGCCTCTTCCAGCACTTAACTTATGCTATTTTTTTTAAAGATTTTATTTATTTATTTGAGCAGGGGGTGATAGAGAGCATGAGAGGGGAGAGGGTCAGAGGGAGAAGTCGACTCCCCACTGATTCGGGGACTCCATCCTGAGACTCTGGGATCATGACCTGAGCAGAAAGCAGTTGCTTAACCAACTGAGCCACCCAGGCGTCCCTAACTTATGTTATAATTATCTGGTCCCCTAGACTGGGAGGTTCTTGAGTGGAAAACTTGTTATATTTCTTTGTACTCCTAGCTCTTAGCACAGTGTATGGAATGTAACAGCATGTCTTCAGCTATGTCCTGACTCAGTGAATATGTATGTATGATCTGAATCAGTGTAGTCTATAAAGAGCCAGATGTTTAAGATGTGATGTGTCCATGCTTTAGGAAACTGACACGACAAGCTACTGTGATCAACATGTTCCCATCTTGGCCAAAGCAATGAAATTAATTTGCCAATAGGAGAATACTTTGGACTCTTAATATCCTTGATTAGAAGACCACAAACAACTTTCTCTACAGCAGATACTCTCTTGGTTTTGAATGGAGAAACTGAGGTTCAGAATGTTGAGGAACTTGTTTAGCTTATGAAAACACTATGGAGAGAGATAAATAGAATCCATGCTATACATTAGACTTGTATACTTAAATATTCTTTGTTAAAAGAGTAGATCTTAAGCATTCTTACTGTAAAAAAACGGGGTCGGGGGAATATGTGAGGCGATGAGTGTGTTAACTTAATTGCATAATTGACATTTGCAGTTAATTAACATTCGCAATCTCTTTTAGTATTACACAATCAAATGTATAACACAACCAAATGTATGATTTGGTTCAGGATTTATTCATAGATGCCTAAGAAACTCATAGCACACAAGCATATTTCTGACAAAGACTTTTGATTTTCACTTTTTTTGAGAGAGAGAGAGAGAGAGAGCTCGCGCATGTACTCATGTGCATGAGGGCATATAAGGTGAGGATGGGTGGGCAGGGGGAGAGGGAGAGAGAGAATCTTAAGCAGACTTCCTGCTCAGCATGGAGTGCTACGTGGGACTCATCTCACCACCCTGAGATCATGACCTGAGCAGAAATCAAGAGCCAGATGCTTAACTGACTGAGCCATGCAAGCTCCCCAACTTTCTTTTTTTTTTTATTAATAAAATAAAGGCAGTATTATGTGATGGAAATAGTACAGAACAACAGACTCAAATCTGAGTTCAAACTCTGACTCTGTTCTTTAAAATATGTAAGCTTGGGCAACATACTTAGCCTCTTAGGACCTTAATTTTTTTCCTCTATAACATGGAGATGGGTTTTCTATTCTGTTCCATTGATCTATGTGTCCATCTGTCTGCCTTTACCACATGGTCTTGATTACTGTAGCCTTAACATCAGATAGATATGACCCCCTCCTACTTCATTTTTTTTTCAAAACTGTTTTAGCTATTTTGTCTTTGTGCCTTTCCATATGAATTTTAGAATAACCTTTGTGTGTCTACCAACAACCTTGCTAGAATTTTAATAAAAAATGGTATTAAACCTACAGATCAATTTCAGAAGAACTGACATCTTTACTATGATGGAACTTCAGTCAATGAACATGGTATGGCTCTTCATTTATTTAATCTTTTAAAAATATTTCTTTCGGGCGCCTGGGTGGCTCAGTTGGTTGGGCGACTGCCTTCGGCTCAGGTCATGATCCTGGAGTCCCGGGATCAAGTCCAGCGGGGAGTCTGCTTCTCCCTCTGACCCTCCCCCCTCTTATGCTCTATCTCATTGTCTCTCTCAAATAAATAAATAAAATCTTTTAAAAAAAATATTTCTTTCATTAGCATTTTGTAATTTTCAGATATTGTAAACGCTTTGTTAGATTTATACCTCAATATGTTAACTTCCTTGGAGAAATTGCAAATGATATTGTAGTTTTAATACATATGTCCATGTGTTTGCTATTATGATTTATGATTAATTTTTGTGTTGATCTTATAGCCTACAACCTTACTGAACTCACTTAGGTATACAAGTTTTGGGGGGCTTTTAGAAGGATAGGTTTGGGATTTTCTACATACATAATTATGTCATCTGCAGAAAGGACAGTTTTATTTCTTGCTTTCTAATTTGTATGCTTTGATTTCTTTTTATTGCTTTATTGTGGTGGTTACTTTTCCATTACTATGTTGATTAAGGGTAGTGAGAGTAGACATTCTTGTCCATCACAACATTTTAACATCTTTTTTTTTTAGATTTTTAAAAAAATTTTTTTATCCATTTGAGAGAGAGAGAGAGCATAGGCGGGGGAGTGCCAGAGGGAGAGGGAGAAGCAGACTCCCCGCTTGATCCCAGGACCCTGAGATCATGACCAGAGCCAAAGGCAGACACTTAACTGACTGAGCCACCCAGACATCCCACAACATTTTAATATCTTAAAAATCTCCAAAATCAAGCCAACAAGTAGACACTTTGTGCCCTAAATGCATTTCATTATCTGTTGGGGTCCTCTTCTCTCCATGAACTTCCAGCCTTGTGTGAAGGATATCCTCAATAAGGACAATAATAAATAATGCAAAATTAAGTGCAGCTTTGAATTAAAATGATAGAGACTCTAAAATGAGTCAGATTTCAGAGCTACAAATATTTATGTTGTGCTGAGTACATGTCAGATAGTGTTCTAAGAGTCCGGAATACAGAGTGAACAAGAGAGATTCTCTGCCATTGTCAAGTTTACATTCCAGTGAGGGAGATAATAAATAGATATATAATAAGTCATATATTGTAAAGTGCTATAAAGAAAAATAATAAAGCAGGCGGGGACCACGTGATGGGGCGAGGGCAAGCTTTTAGATAGTGTGTTACCTCTTTGAATAGGTACCCTTTTTGTGAGTGTCCCCTGAATCAGGGCAAATGACCTCAAGGTAGAAGAAATAGCACACACAGGAGTCCTCGAGAAAATGAGCCTTTGTGTGTTTGTGAACCAGCAAGAGGGCCACTGTGGCTGCAAGGGAGTTAGGAATGAGAGAGAGAAGTAAGAAATGAAACTGCAGATGTCAACATGGAGAGTGTGATGAAGGACCTCTTAGGCTATGAAAAATACTTTGGATTATTTTTTAAGACTGATGAGAAACAATTGCTGCTTCCCGTCAGGGAAGTGACTTGATGTGATTTATGTATCAAAAAGACCACTCTGTGACTTTTGCGGCAGAGCGTTACTGTGAAGACCACATGATCACAGAAGGATGGGGTTTGTTATATTAATATGAATTCTATTTCAGGACGCCTGGGTGGCTCAGTGGGTTAAACGTCTGCCTGCAGCTCGGGTCATGGTCCCAGGGTCCTGGGATCGAGTTCTGCATCGGGCTCCTTGCTTGGAGGGGAGCCTGCTTTTCCCTCTGCCTGCCACTCCCCTGCACCCCCTGACAAATAAATAAATAAAATCTTTAAAAAAGTATTAATTCTATTTCATAGAATCAAATGACTTTCCACATGACCAATAGAAATGTGTCACTTTGTTATCTGGTAGAAACATAACCATGCGGCCATTAGAGTGGCATGCTGTATGAATGAAATCTAGGAGAAAAAGAATTAAAATCCTACCAATCATTATTTTAGTAGCCCTGTGATATCATAGTATTAGAAATTGAATTATCTGGGGGCACCTGGGTGGTTCAGTCTGTTAAGCATCTGTCTTTGGCTCAGGTCATGATCCCTGTGTCTTGGGATCTCTGCTCAGCAGGGAATTTGCTTTTCCTTCCCCCTGCTCTTGCACTCTCGCTCACTTTCTCACTCTTTCTCTCTCAAATAAATAAAATCTTAAAAAAAATGAATTGGATTATTTCAATTTTAGAGGACCATGAATATTAACTTATGTGCACCTTTTTTGTCATTTTAATGATTAAGGTAAACTCCCCATCCAGGCATTCTGCTAAAGATCTTTGATTGTAAAAGGCCATTTTGGTCTTTTTTCGTTTTTATCAAAGAGCTAAAACCCTTCAGAGGGGGGAAAAAAAACCAATCTCATTGGGCATAGCCTTATTGCTACATGAAACATTGTAACCAGGAGGATGCCTCCTCCTCTATCCCCACAGTCCATTCTTACATGGTACACCCTCCAGCCTTCAATACATCATCTCCACTTTCAATGTCCTTCCAAAATTTACCCAGCTAAATAATTTTTTTTATTCTTTGAAATTCTATTCAGGCATCACAATTTTAATACTTTCTCCATATTACCTCAGAGACAGTTAATCACTCCCTCTTATACACTCCTTACACCTTTTTTGTAGTTCTGCCATTACAAATAATAACCAAAATTGCTAACGTTTGAGCATTTTTAACCTTGTTTTTAATTCTTTTTAGTTTTTTTTTTAATATTTTATTTATTTATTTGACAGAGAGAGACACAGCGAGAGAGGGAACACAAGCAGGGGGAGTGGGAGAGGGAGAAGCAGGCTTCCCCCTGAGCAGGGAGCCCGATGCAGGGCTCGATCCCAGGACTCTGGGATCATGACCTGAGCCGAAGGCAGACGCTTAACCACTGAGCCACCCAGCCGCACCAATTCTTTTTAGTTTTTTTATTAAAGTATAACTGACACGCCATGTTACATTGGTTTCAGGTGTACAGTGTAATGATTGGACAAGTCTCTATGTTATGCTAGGAGCATTTATTTTATACTAGAAAAGACATGTGGCATATTGTATTATTTTTCTCCTATTACAAATAAGAAACGTGAGATTAAGAGCTGGTAAGTAACTTATAGGGGCCCGGAACTACTGAGTTGCAGAAAAAGAAAAAAACAACAATGTGAATCTCATCTAGCTTTGTGCTGCTTGAATGGTAGCCGTTATTTAGATGCGGAGTTTCTAACGTGCACATTGGGGCTTCCTGAGGTGCCTCCACAACCATAGAGGGCTGCAGGATCTTTTAGATTTTTAAGGGAAATATGGTGCTGTACTCTCTACCAGACACTGTAGGAACCTGCAGCTTCAGGTAATTCACAGTTCCATTAGAGGACACTGCATTCTTTTCAACGGCCTCATAAATTTACAAAGCTGGGTTTCCTACGGTTGCTGTGATAAACACTGAGCAAAAAAAAAAAAAAAAAAAGTGTGGAACAGGAAATGAGGGTGATGAGGTCCAACCTGATTTCCAGTTTTGAAAAGCTGTGCCTGACAATTGCCCACATCTCATCAGTAAGGAACTGTGGCTATTTAAGAACGAAATAAAAATGTTTTTTTTTTCGGGGCGCCTGGGTGGCTCAGTTGGTTGAGCGGCTGCCTTCGGCTCAGGTCGTGATCCTGGAGTCCCGGGATCGAGTCCTGCATCGGGCTCCCTGCTCACCAGGGAGCCTGCTTCTCCCTCTGACCCTCCCCCCTCTCATGTGCTCTCTCTCTCTCTCATTCTCTCTGTCTCAAATAAATAAATAAAATCTTTAAAAAAAAATGTTTTTTTTCTTTCAATGTATGTGTGTGTGTTTTTCCCCAAAGGGCTTATAAAGTAAGACACAAATACTTATGAGGTTGCTTGGATGTAACTAGTTAATTAAAGGAACTTTCAGGTATTTCTTTTGGTCCAGGGGTGCTGTGAAAAAAAAAAAAAATTGCTGAGACACTAAAGACACCATGAGGAGAGAAAGTTGGGGAATTTCTGGCTGAGATAGTTGCCTCACCTACCAGATGGTGATTTGCTTAAATGCAGAGTAAAATCAGATTGGGGGGAAGTAGATAGCAGAAGCAATCTTTTTCTTCAGGTTTGTCTCTCTCCTCTGTAGAGTTGGAAAGATTTTTGCTACAAGAAACAAATTATCCTACTCATCTTGTCTTAATCAATAAGGAGGAGTCAGGGAAGCATGCAATGGGGACCGGCCTGTGTAGTATATTCTCTTGTTTACCTCCTTTCAAGGAACGGGTCTCCTTTGCCTATGTTTGTTAGCATACATCCGTAAATTACATTGCCACCACCTTCAGGATAATCACATAGATAATTACTAAAAAAGGAACTGAAAAATCCTAATAAGGAATATCGAGAAATGATATGAAAAGAAAGCTTTCGTGCCATTTTTTGCTAAATTCTCTGGACAGCTACATCAAAGGTATCTCCTTTTGGGTATTTAATCCCTATTCATGAGGAAAAGAAGTCTACATGGATTTATAATTTCATTGCAAATGATTAATAGAGAATCGCCAGCTCACTTGGGGGCAAAAGAGATTGGGGAAAGGTATATCCAATTTCTTGTCCTTCATGGAATATTCATTGACATTTCTAGATGAAAACTAGGGTTGCCCAATTTATCCAATAAAAATTCAGGTTGTTCAGTTCAATTTCAATTTCAGATAAACAAAGAACTTTTGTATATAAGTATGTACCAAATATTGCATAAGGCATACATATACTAAACTTTTTGGTATAAGTATGTACCAAATATTGCATAAGGCATACATATACTAAAAAATTACTCCTTATGTATCTAAAATTCAGATGTATCTAAAATACAGGGTGTCCTGTACTTAATCTAGCAACTCCATTGAAAACAGAAATTCACTTCCAATATACTTATGAATATGAATAGAATTTAAGTATTACCATTTTGCAAGCTCCTAAGGAAATAATGGATCTAGAACAGTGATTTTTGAAGTGTAGTTCCCTGAGCAGAGGCATTGCCATCATCGGGGAGGCTGTTCAGATGCAAATTCTGGGGATCCACACCTACCTGTACATCAAAAATGCTGGGGGTAGGGCCCCCAAATCTGTGTGTTTTTGGGGTTTTTTAAAAAGATTTTATTTATTTGTCAGAGACAGAGAGAGCACAAGCAGGGGGAGTGGCAGGTAGAGGGAGAAGCAGACTCCCCACCAAGCAGGGAGCCCATGCAGGGCTTGATTCAGGACCCCGGGATCATGACCTGAGCTGAAAGCAGACACTTAACCGACTGAGCCACCCAGGCGTCCCACAAAATCTGTGTTTTAATGAACTTTCCAGGTGATGCGGATCTGCAAGTTGTGGTAGGCAGAATAATCTTCCTCCAAAGATGTCTATGTCTTAATCTCCAGAACCTTCGAACAGCTGAGGTTACATGGAAAAGTGGAATTAAGATTGCAGAGGAAATTTTGGTTACTAATGAGCTAATGTTATGGAGCGTATCTGGTGTCATCCAGGTGGGACCAATGTAATCACGAGCATCTTTAAGAGAGTCATTCAGAGGACGACGTGACATGGAAAGAGGGTAGTGAGAGATGCAACGTTGCTGCTTTGAAGATGGAGGAAGAAAGGCTATGAGCCAAGGAATGTGGGTGGCCTCTAGCAGCTGGAAAAGGCAAGGAAACAAATGCTCCCCTAGAGCCTCCAAAAAAGAATGCAGCCCTGGTGACACCTGGGTTTTTAATCCAGTGAGATTTGTTGGCCTTTTAACCTACACAACCGTCCAATAATTTTTTCGTGTTTAAGCCGTGGAGTTTGTGGTCATTTGTGAACAGCAGGGAAAGAAAGCTAATAGAGCAATGATCAGGAATGCTTGCTAAAACCATTAGCTAAAAGACAGTACTCCAATACCAGGGTGGGACTTGGCTGGAGGTTAACATCAGACCCTTCAGTGGTTATTCATGTGTGTTATTTCTAACTTATTTCTAACTTATTTTACTTACCTATACGTACACCATTTATGTCTTTTAAAAAGAAGCATTTCATCGTTTCTAGGGTTTACAGCTACACAGACATAATAACAAGCATCAGGTAGACTCTAGGCTGAATGTTTGTGTCATCCCCACCCCACCCCCACACCCCATTCATATGCTGAAATCCTAGCCCCCTACGTGATTGCATTAGGAGGTGGGGCTTATGGGAGGTGATTAAATCCGGAAACTGGAGGCTTCAGGAAAGGGATTTGTGCTTTTATAAAAGAGGTCCCAGAGAGCTCCCCCACCCCCAGCCCCAATCCCTTCTGCCAAGGGACGACACAGGCAGAAGACAGCCATCTGTGAACCAGGAAGCAGATCCTGAGTCTGTTGGCACCTTCATCTTGGACTCCCTTGCCTTTAGAACGGTGAGAAATACATTCCTGTTGTTTATAAGCCACCAGGTGTATGGCATTGTGTTATGCGGTCCGGACAGACCGAGACCAGGTAGCTTTGAGAAATCATGAGATTCGACACAGTGTTGACAGCATGAGCTAACTGGGTATGCTGCTCTGGTGTAGCCGGAAGTCTGAACACGTCTACCTGCTTGCTTGCAATGATTTCTCATACAAGTGTAGCATACCTATTTCTCCCCTTTCCCTTCTGAGTAACAGGAATCTCCTTGGTGAGTTATTTTGGGAATTGGCGTAGGGATAACTAGGGGATAAGGGGAAGAGCTAGGGACAGGTGTCCCAGAGGTCTCTTAAAGCAGCCACAGAAGGAAATTTTTATATCATGACTTTACCACAGACACAGAATGCATCAAGTTTTAACAGTTTCCCAAGAAAGAGTTCTCATTTTCTCCACATATTCTGTGTGTACTTAAGTCTGACTAAATTAGCATGAAGGAAGAATATTCATGTGAATCCTACCAATTAACTAAAATTTGGAAAAATAAACAATTTTCTGTTTCTTTTAATGTTTATTAAAAACATCATCTGTGGCCATTTAAAACCTCTGCCAACACTTTTGACTGACAAAGAATCATTAAATTTTTCTTCATTATTGTCGTAGTATTAATAGTAATACACAGCTGTAAAAAAAAAAAAAAAAAAAAGACTTGCTAGGGGATATAGAACCATCAGTCTGTGTGAAACACTTGGACCGGGTCCTCAACAACCTCTTAATAAGAAACCTTTGGAGACTTTCTTATTGATGTGCTTTAGCTGCCTCATCCTAAATCACAAGAGCCAACTGATCAATTTTCACGAATTTTGCATAACTGTTGTTTAACATGACTGTTATTGAAATTTGAATTCTATAAAATTACAATTGTAAAAATCATATTAAAAAGTTAATATGCTCCAGGGCGCCTGGGTGGCTCAGTTGGTTGGGCAACTGCCTTCGGCTCAGGTCATGATCCTGGAGTCCCGGGCTCGAGTCCCGCATCGGGCTCCCTGCTCGGCGGGGAGTCCGCTTCTCCCTCTGACCCTCCACCCTCTCATGCTGTCTCTCTGTCATTCTCTCTCTCAATAAATAAATAAAAATCTTAAAAAAAAAAAAGTTAATATGCTCCAAATACATCACTTTCTAGTTATTTTACGACATTTTACTATCCTCTATGCTCTGAGGTTATTCACATTTATCATGTCTGGACGGTAGTGGTGCACCGCTGAGCACCTCTTCCCACCTCTGTGTTCGGTAAAATCACTTTGGTAGCTTGAAGGAAGCCATAGTGGGAGTATTTACACAACAGAAATGAGCATATGTTACAAATGAGTTGTGATACATCCATAGCATACCACTCATTCCAATTCAAATGAATCATCTGGAAGCAGGTGTATTACAAGAGGCCATGATATCCTGACTTCACATTCAAAATGGATCAGTCTTGACGGATATTGGAAATTCTCCTAATTAGAAGAGAAGTTTAAAAAACAACACACAAATAGCACAAGTCAACATTTTCCTAAAATGATACAGGCTTTTCAAAAAATTAGTAAGTTGTATTAACTTTTATTTCAAATCTAATCTTTCTTTTTTTCTTTCTCTCTCTCTTTTTTTTTTTAAGATGCGTGTATTTATTTTAGAGAGAGAGCACACACATAGCCAGGATGGAGGGGCAGAGGGAGGAGGGAGAGGGAGAAAGAAAATCTCAAACAGACTCCCTGCTGAGCACAGAGACTGATGCAGGACTCAGTCTTACAACCCTGAGATCATGACCTGAGCGGAAATCAAGTCAGATGCTTGACTGAGCCACCCAGGTGCCTCCAAATCTGATCTTTTTTTAATGGAAATTTTTGTTTTTGACTTGAAGGATCATAAGCTCTGAGAATTAAAAAAGGAAAACTTATGTTCTATAAGGCTCTTGCCCACCCTCTCCCAAATACAACAGTCATTCTCCCTCAGGTAGGAAATGCTGTGGTCCTGAATTTTGACAATACACTATTTGCATCTAGAAGAGCTATGATCTTTTTAACCTTTTTCAAGTGTTCATGTTTTAATGTATTTATCTTCCCTGTAACATTATGGATAAGTTAAAGTAAGTTCTCCTAAACTATAGAGACACATCCTCATTGCACATTTCCTCAACATATTTTATGGTTTAAATACATGGTTTACCATGTATTCTATGTTAATTACTATGCTTTGAATCCAGTTTTTGTTTTCTGCCATCTTTCTAGTCAATTATTGCAAAATTTTAATGAATTGTTACATAAAATTCACCTAAGATAGTTGCTAAATGTATTCAAATACTCAGATTTCAAGATATCACTCCCAAAGACTCTGCTTCAGAAAGTGGAACTAGTTAACAGAAGCTACAATTGTGGGCATTCTTGTTGAAGTGGAGATAAAAATAATCTTCATTCCAGGAGTTTATAGAAAATACAGCCCAGTCCACCATTGTCACGTTTATCTGTAGTTGGGAAGCTGGAGAACCAGAGAAAAAGGAATTTAACATCCTTTATTTATTCACTAAATATATATTTAACATGAAGTATGTCGCACTTGCTTCTAGGTGCTGGGATTACAATGTTGAACGAAACAAAACAAAAATCTCTGCATGACCAAGAATATTTAGAGAGAATACTCAAGATGAATTTGGAGATTAAAAACATGTGAAAATAAGCATATATATGTCCAGGGGCACCCGGGTGGCGTAGTCAGTTAAGCGTCTGCCTTTGGCTCAGGTCGTGATCCCGGGGTCCTGGGATCAAGCCCCACACGGGGGAGTCCCTGCTCAGTGAGGAGTCTGCTTCCCCCCCCACCCCTCCCCCTGCCCCTGCTCATGCTCTCTCTCTCTCAAATAAATAAATAAAATCTTTAAAAAAAAAAGAGTACATGTGTCTTAGGTGGTCTCTGGAGAGGTACCAGCTGGGATGTGGGGGGCAGGGTTGAAGCTAAAGGGTTAGGAGAGAAGACACATCGAGGATAGAGGGCAACTGAAGCCAAATCAATCAGTGTATATACGTCACAGTTTTAGGGCTGTTCATTGTCCAGCAGAAGCTGGGATTCTCTGATACACAGGCAGACTTCCTTGTCAGAAATTTTAGAGACATCAGGTGCTCCTGAAGGAGGACCTCCACGTGTGGTCATGCAGGCCGGACATGGCCCAACTCCAGGCGGCGCTATGTGCCTTGGCATTTGCCCACGTCACCTTAGCTGTGTCATGTAACAGCTCTGCTCCAGGTCATGTTCCAAGAGCTCACCATGACCAGCATTGGGAGATTCTCTCTACTTTCATAGATTTATTCTCACCTAGATAATTTTTAAAATCTTGTCAAATGACATGGGGGATAATTTACATCCGGACCATATAGATTCCTTTAGCTCTAACTTCCTATAGGGCTAACTAATTCTGTAATTGTTATAGTTTTTAGATAACTTGAGGATTTAGAAGAAGAATAGAACAAATCCCACTCATTTTTCAGGGCTCAACTCGAGTCTCACATCTCCCCAACACCTCTTGCTCACCATCACTGCTTTCTCTAAACTCCTCTAACAATTACGCTCTGAACTCTCCCAGGCCTAGGTCAGAACAAAATAGGTTCTCAGGAAAAGGGCTGTTGAGAATAAACAAGATGCTAGAATAAGTCATATTAGTATATGTAATAAATCCATTATATATAATACACATATAGATTATGTATATATTAATACAGTTCTAGGTACATAGAAAGTGCTCAATAAATATCTGTGAAGTCCACAAATCATCAAGTATTCTCTGACTTTCCATATTCAACTGGATTAATTTTCTTTTTTCTTTTTTAAAGATTTTATTTATTTATTCATGAGAGACAGAGAGAAACAGAGGGAGAAGCAGGCTCCCAAGGAGCGGGAAGCCCGATGCGGGACTCGATCCCAGGACCCTGGGATCATGACCTGAGCCAAAGGCAGACGCTTAACCATCTGAGCCACCCAGGCGCCCCAACTGGATTAATTTTCTAAAAGTAACTATTCACTGAAACCCCTATCTTTATATAGTCCTGAGACCAGGGGAAAGAACTCCATCTGTTTTCTAGAACTAGTCTCAGTTCCATGGGGAAAGAAAGCAGTCACTCCTGAGGCTATGCCCAAGGACAAGGCTTGCCATGGATCCTGATGATTGGGAAACATTAGACCAGAGGTCAGATTGAAACACACATTTCACAGTTATGTGTATATCAGATCATTACCTTATACATCACCTTAAATATATACAATTTTATTTGTTAAATACACTCAATAAGCAAGCAAACAAACAAACAAATAAATTGGAAAAATTGCAGATGTCTGGGACAGAAGAAAAAAAACTTTTTTAAAAACAATAGAACAGGGACGCCTGGGTGGCTCAGTTGGTTAAGTGTCTGCTTTCAGCTCAGGTCATGATCCCAGGGTCCTGGGTTCGAGCCCCGCATCAGGTTCCTTGCTCAGCGGGGAGCCTGCTTCTCCCTCTACCTTCCACTCCCTCTGCTTGTGCTCTCTCTCTCTGACCAAGAAATAAAATCATGTTAAAAAAATAAAAATAAGGGTGCCTGGGTGGCTCAGTCGTTAAGCGTCTGCCTTCGGCTCAGGTCATGATCCCAGGGTCCTGGGATTGAGCCCTGCATTGGGCTCCCTGCTTGGCGGGCAGCCTGCTTCTCCCTCTGCCCCACTCCCCCTGCTTGTGTTCCTGCTCTCGCTGTCTCTCTCTCTGTCAAATAAATAAATAAAATCTTTAAAAAAATAAAAATAAAACAATAGAACAAATTAGTAAAACTTATAACATCTCTGGTCACGGTCATAATAGGTGAAGACTTCTAGCAGCCAGCAGATTCCTTAAAATTCCTTTCAAAAAAATCTTAAAACTATCCCTCTGCTCTTATTCAGCTGCTTCTGAGCAAGCCAACTGCCATCACACACATACACACACACACACAAGCAGGTGCACACTCAAGCACACACACATATACTCATGAACACACACACAGACACACACACTTAACCTGTCATAGACTAAGTGTGGCTCACAGGATGGAGTTGGGGGGAGGAGGTGTAATTGTACTTCTCTGCTTGAAAAATCAGGTTTTATTTTGTCATTATAACCATTCTATCCTTTGTCATAAAATATTTCGGACTCATTTGGTTTAAAGTTATCCCTGGAATTTACACTTTTATTTTTTAAAAATTCAAAAAAATCATTCCAAGTGCAGGTAGGACCCAGGTCCCTAAATAATTTCCACAGCCTCAGGAACGAGGGGCAATTCCTTCCTTCCTCCTGTGAATTGGTAGAGTCCCCCAAAGAAGGTTTAAAATAAGGAAGGACTCACTGCACTCTGATTATTTGTTTTAGAGGAAAGAACTGATCCGAAGGACTGAACCATCAACCAGACCACGCAGCTAACATGCAGAGGCCTTTGTATGGAAGCGCGCTAGCCTCATTAGATAAAGACAGGACGTGACAGGAAATCAGACAGTTTATTTTAACGATCTTATCCTGTCTCCCATCATAATGTAAACAGCCATCCCCTTCGCTAGCCAGCCGACACCGCTTTCCACGGCCTCGTGCGGCCACAAATGTGAGGCCCACACCAACGAGCCGTTGCTGGCCGAAGATAAGGAGGAAAGAGAGTGTCCATATGACACGGTTTATTTATTTTATCCGAGGCGGCAACTGTCAGGAGAAGACCATAAATGCCATGCTCTTTACCGTGGACAGGCTGTCAACTTCAAAGTGGAGGTCTGAGGAGAAGAGTCTGGAATCGTGTCCCCTCCTCCATGAAGCAAACCCTCCCAACCCCTGAGTTAAGCCGAACTTCTCCAGTGTCTGTGAAATGAAACACGCACACCGTAGGCTGCGATTTTGCTGGCAGGTAGGAGTTGTTAAGAAGGCCCCTGCTTCTTGAGAGGGTTAAGAACTGCCAAGGAAGAAAACTCAGTGCACAGCGGACAAGAGCGGAGTTGTGTTAACCCTTGGCCCGTGGTATTCCTGGCCTTTTTGCGTTACTCACTTCAGGATATTTTAAGAAAGAGGACTGTGTTTTCTGACTGCAAATATGAGTGCAGCAGGTTGAACCAGGATACACCAAATATTTTTCTAACTGAGGGAGACCAATGTAGAATTTAGATGCCAGCAAGATGACTAAACAGCCAGTTGTCTCATATTTACTCATTTAGGGCTGATGGGAGTGGAAAGAAACAGCCGGTGTGAGCTATTTCTATGGGAAGCAACAAGATACAGCATGCCATAGGAGATTATTTTAAACTCAAGGGACGTTATTGTCCCAGGTCCTTTATAGAGCCCTCGCCCTCTGGAAGCTTCTTTGTCAATGTATATACACATACACGAAGAAGCTTTAGCTGCATTTCAAGGGTGGGGGTTTTTTTGGGGGTTTTTTTTGGTCAGCACACTTTGCCTTTCAACCATAAAATATGTCTGTGTGATAAGAAAGAAAAGAACACTGTATTCAAAGTTAGAACTCAAGTTGCTTTTAAAAGAGCAATGAAAAAGAAAAAGGAATTTAAAAACAAAACAAAACAAAACAAAAAAGCAAAAATAAAACCTCAAAAGTCACGTTGAGCTACATTAGCCCTTATTGGTCACAAGAACTGCCCTGTTAATAAAGCGCTGTCCTTATTTTTCATGTGTGATGTAGAATGACTGAGTGGCCTCCACTTTTTTCCACAAGCAGTTGCTAACCGCCTCACGAAAGCCTCCCAAGGACCGAATGCTTGAGCACACTGACTTTTCCATTACTAACACTTCCAGTATATGCTCCAGAGCCAAACTCGGAGTCTCCCCGCCACTCGGGAAATAGCCAACTTGGATTCTCCGGAGGAGAGCTTCAGGTAGTGCCTATTCATATTCCATTTAATAGTTGAGGAAACTTGATCCCGAAATGCAATTCTAAGGAAGGGTCTCTGTTTTCATAGAATTTTAGAGCCAAAAGCAATTTGGGGGCACTTCAAAGTCAATATCCTTTTTAATGGGTATAGCCTCAAGATCTAGCAAATTCCCTGGCATTTCAATGCTCCATTGAGGTTAGCTGATTGATACCAATGGCCTTTTTTCAGATCCCCATGGCTTTTGTTTCCAATATTGGTTCTCATTATTCAAGATTCTTGCCGTGGCCATGGAAGGGTATTGTGCAGGTACTGAGTGGAAGAGGTATTGGGTGTCTGGCTTTTTAAATTTTTTTCTTTGCCAAATCCCTGCTAGTTGTGTTTTGTTGTAGCTGTTATGGTCGTTGTTCTGTTTGCTTGTGTGTCGTTTTGTGTTATCTGTTTCTTTCTCCAAAAGACTAGTATGGGAAAACATATTAGATGTCTTTTCTTAACTGCTTCATCCTGATGTCAGTTTCCTCCATTGCCAGGCCTCACACACTCATTCACACACTCACACTCATTCTCACAGACTTTCCCTCACTCATGCACACTCGCACACACGTGCGTGCACACGCACACACACACAGATTTGGGACTCCTGTGAGGGTCTTCTCTCAGGACTTCAATCATCCTCAGAAATCAATTATTTGCTTCTATTACCTGCCACATTCCCCAATAAGGACAATTTACTTTTTAAGGCAACTCTTAAAAGTTGCAAAAAATTCAAGTCTCCCCATCTTCACTCCCAACTCCCAACATGTCTTTCACGATGACCTTTCAGTCCTGAGCTTGGTGCTATTTTATAGAAGGCCCTTTCAGACCCCTTTTATGCTACAACCTCAGAGAGAAATTAAATGTTTTGACCAAGGTCTCAAATAAATTAGTTGCAGAAATAAGATGAGGATCCAGGTTTTCTGGCTCCCAGTTCAATGCAGTTTTCATTACACCCGACTGAAGTCGTCGGTCCAGGAGACCTAACATTCTCATAGGGAAAAAAAAACAAGGCAATATGAACAACAATAATCACATTGTACAATGATTTCTCTAGAGTTATAAATGTCTACCACGTTACTCAATGAAATAAAATGATGCCAAATCAAATAGGATAAGCTGTGCCCAGAGGCGATCAGAGGGTAACTACATAAATGATGCAACCCCAGGCAAACCGTAAAATAATTGTGAGATTGATCAGAGGGCTAAGGAAATACTAGAATGGTGGTGACCCAAGAATTTCTGATGGGAAAGGGCTTAATGAGAGCTTAGCAGCTATGATGTCTCCAAAAAAAAAAAAAAAAAAAAAATCCACTCCAACAACAAAGTACACCTGCTTTCGCATAAATAGCATCATTGCTTACATTGTGGCTATTGTCCAAAATACCCTTCCCTTTTTTTGTCCAAGCCCTATCTTTCCCTCAAGATTATATTTTGCCCCATGAAGAGTTCATGAGTCTTGGCCCACAGTTTTTTCACCTTACTCTTAAAACCTTAGTCTGTGCTTTCACTCTGCTAAAAATCTTTTTTTTTTTTTCAAAAAGATATTCTATGTCTTCTGTCCCCCAGTTGACTGGAAACCCCTGTGCCTTCCAATTAATTGGGGTTTTTTTCCCACAAACAGCGTAATACAACTCAATACATTTCTTTTTCTTTTTTAAAGATTTTATTTATTTATTTATTTATTTATTTATTTATTTATTTGAGAGAGAGAGAATAAGTGGGAGGGAGAGGAAGAGAGAATCTGAAGCAGACTCCATCGTGAGCACAGATCCTGACAGGAGACTCGATCCCACAACTGCAAGATCATGACCTGAGCCAAAGCCTAGAGTTGGATGCTTCTCTGACTCAGCCATCCAGGCACCCCACTACATTTCTGATAGTGAACCGACTCCGGGGTCAGGGAGGAAAGTTATGTGGGAGTTACAGTAAGAGGTGTGGAACATTCTGAGTGTGTCTCAGAGGTGTGGGACCTGCATTTGTAGTCGGTCTCTCCTTGCATCCCTCACGCCTCCATGTAGAAAGTCACCCATGGCCATGAGAGCTCTGCCTGAAATTCCTGAATAAGCCAGAAACTTATTCTACCCTGAGGGCAAAGACTTAGTATACATTCAGGTATGCAAATGTCAATCAAAACTAGGGAGCAAAAATTATTTACAATTATATTTAATGAGTCTGAAATTGGAATGCAGGGCCAGAGAATGGATGTTTTTCCCCTAATTTTTAAATTTATGTTTTGGCGAAAGAATGCATGATCTTAAAAAAAAAATCAACTATTAGAATGGCCAACATCTGGAGCATTGACAATACCAAAGTAAAAAGACAGTAAAAAGATTAGTGGTTGCCAAGTTTGGAGGAGAAGAATAAAAAGGCAGAGCACAAGATTTTTAAGGCAGTGAAAGTACTCTGCGTGATACCATAATGATGGATATATGTTCTCCTACATTTAACCAAACCCATAGAATGTACAACACGCAGAGTGAACTATATTATGAACTACAGACTTGGGGTGACAATGATGTGTCAAATGCTGGCAAAGATGTGGAACAACATGAACTCTTATTAATTGTTGATGGAAATGCGAAATGGTACAGTCACTTTGAAAGACATTTTGGAGGTTTATTACAAATCTAAAAATACTCTTACCATACAATCCAGCAATCAGACTCCTTGGTATTTACCCAAAGGAGATGAAAACTTATGTCTATATAAAAGCCTGCACATCGATGTTTATAGCAGCTTTATTCATAATTGCCAAAACCTGGATGCAAGCAAGGTATCCTTCAGTAGGTGAATGGATAAATAAACTGTGGTACATCTGGACAATGGAATATTGTTCAGCACTAAAAAGAAATGAGTTATCAGGCCAGAAAAAGACTCAAAGGAAACTTAACTGCATGTTACTAGGTAAAAGAAGCCATTGAAAACCTTTGTATGTCAGGTGATTTCAATTATATGACATTCTGGAAAAGGCAAAACTATGGAGATGGTAAAAAGATTAGTGGTTGCCAGGGTTAGGAAGGGGAGAAATAAATAGGCAGAGCACAGAGGATTTTTGGGCCAGTGAAACTACTCTGCATGATACCATAATGATGGATACATGTCTCATACATTTATTTAAACCCATAGAATGTGCAACACCAAGAGTGAACTGTATTATGAAATACAGACTTGGGGTGATAATGATGTGTCAGTGTGGTTCATCAATCACACCTACCAGAGCGGTACATCAAAAACAGTGTACCACTCTGTTAGGGGATGTAGATAATGAGGAAGGCTACCCATGGGTCAGGGGCAGGTGGTATATGGAAAATCTCTATCTTTCCTTCAATTTTGCTGTGAACCTCAAACTTCTCTAAAAAAAAATAAAGTCTCAATTAAAATAAAATGACACACAAAAACATAACAATTAGTTACGTTGATATGCCTGCTGAAGTTATCTAGGGGGGAATGTACTGGTGTCTGCAACTAATCTTGAAATGCACGAAATAAATAGGATGGACTGTTGGATGGATAGACAGACAGATATGTGATATAGCAAGACTAGCACAATGCTGATTACTGACACTAAGAGGTAGGTTTATGGATGTTCCCTATAAAAATCTCAACTTTTCAGTATTTTTGAAAATATTTACAATCAACGTTGAGAAAAAACCTAGTTATGATGTAAAAAGCAATAAACATAGGTGTTCTCTTATTTTACTCACTGATTAATCTAGAAGCAAACGCAGTCTGTCAGCAGAGCCCATGCACGGGTGTGCATATATACATGAGCTAAGAATCTGAAAAATTCCATGTGTTAGTAAAACCGACTCATATTGACTAGGTTCAAAAGATATATTGGTATATCAGACTAAAATTCATTCATCCAACTTGTAGCCTATCTTGTCTATGCCTGGTTGAAGGAAGTTCCTATCCACATGGGGTAGGACACATTTTGAAAATAATAACTCACCTGAAGCTTAAATAAAAATATTTGATGTGCAAAAAAAGTAAACTTTTTTGTTTACCTTTTTCCTATTATAAATGTAACATATGCTATTTATAGAAAAAAATAGATGATATGGGAAAAGGAGAAAAAAGTTCTAAAATACATTTTTTACACTTTTTTCTATGCATAATTTTTTTCTTATTTGCATCACATAGTTGAACTTGCTCATTTTTAATATTTATTTTTTCCTCATCACAAGAACAATACATTGTCATTGTACTATTTTAGAGAATACAAAAAAAAACACCAGGGACACGAAAACATCAACTCTGCCTCCATGACTCCCATACAACAACTTGTAAATTTTTTACGGAAAGTTGAACAAAGTTATAAAAATTAAATCATGCAAATCACACTTGAAAAATAATTGAGAAGAACTTTCCCAACTTCAGGTTTCTCTGGATCCAGCCTATCTACAGTCAGGTACTCCTTCCCAAGAAATATGTGTTCCCCCTCCTTGCTTTGACTGTGGTCTGACGTCTCTGGGGTTTTCCAACCACAAAGAAGACAGCATTTCTTACCTATTGCCTGCAACAGTCCTTCAGGCTGAACATCACTTCCCTTTAAAATAGTAGTTTGAGGGTGGCTCAGTGGGTTAAACTTCTGACTTTTAATTTTGGCTCAGGTCATGATCTCAGGGTCATGAGATTGAGCCCGGCATTGGGCTCTGCGCTAAGCATAGAGCCTGCTTAAGATTCTCTCTCTCCCTCTGCCCTCCCTCGCTGTCTCTCTCTCTCTCAAAAATGAACAGATGAATGAATAAATAAGTAAATAAATAAATAAAATAGTAGTTAAATGCAACCTGGATGGAGGCTCTTACAGAACAATCTGGAGATTCAGTGGTTTTTCTCCTCTTGCCTATGCAGGTGTCCCTACCCCTGGGCAGGGGAAGGCACAATCTCAGATCTGATACATAAAAGCTGGGAAATCTGGACACCTTTCTTACTTCAGCTTTCTCATCCCTACAGTAGGAATAATGAGAGTATGCACATGAAATTTTTGCAAAGGTGAAATAAGTCCATACATGCAATGCTCTCAGAAGGGTGCCTGGCACACAGTAAATCCTGAATAAAGATTAGCTGTCGGTTTGGGTTGTCCTCGACCTTCTGAGTGGATTTCTTCTTTTAGCCCTTGTCATTATCTCCTTGCTATTTTTTAGTCACTAATGTAAAATAAGATGATATTTTGACATTTCTTTGTGAAATGTAAGGGCTTGATCTTAGCATTTGTCTCCAGATTTTTCCCTGGAAAGAGCGACACCCTGACCAGGGATGATAGGGACCCACACAGACCTTCATAACTTTATCTTTCATAACTTCATCCCTTAGTCCTTGCAAGCCTGCCTGATTAATCCCATCGCTCAGCCTGACTTTGCTTCCAGTAAACCAAACCTGCCCACATTACAAACCCATCTTCAACTTCCCCCAACAGATCTCTCAAAGCACTTTCTGGCTGCATCACTGATTTCTGGATGTTTCTTTTTATTTTTAGAGTAGCAAATTTTGGAGCAAATATTTTATTTAATGATGAACTACGAGAATCATGCTATCACTTTTTATGTAACCTTGTACTGCAGATGTTGGTCAATTCAACAAAATAATAAAAGTAAATAAAATTATATGAATTAGAAAGATATAAGTTGCAATGATCACAGATAAAACAATTACCTATTTAGAAAACCCAAAGTAAACTACAAAATATAACTTGTGAGAGTTTAGAGATATTGCTGGGTATGAGAACAATTGCGTGAATATATATACCAGAAAAAAATTTAGAGATACAAAAAAATAAACAGAGTACTATTTGTGCAATGATTGGTAGACCAAAGAAACAACAGAATTAAGGGGCCAGAATCAGACCCACACATGTTATTTTTTATTAGGTGTTCCCTCTCTTTCTTATATGTCTTTTTTTCTCCCAGGTGGACTGTAACATCATTGGAGATAATAATTATTTCTTCTAAAGCACCTTAACACGGAAAGACTGATTTTTTGCAAATTTCATTTTTGTTGGGGTTTTTTAGTACCAAATTTGTCTTTGGCAGAACATATGAGGTTGTATATACTGATAAAGTTGGGAAGTAAGTGACAGAGGACATTCCCAAAAAATTATAGTAAAGATTAAAGTGTAAAAAATAGAAATAAACCCAGAAAGTGTAAATATCATAAACTGACCTACGGAGTAAATCTACCATGCTTTTTTTTTTTTTTAAGATTTTATTTATTTATTTGAGAGAGCGAAAGTGAGAGAGATCATGGAGGGAGAGGGAGATGCAGACTCCCCACTGAGCAGGAAGCCCAATGTGGGACTCAATCCCAGGACCCTGGGATCATGACCTGAGCCGAAGGCAGTTGCTTAACCGACTGAGCCACCCAGGCGCCCTGCTACTGCTCTTTTTTATACCTATTTCACTAAGCCTGTGCCGCAAGGAGCTGCTGTGTTTTCAGGTCCCCAATGTCACGACTGCCTCCTTAGCCCTAAACATTGTGTCCTATCTGGGAATGCTCCTCAAGAGATCTAATGGAGGGCATTTTGGAAAATACCAAAGTGGATAAAGAAACTAAGATGTCAATCATTCTATTTGTTTTTATTCTGCTTATGACTATTCTCAATGTCATGACAGGTCATGCAGTCATAGAGGTTACCACACTTTTCATAGCCATGTAGGTTATCATGTGCTTATAAATTATGTAAGTTATGCCCAGTAGGTTATTATACTTCCATCATTTCCCTCTTATTCAATATGTGGGTTTTTTCTGCCTTTCCTATTATACAGAATGCTGTGAAGCATAAGACTTTGTACATGCATGCTTGTCAAAATTTCAACATTTCCTCAACACACATTCTGAGAAATACAATTACTGGGTTCAAGATATGAGCATTTATCTTCAGACACTTGATGAATATTGGTTTTTCCCAACTGCCTTCAGAAAAGACCCAGAGATTCTCTTACCACAATATACTGGTCACACTTTTCAGATCATTAAGTATTTTTTAATTGTTTCAAAACTGATATTTGAAAATGAGAAAATTATATACGCCCCTATGTTTATTGCAGCATTATTTACAGTAGCCAAGATATGGAAGCAGGCCAACTGTCCATCAATAGATGAATGGATAAAGAGATGGTATGCACACACACACACACACAGGAATATTATTCGGCTATAAAAAAAGAATGAGATCTTGTCATTTGCAACATAGATGGGAAGATGAGTGAAATAGATAAAAGGATTAAAAAAGAAAATTAGAAAATTATTGTTTTTATTTGCATTGTTTGATTGATAATGGTGGCAAATATATTCCAAAGCATACTAACCAAATGTACTTCTATGAATTGCTTCTTCAGGTATTTTAGCTATTTTCTATAATAATGTAAGTATTTTTCCAATATAGCAAAGACATTAAGTCTTTACCTATGTTAGTTTGAATAAATATTTCCCACCATTATTTTGCATTTTCATTTGCATTTCAATTGTGTTTAGGATACGTTGTAATATAGAAAATATATAATTTACATATATGCACACAAAATGCACCCATCGGAAACGTACAGATTGCTGAGCTTTGGCCAATGCATAAATTCATGTAATCACCACCCTAATTAAGGCAGAGATTCGTTCCATCTTCACAAAATTTTTCTCAGCATCTTTCTGCAGCCAGTTCCTCCCTAGTCCCAGCCCTAGAAACCACTGGTTTGCTTTCTGTTGCTCTAGACTGATTTTGCCTTTTCCAGAATTTCATAGAAATGGAATCATATAGTATGTGTGGTCTTTTCTTTCTGTCTTCTTTGGCTTAGTTTATTGCTTTTAAGTTTCATCCATGATATTGATATTATCAGTAGCTCATTCCTTTTTATTTGTATGTGTTACAAAGCACTCTACTTCAAAATGCCAAATTTCATTATTTTTTATCTATTTCATAAAGAATCTGTCACATTCCTTTTCAAGATTTTGTTTTAAATTTTCTTAGCTTCCTACATAAAATATATTTTAGACATAGTTCCTTCTTTTGAGTCTTCAGAATAACACACTTCTCCCATTTCCATATATTTCTAATGTTGAGACCTGTTTTTTTGTTTGTTTTTTGCTTTGCTTCATTTAAATTAATTTTGAAAGAAGGAGAGATCTATCCAGACATGGTATTTGTCAACAAATTTCTGTGTGAATTACCCTTGGCTTCTCTCACTGCTCAGTTTGCTCTTAGTTCAATCTTGTGTCCAGATTAATAGCTGAGGTAAAGAGGAAGTGTTAAGGGGGGTATTTGATAGGGGGTTTTTTGACCCCATTTTTAGTTATGAATTCACCTGCTTTAACTCTGGTAACTTGAAATGGGATTCTGTCTAATGTCTAGTGCCTGATTCTTTATCACTCTGGCTAAAATCCCAGGATGTCATCTTACCAGGTTCCCATTTCTGCATTGCTCTGTTCCCTGCCTAACTCCCAAAATTTCTTTATTATGGAGACATAGCTCCCAGGATCCAATGCTTTATTGCTTTGTATAAAAGAAAGATAGGGATGATAGATGTCTATGGGCTTGTGTCTAGTAGGTTACATGTACACAAGAGTAGGAAGAAAAACACTCTAACCCCAAAATATAGAACTGGAAATTAGAGGAGCAACTAACTGCATAATTTTTCTTGTTCCTAATAGTTTAAACAGGATTTGAATCCAGGTCTGTTTGACTACAACATTCAAGCTCCATACAGTAGACCCTGCTTCCAGAACTGATCCATTTTCATAAAAAAGAACCCAAAATTTTCTGTCCCATTTATACCACCAGATAGACAAAAGAGAAAGATGTGTTCCTAGCCCTCAATGATGCAAATACCTACATATAAAATAACACAACTTGCGTGGTAAATTCTAGAATAGAGATAGGGTAAAGGAATACATTTCTTAACACAATTATTAGACAATCCATTGTCATAATATAATAAACTCCTCTTGGTACAGTCCACTATAAAGAATGGGTGTTTGGGGTAAATAAAAGCTGCAGTACATTAGGTGTGGTCTGATTCATGCCGAGACAGCGCGAATATCACTCCCTTTGGTCTGGACACTACAGCCCTGTTAATTCAGCCCCAGATCAAATTATCCTCTTGGCAGCCTCAACACACTGGTGACTCATGTTGGGCTGGCAGTCAACTGAAATCGTTAATCCCTCTCACACGTGCAGCTGTTTAGCCACATCTCCCCCATCCTGGCCCGGTGGGTTGCTTCTCAGAGCCTGAATGCTACGTTCTCATATCCCCCTAAACTGTCTCATTTACAAGTATGGACATTTCACACACTGCATAATCATCATGATATAGGGATGAAACAAGCTTAAACTGTTATTAATTTGCCCTGTAAGGCTGGAAGACTAAGTAAATCAGAAAAAGACTCAAGAAATTAGGAAGAATGTCAGTGTCCCCCAACCTCGCATGTCTAATAAATCAACAGTTTTCTTCTGTCCTCCTCCTGAATATAAAGATGGTACAAATTCTCTGTTCCTGTATTTTCTCTGTAAAGGTCCCAGCTGAAGATCTTTGGGGAGTTCTTAAACACGAGGCAGAGAGGTACTCTAGGCCCACTAGGCTGGTCACCTACTCGACCTCAAATGTAATTCTAAATGTCTATGTGTCCCCCGGGAAAGATGCCCTCTTTCAAAATGAATAGGCTGCACTAAGGGGGAACTCACCTTATCTGAGCATCTGCTGTATTCATTCAGGTTTAGGCCCTCTCTTTAAATATACTATTTATTTCATTGTCATGACAACCTTGTAAGTTACACATGACTCTCTCTGTTTTATGGTGGCAGAGCTAGAGGCACAGGGAAAATAAGGATATTGTCCCAGTTTGCACTGAAAAAATAAAGAATCCAGAGTATGACCGTCAAATTGTCTGGATTTAAGGCTTAGTCTATTCAACAAACTATATAGATATCCCTTGCCAATGCCTAGAAAGCAGCCAACTCCAAGAGAGAGGCTCTAGGGTGGAAAAAGTGAAGACACTCACTCTGAAGGGTAGATAAATGAGGTAGTGTGCTTACTTTGGTCTTGGTTTCTAGAGCAATGCTAAACTCATAATAGATACTCAATAAATCATTGAAAATTAATAAATAGCTAGGAAATGGTCAGGTATTTTCAATTTTGCTTATCAAACCAGTAACTTTCAATTAATCAGCAGAAATTTATTAAGTTCTTACTGTATGTTCAATACCTCATGGGCTATCATGGGTATGTGGTGATCTAAGACAATCTGATTTGAGTGAAACCCAATATACATGACCAATATTTTCCAATTTAATCAAGTAGCAAAAATGTATAATAAGGATTGTTCATGCTACAAGTATTTAGAGATAGAGTACTTGAAAGGATTTTAGGGAAGACATCCTGCAGCTCACATGATATAGTGCTCACATGATGTGAGCCTTGAAGGATAGACAGAAAATTAGTGCATTTCATGAAAGGAAAACATTGTGAGGAAGAGAGGCAAAGGTACAGAATGTTTGGGGAAAAGGAGAAATAGAAGCATTAGAGTGACAGGAAATGATTATAAGTTAAGGCAATATTAGTTGCTGTAACAAACAGAAATGTATAATGCATGGAAGATCTTACTGGAAGCTTTTTAGACCAGATCCAGAAGTGGTATTCAACACATTTCCACTCACATTCCATTGACTGGAACTCGAATATGTGATCACACTGAACTGCAAGGCAGTTGTCTCTCTGTGTATACAGAAAGAAGAGGAAGTGGTTTTGGTGAATAGCTAGCCAGTCTCCGCAGCAGAAATGAACTCGTTTGGCAAAAAAAATCACATAGAGCTCAAGGTTGAGACCTGATCTTTTCAGGCTTGAGTTGTCTCAATTGTAAAGTGGAGCTAAAACGCTTGATAGAATACTCATAAGGTTGTCTTTTAAGGGGGCAAAATGAGATAATAAATATAAATTGCTTTGAAAACTCAATGGATTTCCTGATTTGGGGTTGACTTCATTTCTCAGATGTCAGGAAGTTGTTATGCTGTTACAGAAACATAAAGATGATGGAGAATACAGCAATACCTTCAAGAATCAATGTAGCAAGGAGTTTGGACTGGGAAAAATAGGAAATTATCCTTTTAGGACTACTCCACACGAATCTAAGAATTTGCCAGCCATATGTTAGGTACTAGTTAAATATTTGTTGAATTGATGAATAGGGCCTTATTTTCTTAGTACCCAGCAAATGTATATCAAGGGCATATATGGAAAAGAGAATTCTGTGAGTGAAGATGTAAGATGGAAGGGAGGATGAGAGAGAGAGAGAGGGAAAAAAAACAGGAAGAGAAAATATAGAAGGATCAGAGAATGCTACCTTGCTTTATGCCTGTAGCTTTTGTATATACGTTATAGTATTTCATAATGGTAACTAAATTAGGAGGGATGTATTATTATATTCATTTTATAGAAAAGGAAACAAAAGTCCATAAAAATTATGTCAGTTGGACAAGTTAGCATTGTTGATCATTGACAGAACTAGATTTAATCTGAATCAGATTCCAAATCTATGCTTTGTTCCCTGATCCTCACCACTACTATTAATTAGCAAGGTAGGGAGAAGAGTGGAGAAATAATCTTTGTTAAAAAAATTTTTAAGTTATCTCTAGGCCCAACGTGGGACTTGAACTCATGACTTCAAGATCAAGAGTCACGTGCTCCACCAACTGAGCCAGCCAGGTGCCCCCGAGAAATAATCTTTAAAAAAAAAATCTCTTTGGTACAATCAGACTTAGAATCTTGGAGCTTGCAGGGCCATTGGAGACCAGCCAGTCAAATGTCTTATTCTACAGAGGAGAAAGTTGGAGACAAGGGAGGATCTGTGTCTTGCCAAGGGTCAGAGACCTTTAATGGCAGAGCCAGACCTAGAAAACCCAGGTGCCCCAACTTGTGGTCCACTACAAAAGTTTCAACTAGGTAATAGTTTTTTAAAGCAGCATGTAGTGTTACAAAGCCATACTATCCTTGTCAATATACATCTAGAAATTTCCCCAGATTTATGTTTCCCACTGTGGGTTTTTGTGGCAGAATTATACCCCAAAGCAGAGCTGAATCAGTAAGTAGTGTCTGAACTAGGTTTTACTGAGTGAGGTGAAGTGGGCAAGTAAATTGATATTCAAGAAGTGTCAGTTGTATAAGATAGTCAGGACTCTTAAGTGAGTTACAGAAGTGATCGCCAGATATAGGGGAAAGGAATGTGCTGAGAGTTAAAGAGATCTGACTCTTTAAACCTGAGGGCCCGGGGCTACCTCTGTGACCCTAGACCTCACATCCTTTATTTCAGTAGCTTGCTTTTCTTCACCTTTTTCACAATAATCCCATAAGCTAAGTACCTAACATTTTCAAAAACCAAGGCTCAGTGAAATTCTGTTGATGAACATCATATAAGGTGGAGACTAGGTTCCAAGGGTCTTGACTATCAGCTTTATACAAAACACTGTGACACGACTACTAAGTGCAGCTCCCCTCTCAAGAGATCAGCATCTCTTGAGAATTTGTTAGAAATGTCACTTATTGGCACCTCCCAGTCTTCCTGAATCAGAATATTTAGGGCTGGGCCCTGGAAACTGTGTTTTAGCAAGCCTCCTATGTAGTTCTGATTTGAGAAGCACAGTGCCCCTGTGCTTTGGCATGGACAGTTAAATGCTGTAGAGAAGAGAACCCAAGAGATAAGCCAGACTGAAAGGTAAAGTTCAGGAAAAAGAGGTGCTAAACTAGGTGTAAGAAGATGGAATGATGATGCATGGAGTCCAGAAATTGCCTGGAATGCAACCATTATTTTTGGATTAATTTGAACTTTTTGTTTTGAAATAAGTATAGATTCACAGGAAGTTGCAAGGATAGTACAGGCAAGTCCCATGAACCCTTGGCCCAGTTTTCCCAATGTTTATATTTTAGATAACTATAGTGAAGTATGATAACCAGGAAGTTGGTTTTGGTACAATATGTGTATTTAGATCTACATCATATTTATCACATGTGTAGATACATGTAACCATCACTGCAATCAAGATACCGAACTATTCCATCACCACAAAGATCTCCTCAAGTTACACCCCCTTACCATCCCATACACTTGTCAACCACTACTTTGGTCTCTATAGCTATAATTTTACCATTTGAAGAATGTTATATAAATGGAATAACATAGCATATAACCTTTTCAAAATGACTTTTTTTTTTACTCAGCATAATTCCTTTGAGATCCATCCAAGTTGTTATGTATATCAATAGTTTATTTTTTCAATGCTGAATATTACTTAGGATGAATGTACCAGTTTGTTTAATCATTTACCCATTGAAGGACATTTGGGTTGTTTCTAGTTTTGGGCTATTATGAATAAAGATGCTATGAACATTCATGTACTAGTTTTCATGTAGACATAATTTTTCATTTCTTTGAAATAAATGTCCAAGAGTATGATTGCTTGGTTGTATGGCAAGTATATATTTAGTTTTAGTTTTTTTTATTTTTAGGAAACTGCCAAATGATTTTGCAAAGTAACTCTACAATTTCATGTTCTCAAAAACTGTGTATGAGATATCCAGTTTCTGTGCATCCTCATGAACATTTGGTATTGTCACTATTTGTAGTTCTTAAGAGTGTGTAGTGATATCTCACCATGGTTTTAATATACATGTCCTTAATGGCAAGTGATACTGAACAAATTTTGATGTGCTTATTTGTCATCTGAATATCATTCCTGGTGAAATATACCCTCTTCTATTCATGTCTTTCACCCATTTTCTAGTTGGATTGTTTTCTTACTGTTGAGTATTGCATATTCTTTATATATGCTAAATACTAGTCCTTTGTCAGATATGAAGTTTGCAAATATTTTCTCCCTGTTTGTAGCTTGTCTTGTCATTCTTTTAATAGGGTGTTTCTCAAAGCAAAATTTTTACTTTTGACAAAATCCAATTTACCAATTTTCTTTTTAAGAACTGTTGAATCACAGACCTGTATCTCTGAAACAAATAATACATTATATGTTTAAAAAAAAAAAAAGAAGAAGAAGATAGCAGGAAGGGAAAAATGAAGGGGGGAATCAGAGGGGGAGACGAACCATGAGAGACTATGGACTCTGAGAAACAAACTGAGGGTTTTGGAGGGGAGGGGGTGGGGGGATGGGTTAGCCTGGTGATGGGTATTAAAGAGAGCATGTACTGAATGGAACACTGGGTGTTATACACAAACAATGAATCATGGAACGCTACATCAAAAACTAATGATGTAATGTATGGTGATTAACATAACATAATAAAATAAAGAAAAATTAAAAAAAAAAAAGAATGGTGATTTTTAGTGTCATGTCTAAAAAACTCTTCACCAAGCCCTAGGTCCCAAAGATTTTTTTCCTATATCATTTTATAAAAGCTTTAGAGTTTTATATTTTACATTTAAATCTATGATCCATTTTGACCTTGATTATTTTTTTAAACTTTTTACTATGCATGAACTTTGAACATACAGATGAACAGAAATATAAACTCTCCAAACCCATCATATAGAGTTAACATCATGTTATAAAAAGGAAGGCAGAGCAATAGGGCAATTGTCTAAATTGAAAGTTACTTAAAAGACTGAACAGTCAAATGCAATGAATGGAAACTGATTAGATCATAGTTTGAATAGAACAACCATGAAATACATTTTGAGATAATTAGGGAAAGCTGAATATGAACTAGGATGGTATTAGATAATATTGATAAAATTACAGTAAGTTGTATTGGGTTGTAATAATAATCTTGTCATTAAACAAGAAAATGTTCTTACCTTTTAGAAATACATAATAAGGTATTTAGTGGTAAACTATCATGATGTCTGATATTTCTTTTTAAAATCTCAGCAAAAAAATCATGAAGTAAATATGACAAAATGTTCCCAGTTGTTCATTGGTTACCTAAAGGGAATGGAACAGCTGTTCTAACATCTCAGTCTTTGAAGTGTGGGACAAAGGGACAGTAACCAGGTAAATTATGAAGCAGAACTTGGGACAGACTTGACTGAGAAAGAGAACATGGACGTAAGAGTGAAAATTCAACTAACTTAATTCAATCTAATGGATATTTACTAAGCAATTGAGTGTTTGTTTTCTACAAAGAACTGTTCAGCATTTTGGAGGTTTTGAAGGTTGATAACACAGTCCCTCCTATCCAGGAAACAAAGTGATGTCTTGATAAAATTACAAAGTGTGATAGGAAGGATGAGTAAAGGTCTTCCAGGTAGGGGAAGTGGAGAAGTCAGGGAGTGAAGACATCCAGACAAAGACATCACCTTAAGTAAATGCATTCATGGGGCACCTGAGTGACTCAGTCTGTTGTGCATCTGACTCTTGGTTTCGGCTTGGGTCATGATCTCATGGGTCATGATCTCAGGGTCATGACATTGAGCCCTGCATCGGGCTCCACACTCAGCGGGCACTCTGCTTGAGATTCTATCCCTTACTCTCTCTAAAAATAAATAAACAAATCTTTTAAAAAGTGCATTCATTCATTCATTCACTGAATTCTTGTTAAGCACTGTGGATGCAAGATAAATAAATCAGGCAAAATCAATACGATTACTAAGATACTGAATAATATCTAACCCAGGGAAGACTTTTCTTCTATCTTAAGTCAGGTTAGTCTTTATTCTTAGAATGACCTATGTATTCATTTCCTAAGGCTGCTCTTACAAGGTAGCAAAAGCTGAGCCCCTTAGAACAACAGAAATGTTACTCTCTCTCAGTCCTGGAGGCTAGAAGTCTGAAATCAAGTTGACGGCAGGACCATGCTCTCTCTAATGGCAGGGGGAAGAATGCTTCTTGCCTTTCTCATGGTTGCTGGCACTTCTTAGTGTTCTTTGGTTTGTAGACTGCAATCTCTGTCTTTGTCATCACATGGAAATCTTTGCCCTGTGTCCCTCTTCTCTTCTTATAAGGCCATCAGTTCTACTGAGCCAAGCGCTGAGTCTACTTCAGAATGACGTCATCTTAATTTCATCACATCTACAATGGTCCTATTTCCAAATAAGGTCATATTCTGGAGTACTGACATTAAGACTTCACTATATCTTTTTGGGGGAACACAATTCAACCCATAAGAAAACTGATTCTAAAAATCAATTACTTCTATAAAATGTGTGCCTTGGGTTTAGCTAACTTAGAAATATGACAGCTTTGCCTCAGGAACAATTTTCTTTTTCTTTTTTTTTTAAGATTTTATTTATTTATTTGAGAGAGAGAGAATAAGTTGGGGGTGGGTCAGAGGGAGAGGGAGAAGTGGGGTCCCCGCTGAGCAGGGAGCTGGACGAGGGGCTCGATCCCAGGATCCCGGGATCATGACCTGAGCCCAAGGCAGATGCTTATCCGACTGAGCCACCCAACACCCCAAGAAACGATTTTCTCAAACTTCACTGAACTATGCAGTCTCTGAGATAAGATTGATAGTATTTAGTCCCTAGCATTCTGTGATCAGTGTGTTCTTGTCTTAATTCACATTATTTAAACATGAAAACATTTTTAGGGTGTTAATGATGAACCCATCTTATATTGCACAAACATAAGTTGAAGCATTAAAGAGCAATCTTTTAGAATTTCATTTAACAACAGATTTGTACATCTGTTTAGCACGAAGTTATCACCACACATAGGTTTCTTGGCAACTGAACTATTTTTGCTTGCAGAGAACTAAAGAGGAGCTGAAGGGTATTTAAAAGAACAGATTCCCAACTGTTGGGAATTATGAGTCTGTGTCCTTGTTTAATATCTTCCCGGACAGCTGCATCCTGCTAATGGCTCTGGAGCCCTGCTTTCCACTGACCAGACACTTTCTGAATGGTCTGTGGCAGGGCTGGTGGAAGCCATCAGGCAGCGCAGGCTTCGTATTGACAAGATGCTCAATAAGCATTTGTCACATGAGAGAACGCTGTGAAGAGTCAGTGATGATGCTGGCCTTGGGGATGCTGTAAGGTTTATTTC
Source organism: Mirounga angustirostris (assembly GCF_029215605.1). Lineage (NCBI taxonomy): Eukaryota > Metazoa > Chordata > Mammalia > Carnivora > Phocidae > Mirounga > Mirounga angustirostris. Next base: position 18,401,487 of record NW_026991712.1, on the reverse strand, counting down.
AATTATTTTCTACCTACAGTGACTGATGAGCACTGCAAGCAGCATGGCACCGTGGTCCTAGATGAAACCATGGCTCAGAGGTTGTGGTTGTGGTTGTGGTTGTGCTATCTCAGCAGGTTTCTTAACCTCTTTCATGCCCTAATGTCTTAATCAGGTAAATTGTAAAATAAGGTCCACCCGACAAATTTGTGGTGGTAATCACCTAGGGCAGGGCCTGAAGGATCAGTCAGATTTGGGGAAGGAGGGCAGAGAAATTCTTGCTTTGACTCTTTTCCTTTTTTTCATCTTTCCCGCCCTTCTGCAGTAACCCAGGGACAGTGGAGCCCTTCCTGGGGAGCGGGGGGGATTTTATTTTAAGACCTATAGGGCTTTATTTCTAAAGAGGTGGGAGCTTCATTCCCTTTCCACCAGTTCCAGGGGATGAGAAACTCCACTGTCCTGGATTCCTGTCCTCAAGAAGGTGACACGTGGTTGAGAAGGATGGATGTACATTTTCTCAAACTTCACAATTGTTAGCATCATCACATTCCCATAACTGTCACACTGCCATCACCATCATCAATGGTCATTAGCATTTATGAAGTGTTTACTATGGTCCAGGCACTGCGCTACAACCGTTTATACAGAGCTCATTTAGGACCACCAGAACCCTTTGAGTTAGATACTGTTCCTTTCCATCAAAGTTGGAGAAGCAATGTAGCATAGTAAGTAGGCACTGTGTCACTGGGGCTAAACTTGCTAGGTTTAAATGCCTGTCCACTGTGTACAAGCCTGCCACCCAGGGCGCTATATTTAATCACTCAGTGCCCTGTTATTCTCAATAAACCAGGGGTGACAATGATGATAAGCATACCTGCGTTGTAGGAATATTATGAAGATTACATGAGTTGGAAGCATATCGTGCTTTGAACATATTTCATAGAGTAAGAACTCAGCCAGTGCTTGCTATTCTCATCTCTCTATTTTAGATGGAGAAACAGACTAGGGATTTAACCGACTAGACAAAGCTGATGCCATTTTTAAGTAGTGGCGCGGAAATCTGACCAGAGGCAATGTGATTCTGCAGCTCGCATTCAAAACCTCGACACTCCGCATCTAAATTGAATTTAATCACTAAAGCTGTCCACCACCAGAGAGCGGGCACTGTGCCATCCAAACCTAAGTGCTGGGGACTGGCACAGCTGATCAAGGCTCACACCACATTCCCACAGGCTGGATGGAGTAAAAGTGAAATACGACTTTGTTTGGAGATTCCCATGACACCCTCCAAACAGGATGGAGACGCACTGATTTAAAACCCTTCAACTCCTGGAGATTGAATTGCAGGAAAGGTCAGGAGCAGGGATATGGGAAGCTCTCATTTGCCTTTTGAAGCCTGAACTTGGCTGGAGTTTTAAGAGGCGCACAGAAATTCCCCTTTCCTTCCCTTCCCTCTTGGGTTCAGTAGACAAAGCCTGAGGACAGCCTGTTCTGAGGGTAGATTGAGAGCAGAGGTTGGACACCCAGGGTGGCTTAAGTTACTACACCGAATGTGGAACCCAGTCTCTCTGTCAGAGCCAGTGCTTGGGGTGCACTGCCCTGTAATTATCGGGGCTGTTGAAATCCACAGATTTGTCAGGCAAAGATACGCATAATCCCACCCTGGGTACTCACCTTCCAGTTCTTTCTCAGATGCATTTAGCAACAGCTGTGACTGAGGTCTGACACTGAAGTCTGATAATACATAAAAGCACTGACTCCATATTTTATAAGAACAAACACACACTTTTTTCCTCTTTGCTATTTTTTTTATCATATGCATAGGCTTGAGCCAAACTTTTCTGGACTTGGAGAATGTTTTTTGTTTTGCCTTTTTTTTTTTTTCATCTCAAATCTGGCACCCCAAGTACTGCATGACAGAGTTGATTCAGAACCAGTCTCGAAGTCTTCTACCTGGGGGGCCCAACCAGGCCTAAATGAAAACCATCATCACCAACCCTAGGGAAGCCTAAAGTTTGAGCACAGCTTTGTCATGGGGGCTGGTTGCCACGGTCCTTCCTCTTTGTTACAGGGAGCTCAGGATACTTCTGTGTTCCAGAATGCCATGTTCTCTGTTAAACTTCCAAAAAGCTGTAATAATGGCATATGGAACCTTTATTTATTTATTTATTTATTTATTTATTTATTTATTTATTTATAATTTGGGCTTTTTTTTTTTTCTTTCCAAAAATAAAGACAGAAGGTTAGGCATCTTTAAGAAACTTCCTTTGTCTAAGCAGTGAGCTCTGAACAAATGAAGCCCCTGTCCGCAGAAGGTAAGTCAGAGAGCGTTAGTCCCTCCCGCAGACCAGATCTCCATCTCTCTCACGACTTCCTTTCCCCAGCTCGTAGACCAGGCCATTTGGCTTTTTATTCCGAGAACTGGCTTAGTGTTAATGGTTGTCTACTGCTTCTGGAGGTCTGACCCCTGACATACAGCTCATCTTCATGATGTATAAATCATGACTTAGGCCCACAGAACAGCCAGGCACACATTGACTTCAAGAATCTCATGTATAAAAAAAAGATTTTATAGGTTACCTCATTCATTCATTTGGCCTTTTGTTCCCCGTTCTCCATACAACTGATAAAAACCTATAATTACAAAATACGCTTTGCCAGTCCCTTTTCTCTTCTGAGCTTCAGCTTTTCTCTCTGATGAAGATGGACCCGATTATGTCCGATGTTTCTTTTGACCTGAAATTATGTTTCTGATTGATATTTCAGTATCTCCCTTTTACAAAGGATCTTCTTTAACCTCATAGAGGAAGTATTATAAATATAGAAACATAACAGGCAAGGTCAAGCTCTTACAATTCCTGATTCCCCAACTAATGATAATAGTAATAAGTCAATTTCACAGGGCTTTTTAAAATTTAAAATATCTAAAATTGAGTCTAAAATCATGAAACCCCGTTCATTAATACTGGTATTAATCAAGCAATCTGTGGCTCTAAGACCAAAGATCTCTGCCTTTCTCTTCCCCTCCTTTGAGTTCCTGATTTTCCATCACCATCTTCACAATAACCCTATGAAGGGGTTCCATAGATGTCTGGTGTTTGGGGACTCCTGGGTTTTTTTGGTAAGAAGATTTCTGCTACCTTTTAGAGAATGACCCCCTCTCTACTGTGTACAGAATTGATGGCAATGACTAATGAAGAGCTCTGCCCAATCTTAGCTGAAGAGTAATCATGGGACCTATCACAATGGACCTGTGGACCAATCAGAATCTCCCTTGTGAGAATTTAAACAAAGACAGAAACTGGGCTGAAGCTCACTCCTTGTGGGAAGTGGGCATGGGAAAGAGTAGGAATCAGGATGAGAATTCTCCTTTACTTATCTAGACCTACTATGTCTCTACCGTGTTCTTTGCCTGGCTCTCTGGTCTTTCCTCATTAGAAACTCCAGTACATTCCTTCTCTGCTCTGATTAGCCAGTCGTGTTCCATTGCATTCAAGAAAAGGATTATTTAAAAATGAGAACACGTAGCCTCATTGAGTCTATGTAACCTAACCCAGGGTCACCCATCTTATGAATGGCAGAGTAGGATTCTAATTCACACCTTTAACCCAAACCTGTGCTTTTAACCACTCCAATCTTAGATTCTTTAGATTCTTTTAGATTCGCTAAGCTGCATATTGTTAGATAAACAGATATCTTTGTTTTTTGGGTAATCAGAATAACATAAATGGACTCCGTTATTTAACACCCTGCAAAAATTGTGTTTATTGAGATATGATTTAATGTAATGCTATTAGAATTTATAGAAAAAGAAACAATTGTAAGGAGGTTATGAGAAATTGGAGAGAACATCAGACTTGAAGGAGGCAAATCTGTTTTGAATTAATTCTGCCTCATCATAGACTTTAAAAAAGTTTTTTATACTGCTGAGTCCCAATTTCTTCATCTATACAATGGGGTTATTATGGAAGATGAATAAGTTGTCACTATTCTGAGGAATATCTCGGGTTAATGCCACTTAGCTTGATTTCTATTAAGTTCAGTGAAACACAAATTTGGCCATATAGTGAACAAATTCGTTTTAAATGAGATGCTTTTTTGCTTCTGAGGTCTTGAAGTTTGCACTCACTCCCTGAACCCTGTGTTTCATGACATCTTCCTCACTAAAAAAAGGGGGGGTATTAATATTTAATTTATAGGCTTGTTTAGTGTTAATGAAATCATGTATTCAAAACTGCTTGTCATTTGGCAAGCACTCAACCAAAACTTACTTGTCATTGACTTAAGGGTTCTGTATTTTTTGCTAAACTAAGATAAATAACTTTTATTCACTCACTTGATCAATTATTTCTCACTTGATCAGCAAATGCAAAGTCCTCCGTAGATAAGCATTTCATGTTGGTAAGATATGTTTGCAAAGATGAGTAAGACATAGCCCTCCTCCTTGTGCATATCACAGCCTGTTAGAAGAAGAGAGAAACTTTTAAATTGTTAAATACAGTATATTAAGGGTATTATTACTGGAAAATACAAGTGCCATCTAGAAATAAAAGATGGAGTCACTGGGGCGCCTGGGTGGCTCAGTCGGTTGGGCATCTGCCTTCGGCTCGGTCATGGTCTCAGGGTCCTGGGATCAAGCCCCGCATTGGGCTCCCTGCTCATTGGCGAGTCTGCTTCTCCCTCTCCCTCTGCCTCTGTGATCTCTCTCAATAAATAAAATCTTTAAAAATAAATACATACATACATAAACAAATAAATAAATAAATAAAAGATGGAGTTACTGACTTGTTTAGTGACTATCCAAAAGCTCCACAGAGTAGGTTGTTACTTCACGTGGGCCTTACAGGATGATGTGAAAGCTTGAGCAAACTAATCAGGACTGGTGAACTAGTCATGAATAGGAATCAGTTTAATTAAAATGATTATCTACCATTTTTACTCCAAATCTAAGCCTTCATCCACTATACCATTCACACCTGTCAATTTAGTTTAAACAGGGGGAAAAATGATTTTACCAGTGGGTTTAGAATAAAAAAACAAAACAAAACAACTGGTCCATATGTTCTCATTCATGATGGTAGAAAGAGAATGAGGTTATAGCTGGGGCCCATATCTGTCTGACTCCAGAAGTTCAGCTGGACTAGATCAACTCTGAAGAAATATTTCAGTGTTTATATACAGATTCTCACCCAGTTATATTTCTGTAGACTGCCTGTTATCTGGTCTATGGAGGAAATGACTCAGGCATAGAAAGGAAAGACAGATAATACCTATGGCATCACTGGATTCGTCCCTTGCCAGATAGTATCATTCCAATGGAGATGCTTTCTTAACTGGACCTTGTCCAGCCTGGGCTTTTGTCCATGCAGTGAGATATCAGCTCTACATGCCCAGAAGTAATGTTCTGAACAGTTTGGAAAGTGGCCATCTAATGGGGGTCACAGCAACATAAGCAGCTTCAGTCGAGGTCCCAGAAGGTCAATGGAAGCTTTAAGCCCTCTTTACACTCTCTAATCTCTAGCTGTTTCTTCTGCCAAAAATGTACTTGTGGAAAACTATTACTGGTTCCAAATTGCCATCCAGTGCCTAGATTCTTGGCAATGCTGGGTGGGACTTTTCCTGGGTGGAGCTGAAAAGTAGGCAAGTGATAGCTGTGGTCATCAATGCACACAGAATTTGTGTATTTCCTCTTTTAAAATTATCTTCTCCAGATACCCAGATGCACAAAAAAATGTTGCCAGCTATCAAAGACAGTAAAAAAATGTAAAACCCTGGTTTGTGTGCTTAATACACATTCAAGCAATATTGATTAAAACATGGATAAAAACAATTTTGGATCCACAGTCTATATACAATCAAGTCACCCAGTTTTAAGTATTTCCTTGGGTCTCACTTGGGTAAGTTCTTGATTTGTGGAAATGAATAACAGAGAAGAGGAAAATCCCTTTTTAAAATTTGATTTTGGGAGGCAGGTACAAGATTTACAGAAGTTGAGCCGTTAGCACCATTATTTTAGACCTGTGTGCATTCAAATAATATTCACTGGGCACTTTCAATCTATCAAGCATAGTTCTAGGCTCTGAAATCTAGACTATCCCCCTGCTCTAGGGGTTTTATTGATACTCTAGGTGCCGAGAGAGACAACAATCAAGTAAACAAATAAATAAATATTTTCGTTTCCATTAATGATAAATGTGTTGAGAAAAATCACAGGATACTGTGTTGGAAAGTGACTGGGAATGGGGATGTCATTTTAGGGAGCATGGTCAGATAAGGAGGTGACCTACATGGCAAATAAATAGCAACAGGTAGTGATCCTGAAGTGGAAACAAGCTTGTCTTGGCTGAGGAGCAGAAAGAGTGCAAGTGTGTAGTGTAATAAGGAAGAAAGATAGGAGTTCCATGAAGGTCATGGAAACAAAGGCAAATATGGAGAACCTTGTGGAGCATGGTAGCCCAAGAGAAGAAGACACTTGAAGGCTTCTAAGCAGACGAATGACATGATCTCACACCGACTGTTCCATGGAAAAATAAAGAGGAGCAAGAGTGGATGGAGCAATGTGGCTGGGGCGGTAACAATAAGGATGAAAAAAAGTGTCCATTAGGACTCAGGGCCCCAGTCTGACTTCTGCGTGGAACCAATATGAACGTCTCCTAATGCTCAGAACTCATAGCAGGAATTCAAATCTGAAGAATTTTTCTGAATTTCCGGTGGCCTTTCCCTTCTGTTATTTTTATTGAGCCTGACAGCAGTCCTATGAGGTTTGTAGCAGAGTTCTTAGACTTTGACAAATGAAGAAATTGGGGTTTTCACTAAGAGTCAACCAAAACACGGGAGGGCCAGAACCCAAATCCATCGGATGTCAATGCCATGCTCCTCCTACTGGTCCCCCTACCATGTTTTAGGCATTACAGAATATTTACTTTGTCAGACACAAAATTGTATTGAGTTAAGTGCTCTTCTCGAAGTCAGAACATACTAGGCAATTATAACAGTTTACCTGCTTTGTGTCTAAAGGAAAAGAAGTCCCCTTATTCCTGGGAAAAAAAATCTTCAGGCTGGATAGAAGCCACCAAATGGGTGATTTAAAATGCATTTTTGAAGTGCACTGAAGGACACAACCAGTGGAATTGGCGCCTTTTGCAAGATTGAAATCATGGCAGGTCCAGAAACTGCTGCCCCGTTTCATTTCACTGGTATCCAAAAAAATTTAACTCCTATACTCTCACAGGTAGAATGAACTGTGTCCTGACCACATATGGAGGTCTTGCTGTGATGGTCTTATACTTCAAGTTACAGCCTAAAAACACACTAGCTGTGAAAGCAACATAAATGTGTTTTAAGCTGTTAAGTTCCCATCCCTGGAGAAGCTAATGTCCACTCATCATGTGATAGTCCCCACAATACATTATGAACCTGGAAAAAAAAGTTAAGATAAAATGCATTTCTGAGAAGTAAAATTCCTCGGTATTTGAGTTAAATGTCCCAGCCTTTGGTCCAGTGGTTTGCTATGGAAAGAAATTTTAAGAAGGAAGGAACAAATGAAAAAAAAAGAAGAAGAAGAAGAAGAAGAAGAAGAAAGGAACATAAATGAAGTTAGTTGCTTAGGAAGGAGGGGAAAAGAAAAGAAAATTTTATTAAATTTCTGTTATGTGGCAAATATCTTTCCTAGGGACGGTTCATAGGCTGTCTTGATTGCACAGTAACTTTGAAATGTATCATCTCCATTATTATTCAGATGAGGAAAATAAGGCTCAAAGAAGTGGGGTAATTTTCTCCAGTTTAAGTCAATCTGCAACCAAAGCCCAGATATAAAATAAGTGAGACATCCAAACTTGTTCTGGCCTTGTGCACTTCCAAAGTGGGTAGTATGGCAACGATTTGTTTGAGGGAAAGAACTTTAGAAGATCTTTTTTTGATAGGTTAAGATATTTCTTCATGGTAGTGAAAATTTCAGGTATTGTTGTAGACAGCACAGGGTGGCTTTTTATTTAAAGTCTAAATGTCAAAGACCCATAAACCTGAAAAGCTTATAATTTACAACTCTCTTTGAGGGGAATGGATTGAAGCATAGCCTCAATCTGTCAGATTTAAGAGGAGAGTAGCTGCCCAGAAATTGCTAATTTGAGGTTTTCTGCATTATAAAGCAGGCCAAAACATCTGGATAGAAGAGACCCAGATGCTAGCCTCAGGGTTTGTAGCCAGCTGTACAATCTTGAGCTCGGTGCTAAAATCAACTGGATTGCAGTTGATTCCTTTGGGATAAGGAGCCTTCTCTCTCCCTCTCTTTCTTTAGGTGCTGACTCAATTTCAACAAAGATTTGAGGCAGCTGAGTTGGACTCAATGAACTTCAAAGTTCCTTTGTACAGGGATGGTACTGATAGCTTCATTTAACAGCCCTTCAACTTTGATCCCAGAGATCCTTTTTCCAACATTTTTATTTCCTTAAGACTTTCATCAATGTTCTTTGTGTTTTACTGGAAGAGACACATCACGTGTTGTCTTAAAAAGTGGGATGTGTCCTGCCTCCGTTCTTTCTTAGAGAATGTGTACAATCCTCTCCCGACCTGGTTAAAAAAATGATTGTATTTGACTTTTTCAACTCGACAACCCAACTCAGTCCAAGATATAAGGCAACCTTCCCTTAAACTGAACTTCCCATAAACTGAAGTTTATGAAGCCATTGTGCTTCTTCTCAGTCAGTGCCCTATACGACGCCAAGTTGTTTCAAACATTAGTCTCACCTACTCTTCAAACATTTCCCTGACATATCAGAATTGAACTCCTGGTTGCCCTGAATAGCAGAGCTAAAACAAGTCACCCGGGTTTGCTGAAGCCAGAGTGGGGAGAGCTTTCTGACAGCAAATGGGCAAACTGAACCCCTGGAGAGGAGCCGGTCTCTTGGCTCAAAGGCTGAGTCAAATGAACCTGAAGACTCCTCCCCTTTATTCCTGTGGTCTCCGCACCTGGAGCTGATTACTCAAGAAATAAGGAGCTTAAGTGTTGCATGTTTTTTCTAGATTTAAGTGAAAACAAATCCAACTTGTGGTGTCAGGAATTATATACTAGTGTTACCTAAACTATATTCTGCAAGATAACAATGTTAGTCCAGATGTGACCTAACATCCCTGTGGAACAGACACCCTAGTCATCTAAGTGTGGAAATTTCTGCATGTGATGGCCCTTCCTTGCAGATTCATAAAACATCATCAGCATGTTGAGGTTTCTGAGAATTTCTGCCTGAAAGAAAGCTGACTAAAGTAAAGGGCAAAGTGTGTGCAAGAGGGAGCAAAGCAATCTATTTTAGTAGGACTGCAAAAAAATAGTAAGATTAAGGCCTTCAAGAGAGGGTAGAAACAGAAAATTATTAGCCTTGAAGGCACTTGTAGAGATTTAATGCCTTTATCTTGTTGACAATGAGATGAAATTAAACCTTTGTATTCAGAGTTAGGTCTTAGAAGGAGAATTGTGACAGAAATGTAGAGAATCCATTGGATGGAACAGAAATGAGGAAAAGGGGTAGTTAGGAGGTGTCTTTAACAGTTCAAGTAAGAGATACAGAATGTCTTAACTAGGGTAAGAGAGGAATTTGAGTGACACAGCAAGCAGGGAATCAAACAGTTGTGACCAGCTGGTTGCAAGGCATATAAAAGAAGCTAAAGATGGTGTTTGGGTAACTGGAGGGAGATCTGGAGGGAATGGAATGAAAGTAGTCAAGTGCCTGGAAGAACAATACCAGCTTATTATGAGCACACTTGAACCAAATCATACTTGTTTATGTGGGACACTCAAATCCAAACCTCCATCATGTAGTTTGGTTTGCGATATTGTTAGCACCCCATTCAAAATTATCTGCACATCCTGTGCCCTATCAAATTGAAACCTCTCATTCTAGTATTTCTCCCAGTTGGATTATGGTCTTCTGTGATCTACCTTCAAGTGTACTTTCTTTTTTTTTAAGATTTTATTTTTAAGCAATCACTATACCCAATGTAGGGCTCGAACTTACAACCCCAAGATCAAGAGTCACATGCTCTACCAACTGAGCCAGCCAGGCGCCCCTCAAAGATACTTTCTATAGCTTAGTCTGCCCTCTTGGTTAAATACAGCCCCCACCTTAATTAAACTTGTTAATTCTGTGGAAAGGAACATATACCAAAATCACACCTTTATTACTTTACCCATATTTTTTTCATCTGGAAAGTCCTGAGTCCCCACAAATCTTAAAGAATCCTTAAAGAATCACCTCAATGCCACACTATCTTGAAACCTATCTTAACAGAGCTAATCGTCCACTTCATTCCTTCTTTTTATATTCCCATGCCATTCTTCACACCTTTATTATTCCATTTTGCACCAAATGTTTGTGTAATTATCATATCCCTCTTACTCAATTATAAGCTCTTTGAGTCTGCCTTTTGATTTCTTACTCATGACAGGTGTTCAGTAAGCTTCGTTAAAACCAGGTGTCTGTCAACATCCATATTTGAATAGCTCAAAAAGAAAATGCAAATAGGGCGCCTGGGTGGCACAGTTGGTTAAGCGACTGCCTTCGGCTCAGGTCATGATCCTGGAGTCCCGGGATCGAGTCCCGCATCGGGCTCCGTGCTCGGCAGGGAGTCTGCTTCTCCCTCTCCCACTCCCCATTTGTGTTCCCTCTCTCGCTGTGTCTTTCTCTGTCAAATAAATAAATAAATAAATAAATAAATAAATAAATAAAAAAGAAAATGCAAATATTTGAGTGGACAGTTATCACAGAGACGATACTTCGTCTGAGGAAAACAGAAGATACTAGATTAGAGCAATGCTCCTCAGATTCAATGTGAGGAAGTCCTCTGGGGATCTTATTAAACAGGTTCTGGGGGCCAGCCTGAGATTTTGATTCAGCGGGTCTGGAGCAGGGCCATGCATTTGCATTTCTAACAAATGGCCAGCTCCTGCTGGCACTGTTGGACCATGGATGGCACAGACTATTTACCTGGTTTTTTTTTTGTTTTTGTTTGTTTGTTTGTTTTGTTTTTTAAAGATTTTATTTATTTGCGAGAGAGAGAATGAGAGACAGAGAGCATGAGAGGGAAGAGGGTCAGAGGGAGAAGCAGACTCCCTGCTGAGCAGGGAGCCCGATGCGGGACTCGATCCCGGGACTCCAGGATCATGACCTGAGCCGAAGGCAGTCACTTAACCAACTGAGCCACCCAGGCGCCCGACTATTTACCTGTTTAAAGGGTAAGTCTGACATCAGAATGCCTGCCCCTAAGTTCCACCATCACAATTTACCAGCTTTATGATCTCAAGGTACCAACTCTCTTTAAGCCTCTGATTCCTCACCCGTAAAATAGCAATAATAGTGGAACCCCTTCTTCGGACTGATAGGAGAATTAAAATAGCCAGTCTATACAGTGTGCTCCTGGCAGTCCCTGACACCTGGTATGTGCTCAAAAATTAGGTGTTGGGTTAAGTATTTAATGGTACAAATGAGTCAGTAGATTCCTAAAGAGCAAGGGCCATTAAACCATGGCCTGCCGGCCAAACCTGGCTCATTGCCTGTTTGAGTAATGCTGATAAACTGGGAATGGTTTTAAGATATTTGAATGATTAAAAAAATATGAAATGATTTCATAATGCATGAAAATTACAAATTCAAATTTCGATGTCTGTAAAGGGTTATCGGAACATGGGCACACACGTTTGTTGGTATAATGCCTGTGGATGCTTTTGTGCTGTAAGAGCAGAGTGAGTAGTCCCAGGACTGACCACGTGGCCAGGAAAGCCTACAGCATACACTCACTGGCCCTTTACATGAAGTTGACCAACCTTTTAAATAGCATCAAGTGACTTTATCAATTATTGGGATTAGAACCATCACTAGAGTGGCAATAATGTTCAGTGGCTATACTGTTTATATATATATATATATAATTTAACTGTACCAAAGTAAAGAGTGATTCTTAGGATAATAAAAAGAAAATCGGGAAATAAGATGAATTTGAGGGATCAGTGGCAAATTGGATTACCATCAAAGCTCCTGAAAACAGGAAATGCTATTAGATGCCCCAACCCACTTTTTTAAAAAAAAGCAATATTTATTGTCCTTTTTCTGATTATAAAAACAATACAGGATCATGGTATTTGGAAAATACAAATATGTATACAGCATAGAAATCGGTGATATTCCCAGGAGTAGAGATAACCACATTTAAACATTTGTATTTTTTACAAAATTGGGAGGTTACTGTACAAAATGGTTATATATTCTTAATGTAACATTTGTCCAATTTCACATATCTTCTGAGAATATTTTAATGGGTAATAATGTTCCATTGTTTGGAAATACCGTAATTCATTTAATTATTGCTCTCTATTGGATTTGAAGTTACTTTAAGATGTTGCTATTATTTGTAGATATTATAATTAATTAAACAAACTTGCTTATGACTTTTCTGGAAATGTTTATTCCCTACTATGATGAATTACTATAATAAAACAATTTGTCTAAATTTGGGCTGCTTCCAAGGGAAGTAGAAGGTAAGATTAAAGACAAGCGTTATATTAATTGGGTCTCTCTCTCTCTCTCCTGTTTTCCAGATTTCCAAACCACACCAATCTGGGGGATTTCTGCTTCATGATTAGTAACATTAAGTGACTTCTATTATCTTTGACCAAGCATGTTTGTTTATTTTCCGCATACCCCATTCTTAAATCTATTCCATTATAATTAGAAAAACAAAGTTTTTGTTTTGTTTGAAATGCCCCCTTCCCTTAGAAAAAAAGGCAAGGCTCTTATCAAAAATACTTTATTTACAAAAAAATCAAATTATACTATACATCCTATACTGGAAATACATTGAATAATTGCTAAAATAAATACAGGCAATTAATTCAATCTTTTAAAAGAATGAGAGAATTTGACATTTGAAAGTTATCAAAGCTTAACTTAGAACATAAATAGTTAAAAAGGCAAACTCAAGTTTTAGTTTCATTTACTGGCATGCTGTGCTCTGTTTCCCGCAAACTCTCCCAACAGTGAGTCTGAGTTGCAGAATGGTGTGTACCTTTTTGTACTCCGAAGGTAGAATGTGCAGCTTTTTCTTAGGCAGGATAGATGGAACATGGGCATCTGCATGGCGAGGAAGCAGAATGGTAGAAGCACATGGCTGAACACTTCTCCACATTCATACTCCACTTCATCACAACATGCTTTATGCAACGACTCATGTGTTTGATTGTTTTTAACACAAGTCTACACAGCACCAGCTACAAGGCAAGATGGGTCATGTCAAAAGTCAAACTGGATAACTGAGGCCCTTCGAGTAGTGAAATTAGCCGGGTTAAGGGTACCTGGTTCATCAATTTTTCTCATGTGCCAATTCTTGATACACTTATTAAACCTTGGTATTATTCTGACTACGTAAACATATCTATGTAGGCCAATAACAGGACAGATGGAGCGATTATCTGTATGAATCCAGAAAAAATATCCTCCCTGGGAAGTAGAAGACAAGCTCGAATGTGCCAGTTTTGTATCTATAGGCTTTTACACTTACTCAATTGTATCCAACTCACCCGTGTAAGCCTCCTAGTAACATGGAAAGTGAACTGGCAAGCTGAAAAAAAAGACAGGTCAGTTATGTTCAATGTTGACAGGATCTGGTGAATTCAGGCCACAGAACAAAACGATGAACTGCATTGTATTTGTCCAAATAACACAGATGATTTTTTTTCCACTTTCCATTTTACTCAGCGTGAGAAAACACTGCCAGAATCTCCACATTTGCCCAGTGTTTTCTTTCAAGGACTAGCACTCCCCCACCCCCCCCTTTTTTTTTAATCTTATGGAAAATTGCACTTTTCTACCCCTTTGGCCTTGATTTCCAATGACTTCCTTTGTGTGTGTGTGTGTGCACATAAGTATGTATTTCTACTCCCAAAGTGTGACAGGTATATTGGCCTTTTCTAAAAGAAATGAAAAAAAAAGTTAAAATATTGAAAGTTTAAATACTTTTCACAGAAATAAACTATTCCATGTTTAAAGGTAGGAAGAGAGAGAAACATTTTATTCCTTCTATCATGAACAACATCAGTTAACCAAGCTTCACATTTTGGGTAGATTTTTTTTTAAGTATGAATTTTTTTCAGAACCTATTTTAATAATAATAAAAAAGAACAGGTGTATTTTGGCAGAGAAGTAAAATATAGAATATGCAAAATTTGTTTTAAAAATTGGCATACAAAATTTTAAAACACAGTACAATTATATAAAAATACAGCACAGCCAACGGCCTTTGAAATTTCCTTTGGCATTTCATTTGGTAGAGTTAAACAGAAACTCCTTTCTAAAAAAAAAAAAAAAAAAAAAAATTAGCTATCAACACAGTCCATAAGTTAGGTTGAATACGTTGAAAGAACTTTTCCTTGAGTTTCCAAAATCCTTTTCTTCCATGATAACCCACATAAAGCATGGCTAGTGAGGTATATAGGGCAAACACTGTTAGGCAGATGTACATTAAGGAAAAAGTGCATAAACAGAATGCTTCCCATTTTCATAGAAATAACAGGTTAAATCTGAGTTTCTTCTCACTGATGTCTTGTTTTACTTTGGCAGAATCAAAATAAACCCATAGAAACGTCTTTGTTCAAGTCCCAGCAGCAGTGATAGGTCTCCTTTGGTGGCATTATGGGATGCCACAAGACTGTACAGTCCCGAGAGGAACTAAGGTTTTGTGTGTGTCTGCGTGTGTGACTGCAAACGTCAAACAACGTGAGATCATACATCGAGCACCATGTCATACTGTTGTCCCTTCTTCCTCCTGCCACATTTATTGATGAGAACCACATACAGCGTCAAAAGCATGACCCAATAGAATGCGTAGAGCAACGTTCCAACAATGAGAACTGTCTGCTTGGATTCCGAGAATGGCTTTTTAGATTCCTTATAAATGGTGAAAATCACACCCCCCAGGAGGATTGTAAACCAAACCGATACTGGAATGAGTCCTATGAAATTGACCACAATGGTCTTCCTTCCAGACGTGCCCCACCCAGCTTTATTTATCGTTGCGATTGCAAACATCTTGGCGGGAAGTAAACTTGACATGTATAACACTGAGTAGAGGGACATGAAGACCATGACGATGTTTCCTCTAAGGCAGCTGGCAAAGGACGATTTTATGAGACCTACTAACTGGACAGTTAACAAGAAGAGGAGGATATTCCAGATTTTACCCCGGTAGAAGAGCTGGATTACCGTGGCAATGAGAAAGAAAGGGAAGAATCCAGTGATAACGGCCTCATAGGTCATCCACAAGTGATGTTTATGAAACCACATCGCATTATACAGCCACTCTCGGAAGTATGACTTGCTCCAGCGGGTCTGCTGGTTTAACCATCTGAGATACTCTATCGGTGTCTCCGTAAGGCACTTGGATCGAGCTGTGTATTTTGTTGCATAGCCCAGACTCAGCACTCGGTTCGTTAGATGCCGGTCATCACCAAAACTACATTGGCTGCCCATAAATTCCTGATTGTACCAGTCTTCCACAAACTCATGCAGCAAGGAGTTTCTGTACATCCCCAGAGGTCCACTAATGCACTGGACACACCCAAAGTAAGACTGGCAGGCCCTTTCTATGTTAAAAGCCATCCAGTATCTCACACTGCTGAGGAAGGAGATCCAGGAATCATACTTGTTCAAAATCTGCAAGAAGGGGGAAAAAAAACAAAAAAACAAAAAAAACACGAATAAATAAAACATAAGCCGCAGCTAAAATACCAACAAAATCTGCACCATCGTGAGGTTACTACCTAGAGTGAGGTTTGTTGTTTGATCTTCCTATGTTAGCGTCCTTCTTCTTTTTGACACGGTTATATTTTATTTTCTCTGATTCTGTGTTACTAGATTAATCTGATAAATTGTGGACCTGCCTTGGGACTCCTTGAGGAGCAACAGTTTTTCTACTTCATGGCTCTGTCCTCTTTCTTGTCCAGGGCTTTTTTTGTTGTTGTTCTCCTTGTTGTTATGCTATAATATTGAACGTGTTTTTAGGCTCTAGTTCGCAGATCCTAAATCCTCCCACTCTTTCCTCCCATCTAAAATTTGAAGGTTTTTAAGCCCTATCGTCTCCTGTTCTGGCTAATTTCCAACTCATTCAATTCCATTAATTTTCTTTCTCCTTCTTTCCCTCTTTTATGCAATGCCAGTGATTAAATTGTTTGTTCTGGCCTCTTCCCAAAACTTAAGTCCTGAAAAATAATGCTCTATGTAAAGGCTACTGAAAGTTATCAGCTTTTTCTTGGCAATATTTCTAAATTCTTTCCTCCATCTCAATTTTGCACGGTTCTCATCTGGATTTTGCATGCTTCCTCTTTTATCACCAGGCTGTTTGTCTATTCCAGGCATTGTCTTTGCCTTCACTATCACCATGCATGTATAAAACGGGTTATATAGCAACACAGTACCTAATTTTTAAAGTCAAGTTTCCATGGGCTTCTCACCTTTTGCTAAAATTTGATCACGTGTTTGCAAAGCATTCATTTTAATCTTCACATATTTTCACATATTCACGTATATATTCATTTCCCATCCCACAGATTCCAAGTTGCCTTTATTAATATTTACATCATTAACTGTTTCTTCATTTAGAGCAAATAATGGGAAATAAGTAATTATTGGTGGGAAATAGATCATAATCAGAAAACCCACTTATTAATTAATTGTTCCTTTGCCTTTCTTACCAGTATAAATTTGAGTTCCTATTTCTCTTTTCTTCCTTTGTATTCCAATTTGGATTTTTAGTCAACCATGTATTAATCAGCTTTTAAATACAAAGGTATAAATATAGAATCCATCCCCAGCCCTTCTTCCATTTTTTTACCTTTGCAACTAAATGAACTCCAACATTAGATTTTACCAGAACATCAAGTTCAAGAAGATATGGTAGAAATCATTACATATTTAACTTAATTATATATAACTTCTCAGGCCCAACAGACAAGGGTTACATCACAGGGTTAAGCAAAAAAATCCTGTGTTGTTTTTTTTTTTTTCAATGTAGGAAAGAAAAGAGTCAATAAAGTGGGTCCAAGGCACATACTAACGTGTCTCTAGCACCAAAGGAACATCTGGCAGAGAGTTTGGTGTGTAGTGAACATATGTTCAATGAATCAATGAGTAAAAGTATAACTAAAGGTGACTCGTGCGGAAAGTGAAGCCGTATGCACCTGGACATCTCCCCCGACACCTCCGACCATAGGGTCTTCTTCTAAAACTTTCACCATCTCCACAGATGAGGCAGGGTCAAGCATGGTGTCTGAATCACAGACCTGTAAAGCAGAAAGTAGAAATGAGTTAAAGAAAAGGAAGAAGTAGGAGTGTGGTCCCTACCGTCAAAACTGGGCATACATGTTATGCCGTCAGCTTTATTGGCACCGGGCCTCAGTAAGCAGGTACTTCAGGGGTGACCGTTTGTTATGTCATGGCCAATGCAAAGAGCAAGCTCACAGTTGAAGTAAACGGCACAGCTGGATAGAACAGCCCAAGTGCTAGGTAGGTCTTGCAAGCTAACCAGCTTGTCCTGGTTTACCATGGATGTTCCTCATCTTGGCAATGGAAGTCTTATGCCCCAGGTAACACCCCAGTTTTCCAGGACTTAGTAAACATCTTAGGTTGGTCATCACAGAGGACTCTTTTTATTGTTGTTGCTGTTGCCTTAAATAAGTCCTTTAGGCAACTTATCCCTCAGGTCTGAATGGTGGTCAGAAAATCCTATGAGAGTCTTGAAAGGGAGGCATGTTTAACAATAATTTCCCTCCCCTATTTTAATATGGTGACTAAAAGACAGGAAAGCAATTCTCCTACGTCTGGTTATATACTTTTGAAGCAAGATGTCCATATGAGCTGAGCTTAGCCGCTGATAGACCATTAGGAAGGGAACCAGCATAATATGCAGACCACCTTCTTATTCTAAAGCATTAAGTATTCATCTAGCCCTTTGTACATAAAAAGAAATGTAAATTATCATAAGCCATTCTAGAAAAGCTAATAGTTGTTCTTTTTTTTTTTTTTAAGATTTTATTTATTTGCGAGAGAGAAAATGAGAAACAGAGAGCGTGAGAGGGAAGAGGGTCAGAGGGAGAAGCAGACCCCCCGCCGAGCAGGGAGCCCGATGCGGGACTCGATGCGGGACTCGATCCCGGGACTCCAGGATCATGACCTGAGCCGAAGGCAGTCGCTTAACCGACTGAGCCACCCAGGTGCCTGCTAATAGTTGTTCTTAAAAACAGTCTTTATATGGGTCTAAAAAAGCAATTCTGAAACAAAACCAAACTACAATTTCAAGAAAATTATTGGGATGAGTCTATACTAGCGAACTTCTGACACACAGTTCTGTTGGAGGCCCAAGGGGGCAGGGTTATAAATACTTTTCTTTCCAGCCTGATTTCTAAGCCAGTTGGAAAATGAAACAAAAGAATAAGGGAGATGACTAATCAAAATAGCGCCTGTATAATCCTAAAGCTAATACAGAGAACAGAGTTTATACCTGTGGAATAGCAAGCTTCATAATTATGTTTTCCAGTATTAGACAGACCTATCAAGTCCAAATAGCATCTAAGTGGGGTCAGCCTCCTCCTGCAGATAAAGTGCATTCCCTTCTAAAAGTATGGAAGATGCCAGCTTCTTGGTGGAAGCCCACTCCCAGAAGAAAGGGGGAAGGAGGAGCCAGCTCTCTCTTCTCCTATACTCACCAGTCAGATTAAATCACTTCTCTTAGGGAGGGAAGGAGTGAGGCAGCTGAGAAAAGCTACTACCCCCAGGTGAGTTATACCTGTGGACAGAGCTACTTCAACATGATCAAAGAAAATCGCAAGTAGGAGAAGTGCTCCCACTTCTCTATCCCTGATTAACACCAGTAAGACACAGTATTCTTTTCTGGGGACTGCAGCAAAGCCTAGTAGATAAAAATTTATCAGAGTTGACCTGTAATGAACCAGTTTCACATCCCCATCCAAACAGTAATTAACATAATTAATAGAGACTGGAGAGTTATCAGCAATTCCCATTATTTTGCCATCAACGCTGACTACCCTGGATGGATTTAATCAAGATTTAGCCTATTTATTTATATAAAAAGTAATTATTTTTACAGTTCTCCTTACTAGTTCATTAAAATAATAGGGATTTGATATACCAGTTTTGAATGGAAAAAAAAAAACAAGAAGAATAAACTGAGTTGAAGGGGACTCTCTCTGTCTCTCTGTCTCTGTCTCTCTCTCTCTATATATATAGCATGAGTCCCTCACATAAATAACTAAGGAATTTCAACATTTTAAAAAATGTGTCTGTCGGGGCGCCTGGGTGGCTCAGTCATGAAGCGTCTGCCTTCGGCTCAGGTCATGATCCCGGGGTCCTAGGATCGAGCCCCGCATCAGGCTCCCTGCTCGGCGGGAAGCCTGCTTCTCCCTCTCCCACTCCCCCTGCTTGTGTTCTCTCTCTGGCTGTCTCTCTCTCTGTCAAATAAATAAAATCTTTAAAAAAAAAGTGTCTGTCTCTGTTTTACTAATAGCTATATTTTCTGAAAAAAAAATTAATATATATTAATGAATAATGTTGGTGAAAATAGCAATTTAAATGCATTATTGAAACTTGTAAATTAAGAAGTATATAGGGTATTCAGTTATAACCTCTCTGGATTTAACTAATCCTATAATTTTAGCGTTAACATCTGAATTTTTTATTTTATTTTACTGACTTAAAAGTGTTCCTTTGCTAAACCAAAACCGTTTATTTTGTTTTGTTTCATTTTTTAGCATTCTATTTTGGTCCGTCACGATCTCACTTACTTAGGCAACATGGAGTTTTTTACTTAGAAACATTAGTTTTTCACTGTAGAAAACAGGATTTTACTAACGCTTGGGTTTGTACGCAAACCTCAGAAGCCTAAACAAATTTCTCCAAAAGGGACGTTTTGCTTCTCCTGTGCCTTGCCTATCACTGGTTTGTATATGGATGGCTGCAAGCTTGTCCAGCCCGTCATGAGGGTAGGAGGGTGAAGGCAAGAGCTCAACCCACCTTTAGAATCCAGTATCCCGAGTTTATGGCCACACCCACCTCTATTGACTCAGGCTGGGAAAGGTAAAACCGGAAAGCTAAAATAAGACTAAAAACAACAGGAAGGGGGCAATCTAGAGTTAATGTTCAAGTAACTCCGCCTTGTGAGCACAGGCAAGCCAAGGGAACTGCCCCTTTGAAATGACTAAGGGAGAACCAAACGTCTGAGGCTCTGAATATTTAAATTGGTCCTGTACCTCCCAGTTTCCAACAGCAAAGCACCAGCAGTTCTCTGAGAGAGACTGTTCTCATGGTGGGCTGAACTGTGTTGGAAGGGAAAGCTCCCGGCAGTCTCCTGGGCAGGGATTTGTTATAGCAGGATGATGAAAGAGCTTTAAAGAAGTTCAATTTCTGTGACTGACTTCAAACTTGGAACGATACAGAGAAGACTAACATGGCCCCTGAGTACGGTGACATGCAAAGCTGTGAAGCATTCCATATTTTTTTTAAAAAAGAAGAAACAGAGAAATAAGTCCAAATCTGGATTTCTGGATGCTATTTGGTGACCGAATGCCAGCTAGAAAGCTATCATCTGAGACAGTCAGCATGTATGTTCATGGACCTACTAGTATGTATTTATTACTATCTAAAGAGTGACTTTAGTCCCTCTGAAAACCAGTATAGTGGGAACAGGATTTCTAGTCATCTCCCCACCAATTAATAACAAGGATGTAATTTCATAAATGTTGGCCATTTAGCTCTAGGCTAGAAACTGTAAGGGACATACACCAGTTGACATAGAGCTTGACCTCACCTGGGGACAAACTACAGGCCGTGATTTACACACAGGAAAACAATTAGAGAACAAATCAAACTGCCTCTCTGTCCACACTGAATGTCTCCCTGTAATTTGTTTAAACCACATGATCACTAGTCATTAAGATTTCTCACTAGGAGATATGGAAATGAAGCAAAATCATCGAGTTGTCACTTAAATGAGTAGAAAATGTCAAGACAAAAAGGCACTTTGGGAAGGAACCAGCCACCTCAGTCTTAACCACAGAATCATCAGCTGAAGTGCCTCAGACCACTGCTCCTCCTTCTTCCTCCTGCCCTATTGCAGCTAGGAGATAACGGCCCTCTTTCCTCCCTATCTAAAACAGGGGGTCACAAACTAAGGTCTTCAGGCCAAGTCCAGCCTGCCCCCTGCTTTGATATGGTCCGTGGCCTAAAAATGGTTTCTACCTTTTAAAATAATTGAAAAAAATTCAAAAAAATACTATTTTGTGGTCCAGGGAAATTACATGAAATTCAAATTTCAGTATCCATAAGTACAGTTGTATTGGAACTCAAGCATACTCATTCATTGTCATATCATCTATGACAGCTTTCACACTAAAACAGCAAAGTTGAATAGTTGTAATAGAGACCATATGGCCTGCAAACCCTAATAGTTACTATCAGGCCTTTTACAAGCAAAGTTTCCCAGCCCTGGGACTAAAATAATTGGTTGCAGGGGGAAGGTTTTCTTTCATAAAATTAAAAAACAAAAAACAAAACAAAAAACCCTGAGATTAAATATGTTCTAAACCCAATTTTAATTCTAGTGGATTTTTTTTTTTAAAACATTGCCTCCATCTTTATGTGGTATAAGGAACAGTAATGGCATAAAAGTTATAAAACATTAGGTAAAGTAGATTTTTTCCTTTGGCCAAGACTCGCCTATTATAAGGACAAATGCCTTCAGAATTAAGAGATCTTGAGGCCTGTATCTCACTATTTCTGAGAACTTTAACAAGCCATTTGCCATCTGAATGGTACTGGAGTGAGACAGTACATATCAAAGTCCCTTGTAAATTGAAAAGGACCACAGAGAAGTACACCACTAGTATAAGGTAATAATCTTTACATTTTTGTACCCACTAAGTAAACCCATAACCTAAGGGATCATGACAATCCTTACCACAAATGTATGGCTCAGCAGAGACTCTCTAAAATGACCATCAGAATTGATCACTTATCGAGGATCTCTTATCACGATGAACAAATTAAAATGTGTGGGCAACTGTCTGTAATTCAGTTACAAACTATTAGTTTAGAGTCTATTACATACGTTATTAGACTTTAAGTTCATTCCAACTTATCTCACTGATCTACCTCACTATAATTTAAACAAAACTCTCCTTTAGAAATATTGTTACCTATTCTGCCAAATGCTGTTCAAATTCTAAGACCCAAGACTAAAATAAAATCTTAAGTCTCTGTGTTTCACCTTTTTTAATGTTTCACTTTTTTTTAACGTGTTTCCTTTCAGACTGCCTGGTGGATCTCCCCACTGCCCCCCCCTCCAGCCCCATACCACTTCAAAGGGCATTGAGAGCCACACAGATTAAGAGAAAATCTTAATTACTCTGGCTGCCTTCAATGAGTTAACAGGTTGAAAATAAATCAGGACCCCTTCTGTTGCTACTGCCTTTATCCTTTGCCTGCTTGCAAGGCTTGACCCTTCATCTCAACCTTGACCCAGTGAAACTTTTTTTCTATAGTGTGTGGAATTTACTCTTGGTCATGACCCCGCTACCAGCCTTCCTGAACAGCTTTACCACGAAGTAAATGGAGTTCCCTTCACCCTTCCTTTCCCTGAGGACATTTCTCTAGTAAAAAGGGATAGGCCAGAACAACAACAACAAAATCACAAATAGTTATTTACTAGCAAACACAAGATGGTGCCAGTCTCCTTGAACCCTTAACAGTAGAATACCAGAGGAAACACACCACTGTGGAAGAGAAAGCACCATGCCAATATCAAGATGAAACGGATCTGCCTTAATCCACCATTCACCAAGTTTATATAAACTTGGACTAGATTTTGACCTTGGTGCCCTTACCTCACCTTCCTAAGCCTCCACTGCTCAGATGAAAAATATGGACAATCATATCCACCTAAAGTTTGTTGTGTTGGTAAATTAATTCGATAACGCATATAAAGCACTTAATAATGGCTAGCTCATAGTAAATGCTCAATAAAAAGAAGGCATAAAGTGATCAACCTAAACCAGAAGTGATAAACCAAAAACAGAGCTCTGCCCCAACTAAGGACACTAATCCAATGAGAAGGGGTCCTTCTTATTCTCACTGTAAATAAGTGAAGGCACACGGGGAGAGCAGAAAACCGATGCCTACTCCGATACCCAATAAGCTCAAGTTAAGCAAACTGAATTCTGGGCAGGCAATGTAAAAATCCTTAGATTGGGTTGTTTACTAGAGACAAGAAATTAAAGAAAAAAAAAGAGAGAGTAGTTTGCAGCTGCTTAGTATTCATGTACAGCCTTGAATGTACCCTTGGGGTGTAATGTGTGAAAGTTCATCCTCGAGCAAAGGTAGACCCTGGACCCATTAAGACTTATAAAAGTATTGCATCTTGACTTCATACCTCATTGACATTGAACCTGCTGAACGTGATACTATTTAAAATTGGTTTTGTAAGTACCTAAATGTATAGGACAGAATTTTATTTTTTAAATCTGGACTTGAGAACTCAGTTATCTGCTGAAGAAGGGTACATAATTTGGATGGGACCATAGACATGCAGGAGATGGGGGAAACTAAAAATTTAGAATGGAAAATAACCTTCACAAAAATAGACTATTGCACACAATTTAAAATTTCTCCAATATAACCAACAAGGTCATTCAAAAGTTCATGGTATATGGTAATTAACTTTATTATAACAAACTTGTAGGACTTTATCAATATTGCATGGTACTTTCAATTTTTAAAAATCTTGATTTTCTATTTATTTGGATTCTGGATAAATGGAATTTACAAGTAAGCATACAGCTAAATTTACCAGCCTCAGATTAAAGTGGCAAATACAAAATCATAAAATATAAGAACTTTAGAGCTAAAAAGTCACTTTGAAATTAATTAGTAAAACCATTCCAGAAAAAAAATATCCTCAAAGAAAGAAAAAGATAATCTTTCGTGAGAGGGAGGCAGGATGAGGAAGACCACCTTTTCTGACACCAACTGAGTTTATGGCAAGGGATCTCAAATCTAGCCAATGAACATCTAAGACAATCATAGACATCTAAGCAATTTGGCCCTTCTCTGTTGACTTTTTTTTTTTTTTTTTTTTTTTAGAGAATGAGAGACAGAGAGCATGAGAAGGAGGAGGGTCAGAGGGAGAAGCAGACTCCCTGCCAAGCAGGGAGCCCGATGCGGGACTCGATCCCGGGACTCCAGGATCATGACCTGAGCCGAAGGCAGTCGCTTAACCAACTGAGCCACCCAGGCGCCCCTCTCTGTTGACTTTTTAAAAAAAGAATTAGGAAGAAATATGCCTGCCTTGGTAGAATGAATTATCCAAATACTGACTTTCATCAACCTAGAATCTCTTCAAACCTGAAGGTTAAAAAGGAGTCATTTGGTCGTTCTCTTTTCTTTTTAGGAAGGCTTACACATGAGTGAAACTCACAGAAGGTGCAAAACAAAGGTGACAAGCCAGCTGGGAACGTGGGAAACCAAATGTTATCACCTCTAAGGCTTAAGCCATGAAACACCCTTATTCCAAATTGTTGGAATTCTCATTCTAAAGAAAGGAGTCAGGAAATCCCATTATGGTGGCACTTAACTTAGGGCTTACATTCAAGAATCCAAATTTGGGGCAAAGGGCAGATTAAAAATGAAAGTGAGGGGAGCCTGGCTGGCTCAGTCGGTAGTCTGTGAATCTTGATCTCAGGGTTGTGAGTTCGAGCCCTATGTTGGGTGTAGAGGTTACTCAAAAATAAAATCTTAAAAAGATAGAATAAAATAAAAATGAAAAGATAAAAATGAAAGTGAAAACATGATAATAACTGCTAAGTGAAAAGCAGATTCTGATACCCTCCCCCCCCCTTTTTTTGCTTTGTTTTTTTATTATACTCATCCAAAGCCTAGGTGTATTGCTAGAAAGAAATTAAAATGTCAGAGAAATTAAAACTGTACTGGAAAAAAATTAAAAAAAAAGAAAACCAATCGTACTGAGTTAGAGTTCTGAGCTGGGAATGATCTCGAAGATCATCTGTTCTACCCTAGCAAGAAAACAACAGAGTTAAGTCTAGAATTCAGACTTCCCCATTCCTATTTCAATGAACTCTAATCTTACTTACCCTCTAGTATGGATGATACAAGAAGACATAAAGCATTCTCAACATCGGCCCTTGGAATATTTCAATTGCTTAGGCTTCCCATAGAGAACAGGAACCAAGCAAATTTGACATATAGTTGATTCTCACGATTCATGACAGTTACGTTCCACAAAGTTTCCGTGAACACTGACTTAGAGAACAGCAAAACAATTGCTTCTAGCACAAATATGGGGTTGGGTTCCTCTGAGACTCTGGTCACAAATTTTTGTCTACTGATCAATACCGAACCCTGTTTTACTTGCGTTCCTGTTTAAATACATCTTATTATATGAAATGGAGTCATTAACACAGCTGATCCAAGCCCCCCAACAAATCTATTTTCTTCATAAGGCAGTCACAGCCTTGTGCTCAGGAACACTAGCCCAGTACTACACTTGAGCGGGGGTGCATTTTAAACAGCAACATCACCCACAGAAAGCACAACAATGTGAAAAACATGATACAAAGTAGATTATGAAGTTACTTGTTTATGCTGTGCTGTACCACGTACAGGACAGTTTATAGCAGTCTTCTTTGACCTCAGTTGGGAACACGCACATCAGGTGACTCAAATTTTATGCTGTTCTGCACGTCTGCAAATGATCACAAAAGCACTGCAAGTACTGATTTGGGGGTTACAAATACATTTTACTGAGTGGGGTAATTTACAAATACAGACTCCATGAATAATGAAGGTCAACTCTACAATTAAGAATAATTTAGTCTTACTTTTCTCCTGCTAAAGGGAACATGGATACCTAGGATACTGTCAAAGTAAATTAATCATAAAATTGTCTCCTATAATCTTCCCTGGTAGAACATGCTTATGCTTCTTATGTATTTTCTACTTGGAATATCCCTAATACCACACATCAGGGGATAATGATAGTTACCTTGGTCACATGGTTATCAGTGGCCACTTATGTTGTATTATCCAGGTTCAGTAATAGGACATAAGAATAAAGAAATCATGTAATCTAGGTATCAAAGTACACCTAAAAAGTCTTCTGACATTGTGAAGAAGTAACAAACAAATGAAAAAAAATAAGTACAATGTAATCTGAAAACTATTTTCAAAATAAGGGAAAATTAGAAAGGCATATGCTATCAAGTATCAAATTTGAGAATCTGTGCATCATGTATGTGCTGTGGAGGATTTTAATTTTGCTCATTGTGCTTTTCCGTATTTTTAAACACACCACCATGTGTTCCTATAGTAAATAAAAAAGCTAATAGAAGTACTATTTTGCAAAAGTAAGAAAGGTTTTGCCCTACCTTACTTAAGCCATACGGGACAGATCAGAATCTCTTTTGGAGAAAAAAAAAGTTCTCTCCAGAAAACACTGATTCAAAATTCAGAAAATCTTCCCCATTCTCCTCTTTATTTCTCATTTCCTTCTTTACTCATTTCATTACTTATGTTTTCCTGTATTCTTTATCTCCGAAAGCAGCCACTAACATCCTGGGTGAATTTGCTACCACGCTGGCTTTCTCCTAGACTAAAGCTTCTCTCCGTATTCTAGGTCAGTGTTAGTTATTTGACTGGCTTTAGGTCGAGAAGACTAAACAGGAGAGCTGAGAGAGGTGGAGGGACAGGTAGTAGGGCCTTGCTCTGGCAAAGACCAGAGGGAGCCGCCCCAGAGAGCCCAGGTGACCCAGAGAGCCCAGGCGTGTATGCAGAAAAGTTAACCTTGTGGGGCGCCTGGGTGGCTCAGTCGTTAAGCGTCTGCCTTCGGCTCAGGTCATGATCCCAGGGTCCTGGGATCGAGTCCCCACATCGGGCTCCCTGCTCAGCGGGAAGCCTGCTTCTCCCTCTCCCACTCCCCCTGCTTGTGTTCCTGTTCTCGCTGTCTCTCTGTCAAATAAATAAATCTTTAAAAAAAAAAAAAGAAAGAAAGGTTAACCTTGAGATAGGAAGTGAAGCTGGGTACCTTTGCAACTGTAAAAAAGGAAGAGAAAAGAAGACCTTGATAGCATTCAGAAGCAGTACGTTTGATTTTCTCTTGTAGGAGGCAGGGCCATGTGTTAGTTAGGGAGGAGTTTGGGTAGGCGCTGGGAGAATGGTGAAGGCATGAAATAATTGGTCATGAGAAACAACAGGCAGGACATCTACTCAAGATCAAGTGGGAAGAGAGCTAACCAGTGTCCAAGACCCAACTGCAACTGGAGGAGACCAATCGTCTTGGCCGTGTCCACACAGCTAAGCAGTGTCTTCAGCCAGGTTAGCAAGCATGTGAGCAGATGGTCCTGTGTCTGGCCCAGCCCTACTTTCTCTTGTGCATGAGCACCTACACTTGACTTTCTTCTTTCTGTGGCCAACCTGCTCTCCACATTCAGTCACTTGTAATGCTTAACCCCCTCTCCTTTGTCTTTCTGTGGCTTCTGCTTTGCAATGCTCGGACACTGGGTCACTCAGAATGGATGGTGGGAATGTACTGGTTTGACCTTTATGACATTTCCATTTTTATAGGGAACACATGGTTAAATATTGGGGGATGTGATGAGGGATGGCAGCATGGAATCACCTGGTTTCAGAATGCCAAAAGGTTTTCCACATTTGTGTGAGTGGGCTGAGAGTTCCAGCAGGATTCAGGGCCCAGGGAAAGCTGCTGCTTGGGTCGGTCTCTCTGAGAGCCTGATTAGGGCTCTAGCAAGGAGCCTACTCTAACATTTCATAGTTTGTGTTATTTTGTCCTGGTCAGGCACAATGTCAAGTTGTCAAGGATACAAACAAAATTCAAAACAAGAATGATGGGAGCAGGGGATTTGGAACAGGCTTAAAAAAAAAAAGAAGAAAAGAAAAAAGAAACCCTCACAATGACATCTTGATTAGAAATGACAAACATAGCAATAGTTTCAACTAGAATTAAAGGCAAAATATCAAAACATGCTTCCTCATTTTAGGCTCAGAGCTTCATTCTTCAAACCCTCTGTAAGTTCCCCAGCCATCCCATCACTTCCTTTGAAAGGATCATTATAGGGGCCCCTGGGTGGCTCAGTCAGTTAAGCATCTGCCTTTGGATCAGGTCATGATCCCAGAGTCCTGGGATCGAGCCCCACATCAGGCTTTCTGCTCAGTGGGGAGTCTGCTTCTCCCTCTCCCTCTGCTGTTCCCCCTGCTTGTGCTCTCTCTCTCTGTCAAATAAATAAATAAATAAATAAATAAATAAATAAATAAATCTTTTTAAAAAGAGAGAAAATATTTATTAAAATAAATAAATAAAAGGATCATTTCATCCTCTATCGGGGCCTGAAGTTGCATTATGAAAATACATAAAAATGTCCTGAGTTAACTAGAAAGTACCTCAACTGTGACAGTTCTAGAAATTAGGAGAATAGGAGAAACTTGGGAGTTAAACTCTATCAACTCCCTAGAAGATATTAATATGCAGATTGGTATCAACTGAAAAAAAAAATGCCTCAAAACTCTTCAGCTATTAACCAAAATTAACCTCATGGTAATCTTAAACCCCTTATGAGATTGGTTTATTCTATGCAGGAAACTGAGGTTTGGGGAGGTGGTCCTGCTCGAGGTCATCCAGTTAACAATGCCTGGATTACCACCTCCGTCAACAGACTCTGAAACCAGTGCCCATTCCCATCCCATAACACAGAGCCTGTCATCCCACCAGCCATGACTTTGTGGCAATCAAGGCCCCTAAAGTATATGATAGGTCTCCTGAAAAGCAGAATTTCACCTATTAGAGGACTGGAGGGGTGTCCCAATGGATTTTCTTAAATCAGAGATAGGTCTCCCTTTTCCACATCATCATGGCCAAAATCTAACTAAATTATCTGCAAGAAAATTGCAACTAGCAAATTCACAGGGACCCTACTAACATTCTGAAGAAAGCTTCAATGAGAACTAAGAGGGGAGAAACCCAAGGGCGAGCAGTCAGGGAATTAATGACAGACACAGCCTGTCTCATTTTCATGAGAGCAAACACCATCACAAATGCTTTCAAAGGTCAAGTGCAGTGAGTGAGGTAATGCTGTTTGGGGAGTGAAATAAACATTACTTCGGTTTTGCTCTGGGAAGGGTTTTTGTGTGTGTTTGTTTTTCTCCCTTTTTTGTTTTCCTTTTCTTTCTGTCTCTCAGTTTTGAATTCCTTACCCTTTTAAATCAAAATTGTTCTCACCAACCCCATTTTGCCCAGTCTCTGTGAAAAACGTTTTATAGCCATCTCTTGAGCCTGCAGATTTTCTCAGGACCTTTCTGCTCAGCAGACACTATTTTCTTACAAGGCTGGAGATTTTAAGACTGTGGAAAATGACGTTGGATTTGACTTGGCAGAACCAAGGGGGCAGAGAAGGTAAGGGAGGGAATGAGAAGGAAGGAAGGGTCTCCTGTTCAAAATAATCTTGATTTCCAACCAATAACACTGCATAAGTTAAGCATTTTCGTAGATAATTAACAGTTACACAAGATTTTTTTCCTCTCTTTCAAAATGTGCTTTCAGCAGTCACGCTGTTTTCAAATGAACTGAAAGAAGTACTGTGTTCAGAGGGACAAGGATGGGCTATAGCATATGCCTGAAGAGATACAAAAGCTGCTTTATTTAAATGTATGTTTGCCCTGGCAGGAATTCGGAAACCTACCTGCACATAATCCACACTTCGTCCCAGTGCTCTGAAGGCCGTGTACATGACTTCTCTTTTTCCACCCCATTTTTGCATGATGCAAATACTTTTGTTGGACAAGACCAATTGGGTGACATGTTGTGAGCTTTCTTTATGTGACTCATCCGTCTCACCAGGACCTTTCTCGTGGAAGTTGTTCTTCCAGATATAAGTGGCTGATTTGTCCCTGCCCATGACTTCACTAAAGATGTCCATCATATAAACGTCATCTTCTGAGTTCCCATCTATGACCATGACAACCTTAATCCCAGGATAGGTTAGCCTTTTCACAGATTGCAAACATTTCCGTAAGTAGTCTGGATCTTCTTGATACGCAGCGATGCAGAGAGCAACAGTTTTGTTCAATTTAATGGGTGTTTCTAGGGATTTTTTCATTTTTCGGTGCTCCAGAAAGGCAAACAGGCTTTGGATGATGAGGTGTGATGCTAAAAAGGCACCATACAGTCCAAAAGAGAAATAGTAATTATCTGTTTGGATAAATTGGTAGCCAACAATATAAGCAGCAGTGATTCCGAGGAGGAGAGACACTCCAAAAAGCGTGGTTCCAATTATTCTCAGGATACATAGAAACCTCTCACAATGCATCTGTAATATAATCAAATGATACTCTTGGTTAACCACTCTTGTCCCATACTTGTTATAAACATGGCATCATGGGGAGTATTGGACTAGAAGTACCCGAGAGCTCCAACCACACTTTCTCACTTAACCAGCTGCGTGTTTTTCTCATCTGCAAAATAGGGATAAGGATGCCCTTCTGGTACACCCCAGAGGGCTGTTTAAATGAGATGATGGTGGCAAAGTGCTATTGAAAACCATGACATGTTGAACAAATACATGGAAGTATTATTTTTAGTATGTTAGATCCTTTACTACGGATGCACTCTGTGTAGGTGGTCATAACTAGGTGTAGAACCTAATCATCCTAGTGAGCAAGGCATTCTTTCTTCCTACACCATGTTGCCCCCGACCTCCCAATACTGACCAGTGAAAAATGCATAGGAGATTTTGCTAAATTTCATCTCCTCTTCAATGCAAATCCCTCAGCTCACAATTTCCATGCAGCCAGCTGAGGTTGGAGATCAGGATACCTGGATTCTAGTACTAACTCTTCCAACAACTAGCTGTGTGACCTTGAGAGAGTCACTTTATCTCTCTGAGCCTCAGGTTTTTTAATCTGTTAAATGAAGGAGTTTAGACTCCAAATCTCTGTTGACATTAAAAGTTCTTTATGCCTGGGGATCCTGTACATACATCTCTCAAGCCCCCGTAATTCTGATTTGCATTCCTTTGTTCAGAAGTCTATTTCCTCCATCCACCAGCACTAACACCAGATGGTTAGATCCTGGGGATCAGAAACCTTACTGTAACACAGTAAGCACACAATAAGTGTTTTTAGAAATAATTCATAAATTAAGGAAGAAATAGCATCATGCTTAATTTCAACAGGTGAATTTCCCCAACCTCTGAAAGCTGTAATACATTAGACCTGAAACACATTTCAGCTTTTAATAGCAGCCAGTTATGTACTCCTCCCTGGGGTTTGTATAACTCCTGAATAAGGTTTTGAACAACGAGAGTATAGGAGGACAATTTTTTCGTATTTCCTTAAGTATCTCCAAAGCTGAACATAGAAGAGTTACCTGGTAGACTTTTGTTATTCTGTTTGTCTTTGGGGGCTCCTGGACCCCATTCCAGTGTGGGGTGGGAAGGATGTTTCCCATATATCCAACAAACAATTCTCCAGGCAACAGTGGGTGTCCCACAATTTAACTCAATTCTGACACCATCTACCCAATAGCATCAGACTCCACGGGTTAAGGGTTCAGTCCTACAAGACTGCCCCCCATCTCCCCAACTTCAGATACCAGTCCCAAGCCCAGGTTGTGACCTGTACTTCTGATCTACCAGTTATAAATCAGAGGTTCCCAAGACCCACCCACCTGGTGTTTGATTAGTTTGCTAGAGTGGCTCACAGAACTCAGGAAACCTGTTTACTCACTAGATTACTGGTTTATTATAAAAGGACATAACTCGGGAGCAGCCAGATGGAAGGTCTGGGGAATGGGCACGGAGCTTCTACGCCTCTCCAAGAGCACCACAATCCCCAAATCTCTGTGTTCACCAACCCAGAAGCCCTCCCAACTCTCTCCTTCTGCATTTTTATGGAAGCTTCATTACATAGGCATATTTGATTAAATCATCGACCACTGGCAATTGAACTCAATCTCCAGCCCCTCTCTACCCCCCAGAGGTCTGGGGGTGGGACTGGATGCCCCAATCCTCCTATCAAATGGTTGGTTCCACTAGCCACCAGTCCCCACCCTTACTTAGACCGGTTTAAAGTCATCCATTAACATAACAAAAGACACCTCTATCTATCGTCTCACTTCAAAAATACCAAGGGTTTTAGAAGCTCTGTGCCAGGCACAAGATGAAGATCTTATTATAAGCCATAATAACAATTTTCCCCCCAAATTAATTTTCTTCCTCTTCCAATAACGAACTATAATGAAGGTCATCATTGGTAGAAATGCAGCGTCCCCATCTTCAATCATTTACACTGAATTCGGGGTTTTTGTCATATCTATATATAATTAATACTTGACCTTTTTTTGAATTCATCCAGCTTTTGAAACGTAAGTAAATCTATTTTTTTTTAAAGATTTTATTTATTTATATGACAGAGACAGCGAGAACAGGAACACAAGCAGGGGGAGTGGGAGAGGGAGAAGCAGGCTTCCTGCTGAGCAGGGAGCCCGATGTGGGGACTCGATCCCAGGACCCTGGGATCATGACCTGAGCCGAAGGCAGACGCTTAACAACTGAGCCACCCAGGCGCCCGTAAATCTATTTTAAGTGGAAACTTAAGGTAAGCAATTATCTCTGCAAAGTCCCTTGCTGGATGCGCTATTTCTATTTTCCGACTCCAAACTGACTTAAAATTGAATGTCCACACAGCACCTGGTATGATGTTGGTTGTTACCAGTTGTGTGGCCAACACATCACTCAGATCCAAGAGGCACCTTTCTTATTCCAGTGCCTGGAGTTACACACTGAGGTGGTCCTGAGTGGATAATTGTGTTTCCTCTCCTAAGCACAAGATGGCTTGGGGTGGCTGGCCCTGGTGTTCCAGCTTTTGGAAACCTGAGATGGGCCACTTTCAAAAGGGACTTGAGGGCGGGTCTCCTGCAATCTCTCTTTTCCTTCTGCAGGTTTGATGCACAGACCAGCAAGGTCCCTGGGGATTGCAGAGCCCAGAGATAGAGGGATCCTTGTTTTCGAACTGCCACGTGGAAGGGAGCCAGCCACCAATCAGGAAGACCTGCCTTGGATGCTTAGGCAGCCAGAATTAATTGCTGAGTTTGTGTTTGTTTGCTTACCCACTATGAATTTTGAGTCCATTTCACCCTAACTAATACAACCTAGGTAATGCAAAGCACCCTGGAGACCAGGATTCTAGCTTGTGGGCATTATTTTCTTTTGTTAAGTGGAGAGGATATGAGGAGCCAAATCAAAGTGTTTATGAAAGGGTTTTAAAAAACCAAAATCATGATGCAGTTTAAAGTACCAAAGTATCGGCTAACAAGGAAGCGAAAACAACATACCCAGATGTGTCTCTCCTTTCCAGCACTTACGTAGGACATCAGAGGCTGATACAGGTAATCCCAACACAATGGAAAATTCTTGGTGCTGGGGATCGGTGAAATGGGGAGTTCCCAGTGAAAGGCAAGAGAGCACAGCATCCCTAGTTAATTAAAACAGCTGACAGGATGCCGAAAACTGCCAACGGGCACCTTAACCAATGCCTAAAGGTACGGGGAGCACCAGACTTGGAACTTGTCGTTTCCAAGACATGAGTCATTCTCACAAGAGTGAAAAATTTCAAGGGGGCTACAACACTCTGCCAGGGAGAAGCTGAAGTGTGTGTTTTGCTTGTGTTTAACATCACCAGAGCCAGTAAAAGAACTGCCTGCCATTCTTTTCCATTATTCATATTTTCCTTGCTTTTATCAGCACACGTAGACAAAGAGAGTGTTCGCATAGCATCTGCTGGCCCCAGCTGAAGTGGGAACACCCTCTTACATCAGAGGAGTCTCCAGAATGTCCCTTTGAAGCCTGGGAAAAGTTGCTAGTAAACTGCTGCAACACGGTGAAAATTGAACCTTTATATTTCTACCATGTATCCTATTCTTGCCCGTTACGACACATGCAGCATCTCAGGCCAGGCCAAAGGGCAAAAGGCACATTTCAGAGCAAACTTTACCGAGGGAATACATTGATCTCCGGGAGTGACACACAGTGTGTGTTGTTTTATAACTCCCCGCCCTGGGGGCAATTTCATAGATATGGGCACCATATGTGTGAGACTTTCTGAGACAATCCTCAATTCAGATACTCTGCTTCATAAGCAAACTCTCCTTGTCAGACATATGGCTTTATTGTTAAATTGGAAAATATGGTTAGTTCCATCCTGGATCATAAGAGTTTACTGCTACATGGAAAGAGGATTTAGAAATCCACCTTCCATAAGTATTTAAAACATAAAACTTGGATTTTTTGCCCAAATCAAAACTTAAAATTGATTTTTAAGCTGATACTAGACCTGATACCAGTGATTCAATAAGTACTAGTCTTCACAGTAAATTCTAAGCTAAGCCAAGTGTTAAAAGAATACCTTGATGTATCATAATGTAAGTTCCACAAAGTCAACAGCTTTTTTTTAAATCTATTTTCAATAATGTGCCCCAAGGACATAAAACACTGCCTGGTTTATGGGTGATATTTAGTAAATATTTGCTGAATGAATGGATGTAACTTCCTGCATCAATATCATCATTGGCATCATTGTTATATCAGCTAACATTCACCATTCATTAGGCTTCAGGCACCGGGGCAAGTCTTGTCTGCTTTGTTGAGTCACATGATCCTATTTAATCTTAATAGCTCTAAATGGTAAATGTATTCTTCATCTCAAAGGACGAGGAAACCAAGACTCTTAAGTATATAAGTAACTTGTCCACATGGTCCCAAAACCAGGAGTAGGGTCCACATGGTAGCATAATGCCAGATTAGAGGATTCTCAGTAAATATTTACTGAATGGATTTGAATCATCACGACACAACAGGCAGCATCCTTTTGTCTCTGGCTAATACCACATTTCCTTGTGTAAGGAAATGTTAGAAATGAACCTCAAAAACTCTTTTCCTGCTGGGGCGCCTGGGTGGCTCAGTCATTAAGCGTCTGCCTTTGGCTCAGGTCATGATCCCGGGGTCCTGGGATCGAGCCCCACATCGGGCTCCCTGCTCAGTGGGAAGCCTGCTTCTCCCTCTCCCTCTGCTCCTCCCCCTGCTTGTGCTCTCTCTCTCTCTCTCAAGTAAATAAATAAATAATCTTAAAAAAAAAAAAAAAAAACTCTTTTCCTGCTATTATGGAAAATGGGGAATTGACAGTCAGGAACGGATACAAGATCAGCCAACACTCTGGGAGGATTTCTGGGCTCATATACTTTTCTACGTGGATGCAGCCGAAAAGGACATAGAATGACCTTATCCCAAAGAAAGCCGGTGGTTGCGTCTAAGCAACAGCAGTGCTATTCATGCCTGCAGCCAAAATCCTGCTTTATTACCATGAGAAAGGCGCTCCTGCATTCATTGTTCCACCTGTAGAGCAGATAGAAACCTTGCTGTTAGCTCACATACCCCAAGTTGGACTCTGTAGGTCACTGGGTATCAGAGCCCTCTTTCCCCCTTGACCTCTTATTAACCAGAAGGCAATGTGGGATGAGCCAGAACAACAGCTGCTCCCAGAACACTAGCGCAGTGGCAAGAACTGAGTTCCCATAGCTTCACGAAGCGGTCCTTCTGTCTGGGATCTGGGAGAAGAGGAAGTGAATTCAAATTAGTCGCCAGCATCTGGGAAAGGCTACAGAGAGTAGGGGCCAAGTGCTATCTCTTCAGAGAGGTCTTAGCTTACCACTCCCTTCTAAAATGATTCCTCCCTCTCTTCACTCCCTGTCCTGCTCCCCAGATTCTGCTTGATTTTCTAACTAGCCCTATGTACACTCTATGGCTACAGGGACTTGATGATCTCTATCAACTGTGTGTTCTTGTACCAAAAACAGGGTCTGGCACATAGTAGGCATGCTGAATAAATGAGTAAGTCCTTTTGGACTCAGGCAGTCAATGCAGACTAAGAACAGATCCCTCTCCTATCTTTGCTGCAGGGCCGATGAATATATGTTGAACCCTTAAGGGTACCTCTCCTCCAGCAGGGTTTTTTTTCTTTTATTTTTAATAATTTCTTGCCCAGGGATGCCTGGGTGGCTCAGTTGGTTAAGCGTCTGCCTTCGGCTCCAGTCATGATCCCGGGGTCCTGGGATCTGAGTCCTGCATCAGGCTCCTTACTTGGTGGGGAGCCTGCTTCTCCCTCTGCCTGTCTCTCCCCCTGCTTGTGTGCTCACTCTCTTTCTTTCTCTCTGACGAATAAATAAATAAAATCTTTAAAAAAAGTAATAATAATTTCTTGCCCAGCTATCTAAATGTAATGGTTGTCGGGAGTACCAGACCAGCTAGTGAAGACCTCAGGATGATAAAGTCAAAAAAGGCAAATGGCCTTCCAAAAGCATTTCCAGAAACTGCGAGTTACAATTTGACGAACCTTATGAATTCAGGGGTCAAGGCTGGGGCATGGGGGATAATGAGATAATCTTTTACCAACTTCAAATCTGGTACTCTTACACTATTCACTGTCCATCGATCCATATGCTGTTCTGTGTTTGTTTCTAATGACTTGTGTGTGTGTGTGTGTGTGTATACTTGTGTGTGGCATGCATGCCTCCACGTCTCTGGAACCAGACTGAATTGCGACAGATTCGGGGCTCTTCCTTTTAATGGCGTGGTAACACTGAGCAAGTTACATAATACTAGACATCTTCAGTTTCTTCATCTAAGATAAAACGGAAATAATCATATGGACTTGACAAAACAGATTTTTACATTAAAAGAGAGAACTCATTTAAGTACCTAAAAAAAAAAAAACGACCAACAGTTTCTTTCCTGCTAACTACCCAATCAGTCTGACTCCCCTTCCCTCTAATCCACTGTTAGTTAATAAGGGATGAGCATGACATAGTGAGCATAGCTGGACTGGGAAGAAATGGATTGAAGCCCAAGCTCTGCCTCATTTTAGCTATCGGACTACCTGACAGTTCCTGTGAATGAGCCATGTGTCCTTATGCAATCAATATCTCTGAACTTCAAATTTTAGGGATAGGGTTGAAACTTTATTTTCATATCACTACCACCCATAGCTGAGTGTCTATAAGGATGAATGTATGTTGCAATGTGCATGCTCTTCACCTGAAGGAGGAGTACAAAGAGTAAATTCCTTTTGGCATCTATCTACTCCCTGAGCCTTATTTCCTCATCTGCAAAACAGGAATGCAACCTTTTTGCAGGCTTACTGTATGTAGGCAAGGAATATATATATATTTATCCCAGCTTCAATGGGATACTAATAGCTTTAATGTCTTAATGTAAAGAAAGACTAACTTAAATGATAAAGTGCACTTGTCCCTCTCCCTCATTATATTTTAAAACCCACTGAAGACTAGATTGCTGTCTTTTTAATTTGTAGCCAATATTTACACATACAGAGGCCAAAAGGAGATATGTAAAGAATATTTCCCTAGTGAACGCATTGCTCAAAGTCACATCTCATAAATAGCAGAACTGTTCTAGAACACAGGTTTTCTTTACCCCTAACTTGTATTCTGGGGGCTGGGATTGGGGTGGCTAGGCCTCCAGTCATATGTAGAATGATTAGAATTAAGAATATTAACTTAGGCAGGTGACACTAGCCAAGGAACATGGAAACCTGCTTCTTTGTAAGATGAGACATTCTCTGCTGCTTGTAGCCATTTGCCTGCTAAGGGTGGATTAGGAAGGCATGGTGAGAAAAGGTAAAAAGCAGGGCTTCCCCAATTTTCACGTACATCCACATTGCTTAGCGGGGTCTGTAAAAACTACTCATGTGTGGCTTCCACAACATTCTGAGTTCATTGCTATGGGGTGTTAACAGGGCATGAGTAATTTTCAAATCTTAAGCAATTCTAATTACAACAAAGTTTGGCAATCACTGGGTTAAAGTCTAAGAAAACTTCAATGATTTATTTGTATCAATACGCATCCCTCCTTTGTATTACCTCTGCTACTGTCCTCAACCAGAAATCCGAGGTAAAAGTTCCCAAATGAAGCCTCTCAATAGTCTTCACATTACAGCACATTACCCTCTGGGACATATTAGAGCACATGACCCTCATCCTGTCCCCTTCTGACCTCCTCTTCCTCTCTGGCTTTGAAGTTGGCCTTTGTCTCTCCAGTCCCACTGCATTGATCCTAGCAGAGACCCTGGAGCGAGTAAGCTTGCAAGGTTAGGCAACAGGCCTTTCAAAGGCCTTGTCACCCCAGCTGTGTCTGGATCCAGAGCTGTAGGTTTCAGATATCATTTGTACCATCAGTATTGATCGATCACTCCTAGGATGCCACTTCTCCCAACTGCCCTATTGGTTCCTGAATTTCACCATCATAAACTTCATCCTAAAACTCAGCATGGCAAAGGGTAAAGTTTGCAGAAAGGCTTGGCATGCAATCTTAGTTCTCTATGTTCGTCCTCCATTGGCTCTTGGACACTATTTTCATAGGTCAGAATCCCACGTAGCCATACGAACCACAAATGCCAAGTCTCCTCATGAAATCTTTTCTGATCTCTCAGATGTGGTTTCTCCTCAGTGTAAGCCCCCATAAAACTTGACTAGTCCAGCTGCAGCATAATTCAGCTCAGGGGCATTACATTCAAGAAGTATTGGATTAAATTGCATCCACACTCCTCTCTAACACTGTGACTTTGACTGAGTTGCTTAATCATTCTGAGGCAAGTTTCCTTTAATTACAAAATTTTCTTTATGGGCGCTGGAATTAGATATAATGTATATAAAGTATCTAATTCAGTGCCTGATACATATTAGACATGTGATAAACAGCTATTATTTTACTTTTTTATGGGCCCTATTATATTTTGCCTTACACTATGGTTATTTATAAAGACTTCTTTGAGTATATTTTTTTGTATGACAAATTCCATTAAAATGTGAACTGCATCCTATTTGCTTTTTAAAAATTTGCAGTAAAAATTATGCATTTTAGAGGCATTCTTTTATAAATATTTTACTATTTAAGTTCAAAAAAATATTTAAGATGGGTGCTTGGGTGGCTCAGTCGGTTGGGTCTGCCTTCTGCTCAGGTCATGATCCCAGGGTCCTGGGATCCAGCTCACATCTGGCTCCCTACACAGTGGGGAGCCTGCTTCTCCCTCTCCCTTTGCTCCTCTCCCCAGCTCGTGCTCCTGCTCACTCCTGCTCGCTCTCTCTTATGAATAAATAAATAAATAAATAAATAAATAAATAAATAAATAAAATCTTAAAAAAATATTTAAGAGTGTAACCTCATTATATTTATTTTGACTCCTATATCAGCAACATTTTCCTAGACTGTGAGGGGCACCTGGCTGGCTCAGTCAGTAGAGAATGCTATTCTTGATCTCAGGGTCATGAGTTCAAGCCCTACCTTGGGCGTAACTTGGAAAGATATATTATGGACAAGGCAATATATATACAAACTCTATGCATCTGTATACGTTGATGACATTCAAAATATACTTGAATAATTTAAGGTATATGCAGTGGGGTGATACTTATTCTATGCAGATTGCCCCTAGAGAGGAAAGGATTAAAACCAAGTTGGGGTAGAAATGATCTTTGTACAGGGAGCTGTCTCCCCCGTTCAGCTGTCATACCAGCTGCAACTGGCTTGGTCCTTGCAGCCTCTTAGTGGGACACAACCTGAGTGAATTTGGATTAAAAACAAAACAAAACAAAAAACAGAACCCAGAAAGGGACAGTGGAGTTTATGC
The DNA here is from genome assembly GCF_029215605.1 of Mirounga angustirostris. Classification (NCBI taxonomy): domain Eukaryota; kingdom Metazoa; phylum Chordata; class Mammalia; order Carnivora; family Phocidae; genus Mirounga; species Mirounga angustirostris. The sequence goes on along the minus strand of NW_026991712.1, from coordinate 18,361,681 downwards.
TCTGTTCTCCAGTTACTTTGTTAACTCATCACTCCCATATTATGCAAAAGTCAGGAAGCTAATAACGTAACGAGCCACTTGTTCTTCGATTGAAAAAAAATGTAACTGTGTAAACAAGTCTCGGGGTAAAAGGTACAGCATAGGGAATACAGTCAATGGTATTGTAATATTGTTGGATGAGGACGTGGGTTGGGTAGCTACACTGGTGGTGAGCATAGCATGAAGGTCAAACTTGTTCAATGACTATGTTATACACCTAAAACTAATGTAACTTTGTGTGCGAACTATACTTCAGTTAAAAAATGTAACACTGTAATACAACTTTGCCAAAGGGGACCTACACATTATGCATAAGGGCTTTCCCCACAGTTCCAAAAATAGATAAATGAATCTGTGAATGGTCTGTGCTTAAAATTTCAAGGAAAAAAAAACTGTTTTAGGGGCACCTGGGTGGCTCAGTTGGTTAAGTGTCTGCCTTTGGCTCAGGTCATGATCTCGGGATCCTGGGACTGAGTCCCACATGAAACTCCCGGCTCAGTGGGGAGTTTGCTTCTCCGTCTCCCTCTACCCCTCCCCCACCCCAGCTCAAGCTCTCTCTCACTCTCTCTCTCTCAAATAAATAAGATCTTTAAAAAAATTGTTTTAAAAGAAAGCTGGTACGGAAACCATGTATTAAAGTGTTTACGAAATTCAAAACTATGAGGCTCTTCTATAAACCTAACAAAAACAATTAGTTTCAATCTGACTTACTTTCTAGGAAGTTTCTTATTTCTTATTTGTTGCTCAATTCCTGTGTTCCAGGATGGCAGCTACTTCATCTTTGATTTGTAGAGAGTAACATTCAAATTTGAGACTAATCATCGATTGAAGACCTCAATTTATCAAAGCTGCTTAACTTTCTCTGGTAAAGATTTAGTTCTAGGTACAATACCAGGTAATACGTTTGCCAATATGTCTACAAGACATTTTTCTATTCCCCCAACTCAGGAAATACATAAGTAAGAAAAAGTGAACAGGAGTGTTGATATTCTAATTCCAAAGCTGTCACTGAGAAATGTTGACCTAGAATTCTGAATACTTATTCCAAAACTGCAAACTCACACACGACATAATATAAATACTATAATAGGCACTTTAAAGAGTTAACCTTCTATTGAAAATGTAAAATAGCCAAGTAGTGAAAAGACCTGCAATAAGCATGATGGGTATTAAAAATGCAGTACCAATAAATAAATAGATAGTAAATAAAAATAAAAGTAAAAATAAAAATGCAGCACCTCAGTAGTTCGAGTAATCTTATTTAGCATCTAGAAAAACGCAGCGAAAATATAATGAATGAGTCAATTTGCACACATTGGAATGAAAAGAAAATGTTTAGAATTTAAGTATTCTTTTCAATCTTATTCTGTAAATTTAAAACCGTATCTACAAACAGTTTGACGGGCATAAATATTTGTCCTAGCCCAATCTATATAAATACACATTTTAATTTTAAACCTTTCATCATTGAAAATGAATATGTGTTGACCTTTTAAAAAGTTAAAATTACCTTTCTAAAAAATCATAATCCTGTTTAACGCTTCCAAAGGTACATTACCCAACTCCTTCACTGCAATAAAAAATCTGCGTGGAGAAAAGCTTGAAATCTACAATAGGCAGTGAAGGCTTTCCCCCCCCCCTTTTCAGTCACCCTCACTTCCTCAGCAAAGCCCAGCTACCAATTCCCTTCACTTTTAACTCAGAGCTGAAAGTCTATATATACTCAGGCCTGCAGTTCGGGGAAGCCCTTCGTAGCCAATCAGAGCTTCCCGATCTATTGCGTCACACCTCCCCCCAGGGTGTGACGTCAAAGGCAATCCCAGGCCAGCCACGTGGGTTGGAGCCCAGCGGTTCTGGGCAGCTGCTCGGGAGACGCCCGCTGCAACAGTCCGCAAGCGTGGGGAAGTGGCCAGGGAGGGGCGGCCAAGGCTCCTACACGCACCTAAGGGGCGCACGGCTGCAGCAGCTCGCTCGCCCCGGGGCGCGCAGGGTAGCTGAGTCCAAGTCCCCCGCGCGGGCGTTTGGGGTGGGGGGGGGATGGAGGGAGAGGCGCTGGCACCTAAGCCGGTGTAATAGGACCCGGGTCTCGTAAGCCCTCCTCCCCAGGCACAGCCTCTCCGCTCCCAGCCCCTCTTCCCAGCCTTAATTATCCTTTCAGCGCCGTTTCCCCTCAGCTGAGTCCGCACGGCCAGAGAGAAAAGGCTCTCTCGCCATCCCCTCCCGCCCGCACACAGACCCTCCTTTCAGACCCGCCCTCCCGTTCCCTGGGACCCATTTCGGAGCCCTGGCTCTCGCTGGGCGGGAACCGGCGTGACGAATTCCGCCCAAGGTGTTGATTATCCATCCCAACCCAGCCTCTGGCTCGCCTCCCACTTCGCCCCGGCTCCCACCTCCGGGCCGGGCGCTGGGGACGGCACCCCCAAGCCCCCCACCCGCCGGGCCCCGCGCTGCAGCTGCGGAAAGGAGCGCCAGCGTGCTCGGTGCCACGTCGGAGTTGGCTCCCGGGCCGTTGCAGCTGCCTGCGCTGCAGCGCGCGGTCCCCACGCACGCCCTGCCCCCGGGCGGCGGCGAGGAGAGGGACGCGCGCCCTCCTCCCGCTGGGGTCCCCGAGCGCCACCGCCTGCGTCAGGGACCCCTGGCCCGAGGAAGGCTTCCGGAGCCGGGCAGAGCCCGGGCCGACCCAGCCTGACACTTTCCTGGGGTCCGGGGAGTGCAAAGGAGGGGAAGCGAGGGAAAGTGGGAGTGGCCGAGCGAGGCCGGTAGCTGCGAGGAGGTGGCCAAGGACCCTTCTTCTCGGGGGTCCTGGCTCTCCGGAGCTGGGAGCCCGGATCGCTTTAACCCTTTGCTTTCCAAGTAAGAAGCGGGTTTCCCACTTAAAAGTAAAAGCTGGGCTGTTTCAGGGCTTTCCTCCCCACGTAGGGTTGGGGGGAGGGGAAGAAGGGAAGGGATGGAAGGGGCAAGGGGATGGGGGAGCGGCTGTGCGGAATACATTTTCCTTGCACTGGAAATTCTTGTTTCCCGACTTGGGAGCCCCTCTGCGGCTCCGGAAGATGAGGAGTGGAAAAGTACATCCCGGGACGTGCGGTCTTTCCCAGGCAGAGAGGTTACCTGTGTTCCCAGAAAGGCAGCGGATTTCGGGCGAGCGCCGCAGGGATGGGAAAAGACAGGGTGCCAAGCCTGAGAGTGATCTGAAATATCCCCTGATTTTCAGCCTGTTGGAAATTGGCAGACCTCAAACTTTCCTGTCGAAAACCAGCTTTACAATTATTTAACACTTACGTGGATAATTTCTTCCCTCTCCCTGGCCTATTCTGGGGCCCTCCTGGTTCACCATATCGCGCCAGTGTAACGTACCTTGTTCAGCTCTTGGTCATAAAGTTGTCCTCAGCCTGTCTGTGTGGTCCCGGAGGGTCGGTGGCGGGCAGTTTCCAAAATTGAGGTAATAAGAGATCAGATGAATTTGAGACGACCGGCCAAAAAAAATAAAAAATTTAAAAACAACATTTAAAAAGGATGGGGGAGTCTTAAATGTTTGGTTCTCCCCACTTTAAAAGGAAATCTCACTACTGTTCTTTTTAATACCTCCGTTGCACTTCAGTCTAATTCTTAAAAGAAAAAATTGTGCTTTAAAAATAAATTAACTTTATTTTATTTTATTTTATTTTTTGCTCCAGGTCCCCCTCCCCTGATATCGGAAAGTCTCTTTTCTTTTTCGTATCAAGAAAAGCCCGGTGAAGACTCAGCAGAACCCAGGAAGCGCAGAATCGGGAGAAAGTCTTTGGCTGGGGCTGGTTCAAGTCCCTGGTTCAATGGGCTGCTGGAAGCCAGGACTGGGTAATTCTTTCCAGACGTTTTGACTTCTCCTTCCTCGCTGTTGTTGCCTTTCTGCCTCCTCCAACTTAAGGGGGTCTTAACAAGTGAGCTGGTGGGTGTTTTAATAGGGCGGAGGAGGGAGTGGGGGGTGAGGGGAGTGGAGAAGGGAGGTGCGGACTGGGGAACCCGGAGGGGAGGGAACTGGGAGCGCGGGCGGGCGGGCGGGCGGGAGGCGGGGAGGGGTAGAGGAAGAAAGAGAAATTGGCCATTCAAAGCCCTCTCTGAGCTAGAGGCCGGTTCTAAACTCCAATGAATTCAATTAACTTGATTGCTAACGTGTGCAGAGAAATGCACTGCACATATGCTGGCCACCACCTGATTCCCTCCTTCCCTCCAGCGGTGGAGCGGGGAGGCCGCGCTTTGCAGACATCCCTGAACTCCAGTCTGAGTTACAAGGATTCCCTCTTCGCGAAAAACTCCCCACAGTTTCACTAATTTGCTTTAAGGCCAAATGGTGCCCTTAGGCTAAGTAACAGCCCAGGGGAGAGATAGCTGGGGTGTGTGTGTGTGTGTGTGTATATACACACCTGGAAATTCGAAAGCCGGCTGCGACTCTAAATAAAATCAGTTACAGGTCTACCGCATGTTAACCCTTTCTTCCCAGGAGCTCAAAAGTTTCTGAGCAGATGTCAAGTGTCAGAGTCTCCCTTACACAGACGTTACCGTCTTGGGTGACGGAAAAAGTGGAAACATGATCATATTTTTTTTTCTTAACTTAAACCCCTAACGTAAAAATGCTCAAACAGCACGCATTATAAATAAAACATAAAATAAAAATCGTGCTCTGGAGAACTCGGACGTAGCGCGATGAGTAAAAGCCATTTCCAAGAGAATGGCTTGAATGGCTTTTGCTTCTTGCGAGCCTAAGAAGCTACCGAGTCAGAATGCTGCTATTTGCTCTGACACGCTCTTTTCTCAATCTCCCCCTCCCCCCCCCCCCCCAATGCCCTAAAGCTGGGAAGAGTTACTTTTCCCGGTGACTCTTTTCCCCTTATTTCTCTATGGTCCTCGCCAACACGTCTCCTGATGACTTAAAATGGACAGTAGGTGGCACTGTTTAGGAAAAAATGAGAGTGAATTTATAAATTCACCGATTTGGCCATTGACGGTTCCGCTGTAATTATTATAGGGTAAAAAGAGATTTTTCTTTCTTTCTTTTTTCCTTCCCTTCCAAGGTTTCTCTGAAGTGTGGACTTATTTTGGAACTCGGCTAGGCCTTGAAAAGTGGGGTTTTGCTCCTTATCACATATTTTGGACAATAGTGAACAAGTCAAAACAGAAAAATCGAGTAAAACTAGAAACGATGCTTTTCAACAAGTCGTGCAGGGTGTGGTGTTAGGGGATGTGCTTAGAGGTCAAGAATTTAATGGCAATACCAGGTAGTCAGCCAACCCAGTCCCCAGGGGCCGACCTGCAAAGTACCACGCATTTCCGCCCGCACCGCCCCCTCCTCCGGCGGTTACACCTCTGGGAAGCATTACCCCGGCCTGATGACTTCACACTGCTCTGGGGAAACCCACTTACTAATTTTCCTCTACAAACCTTCAAGGCTTCAGCCTTTGTTTGAACACTGCCTTAGGTGATTCAGCTCTTGAGGAACTGGCTTAAATTTCAGAGCACAATTTCATCCCACTTAGACTCCTGTTTCTTGAATTTTAGTTGTATGGTAGTTTTTAAATGCTAAGTTGTAATTTAAAATATATTATCTAGGGGAGCCTGGGTGGCTCAGTTGGTTAAGCGACTGCCTTCCCCTCAGGTCATGATCCTGGAGTCCGGGGAGTCCCGCATGGGGCTCCCTGCTCAGCAGGGAGTCTGCTTCTCCCTCTGACCCTGCCCCCTCTCAAGTGCTCTCTGTCTCTCTCATTCTCGCTCTCTCAAATAAATAAATAAAATCTTTAAAAAAAAATAAAATAAACTATATTATCTAATTTATGTACTCTTACATATAATATGGATTAAACTTATTTAGGGGTAGGGTGAAAATCGTGGGTATCAAGTGTCTAGCTGTGGGACCCCACAGGAACACTTAACCTTAGCTCTAAATTTCCATGAATATTATATGTAATGCAGGATTGCGGATTCTTGCTTAGCAGCATTTAGCTGTCCCCATGCTAATAGTTCCAGCAATGAGAACATTTAGTAAAACGGGGTTTCTTTATTAAACAAAAACACATTTGTTGTTTGTCCCCTTGTACTTATAATTCATGGCCCATAAAGAAAAAGTAAAACGTTGCCTGACTATGGATGAATATAAAAGCTCATTACACATCCACGCATCAGCTCCCCCGACCTCAAGAGAATAGAGAAGAGGCCAGTACAATTTAAAGCCAGACATGAAAGTTCTTGAGGGTAGAATATTATATATATATTGGATTTTCTTAGGGAGGATCCAGGATAAGAGAGACCTGAAATTCAAACCCTTTCTTTGATGTGGCATTGTGTGATGTGGAATCCGTTTGTGTGATCCTGGAAGTGTATTCACCTCACTAGACCTTTACTTCCTAGTTGATAAATGACGAAAATAGCTGATTTACAGAGTTGTTATGATGGTATAGTTAAATTATAGTAAGAGATTCATATAGGGCCTAACGTCTCCTCTGAGGTAATGTAAGCCAGTGGTTCCTCATGTAACCCAGTGGTTTCTAATATAAACATTGTGCATATTCAGAAAACATTAGCACCCTTCTCCTGGCTTTCTATTCTTTACATTTTTCTTGGTAAGCATTAACTCAGGTTTTATCCCAAGTTCATTTATTTGACCTACTTCCGCTTTCTGCTGTCCCCTCGCTGACTCTCTCAGACTGAATTATTCTGTGTGCCCGTGGATATACCCAAACCTTCACATTTAACCAAAATTCCTTTCTGAGTCCCAAGCCTGAATTAGGGCTACCAGCCATCCAGTACTGATTCACAAGCAACAGATTAGGGGACATGAGATCCAGTTTCACAAAAGAGCTATGACACCAGCCAATTGAATAAAATTTGAAAATTAATTTAAATTTTAACTTCTATTTTAAACATGAGCCATTTGGATCAGAAGATGACAGATGTTTCAGGTTTTGACGGATGTTTCAGGTTAACTCATACCTTATCCAACGTTTTCAGCTCTACAAGACAATGTGGCAAAGAACTTTGGAGGTAAGAGTTTTACTTCAGTTAATGTGAGTTAGCAGTATATTGTTGCTGATCTCCTTCCTGCATCACAAAAGAAGTGCTCCTTATGTCTGAGAGGCAGGTTCCAGAAAAAGGATTTAGTACCTTCACAATTCTATATATAAGTGGTTCTCAAACTTGTTGGTGTCACGCGCCTCTATACACTTAAAAATTATTGAGGACTTCATAGAACTTTGTTTATATGGGTCATATCCATCAATATTTACCATATTAGAAATAAAAGCTGACTGAAAAGTTTAAAAATATTTATTAGTTCATTTAAAACAATAACAAACACAATGGCCTGTCAACTTAATAACACTTGTGTGAAATGTAACATTGTTTTCCATTTTTGCAAATCTCTACTAGCTGGCTTAATAGAAGACAGCTGGATTCTCGTATTTGCTTTATCATCCAATTGTTTTGACTGAAGTATATAAAAAAAAATCTGGCTTCAATTGGAAAATGGAGAAGTATCTTAGTAGTCTTTTTAGATAGTCTTTGATTGTCAAAACTTGACAAACAGTATTTTTTTTATTTTTCAAGTAAACACTACCCTCAACGTGGGGCTCAAACTCATGATTCTGAGAGTGGCATGCTCATGCTCATGCTCTAGGGACTGAGCCTGCCAGACACCCCAACACAGTAATTTTATAAAGGCAAGTTGCAATGTTGTATCTAAAACAACAGGAATGAACTGTGTGTACTCTGTTACATTAAAATCTGTTGGTTTAGCTTACACTTTAAATGCATCTTTTAAAACCACTCATGGGGCGCCTGGGTGGCTCAGTCGGTTAAGCAACTGCCTTCGGCTCAGGTCATGATCCGAAGTCCCGGGATCGAGTCCCACATTGGGCTCCCTGCTCGGCGGGGAGTCTGCTTCTCCCTCTGACCCTCCCCCCTCTCATGTGCTCTCTGTCTCTCTCATTCTCTCTGTCTCAAATAAATAAATAAAAATCTTTAAAACAAACAAACAAACAAACAAACAAAAAAACCACTCATGAATTTATATCCTGAACTGATTCTTTGGAAAATACCATTTCACCGAGTTACGCAGATTTTCCAAATGTTGATATATTTTATTATTCCGTGTACGTGTGAGATGTAACATTCTCTAAACCCTAAGACTGTACCCCACTGGGGATTAAAACAGCATTTTTCAGCTTTACAAGATATAGAACTCTGTGAGTCTGAGTTGTGCAAAGATGGAAAGAGATTGACCTGGAATTTAGTTTTCTAGATCCCAGTTTGGATGATGTGAAGGAGTTTCCAGTAATCACATGGAAATTGGACTTCTTACTTTTAGTGTTAATTCCAAGGCTAAACTCTTGAGGCTCTAGTATTAATTCAGACCAAATTTTTTTTTTTTTAAAGATTTTATTTATTTATTTGACAGAGAGAGAGATAGCGAGAGCAGGAACACAAGCAGGGGGAGTAGGAGAGCGAGAAGCAGGCTTCCTGCCGAGCAGGGAGCCCGATGTGGGACTCGATCCCAGGACCCTGGGATCATGACCTGAGCCGAAGGCAGACGCTTAACGACTGAGCCACCCAGGCGCCCCCAGACCAAATTTTGAAGAGGGCATGGCTAACTATGTTTTATGACTAAATTTGAAGATGTGGATGGGGGGAGATATGGAAACATCTATCAGACACCCAGGGTTTTAGAATGAACACATTGGAAGAGATCAAAATGCTTATTGATTCATTGATACAGGTAGAAGAGGGTGCTTTATTTCTTATTATAATTATAGTTTTTGAACATCTCACCATATCAGAGTAGTAAATTATCAATTGTTGATGATTTCAAATTAGATACTGAGTATTATTAGAGGTTTGCTTTAGGGATTATGCAAATGAAAGAAAAGGGACAAAAATTCCTTTCTCATCAGACACTATTTATAATTGTCTTCTTTTTTTTTTTTAAGGTTGAACTTTTATGGTTCTTTTCTTTGATTTTTTTAAAAATTTTTTATTGTTATGTTAATCACCATACATTACATCATTAGTTTTTAATGCAGTGTTCCATGATATATTGTTTGTGCATAACACCCAGTGCTCCATGCAGAACATGCCCCCCTTAATACCCATCACCAGGCCAACCCATCCTCCCACCCGCCTCCCCTCTAGAACCCTCAGTTTGTTTTTCAGAGTCCATCATCTCTCATGGTTCGTCTCCCCCTCCGATTTCCCCCCCTTCATTCTTCCCCTCCTGCTATCTTCTTCTTTTTTTCTTAACATATATTGCATTATTTGTTTCAGACGTACAGATCTGTGATTCAACTGTCTTGCACAATTCACAGCTCTCTAGCATGTCTTTCCACGGGTGAGGAAACTAGCTTTAAAATATGGGGCGCATGAGTGGCTCAGTCGTTAAGCGTCTGCCTTTGGCTCAGGTCATGATCCCAGAGTCCTGGGATCGAGCCCCACATCGGGCTCCCTGCTCTGCGGGAAGCCTGCTTCTCCCTCTCCCACTCCCCCTGCTTGCGTTCCCTCTCTCGCTGTGTCTCTCTCTGTCAAATAAATAAATAAAATCTTGAAAAAAAAGAAAAGAAAAAGAAAAAAAGAGGGGTGCCTGGCTGGCTTAGTCAGTAGAGCATGTGACTTCCAGCCCCACATTGGGTGTAGAGTTTACTTAATATATGTTTATATGTAATTTTTTTAATTAAAAAAAGCTTTATATTTTGGAACTTTACCTTAAATCACTGAATATAGGGGAGCTTTACTTTCATATTATTGGATTATTTAAATTTTTAAAATTACATCCAGACTCCTATGTATTTCAGACTGGAGCAGAGACAAGTTCTTTTACACAGCCTAAAGGACACGTTTATCACTTGCATTTTTCTGACTCAGATTACAGAAAAGGACTGAACTATTTAACCTCCTTGATTTAAATGCCAACAATTTCTGTCAACAAGGGTTTGTAATTTACATGACAAATCAATAAAAGCAGAAAGTGCTGCTCAAGGGGGAAGCCTGTAGTCTAATTGTCCTTTGATATTTTAGTAGTCTTAATCATAATGACTAAGGAGAAGAGGTTATAATGTCCACAAGCATTTGCTAATAGTCTTAATTGTGGAATTAGAGTAAGTAGTCACAGTATTTAAATTATCTGCCTTGGAGATTTCAACTTATTCCTGAGAAGATTAACAAGCTTTCCAGCCTTTTAAAAAAAATCTTAAAAAGGATATGCTTAATTTCTAGAAACTAATTTATTTCTTACTCTTATTTATTACAAACTAATTTATTTCTTACTAGTTGTTACAGTTTTCTAGGTGGAGAGATCCTTTTTATGTAATGAAAAAAAAAGTGATTCTATTCCCAGAAAAGTGAATTACTCGCTCAAAATTTTTCATACTAGTTCAGGAGTTTCATAGATTACTTTCCCCAAAACCTGTTCATGGAGGAACTGAAAATCCACTTGTTCCAAAGAAGTATTACTCAGTCTTTGGAAAGACTGCATCTTCCTAATTCATTGTAAACCACACCATATACTTCAAGGTTGAAAAAGAAGACAAAGCGGGGGGGAAACTAAATGAACCTTTTCTTTTCTCTAATGATTCACACTAATTTTCTTTTTAAGTCATAAATTTGGGGGAGGGGAAATCTCAAATTAAAGGAATCTTAGGCATTTGGGAGAAAGCCCTTCAAAGGGAATATGAACCTGGAAATACAAAGTTTTTCAAGAATCCATTACATTTAGGCTTCCTTGGGCATTGAGACCTGATTTTGTATTTTTAGGAAAACAACAACATCCCAAAGTGATTGCAAACTTTGTGGGTTAAGAAGCCTGCCTTCAAATACAGGTGGCTGAAATCTTTGGGAGGAAAAAAAAACCCTGAACCCATTCAGTAAAGTGAGACTTCCTACTTTTATCCAAGAGAGGTGTTAGCTCCAAGACCCAATTAGCTGAATTACCATTCCAATGGCACCTGAGGGCTGGTCCTTCCGCTATCAGGCCTAAAAATACCATTAAGAGGTGTGACTCCACGCATCGCATTAGTCACTTCCTGCCTACCGTAGGTATCAGGATAATTTGGGGATAAAACTGGCAACGGAGCTGCTACTCGAAAGAATTACATTTTTTCCCTGAATTATGCAAATGTTCTCACCCACAGCATTTTCTTTCGAGTGTTTTAAAGTTACGAAGTTCAACCACAGATCTCTGTGGTTTTGAGAACTTAGTAGGCCATGGTTCCATCTATGTATTATGCTGAAATCAAGAACCAGGACACATTTTGACTTGGGTCCTGACTCACCTCTTGCAGATAGCACCTGGTGTTTGTTCGCACCAAATTTGTCAAGCTTCTAATTAAGCAATTTGGGAAGTAGCCTTATTGTTTGTTTTGAAAAGCCAGGTGTCTGCACCCGGTGACAAAAAATGAGGTGACAAAAAATTTAAAAACTCTCTACACATGTGGATGGAGGGTGGCCTCCATGGCAGTTACCTGGCTGCTTTTAAAAATACAGATTCCGTGTCCAAACCCCAGACCTCCTTCATCCGAATCTATGCAGCGAGTCCTGGGAACGTGCCTATTTTGAAAAATTGCATAGGTAATTTTTATGCAGTCTGATGCTTGGAAACTTCTGCTTTAGAGATGTTTGTAGATGGAGAGATCATTTCCTGGGCTTTTTACACATAGTTCTTTAAGATTCGATTTTTGTTCCTAACTCTCCTTGGATAACAAAGAGTAAAGTGGCGCCTGGGTGGTTCAGTCAAGCATCTGCCTTCAGCTCAGGTCATGATCCCAGGGTCCTGGGATCGAGCCCCGCAACGGGCTCCCTGCTCGGCCGGAAGCCTGCTTCTCCCTCTCCCCCCCCCCCCCTGCTTGTGTTCCCTCTCTCACTGTCTCTCTCTCTGTCAAATAAATAAATAAAATCTTAAAAAATAAAAATAAAAATGCTTCTTTTGCAGAATACAACTGCTATTGAATTGTGAATTCCAAAGAATTTCTTTTAATGACAGCATTTTTGTTTTGATGAGGTTTATATCATCAGTACGTTGTCTGCTTGCATCTGAATCCAGTGATTTCTACCACTACTGAGGCAATAGCAAGTATGAAAGTGAGAACTCTAACCTCGCATTACCCGTTTGGGGCAAAACCATACAGTCTCGGGCAAACTGCTTAATTCTCTATGCCTCAGTTTCTCTCTTATGTAAAACGGGCGTAGTAGTAAAACTTGACCTTAGAAGTTCATGTGGGAAGTAAATAAAATTATCCATCTTAAGCTCTGATAAGTGTGCAGTGTTAATCATATTATTGGTGTCATTGAAAACAATGTTAAGTTGGAAGACAAGTAGCCAAGAACTTGTTCCTTCATTGCTGTGGAGATGTCCAGCCTCCCTTCTCCTGGTAGGCTTCCTGTCCTGTATATTTCTAGATCTGCTCAGAATTCAAAACGTTTAAAAACTGGTCAAATCTTGAAGATTTAAAAGCTGCAGATTTGGTTTTTAATTCCTGAAGAAAATCTTTTTAAGGGACTTATTGAGTACCAGCAGCAAGTACGCAGTTCATAAGGAATTTGCTATGGGAGTATTCACCAAGTCCACCTACATTATAAGAAGCCCCACATTCAAGAATTAAAAGCCAAATTTAAAATACTTCTTTGAAAGAATTGAATGTTCTTTTTCTCCCATGATATATTTACCAAAAGAAGCCAATTTAGATGGAGCATCGGGTTTTGAGCACATCCTTGCTTTACACCTATGTTCCCGCTGAATGTTCTGCAGTGCTGAGAGGTCAGGTGACCTCTTGCCCCGGGTCACACACAATGAGTCAGTGATTCAGGCCTGACTGAATCAAGGATTTTTATGCCCGGGCTTCTGGCAAGTTTCTTTGGTAGGAGTGTCCATAAATAAATGGTTAACTGAGATAAATATTTACACTTCTGTTTTTAGAGCAAAGAAAAGGGATACATTTGCTATTTTTTTGCATCTTTATTAAATTTAAATTTCTAAATAAAATTAAAAAACATATTTCTAAATATAATAACTCAAACATGGCTCCCCAGCTGCCTTCTAAATAACTAAATTTATGCTGTTTGACTATACTGAGTTGGAAGTATAGCAGAAGAGTTTCTCTCTTGGAAATTCTGGCCAATTTGGTCTACTCTCTGTCCTCACTCTTCAGTTTGAGTTATTGTGTCCATTGTTGCCAAGTATTCATTCCCCAAAAGTTTATTGATTATCTACTATGGGCTATTCTACAGTCTTGCCACTAGCCTTTGCAGGACCCAACACAAGGGTACTAAGGAAGGCTTACACACCATACGTCTAAATGCCTAATATTTATAAATCAAACTGACTTCTTTTTTCCCACTCCTGGCTGCATTCTATAACGTGACGTGTAACCAAACCAACGTGAGTTCACTACTTGGTGAGTCAAAAACTGCACCGGGTTGAGTTGTACAAAGAAAACTTTTGTTCGCAGTAAATAAGGAGATCACAGAATGGTTTCCAAAGCCATGGCTCCCCAAGAGAGGATGAATGGGTTCCTTTTGTTGAGGGTTCCGGTGAATATTTAGATAGGGAAGCCCTGCCATAGCAGGTAGAGGCCGGCATAAGAGGGCTCATGCACCTTAAGAAAACGTGCCTACACTTACGTTGTATATTATGTAAATGAGGCTGAGGCTCCTCCTTGGGTGGAGATTTTAGTATTATAATGAAGTAAAGGTAACGGTGGGTCATTCCAGAGGTCACTCCATGGCGCTAGTCTGGGGGGTCTGGTGGGGCTCGAGGTCTTGTCAGGGTAGTCACCATCACCTGAGGGGTGGCTTGGGGTTTCATTTGGCTGAGTTAAGAGGTAAGCTGGCAGGAAGAGCTTAAGGAAAAATGTGGGACAAACATTAGTAAGTGTAAGCAGGTGGGCAGTAAATGTCAGGTCTTGGGGTCTAGCTGGTGACGATGGGCCTTGAACACATGCACTGAATACCAGCTTACACATCCAAGTGCATCCACAGTTCCGGACATCAGGCACCACTGCACCATTCTTTGGACCTCTGCCCTCCAAACTAGGGTAGAAGCTTCTGCTAGCCCTGGAAGTAGGCTCAGAAATAAGGCCTTTCCTGCTTGAGTCTAAGGGCGGTATGGCCAGGAGCCAGACCAGGGCAGCCATACAAGACTAAAATTTTCCACTGTGCAATCTGAGTATATCGTTTTTCTAAAATATCACCACTTTTCATTGTCAACTCAGCAAAGGCCCAAATTCTTAGTCTGATCTGGCCTTAAACTTTCCAACCTGATAGCACACTTTTCCATTTATAGAGTTAAAAAGAAAACCACAGGTCCAAAATGGTGTCACTTAGGCCAAGTCACCAAACCTGGGCTTAATACCTAACTAACCTCAATGCAGTTTCAACTTCCCCCAGAAATGTAAATCTTAACGAGTCAGTCAGGAATTTTCTGATCAACACCAATGAGGTAACCTATCACATGGGGCCTCTCCATCCCCCCCGCCAAAGATGAGGTAACCCACCTAATAAGAACCCCTGCCCTTCTCCCTAAGGGAATGTGACCTTGCCTGGAACAATACTTTCTTTTGCTAATAACTTCTCACCCAACCTCTTTCCTATAAAAACCTATTTTGTACACCTCCTCAGAACCCCCCCTCTGCTTGCTAGATGGGATGTTGCCCCATTCATGAATCACTTAGTAAAACCAATTAGATCTTTAAATTTACTCTTTGACTTTTTGTTCTTTAACACCAGTGTACTCGTGGTAAACAAGGTAGAGCCTGTTTCCATCTCAGTAACTTACACTCTATTTGTCCTTTCGGCCTAAAATATTTTTTCTGTCTCTGCCTGGCTTGATATTCTTTAGGGAACTCCACGCTATTCTATCAGACTTATCCCTTACTAAGTCTCTAGTTATGTGCTTAAACTAGTTTGGTTGTGATGTCTTGAAGACTAGTCCTGTACCATTCACTTTCTTTCAGTTCTTTGAAAAGAGCTTTTTTTATTTTTGTAGAAAGTATGCTTATTTGTTGTAAATGAATCACACCACAATAGAGGGCATAAAGAGAATAAAAACTCAGAAATGTTGCCAATTTTTTCATGTAGACTCACGGGTTGATGTATAGAAGTTACACAAAGAGGAACATTGATCTTTTGTACCTTTTTTTCTATTGATATAGAGATCTACATAGTCTTTTTAAATGACTATTATTCTACACTAGCATTACTTTAGAATTGATTTAACCAATCTCTCTTTCTTCACTGTTTATTTTATTCTCTGTTATCTATTATAAAAAAATATTGTAAGACATGTTCTTCACTTTAAACAGTTCCAGTCATGTACAATTATCCCCTTGGGATAAATTCTTTAAACTGAGTTTCTATCCTTTTTTTTTTTTTTTTAAGATTTTATTTATTTATTTGACAGAGAGAGAGACAATGAGAAAGGGAACACAAGCAGGGGGAGTGGGAGAGGGAGAAGCAGGCTCCCCACGGAACAGGGAGTCCAATGTGGGGCTCGATCCCAGGACCCTGGGATCACGAACTTAGCCGAAGGCAGACGCTTCATGACTGAGCCACCCAGGCGCCCTGAGTTTCTATCCTATCAAAGCAATTGTGCCATTCACTTTTGTATCTCTTGGAGCGCCCGATGTGAAACCTTAAAAATAATAGATATTAAATAAATGTTGGCTACATAAATAAATTCACCAGCAAATTAGCAATTGATTACTTAATATCTATTTATATAACTGAGCTAATGCAGTACTGTAATCGGAAGTTCTGGGAGGAGCCCATCTGGATTTATGCTACTTGTTTACCTGAATAAAAACCCCATGAAAGAAAAGAAAAAAGGAAATAATAAGGCTTAAAATCAAAAGACTGAGGTACCTTTGCAGTGACACACTTCATTACCTGCAGTTTGGGGGGGGGGGTTAGATTTATTTTATTTATTTGAGAGAGAGGGAGAGAGAGCACATAGGCTGGGGGGGAGAATGTGGGGAGGGGCAGAAGGAGAGAGAAGCAGACTCCCCGCTGAGCGGGGAACCTAGGGGGGGCTCTGTCTCACAAACCTGAGATCATGACCTGAGCTGAAACCAAGAGTCAGACGCTCAACTGACTGAGCCACCCAGGTGCCCCCATTACCTGTGTTGATTTGATATTCTTACCAAAGCTATGAAAAGATAAAGCTGATCTCATTGCCTCTATTTTGCAGATGAAGAACTTGGATAGAAGAAACGATTTGCCCAAGGTTACCTGACTTACAGAAGGAGCCCCACACTTTGTTTTCCCTCCAGTCTAGTGTTTTCTCAAATACACCACTTTGCTTTTTAACTAAATAATGGCTTTCCACCACTACATCCTAATGAAGAATTCTGCCACAGGTATTGGCTTCTTAGAATCACTGTTTGTGCAGGCGGTCTCTCCTTTTGCCAGTGGGAAAACACAAATGGGAGAAGAACAACCTTCTGTTTCTTCAATGGCCTCTAACAAACCAGCGACACCTGAGGGTGATTCATTTTTTCATTTGGTGAAGATTGCAAGTTTGTTGAAAATCTTGTCACTTGTTTCGATGAGGAAGCAATGTGTGCTGCCTAAGTAGGCAATAGTTTTTAAGTAAAAACGTGTTAATTCATTTTAGGCAGGGCCAGATTCTGCCCTATTCTTTGACTAATCCCTAGTATCTAGCATACTGCCCGCTATGTGTTAGATCGTAAACGTATACATATTTATATACAAGGAGGGAAGGAGCTAAGAAGAAAAGGAGTCTAGTGCTGATATCTTCTACAAAATATTATTCTTTAACAATAACTGTCATTGGCTTATTTTTATTTTGATAGATGAATTTTTAATCATCCCAAACACCCACAATAACTGACCCAAGTAAGATTAGATCAATCTTCAAAGGTTCTTTGTTCTTTTATCTCTCTCCAAATACTCCTTTTATATTTTGAAATATGGGCTCTAATCTAAAAGGCTAAGAGTTTTTATTTGGGGGGGAAATGGTGTCATTAGGATCAGTAGGGGAAAATGATTGTGGTTTAAAAATAATTGTTTAAACAAATTGGCGTAAATCGTGCTTCTTCTTTCACAAGTACTCCTATTCTTTGTAGAGACTAACATAAAAATGTTTTCTTTTGCTATAAAAATAATATCAAGTTGAAATAAATATAATTATATATAATGTATAAGACAAATTTATATAACAATATAAACATACAAAGAAATACATACAGATATATATAAATTCTTTCTCCCCACCCGCACATGTATCCACATTCTTTAAATAAATTGACCATAGAGGGAGAATTTACTAGGCAGTCCTGATTTCAAATACTCTAAAGCTTTATTCACTTAATATATATCATACCATTCATATAAGTCTTGAGTCTAGGAGAAAAGTGGCGTCAATGCCTACAGCTAATAGAAATAATGGGATCCTACAGGATAATAAGGAAACTTATTTGCATATATCAGTCAGCTGAGACTAAGTTATACTACAGTACAAAAAATGACCCCAAATCACAGTGACTTATGAAAGCAAAGGTTTCTTTCTCACTGTATTTGTGTGATTGACTGAGGCTCTGCTTCATGGCTTTTATTTTGGTGTCTAGGCTGAGAGAACAGCTCCTGCCTGGGACATTCAAAGGAAAAAGAGAAGGTGGTAGAGGAGGCTGGAACCGGGGAATCTTGTGCTCAGAAGTGCTTCTGCTCATAGTTCATTGGTCTAAACAAGTCACATGGTCAAAACTGACATCAAACGGGTGGAAAGTCTAATTCTTCCACAGGGAGGAGCCCTCCCAAGGGATAGGACCTCTAGGGAGAGGAATGGCAACTATACTGCATTTATTATGTTGTGCAGTGATACCCTCTGGTACGTCCTCCCAGCTAGAGTTTAGGAAGTCATCTTTTTGTCTGCCACTTGCCTCTTTCAATGAACACTCAAGTTGTTTTAATTTCATACACTTCTCAAATCTAATCTCCCCTCTGTAACTTGCCTACCATTCCATTGTTCAGGTCCTCAGTATTTATACAGGTCTTCCGATCGTAGATTAATTCTATATATAGCCACCACTGTGAAGTATGCAGAATGCACAGATCTAAAATGTCATTTTTCTCTCCCAGCCTCTCTCTCTGGCAAATAAATAAATAAAATCTTAAAAAAAAAAAAGGGGGGGGGAGGCGCCTGGGTGGCTCAGATGGTTAAGCATCTGCCTTCGGCTCAGGTCATGATCTCAGGGTCCTGGGATCCAGTCCCACATCCGGCTCCTTGCTTAGCAAGGAGCCTGCTTCTCCCTCTGCCTGCCACTCCCCCTGCTTGTACTCTCCCCCCCTCTCTCTCTGGCAAATAAATAAATAAAATCTTTAAAAATAAATAAATTAATTAATTAATTAATTAATTAATTAATTAATTAAATAAAGTGTCATTTTTCTGGGGCTGGCTCAGTTGGTAGAGTTTGTGGCTCTTGATCGTGGAGTCATGAGTTCAAGCCTCATAGTGGACATAGAGCTTACTTTAAAAAATCAACTGGAATTAGTAAAAGCTTTTAAAAAAAAATCAATGTTATAAAAATAGGTCGTTTATTTTCACAAATACAATTGTATGGTAAATAGAACATATGATACCAGAGGTAAAAATAAGTCCAACTGTATTTTTAGAAGTCCAATTATAATAGCAATATAGTAGACCTAAATGTATTAAGTTTACTTGGATAAAAAGCCAGATTTCCATTTTGCCTATCACACACAAACACACACACACACAGACACAAACGCACACAGAACTCTACCACTTTTTTCCCGAAACAGACACATTTTCAACAACACCAAAAAAAGCCAAGCCAAAAAGAGGGAAAGAAAGAAAGAAAGAAAAGAAAGAAAGAAAGAAAGAAAGAAAGAAAGAAAGAAAGAAAGAACTAATAGAAATTTGGAAATGGTGGATAATACACACCAAATGAAAGCCACAATAGCAATTTAATATCAGTTGCTACTTTATTCTATTTAGTAGTAAAATTGTAGGTACTTCTGTTTCCTATATTTTTTATTTATTGTGGCAATTAAAAATATCCTTTTTTGTCTCTTAGTCATATAAATTTGTAAATCAGTAGTAGTAGTAAAATAAATGTGGGATTTTAAGAACATATAAGTGAATCTAAGTTAGTATGTAAGAATTTTAAAAAAATTTCTCTCATACTTATTTAGATATTTCTTCTTTTCTAAAGCAGGCATGTAGAACTATAAATTTCCCTCTCAACACTGTTTTAACTACTCCCCACATGCTTTGATGTGCTGTATTTTTATTTTCATTCCATTCGGTATATTTTCTTATTTACCTTGAAAGTTCCTCTTTGACCCATGGATTATTTAAAAGTATGTGGTTTAGTTTCCACATGTTTGGTGGTTTTCTTTCCTTTCTGTTATCAATTTCTAGTTTGATTCCACTGTGGCAGAAAACACACTTTGTATGATTTCATTTCTTTTAAATGTTTTGAAACTTGTTTTATGGCCCATGATACGATCCATCTAGCAGTATTTTTTGTGGACACTTGAATATATTCCACTCTTGATGAATGGAGTGTGAATAGTGTTGGTTGATGGTGTTGTTGAGTTGTATTGTTTTTCTGATTTTCTGTCTGGTTCTCCCAATTGTTGGGAGAGCAATATTGGAAGTTTCTAACTGTGTGAATTTGTCTGTTTCTCCTTTCAATTCTATTATTTTTTCCTTCACAGATTTAGAAGCTTTGTTGTTTGATGCAAACACATTTAGGATTAATTTTTCTTGTAGATTGATCTTTTTATCATTATGTAATATACCTCTTTTTAAAAAAATCTATTTTTATTTAAATTCAATTAACATATAATGTATTATTGGTTTCAGAGGTAGAGGTCAGTGATTCATCAGTCTTATTTAATACCAAGTACTCATTACATCATGTGCCCTCCTTAATGTCCATCACCCAGTTAACCCATCCCCCCACCCTTCTCCCCTCCAGCAACCCTCAGTTTGTTTCCTATGCTTAAGAGTCTCTTATGGTTTGTCTCCCTCTGATTTCATCTTGTTTTATTTTTTCCTCTCTTCCCCTATGATCCTATCATTATATAATATACCTCTTACTACATGGTAATTTTTATTGCTTTGAAATCTACTTTAGTTGATATTAATACAGCTATTTCTGCTTTCTTTCAATTTTTTTTTTAAGATTATTTTTAAGTAATCTCTACCCAGTGCGGGGCTCATACACAACACCAAGATCCAGAATTGCATGCTCCATCAACTGAGCCAGCCAGGTGCCCCTACTTTCTTTTACTGTTTATAAGATTTATCTTTTTCCATTCATTTACTTTTAACCTACTTGTATCATTATATTGGAAGTAAGTTTCTTATAGAGTGCATATACTTGCACCATGTGTGTTTTTTTTTTTAACCTACTCTGCTTATTTGTATCTTATAATTGGTGTACCTTACATTTACATTTAATGTTATTGATATGTTGGGGCTTAAAGTCCACCATTTGAATTTTTCTTTTCTTCTCTCTGTTTTTCACTTCTGTCTTTTTTCCTTTCCTTCCTATGGATTGCTTAAACATTTTTTTTAAATTCCATTTTGATTCATTTATAGTTCCTTCAGTTTATATCTTTTTTTAAAGATTTTATTTATTTATTTGACGCAGAACAGCAGCAGAGGGAGAGGGAGAAGCAGGCTCCCCGCTGAGCAAGGGGCCCATGTGGGACTCAATCCCAAGACCCTGGGATCCTGACCTGAGCCAAAGGCAGACACTTAGCCAACCGAGCCACCCAGGCACCCAGGTCCATATCTTTATATAACTTTTTTAATGGTTGCTGTAGATACTACATTATATATATATAATTTATCACAGAATACTGGTGTTGAAATTTTATCAGCTTGAGTGAAATGTAAAAACCTTACCTCCCCTTTGTGTCCCTTTAACTTCCACCTTTTATAATTGTCATAAAGACTTCCTCTTCACAAATATTGGATCTTTTGTGACAGTCCCACAGGTTGCTACGGCTCTGTTCTTTTTATTTTTTCTGTCTATATTCTTTCTGTTTTCCAGAAACAGACTTTTCAAGGTCTTCTTTTGTTTATCTTATATATAATTTCCAAGGTTTTTAGTTGTACTTCATAGGAGAAATAAAGAAAAGTTTATCTACTCTGTCTTCTTAGAAGTAGAAGCTTACCCTATTTTTGGCCGTTATTATTGTGATTACTTTAATAAACGATACATAAATTAATAGAACATTGTGTGTGTCGGGGGGAATAAATGGATCTATAAAAACTAACGTTGTTTGAAATAATGGCTATCAAATTAGGTATGGATGAGAAACTATTAAATATATTGACGGTTTCTGCATTGAGATGATGTTCTAAGTGTTTCTAGAGTTCTCACTCCGCCCTATGGAAACCAAAACTGAAATTATAGAAGTTGAATTACTGATATGGCTCATAAAAGGTAGATGGCATAGATGAGTTGACTTATGCTTCTTCTCTTCTCCAAAATGCCATAACTATACACTAAAAGACTGACAAATCAAAGTGCATTTACATGCAAAGTTAAACTAAAATATAATATTTAATTTTTTAATACTCTAACTTTTTAAATCTTGATTGGGAAGGACAAGTGAGATAAGAATTCTTTATATGTGCTCAAATTTGATTTCCCACCTTTAAATGTATCCCTTTCAACTAGCTGGACTGAAAAAGTTAAGTTGTCCCTTAGAAAATTTTAGATTTTTCCTACAAAATTTAGATTTTTTCCTTCCTACTGGACTGCACTGTATTTATTGCTTTTCTTACAAGACCTAGATCATTATTGACTGAACTGTAAATGGCTTTGACAGGTAACTGAGAAAAATCCACCCAAAGAGCAATTTTAACTTAATATGAATGTATTTGTAACTTACCTTTTAAAATATTCCTTTTATGAGATCTGATCCTCATGTTGCACAGGGGTGCACGTATGCATGCACGCACACACACGAACATGTATCATAAAACAAAGCTGGCTATATCCTTGCACCTGCAACTTCTGGGTGGTAATAACTTGAATTACATTGAAACCCATGTGATGTAGATATTAATTTCTCTACTCTCTTTGGACAGTGGAACAGATGCTGTTTTAAACTTCAAAGGACCTTGACTACTTTCTGCATTTCATTAATGAACAACAACTTTTCACAGCTTGGCTAAAAAAAAAAAAAAAAATCTAACAAAACATACAAAGGAAAAAGACCAATGAGGAATCCATCAGTCTTTTCCTTCTGAAATGTTTTTTAGGGATAGAGAGGAAGTCAAACTCAAAACATTTGATCTTTCCCAGGAAACTGGACTGGACTGTATTTATTGCTTTTCAAATCTGACAGTTCATCCTGTGGCCTCACATCATGGTAAGGGGCCCAAATGTATGAGGAGAAGATGGGTTTGGGGAGATAATTTGTTAAAGAGTTGGATAAAAAGGAAAACCCAATTGGTGATAAATGTTCCTTTTTTTTTTTCCCCCTGTACTATCTTATCTAATTCTGGCTGTTGAGGTTAGCTCAGGTAATGCTTACAGTTTGAAGAGAATAGACAAAGAAAAGAATAAAAACTCAATAGTTTTGAGTATTCTGATAGAGTCCGTAGGTTCTGAAGAGTAGAAAGTAGGTTGATTACTGTTCTAACCAAAAAAATTAAGAAAATTAGAAATTCTAAATTTCTATAACATTGATATATTACAGGGGATTTATTTTTTTATATCAAGAGATTACTTATTTGTTAGTTTTGTACCCACAGTTACAAATTTCTTCAAGAGAAGCAGATGAAGGTTTGGGTTCTAAGTTTACCAGACACAGATTGGAATACCAGCTCCACCATTTAATAGCTGTGTCATCTTGAGCAAGGAACTTGACATTACCAACCTTTTGTTTTTGTAAAACTGTTGTGGTGATAATGGCCCATAATCTCTTAATCAAAACTCGGGATCAGCTGTGTTTGGGAATTTAGAAGTAAAATACATAGTTTTTATGTATAAACTTAAAAAAATATTTATTTATTTATTTGACAGAGAGAGAGAGCACAAGCAGGGGGAGGGGCAGAGGGAGAGGGAGAAGCAGTCTCCCTGCTGAGCAGAGAACCCCTACAGGGGGCTTGATCCCAGGACCCCGAGATCATGACCTGAGCTGAAGGCAGACACTTAACTGCCTGAGCCACCCAGGTGCCCCTTTATGTAGAAACTTTCATTGAGAAGGTGGTTCAATATAATCTGGATATTCATTAGACTCCTAGTTAAGCATTTTTCATATACCATGAGTAATACAAAAATGGATAAAACTATCCTCTCTGTCTAGCGGCTTACAGTTCTGTATAACAAATGCAGATGACTAGAATGCATTATTAAGTTTCCTTATAGAGTTTATGGAAGCTCAGAGGGAGAAAATGAATTCTGATGGAATGGGGTGACTCAAGAAAAATTATAAAAAGAGGTTGTATTTGGACTTATTCTTCAATTTAATTAACTTTTCATTAATTATTTTTACTACTCTAGTTCATTTTGTGTATGTGTGTGTGGTTTCCTTCTCTTTTGTGAAAACTGCTACACTACTCACTCACATCACTACAGATTCAAATCCTGTGTAAATAGCACTCAAGTACTTTTATCAGCTAGGTCCAGCTTCAGTCTAAAACCCCAAACACCATGGTCAGTTGTTACAGGTGTTCCTTAATTAACTTCCTAGTAATGAAACATGTTTTTCTTTTTGTAATGGCCTTCCAAACATAGCTTTATTAAAGTATTTTATTTTTATTTTTTTATTAATACGATTTATATATTACATACATTGATCTGTTTTATGTGCCCAATGCAATGATTTTTTTTCAGATTTTATTTTTAAGTAATCTCTACACCCAATGTGGTGCTCGAACTTAAAACCCCAAGATCAGTAGTCGCATGCTCCACTGGCTGAGCCAGCCAGGCATACCCAATTCAATGATTTTTTAAGGAAATTGATGGAATTGTACAACTGTCCTCACAATCCAGTTATAAAACATTTCCATCATCCTAAAAAGATACAATTTAGAAGTTTTGGGGTACGCCTGGGGGGCTCAGTCCATTAAGAGACTGCCTTCGGCTTGGGTCATGATCCCAGGGTCCTGGGATCGAGCCCCGTGTTGGGCTCCCTGCTAAGCAGGGAGCCTGCTTCTCCCTCTCCCTCTGCCTGCCACTCCCTCTACTTGTGCTCTCTCTCTCTATCTCTGTCAAATAAATTTAAAAAAGAAGAAGTTTAGAATAATAAAAGGCAATGCAGTGCAAACACTATATATTATCTAACAACCTAATAATGTATGTTAACATTCTCAGGGGATTTGAGACAGCACTCCATTAAAAAAAATATTAAATATAGTGAATCATACTCATGTTCACACTAAATGGAATAAAGCCTATTCATAGCTTTATGTCAACTCAAGTCATATTTTTGCCTCTAAAGGAGTTCAAGTCAAGTCATCCAATGAATAATGAAACACTTTCGGTGTTCAGAGTTTCTCTCATTTTGGAATTGCAGGTAAGGTATTGCGGACAGAAAACACTCACCTTATAGGATTACTGTGAGAAATAAAGAGAAAAGGTAGTAAGGTGCTTAGCACAACACAGAATACATAGCGAACTCAGTCTCCGTGTGTGTGTATGTTGGTAGTTAATTAAAGCACTCTTTTAGAGGGCATGTGATACAGTGTAAAATGCACTGTTTGTGTGGCCAGGAGACTTGGTTCCTAGACCCTCTGTTTTGTTAACTGTTGTGAGATGTTGGGTAAGGGTGGGAACTGACCTTTAATACTTCTGATGAATCAGGCACTGTTCTTAGCACTTTAGATATGCTAACTAACAAATTTTTATATCAACCTTTATCTTAGAGATGTCATCGCCATCTCCCACTTTATAGATAAGAAAAGAAGCACAGAATGTTCAAACAACTTGCCTAAAATCACAGAGCAAGCAAGCAGTGGAAGCGATATTCAAACCCAGGCATTCCATCTCTAGAGCCTGTTCTTTGAAACACCAAGCTTTATTTCCTAAATACCGTGAATAGCACTAATGCTCTCTGAGCTCTGCTTTTTTAATTTTTGAAATAAAGGGAAGTCAGGGTGGCTGGCTGGCTCAGGGGGTAGAACACCTGACTTTTGATCTCAGGGTCATGAGTTCAAGCCCCATGTTGGGCCTAGAGCTTACTTTAAAAATAAATGAAATGAAATGAAATGAAATGAAATGAAATGAAATGAAATGAAATGAAGAGAGAACAAAACCACATATTTTAATTTACATGATGTTACAAACTCAGAATTTGGGAGTCCAAAAGGATCTTTGTAGTTATATAGTCAAATTAGCATTTTGTAGCTAAAGAAACTAAATTCTAGAGATTAAGCAACATACCCAGGGTCACATAATTAGTGACAGACCTAAAACCTGGCCTTCTGGTTCCTCAAGAGGCAATCCTTAGTGAATGCCAAACAAGATATGTAATAACGATACATGTATTCGTATAGTCAGACATACATACCCCAAATTGCATATTTACAGAATAAGTAACACATTAGCCTTTAATTATTTCTATTTATTTATTTTTAATGATTTATTTATTTGTCAGAGAGAGAGAGCACAAGCAGGGGGAATGGCAGGCAGAGGGTGAAGCAGGCTCCCCACTGAACAGGGAGCCTGACACAGGACTCGATCCCAGGACCCTGGGATCCTGACCTGAGCCGAAGGCAGATGCTTAACCAACTGAGCCACCCAGGCATCCCTTTAATTATTTTTAATTTCTAGTAAGCATTTTCCCCTTTTCTTTGATCAAAATCCCAAGGTCAAGCATTCCATGCTCTACTGACTGAGCCAGCCAGGTACTCCTAACCTTTAGTTATCTGATACTAGGTATTATAATAAAGATACATGCTAGGGGCACCTGGGTGGCTCAGGCTGTTGGGTGTCTGACTCTTGATTTCGGCTCAGGTCATGATCTCAGGGTGGTGAGATCAAGCCCCATGTCAGATTCCACGCTCAGTGCAGAATCTGCTTGTCCCTCTCCTTCTGTTCCCCCCTCCCCACTCACTCTCTGTCTCTCTAAAAAATAAATAAATAAAAGTCTTATAAAAAAATAAAGATACATGCTGGAGTGTACTAGAATCCTTGAGGATAATGTGTTTAATACTGTTGGGAGTGTGGGGGCAAATAGAAAAAACAGAGAGGAGGTAACTTTTGAGCTGGTTCTTGAAGGATAAACAGGAATTACTCTGAAAACAAAGAAGAAATCCAACTGAGGCTGAGACAACTGCGTGTTAAGTCACTGATCCAGGACAGCACGCTCAAAGAAAGAAACTGTGTCCTCTCCTTGTTGATAAACGTCATGCCACCTGAGCTCCAACTGGAAGTTATGTGATTAGTGGAAGACTGTAAACTCCATTTGGCCATTAGAATCTCTGGCCTTTTATTTATTTTTTATTTTTTAAATTGTATTTACTTATTTTGTCAGAGAGAGAGAAAGACAAAGACAGAGAGCACAAGAGGGGGAATGGCAGGCAGAGGGAGAAGCAGGCTCCCCGCTGAGCAAGGAGCCCGATGCAGGACTTGATCCCAGGACCCTGGGATCACGATCTGAGCTGAAGGCAGATGCTTAACCGACTGAATCACCGAGTCATCCCTAGAATCTCTGGCCTTTTAAATAGCAAAATCAATAAAAT
The DNA here is from genome assembly GCF_029215605.1 of Mirounga angustirostris. NCBI lineage: Eukaryota > Metazoa > Chordata > Mammalia > Carnivora > Phocidae > Mirounga > Mirounga angustirostris. The sequence goes on along the minus strand of NW_026991712.1, from coordinate 18,334,941 downwards.
GTTTTGGTCAGCTGGAGTTTCTGAAACTAAGATTTTTTATTTTTTTATTTTTTTTAAGATTTTATTTATTTATTTGACAGAGAGCAAGAGATCACAAGTAGGCAGGCAGGCAGGCTGAGGAAGAGGGAGAAGCAGGCTCCCTGCTGAGCAAGGAGCCTGATGTGGGGCTCGATCCCAGGACCCTGGGATCATGACCTGAGCCGAAGGCAGACGCTTAACCGACTGAGCCACCCAGGTGCCCCTGAAACAAAGATTTTTATTTGCTTCCAATGCTCCCTGTTTCCTGGCTGTCAGTAGTTAGAAGGTAGTTTTAATTCTTTCACTTTCCTTGGTTTCTTCTAAATAGAGTGAGAGTAAGGACAGGACCCTTTTCTTGTCTTTATAGCATCAAGGACCCACAGTGATGGAAGGGGTCCAGAGTCATGTGGTCCCCTGCCTTCAAAACCTGTGGCATCTTCAAGGTGTGATGAATTCATTACAATTATTTGCATAATTTAAATATGGCTCATAATTTTCCCAAAGTAAAAGATATTTTATGAGAATTTTTATATAATTTTAAAATGCCACTTTGTAACGGATGAAAAAAGGTATTTATTTATTTTAAAGATAGTTTAAAAATCAGGAAGGGTTCAAAATGTTTTTCAAGGAAAAAAAATTAAAAATATGGTACCAGTGTACACTGGGATATTTTTAATGTACAGATATTTTTTAGAAATAGGAGAGTCTTGGGCACCTGGGTGGCTCAGTTGGTTAAGCGACTGCCTTGGGCTCAGGTCATGATCCTGGAGTCCCTGGATCGAGTCCCGCATCGGGCTCCCTGCTCGGCGGGGAGTCTGCTTCTCCCTCTGACCCTCTTCCCTCTCATGCTCTCTGTCTCTCATTCTCTCTCTCTCAAATAAATAAATAAAATCTTAAAAAAAAAAAAAAGAAATAGGAGAGTCTTTTTCCTAAGCTTTTTTGGTGTTTTTTTTTAAATTTTTTTTAAAGATTTTATTTATTTACTTGAGAGTGAGGGAGAGCACAAAGGGAGAGGGATAAGCAGACTTCCCGCTGAGCAGAGAGCCTGATGTGTGGCTTGATCCCAGGACCCCAAGATCACAACCTGAACTGAAAGCAGATGCCCAACCGACTAAGCCACCCAGGCGCCCCTTAATTTTTTTTTCTTAAGATTTTGGAGTTTTTTTTAAGATTTTATTTATTTATTTGAGAGAGCACAAGCAGGCAGAGAGGGAGAGGGAGAAACAGACTCACTGCTGAGCAGGGAGGCTGATGTGAGGCGCGATCCCAGGACACTGGGATCACGACCTGAGCTGAAGGCAGACGTTCAACAGCTGAGCCACCAAGGTGCTCCCCCCCCGCTTTTTTTTTTAATTTTTCAAAGTAATCTCTACACCCAACATGGAGCTTGAACTCATAACCCCAAGATCAAGAGTCGCACGTTCCACCAACTGCGCCAGCCAGACACCCCTTCCTAAGTTTTTCTTAATCATTAAGCATTTCCTTTTTAAGTATTCTTTTACAAAAAATGATTATCTTCTTAAAATCTCCTTTATAAAATGCTTTAAAAAATACCTTTTAAGCTCACATAAACTCAAACACATGTGAACAATACGGCTTTCTCGTCCTCCCATTTGTTTTCAAAACCAAACCTATGGATAAGGCTGGGCTCTCCCAGAAGACACTTTCACAATTAAAGTCATCCAAAGAGTTAGAGAGTTCACACATGTTTCCAGTCCACTTGTTGTTAGACCAACCCTTGTGCTCAATGCACCAGACTGATTCCTCCCTAAAGAAAAGGCTACAAACTACAAAACTCTGAGAATGAAGTGGGGTGGGTTCTTGGTACTGATTTGCATGTCTCTACAGTACTGCTTTCAAATCCTTTCTAATCACCCTTAAGGCAGCCCCACCCCACTGGATCCTGTTTGTTGTTTTAATTTCCCATCTCAAGAAACTAAACTGACAATATAGTTCCAGTAAGAGGTAATTAGAGTAAAGCATCCACAAGAACATAAGAAGCAGCAGAAGCAAATGACTTCACAAACTGCTGTTAGTTCCAACTAAATCAATCCAATGTGATCCCACCAAATGGGACGGAGGTCTGCCAGGTTCCTTACTCTGGGAGATAAAAAATGAAGCCAACCCTGCTGGCAAGAAGTTCATACTCCAATAGAGATAAGCCATCGAAGCCAATCCGGCAAGTCCATGCAATGCTGTGAGAGAAGTGTGGGCGGGTTGCCTGGGAGTAACAGAGGATGGGGAGACCCATGACCTGTTGTATTTGGAAGGAATGGGAGAGAGGGACATGGAAGGCGATTGGTGGGGGAATCCAAGAAGACATCATGCGGGTCTCTGCACGCAAGTTTGTATCTTGAAAGGAGGATATAATTTCTAAAGGCCAGAAAGGAAGAGGCATTCAAAATAGAATGAAATACAGGAACAAAGGTAATGTCATGGCAGCACAAGGGAGACTTTGTGGGGACAAAGAAGAATGTCATTTGGCTGGGGTGTCCTTTGATAAAAGAGTCAAAGTGTCCCCAAGGCCCTTGCTCATCTAACTCTCGATCTACAGGTTAAATGATATCAAATTACTTGTGCATTGCTTGTCTCCTTGTGCTATTTTAATAGTTATTTAATTACAACTGTCAATAAATAGGTAAAATATATTGACCACTTAATATAGGCATTTTACATTTTATCCTCAACAGAATACAGAGGAAAGTGCTACTATTATCTCTACTTTACAGATGAAGAAACAGAATGGACAAAAGTTAAGTGACTTGCCTCAAGTCCAAGGGTAGCAAGAAAAGTTTAAGATTGCAAATTCAGATTCTAGAGCCACATGCCGACTCCTGACACATATGAAGTGCCCACTGAATGCTAGACTGTTGGCTCGGCTCTGGAGTTACAGACTTGACTAAGCGACACAGTCCATGCTCTCTGGGACCTCTTCTTGTTCCTCAAAGCTTTTCGGTAGCTTTGTTTAGATGGAGCAAAAAAGCCAGTAATAATAAAAGCCAGTTATAAAAGGCCCCTTATTCTTTGCTACAATTACATATGATTCTGTGGTTCAAAAGAAGAGGAGGACTAGCTGCTTGAGAGGAGAGTAGAAGAAAGAGGAAAAGATGTCTGCGTGCCAAGGACAGGTTTGCCTACCAGAATGGTAGGATTGTCGTCTTTAGGATGGGACAGCCTAGGCATAAAGAATAAACACCGGGGGGCGCCTGGGTGGCTCAGTCGTTAAGCGTCTGCCTTCGGCTCAGGTTATGATCCCAGGGTCCTGGGATCGAGCCCCGCGTTGGGCTCCCCACTCCCCAGGGAAGCCTGCTTCTCCCTCTCCCACTCCCCCTGCTTGTGTTCCCTCTCTTGCTGTGTCTCTCTCTGTCAAATAAGTAAATAAAATCTTTAAAAAAAAAAAAAAAGAATAAACACCGGATATATTGCCAGCTACATGTTTTAACATGTATTTGTCCATGTAATTCCTCCGCTAAACTTGTGAAATAGGTATAATGATCCCATTTTATAAAAAAGGAAAATACAAGAACCGACTGGTAATTTGAGACCACGTTGTACTGAATAACCTAGAAAGTGTGACAAGCCCCTGCCTGCCTTGTTCCTACCTTGACTGGTAACCTCTCAGTTCAAACATTCTGCTGCAGATTAGAAATGAGTATTTAGAAACCATGGCAACCGCAGAAATATTCGGAACACAACAAATGTATGTGGGATGGAAGTATATCCAAGAACACTGGGTAATTTAGGACAAGAAGGTTTGAGGGGCATCTCCTCCAGGGAGTTGGGGGATTAAGTGGAGGCTTGACTATGAATTGCTAAGGTGAAAAAGCTAAGGTTTTTATACACAGAAAAGAAGTTTCTCTGTAAAAGTTGGCAACGAGTCGTTTGACTGTTTGTAGAGATATGATTCAATGAGCTGTCCTCTCATCTTCAAGTTGGGAATTTGCCTTCTTATTATTTAATGACGACAGTAATAATAATTGCTATTTGTTGAGCACAAACAGTGCCAAACACCATATTGGATCCTTTCCATACATTATCTGAAATCTTTTTGTTAACCCTGCAGGTGAGAATTATCTCTGTTTTATAGATGAAAAAGCTGTGGCTTGGAGAGTTTAAGTAACTTCTTCAATTCACGACAGATTAATAGAGCCAGGACTAAACTCATACTCTTTCCATTAGGCCATCTTGAATTCATTAGACATTATTATTTCATTTTAGCATGGGAAACCAGTGGACCACACTGAGCTGATGTAATTCCAGTCAAAAGCAAATAAATTAGTTAACATGCAGTCTTATTTCTGTTAATGATGGCCATAAACAACTAAGTTTACTGAGATGCTAAGATAGGTGTTAGATTTGTGAGCACGTCATTATACTGGAACTAGGTTTGAAATCACTGACTCCACCTCTCCAGGTCTTGGCTTCACCATCTGGAACACAGGAGTGTTGGATTTGAAATCTAAGGTATGCCACAGCTCTGTGATATTTTGACTCTTTGCTTCCCATATTCCATTGTCCGCAGGATCAAATATTTCAACCCATCGGGTGTTCTGGATTTTTGAGATTTCTGTAGACTTAACTAAATAAAGGAGCATTTTCCTGTTTGCAAGGGTGGTTTTTCTCCTTTCTTCCTTGAGACTCTGTGCTTAAAGTGCTTCTCAGGCTCAAGAGCAGAATGAATGTTCCTGGTTATCTTTATGCTCCCAAACTTCATGAGCTTATCAATTTGCCCTATTCGACAGTACCACTGTCCTAAACAGTAAGTTGGACCTCATGGCTTTATAGCTTCTTCACAAGTCATCACATGTGAAAACCGGAAACGTAACAGAGAAAATTATCTCTTTTTCCTAAGAGATAAGAAAAAGTTCTAAGAAGCTCATCTGTTGAAGAGCACTTAAGAGCACATCTTAGGGATCCTCGGAAATCCGCATTCCAACATGACTCTCCATATCTACTGGGCAGAATCTGAAGCTGGGCAGTCTGCTTTCTCTCCTCCACACCCAACTGATAATGCACGGATGTTGGAGTTGAGGCAACTGGCAGCATGCCTATATCAGGCTTTCTCAGAATTGGAAAGTGGGAAGAGGCAATTCAGGGTCAAGGAATAATCTAGATTCAAGCTGGATCAGGTCTCCAGCCAGAGCCAGCTTAGCCAGTGTCTAGACATGGCAGCCAAGTTTCCATCCACTTTGCCATTATTAACATGTATGGAGACATGCATTTCTTAGTAACAGAATATGAAACCAAACAGGAAGGTAACTAGCTGTTAGAGTTTAGGTTTCATTTCTGGGTAAATCAGCAGTCATCTGACAGAGGCATTCCTTCTGTGTGTCTCAAACCAGTTTAGACCAATGAGACGGAGTAAGAGAAAATGTGTTAGCAGCTGCTTTTAAATTTCCCCCGGCAGTTGGGATCTGTCTTAGTTTGGGTTTTAGACTCTTTAAAGTAGCAGTTGTCATGTTCAACGTTAGATAACCCCATAAATCCGGAAATAGCTAATGTGATTCATGTGGGAATCAGTTACGGTAATGATCTGTGTCCAAATCTTGGTTTTATAGTCATACCTATTCCGAGAGCTATGTTCTGGGAAAGGGTGGTAAGTCATAGTCTCCGCAACCTTGAGTCGCTGCTCCTTACCTACATAAAGCCTATGATCTGGTCTGATTTTGAAGTTGGCCTGTCTTTTTAAGCTCTTGGCCAAGTTTGAAATTCCAGGGCAGGAGTGAGGGTGGAAGCAGGGGAAGGGGGAAAAGGTCTGCTCAATGAGATGAGTAAGAAGACCTTTTAAGGGTTACAGAGTATAAATGTTCCAAAGAATTGTTTATATAAGTTGCCTTTGTGATATAAAGCCTGAGATGTTTATGTGTGTGTGTGTGTGAAGATTAAAGATAGTGAAAGTTCGAGCAAAACTGACACACCTCACCCTCTTCCTCTTCAAAAACTTTCTTACCTTCATCTTAATTTACCAAAAATATATTGAGGATCTGCTGTGTTAAAAGCTCCCCTATGGGGGTTACCAATAGGAAGAGGACACAGTGGTGCCTGCTCTCTCACGGCTCATAGTCTAGTGGGAAGACAGAAATGGGCAGATGTAATTCGAAATCAGGACTAACTGGGAATGGTGCCGAAATCGCTTCCTCTTGGCATCTTCTGACCTCTGACCTCCCAAATGTGGGTTTCTGACCCTTCATCTGAACACCTATAACATGCTGTATTTATGGCAAAGAATGACTATCACCAATGTCTAGTCCCCCTTCTTAATAACAGAACGCCAGTGTTATTTGGGATAACAACATACATATTAGAATAATCCACTTCCCATCATCCTTTTGCAGCTAAATGTGGCAATGTGACTAATGTCACAGATGTGACAATGTAATTTCTGGCCAATACAATGTGAGTGGAAGTACTGTGTGGGACTTCTAAGCTGCTTAAGGGATGCAGACGTGGCTAGAAGTTCTCCCTACTCCTTCACACTCCTTGAGCACACCCAGAATGTAGATGCGCTGGCTATGTAGCAAAGAGCTATCTGGGACCAGAAGTGGTCCCTGAGGTTGGAAACCATGTAAGTTCCCTGAGAATTTTGGAGATACGTTCTATCAGACCTGGACTACTCTCCTACCAGGATTCATTCATTCATTCATTCATTCATTCATTCATTTTACTTGAAAGAGAAATAAATTTATATCTTTTAAAAAGCTCTATTTGCTTTTCTCTTCAAGGAAAGCAAACCTAACTACAGCTAATATACCTGACATAAAACTTAACACACTGCATATGATTGCTTATCTCATTTTCTGATTCTCCATATATCCAGACTTTAATCTGCTTAATGAAATAGACCTTGTTTACTTGGTCCTCATTGTAAAGATTTATGGGTTAAATTGAAAGATAGATAAGTAGATTTATTAGATTAGGTTGAAAGATATACAGACCCATTGGAAATTGGAAATGGATCTGAGAGCACAGCAGAAGCCAAGCATGACTTCCAGGTATTTAGTCTGAGCAACTGAAAGGACAATTCAGGGCAGGTTTGGGGAGAAGATCTGGTGTTTGGTCCTGAGCACACTAAGTTTCAGCTGGACATATAGATTTGGGAGTTGTCAGCAAATAATGGCAATTCAAGCCATAAAACTAGATGAGACCTTCCAGGAATTAATGCAGAGAGAACAGAAGTAATGACAGGATTCAGCCTAATGCATTAAATGGTTAGTGATCTGTAAGATAATGATGGTCAAAAAAGAAAAAGAAACCAAGAATCATCACTGAATTAAAAACAAAGCAAAAATATTAGAATTAGAATATTAAGAAAATATTTCAAGGAGAGGAGATTTATCACTGAGCCAAAGATAGCTGATAGATCAAATAAGCTAAATGCATGAGATTTAGTGCTGTGGCAATCCCTGGATATTTTGATGACATGGTGGGGGCTGTATGGTCCGACTAGAATGATTTTGAGAGAAAACAAGAATGAAGGGAATTAAAGGCTACATTTTCAAGGAATTTAGTGCCTGAAGTCACAGGGAAATGGTACTGGAGGAGATTGCAGTGTCCTAGGACAATTTTTTGTTGTGGTTATTGTTTGGTTTAGGTGGAAGAAATCTTGCATGTTTCCCGAGAGAGGCAATAACTGATAATTCATGAGAGAGGGAAGAATTGATAAAGCTTGCCTCCCAGTAGTCATGTAGCTTTCATGGTTTGCCCCTTGTATTTGATTCTCTTATAAGGGAATTTATATGATCATAGTGCCTTTTCTGTGCCTTTTCCTCCATGCAATTACACTGTAAACTCTTTGTAGGCAAGGCCCAGGATTGAACTTTAGGCTTGATGGTCAGTTGATTAGCATCAGGAAGTGTTCATGATGATGAGGTGCTTAATGAGTTACTAGCTCCCAGGGGCTTCTTCAAGTTGAAGCTTGGAGAAGTGCTGCCTTGTTCTTTGACACAAAGGGATGGCTCTCCAGTGATGGGATTTTGGAAACCTATAGCAAGTGATTAGGAGTATGGGACAGGAATTCTTCCCACTGTTTACCGTACATTTTGCCTAAAATAGCAACTGGAATAACTGCTAAATCTTCCATGAGAAGTCCCAAACTATCCATGACCACCTGATGAGCAAACAGACAGTATATCAGCACTTCAAGGATAGATTTGCCAAACCTACTGGCACATTAAGAAAGCAATGGTTGGGGGGCCTGGGGGGCTCAGTTGGTTAGGCATCTGCCTTCAGCTCAGGTCATGATCTTGGGGTCCTGGGATGGAGCCCAACGGTGGGCTCCTTGCCCAGTAGAGAGTCTGCTTCTCCCTCTCCCTTTGCCCCTCTCCCAGCTCATTCTCTCTCTCTCTCTCTCTCTCTCTCTCTCTGTCAAATAAAGAAATATAATCTTGAAAAAAAAATCTTAAAAAAGAAAGAAAGCCAGCAAGCAATGGTCACACCCCTGTTCCCTGTGATAATTTTCTTCCTTAACAAAGGCCCTTCAAGAACATAGCTTTCTCACTGACTCCCAGTTAAGAGAGGTAGGCACCAGGCAGTCAGGAATGCCTTCCATTTACCGTGATTCACAGAAGAGGTGGCACTTATAACAAGGCTCTTTCCTATTCTCTTCCAAAAGAAATCCTCTTCTTACAGGGTCTTCATTCTTTGAGGACTGAGTCATTCAATCTAGATGATCCAGGTGGGGCCATGATGTAGTCACTTCCCTCTCTTTTCTCATCCATATCCCACCAGACAGAAAACAATCATCTTTAAACAGTCCTCTTTACACCTTGGGCGGGAACACAGCAAAGGGACTGCTTAAGGCAAAGGGGGCAAATACATTGACAAAGGGGAAAGTTTGAGATTTTTGTGAAAATCTACATATTTTATTTCTGCTGTGAACATGAAAGATTTTTTTTTCCTGTGGTAATTACTTCGTGTAGGATAATGAGCCATATACTTACTTTGAAGCTGCCGAAGACCCAATTGACCTTTATAAGATTTATTTAACACATTTTTCTTGAAAACTTACTTTTAAGAGCTTATGGATGAAGGAATAAATATTTGCCTTCCTTCTCCCACTGCACTTGCCTCTGTGGAAGTGCTAGTAATTGCTCCCATGAGTAATTACAGTAATCGTTCAGCTGAACTTCCTTCTTCTAATCCAGCAACATTCACCCAATTTGCTGGCACACTTTCCAAAAGCATCTTGGAAAAACTACCCACTCACAAATTTCTAAACTGACAAATTTCTAAATTTCCAAACAGTTTCATCTTAAGTTTGCTGCAAAATGTGTAACATCTAACACGTCGTAACACTGACATTTAAGATATTGCTGCATCACTTTAAAACATATCTAGTAAAGGGGTGCCTGGGTGGCTCAGTCGTTAAGCGTCTGCCTTTGGCTCAGGTCATGATCCCAGGGTCCTGGGATCGAGCCCTGCATCGGGCTCCCCGCTCGGCGGGAAGCCTGCTTCTCTCTCTCCCACTCCCTCTGCTTGTGTTCCTTCTCTCACTGTGTCTCTTTCTGTCAAATAAATAAAAAAAAAAATCTTAAAAAAAAAATCTAGTAGAATCTAATGATTTGATGTGTTACATTTAAAGTTTTAAAACACCCTGGGGGGCACCTGGCTCAGTGGGTAGAGCGTGCAACTCTTGACCTCAGGGTCCTGAGTTTGAGGCCCACATTGGGCATAGAGCTTACTAAAAATAAAATGAAATAAAATTTGAAGACATCTTTATTGATATATAATCCACATATTATAAAAATAATTCTTTTAAAGAATTCATTGGTTTTTAGTATGTTCACAGGGTTGTGTGGCATTCACCACAATCTAAATTTAGAACATTTTCATCACCTCTAAAAGACAATGTACCTGTTAGCAGTCTATCGTCCCTCCCCCATAATCCTCCATTCCCTCATTCCTAGGCAATCACTAATTTACTTTTTTTAATATATAGATTGTCCATTCTGGACACTTCAAACAAACAGATTCATATAATATGTGGTCTTTTGTGGCTGTTTCCTTTCAAATAGTAATATTTTCAAGGTAATATGAATATTTTCATTGTGCGATGAAATATTTTCAAGTGTAACATTTTCAAATTTCATCCATATTATACAGTGTATCAATTATGTATCATATTGACATTCATCAGTTATGCATCATAACATGTATCAGTACTGGTAATGTACTGATAATGAACAAAATCGAGAGCACAGACATAAACTCACACATATATAGTCAACCAATTTTTGACAAGGATGTGAAGAACACACAATGGAATAGGACAGTCTCTTTGATAAATAGTGTTGGGAAAACTGGAGATCCACATGCAAAAGAATGAAATCGAACCCTTATCCTACACCATTCACAAAAATTAACTTGAAATGGTCCAAAGACTTAAATGGTAGACCTGAAACCATAAAATTCCTAGACAAAACAGGGGATAAGATCCTTGACATTAGTCTGGGCAAAGATTTCTTTAGATAAGACACCAAAAGCACAAGCAACAGAAACTAAAATAAGCACTGGGACCACATTAATCTAAACAGCTTTTGGGGGCACCTGGGTGGCTCAGTCATTAGGCATCTGCCTTGGGCTCAGGTCATGATCCCAGGGTCCTGGGATCGAGCCCTGCATCAGGCTCCCCACTCCACGGGAAACCTACTTCTCCCTCTCCCATTCCCTCTGCTTGTGTTCCCTTTCTCGCTGTTTCTCTCTGTCAAATAAATAAATAAAATCTTTAAAAAAATTAAAAAAATAAATAGCTTCTGTACAGCAAAAGAAATGATCAATAAAATGAAAAGGCATCCTACAGAATGGGAAAAACATTCACAGAACATGTATCTGATAAGGGGTTAATATAAAATATGCATGAAGAACTCATACCACTTAATAGCAAAAAAGCAAATGATGCAATTAAAAAACAGGGAAAGGACCTGAATAGACATTTTTCCAAAGAAGACATGCAAGTGGCCAGTAGGTATATGAAAAGAGGCCCAATATCACTCATCACAAGGGAAATGCAAATCAAAGCAACAATGAGATATCACCTCACATCTATTAGGATGGCTAGTATCAAAAAGACAAGTGATAACAGATATTGGTGAGAATGTGGAGAAAAGGGAACCCTTCTACACTGTTGATGAGAATGTAAAATGTATAGCCACTATGGGAAGCCATAATGAGAGTTCCTCAAAGGGCACAGGGGAGATGTTTGAGGGTACAAACTTGCAAGTAAGTAAATAAATAAGTTCTGAAGATCTGATGCACATGTCAACCTAAATAAAGAGGTAAACTGAGGCAAGCTTGAGTGACCAGAAATTGAGTTTATTTTGGAATGCAGAGGAATTGCAATTCAGGAGATGCATGCAGCAGCAAGCTATAGGAGAGTCCGTTGAGAGTTTGGGGTGGGTTATATCTATGCGCAAGGAGTGTGAGGGGGGGAAGTCCCTCCAGAGTCCAAGCAGGAAGTTTATTGGCTTGAGGAGGGGAGAGATTCTTGCCAGATACTCCTTGATCAGGAGATAAGTCTTGGTCTTGTGTAAATCAGGCATATGTGGAAAATCAGTCTCTCAGTTTTAAAGTTTTGTCTTCTGAGGGTGCATGCATGAGATTCTCCATTTCATATCCTCCAGTTCTATTTTAGGTTGAAATTCTTTCACACATAGCATAGAGAATATAGTCAATGATTTTATATTATAAACTTCAACATTTCTTTCTTTTTTTTTTAAGATTTTATTTATTTGAGAGAGAGTCAATGAGTGAGAGAGAGATTGAGCACCAGAGGGGGGAAAGTCAGAGGGAGAAGCAGACTCCCTGCTGAGCAGGGAGCCCGACTCAGGACTCGATCCCAGGACTCCAGGATCAGGAACCGAGCTGAAAGCAGACACTTAACTGACTGAGCCACCCAGGTGCCCCAAACTTGAACATTTCTACGGGACTAGACCTTAATTGTTCTCACCACAAAGAGAAATGATAACTATGTGATGTGATTAAGGTGTTAGCTGATGCTATGGCGATAATCATATTGCAATATATAAATATATCAAACCGACACATTGTACATCTTAAACTTAATTTTATTCATCAAGTATATCTTAATTTTTAAGAAAAATTTTTTTTTAAATTTTGGAGGGGCAAATAATACCCTTTCAGAAAAGGAAGCAATATCTCTGTTCAGGAAAGAACTGGGAACAACTCCTCCCTCACCCTCCCCGCCGCCAGGTTTTTTTCTCCTTGTATTTTTCAAATAAAACAATGTAACGGAAGATTTGGACTACCAAAAAATAATTTTCAGGATTCTAGCAAAATAGAATCATTTTTCTGTTTCCTTCCAGCCAGTTTCTACATTTGTGCACATTTTTGTGTCAATGAAACTAGAATGTACACACAATTTGAAAGTCTGCTGTTTTTAATTAATAGTATATCATAAGAATTTTTCATGTAGTTACTCAAATATCATTTACAGCTGCAAACTATCCCATTGAGGATGTAACCTAATTTGATTAACCATCCCCCTATCCTCAGACATTTACTCTACCCTTACTTTGGGGGTTTATAAAAAGCAATATGGTGAACATCTGTGTGCATGTACGTTCTTGCTTTCATTTGGATTATTACTTTAGGCTAGATTGATTTTTCAAATTAGTAGGATTAACTAGGATCAAAGGGCATGATCTGTTTTTTCTTAAATGACCGGTTTTTAAAGAACAGAATACTTTTCCTAAATTTTAGGGTCACAGAGAGATAGGGCTAGAGGGACATTTTAGGAACGCCTCATCTAATAGGTGGGAAAAACAGAGGGCCGAAGGGGCAAACTGACTTGTTTAGTGTTAAACATTAGATAATGCAGTAGATTAAGATTGAAATTATATAGGGCGCCTGGGTGTCTCAGTTGGTTAAGATTGAAATTATATAATAAATTACATGGCAAAACGAGCACGAAAACACATCTGCACATCTTAAATAGCCTTAAAAAAAAAAAAACCTTTTCTTATCCTTTTAACCAACTGAGCCACCCAGGCGCCCCCTTTCTGATCCTTTTAAAATGTAACCCCTGAATTAAACTGCTATTCAAAGCATCTTGACTTCTTTTCTGTCACTTTTACTGTAAGCATATTTGGGGCAAAATGTAAAGTGTATTTTATTTTAGTATTTTAGCAAATTGGGGCTGGATGACAAAATAAAAATGCAGACAAATGTAAGAAAAGATGTAAATTGTAAAACTGATCATTTTCTGAGTGGAAAAGGAAAGTGAGAGGTTTGGGTCATATAGAAAATGGTATATATATCCTATTTGGTATTATGTCATATTCTATTAAAGCTCTTGTTTGTCAGAATTTAACAAATCACTTTTTATGTCCTTTTTCTCTCTCCAGTGCTGGAAGGTGACATAAGTTTCTTCTTTGCATGTGATATCAGAGTGCCATAGTGATATACATATATATATGTATATTTTTTTAATAGGTTTCATGCCCACCATGGGGCTTGACCTCATGACCCGAGATCAAGAGTCACATGCTCTATCAACTGAGCCAGGCAGACACCCCATATATTTCTTGATATATCCAAAAAAGAAAGGTGGTCAAGCTTCGCAACAATGAAATCAGTTAGAGTCAGCAATATGCCATATTTTATCAACTATAATACACATATGCATAACTATTTTTAAATCATTAAAATAGAGCTAAAAGGTAGACATCTATATATCAGCTTTATGATAAAGTTGTGTTTTTTGACCAGAATATCTCTGGGACAGATATCTGGATCATAAGAATAGATAAACCTAGGGCACCTGGGTAGCTCAGTTGTTAAGCGTCTGCCTTTGGTTCAGGTCATGATCCCAGGGTCCTGGGATCGAGCCCCGCATCGGGCTCCCGGCTCAGCGGGAAGCCTGCTTCTCCCTCTCCCTCTGCCCCTGCTTGTGTTCCCTATCTCGCTGTGTCTCTCTCTGTCAAAAAATAAATAAAATCTTAAAAAAAAAGAAAAAAGAATAGATTAAATCAGAAAAGTGGGCCAGGGACTGTCCTAGCAGTTTGCACACCTGTGATTAGGAAAATCTCCTTGTGAAACAATAGACCTTATGACACATGGAAAAAAATGAGAGAGAGATAACATTTTTCAGGAGACATTAATTATCCTAAGAATTTATTCACATATTTTTTTTTTTACTCATGAGAATGTGTACTAATTTACTAAATGTACTCATTTACATCCTCGTAAGCACAATGCCCAGTGCGAACTCTGTGGGAACACGTTACAAGACAGATAGAACCGATGCCTGTAGACTTGTCTGACGTCATCCAGCTTTAAAGCTGTGGACTAAGAATGTGAACTTAACTACTATAATATGAGGGGAAAAAATCAGCAAAATCTACGTGGATCTCTGTGTTCTGGAAAACCATTCCTTATTCATTTTCTAAAACCTATCATTTCTTCAGAACACAAATTCCAATTCAAGTGAGTAGGTTTCTGCTTTGGTTTACTTTGTTTTGTTTTCTCATTTCGCATTCAAGAACGTATTCTGACAACTCTGACTTCATTATTCCTTAGACATCATTAGGAAAATATCCACCTACTACAAGGGTGCTGACTGCTGTTATTCCTTATTGACTATGTCTTACTAGTCTTTTTTTTTTTTTTTTAAAGATTTTATTTATTTATTTGAGACAGAGAGAATGAGATAGAGACAGAGAGAGCATGAGATGGGGGAGCGTCAGAGGGAGAAGCAGACTCTCTGCCGAGCAGGGAGCCGGATGCGGTACTCGATCCCAGGACTCCAGGATCATGACCTGAGCCGAAGGCAGTCGCTTAACCAACTGAGCCACCCAGGCGCCCGACTATGTCTTACTAGTCTTTACACCATGCTGAAGTACCTATGTCTTGGAAGGGAATAGCAGAAAGAAGAGAGCAAATATAGATGGTGGTGCGATTTTAAGGCCCTGATCACAAGTACATATTTGATTTCGAGCAGAAACTTCCTACACCTCCCTTCCTGCACCATCACCAGTGCTTTTTGTGAGCAATAGCTTCCTACCCAGGGATAAGCCTGGGAAAGTGGCACAGTTATAGGTTAGTTACGGGCTGTTACTGAGAATAAATTGTGAGAGCAAGCAAAGAGAGCTTTATGTTTTCATCAGTGGGTCTTTGTAGTAGGCAACCCCGTTTGAGTGAAAAGAGACAAAGTCGAATTCAAAATTCTTTAAGGAAATGGGAGATTTCTGGTGTATGTATTGGCAAATTTCAGCTGGGGTTTTCTTCATTTATGGTTAGATTAAAAGGCTCAGGCAATGTGTTAGAAGATATACTGAAGCATATTACAAATTTGAAGAGCTTATTTGAGCAAAGATTGATTCCAGTTGGGCAGCGTCAAACTGGAAGTGGTTAGGAGCACACCTTGGAGCCAGGGGAGAGACAGAGAAAATGTGGAAGCAAAGAGAGACAATTATTCAATTGTCTATAGCTTAAAAACCAGGGTTTGAATGAAGGCAGTCTAGCCCGAGAGCAAATTTTAGAGCAAACATTGCTTCTCAGTTTGTCCCAAAAATGCTGTGAGGGAAGAGAAGGCTGCAAAAATGATAAGAGGGTAGTGTGTTAAATAGGTGTTTCTAATTGGAGGGAAGAACAAGAATGTGCCTTCAACTGGGGCACCTGGGTGGCTCGGTCGGTTAAGCGTCTGTCTTCGACTCAGGTCATGATCCCAGGGTCTTGGGATCAAGCTCCGCATCGGGGTCCCTGCTCAGCTGGGAACCTGCTTCTCCCTCTGCCGGCTGCTCCCCCTGCTTGTGCTCACTCCCTCTCTATCTCTCTGTCAAATAAATACATAAAATATTAAAAAAAAAAAAAACAACAACAACAACGTGCCTTCAACTTAGGGTGGTTTCTGGAGAAAGAGATCCTTCTGGACATGAGATAAAAAACCATCTGGAGAACCAGAAGGAAACTCGCAAAGAACAAAGTGCTCCTTCCAGTACTAGGAAAATATTGAGTAAGCCATCAATAAACATGGGAAGTCAGACTGGAAAGTCAGGAGGGCTAGCTTGAGAGACGAAAGGCAGCTAGTCATTGCTATGGTTCTATAGGGCCTACATCTTGCCTCAAGGAGCAGGGAATTTGTAGTGTTGAAGGCCTAAGATGTGCAGGCTCGGTCTAAATGAAATATCTCATTCCAGCCCTGGTGTTTCCAAAACTAAACTCCAATATGAAAAATCAGGTATTTATTTCTCTGTTACACTTCTCTGCTACCTAATAACATCGTTAGGACCACAGCTCACACCAAGATTTGAAGCTTGTTGCATCAGTGACTTCATTTCAAACATGTCCTAAGCATCTGTTGGATAAAGAAGGACCATAGGAATTTCAAAGAGCAAAACTGCAGCCTACAGTCAGATGATATAAAGCTACAAAACATGTGTAATGTCCTTCCAAACATCAAGGAGGGCTTTACTGTATACAGGATAAAAAAACTCCACCTCTTAAAAAAAGAAAATTTAGGGGCACCTGGGCGGCTCAGTCAGTTGAGTGTCCAACTCTTGATTTTGGCTCATGGCATCAAGCCCCGCAATCAGGCTCTGCACTCAGCTTCTCCCTCTCACTCTCCTTCTGTGCTCTCCCTCTCTCAAATAAATAAATTTAAAAAAACTTTTTTAAAAAAAGAACTATGCTGGGTAAAATAGATGATGAGGATTAAGGAATGCATGTGTCATGATGAGCACTGGGTAATATATGGAATTGTTGAATCATCATATTGTACACCTGAAACTAATGTTATACTGTATGTTAACTACCTGGAATTAAAACAAAACTTGAAAAAAAAAAAAAAAGAACTATCCTATTTTACTATTTGAATGCCACATATCATACAGTCATTGAATTTGATTTGTTAATATTTTCTTTTGGACTTTTTTTTATCAATATTCATTAGAGAGATTGTTCTGTAATTTTTGTTTCTTGCTATGTTTTGATATGAATATTTTTTCTGGCTTTATAAAAATTATTAGGAAGTGTTTCCTCTATTTCCATTATCTGGGAGATTTCATGTAAAATCAGCATTATTTCTTCCTTAAATTTTTGGAAGACTCAATTAGCAAAGCCTGGAATATCTTTTTCTTATAAACCCTGAGAGGTTATGGGAATTTCTGTTCTCTCTTTGAGAGGTGTTTGGTCTAACCTTTCTGTTTACCTGGCCCTACAACTTCCAAATTTAACAATGTCTTCAGGAAGAGGCAGGCTCTGTATCTGATGTTTTGTTCTCTGATTTTGGCACTTCCATTATATGCAACTCCACAAAGCTGTCCTGGTTTCTCTGTCCCCCAGGAGGACCTTTTTCAGGACAAGCTCAAGTTTCTAGCCTACAGTGCATTCCAAGATCAAGAGAAGCTTCCAGGGAGAGGAGTAGATCTCCAGTTCACCTCTGAAAGGTTTCTTTCTCTCTGGATGCTTCTGCAGACCTCTGATATCTTCAAATATGTGAATTTGTCAGGTGGTTTTGGTGTTTTGGAGCAAAAGTTGGCCTTGCATGAATTACTCTATCCTTTTCAGAAGTTGAAGCTAAAAGGAAGATTTAAAAAAACATTTTCTCTCATATTTGCTTTGTGCTGACTGGTTATAAGAAGTTCCAGTACCAGCTTACAGTCTGAAGTGGACAATTACACATCTAAAGAATTTATAATTACAAATAGTAGTGAATGCTAATTCAGTCACCTTTTAAAATAACTCCACTTAAATTGTTGTCAAGAACTTTCATGTGTTTCTTTGTGTAACTATTCTAAAATATAGTGATCTTTGGAACTGTTAAATTTTCTTTTCTTTTCTCTTCTTTTTTTTCTTTCTTCCTTTATTTATTTTTTAAAGATTTGTGCATTTATTTCAGAGAGAGAGAGAGAAAGAGAGCATGGTTGGGAAGGGCAGAGGGGGAGAGACAGAGAAAGAGAGAGAAGCTCAAGCAGACCCCCTGCTGAGTGCAGAGCCCAATGTGGGGCTTGATCTCAAGACCCTGAGATCATGACCTGAGCCAAAATCAAGAGTCGGACACTTAACCGACTGAGCCACCCAGTCGCCCCCAAATTTTCATTTTTTTAGTTAAAAGTTATTTTAAAAAATAACATCTGCACAATGAGTAAAAAGCTGAACAAACTGAAAAATCAACAGCCTTTTTAAAGGAAATGAGGTCACAGGGCAAACTGTTGCCCCCAAATTGGAGACTCCAACAAGCAAATATAGAGAATCACAATTGACTTTAATATTAATAGAAATCTATGCAAGAATTAGTACCAGGGTAGAGAAACCTGAACTGTAATTGAAAAATTGCTAGAGGCTCAGTGTAGACAACCCTAAGACATAACTCCAGGGAGACTTAGTCATCAGAGGAGCCCCAAACTTTTGTGAGTTGTACCTTCAGAACTCTACCAGGTTTTCACAGAAAATATCAAAGAAAAATTCTCCTATGCTTCTGGCAGGGGAGGTGGAAAAAAACCATTCTGAAATATCCCAGAGCAATCTGTTCTTCTTAACAATGTCTGCCATCAGTAGAAGTTATTTAACCAGAGCCAGACACATAATGGGATTATCAGAAGGAGAAGAAAGAGAGATAGGAAAGAAGAAATATTTTGGAACAATAATGACTAGAAATTTCCCCCAAATTAATATCAGACACTAAACTACAGATCCAAGAAACTCAGAGAACACCAAGCATGATAAATGCCAAAAACAAACAAACAAACAACAAACAAACAACCCACTACACTTTGGTATATCATAGTCAAATTATAGAAAATCAAAGACAGTGAAAAAGTCCTGCAAAAAGCCAGAAGGGGGGTGGGGAAACTTACCTATAGAGGATCAAAGAAAATAATGACATCTGACAACTCCTCAGAAACCATGCAAGTAAGAAAAGAATGGAGTGAAATATTTAAAGTGTTAAAGAAAAAAAAAAATACCAAGCTAAATTTTGTATCCTGTGAAATTATCCTTCCAAAGTGAAGGAGAAATAATGACTTTCTCAGACAAACAAAAATTATAGGAATTTGTTGACAGTAGCCCTGCCTTGAAAGAAACACTAAAAGAAGTTCTTTTCAGATGAGGAAAATATTATAGGTCAGAAACTTGTGTCTACATAAGAAAGGAAGAATATTGAAGAAGGAAGAAGGTAAAATAAAAACTTTTATTTTTCTTATTCTTAGTAGATCCAACAAATACTAGTTTGCTCAAAATAATAACAATATATTTGATTATATATTCTTATGTATGCATAATCTTATATGTATATATTCTTATCTACATAATGTATATATGCTTATATATGTTTATATATAAATGAGTGAATGACAGCAATGATATGAGAAAGGAGAGAAGAATTAATATTGTTTGTTATTATAAGGTCCTTGAGTTACCTGTGAAGCAATATAGTATATTCAAAAGTAGACTTCTATCTGTTGTAAATGTATATTGCAAACTTTGGGAAAACCTCTGAAAAAAAAAAGAAGCATAACTGTTATTCTAAGAAAAGAGAAAACTCAGTATGCCTGGGTGGCTCAGTCAGTTAAGCATCTGACTTTGGCTCAGGTCATGATCTTGGGGTCCTGGGATCAAGCCGGAGTCAGGCTCCCCACCCAGTGAGGAGTCTGCTTGTCCCTCTGCCCTTCCCCCAGGCTATGCTCTCTCTCTCTCAAATAAATAAATAAAATGTTAAAAAAAAAAAAAAAGAAGAGAAAACTGAATTATATAAAATGCTCAATTAAAAGCAAAACCAGGGGTGCCTGGCAGGCTCAGTCAGTAGAGCATCTGACTGTTAATCTCAGGGTTGTGAGTTTGAGCTCTATGTTGGGTATAGAGATTACCTAATAATAATAATAATAATAATAAAGTACAAAACGGCATAGATCAGCTGTGGTAGCATCCTGGAGAAGCAGGGGATGGGGGGAAAAGCACATAAGATAAAAAAGAATGTGGAAGACAAAAATAGGAACAACAAACAAGGACAAAAAATAGAAAACAATGGCAAAAATGGTAAATATATATATATATATATATATATATATATATATATATATTTGAAAGTAAGAGAGATCTAAAATGAATAATTTAAGTTTCCTTTAGGTAACTAGAAAAGAAAGAGCAAATTAAATCCAAAGCAAGCAGAAGAAAAGAAATGAGAAGTAGAGCAGAAATCAGTGAAATTGAAATTGGGAAATCAAGAGAAAAATCAATAAAAACAAAAGCCAGTTCTTTGCAAAGATCAATAAAATCAATAATTCTCTAGCCAGGCTAACTAGAAAAAAGAGGGAGGACACAGTTACTAATGTTAGAAATGAAAAAGGAGATATCAGTACAGAACCTATGGACATTAAAGGATAGTAAAGGAATACTATGAAAAACTCTGTCCACCCAAAGCTTTCCCACTAAGATCGGGTACAAGGCAAAGATGGCCCCTCTTACTACTCCTCTTCAACACTGTACTGGAAGTTCTAGCTAATGCAATAAGACAAGAAAAGCAAAAGAAAGGTATACAGATTAGAAGGAAGAAAGGAAGAGAGACATAAAATATCTTTTTTAATGATGTGATAGTCTATATAGAATATCCAAATCAATAAAATCAAAGTACTAAATAAATGGGCAGATAATCTATATTCATTGATAGGAAGATTTAATATATCAAGTTACAGTTTTTTCAACCTGAAAACTTAAACCTACAATTATATGATTAAGTATCTATGTTCTCCAATAAATGCAAACTCTCTGAAGGTAGACACATTTTAAGTTTTTATCTTTCAACCCCCAGCAACTGTCATAGTGCCCAACACAGTGATCCCTAAATGATGAATAAATGGCTAAATTTCTAGAAGTCATATATACATAAAAAAACATTAGGCAACCAAAGAGAAGTCATTGAACTATACATAATATGCTATTCAAGGTTGTTTGGGGAAACATGATGTCAGTGAGAGAGTAACATACACAGCAATAATATACCCCTTTGTGGCATTAGTATTCACAAGTAAAGTGGTAGAAAGCCCAGATACTCCTCTCCTTATGATTTGGTTCTCAAGATATAGAGAGCAACAGGGGGCACCTGCATGGCTTGGTTGGTGGAACATCCCAATTCTTAATCCCAGGGTCATGAGTTCAAGTCTCACTTTGGGTGTAGAGCCTACTTTAAAAAAAAAAATTAGAGAATAATAGAAATATTATAACCAGGAAGTGACATAAAGTTATGTGTGTTCCAGAAAGATCAATCTATCTGTCCTGTGAAAATTAAATAGGGGAGGAGTGAAGATTGAAAAGAGGTTGGGGGCACCTGGGTGCCTCAGTTGGTTAAGTGTCTGACTCTTGATTTTAACTCAGGTCATGATCTCAGGATCCTGAGCTCAAGCCCTGGTTTGGGCTCCATGCCCAGCTCGGAGTCTGCTTAAGATTCTCTCTCTCCCTCTTCCTCTGCTTCTCTCCCTTCTCGAGTGCATGCTCTCTCTTTCTTTCTTTCTCACCCTCAAATAAATAAATAAATAAAATCTTAAAAAGAAGAAAAAGAAATAAAATCTTAAAAAAAAAAGTGTGAGAGGTTAAAGCTTCAACTATGGTGGTCATAGTAGGGCTTGAGAAGGGGATGGATTGAAGACAATAAAATGTGGTCCCATACCCTCATTACCAGTAAAGAACATGAATAAAGTACCTCACCATTCAGAAAGATTTGATTGCTGTTGCTTTAACTCTTCTCTAGAAATTCTACAATGCGTGTGTGTGAATGAAAATATCAGAAAATACATCTCTTTGCTAACATCATTTTTTTTCTTACTTATGACAGCAAACTTTATATGTGAGGGTCCCTATCGAAAAGTCTATGTAAAGTCCAATCAAGCTGTAATTTAGCAGATGCACTGTGGATGTACCTAATAAAATTTTTTATTACCAATCTCATTTCTACACCATTTTACAATGAACTGGTAGCTGATGTGTGAATTTATTCTTTTGAATGTGCTCTTTAACTCTTGGTTGGGAATGGAGCACTAAGTGATTCAGCTGTTTTTAACTGGTGAACAGAGAAGTCTAAATACACACGGGGAACAATGTTGCTCACCATACATAGGAAATGCCAGTTGGGGGTAACAGGCATATTGAAAAGAAAAGGTGTCAGTTTAAAAAGGAAAAAAACTGATCTGAAAATATCCTTGTTAGTGCTATTGTTTTAATTTGCCATATTTTTGTTTAAATTTGGCATGGATTAAATAGAGTTATATAAGTTCTGTGCCTTAGTTTCATCATCTGTGAAGGTTTGTATGAGATTAAATTAATTTTTCACCTAGGGAGTAAGCAGAGTCAAGAGCACAGACTTGGTATTTCAAGGACAGAATCCCCAGCTAAAATTCCAACTTGACCTCTAGTAGCTGTATGACCTTGGGCAAGTTATTTGCTTTCTCTGTACTCAGTGCCTTCATCTGTCAAATAGGGATAATAATAGTACATATATCATAGGGTTGTTAGAAGCTTAAACAAATTAATATTTACAGAGTGCTCAGAATAGTGCCTGGTACATAGTAAGTGCTGTGTAAATGTTTACTAAATATATAACATTAAAAATGGAGAATAAAATAATTTGGTCTCAGTAAAAGTTTGTTTCTTTCTTTTTCCATTCCAAATGCTCCAAAAAAGAAAAACTTAAAAAAGTCTCCTCTGGATGAAATATAGTATTGATTTAAGTCGGATAGTGATCAGTGAAAAATAACATTTCTTTTTAAAATAATTTTCCACATTTTCCTCTAAAATCTCTTCCAGGTATATCAATACACATAAATGTTTATTTACATAGGAGTATGACTTTGTGAATATGTTCATGTTTACATACATAAATAAAAGTATTTTTATATTAAATGTATCTCCAATGACCTCTGATTACATTCTTTGTAATTGTTATAATCCCTGGCAGGATGACATGAGTTTCCAATAGTCTGGTCAGTCAATACATTCTGGTCTCAGCCTCTTATTTTCCTGTTCTTTGATAGAACAGAACTGGAGAGGAAAAAAAAAGCAGTAGTGCTCTGATCTAGTTCTGATCTACCTTGCTTTGCAAAAAGGAATAGTATTTACGTTAGAGTATTTGCCAAGTGAGAATTAGATTTTTTTTGAAGGTCTGCTTTTAAGGCCAAATTTGTTCAGGGTGGGGCCGTGCTCTTGGCTTAGAAGCCACATTCACCACTGGCCCCTTAGCTGGAAAACAGAAATGGCCAATTATGTATGCTGGGACCAGTTGCCGGACAGTTAAAGGCATGCAAAAAGAGGTCGTCAGCAAACAACCTTTAAAATGCTGGAGGGTTGGAGGTGTCAAAGGATCTCCATTCCATGGGAAGCATTTTATCACCATGCAAATCATTCCCTAACTTTTAAGTTGGAGGCACTCTGGTGACTATTTCATTTGGCAATCGCTAGGGTGACTCTGTATAATGAGAATGAACCATCCTGGCAAGAAAACAGAAATGTCATGAGTGTTTCTTACTGCCTATTTAGGCCCCCCAACGCTGGTATGGAACTCTAGGACTCCACAACTTCCCTGAAGACGACGTCTAAGGGTTTCGTCTTCCGCCTCAGTTTTAGTGCCAAGGGATTTGATAGTTGGTGGTAACTGTTGTATTTTGGTGCTTTTCATGACAGCTGAGGGGGGTGCGGGGAAAGCTGTGCAGGGGAGTCAAAGAAAGGCACAGGGTGCCGCGTTTCCTTCATCTGAAGACATGGCCCCGCGTTTTAAGCTTCCTAAAATCAAGGTGGGCAATAAAATCGCCATTACGTTAAATGTGTGTGCGTGCTTTTTTTTTTTTTTTTGCAAACAGCTCTTCGCCTTCACCCTCTCTTCTTCCATTTCCCTACTTCGGTCCTAGCAGTTCCTCCCTCAATTGCCACCGGAAACTGTCGAAATCAATGGGGAGGTGATTACAAATGATGACCCACCTGCTGTGCGTAAAGAGTTTCACAGCGGGGCCGAGAGCCTGCCCCTTGGCCATTCATTTTATTTCTGTTTCCCTCGATCCATCCCTCTGGGAGGGAGCTTTACCTCCTTAGCTCCTTCCTGGAGATCGCACTGTGATAATGATGTCGCTAGGATGTCTTCCGACTTTCTGCCACCTCTCCCGGAGGCAGTGTTCAAATACACAGCAAGATCTACTCCAGTCGTTTTCCTGATGGTCCATCTGTAGACTCATGACATCTTGCCAAAGTTCTAGAGCTCCTCATTTTTAGGAAGCACCGATAATTTTTCACCACCCACCTTGGCAAATAAAAATGGTCAGTGGACAATGGTGCACTGGCTGTATTTATATATTATTCTTCTAGAATCCGTGAAGCATATGCTCTCAGAACAGTATCAGTTCTGTGGTGAAGGTGAACCGCTCCCACACTTGGATAGTTGATATCTTGGCAATTAATTATACTACTCCTTTAATTTGTCTCTGCAAGACTTTGCCAGAAGTTTTGTTATGGTATGGATGGTCTTGTTAATCATATCTCTGTTCAGAGGTCCCTTCTCTGTACATTCTTTTATTTCTGTGTTAACATTTTATTGTTTAATAAAAACTGTATATATTTAAGGTACATCCTGGTGATCTGATATCCATATACCTAGTGAAATGATTACCACGGTCAAGCTAATAAGCACACCATGTATTTGACTTTTGTAGATTCTCTATATAAGTGAGATCATGAACATGAAACTTCCTTTTTCTTTTTCTTTTTTTTTCTTTTCTTTCTGGGCCTCTTTACTGTATTTTCTATAGTTTGAGTAATTCTACCAGCATATAGAAAATTCAGCCATTTCATCTGTAATTATGCAAACCCCGGCATAGGGGATGGTCAATAAAAGACTAAAATTAGAACTACCAAAAATAAAACTCCAAAGCCTGGACAGAGTCTTGTCTCTTAACTCTGTGAGGCTTAGGACAGGGTGTGAGGCCTGCCTGGGAGACTGTGACTCTAATTACTTTTTAAATTATCTTCCTGGGCTTACCCTTTGGAAATCAGTGGAGATAACAGCTTTGATGTTTCTTGTTTTTTTGTTTTTTTGTTTTCTTTTCAGAAAAGGCAATTTCGGACTGCAATAGGGATGGCCCTTCCAATCAGGCAGGAGGAGGCTTAGGATGGCTATATCAAATAAACCCATAATAATAAAAATGGTGCAAATACAAACAGCGTCAGTGAGCGTGCAGTAAGTGTTTCTCTTACAATGCCTGGGGTGATTTTGTGTCCCAGAATGATGAGTGTCTGGACTATGACCAAGATTAGAGCACTGAACGGAGAGACTTCACCAAATTTGACATGTTTTAACAGTTCGCTTAGATTGTTATTTCTGTTCACAGGGCCATTCGATCTGGTAGACTGTTGAGTCAGACAGACCCCATCTGCATCCTGCGCACTTCATTATCTGATCTTAAATAAGGTTTGACTTTAGTTTTCTCTCTTGTAAATAGGAATAGTAGCATTTGCTTCATAGTGTTGCTGTGAGGTTTCAGCACATGCCTAGTATTAAAGAACATGCTCTTTCCCTCCCTTTCCTTACCTTAGGGTCTTCTTAAGAACTTACTTTCTATTTGAAAAGTAAAGCATTTTTCTAAGGAAGGGCTATCCTTAGATACTGATCGCATCCTTTCAAAAGCACAGGAGTCATTCGATAGCTAATAATAGAAAAATAGTAGCACAATGATGAGTGGTTCTGAATGGGTAAGTGGCAAATTAAACTTCAGGAATGCCCCCAAATGATGGCATTATAAACTGCAGAGAGGTTAGAAAAATGGATTCCAACTGGTGTATGAATCTTTTAGGACTATTGGTTATCTCTTGGTGAGGAAGATGTTAGGATATTTTTTCTTATTTCTTGAAGCAGAATCTAGAGGAAACCTCCAAGCTTGGGGAGTCAGGTGCCACTGTGTGCCCTCGGCTGATGGGTCTTTCTTTAGCTTAGAGCTACTTCAACACTGCCTCCTGGTGGTGCAGAGAAGAGATATTTTATAGACGAATTAAAAGGTGTGGTAGGTACTGGTTGGATTAAGTGGCATTAATGAAGGTTCCAAAGGAGAACTAAATTCTGAAATCCAAAATGGGAACAGTATCAAATCAAGTTAACATATGTTTCCTACTCCGGGCAAGAAACTGTGTTAAGTACCACAATGGGTTAGATTTGAGAATCCTTTTATAAAATATGAGCAATGGGTGTTCCTTTGGCAGATGAGAGATTGAGTTAAGAAGTCACAGATTGGTTGAATGAGGGAGATGGGGATTATTTCATTTTAAATGTTTTTGGGAGGAACGGTGTTTTTCCCTGTAGTCATTATAGTAAAATGGTGAACACCCAGAGAATTCAGTTAGACTAGTACAATATTAGAGTTGAAAACATAGTAAGTGTCCTTTAAACCCAACTCCTGTGCTGTATTAAATACTAGCCCCAATCACAAAGGCAATTAGCGGTGGATCTTAGGACCTGGAATAGTCATTATTCACTGAGCCCTTATTAAATGCCAGTATTATGCCAGATAACAGAGGCACAGCGACAAAATATAAATATAGTCCTTGCCCTAACGGAGCCCCTGGGTTCTCCCATGAGAAGACTGTAAAAGGAATGAACTTCAAAGCTGATGCTTGATTGTTTGTAGATATCATAAGGTCAGGCAGTGAAATTCCTGGGAATTTAGATTCCTAGCATAGGCAGGATTCTGCCCCTGCTTAATTTATAATTGTCAAGAACAATGACGTCAAGTCCTTGCAGGAGATTAAAAAAAATGAAGCCTTTAACATTAAAGTAATAATGGATGGATCTCATTTTCACATTACTGATGTTTGTCTATAGAAGTTTAGGTGTGTCCAGAATATCTGGTCCCTACAGAGGAAAGCGAGGACTTACTCATTGCAGCCAACATGGAAGGAGTTTACCTGTCACCGCTTAAAGTCATTACCTCATACAGCACTGTAATTGTCTAAGTATGAAATTCATGAATTAGTTCACAACATATTTCATCATAATGATTAATGTGGTTAAATAACAGTAAATGGACTGTATCCTTTTCAATGGTGTAACGATCTCCCAATGCATTTCAGTATAGAGGCTCCAATTATCTCAAAAATCACTGTTGATAGCTTTTAGACTTTTGTGTTTCTCTAAGCAGAGAAAAACAATTTGGGTGAGTATGGTGTGTGTTTCAGTTGTCCCTCCTCTCCCACCACTTTGCCAAAGTGAAACAATAAGGCTCAAAGGACTTTCTCCTATAGTTTCTTATTCTAATCTAATTTTCCTGGATGGTTAAGGGCACATGATTATCAAGTACTCATTCTTTTCTTTTCTTTTTTTTTTTTTTTAAGATTTTTTTTATTTATTTATTTGAGAGAGAGAGAATGAGAGAGAGCACATGAGAGGGGGGAGGGTCAGAGGGAGAAGCAGACTCCCTGCTGAGCAGGGAGCCCGATGCGGGACTCGATCCAGGGACTCCAGGATCATGACCTGAGCCGAAGGCAGTCGCTTAACCAACTGAGCCACCCAGGCGCCCCTATCAAGTACTCATTCTATAGACAATTTAAGGATGTATGGTTTTCATACATGTGTTATGAAAGTTTAAAACACATAGATGCTTATTTTCTACCATATAAAATATTCTTGCCAAGTTGTTTTGAACAAATTATCACCTTGCTTTTACACACATTTACAGAAGTATCTTGTTGGCCCAAGTTTAAATGGGATCTGTGGTACTAGGCACTTCTATGCCCAAAACATAGAGGCAATTTATTTTACTATTTCACAAAATTATTGGCAAATAAGCTGATAACTGCTAGTCAGCAGAAGTCCAAGTAGGTAGGTAGCTATCAGGGCATCACGTTGTAGACATCGTGGACCCAGTAATAGGGAGATTAGTGCCCAAGTGCCCTGTGTGCCTGTGGGGGTGGATCGGATATAGAGCAACCACATAATTATTGTGAAATTGTGCCATGAGATGGAAATCTTAGTCATTGGAGACTTGAAAACAAAATAGGCTATTTCAGGGCAGGATTGAGACACAAAGAAGGGAACGCCATCTCTGGGAGTGTGAATCTCAAATCCTAGCCAACCAGTTGCAAGTGATGCTAGCGTGGGGATACACATCCCTCTGGGGGCATAGGGGCCAGCAGACCTTCCCTAATCTTTATTAGGACTGCACACCACCCAGCCAGTCTCCTTGTTAGGGCTCTGCTAAGCAAGGCTAGAGGGAAGAGGGGCAGGACCAGCCATTGGATGTTTTCCAATAGTGGAGTCACAATTGGCTAGGGAAGAGAGGACTTAGTATAGAATCCAGGAAAATGGGTGTTTGTGCATCTAAGAAAATTGGCCCTTGAATGCCCCAAGAAGAAATTAATCCCTAAACAAAATCTACAAGTCCCTGTGCAATAGAAAAAAAGCAAATAGGCTAGAATTTGGAGTCACAGTTTTGTGTGTGATTTCCCACTCAACCTTGGACAAGGTACCTACCCTTTCTGAGTCTTAATTTTAATTTTTTTAAATTAAAATTTAACTTAATTTTCCTCTGTAAAAAACAGTGCATATTAAAAATGCTGAGCTATTGCGGTAAATGAGAACATGCACGTGAAAGCATATTGTAGATTGTAAATCCTGCAAAATGCTCGTCATTGTCTATTTTTCCCCACTGCTCCCTGCTGTGTCTTTCCCAATCCTTCTTCCTCTCTTTCTGACCAAAGAACACACATTCCCCTACATTCAGAAGACAGTAGGTTAAACCAATGCCCTTTCCCCTCCTATGAGCCTTGGCAATGGCGGGGGTGGGGGGGGTGTATGTGGAAATATCTGCTGGCTTTGACCTGACAGAGGCATAAGGCAGGCAGCTCCACAGGACAGAGGTCCTGGATGAGTGGCTCAGACTCTAGACTCTTAGGTCTTGATCTCTAGTTCCTTGCTCTCAGAAGAATGAAGACAGTACCTGCCACAGAACTACTTCTCCAAATGGGTGGACAACCCTTAAGAAGCTCTCCTTTTGATGAGAGGTTCTCTTCTGCCTGCCCATCCCATTAAGTTATCTGTCCTCTTCTAATTTTATGGTTTATTTGCAGATTTATTATTATACTGCTCTTTCCACTTGGAGCACCAACTGGTTTCCTTTCCCCTCTCTGGGGCCTCTTCTTGCCATTCTGGGGCCTCTTCTTGCCATTCTGGACCTGTGGGAATGAGAACAGGGAGGCTCTCTTATTTTAGGGGCAAGGAGGGCTCCCTGAGAATGATGCAACGATTTCTTAGGGGGAAGGGAGACAGACTTGTGTGATTTTTATAGAGAAAATGTATCCAAAGTTGTAGAAGCAAGGGGCAGTGCAGAGGGTTTGGAGAGATTATTCTCTGATGAGAGGAGAGCCATGACATCACAGAGGAGGGATCTGCTTTGGCTTCATGGACTATCACTGCTTTGAGAGCCTCTGGCCTAATTCCACTCTTAGGCGGGGTTAAACTGTTTAATTACGTCTGTCTACATGTCTTGTTGCTGACAGCTTGGCAAAAGATGGAACACAAGGTATAACCATCAAAATAAATTTATGGAGGGATCATTATTTGCTATTGTCTTTGTCTTAATAGTTGCTTTGGGATTCAGAGTTTTCCCCCATCCTAATGGTGATTTTATGATACTGAGCTAAAAACCTTTCACTCCGCTCTGAAACACAACATATTTTTCTTTCTTTCAGAAATGATTATCACAGAGTACATTTGGTGTTCCACACAGAGGAATTACTATGTCCATGTAGTCACTTTTCAGATCACACACATCTCCACCGTCCTGCTTCTCTGCATTTGTGCACTTTTTGTTTCTGGCAGAAGTTTTCTTAACCTCCAAGCCTGAGGCAAAAAGTTGGAAATAGGTTTTTCTCCAAGGCTATCCTTTTTCTACATTCAGGAAAAAAATTTTATTTTTCCTCTACCTGGATTGGATGGTACGGAACGCTCAGCAAACAGAAGTTAGTTTGGTTGGGCCACTTCCTTTAATTTTGGTATCCTTAAGAGAGAACTCTCACTCAATTATATTGTGTGGCATTGGGGAAAAAAATCACTGTTTATCACCATCATCAAGTTAATTATGAATATTTGATGTCAATGTGTTTTTCTTAAAAGAGCTCAGGACACTTTCATGCCCATGGTAAATTGGACAGTTGATATTATATTTTATTATTTTATAATAGTCATACAATTCATAGTTGATTATGTCATTAAATTATGGTTGCAAATATTCAACTAATGTCCTGTCTCCATTCCTGCTTTTGCCCCCAGCAACAGAAATCAGTTATGAGGAAAGAATCAAAAGGGTAGTAATTTTTCTATTTAGCCCCATATTAAATGTTTTTATTAACACCTCAAAGTAGCTCAGCGAAAACAACTCAAATTGAGAAAACTTCCTTCTTTTTTCCATCTACACTGCCAGTACAGTAGGTCAAGTTCTCATCATCTCACCTGACATGATGGCCTCCCCCTGATCACTTTGCCTACATACTTCCTCTCCTCAACCCTGTCCTACTTACCTCAGATTCACCTTCCTGAAACTCAACTATGATCAAGTCATTAACCTTCTCAAATACCCTTTGTACTGGCTGTTGCCTCTTAAATGAAAGTTCATGTCTTAACTCCACACACACTCATGAAGAAGTAGATCCAGGTTTTTATACCAGCACCTAAGTTGGCATAAGATAGACACTCAGTCAGTACTTGGTGACTGAAGGCATAAACATGGAGCTCGGGTACAGATCTGGGGACAAGGCTTGCCTGGGGAATGAGTCTTATACTCTTGGTCGATGGGGGAGCAAACTTTAGAGAAAGGAGATTCCACTCATCTATTCTACACTATCTAACAACATTTGCAAAGTTTCTTTTAATTATCTTCATCATAATTTTATTAACATTGGGTCAACATACTTTCTTTGAATTTAGATGAAGCCATGCCATTTACATAGAGTGGGCTTCAGGAACACGAGTTCTCCATTATTTCCCCCAAGCAACGTTTCTGTCCTCAGGACTTGACTTCTCTATCTGATTCACCTCTCACCATTTACTGGTTACTTATTTTCTGGAAAACAACTTGAGAAGCATTGGGATAGTGGATCCCTTTTAATTTGAAAACTGTGCTGGCTCGGTTTATTTATTTATTTCTGTGCTGGCTCACT
Source organism: Mirounga angustirostris (assembly GCF_029215605.1). Lineage (NCBI taxonomy): Eukaryota > Metazoa > Chordata > Mammalia > Carnivora > Phocidae > Mirounga > Mirounga angustirostris. The sequence continues at coordinate 18,303,792 of NW_026991712.1, read as the reverse complement.
CAAATACTATATTTATATCTTCTGTAGGTAGTAAGGTGCCAGGAAATTCCTTTTTGAATTACTGATGGTAGTATCTACCCAACTCAACCCTCTGCTCCAGAAGGATAGATGCCTATTGCCTGGAGTTGCTTTGGTGGTCTCCTTCAGAAGGCAGGCTCCCTTAGGTGCATTTCTCCATCACTTTAGGTCCTCTCTCCTAGGAATGTCAGTGTTTGTATGTGTGGTATTGAGTTGGGAGTGGGGAACATAGTCTCCTGGAGACTGTGAAAAAGCCTCCTTTAGAAGGATGGGAAAATAGACCACTATGCAGGTAAATAAGAAAAGAGGGAGTGATCAGATTGTCTGAATATTGAGATTTTATTTTATTTTTTTTAATTTTAAGTAATCTCTATGTCCATCATGGGGCTCGAACTCATGACCTTAAGATCAAGAGTCACATGCTCTACAGCCAGGAGCTCCTAAATTTTGAGATTTTATTTTATTTAAACAATTTTTTTTTTCTAAAGATTGTATTTTTAAGCAATCTCTACACCCAGTGTGGGGCTCCAACTTACAACCCCAAAATCAAGAGTCACATGCCACCAGCTGAGCCAGCCAGGCGCCCCTACATTTTGAGATTTTAAAGGGATATGCTTCTTAGGAAGCTAGCTGTGAAACCCTGGAGAGGGAAAGAAGTCATCATTTTAGGTCCATGAGATTGTAGGTGTTGGATCAAGTCCTAAACACTTGAATATAAACTTCCTAAGAGCAAAGACCTTGTCTGGGTTGTTGACCATTGTACCTTCAGAACCAAACAGTGCCTGGAACATGGTAGACACTCCATATCCAGTAGACACATGATACATATCTATTACATGAGTAAGTAAATGACCCAGCATGCCTGCTTTGGCTGGCTCATTTAAAGGCGCTTTGCATTTGAACACAAAAAGCAGCAACCTTGCAAACCCATGGCCAGAGAACTCTAAAATGGATTTGGAATTTAAGAAATGGGATCATTTTATAAAGACCACAATGGTCAGTTCAGGAATCTGGATCAGCAGGTGACCCTCCCTATGTGACTGACCAACAACTTTTAAACCTCAACTTCATATAATATTGAGAATCGTTAGCAGTTGAGGGCTGGTGGCATGATATCTCTGGCTCTGTACAAGTGTAGAAACCTGCCTGATCCCTTCTTTTGAATTGTACAAGTCCCTAAAGTTCTTTGGGAAATCCAAGTAAAACCTCAGGAGGAAGACCTTGAAATTCTTCCAACCAAAAAAAACCCCAAAAAACAAAAAACCATGTTTTTATATTATTACATAAAAAATTAAAAGAACTCTGACTGCATGTGTGCTGAGTTTGTGGAGCAGTTCTTTCTGATTGAGTAAATAGATAAATAAATGAGACCATATTGGTAATAAGGTTTAAGTAAGATGCAATCGATAGGTAGTGTCACTGTTTCCTAAAGCTATTTATCGAATCACTCCTTCACTCAAGCAGAAACATAGCACAGATTACACAAAACCTTTTTAATACAGGCCAAAACACCTGCCACATACAATAGGCTTAAAAAATACGGTGACTTGTCAAGAAAAACTGGACTGGGCTCAAGCCACCTGGTCTCTGGATCTTGCAGGTAACTCTGCCATGCAGCTCTCATGCAATACTGGGCAAGTGACTTCATTCTTTGAGCTTCTCTCCTCTCTCCTCTTGAAACTGATGAAGGTAGATTAAATAATCTTTTCCTTTCAAGGCTTACGATTCTTTTATCCCCTGAATGGGACCTTTTGTCAAAGAGCTTCTTCCATCTTGGCTCTAAGAGTGACTTTTTATAGGCTGTTCTCTGGCAAGAGAGAAACTGAAAAGATAGGATTAATGGTTATAAAATCAAAATGGTTTACAGGCTTTAAAAAGTAGGATTGTTCAGAGTCCTTTATTCATAGAGCAAAATTCAGTGATGAGCTCATCATTTCCATTATAAATGGAGTATTTCTTGGTGTTTGTAAGTTAATTGGAACATTTTGCTTCGAATTGAATCCTGCCAAGAAGTTTTTCAAGAGCTTTTAACACAAAAGTGATACTCTATCATTTGGTAAGAAACCACAGGGGGGAAAAATACATAGCGAAACACTGGTGACTTTAAAAACCAGGGACATACCTTTACAAGTCATTTAGAGAATCTTCACCTCCTGGTCTTGTTGAAGGGTAGTACTTGAAGCCAAAGGAAGAAAATGAGGAACAGTAGGAGGGGAACAAGGGTGTGCATAATTTAAAAAATCAACAAAGGAAAAAACGAAAGTAGGTTGTGTTTGATAAGAATTTAGTTTCTGGAGAGGGGCCCACCTGGATTTGAACACCAGTCCTGCAAGTTCATAGTTTCGTGACTGTCAGAGGGAAGAACTGAGGCAGGATTCTCTGAGTGAAATATCAAGGTTGTACTACAGAGAGAGAAAAAGACATGTCCTGTTACCATCTCCTTAAATTCCTAGGAGTAGTGTGAGCTTTAGAGCCAAAGTAGAAATGCAATCCAACTTTACAATCAGATGTTGGCCCAGAGGTAGAGAAAAGCAAGAAGAGAAATATAGCCTGTGGGAAGAATGGACTGCAGCCTAGCAGATGACCGGCCTAACTGGATGGCACCCTTTAGAGACCAAGAGCCATCATGAGTACTTAAGGCTCTGTTGTGGTGGTCCCATTTCAATCAGGACAAACAATTTCTTTTATAGGGTTTTAGATGTTTATGGTATGAATTTCAATTCAAAAGCTCAACATAGGCAACCCATCATCTTAAAAGGAACACTTGACTTTGACTCCTAGTTAAAGAATTATGACAGACAAGATTACTTGAAAAACACTTTCTAATAAAAAGTCCGATAAATGATGGATAAAATACAATGTACATTCCTTTTTTTTTTTTTTTTTTTAAGTTATCTCTACACCGAGAAAGTGAGGCTCAAACTCAGAACACTGAAATCAAGAGTTGCATTCTCCATCCACTGAGCCAGCCAGGTGCCACGCATACATTTCTTTTGAATGCATAAGAAGATAAACTATGTCCCCAGGGTTAAAAACAAAGCGTAACTAAAAGCCAGGTTGTTGGGTATATAGACATCTACTAAAACATTTCTGGAGGTTAGAAGGATGAGGGTAACTAGTTGTTTAATGGAAGTTTATGTATAGCTTCCGGTATATGGTATAGTGAGTGATTTGACAATTATATACATTATGAAATGCTTGCCACAACAAGTGTATAGGATAACTAGTTTTTTTTTTTTAATTTTTATTGTTATGTTAATCACCATACATTACATCACTAGTTCTTGATGTAGTGTTCCATGATTCATTGTTTGTGCATAACACCCAGTGCTCCACGCAGAACGTGCCCTCTTTAATACCCTTCACCAGGCTAACCCATCCTCCCACCCCCCTCCCCTCTAGAACCCTCAGTTTGTTTTTCAGAGTCCATCGTCTGTCATGGTTCGTCTCCCCCTCCGATTTCCCCCCCTTCATTCTTCCCCTCCCGCTATCTTCTTCTTTTTTTTTTTTTCTTAACATATATTGCATTATTTGTTTTGGAGGTACAGATCTGAGATTCAACAGTCTTGCACAATTCACAGCGCTTACCAGAGCACATACCCTCCCCAGTGTCTATCACCCAGCCACCCCATCCCTCCCACCCCACCCCCCACTCCTGAGATTCCTGAGATTAAGAATTCCTCATATCAGTGAGGTCATATGATACATGTCTTTCTCTGATTGACTTATTTTGCTCAGCATAACACCCTCCAGTTCCATCCATGTCATTGCAAATGGCAAGATCTCATTCCTTTTGATGGCTGCATAATATTCCATTGTGTATATATATACCACATCTTCTTTATAGGATAACTAGTTTTTGATACCTAACCAGGAACAGGAAAGAAAACTTTGAATCTGTGCCTCACTGGGAGTTGGGACTGACATCCCTCATTTGGGTCCAGAATCTGGGAAGGTCTACATCCAAAGTAAAAAACTGGAATAGTAGAAAACTCTACCTTATCAGGTTGATAGCAAGAAAATCTCTCTCCAACTGGGCTATAGATAAGGAAAAAAAAAAAAGTTTCTACTGAGGATTTATACTGCAGACTAATTCCTTCTGAGTTTTGGTATTAGAAGCATTTGTTTCTACCACTGCAGAAAGAAATGCAAAATCACTATAGAAAGACTTGCATTCATCCTATTTTGAAAATTTCCACAGATTAAACTCTGAGGACAATGAGCTCACAATCTAAAATTTCAAAACACATTAAGGAACAAACAACCAGGAGAGAATTAGCAGACGCAGAATTAGGCCACACTCCAGCATAAGAACCTCAGATACAGAATTCTGACTAGGGGGCACCTGGGTGGCTCTGCTGGTTAAGTGACTCTTTTTTTTTTTTTTTTTAGATTTTATTTGTTAGTGAGAGAGAGAGTGAACGAGAGAGAGAAGGATCGGGGGAGGAGCAGAGGAAGAGAGAGAAGGAGACTCCCCACTGAGCAGGGATCCCAATGTGGGACTCAATCCTGGGACTCTGGGATCATGACCTGAGCCGAAGGCAGATGCTTAACCGACTGAGCCGCCCAGGTGCCCAAGTGTCTGACTTTTGATCTCAGTGCAGGTCATGGAGCTTACTTTAAAAAAAAAAAAAAAAAGAATTCCAACTAGAGATGACAAAATCAATGTGTTTAAATAACTGAAAATGCAAAAGGGAAAATTAAAAAAAAAAAGACCCAGAAAAATCAGGCAGATCTGGAAACAGAGTCAAGTGAGGTATCTAGAAGGAAAAAGCACTATAGACATAAATATTTAATTAATGGTGTGACAGAGACATAATTTCACACACCTTCCCCTTTCATTCTCTCTTCTTTCTAACAGAATCCTGGGGAATGTTCCTACTTGTAAAAAACAAACAAACAACAACAACAAGCAAAAACATTCTTAGCCTCCTGTGTAAGTGTGGCTTTGTTACTAAGTTTTGGCCAATGAAAAATGAACAGAGCTTGTTGGCTAAGTTTCTAGGAGCCATGCTGTGACTTTATTATTTTTTTTTAAAGATTTATTTATTTTATTTGAGAGAGAGAGAGGGTGGAGAGGAGGGACAGAGAGAGTCTTAGGCAGACTCCTCACTGAGCATGGAGCCCAATGGGGGGCTTGATCTGAAGACCCTGAATTCAGAACTTGAGCCAAAACCAAGAATTAGACGCTTAACAGACTGAGCCACCCAGGTGCCCCAGGGCTGTGACTTTATGAATGGAAGCCAAATGCTAAAGATTACTATGACCTCACAGAACTATCATAACAGCATGAGAATGCATCCTTCTGGATACCTTTTTATATGAGAGAGACAATAAGCTTATATTACTAAGCCACTGGCCTTTTTTTCTTTTGGATTTTTTATTTCAAGCAGTTAATTATCATTATTATAGGTAATCTTAGCAATGGCGGGGGGGGGGTTGTCAGGAAGACTGCACGGTTAGGCAAGCCTAAGCCGACCCTGGGAGGTTAATTTCTTTTCTTTCTTTCTTTCTTTTTTAAAAAGATTTTATTTATTTTTTGACAGAGAGAGAGCGAGAGTCAAGAAGAGAGTCAAGCAGTGGGAGTGGGAGAGGGAGAAGCAGGCTTCCAGCTGAGCAGGGAGCCTGATGCAGGGCTTGATCCCAGGACCCTGGGAACATGACATGAGCCGAAGGCAGACGCTTAACGACTGAGCCACCCAGGCACCCCTGGGAGGTTAATTTCTAATTACGCAGGTGGAGAGAGTGGGGAAAGACATCCAAGTAAAAGGCACAGTTGAGCAAATCCCCACGTGTACTGTTGCTGAAGGGCAAGTGTACAGTGCTTTTTTTTAAAAAACATATTGATTATTTTTTTAAGACTTTATTATTCATTTGAGACACAGAGAGAGAGAGAGAGAGCATGAGCAGGGAGAGAAGCAGGAGGGGGAGAAGCAGGCTCCCCACTGAGCCAGGAGACTGATGTGGGGCTTGATCCCAGGACCCTGGGATCATGACCTGAGCCGAAGGCAGACGCTTAACCATCTGAGCCACCCAGGCGCCCCTGTACAATGCTTTTTAAAAATCAGAGGCAAAAGAGGAACGTCTGGACCCTACACCTCTTTCAAAGAGCCCATCCCCTTGCCAACCACCATCCCTCTCTTTTTGTTTTTCCAACTAGACCGTGCGCTCTCTGAAGAGAGAGACCATGGCCTGTGCATTTCATAAGAACTTTCACCACCGTCTCCCAGCCTTTATAGCCACGATTTCTCTAGGGCCCAGCCCCGGTAGGGCCCAGCCCCGGGCCTGTGGAGTGTGTCTGGATTGAATAAATGAGCTAGCAAAGAGCGTCCTTTCCTGGGAGTGACTGTTCGCATCTGGGATCCCTGGCCTCTTTCCAACCCGGGACCCACGGCCACCCCACCCAGACCCCAGCGTGCCGCTGTGTGGCCGCTCACAGGGGCCGTGTCCACCCCACTTCAGCTGCACCTGCGTCACTGGGCGGGGGCTGAAGGGATCCCCGCGTACCGTACGCCCTGCGCCTTGTTTGTGATTAGCCCGAGCCCCCGCCCCGGGGAAAGCCGACTGCTCAGCCAAAGCTGCTCTTCGTGTTTCAGGTCGTTGTGTTGTAGGAGGGCGGGACCTGTGGTGAAGGGTTTGGGTGGGGGAGGCATGCCTGCAGCCTGGGATGACGCGCCTGCATGCTGCCCTGCTCCGTGCACCCCTCCCCAGGCAGCAAGGGAGGGGACCCGTGCTGTTCCTTTTAGCGCTGCCAGGTCCCTGAGCAATTGGGGGAAGACCCCCTCTCCTTGCCAAGTGGGGCAGTGTCTTGGCTGGGCCTGGCTAGCAAAGCCTGCTGAGTCACTTGGGACTGAAGTTGAGCCTGCTGCTTGGGCCGGGGAGACGGAGGACAGACGGGGTGCAACCCTCCAAGCCCCAAACAACACACACACACGCACACACATACACACGTCTCCTGTCTGCAAACTGATGAGCCCAAGTGTTTGCACCCTTACACTCAGACACAGCTTCTGTGAGTGGCGATGCCACCCTGAGATCCAGGTCCCAAGGGCAGCCAGAGTTAGCAGGCCCGGAGGAGATACGGAAAAAAAAGGGGGGGGGGGCGGGAACTGTCTCCTCTCCTCCAAAAAACAAACAAACAAAAAGCCCAAAGCAAAAGACCTTTAGATCTCAGTCCCAGGATATGTCTGCTATTTTAAAAAATTTTGTTTTTAGGGGCGCCTGGGTGGCTCAGTCTGTTAAGCATCTGCCTTCAGCTCAGGTCATGATCCCAGAGTCCTGGGATCAAGCCCCGAGTGCACCTCCCTGCTCTGTGGGGAGCCTGCTTCTCCCTCTCCCTCTGCCTGCTGCTCCCTCTGCTTGTGCTCTCTCTCTCTCAAATAATAAATAAGTAAATCTTTTTAAAAAGTAATTGTTATTTAATTGTATTACTAAAAGAAAAACCAGAGTAGATACATCAAGACTAAAATAAAATTTAAAAAGTTCTGGAAAAAAAAAAAGTTTTCTCAATAGGTAAGAAGAATGTAGATGGAACAATATGTTGCCTGGGATTTAACTTCAGGTGGGGGAAAAAATATAGACAGGACCGAAGGAACACAGTGGTGGGAATGAAGAGGTGGTGACATCCTCTATCCTTCAGCCCCACAGTGTTCTCATCTGGGGATGGCAGGGCTTGGGCCAGGGGATCTCTAAGTTTCTTAATGAACCAATCTAAAAGTCTAAGGTGCGAAGGTTTGTGATGCTGTTTTTAAAAGCCTCTCGGGTTTCCCAGCCTGTTCATTCAGTGGGCTAAATCTGGCCAGCCTCCCCTCTGCTCCCCAAACGGATACCCCCACATAAAGGCTGGTGGGAAAGCAAAAGAGACACAGGGGTAGGAGTAGCTGATGCCTTAGAAAGGATAATGAACTGGAAGAACGAGGCTCTGATATCTGGGATCTATTTCATGGTTTGTCTCATTAACTTTGGGCATGGGCTCGTCCGGAGGTTTGATTTAATGATGTTGTGAGAGCATCAGTTAACACGGAAGGTCCGTGTTTCAGACGACTGTGCTGAGGCCAGGGGTGCTGATGTCTAGTACTGAGGACAAATGGGCATGGGCACTATTACAGTGGGGGTGGGGTGAGAGGGAAAACTGGCTGCTTGGCTGCTTGTCCCCTGGTCCCCCGGGGACCCATACGGTGAGGTCGGCTGTCCTGCCCTTAACACCTTCTCAGTGTAGCAAGCAACCCAACGACAGGTGGATTTGGAGCTGTTTTGGGGTGCAAAGTTACACGACGGGGTTCTGGGTTTCATTGGACATGATTCTTGACCTCCAAGCATTCTAAATCGCATTCAAGAAACAGCCCTCTGCTGTTGGAAATCCGTGTGCAGGGAAATCCACTACAGCCAAAGGCATGGTTGTTTGTTGATAAGATTACAAGCTCCGAATCACACAGCCTCGAGTTCAGGCTCCAGCTCTGGTAATTCTTAGCTCTGTGTGTCTGCATCACTACAGACGATGCTTGGGCAGGCTCTTCCTGGCCCCGGGGAGTCAGGCTCAGAAGTGAATAGGAGCTGAAATCCAGCCTCTACTCTGCTCCTTAAGCCTAGTGCCCTGGCGCAAGAGCTGCTTCCCCTTGGAAGAAGAGGTTTATTTTTCTTATTAGCACAGAGACATCTTCACTTGCTAAACCATATGCCCTTGGGATGCACCCACTAGGAGGGACCTTTTTATCTTTTGCAGAAAAGGCATCATATGAGCTAATGTAGGGGTCAGGAGTGGCCTTGTGAACTTTTAGGGTTCTCAGTTTCCTCGCCTAGGAAGTGAAGAGAATGAGACGCACCTGGTGGGATTGTGCCCTGATGCGGGTAAGTGAGGAGTCCAGGAAAGTGCTCAGTACTCCTGGAGAATAAGTGCTCAGTACTGCTGGAGAGTAAGTGCTCAGTAAATAGCACCTTTATTACCATCCTCATAATCTCTGGCTCAGAGATTTGCTCTGATGATGAGTTCTGTAAAAATGTGTGTTCCATTAATGTTAGCAGTTTCTTTTTTCTTTTTTGCTCTTTTTTCCACCCCATGCTCAATTGTTTCATGATAAGCAGCAGAAACGATGGATGAGATGAAAATTGAGGAAAGGGGGAGATCTTTTGTGTTTGATTTTTAAAGATTTTATTTATTTATTTATCCTCGCTGAGCAGGGAGCCTGATGTGGGACTCGATTCCAGGACCCTGGGACGATGACTTGAGCGGAAGTCAGCTTTCAACGGGCTGAGCCACCAAGGCCCCCTAGGGTAAATCCTTTCAGTCAGGTATTGGAAGTCTCTTCAGGGTAGGGGTATAATTTACATTGGGCGTTTTATGCAAAGAAGTTTGGAGAGGAGGAGGCATGAACTAAAGCCAGGGCATGAAACGGAAATTTTTCTCTCTATTCTCACTAAGCCTTAACCCATTAACTAAATATCTGGAGAAATCTTGAAGGGAGAAAAAAATAATTGGACAACTGGGAGCTTTTTTTTTGGAAACAGCAGTGGCTGGACATCCTTCAACTGAGGCGTCTTATCTCGGGAGCCATGGTGGGTTCCTGGAGGCCTGATAATGGCTCCCGAAGGAATGTGCCTGACTTGTAGGCAGGCTGGCGAAGAAGCCAAATAGAGAAAAGCTCCTCCACGGTTCTGCTGGTGACGTGTCAGCTAGCGGGAAGAGCCAATGGCAGCAACGACTGGATTTGTCACCATCGATTTCTATTCCATGAGCCCTGTTCTGTCAACAAGCCTCGAGGCTGCTTATTCCCTGGAAGAGTGAGAGGCATGTTCTTGTTTCTGTTCCACGCTCAAAAGTCTACTCAATCTAAGACTGTAGACAGCAAAAAGATACAGTTTTCTTCCTGGCTATTTTAAGAGTAGTATAAGCCTTGCAGTTTTCAAATCATCAAATGCAAACATGAAGACTCTTCTCTTTCCCATTTTTCTGCTTTGTGGGTTGGGTCTGGAATCTAGCTCTGCCTCTAATGGCCCGTGTGACCTTGGGCCAGTCACTTTATCTCTCCAAACCTTTTTTTTTCTTTATTGTTTAAATGATAGAACTTCCCTCACTACCCTTTCTAAGGCAGATCTTTCCCCTTATTATTCTTTATAGCACTATCATTTTTATTTACTCTCTAGGACTTAGCAAAAGTTGCAACTACTGTATGTGTTTATTATTTTATTGTTTAAAATGCTGCCTCACCTGTCTAGCAAAGGCTGCATCTATCCTGTAGCCTATTTTTAAATTAAGTTTTAAATTTTAATTCCAGTATAGTTAACATACAGTGTTAGATTAGTTTCCTGGGTACAATGTAGTGATTCAACAATCTGTACATGACTGACTCAACGCTCATCAGGTTAAGTGCTCTCTTAATCCCCATCACCTATTTCACCCCTCCCCCCACCCACCTCCTCTGGTAACCATCAGTTAGTTCTCTATAGTTAAGAGTCAGTTGCTTGGTTGATCTCTCTCTCCCTTTTTATATTTGCTCGTTTATTTTGTTTCTTAAATTCTAATATGACTGAAATCATATGGTATTTGTCTTTTTCTGACTGACTTATTTTGCTTAGCATAATACTCTCTAGTCCATCCATGTTGTTGCAAGTTATCCTGTACAGGATTATTTTTTAACACACAAGATGGAGACTTAGTGCATAGGAGGTGCAACAATGTAATGAATTGATCATATTCATTAAGTATATGGCTGTCTTTTTTTTTTTTTTTTAGGAAAGGGTAAACTATTACATAAGTTTAAGTCATTATCATAGTCTTTATTTGCCACTGAATATTTACTTTCACTCATTTTTCCTGCTAGTTCACTCTTGGGTTAAAGGTAAAGTCAGGAGAAAAATGTCCTGAATCATATCATTGCCACTTAGACTGTAAAAATCTAGGACCATTTTTAACCCAAAGCTATTTTGTGTGCTTTAAAGGATGTCACTTCTGCCCTTAGGTCCTTTTCTTCACTGTCAGCTACTTAATTCTACTCTGAGACATGAGATTATTTGGTTAAGGTCTACTATCTCACGTGCAAATAACATAGGATAGAGTGAACTCATTCACACATGACCAATCACTAACAATGTTCATTAGGAGAAGGAGCACTGCTGGTCAGGAAAGCCACGAGCAAAGATCTAATGTAAGGGAATCACACAGACACATAGCCATGTCCTTATAAATAAGCAATACATGCAGGCACGAGGCTATGTTATTCCATTTATAGAGAAGAACTATGTTGGAGGGAAACAGAGTCTGCAGAGAGATAGTTCAGCTATCCCCAAAACTGTTCCATTGTTACACTAGTCAGTTTGAAGCTATGGGGTGTATCTTCATTATAGAAGATTTTTCTTTCCCTTATTTTAAAATTTTACAATTAGATAACTAAAAGGGTCTTTTAAGTTTTGATTCCTGCCCCCTCACTGGAGAAATAGTCTGCTCTCAAGTTCAACCTTCTGCATCTTGAAAAGCAGATAACTATTTGCCACTTTAAATTCATAGCATTTCCACTTACAACATAAAAGTCTTGGAGTTCCATCTCAGACACAACATCTCATACTGTATGATGCAAATCAAATACAGTCACAGCCCATCAAATGTTTGTAAATAGCAGTAACAACAAGAAACTACAAGTAATAATTTCAACTTATTACATCCTTACAATATTTCAGCCGTGGGCGCCTGGGTGGCTCAGTTGGTTAAGCGACTGCCTTCGGCTCAGGTCATGATCCCAGGGTCCTGGGATCGAGTCCCACATCGGGCTCCCGGCTCAGCGGGGAGCCTGCTTCTCCCTCTGACCCTCTCCTCTCTCATGCTGTTTCTCTCTCACTCGCTCTCTAATAAATAAATAAATAAAATCTTTAAAAAAAAAATTTCAGCTGTTATGGTGGGTGTTTGCAGGCATGTGTCTTTTAATCTTTCTTCATAAGTTATTCTTCAAGATTGAGTCGGATAATATCCCATAAAGTGCTATTTCTATACAAATACTGAAATCCCAACTCCAGTTTACCAAAATTCATTCTCTTATTTCAGTAGCAGAGCTGTAGCTGGGTTCCTCCTTACTTGCTTAAGAAAAACGTTTTGATTCTGTATCTACTCTTTTTCTCTGCCTCCTAACGAAGGAAATGAAGCTGGCTCTCGGAAACTTCGAAGCTTTGTCTTAAGCATGGCTACATCATTGGTCTCCAAGTGATCATAAGGAGGAGAGTCTTGGACTCTCATGTGGAGTGAGCAATAAAGTTCTTTCTCCTTTGAACCACTGAGTTTTAGAGAGTCTTTTTAAAATAGCAGTTATCATTCCACCCCTAATATGAACATTAAAGAAAGTTCCCGGAATATAGAAATCGCTGAACGATTGCTAGTTATCATGATTTTTATTATGAGGAGTAATTATTTTCCCAACAACCCTGTTTTTAGATGACAATTACAGTAGGCAATACAATGGATACTGGAAAATCATGCAATATGAGACGATAATTAATTTCTAGTGAATGAAACACTAAGGCTCAGTGGAGGAGATGAACATTCCCCTAGTTGTTATTTTAATTACTGATTTGAAATCTTATTTTTAATAGTTACATTTTTCTCTGTTCTGCAAATCTTTATGATAATGGGAAGCTGAAAATAGCAAATGCCCTTAAAAGTAGAGGGATTCAGAATAAAACGTGTATGAGGAGGGAAGCTTTTAATTCCAGGACTTAACCTTCCCCACAGAGGGAGGGTCCCATAAATCTTAAGTCTAAGGGGATAGGAGAAGAAACATTAGCTTGTGCTTCTTCTAAATCTTTGTGGCAAGTGTTGGGCCATCTCAGGAAAAGACACGGGTACTTCTGATCGTTGTGTGTATGGGTTGGAGCCAGAAGATGGAAGAAGGGTTCTGTATTCCATTTTTAAAATGTAGACTGCTCTGTCCATACTTCAGTGAGGCATATTCTCAGATCCTATCAGCTTTCCTCATTATGCCACCCCAAAATGGTCGAGGCTAAGGCTAAGACTTAAAAAGGAGAGGAAATAATTGATTGGAAACCCTCCAAAAGGAAGAATTGGGTCATGGCCTTTGAGAGCAGAGCTCCCTTTGTCTGTTTCCCCCTTTCTCTACAATGGCACCACCTCGTATAGTTCCAACAAGCTCTCCATGTACAGAAAATCTGCATCTCATTTCTGCTGAAATATGTTTTCAATTTAGGATTTGAGTTCCCAGATTGACTTGTGAACATCTAAAGGACTCAATGACACCGTGACATAATGTTACCCAAAGGCCAGTTGGCCATCAGCAAAGAAATGGGCAGTGATTAGCTGGCTGTCAGTGGTCAAAGGTGCTGAAGGGACCGCAGAAAGCGACGTGGGAAAACTGAGAAGGAAAGGGGGAAACCCAGGGTGTTGTGGGGGAGGGGAAATGGCACAAGGGGAACTTTATAAGCTAAAGGGACTGTGAGAAGATGAAATATGAAGGACTAGATGGGCAAAAATGGAAATTTTACAGATAATTTGGACCGTGTTTAAAGGACCACGTTAAATAGAAAAAGATCTTAAGAAACACATTTTCAAACCAAGGGATAGGAACCAGAACAAAAAGGAAAGGTAATCTACATCTGAAGATATTATCAGATTCACACCAAGGCCAGGGGCTAATCGTTATAGAATGTTTCTAAAAATCACGATAATAATATTTAAAACAGTAATGCCAACGACTACAGCTACCATCTGTGAAGATCTGTTTACACGCCACTCATTTCGCCAGCGTTTTGTTTAGATCCTCTCGTATGATCATTTGGGGGGTGTATTACTCTCCTGCTTTAGAGGAGAAAACATAAAAGTCAACCAGTCTAAAATATTGTAACTTCATTCTCCTTCCGCTGTATTCTCTCCTCTCTAAAACGAGGATTTGATCGAGATGAATTTAACTGCGTTTGTTTGAAAGGTGAAAAAGAATCCCAACTGTATAACTCAGGACATGCAGAGAAGGGAGGAGGGAGCTAGGCTGTTGTATTTATTTTGTGAATGATGAAGATGATATTAATGGGATGTGTTTAATTTATTAATGTATATATAAATCCCCCTCCCCTCACATACCGGCCCTGGGAGCCACTTCATTTTTCCTCGTTGGCCCCTCTCTGACCCCCAATCTGGCTGCCCCTAAAGCAGTCATTCCCCTTACCTCCAAGGAGATGCTCGGATTGATTCATTGATTTTAGGGACAGCTGAGTCCAAGATCTGTCTCTTACATAACCGAGAATCATGAAAAGAGTTCATTTCTTGTGCTATTTATGGGAAAGTGGCCTGGAGGAAGACAGCCCCTTTCCAGTATTTGACTTGATTGTGTTCTGTGAGAAAAGCTCAGCAAAACTTTTAGTTCATTATTTGTGTATTCTGCACTATATATGTATACACCACACACACATATATAGCAGAATTTCTTTTTCTTTCTTTCTTTCTTTCTTTCTTTCTTTCTTTCTTTCTTTCTTTCTTTCTTTCTTTCTCTTCCTTCCTTCCTTCCTTCCTTCCCCCCTCCTTTCTTTCTTTCTTTCTTTCTTTCTTTCTTTCTTTCTTTCTTTCTTTCTTTCTTTCTTTCTTTCTTTCTTTCTTTCTTCTTCTTTCCCTTCCTTCCTTCCTTCCTTCCCTCCCTCCCTCCCTCCCTCCCTCCCTCCTTTCTTTCTTTCTTTCCTTTCTTTCTTTCTTTCTTTCTTTTCTTTCTTTCTTTTCTTTCTTTCTTTTCTTTCTTTCTTTCTTTCTTTCTTTCTTTCTTTCTTTCTTTCTTTCTTTCTTTCTTTCTTTCTTCTTTCTTTCCCTTCCTTCCCTCCCTCCCTCCTTCCCTCCCTCCCTCCCTCCCTCCTTTCTTTCTTTCTTTCTTTCTTTCTTTCTTTCTTTCTTTCTTTCTTTCTTTCTTTCTTTCTTTTCTTTCTTTTCTTTCTTTCTTTCTTTCTTCTTTCTTTTCTTTCTTTCTTTTCTTTCTTTCTTCCTTTTCTTTCTTTTCTTTCTTTTCTTTCTTTCCATACCATAAAAGTCCCCTCAAGGAGTCACTCTCAGAAAAATCAGGAATTACAAACTTTATGTAGGTGCCCTCATGATCCCCTTTAAAGTCTTCTTTTCCTTTGTCCTTCTAACCTCCTAGCCCTATTCCATTTCATGCTGGTTTGAGTTTATTGCGAGTGGGTTTGTGTTTAAATAGGAGCAGATTGAGCTGGGCCGAATCTGCTTGATTCTTGCCCTTTGCCCCTCCGCCCACTCACACTTGCATGCTCTCTCTCTCAATAAATAAATATATATATTTTTAATGACCAATACCTGGCCTAGACTGGATGGACAGGATACCCAACACCTGTATGAGATGCAGTGAAAGAACAGTGATTCTATCAACCTATCTGCAACTTATTACATTTCGATTAATGACAAAAATGATTTTTTTCCCCAAGGGATTCACTGGAATAAGTGACAGAAAAGAGAATGTTTTTTTCACCATTGCTTAGAACATTTAGTTCAGATTTCAGGTTTTCCTTCATCCTTTGGCAACAGAAAGGAATGCAAACAACACAATCAACACCCAAACAAAATAAAATTGGTTGAGTCAATCCTCAGCTTGTGCCTGTTGGGATGATTACTGTGGGGAGTAATAAATACCACCCAATTCCATATTTTCTGTCTGGGATTTTAGCTGTAGTAATTCTATTTTCTGCATCTCAAATCTGCTTACTCAATTTGACTTGAAAAAAAAAGATCCTCACAGTGAACGATTGAGTTCATTTGGTCCACCTTGCTTCCTTAGCTTTCTAAATTTTCACATGCAGATATGTAAGTTTTAATTGCCAAGATCTGAAAAATATCTTTAACTTGGATATTCTGACCAGAAGATGCACTAGGGAAATCATATTCTGCCTAAAAAAATTTTCTTTTCTTTTTCCTTTTTTTTTTTTACAGATTTTATTTATTTATTTGAAAGAGAGAGAGAGCGAGAGAGCATGAGAGGGGAGGAGAGGGAGAAGCAGGCTCCCCACTGAGCAGGGAGCCTGATGTGGGGCTCGATCCCGGGACACTGGGGTCATGACCTGAGCCTAAGGCAGACGCTTACCTGACTGAGCCACCCAGGTGCCCATCTGCCTAACAAATTTTCTAACTAAAAGGTCATCCTGCAATGAGTTCAGTGTGGACATAAAAACTTCTTCCTAGTGAGTTTTCCTCATGTGAAATAACTGAGTATTTAATATTACAGGTAATTTTTTGTGCTTAGTCTCATTATACAAACTTTATAGTACTAAGGAGCATCAGTGATACTTTTAAGGAGTTATCTGTTTCAAAATATAATTGCAGTCCCTGCCCATTAAGACCTTGAAGAGAACATGTTGAAATATTGGGTCTGAGTTAGGTGGATGTCAGGCAATCCATATTTAATCTATAATAGCATGACTTTCAAAAGGTCCCTTCCTTTTTTATTCTCTCTTCCCACCCGCCCGCTCCAATCAACCCTACTCAATGGAGAAAACTTTTTGCCTTTTCAAAGTTAAAAGCTACTCCTATTCTTTTGGCTCTGGACCTCTCTGGATGACCAAGTTTTGTTAACTTAGTCTCAGAACTGGCTCCCTTCTGAGGAAGTTCTTCAGAGGTCAGAGGCTAATGGTATCAAACATAGGGCTGTCTGGTTTATTGTAAGGGTGTTTGGTTAAGATCTAGATCTCAGATAAGAGTGGAGTTGCGCTGGCTGGGAAAGGAAATGGTTTCTGATACAGCACAGTGATTCCTAGAAGGAAGCCAAGAGCAGGAGAACCACTGAACACGTTAAGTTGTAGTTTGTTTTTCCTTAGAATTGTTGGATTGCCAAATACCATCGTTTAATGAGAACCAAACCTTGAGTTATAGGTAAAAATAAGACTCACCTCCAGATCTACACTATGAAGCCCAACAGCAAATCAGAGGACTCGGAAGGAGCTGTGAAGCGAAACAAATGAGTTTCCAGTTCCCTGAATTTAAACCCATACTCCTTGGATTTGGAGGTCAAAGCTCACCACTCAAGGTGACACCTCATATTTTATTTAAGTACATTTCTTCTAAGGAGCTGAAAGCACCTGGCAGACATGAACTTTTTTGTGCAGTGAAAGAAAACTCAGATATTACCAAGTGAGGAACTACAAAGATCCGAGTCCCTTGGTCCATCCAGTTTAATAATATTGATTTTATCCTCACATTACTTTGTTTCTTATGTACACATTCAAGGTGATGGATCACTTTAGCCAGTCGCCTGATTTACAGAAGACAGCTTTATCTTCTTGAAATATTTTCTTACAGGGGACTTCAGAGTTTCCTTGGGGTCACCACAAAGACCCTATGCATGCGAGTGTGCTCTGTTAATATTTGTTCTCATTGTCCCCCTAAATTTTACTTTCACTGATCAAGGACAATCTTGATAATGTCCAACTGTCAACTGAGGAGAAAGTGTTCAGAAGAACATGGAGAATAATTCCAGTATGGCAGAAAAATGAGGAAGAATGTTTACAGTGATACTGTAGTTCAACCTCTTCATTTTCCTAGTGAGGAAATTAAAACTCAGAGACTTCCAAGTTTTTTATTCTCAGGAGAAAAAAAAAAGAAAAGAAAAGAAAAAAGATGCTGTGTTTATGGTGCAACTGTCTTTTGAAATTCCAACCTTAGAAAAAGTCCCTGTTAGAGCAGTAGCTAGTCTGGGAATGACTACAGTTCTGGAACTGCCCTGCATCATCAGCATGGTCCTGAGTGACCTGCCCCTCTGTACCTTAAGCCATGGCCACGTCTTCGAGCTCTAAATGACGAGAGTAGCCTAGTGTTCTTCCCTTGGGTCCTCTGACTATACTTTGTTCTCAATTAGGTATGGCCCTAAAGCCCATGGCTCATGTGGAGTCGGTGATTCATGTCTGGCTGGCTTTTTCACATATCACCTCACCTCGTTGTTACACTGGTTGCATTTTTTAAGCTTCCAGGTGCTCTTCTGGCACATCATGGAGGAAGGGCCAGAAAGTATTTGTTGCTGTGGATAGCAGGTCATCCTTTACCCAGCTCGACTGGTTCCTGGGATCCCAAGGACAGACCGCAACATTCTTCTCTATCTAGCCATTCTTACAGAAACAGCATGAGTTCATTTCCTCCATGAAGCCCTACCTGACCTCTGTAAACTGCTCCTGACCCATTATGGCTCCAACCACATTGCTTGTTTGACATTGGCTCTTGGATTGCTTATTTTTTGCATGTGTCTTTTGCACCTGTCTTACCTCCTCACTGACTCTGTGAAGCCCTTAAAGAAGGGAGCTATGTCTCTTGCATCACCATCTGTGTCTACTCTGTTGCTGGACATAAAAGTGGATGCTTACAGAATACTTGAAATCTTTTCTTCCCTTCAAAAGCTGTCGTTACAAGAAAAAAACTTCTCCCTCAGTTTTATCCTCTTATTCAGTTCCTCCCCACCCACTGTGACAACGTTTGTTTGCGTGTGACTAATACTCGAAGAACTTGACATTGGTTTACTCAGATACCTTGAAGTTTCATGCTCAAAATGACACTGTGAGAGAAATGCTAATGTGATAGTGTTGCATTACACAAACTGCTCCGTTAAAAACGCTGAGATTAAACCCAGGTGTAGACAAGACACAATTATAAAGGAGATGTCATTTGTTGGCTACTAGGGTTTTACTTTCAGGAATTTTCCTCCTTAATGATTCCTCTTGTCTGGAGACACTAAGGATTTCTCAATGCCCTCATGCTTTCACCATCCTTTCTTGTCCCTCCTACCCCCACATACCCAGAGCCCTTAAACTCGCTGATGTTGAAGTACAAGCGACTGCCAAAGTGCATTTCTTCTTCTACAGTCACCTGCAATTCTCAGGTGGAGAATGTGACACAAAAGAGATGATTTTTGACTGATTGAGACATATCCTGGAGAATGTGGGGGTGTCAAAAAGCATCCCCTGCCTGTTATTTTCCCTCACAGAGAGCCACAAGATAAAAATAAAGATTTGGGAGGAGAACATTGTCCCTGAGGCAGATTTCCAAAATCATATCCTGGTTTTCTAGGTCTTTGGATCATTCTGCCACAGCGGTAGTGTGTGCAAAATTGTATAGTAATAAAACCTACAGGTTGAGAGTAAACCAGGTTAGTGTCCCTCAGTGGGCATAGTCCAAAGTCCAGATGTTCCCCTCCGAACAGCTCTATGGTAACAGCGAAACAAACAGGTGCAGGACAGGGGCCATGGGATGAAGACTGCCTCAGGAGCTAAGGAGCTGTGTGGAGGTATCAAAAGATCCAAAGAAAAATAACAGCTCCTGCCATGCCAGTCTTCCATATTTTCCCTATTAACCATTTTACTTAAGACTAAAAGTAAAGTAAATCCAGCAACGCTTTCTGATTGAGAATTGTACCCAACTCCAGAAAATCCTTTCTTTGTTAGTTTATTCGATTACTCGACTTAGATTACTTTTCCTCACTTACCATTTTCCCCAAAATTCATCTGCTTTGTATAATTTGATTACCTCCAGCATCTACTCTGTGTCTTGTATGCTCAGAGGGATCAGAATCAGGACAGGATTAATTCACTCCTACCTTCAGGGGTTGGTCCTGGTCAACGTGACCTTGAACATGTCCACTCCTACCTACTACAATGATTGGTTCATAGATAAGTATGTAACCCAGGCTTCTTTCAGTTTCTGTCTAGGCTTAGGATCTAAGTAGGTCCAATGGTCCCTTGACTTTTGTTGGTTGGTTATGGTAGAGAATCAGCATCCTTTTCTGGACAGTTAGCAGATGTAAGGCCTAAGATGGCTATAGATATTTTACTACAATAAAAAGTGTCAATCTGGAAACAAAGCCTACTCCTATATAAGAAGAATAGCAAAGAAGAGGTAATTACAGAACAATGGAACTAGAGCCTTGATCAAACCACGAGTGCAGCTATAATTGGTCTTTTTATTTAAAAAACATATCTTGTTTATTGTTTAAATCTGTCAGATCTTTCTTTTTTTTTTTTTTAAGATTTTATTTATTTATTTGACAGAGAGATAGCGAGAGCAAGAACACGAGCAGGCAGTGGGAGAGGGAGAAGCAGCCTTCCCGCCGACCAGGGAGTCTGACGTGGGGCTCGATCCCAGGACCCTGGGATCATGACCTGAGCTGAAGGCAGACGCTTAACGACTGAGCCACCCAGGCGCCCCAGATCTTTCTATTTCTTATTACAAAACTAATGCTAAAAGATAAGCCATATATCATAATATACTGATAATTCCACCTCAAAGGCCTATATGTATTTTTTTTAGTATTTTTTCCTTTGAGATAAATCTTATAAACAGTAAAATGCACTGATTTTGAGTATACTTTTGGACAATGTGTATACACCCATGTAAATAACATTTAAATCAAGATTGAAATAGATTGAAAGAATAACTGCAAATCTTTGGAATCCCGAGATGGTCATATGAATGAACCTGAGCTATCCTGCTGGAGGGGACACCTGGAGGGGAACGAAGGAAACCCAGCATGGAGCTGGCCAACAACCAGACGCATGAAAGGGCCCTTCCTACAGGATCCAAATCATATAGAGCAGTACATATGAAAGATGCATAAGATCAGCTGAGTTTGTCCAGAGGACAAAAATTATGCAGCTGACCAACAAAATCATGAGCTAAAGTGAATTTTGCTTTAAGCTATGAGGCTTTGCAATGGTTTGTTACACAGTGAAAATAAATTGGCGGAAAGTATAGAACATTCCCTTCACCTCGAAAAGTTTCCTCATGCCCCTCTTCTGTCGAGTCTTACCTCCCCATCAGCTACTCTTCTGATTTCTATCCCTGTTATTTATGTCTGTCTTAGACTTTATATAAACAAATTCATGTATACTTCTTTATGACTTCTGTTACTCAATATAATGTTTTTGAAATCTAAATTTTTGTGTATTTGTTCCTTTCATTGCTGAGTAATGCATCATTGTGTGACTGTATGATAATTTGTTTATCCATTCTCCTTAATAAACTTTTGGGTTGTTTTCACTTATTCAATTCTGTCTTTTAATCAATCAAACTTTTTTTGTTGTTTGTTTGTTGGTTGGTTTTGTTTTGTTTTTGTTTTTTGGGGTTTTTTTTGCCTGCTTGGTTGAAAGTAGCTACTAGAGTTAACTATTAGAACCTCTTTCTGGGTTTATTTTAGCAACTCCCTAGCAACTGGTTTCTTTGTAGGGACATTACTCTTAAAACCAGAACAGTAAATCACACAAATAGTAAGTGGTTTTATCATCTAAGTCTTAGTCAGACTTTCAGTCGATTTTTCTTCTGATGCCATAATCTGAACAGTAGGAAGATAATCCTGATGACAGAGTAAGCTAGAAGGAAGAGCGGCACTGAGATTTTTTTGTATGTTGTGTGATCTGTTAATGCTGAAAAATCTCTCTTTTACTGGGTCATCATTCTTACTTCTTCCCTATGCCACTCTAAAGTTACTGTCCCCAGAGAGCTTTGTAATTCAAGCCTCGGTTGCTGTTTCAAACTAAAAAAATATTTTTCTTTTTGTTGTAAGCATTTATTAATTTCTAAAATACATATTGTTCGGATCCTTTACTTTACTACCCCTTCAAAATGCTTTATTCTAGAAAGAACACTTTATCCATAAAAAGCTTAGCCTGGTGCCTAACCTGGTTGGTGCTTGATGATCAATGGTATTTTGCTTTCTTTTTCCTTCTGCTAAATGCAAAGGCAGAGTTCAGGACCAGTGGATGTGTTCATAGGACATGTATGTGGTGGGAATAAAAATATTTCTCACTAGGCTCAGGTCGAAGACATAATGCACTCAACCACAGCTGACAAACCAGTTGGCTAATTCCGCAAAAAGTAGATGACTAGAGCTTATTTACAGCAAAAGAAAAGGCTTGGACTTAAAACTGACAAGCAATTTTAGGGTGTTATGAATTCTTATTCATTTTCTTTTCTTTTCTTTTTTTTTTTTTTTTTTTACTTTATTTGAGACAGAGAGAATGAGAGAGAGAGAGCACATGAGAGGGGGGGAGGGTCAGAGGGAGAAGCAGGCTCCCCGCCGAGCAGGGAGCCCGATGCGGGACCTGATCCAGGGACTCCAGGATCATGACCTGAGCCGAAGGCAGTCGCTTAACCAACTGAGCCACTTAGGCGCCCTCTTATTCATTTTCTTTGCTTATGAATTGTAGTTCTAAGGCATATCATCCTAATATTTGAATGCCAATTTGATGAAAGGATTCTACATGGATGGCAAGAAAAGAAGAATATACTGGCAATCAAATTTCTTGGGGAATAATAACAGATATTTATGTTGAGTTTTAGGGTTATTACACTCCATCACTTTTTGAGGGATTAAGATATTTCCTACCCTGTACCTCCACATATTCTTCATTGGCAGAAAAGGAAATTCTATCTTAGCGTTTGATTTTTCATCAATCTAGAGAATAAACATTACTTCCCCACTGCTGAAAATAAAAGAGATTTCAGTATTTACTGTAATGGATTTTAAATGAGTATAAATACAGAACAGATCTGGTGGTTGACCAACGGTGTCTCCAGATGTCTGGGTCCAGTGGTTCCCTGCCATGCATTTCCCTCTTAAAGCTGCCTGCAGAATAGCCTCATGACCTGGTTAACCCAAATTGGATGGCGTGGGGAATGGGAAGACTCATTTGGGACCACTCTCTCAGGCCTTTGATTTTAATGGAAATAATCCTGTCTTGTTTTGTTTTGGGGTGTGTGTGTGAGTCCTTGCACAACATCACAGTGGGGATTTGAAGTGAAAGTGGAGAGAAGTATAGAAACCAAAGCATCTCTCTGACTGGCTGTGTTATACCACCAATGGAACACAAATAAGGTGAATGGGTAAAGGAAAGATGAACTACAAAGAACATTTTTAGGAAGATCCCTTATCTTGAATAGGTGCTCCTTTCATGTTTGCTGCTAAGACCCAAATGATTTTTTATATGCTAGGAATTTTTTTCTTTGTGTAAAATCAAATATGTTGAAGTGTATTTATGTCATAGAAGAATGATCAAAGGAAATATGTCTTCTCTCAAATTAATGAAAGAACTTGTTATACACTTTAACAAAAAGTAGACAGGTTCTTAATTAATATCTCCTTATAGAACTGCTAGATTAAATGATACTATCCAGTCTCTCTATTAGTCATATGGCTGAAGCCCACAGTGTACTGAAAGCTCAAGACTAGCAGGCTTTTCTCTCGATGTCTACGCATCCCTGCTCCTATCAAATGAGCTGAATGTTTACCAAGTGTCAAGCATGGTGGCTCCCAAACTCGTTTATGCCAACCCTTTAGTGCCATTATGTAATTTAACTAAACATCAATAAAACCAATTAAATATGAGTGTGGAAGAAGAGATTGTTTCTAAGAAAAATAAGCTCTGTGCTTTGCAAAGCATGAGTGTTCTACACCATTAAAAAGTGCTGCAGTATATAGATGGACAAGACAACTGTAAAAAAAAAAAGTGGAGGGAAAACTGTAAGTCTATAATGTCTCTGCATTTAGGTTGCTTTGCAAGTGTCTTTCCACAGATTCTGCTCCAACTTGAAGAAAGCAAATGTGGAAATCTCACAAATGCGTTGTGGTGTGCTTTTCGTAAGAGAGATGATGCAGATTTCAAATCAGTGAACCTGTGTTCAAAGAAATGTCTTGGCCTTACATCAAAAGTTTGGCTAATTTTAGGGGCTCCTGGGTAGCTCACTTGGTTAAAGGGCTGCTTTCAGCTCAGGTCATGATCCCAGAGTCCTGCTCAGTGGGGAGTCTGCTTCTCCCTCTCCTTCTACCCCTCCACCCCGCTTGTGCGTTCACATGCGCTCTCTCTCTCTCTACCCCGCCTTCCTCTCAAATAAATAGATAAAATCTTAAAAAAGAAAGTTTGGTTAATTTTAAAAAGTTTTGTTAGATTAAATGCTCATGTATCTTTTTTATTGTTCTTTTCTTTAACTGACCTTTTGGTTCATAGGCTTATTACACATTTTAAGATCAGGAGTCTTCTACGGTGTAGTATTTTTTTTTTTTTAATCTTAACAATGCTATGAGGAATGTAGGACAACATTATTGCGATTTAGATGTAAATTGGAGTCTCTTTGCTCAGAAATCTAGTTTAAATTTGTCTTCAGCCCCACCTTCTATAATCTATTAAAAACTCAAAGATGTTCATCTTATTTCTTACAATTAATAGCTTTTCTTGGTGGCCTCTGTTTGGGGCTCAATCCACAGGTAGTCCTGGTATGATAACCACTCTTCATTCATTATCCTGGAGAAGTTGAGGAGGGTAGATAAAATATGGAGACAAAGACGTTAGCACAGAGCCTGGCACTCGTTCAAGAGTAGTCGTTGATGCTATTAAGATTTTCATTATTTTTAATCACGAGAAGCCTGTGCAAAATGGTATCTTTCCCATTTTGTTAAAAACCAAGACCCAGAAAAATTAATTTTTCCCCCTCCAGGTTGCACAAAAGTAAGTAGAAAGACCAGGATTTTAACGCAGATCATTTGCTCTTCCAAGCCTGAGGCTGCTGCTGTGTATCTGTGATGTATTGAAAGAAACCAAGGCTTCCTTGAGCATGTGCAGAAGGGCCACCAATCCAAGGTAGGGGGAAAATGTGATTCCAACCTTCTTTCCAGCATGAGGAGGATAAGCATTTTTATCTTCCAGCCTCAATGGATTGGTTATTTTCTAGCCACCATGCCTCTGCTGAGGTTTCTTGTTTTTTTTTTGTTGTTGTTCAACACCTCCCCCTCCTCAGTCCATTTTCCACTGCGGAAATCCTATCCATTCTTTGTGGATCCATGTAACTTATCCAAATCTTCTTGTTAAAAAAAATGTTTTATCGTTATGATACTAAGAATAGCTGTAATAATACACATTTATTAACATTTCTCCTGTACTAGGCAATATGTTAAGTGGACTATTTGACACACAGGGTACCTCAGAGGTCGGTATACAGATGAGTCTATTAAGGATTAGAAATGTTAAATAAATCCCAAGGTCATCCAGCTATTAAGTAACAGCTTTGGTCTGAATGTTTATGTCCCCTCCAAATTCATTTGTTGAAAACTTAATGCCCAGTGAGATGGTATTAGGAAGTGGGGCTTTGGGGATGTGATTAGAATGTGAGGGCAGAGCCCTCATGAATGAGATTAGTGCTTCCATAAAAAAACTTTCTCTGCCCTGTGAAGATACAACAAGAAGTTGTCAGTCTGCCACAGGGAAGAAGAGGGCTTTCACCAGAATCTGCCCATGCTGGCACCCTAATCTTGGACTTCCTGCCTCCAGAACTGTGAAAAATAAATTTCTGGTTTTAATAAGCCACCGAATCTCTGGAATTTTGTTGTAGCAGTCAGAACTGACTGAGACATTAACATAGTGGGGTTGAACCCAAGAATTCTGACTCTGCAGTCTAGATTCTTACCCATTGCATTCCATTTGGTGAATGGATGTGTTAAATATATTCAACATTTACTCATAGGAAGCCTGGAGCAATTTATCTTTCTCTAGGGTTGGTAAATCTATTAAAGCCAGGTAAGGGTTTTACCTGGAGTTGAAACCTTTCCATGAAACAGAAGAAATAATTTTTGAGCCACCAGACCCATAAAGGTTTGATTACAAAACTAAGATGTTTTCAGCATGAAAACAGAAACATGAAAATGATAACGAAATTGTTATTCAACTTTGAAAGAAAATGTCCTTGGTGAGAACATCTCCTGGACTTCAGGGACAGAAGAAAGTCGAAGGAAATCTAGAGTGAAATAAATCTCAATGGATTTTCCCTTCCTTCCTCCCTCATGTCTCCCACCGCACCCCAAATTTGCCATACATACATACACTTCTTAAATAGTTAAATCACAGAAAATTATTTTTGCCACTTCTGTCTTTACAAGTTAGTATTTCCCTTTGGTCTATCTGATTTCTTATTTTAAAAATAATGCATCAAATACATGTAAAGGAATTTCTATAAAATCAGTTTCACACAAGTCCAAGATAAAGGAAAATTTGTAAATTACTGTACTAATTGGAACTTGCAGTGGTCTTCAGTTGTATAAAAGATCTTTGTGTATTTTTTAAAAATGTTTTATTTATTTATTCATGAGAGTCAGAGAGAGAGAGAGAGGCAGAGGCAGAGGGAGAAGCAGGCTCCCTCCCTAGCAGGGAGCCTGATGCGGGACTCGATCCCAGGACCCTGGGATCATGACCTGAGCCGAAGGCAGACGCTTAACCATCTGAGCCACCTAGGTGGATCTTTGTGTATTTCTACTGTCTTTGTTTTCTACATTGTATGAGTAGACAACCACAAAAGTAGAAATTCAGAGAATTGTTTAATAATGCCTCATAAAAATGCCTGCCAATCTCTATTGAGTAACTGATGGGTGGATATTTAACAACTTGAAGTGTTAACATATTTTGGCATCCAATATTTTATCAGGCATGAAAATGAATTCTTTGTTACTGCTACTAATTCTCTTCTTTTCCATTTAGCAGTTATAAGAATATGGTATTGTTATTATTTTAATACTTAGGATTAGATATTTAACAAAATGTTCATAAAGCTGTATAAAAATTAAACTTTGAATAAGGAATGCATGACAGACAAACTCAAGAACTGAATGTAAGTATAAATTACAAACCCAAGTATCCTGAGTATGTAGTATAATGTCTGGCACATAGTAGATGTTCAGTAATCATGTCAAAATCAAAAGAACTGAGCATAGAGAGTAGCAATAAATTATATTTGAAAGAGTCCAAGGTAAGCTCTCACATTAAGTATTTTGTCAAAGTGTGTGATACTGTATGCATTTGAATCACCATTCTCTTACATGTTAATTGTGCAAGTAAATAATTGAGTCTTATTGGGAAATTGCTCTGGGCCTCATGTTATCTTCATTATAAAGTGGGGATTGTCATAATACTTCTTCATAGAGCTGTTGTGATATACTCCAATGGCTGGCACATAGTCAACAATACATAGATGCTAACCTGTTTAATTTTATACTATTTCTACTTTCCTGTTTGGTATCATTTCTATCTTTTGAACATGAAACTTTTTGAAAACTCAAGGTAAGCCATGCTTTTAAGGGATATCTACTCCATGCATTGAATTTTTTGAGGCTGCTTAGCTCTAAATAATAATGGAAGCTTAGCTAGACTTTTGTGTCCCTAAGCTTGCATTTTTAAAATAGATTTGTCTGGGGGCGCCTGGGGGGCTCAGTCGTTAAGCATCTGCCTTCGGCTCAGGGCATGATCGTTCATGCTGCTTGACCATAACATATTGCTGTAGAATGTCTATAGAGCCTAGTGCCAAATCTCAGACTTATCACTGAGGAGTGCTATAAATTCGAAAAGTTACCTACTATTTCTTCCTGTGTTGCTTATTTTGCAGAGTGGGGATAAGAATACCTTACTTGGTTGAAATGAGGAGTATAGGTAAAGCTCTTAGAACAAAACATGGCATATGATGGCTGCATATTAAATCTGCTACACCCTTTTAAGTTAATCTCTAAGTTGATAAGATATTTCCAACTATTCAAATGATGATTATTGACCCAGGTATTCTGTTTATAGACTTTTCTCCCCTCCTTAAATGTTTATTTTAGGATATTTCATTTTCTTCTTTTACCTCACAGAAGAGAGAGTCAGAAAGAAAGGAGAAAATGTAAATAAATATTACTCTTTGTTACCTAGTTTGGTATCAGACATGTCAAAAAAAGCTAAAGCGTTCATTTTGATGAGCCTGAAGGGTTTGGATTTTCAGTAGCATATTTCTTTGTTCTTGTGCTTCCTCTATGTTTAAAAGTTTATTTTCTGCAAATGCTATGTTCTTAGAAGAACATTTTACTGGACATTTAAATTTTCTAGAATGATAGTAACTGAGGCAACTCCTGGTTTCATATCCATTTAGGCATCCCTATAATTTCAGAGGAGTTATTATGTATATTTCTCAGCAATCTAATCGTTTAAATGTGCCTTACATGCATAAACTTTTCTTGTCAGTCTTCCTGTTCTACCGTCTCTCCAATTTGTCCTGCCTTCCCCACATGGAAGATAGCTAAGAAACCTGCTCAGATTTCCTTTCTTCAACCTCCCTGCTGCCAGCTTCCCTACTCCCCTGTATCCCAGAGGAAGCCAGGAGACTGCTCAAATTTCCTTTATGGGGGATGTGTCCCACCTGGCTTCTTCCTCTCCTGTTGGGGAACAGGTGGTTACTTTTGTACTGTCAGTGCTCCCTACCCCTGGCTGTCAGAATTCATTCCCAGTGGAAATGTAGACCTTTGAGTTTCTTCCAGACTTCAATGGGTAAATTGCCAATTTCCATTTTATGAAAATAATTTTCTTTTGATGGAATAATCTTGTTCCTAAACAAAGATTAAGCCAAAAAACTGGATTTTAGTCATAGTTAAAGGCTGAATTAGTCATTGATCTGTTTGTTGCCTCTTTTAAAAATTTCTTTCAAAAGGTATCCATGCATGTGGATCACATCAAATTAACCAATGAGCAATGAAATCAGAATTCTGGCAACCCCATGTTTTAGCCGTGTTGTATCATGGATTTCAGCGTCCTTCTCTTTACCATTATTTTTGGGTTGGAAAAAGCAAATAAATCAGTATATCTAAGGATAGAACACAGGATTATATACTTAAAAAATATTCACCCCAGGTAACAGTAAATATTAGTTAGGTATGGGAGCAACTGGACAAAGCAATATCTTAGGAATGGAAAATGACAATGTTTAATATGTGGACTAAGGAAGGGACTAAGAATGGAATGCTTTTTCCCCCCAAAAAAAGAGAAAATGAAGGCTAAAGGACAACATGATCAAAATGACAAATGACCTCACCAATATACACCAGGTATGAATTTTTGACAGCAGTCTCAGGAATGTGAGAAATGACACATTATATTATTTAAAGATTGGTCAAACTGGATTTTACCCTGAGCTCTCATCATGTCAATCTGCCCAAAACTTCAGTCTCTGTTATTATTGGGAATTATTCCCTGCCCCTTCCTCAAGCATTATGCAAGGCTTCATGTGATCTGATACACAGTAGCATATTCTGGAAAGCCCCTCCTTTTTTGGTCCTTGTGTGTCATGACTAATGGGCTCTCCATTCTAGTCCTCATGGTGACTGAACAAAAGGAAGCACTCTGGCTCCCTCGCACTTTTGGGCATTGGATTCTTGGCTTTGCCTGGAAGTCCCATGCCTAAAGTGCACCAAGCCCCTCTCTGAGGGTTTGCTGCCTCATCAAGCTCTCAGCCTCAGAAACAGACCAGGACTTGGTGCTACTGCTCAGTTTTGGTTGACATCTCCCCTTTCCCAATCCCGGGTATCTCCCTGTCTTTACTCTCTGATCATTTGTGCCTCCACCCATTGATTGTCATATTACCCTCAAGAGGTGGTATGAATCCCATGTCCCAATAAGATTAAAACAGCTTTCATCAACCTTTTCACTGTTAAGGGAAAAGGAGCTTTGGGGAAACAAAGGACAGAGTGGTGTAATGTGAATAACGTTAGCTTGACAGCTATACACAGGGGAGGGGGGATGCTTAAAATTGGAGATGGCCACTTCCAGGCAGGGGCATGTCTGAGTATAATTCTCTCATTTCTGAAGTTAGGACAGTAATACTCACCTGCTCTAGAGATAACATTGCTACAGAGGTAATGTGTGTAATACACCTGGCCTAGAACAATCGCTCTCTCTTTATTAGGTTACTGATGGTTGGCATGAGCCTGGGTGGACAACTATGAACAAGGAATGAACTTATATGAGTCTTTGGGTGACACCCTCAACCAAGAGAGCTCTGTGCTTTTGAGTGTAGGAGCCCAATTCCCCTCTTCACGAGATACCATTTTTCTGTTCTTTCATTCAACAAATATCTATTACTTAAGATAAATCATATCCATTGCTACATTCTATGATTTTAATAATATAAGCTAATACAACCTGTCACAGAGTTTATATTGAGGCTTGTGTGTGGTGGGGGATGGCAGCCAATTACAATGAAGTCTGTTGGCTGCTAAGATAGATGTTGTAAAGGCGACCTTGTATGCACGGCGACAGCAGTCCAAGCCTGAGTGAGGGAGAGAAGTGATATTTAGGCAAAGAGATCACCACCTTCTACCTTATTAATTAATGGACTATTTGTTGCTTAGCTTTCTTTCAAGGAGCAAGATGTCGCACAGTTACTTGGGTCACACTTTAGTGCTTTTGCCAAAACTCTATTCCTTTGATTAATTTACATTTAGTTGCATCAGGTAAAAAAAGAAAAGGCTCTGATGTCCATGTTGACAGTGTCTCATACCCTTCCTTCTCTTAACTTGCCTATTAAAAAGATTAAAGAAGTAATTTTTTTCTTCTTTTTTCTTGTTTAAACTGGGTATATTTTCTTCAAACAAAAACCTTATTGGAGTATTAAATATTTCAGATAGAAAAAAAAAAAACCAACCCAGATGTGTTCCTGTTAATTAAGAGCTTCTCAAATGTTCTCTGCCCTCTCCTCACAATTCTTACCTAACACTCTAGAAATCCCCCTACAGAACCCTAATTTAGCTAGGATAAAGTAAGACAGGTCTAGAAAGACACCAGACTTTCTGCAAGGCAATTATGGTGAAGAAGTGATTCAGAATTTGCCATACCTGAAATTCAGGAGTTTGGTCAAGGTGACGCTTCAAATTATTTCCAGTGGTAAGAGTTGACAGATAAATGATGCTTTATTGAGATCTGAACACCTTTTGTTTAGAACAGTTTTTCTTGTATTCCAGTGATGTTTTCTAGGCCATGAAGATTACAAATCTGCCCATGTCACTGGAAAATGATATAAAACATTTCCCAACAGAATATGAAGAAAGGGTGCGATGGCATGGTCTCGCCAATCTTATTCTTGGGGAAGAGCCTGGAAACCCCGTGTTTCTTCTTGCTGTTCTTTCGAGATTCAAAATATCTTGTTTCATATATAGGGATTTGAAAAGGTCAGTATTCAGTAAGAGGGGAAAGATTTGGCCATATTTTATGGAACTTGAGGGTGAAAGAGAGCAAGAAAGAAGTTTTCCAAGTGGTTGCACGGATGAGATACTATTGTGTGGTGCATACACTTACAGCTGGTAGTAATCACCCCTCGACATCATACAGTTATTTTCCGGTATCAAATGTGGACACATGTGAGCCTTTCCCTTCAAGAGCACTTTTTATTCATGCTCTTGAATATAGGTTATCATTGTGATCCCGACCCACTTTTATTAGAGTCTGTTTTTAATCAAATGGAAGGTCTTTTACTGGAGAATATTTCTTGTGGGTAAAAAAGTGAACCCATTGAAGAAATAATAACAGAAACTTCTTTGATAATTCATTTAGTTCTTCATTTTGAAAACACGGCTTTGGTCATGTATGTGTAGACCCTGTTTATTCACAAATGCCGTACGTACCTGTTTACAGTAATGCACAGTTAGCAGCTCTAAAAAGCAATTCTCTTGGAGAAGACTATCATCTATCTTAATTCAAAATGATCTTAATGAGCGCCAAGGTAAAGGGTATTTTGGCCTGTCTTCCATTTATTTTCACAGTATTTAAAAGCAGTTCTTTAAGATATACTTCAGTATGATGTCAAAATGGTCCTTCAGAGACATATTTACTTCCTAATCCCCGGAATCTGTGAATATCACCATATATGGAAAGAAGAGTGAATGCTTCCTTTAGTGGCAAAAGATGTGATTACATTAAGGATCCTGAGAGGAAGTGTGTTGGCTGGATTATCCAGCAAACCCTAACAGCCAGTGCTAGTGTCTTTATAAGAAAGAGGTAGAGGGAATCAAAGATCCACAGAGGAGAAGGTGATATAAAGATGGAGCAGAGGGAGATGCAGCCACAAGCCAAGGAATGCTGACAGCCTACAGAAGCTGAAAGGGGCCACGAATGTATTCTCCCCCAGGGCCTCTGGAAGGAGTGCAGCCCTGCCAAACTCCTGATTTCAGGCTTCTGGCCTCCACAATTGTGAGAGAATAAATTTCTTCTGCTCTGAAACACCAACTCTGTGCCCATTGTTAGAGCAGTCACAGAGAAGAGTTATAATTAACGTTAAAAAAAAATAAGAAATGAAGCTACCTAAGGAAAGTTTAAATTCTTATTCTATGTGAAATGCAAAAGCACCTGCAGCCTCTGTGAATTGTTGATTGGTTTTTATTTTTAGGGCTTTTTATAGGTTAAATTCATCCTTAATCCATTTTTCTCTAATCCCATGTTGCATTTCTCTTGAAACATTTCTTCATTTCTTCCGATTATGGCCCTACTTGAGGCACAAATCTGATTTGCTTGGATAAATCTGGGCCTGTGGTTCAAATTCAAAGTTGCTCTTGTCATCTGAGTTGCTGGATTCTCTCTTTCTCTGTTTTCATTCATCATATGCATGTCTATGCCTCAGGGATACTATTAAGCCTGCAGGATTCATGATTAATTAATAAGTTAGGCATGTCCCTTGCCTTCATGGAGTATGCAGACCAGTGAAAGAGTAAAAGAAAAAGAAAATTTGAGCAGCAATGAGAAAATGTTTATCCACTGTGCACAAAGGCTGTGTTATTCTGATCAAGTTTTGGAATAGTCATTATTTTATGGAATTCATTCAAAAGGTTTAACACAAAGAGAGTATTGATTGGAATCCATGCGTACAACATTCGTGTGTGTGTGTGTGTGTACATATATACACAAACATGTTGCTTGGATTCTTAAGATAATTTTTTTGTTCTTTCACTGAAAAGACAAAGAAACCTGGTTACAGTAGTATAAATCCACAACATTTCTAGGGCTCTGGCATTAAAAGTGCTGGCAATTGTACAATTCAAAGGCAGAAATTAAAATTCTATCCCCTCATGCCAAACTTGTCTTCTTTTGCCACCCAGAGGAAAAGAGCAAGGGCTAAGGAATGCCTTAGAATTTACTTCTCGCGGGCGCCTGGGTGGCTCAGTTCGTTGGGCAACTGCCTTCGGCTCAGGTCACGATGCTGGAGTCCCAGGATCGAGTCCCGCATCGGGCTCCCTGCTCGGTGGGGAGTCTGCTTCTCCCTCTGACCCTCCCCCCTCTCATGCTCTCTCTATCTCATTCTCTCTCTCAAATAAATAAAAATCTAAAAAAACAAAAACAAAAGAATTTACTTCTCACTTTAAGTTTCAAGTACTAGTATCCTTTCTTTGTAA
Source organism: Mirounga angustirostris (assembly GCF_029215605.1). Taxonomy (NCBI): domain Eukaryota; kingdom Metazoa; phylum Chordata; class Mammalia; order Carnivora; family Phocidae; genus Mirounga; species Mirounga angustirostris. The sequence goes on along the minus strand of NW_026991712.1, from coordinate 18,270,598 downwards.
TATTATTCCTAATGTAGAATGTTTAGAAAAAAACTTTAATTTATTGTTTCATTACTAGGCTGTCAACAAACATGTACTAGCCATTTGTTAAGGGTTGGAAAATAAAGCAAAATCAGGTGCAAAGCCTGACAAAGAAAGCCTGATGAAGAGGATGGATATTAAAACAGACTCCTTTCTTTGTAGAGCATCTTATGAAATCACATGAACCATAAGAAATAGCCAATATTTAATTATTTTTGACCTACAAAAACTGTGATTTCATATTGTTCAGTACAATAATTAGTGGAGATTTGGCAGCTCACAGGTGAATTGATTTGGACTTAGTGTAGTGTGCCAAATCTGGGAAATTTATTCAGGCCAGTGTTCAGTTTGTTTCAATCGTATTCACTAGAAATGAGCGGTTTTATTTTTTCCTCCTAGATACATATAGACTAAACCGGATTTTCACAAACACCTCTGAGGAATACTCGACTTCTATTTGGCTGCTAAGTTTCAGCAAAAGAAGACATTCTTCTCATTCAATTAAGTTCCTTAATACTCTAGACCAGAGACTGACAAACTTTTTCTGTAAAGAACCAGATAGTGAATATTTTAGATTTACAGGTCATACGGTCTCTGTGGCGATGGGTCAACTCTGCCATTGTAGTGCCGCTAAAGCCACAGGTAATATGCAAGTGAACGAGCATAGCTGGGCTCCAGGAAAACGTCATTTATTCACCCTGAAGTTTCAATAGAAATATTTTGGTATTTTTAATGATTTTTCTTTTGATAATTTTTCAATTGTTAAAAAATGCAAAGTCCATTCTTACTTAATGGGCCGTAGAGGAGCATGCAGAAGGTCACCATTAGCTTATGGGCTGTGGTTTGTTCACGCTTGCTCTGGAAGCACACTTGCCGAAATGTTGAGGAAACTCTTTGTGATATTCTTTGGGGTCCGTGAAGCCTTAGGCTCAATGGAAGAGCCAAGAGAATCCTTCAAGTTTAAATTTCCCAGAATCCTACAGCTTTGCATTTCTACTTGGGAAGGTTGCCACAACTTCCGTTATTCTAATATTCGGCAGGTTCTGTTCTTAGAAAGAAGATGCCCTTTATTCTCCAGAAGGTATTCTTGGCAGTACTGTACACTAACTTACTGGGAAAAAAGGTAACCCAATCAGGGAAGAAACGAAACCAAGGGAAATTTCATTTCCTCTCTAGCAGAGAAATACCAGGCCATGTCAGGTTTTTCTCCTCCATTCATCAACACCTATTCCAGATGAAGGTAGAGCTTTGAGGGTCAAATAGAACAGAGTGCTGGGCATCCCCATTGAGATCCAAGGACTTCCTCATGAGCCGGTTTCCTCATTTTGGAAGCCCTAAGAGAGATTAACTTGCTTCTTTCTTTTCCTCTGTCGTTTTAACTAATAATATCTACTGAACGATCTTTCATTTTGCCAGCTATAATCACAAACAGCCACTAGGTTGGACAGTTTACGCCCCTAACTTACAAAGGTTTCATTGAGTGATTGATTTCATGTCGAAAAAAAAAAGATTACCTACAAGGTGTAAGTAATTGGGTGTGAGCAATCTCTCTTCTTCAGGAAAACGAGCACTTCATTCTAAGCTGGAGTTTGGCCAACCGAACAGTGATCTGAGGACATTTTTTCATCCTCTCCTTCCTTAGCTAACTGCTCTTTCCACACTAGATAACTGAAGTTTTCTCTTTCATCCCTGTCTGAAAGTCAAGCCGTTTGCAAATCTATGCTGCTTTGTAGGGGCTGGTTGGGAAGAGAAGGGAATAGTGTTATTTCATCCTACCTCAAACAGAATAAGGTGATTTCAGTAAACAAAGAACTCTAATGCACAGCTGGATCTTTTTTTCTTTAATGTGGAAAAAGTCCAGGCATAAATTATTGGTTTCAAAATAGTTAAAAATTGTAAAATCCATTCTTAGTTAATGGGCCATAAAAAAAATATGCAGAAGGTCATAAATAGCCCATGCGCTATAGTTTACTGATCCCTGCTTTATTACATGTAGAATCATTTGCTTTTTGCCATAGTGGTGGGTTGTAGATTTCTGTATACTATGGACTTTGGAGCTACAATGCCTGGTTTGATTCAAAAAAGTTTCCTTACCTCCCTGTGCCTCAGTATCCTCATCTGTAGAATGGGGTAATAATAGCAGACTATTGTGAGAACAAACGAATTGATTCATATTCTTTGTGTGGTTTGCCTCATTTAATTATTACTCTCCCAAATATCAATATCTCTATTACCTGAATTCCACTCACTGGGTACATTCTCCTGGGAAGGTAAGGATATTAGCCCTTGAAAAACCAGCTTTTGCTTAACTCTTGTTGTTTTTCTACTCAAATCCTGTATTCTAGTCACAGAGACGATTAACCTTGATCCTAAAAGGCTACAATCTCCCATTTCTGTGCCTTTATACATACACTATTCCATCAGCTTAGAGACCCACCTGCCTAAAAACCAAATTCCTAGATGCTCAGATAGCTTCTCTTTGAGGAAGACATCCCAGCCTTCACTCTCTGCTCCCCATGCTAAGCCTGATGTCTCTGTGCTGTATGCAGACTTCATCTCGGGAACTCACATTGCATCATCTATTGATCTGCTCCCAAGGGTTCCATACTGGTACCTCTTCACAGCGAAGGGCTGGTTTTCCTTAGCTTGAATCCCTTAGCTTAACATTAGGTCAGAAGTAAGAAGTGAACCTTATGAGCATAACTGAGCAGTCAAAAAGATTTAAAATGACAGTTCAAACTAGAGCTGTAGAGAACGCTTGGAGAGGCTTTCTTTTTCTGCTTAGTCTTAGACACTTAATCGAGGGCTAAAGAACTATGACAGCCAGGAAGAGGTTGGCAGTACACCACGTTCTGGCCGTACAACCTGTTCAAGATTTCTGTATTTGCTTAGATTCTAGCTGCACTACATTTGGTCCTCTTCTTTCTCCTAGTATTGCATTCACTTATGTCTCATGCTTGTGTTGTGTCACAAGAAACTCAATAGGAGCCAAGGAAATGTAGGCAGAAAATCGCTCCCGGGTACAACCACTTCTTGGAACGATCATTTTATCAGGAGACAGCCAAGAGGCAAGAGTAACAGATGAGGTGAAATGAAGATAAAGGGAAACCAGCAAACCCATACTTGTTCCTACAACCCAGACAAGCCAGATTTGCAACTTGTGCTATTTGCATAGAAGTAGGAATATCTGTGTATTATAATGAAGAGGACATTGGACCTAGGGTCAGAAAACTGGGGTCTTGTCCTGGCACGGGCCTCTTCCCAGCTGTTTCAAGTGTGGTGTCATCCTTTTACTCCCAATTTTTGCATTTGTGCAGCAGAGTTGGTTACACTAAGCTCTGATACGCTTTCCCAAGCTAAATCCTGTGTTTCTACCCTGCCTCTGTGGGGAACTGTTCTGCTTGGGAAGTTGTGGAGTAGTGATTTTGGGGGGACAGCATCAGCAAACAGGATTGTTTCTAGTTTTAAAAAGCCCATAAGAAACATAAAGCCTGGGAGCTGGGCAGGCATTCTCCAGAACATTCTCCAAAATTTTAATTTGGATATGTTTCATTCCCTTACACAATTATAGGATGAGATCTATAGTAATCACTCCTCAGAAGAAAGTCCCCTACACTTTATTTCTGGCTCTGTTGGGACAACTCATTCATTGCGGATTAGCCACAGTGCTCCTATAACTGGGAGACTGCTATAAAGCAATTGTCCAAGGACGATCTATATAATGACAAGCCAAAGGTGGGATTCAGATCCAGAAAATGGGCTCAAATGAGTTTAATTGAAGTTTCCCATCTTCTGATAGAGATCCTCTTTTTCATGCTGAATACAGTGTTCCTTGCTCCTCACCTCTTATTTTTATTTATTTATTTATTTAAGATTTTATTTATTTATTTGAGAGAGAGAGAATGAGAGACAGAGAGCATGAGAGGGAGGAGGGTCAGAGAGAGAAGCAGACTCCCTGCCGAGCAGGGAGCCCGATGCAGGACTCGATCCCGGGACTCCAGGATCATGACCTGAGCCGAAGGCAGTCGCTTAACCGACTGAGCCACCCAGGCGCCCATGCTCCTCACCTCTTAATCCTGGTCCCCAGAAGCCTAGGCGTGGTGAGAAAAGTACTCGTAAATTAAAGGGGATGACATTTGTGTGTCTATTCAATTGAAAATATCTCTTATAATCAGCCCATTTCTGGATGCTGTTCCTTCCCTTTCTCTGAATTTATACTTCCTGTCTCCTTCCAGAGTCCACTGTGCTCATATATCTGGCTCTTCCAAGAGTGACCATTACGTCTACCCCTACCCTTCTGCCCCCCACAGATGCCCATCAGTTCCCAGCTCTTAACTTCACCCTCTCTGGACTCTGCTATATGAATAATCTAGATGAAGTTAAATTGTCAATAGCAGGTAAGAGTATAAGGTTTCCATCCACATTTCTTAAATATTGACAGCATTTTAATGAGAATACATTATGGCTATAATCTGTGGGGTAATATTTGCTACCATCAAACAATAAAATTGGCAATTCTATATTCTGCCTTCAATAAACTTGGCCCCGTCCCTGTGTTCTGTCCTGTGACTTGAGACCTTCATTCTTTTGGAGTTCCATCTACCTCTGCAGACATTCACTTCCAAGCCATGGAAGAAATTTTTGCCAAAAAGAAGTATAACATGTAAGATCACTTACACTGATATCAATTAGCCAAAGACAAGATCTTAAACTCATCTGCACTTCATCTTTGCTTTCTTCTCTGCCCTCCATTTCCGCAATTTCTTGGCATGGGTTTTATGAAAACATTCCTTGTACTGAATGTGTTGAGAGGGATGAAGATTCATTCCAGTTGGGCTCCTGATATTGTCAAGAAATAAGTTGTCCCTACACCCTCATTTCTCTACTCTGTGATCATCAAAATTATTAAAAAATGTCAGCAGAGAGCACCCTCATTCTGTTGGATAGAATCTGAGTGGTAGAGTAAACAAAAATAAAACTTAATGCATTTTGAGGACTCAAACTTATTTTGAAGCTTTCTAAATAAATTAATTTGTATAAGATTTTTCTTTTAAAAAAACTTAATATGTCCCATTCACCCTAAATGGTATCAAAACTTATTACTCTTCTAGGGGAAAAAGGATATAAAATTTGAGCTCCAATTTATTCTTAAGAGATTTGAATCACCAGACAGATAGTAAAGGAATTGATTCAAGTATATTTGGCCAAAAAGAAAGGCTTTGTAACCCACCTCCCCCATGTGGCTGCAGTTGCGAAACCACCAAATGAATGAATGGGAGGATACCCCTCCTTGGGATGAGATACCATCACGGTGACGTCTGTTTGATTAACTATTCCGACTGAATGTTCACTCCCTCACTGAAGCAGAAGCACGGGCATGGTCAGATTGTAAACACTTAGCACAGAAGAAACGCCCAGAGAAACCCTAGGGTCCCTAGGCACCCTTTGAGAATTCACTATCAGGCCCAATGAGATTGATAGGCAAAGTGGGGAAGTGTATCTAAGTATCCTCATTGAGTTGTGTCCTCTTCCTCTTGTTTGCTGACTCTTGTAGAAAGAAAGGAAAAAAAAAAAAAGTGTAACAACAGCAAAGGGACCACACCCTGACATTTTATTTCACCAGGATTTCAGAGCCATCTTGGGAGTGGTGAAAAATAAAATTTCAAGTCAAGTTACATTCTGGGTCATTTTGTGGCAGTTTGTTCTTATGTGGCAAATAAATAATAGTGATGTGAGAAGCAACATGTCTGTTTTTTTCTGATTTTTAAGATGACACATACAAAATAAACCAACATTTTTGGTCAGCATGAACTTTATCAGGGTCAATTACTTTCATTTCCCAGGGGAAGCTTAAATAACACGTTCACAGCTAGACCTTTAGCCTTTGGTACAGACTGTCAGGATTTCCTTGGCCTTTGAGAAAATACACGTTTCTCTATCAATCTACCTTATTTTCCTTAACATATTGATGTGTCTAGACAATTTCTGTGTAGGCTCCAGATAGCACGTTACAACATGTTTAAGCAGTACATATATAAATTCTTCACTCTAATTAATAATCTAAAAGATAACTCCCATTTACACTCTCCTTGGTCTGGTTTAAATAAAAACTATAACTAAATTCATATTCATTTGTACATATATTCCTTTAGCATTCATTAATTCAGTGTCTGCTATGAGCTAAGAATATTTTAGACACTAGGACTATGGTGGTGAAATTTAAATTCTAGTACACAGAAGCTTGAAGTGGTGATGTGAGGTAGACAATCAGGAAAACCTCCCTGAGATCTGAATGACAAGAATCAGAGTCCTGGGAAGAACGTTCTTGCTGTCACAAATAAAGCAGAAGTGGACTTGACACATTGAAATAACTGAAAGAAGACCTTTGGTTGGGAGTACATTGGAGAAGGGGAGGAGCTGTGACATGAAGGCAGAAACAGGGACCAGGTCACTTAGACCCTTGTGAGGATAGTGATATGGGGTTTGGGGTTTGAATTTATCCTGAAAAGCCACTGGTGGGTTTTCAAATTGTAAATAAAGATTCAGTGTTCTCATCATCATGAAGAATTTTCTGTAAGATATTACTCCGAAATATAGATTCCCATCTACATAGAAAGGGACAGATTGAGTAAGCAAGTAAGGTTCATGACTTTGAGCTAAGAACTTTAAAATGGAAGACGAGAGTCTGTTTTCATGCTTATACGTAAGTATTGAATGAAAGGAAAAGAATTAGGGAAAATGGATGTGTGGGAATTAGAGCATGTAAGTGATTACTCTTCAGTGAAGCACAGTGATGTTATAGAATTGGAAGTCACAACCTCAAAAAACAACAATCAACCATATTAAGACAAGGCTGCCATTGACAAAGGGATTTTCCTGAAATGACAAGATTAGTGGGCATCTAGGGACATTCTGGGTTTATCATGATATTGGGCCAAATAATTGGTCACTATGGTTGAATGACCTCTACAGAGCAAGCCAAGTAAGTGTCCCTGAGTCAAGGACAAATAGTTGGATGGAAAAAGAAAAAATCAGTTCAATGTACAGATATTTCATCAATGTAACACCAATCAAGCAGATATTGTGAAATAAGCTGTATATACTTCATAACTTTCATGGAGTTGAAGACTCTGGATTTCCAGGACAGGAAAAATTTTAAATTAATAGCCTTATATAAAGAGTGGAGTAAGCTGTGGGAGCTTCAGCTATAAAGTGGTCTCACTTCTCATTCCTCTTAAGTAATTTCAGATTTTTAAAATTAAGGTGTTTCCTGTCCAGTAGTTCTGTGGCCTGCATTTACATCGCCGCTATCATCATTACCAACGACTAACTACGAGAAGTCTGTGAGAGTGCAGGTAAATGACACACAGGCAGTAAATGTTAGCTTCTGTCCTTTCTTGTGTAAGCATAGGTTATACAAGGTTAATTTGGAAAGCCACTGACTGTGATGTACACAGCTTGGCCTGAACTTGTATTTTAGCACTTCAATAATAGAACTAACTCTGGCGCTGTTTGGTAACTCTGCCTGCTCACAGGTTACCCACCATCTACCTGCTATGTTTGTCTGCCTGAAATTTGCTCCTTCTTTTTTTTTTTTTTGAGAGAGAGTATGTGTGCATGCAGGGGGGCCTTAGGGGGGAGGGGTCGTGGGAGAGGGAGAGAGAGAATCTTAAGCAGGCTCCACACCCTGCACAGAGCCTGACTTGGGGCTCAGTCTCACGACCCTGAGATCATGACCTGAGATGAAGCAGAGTTGGAAGCTTAACTGACTGAGTCACCCAGGTGCCCCGAAATTTGCTCCTTCTGGGTTGTTTTTTTTTTTTTCTTCTGTTTTTCTTTTGAATTGAATACTCAATCCAAGTTTTCTCATTACCTGTGGTTTATTTGTGAGCAAAACTTGAATTTATTCATTTATGACTTATTTTCTAATTTCTTGTAGCAATTACTTTCAAGGCAAATATAACTAAGTAGAAGAGGAAACCAGTGTTATCAGAAAAAAAAGAATGAAGATTTCTTTCTACTGGTTTCTGTGCAGAAAATTGATATGTTTTTATGTTTTAACTTAATTGATTTCTATTTCTTATTTAGTTTGTTATTCCAACTAAAAAGTACATAAAAACTTTGTCTCCTTCTATTGAGCAATGTTGGTCTAAATTATAAAAAAAATTGCTTCAGTTCTCAAGTTCACTTTTCTAATTTGAAAATATCTAATATTTGAACAAACATATTCTTAAAAATATCCTTTGCTCTCTAGCATAGTGGGCCTTAACCATAGGGCCATAAATTCAAGACTGTATTACTAAATTTCTATGACTTGATGTGTTTATTTTTGGTGTAAATAAGAATATATCCCATTAGAGCAGCATTTGTTAGATATAATGTAGAAATGAAAATGAAATGGTAAATCACATTTTTATTAGATTATGCAGTAATTTGGGTTCACGAGCATGTAAGAGAGTACCATCTGCCAAATCAGCACAAATTTCGCTCAAGTTGTGAGGTGTATTGAGCAGTAAGCAAGTGAACAAATGAATACTTTTATAGATACTGGGGGTTTTTTTTGTTGTTGATTTTCAACTTTAAATTCTTTTATGTAAGCTACTCAAATCCCAGTATTTGAAAACAGTTCAGGAACACACCAAAAGTGCGGTCCTCTGCTCTATCATCATACCTGACACTTAACTCAAAGAAACATATAGCAATACAGCGTTTCTTTGAAAGTAGATAGTTACTTTATCACTTTGATAAATAATCTTATTAAAATCCTACATTATTATAGTTAAGTGCAGACCTGTTACATTTATTAAGAACTTAGTCATTTTCCTGATGCACTTCTAAGTACACAATCACATATTCCTGGAATAGTGACTTTTATACTTTCTTCTGTACATATAGACTGTACAGCCAAAAGTGATCCTCTCTTATTTCCTATGCTCTTCCTTTTTCCTTAGATACTTCTCTTTAATAAGCTTTATATCTAGTTTATTTAAAAAAATACACATTCTACCGATTCCATGTTATCATATCTTTCTCTTAAAATAAAACATCTATGTTCCCACCAGGACAACAAAGTTTTCTCTTTATTATATTTATCTGTTGGGAGAATGGATTTCCTAACTTAATTTCCAGGTGATGATTAGCTTTTTCAATAACAAAAGCACTGACCCAAATTGCCACTATTTATGGAGTACCTTTGTACAGGACTACGTGCAAAGCCTCGTACCTACATCCTGACAGCTCTTATGATACATATCTTCCCTCTACTTTACATAGGAGGGACCTTTGCTCCAAGAGAGGAAGTGGACTCAGCTGAGGTTAGAAAGTTGGTAAATGGGGAGATGGGTAGGGAATGGGCTAAATGGGTGATGGGCATTAAGGAGGGCACTTGTTGTGATCAGCACTAGGTGTTATATGGAAGTGATGAATCACTAAATTCTACTCCTGAAACCAATATTACATTATGCGCTAAGTAGAATTTAAATAAAAATCTGAAAAAAAAAAGAAAGTTGGTAAATGGAATTGGAAACAAGGTCCATCTTGCTTCGTAGTCTATACTCTTTATAGTATAGATACAGTATATAATACACTGCTTACCTGTAACCTAATATGAATAGATCATAAAGAATTATCTATTGTGTGTGTGCTCCAGCATATCCTTCATTGGATTACAGGATAATATTTGATCTGCTGAGTAGACTCAAATTATACATTTTAGGAAAGACAGTTGATTCTGCCATAAGTCTCTTCCAGTTATAAATTTTGATAACATAAACCAAGAAAAATTTAGCAACATGTAATCCCATGCTGAAGGTTGTTATATTTTGCCCAAATATATCAAATACCTCTCTCTCTCTTTTTTTTTTTTACTTATCATCTATTTGTCACATATTCTGGTCAACAGAATTTTTTAAAAGAAATATTTAAAACATACTTTATCTGATATTTTACCTATCGTGAAATAAAAAAAAACCCAACATTCTACACTTTTTAATCTAAAGTCAAAATGGAAATCCTCTCTTAAACTTGATTATTAGAGCTCAAATAATTTCATACACAATTCTACATATTCTGAAATCAAACAAAAATACCTTGTGCTAGCTAATTTCCCTTAGTGTACATACAGAATACATAGTTTACAACATACACTTAAGAAAGTTAAAACAATTAAATATATAATATATAATTCTTAGTCAAAGTAAAAAATAAAATATACAATGGCTCTAGTAAAAATATATATGAAATATACAGTCACTCCAGTAAGAATTTAAAAAGTTCTCCAGTAAGAAATAAAAAAGAAATTTTAAAAAGGTAAATTTGAAGTTTGAGTCTAGTACTTTATTCATGGATGCTTCTTTTTACCAACTACTACTAAATTTTTCCTTTTATCTATATTGGAGGTTAAATTAAAAAATGTAAATATTTTTCTAACTAAAATATTTTCTAAGTTCAAAGTCTCCTGGTGCTAACATATGACCCTTGGGTTATCTCTATGGCTGTTTGGCAGCTTTGTACAAATAATTCCTGCATGGCCTAGTCTTCTGCCTTTAGTTACTCAGTCTGGAGAAGGGTCCTTCTGTTCATCTTCTAATAATAGGCCCAGTCAAATCACTTGGCATTATAGTGGCTTTGGTTCTAAAGTGACCAGACCTGCAAGCAGCTGTATAGACTATTCTCTCTTTCCTAAGGAAGTAAATAATTACAGTATTTAAATAAAATTTTTCTAGGTACATAGAATTATTTTTAGGTGACAGAGACAAAATTTTTTCTTGAGTAATTATAGAGACAACTAAAAAGACAACAAATAAATTCATGGGAAAATCCTACCATTTCTATCAATGGTAGGATTTATAAATGAATTTTTAAATGAGAATTTTTTTGTTTCTCTAAGTGATAAATAGCATAAACTCATGGCTCTTAGCCAAGCTAAGGATGCATTTATGTAATAAATAAGACAAAAATCACCATGAACTCCTTTTCTAGCTCTTGTCTTATGTCAGAGCCTTTTTCTCTAGAGGGTTCTCTGTGTTTCATTTTCTGGGTTCAGAACTTCTCCAAAAATAGCATTAAGATTATTCCAACTCATTGTCAATTTTTCTCCAGACTTCTAACTAGAGTGGATTGTAATACAAAAGAAAATTAATGAACACATGGTTCTAATAATGAAAAACTTAAAAGACATCTTACAATAGCAAGAACATATATGAATATCTCATTTTGCTAATTAACCAGGTTTCAGAAAGATTCACTACTAGGTCTTTAAATGTAGGTTTAGGGTACTACATTGACCTGTTCAAAAAAAGTAACAAGATCAGATTTTTAAAAAGTAATTTTAAAACTTTAGGAACTTTAGAAGACAATTTAGGGGGAAAAATAAAAAGAAAGCAATCATACATTGATTAAATAAATTATAGTGTAAAATGCAATAGACTACTAGGAAATTGTGAAAAGTGAGGTAGTTCTACATATCTTGACACAGAATGATGTTCATAATATATTGTGAATAAAAAAAATACGTTTCAGAAAAGTATGTTTTATGTGAGTGTTACTCCTTCAATATCCCAGACTAAAACCTTGAAATCCTCCTTGACTCTTCTTCCCTTTATCTCACACTCTGCTTCCAGTTCTTCAGGACATCTTTTTGGCTATACTTTCAGAATATGACACCATCTCTCCTATGCAATAGGCTCACAGGAAACCCCCCCCTCCCCGCCCCTTGCTCTTACTTGTACCTCCTTTCAGTCTGTTCTCAGCATAGTGGAGTAATTTTTTTACAACATAAGTCATATCATACTTTCTGTGTTGTTCAAACTCTCCAGGGGCTCCTGCCTCATGCACAATGAAAGCCAAACTCCTTATAATGGGGTAGGGGATTTCTGTGATCTTGCCTTCTATCACTCACCTCCCTGTCCTCATCTCCTTCTCCTTTGCTTCTTACTCCATGCCTCTTCTGATCCATTAGTTTCCTTGCTGGTCCTGGAACATACAAGGCTTTCCACCTTAAGGCTTTCTCACACCCCTGGAGTGACTTCTTCCAGACTTTGACATGGCTGACGTACTTCCTTAAGTCTTTTCTCAAATGTCATCTTCTCAATGAGACTAACTCCAACCACTCTGTTTAAAATTGCAAACCACATTCACAGTTTCATCTCTAGCATTCTCCAGTCTCCTTACCCTATTCTCTCTGTTCTATTTATTCTTTTTTTCATAAGCTTTCGCATTTCCTAATATACTATTCACTACCTATTCATTATAGTTATTATTTATTGTTTGTTTCTCTCTAAAAAATGGAAGCTTCATAAGAGGATGGGTCTCTGTCCGTTCCCTTTACTCCTATATTCCAAGTATCTACAACAGTGCCTGGCATATGGAATGTACTTAATAAATATTTGTGGAAAGAAAGTTGTTTTTTAAAAATAACATAGAACCTAGTCTCAAGGAATGTGTATCAACTGTTAGTGAAGATTATGACTGAAAAATATGGAGGGTAGATAGAATTTTTACCTCTTACCTGTTAGAATTTTTTAAACAACACACCACTTTTATAATAAAAATCCATGTCTAGAGACTAAAAGGGGAAAAAGTTATCCTTTAATCTACTAACACATTCAGTACTGATTTTTCCTCTTCAATAAAATGGGCTTATAAACAAAGTTGGATTAAAATACCTTTGCAGCTACATCCTTTTGGGAACTTGATTCTCAAATACTGTTCCAAGTTTCTTTTTATTATGAAGAAAAGATTCTTAATGTATGTTTAATTATGAGTGAAGCAGAGTAGTTAAAATGCAGCCTGGAATTTTTAGTGCCACCCACCATTAAGACTGCATTTACTCATAATTTCTGATGACGCTATCCTTCTGAAGAAGTAGAAAAAACCCACAAAATGATACTTCAATGTGTTATGACTCGAAAGACCTGGCGGTCTGTGTGGACACATATACATGATAGTCACCTACATATTTCTAGGTGTAAAGCCCATCAGACTGTGGGTATTATCCATGATTCTTTTCCTAAAAGAATCAGCCTGAAATGTAGGGATAAAAAAGTAATAGATTGAAGATCTCCTTAAGAGTCAACCTTTGGCAAAGTATGTTTCTGCTGGGCGGGGGAGGGTCATAGTCATAGTATCTTAAATAAGCAGAAATAAGAAATTGTCTGCAAGACTACTGTTAAAATTAATCCACGTGTTCCGGGAAGATGGACACTGAAAAATAACAGAACTACATTTCTTTCTGATCAAATGGGCAACTGTTTCCGAGCTTGGTCTTGAAACAATGAATCAAAAAGAGCTTAATTTTACAGGGTAAGGAGAAGACGTTAAAGGGAATTTAAAAGGGAGAGTGGAGTGGTAGAGAGGGAGAGGCAAGTGGGAGGGGAGGGGCCGTGAAAGTGGCAGTCATGGCTGCCCGGAGCTTTTTTTTTTTGAAAATTTTTAAATTAAATTAAATTTTTTAAATTTAATTTTATTTTATAATGTTATGTTAGTCACCATACAGTATATCATTAGTTTTTGATGTAGTGTTCCGGACCTTCTTGAAGGACCCAAAATACATCTTGGATTTTATGCTTGCCCCCACCCATCACCAACAGAATTGCACCTTTTTCATGCAATCCATTCACTCAGCCAAGTTTCATTGAGCACGTACAGTGTAACAAGCACTGTGGTTGGCAAAAGAGTACATTTGTAGAAGATTAAGACCCAGCGTGTACCTTTGAAAGAGGCTGCACTGGAAATTCAATGAGGTCAAGTGTCTGTTGCTTCCTGCCCCAGAGCAGCCCTTGTCAAGCTCACTTGGAGCTTTCCCTTCATTTCCTGAAGGGACTTGGCCAGTCCCAAAGCTGCCAGGAGCACACAGCCGTTTACACAATCTGACTCCAGGCTGCTGGAGCAGCTCACGTGCCCAGCTGCTTGGACGATGACATGGAAGGCAGCTGTGCAAGCCCACAGGCTTTGCCTGGCCACCCAGGAGCTCTCCCCAGAGGGGAGAAGCCGGAGCTACAGCCCACCTGGTTACTACCGGACACTGAGAGGTCAAGCCCGGAAGGGCCTGGAGTCTACAAACCACCACCTTCACTGCCAAATAGTGCAGAACAGAGCTTTTGGGGGGCATCCTGGAGCCCAACTAAGCTGTGTTATGTTCTTGATTTCCATTGTTTGGCATGGGGAGGAGAGAAAGAGATGGGTTCTGGCAAACATAAAGCTTAGTTCAAGTAGAAGCTAAAACTATAGCTTAACATCTGGGTGACTATAAGTGAGCGACTTAATGTCTCTGGAGTTCAGTGGCCTCTTCGGTAAAGTAGGGAGAATAATAAAACCAACCTCAGGGTTCTCACGGAAGAGTAAAGGAGGAAATGTATGTCAAGTAATTACTATATTTCCTAGAATATAGTAAAGGTCAATGCTCTTGACCTGATTGACGCTTGTTGTTATTACCTTTTTTTAAATTTTATTTTTTTCTAATTTTTTTTTAAGATTTTATTTATTTATTTGAGAGAGAGAGAGAGCACGAGCAGAGGGAAGAGCCAGAAGGAGAAGCAGGATCCCCGCTGAGCAGGGAGTCTGATGCGGGGCTCAATCCCAAGACCCTGGAATCATGACCTGAGCCAAAGGCAGACTCTTAACTGACTGAGCCACCCAGGCTCCCTTTTGTTTGTTTGTTTGTTTGTTTGTTTGTTTAATTTGCCAGTTTCTAGACCCACTTTCCTCATCCTCCTGATTTGTCCTCAAATTTATGAAGCACCTCCTTCTTGCCAAACATTTTACAGGACACTGAAGATTATGGAGGTGAGACAGATACTGTTCCTTCACTCTAAGAGCTCTGAGAATTTCCAGGAAAGAAGAATGGCACGCAACATTTATGTGTACCTACTGTGTGTCAGGATCTGAAAGGGCATCATATGCAGATTTACCCAATGCTCACAGTAACCTCAAAGTACCTAATTATTGCCAGTTTATAGGTAAGGAGCCTGAGCCCAGCCCTCAGCTAGTATGTGGTGAAGCCGTGTACAATACAGGTCTCCAAGCCAGAATAACCTAGTATAAAATCCCAGCTGTCCTATCAGTATTAAGTATGTTACCTAGCGTGACCTTTTGAGGTATTCTAAGCTGCTATTTTACTGTAAAATAGAAATAATAGCTAGTCCATGGGGTTTCTCTGAAGATTAAATGGAATCAAATACCCAGTACTAAACCCAGTTTCCAACACACCAATGGTACTAAATAATATTACCATTACATTGTGAAAATTGACATTTGAATGTAGGTCTGTCTGACTCCAAAACTCTAAAACATACTCTCTTACTATAAGTTATAAGGAAATGAGCTAATGGAACATTTACTTAGAAAAGCTTTAAAAGTCAGTTTTACATATGAGTTCTTTTTGCAACTTAAGTATGTGTGTGTGTGTGTTTAACACTCCCCTGTAACTATTCTACAGTGTGTTTTTGCTTTTTAAACTCAATTTTCAATTTTGACTAGGGGGAAAAGAGATGTCTGCATTAATTAGGATATAAGCGATATTGCTCTAGCAAACAGGTCCCAAACATCTTGGCTTAAATAAGATAGAAACTTACTTCTCTCTCTCTCTTATAATAGTGTAGAAATGAATCTCCAGGTTGGCAGAACCACTGCTCCACAGGCCATCAAGAAAACCCAAGCGAAAGCTGGACCCCGCTGTAGGCTTCATCCCACAGGAAGACCAAGAAGAGGATCAGTAGAGGGGAAGTAACATCCTTTAAGCAACTGACATGGAAGCTGCTAACGACACATCCACCTACATTCCATGGCCTCTGTCAGCTGCCCAGGAGGCTGAGCAACGTGGTTTCTAGCTAGACAGTCATACGCCCAGATATAACTCTTATCTATGCAGGACAATTTGAGAAGAGAGAAAAAGTAGTTATGACTAGGGAAATGTCACGCTGATATTAAGTTCCAGGAAATTTATCATGCCCCACCATGTAATTTGGTTGGTTTTCCTTTTATATGCAACCAAAAGAATTGACTAGCAAGGTTACAGACTTGGCAATTTGTGAAGTCTATAGTGGGCACCACTTTAAGACACAGCTCAAATAGAATCCTCTGGAACACGTCTTTTACTATTGCAGATATAACTATGTTGCCTCTCCTCTATTTGTACCGATCATTAATGTTTTATTTCATAAAATATTTATATGCCTATATTCTTTCCTAGATGAGCTTCTTCACATAGGTAGGAAATACTGTCTTACATACCTTAATATCACAAGGGCCAAGCAATGAATCTGCATATATTAGAAGATTAGTAGTGAATACATGAATAAATGATCTGAAATACGTAACATATAAATATATTTACATATACATATATATTTCTGTAGAAATATGTAATATATACTTTTCTTAAGTGGTGGTTGAGTTGACTCATTATTGGAATGTTGTTAGATGATGATGAGTAATGACAGAAAAACAGATGCCCCCCCACATATTTAAATGTGTTTATTCCTATTCTAGATATATTATTAATTCCCTGGGGTATATAAAAGCACTAAGTTATTTAAATTGCAAATAACAATGCTTGGGCAACTTCAAGGTCAAGATACATAGTTGTTTATGATATAAAATGTTTTAATAAAAGGCACTTCTCTTGGATAGGATATCTGCTGCATTTGTCCTCATGCCCAGCTGAGTCTTTGGAAACGTTTGCAATTCAAGTAAAGTTTACAGGAAGCTTCTTACCTTCCTGAAGCAGTTTATGAGAACTTAAAAGGGGTTTCTCCGCACTCCCAACAAAATAAGCTTGTCTGTTGATTTATTGCACTTTCCTCTCTTTTCCTGAAATCTCAATCTCTTAAACACACACACACACACACACACACACACCACACACAGCTTTGCCTGTTTTTAATTTTCATTTCCCTGGCAAGCTGTCTTGCTTTTTCTTTCCTTTCATTTTTCAGAAATGCTCTCTTTCCCTCATTCCCCCCGCCCAACCCGTCACCTGGTTTGAGCTTCTTTCTCCCAAAGTTCTGCCTTTGTTTCCTCAGCTACAGTGCAATGAAATGTCTTTCTCTAAATGTTCTGACCTCAAACCAAATGATTTTCAGGATGAGCTCTCGTGTTCTTCTTGTGTATTATCATATTATAGATCCAGGGAAATGGACACATTACAACTTGTTTATAATAACGTGCATATTTAACATATATAGTTAAGAGTACTTAGAATGTCTTTGACAGTTCCAAAGATTTTATTTATTTATTTGAAAGAGAGAATGAGATAGAGAGAGAGAGAGCATGAGAGGGGAGAGGGTCAGAGGGAGAAGCAGACTCCCCGCTGAGCAGGGAGCCCGATGCGGGACTCGGTCCCGGGACTCCAGGATCATGACCTGAGCCGAAGGCAGTCGCCTAACCAACTGAGCCACCCAGGCACCCAGCTGTATTTATTCTTAACTGAACTACTTTCCAATCAACTATATGCCATTCAGCAAATAGCCTTCCCCAAATGAGACTGCTACGTCGATAAAGTTCAGTAAAATGTTCTGTGTGTCTATATAGTACGTATACATTTTGCTATGTATGTGTGTTCAGACATCATATGTGTCTGAACTTTTAGCTGTTTGTTGTCCCTTATTACCTCTTTATCTGTTACTGGAACCTGAAAGTGTCCTTGATAACTGTTTGTTGAATAAAAACATTTCTTTACTCCCTAAATCAAGCACCTGCTATGTGCCCAGCATTATACCAAGTACTGGCAAACAGGAATGAATAAAGCAGACCCTTCACTCTCAAGGTGTTCACAATCTAATTGAGGAGAGAGAGAGACAATTGAAATCATTGTGATAAACTCCCTGATAAGTGTGTTAAAGTAAACATATCCTAGACTTAACTGAGGTAGGCATGCATCTAGATCTGGGTAGTAAATGTTTTAAAAGACAAATAGTAGTTTTCCAGGCAAAGAAAACGAGGATAGAATTGCAGATAGAGCACATATCTGGGAGTCAAAACACTGTACAAAAATGTAAACAATGTATTTTTCAAAAGTCATTAAAAATTATTATAAACATTAAATAACCATACCCTTGTGATAATTGTAGTTTGCTTTACTGAAGTGACTAGCATGTTGAAGGTGGTGTGATTCATTGGGCAGCAAATTAATGCCCAGGGTTGATGTCATAGTTTTTGCTGCGGAAATAAAATCTTCAGTACTTCCGATATCCCTCAGAAGTTGTGCCCTTCCTGGAACTGGTGTGTGAACGTACAGAATTCACATGGCGTGGTACTACAGAATGAGGATGCTTATAAAAATCTCTGCCTAGTTATCTCTCTGTATGCAAAGGGTATGGACACTGAAGACAGACAATCCCCAGCAAAGATAGTGGGAGTAAGCGTGGGTAAGTATTTCAAAGTCACTGAGATCCAGGGTCCTCAAAGTTGAGAGAAGGCCAAGAATAACTAGCTTAGCATGAGGATTAAATGAGATTAAACTATCTCTATTTCTTCAGAGGAACAGAACCAATATATATATATATATATGAAGAGATTTCTTATAAGGATTGGCTCACATGACCACGGAGGCTAATGCGTTCCAACATCTGCAGGGTGAGTCTACAAGGTGAAGACCCAGGAAAGCCAATGATGTAGTCCATTCTAAGTCAGAAGGCCTGAGAGCCAGAAAATCCAATGGTGTAGTTCCAATTTGAACACTGGTCATTTGAGACCAAGGAAGAGCCAATGTTTCAATTCAAATCTGAAGGTAGGAAAAGAACTATGCTCCAGTTTGAAGGCAGTCAGGCAGAAGGAATTCTCTCCTACTCAGGGAGAATCAGCCATTTTTTTCTGCTCAGGTCTTCATCTCACCGGATAGGCCCAGCCACATTAGTAGGGGGAGATCTGTTTTACTCAGTCTCTAGATTTAAATGTTAATCTCATCAAAAAACATACTCAGCCAAACACCCAGAATAATGTTTAACCAAGTATCCGGGCACCCCAGGGCCCGATAAAGTGGGCACGTAAAATTAACCATCACAATATCTAAAGCTCTTTGCACAATGATTGAAACAGGGTCTCATAAAAGTTTTAAGTAAATGAAGGAATAAATGAAACCATGATGAAAACAAAGACAAATGGCTTTCTTCATCATTGTTTGACATGGAACAGGAAAAAATTGGCAACACATAATTATTTCTGGAGAAGCTAAGGGTCACTTTGGGAGAGTGAGCTAGAAGAGTGAGGAGGAACTGATCTCAGGAATTTACTATAAAATACAGAGTATTGACATAGTTTTCATAGGAGTGATTATGGCACACAATCAACCGCAGCAAACCACAGAATGAGAAAATCAGCTTGTGGCCAACCCAAAAGACAACTTTCTAACCACAAGCTGGGATGCCTGATGAGCCATAATTCTAGTGGTAATCCAACATGGAAATGAAAGGAAAAATCTTGTGCTTGATGCTCTATCTCTCAGTGGACTCTATACTCAACAACTCCTATAAGACAACAGATAAAGGCACTGAAAGCTCAAAGGATTGTTATGACTTAATTTTCCTCACAGAAATAAATGAACTCCTGATGGAAAAGAGGCTATCGATATGAATGTGGCATGGGGTATGTCTTTCAAAAGACCCTATCGTTTTTGACCTGAATATATCTGAGTAGTTTGTACTTACTCAGTGGGTGCTAGTGCTAGGCATTCGTCTGACTGCTATCACTTATTTTGCACTCATATAAAACCATTGTAAGATACATACAGGTATCCATCTAACAAATGAGGATCCTGGACCTTCCATTAACCTTGGGAAGATTAATGTCACATATCTGGAGAACACTGGGTCTGGGATTTCAACTCAAGTCCTCCAGTTCCAAAGTCAGAATATTTAATAATCTTGGGTATTTTTTATGGTCGGCCCTTTTGCTCTTGCATGAAGCATGACAAATTAAAATGTACATTTTAGAAATTCTTTGAAGACGATATAAGCTTATATAAGCTACAAGAAATCTGGCCTCGTAGATACTTGGGTAGAATTAAATTTGTGTCCATATTTTATCATTTGAATGTAGAGCAAAGTATAAAAATCTTGCATAAAGAAAGTAACACTATGCCCAATTGTACCACCTATCATGGCGAGAGGGGAAATTTCGTATTTGTTCAGTCACGGTAGGAAGAGATGAAAAATAACTATATCCTTACGATGTCTTTAAGGTTCACCATTAAAGTTATGCTACAGGTATATGGCGGTACTCTTCAGGGGCTAACAACATGGCCTTTGAGTACGATTCCAGAACAAAGAAGACTAAAGAGACATGAAAACTAAATCCTGGATTGAGGAAATATGTCTACAAAGACTATTACTAGAATAATTGTTTTCAACAAAAATCAAAGTCAGTACATTTTTAACAACTGATGAGCCTAGACAAACAGTATGTGTCCCATTCTTGCAATTTTTCTGTTAGTTTAAATTTTACCAGAACAAAAATTCTGGAGATAAAAGCAAAAATAAAATAAAATAAAAATAAAATAAAATACCTCCTTTCCAAAAAACAGCATGGGCTTTGTAGCTGGATAGACTTGGTTTGGATATCAGTTTTGCCATTCACTAGATATGGGGCTTTGAGAAGAGTACTTAATCTTTCTAAGCTTCAATAATTTCATCAATAAAATAGGATAAAAGAAACAAATTACGAAAACATGTGAAAATTAAAATATTTTATGTAACATGCTTAGTAGAATTCAGTATCTACTAAAAATAAAACATTTTATGATAATTATTGTAATAATTACAATTTGTTTGATGAGTTTAATTTGCCTGTATAGTCAGAGCAATTGTTGTAATCTGTTTTTTTCTCAGGGAGTCCTGTCTCAGAATTACTGCAAAAAGGTTTTGCTACATCTGGTCTTCTTAAAACATCAACTTTGATCTCAGAGACTGTCAAGGTATATTATATATCACGTTTTAGATAATTGTATATCTCTTTGGGAAAAGCCACTGGGTTATTTTTATAAGGCTAATAATAAAAACTTCTAGAAAGAGTGAACAGCCCTGTTTTATAGATTCCAGTCTTTTCCCTAGCAGTGTTTTGTCAAAACAAGGTCTTTTCCCATAGGAAAATCTGTCAGAAAACCCAACCTCTCCACAGCTACTGTTTAATACCATTTTCCTTTCAGTGGGGCCACCAAATAAACGAGAAAACCTACTGTTAACAGAAAATTATAATTGTCTAAGAAATATCGTTGGTGCAAAAAATAGCATATAATTGTTTGTAGTAAAATTACCATAAATATAATAATAATAATATTAAATGGTTGACACCTTTTTATACTTTCAGACAATTTAAAGTTACTGTGTGGTTCCATTTGTATAATATTCTTTAAATGACAGAATTAGATGAAGAATAGATCAGTGGTTGCCAGGGCTTAGTGCTGGATGGAGATGGGGGTGGGGGACGTAGGTGCATTATTTATAAAAGGTCAACATGAGGGACCCTTGTGGTGATGATAATGGCATTGTTCTGTATCTTGAACATGGTGGTAGAGGCATGAACCCACATCTGTGAGTTTAGGCAAAACTGATACAATCTAAATAAATTTGGTGGATTTTATTGCAAGGTGTTACCATTGGAGGAAACCAGGTAAAGAGTATTTTGGATCTCTCTGCATTCTTTGTTTCACCTGCATGTGACTTCATAATTTTATCAAAATGAAAAAGTTTAATTGGGAAAATCTTGCTTAATATCTTTTATCTACCTTGATGCTGATGGTAACCTTTTGAGGTAGAGGAGAGATATTTTTCTAGGCCATTTACATACTTTTTAATAACACTTTGATCTCTGACTTCCAGATAGAATCTTCTGCTTTTTAAAAGGCCAGCAATTAATACAGAACTTCTGCCGCCAGCATCCTGAGATAAACAAGTTAGGCAAACGTGCTTGTATTAGAGTTGTCGTTTGATAAATGAGGAAAAAACTTCTCCAGGAAAAATAGGAGCAGCTTGAGTGAGTACAGTGTCTTGAGCATGCCCAGGGGGAAAATGAAGTCATTGTTATCTGATGTGACACCTAGAGCAGCCTGCCTAGCAAGCCCACCACCACCACCGACGACACTCCTAAGGAGAGTCTGGGATCAATTAAGGAAAAGTGAACTTCTAACCTATGTGAACTGTCACGGGTGAGTCCTGGCCTAGCTGATCTCTGAGTTTCCAGAGGTTAATCAGAGCACTCCACAGCTGACAAGGACCTCCCCTCTTTCCCTACCTTCATTGAGAAAACTTGTGCCCTCTGAAACCCAGAGGGGAGAAAGTTCCCTTTCTCCTTATTTCTAGAGGGGGTGGGGAGGATAGTGGGAAGAGCCAAGGTTAGTCTTGCCCAAGAATAAACCTGGAGCAGTACCTGGAATGTAACTTGTGCTCAGTATATTTTTAACAAATATTAATTTGAAATTAACCTTAAGAGGAGTTCTAGCTCACAGCTCCTATCTGTACACTAGGAAAAAAAAAATCAATCATCTCTCTGTTAAGTGCTATGCATCAGACATTGTCTTTACATATGTAATTACCAACATTCCTTTCAAGTATTTTCTAAGTAGATGGTATTTTTAACATCCATTTAATTGATGAGGCCATGGAGGCAAAGGAAGCTTGAATAGCTTCCCAGGTCCCACGGCTGCTCAGTGGCGGAGCTGGATATAAATATAGCCAGTGCAATCCCAGTCCCTGTGGTTAGACCACCAGCTTGTCTCGCCTCTCCTAATTTATGGGGATTCATGAGGCAGAAGTATGTATTCAAAAGGGAAGGCATCCATTTTGGTTTAGAAATTAACCAAAATTCTCACATAAAATTCCTAAAAACATTCTAAAGGGCTTTTAGTGTTTATGATACTCCTATGAAGTGGAAGTTATCAACCTTATTTTATTAAATGAGAAAATGGAGTCAATGCTGTCAAGCGGCTTATAATGATAACCCATTTAATGAGTGTTGAACTGTGTCTCCTGAGTTTTATCTTCCAAACCAGAATCTTGGGATTGCCATATGCTGTTGAGTCTTGCATTTCAGGGTCAACCTACCATCCACAAAAATTTTAATTTAGTTTTAAGGTCAGACTCTGGCTAACGAGGTTCATTGAGCTTGTTGAGGTACAATATTTGTAATAATATCTGCACTTTCTGTCTCAGTCCATTGACATGAAGAAGAGATGAGATAATGCAATGGAAAGTCTTTGTCAGCTGTAAACTTGTAGGCACATTTAAACTGCCACTATGGTTATTATTTTTCAGAATCATTTTTGCTTCTAGGAAACTATGGCAAATGAGAAGCTTGTTGGATTATAATTTGGGGGTATTACACATTCAAGTCTGAATTCATTCATTCATTTGCTCAACAAGTGCGCTTTAGGTTTTGAGTATCTATCAGATGAGATGCATTATACTAGATCCTGTAGAAAATACAAAGTAGTAGTCCCTTGCATAAATATTATCTGCCAAATCATAGTGTACAGAAACCATGTTTTACCATTACTTTGTCCCACCCCCATGTCCAACCATAGCCAGTGGTAAATAAATGTAAATTAAATGTGGAGAAAATAGAAGGTTCAGTCTTTTTCCTTTAGAAATTTATGATGCTGTTAAAAGATCATGATACAGAAAATAGATATCTAGAGTCAAAACAGACATGTAGGCTGCAGATATATCATTAAAGAATTGAATGGACAGAAACTTTGTTGGATTATAATTGTCCAGTTGATTCTATGGAAGAAGTGGGAATTACCCTAGATAATAAACCTGATATTCTTGGTTAGTCAGAAATTATTTAGAAAATCAGTTTTCAAACTTAGTTTTATCAGTAGGTCCCTCTGTCCAGAGATTCTGTTCTGATTCCTTAGGCCAGCCTGGGAACAGAGAAGCTGTGTTTTTTAAGAAGTACTGCAGATAATTTTTACGATCAGGTAAGTTTGAGGAACACTGATGAAGAAAGATGAAATCTTTTAAGTTGGGTAACATTGCTGAAAAAGACGAGAAAGAAGCCTTAGAGAATTATGATTATAAAGTCTTCTTCCCTCCCTCCCATTCAGCAATAGTAATCTTCCAGAAACTAGCAACATTCGACAAGGAATCTTTCAGAATGTATATAGGTTTAAATATGGAGGTGAGTATTAGCACTCATGCACTTATGTTGAGTTTGGCTTGATCATTAATTAATACTTCATACAAGTGATTATAAACTTAAGGCAGTGCTCACTCTTACCACTCTTAGCCATGTCTTCTGCCCCAAATACACACACACACACGCACACACCCCCTAACTAGCAGGGTGCCAGTAGATTTCCAGAGTCTCAAGGATCTCACAATCTGTGTGAAGACAATTAAATCAATTACTGTCACTACAAGGACTATATGGGGTTATGCAGAGAAATCTGTGACTTCACAGTCTAATAATAAAGCATGGTCTTATAAAACCATTTAGCCTTTGTTTTAACCACATTGGACTAGAAGAACAAATGGATCTAAAAACTAGAAAATTCTATGTAGTGAATGTTTTAAAACTGCTAACAGGAAAAGGTTATCTATAAACAAACCTAAATGTTGTCTCGTCAATGCAACAAGTGTTACTTTATACCCTCTATACTGTAAACACTGGATTTCTTGGCATCTTTGAAAATAACCACCAATTCTCTGTAGGCAGAAATGTATTCTCTAGAGCTGTTTTTCCAATAACATTTATTTTAACAATAATATGCTTAGTCTGCTGTGAAAATACAACTTCACTGATTAGGCAGCCAGCCCAGTCAAACATTGTTTGGGGTTATAATTGTAGCTATTTAATTGTTGAACAATCTGATAATAGCTGCGAAAGAATCCCGGTTTGTTTACGTGCAGCAATTTAAAACTTGTTTTCCTCTCTTCATCCTTTTTCCTCTTTAAAAGAGCACTCGGGCTAAGTCTAGCCTGAAGCCCCAGAGTACAATTAAGCCCCCCACAAAAACGAATCAGGGCTAGGAGGCTCCCTTTTGGTTAAAGTAAGGAGCTGTTGCCATGATTTGTTTTAATTTGATAAACAGAGAGAGCTGTTCTGTTCTGAGACCTCTTTCCCCCCACTCAGAAAGGGGGTGTTTCTGTACAGCTGTGGGGAATTACTCACAAGAGGTTTAAACAGTGGAAAAAGAAAACATCCTCTTTTCTTTTTGGACCCACCCAGCCCACCAAGGTTTACAGACTTAGCCAATGGAAAGATAGATTACAGTTCACCGAAAACTCTCCTTGGAAAATGGAGACCCAGACTCCATCAGGAGAGTTACCAGATCCGAAGGGCTGACAAAGTGGGGTTAGCAGCAGCAGAGGGGATGGCAAGGTAACATGCTTGGGAGAGGCTTTGCTTCAGAGACAGCTTGTAGATTAGATACCAGCGTAGACATAGCCACGGGGACTGGGGCTGTAGACAAATGTGTGGTGGGGTGAAAATATTGCACCATGGTTACTGCAGGGTCATTTAACTCCCTCTTGGCCAACAGTGCACAAAATCCAGATATTCTTACCCTTGTTTTGTACAAATGTTAGGTTAAGGATAGAACGAATGGCCTCTTTCAAATTTTCCCGCAAGTAATCTCTTTCTGTGCATTCTATTTAATTACCTCGATGGGTGCAAAATAGAAGCAGATAATTTAACTAGCTGAGGAATTCGGTTAAAATACCTCAGGGTAATTTGCTCAGCAACACCTTGAAATGAGTGGTTAAAATTTTAATAAGTCAATCACTAGCTATGCTGTCATTTTTTTCAAATCAAACATCAAGAGTTACAATTTGTGGGTTATTCTTAAAGATAGTTAAGTGTTGACCCACTTGCTAAGACCTACAGGGAAACACGTTTAATGTTATGAGCAGGATGGATTTTGAGCTTTCAAAGTATGCAGTATGTGCTTTCCTTATTACTTTTCAGTTCTCAGGACTTTGAGAAGTGAGTCATGAAGTAGAGTTCTGAGATTATCTACTAAATAATAAAATATATTATTTTGAAAGTATAGAATCAAATTGTAATGTTTTGTAGCTTACATTTTACCTACTATAGTTTAAAAAGAAGAAAGAAAAGAGAAAAAATAGAATATTTTATGCTTGTTTCTTAGACTGGAATTGACAAAATAACATCTATCAAAATATCCTTCTGCAGAACTGTAATGACTATATTGCTGGAAAAAAGCATTTAAAGAAAACTTTCCTACATGCATAGCCTAGTTAAATTGAACTTTGTTAAATCTTCCTTGAACTGTTGAATATAACAGTTTAATAAACAGCATAACTGAGAACTCCTTAAAATAGTAATATGCCAGCATTAAATATTTTCTCCAAATTGTTGTGGAGATGTCAATGTAAGGATGAGATTCTTAATTTGTCTCAGTATCTCTGCCACATTGGACTCTTAAAATGTTCTTTTTTTAAAAAAGTTTTTTATTAAGAAAACTTTACACCCAACATGGGGCTTGAACTCACGACCCTAAGATCAAAAACCACATGCTCTACTGACTAAGCCAGCCAGGCACCCCTGGACTCAAAATAGTCTTAAAATCCGCTACCTCTCACTTGCTTGCTTTTGTAGAGTGACATGAAAAAACGTTCAAAATCAATAATTCAAAATTAATTTCATTCACCATTTCTAAATTTGTTTTGAAGATTGCACCCGATATGGTGACCCAATTTCTTAGTGGTAAACTCAGGCACTAGGTCATATACACATGCTTTGCCATTTTATGCTCTAAAATGATACAAAACAAAGATTGTTAGACTGAATAGCTTTCTTCTTTGAAAATGTCTTTCATGATAAACCTGGATTTTTTCCTCTTAAAATATAACTTCCAAGAATATGATTATGCCTATTTCACACGGATAGCTTTTCTTCCTTAGAGTGTATGCAGTCATTAAGTAGAGATAAACTGAAATCAAACATAATCAACAATAATAATGGTAGAAACCCCAGGAAGTAGTTAGGATTTTCCAGTCTTCTGTTTATAATGATAACAAACACTTTATTCATTTAATTCATTTTTTAAAGGAAAAGATATCATGTATTGAGAAGCATGTCTGATATTATTGGGGAAACCCAAAAGTCATTATTGCCATGAGATTATTCCAGAGAAAATGTTTGGTTTATGTGAATTGGCCAGTCGTTGAAGCAGAGGAAAGCACATTCAGTTTTCTATAAAAAAATCAAAATCTTAACTTTCAATTTGTGGGGTCTTTTTCAGTAAGAACTAAATTTCAAGAGACTATTCTTCCTATCTCCTCTCCCTTCCTCCACTCTTGCTTTTTTTTCTTCTTCCTTTCATGATAAACTTGCTTTTATATTTTTAAATGTCATGATTAAATTTACTCTTATTCCTCTTTCTAAAACATGAGCTCTTATTTTTTTGTTTTGTTTTGTTTTATTTCACTGTTGTATCTCTACAATGTTGTAAGGTCCAGCCTACCTGGTGCATACTAGCTGCTCAAGAAGACTTGTTGAGTGAAAATGAGTAAATTAAGTCATGCAAACAAATTGCAGAAAATGTGAAAAATATCCCCCCCCCCCCAGAAGAAGGATCTAGAAGAAGAAAAGCCAGGTGTTTGATGTGCCGGACCTTCCACTGATTGCTCAGTATCTGTGCAAAACCTGCCTTTGGGTTTGCGAGTGCCCTGAAGCCGTTTTTAATCTAGTTGTGTCCCTCTTTGAAGTCCTCTGAGGAGCTGGGCAGAGCTAGAAAGGATAACAGAAGCAAGCCCAATAGAGGTAGCCTTTAAAACATAATTACCCTGGACTCTGTGGGCTTAAAAAAAGGCCATTCACGGCTAGAAAATGAACATTATTTATCCAAAAGGTTGCAGCTGTTAACATTCTCTTGGGAAAACACAAAGACCTCTCCATGCCAGGTTTTTCTCATTGCCTAACTTCAATGATTCAGAGATAAAAATCCCAAAATAGGCATTTATAAAGGCAAGGATGACAAGAAGAAAGGACTCAGAACTGGGGTTGGTACTCATGGCGGCTCGTTCTCAAACTACAAACCCATGAGCTATTTTTCTTCTGATTTTGCCAGTTTGCCTGGAGGAGGGTCTTGTGCCAGCCAAAACAGTCACAGGCATTTCCCTACAATATATTCTGCTCTGTCTACACTGGTCGTTACTTCCGAAAAACAGAGTAACGGAAGCCCCGACTCAAATAACGAAACCAGAAAACTTTAGCCCTCAGATAAAAAGAAGAAAACAAAAAGAGGAGAAAATATATTTTCCCAGCAATGTCCACAGTTCTGCAGACTCAGTTTTCAAAGTGGATTTTCTTTGAATAGGGCTTGGATTTGCCAACCGGCTATTAGGATATAATACGCCACTCACAATTCTCCAAGAAAGGATCTAAAGTTTGTTGTAATTTCCCCCACTTTCCCAGAGATGGGTAGAGCCAAGAGGGAAGGGGTGAAGGAGAGTGGGCAAAAGATTGTGGGAGCAGAAGAAAACTTGCTGGATCCTATCCAGTCATCTTCAAAGGCTAACCTCTTCCAAACAGAGCAAACCTTCAGGGTGAGATTATGCAAAGCCCCTGCCTTACAGCACCCCTGAAAACCTGCCACCCCTCCATTCAGATTTGAGGATTAAGAAAACTAGGGGAATGAAAGCATCTATTTAGCTCTGGTCCATGTCAAGAATTGTTCTGGGCTGGATCCTATAGCTTTATTGGCGGTGTGATCATCTCTCTCTCTCTCTCTCTCTTTTTTTTTTTTTTTAATGGGACCGGGGGGTGGGGAGCATCTGCATTATTTGATCGTTCTGTGTTTATTTTTTCAGCAGGGATGCTTAATTGTGTAACTCCTGACTTGGTTGGTCTTGCCAAATGATAGAAATCAGAGCTGGAAAAGACCTATTAGGTCATTTTATCCTAATTCCTGCCAGCGAGAATTTCGCCTCTAATATGCAAAATGAACGTCCACCCTTTCCCTTGGGAGATTAGCTTCGACAATCCAATTAGCCCACGCTGCCAACACATTTTCCCTGACATTCAATTTACAATTAATATCATTGTTTTTCTTAATTCCATTCTCCCAAATTAAGTGTTTACTTTCTCTTACTGTTTTCAAATTTTAATCCACTGATAAGTCTATTTCCTTATTTCTCCCGAAACAGACTCATTTGTTTCATTTATTTTATTCCTAAAATCTTTAGTTTATTTGCTCACGTTTGTTATTCTTTGCACAGCTCTGGATGTCTTTGATACGGAGATAATGAAGGCTTTTATTTTCCCAACTTGGCACATCTCATTAAGAAGCATGTATGCAGTGGAAGTCAACAGAAAATCCAGACACTTCAATTTTTTTTTCATAAAATTCAGCCTTCCTCAATATTTTGCTCCTATTTTCCAGAAGTTTCTGGAAGAGCAGTTAGTGGCTTGAGATATGTCAGCAGTTTCCAGGGTCTCAGCTTTTCAGTGTGTGTGTGTGTGTGTGTGTGTGTGTGTGTGTGGTATTTTCTGCTGTGGAAACCCTGGCTCAGATGATCAATTGAGATAAGGCAGGCAGAGATAAGAAGTAGGAGGAGAGGAACGCTACAGTAATGAACTTAGGCACTGAAGAAACTCAGCCACCCGCCAGGAAACCTCAGTCCCTGAGGAGATGGACCCTGTTCAGGCTTTGGTGAGCCACTGTGGGTCAAAGCTGCCAAGTGCATGCATGTGGCAGACCTCTCTCTGCAAGGAGGCTTTGCCCTACTGGGATTTATTTCCATATTCCTTAAGGACCTGGCTTTGCTCCTGCTTTTCCTGTTCCCCCTCTTCTGATTCTCTGGCCTTATTTTGGTGAGGAGATTGCATTTGCCTGTCCAGTTTACCATATAAATGCATTCTCCTCCTCATGACCACTTCTCAGCCTGCCGGTCTAAGGGAGGAGCCCCTATTTCTTGATCAGTCAGAGGGCACTCTGACTAAGTTCTCTCTCGTCGCTCCTCCCTTTCCTGATTATCCAGTACAGACACCTGCCCCAATTCCACTTTTTCTCTACATCTTCAATTATTTGCTGGTCAAGACTCAAATGTGCGTCCGGCTTGATCACAGGCCTGCTTCTGTCGTTCTTTAAGGGATAGTTGACTTTCACAAGCATAAGAAAAAAGTTCTTAAAGTGGTCTCTAAGGCCCTAGAGAACTCCTGGCTGGCACCATAACCCAATTTCCTGCCATCCGTCCTCCTCTCACTCTGTGTCAGCCGTGTTGGCTTTTCCTTAGTTCCTTTCCTGTGCTAGCACTGAGATTTTTTCCCCTTAGGGGTCGTCCTGTTGTTGCCTCTGCGTGCTTTATGCATCAAGCCACAGCTTACATGGGACTTAAGAGAGATCATCCCTGGGCTCCTGGTGGCTCAGTTGGTTAAGCGACTGCCTTCAGCTCAGGTCATGATCCTGGAGTCCTGGGATCGAGTCCCACATCGGGCTCCCTGCTCGGCGGGGAGTCTGCTTCTCCCTCTGACCCTCTTCACTCTCGTGCTATCTCTCATTCTCTCTCACTCACATAAATAAAATAAAATAAAATAAAATAAAATTAAATTAAATTAAATTAAATTAAATTAAATTAAAAAAAAGAGAGAGATCATCCCTAAGTACCTTTACCTGGACTGAGTTAGGTCCTTCTGTTGTACTTCCTCCTTTAGCCCTATATTTGCATTGATAGCACTTCCCCAAAGTGGTGAGCATATTTTTACGTAATTGCTAAGTTATTTGATGTTTGCAAAACTCTACGATACATGAAGACAGGCCCATGATTATTGTTGATTTCTGTCTGTGCCTGGTATATTGTGGGTGTTCAGTTGGGTGAACACTTTAACCATGACAGCAAAAAGTAGAGAGTAGAATAAAAGTTGGCCAAGTCAGTCAGCCCCGTATTGATAACCAGTTAATCGTTTGAATCTATATCATTCTGTTATTTTTCTTCATACTTATAAACATATGGTTTGGCTTACATAAAAAATTGGCATTGTGCAAATCTGTGTCAGGTATTGTGTC
Organism: Mirounga angustirostris; assembly: GCF_029215605.1. NCBI lineage: Eukaryota > Metazoa > Chordata > Mammalia > Carnivora > Phocidae > Mirounga > Mirounga angustirostris. The sequence goes on along the minus strand of NW_026991712.1, from coordinate 18,239,613 downwards.
AGTGAATTTTTTTTTTAAATTTTAGGCAAGAGAGAGATAAACTGTTATGTTTTTACTTGAAAAGGGGCTTTTTGGGGAAAATAGGGGGCTTGTATAATGAAAAAATGGAGGATTATGCATGGTGCTCAGATAGAAGCTAAATGAGCATAGATCTGGGCAGTAGGAACAATGCTTTCCTGATGCTTGTTGCCACTATACGGTTGCTCCTAGACACTACTGGAATTCCTAGGCACTATCTTTGGCTCCCACTGCAGGACACCACATTAGCTGTCATGAGTGAAATCCAGCCATCTATTTGTTAGTAACTGTCTCAAGCGTCAAATCCCAGGACTAAAATGCTGCTTGACCAAGTACTGATCAGCTAACCGAGCCCTGTGTTTTGGATCAAAGGATGCCCCACCTCTGCACAGGCATTTTGAGATAGAGAACCCCACATCTCCAACTCTTTACGCAATGAGTTATTCCCCCCAAAAAAGTACAGGAGGTGAATAATGGACATTTGTCCAGCAACAGATCTACCAAACCAGCCAACACAGAAACCAACAAACAGCAGCTGCTAAACCTTAGTTATCATGCTCAGGATATGCTGTTCCTAGTTCTTTAGGCATTATCTTGCTTCATGATCATCTCCTATATTGCTCTCCATATTATTAATTCTGTGGGTTTTTGTTTTTGTTTTTTTAGGAATCTCCATTTCTAAAATCTCAGAGATAATAGACTGATAACTTTGAGGATTTTATTTACTTATTAGAGAGAGAGAACACAGCGGGGGGACAGGGAGAAGCAGGCTCCCTGCCAAGAAAGGAGCCCAACTCGGGGTTTGATCCCAGGACCCTGGGATCATGACCTGAGCCGAGGGCAGCCACTTAACCAACTGAGCCACCCAGGCACCCTTAGGCTGATAACTATGAATTATTCTGCAGGTGCCTTTGACAGCACAGGTTATTGTAATATTGCCTTAGGCTAGGTTCCCTGGAAGCTGAATCTGAGACCGTAATTCTTGTGGAGGAGATGCGTTGGCAGTAAAGCCCATAAAGAATGAAGTGGGGCATCTGGGTGGCTCAGTCATAGTGTCTGCCCTCGGCATCAGGTTCCCTGCTCGGCGGGAAGCCTGCTTCTCCCTCTCCCATTCCCCCTGCTTGTGATCCTGCTCTTGCTGTCTCTCTCTCTCTGTCAAATAAATAGATTAAAAAAAAAAAAAAGAATGGAGTGAAGCAGGACAGAGAAAGGGAAAGTGCTGACCAAGAAAGTGATCTCAGATAAAATCTAGCCTTGGCTTGGTCCATAGAGGAAAGTCTTTGAATCCTTAGCCAATTAGCTGTGCTGTCCTGCTGGTGGCAAGGGGATCACCCTTTAGATACCCCACCAGTCAGTTATTGGCCTTGAGCTGCCCCCAGGGGGTGGGCATAACTCTTTAGCTGGAGCAGCTGACAGTTAGGGGCATACTCTCCAGAAAAGGGGGAATTTGTGACCATCAGCAGTTGATCCTCAGGGAAGATGGGATTGGGATATGCCAGCAAATGAAAGGGGGGGGGTCTTAGAAAGACACCACAGTATTTACTATAGATCTCTCCTATCTAACCTCTGTTGGGTTGATTAACTTATTGTTTGTGTTTTCAAACACATCAGCAAAAAAGGAACATTATAAAACTAACAACACTTGCACTTTTCTTTTTGACTTTGCCAAGGTGTAAAAAGGGTCGTGGCGATATCATGCCAAACTTCTGGACAAAACAGGCACAATTAAAACACCTAAACATTTTGCCTAAACAACCCAAACCTATCGACACTTAGATCACAGATCAATAATGAACTTATGATTTTATCTTCTCATCCAGATGTTGACTGTTATTTTTAAGGCATGAATAATGAATTGTGGTATCTTTCTGCATAGAATCAATTAGTCCTTGCATAGAAGCCCTGATACTGGAATTGAGAATTATTATTCAGAAAAATAATCTATGATGGTACTATTGTTAATAATAACAATCTCAAAGTTTTCTTTTAAGTCCTCTGCCTACATTAACTTCTTTAATTGAACAAAAATACTCTGTGAAAATCTAGACATTATTACTATCCCTATGTCACCCTTGGATGCACAGACAGGCTCATAACTTCAATAAGGGCACACAGCTAGCAAGTGACAAAGCTGGAATGATTTTTTTCTTTCATTTTGTCTGAAGAGCCCTTATGATACCCTAAGACTGGGTCTAAGTTTCACCGTCTCTGAAATGCCCTCCCAAAGATCTCAGGTATTAGGTTTCAAGAGTTAGGGATACGTGAAGAAGTAGAAAATCAGGGAAATGTGGAGTGGGGAAATTCTAGTCCATTTCTGATCTCATTGACTTACTTTGTAGTTGATATTTCTCCCATTTGTTTTTACTATTTGTTGAGCACATAACACATGCCAGGTTTCCTGCTAAGCACGGGAGAGGCAATAGTGATATATGCAAGCTAACAGAACAGGAGTGACATGTATCAATGTGAGGAAGTAATTTTTAAAATTTTACCACTCTTTCCTCTGATTGTTCCAGAGTGACCTTTTAGTTATGTAAAGGAATGACCATCATAATAGGGACTTCAGAATGTCCGTAAAAGGATGGGTTGTTTGTGGGTCATAGAGTTAAGATGAAACAGTCTCTGTGGTCCAGTGTTAGAGAAACTTCTCATGGTGGATGAGATGGAGTTCCCTGATTAAACGGACACCATGGTGTGGAGGGAATGCCCCATGAAGCAAGGGCCATGTGGCCTGGTGGCCTAAAGTCAACATGAGGCCAAGGGCAGAGAAGCAAGCTTACTTCCAGCACAGCGTGTGATTATATTTTGAGGAAATTGCGGCTAAGTGAGTATGAAATAAAAGAGTGCTCATGAGAAAGTCCTAGGACAACAACTGCAACATGGTATCTGTGAACAGACATCCATTAGATTGGACAGAACTAATCCTTAATAGCTACATTATGGGGCAGTAAAGAGATCATGGGTGTTAGTGAACGTATGGGAGTTTCTCGGTGTTTTTTTATTGTTGTTGTTTCCTCTCCGCTTAGAGGACTGGTCCTCTTTGGACAGAGCAGACTATACTGCACAGGGCTTTCATGTAATTTGGAGGATAGGGATTGAGTTAGGATGGAAGCCTCAAGAGGAAGAGACTAGGCATCTTACCATTAATGGCAGAGTGACCAACAATTCACTAAAAGTGAAATAAAATAGGAATGATGATGGATGAAGCTAGAGTATAATGCTAAGCAAAATAAGTTAGTCAGAGAAAGACAGATACCATATGATTTCACTCATATGTGGGAGTTAAGAAACAAAACAAATGAACAAAGGGCAAAAAGAGAGAGAAGGACAACCTAAGAAATAGACTCTTAACCATAGAGAACACAATGATGGCTACCAGAGAGGAGGTGGGCGGGGTGATGGGTTAAATATGCGATGGGGATCAGGGAGTGCTCTTGTTGTGATGAGCACCAGGTGAGGTGTGGAAGTGTTGAATCACTATATTGTACACCTGAAACTAATATTACATTGTATGTTAACTAACTGGAATTAAAAACAAAAAAATAGGGATGAGGACAACCAAAACTAATAAAACTAGGTTTTACTAGTAACATGTAAATGTTTGTTTATGTGGTTTAGCAGTTAGCTTTCACTTTGCAATGCTACAGAAACAATTTCCAAGTCTCAGTGGATTACAGCAGTTAAGTTTTAGGTCTCACATTCCACTGTCAGTGCAGGTCAGCTGCAACTCTGCTTTAGTCTATGTCTCTGCATCATGTATCTTATTCATACTGAGATACAGGCTGAAGGAGCAGTTCCTATTCGGGCAATGGTAATCACACGACAGTTCTTATTGTTTCTGCTTACATGGCACACAAGTCACTTCCACACACAATTCATTTAGTGGACAAAAAAAAGTCAGCTGGCCAAGCCTGCCTCAGTGGGTATTAAGTATGTTCCTACCATGGAGAGTCTATGTAGGTCTCATGGCCAAAGAAGGGGATGCATAATCTTCTTAAAAGAAAGGCAGCAAATAATGGGAACAATGACATAACCTTCTACGTGTGGTTCAAGAGATACAAATACAACCCTATCTCCATGGTACAGTTGGATGACCTCAGAGCCATCATGATGAGCCGTCCGATTATGGTCATCCTAGACATTCCAAATCTCCACTTGTGGTTGCCAGTGTCCATAGTGGTAAGAGAGAATGACTATCAGTGTGCTTGCCAATGAAGATGAGGTTTAGTGGAATGAGGATTCTTTACCACTGATGGATAATAGTGATTCACACAGGAAATACTGTGGACTATCTTGCTTTAGTGGATCAACACCAACCATTACAACCAGATAATTGTTTAGAATATTGCCCATAAAGGGACATAAAAAAATTCATTGCTACCTCCCCAGCACCTAGCAAAGTACTTGGTACATTGTTGTTGGTCAACACAAAATGCAGCATATGGGAAAAAATTAAAAGAGTTCTTTATATTGTTAATAATTATATATACACATAATAATTATATATAACCTTTAACAAAAAAGTTAAATTACATTCCTTTCAAATCATATTTCCATTAAAATAGCCTCATAACTCAAGTTAATTAGCTTTTTACCTTTTGCTAATATTTAATCACTCACCGTATAAGAGGTTTTTTGCATTGGATAGAGCATTTGCTAAAATAATGTCACGAATGTATTTTTTTAATTTTGGAAAGAGTATTTGAACATGTTAGATATTCTAGCTACCATCACCTTTGAAACCACTCTCTTTAATTTATATAATACTTCTATTTTTTTTCCAACGAAATCTGGCTAAATCCTTTTTCACTTATTCTTTATGTCTGTAGACATTTTGCTTGATTTTTCTTGCTTATTTACTGTCAGAGTCATTTTTTGAGTCTTTTTTTTTTTTTTTTTACATAGAAAATGGTATTTCTCCAACTTCAGCAGACCTGCGGCATTAGAAGTGAGAATGGAGGAAATAAGAACACATAAAGAAGTAAGGAGTTGTGGCTTAGCAAGACTCTTTAGCAAAGTGACTCATGCTTGTACATCTGCCTCCCTCCTGACTCACAACGGCTTCACAGGACACCTCATTCAAATTTGTACCCCAGTAAAATACCCATTACTTCATGACATATGAGTTACTAGGCAAGAATTGTAATCTTCAATGTTCATTCTAGCCAAAGCCACCCACTATATAGGTATCCTAAAATATCACTAATAATGTGATATTTTGCCTGAAGAACTTCTAAACAAGATTTTGACATGAGTTTACTCACACACACACACATACACACACACACAAACACAAACACAAAGCATGAATTCTAATATTCACTGCTTATTCATTCATTTATGCACTATTTTATCCTTCAGACCTTTACTATTAGCACAAAATCCTAAAATTCCCATTAAGATGTGCAACTAGAGAATGCCTGAAGATTTTAAACTCCTCCATAGAGCATTATGTGTGTCTGGTCTAAAGTAAAGGTATTTTTTCCTAACCTCACAAAAATTACATCACAGAAGTTTGTTTCCGAGTGCCCAACCTGCCCTCATTATATCTCCTCTTTCCTTTTTTTTTTTTTTTTAAGATTTTATTTATTTGCGAGAGAGACAATGAGAGACAGAGAGCATGAGAGGGAGGAGGGTCAGAGGGAGAAGCAGACTCCCTGCTGAGCAGGGAGCCCGATGCGGGACTCGATCCAGGGACTCCAGGATCATGACCTGAGCCGAAGGCAGTCGCTTAACCAACTGAGCCACCCAGGCGCCCTCTCCTCTTTCCTTTTTGATAGTCGAATTAGGACCCCTGATTCCTTACAAACAGGACCCAGTCTGATTGCTCTCCTCCTCGTGTCTTCCTGCTATGTGTGTGTTATATATCATTTGGTATTTCACTGATGGTAAGAAAAGATTCAACCCTGTACTATTTGTCTCAGGGTATTTGACCCTGATGACAAATAGTCATCATGTAACTTAAGTCAGAGACCTTAAGTCTTTCGTCCTCATGTAACTTAAGTCAGAGACCTTAAAGTACAGTCAGAGCAGTGGGAAAGGTAGGTTGGTATTAAGTTCTAAAGGAGAAACTAATCTGTAGTTCAGTTTGAACATAAACTTAGTTTGTAGGTTTAAGCTTCTGGGAGGTTTCCAGGAGATGGGGAGTAAAATAGGGCTGCCTAGACAAGGAACCCAAGAGCTAGACTGTGATAGACTTATTTGGACAGTTGAGCTTATTTGCAGATGACTGACTTCTCAACAACCTTTTTCTTCCCCCTGACCACAGGCTCTAACTCCCAGCTGCTTGTTTAGTGGGCCCAAGATACTGAAGTGTACTGTTTTCCTTCTTTTGTACTGCCTTGCCTTGAGCTGGATGACCCGTATCCTTGACACTCTGCTCTTGCTCCCTCTAAAAATCATAATTTCATCTATGGGACAGGCATTTTATGCTTTGTGACTGTCCCAAGTCCTCCAGAAGCTGGGTAAACCTAGGGGAAAGAGCACACAGACTGCTCAGACAATGGGTGCACATCATGAGGCAGTGGCCTTCTTCTGTTTTAAATGGTAGGATTCCCAGGGAAAAGCATCAGATATGAACTAAATACTGGTGGGATGAATAAATTGAAGAAGATAGTGTGAATGAGATAAGGTTCCATAAGGAGAACTCAGTAATCTTAGACATAGAGGTAAGCTGCTGATGTTGGAGATGTTGGCTGCAGGGCAAGGGTAATAGTAGGGCAAGAGGTCTGCACCCTGGAGAGACAGTCTGGGATCTTAGCTTAAAAATAATTATTCTAGGGGCACCTGGGTGGCTCAGTCGTTAAGCGTCTGCCTTCGGCTCAGGTCATGATCCCAGGGTCCTGGGATTGAGCCCCACATCAGGCTCCTTGCTCAGCGGGAAGCCTGCTTCTCCCTCTCCCACTCCCCCTGCTTGTGTTCCCTCTCTCACTGTCTCTCTCTCTGTCAAAAAATAAATAAAATCTTTAAAAAAAATTATTCTAGAGTGTTGTCAACGTGAATGCAATATCTTTATGTGTCTGTGCTGATGGTGTTTAAGGAGTAGAACCAGATCTTCTTCTATTGGCGGTTACCTCAGTGTCCATCTGGTTCAATTTCTGATCAATGCAGAAATCACTCCCACAAGGGAACCCTGACACACTGCCCTTTCTCCCTTCCTCAGCATCTCTAGCAACCGACAACTTTTTGGGGTACCATTTCCCATCTCAGGCTATGCTTGGTGTGCAAATGGTCTTTTTAAGGTTGTACTAAAAATTACAATTTGGAAAGCATCCAGCACAGTGGCTGCCATAGAGAAGGCTTTCTGTCTCAGTCTTGCTGATTCCAAAGCTGAAGCCTTGCAACTTTGATATTTATATTTTATATCTTTTATCCTCAAATTAAATGATGTGATGAGAAAGCTGGGCCATTATTATAGATCGTGATGTTGTAATACCTTTAAAGGAACAAAAATCAAAACTTTGGTTCATTTGTTTTACATCAATTACAGCAATTATTGTGATAGCTTACCAGTCTTATGGACTAGCCTGTAGCACCATAACTAGTGTGTATGCATTTAAAAGTTCCAGTTTCACAAGATTGTGGTTGTATTTGATTATAGTTGCCATACTTTACTCCTCCATAAGTCATGGTTATTGATTTGTTTATAATTTTATGAAAGAAAGAAGAAAAGATTACGTTATGTCCTCTTCAATTTGGGATCTAGTGCATTGGATTCTTTAAAATGCTGGGAAGTTCTGGGTGACATGTAGGGAAGTTCTCTTCATGTAGATGGTTCAAATATTCAGAAGGTCCCTACACTTCAGAACAAAGTAGCCCTTAGCATTAAAAACAAAACAAAACAAAATAAAAACTCTGTTCTTTCCTTTAATCAGAGATCAACTACTGAGCATCTTTGGAGATGAACAATTTGTATTTTCATTTGCAGACTGCTTGGCATAAGAGCTCCAGTTGCTTTGTATTGATTACTAGGATGTATCTGGGAGAGTACTGGATGTGTCCGGCCCATCGTCACCAGTCCTCTGTGGGTTTGCTCTGACAGCTTCCATGTGGGCCCCAGGGAAGGGCTGGATTGTCAAAGAATTGTAAATATGAGCCTTGGGTGGGCCCCAAGTCTTCCAGATGTGACTCCTTTCATATTTTCAATGTGAATGTAGGGACCTACCCTCCTTTCTGACAGAGATAACAAGTGCCTTGGCCCCATTGCATCTTCAGAAAAATGTGGTCATTTGAGCAGGAATGTTTGCAAACAGCTCTGTTCACCTAACCCTATGGCTAATAAGCATGATAAGTTCCCTTCTCTCTGGTCAACTGGGCTTCTGGGCCATGTTGAACCCCTTAATTTTTTAATATCAAAGATTTGGCTCCCTCTTTACTTATTTTTTTATGAGAACAAATGAGGGACTTCTGACTGGATAAGAAAATTATCTGAGGAAGTAAATTATCAAATGAGTCAATGTGTGTCTGACCAGAATTTCCTCTTTCTGTTGGCTTACCCTGCATCTGACATGCTCAGGCTTAGCGGTGGTAGAAAGTAGTTCAAACTAAATTCCTGTGGTCACTCTTTCCATTTTCAGGCAATGGGTCACTCACTGTGCATGGCAATTAGCCAAGCATTTTGCTTCTCTTTCTATGTCACTTAAATATACTCCTTCTAAGGCGCACATTTCCTACCCAAAGGGGAAAACAGACAACATATAAAGAAATCTTTAGCCACTTCCTAATTGCTGTGCTTCCAAATTCAGTGGAGGACTTGGTGGAATGAGGGGAAAACTTACTAGGAGTCAGTAGAAATCTACCGAGTTCTTTCTATAACTAGATTTATTTCCTTTGAAATATGGTATATGAAAACTCCAAAAAAAAAAAATAGCACCAATGAGTAGAAAGAGTAGATAAACTGATATCTTCTCCACATATTTCATGTGAAATGTTTTAAATATTTTGAAGTGGTTTAGTGTATTCAGTCTTTGGATCCGAAGGAATAAATTTGACTTTAGTTTAAACAAGCTTTTAATATATACATCACAATGACAATACACTTTTTCAAAGGCTATAAGCTACTTTCAACTATACTTCCTTTGCTTAAGAAACAGAGCTCCTCTTTTTGTCTAAATCAGTAGATTTCCTCTTTTCTCCTAATCAAACACATCTGAAGTATATCATGCACTCCCCCCTCCTTCCTCCACCACCCTATGGCTCATTATGACAGTGAGTCCCAAATGGAGGTGGCAGCAAAGCAGACACTCCTTAGAAGGATGTGTCAGAACTTCGGGTGACACAGAAACATCTATGTTGGAGTGAGGGAAAGATGTTTATTGCCATATTTTTATGATCTAGAATGTTTGGTGATGATCAAAATGTTCATTACTAAGGATGTGACTAAGCAAATTACAGAAATTTTACATAATCCTATAAATTATTTGTATTACTTTTCTACTACTGAAATGATGCTTATAAAGGTGCTTTTAGGGCTAGTATCCAAAATCTATAAAGAACTTATCAAACTCAACACCCAAAGAACAAATAATCCAATCAAGAAACGGGCAGAAGACATGAACAGACATTTCTGCAAAGAAGACATCCAAATGGCCAACAGACACATGAAAAAGTGTTCAACATCACTCAGCATCAGGGAAATCCAAATCAAAACCTCAATGAGATACCATCTCACACCAGTCAGAATGGCTAAAATAAACAAGTCAGGAAATGACAGATGTTGGCGAGGATGTGGAGAAAGGGGAACCCTCCTACACTGTTGGTGGGAATGGAAGCTGGTGCAGCCACTCTGGAAAACAGTGTGGAGGTTCCTCAAAAAGTTAAAAATAGAGTTACCCTATGACCCAGCAATTGCACTACTGGGTATTTACCCCAAAGATACAAATGTAGTGATCTGAAGGAGTACGTGCACCCCAATGTTTATAGCAGCAATGTCCACAATAGCCAAACTATGGAAAGAACCAAGATGTCCATCAACAGATGAATGGATAAAGAAGGTGTAGTATACATATACAATGGAATATTATGTAGCCATCAAAAATATGAAATCTTGCTATTTGCAATGATGTGGATGGAACTAGAGGGTATTATGCTAAGCAAAATAAGTCAATCAGAGAAAGACAAGTATCATATGATCTCACTGATATGAGAAATTTGAGAAACAAGACAGAGGATCATAGGGGGAGGAAAAAATGAAACAAGATGAAACCAGAGAGGTAGACAAACCATAAGAGACTCTTAATCTCAGGAAATAAACTGAGGGTTGCTGGAGTGGTGGGGGTGGGAGGGATGGGGTGGCTGGGTGATGGACATTGAGGAGTGTATGTGCTATGGTGAGCACTGTGAATTGTGTAAGACTGATGAATCACAGACCTGTACCCCTGAAACAAATAATACATTATATGTTTTTAAAAAAAGACAGTAGGAAGGGAAAAATGAAGGGGGGGAAATCGGAGGGGGAGATGACCCATGAGAGACTATGGACTCTGAGAAACAAACTGAGGGTTTTAGAAGGGAGGAGGGTTGGGGGGATGGGTTAGACCAGTGATGGATATTATTGAGGGCACGTATTTCATTGAGCACTGGGTGTTATACGCAAACAATGTATCATGGAACACTACATCAAGAACTAATGATGTAATGTATGGTGACTAACATAACATAATAAAATAAATTTTTTTTAAAGATTTTATTTATTTATTTGACAGAGAGAGACAGCAAGAGAGGGAACATAAGCAGGGGGAGTGGGAGAGGGAGAAGCAGGGTTCCCGCCGAGCAGGGAGTCTGATGTGGGGTTCAATCCCAGGACTCTGGGATCATGACCTGAGCTGAAGGCAGAGGCTTAACCACTGAGCAACCCAGGCGCCCCAAAAATAAATTTTTTTTAAAAAAAATGCTTTTAGTGTTATAAAAAAAAGGCTAATAATATAAGGCAGGATATAGAAATAGATATAAAATAAAGAAACTCATATTGTCAGCTTGATTGTCACCTAGATAAACACAAAAGAATAGAAATAAAACGAAAGAAATGTGCCAGAAATGTTAACAGTAATTCCTTGTGTTCACTGGGATTATAGGTAGATTTCCACTTCTTTGTACTTTGCTTTGTCTAATTATCTGCAGTGAGCTGCCATTGTTTTGATAGTGGAATAATAGTAAAAATGGAATAAAACAAAACAAAAGAGTGCTTGAGGCAGAACTGGAGCTCACATATTCTGTTTAAGTTAAAAAGCCAGATGTTGGGAGTTCTCTCCTCACTTTGAGTAAACTGGGCCATTCACCGATAACAGGCACCCTTGAGCCCTTATAGCTTCTTGAATTGTTTCCACCACTCCTTTCTATTAAGCTTCTCCTTCAAAGTCAAGTAGACACAGCTCTGCTTTCAGTTCCATTCACTTTCATTCCTATATATGAGAAGAGCTCTCTTAGTGGAAGGAGGTTTTCAGAAGTCTATGGGTGTCCTTCATGTTCTCACAGTCTCATCTTGAGCTGGTTTTTAGACATTGCCTATTCATTGCATGGAGCAGAATACTTAAAGATAGCTTTGTCTCCTTGTTCCCATTGGTTGGCAGATGCCTCTGAAAAAAGACAGAAAAGCCCATCCACTCTTGGACCGTAAGCTAGCCATTCATGTATTGAACTCACTGGAGGCTGATGTAATGATAGCAACCATTCATGTTGGCAGACAAGAGAACTCTGTATGTAATACAGAAGACTGGGGTGATTTTAACTGGCCATTCCTCACATGGAATCATTGTTGTAGGGCTCTGATTGGCTGGGCATTGACAGATTTTGAAGGGGGTGTGAGGTGGTCTGAGCTAGCACAATGCTTCCAGAGGGTGTCTCTTTCCTCCTTCAATCTGATAAGTAAAACTTCAATTTCTAATTGCATTGGCCTTTGGAAATAAGTAGCCAAAATATGTGGAATATTATGAAAATTAGTCATAATAAAAAACTTGTCAACTTGTTGATAAACCACTAAGGTATTTTTTTTTGAGCCCTGAGTTTAATACCCCCAAACTTGTCTTTTTCCCATATAAAATTAAAACCAACCAACATTAAAGAAAAGGCTACTGGCAAAAATGTGAGTACTGGGCACTGTTTTGTGCCTCAGGATTAAAGGCATACAATGTGGTGATTAAAAACATGCTGACTCTAGAAATTTGGGCCTTAATTAATGAGTTAATGATGGGAATAGAGCTTTTTTTCTTTAGAATTTAAAATTCCAATTATAAGTAGTTGTGATTTTGGAAGTTCATCCACAAAGGATCTCAAATAGGTTGTTCTTGAATGACTGATTTATAATAACACCTGGGATCTGATGGCTGTCCAAAGAGGTGACAGGAACCTGGGATTTCATTAATATTTCTATGGGAGAGCTTGTGGGAAGACACTGGTTTTTTTTGTTTTGTTTTGTTTTGTTTTTAATTTTATTATGTTATGTTAGTCACCATACAATACATCATTAGTTTTTGATGTGGTGATCCATGATCCATTGTTTTCATATAACACCCAGTGCTCCATGCAGTATGTGCCCTCCTTAATACCCATCACTGGGCTAACCAATCCCCCCCCTCCCCTCTAAAACCCTGTTTGTCTCTCAGAGTCCATAGTCTCTCATGGTTCATCTCTCCCTCCGATTTCCCCCCCTTCATTTTTCCCTTCCTTCTCCTAATGTCCTCCATGCTATTCTTTATGTTCCACAAATAAGTGAAACCATATGATAATTGACTTTCTCTGCTTGACTTATTTCACTTAGCATAATTTCCTCCAGTCCCATCCATGTTGATGTAAAAGTTGGGTATTCATCCTTTCTGATGACTGAGTAATATTCCATTGTATATATGGACCACATCTTCTTTATCCATTCATCTGTTGAAGGGCATCTCGGCTCTTTCCACAGTTTGGCTATTGCAGACATTGCTGCTATGAACATTGGGGTGCATATGGCCCTTCTTTTCACTACATCTGTGTCTTTGGGGTAAATATCCAGAAGTGCTGTTGGTGGGTCATAGGGTAGCTCTATTTTTAAATTTTTGAGGAACCTCTACAATGTTTTCCAAAGTGGCTGTACCAACTTGCATTCCCACCAACAGTGTAAGAGGGTTACCCTTTCTCCACAACCTCTCCAATATTTGTTGTTTCTTTCCCTGTCCATTTTTGCCATTCTAACTGATGTAAGGTGGTATCTCAATGCAGACACTGTTTTTTTGAAGATAATTTCCCAGAGTTTCACTTAGTAAATCTGTCATCAACAAAGTACAAAGGAGATTTGAATACTTATTGGACAATGCATTCAGCATGTGAACCAAAGCATGAATGGACTCAAGCAGTACCTGTCTGAGAAATTCTTCTCTCAAAGATAGGGAAATTTCTTTTTTTTTTTTTAATTCCTGTATAGTTAACATATAGTGTTATGTTAGTCTTAGGTCTACAATACAGTGATCCAACAATTCCATACATCACCCAGTGCTCATCATCACAAGTGCTCTCCTTAATCCCTATCACCTATATCACCCATCCCCTCTGGTAACCATCAGTTTGTTCTCTATAGTTAAGAGTCTGTTTCTTGATTTCTCTCTCTCTTTCTCTTTCTCTCTTTTTCATTTCCTCATTTGTTTTGTTTCTTAAATTCTACATATGAGTGAAATCATATGGTATTTGTCTTTCTCTGACTGACTTATTTCACTTTGCCTTATACTCTCTAGCTCCATCCACGACATTGCAAATGGCAAGATTTCACTTTTTTTTAATGGCTGAGTAATATTCCATTGTATATATGTACCACATCTTCTTTATCCATTCATCTGTGGATGGACACTTGGACTGCTTCCATAATTTGGCTATTGTAAATACTGCTATAAACATAGGGCTACATGTATCCCTTCGAATTAGTGTTTTTGTATTTTTTTGGGTAAATGCCCAGTAGTGTGATTACCAAATTGTAGGGTAGTTCTATTTTTAACTTTCTGAGGAACAACCATACTGTTTTCCACTGTGGCTGCACCAATTTGTATTCCCACCAACAATGCACCAATTTCCTTTTTTTCACATCCTTGCCAACACTTGTTTTTCATGTTTTTGATTTTAGCCATTCTAACAGATGTGAGGTGCTATTTCATTATAGTTTTTATTTGCATTTCTCTGATGATGAGTGATGGTGAGCATCTTTTCATGTGTCTCTTGGCCATCTGTATGTCTTAAAGATGGGGAAATTTCAACATAAATTGTCCAGATATTTTCTAATCTCTATTTTGTAGGCAGTACCTGAACACAATTTTTTGAGATTATGTTGATATTTGAGATTATGTTGATATTTTAAGCTTCACTAATTTTTCTTTTCTTTTCTTTTCCTGAGAGTTGATTTTGTTGTCTTGCCTAAATGAAGGTGATGGTGTGGCTGGCAGATAACCGGGGTTGACTTAAATAACTATGGGCTGTCAACTTCATCTGCTTCTGACTTCAAGTGACCTTTGGACTCCCATTTCAATCCCTCTGTGGTAAGAAGGAACAATGGAGGCAATTAAAACAAATCTGTAAAAAGAAAAAAAAAAGACAGTTGAAGATAAAAAAGAGAAAGAAAACAGTAATCATTTTCCATCCATTCTTGAAATATATATGCAGAGTCGGGGGGTGGTCTATATGTCAAGCACTCATCTGGGTCCTGAGGTTATTGCAGTGTATGGAACAAAGCCGGTTACTGTCCACAGAATGTTTCCAATCAGGCAGTAGAGATGAACACTCAGATATAAATACAATGATCTAATTACAGTTTGGATAAGACATAGTACCATGAGATGTATAGATGTGCATTGGTCAGGATGCTTTTTAGCTGAGAATGACAGAAACCCAATTCAAACTGGTTTAAGGATAAAATAAAATTCTTTGGCTTACAAACCTAGAAAATCTAAAGGCAGACTGACTGAATCCAGGAGCTCAAATTATATGGCTGGAGCTTAACCTATATTCATCCTCTGCTGTGATTACCTCGTGGAGAAGATCTGAAACTCTCCTTCCCCCATGCTAATGCCTCAGTTCATATCCTCACAATTCTTAAGTCCAGCAGAAAGAGAACTTCTTTGTCTCCCATACTTCTAAAATAGAGAATTAAGAGTCATTGGTTCTGGTTGACCAAACCTCATCCAAACATTCATACCTCAAAGTATGAATAGGGTCAGCCTTACCCTAACACTATAGGCTAAGAGTAGGACTTTATTTTTCCTCAATGAAAATCAAGATGATATTATCAGAAATGGGGGAATGGTCATTGAACAGGAAAACCATAATAGCTGTCACCGTACAGAGGACTCAGAGGCATCAATTGGGATTTTCCTCCTGCTAGTGAAAAAAAATCTAAGAAATTTTTGCTAATTGCACCTCAAAGAAGGCTGATGAAAGAAGGGGACTGCAATTCTGGGCTGAAATATTAGTCATGAAGGAAGATCTGGTGGTGAGAGAATTGTGACCATTTCCCTTTGGGAAGGCTTTTCCACCTCATTGTTTATTATTTCTCTAGTACCCATGGTGTCAAGGATTGTACAAAGCTCCTAGATTAGGATGAAAAGTGAAGTTAGGGTCAGATGTGCTATGGACCCTAGATAACTAGATTTTAAATTCCTCAGGGAAAAATTAAGAAGAGAATGATTCTAAGGAGAAGTATGCTAGAAGAATGGGTGGTAAATAAAAAAAAAGTAAGTTTCAGACTATCCAGTGCAAATAAGTTTAGTATTAATCAATCACAAATTTTATTTAAAATAAAATAAATGAGACTTCACAGGGAAACATATGATGAGGTCAGATCTGGTGTTAAGAGGACTGTGGAAAAGACAGAAAGTCCCTAACTTGTGCAGTTAGTGACATGTTCTCAGAGATAGATTCTCTGATGTTTACCACTCACCTTTAATTTACCTTTAATTCAGCTACCTTCCAGTTCAGATATCAATTATGACTAAGCAAGTATATCTTCTACATTGACATCACCATTTACAGGTTGTGATCCCTAGAAACAAAATCTGATGCATTCCTGTTGCTCTTTCCTTAATATTCCTTTCTGCCATTCAGGCTCAAATTCCAAGCATCAGTGAAGATGAGCCTGTGTAGCATCCTAATCTTAGTACCAAATTGGCCAAATCTATAATCCATAATCCTGAGCATATCCCCAATTTCCCTCCTCTCAATTTCTGCCTCGTATCTAGCTCTTTCTAAATCTAAACCATGTTCTAAATTCTAGCTGCTCCCCTGAATTGAATCTTGTCTCTTTAATCCATGACACATGGATTTCCCAAAATAGTATGTGTGGTAGACAGAATAATGCTTTCCCCACCCCAACTGGCCAAAGATGTCCATGCCCTAATCTCCAGAAACTGTGAATATCTTGCCTTTACATAGTGAAAGGAACTGTGCAAATATAATTAGAGTTGCAGACCTTAAGGGAGAAAGAGTATCCTGGATCATTCTAGTGCATACAATCTAATCACATGAGCCCTTAAAAGCCGAGAAGTTTCTCTGGTTTGAGCAAAAAAGATGTGGCAGAAGAGGAAGGACAAAGAAATGCAGAAGAAGGGGAAATCAGAGAGATTCCAAGCCTGAGAAGGCACCATTGCTGTCTCTAAGATGTAGGGGCCCACATGTGGACCGAAGAGAGGCTTCTAGGAGCAAAAGGTGCTCCCTCAGTTAAGAGTGAGCTCCCTCAGAAATGGTACCTCAGTCCTACAACTGTAAGACTGGATTCTGCTAGCAACATGAAGGAGCTCGGAGGCAGATTCTTCTTAGAGCTCCCTAACCGGAGTGAAGCAGATGGGCACTTTGATTTCAGTCTTGTGAAACCCAGAACAGAGAGATCAGCCAAGCAGGCTTGGACTTCTGATCTACAGAACTGTGAAATAATAAATATATGTTGCTTTGAGAACTAAATTAGTGATTTTTTTTTTTTTTTTTTTTGCAGCAGCAATAGAAGACTAATACAATATGCTTCTAGATAAAGAGGAAAAGTATGAAGGAGGTGAAATCATGGCAGTCAAAAGAACAGGTTAATTTCAAATGGAGGAGTTTTCTAGGGATGCTCTGTATGGTTCTGACTTTAGTCACAGCTTGTTAAAAAAATGAGTAGTTGTCCATTAAGCTGGGTAATGCTGAGCAAAAGTGTTTCTTATAAGGTCCAAGTCAGTATCTAAGTTACAGGCATAGTTTGTGATGAGATAAAGAGAGAGTGAAAAGTAGTAAGTGAAAGATATAAAACCAGTCACACGAATAACCATCAATCTTACTGGTATATGCCTAGTCTTTGAGTCATAAACAGACCTTTTATGATTTGAAGACAAGTCTCAATTTTTGGAAGGCTCTCCTTTATGTCAAACCTCATCAGATGTGTTGGGGAAAAAGTTAGAAATAAGAATGGTTATATATTAAACAGAAATAAAGCAATTGCCAGATTTTAACATTCTTGTTGGTTGTCTTGGCTCTTAAGAAGTGACCTTCTATGATGTTTTATGTGTCCTTATAATATGGTGGATGGCTCCATCATCTGTACTGAGAAGGATTACATGAATAGAATCTCACGATTTTGCAGGCAGTTGAACCCCAGGATGAGCATGAAATAGGCCTGCCAAAAAAAGATTTTCTTTAACCACTCTCACATGCACTAGGCATTTCTATCTGCAAAAGATGTTTATATTCACATTGAGCTGTTTCCAAGGTTTTACTTGGGGTATCTCTTTTGGATATAGGCCTTCACCTAGAAAAAGTTATCTCTTTCCTCTTTAAGAAGGAATAAAAATTCTTGCAACATGGAGAGAAGAAAACTACCACCACTTCCTGCATTTTTAATGATGCATCACAATCTCCAGTCTACCACCAGATCAAGGACTGGAAATGAAGACAGTATGTCATGTCTAAGATAAATCAACGGGTAATATTAGCTTCTAGGGAATAACAACCACAACATGTCCAAATTTTGGAAGTCAAGAAAGCTCAGCTACTAATTTCAAGAGATTCTTCAGATATGTAGATAATACCAAAAGAGATGGAAAATTTAGAGTTTATTTGGAGTATCCTTGATCTGACAGGGATTTCCTCAAGATGTTATGACTATGAAGGAATGCAGGCAGGCTTTTCTATTCTAAGACTGTTGACAAATGCTCTTCCTCACAGACCAAACATCTAGAAGAAGCTACTCAAGGTATGACCAATTATCTAATCCTCTGGAAATTCTTTTTTTTTCCATACAAAGTTATCTTTTAAATCTTATGTACTCAAATTTATCAAACTTCTAATTAGGGGAATCTAGATTTTGGTCATACTAGACTATTTTTCTAGTTCCCAGATTATAAAGGAAGCCATCCACATATTATTGGAGTATTTATGTAACTTTTAGTTTTGCATTCAAATATCTAAATCATTTTGAATTTATTCTGTTATATGGTATGAAAAATAGATACAATTTTATATTTGTACTTATGGGTAGCCACTTGTCTCCCTGGTTATTAAAAGTTTTTTATTTTTCCTCATTGCTTTGAAATACCCTCTTTATCACATACTAAATTTCCATATGTATTTTTTTTCCATATGTATTTTTATTCATTCTGGATTTTACATTCCATTTCATTGGTCTCCCTCTTTATTTTGTGTACCAGTATAATAATTTTTGTTGGATAAAGAGGCTTTATGATATGTTTTAATGATCCATAAAGATCAACACTCTTCCCCCATCACTTCTCATTTTTAAGCGTTTCCTAGCTAATTTCACTTTTTCTTTTCTCTTTTTTTTCACCTTTAATTCTTTCAACTGAATGTTACAATCAATTTGTCCCGCTCCAGGGAGATGGGGGAGAGCATTATCATTGGGATCACATTATATTAAACAATTAACACAAGGAGAATTGACACCTTTTTATTATATTGAGTCAACCTAACCAAAAATATGGAATGTTTTCCCATTTATTCAGTTTAGCTCTATGTCTTTAAGTGTCTGTGTGTAGGTGTTCTACTCTTCTTTTGAAGTTCATGCGTGTGCTCTATTTCACTTTATTTTATTCTCCTCTTTTGAAAATTAAGTTTGATCCTCCATCATTTCCTCCATCTGATTATGTTTGTATATATGTAGGTTATTTCTTTTGGCCAATTTTGTACCGTACTTGCTAAATTGTCTTGTTTATGACAGTTATTATATTAAATTTTTAAGGTTTTCCAGGTTTATAATTTTATAATCTATAAATAAGAATTGTTTTACCTGTCCTTTTGCCTCTATTTGCTTTTTAGACTCTAAGCACATTAGCTAATTCCTTCAATACAATTTTATATAATAAAGGAGATTATGGGCATTTTTGGTTTTGTTCCATGGTGTCTTGTGCTTTCATATCATGTGGTTTCGTCCCAACATAGCTTTGGAGGCAGCATGGTGAAACTGAAGGAGCACAACCTCTGGAGTCAAACAGCCATGGCTTTGAATTATGCTTTTATCATTTACTGGCTGTGTGACTTTAGGCAAAGAGCTTAACCTGTATGAGTTTTAGTTTTCCCATCATAAAATAAGAATGGTAGCGTATGTCTTGCTTTCTGTTATGAACATTAATTGCAATGATCAATGTAATGACCCACGTGTGGTAAGACTCAATAAATGTTTGCTCATTCTTCTTCTATTTTTAGGCTCTCTAAATAAGCACTCTATCACCTGAGGATGCCTTGAAAATGCAAGTAGAAGACCCTAGACCAAAGAAACTGCAGCCCTCACAGTCACTGAGACTGGAACGTGGTGCACATGGAGATCAAACACCCTCAGCTGAAATTCATCGGTGGCAGGGAGACAATCGCTTCCAGCAGCCAGTTAAGTGTATGCAGTTTAAAAGCCTAGCTGTTATCTGTGCAGCGCCCTCTGGTGGTTAGGATATGTTGCTGTCGTTTTGAAAAACTGGATCATGAAACAGAATGTTAATAAAAATAGCCAATATTTAGTCATCGCTTCCCATGTTCCAGGGCCTTTGTCAAATAATTTGCATGTATTCTCTGATTTAATTCTAACAAAACCCTATGGAGATACGCATATGTTTGCTCTTTTTACAAAGGAGGACATCGATACGTACAGAGGTTAATTAACTTAACCCAGATCACATAGCTAATTACTGGGGATGCTGGGATTCTATAGCAGATATGTTTGGTTCTTATCTGCTGTATATATCTACAGTTATATATAAATGTATAGGATATGAACAAAACATTGACTTACAAGCACCTTAGAGATCATCTAGTGCTCACCCATATTTGACGAATAAATGAAAGCCCAGAAGGAGAGGCGCAAAGTTAGCTACTGAGCAATCTGAGCTGAATTCCTGGGTCCCCTGACTCTAATTTTTGTTCTTTTGATTGTACAAAAGCTGCCTGGCCTTATTTGATTTAATTTGCCTCTCTTGTGATTGTTTGACATTTCCCCCAGGATAGTAAGACAGCCCTACCTATCCTCATAAGAAAAAAAGAGGAGGGGGGGACGTGGATAATCTCTACCAAATTTGACAACTCATTAACTACACTTTATTAAAAAGATTTAATTGCTTGCCTTATATCCTGCTTTCAGCTTTCTTCTTCAGTAACAAATATCAATTAGATTCTAATAACAAAGAGTCTTACTGCCGTTGACAAATAATCCTTTTTAGGAGAATTGCCCTCAGTGACTCTCCACAGGCAAAATTTACAATTCTTTCAGCCACAATTCTTTGTTGCTGCTTCCTCTAACATCGGATGTGACAGGCCTGCCAGGACAAGAAACAGGCTTGCCCTTTGAGGGCATTTTCCCATATAATGAGGTGGCCCCTGCAGAAATCACTTGGCCAGTAGTGACAGGCCACTCTAACTCCCAAGGACTGACCATACAGCTGCCTATAATTTACCCAGCTGATCAGCATCAGTGCAGGACCCATTTCCTCGGATGATGTTCTGATTTTGCAGTAGAGTTGTTGCCAAGAGAACAGTTTATGAGTGACAAGGAGCAAAACTAGATCCCCTCCCCAAAAGTCTCAGGGAAATAATTTTACCTCATTTTTAGGTAGGTTTTTGCCATAACCAGAGCATATAAAAACACTGCACTCTTCTCAGAAGGCACTGGCTTCCTCCAGCCATGAGGTATATTCACATAGAATCTGATTCACTAACTGATCAGGATATGGTCAAAATGACTCAAGCTCCTAGATAATGTTCAAATTCTTTCCCAAGCCCCCGGGCATGTGCTTCCTTGATTTAATCATAAGTTTCCCATTAATGACCATTGCTCTTAATTTGCTCTAAGCAATAATGTGCTATAGCTACAGAGCCATAGACTCCAAAAACTAGAAAAACAACGATCAGTGCCATCAGATGGGTGAACGTAAACAACAGAGAACCACCAGTGTTGGTGTATGAAGTACATGTCTTACAATTTTTGAGGTTGGGTCAAGGTTTCCAGGGAACTTACCTGCATGATTCATAGTCAGACCAATGAGTTTCGGAGCGATATTAGAGACTCAATATCTCATGCACAAAAGATAGGGGGGAAAACAATTTAGATGATTTCCAATATCTCTTTCAATTCCAGCCTTCTATGAGTCTAGAAATGACTTTGAGGAGATCATCCATTGCTACCTAAGTGAACAAAGGCAACAAGAAAATCCACACTAGATTAAGAGCTCATGTATCTGTGGTTATCTTGTGCTTATCCTATTCTGTTTGCATATAAATTTTATATACCTGCTTGAATTATACACACACACACACACACATATATAATTTATTTATATGTATATTTTTAAGAGACCTACTTATGTCATATGAAGAAGAGTGGAATCAGCTGAAAGTAGTAATCAAATGAGAAGATACAAGGGCTATGTAATAGGAGTCTTCTAATATAGAAAGGTATAAAGGTCTGTCATGTCAGTGGGATCCAACTTGTTTTACATGATGCTAATAGATACGAGTTAGGAGAAAAAATCATGTCGATGTTACAAACTTGTTGCCAGGGTGTTGGAGGAGAGAATAGTCCACGCCACTGAAAGTTTCAATGTACTCTTGATGCTGTTTGAACAGGATCTTAAACAGGGAATTCAAGTATCATGTCCCTCGCCATCTTGTGATTTTTGTTGTTCTATGACTCCTGTCCTACCATCTCATTTATGAAGTAGTATCGATTAGTCCTTCTGAGGCCAATCAAATCCTTTCCGAAGAGTTCGTTAGTCTTTGAGGATGTCTACAAGCCTAATAGATCGGTTATGGTCCTATCTTTGGTAGTTTGTAAACCCTCCTCTAGCTATTCCACATTGCAGAGAAAGCAATTTCCCCCAAGAAAGTCCCCCTGCAATTCAGTTCCACGAAATATGAGGCTTCACAGCCCGCAATCTTTAATTCACTCCTCCTGGGTAGAGTCAAACTTCATCATGCCACTAAGTGAAGGGATACCTACCACAGTCAGGAAGCTAACTGGGAAAGTATATCTGTCAGAGCCTCTAGCCACCCAGAAGGAGGTCCAAGAATCTTAATCCTTAGTGAACCATGAAACTCTGGGGCAGGCAGCTTACAGCTGGGGATTTGTTTGCCTATGCAAATTCCGTCATAAATCACCTCATCCTCAGCTGAAAGGCTAAGGCGAAGGCCAAGGTGCTTGGGCAGCTCTATCATTGGGTCACAAAGGCTCAGGATTTATGATCCCAAATTGGTATAGATTGGGTCAGTCTTTCATTAAGTTGGTTACTTTAATTCCCATTTTCCAGATGAAGAAACCATGATCTCTAAATATAATAGACTTTCCTGAGTCTTAACAGTTTGTTAAGACAGAAATCCTGCCATCTGGTGCTCTATTTCCTCTCCAACCAATCTGCCGAGATCAGTGACTTCAATTCCTGTTAATGTCTCAAAAGCTAATGATGGTGGGAAGCATGGTGACATTAGGTCAGCGGATAACCCATCATTGCCTCTAATCGCTGATTGTGTAGTTATGTATGGCAGTTGCTAAACAGTCATAAGCATTCCTCCACCCACGTCATCATTTCTGTGTTTCCTTGGTGAGGAGTCACAACATGTGTTTCTTGACAAAATGCTTTCTGTTTTCAGAGAACTTAATGGTTTCTCTCTGCTGGCTCTGAACAGTAATAACACTATAAGGGCAGCTGAAGGGATAGGTGATTTGAGCAGGGCTGGGTGTAGTCCAAGGGAAGAAAGAGAAGGAGGGAGATAAAATGCAGAAGACACTGAACTATAAATCCCAATGGTAACATTACAGCTCCAAATTTGTCTGGATATGAATACAAATTTATGGGTGGATTTGGAGTTGGGAAGATTTGAGTTCTCTCTCTCTCTCTCTGTCTGTGAGATGCACTCACTTGTTCAACAGGCTTGAGAACACATTCACCCTCCTGGAGGCTAAGTCTTCTTGGGGGGAGAAAATGGAAAACATCCTGTGTCCCCCCAAACACACACACACACACACACACACACACTTTCTCTCTCTCTCTCTCTCCCTCTCCAGGTGCACATGAAGACTGCATTAAATGAGATAGCGTATGGAAAAGTCCTTCTGAAAATTATGAAGTAACATATACATAAAAGAAAATTATGTGTGCAAGGCTGATGTTGAGGTGGCAACAAACCCTTGGTTACAAGGAGTCATCTAATGGTAACTCTGGGGGCTGTCGCCACCTCCACCTAGGCCCACTGGGGCTCTAATCTTTACCCCATCATTTTCTAGCTATGTGGCATTGAACGATTTATTTAAATTCCCCAAGGCTCATTTTCATCTTCGGTAATGGGGACAACAGTCCCTTCTTTATCTCTGTCCCAGGGTTTTTGCAAGCCAAGGGATGTGAAACAAAGAGCTTTGAAACTTGAAACCTATATTATGCCCACAATTAAAGAAATCTTATTATTACTGAGCCTTAGGCTCCCAGGAAAGGCACTGGACCTCCTGGTCCTCTGGCTGGGGAAGGAAGTGAGGAGACCAGGCAGGCCTCCTAGGAACTGTGCATTGTGTTGCATATAACACAGTGGGGTGTGGTGATTAAGAGAAGGACCCCAGGGACACACTGCTTGCATGTGCCTCTGACCCTGACTTTTGCCAGAAGTATGACCTTGGGTAAACATTTTACTACTCTACGCCTCCGTTCCTTTGTCTATTACATTAAGATAAAAATGTAGTCACAGGGTGATTTTAAAGATTAGCTGAGCTAATACATATAAAAAGTTTAGAGGCATGCACAGCACATGGAGAATACTCTCTAAGTACTAGCTACTGCTTCCCTGGCTCAGCCCCCAATTTGGACCCCCTTTCTCAGGATTAGCCCGCAAAAAAGATTTATCCCTGGGACAAGGGCATGGAAAGGCAGGTTACTATTTACCTCTTAGTTTGTCTGCCAGAATTTGCCTCATCTAAAGACTCTGCTCGGTCCCAGAGATTCAGAAGCTTATTGTTGCAAATTTCCCCAAGTCAATTAGGCTCTTCTCAATTCTTGGGTTCTTTTCTTGGTTAGTAGCCTTTTGGGATCCACTAAGGTTGTAGGTCTTCATGATTTCATTACTTTGGGAAAAGGCAAACAATCAAGTATGGTACCAAATTCAGCTACACGTATTGACACCTATTGGCAAGCAGCAGCAAGTCCTATAACTTCTTGTGAAAGGTCAATGGAATCCCAGTTCTGTGTTGTTTTAGCTGCGCTAGTAGCCATCTTGAATAAAAGGGTCTCCTGAGGCAAGTGTGACCATATTCTCACCAAGATATGGCAAAATGTCTGGCTGGGGTCCCATGAATTGTCCAAGCCAGACAACTGGACAGAATTTCTTAGAAATTAAGCTTATGGTTCTATTCCTACAGGAATAGACATTTGGCTGAACAGACTCCTCACACATTACCTCTGCAAAAGAAGAGAGTGCCTCTATGGTATTTCTAGCCAATCCACATACATTCAACCCCATTAATGTTGCTAATACTCATTTCTCATATCCAGTATACTCTGGTTTCACAAATTAAAACTCCCCTTTAACATCTATGAAGTTAATATAATCTTTGGTCTTGAATAGAGATGAAAAAGTTGACACCTTTGTGGTAGCTGCCTCTGAGGTAGAGTTTATGATCAAGAGTCTGGAGTGTAAATTCCCAAATCGATTAAGTAATCTACCCTAGAGTAGAAGTTAGCAATTAACATCCACATATATACACACACTCACACACACACACACATGCCCTTTAGGCTGAAGCAATTTTCTAAAGTAAATTATAGGGACATGTGGGTGGCTCAGTTGGTTAAACTTCTGCCTTCAGCTCAGGTCATGATCCCAGGGTCCTGGGATTGCGTCCCACATCAGGCTCCTTGCTCAGCGGAGAGTCTGCTTCTCCCTCTGCCTGCTGCTACGCGTGCTTGTGCTCTCTCTTTCTAATGAATAAATAAATAAAATCTTTTTTTTAAAAAGTAAATTATAGACCACAGATAAATTATGGTGGAACAGCTAATATATTTCAGGGATGGTAATGCATTTGAGTCATTCTGTCTAAGAATTTATCAGAAAGCTTATCCTGGCGTTTCAGACTAATCATCATCAAAGAGATGCTGTTTAGAATAGATCCAAATTCCTTAGAAACTTCCTCTAACTCAAGAATTGAAATCATTGTTTTTTTTTAATTTATTTTTAAGATTTTATTTATTTATTTGACACAGAGAGAGAGAGAGATCACAAGCAGGGTGAGTGGCAGAGGGAGAGGGAGAAGCAGGCTCCCAGCTGAGCTGAGCGGGGAGCCCGACAATGAGGAGCCTGATGTGGGAGGCGATCCCAGGAGCCTGGGATTATGACCTGAGCCAGAGGCAGATGCTTAACCAACTGAGCCAGCCAGGCATCCCGAAATCATTGTTCTTTAGGCACCATTAGCTTTAACCAGACTGTTGCTCATATAAGCCTGATGACTTCTCATTTTCTTAAACTTTGTCTTCATTGATCTTTCTTTATTGAATGCCCCTTTCTACTTATTCAACATGCTGATATTCATCCATACTTTTAATACATAATTCAAACCTTCCCTTTGACAAAACTTCCCAGATTTTTCCAACATAAAACTCTCATTTCATATGCTGCTTACCATTCTAACTTCTGATTTAATTGTGTCTTTGCTCCTACTAGACTATAGATTCTTGAGGGCAGTAAATATATCCGCTCCATCTCCATAGTCATCACGGCAAAAATATAATGCCTTTCTTAGATTGGCAATCAATAACTACTTATGGAAAGGACTCGTTTTCAGTGGGGTGGTAGAAAGAAGATCTGGATTATTGGAGTACTATCTTCCCCACTTCTAATATGTGTGACATTGTGAGAGCCAGTGGCTTTTTATCTATAAAAGGCAAATAATTATGCCTAGCTGACTTATTTCAGGTTGTTTCAAGAATCAAATGAAAATGAAGATATGAAAACCCTTCAGTCATTGTGAAAATAAGATATTACTGATTCACCTATTTAAAGCATTCTCCATTTCATAGCATTTACAAAATGAAAGACTATTTAGTAAACCATCACCATTTCACAGATGAAAAAATGAGGTCCAGGAAAGAGAACTGACTTTGATTAAATCTACCATGCTGATTCTATGACTCCCCACCCAAAGTTACGTTTCCTACCTTGTCCTCTATTGATCTAACATTTTCAAAGGTTTTTGGTATCCAGTGAGAGACCCAGAGGTTTCTAAGTGATGGACTAGATAATTTGTGTTAAATTTTGAGAAAAACATGGTTCCTTCAAAATGAATCACAGAAGGTAGGATATTCTGATAGCTCACTTTCCATATTATTTTGAAAGTGAAAGTGATAACATACAGGCCTCACCATTTCTTTCCTCTCTCTTTCTCTCTAATATCAATGTTTAGGTCTCACAGATCTCCACTGGTTTTCTTGGGGAACTCATTCCAGATCCTTGTCATCCCTTTGGGTGAAGTCATAGTCTAGGACTCAAAGAAAGGCAACCCTTCCTCACAGGGTCTTTGTGATAACTAAATGATGCATATAATAATTTTAGCAAGAGTGCTGTGTGATACAACAATTTAATCAAGTGCCAAATGAAGATTTGTGAGGGCCTGGTGGCGGTCTTCGCAGTCCAACAGTTTTGATTTGCATCCAGTATTCGCCATTCACCAGCTGTTGGCTTTAATCAAGGTAACTGCCTATTTCTCATTTTCCTCAACATGAAATTAAAATACAAAACAGGACCTACTACTATTGTCTTGAGGACATACGCAGAGTTTCTAATACAGTTGTACAGTAGGGCCTTCCCAAATAGCAACTGCTTTTAAAGTGCCACATTTTTGTGAGGGTCTTTTATTGCTACATCTATACCTCCGCCAGCCATGAATGGGAGAAGGGATTTGAGCTCCCGCAGGTATTGCTGTGTCTGGATACAGTAGGACAGCGCTGACATGCTTAATAAATGTTCGGTGAACCCGTGGATGAAAAAGCAGCAGAGAGGCCTCAGAAGAGAGGCCTTATCTTAACTCCTAGTCTGGTCTTCACATCTTGAAATACAAGTCCTATGTGGCTTTTTATGATGATAGTCTAGAGACGGAGGCCATCCAAAATGTGAACCTCTTTCTCCATTCTTCTCCATTTGCAGTGTTCTGATACAGATATTTTCTAATCTTAAATAAGCAGCCACATAAGATGTGATGACAATAAAGTAAACAAACATATGCCTTGATGAGCGTGGAATAGTTAGAACTGTTACATGAACTGGGTTGGAAATGGGAGTGGTGCTGTGGGTGTTATGAGCTGATTCACACAATTCTTCCTTTTAAAGATTTTATTTATTTATTTGACAGAGAGATAGAGAGAGAACACAAGTAGGCAGAGAGGCAGGCAGAGGGAGAGGGAGAAGCAGGCTCTCTGCTGAGCAGGGAGCCGGACGTGGGGCTCGATCCCAGGACCCCAGGATCATGACCTGAGCCGAAGGCAGATGCTTAACCAGCTGAGCCACCCAGGTGTCCTTGATACACACAATTCTTATTTTTGCACCTCTTGATGATGCCATCAGTCTTTCTTCTTTCTATTTCCTGCCACGCTGAGTGACTCTCTTATGTCAGCCAGTTGGATCCTGAAGTATCAGCTTATCTCATTTAAAACCACAGGGCTCAGTATACTCTGCTCACAGCTAGAGATGAAACCATCCTCCTATGCCAGTCACACTATTAATCATTCAGGAGGGAGATGACAATGATTGTATCGACAATTCTAAGGTCTAATCACCCATGACCTCACCTAAAATGAATAATACCCACCTGTTTTCCATAGTGAAGTTTTCATAGCTTTTACATCAATTCTCTCATATAAATCTATATAACAAACCTTTGAAGGAGGTAGAAAAGGCATTATTATGCCATTATTTAAGAGATAAAGGAACTAAAGTTCATGTACGTATTACCATTTCAGAGTGGGAAACTTTATGGCCTCAGTAAAACTTGGCCCTAATTTCATCTTTGGAATGAATCTGTTGTTTGATGTTAGGCCACTCATGCTGTTTAGGTCTAGATTAGCTCCTCTATAAAGTGATTTTATGCTTAGGAGATGTCTTGGTTTCTTTCCAGATCTAAGATGCCCCCCCAGATTCTTAACATCATTAAGGATAAAGAGTGAAGGTGGCAGAACTAGAACCTGGGTCTTCTGAGTCCTAACCTAGTCTTTTTATAGACAGCTGTCAATGGCCAACATGAAGACAGTCCTGGGTCTGTCTTTTATACCAGAGGTTTCCAGGCCTGCATGCTTCTCAGATTCACCTGGCTTTGTGAAAAATACAAACTGTCTCAAAGATTCAGATTGCAGAGGTCTTTTTATTCAGGCTGTTTTGGGACCTAGTGATCTAGGTCATAAAATAGAATCCTGAATGTATTGGTTCTGTGGCCTCCAGTGACATGGTGCCAATCTGGCTGTCCTTCAACTCTGATGCAGACCAATTCAATGGCTGGAACAGGATAGACTGGGGATATGAAGATGCACTCTTCAAATTCCATTTTTTTCCCCTAGGAAGTCTAACGTCTGACTCACAGTTGTTGTCTTTTTCCCATTTAAGGCAAAGTCTTAGGGACAGAGAAAATAGGATGAATGAGCATGATATTTAAGACTCCAGAGCCATGTCAAGAGGGGGAAATTATACTGAATCATCTTCCCCAAGAATATCTTTCAGCAGGAATAAATTAATTTAATTAGCTGTTACCAAACAATGGAATTTCAGACAATGACACTTCATCTCCTCATTTCTCCCACAGAGAGAATGTGAAGGGTGGCCCCATAGTTCCTGTTGTTAAGTGGAATCTAAGTGGAAGAGAAGAGGGACCTTTGTTTCTGAGCTGATAATCAGCTAAAAGAAAAAAAAAACGCACTTGACAAAGTCTAGAAAGGGTCTCAGCTGGAGTTTTTATTAGGCTCAAAAATGTTCTGTTTCCAGGTCTTTAAGGTTATATACAATAATAAGTAAAGCTTGAGAAAATGAGAGCAATCAAAGCCAATCATATTATCATATAAAATGTGAGTCAAATTCTTTCATATATTTTAAATTATATGCTAATTTACTTT
Source organism: Mirounga angustirostris (assembly GCF_029215605.1). NCBI lineage: Eukaryota > Metazoa > Chordata > Mammalia > Carnivora > Phocidae > Mirounga > Mirounga angustirostris. Next base: position 18,210,052 of record NW_026991712.1, on the reverse strand, counting down.
AAAAAAATTTTTTTTATTTTTTCACAAAATAAGCTAAGAGAAAAGTCCCAAATAGCACAAGTCTCAAGTAACTTTCTGGCTTGGCCACACAGGGAAAGGAAGTCAACAATATCCAGTAACAGTGACCCTTTGGTCACCAGGAAGTAGCATCATGCAGCAGAGGAGAGTAAGGCACGTCAGGTTTGAATGCTTACTCTGCCACTGCTATGAATGGGACTTGGGGCGTAATCAGTAGCCACTTGAATTGTGGCATTAAGATAAGCCTCCTACGAGTTCCCTGCTTTTGTTGTTGCCTTTCAGTCTATTCTCGGCACAGCAGCCAAAGAGATCCGGTCAAAATGCAAGCCAGATCCTGCCACACTGTGGCATGACCTCTCATCTCCCTCAGTGTCAAAACCAAAGTTCTTACACTGGCTCACAATGCCCTGCATGATCTGAGGTCCCCCACTGTTTCTCTTAGAACCTCATCTTGCACCTCCCCTTGTTCACTCTGCGTCCACAGCATCCCCAAACATGCCAGGAACCCTCCCCTCTTGGAGCTTTACAACTGCTGTTATTTCTGCCCAGATCATTCTTTGTTCGGGTATCTATGTGGCTCACTTCTTCTGTCCTTCAGGTCTTTACCCAAATGTTACCTTCTTGGTGCAACATTTCTCAGTCTTTATTTTTTTTAAAGATTTTATTTATTTATTTGAGAGAGAGAGTGAGAGAGAGAAAGAGCACAAGAAGGGGGAGCGGGAGAGGGAGAAGCAGACTCCCTGCTGAGCAGGGAGCCCGATGCGGGACTTGATCCCGGGACTCCAGGATCATGACCTGAGCCGAAGGCAGTCGCTTAACCAATTGAGCCACCCAGGCACCCTCTCAGTCTTTAAAAAATCACAACCATTCCCCACCACGTGCTCTACCTCATTCCATGCTGACTTTTTCTCCTTTTCACCATCTAACAGGCTACTTCTTACTTACACCATTTACCATCTGTCTCTCCCCAGTAGAATGTAAGCTCCAACAGGAGAGGACAGGGAATTTTGCCAGTTGTGTTCATCGATCAATTCTTAGTATCTAGAATTAATGCCAAGCACATGGTAAACATTCAGTAAATATTTAATGAATGAATGTGGGAGATAATGACTGTATTAAAGATATTAGGATTCTTTAAGACTCATTTCCTCATCTGTGAAGTGGAAATAACACCTCCTTGCATAGCCCTATCGCATCCTAGGTACATAAATCATTGCGAATCTCTTCTTTACATCCAGGCTCCTATAAAATTAATTTCTATCATCTATATCCCAAATTAAATAATTTAATTAATTAAACAATTAATTAATTAAATAATTGAATTATTTAATTTGGGATATAGATTAAATTAAATTAAAAATAAATTAGTTCCTATAACACTAGCATTCCCATTCCACAGTCCCTTTATCAAGATTTCATTTCACAAATTTCACAAATTACTTTGACAAGTAGGTTATTTCTGATTAGTTCATGCCCCTTTACAGAGTGAATGCCCAATGAATATTAGTTTCCTTTTTTTTCCCCCTCTCCCTTACATTTTTACGTACATGAGCACTATCTCAACCAATAAGCTCCTTGTAATGATGCTTTGCTTATCTTGGTAAAATCTGAAATACCACAATTCACAAATACTAAGCAGAGACTCAGTCAATGTTGGTTGAAATACATATAAAAGATCAGGACCTTACTAACATTTTTCTCCTTCCAGAAATGTGTATCGTTAGGATTGCTTAGCTGGTTGTTCCCAGACATGAGTTAATTTCAGGGCAAGTGTGGACCCTGCTAGAACAGCAATGATTTTGCCATAGATACCTCCAGGTTGCTTACATCCCCAAGAGGCAGGGAACAAAAGGCTCAGCAGGCCCTGGGGTTGCTTTGGTTAGATTCTGCTTTCCACAGAGATCTTTTGGTGACCACATGCATGCTTCAGTTTATTTATCTAAGCGCTCCTCCTGCAGGGCTAGACCAGAGAAAAGGGTCGGGTGCTGCCAGATGTGTTAAGGAAGGCAAGTGCCTGGAAAGTCTTGGATTGAGTTTCAGCTACAATTATAAAATGCTAAGTATAATCCAGGGCACTCTAGTCTCCCTTCCCAGACCACAGAGCCCTGGGGGAAAAGATACTATAACAAATAAAGGTGCCCTTTCAGCAGGGGAGGGGGGGAGGTAGTCACAGATTTTCAGAGAATCTTTTATTCAAGAATCCAAACTCAAATTGAGTCGTGTGTGTGTGTGTGTGTGTGTCCTACATAACAATGGGTGATGAAAATAAAATGGTTTATAAGTAAAATCCCAAGTTTGAGACCTCAGTGAAATTATCCTCACTGCTCAGTCTGCGGTCCTCTTTCCTTTAAACCCAACAGGGAAATTGTATCACATTGGCTATAAACTTCTTCCCTAAGTTGTAATGAGCCTGAAAGCCCAGACAGAGCAGATACAAAGAGCAGCCCTTAGGGGAAGAAATCTTCAAGGCATTATTAATATAGAGAGAGCAATTATCTGGATGATACAAAGATATCAGATATTGTGAAATAGGTAATTATTAAAGAAAAGAACACTTCCTTGAGATATGTGTAATTAAAAATGAAGAACTAAAGACATGTAAAAATATTGGTGATACAATACTAGAAAAGAATAGCATTTTTTTTTTCTTTTATAGAGATCCTAAGCAGGCTCCACACCCAATGCAGAGCCTGATGTGGAGCTCAGTCTCCTGACCCCAAGATCATGACCTGAGCTGAAATCAAGAGTCAGACACTTAATCGACTGAGCCACCCAGGTGTCCTAAGAATTTTTTGAATTTTTTGAATGTCTATTTACTATATGGCCAGCCCTGCATGAGGCATTCTATATAATTATCTCAACTAATCACACAGTAATCTTTTATGGTAGTTATGTTCCCATTTTACAGCTGATGAAACTGAAAATATAGAGGGCAAGTGACTTGCCCAAGATAATACAGTTACAGCTTATGAAAACTGACAACCTAGATTTGTCTGCCTCCAAAGTGCACAATCTATGTCTTATGTTACATGGGACTTACTAGTTAACAGATCTGAACTTTGAACCATTTAAAACCAGGAGATGGATAATTCTCTGAAGTTTGGTGCAAGAAAAAGTGCATTTTAAATGACTAACAAAATGCTACTAAGTGTGACATAAAATGAGATTTCTTTACTAATGACAGTGATATTACTAAAATACATTTTGGAGACTTAAGGTTTGGGAACTCATTTCCCCCTGCTCCTCCTTGCTAAGTACAATGAAAAATACCTGGAAATGATGCAGCCGGCAGTGGGAGAATTCTGAAGGTAGAAAAAGAAGGTGGGCTGACTGGAGACCCCAGGATTTGAAAAGCTCAGTGGTCTGATGTCTCCTGATTTGCCACTGGGTAGTGGAAGGTGGAACAGGCTTGGCATCTCCAGTGCTTTACCCACTTGGAGGAGGTGGCTCAAGTAGATATTTTCCTCTCCTAACACCAGCAGACCAAGCGAGAGCCCTAGCAACACTCATCAGCCTGGAGAGCAGGCCAAGGGAAACGACATCTCAGCTCCCAAACAACAGCCTAGAAGGGGCCTTCCTCACCCACGGATGGCCCCAGCAGAGACCAAGCAGGAGCCTCCCCAGCAGCTGGTGGCTTGGAGAAGAGCTTTCCACCAACACTGGCCCACAGTCCTCTTTCCATTCCCAAACTGGCAGTACCAGGTCCAAGGAAGTACATTCTATCCCCATAGGTAACACCCGCAGAAATCAAGCCAGACCCCAGATGTCGTGTAGACAAGCAGAATAGCACTTCAAGAGCTCTGAAAACCAAAATGGCACTGGGACCATAGCCCGCTGAAGCAGGCACGGGCCTGTGTGCTAAACTTAAACACAGTGACTGCCTGCTAAAATAGAAGCTTTAAATAGGGTCCAGAGTCTCCTAACATAATATCCAAAATGTCCAGGATACAATTAAAACTCACTCCTTCTACCAAGAAACAGAAAAGTCACCACTTGGATGAGAAAAAGCAATCCAGGGCTGTTGAAGTATTTGGCAAGGATTTTAAAGCAACCATCATAAAAGTACTTCAATGAGCAATTTCAAATACTCTTGGGGAAAAAAAGGAAAAAATAAAAAATCTCTCCAAAGAAATAGGAGATATATATATATATATATAAACTAAATGGAAATTACAGAACTGAAAAATGCAATAAGTGAAAAAATCTCACTGACTGGGCTTGAGAGTAACATGAAAATGACAAAGAAAAGAATCAGTGAATTTGAAGATAGACAGTTATAAATTATCCAATCTGAAAAATGGAGAAAAAATAGAATAATAAAAACATAATCAATAGAGTCTCAGGGATCAGTGGGACAATAACAAAGATTTGATATCCGTATCACCAGTGTTCTAGAGGAAAGAGGAGGAAGAATGCGGGGCTGAAAATTTATTTCAAGAAATAATGACTGAAAACTTCCCAAATTTGGTATAAAGATACAAGTCTACAGATTCAAAAAAGCTGAGCTAACTATAAGTAGAATAGACTCTAAGAATTTCTTACCAAGGCTCATCATAATCAAACTTCTTAAAATTGAAGACAAAGAAAAATCTTGAAAGTAGCCAGAGAAAAGTGACTTTTCTTATAGGGGAAATCTAATTTGAATCTACAAATTTATTTTTTCATCTGCAACTATCATGGCCAGAAGGAAGTGACACACTTGAAAATAATTGTCAACTGAATCCTACATTCAGTAAGAATATACTTTAAGTAGGAAAAGGGGAAAAAATTTCCAGATGATGGAAAACTAAGAGAATTTATTGCTCATAGACCTGACTATAAAGAGTGTCTTAAGGTAGTTCTCCAAACAGAAAGATAATGACTGAAGAAGGCTTGGAACTTCAGAAAGGATAGAACAAAGAAATGGATAAAAATAGGGATAAATATAATAAACTTTCTCCTCATGGGCTTTTTATATCATATTTGATAGTTAAAGCAAAAGTAATAACATGTGAAATGGTGCCCAATGCACATAGAAGACATAGGACAATTATATTTCTTGAATGGAGAAGGGAATAGGACCAACATGGAAGTAAGTTTTCACTACACTGGGAATGGTAAAATGTCAACACTAGTATACTGTAATAAAGTATGTATATATATTGTAGTACCAAAAGCAATGACTAAGAAAACAATACAAAGTGATATATCTAAAATACTAAATAAATCAAAGTGGGATTCTAAATAATGATCTTGTAACCCACAGGAAGTCAATAAAAGAGAAACAGAAGAAGGAGAAACAGAAAACAAATAGAAAACAAAAAATAAATGGAGAGACTTAAGCCCTAACATTTTAATAATTACTTTAAATGCAAGTGGTCCAAATGTACCTATAAAAAGACAGAGCTTGGCAGAGTGGATAAACAAAACAAAATAAAACAAAACAAACCATGATCCGACCGTTATGAATTGATGTTTATTTCCCAGCCAAAATTCATATGTTGAAGCCCCACCCCCCAAAGTGATAGTATTTGGGGCAAGGCCCGTGGGAGATACTGAGGTTTAGATGAAATCTTTTTTTTTTTTAAGATTTTATTTATTTAAGAGAGAAAGATAGGGAGAGCAAGCACAAATGGGAGTGGGGCATGGGGAGGGGGAGAAGTAGGCTCCCCGCTGAGCAGGGAGCCCTATGCGGGGCTCAATGTGAGGCTGGATGCAGGGCTGGATGCCAGGCTCAATCCCAGGACCCCAGGATTATGACCTGAGGTGAAGACAGATGCTTAACTGAATGAGCCAACCAGGTGCCCCTAGATGAAGTCTTTAAGGTGGACCTCCATCATGGGATTCGTAAACTTACAGAGGAAGAGACACTAGAGCTTCTTCTATCATGTGAGCATATGAGGATATAGTGAGAAGGAGGCCACGTGCGAGCCAAAAAGTGAATCATCAAGAATTGAATCTGTGTGCACCTTGATCTTGGATTTCCCAGACTCTAGAACTCTGAGAAATAAATGTCTGTCTCTTTAGCCACTTGTAGAGTATTTTTGTTACAGCGCCTGACCTTAGTTACTAAGACACCTACTACATTGTGTCCACAAGGAATCCATTTTAAATATAACATGGGACGTTTAGAATTAAAAGGATGGAAAATATATATTATGCAAACATTTTTAAAAAACAGTTGGAGAGGGGCACCTGGGTGGCTCAGTCATTAAGCGTCTGCCTTCGGCTCAGGTCATGATCCCAGCGTCCTGGGATCGAGCCCCGCATCAGGCTCCCTGCTCCGCAGGAAGCCTGCTTCTCTCTCTCCTGCTCCCCCTGCTTGTGTTTCCTCTCTCGCTGTGTCTCTCCCTGTCAAATAAATAAATAAAATCTTAAAAAAAAAACCCAAAAACAGTTGGAGTGACTGTATCAGATAAAATAGAATGTAGAACAAAACAATTATAAGAGATACTACATAATGATAATTTTAGTTCCTGACTAAAATCTTCCAGTATTAACAGTAACAATATGTATTAAATGAAATACATAGAACCTTTGTTTTTTTATATACCAGGAAAGTACACAGTTTATCATGTAACTTTTTATACAACCTAGACACTTTCACTGATATTAATATCATTATTGTTTTTTTCCTGATTATTCAATTAATGCAAAAACAAACAAGAATCCAGCCAAATTGATAAATAACCCAAAGGCCTAGAGGCTTTACAATCTTAGGCAAGTTAAACATAAAGAAAGCCTATATGGCAGGAGGGAAATTCTTTGGATGGAAAGTAAAAGATGAGTTTAGAGAGACAGGCAGAGGCCAGACCACAGAGGAGCTTATAGGCCATGGCAAGGAGTTGGGCTTTTTTTCCTGAAGGCAATGGGTAGGAGAACTGTAAGTGAATTAGTGATATATAAGATCAGTTTTATGATCCATAACTGTTGGGGGGAAAGAGAATGTAGCACAGTTTAGAGAATGTTGAGACTGAGATAAATGTGGAACATCCAGGTAGATACGCCCAGTTATGCAAAGCAGGTCAAGAGCAAAAATGACTGTTGGAATTATAGATACGAGAGTCGTCAGCTTAGAGTTGGTGTCCAGGGGAACTGAAAAAAGACAGAAGTCTCTTGGAAGGGACTAAAACATCAAGAAGAAAACCCAAGGCAATGCCAATATAGAAAGTGAAGGAGAGGGAGCGCCTGGGTGGCTCAGTCTGTTAAGCGTCCGACTCTTGATTTGGGCTCAGGTCATGATCTCAGAGTCCTAAGATCAAGCCCTGTGTTGGGCTCTGTGCTGAGTTGGGAATCTGCTTGAGGAGTCTCTCTCTCTCTCTCTCCTTCTGTCCCTCCCCCTAATCTTGTGTTATTGTATCTTTTCCAATCCTGAGAAAATGGATTGAGAAGTCCTTTCACTTCTGCACTACTTTATTTAATATAGGTTTCTTAATCACTTTATCACTTAAAAAGTGGTCTTGGGGAAGAGAAGGGACTAGGATTTAAAACATGTGGGTTTGTTTTGTTTGCATCAGTGTGTGGTGAAGAAAGCAAACTACCCAGAAATCCAGAAATCTGGATTTCTGTACTCCTGCACGTGTGACTAATAGTAGTCGCTCCAGAGTTAACACAAAATCAACCAAAGAAAGGATACCTTTCAACAGTCCCTTTCATCTCATATCTTGTTTTCAAATCATGGCCTCTCACTTGAGGTTATGACAAGAAAGATCATCCCCCTCCTTCTATCTCTGTGTTTCCATCTGTTTATCTCTTTTTTACCATATTGACCATAATTTTAAACTTGGGAGTACTATTTCATGGGGAAAAAAAAATGGAAGACTAAAAGTTTGGAGTAAAAAAAGTGCAAAGATAAAGGAAATAAGATCAATAGCCCCAGCAAAAGTTTTCTCGTTTTATGAGTAGATTAGTATATTTAGTGAGCAAATATTTAATTTGAAGTTTCTCTTAAAAAGATGCTGTCTTGAATATCACTTTAGTACATATACTGCCAATAATGTCTTCTAACATGAATGAGAAAATATACGACTTAAAGATATGTATCTGTGTAGCAGGAGAGACTCTTGACTTTGGCAAGAGAAAGGTGACTGACTCAGTGGGTCAAAGCCCAGCATGAAGAGTGCATAAAACCTGCAAAGAAACTGGGGCAACTGGATGGCTCAGTAGGTTAAACATCTGCCTTTGGCTCAGATCATGGGATTGAGCCCTGTGTTGGGCTCCCTGCTCAGCAAGGAGCCTGCTTCTCCCTCTCCTTCTGCCATTCCCCCTGCTTGTGCTTTCTCTCTCTCAAATAAATAAAGTCTTTAAAAAAAACCCCGCAAGGCAATCGAGGCATTCAACCTGCCACAGCGATGCACATGTCAGATTCCAGAACACCCGACTCTTACCTCCTGCCACAGTTTACTTCTTTGGGTGCATTTGATCCTAGAATTGTTGTTAGGTTATTTGTTTTAGTAATGTCTTAAAACTGAAGGCAGAAAATTTTAAAGTCCTTTACAATAAGATAAAGAGAGGTGACAAGACACAAGCCAGAAGGCTCAAATAGGAGGCTGGCTCCTATCTGTGGTGAAGGTGTATTAGAAAAGTTTTGGATTCCACTTCTAGCTACGTGGTCCTTGACCTGAAGTTTCCTTTAATCATTTATATCATATGAAACAACCTGCACCCTGTGAAGATCTCAGATAATTCTCTTAAAGTACCTGGTACATAAAAAGTGGGCAGAAAGGTTTATAATGATTGTTTATCTCACAGTTTTAGAAATCTCTTTAAAAATCAAGAACAGCTATACATTTCTAAATCTGATCAACAGAAGCTCATCACAAAGTTTTCCAATCTGAAAGTCTGATTAAGAGGAGAAGAAAGGGGGAGGTGTGTTGGGGGATGGGGTAACTGGGGATGGGCATTAAGGAGGGCACTTGATGTGATGAGCACTGGGTGTCATATGCCACTGACGAATCACTAAATTCTACCTCTGAAACTAGTAAGACACTATGTTAATTAATTGATTTTAAATTTAAAAAAAAAAAAGAGAGAAGAAAGTGCCGTGGTCTGGGAGTCCCGGGTTTACACTACTTATGCAATGAACTTGGACAGAATCCCTCACTACTCTGGCCTCCAGTCTCATTTATAAAATTTGTTTATTTGCAAATGCATTTGGTTGTCCCAGTTAGCACACATTCAAGAGTAGTTCAGCTTGGCTATGGTAATTATAGTAATGGTAGTAATAATAATAATAGTAATAATAATAATAATAATAGTAATAATAATAATAGTAATAATAATAATAATAGTAATAGTGCTTATCACTTGCCTGGCACTATTCTAAGCTCTTTATCCATACTAACTGAGGTAACACAGTAACTGTATGTAATAAGTACTATTATTACTATCATGTTTTACAGAAAAGGAACCGAGGCACAGAGAGGTTAAGCAATTGTCTTGATGTCACCACACACAGTAAATTGCAAAAGGAAGATTCCCGTGCAGGAGCTCTGGAACCACATTCCAGCTCCCTAAGCACCATGCATACTGCATGTTATGGCGTGGGTGCATTTAGCCATCTCCACTGCTGACACTTCTGAAGAGGAAATTAGGACTCTTAAGACCAGGCTTCATGGGTGGAAAGAAAGTGGGCACAAAATGATGACCTAGAACTGGAGACTTCTACTCCAGCTCACCAAGCATTAAGGCTTTCACACCTTTTGGGGGCTTTGGTTGTCTGGAGTAGCTCCAAAGTTTGTGCCCATGAAACAAACGAACAAAAAAGGAGTTTGGTTTGACACCGATGGTGTGCTTAATATGCACGGAGGTCTCTTGCATATTTTGCATTTTATCCCCCACCCCAGTCCTATCTGTGTTTTGATGCATGCAACTGGAATTTTCTTCCTGATTCAGCTTGTGCACAGCTCATTCACATTGCACTTTGACAGAAGATGAGAGGCAAACACCTTGATGTCATCTTTTCCCTATACGTTGTTCCTTTTTAATTTTCACTTAATTCTTAAATACCAGATTTTGCCTCAAGCAGTCAGAAGAGAACAAACAGTAAAGAGAAGGGAAGAGGCTTATGATTGGGGCAGTAATTCCTCCTTGGTTTAAAAGTCCTAATTCATCTCCTGGATAAGATACCAAATCCTGCCAAGGACAGAACAGGGAAGTGTGCACGAGGGAAGAATGTGTATGGCCAGAGGGGGTGGGACTGAAGTAATCCTTACCTGCTTTTAAAAAAAAATGTTTTAGGAGCACCTTTAAAAAAATTGTTTTAGTCAGTTAAGCGTCGGCCTTAGGCTCAGGTCATGATCTCGGGGTCCTGGGATCTAGAGCCCGCACTGGGCTCCCTGCTCAGCGGGGAGCCTGCTTCTCCCTCTCCCTCTGCCCCTCCTACCACTCGTGCTCTCTCTCATTCACTCTCTCAAATAAATAAATAAAATCTTTAGGGATGCCTGGGTGGCTCAGTCGTTAAGCGTCTGCCTTCAGCTCAGGTCATGATCCCAGGGTCCTGGGATCAAGTCCCGCATTGGGCTCCTTGCTCAGCGGGGAGCCTGCTTCTCCCTCTGCCTGCCATTCTCCCTGCTTGCGCTCTTTTTCTCTCTGACAAATAAATAAATAAAATATTTAAAAATAAATAAACAAAATTTTTTAAAAAAGAAACTGTTTAAAAATTGTTTTAAGTAATTTTTAAAAATGTGTTACATGCTATGTGAGAAATGAAAACTCAGCAATAAACAACACAGACCTTAATTTCCGCTTCCTGATTCATGCATTTCTAATTATGGGGAACCCCATTTCTGATTATGGGGAACCTAACATTGCCTTTTCTGAATCTCTCTTCCTCCATGTGGCTTGTCTGCTCAGGGATTACGTCCGTATCAGCATATGAAATTTTTCTCGCTCATTATTCCCTAATGGAGTTGTTGAAAACACGCAAGAGAAACGCATAAATCAGAGAAGGAGTCCAGTTTGCCTTGGCTTTAGGTGTTCAGTGCCCCACTTCACAGTGTTTTTTTCTTATCAGTGACCCCAGTGATTACTGGGTTTGTCATCCTAGATAATGAATGTAACCAAAATTGGGAGTTCAGAAATCAATGCTTGAATGGTACAGTGATATATATCTATATCACTGTATATATATGTGTGTGTATATATATACCAAAGATATATGTCTTTAATTCTTAACCACTCCCAAATCCAAGTTTCTTGATTTGGGTTTATAATTCTTACAAACTGGGAGTTTACCTTTCCAAGTAATCCTTAAACACATGTGTTAGTACTTCAAGTCTGCAAATCCAGGTTACTCAATTTTCTACTAAGGTTGAAGGTAAGTGTTGAAACTGTCATTTCAGATTATGGGAGGTGACCAAGGCAAGATGAAAGATTACCGGGAGTAATTACTATTGGAGTAGCATTGTCTTTAATTTTAAATTTACTATAACACATTACTCATTAGGTGGACCAAATGTTCCAGTTGTGATATGCTGGAATAAAGAAGTGCACACCACAGAACTTCTCAGGATAAGCCATCTCCCATGTTTGCAGACAGGATCCCTACCCACCCCCTGAATCCCCGCCCGCCCCAGGCCACTGGACCCTCCTGCCCTTAAAACGATCCACTGGCTTCAAAAGAATTCATTAGGATCAAGTCTATACTGTGCAGTGTGGTTTACAAGGTTCCTGCTTATCCTGACTTTTTCCTATCCCTCCAGGTGCAGCTACCTGCCCACGAAACGGTAGACACATTGACTTTCTTTTTGTTCATCCAATCCTCAAAACTGTTTCTCTCTTTAGGGCTTTTGATCATCTTGTTCCTCCTCTTTGGCTCAGGTCATGATCCCAGAGTCCTGGGATCGAGTCCCACATCGGGCTCCCTGCTCAGTGGGGAGCCTGCTTCTCCCTCTGCCACTCCCCCCGCTTGTGCTCGTTCTCTGTCTCTCTCTCCCTCTCTCTCTGACAAATAAATAAATAAAATATTTTAAAAAGACTTCTTGAATATGTATCTCTGATTCCTTCAAAGTAGTCTGTAAGTTCCTCGAAGTTAAGGGAAAATACTCTACACTATCATTTGTGTGCACATCACAGCATATAAAGTTCTTCAACACAACAGTTTTGCGAGAAGGCAAGATGGTTATTCTATAGGTGAGGAAATGGAGATCAGAGACATAATTGACTTGTCTACCATACCACAATTTTTAAGGAACAAGTCTTTGGATTTCTGACTGAACATCTTTTGGTTTAATTTCTCCCACTACATCAAGCTGTCTTTCATATAGTACCTCCACAGGGTCTCACATAAAATAGATACTTAATAATTATTTGCAGATTGATTTTTAAATATCAATTTAAATATCAAAATAAAGTAAGAATCATCAGAGTTGATCTACATGCAAACATTTGCATGAAAAGTAAATAAATGAGCTCACTGCCCGGATTCTTCCAAAATGTCAGTGTTTCCCGTTGAGGAAACAAGTCATTTTGGCTAAATTGATCTGGATTTTTCCACTTCTTCTTAAATATGTATGGTTTGAAGGGCAGAATACAGCTCAAATCTTGCAAAAACTGGAGAGCACATGTATGAATTAAAGTAACTTTGACAAATTTCCTTTTTTTATGACCACGCATGCCTGTGATTATTGTTAACAGGAATCAACAGCTCTCCTTGGCCTTCAGCTCATGGCCTGCAAAGGAGGCTTGTGGCGTCTGTCTGGGAAGTCAGAAACATGTGGTGGTTCAGGATCTTGGGCAAAAGAAGGTAACAATAATAGTCATTTTTCATTTTCTAGTCCTTGGTGTCTACAGGACTTTGGGGAATTTAACAAAATATACATAGAGCCCAATTCTGAAAACAAAGCAACACATCCCCCAGCCTCAACAAAGCAGGGCCTTAGGGAAAATAATAATAAACGCCTTCCTTCCTTTGCCACCAATGTTACAAACCATCAGCAGCGACACTGGGAACAAAGAAGTCAGAGGTTATGGAAGGGGAAAGGGCGAAAGTAGAAAATCAAGAAGAAAATGAAGGTACTTGATATTTCTAGAAACTGCTTCTAGATGTAGGTAGAACACAAATGTGACATAAAATACCAGCCACTTCATGGCCTCTCCTCACACACACATACAGTATACACACACCCCCATCACCAATTATACGAAAATACCTCAAAGGAAGGCCCATAATCATATAAGAGGAGGAAACCGACTTACAGTCACAGGTACAGATACTTGACTTGCTTATTAAGTGATATAACACAACACGTCTTAATATTCGAAAGATGCTTGCGATGTATTACTTTAAAAAACATATAATAATGGATATGTACATTTTGTTCTATTTCTGATACAAATGTGGATATACATATGTGCAAACATGCATGTTAGGAATGCATTAAAATATGAATAATTGTTTTTCCCTTTTTTTGATGGGGAGAATATGGACATTTTAAATTCCATCCTTTAATTCCTTTCCATGATCATCTGATTTTGATAGTTATCTGCAATGACCATTTATTGCTTCTGTCATAAAAACAAATGTTTATTAAACATTTAAAAATACCAGTCATTAATGGCAAACCACACTCACACAGAATCCAAAGAGACAAACTTGTGTACAATCACTGTTTAAGAATTTGATGAACTGGGGGTAAGATGAATTGGGGGCATTGAGATTCATAGCTAAAGAAGAATTTCTAATTTGAAGAAAGGATACTTTATCAGGTATCTCCATATTTCTCCCACAGATGTCCAACCCCATCTCCTCTAACAGTTACTGTCAAATTCTGGCTCCAGATGTACCATCTTTCTGACTTGGGCAGTTTACTTAATCTCACTCTGCCTGTATTTCCCCATCTGCAAAATGGAGTTGATAATAATAGTACCTTACCTTATTGAGCTTGTTGAGTATTTTTTTTAAAGATTTTATTTATTTATTTGAAAGAGAGCAGAGAGAGAGAGAGAGAGAGAGCATGAACAGGGGAGACGGGCAGAGGGAGAGGGAAAAGCAGACTCCCCACTGAGCAGGGAGCCCAATGTGGGGCTTGATCCCAGGACCCTGAGATCATCACCTGAGCTGAAGGCAGAAGCTCAACCATCTAAGCCACCCAGGCGCCCCGAGTTTGCTGAGTATTAAATAGGACAGTCCATGTGAAATGCTTGGCATAGTGCCTGGCAAGCCGTAGTCTACTCAGTAAGTGTTAGCTAATACTATCGTGGTTGTCAGAAACTGCATCCTCATCATCAGAACTGTTACTCTTCCCTGCAAGGACCTCAGTTTTATGTCTCCAGCCAGTATTTCCTCTGTGTTCTCCATATCCATATATCTCAACAACTATTCAACATTCTATTCTTGAACATATCAACAGTTTTAAAAACCAAACATTTCAGACACAGCCCTTATAAGTTTCTCTTCCTAAAACTAAGCTTCATGCAGTCGTCTGCATTTATGTGAATGATAATACTATCCATCCAGTTGTACTGGCCTGAACCTTAGAAGACATCTTTAGAGTCATCTCTCCCATCTATCCTATCTATATCATTTTTTTAAAACCAAGTTTTACCAATTTGACCATTGCACTATCCCTCAATTTCACCCCCTTACTCCATTTTACCATCACACTTATCGATCATTCTAACATCATCTCTCATGTGGACTACTGCAGGAGATTGCCAGCTGGCCTCCCTGCATTCACTGTGCCCTTGCCCCAATGTATTTCTTCCCTATAGGCAGAGTGAGCATTTTAAAATGCATATATGATCATATCACCCTTGTGCTTAAAAACTTTTCATAGTTACCTACTGCTTGAACAGATGATGATCAAAATCCTCAACAGTGACATCTGTTGAATCTCTGCTTACCCTTCCTGCCTCGATTTATACCCTAGTGAGCTGGGCCTGTGCCCTGATCATTTACGCTTTATTCACACGGGCATTTCACCAGTTCCTCTAGTCCTCACTAGAACTCTTCCCTCCCATTGTGGGTTACTTGTAATATTCTTCCTCTCTCTCCTGCCCTCACACGGCCCCAGTTAATTCCTTATTCTCTACCCTTCCACAGAAGCTCTCAGCAGATGCTCTTTCTTACACCTTAGGGAGAAAATAAAAGCAAAAAGACAGGCTATACCTCTTCTTTCTTATAGCCATATATGCCAACTGGTCCACATCTGTACCTGAAATCTTTGATTCCCTTCTCGTTACAATATGTTTCAGACCAACTCCACCACAGCTCAGGTCTTTTGACTTCCTTAAGAAATTCCCCACAATTATCCCCTTCATTCAGCACTATCAATTTCTCCCTTCAGCTGGTTTATCTCAACAGCACACACACATGCTCTGTGGCCTCCTATCTGAATGCATACGCTAAAACCCTGTTCTTAATCTCATATGCCCTTCAGCTGCCACCTTACTTCAGTCTCTCTTCTGGAAAACGAGAGTCTACTTCCTTATATGCCACTGTCTGACCTTTTCCCATCCAGTTTCCCTCCCTTACACTCAACAAAAAATGATCTGATCAAGTTACTGTGTGTCTTCCCAATCTTTTTCATATCCTTTCTCATCCTACTTGACTTCTCAGAAGCAACTGTTATAAACAGATACTCCCTCCCCCAACTTTTTTTTTTTTCTTTTTAAACACACTGTCTTCTTTTGGTTTCCAGAGGATACATTCTGGGTTTTCTCCTAACTCAATGGACAGTCCATCTCATTCTCCTTTCCCAGGTCCTTCTCTGTTTGAATTCCTAATGATGGACCATTCCAGAGCTGGTGGTAGGCATTCATTCTATCTTTATAATTGCTATCCTCGTTTTATTCTGTGACAGATAACATACATAAGCTACTCACCATGGTTCGTGGAAGGCATGTGGTGCACACTTAATGCTAGTTCTCTTTCCCACTTTCCTTAAGGTACATGTAGCCTGACTGATAAAAGCCTCAGAAATTCAGCTCACCCAAGAACTGAGGTGCCTTTAAGATAAGCAAATTCAGAATTACTGAAAGAAGCTACATGGTTTCATGGGTTGGGAATAAATGTCAGCAATGACTATCCTGAGCTCAAGTATCTTGATTCTTCTATCCCATTTTTTTCATGAAAATAGACTGGAGATATTGGTCAGATTCTATAGGCCCCTTGGTGAAGGGATTCTTCCAGCCTTCAATTGAAAATAGGGACACTGTAATTGACTCTGTAACAAGACTACTGTGTCTCTGTAAGTCTTGTGATAGGAAAGAAGCTGGGAAGTGGGAAGCTCCTAAGAGAGAATTTTAAAATTCTAAAGTAAATACTGAATTAGCCTAAAAAGACTAGTAACATATTGTAACTTAAGAGGATGTAATACATATCCAGATCAAAACAAAAATGCCTATAATTTCTTTCATAAAATCCTAAGGGTTCAGGAAGAGTTGAGGATTCTCTAAATAGAGAAATCAAAGGATGTAAGAAAATTCTAGAGTTACCTAGTAGAGTTATATGGAGTAAACTGATATAGGACTTTCTAATAGAAAAATTTCTCCATTGAGGATCTACAAGTTACATTGAGACATTCTCCTTTTGGGATGTATAGGATATAGGGATTGCGGGGTTCTGCAGTTGCTGTAGTTTTCTTGTTGAAGAATAAGTTATAAATGATACATACTTTCTTTCCTTTTAATTTCCTTCTGATGCATTATGACTAGAGGCCATCCAAGTGGACAGAATTTCCCAGCTTGCTGTGTTGGAGCTAAGTCAAATGAGCCATGTTATCATCATGAAGCAAAAAAACAAAACAAAAACAAAAACAAAAAACAAAGCCCTTTGTGCCAAGGACATCTCAAATACCAAGTGGGCAGAGATGTGGTTTGGACCACACAGATGAAGGGAAATGAGACACATGAGTTTCAAAGGAAGTCCAAGTGTCAACAGTACTTCCATCTACATTTTTAAACATGGAACCTACAGTTCAGTTACTTCATGGGACTCTCATCTTTGCTTGCCAACCTCTCTTTCCCACTGCAGACAGATTTGTCCTTGTGGCAGGATACATGGCTACTGGCTTCTTCATTTCAGTAGCCCTAGTAGAAAGCCAGGACATAATTTCACCAGCATCTATATTAATCTCAGAGAAGGAGAATTACCAGCCCAGAGTAAGTCAGTTCTCCTTGCTTTGGAACAATTGCTGTTGCCAGGTACATCCAATATTATAACTAGCCTAAGCCTGGGACATGAATGCAGAGAAGAAAATGGACATAAAACTTGCCAAACAGATTAAAACAGAAATCACCAGCTACCACAGACTACTATAGTCTACATGATCCCAAAAATTATGACTGAAAAATGCCAGAAACTAGAGAGAACAAGACTTCAGCACAATACTGTGTTAAATGTCCTTTTTTGGGCTGCCTGGGTGGCTCAGTGGGTTAAGTGTCTACCTTCGGCTCAGGTCATGATCCTGGGGTCCTGGGATAGAGTCCTGCGTTGGGGTCCTTGCTCAGCAGGGAGCCTGCTTCTCCTTCTGCCCCTCCCCCTGCTTGTGCTCTCTCTCTCTCTGACAAAAAAATAAATAAAATCTTTTAAAAAATGTCTTTTTTTTTTAAATAGTAGAAACTGTATAAAGGTGTTGAAATAAGTGACTCGTTAAAGTAGTGAGTTCTTCATCTCTAAAGATGTTCAAACAGAGGCCAGAAGATAAATTCATAGTAATGTTTGAAGAACATTTTCAGTTGCCTTTGGTTGAGCTTCATGAACTATGGAGAAGGCACTCGGGGTTTGCACAAGATAGCAAGAAAGGGAGAACCTGCCCCTCACAGAGATTCAACCAGTGCATTTCTACTTGATCTCTTTCACATGCTAGACTTCCTTATATAGTTTTAGAAGTGGTTTTTATCAACAAAAAGTTGAAATCTACTCTGAAAACTGTGGTAGATAACCCTTGAATAGCAGATAAGAGCCTTTAGACTTTGAGATTTCCTATAATCCTGTACATAAAAAGAGATCAAGGATCATCCAAGTTCATTTTAATGATAGAATGCTATGATTTTACAAGCCTTTTGAAGTAAGGTGCTTCAGCCATGGGGCACTCAAAAGTACTAAGACAAGTTTCAGAATCTGGCTAGGATTGAAGCTAGTCCCGTGTCGGGTTCCCATGAAGCTAGTCCAAGCATGCTCCCTTAATAAGTGGCATTTGGTGTTTCTTTCACATGTTCTGGCCCCACATTCTAATGGGTCCAACCCAAGTCAAACTGTTAAATTTAAACTATTTTTTAAGAAGGCAAGGGAGAGGTGGCCAGCTATTCTCGTGTATTTCCAAAACATCACTCATTATCATCTCATCTAGGGAAGTGTGCAGAACAGGGCCTTTGGGTATGCATTTTGCAGATGAAGACACTGAGTGAATTGACTTGACTGAATTTCACAGGTAGTAGAGAGCTCTGACAAGTTAGTCTATTGACCGCTTTTATGGTTAAAAAACAGTTTGGATTTTAGAGTTACGGAAAGAAGTATGAGGATGGAAAGGGGGAAGATGATTCAGCTAGCAGGTAGGTCCAGGAATGCTGAAATTTCATATTCTCAGGGATGGCAGAGACAGGAGACCAGTTCCATTCATTGATTCAACTAATTTGGATTTATCAAGTGTCTTCTCTGCATCAGACACTCTGTTAGGTGCTGTGGTTCAAACATATGATGGGTTTATATTTCCAGTAAATCATCTAGTGGGGGAGAGATGCTAAACATAAAAATAAATGGTGATTTCCACGTTCAAGTTTTTGTGGGAAGGTCCTGGGGCATAAAAGACAATTTCTATAATTAAGGAGCTTGAAACATACAAATATACAAATATATTTATTTGCGCTAGCAAATGTCTTAATATTTCTAAAGGGAAGCTGTGGGAATGTATAACCATGGTACTATAAATAGAATGCTCTGCAAGCACTGAGGACAGACTTTTTTCTCCAGGAAGTTCTGCGGGAAGTTCTCAGAAGCAGCAACATTGCCAATTAACATGGAAGGAAGAACAGAATTTTGCTGCATCATTTAAAAATGATTCTAATAGTAGGAATTTCTTATACTCTGTCGGCTCAGTGTGGATGACATTTGTTATTTCTCAGCAACTGAGTCAGTAATATCCCCATTACACACCGATTCTGCTAGCTCCTGGACTCGAGTATCAGTGCAGCATTTTAAAATGGCATTGTGAATTTTTTTTAAGATTTTATTTATTTGAGGGGCACGTGGGCGGCTCAGTCCATTAAGCGTCTGCCTTCAGCTCAGGTTGTGATCCCAGAGTTCTGGGATCGAGCCCAGTGTCAGGTTCCCTGTTCAGCGGGGAGCCTGCTCCTCCCTCCCCCTCCGTTGCTCATGTTTTTGAGCTCTTCCAGAGTGCATTGGGATTGGCTTTTTACGGGCGTGTGTGTGTGTGTGTGTGTGTGTGTGGTGGAAAGAGTAGTTGTGCTTAGGAGCTAAAGCTATGTATATTAAAAACAGAGCTTTCCCCTTATTCATGACATTTATTCAATATTTACTATGTGCCAGGTACTATGCAAGCCACCTGCAAATACGAAGAGGAATAAAATAACCCTCCATTTCTAAGAACAAATAGCTCTTTTTATCTTTCTCTGTTTCTTTCTTACATACACACAGGTATATAAATACATACAATACACACATATATACAATATGTATATTTGATGTTTTTTTATATAGGAGTATGGGATTATGTGTGTGTGTATATATATGTAGGTGCAGACATATATGTATATATATGGATGCATGTATGCATGTGTCCGTGTGCACGCGCACACACACACACACACACACACATTTTTCCCCTCCTTGATCATCGTTCCTCTAAGCTGTGACTAGGCAGTTTCCCCAATCACTTGACCCAAAGGTAGCTCTCATGGTGTGGTGGTAAATTTGGTCTCTTGAATTAAAAAAAAAGTCCTTTTTTCTAGTGCTTGCTGATTTCCATGGTGGAAATAATTTCTACCATAGTTAATTTCCAGCTTCCATCTTGATGTCACTGAACATAGAGCGGGGACAGGAGGACAGGTGGCTCCTGCTTACCACTAGATGGCTCTGCCCAGAACCGAGACTTATAACCAAGAGGGAATCAAGATGTCACCTAAAATAATGATGTCACAACATAGGAAAGGAATTGGAGCCAAAATTATGACCCTAAGTGCCAGAGACATATGAAAATACATTTAAAAAGAACAACCAGAACTTTTTGACTTTCCTAGTTAAAATATCATTGCTTAATAATGATCTTAGGCTAACGTCCGAAATCTTTCCCAAGGCCTACAAGTGTCCACATTATCCTTCTTCCTTATTGCACTCCCTTGGCTGCTTGTCGTTTTATTAAAATGGCATCTGCTCTTTTTGGCCACAAGCCTGCATAGGATCTGCTCCCTGCCCTCAGGATAGCCAACAACCCATACTCATTTTTGAGTCTCGGGTACAATGTCCCTCCTCAGGGTAGATTTCTGAGCCTCCCTCTCTCCATTAGCTCATGTGTCCTGTTACACGTTCTCTCTCACAGGAGACCCCAACTTTTCTTATTAGCACTTACGGCAATTCGAGTTAAGCAACTTGTTACAAGTCTGTCTGTCTCCCCTCTCAAATGTAAGCTGACAGGGACTGTGTCTGCTTGTTTACTGCCAAATCCCCAGAGCTCGGCCCAGTGCTTAGTCTCTTAATCCGTTAATAATTGATTGGAATGGGGGAATGAGTGCAAAAGCAGGAATTTATGAGAGTCTCAAAATGACCAGTAGAGATTCTCAAACAATTTTAACAATTCCCTTCCATTCCAACTTCTCACTTAAAAGAAAGAGCTTTGTTTGCATAGTTATTTTGCCATAGAGTGTTTAGGGGAAGGGAAGGCTCCAGATCTCAAACGATCATTTTGGCTGTTTGTTACGTTAGCAGGAAAAGCAAGTAAAACAAAGAACTAAACATATCCTTTAGGAGCATAGCTGTGACTTGTACCTATTTTATTTTTAAATTATTTTGATTTTTCAAAGTCTCCTATCCACTAGTCCTACAGTGGTCTGACCAGTGGTATCACCTTTCCTTCTGGATTCTGCTCACGCTTGTCTCATCCAATCAATCAACTCACTAAAAAGAGGTCTGAGCTGCTTGAAAACTTTTTAGCAAACCTCCTCTTACTTCTCCACATCAAGGAAGAGGTGCATATCGCACTGCAGGGATGCTGTTGGAGGTTGTGCGGGTGTGGAAGCAGGGGGAGGCATTGGGAGTACAGTAGGTTCTTTGAAAGTTCTAAAGGCTTTTAGGGAAACCCGAGTCTCAGGCCCTCCGCTCAAGGTCCTTTGGGCAGTTTTCATGGCTGAAGGTCAAAACAAGGAAATACAGAATTCTCCAGGCAGAACATCAAGTGGGTTTTGAGTTTCACCTGCACACTTGAGAACCATCTCCCTCAGCACATGTAGATTTCCACATACTTCAGTTCAACACCGTCAGAGGAACACTGAAGTATTTTTTCTACTAACCTCTTCCTCTTCTCCCTTTGTGATTTGACATTTCCTTCCTAGGTTGGTTCTCTCCTAGAGGTTAGAATTGGGATTTTGAATTTTTAGCGCTGAGTATCCAGACGCTCTTTTGCCTTGTTTCAGCTTTGTTTCTGAGCTGTCCCCTGTGTCTCCAGCGACACAGGGTGCTTCTTTAGGCCACATGCCATCCTCTGTCCTCACTGTATTTACAGCTTCTTCAGTCCACTTCCTAAGTCTATAATCTCACTCACCCTTGCATTACTACTTGAGAGGCGAGCCTTCATTTCCAGAGTTGGGAGTATGGTTTTGATTAGAAAGCTCTGTTTTCCCCCTGGTCATCACATACTGGCTTTCAGGACCCCTGTCCACTTTTCATTACTATCTTCCTCTGGCCACAGATGGATGATCTCATCTTCTGTTTAATGACTTGACCTCATTTCTTCCCCTGAACCGTATTACATTATGGGTGACATTATTTACGTTTTCCTTTTTGCCCCCGTGACATGCTTCAGGCTGTCCATTTTCCCATGTGCTGGGTCAGAAAGCACAGGCCATGTGTTAGCACATCCTAAGGAGATTCCTTCTTTCAAAACGACCCCTCCTTGGGTCCTACAGAAGCCCTCAGACCTACATCTACTGAAGTCACAGAGACAATTGTGCCGAGGATGTCAACCATAGGAAAACCTTAGATTTGGAATCAGATTCGTATTTTTAGCTTAGAAAAGAAAAATAAACAGTTGAGTCTTCTCTTCAGTAAGAGGAGGGAGGAAGGGACTGTGAGGGGATGGACTTAGGGCAATAGAGCGAAGAATCTGGAGGTAAGAGTCTTGCTTTTGTAATCCCATCTTGTGTCCTTGCTTGAGTGATTTCTTCAGTCCTGAAGCTCACATTTTGTTCTGTTTTTCATTTAAAAAAAAATGGATCTAATAATACTTGTCCTGTTTGCCACAGAATTAATCAAAAAGTCTTGAGCACTTAAAAAGGTTTGGAATCAGCAAGACGATAAAGGTAGAGTGCAGTGTTTAAGAGCATGAAGCTTCTGAGTCACACTTGCTTGCTAAAGTTTAGGTCTTGACCTTGAACTAGTTATTCAACATCTATAAACCTTAATTTCTTTATCTAGAAAATGTGATAACAAAAGTTTTCACTTCACAGATTTTTTATGAGTGATAAATACAATAATTAAACTAAAGTCCTTAAAAGAGTGTTTCATAGAATGTGCTTAATAAAAACATTGGGTGTTATTACTATTAACAATGATATCTCTGCAACTTCTAAAGCAGTCTAAGAGAATGGAATTACATGGAATTATATTTGTTTATACATGTTTACTTACCTAATCTGATTTTGGATTCCTGAGAACAGATACCACGTCTTCACTTTCTTTCCTTAGCACCAACCACAGGGCCTGAGACATAGAAACTCAGTAAGGGATGTATGAACTTTAAAAGGAGACAGATGATGGGGCATCTGGGTGGCTCACTCAGTTAAGCATCTGCCTTAGGCTCAGGTCATGATCCCAGAGTCCCAGGATAGAACCCTACAGCATTGCCCCCCATCCACGACCCTGGGGGGTGGGGAGGGAAGTCTGCTTCTCCCTCTGCCCTTCCCCCTGCGCCCTTTCTCTCTCTCTCTCCAGTAAATAAATAAAATCTTAAAAAAAAAAAAAAAAAAGGAGATAGGTGACAACATCAGTGTCTCTGCACTTGAGCCTCTTCCAGCACAATTATTGGACAATTTCAAGTCCTCTCTTTCATTTGCCAGAATCCAAACATAACTCATCTCTTATGCTCTGTGTTGCAGGATGGATCTTCCCTTTCTACTATTAGGAGGTTCTGCTGGATACTTTTCTCCCACTCCTTATTTTTTTCTATAAAGCCCATTAAAAATCGTAACAACAAAAGTAATACAAAGTCACTCTAAAGTCCCAATTCAAATGTAAAAAAAAAATTTAAAGTGAAAGTTACTCCATCTTTTCTTCCGATTGGCGAATAATGTTGATATTCTGGCATGTACTTCTCCAAATTTTTCTTTGTGGAAACTTTTACATACATATCATATACAGTTTGTTGTTTTGTTTTAAAAATATTATACTATAAATATTAGTCTTGCCTTTTCTACTTGTATTGATGAATAATTTCATGAAAATACACAATTTGAAGAATATCACGTACATCTGGGCATTTGGGTTACTTTCTTTTTAGTTTTACATTTCAAATAAATATTTATGTATTGCTATCTCTTGATTCAGCAAGCTTAAATATTGACTATTTTTATTCTACTAAAAAAAGACGAGGTTTTAATTCTCCTCCTTTCTTTCCTGCCATTTTACCAATATATGTATTTTGAAGTATTGATTAAATTTGTATTCCATATTTTTGTTACTATGACTGTATAAACATTTGTTTTTCATTGCTGAACCAAGCAGTTCTTAGGATAACATTTTTTTCCCTCTTGAACAGCTCCCCAAATTTCTTCTTCCGAATTTGTTATTGCATAATTTTCTTGCCTTGTGGACATTAGGCTAGATCTTCCAACAGCTAAAAGAGGCTCTATAGGGTGCCTGGGTGGCTCAGTCGTTAAGCGTCTGCCTTCGGCTCATGTCAGGATCCCAGGGTCCTGGGATCGAGCCCCACATGGGGCTCCCTGCTCCACAGGAAGCTTGCTTCTCCCTCTCCCACTCCCTCTGCTGCTTGTGTTCCCTCTCTCACTGTGTCTCTCTCTGTCAAATAAATAAATAAATAATCTTTAAAAAAATAATAAAATAAGCTCTGTAAAATGTCTCTCAATCGAAGTTCTTACAAAGTTCAAACCAGCTACATAGTCTACCAGTTCCATTTTTCCTAGAGGTATCTTCTGGAGTCCTCTTTTATCTCTTCCAATCCGGATTTGGTTTTGTCTCTGCCTGCCATACTGCTGTTGTTCTGGGAATTTCCCCCAGTATCCTAGGAAGTGCTTTCACTTTTAATCTGTTTTGGGTTGCCTGTTTCGAGGAGCTCATGTGTTTGTTTCTCGACTGACTTGCTTATTATGCTGAGACATTTTCTTTGAGTAGATTCTTGAGAAAGAGTGCAAGGATATCTCACTCTTTGAAATTATTTCTCTTAGTTGCTAGTTTGGATGGGTCTAGAATTCTAGGTGGAGATTTATTTTTAATCAGAATTCTGAAAGTATCAGTCCATTACCTTTCAGCTTCCATTATCATTCATCTGATGCTGTTCGTATACAAGATTCTTTGTATGTTAATTCCAGACCCTTTGTATGTGATCAGGCTTTATTTATTTCCTCTCTGGAAGCTTTTGGACTCTCTTTTTTTATCTTGTTTTTTTAAGTTCCCAATCAGTTGTCTTAGCCTGTGCCTTTTAAATTTTTATTTTGTTTTAAATTTTGTGGGCTCTTTCAATTTGGAGCATCATGGCCTTCAGTTATATTTTATTTTGTTACTTATTTGTTATTTTTTTCCACACCATATTCTAGACATTTTATTTTTTATGATGCTTATTAGCTGCACTTTAGTACTTCACAGATTAATCTTCTAACATACTCATTTTTTCTCTGTATTATCTAGCTCTACTTTTTTGGTCCTATTTTCTGGTTATTTCTTGGTTATTTATGTCAATTTTCCTGCTGACTTTAAAAAAATGTCTATCATATATTTTTCTTCAGGAATTAATTTTTATTAGAGTCCCTCTTGTAGCATTTTTTGTTGTTGTTGTTTCATTGATGGAGTATCTTTTTCTGTTGTTGAGATATGACCTATCATGTAAAAATGTTCTGAGTTCTATTTCTTTTTGTTGTCCTTTATAGTTCATGGTAAAAACTTTCCTCCAAAATTTTGTAATCTTTGAGCTTTTAAAAAGCAAAAAGTTATTTTTGAAACTTTGGAAAGAAGAAACTCAGTGAGTAGGCAGAGTTTAGTTAGAAGGCAATCAAGTGGATGGTTAGCATTTTTCAAAGGACTTTTCCCAATTTTCAGAATTTATAGGCCTTTTCTGTGGGGCAGTTCAGGATCTTAAGAGAAGGACATGAGCCTCTTGTGAATAAGATAGAGGGAAAGGACCTAAGGTCCTTCCTTTCAGGCTCTGTCTCTTGATTTCATCCTCCATGAAATGATTTCCATCTGGAACATTAACTTTTATCCTTTTCTGAGCTTGTTTCCTCACATCTCCAGAATACTTTCCCCTAGTATCCAAAAATAGAGTGTTCCCATGAAACCTTTGGTAAACTGAAATAGTCAAAAGCAAAGAAGCAATTACCATTTTGTAAAAGGAAAAATCCACTTAGGAATCCCTTTGGTTAGCATAAACAGGTGCTGATGTAAGTCTTTTGTAAAAGCAAAGTGGTGTAAAGCAAACCTTTGGCTAGTGAGTGAACTTGTATATCTCTTCTCCTCTAGAGAGAGACAAGGGGTAGTCATTTATCTGCATAGGGTAGGGATGAAAATGACCCTTTCCTAGACTTCCAAACAATCTTCGTGCTCTGGTCCAGCCTCTTCACCACCACTTTCTTCTGCCTTAGTCTCTGAGATTTGAGTGGTTTCTGTGGGGGCAATTATCCCGTTTCTCATTGGTATCCTACTCCACTCTCACTTTATCTGCTCTGCTGAGTTATTTCCCATTCACCCTTTCAGATTCTGCTGAATCATACCCTGCAATTCAGTTATAGATACTTCAGTTTCATTAACAACTAAAAATGTCCTCTCTACTATTCTCTTTGTAAGCTTAGGGAAGAAGAGGGCAAGAACATTTTTGGTAACTTTAACTCTACTTTAACTGGTTGAGGTAAGGCAGTGTCATCAGTTTGAGCATTTTTTATTAGACCTTGATGGCTTTAATTACTTTATTTCATAACTGATGTTACAATTCTTTTTTTTTCTTTTATAGTTTTTTTGTTGGTTGATTTCCTCACTACTTTCTCATGTCACCTTTGAGGGAAAATAAAATAAATAAACAAAGTTCATGAGTAGTACAATATGACCATGAAGCAATAAAAAGTACTTGAAGTAACACTCATCTTTTTTTCATATTTCACAACATTGAAGTTTGCTAAGACTTTCTCTTACTACAAGATTTTCACTATTTCACACCATATTATTATAAAAAATTAATGGCATAAGATATTTTATAAAATAGGAAAATACACAATCATAACACTAAAAGTAATAGGTATAAACTTAAAAAATATAAAACTAGAGATAACAACCCCTCCCTCCCACACCTACAGACAATGATATTTCTATGATATATATTCCACTGTGGTCACATATATTAATTTTCATATGCATTCTGTTGATGCTTCTGTTGTATGACCAATGATTCAGTGGATTTTACATTTTAGTTGTTATTAAGAAGAGGATTTCAGTGAAAAAAGAATGAATAAATAAGATACTCCACACCCCTACCTTCATTCTTGCCTCGTTCAATTTCATGTTAATACTAAGTTGTTCATACTTAGTTCACACTTACTCATCTTCTAAATAAGCTTTTTCTACTCAAAATGAATTCCCTATGCATCTGGAGGTAATCCCTGCGTATTAGCAGGCCTCTTCAGTAACCTTATCTACTTGAGACTATTTATTTCTGGCCTGACATTGGGTTCCAGCCATGTGCAGCTACAATCACTCCCAGGTGACTTATAAAGGTGACTACCAAATGACACCTTAATTTCTAGCCTGGGATACTGGAACTATCTGACGGTTAGTTTAAGGCATTTCTCAGGCTGTTGATGACTTACTCATAAAGCTGTGCCACTATGGAGGTATAACCAATGCAAAAATCTCCTGGATGAGCTATGATAGAAAGCATGCACTGGGATTTGGATGGAACCAACTTCGTTTCAGGCTCTGCCACTTTCTGGTTAATTGATCTTGGGAAAAATCATCTCTTTGAGGTGATTCTCATAATCATCAAGATCTAGAAATTTTTCAAATAAGTGTCCAGTGCTTAGGAGGTACTCAAAAATTATAGTGCTTGCTACTATTACTTTTAGGTATAGCAGAGAACTTCTGTAGGGATACCTATGTGAAGAATAGAAGTAATTCCAAGAGGACTTCTGACCTAAATATTCCTTCCAAGGACTTCCCTTAGTGCTGGAAATACCTAGGGAACACAATTTGTCATATATATCAGCAGCTGACAAATCAATATGTGACAGTGATGCTATGTGATGGTTCTATGAGAACTATAGAAAGCATCCTCAGATCCTTTTTGGATGAAGCTGAGATATAAATAACTTTAACAAAACTAGAGGCATGAGTTAGGGGGCACAATATTTCTGACGCACATAATCTATTTGGCTATTAATATATTTAATACATTATTGTAAGCAGTTAAATGTTTTCCAAAAGTTATTGATCTGGATAATTATCTAACAAGACACCTCTAAGTGCCATGAAAGAACCAGGCATAGAGAAGCCTGATTTCCTAAGGGGAAGTGGGTAGAAAACATGAAACACAAAATAGGCATGTTGAGGTAGGCTCCTTGAACAAGATAAAGACATTATGTTTCTGGGTAGGGAAGGAGGATTCTAATAGAGTTGGGGGCATCTATCAGAATTTAGATGGGGCATTTTTTAATATTAGTTTAGTTTAAATTGTCATTGGCCAGTTCTCTAGCCAAGTCCACTTTCTCATGACTCATTCCACGTTAGTGTCATATGGATCACTTGGAAAAAAATCAACTCTATATTGGACATCATTTCCCCAGTATCTGGGATTACACTATAAAATTTCTCCCTTGAGCCATCTTCCCTATGTCACTTTGTTGAATACATTTTTTAGATCTCTCTGTAGTGAGGAGAGAATGTTTTAATAGATCTTTTTTTTTTTTTTTTCCTATCTGGGTTGGCCCTAGAAATAAAGCCTATGCTCCTTGGAGTGATGATGAGCCTTAGGTGAGATTTGCTCATAGCCACGGCAGAGCTTCTTGGAGGAATCTCACTGTGTCATCCTTGCTTATGTCTTCTGCCAAAAAAGGACTTTCTTTAAGTTCTGGCTTTAATAGGTCTCACATCTTGGAATCTATCAAGTCCTATTGATTATTGCTGCACTGCTCAAAGATGTTTTTCATTTGTCTCTAAACCTTGATTTCAGCCCAAGTGTTTGGATGACTCAGATAATAATTATTACCTTTGTGCAGTTTGGAAGGGGGAATGCTTGAATTTATATAGGCACATACTTAACCTAAGGCTTCCTTTAATTATTTTTTTCCCATACACTTCTGGTAAAATTTTTCAATACAGAGATTTGGGAAAAAAAGCAAAACAAAAAAACACAACTATGTCATCTCTGCATTGTTGTCAAAGTAAATTTCCTCCTATTGTTTCCACTGCTTCATATCATGTTCAAATTAAATGAATTTACAAGCTCACTTTAATAGCAGACTTATGCCTGCTTAGTATAATATTATAATATATTTTTATATATAATATGTTATATTATAATATAATATATATTATATATAATATTATAATATATTTATAATATAGTTATAATAAAGAATGGCATAATTAAACAAGAAAAGAAGAAAAGTGTTACAGGGAATCAAACCTGGGTAAGGTATTTGTTTTAGCACCTTGAAGTGATGAAATTGTTTTTGCAGAAAACAAGAAGTTTAGAAAGATGGCTCCTTAAAGGATAAGGCAGATTTTAGTGGTATATGCAATAGGAAAGGACATTCTATAAGAAACTATCAACAAAGGAAGGCAAGGTAGGGAAATAATTCAATGCCTTCAGGGATATTGGCTAAAATATCCATTATAATTTTTAGACAATAGTAACAGCAGCAGTGAAAATTACTATTTAAGTGCTATCATTTACTGATTACCTATTATGCATAGTCTTTTATATATTTTAATCCCATGTTACTCTTATTACAACAGCATTTTAGATA
This sequence comes from Mirounga angustirostris, assembly GCF_029215605.1. NCBI lineage: Eukaryota > Metazoa > Chordata > Mammalia > Carnivora > Phocidae > Mirounga > Mirounga angustirostris. The sequence goes on along the minus strand of NW_026991712.1, from coordinate 18,180,700 downwards.
AGTCAGATTATTTTTTAACTTGCAAATAAGAAAACTCAACCTCTCTGAAGTTAAGTAACGTGCTAAACTAAGTGGTAAAAATGAAATTCAACTGAACTGAAAATTTCTTGTGTTTTTGTAACATTATGAGTTTGGGGAACAAAATGTGATCTTGCTACTGGGGAATCATCAGAATGATGCATAATCTGGAACCCCTCACCTACCATATTGAAGGAGACAGGATAAAAAAAGAGAGAGAGAGAGTGAGAGAAAGAAAGAGGATTTTGAAAGGGTGGGGTTTATCACAAAGAAACAAGTTTGGTATACAGAGACCAAGAAAAATGGATCTCTTCCATTAAAGCCCACTAAGGAAACAGAAATTCAGATTCTGGAGGCACAGAGGGTCCCCAACAAAATCAACTTAAGGAGGTCCACACCAAGACACATAGTAATTAAAATGGCAAAAAGTAGTGATAAAGAGAGAATTTTAAAAGCAGCAGAAAATAAAACAGTTACATCCAAGGGAAACCCCACAAGGCTATCAGCTGATTTTTCAGCAGAAACTTTGCAGGCCAGAAGAAAGTAGCATGATGTATTCAAAGTACTGAAAGAAAAAAAAAATTGCAACCAAGAATATCCAGCAAGGATATCATTTAGAATAGAAGGAGAGGTAAAGAGTTTCCCAAATGAACAAAAGTTAAAGGAATTCATCATCACAAAACCAGCCTTATAAGAAATGTTAAAGGGGATTCTTTGAGTGGAAAGGAAAGACCATGAGCAGGAGTAAGAAAAGTAGGAAGCAGTAAAATTAAGTAGATCTATAAAATTCAGTCAAGGGATTCACAAAATAAAAGGATGTAAAGTCTGACACCATATACCTAAAACATGGCAGGGAGAGGAATAAAAATTTAGTGCTTTCAGAATGGTTTCAAACTTAATATAGACTGTTATATGCATAATATGTTATATGTAAACCTATTGGTAACCACAAATCAAAAGCTAGTAATAGATATGCAAAAAATAAGGAGAAAGGAATCCAAGTACATTACTAAAGAAAGCCAGCAAATCGTGAGAGAAGAGAGCAAGAGAAGAAAGGAATGGAGAAGAACTACTAAAACAACCATAAAACAAGTAACAAGATGGCAATAAATACACACTTACCAATAGTTACTTTGAATGTAAATGGATAAACACTCCATTCAAAATACATAGAGTGACTGAATGGATAAATAAACAAGACCCATCTATATGGTGCCTACAAGAGACTCATTTCAAACATAGACACATGTAGATTGAAAGTGAGGGGATGGAAAAGCATTTATCATGCAAATGGAAGTGAAAAGAAAGCCAGCGTAGCAATACTTATATCAGACAAAATAGACTTTAAAACAAAGACTGTAACAAGAGACAAAGAAGGACACTGCATAATCATAAAGGGAACAATCTAAGAAAAAGGAATTACAATTGTAAATATTTATGTTCCCAATATGGAAGCACCCAAATGCATAAAGCAGGTATTAACAAGCATAAAGGAAGTAATAGATTGTAATACAATAACAGTAGAGGACTTTAACACCCTACTTACATCAATGGACAGATCATCCAAACAGAAAATCAATAAGGAAACAGTGGCTTTGAATGACACATTGGACCAGATGGATCTAACAGATATATTCAGAACATCTCATCCTAAAACAGTGGAACACATGTATTTTCAAGTGGACATGGAACATCCTCCAGAATGGTTCACATGCTAGGCTACAAAACAAGTCTCAACAAATTCAAGAAGACTGAAGTCATAGCATGCATCTTTTCCAACCATGCTATGAAACTAGAAATCAACCATAAGAAAAAATCTGGAAAGAATACAAATACATGGAGGTTAAATAACATACTATTAAACAATGAATGGGTCAACCAAAAAATCAGAGGAGATAAAAAAAGACATAGAGACAAATGAAAATGAAAACACTATGGTCCAAAATCTTTGGGATGCAGTAAAAGCTGTTCTAAGAGGGATGTTTATAGCAATATAGGAGTACCTCAAATAGTAAGAAAAACCTCAGATATAACAACATAACCACACCTAAAGGAGCTAGAAAAAGAAGAACAAAGAAAGTCCAACAGTAGAAAGAAGGAAATAATAAAAATTAGAGGAGAAATAAATGAAATAGAAACTAAAAAATTATAGAACTGATTGATGAAACCAGGAGCTGGTTCTTTGAAAAGATCTACAAAATTGACAAACCTTTAGCCAGATTTATAAAAAAAAAAAAAAAAAAAAAAAGGACTCAAATAAACAAAATCAGAAATGAAAGAAAAGAAATAACAACCAGTACCACCCAACACCACAGGAATACAAAGGTTACAAGAGAATATTATGGAAAATTTTATGCCAACAAAATGGACAACTTGGAAGAAATGGAAAAAATCCTACAAACACATAACTTCCCAAAACTGAATCAGGAAGAAATAGAAAATTTGAACAAACAAATTACCAGCAATAAAATAGAATCAGTAATCAAAAAATTCCCAACAAACGATAGTCCAGGGCCAGACAGCTTCACAGCTGAATTCTACCAAACATGTAAAGAAGAATTAATAGTCATTCTTCTCAAACTATTCCAAAAAATAGAAGAGGAAGGAAAGCTTCCAAATTCATCCCATGAAGCCAGCATTACCCTGATACCAAAACCAGATAAAGACACTACAAAAAAAGAGAACCATAAATCCAATATCTTTGATGACTATAGATGCAAAAATCCTCAACAAAATATTAGCAATTGAATCCAACAATACGTTTTAAAAAATCATTCACCATGATCAAGTGGGATTTATTCCTCAAATAGCCAAAGACCCCAAATAGTCAAAGGATTTTTACTGCTTCAAAAGTAAAGATCAATCTCCCTTCATGTCACCAACGACTTGACTTTCATGACTACATGATAGGGTCTCATTATAGTACAATATGCTTATTACTCTTACTGAAAAAACAAAAATGCTATTTCTCTTGCTAGAATCTGTAACGCTGTACTTCATTCCTCCCCCAGACATTGCATTTTCTGCCAGGTAAATTCCTATTCATTCTTTCAAACTAATTTCAGATTTCCTTTTTGAAATTGTCTCAAATAGCTTCTGACATTTATTTCTTCCATCTATTAGGCAGAGTTATGTATCTATATTTTAACACTATTTATATTCTACTAAAATCAGGTGTTTTTTTCTTCCTTCCCTACTAGAGTATATGCTTCTTAAGGGCAGAAATAGCTGTCTTTTGATTCTTTAGCCCCTGAGTGAATGACAGTCAGTAATTTTTAAAGTTTATGTTAAATAAAGATTAACTTTATAAGCCAATCAAAATGATGTTTCATCTGTTCACTGATAAAGTTGCTTCTTAAAGATTAAGGTAAAATCAAGTCCTTTTCTATTTTCATTTATGGACAATCAATATAAAATAATGTTTTGCTTTAAGCACATAAAATATTTTGCAATATGAATCACCAAAGTCTTAAAAATTTATCATTGCATTCCTATACACTCATTATGAAGCAGCAGAAAGAGAAATTAAGAAAATAATTCCATTTACAATTGCACCAAAAATAATAAAATACCTAGGAATCTTTAAAGTAACCAAGGAGGTGAAAGACCTATACTCTGAAAACTATAAAACATTGATGAAAGAAATTGAGATGAAGATACACATATCCACCCTAAATTCAGAGTACCAAAGATCACTACTGTTTTCCTATTGGAACCCATTAAGGCTATATCGTAGAGAGCATAAATCAAGCTTTGGTTGGAGGGAGGGAGGGGCTGGCAGGATAGCTCCTAGGCTAAAAACAACCCTTTTTTTTTTTTTTAAGATTTTATTTATTTGACAAAGAGAGACACAGCGAGAGAGAGAACACAAGCAGGGGGAGTGGGAGAGGGAGAAGCAAGCTCCCCGCCAAGCAGGGAGCCAGATGCGGGGCTCAATTCCAGGACCCTGAGATCCTGACCTGAGCCGAAGGCAGACACTTAACGACTGAGTCACCCAGGCACCCTAAAAACAACCCTTTTGTATACATCCCTTTAGTTTTTCCCTAAAGATGGGTGGAAAGTCACAGACTGGATATCAGGAAAAAAGGAAGCAACTCCACAGATTAGGAAGTTGACTGTCCCCGAGGCTGCCCCTCTAAATATTTTAACTTTTCTCTTTATCCTTCTTTTTCGGATCATTGGCAAGTCACACTTCTCCTATGGTGTCAAATAATTTGCTCTTCCACATTTAAAGCTTGGTATATCTTGAATCTCTGTATTAGAGCAAGGAAAAATAAATATATGTATGTGTATGTCTTTATAGACACATAAATTGATCATGAAGAATATTCCAACAGACATTTGAAAATAATTTTTTCTGGAAGATATAATTATGGAAGATCTTGATGGGTTGGCTTTTATTTTATGCTTTATTTATTTTTGGTATTGTTTGAAATTTTTTTAAATAAGAATGTTCTGCTTTTGTAATTTAACCAGAGAATGGATTTAAGCTAATTTTAACTTCCAAATATCACAAAAGATTATTTGGCTGAGTATCATGTATAGAAAATGGGAGGAAACCTTCCCATAAACTGGTCTGAGCTTATCCTGAGTGTTTTATTTTTACTTAATCCTGGGTACCATATTTTAGAGGTGAGGTGAACATTGAAAAATAGAGTTTATAGAAATGGTTGACGATAGGAACCAAGGCTGCCACATAGGGATTGTGTTGATTGAGAAAGGACATGCTAAAATCTGATGAGGGCAGTCTCCCACGGCGTTTTGTAGCTATGGAAGCAAGCAGGCAAACTGTCCCATCTCATAAGAGACTTCTAAAATTTGCTGGTGTTTAAATGATGGAAATTAATTCAAATTATTTAAAAATCAGTGTCTAGGCTTAATACTTATGCCATGGGCCACCTGAACGTAATCTCTGATCAAAGAGGAAAGTGGTCATGATAACAAGGTACTAGAAACTAGTTAAGTAGAATAGCTAAAGTCACCAGAGAGTTTTTCTCCTAAAGAATTCAGAAGAAAAACTTTTAAATGATTAAAGAGGTACAGAAAGGACATGACTCTCTTGTCAACTTTATTTTCAGAAGCTTGAGGACATTAAGGATAAGGAAGTTGGGATCCCTGCAATGTGTGGGATGATTCATTATCTCTAAAATCTTTCCAAAGATTGTGTGAGTCTTCATCTGAGCCATAAAGGAAGGATACAGTATTGCTATACTTGCTTTGTCTTTCAGGAAGTCAATGCAAATTGAGACCATGGACCATCAAAGGACAGTGTGTGATTTTTTTTTTTTAATGGCCTTTTTTTAAAAGTCTATTGGATTTCTAGGCTCCCCACTAGAAAGCCTGAATACATATATCTCTTTTTAACAGGCAAATAAGAATGTAAAAAATAAGTTTTCTCTGAATCTCTTTACATTTCTCATTTTAATAAAAATTTTAAATGTGTGGTTATGTTCAGATATGATTTAAAGCTTCGGATACCTGATGATGCTAGTTGTGTGGTTGGTTTTTGTGTTTTGTTTTGTTTTTTCCCATTTTTACACCATGTCAAGAAATGTATTTCTTTGTGCAAAGGGTTTACCTTTAAATTAAAACAACATACTGGAAGCCAGGAGACTTTGGTTAGGATTTAATATTAAGGGCTTATAATACACCAGGTGCCACATGCTATGCTGGGGTAGGACCATTTCATCTTGCAACACCTGTATGATGAAAATACTTATTCCCTATTGTTCCTGTGGAAACTGAAGCACAGAGAAGTTAGGCAACTTGTTCAAGGTCAGAAAGCTGGTAAATGGTGTGAGTTGGGATTTGAACCCAAGCAATCTTGCTCTAGTCTGCATCCTTGACCATTATGCTCTGGTGCCTATCGAGTCTTAGACTCATTTTGATTTGGGGTAGAAGATGACACTGAAGTCTAGTAAATTTCTTCCTCATCTTAATATTTTAAGTAATTTCAGATAAAAGCCAAAAACTTAACACCTAGCTGATAGCGGGAAATGCTTACTAAGTAATGAATTAACAAATTAATATGCAAATGGTTGGTGAGCCCCATAATTTGCACACTTATACACACACATACATATTTGGATTCTTCATTTTCCTTAAAATAGTGTTGACCATAAAGTTGATGCAGTGTTAAAACAACAAACAGGGCATTGTAGAGTACAAGTTCTCCCAACACTTCACTAATACTTTTCTCATTGAATCATCAAGGATTACTGGCTAGATGGTATAGTGGATATTAGTTGATTGATATTCCTTTCCCTGGTGTGCTTTTTCTCCTCTCCCCTACTCAACAAGTTCTATTTTCTGTTTTCTGTAGGAAGATCAGGAGGTCCTAATAGGTCCAAGAGGGAAGCTGGGACTTCATTTCCAGGTCCAAGAGTGAGGTATACGACCCACACTGAGGAAGTCATGTATCTGACCACAGTGATTGCTTTGGAGTTTGGGGAGAAGAGGAGGCACATATTCTAATGAGAATAAATTTCTAGACATCTGTTAGAATGTTAGGCCAAAGGCTGCTCACTGGATAGATAATGTAGTATGTGTAAGAAGGAACCAAAGCTGCTACAACTCTCTTTTGCTACTGTTCTAGAAGTCAAACCAGGGATGAAGTCAATATATGGATTTGGGAGAAATAAGAGAAGCTTGGAGCCAGAGTCCTAATGACAACGTGAACATCTGAATCAACCTACACCTTATGTCTAATCTATGTTGGATATTTAATTGCATGAAGCAAGAAATTCTCTATTTAAAAATTTTGTTTTAGTTCTTATTATAAAACATACCAAACATTCAGAGAATAATTTCACTACTGCTTATAGCCCAGACCTAACTTTAACACTTTTCCCTATTTGCCTCAGAACTTTTAAGGAAATAATAAAAATAATCGTCAAGTTCAGACACAGTGGAAGCCATGTGTATATACCTTCCCAATCTAATTCCCTTTACTTATCAAATCTTAAGATTTTGCTATATTTTCTTTAGAACTTTCAAAAAAATAAAAACAATTACAGAATCAGTTGAAGGTTTTTCTCTTCCCCTCCCCATCCTACTCCCTTATTCTGTTAGGGATAACTGATATGGCTGACATATATATTTTTCCCACCCTTTGTAAAATTTTAATAATTTTGTTATATATGCCTCCATTGTAGTAATAATATAGTATCCTTTATGAGTTTTCAACTGCATAAGTGACATCTACTGTTCACAATATCCTACAACTTGTTTTTTTAAGTCACTATTATGTCTATTATTATTTTTAAGAGTTTATCCAGTGTTCTTACTTTTTTATCCTTAGCTGCATTGTGTTAGATTGATAAAACTCTCTGTATTCCCTTTTTCTTTGCCATTTTGAAAGCTATATTTCTATTCTTTCTGTGGTAATCCTCAAATGTTTAACACACACACTTAACTATGTTATTTTCTAATGGGGTCTAACATTAGTAAGTATTCTGACTTACTCTTGAACAAAGCAAAGATCTTAGCATGCATTAAGCATAAAATAAACTTTCCTTCTTCCTTGATATTGCTTTCAAAATTTGACTTCTACTTAAAAAAAAAGAATGAAACAATATTATTTTCTCAGAGTTGTTTCAAAAAAGTAAGAAAATTGTATGATCAGGTTGGCTTTATAGAAATAGACCTCATATGATTCTCTTTCCTGCCCTTTTCTCTTCACCTAGTACAGCTAGTATAATCTCAGCTCTTTAGCCTGTATGACGTCTTCCCTCCTCCAAGAATCCTTTACTGGCTATCTGAGTCCAGTGATGAGCACATATCTGAAATTTTTCAACACTTAGTGACTTTGACTTTCATTTGACTATCAATTTTCTTTTTTTTAAGATTTTATTTATTTATTTGACAGAGAGAGACACAGCAAGAGAGGGAACACAAGCAGGGGGAAGAGGAGAGGGAGAAGCAAGCTTCCCCACGGAGCAGGGAGCCCAATGTGGGGCTCGATCCCAGGACCCTGGGATCATGACCTGGGCCGAAGGCAGACGCTCAGTGACTGAGCCACCCAGGCGCCCCATGACTGTCAATTTTAAATAACATTCTAGTATCTTACTATCTTGACTTTTAATTTAATTCTCCATTGTTATATTGATAGTTTTCAATTTTTCCTTAAGTATCCATTGTGTTTTTTGAGGAAAAGCTGCATAATCTCATAATTCTTTGTAACCCCCACAGCAGGTGCTCAATAAATGCTTCTTGATTATCTATCAGTAAGTGAAACATTCCCAAAGGGGTTGAAACCCAAGATTTAGTACGTGGTCATGAAGGAGCCATGGTGTTAACTGATGAATTGTGGAGAGACTTCATGCTGTGTAACATGAAGAAAAATATCTTCAACTAAGACAGCAGTTTACCCAACACCCATACTATGCTAATCAAGCTGTTCTCAATTCCCTTTCTGTGAGCTCCTGAACATATGGAGATAGTTAAACTGCTAGCACAGGGCAAAAAGAGCCACTGAGCCACTGAGCTGTGCAATAGCCAAAAATCACACAACTCTCAACGCAGCAACTGACAATGACCCAACTTATCAGGCATGTTTGTATGAGGAACAGCTTACCAGTAATTTTTTCTTCTTGTGGTTGTCATGGTATCAATGTGTGTGTGTGTGCAGAGGTGTTGGGGAATATAGAAGCAACATAGCGCAGCAGGGGGCACTGTAATGTAAAAGTCAGAAAAAGACATACGGGGATTTGAAATCCTGGTCGTATTATTTACTTGCGTTTTGTGACCTGGGAAAAATTACTAAAATTGTTTGAACATCAACTGCCTTGTCTGGAAAATGGGTATAAAAATGTTCAGCTCCTAGGATTATTATTTTTTTAAATATTTTATTTTATTTATTAGAGAGAACGAGAGAGAGAGAGAGAGAGAGCGAGAGCATGAGAGGGGGGAGGGTCAGAGGGAGAAGCAGACTCCCCAGCGAGCAGGGAGCCTGATGTGGGACTCGATCCCAGGACTCCAGGATCATGACCTGAGCCGAAGGCAGTCACTTAACCAACTGAGCCACCCAGGCGCCTGCTCCTAGGATTATTTTTAAAGAGCAGAAAAGGTATATTGCATAGAAACTGTGTTGGCTAGTACACTGGATAGCATATGATAACTAATATTTGAATTTTTATTAATTGTACTGGATGGGGAAAATAAAACAGCCAAGAAAATACAGACAGTAGGGCAGTGGTATTTACTAATAAAAAATTACATGGGAGAATTGCTTTTCCTGTAGGTGAAGAACTCCTTCAGCCAAGCTTAGGTCTGGTTAGCTAAGAAACATTATGAATGCCTTTTTGGAATTGCTTTTTTCTTAAAATTTTATTTTATTATGTTATGTTAATCACCATACAATTACATCATTAGTTTTTGATGTAGTGTTCCATGATTCATTGTTTGCATATAACACCCAGTGCTCCATTCAATACGTGCCCTCTTTAATACCCATCACCGGGCTAACCCATCCCCCCACCCCCCTCCCCTCTAGAACCCTCAGTTTGTTTCTCAGAGTCCATAGTCTCTCATGGTTCATCTCCCCCCCCGAATTCTCCCCTTTCATTTTTCCCTTCCTACTATCTTCTTCTTCTTCTTCTTCTTCTTCTTCTTCTTCTTCTTCTTCTTCTTCTTCTTCTTCTTCTTCTTCTTCTTCTTCTTCTTCTTCTCCTCCTCCTCCTCCTCCTCCTCCTCCTCCTCCTCCTCCTCCTCCTCCTGCTCCTCCTCCTCCTCCTCTTCTTCTTCTTCTTCTTCTTCTTTTTTTAACAAAGCATTGCTACAACAATTCTTTGTTTTGCTAACTATAAGGGAAACCTACCATGGATGAAAGCAAAGAATATGCCTCTATTTCTGCCTTCTTGGACTTGGGAATCTCTGAAGCTTTTCCATTCACTCACTCACTCGCTCACCCATGTATTCAATAAATATTTGGCCCCTTCTATGAACACATGGACGTGAAAGGCATTGCAGTTTGAGATACCTACAGTTCTTTTGGTCTAAATGAATTTAAAGGTTAGCCTGAGGCTCAGTACATAGTAGGAACTTATCACATAATTGTTGAATGAATAGATGATTTTGTAAGAACAGATGTCTGCTGGCTAAGACAAGTAAATAAATGGATGTTGTCTCACAAGTCTGTGTGAGTATGCTGGAGATTTACATGGATATCTAGCATGGTGCTATTAGAAGATGTATAACTGTAATCTGCATTGATTTACCTCTTTTCAATTCATGTCTTATATACATTCTTTTTTCCCTTGGATCTGTCACCTCACTTGCTAGTTTATAGTGGATATAAGTCTTAGAAACAGAAAGCATTTACAAGACAGGTTATGAAGAAATCCCAACATGAATGGTGGGTACATGGTGAATGAGAAGAGGACACTTGGGTTTGGGGCTCAGTTTCTTCACTGAGTTACTGTGTGACTTTCACTGAGTCCCTTCTCTTCTGTGGGCTTTATGTCTACGATCTGAATGAGGAAATGGGGTTAGACTAACTCTAACCTCAAGGTTTTTACCAGCTCTAAAATGTTCAGCGACATTGAAATTCAAAGAATAGAAATATTGGAAAAGGCAGCCTCATGTTGAGCAAAAAGCCAGGCAGGCATGGTTCAGAGTCTAGCTGTTGTGATGGCTGTGTGACTCAGGGCCAGTTGCTCAGAGAAACCTTAGAGTAACACTGTGGTTTAGTGGAGGGGAGTCTGGGCTTAGGTGGAGTTCAGACCCCAGTTTTGCCATTGTGTAACCCTGTGAATTGGGACAATTTATTTAGCATCCTTTCACTTCCTTTACCTCAAATTTAAAGATGCACTTAAGCCACAGGCTTTTAAAAATGAATATTTGGAAAGCAGAGCAATATTTGAATATATATATTTAACCAATATAAATATATATATTTAAGAGCTAGCAGTTATACTGTAGAAGTATATAACTGTGTATGTGGACATGGTTATGTATATAATGTATATATGGTTAGGATAATAATGCCTACGCTGTCAGTTTATTGTTATTTGTAGGGTTGTTTCGAAGAATGTATAGACACTTGTTCATAATCATGGCATCCATTTAAATGAGAGGTAAGCATATGTTAGACAAGAGCCTGGCAACTTTATGTGTTACTGTTGTTTTTAGGGATTGGTGTAATTATAGAAGGTTTTACAGAAAGGTGATCAGAGCTGGATTGTGGAGGACTGTTACAATTCATAATACCATTCTCACTAGATATTTGGCATATTCTTTTTTGAAAGCAAACTATATGTGGTAGACGCTGTTCTAGGAATGGAATGAATAGGAGAGACTAAGTATCCACCCTTTGTTTAGAATATATTCCAGAAAAAGACCTTGTCAATATAAAAATAAATAGTTTTGGTAGCAAAAATTTCTATAAGGTAAGTGAAGCAATGCTAGGGACTCATGGCTGATGGGAGAGGGGATGAAATGAGATTTAGAAAACTGTTAGTAAAATGTGTAGGAACTGAAGATTCTTTTGAGTATTGTCTAGAGGGAAACTGTTCTTAACACAGAAGTATAAAGTTGAATAATACATTTTCCTTTGACTTATATTATTTTATAACCATTTTCCTTTGCTATTTAGCCTGAATCTTAAATGCCTGTGGTCTCCTCATCCACAAGTTGTTTGTCTGTTTCACATTCTCTGACAAGTGGGTGATCCAAAATGTAGTGAATCCACACTGGATTGGGTCTACACTGTGTCAGACAAGGGGGGGCATATGGCAATTTTTATTTGACTCGATAGTTTATTTTAGGTTTATATAGGCAGAGCCATGGATGCTTGAAACACTTTTTGTTTAAAACTAAACATTTTAGTTTTAAACTAAAATTTGGAATTTGGAATTTGGAAGTTTCAGGTACAGTGCTTAGTTCAGGACTTTGGGTGGGTGTGGTTGTAATACACCCATCTTTCCTTCTCTCTGTCTTTGACCACATGAGCATTAACACAAGAAAGTCTTGTGAATCTTGGGAGGGGAAATTAAACAGTTGGAAAATGAGGCCAGGAGGTGAGCTTTGATGCTGTGCCTATCCCACCTTGCTCCTCAAGCAACTTCAGATGGGGTGCACATGAACACTGTGAAGACACACCATCAAAGTGTAGGTGATGTGCAGGAAACCAAGGTACACTCAAACCAAAAGAGCTACAGAACATCCGGCACCAGTTTTGCACTTTCTTTTAATCCTTTAAGATTGGGGGTATGGGAAGAGGAACATGGAGCTATTTGAGAAGTCCTTCTCATGATGCGGATATGGAGACAGGAAGAACAGCTGCTGCTTTTTATGGAGCAATGAATGAGAACTCCTTTTCCTGAGAATTTCTCTGTGCTAGACATCACACACTCTGACAAGCTGTATCTCAAAGTATAACTGAACAATGGTACTACTTAAATCCAAACAACAGTTTTCCATGTACAAAGATCAGAAGTTGTTCGTCACTGTAATCGTAACAAATCTCTTTTTTAGATATATAGGGTTTTAAAAAAGCATGAGTTCTGAGTCAAGATTGGTGGATTCCAATCCTAACTTCACTACTTTTTTTTTTTTTTTTAAAGATTTTATTTATTTTTGACAGAGAAAGAGACAGCCAGAGAGGAACACAAGCAGGGGGGAGCAGGAGAGGGAGAAGCAGGCTTCCCGCTGAGCAGGGAGCCCGATGTGGGGCTTGATCCCAGGACCCTGGGATCATGACCTGAGCCGAAGGCAGACGCTCAACCGTCTGAGCCACCCAGGTGCCCCTTCACTACTTTTTTGATATGCGATTTTGATGAATGTCTTTCTCTCTGTGCCACATTATTTCCATTTGTGAAATTAGAATGAAGATAGTATTGACTAACCTGTAAGGATTAAGTACTATAGTAAGTGTAAAGCACTGAAACTGGGCCAGTGACTGGCACATAGCAAGTATGCAGTAAATGCCAGCTAGTATTATTACTCTAATATTACAGCCCAGGAGAAGGTAGCTTTGGAAAATTAAGTGTCTTACCCATGAACATGCAGATAACAGGGGCAGTATTTGACATTTGACCCTGATTCATTCTCTTATTTTTTGAATCCACATTGCATGTAATGCCCTGTGATTAACATGGAGGAGAAAGATGAAAGACGTAGTGCTTGCTCTTATGACAATTTCCTGGTCTCTTCTTCCTTGGAGTAGTAGGAAACCCATGTCATAAGAAGCTATGGCAAAGAAGAGTGTTGGCCTATATCTTAGCACTTATTAGCCTTTACCCAAGAAATTCAGAAAGTATTTGCTGAATACATTCAAAAGTATTTCAAGATTTTTCACCAGATCTTCAAAAAGGTTACACAGAGTGATGAATAAAATAGCATTAGGTGATAGGCTTTGATTTTGTGAACTAGCAAATTCCAAAATATATCGCCATAATGGGATAAATAAAGAATAATAATAGTATCCTGGTTATTTTTGCAAACAGGAGGTCCCTTGACTAGATGAAAAGAAGATATATGGCAATTAGAGGGGCTAGTTTGGAATGGAGGAGTAGGTACAGGAACAAAGAAAAGGAGGCAAACAGAAATTTTCTCTTTATGTAGATCTGACTGTATCACTCTCTCTCCAACACAATTCCGGGGCTTCCCTTGCCCAAAGAATAAAATCCAAGATGCTTAAAAAGGCACTGAAAGCCTTCCCAGGAACTGAGCTTGCCCATCTCATTTCCCATCTGTCTCCCACTCCTTCGTCTCTACACTTGAGCAATGCTCAACTACTCAGCCCCACATTCTGATACTACTCGAGTCATCTCTCATACTTTTCCACTGCTTGATATTCCTTTGACATCGGTTCTTCTCCAGGCCGAGTTCTCCTCATTCTTTAAATCTTAACTCAGGCTCATCCCTTCCAGGAAGACTTTGGCGACGGGGTTAAAAGCCCATTCTCACCCAAAGAGTATCACGGCTTCTACTTCATCATCCAAACGTCCTCTGTTTGTGTTTTCCCACGCCACCTTCTCATTTGGGTTTCTAAAGACTCTTTTCTGGCAATTTGTCCTGACTTCCCCTTTTCTCATAACGATCAGAGACTGCAGCTCTCTTGTTGTAAACACAGCAGATCTCTGTGGCAGTGAGCAGAGCCAGGTCCTACATAAATTCACATAATAATAGCGTCCTCCCCCTTATTGCCCCGACTCTAACTGAACACAAGCATTTATCTTGGAAGATGAGATTTAGCGCAAGGTAGGCTTTCTTTTTTTAATCATTCAGAATTATGTTCTTTTGTCTTTATCATTAGCAGGAAATCTCCAAATTCCTGAAATATAAGGGCATCCTATACTAAACAAAGCAAGTATCCCACTGTCCTGGGTTTGGCTCAATTTGTCTACATGCAAACTTTCCAGGTATTCACCATTGAGTTTTTTTTTCCATAGACAATTCTCCTGTGGGTTAGAAACACACTGATTGCCAATTAATATCCTTAGACTTGGAACAAGAGGTCAACTTTGGGACTCACAGACTTAATTGAGTTTTACCTTTATAAACGGGTGGAGCTGCAAGAGCTTAGAATTTTCTGCTTCCAGCCAAATGCAAATTCTCTGTGCGCAACAATGACATCACCTCCTTCTCCCTCCTTCTCTTCCTTTCTCCTCCTCCTCCACATCCTTCTTCACCTTCTCCTCTTCCTTCCCTTCTTCCCCTTCTCTCCCTCCTCCTCCCCTTCTCTTCCTCCTTCTTTTTACATCTCATATTACCTCCTTGGGTGCTCAAATGTTTTGGAGAGAAAGGATTTTGCTACTCCTTTATCCTCAGGTCAGCATTCATATACAAGTACTCAAATAACATTCCCATTTGTACGGATTTATTTCACGTGAGAAAGAGGTTTACCTGTCTAACTTCTATTCATTGTTAAAAATTCAACTCAGATTTCAGCCACACCAGAAAGTCATTTCTGAAGCCCCACTTCAGTGAAGTACCCTCTTCGCTGTTCTTTACAGGGAGGTGTGCGGTGTGGTGAGGAAAAACAGCATTCAAATCCCACCTCTATGAGTTCGAATCATGAATTTTCCCCTTTGGTCAAGATACTTAACTTCTCTGGCCTCAGGTTGCTTATCTAAAAAGTAACCAATGAATGACGACAACGATAATATAATAGTCCCCTTCGAGGAGATATATATATTCAAGATGCTTAACAGATATAAATATATTCTTTCATTATATATACCATATTGATGTTTATATAGTCAGTTATATATTTGTACCACTTTCTTAAGTTAGAGCTTCTAGAGCAGTGCTGGCCAAATGAAATATAATGTGAACCAAAATTAGGGTCCTGTATAAAACATTAATTTTTCTAGTCTCCAGTACATTTAAAAAAGTAAAAGAAATAGGTCAATTAATTTAATAAGACAATTTAATAACACAGGAGACCCAACATATCATTTCAAAAAGTAATCAAGATAAACAATACGAACAATTACTGTTTAAAGTATTTTTTGTTCTAGGGGCACCTGGGTGGCTCAGTCGGTTAAGCGGCTGCCTTCAGCTCAGGTCGTGGTCCCAGGGTCCTGGGATCGAGCCCTGCATCGGGTTCCCTGCTCGGCGGAGAGCCTGCTTCTCCCTCTCCCTCTGTCTGCCGCTCTTCCTACTTGTGCTCTCTCTCTATCTCTGTTAAATAAATAAATAATAATAAAAAAACCTTTAAAGTATTTTTGTTCTATAAATCCAGTGTCCATTATATTTTCAGCACATTTCAATATGGACGTGCCACATTTCAAATGCTCAGTCGTCATTCGTACCTAGTGGCTACTGTATTACATACACAGTATCTACCATGTGTACACATGTATGTATTACACAGGTCTAGAGGACAGGGAATATCCCACTCCAATCCTTTGTACTGCTGGTGCAGAAAAAGAGGTCCTCTGGTAAAGGAGTACTTAAATACATATTTTTAATAATATATTCAAATAATAAAACATAAGAAAAGAAAAAAATTTCATAAATATTAAGGATATGAACATATTCAAATAAGGAAATGTACTACTTTGTGATTGACATATTGACGTATGATCTCCATAGACAGAAATAAGCATTCTGGTGTAGATATAATATTTTCCAGTAGAGGGCAGAGATCTAACCTGTAACTAGACAGTGACTGCTGAATGGTACAAGATAGCTTTTTTCAGTTTGGGAGAACCATTCATACCTAAACTTTAGAAAGGGAAAACCAGTGTGGTTTCTCAGAAGCAAATGATGTCATCGCACTGATGGCCCAAACAACTTAGTCAATGAGTATACAGGGGAGGGATAGAGCAGTATTTCTTTCTCTTTCTGGTTTAAACTGTCTTGATAAATGTCTAATTATTTAATAGATGAACTACTTTAAGTAGAGTTCATAAGCCCCAATAGGATAGCAGTTCACACGGGAAGTTGATAAGTCAGCCCACATCCTGTTTTTAGAGATCATTTTTTAAATAGATAATTTCATTTGTTGTTCCTAAATTCCATAAATATTTTGACATAAATCTTCTTGTCAGTGCCTCTGTATTGGCAAAGAATTTCTCAATCTCCATAGCTTCCTCCTATTTCTTCCCTCTTTTTATTGTTCTTTGGCATTCCTTGTAAAAGCACACAGAGGAAAATGAAAGATATATGGGATTCATATTTTAAAGTTCCAAGACTTTTCTTGAACAAGCATGCCAGAACTTATGCATTCACATGACTGTTGGTTTCCAATGCAGTCCTTTTAGAAAGCATTTTACTTGTTCTCATAATATTGTTCTAATAAAGATATTTCTGTGACTTCTAATGGCACTGATTTCAGTCAGATTTTAAGCAACTCCAAAATACCGGTGATTTCATTAATACACTTTGTTTTCTTTTTGAAACACTGCATTATTTTAACAACACACATTCATTCACAACACTAAAGTGTGGATAACTTTTGCCTATTTTCAAAATAATATCCACCTATAAATAAAATGATTTTTCAAAGGTATGAAGGTAGTTCCTAAAAGATGTTGAGTAATAGTAGTATTAGAAAAAACCTTCAGTCTCCCAAAGGAACTATTCTGAAATATGTCTTGCTTACATTTCATATGTCACTATACAAAATTTAGACTCACCTTTAAGTAACTTCAAGTTACAAGAAGAGACTCTGAAGATAATCTTATTTGCAACTTGATGGTGTCTCTGACAAAACCTATGAAAATTATGACACAGACAATGGGATAAGCCATAATATCTTGTACATCGTTAGCACACAATTTTTACATTATTCGTAATAGCAGACCTTGCTAGACTATGAGGTCCTACAGCAAGACTGAGTTGACCTCAATCTATCTGCAAATCCTTTCCTGCCTGAAGTTGGTCTATATTTACCTCTATCCACTCTACTTTCTACCCAAGCTAGAGCTTATTTTCTGTATATTTCTTGTTCAGCTCAGTTCAAAATCCACTGATTGAGCACTCACTCTGCCAACCAGGACTCCAAACACGAATGTGGTACTGTCCTTGAGCACATGGAGCTTAAAGTTGGTTAGGGAACCAGACACTTAAATGGTTCAATTTAATTTCTCATATTCAGTGTTACAGTGGAGGGATGGAGTAGTTTCTGTGACAGGAGTTTATTCATTCACCAAACATTGATTATATATGCACTATGGGGCAAGTACTGATAACATGAGGTGTCTGGATGGAGTTTAGCTCCTAGCTGGGGCTTATAGAGAAGTGGGACATGTAACAGATCGTAGTCACCAAGGAGAAAAGAACTCATGTGATTTCCTAGAGTTTTCTCAGTTTGGATTGATGTGCATTTTAGAAAAAGCCTTGTGTCTCTGAAAATTGCTGTTTCTCCTGGTCCCAAGTTGTTTTGAACAGTTTAAATTGCCAAGTAATTCCATATTTTATTCATTGAATACTCTGTCTACCTCTTCTCCTTTTTCCCTCATCCTACCACACATGGTTCTGTTTACCTCATTTACATGCCTGGATCCTATGTTCATCTAGTGCACAAAGATTCTTACAAATGAGCTTTGACCCTTGTAGAACTTTAACCTTTATAGACTACATACATCAGCATACAAATGGCATTCTGTGTATGGGGAAAGAATATTAAAATCATTTTCTGGTTATTTGGGTATGAGTGTATCCCTCACAACCCAGAGATACATATAGTCCTGTCTATATATTTGGTTTGGCTTTCAAGAAGCACAATTTACAGGCTGAAACCAAAAATGACCAAAAGAAATTCCAAGCATTACAAGTGTTCCTTGTGAGACATTAAAACACATCTAATTCAGGGCGCCTGGGTGGCTCAGTTGGTTGAGTGTCGGACTCTTGATTTCCACTCAGGTCATGATCTCAGGGTCCTGGGATTGAGCCCCACATTGGGCTCTGTGCTAACCAGGGAGTCCTTGAAGATTTCTCTCCCTCTCCGCCTCCCCCACTCATGCTCTCTCTCTCAAATAAATCTTTTAAAAAATAAAGATAAAATGGATTCCAAAGAGACATACCTAATTCATAACTTCAGCAACATACACAACACTTAAGAGACTCATTTGTGACCCTTGTGACAACATCGATACCAATATTTCTTTTTCCAGTAAAAGCAACTTTTAGTCTATGTCCCACTCTGGCTGTTCTCCTCTGTCCCCCACATGTTATAGACTTAACATTGACTTAACCTTCCATCTACTGTCCTGCTCTTTCTCCAACCTTCTCTGCTTTTACTCTGACTGCATGCACCATAAAAGAGTAAGAGCTTGCCTAACCAAGATTGAATCTTCTGGGTTAAGAAGAGAGTTTGTGGGTTAGCAATAAGAGAAGCATTCTTTTGAGGACTAGAATAGACAAAAAGTTTGCAAAGACTCCCATATTATTAATTTATTTCTGTATACGTGCATATTTATAGCTCTTACACACAATGAGATGAAACATTTTCTTAATCCAAAGTAAACTGAATCTAAGTTCTTCAAGCAAACCATTGATTTCATGGTGGTTTTGCATTAATAAACTCAGTGTAACTAGGTCTTATGCTTTATTTACAGCTCCCATTGCCATAAATTGATGTCCAAAGGCTTAGAATCTTGTTTTTATTAAAATTAAAATCTGATGCTCTAGGAATGGGAGTTGTTAGATGTGGCTTTGCCCCCAACAATGCTTTCCAAATAATCTGTTGCAAATGTTGAAACAGGGTACCAGGGAGTAGTGTTCTATAAGATTTTGGGCAATACAGATCTGTGTCTTGAATAACAAAACAGGACAATGACATCTACTGCTGGCTCCTATAGTCTTTAAGCTTCCTGATCTTCAGAAAGGGCTCTGGCTGTGTTTCAAGTTAGAAAGATCCAGAAGGAAGAAAAACAAGTCTTCTTGTTGACTTGAACTTTGGTTTGTTTTCTAGGAAATGTGTTGTGTTATTTCATATTTTGCTTCATTTTTTTCTGAATTTCCAAAACAACTATAGTTTAAACCACAATTTGATGATAATCTTGTGCTTATGTCTTTTGTTTTATGTGTATCACCTCTGTGTCCCTTAAAGGTTTCTAAGGTACAGAGAAAGTACTTTGTCTCGCGCTTGTCTAGTAGAGGTCGTAGATATACAGTAACTCCTCAAAAAATATACAAAGATGGAAAATTCTCAGGGAATTAAATTAGAATGAATTCAGGGCTTCGCATGTTCCAGGTATTGTGCTAGATGTTTCAATGCATTATTCTTTACTGAAACCTCACAACAATGCAGTGTGATCCTTATATTCTTATTTTCAAAAATGAAGGTCTTAATACTCAGGCTATTTTTTATTTGCCTGATATTATACCACTAGTAAGTAGCACATTTGAGATCTCTGCATTTTTTCCTGCTTTACTTTTAATTTCATAAAATACTTTGTCTATGTTTATGTATTTACTCATGAAAACATCTATTTACTTAAAAATGTTGGAGTCAGTTGAGTACAGATATGAACTTTTTTTTTTTTCAATCACTGCACTCACACTTGTGTCAGTTTCCCCCTCTCTGCCTCTGATGGGATCTCAGGCAGTCACAGCTGGCCAACCTCATCTTCAGTTTCAGATGAAACTCTGACGTTCAAAATTTCTCCACCTCCCAGTTCAGACTGACCTTCAACTTCCACAGTTGAACAGTGGGAAAAGGGAGTCTGGTCTGTGCTTCCTCTCCCGCCCCTCTGCTCTTTTGCTCTTCCTGTCCTCCTTCAACCCCAGAGATGCTTCTGGATTCTCCAGGTTTGGGAAAGTGAAAATGGATGAAAGGAATGGATTGTTTTTGTTCTCCCTTAACTATTCAATGCCTTCTATGTGGCAAATAACCGTTTCAGATGTCAGTGAAGACTGCAATATGGAATAGTTTGTTAGATGGTTTTATTATAAGAAAGACCTCATCAATATGGCTTTTTATTTAGAAAAGTCTGGAAAATAAATGTGAGGTGACCCCATTAAGAAATGAATTATAGCACTAAGAGGGGAAAGCAATGAAGGAGGATTTCAATAGAGAAGACATTCAGAGAATTAGAATTGGTGAAAACACTCAAGTGAACTGAAAAAATAAGATTTACGAGATCCATGTAAGCATACTGATACAAATAAAATGGAGAAGACATGTGAAGTCAATTCTGGGTTGACAAAAGAGATAAAGGAGATACAGACTGAAAGACCATCTGTCTTTCATTTCCCAAGTACATGTTCATTGAAATTCTCATTCACAACACATGACGATTTAATGCAGGATTCTGTAATTGCTCAGACTCTATAAAGAGTTCTGGAATCAAGAAATAATAGGCAAACTCACAATGGGGCTTGTGTGTTGAAGGGTAAGGAAGGAATATAAAGAAAAATAATGAATATGTGCTTTCATTTAGAAAAAAATATAATAAATTTTACAAAGTTTTGGGAATTTTGTTTGTGAGGAGAGTTTCCCTATTTCCCATCACACTGAAATTTAGGTAACTAATCCTCTGAGAGCATCAGCCTGTCAATTGCTTATTGTGTTGTGGCCTATTGTGTGGTCTACTTGCCTGTTGGAATCAGACCTGAAAACTTTTATCTCTGATCCTATTTATTCAGAAATTATTCTTGAGCGGCTTCAGGTTTTACTGTAAGTGTTCACAGGAACATAAGCAGTATTTTTTCTAGTAATTTGAAAGCCCATTATGAAATATTACATTTCTTTCTCTTCTTTTTTTTTAGGGGGGGGGGCAGAGGGAAAGGAAGAGAGAGAATTTTAAGCAGGCTCCACGCCCAGCACAGAGCCTGACATGGGGCTGAATCTCATAACCCTGAGATCATGACCTGAGCTGAAATCAAGAGTTGGGCACTTAACTGACTGAGCCACCTAGGTACCGCTGAAATATTAAATATCTAAAAAACTGTTTATAGCAGACTGTCTGTTTAGGTATCTGAGCCTATGGTGGCAGAAAGGATCACAAACTACAGTGTGATTATATTGCATTAATCCTATTTTTAAAATTACCCAGGTTGGAATATATCATAATTTTTGGATTATCAATCCTCAGTCTTTGTTAAGTCTCAATAATAATAATAATAATAATAAAAGTAATAATCAGAATCCACTGACTTTTTTCTCTAGTAGTGCAAATAGGATATCAGTTGCTTAAAACATTACTCATTTGGAGACATTCTCTCTCTCTCTCTCTCTCTCTTCTCCCCCACACCCACTCCCCCTACATACACTCTTACACATATTCACATACACATTCCACCGTCCACATCTCTATAACTCTAGGTAGGGATTGTCTTCTCCCACAATATAACAATCTTTAGGAAACTTTCTAAATAAGAAAGCCTTTCCAAAATCATATATTTGAAAACAATTATACATTCTCAATGCTGGTCCAGTAACAAAATTAAGTCACAATGTAAGGCAGTAGGGGTGTGCTGGTCCTGATAAGGGAGGAAGGGGATTCTATACCAAATGAGTTGCAGAACCCAGCCAGCATGCACTGGCAGGAACTGAGAGAGGATGATAGGAGTAGATTTTGAGGATGTTTAATCAAGGAATTGGAACATAAGATTGAATAAGGGAGAGTTTATCAATTCGAGAACCCTCTCCTGATACGCAGAATTTAACATCATAGCAAAAATATCAGGAGATGTCTCCTGATGACTCCTAGGATGGAGAGAACTATGGCTAGAATTGCTGTGCCAGATGAGGGAAGATGGTATTAATAGTCTCAAAGATATGGACATGCTAAAGTGGATAGTCCATGTAAGGCTAGAGAATTCACCAGAGGACTATGTTCCATGGGAAGACAAAGAGTAGATAAACCACTTACAATAAAAATGCACTGATGAGTAGGGCACTAAAATAATTTAGAAGTTCAATGGTAACCCTGGATTGACCACAGGTGATGCTGTTTTAGAAGTGGGTTCTTTAATTCAGGACAGTTGATAGACCCCAAAACAATAGAGGCCAGACAGTTTTGCTTATCTATCAGAAGCCAGGTAGACAATATCAGATGGATGGCAGGATGTCTGACTCTGAGGAGCTATAAAGATAGTTAATAAAATATGGCATCTCTACCATAAATGGGTGGCCAACAAAGTTACTATTCAATATATGCAATCATAGGAAAACAGAGATGGATGATCAGAATAAAGGCAATGGTCCTAATAAAAACCCAGGCCCTTTGTCCAGTTTTTGGAACTGAGTCTGTTTTTGGACTCAAAACCAATTGATTGAAAGAGAAACTGGATCTATTACTACAGAAGGATTTGGCAAACTCAAGTCTTGACTTAATCCTCATTCTGTTCTTTGGTAGTAACCCTGATTGATGTTCTGTATTCTCCCTGGCCCTTGGTTATGCCTTCTGGGAGGTCCTTACCTTTCCATTATCCTCCATGATGACACTGATGACATCGGAAGATGGTGTTGGGATCACATCCTAACTGAGGGGTATACCACTTCCAAAGTCCATTTCCAATTGGTGCAAGTGTGGAGCTTGAAAATTGATTTAAGGCTTTACAATTTTTTAAATTTTTACCCTAAGCTCTTTTTCAGTGGCAAAAAATGCCTATGAAAGTTTATAGTAAGTTTCCATTTGTTTATAGACAAATTCATATGCTAGTAACCATACTGATGTTCTCTTTTCTTTTTTCTTTATTATTTTATTTGTTCTCAAATCTGCTATCTTTTCTTATGATTCTCTTTCAAATTTAATGATGGCTATTTTGAAGTTCCTTGAAATAATATGCTTTGGTAGAAAAGCCACATCTCTAAGCTTTTCTTTGTCTCAGGTTCGAATGTTAATGAGACCTTTTTGTTCTAATCCTTTTATAGGTCTATATCTGGTCACTTGGTGTGGTAGATAGAAAAATGTTCCCTGTTCCCCAAAGATATCTATGTCCCAGAAACTACAAGTATGTTATGTGATATAGCAAAAGGGACTTTGCAAATGTGATTAAATTAAGGGCTTGAGATGGAAAGATTGTCCTGGATTATCCAGATGAGCCCAGTGAAATTACAGGGGTCCTCATAAAAAGGAGGCAGCAGAATCAGGGTCAGAGAAGATTTTCCATCAGAAGCAGAAATCAGACTGATATGAGGATAGGAGCCTAGGGATGTGGGCAGCCCTTAAGTGCCAAAAAATTGGGGGTCTTTTAGCCCACTACTACTTCTTCACACTTCGGCCTAGCAATGACATATCACATTTCCCTTTATATTCAATGGGCAATAGTAGTCACGTGCCACCCAGAGAAGTAAGAACAGACCAAGAATCGTAGAACCGTGGCCAGAAAGAAGGGTGAATAGATTTTACTGAACACATAGAAGTTCCTGTCACAGTCAAATGAGGTCTTCTTCTGGAAGTGGAGGCTTTTCATGCTGCAATCTGAATCTAAGTAGGAAACAACCAGGTAAATAGGAAGTGGACTGCTTGATATTAATGAAGCACTTAATAAATATAAATTAAATAAATGCATGGGTGGAAGAGAAGACACTGGGCAGAAATGAGTGTGGCAGTTTGAGAAACAGAAGATCCTTGTCAGTGAAATGAAGTGAATAATGTAAAAAGTATTTGATAGTGAGGATAAAATAGAGGCAGAGGCCAAATCATGCTCGATTTTTGTAGGTTCTGCTAGTTTTTAAGTTAGTTATATGTGTGATGAGTTTCACTGAAGGATCTTAAGGGTGGGAGGGATACCAATGATTTACATGATTGAAAGCTCCTTACCCTATAGTGTGAAACAATGAATGGACAGAGGTACAGCGAATACAGGACAAATTAGAGATTGTCATAGTATTTTTGTTAGGAAAAGCAGTAATTAGGTTTTGACTTAGAGAAACCAAGATGAAATTTGTGATACGTTTTGGAATTTGTTCCTCCCATTGGAGCCATTATCTCCTCCAATTTGAAATCATACACACATGCGAACACACACACACACACACACACACACCACAGAACTGTCTTTCTTTTCATCACTATCATTGATAAAAAAAAGTACTTAATATTTTTGGTCCATAGGAACACCTGCTAATGGAAACATAAATGTGGAAAATGTACATTAAATTTAAACTCAGAAGGGTAGAGTGACTGCAGGTAGACTGGACACCTATATTTGAGCTGACTGAATTATATAACGTGTTGAGAAGAATTCCAAGCCAAATTTGAGTCAGAAAGAGTGCCATGACTGACCCTTTCTGTCAACTATGGGCACAGAGAAAAAGGAGAGGTGACCTATGTGCCATATGTTTGTGTTAGAGTTCTAGCAATGAGGAAAAAAGTCATATTCCACTCTGCCTCCATTTTTAGATTTTTCTTTGGATTGGGGAAAGTGGAAAAGCACAAGAAGAGAAAGAACATGCCAAGAGGGGCCACTCGGCGCTTGCAGCAGCTGTCCCACAACAGGGAATTATAAAGGAAACATTAGCATAAGAGGGATACAATATATGTCTCGTGATTGCAAAACCATACTGAATTCCCTGTTCATTTAAGTCATGTTTCACATCTGGTCCATATGTGTAATTGGAAATCTCAGAACTGCATTTTCATGAAGGAAGATAAAGATGCCAAATACTTTACAGAGAGGATTTATTTGTTTGTGAGTAATATGCATGGAAATGTGACAAAGGGAAAGCTATGCCTGGAACTGGGATTTAGCACTAATAAGTGAGAGAAACACTTCCTTTGTAAGGAGGTATATAAGCAATTGAAAACTTTCACTCGATTTAGCATAAATTCATAACTGAAGACTGAAACAAAGCACAGATGACATAAAGTCAATCTAGAATCTTCTGGGAACCTTTATTAAGACCAAAAAAAAAAAAAAAGGCATGAGAGAAAGTAGAGATTGAAAATCTGAATTACTAAAAACATATTGCTCAAATTCAGGAGACTCCTTAACTCAATACATAACTTAATTGAATCTACATGATGCCAAAGCATCCGGATTGCTGGATAATTAGAGATGGGGATAAAGAATAACTTGATGAATGGTGGAATTTTTTACTTGTCATCCGGATGTTCTGACCCAATAATGAACAAATATTTTATTGCAGATGATAGTAATTTGGCTTCAACATGTTACATAAAAACCATCAAAAAGATTACTATTGTATACAACAAATATATACTTTTGTAGCCTAGCACTCATCCTTATAATTGTCAACAGTTCCAACATTTCCCACTATGAGCATTTTGCTATCTTCATTGTTTCCTTGTCTTGAACAGGCAGGTGAAGCAAAACCATCTTCTTACTCAGTGGCCCTAGAGTGTGCGTGTGAGTGTCCCGGAAGGGGCAGGGGCTCTTGTAATGTGCTTCTCACCAAAAATATCTCTGGCTCTGGCCAAATTGCTTGTTCTCATTGAGCCTCAGTTTTCTTCTTTCATGAAGGCATTAGAATTAATAATGATACCGGGAGTACTCCGACTGCAAATAGGAGAAACTGAACTAATGGAAAGTTGAACAAAAATAGGTTTATTTTTCTCACATAATAAATAGTCTGGAGGTGAGCAGTCCAACATAGGGCTAATGACTCCATGACTTCATAGACTACTGGAAGACTATCTTCCGTATTTGTGCTCCGCTACTCCTCGCCGTTTGCCTTTCACCTCATGGTCATACAATGGCAGTATTAGTTCCAGACATTGGGTGTATACTCAAGGCAGTGGCAGGAAAAGACAAATGGTGTTGCTGGCTGTGCTGGCTCCTTACATTAGGAATACATGATGGAAAAAAAGTAAAGCCTTATTGGGCTTTGTCTCACATAGCAGTAACCAGAAATATGTAATATGACCACCTCTAGGTGAAAAAGGAAGGTAAAAGCAAATAGAGCCCTGGACACATTTTCACTCCAAACCCAAAGAGTTCTATTAGCAAGGAGAAAATGGAGAATGACCAGTTCATAGGCATCTGTTTCTCTCACAGGGATTCCTAAGGCCCCTCACAGATTCAAAACTCTGTGATGGAAAGAAAGTTAGGATAGATAAGGTTCAGTGAAATTGCCAAGCTGGTGTTAGGAAATCTTTGTCCAGTTCTTGTGACTATTTGGAGGGTTGCCTGTAACTGGGAAGAACCCTTTGGATCTTCCCATTTATGATTACAAAATTTAACTTCTACCAACACAAATTGCATGATTAAAAGAAGTAACTTGTAACAAGAAGTACCAGGATCACTTCTAAGTTTTTGGAAAGATTATCACATTACTTCTAGGATTCATGGGCTTTGTGAGAAAATTCCTGCACAACTTTCAATTAACTTAACAGTTGTCAGGATGTTGCCTTTTTAATATGGTAGCCAGATGTATCATTTTAGTCTGATTGTACTCATTCTTTTTCTGCCTTTCTGAAAATGGATATAAATCTGGGTTTTTACTTTGCCAAATTCCTGTGTGTGTTGTGTGTATGTGTGTGTGTGTCTGATGGTTGAAAATAAAACTATGTTGCCATAGGATTCTGAAAGATGAGCACACAGAAACAAAACTTTGCTAGAGATTTGGAAGGGTTCCAATATCTTACCAGCTATTCTCCTCTGCTGAATTACTAGGATCAAAGAAGCTCACATTGATACAGGGACCTTTAGGGCATTCATCCATTCATTCAACAAATATTTATAGAACTCTTACTATATGCTATATGACAGGCACTCTTCTAGGCTATGGGGGGTGACAGTAACGAACAAAATGGAACAAATTCTTGTCTTCATGAAGTTTATATTTTAGTGAAAATACAGAAGTGAAAAGTAATGTACATTTCATTCAGCTAGAGCAATGGGAGAGGAAGTCATTAGGTGGGGTGGGGTGCAGTTTAAGATAGGGCATTCAGCAAAGGCATTTCCATGACTTTTGAACTAAGGACCAATGTTCCTTTCCTCTGTTTAATCCCAATTTCTCAACTCATTCTTCAACATAACTCCTTTATATGAGCTTTCTTATCCCCCTCAGATAATTGAGTAATTCATCATTTTCCTCCAGAATTCTCAGTGTGGGGCAAACAAATTGTGTGAAAGTTGATATATATTCACCTTGAAGGGCCCTCTTTAGGAAAAAAAAATTACAATTAGAAAATTAGATATGAATGCAAATACTTATTTTTACTAGGGAAAAACACAGTAAATTAAAAAAATTTTTAAAGCTGATAAATTCCCAAAACATCACAAAATCCAGAAAAGTAACAATATTTTTAGTAATGAATTGATCAATTCCCTCTATAATCATTTCATCTATATTTTGGCTACATGTTTGTGAATAATTTGACATAACTCAACAACTTTGTAAAATAATTTCTATAAAGAAAATGAGAAAGATAATTTATCCTTGCCTCTGGCATGAGAGACGATTTTTTAAATGTATATTCAGAACGCATGGGTCATGTAAGCTCTTAGAAAATATATTCTATTCTCACTTTTTATTATAGGTTGTACTGTGCATATTAAAAAAATCTTACTATCATGAACACTGAAAAAGAAGAAACAGAGTGGAGAACTTTAATGTGACTAGTTAATAATTAACTAAATCCTCGCCCTACAATTTTATATACCTGATGATTTAAAGAGTTTTCCGCAGAAGAGTTTTTGAATCAGGACATTTCAAGCCTGATTTCTCCTCTCATTCCTAACCTAATTCTGGTGCCTGGCGCCATGGGACATGTTAACACTTGTTTATGTTAACACACAAACGTTATCTAGAGTAACTAACAGGTTAACATTAGCAGTCCAACTTCTGGCCCTGCACATCTGTATCATAACGAGCCAACCCCATACGGGACAACTAGCAAGAAATAGACTTGTAAGTTGGGGCGCCTGGGTGGCTCAGTCGTTAAGCGTCTGCCTTCGGCTCAGGTCATGATCCCAGGGTCCTGGGATCGAGCCCCGCATCAGGCTCCCTGCTCTGTGGGAAGCCTGTTTCTCCCTCTCCCACTCCCTCTGCTTGTGTTCCCTCTTTCGCTGTGTCTCTGTCAAATAAATAAAATCTTAAAAAAAAAGAAAAAAGAAATACACTTGTAAGTCATGTTTCAAAAAGCACATAATTCTATTCTACTAAACCCAATCCAGTTTCCCATTAATCATATCTCACAAATGCCTACTTCCATTCCAGTGCCCTCTTGATATAAGGGGAATTGCAGTAGGGTGAGAAGGCAGTAAGAGCTACTGATCTTAGGATTTTTCCTTGAACAGAGCCTTTCTACTGTTTTTATTTCAGATAGCAGAAGGTGACAGCTCCATTTCTTCAGAGACAGAGAAAGCTCTGGCAAAACTTAAAATTTCTGGTTTAAAATGTATAGGGGTTCATGACACCTGGGTGGCTTAGTTGGTTGAGTCTCCAACTCTTAATTTCCGCTCAGGTCATGATCTCAGTGTTGTGGGATCCAGCTCCATGTCAGGCTCTACACTCAGCCAGGAGTCTGCTTCTCTCCCTCTCCCTCTGCCCTTCTGCGTGCAGTATGGGAACTCTCTCACTCTCTAAAAATAAATTAATAGGGGCGCCTGGGTGGCTCAGTTGTTAAGCGTCTGCCTTCCGCTCAGCTCACGATGCCAGGGTCCTGGGATCGAGCCCCGCACCGGGCTCCCTGCTTAGCCTGCTTCTCCTTCTCCCACTCCCTCTGCTTGTGTTCCCTCTCTTGCTGTGTCTCTCTCTGAATTTTACTGGAACATCTATCGGACAAGGCAGAACACAATATAGCACAGTTTATGCCAACAACAGTCAGTAACCCTCTTGGCTTGACCCTCTTGTTTATGTGCCTTCAATTTCATCCAGTTTCCTTCGTGGTAGTAAAATTGCACAAGCTTCCAGTCTCATATCCACAGACTGTATAATCTCAGGGAAGAGAGAGCTTCTCCCTTGTATCCAGAGAAACGTTCTGAACTAATTGTCATGGGCCTGCGATGGGCCAATCCCTTAACTGACGCTTGAGGGAAAAGGTAGATTACAAGTTCCTCAGGTGGACCAGGCTGTTTATGTCTGAGCCTTTCCCAATTTGGCTTCACAAAAGCAATGGCTGAGTGGAATCTGAAGGTGCAAACACCAGCTCCCACACGTTTACAGAGCACTGCCCAACTGACAAAGTACTTTCACATACGATCTATGTACAACTTCTTTGAGGCCACTCTTCTACATGCAGTTAAAAAGCTGAAAACTTAGACACTATAATCTCCCACAACTATTTGGGTCCCTTCATGGAAGATTTAAAATGTTTTCCAGTTATATCAGCTTGAACAATGGACCAAAAGAGACTATGGAATTGCTTAAAAGAAGAATGGGGAATCGGGAAATTTGGGGCAAAGCCTTGGTTGTAGCTCTAGCTGTTTGTCTTCTTCTGCACAAGTCATACAGCTTGCCTGGGTCTCTCTTTTACCATTTTAAAATAAGAAGAAAATGCAAAAAAAAAAAAAAAAAAAAAAAAAAGAAGAAGTAAGAAAATGCACCATGAAGTCCCTAAGTTTCTAAAACTGGAGATAAATACATAACAAGGTTGACTTCCTTTTATGGGAATGCAGAGCATGGTTGAGAAGGAAGGGCATCAGAAAATAAAAGGTGATGGGGGTGCCTGCCTGGCTCAGTTGGTTGGGCATCCGACTCTTGTTTTGGCTCAGGTCATGATCTCATGGTTGTGAGATCAAGCCCCAAGTCAGGCTCCATGCTCAGTGAAGAGTCTGCTTGACAGTCTCTCTCTCCCTCACCCTCTGCCCCTCCCCCATGCTTGTGCACTCTCTCTCCCTCTCTTTCAATAAATAAATAAAATCTTTTAAAAAAAGGATGATGTATAGACAAGATTAAAAAACCATTATGTATAACCTCCCTCCTCTTCCTGTTTGTGGAGGCCCAGGCTGGTAGACTCCATCAATATAGATCACCCAGCTCTGAACTTGTTCTCAGAAAGCTTCACCTAGAGAGTTGTTGTGTCTGTAGCTAAAAAGTGAGAACAAAATTGTATCCATAGAGATTGTTGAGGATTAAAATATGGAGATGTTAAAATATGTCAAAATTACAAAGGTTTAGCAACTCTCCATTTGCTGCTCTCCCCAGCCCCTGGCAACACCATTGGATTCTTTGCTTCTGAGTTTGACTGTCTTAGGTACCTCATATAAGTGGACTCACACAATATCTATCTTTCTGTGACAGACTTTTTTCACCTAGCACAACACCCTTAAGATTCATCCATGTCATCACATGTTACAGGATTTCTTTCCTTTTCTAAGGCTGCATGCTATTCCACTGATATACAACGTTGTGCCTGTAGACAACAATTCTGTATTGTACACTTGTACACTTAAAACTGTTGAGAGGGCAGATATTACAGTAAGCATTTTTACAAAAATATGTTTTTTAAAGAAAAAGTCTCAAGAGCTTAAAGCTGGATACATAGAGAATATTAAAGAAAAGTGGACATGCACAAATGAGAGATCCAGGAGGCTAGGCTGAGCCGCTGCAGTGGCATTTTGAATGGGCATTCCAAATTTATTTACCAACTTGGGACATGGGATTGTTTTTGTAAATGACAAAATTAGAGTTGGTGTTTAATTGGAACACTTCAATATTTTGAACCATATTCAATTTTCAATAGCACATCTTTAAAGAGGTATGTATGCAAAGAAATTTTTACTGAATTCAGAAAGGAAATTCATTTATGTTGGGTTTATAATAGGCGTGCCTCCCCCAAAATAGGGTAAGAAGGCAATAATCATTCTGTATAATTTTTAGACATTTTATTAGAGAAAAATATTTGAGTGGTATGCACAGAGTTGAATCTTTGATATTTTTGCTTATGGTAGGAATACAGTAGGAAAAGGTAGTTGTATTTTTTTGGAATTTTAATAGAGGCTTTGCCCACACATATAAAGCCATTTTAAAAGTATGAAACCCAGTCACTAAATATTTCATAATTTTCCTATTAAGTTAAAAGTTTTTGCTAGATCATGCACATTTTCTCCCAAATTTCAGATTTTTTTAAATAATTTTTTTTTAATTCTAAAGAGAGCCTTCTGAATCACACATTAAGAGAGAAGCACCACATTTTGCTGGATTTGTACTATTAGTCTGTAGTCTAGCCTATAGAGTGAAAATTTTAGATTTAGATATTTGGTTTCTACTTGTCTGGTTGGTAGGGACCTCATCCATTAGCTCTTTTCATGTTTTTTACTAGTTACCTGAACAGCTGAAAAACATGAGAATGGCAGATTTTCTTCTAGTTGTCATATACTAGAATTCAATGAGATAATTCATATATAATAGCTTAGGATTATGTGCATTTGTATTGGAAGTTGTGGAGGATGGAAAGTTAAGTCCAAGTGTATGGACCTCCAGCCTCCTGGAGGCAAGAGGGAGTGGTAGGGAGCCTGACCTACCAAAGAAGTCTACACACATAGGAACAGGATTATCTCTTGTTTGAAAAATTACATAAAGAAAATATTTTATATTCAGTAAATGAATAAAAGGTATTGTTTTCATAATGAAGATTAAAGGAAAAATTTTACAAAGATGTTTGAAAATTACTAAGTAGTCTATTAAAACCACTGTAGGTTAATAGGCTCAAAAATCAAATATTATATACAAATTTCTGGTAGCCCTTCCACCATGTCACCATAAAGTCATTCCTCTGTCACTTGCCTTGGCATGGTTTATTTCTTTATTCTACATCTCTCTCCCACCATTTTAGCAAGTTGTACTGGATGAAAGTTGTGTTGGACAAGAGAGCCATCAATCTCCAAAAGAAAACAAGTGCCCACCCTCCCCACTCCAGCATAGTGGAAAATAGCCAAACTATGGAGTGAGAAAACTCTGGGTCAATATCACAAATCCACAATCACAATTTTATTGCACTACCTTGGATAAGTTACTGTTTGTAAATTTGTAATTCAATATTAAAATAAGTTTGACAACTAAATTGAAGGTAATTTTTTGAGGATTCATGAGAAAACTATTGGAAAACACGTATGTGGAAAATCAATTTTCTTTGAAGTTTAAAAAAGCAAAATTGTATTATTAGTAATAACAATAGTACTAGTATTATTATAGAAATAGAACAGCAATAATAGGAAGAGTAATAATGATAATTATTGTTCTCCATGGTTGAAGTCACCCTTGGCAACAGCTATTTTGGAATGGAAAAATCACAAGAATAAGCCAGTTAATTATGAAAATATAAAGCAAATATACATTCTTTATTCTTGTAGATGCCCTCAAGCAGCAAAGTAATCTACAACCAGGTGTTTCAAAGTGAAATGTTAAATATTCTCTTCAGGAATATAATCTGGTTCATTAATGTAAGCAGAACAAGACAGAGTTACGATTTTTTCCTAAATCTTATTTTCTTTCTTTCTTTCTTTCTTTCTTTCTTTCTTTCTTTCTTTCTTACTTTCTTTCTTTCTCTTTCTTTTTTTTCTTTCTTTCTTTCCCTTTCTTTCTTTCTTCCTTTCTTCCTTTCTTTCTTTTTTAAAAGATTTTATTTATTTGACAGAGAGAGACAGAGCGAGAGAGGGAACACAAGCAGGGGGAGTGGGGGAGGGAGAAGCAGGCTTCCCACTGAGCGGGAGCCTGATGTGGGGCTCGATCCCAGGACCCTGGGATCATGACCTGAGCTGAAGGCAGATGCTTGATGACTGAGCCACCCAGGCGCCCCTCTTATTTTCTTTATTATCAAATACTCGTTTTTGTTTGCTTCTGGGAGTGGTGTGTGTGTCACGTGTGTGTGGGGGGGGTGGTAAGAGACAAATTCAGGACTCTTCTTTCTTTCACAGTAGAGAAAAGCATATGAAAAAGAATGTTGGAGGGCTCCAGGAACCAGACTCCTGCGCCTCACACATATTTATGATCAAATTGCCCACTCTTCAAGATGTGTAACGTGGCCTTCCTCAATCGATTGCAAGATCCATAAGTACAAAGAGCATGTTTGTTCTTGTTCCATTTTGTTGTTATTATTTGTAATCATGGGGTATCTGCTATCTAGCACAATGCCTGGTACTGGAAATTATTATACCTGTTGAATAAATGGATGACATAATTTCAAATGAGTGAATATCCACCAGAGTATACACCTTGAGTAAATAGATGTTGTCATCCACATCCATCCAGAGGGCAGAACTGAGTTGTTCCTGAGCTTGTGGAATTTCTACCATATTTGGGGCTAAGAGGAAGTTGAACCTGGATCCCAAGGAATAGAAATGAAAAGTGGCCAGGAATTAGCTTACCTTCAGCTCACAGAAGTAACAGGGGTTGGGAAGGGACTGTGAGGGTGAATTTGGTCTTTATTTCTTAAGAGTATTCATTTTAATAGCAAAATGTTCAACCAATTAATTATTAGTCCACTTTATATATGTCTGGAATCAGATAACTATATAGTTATAGATAGTATATATACACATATATATGGTTACAGAATTATCTATGCTTTGAAGCAATCACCTTAAGATTTTTAAAAATATGGTAGCCTTGAACTGGTAGCAATTAGCCTGAAGGCATCAGATTTTAGGTGATTTTTGGAGAGTTAGCTCAAAGGAGGATGACCAATTGGAGAGACAAGTGAGATACAGGAAAAAGTTGCAGAGCACATACGTGATTTCGAGGGGAAATATCAGACACCGCTCCAGGAGAGGAGCCTGGTACAACCAGGAAGGATAAGAGTTTACATTTATGGAAATTTAGGTAGGTGTTAACCAGAAACATTACCTTATTTCTAAACACAGATTGGTAAGATTTGAGGGTACACCCATTACATACATGGCATCCCTAGAAAAACAGTGTCTAGCATGTAGCAGGTCCTCCTACAGTGGTCATCATTGCCACTATTATTATGTTTGTACTTATTACTCTGATTGGTGTTATTATTTTTTAACTATTACTCTGATTCACATTGTGTCCAGCCAAATAATACATATAAAAGCACTTACTCAATATGCACTTTTGTAGTTGTGATGGATGATGCCAAAATTTGATAACACCTACAGTAAAAAATGTAAATTCAACCTTTCAGGTATGTGTTCAGAAAAGATCTCAAAAAAGAAAAAAAGCATATAAGAAAAGGAAATTATTTACTACTACATGCTAGGGAAGCCCATTCTGTTTCATTTAGTGCTCTGAGTCATGACTAATTCTGGAAAGAAATGGTCATGGGCTCTCAGAGAGAACTCATCTTGTCTCCAGTTGAGGCTAAGACAAAAATCAGAAGAATTATCATAGTAGTTTTGCAGCCCACAGAAATCTAAGGTTGAATGGACACTTAAAGAGTGAGAAATGAGAAGCAGGACATGATTTCAGGTCTTACTGGTTTGCCAAAGAAAACAAATGTCATTTTACTCCTCCTCTTCCCCTCTCCCTGCTCCTCCTCTTCCTCCTCCTTTTCTAACAGAGACATAAACAATTGTAAGGAAGCTGTTATTGTAAAGTGATCCAGATAGTAAAAATTCATGGAAAAAATAGGCATCTTTTTCAAGGTCCATAAATTTCTGATTCCTTCCCCAAGAGTTGAGAACAAGTGTGGTTCTTCAATGTGCAGGGTGTTCTAATTAGGAAATGAGCTAACAGTTTCCTTTTGAGTAGGCCTCTGTGTTGCTGACTGAAGCAGAAATGTTCAGAGAGGCCAAATCTGTGTTCATGTGCAATGTGGAATGACAACACAGGAGATAATATTTTGGCCAATAAATTCAGGCCAAACCAATTTTTTGTATGAATTATGCAAAGAAAATATACATCTTCTGTTTTCTTTATATGTCAAGCCAGCATTCCTTGAAGAGAAATATTTTATATCTTTCTTTTGGATCATAGGCTTGTCAATGGGAAGGCAGGAGGGGACTCTAGAGATATAAAGCTTAATATCTTTTCTCTCTGAAGGTGTAATTAAAGGCCTTTTAAGTGGTTTTTCTGAAGTCTTGTTTATGATTATTATCATCCTAGTATAAAAGGGAAAAATGGATTGACTTTCTTAAGGAATATTTTAAGAACAGCAAACACCAAAACTGTAAGCTTTAGTTTATAAGTTTCCAAATGGAAAATGTATTCTTCTCTGGTTACCTAACAGGTGCTCATCGTAAATGCTTACTACAAGCTAAAGAAAATAACATGTATGGAACTGGAAATGGAAAAAGTGAACATAAGGATAAACCATGAACTCTGAAGTAGTTAGGCACTGGGAAAAATTTTAAAGGTAATCAAATTAGAAATCTGTATATGCAATCTGGAGGAGAATAGTGAGCTTCTCCTTCTGAATTAAGAACTGAAACAGGAAGGGTTTAAGTAGTTAGTATGTGGAAAGTACACAATTTATAAATAAGAGGCTAATGCAAACACCAAAAAAAGAAAAGTGTGTCTTACAATAGGGTAAAGAGAGAAAACTGAGAATAGATTATTAATTTATTTGCTCAGTCACCAAATATATCTTGGCACCCACTAGTACTTAAAATTGCCCTAGGTTCTAGGAAAAGAAAAAACAGTGTGCCAAAATGAAGGAAAGTAACATTTAGAATTAATATCTAGGGAGAAATAAGTTTTCATTGACTCTTTCACATCTACCCAGGACCGCAACAGTGAAAACAAAATCTGATGAACATGAGAAGATGTGTTTTATAAAGGCAGTCTGCCCTTCTCTTTTAAATTGGTGACCTTTGGGATATATTTTATTTGCAGTTTTTAGGGTTCTGTGATTCTAAGGCTCTCAGAAGAATTGATAAATCAAAACTGGACCAGATGCAAAGGACAAGTGCAGCTTTCTCTTGGCCTAATGTATTCAAAGTATGCTACTGGGGATCTTTGACCTATTTCTGTCAATTCAGAGAACACAAGTATCATGGAAGAAAACACACTAATACGTACTCTTCATAGCTACCCAAATATACTCCACATTACCTTATGGTTACAGGATTCTTGATCTTCTTCTACTTTCTACTGTAGTGTTGATTTTATTGTTACCAGATGTTTGGCCCTGTGCCTTGGGTTACCCAGGTTCACTGGCCCAACAAACAAAACAAAATTGGAATCATATTGAGTACATACATTTGATGAAATAATGATATGTAAGAGAAATGAGAAGGATAGTGCCAAAGGGGGAAAAAATTGAAGTGCTGTCTTATGAGGGTAGAAACACAAATGCCAAGAACCTTTAAGAACCAAACTCAGCATTCTAAAGAAAGCTTTAATGTGTGAGCAAATTCCAGTGGCTACCAGGACAAACTGTACTTTTATATGATTCACAAAGCTTTGTTTTAAGGGACTGGGAGAGGGACTGACTCCGCAAGCGATGAAATGCACATTCCCTTCACGGCCAAAAACCCATTGCAGTGATATTTGTCACAGCTTGTCCGCGTGAAATTTGATTTTTAATACATTTTTGTATTTCTGTTAGATTGATCTTAGCAGATGGTTTTTAGTAAATCCCAACATTCAGAAAAGCATGCTGAACAACCTACCTTAGAGCACAGACTCCACTGTTGCTCAAATAAACAATAGCTGTGTGTTTGGTAGCTTAAGAGACAGTCCAATTGGACTCCACCACCCAACTTGCCACCAGTCCAGTCGGACTCCACCACCCAACTCGCCACCAGTCCAGTTGGACTCCACCACCCAACTCGCCACCTTTCCTGGATGGTAGCCCTACTGAGTGCTCTTCAATTAGCCTCTTGGATTCCTACCTCTTGAAAGATGACAGGTAGGAGACATCAGTGACATATGTGGGGTAATGGAAAAGCAATGTGTCGCTTGGAGCCAGAAAACTATAGGGAGAGGGATAGCTCTGCCATTTCCAAGCTATGTGACTTTGGAAAACCACTACCTCTTTGAGTTCCAGTTCTAGTATTTCATCTATGAAAAAGGGATTGTAATATACTGCTTGTCTATCTAATAAGGTAGGTGTGATGACTGAATGAGAACATGTGTGGAAAAGCTTTGTAAATGAGAAAGGGCCTTGCTATTGCAAACTATTTACAATGTGTGAAAATAATATTTAAATTTGAAACTTGAAATCGTGTACATTTGACAGTGTGATATTATTTCAATAAATATTTTAGAGACATTTGAACACATCCTGTCACATACTTCCATTTATTTTTGATTCCATTTGATTTGAAAGAACCTTGACTACTTGTTGTTATAATGCCCATGTAATTGTATATTCAGAAAATACAAGGGGTTAAGGACAAGTGTTAAGCTGCTCCATGTTTCCACTGAGATGAATTTCTGGGAAATACAGTTTATAACAAAAGCCAGAACTATGGCCTTTGACTTCCCAATTACAGAGACCATTTTCTTAGCCAGAACATAGAAAGGTGTTTAATCATTTATGTATGTGTGTGTGTGGCAAAAAACATATAACATTAAGTATACCATCTTAACCATTTTTAAGTGTACAATTCAGTAGTGTTAAGTATAGTCACATTGTTGTGCAGATCTCTATAACTTATACATCTTGCAAAACTGAAACTGTATGTTCATTAAACACTAATTTTCCTTTTCCTCTCCCCACAACCCTGTTTCTAAGATTCTGACTACTTTAGATACTTAATATGTGTGGAATCATATAGTATTTGCCCACTTGTGACTAACTTATTTTGTTTAGCACAATGTCCTCAAGGTCCATCTATATTGTAACATGTGACAGGGTTTCCTTCTTTTTTAAAGTGACATAATATACCACTGTATATATATTCCACATGTTCTTTATCCATCTGTCAATGAACATTTGGTTTGATTTCCTTGATTTCCTATCTCTTGGCTATTGGAATAATGCTGCAATGAACATGGGTGTGCAAAAATCTCTTTGAGATCCTGCTTTTAGTTCATTTGAATACAACATGCTCGAAGTAGGGTTATTGGATCATATGCTAGTTCTATTTTTAATTTTTTGAGAAACCTCCATGATGCTTCCCATAAAGGCTACATCATTTCATATTCTCACTAACAGTGCACAAGGCTGCCAATTCTCCACATCCTTGCCAACACTTGTTATTTTCTGTTCTTTTGATAGTGGCCATCCTAATGGATGTAAGGTGATAACTCATTTTGGTTTTGATTTGCATTTCTCTTGCAATTAGCAATGTTGAACATCTATTCATATGCTTGTTGGTCATTTGTATATCTTCTTTGGAGAATTGTCTAGTTCAGTCCTTTGCTTATTTTTTAAATTGAGTTATTTGGTTTTTGTTTTTGTAGGGTTTTTTTTTTGTTTGGGGGGGTTTGGTTTTTTGTTTTTACTTTTGCTTTTCTTTTTTGTTTGTTTTTGCTATTGAGTTGTATAAGTTCCTTGTACATTTTGTGATATTAATTCACTATCAAATATAAGATTTGCAAATATTTTTTCCCATTCCATAGATTGGCTTTTCACTCTATTGATTGTTTCCTTTGATGTACAGATGTTTCTGAGTTTGAGATTGTTAAAATATCCATACTACCCCAAGTCATCTATAGATTCAATGCAATACATATCAAAATCTCAATGGCATTCTTTGCAGAAATAGAAAAAGACTATCGTAAAATTCATATGGAATCTCAAGGGCCCCTGAGTAGCCAAAACAATCTTGAAAAAGAACAAAGTTGAAGGCCTCACACTTCCTGACTTCAAAACATACAGTAATCAAGACAGTGTGGTTTTGGCATTAAGACAGATATATAAACCAATGAAACAGAATAGAGAGTCCATAAATAAACTCTTACATATATGGCCAAATGATTTTCAACAGGGTGACAAGACTACACAATGGTGAAAGCATGGTCTCTTCAACAAATTGTATTGAAAAAACTGGATATTTACATGCAAAGGAATGAAGTTGGACCTTGATACCACACACAAAAAAATCAACCCCAAATGGATTAAAACCCTAAATATAAGACCTAAAACTATAAACCCCTAGAAGAAAACAGGGAAAAGGTTTAGGACATTGGATTTGGCAATGGTTTCTTGGATATGACACCAAAAATACAGGCAACAAAAGCAAAAACAGACAAAGGGCATAATATCAAACTGATACACATTTTAAACTAACAAAAGTATAGGGTAATGAAAATTATGGTATGGAACCTCATACTATATCAAATAACCACAGTAGAAAACACTCTAAATTACATAGGGGCTTGTTGGCAAAGCATTGGGGAAAATGTTGGCATTGGCTAAGTGAAGTTAGGAGGGGTGGACATGGCCTGAACCCACGTGTGATGGTTTAGAGACCCGAGACCATATGATTCAAGTGAGGAGGTTTAAGTAATCTTATTTGACTGGAGCAAAGAAAACATGTAAGTGAAAGAGACTGCAACCTGCCCTATTTTCTAGGGGATGTCATTATGGCCCAAAGTAAGTACACTTATTCTTGCTCAGTTTCTATCTTCATTTATGACAGATAATATAAAATCTTTCTTCATTTCAACATTTCGTGAGTACTTCTTATATAGGAGAGGGCTAGGACTGCGCTAAGATATAAATCTTAGAAAATCTGTATTCCCTGTTGTCTATATTTTATTATATAAAAGCCTCTTCATGTTCTTAAATCTAGTTCACTCAGAGATTTATTGAGTTTCTGGTATCTATCAGGCCACACGAAAGGCACTGGGAGTACAAAAATAAATAAATTTAAGTTCTTTTCATTTGTATCCATAGATTCTACTTACCATGTTTTATCTTTTCTCTGAGTCAGGCCCAGATTGTTCATGAACATCCTACATTATACAGCTCTGCACTAGATGTAATGCTCTTCTCAATGTCTGACAAATAGAATTGTTAGAGATACTTACATGTGTTGGATTTAATAGACACTCACTGAGCAACTCTACATATGAGGCATCAATGTACACTAGACATGTGAAGCTAAAGAAGGTGCCACCTCTCCCCCTTGAAATATGAAAGGATAAAATGAAAATGCCTTCAGGAGAGCTAACGATCCCAAATAAGAGATGATAGCACCTGAGTGAAGCACAGAAGTAAGAAAAAGACCTATTGGGGGGCACCTGGGTGGTTCAGTCATTAAGCGTCTGCGTTCGGCTCAGCCCATGATCCCAGGGTCCTGGGATCGAGCCCCGCATCGGGCTCCCTGCTCGGCGGGAAGCCTGCTTCTCCCTCTCCCACTCCCCCTGCTTGTGTTCCCTCTCTTGCTGTGTCTCTCTCTGTCAAATAAATAAATAAATAAATAATCTTTTAAAAAAAAGAAAAAGACCTTTCGGGAAGGTAGGAAAGATGGATTCTCACTCATCCCATCACCCTTCCCCCAAGCCCAAGCTGCCCAGTGTAGGGAGATACTCCCTCCTGGTGGAGTGAACACCTCATTTTACCATGGATCCCAGAGCCAGCCTGTCCAGCACCAGGCTGACTCCTGCAGCCCTGCCGCTCCCTGCAGACTCCTGCCAAACCAGGCTCCCATCACCCAGTGCTTGCTGGCTCCAGTAGTGCCAGGCAGCTCCTGGGACCCCAGGCATCATCCTTGCCACTAGATTCCCAGCGGCTCCTGCAAACCCAGGCCCCTAGTTCACCCTAGCTTCTGCTGTCTCCGGTGGCCCCAGACAACTCTAACGGCCCAGACAGCTCCTGTGGCACCAAGCTCCCAGCAGGCTCCTGTGAATCCAGGCTCCCCAGCAGTGACTGCCACCTCCAGTGGTCCCAGGAGGATCCTCTAGCTCCAAGTGACTTCCTCAGTTCCAGGCTCCCAGAGGGCCCTCAGGAACACAAGCCCTTAACCCACCAGGGCACTGGCCATCTCCAGTGGCCCCAGGAGGCTGGTGAGGCCCCAGGAATCTTCCATGGCATGAGGCCCCCACAGGCTTCCACAAGCCCAGGCTACTGGCCATCCTAGTACCAGTTGGGCCCCAGGCCCAAGGCAGCTTCTGTGATGACAAGCTCCCAATCAGCCCCCACAAACCCAGGCTCCCAGCCAGGCCCAGCACTAGGCCAAATACCATGGATACAGGTTTTTAATGCATCCCAGTGCCAGGCTCACCCCATGGACCTAGATTTCAGACTGGCTCCCGCAGACCCAGGCTCCCACCTACTTTACAACTAGGTGAACCCTGTGGTCACAGCCTTGAGGTCGGTTCCCACAGACACAGGTTTCCAGCCACCCCACCACAGGACTGGCCCCTGCACACACAACCTCCAGGTTGGCCCCTGACACCTCAAGTTACAGGCCTCACTTTCCTCATTTGTAAAAGAAAGATAGTACAGAACATTCTTCTCTCAGATCATCTGGTTGTACAACCAGCGACTATATGTAAGACTTCTGACTGGTGCATGGCACTGGTCCGTGTTCAGTAAATGTTGGCTGTTATCATTAATCTATCCTAAGTATGAAATATGTTTTTTTTTTTTCAAATGTAAAGGCTTGCAAATGCAGGAGTGTGCTTTATAAAGAAATACATTTCATCTTTGTTTTTACTGCTGTCAGAGATTTAACAGCTCACCCCATTTTCCTTATAAGAATAATAAACTCTTCTGCTCCTGAGTGTGACATTCCTTGGCCCAAAGATAGAGTAATAGAACTTGGTACAATATGTGAATGCTGGACCTCATTGTGAACTGTATCATCTGAGAGGAGAATGTCTGGGCCATGGATATACACTGATTCACTTAGAGGAGACAGGAGTGGCACATTCGCTGAACGACAAAGATGCATGACCACACAGAAGACATTAACTCAGATTCTATGGCACAAAAATACCTGGGTACCGAACAGTTAGGAATTGGGCCTTGGACACTTCAAGAAATGTTGTAGTGGCCCAGGGGCTTGGAGAAAGTGGGTTCCATGGACAGCATAGAAGTTGTACACTAATCCTCAAGCAGACTACATAAGCTTTGACAACACCATTTCTGTATGACTAGAATGGATAGAAAACTATAGGCTCTCTTCCCCCAAATGTTCTACGTTGCAAAGCTCCAGCATTTATGTGTTTTGCTGTGAATCACAGAGCATTTGGATCCCCAATGCATGGATGAACTACAATTTCCTGTCAAACTTGAGAAAGATTTATTTTGTTAAGACAAAATAAGGGGATTATTTTTTATCTGACAATCAGAGAGCATAATTATACCCATTACATTTAACAACCTAAAGACCCGAGAAAAGTACTGTATCAGGCCCTGCCTGTGTCATGTTCTTTAGCATTGTCCTGCTTCACTTCATGTGTCTGTTCTTTATTGTGGTGATGGAGGAGATGAGTGGAAATGAAACTAGTGACATCAAATGTTCTTTCCACAAACACCAAAAACAAAGATGCAATAAATTGGATCCATGTTGGGTCTAAGGTCATGCTTAATTAGAATGAAGGGAGCCCTGGAGGATGAGAAAGACCCCCATATGGGGGAGCAACTCAAAAATTAAATGGTCACATGTGAAAAAAAACGACAACACTAGCAACACGCAGTCATTTTGCATCAGGAAAGTGTACCAGCCAGGCTGCGTGAGAATTCTAGAGATGACACAGCGTACTTTGCGTACAGGTGGAGGTTGTTGCCGAATACCAGAATGCCAGAACGTGGCATGAGTTTGAATTCCACTTCTGTCATTTACTAGTTGCACATCTTTGGGTAAAATATTTTACCATTCAGCCTTCATTTCTTTTATGGTAAAACCTGGGGTAATAATGGCCAATTGGGCAGAAATACTATGAGTTATATTATTGTAAGGGTTAATTCACATATGAGAGTCCCTCACTCAGTCCATGGCACATTTTAGGAACTCAATTAATTTGGTTTAGTTCAGTTGAGAGCCTTCCAATCAGGAGTAATTTTTTTAAAACGTTGGTAAAACATCTGGTTGCTTCAGTGTTTTCTAGACATGTTGGATTGACTCTTACTTTCCAGCCAGATGTTGGATGCTGTACAGACACACTAGGATTATATGTTTAACTATGAAAGGACAGCCAATAATGCACTGTCCAAATAGAAATGCATGCAGAGACAAAAGTAACAAGTTGGGCCTAAAGCATTTTAGAAGCCCTGAATCTCTTTCTTATACATTTTGTTAAGTGTTCCAGGAATTTTAATTTTAACTTGTGGAGAAGCTGAAGGACCATGAGTTTGACCTTAAAAGTTGCTTGTGTATCATTCAACTTATTAAGTAGGAGCAACACGATAGGCTGGACCATCTGGAAAGCTACCAAGTGCTAGTTGTGCATTTTAGACTAGTGATTTGAAAGACAAAAAAAGTATTAGCAGAAATGTTATCAAAGAGACTGTACTAGTATTTGGATGTTGGCTTGACAGAAGTCATTCAACAGCTGGGAGATAAATACAAATAGCATCATACAAGTAAAACGTCATTTTATCTTTTCATGTTTCCTTTCTTTTTCCTGCTCCAGACTTAGAAGACCAGGGAAATGGGATGTGGAGAGTATAAAAGGCTAGGGAAGAAACTAGTCACATCCTGCATTCCACAGCAGGTGACTGAGCTTGGGTCAGACACATACTGGAAATAAAGGTGGGGGGACCCAAGGGGGTGGGAGGAAGGAGAACAAGAGGGATAAAGAAAGGGAAAGAAATAAACTAAATAGGAGATTGAATTATAATGACTAGATCACAGTTTAATAGTAATATATTCCTTTTTCAATACATAAAATGGGGCTGTTATAATAACACAAAGTGCCCCAAATTTATTATATTCTCCTGATATTCCGAACAGTGACAGGGATTAATTAGGTCTGAAGAGCTATGGTGAAGAAAAATAAAACTATGGCTGA
This sequence comes from Mirounga angustirostris, assembly GCF_029215605.1. NCBI lineage: Eukaryota > Metazoa > Chordata > Mammalia > Carnivora > Phocidae > Mirounga > Mirounga angustirostris. The sequence continues at coordinate 18,136,611 of NW_026991712.1, read as the reverse complement.
TTAAGCCTCACTAAGAGTTGTAACATCAATATGTCATTTACAAATATATTCCAGAAGATTTCTGAGAAAACTACCACTATGTTCACAATTGTTCCTAACGAACTCACATCTGCTCTCAACAACTTTGGCACACAAACATTTACCTCTCTCTACCGTGATATCAGTTGGTAGCACAATGACATCTATAATATTTTTTTTTGTAGTGAGATGAAACTGGCTCATACTAGCTTGTAAGAACCAATTGTTAAATTTTCAGAAATTTTGCAAGCCAGTAGTTAAATTTAGTAAAAATTAGATTATGCTAGGTATAAGCTTACAATCAAATAAGTTATATTAAAAACAAAGGTGGTAAACACTCAAAACACTTTCAACTTATTTTTACTACATATCATAGATGATAATCTATGCTCTTGAGTTTATTTATGAGTACTGTATTTATATGTTAGAAATACTTTATAATACTGTGCTACTATGCATCTCTTTCCAATTCCATGTTCAATGACATCATGCTGGTAGCTTGAAATCAGTAAGACTATTTACACCACACTATTTACACACATGCTATAAATCAGATACCTTCATTTTTTTGTTTTGTTTTGTTTGTTTGTTCTTTCCTGGAGAGCCATTTTTTAAAAATCTTTACCAGTACACCACTGGTGATCCCTGATTGTTTCTCTTTTAAGAGTTCTTTAATACCTCCATATTATTTTAAGAATTGCCTACTCATTTTGTTCCATTAGAAATCCTTACATCTCTTTCCATTCCATACTAGGTCTCAGCATTCCCTCCAAGAAATAGGTAAATATTCAGAAATTGTACAACTGTGAGGAAGTGTTGTGAACTAGTATTATTATGCTATTCTAAAAATATGTTTGGATGGTTCTTAAAGGAAAAAATTCTGACTTTTAATAAAAAAGGAATCAGTAGCCTGTGAAACTTTATTTTGAAACAAAGAAAATATTTAAAGCTAAAGACTTTTGTTATAATTCACCTTGTGAAAATATAATAGAGTATGTGTGTGTGTATGTCTATACATACATCTCATTTTTTACATCACTGCCAAATGACTTAAAGCCAAATATAATTGGACAATCTTGAAAAAAAAGAGACAATGATTATCAGAAAAAAATAAATAGCAGGAAAAAATCCAATGAAATATTCAAAGTGCTGAAAAAAAATACTATCAATCTAGAATTCTATACCAAGTATTAATTATTTCATAGTTTCCTTCTTTTAATTTTTCATTGCATAAAGAATATATACACAATTTTGCTTGATTTATTTTATATATAATGTAATATATATGCATATAAGAGCATGAAGGATGGAGGAGTAAATGGAACTATACTTTTCAGGGTTCTTAAATTAATACCTGTAGTAATTCAGTATTAAATACAATTCGATTTTGATAATTTAAAGATGATAGTTATCATTCTTAGAGCAACTTCTAAAAATAATTGAGACATAGCTATAAATCCAGTAGAGGAAATGAAATAGAATACAAAAATATCTGTTCAGTACAAAACGTAGCAAAGGAAGAACAAAAGAAATAAATTTATGAGACAAATAGGAAAGACATAACAAATGGCAGACTTAAATCCATCAATTTTAGTAATTACTTCTAATTTAAATAGATCAAGTACCCCAATCAAAAGCAGAGACTGATAATAAATTTAAAAGAAGACAAAGCTATATACATCCTAAAAAATTCACTTTAAGTACAAATATACAAACAATTTGAAGGTAGAAGAATGATAAAATGCAAACAAAAATATCAGAAGGCCAGAGTGGCTATATTGATATCAAATTATATAGCCCTCAAGACAGACTTGTTTATATAGAGGTAAAAACAGAACATTCATAATGACAAAAATGATCAACACATCAGGGAGGTGTAGCAATTATAAAGATATATGCACCTAAAAGAATTTCAAAATACTTGAAGCAAAAACTGACAGATAAAGTGGGAGAAAGACAGGTGTCTTGTTAGAAGAAGAATGAAATTAAAAATCATGTGATAAGGAGGTAGGTAGAGAGGAGCAGTTGCAAATGGGAGTGCAAGTGTCACATCAGGATTTCTGTACAACTGTCACTTTCACAGTAAAAATGACTTGATAATGAATCTTGAAAGTCATTCATTTGTTCATGCATTCATTTAGCAAATATTTAGTGAGCATTTACGTCTGGGGCAGTAAACTTAGGGTGATTATATAATAAGAAATAAAACAGAATTAATCCCTGCCAAAATAGAATTTAATGTTCTTTTGTAAGAAGCTGATTTATACAATGATTCTTCTTCAGAAAGAGGAATTCAAGTTGTCCTAGCCAAAAGAGAGGAGAAATGGAAAGCTTGACACTAGGCTGGATGAAACCCTAAGAAATCACAAGTAGAAAGAATACTGGGCTAGACGGGGAGCGGGATAAAAATAAAAGATATAATCTTGTTTAGTGAGGAAATGACAATAGGATCAAGAAGACATGTGACAGTACTATGGAACTGTAAAAGTGATTGGTGCAATATGAGTCCTTAAGTGGCTATAAAGCAGAGTCGAATGAAAATAAAAAGAAAAGAAATAGATACATGTAAATATGAATATGTAATATAACACAATAAATCTAAATAAAATAGATATGTTTCAGAAATAGGCAAAGTTTTGAGAACTGTTTGGAAGAAGTGATAGAAGGCAGGAAGTCTATTCTTGGCAAGTGTGGTTAGGTTTAAGGAAGACTATCACAAAGCAGGGCCATATGTAATTTGAGTAGAGCCCTCCCAAGGGGCAATGATAGCAGATACGCTCTGCAGTGGCTAAGGGAACACAAAAGAAAGTATTGAGAAATGAGGATGAAAAGAAAAGAGAGGGTTAGGAAAGAATGCTGATGAATGCTTGGCAACCAAGTTTTAAATGAAAGATGGAAATACGAGCAAAAGAATAATCCAACCAAAAATGATGTTGGAGAAAAATTATCCTTGCTGCTGTGTCACAGATTTGGAAATGGATTACCATATCAATACAAGTTGATCAAATAACATTTTTGGAGGCATGAATTTCTCTTTCCCTTACAAAGTTTTCATAGCAAGGAAGCTTCTATTACTGCAACATCCTGTCTCCTTATTCATTCCTTTCCATGGGAACAGGAGATGGCCGATTTGATTAGTGAGGTTTGTAAAAGAATTGAGCATGCATGACTACATTCCTCTCTATCTTTGGTATACAACTCCTTATAAGAAGTCCCAGTTCATCTCTGATCTTCCATGCCATAAGTTTTATGAAAGTAGATCTCTAGGAAGGTATTTATGTGGGTGGGTATATATCTAAATTTTGGCTATAATATCAGTCAAACTATTGTTACCATATTCCATCTGCTTGACTCTTGTATTTCTCAATGTTTTTGAACTTGGATGGGGAAGAGGAGTATTATTTACTATGTCTATCAAGCCTTAGGATAATGAATTAAAAATAAAATACAGACAATGTCTTAAAATATTCTTGTTTTAGCTTCGGTTTTGAATGTTTAATTATTAATTAGAGATACTCAGGAAAGAGGTGAGCATTAGTTACATAAATTTGGGATTTACTATTCTAAAGTAATATTTGAAGCTACAAGTAATTAGGAGCACCTGAGTGGCTCAGTCGGTTAAACATCTGATTCTTGATTTCGGCTCAGGTCATGATCTCAGGGTGGTGGAATCAAGCCTCATGTCAGGCTCCATGCTCATCAGGGAGTCGGTTTGAGATTCTCTCTCTCTCTCCCTCTGCCTCTCACCCCACTCGCTCTCTCTCTCTCTCTCAAATAGATAACTAAATCTTTAGAAAAAAATAAAGCTACAAGTGATTAAATTGTCTAGAAAAGTAGAATGGAAAGATAAGGGGGCCAAGGGAAGAACAGTGTTGTTGAAATCATAGACTATAGAATAGAAGGAAATGAAGGCAGGAGGGGTCTATTGATAGAATGGAAGAAAAGTGGGATGCAAAAGTCATGAGTAGGAATAAGGAAGTGAGAGAAACAAAAAAAAAAAGATGAATAAGTTAGGAAAAGGAATCTAGGCATTTACATATTTAAATGCAGAACAATTCAGAGCAATGCTTAGGCCATGGATGTGGACAAAGAAGTCACTGAAGTAGAGAATGTTGGAAACCACTGGTGCTGAGAAAGACAAGGAATAGAAATACTGCATTGACTAGTTATTTCCATCACATGCTAGTAATTCAGGATGATGGCAGGTTTTTGTGTGAAGTAGTTAGATTTAACAATATTCCATGTTCTTAAAGAATGAGTAACATTCACCATATTTTACCAGGCACTATCGGAAGACACTGTTGATTCAACAAACAGGGCTGACAGGGTTACTGATTTCCTTGAGCTTATATTTTAAAGAAATAATGAAATAATAAATGAATAAAGAAGAAAAAGAACACACAGTGATGAGTTCCAAGCAGAGAGTTTAAATAGAACAATGTGATACAGAGTGACAGTCTGGCTTCTTTAAATTGGTACTAAGAGAGGCCTCTGTGCATGTAAGGAAGTCCCTTAGATTGATAAAAGATAGTGATGGGTTGGGGCACCTGGGTGGCTCAGTTGGCTAAGCGACTGCCTTTGGCTCAGGTCATGATCCTGGAGTCCCTGGATCGAGTCCCGCATTGGGCTCCCTGCTCAGCAGGGAGTCTGCTTCTCCCTTTGACCCTTCCCCCTCTCATGTCTCTCTCATTCTCTCTCTCTCAAATAAAACAATAAAATCTTTAAAAAAAAAAAAAAAAAGATAGTGATGGGTTAGGCAGAGTGTGGCATGAGCCACAGAGGAAGATGGGCTTTGGGTCCTCTGGCCCTGCTGTGCCAGGAATCATTCCAGGAAAAATGATTCTGTTCTTCCTTTTTGAGAAAGGAACCAGCAAATGCCTCTTACTTTGGTCCTACTTAGTTGTAAGATTATACACAAGCCATTATGTTTCCAAACGTGTGGGACTAGATCAAACATACTTAAGTCAGGAAGAGGAATAATTAATTACTCAGTCTCTTTAGAATATTAGACGCCTACATCATAGCAAGTAAGATAGTCTGAGTTGAGCATATTTTCCATTAACTTTAAGAAATGAGAAAAGTGAGTCCCTGAAAAAATGAGTCATTTAAGGCTGCATGTTGATTCTGGGGCTCAGCCCAGGCCAAGGTTAAGCTTTCAGATTCTAGTTTAAAGCACTGGAATGGTCAAACTCCTCTAACTAAGCTCAAGTGACACCGCTGGCTATTGCATATTGAATGCCCATATTGTAGTGGCCACTGGGTAGACTGACAAAGAGAAATTTGACAGGCTGTTAGCATATCTAATGACTGACTAACCACTAAAAAAGATTCAAGGAAAACAATGTCAAATACCCAGAAATACACAGTTTGGACTATATTTTAAAGGCACATTGTGGGCACATCTCCCAAAACCAAAATGGTGGCTCATCAAAAGCATACTTATTTGGGCTTTAGCCATTGACACAAATCTAGATTCCAAAGGCAATTACTCTAAGCTCAGACGGTTTTTTGTTTTGGGTTGATTTTTTTTTTTTCTTCATATTTCAAACCCTCTCCACCTTCTGATTAGTTATCAAAAGTAGTCTCCACTAGCAAAATCAAGGGTGCAAATATAGCCTTACATAATAGGAAAACACCAGAATCGTATTTTCCAGGTTATTTAGTGATAGCGAAGGCAAAGACTATTTCTGTTTCACCAACAGTAATTAGTGCTTCAGCAGAATTCATGATTTCTGCTAAGAAAGTGACTTCATAATAATAATAATCTGAAAGCCTGGCAGAAACTTAGATAATGATAGAAAGCATTTGCTCTTAATGTTTATGCAGATTTCAAAGGGTCTTTGAAATCACTGTACAAGGGTTTTATTTGTGTTTGAAACCAAAAAATCAAAAACAAAACAGGAAATTGGGGCATTAAGAGGAATCCTTCATTGTTGAAATAGTGAGATTTATTTTATTTTATTTTACTTTCACCACAAACACATTTTCTTTTCTTTTTTCATTAAGTTTTTAAATTTTAATTCAAGTATAGTTAACATACAGTGTTATATTAGTTTCAGGTGTATAATATAGTGATTCAACAATTCTATATACCATTTCTCAGTGCTCATCTAAGTGTATTCTTAATCCCTGTATTCTTAATCCTGTTCACCTATTTCACCCATCTCCCCTAACCACCTATGAATACCCTCCATTAAAGTTATTTTTTTCTTTTTCAACAAGAACATTTTTTACTTGAAGCATACTTTAGAATACATGGTTCTAACAGATATATATAAAACATTCCATCCAAGAAAATAGAATACACATTTTCTTTAAGTACACACAGAAGAATCCCCTGGTTAATTCACATAAAAGGGACATAACAAATATTACCAATTTAAGAAGACTGAAATTATACCACATATATTTTCTAATCACAATGGTACAAAATTAAAGATCAACAATAAAACAAAGCTAGAAAATCTACAATGTAAATATTAAACATTTAATATGTAAATATTAAATACACTACAGCACAAGCATTGGGCCAAATAAGAAATCAAACATAAAATCAAAATATGTCTCAAAACAAAAAAAAGAAAGAAAGAAAAAAGAAAACACAATATTCCAAAACCTATGGGATGCAGCAAAAGCAGATGTCAGAGTAAGATTTATGCTATAAATGCTTGCTTGTATTAAAAAAAAATGTTCAAATAAACAACATTATACCACAAGGAACTAGAAAAAGAAAAAACTTAGCTGCAATTTAGTTAAGGAAGAAAATAACAAAGAAAAATTAGAAATAAATAAGATAGAGACCAGAATAAATAATAACATGACATTGAGTGTAATGACCAAAAAAATGAACAAAATTGGCAATGCTTTAACTAATAAACTAAGGGAAAAAAAAGAGAGAAATCTCAAAACCAAAATGATAAATGGTAAACAATACAGCACACAACCACAGAAATAGTGTGATAGCACACTACTATAAAAAATTATATACTAACAAATCAATAACTTAGAAAAATAACTCCTAAAAATGCACAAGTTACCAAGATTGAATCATGAATCTTTTTTTAAAAATTTTTTTAAAGATTTTATTTATTTGTCAAAGAGAGAGCACAAGCAGGGGGAGTGGCAAGCAGAGGGAGAAGCAGGCTCCCCGCTGAGCAAGGAGCCCGATGCAGGACTCCATCCCAGGATCCTGGGATCATGACCTGAGCCAAAAGCAGATGCTTAAGTGACTGAGCCACCCAGGCATCCTGAATCATGAATCTTGAATCCAAGAAAGAGGAAATCTTCTTAGACCAATAACAAGAATGAAAGTCGAATTAGGAATCAAAAATCTCCCAGCACAGAGGAGCCCAAGACCACGTGGTTTCATTGGTGAATTCTACCAAACATTTAGCAAAATAATTAATGACAATCTTTATTCAAAATCTTACAAATAATGGAATAGAGGGAACACATTCAAAAATCATTCCAGGAGTCCAGTACTACCCTGACAGTAAAGCAGGATAAAAACATTACAAGAACAAAAAAGTCTAGGCTGTCCGATATCAGTATTGCTACTCTGATTTTCCTTTGACATCCGTTTGAGAGATAAATATTTCTCCAACCCCTCACTTTCAATCTGCAGGTGCCTTTTTAGGTCTAAAATGAGTCCCTTGTAGGCAGCATACAGACTGGTCTTGTTTTTTACTTTATCCATTATGACACCCTAGGTCTTTTGATTGGAGCATTTAGTCCACTTACATTCAAAGCAATTATCAATACATAAGTGTTTATTGTCATTTTATTACTTGTTTTGTCATTGTTTCTGGAGATTTTCTCTGATCCTTTCTTGTCTTTGTCACTTTTGCTCTCTCCTTTGCACTCAAAGGGTCTCCTTTAATATATCTTGCAGGGCCGGTTTAGTGGTCATGAACTCCTCTAGTTTTTGTTTATCTTGGAAACCCTTTATCTCTCTTATTCTGAATGATAGATGTGCTGGATAGAGTATACTTGGCTGCAGATTTTTCCCATTCAGCACTTTGAATATATCATGTCACTTCCTCCTGGCTTGCCAACTTTCTGTTGAGAAATCTCCAGCTGGCCTTATAGGTTTTCCCTTGTAAGTTAAGGACTTCTTTTGTCTTGCTGCTTTTAAGATTTTTTTTATCACTATTATTTTGCAAATTTAATTACAATGTATCTTGGTGTTGGCCTGCTTTTGTTGATTTTGATGGGAATTCTCTGTGCCTCCTGCATCTAGATGTTGGTTTCCTTCCCCAGATAAGGGAAGTTTTCTGTTATTATTTCTTGAAATAAATTTTCTGCCTCCTTTTCTTGCTCCTCTTCTTCTGGGACTCCTATAATACAAATGTTATTATGTTTGATGGAGTCACTGAGTTCCCTATCTATTCTCGTGTTGCATAATTCTTCTTTCTCTTTTTTGTTCAGCTTCAGTATTTTCCATTATTTTATCTTCTAGGTCACTAATTTGTTCCTCTGCTTCTTCCAGCATGCTGTTCATTGCATGAAGCCTGTTTCCAATCTCATTTATTGTATTCTTCATCTCTGATTGATTCTTTTATAACTTTTATCTCTGTTGTAAGGATCTCACTGATATCTTTTATTCTTTTCTCAAGCGCAGTGAGTATCCTATGATTGTTGCTTTAAAGTCTCCATCAGGCATGCTACTCATATCTGTTTTGCTGAGATCTCTAGCCATGGCCTTATCTTGTTCTGTCCTTTGGGATAAATTCTTCCCTCTTGGAATTTTGTCTAAGTCTCTGCCTTCTTCTCTGTGTTAGAAAAGCTAGTTATGTCTCCTTCTCCTGAAAGTAACGGCCTTATGAAGAAGAGGTCAGGTACTGCCAGGGGTCTGATGCTTCAGGGAGCGTCTACAGTGTGTGCTGGATGCACTCTGCTATTGTGTTTTGGCTGCTCTGTCTTTCAGGCCAATCTTCTGTCTGCCCTCAGGTTGTTTGCCTGCCTTCTCTCCAGGAGCAGCACAATGCCCTCCAGGCTCTATCCCAGGCAAACCTGCTAACCTTTGAAACTCCAGGCTTTAAGCCCTGCTGGTTATAAGAACTCATGAAATTCAGCCCTTCTCATTTTCCAAGCTAATGGCTTTGGGGAAATGTTCTCCTTATGCATTCCCTTGTACGTTCCTCTCTCTCTCTCTCTCTCTCTCTCTCTCCCTTCTCTGTGACCACAGCTCCCTCCCCTCCAAAGCACTCTCTTTCCATTTCTCCCCTAAACCACAACTCCACACTTCCTATTGTCTTCAATGTGGCCTCTTCTCTCCCTTTAGTTGTGGAGTTTGTTATATCAGTCTTCAGGCCAATTTCTGGGGTATTTAGGATGATTTGATAGTTATGTAGTTGTGTTCATGAGATGAGCCAAGCCTAGGGTCCTCCTACTCAGCGACCATCTTGGGGAAGCCCAAAAAGTGAGGATTTTAAACTGAGGATATTTTGCTTGACTTAGAGAAGATATCTGATAACCCCAGAAAGAAGTATCCACATTTCCACTTCAAGCACCTTAAAGGAAAGCACTGGAAGTAGTCAACAAACGTACAGTTGACCTTTGAACAGCAATGGGAGTTAGGAGCACTGACACCCTGCACAGTCGAAAACCTGTATAACTTTTGATTTCCCCCAAATTTAACTACCAATAGCTTACTACTGACCAGAATCTTTACTGACAACAATTCATTAACATATATTTTGTATTTTATATGTTTTACATACTGTATTCTTTTTTTTCTTTTTAAGATTATTTTTTACTTATTTTTTGGCAGAGAGGGAGACAGCATAGAGGGAACACAAGCAGGGGGAGTGGGAGTGGGAGAGGGAGAAGCAGGCTTCCCGCCAAGCAGGGAGCCTGATGCGGGGCTCAATCCCAGGACCCTGGGATCGTGACCTGAACCAAAGGCAGATGCTTAATGACTGAGCCACCCAGGCGCCCTTCATACTGTATTCTTGCAATAAAGTAAGCTAGAGAAAACATAATGTTATTAAAATCGTAAGGAAGAGAAAATACATTTACAGTATTGTATTATAAAAAAATCTGTATCTACAAAAAAATCTGTGTATAAGTGGACCTACACAACTCAAACCCATGCTGTTCAATGGTCAACTGTATATTTGGGTCTACCCTGTGTTTATTTGAGGGCCTATAACAAACTAAAACAAACTTGACTTGGTCTGTACCCTTGGGATTTTACAGCCAAAAGAGAAAGATGAGCTCATAAGAAGATACTCTGAATAAAATATGAACATGGGGATAACAGAGGTTTGCTGAGGTTGTCAATGGAACACAAAGGAGGACGTACAGAGAAGTCAGGGAGATTTCCTTGGGAAGCTGTGTATTAGCAAAAGTTTGTTAATTTTTCCTTTCTTGTTTTTATAAGTGATATAAAGTAAGTTAAAATGAACTCATAGCATCAATCTGTGTTTAGAATAGGAAAGAATCTTAAAAGTCATGTATTACCCCAATCCAGGGAGGTTTAATTCATGATCCCAAGAGACTCAGTGACAATGGCCAAAACAAATGGAGACACAACATAGCCCATGAGGTTCCAAGTACAGTTTCACAGGAGTCAGAGGTTAACCAGGCTAACTGCCTAATAATGCATTTTGTTTGAATAAGTTTTCTTATTATTCCATGTTATTATACCACTATTATGAAAAACCACTGAAGCTAATAAGGAGAGGATCATTTTTCCCCCAACAGGTATGCTTCAAAATTTTCCTAGGACACTTTGCTTATTTTTAAAAAGTACGAGTGTCTCTTTTCAAGACTGTCCCTGTCTGTAGCCCACAAAACTGATTTTATTCAACCTCATTTAAATGAGTGCCAATTAAACTCTCCCAAATCTATTAGTCAACAAATAATTCTTTGGCATGGAAACACTTTCCTCAAGTGATCTTTAATCTGGGTAGAAAGGAAAGCTTTGCATATTGGCTCAGAATCAATTAAAAATAGATATACATAGGTATCCTCAGGCTATTAGTTTTCAGAGGATTATACAAATGCCCTTGGTACTCACAGTCCAGAATGTACTTGGTATCTGCCTCCTTTTTATAGGAATAAAGGATTCCTTCCAGCTCAAATGTGCAGCGACAACAGTTTGGTAAGAAGATGTGCACTTAAGTACATGAGCAGCCTGCTTTGATGTTAAAGGTATACTTGTAGGTTTCCAGCTAGTTTTGGACTTTGGAAACAAAGAAAAATCATTTTTAATATGTTGTATTAGTTTCACATTGCTGCTGTAATGAATTACCCAAAACTTAATGGCTTAAAGCAATACAAATTTATCCCCCAGTCTGGAAGTCAGAAATCTTAAGTCTTACAGGGCTAAAATCAAGGTGCCATTAGACTGTTTCTTTTGGAGGCTCCAGGAGAGAATAAGTTCCCTTGCCTTTGCCAACTCCCAGCCTACATTCTTTGGCTCATGGTCTTTCTACACTGCAAACTCTGCTTCAACTGTCACATTTCTGTCTCTGCCCCTCCTGCCTTCCTCTTATAAGAACGCCTGTGATTACATTGCGTCCACCCAGATAATCTGGGATAATTTCCCCATCTCAATATCCTTAAATTAATCACATTTATAAAGTCTTTTTTGGCCGCCTTGAAGATAAAATACAGGTTTCGGGGGTTAGAATATGGCCTTCTTTGGGAGTCCATTATTCAGACTATCATACCCATCAATAACTAAGTAAGAGAAAAAGGAAAATAAAATAACTTTCAAGAAAGCAGTAACTTTGAAAGCAATAGCTGTAAGAGAATCTCTTCTGTTCCTTTTTTTCCTCAAGAAAAAAAAAGCAAAGACATGAGTATCTCTATAACCAACACAATATGAACACAATACAAATCAAATGCAAGATTTTAAGTTTCTTCCAGAAAGTAAGTTAACTTTTGCCAAGTAAGTCATAGTTTCTAATTTTCTAGTGTGGTCAAGGACAAACAAAAAGTCACTCTGCTGTATGAGGAAACTATTTAATATGTACATAGGGAAGAACTCATTTAGAAACACATTATCTGCCAAAATAAAATGGCAATTTTAACCTACCAACCTGAAATTACATAGAAATTCCAAAAGTAATTTAAAATCATAAACTGTGAGGGATTACAGGCAACATAATAACCTAAATGTGCAAGACAGATGCTTATTTGTGCCAAGGTCAATGCTCAATTATTCTTTGTGTGTCATCAGCTGAGCCAGACAAAGGGAGGATGCTATAGGAGGGAAAAATGGAAAAGAAAAAGAAGATCAGATACTAAGATACACACAACAAAAAAGGGGGGGAAATCAAATAAATTAAAAGAATTGCTAAAAGAAACCAAAGAAGAAGAAAAACAAAGCAACCTGCCAGTCATTTTCTTTTTCTTTTTTCTTTTTTTCTTTACAGAGCAATTCCCAAGTGTAGAAAAACAAGTAAGACACTGACCTTTGTTGAGCATTTTACCATACATATGACACCAATCCTGCATCATTTAGTTTAATTCTTTTGGAAATCTTATGGGGGAGACCCACCTATAGGCATTTTATAGATGAGAATCCTAGAAAACAATATATTGATGGGATGAAGGTCACATGGCAAATTTGGCAGCAGAGAGAAAATTCTAAATTGGGTCCTTTGTACCTTCTTTCACATGCTATTTCCTGCTGCCTTACATTTTTTGGGTGGGGGGAAGCTTCTGTGTTACACTTATTTTACATTAGAAGACACAACAAAGACATAGCATTTTTCTCAAGATAACTAAAGTGAATTGTTGTGATTGCTGTTAGAGATGATATTGTGATGGGTAGATAGGGTACATTATATGTTTAAAAAGCTGACTCTTTTGCCTATATTCTCAAAACAAAACAAAAGCTATTCAATAATACAACAAATAAAAAATCTCTACAAAGTGCCAGGCTCTGTTCTAGGAGTTAAGAAATCCAGTGATGAACCCAGCACAGTTCCTGCCCATGTGGGGCTCACTGTTTAAGTGGGGCTCAAAGACTTTGATTATGTTAAAATTGATAATAAGGAGAGATAATTATTATGATGACAAGTTTGAGTTGTAGTGGGTGTGCAGAGCAAGGGCAATGAATGAGCTTGGTTTCTAGAGAATCGGAGATGGCTTCCAAAAGAAATGGCATTTGGACCGAGATTCAAAAGACAGGTGTTAGCTAGGAGTAAAGGTAAAGGTTGCCTAGGGGAAAATATCTAATTAATGTCTATATTTCAAGCATCCTTAGTCTAGTGCCTAAAACATTTAGGTTGAAAATGATGAATACCATTCATGCTGGCAGTTAAGAGGGTATATGATTTCAAGCTCTAAGGATGCTGAAGGTGTGATGAGGGGAAGTTCTTTCCCATGACCTCATATAACAGAGCTGGGGAGAGCCTGCTGTAAGAAACTCTGAAAAACAAACAAGCGATTTTTAATGCTTTTGATAGCATAAACGAACTGTGAATTTTGAGACACTCTAAACCTTAAGCTCCATAAAACATATTTTACTTCATTTTTATTTCCAGTGCATACCCAGCATGAAGCTCAGGGCTTAGCTGATGTTACTGTGGCTTTCTCATAGTGTCGTCCAGCTGAATGCGTTATGATGATGGAAATGTTCTATACATCTGCACTATTCAACATGGTATCCACATAGGTGGCTGTTGAACCTTTGAAAAGTGGTCAGTGTGAGAAGCTGAATTTTTATTTTTATTCAGTTTTAAGAAATGTAAGCAAAAATAGCCTATTGAACAGCACAGATCAACATCCACATCCCCCCCAGGGGATGATAGAACATTATCATTTCCAAGAAGAGGCTTAGGTTAAAAATATAAAAGTGTTCAGATGAGTTCATAGTTTTATTGTTAACATATTTGTGGTTGAGATCAAGAGGACTATCATGTTCTCACCCTAGATTTTAAGGTGGTAGAGTCAAGGACCGAGTATTACCTGGGAAACAAAACATAGGAGTCTTGTGGTAATTTATGAGGACTAACACATACCTAAGTGCAGGATGTGGAGTCATCTCGGTTTAAACTCCATGCACACCTTCCGCTTAGGATCTATACACTTATGGCAAGTCTTTCCATTTCTTTGTCAGTGCCCTCACCTGAAAAATGGGAATATTAATGACCACAAAAACCAGCATGTGTTATTTGACTAGTTCAGTATCTGTCATGTATTACACGCATAAGAGAAAGGAGTCGATTACCCTTTCCAGAAGTATCTAACTCATTTGGAAGGAGAATGAGTTGAACTCTGGGCCTCATTTCACATTGAGGATTCATTTATGGGTACTTTCTGACAAGTCAATGAAACACAAATAGGAGTGACTATTAAGATGTAGACTGTGAAGAAAGACCAAGACAACTAGTTAATTTCACACTCTCCTGAAGAGCCAGCATGAACAATAACTGCATTTATCTATTACAAATCATGACTGAAGTTAAGCTGCTGCTAATCCTTGGAACCATTCAGATTTTCCAAAGGGGATGGGAGAAGAAAGAAAGAAAGAGCAAACCCGCACAGCTCTAGGTAAATCTTTGCAACTGTTTACAAGACAAAAAGGAACTCTCTATAGAAACCAAATATAAACAGCACATGTTATTAAACTCAAAACACATGAAAGAATAAAAGAAAGTCACATATATTTTCTCAATGTGACAGAGTCTGAGGCAAGTTTTGGGGGGAAGTTGAATAAGGCCACAAAAAAGGCCTTAGCTTCTTTCAAACATCATTAAAATATGCTCCCCCCCCAAAAGGGATTTTGCCTCTTTAATATGGATGCCACTCAGAAGCCGATAGAATACATTACATTCTTAGAGCATACATCCATTGTCATGTGGCAGAAAGCAACTATAGATGCATAATGTAAATTTACAATTGGATAATGAAGGTCTTTCCTGCTGAACCCCTTGAAACAGATGGGCATTGTTCCCTGAACTTATTTTTCATTTTAAAGATTTCATTATAGTTTCTTCAAAGAGGAGAGTGAGTATCATTTATTTTAGAGTTAGTTCTTATAAAAACAAGTTTGTCATCCTGTATATCTGCTTTTACTGTTGTGTAATGAATTATCACAAATTTAGGGGTCTAACACGCCCACTTGTTAGCATCCAGTTCCGCAGGGTTCTCTGAGATCTCACAAAGTTGAAGTCAGGGTGTAGGCTGACTATATTCTCAGCTGGGGTTTGGGGTCCTCCTCCAAGTTCATTCCTGTTGTTGGCAGAATTCAGCCAACAGCTCTGTAGCTAGGAGACTGAGTCTCTATTTCCTTCCTGACTGTCAGCTTCAGGCCTCTCTCCGTTTCTTAAAGTCACCCACACTCTTTCTCATGTGGCACGCTCTCTGTCTTCATACCAGCCATGATGAGGCAAATTCTTCTCAAGTTTTGAATCTCTGATTCTCATTCCACCACTGGTCAGAGAAAATTCTCTGCTTTTAAAGTGGCTTGTATGATTAGATTAGGCCCACCCCTATCTTCAAGTCAGCTCTGCCATAAAACATATCGTAAACACCAGAAAGAGATCTCATCACATTTATAGATCCAAGGGATGAAGGCGTTGAATCTGGGGGGCCATTCCTGGAATTCTCTACCACACTCTGTATGGGACCTACAGGACATCTTCTCTTTCATTCAAGTAATATCAGCAGCATTAAAATACTTCCCATTTTTTTGCTCTTCTATTTAAATAAGCATTGCTAATGTAACCCATTTTCTGGTACCACAACATTCCCAGAAAATTGAAGATTGTTTTTTTCTGGGCTAGTTCCTCTAATTCTGAATATATTCATTTAATAAAAATGTATTGAGTCACACTAGGGGCCAAGACATGTGCTGGGTTCTCTGGATACCAACGCAAACTAGACAAGGTCTGCTGCCCATAAAGAAGTTGTATCTTGGGGCGCCTGGGTGGCTCAGTCGTTAAGCGTCTGCCTTCGGCTCAGCTCATGATCCCAGGGTCCTGGGATCGAGCCCCGCATCGGGCTCCCTGCTCAGCAAGGAGCCTGCTTCTCCCTCTGCCGCTCCCCCTGCTTGTGTTCCCTCTCTCACTGTGTCTCTCTCTGTCAAATAAATAAATAAAATCTTGAAAAAAAAAAAGAAGTTGTATCTGAGTGCAGGGAATGAATATGCAAACCACTATGATAAATGACAAAATGTGGTTAAGTGTTGTGCCGTTCTTAGTAGGTTAACAGCACCTTTGATGAAATGTGACAGAACGTAAAATGCATACATCTTGGAGACCAGAGGAGATTCAGGGATGGGTTTCACCACTGAGTAGCTTTTCAAACTTGGGATATTTGCTTAGCTTTTTCGAGCCTCAATTTATTTAAATATTTAGTGGAATTAACCAAAGATATCTCTTGTGATTGTTGGAAGATTATAAATAAAACAACATGAAAGCACAAAGCAGATCTTAGCATTTTTATGTTTGTTTCTCTTTCAAAGAAAGTCTTTATAACCTCTACCTCAGTGTCAACCACAGAAGTTCAGGCAGAAAGTGAGCCAAACCAATAGCTTTATTTTCCGGCTCCTGATAGTCAAGGGGAAGATGTACCCCAGAAACTGTCCTACCACTTGGCCCCTCAGGCTTCCATTTGTGGTATTTTGGCTAAGATTTAATGAAAGGTGCTCTATAAGTTGATTTGCATATCGGTATAGAACAATAAATACTTGCATTGTTTTGTCCTTCAGAAGCTTTCAGATTACTCACAGATAATAACAATTAAGGATGTGACGATAATTAAGTTGAAATAATAATACACCAATTAACAACACCGATCTCAGAAAAAGGCTAACAACATTTGGTCAGTTCTTGTACGTCAGGTATTCTCTAGAACTCCTATTTGCATTGTCGATTTGCTTATTAGATTTTTCTTCGTGGGTAGATAAAAAGATGCATTTCACACATAATGTTTGAATGACTGCAGATTCTAAATGAATGGGGCCTGAATCAATAAGATATTCATCAGTGTACACGTTCTTTCAAGTATTTTTCACTTGGGTTCTTTGGGAAATGGCAGAATTCATTCCACAGAAACAGGTTCTGCATTAGGCTTAATTCTGAGAACTATGAACTTCCTGTGTTTATAGTAAACATTGGGAATTTGAGACAACTGGGCTCTTTGTCAATCTCATAATGAGTGACTTTGAAAAGGTGAATAGATCCAAATGTAAGATAAGGCCAGGAGAACTGGATCATGTATCCCAGTTGCCTAAACTTTGTCAATCCGTAAGATTTAACTATAACGGTTATTCACAGTTAACCACAGTGGGAAGCTCACAGTAACTTGCTGGTTGTGGATTTAAAGACAACCTCAATTAAGGAAAAAAAAAAAAAATCTAAGATTTCACGGTTTCTTCTTCCATCCTTAATCCATTAAAAAAAAACAACAGAACTTTTAAAGCACCATATACATAATTCAAGAGCTCCACTCTTCGTCTTCAAGGATCCCTGCAACTTCATGGTGATCTCACTGATCTCTTTTGTTCTACTTAATAGATGTTCTATAACAGTTTAATAAAGACAAGTTGAAGAAGATAGGAATGTTCCCATCATTTTTACTACCTAAAGAATAGTAATCTGCCCTTCATCTTTCCACAGAGGTTAGATATCTGTTTATCTATCTATCTATAATTATACATATATGTAATATATCTACATGTATAATTATATTACATAT
Organism: Mirounga angustirostris; assembly: GCF_029215605.1. NCBI lineage: Eukaryota > Metazoa > Chordata > Mammalia > Carnivora > Phocidae > Mirounga > Mirounga angustirostris. The sequence continues at coordinate 18,118,932 of NW_026991712.1, read as the reverse complement.
ACATATAAAATAAAATGAGCTTTAAAATATATCTAACTCCCTCAGAAATTTGCCCCAGATTATAGCAACACTTGGTTGTAGACACTCTCTGTTACCAGAGATTGAATATATCATTTGTGGTTTACATAGGTCAAGAGCTTCCTCCTTCCTTGGTTCAATCTCACAGATTATAACCATTTCACTGATACGTAGAGCATTTTTCCATAAATATCAGTACTAGTAAGTACAAATGTATAATGGTAAAAATGTAGAATATCTTAGGAAGACAGTGCATCATCTGTGCATTATCTGTGCATTATCTGTGATACAATTATTTAGCAATACCACAGATTTCTGATACAAACTGTATGGGCAGCATATTTCCTCATCCATAAAGTGTACAGGGATCAAGTTCTCTAATAGATTTCACATTAATTGCAATTACATGTTTAAATACTTCTCCTGTTCAGAAAAAAAATGTCACAGCATGACTCTTCATCCTAAAACCCTGCAATTTCAACTCCTGGGTTTTTAAACAATACCTCATAGCTTTATTTGCTATACTCCAGAAAAAAAAAATCTATAATTATTCACAAAACAGTTACAACAATCCTTTAGAGTAATTATTATTAATCTCCATTTTATTTTATTTTATTTTATTTTAAAGATTTTATTTATTTATTTGAGAGAGAGAGCACATGAGAGGGGGGAGGGTCAGAGGGAGAAGCAGACTTCCTGCCGAGCAGGGAGCCCGATGCGGGACTCGATCCCGGGACTCCAGGATCATGACCTGAGCCAAAGGCAGTTGCTTAACCAACTGAGCCACCCAGGCGCCCCTTAATCTCCATTTTAGAGCTTAGGCATGAAAGAGGTGTAATTCAGACATGTCTGTTCTGTATTTCTGCCTCCTCCCTATCCCCGATAGCCAGCTATAACATGGCAATAGCTAAGTTAATAAGCTACTCATAAATTAAGGTCCCAGACTTTTCAAAACTTAAAACCACACACATACACACTGTACTCAAATCTTATTTTAGTTTCTTGGAGAAAGTGGCTCTTGAGGCAGTTTTCAAAGTTTATGTTCACATTAAGATGGATTAAACATCCATCCACTAAAACTCTGAACTGGATAAGTTGTCATATATTACTATGAGTTTGTGTACATGTTCCAATTTGAATTCTTAATTTTTTATTTTATTTTAATTTTTATTTCCCACCTAATAAACAACCTTTCAGTGATTCAGAGATACTGATGATCTAGAATGACATTAACAAGAGCAAGAACCTCAGTTTAATAAAGGAACATCACAAAGGATAACAAAGGAATAGCAAAGGAACATCAGGAAGACAGTTTTATCCTTTGAAATGAAATACACAGAAAAGACCCTAGGTCAAAGCTCCTGGGTCTTCACAGGGCCCTTCTATTGCCATAGGACAGGAGATGAATCTTGTCGTTTCAAAGATGTGTGGGAGATGGGCTCACGGACTCCAGGTCAATGGAGTAGGGGTAGGAGTGGTAAAGAAGGAACCTCTTCATCCTCGAGTGGCTGGAATTTTGTCAATCCACGTTAGGACTAGTTCATGAGGAGCTTCAAAGATACGAGCAGGAAGAAATGGGCTTATTTTTAGTGGGTAACTGTCCTCCAAGCAAAACAATGGCCCCACAGGGTTAGGTGGAATAGTGGTTTGTTCTATAGCTGTAGAACTTGGGGAACTTTTATTTTTAAATATTTGTGATTTTTATGATATTTATGAAATGGTTTACCATATTCTTGGATCAATTATATCAGCTTGGGCGCCTGGGTGGCTCAGTTGGTTAAGCGACTGCCTTCGGCTCAGGTCATGATCCTGGAGTCCCGGGATCGAGTCCCACACCGGGCTCCCTGCTCAGCAGGGGGTCTGCTTCTCCCTCTGACCCTCCCCCCTCTCATGTGCTCTCTCTCATTCTCTCTCAAATAAATAAATAAAATCTTAAAAAAAAAAAAAAGAGGGCGCCTGGGTGGCTCAGTTGGTTGGGCGACTGCCTTCGGCTCAGGTCATGATCCTGGAGTCCTGGGATCCAGTCCCGCATTGGGCTCCCTGCTCAGCAGGGAGTCTGCTTCTCCCTCTGACCCTCCTCCCTCTCATGCTCTCTGTCTCTCATTCTCTCTCTCAAATAAATAAATAAAATCTTTAAAAAAAAAAAAATTATATCAGCTTTCTTACCCAGCTTGTAGTGATTGAGCATTGTGGGGGAGGGGCTGCAACTGTGTCTCTCTACTCAGCCCCACTTCCCATTACTTATTTTTGAAAATGCCCTATGGACTCTCTAGTCATCAAATATTATTGAAACCCCATGTAAAATAACCAGAACATTTGTATTGAGTTTTCACATAGATTATGCAGGGGTTTCCAAAATAATGCAAAAATATATTTGGCTCACTTGTTTTGCACTTCGTGAGCGTAACATTAAAATAAACCAACACAAACTAACCGGTTTCTCAGGAGTGTATAAACCGAGTGCACAGCTGGTTTTGTCAATTAGGCCACTAATAAAGAAGAGATATGGAACCAAAGCCCAAAGAAGGGATCTTCATTAAAAAGAAAATATTCGCCGAGCAAGTGGAGCGATGAGGGTCAGCAAAGCACTTGTGAAACAACACAGCGTGATGAGGAAGGTCTTGCCTGGGGTCAGACAGACTGGGGCCTCAGAACTGCTCCACCCTTTACTAGCCATACCCCTGACAAATTAGTTGTCCTTCCCAAACCCCACTGTTATTTTTTTCCACTTATAAAACAGTAATAATAGCAATTTTCATCCATTTATATTCATTTTCATCCATTTACGACATTGTGTTGAGTGCCTCTTATGAGCTACACCCTCTTTTGGTGCCAGGAAAACAGCAATGAAGAATATAAACAAGAGTGTCTGTCCTTGTGAAACTTACCTTTTAGTGAGGGGTGAAAAAAAGATAAACAAAATGATTAAGTAAATGGATAGTGTAGTGAAAGATTAAAATGGGGAGTGCTATAGGTAAAGAGATTTTAGGTAGTGGGGTCACAAAGAGCCTTATTATTACAGTGACGTTTGAGCAACTGTTTTAAAGATGACGGAGTAAATATACCTTACCTGGGTGAAGAGATCCGAGGGAAAGAGAATGTGGATCCACTTTTTTGACCACCATGCTGCTCTTCTCTAAAATAAGAACACTTTGCTCTCAAGGGCAACGTCCCATTAGGATCAGCGCCTCCGTGAGCCTGGATTCAAGGTTGTCCTTCCAGTAGGGGATGAAGTTGGGGGCTGTCTATGTGAGAGACAGTGTGCTGGAGTTAGAAGAAAAATTCATGGCGTGTGACCAATATACATCCTATGCATCGTGGCAGAGAAATTGTTTACAATACTGTTTCACAACTGGAAAATGGGATTTGAAATTCTTTGATTGGCAGTTCTCCTAATGGATAAATCAGTCATGAGAACAGGAAAAAGAAGAAAAAAAAATGAGTGCTTAAAATTAAACAGAATCAGGCGCCTGGGTGGCTCAGTTGGTTAAGCGACTGCCTTCGGCTCAGGTCATGATCCTGGAGTCCCGGGATCGAGTCCCGCATCGGGCTCCCTGCTCAGCAGGGAGTCTGCTTCTCCCTCTGACCCTCCTCCCTCTCTTGCTCTCTGTCTCTCATTCTCTCTCTCTCAAAAAATAAATAAATAAAATCTTAAAAAAAAAAAATTAAACAGAATCACAAACACTGGGCTCTGATGATCTTTTTCCAGGTTTTCTTCTTTTCTCTCTCTCTCTCTATATATATATATTGCAGAAAAATTCATGCTAAGAAAGACCACATTCTAGAAAGTCTAGTTTATGACTATTATGTTGAATATTAAGCCAATTATTAAATATGCCTACATGATCTAGTCATATTTCTTTTTTTTTTACCTCCACTTTTGATATGTGGAGAAAGCTTTTGAATTACCCCCTGCCTTATTTATAAGCATCCAATAAACTAATTTGACTATTTCTCCACTGGTTATTTAATGGGAAACTTTTGTGAACCATTTTGTAAAACAAATCAGTCTCAAGTCCTCTGAATGCTTAGATATTTGTATACTGGATTTTTCTAGTATGGGGAACACCCATTTCTCGGGCAGGAAGGACAATTCAGTGCTGCAGGAAATGAAAGCTAGTCATTTTATTCCTTGTCTCACTGTCTCCTGCCCAGGCTAATCTTGTGTGGCCCGGAGAGGAGCTAAGTTGAAACAGCCATTAGAATGCCCTGCATACATCACCAGGGAAGTGAGTGACGGTTGATCCGTGGACTGCTTTGTTTGGGCACTGTCACAGACCAGTCCACTGACACGGAGAGGGCAGACAAGCAGCCCAAATTGGCCATGACCTTGGGAACACAGAGGAAGGCTGCTCCACCTCTCCATCACACATGAATCTGCAGCTGAACTTTGTGTGTAAGTGTTGAAAGCTTGTGCTTTCTGGAATTCATAGATGTCATTCCCCTGAATTCCCAGTGAATTCACTATCTTTAGCAGGTGAGCTCTATAGCAGGGGGAAATAAGGCGTTAGCATACTCTGTCATTACCCTGACAAAATCTTCTAAGTATAGCTCTAAGATTTAAGAATAGCATTCATGCATAATTCTTATAACTTGGAACTATAAATAAGTGAAAACTGGAGTAATATCTTGAAGACAGGACTAATGAAGGGGATGTGGCTCATTTAGGATCCAAGGTGGCATGGATGGATGCTATTACTAAATATACAATTCTACTCATATAAGTAATGCTTATTGCCTCTTTAATAACATTAGTATTATAGTTTGCCCCAGTTAAGGTCTTAGAGAGATGTACGCTTATTTTCCCACATAACTGATGCATATCACAATAAAAAATTAGAAACCAAGCCCTAATCCTGAATCTATTCATTGCTCTCACTCAGCTCATCCTAAACATGGCCTCCCAAGGAAAAACTACAGATAATCATGTTAATCCTCAGCATCCTCCCTTACCATTTTTTCCCCGTCATTTCCTATTGGTGCTTATACATATGCTTTTGATCTTTGTGATGTGTTGTCTATCGAGAGGAATTTGCCAACCATTCATGAAATTTAATCAAAGCTGTGTTGGAAATATAACCAGTACCAGGAATAATGATTTCAGAAAATATCTGGGAACCATAAGAAAGCACAGAGAAAATGGTTAGGTGTCCTTTTTCTTTGCCTCTCTATGTATTTAAAAAGAACAAGTATTTTCCTGGAGTGACAACAGAAGAAAGAGCACTTTTCAACTATGTCATTAATCTCGTATCATAATTCTACTCATCACTTGGCTTTGTTTGTATGCACATGTGCATGTGTTTTCTCTTTTAAAAGCAAGAAGAAAGGGGGAGGCAGTAACACTACACAGGAAGGGGCAGAAAAAGTTTAAAGGAGTAGGTGAATCTAAAAGATGATGCCTCTAGTTGGGTGAAAATGGGGAAGGAAAAGCAAGGCAGAAGGAATAGAGTTGGCAAAGGCACAAACAGAGTGACATCCTAGGCTTGCTTTGAACACCCATGTAAGTTGAGCCTTAAAGCATGGCTTTTAGCTTGACAGTGATGAGAGGAATAACTTTCCATCTTAATTTGAGTTCCACCAAAAGAAGATTATGAGGCAAGGATAGTAGTGCACACCGTTAACTTGGCAAGAGATCCAAGTAAACTCATTTAGGGGAATATGGGAGTAAATAGGGAAGGGGAAGACACCTATGACCCAGCAATTGTACTACTGGGTATTTACCCCAAAGACACAGATGTAGTGAAAAGAAGGGCCACATGCACCCCAATGTTCACAGCAGCAATGTCCTCAATAGCCAAACTGTGGAAAGAGCCAAGATGCCCTTCAACAGATGAATGGATAAAGAAGATGTGGTCCATATATACGATGGAATATTACTCAGCCATCAGAAAGGATGAATACCCAACTTTTGCATTAACATGGATGGGACTGGAGGAGATTATACTAAGTGAAATAAGTCAAGCAGAGAAAGTCAATTATCATACGGTTTCACTTATTTGTGGAACATAAGGAATAGCATGGAGGACATTAGGAGAAGGAAGGGAAAAACGAAAGGGGGGAATTGGAGGGGGAGAAGAACCATGAGAGACTATGGACTCTGAGAAACAAACTGAGGGTTTTAGAGGGGAGGGGCGTGGGGGGAATGGGTTAGCCCAGTGATGGGTATTAAGGAGGGCACGTATTGCATGGAGCACTGGGTGTTATACGCAAACAATGAATCATGGAACCCTACATCAAAAACTAATGATGTACTGTATGGTGACTAACAACATAAAAAAAAAAAAAAAGAAAAAAAAAAGGAAAGAAACCATAATAAGGTGAGTTATGTAGCCATTTGTCACTGTGGACAACTGGAATTCAATCCTGCGAGGACACTTGGGAAGAGTATGTAGAATATACTTCAGGGTTTACCAAGGCCTGAGCAAGCTGGGGCATTAATTAATGAATCACTTTGTCATCATTGGAAAAAAGCACTAGTGCTGGCATGTGTGGCTTGCTACAGTTGAAGAAAATCTAAAACCATGTCCATGACCTGCAGAGCTCTATGTGATCTGGCCCTTCTTGCTTGTCTGGCCTCATGTCGAGGTAGACCAATTTGAGCTCATTCTGGCCTGGCCATGCTGGTCTCCATACTGTTCCTTCAACATGGCAAAGTCCTCAGGGATTTGGATGTTCCCTTCACTAGCCTAGACATTTCCTCCCTATGTTTCTGCTCATCTAACTTGCTCATTTTATTTACATCTCTGTTTAGAATTCACTTTATCTGAGATGTTTCCTAACCTTCTGTTTTGAAATGCCACCATGCTTCATCTTTATCTCCTTAGACTGCCCCATGATTTGTTCACTTTTTGTTTACAGATTCATCCCCAGTGCCTGGTACAGAGAAGGTGCTCAATAAACATATGACAAATGTATAAATGACTTGGGGTCCTATGCCGGACACTTTTTTTGGTCCATAATCTTTGAATACTTTTCCACTTCTAAAAACTTGTTTTAATTGTGATTGCAACATGAAAGATGCCAGACACTTTCAATACAGATAAAATTTAAAGGAAAAAAAAAGATCTTACATGGATTACAAAGATTATAGATTTTATTCTTATGGAGGAAAAAACAGCAATTATTTTTGCTTAATTGTCATATCTGCAATGGATAAAGTTGTTTTCATTAGGGAGACAAAAATTTATAGGAAGGGGCTCAAGGTTACATTTAGGTGAGGACTAGTGATGGACATAGTGATACTTTCTGTGTTGCTTATTTTGTTTGCTTTACTTTGTTTTGGTTTGATGCAGAATGCAGGGGTTCCCCTCTAACTCTGTCATATAGTATGTAAGGTTATGTTGACTCCTGATGAGGGCAAGGCAAGATATTAGTTTCACTTGTGTTCAAGTTCTTGCCTTAAGGCAAGGATTTGACAGTATTTATTAACTTAACAAATCTTCTGAATCAGTATGATTCATTTGGTGTTTTATTTGCCTGTTTATTTACATGAGCACAAGAAGAGTGCTGATTAATACACAAAGAACTTATTAGTATGTGGTTAATAACATAGTCCTAAATTATATTAAGACCTAAAAAAAAAACTTTATGTGGAGATTCTGTATATCCTTGGGGGTTATAATTTCAACTTCTGCCTGCCAGAAATATCTAATTGCCTTTATTAGCTTGCTTATAGATAGCAAGAACCAATAAATATTGTTTACTTCTCTGGGTTTGGTCTGGCCTGCCTAACACCGCAGAAACATCTTTTTTTTTTTTTTTTTTAATTCTGAGATCCCCTAGCTTGTTTCTGCTCCTGGCTTGCCAAAAGGAAACTTTTTTTAGCTTCTTGTAGGGCTGAGATCCCTTGAGTCATAGACCAGATAATGGGCCAGTTACTGTGGAAGACTTTTTAGGTACAAATTCTCACTTTTTCATTATATTATCCAGAATTTCTAAAATAAACATGTTACTCCTGCACATAGAAAAAAAAAAAAAAAATATATATATATATATAAAGAAAAGGTGTAGGAATGATATTTCCCCCTCTGGGCACATCGAGAGAGAATAGCTACCATCCATTGAAAAGTCATGCAAAAGGAATTTGGCAAACAAAAGACATAAGGAAAAACAGCTTCTGGTAAGAAATCCCAATTAAATGATAAATATGTTCTCTTGGAGTAGTATGGTTTCAATGAGGTGGTCTGATAATTGACTAAAGGACTTAATCTTAAATGTTTTCTTAAATATTAAGCCAATACTCCAAGGTATCTTCAGCTTTTCCTCCATCCGTGTGCCAGGCCTATCGCATACTCCCCATGGAGGCCAAGGGCTGAGCTGTTTGATTTTTCACAACCACTGAGTAACATCCTTGATTTCTGCAAGAATGGATGGCTTTCTGGTTTACTTTTCCCCACAAGTCTTGAGAATAATAACTTGCACACAGTAGGGATGCAATTAGTGGTTTTTAAAAAAATGTGTAATCTAAATTTATTCAGTGACATTTTCCTCGTTGAAGATATTTTAAAAGAAAATAACCAATGTTTCATGAAAGGTAAGTAACTAGTAGTATTTAGATAATGGTAATATACATGATTTGACCCCCAAATTTCCATTTTTGTTTTCATTTCAAACATCTCTTTTTTAAGATTTTATTTATTTATTTGACAGAGAGATAGAGAGAGCATAAACAGGCAGAGCAGCAGGCAGAGGGAGAGGGAGAAGGAGGCCCTCTGCTGAGCAGGGAGCCCGATGCGGGACTCGATCCCGGGACTCCAGGATCATGACCTGAGCCGAAGGCAGCCGCTTAACCAACTGAGCCACCCAGGCGCCCCTCAAACATCTTTTTTTTTTAAAAGTAACATAAAAATGATAGATTGCTGCATTCCTATTTCCTGCATCTCAAAAATTTTAATTCAACTTCCAGTCATTTTCTCAACTATATATGTTAACAGTATTTACTCCTATTTTTGAATGGGAAAGGTATCCATTTTGTTTCTTAACGGTGATATTTAGGTCTTCTTTCTCTGATTCTTCAAGAAAATGGTTCACAATGAATTCGAATAGTAATCGAGTCTGGTCCAGAAGGTAATGGGCAACTACGGATCTCTCTAATTTTAAGAGCCTGAGATAGGAATCTATTCAAATATTCAGGTTCATTTCCAAGAGAAGAGTGTGTGGATAACCATTCTGGCAACTTGGGATGACCCTGAAAGCTATCTGCAAATCCTATCCACCGCCCAAACACCAAACTGGCCCTTATACCCACAGAGACCTTTGCAGCAAGCTGGAGTCCAATATTGTCAGCTTTGGCCTCCAGTGTTCTACTGTATGGTCGATCAAACATATATTCCTGCAATTGAGACGGTCACTACTGTCCCCAAAGGGCCAAATTATCTCCAGAACAAATGGCCCAAATCATTGTGAGAAAAATCAGACCAAAGAAGTCCAGTAAATCAACCCAGCTAGGCTTTTCCGCAGCTTGCCCAGGTCCTGCATGCACTCGCTTGGCCCAGAAGAAAGGCAAGTTGGTGAACATCAGTTACACCACTCAAAAGCCCAGTGAAGATAAACACGTGTCCATTTGGAATCACAAAGGCAGTGCTCACTTCGGCAGCATATACACTAAAATTGGAATCACAGAAGGATTTATATCTGAGGAATCAACCACTTGAGTGATCCAATGGCTCTCAGACACCCCTGGGGTATCTTTCTTGTGTTCAATGAGATGATAATGCACTTCTTTAACAGTCTGCTCTTGGGTGGCTTTCTTAGTTAGCATATCACTTAAAAATTCTTCCATTCATGCTTCATATTCCAGTTCTGATAAAAGTCTGAAATGTTCTTTTGTCAATAAGAGTAGCTTGTTCCTTCCTGTGCTGGACTCACTTCCGCCCAAGTAAAATAAAACACTACAAATAGTAATCCACAACTACTCAACCCAAAGAATAACTTTTTTTTTTTTTCTTTCTTACCTTCTCCTTCGGAGGAAGTGCTCACCACCATTCCCTTATGCCCCTGCATATGTACAATGATTGCAAAGAGTTTCTGCCCTGATTTGAGAATTACCAACAGGACAGGAGCCAGACGTGTTAGGATGGCGAAGTGCAGGAACTCCACCCAACACTGATGAAGCAGGCAGGACTGAAGCTTCTTTTATCAGGAGATGCCTTGAAAAAGAGTCATTCCAGGAGGTGCATTTTTGGGTAAGCATCCAAATTTCCTTACTTTTGGTACTCCAGAGGCATCCTGTTCTTCTGTTATTGAAAGTCCTATAAAAATGAAAGTTTCCAGGCAGAAAAGCCAACCTTCTCTTGTAAAGTGTTTACTTCCAGGCCCTGACACTTATTTACTATGTGGTTAATTTGTACTTGATGGCAGTCCAGTGAGGTTACAGCTAATGTGTTACATTTTCTCCAGTTGGTCAGTGATTTATACCAGAAAACAAACAAAGAACACAACTTAGTAGCAGACTGCAGGTCATAGATGAAGGTCATCCTTGCTTGATTATCCTAGCAATGGCAGAAGTCAAGATGATTCCTTCCAATTAGTGAACGTGTTTGTTTGCTTGCTTTTCGTAGTTAGTTGGTATTGCAATTGCCTCTTTTTCTTCCCTGCTATAAACTCAATGAGGGAAAGGACTATGACTTGTTACTATTATAACACCAACACCAGGGACAATACCTGCAAATAGTAGATGCTCTGTAAATATGCTGAAGGAAAGAATGCACGAGCCAGCAAAACCGTTTCTTAAATGCTCATTAGAGCACTGTGGTGAAATCAATTAGCCTTGATCTAGAAATCAAACAGGTTCAGGGCACAATGCCCCCATTTTCATTATCTATCCTTTCCTAAATCTTTTTTTTTTTAAGATTTTATTTATTCATTTGAGAGAGAGAAAGAGTGATAGAGAGAGCACAAGCAGGGAGTAGAGGCAGAGGGAGAAGCAGACTCCCTGCTGCGCTGGGAGCTGGACGTGGGGCTCGATCCCAGGACCTGGAGATCATGACCTGAGCTGAAGGCAGACTCTGAACCATCTAAGCCACCCAGGCGCCCTGATCCTTTCCTAAATCTTGAAAGTTCTAAACCTCAATTTCCCTAGTAATCAGTCTGACCAGCCCTTTTAAGACTTGTGAGCTTCTCTTCAGGTAATGCAGATGGAAGCACCGTGAGTTATAAGCTGCTGTATAAATATATGCTCAGACATGGCATGTCACCCTGACACTGATCAGGGAAATAATTTAGGAAGGTAGTGCGGAGTGGAAGAAGGTGGAGAAGGCTTACTTGGCCAGCATTCTCTTGTGGGCAGGGTATACAGTTGGAAGGAACATTTGATAAACTACTTGAGGTGTTGAGTGAGAGACTTTACCACTTCTACACTAGAGACATGCTCCACATTCACATAATGCTGAATGACGCTTTCTTCTAAGAAGTTCTGCACTTACTCGCAGACTTTTGAATATAGAGTGGGACATAAATATGGAGCGGGAGGTGCATTGCCTGAGGCATGGAAGATGATTCTCCCACCCCTAACAACTTGCCCTGAAAATTAAAGAGACAAAAATTTCTTTAAATTAAGACTTTGAGATGACGGCTGCCGACAAAGACAGCAAAGTAAAAGCCTGCCTGGGATGTACACATATTGTACAACCAGCCTCATGTATAATCATGTCAGAGTCTTCTTGGACTACACTGGACCTGAAGAAACTCAGGTTCGTGTATCATGAAGTCGGAATATATTACATTAATGTGGGAGGGACCAAGCACAATCTTACTGGCCAAAAGTTAATCTCACATGGCAATGTTGGTACAAACCTGGAGTCAGGACCTCCTGGTGTACCAAATGTTTTACAGGTGATTATGTTTTAAATATTGATTCAAAGTCATTGAACACATTGGTTATTTGTAGCACATTTTTCCATCCCCTCTCTCCAAATGGATGGACTCCACTCAAACGAGGCAGATGAAAACTGGTAACAGCTTGCTAATGGATGTCAGAATCTTAGCTCATTTTATTCAAGTGTTCTTTCATTTATTCCTTAATTCATCAAACATGTATTAGATGCCTAAATGGTCCAAGCATCTGGAGTTGCATAGGGAATTATAGTAAATACAAACAAACATTGTGTGTATGTGTGATCTGAAATGTTTACTAGTTGTGGTATGAGAGAAGAAACATACCATTAAAATAAAACATTTGGCTCTTGGGCTAATTTCCAAGATGTTTGAAAAAAAAATGTCCATTTTGTGTGTTCCCTCTTCATGACTGGGTTGAATCAGGAATACAAAGCCACCAGAGATTTGACTACAGCATTTCTCTTATATAAGTTAAATAGAATACTGACATTCAAATTATGCTTACTCTCACCTTGATGCTTTTGCAAGATTACCTGAAAACTTCAAGACAGTTTGAAATAAACTCACCTATTCATTAGTGAATTCAGCAAACATTTATAATACCTATCATGGGCCAGGCATGGTGAACAAGTACTGGGGAGTAAAGACACAAAGAAAGAGCTCCAAAAGAACTCATTATTTGAAAATAAGCAGCAGTTGAATAAAGAGCTTACACTTCAGTGTATCATTTCATCCAAGATACAGAGGAAGCACAGAGGCACGTGGAGGAGAGTGAGGTTGATTGGACCCGAGTGTTGAGAGGTTTCCTGAAGAATGTTAAGTTTAAGTTACATTTGGAAGGAAGAATAGGGGGTGAAGGTAGAGATGGGCATGTCAGAAGGAAGGATCAGCATTCACCAAGGAACAGACGCCCGCAACAAAATGTGTGCCCTGGGAAATATAACCAACTCATGACTGCTGGAGCAAAATATGCTAAACAGTACTTATGATAAAGCTGTGTTTTAGGTATTGCTAACTTGAGTAGGACAAATCCTTGTGATGCATTAGTTGAAATTTGCATGGAGTCTTCCACAGTCTCTGTCTCTCCTTCAGACTACGTTACAATCACATACGTTTGTGATCATATAGTTATGATATGGTTAAAACCAACAATGTCCTTGTAAAAATGGCCAACTGATTGTAGAATTGACCACATGATGGCAAAGATAAAATTGGGAGACCATTTTGAAATACCTGTCTATGGCCACAGAAAGATTTGAGCCTAAGATCTATATCCCTCTTTGCCATCTCCTCCCTAGCAACTTTTATTTTCTAATAGACTTTTTCATCCCTCCCCTCCCCTGTCTCCCTCCTTCCCCTCCTTTTCTTCCTCCTCCACTTCCTCTTCCCCCTCCTCATCCTCCTTCTCTTCTCCTCTTCCTCCCATTCCTCATTCTCCTCCCCCTCCTCCTTCTTCTCCTTCTCCCCCACCCCCTTCCCCTATGACCCTCCGTGTTTATGACTACATACCAAACCTGGACTTTCATCTGCAAAGTGGTTTTAAATCTATGTTTCCAGAATTCTTTAGAACTTCCTGCGGAGAATCCTTGGGGATGACTCGGTCAGTGGCATTGCAGGCTTACTTTCTTCACCGATCTTTGACAGATTCATATAGATCTACTATTTAAATTGGGACTTTGGGCAAGATTTCATTTGAAAAAAGAGTTCTTATGCCTCTTTAAGTTTTAATATTACTCCCCTTCTTGTCTAATTCTCATCTTTTGAGGATAAACGGAAGCAAACAGGGGAGAAGTGGCATCAACACTCTATATACCACCTCGACAGAACAACATTCGAACATGGGTATTGTATTCTCAGATGCTCATCCCATTAGGTTATTCCAGGCAAGGAGTCTCCTCTACCACCCTGCCCACTATAGCAGAAGAAATCCCTGTCTGGAAACTGTCATGACAAAGACGGTACCATGTGCTCTGTGTTTCCCCTCAAGTGTAGACTTAATTGTCTCCTAACCTCCTTTTAGCTTTAATCAGAACCCCTCTGTCCATAACTTTCCATATTTAATTCAATTTGAACCATTTACCACATTTATTATGCTCAGTCTTAGAAACACAAGGTTAAAAGCATATGTGTAATCTTTGAAATGGAGTTTCTCATCATCTTCTCTGTGGATGGGGGACACAGACATGAACATACCTGACTCCTTCAGTGAAACCAGTCTACATTACAGGCATGTTGTTATGGGCTGAATTGTGTCCCTAAAAAGATATGTTCAAGTGCCCACTCCCAGTACCTCAGAAAATGACTTTATTTGGAAATGAGGTGGTTGCTGATGTGACTTGTTAACATGGGGTCAGACTGGAGTAGGGTGGGGCCCTAATCCCACATGATGTGCCCTTATAAGAAGATGGCTGCATGAAGACAAGACACAGGGAGAGAGAGCACCATGTGAAGATGGAGGAGAGACTGGAGTGATGAACTCACAGCCCAAAGAACACCAAGGATTGCCAGCCATTATTAGAACCTAGGAAAAAGATAGAGAAGAGAGTCTCCCTCAGAACCCTAAGAAAGAACCAATTTCAGCTCTCCGATGTTGGACTGCTAGCTTCCAGAACTTTGAAACAATAAACTATTGTTTTAAGCCACCTAGTTTGTGGTACTTTGTTACAACAGCCCCAGGAAACTGACACAGAAGCATAAAGTTCACAGGTGAACAAGCCATTTTCAACTTTGCTGTGTATCTGGTACACCGCTGGGGGCAGGTGACACTTCACTTGGGTGCTCAGGGGTAAGTTGAAGTTGTCCAGAGGGAAAAGGGAGGATGGGCATCCACAGTAGAGAAGAAAGCAGAAGCAAAGGACAGGATTTGGAAAGATCTTCTGACGTTTGAGCAATGCTGAGCAGCCCTGTACAGCCAACATGGAACAGGAGGTGCTTTGGGTAGAGACTGTTGCAATGCCCTTTTGCAACGAGAGTTTACTTAAAGAAAAAAGAAAAAAAGATTCAAGTTTTGAAATCACTGTGTGTGTGTGTGTGTGTGCATGTGTTTAAATATGTATCTATCCCCAGATGGTTTTTCTTTCTTTCTTTTAATTTCTTTTTAATTATGGCAGCTATTCTCCAAACATGTTTTTGTTTATCTCAAACTAAGTATACAGTTTCAACATATGGAGCATATTTTGTTTTACTTCAGTTTATCTTAAGAAATCAGCTTTCCTAACTCTTGTTGGCAGTGGACCCAAATGATTTCTTACTTTTTATTTCCCTCTTTATTTTCTCCTCTTCCTTCTTTTCTTTGAGTTGTAACCGATCTCTCTCTCTCCCTCCCTCTTTCTCTCCCTTCCTCCTCCTTCCTTTCTAACCTCCTTCTTTCCTAAGTTTCTTCCTTCCTCCCTCCCTCCCTCACTGTCCCCTCCCCCTCCTTCCTTCCTTCCTTCCCTCCCTCCCCCCTTCCTTCCACCCTTCCTTCCTTCCTACCTTCCCTCCCTCTTCCTTCCTTCCTTCCTTCTTTCCTTCATTTTTTCCTTCCTCCCTCCCTTCTCTTCTTTTTCCTTCTGGAATGTTATAACAGATTTCCCATGTTGATGAACTGGCTCATTTAGTGGCAGGAACCAATCGTTCCTTGGCTTGTCCACATTTAGTCAGCCTGGAAAATACACAAACTGGAAATACTGTGAATAAACAAGTCAGGAGTAATATTTGCTTTTTCATTTATAGTACCATGAACCTGGTAATCAAGTCTGTTCAGGATCTGGGCCCAAACTTTTCTATCAGCCTTGTTTTGCATGATGCTTTTCCAAACCTCAGTGTATTTGGCTCCCTTACTCTTTCTTTTGTTAGAAAGCTCATTTTCATCTTCTCAGCCTCCTGCACTCCACTTACCCTTCAAGATCCAGGGCAGATGTCCCTCCCTTTCACACATTTTATGATGCTCCCTGGAAGAATTAATCATATTCTCCCCTGGATTCTCTTAGAGTTTTGTACATCCCTCTATGCTTGCTTTATTGTGATTGGTATTTATTGTCTTATCCATCTCCTCCACTACTCTGAGGTCAAAAATGGTTTCTCATTGTTCTATAAAAACTTCAGTCCAACAGAGTAGCGGCACAGAGTAAGCGCTCCATAAATTCTCACTGGAGACATGCCGGAATGCGAGATCGCAATCCTTCTACGGGGAGTAAAAAGCTTGTCTTTAATATCCTTGCAACTCCTAAAATCATTTACACGCTACCCAATTTGCAGAGTGCTAGAAATATCAGAAACTGGGCATCTGGGGCAGAAAGCCACCTGGAATGCTGAGTATAAAACTGTAGGGAAACTTACCATTTCTTGGTGCGTGTATCCATGTAGCAGAACCTGGGCATCAAGCAGACTTTAAATGTAGCGTAGAAGCGCAGTGATACATTCGTGAGTATTTCTGCAGTGACACTAGACAAAAGTGTTTACCACTTAAGCCAACTCTAAAAACTGGAATCAGTTGCACTATTGCTGAGATGGCTTCTGAGGGTAAGTATGCTGTATGTAAATGACGCATGAGGTCTGCCAGAAGCAGGAAAGGAGGAGTAGGGTGTGTGATGCATACTTAGCGTGTCTGTACTCCTCTAAAAGCCAATGTCTTTCGTCTCCAGACTCCCAGCGCATTACTTGACACATTGAATATGATCTACATAGGGCTGTTGAATGAATGAATGAATGAATGAATGAATGAATGAATGAAGAAGACTGTCTAACCTGATGAATGGCAAAAATGCAAAATTGCCAGCTTCATTGGTACAGCTCTGTCATTCTTGCACCCCTCTATAATTATTAAGCCTTTTCAATGACCTTATGATATCAGAAACTTTAAAAATTATATTGCATGCCCCCTAATTCCAGCAACTTAATTCCAGTATCAATGACCTTATAATGGCCTTTTTTTTTTTTTTTGTCCTTCAAGCACTGCTCAATGGACATCTGTGCACTGAGTAGGGTTAGCGGTCCATGAACTGAGCATAGGTTCAAACCATGTTACTTACAATGACTGTGGTCCCCTCTCTTCTCTGACCACCTCTTTGTATTTTTTTTTTAAGAGAGAGAGAGAGACTGCATGAGGTGGGAAGGGGGAGAGGGAGAGAGAGAATTTTAAGCAGGCTTCTCTGTAGCACAGAGCCCAACGTGGGGCTCAACCCCATGACGCTGAGATCATGACCTGAGCCAAAATCAGGAGTCCAGCGCTTAACCACCTGAGCCCCCCATGTGTGCCTGACCACCTCTTTCTAACAAGGGGCTTGGAAGAAGCAGTAATATAAGGTGGTAGGGAGAAAAATGCAGAGAGGATAAAATGGATGAGGTGGGTTGTGAACCCAGGGAGGGAGGCAGAACGCAGGTAGGCAGAATGCAGGTAGGGGGGAGTGGTGTAGTATGGGGACGCCACTGGCACCAGGGGTCAGCCTCACCACATGGCGCCCCTGGACTTAACTGTACCCGCCCCCCACCGCCCCCAATGTCCTCACCTTCACTCCTTATGGGCAGATCGAACAGCTGCTTGTCCTGCTGTACTGAGAGACTTCTACATCTATCTGGCACTTTTCACGAGACAGTCACAGCACTGGACCCTGGATTAGGGTATGTTTGTGCCACATCAGGACTACAGGACTTTGTGACCGGGGAGAAATCCTACTGGGTTGTGTCCATCCTCATTAGAAAGGTGGTGTGTGAAGGAACCGAGATTGCAGACTAGAGTAAGGACCTTGTTTCATTTTCATTTAAACTTGCAGTTAAACAGTCGAAATGAGGAATTTATGTTTAGACTTGGAAGGGAATGTTCTAGTCGAACATTTCTCAGATCTGGATCCTGAGGTTCTAAGTGTTTGATAAACTGCCTGCCTGGTGACTAACGAACTATAGCAGCAGAACAGGGGTGACAGCCCCTCGCTGACACATGTCTCCTGGCCCAGGGCTGCCTTTCTTTGAGAGCCGAGTTAATCAAGAGATAACTAGCTTTCTAAGCAACATTAAACATTTCAAAGAGTACCTGACAGTGGACTCCTCAACCAGCCGTGCCATCATGTCAGGGGTCTTAAAGAGCTTTTCCACACCCATGTGGAACGTGTATTCAGCAGGCAATTGTTCTCAGGTGTCCTGAGTGAAAGAAAATAGTTTTGATCAGGAAGGAGCTGGGTCCCCATCCCCATCCCCCGCTATGGCGAGAGGGCGTGGTCTAGTCCTCCTTAGGGAGCAAACCTGGAGGGAAGGTAGGCAGGACCCCCACATAGGAATTGGTTATATTTTGTCACAGGACCACCCAGCTACCAACCTATCAGTCACCAGCTGACAGGTTTCCCTCCCCTTCTTCCTCTGCTTTGCAGTGAGGACAATCCTCCTCTATTCTCTGTCCTGGGAGACGGCCTGGGTTTCTCTGTCTCATCCCCTCTTCAGCTAAGAAGCACACACTTATGATTAATCAAACTATGAATGCATATTGTCAGTCAGAGGGTGGCTTCTTTAGAAACAGCCAGGGGCTGCGTATTTAATGCACTGAAGCGCCTTTTCACCCCAGGAGTTAAGCTAACTTCTATTGAGGATTGTCTCCAGCTCTGTCAATGATGAAACAGAAGCTTCTCCGTAAACCCCAATTTCATGCCATGAAAAGATTGCACTCTATGCTAAGACTTTAAGAATGGTTTTGGGGGAAATGTTAGAGACTTTTAAAACAGGAAACCAGCAAAACTCCCACAAATCTTCACATTCACATAGTGATTTCTAATTTACAAAGCACTTTGCGCTGGCTAGTCTTGTCTGTCTTTGACTTTAAACCACAGAATAACTGCACTGGTTAGGAGGAGTCTGGCACAGAAATCTACCCCGCTACGCTCCATGCAGCTTCACTGACAACACTCAGGCCCTTGAAAAAGCCATGATCCTCTTGTCTCCAGCATCTGTTCCCACTGTTTTCTCTATCAGGACTTCCCAAGGGAGTCCTGTCCATTCTCTCCCTGCCCCTTAATTAACTTCCTCTTGGGGCGCCTGGGTGGCTTAGTCGTTGATTCTGCCTTAGGCTCAGGTCATGGTTCCAGGGTCCCGGGATGGAGCCCTGCATCGGGCTCCCTGCTCTGCAGTAAGCCTGCTTCTCCCTCTCCCACTGCCCCTGCTTGTGTTCCTTCTCTTGCTGTGTCTCTCTCTGTCAAATAAATAAAATCTTAAAAAAAAAAAAAAAAAAAGAGGCTGCCTACTTACCACTTACACAAAACATTATAAAAAAATTAACTTCCTCGGGGACGGAGCAAAATGGTGGAGGAGTAGGAGACCTGGATTTCGTCTCCTCTCAGGAATTCAGCTGGATAGGGATCAAACCATTCTGAACACCTACGCACTCAACAGGAGATCGAAGAAAAGAAGAGCAACAACTCTCTCATCAGAAAAGCGACCACCTTCTGGAAGGTAGGACGTGCGGAGAAGTGAACCCGAGGCGATACTCGGGAGGATAGACGGCGGGGGAGGGGCCTCCATCGGCCGCTTCTGGCAAGTGATAGAGCCGCGGAGCACAAAATCGGAACTTTTAGAAGTCGGCTCCGCCGAGGGACGTCACTCCGGTGGCTAAGTGGGGGGTGGAACCCTCCGGGACAGTGTGGTCTCAGGACCCTCGGGGTCACAGAAAGACCGGGGGCGCCTGAGTGCGGCAGAGCTCCCACGTATCGGAGCGGGGAAGCCGGCTGCAGAGGCGGAGCCCAGGCGCGGGCTCTCAGCTCGGGGTGGCCATAAACCGTGATCCGCGGCACAGTCGGGCCCCTGCTCCCCCAGCAGGGACCCGACAAGCGGCAGATCCGGGGAGACTCACCTTCTTCCACCAGGAGGATAAGCGCGGGAGCGCACCGCAGGGATCTGCTGGGTTTGGAGACTCCACCCGGGGTCGGGTGCCAGAGATAGAGGCGCGCGGTCGCAGGCTGGGTGAGCACGGGGTGCGGCCGGAGACCGGGGAGACGGGAGTGACTGACGGCTTTTCTCTGGGGCTCACTGAGGAGCGGGGCCCCGAGTTCTCGGCTCCTCCGGGGCGGAGATTGGGGGGCCGCCATTTTCACTCTCCGCCTCCAAAGCTGTACGGAAAGCTCGCAGGGAACAAAAGCCCCGGAGAGCAAACCCGAGCAGATCACTTAGCCGGGAGGGGGCAAGGGAGGGGCAATTCCGCCTCCGGCAGAGACATTTGGAAACCACGGCAACAGGCCCCTCCCCAGAAGATCAGCGAGAACAGCCAGCCAAGACCAAGTTTACCGATCAATGAGAACGGCAGAACTCCAGCGCTAGGGGAATAATGCACATAGAATCCGTGGCTTTTTTACCATGATCCTTTAGTCTTTCAAAGTTAATTTTTTTTTAACTGTCTTTTTGTCTTTTTTTTTTTGAATTTTTCTTTTTCCCTTTTTCAACCAGCATCTTATCAATCCCTTTTTTAAAAAACATTTTTATTTTTCATTTTTAGAGTCATATTCTATCCCTTCATAGTAGTTACCCGTATTTTTGGCATATATATATAAGTTGTTCTCTCTTTAAAATTTTGAGATAGTTTCTTCTAACAGATTAAAATACACCCTAAATCTCTAGTATAAGGTTTTTTCTACTGCCCTGCCTGATCACATTCTCTCCCCTTTTTTTTCTTTTTTTAAATCCTCTTCTTTCTTTTTTCAAACAACTTCTTATCAATTCCTTTTATAAAATTTTTTATAATTTCCATCTTTACAGTCATATTCCATCCCTTCATCATATCAACCCTTATTTTTGTACATATATAAGTTTTTCTTTCTTTAAAATTTTGGGAGGCACTTTCTTCTAAAAGACCAAAATACACCCCAAATCTAGTGTGTGGCACTGATCTATATACCAGCCAGATCATATTTGATCACATTCTGGTTTTTTTTGTTCTTGTTGTTTTGTTTTGTTTGTTTTGTTTGTTTTTATCTTTATCTTTTTCTTTTTCTTTTTTCTCTCTTTCTGTTTCTGTTCCCACTGCTTCAGGTCTTTTCTGATTTGTTTAGAGTATATTTTCTGGGGACGTCATTACTCTGCTAGCATTTTGTTCTCTCATTAACCTATTCTCCTCTGCACAAAATGACAAGACGGAAAAAATCACCTCAACAAAAAGAACAAGACGTAGTACCGACTGCCAGGGACCTACTCAATATGGACATTAGTACGATGTCAGATCTAGAGTTCAGCATCATCACTTTAAAGATACTAGCTGGGCTTGAAAAAAATATGGAAGTTATTAGAGAAACCCTTTCTGGAGAAGTAAAAGAACTAAAATCTAACCAAGTAGAAATCAAAAAGGCTATTAATGAGGTGCAATAAAAAATGGGGGCGCTAACTGCTAGGATAAATGAGGCAGAAGAGAGAATCAGTAATATAGAAGACCAAATGATGGAAAATAAAGAAGCTGAGAAAAAGAGAGATAAACAACTACTGGATCACAAGGACAGAATTCGAGAGATAAGCGATACCATAAGACGAAACAACATTAGAATAATTGGGATCCCAGAAGAAGAAAGAGAGAGAGGGGCAGAAGGTATAATGGAGCAAATTATAGCAGAGAACGTCCCTAATTTGGGGAAGGAAACAGGCATCAAAATCCAGGAAGCACAGAGAACCCCTCTCAAAATCAATAAAAATAGGCCAACACCCTGACATCTAATAGTAAAACTTATGAGTCTCATAGACAAAGAGAAAATCCTGAAAGCAGCTCGGGAGAAGAGATATGTAACCTACAATGGTAGAAACAATAGACTGGCAACAGACCTATCCACAGAGACCTGGCAGGCCAGAAAGGACTGGCAGGATATATTCAGAGCACTAAATGAGAAAAATATGCAGCCAAGAATACTATATCCAGCTAGGCTGTCATTGAAAATTGAAGGAGAGATAAAAAGCTTCCAGGACAAACAAAAACTAAAGGAATTTGCAAACACAAAACCAGCCCTACAAGAAATCTTGAAAGGGGTCCTCTAAGCAAAGAGAGAGGCTAAAAGCAACATAGACCAGAAAGGAACACAGACAATATACGGTAACAGTCACCTTACAGGCAATACAATGGCACTAAATTCCTATCTTTCAATAGTTACCCTGAATGTAAATGGGCTAAATGCCCCAATCAAAAGACACAGGCTATCAGATTGGATTAAAAACCAAGACCCATCGATATGCTGTCTGCAAGAGACTCATTTTAGACCCAAAGACACCCCCAGATTGAAAGTGAGGGGGTGGAAAACCACTTACCATGCTAATGGACACCAAAAGAAAGCTGGGGTGGCAATCCTTATATCAGACAAATTAGGTTTTAAACCAAAGACTGTAATAAGAGATGAGGAAGGACACTATATCCTACTTAAAGGGTCTATCCAACAAGAAGATCTAACAATTGTAAATATCTATGCCCCTAACATGGGAGCAGCCAATTATATAAGGCAATTAATAACAAAAGCAAAGAAACACATCGACAACAATGCAATAATAGTGCGGGACTTTAACACCCCCCTCACTGAAATGGACAGATCGTCTAAGCAAAAGATCAACAAGGAAATAAAGACTTTAAATGACACACTGGACCAAATGGACTTCACAGACATATTCAGAACATTCCATCCCAAAACAATGGAATACACATTCTTCTCTAGTGCCCATGGAACATTCTCCAGAATAGATCATATCCTAGGTCATAAATCAGGTCTCAACCGGTACCAAAAGATTGGGATCATTCCCTGCCTATTTTCAGACCACAATGCTTTGAAACTAGAACTCAATCACAAGAGGCAAGTCAGAAAGAACTCAAATACATGGAGGCTAAAGAGCATTCTACTGAAGAATGAATGGGTCAACCAGGAAATTAAAGAAGAATTTAAAAAATTCATGGAAACCAATGAAAATGAAAACACAACTATTCAAAATCTTTGGGATGCAGCAAAGGCAGTCCTAAGAGGAAAGTATATAGCAATACAAGCCTTTCTCAAGAAACAAGAAAGGTCTCAAGTACACAACCTAACCCTACACCTAAAGGAGCTGGAGAAAGAACAGCAAATAAAGCCTAAACCCAGCAGGAGAAGAGAAATAATAAAGATCAGAGCAGAAATCAATGAAATAGAAACTAAAAGAACAGTAGAACAGATCAATGAAACTAGGAGCTGGTTCTTTGAAAGAATTAACAAGATTGATAAACCCCTGGCCAGACTTATCAAAAAGAAAAGAGAAAGGACCCAAATCAACAAAATCATGAATGAAAGAGGAGAGATCACAACCAACACCAAAGAAATACAAACAATTATAAGAACATATTATGAGCAACTCTATGCCAGCAAATCAGATAACCTGGAAGAAATGGATGCATTCCTAGAGATGTATCAACTACCAAAACTGAACTAGGAAGAAATAGAAAACCTGAACAGACCTATAACCACTAAGGAAATTGAAGCAGTCATCAAAAATCTCCCAACAAACAAAAGCCCAGGGCCAGATGGCTTCCCAGGGGAATTCTACCAAACATTTCAAGAAGAATTAATACCTATTCTTCTGAAACTGTTCCAAAAAATAGAAATGGAAGGAAAACTTCCAAACTCGTTTTATGAGGCCAGCATTACCTTGATCCCAAAACCAGACAAAGACCCCATCAAAAAGGAGAATTACAGACCAATATCCCTGATGAACATGGATGCAAAAATTCTCACCAAAATACTAGCCAATAGGATCCAACAGTACATTAAAAGGATTATTCACCATGACCAAGTGGGATTTATCCCTGGGCTGCAAGGTTGGTTCAACATCTGCAAATCAATCAATGTGATACAATACATTAACAAAAAAAGAACAAGAATCATATGATCCTCTCAATAGATGCAGAAAAAGCTTTTGACAAAGTACAGCATCCTTTCTTGATCAAAACTCTTCAGAGTATAGGGATAGAGGGTACATACCTCAATATCATAAAAGCCATCTATGAAAAACCTACAGCGAATATCATTCTCAATGGGGAAAAACTGAGAGCTTTCCCCCTAAGGTCAGGAACGCAGCAGGGATGTCCACTATCACCACTGCTATTCAACATAATATTGGAAGTCCTAGGCACAGCAATCAGACAACAAAAAGAAATCAAAGGCATCCAAATTGGCAAAGAAGAAGTCAAACTCTCACTCTTTGCAGATGATATGATACTTTATGTGGAAAACCCAAAAGACTCCACCCCAAAACTGCTAGAACTCATACAGGAATTCAGTGAAGTGGCAGGATATAAAATCAATGCACAGAAGTCAGTGGCATTCCTATACACCAACAACAAGACAGAAGAAAGAGAAATTAAGGAGTCGATCCCATTTACAATTGCACCCAAAACCATAAGATACCTAGGAATAAATCTAACCAAAGAGACAAAGGATCTGTACTCAGAAAACTATAAAATACTCATGAAAGAAATTGAGGAAGACACAAAGAAATGGAAAAACGTTCCATGCTCATGGATTGGAAGAACAAATATTGTGAAGATGTCAATGCTACCTAGAGCAATCTACACATTCAATGCAATCCCCATCAAAATACCATCCACTTTTTTCAAAGAAATGGAACAAATAATCCTAAAATTTGTATGGAACCAGAAAAGACCCCGCATAGCCAGAGGAATATTGAAAAAGAAAAGCAAAGCCGGCGGCATCACAATTCCGGACTTCCAGCTCTATTACAAAGCTGTCATCATCAAGACAGTATGGTACTGGCACAAAAACAGACACATAGATCAATGGAACAGAATACAGAGCCCAGAAATGGACCCTCAACTCTATGGTCAACTCATCTTTGACAAAGCAGGAAAGAATGTCCAATGGAACAAAGACAGTCTCTTCACAAATGGTGTTGGGAAAATTGGATAGCCACATGCAGAAGAATGAAACTGGACCATTTCCTTACACCACACACAAAAATAGACTCCAAGTGGTTGAAAGACCTCAATGTGAGACAGGAGTCCATCAAAATCCTAAAGGAGAACACAGGCAGCAACCTCTTTGACCTCAGCTGAAGCAACTTCTTCCTAGAAACATCGCCAAAGGCAAGGGAAGCAAGGGCAAAAATGAACTATTGGGACTTCATCAAGATAAAAAGCTTTTGCAAAGCAAAGGAAACAGTCAACAAAACCAAAAGACAACCGACAGAATGGGAGAAGATATTTGCAAAGGACATATCAGATAAAGGGCTAGTATCCAAAATCTATAAAGAACTCATCAAACTCAACACCCAAAGAACAAAGAATCCAATCAAGAAATGGGCAGAAGACATGAACAGACATTTTTCCAAAGAAGACATCCAAATGGCCAACAGACACATGAAAAAGTGCTCAATATCGCTCGGCATCAGGGAAATCCAAATCAAAACCTCAATGAGATACCACCTCACACCAGTCAGAATGGCTAAAATTAACAAGTCAGGAAATGACAGATGTTGGCAGGGATGCGGAGAAAGGGGAACCCTCCTACAGTGTTGGTGGGAATGCAAGCTGGTGCAGCCACTCTGGAAAACTGTATGGAGGTTCCTCAAAAAGTTGAAAATAGAGCTACCATATGATCCAGCAATTGCACTACTGGGTATTTACCCCAAAGATACAAAAGTAGGGATCCGAAGGGGTACGTGCACCCCGATGTTTATAGCAGCAATGTCCACAATAGCCAAACTGTGGAAAGAGCCAAGATGTCCATCGACAGATGAATGGATAAAGAAGAAGTGATATATATATACAATGGAATATTATGCAGCCATCAAAAGGAATGAGATCTTGCCATTTGCGATGACGTGGATGGAACTGGAGGGTATTATGTTGAGTGAAATAAGTCAAACAGAGAAAGACATGTATCATATGATCTCACTGATATGAAGAATTCTTAATCGCAGGAAACAAACTGAGGGTTGCTGGAGTGGGGGGTGGGGTGGGAGGGTTGGGGTGACTGGGTGATAGACACTGGGGAGGGTATGTGCTCTGGTAAGCGCTGTGAATTGTGCAAGACTGTTGAATTTCAGATCTGTACCTTTGAAACAAATAATGCAATATATGTTAAGAAAAAAAAAAAGAAGAAGAAGAAGAAGGTAGCGGGAGGGGAAGAATGAAGCGGGGAAAATCGGAGGGGTAGACGAACCATGAGAGACGATGGACTCTGAAAAACAAACTGAGGGTTCTAGAGGGGAGGGGGGTGGGAGGATGGGTTAGCCTGGTGGTGGGTATTGAGGAGGGCACATTCTGCATGGAGCACTGGGTGTTATGCACAAACAATGAATCATGGAACACTACATCTAAAACTAATGTAATGTATGGGGATTAACATAAGAATTAAAAAAAATTAATAAAGCAGCTTAGTATCTTAAATCTTTTGGAAGAACTGAAAAAAAAAATTTAACTTCCTCTTATCCTTCAGTTGTGAGCTCAAAGCAAATTTTTCAGGGAAGTCTTCCCTGACCATCCCTACTCTTGTCATCCCAACATTCCTTTGTCATTCTATTAGGCTACGTGTCATTTCTATGTTTAGCTTACTATTTTATCCACAGTACGTGTTTAGCATAGAACAGCCCGGTAAGTACTGGAGAAGGAAGTGAATGACCACCACCCACCTGCCTTTTCAGCTGAGAAATTTGAATCTAAAAGCAACATACCTAAGGTCATGTTACCAATAATAGTTTCAGGAGTCAGACTTGAAATTTCAAATTTCAGCATTGCCATGTACTCACTTGGGTGACTTTTCTTTGAGTCTCTGGTTCTCTTTTATTTGTTAAATTCAAATAATAGAACATAAGAGGGTAGCTGTTAAGTTCTACAAGAGATAAAGTATATATAGTGCTTCTGTACTCAATATATTCTGAATAAACCCATCCATGTCTTTTAAGTCTGTTAGCTGGACTACTGATTCTAGTCTATGAAATTATTTCTATCTTGTTCAAAGACATTGGTATCTCTTCCTAGACATGGAAAATCTGAAGCAAAAGGAAAGTCAGTGCTAAATGCAATTATTTTTCTCTTTTCTCCTTTAGTTCATAATGTAGTGACAGAAGAGATTGTGAATGAGACCTTTCGAGGTGATAGAAACAAGCAAAACTAATATTTATTTAGTTTATTTACCATCTTCCTAAATGCCTGGTATAATGTTTGCTGCCTTCTCATTTATTCCAGTTAACAAGGACTGTTTAAAAGACAGGCTCAAGGTTGAGATGCAAATGTTCTGGAGAAAATGAAAGATTTCTCATGGTGAAAACAGCCCTAACTCACAGTGGATTTGCTAACGGAGCTATGGGAACAGCCAAGATGGTAGTTAGAGAAGTTGTCTGAAAGGAAAAGGAAAAAAAAAAGAAAAAGGAAAAAGAAAACAGATAGAAGAGAAAATAAGCATCAAATATCAAGAGATACTTCACTCCAGTTTCTTGACAATCTTGTGTTTGATCCACCAGGCCACCTGGAGTGCTCTGTAATATTATTTTGTCCAATGTATAATTTATATCCTCTGCATCATATTCCTAAGCTATTAAAGGTGGAACACAGACAAAGGATATTTATAGAAATTCTAGTACTGCAATAGTAAGGGAATATAAAAGTACTATTCTTCAAGGATTCTATTTCAGGCTAAAGATGAGAGCAGGATATTGGAAAACCCGCACATATAGGACTTAACATAAATTATTTAATTCATTTAACTTCAAAACTGCTTTAAAATAGCTACATCAGAGGCAGTAATTACACATATTTAAATCTAGCTAGAGATTGCTGACTGAGAATATTGACATGGATAGCAAGATGTTTGTGTATGAGAACAGGCAAGGGAAGGGTAGTAAAAAAGACCTGGGTTCCAATTCTAGCAATACCATTCATTGCATGATGTCTGTGACATTAAGGTTAGGAAAGGAAATGTGGGGATAAAGAACTCATCAAACTCAACACCCAAAGAACAAAGAATCCAATCAAGAAATGGGCAAGAAATCATAGGATGGATATGATTAAATAAGACTGAAAATAATATGAGTAATGTCCATATACTAATACCTGTAATATAGTCTATTTCATAAATTCTGTTTTCACCCCTAAAGGCATTTGTTCTTTCTGACTCTTATTTTCTCTGTACTTTTTTTTTAAAACAGGAGGGAAAGGATAAAGTACCTTTGAATACTGAATGGTGTACACTTACCATGCTGCTAGAAACCAGAAAGTAAATGTGTTTTGTTTCCTGGGATGGTGCTCCTCTCATCCACTGTACACCTGATTCCTTCCTCCTCCTCTACCTTCCCCTCAGCTACTTTAGGGGGAAAAAATGATTTGGAGTGAGGCCAAGCTCTCCCTATTCTAAAGGGGACCAAAGGTCATACACACACATTCGAGCATGCTGGTGATCTTCAGGAAGGAAAAGGATTCAAGCCTTTTTTACTCTGCATATGTAGACACCCAAGTCACTTTCTTTTTTTTGGATCTCTTGTACTGGCTGAAACCTCTATCACAATATTAAATAGAAGTGATAGGACTGAGTGTCCTTGTCTTGTTCCTGACGTTCAAGGGAAAGTATTTGAGTTTTTCTCCATTAAAATATGGTATGAACTGCATGATTTTCATAAATGCCCTTTGGTAGATTAAGGAATGTGTCTCCTATTTCTAGGTTGATGAGTTCAGGAATGGATGTTGAATTTTTGATAATTTTTTTTTCTACATTTTTGAGATGATCATATTTTTTTAAATCTGTTAATATGGTTAATTAAACTGACAAAGTTTAAATATTAAGATAGTAAGCCAATCTTGCATTATAAAATAAAAGCATTTTGATCATGATCTATTATCCTTTTTTTATATGATTTGATTTGAGCTAGGCAAATTGTATTTTTTTTTTAAAGATTTTATTTATTTATTTGACAGAGAGAGACACAGTGAAAGAAGGAACACAAGCAGAGGGAGTGGGAGAGGTTAGAGAAGCAGGCCTCCCGCGGAGCAGGGAGACTGATGCGGGGCTCAATCCCAGGACCCTGAGATCATGATGGTAGCCAAAGGAAGATGCTTAACGACTGAGCCACCCAGGCACCCCTAGGCAAAACTGTATTAAAATTCTTTGCATTTGGGGGCGCCTGGTTGGCTCAGTCGGTTAAGCCTCCAAGTCTTGGTTTCGGCTCCAGTCATGATCTCAGGGTTGTGAGATCGAGTCCCAAGTGGGACTCTGAGCTCAGCATGGAGTCTGCTTGTCCTTCTCACCTTCCCCCGTCCCTCCCTCCATCCCGGCTCTCCCCTACTCGCACCACTCACACACTTTCTCTCTAAATTAAATAAATCTTAAAAAAAATTTTTTTTTAATTTATATTCATGGAAGATACGTCTCTATTTTTCTTCTAATTTCTTTGTCTGGTTTTAGTATCAGAACAACACTGACCTCATAGAATGATTTGGGATGTGATCTTTCTTCAAGTTTATGGAAGAATTTTTGCAAAATTGTGTTATTGCTTTCTTAAATACTGGGTGTAATTCACTACCAAAACAGCTTGGCCTGGAGTTTTCTTTGTGGGAAGGTTTCTCATTACAACTTAATTCCTTTAATAAATACAATGCTATACAGGTTATCTACATCTTCTTTTATGAATGTTGGTATTTATTGTCTTTCAAATAACTTTTCGGGCGCCTGGGTGGCTCAGTTGGTTAAGCGACTGCCTTCGGCTCAGGTCATGATCCTGGAGTCCCTGGATCGAGTCCCGCATCAGGCTCCCTGCTCGGCAGGGAACCTGCTTCTCTCTCTGACCCTACCCCCTCTCATGTGCTCTCTCTCTCTCTCTCTCATTCTCTCTGGCTCAAATAAATAAATAAAATCTTTAAAAAAAAAAAACAAAACAAAAAAAACAAATAACTTTTCTATTTCACCTAAGTAGGTGAATTTATTGGCATAAATTTGTACATAATATTCCATCAATATTTTTATATACATAACATCTGTATTGATGTCCCATTTGTCATTGTAATATTGGCAATAAGTGTCTTCTCCGCTATATGCAATCTAACTAGAGATTTATCAAATTTATTGATATCCTTGAAGAAGCCATTTTTAATTTTTGATTTGGTTTTGGATTTTTTTCCCTATCATTTGCTGTTGTTTTTTGTTTTCTATTTCACTTATTTCCACTGTAGTCTTTTTAATTTCCTTTATTGCTGACTTTAGATTTTATTTGCTCTTCATTCTAATTTCTTAAGATGGAAGCCAAGGTCGTTGATTTGAAAAGATTTTTTCTTAATAGTAGATATTTAAGGCTACAAATTAATCTCTAATTCTGCTTTAGCAGCATCCTGAACATTTTGACATTTGGTGTTTTCATTTCATTGAGTTCAAAGTACTGAATTTTAAAAATTTCTTTTTTGATCTTTTTTTGGCCCACAAGTTATTATTTGGGAGTGTATTATTTAATTTCCCATGTTTGGGGATTTTTCAGGTATCTTTGTTATTGATTTCTAATTTGGTTTTATTGTGATGAAATAACATATTTTTTACTTGAATTACTTTACCTTTTTTCGGGGTGGGTGGGGAAAGGAGCCCAGAATATAGTCTATCTTGGCAAATGTTCTGTGTGCACATCAAAAGAAATATGCAAATGATTTAATTTGAAATTAAATTTTAAATCTATACTCATTTTGGTTTTGTCTTTATTTTCCTGGAGGGAAATCAGAGCAGCCTACAGTGACAAGCCAAGGACAGTAGCAAACTCTTTGCTAACTGCATGTCGAGTTTTATTTCCTATAGTTACTGCCCTTCATGTGAGCATTTTTTTTATTATGTTATGTTAATCACCATACATTACATCATTAGTTTTTGATGTAGTATTCCATGATTCATTGTTTGCATTTTTAATTATCAAACGTAAAAAGTGATTATAAAAATCAAACTGAGTGCCTGGCTGTCTCAGTCGGAAGAGCATGTGACTCTTGATCTTGGGGTCCTGAGTTTGAGCCCCACGTTGGGTGTAGATATTACTTAAATAAATAGATATTTTTAAAAAATCAAACTGAGAGGTTTTGAAACTTTGCAAAGAGATAGTGTAGTACTTCACTGCTTAAATCACCCTGATACTTCCTATTGAATTTAAATTTCACATGACTCATGTAATGCAGTCCTATTAATTATCTTAAAATTTGAAGTCTGTGTGACCTACAGATCTTTCATGATCTTATCTTTTTTTCTCTTGGCATTTGGGCCTTCTGTTTCTTGTACCTACAAAGTTATCTCCTACAGCAAAGCCTTCATACACATTATTTCTTCTGCTGGAATTTTTTTTCCATGATTATTATATGGCTGGCTTCTTTTCAACATTCAAGTTTCAACTCAAATATTACTTCCCTAAGAAGTCTTTCTTGCCTATGGTAGCTAATGTTGTGGGCTTACCCACTGTGGTAGTCATCAGAATTTTAAGATGCCCCACAATTACCTATAACTTCGTATAATCGACTGTCTTTGAGTATGCATGAGTCCTGTGAATATGTTGGGATATCACTGTCATCATTACGCTCTGTTATTCAGCACAAGGAAGTATACAGATGTAATTGTGTCCTTAATAAGTTGGCCAGAAATTAATCTAAAGGGCAATTATCTGGAGTGGCCCTGAGCTAATCAGGCAGGCCCTTTGAAAGCAAAAGTATTCCTCTGTTTATGTGGAAGAAGCAATCTTTTTGTGAGATTCGATGGTGGGAGTCACGCAGCATGGACCTAAGGGCAGTCTCAAGATGCTGATATTACCTCCAGCCAACAGCCAATAAGGAAACAAGGACCTTAGTCCCACAATTGCAAGGAACTGAATTCTGCCATCAACATGAATGAGCTTGGAAGAATACCCTGAGCACCACATGAGAATGGAACTTCAGTTCACATTCTGATAGCGGCCTGATGAGACCTTGAGCAGATGGCTCCGTTAACGCATGCCCAGACTCCTGACCTAGGAAAACTGTGAGTTGATAAATTGTGCTGCTTTAAATTGCTAAATTCCTGGCAATCTGTTATGCAGAAATAGAGAATAAATACACTCCAGACCACTCTCTATCACACTGCTTTGTTTTATTTTCTTCAGAGCTTAAGACTCTTTGAAATTATCTTATATGTATTTCTTGTTTATTTCAGTTATCTACCCCTAGAATATACATTCTACTAGAAAAGCAATTTTGGTTGTCATTCTGCCAGGTTGATTCTGGCTATTTTGGCTATTTGGGAGGAAGATTGGAGAGAACTATAAATCTGTTTCTGTTTTGCTGTTTAAAAAAAGAGAAGCTAATATACACTGTGTAATATTGAAATTTTCTCAGTGGGACAAAATAATCTTTCTTTGGTATTCTTCAATTTACTAAATAATTAAATATGAAAGAAAGACCAAAAATTCTTGAAAATGAGAGAAGCACCAAGCCAAAATTTCACATAAATCAGAGGCATGCAGCTCTGTTATTTTTCAAATAATACAATTGTTATGGAAGCCATGCAACATTTCAGCACAGAATTTTATTTTGCATAATGAATTTTTTTTTCTTTCTCTCTTTCTCTCTCTCTCTCTCTCTCTCTTTTTTTGGATTTCACCCTCTGTAGTTATTGTGACCACATGTGGTGCTGGTGCCAGAACATTCCTCCCTTGTATGTTTCATGCCCAATATGATCCTCATATTCAGGGCTTCCAGCAGATTCTGTCTGTTTTGTGAATTCTTGCTATTGTTATCCTGGAAAGGTAATCAGCAACTGCCTGTGCCAAAGAGGAGGGAGAGAGAGAGCTACATCATTGTCCTTTGTACTCATACGGGAAGAACCGAACTATGGCACACTCTTTACTTTTTACTGAACTAGCAAGTGAAAAATATATTGTTCATTGTTTTTAATCACCATATTTTCAGGTAATCTATTCCCTTGGGTAAAAATTCTTCAAGCCTAGAACTTTGTGGCCTACTATACTCAGGTTCAAAGTCTTAGAACTAAACAAAGAAATGTTGCATTTCTTATCACCTTGAATTCAAATGTATTGCAACATCCGGGCTATGTTCTTCCTGTCTAATGTTTGTGGCTGTTAACAACTGTAAAATTCTGTAATCAGCAAGCTCACCCTCAAATCCTAGGTCTTTACAAGGTCACTGATTATTTTGGATGAACATGTCAGCTGGTCAATCTGTTGAAATTTCTAAATCCCAAACCGTCCATTTAAACCAGTTTCAATAATATCATCTGAATCTTGAAAGCCAAGATTTAAAACCTGGCTAATAGTTTCAGATACATGTGTGGAAGTATTAATCAGTATCTCTTTCATATGAGTTAAAGAATTCCAGAGCTCACCCTCTTCAAAAGAAATATGTCTCCCACTGATCCTCATTGGCACCTAAAATTTTATCATTGAATCAAAAAAAAATTGTGCTCAAGATCTACTGCTTACAAAATGATGAAGGTAATATACAAAATCTCTCATATATTGCTTTTTTGTTCCCTGAAACAGAAATGCAGTTTAACCTGGTAGGCAGAAAAGCATATTGGGAAGGGAATAGCTAGGGAGTCCTGGTTTAAATCTTGCCTCTATCTCTTATTAGCACAGTCTTGAAAACTTCTGGGCCAGAGTATCCTCAAATGTTAAAACCAAATACAATAACACTTATCTTACTAGACTATCAAAAATATATCAGATATCATAAGACAAAGACCAAAACCAAACACGATTATTAGTAGTTATTATTATTATTATTTTAGGTGACCTGCTAAGGCATTTATTGAGTATCTTCTATATGCAGTTCACTAGAGAGACACGAAAATGGAATGGGTTTATTTTATGTGTCTTCCAGGACAAAATTAAGAATCAAATAAGGAAACTCTAGGAAGGGAAAAAGTTCACTTCATTCCAAAGAAAGGAAAAAATAAATTACTACTTATCTGTGAAAATGAATACAGGGAAACATCACTAAAATGGAGTTGGGAGGCCAGAAAGGGGGAACTCTCCTGTCCTACCATTTGTTGTCAATGGCAGATCTCAGCTGGAGGAGACATACCTTGTAAATTGATACTACTTGATGGCCCCAGCCAGAGGAAGAAAGGTTTTCTCCCCTGGCAGCAGCCCAGTGGATGGATGAGAGATTGTCACAACTCAGCTAAAGAAAAGCCACTACACTTCAAACTCTCACTTTAGTCCAATGGCCTTTTTGTTTATAACAGCCCTTCCAAACTCCCCCTTTCCTCTATAAAAGAGTGTTGCTCTCCTTTGTTCTCAGGCCTGCCTGTGGTTTTGCCATAGCTTGCTTATCCCTGACTGCAATTCTCTGCTATTCCTTAATAAACATTTTGCTGGTAAAATAACTGACAATTTTATTTTTGAGGTTAACAAATCATGTTAGTATTGTTGTTGCTATTATTTATTGACTGACTGCTTCCTATAGGCAAGATACCATGCTAATTGCTTTCATGTATTGTCAACCCCATAGTTTTTCCTATTTTATGGCAAAACATATTGACCAAGGTTAAAAAGAGCTATAGAGCTATGATTTGACCACAGGTATGTCAGATTACAGAGAGGATAACAAATGGGACCTATAGGACTGCTGACTTGTAAGTACGATGTAATTCTCAATTAGACTTTGTATAACTTCACTTAAATTGCTAAAGATTTATTAAAGTACATAGAATCTGGAATAGTTATCATGGAGGTCTTACCCGATACTGTTGACATTTATTTCACATGGACATTTGGAGAACTTTGAGGATGTCAAATAACATAGTTGTAAAATTTGAAGAGTATTTTGGAATATTATGATTTGTAATAAGAAAGATATAGTTAGTCTTTGTCCCCTAATCTGGCACAGAGCTCTCCAAACCCTTGTAATTTCCTAAGTGGTGGGAGAAATAAAGTGTCTTTTGTCATATTAATGAGGTGACTTTTAGAAAGCACCTAAGGATGGGGGCTGGTGCCAGTGGAATCCATACACATGATTAGAGGGTTGGAACTTTCAGTCCCACCCCATTGACCTCCGGAAAGGGGAAGGGAGGCTGGAGATTAAATCAATTGCCATTGGCCAATGATAAAATCAATCATGCCTGTGTAATGAAGCCTCCATTAAAAACCCAAAAGAACGAGGTTCAGAGAGCTTGAGTTGGTGAACACATGGAGATGGGAGACAGTAGTGTGCCTAGAAGAGGGCATGGTAGCTCTGTTCCTCTTCCCACATTCCTTGCTCTATGCATCTCTTTCATCTAGCTGTTCTGAGTTTCTTCCTTTTATAATAAACTGGTATAATAAGTGAACTGTTTCTCTGAATTCTGTGAGCCACTCCAGGAAATTAATCCAACCTAAGGGTGTAGGGGGGGGATCTTATAGGACCGAACCCTCAGTCTGTAGAATCTGATGCCATGTGGGTAGTGTCAGAAGTGAGCTGAATTCTCAGACATGTTGCTGGTATCTGAGAATTGCTTGTTGTAAGTATTGGAAAACTCCCTCCTCCAGGTTGGAATTGGGTCTCAGACATCAAAAGAATTTGCAAAACTGAAAACAGTAAGAGAAGGGCATAGTTGTGGATTAGAAGATCACCACAACATCACAAATAGTTATGAATCCATGTTCAATAAAAGCATCCCATGAATGACATAGAAAGGTATGAATGACTTTACAAGAATTATACCCATAATAAGCCTCTAATAGCTGCTGATGGTAGTGGTAATGGCTAAGCAATTTAAATCAACATGACCTAATAAAATTAAATGAATTTATTTGCACATCTATGTATCTATCTAGTCATCATCTCAGGGTGCCGCAATCCTATATGAATGTCAAAGACTGGGGCTGATTCTGTCCAGCAAGTATTTTAGTTAACCCTCACTCAAACTTTATCCAAAGAGGGCAAGATATCATCCTACAAGGCTTTTTTCATTTGTTATTCAAATTTGACCTGCACAGTTCTGGCTACAAAGGTTAAACTTGAGTGAGACAGCTTGGGTACTTTTCTTGGTAGATCTTGTAAGGTTTTGCACACCTGAGTAGATTGGGCAACTGCCCGAGGAGTATGGCTTTCAGGACACCAACATGAACTCATGTCCTGCAGACAGCCTTCCAGTCTTCTGAAATGGTGGCACTGGGATTATATCAATGGAACTTTAATTTTTAGGTCAAGGTGCTAATTCTAGTAAAGAGAGATTGGCTGGATTGTTCTGGTCACAAAGATTTCATTGTGAGTTTCTGTTCCTTTTTTAAAACAAGTTTTGATAAGAGGAAATCAAAAATCTTTAATGGGGAGGAGTGAAGTGGAAGAAGGAAATTAGGACTTTCAGAATGTGGGTAGATGTTACAAAACAGGCATTTAGTAGAAAGAGGATACTTAAATCAGACAGCAATCTATTCAATTTAAGGATTCAGTAGAGCTAAAATCTATCTCAAATGAGATAGTTTATGAAAATTGTTTTCTACAAATGTTGTTTATCCTGCCTTAACCAAAATAATTTATTTTCTTCTCAAATTGGCCGAAGTCCCAGAAATTATCCTGGTGGGTCTTATATTCTTTTGAACATAATTAATTTTAATTAGGTTATTGATTTTATATTTATCATTATTATAGATGTATTTATCATGTTTTCAATGTTAAAATTATTTTTATTGCTATCATTTAATTACTAAACATTTATTGGTTCTATTACTAGGTATTTTTGCAGTTGTATGTGAGTTTAGAAATGTGAGAACAACACATCAAACGATGTTTTAGAAAAATGTGTTTTAGCTTGATGATCAGGTATTGATAATAACTGAGTAATCCTCTGAAGGTTTACATTTGATACTTAACAAAAAATGAATCTAGCATGTGTTGTTCTCCCAGTATGACATTTTTTTTGGCATGATCTGTGAAAATTTATGAAGTCATGCAATTTTAGATAAATCTGAAAGACACTTGGGGAAACATTTAGTGCAACCCTTCAATTTATAGGCGAAGGAACCAAGGCCCCATATTTATATTGTCTATTACCCAAGTTACAAAATAGAATATGTAGTTTGATGTGTACTTATATACATATAATCATAGATAATAATCAGAAAGACAATACACAACATGTCAGTTGACCACAGGCTGTCATCGGGAACACTCTTCCCCACTCCTCCCTTCCACTCTTAAACAGTAAACCTCTCCTTATTTAAAGTTTCTGCTCAGTTGCTTTTCCTTAGAGAAGCTGTCCCTGTGTATGTCTAATATACACTCCCTTACTTGGTTGAATGGAATAGAATGTATATAGAATGTTTTTAGTATTCAGTTTCACATTTAAAAAAAAATTTTTTGTGTGGAAAAATCACTTAAATGGAAATCTACCCTCCTAGCAAATACTCAGGTGTACAATATATTATTGTTTACTACAGGTATAATGTTGTACAGCAGATCACTAGAGCTTAATCATTTTGCTTCATTAAACACTATGCCCATTGATTATAATTTCACCTTTGCATGTATTATTCCCTCATTAATGTGTGTATCCCCACTAATCCATGTGTTCCAATACCACAAGGGCACTCACTGCCAGATGTTTCTCACCATGGAGTTCCCCAGGCTGAACACAAATATTGGCTCATTATATCTGCTCAATAAATATTTATTGAATTAGGAATAAATAATAAGCAAAATGTAATCCAATGCTATTTTGAAAATAATCCTACAAAAATCCAGAATTTTGAGGGAGAATTTTCTGACTACATTGTTCAGCCTGGTGGTCTTTAGAATCATGTCAGTCCCCAGTTTATTCCTAATCATAAATATTTCTGGAAGAATTCTTAGATACCTGTTCTGCCTGTATCACAGAGTAACCCTGTGTGTGTGTGTGTGTGTGTGTGTGTGTTGAGAGAGAAAAAAGAGGGAGGGAGGGAAGGTGAGAGAGGGAAAGAGATGAAGGAGAGAAGTAAAGCATTAAGAAGCAGAGATCAACTTGTTACAAAGAAGGGGACAAGTTCAATAAAAGAGAAAATGAGTAACATTTGTGGTGAGACCCTAATATTAAAGACATTAAAATGTAAAGTATGGGGAATATGTGGATAATAGTCATTTTAGCCTCACACTGTATGAATCTATATCTTATATGATAGAGGATGTGATAATACCACTTTTCTCAACATAAAATAACAGTAATAATTGTATTATATTTGAAGTTCACTCTGATGTATGTCCATTCTTTGATTCAAATCTCTATTCTTATTAACCCCATTTCAAAGCAATAAAGTGAGCTTAATAATAATAACTTCTGTAGTACTTATTACATGGTCAGGTACTCTTGCTAAAGCATATATGTGTATAAACTTATTCACAAAAAATTCATGATGCAGGTATACTTCTTTTCATTATCCTGAAGTAGGAACTGAGTCCCTGCTGAGCAAGGAGCCCAATGCAGGGCTCGATCTCAGGACCCTGGGATCATGACCTGAGCCAAAGGCAGCCACTTAACCGACTGAGCCACCCAGGTGCCCCAGGATTGAGTCTTAAGTAAACTTACTGTAATGTCATAAAATGACTTGGTTGCTCATCCTGAATTTCCTCTCTGCCTCCTTCCCACTTACTGGGAAATGCAGAATGGGATCAACTGTTCAATCAGCCTCCTTGAATCCAGAAATACGAGCCACATTTTAAGGATCCTTGGATAACATTGTGGAGTAGAACAATTCACCTACATTTGACCACCCACCTAATTTTGGGTTGTTACATCTGAGGGAAAGAAATGTTTATCTTATTTAAGCCACTGTAACTGGTAGTGAATTTATTACACGACATTACCCTGTGCTCTAACAGCAAACAAACAAACATGCCTTCTACCCAGTATTTTGGGGATAGGTAGAAAGTTCTTGAACCAGGTAGAACTGAGCTAAAGTCTCAGATAGAAGAAAACCCTCACGAGCAGTATCATGGTCTTGTCACAACAGCAAAATCATGGCTTCCCATTTCTGCAAGGAAGAGATATATACTCTATTAAATGTGCCATATCTCAGAATCTCAATGCTGCAGGCCAATGTATCTAATATTGTCATCATGTGAATA
Organism: Mirounga angustirostris; assembly: GCF_029215605.1. Classification (NCBI taxonomy): domain Eukaryota; kingdom Metazoa; phylum Chordata; class Mammalia; order Carnivora; family Phocidae; genus Mirounga; species Mirounga angustirostris. Next base: position 18,080,093 of record NW_026991712.1, on the reverse strand, counting down.
GATCCATCTGCTGAAATAGATTAAAATGGACCAAGATCTTGAGCCTGATGTATAAAAACAATGCCAATTTTTGAATTTACAATAAGAAATGATTGTCATACAATCAGATAGTCAAGTTCATGTAACCAATTTATTTTCTTCATGTAGTCAAGATGAACGGGATGCCAAATTATAATCAGAAGCTACTGCACAGTTTTATGAGAACTGGATATACTGAAAGCCTATATAAGCAGCCCCTTGAGTCCCTGTAGGCAGATGCACACAGGAAGCCAAATCTTAATCAGAGGTTGCTTCATGACCATGGACTCAGATGTGAGGAGTTTGATGATTCAGACGTCACATGGTGCAACTTACAGCCGTGATTCTCTTGGCAATGGGAACAGCTATGCTCTCGCACATCTTTAGCTAAGATCACTCTCTTAATGGTAAGCCATTTCCATCTGCGTTTCCAGATTCGGAGTGGCTTTATCATGAGGATCAGTAAAACTCAAAATCAAAACAAAGGCTAAGGGTTCTATCCACTTCTACCCTATTTGTTTCCACTTGGTGTGTTTGCCTGTGATTCTTCTTCTGATCCACTTAGTCTGTTTTTAGCCCTGTGACTACATTACTTTGAACTAACTTGCCATGCTTTTGCTGCAGTCAAGTTAGTTGATTTACTGCTAAGTTTTCAAAGGGCAATCTTGTTTCAAACATTTCTACATTGTGAGGGCCCATAATTAGAGCTTTCTGTTACTAACAATAAAAGAAACTTTTTCCAAAGTTACTTTTTAAAAGAGAAATATTAAGGTCAAGTACTATAGATTATCAAAATTTTATCACCCCTTCTTTTGTCTACTCTGAGATTTAACTTTGTTTTTAGCTTCTTACGGCATTCAACCATATATTGCTTTATAATTTGATAATTTTTATACCTTTATAGTTCACACTTCAGGTTGCAAAGTGGCTTAGGGAATTAGCTATTTGTGATTCATCATTGTGGTCATTTCAACACTTAGGACAATGTTTTACAAAGATAGGCTCAATCAGCATTTGAATAATTGATTCAATTAAAAATTAATGACAACAATTGAGATGAAAAGAGTGCTAAGGTCTTTTTGTCCATAGCTAGTGGGTTTTGGCTAACACCTTGACAATATTTCTTAGTCAATACACATCACTTTATATAAAACACTTTACATTCCTCAGAAGATAATAAATTCATGTGATTATACATTACATCATCATATGCTAACATTACCACCATGATAATGACCTAAAATGTGCGCTTAAAACATGCATTATTTCAATTATTTTCCTCAAATGTTCTGAGGTGCCAGTAGTAGTTATCCCTCTTTTTTAAAAATTTTATTTTATTATGTTATGTTAATCACCATACATTACATCATTATTGTGTGATGTAGTGTTCCATGATTCATTGTTTGCATATAACACCCAGTGTTCCATTCAGTACGTGCCCTCTTTAATACCCATCACCAGGCTAACCCATCCCCCCACCCCTCCCCCTCTAGAACCCTCAGTTTGTTTCTCAGAGTCCATAGTCTCTCATGGTTCGTCTCCCCCTCCGATTTCCCCCCTTCATTTTTCCCTTTCTGCTATCTTCTTCTTCTTCTTTTTTTAACATATAATGTATTATTTGTTTCAGAGGTACAGGTCTGTGATTCATCAGTCTTACACAATTCACAGCACTCACCATAGCACATACCCTCCCCAGTGTCTATCACCCAGCCACCCCATCCCTCCCACCCCCCACTATTCCTCTTTTCAGAGACAGAAACCAAGGCATAGGAAGAAGTCACTCATGGTCCCCTGTTATTTCTGAAATCAAATTTCGTACCCGATGAGATGACATAGCCTATGCTTCTAACTCCGCGCTAGCCGCCTGCCTCCTGGGTTTTCAGAGATGATCTCGTTTAATCTCCTCACTCATAGATATGAGGTAGTTAATGAGATTAAAAAGATGATGGTGTTCTCCCATAGTTATGGCTTAAGTAAAGGGTTTGGTGATTTGTGTGGGTAGGGAGGCATCATAGATCAGTTGGGCAGTTCTTCTGTTTAGTCTTTATATCATATTCTTCTACCTCTGCTCTGTCTGCTATTGCTTATTCTGCTCTTTGTTCTTTCTTGTAAAATATCAGCATCCGCCATGGCTCAGTCCTCCATCACATCTTCTACTCAACACACCTGCCTTTGCCTCACTTGCCTGGCTTATCTCTCTAACTCTCTCTCTGTTCACCATCTTTGGATTTATTTAGTTCCTTGCTAGACACACACACACACACACACACACACACACATTTTCCATTACAAGGCTTTTCCATAGTCTCAGCTCAAATTGGGTTTTTCCCAGGAAGCTCTTTCTGACCCCTCCCTGCCATATGATCTCAGCATTTTCTTTTTCACAGCACTTATTTCAGTGTAATGTAATGTAATGTAAAGTCACTATTTATTTATTTGTTTACAGGTGAAAGAGATGCCAGTTCCCTGGCTGTCCCCAAGTCCCCTGGAATAATAGCATCATAATTTTCTCTAATATTTAAGTACAAATGGGTTGAACTTTCACTCCTCACACATGGAAGTCCAGACTATTCCAAATATTTTAGGAATTAATAGGGAACTGAAATTTCTCTCCATCACTTCTGTGCACAAATCCCTAGGATGGCGGCATGCCAGTTATATGCAGTCTTGCTACCTAAGCCTTTGGACACGTTTTTAACCCCTCCTTGCTCCCCATAGGTTATGACCCTTATTCTTTTACTGAACAGAGCAAAAGTGTTTCAAAGTTGCCTCAAAAGTTGGGGGCACTGAGAGTGGCGGTGGTAGTGGGTGGAGTGGTTTCACATTCTAGCACAGCAAATTAAATATGCTCTTGGAATCACCTACTAGAAACACTTAGTGAGCATTACAAAAATCCTGTTTGGGTCTCACCCAACCAATGAAATCGGACGTTCTGGTGGTGGAGCATCAGCTTTTGTTTTTGTTGTTGTTTTAATTTACCTAAGTTATTTTGATATGCAGCTGGGTTTGAGAATCACTGAGTAAGTCCATTAAATCACGCTAAGGACCTGATTTTTCATACTAAGAAAGTTCATCAAGATATTTTTGTAAATAAACACAGTCTCCCCTGACTTCCTGGCTTTAATAAAAAACATTCTTTCCACTCTACTAGGTTGATTTATTATTTCATTTCTATTTCTTTTGCTAGATTCTAAGCTCCATGAGGACAGGATTAAAATAATTGTCTTGTTCATTACTGTTTCCCAGGAAGAAAAAAATCCCACAGTGCCTGAGACATATTAGTCACCCAATAAACATCTGTTGAGTGAGTCAATGAATTTACAGTTTCAGAAAACTTGTGATAGAATATTTATCCATTTGAAAATTGATGTGGAAAGAATTAAAAATATATATTTACTGATATTATATTAGTAGCTAATATTTTTATTAAAAAAATGCTTCCTTAGGAGTTTAGGAATATAAATTTGCATTACGAGTAACTTTGATTTCTCATAAAATTATCCTACTAGCTTATTAAATTTAATTGCAGGCAAGGAATTGGAGAGGAAATAAACTGCCTTTAATCTTCCAGTCTTTCAAACACTGACTCTAAAGTGACTGGAATAAGAAAAAGAATTTCAGACAGTGGGGGATATTATCAAATATATTTTCCCAACAGGAAACAGGGCAAACAGATTTGGGGACTTTAGCAGGAAGCCTCTAGCAAAGATCTGCTGCCATATGAGAACTGAGAAAGAGGACAGTGGGTCAACCTTTGTCTGATACTTGTATGGATCTTCTTAAAAGTGGGGGAGGGGAATGGGCTTTTTCCACAGCTGAATTCCAGATGTATCCAAAGGAACACATTTTACGCTCACTGATGTCAACTGTCTCCTGACTCCTTCGCTAATTATTACAGATTGGGCATTGTAAACCCATGTCAATTCAGGCAACAATTCTCAATGTTTTTGGTGTATGGTGCCAGTCTGATCTCTGCTTCATAGCTTAATAATAGCAACAATAAAAAATAGTGCCATGTAATGAGCGCCTACTGTTTGGCATGTCTTTGCATACATTATCTATTGTAACATCACAGCTAAACCTGGCAGTTACCATCAACATTTTACAGATGAAACCAAGGACCAGAAGGTATAAAGAGGTTGCTCGTGTTCAGAGTTAGTAAACAGTTCAATAGCTTCTCAGACTGAGGGTTTCTTTATAGCAGTGTTTCCTGCCAAACCTAGGAAAGAAATCCTTAAAGAATGAAGGTCGGGATTAAATGTGAACATGCTAATTTCAGTTCTTCTTTCCAGTGCCCTGCTCTACATAGTGTCCAAACAACAGCTCCGTTCAGGCCAGCTTTTGGACAATTGAGCTCTCCAGTTAACTGACTAGCCCGCAAATAAGTGAATTGTCAGTTTGCTCTTTTAGAGTCAAAACATATGATTTATTAAAAACACACCCATGGTTTTGTTGGTCTCAGCATTGCAGTTGAGTACAATTATTAAATAAATTAGTGCTCTAATGGCTTTTGTGACTTCTATATCTTATTCGGTCTACTTTACGGTACTTTGGAGATTTAATGGTTAAAAAATATATATTTATCTTGTCCAGCCAAAAACATGTTTCCTAACCCACTATCTAAGAAAGGTTTCAGACATAAGAGGCAGGGAGATGGCCAATTCAAGCCTTCTTCCAGATGTTTGTGTTTTGAGACAGCCAGTGCTATTTACCAGCTGGAATGTAATTGGATTTGGGAAAGGATAATTTCCACCATGAAACTTGAATAACTCATTACTTTAGCCTTCAAGACAAGATCCCTGGTAGAGATCTAATCCCCAAACTCTAGAAGAAAAACAAAAAACAAAAAACAAAACAAAACAAAACAACCAAACAGCCTTCCAAAAGGAAGATGTAGGAACTGTAGTACACTGGAGGTTTGGTTTCTCAAAGACAGTGATCATGAAGGATCGATCAGTGAGACACAGAAAATACCTTATGCTGTGATGGTACTCAAGCTGTGATGGACAGTTGTTATTTTCACACCGCAATGTCCACAATATGAGTCTCTGCCTGGCTGCTAGTCTTTGCTCACACTGCTTTCCCAAACCACAGCAAGTTCAGTCTAACTTTCAGGATTGACCTGGGCCGAGTCCTTAGGGATCTTCTAACTCAAGACAGAACCAATGTAACTAGTATTCTAGGGCTCAGCCTCAAGCACTGACTGTGTACCCAGTTCAACCCTATTTCTGAGATGTGGACCACATTTGTACCTCCTATTTGGTAACCAGATTGCTGTTTTGTTCCTTGTACTTTGCTTTTTTTATTTGAGGTCCCATACCTCTGAAACTGGGATCCAAAATTATTCTTTTAAAGCCAGTTGCTAGAAACTAACATTCTGGCCTCGGCTCCTTGCCTTTATGCTTGTGGGATTTTTACTCAGTTGCAGAGTTTTGCTAATACCTACTCACTACCTAGATGCCTATCACTTGCTCTGAATTCCTATCCCCTCAGTAAGCCTCTATATCTATTTCTTCCAACCCCTATCTCATAATAAATGCTTCTGGAATACCATTTGTCATTAATTTTTTTTTTTTGCCTTTGGGGTTATATGGATGGATTGGACTTCCTTCTGCTCACTCATCTCTCCCAGAGCATTTCTGTTTGCCCCATTTCATTGCATCACTAAACTTTGTGCAGACCTGTGACACACAGGATCCCATAAATCCTAGCTGCTGAATATGCACACAAATATCCCTTTCTGGTCACTGTGTGGGATTGCATAACCCCACATGCCATATAGCACTGCTGGCAAATTTTCTCGCAGGAACAATTCCTCTTCCTGGAAATAATCACAACCAGAAGTATTAAATTTTGCAACACCCTGGGAAACCACTTGAATTATTCTGGGAGAGTAAGGAAGATATCAAGTGTCAGTTCTGGAATCAACTTTTGTTAGAGTAAGAAAACTGTGTTTGTGCTATCTTGATCACAGAAATCAAGATTTTTTTAAAAAAAATACATGTGCTTATATTGCTTTATATATTTAGGTGTACAGTGCCTAAATTTCCCATTTCAAATTGTGAGTTTATCTGAGCAACAGAGCTGCTTTTCCAGAGGTTTTTAAAATTAAGATAGGTTCTCATTATTTGGGATTCAGCTCAAAAGCAAAATTCTACCCAAATTTCTGGCTCCATATCAAACGCTGAATCTCTAGGCTGCATTTTGTGGTGTCCATTTTGGCTCCTAGAGGCCTATTTTACATAAAGCATTTATCATTAAAATTATAAGAATTATAAGTAAATACATGTATATAGAGAACACATGTATGTATGCACACGTGTATATTCACATGACATTTTACAAAATGCATTGGCATGTAATGTTTCATTAAGTCTCAATGTACATTGTAAATTAAATACTATCTCCATTTTATAGATGCAGAAGCAGAACTTTTTTTTTTTTTTTTACAATTTTATTTATGAGAGAGAGAGAGAAAATATGAGCTGGGGGATGGGCACATGGAGGAGGAGAGCTGAGCAGACTCTGTGCTGAGCACAGAGCCCAACATGGTGCTCAATCTCACGACCCTAAAATCGTGACCTGAGCTGAAACCAAGAGTGGGTCGCTCAACCAACTGAGCCACCCAGCGATCCCAGAGGCAGAAATCTCAAGTGAGTTGATTAAAACCTCTAGCAAAACCTTGAGCTGACTTTAGGTCCTGGGTTCCAAATCTCCCACTGTTTCACCAGGTCTCACTCACCAAGCTCACTGCCTTAGTCATCACCCCTCCCTGTGTTGGGTACCAATTTGAAGTATGTCATTCTTTGATATGTATGCCAAAAAGGGAAGACACAGACCACAATTTTAACAAAGCATCCAGACTGGTAAGTTGTAATATTTTATGTCACTTATCCTTGAAGAAAAAATTATTGACTCCCTAGATAACCTAGCATAGAAAATTGTATCATTTCCTCTTACCTAGAATGGGAGAGGAAAGTAGCAAACTCATTAAAACCTGTCCTTGAAAATCAAGGATTAATATTTCGTTCCTTTATTCATTTAGCCAAACAACACATTTTGATTAAGCATCTCAATGGAAATTGAGAATACAAAGATAAGAAAAAGACAGTGCCTACTCTGAAGCTGCTCACAATTTCGTGTGAAGGCTGAAAATGGTTTTAATAGAAGTATCTGCAGAAGGTTATGTCAACTTAGGGAGGGAGATTCCACTCTACTTTTGAAAGCATAAAAAGCCCTTATTGAGTAAAAAGTCACTTAAAGAAGGCAAAGGAGAAAAATATACATCTGTTAAGTGAGGAATTCAGATTGAAGTAAGTCCATATAGTAAGCCTTAAAATAATGAAATTTTTATAAAGAGTATTCTGGAATTAATGTGCTTTGGAGAAAGAAGGGTTATACATGAGTCCAGATGTTAACGTAGGACCACTCTAAGAAGAATCACAGATATAACTCTGAAATATTTCTACCTATTCCATACACAGTGGGGCGCCCTCCAAGGTTTATAAACAGAAGCATGGAAGGAGGGCGCCTGGGTGGCTCAGTTGGTTAAGCGACTGCCTTCGGCTCAGGTCATGATCCTGGAGTCCCGGGATCGAGTCCCGCGTTGGGCTCCCTGCTCAGCGGGGAGTCTGCTTCTCCCTCTGACCCTCCTCCCTCTCATGCTCTCTGTCTCTCATTCTCTCTCACAAATAAATAAATAAAATCTTTAAAAAAAAAAGAAGCATGGAAGGAGATCCTGAAACCCCCGGCCAACTCCCTGAATTGGATTTCCCTCAAAAGCAGAGCCTGAGACAAACATTTTGGTTCAAGCAAGATTTGGGATGCAAAACTCAGGAATCAAGGTGAGAGAATGGGGAGGGGAGATATGTAAAGCGGAAAAGCCAGTAGCAGATGTCAAAATGAGCGGCTTATCACTGTGACATCTAGGGCTCAGTTCGGCTTCAGATTTACTGGGAGATACAGAATACACAGATAGTGTTGTCCTATCAACCATGAGGAATCTGGGATATTCATCCACATACTCTTCTCCGTTCATGGAGGATAAATCCAGAACTTCTGGCCTGACCTATACTAGAGCATTCCCATGTGAAAAAGCCTTTAGGTGAAAAGATAAATACTAGCTCTTAGGGAAGCCTAAATTGGGCCTAGTTTGGTAGGATTAGAAAGAAAATCCTGTGGGCTTTTTTTTTTTTCCTTGTCCTACAAAGTGTGAAACTAGCCTATTCTATCTGGGAGGCATCAGCAGAGACCCCCTTGAGGGGGCTGTGAGTTTTATGTCATTAGGGTTTTCTTTCTCGTCATCTCCTTCCATGAGCCTGCCTCCATGGTAAATCTGAAACATGCCCACGCTGTATGGCCCATGATAGAATCTCACTGCCTGCTGAGAGGGTCGGCTTTTAAAACCTGGGGTATCCTAATTGCAGCCAACAGGCTTCTTTTGAATGCCTGTGGGGCTTGGGGAAGCAAACTGTGTGGTTGTTATTTGTCCTCCCTGGGATATACAGTATCAAGAAACAAGGCCTACCTTCCATCTCTTTTGTTGTTCCAGATTGCAAATGACATCCTTGTGTGGGATGCATTAAGACCCTTTGTGTCCTGGCATCAGCCGGAGGCCTGCTCAATGTATACCCTGGCAGCTCTCATTATGAGGAATAATAAGCCACATGTTTCCTTAAGATTTGTTATCTTTTCTCACTCAGCCCCAGCCAATGCGTCTGCTGGGCATTTTCTGGGCCCCGCTTTGCTGCAGCAATGTAAAAGGCGAGATAGCAGAACAGCATTTGTATGGGATCCCAGCTGCAAGCCTGACATCTGCTGAGGATTCTGTAACTTTCTTTGAACATAATTAAATACAATCACTAGCCTCTCCCTTGGCCTCCCACCATAAACCCCATTAGGAAAGGAGAAGAGTCTGACATCAAACCTACGTAGAAAATGCTGAACAATGAGACCAATTCAACCTCAATTCATCCATCCATTTTTGCTAAAGAAGCATTTGAATCATTACTGTCCTAAAATTTGCTCTGCTTTTCTTCCTTCCTTCCTTTCTCCTTCCCTCCCTCTCTACCCACCCTTTTCTTTTTCTCTTTTTCTTTCATTTTTGTGGGCGGAGGGGAGCCTACACACTTCAGAAATCTTTACAGCATTTATTTCCTCTCTTTCTTACATCCTTTCCTTAAACAAATATGTATTCAGTACATTCCGGTACCCATGCAAGATAGACAGCTGCCCTTATGTGTTTAAAGTTCTCATTTAAAACAAGCTCAGAAACACAGAAGCGTGGTTAGTGGGAAAGCCACTGGCCGTGGAGTTAGCTGTATCTGTGTGTAAATGCTCCTCAATTATTTGCTATTATTTCACCCCATGGGGCCTCTTTTCCTTATGTGTAAAGTGGTGGACGCTAGTTCTTAACCTCACCAGGTTGTTGTGATGTAGAAACTAGTTAATAAACCCCAGCACATAATGCAACACATTATAGCTTTCCTTTGTTCCATTTGTCTCAGATGGTCCTTTGAAAAGGGTTAGACGCTCCCTGTGTTCTGAATAAATATATGTTGAAAGAGAAAATGTAGGGCGGTGTGTGTGGCCAGTTTAATATATTCCCAAACTCACAAAAACAAAACATTTCAGAGTCAGAAGGGACTTGGTCCACTCCATATAGAAGAGGAAACAACTTGAAGCAATATGCCTCAAGTCATACAGCTAGTTGAGGATCGAGAGCTGGCTGACACCCAAGTCTTGTGGCTTCCCTCCAGGGCTCCTTCCCCTCCGTTGCTCTAGAGTCAATTTGAGAATATGGGCACCCAGTCCAAAGTGGAGTGGATACCATGCTGCTCCGTTCCAATCTCTCCCACGCCAGGATGTATCTGCTACTACACATTTTCTTTTTAAAAAGTGTTGGTAACACAGTCATTTACATTTTTGTGATAGAGAACATCAATTGCTCATGCGGCTGTCTCCCTCCTCCTCTTCTGAGAAAGCTTTCGTGCCACACAGAAGCTGAAAATGATCACTGCTTCCTTTTCTCCCCTCTTCTGAAGCTAAAATATGGTGATGTGATTAACACAGGCTGGTGGTATAGAAGGGGACATGTTCTGTTACTTACAACTTACAAGCTTGTTAAAAAAGGTAACTGAAAATAAGAAAAACAATCCCTACTGTATTTGTTTGCATGTCCTTGCATATATACAAATCTATGTGAGCTCATATACACATACACACAGATACATGGCCACTGCTAAGTAATATTTGAAAACTTTTCCATATGGTATTACTAATTTCCCATACAATTGAAGATTCTCCTACCCCATTAATTTGGCTCCACAATAGTCTAACTTGTGACTAAATGAATGTTTATTTAAGCAACTCCCTCTTGCTGATCATTTAGCTGATTTCCACATTTTATAATATAAATAGCATTTTCATGACCATCCGTGAAACCAGAGTTGTCTTTCTTTCCCACAGCATATGAGTTTTCTCAAAACACTGCATTTATAATGGTATTACTTTACTAAAGAGCCTGCAAATAGCAAGTCACTTTTATGTAGTTTTACATTTTCCAAGTATTCTTCTTATATTCAATATCTTTTTGACCCTCACAGGGATCTTTTGAAGATGATTGGAGAGCTGTTATTAACTCTATTTTTTTCAGATGAAGAAACTGAGGATGACAGTTTGACTGGCTAAGCTAGTACATGACATGTCATTAGAGGTTTTGTTTAACTCTGAAGTCTAATAGCTTACATCTTTCTTTCCTTCCTATCTCCCTGCCTTTATCCTTACCCCACCCACTGCCATTTTTTGGACAAAAGAAGTCATTATCTCTGTCCTTGAGGACACTGGAGGAGAAAGGCAAGTAAATTGACATTTACAGTATCTTGTGAAAAATGCCGTCATGATACAATGAAGGAGTGGCTCTTAAACAGGACTGCTATGAAGAGCTTCCTTGGAAAGGTAAAATTTAAGAGGAGATACTTGGTATCAAGCTCATAATTCTCACTAAGGAGTTTAAAGTTCCCTCTAGCCAATTATAACCTCGCTTTATCTCCACTCCTTTGAAATTACAGTATTACATCCCAATAAGGCAGAGTTCCTCCTCATCATTGGCCATCAACACTTACCCTCACCCTAAACTCCTTGGCTATATCCATCTTCCTCCGTGGTGTATACAATCTGTAGTCTTATAAGTGCTTATCCCACTTACTATAATCTTCCAAAACTTCTGTCTCTCTAAATCCTATTCATCACATGGAACCTGCCTCAAGGTTTATGTCTTGCATGAAACTAGAATCAACTCCTATGGCTGTGCCGAGAAATGCAGGATTCTCAGAGCGTCTTGGAGAAGACTTCATTCTGTAAAATTTTCCATTCTCTTACCACAATTAGATACGAGATTGCCCACCAGAATCAGTTATTGTGACTTGGACCAGGGCTCCAGAGATATTTGGGTATGGTCACTGTCATGAGAAAGTCATTGTCACAGTCCAGGGATAGTGAGATGATAGCCTTCTCAGAAATGACCTTTAGATGTGTCCTTTTACTTCCCTCTTCCATGTTTCTGTCTTTCTGTAGCTTTCTGAGGAAAGTGAGTATTAAACTATAATGGTCTTGCACATTAATTTCTTAATCTCCTCAGAAGCTTAGAATAGCTTCACAACTGAGACAAAATATCAGAAGGCTGAAGCGATGCCACTCGGAGAGGAGATTGAACAAAGCTGGAGAATGGAAGAATGCCCTTCAGATACACAACAAAGAGGCAGCCTGAGAAGGTGTTGATTGACAAAGAAGTCCACTCAATGGGCTTTGCCTTTGGAAGCCACTTCCCCTCGATTCTCAGAGATTTCTGATAATGCTTGGCAACACTGTTGCTGTTGGAAATGGTATTTAGCTTTATGTCAATAGACTTCACTGTAATTAAAATCAGTCAAAGCATTCAGGGGATTTGGGGAACTTTACCATCTTGGCATGAGATCAGTGCACTAGAGAAAAGGCATTTTGGTTGATAGCTAAGCCATACTCCTAGATATATCACTCAAGAACTCAGAATTTTTGGCACTGAAAACAAAAGTACTTAAATATATTGCTGAGGGCAATTTCCATAAACTGAATATGAATTACCAGACCATTATGGAGGGCTCAAAGACAGGCAAGTTATGCAGGTTATTAAAGGCTAAGATGGCAGATATAAATTAAAAAAGCAGCTCCAGATTGATTTTGTATTCTGGAGAGCCTGACTGTCCACACAGAGAAATACATTTAACTTTGTAATAAATACTTGTATTAGCTATCTCTTGTTGCATAACAAATTACCACAAATTAAAAAAAAAATAGAACAATGCACATTTATTTTCCCCACATTTCTGTGGATCAGGAGTCTTATCTGGGTTTTCCGAAAGGCTGTAATCAAGGTGACAGCTGGGCTGCATTCTCATCGGGAAGAATGGCTGACGAGTCTACTTCCTACCCCTATGTGAAGAAGTTCATGTAGGTTTTTGGCAGGATTTATTTCCTTGTTGAAGGACTGATGGCCCCAGCTTCTTGCCAACTATCAGTTCAAGGCTGTCCTCAGGTCCTAGGGGTTACCTACAATTCCTTGACACGTGGGTCTTTCCAACACAGCCCTTTAATTTGTCAAGATAGCAAGAAGAATCTCTAGTGTTTGTTGATTAGCAAGGTAGAGTCTCATATATTTTAACATAATCATGAGAGTGATGTCAGATTCATCCCCTTTGTCATATTTTATTGGTTAGAAGCAAATCACAGGTCCCTCCCACAGGCAGGGAGAGGAGATTGCACGGAGCTGTAAGCACCGTGAGGCTTGGCTATACCTTAGATCTGTCTGCCACTGTAAGGAATAAAAAACTCATAGTTTTTTATGAGGCACCTGGGTGGCTCAGTTGGTTAAGCATCTGACTCTTGATTTCGGCTCAGGTCATGATCTCAGGGTTGTGAGATTGAGCCCTGTGTTGGGCTCACGCTGGGCGTGAAGCCTGCTTGAGAGTCTCTCTCATCCCCTCTCCCTCTGTCCTTCCCCCCTGCCCTCTCTCTCTAAACAAAACAAAACAAAACAAAAAACAGAATAAAAACCTCAGAGTTGCATATGGATACACTGAGCTCTAAACCCAGGAGTAGTCTTTAACTCTACACCTTTCCTCTCTGGACTCCTACTACAGTTTCTGTCTCTTAGCCCCTAATTTTACCCCTAAAAGTCATCCTCCAGAGAACAAGGTTCATTTAAAATCCAGTTTTAACAGGTCACAGACCTCTGGCTCCTCCTCCTTCCCATCTTGCACCTGCCTCAGGTTAAATCCAGAATGGATGGAACTACTGAACAGGTACAATGTCTCCTCAGTTTTATTTCTAGCATTTTCAGCTCTGCCTCTTATCACACTTTTTGTAGTCCCCTGCATACGGTAGGCTACTTCTCTCAGCATTTGCCTATGGTCACCACTTTCCCTCAAATAATTTCCTCCCCTCCCTCGGCACTTCCTTCATCTGGAAAATTCTAACTTGTGCTTTTAAGAAATTTCTGGCTTCACCTCCTGTAAGAAGGATTCTCCATGATTTCTTTGCAGAATATCTCAAATCGTTTGATGCTCTGCCTACCTCAAGAACTTAGTACTAACCCACTATATTATCTTGATCTTTTTGTTATTCTGTCTCCTCTACTTGCATTTGCACTAAGTGAGGGAAGGATTATGTTTTTCTCCCTTTCATAGTTCCTGATATTTAGCATTGTACAATGTCATTTGAATAAATGGATAAATTAACAAAATAGTTCCGGGCAGTAAACATGTAATTGTCAATTTTTGCTCCAAGATTTTTTTGAAATGCACATTCTCCCTTAGATGTCAGTGTGTTGTAACTTTAGTAATAGTATCTGCTTCTACTTTATTGGGTGTTTGAATTTCACCTATTGTTTTAGAAAAATTTCTAAAAGCTTATGAACGTTAGATTTTTGAGATAGGAGTTGCAAATATTATTTATCATTTAATTTTGCCTATTACCCAGTTGGCCATAGTTTTTAAAATTTTATGAAGGCAAATATTTTCTTTTGTGGGTTTCCGTGATGTTATCTTCTCTGGCTGACAGAGAAAATTAAACTGTTCGTGTGCCAAAGTGGAAGAGGGGCATTTACTTCTTCTCTGGCTAACGCTCACACATAACATAATCAGAATAGCCACAGAAGATGTTGCTTGAATAAACGTACATCTCACTCCGTCTCGCACACATCAGCTATCTGATAAATAGTAGTTGTGACCCACTATTATTTGCATTGTAGCCACACAACACCTATACCTACAAATTCACCCATTCATATATTCCTAATTCAGAAACTGAACATGTTCAGGGTTTTTCTGAAACAATTATATTTTGTTTTCTTTTTTAACCTATATGGCTTAAAACAAAAATTATTTATCATGCCTCACCAGTCAATGAGCTGTTAGGTTTGCTGGGTGGTTCCCTTGCAAGGCCACCTGGGGTCGTACACGTGACCACAGTCACATGGTTGTCTGCCTAGGGCTGGAGGCTCCTACAACCTTCACTCCCATGTCTGGTGAATGAGTGCGGACAGTTGACTGGCCCCTCTCTCCACACGGTCCCAGTGTTCTAAGGAGACAAGTACAGAAGCTACAAGGCCTCTGGAGACCCTTCTCAGAAGTCATACAAAATCACCTCCCCTGTAGTCCGCTGGTCAAAGCATATCACAAAGGCCAGCCCAAAGTCAAGTGGTGGGAAAACAGACTTTTTGTTGGGAGGGGCTGCAAAGAATTGAGGCCCATTTTAATTCACCAAGTTCTTACAGCTGGACACGAGGCCAAGTCCTAATGGGGTTCTATTCGGTCATTTGAGCAAGCTTCGGAATATCAAAGGAGCTTAAATACAGCCCTGAGTGAGCCAAGGAAACTTTAAGAAGAGAATATTCTTCTCCTGTTCATTAATCATTATGAAAATATTACATTGTGTTAGGTGCACCCCACACATAACAGGGAACATTTGCAAATCTCCTTAGCCTTTATATCCCAGCAACCTGGTTTCCTTTTAAACTCCTAACTTCGCTTTATGTATAGGTATGTGTATGTTCATATACGTAGAAATACATAAACATATGTATTATTTACGTATAAGCATGCTGTTATTCACAAACTGTATATAAATATATTTCCATAGTGAAAAGTATTTTAAAGTTTCAATCCAACTTCTTTATTGTGATTACAAAAGAGAGGGAAGTAATTTATGTAAATATCTCCTGAAAGCCTTTCAAAAATTCCCTATAGCACATTTTTGGCTTCTCCCATCATTTGTTGATATAGTGTGTGTGATAAAGACCACACAAGATTTCTAATTGTATATATATATATATATATATATATATATATATTAAATCAGGCACACAAAAACATGAAATAAAAGGTAAGGTTGGAAACATTTTCCCAAAGGGTCACTTTAAGTGATTTTTCACTATGGGGTAGATTATAGCAAAATCACGAACGGCATCTTTGGGTAAAAACAGCACAGATCAGTATACGAAGGCTTTGAAATTTGTGATTCATTTTTTGGAAACTTCAGCATGTGTCTTGCTAACCCTTTGTAGTTTCAACTGACCCAGGTCCTATATCTGTCTTATTTCAACTTCCTGTGTCCCTAAGCCTAACCTCAAAATACTTTGATCTGCCTTTACCTTCTTCCTCAGGAGGCAGGTAAGCAATCCTATTTGGCCAGAGAATCATAAGTTACAATGAGATACAGAACGATGCTAACAGGAGATTAACAAAGGACAGAGACTATTTTTTTTTTTTTAAAGATTTTATTTATTTATTCATGAGAGACAGAGACAGAGAGAGAGAGGCAGAGGGAGAAGCAGGCTCCCAAGGAGCAGGGAGCCCGATGCAGGACTCGATCCCAGGACCCTGGGATCATGACCCGAGCCGAAGGCAGACGCTTAACCATCTGAGCCACCCAGGCGCCCGGACAGAGACTATTTTTGTGATACAATCATAAGGGTTAAAAAGACTGATCGAGAGTTTAGAAGAATAATGGCATAAGCAAATTAATGGGTTTTGAGTTGTATGTATCACCAACTATATATATCAATATATCCCAGATGGTTGCAGAGATCTGTCCAGTGTCTAGGGATGCAGCAGGCAAACTGTGGCCTGTGCTGAAAATTCAACTCACCCTCTGCTTTTATCGATCACGTTTTATTGGAGCATACTCACTTGTTAAATGTATTCTCTGCAGCTGCTTTGGCAGAATGGAGTCCTCATGACAGAGACCATGTAGTCTGCACAACCTCAAAAATTCCTGCCTGCCTCTTCACAGAAAAGTCGGCTGAGCCCTGCTCTAGGGCCTCAGTTTCCCTCTGGCTAAGTCAATGAGAACAAAAAGTAGCAAATGAAGGCAGGAGACATTTGGGGTTTACTGGGAATCATATTCTCATCAGAGTATTGTCACAAGTTTTGGATTTGAATTTTGGACTCTGCACAAGCTATTTAACATTGGATTCTTCCCTTTCCAAAGTCCCTGCTACCCAGAATGGAAGTTGATTAACATTCTCTTGAACAGCTTTGTGAATTATAAATCTGCAGTGCATATGTGAATTACTATTAATCAGAGTAATCATTTGGTACTGTTGACCAACGTACTTTTATCTCCCTAGCCTCCCGTAAGCTTTGTAGAATTGCAGTTCCCTGTCTTCCAGGAATAAAGTATGGCTGCAGAGCTTGCTTTGGCTTATGAAATGAGAATCAAGATGATCTGTGTCACTTTGCAAGAAGAGTCACTTAGTAGGATCTAGGAACGTATTAACTACAAATGAAGAAAATCCAAATTAGGTGTTAACTTTAGTCAATAATATCATATCAACAGTGGTTCATTCCTTGTTACAAATGTACCATAGTTGCAGTCAGTGTTAACAATAGAGAAAACAGGGGGTAGGATTTATGTGAACACTGTCCAATCTTCACAACTTTTCTGTAAATTGGAAACTATTCTAAAATAAAAAGCTTTTTTTAAAGATTATCTTGACAAGAATTCCTAGGGACTCATACATTTTCTCAATAATCAAGCTTTCAGTAATAACCAGGACTTTCAGGGTCATGTCAAGGTTTAGAACAAAATGTTCCATTTGCTGTTCCCGTATATATCAGTTTTATGAATTCATGAACCCATCAATTCATTCAAATAAATATTGCTGAATGGCTACCTTATAACAGATTAAATTCCAAACCCATGCTAGACACAGTAGATATTTTGGTGAACAGCTCATAGAGTTTAATCAGATTTTATCTTTTCTCATTACTTAAAAAAAAATCCTTGGGTCATTCTGAATTGTACTTGTTTCTTTTCCACTATCATTACTATAAAATATTTGAAGAGTAAAATCCTCAGTTTTTAAAGGGTGTAACAATTGAGTTCAGGCATCTCTGTAACAGGGGTATTTCTTCGATTTCCTTCTTGCCAAAAGGAATGGATATAAATCTCAACTTGGCCATGTTGGCTCAAAAGCAGAACACAGAGATCGTTGTTAAGAGATGAAGATGTAGTGCAGAAGGAGAGAGAGAGAGCAGAACAGTGCAGCAGGCACAACTCAGTGCAATTCCCTGGTGATAAGTCATTGCCAGCAAACTTGGGGCTGAATGTATTGAAGAGAGAGTGAACCTTCTTAAATTCAGTGAATTTTAAACAAAGACCCCAGCGTCGTTAAAGATAATGAAGACTGAACTTTGTTTGATTGTACACTAGGAGTTGTGCATTCTACTCAATCCCTGAGATGTGCTCTGATACTTAAAAACAGCCATGGCAATGCAAAAACAAGGCATAAAGAAATGCAGTAGAATCTGCAAAGTGGCTAAGAGTGTTTCAATTCTTAGGGCTGAGAAATTGGAAATTGTTGTTCCTATATATCATTTAGAACTTGTTTTGGGAACACACACAAACACACATAAGATTAACCTTCTGGTAGATGTTATAAAATTCTCAAACCATAGTGTGAAGTTCAGTCAGTCTAAAGTAAGAAAGGCTCTCCATGAAATATTCTGTATACATAAGGCTTGTTGGAACTGATCTGACAGCTTTCAAGGCTGTCATTGAGGTGTGCCAAGGAATCTGCTCAGTGGTTCTGCCTTCTCACAACGACACAGTCTGGAATGACTATTTCCATTTAAGTGAGGAAACTGGTCCATATGAGTAAATTAAACTGCCAAATATAATACGGCAAATTAGCATTGGATATAATTTAAACCTTCCTAACAAGTATGACAGAGGTTCTGATTATCAGGGTAGGCAAAATTAATTACCATCCCTTTATCCCCTAGAGAAGGCGGCTTTAGCTAGAACTGTATGTGTGTGGTATACTGAACATAAAATACATATATTCTTACCAGTGAAACTACTCATGATGAGCTGGTTAGAAATGTTAAGAGTAGGGAGTCTGATTATTTGCCATGGTTTCTCATGAAACACTAATGTTTTTAATCCAGAATGCATGGGGTAGATTTGAGTGGGATGACTAGGTGGCTGGACCAAAAAAAAAAAAAAAAAAAAAAATCTCCCTTGAGAGATAGCAGCCACAGCTGAGTTAGCAGAGTGGTGCTGAGGTCATCCAGTAGGAGACTGATCAACCTAGCGATCTATCTATTCAATATCTATTTATCTATATATAATATAATCTATAATCTATATATATAATCAATATATATATTCAATCTTGTTTCCCCCATCTACTATTTGTGTTATTCTTTCTCTTCTCATCCAGTAGGAGATTGATCAACCTAGCGATCTATCTATTCAATATCTATTTATCTATATATAATATAATCTATAATCTATATATATAATCAATATATATATTCAATCTTGTTTCCCCCATCTACTATTTGTGTTATTCTTTCTCTTCTCCAGCTTACTGGTTTTGGGAGCATTTTTATATTGAAATATATCAAACATTATAAAGCCTATAGGACACATTTGAATGGCTAAATAATAATAAAACAAATACCTGTGTAGCCAATACCCAACCAACAGTTTTGTGGCCATCAATCTATCTTCTCCCATCTCTTTTCCTCCCTGCCAGGGGTAACCCTAATCCTTAATTTTGTCTCAATCATTTCCTTGCTTTTCTCTGCACTTTTACCACCTAGCTATGTATCTGCATTTAATAAATTATTTAGTTTTGGTTGTTTTTGATCCTTTATGTAAAGAGGATGATCATATATGCTTATCTGTCATCATTATGTGTTTGAGACTCATCCCTATTGATAATGAATGAATTCTTGCTTCCTGCGGTTACTACTTCAGCTCATGAATACTTCGGTTTATTCAGTCCTTTAGCTGGGCTGAGCATTTAGTCTTTCCCAGTATTTTGCTGACACTGTTGTGAATATCTTGGTGTCTATCACCAGAGCACAGGTGCAAGTTTACCTTGGATAAGCACTGAAGACAGGAACTGTCATGTATTATGCCATGAATATGTTCAAAATTATTAGGTAATTCCATTACCCACCCCCAAAATAGTTGTGCTAATTTATGGCCCCACTAGCAGGGGATAATAGTCCCATTGCTCCACATCCTCATCAACATTTTACATAATCCAGCTGCATAATTTTATCAAACCGCTTTGTGTGAAATACCAGCTTAGTGGTCTGATTTGTATTTCTCTGGTAATACAATTAACTGAGCGACATTCTATACGTTTATAATCATCTATGTTTCTATTTCCCGAGAAATGTCTATTTGTGTCTCTTTTTATTTTCATTTCTTTCCTTTTAATAAATAGGAATTCTTTACATATTCTGGACATGAGCTCTTTGTCCATTACATGTTTTAAAAAATATCTTCGTCCTGTGTGTGGTTTATCTTTTTTACTCTCTCCGTGGTATCTTTTAATGATTAAGCATTTGTGTTTTTAATTTTAATGTGGTTACATTTATCAGGCTTCCCCTTATGTTTTATATTTTTAATGTTCATTATAATTTATTTAAGTATCACTTTAGGGGGCTGTTTCTCGCTTGTGGGACTGTGTTCCCCTATCGTGTAGGTCATACTTACACCACTGACGCCTCCTTCATCTCAGCCTTCAAGTTTTTCTTTCAGTTCAGTTCCTCTCAAAAGTTGTTTGGCCCTCCCCACTTTCCTATCTGAACCTCCTTTGTGGGGCATTGCCATAACTAATTGAAAATTACTCTAAATACCCCCAAAGTCTAAAGAATCACTGCATGTTGGTTTAAATATCAGCTTCTTTCTACCAACTTTACCTCATATCTGGTACACTTCCTGAAAGGTCAGGAACTTCAGCGTTCTCTTTGCTTGTCAAATGATCGCAGTCTGAAATCACAGCAATCAGGCTCTGTGAGTACCTTCATCTCATCTAGGCAGGAATACTGTATTTTTTAAAAAAAGAAAGGTTTTCTTTCTAATCCCACCCAGAGATACATTCCTTTTTGTAGCCAGATCCACATCAAGATGAATCATTTGCTCTGATTTTTAAACACACTTGGATGAATTGTTTATCTTAAAAATGGTACAATTAAAGATCTTTTCAGGTTTCTATTCAGCCAAGCAATGTGGCTCTTGGCCCAGGCTTGTTCCTAACCACAAGATCTCCCACCAAACAATAGTTGCACAGAAATATTTGCAAGCCTTATAAAAGACACAGATACTCTTCAAAATATTTTTTCTTTTGTTATGAAGAGAAAAGAAATATTCTGGAAAAAATTTGGATTGTAATTTAGAAGATGTGTATTGTAACCTTAACTCTCATGGTAGAATCACTCCCTGTGCCTCAGTTTCCACATCTGTCAAATGAGGGTATTGAACTAATAGTTTCAAAATCTTTTGTTGTTGTTTTTGTTTAAAATACATATTCACTGTTTTAAATTTCAAATGGTAAGCCAGGGTATATCCTCTTTTTTGGTTAAGCAGATTTATTGCTGGATGAGGCGCAGTAAAGCCCTTCAAACCCCTGATACTTCGGGATAAGGTTGGAGGCAGTTCACCAGGTTGACTAAACATAACTGGACATAGTATCTTATTCCAGACACTGACCTCATTTACCACTGTGGAAGGAAACAAACTTAATTCTGTCCAGCTGTGTTTTCCAGCCATATTTTCATTGTCAGTGAGCTCAGACAAAGCTCAGTATTATTTTCAATATAAGTTGGACTTGATTATATATTGGTACACCAAATTTCAGATTCACTCCCAAAGAAGAAAGCATTTTTATTAAAATGTGTTTGATTTTAGACCTTTTCAATAACTTTTTCTTCCCTCCCTCCCCCACAGGAATATAAAACAAATTCTGAAATACAAGACAAAAAGAATTCTGAAGTTTCTTTTTGAATGTGGGAAGCACAGTATGAATTCACATGTGAATGCTTACTAAGGGATAAGAATGTCATTAGCTGCTCTAGTCATTCATCTAGAAGTTTTTATTGAAGATCGGTTTATGAGAAATGTGTCAGGCTAACTCTTGTCCCAGCTCTCATGAAACCAACTGGAGAGAAAGCCTATAGAATAGTTTTAGTAGGCATTATTGCTCAATCTAGAGATGTCTAAGAAATATCACTTCATTGTGTATCTATCACTTAATATTTGTTTCTAAGTCCCCGTTCTGCTGTAGAAAAATGGTCTCAGTTCTCCTGAGGGTTTTATGTCTCTAGAGTTATGCCAGTGATCGTCAGTCATGATGGGATCACCACAATGGTCTTCAGGTCTTCAGCCCTGGTCTAGGTGGCCCTAGGATCACCATTGTTTGAGCTTTGTGGCCCCTTTTGGTCTTATAGTTTTTTCTGTTGCTTCTCTTCTATGTTGGGGACAAAATCATATTTTATTAGAATGTGTATTGATCTAGTCATCCTGTACAACCATCTCTTCCACTGGGTCTTTCTTGTTTCCCCAGCAGTGCTGCCAGGAAGTGATGCTCAGACATCTCTTCCTTCCATAGTTCTCTTTCCCCCACACAAGGCCTGAGTGGTAGGTAGGGTGGCTAGAATTTCTAATCTTGGATAAATTTTTCTCACTTCCTGCTTCCAGTAAGACACCTGCTCTCTGAAGAGATTACATTTAAAACAGATCTAAAGAAAAGAACTGAATGGGAAGAAATCAGAGAGGGAGACAAACCATGAAAGATTCTTGACTCAGGGAAACAAACTGAGGGTGGTGTAAAGGGAGGTGGGTGGGGGGAAGGGGTAACTGGATGATGGGCTTTAAGGAGGGCACGTGATGTGATGAGCACTGGGTGTTATATGCAACTAATGAATCACTGAACACTACATCAAAAACTAATGATGTGGGGCACCTGGGTGGCTCAGTCGTTAAGCATCTGCCTTCGGCTCAGGTCATGATCCCAGGGTCCTGGGATCGAGCCCCGCATCGGGCTCCCTGCACTGCAGGAGGCCTACTTCTCCCTCTTACACTCCCCCTGCTTGTGTTCCCTCTCTCGCTGTCTGTCTCTGTCAAATAAATAAAATCTTAAAAAAAAAAAAAACTAATGATGTACTATAAAAAAGAAAGTTGCATTCTACAAAATAAAATAAAATAAATAAAACAGTTCTAAAGAAAGACAAGAATCTAGTCATTCAGAATGAGAGAAAAGCATTTTCAAGTAGGTTCAGCAAGGTTTGGTTGTGTTTGGAGAACTATTCTAAATATATTACTTCAACTGTTCTCTGTAATAACTCCATAAGATAAACACTTCTGACTTTATAAATAAAAATTAAAGCCCATATTGTAAAATAACGCCCAAAAGTCCTCAGCTAATACATACAAAAATAACTATTTTGATTGTGATAACCTCATAGGACTGAAAAGAAGAGTATGTAAGGTGGGATCGGAGTACCTGTCCTTGGAGAAGAGGAAGAAGAAGAGATAAATATATAAGTGAGTCCTGAAGAATGAATAAGAAGCAGTCAAATGAAAAGTCAAAAGAAAAGCTTCAGGTTACGAGGCTATTATCTGTGAAAACCCTTATATGATAAAAAGGTGAAATGTTTGATGAATCAAATGAAGACTAGAGTTCTAACATTACAAACATGAAAGGGCAGTGCCCCCAAGTGAGCCTAAAGAAGAAGGCAACAGAGATTCTGCCTAGCCTTGAGAACGAGGATGAGGGTTTGCAACTTCAGATTGTCTTATGGCTACCTTATTATAGGATTCCAACTTCACCATGGAAAAAAAAAAAAAAGAGGAAGAAGAAAAAGAAGAAGGCCCATATTAGTTTCCTATTGCTTCTGTGGCAAATCCCCACAAACTTAGTGGCTTAAAACAATACAAATTTATCTTACAGTTTTTATGGTCAGAAGTCCAAAATTGTGTCTTACAGGATTAAAATCAAGGTGTCAGCAAAACTGCCTTCCTTTTGGAGGCTCCAGCCGGAGTCCACTCTTTGCTCTTTCCTGCCTCTAAAGGCTGCCTGCTCTCCCTGGTTCATGGCCCCATTCCAGTAGTGACTGTCACTCTCTGATTCCGTCCTCCTGCATTCTCCTTCTCTGACTCTGACCCTCCTGCCCCCTCTTTTATAAGGGCTCTTCTGATTGCATTTGGTCCACCCACATAATCCAGAATAACCTCTCCACTTTAAGATCTTTAACCTCATCAGATCTGCAAAGTCCCTTTTACCATGTAAGGTAACATTCACAGATCAGGGATTATTAGCCCACAAACATCTTTGGGGGACCATTAAAATGTCTAAATAGTTACAAAGATTTTAGAAAGATTAGTAAGGGTGAATACATTTCTTTGTACTTTTTATAGAACCAAATAGATTACATTGTATTGGTATAATATTAAATAGTAAACAAATGGAGTACCAGAACAATATTTGGTGGTAAAAAAAAAAAAAATGGACTAGAATAGGTAACAATGAACTAGATCCTATTGTATACAATTAACTAAAATATAAAGATAAAATGGGTTAAATAACTTGAGGACTGATTAGCGACATTCATTTTTTTTCTCCTACAAGTAACACTATCCAGAGAGATGGGATAGTATCAGATGAGAAATACCTACTCTTTTATGAAAGAAAGAATCCATATAGAAGAGTGACAACTGATTTACCAGATGTGTTGCGTATCTTCCCTTTGCCCTTGCAGATCTACTTTCTACTTTTTCCCACTCTGATCTCTATCCCAGAAATCTGACCTTCATGGACTCCATTGAAGGCTGCCCTTGCCTCCTGACTTCAGGTTGGGCTAATACAATAGGGAGCCTAAGAAAGACACTTTTAGTTTAGGGTTAGGGAATCTATTCTTCCCTCTGAGGTTGCTGCAGACTAATTCATCCTTGCATCAAAGGCAACTCTCCCTAAAACCCTCTCTCCTATTGGTTTCTCCTCATTACTCTCTTCCTCCATTCCATGGGGCCTTCCCTGTTTGTTGTGTCTCCCTACACTCTCCTCACAGCTTTGTTGATTTTATTAAAGCTTCTTCAGATCATCTTATTTTGTAAAAATCTGTCTGTTTCTTGCTGGGGCTCTCACTGATGCAGTATGTCAGAGAGAACCATGCCGCCAAAAACATACGTAAAGAAAACTGTGTGAAAGAAGAGGTGATACGTGGTAAGAGTGCAGGAAGGGCTCATATCTTGGAAGCAGCAGATAAAAAGGAAAGTGGACATTAAACATGAGCAGAATCGGGTGTCAGGCAAAAGTTCATACTTGAGAAGAATCAAGCCTATTCCTCACCTCCTCAGACAGGATTCCAGCAGACAGGCTACTATTATCCATTCACAAGGATACTTGCATGTAAGGAAATCTGAAAGCAAAATTTAAAAAACAATTTCCAGATATTTAAGTACCCATAAGATTTATTTCACATGTACCTGTTCTAAGTAAGGTACTCTAGGATGTGCTTCAACAAAATGAGGGAAGAAAAAATAAAAAAATAATCAAAGAAGACAGGGGATCTGTATAAGAGTGAGAAGAGTAAAAAGATGTCCCAAGATGACATCTGGATCACTATCTCAGAAAGCATCTGGTCCACAGTGGAGCAGGAGAATGGAAATCCCCAAGAAATGAAAGATAACTCTTTACATGCTCTTTTAGCCTTACTTGGAAGCTTCATATTTGTTGCTATTTTAAAATAAATAAGAATAGACAATTGTATGTTAAGATATTGATTTGTCATGATGGTGACAAATTATTTTCCCAATGTATGGCAGTTAATGCTTTCATTATTACCTTGTTGTGGTGTAGAAGTTTGAAGTTTATATTTAGTTAAACACTTGATTTTCAGAGTCCATAGTCTCTCATGGTTGGAGGGGTTGGGGGGATGGGTTAGCCTGGTGATGGGTATTAAAGAGGGCATGTACGGAATGGAGCACTGGGTGTTATACGCAAACAATGAATCATGGAACACTACATCAAAAACTAATGATGTCATGTATAGTGATTAACATAATAAAATTTTAAAAAATTAAAAAAAAATAACTCCACAGAAACAAACTGAAAACAAATAAAATAAAATAAACCCTTGAAATATTTCTTTTATGATTTTTTCTATCACATTTCTACACAGAAATTTTTACTGCTATAAGGTCTAGTCAAATATGTAAGTATCATTTTGTTTCCCTTTCTAAATTGGACTTCATCCTTTGATTTTATAGATATTATTTTGGTTTGCAATAGAAAGGGGATGATTTACTTGGGTAGTTTTTTTTTTTTAAGATTTTATTTATTTATTCGACAGAGAGAGACATAGCGAGAGCAGGAACACAAGCAGGGAGAGTGGGAGAGGGAGAAGCAGGCTTCCCGCAGAGCAGGGAGCCCGATGTGGGACTTGATCCCAGGACCCTAGGATCATGACCTGAGCCGAAGGCAGACGCTTAACGACTGAGCCACCCAGGCGCCCTACTTGGGTAGTTTTTAAAAATAATTTCCATTATCAACCATTCCCCTTTTTCATTGGTTTCATTTTTTATAAGCTTACATATTGGAATTCAACACATATATAATAAGTGCGTAAGTCATAAATGTTGCATTTTCACACTATGTGCACACTTAGAGTAGGAAATACATCATGACCAATAGCCCCAAAGCCCCCTTCATGCTTCTTCCCTGTCACCATCTCCCTGATAGCCACAAATACAACTGTTGTATTGAATTCTAACACTACACATTAGTTTTGCCTGTTTTTGAACTTTATGTTAAATGAAATAAGAAAATATCACAAATTATGTCTGGATCTGTTTACTCAACATTCTATGCATTCTTTGATATCCAAACATTTGGAGATTTTCTAGTTATCTTTTTGTTGTTGCTTTCTAGCTTAATTCTTCAAAACTCTGAAAATCTCTCCAAAAAAAGGGAACACTATATTATTCAAATTCTTCCTTTCCCATCTGACAAGCAGTGCAGTTGCTGAAGCCGGTAACTCTTCCTTCGGCACCATGTTTGATTGGCCACCGTGAGGTGTTGAGGCGTTAGGAGAAAAGAGCACTGTTCTTGTATGTGCAATGGCGACTATCTTTTCTGAATCTGGCCGGTGGAATCCATAGTCCTCTAAGGGATACTCTAAAGACAAACTCTGATGGGTAAGGAGGAGAAAGCACTGGCAGCTTCCTGTGAATCTGTGCCTCAATCCAGCATAACTTGCCCCCTTCAATGAGGAAAACAGTCATAGGGCATCTGCAACACCAGAAAGTGCTTGAGGTGTCTGTGTCTGCCTGTCAAAGGCAGAATCATGAAGTGTAAGTTTAAAGCTAGATTAGCTTTGTCATTTTAAAATGCACCCTTGAATGTATGGTAAGATATTTCGTTGCTCCAGATAACTTGTGATTCTTCTCATGAAATTCTCACAAGCTCTAAGTAATATATTTTTAATAGATTCATACAAAGTCATCCTTTAAAAGTGAGTGCCAGTTTTGAAAGTAGATTTGAAATGCCTCCTATAAAGACAGGTGAATGGTGTGGCTAATACATTTGGCATCAAAAATAATACGAGATTATAAACTCAAGAGTTGTATCAATGATAACTGTCTCAGTCCATCAGGCTGCTACCACAAAAATGTCATAGATTGTGTGACTCAAACAACAGACATTTATTTCTCACATTTCTGGAAGCTGGGAAGTCCTTGATCAAAGCACCAGCTGACTTGATTCCTGGCCAGAGCCCTCCTCCTGGTGTGCAGATAGGCTCCTTGTTATGTCCTTATAGGGCAGACAGAGACATTATCTCTCTCATGGCTCTTCTTATAAGTGCACTAATCCCAAACACGAAGGCTCCATCCTCGTGACTGAACTGCTTCCCCAAAGCCCTACCTCCCAATGCCATCACACTGGGTATTAGGGTTTCAACACACGAATACTGGAGGGACATAAACCTTTACTCCACAGCAATAACCGACTCTGAAGGCAGTTCATGGATCAAGAGCTCAGCTCTCTTTGGAGAAATGATATGCTACTTCTGCTGAAATCTGGTCTTATTTTAGTTCTACCATCTTAATAAATGGCATACTATTATTTAACAACAAGTCATAAATTATAATTATTATTAAAAATGTCTGTGTTTGGCTACCAGCATATTTTCAAGCTTCTTAACCTATGTCCTCAATGAGGAATGAGATCTAGTTCCTTATGTTCCCAGTTGTCATATAATAGGTACTAATAACTCTTCACTGAGTAGAAAAGAAAATAGTGTTTTTGGTCACATGAGTGCCCAGCCTTTCTCTTTTTTCCATTTGTCATGGTATCAGGGCAGCCTCGATCCACACAGCACTCTGGTGCTACTATTAGGTTCTTTCCCAAAAGCTTCTCTCAACACATTGCTACGGCTGTGTTCCTGCTTCTGATCTGTCATATGGACAGAATGGCACTTCCGTGAAAGTTTCAGGGAGCTTTCAACTGATATCAATGTTGAAATGTGAAGCATCGATTGAAACCAAGAGTTTCAGCCCTCAGACATAGAAAACTATTCCAGTTATCTATTAACAACATTTAACAACCAACCACAGAACTCCGTGGTTTAATACAGCCACTTAGCATTGTCTCTCATGGTGCTGGAGGTTTGGACACTCAGCTGTGTATTTCTCATTTGGTATTTCTCATATAATTACAGTGAAGTTGCAGATGGGGCTGGAGTCATATGGAGGCTTCTTCACACACGTGTCTGGAGTCTGAGCGAGCATGGCTGGCACAGCTGGGGCCTGGTGCAGCGTCTCTGTATATAGCCCCTCCACATTTCTAGCACGATGGTCTCAGGGCTCCAAGAAAGAATGTTCCAAGGAAGTAGAAGCTGCCAATATGTATGGAGTTGGCCTGGAAATTGGCCTAGTGCCATGTTTACAATATCCTATTGGTCACTACAGTCACAGATCTCACCCAGATTCAGAGTGGGAGGAGTTTCATTATAGCTGGATTTTCATTGGTTCCATCAAAAAACGAGGTTGATCTGCAAGTGAATGTTTACTCCTCATGTGGAGCACAGAGCCCATGTTGGGAAAAGGGCAGAGGCTGACGGTTCCTGATGAGGTTAAGTATTTGCATTTCAATTTGAAAATAACACCTAAGACATCAGTGTTTTGGTAGATAAATTCTCAAAATCTGAAGGAATTATACTTGAACCTTTGAATTATAAATACAGTAGACATTTATATAAGTCTATATACAAGCCTTAATTCAAAATCTGACTTTTGGAGTCTGTTTGCTTTTAACAAGTTTAATTTAAGGTTAATTTAACAAGGTTAATTTTTCAGAAATCCGAACTTGGCTGATGGATGGTGGAAGAAAGAAAATATAGTGCTTGATTTGAACAGGGTCACTTATCAAATAATCCCAAACAAAAAAACCCAACCTGTAACCTTCAACCAATATAAGGAAACCTTCTACAGTCACAACCAAACAGATATTGTACATAGAGCAAGACTGAGGAATGGCTAAAATGCTGATCCATAGCAGTCAATCTCTCCAACAGACACAAAAATGTGAAGTTATGAAATAAGCTATGGTAGAAGAGATCTTTTTAGCCATTGGTTGAAACAATTTGTTGACTGGCAATTATA
This sequence comes from Mirounga angustirostris, assembly GCF_029215605.1. Taxonomy (NCBI): domain Eukaryota; kingdom Metazoa; phylum Chordata; class Mammalia; order Carnivora; family Phocidae; genus Mirounga; species Mirounga angustirostris. Next base: position 18,051,077 of record NW_026991712.1, on the reverse strand, counting down.
GCAGGGAAGCTCCAACCTCCTTACTGCCAAGCAGCTCATGTAATCTAAGAATCAGCTTGGCACCTGTGAGCTAACCTTACTATTGAGAAGAGGATGGCTTGCAATGCACCTTGACATCAGACCTGGAAGATCTCCCCAGTGCCAGCCCTCTAGTCCAAATTTCACTGTGCATCGAAATTATTTGGAGAACCTGGTAAAACATAGACTGTTATTTAGTGGATCTGGGCTAGGTGCAGAGATGCTGCCTTTCTAACAAGCTCCCAGGTGATGCTGATGTGACCAGTCTGTGGACCATCCTTAGAGTAGCAGGACTCCAGCCAACATAACATTCTAGTGAACTGTTACAACTGTACGTAAACTTGAGATGGAAGTTTTTATGATTCAAAGTCCTAAGAGGTGAGACAACAAGTCTCATTATTGAAATTAAATAAATTACATATAAAATTCAAGAATTCTAAAGCTGATAGAGGCCTTACAAATTGTTTAATAAATTAACTGAAATTAAGGAAGACGACCCAACCAATCAGTACCAAGTCACAGCTGTGCAATGTATTTGTGTTCTAGACTGTCTCTGGTTAACCAAGATGTCTACATACCTCAAGAAGGGATTATCAAATTGTATGAGAAGATCAAAGGACTGATGACATCCATGACAGTTTTCCAAAGAGCTCATCATAAATGTAGTGACAAAAATGTAGAATCACTACAATGATAGGTTTATGACATTCTGGCATATTCCACTCGGATTACAAAGAGTTCACTTGTGTCATTACTATGATAAAGATCTCACTTAAGAAAAGAAGTATCACATACCCACTGTTATTTGTTTTGGCAAGTCACCATACTGCTATTAGAGAAGAAAATTTAGCACGAGATAACAATTCTCCACTCAGCCATGCACATGTGTCAGATTCTTTCTATACACACCCTTTCTGGTGGGTTGAGTATAACATAGCCTCAAGCTCTACCACTCTGCTCTTAATTAGGTGGCAAAATTGACTAACACATAAGAGATATTGTAGGATTTTTTTTTTCTTAAAGATTTTATTTATTTATTTGAGAGAGAGAGAATGAGAGAGAGCACATGAGAGTGGGGAGGGTCAGAGGGAGAAGCAGACTCCCTAACGAGCAGGGAGCCCAATGCGGGACTCGATCCGGGGACTCCAGGATCATGACCTGAGCCGAAGGCAGTCGCTTAACCAACTGAGCCACCCAGGTGCCCCTATTGTAGGATTTAATATTATGTTGTGTGTGTGTGTGTGCACGCTTACATACCTATCTGTGTATTTATTTGTATCTTTCTAAATGTCTGTCTATGGATAAACAAGACCTTTTTTTAAGAAGGCTGTGGAATTTGCATTAGATCGCAGTAAGTCAAGAGAAGTGAGTGGGAGAATTTTCAGCACCGACTTAGGGAAAAGGGATTGTTTTCAAAGAAGTTTTATAGGAGAACTGGTCATTTGGTTGAGTCTGTTTTTTCCAGAAAGGGCCTGGGGAAATAAAGTCCCTAGCAATTCAAGTCTCTCCAGAATGATCCTCAGTTTTGGTTACCTGAAAAGGATCAGATCTTAGGATTGTGATTTCAAAGTGCAGAAAAGGGGATTTGCTTCCAGATACTTCCTCTCCTATTACCAATGCTAACCTTTCATGTCACATTAAGAAACAAATTGCAAATGCCAACACCCCTGTTGATTTTTGACTTATTTTCCTTCAAACATTCAGTTTCACTTAGTATTTCTGAATTTCCTGAGGAGTACAATGTGCCCATTACCTGTACTGGCTACCATGGAATAAGAGTAACTAAGACATGCTTTTGGCCTAGGTTCTCTAAAAGCAAAGCTCAGGGCAAGGATAAAAGCACTGACACACATTTGGGGGCCAGGTGCAAGCTCAACTGACATGCATTTAAAAAAATAGATGTGAAGCAAGAAGAGGTGAGAAATAATTCATTGAGCTACTCTGCTGGCCACTTCCTCACTCAGTCTCAAAGAGAAACCATTGGGTGCTATGAAGATGGTTTTCTAGCACATAGCCCTTTCTCTGGAGGGCTCCATAGAAAACCAACATCTCAGAGTAGTTCACAGAAAGGAGAGAAGGAGGAATGCATCAGCCTGCTCCCTCCCACTTCCTGCTTCCGCGGGTCAGGCTTTATCTCTGGGGGTCTGACTCCTTCAGACCCCCAGTTCACATCATCTGTTCCCCTATGACCACTCAGTAAAGCAGATCCCATGTTCCCTTTTTATCCAGCTCTGAAGAAGGAGGGCATGTGGCATGAACAGAGCTCAGCCTGAGGCTTCAAATCAGACTCCAAGCAAGTGATTCAGGAAACTCAGTTAGGGTGCTGGAATAAGTGGTATCAGTGTGATCTGGGAGGCAGGTGATATTTTGGAAAAATGAAGCAGTCAAGAATATCTGAGGTAGAGCAAAAGGCTTCTGCTTAACACAGTCAGCTCTTCACTGCATCATATCTCATGCCTTCCAGAATATCTGGCTACTCTACTACATTATGAGGCATCCATTTATTTTTTTTTCTTTTCTGAGAAAATGAAGACACCTTACTCCTCCCCAAAAGGACAATTACAAGTCCAATCAGATATAGAGCCTCTTCCAATATGTTAGTTAGCTAGTTGCCACATCTTCTAAAAAGGCTCGTGTCTGCTAGTTATCTATAAGGATAAATCGATCTAGGAATAAAGATGTGGTTTAAGAGAGTGTCTAAATCCAGTGACAGAAGGCTATGTGAACACTGTGGCATAGAAATGACACTGAAGCTCTAGGAACCTCACATTGTTCATTCTTCATGTAAAATGGGGATACATGACCAATTGGCCATGTGGTAGGGTTCACGTTGATCATGAAATAGAAGTGTTTGAATACTTAAAGTCATGACAGACATGGAAGAGACTACTAGCATAGTTACTAAATCAGCTGGGTTGGATTTTCCTCAATGTCTGAGAAAAACCCCTGACTTGTTCTATGAGGGCATTCCTTGGGATAAGTGGGATTTACGGGATGTTACTGCTAATGTTCAGAAGTTTCCATACTATGGTGGCCGTATCACTTCACCTGTACGGGTGACTTACTCTCCTGAATGGGGAAGTCATTTGTGCCATCACTATTCTGGATGAAGGTAGAGTCCTCAAATGTGAAACTGGTTCTAAGATGTCATGCTATTCAATAGGCCACAGGCAGGAAAACAGGGAAACACTGAAGTATTTAAATGTTTTGGAAAGTGTCCATTGTCTGAAGGAATTAGCCTCTGCCATGTGGAAGATGACCAGAACTTACAAGGTAGCGATAGATCCAGATGGAAGATGACATGACAGAGATTCAAGTCAAGGTAGTTATGTTTAGAGCACTCTTTGGCTTGTCTTGATTACAGTTATCTTCTCTTCCAGTGCTGTCCTAACAAAAATAAGGAAGTTCAGTTACAAAAATTGGTCCACAAAGACAGAAGATAAGCTATAGTAGGACAGACAAATTATAGAGATATACACATCTTTCCTGCTTCTCCGCACTAAGGACAAGCTGATCTCTTCAATATGGGGTAAAGTTTACTCTACTAAGGGGGTAAGTAGCTCTCAATATGGTATCTGGAAGATAGTGGGAATCAGAAGCCCAGTGTAAGTTCTTTCTTTTCCCCTCTGAATAGAAAGACACCTCTCGCAGCACCAACACTAGCTTTTTACAAGAATTTATCTCAAAAAAGCAGTAAAGATATTTGTTTTGGGCCCTAGCCATTGAAGAAAACATAATTACCTCACCAGATAAACCATTGTGTACTCGCCAGGAAGTCATATAAAGGATGGCAGTCAAAGAGTAATGAAAGATGAGTCTTATGTTTTCCTTTACGTATAGCAGAGTTGGACAGATATCTATTGATGGAGGTCCAGAGGTTGGGAAGTTCTGGTCAGGGCAGCCTAATGTAAAATTGTGAAATCATGATTCTACTTCATATGCCTGTTACATTTTTGAAAACCACAGAACGCTCATGCAGTTTCATCCAAAGTTCAGCACAGTCTGCCATTACTCCCATTTTTTAGATGAATGAACGGAGGCTCAGGATGGGCAACTGACTTACCAAAGTCATATAAACTCTTACAGATAGATGTGAAGCAAGAAGAGGTGAGAAATAATTCATTGGCATCTAAGCCTTCTGATTCTTTCTATGACTTTCAAACGTGTGATAGCTATTTTTATAGTCGTAGCTAGGTTAAGGATAAGAGATGAGATGAAAATCTAGATAGCAACTTAGTATATACATTTTCCTAATATGCCTTCAGAGGCTCACAAGGGGCACACGCCCGAAGCACTCTTTCCCCATTAAGTAGGAACTATGTGACATACGTAAAGAAAATAACAGAGCACAAAAGACTTACAATAGAAATCCAAGCACTGGCATCATATGTAGTAGAAAACCTTGCCTACAGTAGATTAGAGATACCAGTTCATTACACTGCCCTCTGGTCCTATCCGCCATTCATAAGGCAGGGAGTGAGAGAGTTGGGAAAGTGGGCTGCCTTCAGATTCTCTTTCCAATCTGGAGTGCACACTGTACAAGTTTGTACTAGATGAGCTGTGAGGGATTAGGGTGGGGACGTGAGAAAGGAATTATGTCCATGTTCTGCCACAGCAAGTTCGGTTGTTGTCTGCCTTCTGTTGGGTCTCTGCTAAAATCCAAGCTGTGCTGATGTGTTGACATATCGGATGCCCATGAAGCTTTTCCTAACACCTAGATGAGGATATTGAAAGCATAGCAGAGGAACAAGAATCTGTTCATGAATTAGGTTTGATCCAGTGCCTGACTATGGCAGTATTTCATAGGAAACATCTTGATGTCATGCAGAAGAAGTGTTAAGGGCCCTTGGCTCTGGCTCAAACCAAACAGCAAGGAATGCAAATGTTTTGTGAGTAGTTGGAGTAGATAATATCTTACCAGTAGGAAAAAAAAAACCCAACAAAACATTTGGTAGATCTAGCACCCAGAGAGACTCAGAAAACAAAGCACTATTGACCAGACAATTCCAAAACAGACACTCGCTCTGGCAGGGACTAAAGCCTATGGTACCTTGCTCCTCCATTCAAGTTCCTCATCTGTTTCTGAGAAGTGAGTTCACTGAGTTTACCTATCTTGTTGAGTTGGGGTTAACTAATATGCATTTTTATTTTAATTTTAAGGAAAATCATACTTGAAACCTAGCATTAAAAACATAGAAAGTAATAGCTGTAAAAAGCCACCAACTAGTTTTTCAAACAAGGAATTAAGGACTCAGAGGTGTCAAAGATTATTCCCAAGGTCTAGACCATTAGTGACAGAGCTAATGATAGCAAAAGTTTTGTGTAGAGGGTTTATTATGCACCACACATGGCAAAGCATTTCACACAATGTTCTCTTAAAATTTTATCACAATCCACTTACTTCTACAAATAAAGAATATGAGAATTTGAGAAGTAAAAAGATTTGCCTAAATTATAATAAGCTGCAGTGATGAATTTCAACCCCAAGATGTGATATGAGCCAACCATACTTGGCTCAGCCTATTTTCTAGTTAGAATTCCAGAGCACTCAATTTGCTGACTAATCCAAGGTAGCAGAGCTAGAGAGCTGTGGGCCCATAAACAATTGGTCATTGGGTAATACACGATGTAGCCTACCTCTTTGTACTATTCTCTCTCTTTCTCTCTCTCATATTCTTTCCCTCATATTCCACCCCCTCTTCCCCCCCCCCCCTTACAGTCATCCTCAAGCCAGCTGGCCTGGATAATTATTAAGTTAAAAAACAAAAAAGGCATATTCCAGGTACTGTAATTATATATTTTCAAACTGCTTCAGTATCTTCGTTTCATTTGGATCTCTACTAATTTTTATATAATCTAAGATTATTAAGCACCATAAAGTATCTTCTATCTTAGAGTCCTTCATTATACTTGCTTCTGGATCATTCTCTGAAAGCATAGCCTATATTGCCTAACTCCTCCTCTAAATAAACCTTCCATGCTTTCTCCTTCTCTCTGATTTAGTTTGTTACTGTAAACTGTAAGCCTCGGTTTTAGGACTCTCCATTATATATACTCATCCTCCTTCTCATCCTGATCTCCTAGTGCCCTATGAATGGAGCATATAGCCAGGCTCCCTGAACTTTACTTTTCAGGTATGTATACATCTGATCTCTGAGCCTTTAATTATTCTCTTTCTTCTCAATACAGTAATAAACACTTCTTTCCCTACCTCTTCCACCACCCATGGAAGCCCCACACATCTGTCAAACCACATCACAAATACCATCTTCCCCCAAACAGGATTTGCCTTCTTCTTTTTTGAATTCCCATAGTACTTTTTTTCTTGGTTAATTACCGTAAGTCAGGTTCCCCAGAAGCAGACTATAGAGATTTGCATGAAGGTATTTTTTTCTTTCATAATTAAGATTTTATTGGTTGGAAAATGTGGGATGCTTCATGAATTCGTATGTCATCCTTGTGCAGGGGCTACACTGATCTTCTCTGTATAGTTCCAATTTTAGTATAGGTGCTGCCCAAAGCATTTTGTTGGGGAAGCAAGGTTGTACAAAGAAGTTGGGCTCCAAAACTATCTCTACTAGGGCCATAGCCAATCACTTGGGGAGCTCTGGAGCTGTGAGCAAGAGGGTCAGGGCCTTTACCTCCCTCTGTCCACCAGTCATTGGCTGCGAGGACCTTGGGCAAGGAGCACATAGGGAGTAATGAGCTATGAACTGTCAGCTGTCAGTACTCCTGGGGAATGAAGACTTCCATCTAAAAAGGATAGAAGGCAGGGATAATTTATCTTATGCTCTTTCACAGAACTTTCACTTTAAAGGTATATTAATGAAGTATGTCAGACACATCCTCTCTCTATTTTACAGAGGAGAAAAGTGAGGCATAGACTGATAATTGGAGTTGGTCGATAGCACAATTCATTTAAAAGTTTCTTTTTTTTAAGATTTTATTTATTTATTTTTGAGAGAGAGTGAGAGCATGCACAGAGAGGGAGAAGCAGGCTCCCCGCTGAGCAGAGAGCCTGAAGCCAGGCTCCATCCGAGGACCTTGAGATCATGACCTGAATTGAAAGCAGACACTTAACCGACTGAGCCACCCAGGCACCCCCATTTAAAAGTTTCAATGAGAAAACCTAGGTCTCAGGACTCTTAGGTCAATTGTCTTTGAAAAGAAAAATGTACTCAATTAGCCAAGTAGAAATAGTAGCTCAAAGGAGGGCTACAGTTGGGTCAAGAGTTAATAACCTTGCTCCCTAAACCCCTTTTCAAAAATTCCTGCTTCTGGGCCTCCTGGAGGTTCCTCAACTTGATAAGTTATTAGACTTCCTTTTGGCACATATTCACATGCAAAGGGCCAGGGCTTTCAACTGAGATTTAGAACAACTTTGGCGCATTGCCCAGGGCTCATACTGTGGAAAGAGCAGAAAGCATCCTCCAAGAATCTTTAAAACAATCACTAAGAGGCAGATGACCTACAGTATAATCCCTGAAATCATTTTTCAGGAGACATGCCACAGTCACAAAAACAGGTGAAGTCATAAAGAAACCTTTTTAAAGACAACAATGTCCCCTTCCCTCTCCCATACTTGTTTCTAGCCCCCCCCCATAACTACTCTATTACCCTCACCCACCCAAAATTATAGTTTTAGCAGAGAAAATCACCCATGATGTAGCCTATCTCTAGGAAAACACCAACCTCAGCCATATGAATGAATCTGTTTCTGTTGCACAGATATGGCCTGGTACTTAGCAGGATTTCTTGTTTACTGACACTGCTAAGAACTCCAGAAGATTGGGGCAAGAGCATCATCACCCTGGCTAGTTACCTTCTTTTCTTTGGATTCTTGACATATGGAAAGAGATCTGTACATAGAGATCACATATAAGTACTTGTGCCCTGGCTACACTGAGTTGTTAGAGAAGTGCTAGTCTTCCATTCAATGTCAAATCAATTGTCCTTCAATGTGGCTTTTTTGGTCATTACTCCTGCTCAAGGGCCATCATACACTCCTGATCAGAACACCAAATACTGAGCCTAGATCTGCTGACCCTCCACAAACTAATTTCAAGCTGTTCTTTAAGTTCTATTGCCCACTTCTCCTTGGCACAAGTTCTACATTTCAGCAAAATCATCCTATCAGTTCTTATATTAGAAGCATTCCCAAGATTTCCAGGAAAGTTCCCTTCAAAACACTCTGGCAACTGATAGGTACTTTATGATTCCCCAAATTCTGGAAATGTGATTACCGAAACCAAAGTTTGTATTCTGCTAGTAGAAACAGCCCAATAGATTTCCAACTCTTGAAACGCAATTTATTAACATGTTTCAGTGACAAAAAATTCACCTGCTGGACTGGAGATGCCACTCAGAATTTTCATATAGACCATATTCATACTTCATATTTTCACACACACACACACACACACACACACACACACACCCCTCTTACATTTTCACACTTGCAAGTTTTTTGATGCTTTCCCCCCCACTGCTGAAAAGCCATTTCTTGATACACTGATTTTAATCTTACTGAGGCTTCCCGGTCCAACTCAGTTGTCATCTCTTCCTTGAAGACATCTGGTGGCCCACTGCTTAGCCTATAGGGTGGTTCACATAGTTTTATGCCTTGTATTATTTGTGTTTACATCTCCTCCTGTTTCTATTAATTAGTAAGCTGGGACAAGGGCAAAAAACCAATGTTAACCATTTTTCTGTTCCAGCCGTAACTGGCACAATCCAATGGGACAAAGTCAATATGCAACGAAGAACAAAAAATCATTAGGCATATCTTCCAATAGTCACTGCAGTATATATAAAACAAATTTGGGAAATACTTCTAAACATTTTGTTACCTTTTTATTAAAGTTTACCATATATAATATGTAAATAACTACTAAGTATATATGTTGAAAATTTGTAAAAAGTGATTAAAGGCATGTAATCATCTCTAAGAATATAGAACATTATTTATACTCCAGAAACAACCACATCCCCCTGCCTCACAGTCAACTCCTAAAAGTAATCACTATTCTAATATCTATCATCTTAAACCACTTTTCATCTCTTTATATGAATGGAATAGTATGGTATGAACTCCTGTGTGTCTATTTTTTATTTTGTTTTGGTTTTTTTGCTCATTACTATGATTATAGATTTATCCATTTGCTTGTTCCATAGCCTTCGTTCATTCTTTTCATTGCTAAATGATATTCCATTGTATGAATTTGTAACAATTTATTAATGATAATGGACATTTGGGCTGTTTCTAGTTTTTGGAAATTATGAATAAAGTTCTTTGAACATTTGTGTCTGTGTCTTTTGGTGCAATGTGCATGCATTCTGTTGCATATTTAGGAAGAATGGAAATAGCCAAACCACTGGGTATGCATACACTCAACTTTAGTTGATATTACCATACAGTTTTCAAAGTGGTTTTACCAATTTTACCAACATTGTGTGAGAGATCCTATTACTTTATTTCTTCACCGGCACTTGACATTGTCAGATATTTAAAATTTTAGTCATTCAGGTGGGCGTCTAGGGGTTAGTATGGTTTTAATTTGCATTTCCCTGATGATAAATAATGACCAAAAAACCCCACATTTTCCTACGCTTTCTGGCCACCTGTGAAATGTCTATTTAAGTCCTTTGACATGTGTTTAAGCTGTACTGTGTACTTACTAATTTGTGATATTTTTAATACACAATTATTTTTTGATACAATTTCTCTGAGATCTATGATTACAAATCTCCATGCTGCAGTTTACATGATAGCTCTCTTAATGGTATGTTTTGACAAATAAAAATTACCAACTTTCATTAAATCTAATGCATCAATCTTTCACTTTATGGTTAGTGATTGTGCATGTGTGCATTAATATGTTCTTGTTTAAGAAATTTTTGCCAAACTTAAGATCATGAAGGTTTTCCTCCATATTTTCTTTAGAAGTTTGTAACTTCACCTTTCAATTTTAGGTCTCAGGTACATATGGGACAAATTTTGGTGCATGGTAGGAGAAAGGTGTCAAATCAGTTTTTATAGAATATACTATTAATCTCAAGGCATTTATTTATCTAAAAGATCACATTTTCCCCCACTGCACTGCCACAATACTTTACTATAAATCAATGACAATTCATGCTTGGGTCTAAAACTGGGTATTCTATTATGTTCCATTTGTCTATATTTCTATCTTTGTGCCCAAATCATATTTTTTTAAATTTATTTGACAGAGAGAGAGAGAGCACAAGCAGGGGGAGCGGCAGGCAGAGGGAGAGGGAGAAGAGGCTCCCTGCTGAGCAAGGAGCCCGATGTGGGGCTTGATTTCAGGACCCTGGGATCATGACCCCAGCCAAAGGCAGCTGCTTAACTGACTAAGCCACCCAGGAGCCCTGCAAATTATAATTTTTAATTACTGTTATATTGCTGTTGTTTTATTTTTAAATCTGTTAGTTCTTGTTTTTTCAACATTGTTCATCTTTTAGATTTTCTTTGATACTTTAAGTTGTTTGGATTTCTATATGTATTTTAGAATTTAGCTTGCCACTTTCCACAAAAAAATTGCCATATGGGATTTATATTTATAGTGTGGAATGACTTTTGTTAAGTTTATTCTGAGACATTTGATATTTTTGGTGCTATCATAAATGAAATGTTTTCTTATGTTCAATTTGACTTGTTTGTTACTAATAATTCAAAGTAATAATTGAATTTTACATATCACTTCACATCCAACAATGCTATTTTCAATTATTACATGTGCTTTTTTATCTATAGAATTATTTTGCATGTTTAATATACACAATTACATTATACATGAATAATGACAGTTATATTTCTTTTTAATTCTTATACCTTTCATTTATTCTCCTTGCTCTGCTGTATTTGAAATGCTATTAAAATACTGGTAGATGTTATATCACTGGATATCCATATCTCTTACCAGATTTCAAGGTGTATCTTTAATGTTTGATAATCAAATAAGATTTAGAGGTTTCTGTAGATAGCTATATTTTATCAGATAATTAAGGAAAATTCTGTCTATGTCTATTTCATCATGGATTAATCACTGGTGACGAATTTTATTAAAGGCTTTTATGTATCTTTTGAGGTTATCATATGGTTTTTATCTTTTATTCTGTTATATTGTGATTTATTTTCAAATAGTAAACCAACATTTCATTCCTGAAATAAACTCAGTATGATTATAATAAAGTATTATTTTTCTATTTCTGGATTCAATTTTCTAGTATGTTCTTCAGATTTTCTTGTGTGCATGTTCATGAGATATGTTGGCCTATATTTGCTTTCTCTTTTTTTGCATGGTTTTTGTCAAGTTTTGTGTTAAGGTCATGCTGGACCCATAAAATAAGTTTGCAAATGTTTCATATTTTTCTGTTCTCTGGAGGAGTTTGTTTAAGATTGTTTTCTCTTCTTTAAATGTTTAGGGAGAATTCACCAATGAAGACATTTGATGCTTTAGATTTATTTGTGGAAATGTTTTCAATTAAGAATTCAACAGTTTTGTGCATATTTTCTATTTCTCCCAATGTTTGCTTTAAGTAAGTTGAGTTTTCATTTAAATGGTCACATGTATTATAATAAAATTTTCCCCAAATCTTCTTATTTTGTTAATCTGTGATATATGTAGTGACATGTTCTCTTTCATTTTTAAAATACATAAACTTCATTTTTACAGCAGTTTTAAGTTTACAACAAAATTGAGCAGAAAGGACACGGAGTTCCATATACCTCTTGTTCTCACATGTATATGACCACTTCCACCAAAGTCCTGTGCCTGAGCAGTACATTTGTTACAGTCTGTGAATTTACATTGAACATCATTATTATTCAAAACATGTAAATTACATAAGGGGTCATCTTAGGTAATATACATTCTATGGGTTACCACAGATCTATAATGACATGTACCGACCATTGTAGTATGATGCAGAATCGCTTCACTGCCCTAAAAGTCCTCTGTGCTCTACTTATCCCTCTCTCCCCTCAAACTTTTGACAAACACCAATTTTTTTGTTTGTTTTTTAATTTTTTATTTAAATTCAATTTAGTTAGGGGCGCCTGGGTGGCTCAGATGGTTAAGCGTCTGCCTTCGGCTCAGGTCATGATCCCGGGGTCCTGGGATCAAGCCCCACATCGGGTTCCTGACTCAGCGGGGAGTCTGCTTCTTCCTCTCCCTCTGCCTCTCCCACTGCTCATGCTCTCTCTCTCTCTGTATCTGTGTCTCAAATGAATAAATAAAATCTTTAAAAATAAAAAATAAATTCAATTTAGTTAACAAATAGTGTATTATTAGTTTCAGGGACAGAATTTAGTGATTCATCAGTTGCATATAACACCCAGTGCTCATTACATCAAGTGCCCTCTTTAATGCCCACCACCCAATTACCCCATCCCCCCATAAAAACAGAGAGGGAGACAAACCATAAGAGACTCTTAACTATAGGAAACAAACTGAGGGTTACTGGAGGGGAGGTGGGTGTTTGTTTTTGACAACCACTCATCTTTCTTATTTTTTCTGCAATATTGCCTTTTCCAGAATGTCATATGGTTGGAATCATACAGTATGTAGCCTTTTCAAATTGACTTCTTTTCCTTAGGAGTAGGCATTTAAGTTTCCTCCATGTAATTTCATGACTTGATAGCTCATTTCTTTAAAAAGAGGCTAAAGCCCTGAACAAAACTGCACAATCTAGTGTACCACAGTTGATTTATCTATTCACCTGCTGACTAAGGACTAAGGACTTCTTGGTTGCTTCCAAATCCTGGTAATCATAAATACAGCTGTGATAAACATCCGTGTGCAGGTTTTTGTGTGGACATGTTTTCAATTCAGGTGGAGATAAATAGCAAGGAATGTGATTGCTGGATTGTATGATAAGAGCTTATTAAGTTTCATTAGAAACTGTCAAACTATTTCCCAAAGTAGCTGTACCATTTTGAATTCCTACTAGCAATGATGTTCTACACCCTTAACTGCATTTTGTGTTGTTAGTATTCTGGATTTTAGCCATCCTAATAGGTATGTAGCAGTGTTTCATTGTTGTTTGAATTTGCATTTCCCTGATGACATATGATGCGGGGTATCTTTTCATATGCATATTTACCATCTGGGTATCTTTTCTAATGAGGTTTCATTAAGGTCTATGGCCATTTTTAAATCAGGTTGTTTGTTTTCTTATTGTTGAGTTTTAAGAGTTCTTTGTACATTTTTAGGTAACAGTCCTTTATCAGATGTATCTTCTGTCAATGTTTTCTTCCAGTCTGTGGCTATTCTTCTTGCTCTGTTGACAGCATCTTTTATAGAGCAGAAGTTTCTAAATTTTAATTAAGTCAAGCTAATCAATTCTTTTTTTCCCATTTATCACTTCGTTGCATAAGACCAAGAGCAATCCAATTCACAGATTGAGTAATTGTTTCTTGAAGAAATGACTTTTCTTTTTTCTTCAATTAATATATTGCTACTTAGTGCCAACTTATTTTCTTGACACTTAGTACTAAAGGCACAACAATGAATAAATCCAGCTTTTACTATCAAATAATTAAATACATAATTGTGGTAGAATGAGGAGAGATAGGCATGTAACTAACTAATCAACTAAAATCATAAAATAAGACAGACCAAAAAAAAATTAGAATAAGCAACTAAAATCTTTGGGGAATAGAGAAATGATTATTATAATCAAAATCATCACTGTCATCATCATCACCCTCTTTATATTTTTATTACATTTTTCAATGATGTTTATGGAGAAATTAGCATGTCCCTGGCCCCCTGCTAAGTGATAGTTTGTGTATGAAGACTATCATATGTCTTCCAAGTTAATAGCTGCATTATTAGAACTTTTGGTAAACAACATGTAGGATGTGTAAATAGTGCTACATAAAGAACAAACATGGAGAAAACTTAAAATATTTAAAGATCTCTGTGGAACTACACTTTAACTGTGTTCTACAGGATTTGAAGGGTTGAGGAAGGAAGGGTAAGTTTTAGGTATTCTTGACAAAGAGAAGAGCATCACATTTTGCAGTTTGTAATGTATTTTTCACTTACTTTATTTTTTTTTCACTTGGCCTCTTTTCAAAAATACAGCCTCTGAGATCAATCTGGAAGAGATACCATTATTCCCTCTCTAACAGATGAAGAAATAAAGAATTGAGTATCAGAAACAGTAAATGACATAACCAAGTTTCCATGATAAGTCAGTCAGCAGAGAAGACACTTGACCTTGTCTATACTCAGGACTATTGCCAGAGCCTCCATGAAAGGCAGGGAAAGAAGCTTTGGTGATGGTCATGAAAGGCAAGAACAAAGTATCTAAAGGTGTTGAATCCCTGTAAGCAAATCTGAAATGAACAGTGATGAGAACAGTAGCTCCCTATTTATGGGGAATGCATGCCAAGGCCCACAATGGGTGCCTGAAACCATGGATGGAACCAAACCCTACACAGACAATGTTTTTTCCTATGCATACATACCTATGATGACATTTAATTTATGAATTAGGCACAGTAAGAGATTAACAATGATAATTAATAATAAAATAGAATAATTATAAAAATATACTATAATGAAAGTTATGTGAATGTAGACTCTCTCTCTCAAAACATCTTGTTGCCCCGTACTTACCCACCTTCTTGTGAAGATGTGCATGATAAAATGCCCACGTGATGAGATAAAGGGAGGGGCATGCCGTAGGCACTGTGACATAGCCTTAGGCTACTATTGACCTTCTGATGATAGGTCAGATGGAGGACCATCTGCTTCCAAACCAGGGTTGACTGAGGGTCACTGAAACCACAGATAAGGGGGGAGTGCTCTAAATAGAATGATGAGGGTAATAACAGAAGGTGTGATGCGATTTCAGAAAACTTGGTTTTGACAGAGTCTGTCATTTGGGGGTTTAGGACCTTAGGCAAGATCATTATACTCCCTACTCCTCAGTTTCCTCCTTTGTGGAATAGTGACAAATACCATCACAACCAGCACCACCAACAAAAACAAAAAGCCCATGGATTGTTCTGAGGATAAAGTGAAATAACATACATAATGTTTTTCTTTCAAGAACACTGGCCTGTTTTTCTTGTTAGGACTTAGCTAACATTTTCTCTATTCATTTTATACTTTTTCCTTAAGATTCTACCACTGAGCTAGCATTAAAATGCAAACACACACACACACACACCCACCCCTACCTACACACACCCACACACACATTTTTGGCCATGTCAGAATGCAGAACATTTAACACTCACAAAGTCTTTCTGAAACGTACGTTGGAGAAAAATATCAGCAAAATGACAGATGAATTCAAGAGAAAGAAAAATGAAAGAATTAAGATGGGCTCATCAGCAAATAAATTATTACTTACTACATTTAAATCTAAATTATGTTGGTTATATAATGTCAAAAAACAAATAGATCTCTCTAAATTAAATTCTGAGATAATCTTGAAATGGATGTAGCAGTGACAGAGGGGTTTGAAATCATGTCATTTCTTGCCTTTTTAGTAAATAAGATACAATTAAAAAATGTTTGTTACTTCTCTAAGGGTAATCACTAAAGAAAACAAAAGTATACATTTTGTGTAATTACAGGAATATAGAATAAAGAAAAATTTTACTGATCCAAACAAGGTGAAAAATATAATATCATACTAAAAACATGCTAAGAAGCATGTCAAATAAAAACCGTTAGATAACATAGCAGGAATAATTTCAACTGTATCAATAATCATATTAAATGTGAATGGATTAAAGTCATTTTGTAAAAATAAGAAAATATCCTGTTAATTAAAGAAACAATATTCAACTATATCCTATACAGAGGAGAGAGAACTAGAGCTCTTTGAAGTCCCCACCATTATCTGTGTTTTTACCATCATTTCCACATTTCTTATCCCCTGGCACATACTGAAACATAAGCTTCTGAGTAAGTCAACTGTGAGCTCACCAAGCAAATGTCTCAGGTCACATGCCTAGCTTTCTACTTTTAAGTAACATCTTATTTCTGATTTCTAGCATTTTGTTTCTTATAAACACAACCATGCATTTTGTTTTGTTGCTTCCCACCGCACAGTTTCTTGCTTTTAGTAGGAGATAACTTAGTCTCTCTTGTCTGAATTGTACATTCCCCACTTTATGATATTTATAAAACAGGATGATGACAAATCCGGACATTCTGCTGAGTCATACATTTTACTATAGACAAGTCAGTTACCATCTCAGGGACACAAATATGTACATATGGAAAGAGGAAAATGATTCTTGTCCCCTTTACTCACAGGGTTGCTGTTAATATCAAATGATAAAATATATGTAAAAGTACTTTGGACAGAACAAGGTGTGACACAAATATAAAGAACTGCTAGAACTCTGATTATTTGGTATTTGAAACCTATTGGAAATCCTCATTTCTTCCAATATAGTATAGCGGTTAGGAGTGTGAACTCTGGATCTTGGATAGTCTCCCTAAAATTTACAAGACACATGATCTTGAACTGGGCTAGAAGATCTCTGAGGTTCTTTCCAGTCACGATATTTTATAATTTTATGGAGTTCATAAGGGACTCATAAACTGATGTTCTTCCCCACATTGGCACCTCTTGACCTGTCTTTAACATTACCAGTACACTCTGACTCTTCTTCCAAATAGACATAATCAGAACTGGTGTAGAAGAAAGAAGAGCTGTGGTATACAATTTTTGTAGCCTTTGCAAGAAAGAGTCCATGACTCAAGGCATCTCCTATTTGAATAGAGAAACCTGAAAAACCTCTTTTTCTCTACCAGCTTCTGCCTTGAAGATGTTTCCAAATATTTTGCCAAAAAGTATGGGAATCCGTCCATCCATGTAGCTGAAATTGTGGGCAGGGTCACCAAAGAGTGAGTACACAGGGCAGGAACATCCGAAAACATTTCTCAGAAAAAAAAACAGCATTTCTCCCTTTTCAGTAGGGACAATGTTTTGTTTCTGTTTAGGAATCATAGAAACTGCGAGTGAACAAGCTGTATTGGGTCATCTAATCTGCCCTCCAGGGAGGGGACGAGCTGCTGCAGTTCATTCAATTCCCTTCCAGTTTCACGTGGAGACTCCAATGGGGGTTTTTGCCATGCGCTCTGGCCAAGGCTCTGTGCTCCAATCAGTATCGCGGGAGTGTTGCCGTGACATTGGAAAGAAAAGGAAAAAGAACCTCCAACAAAAACATTTGTTGAGGGGGACGATTAAAAGAGGTTAACTCTATACATAAATGTGAAAATTGAAAACGTGTAAGGGGAACTGTATTTCTCAATGTTGAAACAAGTAGGGTTTCATAATTTTCATTAACCAAAGATAAAAAGGTAATCATTCTTCCATTCCTAAGTGCAAGTGCACTATCTTGTATTTGTCAAAGACTGTGAGATTAATGAGTGTTTAAAGTTTCTTGATTTTTAAAAAAATTGCGGGTTTTTAAAAACATATAAATAGTATCCTAAACACTTTAAGCTTGCAAGACATTCATAGCCATGTGTGTGTTCTAAAAGGGGACATAGATCCATATTTTGAGTTTTGTTGAATGTTTACTATGTGCCAAGCCATTATGTTAAATATTTTGCATAAGTTTTCTCTGTCACTCCTCATAAAACACTATGATGTATTTTCTCTCTTTTCTAGATAAATAACACACAGTCAAAAACTGAGCTTTACAAAGGCTAACCAGCTTGCCTGATTTCAAAACTGTGTGGCAGAGTGGAGTTTTGAGGTCATATTGGTTGGTCAGATTCCAAAGCTCTGAACCACTGTCTTTTATTTTGCATCCCAACTACACCTAGCAATATATTTAACAATTATCAGGTATTCAACAAATTTTTTAGAAAGATTGTATTTATTTACTTACTTGAAAGAGAGCAAGAGAGAGAGCACAAGCGTGAGCAGGGGGAGGAGCAGATGAAGAGGGAAAGAGAATCTTAAGCCAACTTGCCACTGAGCTCAGAGCTGACATGGGGCTCAATCCCATGACCCCAAGATCATGACCTGAGCTGAAACCAAGAGTCCCGGTATTTAATCGACTAAGTCACCCAGGCGCCCCTAAAGAATTTTTTTAATAGACTATCCTTTTAGTTAGAGAAGATCAGCAGCTTATTACTGGATTTCATGAGCATAGGGAACTTGTTTCTGTCCAGAAATATATGAAGACTGTATACTGCAGGTTCCAGAAAATGACTGATTTGATCTACACACCTGCTCTGTTGACCCTCGGCATGCTTTTTAATACTTTTGTGTCTGCCCCAGTTTTCCCATATCAAAAATGAGGGATTTTACCTTCATTCACGAGGTTTTTGTGAGGAATTAAATGAGTGGCTATAGAAAGTCAGATAACATACTGCCCAGCATAAAATTAAATAACAACTCTCATGTTGCATTATTATGTGTTTATGATTATACTAATATCTTCATTAAAGTTTTCATTGGTCATTATGTTTATTATTTACATTATACTAGATTTATGTATTTTAATTTATTAATATTAATGATCACTGTCATTGCATAGGGTCATTTGATCTGAAATCTCTTCTTTATTTACCTTCCGATCCTAAATCTCCTTAGTTTTGTATGATCTGTTAATTGAATGGAAATGCCTCTGGGAGGAATATTAATTTAGTCCTTATTTGCAATCTGATTGTGAGTTAATATGTCCAATTGTGTCCTTCTATCTGGTCTGGAGAAGGATCCGAACAGATGAGCCTAGCAGCACACACAGTCAGCCTGCAGAACACACAACAGGAAAGAGTGGCTACCCTTGGAGTGAGAGGTGCCCAGGACAAACAGGCCCTCCTCATGGTTTAGTCTGCACGTTCCCTGGAGTGGCTGGTATTTAATATGTGGGACGGTTTGTCCTTTCACAAGTGAAAACATAACTTTCATTCATCCTCTCCTAATGTGAGATGTTTTGGATTTTTTAACTTCTAAGTTCAGACAGTTATTTAAGTAAATCTGCTGACATGAAAATGCTTTTGCAGTTGGAATTCTATAATTAAATGTTGTATACACTTTTCAATATCATTTGAAAAATTTTTAAAGTTGTTTATATTAAAAAATAAAACTATATTTAATATTAGTACTTAAAATTTATACTCATGATGGAATATTAAGAAAACGCTTTATGTAGGAAAAAGAAAAATAAAATCACTTGAGACACCAATATTCAAAGATAAACAACCTTTCCTATGTTTATTTTAATATTTTCTTTATTTAAATATTAACATTTGTTCTATTCTTTTGCTTTGTTATTTTTATATGCCTATGATAATTTTGTAACTGCTTTTCACATAATTAAATATCACACATATTTTCCTTATTATTACATGGTGTTAAAACACTTTTAATGCCTGCATAAATCAGTTCAGTAGATGTGGTTTCCATATTTTATTTAATCATTTTCCTAATTGCTGCACATTTAATTTATGTCATTTACATATTATTTTGATTTATTGCACTTATAAATAATACTATTCTGAACATTTTGTGTATAAACAAATGCATATTAAGGCCTGAACGTGTACCAGACCCAGAGTTTGTCCCTATCGGATCAACACTGAATAAGTCATGGCCCAGCCTGGGAGGACCTTAGAATCCACTAGGAAAGATTAACAAATCAGTAAAAGGCATTTCTTTGCATGGCTCAGTAAGAACTTTCATCTCATGTTCAAAAGTTGCTTTGGAAGCAAAAAAAGGAAGAGAAGCTGCTTCAGGCAGGGGCTTGGGTCAACTATCTGGATCAGGTAATGCTTGAACTGATATTGAATTAAGGGGCGCCTGGGTGGCTCAGTGGGTTAAGTGTCTGCTGTCAGCTCAGGCCATGATCCCAGGGTCCTGAGGGTCAGCTCAGGTCCATGATCCCAGAGTTCCGCATCAGGCTCCCTGCTCAGCGGGGAGTCTGCTTCTCCTTCTCCCTCTGCCCCTCCCCCCAGCTTGTGCTCTCTTGCTCACTCTCTCTCTCTCTCAAATAAAATCTTTAAAAAAAAAAAAAAAAAAGAAAGTTGAGTTGAATTTAACTGGGTAAAATGGTGGGGACAGAAGAATTTCTTTTCAAGAGGAAAAGAGTTCGTGCAAATATGTGTAATTTCTGAGGAATACTGACTAGTCCAATATGACAAGAGGAAAAGGCTAGTAATCAATAACATATCCTATTTGCCAGGTGCCAGGTTAACTACTTTACAACTATTAGCTTATTTAACCCCTACAGTATCCTTCTGTAGTAGATATTATTATTATCCCCAATTTCAGATGAAAAAACAGAGGCTAAATGAAATCCATAGATTGTTCAAACACACACATTGAATTTGCAAGGGGTGCTGGATTTGACTCACACAATCTGATTCCAGACACCAGACTCAACTATCAACTTATTTAAGTGGTTGGAGATGATACTCTGAAGGCTTCAAACATTAAACTGTATCCCAAAAGCAAAGAGAACAGTTTAAAGATTTTCAGTAATATAGTGGTATCACTAGATTTTTTTATTTATAAATATCATTAGATGATTATGAACTATATATTGGAGCATGGAAAAAAATGAAGGAGGCCTAGATTAAGGAAATGTTTTAGAAATGTATAGGAGAAAGTTTTAAAAAGTAGGATAAAATATGCTGGGCATAGTTGCAGATTGGCCATGGATGTTTAAATTAATTTCTTTATAAGAAATTCCTATAATGGAAGTGTTTGTTCATAGGATACACATTTTAAAAATACAAACATTTTTAAAAGTCTTGGGTATATTTTCAGAGGGGTGTGTGTGTGTGTGTGTGTGTGCCCACCTGGGCACCAATTATTAAACTATTTTTTCTCAGCCAAAATTTGCTGGGTCTCTTTCTCTGTAAGCCATGTGTCTCATTTGCCAGCTGGATTTCTGTTAGATATTTCACCCTGGCAGAAATATTTGGTTCTATTTTTCGGCATTTTTCAGTGCATTGACTCCCAGAGCCAAGGAGTCACTCTTAGAAATACCAGCACCAGTGGGTTCATCTTGTTTTGAAGTCTGAGTGTCAGCTCTGGAGAGCTCCTCCACAAGCCTCTAGATTTTCAATGCCCCAACCTCTTTAATCTGTCTGCTACTCTAGGAAGGATCTTACATCTTTTAGTTCCTTATCTGTGTTACTGCAGGATCTCCTTTTGACATTTTCCATCCTCCAACTTCTTATATTAAATTTTATGTGATAAAATAACTGGTGTGGGTTCTATCATCCTGGCCAGATCCTGATGGATACTTTTTAACAGGGTGATGACAATTTCTGGTAGCAGCAATATATTTCTGCATTAATTAAACAAAAGCTTATCACAACAAGTGAAATATTAGTAGAAGATATTTTGAGGGAAAAAATCCTCTTAAGAATTCATAGCACATTTCATGTTTTCTACTACTCAACACCCAATAGTTAAATATCTATTTATTAAATATCTTCACCAGTCTATTCACTAGAAAACATTTACCCACCCTATGGCTTTGAACTGTTATTTATTGATTTTGACTTAACTCAATGGGCCCTTAAATTTGTATACAAATCATCCAGGCTTACAAATCCATTCACCTGTTTGATTTATTAGTGTTCAAAAAAATTTGCAAAATAAGGGTTGTTTGGTTTGGGATTTCTAATATTACATTTGTCTTCGTAGAAAATTTAAAGGATAAAAAAATGTTAAACATCTTAATATTGTAATAGATTCTGAAATGATATTAAAGTGACTGGATAAATTCAAATGAAACAGAAAACTAGGAGAGGTATTAATAAATCCCTATTTATTTAAATACTTAAACCGGTTCCAGAAAAATTTAAGGTGGATAGCAGAGAGGCCATGGATACCACAGAATAGAAAGACATAGCCACAGGAGGCTTAAAAAGGAGTTAAGCAATTTTTTCCCCATTTTAACATTTCTGTAACTGGTAAGTGAATTATACTTTATATATTCATTTAACATAGGACTTCTTTCTTTATTTTCCCTCAGGAAATATTACTAAATTGCTGGTATATTTTAGCATTTGAAGACATCTTAAAGTGAATGAAATGTGATAAATATGAATATGTATACATATATACATATAATCCATATATCATCATTTATCCATCATTTTTGTATACATCTTATTTTGGGGGGGATGGCTTAAATTTATTATATATATTTTAAATTGTGACTGCCTCTTCTTATCAGTTTGACTGATTTATTAATTGCATGCCATGTTACTTCGTTTTCTACGTAGGTATACTATAGTAAGAACCTAACCCAACTCAAGGAAAGAGAGAAGAAACCAAAAAGATAAAAAATAATGTTGAGAGAAGGATGTAATTTGGGGGTATGTACATTTATAAGTTTCCATGAATCCTAATTTTCTATACATGTATTTTCCCTTTCCAATCATTAGGGACTAAGTTCCTTGACTTGATCATGCTGAGTGAATTCACACTTAAAAGAACTGAAGAACTTCTGATGGTAAGTATAAAGAATGAGCTAAAAATGAATATACATTAATTTTCTTATTTCTTCCTTTCACTTAATGATTTTCAGATTTTTACATGTATCTTGGTATGCATTCTCCCCAGTTTGGAGACTATTGCATTGCAAAGATTATGAAAAGATTAGTATGATGACTTTTTAAATATTTTGACATTTGCATTCACATTAAGATTTTGAGTTACTTATTAATAAACTGTGTTTTTCCCCATTAGAACTGATATGGAGGAAATTTTGAAATACAGGCAAGTTGCGAAGGATTTAAAAAGAGTAAAAAATGATCTCTGCTTTCTTTAGGCTAAAATCTTATGAAACAAACGGATGTGAATGCCTTAGAGTGTGAAAAAGGCTTAATAGAATACAGGGGGAATAGAAGAACAAATATCTTGCTGTAAGAGTATAAAAGAAGGAGAAAACCATTCTTCCTAGAGGCTCAGAACAGATTTCAAAAAGAAGAGCCACATTTCCCCACAATATTATCAACCCAGTTTAGTTCAATCTATACACTATTGCAAGTTGTTAGCAGTATATGCCAGGATGCTCTTTATCAGACCTATGATATTTTAATATTCTGGAATAATTTAAAGGAAGCCAAATATGTCAGGATCACAGAATACTGTTAATTTTATGGATGTCATAATCTCTAGGTGAACCCTGTGGAAACAGGGAAATGGATGGAATCAGCCCAAGAGTAGTTTTATATAAAATAAAAAATCCTTCCTCTTCACATGCTCACCTCAACTTCAGGCTATTCTGCTCATTGTGACAATCGAGACCATCATGATGGGGGGAAAATGTATAAACCTAAAGAGTAAGTCTCAATGTCTCAGTGTAAGGCACTGAGGAAAATCAAAGTTAACTCTGGATCAAAAAGGTTTTTTAGGGACGCCTGAGTGGCTCAGTTGGTTAAGTGTCCGACTCTTGATTTTGGCTCAGGTCATGATCTTGGCTCATGATTTCAGAGTCGTGAGACTGAGTCCCACATTGGGCTCTGTGCTCAGCGGGGAGTCTGCTTGAGTTTCTCTCTCTCTCCTTTTCTGTCTGCCCCTCCCTCCCTACTTAAATGTGTGCTCCCTCTGTCTCTTAAAAAAAAAGTGTTGTTTTTTGTTTTTTAGGGATTCTGAATTCATACCATGGGGTTAATTATCAAATTCATCTAAACATTTCACTATAGAAGGAAGTGATATTCTTATATATTTAATAAGAGAATGGGAAATATCAGTTTAATTAAACAAATATTTTTAGAATCCATAATATGCAAAGAACTCTGATAACTATGAGAAAGACCTAAGCCTTTACCTAAGAAGCTTAGAATTGACTCTAAGATTCTTAGCATTGAGAGATCAAGTCTGCCCATCTTTATCTATATTCCCAAGAAAAGTCAGTCTGGATCTTCTATTTTAATTGTTTTGTAAAGTAAGTTGTGCTATTTAAGTATCTGCTACACTTACAGACTCGTTGTGGCCAAGAAGAAGAATACCACCAAAGAGGGAGAGTGGGGAAATTGGAGAGAAGCTTAATAAAGATGTCACTGAGTCCTAAACCAAATTACAGTTATCCTGAGGTCTAGCTCTTTTGATTTTAAAAAAAGTTTTCCTATTATTTTTCACCTTTTTCTGTATTCTTGTAGTAATACTCAATTTATTGTGAACTCGTTCTTGCCAATTAACAGCTTTACATTTAAGCATTATAAAATGACCTGCTCTGGTAACCACGCTTACTTTCCTTACAAAATTAGCCTCAAACTGTTCATTTAACTTGTCTTTTGCGATGTGATTTTTCTCCTCTCAACTCCTGCATGTACTCAGTTCTATGGAGGAGGATCAGAGCACCTCACATTCTTTTGTCTGCAAGAGAGTGAAGAAGCACAAGGCTTGCATTAGTCAGAGGAGAGGTATCAATTGGCTGGTTGCTTCTAGGTCATTTTCAAACTGAAATAAGAAATATCCCTTACAAGTAATTGTGAAAGCTTCTTCTGTACAAGGTTACCACAGTCAGGATTTAAATTTGCCTCTCAAAGCACATCTGTCTGGCTTTCCTCACAGACCCTATCCCTTTAGTGCTAATGAGAACCTCATGCCTTCCAGTCTGAAGGCAGGATTTGGAACTATTTCCCCCTTGTTAATGTAAAGCATGTCATTCTGGGCCCTATCCAGTATTATTTGCTTTTCTTACTGCTGAATCTCGCCTGTAGGCAGTTTTGTATCATCCAGAAGGTTTTATATCTTAGCATCGTATTGATTCTTAATTCCCTGGTCTCAGAATCCAGTGAGATATATTTGATTTACTAAGAAACTAAGCCTCTTTTCATATCCTGGTGAGACCTGCAAGAGATGGAGGTGAGATTTAAGAGAATAAAAGTCCTTTTGGGAAGGCCTATCTTTTCCTTGGTCTTACAAATGATTCTGTTTGGTAAGTGATTAAAGCTGGTCTGGACAGGCAGCAAACACCAGAGTAGATTTATAGCCTTTAAAACAATACCTTCAAAGATCTTCTCCCAGAAAGCATGGCCTAGAGGCATCCTTTTGATTGATCTAAGTCTCTGAGGAATTACTCCAGAAACAAACAAAGACTTATTATGCTTCTTTACTAAGAGACTTTGACATTTTATGGTTTTCTATGAAAATATTGAACTGGGGTAAATGGTCAGGAATCCTATAGCCTTTCCTTGTCTGAATTGTAGGCATGCTTTGTCCCTCTGCAAAATCAGCTACTTTACTCTTGCGACCTTACACAGAGCATTGTCTACCCACTATACTGTTTCAGCAGTCATTACCCACATGCACTCCTGTTCTGGGGAGAAAAACAAGGGAAATTATATACAACCACATTTTGGGAGGTGATAACTTAGTGACAGGGAAAAATGAAACCAGTATTTTACTCTTCATCAAATATCAAGAAAGGTAAGAAAAAGAAGTCATTTTCAGAAAACTTTTAAGTCTTTGATATTTTAGGATTTAGCATAAAATAATTTTTACTAATTCCATGTAAAATTTTGAACTTTCTTCCAGAAAGAGGTGCAAATTTTGAAGTGTTCTGGGTTTTTCAGAATATTCTCATCACTGAGGAAAATTCCTTATGCATCACCGTCTTCCTACAGTATAGTTCTCTGCTTCACCCTCCAGAATGTGATCTCTATGAGAAAAGAAGCATTTTATTTACTTAGTATTGACTATGGCACCTAATGGACTATGTACCAGGTAAATAGCAAGTTCAATAATAAATTCTGGTTGAATTGAAAAATCCTTGTTCAATTGTTGATTTCTTTTTATGGTATTGAATAAAAGCAACCTCATTTCTTTCTATGCAAATGAAGAGCCTAATTCAATACTCTGCTCTAGTCACCTAACTAGAGGTTAGACTCATGGTGACAGGCTGTACTTTATTGCTACTATCTGTGTTATGTCTGTTGTTTCCACCCCAAATTATGGTTTTCTGCGGGGGGGGGGGGGCACGGACGATGTCTAATTCAGCTTTGTGTTCCCAGCATTGTAGATGTCCGTGTAATGCTTGTTGAATTCAATAGGATAAAACCAAGGTTCTTACACAGGGATTAAACTCCTGACTTACCCATTACCCAAAAACTCTAAATAATAGGCAGGCACAGTAACAGAAGTTACAGTGATAGTCTGTGAATTGGTATTTCATAAAAAATAGGTTATCACGAATCTATATTGTCCATCCTACAATCAACTGTCCTTCACCTAAACTCATGTTTGAAGTGTTTCAATATTAAAAAACACTTTGTATAAGTGTCAAGAAGTCTCAGCAGCATGAGAAGTACATGGAGCAAGCAAAGAGAAAGGCAGAAAAAACATTGCCAGTGGCTGAATTTTTTTCCTAGTTGCTGTTTGCCTCAACTGTTCTGTCAAGAGAAAGATCCTTCATTTCATAATATATCAAGTAATTACATGATGCCTGATGAAATGCTCAGCACCTACATGGACACCTTCGTGTAATTCTCATCTCAAACTTATTAGATAAGTACTATTATAACCCCTATTTTTTTAGAGCACATTTTTGTGAACTTTATAACCCCTATTTTATAAAGAAACAAAACAGAAGCTTTGAGTATTTAAGTACCTTGCCCATTGCACAGCAAAAAGCAGGTTGGAAATGGAACACTTTTAATGTTCTGACATTAGAGTGAAGGCTCCTAAGTACTATGCTGTACTGCCTACCCTTAAGTTTTGTTGTTGGGAGAGCTAAAGCTTGTACTGTGTGATGCTAACAAGTGCAAGTAGGGCCAGTGCCTGAAAACGAGAGAAGGAAGACCTCCACTTCAAAGAAAGAAAGATATTTCCAAAGACTAGAACTATCCAGACTAGGCTCTTTTTGAAGCATCCTACCTGATGCTTTGTAGATAGTAAATAAAAGATTGATGACATGGGGGCAGACTGCCTCCAGACACAATGAGATGAGTCACTGTAACGCTTTCAATTGAAACTGAACAAAATCTTTTGGAAGATATTGAGGATGAAGGCCTTGTTTCATAAGATAAGATTATGTGATCTCTAAGTGCTTTCCAAATCTGTGATCTAATTAGTTTATGATTAAATGATAATCTAGGTATTTTAGAAAAAAATAATGGGGGAGGGAGGAGGTGGTTGGGGAAGGGAGGAAGAGAAGGAGGCAGTGAAGCAGGGAGGGTGGGCAGAGAGAATTGAGAATTGCAGAACCTAATGTTCAATTATTTTTTAGTGGCTCATATTTAATAGCCTAACTTCTTATAGATCTGCTCAACTTGTTTGATAGAGTCATCCTACCTTGAAGGGAGGTAGCAGGGGACATATCCCTAATCTACAGAAGAAGTTGAAGCAATCATGGAAATGACCAAGCCTCCCATGATCCCCCAAATGGGTCATAATTAGCTTCTCTACAAATCCCCCTCTCCCTATTGCCACATGTAATGCAATGAAAACCAGCGCACAGACTTCTGACTTCTCAGGGCCAGATTGCCCCATCTTCATGTAAAAGAGTGTTCTCCTGGTAGAGTTCTCTGAAAGTTTCAGAATTTAGAAACCAAGTGAACTGTCAGCAAATTTCTCAAACAGGGTTGAGGTTATATTCAATAAGCCAACCATTTGAACAACTGAGAATCAGTGTTCACTTTGCTACTCTTTTGCCAAACTGTGTAACATCTATGTGCTGATCAAGGTCAATAGTTAGTGGGAGCTTTGGGAATCCTCTTCCAACAGAAGAGGGTCTAGATTATTTCAATAAAATGAATTAAGCTGGCTCATTTGGCATAGATTATAAAATACAATATTTTTTCTTGCTCAGCCAATTTATTGGCTGCCTTTCTTGTCTTGTTATGATTAAACTTTTTTTCACAAGGAAAAAAACCTCTTTGATTTAGATTTTTGACAAGAGTTATCATTCACTCTAACTTGGGAACTCCCAACTCATTAGCATATGATGCTACTTCCCCTTAACTGTTATCTTTGTTGTCAGTCAACTGTGGATGTCTTGATCATGATGGATTTCTTTGGGGCCATGAGTTGATTGAAATTCTAATTGCTGAGAGATACAGGAAGGGAGGACTTGTCCACTGACTAACAAGATGCATGATGTGGATATGAATCTTTCCCAACCTTGGGGAGCTTAGATCCCCACAAGACAATTATAAATATCAAATGAGCTCAGAGCCAAAGTTTGGAAAATAATAAAGAATCCAGTGCTCAGGTAGAATATGCACAGTGGTACTAAAAAAACAGAATTTTAGAGTATTTTTAAAGCTAACATATAAAACTGAACTTCTACCAATAGTTACTGAGTGGCTATCATTTGCAGGGTGCTGCAGTAGATGCCATGATGTGACACCTAGATCTGCCCTTAGCATGGGGCACTCATTGCCTGGCTTCTGTGAACATAGCCGGCTGATAATTTTCAGCTGACCTCGCTGGAAATTGTCTCAGTTAAAAGCAGCTTTTTGCCCAAGTGTGTAGCCTTCCAACCAACCGGCCCATATCCAATGAATGGTCCATGGAAGGGTACGATGGCCTGCTCCATTTGCTTCCAAGTTGGAAAACGATGAAGAGTCTGCTCATCTCCAGAGCTCCCTGTGCGATGAGTGAGGTCTCCATGACAACTGTTTTCTCATAGTTCATTTTTTCCCCTCTTGTGCAATCTTGCTTTTCTACTCTTTTAGAGCTCTTGTTGCCAAGAATACTGCCTAATAATCTTCTGCTTATAAATTTCCATCTCAGAGTTGTTTCCCAACGAACTTAGTCTGAGAAAACTACTCCTCTTGGTACTGAATGGTGATGCTTGGTTCAGGCTCCAAGGATGGATACTTATTGTGCCCTCTGCTTACTTAATGAGGTGAAAGAGATAGAATGATAAGCAGCTAACTATATTATAAAAAAGAAGACCATCCCTCCCCCTATAAAGCAGATTTGTTGTACCTTTTCTTTGTTTCCATGAAGTGCAAACTTCTACTTTGATTGTATATTATATAATTGTGTTACTGATGCCTCTTGCAAAAGTTTTGAGCATTATGGGGACAAGATTTCATCTTGTTTACCTTTATATCCCTGGCATGCTGCCTGCAATATGGCAGGTGCTAAGCAATTTGTGTTGACTTGAGAAGTAAATTAATGAACAAAAATAAGTAACACAATTTGGAAGTTTGATACAAAAAAAGTATGGTTATAGAATGATAAAAATTCAGAAAAGAGGTAGAATTTGAGTTTAGACTCAAAGAAATTTAGTAGATTTGGGGCATATGGGTATTTCAAACTGAGAAAGCAACATTGACTGTCCAATGGAAATAGTGACTCGGTCATATTTTGTAGTCATAATAATGAGCACCAATTCAAACCAACTTAAGAAACAAGAGACATTTACTGATATACGACAGTTTAGTTCTTAAAACCACCAGCCTCAATTGTACCACATGAGGGCTTGGAACCAGGAACTCTAATACCAGAGACCACAGTTGTTCCAATTGTCTCTCCAGAAAACAAGCTCCCAGATGGAGAGCTTGTTTTCTGAAGAGAACATTGTCTACTCATTCTTTTGTTTCTGTGTAAGCCTTTACCTTTAGGCCACCTTGACCTCTCCATTCAAGAACTAAAAAGAGACTACATGAAGCTGTGAGAGAACAAGAAGAGAGATAATTGCCCCAGCAGTGGCCAAATATCAATTCCCAGTTTAATCTTTGAGGTCAGGAGGGATGGTAGGAAACACTTCAGAAATGGAGCATGAGTGAGTCTATGAATGGGGCAGAGGAGTGGATATGATAGCTCAGCAACTCTAGGAGGTATTTGCTAAGGTGCAAACCTCCTAGTGGATTAGGAGAATTTCCATTCTAAATAGTGGCAATTGTTATCAAATTCAACAATTTTTTTGTCAAATTTTATAATCCAGGGTTCATGTGTGTGCATGTGTATGAGTGTGACAAAGTGGATTAAATAATTACATTTTGGCGGCAGACTTCTGTTCAAGATTACATTTGTATTAAACTAACATTACAACCATGCTGAGTTCCTCAAATGCATTCCGTGCTAGGGAGGAGAAGTGGTATTAAATAGAGAACCGAGCTTTGTAAAATCACCTTGTCCAGGCTTAAGAGCTGCCACATATAATCCTCAGAATGGGCAGATCCCCAAACAAGCAGCAGCTATAAAAGCTTTATATGTGCCCAAACCGAGTGACAAAACAGTGAATAAAATATCCTTCTTGTCTTCAATAACTCATGGAGTAACATGAGTTTCAGTGACAAGAGGTGTGGGAAGCAGTGACATAGGGAACGGTATAACATGCCAAGCGCAGTGACAGAAGAAAGAGCCAAGTGCTCTGGAGGCACCACTCCCTGTAGGCACCAAAAATGTCTCAACATAGGAGGTGCTACTTCATCTGGGTTTTCAATAATGAATAGCGTTGGCCAGATGGAGATGGGGAAAGGAAATTTCAGCAAAGGGAACAATAGGTGCGAAGCCAGAGGATCACGAAACATCACAAAATGTTTGAGTAATGGTGAAAAAACAATTCCGTAGCAAAAGCAACACAAGTTTGTTTTGTGAGCTGGTTAGGGAAGGAAGCAGGTAGAAGAATGAGATAAGGAAAAGAATTTTGAGCAAAATTTGGAGGGATTAAAGGGTTTCCTATTTTACCAATGCACTCTGGATGAAGTTTTTTTAGGCCACTGGAAGCCAGGAAGAGACAAGAGACAAGAGACAAGAGGGGAGCAGGGACAGATTTGCAGCGTGAAGACTCTTTAAAAGAGGACTGAAAGCAGAAGATATTTGGAAAAGTCTGTTTGCATAAAGCGACAGGAAAATGGGCCTTTGCAGTATGTGAATCTCTTGGCTTCAAATGGGAAATTTTTAATGATATATATCGAAGGAAATTTATGTATTGGAAAGTTTAGGTATAGAATGTCAAAGAGCCTGTCACATTTTCTCAGTATCTTCTCTTTCAGGTCCTTAAAATAACAATAAAAACAAAAATAAAAAGTTAGCCCAGATGTCTCAAGTGCATAATTCACCCTTAACACAATTCTTTTCAGAAAGGAACAGGTCCAGGTGTGCCGCTAAGGGTCAGCATGGCATTGCAGCGAAGAGCATGGAAGCTGGAGCCATGGAGTCTGGGTTAAACTCCTAGTCCCGCCCCTTTTTCCCTGTGATCTGGGCAACGTCCTCAACCTCTCCATGCCTTAGCTCCTCGTTTATACAGTTAGGAAGAAGAAAAGCATGTCCTTTATAGGGTGTTGGGAAGATAAATGAGTTAATACGTGTGTATGTGTGAAGGGTTCAGAACACAGCCTGGCACATACTAAGTATTAGCTGCGATTTTGAATTTAAATTGCTTTTATTTTCTGCCTCCATTTCAACCTCTCTTGAAGTAGTTAGAGTTCTTCTGTTTCTCCCTAATACCTCTGTCTCTTTCAAACAAACCCTCTTTCGGGGAAGAAATCGTCCGGATAAATGCGTCCTGACTTAAGAATGTCACTTCCTGCCGGGGGCACAGACCATGCCCTGTGCTTGACAATTAGTGATTCAGGTTTGACTACCCCAGTCCTTCACCCCAGCACCTCTCAGATTGCAGCCAAGCCCAAAGCATCAAAAGGTCTAGGACCAAACATTTGGAAATGCCAATTGTAACCACTAACTTTGGCACCTCCTCATATATGGTCTGACACGCTTAATTAGACATTACCCATACATTTGGTCTTGTCTTTCCAAAGAATGTCAAATTCTTCATGGGCAAAGACTCTTCTCTACTTCTCTATGTGCCACAATACTTGACACATTGTTAGCCTAAAGCAGGTGATCGGCAAAGACATGCTGGACAACCCACAGTGGTAAAGCTTTCGAATGGAGAATCACTAGTTGGGTGATTCATACATATACTGTATTTTTATCTTTTGTTGCAATGCCTGTTCAAACGTTTCAAAGCCCCGCCCTCCACCATGTCCTTTAACCACAAACTTAAACTTGTACAGTTTTCCCGTCATCTGCACAATCAGATTCTACTGTGCCCAACCAGTTTAATAGAACAACAACATAACAGCTAATGTTTATTGATTGCTGCCTAGCTGCTGAGCACTGTTTTAAGAAATTTAACTATCTTACTTATTACTCACAACAATCCTGCGAGCTAGGTAATATCATTATCCTCATCTTACGGATGGGGAAACTGAGTTTAGGAGAAATGTGTCTAGCGATAGTTACCCAGCTAAGCAAGTGGTAGAACTGGAACTTGAACTCCTTCATGCCACAAAGATTGACTCCCAGTTTTTTGCACTAAACTACCATCCCAATGCATCCACAGGCAAACCATTCTATTCCTGAAACATACCAATATCATTCCTCTTTCCCTACTTTCACTCTTGTTTTCCCGACAGTAAGAGTCAGGACATCTCTCTGCCTCTCTTTTGCCATCTACTACTAAGGAGACTGCTCTAATAATTCATCCATATAGGTTTTCGTATTATCTTAAACCTTCTGAAATATACTGTGCTTAATTAAATGCTCTCATATATTGCTTATATATACTCTACTAACAGGTTCATACGGTAAGCTTATCTCTCTGGAAATATATCCTTCCTTCCTCCACTTTATAGCATCAGGCCCAGTGCTGCACCCATTTTCAACACTCAGTACAGAGTTAAGAAGTAGTAGATTCCCAGAGTGCAATTTCAAGAAATCTGGATCCTGTATCAAACAGCAACCTAGTGGGATGTTTATACCCACCACCCACTAAAACTCTGACACACTAAAACTCCTTTATCGTCTATGTGTGCAAGACTCCATGGTGGCAACTATAGGCACAAAAGTGGATTACCAGAACTCTATGAATTGAAGTAGGCATACACAAGTGATGAGTATAATTGGGTGTGATCAAATGCCACCTACAACAGAGTGACGCAAATTTATGTGAGAGTGCATAGAAAAATCAGTATGTTTGGAGAGTCTGCATCTTTTCTAAAATATCCATTCTAACCTGAAGGATGGGCAGGCTGGAGATGAGTAACAAAGAGCAAGGAGTCACAGTGAGCAAGGTACACATACCATCTCTAGAATCAGTTTCTGAAAGTTATTTAGCAGCGTTGTCTCGAGTGTTTACTTTCTCTCTCAGTTCCAGTGGTAAAGGTCTGAATTTCATAACTGCAATACCACTGCATCCAGCGTGCCTGTCAAAATTCCCTTTGGTAGCAATTAACATTTATTTTATGAGTCTTTCTTCTATTGGGGAAAATTTTGGCTGGAATAAGTGACCGAAGTGAGTGGGGCAAAAATAAATGGGATTCAGAGTTGAACAAACAATTAAAATCTACGAAACTGTAAAGCAAACTAATCCATGGTCAAGATGTTGCTCCAGAAGCTTCCATTACTTCCATATCTGCTGTTTTTAATCTAGACTCAAGGCCAAGACAGAAGGGGGTCTCTGCTACCCCTAGTCACGGATTACTCCAAGTAACAAACACACAGAAGAAAAATTCAGGGTCTGCTCTGTAACAAGGTTGACATGTGGTTAATCAACTTTAGTATAGATTTTAGGAAGAAGTATATATAACCTGCTCAAAAATAACAAATGAACATATGTCAAGAATCAAACAAAAACCAGAATTGTAGAAGAGAAAACTTTAGAGATTCTCTCTTAAGCAAATTTATGACGAAGGGGATTAGGTTAGAAAAAACACTAGTCTGGTGGGTTTTCAAAGGCAACTGTAGTTTAGCCCAGAGCCAAGTTCCTCCACTTGCCTACTGTATACTCAGCTCTATCAGTGACTTTATGTTACTTTAATGGAGTTAAAGAATGCACTGGGGCATAGGTTTATTGAAGAAAAGTCAGAGGCTGATCTTCATGGTTAGAAGCCACTGGGGATTAGAACGGGAGTGTGAATGAACAGGGTATTTAGAAAATGGCCTGTGGGCCTGTCACTTTGCATCATGTCTTGATTTGATCTCTTTCGGTGGCTTATCCACTCTCAGGTCCCCTTCCCTCCAAGCATTATTCTGCTCTTTTGTGCTCTTAAACCATTTCTGTTCACATCTCGTACTATATAATTGAGACCACACGGAAACCAAGTAGGGACGATGTGAAACTCAGTTTTAAAAAAATTGTATGTGACATGAGTCAAAAAAAAAAAAAAATAGCACTAAGACAAGGATTCAACCCTAAAACTCACTGGATCAGATTCTTCAAGAGTAGCTGTTGCTTCCTGGAGAAGATATTTTGCTTACTACGATAGGCACTGCCAATTCCTTTATGCCATCAAAAGTGGCCTGTGCCCTACGAATAAGTCATCTGACTCTCAGGTGAAAGAATCATTTTCATTCGTGCCTCTAGGTCTTTATTTATGATACTTCACTCTGCCCATCTTGATGACCCTTCCTGGTATTCCGTATTCCCTGCCTTTGCAAAAGCTCATACGTTACTGGAGTACATTGCTTCCCCTGGAAAGCACCCTAGTTCCATCAGGCTATCACTCTCCTGAAATTCCAAAGCACATGATTTCATATAGAAGCTATTTGCCTTTTTGTGCTGTAGACACGTCACATTCTGGTGTCTAATCCATGAGCTTCTCCTCAAAGAATGTAAAATGTTTTTTAAGTTCGTAAAATAACATACATAGGATTACAATAGAAACCAATGTATGGGAATACAGTTATGAAAATACTAAACAAATTTGTGATATATGATTATTAGTGCATTTAAAAATAAGAACCAGCAATTACTATAATTTCAATGGTATGGTGACTTAAATAATATTTTGAAACATCTGCAGCACTGAGGTGTGATATGAAAAACTAGAAGTCCAGTGACAATTCATAAGTGTTCCTAAAACCACTATGTGTGTGTGTGTTTCCTACATTCATAATGGAAGGAAATGCTAAGTTTCAGTTAGAGCCGAGTGAAATTTCTGAATTCTACTAGGTTGAGAATGCCCAATTTATTACTTAGAGAAATCCCTTATCATCTACTTTATTAATGCAACTAGCTGGTGTAATCAGGTCACAGACACACAGTTTATTCTCTTTACACTTCCTTCAGAGAATGGGCTAGTTCTTAGTTCTTTCTAGTAGCTGAATAAAAAGTTACTGAAATAATGAATTTAAACAACTTATGCATAGCTAAAATGTGCCAAAGCCAACCACAGCATTCCCAGAGTTAGTTGGTTATATTGTCGTTTGACATCTTTTCTATTTTTCTTTGTAATATACTTAATTGTTTGCATTCCTGTCTCTTCGAATAAATTTTGTATTCTTAAGGGTAGACTCTGCATCAGGTTATCTGTGTTTAGGTAATGAGAGCTTAAATAAAGTGGCCATAACAGTACATCTGTTCTGAATTCATACATTTCCAAGAGAGTAAGAAGAGCCAAAGTTTGATGCAAGATTTTGGACTAGAGAGTCTTGGAAAATTAATACAAATAGGAAATCTAAAGTACAATGAGTGTGGTGGGGTTCACACATAATGTTCTTCCATTCCTTTTTATAATGAAATTACTGTCTTTCTCCTTTAGAATACAGCACAATCTGTAATTGTCTGCAATGTGATAGAATATAAAATATTTCTGAGGATATTGTGGGAAGAGAATGTAATAAGCCAGACAATTACCCTTGTGGAAGAATCCAAGAGAAAGATAAAGGAAGACCAAAGACAAATGGTAGGAGTTACTGGAGAGCAAAAATGGGATTACGATAATGTGGTAATATTTAAGTCTGATGGGGACAAAAGTTTTAAGAAAAATTAAAGCTGAGAAATTTTATTGAATTGAATAATTGGAAGAAAGAAGTGCAGGTTTACTAGAGATCTGAAAATATCATTGAGGAAAATGTAGGAAGCAGAAGCAGTAACTATAGAACTTTTCACCAGTGATTAGAAATAGAAACATTAGATAGCAGATTTGTAGGAGTGGCAGAGTCATGAAAATCTTTTGGGTTTGCTTTTGTTTTTGTTTTTAAGATTTTATTTATTTATTTATTTGAGAGAGAGAGAGAGAGCACACGCACAAACAGGGGGAAGGGCAGAGGGAGAGGGAGAAGCAGGCTCTCCACTGAGCAAAGAGCCAGATGCGGCTGGATCCCAGACCCTGGGATCATGACCTGAGCCAAAGGCAGACCCTTGACCAACTGAACCACCCAGGCGCCCCTTGCTTTTGTTTTTTATTTCAAGACAAAGCAAAGGCTAGACAAGCCTTTGGAGAAGAGTGGAGATGAGGGAGGATACAAACAAAAGATGAGCTAATTGACCAAGATGAGATAACTGAAACTCTCTGAAGGGATAGGAAGGAAGTGAATTTAGAGGCAAATCGAGGAATGAATTTTACAAAGGAACAGAGACACATATTTCTCTGAATCAAAAAAGAAAGACTAAAAAAGATGTGTATAATTAGAGAGAATTAGAGGTTGTAAGTTGGTAGATGAAGAGGCCCAGGCTAGATTGCTTGAATGTCTTAATTAAGGTATAAGGTGTACATGGAAGAGAGGAATGTACTGCTGTCCTTCTTAGCCCAAAGCCAAACTAGAAGGATCAACCTGGGTACTCTCCTCCATGGAAATCCCTGAGGCCACAGAAGCCAGGCTGGCATGCAGTTCTCCAGTTGAGGAGAGTAGCCATGGACAAAAGAACTGGACTGACAGTGAAAGGGACCATGTATGCAGAGCACCTACTTCAAAAGCAGAAGAACATCCTAAGCGGCAAGCAATTGGTGCATGCATATGGGGCAGTTAAACCAGGTTTGCCTATTTCTCAGTTAAATATAAATTCGAAGAGTTAATGGATATAAACTCTTTGGGATTTGAAGTTAATTCCAT
Organism: Mirounga angustirostris; assembly: GCF_029215605.1. Classification (NCBI taxonomy): domain Eukaryota; kingdom Metazoa; phylum Chordata; class Mammalia; order Carnivora; family Phocidae; genus Mirounga; species Mirounga angustirostris. Next base: position 18,014,285 of record NW_026991712.1, on the reverse strand, counting down.
TTGAACAAACGGAGGGATAGTGTGATGGAAAAGAGTTTTCTTTTGGATTTTGGCATGCAGAAATCAAGATTTGCAAATGCCCCATATGAAATCCAGCTTTTAAAATGCTGAGACCCATTGGACTTCAATAGAATTCTGACACATACGTGTAGAACAATTCTAATTCCGTCCGGTTGCTCATTTCTTCTCTTGCATTATGCAGTGCTGACAGAGTGGCCACATTTCCCAAGAGCTCCATTTTCTTCAATGCAGATGTTGCTCCAGTTGTGATTTTTAAAAACTGAATGTTGCAGATTTACCCATTGTTTTCTTTTCATGCTGTGACTAATTCAAACTATGGCCAAAGGTTGACCTGGTCTCTAAGAGAAAGAGTCACAAATCTGCCTGTTCTTCTGTCCATGGAGAACCCAGGGACTCAGGGGGACATCCCTGCAAATACTAGATACTCTCCTGTAGCTAACCAAGTACCAAGTGAAACACATTTTTGAATACAAGTCTATTTTCTTATTTTCATTATTCCTGACCTATGCATCATTCTTTTCCCTTAGAGGAAAATGCATTCTCTTAGATATGCACTTGCTGTAAATTTTGTTTTACAGAGCATCAGCCTTCTCAGACTGAAAGAATAATTCTAATGTATTTACGATCAATGCTCTTTACATGTAAATAGAGGCTTCTTTTTTTTTTTTTTTTTTTTCCTGGCACCTATTTGGGTTAAGCAGGTGTATCTCTGATCTCTTTACAGAATGCAGGCTAGAGGTTTGAATATAAAATGTTAAGAGGTATTAACATTCATTCAGATTACTGTTTTTAGAAAAGCATAGATGATAGAACAGGTAAAGGAAATTAAAGAGAAACAAATGCAGACCAGATGTTGGATGGCAAGTTTCCACTCTGAGAATAATAAATGCAGACACTGGGCTGCCAGATGAGGTTAAAGAGCAGAGATACCAACTTAATTTAATAAAGAAATAGATGCTCTTCTTTGGAAAGGCTGATGCCAATTGAGACAAATAATGAGTATATGAAACTGAGTTTTCTTTTCCTCTCTCATTTTTTTTTTTTTTTTGTGGAAAATTACATATGAATAGACAGGGCCAGCATTACCAATGACTCTAACTTGCCAGAGCTTTAAACATCTAAACACTGTAGTAAAGAAGGCCTAATATCCCTATGGTTTTACTTCCCTGGGGGTCTTTACAAGGAGGGGGGCATGGCTCAAGAGTCTCAGAGGGATGGAAGAAAATGAGATAAAGGAGGAAACTATACATAATTAACCGAAGCACTTGGGTTCAATCAATATTCTTCTGAGCTATGTGTCCAGCAAGTGTTTGACTCAAGCTTGGAGAAACTCTATGTGGTGGTTATATTTGTTCAGGTTCTAGATGAGAAAACATGGGTGCAAAGACACTCTGAGATCTGATGAAGGTCATAGTGCTAAGTGGCCAATGAAGATTCTGATCACCCTGCCCAGCGTCCATAGTAAGACAAGCTCAATATCTTATTCTTTTTCCCCATATTTGCCATATAGCTGGTATCAGCACTGTGTTAGTTTCAAATATCTGCTGAAAAAAATTACCATAAACTTAGTGCTTAAAACAGCATGTATTTATTGTCTTTGAGTTCTCTACATTTAAAGTCTGATATGGGTCTCACTGGCCCAATATTAAGGTGACAACCATGCTGTCTTTCTTTATGGAGACTAGGGGATAATAAGTTTCCTTGTGTTTTGTTTTTTGTTTTCATCTTCATTGGGCCACCCATACCCCTTGGCTTTTGGCCACCTTCCTTCATCTTCAAAGCCAGCAATGTTGAACCTCTCTGATCTTTAGTTTTTCATCACATTTCCCTCTGATTCTATCTTACCTGCCTCACACTTCCACTTCTAAGAACAACTGTGATTACGTTAGGCTCACCTGAGTACTCCGGGATAATCTCCCCTTCCCAAGGTCCTTAACTGAATCACATCCACAAAATTCTTTTTGCCATGGAAGGCAACAGAGTGACTGGTTCCAAAGATCAGGATTTGGGCACCCTAGGACATTATTCTGCCTACCACAAGCATACAGCCTCTCAATCCTCCAGTGAGCCTTCTCCACCACTCCATCTAACTGTTTCCAGGGTTCATCTTGCTATTTGTGTCTTTTCTTCTTTTCTTAGTTCTGCCAACTGAATGCCCTTCTTGATCCTTATGCTCTAGAATAGATCCATGGTTAAGAATTATTTCTCCTGATTGATCTCTGTACGGCCTATGAGAGTGAATAGTGTCACTCAAGGAGAGAGGCATACAGAATGATTTCCTTTCTTTAGATAGTTCATAACGTGGACAAAACACATGGGCAACGTTGTTGCAACAGCGTGGGAAAGCAGGCTCTGGGATGGAGTTTAATGTGTAGGTACTTATTCAAGAGTTGAAATTCACCTCTGAGGAAGAGAAGGGAAGGAAACAGAAGTGGGCCAAGGGAGAAGTTGAGCAGAGAAGCAGGTCTGAAAATGGCCTTGGACAACCCAGTGGGGTCCTCCAGACCTGGAAGGATTCTTCAGGTATGTCTTGAGGTGGGCTGCAAAACTGGACGTTTACCACTGCATTGATGTGTTTCTGAATAAACCATGCCTCTTTCCACAGCTGAGGCAAGCCCTTTCCTGAAGGGGGGGTCTGAGTGGCCCATCACTGGGCACACCATAATTCCCTTCTTCCCTAATGGCCTCCTGTTTTCTCTTCTTTGTTTCTTCCCCTTTCAATTGTCACTTCAACTCTTACCCCTTTACCTTCAACAGTTCTGCGTATTGAGTTTGCTGAGCATGAATACTGAATCTGTTCATTTTGCAGAAGACAGAGAACAGCTCTCATGGCTTACACAGTACACCCTTACTCTGGATATTATATGAAAGTATATGATCACATCATAGGAGGGACCCATGGCCAAGAGCACATTTAGTATGGTTTATGGCCCTCCAACAAGTATTTGGGGTTTGGAAGATTGTGTTTTAATCTCTTGGATTTTCCTTTGCTGTTCTTACCATGATATGGAATTTTCTCCATATTTTATGCATTTATTTTTTTTCCTTTATCATGATATCCTTCTGCATTTCTTTGTCTCCCAAAGACAATCATTTTAGTATGTATAATTGAGTATAGTTTTATGGATGTTTTTGTGTTGTTTCAAAAATAGGCTGGTTTTTTTTGTGTACCACTTGGCTAATTCTCTCAGATAAGCAAGTAAAACTTTGATTCTTCCACTGGTGTTGCACATTTTCCCTAACCCCAACAACCAGCACTTCATCACACAAAGTTAGGAATTAGACACTGTAACTCTATGCCTTTAATGTTTCTTGCCTTCAACTGTTTTTTTATATCCCCCTGCTAACTTCTCAGTTCAGTCTGCAATTCTCTAACTTTTCAACTGCAGCAACCTCTATCCACTTCCAGGTTCTGCTTGCTGTTTTCCCCAATCTTTTCCACTCCATAAGTTACCAAAAGGACATTCATCTTGTTCCACAGAGCTAAGCATGCTTGAAAATCTTCACTAGTTCTTCGTTGGCAATTCTATTTCCACAAAATATATGATCTCGTAAAATATATTTGTTTATACTACCCAAAATATATCTTTGGTTGTCTAGTTTCCATGTCTTTGTCTATGTGATCCTCTTTGCTTGATGTGTTTTCCCTGAATCTCTGGTGTATGAATCCTTCTTCTCCTTCCGAATTTTTTATAATTCCTCCTCTCTAAAACCTGCCCTCATTTCATTTCTCTCCCAGATGCTCATTCTCTCTCTCTCTCTCTCTGTCTCATATTTATCCATGTTTGCTTTTACTCATGGTCTTGGGTAGCCCCAAACACATTCTACTTTGTATCATATTGGCCAATCCAATCAGAATATAAACACCATGTAGACAAGGACTCAATACCTTATACAGTACACTCTCCACAGCATCCTATACAGGACTCTGGGAATATTAGATGTTGGATAAATTACTGCTGAGCTGCATTTGAAATGTAAACATTCCTTGGTGAGCAGAGCATAAGATCTAGAGTTGTCCAATCACTATGTCGTACACCTGAATCTAATGTAACATTGTGTGTCAACTCTACTTCAATTAAAAATAAAATAAAATGTACTCTTGCTGATTACATTGAGCTTAGTTTAAAAGAAGTTGGAAATTGTGAAATAAAGAGTCATTAAATATTCAGAAAATCACCAGAGAAAATTCTACAGCTAGAGTATCCATCCTCAGAGGCCATATTCAGGAACTACTTGGTTCTTTTCTAAGAATCACTCATTATTCTTACAGCTGGGAAGCCTTGAGAAAATGTTCTAGTTTGAGAGATCACCTTTTTCACAGGCTGATGCCAAGCTAAAATAAATTCCATGAAAAAAGAAATATTCCAAAGCAAACCAGGAAATAGCAAACAGAAAATACCCTTTTCTTTATCCTTGTGAGTTTATTTTCTTAGCATTGGTCTTTTTCCTTTCCTTTAGTTTGGTGTCTCTTGTTAGAAAAAACAGGCACAAATTATACAGCTCATTCTCTATAGATGCCCATTTTTCTTATGTTGCAGACACTGTAGTGAGATAATTTATTACAAACTCTTTGCTACAGAAAATCTTTCTCTCTCCATTCTTATCCCAATCAAAATTAGGACCCCCCCCCCAATTTCTTACACAACAATATCAGTTGGTGTCCTGTGGTCCTATTTTCTTACAGAGAGTAGTTGGTGACATAAATAGTATTTAGCTTGATAATTAGGAAAAAAAAAAGTTGAAACTATGGGCATTGTACTATATTGGTATAGCTTATATAAACCATAAAATAGAGTTTTTGCAAAACTCTATATTCTGGAAAACACACATCTTGACTCTACAGTCTAATAGCAAACATGGAATTCTATACACTTCTTAGTAATTCAATATACTTATTAGCATTTAAGGTTCTGAGAAGTCCTACATAAAAGAAACCTATTAAAATGTTTTCATAGCCAGGGTTTTATTTTTGCCTTATATGCCTCCCTTCTTTGTAAAAAAAATAGATAATTTATTAGTGTTTATAAGATATTTGAGATCTGCAGATCTATACCAAGTTAGACTTAGCTAGAAATGACAAGAATATCATAGTGTTTGGAAAAGATTGAAGTTTCTTTCTTTTTCATGAGAGAACAAGTCCAAAAGTAGGCATTACATAGCTATTATAATGGCTCCATAGTGCTGTTGGGACATAAGCTCCAATTTCTCTACTCCATCATTATAATATGTGGTTTTCCTCTTCATGGTCATTTCATAGTAAAAACTGGCTGATGGTTCTCTGATCCCTAAATTGGTGCTAGAACCCAGAAGAAAAAGAAATGATAAGATGGCAAAGCCAAGATAAAATCTTTTGAAGAGATCTTTCTAGAATTACCATTGATCATTACTACTTACACTACTTTGGTGCTTAGTCACATGGTTACACATAGTTCCAAGGGAGGAAGGAAATATAGTCTTTAATCCCAGGTGGGCATATTCCCACCAAAAATAAAACTTCCACTGCTCAGGAGAAAGAACAGTTTAGATGTCATGGTGGGAAACTATCAATCTTTTCAACAATTACTGTAAATCTAAAGTGTTGAAATAAATTACCATTGGGTTAATTGGCTCTAGTTTTCCAGCCTTCCTTTATTCATGTCTTTTGGTTTCCTACCATGGTGATTCTAGGTTGAACCATGTAAATTGCTTTGGCCATTAGGATAATTACTGACTTGCCATAAGCAGAGGCATAGAAAATACTTGTGGGTGTTCACTTCCTCTTTTGAATCCCTCCCACACCATGAGAACAATCCCAGAAAAGTCTCTTGGAAAAAGAGAGACCATGTGGTACAAAGTCTTGTCATCCCAGTTGAAAATATCCTAGAAGAGTTAACCTCTCTCCAACTGACATAAATGCATGAGGAAGCTCAGCTGAGATCAGCCATGCCTGGGTCAGATGGGCAGAACCACTCAGCTGATTCATAGACTTTGGAGAAATCATAAATAGATGTTGTTTTAAGTCACTAAGTTTTCAGGTGGTTTGTTACATGGCACAACTAATTGTAGCTAGCTGATAGAAAACAGCTGTCTATGTTAATTCTTTCTGCCAAACAAAGCAGTTGAGGAGTGATTAAGTAAACTATTAAAATAACGACCTACCCGGGATATTTTTGAAAAGCTGGGAAATAGTGGAATTTGTAGCAAAAGCAAGGGCAACTTTGAGGTAATGGGTCTCTGTTGTTGTCAACCAACTTCCTCCCCATCCCTTATTACATTCAGTGAGTGCCCCTCTGTACCTGCTGCTCAATGCTTTTAAACAAGGCTCCCATCTCCACGAATGATCTACAAACCCTATGCCCATTCTACAATATTTATTTGAATTTTACCTAATCCTGTTTAGTTCTTCTATAGTCCACTCAGGTTGAAGCTAACTGATTAACTGAATAAAATACTCTGGTTTAATGTTATGAAACTGAGGATTATTTATACATAATCATATAGTATAAGATTTAGGCAGTGATTTCTAAACTATAATATATTCCAGAATTGCCCATATAGTAAAATTATGTTTAAACTATATTATATATAATGTACAACACATACAAAAATGTTATATATACATATAGGATATCTATACAGATATATATCTTCTTGAATCTTGATACAATGACTATTTCTAAGTGTTTACATTTGAAAAATCCACAGGGAATTATGAGGAACACTTAAGATTGAGAAATATTGCCCAAAGGGATATTAATATGTACTGACATTTCTATTGTGGAATGGGACACGTTAGTGTACTTTTTTTTTTCTATTTTACATTTTTAAAATTTTATTATGTTATGTTAATCACCATACATTACATCATTAGTTTTTGATGTAGTGTTCCATGATTCATTGTTTGCATATAACACCCAGTGCTCCATTCAGTACATGCCCTCCTTAATACCCATCATCAGGCTATCCCATCCCCCCACCCCCCTCCCCTCTAGAACCCTCAGTTTGTTTCTCAGAGTCTATAGTCTCTCATGGTTAGTCTCCCCCTCTGATTTCCCCCCCTTCATTTTTCCCTTCCTACTATCTTCTTCTTTTTCTTTTTTAAACATATAATGTATTATTTGTTTCAGAGGTACAGGTCTGTGATTCAACAGTTTTACACACACAATTCACAGCGCTCACCATAGCACATACCCTCCCCAGTGTCTATCACCTAGCCACCCCAATCACTTCAAAAGACAGATGCTTATTGAATATACATAATAGATCATGCCTTGCTACCTAAAAGTTGGAAATAATGCAAAGTCATTCCTTTAAATAAAGATTATTCATTATATGCGACTTTTTTAAACCTTGACAATTGTTTGATGCTAGAATGCTTTTAATTTCAAGTAAATCCACCTAACAGTGGCTGAAACAAACAAGGGATTGCTTTTTTGTGCCTCTCTCTTCAAATTACAAGGCATCTGGAGAGAGCTAGCTGCTGGCAGTGGTTCAACAGCTCAGCTGCATCAGGGTGACTCTCAGATATTCCCAGCTTGTACTTATGTACAAGGTGAATGCTGCAAATTTAGGCATCATACCCATGGATTTTAAGGCAGACAGAAGGAGAAGTGTACTCTCCTCCAGTGTACTCTCAAAAGCAAACACTCTTCAAGAAGCCTCTGCTTATGTTTCATTTATCTAATGCTGTGTTAAAAAGCTATCCTTGGATAAAAGGGAGGCTGGGGAGATCCTACAAATCCCCAAGGTGGTGTAAAGATTGAAACACCTAAAGGAAATAAAGTGCTCTGCAGACTGCCTAATACATAGTAAGCCTGCTGAAAGAGGTGTTATGAAACCAAAAATAATAACAACAGTAACAAAAACTCAAAAAACAAAAAACTGTGCTCAGGATTTTCAATTGCATGGTAGCAATATCTTTCATTGTATCATCATGAAAATTAAATGAGACAATTTCAGAAAGAAATTTATTGTGCTCTTACCAGGGTCAGATATTCTTGGCTTTGGGGACAAGTTAGAATAGTACAGACATAGATTCTCTATTCACAGAGCTCACTTTCTAATAGGGGAAACTGATCATAAATAAACAGCTTCAAGAACTGATAAATCCATGAAGAAGACAAAAGTAGGTTAAGTTGCAGAAAGGGATTTGTGCTTGCCAGAGTGAGTGGGAGGCAACAATGGTTAAGGAAGATCTCTCTGAGGCAGAGATATAGACCAGATTATTAGAAAGTAGAACATTCCAAACAAAAGTTTTAGCTAAGAAAAGGGACTTGGATTTTGTATGTGAAAACAAATTTAAGCAAGTGTGGCTGAAAATCAATACACAGAATTAAGAGTAAAGAGAAGTCATCTGAGCCAACTCAGGCAAACCCTGTTTACTATTAGGGCCTTATATTTGGATAAAGTATAATGGAACACCATTGGCTGATATTTTAATCAGTGGGGTTTATGATTTAAGGAATGCTTTTAAAAAGATAACCATGGCTTCCACGTAGAAGACAGAGCAAAGAAACGCAATATTAGAGGCAGGGAGACCAATAAGAAGCTTCTGTGCTGTTCTAGTTGAGAAATAGAAATGGCTCAGATTGTAGAAGTGGCAACAAAGATAAGTGATTGGATTCAGGGTATATTTTGAAGGTATATCCTCCTGGATCCTCTGATTTATTAGATGTACAACATGAAGGAAATAGATGAATTCAAGATGACTTCTAGATTTTAAAACAAAACAACTGAGTGAAAAATAGTGTCATTTACTAAGATTAGCAAAAACTTGGAGGAAGAGTCATTTGGGGGCATGTGGAGGAAAATAGCTCTGTTCTTGCCAATGTAATTTTGACATGCTTATTGTACTCTCAAAAGCAAACACAAAATAGAGCATATACAATTATGACTATGCAGCTCAGGAGAGACTTTTAGATTGGAGATATAAATTGAAGGTCACTAGTTTTTATACATTATTTGAGGACATACAGTATCCAAGGGGAAAATGTAAATAGAGAAGAAAATATGGCAAAAGAGCCTGGAACATGACTAAATCTATTAAGAAGGTCAAGGAGTACGACATAGAAAAGATAGAAAAAGTTGGGGTCATGCAAACTAAGAAAGGAAAATATTTTTAGAGCAAAGGAATTATTTCAACTCTTAAATGAGTGTGAGAGTCTTGGTAAGACAAAGACAGAATACCAATCATGGGTTCTGATGATACTGGGTTCACTAGCAGCCTAGCTGGGAGACATTTTACTGAGAGGTTGGAATTAAAAGACCAACTGGAGTTGTCTGAAAAGGGACTGAGTGTCAAGGAAGAGGGAACAGGAAGAGTAGGTGGTGTTTTGAAGAGCTTAGTGTTGAAGCATATTGGGGAATTGGGAACCTAACTAAAGGAATCAGGTGGTCAAAATTTCTTTGCATGTGCATTTTGTTTGTTGGCTTGCTTGTTGGTTTGTTTTGACAGGACTGCTAAGGCATGCCTTTATGCCTACAGAAATGACTAGGAAGAAAGTAACTGATGACACAATAGAATGAGGGAAAAATTGGTATAGTGGGAAATGTGTCTTCACAAGACAATACCAGGGTAAACACCAAATTATAACCAATCGTTCCAGACCAGTACTTGTTTACTTCACATAGCACAGTGAAATGATAACATAGTTTGGATTTCAGGATATGGTACAACCATTAAGACTAGCTTAGTTCTTGAGGGTTGCTGGAGTGGTGGGGGGTGGGAGGGATGGGGTGGTTGGGTGATAGACACTGGGGAGGGTATGTGCTATGGTGAGCGCCGTGAATTGTGTAAGACTGTTGAATCACAGACCTGTGCCTCTGAAACAAATAATACATTATATGTTTTAAAAAAAGAAGATAGTAGGAAGGGAAGAATGAAGGGGGGGAAATCGGAGGGGGAGACGAACCATGAGAGACTATGGTCTCTGAGAAACAAACTGAGGGTTCTAGAGGGGGAGGGGTGGGGGGATGGGTTAGCCTGGTGATGGGTATTAAAGAGGGCACGTATCAAATGGAGCACTGGTGTTATATGCAAACAATGAATCATGGAACACTACATCAAAAACGAATGATGTAATGTATGGTGATTAACATAATAAAATAAAATTTTTTAAAAAGACTAGCTTAGTTCTATGATGCTCCATAATTAATGATGTGCAGTTGATAAAGATGAAAAATTTGCCCTAAAAGAAGTTGAAAAGAGTTTTTAAAAAGTGTTGTGCTTCGGCTACTTCTTCCAAAGAAAACTGACAGAATTTACAGGAAAAAAAAAACACAAAAGAAGGTGTGACGTGGTCTCCACTTCTCAAACCACTGTAGCAGGGCACAAAAGTGAAAAGAAGTATGTGGTTGAAATGGTCTTAATCATTAATAAAAGATAAGGAGTCCGCAACTCTAGAAATGTGGGCAAAGATTCACAACTGCAGACAGGCTCTTCCTGAACTCTGTAGAGTAAAACTAATGATAAGGACACAAAGGAGGTCAACCACAGGGAATCCCACAAAAAGCAAAATAAAAAATGTGTGAACTGTGTGTGTAAACACATGAACAGCAAAGTATAAAGCTTTTTTCCATGACAGTAATAGAACAGTCCCAAATGCGTTACTCGTGTAATAAAGGCAATGACGTTAGGAGATGAGTTGTCTCAGTGTTAGTCCAGGCCTTTCCTCGATTTGAACAGTTAATACACAAAATTCCCTCTGCAGTTGTCACGTTGCAAAGGGACACCATTGGACTTGTGGGGTATCTCTATCACCAAGTCAACGAAGCACGTCACAGATGCTATTCAGAACGCGGGCTCTGATGGCTGCCCTGTAGTTTCTACTTAAAGGCACCTAAGTGGATTCACCATACAAACTGACAAGTTACTAAAAAAAATATTTGGGAATGAAGTGAAAACTAATTCCGAAACTTCTGTTCAAGCCAATTTGGTTGATACTTTTATATTCTCAGGCACACAAAGAAGGTTTCCTGGGAGTCATTTTTGTTCAGTGTCTGCATTTCACAACATTTATTGGTTTTATGCAATGCTCTTGACTCTCCCTCTCCCCCCACCCCCAAAGCACTTTCACATGTGGACTTACTTTAGACTCAGGACATTTTGGGGAGATGGATAGGATGGCCATATTCATCTGCATTTTCTAAGCCAGAAGTTTCTTCAGAATGGGAGATTAAACCATAACCAAAGAAATCTCCCACTCCCCCATGCTTGTGTTCCCTCTCTAGCTGTGTCTCTGTCAAATAAATGGAAAAAAAAAAAGAAAAGAAAAGAAATCTCCATAAATGACCTGTGGAGGACCTGTGGTTTCAGTTGGAACTACCTGCTTCTGGTCATATCTGAACTCCCTAAAAGCATGTTCTTTGGCAAAATTACCTCAAATACTAAGGATCTGGAATTGCAGCCAAACATTCTTACATATCCAGATATACTGACCTGGCAGAAATGTTACAGGAAGGGGGTGAAATGTAAATCCATACAGCAGCTACACAATTTATGTATTTTGCAAGATTATGTATTCCTCTATAGGAAATTGGGAAATAATAGTTTAAATTATCCTCAAAGATCATACTTTATTAAAACTAACTGGTCTGTTAAATTTACAAGTATTTTTCTCCTATCTGCTTCTTAAAAAAGAGGGGGTGGGGAAAAGAAGAGAAAATAAATTTCAAAAAGATTTTGCCTTCATTTAGATATTTTTGTGGTACCTTCCATTCTGGGCTTTTACTGTCATGGTCATAAATAAAATCAATTTCTGATGATTTTTCTTCAAAGTTTTAATTTTTTCTTTTTGTCATTAGTTATGATTTTCATTTTCTTTCATATGAATATGAGAAAGAAATTTTGAAAGAAATTTTTGAAATTTGGAAGGAAACAAAACTCCGACTACAGAGAAATATCTACTGCATGTCTTCTTGGAAGTAATATATTTAAACAAACTGATCCATAGACCTATAGCTTGAAAAATCTCAGCTTTATTTTTAAGTGTCCTGCATGTTTGAGCCCCTAAGAATGAGGTACCAGAAGCAGAGTTAAAGCACACATTTTGCTATCTAAAAATCTTTACCTCAGAAAAAAATAACTGATTCCTGTCCTCGTTTGCCACACAGTTTGTGTGCATTTATGTGTGTTTTTTAATATAGAGCCCAATTGTGACATATTTGTTTTCTTTTGTATTCTCCCAACTGGCTGAAAATTAGCCAGATGAATAATCTGGCGTCAGTTTTCTGATCCCTTCTCTGAAGCCTGGTATTAGCAGTTGAGTTCATTTAACTCTCTCCTCCACTCCGGCTTTAAGGTCTCTGTGCAGAAATTTACCTGCACACCAAGTCCTACTTAGTTGCCTAAAAGAAAAACTCTTTTACACAGAAAAATTCCATTTGTCAAAGAATACACCTACATACTATCATTTTAGATAAAAGTACCAGTTGGAATTATTCGAGAACCATGCAGAATTTTTCTGGCAGCAATTACTGACAAATATCGTCCGAGGCTGCATGCGGGATGGAGATTCCCATGGAAAAGAGAGTAGCTCCAAAATCCTAACAGTACCATGTGGTCTGGCCAATTCATGAACTAAAGCTTTTCAAACTGTATAGAAATGCATTACTTCAAAGCACTTCCACAGTTGTTATATTATTTTCACATTAGCTCTATAGGATAAGGGTAAAGCAGACAATTATCATTCCCATTTTATGGACAGACAAAGGCACAGCTCCCATTGTCAATTTCCTTATTTCTCCTAATGTCACCAGTATTCTCTTGGAAGTTTATCTGTTCATTACTTTTTAATAGAATCCACTGAGCTGTTACTAGGATTCATTCTTTTCCCTCCATTTCTGGTGTCAACATTCTAGACCACCAATTCTTCTCATGTGCCAAGATTACTTCCATAACATTCTAGATTTCTCCCTAGCTATGTTCTCTTCTCCTTTTAGGTTGTGTTCAAAGTGACATAGTTAGAAAAGATGCACTAAGTAAAAAAAAAAAAAAAAAAAAAAAAAGAATGTTCCAGAAAGGGAACATCAGATCAGCTTGGAGTGTTCTTGTGGAACTATAAGATGTTTAGTGTCCTGGAGATTGTAATAGAATGTAAGGGGTTGTGTTAGATGAGGCCATGAGATAAAGTGGGAGCAGGTTATATCGACATTTATATTCCATGTCAAAGAAGGTTTATGCTGAAAGCAAGGACATTTTAAGAGCTTTATGTACAAAAATTGCATAATCAAATGTGGATGCTTGCAAAATCAACCACACTCACGTTATAAAATGAAGACAATATATTAGTACATAGAGAGACCATACAGTTTGGGATGGGAGATAATTAATTTGGGAGCCTGTCAGTAATCTGGCCAAGTGATTACGGTATTCTGTATTAAAGTGCTGGCAATGGGGTGAGTAAAGGTAGATTGGTTTAAAAATATAGAGGAAATAGACTTAAAATACATGGTTAACAATTGGAAGTAGAAGCAACCTATTAAAAAAATAAAAAATAATTCATAAACTCTCACTTAAGAACTGATTTTTAATGGTGCTTTTCCCCAAATAGCTAACAACAAGAGTTAAGTTCTAAGTTGGAAATGATGAGCCTGAAATGATTGGGTATATCCAGATGGGGATGTCTCATGGACAGTTTACTGTACATGATTGAGGGTCAGGAAAGATACACACTTAGGTGTCATCTGTCTAAATGGAGCGGCTGTTGAATAAATACACATCTGGTTATGTGTTATACGCAGGATGTTAAAAAGGGTGCTATTTATTTCATCTATCTTCTCTACTTTGGGCACCAGTTTGGGATCGAATATATAAAATAATTCTTTATCCAAAGTGGGTAACTTTAATTTTACTAAAACAATTAAAAAGGTGGTATAAAGCATAAAAATAAAACAAAGTCATGTACTTACTATGAACAAGACACTATTCTAAATCACTTGCTCTTTTTGCCATGTAATCTACTTAGAAACTCAACAGTAGTCCTCACTTTACAGTAGCTCAAAGACATAAAATAAAGGACCCTCATTTCCTTAGAAGTCCAGGAATGGAGCCAAATTATGTATACAGTTTCTTGAAACAACATGATTAACTCGCATTTCTGAATGATTGCTCTATGTCTAGTATGACACTAGATACTGTGTACTAAAGTCTCTATTTTATTTTACATTAGGTTATACTACATAACCTGGTGTAATGAATGGCACAGTTAAATGTAAACACAAACACATAGATGCACAGGTACCCAAAGGAATTTACAATTCATAGACACCTAAGTTCAGTGTATTTCAGTCCCTCTTTTCTGAGAAGCACAGAGCAGGGAAAGCCACCCACCTGCTCCCAGCGCCCCTGAACCCTGATCCAGAAAAAGCCTGACCTGGTGGGATAGGAAAAGTTAATTCTCTAACAGTGAACAAGGTTTAGAAAGAGCTTAGGTTAACTCCTGTGATTTCCTATCTACATCCCATTTTTAAGGTAATTCTATTTGAATGGCCTTTTCAAAATTGAAGTTCTATATGCTCATGCTATTTCCTCACCTGGCTTGTTTAGTTGGATCCTCAGGGTTCTTGTTCTAATTCCTCTTATCTAGTCCCATTTGATAAATTGGCATTTTGCCCTCACTTCAACTAGGCCGAATTATTCTTTGCACTGCTGATCTTTCTGTGTGTTTTTTGTTTGTTTGTTTGTTTGTTTGTTTGTTTGGGGGTTTTTCGGTGCTTTTCTTTAGTCTCCGGGCTTCTCCTTTGTTACTCTGCCCTGAGATCCAGTCCCCAGTCTCCCTGCTTTGCTCTGTCATGCAAATCTGATTGCAGCAAACTGCATTTCTGGATGGTTTTAACTAGCAAATGGAAGTGTTAGCAGTGCTGGGAGGAAGGACAATCTAGGGTATTCCTTCCCTTCATTGGCTTTGGGCGCTGGTTTCAGGGGTGGCTGTGTGTCCTCCAGGATCCTATATTTTACTCAATGTGCTGCTGGCTTCTGGCGTCTGTTCTATCTCCTTTAATTCTCCAGCCCAGGGAGTGTTCCTGGCCCTCTGCTTTGTTAATCTCTGGTTTGTTTCACTGTCCTCTGATTGGCTTCTCAGCCTCCAACACTTTCATAGCTATTTTGCTGTATGCAATGTCTTCCACTGAACTACCGGGCATTAACCGTGTTTTCTTGATTGGTCCCACATCAGTATACCTTTTCATCTACTTCTAGCTGAGAATCTTCCAGCTGAATTTGAACTGAATAAGGACAAGATAATGATAAACCAAAAATAAGTATTTTCCCTACGATCCAGCCTTGATTTTTTTCCCATCACACTCTCTTTGATTTTCCTTAGTTTATTCTTTATACTCCTCTCTTCTCGACTATTTTCTTAGGTTTTCCTCACTACCTCAGATTGCTTTTGCTCATTTATTACTTACTTGTTTGTTCATTTGTTGTCATATCCCATGCTCTTCCACATTGGGATCAGTACTTTTTTATACCATTTCTAACAGAGGCTTGCCAAGATATTTTAGGCTCTCGTACAAAAAGGTTAAAATTTAGACTTTGTATATTCATTTTTCCATAGTAGATGTCAATTTTATCTCGAGTTCAAATATGTTTAATGTGGAAAATACAACTTTACTTCCATAGCATTCCCTACAAAATTGTTAGCTACAGTTGTCAGCAAATACTCAAGAATTCAAGAGTGGCTTTTAGATCTCTGCTCAAAGGGTGGCCTTTATTAATGTCCTTGGCTTTTGTAAAGAAAAGATGTATTTCCAATGAGTCTTGATTCATCACACTTGCACGGAGTCATACACACACGCACACTACAAAAAAACAGCAAAACAATTTTTCTACTTTTCCTTTTGCATTATTAATCACTGTCTCTGCCTGGTGTTTAACCACTTTTGGCATATCTACGTAAGCTGTAGAAATATGTATCATGTCCTATCTTTTCATGGAGTTTTTTTCTTTCTTTCCCAATAAATAATGAACTTTTTGAATAGCTAAATCCCACTTGACAGTCTGACAATTTTCCATAAGATTTGGATATAGTAAATGTGTGATAATTGCTAAATAGAACTAAACATAAAAACACTGAAATGTAAAAATGTTTAAAAATCAGAAGTAATTTCTTCTCACTTTGGAATACTGTTAGCTGTTCTTTTTTTTTTTTTTAATCTGTCCTCAGTAGATAGTGCTATTAGGGCTCTAAAAGTAACAAATACTTTCATAATATTCTGCTTGAAAAATGTGTGGCCCAGATTCCATAAGATTATGATGGAAATATCTTCCGGTGCAAAACTGGACACATGGCAGGAAATCAACAAGTGGATGCTGGTTGAAGAAATGAATTGCCCAGGCGCCTGGGTGGCTCAGTTGGTTAAGCGACTGCCTTCGGCTCAGGTCATGATCCTGGAGTCCCTGGATCGAGTCCTGCATCGGGCTCCCTGCTCTGCAGGGAGTCTGCTTCTCCCTCTGACCCTCCCCCCTCTCATGTGCTCTCTCTCTCATTCTCTCTCTTTCAAATAAATAAATAAAATCTTTAAAAAAAAAAAAAAAGAAAAGAAATGAATTGCCCGTCTCTGAGACGAAGTCTCACTTGTCTTCATAACTTCTGTTTTATTCGTATTTTTATCCCTTAGAACTCTTGGCACCAATATTTTGTCAATATACTTCTACAAATAGAACGAATAAGGTAATTTTTAGAAGTTGATTCTCACCTACTTTGATTGTTTTGGAGTCTAACTCCAACTTTTATTGGTGGAAGAAGGGAAAATATTATACCATTGCCTAGGAAATGTTATGTGGATCCTGTCCTTGAGTAGTATAATTTACAAAGGACTTTTATCATGTCATTAATAGATGGCTCGTATCTATCCCTATCCATGGAGCACAGGTAAGGGCCCAGTACATTCCACAGTTATATACCTCTTATGTGTAGTTTATTGTGAGTATTTGAAGGCAGAAATGGCATCCTGTTCATCTTTGTGCTTTAGAGCTTCAAGTCCCACCACACTGCACCACTGGGACTCTGTCCCTCTGAACATTTGTAAGAGTTGCAGGAATATAACTGATATATAATAAATGTTCACTAAATGAATAATTTAATGAAATAATAGATTCAAGCAATTGCCCTGAAAAGCAGGGGAATGAAGCAGCCAGCAGTACTTCCAGGAAGCAACTGAGAAACACCCTTTGGCATTCGCCATTCAATCATCTTAACATCAGCCTTGAAGCTTAAGAAATAAAATTTAGGGCCAAGTAAGCATAGCTCAAGCCAACTACTTTTTCATTCCCCAGGCCACTGGTTGCCTCACTAAATCTCTCACTTCGCTGAATATGTGAAATCAATTATTATTATTATAGGATACAAGAGACAGAAACTCTTTGGAAAATTGTTTTGATTATTAATAAAATATGACAATGTCAAGGCATGAGTTACCACCATAAAACCCCATGTTAGCATTATTTGAATTCAGTGTAACAAAGACAAAAGTAGATTTGTCAAATTACCTCTTTAATTGTGTCT
Source organism: Mirounga angustirostris (assembly GCF_029215605.1). NCBI lineage: Eukaryota > Metazoa > Chordata > Mammalia > Carnivora > Phocidae > Mirounga > Mirounga angustirostris. The sequence goes on along the minus strand of NW_026991712.1, from coordinate 17,996,778 downwards.
CCTATGCATCTCCATTGTGAACGATATACTCACACCAATGCAATGTTCTCAATAGTTGCTTTCTTCCAATAGAGGAACACTGAAAGGTTTTATAAAAATACTGACTTTCAGGTACCCAAAGATCCTAAGGGAGTCATCCCAGATCTAACCTCCCACTCACCTTTGTAAACTTCACTGCCGTTTTATTTCTCTGATTTCTGTCCTTCAGACCAGAACCCTTTGAAGTACTGTGCAGACTATCAGTCCTTGGACTATGTGACAACCTTGGATACTGCCTTAAAGATTTTCCTGATTTGATTTCCAGCTTGAGAATTAGCACAGCTCTACTTTTATTGTGGTGCCCATCTCTGGCCCGTTAGAAGTCCAAACTTCAGCCAACAAAGGCTCAGGGCCCTTTTTCTTCCCCAGGAGGAATGTTCAAACAAGCAGACGAATCATCTCATTCTTCTATAAATAGTGATCCGTGTCCTTTTCCTCACCCTCTTTCCCCATTTAAAACCTCTTTGTTTGCATACTTCATTTGTCTAGTTCTTACTCATAGCTCAAGACTATCTAATCCATCAACTCAGGAAGCTACCCCATACTAACGAATGTGTAGCTGAGCATTTCAAGCATACTTTGACCATGCCTCTCATTTGCCTCTCATCTCCTCTTGCCTCATAGTTGAATAATCTTTTAAGGTATAAATATATTACACTTACAATAACTCTGTGAACGATTATGATTATTTTTTAGGTTTCTAGGGGAGCTGTACTATATAATTCTTGGTATCTCTCACTATACTTGCAAAATGCTTTGCACAAAAGTAAACTAAATAATGGTATACAAATGAGTATTTAAATGTTTAGCTATTTTTGACCAATTATTCTTTTTTTTAAATTTTTTTTTTAAGATTTTATTTATTCATTTGACAGAGAGAGACACAGCGAGAGAGGGAACACAAGCAGGGGGAGTGGGAGAAGGAGAAGCAGGCTTCCCACAGAGCAGGGAGCCCAACGCGGGGCTCAATCCCAGGACCCCGGGACCATGACCCGAGCCGAAGGCAGACGCTTAACGACTGAGTCACCCAGGCACCCCTTTGACCAATTATTCTTAATATTGGCTTATAAATCATACTATGACTTATTACCTTGTGAAATATTTTATTCGTTGTGTATCTAGAAAAGATGACAAATTCAGATCAGCTCCACCATTCCTGTATAATTATAATTATTTTTTAAATGCTCAATAATTTAAATAGTACTTATGTACAATTAATTCTTGATTTGATCTATGGCATAGGTCCCTGCCCAGGTGCTTGGGAAGTTGACTTTCACATGGAGATTTGGATGCGGGAGGTTAATAGGGGAATAAACGAGGGAATAGCCCCTATGCTGCTGTGAGAAACAAAGGATTGGGCAGAAAAGGTTGAACTCCAATGCAAGTGAAAATGAGCCCTTGGTGATCCATGCGGAGCTCTGAGGCTGGAATGACTATTCTCAGATGTTCTGAGTTGAGGCATAGGAACCACTGAAACCCAACATCAACCAGCCACTAAGAGCTCTAACGATGGGAATATACAATTAAGTGAGGTGGCTGTCTTCGTCTGAGTATATGACAGGGAGAGGCCCTTCACTGTTTTCTAACAGCCCTACATGAAGATCATGATTTGGGAGTTATACTAAAATTTAAATCCTGTCTCTATCATTTTCTGTGTTTTCTAAGGCCATTTATTATGAATCAGCTCCTTAATCTGAAAGAAAGTAATTAAAATATAAAATTTTTGAGGTTTAAGAACTCTGTAAAATAAGCAAGATATATTAAATTTTTAGTGTCCAAAAGATACTCAAAAGTGGTATCTGTGTTTGCTTGTTTTTAACAAATTTTAAATCTTCCCTTTCTAGTTAGATTAGTAGTCTCTTAAAGTACGGGACTGTTTTTTTTCTATTTCTACAATTAGAGCCACAATTTCTAGCATAGGTGTTGTATTCTATGGAGGGTAAGATACTGAAAGTGGTTTGAATTCTCAAAGAAGGTGAAGACCATGCTCACTGGCTGTGTAAGCAAATTCTTAAACTAAGTGGAGTTCAGAGGAGATCAAGAAGGCTGAGATACCGCTATGCTCCTTAATCATGTACATACTGCTTTGTTTTATCCTTTCTCTGTTCAATAGGACAAGAACTCAAACATGAATCCTACTGATTTAGACCAAAGATCAATAGCATTTTATTCACTATAAATTGCTTCACTATTTTGAAGGGTCTCCTAGCTCCATTCTGATAACCTAAAGTTAAATATTTCTTTAAAATTGTCCAAATTCTGGGTGCCTGGGTGGCTCAGTTGGTTAAGCGACTGCCTTTGGCTCAGGTCATGATCCTAGAGTCCCTGGATCGAGTCCCGCATGGGGCTCCCTGCTCGGCAGGGAGTCTGCTTTGCCCTCTGACCCTATCCCCTCTCGTGTGTTGCCCTCTCTCATTCTCTCTCTCTCAAATAAATAAAATCTTTTAAAAAATAAATAAAATAAAACAAAAATGTCCAAATTCCAAACCATAAGTCAAACAAAATTGTTGATTGCTTTAGGAAGGGTTTTATGAAGTTAAGAGGAGGCAGAAATACATTGCTTTCAAGGAATTTGTCATTTAAAGTGAATGCAACTGGTCTTGAGATTAGGGACAAGGTAGTCATTGGTATAATAGAAGCAACACAAAATACCAGAGTGATGGACACAATAGTGCTGGTGTATAATTGCAATTTAGATAGCAGGGATTACTGCCTCATATGACACACTGTAAGCTCAAAGCAGATAAAGGGTTATCTATCTTGGGATTTTTGTTTTTATTATGGATATTTTAAAGACATTCCACAATTTGGATCTGTATTTCGATTTCGATCCAATGGTGCTTTAATAACATGTTTTAAAATTCACAGATTTTTTTTTAAAAGGCTTTGGTTTTATCATTTAATCTGTTACTGATTTCTAGCTTTGTAATTGGGGAATGTTGTATTTATTATTTCCAATTTTTTTAATTAATTAATTTTTTTGATGTAGTGTTCCATGATTCATTGTTTGCATATAACACCCAATGCTTCATTCAATACGTGCCCTCTTCAATACCCATCACCAGGCTAACCCATCCCCCCACCCCCCTCCCCTCTAGAACCCTCAGTTTGTTTCTCAGAGTCCACAGTCTTTCATGGCTTATCTCCTCCACCTGTGTGTTAGGGTTGACAAGGGTGATGATTCACATGGGGTCAGCAGTCCCTGCACTGGCACCAACTTGGTTTCAGCTATGCCCACAGGCTAGTTAAGCACACAGAGACTGGACAGCAAGTGAAGAGGCCAGGGTTCTGCTTTCTGTCATCTCTGTCATTAATCAGGCTCATGACCTTGAGATTGTATAGGAGGTTCTATTTTTTTTTTTAAAGATTTTATTTATTTATTTGAGACAGAGAGAATGAGAGACAGAGAGCATGAGAGGGAGGAGGATCAGAGGGAGAAGCAGACTCCCCGCTGAGCTGGGAGTCCAATGCGGGACTCGATCCCAGGACTCCAGGATCATGACCTGAGCCGAAGGCAGTCGGCCAACCAACTGAGCCACCCAGGTGCCCCAGGAGGTTCTGTTTTTAAGTTCTCTTTGTGATCATCCAATTGCATCCATAGCAACTGACATTTTAAAAAATATGGTTCATTGTGTGTGTGTATCACATCTTCTTTATCCATTCATCTATGGGTGGACGCTTGGGTTGCTTCTATATCTTGGCTATTGTAAATAATGCTACAATAAATATAGAAGTGTATAAAAAAATGAATGCAACTATGTTTGCAGAATAGATTGTTGAACTGGGAGTCAAATTAGTTTGGTTCAAATTCCACTTCTGCCTTTGAATAAAAAGCAAGTTGCTGAACTGCCTTAACTGCCAACTTTATTATTGGAGCTAATTCACCTCAAAAGGCCTTTGCATGCATGAATGAGATAATAAATGTGAAAGCACTTTGTAATCACTAACACCCTATACAAATAAAAGTCATTGTTATTATGAAGACTCAAAGCCAACTTTAGAAAGAATATGTTATTTGTTGATCAAAGAAAATGACCCCTGGAGACCTCCTTCCCCAAGTCAAGGAACACTCTACTAAGATGTAATACTACCTGTCATTTCACCATGTGCACTGCATTGCTTTATGTTAGGTAAGCCTTCTCAGATTACCATGTAAAATGGTAATACCTCCTAAAGAGTAATAATTAAAGTCACAGCTCAGAGTGAATAGGTCTCAAGGACCTTCTGTTAAATACCTGGCACCTGAGTAACAATTACATGTGTCTTTTTCTCTATTCTTTCTGACTAGGGCAGCAAAATATAAAAACACGAGTCCTAGAAGACTTGAAAAGAGTAAATGGGGGGGAAAAAAACAACCTAGAAACTGGAGAATATGTTGGAGAGAGGTAAAAAAGAACAAGAGCCTACCTTTCCAATTGTCCAGGGTTAACCCTGTAAATAGCAGACGTTAGAGATATATTGCCCTGATGATTATCACCAGTCTGTATTTTTTAATTATTGAAATATAATTGACATAAAGAATTGCATGTATTGAAGTGGACAGTTTGATGAATTGGGGCCTATGGAAATGCTCATGAAACCATCACCACAATCAAGAAAATGAACAAAGCCCTCAACCCTGTGCCCACTGCAAATGTCATCTCTCCTGTTCCTCCCACTCCCCCTTCCCTGGCCTACTATCACTCTAGCACTTTGAATTTCTTAGGCTTTTATGAAAATGGAATCATATGGTATATATCTTTCTAAAAATCTGGTTCCTACTCTGAGTAGTTATTTTGAAGTTGATCCAGGTTATATCATATATGGAGTTAATTCCTTTTTATTGCGGGAATAGTATTCCATTGTATGACTACCAGTTTGTTCTTTCACATGTTGATGGATGTTTGGATGATGCCAGTGTTTCACTCTTAAAGCTGCTATGAACACAAGCTTACAAGTCTTTGTATCGACACTTGCTTTCATTTATTAGGTAACTATCTAGGACCAAGATGGCTGAATTATATATCAAGTATACATTTAATTTTGTAAGAACTGTTTTCCAAAGTGGTTGCATCATTTTGCTTGCCCACCAGCAGTTCATTGGAGTTCCAATTCCTCCATATTTCTCCAATATTTGGTAAGGTCAGTGTTTTTTTATTTTAACCATTCTAATAGGCATGTAGGGGTATCACTGTGGTTTTGATTTACATTTCATTAATGACTAATGATATTAAGTATGAATTCATATGCTTATTGGCCAGCTATGTAAATCTTTGGTGAAATGACTGTTTAAATTTTTGCCTTTTTGTTGTGTTTTGCTTTCATATCATTGAACTCTGAAAGTTCTTTATTTTGAATACAAGTCTATTATCAGTTAAATGCTTTGCAAATATTTTCCCCAGTCTGTGACTTATCTTTTTCTTCTCTTTATAGACTTTTGAACCTATTTTTGGACTCTCTATTCTGTTCATTAATCTATTTCTCTATCTTTACACCAATACTACCTTTTGATTACTATAGCTTTAAAATAAGTCTAGGAGCCCCTGGGTGGCTCAGTCGTTAAGTGTCTGCCTTTGGCTCAGGTCATGATCCCAGGGTCCTGGGACCGAGCCCCACATCGGGCTCCCGGCTCGGCAGGAAGCCTGCTTCTCCCTCTCCCACTCTCCCTGCTTGTGTTCCCTCTCTTGCTGTGTCTCTCTCTGTCAAATAAGTAAATAAAATCTTTAAAAAAATTAAAAAAAAAAAAAGTCTAGAAATCAAGTAGTATTAGTCCTCCAACATTTTCTCTTCTTCCACAGTTATTAGAGGCTGTCCTAGGTTGTCTTTCTGTAAGTGTTTTAAATCAGCTTGTTAATTCAATAACAGAGGGAGGAGGAGGAAAAGAATTCTGGTGGAAATTTGGTTGTGGTTTCTTTGAATATTTAGATCGATTTGGGGGAGGAGTAACATAATGTTGAACCTTCCAATCCAACTTTATCTCTATTTCTGAGCAATAAGTAAGGCAGTGTACTTTGGTTTAGTTTTCTTGTTTCTTGTGGTTGAGGTTCATTGAGTTTCTTATATCTGTGAGTTAATAATTTCCATCAAATTTGGAAAATTTGTAAGTGTTATTCCTTAAATACATTTTCTCCCCCCTCCTTCTTCAAGGGCTCTAATTTCATGTATATTAAACCTGAAACTGCCCCACAACTTGCTGATGATTTACCTATTTTTTTTATAATTCTTTTTTCTGTTTTTCATTATAGATAGTTTCCATTGTGTCCTCAAGTTCACTCGTCTGCTGCTGCAAAGTCTAGTCCATCCTTATTCCCAACTAATGTAGTTTTCATCTCATAAATTTTAATTTTCATCAGTATAATTTCAATTTTTTATCATCCATACCTCTACTTAATTTTTGAACATATGGAATAGGGTTATACTAACATTTTAATGTCCTTATCTGCTAATTCTAACATCTGTGTCTGTAGTGGGTCATTTCATTTGATTGTTTTTATTCCTCATTATGGGGTATATTTTCCTGCTTCTTTGCAGGTCTGGTTTTTGGTTTTTGTTTTTGTTTTTAAATGTATGTCAGATATTGTGAATTTTACCCTGTTTGGTGCTGGATTTTTTTGTCTTTTCTCCCCCCCTTTTTTTTGCCTTCCTTGTTGCATTTTGTAATTTTTCAGTTTTGTTCTGAGATGCAGTCAAGTTACTTGGAAATAGTATGATACTTTCAGATCTTGCTTTTAAGATTTGTTAGGGGCAAAAGATTTTTAAAAGCAGTGTTCAGTCTAGGGCTAATTATTCCTCATTATTGAGGCATGATCATTCTGTGTACTTTATTTGATATCCTGTGAATCACGATGTTTTTCCAGGCTAGTTGACGGGAGCAGGCACCCTTCCTGGATCTGTCTGAGCTTTGGTTACCTTTACCTCTAATTCTTTCAGGTGGATCTCTCCCTCCCTTCAGGTAGTTTCCTCAGGCATGTTCAGAATAGTACAGCTGAATGTTGCTGTATTTAGGAGAGGACATCCTCTCCAGTTCTTCTGAGTTCTCTTCCCGTACAGCTCCCTTCTGTCTGGAACTCTGCCATAGGAATTTCAGTTGCCTTAGACTTCCAAGACTCTTACCTCCATTACCTCATCTCAGAGAGTCCAATGTATTCTGCCTGGGTTTGTCTACTGCAACCTGGAAATTCTCTCAAGGCAGTGTGCTATGGTAATCTTAGGGTTCACCCCTTTCTTTTTCTCTCTCAGAGTTCATTCTCTTCGGTGATTGAAGTCAGATGTTTTGGAAACATTTTATAAATATTTTGTTGTTTTTTGGAGGGGTTAATCTGTTTCCTGTTGCTTCCTTTTATCTGGAAGCAAAAATATGTAGACTGTATTAATTAGGTAACTAATCATAGCAAACAAACCCCAACATCTTTTTTAAAAATTAGAAATTATTTCTGTTGTGCACAATCCAGTGTAGTTGTTGCCCCAAGTAGATGGTACTTCTTGATGTAGTAACTGAGGGATCCAGGTTCTTCCCATAGAATGGCTCTAGCATGACCTACATCCCAGGAGTATTTTGTATTCAGTTGGTAGGCAGGAAGAGTGAGTACAAAGAGGATATATTATTTCTTAATTACCTGGACTTGGAAGTGATACCGTTTTTGCTCACTTCTCATTGGTAAAGACTTGAAGGTCCCATCTGTAGGTAATGGAGAAAAGGAAATGTAGTCCCTGCATAAACAGCCACTTCCCATGAGCAACTTCCTACTACGGAAGGATTTGGGGTAGACGATAATATGCCTCTACTACATGGTCTCTTAATTTTTCAAAACACTGACATTTTATACAGTCTTTGGCATACATTATTTTATTTTGTCCTGCCAGTGGTGTTTGAAGTATATGTCATTCATGTCTTTATCATCCCCAATGTCCAGTTGTAGGAAATGAGGCTCTGAGACTGAGAGACTTCCTTAAACTCACTTAACTGGTAAGTGGCTTTATCTGTGACAAAAGCAATGCCTTCTGATCCCAGTTCAGGCACTGTTCCCTCATGTCATGCCATTCTCAGTGCATCCTGGGGGATTCAACTAGATTTAATTGTTTATACTGAAACCAACCCCTTCCCTCCCTGAAAAAATTTGAGATTGGTTTGCATAAAAGTTACAAGAAAATTAAAACCATACAAGTATCATACGATTTGTTTCTATTTGCTCTTGACTGATTTGGAAAGGAAAGTAATTGAACAAAGTATATATATATATTGATTTTAGGTGCTGTAAACTTTTCGTAAGTTCTTAAAATGCTGGGACCATATTATTTATGTCTACTTTCTTAGCACTTAGCACAGTGCTTAGGAGAAAACAGTCCATTTATTTTTGTTTGAATGGTTATTATTAGGACTAAGATGGGATGAGAGGAAAAATCAAAGGTAGAGAAAATTAAGCATTTGTCCCTGGAATTGAATGGGAAAAGCTACATTTTTTTCCTTTAATAAATTTTGAGCAAAATAATTCCTAATCACTTTATGTTCAAGTTTCTACTCTTGCATATATAGCTTGGATACAGATACTGAAAATTGTTGAACTTAACAAATAGTTATTTAACCAGTTAAGAATCCATGGTCCTATAAATATTCTAAGATGATACAACTGAATGAGAGACTAACTATCTCTGTGCTGGTCCAGAAGTTCTTTTTGGGGGCTTTTAGTCACTTGGCAGACAGGTCATTTGACTAGCCAATTTTCCTCTGCCTTGGATGCCTTCTCCAGTTTAATAGCATAGTTCCCACTCTACTGGAGAGAAATACAGCTCTAAACCAACCCTGGAACCAAAGAAATGTCATGGTGCCCACCCAAGTTCTCAAGTGAGAGTAAGATGTATCAGCATGTCACCATGCTAGGATTTAGGGACAGTTGTACAATACATTTCATAACAACCAACAGACTCATCAACTGCCAAGATAATTTAATTGTTAAAGCAGTCAAAACCCATCAGATTGAACTTAATTCAGCCTAAATAATATGTTCTCTCCCAACAGCTCAAATGGCAGAAAGACAATGCCCTAAATTATTACGTGCTATACAGAAGTCAAGGTGTATATTTTTTATTTGTCCCATTAATCTTAGGATTCTCTACAGCCTATGTGCCATTCTTAAATGTGTGCACCTTTTAAGTAATTCACACTTACCTTTCTATTATTCTATACAATTTGGAATATTTTTTTTTCAATTAGTATTATTCATTGCCTCTGATTGTATGGGAAAATGTGGCTCAGGAATGAAATTAGACTTGTGGCTAAGATGGAATAACGAACAATGGATTTACTCTGCTATCTGAAACAAGAAAATATTCTCAACAAATATAGGAAACAAAAGTTTGGAAGACATTGGAAATCAAAAAACAAAGGATGGTGATCCCTGAAAGATGAGAACCAAATGAGCTATGCCCAATGATTGCCCCAGCCTACTACCTTCAGAGAATCTTCAGGCTTCAGTGCAGGGAGCAGGAACCCAGAGAACTCCCTGAGTTGAAGAGGTGGTTCTGAGTCCAGGAAGAACAAAGTGCTAGAATTTGCAGAGCAGAGTACTAGAAGGGTGATAGCTGCACAGAAAACTCTGGAGATTCTGTGGCATTGGTGATAAAGATAAACTAATGAAACAGAAAAGGGAGTGTAGAAATAAACTCACGCATTTGAACAACTGATTTTGAAAAGTACAAAGGTTTCATTAAGAGATTAGTCTTTTCAACAAATGTTTCACAAATGACTAGGTAACCATTTGCCAAATCAGTAACTTTGATCCATATGTTGCAACATATAGAACAATTAACTCAAAATAAATTACAATACTAATTTTAAAATTCAAAATGACAAAACTTCCAGAATAAAACATAGGAGAAATTTGTTATGACCTTAGGTTAAATAAAGATAAGGTTATCTATTTAAAAAAAGATAAATTGGGAATTCATTAAAATTAAAAGAGCCTGCTCTTCAAAAGACACTATTAAGAGAATGAAGAGACTAACCACAGACAAGGAGAAAATATGCCCAAATCAAATACCTAATATATAGCTTGTATCAAGAACTCCTAAAACTCAATAAGGAAACAAGCCAATAAAAAAATTAGCAAAAGAATATGAACAGACCCTTCACCAAAGATATTCACTATCATGGGTCATTAGAAAGAAGCAAACTAGGGGCGCCTGGGTGGCTCAGTCAGTTAAGCATCTGCCTTCAGCTCAGGTCATGGTCTCGGGGTCCTGGGATCGAGTCCTGCATCGGGCTCTGTGCTCAGCAGGGAGCCTGCTTCTCCCTCTCCCTGCTGCTCCCTGCCACTCCCCCTGCTTGTACTCTCTCTCTCTGTCATATAAATAAATAAAATCTTTAAAAAAAAAAAAAACCTTAAAAAAAAGAAAGAAAGAAGCAAATTAAAACCACACTGGGTTATCATTAAACATGTATTATCATGACAAAAATGTAGAAGACTGAAAATATAAAGTATGGGCAAGAATGTGAAGTAACTGAAATTGCATAAACACTGGTGGAAATGTGAAATGTAAACTATTCTAGAAATCAGTTTGATAGGTTTTTAAAAAGATTTTACTCATTTATTTGAGAGAGAGCAGGAGTGGTGGGGAGGGGCAGAGGGAGAAGCAGACTCCCCGCTGAGCAGGGAGCCAGAAGCTGGGCTTGATGATCCCAAGACCCCAAGATCACGATGACCTGAGCTGAAGGCAGATGCCCACTGAGCCACCCAGGTACCCTGGCTTGGTAGTTTCTTAAAATTTAAATGCCATATATATAATCATATAGTACAGTCATTCATCTTTTGTATTTACTCAAGAGAAGTGAAAGCAAATGCCCATACAACTTGTATATGAATATTTATAGCAGTCTTATTTTTAATAGCCTGAAACTATGCTCATAAACAGATGAATGGATAAACAAAGTGGTGTATCCACACAATGGAATACTACTCAGCAGTAACAAGGAATGAACTATTGATACATATCGACACATTGCAAAATGTACAATTATGCTCAAAGAAGCCAGAGGGATAAAAAAGAGTTCATACTGTCTGACTTTATTTTTTTTTATTTATTTTTAATTTTTTTAATTTTTATTTTTTTTAAAGATTTTATTTATTTATTTGACAGAGAGAGACACAGAGAGAGAGGGAACACAAGCAGGGGGAGTGGGAGAGGGAGAGGGAGAAGCAGGCTCCCGGCAGAGCAGAGAGCCCGATGCGGGGCTCGATCCCAGGACCCTGGGATCATGACCTGAGCCGAAGGCAGATGCTTAACAACTGAGCCACCCAGGTGCCCCTCTGATTTTATTTTTAAAAATTCTAGATAATGTGAAATAATATATAATGACCCAAAGCCGATCGGTGTTTGTCTGGGGATGGCACATGGAGGTGGAGCTGTGAGGAGAGGCAAGAGGAAAACATTACAAAGAGGCATAAATTTGGGGGCTGATGGTTATACTCTGTTTTGATTATGGTGGTTTCACATGTATATTATGTATATGTCAACATAACAAATTATTCACTTCAAATATGTGCAATTTATTGTATGTCAATTATACTGCAAGAAAGCTGTTTAAAAAAAGAAATGTCCATTTTTTTCCATTAAATCAACAGATATTTACTAAGCCACTACTATGTGCTATGAACTATGTAAGATACTGGTGATAGACTAGTGAATAAGACAGAAGTGGTCTGCTGTCACAGAGGTTCAGCTTTTGGGGAGAATGCGGATTCTAAGAAGTCATTGCTGCACAGTGTGATAGATGTTATGCTATGATTAAGTACAAGTTGTTCAAAGAACACAGACGTAACTCTTATAGGCCCTGTTGTCAATGCCCAGTCCTCATCCCTGAAGTCGGTAAATGCTCTAGGTCATCTATACATTTGCTGGTCAGTTCCTGTACACTCAGGTGGATTTCTACGTCAATCACCCGCATTTTTCTGCATGGGGATTTTTCTTGGTTGCGGGAATACGGCCAATTAGCACAGGGGACAGGCCTGAAGTTCCAGGGGATAAACACCCGGGGAAAACACACAATAAGCCATGAGAATTGTTTTATGAATTTTCCAGCTTCCTTGTCACTCTGTGGAATAACTCTAATCTGTGCTCCATGCGACTCCCAGACAAGCCCAGGGTTTGAGACCTAGTTACACACGATGGGAAACTGTCCCTTAATGGACCACTTACAAACTCCTCCCTTCCTGTTTTCACATTCTTCCTCCTTCATTATGGTCTCTGAGATCTCCTTCGCTGAGCTCTCCATGTACATAAACCTTCATTTGGGGGTCTAATTTTGGAAGAACCCAAATGAAAGAATTTAGTCAGAATTGCATTTAAAAAAACAAAACAAAACACCCTGTCTGCTATGTGGAAAGTGGTTTGTAGGGAAAAGACCCACTGTTAGGCAGAGAGTTAAGTGACTGGCAGAGGTAATTCTCTTTTCTTTATACTACTGGGCAATACCACTAGACATATATTGACTAAATTAACAGACAGCAGTGGGCTGGGGTAGAGGCAGCGCTTGAGTAGGAATAAATAAGCCCACTCTTTTACTTTCTTCTGCCACTAACTGGCTGGGACATCATAGGCAAAAGAATTATGGTCTCTGGGCATCAGCTTCTCCATCTGTAGAATTAGGATGTTGTTCCAGATATTCCCTAAATACTATTTCTGTTCTAACACCTTATAATCCTACAACTCTATTAACTAAGAAAGGATTTTTTCAAAAATTCAGGTAGGGGCTTTGGGGAGATATTTGATTCAGAAATCATATTAAGCAGGGTTGGCTGGACAGTGTGCTTATAACCAGTCATGTCTGAAATAAAATTCCTAATCTTAGGTTGCTGTTTATGTGCAGTATGAGAGATAATTAAGGTTACGGAAAGACAGAATAATAAAAAGAAAAATACTTTGATTCAAGCTTAAGTTCTGTCACCGTGTAGCTGGGATGTAGTGAGTCTCCCAATATTTTTGTGCATTTCCTAAAATTATTAATGGGAATAATAATAATATCTACTTCTCAGGATTGTTGTAATGATCAAAGATTGGCTATAATTGATAACCATTAAATAATTTCATATACATGAGCTTTTGTTAAAATGTGCACATTAATAACTTTGACCCTTTAATTTTCCGTGTTGTGGAAAAATTAGCAAAGATGAAATATAACATGTAGTGAAATGATAAGTTTTGGCTTAGAAAGCTAATATCATGGGAATATGAGTCTTACTCTGCGAATTCTACTCCCCATGTTTGAAAATAATAGGTTAAAATTCAAAGTGTATGGGCATTTTGCTAAGAATAGGACATTTCACAGTTCCTACCATTCTTCCTGTAAGGACCAAGGCTCACTTTTGAGTTTAGGGCTGGATCTCTCAATTATCTTTGTAGAGACAGAGGATGAGATTAATAAAAATCTATAAAAACCACATGGTAGAGATGTGGCTTAATTTTTACTTAATTCTCATAAAGCCTCTGTGAGGTGGCTAATATTATGTATTTTGCAGCTAATGAAACTGAGAATGTAAGAGGAAAAATATTTTTTTCAGGGTCACAGATCCAGCTGATAAATCCAAACACAGATCTACTTGGCCCTTGCCAGTAATTCATCCAGCTTCTGATTAATGTAGAACATTTTTTTTTAAAGATTTTATTTATTTGACAGAGAGAGAGAGAGAGAGAGAGAGAACACAAGCAGTGGGAGCAGCAGGGAGAGGGAGAAGCAGGCTCCCACTGAGCAGAGAGCCCGAAGTGGGGCTCGATCCCAGCACCCTGGGATCATGACCTGAACCAAAGGCAGACTCTTAACTGACTGAGCCACCCAGGCACCCCAAGGCAGAACATTTTAGAGGAATGAAACTATGTCTAAAAAATGAACAGATATCATAATTATATGTGGGGAGAACCTCTGAAAATATTTGTTTTTAGGGTCTCTGTAAAAATCATCCTAAGCTTCAAACACAGGTCCTTTTTTTTTTTTTATGTTATGTTAGTCACCATTCATTACATCATTAGTTTTTGATGTAGAAACACGGGTCCTTGCTGATTCTATTCTGATTTAGTAGCAAAACAGAGTCAGAGATGAGCAATCCTCCCGAGAAGTGAGTAAGTCACTGAACAGACTGAGGTGCATTTCCCATGTCCTTCTACTCGCATAGCCTCAGGCAGATGTCTCTTTTTTTCCACCCAAAGGGCAATGACCTCAAAAGGGAAATGAGCCTCCTAGCACTACTGCATTCAAAAGATTCTTTAACATTTAGAAACCTGTAAATCCAGGGGTGCCTGGGTGGCTCAGTTGATTAAGGGACTGCCTTCAGCTCAGGTCATGATCCTGGAGTCCCGGGATCGAGTCCCGCATCGGGCTCCCTGCTCAGCTGGGGGGTCTGCTTCTCCCTCTGACCCTCTTCCCTCTCGTGCTCTCTGTCTCTCATTCTCTTTCAAATAAATAAATAAAAAAATCTTAAAAAAAAAAAGAAAGAAACCTGTAAATCCAGTGTTCATACGTGAATCTGTTATTGAGTGCAAAAATTTACTTGGTCTCTTTGTGATTTTATAGTTCTATAATTAGCAAATGTATTAGACATAATCGAGGTGTGTAGAGATTTAATTACGAACTCTGTAGCTAGCAGTGACTTCCATAGAACAGCCAGAGTATTAGTACAGTGCCATACATGTTTTGTTCTTGGTTTCTCTTTAGACTTTTTGAGCATAACTAAAATTTTAAAAATATTTAAGAATATAGAAAAAAAATCAAGGGGAATAGTCTCTGTTAGAAGAAGTCACATTAGGGATGCCTGGGTGGCTCAGTCAGTTAAGCATCTGCCTCCGGCTCAGGTCATGATCCCAGGGTCCTGGGATCAAGTCCTGCATTGGACTCCTTGCTCAGCGGGGAGCCTGCTTCTCCCTCTACCTGCTGCTCCCCCTGCTTTGCACTCTCTCGGACAAATAAATAAGTAAAATCTTTAAAAAAAAAAAAAGGCACATCAAATCATATCTCTGGTCATTATAGTGTTCCATTTGGTGCATGGAGTTCCTTCAATTCATGCATGCATTCTTTCACTTTTTAAATGAATATTAATGAGCACTTGCTATGTTCCCAGAGGAGTTCCAGGGCCTGGGATGCCATTTCAAATAGAGTGATAAGAGCAGGTGTCAATCAGAGAGTGACATTTGAGCAAATATCTTGAAGGAAGAAAGGAAGAGAGTCATGCAGCTACGTGTGTGTGTGTGTGTGTGTGTGTGTGTGTGTGTGTTGGAGATCAGGGGAGCATTGCAGGAACAGGAAGCAGCAAGTGTAAAGGCTCTGAGTGTGAAGTATGATTGCATGGTTTGAGGAATAGTACTAAGATCAAATGTGGGTTGGAATGGATTGAGCAAGTAGTAGAGTAGTAAGAAATATGCTTAGGTTGTTAAGAGGGGCCAGATCATATAAGGCTTGTGATACACTGTAAGGGCTTTGGATTTTATCCTAAGCAAAAAGGAGAATCATTGGAAAGTTTTAGCTAAATTTTAGAGGGATTACGTAAACTGCTCTCTTGAGATTAGACTGTGGCTGGGTCAGGGGGAAAGGACAAAAACAAAGAGGCTTCTTAGGCAGTGTTTACAGTAATTTAGGTGAGAAAGAATGATGATTTGGCCAGAGTAGAAGCATTTAGAATGGTAGAAAGTGGTTAGATTATGTATTTCTTTTGAATGCAGACTTAAGAGGTACTAATAATAGATTGGATGTGAGATGTTGGAGAAAAACAAGTCATGACAACATGACTCCAAGTTTTGTGGAAGGATGGACTTACTACAAATTACAATGAAGTGGGAGGGCACTTTTGGTGGGGTAGGAATATGAGAGGAAATCAGAAGTTCAATTTAGTACAAGATTCTATGAGACATACAAGTGGAGATATTGAGTATATATTGAGTATATAAATCCTAAGTGTAGAGAGAGGTCCTGGATGGAAATATAGGTTTAGAAGCTATCAGTAAGTAGATAATTACAGATATAACTTTTGATGAGATCATCAAGAAAGTGAGTGAAGATAAAGAAGTTAAGAAGTACAAGGAAATGCCTTGGAGCACTTAACTGTTAAACATTTTAGGAGGAGAGAAAGGAAAAGCACAGGAGACTGCGATTGGGGGCTGATACTGTGGGAAGGAAACAAGGACAGTGTGATGTCCTGGATACCATGGAAAGAGTGTTTTAGGGAGAAAGAGGTAGTCAGCTGTGTTAGGTGGTTCTGGTAGGTCAAATAAACTGAGGAGTGAGAATTTAGAATTGAGTTCAGCAATGAGGAGGCCATTGGTCACAATGACAAGCATCTTTTTTTTTTTTTTTGATGGACTGATAAAGGCAAAATTCCATTTGGAGTGGTGGACTTAGGAGACAATAGGAGGTGAGGAACTGCAGACAGCCAGTCCAGACAATCCTTTCAAGGAACTTTGCTTTAAGGAGACCAGGGAATTGGGGCAATAACCAGCACGGAGGAAGTGAAATCAAGAGAAGTTCCTTTGTAAAAAAAAAAAAAAAGAGAGAGAGAGAGAGAGAGAAATATCAGTGTTTGTGCTGATAGGATTAATTCAGAAGGTAGGAAAAAATGATGATACAAGAGAAAGAGGGCAATTGATGGAGTGGCATTCTTAGTAAGTAAAAGAGAATAGGATCTAGCTCAGAGAGGAAGGAGTTAGCTTTGAGGAGGGACATGGGCAGCTCACTCACTATAAAATGGGAGAAAGCAGAGTATGTAGATATCAATATCGAAAAGAGGATAGATAGGAAAATAGGAGTTTATAGAAATTCTATTCTGAATGATTCTATGAGAGGCAGTGGTATTTTACGCCTGCTTTTGCCCCACAAAGGCAGAGTTCAGTAGTTGTGACAGAGGCTCCCAAAGCCTAAAATATTTACCATGTGGTCAGGAAAAGCTAACCAAAGAGTTTGGAGCTTCTAAGTTCCAGTGTAATCATGTATTCTGCAGATTTTTAGTAAGTGTCTACTACACACAATGTTCTTTGCAAGGTAGTGGGGTAGAAAGAGCTACTGGCATTATCTCCCATCATTTTCCCTGTTCATGATGCCTGGTTATTTTCCTCAACACAAAAATGAAGCAGCCACTGCCAAGATCATTGGTAAGAACTTAAATGATATGTGCACTGGAGAGTCTCCATCTTACTCATTCTCTTGGCCAATTTTGAACATATTAACACATACACAGATAGACTGGGTGCACCCAATTCTCAAGACCCTACAGTCATCCTTCCATCATCTTTATATGGCAAGTTTCAACTCCTACTTCAAGAAACCGGAGATAATCACAGATGACTTACAAATCACTGCCTTGGGAGTTTGGAAGGCATTCACCAAAATGAAATAATGGAAGAGGTGTTGGATCCATAGGAAGAATTAGAAATAATGATTTGGGCCAGAAAGAAATGCAATTTTGAGAATCATTAGCATATAGATGATAGTTGAACCTATGGGAATAGGAAAAAAATGAGAAACCTATGGGTTATTCAAGGAACTTAAAAATAACCAGAAGACAATCGAATAGTGCAAGTCAATTCAATGCAACTAACTTATTTTTCCCCAGTTCTCACTATTTGCCAGGATAAATGTACAATTTGAGCAAAGTAATACAGTCAAAAATTAAAGAGGAATAAGGTTGAAAACCAATCTCAATCTTCAATATTACTTGGCAAAAAAAAAAAGTGTAAGGCGGTACTTCATTGAATTAATTTACAAAATATACTGCATTTAACCATATTTTTTAAAAGATGTATTTATATATTTGAGAGAGAGAGAGCACAGCAAGAAGGGATAGAATCCCAAACAGACTCTGCGCTGAGTGAGGAGCCCAATGTGGGGTCCTGAGATCACCACCTGAGCCCAACCAAAAGTCACACACTTAAGCGACCGTGCCACCCAGGCACCCCCGTGTTTAACTGTATTTTGAATACATTTCTATGACTATAAATTATTTAGTGCCTTGTCATTACATTTACACAGCCAAGCCACCCAAGCAGTATTTTCACACAATATTTTTTTTCAGTTTTTACAAAATTTATTCAGAATATCATATTCCTTATCTGAATGCACTACTTTGGAGGTTATTCAAAAGTGGCAGCTTGGCTTCCTTCAGGCCATTTTTCATATTAGAACATGCCAAGAATGGCTATATTTGTGGAATGATGGCCCGATTTTTTTTTTTAAGCTTACAACTTTCCACTTTTTTTTTTTTCAGCCTTAAAATATTGTTTCCCACGATGGCAGAATCAAAGCAATGTTGCCCTGTGATAATCCGTCTACCTTCTTGTTTCAATCTATAATGAGCAATAAAACTGTCAACTTCCTAATTCTTCCTCTGCCCACCTCTCTTTATGAGCCTGAAGTTGATTTATAAAAAGGGAAGCTGTTAGGTGCACTGTTGGTGGTCTGGGTTCTCAGAAGTATACAATTTCACAGAGAAAGCAGACTTTGGGTATTTACACCCAAAGTACTTCTCTTTTTTTTAAGTACTTCTTTCTAATAAAGGCAAGAGAAGCAGCTAACCATGTGACCGACTTGATTAAAACACTACAAATCACATGGCACTGATTTCAAAAAAAATGTATAAAATAATTTAAACTAAAAAATAAGTGTTTGACTAAATGCATTTTTAAAGCTTTTTCTTATATAAATGCTTTTATAATATATTACTTTGGCCTTAGTTTCTCAGTTGCAGTATGAGAGGCATTTTACAAAATGTCATCCCTCTCTAAAGTGATAGTCACCTAGATCAGGGTTTCTCAATCTTGGCACTGTTGACATTTTGGGCCAGATATGTGTGTCCTGTGTATCTCAGGATGATTAGCAGCATCCCTGGCTTCTCACCATGAGATGCTAGCAGTGTCCCCCAAGTTGTAACAATCAAAAATGTTTCCAGACATTGTCAAATGTTCTGGAAAGGAGCAGGGGGAGAGAACAAATTATGTAAATTTAACAAAACGGAATTTATTTAATGATACTTATTGAAGGAAGAATTTGATGAAGAGGTTTTGGAGTTTTGGCTTGTTTTACTTTCAGTCTCAGTCCTTCCCTGCCTGCCTCCCTCCCTCCCTTCCTTTCTCTGTTCCTTCTCTCCGGTCTCCCTCCCTTCCTTTTCTCCTTCTTTGCTTTAATGTGTAAACTCTTATTCAACAAACTTTACATGGAAATCCAATGTGTAAAATTTTACATGAAAGTCCAAGTGTAGAATTCTAACAGATGAGCTGTTATAAATACTCCTTGTATTTATCACGATTTTTATTTTCTGTATTTTATGATGTTTATGATGATCTTAAAAAGCTTGCTGGCCTGGGAGAGATGGCTCTTCCCACAGCTAAATCTTTTCTTAGTAAAGGGCTTGACTGAGAACACTTCTCTCGTAGACAAGCCAACCAATCTGAGTACCTAGCCCCAACCACCTCCTTGTCTAACTTCACACACTAAGCCAGTTTGCCCCCTGCTCAATGCATCAGGCAACCAGAGATCACACCTATAGCCCAAAACCTGCTGGAATTATTCAAACTAGTCAATCCCAAACCGTATCCTCTGCCCTGCCTTGTCTTTTCCCATGGAATCCCCAATAAAGGCTCTGACTCAGAATCTGCCCTCACTCCTGTTTTCTGCCACCTGACCCAAACTTGGCACTTTCCCTTGTGGCCCAACGTGGCATGGGCCCTTTCTGGGACAGGTGAGTAAAATGAACTTCTTCCCTCCAAGGCCCATTTTCATTTCTTCCTATGGCTACATCAACTTTACCATAAAAGTCAATATCTATCTATTAAAAGTAAATATCTATTTACTTTTCCACAGAAGTCCAATGTGTAAAATTTTACATGGAAGGCTAATGTGTAAATGTCTGATAGAGGGGCTGCTCTCTTTGGATGGTGTGGTCCTGAGACTGACTGTATTCATCATGCTTTTTAAATTTTCTCTATCTTATAATTATGAGTTATAACCAACAATTTATGTTCTTAGAACACCCACCCCCTTGATTCTGCCTTATCTTCCAACTATCTAATCAATGATCACTGAACAGGTGCTGTGTATAGTTTGCTTCTTTATCCTCATAAATGAACTAAGGTATGTATTAGCACCCCCAAATTAGAGAAGTGGTTGATTGCCCAAATTCAGTTGTTATTTTTTTCCCATTGAATATACTTTCTTAACTTGAATCTCAAATAAGAATGAGCTACTCTATCAGGCTTATGCTATATACAGTATGTATATCAACATTAAAGATTAAATGCTGTAAGCCTGAAACTAATGTAGTGTGCTAACTACACTCAAATTAAAAGAAATTAAAACTTAAAGACAATGTTTAAAAAGACTGTTGTCATCCTTTATTTTATGGATTAGCTTCAACCTTATCCATCTAAGTTGCCTTAGTTTGCTTCCCCACAATAGACTGCCTTCAAACTAAAATGCAGATGTAAATGTGCCACCTTTGCTACTTCCCATTATTTATCATATACGAAGTAAGTTCCTTAACATAGCATATGGGGTTCTCTAAGATACAGCTTTTGCCCCTCTCTCCAGGTCTGTAAGTCACTCCAACAGCATCCAACAGTTCATAAATTTTTCTGTGTCTACTCCCACCCTCTATGCAAGTGTTTCTGACCTAAGTGCATATGCATCTCTGCTTGGAAGAGACCCTTCCTATTAGCTAATTCCTTTTTATCTTTTACAATGCAATTTATGGATTGTCAACCTTGGTAAAAATAATTCTAATCTTAACTCCAGGGTATATAACCTGGAGTTATATACCTGCATCATTATTCTATTCTTAATGCCTTTACAATAACCTGTTTTTTCTACCATTATTCTTAATAGATAGTGATATAATTATCTGCTTTGATGTGTATCTCCTCTATTATCTGATACATTTCTTGAGAACAAGATTGTGAAGTCAATTTTGTTATATCAATGCACTGAATAGAGAGCTAGGATATAGGGAGCATTATATAAGTCTTTGTTGGATACATGGATTAATTTTATCTGAGTAACCTCAACTTATAACTAGGTTAAATTTTTATAGTGATAGTAAAAAACAAAACAAAAAACTCTTTTAAAAATAGGACAGATTCCCTGCCTTGCCTGAAAAGTAGTATTGACTGCAAATCTCAAGATGTTCAGAAGGTGTGGAGAGATGTACAGAAATCTATCACCTTTTTTGAAAAGCAATTATATGACACATTTTTTTTCCTTATTGCCACAGGCAGGATCATCTTTAAGGATAAAGGATGGCATATGATATTTCAGGGAAATTTAATAATAATCAGAAATAGAACATGACTCATCGAGCCTTTAAGTGGAAGGAAAAATAGTTTCAAGTTGCAGTTTCCAATTCAGATACATGCATAAGCCACCTGGAAGGCATATGTGTTTTAAACTTTGAAATTAAAGTAAATGAGTAGGGGGAGGGGAGTCAGAAGTGAGAGAGTCGACGGTTTATGGAAAGTATAGGTTTAAGTCATCTTGTTGAAGTAAATTGTATTCTTATAAGACCTAAAATGATTAAGGCTTTAGTATCTAAAAGCTTAGGCCATCCTTAAATGAGATCAGTGGTTAGAAGAAAAAATCTTTTGCTATCAGAGAGACACAGGTTTCAAGGTGGTGGGGTTTTTTGTTTTTTGTTGCTGTTGTTGTTGTTGTTGTTTGATGACAGGATTGTCCTGGTCCAGCTGCTTTGTTCTTTACAAAACCTCAGTGACTCCTCATACCATGCTCTCATTCCCTAAAACTCTAATTATTTGTCTTTCCTTTCCAATATGGTCAGAAGACTGTACTGGAAACTCAAAGGAAAATTATGTCCTATTTTAACCAAGTAAACTTCTTTCTTTGATTCTGGAAACAAAATTCCAATTTAAATGATCTATTCTCAGAAGGCATCTTTAAGATCACAAAAGCCCTGCCACGTACACAGTATCCAACAGTGACATAATGGGTGAACAATTATAAAGTGAGTCACTAGGATCCTCTACCTTCACAAAAGCATTTCTTTTTGAAAGCTGTATTTTCCAAAAATACCTTTCCTTCCTCTGCTCAGTAGCCTCCAGGGCTCAGCACTCTACTGCTAATCTCTTCCTTGAAGTAAAAATAAATTCCTGAACTTTCCCAGCCAGTCACGTTTGAACTTAAGTGAAAGACACCTTGGCTACAATTATGTGGGAACGTTGGAACCAACATTTCCTAAAAGCCTATTGAAATGTCCGTCACTGCATCATTATTGTCGTACTATGAGGTAGAATTTTTAAACCCATTTTACAGATGATAGGAGGAAGTATTAGTATCGTACTGTGATTGTTTTCTCCTACTTCTTAGAATAGTCTACATAGCTAGCTAAAAGAAAGGAACATTTCAAGGTCAGAGGACAGTTAGGCCTTTTGGTTTGGGATACACTGGGACGTCCAGTGCGCATGGTGGGCTTTCAACAGGCTCAGAGAATTCATTCACAAACCCAAGGTCATAAAAATGATAAGGAATAGAAGATCTCTTTAAATCTGGGCCAGTTTGGCCATAAAATCTCTGTTCTTTCTTCTCCATCATATTGAATTCGTTTCAGGCTCTCCAAAGTGCATTCATACTTGCTTCATGTGATCCCCACTGCAGAGATTTATGGTCCATTGTTTATACTCTGTCTTCTCAAATCTGGCTCAACATTTTCTATTTTCCTTGTGATTCTAATTACATTTTACATGCTGACTACATTTCTTTTATTTAATGTCCCCTAATGTCTGCTTTGCTAGTTATATGAAAGTAGAATCACTGGCTCAGCTTTCTGCTCCAAAATTATTTTTATGGAAGATGCTTTAGAAGGAAAAGAAGTTGTTTTTCCCCTTCAAGTTTTTTGAAATCTCATGGGAAAAGCAGAACATAAATATCTAACCCATAAGGGAAAATTATTTGTGTATATACACACACAAATTAATAGCATGGATTTTGGAATTGTAGATTATTGGGATTCAGAGTAAATCTGAAGGTGCTCTGGGATGATATTAAATTGGAAAACTTAAAAAAAAAAGTGACGCCTTGCCAGCTGTCTCTTGAAAGTATACGGACTTTTCTTCAGCAAATTGGATAAAAATATTGTGAGGTGCTCTTGCAGTATCAGGGTGGGAAAGACTAGACACTTCTGGGCTCAGTGTCATTAGTGAGATATGATTAAGACTAAGTTAAGAATCCAAATGTTTCCCAAGTGTTTACCTCCAGTTCTAACATCTTCTTTAATTTCTAGACTTATGTGCTCAGCTGCCTACGAGACATGGATATTTCATTTTTTCAAAAGAAATGAAAACTCAGCATGTCTGGGACGTAACATCTCTTTCTCCTTTCCGCACCGTGAAACTCCGTCTCCCAGGGTTCCTCGTGTTGGTGAAGGAACAACCTCCACTCCAGTTGAAAAAGCCAAAAAGCCAGGAGCGAAAGTTAATACTTTGCTCTCCCATATTCTCTATATATGACCCATTTGCTACTGTGCTTCCATTTATTTCTCCCATTCATGCTTCCCAATTCAAGTTACAACCAGAGCTTGCACAGTATCCTGAAAGCGCCTTCCGGCTGTCCCTGCTATATTCTTACTTGCCTTCCTCTAGAATGTTACAGTGTGTCAATAGGTGTGTGCCTTGCGTGCGTGTGTGTGTGTGTGTGTGTGTTTCTTTTTGAAAGTTAAACGAATTTAAGCCTGAAATATCTCTGCTGAAAACACTTCAGTGGTTTCCCAGAGGAAATCTTGACATGCCTATGAAGCCACAAATAGTCTGGTTAAGCTTCTGTTTCCAGATTCAGCTCACACCATTGTCCTCCTGCCTTTAGGGGCTTCATCTTCCCTGGCTTTTCATTTCCTCAGGGGAGACAGTGGAGTCCCTCTTCACATAAAAACCACCGAACATATTGCTGCCTCTGCTGGGCGTGGGGGGGGCTTCCCCTAGGAATCCCTATACTTTTTTTATCTGTAATCATCACTTGCTTTGGTTGATCATCACCTCCTAAGGAAACTCTTCTCAACTCCCTAGATCAAATCAGGTTATTTCTAGAATGAATTGTAGTAAATAACAATAATGACAACAATAACAAAACCAGCAGTAGATAGCTAGGAGAACTGTGTTCAGGGCTTACATTTGATTTAATGATTTTGGCCTTACAGAACAGTTTGAGAAGAAACCCTATAAACCTTCTTCCTAGAAAAACAGAAATATTCACAGACATGAAAATTTGCATAAGATTGTATAAAACACTTCCTGAAGACACTATGTATTTTGTAAGCCCAAGTTAAAAATTCTGATGATTTTTCAGATGTTGTGGTTAAAGTGCATTTTCACAATCCCCACCACAGAAACTTAAGGAGATCTAGAGTATATTTCAGGAATTGCCGGTAGGTTTTTTGCCTTTTTAAAAACACGTACATGTTGCCAGTACTGGTAACCTTCACACCATTGTGAGAAATGATACTAGAAAAACCATCAGATAGCTGAAATCCAAATGATGATACATTCTTTGAAAATCTTCTGGTTATTAGATAGTTTCTGGGGATAAAATTTACAACATGATGACTATAGCTAGCAACTGTTTTGTTTATTTGAAAGTTGCCAAGAGAATAGATGTTAAAAATTCTCACCACCAGGAAAAAGTTGGAACTGCATTAGGCAACGGATTTTTGTTTGTTTGTTTTTGAGGTGATGTATGTTAACTAAACTTAGTGTGGTAATCCTTTCATAATATATATACAAAGATGAACAGTATGTTGTATACTTTAAACTTATACAATATCATATGTCAATTATACATCAATTAAACTGGAAACAAATATTCTGAATCAGGAAAAGAAGAGATCAGTACATTTAAGATGTCATTAATTTGCCATGCCATATGAATTTGTGTGCAGACCTACATACCAACTTGTACACAGCATAAAATATTGTTTCACAATACTTTAAAGGATTCAGACTTTTCTCTTTCCTTATGTACATCTTCACTGTATACCATCATGGGTTTGCCTTGATTTAGTTGTTACCTCAAGTTGGTGCTCTGAGTTCAAAGACCTTCAACTCTAATCAGTAACCTGTCCTCTTGGTACTCTGGCCATGTTTTATTTAAACTCCAGAAAAGGCACTGCTTGCAAGACATTAGAATCAGCTACTGGAACTTTTATGAAATATGAATTTCAAAGCAGTCCTATCTGCCAGACATTGTTACATCAGCTTCATGCTTCCGATTGAGACATTTAGATTGAAACAAGGAAGCGAATTTACAGATCCTGAGATCTGCGTTGGCTGGATCTAATGCTGAAATTCTTGAGTCACTGTGTTACATAATCATTGCCTTTATGTGTAACTACTGTCATCACTTTTTAGATGGTAACTGGTAACTTTTTAGAGCAAGCCATGCCCGAGTTCCAAATTTAGAACACCCAGTGTATTCCAACAGCTTAGAGCAGACCTGGCACATAGTAGGTGTTCCCATATATTGAAAGAACCAATATGTGTATACACTGAACATACAGTAAAGGAATCTAGAAAATGAAGAATTTTTTTTTCTGCTGTCTACCCATACTCTCTTGCTTAGGCATCTGGAAATGAGTGTGGTTTGAGGGCTGTACAATAATATCTGATCACAATCTGGCTGGGTGATCTTAGGAAATCATTTCAGTTGTCTGTGATTTTACTTATTGTAAAATTTCCAACAGAAGTCTGACTAATTGGAAATGTCCTGTTATCCGTTTAACTCACCAAAGGAGAATGGCAATATAAAAATATATTTGAAAAGAAACTGCAGTGGCTTGCCATGACTTCTATACACCTTTAATTCATTTTCCTGTGACTTCAAACCCAGTGGCTGCAGGCCTGTACGAAGAGCTTTGAGTTCAAAATTGTGACCCATCCTCCCACAAATCACTGTAATATCTCTACAGTCATTCAATAAAGGATCACTTCTAGTCACTATACTCTGCCTACTAAGGCTAGAAAATAGCTGGTATATTTTAGAAGATTTTTTATAAAGTAAAAAAAAAAAGTGCTTGGTAGTCCCTTACCTACAGTTATTGGGTCCACCAACCGTGAATTAGTTTATCTTTTGTCTTCAGCAACTTGATATATATTTGTCCTCACACTGATTTCTCTTCATATTTGTATCCTCTCTTAGGGGAGTTCCCTCTTCTCTACTTTGATTCCCACATGCTGCCCCTTTTCTCTTCTTTACCCAGTAATATCCTCACTTCTCTCATTTTGATGACTCCCATCACACTGCCTCACTCCACTCCACCTTGAAATATGCACACATACCTCCTACGCTGAAGAAATGACAACAACCGTTAGAAAAAAACATCCTGCTCTCCTTTTTTAAAGTATGGCTTAGGTTTTTGTTTTCTTACACCACCAGTATACACAAACTCTTAACGTCTAATCTCATCTTTTGTTTTTTCGTCATTTATTTTGCTCCTTTAAACTCTGTACTCAAATTTCATGGCAAAATAGCAGAGTGATTAAAAGCATAAATTCTGGTGCCAGATTGCTGGGTTTCCAATTACATCCTCAGTTCTTTACAGTTGAATGATACTGGGCCCCAGATATAAAATCTTAATGCTTTAGTTTTTGCATCTGTAAAACAAAGATTTAATACACACACCTCAAAGAGTAATTATGGGATTGAATTAAAACAGATAACACAATTAGAAGTGTGCTTGTCACACAACAGGCACCCAATAGTTGTTCGCATCTTCATCATCATCACCATTATTATTATAACCATTCTCCCAATTCTACTGAAGCTGCATATCAGTAACATTTAGGTAACTCTAACTTTTAAAACTAGTAGCTTTTCGTCAATCTTTGTTCTTCCTGATTTACATTCACAAAATGTGGCCCTGTTGACCATTTGTGTCAATAAGATTCCAGTGTAGAAACAAACCATTCTGCATATTTCAAACATTATGGGATTGAAAACTGGGAATTAATTACTTACAAAATTGTTTGATGATTTGGAGGAGAAGTCAGAAAGGACACCACTGTATGACTGAATCCAAGAGCATGTCGTCATTGATATGACTCAGAGGTCAGGATGCTGCTCCTGCCCTGGCCAATTCCATCACTACACATGCCATTCTGCTCAGGAAGCTGGGGTCTATCTACTAGAATGCAAATCCGATGACTAAACTGTTTCTAACAAGTCACATTTCACACTATTGCTTGTTATCAGACACTGCAGCATGAAGGAGATCTAGATCTCCTTCAAATTTTAGGCAAAGGAGTTTTGGGCATGTAGTTTTTAGCTTCTTTTTTTCTTTTGTTTTGTCCTGAAACTTCTGTCCTCCTAACTTCAACTGTCACTTGTGTATAGCTAACTACCCAACCCCTACTCACAGCTCTGACCTCCTTTCTCTAATTCTGAATATGGGACTCCATGAAATACTGGAGATTTCCTCATGTATATTATACCATAGCCTCAAACTCAGTATATGTATAGTATGACTAAACAAAACCAAAACCAAACACAAAACTCAATCCCACTATGTCTCTGTATGATTTTAATTAGTGATACATTTTTCTCCCAAGTGCTCAGGTGCAAAAGCTGTGTTTATCACACCTCAGATTTCTCCTACTCTTGTTTGATACCTAGTTAAATGATAGGAGATCTAAAAGACTGAAAAGACTGCATGCTCTTCAAATGATCTTCCCTAAATACCAAATCCCTTATTTTGGCTTTTCTTAGAAACGGTCAGTAACAGCTAGAATTTACATTCCTTATCACAGCATGATATTACAGTGAATTTCTTTAGTTCTGAATTACAGTGCATTTTTGTATTTAACCACATACAGTTAGGAATGTTGACATCCCACTATGGAAATTGAGGACTCTAACAAAGAGACTTCCTGGATAGAGAACTTATTATAGCATATGATGTAACATTACTGGCTAGGAAATAGATAAAATCAGACAGATACAAATTTTATCTTTGATGCTTACTAGATGTTTGACCTTGGGGAAGCTGCTTCAAATCATTAATCCCAGGTTTACTTAAAATAAAGGTAAAAATGGTACCCACATCATAGAGAGGTCATTACAAAGATTAAACGTGAGAATGCTACAATAAAGTGCTTATATATTACAAATCTGTAATCATCAAGACAGTATGGTACTGGCACAAAAACAGACACATAGATCAATGGAACAGATAGAGACCCAGAAATGGACCCTCAACTCCATCGTCAACTCATCTTTGACAAAGCAGGAAAGAATGTCCCATGGAAAAAGGACAAACAGTCTCTTCAACAAATGATGCTGGGAAAATTGGACAGTCACATGTAGAAGAATGAAACTGGACCATTTCCTTACACCATACACAAAGATAAACTCAAAATGGATGAAAGACCGAAATGTGAGACAAATCCATCAAAATCATAGAGAACACTGGCAGTAACCTCTTCAACCTCAGCTGCAGCAACTTCTTGCTAGACATGTCTCCAAAAGCAAGGGCAACAAAAGCAAAAATGAACTATTGGGACTTCATCAAGATAAAAAGCTTCTGCACAGCAAAGGGAACAGTCAACAAAACTAAAAGGCAACCTACAGAATGGGAGAAGATCTTTGCAAATGACATATCCAGGTAAAGGGCTGTTATCCAGGATCTATAGGGACCTTAACAAACTAAACACCCAAAAAACAAATAATCCAGTCAAGAAGTGGGAAGACATGAACAGACATTTCTCCAAAGAAGACATACAAATGGCCAGCATACACATGAATAAATGCTCCACATCACTTGCCATCAGGGAAATACAAATCAAAACCACAATGAGATACCACCTCACACCTGTCAGGGTGGCTAAAATTAACAAGTCAAGAAACAACGGATGTTGGCGAGGATACAGGGAAAGGGGAACCCTCTTATACTGTATGGGAATGTAAGCTGGTACAGCCACTGTGGAGAACAGTATGGAGGTTCCTCAAGAAGTTAAAAATAGAGCTATCCTTCAACCCAGCAATTGCACTACTGGGTATTTACCCCAAAGATACAAATGTAATGATCTGAAGGGGCACATGCACCCCAATGTTTATAGCAGCAATGTCCACAATAGCCAAACTATGGAAAGAGTCCAGATATCCATCGACAGATGAATGAATAAAGAAGATGTGAGACTGTTAACTACAGGAAACAAACTGAGGGTTGCTGGAGGGGAGGTGGGTGGGAGAATGGGGTAAATGGGTGATGGGCATTAAGGAAGGCATTTGTTGTGATGAGCACTGGGTGTTATATGCAACTGATGAATTATTGAACTCTACATCTGAAACTAATGATGTACTATATGTTGGCTAATTGAATTTAAATAAAAAAATAAAATGCTTAAATATGGTAGTAGTAGTAGTCTCAAGACACAAACAATAAATTTTGATTAACTTTTCTGTTTGTTTCAAATTTTTATTTAAATTCTAGTTAGTTAACATATAGGGTAATATTCATTTCAGGAGTAGAATTTAGTGATTCATCACTTCCATACAACACCCAGTGTTCATCATGACAAATGCCCTCTTTAAAGCCCATCACCCTTGTATCCCTTCCCCCACCCACCACCCCTTCAGCAACCCTCAGTTTGTCCTCTATATTTAAAAGTCTCTTATGGTTTGTTTCTCTCTCTCTCTCTTTTTTTCCCCCTTCCCCTATGTTTATCTGTTTTGTTTCTGAAATTCCACATATGAGTAAAATCATATGGTATTTGTCTTTCTCTGACTTATTTCTTTGCATAATACACTCTAACTCCATCCACGTCATTGCAAATGACAAGATATCACTCTTTTTGATGGCTGGGTAATATTCCATTGTGTATATATACCACATGTTCTTTATCCATTCATCTGTCAGTGGACATCTGGGCTCTTTCCATAGTTTGGCTATTGTTGATAATACTGCTATAAACACTGGGGAGCATGTGTCCCTTTGAATCAGTATTTTTGTATTCTGAGGGTAAATACCTAGTAGTGCAATTGCTGGGTTGTAGGGTAGTTCTTTTTTTTTTTTTTTCTTTTTTTAACTTTTTGAGGAACCTCCATACTGTTTTCCAGAGTGGCTGCATCAGTTTGCATTCCCACCAACAATGTAAGAGGCTCAGTTCCCCTTTCTCCACATCCTTCCAACTGTTGTTTCCTATGTTGTTTCTGTTGTTTCCTGTGTTGTTAATTTTAGCCATTCTGACAGGTGTGAGGTGGTATCTCATCATGGTTTTGATTTGTATTTCCCTGATGATGAATGATGTTGAGCATCTTTTCATGTGTCTGTTAGCCATCTGTATGTCTTCTTTGGAAAAATGCCTGTTCATGTCTTCTGCCCATTTCTTAACTGGATTATTTATTTTTTGGGTGTTGAGTTTGGTTAACATAATGCTATCATTGCTGATATTGATGCCATCCTCCCTTCTTCTGAATATGTTTTAGGGTTATGCTGCAATTGGTATAATTTGATATTCATTATTAAACTTTGTAGAGTCACAGCTATGTAAGTAACTGGAACTACTTCGGCCCCTGGGGTATAATTCAGTGTCAAATCCTAGGGTTTCACGTAGGTAGCAGATGCAGTATGTTGCATAGATGAGAAGATGAAAAGAAATATGTAGATCTGGCTCAAGTCCCCACAATCAATTTATAAATATTGGTACTTAAAGTAATTACCTTTGTTCGTAGTGAGGGAGGTGGGGAAGAGGGGTAGGTGCTAAGCAGAAAAAACCATTAGCCTGAGTCATCAGTAAAAATTGTTCTCTTCTACTACACATAATGGTAGACTCTGTTGATATTTACTAATAAAATGTGAGTTCCTTTTTTTACTTAACTACATACTACAAATATGTTAAACTTAACAATGTAAAAAAAGTCTTACAATACTAAATAAAATGTTAGATTCTCACTTATGCCTCTATTTCTCTGTTTCAATAGTGGCTTTGATTGTATGTTGAAATAAGACTGAAAGCCCACTATAATATTTTATTATAAATCGCCAGGGATTATGCACTTTGGGTCAGAAACTGTCTTACAAACACATTGCAACTGATAAGATAAGGAGTTCCCTGAAACTCTATACGTGGAACTGGCTTAATAATAAAAAAAAATCTTTCAATACATGAATGAAGGAGTTCAATTATTAATTAACTACTTAATGAATTTTAACTTAATTTGTCATTATACTTTCCTGCTCCAATTTCATTTCTGAAATTTAAAAAAAAAAAACACTTTATTTTTTACATTAGATATCAAATAACTAAATTCTGTTAAAGGTGGACAAGTTTTTTCCCTGCCTAAATCAGCAGCTTTTAGAACCATTTTTCTTTATTACCAGCTGCTAGATGTACCCACAGCATATAGTTGCCAAGCAAATTTGAGAGGCCACAAAAGAACAGGGCTGAAGAAATGAGAACATCATAAGGGAGGAGGAAGTCGTCACCAAGACATGAGCACATGTTGTTCCTCACCACGCTGAGCACACCAGTGCACAGAGCACACCCTGGGACATCCCACTGTAGACATATTTCTGGCTTCATCTGGGAGAAGCAACAAGTTCATAGTCTCTGCTTCTTCGTGGCAGCAAGAGACTTGCTGAAAACTGATATCCTTTGGGCTTGTCTCCCTTCAAGGCATAAAACAGAACATCCAAAAGAGTCAAACATGTTCTCTCCACTGTGACAGGGGGTGGCTATGGAGAAGCTCTGCCTGCTTGGCACAGACAGCTCTTTAATGGGAAGGCAGCACAGTTTTGCAAGGCAAGGGAGCTGGGGGAATGCTCTGAAAGCCACACCTCTGCCTTTTGGCATTTATATCAACTGAAAACATTCTTTGGGGACTAGGTTTTGGAAAACTTTTGTGCTCATGATGAAAGCGCAAGTTCTAACAAAGGTCTGTCACAGAGCTAGAGCTTAAGAAGTAAACTGCAAGAGGACATTCTTAAAGAAAATTCAATGTTCTCAAGAGATGGTAGCCCTCTTGGGACAGATGATGAAGGCTACATTGGGAACACAGACACTGACATTATGGAGTCAACAGTAAAGTAGGAAGGTAAAATGCACAGAAATACAACCTTGGTAGAAAGTAGTACATGCTAAAAGAAAGGTACAGATAAATTGCTCATGGGATCATAGAATGGAAGAACAATTATTTCCATTTGGAAGAAATTACTAAAACTTTATGGAAGATGTGCAACCTATAAATAGTACACAGTAAAACAAAGTTGGAGTATTAAAAAAAAACCTGGAAAAATAAGTTTGAAGCCTTCCCATCTTAAGGAAAACAATTGTGTGTCATGTTATTTTACCTTTATTAAATTAAAAGTAATTAGAATCCATTCAGCTCAAACACCCTATTGGAAAATATGGGATTGTATTACATTTATAAATTAACTTAGAGAGAATGGATATCTTACAAATATTTAGTCTTAGTCTACAGGCTTATCTCACTGAATTAACCCACTTTTTTCTCTATCTGACCAAGAGAAATATGTTGGATTTTTTTTCTCATATAATATCCATTTCCATTGTTCCATCATGCAGTTTGTTTTGTCTTGGTAAGTGTTTGGATTTCTCATCATTAAAATATTATTGGGATTGGAGTGTGGGATAAGATCATAGAATGACCCTGTCCAAAAATAATGTCTACCTCTGGGGTGAGTGTAATAAAGACTATGTAGCCTCAAGACAGAAAATGTATTTTTCAGTGA
Source organism: Mirounga angustirostris (assembly GCF_029215605.1). Taxonomy (NCBI): domain Eukaryota; kingdom Metazoa; phylum Chordata; class Mammalia; order Carnivora; family Phocidae; genus Mirounga; species Mirounga angustirostris. The sequence continues at coordinate 17,964,055 of NW_026991712.1, read as the reverse complement.
GATTCACTCTTGTTGTGTGTTTTCTTAACCTCTGCCACACTCATCTTTCTACATACACTATGCCTTCTAAAGTACGAAAACAAAAAGCTAAGACTCCTTGATTTAGAGTGGATTAAAGGGATGAATTCATGTTGAGAAATGTATTCCCCACTGAGAGAACATGTTTCTACCCATCTCACAGGGGCACAACCTTTGAGACTAGCCATTTCTATGGGAAATAGTGATTATAATCAATTTTTAAATTTCAACTAACATATGCTTAAGAGATAATTTTTCTGGAACCAATAAACCATGTCTGAATTTAGGCACCAACACCAAAGCAGTATGGTTTCTAGAAAAAGAGTTAATGGGTCATCTCCCTATTGCTTAAGTATTGAATTAACATATATATTCTTATAGGAGATTATTAACTGTTTCATAGACACTTAAGAAAAAGATATATGTGGTTTTGGATTCAGCTTAAGGGAACTTACTGAAACCTAGATGTCTGTTCTTGGACCAAGGGTCAATGGATGCCAGGTCAGGACACTATGATCTATCTTATTTAAGATTACCTTTAAAAGTGTTAGCTGCAGGTACATATGGTGGAGATAAGACCAACCCCATTGTGGGATGATCACAACGTTTGTTGAATGCTGGAGTGGGTCTGGAGATGAAGAGTATCCATAATTAAGAACTCAAAAAGATAGCATTCCCCCAAACTTCCCCCAAAAAGAAAGAAAAAGCTTTTAAACAAATTATTTAAGCCTTATTCATATGCTTTGAAAATGAGCACTTGTAAAACAAGAACTTTTGTCAAACCAGCTATTTTATATCATGTGTTCAAAACCTGTCTAATCACATAAGGGGCTCTAAACAAAGCTAATTTTAACTGAAAATAATCAAAACTTTACAAATTCAACAATATTCTTCATTATATTCATCACCATATCTTACTCAAATAGAAGCTGGTCTCAATGTATAGCTGCTTTAAAAATATATGATGTAAATTATTAATTTTGTGAACATAAAAAAGTCCATTTGCTTTATGTATTTCAGATCAACTTTCAACAATTACGGTTACAATCAATACTACACTTTTAAGTGAAAATGACGACATTCCCTCGTGATAAGTGACAGGGTGAATTGTTGGTCCAGAAAATAGAGCTTCCGGGAACAAGCAGCACTGAAAGAGAGATTTGGCTGAAAGCTATGGTATCTTATATGGTGTAAGACCAATGCTCAGAGAATCACTTTCAAGTCTTGCTCTCACACCCCTACGGTCAGAGGAAAGTTATTAGAAGCATTTCTTTGGTGTACAGGCCAATTTTCTTCACATCCTATCAACATGCTCTAGCATGGTGATGAGGTTAGAAAATTTTGAGGCTGAAAACCTAGAAATCTTGATAATGAGGAACCCCGTATTTCTGTCCCAGAAAATAATGAAAGTCCTAGAGGAATAGCCATCCAAAGCCAATAAAAGAAACTAAGCTTTCACCCAAAACTTTGATCAAATCACAGGAAAAAAAGAAAATCAATGGAATAAAATTAATGCTGGTTCTCACTTAGAGCCAATGCCCAATTTGCACTGAGAATAGGGCCAATATGAAAAAACCCAAAGCAATGAATACCACCACAAGCAGATCCAGGTTTTGTGTGGCCTGACACATATGTAATTTGTGAGTCCCTCCTTTAGAAAATTAATTTTAAATACCATACTTTGTGAAATTTACAACCAAGCCTACAGTGCTATGGCTCCTGCAAGAATCTTGGAAAGAGTCCGTGCAAGTGACAGGACTTCTTTGCCTTCATAGTAACTATATCTGAGATACCTATAGAATGGAGAAAGCAATATATGAGTTTAATATCTACTCCATGTAACTGTTATGAAGATTGTATGTAAAACCTACATGTAAAACCTACATATGACCTACAGTATTAGCACACATTTCAACAAATTTTCATTTCTTCTCCCACCCTTCCTTTTCTATTTTACATAGATATCAACAATCGGTTTCAAAAGATAAAAACACAACAGAAGGACTCTTTGACATAGTTTTATAAAGGAAAAGTCTGTAACATTTTCATATAGGTGTTTTGAAATAGCATATATTTGGGTAGATTATTTCAAAGTTTGGCATTCTCCAACAGGCTGGGAAGTTTGACATTTTTTTTTGTTTTTTGTTTTTTAAACTCTGATTGATCGATTGGTTGATGACTACTATTGCAGACCTTGTTCCTAGTGAGGCAGACTCCAAGATGGAGATTAGCATGCAGAAAGTTTATCAGGGAATGCTCACAGGATTCAGCCTGGGAGAGGAAAGTAGCAAACTGGGCAGAGGGAGAGGTTGGGCAATGATGTCACACTGACAGCCTCAGTCAAAGCCATAAGGGGCTCTGAGGATGGAATTACATTGTTAATCCTCCTGAATTGGGTGAGGATCCCTACATCAAGCCATCATGATATATAGGCTGCCTCTGGGAAGTAGACAGGACCTTGATGAGGTGGCTCTTTTTAAACCAGGACAACTTCCAGAAAAGAGTTAACAGATTAGAGTTGTCATTCAGTTAGTCTCCCAGCATCTGGGGGGAATGGGTCCTTCAATCCTGCAAGCCTGAGCCAGGACACGTGGCACATGGTCCACTATAATTTACTCCTTGCACCACGCAGCTCCCCCTCTTCCAAAAAGTTCTAGAGTAGCTCCTCCAGGATACTGGCTGGTCTCTTGATGGAGGAAATGTATAAAAACAAGTTTAATAGTGCCAACTGCAGCTCTCCTCTCCCAATAAACTTCCTTGTCCCACTGATGCTGACACTGTGATGCTCATTCTCTCCTTCCTCTTCTATCAATTTAATTCATCCTCCCCTCAACCAGCACCAGTACAGGTCTAGGTGGCTTACCTGGTGGTGTGAGTAGCCCTGAAAGGCATCAGCCTCTAGCCATCATGCCATGGTCAGGCTATCACTGCTGCCCTCCTTCATTTGTCCTAAAAACTGGCCAGGGGTATAATGAGAGACAGTGAAATGGGTCATTTCTATGCCAAACATCTCGCTCCTTACTAGGGTGGTGACTTCTCTTCTTGTGTGCAATTCACATATGGTACGGAGCCCCAAAACACACAGGCAGCAGCTATAGCTTAAATATAAACAGGACTTCTGCTATTTAACCTAGTAGAACCAAGGAACCAAGAACAAGGAACTAAGACCTCCAAACCCAGAAAGCCCACATTTGTGAATATGGAAAGCACAAACTACTCCTTAAGCAAGTCATGAGAATGATGATAAATGAGTCCATTTCTATTTTCACACCTTAGTTCCTGGATCTTTGCACTGTACATGTTGGGGGCATAGCACTATATAAAATTTAGTGTATTTACTGAATCCAGGAGGGTGGCTTTTAATCCTCACAAGTCATTATTTTTGGTACCTCATCTGTACCTTCAACAGGCCATTCCACCATCCTATCAGGCCAAAAATTTAGCGATATAGATGGGAACATTGGATCCCATTGTCATATGCTCGTTACCTCTCCTTTTTGCTGTAAAATGGATTCTATGGTCTGTTACAATAATTTGTAGGAATCCTATGTGAGTGGTTCAAATATTTTGCAAGCCCTGAAATAATGTTAATTTAAGCTCTGAGGGTTTCAAAGGTAAACTAAGGGTAGGAAAGGCAACCCGACATCTGGAATATGTACCTATTCCAGACAATGGAAGAAATTATTCTTCCTTCTATAGTGGAAGAGACCCACTGTAGTCAACTTGCCCTCAAATGGGAGATTTGTCTCTCAAAGGGATGACACTATGTTGGAGACTGCATTGGTCTCTGCTGCTGACAATTTGGATATTTTCGAAGAACAACAGGTAGATCAACTTTTTGTGAATGGGAGCTCATGTTTGGGGGCACATGCATAGCCTTCATCCCTGCCCAAATAGCTACTCCTTTCATATGCCCAGCACCAGAGTGGTCAATGACAGAAGACTGCAATTTTAGTCATCAATAGGTTCAGTCATTTTATCTAGTTGGTTGTTTCTGCTTTTTTTTCTTTTTTTTTTATGATGTTAATTACCATACATTACATCATTAGTTTTTGACGTAGCGTTCCATGATTCATTGTTTGCGTATAACACCCAGTGCTCCATTCAATACGTGTCCTCCTCAATACCCATCACTGGGCTAATGCAGCCCCCCACCTTCCTCCCCTCTAGAACCCTCAGTTTGTTTCTCAGAGTCCATAGTCTCTCATGGTTCGTCTCCCCCTCCGATTTCCTACCCTTCATTTTTCCCTTCCTGCTATCTTCTTTTTTTTTTTTTTTTTTTAACATATAATGTGTTACTTGTTTCAGAGTCTACGGCCATACCACTCTGAACGTGCCTGATCTTGTCTGATCTCGGAAGCTAAGCAGGGTCAGGCCTGGTTAGTACTTGGATGGGAGTCCCTCGTTTGTTTCTGAAACCACAGGTGCCTTTGCCTGCCTATCTTTTCTACTTGCCTCTGGCATCAAATTTGCAAATACGATCAGCTGGGCTTCAGTTCCAATTCTGACAGTTGGTTATAGTGAGACTTGGGTCTTTCTCTTGGTTTCTGAGTCTTATTTTCCTCTGGAATTTACACTTTCCAGGGCCAGCCTCAGGCTAAGAGATAATGAGTCCTTTCTTGTAGGATAGAAATTTGGTATTCCAGGCAGAATCTCTGTTAATGAATTCTACTGCTCCAATGGGGAGGTGCTCCAGAGAACATATACTTTGTGACAAAATTCTTAACCATTTTGAACATAGTTTAATTTTCTTTGGATATATTTTTATCAGTGCACACTTATTTTTTCATCTCTTTTACACACTTACACGTTCTGCTAATGGTTATTCTTACCTATATTAAAATCAGCTGGTATTCTTACAATTACCTAATCTCCAACATAATCCTCTTCTATAGGTCCATTCTTGCTTTTCCTAATCTCTCCTTTATGTTGCTGAGTACTCTACCATTTGCTTTACCTTTCCTAAAGTTTATTATCTTTTGTCATTTTTTGAATAAGTTGTTTCAGCTCACTGGTTGCCTTTCTCAAGAAATCCACCATTAATTGACCCTTTCTTCCTGGGTTTTACCAAACATCTTTTTGGAATAAATATGGCATATAAAAGAGATGTCATTATCCTCAGTTTATATCAATTACATATGAAGTTATAAAGAACCATATTTAAGAAAACTTCACATAAAAGTCAAAGAAGGTACACTTATTAGAAACAAAATTGTCTTGCCTTAAAAAAAACTTCTAAAAATATACCCAACCCATATTTCTCAAATTGATTTTACAATGACAGTCTGTGTGTACACATACATGTATGTTGTGAATGGTGTGAATCAACATGTCTTAGAAGGAATGGACAAAACTCTTGTTACTGTATTATCTATTCTGTAGGTTTTATGTTAAACCAACTGAACAATTAATTTATACACCTGATTGTCAGAAAGAGCCCTTAATTACATATTTTTGCAATGATAAAATTCACTCAAACTAGGTTAGTAAAAAAAAAAAGTGTGTATGTTTGTTTGTGTGTCTACCTCTGTATTAAGAAAAGATGCACACTCTCAGTCAGTGGCTCTGTCTTCCTTTTGTTTCCTCCACCTCCTGTGCTCTCTGTTATAACTTTTCTATTTGTCTCCCTTTCTATAAATCCAGTTTTCTCTTTTGCATGTTTTTTGCTGAACTTGACATCCTACATCACCTTAACTCACATATTTTCCCCCAAAGTCACACTGTTGATAGAGACTAATTAAAACTAGTATGTCTCGATTCTATACTCCCAGGGCAGAATTTAATTAATTTAATTCATCCTGAGGAAACTGAACTAAAATCCTCTCAAACCAGCTCTCCCAAGCTTACACACAACCATTAATAGCTCTCCTTGAAGATAATCCTCTGACTACTGGCTATATTCGTAGAAGCTGATCAGCATACCATTTTAACAATGTCGTAGGTTGAATTTTTAATTTACCATGAATAGGAATGTGAAATTTAGGCTCTATTAAGTAGCAATTGTTAGGAACACAGCTACGCTAAGGAAGCCTCATAAGAGAAAAGCACACTACATTTACTCTCTGGGACAACCCTATGCAGCAGAAACACTTACTCCTGCCATGTTGGTACTGCTGCACATGCTCAGAAGTAGTTTCTCTCTCCTACCTGGAAGAAGATGAGTTCCCCATGAGACCCATATACTGCTGAGATAGACTCCAGCACTCTTTCCTTTCTGTTCATTTGTGTCAGCTGCTGAGAGAAGTGGCATTTCTGGGGGCTTGCCTCTTGTTAGTGAGTACCCTTTAATGTCCAAAGTATGAAGTCTGAGTATAGACTCTTGGCAATTACTGAGACCATTTGCTTAGATTATGCATCCTTATCTCATCCAATTAGTAATAGCCAGAGGGACAACATCAGTTGCACACAACAACCCTTCTGGATGGCTAGGCTTCTGTGAGTACAGAAGTCACTTCTTAGAAAAGTGGGGCATGGATGAGGAAGACCACCAAAAAAAGTGTGTTGACTACAAACACAAATTTGATACTAAATCATAGCTCTTTCACATATTGAAAATAAATCCCTAGCAGAAAGGTTAAGATGTTAAGAAATCAACAGCATATAAAATATTGGGTCCAAATGGCAATGGACCTCTCTGTTAACCTTGACCTTTTTGCCAGAGTACTCCAAAGAGTTGGCTCAGAAAGATGTAACTTTCCCAGAGTACTGACATCCTTCAACCATACTAAATTTGAACTTTAAAAATGTATATATTTATTTCAGATTGAAGTGTTTTACCTTTCAATCACATGTGTCCCTTCAAATACATTTATGGGCCTCCACTAAATTCTAGGCACTATGGTGGGAGGAGGGGGTGCAGCAGTGAAAAAAAAAAATAAGAGTAAAATATCATTTTCCCACATCCAAAGGACAAAAATTGAGATGCTAAATTTTTCTCAGGGATTGGGGATCACAAACTGCACTACTGGTGCAATATAAATTCTGGCAATAAAACTGGTAAACAGGGCGCCTGGGTGGCTCAGTCGGTTAAGCGGCTGCCTTCGGCTCAGGTCATGATCCTGGAGTCCCGGGATCGAGTCCCACATCGGGCTCCCTGCTCGGTGGGGAGTCTGCTTCTCCCTCTGATCCTCCCCCTCTCATGCTCTCTGTCTCCCATTCTCTCTCTCAGATAAATAAATAAAATCTTAAAAAAAAAAAAAACTGGTAAACAGTGTGGCCAAAGTTAGTGTAAATCAATATTTACAAGCCCTGAAGCCCAGTGATAATACTCCCGACTCAAAGACACAAGTCTTTAAAGGGCAATGGACAAACATGTTCACCATGGCACTGGTTGTGTACTGTGGACTTACAGGCAAACTAGAATCGTATCAGTAAGTAAATGGGCAGTGGCTGGAGATACCAGCTGTACATACAGTCATAAGTCTAAAAACCGTAATACTGAGGGAAAGACAGGTGAGAAATGTATACCACAATAATATCCATGCATATTAAAAGTTATACAGATAGAAAATACCAAAAATTATTATACATGTATATGTATACATACATATGTATGCACATGCATTATATATACATAATATATCCATGCATGTGTATATATAAAACATTTGAGTAGTTATCTCTTAGGGGGAAATGGTACTAAGGATCAGGAATAAAGTAGGAAAACCAAACTAAAGCAAACCAAATTAAAACGAAAGTGTGTCCTTGGACAGACCAAAAACACCAGAAGCATAGTGGACTTTCTGTACCAGTACACCTGTGTATTTTCCCCTCTCCCCCCCCCCACACACACCAAAGAAATGTTTTTAAGTGAGAAAAATGGCATAATCATGACCTTCCTGGAATTTTCATCCTAGCAAAATAAATTCATTGTCTCGGCGGGGGGTGGGAAGAATAATGTCTTCCAATATAATGCCTACCCATCCTGCCTAGAATCTTCTTGAAATGTGTTAGTCAAGAATTCAGAACTGGAAGAATTGGGTGTATCAGCATGTCCTGCATTTGTAAGTTTTTTTGTGAGGTGAGAGATATTGTTTCTTTCAAGGTTCTCTTCGGCATTTCTCCTGCTCTCCTTTCTTCTTTTTCTTCTTCTTCTCTTCACATGCTCCTCAGGTGGTGGTGTTCTTGTACCACCTAATCTTAGATACATCAGTTACTCATGGTCCCAGGAGCACTTGGGTAGGCATACTTGGAAGCAACTTGGTTTATTTGGTTTTATAACAAGACAGAGCAGTTTTTATTGACAAACAGATGTAAAGTAGAACTGTTTTGTGGACTGTTACAGTGTGCCCCTGGGTGAGGTGACAAAATAGCTTCAGGCACTCTCCTTTGTGCCTTCATCCTTTGAATATCCTCCACCATATTGTACTGCAGTGGTCGGCTAAGAGCCCCACTAATGCTTGAAGATCTGGTAAAAATGGCCCAGACTTCAGTTTCAGATTCTGAGGCAGCTGAAGGGTCTTCTCATGAATTCCACAGTTCATGCTTATTTCAGCTTCCGTGTTCTTGCACCCTTTCTTTCTGTCTTGGTTGAGTCCCAGGTCAATGACAGGCAGACATGGCCCCTTTGCCTCCATCCTCTAGAAAGCAGACTTGGCTTTTTACTAGTTCAGCAACTTTACTCCGTATTTCAGGATTACCTGGGTAAGGTCACATTAATAGTCCCTCAACATTTTGCTGACCCTCAATTTACCCTTTTCCAAAATCCAAGCTCCTGAAGCCTAGCTATCACATTCTCCATTCAACCACCCCTTTCAAACCTTATCCCTTTCTTCAAATTGCTTCTCACATACCACTGACAATATGGTCAACAAAAAATGTTTTTATCTTACAGTAACTATAATTACTTATTAGGATGTTGATCCTCTGAGTTACAGTGGGTACACTCTGGAAGCAGAGATCTTCACATATTCATCTCTGTAACCCCAACCCAGAATAATAGGTATCCATAAAGAGTTTGTTGTATAAATATATGTATTAATTAATGAATAGGAGAGTGACTGCCAAAGTAAAAAGGAAACCAAGAACAGTTAAATATCTCTAACATGAGCCATTATAGCCACAGACTTTTGAAAAGTCTCTGAATTAAGCTGAAAACAGTATTATAAGTGAAAGGAAAGGAAAGGTGTTTCAGTGATCTATAAAAAGTAGTTTAATGAAGTACAAAGGGCAGTATGGTGGTCCCCAGTGAACCCTGCTATATTTACATCCCTGTGTAATCTCCTCCCCTGGAATCTCGACTGGCCCTTTGATTCTCTGTTAAAAAAAAAAAAATAGAGAAATGGAATGGAATGGAATTGACAAGGCATGAGATTTTTGGGACCAGGTCCTATGATGCCTTGCAACTTAAACTGGATCTCTTGGAACACATGCTCTGGGGAAAACTACCACCATGAAAGAAGTCTGATTACCCTGAGATTACCATGTTCTGAAGAAACCCCACACACAGAGGCCATCTGAAGAGAAAGATGAATGACTAGGCTCCAGCTCATTCCAACAGAGGAGCCAGACCAAGGTCCCAGCACTATCTTGGACAGACAGTCCAGTAGAGACTTCACATGACTCAGACTCAGTCATGGATATAGGCAGATTCTCTTGCATCAGAGTGTCAGTCATCTTGAAACAATATTATATTTGGAAAACAAAACCTCTGATAAACTTCCTGATTTTTAACTTGTATGTGAATGAATTTCTTTCTCTGCCACAAATATTATTCAGTTTTTCTCATTTTTGGTCTAGATCATTTCTTAGATTTTCTTCTCTAAAATTGTGTGATTTTTTTTTTTTGCCTTATAGTACCATGCTATCCTAATCTCCTAAACTAAAATGCATTATAGAGTCCTATTTCAGTAAGATTTATTTTCAAATTCAGTTCTAATCTCAGCAAAGTCACCTATTTAGCTACGCCTTTTATAACAAATAGTAAATCCCTCTTCACTAAAATCATCTTTATCACATTTCCAAAGTCTAAGAAATAAATATATAGCCAGGAAAAATTATTTTATATGAAAAGGATTTAGGACTCTTAAACATAGAGAACAGGCTGGTGGTTGCCAGAGGGGAGGTGGGCAAAGTAGGTGAAGGGGATGAACACTTATCATGATGAGCACTGAGTATAGAATTCTTGAATCACATTATACACCTGAAACTAATATAACATGTTAATTATACTGGAATTAAAATTTTTAGAAATCAATTTATACACATAATAAAACATCTGAAATAATGAAGAGTTTGGGAAATTATTGATAAACTTAAAATCTGAATTCAGTGTTTGTCAGAATCTACTTTCTGTTTCAGCTGTTTGCTATTTTTTTTAGCTTTAGAGAAAACTGAATCATTTCAGCCATTCCTCAGTTTAGGATCTTGAGGTGGTCGTGGCTCAGTTTTCTAGTCAGTAACCTTAATATGCAAGACTCTCGCTTCAGATGAAGGTTATCTGGATTTATTAGGCAAATTTCATTATCATTAAATAATTTCCTGACAGCCCATTTTATAGTACACTTATATACTTTTTTTTTCTCCTAAAATGAAGTATGTGGAAAAAAAAAATTCTGATTCAGGAGTTTGGTTATTTCAGCAAATATTACTGTAATATGATAATGCTTCTTGGCTAAATATACTGCAACCAAAACAACAAAACAAGAAACAACAAAAGAATATGCAGGCATTTGTACCATCCTGGCTTACAATATGATGGGAATTCAACCCATATCTTATATTTCCATCTGTTAATGGTTTCCAAAGCAACAGTTTCCTGTTATTCACTAATTCTGCTGGATACATGAGTTCTCTGTACTCTAATACTGGCTTGAGTTCCTAGTATTTGGACTTATGTTTTGGAGGCAGCTTCTTATAAATGCAATATTAAAAATAATGTTGTACCCACTAATATCTACCCTATATTATGCTTCCTTTATATGGCACTCAGTTTGGAAAGCAATAATAGCATTGTTTTTTTTTTTTTTTTTTTTTTTTTTTTTTTTTTTGGTGCAAAAAGGTGGTTTTTTTTTGTTTGTTTGTTTGTTTTTTTTTTTTAATTTTTTTATTCTTATGTTAATCCCCTTACATTACAACATTAGTTTTAGATGAAGTGTTCCATGATTCATTGTTTGTGCACAACACCCAGTGCTCCATGCAGAATGTGCCCTCCTAAATACCCACCACCAGGCTAACCCATCCTCCCACCCCCCTCCCCTCTAGAACCCTGTTTGTTTTTCAGAGTCCATCGTCTCTCATGGTTCGTCTACCCCTCCGATTTCCCCCGCTTCATTCTTCCCCTCCCGCTACCTTCTTCTTCTTCTTCTTTTTTTTTTTTTCTTAACATATATTGCATTATTTGTTTCAGAGGTACAGATCTGAGATTCAACAGTCTTGCACAATTCACAGCGCTTACCAGAGCACATACACTCCCCAGTGTCTATCACCCAGTCCCCCCATCCCTCCCACCCCACCCCCCACTCCAACAACACTCAGTTTGTTTCCTGCGATTAAGAATTCCTCATATCAGTGAGATCATATGATACATGTCTTTCTCTGTTTGACTTATTTCACTCAACATAATACCCTCCAGTTCCATCCACGTCGTTGCAAATGGCAAGATCTCATTCCTTTTGATGGCTGCATAATATTCCATTGTATATATATACCACATCTTCTTTATCCAGTCATCTGTCGATGGACATCTTGGCTCTTTCCACAGTTTGGCTATTGTGGACATTGCTGCTATAAACATCGGGGTGCACGTAGCCCTTCGGATCCCTACTTTTGTATCTTTGGGGTAAATACCCAGTAGTGCAATTGCTGGATCATATGGTAGCTCTATTTTCAACTTTTTGAGGAACCTCCATACAGTTTTCCAGAGTGGCTGCACCAGCTTGCATTCCCACCAACAGTGTAGGAGGGTTCCCCTTTCTCCGCATCCCCGCCAACATCTGTCGTTTCCTGACTTGTTAATTTTAGCCATTCTGACTGGTGTGAGGTGATATCTCATTGAGGTTTTGATTTGGATTTCCCTGATGCCGAGCGATATTGAGCACTTTTTCATCTGTCTGTTGGCCATTTGGATGTCTTCTTTGGAAAAATGTCTGTTCATGTCTTCTGCCCATTTCTTGATTGGATTCTTTGTTCTTTGGGTGTTGAGTTTGATGAGTTCTTTATAGATTTTGGATACTAGCCCTTTATCTGATATGTCATTTGCAAATATCTTCTCCCATTCTGTCGGTTGTCTTTTGGTTTTGTTAACTGTTTCCTTTGCTTTGCAAAAGCTTCTTATCTTGATGAAGTCCCAATAGTTCATTTTTGCCCTTGCTTCCCTTGCCTTTGGCGATGTTTCTAGGAAGAAGTTGCTTCGGCTGAGGTCAAAGAGGTTGTTGCCTGTGTTCTCCTTTAGGATTTTGATGGACTCCTGTCTCACATTGAGGTCTTTCAACCATTTGGAGTCTATTTTTGTGTGTGGTGTAAGGAAGTGGTCCAGTTTCATTCTTCTGCATGTGTCTATCCAATTTTCCCAACACCATTTGTTGAAGAGACTGTCTTTGTTCCATTGGACATTCTTTCCCGCTTTGTCGAAGATTAGTTGACCATAGAGTTGAGGGTCCATTTCTGGGCTCTCTATTCTGTTCCATTGATCGATGTGTCTGTTTTTGTGCCAGTACCATGCTGTCTTGATGATGACAGCTTTGTAATAGAGCTTGAAGTCCGGAATTGTGATGCCACCGGCTTTGCTTTTCTTTTTCAATATTCCTCTGGCTATGCGGGGTCTTTTCTGGTTCCATACAAATTTTAGGATTATTTGTTCCATTTCTTTGAAAAAAGTGGATGGTATTTTGATGGGGATTGCATTGAATGTGTAGATTGCTCTAGGTAGCATTGACATCTTCACAATATTTGTTCTTCCAATCCATGAGCATGGAACGTTTTTCCATTTCTTTGTGTCTTCCTCAATTTCTTTCATGAGTATTTTATAGTTTTCTGAGTACAGATCCTTTGTCTCTTTGGTTAGATTTATTCCTAGGTATCTTATGGTTTTGGGTGCAATTGTAAATGGGATCGACTCCTTAATTTCTCTTTCTTCTGTCTTGTTGTTGGTGTATAGGAATGCCACTGACTTCTGTGCATTGATTTTATATCCTGCCACTTTACTGAATTCCTGTATGAGTTCTAGCAGTTTTGGGGTGGAGTCTTTTGGGTTTTCCACATAAAGTATCATATCATCTGCAAAGAGTGAGAGTTTGACTTCTTCTTTGCCAATTTGGATGCCTTTGATTTCTTTTTGTTGTCTGATTGCTGTGGCTAGGACTTCCAATACTATGTTGAATAGCAGTGGTGATAGTGGACATCCCTGCCGCGTTCCTGACCTTAGGGGGAAAGCTCTCAGTTTTTCCCCATTGAGAATAATATTTGCTGTAGGTTTTTCATAGATGGCTTTTATGATATTGAGGTATGTACCCTCTATCCCTATACTCTGAAGAGTTTTGATCAAGAAAGGATGCTGTACTTTGTCAAAAGCTTTTTCGGCATCTATCGAGAGGATCATATGATTCTTGTTCTTTCCTTTGTTAATGTACTGTATCACATTGATTGATTTGCGGATGTTGAACCAACCTTGCAGCCCAGGGATAAATCCCACTTGGTCATGGTGAATAATCCTTTTAATGTACTGTTGGATCCTATTGGCTAGTATTTTGGTGAGAATTTTTGCATCCATGTTCATCAGGGATATTGGTCTGTAATTCTCCTTTTTGATGGGGTCTTTGTCTGGTTTGGGGATCAAGGTAATGCTGGCCTCATAAAATGAGTTTGGAAGTTTTCCTTCCGTTTCAATTTTTTGGAACAGTTTCAGAAGAATAGGTATTAATTCTTCTTGAAATGTTTGGTAGAATTCCCCTGGGAAGCCATCTGGCCCTGGGCTTTTGTTTTTTGGGAGATTTTTGATGACTGCTTCAATTTCCTTAGTGGTTATAGGTCTGTTCAGGTTTTCTATTTCATCCTGGTTCAGTTTTGGTAGTTGATACATCTCTAGGAATGCATCCATCTCTTCCAGTTTATCTAATTTGCTGGCATAGAGTTGCTCATAATATGTTCTTATAATTGTTTGTATTTCTTTGGTGTTGGTTGTGATCTCTCCTCTTTCATTCATGATTTTGTTGATTTGGGTCATTTCTCTTCTCTTTTTGATAAGTCTGGCCAGGGGTTTATCAATCTTGTTAATTCTTTCAAAGAACCAGCTCCTAGTTTCGTTGATCTGTTCTACTGTTCTTTTAGTTTCTATTTCATTGATTTCTGCTCTGATCTTTATGATTTCTCTTCTCCTGCTGGGTTTAGGCTTTATTTGCTGTTCTTTCTCCAGCTCCTTTAGGTGTAGGGTTAGGTTGTGTACTTGAGACCTTTCTTGTTTCTTGAGAAAGGCTTGTATTGCTATATACTTTCCTCTTAGGACTGCCTTTGCTGCATCCCAAAGATTTTGAACAGTTGTGTTTTCATTTTCATTAGTTTCCATGTATTTTTTTAATTCTTCTTTAATTTCCTGGTTGACCCATTCATTCTTCAGTAGGATGCTCTTTAGCCTCCATGTATTTGAGTTCTTTCCGACTTTCCTCTTGGGATTGAGTTCTAGTTTCAAAGCATTGTGGTCTGAAAATAGGCAGGGAATGATCCCAATCTTTTGGTACCGGTTGAGACCTGATTTATGACCTAGGATGTGGTCGATTCTGGAGAATGTTCCATGGGCAGTAGAGAAGAATGTGTATTCCGTTGCTTTGGGGTGGAATGTTCTGAATATGTCTGTGAAGTCCATTTGGTCCAGTGTGTCATTTAAAGTCTTTATTTCCTTGTTGATCTTTTGCTTAGATGATCTGTCCATTTCAGTGAGGGGGATGTTAAAGTCCCCCACTATTATTGTATTGTTGTTGATGTGTTTCTTTGCTTTTGTTATTAATTGCCTTATATAATTGGCTGCTCCCATGTTAGGGGCATAGATATTTACAATTGTTAGATCTTCTTGTTGGATAGATCCTTTAAGTATGATATAGTGTCCTTCCTCATCTCTTATTACAGTCTTTGGTTTAAAATCTAATTTGTCTGATATAAGGATTGCCACCCCAGCTTTCTTTTGGTGTCCATTAGCATGGTAAATGGTTTTCCACCCCCTCACTTTCAATCTGGGGGTGTCTTTGGGTCTAAAATGAGTCTCTTGCAGACAGCATATCGATGGATCTTGTTTTTTAATCCAGTCTGTTAGCCTGTGTCTTTTGATTGGGGCATTTAGCCCATTTACATTCAAGGTAACTATTGAAAGATAGGAATTTAGTGCCATTGTATTGCCTGTAAGGTGACTGTTACCATATATTGTCTGTGTTCCTTTCTGGTCTATGTTGCTTTTAGGGTCTCTCTTTGCTTAGAGGACCCCTTTCAAGATTTCCTGTAGGGCTGGTTTTGTGTTTGCAAATTCCTTTAGTTTTTTTTTGTCCTGGAAACTTTTTATCTCTCCTTCAATTTTCAATGACAGCCTAGCTGGATAGAGTATTCTTGGCTGTATATTTTTCTCATTTAGTGCTCTGAATATATCCTGCCAGTCCTTTCTGGCCTGCCAGGTCTCTGTGGATAGGTCTGTTGCCAATCTAATGTTTCTACCATTGTAGGTTACATATCTCTTCTCCCGAGCTGCTTTCAGGATTTTCTCTTTGTCTGTGAGACTTGTAAGTTTTACTATTAGATGTCGGGGAGTTGACCTATTTTTATTGATTTTGAGAGGGGTTCTCTGTGCTTCCTGGATTTTCATGCCTGTTTCTTTCCCCAAATTAGGGAAGTTCTCTGCTATAATTTGCTCCATTATACCTTCTGCCCCCCTCTCTCTTTCTTCTTCTTCTGGGATCCCAATTATTCTAATGTTGTTTCGTCTTATGGTATCACTTATCTCTCGAATTCTGCCCTCATGATCCAGTAGTTGTTTATCTCTCTTTTTCTCAGCTTCTTTATTTTCCAGCATTTCATCTTCTATATTACTGATTCTCTCTTCTGCCTCATTTATTCTAGCAGTTAGTGCCCCCATTTTTGATTGCACCTCATTAATAGCCTTTTTGATTTCTACTTGGTTGGATTTTAGCTCTTTTACTTCTCCAGAAAGAGTTTCTCTAATAACTTCCATATTTTTTTCAAGCCCAGCTAGTATCTTTAAAGTGATGATTCTGAACTCTAGATCTGACATCGTACTAATGTCCGTATTGAGTAGGTCCCTGGCAGTCGGTACTGCCTCTTGTTCTTTTTGTTGAGGTGATTTTTTCCGTCTCGTCATTTTGTGCAGAGGAGAATAGATTAATGAGAGAACAAAATGCTAGCAGAGTAACCACGTCCCCAGAAAATATACTCTAAACAAATCAGAAAAGACCTGAAGCAGTGGGATAAGAAGGGGAAAGAGAGAAAAAAAAAAAAGAAAAAAAAAAAAGAAAAAGATAAAGATAAAAACAACAACAAACAAAACAAAAGAACAACAACAAAAGAAAAACCAGAATGTGATCAAATATGATCTATATGGTATATAGATCAGTGCCACACACTAGATTTGGGGTGTGTTTTGGTCTTTTAGAAGAAAGTGTCTCCCAAAATTTTAAAGAAAGAAAAACTTATATATGTACAAAAATAAGGGTTGATATGATGAAGGGATGGAAAATGACTGTAAAAATGGAAATTATAAAAAATTTTATAAAAGGAATTGATAAGAAGTTGTTTGAAAAAAGAAAGAGGATTTAAAAAAGAAAAAAGAAAAAGAAAAAAAAAGGGAGAGGATGTGATCAGGCAGGGGAATAGAGAACACCATATACTAGAGATTTAGGGTATATTTTAATCTGTTAGAAGAAACTATCTCAAAATTTTAAAGAGAGAACAACTTATATATATAAGCCAAAAATATGGGTAACTACTATGAAGGGATAGAATATGACTCTAAAAATGAAAAATAAAAATGTTTTTTTTAAAAAAAGGGATTGATAAGATGTTGTTTGAAAAAGGGAAAAAGAAAAATTCAAAAAGAAATAAAAAGACAAAAAGACAGTTAAAAAAAAAATTAACTTTAAAAGACTAAGGAATCATGGTAAAAAAGCCGTGAATTCTATGTGCAGTAGTCCCTTAGCGCTGGAGTTCTGCTGTTCTCATTGATCGGTAAACTTGGTCTTGGCTGGCTGTTCTCGCTGATCTTCTGGGGAGGGGCCTGTTGCCGTGGTTTCCAAATGTCTCTGCCGGAGGCGGAATTGCCCCGCCCTTGCCCCCTCCCGGCTAAGTAATCTGCTCGGGTTTGCTCTCCGGGGCTTTTGTTCCCTGCGAGCTTTCCGTACAGCTTTGGAGGCGGAGAGTGAAAATGGCGGCCTCCCAATCTCCGCCCCGGAGGAGCCGAGAACTCGGGCCCGCTCCTCAGTGAGCCCCCAGAGAAAAGCCGTCAGTCACTCCCGTCTCCCCGGTCTGCAGCTGCACTCCGTGCTCAACCGGCCTGTGACCACGCGTTTCTATCTCTGGCACCGGACCCGGTCTGGAGTCTCCAAACCCAGCAGATCCCTGCGGTGCACTCCCGCGCGGCTCCTCCCGGGGGAGGAAGGTGAGTCTCCCCGGATCGGCCGCTTGTTGGGTCCCTGCTGGAGGAGCAGGGGCCCGACTGGGCCGCGGATCGCGGTTAATGGCAACCCCAGCTGAGAGCCCGCGCCTGGGCTCCGCCTCTGCAGCCGGCTTCCCTGCTGCGTTACCTGGGAGCTCTGCTGCCCTCAGGCACCCCCGGTCTTTCTGTGACCCCGAGGGTCCTGAGACCACACTGTCCCGGAGGGTTCCACCCCCCACTTAGCCACCAGAGTGACGTCCCTCAGCGGAGCAGACTTTTAAAAGTTCCGATTTTGTGCTCCGCGGCTCTATCACTTGCCAGAAGCGGCCGACGGAGGCCCCTCCCCCGCCGTCTATCCTCCCGAATATCGCCTCGGATTCACTTCTCCGCACGTCCTACCTTCCAGAAAGTGGTCGCTTTTCTGATGAGAGAGTTGTTGCTCTTCTTTTCTTCGATCTCCTGTTGAGTTTGTAGGTGTTCAGAATGGTTTGATCCCTATCCAGCTGAATTCCTGAGAGGAGACGAAATCCAGGTCTCCTACTCCTCCGCCATCTTGCTCCGCCCCCCCAATAGCATTGTTTTTATAGTGTTTTTAAAAATATAAGATTAATATCTGCTACCTCATTTTTTTTATCTCATAGTCCTTGGGGCTGGGGTTTAGTCTAAGCAATTTGTCTAAGCTTTCAACGCCAATCACTAGCATAATGGGAACTTTTCTTCTAAGTATCATGCCCTATCCAGGGCAATCTCTTCTAGCCAAGAATTCCTAAAGAAAGATTCCCTGACACATCTCCACTACGAAAATTGCACTTTAACGGCCTATTAGACTGAAATGTTCAAGAAAATTTTCTTCATGTTGACCTTGTTGGGGTGTGTGTGTGTGTATAATTTAAAATTTTCATTCAAACAACAAAACCATGCCCCTTACTACTGTCTTCTTTTCTACTTTCCATTTGCATTTAGTTTCTTTATTTCCTTTTTCTCCATTCATGGACTTCCCCCCACCATGCTTATCTGGAATCACAGCACCTCTCTTACCAGTGAGGCAGCTTTTTCCAACTAGGTGAGCTCATGCTGCTTCCTGGATACTGAAACAGCCCAGTGTGACAGTAGGACCATGTCTACTTTAAATGCTCTACCAATTCCACCACGTGCCACATTCCTTCCTATGAGTCCTTTGGGAAAGGAGGTACTTTCTTTGTAATCACAGGGTGAGTGAGTCCTAGACTAAAACAGACCCCATAAAGAGATGCATGCATTCTCTGAGTTTCATATGCTGGGTTAGTTATTCCTCCGTTGGGTTCCTGGAGCACTTTCTACTTACATCCATTATATTGTATTTATCACATTGCATCCAAATGTATTTTTTTATCCACTCATTAAATATATATTAATGTATACCAGGATGAAAACAGAAAAATAACCCTGTTCTCAAAGAGCTTCTAATCTACCAGGAAAAAAGAGACATGACATTCCACATATCATGCGTTTTTGATAGAATGTTAAGAATCATGGTCCTTTCTAAAAATGCAAGATTTAGTCCCACCTGGGAATCAGGAGAAAGTTCCCCAGAAACAAATAAGAACTGTAATGAAGCTATTATAATCATGAACTTCTTTATAGCACCTCACAAAGATGCTTTTATTTCTTCCTTAAAACAATCTTGTCAGAATTTTTTTTAAATATACCCACATAGTAGAAAATAAATTAAGAGGCTTAGAAAGGTAAAGAAACATATAGTGAACCTGAAAACTATTTTCAAAATTAAACATCCCAAACTCAAACTTTAAAGTGCCCTTCCAAAAAAAATATTAGAAAATCTGCTATATTGGTCTGGGCTATGTGGTCTTATATATGAGTAACCCAGTAGAATGGGTGGTTTCCTTCTTACATTAAATACACAGTCATAGTCTTGTTACTACCTTCCTAAGGAATGGGGAAATCAACTCAATAATTTTCTCTTTTCCTCATGCCAGCAGCACATCTCACTCCACCTCTTACAACACAAATCCTGGGAAAAAGCAGAGTCCACCTAAATGTTAGCATCTTCCTCAGGGCAGGCTTCTCATGTGAGGATAAAATAGAAGAAAAGATTGTGACAGTCCTGGAATTGAACACTCTCAAGTGCTTGCAACCTGATCCTGTGTCTGTGTCTCCTCATTCGCCGACGCCGTCCTTGCCTACGAGAGACCCACCCCGGCTGGAGCTGGACTCTGGCAAGTGGCGCCACAACGTGGGGCTCGACTAGGTAAGCCTTTCTACAGGGACAGATAGGACTCTGCTCGTGGGTACTGCAGACCCCTCTGTGAAGGAATACAGAGTAAGAGTGAGCAGAAAGACAGAACTTAGAGAAGCTATGGGCCATAATGAGTCAAAGGAACGACGACTCTTATTGATATTATTAAGCATATGATTGAAAAAAGAGGTGTTAAGGTTACTCATGCTCAACTGGCTAGATTTTTGACCTTTGTAGAGACCTGTTGCCCTTGGTTTCTGAAAGATGGTAGTCTCGATATTAGAACATGGAACAAGATAGGGGAGGAAATGCGGTTATACTATTCTAACCATGGTCCTGAAAATGTACCCGTGGAGGCATTCTCTTTATGGACATTGTTAAGAGATATGTTAGATCCTATGCCTAGCTCACAGGCTTTACACAAAAAATTACGGGAGACACATAACGCTGCCCCCACTGAAGAGACACCTCTATTACAAAAATCAGCCTCTCAAGTACTGGTAATAAATGAAATGAAATCAGAAGAGGAGGACAAAGATAATAAAAGAGTTGAAGGGAGAAATGATCAATTGTCCTCCAAAGATGAGGTAGCCCTTGAGGAGGAGGCTGCTAAATATCATGAACAAGATTGGGAACTTTTTGCAAATGCCACAGCCCCTGAATGCGGCTCTGTGATTAATCTACATAGACAGTTAAAAGTTCCACAGAACAAGGCCTTAGTTCGTAAAAAACCCTTGCCACCTATTAAGAATATTGGCTTTAAGGGAGCAATACAGGAGGCCTTGAGAGATGGGGATTTAACCTTTAAATGTTTTCCAGTGACTTTTGATGATGAATGGGACGAACCTCAGTGGGAACCACTCCCTTATAAGGTCTTAAAGGAACTAAAAAAGGCAGTTTCTGACTATGGTTCTACATCTCCTTATACTATGCAGTTGGTGGAGGCAATTGCTAGCCAGTGGATGACTCCTTGTGATGGGCATCAAACTGCCAAATCTTGTCTCCCTGCGGGGGTATATTTACTTTGGAAGGCTGAATATAAGGAGTTGGCAAAACAACAAATTGCTATTAATAGAAAGTCAGGTCACCGCTCCATAACATTTGATACGCTTATGGGCCTAGAGGAATGGTCACAAGCCCGTGATCAACTACATTTATCTAAGGAGGCTCTCAGCCAAAGCTCCAGCCTAGCTGTTAATGCCTGGAGACACCTACCTGCTGGAGAGGTAAAAACTACAGGCTTAAGTAATACCAAACAAAGTCCAGAAGGACCTTACCAGGTCCTACCCACTGCTCATACTCCGACTGGAGTATTATGGCAGGAGGGCCCCTTGGAATGGGTTCACCTCCCCGGAACCACCAAGAAGGTCGTCTGTGCCTATAGTACCTTGGTTGCCCTATTAATCATTAAAGGCAGAACTAGGGGTGTTGAGCTATTTGGAAGAGAATTTCAATCATTAACCCTGCCTTATAAAAGGGAGCAACTTGATTATTTATTCCAACTGGATGATGACTGGCAAATTGCTATCCAATCTTTTACTGGAACTATTCAGTATCATTTGCCTTCCAACCCCCTACTTCAATTCTTAAAAGAACAATCAATTATCTTTCCAAAAATTGTCAACTCCTCACCCTTAGCTCACCCAGCTGCTCTCGTCTTTACTGACGGCTCCTCAACCAGAAGAGCAGCTTATGTCATTAATAACCATAAAACAGCTGTACAAACTACCGAAACTTCAGCCCAAAGAACTGAACTCTTTGCGGTGATAGAAGTCTTTAAGACTTAACATGACCAACCATTTAATCTTTTCACTGATTCTCAATATGTGGCCAGGCTGTTCCCCGTTATAGAAACCGCTATTACAGCTCAAAACAAAACTACTATTGCTCCTCGCTTACAGGAACTCCAAAATCTGATCAGAAAGAGAATGCACAAGGTGTATGTGGGCCATATCCAAGGTCACTCCAAATTGCCAGGACCCCGAGCAGAAGGAAATAATATAGCTGATTTGCTCACCAGATAGGCAATCTTTACAATTAAAGAAGCAACTGCCAATCATGCCCTCCATCATCAAAACGCAGCCTCTTTAAGAAGGCAATTTCACATAACAAGAGAAGCGGCCAGAGAGAAAGTTCGGAAGTGCTCTATATGTCCAACCACTCAGCCCTCTCTGCCTATGGGGGTTAATCCCCGAGGCCTTAGACCCAATGATCTCTGGCAGATGGATGTAACACATGTTCCCAGCTTTGGTAAATCTGGCAGATGGATGTAACACGTGTTTCTGTGGACACCTTCTCTCATTTAATTATGGCAACAGCTTGCACTGGAGAAGCTTTTAAAGATGTGTCTCAACATTTGATGTTTTGTTTCGCCTATGCAGGAATGCCCAAAGCTATTAAGACAGATAATGCACCTGCATATACTTCATCTGCATTCAAAAAATTCTGTGATTCATTTAAAATCTCCCATAATATGGGGATGCCCTATAACCCGCAGGGACAAGCTATAGTAGAAAGAGCTCACCAGACCTTAAAAACCCAAATCTCCAAACTTCAGAGTTCAGAATATAAATATAGCTCTGAGCATTATATACTAAATCATGCACTATTCATTGTCAATTACCTAAATTGTGACTCTCGGGCGCCTGGGTGGCTCAGATGGTTAAGCGTCTGCCTTCGGCTCAGGTCATGATCCCAGGGTCCTGGGATCGAGTCCCGCATTGGGCTCCCTGCTCCTTGGGAGCCTGCTTCTCCCTCTGCTTCTCTTTCTCTCTCTCTCTGTCTCTGAAGAATAAATAAATAAAATCTTTTAAATAAATAAATAAATACATTGTGACTCTCATGAGATTTCTCCCATTATGAAACATTGGGAAAATGATGACATTAAACCCAAACCACTGGTTATATGGAAAGACCTCTTAACAGGATCTTGGAAAGGCCCCGATATATTATTAACATGTGGGCGAGGCTATGCTTGTGTCTTTCCACAGGACGCTGACTCACCTATCTGGATTCCTGATAGACTAATCCGACATCATGTCTCGCAGACACCCTCCACTCCCACGTCCGATATGTAGACCTTTACCCCCTATAAATATCCCACTTAGAGAAAGTTGTGCCCGATCTCCAGAAGCTGCTGACCTTCTGATTCCACCTTTACACCGGCTGCGCCTTGAAGAGTCGCAAACCAGTCCTACTGCGCCACCTATTCCGACCACACTGCGTAGCAACCCACCAACCTGGGGACAACTGAAACAACTCTCCAATCAAGCACAGCGTCTCGTGGAAGGGCAAGGTGTTAACGTAACCCCTGAGAACATGTTTGTGGCTATGTTTGCGATCATCTCATGCCAGGTGATATGTGTTTCTGCTTCTCAATATTGGGCATATATTCCGGATCCGCCAATCTTGCATCCTACACCTTGGGGATCCTCTTCTATTCGTGTGTTTACTAATAATTCTGATCTTTTGAGGGGAGAATCAAATTCATTTATCTTGCATAAAACAGATGCAAATTTCTCTTTCCACGGGAGACTTGATGATCCTCCTATATGCTTTAGTACCAATACAACAAATTTACCTGATGGCTGCCTTCCCCTCAATTATAGAAGTTTATTAACTGATTCTCCCAATGGGAATCCAAAAACTAGGGATCTTTGGGTACTTAATCTACAGCATATAGGAAGTTATAATTATCAAGGTACTGTGGTCCATGATAAACCTCCTGCATCCATTCCTCTATGTGAGGCCTTGGTAGGAGACCTAAATAATGCTTGGGGCAATATTGATAAATTTAAAGGGTTTCCCTTATGGCATGAATGTATGTTCCAATCTAAAGGATTGCGATTTTCGCCTCGCAACTCTCAGATGTCCATTTATGACTACTCCGTATCTAGCCCAGACCATGACTATAGAAGACATTTAAATAATCAATCAACAAAGTATTATTGGAATGATAATCTAATAAAAAAGCCAGAAAAAATAAACAGATGGTTTTCATTAGGATGGGTTAGTCCTATATTTGTTGCTAAAACTTGGAATAGTACTCAAATATATCCTGAATTATATAGATTATTAGCTGCTACAGGAATGATTTTTCTAAAAAGGCCTAGATGCCCTGACCATATGGAGGTGGTCACGGCATGTGTGGGTCCCCCTCATGCTCTCTTGGTGCAAGGTCATGGCCAATTACAGGTAAACAAGATTAATCATACCTATTATGTATCCTGTTCAAAATGTACATTAACTAATTGCATTGATCCAACTGTTGGACCAACTGTCTTTATAGTTGTTCATCAACCTCCTTATGTAGTGTTACCTGTAAAATTAGAAGAACATTGGTATGATGATCCTGGCATGTATACCATTCAACTTGTAGATAAAGCCTTACGCCGCCCTAAGAGATTTATTGCAGCACTTATATTAGGTATTACTGCTCTTATAGGAATCATAAGTTCTTTTGCTATATCTACAACTGCTTTAGTACAGGAAATACATATTGCACATCATGTGGATAGATTAACCCAGAATATTTCAACTGCACTTTATTTGCAGAAACAAATAGACAAGAAGTTTGAGGCACGATTAAATGTTCTAGAGGAAACTATATTATATGTAGGAAATCAAATTCAAAATCTCAAAACTCGGTTAACCACTAGATGCCATGCACAATATAAATGGATCTGTGTCACTCCCCACCATTATGATTCCTCATCTATCCCTTGGGACAATGTCAAAAATCACCTATTGGGAATATGGAGCAATGATAATGTATCCTTGGACTTAAACTCCTTGCAAGAAAAAATTAAAGACATTAGTTTGGCACATGTGTCCTCAGCCACAGCCTCAGAAGTTGCAGATTCCTTTCTTGCCACTTTGCAGAAATACACCTCCACTACTGCCTGGTTTCCATCCCTCATCAATCTAGGTATATCAGCACTAATTATTATCTCCCTTTTGTTTCTCTTTCCAGTCTTTGTCAAATTACTAAGTAGAGGAATAAAACAAATTCATTTGGAATTGAAGACTTTGCAACTGAAGGCCAAAAATAAAAAAGGAGGAGATGCTTGCAACCTGATCCTGTGTCTGTCTCCTCATTTGCCGACGCCGTCCTTTCCTATGAGAGACCCACCCCGGCTGGAGCCGGACTCTGGCACTCAAGTAACCCCCTCTCCCCTCAGATGAAGTGAGAACCTTACCCTGGGAGATCATCTAGGTGAATCAGCCAGTTCCTCAGATAAATTACAGATTTTATTAAAAAAAAAAACAACAGACTTTAAACTTGAGGAATATGGGTTCCATCCTAAAATCCTAGCTCACTCATACATCTTATTGATATAATCATTTTTAAAATCCTGTCACCACCAACATCATCAGTCTCCCAGAGGGCCCCACTGTTCTTTCCATGTTTCCTGCCTCACTTTTCATTTTATTACTAAGTACAGTGACTTCTTGTCTACACTGTCGTTCTATCTCATGGCCTTGACTGGGAATACTACCCTAAAGTAAAATTGGTCATCAGTGTAGACCTTTTTTTTTTTAAATTTTTGTAATAAGGTGTAGACCTTATTACAAGATTATACATAGTAATTAGAGAAAATTCAGGTAAAAAACATAATATGGAAAGGGAATCAGAACAAGCCATAATAAAATCACCCATATTATCAATGAGAAATACCACTCACAAATATTTTGTTTGACAAAACGACTGTTACTGATTTCCATCATGGGATTATGGAAAAGGTTCTGGTTACCACCTATCAAAGAATTTTGTTTCCTTCTCCTTCCCTGAATCAAATATACATAGGATTCTGATGATGGTTTAAGTAATCTTTTACTGAGGGTACAATTAATTACAGGAAGTTAGGGGAAGAAAATTAGAAATAAAGCCTCCCACCCAATGATCTTATTATCTTATATCTCAGCAAGTAAAAAGGCTTATTGCTTAAATCCTTAGAGAAAGTCCACTGGGGCGTGTTCTCCGTCTCTCTCTCCCTTCACTTCTCATGCCCCATGGTCTTCCACTAATATTTTCTTTCCCATTTGGAATCTTTGCACTACATCCTCTACTGGATGTGAGACATCCAGAAAAATAATTCCCTACTTTCTGTTTATTTTTCAGGTTTTCAATCTTAAGAACATTTGGAATTCTCTGAAAGTCAGTGACTTCTTCTTCTGCCCAGTTTCTGCTGGTTTGGGGATGAATGAGGTGATGCTATGACCAGTGTCTTTCCCTACTTGGGGAGAGTCAGTGGGGAATTTCCATTCTGGCAAATGTTTCACATTTTCCCAAGGCTTCTGAAATCCTTATACCTTATAAGGTATACCTTATAACCATTAGGATTCATTGCCTTGTGAAATCTACCTATCTAAGTAACATGATATTCATCACATTTACTTAATGCAATCTAATCCAATTTTTTTTGGCAAAGTAATGACTCTGACCCAAGGAAACATTTCCATCATCCCTCCCCCACCCCTGCCCCACCACACATGCTACTCAAGGTGATTCCATAAAACTTTCTCATTTTAACTGGAATCACTTTTCATAATTCCTAGGTGTCTTTTTGATGGTCTGAGAAATTTCTAGTTCACTTGTTATTTTCTCCTTTATAAATGTTGTCACAACCATCAATTGGTTACCACTGCATTACTTAACAAATGGTAAAGTTCTTAACATTTTGAGAGTCTCTCTCTTTCTCCTATTCTAAACAATGCTATCATCACTCTCCTAGTAGCTAAATCTTTAAAACTATCTTCAATTTTGGCCTTTGAACAGTATCCTAGAAGTGGAATTCTCCATCAGACTATGAACTTTATAAGAATATTAATCCGTATGGTCAAGTTTGCTTGCTGACAGATTATATCAATTTTCATTCTAACAGCTATGTTTGTAAGTTTTTGTTTTTGGAAAATATTGGACATCTTGGCTTGCTAAAAATCTTTGTCCACTTGGTAAGCAAAAATAGCATCTAATTGTTATGATAAATCATGCATTTATAAATAAAATAATGAGGATGGGTTTGGGGAAAAATAATTAAAATAGGATTCAAGTAATGAATGAAATACATTATACATATTGTGTGACTAATAGGAGAAGCATGCATTTTAATATTGATTTTTTTTAATTCAGAGTCCAGATCTTAATTCTTTTTCAAACAACCTTGTTTTTCTCAAATCTGCTGTTTTAATCTCTAGAAACATTTTATTGTTGCTATTTTAGAAATTCTAGTATGCAAAACTCTACATTCCTATACTTTCATTACAAAGCACGTTTTCAGCTGTGCTACCTTTGTTCGATGGATGATTTTGCTCTTATTTAAAAATGAGGAGGGGGACATTGGGGCCCCCGAAAGTTCAGTGACTCCACCACAATCACATTATCTAGGAAGTGCCAGATCCCAGGCTGTATAGGAAAAGAAGAGAATCAGTGCTTCTTTTTGCTCTACCTCCTGGGAAATTCCCACATTAACACTGGCTCAGTGAGTAATGAATAGATTCTTTCAGAAATAGAGTTGTCACAGTCTGATCTAAGTTAGCAAGCTTTCATTTTGCGTAGACAAAGAAAACAAAATGTTAGGCTGGCTTCTCAGCCTGAGGGCCTCAGAGAGAAGGAAGCTGTCTAAAGCAGGGATCCTTTCAGCTACAGTGAGCATGAATTAGCCAACTAGAAAATACATGGTCTGCATGAATATGGGCACATCCGGATTGTTATTTACCCTCACTGGAGGGCAGGTAACCCGATGCGACCACAGACTCTGTAGACTTTCACAGGCAGAGAAGAAGAATGTGGATTTGGATCCTCTATTTGTATAGCACCTTTAAGGTGAGACAGTCCCAAAAGACTTTGGGACCCAATAGTCAAAACTACAGGGAAGCCGTGAAACACTAGCTGTCCATCAGTAAATATGCAGGAGACCCTGGACAAGAGAAATCCCCTCTATCCTTTGCAGTGAAGAGGAAATATCATGAAGCAAGGCTCATAAATAACTACCCATATTTGATTTGGGGGACAGGGCGCCTGGGTGGCTCAGTTGGTTAAGTGACTGCCTTCGGCTCAGGTCATGATCCTGGAGTCCCGGGATCGAGTCCCGCATCGGGCTCCCTGCTCGGCAGGGAGTCTGCTTCTCCCTCTGACCCTCCTCCCTCTCATGCTCTCTGTCTCTCATTCTCTCTGTCTCAAATAAATAAATAAAATCTTTTAAAAAAATGATTTGGGGGACAGAAGCTCCTGGAATTATGTTTAAGACCTGAGGGCTATAATTTAGTGTTCTGAAAATCTCCAAAGTGGTTCAGTCACAGCCAGGATCCTTCTAGTACTTTGGGGTTACATCCAGCCCCTCTCCTCAGTGTTTTATACAAACATGATTGCATCTGATTTATGCTGAGCAAGAGCAGTAAGTACTGTTGTCCCCGTTTTAGAGGAGAGTAATAGGAACTTAGTACAATTGAAACAAATAATTGACAAATACCATTACTTTCTAATCAAGGTGGATCCTGGTAAAAGGGAAGCCATTTTATTTTCATGTACACCTTGGATTTGGATATAAGAAGGAGAACCCAATAGTGGTTGCCAGGGGCTGGGAGGAAATGGGCAGTTCTTGTTCAATGGTTATAGTTTCAGCTATGCAAGATGAATAAGCTCTAGAGACCTGCTGTATAACATAGCACTTGTAGTTAACAATACTGTATCATGTACTTCAAAATGTGTTAACAGAGTAGATATGTTAAGTGTTATTACCACAAAAATAATAAGCAGGGATTATGAGGAAACTTTGGGAGTTATTGGATTTGTCTATCCCCTTGATTTTGGTGATGGTGTTATGGGCATGTTGGTTACAAAGAAAAATGAAAAAGAATAAAGAACAAAAGATGAAAAGGGAGGAGGAGAAAGAGGATTCTGGAAACCATCTGTGAAAATGTTCCTCTGATAGGCTGTTTGAAGGTCCTTTCAAGCATAAGGTACAAGTAATACCTATTTGTATTTTTGTGTTTCTGTGATCTAAAACCATCATAATCTGCAGAAAACTCAGGTTTTTAGTAGGAAGTTATATCTGAACTGAGCTGTAAATAGTGAGCAAAGTGGAATTGATGGAACTTGCTTCTTGGTAGACCAGTTAGATATTTCTTGAGTCTCGGTAAGGCCAGATCTCAATCTGCCTACATAAAAGACAGTAAACTGTGTTCTGCTGGTGGTTTTAGATGATACATTTTCAAAAGTTATGGTTTAATGCTAGTGCTTTGTTTGTGTAGTGGAACATTTTTTATGAGACCTTTGTAATGATGACAGTGAAGAAAAAAGACAAGGAAGAAGAAAAATGAGGAGGAGGAAGAACAGGACAAGGAGAAATCATTGCATTTTATCGTGGAGAATTTTGGCCTTTGCAGCCATGACTTAAAATTACCATCTTTATTTTAACTCCCCCAACAATAAGATATCATCAAAGAAAATTGGCTGTCAAATTACTTCACAAATTAAACTGCAGCATAACGTATCTCTCTGGGAACTAAAGAAATGAGAGACCTAATTTTTTATGACATTAGAGATCATTTCATCCAACTTTCTCATTTTACATATAATGAAAGTAGTGCTGAGAGGGTTTAAATGTCAGCTGCCAAATTCCACAGTGGATTTGCAGCAAAGTCTTAGTGAAAAATAATAAACGTATTCTATGGAGATATAGTGGTAAAATACAACATGAAATGAACTCTGAGAAACAAAATTTGCAAGTATGTCTGCTTCTATTCTCTGATATTTTTCTGTGAACCATGACATCTTTACCAGTTGTAAACGGTCATGTATTTACATAGTGCTTTTCTTGTTCTCCTTTTTTTTTTTTCTATCTGTTGCCCAGAGTAATTTGGAATACAGCTTTCACACTATACCCTTTCACCTTTTTCCCATCTTTGACCAATGAACCTCAGTCATTCATAAAATTTAGGATAACTTGCTCCACAAACAATAATGTGAAGCCTATTGGATCTTATCAGTCACTGAATGCCAGTTGAGATAAAGGATATGGAAAACTCAGGTTGTTTGTTCGATTTCTTGTCTGTGGTGCCACATGACTGAAAAACAGTAGTTAAAATACATTTCAATGTTAAAGTATTTGTAAAAACTTACCTCTCCTAAGTTGGCTATCGCCTAAGATACTACCTGACTACCAAAGTGAATGCCAAGCAGCCAAAAAAAAGTCCTAAGATTTTTTCACATAAACTAGGTCAGCTTTCTCTTTTAAATTATCTTAGAAATATATATATGCTGAATAATATTCCATTGTGTGTGTGTGTGTATCTCCATTCTTCTGTCGATGGACATCTGGGCTCTTTCCTTATTCTGGCTATCGTGGACACTGGGTGTTATATGCAACTGATGAATCACTAAATTCTACCCGTGGAGCTAATAATACTGCATATGTTAACTAAATTGAATTTAAATAAAGAATTTAAAAAAAAGTGTGTGTGTGTGTGTGTGTGTGTATAAATTGTGTTCACTAAGGAAAATGAGGAGATCCTGGTGTTTAGTTTTGCTTGAATGGTCCAGAACTAGGCTAAGATTTTTACATTTTCACATGCCTTGCTTTAATTATTATATTGATTTGGGGGAAGCATTTTTATTTTACAAATACAGAAATTGAGGCTCAGAGACAAAATTACCTTACCATAGGTCACACAGATTCCTTTAGCATCTAAAAATAAATGTCTCTACCTTGGTTTTGTGGCCTACACGATTCTAAATAAATCTGGTAGTAACTTAGGTCTCCCACCTCTCTCATACCAGGCTTTACCTTTCTTTCTATATTTTAATTGCACTGGCTTTCCACATATCGGAGATTTCCCTGCCTTATGGACTTGTGTCTCTTCTCTTGCCTCCCCTCTTCATACAGTGCACTTCTCCTTACTCAGGTGTGGTTCACACCCTCGCTTCAGAAAGTCTCCTCTGAACTTCTCATCTAAAATAGGTTGAAGGGGCAAACCTCTCAGGTTCCCTCCCTCTTTGGGAGCTTTGTCCTATCACTTTGCTATCACTCAATAAACCTTGCTTTGTTGCCCACCAAAAAAAATAATAAAAAAAAATAGGTTGGAAAAGTTTTTTACTCTCTCAGCAACCTGTTACTTAATACTTACCACAGTATATAATTACACAATTTTTCTTTTATTTTACAATCTCTGTGAGGGCAGGAATCTTAGAATAATATGTAGAACAAACTATATGCACAAAAATGTGAAGAAATGAACACACTTAAAAATGGAAAAAATTAATAAAAGGAATTGAAACTAAGTGTGTTTCACAATGCCCATTCTCACCCTGCCTTCACCCTGTTTTGTTATATTCCATTGCCCAGCTAACCTGCACCTATATTTAGGCTCACTGGAATATCTCCTTTCTCTGATCTCTGTGTCCTTCAACTTATAACGAATTGATGAGACTTATTGGTCAAAAGTTCATGGGTAGATAGCTTATCTTCCCATCCTAATTGTACCTACACAAGTCATGGTTTGTGTCCATCATTGTGCTAGGTGATTTCTCACCAGTGACATCTTCACGTATCACTGACAGAACTAGACACAGGATCCAATGAAACTATGAGAGGGCCAGGAAATGGAATCCCACCATCTGTCCAGAGAGGAGAAGCAGACACATTTGTGAATACAAGTCATGACTCCATAGGAAGAATGAAAGAAGAGAGAAAAAATGAGAGGGAAGGAAGAAAAGCAAAACAAAAGAGCTACATGAGTGAAAATAGGATCATAGTAACTAAGGATTACAGTTGTGATAGCTCTTTGGACATGTCAACTTGGTTGAGCTAGTCTCCAGTTATTCAATCAAGCACTAATGTAGGTGATGCTGAGAAGAGATTTTTTTTAATGTAATTAAAACCCTTAATCATCTGACTTTAAGTAAGGGATGTGGACCTTAAAAATAGCCAGTTATTTTACCAGCATAAAGAGTTTATTCAGAAATAGCAGAGTAATTGCAATTTGGGACATGCAAACTATGGCAAACCATAGGCAAGTTCCAAGAACAAAAGAGAGGAGAGGTCTTTTACAGAGAAAAGTATGGTGGGGGTGGGGGGGCGGGTTGGGAGGAGTTGTTTTGAACAGAAGTCCAGTCCATCGGAGGAAACTGGGAGTTTGAAATGTAGTAGTTTCTCATTGGCTGATAGATGGCAGCATCTCATCGGCAAGGCTATTGCTAAGGAAGGAAAAACTTTCTTCCTCCTGCTAGGGGAAAGTAAGCCTCTTCCTGCCAAGGAATATAAAATAAGCAGGACAGGTGTTACACGCATGAGAGCTCCCCCTCAGGGATTCCTGACTCCATTTTCAGTAAGGTTTCCCTTTATTAATTTTCATAGGGAGATTTTCCTGGATAATCTGGATGGGTTTGACTTAATCAATTGGAAGTCTTAAATGCAGGGCTGAGGTTTCTCCTAATGAAGACTTAAGAAAATTGATTCTGTTATAACCTGTTAAATAAAATAAACTTCCTGTCTTTAACTAGGAAGGCACTATGAACAACATCTAAAATTGGTGAAAATTCACACATTCAGTTAAAATTATTGAATGATTCTTAGCTGCAAAAGGTTGATATTAATTGAATATTTGATAACAGTATTTTATGAAATCGGTCAAGTACAGCACCATTAAAAAAAAGTGAAAAGCAAAGACTACAAATTAGATAAGAAGGTGTGAGAACCACTCAGGGTAGCTGAGAAAATGTTTCTTCTCCCATTTTCTTGAAAAGCAAAAACAAAAACAACAACAAAAAGCAACTTTTTCTCAGGGTTGTTCAATAAAGCAGTAGAGATAAATTACCCAAGTTCCCACTTCCCACCATCTCCCTTGTAGAAATTTGGCTTTGAAAAAGATTTTAAACCTAGGAGCTGCCAAATTTTGATTCATTCATCTTGGCAACTGCCATGGAGACAGGCTTCTATGATGGCAAACCCTACTGTTTTAACTGAAATGGATCGTTGTGTTTAAAAGAGACACCTGAGTCTATCACTGCCCCTTTCCCAGGGGTGTTATTATGATGGGTCTGAAATGTTCCAAGACTTCTGAAATTCCACTGCATTTCATAATGCCATGAAAGGACAAAACAAATACGTGCTTGGGGAGAGAGAAAGTATGAGGGGCCAAGTCAGGAAGGACTTGAAATAAAAGGACATCAGAATGTGCGAAATTCTCCTTTCTGTGAGCATCACATGAGAAACATGGCCAAATTAACCCACAGGCCCACACTCTCTGCTTCTGAGCAAAATTCTGCAATGTGCTTTGCTCAGGGACAGCAGCTCAATGTACATTCTGAGGTCTTGGCACCCATGTTCATTTAGTACAGGTCCAAAAATCACAGCTCTGTGGGCCCTGAGTTGTATGTAGAAGCAAGCTGGTTATATAAGTGCAAATGGAGAAAGGAAATAGGCCCTGCTTCAAGAGAAAGCCAGCTTCTCACAGGCCATGGTAATGTTGCTTTGTCACCAACCCCTCACTGGAATGAGAGCCGGATGTGTCATGGTGATAGACAGAAAAGATGTGGGAGGAACCTGAGGGCAGATAATTTCCTCACCAACTTAGACCAGTTCGAATCTGACTTCTGCAAAAGGAGGTAGCTACAAGAGTATGGACCGAGTCTTTGATAGGGTGTTACAAAAGGTTGGGTATTACCTGCCTTAATTTACCACCTACTTTTTGCTAGACATTTGCCAAAATAAGGGGTGTGCAAACCATGACCCACAAATCAAATTTGGCCCATATTTTTTCTAAATAGTGTTTTACTGGAATATAACCACACTCATTTGTTTATATATTATGGTTGTTTTCTTGTTACAACAGCAGAGTTGAGAATGCTTTGCAAAACCTAAATATGGAAAATATTTTCTGACCCCAGGCCTAAATGTTAAGGCTATGCAGAAAAATAAAACATGGCCCTTTCTTTGTCCACAAAAATACAATAAATCTGAAATAGGTTATTTTAAAATAAGCTGTTACATGTGAAGAAAAAGATATCCACACCATGCTATGGGAGCAAAGAAGATAAATATTTAAGTCAGCCAGAGTATTCAAAAAACTCTTCCTAGAGGAAATAATTCCTGATCTTAGTTTAAAGGAGAAATGTTATTTGGGTAATGAGCATTCTGGTAAAGGGCATACAGTATGTTAGACAAAGAGAAAAATAAGTGGATGTTTTTACTATGGCATAGAAATACTATAATAATAATATCTTAATAATTAAGTAGTATAAATATGTAAAGGTCAGAAGCAGACCGGGGACAAGGTATGGACAGATCAGGGAGAGTCTACACTAAGGAGTTTGGACTATATCCTATAAGATGTGGGGTCACTAAAAGGATCAGAGTGTGGTAGCATGATTGGATTTATGTTTTTCTCTAGTTAAAGTTGGTTTAGAGAAAAAAAAATAGATCCAAGTAGAATAGTAAGTTCAATACTACCATCCAGGTGAAAGAGGATTCAAGTTTAACTAGAGGTAATTAGGAAAGACAAGAGGGAAGAGACTAAAAAAACATTTAGATAAAACCAGCAGGTATTGCTATTTAGTGGTTTTTAGGGGGAGGAGGAAGGAGAGCGCATGACTAAGGATAAACCCAGGATTTTTGTGTTTGAGTGACCCAGTA
This sequence comes from Mirounga angustirostris, assembly GCF_029215605.1. Classification (NCBI taxonomy): domain Eukaryota; kingdom Metazoa; phylum Chordata; class Mammalia; order Carnivora; family Phocidae; genus Mirounga; species Mirounga angustirostris. The sequence continues at coordinate 17,929,584 of NW_026991712.1, read as the reverse complement.
GATGGCAACATTCAAAATACCACCATAAACTTCTCCAACATTGAATATTTAATTACTTTTCATTTCAATTATTTCCTTATTAAATATTTAATAATTACATAAAAAACTGTAGAGAACCAAACAATAAATAGCTTTCTTAAACCATCTATCTGCCTATCTACTTCATGCCCTCCCTGAACTCATACTCCACCTTAACCTCTAATAAAATTGGGTCCTAGATTTTAAACTTATTGTTCATATGTAAGTCTTCTAAACTTACTGTAAATGTATATATTCCTAAATAATAGCTAGTATGGTTATACATGCTCTTAAACTTTACATAATTGGAAACATCATATGCATACTTCCACAAGTTGCTCTATTCCTTCAAATATATGTGTTTGAGATTTAGCAGTGCTTAACTACATGGATCTATTTTATTCCTTGTTTTTTTAAAGTTTTATTCAGTATTCCATTGGATGTATATCCTGCATTTTCATATGTTCTTTTCTCAGAAAGTTATTCCATTTTTTCCCACTATAAACAATATTATTATGAATTTTCTTGTGGACTTTTAGGAGAATATTACAGCCTATTGCCAGGTCAAGGTGGATGTGAATAACCACATTTACTAAACACTGTTAAATTGCTCTCTAATGCCGTTATAGAATTCAAAACCAAATCAACAATGTGTAAGTGTTCTGGATGTGCCACAACCTTGCCAAGATTTGTATTGTCAGGTTTATTAAATTTTTCTCAGCAGTGTTACATGTGAAAAATGAACTATATTTCTCATGTGTTGTTTTTATTTGTTCAATTATTAACCACTTTGAATAAAATTCAAGTGTTTATCAATTCCTTGTATTCTCTTTTATGAGGTGCCTGTTTTTCTCCCTGGTCAATTCTTTTTCTTCAGAATTATTTGATTTATTTTAAATCTACTTAGCTTTTGTTTGTTTTTTGTCTACAAACTCTGTGGCATCATACATGATAAATATTGACTATACAGTGATGTATCATACAAATGTGATTCATAATTTTATGGAGCTTACAGCTTGCCCTCCCATCCTCCTTCTCTCCTTACCCCTTCCCCCGTTCCCTCCTTCCTTCTTTCCTGTCATTATTTCTTTCCTTCTCTTCCTCAACATTTTCTTCCCTCTTATTTCACTTATCCCCACTTATTTCACTTATTCTCTCTCTGACCTTCTCCAACTCTCTCTAGCTTCTATTACTTCCATTAGCTACCATTATTTTTACCTTTTGGCCTTTCAGCCATTTGTGTTTTATATATAAATGGAATTTATCAATATTTTTCCATATGAATTCTGGGTTTTAAATTATTCTTAGAAAAGTCTTCTCTATGATAAAATTTGATTATCAAGTATTACTATTTTATGTTAATCATTGTAATTAACAATGATTATATTGGAATTAATATCTGGAATTTAGCTGTATTGTTTCCAAATGACCAGCCAATCCTTTATAACATTAGTATTGTGTAACTCATTTTTTCTACTTTATATTGGAATTCTACTTTCAATTTTTGTATCTCTTTGGGTCTAATGCTTAACTCCACATTGTTTTATTGATCTTACATGGTTCTCCTTGTGCCAGTACCTTACATTTAACTATTACTCAAGTTCTGAAATATGTCTTAATACCTGGCAGGGCTCTTTTGCTTTCATTACTAAATTTTCAAGTCTTCATTTTTTAAATTTCATATTTGTTTTTATATACACCCCTTAGAATAACAAGGTTACCAAATAACTCTCAAAATGCAATGCTGCAGTGACTTTCCTTTTTATTTATGGACAAATATGGAGTAAAGTGACATCTTTACAAACTTACACTTTTCTAAACAAAAAACAAATACACCAGGGGTTTTATTTTCTAACAATACAGATGATTAGATGTTCAGAGAAATTTTCTAGGTATAAAATACCTAAAACTGTTCAATGGATAATTTAAAAATGTATGGTTGGGTTATTTTCTGAAAAAAATGCAAGAATGTACAAATTCAGATAGACAAACAATTGTTCAAGCTTGCATTTGTCCTGGGGATGTTGTATTGTCCTTGGTAGCTTAGCACAGTTGGTTTATGCATATTACCACTCCAGAGCTAAGAGATAAAGCCTTTTAAAGCCCATGCAAAATGAGATGTTTATCTGATCAGAGACCACTGCATAAAACCTGAACCCTGAGAAAGATAACCCATAGTGAATGAACCAGGAAAAACAAAAACAAAGCAAATGCTTACTCTCAGAAGATGTGAATGTATGTAGGCATGTGGAGAGTGAAAGGAATAGAAAGGAAAAATTTTCCCCTGGGGTTTCCCAACCACAAGCCTGGTCTCATGCTTGTGTGGAGAGAGAACTCACTCTTCTTTCACAACTGAAAAATATGGCAAACAGATCATTTAGATTAAAAAGACCCCAGATAGGAATGCCTCCAGGACTCTAGAGACACAAACACAAACTGTCCCTGGGGAAATGAAATAACTAAATAAAACCAAAGCCAGAATTTAAAGGTCAAGATTCAAGGTTTATTAACTCACAATGAATACATAAGAAACAAGCAGACAGGACCAAGATTAAGCATTAGTATTAAATAACAGAATCAGAAACAGAAGCACTGCTGCTGTTGGAAGTACGAGAGACAGCACACAAAATAATTGATTTTAAGTATTTAAAAGTTCATACAGGGTAACTAATTAATCCAGAGGCTATTCATAATAGTCTTTTGAAAATAACTAAAAACTGCAAGAAAGTTTAAGAGCACAAAAGAATTAAATTTAGAAATTTAATAGCCAGTTTAAACATCGAGTTAGACAAAGTCAAAAAGAGAGTGAAGGAATTTGAAGATAGATTCAGGAAATAATGCAGCAGAGAAGGACTAAGTGACACAAACTATGGAAGAAATACTGAGCCACATAATAAGTATTTTTTAAAACATCTGTCTACTTAGGATTCCAGAAGAGCCAGAATAATGAGATCAAGGACATACCTGAAATATAACTGGACATTTTCGACTCTTGCAGAAAGACAGGAATTATCATATTCAGGAAGCTCCAATACTCTTAACATTGGCAATTCAAAATATTACAGTAAAATCAAATAAAAGGACATTAAAGAGATGAACCAAAAAAGCAGCAAACATTTAAAAACAAATAGTGTACTTACCAAGGATGAGACAGATGATTTTGCAACAATAAAAAGAGAAACCTTTAAAAAGTGGAATAATATCTATAATGTGAGACAAGAAAACAATTCTCAGGACACCTTTCAAGAGCAAATTAAGGATTCAGACATATAAAAGTTGCAAAGATTTATTTTAAAAATTATTAAAATATACTCAAGGAAAAAGAAAAATGCCAGAATAAAGAGGAGATGAAAAAATGAAGAATAATAGAAAAACATATGGCTAAGTCAAGAAAAATTATTAAACAATCATAAATAAAATAAATGCCTAATTTTTAGACTTAACAGTTCACAAGATGGAACTTAGTCACGCAGTTGCAATAGTCTTTCATTCAGGAGAAAATATAGCCCACATGAAACTATTCTAATATCCTTGTATTGTTTGGAAGAACAAAAAGCTGTTTTGTTCAACTATATATAAATTTTGTTAAGCCAAATATTAAGGATAGGTAGTACCAGTGTGGAAAGAGCATGTAAATTTCAAGCTAATGAAGAGAAAAAAATAATGAAATGGAAAAGAAAAATACTACATCTAAGGAAAACAAGAATTATAGGACAAGGAGACATATCTTTCTCCAGTGTTTCAGTGGGGCTCCATCCCTGGCAGACAAACTGTCTCTTGCTTTGCTCTATTTCCTTTGCCTTTTCAGTCTAAATTGGGGCCTGCAAGGTGAGCCTGCCAGACCCCACCCGCAGAGTCAGTTTGGGTTTCCTTCCAACTCTCTATTCAGCTTTTGCATGAAGCTTAAATCAATAATGTTTAAATCACTTGGCATGAGTGTCACCAAGTATAAGATACAGAGAAGACTGGAAATGTAAAACGCTTTTACCTCTTTTTTTAAAATATAAAGATCCAACCACAGAATGTGAGTCTTACTGTAAAAACTTTGATAAAATTGTCCACGGGGAAATGACACCTGGATTTATTAGGTGGGCAATATATCAAAGAGGTGACAGTAGCATCACCATGAGAAGAGCAAATCTTCAGGTAGGGCCATTTGGCAAGGACCAACTGTGCCTGAATGTGATGACGAACCATGTCTTTACAGCAGAATAAAGTACCCTGGTGGGTTGCATGGATTTTTGTGTCTTCCATAAGCAAGAAGAAAAAGAAACAGACTCCATGGAAACCCGTTAACACTCAAGCCTGGTTTCCCAAGTTTATTTTCTTGTTCCTGCTGGCTTTTAATATAATATAATCATCCAAGAATTTTTGCACCAAATAATCTTTGTTTTTGCTATTTCCTATGTAGATTTCTGACCAGCTGGCTTCTCCAAGAACAGGTTCTGAAATCTAATCTTTATTTCTTTGACTGTTTACCTTGTTGTTTTAGCCCTACTGTTCAGCTTTGGTCTTTCCAGCCCATAGTGTTTGTGGTATCAGTAAAGTGCTGGAGAGTTCTGGAGATAGAGCCAAACTGCCTGGGTTGAGATCTGACCTTTGCAATATACTAGCTGTGTGTTTAACATTTGGGCAAACACTGAATCTCTGAAATATCCATTTTCTCATAAGAACAATAGAGAAAAATAATCTGAACCAGAAAAACAAGCAGAAAGCAGAAAACGGTTATAAACATGCAGTTCACAGAAGAAAAACTGCAAATACTCCAACATATAAATTAGAAAGAGATTAATTCTTTTAGAGATGCGGTTTTTCCCTAGATTGTTAGAAATTATAGATATTGGTAATATCTTGTGTAGGGCAGTGAGGGAACAAGAACTCTAATAAATTCTCACAGAGAATGAAAAATAATTCTAGCTTTTTGAAAATAATAGTATCTCTCCAAAGAGATATTTTAAAAATGTACTTTATAGAAATATTTGCATGTGTACAATACACACATAATAGGATGCTGATTGAAAATTTCATTATATTTGCAAAAATTTGAGAATATCCTAGATCCATCAATAGAATAATATAATAATAATTAATATAATCATGCTATATATTATGAACATAATATTTTCCTAATATACTGTGAAATAGAAAAGCAGGTCATAGAACAATATATAGGTGCAGTATATGCAACATAGAAGAACAATATGTAAATAAGCACAGTTTACATTTAGTCATTCTCAGTGGTGTGGTTAATTTTTTTAGAATTGAAATATAACCATAATGGTTGGTAAATAGCTACTTCCCTAAACTCTGCAGGTCAAAAGACAGTTGGGCATTAACTCAGTTATTTAAGTCAATGCTTCCCAAACTTCCACTGATCAGAAAATTTCACAAACTAAATACTGACATAGACTTGTCAAAATTTATTTTGCTGAATTAAGCCATTCAGACATCAATCACGTAATTTCACCATCCATTTCTTCAAGAAAATATTTCCACACCAAAATAGTAAAACAATACTTATCTCGGAATAAAGAAAAAATCTTTAAGCTGAACAAAAGTGACTTTCAGAAAAAATGGACAATTTTATTCTAGTTTTTTCTTTTCTCATAGAGAATTTGGTCATAGACCTTAGCATTTATGAAATAATGACTTAGGTATTTCCTTTTTATTTGTGTCTATTTCCAACAAACAGAAAGAGAGAGAAGCATTTGTGCAGCTGAAGAAACGTAAGCTGAAATTCACATGTCCACTGAGATAGAAACGTAAGCAACATGTGAATGAGAAGATGAGTTTTAATCTCAGAATCAAAACTTGCCTTGCCAATAATCCATGCCAGTAATTCCCAACTTATGCTGTCAACTGGTATTACCTAGACAGCTTTAAGAGAAATGTGATACAGGGGCGCCTGGGTGGCTCAGCTGGTTAGGCGACTGCCTTCGGCTCAGGTCATGATCCTGGAGTCCCAGGGTCAAGTCCCGCATGGGGCTCCCTGCTCGGCAGGGAGTCTGCTTCTCCCTCTGACCCTCCCCCCTCTCATGTTCTCTCTCTCTATCTCATTCTCTCTCTCAAATAAATAAATAAAATCTTTAAAAAAAGAGAGAGAGAAATGTGATACATTAATCCCATCTCTAGAGATCCTGATTCTATTGTTCTGGTGTGAGGCCAAGCTTAGGTATTTAAGAATTCCTTGTATGATTCTAATGAGCAGCTAGTGTTGAGTCACTGGTCAAACTTTTTTTTTAATATACGTAATGAAAAACAATCAAAAGAGCGGATTATAAGCATTCACTTTGAGATATATGCTTGAAAAATAAACAAAATAAACAGAAAACAATAAAAACATGAGTTTTTCAGAAATCATATCCAAACATCTCATTTTGTCCTAGTAAACCAGGGGTCAGATAATGTAAATGACTAAAGAGTCACAGAGCTACGTTAAAACATTGGTGTCAATGTCAAATCCATACATAAACGCTTACCCTACCTTTGTAGATGGTATTTCTTCTAAACATTATGATCGTAAAGGTAATTTTAATTATATAATTAAATATAAAGGTAATTATAAATATTATGGTTATAATTTCTTGAAATTGATGCGGTATCTCACATACTAATTTTAAGGCGAAAATATAAGGGTTCCTTTTCGAAAAGTAGTACTTGTTCCTCACGGAAGAGGTGTAGTGGTATAGGTCGTGGGTATGTTTCCTGAGTGGTTAGAATTTTGAGACAAGTATAAAACCTGGTAAAACCAGGGGCGCCTGAGTGGCTCAGCTGGTTGAGCGGCTGCCTTTGGCTCAGGTCATGATCCTGGAGTCCCGGGATCGAGTCCCGCATCGGGCTCCCTGCTCGGCGGGGAGTCTGCTTCTCCCTCTGATCCTCCCCCTCTCATGCTCTCTGTCTCCCATTCTCTCTCTCAGATAAATAAATAAAATCTTAAAAAAAAAAAAAAAAAACCTGGTAAAACCAAAGTGCAGTCAAGAAGAGTTTCTTTCTTTGCACAAAACACTTGAATTAATTTTTAGGGCGGTATTCTTAAAATGTGATACTGTAAGTTATACCTCTATTAGTATTGTATAATAGTCAAAAATACAGATTCATTGTCTGGAAACAAGGTCTAGAAAAGTGTCTATGTCACAACTGCCTTCATGGTTCTTATTCAAACCAAAATTTAAGAACCATTGTTCAGGGTCTGAATCAGGTGGTCCCGGAGCAGACTTTGAAAACCACAGTTCTGTTTACGATACATCTTTCTTTTATTTACCTATTGTGTTCACATGGGAGTTGGATGAAATATGGAGTATAGGTCAACATTCTGAGCAGGGTTTTAAGGAAGCCCCTTGGTGTGATTCATATTGAGAAGTGATGCCTCCCGGTTCCCTTACATAAAGTAACTGGTGCTGAGTAGGGAGATTAAAAGAAGAAAACATCCTCTAATCTTTTCTAGACTTTCAGACTCCTGCCACCCAGAACTCCTCCTATCCTGCCAAAATAGAGATTAACAAGCTTTACTGATACACAATTCTCATTTTCCCGTGGCTTTTAAAATTCATATTAAGGCTTGGTCCTTGAGTACCTGTTCTCTAATCTGCAGCTGCTGTACATCTATGTGGATAGATAGTAAGGAATTTCTAACGTTGCAAGACTGTTGCATAAATAGCTATATTGAAAGTGGGAAAATATTACTCCAGGAAGGCATACAACTGTTAAAATGGAAAGATCAAGCCCAATTTGATTGCGATTTGCTTAGAATTTGTGGAATACCTTTATATCTGTAATCATTTTTGACAGGTAGAAAATAAATCATACAAGTGTTCAGAAGAAATTAATTTCCTTTTTTTTTTTTCACAGTCAAGGCAACTGTGTCTCATATTAATTCCCAAATCAATTTTTTACTCTAACCAAGTGAATATCTACTAGGTTTCCAAATATCTAATTTTTATCCATATTTTTTATCCATATTTTTAAATATTTTCTCTGACTTCTTAAATTTGACTTGCTTAGAGTCCAGTTTATTCTTACCTGGATGCAGCTTCCACTGTGTTTTTCCACTAAAACTGACAGACTGGTGTTTGTGTCTCCTGGAAGGAGGAATCTACAGGAAGAACTCTGATAGAAGGACATCTTACACACTTCTGTTAAGAGATTCAGAAATAATGATGTGGTGGGTGTAGGAGATTCTACCATAGGCAAACAGAATTTAATATAAACTGGTATTTTATTTCTGGAAATGAACTTAGTAATATACTTATAACTACCCATACCCTTTATATTAGTTCACTTTTAAAAGTTGGCATTAAAGAAATAGAGGCTAGCAACATTATAATTGTAAGGATGTTCATTCAAAATGGTATTTTAATAGAAAGCTACTGAAAATATCGAAATATTCAGCATCAAAAACATCTATACAAGTTATGGTTCATTTATTTTAAAGATAGTTATTTAACTTGTAAAATTATGTTTTCAATAACATTTAACCAATTGATAATTCCTCTCCACTTAATATAAATGAGATAGAAATATATAAATATAATTTATCCTACTCTTGGAAAAAGTATGTATATGTCTGACACTGTTCTGGGCTCTGGGGATACAGCAAAAACCCAAATGGACAATTCTACTCTTAGGTCATTTATATTCCACTAAGAGGGAAAGGTGAGAGATGTTTGGGAACCACACAATCACCAAATAAAACTACAAATAAAGAATATAAGAAACTTGTTAAGATACTAGATCTTAAATGTTATCTCACACACACACACACACACACACACACACACACACAAACAAATGGTAGTTATGTGAGGGGATGCAGGTATTAACTAATCTTACTGTGGTAATCATTTTGCACTATATACATGTATCATATCATCACATGGTAAGTCTCAAACTTACTCATGTTACTTGTCAATAACAATTCAATAAAGCTGGAAAATAAAAAAGAAATCCACTGTGTCTGAATTACAGACATGCAAAAGCCACTGTGAAAGAAATTATACATAGGCATACATACAGTTAAAAGATTGTAAGGGATACACAACAAAGTATCTCTTAATGGTGGGTAATTACAGATAATTTATATTTTTATGTACAAAATGCATATATGCTTGATGTCTAAGCATTTTGTTTTAGGCCCCAAAATAATTAAAAGTGAAAAAGTGAATTGACTTTATAGTATAGTGGGGGAAAGATGCCTTTAGTATTCCTATCTTCAGACCAAACACACTCCAATAATCAACTTTGTTAATGCACAACTCAATATCCAGACATAATGAGCCACCTCTTTTAAGGGAGTGTTTCAGTCAAATGTGTTCAAAGGAGAGATGGGTTAAGGAGAAGTCTTAAGCTAAAGAAGAGGCCACTGAACAGGATGGGTCTCTAAACTCCTGAAGCTTCTCATTGAAAGAAGGTGTGACCTTATGCAATTCGCTTTATGGAGCCAATAAATTAACATTAAAAACAGTGTCGAAGCCCTTTAAATTCTAATCTCTTTCTGAGATTCAATGCTGCTAATTAGCTGACGAAGCAGAAAGAGTGTAACTCTGTAGGAAGAGACTTTAGCCTGAAAGCACATAAGCCAATTTTGCATTCCCCATGACACAAGGGTCCGTCTTACAACTACTAATTCTCAGCCACCTCTACCTCCCTTTTCATGTCACTGGTATCTTGTAGTATGTAAACTGAAACATTGTTTACATCTATTCATGGCTTCCTCTTGCATATTTACCATAACTAATGGATCACCAAGTCTCTAAAACATTCTCATTCCAGCCCTTCCTTATCTAATTCTGCTGTTAGTCTCATGGGTTAAGATTCTTCTGCTTGGCTTTAGATGTTATCCTTATATACATTCCCTACTGCTAAGTTTTTCACAAACCGTCTTCCTAAAGTGCACATCTCATTACTTCATTCTGTTCCTTCATATCATTTGATAGTTTACCATTACCTAGAACTGCTTTTTGCACACTTTTTTTTTTAAGATTTTATTTATCATTTATTTGAGAGAGAGAGACTGAGAGAGAGAGCACATGAGAGGGGGGAGGGTCAGAGGGAGAAGAAGACTCCCCGCCGAGCAGGGAGCCCGATGAGGGACTCGATCCAGGGACTCCAGGATCATGACCTGAGCCGAAGGCAGTCGCTTAACCAACTGAGCCACCCAGGCGCCCGCTTTTTGCACACTTTTTAATGTTAGGTTGATAAATGACAAGTGCTTCTTGCTTAGTGCAATGACTAGTACCTAGTAAGTGCTCAACAAATATCAACTCTTTTTTACATCAAATTATTTCCAGACCACCTCCATATTGCACTGATTATGGTCATTCCTATTCATTGAGAAAATGAGTGCTGAGAAAATAAAAATGAAATTCTGTAATGAATCTGCATTAATCCTGGAAGCATTTATACACATTTGAAAAATAGTAAATTAGGTATGTGTATACAACATAGTTCATGGATAATGCTTGAACTCTGCACTCACCCCCTACCTCCATACCACTCTACAGTCCAAATGAAAGAATCATTAGATTGTAGAGTAGTGCCATAATTTCTTAATATGTTATCATAACTTCTACCTAATTATGCCATAATCTTCCAATTCCTCTCTACCCCCATTTCCTTTCCATAATATCTAATCTCAAGGTGGTCATGATTTGCCTTTTTTCCCCTCATCTAGGATCCCACTGAATTTATGTTTTATGGAGCTCATCACATTATAGATTTATCATGTATTTATTTATGTCTTTCTTTACTGTAGAGTCCACTAGGGCAGGATTGTGTTTTTTATAGTTCCAAATGTTAACCCACTATTACTTCCTGACCCATGTAGTATTTAGACTATAAGCCTGTTTTTTATACAGAAATTTTCAGATTCAGACAGCCTGTCGGGGTGACTGGGTGGCCCAGTCAGTTGTGTCCAACTCTTGATTTAGGCTCAGGCCATGATCTCAGGGTGGTAGGATTAAGCTCTGTGGCATCAGGCTCTGTCTTCAGTGGGGAGTCTACCTGAAATTCTCTCTCTCCCTTTGTCCCTCCCCCCATGCTCTCTCTCTCTCTCAAATAAATAAATAAATCTTCAAAAAATATATATACAGTCTGTGCGGGGCACCTGGGTGGCTCAGTTGGCTAAGTGTCTGACTTCAGCTCAGGTCCTGGGATCCCAGGGTCCTGGGATTGAGCCCCGACTCGGGCTCCCTGCTCAGCAGGGAGTCTGCTTCTCCCTCTCCCTCTGCCCTGCCCCTGCTCATGGTCTCTCTCTTGCTCACTCTTTCTCTCAAATAAATAAATAAAATCTTTAAAAAAATATATACAGCCTATGAAAAAATTATTCAAGCAAGTACTAGAAAGAGGAATTTAAATGTTTTCAATTTAAACCATTTCTTACCTGGAACATTCATTTCTTCTAGATGTTAGAGAAGTAACTGTTTAATTTTATGACTAGAATACACTCTTGGTGATATATGAAAATACATTCAAGGGACAACTTGGATTTGTTTATCAATAATGGTGTCCAATATGACTTGCTATCATGCTAATGACAGTTTTGCTCTTTGCCAAAATTGTGCATTTGCCCTGATCCTTTCAGTTGAAGGCAAATGATTGCTGAGAAAATCATGTCTCTGATAAGATTGAGAAATAAAATGTATTGAATAATTTATGGTTTTAGTTAAGTTCCTACTATTTATCCCTTCATTACAAAATGATCACATACGATTTGACATGTTTATATAACATAATTAATAGCACCTGACCTAGGAAGTTTTGCACAGCAGAGCCTTCCATGGATCTTAATATAGCGATACACAGGCATGAACTCCAAGTATTGAATGTCCCCGTGGAAAAAATAGACAAAGACTGACAATACATTTGAAGCATAATTTCCCTCTGGAGTTTATGGGGAATCAACAGAAAAGTCATCAGAAAAATATATATACCTTGAAATCACTGATGGGGATATATTCATCCATCATTAAGTAAATTGTGACTCTAAGGAAATAATGCACAGATGATATATTTTGAACATCTTTGAGCAAAGTACTTGAGAGGAATCTATAGAAAGGAGAAGAATACAAATGGTCAGAACCAGTGTGAGAAGCAGTTTCTGACTTCATGGGAATTTCAATCTATTGGTGACTCAATACCGACTATCTTCACTCCCCCACTTTCATTCATTCTTTAGTATCTGATATCCAGTTTTGGCCCCTATTTGACAGTAGACACCGCTACTTGCCTACTTTAATGTCTGTTCTGCTCCTTTTTTCTTTTTTTTTAAAGATTTTATTTATTTGACAGAGAGAGACACAACGAGAGAGTGAACACAAGCAGGGGGAGTAGGAGAGGGAGAAGCAGGCTTCCCGCCGAGCAGGGAGCCCGATGCGGGGCTCGATCCCAGGACCCTGGAATCATGACCTGAGCCGAAGGCAGACACTCAACGACTGAGCCACCCAGGCGCCCCTCTGCTCCTTTTTTCAATAATACCAGAACTTTAATCTTTATCTGGCTTATCATTCAAGGGACAAAAGAAAGATTATATTCCTAAGAATGTTTGGGGACAGGAATCATTAGAGAGTCTTTACAATTTTATACATTTTCTTTCAGGAGTGGCTAGCTGACCTATTGATAAGGTAAGTGACCAACTTTGTGACTTGATATGAAGGCCACCTCTGCAATGGTGCCACACCCCATACACACATATATACACACATCACACACACACCACACATACTACTCATACACACACACACACACACACACAATTCCTTTTGTGATTTCCAGACATTTTGTCATAGTGACTGAAATGTCACCACTATTGATACATTCCATAGACTATAAAATGCATACTCATTGTTCAAATTCAAATAAATGTGGGTTTGTTATTTTTAACTTTTACCAGCAATAACATACAATCTCTTATTAATAGAAAAAACAAATCTAATTGATACAATGGAAGAAAATTCAAGTTACCTGAGCATTCCTAACCCCACTGAACAAACTAAGAAAATAAGTTAAAAACATATCTATAACTGCATTTCCTGAATTGGAAATAGGTCTTTGCTTGGGCATTCACTAAGGAAAAAAATCTAAAATTGGAATAAAATGATATTCCTTTCCTAAAAGAAAATCTTTCTCTGCATATGCTTTGGGGAATGGAGGTATTAATAGCAACAATGAGGAAGAATGGGGCCTCAGGATTTTATTTTAGCCTGAGAGTCTAGAATCTTAGGAAGGAACGGCTACTGAAAAATCTGCTTTCAGTATAATCTTTTAGAATAGGTGGATAAGCCCTCTGTCAGAGTTGTAAAGCGAAAGTGCTTTCTATTTTAGAGGAACAATTTCTTACCACTTACATATTTAAAGAAGGGATTAGCAAAGATGTATTATGCTGATAATTTTAGGGCCTGAAGAATATATTCATGAATTTAATAAGATCCATTGAAATGAGGATAAGACTTCTACTTGAAAGAATGAGTGATGAGTAAAAGATGATATATAATTATGAGCTAAATGCTCTGCTTTCAGGCAAATACAAGATTAAGTCAAGCCAGACTCCCATCCTCAAGGATTTCAGATTTATTTAACTCAGAATATATTCAGGATATATGTTTTTTTCCATTTAATCCACCTCCTTCATGCTCTTTTGAAGTTTCTAGCAGGCATATCCAACCCTTATGTTCTTTAGTAACGCACACTTCACCCTCAATAATATCAATGTTCATGTTTTTCTCTGACAAAAAATAGTCATCTGAAAATCACAGAATCTACAACAGGAACAGGCCTAGGAACACATTTGGACTTCAGCATCTGAAGTCCGTAAAAAACAGTCAACATGAATTGTTTTGAAAGTCTGAAGAAAACTATGGATCCCCTTGTTCTGAAAAATCACATGTGTCTGGGTATGTATGTGTATAGACACACACATACCCCATACACACATATATACACACATCACACACATACCACACACATATATACACATACATACATCATACACACACACCACACATACTACTCACACACACACACACGCAAATGCACACACCCATTTGATACAACTATTTAGTTGACAAATTTCCTTAAACCCTTCTACAAATTCCTTGGATTCCCAAATTCCAAGAGAACAATTCTAATATTAGGGATTTTACATCTTCTCAAAGTCTTCCACTACTATTGTATGCCTGAATATCTCAATCAAGCTGTTCTCCTTTATTTCTGCAATTTGAATCTTACATTATTAAAATCTAAAATTGCCCCTTAGAAATAGAACTTGATTTCCCCTGCCTGTTGAAAACCTAGTTTTGTCTTGATGTTACTGCTACTTTTTTTTAACTTTTAGATTTTCTTTTTGATTTGGCAACTACGGCATAGGAATAACTGCTATAATTCATAATTTTTTAAAACATTAATTTTAAAGAAAAATTGTCAACCATATTAAATTAGAGAAAGAGCAAATTTTAGAAAGATAATCGATTCATAACTTCTGGAGTTTGGTAATTGAAAGAAGCAATATATCACAAAGGAATGATCAAAGGACAGAGAATCAGGAAATCAAATCCTTATTCTTAATTATACTGCTACACACTAGCCAAGTCTCTCTAAAAATTCTAAAGAGTTTGAAAGATTTTCTTATTTTTTTCTTTCCTTTCCTTCCTTCATTTTTTTTTCTTTTTTTCAGCCTATGGTAGTAGCTTTTAAATATAATAGTATACAAAAGCCCAAAATATAAAAGTGGCATTTTATTAGTATAACCCTATTTTACATGTACTGAAAAGCACCATCTTACAACAATGATCTCATTAATATAAATACTTGAAATACAGAATTATGGAAAGTGTTATAGTTTTATAAACTCTTAGAAGTGATGCCCTTTGAATAAAAGGATAGCAGATTCTCTGAAGCACATGACTGACTGATAAACAGGAATGTTCAATTTGTTCAGCCTTTTGTACAATAGTAAGAAAGTGAAAACTCAGATAGATGGGAATCCCAAATCTGAATCCAGGCTCTGCCTTTTGACCTCAGACAAGTTATTTAAACTTCCTAATTCTCTGTTTTGTCTTTCAAATGAAGAAAATACTACTACCTTTCTCATACGATATTAACATTAAACAAATGTTAAAAGGGATCAGCTCCATGTTTAACCCATAATAGGCAAAACCAAACACTTCCTTTCCTCTTTGAAACAGTCACTTCTATTTTCTAGGTTTAAATTTCACAAAATGTGAAAGAAAGATGTTATACTAGATTAAATCATCCATCCAAACAAGCTCAGAATTCCTCAACTAGTCGACTCCCCAGCTAATTTGGGCTCCTGTACCTAGCCTGCTGGGCCGGCGTACGTGCTACTTCCTTTAGCACACCAATATCAAGAGAGACACAGAACAAATCAAGTTCCCATGCACTTTATCAGCGTCTGTAAGTGGCAGGAAGAACTGCAGAAACTGATACTAAAAACTAGACAAAGCTTTGGTTTCTTTAAATATCTAGGTAAAGGAAGAAGTCAGGGCAGAATCAGCATACAGCACTTTCCATGAATTTCCACTTCTCCATCATTATTTCAACAACATTCCAAAGCACACAGCATTACTTACTATCAGAACTCAGCTCCCTTTGGTTGGAGTGTTTCCTGGACTAATTTCTCTTATGCTGAAAATTAATTTTGAGTATCAACCTTTGTCAACTGTGATTCAGAGATCAGGCTGCCCTTTAGAGATTCCACAAAGAATAGTTGCCCAATACTGGAAACTAGAGAGATCATTCAGCTCTTAAGATATGGTGAAAATTCCTGTGGTTTGAAAACCAAGGCTTTCATGTGGCTTCAGAGTGGCCTTTGCTTGCTGATTCTTTTGGGAACTCTATATGACTCACTGCCTGGTAGGACAGTTCAAGCCCTCACCAAAGAGTTGGTACATAATGATCAAATGAATCTAAGTATCATTGTTGCGTACCTGGTACGCATTGTTGTGTGCCTGGTATCAAGGTGAGGAACAAACTTAATGTGAATACGGAATAGAATGGGAAAGGAGCACTTCTGTATGGCAAGATCCAAAACTTCGCTGGAATAGAGTACAAGTAGAACCCAGAACCAATTTGTCATTAGCAGAATTGCTCTGGACTTTAGGCTAAGTATTGAAGGTGTACCACCCGAATCCAGTCTAAGAAAATACTGAAATCCTAGATAAAGTAGAGGTAGAAAATGAGAGAGATGAAGCGGAGGAAAATTAACAGTAGAAACTTAATGTTTGCCTGGCCTTGGGAAAATCACCCTTTTAAAATACAAATTAATATTTATCAATTTATTTCTAGTCTATAAAGTAAATTTGACAGGTGAACTGTGAGTTGTTTGTTTTGTCATTTTGCTCAATTTCACCTTATTTTAGGTCTCTACTATGCCAATGACTTAGAAATTATTCCTTTTACCTAAAAATTATCTTCTTTTATATTTTGTGGCTATGAGGAGCAACACGGACAATGCAATGTAGTAGAAAGAGGGGTAGATTTGTAATCAGGAGACATTATTCCCCAGCTTGGCCATCGGCATGTGCATCCTGTAGCTGGTGGGCTCTAGTTATCCCATATGGGGAAAAGGTCAACCCTCCACAAACTAATTCATCAAAACATCATTTAAAAAAATTTTTTTTGAAAATCTAACTTGATGAATGTACCAATCTACCAAAATCTTGTTTTGATGATGATGATTAACATCCTCATACATGTAAAATCTTATTATGAAAAGAGTGTTTTTGAATGTATCCAGTCAATTTGTAAAAAACATTTTTAAAGTGTTGTTCAACTTGTCAAAGAAAATTACTGGATGACTTAGTTTTTCTCTTAAATTCTCTTTTCTTATGATTATAACTTAAATCTCATTTGATATGTGATGTCATTCTTTATTGATTTCTTCTTAATCTTTTTAAAGTTGTTTCCAATTTTTCTAACACTTTACCATTTTTAAGGGATTCTTTCCAAATTTTGTTGATTGAAAAATTTTCCATATTTTCATATTTATGTACAAATAAAAACTTCTTCACTTTATTTAAACAATTTGCGATGTTTAATATTAATCTAGTTGGTTTTAACTGTGTTTGAAGATTTTTACAAAGGGTCGTTAGGCTGGTTTTTATTTTAATATCACGACAGCTAATTAGGAAACATTCACTGGTCTCTGCCAGCTCCCTGATACTAAATCTTAAAAACTGGTGCAGAGCGAGAGGCCCCTCTGCTGGCAGAAAGACAGGCAGGAAATTCAATGTAAAACATTGCCTGGCTTGCCAACCCCAGAGCAGGGAGGGCAGAAGGAAGGGAGGCTAGCAGCAGGAGGGGGTATGAAGGTGCTAAGGTCCTCAAATCAAAGCTCCAGAACTTTCACTTTAGCCTTACCAATTTATCCCACCTGAATTGCTGTGGACTTTAAAAGTTAAAGTTTGGATAAACTTGGTGAATTAAGTGAACTGGTTGTTTGGCTAAATGATCCTTTGAGCAATGGACCGCTCAGCAAATCAGTGTCAGAATATTCATTTTAATCATAAAATAAAAGGCTATGATTTTAAAATTTTATGACTCAAATCAGCATCCCTCTAAGGGCATATTTGCTAAAGTAGTTTCATCTCCTTCCTCATTAACTCACTTAATGCATTCAGCAAATATTTCCTATCTATCATGTGCCAAGAATTATTTTGGGTGATGGGATGCATTTTGTTAAGAAGTTCACAAATTCAATATTGTGGGTTATATGACAAATCCATATAAAATACAGAAAGAGCAAAAAGGATGGTATTGGTTAATTCCACTGTTGCCTGTAGATGTGGGAATTACAAGGGGTGGGAGGGTGTTCAGAAAGTTTCATAGAAGAGGCAGCTTTTGACATGATTTTTGCAATGAAGTTGGAAGAGTGGACTCGAGAGGAAAGTGCACCAAGGTTAAAGGAAGTACACAACACACAGTCAGTATGATGAAAGGCCAAGTGCAGGGGATGATGTGGTTAGACCACAGACTACAGGGAAGGCAGAAGCCCATTTAGGAAGAATTATGAGTGACTATGCAAGGGTTTGGTGAGGGAGAAAACTTAATCAACCATTTTGATGATGGGAATGCAATCTTTTCGGAACTGTGGTAGATAACTGGAGTGGGCTGAGGCAAGATCTTAGCCAGAGAGCAGTAAAAGGACTATTGCAATAGTCATCAGGGATGAGCTAATGCAGTAGTTTTCATGTCGCCATGTGCAGACTGAAGAGAGATTTGGGAGGTCAAAGATGGCTCACAATATGGTTCAATATCACAAGGAAAGGAATTCTAATTTGGATATGATGATTATAAAGTTCTGGGATATATTACCAAAGTTCATGGACTATCCATTGGTTAGTGACCTGGCCACAGAACTGTCTCAGATTTCTTAGCACGTCAGCTGTGAGTACTGAACATGACCACACTCTTTGAAGAGATAAACTTTCACGTAAATGTGTGCATTACACACTTACTTGTATTAGTTATTTTTATTCTTGCTTCTCATCTACTCTTGATAAGGAAAAGAGAGGCAGATCCTAGCCAGTAGATCCTCCCAATATTAGAAATCTCAAGGAGGAGGTTTCTTATATTATGCTAATAGAGGGGAAGAAGATTAGGAGCTCAGTTCAGTGATTTGTGAACCCCCTAAGTTACAGGACGTATTACATCTAGTTAAAAGAGAGTCTTCACTTCGCAGCAGATCCCAAGATATTCCAACAGCTCCCAACAGATGAAACCAGTGAGTTGAGCAGGACTGACCTTTTTCTCAAGCAAACTGTAGTCATGGTTTTTTCAGTCACCACCAGGTATGTCTAGCTGGGTCTTGGTCCGTCCCATTCCAAAAAACTCTAATTCCACACACACTCCTACATCACCAAAACCAGTCACATCACTATTTTAGAGTTCTACTAATTTAGTCAGTAGTCTAGTGACCTTCTACAGGAAGACTTATTTAACTAGTGAGAGCAGAGTGTACTATGTGCATATGATGCTATCAACAAAAAGACACTAAAATAATTACTCAAAAAAGATGGAGGTTTTATTTATCATTCACGTAACAGTCCAAAATTGGCCAGGGATCCATGGTGGTCAAGCAACTCTGCTCAGTCGTCCAGGGTTCCAAATTAATTCTATCTGTGTTGCTCCATCACTCCTTAGGGTTTGGGCCTTGTCTGAGTAATTGAAGCTACTAGCTTATCACCACATGTTAAAGTTCCAGTATTATGGAACATAAAAGTAAGCCCATGGACAGTTATTTAAGAAGACCAAGAAGCTGTATACATCACTTTAGAAATGTGTAATATGGGGGTGCCTGGGTGGCTCAGTCGTTGTGCGTCTGCCTTCAGCTCAGGTCATGATCCCAGGGTCCTGGGATCGAGCCCCGCATCGGGCTCCCTGCTCCGCGGAGAGCCTGCTTCTCCCTCTCCCCCTCCCCCTACTTGTGTTCCCTCCTTCGCTTTCTGTCAAATAAATACATAAAATCTTAAAAAAAAAAAAAAAAAGAAATGTGTAATATGTGATATGTATGGAAATATGTTTTATATATAACATATATGTGCATACATAACTATGTATAGGCGTATATGTGTGCTTGTGTGAGTTTGCAACTATAAGTGAAACTAAGAAGAAACAAGGTAGGAAAAAAATTGCGATTGCAACTGTAAGTGAAACTATACAGATACTAATCTCATCTATAGAGTGAAAAGAGAAGATTATCAAGCACACATTAAAAAAAAAAAGGACTAAATTCTCCAAAGAGCAAACTGAGGCAAGACTAAGAAGAAACAAAGTAGGAAAAAAATTGTGGTTCGTGTAAATTGAAAGAAAACAAGTTTTGAGAAATTCTGGATGCCACAGTGAAGCCAAGCAAAATGAGAACTGAAAGGGATCTGCTAGATTAGCCAATTAGTGATTATTAGATATCTTGGTCAGTATCAAGTGGGGCATGGAACCATAAAAACAAAAAAAACCCCTATTTTTTTTGAAGAGTGAAGATAAGATGATTACATAGATCAAGCATATGTAGGGAGATCTGCAGACTGAATGAAGTTTAAGTGAAAAAACTGAGTTAGATATACAAAGATGAGGTGGCTCTGTATTTGATTTGTAGCTTAGAGAACCATGACAGATTTATCTTGCTAGGTTGTACTGCATTCTGGCACAGACTTATATAATACATATATCATATATGAATATAATACATATATGCATGCATAATGTATAATGTATATAATAATATATAATTATATAATGCATACATATATGATACACACTATACTCTGACATAGACTTACATAATATTAAAAAAGAAGACTTACATAATATTAAAAAAAGACTTACACATTATAATAATATTGTAATATCCAAATTTTATATTGCAGAGAGGAGTTTGAGAAATTTTCTGGTGAACATGGTTCTTTCCTTATACCTAATTGAGGTAGAAATAATTTTGCCTCAAAAATGCCCATTCTGCCTTCCCAGATCATGGTTATCCTGTGAAGAGTGAGTTAAAGGAAATTCTTGGAGTGTTGAGTTGAAAAGGATAGATGAAAAGTTTGACAGTTAAAAAAGGGAAGGAAAAGTTCCTTCTCTAGAATGAGATGGATTTCACACACAAGAAAATCTCACCATTCATCCTGACTCTTTCCTTCACAGGTAAGAAAGCGGATACCCAGACAGATGCAACAACCAGCAGGTAATCTGAAATAGAGCCTTTTAGCCTTTTTTTTTTTTTTTTTTTAGTGCTTCACATATTTTTAATAAATTTGTCAATTTTCTTTGAGTTCTTTTCAGGTCTTCCTTGCCTTATTTAAATTTTTGTGCCCTGAGTCAGTCATGAGTCTCTACAGGAACTAATTGAATAAAATGCTATGGGACTATGAGATTATGTTCTGTGTAGCATATCTCTTGGTCACTTTTTTCTTCATTAATTTTTCTCTCTCCTAACTTACACTTTTTAATCAGACATGACCTACCTCTAAGCCTCTAAATCTCTCTCTGTTATCAGATAATATCTAGACAGTGCTCAGGCTGAGAAGCTCTGCATGATGCCCACTGCAGCATCCAAGTTAAACATCCACGTAATTATCACTCTCATCAAAATAGTGGGGGGAAAAAATGTCCTCTGCATGGTTAAACCAAATCTTTACTTTCAAATACAATGAAAGATTATTTTCACCTTTTTCCAGAACAGAAATTCTAGCCCTGCTTTATTGAACCCCATCCCAGTGACTCAGTTTTTTTACAGGCTTGCTCACCAGTTCTCTGTTTCAGATGTTGGTGACTGAGGAACAA
Organism: Mirounga angustirostris; assembly: GCF_029215605.1. Taxonomy (NCBI): domain Eukaryota; kingdom Metazoa; phylum Chordata; class Mammalia; order Carnivora; family Phocidae; genus Mirounga; species Mirounga angustirostris. The sequence continues at coordinate 17,908,278 of NW_026991712.1, read as the reverse complement.
CACTCACCATTTACTCCACCCCAAGGGACTTCTTGGTAAATATCAAGCAGCAGCAGATGGGAGCTATTGGGACCCAACCCAGACTCTGCTTTTCCAGATCACTGCCTATAAAAACTTGAGTGTCATGGAGAAAGCAGAGCTCTGTTATGTTTTTCTTAATGGATAAAGGTAAAACCATCATTAAAGGGAAGAATATTGACCACACAATAGGCTCTTCTAATCAGGATTGTTATACTGTCCAAAGCCACTAAAATGTCATCATTTTAGATTTGCATCTTCTTTCAATAAGCATTTAGTGTCTTTATAATGTTTGGCTTCCATCTCTCAGCCATGAGGTGGGGTTGGTTTCATGTGCAGTCAGCTGGACTGTTATTCTTGGGGATTCTAGGTAGGACCTTTGCAATATGTGATTTTTGCCTGAAGGAGGCCCTTGTAAGGACTCCAACAAATGGCCCAGAGAAATACAAAGTCTTTTCTACCATTTCTCAGCCCCCCTGGAAGCCCATCAATACAGAGGAGCCTGTTGTGCCTTTCTGTCCCAGCTGGACTAGGCTCAGCCATCAGGTCCATCTCTATGAGACTTTGGAACTTTTTTCTCCAGTTTATTGGCTTTTATTGATTATTAAATTAACATTGTAAAAAGAGAAAGGGATAAAGAGGGAAATTAATGTATCTAAAATCTAACTACTCAAAAATAGCCATTATAAAAATTTTCGTGTATTTTTTTTCCTCTTTTTCTCTTATACTTGAAATGAGAGAGGATATGTGGTACATGCAGTTCAGGGTGGTGGTTCAGAAATTTGGGGGTGTGTGTAGGAACCACATACTTTTAATATTTTCTTTCTCTAAGACACAACAAAAAGCTTCATGAAAGGGGATATCTTTTACCTTTTAATAAAGCTTACAAATCAGAATGAAAAATAACATTTTGAGCTCTTGATCCATACTGGCAAAGTGCTTGAGAATATTGAGAAAGTACTGAGAACATTTTAATGCCAAAAAAGTAAAACTGATAAAGAATATAGATAGAGCACATGCACATACATGCACAAACACACCAAATTTACAAGATTATACAGTCACTCATCATATATCAACAAAATGCAAATAAAACCCAATACTATATATATATGTATATATAAAATACATAATATATATACTATATCAAATAGATGTACGTATATAATCACGTATGTGTGTACTATTTATGCTGTTTATCAATTTTACCTTTTTGACATAAAAATGTTTATATACTTTGGTCCTGTAAATCCATGTTTAGGAATCTATTCTGAGGGAGTACTTAAGGATGTGGTCTGAAATATATATTTAAGCATATGCATGAAAGCATTCATATTGGTGGTGAAAAATGCAAAGCAGTCAAGTAAGTAAAAATAAGGAAGTGGGTGATTTTTAAAACATCCATCCAATGTGATATGTTACAACTTTTGCTTTTTCAGCCTTTTCCTTCCTGGTACCTACTCCTCTATAGGCCCAAATTCACAGAAATTATGATTGAGTTCCTTCCTCCAAGTTTCGCTGGCAATTTAATTTCCACCACTTACCCAGAATAAGGAATTTTCACTGGGTAAGGGAAGAAGTGCACCCCAAAACTTCAATCCTTGTTTATTGAAAGTATCCCCCAAGTTAATTAAGAAAAGGTCCATTCTCTTCTAAATGTTTTATAAGGCACCATTAAGACAGACCGAGGTAAGATTTTATACCTCCGATAGCAGAGTTAGCTTTCCTGGAAACTTTGAAACAGGTGTATTTTTCCATCTTCCTTATCTTTTGCTCAGGCCACCCTCATTTCCTCTCTCCCACATCCTCTACCACTTCTACAAAGGAATTTTTGGCCTCCATGTTGACTCGTGGACTTGGCTTATAAGGTCCCTTCTAAGACATTTCAAGATTCAAGCCATTTTTTTCTTCCAATTTGTTCCATAGACTATCTGCACCTGAATCATCCATTATGGGCTTGAATGATGCCAGTACTTAGAAGCAGAGCAAGAGAAAGGCCACCACATTATCTGAATCTCTGAATCTAACCAGTCCTGAAAGTTTCTCTTCTCCTGAACTTGCAAGATAAAAGAGCTAATAAATCTTATTTTAGCTAGCTTGAGTTGGAGTTCTATTAATTTCTATATATAATGTTAATCATTTGATTTGAAAGTTGAGGCCAGGATTGCAGTGTTGAAACATCCAAAACAAGGAACTGATTGAGGTAAAATGAACTGGAGATCCTTCGAGGGGGGAAGAGGGAGTCCATTTCTGGTTACACATTAGGAAAAGAGATAGTTAAAACTTTTCTCTGGATTTCAGTCTATATGCATACCAAACCTAGAAACTAGAGAACTTGGCAGAAAAATCTCAGATTTCGGGATATAGCAGTTGTTTCTTATTGTCTTCAGTAGACTCCTGATAGAAAAGAACCAACTTCCATCTAAGGTAATATGTCTGACACGAGGAAGAGTATTATATGCAGTTCTTTTCTTTTTTTAAGAGAGATCTTCTACCTGATGCCCACAATATGAGGGCATGGGATCAAATAATCCTCTGGTTTCCAGAAGTAAAACAAAGAAAACAAAACATTTTGCAATAAGCAATTAGTCAGTAAGTACAGCGGGGATTTATTTTTTGGACCCAGGAGTATTTATAAAAATGTGTCATATTGTTTTTTACTCCACCCCTCCATCATCTCCTGCTCTTGACTCCAATGGCAGAGGTAATAATTGCTTCCTTTTTATAGGAGGCACCTTATGACAGGGAAACACTGAGCTATGCTTCATCATGCATGCCAATACTTTACACTGTAAAGTACTGATGGATGTCATTTCTCTGAGGGCTAACGGATGTCATTTCTCTGAGGGCTAAAAGAAAGGATAGAAATTACAGAAGATTATCATGTGGAAAAAGAAACAAGTGTATGATCCAGATTCAACAATTATGGATTTACAACATTTCTAGAATTCATTTCTAATCCATGCTGTTTATTATAACAAAATTGACTAGCTGCCTAACAGGGTGCTACATTTCTATCTGAGAAACTCCAAACAACGTTATACAAAAAAACTGAGTTTTTTTTTTTACTGCATAATCTAGCCAATTAAAATGAATGGCTTCCTGTCCCTTATTATGTTCACTTAAAACGCCCTGAGTTATGTCATTGGTGGCCAGAGAAAAATACAGTTATCCTAGGAAACATTTCTGTATGTTGCCAGATTGTCAAACCAAGGAACTCCTATTATCAGAGGAGAGATTATTCCTTAGCCTAGCAAGAAACAAGTGAAATCTTCTATACACCAACTTAGTTATTTACTTACTACCCATTATGTATTTATTGTGCGTATGTGTGTGCATACTTGTGCATGAGTACACACCTGTCCTTGGAGATTTAATGGTGTTCTCCCTGGACCTCTATATTTTGAAAGGTTTTTCAGCAGCTATATGTTTAACTGTAGGGTGCAGAAGATGGAGCCACATTTGACCTAACAGAGGCATGAAGATCACCTCAAATTCCTCTAAGCTGGAAGCAGATACTGAATGTGATTATAGACTGTCTCTGTAGGGTAAGAGTAGTGTGTGTGTGTGTGTGTGTGTGTGTGTGTGTGTGTGTGTGTTTTCAGCCTGCTGGTCTACCTTATTGCCATTCCCCATAACAGCATGGGCCAATTCGTTAAAATCTCTTTGTAAATGCCCATATATATAAAAGTATACATACTCATAAGTACATAAACTTATATATATAAGTATATACATATGTATACACACATATATATAACATATATACATAGCTGAGTACAAACACTTTGTATAACAATTTGGTAGTTTTTTTTTTTTTAAGATTTTATTTATTTGACAGAGAGACACAGGGAGAGAGGGAACACAAGCAGGGAGAATAGGAGGGGGAGAAGCAGGCTTCCTGTTGAGCGGGGAGCCCGACATGGGGCTCGATCCCAGGACCCCGGGATCATGACCTGAGCCGAAGGCAGACGCTTAATGACTGAGCCACCCAGGCGCCCCAATGTGGTAGTTTCTTAAATGTCAAATATGCATCTACCATATGATCCAGCCATTCCACTCCTGATATTTACTTAAGAGAAAGGAGAGAATGTCCAAAGACTTAAAATGAAAATTTATAGCTTTATTTGTATTATCCAAAAACTGGAAACAATCTTCAACAGGTGAGTGAATAAGTAAACTGTGGTAAAAATTATACAATGCAATATACTTAGCAATAACAAATAGATAAAACTCTTGGCACATAGTACTAATAGATAAATCACAAAATAATTATCCTGAGTGAAAGATGCCAGACAAAAAGGAGTACATACTATGTAATGCCCTGTATATACAAGTCTAGTATATATAGGAGTTATTATTTCCTATGTACACATTATGTACCTTTCAAATTATAATTGTTGGTTTACAAATGGGCTTTGTCATGTCTCTCTTTGCTTAACTTTGAGTTGCTTACAGGCAATTAAAAAAGATATTCATACTTCTATTCATTGTTTTTCTTACTTTACCTGATATGTTGTAGGCTTTTAGTAACTATTGGCAATATTATCGAATTCCTAAAAGGTAGTATCTTCCCAAATCCTATGGGTAAATGAGTAACCTATTGCTTTTTAAAAAAGAATCCAAACTCTGCTCCATTCAGCTGTAATGACTATTTTAATTAAAGTTCAAATTCAAGGGCATACAACAAATTCTGCTACTAGGAAATGCAAGGTCTTTATGGGCTAATTGGGGATGGGAATTGGTCTCACTGTAACATTTGCTGTTCGTTTCTTAATTCATTCAAAAATTGAATTCAGAACTTTTGGTTGCCCCCCACCCCACAGGAACAACCAGATGACAACACTGGCTGTCTTCATTGAGGCCCATAGAGACCCTCCAAGATTCCTTGACACTATGCAATCCTCAACTCATGCAAGCTGCCAAGTATTGTTTGTAAAACAGGAGTAGGATTGTGGGTGCCACAGACCATCTGTGGCTTTAGAACAAATGTTGTTTTAAGAAATGCCTTCTCATTTTTATAAATTTGTCCTTTCTGTTAAATATTGTTAATAATTATCACACCATTTTAACTATGAATTTTGCCTGTGTTTTAAATTGAGTTTTACAATTGATTAAATAGGAGAAACCACAACCATTTATAAAAAATAAAAATAAAAAAATAAATGCCTTCTCTATGACTTATTTCAAAGAGACAGTACATCAGTCACCATCAAGCAGATTTGGCATTAATAAAGATGAAAGAGCTGAGATGGTGAGCACATGACTGGAAACTAGTAATCACTATGGTGAAGTCTTCCCCATTCAAATAAGAGGAGCCTTTAAAGACAACAGTGCAATCTGCAAACTTTGGTTGAGAATGTGCCTTTTGAGATTCTCTTTTGGAGTTGCATTTTATGAACTGCTGAAAACAGACCCTAATAATATTTGTAGTGATCATAAGATTTTTCTTCCCCTAACTGTTTACAAATCAAGTTCTAAATGCCATTAAATCCATTCATCTCTCAAAAATGCCCGGGTTTGCCATTTCTGAACGTCATCATAACAAGTATTCTTTCATATTTGTGTTAGTGTTTGGAACATTTAAAATAGTGTTAAATTAATCAAGTTAATAGTAGCAAGGTTGGGTTGGCAGTACTGTATTAATAAAGACCATTTTGTATTTCTACAGTGTTCTTTCTTTAAGGAAACAAAAACTCAAACACTGGGGCTTTCAATAATCTTGAAGATGAATATCTTAAAAAAGAAAGAAGGATATTGTGCAAGGCATCTTTCTGGAAAGCATTCCAACACTCACACGTTCAATTACTAACTTATAATCAACCATGTGCCAGGCACTGAGATACAAGCATGTATAACAAAGAAAGCTTTAACTTAGCAAACAGAGATAATCAGGTAAACACTTAACTGCTATAGAATGGTCATAGTACCATAATTGTGTAGAAAATCACATGCAGAGGTTCTCAACTGTTTTCTCTCCCTAACACATGAGGGATAAGACACAATTCCATCAGTAACAGTTGCTCCTAAGGTCAAAAATAGGAGAGAAAGCAAAAAAAAAGAGCAGTGTACACAAACATGACAAGGTATAGAGACAACTAAATCTCACTCATATGGTTGGAATGCAGAAGGTAGGATATGAAGAAAGGAGTATAAATTGTGTGGAGACCCAGTGGGATACAAATTCTGAAGCATTCTGTATATCACAGTAAAAAGTTGGTGCTTAACCAAGGTAAATAAGACCCACAGAAAAATTTTACACGAAGAGAATACATTTCCATTCAGAAATTTCTATCGGTGGCATTGTAAAGCACATGTTTAAGAAGGATAGCTACAGCTAGGACATGGACAAAGCAGCAGGATAGTTTCAAAGGCACAGCGCTAATACACTAATATAAATTTAATGCTGCTTTTACTTCCTGAAACAGCACTGACATCAAAACCAATTGTGTTCTCAGTCATGACCAAAGTCATCTTTGCCGTTAAGCTAGGGAAATTTGGGGACTTATCTACCAGGCTTTTCCTATTCAAGTATAATTAACATACAGTGTTATATTAGCTTCAGGTATACAATATGATTCAACAATTCTATACATTTCTCAGTGCTCATGAAGAGAAGTGTACTGTTAATCCCCATCACCTATTTCCCCCATCCCCCACCCACTTCCCCTCTGATAACCATATTTGTAGTTGTAAGTTGGTTTTTTGGTCTCTTTTTTTCTTTGTTCATTTGTTTTGTTTCTTAAATACCACATATGAGTGAAATCATATATGTTGTTCTCTGGCTTATTTCACTTAGCATTATACCCTCTAGATCCATCCACGTTGCTGCAAATGGCAAGATTTCACTTTTATGGCTGAGTAATATTACACACACACACACACCCCAAATCTTTATCCATTCATCTATCAAGTTGCTTCCATATCTTGGCTACTGTAAATAATGCTGCAATAAACCTGCAGGTGCATATATCTTTTTGAATTAGTGTTTTTGTTTTCTTTCAGTAAATACCCAGTAGTGGAATTATTGGATCATATGCTAATTCTTATTTTTAATTTTTTGAGGAACCTCCATACAGTTTTCCACAGTGGCTGCACCAATTTACATTCCCACCAACAGTGCACAAGGGCTCCCTTTTTTCCACATTCTCACCAACACTTGTTATTTTTTGTGGTTTTGATTTTAGCCATTCTGACAGGCATGGGGTGATATCTCATTATTGTTTTGATTTGTTTCCCTGATATTTAGTGATCTTGAGCATCTTTTCATGTGTCTAATGCCTATCTGTATGATTTCTTTGGAAAAATATCTACTCGGGTTCTCTGCCCATTTTTTTAACTGGATCATTTGTTCTTTTGGTGTTGAGTTGTAGAAGTTCTTTATATATTTTAGATATTAACCCTTTGCCATATATATATATCAATTGCAAATATTTTATCTTTTCTCCAAAAGGTTGCCTTTTTATTTTTTTGATGGTTTCCTTTGCTGTGCAAAAGCCTTTTATTTTGGCAGAGTCCCAACAGTTTAATTTTGCTTTATTTCCCTTGCCAAAGAAGACAGATCCAGAAAAGTGTTCATATGATTAATGTCAAAGAAATTACTTTCTATCTTTTCTTCTAGGAATTTTGTGGTTTCAGGTGTCACATTTAGGCTGTTAACCCATTTTGAGTTTATTTTTGTGTATGGTGTAAAAAAATGGTCCAGTTTCAACCTTTTGCATGTAGCTGTCTAGTTTTTCCAACACCATTTGTTGAAGAGATTGTCTTTTTCCCATTGTATATTCTTGCCTCCTCTACTAGTTATTTTGATAAGTCCCTTTTTGTATTTTCCAGGTTACCTAAATGTAGTATTGTGGAATTATTGATCCTCTCCTTGTGAAAAAGGCAGAGAGTTCAGTTACTCCCATATTTCTGAGAGGTGCAGAGAATGAGAAAACACCATTTCTTTCTACGTACTCTCAGAAAGGATACTTTGCCTTCCAAGATGTGTAGGATGTGAACTCTGTGAAAAGGAATTCAAAGTGTCTCCTCATTCCTTATCTAGAAAATGGGATAATTCCTACTTTGCCAGACTATTATTCACAATTACAGAAATACATTCAAAGTGCCCAGATTAATGTCTTTTATAATAGATCTTAACAAATCATAATTATTTATATAAATTATTGTTTAAATTCTGTAAATTATTCTTATAAAAAGAGGCCATGAACCACAGGAACACCTGGGATAAGGATGTATGGAAATCTAAAGAGGAAAGGGACGTGAGCAAGGAGGATTCAATTATGTTATTCATGAGATTTCATAACGTTTGACAGAACTTCTGACACTCTAAAACATGTGGTTTTTTAAGACATGTGGTAGTGAAAGATGGGGGTGGAGGAACTGGGGCAGATAAGGGTCTGAGTGTAGAGCTATGGTGTCTGTCAGGATGGTAACTATCAGAAGAGATTAGCAGGCATCTAAAGAAGATAGCAGGGGTTGAAAGCACCAACAGAGGGAAGATAAATGTCAAGAAACTTAGAAATGAAGGGTAAAATCCAATGTTATCACTGGAGTTGGTGAAAGACAGCCACAATGCTCCTATAAAGCTTCCAGAACTGAAGTAGTCAAAGGAGGTACATGAGGAAGACAGGGAAATCCTGTGCAGTAACAGAAGTGGAAGAAACCACTTTAGGAATCCCCTTTGGCAGATGAACTGAACAGCAGTCTCTGGAAGGCAGACCCTGTGCTTGCAAGTTACAGCAAAATGACGTCATCCCCAAACTTGCAAGTTAGACATGAGAAGCTTGAAGCTCATCTGTGCTTCTCCCTTTTCACACCTATGAGATGTTCTACACAAATTCAATCTTTCCACCACCATTGGGTCAATGTCTTTATATAGAGAATACACATCTACTACTTTCTTGGGAACTCCAAATTTAAATTTGGGAAGAATATCCGTTCATCCACTCGACCAGTGGGCTAGGCTCTGTGTTGGTTTCTGAGAATAACAATGAAAAGACAGGCATTGTGTCTATTTTTGCTTTCTAGTAAAGAAGACTAATATTAAATGACTAATCACACAATTACTTAATCCTTAAGTAATTAATGGGGGGTAAAACGTGGGGAGGCTATCAGAATGTATACCATTGTACTCATTATTGCTTTTTATTCAGTAAGAAATGGAAAGCCAATGAATAATTTAAGACAGGGCCTGTTATGGTTATATTTGTTTCTTTGAAGGGATCACCTGGACAACCTGGTCAGAACAGTTTTCTATTTACTGATTAAAGCTCACTTTAGGCTGGTAGCCCATCATTGTCATTCATTAGAATACAGTCCACCTGGGAGCCATAGGCATTTATGCTGCTAATTGGAACCAAGAGTTCTTAGCTGTAGCGCACCTCTTCCCCCAGCCCCATCTTCTGGGCTCCAACCATGCATGGGAGATTGTGGCAGAATGGAGAAAAGTGGCCTCGCACCAAGTCCATGACTCACTTTTGCTTGTGCTTTGAGTCTCAAACTCTTCTCTTTCTTGAGAAATTCAAAACCTGTCCAGAAGACAAGGACAGGATAGATGGCACACCACACCTCCATTCTCCATATCACTGATCTGTGTACCACAGACCATGTAAAAAACACGCACACACACACACAAACTCTGTATGCCTCTAGATAAAATCTTTCATGTATAGCACTTCATATAAATGATTAGATCTTGTATATTTGTGTTTTGCTCTATTCCTCATAAAAGAATCTCAAAGAAACACCCATAAACACAAATTTAAAGATATTTAACTTATTTCTCTTAAGTCTTACCAAAAAAAGGTGAAATACTAAGAAGATGGGTTTAGACAAGTTGACACATCCTTTCAACTATAAAGAATTCCTATGTAGTCTTTTAGAAACCTTGGAAGTACACATCAAATTGAAGAATACATTTACTAATTCCATTCTAGGAAATGTATTTATTCTGTAGGCCCTTCGATAAGAACTTAGTACACCAAAGAATAAGGGGTTTTACAAAGGAGTATAGAGCATCCCACCTTAGTTGCATCTCAAACCTGTCATGATTCTTACATAAGTAACAAATAAAGTGTAAAATGAGGGGCACCTGGGTGGCTCGGTCGGTTAAGCATCCGACTCTTGGTTTCAGCTCAGGTCAAGATCTCAGGGTGGGGTGATGGAGCCCCACATGGGGCTCCACGCTCAGCAAGGAGTCTGGGCCTCTCCCTCTGCTCCTCCCTTTGCTCTCTCTCTCTTTCTCTCTCCCGAATAAATAAAAATCTTTAAAAAAAAAAAGTGTATGATGTATCTATGATATTCCTTTCAGAAAACAAAGAATATGTATTGTCTCCATATCACTTATTACTACCTGAAAGTTTATACAAATATACATATATTTTATTTATCATCAATCATTTATCTTTTGGCCTGTTTCCCTTCATTTAGATTGTCATATCCATGAAGTCTTCAATACCATTGTCATATCCATGAAGTTTTCAGTACCTGCAAGAATTCTGGATTGTAAGTATAGAATAACTATTCATGAATAGTATATCTCTCCATTTACTGGGGGCTTAGTTTTTCTAATATTTAAGTTTTACACAGTTCAGTAATGCACTTATTTAATGAAATTTAAACATTCATGGGGCATGTGGGTGGCTGTCAGTTAAGTGTCTGACTCTTGGTTTTGGTTCAGGGCATAGTCTCACGGGTCTTGAGATCAGCCCCGAGTCAGGCTCCACAGTCAGTGGAGATTCTGCTTGAAATTCTCCCTCGGTCCCTCTTCCCACTTGTGCACATGTGTGTGTGTATGTGCGTGCACTCTCTAATAAATCTTTTAAAATTATTCATAATTCTTATGTTACTGTTTTTAAAATTGTAACTTCCAACTAGTATAGTATATTGAAAATCAGTTTATTTGGGGCCCTGATCTTAATACCATTTTTTCTGCTTCTTTTGAATGTGTACTTTTTCTTTTCCTAGTTTCTTAAAATGCAAGCTTAAATCACTAATTTGATAACTTTGAAGCTATAAACTTTTCAAAACACCACGTAAGCATTATTTCATAAATTTGAAATGCTGTATTTCAATTTTACTTCAATTTAAGATATTTTTGTATCTTTCTATGATTAGCTATTTGATCCACAGTTTAAGTGTAGAGTAAAAATCCCAGGTATTTGGCCATTTTCCACATATCTTTGTGTTCATGATTTCTAGTTTACTTTCACTCTGGTCAGAGAATATACTTTGTATTGTTTCAATCCTTTTAACTTATTCAGACTATTTTTGTGGCCTAGGATATTCTTTGTTGATTCTACCATTAACAGTCAAAAATGACATTTGTGTATGTATGCATATATTTTACATATATTTGGTCAAATTGGCTGATAGTGATGTTTGCACCTTCTATATACTTACTTTCTATGCCATTTGTTAATACTAAAGTGTTGCAATCTTCATGTGTAATTGTGGATTTATTTCTAAGTTCTAATAGTATTTACTTGATATATTTTGAAGTTATTTTATTAGGTATATAGCTGTGAACTGACCCTTTTATCATTATATTATGTCCTTATTTATCCTTCTTTAGCCCTGATAATATTCCCTATTCTGGTCCACCTTTTCTGATGGAAACACCACCACTATAATTCTTTTAAAATTTTTTATTGTGTTTTTCTAGCATCTTTTTCAATTATTTTACTTTTAACTTATATTTTCATATTTAAAGTGGTTTTCCTGTGCATAGCATATAGTTGGTTCTTGGGATTTTTTTTTTTAATCAAATTTACCATCTCTCTTTTTTTTATTGATGTGTTTAGAACAGAGTTGGTAAACTTTTCTGTAAAGGCCAGATTATAGGGGTGCCTCGGTGGCTGGATGCTCAGTCGGTTAAGCATCTGACTTTTGATCTTGGCACAGGTCATGATCTCAGGGTCGTGATACTGAACCCTGAATCAGGCTCTAGATGTGGAGCCTGCTTAAGATTCTCTCTCTCTCTCCCTCTGCCCCTTCCCCTCATGCACTCTCTCTCTCTCAAAAGAAAGGGCCAGATCATAATTATTTTCATGTTTTTGGGCCATTAGGTATCTGCCATAACTAATCAATTTTGTCAGTGTAGTATAAAATCAGCCATAATCAATATGCAAACAAATGGGCATGGCTGGATTTGGCCCTCAGTCTGTAGTTTGCTGACCCTTGGTTTAGATCATTGAGATTTAATATGATTATTGATATGGTTGGATTAAAATCTTCCCAGCTGTTTTCTATTCATTTCATTTTTTTAAACTTTTTTCTTTTTGGATTGAGTATTCTTTTATTGTTTCATTTTATATCTATAATCGGTTTACTAGTTAGAACTCTTTTATAATAAATATGTCCCCCTCAGTAGATGTTGAGTCTACAATATATGTATTTAATTAGCTGTGGTCTATATTCAAATAATAGAGGGCACTGTAGCTGTAATCTAAGAACTTCAAACAACATACTCCCAAGGCATTCCTCCTATCCACTGTCCTAATTTTGTATTATATTTCACTTTGACATATACTATAAACAAATGAATGTTGCTATTTTTTGACATATTTAAGAGCAATTAAATGAAGGAAAAATAATTTTGTATTTCCTATGCCATTTCCAACATTATTAATTTGTGTCCATCTTCTGTTTTTTGTTACTTGATACATGCTGAGGTAGTGGAATGGAGGGGTCACGCTAGGTTTCTCTGATTCAACACCAATCTTACGTAGGCACTTCTTTTTTTTTTTTAAACAGGCTCCACGCCCAGCATGGAGCCCAACATGGGGCTTGAACTCATGACCCTGAAATCAAGACCTGAGCTGGTATCAAGAGTTGGATGCTCAACCGACTGAGCCATCCAGGTGCCCCTAGGCACTCTCCTTTTAAATGTGTTAGTCAAGTCCAGTCAGTAGACAGAGACCTCAGAGTAATATGAAATCGGGATTTTTAATATAAGGAGTGATTAACTATTAGCAGGAGTTAAATATTGCTAGGAGATAAGAGAGACCTCAAAGAATACCCTTGGGTTGAGGAGGAGTATCCAAGTGTGAAACAAATATGGGAGCACAGGCTCTTCCCAAAGCTGGATTTCAGTCATTGTTGAAGAGATACAATGGCAGCCCACTGGAGAGTGGAGAAAGCTCCTGAATTCCTCTCGGGCAAGAGATTTTCCACAGTTGGCATGGGTACTTGGCCTGTGGGATTAGATTGATGCATAAGGCAGTAAGAGTTCGGAATAGCATGTAGGAAATTCCCCTTGGAGTGCCAGAAAGCCACATTGGGTGGGCAGGAAACCACTTTCTAAGGTGCTGAAAAAAAAATATGCCGTGAATCCAGCATGGGGATGCCTTTGGATTTGCTGGAAAGCTAGCCAGGGTACAAGCTGGATTCAAAAGAAAGCCACTGGGAAAGAGCTGAGAAGAAAAGGGAGTGTATTCAACTGTCTGGGAAGCTGGCTATGGAACTTGCGGAACTGAGAAACTGACCACGTGAGACACTACTGAACATGGGGAAGCCAGCTGGGCCACCCATGCAATTCAGTGGGAATCTGCCATGTGGGTTGCTGCTAAACTTGCCAAGAAATTGGATGGATAACCCCTGGAACTTGCCCAGATATTGTTCTTGGGGAGAACACTGAACTTGTCTCAGGGAAATCAGTGAGGCATCAGTGGGGCTCTCCGTTGCGTGGAGGAGGAAATCCTGAAATAGCCAGTTTGGGCTGCAGATCTTACTGGGTAACTCTGTAAGTGATGCTGCTGAACAGCCCAGCCTGCACAACCCAGTGTGAGAGCTGCTGAAATTCACAGAGAATTCGCTCTCCTGGGTGTCAGTCAGGCACGCTAGCTCAGCTTCCCAGCAGCAGAAAGAAACAAAGCGCTTAGAACCAAGAGGAAAAGCCCCATTCTCCCTGAGTGTCTCTCCAGTGCCCTCTGCTGTTGAAACTTTCTTTTTTTTTTTTTTTTTTTTAAGTTCCCGTATCATGATTTGGTGAATTTGGAGCTGAGAGGTAAGAAATTAATAAATGGTCCAGTCTATCCTTCAGGCCCAATCCCAAAAGCAGGATCAAATCAATCCCAAACCTCATCTTTGTGAATCTATCTCCTGACACAACTTATGGTACCAATTCTGTATCATTTAAGGTCCAGTGAGACAGAAACCACACAAAAATACAGAAGAATCATGAACTATTTCCAAGGCATTGACTACTAAAAGGGAATAAAAGAAAATCACAAAAAACCATCTACTGCTGAGAGAGAATACCTTAGGAAGACAGATTTTGAAGGAAATAATCCTTCTCCAGCCTGGGATTCAGATTTCATTGGAGGATATAGGGCTCCAGCATCTTCATCTGCTGAATTGTGTATGATCAGAGCTGACCCACAGTCCATGGGCTAAGTAGGTGAGTTGAAGACTACAAGATGGGGCTGACAGGCTAGAAACCTCCCTCTGGAACACTGGTATAAGAGGATGGTGAAAAGAGAACTGCAGGCCAGAAGGGGCAGGCAGTGATTTTTCCCCAAAAAAATTTATCAGCAGACTGCGGTGGGTGGCTGGGAAATTCACCAGGAAGTTGTCAAGCTGTCAGGTGTGTTGTTGAACTTACAGGGAACCTGGCTGGGCACCAGGAAGTCACTGGGAAGAATGCCAGCAGAGGGGAGGGTGCTATGAAAGTCTCTCTGGAGCTCCCTGGGGCTCCCAAGAAGGATCCAAAAAGATGGCTATGGGAAACCTCTTAGTGAAGACACCTGCAGAATGGGGGTGAGCTCCAGCAGGTGCCATTCTGTCAATACACTAGCCCCTAAGTGGTACAAAAAGCAGCAAAGCATTCCAGAGTCAAGAAAAGAGGACTCGTCCTCCTCCAGTGGTCTTTTAAGGAAACAAAATGTTTGAGTATCACTTAGGACAAAGAAGGACAGGTGTGGTGTTGAGAGCAATGGATCAGTGGTTCAAACACTGGATCTCCATGCATGGTCTTCCAGGGATCCTCTCCATAAATGATCTGGGCCCTGAATGTATTCCTTCCCCTGCTCTAGGCATAGAAGATTTTCTGTTCCCTTCCTTCAGCTGCAATGGGACTTCATCCTTGTCTGAGAGTGAGACGGTGAGCTCTTCAGGATGATAAAAGGAAAAGGTCCCAGGTCTTCCGCCAGGCCTGACTCAAAGGGAGGCTTTCTCTTCTCTGAACCTGTCCTCAATTTTTCTTGTGAGCATTCAGTAAGGTCTGTGAAAAAGGCTTGAAGTGGGTGGAAACTCCGTTCATGCCCATCCCACTCAGGGTGTCCAAACTCTCACAATGGTCCACAATCAGCCCCTAGAGCATTTTGTTAAAAAATGCAGCTCAATTCTTCCTGCTTTCTGGAATGCCCCCCAGAATCCAACAACAGCTCCAGATGAACAAATCCTCCTGTCCAATCCTCCTTAACAGCGCCTATCTTTGCTTTGATTTGGGGTTCATTGCTTTCACTGTGACTCTGCTCTCTGATGAATTCAAGAAAAGTTGTGATTTTACAGATTATCCAGTAGGTGTTGTTAATTCGGAAGCAATGCTCCTTCTAGCTTTTTACATTATAAGGGCAAGAAGAGAAACCTTCCCATAAAATGTTATGTTTGAAGAAAAGTGAAAGAATAAATACAAGTAATGCTTTAAAAAAAAAAAAAAAAGTAAAATATTTCAAAGTCAGCCAAACTGGAAGTTTTTTGGATCACCATGATTTCCTTCATCTTGGCACATACTAGTTATTTAATATTCCAGTTAAAATGTGTTCTTTTAAGTTTAATACAATAGGTTTGTATTTAATACAAACAGGTTTCACTAAACCAGAACCAGGAGGCTCTTATCTAAATTTCCTTTTAGAACATCTTGTTTGAATTGAGCACCTATGTTATAACATTGTATTTAATTTTCAGTCCATTTATTATTAATTCATTTATTTATCTGTTCATGTATTCATCTATTCACATACCAACATATTTATGCCCATATAAGTTATACTACATGACAATAATATTAAATATTAGAGAGGCAAAAATAAATAAATGAGAAAAGCATATTAAAATACCTATTCCACATCACAATTTAGAGACTTGAATGTCTTTAAAATATTTTTTTATATGATCTCTCTTTTATCTTGATTCTCAAGTTATCTCTTGCTCAATGCTGTGTACTTTATATTCTCTATTAATCAAACCTTGGCAGGCAGTTTGTATTTTTAAAATATAATAAACCTTGCTTTCCTTTTTTAAAAATCCAATATGGTTCAAATTATTCTGTAATTTAGCACTGTAATAAATGGATAACTATAAATGTTTGTTCTCCATTGTGTTACATGCAGTCAAATCTTCCAACTCCCTCACCTTAAATAATGTCTTCTAACTGGTCTCCATCATCCATTGTTAGCAGCCCAGTTTATTCCACTGTGTTCTATCTGATAATTCTACATAGGAAATGTGAACTCCAACCTGTTCAGAGTTTTTCACAGCAATTAGAATAAAGTCCAAAGTCTGGAACTAGTTCTAAAATTCCCCAAATGATCTGGCTCTTACATTCCATGCTTATTTTTTACATGCAGCAACACTTTTTCTCTCCCCATTGTTTGAAAGTTTTATTATCCTCACTGCCTCGTCATCTATGTGAAAGCTGCTCTCTCTGGCAATAATGCTTTCCCCCAGCCAATAATCAAAACTCTTCCCAGTTTCCTCACCAATCATCTCTCTCTTCTCAGACTAAACAACATGGTCTATGAAAAAAGGGAAAATTTAAAAACCCTGTTTATTTTCCCTGGTACTATATGCCAAGAGTACGGCATAATCACTCCTGGCCACCTTCCCATGCTTGTGCATCACCATCATCCCTGCCAGATTCTAAGCAAACTGAGGGCAGAAATGGTGTCTACATTCCATACCAGATTCTCTCTGAGGAATGCAAGATTTGGCAATACTGTTTTTAATAAAAATTTGGAAATATGCTGAATGTTTAAAATAATTAAAAAAACTCTCACCCAAATACATTTGCCCCTCCCTTCCCTAAGTGGCTGAGTTTTTAAGATCTATTTTTAATATGTTAGGTGTTCTGTAACTTTTATGTCCTATTACTTCTTTATAGTATGACTTAGTATGTGATTCTCAATTGCTCAAATTATGGTCTAAGGTCATTTTCACGTCAGCGATGATGTCTGGTTACTCATATGGGCTACTGTTCTGACATGTGAGAATCACATTCAGAAAAAAAATACACAAAACAGGTGTTTTCTAAACACAAATAACTGTGTTAGGTGCCACTGGAAAATAAGGAAGCACAAAAGAGACTTAATAAAATGTTTCCACATCTCCCAAAAGGTGAGAATGGAGAATGTATCAAGTTAGTAGTGGAAGTGTAGACAAACATTTTTTTCATAGGAAGAAGCATTAGGCTCATGTGGAAGGTTTTTTCCAAAGGACATGGGAGATAAGAGAAGTCAAGGGTCTACTTGATCTTAAGTAGCAGGACAAGTTTCAATAAAAGTGAAGAAACTGGTGTGCTTAAGGTAAAAAAGAAAGAGTGATATAATTAGAACCAGAAGTGCATGATTTTTTGATAGAAGCTCAATTGCAAACGGCAAAGTATTAACAAATTTTGAATGTTAGGCTAAGGGGATTGAACTTAACTCTGTGGTGAAAATGTGCAATAGAAAATTACTCATTTCTGTGTGACATGAAGTAAGCTGTGTTTGAATGGTGATGTGCTGAGGCAAGCATAAAGACAGGAGGTGTAAGAAACAACAGAGCTCAAACAGAACATGCAAATTATACAAAGGAGATAGTTATAAATCTGTATACTATACTGAACTTCGGAATTACTATAGTGAGTGTAGAGGACATAAAATTGAACAGAGGTGGGAGAAGTTTTGAGTCTAGGGAAGGAGTAGGTTGTAATTGCATTCTGGGTGTAATGCATACAGGATTATATAAAAAATATTTGTAAAGTGGGAAGGCATTGTGCAGCTGCATATAAGATGAATTAAAACACAGGACAGAATGAAGCCAAGGATCATATACCCAACAACATAAGACCAAAGGATTTTTCTTTAGTAAATTAGGATAGCAAATATTTTTCAATATCCTAGATATACATAATGTTCGGCTACAAGCTGAAAATACGAAAATGAATAATAAAGTTTCCTATGTATTCACAAGTGTGAAGCGAGTGCACATTTATTAGAATATTTCTATATAAAGTGATGCATTTCATTACATTTATCTGTGGACAAACGCTATGGTCTGAATGTTTCTGTCCTCCAAAATTCATATGTTGAAACCTAACCCCCAAGGTAATATTAGGAGGCAAAGTCTTTGAGAGGTGATTAGGTCATGAGGGCAGAAATCTTATGAATGACATCAGTGTCCTTCTAAAACAAGTCCCAGAGAGCTCCCTAGTCTCTTCTGCCTTGTGAGGCTGCAAGAAGTAGTCTCAACCTGGAAGAGGGCCCCCAACTGACCATGCTGGCACCTTGTTCTTGGGCTTTCACCCTCCAGAACTGTGCGAAATAAATTTGTTAGTTTATGGTATTGTAATAGTCTGTCTATGGTATTTTGTTGTAGCCACCCCAATGGACAAAGACAACAAGTTGCTCTGGAAGCACATGGTGAAGAGACCTCAGCAACCCAGAAGCCCTGAGAAGATTTCCAAGCTGAGAAATGATAGAAATTGTTACAGTTGTCTTTTTGGAATACACTACTACTGGACTGTTTTCCCCTAGATTTGGCCAGAACCTCTGATGCTCTGGTGAATTTTCTCTTTGAAATGTTGAGCATCTACGATGCCCCAACCTTCCCAGTTTAAGATTTCTTACACCAATATCTCTGAAATCAGTTTTCAAGAATTGTTATAATCTGCAAATTTGGTCTTATTTATGCACAACATAATCCCACAACTGGATGCAGTAAATGTTTTCATCCTTCTATTGGACTAAGACTTAAATGAAAATGAAGAGGCTCTACAGCCAAACAAACCCTGGCCCACAATCATGTCAACACGCATTAATTCTGGTAACAGCCAAGTAGTGTTCAAGTTGTTCCATGAAGTTAAATCAATGCTCACAAATTATGCATGCAATTAGCCAGATCCAATTCTAGGCATTCTGGAAATGGCTGACAATAAGATAGTTGAGTTCCTAGCTCTTGAATAGCTCAAGTTCTAAAAGAAGTAGTGGATGAGCAAACACATAAATACAGTGTGTTTGGTGGTAATACAGTTTATGGCAAATACAAGTCTTAAGAAGATAGAGAGCGTTAAGGGATAATGAGACTCAGATGAATGCCCCTTGTACAAAGTAACATTTGAGCAGAGACTTGAACGAATGGGGACAGATACCAATATCTATACCTGGTTAGCGGTTTTCCCTGGAGACTGCCCACCTTTGAATCCTGGCCCTGACAGTTACTAGTTGGATAACTTTGGAAAGTACTATTTTCCATATCTATAAAAAGGTAATGATAACAGTACACACTTACTAAAGCATGAAGTTTATGGCATTAACTCATAATATCAAGTATTATTATATTTCATGTAATTTAGCTGAGCTACTTACTTTTATTCACTTCTACACTTACATATGTGATTTAGGATTCAGTCAGAAACGTGGGTATTTGCAGTACGACTATTTCCCTTCTGTGATACCCCCCACTATTTGATAATTATCTATTTTGTTAAAATATATAAGAATGCAATGTAATCCATAGAAAACATAATACTATACTAAGAAATCACAACTCTTTGGTGAAGTACAAGGAAAAGTACAAGGAGGAGTTGAAAGTGTTTTCATGCTTATATCACTCAAAGTAGGAAGTGAATAGGTGTTGACTGAAAAGAAAAAGTAGAGCGCAGAAAGCTATAAATTTAGACAGTGTTCCAACAGTTTACTTACAAAATTACAAAGGAATATATACATATCAAAAAACACTAAGTTCTAAATTTCTATTTCATATCAAATAAAACAGGCACAGTACAGAAGCATTACATTGTGCTAATATTTGGTTTTTCACTACATATAAAATTATGTATTATATATTATATATATTAGGTATACACTCAAAAGTCCTCTGAAAATTTATGCAAACTATCAACATATAACCCAAATGCAGAAGACAGTTTCAAGATACGATAAGTGAGAGACTAACATTTTACTTTATAATATTTTATATCACTCAGATTTTTCTATGTGCATGTAAATGATTTTAAATGTGAAAAAAATATTCAAAAATAATCAGAGAGAACATGGACATAAATGTAGCCACTTAAAATATATTATTTAGTATTAGAGTTACTACATTATTTATGACCAGGTTACTCAGTTTAGGGCAACTCTTACAGACTTGCTAAAAAAGCACAGTGAAGATGTAATTATCTAATAAATAAATTGTACACTTGAAGGGTATTCAAGGAGAAATCCATTAAAAGGGCCACATACAAGGAAGACTACCACAGGTATTTCTATTTGTTATCTCTCTATCAATAATCTCCACTTTACTAATCAGCATTCGCCTTGTAAGAAGAAATGTTTGTGAAATAGTGTTCTGTGGAATGA
Source organism: Mirounga angustirostris (assembly GCF_029215605.1). Taxonomy (NCBI): domain Eukaryota; kingdom Metazoa; phylum Chordata; class Mammalia; order Carnivora; family Phocidae; genus Mirounga; species Mirounga angustirostris. Next base: position 17,887,696 of record NW_026991712.1, on the reverse strand, counting down.
TTTCAAGGGATGGATATTAGTAAAGTGAGAACTGACTGCAGTAGTGACACTCCTCATCCTTGCATGGGTAAGTTATAAGAAAATGGACAGGCTTTCACTGGTAGCCAACTATAAATTCTGGATTTGATCTGCTAATGGTTGCTAAGTTCTACATCTTTGATCTTGACATTTCCCTCTAAAGCTTTCATGGAAGGTGGTAGTCAGAGCACCTAAAAGGTCTGGAACTTCCTTATCTTGGATGTAAAAAATATATAAAAATTTGGTCTGGATTTTTTTTTATTTAAATTCAATTAATTAACATATAGTGTATCATTAGTTTCAGATGTACAGTTCAATTATTCATCAACTGCATATAATACCCAGGGCTCATTACATCAAGTGACCTCCTTAATGACCATCACCCACTTACCCCACCCCTCCACCCACCTCCCCTCCGGCAACCCTCAGTTTGTTTCCTAGAGTTCAGCATCTCTTATGGTTTGCCTCCCTCTCAATTTTCATCTTATTTTACTTTTCCCTCCCTTCCTCTATGATCCTCTGTTTTGTTTCTTAAATTCCACAAAAAATACACGTATCAGTGAAGCAATGAGATAATTCTTTCTCTGATTGACTTATTTCGCTTAGCATAATACCCTCCAGTTCCATCCACTTCTTTGCAAATGGTAAAATTTCATCGTTTTTGATGGCTGAGTAATATTCCATTGTGTGTGTGTGTGTGTCTGTCTGTCTGTCTGTCTGTGTGTATACACACCACATCTTCTTTATCCATTCATCTGTTGATGGGTTCTTTCCATAGTTTGGCTATTGTGGATATTGCTGCTATAAACATTGGGGTGCAGGTGTCCCTTCAGATCACAATGTTTGTATCCTTTGGGTAAATACCTAATAAGGCAGTTGCTGGGTCATAGGGGAGCTCTATTTTTAACTTTTTGAGGAAAATCCATACTGTTTTCCAGAGTGGCTGTACAACCTGTACTTGAGGTTGTGAAGTAGCAAACTTTCACTTTGCTGAACTTTGATAGCTACCTTTTTATTCTAAAAGAACTTTGGTAGTTTTGCTTGACCAGATTGACTTTTGTTAGTTTTCAAAACCACATTTTAATTTTATTATAATTCTTTTCTAGAAAATATAATATTTACTGAATGTTTACATTATGATAGATTCTGTCTTTTTTTGTATTTTAACTTATAAGAATGTAAAGGCATAATTCTACCTATATACAAGTAGGAAAGCTAAAGTCCAGCCATGTATCTAGCAAATTAAAACTATAGGAGTTTGGGGTTGTCTTTAATTTTAACTCGACAGGGCACAAGCTACAAACTCAGATATGTGGTTTACAAATATTTTCTCTGACAGAGGACTAGTATCTGGACTGTATAAAGAACTCTCAAAACTCACAAAAACTCTCAAATAATTACATGAAAATATTTTAACATTAAAAAAATATTTCAACATTATGGGGAAGCTGGGTGGCTCAGTCAGTTAAGGGTCTGCCTTCGGCTCAGGTCATGATCCCGGGGTCCTGGGATTGAGCCCTGCGTCGGGCTCCCTGCTCAGCGGGGAGCCTGCTTCTCCCTCTGCCCACTGATCCCCCTGCTGTGCACACACTCTTTCAAATAAATAAATAAATCTTAAAAAAATATTTCAACATTATTAACCAACAGGGAAATGCAAATTAAAACTCCAGTGAATATAAATACGCATCTATCTGAATAGCTAAAATAAAAAATAATGGCAGCACCAAAGGCTGACAAAGATGTGGAAAAACTGGATCATTCATATTGCTGGTAGGATTTTAACATTGTATAGTCATTCTGAAAAATATTTTGGCAATTTATTAACTACATATGCAGCTACCACATGACCTAGAAATTGCCAGTCATTTGGCAATCATTTATCCATGACTCCCAGTCATTTATCCCAATAAAATAAAAAAAAATTAGATTCACACAAAAACATGTACACAAATGTTTATGGTAGTGTTACTCATAATTGCCCCAAAAGTGGAAACAAATCAGATGACCTCTAACACATAAATGTTTAAACATAATGTGGTACTTCTATACCTTAGAATATTAAGAGATTAAAAAAGCAATCTACTGTTATAATAAAAAGTAGGATGACTCTTTAGAGAATTACAATTAAAAAAATCTCAAAGGATTGCATACACTGTGACTCTGTTTATATAACATCCTTAAAATGTCAAAATTATAGAAATGGAGAACAGATTACTGGTTGCCATGGGTTAAGGAAAGGATGGGTGCATGAGAAAAGTGAATGGGCTGTAAAAGTGGAAGGTGAGGAATTCTTGTGGTGAGGGAATATTCTGTATCTTTACTGTATCAATGTCAACATCCTGATTGCAAATTCACATGAAGTTATAATAAATGATACAATGTGATCCTATATATCCTGTATCAGTCTCTCTCAATGCTAACATCTTGCAAAAGTGTAGTGAAATATCACATTTCAAAGTAAAAAATGAGCCACAAGAATGTTTAAATTCATCCAAAAGAGATAGCTCACAAAGATTCATATGACCATCAAAGCATCAGGTTTATCCAGAAGTAGAGCAGAACCAGACTACTGAAAACATAAATTTCTACCACAGTCCACTTCTAGTCACCAATGTTTGCAATCCTACTCTCTCTCTCTCTCAACACCAACAATCTATACTCAAAGGAAACAATTCATAAATTGAATCCATTATTGCATCCTCCTCAAAATTCAGAATGTTTACATTATCCAGTAGCCTCTACATCATGTCCAAGTATGTCTACTCTTGATTCAAATATCTAAGGACTAAAACCAAATTTTTTTTCAAATACACACATGAAATACCATAAAGAAAACCAAATAATACATAAAATTCACTGCTGTGTAGCAATTCTGATAACCTGATAGACATTTTAAGGACACCTTAATCATGGGGATAGCTTTGAACCAAATAAAAAAGTTTTAAAAGGATAAATTTTCTTTTCTTCGTAATGTCTCTGTGGGTTTCAACCTTAGTCACTGCTGAAAAAATCTGTCTCCAAACTATGGTCACTTTCTACTTTAGGTCTAGAGGCTGAGTGCACAAATAATTTTCAAAAGCTCTTGATTATATCAGATTAGTCAAGATCCTTCAGAGAAACAGAACCAGTAGGAGATACAGATAGCAATTCTGTAGCAAATCTCTATCAATATACCTATATGTTTGGGAGGGAGAGACAGGAGTGGGGGAGAGAAAGAAAGTGATTATAGAAATTGGCTCATATAGTTATATGGCAGAGAAGTCCCATGATCTGCCATCTGCAAGATGAAGAATCAAGGAAACAAGTGGTGTAATTTGATATGCGGCTGAAGAAATGAATACTGGGGATGGGGGCTGCTGATTATGTAAATCCAGGTCTCAGTCTGAAAGCCTGAGAACAAGAACAAGAGAAAATAGAAGCCTCAGCTCAGAGAGAGTAAATTTGCCCTTCCTCTGCCTTTTTGTTCTAATCAGGTCCTCAGTGGATTGGATAACGCCCACCTACACTGGTGAGGTCATTCTTCTTTACTCAGTCTACTGATCCAAATTCCAATCTCTTCTAAAGGCACCCTCACAGACACATCAGAAATACCATTTTGCCAGCTATTTGGGCATCCTTCAGCCTGGTCAAGTTGATACATAAAATTAACCATCATGGTATTGACTGTTTTGTTCACTGTTGCATTCCCATCACCTGATATACATAAGATACCTATTATACATTAACTCTAGCTAGCCAAATGTAGGCCAGCATAACATTCAGTATTTTCTGTGAATAGGAAGCATCTTGACACAGATAGCAAGAGTCATGAGGTAAACAGGAAGGGCAGACTATATCTGTATTTATGAGAGTCTTGCCACAGCATTTGAAGGACTGATTCAGTACGACAAAGTATGATTGCTCAAGTTGGGCAAGGCTGAGCTATTATGGACTAGCAACAGAAACTAATCAGTTGATTGATTTACCTAGTAACAATGAGATAACAACAAATTAACTGTAAGAGAAATGGCAAGAAGCTAAGGAGGTAGTTGATCCCATTTAATAGGAACACAGTAATCTGAAAATAAAAAATAAAATATAGAGCAGAAAATTTCCGTATATTTCTAGCAGAATGAGGTTTTGTGATGGTAGAATGATGCTTGTACTATCTTATCATTGTCACTCCAGTTTGGGAGTTTCCTGCATAAATAATAAAGTATGTAAGGAAGATCACATTCCTGGTATCATATGCGAACAGTTCAATAAGAACCACTGTAACAGATGTCAGTGTTCTACTCTGATTCCTTCAGATTCTTTATTAGCTACATATACCAATCCCCCATGTTCTGCATGTTTGTTTGTTTGTTTTTTTCTCACCTGGGCTTCCAGAGGATTTCCTTTGGGCACTGAAGTTGTCTTGCAGGTTTGGAAATCTAGAAGTACCTGGAAATTTTATCCACGCCCCCAACACACACACACAACGCTTCCTGAAGCTAAGGGCATCATGAAGAGTTAGGGTTGCTGCTATGTAACTGGGAAAGGGAGGATTGTCTTTGGCAATCAGGTTATGTATTGGGGCAACTCTGAGTACTTCTAATGCCTGGTTTTATCAGTGAATAGGCAACTGCAGCAAACTCAAGTGGTAAAACATAGTAACTGGGGTTTATGACCACTCTAAAATGAAGGTCTGGATCACCCTCCGATGAGAACTCCAATATGGGCAGAAGCGCTATCTTAGGATCAGAAGATTCCCAAGTAGATGGTACAGCATGGAGATACTAAGTATCAATTAAATCCTCAGGATGAATTACATCTTTTGGGACTCTAGCTTATTCCACTAACTACTCACATACTTCTTTTCATATTGGATTTTACTATACTATTTGATATCTGCAAATGTGACTGTCCTAACACTAGAATATAACAAAGAAAGCCATGGACTTTGCCAAATATACATCCAGGACAGAGAAGAAAGATCTGAATGAGGTTTTGAGAAAAGAGGTAAGAAAAAAACTGAATGGTCTACATTGAGTTCAATCTGTTCGATGAGCTGGCTCAACAAGAAGTTTTGCCAATGCTAGTAGTCACTCTTTTTTATTGTTTCATGTCTCCTTAACTCTCTTTACCGGGTTTTCTCTGAATAGAGAGGATAATATATTTGCCCAGATCAAGGATCCTGCTAGGAAGTAAAGGTAAGCACCTTAAACTTACCCCTTTTTGGTTAGATTATTTTCTATGGTTTACAGAGTATGTTCTATGTAGTCAGGCCCTCATTGCTTAGTAAAGTGCTTATTGTGCTATGAATATTTGCTCTAGAGGTTTCCTGAGAATAAGAAAAACTGTATAATGTATCTTTCCTCTAGACAGTACATGTTTTCTTTTTGTGTCAGATGTTTTTGTATTTTTTAGAAAATGTGTATATTCTTTCATTCCATTATTTCAAAATTTTATATTCTACCTGATACCGTGTTAGATTCTTTAATTGTAGATTTACCAAATCATCCAAACACATTTTAGTAATATAGTCTACATCTACCTATCATGACCTAAGATTTTTACAAAATATACCAAATAGCCTCTTAAATGTACTAATTTTCAAATGTCTAATATTTTTTCCCTATTCTCTTTTCCCAGTTCTTTTCCAATTCTATTTTTCATCCTATGATGTTCTTTGTTTGCAGTCAGTAGCATTATTATCTGCATTACCCACTCTCTGTCCTAAAAGGACACCAAATAAAGACATAATCTAGTTAAAACTGATGTTTACAGTTTTCACACCTAGATCTTCCAGATTCCAACCAATGGGTTGTCCACCAATGGGTTGGTCGTCCTATTCTAAGCAATGGGTTGTCCACTGAAATTATGAACCTGCGAGCATCTAGTAATAGTAATATGTATATATTGCATTTTGTTGACTTGCCCTTTGAATTTAAATCCTTAATGCATGTAGCACATTTGCAGTGTTGGAGAAGTTAAACTGCCCGTAAAGATACACAAAATATCCAAAGTTTCAACAGGTCTAGAAGCTGAAGAGAAGGCCACCTTGTGCCAGTGGGGAAGTTCCTGCTCTCCTCTGCATCAGGTGCTGCTGGAGTAGTCACAGCATGGCCACCTAACTGCACAGGCAGACCAATGACAGCGGGAAAAGTCATTCTTTTTCCACGCAAGGTGACGTGCCAAGTGTGTGTGAGCCTTACTTCCTCCATGTGTAAAATAAGGGGATTGGACTATTCTTCATGATCTCTCCCAGAGTTGGAAGCCAGGCAACTGTCATTCTGCAATTCAAGTACTCTGCTGATGGTCACACAATTAGGAAACAAAGGACATTTCAGTTCTTTAGGGTTTGTTTTGTAACAAAACAAAAATTAGAAGGGGTAGTAATAAAAGTAGAGCTGTTAAAATATTTAAGATCTGTGTAAAGGGGGTGTGTGATCTATTTTTAGTGCTCGGTTGATGTGAGGTATTTTATTTAGTACTTTAGGAGGAGAATATTACACTAATATTATGCTAATATTCTATTTTAAAGATTCAAGACATCAGACTCTTTTTTCCAAAGTCATTAGGGAGAGGGAGAATGGAAAAACAAAAAACAAAAAAATGTATGTTGTTGTGTATGTTCCTTTCAGAGAAAATTTTCTTTTTTCCCAGAGGGAATGAAAACAACTTTATCTGGCCTGTCTCACGGGCACCTACATACAAAACTAAGAACTAAATGTGTTTCACGTTCGTATTCTTGGATTTTGAGTGTGGATACATAGATTAATCATATTTATTTTGAGGACACACCCATTATTGCCCCATGTAGGTTCCCATTTCTTTATCCTCAGGAGATGCTGTTGAATTGAGTTTGCTAGTGTTGAGGAGATTTGTATATATAGATAAGAAATATTGGCCTTTAGTTCTCTTTTCCATCTAAGTTTTTATAGTTTGTATCTTTCTAGAAATTTGCTCATTTCATCCATTATCTAATTTGTTGGCATATAATTGTTCATAATGATCCCTTATGATCTTTTATTTCTCTAAAGGTGATAGTAATGCTCCTTTAATTTCTGATTTTAGTAATTTGACTATTCTCTTTTTTTTTCTTGGCCAGTCTAGCTACAGGTTTGTCAGTATTGAGTATTGTTTTCAGAGGGGTAACTTTTGCTTTGGTTGATTTTTGCTGCTGTAGTTCTATTCTCTGATTCTTTACTTTCTGCTCTAGTCTCATTCTTTCTTTCCCTCTGCTTGCTTTGGGTTTAATTTTCCCCTCCATTTCCAATGTCCTATAGTAGAACTTGAACTTGTTGATTTAAGATCTTTCTTCTCTTCAATGTAAGCATTTAAAACTACAAATTTCCCACTGTGTCGTTTAAGTTTTAGGAAAGTATTTTCTAATTCCCTTCGTGACAGTTTCTTTGAAACATTGTTTAAGAAGATATTTAGTTTCCAAATATTTGTGAATTTACCAGATGTGTTTTTAATTTCCAATTTCATTTCACTGTGACTGAAAAATATACTTTGTAGGAATTTCAATCCTTTTCATTGAGTCTGGTTTCATGTACCGGCATATGGATGTTTCATGCAAGCTGGAGATACCTGTATGTCTGCTGTTGTTGTGGGGAGTGTTTTATGGAGGTCCGCTAGCTCGGATTTGTGTGCCGCATTTTTCAGGCATTTTATTCCCTCATTAATCTCCAGCCTATTATATCCATTACTGGAAGCTGAGTATTGCTGTTGAAGTTTTCCTCCCCTCCATTCTGTCACTTTTTACTTCATATATACTCAGGTTTGTTTCTGTTTCAGGGCACATACATATCTACAGTTGTTACAATTGAATGATATATTGAACATTTTGTCATTATAAAACAGCCTTGCCTCTTATATTTTCATTTTTACCCAATTGCACTGGCTATGATCATCAACACAGTGTTGAATATAAGCAGTGAGAGTGAGAATCCAGTCTCATTCCTGATTTCAGATAAAAAGCTCATTCTTTAGGTTTAAAAAAAAATTGCTGCTGTGTTTTGTTTGTTGAAAGTTTTCATCAGATTAGGAACATTCCATTCTGTTCATATTTATGATTTACATTTTTTAAAAATTATAGCAACTAAGAGTTAGATTTAGTGAATATTTAAAATTCAAAATCTGAATTTGATCTGAATTTATCAATGATATGTAATTTTTGTTATTCTCTTTATTTTCAATTTTTTAAAACTTCAATTTCTCCTGTTATATTCATTTCTATCACATTTGTATCCATTTATTCTATTTGATTTACAAATGGTAGATATATTAAAATCAAATGATCTAAAGATTTACCTCTTATTTTCTTATATGTGATTTAAAGCTATATTCACCTCCCCAGGCACTGTTTTAGGAATATTCTCAAATTTGAAAGGGGAACCCTCCTACACTGTTGGTGGGAATGCAAGCTGGGTGCAGCCACTCTGGAAATCAGTATGGAGGTTCCTCAAAAAGTTGAAAATAGAGCTACCGTATGACCCAGCAATTGCACTACTGGGTATTTACCCCAAAGATACAAATGTAGTGATCCGAAGGGGCCCCTGCACCCCAATGTTTATAGCAGCAATGTCCGCAATAGCCAAACTATGGAAAGAGCCTAGATGTCTATCAACAGATGAATGGACAAAGAAGATGTGGTGTATATATATACAATGGAATATTATGCAGCCATCAAAAAAAAATGAAATCTTGCCATTTGCAAAGACATGGATAGAACTGGAGGGTATTATGCTAAGCGAAATAAGTCAATCAGAGAAAGACAATTATCATATGATCTCGCTGATATGAGGAATTTGAGAAACAAGACAGAGGATCATAGGGGAAGGGAGGGAAAAATGAAACAAGATGAAACCAGAGAAGAAGACAAATAATACAAGACTTTAATCTCAGGAAACAAACTGAGGGTTGCTGGAGTGGAGGGGGGTAGGAGGGATGGGGTGGCTGGGTGATGGACATTGGGGAGGGTATGTGCTATGGTGAGCACTGTGAATTGCGTAAGACTGATGAATCACAGACCTGTACCCCTGAAACAAAGAATACATTATGTCTTAATAAAAAAAAAATTTTAAAGGAATATTCTCAAATTTTAAATCTTTTTTATTGATTACTTTTTCTGAATTTTTAACTTTCTCAAGCTCTTTTACAATTTATATTTTATTTTTTTATTTTTATTCTTTTTAACTTTTTAAAAAGTTTTTCCTTTAGTTCTAGTATAGTTAACATATGGTGTTATATTAATTTCAGGTGTACAGTATAGTGATTCAACAATTTCATACATCATCCAGTGCTCATCAGGACAAGTGTACTCCTTTTTTTTTAATATTTTTTTTCAATTTATACTTTAAAATTATTTTCAACAAAACTTGAAAAATATATTATGACACAGATTATTCTTAGCTATCCCAGCTCATGCCCTTCCACCTGAGCTTGAATAAGTTTATCTATTCTGTTTTGAGCTTTTCTGCCTGGAAAATTATATATATACACATATATATAATATACATAGATTCATGTTACCATTTTATGTGTTAACTCTTTTTATTTTCATTATTCTTAGTTTATTTTTCTTCCATATGGGTTAGAACAAAGTGTGGATAAGAAAAGGAATGTATTAGTGTTTCCTTGTGACTTAAATCATTATCAGAATGTCTAAATGTGAGTTACGTGAATGTGTATTTGTGACACTGCAATCTCAGATAATAAATGCTCAAGAAAGCAAACCTAAGACAAGACAGTGAAGCAATCTCCAAGCATAATTCTAGATCTATATTTCCATATGCTTTCAATCAGTTTTAAGTGAGGGTATTTGTTACTTTAATCTGTATTTATGATTACATCTTATGTTTACCAAAATATAACATCTCTGTAATTTTGCCCTATATTTTTTTATCATTATTACTTAGACTTGCAAATTATTACATCATTATAAAGAGATGCAGAGATGTTAAAAACAAACTGTGCTCTTCTGGATAACATATAATAGGTATAATTATAATAAGTGAATCTCATCTGGGAGACCCACTTCTGATCTAATGTTTTAACCTATTTATGTTTAATAATGTAAGTTTCTACATGGATTTGTGTTTGACATTTTATGGTATAAATTTAATCCTCTCACTTAATTTTGTTCTCATTTTCTTTAACGGATTTGAAAGATTTCCTTTATAATTTTCCTTCTCTAGTTTCCCTGCCTTTTTGAAATATATATGTATGCTCAGTAACTATAGTTTCATAATCTCAAATGACATATATTCTCTTCCTTATATTGCACTTTACCCTCCATCTCAGAGACATGGAGTAATTGTCTAGAATTAATTCTGAATATGCTATAACTTTCATATTAAAGTTGCTCATTTTTAAGTCAAGATAAAGTTTTCTTAAGTTTGCTAGCTGTACTTTTTATCATGTCTCACCAGGATTTATTTCTTTATTTTGACTATTTTTTCTGAGTGTTTTTGATTTGGTAAGTTGTCTGTGTACTTGTATTCCCAAGAATACTGGTATGTTTTCTGAATTTAGATTAGATTATAAAGTATGATCAAAGCACTTACTACACTGGTGAGAAGACATTAACAGTATACTCTTGGGGAGGACTAATGTCAAACAAATTAGTATATTTTCATGATCTGTTCTTTGTCTCTTGAATTTATTAGAGTAAAAATATATATATATATATTAAAGATTTTATTTATTTATTTGACAGAGAGAGACACAGCAAGAGAGGGAACACAAGCAGGGGGAGTGGGAGAGGGAGAAGCAGGCCTCCCGCAGAGCAGGGAGCCTGATGCAGGGCTCGATCCCAGGACCCTGGGATCATGACCTGAGCCGAAGGCAGACGCTTAATGACTGAGCCACCCAGGCGCCCCTAAAAATATATTTTTTAAATCTGGTGTGTTTTGTTATCATTTTTGTTCCTTTCTCAGCCCTATCACTGTGCTATTTTTTCTTAGAAATTCACAGTAATTATGCCTTGGAAATGTCTTTTCCTTTATTTTCTTCTTTTGGCAATTTGGTTCAAATTCATTGTACTTCTACCTGCTGTGCTTCATAAGTCGTTTTTGATATTTTCTAAATATTAACTCTTTGATTTCTTATAGGAGGATTATCTTTGTATTCCAGATTGCTAATCTGTTATTCTCTATAATTATTCCATTATTGCTTTTTGAGATATTAATTATTTTGCTAGTATATAATTACACACAGTATTCCTATTTGAATAGTTACCTCCATAGTCACTCATTCTTCTCTCATTAACAACTATCTTATTTCTTTGAAGATTTTATGGTTCTTTAAAAGTAGTAATCTTTTATTCTATTAATTCTAATTTAGATGGACTCTGTTACTCATTCAAGATGCTCTACTCTCTTTTATCCCAAAAGAATAATGAAAATATACTCTCAAGCAATAGCTATTAAAATGTTGGGGTTTAGTAAAAGGAGATAAGGGCCAGACTAAGCTAGTTTAGGGTGTTCTGATTTACATTTGGTTCGTTTTGAAAAATGTATACACCCATATAAATGCTACCACAGTCAAGGATATTTCTACAACTCTGGATATTCTCTCATGCAATTTGCCTGGCCTATGGACTTTGGGAGATTACAACAAACACTGCTCTGATTTCTATTACTACAGATTACTTTTTCCCTGCTATTCAATTTCATATAAATAGATTCATACAATATGTATTCTTTTATGCCTGGTTTCTTACAACAGCAAAATGTTTGAGATTCATTCATGGAGTCACACTTATCAGTAGTGTGTTCCTTTTTAATTGCTAAATAGCATTCCATTGAATAAGTATACCATAATTTGCTTACCCTTTCCCTGTTAGTTGGCAGATACTATTAAAGTGGGTATAATGACACTATGTACGAATAAAACAATGATGTATATATGTGAAGATGAAATGAGATATTATCAGTGAAAGCATGTAGTATACAATGTCACCTCTTGATCCTCAAGCCCACCTGTGACATGCCACTCCAGTGCCAAACTCTCCCCAAACACTAACCCTCCCCATGCAAACTACCCATGTTTTTCTTTTTGCCTTCAACTTTCTCTTATTCCCATTCATCATTTTTGCAAACTCATCAAGTGTCAATTTATATTTCGCTGCAACAATGTGGCTTTCCATACGATGACAATTTCCTTTTCTCTCCTTGTTTTCTTGGCTATGTCCATTCCTTTGCTTTTATTACACAAAACATAATTTACCAGCACAGTTATTTGTTTGTACTTATTCAAATTTTAAACTCTTTTAAATATTTACAGATAAAATCAAAATGTCTGAGACTGACTATAAAATAATGCAGCATAAAGCAGAGGAAGAGGAGAGCAGAAACAGGTGACTACACTGACAGTTACTGAAGCTGAAGTATACATTATTGCACATTATGCTCTTTTAAGTTTTTATGTTTGAAAATGTCCACAATAAAGTTAACATGAAAAATAAATAAAATCTGTCTCTTCTGATGATAAAATTTGTAAGACACGGTAATGTCATTTTTTTCCTCCAATCTATATGTCCAGTGACTAGCGAAGTTCCTGGCACACATTGGTCAGTCATCAAATGATTACTGTTCACTGTCCCAGTTTTGTAATTCTGAAGAACAGCTAAACACAAAATGTAGTAGCATAAAACAAATTATTATTTCTTACATTTCTGGGATTTGTGCTCAGAAGATAATTTTTTTCAAGATTTATTTATCTGAGAGAGAGAGAGAGTCGGGGAGAGGGGCAGAGGGAGAGAGAATCTTAAGCAGACTCGGCCCTGAGCATGGAGCCCGATGCAGGACTTGATCTCATGACCCTGAGATCACAACCTGGGCCAAAACCAAGAGTCAGACACTCAACTGACTGTGACACCCAGGCATCCCAGAAGATCATTTTCATTTGAGATTTCTCATGTGGTTGCCTTTATATGGAAGTGGGGTGGGAATCATGGAAAGACTTCTTCACACACATCTGGCTATAACAGCTTTGAGTTGGCCAGGCATCTCTCTCCACATGAACTGCTTACATATCCTTAGAGTTTGGAAGTCACACAGTAGTAGAACTTTGTTTTGTTTGTAGCTGCCCTCAGACAAGTTTTCCAAGGACTCAGGTGAAAAGTGCAAGACTTCTAGTTATCTAGCTTTGAAAGTGCCATAATATAATTTCTGTCACATTCTATTTGTCAGGCAAGTCATTAAAGTTGAGTCTCATTCAGGGGAGGAAAATTTAACTCCATCTTCTGATGCCAGTACAGAGATGGAAAAAATAAATGGCAGTCATTTTTAGTGATTATTTACCAGAATTATTGAATAAATACGTGAAAAAAATGACTTAATGATATATCTAATCTTCAAAGAGAATCTGGATATTGATATAACAATTGCCAGTTGTTAGAATTCATTTTTTCCCATTCCTAGATGTCTTGTGTTTAAAAGTTTCTACCTACGTGAAACTTAATAATCCATATCCATTGTTCCAACAGTGCTTTTTAGCATCATTTTAGACAAAGCTGATATATCTAACTTTTGTAAGTTTTCCTCTTCCAATGTGGGAACTAAATCTTTCAAACTCTGGTTAATTGAAAGAAAAAAAACTGCCATTAGATCTATGTGTTTATATAGCGGAGTTATCTTTCAGGTAAAGTAACCTTTCATCTGCTGTCCTGATTCAAGCATCATGGCCTTTGTTGAACTTTTACAACACATGGGAGATGTTGGTATTTAGGTATTTTGATCTCATTGATAAATACTCTGACAAATACAACTTTTTGGAGAACTTTTCAGCAGCCATCCCTGCTCACCATTGCTATACTCATCTCTTTGACAATGCCACATTTGTCACCAACAATTCTATTAATTTAACAACTGAAGTTCTCCTGAGGGTCTCCATTCCCATGGACCAAAACTACAAACCAGAGCAATGCCATCGATTCCACCAGACACAGTGGCAGCTCTCAGTGAGTTGGAGGCAGAACCATGCCTCGACGGTTAGATTTATGACCAAGCATTTTCACCTCTACCATTATGACTAAGGTATGATACAAATACCATGAAAATAAGTAGTAATCAAACTTTTCTAAGGGCATAGTTCTATAGTAAATGCACTCAATTATAAGACACCATTCCTGAATAATAAGTAAAATAAGGAATAAGAAATGAATAAGAAATAAGAAAATGGAACTCTGAGCATCTATCACCCATAAAGTATGCTACTTTTTCTAACATAGAAAACAGTGACTTAGACTAAAAGCTATGGAATCCTATATTTCCAAACAGATGAAAATCCTTGATTTGGCACAAACCTGCTATGTTCTTACTTGAAAGCTTATGCTCATCTATAAATACGCAAACATGATGTCTAACAGAAAAATATGAAATATACACGAGCTCTGGTATGAATAGTAATATAAAACAAAGCATTCCTTATTTCCTTATGATTTACTGATACTCATATATCATGGCATATATTTTGTGTGTCTTGATTTCCATCATCTTAGAGTACTTTCATTTTTCATGACCCACCACTAAATGTGCTGCCACTGCTAAATTTAACTGTATAATCTGATTTTGAAGCATATAAAATCTTTAACTTACCTCCATTTTTCTGGATATCATGTTTAGTTTCATTAAAAATTTGGAGTCTCTTTTTAATAGCTGGTAATTTATGTATTTTTCATTTTTTAATTTACACATTCATTTAACCAAATAAATCTTATACTTTTCTAGTGTTAAAACACAAGGAAAACATGAAAAAAAAAACAGTAAAAATCTATGAAAACATTTGTTTTACATGCCTCACAAGCATCATCTTTCCTCAAACTTGCCCCTCAAGTGCTCACTTTCTATGGAAATGGCACACCTACACATCATTTATCCAATAAACTCATTATTTGTGCTTCTTTTCTATATTTTTACTTTCAAATCCTCCCCAATTATTTAAGAACCTAAATAAAATGATTTCATCAACTGTTACACCTCAACTCCTACAAATATGTCTCAATAGCGTTTCTCATTTGTATCACCGTGATATACTCCCAATAGTGAAGTTCAAGCCCTTACCCACACAATTTCCCAAACTGTAATGAGAGTGATTATTCCAAAACAGAAATATTATACCTCTTCCTTGAAGATCTTTTCAGGACTTCACACTGTTTTTTTGTATAAGCTCAAGTCTATATCCAGAATTACGAGCTCCTGCATGATATATGATTCTAAAAGATTTCTCCACTCTTCTGTCATTTCACGATCTTCCCTGCTATTCGTACGTATCTGTATGCAACTTTTACCTGTTCCCTGAAGTGTTGTGATCCATTTCTTCTTGAGTGACTAAACTTTATATCTCTACCCATAATTTTATGTTCCTCATTTAACCTTATATAGTATCTTTTTCTCATTTTTCAAATCTTTATTTAAATAGCCACTCATAATAAGGTTTCTAGGCACATTACAATCCCATACCATTTTATACTTACTCCTGGGACTCAGTATTCAAGTTTGAATTTGTCTTATATCTTTGATTCCTCCCAGAATCTATTAAACATGAAAGCAGGGATAGTCTTTCTAGATCTCTGCTTTAATTCCAGTGTCTGGCAAACTACATGGAACTTAATGGCCTTCCAGAATTTAAAGCACTAAATAAATCCAAGTTTCTTACCAAATAGCTAGTTTTGCCTCTCAAGTGCTCATCTTGCAATTCTGTTCCTTCATTCAGTTTTTTTGTAAACCTGCTGTTTTTATTTACATTTTTCAGTGGGATTTAGTGTGTGATAAACAGTCACTCAAATCATTGTCACAACCCATATTTATGTCAGGGCAAATGATCAGAACACCCATAAGTGGCTACTTTGCTGACAGGTGAGTCTCCTCACCTACAATTAAAAATAATGAATAAACAGCCTCTTTAAGATCACTATTCTGCATGAACGCTAGAAAGAGATTTACAGTAAGTGAAAAAAAGTTGGAAAATTTTAAATGGGCAGTACAAACTGGATGGAGATAAATGGTTCCAAAGAAAGAATAAGGCCTAGAATCAGCGAGAATGGACTTCCAGAAGTTAAGGAGATAAATTTGAAGCTTTAATTATAGGAAGAATAATATGTAGAAGAAATCTGACAATGTAGGATACATTACAGTAAAATCCTGGTAGTGAGACTGAGATCAGTAAATAAGTGGAGAAAGGCATACTCAAGGTTAGGAAAGAAGAACATAAAGGACATAAGTTAATTGCATACCATTCATAAAAGGTATAATGTTAGAGAAGGTAAAATGCCCAGATTTTGAAGAACTTTGAAAGACAGGCTAATGAGATTTAATTGTCTTCTGAGGCACCAGGGTACAACAGAAAATTACTGATACTTTCTGTGAAATAATGGAAATGGGTTTTATGAAGAATGACTTGACAGAGGCAAGCACAGGAGATGGGAGGAATATGACATAGCAGGGTTGCAAACACTACAGAAATAAAAGAGGAAAGCCTCACCCAAATACCTCCAGCACTGCAAAGTTGTAATAGGTAACAAAATATTCAAACACAGAGAATTGAGTTAACTAAACCCCCTTTATAAGAAAGGAATTAACATAATAGAAACATGAAAAATTATAGTGAAACCATGATCCTATTTTGAAAACCTAAGACAAAGACTGTTTTGTAAGTATCTCAGGCCAACAGATGATTATTCAGTGCTTAAAATTTGCCAGGAATTATACTGAATGTTGTTTTTCTAATAGCATTTCTGATGGCAAGTAGTTTAAATTTTCATGAGGAATATAAGCTATTCTTAGAACAATTCCATCTAGTCTGATAAATGTAACAATTGAGGCAAGAACCTGATGCTGTAGGGTCATATTTGGGAGGTCTAGATAAGATTTGTGTATTTATCTACTGGTATACAATATTTTTTTAACGTTTACTAACTCAATTTCTTATTCTCTAGATTTGGCCATAAACCAATATTGCTGTGTTCTTCTCTGATTGTTGGATTGCTGGGAACTTGCTCATTACTTGCTCCAAATTTCCAAGTTTACTGTATAATAGATTCATTATGGCAATATCACTGGGCACAATACTTGGCAATATCATTATGCTTTGTAAGTTAGTTTTAGTTCTCGACATATAATTCAGGAAATATTTTAACTCCTCCTCATTTTATAGAGTGGATTCCAACATGAGCAGTGGCCAGATTTAACTGGCTGCATTGGCTGGTATCTTTCAAGAATGGCACATTCTACAATTTGTCATCTCTGTGCCCTATACTGCCTTCTTCTTATTTCTGCAGTATGTTAAATTTTATTTTATGGTTTTGTTAATTTATGGGACATAAGAACTAAAGATTTGCCCTACTGTTCTGGTTATTACTTTGCAACAAACTCTCCAAAACGTAATAGCAGCCATCATCAAACTGCATCATATTAGAGGCCCCAAGCAAGAATTGCCCAGAGGAGTCAAACTACAGAGATGGGAGAGAATAATATTCTTTTTCCTACCATTATCTGTAGGCCCTTTCACTCATGTATCTTCCTGGAGTGGGATGGCTGGAATGGGTGGGGGCTGGTTGAGCATCTCTTTGTTCACAAGGCTTCTCCAGGCAGCCTGCTTGGGCTTTCTCACAGCATGACAGTCTCAAGTTATTCAGACTTCTTATATGGCAGTTGGCATCCCCCAAAGTGAGCATTCCAACAGATAGGAAGCAAAACTTGGCAGTCTATTAAGGTCTGGGTTCAGAAGCTGGCACAGTTATTATCCTCCATATGGTATTAGACAAATCCGTCAGATCCTGTGCAGATTCAAGGGAAAAAGATCAGTCTTCATTTCTTACCAGGTGTGCCCAGAACTCTGCAGCCATTTTTGAGCTGCCAAACTTATAAGCTTACTCCACTGAATTCTATTCCTAATAAACAGATGAAGTGAAAAGACTTAAATACTTAAATACTAGGACTTGGATTTAGAGAAATTTGAAGATGTATCTTAGTATCTACTATTTTAAGCAAGTATGTTCACCAGTTCAATTTATTAAACTGACACCAAGCTTGTGTTTTCCTATTCTTTGCCATAAGTGGTTACTTTGCTGACAGGTGCATCTCTGGTTCTAACCAACAAGTGATTAAAAAATGATGAACAAGCAATCCCTTTGTTATGAACATTATTTCACATGCTATAGCCTAGAAAGATATTTGCAGTAAGAAAACAAAATTGGAAAGAAGCAACTTTGTACTTCCAACTATTATTTACCATGTTTATTTTTTTAATTTAATTTTATTATGTTATGTTAGTCACCATACAATACATCATTAGTTTTTGATGTAGTGATCCATGATTCATTGTTTTCATATAACACCTAGTGCTCCATGGAGTATGTGCCCTCCTTAATACCTTTCACCGGGCTAACCCCTCCCCCTGCCCCTTCCCCTCTAAATGTCCTCTTTGAAAACCTATAGATTTTCAGGGTTTCTACTCCTTGCTTCTTATTCTAACAAAGTATACGTGTACGTGACTATCAGAGGTTGCTTTGTGAAAAACACTTTCAAATAATAAAGTAGTGGATTTATTGGGGACTCAATATGGATAAATTTATAAAAGTTAAATAAGCCATAAACAGGATAGTTGTTCAAATGTGGAAATGCGACTGCCCTCTCATGACATGTCTGTCACTCTTCAGATAGATGTTTTTTCAGAATCTGCATGCTGGCTGATTATAGCTGGCAAACTAGGGAAAGCATTGAAAGAACTGAAGAAAGTTGCTCAATTTAATGGCAGAAAAGATGCTGCAGAGAACCTAAATATTGAGGTGGGAGAAAAATATAGTAGCTCTATCATGAGGCTTGTTTCCCATCCCTGGAAAACATCACAAAAGCAAGAATTACAATGGTGATACATCATCATTAAACAACCTCAAAACAAATATTGCCAATGAAAGTTGTCATTCTTGGCAATCAATTTCTCTTACTAGAAAAGGATTTAAGACCTCTTTTACTTTGTATATCATGAAAACTGACAAGAATAACATGCATTACTCAGAGTACAATACATACATACATATAGACAGACATATGTAGTACATCTCCCCCAAGTTTTATGTATCAGAATAGCTCACCCTTCTGGGAGAAGACCCAATGTTCCTAACTACTGATAATTTTTGGTTGAAGTTGCTCTCAGATTGTCCAATTTACTTCCTTTCTCATCATTGATACTGACTGGAAAATTTTGTTCTGATTTGAACATGCCATAATATTAAATGACAACTGACTGCTATTGAAATAGACAGGATGGCAGTTGTAAACCATGGATTCATGACTGGTATCTGCAAGCCTATATTTTAATATGTCCCATAGCACATAACTAGTACTTATAAGATGCTGCAAAAGGCAACTGTGACTTGAATAAAACCCATTTTATTCAGATAAACATTTTATTTTCTCTTTAATAACACAAAGAAGTTTGGTATTATTTTACAAACTCTAGAGATTTAAAGGAAATGTATAAAAAGAGAAATTATTTTCTCATTTACCTTTCCACTGTTGGCCCACAGTTACTTTATATATCATGAGGTAAATTTTTCAATTAGGATTATGCCAATGACCTGATAATGCTTTGAATTAGACCAAACTTCATATCCACACAGGTACTAGAGCTGTATGCCAGGGTGTTGTGGAAGGGTAATTACATATGACTAATTCTGCTTTAAGAGAGCAATACTGTCATAGCAATAACAAGGCATGCATGGACTTAACACAGTATACTGAAAGATATATGTAAAGTGGACCATTGTACAAACGTAGCCTTTGAGTATGGAAGGCCCTGTGTGGGGATGACATAATATAAGACCCTCTCTGTAATAGGAAAGAATAACCCATTTGTTAATAAAACTTGTTGAGAATATTACATTTAATAATATGCTATATATATAAAAACAAAATTGATAGGAGACAAACAAGATATTCAAAATACTCCCATTTGATTAATAAATGGTAAGAGAAGAAATCATATTTGAGTTTCTATCTGAGTAGGATTTAAGTAGTAATAGAAAATGTTTCCAGAAAAAAGAACTGCTAATGGCGATTACACTCAGACATTGTTTTTGGCACTTTCCCCAGAACTCTAACAATAAATATGCTTCTATTTATTTACTTATTTTTAATGTGGAGGTTCTGAGATCCAAGATGCAAGAAGAACTGCCTTCTCTGGAACAATGCCATCCTAAAATCAGAGACTGTTTCCAGTTTTGCCATGTGCAAGACTCTATGTTGCCTCTGCTTTATCCAGTTTGAATATTCTCATCATTCCCTACTTTTTCTATTTCTATTTCTATTTCTATTCTTGCGCTATGGTGTATGCCTAATTCAATGGTCTTTGAGACAAAGCAGATATACATATTTGAATAGAAATTTGTGTGTGTGTATATTTGCATATATATGTGTGTATAACATATATATCTTGTATAGACAGAGACCAAAAATACAACTAAATAAAATTAAAACATTAAACATTAATTTCTTCAAATTTTTCTATAAAAGTTTGAGATGATGCATTTATGACGCATTTTCATTGGAAGGCTACTAGACACTAACCATGTAAGCAGAGAACTCCTGGTAGCAGAATTCATCCATGGAAATCAACTTCATTTATATTAGAAGACAATAGTGGGTAAAAGTGTGGTATTTTAATTCATAGAGAATAATATTCAAATCTTGAAACATTATCCTAACATAACTTATAACCTAGAGCAAATTAATTACATTCTTTAGCCATTAACATGTTACCTGGGAAATTAAGATATTAATATCAAATTCATATGGTAGTTAAATTTGTTATATTTATTCAATATTCACCAAATACTGATCATAACTCATGATGTACATAACACGATTCTAAGCCTGAAACTATAGCAATGTATAAAACATATACAGCACCTGCTTTCACTGAGGGTTACATTCTAATAGGTGAAGGTAGATGTAAGCTAACAAACACATGGCTAAAGAATGGTCTGTTTAATAGGATGGCATTTAAGCAAAAACCTGAATGAAGAGATCACACTAACCACTTGGTTCTATAAAATAACCACAAAGAGCATGCTGCTTAAGATTTCAAGGTCCGGAACCAGAAAGCCAGAGTTTAATTCTCATTCCCTGACTAGTATTTGTATGAATTCAGACAGCTTACCTGATATTTTATTGCTTAGTTCAAGCAGGAAGAACAGAAAGAGAAAAGACCTTGAAGTAGCATGATTAAAGAATGTTAAGGAAGTCAGTGAAGATGCAGCTGAGGAAAATACCCATCAGGAGAGCTTAAAACAGCTTAAAATGATCTCCATGGAAAATAACTTACATATCTGTCAATACAAAATTCTATACTCTTTAAGGAAAACATTAAAATCCAGACACTCAAAAATGTACAATACATGATGTTCAGCATCACATCAAAAATTACTGTACTTAAAAAAGAAACAGAAAATCTGACTTATAATCAGGAGAAAAACCATTCAATTAAAAAAAAAGTGTTGATGGGATTGGCAGAAAGTAATGTCTAATCAGCTATTATTAACTATATTCAAGAAAATAAAGAAAACATGAATACACAGAGGAGCTAATTGGATGATATAAAAAAAGAACTAAATAAAACTGAAACACTCAGTGGATGGATGAAGAGAAGACTGGACACTTCAGAAGAAATCTTCAGTGGCTTGAAATCACAGCAGTAGAAACTAATCACTGCAGTTCAGAGAGAAAAGAATAAAAAAATACAGAGAGTCTGACGTGGGAAAATCAAGGGTTCTAACCTATAGGTAATTAGAGCCCAAGAGACAGTAAAGGCAGAGTGGAAGACAGGGGTGGTGGTTGGGGGGAACTGAAAAAGTACTGACCAAAATTTTCTAAATCTATTAAGTCCAAAAATCCAAGAAATTCATTGCATTTATTCTGCTTGGTTTCCAAGAAAACTATAAAGATGCAGCAAAAGCAAATGTTGAATACTAGTATTAAGGAAGAGATCTTAAAAGAAGCCAAAGAAAAAGCATCATTACTGACATAAGAACAAAGATCAGTATAATAGACTTCTCTTCTGAACTATGCAAGCCAGAAGACAATGAGCCAACATCCTAATTATTGTTTTTGTTGTTGTTCCTTTCAACACTGTCAACCAAACCTTTCTAAACCCAGTGACTATTCCTGAAAGAAATCAAGGTGAAATCAAACTCTTTTTTTCATAAAATCGAGATTTGAAGAAATTATCTCCTTATTTCAAATAAATTCCTCTACTAAAATTGGATGGAGGTGTTTATTAATCTGTTTCAAAATGTTAAAATGTACTTTTTTTTTCAAAGCAAAATACTAGAAGTCTGGTGTAGCTGATAACAAATGAATACACCTAAGAAATAGAAGAGTTGTATAAAAATATGATCATAACGTGCTTAGAGAAAGCAGAGAATTGCTGAAATGATGAGAAAAGAGAACGAAGAATTGAGAGAACAAAAAACTTCAGAAAGGGAGTGAACTTCTGCATCTTCTGGATGGACACCTACAGATAGTTGCCAATTCTTGGTATATGGAAGAAGCCAGAGGTAGAGTACCCTAGCATTTACCCAGCTGAAGGGGTGTTAAGAACACACAGTTTTTCCCCCGCATCAGGACATCTGGCACATGACATGGGAAGCTAAAAACAAAGCAAAAAGGACTTGAAAAGAAGAGTATACCTGTCTCAGGAAACCAAATTAGAAGTTAGGACACAAGAGGGAGAGATGTGATGCAGAATACATACAGCCCTAGTTAAAAACAGTAAATCACTAGGCATATATCACAGGTAAATATCACAGGTACACTGAGTCTCACCAAGGCTGCAGTGCAGAATAGATTCATCACAGGTCCTGCGTGCATTAATAGTAAACAGTCACCATGATACCTGCCCAGCAGAAGGAAGTGTAAACCCTCTCGAGATGGCAGCATATAGAGCCTATTCAATTTTTATGCACAAAGTCCATACAGCCTGTTCAATTATTATGCACAATGCCCATACCTTAATTTTTAAATGCACTAAGCATGTTGAAAAACACAGGCCCACATCACTGAAAATGAAGAGAAAGCCAAATATAAACTAAATCAGATTTGATTCAGACTTTGAAGTTAGCTCACCAGGACTTGAAAACCACTATAATAAATATGATACATAATAAACAGTTAAAAGGGAGACCAATAAATGAAAAGTTGGGGAATCACTAAAGAATTAGAATATATAAAAAATCAAACGTTAAGAAACAAATCTAGTGTTAAAAAAGATCAATACCCACCATTTGCATTGTCATGGATGGAACTGGAGGGGATTATGCTAAGTGAAATAAGTCAGGCAGAGAAAGACAACTATCATATGGTTTCACTCATATGTGGAACATAAGGAATACCATGGAGGACATTAGGGGAAGGAAGGGAAACCTGAAGGGGGGGAATCAGAGGGGAAGATGAACCATGATAGACTATGGACTCCAGGAAACAATCTGAAGGTTTCAGAGGGAAGGAGGGTAGGGAATGGGTTAACCTGGGGATGGGTATTAAGGAGGGCACGTGTTGAATGAGCACTGGGTGTTATACGCAAATAATGAATAATGGAAAACTACATCAAAAACTAATGACGTACTGTATGGTGACTAACATAATAGAAAAAAAGTTTATAATTCAGTGGCTTTCCACAATATAATCACTTAAACACCACAACGCAGATACAGAAAATGTTCAGCACTCCTCTCTCATGAGAGTAGAATGATGGTTACCAGAGGCTGGGAAGGGGAAGAAAAATTGAAAGTTTATACCCTTTGACCAACATCTCCCAGTTACAAGATGAATAAGCTCTAGAGATCTAATGTACGGTATGGTGACAATAGTGTTAGTAATGCTGTGTTGTATACTTGAAATTTGCCAAAAGAGTAGATATTAAGTGCTCTCGCTATACAGGAGAGAAGTGATAACTATGTGGGGTGATAGATATGCTAGTTAGCTTACTTGTGCTAATCCTTTCACAATGCACATCAATTCATATCAGTGTATATCAAAGCATCACTTAATACAGGCAATTTTTCTTTATCAATCCTACCTAGGCTCATTTGTTATGATTATTAGAACTAAAAGATTTTACATTTATTTTTTAGAATACGCAGTCCACTGGTACTTGTTCTAAGTCTCCGGAAATACACTGAAATCCGTATTAAGTTTAGAATAATGGGGTCTTTTAATAAAGACTAAGTTTACTCACTATAAGCGTTCTCATCATGGAAAGTTTCCTTAATCATTATAGTCGTTTCCTCACATATAAAATGTAAAATAACTGTTCTATTCTACTTAAAGTTAATTTGATATTAATATTATAACAAATACAAAATCATTCTGTGTTCTTTATAAAGGCAGGATAGCATACACACTAAAAATTTTTGCAATTAATATTAATGAAATATTAAATTGAACTGATTGATACACTATCAAATTTACATTAGGCTTTCAAATTTCAGAGAAACATAGACCTTAGGGAAAACAATTTCCCTAAAACATATCCATAAAAGTAACTAAGTAGACTGAGTGATGCAAAATACAAGGTTCAAGACCTGTCTTCAAAAAGGATACAGTTCATTTTTTTAAATGATTTCTTTAAAGGGAAGAATTAGTCACTGGTAATATATGCACATATAAATAAGACAAGGCCATGATCAAGGGACCTTTTTAGTGATGCTGCCCACAAATGGGCATAGTGAGTGAACACATCGGGCTAGTTATGAGATTAAAATTTCTCAGTGCCAAACACTCTTCTTATCTCTACTTTGTGATGTTGGAGCTGGAACTGAAAACCACATTTCTGCTTTTCCAGCTGGTTCCCTGTCAACCTTTGCCAATAGGGGGAGCTAGACACATATTGCAAAGGTGCAAGAGGAAGATGAGACTTGTTCCTTCTTGTCTATTTCCTTTTCCTGTTAGTGTCCCTCCATAATGCCTCTTCACTCTAGTAGTGGCAACTCCTCCTTGTATCAACACAACCCGCTTTGTCATGCACCACGAAGAGTTACAGCTGGTCTGTGCCCCCTCTTCAAATGCTTGGGTCTAGGCCATGCAGGGCCCCTCCTCTTAATTCAGAGACATCAGCACTAAATGAGTAGTGCCACCTCAATGATAAGAGCTTCAGCTCTACTTCTTTTCAGTTCCTAAATTTTAAAATTCGAGACTTCTCTTTGTTTTCCAAGACCTATCAATAATATCTGTTTCCTACTATCATTTCCCACAGCACACCTGAGTGTTTTCCTCTTGACTTTCCAGCTTGAGTCAACATTTTTTCTAAATTATATGACAGAGTTGAATACTGTAAAAAGCTAGAGACCATTTAGTCTATAAAACCCAAAATATTTACTGTTAGACAAAATTTGCTGACCCCTGATTTGAACATCCTTTGGTATAGTAAGAAAATTCGGTATCCCTTTGGTGTGGAGGAAAGCATTAAAGAGTTTCAAGCAAGAAAGGAGCTAATACAAATGCCAGTTATGATTTTATATCTTAGTTTTGTCACTAGTAAGAAAGTATTGGGTGTATACATATAAATGCTATTAGAATGCACATAACATAAAGATAATCTTGACTGGAATGGGAAAGATTCTATAGAAAAAAAGGAAGAATCAATTTGAAGTGCTTTGCTTTAAAATATATTATCTCTTTTCATAGGTCCGTTATTCAGGGTATATCTACATTTACTAGTGGTTTAGCTGCAACACTAGGTTCTTTAGTACTGATAACTAGACGGTATTTTGCACCATTTTCAGTAATTCTCTATGGATCCCTGCCCATCATGGTTTCCATATGTGTCTACTTCCTACCAGACACCCAAAATCTCTCTCTCCCTGATACCATAATGGATGTGGAAAGATGGTGAGCATAATTCATTTATTTTTGGCAAACTAGATACGGTTGTAGTATAGTGACACAGGGTGAATCCAAATTCTACATGCATTTACATATTTGGAAATTTCTTTATAGTGATCTATTGTGGTCAATATGTGCATGTGTCATTTTACTTAGATTTCAAAAATACCAGGACACATGGTTCCAATAAAAAGTGGTTATTATGCATATTAGTAATCCATATATTGACAAGAAACTTTGTAATATTGCAGTACATTTATATAAGGGACATTAAAGAAAGCACTTATCGACAACGAATACAGATGGGATTAACAAACAAGAAATATTGGGCACCTGGGTGGCTCAGTCATTAAGCATCTGCCTTTGGCTCAAGTCATGATCCCAGGATCCTGGGATCGAGTCCCACATCGGGCTCCCTGCTCAGCAGGAAGCCTGCTTCTCCCTCTCCCACTCCCTGCTTGTGTTCCTGCTCTCGCTATTTCTCTCTCTGTCAAATAAATAAATAAAATCTTAAAAATATATATATATATATCATTTCTTCCTAATTTAATCTATGAATTCAGTGTAACATTAATCACAGTACATTTTAAAAAGAATACAAGAAAAGCCAAGAAAATGGAAGAAAGGAGATTAATGTATGGAGGTGAGTAGTGGAAGTACCAAGAGATAGAGAAAGAGTGGTGCTTGCCCAAATATTCATTTCAAATGGACAGATTACAAACATGATATTGGCATTGAATTAGAAAAATTCTACTAGACTAGAACAAAATAACAGATATATGCATGTGTATGTATCTACATGAAATAATATGTATATTTGGACATGTCTATATGCATTATGATGCATGTACATAGATGTTATAGATGTTATATATGCACAAATATACATATGTGTGTATATGTATATTTATGTTTATATGTAGGTATGCATGTATATAGGCACATATACACCTTTATGTAGTCATTTATAACTATATATTGATATGTATATAATTCATAATGTTGAACATTAGAAAACTGTAGAATTATAAAAATATAAAATATTTTATATATTTTTAAGTATTTTAAGCCTAAAATAATGTACTGGGATAATACAGACCAAATTAACTAATGTGTTTGCTTCATTCTAGATCTTCCGCCCTGAGGCAAAGCTATTAATATGTCAGAGCAAATTTCATCCTACTTAATAGAATCATATGCTACAATTAATCACTGTTTCTCCAAGGACACACTTCCCTTATTTGGTTTACAGAGTCCCACAATATTTTGGTTTTCTCCAAAATACTGATGTTTTCTTCTTATATTTTCCAAATCTTTTCTCCCCACAGTTAAATACTAGAGCATCCTAAGGCTCAGGCCACTGAACACTGCACCATTTACATACTGTAATTCATTAGTTTTAATCGTTTATCCCCAACTCACTTCATACATTCAGATGCCTAATTAACAACTCGACTGGTGGCAGCAATGCCATTCTACTTAGTCAGGTCATAAAACATAGTGATCTTTCTCTTTCTTTTCTTCCTTACTCCCATGACATCAATCAGGAATCCTTTTAGCTGAATCATGTTTTTAAAAAAAGGGAAACACTTCTTGATCCTTCCAAAACCCAAGTCAGCTCATATCACACACTCATGTAATGGCTCCTGTTACAGTCTGGGTTCTTTAGAAACAGATGACAAAGGAGAGACAGTTTGGGGTACAAGCTATTCACTGGATAGCAATACATGTAAAAGGAAGGGGCAGAAGCAGAATTAAGAGGGTCTAATGTCTCAATTCACAATTTCTTTAAATAACTTTTTTTTTATTCTGCCATGATAGAAAAAATGTCACAGATTTGTGGGTTTATTAATTGCTGTATTTGCATATCTTTGAATCTTATCATTCCCCTCTGCAGACACTTAGATTTCATCTTCCACCTTGGGAGACATCCATACATCTATCTGTTCAGATTCTATACTCCAACACATTCTTTAATATCATTTTCTTAGGGCTTCAGTTCTATCCTCTAAACAATTTATTTGTACTTCACATGATAGTTCACTAACCTAAATGTATATGCTGTTAAAATCAATATGTTGCAGTTATGGCACAGATTAACATCATGTTATGTATGAAGGAATTTCAATAAACTACTTTTCTTTAGCTGCACTTTACCTTTTACTTTCTTTCATTTTTGGAGACAGATACTGTAAGAACTCTAACTGCAGAGAAGCACAAAGAAATGACCTTTTAGAAACACAGAGTGCTAAAGAAGTGTTGGACTGTTTCAAAGAAGAAAAACCAAAAACTTGCTCACATGCCGATTATTTTTTATTTTATTATGTTATCTTAATCACCATACATTACACCAGTAGTTTTTGACGTAGTGCTCCATGATTCATTGTTTGCATATAACACCCAGTGCTCCATTCAGTACATGCCCTCTTTAATACCCATCACCAGGCTAACCCATCCCCCCATTCCCCTAACCTCTAGAACCCTCAGTTTGTTACTCAGAGTCCACAGTCTCTCATGCCGATTCTTAAAAGCATCACTCAAACCAACCTCTCCTCCATACTTGAGGTCAAAGGTCCAATTTAACTATAACAAAATCCTAAATATTCTACCCAGATATTTATCTCCTAGTAAAAGTAAAACTTGGTTTTCATATTTTAAACCCAAGTTACAACTCATTCTTAGCCACATGGTGTTAGTCTTCATAATTCAGAATTTTTTTTCCTCATTTCTGAAAAAGGATAACAGAATCTTCCTTTTCTGCTTCATATAACTATTGCAAGAAAAATGTATAAAATTAGATTGTAAACATTTGAAAAGGAGTTATTTTATCCAGAAAATTGTTGATCTATCCTATAATTTCTTATACTACCCATAGATTTTTCTAGGATTTGAAACTGACAAGCCTATAATCAGTAAATCTTCTATTAGATTTTTTTTCCTTTCTTTTATTACCACATTTCAATGTTGCATAAAAGTGGTCACGTGGGCTTCCTTTAACTGTTCCTCTTTTAAAAGCAATGATTGTACTTTTTTCCAACGTAAAATACAGGTTTTTGTATATTTTTCATTTGTATACTTTATCAGATAAAGTAAGTATCCTTTAAACAATATACATAAGTCACTTAGAATGCTACAAGAAATAACTCCTAGAAAGTATTATTAAAAGGAAGATACTCTTTGCAATAGTGTAAAAAAAAATAAATAAGAAAAATATACAAGATCTCTGGGGAAAATTATAAAAATTATAAAGAATAACTGTATATATGGCATGCTACAGGATATTTATGGATATTCCTCACTGTTGTACAGATTCCAAATGTTCTATAAATTCAATGCAGTTCCAATAAAAGTCCCAATAGGAATTTTCATAAAAACTTGATTCAAAAATGTCTATAAATATTAATGGCCAAGAATATCAAAGGCACTTCCAAAAAAAAATGTTCCTAGTAAATATCATGCATACTATAAACCCATAATAACTAAGATAGTATGGTATTAAAACAGAAATAGGTCAGTGGAACAGATTAAGGATCTCAGAAATAAAATGAACCCACACTAATAAAGGTGGGAGATCTTTAATATACAATAGGAATAGCATATCAAGATGTATCAATGGAAAATGAGTGATAATTTAATAAATACACTGAAAAAATGTTTGTCTAAGTAGAAAATTAAAATTAAGCCCTGTTATATCAAACACCAAAGGAACAAATAGAAATTAATAGTTAATAATTTATTGAAGAAAATCAAACAATTCCATGAACATTAACTCTAAGAAAAAATTTTAATAAAATCTAAGTTAGCACCAATTATGAACTTCCACTCATCAGTAATCACCATAATATTGAAAAGACAGGTTATAAACTGGGAGAAGATACTTGCAACATGTAAAACTGAGAAAAGTTAGAATCTATGACATGATTTCCTACAAACCACAAAGAAACAATCTAGAAGAAGTATGAAAAGTATACGAATAGCCATTTTATAGTAAATTAATGTTATATTGATAATGTTAATATCTGGCTAATAAATTCTTTAACCCTATGAATCATCAGAAAATTACCTATCCAGACTACGGTAAGACATAATTTAATACACACCCAACTGGTAAACATTTATACATGTAGTAACATGAGTGAATCCCATAAATATTATATTGAGTGAAGTAAATCATATATATACTGCAGAATTCTATTTGTATAAAGTTCAAGGTGATATAAAACTAAACTTCAGTTATAGAACACAGACCAGAAGTTACCAACTCAGAACACTGACTGGAAGGGGCTAAAAGATAATTTGTTAATTGTTCTGTTGGCAATATAAAATATACCTAAACAAGGAAGAAAAAATTTAAAAGTAGTTTCTTTGGAATCATATAGATATGGATTGAATATCCAGGTTAGAAGTTACAAACTAAATGATATCTTTTATGGTTTTTATTCCTTATAACACTCAACTTTCTAATTCATAATAAAAACTATCCTCAGGGAATTATTGTAAGGTTTCAATGTTATAATTTATGAAAACTATTTTAAAATGTTCTTGCTCACTGAAGACATTCCACAATGGAGTTGACAGAATTAGTAGCCACAGACAGTAAATTATTAATATTGTCCATATGTTCAAAAAGTTAGAGAAAAGCAAGAGCATGTTTAAGGAGAGTCATGGAAGATATAAAAATACCCCAATTTAACTTCTAGAGGTAAAAACATATTGAATGTAAAGAAGAAAATATTAGTGAACTTGAAGACATAGCAATAATAGCTACCCATAACAAAGCCCAGAAAGGAAAATATTGAAAAGCCAATGAACATAGCATCAGTAAGTAGTAGAACAAATTCATGCAACCCTGTAATTACAGACCATTAGGGGAAGAGAAATAAGATAAAACACTTATTTGAACAAATAATGGCTTATATTTAGATTGATTGTAAATTCTAAAAATAAAAACATTGTAGAAAAGATGAAAAATATCTTTGAAAGGGCTCATTTTCAACCAACACAGCTAAGGAAAGAATCAGTTAACTTGAAGAAACTTAATTGGAAATTATCCCTATGAAACACAAAGGCAAAAGCAATGAAAAACACTGGGACAGTACATCCAAGAACAGTGAAAAATATGAAATTTTCTAAAACATGTTTCAGAATACAAGAAGGGGAAGAGAGAATGGCTGAGAAATATTTGAAGAGTTAGTATTTCTTCAATTTCCACAACATAATTAACACCTCAATAATTTCCCAAAGTAATCAGTAAGATGCAATGTGGCTTCTCTCTGGCTTTCTCCCTCTCATGGATAGCCAGCCATCACAATGTGAGGACACTCAAGGTGAAGTCCACATGATGAGGAACTTAGACCTCCTGCCAGTAATCAGCATCATCTTGACTGGAGCTAGAGAAACCCCTCCTAAGATTCACACCACTAGCAAGACTTTAGCCCCAGTGGCCAACAACTTGACTTCACCCTCTTCAGACCCAGAACCAGAACCATCCAGCTAAACTAGTCTCAAATTCCTGAACCCCAACAAACCATGTGATATAAATATTTGTTTAAAGCCAGTTTAAAAAGCCAACTTTTAAGATAATTTTTTATTAATAAATAACTAAATCACTAACATCCTTAAGAGAACAAGAAATAATCTAATTTTAGCAAGACTGAAAAAAGGAACATAGATTACTTTTGATAGTTTATTTTTTGGTATAGTATTGTACACATACAATAAAATGCACCCATCTTAAAGATATAGTTCAATGAAATTTGACAAATATACCCACCAGTGAAACCTATAAGCCAATCAGTTATAAAGCATTTCATAAAAAGGAACTTCTCTGAGTTAATGATCATTACATATTCAACTTGTCAAAAATATAATTTTAAATCAGTGAACCTCAGAGGTAAATGGGATTTCAAACTTGTATGTCACTTCTTCTAACATTCCCTTGGATTATGGGTAGACAGAAAAAGAAGGAGCAGGGAAATCATCTTAGCCTTCAACTTTTTTAGTGAGGAAAAACTCCAAATTCACATGGAAAATGGTGTGGATACAGAGAGGGATGATTATTCAAGGCCATTAATGTACATTTAATAAACATCTAAATCTCATCCATTCTATATTATATCAATTTCAGCTCGTAATTCTTCATTTCCTATCACATGATACCACTCCACATCTTTAGTCATTCTAAACTTTCGTAACAGGATGAGGTGAGGGGTTTTTCTTTCTTAAGGAAGTGATGAGTAAGATCTTACACTGTGAATTAAAAGGGGTAGCAGCACAGCATGAATAATCTCAATACATACAAGAGATGTTTCTACAACACAGGTTTCTTAAGACCTTTTATCAATCTACTCTTGCCACCCAAACACCAACCAAAGTTAAAATAGAAAGGGAAGAAGGTTGTAGTATTTGGAGTCATCAACTATTATTATGTGAATACAATGTCCCTGGTGAGAGGTGATGCCCTCCTCACATGTAGCAGGGGGCAGGCATGGTTTCCTTATTTGATAATAAAGGGTTCCAGGACAATCACTCCTAACTAAATATTGGGAATGCCAGGAAGGAAAGACTGAAACCTCTTTCCCATTTGGACATCTGCTTAGAACTTGATGATCTACATCTGGAACTCAATGACCAGAAGAAACATGAATAATAGGACATGGATATACAAGCGAAAGAGTAAAGAGGGAAACCTACATGACTGTATTACCTGTAGAAAGTATGACGGACAAGTGGGCATTGCAGAAAGCACCTGGGCCTGAGTCATCTTGCTAATATCTTAACCAAGAAGGCTTCTTACCAAAGGAGGGAAAGGAATAAGGTGGATTCCTCTGGCAGGAGCTAACAGAAGAAGAGGTTTAAAGGAGCCAGATCAGCCACACCAGCTAAGTATATAGTGGGAAGACCACAGAACAGGGTCCTTCCTTAAAACTTACATAATTACTCTCCCCCCAGAAGAGTACCAACACTAAATACCTTTTTACTCAGTGGGAATCAACGTTTCATCAGTTGTAGCCAGACCAACAAGAAATTGATGATAATAGCTAACAGGAAAAACAAAGCAAAACAAAACAAAAGTTTCCTTCTTACCTAGCAGCCTAAACCTATCATAAGCAAAGAAAATGTCTCAGAAACAGACTACACACATCTCCCATTGTTCATTCCGAATGCCAAGAGTTTGAATTGGAACAGACAATGCCTGCTCCATATTTCCAGATCTGTAAGCAGATGCCCAGTCTACACTGATGAGGATCTGAAGATATTTAAGTTAAATATGATATCAGAGTTTTAACTGGTACTAGACCAAAAATAATAGAAACTGACTGATTCTAGCTTTGAGATTCCAGAAGTTACGAGAGATACCTGGATGTCATTAAGCGAAAATGGGATTCTGGGAGCACATTTAAAGCAATGATGTGTGGATGTCTGGGTGGCTCAGTTGGTTAAGTGTCTGCCTTCAGCTCAGGTCATGATCCCAGGGTCCTGAGATCGAGTCCCGCATCAGGCTCCTTGCTCAACGGGGAGCCTGCTTCTTCCCTCTGCCTGCTGCTCCCCCTGCTTGTGTGCACGCACTCTCCCTCTCTCTGACAAATAAAATCTTAGAATAAATAAATAAAACAATGATGTGAAATAGAAAACCACTCAATTAGTTTAAAATGCTCAATATTGTCCTCAGTAAATAGTAGGTTTGGTAGTAATTTCCTCAATTTGTGCTCTTAAGGATTTATATATATATATAAAATACACACACACACACTTGGGTAATAACCATGCACTAGATTTTTTCCAAGACTATTAGACACTGTATCTAAAATGACATCACAATCCAAAATTTCAAAGTGTCATCATGGCCCCATTAGAATGGTGGAGCATGGAGACTAGTTGATAAATGAAATTATGGTTCAAGTCTGGCTCACAGGGAGCTCAGTGAGCCATGGATACACTGTTCCCAGGCCTGATTTTATAACCGCGAGATTCAGTGGTAGCTGGCACAACACTAACAGATTCCTTAATCTGTGTGGTAAGACCTATCATAGAGGGAAAGGCAAATTGAAATCTCCACTGTATTAGTTTGCTTGAGCTGCCATAACAAGATACCACAAGACAGATGACTAAAACAAGAGAAATTTAGTTTGCAGAACTATAAGAAAACAGTCATATCAGATTAAGGCAAACAAAATCATTATCTCAAAGATATACCTGTATTTTCATGTTTCATTTGCAGTATTTGCAATACCAAAATGTTCATCAGTGGACAAATGAATAAAGAAAATATGGCACATATGCCCAATGGAATACCACTGGACAACATGGATGGACTTTGAGGGCATTATGCTAAGTGAAAAAGATAAATACCATATGATCTCACTTATATGTGGAGTCTAAAAAACAAAAAACAAAAACTGAGCTCATGGATATAGAGAACAGATTGGTGGTTGCCAGAGTCAAGAGGTGGGTGAAATAGGTGAAGGGGGTCAAAACCTACCAATTTCCAGGTATAAATCATGATGCTGTAATGTAAGCACAGTGACTAGAGTTAATACTGAATAACATATTTGAAAGTAGTTAGGAAAGTAGATCTTGAAAGTTCTCATCACAAGAAAAAAATGTTATAACTATATGGTGACAGATGTTAACTGGTCTTATTGTGTTGATCATTTTGCTATATATACAAATATTGAATCATTACATCGTATACCTGGAAGTAATATAACATTATGTCAATTATACTTCAATGAAAAATTGAACAGTATGCTCTCTCCTCAAACTCTTTCATTATCTCCAAGGAAGGAAATACAATTTACTTAATTATATTGTAGAGAACTCACAGCAATGGAAAATAATTTATACATTGTAAACTTCCTATGCCTTAAAGAGAAAAAGCAACCTCTAATCTTTATACCTCCTGAACTTGGCAAAAGCATGAACATAGGCATTAGAAGCAAAAGTATCAATCATTTGGGTTTGTTTTGTGCTGTATGGAGCACACACAGGCAGATCATGAAGCAGACCTGTGATCAGCATGGGCTGAGAACAACTTGGGTTCTGAACACTCAAGATATGCCTGCGCACAGTCCAGAAAGGCCAGAATGGGAAGAAATGGTTAGATTTCTGATTCCTAACTATAATATTGATATACTCCAGCCTTACTATATTTATAGTTTCTCTAAAAACTTTGAAATGTTAAACTTATATGTGACAGGCAGGGTATTTTAAAGAGCGCTTTTAAGATTTAAAAAAAAAAAGTTAAGACTTAAATTTACTTGGAGACTCATAGCAGTCCATCATGTAAGTGACAATCACAAAATTCATCATGTTCAAGAACTTTCCTATGCTTATTCTTATCAGATTTCTCAACTCAAATATATATCTCTAATGACAACTATGAAAGGTGAATTAAAATGCTTCTTAGAATTAGATGGAATAAAGCATTTTTTTTTCAAGATTTTATTTATTTGAGAAAGAGAGGGAGCAAGCATGAGCAGGGGGCTGAGGGAGAAAGCAGGCTCCCCGCTGAGCAGGGAGCTCAATGTAGGGCTCCATCCAAGGACCCTAGGATGATGACCTGACCCAAAGACAGATGCTTAACAGGCTGAGCCACCCAGGTGCCCCTGGAATAGGTCCTTTTAAAATGGAAGTTGAAGGAAAGTTATCTAAGATAAAAATTTTATTGCACTAATTTGTTTTTCCTTTTTTATGGCAGAAACCTGATTTCCAAATGCTGTAAATTTTAAATGTACATTTTTTTCATTGATATATGTTTGCAATTTATCTAATAGCTGTATTAGTGAACACCCACCATAGGTCAAAACTTGAGGTTACATTATTTCGCATTACAGGACATCACGTCTAGCTCTTCCACTCTGTGGTTTTATCTGGTCTCCTTAGCACTCAGTGGTTTCCAAACAGGCTTTTTTCCCTTCCTGGTGGCTCTTGTTCCTAAGCTTGTCAGTAAAATAAAAGCAGCAAAAGATAAACAAGTGAGTGGCCGTAACGGATCCAGAAGAAATTTTAGAAAATTAAGTTTGCTCCTCAACATCCTCTTGAGAAACTGGTACCAAATTAGCATTCCCCTTTTAAAGAAAATCAAAATGAGCCTCCCAAGGGCTCTGAGATGTCATGTGACTTGCCCAAGGCTGCAAAGTTACTTAGAATTAGAAGCAGGTATTCAACTAGAAATACAAGGCTCTTGGATTTTGTGTTCATTTTCTATCCTTCTGCATACCGGAAAATTATTTTTGCCACTCAATAAAGATATCTATTTCATATGAGAGGTTATTATGGGACAAGAAGCATCAGTTTCATATGCATGTAAAAAGTGATGAAAAGTTGGAACTTGGGATATTCACACTGACACTAAACAAACAGAATACGAGAATTTTAGCAAGGTATTTAGCAGTGTATTCATGTCCTTCTTGGATACTGAAGTTTTAAATTGAAAACCTGAGGCATTACATTAGGAAATTGAGAAGGGATATAACTATGTATTTTGGTGAGTTTGTTAGTATAGATCTTTCAGTGGTGATTGAAAATTCTTTTTTTGGTATAACCATTATCAACCTCCTCCCAGGAAATTTTTTCTATGCTCAAATGGACTTATTTATATGGATTCAGCCAAGTGTTCACACTGGCTCACGTACTGGTTTTGTCAGCAAAGCTCTAAAATACATTGCCTTAAAATTCATTCCTGCTGCTGTTTGTTATGTATATTCTTCATGTGGGTCTGAGATTCTGCTTCTTGCCAACTCTTCAGCCATATCCATATTAACTTCAAATTTCAATACTTCCTAGATGTGCAACATTGTACGACTTAACCACTATCATACTCAGGTTCTTTGTCTATACAGTAGTCATTATACATTATAATATACAGTAGGTGTCAATTATGATTAAATGAGAAAGTGCAAATGAGATTTTTGAGTGCTCAGTAACTTTCTTGGTGATGGCACAGCAAACGATGAATGCCTTTTACCCAAAGAAATGTTTTTTAATCTGAAGAATTCTGAGGAAATGCTAATCACTGCATTTGGTGTTTTAGGAAATAATAGATCTTTTGGTCAAGACTTCTACAAAATATTATCTGTATAGTTATTAAAAGTTGTGAAGGACCAGAAATTATCACAAAACCAATCACTTAATTTTAATTATAAATATAAACAACCAGGACATTCCTTTTTCAGTTACTGTCCTATTAAAATCTATGTAACAATTACTTGGAAAACATTAAATTTGGTTATGGCAATTACAAGGATAGTGCTTAATATGTGACATTTAAACTTATCAGTAAGAGTGGAAAGAATATAAGATTTGGATTACTTAGGCTAAAGTTCCAGCTCTTTTCACTGGTTGCCTGATTAAAAAACAAATCCCTTATTCTCTCTAATCTTCAATTTGCTCATGTATAATACAGGCACAACACACTGTGAGTGTATTTATTACACAAAAACATCTCCAGTGGGTTTTCACCCTGATGTTTTTGGGGAGTCCTGCCTCCTCTGTACCTAAACCATTTCTCTCTTGTTCTGCTTCTATATCTACTTACTTGTTTCTGACCACTTCTCTATGCCTGTTTCTATGTCTCCCTCTGTCTCTGCCCCCACACTGCTATTGTTTCCCTTTGTTAAATGTCTTCCCTGCCTGTCATACACCCACAAACTGGCTCAAAAATCTAATGCCGAATGACCTGATGTTGAGCTAAATTCAGGTACTTTCTTCTATCAATGCGATGTGAGGTTTCCTTCTTTTCTACACGAGGGAGTATATTCCCATCTTAATCATTTCAAGATCAAATTCCCATCCTAATTCTCTGAGTTATTTCTTGATTATTGCCAGTTTCTTAAAATAAAGATATTACATAGAAGCCGCTTTTTTGGAAGTGAAAAAATGTTGGTGTCGCTTAGGGAATAGAGAAATTCACTGAAGTTCATGTTAGTTCTGTGGGAAACTTGTTCTGTAAATTGAAAAGCAGTTCATGATATGTTATAGTTTGGCATAAAAGGGATTCTGATGATTAAACTGGCATTTGGAAAATGGATTTATGTTCTTTGATGTCCAACTAAAATGGTAACATCTTAAATCATTGTACAGTCTATACACAGACTTAAGTATATATTACTATAGTAACATAAGTTCCTCAGGAAGAGAAAAATCTGAAGCTTAGAAACTTGAATAGATTTGCTCACTCAAATCCTGAACAGGATCATAGCATGAAGACAAATGGGTCGGGTCATTTTTGACATAATCATCATAAGAGTTTAGGTTTTCCAAATAGCAGGTCACATTTATATTATATCTATTACAAAATAATTTCAGCCAATGTACCTGATTCCCCTCAAGATAAAATTTGATTTTTCTTTTGAAACTAAATTGTTTCTTGATTATTAATGGGTCATCTAAGCCTCTGTTAATTCCCTGCTAGCTGAAAGTCAAATGACTCATACATACTCCCTAGTGACCAGAGATGAAAGGGCCTAACTATATTGGTTCCTCAGATGCTCATCCTTGGTACACAATGGAAAAGCAACTAGGTTATACGTTGTAAAATGGAAACAACTAAAATGATGAATTGGCACCAAATAGATAAAAACCACTTGCACATTTAAGGTCAACGCCTATACATTTTGTATGTGGCAACAACCATTTACCATCTAGCACATTATCATAATTTTGATTACAGCTAACCCATTTATGTGCCCTAACACCCAAAGGTTCTTCTTCTCTACCAATGTTCGAAAACTAGAGGTGACGGTGGGACAGAGGGAAAATGTGGGGAGCATATGCATGTCTTTTATCAAAATAGTGGAGATTTATTGAGTGTCTACCATATGCCTAACCCTGTGTTACATCCTCAGAAAACAAAACTTATAAGGTATCTTCCCTCCCCAACTTGATATTTTAAGCTACTTGCACAGACAAGATCTACATTCATCAAATTACTAAGAAATAATGACATATAGTATAGAAAATAAGAAACAAACGTCTAGTAGTTGTCCTCTGTGTGTATAAAGCCATTACCGTGTATCAGCTACTGGACTATAGAGTTTAAACCCATTGTTTAAGATTCACAATAATTTACTTGTACATTTTACAACTAAGGAAGCCTCTCCAAGTTCACACCGCTAGTATGAGGTAGAGTGAAGACATGAACCTGTTCTGTCTCAAAATACCTTTAAGTATTATAATATCTTTAGGATTAGCACATCAAAAGAAAATAGAGAAATGTGCGAAATGGAATTCTGATAATGTGTCTGTTGTATGTGTGTGCATACATGCAGGGTGTCTTACCATCAAGTATTACAGTTACATGGCAAAATCAGTGATTGCCTAGAGTTCTTTCATCTTCAAAGCACTAAGAACTTCCTTTGTCAGGAATCTTGGGAATACTAGTCCCAGGAAATTTAAAAATGTGTTTAGTGTTTCCCAACATGAATGTGTCAGTGCACAGATCCATGGTAACCCCAGTAGCTCTGTCATAAGCCCCAGGGAGAACAAAAGCCCAAAACATTGCCAGATCATTTCTACTGTCAAGTTGCCATATTTTCACTCATAGGTAATTCAATACTAAAGAATGTTTATTGGTATTTACTTGGTGCTACAACCATCCTGTCCCCCCACCCCCACCCCAAAAAGCAACAGTAGTCTCCATGCTCTTCTGTAGTATTCTACTAATCCACACAAACTCTCCCTGTCCCAGAGAGCTATCCATTATTTACATATTCTTCCATCCAAACCCCGAATTCCCACCATCCTAAGAGAATACTTCATCTTGCTCTGGTGAATATAGT
The DNA here is from genome assembly GCF_029215605.1 of Mirounga angustirostris. NCBI lineage: Eukaryota > Metazoa > Chordata > Mammalia > Carnivora > Phocidae > Mirounga > Mirounga angustirostris. The sequence continues at coordinate 17,848,044 of NW_026991712.1, read as the reverse complement.
TGCTAGATCTGGAGTAAGGGTCAGCGGATGCCCTAACCTACCCTTATGATCATGCCCACCACAGCTTTCAGCCCTAACAAACTCACTAATCAAGATTCACCTGCCATGATCACAAACTATTCTCTAAAGGTGAAATGTTTTCATTGGAAATTCTTAGGGAACTGAAGAGAGGGAACAAAAGGGGCTGAGAAAACAGATCATAAACGTCTGCCAAATGTATGTTGATGACATGGACATTTATTTCTCTTGTTTTAGGAATAAAAACTTAAAATTCAAGTGACCAATTACTTTGTGACTCAGGAACCTAAACAGATTTATGATAGGATTTTTAGAAGTTCAACATCAAGAACTGGCCAAAAATGATCCTTGCACCTGATAGGGGGAAGCAAAGCAGGATTCTCCTCCATCGTACATTTGACAAAATGGAGAGAATTTATTGGATTTCCAACCACAAAAGGGCCCTTGAGAACTGATCAGACAATCTAAACCTCTGCCCTCCAGGCAGATCTGCAGCAAGATCTGTATGATGTGAAACTATTGGAAAATAACGAAAATATAGTTAACCATCAGGGATTTTGTCTACTTGACATCAATCATCTGTAGGTTTTACAAATTCACTTTTTTTTTTTTTTCCGTCTCAAGTAGATTCCTTTTTTTCCTATGCAGGCCCTTTACCCAATCATTGCAATGGTTGAAAGACTAAGGTATTTAGATTCATTGGAACTCTAACATAAGAACTCTGCTGAGGAGAAATTCTTGTTAAAGTTATCAAGGTAAAATTCATTTCCCCAGCTCTTCAAATATCCAGATGTTTGGCATCCTGTAAGGAAGAAACATTAGAATAACTGCCTGCATGTTTCCCTAAATAACACATACCTTATTTAATCCACTCAAAAAAGGTCACCTGTCAAAATCTGAGACCCAAACTTTTCAAGCTATAGCAGAGTCTGAGATTAGAATGACTACTTCCTTAGGGAAAAAGAATATATATCCCTTGACAAAAGGGGCTTACCAAGTAATTCCTCCTCATTCAGAATGTTATAGAACCCCAAATAGCTAAAATTTTTTACTAATAGAGAGTAGAACTGAAGAGAGAAAATGGTAGACTTTCATGCTTTTACATTACAAAGTTTGATATTTTCTCAAAATTATTAACTGGCATAAATTATTTTCATAATTTTAAAAATAAATAATGATAACTTTCTTTAGGGGTTTCCATCTTTCACCCATAGGCTCAACCCCATCTTGGTCTTAAACCCATCTCGATCAGGGCAGGATCCCTTTAGGAACATCCAGCTTGTGGGTCTGAACTGTGAAATGCCACCATTAGCTTATGTGTGTGTTGAGCTTGGAGAAACCCTGTATTCTTGCACATCCACTGAGCCATAGCCTTTTCTGTATCCCTAACCTTTCCTTTCCTTATTGACTTGCCTTCTGTCTCACTTCCTGTTTAGCTCTTCAATTCCCTGCTAAGAGTAGATTTTTACTTTGAAAGTCAGAGTCTGGGTCTCAATAACCTACAAGCACTCTTGTCAACTCTCCTCCCTGGCAAGTAGGACTTTGTGGGAACCTGCCTTTGGTTGCCCTTTCATCTAGAATATTCCATATCATCTGATTTTGATTATATATCCATACTCTAAGCCTGCAGCATGCCACCAATTATAAACCCTCGAAAAATGTCACTACCTCAATGAAGTCCAGGTTCTTTGTGCTACTCTGCCCATGGCATTCTTAGTATACCTTAAAGACCAAATCCATGCCAATTATCATTTCCATACTCTGGTCCCTCTCCTTCCTATTTTGTTTCATTTATCACTAACCTATGTAAATGTGTGAAGAAGTTGGGTGACCAGAAGACCAGAAAACAAGATAACAGGAACATAAAGAAAAACTTTGGTTTAAAATATCCAAATTTAATCTGCCTAATATTATATAAACACAATTTAAAATATTCTTTTAAGACAAAATACTTAAAGAATATGGTGATAGGATTAGACTATAAAGACTGGCCATATCACTAGTCCTATCCCTCTAGACCTGTCTCACTTGGTGCTGCCAGCTACCCATCCTTACTTATTAAAAATACAGAGGACTTTGGAGGAACTGCAGCATCTCAGTGTGTGAGTGGCTGTTGGAACTCAGAAAACTACATTCTAAATATGTAACTTCCCCATCTATAAAATGAAATATTGTTTCTGGGGCAATTAACAAGTGGTGAATATCAAAATCACCTGTACAACCTGGGTGTACATTGACAAATGACTGGAGTTGATGACTGCAGGCTACAAGACACTATCCAAACATGTTCCATCTCTAAGGATTCCTTGCCAGCTAGGTTCTGATTAGAGGTCTGGCTAGTGGAAAACACTAATAAGAGATTTGTATGTAAGAAGGGAGAAGCCGCAGTATCAACCCCACCCTCGCAGCTTTATTGCTTCTAAAGTCAGATTGGGAAATACAGGTAGAAACACAGGAATTGGTATATTAATACTTGATTTAAAGTTCAAACATCAGGACTTATCTAAGGAGTTGAACAGACATGGACAACCAGCCTGCCTACATCTCATGAACATCTCTGGGTGGTATCTCTGCAAATAGCTGTGTTGTTTCCATGGCTCTAGCTCTTGCTAGACAGCTTCTAATTCTTTAGTTCCAGTTTCCACAGTAAAACCTCCACTGAGGTTCTAGTTGCTTGGAGAGTCCTAGCCTCTGGGCGCTGCTATTACCACCTCATATTTGTCCCTATAGCCTTAGAGGCAAGTAGTGATGTCCTGTTCTTGCTAATTCATCTCTGGGTGCCTTGCTTTGCCCTGTTTGATTTTTCACATATTACCTCATTAAGTTTCTTCTATTTGAAACATTTAAAGTGGGTTTTATTTTAACCAGATCCTGACAAATACAGCCTTTCTCTAGAGACTTTTATTCAGGAGGCTGATAACAGGATCCTAATTAAATATTGGTGAATAAATGACCTTTATGAGATCTTCTTGCTCTAAATTATTATGAGTTACATGAAGATAGATAATAATTCAACACAATTTAATGGCCATTTATTGAGCCTTTACTATGTATCAGACAATGTTCTATGCTGTTTAGGAGATATATGAAATCTTAAATAAAATAGAAATAAATGCCACCATTGATACTGATGTAGCAGTTTCCCTTAGAAAATGATCACCATTGACAGGAAGATTCTCCATGTATACCGGTTTCCAGTTAAAAATCCAGTTCATTTCCAACTCATTTCATTGACTTAGTATAGGTCACTTGACCATGCCCCCTAACTATAAGAAAGGCTGGGGTAAAAATAAAGTCATTTCCTTAGGCTGGCCAACATCAAATAAGACCCTTTTTCTCACAGGTATGTTTAACCCAAAATTATATTCCTAATAAATTTAATCATCCACCAAAGAAAGAAACCAAAATTTTTTCTAGCTAATAAATCTAGCGTAGGATCTATAAATTAAAAAAAAAAAACAAACACTCCAGGCCTCTAAAAATTGATTCAATACCTGGGATGGGACCCAGGCATACACATTTTGAGAAGCCGATGGATAATTATACCTCAAATCCCTAGCTAAAATCCATTATTCTCAATGACCTCTAAGCATCCTCCTATCACTAAAATGGAATGAATTTTATGAGATTGCAAACATTCATATAAATCCAAAACTCCATTATTATGAAGTGATAAAAAAGCAAATATCTTAGAATACAAGAAATCTTTAATTCAAGAAAAATATTGACAGTATACAATCAGTTTTGAATTCCTTCCTTTACTACTCAAATCATATCCCAACTTTGCTTCAGCCAGATCTCCATGATTTTTTACCTAATTTTAGGTAGGCCATGATTTTTTACCTAATTTTATTCCTTGAGATTTAATCCTCTGCATTATTCTGGTAACATAGATTTAGTCATCTATAAACTTATGAATGAACCTGCCATAATTAGGGAATCCAGTGAATTCCTGAATTTTTTTGTAATCTTTCTCCCACCCTACTTTTGTAGAAGCTACAGCATTTCTACTTGAGGGTAAAGATTAATGACTTCAGCTAATCCCATAACCCACTTTTTAATCCTTCATTCATCAGTTGCCTAAGAAGTTCAGAATGTCAACATGGATGTTTGAGCTTCCATTTCAGTGTGAGCACTGATGAATTTTTGTATATATCCCTTGGGTGTTCAAAGTTCTAAGGCAATACAGTCTAAACTTCCAGAGGAGAAAAACAAAATATTATGTCATTCTGCCATTTTTAAAGTCAATTGCTTCTGGGTGATTGAGAAACCAAAGATCATATGAGCATTAGCTTACTGTCTTACTACTTTTGCATCACAATGTGCTTCCTATTCTGAAGCAATATTATGTATTAAGATGACCCTGCATTAGTGCCTGACACACAAGTATCCCATTGAGTGAATAAATGAGGTGCTCCATCTGCATGGTTACTTGGTATCTCATGACCAACTGTTTATTCTCTATTAAGAGCCAGTGGCAAGCCACAAGCTATAATCTCTTAGAAGGATGAGAGCCACTTACACTCAATGAGGATAACCTTGCTCCAAAGTTTTTTGAATGATTTTCCCCCAATGGACCAGCTGGTAGACCAACTTCATTCAGCATCTTCTTCTACCATAGACATTTGGAATATTATAGTATCTATTAATTCATAAGGCTGACTGGTAGAACTGATTACATTATATAATCTTACATTTGAATGTGCTACTTTGAACCTCTTACCATGCTCTTGAAAGCTGTTGACTTTGAATGTTTTCCAGATTAAAGAAGAATCTCCAACTATAATACATGTTACATTCATATTCTAAAGTGGTTCAAGCACAGTGCCTCCTTAATAGAAGAAGGCACAAGGGGCAAGTTGTTTTTCATATTAGAGAGAAAACAAGGTCTGAAACTTTATAAACAAAGCTAATTTCATAGATCAAACTCTTGGTGACCACCCAGAGAGTTAGACATTTTCATCCAAATTTCCCAGACAGCTTAAGACACTGCAGATGCCAATGTCAAAGATAGTTCATGGGGCCAGGTTTAGCTCTGCCTTTTCATTATGTCTTGGCTTATTCGTGACAGAAAGAATGACATCAAGAACCTGAAAAGAGGTCCTGCATAAACTTACCAGGCTCTAGCCTAAGGAGACTGCAGGCACTGCCTCTGCCTTTCACCTGTAGAAATCCATATGATACAGCCTGCACTTAGCCCTATCCTTGCCTCCTCATTGAATGTAACGTAACAGTTCTGTGCTGCCCACTTTGTCCCATCTGCTATAGCTACCTTAACAAATCCAGGGTTATTACATGATAGACACCGTCCCCTTGAAGTAGAAAATCTACCCAGAGAAAGATCCAGCATTCTCACACATTGAGTGTGATACTCTGCTCAGTCCTTTTTGAAAGATTAATTTCTCTGTGAGATGGTTTTGGTGATAGTTGAACAGCTCTCCTTAGCTCAATCTATCATTAAGAGAATCTTCATTTTCTCCAAATTTCTAGTCTTCTACACCGTGGGAAATTAATAAAAGAAAGCCTCACTAAAATGGAGTCAAGAGGCCAGCAGGGAGAGCTCTCAAGCCCTATCACTCAGTCAATTGCAGATCCAAAAGGAAGAGACAGACTTTGCAGATGGATACTATTTTATTACCCCAGCAGGAAGAAAAAAGATTTCCTCCTTCCCCAGCAACAGCCCAGCCAATGAGGGACAGTCACAATTCAACCAATGAGAGGCAAATAAACTTCAAACTGCCAGTTTACTCCAATGGACTTTTTGTTTAACAGACCCCAACTACCCCTTTCCTCTATAAAGGAGCATTCCTTTCCTTTGGTTTCTAGACTTGCCTATGGTTTTGCCATAGCTTGCTTGCTTGCCCCAGATTGCAATTCTCTGCTATTCCCAAGTAACCTTAAAAATAAAACTGCCCATTATTTTACAAATGGGTGTAACAATCTCTACAATTACCTTAAACGAATGGATTTTAAAAAAGAAAAAAAGAAGTGATATTCTGCAACTCAACATTTCAATTTTAACTATGACCTATTCAGGGTCAGCCATGGCTCAGGTTCTACCTTCAGGTCTCTACTTATGACTGAGGGACTTTTTGTTTTGTAGAAGCTAGAAAGAGTCAGTCTTTCCTTTCATCTACCTACTTATTCCCAGAGAAAATACAGAATCAAGCTTCACTGTTGTCTATTAATTATCCCCAGATCTGCTTCATATCCATGATGACCAACCATCCTGACTGACCCATAACTGGGCAGTTTCCTGGGATTCAAAAACTCTCATCGCTAAGACCAGGATTGTCCTGGGAAAGCTAGGTCAAGAGGTCCTATCTACCTTCTCAGCCGTGGTTTGGAAAATCTGACATATTTTCACTACAAAATTGATCAGATAAACTCCACTGATGAACTTTACCGGCAAGGATAGCCAGATTCAAAAATATCAGGCATCATTTCTGAAGAGGTCCCTGAAAATTTCATCGCTAGTTCTAATTAATTGAATAGAAGATAGCCTTTCTTTTGTTTTCTGGGGTTTTTTTTACCTATAATAGCAAGTCTGTGTTATAATATGCTTAATTACTGGTGAAGTTAACATGTTTCAGTGTTTGAACTGAGATTATCTAAACAGAAGGGGAGTTTCAGTTGTGGATACTGGTGTGTACTGCCTAGATCCCCAGTTCAAGACAGGCACTCACCCCCCCACACACACTGCTAGTAGTATTGGCTATGGGCAGCTCATGGCTGAGCCCACCTTCAGGAATTGACCAAGAGATCACAGATTTGTCTCACCCAACTCACACCCCAGCCCCAGGGGCAGCCATATCCAATAACTGATTAATGATAAATTCAAAGGTCCAGCCTCCTTGCCTCAGTTCAGGACAACTCGACCTCAGCTGATCCTTAGGGAAATGTGGAACTTGGGTCATTCTTCAGTTTTGCAACTTTATCACAGTTCAACATCTTTGCCTGACTTTGCCTTCTTCACTTTCCCACATATGTTGAACCTAAAAGCACTACTCCATGCGAATCTCAATCTCAGGAGATAGTCTTTGATCAAGATCCACAGAATGACTATTATATCTTCAGACTCCTTATATGCAAAGTAAGTGGTAGGTCAGATGTTTTGGTGGTAGGGTGGTTAGAGATTATAAACCCTGACATCCACTTTACTCCACTGACTTCCCATGAAAATCATGAGAAGATAGAGCAAGACCATAACATGAAAAATGTACCACAAACAATGCATTCACAGGTTTGTCTGTATTTGCAATAAAATAAAAATCTTACTATATCACCTATACCTTAGTTAGCAGATACAAATCCAGCACCAAAATTATAAATTGTGTTTAAATAGGGTAACTACCCTATATTGCCCACATAGTCTAGTTTACACCTATTGTCTGGAAATTAATAGTGCCCCCTTTCATTCTCAAAAAGATACAATTTGGACAATAAAAGGTGTGATCACCTAGTTATAAAGAACTCTCATTTTACAAATAAATGAGAGCCTTACATGATATAGGGGGAGATGGACCTAGAAAAATTAATGTGTACTATCAAATTACAATATGAATCTAAGAATTCCTCTCTATGAACATTAGCAAATGGAGCAAAGCAGAATAAACTCAGCAACAATTTAAAGATTGAAGATTTACAGATACATCTTGAGCCAAGTTGGGGTCCCCTGCATGCCACTGATATTGCTTTAATAACAGAGCAACCTATCAGTTGCCTATGATTTTAATAATAGTATTGGCAAGCTTTTATTTCAAGATCAACTACACCACTTGAAAGCTATTAATGTGTCACCAGTCCGTTATAGTGACCTGTGAAGCTGTTTTTAGAAGTTATGGGTTACACTGAATTTTTCCACACAACTAGTTATTGATCCTTTTGGCTTTACAATGATTGAATTCAGTATCTGGCTTCCTTTAAGGCTCAAAGACAGGAAAATTTCATATCACTGAGGACAAAAAGAAAAAAAAATCACAAAAATTATTACTACTCCTCCAAAGTGAATACAGGGGACTATGGCAATGCTTGAGTCCTAGACTGTTCTTAGCTTTACTGACAGTGCTAACAAGTGGCCTGGGAGAGGGACAAGTGTGTGCTGGGGAAGAGGTAATTAGACAACAAAACTGTCTTCAGTTACTTCCATCTTTCTACCTGATGTCCACCAAGGAACAGAGACTGTTCAGAGTTAGGTTTACCATTGTGGAATGTTGGAAAGCAAGTGGACAGATGAAGTCCATGAGCAAGGGCAGTGGGAAAAACAGGATTCATTTTTTTAACTCAAAAAAAAAAAAAAACACTCCAGTAAAATAAATGAGAGAAAGAAAAGGAAGAAATGCAAAGAGTTTCTAAAATGTCATTTACTCAAGGAAATCCAACCCAAAAATGTTTGGCAGCTGTGAAGGAAGGGAGCTGTGAAGCTCCAGCTGCAGCTGACCCCATTTGTGCCCAGCATCCAACATGGTAGTCACAGAAATGGTGACTTTTTCCTCAAAAATTGAACCCAGGCAAGGACACTAGGCATAATGGGGCAACAGCCAATAATAGAAACATCTCAAAGGATGAAAAGATCTGATTTTGTGGTAATTACCATGAGAGATAAAGAAGACACAGCCTGGAGACATTGGAGTTCCCTGACAGAAGGAGCCCCTGATATTTCAGATAGCAATGAAAACCAGGAGGAAAGCCTTTGCAAATCTTCATCTGGGATCCTCATGTCTAAACTTACATTTTCCACTAACCAGCAAAGTGGGAGTTTGAGGCACCATTGAGAGAACAACAACTGGGCACATAATGGTTCACTCTTTAAGAAATTGGAGAAAGTGTTAGTAAGCACTGTCATCCAGTGAGACTGATGTGTCCATTCAAGTCTACTTGGCATCAGCTCAAAGGATAAGTTCTTTCAACCTGCCCATAGCCAGAGAGACCACACGCACTCTGCAGAAGAAAAGAGTCTAAAAGCTTGGCAAGGGACTTGTTCAGTCATTGAGGCTAGCTCCTGGTGTGGTTGAGTCATCTTTTCAGAAGACCCACAGAATTTCACTTAACTTTTTCCCAAAATTATTTCAAACACAATCCACAATTCAGTAGAAAAAGCATTTGATTTAGCGGCATTACACTCATACCTAAGTTTTCTGGCCTTGAGTTTTGTCGCGCTCTGGTATAAATTTTATGAGACTGGTAGCTATTACATTATTATGATTATTTTCCCTGTTAACAGGTCATAAGTACCTTTTTAATCACTTTCCATGTAGCATGTTTCTATGTCCCACTGTGCTAAGCACTGTATGCACATCATCTTATTTAATTCTACAAAGTAGCATTATCATCCTCATTTGACACATGAGGAAACTGAGGCACAGAAAATTAATCTACCTGAAGCCCTATCAATAAGTGGATTTGCCAGAATTGAACCCAAGTATACCTGATCTCCAAGCCATTTTCCTTGTCTAATCTGACAAGGTGTAAAAAATATCTCACAGGTGTAAAAAATAAACAGATGTCATTCAGATGTTAGATATCATTAATTGTAGCAAATAAAAGTAAATATACTCTATTCAAAATAGTACATCTGCTCAGCAGGAAGTCTGCTTGTCCCTCTCCCTCTGCCCTTCCCCCCCCCCCAATTCATGCTGTCTCTTGCTCTATCTCAGATAAAATCTTTTTTAAAAAGGAGGGGGCACCTAGGTGGCTCAGTTAAGCATCTGACTCTTGATTTTGGCACAGAGTCATGAGATGAAGCCCTGCATCGGGCTCTGCACTGAGCGTGGAGTCTGCTTGAGATTCTCTCCCTCTCCCTCTACCCCTCCTGCTCATGAACATGTGTGCTCTCTCTCTGGCTCTCTAAAGGAATAAAGATTTTTTTAAGAAGATTTATTTATTAAAGTTTTCTCTTCTCTAGATTGACCAACCAAAGTGCTACGACTTTTTCATCAGAGAGAACTACCCTTACATCTATAATTCATACATCAAAATACCTCAATTTTATATGTATAAAGTGGGTATTATTTTGATATGTATATGGGGATGCATGCATGCATGTACACACACATTCCTATATATAGCTACTGAGGGAAGGGGCAGAGAGCTGAATTGACGTTCAGAAAGGGGCACAATGCTAGAAAGTATTGGAGTCCAAGAGTCCAATTTAGAGAAATTTTGAACACCCTCAGGTGTTCAGTTGAATTCCAGAAAGGTTGCCCTTTAAAATGAAGGTATCGTGGTCTCCTAGAAAAAGGGCTACTGTAGACCTATCCCAATAAAGCCTAAAAACTTATCTTGGCATGTAGTTAATTTGCCAACAAATTACTTTTATCCTGCCAAGGGTAAACATAAAATCTCTGACAGGAAGTCCAGACTCCCAGTAATGTAGCAATTATACTGTTGTCCATATAATAAAAAAATTACTTAGTGTCAAAAAAGAAAAAAAGAAAAACTGTTGTCATAATTTGGAGGGGAAAGTTCGGATTTAACATAGAAATTGCAATTGACAGGAAATTTTAAGTACTATTATAAGCATATTCAAAGATAAAAAAGCAAAAGATAGACATAATGAGTGAGAAGGAAAATCTCAGTAAGTAAAGGAAAAGCATAAAAGAAAATCAAACAGGAATTCAAAGCCTAAAAAAAATAAGGTATCTGAAATGACAAATTCACTTACAAGTCTTAACATATCAGATATGCAGAAAAATAAATGCATGTATTTAAAACAATAGAAACCCTGCAATGTAAAATATATTTTTAATAAATCTCAAAAACACTATACTGAGCAAAATACCCTAACAGAAGTACACATACTGTGTGGTTCCATTTATATGAATATCTAAAACAAGAAATTAAATGTATAGTGATAGAAATCAGAAAAGTGCTTATCTCTGGTGGGGAGTAAATAGGTATATTGGTTATATGTACACATTTGTCAAGGGTCAAATTGCCCTCAAGGTCTGTGCATTTTACTGTATGCAAATTATATTTGATAAAAATTATAAGAGATGGAAGGGGCATGGAAGTGGTCCCATAAGTTAAATGGGTTTTAAAGAAGTAGAATGTTTTGATCATTTCTGAGCAATGTATACTTTGATGAAGAATTCTTATGTCCCCATTTGACAGAGGAAATGAGTCTAACACCAAACTGAGTATATTGGTAGGGGGGGCTTTCCTTTGAAGTGTTCCAGACAGATAAAGGACAGGGTGTGGAGGGAAGTGAAGTACTAGCTTTGGAATCCCCATCTGCTCCCAACTTGGTGTCCCCAGAAGCATAACAGGGGGTTTGGCATCAGACTGACAACAGATAAGAGGGAAGCCCTGCAAATGTTCTGAGGGGAAATAGGGTGAGGCTTCTCAGCCCTACACTCAAGATTCCTGTGATAATCTACAATCTCTTCAGTCATTTCCCCCTTAAAATGTTCCTTTGTGCAGTCAATCCTATAGGTATGACTCATGGTGTCCTCAATCCAATACTACCCTTCCTAATGATGTCTCAACTCCATGACTGTCATTGCCTAAATGGGCCAGATTCTCATGTTCTAGACTAACTCGGGGAGAATCTGGAATGGAATGGAGCCCATGTTAGCCGTGCTGATAGTTGCAAATCTTTGTCCAAATGCCTATGTCAATTTTAGGGCTCCCACATAATAGGGGTGGCCAGAAAGTACATTCTTCTGTGGCTGCTGGGCTAACTGCACGATTTCCCACTACAAGTTATTCCTAGTGACTCTGAATTGGACATATCTAGATGAAGCTACTGTAAACAAGCGTAGATGCTAGCGACACAAGTAAGACCAGTATTGATAGAAATTCTATAGTTTAGCATAAGGGTTACTTGCTAGTTCCAATCAATTGGCTGTAACTTCCTGGGTCACATTACTGATATATTTGCAAAGCGTGTTCAGGCTTAGAGAAAAGATTGATTCACGGTGATCTCCATGAGGTAAAGTGGTGAAAAACATGATAGTGCACCGTGCTAACTATTTGTCACCTCTGGTACCAGACATGAATTCTAATCCTGCACCTAATACTAACTAGCTTTGTGACATGGGTAAGTACTGCATCATTGTGGGGTCTTTATTCTCAAGAACAGATTAGGGATAAAATAATAGTTGATCTCTAACCACCACTCCATTGATATTATTCTATGAATCATCAAAACTATACCACTCTCCTCCTCTAGTGCTAAAAAGAAAACCAAAGGCTCAAAATGGAGTCACTTAAGTAGAGTCCCCAAACCGGGTTCTAATACCTAATCTAATTGCAGTTTCAACTTCCCCAGAAATGTAGTCCTAATGATCAGTCAGGAATTTTCTGCTCAGAGCAGAGTCTGCCACTCGGGTGCTTCTCCATCTCCCAAAGGAAGATGAGGTCATCTGCATCCACTTCCCTCTAAGGGAAAGGACCTTGCCTGGAACAATCCTCCTCAGAAGCTAGTAACTTTTTTGCCCTACTCCCCTTCTTATAAAAACCTTCCACTTTTATAAGTCCTTGGAGCTCCTCTCTACCTGCTACATGGGAGGGTGACCAATTCATGAATCATTTAATAAAGCCAGTTAGATCTTCAGATTCACTCAGGTGAATTTTGTTGCTTCACACCAGGTTTTCACCCCATAATACCCATTAAGTGTACAGAGGAACAAACTCAGACAATTAAAAACAAAAAACACGTTATACTTTATCAGTGTTGTGGTATCATTGAATTCATTCAATTTCAAATAAACATGTTTTGGTGAAAGGTCTGGTTTCTGTGACCCACACAGAGACTGTAATTACAAATTAACGTTATCCAAAATTTCTATCTATCGTGTTTGTTTCCTGAAAGAACATTCTATGAACTCCTTCTCAACGATAAGACTGTCACATGCTTTCTAGTTTGCAAGCAAACAGGTTTGGAGAAATGAAGCCATTTGCTTTGGCTGATCCATTCAACTGGCAAATGCCAATGGATCTGGAGCTGGAACGCAGATCTGCTGGCTCATCTGAAGGTTCTCTGCTCTATGAGGACAAGACTCCAAGTCTCCTAACTTCACAGCCAATGTTCTCCCTGTCCCTTGAACTGTATTAATTGGTTAAAATCCTAAAACAACTGGCCATATACCTGGAGTGATAGAGGCTAAGAAACCACAGGGGAGGGAGATAATAGAATTCCAGCACTGAAAGAAGGGTCAGAATGGGTAATCTTTAAGGCACAAGGTCTGAAATGTTATCAGCTCAATGACAAAAACATACTTTCTTCCCATTTTGTCCAAGTGATGTTAAGTTTTTGTTGTTCTTTGCTTTTGTTGTAGGAAAGTCACATGCAGAGAGAGAAACAAGGCAGAGGAAGATAAATTCAAGGACTCACATGTGAAAAAGCTTGGTCACTCCTCTTGACCATTGCTAAGAAATGGTCCAAAGCCCCCAAATCTTCCCAATTTGTTTGTGGATCCATCACCTGCCCCATCATCTGCCCCAGGGGCCCTACCTTCCTGGGAACAAAAGCCATAGCCTTTAGAAAGAAGATTTTTGTCTGTATGGGTGAAAGAGGAAGGGACATTTAGAAGTATTTGTTGTGGCAAAAAAACACAGAAGAAAAGAGTCAATAGTAGAACAATAACCAACCTTCTATTTAGTACTTTCTAAATACTAAATGGTGCCATTTCCCTGATCAAAATTTGTCACTAAAATGGAGGCTGGCTGGGACATTAGAACAGTTTGTAATGGCTACCGCAATTTGTGTTGATGTGCATGAACGTGGGATACATCTGGATTCTTTTCTTCTCCAGACAAGTCATCAAATGGAAGCATTAATTGATTTGAAGAGATGCAAAACAACCTTAAGTTGCCATTCTTCAAATGTCCACTATGATAAAAATAATTAAGATTAAGGATACTTGGTCTGAAAAAGAAAATTTCTTAAATCTGCTAAAAATACATTTAGGAGGAGTCACTCCATGCCAGGAAGTAAAGAAATCATCTCTTCTAGCAAAATGCAAAAGTGACAAGTCAGAATGCCAACAAAGACTATTCTGTAAAAACAATGGAAATGTCCAGATGCGTTAAGGAGATCACAGTTACCATTAAGCTAGCACATAGAGAGAGGTAAAATGTGCAAAAAATATTTATTCTTTCCAGGTATAAATAAAGTCAATGTCTAGACAATCTCTGCATTTAAAGCTGCCTTCTATTTTAACATGATTATAGATATCATCATCATACATGCCAGTTTTCATAGACAAAGCCAACCTTAAATATTATGTTATGTTGAATGAACCATTACAAAAGCTTCAGTATTTCAGTAAAATGTAACTGATCAAATACAGCAAACCTTTAAATGGAAATAAACTTAAATCAAAAAGATTAATAGCCAAGAAAAGGAGGCACATAGCTTAAAGAAATCTCTCCATTTTTCAGACATGTGTTCACAATGCACACACACAATAACTATATTGTATGTTTCTAATTTTAAGCGTGTGCAGGTAGCATGGCTCAGATCTTACGATTAGCAAAGTACTACTATAAATATCCCCACAGTTAGAACTTCAATGATTGACTTCAAATGAAATTATAATACTGGTGACTTTAATAGTGCTATGTATTTGCTTTAGCTCCCGTTTAAAAATATTTTAAGAAATTTGAAATATATTTGACTAGAAAGTTTCATTTTATAGTCCACATGAGTACAAAAAGACAGTGTATCATCAGTAAGGATTTTCAAATGCACTATCCTTCTTCAAAGAAATGTGGAAAGCCATAGGGAACATTTTTTTACTTAATGTTGCAATGGAATGAACATTGCTCAGCCTGGGAAAAATATTATCACATCACATAATCAAAGACATGCAGTTATCTGACAGCTCTGTAACATCCAGAACTCCAAGAAGACATTTTTTAAAGATTTGTTTATATAGAGCCTAAAGTAAAGGAAGCATTATTTGAACATTTTAAAACTCAAAGAGTTTTCTACCTTCGACTGTATCTTGATAGAAAAATAGGTGAACAGGAGACATGCCTAGAAACAAAGCTAGAGCCACAGGATGGAGAATTTTAAGTATCAAATAGATAAATGTGTACTTACTATTTTTCATTCAATAAAGATTTCTTGAGCACCTGCTATGTGGCAGGCGCTGTGCTAGGGTGTTGGGGACATAGTTGTGGCTCTGTTCTACTCCGTTCCTGCTCTCAGGAAACTTACATTCCCGTAGGGACACGCTCAGCGAGTTAAAGAGGAAGTACTGAGTTTGAAATTACAAAAGGTGGATATAGATAACTCCTGCAGGCAAATAGAAGCTAAAAACACGTTTTTAGCATAAAAAGAGGAACATCTAAGAGTTTGGAAGTGATTACTACAACCATCCTCCCCACTACCAAATTGAGAAAAAGTTGAAAGAGGCACAGGAAGCAGATAAATGAAAATGAAAATTTCAGCATTATCACTGTTAAATCTGCACTGATGAAGTGGCTCAACCAGGCCCTGCTACTGGACTTCCTAAGATCCCTGCATCTGTCAGGTGTTCCCTCAGTGCTTCTACTTTCACTTCCAAGCATCCATGCCTTGTTCTTGGAGGTCTGAATTTTCCCCAAAAAACAAAATCATCTATCATTCAATCCTTAATTTGAATTTTGTTGGCTTTATAATTTTTAATAATATATAAATTTACTTTGATTTTATAGTTATATAAGAACTATAAACATGAGTTTATAACTAGATTATATGAACATGAATAACGTAAAAGTGAAAAAAATTCCATCAATGCAAGTCTGTAAGAATACTATCTTTTAAAATGGCAAATACAGGACTTATATTTGAAAACTGTTACTCCACAATGCCTCCCAAGAAAATGATATTTGTCTGATAGAAAATACAAAAAGTAGTTAGTGTGGTTTCTGAAGAAGTGACTAAAAAAACGAGATTTTGATTTGGGGCTTATTTTAATAATAATGTAAGAAATGCAAAACAACAGTATTAAACAGTGATGTATTAGTAACTAGAGCCAGATGCCCAGTTACAGGGGTTACAGGCTAATGTAAAAATGTACTACAAGATAGACATTAAATGTAATCAACTCCCATATTTCTAGTAAAGCAGTGATATCAAGATTAATAAACACTCAAATGATTGATAACTGCTTTTTAACTGCTCATAGAACAATAGGCACCTGTGGCTCCTCCTGAGCGTTAAATCCCCGTGTAGGAAATGGCTATGAAAAATATATTTAGTTTCTTTAAAAAAAATATGTTCAGTGTCTTTAATATATACTTATGTTTACTTATACACATGTACATATATGCATGAGCAAGAGAATGATAAAAGGCAAAATATCTGAGTCTTGCCATTCTCCATTAGTGTGTTTATTTGTTGATGGGATGACAGCCCAGCCCTTCAATGTCACGGAGTATTTTTAAAGAGAGTGAAAGTCTACAATACTTACAATATAAAATCCTGGTGTCAACATCAAGTACTTTTATATCTGGACAGCCAGATTATTTCCTGCTTTACCTCTCTATTCAGAAGAGTAATCATTAGCAGATGAGGTAAAAATCTGGGTTGAGGGGTGGCAGGAGGAAAACCAAGTGAGCAGAAATAGCCACCTGGGAAAAACAATTCACAATGAGTGTTTAAGAAATAACTAACTTGATGCCACCCAGCTTTCCAGGTACATTGATTGGTAAGTTGAAATCTAACAATTAATCATCTAGCATATAGCAAATTGATAGCCACTCCAAAATGACTAAAAATTCTAATAAGACAGCTATAAAATTAACCAAATAATACTTACAAGGGACAGATTTCTAGCTTTGAAAATCTGTTTACCCATTGAAGGTTTCAACATCTGAAGCAATAACAATAGAATATAAAATATTTGACAGATCAAAATAGGGAGAAAGGATGCCCCATTCTTTTGCAAAATAGGAACATGTTAACAATCAGTACTTTTGATAGGCTTAGTTGAATGCTTTTCTCCAAGGGAACTGCTTTTACAACAGCCTTTGACTGATGGGTTTTACTGTCCTCTGGAGAGCTTGTTTCTATCTCTGGCCCTGAAGATTCATCATCCAAACTCGTACATTTGCTCAAAAATGGGCAAACCCAGACACTGAGTATTATATTCCAAATGGGATTGTGGGCAATGACTATTCTCCAAAATCCCAGCATCTGAAGTCATCCATCAAAGCACCCCTGGGGATTTCCAATCTTGGTAGCCATCCACAGGAAGCTCTTTGATACCAGGCTTCAGGAACTCTGTGGATAGCAATCTCTGTATATTGAATGATGAAGAGCTCAAACCTCAGGCTCATATAGACTTGAGTTTTACTCCTGGTGTGCTCTTCACATAGCTAGAAGAGATTGAATAAGTCACTTTAAGTCTCAGCCTCAGCATCCTCATCTTTAAAAATGAGGATAGTACCTACCTTGCAGGACAAACACAAGACTTGAGTTACATATGGAAGCACTTTAAGTAGCTACGATAGGGCATTTGAAGAACAGAGGGCTGCTGGAGGCCAGCTCCAGCCCTGCCTGCTGGTTAGCAGAAAGCATAGATCCTGGCACATTGTTCTATCTCCCATGAATCTATCACCAGAAATTTGCCATTTACACTACACAGCAAAAAAAAAAATCCAAATAAAGAAATATAAAACTTCCAATATAAAAAGTAGAAGAAGTTTTAGGTGGATAGTTATGTGATCTCTAAATGGTTCTAGATTATGGGAAGGGTTTTAAAATATGTAATTTCCTATATTTCAAAGTTTTCTATAATGTATTTTTTATTTTTCAAACTGAAGAATGTAATTAAAAAGCAAAACCACTACCAAAAACATACTGATATGGTTAATAAAATTTATATAGTAACCTTCCAATTTTTTATTTTTGTGTTCTCTTCATCTGAGGAAGTTTTCATGTATATGCATTGTCCTATTATCTGACAGAGCAGCCAAGTAGAGTTTTCACTATTCTAGATCTATTCCTTCTCTGCTCCTTTGCACAGTCATGATCACCTTTCGCTATTCATTGCCTAGACAGAACACAGAATGCAAGGACTCTAAATATGCATTTTTCATTGGCCTCATGCCTCAACCATGGAAGCTAGGGGTGGCCTTAAGCACAGTCTGCTACATATACACAGTTCTGACATTAAAACCTTAATACTTGTGAAATCTGCTTTCATCTAGGATAGTCCTCTACTTGGATAGATCTTCAAGCTTTCTAATATTGACTGGAACCCAGAAATATTTCTATTGATAGTAGGGGCAAAACAAAATCTTTTCAGGCCTACATTTAAGCCAGGTATAGAAGGCTATATAACTTGTATACCCCTAATATCAAACTACCTTTCAGAAAAGCTTTGGGTTTGGGGCACATGGTTGGCTCAGTTGGTTAAGCATCCAACTCTTGATTTTGGCTCAGGTCATAATCTCAGGGTGGTGACACTGAGCACCAGACTCAGCGTGGAGTCTGCTTCTCCCTCTACCCCCTTGTGTGCATGATCTCTAAATAAATACATAAATAATAAAAGCTTAGAAAAGCTTTGGGGTTAAGCATTTTCCTATTCAGAGATTCTCTAGGAAAAGTATGTCAAGTAAAGCACAAACTAAATAGTACTCAAAATATCTCTACGGTCATATGTGGATTAAAAGAAATTTCCATCTTTGTTTACAATCTTCTTAGGTCTATGTTTTTTCTTTTTTTCTTTTTTTTTTTTTTTTAAAGATTTTATTTATTTATTTGAAAGAGAGAGACACAGCGAGAGAGGGAACACAAGCAGGGGGAGTGGGAGAGGGAGAAGCAGGCTTCCCACGGAGCAGGGAGCCCGATGTGGGGCTTGATCCCAGGACCCCAGGATCATGACCTGAGTCGAAGGCAGACGCTTAACCGACTGAGCCACCCAGGCGCCCCTATGTTTTTTCTTAAATATATGGTTATGAAATTCATAGAACCACACCCCCAAAATAAAAATATCATATTAAGACACTTCTAATTGAAAATTTTGAGGATTAATATCTAGATCTAGATGTATGGCTGCCTTTGGACAATTGAATTTCTATCATTAAAATAAAGTGGTGAAATATATAATGCATATACATATGTATATAGAGAGTAAAACACTAATGGATATGATTAAATAGATAAGATTCAACACACACAAACACACACCCTTACACACATCACAGTTAAACTGGAGAACTCTAAAAAAGAAAAGGAATTTTTAAAATAGCCAAACTACAGATTACCTAAAATCTATTGGTTGTATTGACAGCTGACTTCTCAAGAGTAACAATGGAATCCTGAAGATAATGGAATACTATCTTTAATGAGTTGAAGGAAAATAACTATACACCAAGAAGTCCATAGTCAGCAAAACTATCAAGAACAAATACTAAATACAGATATTTCAAAATGAGACCTAAATACCAGAAGAATTTAAATAAAAAAAATTAACAATGGTTATTTTTAAGTATTGTGATTATTCACAATGTTTATAAGTAATTATAAAGTCAGTCCTGGCTTTGCACAATAGTGCAGGATCATAAAAATGACTATGCAAGTGAAAACCTTATAAAGTGATCTTAATCAATAGGGAAATTATAATTGTTCCATGCCTTTTAATATTTGTCAAAACATTAACTACCTTCTTCCTACCAGTTATAAAGAAATGAAAAAAAAACTAATTTATTTAATACAGTATAATTGAAAACATTAGAAACATTGAGAAATGAAGTATTATTTCTGGTAAAAACTTATCAAGGTTTGTATAAGCAATGCTTGTCTTTATATAACTGACAGAGAGAACATCTTTGTTACACATTGTGAACTTGTCATATTTATAATTCTGGCTCATCTTCGAACATTTATTTTATCCTTAGTGCTTTAGGAGTTGTTCTTTGCCAGCCTCACCTCCCCTGGGACATCTTTCATCACAACTATTTATTCATTTATGCTGACAAGTTCATCTTCACTAGGTTCCTCTAACTTTATATATATATATATAATATATTTATATAATCATCTCAATGGAAACACTGTTCTCAAATGGGAACAATGTTCCCAGAGGCAACTATTTCTTCTAGAACTCCCTTTATACAAGATTCAAATTTGCACTTGCAGCCTTGTCATTTTTTGTCTCTGCTACAATTCCTTCTTAAATTGGCCAATTTCCTCTTTTGGTTGTCTATTTTTGTAAAACGCTACGAGTTTATCACTGAGAGAAAAGGAGTAACTCAACTACGTACTTTGCTCCCTATCAACTGAATAGATGTGCTGTGAGCCATCACTTACAGACTTTGAAAGAAGTGATATGATTGCTCACTAATCATGAGTTTGCATTTGCTATTAACAGTCACTTGTGGAATTAAGAGCTAGCTGCAAGTTTATATTTTATGCAATTATTCACACTTAATACAACGTGGTAACTGAAATTTGAAATGTGTTGATGGGAGACTGATGTTAACAATGATTCCTGAAATTTGTACATACTGAAAACATTCAAAGTGAAAATTGCCTACATGTGATAATACGCATTTTCTGTAAGATTTTCTATATTCTCTATAATAAACATTATTAATTTTGTGATAAGTGAAACAATTTCAGACAAACAAAAATTGAGATCATGTACCACTACCAGTCATACATAAATGTAATCATAAAGGACTGTGCTTCTGGCCAAAACAAAAGGATACCAAATGGGAGATAGAGATATAGAAAAAATATATGATAAATATATGTGTATTATCTTTAAATGATTTTATTAAAATATGTGTAGAAGAACATGATAGAATTAAAACAAAAATTTCATTGTTTTAGAAAGGTTGTCATCAGGGAGGAGGAGCAAGATGGTGGAGCAGTAGAAGACCTAAATTTCGTCTGGTCCCAGGAATTCAGCTGGATAGGGATCAAACCATTCTGAATACCTACGAACTCAACAGGAGATCAAAGAAGAGAATAGCAAAAACTCTCTGAACAGAAAAACGACCACTTTCTGGAAGGTAGGACATGCGGAGAAGTGAATCTGAGGCGATATTCGGGAGGATAGACGAGGGGAAGGGGGCCTCTGTCAGCCACTACCGGCAGGTGATAGAGCCACAGAGCACTAATCAGAACTTTTAGAAGTCTGCTCCACTGAGGAACGTCATTCCAGTGGCTAAGCAGGTGGTGGAACCCTCGCTGGGACAGTGTGGTCTCAGGACCCTTGGGGTGACAGAAAGACCGGGGATGCCTGAGTGCAGCAGAGCTCCCAGGTAATGGAGGAGGGAAGCCGGCTGCAGAGATGGAGCTGAGGAGTGGGCTCTCAGCTCAGGGTTGCCATAAACCATGATCCCTGGCACAGTCGGGCCCCTGCTCCTCCAGCAGGGACCCAACAAGTGGCAGATCTGGGGAGACTCACCTTCCTCCCCTGAGAAGAGTGGCACGGGAGCGCACCGCAGGGATCTGCTGGGTTTGGAGACTCCACTCAGGGTCATGTGCCAGAGATAGAATCGCTTGGTCACAGGCCGGGTGAGCATGGAGTGTGGCCTGAGACCAGGGAGACGGGAGTGATTGACTGCTTTTCTCTGGGGGCTCACTGAGGAGTGGGGCCCCGAGTTCTCGGCTCCTCCGGGGTGGAGATTGGGAGGCTACCATTTTCACTCTTGTCCTCCAAAGCTGTACCGAAAGCTTACAGGGAACAAAAGCTCCGGAGAGCAAACCCGAGCAGATTACTTAGCCCAGACCAGCAAGGGTGGGGCAATTCCGCCTCCAGCAAAGACGTTTGGGAACCACAGCAACAAGCCCCTCCCCCAGAAGATCAGCCAGCCAAGACCAAGTTTACCGATCAATGAGAACGGCAGAACTCCAGCGCTAGGGGAATACTGCGCATAGAATTCATGGCTTTTTTCCCAATTCTTTAGTCTTTCAAAGTGGTTTTTTTTTTTTTTTTTGAATTTTTCTTTTTCCATTTTTCAACGAACATCTTAATCCCTTTTTAAAAAAATATTTTTTATTTTTCACTTTTAGAGTCATATTCTATCCCTTCATAGTAGTTAACCTTATTTTTGGTATATATATATATATATATATATATAAGTTTGGTATATATATAAGTTGTTCTCTTTTTAAAATTTTGGTATACAGTTTCTTCTAACAGACCAAAATATACCCTAAATCTCTAGTGTATGGCTTTGTTCTAGTCTCCTGCCTGATCACATTCTCTTTTTTTCTTTTTAAATCCTCTTCTTTCTTTTCTCAACCAACTTCTTATCAATTCCTTTTATAAAATCTTTTATAATTTTCATCTTTACAGTCATATTCCATCCCTTCATCGTATTTACCCTTATTTTTGTACACATATAAGCTTTTCATTCTTTAAATTTTTGGGAGGCTGTTTCTTCTAACAGACCAAAATATGCCCAAAATCTAGTGTGTGGCACTGATCTATTCACCAGCCTGATCATATTTGATCATATTTTTTTCTTTTTTTTTTTTCTTTTTTCTTTCCTTCCCTTTCTTTCCCCCCAGTTTCAGGTCTCTTCTGATTTGTTTAGCGTATATTTTTCTGGGGTCGTTGTTACCCTGTTAGCATTTTGTTCTCTCATTCGTCTATTCTCCTCTGGAAAAAATGACAAGATGGAAAAAATCACCTCAAAAAAAGAACAAGAGGCAGTACTGACTGCTGCAGACCTCATCAATATGGACATTAGTAAGATGTCAGAAATAGAGTTCAGAATGATGATTTTAAAGATACTAGCTGGGCTTGAAAAAAGCATGGAAGATATTAGAGAATCCCTCTCTGAAGGAATAAAAGAACTAAAATCTAACCAAGTCAAAATCAAAAAAGCTATTAATGAGGTGCAATCAAAAATGGAGGCTCTAACTGCTAGGATAAATGAGGCAGAAGAAAGAATTAGTGATATAGAAGACCAAATGATGGAAAATAAAGACATTGAGAAAAAGAGAGATAAACAACTACTGGATCATGAGGGCAGAATTCGTGTGATAAATGATACCATAAAACGAAACAATATTAGAATAGAGATCCCAGAAGACGAAGAGAGAGAGGGGCAGAAGGTATATTGGAGCAAATTATACCAGAGAACTTCCCTAATTTGGGGAAGGAAACAGGCATCAAAATCCAGGAGGCACAGAGAACCCCCCTCATAATCAATAAAAATAGGTCAACACGCTGACATCTAATAGTAAAACTTACAAGTCTCAGAGACAAAGAGAAAATCCTGAAAGCCGCTCGGCACAAGAGATCTGTAACCTACAATGGTAGAAAAATTAGACTGGCAACAGACCTATTCACAGAGACCTGGCAAGCCAGAAAGGACAGACATGATATATTCAGAGCACTAAATGAGAAAAATATGCAGCCAAGAATACTATATCCACCTAGGCTGTCACTGAAAATCGAAAGAGAGATAAAAAGCTTCCAGGACAAACAAAACTAAAGGAATTTGCAAACACAAAACCAGCCCTACAAGAAATATTGAAAGGGGTCCTCTAAGCAAAGAGAGAGCCTAAAAGTAACATAGAACTGAAAGGAACACAGACAATATACAGTAACACTCACCTTACAGGCAATACAATGGCACTAAATTCCTATCTTTCAATAGTTACCCTGAATGTAAATGGGCTAAATGCCCCAATCAAAAGACACAGGCTATCAGATTGGATAAAAAAAACAAGACCCATTGATATGCTCTCTGCAAGAGTCTCATTTTAGACGCAAAGACACCCCCAGATTGAAAGTGAGGAGGTGGAAAACCATTTATCATGCTAATGGGCATCAAAAGAAAGCTGGGGTGGCAATCCTTATATCAGACAAATTAGATTTTAAACCAAAGACTGTAATAAGAGATGAGGAAGGACACTATATCCTACTTAAAGGGTCTATCCAACAAGAAGATCTAACAATTGTAAATATCTATGCCCCTAACATGGGAGCAGCCAATTATATAAGCCAATTAATAACAAAAGCAAAGAAACACATCAACAACAATACAGTAATAGTGGGGGACTTTAACACCCCCCTCAATGGGGGGTGTGAAATGGACAGATCATCTAAGCAAAAGATCAACAAGGAAATAAAGACTTTAAATGACACACTGGACCAAATGGACTTCACAGATATATTCAGAACATTCCATCCCAAAGCAACAAAATACACATTCTTCTCTAGTCCCCATGGAACATTCTCCAGAATAGATCACATCCTAGGTCACAAATCAGGTGTTAACCAGTACCAAAAGATTGGGATCATTCCCTGCATATTTTCAGACCACAATGCTTTGAAACTAGAACTCAATCACAAGAGCAAAGTTGGAAAGAACTCAAATGCATGGAGGCTAAAGAGCATCCTACTAAAGAATGAATGGGTCAACCAGGAAATTAAAAAAGAATTAAAAAAATTCATGGAAACAAATGAAAATGAAAACACAACTGTTCAAAATCTTTGGGACACAGCAAATGTAGTCCTGAGAGGAAAGTATATAGCAACACAAGCCTTTCTCAAGAAACAAGAAAGGTCTCAAATACACAACCTAACCCTATACGTAAAGGAGCTGGAAAAAGAACAGCAAATAAAGCCTAAACCCAGCAGGAGAAGAGAAATAATAAAGATCAGAGTAGAAATCAATGAAATAGAAACCAAAAGAACAGTAGAACAGATCAATGAAACTAGGAGCTGATTTTTTGAAAGAATTAGTAAGATTGATAAACCCCTGGCCTGACTTATCAAAAAGAAAAGAGAAAGGACCCAAATAAATAAAATCATGAATGAAAGAGGAGAGATCACAACCAACACCAAAGAAATACAAACAATTATAAGAACATATTATGAGCAACTCTATGCCAGCAAATTAGATAATCTGGAAGAAATGGATGCATTCCTAGAGATGTATCAACTACCAAAACTGAACCAGGAAGAAACAGAAAACCTGAACAGACATATAACCACTAAGGAAATTGAAGCAGTCATCAAAAATCTCCCAACAAACAAAAGCCCAGGGCCAGATGGCTTCCCAGGGGAATTCCACCAAACATTTAAAGAAGAATTAATACCTATTCTTCTGAAACTGTTCCAAAAAATAGAAATGGAAGGAAAACTTCCAAACTCATTTTATGAGGCCAGCATTACCTTGATCCCCAAACCAGACAAAGACCCCATCAAAAAGGAGAATTACAGACCAATATCCTTGATGAACATGGATGCAAATATTCTCACCAAAATACTAGCCAACAGGATCCAACAGTACATTAAAAGGATTCTTCACCACGACCAAGTGGGATTTATCCCTGGGCTGCAAGGTTGGTTCAACATCCGCAAATCAATGTGATACAATACATTAATAAAAGAAAGAACAAGAACCATATGATCCTCTCAATAGATGCAGAAAAAGCATTTGACAAAGTATAGCATCCTTTCTTGATCAAAAGTCTTCAGAGTATAGGCATAGAGGGTACATACCTCAATATCATAAAAGCCATCTATGAAAAACCCACAGCTAATATCATTCTCAGTGGGGAAAAACTGAGAGCTTTCCCCCTAAGGTCAGGAACATGGCAGGGATGTCGACTATCACCACTGCTATTCAGCATAGTATTAGAATTCCTAGGCACAGCAGTCAGACAACAAAAAGAAATCAAAGGCATCCGAATCGGCAAAGAAGAAGTCAAACTCTCACTCTTTGCAGATGATATGATACTTTATGTGGAAAACCCAAAAGACTCCACCCCAAAACTGCTTGAACTCATACAGGAATTCAGTAAAGTGGCAGGACATAAAATCAATGCACAGAAATCACTGGCATTTCTATACACCAACAACAAGACAGAAGAAAGAAAAATTAAGGAGTTCATCCCATTTACAATTGCACCCAAAACCATAAGATACCTAGGAATAAATCTAACCAAAGAGGCAAAGAATCTGTAGTCAGAAAACTATAAAATACTCATGAAAGAAATTGAGGAAGACACAAAGAAATGGAAAAACGTTCCATGCTCATGGATTGGAAGAACAAATACTGTAGGGGTGCCTGGGTGGCTCAGTCATTAAGCATCTGCCTTCGGCTCAGGTAATGATCCCAGGGTTCTGGGATCGAGCCCTGCATCAGGCTCCCTGCTCTGCAGGAAGCCTGCTTCTCCTTCTCCCACTTCCCCTGCTTGTGTTTCCTCTCTCTCTGTGTCTCTGTCAAATAAAATCTTAAAAAAAAACCAAAAACAAAATACCATCAACTTTTTTCAAAGAAATGGAACAAATAATCCTAAAATTTGTATGGAACCAGAAAAGACCCCGAATAGCCAGGGGAATGTTGAAAAAGAAAAGCAAAGCTGGTGGCATCAAAATTCTGGACTTCAAGCTCTATTACAAAGCTGTCATCATCAAGACAGTATGGTACTGGCACAAAAACAGACACATAGATCAATGGAACAGAATAGAGAGCCCAGAAATGGACCCTCAACTCTATGGTCAACTCATCTTTGACAAAGCAGGAAAGAATGTCCAATGGAAAAAAGACAGTCTCTTCAACAAATGGTGTTGGGAAAATTGGACAGCTGCATGCAGAAGATTGAAACTGGACCATTTCCTTACACCACACACAAAAATAAGACTCAAAATGGCTGAAAGACCTAAATGTGAGACAGGAGTCCATCAAAATCCTAAAGGAGAACACAAGCAGCAACCTCTTCGACCTCAGCCGCAGCAACTTCTTCCTAGAAACATCACCAGAGGCAAGGGAAACAAGGGCAAAAATGAATTATTGGGACTTCATCAAGATAAAAAGCTTCTGCACAGCAAAGGAAACAGTCCACAAAACCAAAAGACAACTGACAGAATGGGAGAAGATATTTGCAAATGACATATGAGATAAAGGGCTAGTATCCAAAATCTATAAAGACCTTACCAAACTCAACACCCAAAGAACAAATGATCCAATCAAGAAATGGGCAGAAGACATGAACAGACATTTTTCCAAAGAAGACATCCAAATGGCCAACAGACACATGAAAAAGTGCTCAACATCGCTCAGCATCAGGGAAATCCAAATCAAAACCTCAGTGAGATACCACCTCACACCAGTCAGAATTGCTAAAATTAACAAGTCAGGAAACAACAGATTTTGGCAGGGATGCGGAGAAAGGGGAACCCTCCTACACTGTTGGTGGGAATGGAAGCTGGTGCAGCCACTCTGGAAAACAGTATGGAGGTTCCTCAAAAAGTTGAAAATAGAGCTACCATATGACCCAGCAATTGCACTACTGGGTATCTACCCCAGAGATACAAATGTAGTGATCTCAAAGCATACATGCACCCCAATGTTTATATCAGCAATGTCCACAATAGCCAAAGTATGGAAAGAGCCAAGATGTCCATCAATAGATGAATGGATAAAGAAGATGTGGTATGTACATATATCTAAAATGGAATATTATGCAGCCATCAAAAGGAATGAAATCTTGCCATTTGCAATGACGTGGATGGAACTGGAGGGTATTATGCTGAGCGAAATAAGTCAATCAGAGAAAGACATGTATCATATGATCTCACTGATATGAGGAATTCTTAATCTCAGGAAACAAACAGGGTTGCTGGAGTGGTGGGGGGTGGGAGGGATGGGGTGGCTGGGTGATAGACATTGGGGAGGGTATGTGCTATGGTGAGCGCTGTGAATTGTGTAAGACTGTTGAATCACAGACCTGTACCTCTGAAACAAATAATACATATGTTAAAAAGAAGAAGATAGTAAGAAGGGAAAAATGAAGGGGGGGAAATCAGAGGGGGAGAAGAACCATGAGAGACTATGGACTCTGAGAAACAAAGTGGGGTTTTTAGAGGGAGGGGGCTGGGGGGATGGGTCAGCCTGGTGATGGGTATTAAAGAGGGCACGTATCAAATGGAGCACTGGGTGTTATACGCAAACAGTGAATCATGGTACACTACATCAAAAACTAATGATGTAATGTATGGTAATTAACATAACATAATAAAATAAAATTTTAAAACACACACAAAAATTTAACAACAACAACAAGAAAGGTTGTCATTAAGGATAAGTTGCTCTAATATTCTTACTGTACAAAAAAATTAAAATGTGATTATTTTGTTAAATATTGTATGTATGTTAAGCTAGCTGGAGTGGGCACTAAAAGAATAGATATACAGCATGTACATTACCAAAAAAAATAGAAGGAGAAGATAGGGGAAATTTGAAACATAATCTAAAGAAAACAATCCAAAAAAAGCAAAAAGGGAGGGTGTAAATATAAACAGGAAAAAATACATAGTAAAAAGGAAAATATTTCACAAGCATGAAGATTAAATACAATGCATATAAGAGTGAGAACTGTAATCCAGACCTGGCTCAGGTATTTGGTTAATGTCAGATTAATATGAATCAGGCTGTTCATCATGCATACACAATGGAACAAGGATCTCTCTGCTTCCCTATATCTTAGTTGTTGGAATGAGATTAGACTTCAGATTGATACAATATTTATTCTACAACAATGAAATGTGCAATTTCTTGAGAAACAAGTAAGATCTTTGTACCATGTAGAATCTGAATGTATTATAATTACATTTCATGGGCAAACAATTGGGGTCAGGTCTAATAGAACCCCTCATGTTCCAACTGGTTGGACAGGATTATAATTCTAAATTCTCAAAACATGTAGGACTCTGACTCAAAGTCACCACTAGAACTCCTCACTGTGCTGTGTGCTTATCCAGTGCAAAAATGCACAGACAGTGCCTATCTGTCCTTTCTTGTGGATCCTAAGATTTGAAGCAAATAAAGTTTTGGTCCTCCTTTGGTAATGACTGAGGATTCCTACATTAGTCTGGTTACCAGATCTAGTTAGTTTATGTACCCTAAGTTCAGAGTGAGTTTCTAATAATCACTCAACACAGTGGACTGGGTTGGAATGGACAACTCGTATAAGGCCCAGGGAAAGTTAAAATTATTAAATTCGGGAAAAATAGCTGCCATGAGGTAGACAGAAGAATTGTTTGCTTATCCTCAAAGAGAGGATTCAGCATGGAATGTGAGATACTTACATCCACCCCACGGAAGACTGATATTAAATAGCTTTTCATTTTCATTGGAGAATATACTGGCAGTGATTTTTATAAGCATAGATTCTTCAGTGTAAAGTTGAGCAAAAATGTGATTACCAAAACAAAATTCTTTCCCTGAAGCCTTTTAGGAAAAAGAACTATTTTTCTTGAGCAACTGTTTATTATGTGACAAACTTTGCCACACAAGATAGGGACATATCTGTGTCTAGCTATACCTATATGTAATAAATATATATGTGTGTGTGTGTGTGTGTATGCATATATATATATAGTACGTGTATATATATGTGCATTATATATATATTATTTAATTATATATATACAACATATATATATATTATTTAATTATATATATATAATTAAACCTCAAAGCAACCCTTTGAGAATGAAGAATTAATTTTATTTTACAATAGAAGAAATGGAGAATCAAATTTGGCATTTAGTCCCTTTGGTGCCAGCTCCTCTGCACCATCCTGCAGGTCTGTTTGGGCTGATTTCACCGATTTCCCACCTCCAAGTAAGAGGCAGAGTGGTGAACAACCTAAGCTTTCCAAACTTCCTCTTAAGATTCTTCTGGTACAGGAAGCAGCAAACATTTTCTATAAAGGTCAGACAATACTTTACACTCTGCAGGCCACCTGGTCTCTCTCACAACTCTACTCCATTGTTGCATGAAGACAGCCATACATTCAAAAATGAACGAGAATGGCTGGTTTCCAAAAACTTACAGACACTGAAATTTGAATTTCATGGAATTCTCAGACATCATGAACTATCATCCTTTTGATTTTTTTTCCAACCATCTAAAAATTAACACATGCTTAGTTTATGGGCCATGATAAAAAAGGGCAACAGGACGGATTGGATTCTCAGGCCATAGTTTACCAACCCCAGCACTGGGAAACACCTACAGGAAGGCATTAGCCTCTGCAGGCTTTATTGCCCAGTTTGTGGGGAACCAAAGCAGTCTCCCCTGGCAAAAGAGTTTAGTGAAATCTGGACTAAGGCCTATTGGAAACCAAACCATTCTAATGAATAGTCTCCCTTTGTCTGTGTCTGGCAAGGTTGTTTGTGGCAGGCATGTTCTTTGAATTAAATTTAGCTGTTGGAGTGTAAACACCCTAAGCATTGGTTCATTAGCTTCACAATAAGAAATATCTCAGCATCAAGGATTTAAAAGTCTGAAAATAGCCTCTGGCTAGAAAGAATGAGCATTCAGTCTTTGAATTCTAAATTCTTCAGAAAAACTAAAATGTCTAAATAAATGTAATTGAGAAATCACTTGTCAAAGATAAATATTTCTGGAGACAACATGAAATTCATGAAAATGAAAGTTTTGACAAGTATGGGCATTCTTGAACTTGGGGATTTCAAAGGAGATGGGTCATGTTTCTTATTAGGTTTGGGGATTAGAGAAAGGCACATCATCATCAGAATCGAAGTTCTCCGTCATTTCAGTACTTTCAGTTCTAATTCAAACAAAATTTGAGACTAATGATTCAAGCCCTGTGGGGTTTACAGCAGGAAAATAGTCATTATAATTTGGGGTTTACCAGTTTGTTCATATCACAAAAGTTTTGGCCTGGAAACCCCCAACTCTTACTTCAGCTTCCACCTGCTGAATAAAAGCATCTACCAAGGACAGCCTGAGATTTGCTGCTTCCTCTGAAATCAGTCCTGGCCCCAAACCAAGGTTTTTATTCAACAGCTACCAACAGTAACAACCCTGCTTAAGGAGGCATGGGGATACCGACTGCTTATGCCTCTGGCAAGAGGCACCAGGCCATTATTGGCCTTAAATACCGCTGCCATCTGTTCAATAAACGTTTGTGGAATGTGTCTCCTGCTACTACAAATGGGTAATACACTTTATTACTATTATACAAATTGTCCCTTTTTGCATTCAGGTGTTTCACATAGTGTCTAGATGAAGGATTCAATTAAATGAGGGAATTAGTGACTTCCCAACAAAAGATTTCGTTGCCAAACTTGGATATTTGGCAAGGGTACAGTCAATATTGGCATGGCTCCTCTCTTTGTAGGAATTCTTACGCTTATAAATCACTAGCAACTCTTGAGCACTAACTTTGTGCCAGAAACCCATTTTCCCTATGAGAGAAGTGCTAATGTGATTCTGATTTTGCAGATAGGCAATTGAGACTGAGAAGATAATTGGCCTAGACTGCACAGAGGGGACCAAATTAAGCCCCACACCCATTTCTTTTTGACTCAAAACTCTATGGATTTGGCTACTACTCAATGCAGCCTCTTAGCCCACAAGCTGTTAATGTTCCTCACTGGAGAGCTGACCAGAGAATGATCATTTACACGAGTTCGTGGATTCTCCTTCACAAAGCCCTACCACTCCCATTCTACTTCAGGCATTTCTCGAGAAACAAGGGACTCTCAGAGACATATTCAAATCCCAAATCCAGGAGAATAAAAGCAACAGAACTAGACTTTAGGTAAATAGGTCTCCAGAAAAATCCCTTCACTTTTACTTTTCCCTTCCCTGGTCTTAACTATATCTGGGCTCCATTTGTCAATTTCCAGCCCTGCCCTGTCCTTTCAGCCTTTTCCAAGCGCGCTTTTTGCTGCCTCCTTGGAGTTTAAGTCTTTCTTCTGGGTAGTCGAGGGAGAATGGTAGAGACTGAGGAGGAAGAACAAGGATTCATTATGCACTTAGACAAGAACTTGCCAAGACCAGGATCAAAGATGTAAACTTGTGCATTAGCCAAACATGCAATACATTTGAAAGCAAAAAGTCCTTCTGTTGAGGATGGAGTGTGTAGGAGAACGCAGTAAATGTCTCCTCTGTTCATGTTTGGGGCGGGGGGGGGGATTTGGGGGGGGTTGTTTTGTTTTTAACAGAAATCAAATCATTCTCTGTAAGAATGTGCTTATTAACCGGGTGGGGTCAACACATCCAAATACAGATAAATTAGGCACCAAAAAGTATATAGGTTCAGCCAAACACAACATTCAATCAAGTTTCAATTTAAAAACCGGTAAAAAAAAATAGCACTCCCTAGTTCAATCTGTTGTGTCCTCTGAACATTTTTTCTTTGACGTATCTGTTGTACGGAATCTATGCGGTTGTGTTTGTATACTCTATGGGGTTTGGATCAAATGTTAAGTAAAAACAGTCTTTCTCAACAAAGTGCACAGTAAATGATTGTACTATCATCGACTAATTAGGTGAAACAGGACACACACAGGAACCCACGGGCCTGTTTTAGATAATGAAGTAATTGTTTTGTTTTGTTTTTTTTAAGGGATCAATTTTATATAAAAAAAAAGTCTGAGTTTCTAATATTTAAAAATCCACATGAAATTCAGTTTGTTGACACACAGAAACCATCATTTAAGATTTTTTGAGCCCCAGTCAGCTGAAGCTGAATAGAGGCTGCCTCCTATAGATACAATGTACATAATCCAGTCCAACATTATGCCCAGCCTGGTAAACAAATGTGCTTTATATACCAGGCCCCTGGAGAATTTCAGTTTACAACCTCTGATGCCAAAAAAAAAAAAAAAAAAAGGTAAGGACTTTTCACAAAAGTATGTACTCCATGTAGGAGGAAAAGAGAAATCTTTAGCATTTTAGAACTTCAGGGAATTTTACATCATAAAAGAGTTTCTCCCCTTTCTCCCTTTTCCATATTAAATCCCTATGTTAGAGTTGCTTCCATTAAGAGATATCCTTTGGGTTGATAGGAAAAGCCTGAGAACATCTATCAATACTTGAAACATCCAAGAAATTGAACACATTTGATTATCTGTTCTATATTCAGGAAATTTATCTCAAGAATCACTGAAGATAGTTCAGTTTCCAGTATTGGTCTACACTGGCAGAGAGGAGTTAAAAGAATTGAGTAACTTTTGTGATTTTATCACTGGGATAGTAACTTCTGTAGAATGTTTGGAAACTTTTATAACACAGGAAAAGTTTCGTCTTACAGAATCTTACATAGTCCAAATATCAAACAGATAAACACAGAGCTGCTTTGCTTGAATATGAGGAGGAATTTCCCACCTCTCCTGGAACACTTTGCACAATCCCTAGGGCACAACAAGTAAGAGTGAGAACCATGGGAAAAAATTATGCATTATAGTTTTAGGTCATGTTCAGCTGTAAATATCTATCATGCTTTGACATTGGGATAACATCTGTTTCTCAAAGTCCTCTTACTGGCCATATCACCTCAGGCAGGTAACTTATTATCTCTGAGCTGCTTCTTCCATTAAAAAAAAAAATTATAAAAGGATAATAAAACCTATCATGCAGGTGCACCCACAGGGTGTCTGTTGTGTTTTTGGAGCCCATTTTCCCCTCATTACCAGCCTAATATATTCGGATAAAGTGGACTCCATTCCCCAATACCAAAGGTGACACAAGACATAGGCTGAAGCTAGAAAAAATCATGCCCAGGAGCTCTCAGTAATATGTTTTACTTGGATTACTGAGCTAATAGAATGTAGAAGATCTAGAGCTATTTGCAGGCATCTTTGTCACTATGTGACAGAGGGCTACCTGAGAATGATGCTAACAGAAATCAAATCAAAGCAGAGTAAAGAAAGAAATCTCCCTGGTTCTACTGCTTGAGCGTCTGAACCCAGCATGCCCAGGCTATCCCAGACTTTAGGGGATAGTCTTTATCCCCCATTGTGACATGAGCCAATAGATTTGCTTAATTTAAAAGCTAGTCCATTTGGAGTTTCCCATCATTTGCAGCCAAAAAAGTACTAATAACAGGGTCCTAACTATGCAGTGGTCCTAAAGATTGAATTAAGCCATGTAAATGAAAGCAATATATAAATTAAGTGCCAGTATTAGTTTCCTTAAGTCAGCATTTTGAGAATTCCACCATTCTCATCCAAAGAGAATTTTTGTCTTTTACCAAATTCCATGTATATTATCTTTTCTGATTCAAGGTGAGCCAAAAAACATTACATCTACTTCCATACTTGTTCTTTTTGCTCACAAGCCATGGTTACTTCAACTTCTATTCAGTCTTTAATGTATAACTACAAACAACAGCAAGTCTGCCAATACACTAGATGAAAATTCACTACTAATGTTCGCTAAGAACAAATCAGTCACAAACTCCAGATCCCTCGACTTTTTCAGGGTACTTTTGATTTGCTAAATGCCAAAGACCTCTGGATTTCTAGACCAGGAAAAGTTGTATTATCAGAGCGCTACTACATTTTTTTTTTTTTTTACAACACTACTACATTTTAAAACACAGAAATGAACAAGATCAGGAAGAAGAGCATGGAATAAAATAAGAGAAAAAAAAAAGACTAAGACAAAATCTGATTACTTCAGGAGTGGAGAGAGAGTTGTGAAGAATAATTTGAAATGCAGGAAACTAGTGAGGTCATAGAAACTAAGGGAGAGGACTTTCAAAGTTACAGAAAGCACAGAGATGAAAATGGGAAAACATCCACTGGATTGGTGACCAAGGCTAGAGCACATTCAGTAGAATTAGGGAGGGGAAAGAGATTAGAATGGAAAAAAGTAAAAGAGAGAAAGAAGTAGAGGCAGTGATTATTAGCTATTCTCTTTAAAGTCTGTAGATAGGGGAAAAGGAAGAATTTCTTAAGAAAAACACTTTTGAGTGAACTGAACAAAAATTGATCCATGTCCATGTATTATTCTAATTTCTTATACATAGTACAATTAAGCTAAAAACTAGAATATCAAACCAGCTTCTGGACTGACCTGATAATTCATGCATTTAAACAGACTACACATTTCTTGAAGATAGATAATGATGCGGAAATTTTGGGATTCAGAGTGGATGGTCAAGAAAGAAATATTGAGATGTCTTTGATGCAAAAAGGTGATTTTATTAAAGCACAGGGACAGGACCCATGGGCAGAAATAGCTGCACTGGGGTTGTGACGGGTGACTGGTTATATACTTTTAGTTTGTGGGGGGAGGTTAGGGATAGCTTATGTCTCTAAGGGATTTTGGAAGCAAGGTTTCCAGCACGTTGAGGGGCTAGTTATTGTTAGGAAAAGGTCATTTATTACCATCTAATAACACCTTAGTCATGAAACCCTTCAGATGTTTATTAGTGGACCATATTCTTGGAAAATGACTGCTAACATATATCTTGGGGAGTAGAGAGAAAGGAAGTTTCCAAAGGGATTTTTATATGTTAAAGTAGACTTAGAGGATTCTGGGGGATTAGGATAATGTTAATCTAAAGATAACCTTTGTGGAACAAGGTGGCCGAGTGGTTAAGGCGATGGACTGCTAAAGATAATCTTTTGCCCTTAGTGTAGTACTAACATAGAGGCAGCTGAATTCCTAGCAGAAGGTCACTGACTGTCTCAAGGACTTGTCAATGGGCTGTAAGTTATAAGGAAATTTAATTTTTATTTTGTCTGTTTCTCACTTTGGATAATATCTTCCAATTCTTTAAATTTTCCACATTACCTAGCTCTGTAAATGGGACAGAGGGGCTACAGGAACAAAATAACCATGTAAATGAACAAACAAAAATGTTAATTTTGTCACAGTTAATAAAAACCATTTCAGATTTATCCCTTCTATATAAGAAATATAATCAGTGAATAAATAAACTGGACTCTTCCTATCTTCTATTGACAAAATGATCCAGAAGAACATAAGTTATAGTAATAGCCTTAATGGTTATCGTTTCAAATTCAACAGTTTAAGAAAAAAACAGTAGGCCCCCCAAAAAAGTGTTCTTTTAAAGAAAGACGACTCTGAAGTAATAAAACAAATTTGAAGGAAATTTTTTAAGTGTTCAGAAAATAATAAACTTAGAACCAGATAACATAACTTCACAAAATGTCTGACCCAAGAAAACAATGCTTATTCTTCTAACTGAAATACTGAATTTATGCCTGAAGGAAGAGGTTCTATGGATTGCATATTAGTGGTTTTAATAAAGCATCAGATGGCGAAGCAGGTACAAATCTGAACATAAATCTTTCTTAACTACCCCAAGCTAGCTGCCCATGGTGTTTTAGGTCAGGTTCTTGGAAGCAGAACGTAAGGCCAGGGTACATGTGCCAAGTATTTATTAAGGAAGTGCTCCTACAGAGACTGGTAAAGGAGTAAGTAAAGTAGGATAGGAAGGGGGAAGCATCCAAGAAAGGATGGGATTTTAGGCTAAGTACCAGCCTTGGACCAGATGATTTAATCCTGTACCAGCCAGTCACCGGTATAAGCCACTGATGATGAGCAGGCAGGCAGGCAGCCGGTAAATTTCCAAGTCGGACTGGGGAAGTAGTTGGCTCTAATAGCTCAAGGGTAACCTCTTTTTAAAAAAAAAAAAAAAGTTTAAGGTTCTACTTTAGCAGCAAAGCACACAGAAGTGGGGTGATGGGTACACAGATCAGTAGAAGGGATCACAGGGGATCTGGGGAGAATACCAACATTGCTCATACTTTGGGCTAGCTACTTTAAGTTTTTATTTAAGTTCCAGTTAGTTAACATACAGTGTAATATTAGTTTCAGGTGCAAAATATAGTGATTCAACACTTACACATATATCACCTAGTATTCATCACAAGTGCACTACTTAATCTCCCATCACCCATTTAATCCATTGTCCCACCCACCTCCCCTCTGGTAACCATCAGTTTGTTCTCTATAGTTAAGAGTCTGTTTCTCAGTTTTCCTCTCCCTTTCCCCCCTCCCATAATTGTTTGTTTTGTTTCTTAAATTCCAGATGAATGAAATCATATGGTATTTGTCTTTCACTGACTGATGTATCTCCCTTAGCATAATACTCTCTAGCTCTGTCCACATCATTGCCAATGGCAAGATTTCATTCCTTTTTTTATGGCTGAGCCATATTTCATTGTATATCAGTCATCATCAGGGAAATACAAATCAAAACTACAATGAGGTATCACCTCACACCAGTCAGAATGGCTAAAATTAACAAAAGAATCAACAGGTGTTGGTGAGGATGCAGAGAAAGGGGAACCTTCTTACACTGTTGGTGAGAATGCAAACTGGTGCAGGCCCTCTGGAAAACAGAATGGAGTTTCCTCAAAAAGTTAAAAATAGAACCACCCTACAATCCAGCAATCACACTACTAGGGATTTACCCAAAGAATACAAAAATACTAATTCAAAGGGATACATGCACCCTGATATTTATAGCAGTATTATCTACAATAGCTAAATTATGGGAACAGCCCAAGTGTCCATCTACCAATGAATGGATAAAGAAGATACGGACTAGCTACTTTAGATTAGCTCACTCAGTCTCTCTTCTACTTTCGTTCTACTAATGATGGTAGAAAGTCAAAAACTGTACTTCCCTGACTTCCTTTCAGCTAAGGTTCTGTATTAGAAATAGGTTCTATGAGATTTGGACAGTGGAAATGAGGTAGAGAAATCTTCCTGAAGCTTTGGGCTATTATTGCCATCTAGCAGGATCATTAAAAAACATTAGTATGCCCTGAGCAGAGATGTGGAATACATTCCCCATCTTTGTACAGGTCAAAGTGCAGTGACAGAGCATCAAAAAGAATAAAATACTTAGGAATAAACTTAATCAAGAAGGAGGAAGAGTTGTATACTGAAACCACAATTGATGAAAGAAATTAAAGACGATACAAATAAATGAAAAGATGTTCCATATTTACAGGTTGGAAGGCTTCATATTGTTAAGATGTCCAAAGCAATCTACAGATTCAACACAACCCCTGTCAAAATCCCAATGGCATATTAGGAAAAAAAAAAAAAAAAAAACCCTGGAATTTCAAAGGACTTCAAATATTCAAAACAATCTTGAGAAAAACTGAGCTGTAGGCTTTGCACATCCTGATTTCAAAACGTATTGCAAAGCTACATTAATCGAAAGAGTATGAAACTGGCATAAAGAAACAGACCAATTAAATAGAATAGAAAGCCCAGAAATAAATGCTCATATATACGGCCAAATGATCTTCAACAAGGGTGCCAAGAATAAATGATAGAGAAAAGATAATCTCTTCAACAAATGGTGTTGGGGAAAAAACCCACATGCATACCCACATGCAAAAAAGTGAAGTTGGACCCTTACCTTACTCCATATACAAATATTAACTCAAAATGGTTTAGAGACCTAAATGTAAGACCTAAAACTGTAAAACTCCTGGAAGAACATAAGGTAAAAATCTTCATGACACCGAATTTTTGGCAACGATTTCTTAGATAGAACACCAAAGGCACCTGGGTGGTTCAGTTGGTTAAGCGTCTGCCTTCGGCTCAGATCATGATCCCAGGGTCCTGGGATTGAGTTCTATGTCAGGCTCCCTGCTCAGCAGGGAGTCTGCTTCTCCCTCTACCCCTCCCCCCTGCTCATGATCTCACTCTCTCTCAAATAAATAAATAAAATCTTTAAAAAAAAAAAGAAAGAACACCAAAAGCACAGGCAACAAAAGCAAAAATAGACAAATGGGACTACATCAAATTACTACATCACAGTAAAGGAAACAACAAAGTGAAAAGGTAACTTATGGAACAGGAGAAAATATTCGCAAATCACATACTTGATATGGGGTTAATATTCAGAACATTAAAGGACTCCTACTATTCAACCCCAAATATAATTTGATTTTTTAAATCAGCAAAAAACTTGAATAGACATTTCTCCAAAGAAGATCTATAAATGGCCAATAAGCATATAGATGATCAATATCACTAGTCATCAGAGAAACATACATCAAAACCACAATAAGGCATACAAATGGCTAACAGACACATGAAAAACATGTTCAACATCACTAGCCATAAGGAAATACAAATCAAAGCCACAATGAGATACCAGCTTATACCAGTTAGAATGGCAAAAATTAACAAGACAGGAAACAACAAGTGTTGGCAAGGGTGTGGAGAAAGGGGAACCCTCTTACACTGTTGGTGGGAATGCAAGTTGGTACAGCCACTCTGGAAAACAGTATGAGGTTCCTCAAAAAGTCAAAAATAGAGCTACCATACCACCCAGCTATTGTACTACTAGGTATTTACCCCAAAGATACAGATGTAGTGAAAAGAAGGGGCACATGCACCCCACTGTTCATAGCAGCAATGTCCACATAGCCAAACTGTGGAAGGAGGCAAAATGCCCTTCAACAGATGAATAGATAAAGAAAATGTGGTTCATATATACAATGGAATATTACTCAGCCATCAGAAAGGATGAATACCCACCATTTGCATCGACATGAATGGAACTGGAGGGGATTATGCTAAGTGAAATAAATCAAGCAGAGAAAGACAATTATCATATGGTTTCACTTATATGTGGAACATAAAGAAAAGCATGGAGGACATTAAGAGAAGGAAGGGAAAAATGAAGGGGAGGAAATCAGAGGGGGAGATGACCCATGAGAGACTCTGGACTCCGGGAAACAAACTGAGGGTTTCAGAGGGGAGAGGGGTGAGGGGATGGGTTAGCCCAGTGATGGGTATTAAGGAGGGCACATATTGCATGGAGCACTAGGTATTATATGCAAATAATGAATAATGGAACACTACCTCAAAAACTAATGAAGTACTGTATGGTGACTAACATAACATAATAAAAAAATTTTTAAGGTCACATAATGGTACTTACTTGAGAAAAGAAGAGCTTTGCAATGAGATGGCTCTGGATTTAAATACTATCTCTCCTGGTAAATTACTTTGTAATTGTAAGCAACTTTTTAATGCTGCTGAGCCTCATTTTCCACCATTAAGAGAAGAGTAAGGCACCATATCCTAGGATTAAGTGATGTACAGGAAAGCGACTATTTTGGTGCCAGTCACATAATAAATTCATTTCCTTTTTTTCCCCCTGTATCTTTCACAAAGCATAATACAAGTGTCCACCAATGGTAGGCACTTGACAAATTTTGCCCAACTGCACTCAGGCCTCTAAGATACCCAAAAATTCTCTTCTGCCCCCAAGGCTCAGACAGACTCAAAGCTAAATGCCTAGGGCCATCCTCCAAATTCAGATTGTTCAATTTTTCTTAAGCTCTGATGCAATGCAAGCAATGCTGAAGATTTTAGGGTCCTTATGGTAGTCAGTTTCTGAAAGGGGCCACCATAAACCCTGCACCTTCTGGTATTCATACCCTTGTAATCCCTCCCCTTGAGTGTGAGTTTTACCCAGTGATTTGTTCTAGTGAACAGAATACAACAAAGGTGATGGAATAGCACTTCTGAGATTAGGTTATACATGGCCAACTTCCTTCTTGCTAATACAATCTCTCTCTCGTCTGCTTGCTCTGATGAAACTAGCTGCCATGTTGTAAATCACCCTGTGGGGAGACTCACACGGCAAAGAACTGAGGACTACCTCCAAACAACCACCAGTGGGATACTGAGCCCCTTAATCCAATAATACTTGAGGAACTGGATACCACCAACAACCATGTGAATGATTTTGGAGGAAACAGATCTTTCCCTAGTTGGGTCTTAATAGGAATGCAGCTCCAGTCAGTGTCTTGGCTGTACCCTGTTGACAAACCTGAAAGCCAATGACCCAGCTGATCTGTATCCAGATCCCTTATTCATGAAAATTACAACATGGTAAGTATACATTGTTTTAAGCTGTTTTAATTTTTTTAATGCAGTAGATAACAATATAGACCCTTTACTCCAATGGAGTACATGGCGCTACCCCTGGATCTGACCTTGCTCTCATTGCCTCCCAATGAGGACAAGATAATCACAGACAAATAATCGGAAACAATACAGTATAGCAAAACTAATCTGCAATCTGCAGTCCTCCTGATTTTAGCTGGTATCTAAGGCAGTCAGGAAAACTCTGGGGTTAGGTTTAGAGGCCCTGACCTTGCATTCATAGGTGTTTCCCAACAGGACTAATGAGATTTGACCTTCATTCCATTTCAGAGTGGTCTTCCTGCCATTCTCCACCTAAAGCTACCTGGCAGAGTCATAACGTAGTGCTAGCACCAGAGGCCTTAAGAAAATGGCATTACTATTAGCCTTTCAAATGCACTGAATTCCAGATATTAATAAAATCAATCCTTAGAGCCAATCAATAAAACAATCTTTGAAGAAGAAGAATTTTTGTGCACTTCAGTAATGAAATTTCCACTGTTCCATTTCTATTCTCTATG
This sequence comes from Mirounga angustirostris, assembly GCF_029215605.1. NCBI lineage: Eukaryota > Metazoa > Chordata > Mammalia > Carnivora > Phocidae > Mirounga > Mirounga angustirostris. The sequence goes on along the minus strand of NW_026991712.1, from coordinate 17,806,891 downwards.
GGGCCTGGAATGATGCATCTGTGTCTTTTTCTGGTGATTCATTTCTACCCTATGGCACCCACATTGGTCCTTAAAACACAAACACACCCCTGATATTTTAAGCATGGGCAAATAACCATTAGAAAAGCTGAATTAGCCGAATTGACATTGCTTAAGACTAAAACCAGAGGAAAACTGTCCCCCCATTAGAACTGAGGTATGGTCCTTGCCCCTTGCCAAAGGTGCCATAACCCTCTGTGCCATCTTGAGGGCCCCAGCTGTGCCAGGGTCAGTACTGTGTACTGGGTCAGTACTCCACTGAATCCTGACAAGGCTGGAGGTTCAAGTGGCTGAATTTACTTTCTACAGGCATGAATTTAATTCTTTATTAACATAAGGGCGAAAAACTAAATTTTTACCTAGCTATAATTTCTAAATCATATGGAGGATTGTAGGTTCCTATTTGTGATTTGTTAGCTTACCTGTCTTCTAGATGGACAAATCTTTCTGTGTATATTCTCACTGCACTGCATAGGTTTTATCCCCATTTCACTGATGAGGGGAATCAAGCAGGGAAAAGTAGCTCTAGGTCTACACAGCCAACACACAACACGGCTCTTTGGAATCTATCACCTCTCCTTGTGGCCACAAGGTAGACTTCTCTTAATGGCTTCTCGAGCCCTTCTGCGAAGATGGTTTTCTCGCCTCTGGGCAGGTATTCTAGTCACTTACCTTTCTCATTAGTATTCCATCAAATCTTTCCTATATTCACTTTTGCATATCGGGAGAATACGTTTTGTAATGAGTCAGAAAGGCCTGATGACTTACAGTCTCTTGGCAACGCATTCTGGCAGCAAAGTTGCCTGAGGACTTATCAGGTTAACGTATGTGTGTTTTTGAATTTCTCCACTCCCACTCAGAGGGAGAGAGATATTCCCATGAGCAGCACTATGTCTAGATTGAGACTGAATTAATTTGCAGGCACTTATCCCCTTGCCTAAAAAGGTAAGTAAAAAAAAAAAAAAAAAGACATAGAAAATCCTATTGTGTCAGCAGGTGCTTATAGCATTCACAGCCTTGGATTTTTAACATACCCCTAAAAGACTGTTTTCCTCATTGAGGAAGGCTGAATAAGTAGGTGTCTTTGAAGCTAGAGACTTAAAACTCTGTCCAACACAGTCGATGCAAACCAAAAAACTACTGCAAGAAAATAAAATGAAAGGCTTTAAATTCCTCAAAATTTTAGTTATTTACTAACCTTTTGAAATGGGTATCTATGTGTAAACAGTAATTTCTTATTTTGCTATGGAGGATTTTGTCTTTTCAGGGAAGGATACAGGGACCCAAACCTCCTTTCCTACTATATTCCAGAATTAGGTGTTTTCTTATCAGTTACTAGCCCAAAAGGACAAATCGACCAGCTTTTGTGGCCCTGTCAATTTTGAAATATTTAAGACCATGGAAAACTGAGTAAAAGAAGATCAAAAGACATCTCTGTGCCGCTTTGAAAACTGCTTAAGGACAAGAAGCAGTGTCACTTATCCCTTGAGCTGCCCTGTGGACACTAACTATAATACTAGAGGTATACTAAGAAATCGTATTGTTTTACAACAATCCTATAAAGCAGGAATTGACATCCCCATTTTATAGATAAATGTCAGTTGCTGACCCCAACTTACAGTTAGTACGGAGCAGGCATTCCCTTAGAATTAGAGAAGAGGAGAAGCAGGGAGGGGAAGGAGGGAAGGAACAGATTGGCAAGTAGTTCTCATCTACTCTCCCACCACTTCAGTTATAACAAACAGGTGTATTTAATTTGGTCTTCCCTTTCCTTGCTCTGTCCCCTAAAGCAGGTGCTATATGATGGTGGAATAATCTAAAAGGCAATAGGATGAAAAGAAGGAGCAATGGTCCACAATAATCCAGGAAAAAAAAAAATCTTTCTAGTGTTAGCATGATAGTAAATGCCCCTTAGACATTTTCTTTTAAAGCAGAGCACTGTGGTATTGAGAACAAGAGCCAGCAGGCAGGGTCCTCATTATGGTTCTTATTAGCAACTACCAGTGTGACTCTGAGACTGTACTTAAACTGTTAGTTTCATCATCTGTAAAACGGTAATTTTCATATTGGGGTTTCTGGGATAACTGTAAAAGATAGTATTGGTGACAGAGCTTGTCAAATGACTGTCACAATATTTTCATGAAATTCAAATCTGAGAAGTAGTCAGGAAACTACAGTCATCATCATGATCATATAACAGGATCAAGAGATCCTGGTGTGCATTTAAAAAAATGGGCAGAGGGTATATGAATCAAAAAAGTTTGGAATTCCATAGCTTATCATCATTAGCCTAGAATTTCTACTTGCAATTACATAGGCTTTGAGTCACTAGTCTGGTTTCTGAAATTAGCCTTCTACAGTCCAGCCAAAATGACACTCACATGCAACCAAAGGAACGAGAGTTATCTTGAGAGAGATCAATTTCTCTTGGTTCACACAGGTTACAATCTAGGGACAGACTCCTTTGCAGATGCAAAGATATTGAAGATTCTGCTTCTGGCCGTGGTAACTGGAAAGACACCCAACATCACTGGTCATCAGGGAAGTGCAAATTAAAATCACAGGGGAAGGAGAAGGGAGGGGAAAAATAAAATAAGATGAAATCAGAGAGGGAGACAAACCATTAAGAGACGTGGAACTCTAGGAAAGAAACTGAGGGTTGCTGGAGGGGAGGTGGGTGGGGGGATGGGATAACGGGGTGATGGGCATTAAGGAGGGCACATGATGTAATGAGCACTGGGTGTTCTATGCAACTGATGAATAACTGAACTCCACCTCTGAAACTAATGATACACTCTGTTAATTGAATTTAAATAAGATTAAAAAAACAAAACAAAACATGAGATGCTGCTCCACATCCCCTCGGAGAGCTAAAATTCAGAAAGGCAAAAAGACAAAAAGCAGAACCAGACTTAGAAATACAGAGAACTGACTTTTGCCAGTGGGGAGGGGAGTAGGAGATACAGGCTTCCAGTTTTGGAATGAAAAGTGATGAGAAGAAAAGGTACAGTTTAGGCAACAGAGTCAACAACACAACAATAGCATTACACGGTGACAGTTGGTAACTACACCTGTGGTGAGCATAGCATAACGTATAGAGACACTGAATGACCATGTTGTGCACCTAAAACTAGTATGACAATGTGCTATCCTCAAAAATTAAAAGAAGAAAGTAAATCTCCAGGCATGGGAGATTTTTTCTCTCCTTGTTTGGGGCATATTCTTTGAACTTTTAATAAAAATAGTAAATGTATTTGATTAAAAATAAACTACCAGTAAGATATTTTTAAATGTAGAACTCATACCTTGCTAACAGGAATGTAAAATGCTACAACTACTGCATAGTTAACTATTTTTCTTTCTTGGCAACTAATAAGCAGAGGAGAAACACTTTAAGACCATGCAAATGTGTTGCTGCTTCTAAAAAACTTTCTTAGATTAAACATTCACTGATAAGTCTTGCCTGAAACAATCTTCAGTATGATGACTGCAGGATTAGAAGTAACCAACACCTGCAGTCTCTCCACATTTACCATCAGACACAGCACTCCACTCTAAGAGCTTCTTTGTCCCCTATCTTTGTATTTATTATCAGAATGAGTGCATACTGTTTTTTTCAACCACTGACAGATAATTCAATACTGTCGATTATTTTGCACTCAAATAGTCCCAGTTTTGGTCAATAGGAACCCCTTCATGTTGACTCCCATGTCCTTGGGATATGTCCCCTTTTTTTAAAAAAACACTTTATTATCTCTTGACTCTTCAAAACTTTTAGAAGTAAATCCAGTAGGAATGTACCTATTCTGTTTGTAAACTCCTTTATATCCAAATCCTCCCTCTCACTCATGTCTATCTGTATTTTAATTTTTAATTCCAGCATAGTTAACATACAATGTTTCAGATGTACAATACAGTGATTCAACAATTCCCTATTTTACTCAGTGCTCATCAAGTATACTCTTAATCTCCTTCACCTAGTTCACCATCCCCCTACCCACCTTCCCTCCGATAAGCATGTTTGTTTTCTATAGCTAAGTCTTGTCTGGTTTTTGGCCTTTTTTCCTTTGTTCATTTATTTTGTCTCTTAAATTCCACATATGAGTGAAATCATATGGTATTTGTCTTCCTCTGACTTATTTCACTTAGCATTATACTCTAGATCCACCCATGTTGCAAATGGCAAAATTCCACTCTTTCTTATGGCTGAATAATATTCCATTGTAAATATACACCACAACTTTATCCATTCATCTATCAAGGGACACCTGGGCTGCTTCCATAATTTAGCTATTGTAAATAATGCTGCTATAATAGGGGTGCATGTATCCCTTCAAATTAGTATTTTCATATTCTTAGGGTAAATACCCAGTAATGTAATTACTGGTTCATAGGGTAATTCTATTTTTAATTTTTTTGAGGAACCTCCATACTGTTTTCCACAGTGGCTGTCCCAGTTTACATTCCCACCAACAGTGCACAAGGGTTCCTGTTTCTCCACATCCTTGCCTATTTAATTTTCTCTATTCTGACAGGTGTAGGGTGATAGCTCATTGTGGTTTTGTCATAGCATTTCCCTGATGAGTGATGCTGAGCATCTTCTCATGTGTCTGTTGGTTATCTGTATGTCTTCTTTTTTTTTTTTTAAAGATTTATTTATTTATTTGAGAGAGAGAGAATGAGAGACAGAGAGCATGAGAGGGAGGAGGGTCAGAGGGAGAAGCAGACTCCCTGCCGAGCAGGGAGCCCGATGCGGGACTCGATCCCGGGACTCCAGGATCATGACCTGAGCTGAAGGCAGTCGCTTAACCAACTGAGCCACCCAGGCGCCCTATCTGTATGTCTTCTTTGGAAAAATGTCTGTTCATGTCTTCTGCTCATTTCTTAATTGGATTATTTGGGTTTTGGGTGTTGAGTTGTGTAAATTCTTTCATGTCTGTCGTAGCCCCCCTACTAGGCCAACAAAATCCCTAAGAGGGAAAATAATGTTCTAACTCTATCCTCAGGACCTAGGGCATACTAAGTGCTATATGCTCATACACACACACACACACACACACACACAAGCACACTTCTCTCCCTTTTATGAAGTTAGATCTGTATAAATATAAAAGATAATCATTTCCCTGGTTCCCAGCACAGAGCTTTTCATATACCAAGTGCTCAGTAAGCATCTTTGGGAAGAACTGAAACTATTACTTAGAAGAGGGACAGATCTCTGAGCAGAAATTCATAAATATATCCGCAATGCTGGGCAATGAGGTATAGGATGTGACGTGAAAAAAAATTCAACATGTGGTTTTTCTGATCAGCTGTCCCTTTTATTCTGTCTTTTGCATGTGGTAGTGACAGGGATTTTTGTGGGCAATGCCCAAGTTTCCTAAGTGACTCAGCCTTGTTGCCCCACGTGTTGCCAAGAGCTAATTGCCTTCATGCTGCTCCACCTAATAGTAATGACAACCACCATGCATTGAGTGTATTTTAAGTGCCAGGTACTGAGATGGATGGTGACCCTCCTCAATCTGTTCCTTGCACAGTAAAAGGAGCCAAGGAGTATACCTTTATGTGACCCCAAATTATTAGCACTAAATCAAATTCTACCAGAAAGCCTTTTCTCTAATCATCTTCCATGGAGCCAGTTGTCTTCCCTAGTTAACAAGTTGAAGTCAATGTGGTAATTTGCCAGGTGTCTGCTAGTAATCAGTATCATCTCCACCCCTCTTATGCTCTCGATTGTACCATCAGGTATAGGGTGCCTGGAAAACACATATCCCTGATCCCTTTGCCAGGATGGGAGTTAGATTCAGACAATGAGAGACCCTTGTGTGAAATTTGGAAGGCGGAAGAGAAAGAAATGCCACCACCCTGCTGCCAACACCTCCCAACACACACTCACTCCATTCCCTAGGAGCAAGGCTCTCATTGACTTGATTCTTCCTTTGCCAGGCAACAAAATCAAGTTCTAACATTACTGTATCAATTGATTTTACTGATCAAGGCAATTTTTCTAGATCAAAACATTCTGGCTGGGACACACTGACCTATAATAAAGTTATCTTTGATCCATGACATACTTTGAGCATAAACATGTTCACTGTTTAAATTCTAAACATTTGCATTAACTTTATATTTTCAAAGGAGAAAAAAATCATCACCAGGGGAATTTAACACAAATGTTGCTGTCTGCTTAATTTTTTTTTTTCTTCTAAGGTTAGAGAATCACCAAAATCCCAAACACCTGAACAACAGGTAGGTAAAGATGGCGAATAAGGGCATTTTAGATGTAGAGACTATCCTGATTAAAGGCATGAAAAACAAGGAAAAAACAAAAAAGGATGGTTTTGTTTGGGTTTTTTTTTTTTTTAAGATGCAGGAAGAATAAATACATTCAAACGTATTCAACTAGGAGTTCTATTCTTTCGACTTAGAGCTCAATTGAATATCCTAGTACTGTAAAAAAGATTTTTTAACATTCTTTGAACTCAATAAACCTAACATCTCACTTGTACAATGAAGCCTGCAGTTAATGTAACTAACCGTCTAGATTTGACCAGATTGGAAGTGTTCCCAAGACACAAGATTTGGGATTGAAACAAGGTAAGTCCTAGGCAAACCCGGACAAGTTGGCTACCCTACCTGCACACAGGAAACAAAGACCTCATAATGTCCTTTATAACCCATAAGGTTTTACTTTAATAAAATGGCTAGAGGAAAATCTTCTATTCATATAACCATTTTTACCTCATACACATTATTGCCACAGCTCTTAAGTTAGTAGTTCTCAATCTCAATTATGTATTAGGATCACTTTGGGAGAGGCTTTAAAAGCGGGGTGCCTGGGAACTACCCCCCACCCAACACACACAAATTAAATCAGGCTTATTTTGTGAAACTCCCTGCTAAGTACAATATGCAGCTGAGTCAGTAAAAGCACTGACTGGTTTAAGTCTCAAGAGTTCCACTTTACAGAAGAACATGGAGTCTGAGTGACTAACATCACAGGGTCCCTAATCTTCTAGAGGAATGAAGGAGCTACAATGACACCTGAAATTATTCTGATTCAGATAAGGATCAAAATCTCTCCCCTGCCAGACTACAGTATGTTTTAGGGGTAATTAAGAGGTTAAAGAAGTAAAACAAGTGGAGTAATCACACAGTTAAGCCCCATTGTTTCAGCAAACTTTCCCCTTTAGAGGAGATTTTACTGGACACATGCACTTGAGGGGAAAAGAGGACATACCTACCCCCATTCTTGCTACTTAAGAGCATTCTTCAGGGAAGACAAGGAGTTACATTTTGGCTAATGATGAGGTTTGGGTGTTACTGCATGAGGGTCATGAGTTCAAAGCCGACTCACACAAAACTGTAGTTTTCAGGAAGAGGAACAGCAAGCAGAAGCAGGACAAGTGCTCAGAGAAAAAGCAAAGATAACAGTCCTTAGAGAAGATCAAACTGAGAGATTGTGGAATCTGAGTCGGCTTCCCTGTTTTCCTACAAAATCTTTGGTAAAATCTTTCCTTTTTCATGAGTTGTGGAGTTAAAGCAGGTTTAGAAGATGCAACTATGTGGATGGGAGAATTGTCCCATTTGGGTTATATTAGGAATGCTTACACATCCCTATATTCAGGTAGTAAATATTCATCAAGTATCTGCTATGTAGTAGACACCAGGCTAGTCTCTGGGGATAGAAAGATAGAGAAGGCATGCTCTCTGCCCTAAGGAAGGTTATAAACAATCCAGACTTTGCTGTCTTACCTTCTTAGTAAAAATTTACTCTCTGATCATTCCATCTGAAATGAAAGATACTTAGGGATTGTGCCATCATTACTGATAAACCAATATACCTCAAAATGAAGAATCCTCAGTAGTACTGTTTCACTGTCTTACTTCCACGTGCTTACTGTGGCTCAGTGGAAAGAATCAGGACCTCAGCCAATCTATCCACTGAGGTAAACATTGGCCCATTGAATCTGGAACTGGTAGCCTGGGAGCAACTGAGTTACACTCAGATGGTGAGCAAATTTCAAACAGAGCTCCCTGACAGGATAGCCATGCAGAGTTGTGTAGGCTGTGCATTATGCAAATGCTAAATTCAACCAGCGCTCTGCTTGGGAAGTTTGGTACCCTGGAACAGAACTGCATCCACCATAAAAAACCTGCTGGGTTTTTCGTTTGTTTTTGTTTATTTTCAATTAATCTAATTCACATCAAGGCTCAGTTTGTCCTCAGTAGTTCCTGGAGTCTGGGTGGATATGCTGTAGCAAAGATACCTAACAACTCCCCTGTAAAGATGGAACAGCACAGAATAGACACTTAGAAACACATCTGGACTCCAGAAATCATCTCCTGGAGTTTAAATTAAAAGTTATTTAGGAGGAGTTCTCCCGACCCAACCCCTTAGTGCTCATTTATGTGTCTGCATCTGCCTCTGTTGTTCTGGGATTTGCACTGGTCGTAGGAAGGACATTGGGCACACAGAAAATGTAGGAATGGTCCCAGTGGCCATTAAAGATGTAGCTGTGAACTTCACCCTGGGGAATGGGCTTTACTGGCTTTTTCACCAAAGAAATTCTACAGAGATGTGCTGTGAGAAACCTTCAGAAACCTGGTCACAGTAAGGGAAACAATGTGGGAAAGGTTTCATTTCTCACCTAGGTTTCCAAAGACATGAAAGAAATCACCATGAAGAAAAACCCTACGAATGTAAGAAATGTGGGAAAGCCTTCCATTTTCGTGAATCTTTTCAAGTACATGAAAGGATTCCTACTGGAGAAAAACACCCTTCTAACGTAAAGAATGTGGAAAAGCCTCTGTGGCACACAGGCTTTCAAAGACCCATGACCACAGGAACATGGGAGATGCACTTTATATGCATAAAGAATGTGGGAAAGCCTTACATTGTTCCATTTCACAGAGAACACATGAAAATGGAGAAACGTTATCACTGATAACAACTGGAGAAGTAATTAAATACCATCAAACATTTTGAGCACGTGGAAGGACTCACAGAAAAACCCTGTGAATGCACAGTGTGGTCAAGTTTTCATTGCTCACCTATGTCTCCAAATACGTGAAAGAAATCACAATGAAGGGAAACAATATAAAAAGTATAACAACATTTTCAGTTCTTCCAGTTCTCATCGAAAATGTGAAAGTACTTCACACTGGAAAGAAAATATGAATGGAAACAACACGGCAAAGCCTACAGGAATACAGTTCATTACAAGCACATGAAAGAACTCATACTGGAGAGAAACCCTCTGAATGTTGAGGTGTCATCAAAGTTGAGGAAGACATGAAAGAAATCATACTGAAGAGAAACTCTATGAATGTAAAAAATGTCGTAAAGCCTTCAAATATTACAGTTCCTTATAAATACACCAAAGGACTCACACTGGAAAGAAACCCTATGAATGTGAAAAATGTAGTAAAGCTTTCAGTTCTTCCCATTCTCTTCAAAAACATGAAAGAACTCACTGGAGAGAGATCCTATGAATATGAGGAATGTGGGAAAGCCTTCATGTCTCATGCAAACTTTAGAGGACCTGTGAGAGTGCACACTGGAGACACACCAGGTAAATGTGCAGAATGTGGGAGAGCCTTCTGTCACCCCAGGTCCTACCGAAGGCATGAAAACACTCACTGGATAAAAACCTCTAATGTACATGGTATAAGAAAGACTTCAGTTGTCCCTTGTCCTTAAATGTGAAAACTCTTGCTGAAAAGAAATATAAAGTAACATGAGAAAGCTTGATGGGAATTATCCATAGTGTTCCAGAAAACTTTCAACACAGTAGAGTTGTTATTAAAGTTGTGTGTATGTGTGTGTATATATTTTTATATACACACACATACACACATATTCTGTTTACCAAGCCTCTTTCTAAAAGCACATCATCATAATGTGAATTTCTACTAATTACTCTCAGAAATGAATATTGAGGTGAGAGAATTCTGAGTTGTCTTTCAACAATAGTACCTAAGATTACAGGTAGGATTTTTTCCTAAATCAGTTAATAATATTTTCTCTTTCCATTTTGAAGCTTGTTGAATCCATGGGTGAATTGAAGTCTATTTCTAATATGTAATTAGTTTAAGTTTTTGTAATTTTTTTTGTGTTTAAGGGCCATTGAAAAATTATAGTTTGGTATTTGTTGGTATTTTCTACTGGTCTTGTGCAGCAGTTCCTGGATATCCTTAATCCATTATATGTATTGTACTTTTCCTGCTGAGAAAGCTATTTATTTATTGATTGACTGACTGATTGTGGTAGAAAATGAAAGGCTCCTATACTTTTTTTTTTAAGATTTTATTTGTTTGAGAGAGCATGGGGAGAGGGGCAGAGAGAGAGAGAGGGAGAAGCAGACTCCCCACTGAGCAGGGAGCCTGATGCAATGCAGCACTCTATCCCAGGACCCCAAGATCATGACCCGAGCCGAAGGAGGACACTTAACAGACTGAACCACGAGGGACCCCTCATTCTCCATAGTAATAGTTGAAATAGTTTTATTTATGGCAAGTTGAAAAAATTTTTTTTAAATTAAGGTTACTTAGGAAACTAAGAGGAAGAAGAATTCTTTTCTAAGACTCAAACATTATCACAAAGAAGAGTTTTAAGAAGATTAAGTGTATCTCAAATAGCACAATAACTGTTTAGACTATGAAAACAAGAGCAAACTTAGGAGTTATAGCCTTCAGGAACCTCCCCAAAGATACAAGCCTATGATTTTTAAGGATAAACATGTAAACTTTAGTGGGTACCTAGAAATGGAACCCCAAACTAAAGCCACTAAAGCCTTAAAAGATGCAAAGATGACCTTCACGCAAAGACCTCCATGGAGAAGAGGATGTGGGCCAGTGCTCAGACAAAAAACCCATGTATGCAGAGTCCCTGCAATGGAAAGAGGGCTAGGGTATTTGAGAAACAGGTTGGAATGGAGTGGTCCAGGAAGGTATTAGCACCAAATGCTGTCAGAGACATCACATAGGGCTTTATGCAACAGGGTAAAGGGTTTTTTTTTTTTTTTCCCAATTCTAAGTGTAATTGGAAACATTTAGTGACTTTAACCAGGAGCATTTTGTAACCAGATTTGTGTTTTGTTTTGTTTTTTTAAATCACTCTGGTTGCTGTGCAGAAAGTGAGTTGTTGGAAGAAAAAATAATTCTGTTGGACAGCAAATTTGACCAAAAGTCAGTAGGAACAATGGGTTTAACATGTGTTCCCATCATTTACTAGAGAATTCTTAAGTCAGGTCCCAGATCCAAATGGGAAAGGAACTGACAGAAACATAAACCCATGGGTAGCTTATGTCTATATAAATGTGTGTATTCAAAAACTGTTGAATAAGTAAAGGAATTTTAATTCCTTCTCATTCCAAGGTGCAAAAAGACTCCATTTCCTATGTTCACTACCCCATGAGAATTTGAAGGAGGGTGGACTGTTGCCATATTCTTTCCTTTGAATTCCAGAATCAGAATAAATGGGGATTTACAACAGTCACATGTGCCATTATTACAGACATTTTGTGTGCACTCCAGGGGAACAATGAGTAGTAACACTGGATACAACTAAATGGCTTATTCATTATAATCACCAGAGATTCAGAATGCATGTGTCAGGATCAATGCTTTCAGTCTTCACGAACTATAGTTTTTCAGTACATCGTAATGACTGTTTTACAAGTGGGTCTATTGAACAGTTATAGGAACCATTACACACACCTACAACTATGCAGATCCTGGGTTCCAACGTCAAACATAAACTACAATATTCTACTCATTAAATCTTGAGTCTCTCTTTAAAGCTTATGATTTCATCTTCTTAGTCCTAATTTTAATGAGATTCAACAATCCTCACCTTTGAAATTGCATTTATCTTTGTCATTAAAGAATCAAGGGTTCTTTTATTTTGGGCTTAATTGTGATGAATACATTTCATGCTGATGATTACCTAAGTAACATCAGAATGTTTGAACATTAAACTCAGCACATACATTCTTTCTTCTAAACTTGAATAACTGTGCAAATACCATCACAAGTTTCAAAGTATCTCTTCTTAGTGGGCAACTCATATGTGCCATATTTTATTAGTGGAAGTTTTGATGTTGACAGAGGGCAGCATAACTAAATTTACACATGTGACCATGCCAAAGAGAAAAATCAACTTCTTCATTCTTCTAAAAGCTTTGGCAATTGATTCCAATGATGAATTAGGGAGAACTATCACAAAATAGTGTTTCTTCTACAAAATTCCAAATCTTGTCAATAGTTTTCAGAAATCACTGATAGACCACAAAAAGTTAGAGTGCTCAAACAGGTCTTTGACCTCTTACCAATAATTCCTGTATGTAAAGCATGAAGCCTGACAAAAGGTTAGAAAATTTCAAAAACATCAGAACTCCATCAGACTGACCTCCCAATTTCCTTTTCTATTTTTTGACTAATACAGTAAGATTATGTTTCTCTTGAAGAACAACTTCACCTTCTCTCTGTTGGTCATATTGATACAATCATTCTGTCATAAAAAATGTTTAATCGATGACTATTAAGAATATACCCTCTGGGTATATAAAGTCATTTAACTGTTTAGATTCATTCCCCAAGTTAACTTTAGGATGCAGTTTGTTAAGAGAAATGTCTAAGCAGCAGTTTTGGATTTACCGATTTTTTCTTTTTTTAATTGCTTGTATCACAGATGATAGGTGGGGAGGGGATAGAGAAAAGAGAAAGGGAAAATGAAAAGAGAACAAGAAGGTAAAAGAAATTAGGAAGATGTATAGAAACTCGAGGGGAAAAAAGAAAAAGTAGTTGGGCCATGTGGCTATCTGGAACTAGCCATAAATATTTTATTAAAACAACTTTGATACCAATCATAGCTAAGAATAAAGGTTTTAAAAAGAAAAACTCAGCAGACAAAATTTAAAGAAGTCAATGAAATTATCACTGATACTAAAGAATATACTTGCCAAGTTACTAGGATTGACACTAACATTCTGTATATTCTAACTGGCCTTGCTGCTTTGGAGACAAAAGTGAAAAACCCACTTACTAGTAATGTGTTAGCAATAATCAGTTCAGAATAAGAACACTTCACATTAGCATTCTTAAAACATAGACCAATATTGGAGAGAGGAATAAGATCAATGCAAATTATTTCCAATTTAGGTGCACCTTGAAAAGACTTGTCGCAGAGGCAATTTTACTGCCTAACATCGATAGTTTTTGTTGGCAAATGGTATTTCCTTTCCAAACAACCATGAACCTATACATCACTCTCTCTCGCTTAGATCAAGTCAATTGTTAGAACTAATGTTCTATTTTGATTTTTTGTAACAAAGTTACTTAACAAAAAATTTGAGACCTTCATCTGATGGATAATTATGAACATGGGAACCCAGAAATTTATATTGTAATGAGAAAGATGTGTATTTTTGTAAAAATTTTGGAATGACCATAGTTTCAATAAATTTAGGCTATATCTTGCCAAGCTTTGTATTCAAGATAAACATGGCTAAGATTAGAAAAGGCTGACATAGAGGGCACTTGCTGAGAGCCAGGGTCCTAGAGTTCAGTCCATGGTTCCTAGGAGGACTTGATACGTGGCCAGCGCAAATTTCCTCATGGAGGCTTTGACACCACCCATAAGACAGAGGTCTAAGGGGAATGAATGGGCTTATTCATGTGAGTCATAATCCTATCAGTCATGGGCTGGTTCATTTCCTATCAGGTGTGACATGATAATTTTTAATGAATTCTACTGTATCAAAATAAACTTTTTCCCTATTTATATAAAGTTTATGCCTTTTGCTCTTACTACAAAAATAGTCATCCCTTTGAGAGTGGAATGGCTTGGTTAAAATCGATCACAGAATAATTCATTTTAATTTTGACCCTGTCAAACTTCAGTGATTAACATTTCATCGTTTGTGCCATTGGACAGTCTCTCTATATTTGAAAACAAGACCTGGAAACTGGAGTTGTCAACCTTCCTTTTAAGCTTTTGGCATAGCTATAATTTTAAGGGTGTGTTGGGCAAGAGAAGAAAGTTCTGACTCAAGGCAATACTACAGCCCTTTGAAATAAGGGCTTCTCTAACATGTGTTCAGACTTTCTTATGCGGAAGCAACTGAGGAAACTCCCAGAACTTCAAAGTTTCCACATCAACCTCATCTTTCACAAGAACTATAGGAAAGCTGATGCAGGCACCTGCCCATTTTCCTTTGTTGGTAAGACCCTAACCAGAGACTTACTAAACCACCATTATGCAGGCAATCATATAAAAGCATGGCAGTGTGGGATGCTTTGTAGTTTATTTAATTCATTTAGTCAACAAATACTTTTTGAGCTATTAGGTGTCAAGTGCTGGGTAGGACCTGGAGATACAACAATGGACAATACAGAAAAGTTCCCATTCTTATAGATTATATAGTCTTACAGGGTAGGAAGATAAATAGGCAACTCTAATACTAGGTGATAAAGACTATGACAAAGTTCAAGAGTAACCAGAAGGAATTCTAACCCAGTCTGGAGGTGGCAGTTGAGACATGCAGAGTCAATCTTCATTATCTTCATTATCAGGACTCTGTATTTGTGAAATTGCCCACTGCTAACTTTTATAACCCCAAAATCAATACTTGAGGTGCTTTGCTGGGCATTCACAGACAGGCTCAGAGTATGAGAATTTTTGAGTGGCCACACTCACACATTCCCAGCCGAACTAAAACAAGATGGTGCTCTGCCTCCTTGTTTTAGTGTTCAGAGATGAGCAGAGAGTGGAGGCTGTCTGCAGGTGGCTATGCAGGACAATGCAAGACACTCTGACACCAGCCAGTTAGACCAGGTTTGAACCCCAACTCTGGCATCTGTTAGTGGGGGACCTCGGGCAAGACACTAAACACTTCCAAACCTCACTTTCTCTTATTTAGTAGTGTAGAGTCAATAACATCTTACCTGTCTAACTAAGGTGTTTCTAAAGGGGTTAAGGAAAATTATAAAAGTGCTTTGAAAATGGTAAAAGGTCATAGAAAAAGATTAGTTATCAATACTGGCTGCCTTTTCCTTCTTATAAAGCATAAAATAGACAAAGATTTGGGGATAACAGCTTCCAAAAAGAGGAGACAGATGATTACAGCAGATGTAACATTTGCACTAAATCAACCTGTTCAGGAGGGTTGCTATCTTAGTTTTATAGAGATTTTATAGAGATTTAAGCCCACAATGAAATAAACCCATATGTTAAAACTGTGCATAAAGCATCTAATTGGTTACATGAGGGAAAGTTAACATTTGATTTTTGTGAGATTTTTTATAATTTTTGTGCATTTTTACAAGAAAATACAACCTTTGTTACTTCTAGCTGACAAAATAGAAGATGTATTTGAGGCTATAGAGGGCCTTCCAGAATTAACAGGATAGATGCTTTGCAGGAAGCACCTGCTTAAATGCAGGCAGGAACTGAGGAGGCAAGTGTAACAAAAGCTTCAGTACTAGCTCTGCTGGAGAACGCCAGAAGTTTTTGCTGCCTACCATAACCACATGTATACATCCTGTTTACTGTGCCTGTGTTGATCTCCCCGGTTTCAAAACCCAGGTGAGTGGGTCTAACAGGCAAGCCAAGATGACATGCCCACACCCTGGCTGCCAGGGGAAGGCTAAGAAAGAGGATCCTCTCTCGGGCATTTTTATAGATAGCTGGCACTGTCTTGCAACAACACATTTCAAAATGCCAATTTCCCACAAAATAGGAAGGCACATTGGATTTGTATGCCCCAAAATAACAAATATCCAACATATTCCTAAAATATGTGGAGAGGAAAGAAAATACTAAATTACTGATGAAAGCAGTCCCTTAAAAGAGAATAATGACAAGTCAACTATGAAACTATCTCAGTGTCTCCAAGGTCTTATGACTGAGGAAACCAAAGGCTCTTTGGTCCAAAGAGACATAGACTGGAAGAAACAAATGCTTGATTTATCACCTACTGTCTATGGGAAGACATATCCTAAGGCAACTTGAAGAGCTGTCCCCAGTTCATAGACAAAAAGATGATTATCCTTAATGCCAAAAATGCTTTACTGACATAACATCACTGATTTATAGATCCCTCTGACATTACTAACACTACTTTTTCTTCATTCTCTTCTTCCATCTCTTCCATACCTTCCCCCCACATGGCCATTCCCAACCCCAGTCAGAAAACCTACATTTTGAACTAGAATTTCTTGAGTACATTCTCTACATCAAGAACTAGAATTGTTAATATGCTTGACATTTTTACAAACAGTATCTCTAAAATTTACATCAACCCTCCCTATTTTTTAAGGATGGAGTAAAGAGGTTAGGTAACTTGCCCCAAATCACACAGCAAGCATATTTGAAAGTCCTGTTTCAAGAACAGGACTTTCAAATCCAGATCTGCAGAATTCCAAAGGTACTTACTATCAAGTTATAATGGCTTCTCATTTTTGTTCTTTACCTTCTGAGGAGATCTGAGAAAGCTGATGAATTTATTAGGTTCTGTTTTAGGTAAGCTAGATAGGACTTCCATTGCCCAAAGTTTTAGTCCTTACAACCATACTTAGACTGGTTAACAAAGTTGAGGAAGTCCTTGACTCCTCCCAGGAAATAAAAGTCTCCTCTACTTTTTCTTGAAGATTCCTATATTCTTTCATCTGTTCCCCAAAGCAAGTGCCCCCCTCAATCACTATCAGAGGCCAGATTAGTCTTGGCAGCTTCCTCCCTATCTCACTGCAGTGAGGAAGCTACCTGTTTCCCACGTGTCTCAGCAGGATAACATGTGCGAAACAGAGGTAATTATCAAAATATTCAATAGCAGGGGTTTCCTGACTGAAAGAACTATATAGTTATTGCCATTTATCTCTGAACTCTGCCAAGAGAAACAAAGACTGAGGCATGAACACTCCCTCCAGTAAGTGGATGTTTTCCTGGTTTCCCAACTATTAAAGAGGACAACTTAATTAAAGGATATAAACTGCCTTTGTTCAAAGAAAAAAAAAATCACCAAATTGTACTTCCAGAAACCATGGTTTGTAGCTCTTAATAGGATAGCTTTTATTCTGGAGTACAAAACATCAATCATTTAACTCTACTCTTCTCTTCTTCCCTTCTCTTGAATATTGTCTCATGTTTTCTCTCCTTACTGGACTCCCATCCTCATCACATCCTGGAGTGTCTTGACTATGAAGCCAATAGGAGCCAAAGAAGCACAAAGTACACCTGAGTAGATCTCAGTGTCAAAGATTAATTCAGGAGATAGTACCATTAGTAAAATCCCTCTTGTTCTCCCAAAAGTTCCTATTAAGTATTATTATCTCCTCTTAATTGATAAAGAAATTGAGAAAGGAAGTGATTGGCTTGACTTTGAACTATATAAGTGATAAAGCCTGCTCATTCAGTTATGTGTGAGTGGGGGTAGGACAACTACAATAAACAGGCACCCAGTGCTCTACCCCAGGGCCAGGGCCACTCCTCAGCACCAGCCGAATGTCTCCCAATAGGAAGGAGGCTTCCCACTTTCCAAAAGATTCTGGAAATTGCTATCTGAATGTGAGATAGTCTAGGTGTATTCACTATGAGCCGATGCAGCCAGTGTAGGACATTTGCCTTCAACAATTGAGTTAGAGCAGATCCAAGCCTAGGACACTCCAATCTTCTGGCTCTGGACCTGGTGTATTCTCCTTACACCACTCTCAGCCAAACACTATACCACATGTGTGTGCATCGAGGGTGAGGACAGGGCAGCCAGATGGTAGAGGGGCCTAACAAGACAGCTCTACCAAGAGGCAGAAAGAGAACAAAAGAGGTACTTATTAAAGAAAGAAGACATTTTAGACATGACTGTCATCAGCAATAAGGTTAACTCCTCACATTTTCTCTCAAGATTCCTTCAACTTGATTTACTTTGGAGAAAAAATACACAAGAGAAAACTCAGTTTCATGTCAGTTCAAAGTCTATAGCAAAAGGCATTTGGGGACAGAAATACAACTGAAAAGTCAGGTACTGGAGACCTTTTATTATGGATCTCGGGAGTCTCCATTTGCTCATTCAGTGCCTAGTTACTGTGTATTTTTACAAGCCAGGCACTGGAATTGATGTAGGCAGGACTAGGCTGCTTATATTTAAGAGGCTCATGCTTTTAGGAGACCACAGACTTCATTAGAACATAATGAAAACTGAAGACTGTATGTGCTAGGTCCAAGACAGCCTTAAAATTTCCCTCAGCTTGACTAAACATTAGACTATATAGGCCCCTGACCTCCCTTTTCTTAGAAGGCTTAAAGAACTTTTTCATTATAAAGGTCTTGGTCCCTTTGAGATATCAATCTTCTCCTAGCCTCTTGCCAGATTTACAACGCAGGAATAGCATTCTCAAGGACTTGGGAGCCATTCCCCTGAAAGGAATTCATCAAGAAAGATAGCATATATCTCCCTGTTTCTGTGAGAGGATAGGAGCCCAGCTTCAATAAACAGCAGTTAGCAGAGAACCTAGTCACCTTGACCAGCTCCTCCTCCAGCACCTTCCAGTACCTGTCCAGTGCTTAAAAACCTTCCCATCTTTTCTGTGGGGCTTTCAATCTCGCTCCTCTATTGCAATAGTCTTGAATAAAGTCTTCCTTGCCCACTTAACTTGTCGATCCTAATTTTTGACATCTACTGGCTTGTGAACTTGGGGGAGAGAGAACTAAGTCATTGGCAACTGGAAAAGATGCAAACATCATATTAGTGGCTACAAGGCAGGAACTTTTGAAAGATGAGCAGGAAAGTGCACTAATCAGACTGAGTGGTACAAGAATATTCCAAGCGGCAGTTCTCCCCAGCACTGTTGCAGAGGTGTGAGTGGTAGGTGTGGAAATGGCTTGAAATAAGCAGTGGGATGTCAAAAAGCCAAAACTATCATGGTGAGAGCTTCTGTGACTCTTACTTCTGCTCCACTTCCTAGTTCTATATTGAAGTTTATTTTAATAGTTATCTTAATTTTTTTAAAAAAAAACTAAATCTGTAATGGGAAACGATCTCAGCAAAAATCCATGGAATTCAGTAATTAATGTTTATTGAGTGCCTACTATATGCCAGGCAAACAGATACAGGTGCCCTTGCAATAAAAAGGGTTAAGAGCATGGGTTCTGTACCAGCTATGTGACTATATGACCTTGGGCAAGTGACCTGGTCTCTCATGACTCAATTTCCTCATCTGTAAAACAATGCATGGTTTTCTTAGTTGTTATGAATAAATGAATTAGAACAGGAGAAGCATTTGTAACAATGCCTGCACACATTAATTGCTTAGTATATATTATGTATTACTGGACATTTATTAAACCAAGTTTAAGTCTTATTTATGGCTAGCTAACATATTTCAAAGATCATTATTACTAATAATGGAGCCTTAGGAGAATGCACATTTTTTTTCTTCCTTAAAGTTTTAATTTTTTATTTTTGTTTAAATTTAAATTCATTTAATTAACATAGAGTACATTATTAGTTTCAGATGTAGAGTTTAGTGATTCATCAGTGGCATATAATACCCAGTGCTCATTACATCAGAGAAGGCACTACTTTTTTAAAATTGCCTTTCATATATTTCCTTTCTGAATATTCTCACATTAGAAAGAGGGAGTCCCCTGCTGAAGAATATCCCCAACTCTCTACTCTCTCACCAAACATGCCCAGTGCAAGCCCTGGGGCTCAGTGCACCCATTTCACCCAGCTCTCAGGGTTTCCACAACTTCACTCAATAAGTAGCCCTGCTACTTGGCTGCCAGAATTAATGAAGGAAAGACTTCTTATTTAGCCTTCTTTCCTCATTATCTATGAAATGGGCTAGGTCTTCATTTTTATTTACTCTTCCATTTTACAATGGAAAGAGGAAAAACAGAAGGGGTGGGGGACAGCATGAACAAGCAAGGGCAATCCCGTGGTTAGCCTGGGAGCCAGTCTTCCGTCATGCTTAGGCACTTAGGCTCCAGAGCCAGGAAGCCTGGGTTAAAACCCAGGTCCATAAGCCATGTGACCCTCAGCAAATGACCTACTTCTCTATGCCCTAGTTTTCTGATCTATAAATTATAGAAAATAAAAGTACCCACCACCATCATGGGGTTACTGCAAAAAAAAAAAAAAAATTATGTAAAGCACTTGGAACAACCTGACAGATGCCAGCTTTTACCATTAATCTAATGAGAGCTGCCTGTCAACATTCTTCCCTTTTCCATTCTAGGTTTCTTGATTCCCTTCCGATGAATTCTTCATTTGAAATAAGTATCTTGTCTGAGGGCTGTGCACTGAACTGAAACCTTTAATCCTCTTACAAACCTTCACACAGACTGGAATGAGTGCTCCTTCATATTCATTGTTCTTCCCACTAAACCCCAAGTTCTTTAATAGACCAGGTAGTCCCACACCTGGTACAGACATGGTGGTCAGTAAGTGTTGACTGAACTATGCAAACTGCTATGAACACAAATTGCTTTCTAAACTTACTATGCAAATTTGATATGCAACATGAGAGAGGTGTTAGCTAACACTGTGTTGATAATGATATTGCAATACATAAATGTAGCAAATCAGTGATATATACCTTAAACTTATACGAGGTTCTATGTCAATTATATCTTGATTTAAAAATTTCATTTCAAAAATATTTCCAAACATTTCAGATTCACTTACAAAATTTAGACAGTACCAAAATACCAAAAGTAATTTTAGTTCTAAGAAAAATCTCAACAGAAACTGTATGCCTGAATGACACCAGCATGTGAATTTAAATTTAAGAATATATGCAACAAAAACGCATGGCAGTTATTAGTCTGTATACTATATGGGAAAGAAGAATTTATATACCATTGTCCTTCCTGTGTTTTGTCAATTCCAGAATTTTTAGTTGTGTTTAGATAATTAATGGAGGTTTTTCTCTGCCAAAGTTTTGTAAAGAATAAGGGTGAGCTCTGTCACCATGAGTTGACACGAGTGCTGCTTTCAGGGCTGTTCAGATTCTTGTTGAGACTAAGAGGCACACCTGCTCCACCGAAACCAGTATGTCCTAGGGATAGAGTCTTGTCTCATATTAGAGCCACTACCTCAGCTATGAACAGTCCTATCAAGGACTGGATAGTAGCATCTCTAGATATCTTGAAATTAGCAGAAGGGCCAGAAATACATGTGATTAATTAGAATCCTTCAAATAGTCTCAGGGGGCAGAACTGAACAAAAGATTCACAAATCTAGTGCTTCCTCCTAACTGTCCACTGAGTTGGGACTTTGGGTAGAATCAGAAAGATTATGAGCACTGGAGAGGCTTCAAAGTGCAATAATGAATAGAGAATTGAAAAGATATGCCTATGAAGAGGACTTCAAAAGGATGGCAGGGAGTTAGCACAATGAACCAGCAACACTAGAGAAGTAAAAAAACATCTGGATGGAAAGTAGGAACTATGGTCAGACACCTGAAAATTATTAAAGATGAATTTATATTTAAGGAGACAGAAGTACGTGTGTGTGTGTATATGTAGTTTCAAGAAATCGGAGATGAAGATTGTAAAATCTACTGGACATTGGATCATGCAAATTTCTTCAAGACTCATAAAAACAGATACTATTTTTCACCAACAATACAATTCACCAACACCAGTACAAATAATTTTTCGAAGAAAAAAAATTTAAGATTCAACTTCATGCACGGGTCAGCTTTTTGTTCATTTCCTTAAATAATGAGATATAGAGGTAGAGTCATCATGAGATGTAAAAATAAATTATTCTATCATTGTTTTTATAATAAGACAAAGAAATCATTATAATGAGATAAAATTACCTTATATGTTATCTATTCTAACTCTTAATTTTATAGGAAAAAAATAACCTGGGAATCTAGAAAGTTAAGCCACCTCTAGATCATATAAGAGTTATTCATGGAAAGCCTAAAACATAGATTATTTAAGAGATTTAGATTCTATCTTTTTAGACCACAACCAATGATTGGATTACAAAACCATCTTTTTTTTTCATACCTATTGAGTTTCTAAGACAAGCGCCCTATGCTGTGCCAAGTATTGAGTATCATCTACAAACAGACAAAACTCTTCCCTCAGACTTTACAGTCTAGTGAGAAGACAAACAATACCAACCAAGTACACCAAGAAAGAGTTGCCTAGGCTCCTGGCTCTGAAAGAGAATACTGGGGTGGATATCTACTTAGAAGGATCTGGGAAAGATGCTATAATTTAAGCTCTGACATAAAAAAAGAATGTATGCCTATCAAAGTGTAGAGGAGAAAGTTCCAGGCATAGGGGGAAGCTTTGAGAAAGTTTCAAAGACAAGAAGCAAGTTGGCCTCAACTTGTTGGAAAACTACAAAAAGGTACATTTGGCTAGAATCTACCCAAGCAGAGCCTCGTGGGCCAAGATAACAGGTATTTCAATCTATGATGTGTCAAGTGATTTGAAGTTTGAAATTTACCTGGTCAAATTCACTTCTGTAGAAGAACACTCTGGCACTGTACCAAAGGAAAGAGCCAAGGGCAAAAGTAGAGAAGCTTATTAAGAGGCAACAGCAAGTCTGGATGAGAGGAGTTAGCTTGAACTAGGGTGGATGTAATAGAGATGAAGGAAATCAAACAGATTCAAGAATAGTTATGTAGGTAGAACCAAAACCTTGAGAGAACAGTGGGAGTATGAGAGAAGAATCAAGAGGGACCTCCCGATTTCTGTGTTCAGTCGAGGAGTCTGTGATGCCATTGACTGCATCCCCAATTGCATTCCCCAATTGAAGACTGGGGAATAAAAAGAAATCAAAGGTTCAGATTCAGGATTATTCAGTTTGAGGGGCTTGCTAATTCACTCAAGAAGAAATGACAAATTTACAACTGGAGCTATGAAATGGACAATTGTGAAAAAAGGCCCAGGTTAGAGACTGATTTTTGAAATCTGTATTTCAAGTATTAAAATGAATGGGATCATCTCATGAGAGGGTGTACAGAGAGGAGACCAGCTTTTGAGCTCTGATGAATGGCAACGTTAACAATTTCTTCCCCTTTTTTTTCAGATATATTAACTTCCATTGCCTCTATCACAAGTTGTTTCTTTAACCCTACCTGTGGATATAACCAAATAAACCAAACATCTTTTCATTTCAATTCTATGAACTCAGTTTCAGAATAACTAGGGTATTTGTGGTAAAGAAGATTACTTTTGCATTATATAATGTAAACAAGAAATGTTTATCTTAAATATTTTCTTTGCATTTATTGAGAACTTACTTTTGCACCAGATACTATGCTGTTTTTCATTAGTTTCTCACAATCTTATCAATAATATAATTGCTATTAACCTTAGTATACAGATAAAGAAACAGAGTGATTAAGAAATGTTACTTATGAGTGCCCAGCTAATATGAGAGCTACTGAAATTAAATGGATGAATTATAACTCCAGAACCCTATTTTACCATTGCACTAAAAGAATCCCACAACTGCTTGGTGAAACAGGAAATACAGGCTATAGCATTTAAAACTTTAGGCTCACGGGCGCCTGGGTGGCTCAGTTGGTTAAGCGACTGCCTTTGGCTCAGGTCATGATCCCAGAGTCCTGGGATCGAGTCCCGCATCGGGCTCCCAGCTCAGTGGGGAGCCTGCTTCTCCCTCTGACCCTCTCCCCTCTCATGCTGTTTCTCTCTCTCTCTCTCTCTCAAATAAATAAAATCTTTAAAAAAAAAAAACCACTTTAGGCTCACAAATGGTATGTAATTTGCCAAGTGCATAGTGTCAGAGCTGAAGAGAATATCTGCCACAGTGATGCTATGTATCCATACACAATTGGGCCAATTATGGACAAAGGACAATGAATTATAAAAGGACAATGAATTATAATTGAGGTTTCATACTACTCCTTTATTACTAGAAAATTCAAAGACTTATCCAACTAGCTTAGTGGTATAAACAAAGGCTTTCTCATAAACCTAAGGATTTACACCTCTCCCTGCTTTATTCCTGACTTGCAAACAACTCCACTCCCCAACAATGGATGAAATGAAGGAATGAAGAAAGGGAAGGACAAAAGGAAGGAAAAAAGAAAGGTTTGTATTTTGCTTGATTAAAAGATTCATACATATGCCTTACTTGTAATAATCAACTTCACTTTTATTACAACACACTGTTTCTCAAGGAAACATGAAAAATGGACATTATTCAATAAAAATCTCATCAGAAAAGGGTTGTTTGGTCTGTTGAAGGCCAAATAACCCGCTGATTAATGAATTCTTCAGCTATGCATTATTTATTTAGGATTGTGCAGATGGGTAATCTCTTGAAATTTCAGCTTCACACGGTACCTTTTTTCAGTTCCTTAAAAAATATATTTACCTTGATTCGTAAAAAATCCGTGGGTGAAATTTTACAACACGCCTGGAAAGCACTAGAAGCAACAACAGACTGGGGAATCCCTGGTGCAGCCGACAGCCTGAGTCACTCCGCTTTTGCTGTTGTATAGCCGTCGCCTTCAAGGTCAGTGATGGATGAGTGATGGAGTCAGCCTAATTCTTTACAAAATCCATGCCTGAAGTGGCAGCCAAGGTCAAAAGACAAAACTGGCTGGATCTCTGCACCTAGTGTACTGTTCCTGTTCTTTCAAAGGCTCTGGGGAGGTCCTTAAATGGGGGGCAGGGGGAGAGGAGACAGACTTAACACAAATCAACTCTTTTCCTACTCTTCTACTCAACACATACTGTTGCCTCATTTCCACGATAAACTCCTATGTTCTGGTCGCCATATCAAACATGCCACCCAGGTTCAGTGCCAGGATAGAAAAAGTGATTTTGTTTGGCTAAAGGAATATGAATCTATTCATAAAGCCCACATCACAAATACAGTCTGATTCAACCACTCCATTTCTTCCAGTCCCATTTACTGAGAAGTATACTTTGGCTCAAATGTGTATTAACAAGGAAATCTATGTTTGTGGTGACCTGCTCTGAATGAGCCCCATTCTTACAGAAAGTCTTCTTTATACCAAAGAAAAAAAAGCCTGATGGGTTGGGGAGAGTAATTCATAGACAAAGATGTGCTGACAGCTCTGAATGAATAGCTTTCCTCCTCTAGGGCTCCAACTCCAGTAGGCCCCCAGGCGAGGGAACGTACTCACTCACCAGAATCCCAAAACGGCAGTCACATCCAACCAAATCCTGGAAGTGATTACAGAAGAGACCTCTTTCCTGAAAAAGCAGCCTTTCAACTTGCTGCATGCAGTATTTTCTTTTCTTTCTTTTTTTTTTTTAAGTAGGGGGTAGAAAAAGATGAAGTTTTCAGACCAGGTTTCAGTAAGTCTGATTTCTCTATCCACAATGGCTTCCTGTGTTTGGTATGTGATGAGCCTAATGGAGCTGCCATGTTGAAATAGTTATGAGCTATTCAAGAGCCTATAATGAATTGAGATTCCATGTTATCAAGTTGTTGTTTATCATGGCAACAAAGCAGAGGGATGGAGGATGCAAACATAATTAAGGGTCATTTCCCTGGATGGGGAGAAGTCCAGGATTCAAGTTCTATTTATTGTCAATAAATCTGGGTGACACATGACAATGTATTAAGATTATCTAAATCTTATTTCTTGAATCTAAGCAGCTGGCTTTCATTTATTTCATTATTTTATGTTTTAAAGAGCATGTAAGACAAAAATAAATTTGAATGCTTTAGGGTGGTAAAATCTTTCCTGTCCTCCATAGGCTCCCGCCACTTCCTTCTGGATTTCACCCACCCCACCTATACATTAAACAAATTCTTATTGAGCATCTCCTATGTGTCGGGCACTAGCTAGGCACT
This sequence comes from Mirounga angustirostris, assembly GCF_029215605.1. Lineage (NCBI taxonomy): Eukaryota > Metazoa > Chordata > Mammalia > Carnivora > Phocidae > Mirounga > Mirounga angustirostris. Next base: position 17,781,029 of record NW_026991712.1, on the reverse strand, counting down.
GGGCATTCAGCCATCACACACAAAAAAAAAAAAAGAGAGAGAGAGACAGAGAGAGATAGACAAAATCTCTTCTCTAATGGAGTTCACATTCCAGTAAGGGGCAGGGTCAGACAATAATTAATAGATAAGTGAGTAATGCACCAGATAGCTTAAGTGTTATGGTGGGAAAAGAACAGGATGAATGATAGAGAGGGTTGCAATTTCAGATAGGATTCTTGCGAGAAACTGACAAACAAATAGTCACCCCTTCCATAAAAAGCCTCAAACCCCCTATAAGTCCTAACATCAGGAAAAACCTAAAGCAAATCCTCTTCTTGCAGGTCACAAGGATTTTCATTTCCTATCGGTCTACTCATATGGCAGATAATAAGACTAAAGCTCCCCAGTATCCAAGAATTTACCAGGAAAGACATTTTTATTGGCAGAGGATGGGAGAAAGAAAGGTCAAGGTTTGTTCTGTTTTGTTCTGTTATTCATCCTTGGGCTTTAACTTACTAATGAATCTTCTCTTTTGAAATGATGTTTTTCTGTGAAGAACTCAGATATAGAATAAGCATGTTCCTATTGGAAGTGCTACATTACACCTGAAACTAATATAACACTATGTTAACTGGAATTAAAATAAAAAGTTAAAACAACTTCAAATATAAATTTAAAAATAAGAATAGTATGTCCCCACTTATCCCCATCTCTCACCTAAATGATACCCATTTACAGCATGCCCTTTAGAGATTCTCAGACTTTTCCCAAGCTCTGTTCTAGAGTTTGGATAAAGGGTCTCTACAATGACATCCAAGTCCCACTCCGGTGTTCTGTCTTGTCTGTCATCAGAGCCTCACACTCTGTCCTAGGTATGGTTTGTACCTTCTCTGTTCCCTTGACCAGTAACTCAAGTTCAGCAGGTCCATAGATTCTCATTTAGTCCTTCTGGAGATGCTCCTTCAGGTAACCATTCTCTGGGTCCAACTGAGAAAATGGCAACATGTCCCTGCACTGCCCCAGGTCCCTGAGCTCTCAGGGCATATCTGAGGAGGAATACTGGGCAAAGCGCCACACACAGCTCTGTTCTTCCTGGTGCTCCAACTGCAGTGACATTCATCCTCCTCCTGACACAATAAATAATCACCTCAGATTCTCCTTCCAGGTGTGTGTTTCCCCCATCAGCCTTTATCTCTAGACTCCTACTAAACACAAGAAGCGGGGAGTAAGAATTCCATAGAAAGTAGATCTTGGAAATAAGAACTCAGCTGGAAAAAAAGTTAAGGCTTTCAGAAAATGTTTCCGTTTGTATCAAGAATACTAAAAGCAAAGAGATGGGTTTTGGCAGGTAGGTTTACAAACCGATTCCAGAAAAGCAGGGAATCAGAGTGCAATGAACTAGAGCGGATGGTCACCTTATATCTTTAAGATGGAAATAGTGAATGGATTGCATGGAGAGGAGAGGCTATCCAGACAGCTATCCAGATAATCAAGGGTCCACTGCAGGACAGTGCTAATGACTGGCTGTCTCTGTGTGTGGCTCTTATATTTATGCTTGTGTTTTATAAGGCTAGCCCTCGAAACACTATTGACTTCTTCCTATTTGGGCTTTGGGTGGGGCTAAACTCTTCCAAGCAGAGGTGGTATCCTGAAGACAGACAGGTACACCACAGGAGGATGGGCTAGGGAGCCAGATATGAACCGGAATCCCTTCTCTGCTACTTACTATCTGCACGGCCCCTGGACAAGTCACCTCACCTTTCTGAGCCTCAGCTTCACCCTTTACAAAAAAGGGGTAATAGTGTCTACTTTGCAGGAATTTTAGCAGATTTGCAGGAAATGACTATGAAATACCTAGCACGTTAAAGGAAGCTATTATGTAAAACTAGAATTGTTTATAAGAACAGTAGTCATCTTTAAAATGTACATAAGCATTTATATCTTGCTCTTAAAATATACATTTTTAGAAATATACAGTTTAGAACAAAATGAATGCCAGTATGTTGCTACTCATTAATATTCACTAGAGCCAGTCATTCTCTGCTCAGTGAAGCACAGCTATTCCCCTAGGCAAGACTCAAATTTTCTTAGAGTTGAAAAATCACCAAGGCATGTACACACCTCGTCTCTAAGTATCAGAGAAATCTGGGATTCTAGGACACGAAGGAATTTCATTTAAGATTATGAGTTTTAAGAATAATTTCCACCTTTTTACTTTTTCCTCAGCAATGTATTCTTCTCTATAATTTTTAGGCCAATCACTAATACATCATTCCTATTCATTCAGAATTCTCTTTCCCTCAACTAAAACTGGATTCTGCATTTTTGCAAAGGATACATTAAATGCTTACATTATCCAAAACTCAAAGCTCAAAGCATGCTGGGTATTTCTGTTTACCAGCTAAGTGGGGGCAGTCAGAAAGTATATTTTACAATCTATTAAGTCTCCTAACTTTAAAATTTTACTGAGAAGTGGAAAATATCAGTTTGAAGGGTTTCACATTTAAAGTTACATGCATAAACTGAAGGCCTCATAGTGTTTTGTGGGCTTACTATTCCATATCAGTATGATTCAAATTAGTATAAAGTATGATCCTGTTGATTCTATTTGCGGGGGGGGGGGGGGGTTCCTCCTCCCTATAGTTCATTCCTGAACTATGTCACAGGACCTAACGGTAAAACTTACTGGACTCATGACTGAAATGTGTCACCCACTGAGCAGGCATAAGGCAAGAAGAAAACCCTTTGGGGCATCCTTATGTCACCTCCAAATCTTGCCTAATATTATTTTTTCATTTAACTGAATTAAAATTTAAGAAACATTTGTTTTATGTTTACTATGCACCAGGTACCCAAGTACTTTCACATGTATTGTCAGAATACAAGATTATTCTTAGGATACAAATGAAGAAAACAGGTTGTTACATAACCAAGATCACACATGTAACAAGTAGCAGAAAGATACTTAAACCCAAATCCTCTAAATTCTCTTCTTTTCAATATCCTACATAGCCCAGTGGCATGTATTTATATATATATTTCTATCCAGGCACGGGGTGTTGGGGTAGGGAACAGAATGAAAAAAGAGAAAACTATACTATAGTACAACAGTTTTGAAATCAGAATAGTTTGAATTTTTGAATAACACATTGGTTAGGAGGAAAGAAAATTTTCAAGTTTCAATTTTCAGGTTGCTGGGTCAGTTGGCTAATCAGCTGGCTCATTAGTGGGTGAATTGTTTTAAACCATTAAATTAAGAATAGCTATCTTGAGGGGCACCTGGGTGGCTCAGTTAGTTAAGCGCCTGCCTTCAGCTCAGGTCATGATCCTAGGGTCCTGGGATCAAGCCCTCCATGGGGCCCTCTGCTCAGCGGCAAGTCTGCTTCTCCCTCTCTCTGCTGCTCCCCCTGCTTATGCTTGCTCTCTGTCAAATATATAAATAAAATCTAAGAAAAAAAATAGCTATCTTTAATTCCCAGGGCTGTCTCAGGATCCTAGAGATGACTACACTAAGAGAATCAGTCCTAGGTGGCCCCCTATATCCCATGGGGAACACAATAGAAAACAGAAACAGGGTTCTGTGAAGGAAGACTTACTGTACAACCTTCCCTTTCCACCTTTAGAATATAGTCCTGGGTAGTCAAGATGAGGGTTTCCCAATGGTACCATGCCCTTTCAACCCACTCATTCCAAATAACTCTCTTAGCCTAGTCCCACAAGTTATATCACTTTGAAAGCCATACTAGGTCACTCAACAAAATCAGTCTCCAAATATCTGGAGAGAGAGCAGTGCTACCACATGTACAACTCCAGGGAGTGATGTGGACATTCTAATCAGTGGAGTGCTCCTGGAGTTGTGCACTACAGAGCCTACACGGCCATATCCAGCAGTGTAGCCTCCAATTGGTCCCCATTTCATGATTCCAAGAGAACATTACAGATTAGATAGAATCTTAGACCTAGAAAGGATCATGTTAATCAGTCCAATCACTAAACCTATAGCTGAGAAAATGTGGCTCACATAAGTTAGATTTCTAAACATAGGCATACAATAAGAGTGCAAGGGCTAAAACCCATCCCTCAGTGCCATATTCCTTCTGATTCAGACAATACCTACATAGAGCAACAATGAACAGTTCTGTAAGCATTTTATCAATTATTTTAGTCTTATCATTTGGGAAGCCTTAAGTACTAACACATTGTGGCAGTTTAATTTGATGAGTAGCTGAGGCTGCCCTACATGTCAACTGTAGTATGGCATGATCATTAAGAGTGTGGGAAATGGAGTCATACAGACCTGGGTTTGAAATCTGTTTCAACATTTACTAACTCTTTGACCTTCGACAAGTTCAACCTGAGTCTGTTTTCTCATCTGTAAAATGGGATAATAACAGACAATAACTGCCTAATTTATCTCTGAAGAGGTCTGTGAGAATAATACAGTTAAAGTGCTTAGCACTTATCTATATTATTTATCTACTCATTGACAGGAAGAACTGAGAAGCTCTTATATGAGGCCCTGGGATAGAACAGTGAACAAAGGTAGACAGTTGGTCCTCTCAAGGACTGTGCTGTCTGCTGTACTCAGGACATAAGAGTTCCACAAGGGAACTCATGACTTCATCATGATGAGGGCTTGAGCAAAGATGTTCTGCCCATTCTGTACGCATGTGTAGCTGCAATCTGTCACATCCCTCCAGCTTCATTTCCACCCAGTTTGAGCTACCTTCTCTTGTCTGTACTCTTCCACTAGCCTCCATTCTACACAAAGAAGCCAGGATGACCTTCGTAGTATGTTACTCTACTTCTTAAAACACTCCAACCACTGCTGCACTCAGAACAAGATCCAAATTCTTTACTTGCCTTATAAACCCTGCATAGCCGGAACCTTTATTATATCTCCATCTCCATACACACTCCTTCAACTCGCTACCTCTGCCCTCACTGGCCTCTGCTTATTGATTTCTGCTTTATTGAACATGCAGAGCTATTTATCTTAGAGGTTTTACAAGTGTTGATCTTGCTTTCTAAAAGGTCTCCACCCTCCCTCATCAGTTTTACAAAATGAACACCTTCCCATCCCTTCAGCTGCATCTTCTACCTCCTTCCCCAAAGATGCTCTCCAGTATATCTCCATGGCTGCCATGTAAATTTGTGCAGATTGTAGCCTACAAAAAGGCATCCAACCACAGTGGCCGAAGTCCAGCAAGAGTTGAATTCTAGCTCTGTCTGCTCCCCAAGCTCTGTGCTCTATGCTCAGAGAAGATGCCATTCTAATTGGCATGAAGGCACACAATGAGCCACAATGGCACTGCTCACCATCTAATTTCCTTCTTAGAATTTTCCATAGTTTTTTTATTGTGGCTTTATGAGGATGTTTCCTTATTCATTTGTATGCCTATTTAAATCCCCTGCAAGCAAATTAAAAATAGGTCTTGTGTTTCATTCACCGTTGTTCCAGAACGGTCACAAGGGTGATGGTGTTTGACAGGAAAATTCCAACACAGTAAAACTCCTACCATGGAGGAAACATATAGCACAAAGATAGCCACACAGAGCAAGAGGCACAGAAGCCTACGGTAGGGAGAGGAGCAGGATTCCCTGGCTTTCGCGTCCCCATGAGGATGAAAAGTTGCAAGGATATGGTTTGAACAAGAACAGGATCACCTTAAAACAATTGCTAAGTATTTGCCAATTGCCAATACATTATGCTCGTATTTATCAAGTCCAAATACTTTTTTTTATCACTACCAACTCCTTACCCAACATCCCCATAGAGCCTCACATCCCCTGATGTGATGGTGTTATCAGGGCATCCCAGCCACTCTACTCCGCAGTGAGGCCACCCAATGTTTTTATTGTTGATGTGATTTGAGCCTTCCCACTTTGATACTAGCCCCATTACAGCAAAGGGAAAAGAGGGGGGGGAAAGGCAGTGTCCTTCTTAGGTCCTTGTTTGAGATTACCTCTCTTACTTCCTCTCAAGCCTTAGTTAAGAGCTTTCTTAAATCAGTTTCATGTTGGTCAAAGGACTAACAACAAGTACAAAATTACAACTAGAACATGAATATATTCTGGAGATCTACCTTACAGTGTATAGTAATTAGTAATGTATTATAATTATTATAGTAAACAATACTGTATTATATACTTCAGAGTTGCTAAGAGACTAGATCTTGAATGTTCTCATCACAAAAAATGATAATTATGAGATATGACAGGTATTAACTACCACTACAATGGTAACCATATTGCAACATATAAATGTATCAAATGAATATTGTATAGCTTAAACTTACATGAAGTTATATGTCCATTATATCTCTTAAAAAAACGATATAGTATGAATTTGTCAACATCTCTGGTGAGGTGGGGCATGTTGCAAATAAGTTTCCACATTCTCTGCTATTAAAGAAACTTGATATTCTTTAATCCTGTCTGTAGTCATCCTTCTGTCAACACAATCACAAGTTCTTAATGTACCAGGGCCTTAATGTACCATGGCAGGCACTCAATGTATGTTTGTGGAATGAATGGAGTGTAGGTGGTTTTGATACCCTGGCCTGGAAGGGATGCACAGGACTTCCACCTACACGCCATTGGTTACAACTCAGTCATACGGCCACATTAACTGCAAGGAATGTTGAAAATGTCATCTAGTTGTATTCCCAGGAGAAGAAATAGATTGAGTCAAGGGCTAGAGTCTTTGCCACAGCCATGCCTGGTTTCACATTCAAAAATCAAATGGAAGGTTATTGAACTGTTTAACCATCTTGTTTCATCTAAAAAAAGAGTTATATACATCAAAAATGTCATCTGAGAAACTGAAATTTCCTAAACCATGTAAGGAAAAGGATATATAGACCAACTAAATTAGGAAAACAAGTTCTCTATATCCTTGAACAAAAAAACTGGAGAAGGGGCATGTGGGTGGCTCAGTCGGTTAAGCTTCCGACTCCTGATTTCAGCTGAGGTCATGATCTCGGGGTCCTGGTATTAAGCACCTCATTAGGCTCCCTGCTCAGCAGAGAGTCTGCTTGTCTTCTTCTCCCTCTGCCCTTCTCCATTGCTTGCGTGCACACACACACATGCGCGCGCGCACTCTCGCTCTCTGTCTCTGAAATAAATCTTTGGTGAAACTGGTGAAAAAAATTAAGACATTAAGATGCTAGAGGAAAAGTAGATAAAGATATAGGACTCTGAACTGGATATTACTCACAGCATGTAGTTTCAGAAGCTGAAAAGTGACATAAAACTCATTACCAACATGCCATTGTCCTTTGATGCAGATGCACAAAAATTTATGAGGAAGGTCTATATGTTTTAATTGTTTACTTAATGAATCTAGAAAGCAGCATGGAGATTATGTGGTTTTCCTGGGCTGCCTCCAGTGGATGGATCTAAGGAAGTGTTGGTATATTTTAAGCACAGAAAATAAGACAAATAGGGAAACATCTCATAAAAAAATAATAATAATCATTGTGTCTCTCAACAAAGTGCCTTGAAAGGGAAGAGATCTCAGTGTGATTAAGGCCATATATGACAGCTAACATAATTGTCAATGGGGCAAAACTAAAAGCTTTTCCTCTAAAATCAAAAACAAGATAAGGATGTCCACTCTTGTCATTTCTATTCAACATAATACTGGAAGTCTTAGCTGCAGCAGTTGGACAAGAAATAGAAGGCATAAAAATTGGTAAGAAAGAAGTAAAACTATTTATAGATAACATGGTACTTTATATAGAAAACCCTAAAGACTCCACCAAAAACTATTAGAATAAATGAGTTTAGCAAAATCACAGGTTACAAAATACACAGAAATCTGTTGCATTTTGATATAATAAAGTAGTAGAAAAAGAAATTTGGGACACAATCTCATTTGCAATTGCATCAAAAATATCTAGGAATACACTTAACCAAGGAAGTAAAAGACCTGTACTCTCAAAACTATAAGACACTGATAAAAAGAAATTGAAAATGACACAAATGGAAAAATAGACTATGGTCATAGATTGGAAGAATATCATTAAAGTGTCCATACTACCAAAAGTAATCCCACAGATTCAATGCAATCCCTATCAAAATACCAATAGGCTTTTTCACAGAACTAGAATAATCCTAAAATTTATATGGAAACACAGAAGACCCCAAATATCCAAAGCAATCTTAAGAACAAAGCTGGAGGTTAAGATATACTACAAAGCTGTAGTAATCAAAACAGTACAAAAACAGACACATGGATCAATGGATCAGAAAAGAGCCTAGAAATAAATCCACGCTTATATGGTCGATCTATGACAAAGAAGGCAAGAATATACAATGAAGAAAAGACTGTCTCTTCAATGATTGGTGTTGGGAAAACTGGACAGCTACATGCAAAAGAATGAAACTGGACTACTTTCTTATGCCAGACACAAAAGTAAGTTCAAAATGGATTAAAGGCTTAAATATAAGGCCCGAAACCATGAAACTCCTAAAAGAAAACATAGGCAATAATTTCTTGAACATCAGCCTTAACAACATCTTTCTGGATAGGTCTCCTTGGGCAAGGAAAACAGGCAAAAATAAACTATTGGGACTACATCAAATTAAAAAGCTTTTACACAGTAAAAGAAACCATCAACAAAATGACAAGGCAACCTACTGAATGAGAAAGATATTTACAAATGACATATCCAGTAAGGGGTTAATATCCAGGGCGCCTGGGTGGCTCAGTTGGTTAAGCGACTGCCTTCAGCTCAGGTCATGATCCTGGAGTCCCGGGATCAAGTCCCACATCGGCTCCCTGCTCAGCAGGGAGTCTGCTTCTCCCTCTCACCCTCCTCCCTCTCATGCTCTCTGTCTCTCATTCTTTCTCTCGCAAATAAATAAAAATCTTTAAAAAAAAAAATCCAAACTATATGAAAAACTCTTGCAACTCAACACCCCCCCAAAAAAATTCAATTCGCAGAGAGCCTGAATAGACATTTTTTCCTAAAGCCATACAGATGACCAGATACATGAAAAGATGCTCAACATCAATAATCACTAGGAAAATGCAAGTTAATACCATAATGAGATATCACCTCATGATGATGGCTGGTATCATAACGATAAGAAATAACAAGTGTTGGCTGAGATATGGAGAAAAGAGAACCCTTGTGCTCTGTTGAGAATATAAAATGGTGCAACCACCAATTGGAAAACAATATGGAGGCTCCTCAAAAAATTAAAAATTGAAATACCATACAGTCCAGTAATTCTACTGCTAGGTATTTACCAAAACACAGCAACACTAATTTGAAAAGATATATGCACCCCTATGGTTATTGCAGCATTATTTACAATAGCCAAGATATGGAAGCTGCACAAGTGTCCATTGTTAGATGAATGGATAAAAAAGATGTAGTTTGTATGTGTGTATATATATATATACACAATGCAAATCTACTCAGCCATTAAAAAAAAAAGAAAAGAAATCTTGCCATTTGCAAAAACATGGATGACCTACAGGGTATTATGCTAAGTGAAACAAGTCAGACAAAAAGACAACTATCCTATGATTTTACTTACATATAAAATCTAAAAATATAAAACAAATGAACAGAAATGAACTTATAAATATAGACAACAAAGTGATGGTTGATAGAAGGGAGGAGGTGGAGGAATGGGAAAAATAGAAGGGGATCAAGAGGTACAAACTTCCAGTTATAAATAAGTCACAGAGATGAAGAGTACAGCATAGGAAATACTGTCAATATTGTAACACCTTGTATGGTGACAAATAGTAACTACACTTACTGTAATGAGCACTGCATAACACATAGAATTGTCAAATTACTATGTTGTATGCCTAAAACTAACATAACATTGTATGTTAACAATACTTCATTTAAAAAAGTAAAAAAAATAATAATAAATTGTGAAAAATGCCAGATGAGTCAGGTGGAAAAGTCAAACTCGGTTCAATGATGAGACCATGATGCTGCCTACTTTGACTCCTACAGATCCCAGGCTTTCCTGGTAGAAACAAATGATGCAGAAAGGAAAGCATCATGCTTTCAGTAAGCTGTTAGGCTCTGATATTATCCTGTGGTAAGGATCATGCTGGAAACCTCAAGGATGACATGATCACTAAGAAGAAACAGAATGGTGTGCAGAGAGCACTGATCCAGGAGTCAGGAGACACAAACTCAGGTCCATATTCCTACTCGAATTACAGCTCTCCTTCCAGGATTCCAAAAAAATTTCAGCCTTCTCAGGGCCCTCAGAATGTTGAACCTACCACCTCAAATGAATAAATCTATTCATTGTTGGTTTGTGCAAGGTCATTACTATATTCTTTTTTTTTTTAATGCTCCTGTTCAAATGTATCATTAAATGTTCAAAATGTTTGAACATAAGGCAAAGGGCAGAGATCAGTTTTGGAATACTACAACCTTAAGAAAATAATCCAGAAGAATTTGCTATCTACTCTAATAGGAAAAATAAAAAATAGAAGTTCAGATAAGGACCACACATGCACACATAAAATGAATATTGAGTTCAATTCAGAAAGTGATTTAACTGTTGTAAAAACTAGCTGTGTAGCCTAATCCCAGTCTTAAAATCCCTGCTTCTCCATTTCCTCATGCTTAAATTGGTGAAGGGGAGCAAGTGAGTAAATACAACCAGATTAGCCAAGCAGCATCAGAATCAAGATGGGAATGGGCACACAACCCTATACAATGCTTTTGTGTTTGAACATTGAAGAATCACTGAGCTGAAGACTTAAAAGTCTGTAAATGGTCTTAAGATATTCTGTCTTTAAGACATCTTCAATAAAAGCTAAGGGGGTAAGGGATTATAAATTGTTCCTGCTCTCCTGCAGGGTTTATCCCCCCACTTTTTTTTCTAATTCTAGTTTTTTTTAATAGATGTGTTGTGAAGTGATTAAAGAATGCCTAACATGTGTTTTCATGTGTAATTGTGGGAAAGGGCTATGCTTTGACCTCCACACCATCACCATGGCCCTGTTTTATCGTTCCTGAGACTTAGCCTGACTTTAAAAACACAAACTCGGGGAACAGATGGAGGGCACACATAGGTGCTGCTGAGGACACCGCTAATTGCTGTCTAGGACCACATTAGCTGCAGGTAAAGCTGTCCCTTTGGGAAGCAAACCACAACCTATCAAACTGATAATACTCAAATCTCTTTCTGAAACGGAAGCAGAAGCTTACCAAAACATTCCAGAAACTTGTCAGAACACCAGAAAATAGTGTGATTCAATCAAAAGACCCTCAAGTCACCTTGTCATTCATTTGGGGGATTTCTTGATTGCTCAGATGACACATAAAATCCTTGTTTACTAAGATGATTTACAGAGATGAAGTATCTTTTCTACTTAAAGAAAAAAGTTTGGTTTTAGTTAAGTACAATTTTCCTTCTAACTACCAAGAGAAAGCCATCGATTCTTGCTTAAGTGGCTAACAATGAAGCTATAAAGACGGTCTAAACTATCACAAACTACAGCACTGAAAGAATCCCCATAAACTGACGATAACACACACTGGTACAATTAAGCCCATTAGGCAAAGATTTCCTTTATCAGTTGTTCTGAGATGTATAGGACAAAAGTACAACAATTTCTTTTTTGCAGTTATATTCATAATCTGTTCATAATGGCTTCAGTAAAGTCTCCGAACTACAAATGTGCTGAAATCAAAGAAAAGGAAATAACTAGACAGATGATGGTTCATTCTCCTGTAGAAATGCCTGATTACTCTCAAAGTCAGGTAAATGAAATAGACAAACCTGAAATGTCTAGATTACTGTTTTTGTTTGAGAGAGAACACAAGTTATATACAATGCAAAAGCAGAGGCATCAAATGCACAAGAATGAAATTTCAGTAGAAGATCTTAAACTGAGAATAAGGACTATTTTCTGCATCTGCATACAGGGTTCATGACAGGAGAGGTTCACTTAAGGTGAGACTTCTAAACACTCGGGTTCTCATCATGCTTTCTTTTTTCATAATAGATGTGTCACCTTGCACCAGTCATTCAACTACTTTTTTCTCCAGTTCCTTTTTTGTAAGTTAAAATAACTCAATGTGGACTTAAGAGTGCTTTGAGAATTCTGATGCAGAATGTAAACTGCTCTCCTTGATGAGGGGAAGGGAGAAAAGGAAAAAATGTTAACTCTTCCAGGGTTTACCATCCAGGTATCAAAGCTTTCTCTTCTTCTTCTCTCCACCCCACCCCCTACCTTTTATCCTTTCTCTTTAAAAACTACGTGTTTCCATGAGCCAGGGTCATCCTAGCATATCTCACTTCACTGGCACCAATTCTTTTGGAGTTTCTAGACCCAATTCCAATGTTGGGGTGGGGGAGGAGAGGGGAGAATATACACAACACCAAGCAATTCTCTAACACCCTCCTGGTATTGGAGAAATCAACTTAATTCTGACACTAACCCCCCAGAGGTAGCATCAGATTCCACAGGTTAAGGTCTCAGTCCTATAAGACTGCCCCGAACCCCACTCCATACTTCAGGCACCAGGCACAAGCTCCATGCTGTTAACTTGTGCTTCTGACCAACCAGATACAGATTGGAGATTCCAGTGACAATTCATTTCCTAGTGTGGCTCACAGAACACAGGGAAACACATTTACCAGTTTATTAAAGGATATCAAAAAGGATTTATCAACAGCCAGGTGAATAGATAAATAGGGTGAGGTAGGAGGAAGGAGTTAGGAACTCCCATGTCCTTTCCAGGTGTGCACTCTCCCCACATCTCCACATGCTCACCAACCCAGGAACTCTCTAAACCCAGCCCTTTTTGGTTTTTAATGAAGGTTTTATTACACAGTCATGATTGACTAAGTCATTGGCCATGGACTGATTCACCCTCCAGTCTCTCCCCACTCCTCAGCGGTCACAGTGTGGGACTGAAAGTTCCAGCCCTCAAATCACTCAATCAGTCTTCTTAGCAATCAGCCCCCACCCTTGGGTGACTTTTGGACCCCACCCTCATCATTAACAACAAGATCCCCATTTCACCCTTATGGCTCTGAAGCATTCTCAGGAACTGTGGATAAAGACAAAATATATCTGAGAAATATAATTTGGTCATCTGAATGACCAAATACATATTTCTTATAAATCATTACAGTTGACCCTTGAGCAGATTTGAACAGAGTCCACTTACACATTTTTTTATAATACAGTACTGTAAATGTGTTTTCCTTATGATTTTAAAATTCTCTTTTCTCATCCTTATGATTCTCTTAACATTTTTCTCTTACTTTATTGTAAGAATACAGTATACAATACATATACAAAATATTTGTTGGCTGTTAGGAGTAAGGATTCCAGTCAACAGTAGGCTATTAGTTCAGTTTTTGGATAATCAAACGTTATATGCAGATTTTTGACAGCGCCCCTGAACACCCCACCCTCCACATTCTTCAAAGGTCAACTGTGTATCTCAGTCCACCCCCTGATCTTCAAACATGGATCCCTTGTGGCAAGATGATCATACCTGTCACAGCACTTCTATTTGGTGTAGCTTTTATAGGACAGGTATAGCAATAGTACCAATACAAATAAGCCTAACACTTGGAGAAGCCAGTGTGGGGTAGGGATAGATTTAACAAAACTGCTCATTTGTCCCATAAAGTGTTACATTTTTATATTCTATTAGTGTGGTTATTCTTTCCCCACCCCCTCATCTACTGCTACTTGTATCTTAGGCTAAATTTGTGCAGAGGGATTTAGCACAGAAATCAGCTGGTGATTAGCTAGATCCAGTTCCCCCCCCAGGCCAGTCTATCCATTAATATTATATCCTGAGGCAACTTTAATTCAATCTCCCAATACACTGGATCAACATGTGTATTAGCAAAAGACTTATTTACATGAAGTAGTTAAATCTTAACAATAATGCCAGCATTATAATATATCACAGTATGGTCATGGTGCAATTCAATTTCATTACAGAACAAATCTAGAAATATTACAGAGGTGGTTCACTTTGCCATCCAACAGAAACAGTCCTTGCTCATAGGCCACATATTATTAAAGACAGGAGTCATTGCAACTGGCCATGATTCAGTTAGTTCTGAGTTCCAAGTCAGCTGGAGACAAAGCCAATCCCCATCCTGCCTCATCTCACAGGACTGTACTAAGACCAGTTCCCACTGAGTGTTATATAGCAGGGCCCACCTCCCTCCTCTGGTGAGAACACAAGTGATATATACATCCTGGAAAAAAGGAGTCAAAAGATACTAGCACATCACTAGAGTTCCATTTAGTCATTGACATTCGGTCCAGTTCCTCAACACATCTGATGAAGATAATGCCTCCCAGAACAACGTCACTCAGGTTTGCAGGTTGCCATTCAATCTTGTCTGGTTCCAAAAGCAGGGTGGTCTCGGCAAACACAGCTTCCCCCTTCCAGGCATCTGATATACTACAGATAACATTATTCGTTCTGAGCATATCTTGAAGTCTTAATAAAATGTTGGATTTATTTCCCTTATTGCATAACTCACCTATTACCCATATCCCTTTACCCTCAGCTATTTATCCTTCTCTCCATCTGTCAATTATCTTCACCCAGACTCTTCCACCTTTGGAAGGGACATTAGGTTTGGCCACTGTGCTGATCCAGATTGCTGGCAGCAATACTAGTCTAGCAAGTGCCTCCCCCTCAGTCCCCTCCCACTCATACAAGGTGGGGTTACACAGGTACAGAACTAGTGGCTTTCCCAAACAGGAGGCAACACAGCAGCATTCACTGTCAGTCGCAACTTTGCCAGATGAGCAAACATCCCACCCCATCAGACCCTTAGGAATACTGACAAAGACTTAAGGGTATTATTATAGTTGCTTGCTCAGTAATCATCCCTGCTTCGGGTGGCCACAGTTGCATGCCTGGCTCTGGGACCACTGCATCAGGTAGGAAGAATAGTTACTGTGATGTGAGGGGAGAATTACATAGTTGCACCACCATCCTCTCCCTCCCCTGTCTTTCCCAGATTCCCCAGAAAGGTAGAAGAATCAGTGAGGACCCTCCTTCAGCCCCCCTCATGTTCAGTGTGAGCACACACTGTTGAAGGCGTGGAAGCCAGCCCCTCTTGCTTTTATCTCCCCCATTTTAGACAATAAATATTTCAACTGCCCATTCCAATTCTCTGTTACTGTGAGGAGGATCTCTGACCATTGTCAGACATCATTGGCTGTAGAGTGAGTTCCTGGTCTGAAGAAACAATGGTTGGCTGTGCAACATTTTCTGTTCTGGCTCTAACACTCTGAGCAGTTGTATCTACCACAAAACCCAGTCCAGAGGCAGCATCTATTCCTGTCAGGACCCACTTGGAGCCCCCCAGGGCGACTGGCACCAATCTGAGTGGCCAGCAACACTGAGGACCTTCCACCAGGGAATCTGCCACATAGCCACCTGTAGTCCATCTCCCTTGTCGACTGCACAGTTCTTGCTGCTGTTGTGTGCCTCACAGGGTGCAAGAGGAGTAGGCGTATTCGGCCTATCTCTGCATTGCTGCAGCCCCTTATGCCCACTCATTTCATGGACCCAGATGGCCACATCAAGGTAATGCAACAAAAGGTCCACTTGGTAGTTCCAATCACCTTCTGAACCTGGAAGTGGGAGGTGGTTCTTCTGATGGGCATCAACATGTCCTACTTGAATGCACCCCTCAAATTCCCAGAGTGATTTCTACAGGGCCATGCCCCAAAAAGACAACCTTGTAGTAGTCCAGTTTTCCACTGCCCATCTACCTGACCAGATAGTCAGGCTATCGGTGACAGCCAAGCCATTGGCTACAGCCCACGAGCCAGGAAAAACCCAAGCATGGGGGCTTTTGCCATAGCTCAATTCTTCCATCACCACCAGGCAAATGACATGTGTTCAGCCTACTGAGCCAATTTATTCTTGCCTTCTTCAGAATCTTGCCATCCACTGGTCTTAATACGGCAGCTTTCCAAACAAGGTATTGTCCATTCATTTTGGAACAGCCATCCATAAACCAAATAGGTCTTTCTTCAGTGAAGAACTTTTCAGTGCCCATAGGGCAGTTGGTTCTAGCAATTAATCAGGGGGCTTGAAAGTTGGTCCTAGAGGAAAGAGGCTACCAGATCATGGATACGGTGGGTGCCTCCTTGCATTCCCTGGGCAGTATTCTCTTGTATGAACCATTTCTATTTTATTATGTAACTCTTCCGGGCACTGCCTTCCTTACTAGAGTGTTTCTCTAACATCACTCAAGACATGATGAGAATTTCTGGTTTCATAATTATTTTGTCCTTCAGTCACTGAGGCAGTCTTAATGCCCAACAACAGGCTAATAGTTATCCATCTGATGGTGCGTACTGGGCAGGAACATCTGGAAATTTTCTGGTCCAAAATCCCCACAGTTGCTACTCATGCCCCAGTATGCATGAGTACAGGTTGCAGACATTTTTAAAATCATACCTTATGGGGGTTATTTCAAGGCCCAAAGGCATTGAGAGATCTACCACTTTTTGTAGTTCAGACATGGCCTGCTTTTGTGCAGGTCGTGACTTAAATATAGCTTTCTTTCAGGTAGCCTTATAGTTGGGAGTTAATATTCCCAAATGTGGAATATGTGCGCTCCAAAATCCAGATAAACCACCAAATTCTGGGCTTCATCTTTGATCTTAGGGGTGGGTAGGGACAGCAGTTTATTTTCAGTCACTTGTGGAATGTCCTGGGTGGCTCCTGCTAAGTTATTCCTGGGAATTTTACTGTTTGGGCAGGCCCTTGGACCTTTGCTGGACTAACTAGCCCCAGGTGGTCAGGCATATCAGTGTCACATTCAAGTCATTCTTAATTTGTTCTTCAGTTTCTGATATTATCATGGCATGAATACAGCATATATTTGAGATGAACTGCTGAAGCCCTGGGCAGTACAACTTGATTAGTCCACTATTAGTCTCTATGCGTCATCTGCCTTTTCTACAGTCCATGCAGGGCAACTGTACAGCAAATTCATTAGCACGAGCACTCCAGCATCCAGCAGATCATCAGTATTTTTATCCACCAGGTATTCTGTATTGCTTTCAGTTAACCACCTGTGTGGGCTTGGGCACTTCTAATGGTTCCCATGGAGCATACTTGATTAAAACTGGCATGAAAGTAGGCTTACATGCCCTCTCTTTTACAATAGGAGGTAGGGGAGCAATCCATCATCAAACACAATATCCATCCCAGTAATACATTCAGGTAAAGAATATGTGACCACTTCCACAAAATCTGTTCAAAAACCCCAGTTTTCACCCAGACTTTTACTTAACTTTTTCCATCAACAATTGTATCTCTGTATCCTCCCAATTTAAACTTAGCCCCTGCTAATCCTTCAACAGGTTGTAGAATTACAGTGCATTGGGCTCCTGTATCAAGTAGTCTCAAGTTTCTTTTCCTTCCCTCACCCTACCTGAGGCCATTTTACCCACAGGTGTGCATATGGCCTTGGATCCCTGGTTGGGGTGGGGCCAGAAGATCCTAGTCTCTGCATCAATCTTCATTTGGATTAATCTTCCTAAGCATTGTCCTAGGGGATTCCTGGTCAAGTTTCTCATTGTAATCTTTGCATTCTGGCTTTTTAAATTCCTCCAAATTGGGGTTAATAGAGCAGACTTGTTTGGGGCCCTTTAATGGGAGTCCTAGTGGTCCACCCAGTCTGGTAGTGCTGCATCAACACCTTTGTTTGAACTCCATCAGTGTCTGTTTTTACTTATCCCATTTCTCAATAACCAGCTAAAGTTTCCCACTCCACTGGATTGAGCCCCTTGACTCTCCCCTTTGTCTCTCCCCATTTTCTTAATTACTTTAATGTTCTTGGTATCAGTAAGACCCATACAGGGAAGCTGAGACAGCAAATCTGATAAGGTTTCTGAAACTACTGTTCGATTCTGTAGCCACAAAGTTACACAAGGTGCCTATGTAATAGGGGCCTTCTTAATCACAACATTTACCATATGCTGGGTAACGGGCATATTCAGGGGGGAAAATACCCTGATCATCATAAAGCCATTCATCTGTGATGTTCCATTTGGCATTGTAGGGGGAATTGGGCAGTTGCACATCTCAAGATAAATATACTTTATAGTGGCTCCACTCCACTCCACCCCACCAGGCTGGCTCTTCCCTCAGGAATAACCTCCCATGTTTCTGGATCATGTATCACCATCTGCAATTGTTTGATAGTTATCTGCAGGTCCTGCATCAACCCAAATATGCTCTTCTACACTGAAGCATCCAAAACCAAGACACAGCCCCCAAATTGGTTATTTTCTCAGTCCATTTCATTTCAGTAAAGGTTCTTTAGGAAGCTGATGATATTGTTCCACAAAATGAGCCTTTAGACTATAGGCATACCTCATTTTATTGCACTTTGGATATTTCATGGGTTTTTACAAATTGAATGTTTGTGGCAACCCTGCATTGAGCCAGTCTATTGGCACCATTTTTCCAATAGCCTTTGCTCATTCTATGTCTCTGCATCATGTTTATTTCTCACATTTCAAACTTTTTCGTTTTATTTATAGTGACCCATAATTATTACTTGCTGATCATTAGCATTTTTTAACCAATAAAGTTTTTGATTAAGACATGTTCATTGTTTTCTACACATAATGCTGTTACACTTAACAGAATACAATATAGTGTAAACAAACCTTATGTACACTGGGAAACCAAAAAATTCACTTGACTCACTTTATCATGGTGGTCTGGAACCAAACCCACAGTATCTCTGAGGTATGCCTGTATATCCCCAGGTTTCAGTAGTTTCTAGGTTTTGTTCTTCCCCTATATTAACTACGTTCTTAGTGACCAGAGGTCTTAGAGGTACTTTCTGTTGCCCCTGAATAATTTTGCCCTTTCTAGGCAGTTTTGCAGCCAATGGCAAAAAACTGAGATCAACCCAGATGCTGGGTCTTGGTTCAGCATCAAGGCCTGCCCCAACATTCTTTTATTTTCATTTTGGCTATTACAAATGACAATAACCAGGGCATTGGATATCTAGCCTACTTGTTATTTCACATTCGCTTATATATACAATGAGCCAACTCTTCCAGAGTCTGGCTTACTACCATTTCTAAGTTCCATTGGTAACATTCACACTTAGTAACTGATAGCACTGCAGCTGCTGTTTCATACCATCAGTAACTAGGAAGTCATCCAAGGATCAAAGATTCCTTATCCCCTACCTAGTATTCTTTCTCTTCAAATACCACATATTTCTATGAGCCAGAGCCATTCTAGCAAATCCCACTTCACTGACACCAACTCTTTTAGGATTTCTGGACCCAATCCCAACATGAGGGGAGGGGGTCCCCAACACATAATAGCAAGCAATCCTCAGACACCCTGCTGGTATTAGAAGATTCAACTCAATTCTAACACTATCCACCTAGGGATAGCATCAGATTCCATAGGTTATAGTTTCAGTCCTATAAGACTGCCCCCTGCACCCCATCTCCCACTTCAGACACCAGTCTGTAGCTCCAGAATGTAACCTGTGTTTCTGACCAACAAGCTACAGATTGGAGGTTCCAGTGACCTCCTCTTTAGGTTCAATTCATTTGCTAAAGTGGCTCAGAGAGCACAGGGAAACACATTTACTGGTTTCTTAAAGGATATGATAAAGGAGAAAAATCAACAGCCAGATGAAGAGATACATAAGGTGAGGTATAGGGAAAGGGCCCCATATCCTCTCCAGATGTACCTCTTTGCCCACATCTCCACAAGCTCACCAACCCAGAAGTTCTCCAGACTCAGTCCTCTTGAGTTTTTAATGGAGGCTTCATTGCATAGTCATGACTGACTAAGCCATTGCCTAATTCAACTCCAGCCTTAGGTCACAGGGTAGGACTGTAAGTTCCATCCTTCTAATCACATGGTCGGTCCTCCTGGCAACTAGCCACTGCCCTTGGATAGGATCCAAAAGTCACCTTCATTGATAAACAAGATACCTATTTCACCTTTGTGGCTCTGAAGCATTTTCAGGAACTATGGATAAAGACAAAATATATCTGAGAAATATGTATTTCTTATAAATTATAGCATTTAATTGTAATCAATTAAAAATTAGGATATTTCACATAAAATCTAGATTTTAGTTCTCTTGAAGAATCAAATGTTTTAGCAACACTGGCCCATATTCCTGTATAACACAATTGTCTGGAAATGAGTACCAGCTGCTCCCTGACACTCAGTTTTATTCCTGACAGTCTCCTATTGTCTTACTCAGGGGCTATTGCATACATCCATATAGCCCACTACACCCCAGAGTATTAAGTTTACTTGGAAAACAAAAACATAAGGGAAGATTAGGTGTTAAAACCAATAGACAGTAGATATCAAGAGAGAATGGCTTAGCACACAGTTGTGACTTAATTTTTTGGATAGATGATGTTACTAAAAATGTTCCTATTAGCCTTGAAAAAAAGCATTATGCACCCCAAGTTTCTCAAAAATTAGTGGCACCCTCCTTTCAAACTATTGCTGCCATAGAATTGTTCCATCTGACCATATCCAAAGGTTCATAATAACTATTTATCTGGAATTCCACAGACCAGGTTAGATTTTAATTCTGGGATTGTTAAGGAATTTTAAACAGATGATCCATATGGTACCCCTTACATTATAAAAGGGGAGGGAAAGCCCAGTTTAAAAAAAAAAAGGCCTTTTTAAAATATATTCAGGCTACCAAATAGTAGGAGACAGAAGACTTTGCCAATAAGCATTGCAACAACTTTCCTAAATTTAACTGCAGTTGTCTTTAGAGAGAAAACATAAAAAGCTGAAAAACACTATGCAATTAGAAAATTATTTTAAATTCCTACAAAAGAATTCTTAAAGCAACCATTAAATTTCAATCAGTAAGAACTTTCAGTTTGGGGTTCTTAAATCTGAACTTTGTTCTAGGAAATCTAATCCCAAAGTTCGGTGGTTTGTTTTTTGTTGTTTTTCTTTTTTTAGTTGCAAATAATGTTTCGATCTTGGATACAGAAATGAACTCTTCTTCTTCAGTGTCCAAGACAAACCCTTTGACTACTTTAATGGCCAGAGGAAGTGAGGTTGCTTAGACCAGCAAGTGCATACCAGCCAAAAATGGGATTGCCATTGGAAGCATTTTATTTATTTTTTAAAGATTTCTATTTATTTATTTATTTATTTATTTATTTATTTATTTATTTATTTGAGCAAGAGAATGAGATAGAGAGAGCATGAGAGGGGGAAGGGTCAGAGGGAGCAGACTCTCTGCTGAGCATGGAGCCCAATGCGGGACGATCCTGGGACTCCAGGATCATGACCTGAGCCAAACGAAGGCAGTCACTTAACCAACAGAGCTACCCAGGCGCCCAACCATTGGAAGCATTTTAGATCAAAGTTAGCCATCCCCCTTTCTTTCTAGTGGAGAGAACCATGGACACTCCGGGTCAACAGATGTTAAGAGGTCTTAAGTCACAGGATGAAGGAGGAGGTAGAGGACTCTGGGATGAAGGAGATCCTGGATGAGAGAGTTACCATTTTAAGGGAGGCAGAATGGCAAGAATTCCTGGGAGGACATTCATCTAGCATGTGAAAGTCCTATTCGGCTATGGGTGAGATAGAGTGTTTCTGGATTATGAACCAAATGGAATCAATTGAAATATATATGGCACTGAGTAAATAAAGATATATAGACAGCACTAACTCATCTAGTGGGATTTCTCTGTTCTATTTCATTTTTAACACTATTGCAAATACTCTCAGCTCCCAGGCTTCCAAATGTCAGCCTTCCTTTCCATTTGCACAATCAGGCTGTGCCACAGCACAGATCAACCTTCTGTGAGAGCCTCCTTGCCTGACATCACTACCACCAGGGAAGCTGTTGGAGAGAAGCAGCAGTAAACAGCAGGTTTCAGGAAAGAGCTGCTGATTCCACCTGATTCCAGCTTCTTTTACAATACCAAATGATGAACACAGTGCCTCAACCACTTTCCTGTTTTCAGTCTTTTGTCCAGAAAGGTCAGCTCCTGTTCAGATTCCCTGTACCCAAACAAGTCAGGAGAGATATTAACACAGATCTCATGATCTGTGAGAGATCCCATGATCTCTCCTGGCATACTTTAGTTAGGTTTTAGGGTGATTGACAACTGCCTTTCTGCCGGTGGGTAAGTTGCTTCATTAATTGGCAATTCAGTAACAAGAGAGCTTTCCTGGCTATATATGACCTGGAAGATGTCTTCTCAAGAGGAAATCCAGAAGAGAACATAAAACTTCACCACCACGAATGTGTACTCAGCAAAGTACAGAAATGGTGAAAAGTGCAGATCTGGAAAGGAGAAGAGGCATCAGCCTTAAACGAGTTTCAAATTCATTTTGTAGAATACACACTGGGTCTTAAAATGTGGGGATCCCAAACACAAATACACCAAAGAAAATCATCAGCCCTCTTCCTACAAAAAAATGCACAATATTAGAGCATATAAGAATTCTTGAACCCATTCATGGAATTTAAAAGGTATACAGAACACAGCGAAAGCCCACAGTGAGGAATGAGAATAAAAATTCTTTTCAGTTGAAGGTCTTGGTAAGAACATTAGTTACACAACACAGTTAATAGCCTGTAAGAGAGATCTTTGAGCAATTACCGAGAGTCCAGAAATTCAATATAACTTGAATTCAAAGCACTGATACACTGAAGTGATTATTATTCCCAGTTTATAAGTGAGAACAATGAGGCCTAAAATGGCAAGTACACTAACAAGTTTACTAGCTAGTTCAGTAGTAAAGCCAGGGCTTTAAAATAAGAATCTAGGCTAGTAGATGGGCCCACTTGTGTGATTTCACCTCAAAATATAACAGTACATACTCATAATATACCAATATAATGACAGGATATTCTACACAGAAAACCCAAAAGACTCCAGCAAAAAACTGCTAGAACTGATACACAAATTCAGTAAAGTCATAGGATATAAAAATCAACACAAATCTGTTGCATCTCTTTATACCAATAATGAAGCAGCAGAAAGAGAAATTAAGGAACCAATCCCATTTACAACTGCACCAAAAATAAGATAACTAGGAATAAACCTAACCAAAGAGGTGAAAGACCTATACTCTGAGAACTATAGAATAGTGATGAAAGAAACTGAGGATGACAAAGAAATGGAAAAACATTCCAAACTCATGGATTGGAAGAATATTGTTAGAATGTTTATACTACTCAAAGTAATTTACACATTTAATGCAATCCCTTTCAAAATATCAATAGCATTTTTCACAGACCTAGAAATACAATCCTAAAATCTGTATGGAACAACAAAAGACCCCAAATAGCCAAAGCAACCTTGAAAAAGCAAAGTTGGAGACATCACAATTCTGGACTTCAAGTTATATTACAAAACTGTAGTAATCAAAACAGTATGGTAGTGGCACAAAAACAGAGATGACAATCAACAGAACAGAACAGAGAGCCCAGAAATAAACCCATGTTTATATGGTCAACTAATCTATGACAAAGGAGGCAAAAATATACATGGGGAAAAGACAGTCTCTGCAATAAATGGTCCTGGGAAAACTGGACAGCTACACACAAAAAAATGAAACTGGCCAACTTTCTTACACCATATATGAAAATAAATTCAAAATGGATTAAAGACCTAAATATGAAATATGACACCATAAAAATCCTAGAGAACACAGGTAGTAACCTCTTTCACATTGGCTGTAGCAACTTCTTTCTAGATATCTCTTCTGAGGCAAGAGAAACAAAAGCAAAAATAAACTACTGGGACTACCTCAAAATAAAAAGCTTCTGCACAGCAAAGAAAACAATGAATAAAACTAAAAGACAACCTACAGAATTGGTGAAGATATTTGCAAATGACTTATCTCAGAAAGAGTTCATATCCAAAATATAGAGAGAACTTAAACTTAATACCCAAACAACAAATAATCCAACTAAAATATAGGTAGAAGACATGAATAGACATTTTTCCAAAGATGATATACAGATAGCCAATAGACACATGAAAAGATACTCAACATCACTGATTAGGGAAATACAAATCAAAGCTACAGTGAGATATCACCTCACACCTATCAGAATGGCTAAAATCAACAACATAAGAAACAACAGGTATTGGCAAGGAGGTGGAGAAAAATGAACCCTGTTGCACTGTAGGTGGGAATGCAAACTGGTGTAGCCACTCTGGAAAACAGTATGGAGGCTTCTCAAAAAGTTAATAGAACTACCTTATGATCCAGCAATCACACTAGGTACTTACCTAAAGAATACAAAAATACCAATTCAAAGGTCTACATGCACCCTGATGTTTATAGCAGCATTATCAACAATAGCCAAATTATGGAAGCAGTCCAAGTGTCCATAAACTGATGAACGGATAAAGAAGATGGATAAAGAAGATACACACACACACACACACAATGATATTATTCAGCCACCAAAAAGAATGAAATCTTGCCATTTACAACAACATGGATGGAGCTAGAGAGTACTACGTTAAGTGAAATAAGTCAGAGAAAGAAAAATACCATGTGATTCCACTCATGTGGAATTTAAGGAAACAAAGAAGGGTAAAAAAAAAAAAAGAGGCAAACCAAGAAACAGACTCTTACCACAGAGAACAAACTGATGATTACCAGAAGGGAGGTAGGTAGGGGGGTGGGGATTAAGTAGTGCACTTGTGATGAGCATTGGGTGTTAAATGGAAGTGCAGAATCACTATGTTGCACACCTGAAAGTGTGTGTATCTGTGTATACACACATACTCTGTGGTGTCCATAAGCAATAAGCTTTCCTTTATTTTTCAAGATCACTTAACCTATACATGGCATTTTGTATCTAGCTTGAAGGTCATGTGACATCAAAATGAATAAGAGGAATAAGGTAAATAGAACAAGGGAGACCATTTTATCTTCAGTTAAGATAGGAACACCATTAACTTATTCTTTAAAGTGCAGCCCAAATATAAGATATAATGGAAGAAGCACTTGAGTGTCTACATCCTGGAGTTTTACAAAAATTTTATCAGCCTATAGCCAAATAACTTGTCTGAGGCTCAGTTTCCTGCTGCATACACTGAAGGCACTGAAGTGTTTTCTGTGAGCCTGTGATTTGAGTCTGTTAGAATTTTGGAAGGCAACACAAATTTCACAGTTCTACTAAAATATCATTCCAGGGAGTAATCTTTGATCAGCCAGGACTGGGTAAGGTGCCTCCTCTAAAAAGCCTTTAACTCTAACAGCACTTATTACATGGTTTTTGAAATCATCCATTTATCTACCTCATTAAACAGTAAGTTTTCTAAAGACCAGGGCCCCGAGTCTTTATCATCCATCAGAGAAGCGGAACAGCATATTGGGTAAGGTCTGGCTCTGAAACTATACTGGTTTACATCTCAGATAGCTTTGTGTCCATGGGAGAGTTACCCAACCATCGTGTGTCTTGGATTCCTCATCTGTAAAATGGAGACAATAACAGCACAGGACACATAGACTCCCTGGGAGATTCACGGAATACAAGACATGTAAAGCATTTAGAAGGCTAAATGGCACATAACTACTGGTCAGGTGTTATCGCCAAGGTCTAAGTTTCTGGCATGGAGTAGATACCCAGATTTCTGCTAAGTGAAAGAAGGAGTGATAGATTATATCCATGACCTTCAAGATCGAAACCCAAAACAGTCCAAATTAATGTCAAATGCCTATGACTTGGCAATTTAATCCAAAACAAGGTGCTTTTGTTATCTAGATTCAGTGTACTTGGCTTATTTAGGACATATTTAGAAGAGCTGTTGAACAGTAAGTTAACAGGGTTTTGTGGCTTGTTTTACTCTAATGAAGTTTCACCCAAGCTTTATACAGTAGAGATTGTAACATAGGGAATCATCCCCCATTGCCAACCATCCACCTCAGGATATATTACAGGAGTAAAGACTATAATGGGATATGGTCAGATGGGAAATTTGGAAACCCTGTTGGTGGGGGCAGTGGTGCTGGAGATCACCATGCTGTGTAATTTTCACACTGGTCACACTGGAGTATGGCCTCAATTCTTCTCTATAATTGGATACTGAGCCTTCATTTTTGGTTTTTATCTTTGTACATTCCCCGTCATTCTTCACTGAACACTCCACTTCTGCTTCTACTTCTGTTACTGGGTAGGTGATAATATTGTTGTGGATTTTTCCCCAACATTATGGTACTGGATCATTTTTACTAAACTTGTTTAGAATGCACTTGGCATGCAGATTAGGTTTTGGAATACTGGAATACTGCATCCTTAGACTTACATACACAAAGTTACTCAGAAAAGTTTATTATAGCATCATTGAGATGGATAGCTCCATATTTTAGCTTGTCCATGCTCAGAATAATCATCTTAATTTAGCAAGTTCCTATTCTTTCATGAACAAGGATAGCCCTTTAGGAAGGAGCATTTTTTAAAAGGTATCATATCTGAACTGCTATCTTTACAAGAAATAATTGCTAGGTTTATTAGCTATTACAATTTGTACATGGAACAGATTTTTCTTTACGAACACTTTTTCAATAGATGTCTGAGTAGGTAGGATCGCCAAATAGGCACTGTACCACTTCACATAAGCATAGATTCTTGGCCATGCAGCCTTCCTAGAATTTCAGCCTGAAATTAGAAGGAGCTAGAGGAAAAGAATGTGGGGCTGAAGATTTGAGCAAGTATCTTGCCCTCTGAGCTTTCCTAATAGGTGACCAGAGGACTGCCAAATTACCATTCCATTATAGTAGTCCATAATCCCATAATCTTACCACTCTCTAATGACCACATCCTGGTTGTAAAATGATTTACTTTCTCAGTAATTAGCAAACTACACTGACAAAGTACATTGCATACATTTTAGCTTTGAAATATTTTGCTTCCAACATGGTTTCTTAAAACAATAGTGCTATAAGCAGCTTAATTTGTCAGCAAGTTGACATTGTTTTCTCAGCTGTTAAATGACAAGAATCAGTTCTACATGTTTATCACATAGACTATGATTTATGATTCTTGAAATGAACTTGATAGTTTCTTTCCCTGGAATACATTTTTAAAATTTTAATTCTGAGGCTATTAGAAGGGAGTATTACTTCCTTAAGCCCTGGGTGTTATACGCAAACAATGAATCATGGAACACTACATCAAAAACTAATGATGTAATGTATGGTGATTAACAGAACATAATAAAAAAAAAAGATAAAAAGCAAAAAAAATGTAAGGCAGGTGAAAGATTCAAAAATCATGCAGTGTAATTCACATTAGCAGAAGAAAATTAACAAGATTATTTCAATAAAGGAAAAATCATATGATAAAATTCAACATCTATTCATGGTTTTTAAAAATCTAGAAACAGAAAAGAAATTCCATAGTCTAATAAAGTATATCTGCACAATAAAAAAAAAAGAGCTTCCTTTAATGACTATAGGAAGGTAGGAGTGAAATCTTCAAATATACTCACGCTACTTCAAAATGTGTTCTTTCCAGTTGTAGAAAATAAAGTAAATAGCATTGAACATGAAACACTATGTATATACTCATCTAACAAAACCGGCAAAGCTGCTTAAAAAAAAAAACTGCTTTAGCAATTGGTTCTGCACACTGTCACCAAGGCAACACCAAATCCTAACAGCCAAAAATACATGGTCTTTCTGTGTGAACATATTTTAGATAACCTTAACTGTAAAGGAAATTAGGTCAGAGTCTGATTCTCTGAGAAAAGGCAGAACTGTACCCAAATTTCTCCAGGCAGTGGGATGTGGTCTGTCTTCATAAGCTGAACAATCCCTAGACTTGCAACCAATACTCACCATAATATCCTACAGGACGTCTATTTACCCCAGAGGCATTGCCACTAGTAACTATGACAATGGATGACTAGCCCAGTAAGAAGTGAAGCAAGAGGCCTGGTGAAATCAGATGGCTAGCCTGAAAAAGTAGAATAGTCACAGGCTCTCTCAAGTATACTCTTTTCATTAGATTTTCGGAGGACCAGATGTTTTCAGCAGAGAGAGGTTTGATTTGGCTACCAAAGCATGTAGCAATTGAAAACAGGTAATAGGAAGCAGAGGACTTGACACTGTTAAAAATAAAAACTTTACAATAACCTGTAGAAAGTGTCAGGGTCAAATAGGTTTTAAGGAGAAAAGGGGTGGAAAGCATTTTTCAAAGTGAGCTATACGTGTATTTTATAAAGAGGTTCTCTGTCCTATAGCATAACGTTAGCATTAACACAAGGAAGTCAAAAGGTTGAAAATAAGTTGTTTTATCATTGGTTTTATTTCCAAATGTACGGCTAAAATCTATTCGAATTAGTATTCTGATGTTAAAACTAAAGGCAGTGGCTCTCACTTCACATGCTGTGAACATATAGATTATCAAATGTTTGTTGAATAATGAAAAACCAAACCTATCTATACCTAGATAGTGTCTGCAACCTCTGAGTGCAGTCAAGAAACATGATGCTGATAAACATGTTCTTAATAGATCACACCCATGGGAAAATTTCCAAAACCTTACACATGATGGGAAATGGGGGTGGGGGGTACAGCAGGACCATTGAAGTATCTCATAATTCCCAGTTATCTATGATATTTTACAAGTGGTAACATGAAGACCGACACATTCAGGGTTATCTGGGTTGAGAAGAAGTCATCACTTCTATTTGGAGATGAAATGGTATTAATGGTAGCTAAAAAGTGAATGCATACCAATGAAGAACTACACATTAGCCTGAGAACACAATAATTTGTTAATGGCTTACATTTGAGTAATTACATTGAAACAGACATAGTGCCAAGCCTTATTCATATATTTGAGTCTCATGAATATACTTTGTGAAGTATTATTCCTAGTTTATCTGAGGAAATTGAGTCTAGAAGTAGTAATTTCCCTACACTTACACAACCTATAAGTGGCTGAACTATGATATCAGCCAAGTCCAGTAGAATTATATTTGTAGTCAAGCCATTTTCACATTCCAGTCCTTTGAGATTGACCTTGAGAGATAAATATATTTTAGATGTTCCTAGATGGGGAAAGAAAAGTAATTCCAGGCAAAGGGAATGGTTGTAACCTCTGAGCATAACTCTGTATGAGCATAACTCTGTATGAGCCTAACCCAGAAGAATGGGAGACAGATCTACATAATCAATGTTGAAAATAATAACCACACATATCTGTGTACATGATTATTAGCCTCTGTTCAAAAAAGAAAAGTATACACATGACCTTAGATATTTTAGTTTTTAATTGCACTTTGTTTTGGGTAACCAATTCTTCTCCTTTGTTTTCCCAAAGTCAAGACTGAGAAGCCATAATATTAAGATGGAGCAAACATTCTGACAAAGAATCAGAAAACATTGGATAATACATTTGATTTGTAAACACAGAGAGGGCTCCACTTGCCCAAAGAGACTTAAAAGAAAAAAGATCCCACAAGGCATGGCATAAAATGGACAGGATTTTACTCAAGACTATGAAGTGGCTCTGAACCACAATATAAACACTGAGGGACACACTGTTGAGTCATCTGCCCCTCTCTCAGAAAAAGTAAGTTAGACCAGGTTTGGTACATGGAGAAAGAAATTCAAGAATAACAGGAATCCAGACAGGGCACTCATGGCTAAGAGTGAACTCATTGATGATACACAGGAAATCAGACATATGTAAATTTCAGTATCTCATATGTTTAGAATTTCCCTATCACAACATTGAGCTGGGTGAGAGTCATTTTCTTCACTAATCTGATTAACCCTTTTGACCAAAAGTCAGATGATTATTCTAAAAAAAAAAAAAAGAGAGAGAGGCACCATGTATTCCCAAAATTCTTGCCCAACATCTTAGAAACTGACACAGATTAAGGAACAGTCACCCTCCAATTATCCATGCAAATTGTGGAATTTTGTCTGTATCTACTAAAATAGGAGTTTTCATCCTCTTGGCAAATAGTGGAAGAAGCCTCTGTCCATCTGCGTACTTCACTCTCTCTTCTCCAAGGGAAGAGGATTGGTGAGCCTGACAGACAAAAATCTGAACATTTTGCTTAGCAGCATTTCCCCTCTATTTTGCATCTACCTGCTCCTGGAACTAGTGCATTTGGTTCTGGTCTTTCACTACAGAAAGTAAGAACTGATGGGTTACTGCTCACCTTAGAGGCTTTTCTTTCTGTGAAATCTTTTTCTTTTCTTACTCTAGTGGAGTTTCTACACTAACATAAGGTAGTGGTTCTGCTTGTCTTATCTGCAGAATTAGACTCCATTCCTGGATTTACCCAATATCTAGAATTGGGGAGGTAACAATATTAGAAGGCCCTATTTCCTTGGTGAATCTAGGAAATATTCTACAATTCAGCTATACCAATTATAAAGCATTTTTTTTACCTTGATGTCAGTGACTCATACATTTTTATTAATTTGTTCTAAACACAGAGGGTAGAATAATTATCCCCCCCAAAAAAATTTATCCAACACACAGATTCAAAGTTAAATGCTAGCAAATATAAAAAGCAGGGAAAAGAAATGTCCTTGGGTTTCTTTTTTTTCTTCCTTTATATTTGGGTTCATATTTTGTCTCTTTTAATATCTTTCATTTTAAACAATACATTAGAAAGAGCCAAGATGTCCATCAATAGATGAATGGATAAAGATGTGGTATATATATACAATGGAATATTATGCAGCCATCAAAAAAACGAAATCTTGACACTTGCAATGACGTGGATGGAACAAGAAGGTATTATGCTAAGCGAAATAAGTCAATCAGAGAAAGACATGTATCATATGATCTCACTGATATGAGGAATTCTTAATCTCAGGAAACAAACTGAGGGTTGCTGGAGTGGTAGGGGGTGGGAGGGATGGGGTGGCTGGGTGATAGACACTGGGGAGGGTATGTGCTATGGTGAGCGCTGTGAATTGTGTAAGACTGTTGAATCACACACCTGTACCTCTGAAACAAATATTTATATGTTAAAAAAAAAAAAAGATAGTAAGAAGGGAAAAATGAAGGGGGTGGGAGTCAGAGGGGGAGACGAACCATGAGACTATGGACTCTGAGAAACAAACT
The DNA here is from genome assembly GCF_029215605.1 of Mirounga angustirostris. Taxonomy (NCBI): domain Eukaryota; kingdom Metazoa; phylum Chordata; class Mammalia; order Carnivora; family Phocidae; genus Mirounga; species Mirounga angustirostris. The sequence continues at coordinate 17,749,943 of NW_026991712.1, read as the reverse complement.
GAGGGTTCTAGAGGGGAGGGGTTAACCTGGTGATGGGTATTAAGGAGGGCACATATTGAATGGAGCACTGGGTGTTATACACAAACAATGAATCATGGAACAACATCAAAAACTAATGATGTAATGTATGGTGATTAACATAAAAATAAAATTTAAAACAAAAACAATACATTGACTTCTCTAAAACTCCCTTTTCTCATTTATAAAGAGGATAATTCCTGCCTCAAGTTGATTTAATTCAGCTAAGCACAATTAAATGTGCTTAATTAAGGGACGTAACTGAGCTAAGCAGTGGCTAGCACATACTAAGTACTGGGCACCTGCTATTAATAAAGTGTTTTATCTGAACAAAAACTCATCATGAGTCCTCCCATTGCCCCAAACCCCAGAGGCGGAGGTCAGGTACAAGCATTACTAGCACACCGAAGGGAAACAAATCAATTTTTAAAACTGTCCTCAGTGGGACGCCTGGGTGGCTCAGTCATTAAGCATCTGCCTTTGGCTCAGGTCATGATCCCAGGGTCCTGGGATCGAGCACCGCATCAGGCTCCCTGCTCAGCGGGAAGCCTGCTTCTCCCTCTCCCACTCCCCCTGCTTGTGTTCCCTTTCTCACTGTCTCTCTGTCAAATAAATAAATAAAAATCTTTAAAAAAATTGTAATTCACCCACAGATTATTAAGAGAGCGTATATCCACACCAGAAAAAAATATGTTTATTATTTTATGAATGTTTCTAGGACTCATACCATAGAGCCTCTTTTTTACATTAACTATAATGCACAGATTCTTAATTTTCTTTTTAACAAATATAAAGAATACTTTAAGTTTTAATATTTTAGACCCATTGATCTAGGTACAAATGGTATTAAATCCAAAAGAGTTGATTAAAACAGTGGAATTCACTCATTCAAATGATTGAGTCTCTAAGTTACTGTTCTAAGTGCTGAGGATAAAGCCTTGTACAAGATAACCATGGGGGTAAACACACATGGGTTTTAATTCTAGGCAAGGGAGACCAAAAATTAAGTACCAAGACAGTATCAGGTAATAAGGAGTGCACGAATAAAAATAAAAATCAGATGATGAAACAGACAACAGTAGATAGGGTGCCTGGTTGGCTCAGTTGGTTAAGCGTCCAGTTCTTGATTTCGACTCAGGTCATGATCTGAGGGTTGTGAGATAGAGTCCCGTGGATTCTTTCTCTCCCCTCTGCACCTCCCCTCTCAAAAAAAAAAAAAAAAAGACAATAGAGATGCTGCTTATTTAGACCACACTGATTGTTAAGTTCTTCTGAGGAGAGACCATTCAGACAAAGAACAAGTTCAGAGGTCCTAAGGAGAGGACAATCTCAGGGTGTCTGCTGGCAGAAAGAAGGCCAGTGTCTGTACATCATAGGTTGCAAGTAAGGGAGTAGGAACAGATGGAACTGGAGATAAATCTTGGTAAGTTTAGATTTTCTTCTACCTGTGAAGAGACCTGAATTTGAGAGCCATGCTTTGACAAGAATGCTTCAACTAAGAAATCTGAAGTGAAATCAGTTTTCTGTGGCTCATCCTTATAAACCAACCTTAAAACTCTGCTAAAACACACCACCTACGTTGGTTTTACTCTATCTCAAGATCAGCATCTCTTTGCAACCTAGGTCTTTCACTAATTACTTATTATCACGAGCTGCCTTTGTGCAATCCTGAGCCATTCATCTGAGTATGAAAGTAATATATGTAAGGGATACTATCCCTGCTACCTGAGGAGAAGAGAGTGGCATCAGCAACTGAATGGACATAAAGGGGCAATGTACAGGGGACAGCTGTCCAGAGAAACAGGAAAGAAAGATCCAGGCTGGGAAGCCAGGGTAGGTCACCATGGAAAGGCAGCAGAAAGCATGGAAGGTGAAGGAAAAGCACACAATAGTTCCTTGTGGGACTTAGGGAGATGTGTGCTTCATATAGGACACACTCCAGAAGTTGAGATGAGCATAACTGTTTTTCTAATAGAAGTGGGAGAGTTAAATTTTTTTATCAACTCAGTACATGATAGCCTGTAAGCTTGATGGTAATGGCTTAGAAAACCACATGATCACAATACTAATTCAAAGGCAGTACGTTTTCTGTTACCATATTGTAATCCAAATAGGATTCTACCTGGATTAAGCTCATAGCATATTATAAGAAATCTGGACAGGCTACATTGGAAGCTTCAATCCCTTATGCCTCCACCATGTAGGAGTGGTAGTTATGTTTTATGTTATCAAAAAGCAGTAACAGACAGGTGATTTGGAGAGCCCAGCTTCACTGCATACTTCCTGACCCACAAGGCATTGTGATAGGCGATGGTAAATGTTGCACAGGATTGGGAAGACAAGAATTCACCACTCACTTTAACAATGGGTTACCCTGGCAACCAACATCAGGCATGTGAATCAAAGAATTAGACTGTACTTTAACTGAAAGGAACTGTGAACTCCTGAGGGCTGAAAAAATATTAGAGTAGGACAACAGTTAACACTCAGACTTTCATTGGCAAAAATGAACCTGCCCTGTAGGATTCATCTGACTTATCAGGCAGGAACCCCATGAAGAACTATTAATACTACTACTACTGATAGTAATAATGATATTCACCAGCATTTACTGAGGATTAGTGTTCACCAGGTACTAAACAAAGTGCCCACTTCTCCTATGAGTCAAACGTTATGGCCTCATTTTAAGATGGGAATACTGAGGGTCAAATATTCCATCAATCATACCATGAATGGAAAGCCAAGATTCAAACAAGACCATGTGATTCCAGACCCCCCACCTTCACCATTCGAATCTCTCGTACTAAGGGAAAAGGAGGTTTTCTGAATTCCAGGCCCCCTCTGACCCCAGATGAAGCAGTTAACAATACAAAGCCCAGACTTTGAAGAGATCTCAGGGCTTATCTTCCATCTAGGACACTGCTTTTTCAAATTCATCCAACAAGCTATACTGAACACCTAGGAAACCCCAGGTACCTTGCAATCCCAGTTCAGTACAGTTTGTATCATTTCATATCATTCCCTCAGACTCTGAAATTATGTTTGTGAATTTAATTTATCCCTCAGACTCTGAAATTATGTTTGTGACCTTTCTTCCTGTGGTTCTTCCTTTAAGAACAAATCAACTCCTCTCATGCCCCAGCTGGTTTCCTCACAAGTCTCATTGTCTTGAATGAGATCACATATCCATCCAAAATGAATCCATCTTGTACAAGAAATGTCATGTAATGATTGGTTGAGCTTGGATACCTGAGCCAATTAGAAAGAGATTATCCTAAAATTACTCAGATTCACCTCTCAAGTTGTACAGCAGTTAGCTTCCCTTAAGACATGACTGCTGGAACCAAACAGCATTTTATTATGGAGAAAAAAGGAATATAGATTCAGGCTAAGGAGCTAAGTCCATTAAACCCTGATTCTGCTAGAAATGGATTTGTAGCTCATAAAAATATCAGTTCAATAATTACTGAATATCAGTTCATTAATTTCAAGTTGGGAAAACTGTAAACATATACTTGTTTTCTCATCAAATGGCTGGGCTCCAGCCCAGTGGGTCTATGCTGGAAAAGGTTTTAGACTTAAAGAAATGGTTAGTTGGAGCTACAAACAGGGGATGCAGCCAGAGAGAGAGACACAGGCCCCCAGAGGCAAAGCTAAAGATGAATCACTCATCAAGTTCCAAGGAAATAGATGAAAGTTCAGAGGCACAATCAGGTAGATCCAAAAGTAGGTTGGCAGAGAGCAACACAGCTGGGAATAAAAAAAGAACACCTAGGACTCTAGCCATTAACAGGTTTGGGATTTCTTCCCACAGCTTATTCCTTCCTTGTCCTGGCTCTTGATCTATGTGGAATTCGAGGTAATGCAGACAGTTTAGCTATAAACAACTCCTATTCCTCTTCACCCTGCCCACTTCAAGACCCCACAGAATACAGAACACCAGGTTTCCTTGGTCCTGCCATGTGTCTAACTGACCCAGCTCTGTGAATTTAGCTCCAAAATAGTGGGGCTATTCTGGATAGTGGAATTACCCCTACCCAAGACCTAAAATTCACCAGTGAGTAGCCTTTTAGCTAAGACAATGATGGTTATTAAAATGCAAATATTGTAATGTCCTCCCCAACACCAAGCCCTTACTAAGTAGTGGCCACGTGTAACATGTTATACTGGGGACGAGAGATTATGTGGCACTCGTGGGTGCTGCTCAGATCTTTCTTCAAGAGAGAACTAGATGAGGATTGGAGGAGCAGACAATGTAACTTTTGCACTGTCTAATTCACTGTGGTGTTCACATGGAGGGCATGCTCCCTCTGGGCTACCTCCAGCCAGTGGAGGAACACAGCCGGGATACTACAGCCAGGCCATTCCTGCCCAAAGCAGGACTCCTGTAGCAGGTGACCTTTGCTCAGGGACTCCCCGTCTTAGCCCAGCTAAGTCTTTCTCAGAGCTGCTCTGTAGTTGGCATCTTCCTGCTCAGTCTCCCTTCCCTTCCTCTCCCCCTTCACATTGGTCAGACCTGCCTCACTATCCAAGCCTCTCTCCAACTCCGCCTGCTACTTTGCCCTTATCCTTCACAGGCATTTCTAATGCTTAGGATGCTCTAGGAAGCAGACACTAACTGACACAGATCAGAAATGTTAAGATTATGCATTGCAAAGCCCTTAACAGCTATAGGGGGAAAAAATATTTTTTTTTTTTTAAAGATTTTATTTATTCGACAGAGAGAGAGACAGTGAGAGCAGGAACACAAGCAGGGGGAGTGGGAGAGGGAGAAGCGGGCTTCCCGCAGAGCAGGGAGCCTGATGCGGGACTCGATCCTGGGACCCCGGGATCATGACCTGAGCTGAAGGCAGACGCCCAACGACTGCGCCACCCAGGCGCCCAGGGGGAAAAAAATCTTAACAGTTTGAAGAACCTTGATGTCCTCCAGCTCAACCTCCTCATTAGCTCAGCATCTTCTCTACAGCATTGACAGATTGGTGTTTGAGCATTTCTGAAGATTGGAAGTTCCACACTCAATAGAGTTCATCCTATGGGCACCTTAGCTTCTCCCTACAGAAACTGCCTCCCTGTCACTTCTCTGCACTGCTTCTAGTTTTGTTCCCTAGGACCACTCAGAATGAGCTTATATCCTCTTCAGATAGTGACCCTTCAAACATTGGAAGGCACATACTTGCTTAAACATTAGATCTAATACCCACTGTTACGTAGTTGCTATGGTTTGCAGAATCGATCATTATGCTTGCCCCTCTTCACACTCCAATTCCTCTGTCTCTTTGAAAATATATCACTCAAAATTACAAATAATCATCGTCCACTCTGCAAATCCACTGTCACTGTAAGCACCACAAGGGCAGATAGCAAATCTCTAGTCTATCACAGAGTTAAAACATGATAGAAATTCAATATACATTTATTGAATGAAGAAATGAATGTTTATACCAGTATCCCTAATTCTCTTGAGACCAATATTCCATCCAGATTAGACACCAGTCCTAACAGACACAACTCCTCAACAGAAGTTGAAAAAGATACCAAGCAGGTCTTCTTGATCAAGTCAGGGTGAACCCTCCCCATTTCTGAAGGTAGATGGTCTTCAGATAGACAGTCCATCTCCTAGGTGACTACAGGGTACAGTAATTTTTGAGTCTTTCATATGAATATTTTATAGCCATAATCTATGAGAGCTAGATAGAACCCTGAATTGACTCGCAGTGACAATATTCTCTAGCTATTTTAGAAATAGAAAATTCAGAACATTTCCCAACCTGTGACCCGCAGAATACTAATTACATAAGATATCAATATGTGTTGCCTTTTAAAATAAAATCCATAGTCAAATATGTTTGGGAAAGAATTAACAAAGTCAAGCTATTCTGAGTTTTTTCCTGTGGCTTTTTACCAAGACCTGTGCAGCCCTGAGAGTTACTCCCAGGGCATTTGCTCTGCATGGGTGTGTGCAACAGCAATTAGGATTCAGATCAGTAGAAGAGTAAAAATGTGTTGAACTTAGTTGAGGCAGAAAACTGGGAAAGACGGAACCTTATATAATCCTAGATGAAGAGAAAACCACAATTAGTGAATCATCAACTTCAAAATATAAGTGCCTAGCATGAGTAAATCTCATCATGGACGACAACATCAGACACGGGGTCAAAGACACAGAACGATGGACATAAAGAGGAAGAGGACCCAGACTAGAGCTGAGACCTGGGCTCCCAGCTAAGCACTCACCAAATGCTAAGAGCTTTCAATGGCCCCATGAAATAGAGCAGGAGCACCATAGCTAGCTTGCATTCAAGGATTACAATAAGACCCAGGGACCAAAAAAAAAAAAAAAAAAAGATCCACGGACACCCTTTTGAAAGTAGATACGAGATTTTAAAATGTATGCACTTCAAACTGATCCAAACCAGATTCACCCAATTAATTTCAACTGCCAAGGGCAATCATTCTATCAAAATGTGAAACAGCTACATCTGTTCTGGGAACACTTCAAATTTGTCCATCTTTCCTTTTCACCCAGTATATGTTTTATGTGAAAGGCTCAGGGCTTTTTTTTTCTTCTTTACTTTTTAGGCAAATTTCATTCTTGGCAAATTAACTCATGACAGTTTTCCAGTCTCATTTCCTTAGGATGGTGTATGCAGGAGGAGAATAAATTTATCTCCCTTCCTCTTACCCCCTTCTCATAGTTCTGACCCACATACCTGTTCCCTTGCAATAAATGTGTGCAAAACAAGTTCTATACAGGAGGAGTCCTATATAGTCTATCAGATTGTTCTTTCCACTGCTCAGAACCCTCCAGTGAATTCTCTCCTCATGCTAAAAAGGGGGTGGCGGAGGGGACCCAAGCTCCTTACTATAGCATCAAAATCCCACAGGATCTGGCCCTCACCTTGCTTCCTCCACTGCAAGGACACTGGACTCCTTTCCTCTCCTCCACCAAGCATGCTCCTGCCTACAGCCTTTGCACTAATTGGTGCCCTTGCTGGTATGCTCTGCCCATGTAGCTTTATAAATTCCCTTTTTTCCTTCATTCAGGCTCTGCTCAAAGGTCACCTTAGCAGAGAGGTTCCCTGACTATAAAGGGACATCCCACACTAGTCACATCCTTACCCCTTGATATAATGTATGTTTGTGTGTTAGTCTCTCTGCCCACAGATTGTAATTACTTGGATCCCAGAGTCTACACATAGTAGCCGCTTAATATAATTTGAGTTGTTGAATGAAAGGTCTCTAATTCTTTCTCTGTACATCATTTTGACTCACTTCTGCTAGCCCTGTAAGTTACATGCAGAGCAACTTAACTCCCCCGCGCCACACACACACACCCCTCTGAGGATAGGCCAACGGAAATTAGTCTGCCCTGGCATCATTCAAAAATCCCAGATTTTTGGACAGGCGCCTGTCCTGTATTTATTCCCATGATCAGGCATTCTTTCTGCCCAAACATTAGAGCCCCACCTTGTCAGCAGGACCCTTCTCCTAGGGACTCCCCTCACTTCGCCCATCCCTGAATAATAAACCTCTGAATTACTTGCATTCACTGGCCCTTGTATGGTGTGTATGGATGTGAGATACCTGAACCTGAAATGGAGAGAAAGGCAGACCCAGCAACCAGCCAGCTTAAACCCAGACATCTGCCATACTCACTGCGCCCCTCCAGGTGAAGGAAGCCACAAGATTCCTCCATGACCCTAAGTCGGAACACCTCTCAGGAGCCCTTCCTCATCTGGACTCTCCCTCTTTCAACCCTCTCCACTACTACTTTATTTCTCGCTATTTTCTTCTTGCCTCTCCCTCAGAGAGGAGGTCAGTTTCATTTACTCCTCTCATTTCACTCAATTCCATTGCCACTAACCACATGTGGTAGACACTATTAGGGTTTCAGTTTACCTAGCACCCCAGGGAACACTTCTTTGCCCCAATGGAACTCTATGAGGGGACAAGTAGGAATCTCTGCTTCTATGAACAGTAACTATTTTCAGCCTTTAGCGTAGGTTTTGTCATTTCTCAGTTAATCTTATGTAGTGTTGAACTACAGAACCCCTCCAGGTATTTTAGTAATCAGAAATTCCAACCTATAGTAGCCAAGCAGGTATCATAAGTTTGAAAAGCAGCTGGGTATTAACACAACAGATTATGGAGACTGGAGCCAAGAGAGAGTATGAACCTTGCCTAAAGGTTTTTATTTTATTATGTTTATTATGTTAGGTTAGTCACAATACAGTACTTCATTAGTTTCTGATGTAGTGTTCCAGGATTAATTATTTGCGTATAACACCTAGTGCTCTATGCAGTATGTGCCCTCCTTAATACCCATCACCGGGCTAACCCAGCCCCCCACCCCCTTCCCCTCTGAAATCCTCAGTTTGTCTCCCAGAGTCCATAGTCTCTCATGGTTCATCTTCATTTTTCCCTTCTCCTAATGTCCTCCATGCTAGTCTTTATATTCCACATATAAGTGAAACCATATGATAATTGTCTTTCTCTGCTTGACTTATTTCACTTAGCATAATCCCCTTCAGTTCCATCCATGTCGATGCAAATGGTGGGTATTCATCCTTTCTGATTGTAATATTCCATTGTATATATGAACCACATCTTCTTTATCCATTCGTCTGTTGAAGGGCATCTTGGCTCCTTCCAAAGTTTGGCTATTGTGGACATTGCTGCTATGAACATTGGGGTGCTTGTGGCCATTCTTTTCACTAAATCTGTATCTTTGGGGTAAATACCCAGTAGTGCAATTGCTGGGTCATAGGGTAGCTCTATTTTTAACTTTTTGAGGAACCTCCACATTGTTTTCCAAAGTGGCTATACCAACTTGCATTCCCACCAACAGTGTAAGAGCGTTCCCCTTTCTCCACATCCCCTCCAGCATTTGTTTCTTGCCTTGTCAATTTTTGCCATTCTAACTGGTGTAACGTGGTATCTCAATGTGGTTTTGATTTGAATTTCCCTGATGGGTAATGATGTTGAACATTTTTTCATGTGTCTGTTAGCCATTCATATGTCTTCTTTAAGGGCTAATTCAAGTGTATTTAATATCGTTCTATGCTGGTCAAACAAAACACATCTTCAGGCTGGATTCAGCTTATAGGATACTATATTATAACCCCTGAGATATGGTTAATGAAGGATACCTAAATCAGGTGGGATAAACTAGCTATTTTGACTAAGATAGCATCTCTCAACTTTGGCCACATAATCGTCTTTAGACTTGAAGAAAAAAAAACAAAACAAAAAACAATGCTAGGATCCTCTCCCTAGAAATTCTGATATAATTGCCAGGTGTAGCCTGGGTACCATGCACTTTGAAAGATCCTGAATGATGCTAACATATACCCAAGTAAGCACCAAAGGTCCTTTTAAGGAAACTTACTATGCTGCTGGTAGCACAGATGAAGTCCACAATTACAAGTCTCACTCCTAAAACAGTGAACATTTTTTAAATAAAGAATATCATCAACTTAGAAGCAAAGCCAGTTGATTGTAAGAGAAACCAACAGCAACTATTTGAGGGACAAGAGATTTCACAGGAATATAGAGCGGCATTAAATTCATAACAGCCAATTTCTAACCAAGTGTTCCAACAGTGCCTTAGAACAACATGCTTCAAGTACATAATGTACCGCTCTCATTGCATATCCAAAAGAACTGGTATTATTTCAGGAAGAACAACTCATCTCTAAGGGTCTGCGCAACGTTTCTGGAATATCTTAACATTAAAAGAAACCATGTTTTCTTTAGAAGACCCATGGGCATACACACCACAAGGTTCATTTCAATCCAAGCCACGGATTTACCCACAGATGTTGTAAGCATCAACCCCCTCATTGCCTTGTGGCAAAAATGATGAAACAGAAATTCTTCAATAGCCAAAGGAAAAGGAAATTGTGCTGCTCTAATGGAGTTGTGGGATGGGAGATAAAATGAAGTCAGTGAACCCATAAAAACTTTGTTTACCTATGAACCCTACATTCTTTGCAAAAAAAAAAACAATTTTTAACAATGTCTTCCGCAAATACTCAGGACCTCACATTCTTAGAAATTTGCTACGTTCAGATTCCTGAATCCCTTAATTCTGGGTATTCTAGTGCCTTTTCAATCAAGCAACCTCATCTAGAAGCATAGAGCTTGGGAAGCATGAAGCTCCCCTTGAATGATGCCCCTAGAAAAAAATGGGCCATCATTTCTTATAATGATGGGAATCACTACCTTGCCTGTATCTTCTCAGCACAGTGATCATTAAAGGTTGTCCCATTTAGAAAAATTGGAACCAGAATGACCCAAAGTGTGCTCTGTGAAGTGTTCTCACAATAAGGAATGTATGGAAAAATAAATTTAGGAAAGGTGTGCAACATATTGCCCTTTTTTAGATTCACAATGCTCATTAGAATAAAGGTAAAAAAAAAAAAAAAACAGGTTTCCAAAACAAAGAATCCCAGAATTCTTTTGATTAGGTATATTATTCCATGGGATTAGTGTTTTGAGGTGGGCAGTATGCTTTTGAAGACATTTATGCTTAGTGCAGAATACTGGACTCAACAGCAGGAAGCAAAAGATCTGGTCCCATATTTGGTATAGTTATATGACCTTCAGCAAACCACTTAGGTTCTCCCTTTTCAGTGTGCAAAACTGTAAAAGAATCTGGACTCAAAATTCTAGCCTGTTCTTTGGAAATTTCTGGATTCCAATAATTTACCATTCACCATTACTTCCTATCTCTAATCCCTTATCCATAATTTCAAAATACAAGGAGACTCTGAAAACCAGAAGGTTTTTGTAACTTAGTACCTACAGTTGGCTTAACTAATGTTTATACATTCTTCCCCCCACTAAGCTTCAGTATTCATCCATTTGGGGCTGCAGAACTGTCAATATGTTTGATTATAGTATGCCCAGACCCCGCTGTAGCTATTAGGTAAAATGAACCTTTGTCCCAGAGAGGGAGACAAACCATAAGAGACTCTTAATCTCAGGAAACAAACTGAAGGTTGCTGGAGTGGACGGGGATGGGGAGATGGGTGGCTGGGTGATGGACATTGGGGAGGGTATGTGCTATGGTGAGCGCCGTGAATTGTGTAAGACTGATGAATCACAGACCTGTACCTCTGAAACAAATAATACATGTTAAAAAAAAAAAAAAGAAGAAGAAGAAGAAGATAGTAGGAAGGGAAAAATGAAGGGGGCGGAAATCGGAGTGGGGAGACGAACCATGAGAGACTATGGACTCTGAGAAACAAACTGAGGGTTTTAGAGGGGAGGAAGGTGGGGGGCTGCATTAGCCCAGTGATGGGTATTGAGGAGGACACATATTGCATGGAGCACTGGGTGTTATACGCAAACAGTGAATCATGGATAACTACATCAAAAACTAATGATGTAATGTATGGTGACTAATAAAATAAAATTTAAAAAATAAAATTTAAAAAAAAGAACCTTTGTCTGTCACCTTTCTAAAATCTGAAAAATTCTCAATTCCAAAATGTCTGTCCCTCAAGGTTTCAGATAAGAGACTATGGACCTATATGAATGCTTCTTATCATGTACCAGTTGCCATTCTAAATGCTTTAGAAATATTAACCCATTCCTCATAATAACCCTATGAGGCAGAAACCAGCATTATTCTTATTTTCAGATGTGAAAACAGAGACCTAAGATTAAATAACTCGCTCAGAGTAACACAGGTAATATGCAATGGAACCCGGATTCAGATCAAAGCATGGTTTCTATCATCTAGATTTCAGACCATAACGCTAGTAGGTAAGAATTTCTGAGTCTCATTTAAACAACATTTGATTTCCTCCTCTGTAAAATGGTATTAACAGCTACCTTTCAGGGAAAACTTAAGGCCAACTCTCAATGGATTCCGAAAAGGACAATCCATTGAGTAATCAGTAACTTTCACATATTTTATTAGCCATATCCAAGACTGCAAGAGGCAACACAGCTCACTGACAGAAGGTCCCACACAGGGCTGGATACTCATTTTGATCTAAAGCATTCCCACTCTCCTGTGGGATTTAGACACCTACATAAAACTGGTGCTATGCCTGGAGGCACATTACAGATTACCTAAAAGCACACAGCAATGTGCCATTTAAAATTTAAATGAAACACTATGTAATCTCCAATCAAAGCAGTTTAATATCAGGAACTGTGAAGTTTGGAAGCTGACATATAATGAAGGCATTGAGGGCCCTTTTACCAGCAGCTGCTCTAGCAGGCACCCCATGATAAATACCTAAAAATCTTACCTACAAACAGCCTTCCCAAACTGGGGTAACAGCTGGACAAGCCACCAGGGAAGTGGGAAAAGCAATAAACTAAATAAGCTTGATTTATTTTTATATCTCCCTAGGGTTCTCTAGGTTTTAAGGTTCAAGTATATTTTGCCTTCCAGGTGCATTTGGTTTCCATCTTTGGGTCTAATCTTTGAATCCATTCCATTCGTACCTTCTTATTTCCACACTACCTTTACCTACAGTCTGGTTAGCATTACCCTCCTGACCTTAGACTGATTGTCCTCAATTAAGTCCAAGGATTTCCTCTTCCTGGACCAAAGTCAGGTTACAGAACAAGAATAATAAAAGACTGAATAGGACTCTACTGTCACAGCCAGGGCCCCAGTGTCTAACTTTTGAAAACAACCTAACTTCAGATATCCATCCCATTGGGAGACCCAATTACAGCATCATGGCTGTCTACCAGTTTGGGAGAATTGGTATCTGTGCCAAGAAGTTTCTCTAGGAATCTGGTTTCTCATTTAAAAAAAAAAAAAAATGGACACAGGGAACCAAAAGGAAAAAAAATGGCAAACTAGGATAGGTTATTTTAAAAATCTTCTGTGATTAATCATACTAGTCATTTAATGTGTTTGGAAGAAATTCAGAGCAAGTGAATGCACTAGGTCTTAATATGAACTCAAAAATAACGCACAGCAAATAAGTTGAGAAGTTTTCTTAATAAGTTCAGTAATATTCACCTCAAGAAGTATAAAATGCAAGTTTATATAGCATAAGAAAATTGTGATTAAATTCACTTGTCATTAATAGAATCTATGTTTTAAATACAAAGACTCAGTATGATTAAACATCTAGGCCTTCCTAAAAGCAATGACTTAACAGGGAGTATTTTAAGTGATGCACATTTGGACTTCGTGGAAAACACTCAACTATCCCATCAGTCAAAATCCTCACAATACTCCTGGGAAATAGGCCAATGCTACAGAAAAGTTTCTACTCCAATTGGGACCATTAGACCAGTAAATTAAATATGGTCAGGTTTGCCCATGAGCATTTATGCACAAATCTTTTCTCCCTTCTTTTACCCAACAAATTAGGCCACCCGCCTACACACCTTTACCCTTTTCTGCTTCTTTCAATATCATTCCAAGCCTAACACCACATATATAAAACAGAAATATAATCAATTTTTCTTTGTTGCCAAAGTAGTTTATATTCAGCCTCAACCAGGCCTGATTCTGCCCATCTTGTGCAATATCTATAATAAGCCACACCCTCCCAAGCAATAAGGCTCCAGACCATAGTACCTAGCCACTAATGGTACCAACACTATTGTCCATGGACTTCCTGATGGTTGTGTCTGTCTGGTTTGTCCCTGCTCACTCAATTTTCCTGATGCACTGGCCTCTGTCTTAGTCAGTTCAGGCTGCCATAAGAATACCACAAGCTGGGTAGCTTAGACCAAAATTTCTCACAGTTCTGGAGACTGGAAAATCCAAGATCAAGATATTGGTATATTCAGTTCTTGGTGAGAGCTCTCTTCCTGAATTGTAGTTGGTCTCCTCCTTGCTGTATCCTCACATGGTGGGGAGAGAGCATACAAGCAAACACATGCCAGTTAGCACTCTCATGTCTCTCCTTATAAGGATGTTCATCCCATCATGAGGGTTCCACTGTCATGACTTAATTATCTTCCAATGCCCTACTTCCAAATACCATCACAGTGGTGACTAGGGCTGCAACATATGAACTTTGGGGGTACAAACATGCAGTCCATAACAGCTTCCTTTGTTTTGGCCCTACTTCATCAAATCTCTTCCTCAAATACTAAAAAGACAGCCTGGTTTTGAATTTTTTTTTATATTGACCTTGGCACCCCTTCATGAACCAACTTCTAGTCTCTACCTTTGTAGGAGCAGACACATCCTGTCCCCACGCCAGCCCCAACCTCTCCATTACTCTCAGGCAGGACCCTATTCAAAAGGAAAGAAATTGGGCACGATTATTGAATCTTAAAGCTGAATGACTCTCTCCTTGCAATGGGCTGGACTTTTCTGTTCCCCATAAAGATGTGTGGTGCCACAGAGCCTAACCACTGGTCTCTAGGCAGGAGAACACTTTTACCCATTTATTTGCATTCAATTCTAAGATAGGAATTCTGTCTTACCATTTGTCTTCTCTACTTTCTCTAGCCTTCTAATCCACTCATTTAGGGGATTTAATTCCAACACTGATAGCTTAAATTTTACCCTAGAGTTTAAAAATGTACACTTGTGAAATTTTATGTAAAAACAATTACAATCTGTAACCTTAAAACTTATCAACAGCCTAGCAGAGCCAACCTGTTTCAATGCACAAGTTACTTTAAAATTTTTCATGATTCAGCTTAAAAGACACCTGAATACTTTCTTCTTTGTTTACCTCAAACAGCCCAGAGAGTCCATTCATTTGGATGGATGGGTGATAAAAAACTATTGGTAAAGGTAAACCCTCAGGTACCTGTGTAAAATTTCTTCTATTATTAGGGTACATGCAGACATGTGCAGGGTACACTATAATGGATGGCACTGCCTTGTAAGGATAACTGTACAACCTTCACTCCACCATCTAGATGGTAAAATGAGCTGCTACAGTCAGGGTAGATGCCTAACTCCTGGGTATCAAGCATAATTACCTGCTTCCCTACCCCCACCCCCTTGGTCAATGAGTGGGCACCAATCCCAAATTAGATCTATCATAATTTAACACCAGTTTAAAAATCTTAAGAAAAAACTAACATTGTGGTGGTGACTCCAAGACTAAAAACAAAACAAGACAGGGCACCTGGGTGGCTCAGTCGTTAGGCGTCTGCCTTTGGCTCAGGTCATGATCCCAGGGTACTGGGATCGAGCCCCGTGTCGGGCTCCCTGCTCCACGGGAGGCCTGCTTCTCCCTCTCCCACTCCCCCTGCTTGTGTTCCCTCTCTCGCTATCTCTCTGTCAAATAAATAAAATCTTAAAAAAAAAAAAAAAAAAAAACAAGACAAAAGTATTTAAAAACTCATGAAGTAGAAGTTGGTGAGAGAAAATACGGACACACAGAAAGCAGCAGAGATGAGAGACAAGTTCCAATAGGGAAATCTGTTTTCTATTGTTACCAGATCCCAGCTGTTCCCAAAGCCCTGTCCCTCCCAGTCCAGTTGTTGAACACTACACTTTGAATCTAGACTATGAATTCCTCATTTTAACCTATGTAAGTCTACTTTTGGTTTTGGCCCATTAAACTATGCACAAGATCTTTTGAGTATATAGGTTAGATATTGCTATGTAACAAACTACTCCAAAATGTATTGTTTATAAGTTGGAAGGTTCTTCTGCTCTCAGCTGGCCATTCTAAAACTTGAGGCAACTTCTTTTCAATCCCAGAACTGACAAATGAGTGACGCAACAATGGGCAGTTAAAGCTCAGCCTCATAGGAAAAATAAAATCAAGTGCATGGCCATCACACTCATAGAAAATCTAAATGGATTAAGGCCATGGTGTGATGAAATTAGTCATTGGCCCTTACTGAGCTAGTATGAGCAAATTCTAGAAATTTGTAAGATAGCTGTTAATTATAGCCATTATGTGAAATAACAAACTGTGTTAAAAACAAAGATAATACTCAAAACGTACTTTCTAATTATTTTGTGACATTTTGCTATTATCTGTGCTCTTGAGGTTATTACCACATCTCTGTGGAGGACACACTGTATTAGTGACTGTATGTTGGTAGCTTGAAATGGGCCATGGTGGAGTATTTTTACCCTGGAAATCAGCAAATGCTATTCAAAAAACTGGATGTTTTTGTCCCCCCGAATTCATTTGTTGAAACCTTAATACCAATGTGACGGTATCTGAAGGTGTAGCCTTTAGGAGGTAAGTAGGTCATGAGAGTGGCATCCTCATGAATGGGATTGGTGTCCTTAAAAGAAGGGCCCAGCTAACTAGCTCTCTCCCCTAAGTGAGGATACATGAGAAGATGGCCATATGTAAATCAGGAAGAGAGCATTCACCAAGAACCCCACCATGCTGGCACTCTGATCTTGGACTTCCAGCCTTCAGAACTGTAAGAATTATTTAAGTTTATGGTAATTTGTTATAGCAACCTGAATGAGACATACTACAAATCAGGGCTTCTTCTCCATTCCAACCCCCATCCACACCAGAGAACCACCAGGTTAAGTTGTTTCAAATTAAAACATTTATCAGATACTAGTCTTAAAAGGTCAAAGGGGAAATGGATCTCTCCACAATTAAGTGGGGAGAAAGAAAAATAGAGCAATCTAAGGAGTATATTTGTAAGAGAACTATAGCATCTATTGGCACATGAAGCTGATCGAGATTAAATAGATTAAGAAGCTCTATTTGAGAGAATTGAATTACCAAAAGAACCACCAACTTTGACTAAAAAGTGACTGTACTGTCTGAGACTTAAAACCAACTTTGAGTTTAAATACTATTGGTAGGCTAAGACAGCATTCAGATCCAAAGTAGGGCGCATTTGCCAGTGCCTTCTTCAGATGTGGTCAAAGAGAATGATGGAAAAGAATACACCCGTAAGAGTGTGAATCTGAAGTTCACAAACAGCTGAGTTGGAAGACAACCCCCATGCTCCCTCCCCACCCAGGGTTAATTAAGGAACATCCATCACCAAAGTAGATCTTCAGTGTCTGCCCAGTGGGATTTCAAAATTGCTTCAGAAAAGTGACTACTGCATCCCTCTCATTCTTACCCTATATGAAAAAAAAGTATTGTTGTAGTGTCTCTGTTCTATCCTTATCCTTTTTTATTAATTATGGGTTGGGAGGGCAGAACAAGTGGTCTCTGGATCAAGAGGAACTACATTCAAACCTGGTATAGAAGTCACCTCACACTTCCCCCAGTGAAAAAGCCACCTCACATCATCTAGCAATCCTGCCTTTCAAGCTGGGTGCAGGAAATAGATTGAACCTGTCAGTTGATTCCTTTGTGGAAGAGAGGAGAGTTCGTTCTTTGTTATATGCAGAGTATTTTGTGAGAAGCATAAATGGTGTTAACCATTATTTCTGTCTACCAAATATCCCCACTTTTTCCAGACATTTAGTGTGATTGTACTTCTCTAAAACCTTGACGATGCGTGTGGCCATAGGACAGGCCATGGCCAGGGAAATGTAAGCACCACTGGTATGGGTAACTTTAAGAGCAGTAAGCAATGTATCACTTCTTTTTCTCTTGACCACAATCACCAGCAATGTTTCCAACAGTGACTATTCCACCAACATGGATCCTGGAGAGAGGGTGACGTGGAGAAAAGCTCTCAGCCAACCTGGAAGAGCATGTAGCATCAGCAAGAAATAAACTCTGTAGTTTTAAGTCACTGAGATTTTGGCATGATCTACCCACTCGGACTGGTACAACCACAATTCCATATTTTCTGGCAAAACACACTCACAAGTAGATGAAGTTTTGTTACATTTGATAACTGAAACATATGCCAAGATTTCCTATCACATATCAAGCAATGCAACTGAAGACAGGAAAAGTTGCCAAATTGCACAAGATAGTTTAATCTCAAAGCAGTGAAGTACCCGTGTGACCAAGTTATGCATCATTCAGGACTGCATCATACTGCCAAATTTCTATGTGTCAAAACATTACTGGCTTTAAACAAACTGCTTAACTTCTGGCTGGCAACATGGGATTCAAGGGTGTGCGGGGGTGGGGAAGGGAGACAAAAAAAAAAAAAAAGGGAAAAAGCCAACATCAAAACTGAAGAAATAGTGTGAGCAGCTTGGACAATACAGAGGATGCTAGTGGCAAAAAAAACACTGAATTTTAAAATGATGCGAGGGATATGCATGTGGAATGTGAGGAGGCTTTAATACCTTAATGATATTTTATATAGTTTATAGCTTATATATACAAAAATGATACGATACACATTTCTATCTAAGTAAAAAAGAGCTCAAGAATTAGGAGTCGAAATTCTAAGTGCTTGGAAAGCATTAGGTTAGGATTTAGTTAGCAGCATCATTTCTTCCTTTTTGGTAGTACAAAAAAGGTCTTAAAAAAAAAAATCAATGGTCTCTCTCAGAATCAACAAAAGTATAAGTAGTAATAATGATCATAGGATACGGAAGGGTGAGAATATGACCTATCCAAACAAGGGAAAGACCATCAATACATTTTCCTTCATGAGAATAAGGCCCACTTACACAATTAAAAACCCCTTCTCCATATGACTATGCTTTAAAAACATGTATACACCTATGTGCTTACACTCACATATAAACACTCACATATAGAAAATGGAATTCATTTTGGATTACTTTTTCCAAGTGAAGAATGGAGAGAAATGCTCCTATGATAAAGATACCCTCTTGGAAGATCCAAAGGAATGACATCAGATTGGTAAATTTGGCACCTCAATTTTTCCAACTACAAAACAAGAATGGCCATAAGGATTGTAATTCTTCCCAGGGAAATTTCTAAGTGAATGTGATGAAATTCCTCTGAAGAACAAGAGAGAAGAAGCACCACTGAGTCACAGGAGGTAAAAGGCCCCTAGGGACATTCTACCATGTCCCATATGTGCTGACATAGTAGTAGCCTATATTTCAACTTGGGACATTTGCTATGAGAAGTGGCCCAAATTTTGGTGGCCTTATGCATTGCATACTCAATCTGCAGAGGAAAATGGGAGCTCATGTTATTGTTTGGAAACAAAGCCAACTGGTTTTCCAAGACAACTGCTTCAAGTGGCTCAACCAACTGTAGAAATTTCATCACTACAAGTCTCTGATTCCCTTCGCTGAAATTTGGGTCTCCTGAGCTGTATCCTATCCTTTGATACCTAGTTTTTAACTCTTTCATTGGTTTCAAACACTGATTTCTCATCTGCTACTCTCCAATAGTATTACAAGTTCTTGATGGTTACAGAAGTGAACCCACAACTATATGATCAATTAATCTTCGACAAAGAAGGAAAGAATATCCAATAGGAAGTAGTCTCTTCCAACAAATGGTGTTGGGAAAACTTAACACTAACATGCAAAAGAATGAAACTGGACCACTTTCTTACACCATACACAAAAATCAATTCAAAATGTTGATGCAAGACTTAAATGTGAAATATGAAACCATAAAAATCCTAGAAGAGAGCACAGGCAATAACTAACATCAGCCATAGCAACTACTTTCTGGATGGGTCTCCTGAGGCAAGGGAAACAAAAGCAAAAATAAACTATTGGGACTACATCAAACTAAAAAGCTTCTGCACAGCAAAGGAAACAATCAACTAAACTAAAAGGCAACCTACTGAATAGAAGATATTTGCAAAGGATATATTTGATAAAGGCTAGTACCCAAAATATTTAAAGAACTTATACAACACCTAAAAAAATGAATAACCCAATTAAAAATGGGCAGAAGACATGAATAGACATTTTTCCAAAGAAGATATACAGATAGCCAACAGACACATGAAAAGATGCTCAACATCACTGATGAGGGAAATATAAATCAAGACTATAATGAGCTATCACCTTACTCCTATCAGAATGGCTAAAATATCAACAACACAAGAATCAACAGGTGTTGGCAAAGATGTGGAGAAAGGGGAACGCTCTTGCACTACTGGTGGGAATGCAAACTGGTGCAGCTATTCTGTAAACACAGTATGGAGGTTCCTCAAAAAATTAAAAATAGAAGTACCCTACGATCCAGCAATCACATTATTAGGTACTTATTCAAAGAATACACAAATACTAATTCCAAGGGATATATACACCCCAATGTTTATAGCAGCAGTATCAACAATAGCCAAACTATGGAAAGAGCCCAAGTACCCATTGACTGATGAATAAAAGAGATATGGTATATGTATATATGTACACACAAACACACACACAAATGGAATATTACTCAGCCGTAAGAATGAAATCTTGCCATTTGCAAGAATAAGGATGGAGCTAGAGAGTATTATGCTAAGTGAAGTCAGAGAAAGACAAATACCATATAATTTCACTCCTATGTGGAATTTAAGAAACAAAACAATGAGCAAAGGGGAAAAGGGAGGCAAAGAAACAGACTCTAAACTATAGAGAATTGATGGTTACCAGAAGAGGTGTGTGGGTGGGAGGAAATGGATGAAATAGGTGATGGGGATTAAGGAGGGCACTTGTTTTGAGGAGCACTGGGTGTTGTATGGAAGTGCTGAATCACTAAATTGTACACCTGAAACTGAAATTACACTGTATGTTAACTGGGGTTTAAATAAAAATTTAAAGATGTAAAAAAAAATTATAAGTTCTTAAGGGTTAAAAATTTGGCTTATACTTAAAACCTGGTAGTAGTAGTAATAGCAGCTAACATCTACAGAACATTTACTTTGGGAGTTTTGCTGGGCTTGGTTTTACATTTTTTCTCTTGTGATTTCCATAAACTTAGTCACGCAGCTGTTCAGGAACTCAAAACCACATCCCACTGTTACTATACTGACTGACACCCATGCAACTTCATTTCATGTATGAAGTCTTGATATAGGGCAATGAACATTTCAGTGCAGATATGCTCGTATAAATACTGATAACTTTCCCTAACATATACTGCTCAGGCTGCCACTCTGGACACTAGGCACCTGATTTGGATACATGTTGAACAATACTGGGAGTATCTTTTAACTCAGACTTTTATAATGCCAGCAATTAAAACAATGCACTTCAAATTGCCTCAACCCTCACTACAGAACTAGAACCATATGGAATAATCAGTATAGAGATATTTGACTTTCCTATAAAGAATTAAAAAGAAACATTGATGTGGAGATTAAGAAAACCCTGGGGAGCTAGGAGTTGAAATGATCTGAAGTTATAGGCACTAAGAGTTCAAAGCTTGAAGTGATCACGTATGTGTTTGTGCACATACATATACCATACATCTTGGTGGTTCAAGTGCAAACTCCCAATATCCTCTACATCCTACTCCCACTCTTTGTCAGGAATGTGTGAAAATCTTAGCAAGGCGAGATCCATGTGTCATCCACATTAGACTTACTCAAGTTGCTTATTAAAATGTCAATTCCCAGGCACCACCCAAAATTTCCAGTGCCTCAGTTTGGATTCTCAGGCAGCAGACCCTGAAACCAGAATTGGTAAGGGAAAATGAAGCAGGGATGGGAAGGAACCAACACTAAGCAGGTTAAGGAGCAGTTCACTGCTTCGACACCCAGGGCTGAATTTCTCTGGGTCTGGAAGATGGTGTAGAGCCGTGGTTCTCAAATGTTTTGGTCTCAGAACCCTTTATACGCTCACAAGTTTGTGTGAGTTCTAGTCACTGATTCCTACCATATTAGATATTAAAACTAGTTTTTTAAGATTTTTAAGTAATCTCTACACCCAACATGGGGCTCAAACTTACAACCCCGAGATCAAGAGTCACATGCTTCACCAACCGAGCCAGCCAGGCATCCCACTAAAACTAAGTTTTTTAAATTCACAAGCACACATTCTGTTAGCCATCCTAGGCGTGACATTACCAGCTCTAGGAAACTGTACTGTATCCTTACAAGAAAAAGCAGAGTAAAAGAGGCAACAGTATCCTGGTGTAAGTTCAAAATAATTTTGATCTCTCAGACCTAAAAGGATTTAGGGTTCCTCAGGGGGTCCTGGAACACACGGAGAACCACTAAGGTAGCCATATCTCAAAATTATACCATTTAAAGGTTAAGGAACTAGGTTATGTTCCAACTCCCATTCATGAGTGTTTGAGAGTGCACTAACTCTGGAATTTCCAGCCTGCCATGCATTCAGGTTGACTATGTCCCTCCACTTAGAGGAAAAGTCCAGGCAGAGAGTGGTAGGTACTGGTGGTGTGGGGTCTCTCGGGGGAGAACAGGAACGGGAGGAGCCCAGGAAATACGTGCAGTGGACAGCATCTGCCATACCAGAGAACCTGGAATTTAAACAAATCCCCTCCATGATGTTTGACGCACATTAAAACACTAATGCACTAGGAGCACTGTCTCCTAGACCCTAACTAAAACATCTCAACTCCATCCAGTCAGCATTCCTTTTTGTTCTTTTTAGTCTGTGCTGTGATGGTTACACTTTTATGTCTGAGCATTTAATACTACTTTCAGAGAACATCCATGTCCCAGATTGCAGTTGCTCAAAGCTCATGTTTTATTAACTACAGGGTGGTTCTCAAATGTATTTTTAGGAGTTATGAGGTTCTGATTTCTGCCGATATGCTCTACAAAAATTCTAGCACCTGTCACTTATAATTCTAGAACCGGCTGCTTTATTAATTCACTACTAGAACTCAACACGGTTTCTCCTACTTCAGTATTCAGTAAGCCATGTCTGTGTGTCTCTGCTACAATGGGAGAGAAACTTATAGCCTCTGGTATCTGGGTAGACGTAATATCTTCCAGATTGGACCCAAGAAGAAAATGATTCATCATGAAGAAATATTGGTGTCAGGCTCTAACATACTGTTTGTCCCAGAGAAAAGAAGTGGAACTTTCTAAATTCTTCCAGTCCACTTCACAAAATTAGTCAAGGAGACAACATTCAAGTCAAGCACTCTTTGTCCAGAAATAAGAGTGAATGTCTGGGTTCTGGTGCCTTGCACTGGCAGACTCTGGGCACATGAGGATGTTGCAAGAGGGTAAGGGGCAGCGTGTGCTGGAGCCTACTTGCACCAACTCATAGGAGTTGAGTGTGCACACTTTTCCCAACTCTGCCACCTGCAAGGTCTCATTGGTACTTTGAAACCAACCACTGAAGGAATATTGCAAATATTTACTAGGAAACTTGCAAACACTAAAACCCAGATTTTTTAAAAGAGATCCAGTTGTTAAACATTTACCAGCACACTACAGGTAAGGAATTTCAAGAAGGTGAGGCTCTGCTAGCATGAGCAACTGCCTCGTGCTTGTGCAGGATCTTCTCCAAGCTCCTTCTAAGGTCTTGAGATACTAGAATTGTCTAGTCGTAAATCCTTTAGCAACGCTCACATTGCTGATTCCTTGTTCCTACAGCTGTGGATACACAGATGTGTTCGGGGTCTCCTCTGATGGCAGTGCCAGTCCTTCTCTTGGGAGTCCTACCTACCTATAAAAACCTAATAGAAAACCAAATCACCCCCTACTTCTCATTCTGGGTGAAGGGGTATCCTATTTGTCCTAGAACAGGAAGGGAGTCTAATGAGTTCCCAGTTCACTTGATCAACACAAGGTGGGGAGGGAGGAAAGTCAAACCACTGTGCTGGTTCTGATAAGGGAATTCGTCATTCTCCCCATGCCAGGAGAAACCTTCTTGGCACATTCTGTGATCCAACCTTTGAGCTGCTGTGATTTTTATTTTAAAGAAAGGAAGCCTAGAACTCAGAAATCTGGCTATGGATTATCAGAAAGGTGATATACTATACCCTCTCCCTCTCAGGTTCTCACCATCTCCAACAGATGCTGAGTCTGGGGAGAGAACATTAGCAGACATAATGGTGAAATGTTAAAGCCACTGAGCAACAAGCACATCACTCTGTGCTACTAGGTAGTAGCACAGAATATGATAAAACAGGGTTAACTCCATCCTTGAACTACAGTTTAATATTCCAGATGATTGGTCCTTCTGAGGGAAGAACAGTGTGGTCTAGGAGTTGTTCTGCTACTTGTTTCCCTTTGGCTTGTCACAGAACAGAAGAAAGCTGAAAGGTCCTGAGAAACACCTTTATTTTAATTTGTCACCAAATCATGACTTATGGTATGCTTGCATTGTTGTGTGATCAGGAATGGCTGGTCTCTGCAGAACTTGCTGTCACATATATAACAGTCTTGACCAAAACATAGTGGCCAAACCAGTTATCAGAATTCTCCCCCTTGGCCTGAATCATTGACACAGCCTCTGTCTCCCTCTGTAGGCCAATCCCTCACACCTAGATACTGATCAAAAATGGAGATCTATACTGAACAAGGATAGCTAACAAAGGGGTGAAACTAGAGTCTGCCAAGGGAAATCATAGGTCTCTGTAAATACAGACCATGACCAGGGGAGGTATGCAGTATCTCTTCATACAAAGCTGTGATTTGGGGGGGGGGGGGAGGCTTTTCCAAAAATGGGCAGGATCAAAAAGATCAAAGAAAGCACTATGCTTGACTCAGGAGGAAAAGGAACAAAATAAATTCACGAGAGGATATTCACTAAATATATAATTAATCCTACCTTGCACATACAAGAAAAAAAGTCTGCGTGCTCTGGGCAAAAATGAGCATGATCTCTGTAAGATCCGTTTTCTGATTACACTCCTATTGGCTTGTTACATTAACAGAGGAGGTAATATTAGTCCACACCATAGTAAGACTCAGTGTTGCCTGCCTCCTCCCTAGCCTCAGCTATCACAGAAGCTGCAGCACATTAGGGAGCCTTCTCCTGACAGCTGTAACCAGAAACTAAGTAAATACAGCTCTGCAGATGCATTTCACATGGTGTATTCTTGCCTTGTGGAGGGAAAAGTCTACCAAACTTTCCAGCACCAGGTCTGAGAGGTGCTTCCACCAAATCCTGAGACCCCAGAGCTGCTCCCGCTAATCAGCCCATACTGAGCAAAAGGAACAAAGCACCTTGGAGCCTTTCCCTAAATGTATAGGCTTGTGGGTGTCTATATGTTTAATGCTTGATGTTATAGAATTAAAGGAAAAAAGTTCACATGCAGATGGATAGATTAGACACTCCAACCTTTTCTCTAGACTGCACCACTCTCTCCATCATTGCAACACATTCTCGAAACCACAGAAGAGATTTCCAAAGGCAGTGATTCATTCCTTTTCAAATAACATTTAAACAAATTTCTGTCCAAAAGCACTAACTTAGGCAGTTCTTGGAGTTGATTAAAACTTTAGGCAACAGCAAACCATTGACAAGAATGTACTGACAGCAAAGGGTAGAGGCAATGTTGTGGTCTTTGACAGCCCAGTCAGAACTGGGTTTGAATGCCATCTCTATCACTAGCTGTGGACTTTGGTCAAGGACTTTAACATCTCTGTGCCCTCATGTCCCCAGTAAAAAATGGAAAATAATACCTACTCACTGGTCTGCTATATGAGAATTACATAAGATTACACATGTGAAAGCTTACCACTGGGCCTGAGAGCATTTAATAAATCAGCATTATTGTTGCATGTCGTGCACTCAAGACTCGAAAATGATTAGGAAAAGGTCAGGGCTCTTGAGAATTGAGAATCTCATAATAATGATCTATTTCACTGTATGAGGTCAGATTAGAACCATAGGAAAAGACAGAATGAAATACTTTTGAGAACAACTTTTGGGGTTATCTGCCCAGCCTCTAGGACTCCACCCCATTCACCAAGATAGCCTCTAGCAGTCATATCTATACCACCCGGTTCTTCCTTCCTTACTGTAGCTTAGTCAACGCAATCAATCAGAGGAGGACACTTGACCCAGGCCAAAACAAGGAGTTTTTGTCTTCTAGGAATTAGCTCAACCACCAGTGTTGAGCAAGTTTCCAGGGGTGGCCTAGAACAATAGGATGTTGACCTAGGAAAAAGCATGTAGAATAGAGAAATCTGGTCTTCAGAGGAGAGAATAACAGATTAAAAAAAAAAAAAGACAGAGAATAAAGGTGGAGAAAGTGGCTTTTTCACTCCTGAAGCCTGATTGCATTCTGCTTTTACATTCCTTGAAACAACCCTACACACAAAATGTAATGTTTTCCTTTTTCTCGTTGATGCCAGAGCAAGTAAATTTCTAGTACTCCCTCAAGGATGAGATCAGGTAGCAGGTTTAGTCTCTTTTTGGTCAACAAAATTGAAACAGGTGCCCAGGAAACTATAGAAAGGTCGTAGGTTTCAATGCTTCTGGTCTTAACCAAATAGGTTGTTCATTAAACTCCCTTCAATACAAGTATTAGAACTTAATAAGCCATGTTTCCCAAATCTAGGCCAGACTTCTCCCCTAAACTCCTACAAATCCAACTGCATATGAGAATCATCATCATCATCATAATTCTTCATTGATGATCTACTGGGGAACCAAGCAGGGTTCTAGTAGGCATTTTACATACAATTGTTTTGTCAAATCTTTACCACAATCCTACACTATTCTCATTTACATATACAGAGACTAAAGCACTTAAGTGACTCACCCAAGGACTTAGAGAAAGAAGAGAAGCCAGACTGTTGAACTCCCCCACAAAGCTTGAGTTCTTTGCTACTACATCCTTTATAGCTCCTCATAATCAGTAGATTAGAAATAAGCTGGACATGGCATAGGAAGACTGGAGTTTGAATCCAGTTTTGATTCTTCACAGTTACATGATCCCCAGCAGTCACTTCAAACCCTCAGGCGTAATTTCTTTATCATCAAGGTCAGTGCAAGAACACCAGCCCTACCTACCTACCCAAAATTATGATGAGGATCAAGATATACGTGAAAACACCACATAAATACTGAAGAGTTGTGCCAACAATTATGCTACTCTTCTCATTTAGCCTTTGTGGTTTCAGCCTTTGTAGGATAAACACACCTGATCTACATTCTGTTCAGTCTTTGATGCTTAAATAAGATACACATGAGACTCATGAATTCTAAAAGAGCTATGTAAGCTTAAGGGATTAGCATATTAAGCTAAACCCGGATTCACTGCATGATTTTCTTAGCCTGTTTCAACACAGATTATGGTCCATGACCTCTTCAAGTTAGTAATTTTTAGAGAAGGCAGAAAGTCTAAGAAAATAAGGGCAAGTAGGAAGCTTTAAATACAGAGTAAGATTCCTTTTATGTAAGTGTCCTGATCTGCCTCTTATTACTGATCTCTGACCTTAGCTGAAGCCTTCCTGAACCCTTTGTGCAGCCACTACCTAGGTTCTCAGGCAGCTTCATACTCAGTGTTATATGTATCTGCCTCACAGGTATTTGCTTACACCCCTGCAATCCTCTCTAGACTATGCTTTGAGAGCAAGCTGTAGTGTAAAATGCCTGACAATTGCCTTTTTTGATCATAACGTAAAAACCTTTTGACTGCTGAAACATCCACTTGAAAGACATCCATCTCCAATGAACACACCGGCAGCTAACAACTCAATAAAGAATCAGGCTGCCCGACAGGTGAAGTTCCCCTTTTTATAAAGCCATAGGTGACCAAGGTAATTGACTTCTTCAGTGACCCCGCTTCTCCCTTCCCCCTTTAATTCCTGCTCTTATATTTTCATTTCGCCAGTAAAGAGTAACTCCAAAGTTCCCCCACCCCACCCCACACGCCCCTACCACTGACCCCATGGAGCCCACTGCCTACCCACTCTACTACACACTTAGTAACTTAAATGATGTAGCTGCAATACTGAGAAATATAATAAATGTATTATCTTATAGTTTAACAGGCCAGAAGTCTAATACCAGGTCTCACTGGACAAAATCAAGGTGTCATCAAGGTTCCCTTCTTTTCTGGAGATGAATCCATTTCTTTGCCTTTTCCAGCTTCTAGGGGCCACCCACATTTCTTAGCTAATAGTCCTCTTCCCCCATCTTCAAAACCAGCAATATTGCCCCTCTCTGAACTTCACCAGGTACTCACATCTCCCATATGAGCCTCTTCTGCCTCCCCTTTTTCTCTCCCTTCACCCCTTCCTTCCTCCTCTTCCCCCCGCCTTTTAAGGGCTTATGATTACATTGACTACACCTGGATAATCCAGGCTATTCTTGCTAGTCAGCTGATTACAAGTTTAATTCCATCTGCAACCTTAATTACCCTTTGCTGTATAACCTAACATATTCCCAGGTTCCAGAGATAGGACCTGAGCATCTTTGAGGGTCATTATTCTACCACAGTGACATTTGGGCAAAAATGTGAAGGAAATAAGGAAGCAAATCTTGCGGAAGTTCGGGAAGAAGAGCTTTCCAGACAAAGCAAAATGAAAGCCAAGCCACTTTTGTATGTGTGTTCTGGACTACTCAGGACCCAAGACTGAAAGCCTTGCATACAGTGTTAGTGTTGAGTAACATACCCTATAGTGAATGGATTAAAAAAAAAAAAAAAGCAAGGTATAGTAAATTAGAAAATTAAAGCATCGTTTTGTCCAGAGAGTTTAAACTATTTTATTTCTACCACTGACAAAGAATTGTAAACCTAAAAATAATTATTTAAAATTCACAGATACCAGAACAACACTGGCTACTTTGCCATTTTCCTATAAAATCTCACAGAATTGCAGAACATTATGATTGGAAGAGACTTCAATAGACATCTTATATCTTAAGCAGTTAGTATATAACACACTAACACACAGTAGATGCTCAGTAATTATTTTCTGAATATGCTCAGATTAAATGTGAGAATTGTAACGCCATTACCCCTTCACACACTCCTCCCTATTCTCGACTTATATCATGGAAGCTGCCATATTTCTACATGTCCTACCATTGGTTAATTATCCCATCTTAAGCACTTAGCCCAAGCTGGGCCCATCAGAGCTTTTTCCTAGGATTTTGAGCATGGTACCCGAAAGCAGTCTCTGCTAACTGGCAGAAGTTTTAAGGTATACAATTTGGGAGCTTTCCTGAGAGAATATAAGGCTGATACCCAGAGAGAAACAAATGAGTCAGTGGCATCATTGAGCACCTGATTCTAATAATTTCTGAGGCTCTGATGAAGTCCCTGTGCTTCCAACATTTTCTTGGAATCCATGAGCTAATTAATTCTGCTTAATTGTACTTCTCTCACTGCCTAAGGACTTTCAACCTCAGACTCACAATGGGGGAACATGGAAACAAGTGAAGTCTTTTATCCACAGGTCATATTCATGGTTAGTGAGAGAGCCAGGGATCAACAAAGGTTTTATTCCTCCACTGAACCCTCTTTGGGATCTATCTACTGAGTAATACGATTCACATGATGGACTCTGCCTTCACATCATTTCCTACATTTATTCATTCATCTACACTTCGCTACCACCTCACTAGTCCAAAACAACCGGCATTTCTCACCTGGACTACTGTTTCCTGTTGTGCCAAGAAAAAAAAACAACATGCTCTTACATTTCATGCAATGCTCTAGAATGCTTGCTTTTCTAACCCCAACCAGTCCTCTCCCCCACCTCACTCCAGGTGTTCTAGCCATGCAGGCTTTCTTTCAGTTCCTAAGACTTGAGTCTTGTCTCTCTTAAGAGCACTTGTGTAGCTATGTTCTCTTTCTGGAAAGTTCTTCCCTTGACTCTACATAACTAACTCCTTCTCACCTCTCACCTCCCTGCCTTCTGAGGCCTCCCTTCAGCACCTATTGAAGTAGGCTCTTGTCTTCCCTTTGTATTTTCCATAATTATTGTAAAACAATTTGGAATTAGGGATTAAAATAGTGTTTGCTTTTTTAAAAAAATTGCTCAGTAGACAGTAAGCTCCATGCGTGCAGGGAATTTATCTGTGTTCCTCACAACGGTATACCCAGGACTTGGCCAAAAACCTAGTGTTCAACCTGACTCCTCACTTTCTCTCACACACTACATCCAATCCATTAGCAAATCCTGGTGGCTCCATCTTACAAATGTGTTTCAAATATGGCTACTTCTCCTAACATCAGCCACTACCACTGTAGTCCACAACAACATAACCTCTCATTTGGACTAAAATATTACCCCCTGGAAGGTCCTCCTGCTTCCTCCGTTGGTCTCCCGAAGTCTATCACCCCAAAGCAGAGATCCTCCCAGGAATTCTCTTACAACATAAATCATATCATGGCACTCCCCTCTTTAAAACCCTCTGTGTCTATCACTAAAAAAAAAAAAATTATCTAAAACTTGGAAATAAGATGTTCTTTCAACATGACGTTGTTTAACATGTTTACCTAAGAAATGTTTAATTACCAGTGAGAAGACACCTTAATTTGTCTTTGCTATTTAATTTTTGATTAGAGCTCAGATTCTATGAAGTTCCACTTGTACATTTCTGTCTACTAGAAAAGATAACCCCAAAGTTACAACTGCATTATCCTGTAGGATATGAACCAGTGTATACATATTAGTAAATTTACTTCACCATTTTCACTGAATACTTGACTATATAAATCTCCATTCTTCCAATTTTCTTTTGAACCAGCTTTACCATCTTACTAGATCTCTCATTAATTAATGAGTTGCATAAAATATTTGATACATATTCATTTTATATTTGCCTAAGTCATCTAAGTCAACTTAGAGTTTTTGAAAAATTTAACCTGACAGTTTTGGAGGTCTCACCAAGATGTCCAAGTGGACTCACCTGCCAGAGCCAGTTAAACTATAATTGCCAAAAAAAGGCACCTGGTGGGTATTTTAAGCCCACACACAATTTTTCTTCCTGAAACTATTTCTGAGAAGCACCATTCTTAGTCTAAGGCTACTATAACAAAGCACCACAGACTGGGTGGCTTATAAATAACAGAAGTTTATTTCTCATAGTTCTTGGAGGCTGAGAAGTCAGAGATCAAGGTGCCAGCAAATTTAGTGTCTGTTGCATACATGCTCTCTGCTTCACAGATAGCACCAGAATTCTCACAGTGTCCTCACATGATGGTAAAGTTGAAGGGTTTCTCTTGGGCCTCTACTAATCCCATTCTTGAGGCTCTGTGTTCACAGCTTAATCACCTCCAAAAGACCCACCTCCTCATCCCATCACTTTGGAAGTTAGGATTTCAACAAATGAATTTTGAGGGGACACAAACAGTAGAAATTTATCTTTGTTGATTCTTTTATTTTTGTGACTCTGTGTTTTGTTTTTTTTCCTTTTGTTTTTGTTCCTAGTTCTTAGCCAGGTTTGGTTCTGGCTTGTACAGATGGATTATTTTGTCTTGCGTAATAGTCAAGACTGAACCTCTGGACTACAAGCTTAATGCAATTAATCGTTAGAATAATAATAATATTGTCTAACATCTGCTGAATACTTATTATGTGCCAGGTACAATTCTAAGTATTTTACATGTATGAATTATTTAACCCTCATTACAAACTCCATGAATGGGTATTATTTTTTCTATTTGACAAATGAAAAAAATACACACATTTCCCTTTGTTTGTTTACAAAGCAATTATGACATGCATTTTTTCATTTCACCTTGAGAAGGATGCTATAAAATCTGAAGTGGAACAATTCTTATTCCCATTTTACAGACGGGGAAGTAGATTCAGACGTTAGATGGTTTAACAAAAGTCTCAAGTTTTCTGCCTCCAAACTGAGTATTTTTGCTTTCAAAGTCCACTCCCTCACTATAAAAGAGCAAAAATAAAAATAAAGACGTCACAACAAAACTAAAAAATACAAAAAAAAATTAGGTAGTATACCCAAAAGAGACATTGCCTTATAATAAATTACCTAGAGCCAATTCCAAAGAAAAGAAATAATGACAAATGCTAAGTCCTTTCTATAAAACTGCTTCCTATATTTAAAACAAAAATACAACATACATATTAAACCAAAATATTAAAAAGGATCTCTTTATTTTACCTAGGACAGCACAAGGATGTTTTCTAAACTATTATATATTAAAAATATCAGCAGTAGTTTTGAGTAACCTCTGAAGTGAACCAAGAGAAATCATTTAAAAAAAATATTTTGACAGGCTAACACTATTCCTAAGAAATTATTGCTCTAACTTGAGAGAGCACCAAAGGGGTTTCAATTAAACTAAATTCTCCTTTGCAGGATTTAAAAATTAATGTTCACCAAACTTCTTGCCAGCTCTCCAGGAAGAAGTAACTAAAGGTCCAAGAATATGCTGAACATCAGATCCAAGTAATGTGTCAGTCTGAATGGAGTGAATATCATAACCCAAGAAAACAGAATCTGGATTACATTAGGAAAACCCACAGATCCACTAAGGAATTCTACCTACTGTACACTGTCATCATAACTGAGATTAAGAGATTCCTATAAGGGCAAAGCAAGACTTTGATTTCAGAGTCCTGACACTAAGAAGTGCTATATTTATCAAGAGTGGAGTTGAAATTCACTAAAATCTAAGTGATCTCAAATGGTTATAAACCTGTGAATCTACCAAACTCTCTTAGAGAAAATACCAGTGAATGGTGAATGGCCATATACTTGAATGGTGATTATCCTTTGATTTTGTCTTCTCTCAAATTATATCTTAAAATACTTGTGCTATGTTTTCCAGATTTTTTTTTGCCTATGGTGTTAAAAATTCTTGGTGCAATATCTTCCTCAAATTATAACTCCATCACTCTATTTACAGTCATTCAAAAAAATAAAAAGCATTAGCACTCATATATGCCAGGCATTTTTTTTTTACTAGATTCAAGATACTTAGAAGAACAATCTATTACTACTTCCAATGAGCCTACTGGTATATTATGAAAGATAACAGGTGTGTTTATAGGCATACCCTCACACCCATACAACAATTTGTGATAAATGCCAATTCATATTCCTTATAGAGCTTTTCTCTGAGCTTCTCACAAAGCAACCACCACCTTCTCTTCCTAGAAAACACCTTTAGCTACACTTCTATTTTATTAATACTTATCAGACCTGTAGCCATTTTTATGGCTAAAAGTTCTAATCAATGCTGGAATTGATGCACTGGAGGCAGTGGGGAGTGTATGAAAGAAACCAAGGCATCACCAAGACTAATATCAGGAATTACATTCTTGACTGGGGATAGGAGGAAGAATGGAGATCTGTTTATAAATTTGTTGTCTGTGGCTTTACTTCCCAAACTTTGTGTGAGATTTATATTCAAACAAACCTGAGTTCAAATTCTGTTCTTCCTCTTACCAGTACTAAGATCTTTTAAAAGTCTTTATTCTTCTAGTCTGAATTTCCCCATTTGTCAAACTGAGATAATGACTTGCTGTGCAGTGTTGAAATATCAAATAATGAGATAATGCATGTAGAGGGCTTGGTGAAGGACCTGACACACAATAAATATTTAATAAATGGTAGTCACACTTATAATTATTCATGCTGATTACCATGTATTCATCCATTCATTCAACAAGGAACAGTTAAGATTATGCTATCATATTTTCTCAAACCAGAAAGCAACATTTTTTCATTTTAATATTTTCAAAATTAAAGTGATAATTTCATTAAACATGCACACAGTATATAACTTTTTTCTTCTGAAAGATGTCTTTTAATTTGTTGATGTTCTCCTACAGTGTCCTAGTGCTAGCCACTGTGCAAGAAGGTAGACAGTGACAAAAACTGTGCGAGAAGGTAGACAGTGACAAAAACAAGTAAGAAAGCCCTGGCTTCTAGGAATTTGCAGACACTAATGCCTGGCAGAGAGGCCATATGGCTTCAGCCTATGAAGAAGAGTTGTTACTGCCTACTTTCGTATCTTATTCTAATTGTGGCAAAGATTTAAGGCTCCACAGGCCACTTCAAGAATCTGAGGAAAGTTATGGGCTTTCTCTTCAAGACAAAATATACATATATATTAGTTTTATGTACAATCTTGGGAGTTTTGCAGACTCCCCCAAGATAATCCATGGTCTCTCCCTCCCCCCCCAAAAAATCTATGAAACCTAGGTAAGAACTCCTGCTTACCCTTTTCTGAAAAATCCCGTTACCCTGCAGGTCACTTTTATAATTCTATAATTCTGTGAGCTTAAGCATAAGGATGTCCTGAAGATGAAGAGTACAGTGCAGAGCTAAAAATCACTGACTCATAGAGGCTCTGACAACAGTTTATGCTGGGCTGGTAGCCAAAAGAATCAAATTTAAGGAAAGAGAAAAGGAGGTTTATATCAACCTTAGGAAAAACAACCTACAACTTATTACTTTCCTCATTCATTTAGTGCAAGTCAACCAGCCACAGAGTCAGTGTTTGATTTACTATCCTATTAGATGACCCATCTTTATAGCCCCATACTCATTACTCCAAATCTAGACTTGTGGTTTGGCTGTGTATCAAGGCTGTAACTATAAATGTCAATGTAAGGGTGATAAAATCAAAACAATCTATTTTCAGGAAACCAGTGTGCAAATGTATCATTATAATTTTTTCTACAATTTATAGAACTCTGGTCAAAGTGCTTGTCAGAAAAAAGAAGTTCTTTTTAGCCTCTAAGTCCCACTCTAAACACAAGTAATGGCAGTTCTTAGTTACTGAATAATTTAATTACGGGAATAATTTGAAGTTCTAGAGCACTAAAGGTTAACAGTAGCAACACAAACCCAAATTTAGCTCAACATCTGACTAGACCAGCTCAACCCCATACACAGTAACAGCCTGATAGAAAAAGAGGCATATCCATTTCTGAGCATAAATGTTATTTACCTCAGTCTCTGTACCTCATACATGATGTGCAGCAATGAATCAAAATGATGAGACACATTAAAAACAAAAGGAAACAAACAAAACAAAAACAAAAACAAAAATGCCACTGTCAAGAGATAAAGCAAGCAACATAACCAGACTCAGAAGACTCAGATGTTGGAACTATTAGGCAGGGACTTCAAAATAACTACCACTAATATGTTAAACAATATTAGTAGAAATTTCAGCACAGAGATGTAATATAAAATAAGAATCAAAGGGAAATGCTAGGATTCAGCAGTTGAAGGCGTACTGAATTAGGTAATTGCTGAGCTGCTTTAACCCTGGCATTCTATGATTCTAAGACCACCACTCCTAGAAGGTAAGAGATGAAAAATCAAAACAAGGAAAAGGATGGTTTATGTGGAGAAAAGATGGGGCAGCTGATAGTCTCCCACTGGGATTGTTCCTTCACATCTGCAATTTAAAACATAAAAAGGAATGAGAAATTACTGCACACACCTCTGGTTAGGAAGCAAATTATATTAACATAAAAAAATGCCTAGTGGGATGCTGCTTTGAGCCACTAGGTTCTCTTCTTTAACAAAGGCAATTCATTAGGCTGCATCTAAGAACACCATGAGTCTGTACTGGCTCTATTTAGATGAAGGCTTGGAGTATCCAGGGGGTTCTTCTAGGGGTCTATACTCCAAAGAGAGAAAACCCCAATTCAAAGACCAAAGTTGGGACACAGTTACAGAATCGGGGTCTTTGAGCAGGAAATGCTCATTTGTGGTATGGTGGCTGCAAGAACAAAGAGATGAGCTAAGCCAAAAATCAAACATGGTCATCAAAACCCAGTTATTAAATACAATCAAGAAGAACGAAAATTCTATCAAAGATCAGACAGGGAAACTGAAGTTGGGTACAGTCAAAATTTGGGAAAAAGGAGGGGATTTAGTAGTTTTGAGTATAAACAGTGAGAGGAGTAAATTGACCCTATTTGTAAACACTTTTTCAGTTTTTCATGGAGCCCAATCCTTGAAGCTAAGACTGACCACAGAGACTCTAGAATCTAGACTCAAGAAGAAAGAAATTTTCAGGTAAGACACAATGATGAATATTACCTACACATGCCAACAAAGGAGCTATAATAATTCTTATGCTGTTGCTAACAATTTACAGTGTTTAAAAACAACTAAAGGACATGTCTAGAAAGTAAATGCATAGAAAATTCCTCATTGGCTCTCAACTAGAGGTGAAATTACCCCACTGGGGAGCTTTTGGATATGTAGGAATGGGGCTGTTTATCATTAAAAACAAGGAAAAATATACTATTTGTGTGCAGAGGGTGAGTGCCAAGGGCTCCAAATGCCCTATAGCAGGTGGTGTAGGTGAGGAAAAATCATTTTCCTTCTACCCTCTTAGGTTCAAGGGGAGGCCCACAAATCCAACTGAAAAAAGGCAGGTTAACAAGAAAAAAAGTTTTAAGTATGTACATACTGTTAAAAAAAAGAGAGAGAGATAACAGATCCAAAATGAAGTCACTTGTGCTAGGCCCATGTCAACAAACTAAGACTTAATACCTAATCTAATTGCAATTTCAGCCCTTCCCAGGAATGTAATCTTAACCAGTCATTCTGGAATTACCTGGACAGCAACTATGAGGTAATCCCCTAAAGAAAGGTGACCTTGCCTGAACAATCAGCACTTTGCTAGAATAAC
Organism: Mirounga angustirostris; assembly: GCF_029215605.1. NCBI lineage: Eukaryota > Metazoa > Chordata > Mammalia > Carnivora > Phocidae > Mirounga > Mirounga angustirostris. Next base: position 17,713,680 of record NW_026991712.1, on the reverse strand, counting down.
CTCCTTGTCCTGCCTCCTTCTGCCCATAAGTCTTCCATTTTGTTCAACTCTTCAAAGCCTCGTTTGCTAGATGTTTGCTAGATGTGATGCTGCCTGACTCATGAATTGTTGAATAAAACCAGTAAGATCTTTAAAATTTCTCAGCTGAATTTCATTTTTTCATAGTACACACAGGAGTCCACAAAGGAAGATATGGCTCAAGGAGCCTTTTTACCATCTTAGGCTAAGTAAAGGAAAAGGTTTGGGGCTTCCGGGAGGGGGAGGCAAGTTATGGGAAGCTGAAGGGAGGAAATGTGTGGTAAATAAGGACTGTCTTGCCAGGCTGGTTAAGAGTCTCCCAGGTGATAAGAGTTGCCTCCAGGAAGTAGATCTCTTCCTAATATGGAGATATTTTTACAAATGGAAATTTCCTATATGAATGTAAATTTCCCTTTAAAAGGGGGAAACTTATACTCTTATTTTTAGGCAGTTAGGGGGAGGTAAAGAGCTTTTCCTGAACCTTGGTTCTCAGTGGCCCTTTGCTCAAAATGATCTCTGTGTCTAAAAGGCACAATTTGGGGTAGTATATCCTGGTACCCTTCAGTGGACCATGAAATGAAAAGCAGTCCATCCCAAAATGCCAATATCATCTCTATGAATTAATCAATCAGATTGATTTGGGGTCCAAGGTATAATAAAGAGAGGAAGAGCAAACGAGACTATTATCTGCCTTGGTGGCTTAAGAACAAATTAGGAAATGAAAATATTATGTCGAGAAGTGGCTGAACATTAAAACTAATACAAATTACTACTTAACTTCTCTCTGCCTGTTCCCTTATCTGTGAAATGGGAATAATACTAACTACCTCATAGAGCTGTTAAGATTTAATTGAGCTAATATATATATTTTTTTTTTTAATTTTTTATTCTTATGTTAATCCCCATACATTACATCATTAGTTTTAGATGAAGTGTTCCATGATTCATTGTTTGTGCACAACACCCAGTGCTCCATGCAGAATGTGCCCTCCTCAATACCCACCACCAGGCTAACCCATCCTCCCACCCCCCTCCCCTCCAGAACCCTGTTTGTTTTTCAGAGTTCATCGTCTCCCATGGTTCGTCCACCCCTCCGATTTCCCCCGCCCCATTCTTCCCCTCCCGCTACCTTCTTCTTCTTCTTTTTTTTTTTTTCTTAACATATATTGCATTATTTGTTTCAGAGGTACAGATCTGAGACTCAACAGCCCTGCACAATTCACAGCGTTGAGCTAATATATTTAAAGCATTTTGAAAAGTACTTGGCATACAACAATCCCTAAGCAATACATTGTTTTTATTATATTATTTCTAAGAAAAAAATTAAACCATGAATATTCCCATTAAAAAAACATTTGTTTGAATAGCCTTGACTCCATAATGAAAGGTTTTCCCCATCACTATAGATGCTCCTCTCTAGCTCCCTAAACCTACCCATCTAAGGTAATGTACATTGAAAGTCCTTTCCACCAAAACCCAGTGCTTCTCCAAGCAAAGACTGCATAGCCTAAGGGGATTCAGAAAGAACAAGCTGTCTCTGCCAAAACCTATTCCCAGAAATCATCAGACCGGCTCTGGCCCCAGCTATACTCCAAGGTCACAACTAAGAAGTAATTAGCAGCAGCCCTTCCTAGCCTGCTAATTACAAGTCCCATTCCTCATTCTGGGCTGCTCAAAGAGACTTGTGAGTTGACTCTGATGGCACAACGTATAGTCCTCAACCTTGTCAAAGGTTCTTTATTGGGTTGGTAGGGGGCACTCCCAGGAAAGTTTTAAAGGGGGCTCAGCCCCACCTACCAGCACCACAATGGCCTGGGTATTTCCCATGCTCTGTTCTGATCCTTTAACATTTCCTGGGACACTGCCTACTTCACTGGCATGCTATAGTGTCCACTGCCCTTTCTCATGGAGATGCAGTCATTTGCATCTTACATGACTCTGCAGCTTCATTTTACCACAAATGAAGAGATTTGGAAGATTGAAAATCTAGGGACAGTTTGGGAAGTCAAATAATTTATATGCTGATTGTCTTTTTTTTAAGATCTTATTTTTTTATTTGATGGAGAGAAAGAGCACACAAGCAGGGGTAGCAGCAGAGGGAGAGGGAGAAGCAAGCTCTCCACTGGGCAGAGAGCCCGATGAGGGGCTCAATCCCAGGACTCTGGGATCATGACCTGAGCCAAAGGCAGACGCCCAACCTACTGAGTCACCCAGGTGCCCCTATGCTGATTATGTCTTGATTCATGGACCTGTTTAGGCAAAAGCATTACGTATAAAGATAAGCCTACTTTATAATCCCAGGAGCCTAACTGCAAGCCAAAATGGCAGTCCTAACAATCAGTTTAAAGGGAACTGAATCCAAGGTGGAGAATAGTTTCTGAACTCTGCTATAAATTCTACTTCAATCTAAGAAAAAAAAATTCCATCTATAGAAAAATATATTTTCTTCTAATAATATGTATCACTGAGATAAAGTAATTAAAAGCCTAGATATGAGTTTGAATCTTGACTCTATAACTTATAAGATAGGAAACTTTTGCAAGCTTTTTGATATCTCTGAGGCTCAATTTCCTCATTGTTAACTTAATGATAATAGTATTACCCACTTCATAGGTTTGCTGTGAGGATTAAATGTGATAATCTACCTAAAGCATTTAGTAAGTTCCTGGTACATAGAAAATTTTCAATAAATGATGGCTGCTATTACCATAATTATCATTTTCATTAGCATCATGACCATTAATTACTGTATTACATTGCTCCTCCACCAAATAATTAGGAACTTGCTATTCTTTAGATTGGCAAATATTTATTGATCACCTGTTATGTGGTAGATACTATCCTAGGGATTGTACATAATGCAGACAAAGAAAGTTTCTCCTTAAATGAAGTTTACATTCTGCCATGTTGTGCATGTTATAATTTTAAAATATATATTCAGTCTTTGTCCCTGGTTCCTGGCATGGAGTTTCTAAAACCCTTGGAATTTCCTGAGTGATAGGAGTGTGTTTTGTTATTCATAATGATCCCCTTTTGACCATAACTGAACTTATACTAAGGAGGTGACTCATGGAGAGGGGTCCAGATAGCTTCAGGATGGGGGCTGGTCACCAGAAAAAACAACCACAGCATTAGAAGGTTAGAACTTTCAGTCCCCACCTAAGGCGTAGAGGTGGAGGTGGGGTGCTGGAGATCGAATTCAATCACCAATGGCCAACGATTTAATCAATAATGCCTATATAATTAAGCTTCAGTAAAAATTCTGAAATGAAGCTAAAGGAGCTTCTGGACTGGCAAACACATCAAGATGCTGTTATGTCCTATGCATCTCTTCCATTTGGCTGTTCCTGAGTCATATCCTTTATAATAAGCCAGGAATTACTAAGTAAAGCACTTTCCTGAGTTCTGTGAGTTATTCTAGTGAATTACTGAACCTGAGGGACAGCTCATGGGAACCCTTGAATCTGTAATTGGCCAGGCAGAAGTGTGGGTAGCCTGGGCACCCTATTTTCAGCTTTCATCTGAAACAGAAGCAGTCTCATGGGACTGAGCCCTTAATTTGGGTCTGCACTTACTCCGAGTAGTTAGTGTCAGAAATGAATTAATTTGTTAGATACCCAGCTGGTATCAGAGAATTGGAAAATTGGTTGGTGTTTCATAAAAACCACAGCATGTATGTGTCATGGGGTATGGTGACAAGATACAATAAACAAGGAGATGGACAGACAGATAAGAGAGATAGGACTCAATTTGATAATGGTAAGTGCTCTGAAGAAAAGATAGAGTGGTTAGGGGAGGAAAATAATTTTCCCTCTACCCTTCTCAGTTCTTATTTGACAGCCCTATAATAAAAAACATACTGACAAAAGAAAAACAAAATATACATGAGAGATACCCAGAGAAAATGAGTAACTCCCTGAGATGGCTTAGAATTCAGACTTAAATACCATCTTCATCGGGAAAGGGGAGGAGGATGTTAGCCTTTTAGAGGACAGGAAACAATTTTTAGGAAAGATGAATGGGCCCTTAGAATAGATGGGAGGTATGATAGTTTCTGACAAAGTCTGTCTGGGTGTGGTGTCAACTTCCAATCTCCTCTCCCGTGATAAGTCAACCTTCCCTTGTTGATGAAACTCCTTGAGAGGGGATTTGTAACAACTGAGTTCCTTTGGAGGATCTGTCTTTTGGCAGGTAAGGGTAGTCCAGAGAAAGCCTGTTCCTGCATTGGCTGTTTTTCAAGAGCCTATAGCTCAACATAATCAATATACCAAAGTGGCACATTTCAAGGTAGCTGTATGTTCTGCTGTATTCAGTGGTATGAGGAATAACAGGTGGTGGCCACATTTGATAGAGTAGTTGGGGGCAGTCACTCAGAAGGGAAACACTGCTAGATGCACTACACACTAAGCAATATTTTCTTCATTTTATAAAAAGAGATACTGTGGCAGAGTGAGATTAAATCATTTACCATGGCCACCGTGCTAAAAAATGGCACAACTAAAATTCTTACCTCATTCTGTCTCCTCACCCCAACATTCAATCTGGTTCTTGTTGTATTACAGTATTACAGAGGGACAGAAATGGTCTATATCTGTGCTGCCTGATAGTCCATATGTGACAACTGAGCACTTGAAATGTGGCTAGGATAAAGAACTGAATTTTTTATCCCATTAAATTTTAATCATTTAAATGTAAACAGCCACATGTACCCAAGGATTTCTATCTTGGACAGTGAAGTTCTAGGATTTCTCCATTGTGTGATGACTTGCATCACTTAGTTCTATTTTGCTGATATTCCAGCACTTTTTGACTCTACCTTCCTTCTGAGAAAGATGTCAGCTGGTAGCAAACACACCTGCTAAAGATTAGCTACGTTAAACCCCCCACAGGCCTGTGTCATTCTAATTAGTCACTGTGTCTCAAAAAACAGGATATTAATTCTCTGTCTTTATTTCATTTTATATTTTATATACATGTTTTTTAATGTTGAAAAAAAAATCAATATTTCAGGCACACCCAAATGCCAGAAGCCTATTAAACCAAAGGTGCAAGGGAGAAAAGCTGATTGAGACCACATGGCATTTTCATAGAACAAATTTTATAGAAAAGAAAGGCAGTGTGAAGGAAAAGCCTCTGCCTTATCAAATGGTGTCCATTGTAGCAACTCAGGTTGTCAAGTAAACTTCACAGACAGTAACCACGGATAGAGTGATTTACTCTTTCAGCACCAAAACCTGAAGCAAAAAGACCAGCACTGCAATTTAAAAAAAAAAAAAAAATCATAGTCTAAAACCAAGTTCTGGAGCCTTCGTCATTCTTATTGCCTGACATGAGTCAAGCTCTGGGGACACCGACCGCAGAGCTAGCTCAGGAAATGGTTAAAAATACATGCTGTGGGGTCACACAGACCTGAGTTTCAACTCCAGCACACTGCACTTCCCTGCTCCCCATTTTCTTTTTAAATTGTATACTTCTGGGACATTGCGAGATTTTACCATTTTAGCACTAATCCTTCAATATCAGTTTGCTAATCACTTACCCTAGGTGATTCCAAAAAAGCAAAGGCAGGTCCTTACCCTTGAAAAGCTTTCAATCTGGTTGATGATATGTGTTCAACACACAGCAAACAAGCTGAGATTAAATGCTTATAGATAGCATGGATTTGCCAGTAAGAACAGGCATTTAAAGACAGGATCAGTAAAAGGAATAGTTTAAGACAATAAACATCTTGCAAAGAATTTTGTTTCTATTATTTACCTTAGCGGCAGAAAGCTCAGAACCAGATCTCAAGTTCAATTATTTCGATTATAATATCCCATGAAGTATGCATGTTTGTGGTATTGCCATGCCCTTGGGACTGAGGATGGAGGGGTGGTTAATTTTCTTTTTTTTTTTAACTTAATTTTATTTTATTATATTATGTTAGTCACCATACAGTATATCATTAGTTTTTGATGTAGGGTTCCATGATTCATTGTTTTCGAGGGGTGTTTAATTTTCAATTTCTATTTTATATTTTTGCTATTATTTGTTCCCCAAGTGAGTGACACTGTAACAAAATTATCTGAGATAAAAATAAATAATAATACAGACTGAATCTGTCAGGTATTACCCATCTTTCAATTTATATATTTAAAAAGTATACTAATGAAATTTGTGAAGCACACACACTCCAAAATTTGGCAATTAGGTAAAAACACAGAATAGGAATTAAGTAAATGAAGCAATGGCAACAGAGATTTCCAAGTGCTTGAGATTAACTGAGTACTATAATTGACCATAATATTTTCTCTAAATTTGATAGCTCATATTTGAAAAAAAGGGGGAAAAGAAGAGGAAATGCATTATTTTTCTTTGCTGGACAAAGACCATATATGCCGATGTGCCCAACCCATACCAATCAATCTCAGTGAGAAACCTTTGCATGCATATTGAGTGCCCGAGACAGGCTAAAGAAGAAAAATACAACTCAGTACACCAGGAATTCACAATGAAGCAGAAAACTGGGCTAGGTACCTAAGCAATGATACAGTTTTCGGTGCAGTAGGTACTAGATGAGAGGCAACACACAATTACTGAGAAACTTCCATGACCCCAGCATCCTACTTTACCCGTTTAGCGTAATGTAACCCTAGCAACCAAATGAGGGGATTATTTCTATTCTCCATTTTCTAGAGTGGCTATGGAAGTTTACACCCAAGGAACTGCCATGTGACTGGAGTCCAAGGGGATAAGTGGAAGTTCTCAGGTTGCGATATGAGAAAGATATTCCTGAGGGGAAAATAGCCTGTGCAATGAATCAGACACAGAAGTTCATAAACCACAGCATTTGCAGAAGGATGTGGTACCCTGCAACTTAAAAGTAGAGAGTAATGAAGGAAAGTGGTAGAAAAGGAGATTAAAGACAAAGAACATCATGATGTGTTCTACTTCCTTATGCATGTATTGACCTACCTCTTGGTTCAGCGATGACATAATAGTTATTGCACACATTAAAAATCAACATTCTTGGGGTGCCTGGATGGCACAGTCGGTTAAGCATCCAACTCTTGGTTTTGGCTCAGGTTGTGATCTCAGGGTCGTAAGATCAAGCCAGAGTGCAGGCTCCTTGCTCAGTGCAGAGTCTACTTAAGACACTCTCTCCCTCTCCTTCTGCCCCTCCCCCCCCCACACACACTCACTCTCCTCTCTAAAATAAATAAATAAATATTTTTAAAAATAAGTATTTGAAATCCAGAAGCCATAGGAAAAAACTAAAATGTACTTATAATTCATTGTACCAAAGTATTTGCCATATATGCATACACATAAGAGATTAATATCCATAAAAAGTGTTTCTCATGCATATTTATAGACGAACTATATAAAGAGGCAAGTCACAGATGATGTACCAACTGCCAGGTAATATATTAAAAGATGATCAGCCTTATTGGTAATCATACAAATTTAAATTAAAACAACTAGAAATTATTTTTACCTAATAGATGAACCAAAAAATAAAAGATTGTTAATATACTGTAGGGAAGGTGAAAATTTACCTCCACCCATCTTAAGTTTTCAAGCTGGGGCTCTTTAACAAAAAGACAACAAGAGAAAACCAGTTTATAAACTCATGCATTGCACATCTCATGGGAGAAACTTAGAGGAACTCAAAGGGGCAGCCCAGGATTCCAGGTTCTGTAGCATCTTCAACCAAAGACAATAATATGTAGAGAAATGGCAGGCCCAAGTTTTAGGCTGCTGCAGGTGGAGAACTGTGAGAGGGTAAATATGTGGAGGAAACTAATGGAGTAAGGTTTGTTTGCAGATTCCTCTGGTGCCGTCTTTGGACTGATAGAACTCTGTCTCCTGTAAAAGGAGAGTTTATATCCTGCCTCTAGACAGACAAAGGGGAGCTCTGCTCCTTCCTTTTTTTTTTTTTTTTAAATGCTTCACGCATTTGCATGTCATCCTTGCGCCACGGCCATGCTGATCTTCTCCGTATTGTTCCAATTTTAGTTCATATGCTGCCAAAGCAAGCACTGCTCCTTCTTAATTGCCCTCAGCTCAAATTAATTTTTATGTCAAAGAAGTATATTTTGGAGTGACATATTCTGGTTTTCTTCAATATTATTTCACCAATATTGTGATGAAATGGTCACTTTCTTTCATTGCTGGTGAAAATATAAACTGGTTCAATATTCTGGAAGAGGGCTGGATGTTATTCATCAGAATTTACAAGGTGCATCCTGTTAGTTGAGTAACTCAACTTCAGAGAATCTGTAAAATCTATCCCACCAAAAGACTTGCACTTGGGCACATAAATGTTTCCACAAGGATGTCCACTGCAGCACTGTTTACAATAGCACCAAGATGAATACAATGGAAATGCATATAAGTCATTTTACCATCATGTTACAGCTACGCTATAGAACACAATGTAGCCCTGAAAAGACAGTGGCTTTTAAAATGAACATTTATTCTTTTTTTTTTTAAGATTTCATTTATTTATTTATTTGACAGAGAGAAAGAGAGACAGAGGGAGAGGGAACACAAGCGGGGGTGTGGGAGGAGTGGGACAGGGAGAAGCAGGCTTCCCGCGGAGCAGAGAGCCCGTCACAGGGCTCAATCCCCGGACCCTGGGGTCAAGACCTGAGCCGAAGGCAGACGTGTAACGACTGAGCCACCCAGGCGCCCCCCCAATGTACATTTATATGTATTTCCACAATTAGTGCTAAATGAAAAAAACTAATGAATAGTATTTAGAGTATGATCCCATTCATGATTTTTGAAAAACTAATTATGTGTATATGAACACATATAGGCACAGAAATTCATGAAAAGAAGTATGGAAGGATGGGGAATGAAAGGTGGAGTCATTATCTCTGTGGACGGAATTAAAGTAGGGGAGCGGGGCGCCTGGGTGGCTCAGTCGTTAAGTGTCTGCCTTCAGCTCAGGTCATGATCCCAGGGTCCTGGGATGGAGCCCCGCATCCGGCTTCCTGCTCGGCAGGAAGCCTGCTTCTCCCTCTCCCACTCCCCCTGCTGGTGTTCCCTCTCTCGCTGTGTCTCTCTCTGTCAAGTAAATAAATAAAATCTTTTAATAAATAAAGTAGGGGAGCAAATGGAGGGTGGGGCAGAAAGAGGAGCAAGGAGGAGAGTAGAAAGAAGACTTTATTTTTACTCTTTATGCTTTTATAGTATTTTAATTTTCCTATACTGAAAATGCATCCATAGATCTTATATTATTTTTCAAAATAAAAATAAATTAAAACTAGTTATATCACAGCATGAACATGTCATCATCATGGTCATTCTTGCTTACCAAGGTGGCTATATTGCCCAGCCTGGCCAGGCTTCGTTCTGATTTAGCCATCTCAGAGAAGCTCATCTAAGCCCTTCCAAATCCCTTAAAAATCACTGATTCTCAGAATTGTAAAGTATTTTAAAAGTCATCTACTCAATCTCTTATCCAAGGGCTTGAGACCCCTCTTAAACATTTCTGCAGATTGATCTCCCAGCTTTTGCCAGATTCCTCTTCTAGTGACAACATCCATTGCTTCCCATGGCCTCCTATTCTATCTTCCAGCATCTCTACCAGAAAGACCTCCCTTGTATTAAGCCAAAATAAGTCTCCATCTTTAATCCTATGTACTCCTATGAACACAGCTTACAGGTCTCTCTCCACCCAGGAGGAGAAAGGAGGTCACCACTATCCTCCCCAGGTGAATTAGAAGAGCTTTCTTTCTTCTTAATGTTCATCAAACCACTAACCATGCTGTATTATAATTGTCTATATACAACCAGACTGAAAGACCTGAACATGGAGCACCATATCCCTAGTACCTAGATCAGGGTCAGGACAGTTGACAGATACAAGGATGGATGGATGAATGGATGGATGGGTGGACTTTTTAAGTTATGTGTTTATTGAGCACTAACTTTATGCTTGGAACTCATTCCATCTGCTAAACAAACTGTGAAGTAGGTATCACTATAATTATCACCATTTTACCACTCAGAAAATAGGCTCAAAGACCTTTGCTCATTCTAAACAAGGCCCCATATTTAGCAAAGTTGGGGTCTCAGATTTGGATGGATGATTACAAAGTTTATACTTTTAACAACTTCATCACAGTGCCATGAATTAACAAATGAATGAAAGAGTGAACCAATATACCAAACAATTTCTTATAGAATCCCATTGTTTCAAAAATTCTCCATGTGTTTTGGAATTCTGTTACACCTTTCAAAAAAAAACACAGCTTCAATTTGGCTAAGATCAATTTGCACTCAGTCTGTTCCAAAAAAAAATTTTTTTTAATAAAAAGCAATCATCAACCAGCCACTACTCCCTATTTTCATAGGTGTGAAGTGGACAGGATTTATCTCTAGCCCCTGTTTTGAACTTGGAACAAACCTGAAATCTCATCTGTGGGATCTGACAGGTACATCAGTGGAGGGTTAAAACTTACATGAACTTAATTTAAACTTCATTTGGGCTCCTCCCTTACTTGGGAAAGCTTTATATCAAATTTTGTAACAAAAAGAGAACATGCAATTTAAATTAAAGAATTGGGGTAGGTTTGGGTACTTTCCAGCCTGGATTAGCAAACCCCAAAAGCCTCTAATTAGGTTTTCCCTCTGTTTCTTCTTAGTCTGATCATCAAAACCATGGATGAGAATAAAGCAAATCAGATAGACTACCTACTCTTCCTTCAAGATATAAATCCATTAAAGACACAACATATCTTTTTTTTATTATGTTATGTTAATCACCATACATGACATCATTAGTTTTTGATGTAGTGTCCCATGATTCATTGTTTGCGTATAACACCCAGTGCTCCATGCAGAACGTGCCCCCTTTAATACCCATCACCAGGCTAACCGATCCCCCCACCCCCCTCCCCTGTAGAACCCTCAGTTTGTTTTTCAGAGTCCATCGTCTCTCATGGTTCGTCTCCCCCCTCCGATTTCCCCCCCTTTATTCTTCCCCTCCTGCTATCTTCTTTTTTTTTTTTTAACATATAATGTATTATTTGTTTCAGAGGTACAGATCTGTGATTCAAAACAGTATGGAGGTTCCTCAGAAAGTTGAAAATAGAGCTACCATATGACTCAGCAATGACACAACATATCTTAAAGGTTATTTTGCCATTACTTCCCAAATCTGCAGGGATGCCTAATGGTCTTATTCTGGTCTGTCCCATACTTACAACCAAGCATAGTAATTCTAAGGACAAAAACACAAGATAATTTTAATACTGCACAGATCCTACCTTGAGAAGTGGCTTTTTGGTTTCTGATAGTGGCTCATTTGAAAGTACATTTCTTGTGTTACTGAAATATAAAAAGAGGAGAAATGATTCACCAATCTCAGGCCTGTGTTCTATCTAATAGAGGCACCAAAAGATACATTTGGGCCAAGCAATGAAAGTTATAGTTTGTAAAGTCACCTCAAAGACCTACAATTACTCTCTTACAAATTCACCATTGGGTTTGTTTGTTTGTTTGTTTGGCTATATTTATATGGCATACGCACAGCTGACTTCCTCTAGAATGTCCAGGAGTCTGATTTGCCTAGTGAAAAATGCACAGATGAGCTCTTGGTGCTTCTGGTTCTAAGCAACATAATAGAGCTCAGATTATGTATTTGCCTCATTTCCTTATCTATGAGATCGAGCTTCAGTGGTGCTCAGATTAGGATAAAGAAATGACTACCCTAAGACTCTCCTTCACTGTGGGTTTCCATGGCTTGTATCATCTTCCCTATGGTTCTCCTACTCCTCCAACACTCTTTCACTATCAACCACACTAATGAGGCTGAAACAGTTATCCTGAAAAGGGGAAAATCACCATGCTGGCATCCAAGCTCAGGGAAGAATTAAATCAGTTGATTGCAGATACACTTGCCCCTATGTGACATATGTAATAGATTAAAGCAATCTACCATGTATTTATCAATATCTTTTATTGGCTTATGTTTCACACAAATTTATAAAAATTATTTTTATAAACTATATTCTCATTTAAATGTTCTTTGATAGCTATTCTTCACTGGATCCTATCTTAAAAATTTTGAAAGGCAAACAAGGTGGTCAAATAGTAATGTATCAGGGCACCTGAGTGGCTCAGTCGGTTAAGCTGCCAACTCTTGATTTCAGCTCAGGTCATGATCTCAGGGTCCTGGGGATTGGGCTCCCTGCTCAGTGGGAGTTGGCTTGAAGATTCTCTCTCCCTCTTCCTCTACCCCTCCCCACTCTCTCTCTAAAACAAATAAATCTTTTTAAAAAATAGTAATGTATCAAAGTCAAACACCTCTATATAACTCAGTGGGAATGTAACCACCAGGTAAAGAAAAAAGAAACACACTTCCCTAGTCACAAATTAGTTCTGCCTATAAAGATTCAGTTTCTTCATGGAAAAAACAACGATGATGACATAACAAATGACATGATCTAGCATATAATAATTTATAACATAACCTTTTATCATTTAATCAGTTGAAACTCTCAACAGTATTGTGTAGGTTTATGGAATAGATGTATATGTTACAGATAAAGAAACAGTCTTAGCATGCATCAGAGTGGTTAAGTCTTGCACAAGCTCACTCAGTTAACAAGTGGTGAACAAAATCCACTCTTACTATTTTAAGTCCAGGACTTCTTCCTCAATGTCAGTATTCTACCCATCCCCTTGCCCCATCATGAGAGAATCTGATCATGGTGCTATCCACCAAGGAAAGACTCTGAAATCGTTCTCACCTTCCAGGACTACTTTTAGAAATATTCTAAAAAAGACCAAGTTTAGCCAGCCTGTCTACTCTGTGTTGTTTCCTCTTTACCCAGCTTCCAATTTTGAAATAGAGAAATTGAGACTTAGAAATAATAATTTTCTGGAGATCCCACAGCTTGCATAGGTATGAATTGGGTATCAAGTCCATGCCTATTTTACTTCAATAATACGAAGTAAATAAAATGTAGCAGAGAGCTGGATTTCAATTCAAGCCAATTTAAAACTCCAGCTCTACCAAGTATCTACTGTGTGACTTTGAACCCCTAGAAGCCTCAGTACCACTTGTTGTAGGTATTAAATGAGATGATGTATACAATAGGCGGAAAAAAGTAGCTGGTGTTGTAACTGTAATACATCAAACTGCTTTAAAGGAATGTATCATGGACTATAGGATGTCAGGCACCAGGTTTGAGATGAAGCTGAGGGATCCTCTCAAAATACCAGTATGCACATCACATAAAAATATATCTTATTTATAAGGAGCAATGAGGGACAGAACCATAAACAGGTTCTCAGATTCATGAAGCCACCACCATGAGCCACCATGAGTCTCCTGTCCTGGAGCCCAGATTCCTTCCTGCTTGGCAGCCCAGTGATTCCCTCTATCCTGAAATCACCGCTCTGGAAAATGTGGTAAGACTACCAGATTTGGAAGGAGGGTGGGGGAGCAGTAAGCATGACAGTGCTTTATGCTTGACTAGACCAGACCCTATAGTCAGACTTAATGCTTGAAGATGAAAGCTTCCCTCTGAAGAGGTCACCAGAATGGCTATTGGTGCTAACAATCAAAAGATAGTCTCATAATATGAGATACACAATGACAGAAGCCTGCTGTCAGGACAAGAGGACCCAGAGGGAAGGGTGAGCTTCCTTCCAGGTTCCAGAGTCCTAAGCATATTCCCCAAAGTAAGAATTAACAACAGGGAAGAAGTTCCTTATGATCACTTGTTCTTCCCACATCCTTAATAGCTAAAGGCAACTGATACGATTCATAGTGCCAGGAAAGCCATGCCATGGTCATCCTCCAGCCTTTGATGGAAATGGAGCAAGCCTTCATAGACAGATTTGTGTGTGAATCCCAGGATGCATTAATTTGGATAAGTAATTTAAGCTCTCTAAGCCTCAAGCTTCATCTAGCAAAATTTATAGTAAAAATGTACTACTATTATTACTATCCACTGTTACTATCCATATCATTTTTTTATCCATACTAAAAGAGATATATTGCTCAAAATTGATGTGTCTACTATAATTATCAGAATACCTCCTATATTTCCCATTGGAAAATGGGATCCACTCAAGATCCACTCTTAACCCTTTCACTTTGCCCCAAAAAATCCTCTGTAAAACTGTATCAACATGTTCCCTTGCCCTCAGTTTCCAGTTTTGTTCAAAGTTAAGAGTGGGGGGATCATATCAGAGACAGAAGAGAATGAGGTTGGGCTATTTAGCCTCCTGACACCCCTCTGTCAGGCTGTTATGAGTTAGCTATATTCCCTTCCCAAAAGCCACAATTCCTATCAGGCAACTCCTTCCTTACAACTCTCTAGAGGTTACAGTAATCATTCTTCCCCCTTGCCTCTTCAGTCTGGGGATGGTAATGGCGCCATACTCTTGGTAGCCCTAAGATCCTGCAGTATGCCTTGTTGGTTCCTTACACCCTGTTTACATCTTTATATAAACAGTCTCTGCATTAAATTGTCCTCAGTTGTCCAATTGGAATGAGCCATCATTTTCCTACCAGAGCCTTGAGAAATACAAACATTAACAGGCTAATTTGTGTAAAATAGCGGTTCAGCTTGCCAGGTCCAAGATATAGAAACAGAGAATCAATACTGACCTCTTCCTTTTTCTACTTATAATTCCCCTCTCTTCTAAGTCCCCATCCAACAGTTCCTTTCAGTCATGGAGATCAATCTTCTGTCCCCTAATCATGGCCCAGGCTCTAAACTTTTGTTCAGTTAACGTCCACCTAAAATGCCACTTAACTTTTTCGCAATTCAGTCATTTGTTGGATTTCCTTTTCTTTCTTTTGTAAATAGCCTCTCTACTTCCTTCCATCTGTGATTGCATATGCTAGCCACTCTCCCCTTCTCCCCTGTTAACAGGACCCCAGTTTGGTGCTGCTATGAGGCACTGGCTATACTCAAGGAAGATGGTTCCAGGCCCATAGATGGATCATGATTGGCCTAGTACAGCCATTGTAATCCCTTTCCTCTCTTCCAGTGACTGTTTAAGGTGGCAGCCATGTAACAAGATCTAGACTATGGCAATTGAGAGGAAATCTGCAGAGGGATAAGGGAAGCAGTAATTTAGGAGAGATGTTCCTTCTTAAGAGAAAGAAACAAAAGAGAAAATGTTCTTTTCCTTCCTTCCTTCCTGACTTTGATGTTGTTATTTGAAGATGTGGTGTTTGGAGTTTAGTCAATCATCTTTTTACCAAGAGGAGAAGTCAAAGGAATTGGAAAGAAGCTGACCCAGAGCCTTGACATCAGTGAGCTTCTGAATCAGCCACCCTCAAACCCATTTTTCCAAATTTCTCATTACATGAGAAAATAAACCTGTCTACACTAATCACTTTTATTTGATTATTCTGTTACTTGTAGCCAAAAGAATATTAAATGATATATTACCCCAAAAGAGCTGCATTCCCACTATGCAGGCATATTCCTCCTATCTATTTCCCCTATTCAAAGAAGCTGGCAGTTCTATAAAACATCAAATATGTCCTGAAATTCCTAAGAAAAAGAATGGGAGTGCTGGGCCCATGAAGGGTCTTCTTTATGCTAGAACCCACAGTCCCACACAGGTAAGACTCTGGCTTCCTAATCCAAAGGTTAGCATCTTCAAATCCTTTATCTCTCCTTATGAGAAAATACAGATGAGACCATTCTGTTCTACAAACATTAACATCAGAGGCCAAAATCAGGGGCCAGCAGTGGCTTCATACTGTTTTATCCACACGTAGCATTTAGAAGTCTTTAAATAACTAGAAGGATTCATCACAATGGGTAGAATTAGATTTTGGCCAAAAATAAATAAATAACAGTGGACTGAACAAAATGGAAATGTATCTCCTTTTCACGTGAATGAAGGCAAGCGTGGAGCCTCCATAATTTGTAGGCCCTCCTAAGCTCCTTCTGATTGCTCTGCTATCTGCAACATGTACTTTTTACCTTATGCTCCAAGATTTCTGTTCCAGTTCCAGCCATCACGTCTGAATTCACAGTAGGAAAATGGAGATGAGAAGAGTAGGCACACCTTCTTCCTTTAAGGATACTTCACAGAGTTGCAAAGCCACTCAAAGCTTCTGGATATTTTCTGTTTGTTCCTCCACCCTAACTACTCCCCATTCTTTTCTACCCTGTTCTGTGCCTTGGGGAGTTCACCTGAATGGATGACATTAATGGGCTCCCTTGCCTCTGGCTTCTGCTGATGTAGCCAATAAGAGATACACTCAGGAGATGAGAAGATGGAAGAGAGTGAGGTTAGGGGATCTATTTCCCCAGCCTGCTCCCTTCCAAGTGGCTAGGGGTTGGTTCTATCCCTCCATCTAATGCATGAGTGAGAGTGGTCTACTTCAGGTTCCAAACAATAAAGGGTACATTGTCTGTAGAGATTATAAAAGTGATAATAAAACCAAATAAAAGTCAACTTTTTATTATGACTGTGCACAATTCTAAACAATGTCAATGATAACACACTCCACCTGCCAGGACAGACCACTCCCACCATCACTACTCCCCCATGATAGCCACTGCCTCTCCCAAAGGTCATGGCTCCTGTCAATCATCCCTTTCCACATGGTGACTCTCTCCAGATTTGGTAACCTAGGAGTAGCACTACTTCTCTGCATATAATCCTCTGGGTTTCCAAAACTCCTACACACAACTTTGTAAATAGTCACTTTATTAATCTGGTCAGTTACCCAACATGAATGTGTCATCATTTCTTGCTGGCACCCTGGGTGATCCCACCCAGCAGCAAGGAAGTCTTTATTCTGAAGTAGTCATGAGCCAAGATAAAATTTATAGGTTCTTCACAAGAAGAAAAGGATAAACTAGATATTGGGAGAACAGCCTCTGCTACCATCATTAAATGTTTTTTTTTTTCCTTATTTGAACTTGGATATCACAGATTTACCAAATAAAATATTCTTATGATTGTTCCCAGTCAAAATGTTCATTCCTCTAACTACTTTTGCTGCTTCCCTCCAAGGAAACTTTTATGAAAACCAGCTAGATGGGAGTGCCTGAACAATACATCCAGTTTGCTGTCCTAAAGCCAAGTGGAAGGAATCTGATTCAGTTCTGCCCTCTGTCCACCAGTGCCCTTCAGTAGAGGCTGGACTCACAGCATTGACCCATCAATCGACCAGTGAGAATGGAACCCTGGTCAATTGGAACAGACACTGTCTGGTGTGCCATTCCCATGCATATCTGCTGGGTATCTTCCCTCCCCCTACAAGAGCTAAAGGGATAACAGTTTGGCCTCATCCCTGTACCCACAGACTCTGGGCACCTCCTAATCCCCATATCTGTTTTGTGAAGTCAGACCTGTCTACACTAGCCCATCCTTGGCTCCTGGGCTGGATCAGCTTCCCAACAGGAAAACCAGCTTGACAGTTCCTATTTCTTAACCATGAATTCCAGCCAGCCCTCACTTTTAGCTTGTCAGCATCCACACAGCCACTTCCTTGCAGTACTGGTTTTATTGAGGGAAAGGCAATGCTTAGAGGCAATAAAATGGCCTAAGATGAACAATTAACTGGAGAACTCTTGCTTCCTTCCCTAACCACCCAATACAGTAACTAGTAAATTTGGATTTCATTGTCTTCTTACAAAAGAGTCTTCCCTGGGAGAGCATTTGAAAGGAGTCTCCACAGGCAATGAGATATGCTTTTCAAAGCCATGTGTCACTGTCATGGCAATCAGCAGACAGGCTCCTATTGTGCAGGAGCCCTGCTGCAGGGCCCAGAGAGCAGGGCTTCTGGGGAATGGGCTGCTGTTGTTGGCTTGTTGCTACAACAAAGCCTCTGAAAGAACTTCCTGGGGGGGCCAATGTTCAAAGTCCCCACAAATCTGAATGCCGGTCTTAGTTCTCCTCCTTGTGCTTGGCTGGAAATGCCTAGCTTTCCAAAAGCAAGACAAAGCCTTATGCAGGGAAATGTTGAGGGTGAGTTTCATTTGGGCTGGTTGTTTTTCATCTCTGTGCCAGACACTTCACATACACACGCGTCACCTCTCATCTTCACAGAAGCCCAGTGAAGTGTGACCATCCTTGTTTATAGAAGAGGAAATTGAGGCTCAGAAGCTGGGAAGCAGCAGAGCAGTGACTGGACCTCAGGTTGGCCTGACTCCAAAACCCCATCAGATAGTCTCCACCTCTGTTAGCACCTTTCCTAGAACTGTGCAGCGGGCCAGAGGTGAGGCCCCATGGATACAAACCCTCATCTCTGGCCTCCACAACAGACCAAGATACTGCCTTGGAGAGGAAGAAAGTCACATTATCATGGTAGCATCGTGACAATGCAGGCCAGTCGCCTGGGCCAAGGGCAAGGTGATCATCAGCAGAGGTTGGGGACACAGGACAAGATGGGTTTATCAGTTATCTTTTGCCGTATGACAATCCACTTCAAAACTTAGTGGGGTAGAACAACCACGGTTTATTTCTTGGGATCTAGGCTTCCACTGGCAGTGCTTCTGCACCACGCCATGTCCCCCTGGCATCACCCACACATCAGGCTGATGTCTGGGGTGGTTTGGAAGCTTGCAGAGGCCTCTCTCCAGGGTCTGAATCTTATCACTGGCTGTTGGCTGTAGGGCTGCAGATTTTCAGGTGATTGGCATTCATGTGTGCGATTTCCGTCTCCAGCATCTCTATACATGTCCTCTCTGTCCAAGAGGATATAGCGTGGACTTCCTCACAGCATGGCAGCTGGTTCTGCGTGAATGAAAGCAGAAGCGGCGGGCGCCTGGGTGGCTCAGTTGGTTAAGCAACTGCCTTCGGCTCAGGTCATGATCCTGGAGTCCCGGGATCGAGTCCCGCATCAGGCTCCCTGCTCGGCAGGGAGTCTGCTTCTCCCTCTGACCCTCCCCCCTCTCATGTGCTCTCTCTCATTCTCTCTGTCTCAAATAAATAAATAAAATCTTTAAAAAAAAAAAAAAAAAAGAAGAAAGCAGAAGCGGCCACCTCTCCTAAAGGCAGGTCCCAGAGCCGGGTGTCACTTCTGCCACATGCCACTGCTTACAGCAAATCACAGGCCAGCCCAGGTTCTAGGACAGGAGAAACAGACTCCATTTCTATGCAGACAGAGAAACCTGTGCAGAGAGGGCAGAGAGGACCTACTGGCAGCTGTCTTCAGAGAAAATCTACCACAGCCCTTGTGTTCAAGAGTCCCTTTCCGGAGACATACACCCTGCAGAGACAATGGGGAGAAGGCTTTCTCTGCAGCCCCACGGTGAACGGGACTCATCTAGAATGCCAATCCTGACTGGTCATGGCTGCCTGGAGTACCCATGGAAGAGGGCTCTGAGGTAGCTTCTGAGTCCAGTAGGAGAAAGTCCCTCACCTGAGTCATCCATTCATCCATTCCTCCTTTGTTTCAAAAAATATTTATGGAGCTCCTGTCGTGTGTCACGCACTCTTCTAGGTGCTGAGAGCAAATCAGTAAAAACACACACAAGCACTACATCCTTTCTCAAGGGGTTTATACTCCAGAGGAGGAGACAGGCAATAAATAAATAAATATAAAATATGCTAGGTAGATATTAGTGCTAAAAAAAAAGAAAATAGGGGCGCCTGGGTGGCTCAGATGGTTGAGCGTCTGCCTTCGGCTCAGGTCATGATCCCAGAGTCCTGGGATCGAGTCCCGCATCGGGCTCTCTACTCCTTGGGAGCCTGCTTCTCCCTCTGCCTCTCTCTCTCTCTGTCTCTCATGAATAAATAAATAAAAATCTTTAAAAAAAAAAAAAAGAAAAATAAAAAAAGAAAAAAAAGAAAAGAAATGTGTATGAAGAGTAGTAGGTATATCAATCATATCTTTTTATTTTCTGTATTTCTAATGCTTGACAACTTGGAACCTGGCTGACCCTGGAGAGACTGCTCCTTCCAAAGCTAGCCAATTCCTGCAGATAATAAGGGACTGGCCCAGGGGCATGCCTTTCATATGCAAACTCACAGATCCAGAGCCTACACCCCACCCCACTCCCACTCCTCCCAGGTACCAGACAAGTAGGGAGAGCCCCTACACTCCTGAGCCTGCTGAAAGGATTCAAAGTAGCCAATCCTAAACCTGTTTACTTTGCTTCACCTGCTCCTTTGCAAAGAAACCACAATAAAGCCTCTGGCTCTCATTTCTCTTACTCCCTCTGCCTCTTACCTGACCTTCTTGCTTCCCATGAGGTCTTCTGCGGCATGGCGTGCCCCATCCTCTTGGGAACAGTGAGTAACAAAACATCTTTTCAACAGCAACTGTCTCCTGGTCTGTTGACTTCATCATACCTGAATAAAACAAAACCTCCATTTTCAATAAAACAGTAAGGAGATTTCTAATAAGGTAACATGAGCCGACACACAAAAAGACGTCATCAGCAATGAGGGCAAGGCAGAGATGAACAATGCGAAGGTCCTAGGAAGTCATTCTCAGCATATTTGAGGAACGCTGTGGCTGCAACAGAAGTGGCAAGGGGGACAGTGCGGGGAAATGAGATCTGAGAGGCAGCTGAGGCAGAGAATGAGGCTCAGCCATGGGGGGGCGAGGGGTGATCAAGCTTCACTGTGTGGGCGCTGTCCAGTAGAAATGCAGTGTGAGCCATGAACATAAGCCACATACATGATTAAAATTTTCCAGTAGCCACATTTTAAAAAGTAAAAAGAAACAGGAGCAAGCAACTTTAATAATATACTTTATTTAATCCAACATATCAAAATATTATCATTTCAACATGTAATCAATATAAAAATTATTAACGAAAAATTTTATTTTTCATACTGAGTCTTCCAAATCCAAGTGTGCATTTTATCCTCACTGCACATCTCAGTTCAGACTCACCCTATTTTCCAGTGCTTGATAGCCACACGTGCCTAGCGGTTACCCCACTGAACGATGCACTTCCCTATCATCTAGACTAGGGTTTCCCAAACTGGTCTGTCTCAGAAACCAGTTCTTATTAATAAACACATGGAGAGAACAGACAATTTTCTCTGTCGTCGCTGTAGACTGAGTATCTGTGTCTCCCGGCCCCAAAACTCATATGTTGAAACCTAATCCTTAATGTGATGGCCTCTGGGAGGTGACTAGGTCGTGAGGGTGGAGCCCTCATGAATGAGATTCATGCCATTAAAAGGAGGCCAGCCTTCCACCAAGGTGAGGACACAGTGAAAAGGCAGCTGTTTATGAACCAGGAAGAGGACTCTCACCAGACAGTGGATCTGTCCACCCTTGATCTTGGACTTCCCAGCCCCCAGAACAGTGAGAAATACATTTCTGTCTATGACATTCTGTAAGGCAGTCCAAACTAAGTGCTCAAACAAATAAAAGCACAGAAACACTAGTTCAACAAATTTTAAATTTTCCTTTTAAAATGATTTTCAGCTAAAAGGAAGGGCAAAGCTGTTAAGGTGTTACACTGTGAATCTCCTAGAGAGGAATAAACTAAGAATGCAGGTAGTACATTTTTAAGAGCTGTGCTTTAGGAAGTCCTAGGAGCTTCCATCCAGAGACTCCCGGGGAACTCCTTCCCTCTCGGTTACAAGGGAAGTACTCTCAGAAACCCCCATTTCCAGCGCAGCAGCTCCACCACAGCAGTTTGTGTCCTTGATTACCACTTAATGTAACATTCCCATTGAAAAAAAAGTTTGCAAAGCATTTTTAGAAATCCCTGGGTTCTCTAAAGCTTTCGTTTGTACATCAGGATATAATTATACCTCATCAATTTAAGGAAGGCTGTCTTGGAGGCTACAAGTGTTTTTTAGAAGACAGCTTTGCAAAGGCACTTGGGGGCAGACCTCAGGTGATAGCATCTTCTGTGCAGACTGCCTTGTCACTGTTGTGGGTGTGAGAGGAGCTGAGAGCTGACGGCTTCCTTCTCCCCAGCACGTGGCTGCTCTGTTTATTCATGAACGGCCACTTCTGCATGCTCCCATCACGCAGGGGTGCTCTGTTGGTTAAAGCAAACCTCAGACTCCTGGGACAATGGCAATAATTTCTGTTTGCATTTGCAAGTATAACCCAGAGGGAGCTGTCCCCTATGGCAACTTCTTTTCTCATCCTTTCCATTGATGAAGCTCAGCACTCTGCTCTCTCCCTAAAAAAAAAAAAAAAAAAAAAAAAAAAACCGCATTCCATGACGCACTCATGAGAAATAGGTATTTTATTAAAGATTTTGTTGGAGAGAGGGAGTTTTTTTCCTCACTTTTCTTAAGAAGGGCCATTTAGCTCCACCTATGATTCTCTAGACCCATCATTTCACACTCTGTCACCAAGCATGGCTTTGCTTGCATGGAGGATCGTGATTTTTTTTTTCTTTTATCTATCTCAAGTCCCCCACGATACACACAACCATGAGTTAATTATGTCCCCTTATTCACTACACATTAGACAGACTCAGGATTGGAATCCAGCTCCACCACTACTGGTTGTGACCGGGGTGATCCACTTAACCCATTTGAACTGTACTTTCCATGTATCTAACATACAGACTGTAACCCCTATGCCAGCAAATTCTTTCAAGGTTATATGTGAAAGTGCCTCCTTAATCTCAAAACATTTTGCAAATGTAAAAGATTGCAATGACTGCAGTCACTGCCTCCAGGTGAATGCCAGAGACAAATATTAACCTCTTTACACAACAGGCAATCTGTCCATGGGAGTGAACATAAGTGCAAAGGGGAGTGTGGTGGAGGAACCGCTAAGCGGGGGAAAATGCTAAGAAAAGAAGCATCTGGACACTGATGCCTAACTTACATCAGCAATCTCTACACACTTATATTGCTTACTGTGCCAGTCAGGGTCCCAGCAGAAAACAGAGCGCGCACCCTAAATCATTTGAGGACAGGTTAATAGGACCATTTTCAAAACATAGCATGTGGAGAAGCTACATGAGAAGGAGCAGTACCCCAGGACTAGTGGTTGTGAGGGCTAGTACCACTCCTACTCCTGAAGGGGCACAAAGCAGGAGAAGTGGGTAGAATCTGGAGGCAGAGGGAGTCATGTAGAGAGAGTTGCTAGGTGTTACCCTCAGTTGAGGGACACAGCCAACCCATGGGAACATCTCAGGGAGGAAGCAGAGGGAATAAATACCCTAACCTCACTCTCTTCCCTCCCTTCAATATCCTGCCAGGGATCCACATCGGCCAAATCCAGAAATCAGAGGGCAAGGAAGATATTGACATGGTCCACACACTCTCCCAGAGCAGAGTGGAGGAGGGTTCCTCTTTCTGGGGAGGGAAACACAAAGGACATCTAGCACAGTCACTTCCATATAAAGATAGATCACAAGCATATTGGGAAAGGCACTTGTTGTTTCTCTGAGTCTATGAGCTCTGAGAAATTTGAAAATCCCGGGGCCATCTTGCCACCATAGAGGAAAAGCCTATCTGAGAATGAGAACAAGCAGAAGTAGGCAAAGCTGGGCAATGGAGGAAAAACGAACTAAGATGACACACTCTGAACTCCTGAATCCAGCCATTCCTGAAGCCAGCAAAACCTGCAGCAAGCCATAACTGAAGCTAGATTCACCAGTATGGTAGGCTGATAGGGTATATTTTTCTTAAGCTAGTTCACATTGCCTTCTATCACTTGAAGCTAAAAGATTCCCAATTAACACTTCTTATTGTAAATGAAGAAACTGAAATGCCAAGAAACCAATTAACTTGAAAAAATTCACATGTACACTAAATGGCAGAGCTGTGATTCTATTCCACTTTAGCACCAAAGTCTGTGCTCTCCACTACTCTCCACAATGCCCTGGAGCCTCTTGTTCTCCTGACCTCTCACAGACAGTGATTTTCAGACATGCCTATTTCTACTTGGGCCACAAATGCCTTTAGATTACAGACCCCACTGGACAGACATTCCCACAGAACTCATCCACCCTCTTGCGCTTCTCTTTGTCATGCACGTTACACCATCCTCATCTCCAAAAGCTGGTTTTCATAATCTTTTTTTTTTAATTTTATTATGTTATGTTAGTCACCATACAATACATCATTAGTTTTTGAAGTAGTGATCCACGATCCATTGTTTTCATATAACACCCAGTGCTCCATGCAGTATGTGCCCTCCTTCATACCCATTACGGGGCTAACCAATCCCCCTTCCTCCTCCCCTCTAAAACCCTGTTTGTTTCTCAGGTCCATAGTCTCTCATGGTTCATCTCTCCCTCCAATTCCCCCCGCCCATTTTTCCCTTCCTTCTCCTAATGTCCTCCATGTTATTCCTTATGTTCCACAAATAAGTGAAACCATATGATAACTGACTTTCTCTGCTTGACTTATTTCACTTAGCATAACCTCCTCCAGTCCCATCCATGTTGATGTAAAAGTTGGGTATTCATCTTTTCTGATGGCTGAGTAATATTCCATTGTATATATGGCCCACATCTTCTTTATCCATTCATCTGTTGAAGGGCATCTCGGCTCTTTCCACAGTTTGGCTATTGAGGACATTGCTGCTATGAACATTGGGGTGCATATGGCCCTTCTTTTCACTACATCTGTGTCTTTCGGGTAAATACCCAGTAGTGCAATTGCTGGGTCATAGGGTAGCTCTATTTTTAAATTTTTGAGGAACCTCCACACTGTTTTCCAAAGTGGCTATACCAACTTGCATTCCCACCAACAGCATAAGAGGGTTCCCCTTTCTCCACAACCTCTCCAACATTTATTGTTTCTTTCCCTGTCAATTTTTGCCATTCTAACTGGTGTAAGGTGGTATCTCAGTGTGGTTTTTATTTGGATTTCCCTGATGGCTAATGATGATGAACATTTTTTCATGTGTCTGTTAGCCATTTGTATGTCTTCTTCAGAGAAGTGTCTGTTCATCTCTTCAGCCCACTTTTTGACTTGATTATTTGTTTTTTGGGTGTTGAGTTTGAGAAGTTCTTTATAGATTTTGGATACCAGCCCTTTATCTGTAGTGTCATTTGCAAATATCTTCTCCCATTCTGTGGGTTGCCTCTTTGTTTTGTTGACTGTTTCCTTTGCTGTGCAGAAGCTTTTTATCTTGATGAAGTCCCAAAAGTTCATTTTTGCTTTTGTTTCACTAGCTTTTGGAGATGTATCTTGAAAGAAGTTGCTGTGGGCAATGTCAAAGAGGTTACTGCCTATGTTCTCCTCTAGGATTTTGATGGATTCCTGTCTCACATTGAGGTCTTTCATCCACTTTGAGTTTATCTTTGTGAAGGTGTTAGAGAATGGTCCAGTTTCATTCTTCTGCATGTGGCTGTCCAATTTTCCCAGCACCATTTATTGAAGAGACTGTCTTTTTTCCATTGCATGTTTTTCTGCTTTGTCAAAGATTATTTGACCACAGAGTTGAGGGTCCATATCTGGGCTCTCTATTCTGTTCCGTTGGTCTGTATGTCTGTTTTTGTGCCAGTACGATGCTGTCTTGGTGATCACAGCTTTGTAATATAGCTTGAAATTGGGCAACGTGATGCCCCCAGCTTTGTTTTTCTTTTTCAACATCTCCTTGGCGATTCGGGGTCTTTTCTGATTCCATACAAATTTTAGGATTGTTTGTTCCAGCACTTTGAAAAATGTCATTGGAATTTTGATCAGGATGGCACTGAAGGTATAGATTGCTCTGGGTAGCATAGACATTTTAACAATGTTTATTCTTCTGATCCATGAGCATGGAATATTTTTCCATCTTTTTGTGTCTTCTTAAATTTCTTTCATGAGTGTTTTGTAGTTCCTAGAGTATAGATCCTCTACCTCTTTGGTTAGGTTTATTTCGAGGTATCTTATGGTTTTTGGTGCTATTGTAAATGGAATCATTTCTCTAATTTCTCTTTCTACAGTTGTGTTGTTAGTGTATAAGAAAGCAACTGATTTCTGTGCATTGATTTTGTATCCTGCCACATTACTGAATTGCTGGATGAGTTCTAGTAATTTGGGGGTGGAGTCTTTTGGCTTTTCCACATAAAGTATCATGTCATCTGCGAAAAGAGAGAGTTTGACTTCTTCTTTGCCATTTTGAATACCTTTTATTTCTTTTTGTTGTCTGATTGCTGTTGCTAGGACTTCTAGTACTATGTTGAACAATAGTGGCGAGAGTGGGCATCCTTGACGTGTTCCTGATCTTAAGGGAAAGGCTCTCAGCTTTTCCCCGTTGAGGATGATATTCGCTGTGGGTTTTTCATAGATGGATTTTATGAGCTTGAGGAATGTTCCCTCTATCCCTATACTCTGGAGAGTTTTAATCAGGAAAGGATGTTGTATTTTGTCAAATGCTTTTTCTGCATCAATTGAGAGGACCATATGGTTCTTCTCCCTCCTCTTATTAATGTGTTCTATCACATTGATTGATTTGCAAATGTTGAACCACCCTTGCATTCCGGGGATAAATCCCACTTAGTCGTGGTGGATGATCCTTTTAATGTATTGTTGAATCCTATTAGCTAGGATTTTGTTGAGGATTTTGGAATCCATATTCATCAGGGATATCGGTCTGATATTCTCCTTTTTGATGGGGTCTTTGCCTGGTTTGGGGATTAAGGTAATGCTGGCCTCATAGAATGAGTTTGGAAGTTTTCCTTCTGTTTCTATCTTTTGAAACAGCTTCAGTAGAATAGATATTATTTCTTCTTTGAATGTTTGGTAGAATTCCCCAGGGAATCCATCAGGCCCTGGACTCTCATTTTTTGGGAGGTTTTTGATCACTGCTTCAATCTCGTTACTGGTTATTGGCCTACTCAGGTTGTCAATTTCTTCCTGTTTCAGTCTTGGCAGCTTCCAGGAAGGCCTCCATTTCATCCGGATTGCTCAGTTTATTGGCATATAGTTGTTGATAATAATTTCTAATAATTGTTTCTATTTCCTTGGTGTTAGTTGTGATCTCTCCCCTTTCATTCATAATTTTATTAATTTGGGTCCTTTCTCTTTTCTTTTGGATAAGTCTGGCCAGTGGTTTATCAATCTTATTAATTCTTTCGAAGAACCAACTTCTAGTTTCATTGATCTGATCTACTGTGTTTCTGGTTTCTAATTCATTGATTTCTGCTCTAATTTTAATTATTTCTCTTCTAATGCATGGCTTAGGCGTCGATTGTTGCTTTTTCTCTAGTTCTTTAAGGTGTAGAGTTAGTTGGTAAATTCGGGATTTTTCTATTTTTTTGAGTGAGGCTTGGATGGCTATGTATTTCCCCCTTAGGACCACCTTTGCAGTATCCCATAGGTTTTGGACCGATGTGTTTTCGTTCTCATTGATTTCCATGAATTGTTTAAGTTCTTCTTTGTGGTTTTTATAATCTAAACAACTCAAAGAAGTAAGAGCTGTGACTATGTTGTAAAGAGAGGAAAATAAATCTTGCTGATTTGGGATACGACTACAAGACAAATTTCCACAATAGCCCTTGGAGTAAATGACAAGTTCCATTCTCACCAATGGCAGAATGCCATATTTTGACAATGACTTCAACATGAGCAGTCTGCTGGGAGGGTGGTGTTTGTGATGTGTCTTGAAAAATCCTTTTAAAAGAGGCAATGCGATTTCCCACATGCCAATTTGTTAAGAAAAGGGAGAAGATGTCACACAGGAAAAAATGAGATGACTTTTGAAAACTCAAACAATGACAGCCATTGTTAAAAGCATGAATGTAGTAAAAAAAAAAAAAAAAAGGCAACACTCCCTTCTCCCTTGGTAGAAATTTCAGAACACATTGTGTTCTTGGCCATGGAGTACACTCTGTCTTAGTAACTGGATCCTCACCTTGTAGGCAAATCAGTCAGACAAGAAAAGGACACAAAACAGAGTGGGGGAACTCCCCCTACAATTCCTCCCAACACACATTCACACATACACACACACACACACATACACACACAGTCACATAAACGCACACCAGAAAACCTACCCAAATGCAGCAGAAGCAAAGAGTGCACTGGCTTTGGAGATGGAGAAAACTGGATATAAATCTTGGCTCTGCACTATATAGTATGTGAACATTGGAAAGACAACCTCTCCAAGCCTCACCTATAAAAATGGAAATAATAACCTACTGTTTTGGCTTGCAGAATATAGATGGCTATATAGATTCAGTAAGATAACATAGCTGGTGTCCCATAAATAGTAGTGATTGTTAATTACCTTCCCTTAGGAACTGCTCAGGTCAGGTCTCCCTCATAGGTCGTCAAGCATGGCATAACAGTGAAGATTTGGTTTCAGACAAATCCGGGTTCCAATCTTGACCTAGTCAACTCCTAACTCTATGACTTAGAGCAATGCATCAGTTAGCTTTTGCTGCTTAAGAAATGACCACAAAATCTCAGTGGCATTCAGCAGTAAGCACTGATTTCGCCTGAATGTCTATGGATAAGTCAAGAATTGGCTACTCCAAATTGGACTCAATCAGGTGGCTCTTCTGATTCCTGTAGCACTTGCTCACACACCTTCATGTTGGCCAGGAAAGTTTTTCTGAGGTGGTTTTGATCCACACATCTCCTGTTCTACTCCTGGAATCAGCAAACTGTATTTCCCAGCCTCTGGGCATATTTTCATGGCAATGGTAAAAGCACCAAAAGGCAAGCAAAAACACACAAGTCTTCCAAGGTCTCAGCTGGGCATTGGCATACCATCACTTCTGCCATATTCTATTAGTCAAAGCTGGTATCACAACTAAACCCAAAATCAAGGGGCCTCAAAATACTCATCCCTTTAGTGGGAGGAAGTACAAAAGCATGTGGTAAAGTTACAAAAGGCTGAAGAATCAGGGAGGATAATATATCTGGCTCAGAACAGTTATATAATATGCTTTCATTCCTAAATCTATAAAGTAGGAATACTACTACCTACAAAATGGATTCTTTTAAAGATTTTATTTATTTTGAGAGAGAAAGCAAGGGGAGGGGGTGGGGGGGAGAATCTCAAGCAG
Organism: Mirounga angustirostris; assembly: GCF_029215605.1. Lineage (NCBI taxonomy): Eukaryota > Metazoa > Chordata > Mammalia > Carnivora > Phocidae > Mirounga > Mirounga angustirostris. The sequence continues at coordinate 17,684,788 of NW_026991712.1, read as the reverse complement.
ACTCCCCGCTGAGCATGGAGCATGACACAGAGCTCAATCCCACGGCCCTGAGATCATGACCTGAGCCAAAACCAAGAGTTGGATGCTTAACCAACTGAGCCACCCAGGCGCCCCAGAGTGGATTATTTTAAATATTAATGATGTATTGTGGGCCCAGCACAGTGCCAAGCTCATAAAGAACACTCAATAAATGCTGGCTAATAGTAGTAATCGATGTTGTGGGAGTAGAGTGGTATTCTCCCCAATTTGTCTACAGTTTTCTGGGCTGCTTTACTCATTCATTCATTTACTAATATTTATATAATAGTTATTAACCACCCACTTAATTACCATGTACCAGAAACTTTCTCAGGTTGCTGACCACACACGAGTGATTTCAATTAACATTTGCATAGCATTTTCACATCCATGATCTAATTGGATCCTCATAACTACCCTTTGCTATAGGTCTTATTATCCCTGTGAAATGAAAGATGAAGCTAATATCTCAGTGATCTTTAGCAGAAAGCAGCAGACAAGAAGTCACAGTGTCGTGAAGTCAAAATTCTGTACCCAGACACTCCCAGGGTTACTTCAGGATGGGACCACCACTTGGAATCTCCTTCTCACTCAGAATTCATGGATTCTAAAAGGTTTTAAGGAAACACCACAGTATTGTCTCCCTCTCTGATTTCTTCCCATTCAGCTTTCCCTCCCTTCCCCTGTGGTCCTCCATGCTCCGGGAACCAAACTGAGGGTCAGAGAAGGGATGTGTGGGGGGAATGGCATAACCGGGTGATGGGTATTAAGGAGGGTACTTGTGGTGACGAGCACTGGGTGTCATACACAATGAATGAACCACTGAATACTACATCAAAAACTAATGATGTACTGTATGCTGGCTAATGGAACGTAGTAATTTTTAAAAATTTTTAAAAATCAGTATTCCATGCCGCATCTGATGCTTATTCCATTCATTCTCTTACTTACTATGAAATAGTTAATGTCTGGCTTATGTTCTGAAGGATGATGGGCATTATTCTGAAGAGAGTCAGAGAGAAATGGGAGATCAGAGAAGGACTGGGCATTACAGCCAGAAGCATGGTGCGAGCAAAGGCAAATGGTGGGAAACTTTAAAGTACACATAAGAAACTGAGCAAGTTCAATGATAAGACACCAGTTTCAAGGCTGAGATGGAAAGAGATGACACTGGAGAAATAGTCTGGCATTTTGTCAAGGAAGGCCATGCAGATCATGCAAAGGAGTTTGGATGTTAGATTATAAGCAGTGAAGAGTCACTTGAAGGTTTTAAAAAGGGAGCATGATGGGGACAAATCTGAACTTTCTAATGGGCTGCCGGCCGGCTGTGCAGGTAAGAGCTCTGAAGAGTGTCCCATCTTCCTAAAACAACCAGCAAGTACCCATCCACTTGGCTACTTCATAGAAATGAAGTGGATGGAAGGGCTGGTTTGGCTGGGTGTGGGCCCATCCTTAGCAATATAACCGATGGGGAGAATAGTTCTAGGAGCACGAAAGAGGGACCTGATATCAGAGCTGAATACAGCAGCCCTGAGTGGCCAGCCTGCAAGGAACCCTGGAAGGCATTCCATCACCCCTCTTCTTGCAGGCGAGAACATCATTGCCTACATATTATGTACTCTGCTTAAGGTCCCACAGGAGCCTCCTCAGTGCCGTCCTGTTCTTGCCTCACCCCATGCAGACATCCCACCTCCTCTGAAGTCACGCAGGGCACCTGAGCACTTCCGAGGTCAGAGGAATGGAGTTCCTTGGGAGATCGTGTCACTCAGGAACCCCTGCTTTTGCTCAGTGACCCCAGAAACTATGAGTAGTAGCATCACTGCTCCTCTTTCTTGGCATGGCCCCCAACAAGCCCTTCCCCTCATACTTCCTGCACTCTGGTCCCCATGGAGGCTATGGAGACACAGATATCAATGGCATGCAGAGCCAGCATCAGCCATCCTAAGAACAGATCTCAGAATCCAATGGAACATCTGTGAGTGAGGCTAAGGCTAATCCTATAGGAGGAGATGCTGTGATCAATGGAAGTGAGAGACCTCAGGAAACTAGACAAAGAGTGGCCAAGGAAGCCCAGCCCAAACTTCCAATCTGTCCAGTGGACACTATCTTAATGGTCCAACACTTACTTTATCCCTACTCACCTTAACAGCCCCCTGGCAGCTGCCTTCTGCCTTCTGATCTGAGTCCTTGCTGAGCTGAGAAGTCTTCAGTCTGACTCCTTGGCTCATACTTAAACATCAATATGTATGACTTTGTGCAATTCAAGGTCTCCATGACTATTTCTCATCACTAAAGTAAAAGGCTGTTAACATTGCCAGCCCAATAATTTATTCACACAATTCTCCAACATCCCTAGCAGAAACTACACTTAAAATATACCAAAGGGAGGCCCCTTGCCTCTAACAAAATGCAATTGTTATCATAAATCAGAAGAAAATAAGAGGAGATGATAGAAAGGATAAATCTAAAGGAATACATCTGGGGTTCAGGGTCTGCTGGCAAATAATCGTGTCTCGTTCCTCCCAGAGGTCTATGGGAAAAAATATTATATTATTAGTGGAAAAGGCTCTCTTTAGAGAAAGATTAGCTGTGAAACAGGTAGCTCAAAAGACCAAAGGCAGGCACAGTGCCTTCTATTGTAGCTCTGAGCTGCCCCATGCAATTAGCGTCACCCCTGTGGGCTGTGAAGCCCCGCTCTGGAAATAGAGGGAATCAGACAGGGTGAGCCTCCAGCTCTAAGAGTCTATGATTTAACCTGAAACCAGATTGAGGAAGATTAGAAATCAAAGCTCGTGACCACAGGGGAAATCAAACTGAGTCCCTAGGCTTAATTTAGTCTCTTTATTGTTTCTTTGTCTAGTTTCTGGGTTTTCTTCCTTATGGACAATCTATCTTCCCTATAGCTTAAAAAAAATTTTTTTAGGAAAAAAATAAAAACGCTCCCAGAGGGAGGTCTATGGGTTTGTGGGAAAATGGGACAAGGACGAGCTGTCCTAAGGTAGCATAGACAGAGAATCTAAGCAGACCCACGCTCCAGGCCCACTTCCAAGCAGGATGTACAAGGCAATTACAGAACTTCTCAGAGGAGCTTGGGCTTCAGAACCACCCACAAATCAGTCCCAGGACTGCTCTGGCCTGTCTCCTGCTGCTAGCTGGCTTGGCATCTGCCGTGTCAGTTGAAGCCCCATGTGGTCCACACTGCACATAGATGCAGAGCCAGGCTGTCACTCAGATTCTGAGATGTTCCCTTGGCACGTGAAGCCCTGGGAGCTACCTCACAACAAATGCAAAATAAAGGCTTCTGCTGGGATCTTCAAGGGATGTCAAATTTTCTGTGGCTTATTTTGAAATATATGTAAAAATCATTTTTATTTTCCACAAAGATACCTTCACAGGCCCCTCAAATTGGTTAGACATGTAGGTTTAGAGAATTTTGACACTCCAACGTTAGCCACAAAAACTGAGTAACTGAATATTACCTAAAAGCTGCAAAGGTTTTTCTTACAGGAAAGGAGCTCTTATTTACAGTGGAATTTATATGTTCTGTGCTAAGCATTTGACCCTTGCAGCTGTCCTCTAAGGAAGCATTTTGCTGTTAGATATTTTTTTTTAGCAATTCTAATATTACAGAAAAACTGAGCAGAAGGTACAGAGAATGTCCATTTCCCTCTTATCCCCCACCCTCATTTCCCCTATTATTAACATCTTGCATTAGTGCAATATATTTGCTTAAACTGATGAACTAGTATTGACATCTTATTCTTACTAAAGTCCATAGATTACATTAGAGGTCCCTCTTTGTGCTGTACATTCTATGGGTTTTGACAATAATGTATAATGACATGCTTCCACCACTACAGTCTTATACAGAATAGTTTCACTGCCCTAAAAATCCTCTGTGCTCTGCCGATTCATCCCTTCCTCCCTCCCCATTAAGCTGCTGGCAACCACTGACCATTTAACCATCTTAAGGAAACATTTTCATCTACTTTCTATTTTTTTAAGTATTTTATTTAAATGCAATTAATTAATATATGGTGTATTATTGGTTTCAGAGGTAGAGTTCAGTAATTCACCAGTTGTATATAACACCCAGTGCTCATTACATCACGTGCCCTCTTTAATGCCCATCACCCACTTACCCTATCCCCCCACCCACCTCCATTTTCAAAGATGGGGAAACTGGGCCTCAAAGAAGTTAAGAAATTAACTTACCAAGCTAGCAGGAAGTCAGAGATCTACTGGGTGCCACATAATTCCAGAGTCAGGATTCCCACCCACCTGCCACTTTCTGAATACTGTCTAGGTGCCAGGCACATTGCAGGTGCTGGGAACATAATGATGACTAAAACAGCAAAGCTCCCTCTTGTATGCAGTTCATAGACTAAAACAGACACTAAATAAATTAGCACACAAATAATATAAATAGTGACAAATGCTTGTAGGAAAACAATAAGTCATAAAGTATAATAAGAATGCTCTCCAGGGAGACCTATGGCTTCTGCTGAGAGGAGGTGGCTGGGATGGGAGCTCTCAGAGAAGACCTCGCTGAAGAAGGATGATAAGCAGGTCCTCTGGGGCAAAGTTGGGGTGTATGGGAAGGGGGAGTAAATGTGTGCCAGGAAGAGCAGTTTTCAAAAAGACCTTGAGGTGGAGCAGAAATTGGCTCTTTGAGGAAACTCTCTCCCCCATACAAAGTGATCTAAAGTCGGTTTTCCAAACTAATAACTAGTCAAGAGCACTTTTAAATACAAGATATCTATGATCCAGAAAGTTCCATAAAAACTTATCCTTATTCCCTAATACTAGGATAGTTGCTAACCACTAATATTTATGAAGTGTTTGATGACAAGTTTGACAGGTTTGAATTATATCTTTATCCCCATTTTACAGAACAGAGACCTGGAGAGAAGTAACTTTCCAAAGGTCATGAAGCAAGCACTGTCTACTGACCAAGCCTCCTCTGTAGTGAAAGAGTAGCCTCTGAAACATCCACTCCCACATCAAGAAATAAGTGAGAAATGCAATGCATGGCACAAAGTGGTCATCAAATCAATACGTGAAAAATGAATGAATGCATGCATACATGCACGAATGAATGAATGCCACTGGTACCCAAGGGCTGTCAAGGAGGCAGCTTGATAACATAGAACGAGCAGTGGTTCTGGACTCAGTCATCCTGGCCAGCCCTCTCTCCTCCAACAAAAGACCTTGTTTGTCTCTCTGGCCTTGGTATCCTCATCTGCTCATTAGGAAGTATGTTATTTTAAACTGGAAAGATAACCAAAACATTTTTTAAAAATTAAACATAACTATCAAAAACTTTGGAAAGACGAAGGAAAGGGGTTGGGAAGGAGGCTACAGGCTTATCTGGATTCCTACATCTGTGGATTCATGGTTCAGTCAGTCCAGCACTGCAGATACTCATAACAGTCACCACCACTCTCCCTTTCCTCACTCGTGGCAGACATGACTAATCAATCATGGCACGCTGTCTCATTGAGCCCATATGAAGCCTCAGAGCATGGTGCTCCAGGCAGCCGCTAGGACACAACATCAGTGACTCTCAGGATGACAACCGTTTGTGAGCCCTATACCAAAAACAGACATCTTGATTAAGAGCAACTTCCAGTGAAAACTGGACATTGAGACTTGGATCTTACTGGTGGAGCTTTAGCAACCCTGAAATTCTCCAGCTGTACACAGGTCTTCATCAGTGTCTCAGTCACACCTAGGTTTTCACTAACTCTGCAGCACTTTCTGTTTTTAAGAGGGTGGTTAAGTTCAGATAAGATATCAAGCATCCCTCCAGTCTAAAGTTGCTAATAACATAAAGCTTGTAGTAAAAGGTCCATTTCCCTAGAACTAAAAGTTCCCTTCTCCAGGACTCTTCCCCCCTTCCTTCCTTTCCTGGTCAATCACTACCTCAGAGTTACTATGTAGCCTTTTCTTTCGTGTTTGTGTTTTGTTGTTTTGTTGTGTCTGTCTCCCTATATAACTTGTGAAGCACTTGTTTTATTTAGATAGAGAGATAGATGATAGATGATACATAGAGATAGATAGATGATAGAGAGATAAATAGATAGATGATAGATGTTTTGGAGATCAATCCATGCTGATACATAATAGAGCAAGTTGATTTATTCTTATTGCTTTAAAATAATCCACAGTGTAAATATAACACAATCCACTTTCCATTGTTTTGCTGTTGAATTTTTATACTGTTCCCAAATTTTCTCTTTTACATTAACACTGCACTGGACAACTTTGAACATGTTTCCCTGTACCTATGTGTCAGGATTTCTGAAAGATACGTTCCCAGAAGTGGAATAGATGTGTCACCGGGTATACACAGTTTCAACTCTACTAGATTTTGCCTAATTTTTTTTACTTGTAATTATTTCTTTACAAGACTATCTCCTAGACTGTAAACTCCCTTAAGTGACTGGAATGCATTAGGAGGTATCCAATTAATATTTGATGAGTAAAATCATTTAAATTTCAGACAGCTGAGTTGTCAAGGAGCAACTGGGGCTGATTTTAATTCCACTCTTAATCCCTCCTTTGCCCAAACCACCCTTAGTATAAATATTGCTGTTGGCTGAATTGTTCCCCCACAATTTGTATGTTGAAGCCCTAACCCTCAGAACGGGACTGTATTTGGAATAGGTGATTAAGTTAAAATGTGCCTTTAGGGTGAGCTATAATCCAGTCTGACTGGTGTCCTTATAAGAAGAGGGAATTTGAACACAAAAAGAGACACCAGAGATGTGCATACACAGAAGCAAAGACCATGTGAGGACATAGCAAGAAGGCAGTCACCTGCAAGGAGAGCAGCTTCAGAAGAAACCAATCCCGTTAGCATCTTGACCTCAGATTTCCAAGCCCCAGAACTGTGAGAAAATAAAAATAAATGTCTGTTGTTTAAGCCACCCAGTGCGTGGTATTTTGTTATGGCAGCCCAAGCAGACTAATATACAGAATTAGTCATGTGCTGGGTCTACAAATAAAATCTAAACTGTCGCCTCAAAGTCCCTCTTCTGCATTGACGTTGAAGTCTCCCTTGAACTCAGAGATCCAAACTTCTAGGACAGTAATCTTTCCATTGCACCATTGAGTTTCAAATGATTCTATGGGATTTCAAGTTACACATAGTTGGGAGGCATTCTGAGTAAAATGCTGGTAAGTTGCAGACTTCAGGTTACCTCCCGCTGCCACCAAAACAGCTTCTTAAAATTGGCCTTCCTCAATACATTTTCTGAATAAAGGACTTCACTGGCTTAAAAAATAAATTGGGAATGGCATTAAGGAGGTCATAAAAGTGATTTAAAAAAATTTTTTTCAAGAAAGAGATTCAAGTTTGGAGGCAGGTAATGAAAATGCTTAACAAGGCAGTTTTATTCATAACAGAAAAATTGTAAACAACCCAAATGTTTATCAAAAGGGGAACAAAAAACAAATTGTAGTTTAGCATTACAATTGAATACTACTCAGCAATAAAAATGAACATTCTACTAATACACACCAAAACATGGACCCATCTCAAAAACATCATGCTGAGAGAAAGAAGCAAACAGAAAAGTACATACTGTCTGATTCCATTTATATGAAGGTCTAAAAAAGCCAAAACTAATCTATGGTGATGAAAGCAGATTGGTGGTTCCTGGGGACAGGGGTACAACCTGAAATGTGGCATTGGGGAATTTGGGGGACGATGGAAATGTTCTATATCTTGACTGTAAAAACAGTTACACCAGCATATGTATTTGTCAAAACTCATTAAATGCTATACTTCCAATGGGGTCATTACCATGCAGTGTCTTCAGTGGGGTGGAGGCAAAGTGTTTCGAGCTGTGTGTGTGTGTGTGAGTATGTGTGTGACTTAAATCTGGAAGGAACTGGAGATCCAAAGGGCCTTCTGTGGCTGATAGTTGGCAGTTATGTTGAATGGCAAGATCTCACCATGACACAGTCCCATATGAAACCCTGAGGGAGGAAACTGTGAAGTGCTCTATGGGCATGTCAGTGTCAAAACTGATGCAAGGCTTGAGAAGACCAGGTGTACAAGAAAAAAAAAAAAGTGGTATTTGAGCGTTAGATTAACTACTCACAAGGATTCCCATCTAAATCCCAATCCACTTTTCTGTAAAATGGGAATAATAAGAGGGATTTCTTGAAAATTAAATGGCATATAAGTGCAATAAATACATGCATGGTACATAGAAAGTGTTCAACTTGTCATTTTTATTGTTCTTCTTTCTTTTTTTTTTAAGTAGTCTCCACACCCAGATGTGGAACCCAAAGAGGGGCTTGAACTCATAACCCTGAGATCAACACCTGAGCTGAGATCAAGAGTTGGATGCTCAACCGAGCCACACAGGTGTCCCTATTGTTCTTATTTCTTAAACTTGTTAAAGAAAGCTAGGGATTGCGGCTTTTGATTTTCTGGGGAAAAAAAAATATGGGAAAGTATTTTTCTTATTATTCACAAATATTCCAACTGTAATTTTATGAAGAACCAAACAGAACATGGCATATGATTAATTTTCCTATATTAACAAATATATGTATGTATGTATATAAATACTTATTTTCTGTAGGAAAATAAGAGCATAATCAATTTCTCTAAAGTTATCATTCCCTCTCCACTGAAGTGATTTTAATATTGCCACATGTGTACCAGGCACTATACTAAGAACTGGAGATACATAAAAAATTAAAAATAAAAATAAACAACCCAGACAAAAGTCCCCAGACAAAAGCATTCAAATGGTGGCAGTTGTTCAGGTGGGAAATGCTTAGGATCAATATTGAGAACGTATGCTTGGGAATGAAGAGTGATAAATCTTACTTGACGATATAGCTTTCAATGCAGTTTTAACAATTAATATGAGAAAATGTGTCTAGTAACCATCCCACAAAGTTCCACCCAAAGAAATTGGAATATAGGAGGCTTAAGTGACTAATGAGGGGCCACTTCATAGACATACCAGGGATGCCATTAGAAAATAAGCCCTCACTATGCCTTGGAATTACCTGGGGTGTTTTAAATTACTGCAGTCCAAGCCATACCTCATAGATTCTGATTTAATTGGCTGAGAAATCAGGCGTTCATTTTGTTTTAATTTTTCAGGCGATTCTAATGAGCCAACATATTTGCGAACCACTGTATCAGTTCTCCCTGAACTGCAGACAGACAGCACTAGTCACCCAGACATCATCTGCATCAGAGGCAACAACAGTGTCAGTAAATAAAGACTTCACTCCTAAACCATGGAATGATTGAGTGCAGAGATCTCTAAGTTCCCAAGTCTGAGCATCTACAGCCTATGAACTATTCCAGCAACAGACACAAAAGGATTCCACATTTGCTTTTATTATAACTACTTAAAATACTCTAGCCTAGGATTTCTGTCACTGATCAAGCAGTTAAACTTTCAAATTCAGTAAATTTATCTGTGATATGAATTGATATGAGTGATATGTTGTCATTTGGAAGTAAATATATCTAAAGCTATGTCCCTAAAGGCAAACTATTTCAACATGAAAGACCCAGAAACATTTTAGTCAGGTCAAAATTTCATCAAATGTTATTAAAGTTATTTTATGGTCCTTGTTTTTCCCCCAAACAGTTTGGAGGGTAGGCTCCTTGGAAAGCAATCAAGATTGTTTCTGCCATGTGCCCAGAAATGAGCATTCGTATTCCAGTCCTAATTGGCAGGAATGACTTTTTTCTAGTTGTGATTTGTTGACAGTGCCAGGGATCAATGACTCCCTAGGAGAATGGGCCAATTCAGAGGAGTGGTTACACATTTTTTACATGTTATTTCTTCCTGTCTGTCAAATAATTTAGGGAGTAATGAAGTGAAGCTCACAGAAAAAAAAGCACTTTATGTTTCATAAAAGAAAACTCCTTCCCTCTCTGTCCTACACCCATAGTTAAATATGTCAGTCTAGTAAATGACAACTAGCCTGTATACTGGGTAGAGGCCGGCCCATCAGTAAAAAATGCTTGGCCCATGCAAGCTCAAAAAATGCTTGGCCCATGCACAGATTGGACAGGGCAGAGTCACAAAAATACAAATGAACATCACCAACACACACTTTAGTTTTCTGCTTTCTTCATTCTACTTTTGACATGTGTGTGTGATATTCCAGGAAAGTTACGGTCATTGCTCCATAAAGAATGATACAACAGAGATGGAGAAGGTCCAGAAAAAATTAAACTAATGACCAAAAGGTTTGGCAAGCTGCCATATGAAGACAAAGAGTGAAAGAAAACAAAACAAAACAAAAAACACCCCACAGGCTGAGGAGGGATATGGCTGAAATCTATTAAGCCATTACAGATGTGGACAAAACAACTATATATTGGTTCAGCAAATCCCAAATACCAGTATTAGAGAACACTCACCTGGAATCCCTAAGGAAGAGATTTCTAGTGAATTATATAGTGATTTTGGATATACAAAGCAATAATCCAGTGAAAGTGGGTTTACATTTCCTCCATTTCACAAATAACAAATCTGAAGCTAAGATTTTAAGTGACGTATAAGGTTGCACAACCAGCATATATGAATGAAAAAAAATAACAATAATAATGATAGTAGCTAACCTTTTTTTAGGTTTTTACTATATGCTGGCTACTGCACTAAGCATTTTCATGCATTAACTCGCCCTTTTATTTCCTGCAACCACTCGTTGAATTGGGTACTGCTATTATCTGCTTTGTAAGTGAGGAAGCTTAGACTCTTTAAGTAACCACATAATATCTCAAAATTATACACCTGGTACATAATGGAAGGAATTTTGTAAACCAGGCCATCTGATTCCAATATTCACACTGATCAGACCAACTAACTGCAAATCCCCTAGCCATTTTACTTCAAGTGTATACATATATGCATGTATGTATCCCAAGAAAGATTTGATTGTAGAAATGCAAATTTAGTAAGTAGCAACCCTGAGATTAAAATTCAAGTTGTGTGACCCAAGTCTGGTTGCTTCCTCTAAACCAGTTACTTTATTTTGAACAAATAAAGGGCAGTTTTTACATTATAGGCAGCAAAAATCATGAGCTTTACTAACTCCAAAGAAATGGTTCAGGCTAACACATCAAATCACTTCAGGAAGAGTTAAAACCTATTCAATGTTTGACATAGGTTATCAAGAAAAGTTGGAACATTAGAGCACGTCTATTACCTATGACAATCACATCCAGGAAAATAGCTATGCCCCCACCCCCAGCCCTTGTCAGAGACGTAATACTAAACTGGCTAGCTCATGGGTCCAGCACACAAAGTAGTTCTCATATCTCTGAGGAACCAAAAGTCAGAACTGCACAAAGCAAAATGGAGATATGGGTCAATGTAGTTGGCTCAGCCTCTAGATGGGATCTGGTTTCCAAATCATCATGCCAGGAATTATCAAAGCCCAAGATCTATGAAAATTATACAACCTTCCACTTACTGCAGCTGTAAGACTTCCTTAAGAAGAAAACAAGAAGCCCTAGAGCACAATTTCTTAAAGGGACTTTCTCAAAGCATATGCCTGTGCTTACACTCTAGTCTTGGACAACTTCATTCCTTTACCTCTTTTGATGGGTTAGCACAGGGCCACTGTCCATGTCTCAGTCTTCTCATACTTCTTTCTGTTCCTGCCTTCTTAGTAACATTGATGGCTGGCTCTGACTTCTCTTTTCTCATATCCAAAAGGACTGCAGAATTCCAAAGGGCTTATGAACCAGAGAAAAGACAATAAATATAACTGCTTGAGCAAAACAATTTCTTTCACCTGTGGCTCTTGAATTTAAGGTTTATGTTTGGCACAGTTTCAGGAAATACATTTACCCTCTGAAAACATCCATTGTTTTTAGAGCAAAATATTGCCATAACAAAAATATGGAAGACCATCATTAAAACCATTTATTTATTCAACAATAACCTAGGGAGCATATTATGTGTCATGCACTGAGCAAAGTATTGTAGAAATATGAAGATGAGCAAGATACAATGCCTGTCCTCATGAAAAATTCTGCCTTGAGTAGGAAACAAGGCTTTTCAGTGCACTCGTCACTATAATACGGAATAGAAAGTGCCAAAAGGCAAGGCAATCATTCAACCACCCTGGAGTTGTGATGATTAAACGAGATAATGTATGTAAAATTAAGTGCTATGGGAAGTCAGAGAAGAGCATACACTATTAAGAGACAAGGACCATAATCTCAGCAGTAGTGGGAGTATGGGGGGGGTGGTCAGGAGGATTTCGAGAAGCCCTTTGGGACATAATCCTCCCAAATGCATCCAAGATAAAGAAGCTTATAGTTTCCTAAAAATTGTAATTTTTTCCTATCCTTGCTTCTCTCTTAAGTCTGCCATACAGTCTTAAAGGCCCTGCTGTCTTCTGGAAACTTGGCCTGCCATACAGGGACGAATTCAATGGGACATGCCTAGGCAATTGGGAGGTTTAAGAGGAGAGAACATCATCCACTTAAGAAGGTAAGGCAGCGGTCTTTGTAGAAGTGTTTTGCCAGGGGGCCCAGAATTTGAAACATGACCACTGCTTGTAGCCTACAACTCACAGAACAGGAAGGAAAGGTGTGCGCCAAAACCCAGGCTCCAACAGGCTCTACCCTCTTACCCCAGGTTCAGAGCATCTAAGGACTGGTGTTCACCAAACATCATTCCTTCCAGTATGTGTTCTTCTCAGCTCAAGTCCTGATACCCAGAGATCCCAAAGGTCTAGAGACACCCTGGAACTGGGCTGCTGGCTGGAGTCCAATGACACCAGTAAGCCCTGGACAGAAGCCCAAACTACGGCCAGCCAAGAAGAGGGGATGTTTGTATGCAAAAGTCATTCCCCTCACTGTCTTCTCCCTCTTCTATCCTCAAAGTCTGGCCTGCAGTATCCACACAGGCGACCTCAACCATTTGGCTCTATTTGTTCCTTTTCCATATAATTTCAACAGCTCTGCCTTAGAGATAAGAAGGAAATTATGGAAGTAGCAACAAGACTTTCAACAGGGCTTCATCACCTACCAAACACTCTTCACATACACTTCACTTCTCCTTTGGTTCTTACAACACTCCTACAGGGTCAGTTTTATTCATCCTATTTTATAGATGAAGGCCTGAAGCTCAGAGAGCATACAGATGAAGACCTGAAGCTTGGAGAGAATATTCACAGAGAGAATAAGCTCAGAGAGAATTACCTAAGTGGACACCCTGATGGGTATTGTGGCATTCAAATCCTCTACCTCCAGGCCTCACATCCCTTTTCTATATCCCAGGCCTTCTCTTCTGAGACCAACATGATTCCAGTTGGGTGGGAAAGCAAATTGAGCAAGCAGGAAGTCAACTCTTTAAGGTAAAATAACTCAAAAAGCTAAGAACTATATATTCTCCTTAATATCAGTCAGAGGAGACAGCAAAAGAGAGGAATATAGAAAGCTTTTTGGGATAGTAAGCTTCAAAGAGTTTCAAAGAAGATATAATAGATTCTCACTTATTTCTCCCCTTCTCCTTCCAACCCAAAACCCAAGTTTCCCCTCAGAAATAGTCACAAAGGAAGCACTTGGCTGAGGAAATCACCACAAGCTGGGTGTGTAATTCCATGCTCTCTCAAGGTGGTAATCACAAGGCTATTTTTTATATGAAAAGTTAACCCCCTGGATGCATCATGGTAAGAGCCACCATGAATCAAGGGCCTGCCACAGGCCAGGGGCTGTTAGAGAGGTTCACACGCTGGCTCGTGGGTCCAGGAGTGCAGATGGCTTTGTGCCCACCTGTCAGTAGCCTCTCGCCCTGACTGTGAAATGGCTGAGCTCAGGAGCACGGCAGTTCAGCACGGAAGAAAGCAAGCCCTGCAGCCTGCAGTGCCCCTTGCACTGTGCCCACCAGGTCACCTCACCAGCTGTAGACAACCTCCCACTTGCAACTTCTTCAGGGGAGAATCTTAAACCAGTGGGCACTGCGCCAGCCCAGAAATCCAGAGATCCAGTCTCATCATGAGAAAAACAACAGACAAACCCAAATTGAGGGTCATTCTACAAAATGCTTGACCAGGAATCTTCAAAACTGACAAGGTCATAGAAAATAAGAAAAGACTGAAAAACCGTCACAGACCAAAGGAGACTACAGGGTCATGACTAAATGCAATGTCACGTCCTTGATGAGATCCCAAAAGGGAAAAAAAAAAAAAAAAAGACACTGGTGGAAAAGCTGGTGAATCTGAATAAAATCTGGGTTTTAGTTTACCATAATGTAATTTTCTAGCTTTGACAAATACCCTATGGTAATACAAGACATTAATGGGGAAAACTGGGGAAAGGGTATGAAAGTTCTCTGGACCATCTTTGTTACTTTCCTGTAAATCTAGAAGTATTATAGAATTAAAAGTTTATTTAAACAAATAATTTTAAAATGCAATGCAAACACTTACTCAACATCTACTAAACACCAGGTATTGTGCTAGGCACCAGAGTCACAACAAGGAACAGGAGATATTTTGTCCCTGCTGGTTCAGAATCTAATGGAAAACAACTACTCCCAAGTGACCTTAAGTACCCTGGCCTTCTAGATCAGACTCACCTTTAATACAGAAGTAAAATTATTCAAACTCTATCCCTCATGGGTTGCAAGAAATTCAGTCCCCTCACAAACATTCCTGCAAATTTTGGGAGGAGGATGAGGACATGGTGGTTATCACCTCTTGTCTGTTCACTACTTCTTAATCATCTCTGGCCTTTTTGGTACCTGCTCCTTCTGGCTGCTGGCCCCCTCTCTCTACTGTTCTGCATGGACACAGCCCACCCCATCTGCTTCCTTTCCCACAGTATTATTAACTCAAGTGGCAATTGTCTAGTTATATAATTGTCTTTATTGATGGCACGGGGGTAAAAGAAGTGAGTGACAACAGAGACCTGGAAACCCCAATACAGGCTGCAAACATCACTGAACTTAGAGAACCTGACTCAGACAAGGGGGTCTCTCTTTCAGGTTGGGCCATTTCCTTCTCAGGGCCTAGCACACAACTTGCTGCTAGATCCTTTCTCACGGCACCAAGCCCCTTCCCTATCCAGCAAATCTCCTCTCTGCCCTCCTGCCTCTGCCTACCAGGGGGAAAAGAAATAAACACTCCTATGGTTGATCACACAAAAGGATTTTAACACTTTCTCTGTTTCAACCGTTGGTAACTAGACTCTTTCTGGGTCTTGTCATGGAAAGCAAGGGATCCATTAAGCTGTTTTCCCAAATAGTAGAATAGTTGTCTCTCCAGAGTGTTTTTTTCTCTGCACCAATCTCAAAATTCCGGGCAAGCATTTAACGGCCCTTTGGTTGGCTTATTTTTGTCTTTCAAATTAGCACCCTTTATTCTCCATTATTAACATTGCTACCTCAGAGGTCATTAATAGTAGCTACTCATTCATGGAACTTCATGCAATGCCTTCATAAAACATTACTTCAAATACTCCTCACACAAATCATGTGAAGCAGGTTTTGTTACCATTCTCATTTTATAGAAAAAAAAAACAATACTAGAGTAAGTGATTTTTGTGAATTAATGCAGCTGGTGAGGGGGACATCCAGGATTGACTCTGGGATTGTGGATTCCAAGGCTAATGTTTGTTTTACTGCATACTTGCCTATTAGTTACATAGCAACTTGGCAATCTCAGAGTTGGAGGGCGTGGTAGAGACAAGCTATCCCTATCAGCTGGCCAATATAGGACATTTCTCCAGTGTCCCAGTTCATCCCACTTCCTGGGCTTCTCCATAACACCATCAGAGGATGCGCTCCATGACTGAGTGTTCTTGTTATTAACAATAATGATAACCAATATTTGGATGGCTCCTTACATCCAGGCTACAATGCATGTTGATCTCTCAGGGAATCTTCACAATCTCCTTCTAGCTGGTTATTATTCAATAAATAATAACAATTATTTGCTAGCACCTCTTACGGTAGACTTTGAAGATACTAAGGTGGCTGAGTCTTAATGCCTCCAGTTACATATTTGAAAAAGGCTTTGAAGGATAAGTAAGAGTTCACCACACAAAGAAGGACTTTTTAGAAAGAAGAAAGATGGAGTACGAATGCCTAGGGTCAGCCTAATCCAAGTAATGCAACATAAATGATGGTCTTCATAATAACAGAAGTATCAGCAATAACCACCAATGCATGTTGGATATTCTATGCACTATAATTCGCTGCCTTATACACATTATTTCATTGAGTCCCCACAATAATCCTCTCATTTAATTATTATTATCATTGCTATTTTAAAGATGTGAAACCCAGAGAACTTGGAATTTACCCAAAATCAGAGAGCTAGGGAATGGATGGGCCAAGATTTAAGCTCAAGTCTATATGACTTTCGACCCTCATCTTTCAACTTTAAGCAGAAGACCTCTCATGCCTGAATTCTGCCAGTCATGGCAAATGCAGGGTGGATAAGATTCCACCCTTAACCTCAAAGATCTACACTCCAGGCATCCAAAGAAATTCCTCTAACATGTACCAAGAGATGTTTTACTCCCTGCATAGAAACACAAAAAAAGACCAACACTATTAATTCTGGCTTTTCCATTATCCATGTTCAGAAGATTTATCCTTGTATTTGTCAATGGCATCACCACACACACAATTAGATTCACTGAGAAATCACGAGGGAAGACAGGAATGGGGTTTCCTGTATTGTGAAGCTGCCAATGGTGATCGTGTAAACACAACCCACAGTCATATTTAGCTTAGACACACAGTGGGGTGGAGGGATCTCAAGGAGAACGCATGAGGCTTGTGGCTTCCTCTTTTCACACAAGGTTTTCCTGGTCTCAAGAAATCATATTTGAATAACAAAAATGCAGAGGCTCAAAATGTTGAGAACTGCAACTCAGTGAGGAAATCCAGGAGAGCGCCTGACCTCTCCAGGGTAAGTTCTCAAATGGTACCAAGAAGTTTAACAGATATCAGTACTTTACATGACTTTTGCACAGAGTCCTGGACATGCAAGGAGGCAGGAAGTAAATACGAGAACTACACTGGGGCATGTGCAGGAAGGAAAAGCTCTGATTGTTGTTTCAAAGAATAACATCTTCTGTTCAATACACATGTACTAATTCATAAAATCATTGTAAATACAAAATAATGCATGGATGGAATAATATTCAGTATTCAATACTATGGCAAAGCCAAAGTATTTCAATTGTCCCTGCTTTCAAGATAAAGAAACTGAGGCAGGGATCTGTAGCTACTAAGTCTTGAAAGTGACTCATTTCCTCCAGAATAGTAACTTTTCTGAGAATTCCTCTCTCTGTGTCTTTCTCAACACTGGGCTCTTTGATGAGGCTTTCTATTGCTCTAATACAGGAATTTAATGGGTTCAAACTGGCAATCAAACCCACAAGATGCAACAGACTAATCTGTTAATCTAGTGCTATTTTTACGTAGCTATATGGAACAATACTGGCACAGAATCTTCAGCTCATTGGGAAGCCAAGTACCTATATGCATGTCCACAGCTCTTTCCCCCCCTCACCCACACAGTGAAAGCTAAGAAGTTGTGGGGGCACTTGACCCACAGAAATTATAGCCTATGTTTCCCACCATTTCTTCCTTCAGGGTTCTAGTCACAGAGGCCCAAGGCCTGCATGCTACCTTCCCACGCCCCCAGCCCAGGTGCCATCCCTTGAACTGCAAAAGAGACATGGCATTCCATATGCACCTTAAGTCAACAGTTTCCAGTGACTCAGAGCTATGAGAAGGTGAAGTCCAAGTCATTCTCTGAGATAGGCCTCTAGGTCAGCCCACACCTGATGTTAACATTTTACTCAGAATCCTATTGACATAGAATCTCTTTTCTATACTTGAGTTGAGAAATAGAATCAAAGAGAGTACAAACGAGGAACTAAAATATCATCATTACTAACAGCATAATATTGGAAAGAATAGCTTATCTCTGCAGGCAAGTACACTCAAAGCCCTGAATCTTAGAATTGGAAAGACTTAGCCAGCAATAGCCACTAACTGAGACAGGACATACCACAGCAGGGCCAGTGTCCATGCCACAGAGGCAGAACAGCCTGGGGTGCACACTAGGGGAGGCCTACACACAAGAGGAGGAGCAAGAAGACAACACCCTGCATGACTTCCTTTGTATCAGCATAGGCAGGTGGTCAGCAGGTCAGAATAATACACAATAATGATGAAGAAGTGGGCAATACATTTCTCTACCTAAAGCAATAAGGAGTAGGAAGGACTAAAGTAATTAAAATATTTCATGTGTATATACTCATTGACTCCACAGATCCTTATTGAGCACCCCTGTTTTCCAGATCCTGGTCTAGGTATTGGGGATACAACAACATGCAGGATGGACAAAGTTGACCTTGCCAAACTTGTATTCTCACTGGGACAACAGAAAACAGACAAATAGACAATTAGAAGACCAACATGCTGACACATAGTGACCAGTTCCATGTTAGGGATGGGAAAAGACAGATAGAGTGGTCAGAGAATGCCTCACTGGGAAGGTAATGGGGTCCAGCCATGAACACATACATCCAGAAGGTAGAGGCAGCGTAATGTAAGGGTTGAGGCAGGAGTCTCAGGGTGTTCCCTGGCTAAGAGGCCAATGTGCCTAGAGCTCAGTGAGCAAGGGGGAGAAAAGGAGAAAGAAGTCAGAGGTGGCTACAAGCCAGGTCAAGTAAGAGTAGACAATGGCTGAGTCTTTCCTCTGCTCTCTGCCCCCTGCAAGGAAAGAGAGGGAGGAGGAGACTAGACAAACAAGGATCAATAATCAGAATACAAACAACATGGACATTCAGTATATTAGCAGTAATTTTGAAGAAAATTGGTAAATATATTTATTTTTTTAATGTCATTTGAGTGGAATTTAAAATGTGGAATTCTCACTGTTTGGGTATGTGATGTAATTCAGAACTGAAGAGACAAATGATGTCTCTCTGCAGTCAAGAAGGAATCTGATACTATAAGTTATTAAAAGCCATCCCTTAAGTCTAAACTAAATTCTTCCTGCTGTCACTTAGGACCATTTCTTCTTATTATATCCTGACAGCAGGTAATAAACTAGTGGATTATTTGCAAAATCCTTCTGAAGTACTGCATTTCCAAGAGGAATTCTTCCAGGTCACATATAACAAAAGAACAGAGCTGTCAATTCCCCATATACACCCCCAGATGCTTCCAAAGACACACACATAAACATAGCACCAACAATGACAACAATGAATGCTAGGCTGTCTGGCTGAGTGCTCAGTGACTCTAGCATAGCATGTTTTTAGTGCCTCACACGGCAACCCACACAGTGGAAGCTGTCTCCTCCAAGAACCTTCACCCACACTGCTTCTCAGGCAGCAACACCCCTGCTCCAGGTCAACAACCCAATTGCTCAAAGGCTCCTGATCATAAACCCTAAGAGGGAACAAATATCCACATGCACACCCTACCCATGAGCTAATCACAGGACGTCTTCCAGTTCACCTAATGCAGGTTAAAGCATTCCAGAGTCTTTCCCAGGTCACCCAATTTTCACTGGTCCACCAATAATTAAAAATTCTCTTCTAAATCCAACACTTGGAGGCATTTTCTTTTCTTACTATTTTTCTCCCTTTTTACAACTACATGTGCTATTTAATATTCAGTTACGACTCCAGATTCATTCTCCACCTCTCCTATCCTACTAAGCCCTAAGAGACTGACACTCATGGAGGAGTTATATCACTCAGTTCCCCCATCCGCTGGTTTTCCAGTGGGTTTGGTTAAAAGGGGCACCATCAGAAAGAGACAGCAATCAGGGTGTTCCTTCCCTGTTCCCAGCCTGTCTCAACTCTGGAGCTCCAACCAAGCATTCCCTCCTCAATGCTCCCATTAGATCTGTCAACACTATTTCCTCCCTTTTTTCCTTCAGCCCTGGAGGTGGTAACAGCTTCCCATTGTTGCTAGTCCCTGGGTACAACAACATCCTATGCTGATTTCCTCAACCCTGACCACACTGCTGCAGGTTGTTCTTTTATTAAAATGTCTTCAGGTAAAATATCTGAATAGAATTCTGTTTTCTTCCAGAATCTAACTAATATACCAGACCTAATCTATTTTCAGTTCCTTCAGTCCCTGGATAGTTGTTCACTTTTCCCATTAGGCATAGTCCAACTCTACTTGACTTATCTCTAAGTCAATGTTCTTGAAGCTCTACCCATGTTATTTCTTTCCCTTGGTCTTGATACTCAGCTTCATCTGGAAGCTCTCTGAAATCATTCATTCATTTCATCAAATAATGTTTATTGAGGATATAAAGATGTCAAACATAAACACAATCATTGAACAGTGTTAAGCCAAGAAATACCAAAACTAGATGTGTATTTAGGGAATTCCAAGGCAGCTGTGAAGTGAAGAACAGATGGAAGGGAGCAAGACTGATTGGGCATAAAATGCGGGTGACCTGACCTACACAGCTTCCATGAAGACTGGAGGAGGTGGGTAGAATTATAAAAATGTTTAGATGCTGGGATTAATAAAACTTGGTGATTATTGAGATGGAGAGGATGAAGGAGAGGGAGAAATTGATAGACACACCGAAGTCTATGGCTTAAGTTAAGAGTATGCTGGTACCACTCATAAAGGTAGAAAACATAGGAGGAAAAGGGCAAGGGCAAATATTCCTTAATACCTCAACTGAGTTTGAGGTCCTGACTGTACTTCCAGTGAGGGTATGTCTGTAAACAGCAGTGTGCATGGGTCCAGTGCTGAGCAGGGACATCTGGACTAAGTCACCCATCTTGATTGGCCTGTTACTCAGATCCCCTCATTTTCTCATTGCCTTTCTTTGCTCTAAATGTATTTCCAGTGGTTACCCCCCGTCCTTCTCTCAAATTCAGCTTTATCAGGGCCCTCATTCCTTTCTAGACACATGGTTTACTTTTAAAATGCCCACATTCCTTTTCCAGAATGTCTGCAAGTATAATTTATTTAAAATGCCCATTTTGGGCATAACCAACTTGCCTCAGGGATTCCTTCTCTCCTCACCCACCCCCAATCTCTACCTTCAGGCTGGCAAGGGACGCCCATCTTCCAAGCCCCAAGAAGCAACCATTTCCCCCACACACATGTAATTCAAGTTCCATCCCTGACTCTAGCTAGGGTGATGACCCCAGGTCTCCTTTAATGTTTGAGTAGGGGCTATTTCCAATAAGCTACGGCCATGAGTAAAAGATAAACATTCCCACCCAGAGACGATATCAATTATTCATTCTGAAAGCCAAGAGCTCCTGCTCTGAGAGTAAAACATTATGAAAAGCAGCAGCATCTTATGCTAAGAGCAGGTGTACCTAAGCTTCCAAATACTCTCTCCCCTCTTCCCATTGAGCTCAGCCCCCAGAGGCCCAGGATTAATCTAAAGCAACCTTCCTCCAGCCAAAGTCAAATCTCTGCCAAGAGGTAACGTATTCACTGGCCAAAGCTAAATCTTCAGCTCTGCTTTTCTCATCAACTACGAACACCTGGGGCTGAGCTCTTGCTTTCTCCCCAGTGAAGGAACTAGCAAAGAAACACACAGGACTCCTTGGGAGCTAGACATCAGTGCTCCCCCATCCATATGGGCCGATACCTCTTATTTGGTTTACTTCAATTCATCATGCATTTACTGAGCACCTGTTATGTTCCAGGTTCTATGAATAGCCCTTCACACACACACCCCCCACAAAAAGGTATGTAAAGTTAGGTCTCTGCACTTGAAGAGATTTGGGAGAGTAAAGGTATATAATAAATAATTGCAACATATGATAAATAGTAACTTTTAAATGCCTGGAAAATACAAGTAAGGAAGCAATAAATCCTCCCTGGGTTGAGAGGAGGTAAGGTAGGAAGAGCTAGAGAAAAGTAAAAGGAGGGATGAAATTAGTAGGATGGCAAAGAAAAGAGTATACTAATGCATTGAGGCTGGAGCAGAGGATGTAAGGGGCTTCATCTGCCATGAGGAGGAATATGAACTTCAGTCTATAAGCATTGGGAGCCCTTAACATAGGCATTCTTAAAGAGTCCTCAGACTTACGGAACAGTACCACTCGTGGTGTGGTCCGCAGACCACAGCCACAGGGGCCAGTCCACCAAGATGAGAATTGAGAATGAGCCTTTTCAAACTTGACATTGACATCCAAGCATGTGATCAGTGGATTCATATTAGGGTATTGACCAGTTCAGATATGGTCCCACTTGTGGGGGAATCTTGTGATGTGAGCTAGGAACTAGTATTGATTTGTGACAGATTAAATTTTTGAAAAATAAATAAAACTTGTCCTTCACCATAGATGATAATTCAAGAATCACTGTTCCTGGGTGGGGGGGGTTCTTAGTTGGACTTTAATATGTCTTTGGCATTATATGTAAAACTGTGTGGGGTTTGGGAGATTTCTTTCTTTCTTTTTGTTTTTGTTTGTTTGCTTATTTTTGAGGAGAATGCTCATAGCTTTTAACAGCTTCTCACATGGATTTCCAACACTGAGAAGGGGACTCTGGTTTGTTCTGTGTGTTAGGAAGACCCCTCCTGGACACTGAGAGTTGGGAGTGGCTTGCCCCAACTGGCAGGAGTCTCACCTTAGCCCCTACTCAGTACCCCCATCCCCCAAGTCATCCAACCTCTCAATTTATAAATAAATTAAGAATAAAATATAATGACAATAACATTTCTACAGTGTTTTATACAGTTTTCGTGCCTTTTTGTACCTTTGCTTTTCTGTCTGCCAAGATCTTCCTCCCCTCCTACCTCTTGACTGCCTAGCAAATTCTTACTCATCCTGAAAGACCCAGTTCTGCCATTTCCATCTCTGAGGAACGTCATAACACATCTCTTTGCTGTGCTCACTAAAGTCCTATTACATACCTTTATTGTAGCTATCACTGTATCTCCCTGTAATTATTTTCATTTAGGCCTACATCTCCCAGTAGAAGACTTTTGAGGGCAAGGTTTCTGACTCACTCACCTTTTATCTCCAAAGACTGATGTAAATGTTTTCTTGATCCCAAGAAAGTGGATTTGATTGACTAGCATGGATCATAGGACTTTGTGTTCTCTGAAGGACAGGGGTTCTAGGACAGGAGGGTCAGAGTACAGGGGGCACGACCTGCATCAGCTGCCCCAGCTGCGGAGCATGATCAATCCTGTGGCTGTGGGGGATGGGAGAGGAGACACAAGGACTAAGAATTACCTGGATGCGAGGGAAGCTCCCTACAGGAAAAGTGGAATGCTGTCATCAGAGGAAAGAGATAATCCTGTGCGTGAAAAACAGGAGCTCTCTACTGCCACTGTTCTACCCACTTATAAAATGAGATCATTAATTTTAAAGAATTTATCAATCCATTACGTTTTCTAGGAATCCAAGTACTAAGCCACCTTCAATATCTCCTTTCAAAAGAAACCAAACATAGTATTTTTGGTATGGAGAGAACAAGGCGGGGTGAAGACTGAAGAAGAAGCTGCTGAGACCCATTTTGTCCATGGGTAGAAGGCTGCAGTGTTTTATTGCACACCAAGAAAATCTGTAAAAATCTGGATTAGGCTTCTACCCAACCATAAAACTGTATACAGCCTAGTATCTTTTATATTTTTGTGGCATTGTTTATAATCGTCTACAAAGACTGGCCAGTTTCCCTGATACCATCAATTCAAGGTTTTATCATTCATCATTCATACTTGGGGTTTCTCCGTGAGGCATTACAAGTGCCATAGCAGATAAAAGGAAAATCTAGTCAATGCTCAAAAGTTTGCAGAGGAGGCAAGAGTCTATATTTGATGCTTTGGCTCCCTGTCCATGTACCATGTGCTTGTCACACTCTGCCTTGTTGTCCTGTGGGGGCTGGGACTCACTGTGGAGGCAGTATGGAGAATACCATAAAATAAACTTCTTATCTGTCCTCTCCTTCTGGGCACCAGGGTCTGAAACACTAAACAAATGTCACTTATTTCTAACCTGTTCAGGTGACTTCCTGAGAGTAGGAACCTTATCTCTCTCACTTCCTGTTATATCCTCAGTTTCTTATATAGTCCTTGAAACACAGACGGCATATCTTATATGTGAGTGGATGAATGAATGAACAATTTCTAAGAGTCTTATCCTTTTCTGTAAAAGAATTAGGTAAGAATTAAAATCATACTATGAAATTAACCAAATTTAATTCATCAGGAATAGCTGTAATATACATATACATAGCTTACCATAGATAGGTGATTCGGCTGCAGCTATAATAGGACTAGAGCACCACCTAAGGGGCTAGAGATCCCTTAACGAGGAATAATAAAGGTGATACCTCGTTTGGCTACACAGGTCTCATGTCCTCGAATCCACTGCCTTGTCCCCTCCTGGTTTGGGTGCCATGCCAGTTCTCATGGGCCAAGTAGGACTGACCACCCAGCAGCTTGGATCAGAAAGAGATTGCTCTGTGCATTGACGAGATTTCTCGGATTATAATCTTGTTACTATTCAAAGTTTAGTCTTTTTCTCTTTTTATTTTGTTACCATTTTTTTATTCTTAAAAATAATAACATTCTCTTGGGAGAAATTTTATAGCCAACTGGAAGTACAAAAAGGTAGGGAAGTACCATTCGTTTTTTCTTGTATTCACTCAACAAATAATTGGGAGCATTGTTCTAAATGTCAGGGATATAGCAGGAAATAAGATAAATAAAATTTCTGTTCACGGGGAGCTTATGTTCTAGGGGGTGAAGAGGGGAAATAAACTAGTAAACAAGTCCAGATGTAATTAGCAGGGTGGGCCTAAGGAGTAAGAAACCAAAAAATATAAATTAAGGGCTTGGGCCAGTTTCATAAAGGGCCCTCAGAGAAGGCCCTTCTAATCAAGGACATGTAAGTGGAAAACTGAAGGAAGTGCCAGGGAAAAGCATTGCAGCTGGTAGGGACAGCAAGCATAGGGGCCCAGAGGCAGGAGCATTCCTGACGTACTTTAGAACCATGGAGGATGCGTGAGTGGCTGGAAGTTAGGGGCAGAGTGACTGGAGATGACTGAGGGGAAGCTGAGGACCCAGGGCCATTAGAAAGATTTTGGGGTTTTACTGTGAGGGGGATAGAAAGCTAAGGAGGATTTTTTGAACCATTTTATCCTTAAAATAATCACTTTGGAAGCTGTAAAAATAAGATATTATAGGAGACAAGGGCAAAGAAAGGGCCTCCAATTGGAAAGCTATTGAAACAGTCCAACTGGAAAGCAATGGTGGCTTGAGCCAGGGGCAGCAGTGAACAATTAAACTAGCTAACGTTCGTAGAACATTTGGCACGGCCTCCAGGACAAAGAAAACCCAGGATATCCAGCAGCTGCTGTTATTACCATTGTTACTAGATCTCCTCTTGCCAAGACCTGCAGATAAAAAAAATCCCACAGATGGACCATTGGCTCCTTGGGGTCTGAATGAGCCTTCCATTTGCTCTACCTTACATGGCTTTTTTTTTTTTTTTTTTTTTACATATGATTTGGTTGATTAGAAACCTCTGCCTGATAACGACCTGTTATTTATCACATGGTTGGAACGAATGCCATTGTAGTGTGTCCAGCGGGAATTAGGCAGGTGATCCCTGAGAAGCTGCAGTTTCTCTTCTGGCCTGTGTGTCTGTGTGTGTGAGTGCGTGTGTGTGCACAACCAGCAAGGCCTGCGCCACCAACACCCAGCAACCAGCAGAACCCGCAGCCAGCTTCCATTTGCTCCTGCCTTGCTGGTGCAACCAGCGTCCCTGATTTCTCGGTTCCCTTTCCATCTGTGGAATTCCATGGATTTTCTTTCTTCCTCACCTCCACCATCCCTTTGCCAGGCATGTGAACTCAGACTCATACAGCAGGAGAAACTATCCTACACCCTTTCCCACTTCTTGCTTCTTAGCAGCCCCACTTGGCCAGGAATGTTGCTCTGTCTGTCTGGTACATAATTCCCACTCATTTTGATGTCTTCCAAACGTTGTCTCATCAATGTTGAGAACCCATCTGGGGTCAGGGGAAACTCTGGGAAGAGGCTGCTTAATCGAACATTGATTAGGGAAGATTGATGACCTACAGAGGCTTGCTGGAAGTTATGGGCTCTGGCTTTGGGGTCTGCTGGAGCACCATGCTCCTTTTTGATCTGCCCACCTTTTTCAAGTGAATTCTTTTCCCCCCTGAAGCTTTCTAAATGCACTCACACCCCTGTGGCCTTGTTTGCTTGTTTTGCAGTGCGTTTGCATGGAGCTTCAGAGACACACAATAAAACGGGAATGATTTTGGAATGAATCCACTTAGAGCTAACTCTGAGCCCTGCTCCCAGTGCCCACTAGGAGAACAGAGAGGAGGGCGCCTGGGTGGCTCAGTCGTTAAGCGTCTGCCTTCGGCTCAGGTCATGATCCCAGGGTCCTGGGATCGAGTCCCGCATCAGGCTCCCTGCTCGGTGGGGAGTCTGCTTCTCCCTCTCCCTCTGCCTCTGCTTGTGTGCTCTCTCTCTCCTTCTCTGTCAAATAAATAAATAAAATCTTTTAAAAAAATAAATAAATAAGGGAGAACAGAGAGGAGGAGAATGTCATTGTAAGAGGATGAAATAGAATCGATGAATAGAATTGTGACATTCTAGCTGGGGAATGGTGAAACACAACGGGATGTGAGTCAAAATAACTGAAATCGAGGGATGCCTGGGTGGCTCAGTTAGTTAAGCATCTGCCTTCGGCTCTGGTCATGATCATAGGGTGCTGGGATCGAGTCCTGCATCGGGGTCCCTGCTCGGCAGGGATCCTGCTCTCCCTCTGCCTGCTGCTCCCCCTGCTTGTACGCACTCTCTTGGACAAATAAATAAAATCTTTTAAATAAATAAATAACCGAAATCGAGTCCTGGTTTTATTCTGCAGTCTATTAGCCATGCGATTTGTATTAATTGACCTCACCTCCCTGAATCTGTTTTCTCCTGCTTTTCTCAGGGCTCCTCATATGCATGTAATGCATTGGTATGAGATCCCACGTACAGTAGGTGAGGTGCTATTTGGTAGGACAATGGCAGTGGGCTGTCAGCACTGGCTATCTGCTTGCACCTGCCTCTCCCCGGGGGGGGGGGGGGGCGGGGGGGGAGAGCTTGCTTAATCATCCACTTGGTTCTCAATAGTGATAACATTAAATTTGTTATCAAAAACCTTCCCATAAAGAAAAGTTCAGATTTTATTGCTGAATTCTGTCAAACATTTTAGAAAAAAATGCCAATCTTACACAAACTCTTCCAGAAAACACAAGAGGGAATGCTTCTCCAACTCATTTAATGAGGCCAGTATAACCCTGCCACCAAACCCTGAAAAAAAAATGTGTAAGAAACCACAATACCACCAATATCTCTCACGAACTACCTAAATGTATGAGTACCGTTATTCATCACCATTTTGCAGGTGAGCAAAGTAAGGCTTAAAGAAGTTTGGGAACTTGCCCAAAAGCACAGAGCTAAATAGTGGCAGGTCTAGAATATAAGCCAAGATCTCTCAGACTCCAGAATTTCTACTCTCAGCCAGTATGTTACAGGTTAATACAATGTAAATATGTTAATATGATACATATTGAACAGGCTTGAATGAAAGAATTGAATTGCTACAGATAAATTTGACCTCTGGGTGGTGAATGAGGGAGGCGTTCTTAGGCCCTGGAAGTGAGAGCCACTTCTACTTGAGAATAGCAGCTAGCCGCTCCTCCCGTCCTCACGGATGCCCTTCATGGTTCCTTTAAGCTCCTCTGCCTGGCCAGGACATGATCACCATCGAGGGAGACAGACTCTGGGTTTTAAGAACTGCAGAGAAAGCTCAGTTAAAGCCGCCAAAGTCACCACTGTTTAAGAGTTTCAATCCCCTGAAGACACATATGTTCTAGAAAGACCCAGCCTGAAGCCAAATAAATACTGAGGTGGTTTGACACACAGCCAGTGCATGTCTTGCTCATTAATGAAACAGAGCCCTGCATGCAGGAAAGCCAGTGCAAGCAATTAAGTTTCACGTGCTATGTTAGAAGTGCCTGGAGTTTCATCCCCATGGCTCCCTTCCCAGTCTGGTCCTTCATGTGCCCT
Source organism: Mirounga angustirostris (assembly GCF_029215605.1). NCBI lineage: Eukaryota > Metazoa > Chordata > Mammalia > Carnivora > Phocidae > Mirounga > Mirounga angustirostris. Next base: position 17,656,693 of record NW_026991712.1, on the reverse strand, counting down.
CTTCAGCAATCTCTCCTGAACCTCAGCAGAAGAGAGGAACAGAGGCTGAGGATTTGGGAGCTGCATTTCAACAGAAGTACCTTTCTGTTGAAGAGTCTGTCATTCCACTGACCCACGCCCAGGAGGGGAATGACACCCATCCCGTTCTGCTCAAGTCTGGAAAGTCCCTCACCAGAGCAACTTTTTACCTTCAAGCCCATAGAACCTCATCAGAACATGGCAGAGATGACACAAAATTATAACACCCAGTTCCCAAAGCCACCCTCATTTATCCACTCATAGGCAGAGGTGAGAAGGCACTCCTTTTGCATCAACATAAGAAATTATCCCTAGAAGATGAGCCACTCTGAACTCTAAAACCAGTAGGGAAGATCAAAATTCCACGGAGTCCCTACAGAATTCTACAAGATGCCAGGACAAACTTTCATTCACTTATGTATTCCTCTTATAAACATTTGCTAAGGACCCATGCTAGAGCTTTCTTCTAGCCCATAACCCACCTTTGTATGAATTCCTAGAGCGTACCCCTTCCTCCAGGTAGGTGCAGCCCAGCACAAGGGCTTGCCCAGTGGAGTAGGTACTCACCCCAGTGCCTGAAGGGCTCAGTGCCCATTCCCCATCCTCCTCATCCCAGGCAATCATAAGATCTGCGCCACCCCCACCCCGCAGCCACTTATAATGTAAAGCATTTTAGTCTAAAACACCTAATCAAAAAACCATTCAAAGCAGAATCTGATAGGCCTGTATTAGCAGTTCAGAAAGAAAATAAAGGAAGTCCAGAGAAGAGAATACTTTCAGGTGTGAACTTCATAGCAGGTTACATGGAAGAAACAGGGCCTGATCTGGATGTGGTAATCAGTCCCCAAGATGGCCACCAATGATCCCTACTTCCTGGTTTTCATGCCCTTTGTAGCCCCCCCCCCTCCACTTTCAATAGGACTGACTTGTAAAGTCAACAGGATACAGAGGAAAAGGTGGAGTGACTTCCAAGGCGAGGTCATAAAAGACATGAAGTTTCTGTGGTTCTCTCAGATCACTCACTCTGGGGAAAACCAGGATGGAAAGAACGCTGCCACCAGCCAGGTGCCCAAAGTGTTGGGGCCAAAGCATGCCTGATTTTGTGTTCTCAAGGCACTTGGAATACAGGAAGAATTTAGGTTGACTTCACCTACACAAGATCTTAAAGAGAGCAAACATTTGGTGTGCCTGGGTGGCTTAGTCAGTTAAGCATCCGACTCTTGATTTTGGCTCAGGTCATGATCTCAAGGTCATGAGACTGAGTCCCACATCAGGCTCCACACTCAGCAAGAAGTCTGCTTGGGATTCTCTTCCTTCCCTCTCCCTCTGCCTCTCTCTCTCTCTCTCTCTCAAATAAAAATAAATAAACCTTTTTTTTATTTTTATTTTTTTTTATTTTTATTTTTTTAAAGATTTTTATTTATTTATTTGACAGAGAGACACAGCGAGAACAGGGAACACAAGCAGGGGGAGTGGGAGAGGGAGAAGCAGGCTTCCCGCTGAGCAGGGAGCCTGATGTGGGGCTCGATCCCAGGACCCTGGGATCATGACCTGAGCTGAAGGCAGACGCTTAACGACTGAGCCACCCAGGCGCCCCAATAAACCTTTTTTTTAAAAAAAGAAAACATTCACTTCATCTTGAGATGGGTAACTTGGAAAAAAGGTGGAAAAACCATCCAAGGATTTTGGTGAATTTCTTTAAAGCATGCCTTAATCATCTGATACCTTTTAAATATATAAATTCTTATTTTTTGAATGTCGATATTTTTAAGTTAAACTGGCCTATACTACGTTTATTAGTTGATTGTTACAGAAAGCCAGGTTTACTTAGATCACACGTCATGGCCTGGCCTGGTATAACTGGTAGGCTGCTAAGTGGGGGAAGGAGGTGGGGAAAAACCCGGCTACAAAGTCCAGCAGTGCAAACCTACAACCGTACTGAGTCAGCACAGGTCACGGTAACTGACACACACGGTGTAGGAGTATGAGCTAGCCAAGGCATCCTTGTTCTTCCCCATCCCCCAATTCTGTAAGGACAGAAAAACCACAGTAAGACAACTCAATCATCCTCCATTCCTGGAAAAGCCTAAAAGTACTTAGTTATCTCTGAAGCCAGCAGAGAAATACCCGACTGTGGGATGATGTGGCTTGAAGGAGGAGACTAACATGTGGCAGGAATAGTAACATCAGATTTTTCACTACAATCTGAAGGATCCCAATTTATAAGGCAGTTATAAGTAACTCTCAGCTACTGACATGTGTTATTCGCTGAATGGCTGGTTAGCATTAATTAATGTGTGGCAGATTATATGCTTGTTAAAATACTCACTGCCTCCCCCGTAGGTATCTCCTTATCAGAGGATGATCCTTCCCAGCCCAGTGGCATCCTCCATGGAGATGTGACAGTTTGGCCAATAAAATGTGAGTAAAAGTCATGTGACACATGCCACTTCAGGAACAGAATCTTCTGGTTCTGCATCCTTGTCTCCCTTCTGTCAAGACACATGCAACACCCCTGATTTGGACTGCCCTCCAGTCTGTGTGTCTGAGTGAAAAGCCAAAGCCGATCAATGACAGAAATACAACGTCAGCCAGCAATAAAAGGGCGACTATGCCACTGAGGTTCTAAGGTCCTTTGTAATGGAGGAATAATGTAGCCTAAACTGCCTATGTGTAATCATAGGCCAGACTGATTCCTGCCTTAGCATACTAAGAACAGAATAAAAGGGAACTGAACACCTTCCTGAGCCAAATGTAACCGTAATAGTAAATGTGCAGCTCCTTCCTCCCTCCTCCATGAAACACAGAACAAATACCCAGAGCTTGTGGGTTGCTTAGCAAATTCTACAGCATGTCCTAAACTTCAGACATTCTTTTGCCACCTTAATAACTGTCGCATATCTGTGTACCAACTCTATTGCTATTTAATGAGTATTTTAATTTACTCATGGTTGTATTCCTAGCATAGCAGTTTCAAAGAAAACTCTGTAGAGCTACAATACATGAAACACTACTGACATTTATCTCAAGGAGAGTTGGAGAGATAAATATGTGACTAGTAAAAAGAAATGTACCTGTGTACCACCTGGACTATATGCATCGCCTCACGGCAAATCTTGTGCAGTGTGGGAAACCCCGCTGCGGTGGGCTAGGCACCAGGGGGCAGAGTCCCGGCTTCTAGCTGAGGCTGTGTCACGCAGAGTATAATCTTGGCCAACTTCCTCCGGACCTCATTTTGTCAATCATAAAAAGGATTTATACCATAAGGTCCTGCCTCACCCTAGCATTACATCATCATCTACTGTTCTGTGCTGCTGATCTTACTCCCCCTCTCTGCTACTGTGTCTGAGAACAATCCATACGTGTGAAATCACCAATAACCCTAATAGCGAAAAAAAAAAAGAATTTAGCTACTCTACAGGAAGGCTCCTATTTATGCTATGAATACAATTCTCTACTAAAGAGATCATCTCAAAATGATAAAGCCCAAACAAGGGCACATCTTATTTCATCTCCCTTTATTGTTATGCCAACAACTTCTTACCATTAGTTAGAATTCTCTCAGGGTTCCAAAATTGTATTTCTCCTACCCTCCCCCTGGGGTGACATTATCTCCCCCTGTTGCTTAGCAGAAGGAAGGAAATCATAATTGCATTTAGCATACAGTTCCTGCCTAGTAGTCAGTAATACACACCACCCTGGTAATGCAAAGCAAAGGAAGGCTGTCCATTTCAAGAACAATCCCCCTTCTGCTAATGCGAGCCCTTGAAATCCTCTTATTGCCCAAGTTCAGTGGATTCCTATTCTTCAAAAATGAACATATATAAAACAGGTTCCCATTAAATTTATAGATTTTGGAACCCAGAAGGAACCTTGCATCACCTGGCACAACCAACTTGTTATACAGATGAAGAAATTAAGGTCTCAGTCATGCAGCTAAGAAGGAACAGAGCAGGAATAAGATTCAGGCTCCGAGCTCCTCGGGCAAGGCTATGGTGTATGCTAGAAATACAGCCTCTGCCACATTCTGTCTGTTGGATGTTATTCAAGTCAATTACTTCTCTTGGCCTCAGATTTTTAATCTATAAAATGGGGACCACACTATCTATCTTTTAGGTTATTCTAAGAATCAGGTGAGACACACCAGTGGTCTCAAGTCTGAAGGTTTAAACAAATCGCCAGATTCTATCTAATTCAGTAGTTCTGGAAAGTGAACAGGAGGGCGGGGCACAAGTTTTGACATTTCCAATAAGCTCCCAGGTAATGCCAGTCCTCTGTATAAGCAAGAAATGGCCTAAAGCAACTCATCAGGAAGGTTCGTGAATTCCTGCTGGTATTACTACAGCTGCTCCTGCAACTGGGGTTAGGGCAGGATGGGGAAGGGACACCGGTGTTAATGGTGCCACAGAGGAGATGTCACAGGACTCTACAATGGGGCCCCTTGCAGCTCAGACCCCAAGAAGAAGACTTTTCCTGCCGAAGGGGGGACAATGCATTCCTGACAACCCAGTAAACAGCAGAGACTCTGATCTTAACTGTGAGTAAATAGCCAGACCTCCCCCCAAAAAGTGGAAAAGATGAGGAGAAAGACACAGAGCACAAAACTGACTGCAGCGACTACAGCCAATTATCCTTACTAATAAAGCAAGTAGACACCATTCTGCACAGGACCAGCACTGGAGAGCGTTAAGGACCGAATGTTTGTGTCCCCCAAAATTCATATAAAACACTAACCCCCCAGTGTGATGTGTTGAAACCCTAATCCCCAATGTGATGGTATTTGGAAGTTGGGGTTTTTGGAAAATAATTAGGTTTAGATGAGGTCATGAAGGTAGAGCCCTCATGAGAGAATTAGTGCCCTTACAAGAAGAAGCACAGAGAGCTTGCTCGCTCTCGCTCTCTCTCTCTCTCTCTGCCATGTGAGGACACAACAAGGAAATGATTTGCAAACCAGGCAGAGTTTTCACCAGACACGGAATGTGCCAGCCCCTTGATCTTGGACTTTGCAGCTCAAGCTAACTAAGACAGAGGAAAAAATATTTCTCTAGTTATAAATAGGTAAAGATTAGGGATTTAAGTGCTGTACTGTGGGCAAGTGCAAGCTCAAAACCAATTATCATCAGCAACCAATTATCATCACCTGCACATAGCCCAGGGACAGGTTTGAAAGTGAAAGGGGTTGCTATTGAATAATTAAGTCAGGACAAGAGGAATAAACTAACACTACCCTGAGCAAAAGGGGTCATATGTTCATCCTATAGAAAGAATACAAATGGGAAGAAGACTTCTCCTGGAACTTCATGAAGAAGCAGAAGAATTTCATAAGTGTTAGAAATGAAACAGTATTTACAGCTATTAGGGCTGAACCCATAGTCTGAAATGGGTATTATATTCACCAAGAGGCAGCAGAGCACACTTGGGAAGACCCACAAGGGTCACCAAACTTTTTCTGAAGAGAATCAATAAATACTTGAAGCTTTGCAGGCCACATACAGTATCTGTCACATATTCTTTTTATTGGTTTTAGCCCTTTAAAGATGTAAATATATATATATATTCTTAGCTCCCACATCATACAAAAGCAGACTGTGGGCCGGATATGATGCCTGGTTAACAGCAGGGACTCTATAATGAAGTGGCCTGGCTTTGAATCCTGGCTCTACCCACTACTTATCAGCTGAGTGAGGAGCAAGTCACTTAACTTCTCCATGCCTCAGTTTCCTCTTCTATAATGGGCAGATAGTAATAGTACCTACCTCATTGGGTTGTGAGAAATAAATGAATATAAGCAAAGCATTAGAATAGTGCTTATGTATATTACTTGCTATTGTTACTACTTTTGAGAACATGTTATATACTATATATAGTGTGTGTATATAATATAGTATACATACATCTACTATATATAGTGTGTGTATATAATATAGTATACGTACATATACTATATATAGTGTGTGTATATAATATAGTATATATACATATACTATATATAGTGTGTGTGTATAATATAGTATATGTACATATACTATATATAGTGTGTGTATATAATATAGTATATGTACATATACTATATAGTGTGTATATAATATAGTATATATACATATACTATATAGTGTGTATATATAATATAGTATATATACATATACTATATATAGTGTGCGTATATAATATAGTATATATACATATACTATATATAGTGTGCGTATATAATATAGTATATATACATATACTATATATAGTGTGTGTATATAATATAGTATATGTACATATACTATATATAGTGTGTGCACAGTGTACGCATGTGTGTGTGCATGTGTATATACCCTACACTCACACACACACACACACACACACACACACACAATAAAGAGTATTCAGAGGAATTCAGACAGCAACTTCCAGTTCCTCTTCTCAGGTGCTAGCATTTTACTAAGGAAAAGGAAGCTGCACTTCTATTTCATACCGACTCTTCTGGAAAGCTCTGGAGATCTTTGCCTGGTGTGCTCTATAGTACCCTAGTCCTATCCATATAACCAATCACAAATCATAACTACAAATTAGCTAACAGGTCATCACTGCTGTGTGTATGAAATGAGATCACATGGAAACAAAAGGGATTTTTATGTATGGCTTTCACAAACAAGCTAACTGTGTCACAAATACATTACCCTCTATCTTATGCACCAAATTAAATTAAAACATTGCTGATCAGAGGAATGAGTAAATAAGCCAATTAATTTAATGAAATGACTACATCATGGAAGGAGGGCAGCATTCCACTGTTTCATTGTGTTTATTTTAATTTCATGAACAGACGGTTTCCGACTGCACAGTTGACCCAACAGTCCATTTTGGGCATGGCTTCAGGTCAAACACATGCCCTTCATCTATCAGAAGACAAGAGAGGGAGGATGTAGAGATTTACTGGCACTTGAAAAGATGCCAGCTCAGACAAGAGTCCCTGTGCACAGAAAACTCCAACTGCAGAGAGTGCCATTTTCTAGGTGATAAGCAAATCACCAGGGAAGGTGAGATTAAGGACGCTATGGTTTTGGCCAGCGATGAGTCCTTTCAGTCTGGGGCCTTCATTCAGCTCAGGAAAAGTACTTTTCAATTTTCTTTCATTGTTTCTCTAGAACCATGACTCTCACCTGGGTTCCTTTTAAAATCTATAGAATTGTGGAAGTTCTTCCCAGATCTCCCTAATCAGAGTCACCAGGAGGGTGCCCTGGTTATGTGTGTTTTAAATGGTTCCCATGATTCTAATGTTCTAGGGTTGAAAACCAATGTAAAAAGTTAATAAAAGAAAAATGATATCTAAACCATTCTGGAAAATTTTTGAATCATGAGACTGAAAAAAGCCTTACAAGCATCAAGGCAGCGGGGGAAACAAAGAAAACTACAAAGAATAAAAATTAAGGCCTAGCTCAAAAACACTCAGCACTGTTGAACACCCCAAAATATCACTAATATTTTAAAATATTACTAAGTAATATTTTAGTGATTTTAGTGATTTTGGACTTTGCAGCTCAAGCTAACTAAGACAGAGGAAAAAATATTTCTCTAGTTATAAATAGGTAAAGATTAGGGATTTAAGTGCTGTACTGTGGGCAAGTGCAAGCTCAAAACCAATTATCATCAGCAACCAATTATCATCACCTGCACATAGCCCAGGGACAGGTTTGAAAGTGAAAGGGGTTGCTATTGAATAATTAAGTCAGGACAAGAGGAATAAACTAACACTGCCCTGAGCAAAAGGGGTCATACGTTCACCCTATAGAAAGAATACAAATGGGAAGAAGACTTCTCCTGGAACTGCAAAGTCCAAAATCACTAAAATCACTAAAATATTACTCCAGTAAAGCCAAATCCATTAGAACCTACTACAGTTGAGACACCTCCTCAAGAGAGTTTTAAGTGTCTCAGAAGAGGGAAGTCAGAAATGGGGTATTTATAGGGCTTTGGGGTTAGAGCTCCATTGATTCCAGGTAGGTCTTTCGTGGCACAGGAACTGATTAGGACTGGGTAAAGGTCATGAAATAATACTTTAACATTGGTGGACCTAGCACAAAACAAGTAAATTCTTGTTCAATAAGCAAACTGTTTACTCAAGTGAGCAGGCTACTGTCTCATAAATCGATCTGTAGGAATTGCCTGAAGCCAACAGTGAAGTTATTTGTAGTCTTGTATTTCCCAGGCAAAGCTTTCCTGGAACAACCTACTATGCTGTGCTGACGTAAGTAGCTATCCCTCTCTATCAGAGTGCTCGGCATATCATAAATGCTTTCATCAATTTAGCTACTGCTACAAAAATGCTGTATAACAGAGCACCATAAAGTTAGTTTGCTCAAAAAATATTCATTTATTGTTAAGCTTGCGGAGGTGTGGGTTGAATTCGATTCAGCTGATCTCAGCTGGGCTCACTCACATATAATATGTATACGTATCTATAACCAGGCTGGGGGCCCCACTCTAGGCTGGGCTGGTTGGGGCGGTTCCACTGCACAATCTCTCATCCTCTTCTAGGACCAGTGGTATGACCAAGGCATGGCCTTCTCATGTCAATGACAGAATAGAAGAGGGAAATCAGAAATTGCAAGCCCTCCTGAGGGCAAGGCTTAGAACAGGAACACATGCACTTCTGTCTCATAAAAACTTTTGGTCAAAACAGGTCACATCGCTGAGCCCAGATTCAATGGGTAAGGAAATAATCTCTGCCTCTTAAGTGAGAGGAAATGCAAAGACACATGGCAAAGAAGGAGTGACAGAGAAGGGTGAAACATGGAGCCATTAATGTTCTCAAGCACAGTGCTTAATCAGTATTCACTGAATAAATAAATAATCAATTAATTGTGGTTTTTGCAATCCTGGTTTGGAAATCTGGATCATTCTTTATCTTTTTTCTCTTTTCTTGTATATATTTATTTTATGCCATTATTATCCTCACATTAAAGGTGATGCTGTACACAGATAAGACTGGTGCTCTATAAATCAGTCAACTCAACAACCACCCCTCTGCCATGCCCTGTGCTAAGAGCTAGGCATGTAGATAGCTAAGAATAAAACAGGCATGGTCCCCACACTCATGGAGCTTTCAAATCAGAAAGACTGACTTTGACCAAAAAATTACTTGTATGATAAGTGGTAAGAAAACCAAAGTTGAAATGGTCATGGAAATAGCAGTCATCTTCTTGTGCACACAATCTGTTTCTGACCAGAATCTTCCAGACAAAATGTTCTGTGAGTGGGAAGTCTACTGCTAAGTCATCAAAACCAGGAGAGGACATGCCATCTGCTCAAGTCTCAAGGCTCCCACCCTCCATGACCTGTGGATGTTCTGGAGACTATGGGTGTTCCTCCTCACCCAGTTCCAGGTCCAGAGAAGAGACAGAGTTACTCTCCACATGTTTCCCAAGTGCTTGACATGGTTCATCATCCGGCTTGCTAACTGTCCCAGGCTTCCCTGCCTGCTCAGTGGTTTAAGACAGGCAAGAGGCAGCTGGGGAGAGAACTGTCAGGCCTGCAGAGACGTGCCCTCATTCCCCTGAGGTTGGCTCACAGTTCCAGCCCCATGATCCAGGGGCCACTGAAGTGGTTGTTGGACAAGTGTGTGATTGTTTCAGGAAAACAGGACGCTGAGAGGTGAAAACTTAAAAAAGCAAAAGACATAGTATCCAATTTATATTCCAACATAAAAGCCTTGGGCTAAGAGCCAGATAATTGTCTCGAATTTGACTTTTTCTCAGACTCCTTAACTTAGCCAACTAGAATTCTTATTTCAAGGATCATCCTCTGATTCTCATTTGGAAATGAAGGATTTGCCGCCAGTAAAGATGGAATGTGATGTCCTTGGCTTTGTCAACTCCAGCACAAACAGGACTGTGTAGGTTTATGCCATAGGTCTGGCACGTAGCAAATGTATAGACTACAGAAAATCTGTCAGAAGTGGATGACTGGACTCCTGCTGAAAACAGACTGAAGAGCAAGAAATACCAAGCTATGTTCCCACAGGTTATGTGCTAGATACTAAACTTGCTGTTAATAGGAAGAAGATGGTAAGCAGGAAATTATCAGTCCTCCAGTGCCCCCATTCAATCACTGCACTAATATTTATCATGTGCCTGTTGTTACCAAGAAAAACCAAAAAGGAGGGAATAGGCTAAACACAGCAAAGAGGGAGAGAATAATGGACAAATGTGTGCATGACTGAGCGATCTTACACATTTTACTTCTATTACATTTAGTCCTCACAGCAAGGTCCCGAAATGTTGAGAGTTTGCCCAAAGTCGCACAGTTGGGCACTCTTAGAGATAGGATGTCGACCCCTGCCTGAGGATTCCCTTGCCCCCTCATTCTTTTCTGCCCACATCGCAGAAGGAAAAGGGTTGAATGCTGTGACTCCAGCACCACTAAAGTTCCAGAAAACAAGCTATTAAACTGGGATGGGAGACCCTGAATCCTGAAAATCATAAAGGCTCTAGTATTGGTGACCACTTATCTTAGGTGTGACTTCTAGCTATAAAAACTAAGAAACATGCAAACAAGTAAGAAGATACACTACAGGGTGACTGCAGAAACCAAACTAGCAGGAAATACAAAGTGGCTCACTGTCTCCAACTGGCCTTGCTTCCTCCTGCAACACTTCTCACCCTGGGCATTAATGGTTCATTCATTCATTCACTCATTCACTCATTCAAATATCTGAGGGCCTACAAGGAGCTATGGGATAAAGATCTGTTCCATGCCCTTGTGGAGTTTACCATTGGTTAAACCAATCACCACACAATTCAATACACTGAATACAAGTTACAGTAAGTGCTTTGAAAGAAGGGGAAAAGGTCCCATGAGAGCATATGCCAGGGGACCTGATTTAGATCGGCATCAGGCAAGGTCTCTCCAGGAAAGGACATTTAGGCTGCCTCCTGAGAGATGAGTAGTACTTTACAGGAAACATGAGAAAAAGAGTGTCCCAGGTAAAAAAGAACATGGCTTCAGATGGTCTCTCACCTGTCTGATGGTTAAGTGGCTGCTAGCTTGGGTGATAGGGGTGGTTGGGCTGTGTCTTTCTCATGGTGCAAAGAGCTGGTAAGGGCTATCATGCCATGGGGGTGCAGGGAGCAGGGGAGGGCAAACTCCAAAGTGCAAGCATTTTTTTAAGTCTCTTAGTGGTGTGACACTTGCTGTTGTCCCCCATGGCCAAGCACAGAGCCAGTGTGAGGACACTGCCTGGAGACAGAGAGATGAGAACAGACTGGGGGCATCTGCTGCAGCAATGTACCCAACAAGACCAGCAGGGAGGCACCTGGCCCCACCTAGTGAGGATAGGACACTTAAGCACAATCATCCAAGTGTAACACTAAAGAATGGATAGGAATTAGTCAGGGGAGAGGGAGGAAGAATATTCCTGGGCTCAGCACGTGCAAAGGTTTGCAAGTGAAGTCAGAAACCTGCGTAAGGAGATTAAAGATGTTTAGCACTGCCTGGTAGTAGTACCGCAGAAGGCAGAAGTGGCTAGGAAAGATAAGAAGAGACCGTGTTATAACAGGCGTTAGTAACATTGTCAGATTTACATTCGAGAAAGACCTCCATTGCCTCCGTGTGATTAGAGGTCTCATAATGCAGGAGAAGGGGCCTCACCTAGAATAGGAGCGGTAAAGATCAGAAGTGTTCAGAGTGTAGACATAATAAAAAGCAAAATTAATATGACTTGATGAGCGAGTGTGTGTGGAAGGGAAAGTCAAAAGACCAATTCAGATTTCTGCTTGGGGAAACAAAAATAGGAATGGCATTCACTGCTAAAGAGATGGTGGAAAGAGACCAACTGGGGTGGGAATGTCACTCTGGATATTCTGAATTGGAATTTCCTATGAGACAACCAAGGGTTTTGGAAGAAAGTTAGACATACAGGTCTGAGTCTTAGCAGAGAAATATGAGTGAGGGACGATATCAGTCTTCAACACAGAGCTGCCAACTAACGCCATCAGAGGTAGGTGCTCCTGGGGTGAGGAGTATACCACAGAAGAAGGCCCAAGACAAAGCCTGGGAAAATACCAGCCTTTGAGGCATACGTCAGCAAGATGAGCCATCAAAGGACACTGGGCCTTTGCCACAAAGGTGGTGAAAAAGGAGAGGGGGCTGGTCACAGGGATGAGAGAGGAAAAGAACACTCCCAAAGGAGTGTGTAGGCAGCAGCATGGACTGGGGTCGAGGGGGCCTGCAGGCTCAGGACTCCGAGGAAGACCCTTGCACTCATGACTCTGGACACACCAACCCTAGTGGGTGTTTAGGAGGAGAGGCAGACTGGAGTAAATGTGCAAGGAGGGACAACTGGGAAATGTCGAAAGCCACTTAAGAGAATTATTTCAACAAGTTGATGGTGAAAGGAGAGAGGCAGATGACAGAGGGGAAGGGGGGGATGGAGGAGGCTTACTTTTTCAAAGAGGAGAGAGATCTGTGTGCTCAAAAGCTGACCAGGAAAATCTAGTAGCAAAGGAAAGTATAACACACAGAAGAGAGAATGATTATCGCTTTAAAGAGAAAGGATAATTGTCCAAGTCTTACTCCCTCCTGGGCCCTTCCCCTATGGGCTTCATTTCCACCAGTCTCGGGCACTCTGCCTGGTCTGGCAGTGGGGATCCCTGGGCAGGGTGACTGCACACTAAAACTCCGAGGGCCATGACCTCCTGGCATGGACAGCCCCACCCGAGCCTCTGGCCACTCACTTCACTGGGCTCAATGATCACATCTTTCTCATTCCATGTGGTGGGAAGGGCTATTTATCACTTTAAACCTTGCAACGTGGATTTGAAGAGACTGGCTCTCTGACAAATTGCCCCAAGAGAGGCACCACCCAAAGAAACAAACAACCCCCACCCACCACCCCCAATCGTCCCACCCCCCATGATTCCTTCTGTTTTCATCACTTGAAGGCAGCCCAGCAGAAACCACACAGCAGCAGCATTAAAGGGCTGGACAAGAACGTTTGGTTGTAGACAGGGTACAGATGCCAAAATGTGTTAACCCTGTTTATATATAATGAATGAAGAACAGGAACAGCCATCACTGGAAAGCAAAGAAAAGGAAGAAAGAGGGAATACATGTGTGTGTGTGTCTTGATTGTGACGGTTGTTTCTCATTCTGGTTGTTTATGAATAAAAGTGATCTTTGTTTCCTTAAAGATGAACTGAACAAAATGACCCATCTTGAAATGATCACCCATCCTGCAGGAAGGGAACATGATAGAAACCTAAAAGACTGTTAGATTGCCTTTATTCCAATCTCTCTTTGTATTTAGAATATTTGCCAAAACATATTTAATCCTATAAAGCCCCGAAATGTACGTACATTTTTTGGCTCATGTATAGACAGCCTTACTCTATTGGAAAAAGATGCTGTATGCCTTCCATTTCCAAACCAAGCTTCTCAGAATTGCCTGGCTGGGCAGGGCTCAAGGGAAACCACAGAAGAGGGTTGGGGGAACTTTACTGTAGCACGAAGATGGGGAGGGGGGTCACAGAAGCTGAAAGAAATCCTGGGAAATGGCAAAGGCTATGTTAACATGATGGCCATTGGTCCTGCCCAAGGAGATCTGGACTCCAAGAGGGACTCTACATTCCGGAGGGTGATTCCAGTCACAGGGCTGGGGGCCCCTGACCTGGGAAAGCCGCCACACACCTCCCATGGACCTGCCACCAAGGCACAGAGGCAAATTCCTTAGGCTGATTAATTAACCCTACTCAGATTCCCCTAAATAATCACCAGAGGTTGTAAATGGCTACAACCTCCAAATCCCTCCATGTGAAGAATCGCTTTAAGTTCTCTCCATAAGGCTGGTAGAGAGGAGGGCTCTCCTCAAGCCCGGCTGAGTCTCTCTGGAGCTTCAGTTTTCTTCTTCTTCTTCTCCTTTTTTTTACCTGAGGTTGCAGCTGCTTAGAGACTGGAGAGTCCACTTGCCAACGTTCAGGGTGGCCCAGGGAAGTGACACGCGGGTTCTCTACCCTTCCTTCCCCCACCCTGTCATGTACATATCTTTTTGTCACAACTTCTTTTCTGTGTGTCCTTGACCTTGGGAAAAATCCTTAATCTTACTTTGTCTCAAATTCCTCATCTGTGAAATGGGGAAATAATAGTCCCTGCCTCACAGGATTGTGGTCACATTTAAATAAATAAATATGTGACTGACATCCCAAAGCGCTTAATATTAGCAGTTACTCGTTTTGTTATTTTTATTATGTTGTTGCTGCTGCAATTTTGCCCCAGGAACCTCAAGCTCCTTGAGGACAGGTATTTTATCTTGTTCGCCCTGTCCATCCCTATAGTGAACAAGCACAGTGTCTTATGGATTCACGTCCAATATAAATGCTGTTCAAAGGAGAAGGAGGGGGACAGGAGGAGAAGGAGGGGGACAGGAGGAGAAAAAGGGAAGAAGGAGGGAAGGAAGTAGGGAAGGGAAGGCGAGAAGGGAGATACATAGCTCATCTATACAATAGGGGCAGCAACGAGAAGTGTAAACTCATCCAGATTCACTGAAGCAGAAACCAAACAACCAAACTAATGGACAGGACAGTTACACATGGACTAGGAACCACACAGAGATGGAGGTCCTCACCTGGCTCTGCCACTGTCTGATTGCACAAACTTGGCCAAGTCCCTTCTTTTCTGTAGGCCTCGTTTTCCTATCTCTAAACAAAGTAGGGTAAGAAGCACAATTTCTAAGATTCCTTCCATCTGCAAATGTCTTGGCTTTAATGTTGCTGCAGCTTTCTTGAAGTGGGCACCAGCCTAGCAGAGAATCCAGCAGACAGCCCACAGTCAATATGAACACTTGTGGAGGATGAGGGGCATGGGGCAAGGGTGACCATTATAGGAGGAGGGAGAAAGGTTCCCAGGTAAAGCACACAGGGAATGAGAGTCGAGTCAACCTAACTCCAGAAAATGCAAGCTGATAGTCACTGAGCTCTGATGATGTTCCAGCCACAGCACAAGATGCTTTCATGTGCTTTTTTTTTTTTTTTTTTAGAAATCAGACTGAGGGGCACCTGGGTGGCTCTGTCGTTAAGTGTCTGCCTTCGGCTGAAAGGCAGGGTCCTGGGATCCCAGGGTCCTGGGATCGAGCCCCACATCAGGCTCTCTGCTCAGTGGGAAGCCTGCTTCTCCCTCTCCCGTTCCCCCTGCTTGTGTTCCCTCTCTCTGTCAAATAAATAAATAAAATCTTTTAAAAATAAATTAATAAATAAAAATAAATTTAAAAAAAAGAAATCAGACTGAAAAGTCCCCATCTGAGAAAGAGGAGGAGAGCAAAACACAACCCATGTTTCGAAGCCAGTAACACAATGGGAAAGGAAGAGAGAATAGGAAATAGAAATTCACACATGTCTGATAATGTGGAAATATAAGGGAAAAGGGAGGGGCTGCTACAGGTAAAACCATGGTAGGATCAACTGACAGCTGTTAGTGGGGTCTGATAAGCTGAATTATGGAGCTAGAACCCGTGGTGGAATTAGATTACTGATAAGCTTTGGTGGATAGAGCCAAGAGGAATTGAAAAGAGATTGATTGAAAAAGCTGTTTTCTTCTTTTAAGATTTTTTAAAATTTATTTATTTACTTTAGAGAGAGAGCAGGGGGGCAAGGGTAGGCAGAGGAAGAGGGAGAGAGAGAATCTCACGCAGACTCTGCGCTGAGCATGGAGCCCGATGCAGGGCTCGATGTCACGACCCGTGAGATCACAACCTGAGCCAAAACCAAGAGTCTGACGCTCAACCGACTGAGCCACCCAGGCGCCCCAAGCTTTGTTTCTTCTAAGAAAAATCTGATTATAATTAAAATCTAGCCTTTATACTTGACTCTAATATTTCCCCACCTCCTCCAACCCCCGCCAAGGATTAAAACCACCCTCTAAAATATGAATGTAGCCACTTTCTCTGGCTTGTCAAATTTTAGCAGTCTTGGTCTCCCACCCTTTGCCTTCAAACTCTTTTCTTGTCAATATTCCTCACTTTCTTCCCAGCCCCTCCAACCTCAAGAGTGATTCGAACAGTCTTCAGAGGCCACCTTGAATTTGCCTGTGCACACTGCATCCCGCAGCCCATCCCCTTGCCCAGCCCAGGCTCTTAGGAGACTTTTCATTAGTCAAGGCTCTAGGCTCTAAGCCCTTACCAGGTAGAGAGTGTTTCACAAACTTCTCATGAATATTGGCATCTCATCTGGGAGTGTGAGCAATGTAATGAATGGACGAACTAGACCAACAAATCCTCATGTGGTTTGACTGGATCCTTGCCCCGCATCCAACAGCAGGAGCAAGGAGGCAGGCTTTCCAGTGGTAATTCACTCAGGGAGCAGGGAGACATGTTTTGACCCTACCCACTTCTTTTCAATTTTTTCATGGAGTCTCTGCTCATGTACTTCCTTTTTTCTGGACATTTCTGTTCTAATATCCCACCTTCATCTACCTTTTACCTCTTTCACCCATTAAATCCAGCCTCAGCATCTCCAACCAGGGAAACTTCCCTGACTACCCAGTCTGAAACAGACTGATTTTCAGTACTGCATTTCTTTTATTCCAAAGGACTCATATCAGTTTATAAATATTCATTCATTGACATGACTATTTGACATCACTCCCCTCCCCACTAGACGGTAAGCCCCATAAGGATAAGGACCTGTCTTCTTGCTCAATAACCTTGCACACTGCCAGACACACATGGTTTCAACAGATATTTGTTTCTGTTTGTTAAAGGTTATTTGTTTATTTGAGAGAGAGAGAAAGAAAGAGAGAACAGGAGCAGCAGGAGGGACAGAGGGAGGTGCAGACCCCGCTGAGCAGCGAGCCCGATGTGGGGCTCAATCCCAGGACCCTAAGATCATGACCTGAACTGAATGCAAACACTCAACTGACCAAGCCACCCGGGTGCCCCTCAACAAATATTTGTTGAATGAATGAAAGAACTCAGAGAGACAGAGAAGAAGTCTAGGTCACTCCCAAACTAACTGCATCACCTCTCTGACCCCAGGGTGTGAAGCTGAAGGGACAATAGTGGTTACTTGGTCCACCCTCCAGCTGAAGCAGGAAGCCCTCCCATAGCACTGACAACTCCTAACCAAAAGTTGAAACATTTATAGCTTACTATCCAAAGATCTGGGTGCTCCTATAGATAACTATCTAAACATGAAATGAAAATCAGTTTTAGAATGCTATAAACAAAGTAACCTTGACCACATGAGATAAAATGCCTACAACTCCTTAAAGAATGTCATCAAAGTAGACTATTAACGTGGAACAAAGGACTCCAACAATGCCAGCCCTACACATTCTGATCTTTCCCAGACATCTGCCAAAGAAACAAGATGTCTATAAATACCATGACTTCTGAGAGAGGTTTCACAATAGTACTAACATCAGATAAAGAGCCATGCCAGAAGAAACACTTGATTCTCAGAAGACTTGAGATAATGGCTGGATTGTGTGATTTATTGGTAGGACAGCAAACCACAACAGAGCTAAAATTAGTCACTACCAGTGAATGAAAATAATATGTATATCAAGATAAATACACATCTAATAATCTGTATAGAATCTGAAGAGTGCTTAACCCTGACCATTTAGCCATCCCTATCAAGCTACAGTGGTCAGCACGGTAGCACCATGTGTCAGGCATTTTTATGATCAACAGTTACATCGCTCTGTTGCTCTGGAACCTTTAAAAAGATTTTAGAAAGGAGGCACATACTGTGTTTCAGGGAACATAGGTTTTGGAGTCCTGATGAACTAGATTTGAATTTCAGGTCTGCTGCTTACCAGTTTTGTGCTATTATCTCATCTGTAAAACATAGGCTCATACAGGGATTGGTTAACTATGGCCCTTGGGCCAAATTTGGCCTACCACTTATTTTTGTAAATAAAGTTTTATTGGAACATAGACACACATATACACCTTTTTTTAAAACAAGTTTTCTATGGCTATTTTCATGCTTCAGTGGCAGAGTAGGTACAACAGAGACCATATGGTCCACAAAGCCTAAAATACTTATGTTCTGGCTTTTTGCAGAAAAGGTTTGCCATCCCTTGATGTAGATTGCACACATACTGTTCCCTGCCTGAAATGCAGTCCTCTGTCTCCCTTCATCTGGCCAATATCTTCTCATCTTTCAGAGTTATTTCCTGGGAGCAGCTTTGCCTTACCACCCAGGTAAAGTCAAATCTCCTGCTCCTATGCTCCCGTAGCACCACTTCGGATGAGACTCATCACATTTGTAAATACTTGTTCACTGTCTGCCTTCCTAACTAAACTGTTAGCTCTATGACAGTCAAGATGATGCCTGCATCCAATAGCCTTACTTAGAAGATTCAAATAAGCATCTTAGTTGAATTCTACACAATCCTACCCTTCCATACTACTTCCATATCTTCAGCAGATATTCCTGCAGTGATCAAAGTTTTCTCTAGTACAGAAAAATCGTATTTCAAGTGAAAGTCATTAGAATGGAGAAAACCTCAACTTCCCTACTGCAATTAACAACAGTGGGAATACTGGCAACGCGCCAACACTGTCACTATGGATATACTTAATGGGCTCTTCCTAGAATCCAAAAGTCATTTTGTCAACCAATACTTATCAAACATCTCCTCTGTGAAGACACCATTTTGGTACTGTCATACAAAGAACCATAACCCAGGCAAGTCATATCTAAGCCAAAGAGTGCTTTGAACTCAGATCATGAGGCTAAAATTTCATACTGGAATTCCCTTTGGAGGACATTATGTCCTCCAAATTAGCATACCATTTCCCAAGAAAACTGACACCACCGTATTTCCTTTAATTTAAGAATACATTTTAGGGGCGCCTGGGTGGCTCAGTCGGTTAAGCGACTGCCTTCGGCTCAGGTCATGATCCTGGAGTCCCGGGATCGAGTCCCGCATCGGGCTCCCTGCTCGGCGGGGCGTCTGCTTCTCCCTCTGACCCTCTTCCCTCTAGTGCTCTCTGTCTCTCATTCTCTCTCTCAAATAAATAAATATAATCTTTAAAGAAAAAAAAAAATACATTTTATTGTTTCCTTGTTTGAACACCAGATGAAAGAGCCAGCTTGCTTACAGGGATCATAATGTGGGAAAATATACAACTCTAAATGACAAAATCATACCCAGTATGGCAGGATGGAAAATCAACTCACTAATTAGAAGATTGACATCACTCGTGTTACTCTTACTCCATGTCATGTGTTCATGGACAGAATGAAAAATGGAATTGTCCATATTATTTAAATTTCTCTCTCTCTTTCTCTCTCTCTCACACACACACTCTCTCTCTCTCTCTCTTTCTCTCTCATCCATTCTTCCCCATCTGGTTATCTACCATTGCATGACAAATTAACCCAACACTTAGAGGCTCAAAGAAACCATTTTACCATGTTCATGATTTTGTGAATCTAGAATTCTGAGAGAGGCCCTCCCTTGGGGGTTCCTGCTGATGGTCTCACCTACTTCACAGCTAGAATGTGACTGGGGATACATTGTCTGGAGGCTGATGCCCAAAACATCTCACTCACCTGGTTAGCACTTGGTACTGGCAGTACGCTGAGAACTCACTCAAGACTGTCAGCCAGAGCAACCCCACGTAGCCTCTCCATGTGGCTTGAGGTTCTCTCAGCATAACAACTGGTGGTGTCCAAGAGTGGGTGTTCCAGTAGACCCATTTGGAAGCTTCATGCCTCCTCACCTAGCCTCTGAAGCCACACAGCATCACTTCTGCTCATTCTGTTGGTTATAAGTCAGAAAGGCCAACATAAACCCAAGGGGAGGAGAACTAGACCCTACCTCTCAATGGGAGAAGAATTTGTGGACATCTGCAATCAGCCATGTTCCACATGTATAACCCTTATTCCCACTCATTTTTCCTGAACTCTTAAAACCACTTGTCAGCTATTTTACCCTCCATATAAAAAATACTATATATACTACCATAGGAGGATTTTTTTAATCAAAATATTCAAAGTAATCATGTATGCCAAGTACTCTTGAAGCTCGGCCATAACCAGCCAAAAGCCAATTTAGGCCTCAAAAAGGGACGCACACTACAACTGTCCCACCTGCTGCAATGAGCCTACTGCAGGTCACATAGCAATTTCTTTGTGTCACTGACTATATAGTAACAGCAGGATATTAGCTCCACAGAAATGGAATCAATATTTACATGTGGAGGGTATATTATCGTTTTCAAGGTGCTTCCACATTTTAATGCCAACAGCTGGCATGTAGCATAGGCATCCCTGGCCTACGGTTTCCCCAAAAGCAAAGCCTGAGACAATAATCTGGACGCATTCTTCCTTCGAGATGTGATCTCAGGGAACATTGAGAGGGACTGGGAGCACGAGACAGGGAAGAGAGGCAAACCAATATAAGAGCACATTAGCAAATAAGCAGTGTGGACAACTGGGACCCAATCTTAGTGGGGACCCTCGAGAAACTGTGGAGTGTATTTTAGGATTGTCCCACTGAGGGTGAGGAGGCTAAGGTACTTATCCACCAAATCCTGCTCACGGCGATTGCTCCTGGGGCAAATAAATCCTTGGCACTCTAGGCTTCCAGCCTGCCACACATATGAACGACGCACCTTCCCAAGACCACAGACTATCCTCAGGAGGAAACACAAAGGAAGCTGTCAGTGTGCCAGCAACCTCCAGGGTAGGCTAGGGGAGTGGGTGGGACCCCCACAGTGTCTACTGTGCTGTGCTAAGAGTTCTTTGAGCTTTATCTCAGTTCATCCCTACAACAATTCTGTTGTCCTTCATGTTGTTGCTATCTCCATTTTACAAAGGAGGCAACTGAAGTTCAGAGAGATTAAGTAACTTGCCCAGGGTCACACAGCAGATACAGGCCGGCCTAATTCTAACTTCTATACTAAATTGCCTCTGAGAGGCCCCGAAAGGGTAAGTGACTTGCCTGGAGCCACCTAATAAACATCAATGCCACGATCAGATATAAAAGCATTGTCACCTTCGGCTTGTCAGCACATTGTGCCTTTCTGTCCTCTTTCATGGAGCTCTATGCCCTGCAAATGCAGAGCCTAATGAACAGCTTAACCAAAAACATTTGCACGGTTTTTGACTCAGCAAAGCAGACAATACATGCTGTAAGTCAAAACACGTGTCCTCTGTGCTATACGTTAAGAATCTCCCCAATCGGGGATGCTCTTTCAACCCCCAACTGTGTGGAAACAACCCAGAAGGAATCTCCTCAGAATCAGAATGTACTTTGGATACATGGAAGAGAGAGGGCAGGGAACACACAGCCTCAGCCAAGTACAGCTCCATCGAGGGCTTTGCTTTTCCTGGAATCCTACTTAAGAGCCGTAGCCCTGGCTCAACACCACAGATGAACAACCTAAACAGAAAGACTGAGCAGCAGTCTGAGTCAGAGGGTGAATGTTTACTAGAACAAGGCTGGACCCCAGAGAGTGGCTCTCGAGGGGGTGGGGGCTGAAGGAGTGCCCTTAGACAAGTGGGTAGATAGGCACTTGTAAAACAAACCAGCCCATAAGGGTAGAAAAAAACAACACTTTTAAGCCATGACTAAATATCCAACCCATTCCCCCCACCTTGAAACGCCTCTTTTCACACTCATTATAAATGAATGTTATTTGATCAGTCATTTGAACAGGGTCACACGGCTAATGACATCAAAGTCTAGATTTAACCTCTCCCTAGTGGGCCAGGCTCCAAAACTCATTTCATGACCCTTCATAGCCCCCATCAGGTGCTTAATGAGCACCTACACAGCACACCAGATGAAGCAAGCCACAGTGTACACCCCCTCCCAGAGAGGCCCGTACCTTGTTAAACATTGTGCACACCGAGCTCCTTAGCCAGGGTAAACTTCCGGAGTGGCCCAGGACTTCACAGGGGGGATCAAAACCTGCATGCTGAACCACATGTATGTAACCACATTGGAGTGGTTGGGCCCCAGGCACAAGAAATCCCCATGGGGCTTTCACAGAGAAGAGAGATCTGGAAGGGGGTGGAGTCATTGCCATGGTTGAGGAGAGAGGAAGTCCAGGTTGAAGGAAGGAGTGAGACCCACGCTTAGGGATGGGCATGACATAGTCAAAGCACCATGAGTAGGCCCAGCTGGCTAGTTTGTGGTTTGTATCATGGAGAAACAGGAAAGAAATATAGAAACGTTGGCTGTAATCACTCGCATTCTTGAATGTCAGGTGACAGACTTTGGAAGGTTTAGGAAGTAATAATAACTGAAATCTAGTAAGAACCTCTCATGCGCCAGACACAGCTTTCCAATCTACAGCAGGATTTCTCAAAGTTGGCACTACTGATATTTTGGGCCAGAGAATTCTTTGCTGTGGGGGAAAGTCCTGTGCATTGTAGAAAATGTGCAGAATTCCTGGCCTCTACCCACCAGGTGCCTACAGCACCTCTGCCCCCTGGTTGTGACAACCAAAAATGTCTCCAGACATCACAAAGATGTCCCCTTGGAGGCAAAATCACCCCTGGCCAAGAGCCAACGTTCTACACGTTATCAAGTTATTTAAGTTTTACAACAACTCTAGAAGACAACTGCTATTATTAGCTCTATTTTGGGGGTGAGGAAACTGAGGCACAGAGCAGTTATATAATGCAGCCAAGTTCCCTGGGTTTATAAGGGGCAGAGTCAAGACACTCAGAGCAGACTGAGAGCCCATGACTTTACTCACTATGCTTCATTTAACATGTTGAAATATTACATTTAAAAGATGTAAAACACAGTCAGCCTTGTGTTTGCAATTATGTGGAAATCTGTATGAGGTTGCAGGCAACCAACAATAGTACACAAAAACTCGTAATAATATAGGTTTAAGTCACAGGGGTAAAACCATAGGAGCTTTCTTTCTCTAATAGTGTTAAGTCCTATTTTTTAAATATAGGTAAAGGGTTTCATAGACTCCAGGCAAGACTCCTAAACTTATTTCTATCTCATTTTCAAGAATAATTGGCTGAAATCAGTTCACTCCCACTCATTCTTTGGGACTCATCTCAGGCACTACCTCCTCCTGCAGGAAGACCTTAAAACAGCGTGGGGCATATAACAAGCACTCCACAAAGGGTCGCTAGCATCCTTACCTCCTTGACAGATCAGGAATGGGATTCAAGACATTGCTCGAAAACTTAGGTGCCTTCTGCCATTCTGCCGCCTAAGTGATTTATCCGTCAGATGAAGTAACAGAAAAAAGGGAATTAGTGGCTGAATAACAGGGTTAGACCCAAATCAGCTGGCTCCAGGCCCCAGCTGGATGCTGCAGACTGAACTAACCCGGAAAGCGCTGGGTCTGGGAGACGCCAGGAGACACCGGTGCCTTGTGCTTTGGTGCCCTCTGCTGGTAGTGGACTTGGCGGCTGGGAAAGTGCATGTGGACCGGGTTGGGGGGGCGTTGTGGAGGGGGGGAGGGTTGTGGAAGGGTGGCGGGGAGGGTTGTGGGGGGGAGGGTTTTGGAGGGGGGACTGTGGCACAGGGGAGGAGAATGAACCAGAGTGTCCATCTGCAATTTGCAATAAAATCTCCCTAATACCTAGGTCCCTGCCCTATTTTCTCTTTTTTTTTTTTTTTTTTTACAAAGAGTAGCAGAAAGGGCAGGGATTCCAAAGCTGAGGAAAACAGAAGCTTTAAGGCAAGAATATTAAAAATTAAAAATGTAAAAGAAAACTCTTCAGCCACTCCTCGAAGCAAGGTGCTGTGCGGGGTATCGTCCTATCCATTGCCCTCATTTAATCGAATTTGGGCTGGCAGCGGAGTGGTGTAGGCAAAAGGGCAGCGGACTTCGAGGCAGAGAAGGAGCCAGAGGTCACCGGAGCGCAGAAAGAACAGCACTCGCTGCACACACGCGCACGCCTGCGCACACCTCTTCTGATGTACTAATAAACGGATTCCGTAATTTCTCGCATCAGCTGAGTTTGAATACCCTGATGTTCAAGGTTTCACATCAGGGAAGTGTTGGATGACTGTTAATAAGGCCAGGGAGCTCCATAATGGAAAAGGAGTTAAGGTCTATTGAGGGTGGACACGGGGACACACTTTTCACAGGAGATATTTCCTTGAACTCTGTAAGGTTGGAATTATCATCCCCGTTTCGGAAGGTTCTGAGCAGTCAGGTAACTTGCCCACAGTCTCACAGCTGGTGAGTGCTGAAGCCAGGTGCTGGCCCCGCTGTGTGCACGCACATCAGACCCCAGACAGCCCGACCACCCCAGAGGAGAGGGTGGATGATGACCCCAACCCCGCAGCGCCTCCGATTCAGACAATTGTCTTGCAGCTCTTAAGAGGATCCTTCGCTGCTGCTTGTCAAGGAAAAGAGAAGAGCACATCTTGGAAGGGGAAAAGCTTGATGCTGAAGATGAAATCAGATTAGCTTTCCTGGGGTGACTGGTTGTTCTGAATCATCCAGCGCAAACAAGCGTTTTGCCATCTGGTAATTACCTTGGGGCTGCGGTGTCAATCCCCTCGCCTTCATCCTGCCCTCCCTAGGAAAACACTGGCCCCTGGGTGGTCCAGATGGCCAGAGGCCTGTGCACAATGAACAGAGGCTGCTGATCCATGTGAGCCTTTCTGCCACAGGAAGTCCTCCCATGCAAAAATACATTCGAGCAGATTTTCCTCCTCCTGAATGGCTCGTTAGAGACTCAACGACTTCTGGGAAGGAAAGCATTCGAAGACCTTGCGACCTCTCTGTGCACCCCCTCCCCATCTCCTTTTTATTAAGCAGCCGAGATGCCACCGTCCTCTGCTTGTAGCAGGATGTGCACTACTGTGGGACAGCCTCAAAGAACCAGCTCCTTCCCCAGAGAAAAAAGGAAGGAGACACTCTTTTTTTGATAACAGGCTTTTTTCTTATCTCAGGTTGTTTCTACCCTTCCTCCACTTTCCTGCCCCCTGACAGTAGCTGTCAGTAGAAACACCCTCTAGATGGACTTATTACAGCAAACTGGGGATCTCCAACTCGTCCCCCGCAACCGGAGAGTCCCTACCAGCCCTTAGGAGGGGGGAAATCCAGTAGAAGAGGCCAGAATTCAACAAGGAGTGAGGGGCAGATTTGATTATCCCCAATTCTCCACATCACACTGAAGGGGGAACTTTACCAGGCTCCTCAGAAGTCCTAGACTGCCTCCTGCTGGTCATTTTATCTACAGCCATCAAGAACTAAGGTGATACATGCATTAGGGGCACATATTCTAGTAAACATGACGTGGGACTCAACCTCTCTGAGCCTTGATCTCATCATACCTAAAAAAGGATGATGAAAGTAATTATATTTAAAAGGGATATTGTGATGATTAAACCCATTAATATAGGAGTGCCTGGGTGACTCAGTCGGTTAAGCATCTGCCTTCAGCTCAGGTCATGATCCCAGGGTCCTGGGATCGAGCCCTGTGTCAAACTCCCTGCTCAGCGGGGAGCCTGCCTCTCCCTCTGCCCACTGCTCCCCCTGCTTGTGCACTGTCTCTGACAAATAAATAAATAAAAATCATTAAACCCATTAATATATTTGCCTGGTACATAGCAGGTTGCTCATTAAAGTTTTTGTATTATATTGATGTTAATATTGATTTTATTATGGATATTCATTGATATGTATTGACATCAATATTACAAAGGTCAAAGCAATACTCATACATGTCTTTGAGCTCAAAGTGTACAGTTAAGCATCTGTGGTAATGATTCTCAACCTCAGCACTACTAGGCTAGATGCTTCTATGTTGTGAAGGACTGTCCTGTGCATCCCTGGATAATTAGCAGCATCCCTGACTTCCACCCACTGGATGCCAGGAGCACCTTCCCACCCATTGTGACAACCAAAAATGTCCCTAGACATTGCCAATTAAATGTCTCTTGTGTCGGGGGAATTGCCCCTGGTTGAGAACCACTGATCTACCATATCCGGTGCCACTCAATTTCTTCAGCTTTCTTTCATGGCAAAAGGGGGGGAAAATCCATTTATCATTCAAATGATGACTAAGTGACAGATACTTTAAATGTTGGCATACTTTTTTCCCACCATGCTGTATGCCTGGCCCACTTACAGATGAAGAAATATAAAAGCCCAAGCCCATTTACCTGCAGAGGAGACTAGGACTAAGGGAGGGCCAGGTGTGATACCACCTGAGAAAGGAGAGCACAGAGGTTCGTTAACAGGTCCTAGAGAAGCCAGAACAAAAGCGAAAGCTAGAGTCACAGAAAGCAAACAAGAGAGTAGACTAAATGTCACAAAACTAAAAGAGACAAGAGGCCTAGGCCCAACTGGGATGCATAAATTCAGGGGACAGGATCAGCAGGTTCTGGCCAGAAGCTCAGAAGGAGAAGCAAGTAACCAGCGGTGGGGTTTCAAGGGGTTCTTCTAACCCGAAACTGAAGAGTAACATCCTCACACCACACAAAGGATATCTCAGAGTCCATGAAGGTGAGCATGACCAGCTGGAGAAAAACAGGTAGGAAACAAGGAGAGATGTCAGATGAAGGCCACCGTCCTTCCAAGAGAAATCTAGGTCTGAGCCAGGTACCTGTAATTCACCTATTTGCATGGGATTTTCACCCTGAAATCCTTCCTGCTGGAATAAAGTGGATTATAAACACTGACCTATTCACTGAGACTGGTATTATTAGGTGACTCAGCATGCAAAAAAAGAAACAGATCAGAGTGACTGTCGCGGGGGGGGAAGGCAGAGATGAAAACAGGGATTCTTCCTGTTGGTTTAGTCATAGCATCTTAAGTGCTAAGTGGGGCCACCAGTGTGACTGTTTGCCTGGGGCAAAGCAAAAATCGTGGAAACGGGAGCTCAGATGAAATTGTATGGGGACCTACCTCTGAAAGTGACTGGTTAGGCAATGCTAGGTGGATCGTTTTTCTCCTCTGAGCTGCAATTTCTTTATTTTGGAGTCAGGTAACAGCACTTGCCTTGATTAGCTTGCAGCAAGGTGTGGAGGAGAGAGAACTGCATGAAAGCCTTAATATCAACCTCAGCTGAAGCAAAGAGAGTCATGGGGCTATCCTCCATCACTAAAGCATTGAAATGATGTCAAGGGCCTGCCAACCAGATTCCCCATCTTTGGCAGAATCAACTGGTCAACCATTCCACCTAAGGAGAACTTTTGCTTAGAGAGTCTCCCTCATTTTCTTCTGATTCTGAGGATGTCCCTCTGTCCCACTGGCTTATTGGGAATCTACTTTCCCAGAACAGTTGCTTGAGCACAATTCCATCTTAAAAGGAAGAAATAAAGCCCAATTCCAACTCAATAGTCACTACTATCATGCCTCAAGAATCCCACCACCATCTGATTCTAACCCCTAGCCATCCCACCCTACCCCCAAACCCTAGCCAAAGACTCAGACACAGGGGAGCTTCCACCAGCCTTGCCAGTATGCACTTTTAGGGACAGAAGAGAAAGACCAGTCTCCCACTGGCCCCAGAGAATAGGTCCAAATATGTTCTCAAACACAGCGTTAGAAAAATATGGTGCATTTTGTTAAGCACATTCCCCCTTCCATCTCTGAGTCCAGGAGTAGCCACAAGGGACATTTCATCCATATGTTTCTCATTCATTCAAATGTAACTCACTAAAACACTGCTAAGCAGTGTAAGGCCAAGATGGGTTTGCGTGCTGTATCATTTATTAATTTTGTTTTTACTCCAGAAGCAGTAAATTGTATTTTCCTGAGAGCAAACGATGTCAACCCTCAAAATATCTACACTCAAGCCAAGCACAGAACCTCCATACTGTACCATGGTTGAATCATGCAGAAACACACACCTCAGCCCTGGGAGGGCAGGGATTCTCTATTAAGTAGTTTGAAAAAACAAATATAATTATAGTGGAATTTTACAGTTGGAAAAAAAAGGTGTGTTTCCATAATACAAAGTACAGAATATAAACCATAAAAGTTGACAACAGCCTCTCGATGGCTGGAAATGTACAGAAGATGCCATGACTCTCAAATAGAGGGATTGTGTCAGAGTTGTGATGTGCATATGTTTATGTTCATCAAAAGAGGAATTGCAATTTGAATGACACTGATATAGAAGAGAAATATTACCTTTTGTCTTTCTCCAGAAATTTCAAGTATGTTTAATATTGATGGGTTTGTTTCCTGCTTAATTTTGCAGTTAAATCTGTTTGATTTATAAGTGGAAAATTATTTTTCAAAGTTTTCTACTGTTATTACTGATATCAGATTAGATCTTTAGTCTCCGCTTATGTAGTAATTCTTATTTTCTTCCTTAAAAGTGAACTCTCAGGTTAGGAAAAAGAAAAAGAGAAGAAGCTTTAGAGCCAATAAGGATTCAAGCTCAGTTCAACCACTCCCAAGTTTGGACAAGTTGTTGAGTCTTTTGAAATCTCAGTTGCTCTATCTGTCAAATCTTTGTCATCCTCTGTCTTGCTTCCAGTGCCAGAAAATTTGTTAATTTTCTTAGTGCCTTTAAAAATGGAGATTCCCCAAAAGGAAAGAAAGATTAACTGAAAATAGATAAAATCAAAGGTCTGAGCCAAAGGCTAAGAGCAGAGGCCTAATAGACCTGGACACAAAAGCCAAATTTCCCCAGCATTTCATGGTCTCTCCCACAGTCAATGGCTCTTAGGTTATTATTGCTGTGGCTTATTAAGTAATAAGAAACCAGGAACGGACAGAAAATCCAAGGTTGGAGTGATAAAAAAAATAATGCAACTCCCACCCCTAAGATGTCCATGTCCTAATCCCTGAACCTCTAAATCTCTTACCTTACATGACAAAAGGGAATTTGCAGATGTGATTAAATTAAGAATCTTGAGAGACAGCGTATACTAGATTATCCAGGTGGGCCCAATGTAATCACAAGGGCCTTCATAAGTGAATAAAGGAAACAAGACAGTCAGAGAAAGATTTTGGTGAGACACTGATGGCTTACTTTGAAGATGGAGGAAGGCGTCACAAGCCAAGGACTGCAGGTGGCTTCTAGAAGTTAGAAAAGATTAATGATCAGGGTAAGGAGAGAACCTCAGTGGATGGAATTTATTCCAGGAAAATTTCATCAATAATATGTCACCTCTTTACTGATTTACTCCAGTCCACCAATAGCTTTATTCATGTTAGCAACAATTTCAAACAGCATAAAATTAATCAGTCATTAAAATCGTTAAGACCATTCACCATCTTCCAATTTCTGGCAAGTAAAAATGTTCATGTCACACTGAAATTCTTGGTTTCACCTAAATTGTCCCCTCATGACACCTAGCTGATCCTCAAATTAAAACAGACCATGAAAGGAAAAGACCTCTGACACCCCGGAAATCATCAGATCCAACCAACACACTGTTTGAAGGTGACTTCAAAAGATGAGTTTCAGATGTGTTTTAGCAAGCAGTGGTGAGATGGGGCCATTGTATGGGGTCTGGGGAAAAGGCCTTGGAAGGGGATTAATCATGTAAGTGTTCATTCTTCAATCAAATGTATTTATTCCATCAGTCATCACACTTTTGTTAATCACACCTATTATAGGAAGGAGCTGATGAAAGGCAGGAAGAGTTGCTTATTCGAGTGGAAAACAAGTTTCCCAAAGCAGAGTTCATCTGACATCAAAAGGGTGACTCCCAATGGCCCTGCAAGGAACCATATGCTGGTTTTGGCACATATGCTGCACCATCCTTCTGTGCATTCTCTATTTTACTTGGAGACTAAACACAGGATGGATGGATGGATGGATGGATGGATGGATGGATGGATGGATGGATTTTTTGGATGGATAGGTCAGACCATGATAAGGAAGATGAACATTTGTGGTGAGGAAGGCAATTAGGGCAAGGAGAGGATAAGACTTCATCACTACTGTCACACAGTCTTAGAAAACATTCAGCTAAAATCATTAAATTTAAAATCACTTTTCACATTAGCATCACTCAATTTACTAATCTGGCCTGTACCTCTTCTACTAACCACCCCTCCTTATCTTACAAGCTTTTCCTGCTTCCTTAGCCATGGCAGAACAGTCTTCTGTCCTACTTGCCTTCTTCACCCCCTTCCACTATACCCTCAATCCATAAAAACTCAACTGAAAATAGGTAAGGCATTCCATTTGCCTTGAGACATTGTCCAATATAACGTTGAAATTCAATCACAGCTATTTCACTTTGTAACTTACATCCTTCCTCTTTTCTTTTGTCTTAATGTCAGATTTCAGTTTTATCAAACATATAGTACAAAGGCCCTCTATTTTATGCCTCAAATCCATTTAGAAAAAAATGACTGTATGATTCATTAAGTTCCTCCAAAAAAACCATGGTCCTTGGAGTATCTTCTTCAGCCATTGCAACCAATTGTGGATTTTTTGTGTGTTTCTTCAACTTGGTCTTTTAAGTGCTAGGCATCTATTTTCTCCAAGGACCAGACATCTGTACCATGCCCCTGACCCTGGCACAAAATTTCTTCCCATGCCAAAGGCCTTATTACAGTTAACAATTACACCTAGTATATATGGAATATTTATGTGTACCAGATTTTGGACAAAGCACTTTTACACAATTTACCTCATCTAGTCCTCATCATGACCCTTTGAAGAAAACACTATTATTATAACCCTAAAGATAAGGCACATTGAGGTTAAGTAAATTTTCCAAGGCCTTAAGACTAATGAGTGATGAACAAGACTTGAAGCCTGCTGGCCCAGCCCAGAACTCAAGGTCTTGGCCAGCACACCAAATGGTCTTAAAAGAGGAGTAGTCACATTGAGCTGCCTCTTGAATGTTCTTCCCTTCTCAGATCAGCTCCTCTTATCACTCATCATTTCAGTGAATGTGAATTTAATATTTCATATAGCCAATGACCTTGAATTTTCTCCTCTACCTCCTATCTCATCCAAACCTAATGATTCTGGTATCTGAGATTCACCCATTTGCTCTAAAACTGTTAATAGTCCAGTAGGAGCACCTGGGAGGCCACATCAGCTAAGCGTCCCATTCTTGGTTTCAGCTCAGGTCATGATCTCAGGGTCCTGGGATCGAGCCCTGTGTCGGGCTCCGTGCTCAGTATGGAATCTGTTTGAGATTCTCTCTTCTTTTCCCTCTGCCCCTCCTGCTCATGATTGCTCACTCTGTCTCTCTCAAAAAGCAGGCTCCTCACTGGGCAGGGAGCCTGGCAAAAAAATAGCCCAGTAGGTTATTTTGTTGAAATTCTCTACCATTAACTATTTAAAACTGTATCATTTGGGAAAGCTAAAGATGGAAGTTTTATGATTATATGAATATTATCCTAGGTAGTTTGAAAAGTTCATCTGTAATTTCTAACTGGACAATAATGGTCTCTCCCTCCTCCCTTCATATTCCACTTGAGAACATCAGTGTTTATAGCAGGACGTCATGGTAGGACTATTGTACTCAAAACTCAGGGAGGCCCAAGAGCATAGCAAGAACAAGAAATAAAGTATACAGCCTTTAGTTATATAACTGTGATGTAGCAAGAAATTCAGAACCTGAAACATTAGGTCTAGGTAAAGTGGGCTAGCCTGTCCCCAGTCCTCCCTGCCTTTAAAAGATGATGTAAAGTGGTTCTGGAATCCTCTGACCAGACCAAGGCCCTTGCTCTGTTTGAGGAACTAAAGAGTTCCCTAGGAGACACATCTCCTTACACCATCACGTGTCCTGGATCTCAATCATGTGCTTTGGACCACCAGCCTGCAATCCAGGCAGTAGAATGAAGTAAAAGGAACCCAGCCAAGTCTGGTCATTGGTTTCATCAATACTCAAACACAGGCCAGCCTTCATGATCTAACCTGAGATGTTTAAACAAGTACACTTTTGTCAATGTTTATGCGAACACATATATACACACATTTTCTAATTAATATAGGATCACACTGAATAATAACTACTATTTTATAAATAGGAAGTTGGGGCTAGCTTAAAGACAATTATACTAAATTTCACATCCTCAGTTGGATTTTTCACATCATATTAGGACAGATATTACTAACTGACCACTCGGTCCTCCAGCCCCCATGTATGGCACCCTCCCATGTACCCAGCTATACAGCTAAAGGCTTAATTTCCCAAACCCCCTTGCAGCTAGGATGTCCCATGTGACACAGCTTCTCCCGAGCAAACACCCTGTAAGACATGGGAGACAGAAAAGGCCGTCACTGGCAGAGCTGCACATCCTCTGACAGACAGTAATGAATAAGCTGGGTTGCCCTGCGGCCACTGTTGCAGGGGTGCTGGGTCTGCGCCCACCTCCGTGGCAGCAAATGCAGTAGAAAGAGTCCTATATGCATTCTGCATACCCTTCGAAACATCTTTACTATCCACACTCTCCACCCCAAATTTTTGCATCGATTTTCTTGGTTTGGTCAGTCACATCAAACTTGAACTTTCTGAAGTGAAATGCATTCTGGTGCCCTTGGGTCCTGGAGACCAGAGTCTCATCTCTGAAGCCACCACCTCACCAAGGAGTTGAATACAAACTAGGAAAATCTAAATTTCCTTTATTGATCTCAAAGCCACCTTAGAGTTCAGCCTGTTGAAGTGCAGATTTGTGAAAGAAACAAAAATAGTGGTTACTTGTGTATCATTCTTATTCATTTATTCAAAAACATTTAATGGATGACTGTGAGGTCAAGGGTTGCAATCCGTCCTCTTGAGGAGCTCCCAGTTTAGTAAGGGAGACTTACAAGAAAACAGGAAATCTGAGTGGGAGCGGCAGAGAGCAATGAGCTCTCAGCCTAGGCTTGGAGGGTCAGAACAAGTTTTCTTTGAGGAATGGACATCCATGAACACTAAATCGAGTGATAGCCAGGCAAAAGTGATGGAGGGCTTGAAAAATCATTTTAGGCAGAAGGAAGAGCATGTGCAAAGGCCCTGAGGTGACAGGGTCAAGAGAATGACTCACTCAATGTTCAATTCAAGCTCTCCAGAGTATGGCATGGCTGTTATATCAAGACCAAAGCTGTTAGGCAGAGTCCAGATTATAGAATTTTTTTGGCAAACTTGGTTTAAACTTGATCTATTTCAATTTGAATGAAGAATTTTTTGGCACAGTATAATTTGCTAAGGGGAGAATAAGTATAAGAGCAAATAGGAGAGTAAGCAGAAGGATGCTGGATACCTAAAGGCAGGGAGGGAAAAAAATATTCCAGGAGAGATGAAAACTCCAACAAGGAGCTACTGGGGAGTCATACCAGTTTGCACAGAGCCGGCCGCAAACCTTTGGGGGAAAACACGGGGTCCAGAATGAGTGCACAATTTAAGAGGATCCAGAATGCTCCACACAGCTTCATAGATCTGCCATATGAGGCTGACCCAGGAGGGTGGGGGACTCAGTAAACGTTCCCTTCGCATAACTTGCCCAAGCAGGGCAGAAAGACAGTACCTGACAGAGCAGGAAATACGCAACATTTTCCCAGTAGGAAGAGCTGGTGCTCCCTCCTGGGCTTGGTTCAAGATCTCCTGGAGCCTCTCCAGGCCCCTGCTGGCTGCAGCCTGATTGACTATAGTCAAGAAGGGGAAGCTCCCATCTGAGCTGTGAGAAAGGAAAACCCAACCTAGGGTGCTGAGTGGGAGAATTTATGGTTCATCAACTCTCCATTTTCTATTGAGATAAATGTCCCCACCACGGCTCACGCAAAGGCCTAATCCACACCACTGAATTGAAAGTGATGTAAAAGTTAAAAGCCCTTTTTCCAAAGATCTCATTCCAAAAAGTCAAAGCCAAATAAAATACACGATTACTTCCAAGATGAATGCCTCGCCTGGCAAGCTTTCCCGCTCTCCAGCTGTACTTTGGGGTTCCTTGTCTCAGTGCATTAATTGATGCTTAAATCCAAATTTTATTGTTTCTTGTATGAGGAAATGCCTCCCAAATTTAAAAGAAAAATTAAAAACTCCCTCGCATACAAAATGCAGTAACAACTTTGGGCCTGAGGATTCCAAAATCAAAAGAATATTTTCTTTTAACCCCTGGCAGTTCCGGGGCAAGCTGTGTTCCCTAGCTAGGCTATAAATCAAGAACATCATACTTGCAAGGAGGCTGCCTTGGGCTTGAATTCCAGCTCTGTTGCTTGCTAATTGTGAGCTCTTGGGGACTCATTCGCTTTCCTGAGTGTTGATTTCATTGTCTTTCATGGAGATGATAATAATCCCTCTTCTCTGGAGTACTTGTGAGGATTACTTAAACGAAGCCGGGCTAGTGCCAAGCACAGGACTCAGCTCACCAAGACAGCTCAACACACAAGGGTTGGCTGGTCAGCAGACTGGTTATTTCTCTGCCATGGGAAAAACCAATTGACATAGGCAGATGCAAGAAGAGCCTGGAAGGTCATAGTTCACATTGGATTCTGATTCCCACTGGCTCACCAGCCTCAGAGGTACCTCCCGGGTGGTGTGCACAGAAAGGCAGACAGATGGAAAATCCAAGAGCAGATGAGAGTGGTATCAATTCACTACGTGTTGCTTACCCTATGTCTTAGTCAGCTCGGGGGGTGCCATAACAAAAGACTGGATGACACTGATTTCTCACAGTTCTGGAGGCTAGGACATCCAAGATCAAGGTGCTGGCACATTTGCTTCTTGGTGAAGGCTCTCTTTCTGGCTTGCAGGTGGCTGCCTTCTTGCTGTGTGCTCACATGAGCAAGAGGAGAAACTGGTGTCTCTTCCTCTTCTTATAAGGATACTGATCCTCTCGTGGGGACTCTACCTTCATGACCTTCTCTAAACCTAATTACTTACCTTCCAAAGGCCCCACCTGACATATTGGAAGTAGGGCTTCAACATAGGAGTTCTGGAGGGGACACAAGCTTTCAGTCCATGATACCATATATTAATGTATTCATGCACTGCCTTAACAGATCCCAAGCTCACTTGCAGAGATCATTAAAGTTAATACAAGGAGAGGACAGCAGCATGGTGCCTGGCTCTGTGGCTGCCCATGTGAGCCCCTTCGCCACCCCTCCAACAGGAAGATATCCTGGCAGTGAGTCAGAGGGAATTCCAAATGCTGTCCTGAAATGTATATGTTATTGCCTTCTTTTCCTAGGTCAATTCAACTCTGGGTAGTTATCCTGATGTAAATTGTACATTCTCCCCTAGCCACCTCTTCCCCTCACCCTCCCCACAAATACTGGTAAAAGGACAACAAAAGTTCCTGGAGGAAAAAATCCCATAGAGAGCTAGAGTGGGATGTAAGGCTGAGCTCACGGTGTTAGGGTTCACGAGGTTTGGCACAGGCTCCTGGATATGAGGGAGAACCCCTAGTTTCATTCCTGCTCATCCAAAAACTGTAGTTATAAAGAAAATAGAACAGGGCCTAGCTCAGTGCCCGGTACATGATAGGCTCTCAATAAATGTTTTCAACTACGCTGAGTTAGAAAATAGTTTCCAAGTGAGCGCTACTGAAATATACATACATGCACATGCATGCACATGCACATACATATTCCAAGATATCATATAAAAGGAATGAAGTAATTGGGGCGCCTGGGTGGCTCAGTCGGTTAGGCATCTGCCTTCAGCGCAGGTGATGATCCCAGGGTCCTGGGATCAAGCCCCACATCAGGTTCCCTGCACAACAAGGAGCCTGCTTCTCCCTCTCCCTCTGTTGCTCCCCCTGCCTGTGTGTGTGTGCTCTCTCTCTGTCTCAAATCTTTAAAAAAAAAAAAAAAAAAGGAATGAATATTGATAATACTACAATGTGGATGAAGCTTGAAAACATTATGCTAAGCGAAAGAAACCAAATTAAAAAGACCACATATTGTGTGATTCCATTTAAATGAAATACCCAGAATAGGTAAATCCAGAGAGACAGACTGTAGATTGATGGTTGCTAGGGGCTGGGTGGGGGGAGTTGGGGGAAGGGGAACAGGAAGCACATGCTTAATGGACACAGGTCTCCTCTGGAGTGATGACAATGTTTTGGAACTAGACAGTGTGAATGTACTAAATGCCTCTAAATTGGATACTTTAAAAGAACTAATTTTCCTTTATGTGACTCTCACAACAAAAGTCTTCAGCCTATGTCTTTAAGACCCACAATAAGCGTTCCTGGTCCCCAGAGACTTTTTCCTCGCCATTCGCACTAGTCAGCCCCTGCTAGGCAGACGCACATTTTCCTAATCCCTACAATATTTTACACAGGAAAAACAACCAGTTCTCCACTAGAGGCAGATCAGGTTTGGGGGAACTGAAAACTTAATAAAAACTGGAGAGACCATTTAAGAAAAAGAATGCAAAATTATTATACAAAATTGGGTACAAAAATATTTAATTAGCATGAGAAAAGAAATCACAGTAAAGAGCAAGTTTTCAAAAGCTAATACCACAAACTTCACAAAATCCACTGAAAAACAAGCATGCTATCTTTAATTAATTGCGTGGCGTATATCTATAACAGGTTTTTTTTTCCTAAGCTTTTTAGCTACATACATTTGACTGCCTCTATTTCACAGTATTATCAATATGGGGAACAGAAAGATAACTCAGTCTTCCATCTAGCATGCTGACTGAAAAGTGTATTTTTATTGATAATTTAGAAAAGTTCCTTCAGCTTCACAACTCGAGACTAGTAATATTCTGTACATTTTAGGATTGCGATGAAATCTGAGGAAACCTCTATTAAGTTTATTTTGCATATGAGTTGCAAGATTTCAAGCTTTCAAGTTTTCTTATGCAGTGACTAAATACAGATAAATTGGGCACCTGAGTGGCTCAGTCGTTAAGCATCTGCCTTTGGCTCAGGTCATGATCCCAGGGTCCTGGGATCGAGCCCCGCATCAGGCTCCTTGCTTGGCGGGAAGCCTGCCTCTCCCTCTCCCACTCCCCCTGCTTCTGTTCCCTCTCTCGCTGTCTCTCTGTCAAAAAATAAATAAAATCTTTAAAAAAATTAAAAAATAAAAAATAAATATAGATACCCTTACAAAGCTCCTGTGCCAGAAAGCCCAGGACAAGTTCAATTGTGAGGCTACCTCTGCCCCTGAATTTTGAGTCAGAACACCTGGTGAGTCAGACCAGAGGACAAGGTATTACTGGAGGCCACCTCCACGGTAGGACAGCCAGTAAAAACAACAGCACACACAGAAGTGGCTGAGAGCTACATAAATGGATCCCAGTGAGCAGAGGCCAGAGGTGACTCCAACTCAGTTTCCCCTTATCTGGACCCCAACAATGCCTGAGACCCCTCAAGCAATGTCCTATGGGGGGAAATGTGACAAAGGGGGGGATGAGAGTGGAAAAAGAAAATGGTCTTAATCCACTTGAGTTCAAATACCTTAATTTTGCAAATTTTATTAAAATTGACGGCAAGCAAACATTGCGGGGCCCCTCCAGGCTTTGGCAGATGAGAGTTGAGAAACTTAATCTCCACTGGCTTCACTGCAAACCCACGCCTACTCTGAATAGAGAGGGACAGCATGTGGCAGCTCACCTTTTCTCTTGTTCTTTTTTTTTTAATAAATGTTTTATTTCTAAGAAAATAAAACATGCACATAGAAGTTTAAAAGTCAAGTAGTACTAAAGTAAGCTATAAAAATAGCATGATCTGTCCTCCTCCTAACCTACCCCCAATACCTGGTATTCATAGGCCCCCACTTAGACACTATCTATTTTCTTTCTACAGGTGCATTTCCCAGCTTATGGTTGGCAGCAATAATTTTATTGTTTATTAATTTGTGAGCCTTCAGTAAAATAATAGCTCTCATTATCAATACTCAATGAAATAAATAGAAGACATTACTAGATACCAAGAATGTACCTCTGCAAAGATCGGACCCAAATCTGAGTGAAATAATGCATCCCGACAAATTAAGACATTCTTCAAGTTAAGCATCCTGTCTACTTGCCTTTAGGAAATAAACCATCATATTGATTGGTGGGGGGGGGTCAGCCAACAGTTACAGTAATATTAATATTGATATTAGTAGTAATAGAAAGTAACAATTTCTGAGTATTGGTCACGTCAGTTTTTTCACCTTCACAATAATTACAAGGTGGGTGTTATAATCCCTCTTTTCAACATGGAGGAAACTTGGCTTAGAGAAGTTAAATTATTTCCTTAAAGTCACACTGCCAAATATTCTTATTCAGATTCCAGTCCATGATACCACACTGGCCAAATAGGTCTTCTAGATCACCGTGTCTTCATGCTGGTCCTGCTTGTTGCTATTCTAAGCAATTTTCCAAGCTCTGGAGTTGGTTTAGGGAGTAGGGGGACTTTCCTCCCATTTCTTTTCTTCCTTCCATCAAAATATGGCTGTCCTTACTATCATTTCCTTAGGACCCTGCTTGGAAAAGCAGTGTGATATTTTTGGAAAGAGTATAGTGGGATTAGGAATCAGGAAACTGGACTGGATACTTGGATTTTCCCCCTGCTAAATTCCTATATCTGTGAAATGAATTCTTGTGCAGATTTAGATGGGATAATAGATAGAAAAGCTCTAGAGATATCAGAGTGAGGGAGCTGATGTGATAAGCTCATTCAAATAAGGTTTTAATGGCTGCTAATGTTTTAATTATGTTTGCATCTGAACTGAGCCTTCAATGCCTTAAGGGAAAAATTCAAGCTAGCATTTCAGACTCCTTGGCAAGCTAGTGTGGGAGGTACTGCTTGGGAGAGATGAGGGAATTGGAGGTATTCTATAAAGAACACTTTGAATACTCTATAGGAAAATCAATCCGTGAATAGGGGCAACCGTGGTCTGCAGAGCTGATCTAAACCCACACAGACACTTCTACCCTGGGAAGATTCTCTAAAGGATGTGATTCCCCACGAGGGCCACCAATGCACAGAGGGTTCAGGAGTCAGCAAAGGGATGAGGATGTAGAGATGCAGGATTCAGCTATCCCATGTAGATAATACAAGTGACGTAGTCCAGGTGAGTGCCGGGTTTACAGAATGTCAGGGCTGGAAGATAACTGACATGTCATCTGACCCAATGCCCCTTTCCACAAGAGGAAATCAAGACCCGAAGAGATAAAGCAAACTGGCCAAATCCCTCAGTGACAGAACTGAGGGCCAGCAACAATCCCTCCTCCCATGCCAAAGCTCTTCTTATTAATCCTATTGCCTCTTTAAACCTCAAAAAATGTCAATGCACCACCTTCAAACCACCAGACTTACATTTCACCAATGCTTCCATCTTCTAGGTGGTTGGGCTATTATCTTCCAACATACTGACAGGCCAATCTAACTCTTCAGGCTGCCAAAGACTCGGGATTTCACAAAAGACCAAAAGAGCCAATAGTTTGTTTTTCTATTTTATGTGTGACTCTAACTGGTAGAAGCCAGTAAGGCATGAGTGAACCTTTAAAATATACAGAGACCAAAATGCTTTCCATGGTTTTATTGGCTTATTGGGGCCTCCCTTCATTCAACAAACAGTGGTTGTGTGCCCGGCACTCTGCTTAGCACTGGATATGCCAAGCTGAAGAAGACACAATTCCTCCCCTCCAGGAATTATCAGACTACTAAAGAAGCTGAACACTTAAGTAACTGCAGTGCCATGTTGCTTTTAGAAAGGTCCTTGTCAAGAACCTGTGGCAAGATAGGGTGGAGCAGAAAGGATTTCTTTCAGTCATTTGCTCATTCATGACTTCAGAAAGGACCTGCATCTGAAGAATGAGCAGGAGTTTGCCAAGCAAGGAAGATGAAGAAGGGCACTCTTGGCATGAGAGTTTTAATGTGTTTGGAAACTGATGATAGTGCCACGTAACTAGGGGGTGGGTTGCCTGGGAAGATTGATAGGAGACTGTTCTCTGTTGCTGCGCAACAAATTACCCCCAAAACTTAAAGCCTTAAAACAACAATTATTTTTACTATATCTGACAGTTCTGTGGTTCAGGAATTGGGGCAGAAATCAGCTGGGAGATTCTTATGCTCCAAAAGACATCAGTTAAGGTCACTCATTGATACTGGTCTTATCTATTAGCCCACATGACTTCACTCAGATATCTGGTATTTTGGTGAGGGTGGATAAAAAAAAAGTAGGCACCACTGAAATCACCAACAGAACATCTATGCCTAGCCTCTCAGGGTAGTTGGACTACTTACACAGCATCTCAGAGTACCCTGAAAAAGAAATAATAAAATACCCTAAGGGATGGGAAATGGAAGCTGACATCTTCTTAATGCCTGGGCCAGAAACAGGCAAAGGGCCACCTCCACCAGATTATATTGGCAAAAGTAGTCACAAAATCCACCCAGACACAAAAAGAGAGCATACAGACCTCACGTCTCTATGGGATGAATATCAAAGAATTTGCCACCATCTTTAATTTGCTACAGAGATGACTTTGGAAAAGGACTTCAAAACCATATTGAGAATCATACTAAGGAGTTTATATTTTATCCTGTTGGCAACAAATAGAGAGAGAGAGATTTTTCCTAGGCAGAGAAATAAGTTTACTAGAATTTTTAGAGGACAATCATTCCCAAATCATGGTAGAAGGTGAATGAAAGGAAGAGAGTCTGTTGACCAAAAGACCACTGAAGAAGCTACTGCAATCGTCCAGCTGGGCTCTTTCTTCTTAATTCTCAAGTAAACCTTGGAGTCTGTTAATAGGGGAGGAGGAAGGACTGGCTTTGAGCTAAGCAACCATGGATGTGAGCAACACAATCCATGAACAAGATTTGGTGATCACCCAGAATGGAAGGAGAAAAGAGGAGCAAAGAAGAAGTTGCAGACACGTCTAAGGTTTGTAGCTTGGGAGATTAAATAAATGATGATTCTACTAATAGAGATGGATGTCTACTAGTGGTTTATTATTTCAAAGGCTTACTACTCTTGGTGGGTTTATTGCTCCTATAATGACCCTCAGCTCTTATGAATGCCTCTTATTCCTCCTTACCATTATCTGTTCACTTCCCCATTCCTTTCCTTACTTGTATGTAAGGAAAAACTTATGAGTTTTTTTCTATTATATATAGATATGTAATATCTATATATCTCTAAATATACAGAGAGATATATATAGATAAAATTCACATGACACTCTGTGCTACCAGAAACTCAGCACAGTCCCTTATTTGTTCTCTCCAAACTTGTAGCTGTCCATCTCTCATTTCACAGAGAGGTTCAAGGCCTTGCTACATAAGAATCAGTCAGAGGACTAATGAAAAAGTCCAGTTTCCAGGGGCTACTCCCATGGATTCTGATTCAGTGGACCACAGAGGCTACCAGGCTTGGGAACCACCATGATAAATGACCGATTTCACTGAATAGCGACAGTGGGT
Organism: Mirounga angustirostris; assembly: GCF_029215605.1. Lineage (NCBI taxonomy): Eukaryota > Metazoa > Chordata > Mammalia > Carnivora > Phocidae > Mirounga > Mirounga angustirostris. The sequence goes on along the minus strand of NW_026991712.1, from coordinate 17,615,460 downwards.
AATAGAAACACGTCAAAGGTACCGATGGAATGGAGCCCAGCCCTGGTGGAATGCTTCTAAACACCCTCTAGTAACACAGAGCATTTGGAAACACAGAATTTGGTGTTTGATGAGAAACAGGACGTTGTTGTACTGGTTTCTTTCTAGTCTTTAAATGTGATCTTTTATCAGAGGCACATATGTTTTCTATACCTTCACATGTGGCTGCAGTTAGGCAGGAAACAAATTCCCTACTAGTTGAAAGGTTTGGCCTCTCTTTCACGCCCACCAAGCATCATTTCTATCCTCTGTTAGAGAGACCCCAGGGAAATAATTAATCAGCTTGCCTGCCTGCAACACTTCCAGGATTTGGGTCATAAGAAGTACACTGGTCCCAACAAATGGCACAACCTGGAGATCACCTCCCTCCTCCAGATGCCACCTCTCTGTTTAAAGCTTTCCTAGTAGGAGAGTGCCCAGCTGGCTACTTCCATAAGCCTCCTCCCCATATGGCTCTGTGGCTCTGAGGAGGAACACCCCTCCCCCACATATCCCCAAGTCTTCTCTCTGGTCCCGCTGCATAATTAATGTTTCAGCTCAAGTCCTAGCCAAGCAAGGGGGAGGAACAATTTCTTTCTTCCTTTTTTTTTTTTTTTTAAAGATTTTATCTATTTGACAGAGAGAGACACAGCGAGAGAGGGAACACAAGCAGGGGGGATGGGAGAAGGAGAAGCAGGCTTCCCGCCAAGCAGGGAGCCTGATGCGGGGCTCAATCCCAGGACTCCGGGATCATGACCCAAGCCGAAGGCAGATGCCCAACGACTGAGCCACCCAGGTGCCCCGGGATGGGCAATTTCATTTAAACATCCACAGCCTTAGGGATTAGGCACAGATTTGCCTCCCAAGTGGCCAGGCCCCATTAGCTTTGTAGGTCTGAGCTAGATGAATGGCACCTGGAAGCTCCACAGGCATGCATATCTAAGCCCAGACCCTACTGGAAATCCAAGGAGGCCCCAGATATTGCCATATTTTTAAGATCTGAGAATATTAAAAAGTGAAGAATTGCCAAAGCAAGGTGGCACATTGACAGTTACCTGAGGAGGCCTTCTTCCATTCTTGTCAGTGTGCCTGCCTCTATTAGCTCATTTGGAAGGACAGTCACAAATCTAAACTGAGGCCCTTCATCACACAAATCCAACCAGTTCTCTCTCTAGCCCCCTCCCATCTCCCACTGAACTAAACCTCTCCTAGAATCTCCAAGATAACCCTGTACCCAGGAAATTGGTGGTTCGGGAAGAAGAGAGAGCACTTGGGTAGAAGACCTGGGTTTGATTTGCTATTCAGTTGGAAACTCCAAGACTACACTAAAAGTGCTGCCTCCCATTCTTTTTTTTTATGGAAGCATCTAAGACATATTTTTAATTATAAGCTATTGTGAAATGGCCTGTGGTAAGCACCTCTTGAGCTTGGTGTTCTGTGGGCAATTCAAAAGCCCGAGGGCTGCCTTGCTAGGCAGCAGTTACCATTTGATGTTCACACCCTTGACACTCTACATTCAGCACCTTATCCCTTGCTAGTGGGAGCCCTGTGTGCCCAGCTGGTTAGGGTGATGACCGTCACTCCTATTGCAGAGATCAAGAACCTTAGCCTCAAAGAGCTTACATAACTTAGCAAGGCCACAGAGTTTGCAGACAGCTGAACCAGAATTCAAACCCAGGCCTGTCTCACCACCAGCCTGAATACCGCCCTTAACTAACTGAACTATGGTAAGGACTCCTAGCTGGCCTGCTTGCCTTCAGTCTTGCCTCATCAATCCACCCCAGTATGGAGAAATAAATGTCCAGCATGACGTATTTATTGTTCAAAGTCACACGGCTAATTAATAACACATGTATGACTTGAATCCCCTTCAAATGTTCCTGCCATTATCCTCTGTATTTGATCAGCATGGTAAGTGATACTGAATAAATTAAGATCCCCAACAAGATTTGCCTTGGCTTTATGTGCAATGATAAATTAACCGCATAGTGACCAAATGTGAAGGGCTACCATCTTACTGGCATCAATGTCATGGATCCACAGAATATACTTGAGCAGTCATAAATGCACAGAGGGAAAGCTGTTGTTTGACCTAATAAGGCAGCTACGTCCCTCTTTAAATCCTTGGGGTCATTGGCATGGATGTCTAAGGCGGTGAGGGTGGGCACAGAGGGGAGGGGTGGGGAGCACGCAACTCTGATTTCTTGAATACGTGGCATCTGTCTCCATAGCATGGTGCTCATGAATTTTCTTTCTTTTCATTTTCTCTGCTGAAGACAATTTACAACTTTATGTTGTCATAGAACAGAAGCAGCAATGGCTCAATTTTCCCAATTTACGTAGCTAGGTCTGTCATGTCATTTTGACAGTTCTCCACATTTCCAACAGTCACAAAAGCTTTCCTAGGAGGAGACTGAGTACATTTTCCTCCCCACCCCACCCCCACAGTCCCGCTGTCACTAGGCTCCTGGCCACGGACTACCTTGACAAGATCTGGAAGGAACTCAAAGGAAAGAAACCTCCCCCCTCCGCCCCTGGCCCCCAGTGCTTGCCAGCACATATCCTTCCAGCTTGCAAACTGGCACTAGTAATCACAGGCAGGTTTCTGCTTTGACGACCCCTGACTTCTGCCTGAATCTCCTCTGAAATTTGTCCAGGTAAGGGAGCCGGAACTGTGGACCTAACTTCTATCCCCACCATACAGATTTCATTTAAAAACTCACTGGAAAAAGCCTCCCCTCCTTCTGATGAATCCGTATACAAAGACAGCAATTGAACCTCATGCATGGAAATCAAAGCCCAGATTATTGAATATCAAAGCTCACCATGGGGCACCTCCCTGCCCCCACCCCAACCCTCCCAAGCCTGATCCTCACCTCATCCCCAGCACTGCCTCTCATCTGACAGCTTCCACCTGGACTCCCAAACCTCCCTCCTGGACTGGTTTCCCACTCAATTAAATTCAGAATGAATCTGGCTCACAAAGGACCCTTAGAAACACTTTATTCAACAACTGTTCCTGAGCACCTACTATGTCCTGGGCATTCTGCTTATCTCTGAGGACTTAAAAATTAGTAAGACCAGTCCCTGCTGATAGACTAGAGAGTAAGGGGGACAGGTACGAGAAAAATTACAATGTTGTATACAGTCACAGTACAACTTAATAAGAGATCTATCAAATCCTAAATTTTATTTGCTTTCTTCCTAACTCATTAACTGTATGTGTGACCCAAGCGTGTGGGCTCTCAAATTTTAAGAAGCAGCATTTGAGTCCCTGTTCCGCTACCTATTAGCTATATAATACAAGGAAAACTACTCTCTCCAGGCCTCCACTGCCTCATGTCTAAAATGAACATCAAAATGATACCAAGTGAAGAGAATCAATGTAAAACTCAAATGAGGGCCTCTCTGTGGATGCCCTTTATAAATCCTAAAGGGTAATATGATTGCCTACACCAGACTGGAAATTCCTTGAGGTCAAGGACTAAACCCTTATTGGCCACTGCAGTCCCAATGCCCGGCACTGTGCCTGGCTGGTGTCTCCAGTCTACCAGCTGGCTGGCCCACACTGCGGATTTTTGGATTCACTGCCTCTATAATCACATGAGCAAAGTCCTGATTATAAATCTCTTATCTATGTATCCTATTTGTTTTGTTTCTCAGGAGAACCCTCTGGTCTTGGAGACACAGTGGTTATCACGGAAATGTGCCTTGTAGGGCATCGTATCAGGGACATGAATTGAGCTTGCTGATCGTGGATCATCATCCCAGGACCATGCAGAGGTGGGTCTGGCAGTCCATTTCACATAGCAAGTCAAAAGACAGAGTCAGGTGTATAGCAGGGGTTCTAGACCGAGCCTACGCTCTTCTCTTCTTATAGGTCTGGATAGGCCCAGAGGATGGGGTTGCGGGGAGGCAGCTCTGAGTCTATTTTGTGAGGGACAGAGAAACTCCTGGAAAGAGATTCACCATCTCTAGCAAGACAGTTAGGCAAACAACTTGGGTCCAACATGTGGCTGCCCGACATTGAGACAGAAGTGACGGTGAGTGGCTCAAGGGTGAAGAGTGTCCTCACTCTGCGGGGGACACAAGGCTTCTGCACCCCGGCTATGGTCCAGCAGGCTCAGCGGGCTGTGCAGCTTCGGGCTGACCCAGCAGTGGCTTCAGTGGTAAAGCAACTTAGCCTCAGAGGCCTAGGCTGGGGACATCATCTCAAGAATGCAAAGCCTGAACCAAGCTTCCCAGAAACGGGCAATTCTCAGGGGACCTGGAGGTTCCACTTGACCAGGCAAGTCAGAGCCAGAAAAAAGTACTGTCCCTGCCACTATTGAGACTTGGTTTTTGTATCCTCAGTTTGGAGCAGCCCAGGACACCCAAACTGAAGCTGTTTATTCCTAGATGTATTAAGAGGGCATCTGTGGGGACAAATGTGTTGTCTTATGAATTTCAATACCTGGGAAGTAAAGGGAAGCAAAAGAATTCCCAACATTCCCATCTTGCCTTTCCAGGTAATTTAACAAGTGGGGCTAAATGCCAGGAGTCCAGTGCAGTGGCAGAGGAGGGACACAGAGGAACCCTGGGGCAGAAAAGGCAAGGCAGGACTGTGAAGGTAACCACTGGAAGGCAGCCTGGAGACAAGAGTAGGGTCCCACGGGAGGAGGACCCGGAACCAACAAAGAAGAGAAAGGCAAGGGCCTGAATGCACTTGATATTCCAAAACTGCTCTGAAAAAATTCAACCTTGTATCTCTACAAGGGAGAAGACAGCCTGTGGGGTTCATGGATACCAACAGCACACAGCACCGGGGTCTCTCTGCCTGCCTGCCTGCTGGAGGAAGCCAGCCATTGCTCTGCCGGCTCACGATTAGGCTCTTGCCTCCTGACTCGGGCTGGAAGCAGAGATCTGAAGGAGCTCATGTCCAGGCATATTCCCTTTGAGCTCTCATCCCACTGTCCAGCGTCAAACATCTGAGCCTTCAGAAGAAGACAGACTGCCAGGAGGAGTTGGCTGGAATGCTTTAATAAAGCAGGAAGCCACAAAGCCCAGCTAGCAGCCAAGCTCCCAGTTAGTGCTAATTCTTGCCTGAAGCCTGTTCAAATGACTCCCTTTCATTCTTGATGTAGAAAGCAGAACTTCTTTCCCCCATTAATTTCTCTGCCGGGTAAAAAATAGGAAGTCTTTCTTTTCCCGACAAAATCGAAACTTTCTTCAGACATTTGTGCAATAATGGAGCCCAGCTCAGGCAAGGCTCATGGTGGGCCTGTGATTAGAAGCCAGGTACTCACAAATGAGTCTGCTCTGCTCACTGCAGAATTGTTGCCCCTGAAATATTTTCTTTTCCTTCCAGAACAAAACCCTCTTCCTCTGAAAGAGGCAAAGCCATGGAGTCCAAGGCCCCAGTGAGTGACTGGCCTGATCTACTTCCATTTCCCTATAGCTTCTGCACAAAGCTCTGCTCAGGAATATCTGTAATATTGAAACTAAAGAAAAAGAATATAAAATATTACAGAGATAAAGGAGATACCGTGTCCTTCCTTCTTCACCTCAGAGAGGAAAAGGCCTATGTCAAGAGTTAGCAATCTTTTCTGTACGAAGACAGTGAATATTTTAGGTTTTATGGGCCCACAAGCAAAACCATGATATTATGGGGATACGTACATAACAAAAGAGAAACAAATATCCCTAATTTTTTTCCAACCATTTGAAAATGTAAAAACCACTTTAGCTCTTGAGGACAATGTAAGAACAGGCAGCAGGCGGTGGGCCACAGTTTGCCAAGCCCTGGCCTATGTCCTGGGCCACTCCACCCAAGGTCCATCTGCCTGTTTCATGTTTAAATGTCTAACTTAAGGAGCTCAAAGCAGAGGAAGATAAGATACAATGACTTGTCATCAATTTAATTTCCTAACATTAAATGCTTTTGTTCAACCCATGTTCAAATTATAAGCACAGCCAACACATACAGAATTAAATTAACTCCCGAGCCACACCAGCTATAACTGTGTTTTAAAATGTATATAAAACAGGGGCACATGGTGACTCAGTTGAGCCTCCGACTCTTGGTTTCATCTCAGGTTGTGATTTAATGGGTCATGATCTCACGGGTCATGAAATCGAGCTTCACATCTGGCTCCTTGCTCAGCAGGGAGTCTGCCTGAAGATTCTCTCCTTCTGCCCCTCTCCCCCTGCCCCCACGTGTGCACACTCTCTCTCTCTGATAAATAAATCTTTAAAAATTTTAATTAAAAAATAAATAAAATATATATAAAACAATTGGCAAACCAGAGTTTTCACCTAAGGAAGGACACTGATTTCTTTGAAAGATCCTAAGTCATGATAATACATCAAGGGAAAGGAATTACCCAGAACCACATCCATAAACCATTAGAATAAAGAATAATAACGAGATAGGGTGATCTTCCTCTTTAGAATCAGATACACTTGGATTCAAGAGCTGACTTGTTCCTCATCACCTGTGTTGCCTTGGGCAAGTTTCCGAACCTCACTGTCTTCTCTGATAAAAAGAAAATAAAACCTATCTTACTGCAGGATTTAAAATAATATCAGGGTCACACTGTAAAAGTTGTAATTAAAAAATGGAAATGTATTTTTACCAAGTACTCATTAGTAATTATACAAATTAATTAATTTTTTTAAATAATATGGGAAAAGCAGCAGGCCTATGGGCATTCACTAAATGGGAGCCCTTATTTTCATCAGATTTTTAGCAGTGAGGACACTGGGCAGCACATAGCCTGCATCTTGGCAGGTGAGATGCATTCCTCCCAGATGGAATGTGAGAGGTAAAGGTGGGCAGCCCCACACTCCCCACCAAATATACTTCCCCACCAGCATCCTAGGATGCCAGAAAGCTCCACGTGTCTCAAGACTTCAGGTGAAGGCATTAAAAACAAACTCCAGCTAAAATCACTGATTTTAATGCTATCTAAATAAGAACTCTTCTTGACACAATCTCATATAATCCTCCCTGAAACCCTGGAAGTTGATCAAGACAGACATTATTACTTCTATTTTATAGGCCAGAAAACAAACAAAAAATTGAACATAGAGTCAGAGAATCTGAGGTTAAATCCCAAATGTGCTATATGAGTTACGTGACCTTGAGCTTATTTGACCTCCCTCAGCCTCGGTTTTCTTGTCTGTAAAATGGGTATTTGGCATTATGAGAGATTTTATTTGAAATGCCTGACACAGGCATCTGGAACATGGTGGAGGTCAATAAATATTAGTTTAAACTGTATGGCGAGATGACAAAAATAATACTTAAATGGTGTATATTGACGTCAGCTTCTTCAGGCCACTTGTGGCCAGATGCATCAGACAAGATGAGCTAAAATTCTCACAGTCTGCAAAAATGGCTCTCAGGGGGTTGGTAAATTCTTTGAGTCTCCAAATTCACAGAATTGCTGCCAAATCCCAGAGCCTGCTGACCTACTGGAATGCCTTGGTCCAGTTAACAGACAGTATTGGATTCTCAATATCTCTCCTTTTTTTATTCAAATCTGAAGGACTAACGCTTCTGTATCATGCTACCCAAGGTGGTCTAATTCCATTAGTGACCTGCAACTCAGAGGTAATACATAAAACAGATGCCTGATCTTCTCCTAGTAATGCCTTATGGAAGTGTATCCAAAAATTCACTTAACAATTCAACACCATTTTCCTGAGCACCTACTACATACAAGTACACATGCTAATGACTCGAGGCTTTTATTCTGTGGGACCCAGGCTGCCTTCAGCATAATGAGGTGACACAATCTGATTTTAGGAGGTATCACTCTCATTTTTCTCAGATTGTCTCCTGATGTCCAGTCTTCCACCTCATTTAGATGTCGCTAATTTCCCCAAGGTTCTATCTTCAGGCCTCAGCTCCTCTTTCTCAGGCTTCAACTGGCACCTTATGCTAACAATGCCAAATTAGTATTAGTGACACTGACTTCCCTCATAAACTCCCACTATCTATGTCTTTGTAGCTGGCCAGTGGTCCTCCCTCTCTCCTCATTGTCTTTGTTATTGGCACCCTATCCATAGAGAGGCAGAGCCCTTAGAGATTCCCTAAACTTTCTTCTCTTGACCCCCACAATAGATCAGTTTACCATGTGTGGTCTTTCCTGCCTCTTAAATATCTCTCTGTGTCCTCTGCTTGCCCAGAATGATCACCTCTTACCTGGATTGCTGGAGTGATGTCTTCAGAGGTCTCTGGATGCTGGGGATGCAGCACCGAACACTAGAAACAAAATCCCCTGCTATCTGGAAGCCTACATTCTAGGAGGCAGAGGAAGTTATCACATGGAGGCAGAGACAGAACCACAATCTGAGGTGTAAAATGTCCAGTCCATTCATTTGTTCCCTCATTCATTCATTCATCCAGTTAGCACCCATTTAATGAGCAACTACTCCCTGTCGGCCACTTTGTTCAAATACTGCATACACACACACACACACACACACACATCAAATACTGATTCAGTGCCTACATCTCCTCCCCACTCCCATAACCTCCAAAAATTGTAAGCAATGTGAATTGCTTAGTAAATATTTGTTGAATTCATAATATTTGAACAGATGGTTAACTATGAAAGGCTGGGCAGCAAGGCACAGTCTGCCCCTTCAATATGTTCTGATGTATATCAGTTTGTAAGGGAAGAGTTAGAAACAAAAGTAATTGCTCAAATAGTAACCGCCATTCTTCAAGTGCTCTTGCTTTGGGAACAGTGGAGCTGCTTACTGGGTCTGATTTGTTCTGGCAAGCAGGGCCCCTGTGAAAGCTGCAGAAGCTTTGTCCATGCTGTTCCTGAGTCCTGAGTGAGTCAGATACACAAACCTTCCTTCTCAGAGACAAGATAAGAGCCAAAAAGGACAAAATGAGCCAAAGAGGCTCCTTTGCACAGAAGGCAGGCACCCTGAAGTGCTTGGAATGGTGTGTGGGGCCAGCACCGAGGGAGGTCCAAGTTCTCCACGGGGCCCTAGTCTCTGGTAAAATCTTTCCAAGGGGAAAATTCCTGAAGTTCCATCCCCTTTCTGGAAACTCTGGCACTGAACTCTGCCTGTTCTCAAGGGAGACATTGGTGCCATTGTGATCCCATAGATCCTCATCTGGGCTTCTGAATCCCTTTCCTGTGGGAGAAGAGTGACTGTGAATCCTCCCAGCCTGAGAGCTCTTTGAAATTGATGGGAAATCCATCTCTAATTCCAAACTCCTCCCTAGGGCTCCTCTATTTCCCCCAGAACTATTCTGTCATTCTCTGATTAAGGGACATGTAGCTAAGGCTTACACAGACTGCAGGCAGCCCGGAGGAGGAGCTCATGTATTTCTCTGAATCAAAGGCTCTTAGAACCAGAAAAAACTTAACTGAACGATCCACAAGCACCGTCTAGGCAACAGATAAGAAAATCAGACTCCAGGTGTATTAGTCGCGAGGGCTGCCATAAAAAATGCACAGACTGGGTGGTTTCAACAACAGGACCTGATTTTCTGACAAGTTCTAGACGCTCAAAGTCCACGATCGAGGTGCCAGTACAATGGTTTCTTCTGAGGGCTCTCTCCTTGGCTTGCAGATGGCCGCCTTCTTGCTGTGTCTACACATGGTTTTCCCTCTGTGAGCATGCACCTGTGGTGTCTCTTTGAGTGTCCAAGTCTCCCCTCTTACAAGGACACCAGTCAGATTGGATTAGGGCTCACTCTATTAGCTTTGTGTTAACTTAATCCCGTTTGAAAACCCTACCTCCAAAAAAAGTCACATTCCGAGGAACCAGAAGATAGGGCTTCAACATACGAACAGCAGCGGGGCGCGGGGGGGACACAATTTGGCCCATAAGCCCAAGCCCCAGGTCCCCCAGACCTTCCCACAGCTATCTCCTTCTCAATATCCAGGTCTCAGGGAAGCCTTCTCTGGCCATCAATTTGAGTGACATCTCCCTCAGTCACTTTGTCCCCAAGACTCTATTTCCTTTTCTTCATAACCCTGATCATTTTTCCCCATGAGAACAGCCACATGGAAGGCTCTAGAAGGGAATCCAAATTCTTTATCTTGGCTAACAAAGCCCTGATAGGATGTAGCCCCTGCCACCCTCCCCAGTGTTACCTCCCTCTCCCTCCACACTCCCAACACCCTGGCCTTCCTTCTGTTCCTCAAAAGAACATCCCAACTTCATTTCCATCTCAGGGCCTTTGCACCTGCTGTTCTCTTGGCCTGACACATGCTTTCCTCAGATGGCTTCTTGTCATTCAAATTCAGTCATTAAATGACTGTTTTAGAAAGGCTTTCTGTGATGACCCATTCTAATGCAACCCGCAAGTCACACATAACTGTACCACAGCGTCTGAACTTTCCACACAGCAAGTAATACCACCTGATATTTTTCTTGTTACTAACTCATTTCCTTATTAATGTCCAACCCTCCTTCCCCTCCACCCTTCACTCCACACCCATATATAAATGACATAAGAAGAGCAGCTTTTTCTGTCTTCTTCCCCATCATACCCTCCCTGCTTAGAATAGTGTCTGGTCCATTATAGGTGCCCACAAAGTTTGTAGAATAAGTGATAAAATGAAAGAATAAATGAATAATGCCCTGGAACAGGGTTTGTTAACCTCAGCACTACTGACAGTTTAGGCCACATAGCTCTTTGCTCCATGCTTTGTAGGATGCACAGCAGCATCCCTGGCCTCTACCTACCAAATGCCAGTCATGACCACTACAAATATCTCCAAACCTTGCCAAATGTCCCCCCAAAATCACCCCAGTTCAGAGCCATTCACTAGGCTGTGAGCTCCCAGATGAAAGAAACTGTATCAGAAACTATCAGATACCTAATATCTGCATAGTAGTTGCTCAATAAATGTTTACTGATGAAAGATTAGTTTCACAAGTTGCTAAAACTACATCAAAACTGTTCCAGAACCCATTCTTCAACAGGATCTGGCCATTTACTACTTATGTGATCTTAAGTAATTCACTTAACTTCACTAAGCCTCTGCTTCCTCATCTGCTACACAGAAGTATCAAAAATTCCTACATTGTGATCCTGCTTTCTAAACCATAAAGGATTACACAAATGCGCTATTATTTATTGATTCCCAAGCTGTGCATTTTTACTTCACCTCTTGCCAACTCTTGTGCAAAATAACTTCAAAAGAGACTATTTCCTTCTAATTGCCAAAGCTTGGCTTTTGTATTTACCTGATCCCTTCTCTCTCCAGCAGACAGGGCACTTCCTGTGTTCTGTAAAGTTCTGTCGCTCTCACCTTGTTCCATGTCAGTTTAGACTCATCAAACGAGTTCTTTCATTGAGCTCTTAGGAAAACGTCTGCCTTGGACACTGTTATCACTGGACAACCTGGGTTGTTTGGGATGCTCCTACTTCAGACTTCAGAAAAAGTATGTTCCGCCATAAATATTATCCTTTCTTTGGGGCCCCCTGATGTCCCAGTCTTCACTCAAGCAGCTTCCAAACAGAATTAACCTCTTCCTCCCTCAACCAAAGATACCATCTTCTTCTTATCTCAGAGTTTACCTTGTACCAGAACAGAGGGTGGATCTTCACTTCTAGCTAGACTGTAAGCTTCTTGGGGGGGGGGGGGGATCCTGGGGTGTTTGAGTGAGGAGATCATAACACGCATCCTACCTCTCTTTGCCACTACAGCCCAGAAGAAAAAAGAAGTTAACTGTCAGAAATACAGATATTCCTCTGCGAATCTTGAAAATACATGAAATCTGCTTTTTAGATTAGTAAAGACAAGTCGTGTTTCCATGAATTCTAAAACAGGATACAATTTACAGTATGCATTTTTTATCAAAGCCAAAAAAAAAAAGGCACAGAGGCACACAGAAAGACAAGCTATGAGCGCCATCTCATGGAGAAGTCAACCTCGGCCCCATCAGCATATGCCCTTCCATTCTCTGGCCTCACCCAAGGACATTGAGTGAGAGGCACCACTGCCCCTTTCCCTGACACACACACACACACATAGACTTGTTGGCCCTGTTGGCTGCATGTCACAGTCAAAATGAGGGCCACGTCTGTCACAGTCAGCTTCAAATCCCCATTCTCTTCTCTAGACCCGAGCAACAGCCCCCAGCAACACCAGGCAAGGTCAAAGGTGAATCTTGCTGCCTGTAGTTTATTTGATGGTGCTGGGATGAACCTGGGCTCATGACACGGCCCCTAGACCACAGAAGCTTAACTCCAACCCCTATAGTATGCTCTGGCCATTCCCTAGGCCCAGGTCCCCTCTCCGTTCAACCCTTCCCTGACCCTGAGCTTTCGAAATGGAATCCCATACCAGTGTAGCTCACATTGTCTCTGCCCTGCTCAGATACCCTCCTGCTTCCATACCCCCTACATGCCCACCCTTCCCATTCTTTCCTTCTAACCATGGTTCTCCCCTCTTTCCTCAGCACTGGTTCAGGAAAGAAAATAGATAGCATAATATTTATACAGACCAGGAACATAATCATCATGATAATCCTGTGTAGTAGACACAATTACCCTCCCCACTTGACAAATAAGGAACAAGCTAAGAGAAGTGCAGTAACTTGCCCAAGGTCACACAGGAAGCAGAAGGGCAGGCAATCAGATCCTGGACGATCTGGGTCCAGAGCTCAAGGCCTACGAAGCTGCCTTAGTGGAGACCTTCTTTAAAAATATCCATTTTTCAGCAACTCAGGCTGGTTTGCTCATCTCCAATAAAGGTGATAACAGCCTTCTTCTGCAAGCCAGAGGTACTGCCAGTGTTCACCGCATAAAGCAGGCAACGCACATGTGAAACTCATTGGGTTTCTCCAGCAGAATGACAACTTTATCACCACAGCGTAACCTGAACATCCTCCGCACAGCTGCAGCCAGAGCAGTAAATCTGAAACTGAAATTTGATCCTGTCGCAGCCTATTTAAACCCTTCCTGTGGCTTAAGGACCTCCTGCCTCTCCTCGGCATTTGTCCTGAGAGCCAGAATGGGGCTGACTCTTCAGAGGGAGATCAAAGTGGCCGTACCAGAGGGGGAGAGGTGATTCAGAAGCTGGGCCAGGTAAACCATGGAATCTGGAGATTTGAAAGAGGACAGGTGACCATCTTCCTACGTTGTTCTCCTTGCTAGTTATGAGGATGGACTGTGGCCCAGCTTCTCTATTCTCTTTGCCTTTCCCAATCTTCCATATGTAATGTGCCATTATTCCCTTTCCAGGAAGATGAAGCCACTGAGCTTTACCCTACATTCCCCAGAAACACAGATGGCGAGAGGTCCTCTATCTCTCCATGGATCTTGTTTCCCATTGTAGGTGAAAGAGTTACTCCCACCCAAGCCCTTTCTCAGTCTGGCCTCCTATGGGACATCACAAGGCCTACAGGTTGGCTCCAGAGTGATTTTTGGCAAGAGAAGGACTAAAGGAGGCCAGGCTTTCTGCCAAATTCTGTTCTTGTGAAAAATCAGTTAGCCCATTCTGACCAGACGTATAAAATAGTCTGTAATAAATGTTTCCTGAAAATGTCAGGGAAATTTTTCCATCTTTACATGCTAAGGTTCTAAGAGAGTCATTGAAGCCCAGAATTAGTCATGCAAGCTGCGGAAACCAGATATCTAATCAAGCCAAAAAAACAGCAACAACAAAAAGAAAATGCCCAAAAGCTCTGTTCCCCTTCATCTATGTTCCTTTCTAGTTGTTGCAAAGGTCAAAGATTAACTTCATAAATCTGTTTGATATGTGGAGAGGAGACTGCCACAGAATCTAATTGCCTGGAAAACATGTTTGATGGATATCTTTAGTAACACATGCAGCTTCAGTTAGACAATCATTTCCACCCCCAGAAGGATGCCTGAAGTCAGAAGAGGGGTGCCAGAAGCCCCTCAGTGTTCTCTGAACCAGGAGGAGCCTGACTCCCTTGTGGTTAAGTAACTGACTTAGGGGGATATAGCCAGTTATGAGCAAAATGAGGTATCCTGATAGGAGGGTCATTTGTCTTTTCCAATTACCAGTTGTCTTCAAACTGGGCTATAGTCACATGATGACCTCACAAGGCATACATAGACACAAACTAGTGTTAGAGGAGGCAAGTTGCAGATCTGCAAGTTTCAAATGGGTAATCTTTTATAAAATTGAGCTGTGTGAGAAAGCACTTGAAGCAGAATGCCAATTCCTTCCCAGCCTCCTTCCCCATTCTTCACCCCTTCTGGGGGGAAAAAAAAGCGTAATTTTCGGCCATACAAATGATGCGACAAACCCAAAGTGCCAAACATGGGACAATCCAACATTTTGACATTTGCAGAGCTTCATGAATAGGGAAATATAACTTCTGCCCCATATTTATCATTAAGAGAAGCATATTTCCGATAATAATTTACTCTTATGACTAATATTTATTAAAACATACAGTATATGCATATATGTTACTTTGATCAATTGTGAACTCATAATAATTATAATCATTACTCAATCCGAAAGAAATTTGTTTTGAAACCTAGAGCCTTGGAGTCCCAGGAAATAAATTTTGTTTCAATGTTTAAACATATTTTTGTTGCAGAGAAATGTTACAGGTTGATCAGTAAAAGACTTCCAAACATGAAAATATGTTACAATAAGAGATAATTCTTATTGTGATGGAAGAATAGAAATGTGATTTTTAAGGTAGAAAGATGTGATATAGAATTTCCTGCTTATTAAGTAAAAGCCTATTCATGTGTGTGTTTGTTTCTTTAATTTGATGACAGTGGGCATCACATGACTGTGGTATCTATGCCACTGAATTACTTTAAAAGACTGAAGCATTATTTTATATTCAATATTTATAATATGCTCAATGTTTATAATGTATTAGAAATTTTGTCCTCTGCAATTATTTAAATCTATGAAGAAAAAAACCTTGTCAGTTAAGAAATATGTAAAGGGGTACATAATTCTTCAAAATACTTTTAGGGCATAAAGGAGCAAAAAGCTTCAAAGAACATTGCTCTTTTACTTCCTTTGTGGATGAGCAGTAGAATAGTAGTAAAGAAAGAACTCTGGCCTTAGAAGCCTATCCTGCTATGCCAATATGTCAGTCTGAGTAGGATGTTTGTCAGCAGAGACCAGCTAGAGGCCCAGCAAACCCACTTCTTCCTGGGAACACTGCTAAACTACATTTCCAACACTCTACAACTGGGTTAAAAAGAAATCTTTTCTGCACATATAAATTCATTTACTTGCTTAACAAAATTAAATAGATAGCAATTTGCCTTTTAAAAAAGGACCTTCTCAGTGCCTTCACAATGCTAATATTTAATTAAAACCCTAGCATCCCCCCAAGCTTATGTGCATCTGGGACCCTTTTTCCCAGAGTACATATTTACATGGGCAGATGGCTGATTCCTCCACAGCATCTGAAGATATCTCAGGCTGTCTTCTCTCCAGATACTTCCTGCTGCAGCTCCCTTTGTAATGAATGCTCCTCCATCCTCCCAACCCCTGCCTCCACGGGTCCAAAACTTCCCTGTCCTTCAAGGCCTCCTCTCTACCTCTTTCATGCAGCTGCCCTTGGAGCCTCCCTGCAGGCCCCAATCTGAGCCCACCCCACCCTGCTCGTACTGCCTCTGTGAGAGCCCTCCTCACATTCTACCTCGTGTAATTGTGCCGTTACATCCTATCTCCTACGCTAAGCAGTAGGTATCTGAAAGCAAAAACCAAGTATCATTTATCTTTGTAGCTACTCGCCTCCCTCCAAACATTTATAACACAGTACATGCTCAGTCATTGTTTTACTCTAATGACTGACACTTCAAAGCATAAATCAACCCTGCTAACTTCTAACGGTCTAACTAATACATATGGTCTGGCTTTTCTGTTTATTGGGTGAGCCTAAAATTTTGCAATAGTCGGTATATACTGGTAGGCCATGTCAAGGCCAAGTTTCCTTGAGCAATCACTGGCAAATAATACCTTGGAATATAGGTGAAAAAAAATGTCATTGCCTCATTACTTTAGCACAATACGTTTTTCACCAAGAAGTAATTTCATGAGTCACAGACCTCTTTCTTATGGCACCAGTAGCCACCTTACACAATGTACTAATGAAGAACTGTCATATGAAGCAGCAACAAAGGAAAGATCAAGTTCTGACCCACGCTGAGTTTTTGGAACAGCTGGGCTCTCTGCAAGCCAGGTCCACATTACCAGGAATGTTTGCTCTGGCCCCAACTACCCAAATCTTCAAAAAAAGGAGCTCACATTTTCCCCTGCCCTTCAATCAGTGTAATGGTTTAACAAATGTTCTAATTCAATAACCCAGTTGGCATGTTCTGAGCAGTTAACTATATACCCAGCACCATCACCTGCACCTGCTAGCTGCTTTTTAAGAAGGGCGATTCTAACACAAACAGTCCTAGAAAGAGATATGCAAAGGGTCCCTGTGACAAAGGCTATTACTAGTCCATAATAACCATTTTCACCTTCCTCATTAGAACGCCCCAATTTTATTAGGGGCAGAAACATACCCAGCTACTATTCTAAATTTCCTGACCTCCTTTTCAGCTATATGTGGCCATGAGACTAATTGTGGCCAAAGACAGTCAGCAGAAATATGGGGTCTTCCAGCAGGATTGATTAATAGGAGGTGACTCAGCCAGGAAGCTCACCCCTTTTGTCCTTCCTGCCATCCTCTGTCCTGGTAGGACTTGGGATGCTGCTGTAACAGCCATCACTCCAATACCCATCTTGAACCTTGAGGTGGCCTTGAGATGGGAGCCTTTGAGCAGAAAGATAGAAGGAGGCTTTCTCACTCCCAGATGATCCTATTAGGACACCATACCAGCCTCATCATGCCCATCTTTCATCTTCTTTAACAAGAGAAGATAAAATATTTAAGATAAACTATTGTTTGGGGCGCCTGGGTGGCTCAGTTGGTTAAGCAACTGCCTTTGGCTCAGGTCATGATCCTGGAGTCCCTGGATCGAGTCCCGCATCGGGCTCCCTGCTCAGCGGGGAGCCTGCTTCTCCCTCTGACCCTCCCCCCTCTCATGTACTCTCTCTCATTCTCACTCTCTCAAATAAATAAATAAAATCTTTAAAAAAAAAAAAAAAAAGATAAACTATTGTTTGATGGTTTTTGTGACAAAGAGCCAAACTGAATTCCTAGCCCTTGAACTTGGCAGCTTCACTGGCCATTGTACCTCGACCTGAGCATTAAAGCAAATTTCAGACCAACACTGTCTGCTCCAGGGGGTTGATTCGACCCTCACTGTGCACTCTATCTAGCTGAACTTGTTCTTCTACCTTGTTCTGAGATTGTTTGTTTTCCCTCCCAACTTTGATAGCTGCTTCAGGCCCTTCAACTAGGAACCACCTGGGTTCACCTGCTGGTTCCTAAATTTTAGCTGCCTTACCAGTTCTTTTCTCTACATGCTGCCTTGGTCTTAGAAAAATGACCTAGGTGAGGAAAACATATAGCCTCCAGCACTACAAAAACCCCATCAAAAAAGTCAGACCTTTTGCCCAGACACCACTTCAGAGGGAGAAAATCTGGAGGTCTCTGGATAGACAAGTGGATGCCAGAGCCACCACATACAGTTGTGCAAGTGGTACACTGCGCCATTTTAAGGGGTGTCATTCACATGGTATTCTACCATGTGTCTATGCATGGTCTAGGCTGTAGAAGTGGCCCTGTACTCACTGTTTAGTGGGCACAAGTCAGAGTGGAGCTAGCAATGTTGGGTGGGCCCATTGGCTCGTCAGGCAAAGTGTCATCTCCTGCTACTGTGATTCCCTTATTGCTAATAATACCACATCCAAAACACCCAGGAAACTGCCACAAATGATACAGCTGACTCTTACCTGTGCTGCTCTACTTCGGAAAAACTGACTCGTATCATGCCCCTGCAAACTGGAAAGAGTCGTGTATGAACAGTTGTAACAGGAACTCTGAAGAAATTCATTATTGCCATTCTTAGCGATAACAATAAAGGCATAATTATCATAGCACATTCATCTGTTTACTCCTTAAATAATTATAACCTACTCTGAAGTAGAAATTATTTATAGTATGATTTAATTGATAGAGAAGGGAAACTCAGAGAAATAGATGATTTTCCTAAGATTTGTTCGCCTGGAAGAGGAGAAGCAGAGTTTAAACCCAGGACCTCCAGTTATAAAGCCAATGTTCCTTCATTAATGTGTTCACGCATTAATGGCTTGGGAGCTAATCATTATTATCATCCTCATTTTATTATTAAAGAAAAATTTTAAGATGGATAGCTTCATGTATTTAACCAAGGAAAATGGCAGAATCTGGACTTTGAGCCCAAATCTCTGGATCCTGGGCTCCTTCCACCACCAGAGTGTTACATTTTTCAAATCACTCTTACTCACATGATCTTCAAACTAATTCATCCAACCCCAATCCCATGGCTTCTTTTGTTGGACTATGGGAAGGCATCCCAAAAGGAAGTGAACCATAAAAAACGAGTCTGGTGCAGATGAGGACTGTCATTCAAGTGCCTCTGCAGGGTCCACCAGCTCACCTTGTGCTCTCAGCAGCTGGCCACTCAGCACAACACCAGGCCCAGGTCCCTGCCCCCAGGGGGACATACTCCACCAGAGAGACCAGAGCCAATCAGTGCAGACTGAGGCCAACCTGAATTCACCAGTAAAGGCTGAAAAGAAAACCACATTGAAACCAACTTGGGAGACACTATCCAGTTCAGAGGAAGAGGCGGCAGAGACCACCAGCGTCTGCCATGGAGACAGGGATCAAGCATGAGAGGAGTGAGTACTATTACCATACAGGCTTGATGGCCCAGGTACGTAAGGACAGAGTCGTTCCTAATGCAGAGACAGGTGAAATACAGTGTGAGCCTCAGAACCATCTCCAGAAAGGTTTGGGACCAGGGCCAACTAGATTGATTTTTTTTTTTTTTATATTTATTTAATTTTAACCTCAGAATATTCACCACCTGCCCTCTCTCTTCACTCTTACCCCTATATCCTCCAAACACACAAATTTGCGCGCACGCACACACACACACACACACACACACTTTATTCCTACGAAGTCAGCCTAAATGAGCACACAAAGGTCAGGAAAATCTTAAGAGCAAACAGCTCACACAATGATTATGTGTAGAAGGAGGCATGTGTGAACATGGGACCAGGGTGGCCCTACCAGCTTTGCCTTTGTTCAGAGCTTATTAAAGAGAGAGGATTTTAGAAAGGAAACATTTTTATTAGACTTGACAGACACAGAATCCCAGGCAGGCCAGGAGAGGAAGAGCAGACTCTAAGATCTGAGAGGCCCCTGAAGACTGAAGAGCAGAGTCAGAGCTATCACTCACAAGCTGCACTAACATTTGCTCCAGCCCAAATCCCACACCCTGGCCTGAAGCGAGGACCCTGAGAGCATTTCTGAGCAAGACCAAGGAACAAAGCACAAGAGGTCTCAGAAAAAAATGTAAGAAATTTTCCTGCCAAATCAATTTGTATTGGTCCAGTTCTCTGTCTTTAGAAGTTGTCTTAGAGACATGGCCTTTGTCACCACAGACCTTTAGAAGGTCCTGGTCCAACTTCACCCATCAACCAAACAACCCCAAGGGGAAAATGAGGTCCAAAAAGGTGATGTGACTTGTTCAAGGGTACACAGACAATTCATGGTAGAGTCACGACCAGAAGTCAAAGTCTCAAATACTTGCGAGAAACCCACCTCTTTCCCCCTGAGAGCTGCCACTTAGAGACACCACCCAGATTTTCATGACTGCTCAGCACGTGGAGACTCCCATAGACCAGCGTATGAGACAGGATTGGATTTGCCTGCATATAACAGAGAAGCTACAAATAAGAGTGCATATTGCTCAGTGATATAAAAGAAGTCAAGAGTAGACAGTCTAGGGACAGTATGGAAGCCATGCAAAGTTGTCTGGGACTCAGGCTCCTCCCAGCTCACCACACCACCATCTCTGGAGTATAGCTGTTGTTCTCATGGCCCAAGATGCTTGCTAGAATCCCAGCTTAGACCTTTGACAAAAGAATGGAGGAAAAGTAAGAAAAAAGATTTGTGTGCTTCCTGTAAGGACACTCTTGAATTTATTCACAAAACTGGTATCACTGCTCAAAACTTCAGTCAATCAAAAGTCCCCTTCACAGCTACAAGGAGACTGGGGAAGGTAGCCGTGTAATCATTGGCAATATGCTCATCTCCTTAATGATGCAGGGAAGACAGATATGGGGGACAAGGTGGGTCTGTGCCATACCCAGAGCCAGTCATCTTAGTCCCCAACTGAAGGGAAATGGGTAAGAGAAGCCACATCAGTAAGTCAAAGAAGACTCATGCCCTAATGGCATCTAAAGTAAGAAGAACATGAATTAGCAGCAAGGAGAAAGGAGAGAGCTTTTCATGGAGGAAATCACCCATGCAAAGACCCAGAGGAGGGGACATTAAAAGCTAATGCAGTAGGAGAAATACTTCTAAGATCAATGGCAATGGAGAATAATCTGAGGAGCAAGGTGGGGAGGTAGGTTGGGGGAGGCATTTGTAACTTTTCAAGACCTAAATACCAACACCTAATTTTTAATCATCCAGTCAACCAACATTTATTGAGTACCTACTGTGTGGCAAGACCTCTGCCTACTCGAGTAAAAGAATGAAGAAGGCACTATTGGACATCTGGACATCTATTTCCTTCTTCTCCACCAACTCCTACTCATCCTTAACTCTTAGCTTAGCATTGGCAATAGTCATCTTAATAGCTCACCTATACAGAGCACTTACTTATATGCCGGATGCCATGCTGCCTGCTTCATGGGGAGTAAATGACTATTGCCAAAGCTAAGCTAAGAGTTAAGGATGAGTAGGATGAGCTGTATATCCTGGCAAGGCATTTATCTTCTCTGAACCCCAACCACCTGATCTGTCAAATAGGGCTGATAATGATAATAGTAGCACCTACTTGCTAGGATGGCTGAAAAGATCAAATGAGATACTCCCCATGAAGCAGGCAGCATGGCATCTGGCATATAAGTAAGTGCTCTGTATAGGTGAGCTATTAAGATGACTATTGCCAATGCTAAGCTAAGAGTTAAGGATGAGTAGGAGTTGGTGGAGAAGAAGGAAATAGATGTCCAGACCGAAGGAATAAGATCTGCAAAAGACCTGAGTCCCAGAGCATCAGCAGGAAAGAGCAACAGTGGGGAGCACTAAGAGAGGAGAAAAGCTGGGCCAGCTCAGGCAGGCCTTGCAGGCCAGGTGAAGGCATTTGGACGTTAACCAAGAGCAGCAGGGAGGCATCAGAGCAAGGGAGCTGATGTAATCAGGCTGTCATCTTAGAGAGATCACTCTGACTGCTATGTAGTGAATGAACTGACCAGACGCAACACTGAGGGCCTGTGCCAATCAGGAGGTGGTTAGCTTTGTGACAGACAGTGGTGGCTTGAACCAAGGTATTAGCAATGAAGATAAAATGCATGGATTCAAAAGATATCAAGGAAGTGGGATCTATTAAGACCTGCTCACGGTTATATCCAATTTGACACATGCCCTTGGTACAACCTCTTGAACAATCGAAATCCTGCACAAAGCTTGGAAGTTGTTCCATTATCTGTCACCCTAGTCCCTAGTCCTCAACAGAAAAAAAAATGTCACCTAGAGACAGCATAAGTCTTCATCGGCAAAGGGCGCATATAATTTCTAGCGGGTAGAACTAGGTAATAACCAATCTGCTAAAAATGATTCAAGAATTTAGGGGATGCCTGGATGTCTCAGTCGGTTAAGCGTCCAACTCTTGATCTCAGCTCAGGTCTTAATCTCAGGATCACGAGTTGAGGCCCTGCATTGGGCTCCACGTTGGGCATGGAGACTACTTTAAAAAAAAAAAAAAAAAAATTTTTAATGATTCAGGAATTTAGAAATACACTGCTGGAAGCTGAACCACAAGTCCAGAGAAAAACAACTCTGTAACAGCCCTCTATACCTAGGGAAATGCCCCATTTCTGGCACTCAAGGCTTCAGGTGAATACTAGTATCAATCTGTATATGGGACGCTATTCAGTGACTCCATATTTATCCTTCAAAAGAGGGCATTTTTAAGAAAGGAGGTGGTCTCTTTGATATTACATCAAGACAAAAGGCAGAAAATGGGACTCTCTGCCAGCCAAACCCAAATCATACGCAGGTTGGTTTTCTCCTCTACCAAAGGGTGGAGCGTTCCTATGAAATCTTTGATAAACGAAATGGCATAAAGCCAAGGAGTTTCCATTAATTCATATGGAAACATTCTTGAGCATTGCCAGACCCCAAAATTACCCTCCCTCAGGCTTTCTGATACCTTAGGGCACATCTCGCTAATGGATGCACAAAATAAATCAAGATGAAGCACAGAGGCTCACCAGACACGGGGCACAGCCCTGGCGGCTCGAGGCCGACACGCGGCCGCTGGGATCCGGCTGCCTCTGAAACGGCTGCTGCAAAAGCAACGCCGGACGCTATTTTCGCTTTTCGCCTTTTGTCGTAAAAGTGAAAATCTTCTTCCGGTTTCTTTCCATTAGCGAGAACAGTACTCACGTGGGTCCTTCCTAAGAGCGAAGTGACGTAGCACGAACTTCCGAAAAGCAGGGAATGCCTGTAATTGCTCTTCTTTTTGGCTGCCTAATATTCACCACCCCGCAACACCCACAACACGCACACACAGTCATTTGTGCCAACAGTCCCTAATGTCCTCCTAAGGAATCACTTACCTCCAACGGCAAGTGGTTTTACTGGACTGTCAATGCAGTTTCCAGGAAGTGAGCCCATAATTCCAAGGTAAGCCAGCTGAACTCAGAACTTTGGACTTGGTCAGAAATGGAACAAAACATAAAACACCAGAAAGGGCATAACCACATTCCTTCCATCAGCATCTCCTAGTAGGGCCATTGAAACATTCCTACTTCCAGACCCCTGGTGCCCTGAATATCTGCCCTTTTATGAACCTGTTCTCAAGTCCTTCCTATTGATTCTGTGAGCTTCCTGATGCTATTGCCATAAATTCCTTTTCTGCTGTTAAAAATCCTAATTAATAGAATTACCATGAGCTTTAGAACACATAATTCTGACTCTAAATTTCACATCTGGCATTCACTAACTCTGTGTCTTTGGCCTTAGTTTTCTCACCTATAAAATAATATAACATACCTTATAAACTACTTTTAGAAATAAGTTAGATACTACATGCCAAGCACCTGGCTTAGTATCTGGTTCAGAAGTAATAAGCCACTAGCTAATATTAATTTCCTTCCAACCTTTCTTCCTCTCAGCTAATATCATATAGATTTGGTTTTGATATTTCATATGACTATTTAGAGCCAGGGAAATCATTAGAATGATTTTAAGTTCATTTAGGTCAAGTTTAATCATGATGTCCAACTGAGATTCAGTTGTGCTCCTAAAAAAAAGTATAAGAAAACAAAATGTAGATGAATGGGACAGATTATACCTAATCTCTACATCAGTAGGGATAAGGTAGGTTATGCTGCAGCAACTAACAACCCCGAAATCTCAGTGGCCTTTAACGACAAATGTTTATCTCTTGCTCACTCTACATTTCCATTATGAGTTGGCTGGGTATCTGCTCCAGTTCATCCTCACCCCGTGTATTAGAGAAAAACAAAGAAACAGAACCAATAGAATATGTACATAGAGATTCATTTTAAGGAATTGGCTCACATGATGGTGGGGCTGGCAAGTCCAGTATCTGTGAAGCAGACCAACAGGTTGGAAATTCCGATAAGAATTGATGTTTGCAGTCTTGGGTCTGAATTCCACAGGGTAACAGGCTGGAAACTCAAGCAGGGTCTCTATGTTATAGTCTGGAAGAGAATTCCTTCCTCTTTGAGAAACCTTAGGCTGCTCTTAAGGACTTCAAATGATTGGATGAGGCCCAATTATGGAGGATAGTCTGCTTTACTCAAAGTCTACTGATTTAAGTGTTAATCACATCTAATATATATATATATATATATATATATATATATATATATATATATATATATATATATATATATATATATATCTTCACAGCAACATCTACACTGGTTGTTTGACCAAACAACTAGGTACCATAGCCTAGCCAGGCTGACATATAAAATCAACCATCTACCCAGTCTTAAAAAATCATCCAGTATCTCAAATGTTATCTGTCACTGTGACAAAGGGAAAGAGAACATGGAAAACCACACTAGCTCTTAACATTTTCAACCAGAACTGATACATACCACTTTCACTCACATTTTATTGCCCACAGCAAGTCACAGAGCCATGCCTAACTTTAATGGAGTTGGGGAAGTATAATCCTACCATAGCCCAGAACAGAACCAAAATATTTATGAGCAGCCTTAATGAACACCACAGCTTTATAATCTCATCCCCTTGATTTTTTAAAAGAATACCATTGCCCTTGCTCCTTTCCCTCCTAAATTTTCTGCCTTCATAGTACACAGAGATCCCCTAAAGGAAGACAGGACAGGGACAACCATTAATATAAACTCATCTCATTAGACTTCTTACCACAGGGTTCTCAGCCCCTGAGAGTCCGGTCAGAAAAGGGTCCAGGAGGTTTTAGATTGTCTACTGTGAGAAGCAGTAATACCTCTTACTCTGTACCATTCTGAAATCTTCTAGTGCTTTGAAAATCCTATAAGAAAGAGGGTCATATTTCTTGGCAGAAATGGGACAGATGGGAGAAGCATCTAAGTTATGATTTCTGAAAGGATTTTCAAACATCTTTATCCTGCTCTAGGACTTATGCCAGATTTCCCTCCTGCATTCATCTAGAGGAATTTTCATAGACAATTTATATGAAACAAGGATCTGTCTCTTGGTGCACAGTCAGCTCAGAAGTAGCCTCTTTCCCACCTTCTGCTTCCAAAAAGTAGATTGGTTGATTTATTTTATCCTGCTGAGGCAGCCAAGCCTAATTAGCATCGTTGGTTTCAAATAATCTGTGCTTCTCTTTAAAAAGAAAAAGAAAAAGGTCATCTTGTTACAAAATGTTCGCAAATGTTGAGCTAATCATTCTTTACTTGACTCCCTTGTTGGCAATAGGTGACAATGATAACCCCCTGAGGAGGGTAGGTAGAGCTGATTCTGGTGCCAATGATAACATGGCAATGACGTCTCCACTCCATAGGGGTGCAATAAGGATCGAATGAGCTAATGCTTGGGAAGAGCTCAGCACAGTGCCCAGCTGCAACCACGCTCAGTGGACGGCAGATGTTCTTATGGGCAGTTCTGCTGCTTTGCTGCAGGTGGGTGCATGCTCAGGGCTCAGCCCCTAGAGGCAGATAATCCAGAGTTTGATTCCTGACTCAGCTGCTCAGTAGTCATGGGACCCCAAGCGTGTTACTTAAATCTATGCTTCAGTTTTCTCCTCTCTAAAATAGAAATAAGCATAGAAAATACCACATAAGATTATTGTGAGGATGAAAAATGGATATAAACAAAGCACTTAGCATAGGACTGGCCCAGCCTATGTGCATAATAAGTGCTATTAGCCACAACTAATACGAAAATCAAGGCCCCAACTGGGTTGTGGTCCCCCTACTCAGTTCTTTTCAAAACAACATTTATCCTTTTAGGGGCAATGGCTTTCAAACTCAGCCCAAGGAGCATAGGTCCCCCCCAGAGGAGGAAGGGGAAAGAGAGACCATACAGCTTCACTCCTCCTATAAACAGAGAAGTTCTGCTTTTATCTGTTCCAGAAACTGATACTGCACACAATTTCATCACTGAAAGGGTGCTACTGTGGAAGAGTATTTGAAAATCTGTTCTCTATCACACCTCACCTTCTCGTGCTTGGGTCAGATGATCAGAAATGAGGAAAACAGAAATAATCATTTATTCTTGATTCTTGTATTTGTTCACTTATTTATTCATTGTTTTCATTCATTCTTTTGTGCTTTTTTTTTAATTTGGCCAGATCCCCAGCTAGGCCCCAGAGTTACAGCCATGAGCAAACAACACAGTCCTTGGGGTCAAGCAGGCCACTTTCCAGTGTAAGAGATAGACAAGGAAACAGGCCGTGATGCCCAGAGTCAGGAGAATCATGATGTAGACATGTATGTGGTACTGAAGGAGAAGAGTATCCAAAAGTCTTTGGGGTCAAGAGAGACTTTTAGGGAGAGAAAGCCTAAGGGTGTATGGGAGAAAGAGAGGCAGCACATTTTCTAGGTAGAGACTCAAAGGTGAGAAAGAACACGGTAAATTTAGGAAATGCAGGCCGACCAGCAGTTGTGAAGGCCAACAGGTAGGACACAAAGGAGAAAAGAAGTACTTCCAAACAATGAGCATCCAAAACCCAAGGCCAAAGTCCTCCCATCAGGATGGGCGATTCCTTTGCAGCAGATCAGGTTATAAATTCACTTAATGACTTCAGCCAAGAACCTGGCATCCCAACATGTCCCCTCCAGGGAGTAGTTTCTTGAAAGATTCTTAGTCTCTTTAGCAAAAGGACATTCTTTGGCTGCTTGGTTTTAAAGGCACATGCTGGGAACAGACCAGGACAGCCACTCTGGGAGAACCTTACCTGAGGAGACATGGCTGCAACTGACACAGCCTTCCCTCGACTGGGGCCAGTTCCTGAATGAAATCACTGAGCCATTGCAAGGCCTTTGCAAGACTTTCAAAGGTGAGCTCTTCCCAGAGCACAGACCAGGGCTGAGAAATGCAAAATTTGCTGGATGAATCCAAGCTTCTCCAAGCAGGTGCAACAAGTGTAAATGTTCTCAGATTGTGAATGAGGCCATGACTAATTCTCACTTCATACACCCAGAATCCCAGCCAAGAGTCAAGAGGTTCACTTCTTCCTGTATCTCAGTGATGAGAAAATGCAGGCCACCCCTCAGGAAAGAACCTGGGCATGATATCAAGGTGGAGATGCATTGTTACCTTAATGGTGTTGAGGTAATAATAATTACAATAATAGTAATAACTAACATTTACCAAGCACATACTCTATGCCAGGTACTGTAATAAGCACTTAACATAAATTAAATTAACTCATGTCAGGAACTCCATGGAGCCATTAATACCACTACCCCAGGGGCGCCTGGGTGGCTCAGTGAGTTAAGCAGCTGCCTTCGGCTCAGGTCATGATCCCAGGGTCCTGGAATCGAGCCCCATGTTGGGCTCCCTGCTCAGTGGAGAGCCTGCTTCTCCATCTCCCTCTGCCTGCCACTCTGCCTACTTGTGCTCGCTCTCTCTCTGTCAAATAAATAAATAAAATCGTTAAAAAAAATACCACTACCTTAATTCTACAAAAAAAACCAAAAAGATGTCCAGAAAGATGAAGGGTAGGTAGATGTAGGAAGCAAAAATTACAAAGAGTTTGCAAAAGCTCTAAAACAAAATAAACAATATCCATATGTAAAAATACTAGCATTTTTAACAAAATTGACTGCATAGACCTCAGATTACCCATCACACACAGAACTACCCAGAGGCACCTGTAGCATATCAAGGCAACCTGTACTCAAATGGGCAACTATGAAAGCCATGAGAGAAGTTCAAGAAAAATGCTTTGGCTTTCAGAGAGAATCTACTCAGCAAGAGGGTATTGGGGAAGGTTTTAGGAAAGAGGTGACCTCTGAGATCTTGAAGAACTGACAAGACATCAGTTCCAGGTTAAGGGAAAGGGGGGGGGGGTGTGGAGTAGGTCCCAGGAAGAGCAGAAAGTGGATTGTGGATAGAGGCATGGTTCCAGGGGATTCCAAGCACACCCTCAGAGCCACAGGAGGGTCTGAAGCCCTCTCCCACTTCATCTCGGCTTTTTATTTATTTCACACATTGAGCTTTTACACGCAACTTCATTTGAAGAAACAGTTCCATTGATCTCCATTTTCAGACCATAGCACCAAAGGTTAGGGAAAATATTGAGGAGGAAGGGAATGGTAGGTTGGAGAAAGAGCACAAAGAGCTTCAGTCTGGACATTGACCCCGGCCCCCAACACACACACCACCGTCTCCATTCCCTGCCCTCAGCAGACGTCACTAGTGGAACTTGTAATTCCTTCCCGCTGTTCCCAGAGACTCAGAATCCTTCCATAACCAGCACCCCAGACATCAGAAGTGGCCCATGATAGAGCTAAGCGAGGGAATGTGGACTTTTTTCTGTAGACAACAGAGAACTCAGTGTTTTTGAATCATTGTCCCTAAAAGTTCCTCCACTTCTAAACAGTGGTATTGCGATGGGGCCAAGAGTCTGTGGCTAGGCCCCACTTGTAGGCAGACCTCATCTCAAAGAAACCTGCTTAGGTGACTTCCTCGGTTCCCTGAGCTTCCCTCCGACAATAAGCTCCAGATCCATGGGCAATAAGTTGGTCAATGGAATAAGAAGTGAGAGAGGGCTTTCACAGTGTCGCAAGACCCACCCAGGTGTGATTCTTTCCATTAGCACACAGTGTGAAGTATTCCTCAGTTTATTACACTAGTACCAGGAAATTTGGAGATCCAGGAGTGGAGGGGAGTAAGGGCATCAGCCTCATAGTCCAGAGATGGCAGGTGATGGAGTGATGGGACCCCCTCTGGAAGAGGGGTAGGAACCAGGGTCATATGAGCAGTAAGAAAAGAGAAGGAACTGTATTAATACAAACTTCTACTGTTGTGGGCACTTGGGTGGCTCAGTTGGTTAAGCAACCGACTCTTGATTTTAGCTCAGGTCTTGATCTCAGGGTCATGAATTCGAGCCCCACATTGGGTTCCATGCTGGGCATAGAACCTACTTTAAAAACAAAACAAAAGCTTCACCTACTCTTCTTGGTAGAAAGAACAGGTTCTGGAGATATAACTTTGCTCTGCTATATATAGCTGTGTGTTTGGGCAAGTCACGTCACCTCTCTGGGCCTCAGCTTTCTCATTTATACCATGGGGTAATCATTTCATTTCCAGGGAACATTTGTTGCTTATTCCCCTTTCTTCTGTCAAGAGCATTAGAATTTGCTTTGGATACAGCCTTGAAGGACCTGCACATCAAGATGCCTCAATATTCCCCTCAAGACACTCAACAGTCAAGGAGTGTCATATGCTTCAGGCTGGGCCCATCAGACACCTTCACTCTAGAATGGGGATCCAAAGCAAAGTAACACACTGAAAACAGCGCAAGACAAGGTAGAGCAAAGGCAGAACCCTGAAGAGACTGCTCTTTCATTCCTATTCTCTTGTCCCAGAGCAGCTCTGGGTCCTATCACTTTGGGCCCCCACCAGTCCCTTTCTAAAAAATTCCTCTCAATTCCCAAGTGAGCCAGAATCACCAGGAACCCTGGCTGATACAGGAAGTGTCGAATGAGGAGAGGTTGTGTGAGAAAGTGCTTAGAGAACGTTAAGAATTTAGACAATGCTAGGTGGTGTTCTCTAGAATGTTCCATAGCATCTACTACCTAACAGTTTCATTACATGATTATTGAACCAAGTTTGCTGAGTGTGCCCCCTGTCCTTGGACACAACCTTCCAGGGGTTCTTTTGGCCTTTTGTGTTCTCCTGGACAGAGCTACTTATCATTTCCCCTTTGTATCATCTGCAGGTCACAGAGCACTGAGTCACCAGAACATCTTTATCACACAATGGTCAAAACCCTCTGTCTCTTTTCTCTCTGCTTTACTTCCTTTATTCCAGACACTTCCTTGGCAGACTAATGTAAAATGAAAGGCCACGGGGGAAAAAATACTTTCACCCTCAGTTCACACCAAAAGTCTGTGGGGTACTGAAAAGAGTGATGACCAGATGCCTGTGGGTCTTTGTTACTAATCGGCTGTGTGATGAGGCAAGTCATTTGTCCCTCCGGACTTCAGTGTTCTCGTCTGTCAAATACGAGCTTTTAGTGAGAAAATCTCTAAAGATTCCTCTAGAGCTGAAGGTCTGTGAAATGATTTGGCCCCACCTGGCTTTCATGCCCCTTCATCTTATGGGCCCCATCTTCAATGCAAAGAGACCAGGAACCCCTTCTCTGCCTGGGCCATTTTGGATCCATGCCAGTATTTCTAAAACCTCTTTAAACCCTAAAATACTAAATAAGTTCCACTGAGAACATTTACCTCATTCTTCCTCAAGGAAAAGATCATATCTTAAAAGAAATAAAACCTTTGCAATAAAAACTGAACCAAATGATTTAATTAGAGATCACAGAAAAGAAATATAGAAAAAAAAATCAGATTTTATTACAGAAAACATATAACTGAGAATTTTCCCAAATGCTGGTAGCATATTTGCAAGCTGTTCAAAATGAGAAACAGTGCTCCACAGCACAGTGTTGAGAAATAATAATAAAATGAAACTGTCCAACGTTTCACAAATACATCCATTCCTGTAAGATGCATTGTCAAAATAGATCATTCTATCTGTCTCAACAAGTCAGCCTGCCCTGGTGAGAACTGCATTTCCAGTTCCTGTTGCCGTAGAAAAGGAAGCACTAAGCTTTGAATGGCCTCACACTGAACTATCGAAGTGGTTAGGGCCCCCTGATTTGAGAGAGAGAGAGAAGAGAACAGAAGATGAAGTACCCGTCATTTACGAGATCTGTATTTTGGGATTCCCTGTATGAAACCAGAGTAGCCTCATCACCAGGTTGCAGCCCTTCAAAACCCATCGTTTCTGCTCCTAGGACAAACCCGTATGTCAGCACCGCAGGACCAGCCAGAGTCCAGGAACGGCTGTGGGGTGGAATTCGCTCCCAAAGCCCTGACTAACTGTAAAAGCTGCCACCAGACGAGGAGAAAGGAGAACCACAGCTGTGCAGGGATGTGAGCTCTGAGGTTGGCCGAGCCAATGCTGACCCCTCCTGAGGGCTGTGGGCCTGACTGCATTACCTATGGAGGGCAGGAGAGGTTTTTCCTTTGCATTTGGGTCCCCCTAGTGGAACACTGGCTGGGTCTCCTTAAAGGAGGCATGTGGGAAGATAGAACTGCCCCGGAAAGTTCAAACCAGCCGCCAAAAACTTCTGGCTGCCTTTCCCACCACCCAAATGGCCCATCAACACATAATTTGTTCCTGCTGTTTACCCAGCAACAGAGGGCAGGGAAGTGCAGGAGGAATGGGGCATCACCCCTTTCTCTCAAGGTACTCATAATGTGGGGGAAAGGGACAACAAGCCTAATAAACATACAATGACCAGCAAACACCATTACTCATAACAGCAGATGTGTAAGGAGGTCACATTATGACGTAACCGTTCAGTGGGAGAGCCTCGAAATCAGACTGCCTGAGTCCCTATGCTGGCTCCTCTGCTCGCTATCTCAGTGATCTTGAGCTTGTTCATTCAACAGATACATTCGGAGCACTTAATATATACCAAGTACTGATCTAGGCACTAGGGATACAGACAAAAAAAAAAAAATTTATTCCAAAAAAAAAAAAAAATCCCTGCCTTGTGGACCTTGCATTCTTCATCTGTGAAAAAATGATGTTCAAAGCACCTATCCCAGAGGTTAAATAAAATAACCTTAGCACCTAGGCCTGGCACAAGATAAAAGCTCAGTACTGCTTACTTTTGTTATCATTCTATTTGTAGCCTCTGGAGTCTATATTTTGCTTCAGAGTCCTTCCAAAGTTATAAGTCAATGGGGCAGACATCCTGGGCTGGAGTCGAAGCAGCTCAACTTCTAAGTAGCCCTGAACCCTAGAGAAGGTGCTTTTGACAGCCTGAGCAACACTTCATCTCCGGAAGTGCTGATGTGATGGGTCAAGCTCTCAGACTCTTCTGGGCCACGTTTAGTGGTTGAGGAGTTCCCTGTGTATAAATAGATTGTGCATCTGTCTGTCTGTCCAGCTCACTCAATCCCAAAGTCCCCGCTGTCTGTATTGGTTATGAGTCCCAGTTCCATTGTTCCTCTCATCACATGAGCATGCTGGTCGTGGTTCCTGCTCCCATGAGAGTGGACATAATGAAGTAAGATCCCAATGTATAGATTTGAAGTCATTCTGCAGTAGGAAACCCCACAGGCCTAAAGCCCAATGTGTGAGCTGTAACAGAGCTTTGCTGGAGAAGACTGTCCCAGGAGTCACTATCCCAACTAACAACAAGGTCATATCATTTGGATACCTCTCACCTTCAGAACCTCACAGGGAAGAGGAGTAATTGCATTGGCAGGGCAAGATCTGGCATTTCTGGGTCCTACACTCAAACATCATTACACGTTTTTAAATCCTATCTTTAACCTTAAGAAAGGAATTGGTCTCCCTGAGATATCTTGAGTCCGTTTGAGCCTTTATACTCTAAGACCCATTGTTAAGAGACAGAGGTCAGGCCTATGGCAAGAGAAAGCAGAAGAAAGGGATAGAGAGCATGATTGTTTTCCAGGGTAGGTTAACATTAGAAACTGGCATAAATGCAGATAGCTTTCTGTATATGCTTAGTAAAAATTAAAATTAAAATGAGTCAAAGAGGGGTGCCTGGCTGGCTTAGTCAGTGGAGCGTGTGACTCTTGATTTCAGGGTCATGAGTTCCAGCCCCATGTTGGGAGTGGAACCTACTTAAAAAAAAAATGTGAATCAAAAAGTAAAATGCCATCGAAATCAGAAATCTAAACTCAAGACCTAATTCTGCCTTTGTGGTAGACAATAGAGCTACTCACAAGTGTTCCCATTTCTCTTTCCAGGCACATTGGGGAGATTGCCCTTCCCTGCTCCCTTGAAGTTAGATGAGGCCATGTGACTTTGACCAATGAAATGTGAGTGGAAACAATGTGATTCATTACCTGGCAAAAGCATTGAAGAACATGATTCTCTATATTCTCTTTTCCCTTCTGCAGCAACTGCAGAAGCATTGCTGATATATTTGAAAAGCCTGAAACTCTTAGCCATCACATGGAGGACAGCTTTTCCAGCAGGTTTCCCAGACCCTCAGTGGATTTTACAGAAGAAGTAAATTTTTATGTTGTGAAGCTACTGAGATTTTTAGGGTTATTTGTTACCAAGCATAACTTAACCTATTCTGACTGATACATCCTCTTACTAACTGTATGATTTTAAGTAAGTTACTTAACTTCTCTAAAGCTCAGTATCCTCATTTGTAAATGGGGCTAATAATAGTTCTTAGCATCCCTGTGAGGATTGAGTGTTAAATGTATCTTCCAGAACTTACTAAACTATTAAGCATTATACAAATTAAATAAATTAACTGAACATTCCTGTTGTGCAGACACCATTCTAGACAAACAGAGATAAATAAATGAGGTCTCTACACTATAGGAATTCACAATCTTTGTGTAAATCACTGTGCTTGTTCTCTGAGTATCAAAAGTGAAAATACAATCTTGGTAAGCTCATGGTCTCAGAATAAAAAAAGACAAGAGGAATCCCTCTCTCCCACCAAAGAATCAAAGGAATAGAAGTGAATGGTATCATTCTGTCTGTTTTATTCAAACCTACAAAAAGATGCACAAATGACCTAGCAGCTGTCTGCAAAATATGCAATTATCCTTGAACTCCATTCTCTATTTTTACCTTAATCTCATTGCTTCTTTTTCTCAATATGTATCTTTAACCTGGACCTCTTTGGCAGGATTCAGGCAGGCAATCCTATCAGTTTGACACTTCCACCTGGATGGTTAATATCATCTCTAGCTCAAGTAACCTAACACCAAGCTCAGCATTTTACCCTGAAATTCTAGCTCCTCTTCCTCCTCTGTTCCTATACACCCAGTCTTTGAGATTAGAAAACCCATTGCCATGTTTAATTTCTTGCTTTCCATATCCCAAGTCCAAATAATTTTCCAAGTCCTAAAAACATCATCTCCAAAATCTTTTGCTGAGGGTGTCTGCCTTTCTATGCCTACCACCAGACACATTTCTGTACTATTGCCAAAAGGAAAGAGTCCCTTGGGAGGGTCTGGCTGGCTCAGTCAGTGGGGCATGTGACTCTTAATCTTGGGGTTGTGAGTTTTCGAGCCCCACATTGTGTGTAGAGATTACTTAAAAATAAAATCTTTTAAAAAAAAAAGAAGAAACAGGGGCGCCTGGGTGGCTCAGCCGTTAAGCGTCTGCCTTCGGCTCAGGTCATGATCCTGGAGTCCCAGGATCGAGTCCCGCATCGGGCTCCCTGCTCGGCAGGAAGCCTGCTTCTCCCTCTCCCTCTCCCCCTGCTTGTGTTCCCTCTCTCGCTGTCTCTCTGTCAAATAAATAATAAAAAAAAAAGAAGAAGAAGAAGAAACAGTTTCACTTTAGTGTGCTCTACATTCTTCTCTAAGAGCAGCCTTGATCTTCTGTTATAAAATCTTTTAATAATTTTCAACCTCCTGCTAAATTAATTCAAGCAACTCATCAAACTCAAATTCCCTCCACAATCTATTCCTGACAATGTTTCAGGAAATATTTTTCAAGTACCTTGTGTGCCAGACCCACCCATTGTCTAAGCCCCAAGGATACAGAGCAAGACTAGTCCCTACCCTTAAGGAGCCTATAGTGTCCATGGCAACACACCTCTCAGATCCCCTTGGAGAGAACTTGCTGCAAGGAGCATAGTTGACAGCCCCCAGCTGCCCTGCTCCATGGATACCATGAAACCCACTCCATGGGTGCTCCCAGCCAGTGGCTGAGCATAGCTGGGGTTCCAGAGCCAGCCCATTTCTACCCAGTGTGGGGTTCTCCTAATGGGTAACTTTGGTTCAGCAGCTCTCCATTGGCCTGGCCAAAAATCTCTTGGAACCATGCTATGGTCTTTGGCTTTTTCTACCCATCCTTCCCTCCCTCTCTCCTTTCAACCTGTAGTGATGGATATTGTGTGAGGCAGGCAGGCACAAAGTGATATAGAAGCATAGAGGAGGAAAACCTCAAACTGAATCCAGGGAAGGGGAATTTCAGGGAACAGTAGGACATGAGACCAGGCTGAACCATGAAGGATGTAAAGTTGATTTCATTTGCCTCCACTTTGTTCCTAGTACCCTACACTCAAATTTAGCATACAGATGAAGAGTCTGAATTTTTGTTCCATATACCCACAAATTTCCTCTACCATCACTGGCATTTTGAGGGAGCAATAAATAGCTCCATGTTTCCACTTTGAATTCTAAATTAGAAAATAGGAGTTCCAGGTGGGGGTTCAAAATATTCCCTCTATTACTAAAAAGATGGGGGGATGAGACTTCCTCTGAGAGCCAAATGGACCTGCTGGCTGGACTCTGCTCCTTTGGGATCTCCTGAGACCACTGCTAGACACTTTAGGTTTTGCTTCCAGAAGTTTCTGAAATGGGTTAGAAAAAAACATGCGTGGACTAAGTGAACTAAACGGACTTATCCATCCTAATCCAATCAGCTGAGGTGGTTAGGGTAAACCTTCCCACAGGAGAACCAAGAGGAACACCTGCTCCCTGAGGGAAGTTCATTCCCAAGGGGAAGAAAGGTGAATATGATTCAGACACACCCAGTCCATTCTTTCCACAGCTCCCAATCAGATAAGTCACCCTACCTCCCCTGCAACAGAGAGAGAACAGAAATCAAATTGAATTTCTTTAACACAGAAGGAAACATCAGAAGTGGGGAAGAAATGTTCTTCCCTAACTTTCTTTAGCTTTTTGCTCTCAACTCAACCTCCTTCATTGTTAAGACCATGGTCAACTACAGTGTAGCTATGGCCCTCAGAAGGCGATCACCATAACATGAGGCTGTACCTTCAGTACCGAACGCCACTCCTGGGACCACAGATGAGTGGTTTAGACATTGCTTCCAGAAGGCTCTGAAATGTATCAGAACAGAACCAAAATTCAATCAACGCCAGACCCAAGGCTAAAAATTCCCTCTCTGTTCCATTTTCCAAATCACAATATGTGCAGTCATGCTGTCCAACACAGCATATCCAAGATTCAACAATGAGATTAGATGACAACCTTGTAACACACCAATAATGAACTGCATGAAGACACTCACATAATGAATGATTACATCCTAGAGACATCCCATAATCAAATTCTTAGAATAAAATACACATTCAAAAATCAAATCCTCCTTTAAAAAAAAAAAACAAATTCTCCTGAAAGTTAACTCAAAAAATGTTCAAATCCAAAGGAATTAATATCCAAAACCAAATTGTTTTGTCCTTGGATGTTAAAAGCCTCATCTTGCTTTCTATTATACAGGGCACATATATTTCCAGCACTGACATGCATCTGTCACCATGAAGACATTCGGTAACATTTTGTTTCATAAAAAAAAAAAAAAAATTATGAAGTGAATAGGTATCCACTGCTAAAGAACCAACCTAGCTAACTTCCACAGCAAGGTAAGAACAACCAACAGAATGGTAACCGAATGGTATTTCTGTTGATCCTTCTCTCATTAAATTTAATTATTTTAGGAACTGCTTCTTTGATTATAATCGCTAGGAAATGAAGCCAGGCTGCTTAGCATAGCTCCTGGCATATATTAGATATGCAGTGTTATTTGGATTGGACTCTAATTTCACAAATCTTATATTAGGTAGAAGCAATAAGCATGATCAAAACCTTTTGCCATCTAGAAAGCTAAATTACTTGCTTTTCACTTTTGTAGCTCCAGGGGGCAAGGGGGGTACTAATTTTTTATATCAATACCCAAGAAAATAAAGTCAGAGGCTTTTGCTTCTGCCTGATCCTTTCCTCAAGCCACCTCTTGAGCTTTTGTTCTGCCCCATCTCCCTTGCCCTCTGAGCAGTTTGCTCCTCACTGGCCTCATCCCTCTGCCCTGACACCTACCAGAGAAGGAGCAGACGCTCATCTTGGCCAGTCATGCTTGGCCACAGCAGGCATCCTGGTCCTCTCTCCACTCCCTGCAGCCAGTGCATGCCCAGGCATTAGATCGGGGAACCCCAGGAGCTAAAATAAACCCTTCCCAAGTCAGTTGGATATAGGCAGTCCTCCAGAGAGTCAGTCACGACATTCTGGCACCTTCTGGTCTTCTCCACCCAGGAATCCCCACTCACATACCACACTGCCCCCTCCAGTGCCCTCAGATCCCTGACTGCACACCTGCTCTTTCCCCATTGCTGTGGATAAACCCCGCCACCTCTGCAATGCCTGGTCAAGGCATCTGTCCTTCCATCTTGCGGGCTGGGCTGCCTTCTTGAAGAGAACAGTATAAACTGAGAGCAACAACCATGGGAAGCGTCTCTTCTCAGCAATAGGCATGAGCTCCCTCTGTTTCAGGAGCTCCACGCTCCCACCTGTGCTCCAGCCATCTCTTCTCCCAAAGCACACCCTTCCCTCCTTTTTCTAGCAAACTCCCTCCATCCTTTGCCCAGTCTTTCCATCCTCTCCTCTAATCCCAGTACCGTTTCTACTTCTCCAAATGCCTAGGGTTGACCAGAGAACCCCTCCACTGTAATCCCACAACAGTTTGCATTTATATCTTGATCATGTTCCTGGATGGAAATTTTTAGATGGAAATTCACATGCAGAAAGTTTATTGGGGGATGCTCCCAGCATCGACACCTAAGAAGTCAGGACTGGGCAGGGTGAGAGGCTGAGCTATGATACAGTCACATGAAAGCTTCAGCCCAACCCTACAAGGGCTCTGGAGATGAGCTGGCCATTCAGAGTTGTCCCCCTTTGAAACATGGGGGCCAAGCCTTTGTAGCTTGTATTGTCCGTTCGTGGGCTGCCCTTGGAGAGAGAACATGATCTTGAGTGAAGCTCCTTTCTTTCACCAAAGGCAATTCTTGGAGAGAGTCTCAACTGAGAGCCACCAGCAGCCAAGAAAGAGTGCCCAGGTCCTGGAGGGAGAGCTCCATAACTTCACTGCATCCACCTCACACTTACCATGTTAACGTGCAGCATCTTCACTCTTCCTTTCATTCCACAAATATTTACCAAACATGCAAGGCCCTGGAGAGGCAGGAACTCTCACTGGACTGGCAGTCCATCAGGAGCAGGAATCATCGTTTTTCTCTCTGCCTCTAGGGGGCTTATGCCTGATATGTAATGATCCTACAAAAAATGGTTGCTGGATAAATGAATAACAATGGGATTCAAGAGGGTCGGGAAAATAACACTTCTTTCCCCACCAAGGTTCAAAATGATTTGAGAGCTGGACGAGATCAGACCTAGGGAAGCTGAACTATTACCTTTTTACTAACAACAGGTGCTATTAGAGAATGGAGATGTAGATGTGGGAACATATAAGAAATATGAAATAAGCAAAAAGAAAACCCAGAGTTGGGCAGACTTTTCCACGTAGTCCTGGGCAGTATTAGAAAACCACAGGCCTGACCCCAAGCACATGGGAGGGATAAAGAATGGTGATCTTCAGTGAGATTCAAAGTGGGAAAAGCTGAGCTGAGAACAACACCCCGTCAGTTCTCCCACAATTTATGATGAGGAATAAGTCACCCTCCTTGCAAGGAAAGAACAGGGAAAGGCCAGAGTAAATTAGCCTAGTGATACCACCTCCATAGGGAAGATTTTACCCCTAATATATAGGTACTGAGCCGACCATACACTGAAGGCTTTCTAGTCTCTGATTCCAGTTATTATGAAAGCCAGTTTCATCCATGACCTTCCCATTTGCCTGAACCAGTAATCTCCCTTGCTGGTAAGCCAATGCTGACAGGGTTCACCTGCAACCTTGAGTTCTCATAAAGATAAGAACTCTTAAAAAAATGTAAACACTAGTAATAGAAATTCATACTGTTGATTAGTTCAGGCTTAAATCCATGGGTAGTGAATTTGGAGTCAATAACTGACTCAGCCTATGTGGTTACTATGGAAATAGCTCTCCTCTAACTTCCTGTACTGGTTACTAAGAACAGTTTCTTTGCAACCAACATGAATCTCTGGTATGAGGCATGCAGCCAAATGCCAGGGAAAGCCACCTTCCTGGTAATGATAGCAGGATTACAAGATTGGGAATTGGCAATACTCAAATCTGAATTAAACAGAGTGAATTCAGTCCATGTGTCAGGAAAAACAAAATCAGATTTCTCCCCAGCATTGTACTGGCAACAAAAGGTACATAACTCATCCCAGAAGAACGAGAAAATTAAGTTTGCACAGGGACTGGGGCAGGGTGGGAAAGCAACATGGTTTCTCAGCAAGGGTCCAAGCCTGAGAGAATCTCAATTTATGGACTTCTGACAATGGCTTCCCTGCTTACAATTAAGGCTGGCAAAAATTAACGTTGGCTTGGTTTGATGTTTGGGGAAAGCAGGTAGTTTCCCAGATTGTTCACTCACATGGCAAGCTAGAGCTTTCATTTCCCAGAGATTTGGTAGCATTCACATTCCCGTACTTTGAATTACAGCTGGAAGAGGAACTTCCAGGATTCAGATTGCTCCCTTGGCTCACATCAAATCAAATCCAGGACTATGACACCTACTAGGTCGAAAGTTCCCAGGGGTACACAGCTTTCTAGAGAATTATAGACAGAGGGAAAGGCAGCACCCTTGTACTTTTGGGTGGTGGGCTGAGAGAATTAATATGAAATACATATTAATAAAATGCAAATTACCATGAGTCACATATTTCTGTCCTTGCAGTGAAAGACTGTACTGAGGTCTTCCCTCAGCACACTTGTTCCCCTCTGGAACTTGTTTCTATTCCCAGACTCTGTCTTGAATTAGTTCCAAAACCTTTGGGCAGATTGCTCAACCTCTCTGGATTTCTCATTTCCATCATTTGTAGAATCTCTGACAATGATAGCTCAAGTTTTTCTATTCTAAAATATTATGCCTATGAGATGTGGGTGTCTACCACTTAGCATAACTACTTGTTAAATGAAGTGACAAATAGGTGAGAGGAAGAATGATTAAATGAACAAATACCTTAATAAATGGAAGCCCAGTAACTTGAGAAGAATATCTCTGCCCTTATAGCCATTCTCAATCAGGTTTCTGCAAGAGAATTAAGTCTTAATGTCCTAAGGCATCCACTGTAGGAATGAATTTTCTTGATCCATCTGTAATGGTACCAGCCATGTACCAACTTTGGAAGAATTGGGGAAATAGTCACTCAAATCATTGTCTGTGCTCTGTAGTCCAGTTGAGAAAAGCTGTGTGATTGTTGAATAGCCAACAAATCGGTCAAGGAAACAGAATTTGCCAATAAGCCCAGGAACATGCTAAAACTCCCCCATCACCAAGTCCTACACATGCTGTAAGACCTAGAGACTAGTCCACACACCAGCTCTGCAGCATGGTACATAGAGAAGAATGTGGGCTCAGGACACAGAAAGTCTGGGGTTCCCATCCTTGTCCTCCCCCCCACAAGTTATGCAACTCCCTCAAATTACTTTGTCTCTCGGAGCTTGTCTTAGCTTTAATATCCCCCCATTATCCTCCAAACAGAGACCCTAAACAAGGATTTTGGTACAAGAAATTTATTTGGGAGCTATTCCAAGGAAGCATGGCGTAGCATGAGTTTCTCAATTTTGGCACTATTGATATTTGGGACCAGATCATTCTTTAGGGTGGGGGACAGTCTTGATGGAGCCCTATAGACCGTTTAGCAGCATCCCGGTCTCTACCCACTAGATGCCAGTAGCAAACACCCCTCCAGTTGTAATAACCAAAATGTCTCCTGATAATGCTAAATGTCGCCTGGGAGACCAAATCACCCCGGAGAGGGCTGAGGACCACTGGGATAGTAGCCACTGTGGCATAGGGCCCAGATCCCTCCCTCAGGACTCATTACCCCAGCAGCTGGGAATGTTGGATGCAGATTGCTCACAAAGGCCCCCACCTCTAGAGATTGCCCTTGGTCAAAGAGACCTGCCTAACCTCCCTCCCATGAGGTCCCCTCCCCGGCGGTAGCCTATATCCTGTGAGTGATCAGTGCAAGGGCACAGAGACCTGGCTCCCTTTCTCCAAGACAGGACAGTCATAAAATGCCACCCCAGCTCCGGAGCTTGCTATGTGATCAGCAGGTGACTCTAGTGTAATGATGTCATAGCTGACTCGCTCCCTGGGCCCACTTCTGCTCCCTAGCTTTTCTATAGGTGCCATTCCCAAGTGCATTCTCCAGTAAAACTTCTGCATGCACATCTCCATCTCAGGGTCTGTTTCTGGGGAACATGAGCTAAAACTTGCTGCCAAGAGGGGTCCTAGGAGGGTACACCTGGGTGGCTCAGTCAGTTAAGCGTCTGCCTTCAGGACGCTTCATCTGCCTTCAAGTCATGATCCTGGGGTCCCGGGATCAAGTCCCATGTCAGACCCCTTGCTTAGCGGGGAGCTTGCTTCTCCCTCTCCCTCTGCCTGCCACTCTCCCTGCTTGTGCTCTCTTTCTCTCCCTCTCCCTCTCTGACAAATAAATCAATAAAAATCTTAAAAAAAAAAAAAAAGAGGTGTCCTAGGAAGTCGATTCTAAAATGGAATGCAGGTAGCTGGATTCCCTGCTAGCTCACTGACAAGAAGTACCCCATCACCAGCAGTGGCATACTGGGTGCCCCAGCATGTTGGAATTGCAATTGTTAAGAATGTCATCTGTGGATGGGAAAGCTCTGGAAGGGAATGTGCTGGCTGGTGCTTATATAAAGCATTCAGGAGGCACAGGGCAAGAGAAGTCGTCTTTATAAGTACAGTGAACTCAGATGGCCGCTGCTAGGGGCTACAGATGCTTTAGGGAGAGACAATGAAAGGCTGAGGTCATTCATCACCAAGAAAAGGTAAGGAAGGCGGGTCACAGGGCCTCCTTGGCAGCAAGTAAAGAGAATCTCATCTCCTGCAGCTAGAGGGCAGAAAAAACCGAGCATCAGGCCCAGGACTTAATTTTAAGGTAGCAGGGCCCCAGAGAAGGTTGGAATCCCACCTGCAGCAAGGCTGCTGTGTCCAAGTTAGAGCTCTGACTGGGACGGAATGGGCCCTGACACTTGGGTGGTGACAACTGGGTCAGTGTTCCCAGAAACCTTGAACCATCAGATCCTCCTGAATCCTCTGGGCCTGAAGAAGTAGCCCAGCACTCTTTGTTACATACGCGTCAGGGCTCCCCAATCCTTGCTTCAGGGCAGCCTGAATGCTGAGGCCTTCGCCTCCCAAGACAACACATGCCCTCCCCGGATCTCAGCCCAGCTCCTCTCCCGGCCACCAGCACAATAAGTGGTATCAAGTCACCACACAGTTATCCCAGGGAAGCATTCAGCCTGCTAAAGAGGCATGCATGCCAAAGGAAATGCGGGAAGGAGCCAAAATGCACCAACAGGAGCCAAGAAGGTAAGCAGAGGATCGGAGTACTGAATATGTCCCAGGGAGACAGCACATAAAGTGGGATAAGGAAGAGTTTATTGACATGGGGAAATGATTTAACACCCTGGCAGGCACAGTAGAGATGGTGCAAAGATGCATCTTGGATGGCTCTCATAAACTTGGGAAAAGTGGGGTAGTGAGGTAGAAATGCCAGAACAACCACAGCAGACAGCAGAGGAAGGGATAACAAGCTCAGAGAAGGGGTGCCTGGGTGGCGCAGTCAGTTAAGCATCCGACTCTTGGTTCCGACTCTGGGTCGTGATCGAGCCCCACGATGGGCTCTGCGCTCAGTGCAGAGTCTGCTTAAGAATCTCTCCCTCTCGGGCGCCTGGGTGGCTCAGTTGGTTAAGCGACTGCCTTCAGCTCAGGTCATGATCCCAGGGTCCTGGGATCGAGTCCCGCATCGGGCTCCCTGCTCTGCGGGGAGCCTGCTTCTCCCTCTCCCACTCCCCCTGCTTGTGTTCCCTCTCTCGCTGTGTCTCTCTCTGTCAAATAAATAAATAAAAAATCTTTAAAAAAAAAAAAAAAGATTTAAAAAAAAAAAAAAGAATCTCTCCCTCTCCCTCTGCCCCTCCCTCTCGTGCTCTCTCTCTTCCTCTAAAATAAATAAATACATATTTTTAAAAAAAAGACTCAGAGAAGCAGCCTTGCTAGGTGACCCCGATGAGTCACATCCTTGTATCATCCCCTCCTCAGAGTACAAGCAGAACCTGTCACTTGCTTCTAGCCAATAGTGTATGGCAAAGGTGATGGGACAGTCACCCCAGGGATTCCATTACCTTAAATAATACTGC
This sequence comes from Mirounga angustirostris, assembly GCF_029215605.1. Classification (NCBI taxonomy): domain Eukaryota; kingdom Metazoa; phylum Chordata; class Mammalia; order Carnivora; family Phocidae; genus Mirounga; species Mirounga angustirostris. The sequence goes on along the minus strand of NW_026991712.1, from coordinate 17,572,509 downwards.
CTCATATTCTCAAAGTGAGAGATCCTCCTGCTGGCTTGCAGAAGGGGGTGGCCGTGCTGTGCAAGGCCCATGCAGCAAGGAACTACAGGCCACCTCCAGGAATGGAAGGCAGCTCCCAGATGACGGCCAGCAAGAGAATCAGAACCCCAGTCCTACAGCGGCAAAGAACTGAATTCTGCCAATGACCAAATAAACTTTGAAGAGGACCCCGAGCTCCAGAGAGGAATGCAGCCTGGCCAACAGCTTGACTGCAGTCTTGTGAAAACCTGGAACAAGGCCCCGGTTAAGCCATATCCAGACTCCTGACCCTCAGAAATGGTGAGATAATAAATGTAGGTTGTTCTAAGTGACTCAGTTCATGGTGTTGTTATGCAGCGGTATACACTACTTAAGGCTGGAAAACCCACAACCAATGATGTCCCATAGGAGGACCCAGAAGACACCTCACTTTCCAAAGCAATAAGGATGCCCACAGGCCAGGGCACCAGCATTGCTGGGAAGCTCAGTAGTAGAGTTACCCTCTACGGGCCATGACTGATGCTGTAACAGACCCCCTAAGAGCAAAGGGGATGACTGAGTCTTGAAAAACAGAGGCAATGTGGAAGCATTAAAAGCAAAGTAGCCACGATTATTGTAATGCATGGCAAGGCTGAAATGTCATCCTGTAAATATTGCCCTCTGCTGGGTTTTTTTTTCCCCCTTCCTAAAGGTAGATAGGAAGGAAGGGAAAGATTTTTAAATCAAATAGCAAAAGGATATCAGAGCCCATAAAAGATAATATTTCCCAGTTAATATATGCACACAGAAAATGTTATCCTCTTCACGAATATTAAGGAGGCAGGTAACAAATGGTCTCTTCTAACTCCCCCAACATAAATAGCACTTGCCCTTGGGACTGAGCAATCAGCTCTTTGCAAGACTGTATCATAGCAACATTCAGCCAGAGAACTTTCAAGATTATTGAAGCGTTCTGGTGGCTACAGTTGTCCTAACAGCAAGATGGAACAGAAAGAAAATTCTCAGCTGAGTGGTCAGAGTACTGGATCTCAGAGGCCTAAAGCTACCACTAACTTGATGCATGACCTCGACCAATCTCTTGATTTCTCTGAGTCTTGATTCCCTTGCCTGTAAACTGAGCACTTGAACTATATTCATTCATTCATTTATTCACTCATTCAACAAATATTTGCTAAGCATCTGCTAGGCGCCAGGCTCAGCATCACTGTGCAGGAGAGAAGGGAATTGGACAACCTCCAAGGTCTTTTTCAAATCTAACTGGGGATTTGGAATGGCACATCTATAGAGATAAGGACACATTTCCCCAAATTAGCATCTCCCACGTGGCATCCACATGCCCTCTCATAGCCAGCCCCTCGATCCTATGGTTAATGACCCTTTTGCCATTCCCTTTCTTGGTAAAAAAAGAATACAGTTCAGAGCCCTCCCCTTGCCCCTGGAAGAGGTCACAGCGGAAAGGAGTGACGAGGCTCACTGAGTCAGCCAGACTCCTCCCGTCTCCCCCAGCCCGGGTCCCTCATCCTCCTGACTTCTTCAGAGAGGCACACCACTCCCTGGGTGGCTCAGTCGTTAAGCATCTGCCTTCGGCTCAGGTCATGATCCCAGGGTCCTGGGATCGAGTCCCACATCGGGCTCCCTGCTCCACGGGAAGCCTGCTTCTCCCTCTCCCACTCCCCCTGCTTGTGTTCCTGTTCTCGCTGTCTCTCTCTGTCATATAAATAAATAAATAAATAAATAAATAAATAAATAAATAAATAAATAAATAAATAAAAGAGAGGCACGCCACTCTGCTGGCCATGAAGCTGATTACCATTTTGCACACTCCAGCATACTGAGCTTTGGAATCTCACTTGTCCTCTCAGCAAAATATCAGACGAAAGTGGAGCAGATTTTAATGCAAAGGACAATTACATAATTTGCCTAAGTCCCAGCACAGAAATGCCACATAACTCTCCACTTCTTTCCTTTCGCCCTTTTCCCTAGCAAGCCCCAGAAAGTAATCCCACAGCCTAGAACCAAGCCCACACGTAACCTTTGGGCAACTGAGGATGCTTTCTTCACATGCTGGGAGACTGCAACATGGCTACGAAACAAAGTTCCTTTTGCTTCTTATCACCATATTAAAAGGGTTTGAGGGGTGCCTGAGTGTCTCAGTCAGTTTAAGCGTCTGACTCGTGGTCTCAGCTCAGGTCTTGATCTCAGGGTTGTGAGTTCAAGCCCTGTGTTGAGTTCCACACTGGGTATGGAGCCTACTTAAGAAAAAGTAAAACAAAATTAAAAACATAAAGGGTTTGAGATTGTAAGATATATACATATAAATATATATGCACATTATATCACTATATGTATAAGTTATATATATACATAAGTTAAATTGTGCTCCCAAAATGTGATCTAAATTTATTCATAAGCCCCATTCCAGAAGGGAGCAGGAACTCAGGAACTGAAGGTTTCTCAGTCTTCTCCAGTTGAAAACAGCATCTTTCAAGCTGAGTCCCTGGGGGGACAATGCTGGGTCTTGCAGGCTTCCCCCCCACATCCCCGGCAGGCACCGAGAACAACTTTCATCCAATGGTGACCAGGGAAGAACATGCAAGTCTTCCCTGGGGGTGCCATTGGGCTAAGTTGGAACCCCAGAGCCCAGCATGGATGTGTCCTTGAGCACAGAGGTCCCTTACCATCTTTGAGGCATTAAACTGCTACCATGTCCTGAAGTCTGTGGTCATGGCCCTTGGCCTCCAGTTGAGAAGTCTCCAGATCATTGGTCCCAAATTCAGGCCTCTGCTGGGCCCACAGTTATTTCAGGTTCTACATCTCTCCTGCTGTGTTAGTTTCCTGGGGCTGCCACATGATCACAAACTGGATGTCTTCAAACAAGAGAAGTTTACACCTTCATAGTTCTGGCGGCCAGAAGAATGAAATGAAGGACCATGTTCCTCCTGAAGCTCTGGACTCAGAGGGAAGAATCTCTCCTTACCTCTTCCAGCTTTGGGTAGCAAGGGCCTCCTGGGCCTGTGATCACAGCCCTCCATCCCTCCCTCCTCACATGGTCTTCTTCTCTGTCTCTGTGTCTCAAACCTCCCTCTGCTCTCTCTTATAAAAACATCAATCACTGGGTATTGGGCCCACCCTAAATCTGATATGATCTAATCTCTACATCCTTAATTTGATTATATCTGCAGAGACCCTGTTTCCAAATAAGGTCTCACTCACAGGTACAAAGGTTAGGACTTGGACATATCTTTGGGGGGGCCACAATTCCACCCATTATACTTTCTGAGGGCTACTGGGAATGAGGGAATCTCTTACTCCCTTGGTCCCCACTCACAGGTCACAGAGAACCAGGTGTCTCTGGAGACACCTCCCCCAGCTGTTTCTCACCCATGCCAGATGCCATGAGGAGGCTGGGCTTCTCTGAAAGGCTGTGGTCTCCAAGAGCCCATTCTGGGATGCCTGGACAAGAGTTGCTTCTGCTATGAGAAGACTAAAAGGCTGTCTGGAGTTTCTAGCAACCCCTCCCATGCCTTCTTCTCTGTCCCTCTGCACCCATCTTTCTTCCTTACACTGAGGCTGAGACAGAGAATCGGGAAGGCATCCCAGAGGAGGCACCACTGAACAGAGTTTTAAAGTAGAGTCAAGAATTAGACAGGAGTGCTGGGGGGAAAGCCTGTTCATTCAGAGAGCAGCCTATACAGACACAAAAGTGTATGTTTGTGTGGCCAGTGTGGAAACTGTGAGGAATGGAGCTCTGAGAAATGAGGCTAGACAGAAGGGGCAGGCCAGAGAAGGCCTTGAATGTCATGTTAGGGAATAGCCTGAAACCATGGGGAGTCATGAGGGATTTCAAGCAGGGGGCTCTAAACACTGCAGGAGGTCCCTTCATGTAATTCATTTTGAGGCCGAGAGCCTCCAGTGATGATCACCAGTAACTCCTTGCCTCTCTGTGCATGCACAGTGTTCCACCCCACCAAGAGGTGGGGTCTACCTGCCTCCCCCTTTTATCTTGCCCAGCCTCATGATTTGCCTTTTCCTGTAGTGATGCCTTCCAGTTCTCATGTTCAGTTTGAAGATACCAGGCAGCTTCCTCTTTGGCTCTGACAAGCCAGCTACCACCTTTAAAGAAGCTCAGCTCCCTTAATGAGGAGACAACCTGGTAGGAAGAAAGAGGCCAGATGGAGGAGCAGTGAGGTGCCAGACATGTGTGTGAGGGCTTCCTGGACCTTCCAGCCCAACCCAGGGGCCAGATGGATGCAGCTGAGTGAGCAACTCCCAGCCCACACCACATGGAGCAGAAGGACCTCCAAGCCAAGAGCTGCCTGGATTCTTGACCCCCCAGTCATGAGAACTAATAAGTCATTGCTGCTTTAAGCCACTAGGTTTTCGGATGATGGGATAGATAGCAATAGACAGTTGAAATGCACTTCTTTTCATTTCAAAATAATCACACAAGGAAATACTTTTTTTTTCCACATTTGAGGAAAATGAGGCTCAGCAAAGCTTGAACTTGCTCAAAGACAGGGAGCTACGAGGCATTCTAAGAAATATCCAAGATTGAACTCAGCTTTTACTGGCTACAGGGCCCCTATTCTTCTCACTAGATGTAGAGAACAAGCCTAGTATTCAGTTCAAATGTTGGGTACAGACAGCCTCTATTCCGATCGGTCTGGTGTCTGTTCCAATTAGTCAAGGCCTATTCTTCACGAGTTATTAAATATTTGGAATAGTGCCCTTGACTGGGAGCACACAATCAGAAAAGGCAAGAATCACAACCAACTTTGAAAAATGTTGGAAGTATTTCAAGTTTATAGAAAACACCCCCCCACCCCCCGGCCTTGCTTTCCTGGCCTTACCAACCTGGCTTGCTTTGGACATATCAGTACCTGAGGCCAAGGCACAGAAGTGACATCTGGTCCTCCCATGTGTCCATGGTGAATCTCATGCACAACCAGAAATGGTTTGCAGCAGGCATGCCTCACAGGCTGAACAAAAATGCACGAGGTAACAGGTGCACATTTCCTTTTCCTGTCCATATCCCGCCTTTTTCTCCCTTGGTTTCATGGTTTTTGCTGTCGGGTTTATTACTCTGGAATGCCCCTTGGAGTATTGTTCAGGAGTAAAATTACCTCATTTAATTCAATGTATTGCTCTTGGAAGCGGGTTTTATATCCTGTACTTGATGCTGGGCAGTAAACAAGATGCTTCTATTTTTCCCAATCCTACTTCCCTGCCTCCCCATGTGTCTCCATGGTTAAGGGGGCTAACAAATTTATAACATGCCCCATCATTTGGGCTAACAAATTTATAACATGCCTCATCATTTACGAAGGCTTGGCCTGGAGCCTGGATGGAGAGAAACAGAGATTTCTACAAACATTTATTCCATACACTCACGGAATAAAAGACAGTGAACCAGTTATGTTCAGATGGTTGATTCAAATTTTTAGTGGGTTGTTTCCCCATGCTAAGTGACTCAAAGAATAAAGTACAAGTTACTTAATTCCCTGACATTTTCGACAACTTCATTCTGTTCATGAGAACTTTCCATTCTATGTAGCAAACCAAGGGAGGAACTGGACTTTGAATCAGAAGGACAAGTGTGCTCTTCTCAACCCATTCCAATAAAACTTTCACTCCTAGGTCACCAATGGCATGTCGAGGTCACCAGTGCCTGCATCTGGCCAAATCCAACAATGGATTTTAATTCTTATCTGAGTGTCTCAGTAACAGTGACACTGTGGATCCTTCTCCTTATGAAATGCTTCTTCCCCTTGGCCTCTGGGCCATCCCATACGCTTTGCTTCCCTCCTCCCAATCTGGCTCTTCCCTCTCTTTTGTTGGGCTCTCCTCCTCTCCCTGGCCTTTGCATGTTGGCATGCCGACAGCTCAATCCCAGCCTTCTGGTTTCCTATGTGTAATATTATTCAGTCCCATGGCTTCCAAGGCAGCCTATATGCTGGTAACTCCCAAATTTTATCTTCAACCCCAACATTTCTCTTATTGGGAATCTCAAACCCAATGCGTCCAAAATAGAATTCCTCGTTTTTTCCCCTTAACGTTACCCCTCTTTTAGTCTTCTCCAACTCAGTAAATGACACCACCATTCACCATTGTGTTCAGAACAAAACCCTGAAATATTTAACTCTTCTTTCTGTCATGCTTCACATTTACTGAACCAGCAATTCCTCCCAACTCTGCCTCAAATCTGAATTCTTTTTACCACCTCAACTGCTACTGTTCTCATTTTTGCCTTGATTATTGCAATAGCCTCCTGTGGTAGATTGTTCCACAGTTTCCAAGCATTTCCCACTCCTCTTGGTGGAGGATTATACTTCCCCACTCCATGGATGCCAGGCTTAGCCACTTGACTTGATTTGGTCAATGAAATTTAAAGGAAGTGATGTGTATCATTTTCAGGCAGAAGAGTTCACAGTTAGCATGTGATTCACTGTGATCTCTTCTGTCTCAGTCATAAGACCAGCAAGGTTCCAGAAACAAGATGATGTGTGGCACAACAGCAAAACAAAACATTGTTAACGTAGCATTACTAAGCCCATCCTGAGTGAGACACTTACCAGCCTGACTCCCTAGTTCCACGTCACTGCCCTTCCCCACCATCTGCTCAGTAAAATTCTCCACATATAAACAGAAGCCATTTTGAAAGGGTAAATCAGATCTTGTCATTTCCTTACTCAAAGTCCTCCAAAGGCTTCCCATTTAACTTAGAACAAAATTGTTTATTGTTCTCGTCTTTTTCTATAAGCCCCTTTGTGGCTGAGTCCTAACCCGTTTGACAGCATCCCTTGCCCATCTTCCTCTTGCTCACTCCTCTCAGCCCCACACTGGCTAAGATGACTGATGTTATGTGTCAACTTGACTAGATCACAGGATGCCTGGATATTTGCCTAACATATTCCTGGTGTGTCTGTGAAGGTGTTCCTGGATTAGCACTTGAATCAATAGACTGAGTAAATCAGATTGTCCTTCCCAGTGTGGGTAGGCCTCATCCAATCGACTGAGAGGCTGAATAGAACAAAAAAGGTAGAAGAAGGGAGAATTTGCCCTTCTCTGCCTATTGAGCTGGCACACTGGTCTTCTACTCTTCAACTGGGGTTTACACCATTGGCTCTCTTGAGTCTCAGTCCTTTGGACTCAAAACAAATTACACCACAGGCTCTCCTCAGTCTCCAATTTGCAGAGAGAAGATTGTGAGACTTCTCAGCCTCCAAAATCACATGAACTGATTCCTTATAATAAATATATAAACATGTATATACATATACATATATATGACACACACACAGGAGATAGATGATAGATGATAGATAGATAGATAGATGATAGATAGATAGATAGATAGATAGATAGATAGATAGATAGATAGATAGATTCTGTTGGTTTTGTTTCTCTGGAGAACCTTGACTAGTACATTTCCTTTCTTGCTGTTCCTTAAATATACTAAAAATCTATCCACTCCAGGAAAAAAAAAAAAAAAACAGATGTGCTGACAGCAAAATTCTCCTGAAGAATCAAACCAACCAAACCACCTTACCCTTTACAATTCATTCTAATGAAGTCCACAATTAACAAGTTCTACCCACACACACAGAGCTTTCAGTTAGCTCTTAAGTATTCCATTTTAAAATGTGAGCATCAACCAATGATCTCCAGACCCCCAAGGGAATTCTCTATCTTGAAAAATACAGGTCAAAATATTAGGGGAGGAGAAAGCAACTTGTAGAAAACTATGCAGGAAAATAACAAATTGAAAGGAAATTATCAGTCACATCCTCAGAGAAGTAGGAAACATTATTGTATTTATTAATAAAAACAATTCTATAAAAAATAAGACAATTTTAGATCAAAAGAGAGTTCTTAGAAAATCAATGAAATAGAATGAAAATTTCAACAGAAGGATCAGAAGATAAAGTTAGGAAAATTTCTTAGAAAGTAGAGTGAAAAGTCAAAGAAATGGAAAATATGATAGAAAAGAAACTTTAAAAATCAGTCTAGGAGTCCATCATCTAAATAAGTAAAATTTCAGAAACAAAGAGAATGTAAAAAATAGAAGAAAGGAAAATGGAAAAATATAATTCAAGAAATTTCCCCAAACTGGAGGGCATGAGTTTCTAGATGGAAAGAGCATGTTAAATACCCAGTACAAGAGATAAAAACAAGTCCATACTAAAATTTATCATCATGAATTTTCAGAACAATGGGGACAAAGCAACAATATTAAAGGTTTCCAAAAAAGTAAAAAAAAAAAAAAAAAGGCCACTCAAAAAATCAGGATGACTATGGATTTCTCAGTAGCCACACTAGAAGCAAAAAGATAATGGAGCAATGACTTCAGAGTTCTATAGAAAAATCATTTCCAGCCTAGAATTTCATACCCAACAAAGTTATCGATTCAATGTTAGGGTGGAACACAAACATTTCAGACATGACAGGTTTCAAAATATTTACCTTCCATGCACCCATTCTCAAGAAGCTATTGAGAAGTCCATCCAAAATTAGAAGGTAAGCCAAGAAAGAGGAAGATATGGGGTCTGGGAAATATGAGCATCAATCCAAGAAAGAGCCAAAGGAATCTCAGGGATGAAGATGAAGGGAGATCCAAGAACAGCTGCACACTGAGCCTAGAAAGAAAAGAGTCCAGATTGGAACAGCTCAGAAGAGCAGAGAAGACCAAACAGATAGCCTTGTAGGAATACCTGATGTGAGTGAATGTATGAGAGGAGATTTAAACAATTGAGGAGAGAGTTTGGGATCAACTGGTGTTAGAAAACAAAGCAAAGGAGGAAGAAAAACAATATAACTGTTAACTCCAGAAAAACCTAACGGTCATACCAGAAAACAAAAATAATCATGTCCAGCTGTGAATAGTGTTTATATAGACAGGATAATATACACACTAAATTTTAACCTAAGCAAAATTATGAAATAACAATAGTGAGATAATGGGAAGGTGGGAGGTCAGGAATTGCACATGATAGAGCAGGGTGGGGGTGGTTAAAGAGAGCTTGACACAGTGGGAAGCTAATAGATAATGCCTAAAGCTGAAAGAAGAAAAGAAAAGGAGTAGTGTAATCATAGTAGAGAGATAAGGAAATAACATCAAAATAAGCATCTAAAATAGTTAAACATGTTGATTCTAGAAAATGGGGGAATGGTGGAGCAAGGGCAAGCTGCTGTATTTTGGAGTGCTTTGTGAAATTATTTGACCCCCGATATGGACTCACTGTCTGTGTCCCCCCACATTAATGTGTTGAATCCCTAATCTCCAATGGGATAGTATTTGGAGGTGGAGCCTTTGGGAAGCAATGGTTTAGATGAGGCCATGAGCGCGGGGGTCCCCATGATGGGATCAGTATCCTCATAAAAAGAGGAAGAAAGCCCAGATCTCAACCTCTCTCTCTCTCTCTTTTTGCCATGTGAGGACACAGAGAGAAGGGAAGCCAGAAAGGAGCCATCATCAGGAATCAAATCTGCTGGCACCACGATCTTGAACTTCTCAGCCTCCACAACTGTGAGAAATAAATGTCTGTTGTTTAAACCACCCAGTCTATGGTATTTTGTTATGGTAGCCCAAGCAGACTAAGACAACTCCTAAAATTATGCAAGTGCATAACTTTGATGAAAATGAAAGCTACATTTTAAAATGATCATGCATCAACAGTGAATTAAAAGGAGGGTTTTAATTTGGCTTCCCTTTATTATGTGCACACACAGACACATAGCACCATTTGGGCAATACATTTTGCAAAGCATCTAAATGCATGAAAATATTTCAGGGAAGTGTTAATGATGGCCTGGGCCAATCTGTCTGTTGTAAATAGTTCTCAGGAAAGTATACTAATTAGAGTTAGGATAGGCAAATGATACAACAACCCATCAATCAACAGCACTTGCTGCTCAACTATTGAATATGTAGCAATAGATAGTCAACATTCTGTGGGGCAAACAACCTAGTGTAAGATAGAGTTTCTGGCACTAAAGATTTTATTATTCAAGGAAAAACACAGGACATAAACTTCTGTAAATTTAAATGGCAGTACAAATTTATAAATAATGATTCATTAAAAAGTAAAAAGATGTCACAAGATAATGCATGGCTTTTGTTAAATATATACAAGAAACTATAGATGTGTATTGTTTAGAAGAGATTAAGATGCAGGGGAGGAATCTTAGGGGAAAGATATTAAAAGTAGGTCTTGAGGGAAGGGCTGTACTTGAATGGCTAGGGAAAGGAGGAATTCAAAATGTGGACCCAGGAGAGCAAGATGTGGTCTTGGGACCATGCAGAAATTGTGAGATCTAGAGCCAAGGCATTTGAATGAGTCCACTAACCAAAGTAGGAAGGCAAAGCTTTAGCCTTGGCCTAAGAAAAACCACATATTCAGAAAAAAAATAATAATTCCATCCCCACAGTGAGGCCAAGAATCCAATCAGGTGTTCTGCTGGGATGTGTATCCATCATGTTATAAGATCAAAAAACCCCGAGATGGTTTCTCATCCATGTTACAGGCCCAGATTCCCTGTAAACAGAAATTACCTCTTATAAAAATCATTAATTAGGACATTGCCTCAATTCTATTGTGAACAATAAAAATATGTTCATGGATCTCTGTACTCGGATGAAAGCACTAGGGTGTGATTTATCGGGAAGACTATTCTCCAAGGGAATATGAAAATGCAAGGCTTACATTTTTATAAAGTTCAAATGTATTACCTCTTCAATGGTGAAATGAACTAAAGTGACCTCCGTTCAGACAAATAGAATAGTCATGTAAATTAGCAAAAATTAATGTTCTACCATTTATGACAGACCTTGGAGCCCACAATGAAAGATAACTAGAACAGTGGGAATTCAGAAGTATTTTCTATACGTAGCTCTTACCAAACACACCTACACATATGGTTGTCACTCAAAAAACTACAACAACAATAACTTCTGCTTTGATTTGTAAGTCATTAAGGGAGACCTGGCGGCAGATAGAAGACAAGCCACATGGGGAGGCTGTGACCTGTTTATATCCAGTTCCAAAGAGCAGGTAGCTGTATCCACTAGTGCCCAGGAGAGGGCAGACAAGAGCTGCTCAGGTGGAATCGTGCCTTAAAGGACACCCAGTCGGTACCAGTCAGGGAAAACCAGCCTCTCCACCAGCACAGTGAAGACCAGAATCAGCCCAGACCTGACTGGTAAAAGAGATGGGGCAGGGAGAAGCAATGGTGGGTAACATGGACAAAGGCAGCTGAGACAGATGAAGAGCCAGGCCAAGAAGAATCTCAGAGAAGCCAGAGAATGGAAAATAAAGACAGCAGCCAGGGTCAAAAGGATCTAGACTCAGGACACAGCAACTCTGATCATGCCACTCCCTGGCTCAGAAGCTTTCAATGGCTCGCGACTTCCGTAACACAAACCCAAATGCCTTAGCCCTTAGGTCGCCCTACAATCTAGCCCTAATCCACCTTAGGATTTACTGGTTTGGTTTTTTGGTTTTGTTTTTGTTTTTTTAAGATTTATTCATTTTAGAGATAGACTGTGTGAGAGAGCAGGAGGAGGAGCAGAGGGAGAGGGAGAGAAAGAGAATCTACAGCAGACTCTGAGTGTGGAACCCAATGAGGGGTCGATCCCACGACCCATGAAATCATAACCTGAGCTGAACCAAGAGTCAGATGCTCAACCGACTAAGCCCCCCAGGAGCCCTAGGATTTACTGGGGTTTTTTTAATCACACACCCAAGATTCCAACCAAACCAGAGGTGACTTCTCTCCTCTGTGTCTTTGCTCCTGCTGTCCCTTCATTCATTCATCCACACTGAGTGGCTGTACACACTAGTGATGGGAGGGATACAGGATCAATAAGATGAAGTGCCCACTTTTAAGGAGCCACCAGGAGACAGACAGCAATACACAGTGACAGATGCTACACTGAGAATAAGCAAGGGAGTTAATGGGGTGGAGAGAGGAGTGGCTAAATCAGGCCGTCAGAAAAGGCTTCCTGGGGGAGGGGACTATCTCCCTGAAATGCCTTTCTCTCTCCTCTCCGCAAGTCTAAACCTTCAATGCCTGCTAGAGAGCCATCTGTCCTCCCAGCTTCCCACCCTCCTGGTAAAAGTACACCTTCTCCTCCTTTGGAAACTGCTTCTCATTCTCTTTTCTAGGTGAACTTAGGTGGCACAGACCTGGTCAGTCATATGACCTCCTCCCGTTGTCCATTGTCATTGGTTTAACGAGTATCCTCCAAATCAATCACGTTTCTTCTCTGGATTTTTTTTCTTCCCTTTTGGGATCAGAGGGGTATCTCCCTCTTTCCCCTGGATTGGAAGCTACAGGAGTGCTTTCCAGACCTGCTGGTGCCAGGTCCCTTGTCCCATCAAGGATCCTGGGAGAATGAACTAGAGAGAAAGACCAAGAAACCTGACACTGAAATCCCAGGATCCCACTGCACGGAATCAGAGCTGGCCTGTGTTGAATTGTGTTGAACTGCGTGTAATAAGAGCCCAACCCCAGGACTTACCCAAAGAGGTGTTCATTTTTCTCAGGTGGCATCTGATTGAAAGGCTAGCAGGAGAGATCTGGCATGCAGCCTCCGTGGTGACAGCAGAGACCCGGCTCTCTGCTGCCATTTTGCTCCACTGTCCTCATCACCTGGCTCTCCTTCTCATCTCTCAGGATGATTCCTGCGTCTCTAGGTCTCATATCCACATTCCAGGCAAAAAGGATGAAAAACATATGCCAGCTAAGTGTGAGGATCCCCAGACGTGCCACCTGGATACAACAACTTACAACAGAAAAGGGTCACACGACCACCCCTAGCTGCAAGAGAGCCTCAAGGGTTGAATGTTTCTAGTTGGGCACGTCGGGAGATGTACATTGGGTAGGCAACTGGGTGTCCGCCCCAACTCCCCAGTCGCCTTGTTTGCCTCTATAAGTCCACAATCCTCCTTTCTGCTTAAGCTAGTTTGAGGTAGGTATTTATAACGTTCAACAAAAGGCCATGACTAATACGCCTGCCAAATGCCACCGCCACCACCTGATCCCACATCAGAATAATCTTGCCTTCCATTTCCAGTTAGAATATGTGCTTTTCCCACAGCAGCCCAAGGCAGGGCAATCACAGGGACAGGGTTCAAAGCAGGCAGAAGGACGCTGTGAGCGTGACTGCTGGGATGTAATGCCCCTCTCCCCCTGGCCTGGCCTGTGGAGGACCAAGAAGAGGCCATCTTTAAAGCCATCAGTACGATGAACTTCTACCTAGACACTGTTATTGACCCCGTCCCCTGAGCCCAGCAGTGCTAGCCAGGGGGTTGCTGATAACAAAGAGGGGACAGCAACAGACCTATTTGCCTCTAAAACATTTAAATACAGTATGGTACCTCTATGGGATGGAACACTGCACCACCAAGAAGAGGATGGGGCAGTTCTGTATCAATGTGAAACACTTGCCAGAAGGCATTACTAGGGAGAAAAGCCAATTGCAAAATGGTATGTACAGGAGATAATCATTTGTGTTGAAAGGACGAAAAAAATACATGTGTATGTAAATATTTCTTCCTGCCTAAAAAAATCTCGGGAAGGATATACAGTGCAAGAGAGTGGTGCCATTCGCTGCCTCCAAAGTGAGGAACAGGGAGCCTAAAAATAGAAGGGAGGCATCTCTTTTCACACCCTCTAAACCTTTTGAACTCTGGACCTTGTGGAGTCTATCTAAACTTATTTACACCTATTTGGGTCTGGAAAAAGAATGAAAATACATTTCTTTAAGTAAACACATTTGTGGTCTGTGGTGGTAATGCCTAGTTTTTGGTTTGGTGTGGTTTGTTTTTCCAAGGCAGAACAACAGGAAGGAGGAAACTGGCAGCCAGGGCTGCAAAGCAAAAAAGAAAATTAGCATCCACTTAACAATAAAATAGAAATAATGTCTTTTGATTAATGGATGCTTTTTTCATGTTACTCTCAAAGCATTTATAAACGTGGGCTCACTCATCCTCTCTTTCTCTGCTACAAGGTGTAGAAAAATTAATTGAATTCCTTTCTGCTCAGAAGGGAGGAGAGGCTTGAAGGGCCCACGGAGCCTGGCCGACTCTACTGTCCTGGAATCAGGCCACTAGGCCTGTGTCCAGAATTCCCTTTCTTTGGCTCTTTATTCCCAGAAGCTGCTCCGACACGCTTCTCTATTGAAAATTCCTGTTCTTTCCTTTAGACCAGGGGCCTGAAAACTTTCTCTAAAGGGCCAGATAGTATTTTAGGCTTTAAGGGCCATTCCCCCACTCCCCCCCGGAGGTGGGGGAGGGGGACGCCTGGGTGGCTCAGTTGGTTAAGGGCCATTCGCTCTCTGCAAGTACTCAACTCTGCCAGTAGGGGGCGAAAGCAGCCTCAGACAACACACAAACCAGCCTGCTGTGGGGCCAACACAATTTCATTTACAAAAACGGGCTGTGGGCTGGATTTGGCCTGCAGGTTGTTCTTTGCTGACCCTTCCTTTGGACCGCAAGGAAATCTGCCATCAACTAGACATGCTCTGCACTACGTTTTTGGTTAGCCGTTTTACCCGTCTGTCCTCCCCCAGCTACAGATTCCTTGCGAATGAAGACTTTTTTCATCCCTTTTAATGCCCATCCACTAGCCTGGATATCCACTGAATTGGCCAAAGTCACTCAAGCCATCTGCCAAGGAGAGAACCCAGCTCATAGCTGACTATCCCAGGGCCATGTCTGTCACACCTGACACCAGCCCTTGTGCCCCAATCGCTGTCCAGAGGCCCCCAATAGCAATGTCACTGTCTACCCCACTACCCCGAGTTCTCTGCTTACAGTGGCTCCCAGAATAACCCAATCAGAGCCCCTTCTCTAAATGTTTGGTCGAGTGTCTGGATTAAATAACATTCAAAGCTATCAAATTCAAAAAGCAGCACTGCTGAATGTGGAGGCCACACCTGACGGCCCACTGACCCCATCCCTCACACATCACCCACTTGGTTTGTGGTTTAATAATACTGTTTTCGGAATACTTGGGTGGCTCAGTCGACTAAGCATCTGCCTTGATCCCGGGGTCCTAGGATCAAGTTCCACATCAGGCTCCTTGCTCAGTGGGGAGCCTGTTTCTCCCTCTGCCCCTCCCCCAGCTCATGCCCACGTTCTCTCTCTCTCTCTCTCAAAAATAAAATCTTTTTAAAAAATGATAATAATACTGTTTTTGTTGCTGTTAGTTTTCTTGTCCACTTTCAACCTTCATCAGTAGCACACTAACATTTACAGAACAGCTACTAAATGCCAGGTGCTTTGAGCATTTTAAAACAACATTCAAGGGAAGGAAAAAACTTCTACTTTCCATTGTAGAACCTATGGTACAGCTTGAATTTTTTACTATGTACATTACTGCTTTCAGTTTATAAATATTTTGGAAGAAACCACTGAAGGGATTGTTATGTCATTTTTTTAATGTATATTTCACATGTGAGGTCTTTCTGAATACAATGATTGAGGGTTCTGAACAAATAATTGTTGGCTAACTAAACCTAGAGAAAAATTTTTTGTTTTGAGTTTGGAAATCACAGAATTTTATTAAACAATATTACCCTCCTGTTCTTTTTTTCTTTTTAAGTAAGCTCTGAATTCTACTTGGGGCTTGAACTCAGGACCCTGAGATCAAGAGTTTCATGCTCTATCGACTGAGCCAGCCAAGTGCCCCTCTTATCCTTGCATTCTAAGATTCATTTCTGCACCAGCATTTCTATGCTGCCAAAGCCAAGGCCTCTGTATTCCGACACTTGATAACCCAAAAAAGATCCAGTCTTTCTTTGTCCCCTGCCCACCGTGCTCCAGAGGACGGGATCAATACCTCCAAGCACCTGAAGGGCAAGTCTACAAAAGGCAGCCTGAACCCTGCGGCCAGGCAGGCCTGTTGTTCCTTTGGCTCCCTGTAGGGGGAGCAGCTGTTCCCTCCGTCGGCTCCAGGGGCCTCCTCAGCCCCCAGCTCTACTCTGTGGTCAGAGGACTTAGGAGTCTCTCCCCCGAGTTTCAGTCCTCCAAGTCCCCCCAACAACACACCACCGTCCAAGCTTCCTGATGCTGCTGAAAACTCAAAAGAAGTGAAATCCCACTGAAGACTGTCGTGGAAGTTAGCTGAGCCTCCCACCAGGACTGCCTTCTGCCTTCAGCCCCTAAAGTCTTAAGGAAAATGAGTGCTTTGCATATTTGGAGAAGCCAAGATGATGACATGAAGCTGTCACCATCCTCAAGAGCCATTGGGCTTTCTTCCCTGATTCAATCACTTCTTCCCTTACCTCCCAGCCCACCTTCTAGAGCTTGCATGGGACTTGAAGAGTACCCTTGAGAAGTGACTAGCGTGACTGAGGAACTGAATTTTTATTTTATTTAAACTAAGCTAAATTTAAAAACAGATATTTAATTCAGTTATTGGAAAACTTTAAGTATGTTTGGAACTATGTTGGCGGGTGAATCTGTTTTTTTCAACTGCAAATTTTATAAAATTGAAATACACATCAAGTATTTTTGATGAAAACTGAGTGTCCAGATTGAGATGTACTGTGAGTATAAAATACATATCAGATTTTGAGTGCTTAGCACAAAAAAAAAAAAAAAAGAAGAACGCCAACTATCTCATTCATAATGGTTTGTATTGATTACATGTGAAAAATGGTATTTTGGATATCTTGGGTTCAATAAAATATATTAAAATTCATTGTTTCTTTGTCCTTTTCTCACATTATTTTTCTATCGGTCAGCACAGTTCTAGACTCTCTTCCAGTTTTCCTTTGCACTGGGACACTGGCCAGAAATTCCTGGCCGCCCTCGGGCAGGGCCGCCCTCCTGGTGTTAAGAGGGTGGTGTTTTCAGAAGAAACCGCTCAGCCTTCTGAGGCTTCACTGTGATGAAAGGGGGAGAGAAGGAAGGTCCGCAGGTAGAACTGGGTCTGACTTCCTATAGAAAAGCCAGTTCTGAAGCCAGTGCAGCCCCCACAAGGGGATGATGATACGTGCAGAGTCCTGGCCTTCCAGAGACATGGCTTGGTGGAGGGCTCCCGCAGTTGAAGGCTGCGTGCAGTGGCATGGGGACACGCAGGAGCGTCTAACTCAGCCCGAGGATCAGGGAACTCTCCCCAGAGGAGGTGGCAGTTGGGCAAAGTTGGAGCAGATTCAGACGTCTGTCTGTCCAGCTAGCCTGTGCAGTGGCCACACCTGCCTGCTAAGCCAGATGCATGAACCCGGCCGTCATTACCGCTCTCCCTCCCCCGGGCTTGGTTTCCATCCTGTCCAACAAGAGGGCTTGAGCAGCCTTGACTGCAAAATTCGGGGTTCGACACGACTGCCAGTTTCTGTACACAGTGTTGGCAGAGAAGTGGGGCTTCAATCAGGCCGAGGCCAGGCCGGTACCTTGCTCCCGTAGAGTAGAGCTACCTCAGGAGTCCATCTCCGTGGCCAGCACCAAGCCCAGGTCTGCTTGAAACGCAGGCCAGCTGCCCAATGAAGAGACACACAAGGGAAGGTGGCGGGGGCCGGGGGCCAGCCCTCCAAGCAGGACCGGTGCTGGGATGACAGCTTTCTGCAGCTGCCTTCCTTGTCTCCGGGGAGCACCTCCTTTCCAGGAGTCTCTGAGTTGGAAACACACAAGATGGATTTGGACACACATCCCCGATCGCAAATGCCAGCAGGGGTGGAATAAACAGCAAAGTGCTTTCTAGGCTTCTAGAGACACCTGGGAGGACAGGCAGGAGAGAGCCCTGTAGTAAAAACCCAGAACCCCAACCCTAATGCTGACTCAGCCAACAGCGAACTCAGTGCCTTGGGACATAACAGCCACGTGTGTGTGTAGCCCACCATGTGTTAGGACAAACAGGAGTGTAAATAAAATGCAATGGTGATGACAGATGACCTGTTTACCTTCAGGGATGGGGAAGGACTTCCCGGCAGGGTGGCATTTAGGAGAACAAGTAAGGACAAAGCCTGAGAGGAGAAGCTGTGGAGGCTCAAGTGAGGCGTGTCTCCCCTTGAGGACCACCAAGTTCAGTTTCCATCTACCTCCTCTCACACCCTCTGCAGCAGTGAGCTGACTCACCGCCATTCTCTGAGACATAAAGCTGGTCCTACACACTCAGCACTTGATTATTCACACTTAATGTTATCACATTTATTACCACCAAGAACATTTTCGATGGTCTGCTGCTATCATGCTACATGAGTGTCTTGTCTCCTCCAACATCACAGTCAGGGAATATAATCGATACTTTCTCGTATTCCCTGCCTGCCTGCCATACACTGTCTGGATTGGAAGGGACCCTGAAGATCATTCTGTCCAGACCCCCTCCATCTTTCTCTCTCCCCGATGTGCCTCTGCAAGACTGATGTGCCTACCATCTGCCTCTTTATTCTGTTTGTGCAAAACAGAAGGTGGAAAACAGGCTCTTTCTATTTCTGCATCAGCTGGTACTCCAAGACCAGAGCTGACTGCTTCCCATTTCAAAGTGAGGAGTAAGACCACCAGGACTTAGGGTAAGACAACCTGACTTAGTCAGGTTTTAAAAGCCCAATCTAGGGGCACCTGGCTGGCTCACTTTGTAGAACATGCAACTCTTGATCTTGGGGTTTTGAGTTTGAGCCCCATGTTCAGGATAGAGTTTACTTTAAAAAAAAAAAAGCCCAATCTACCCACCTCTGGAACCTTAAAGAAGTCAGAGAGGCAGAGATAGGAGTTGGTGTTAGGCAAGGATTTGGAAAGAGAGCTGTCAGTGTCTAGACTCCCACCCTCCCTGTGGGGGCTCCGTCCAAGGCAAAGGGGCTTCAGTGAGACCTCTTAGAAGGCTTGATGCTTGTTCCCTGAAACATGTGGAAATCAGTAGACTGATCCGCTGTGATCAGTAATCCAATCACACTGAGGAACCCAAAGGGCCAGTGACTGTGGCCGACTAGTGGCCCTGGGGGTGGAGTGAGGAGACGTTGTGTTGAAGATGGCTCACTTCCCCCAAGTCTTCAAGGCAAAAGCATGTGTGAAGGTCTCCGTGAGCCAGAACTGGCCAGATGCTGGGGCAGCAGGGGAGGGAGAAGTCGTGCAGGAACAACCAGAAGAGACACAATCTCCCTGTCAAGCAAACCTCAGGTGCCCACCAGGAACAGGAAGAGACCGGCTGCCAAGGATTCAGGAAGAAAGGCATGAGAAAACCCAGGTGGCTAGAATAACACCAGTCTGATGAGTCTTTTTCTGCCTCTTTCTTTGCCTCTCCCTCTTCCCAGTTCTGGAGGAACCAGAGGAAGCCCTGAAGGGGGTGTGGGGGGAGAATCGAAGCACCCAGTGAAGAGAAAGAGACACAACAGCCCCACACCCCATCTCACTACAGGGGCCAGCCCGACACAGCTGAGGAAGGAAAGGGGAGAAATGTTCATTTTCAGTAAAGATTGGAGAGTTTAAGCCCTGACATTGGAGTGGACATATTAATTAGCAGAGACTGGGTTTTTATGAGAGCAATGACTTTTTCTTAGATAAGAGTGACAAAGCCCTGGGACTTGCTCCAGTTTCATCAGGGCGCAGGATAAAAACTGCAGGATAGGTTTGGTAGGACAGCAGGAAGCCAAGAATACAACACATTTCTGCTAGATTCTACAAG
Organism: Mirounga angustirostris; assembly: GCF_029215605.1. Lineage (NCBI taxonomy): Eukaryota > Metazoa > Chordata > Mammalia > Carnivora > Phocidae > Mirounga > Mirounga angustirostris. Next base: position 17,552,868 of record NW_026991712.1, on the reverse strand, counting down.
TACCTCCTTGTTCAGTGGGATGATGACATATATATATACAATCGCAAAAATTCAGATCATACTCTATATGGTATCCAAATATTTTTCCTTCACAGAATAATATATCATGAAGGTTCTTCCCTTAGAAGAAAATATTCATCTATGAGTTGAACATTCCACCATATGGACATGCCGTAATTTATTTATCCAATATCTATCCAATGTTTGCTCTTGCAAATCACACGAAAATCAAATATCTTATGCATTAGTCTTCGTACACATATTTGCTTCGTTCTTAAAGATAAATTCCAAGGAATGGAATTGCTAGACTAGCAGGTAGAAATGTTTAAGGCTTTTTATCTCAATCGTCAAAGAGCACAGGGTCCGAAAATACATTGTCACTAAGATTGAGTGGTCCAGACCAGGCCGGCAGAGGCTGAGTACTCCTACAATCTGCATAGCTCCTCTCACGTGACCGGGAAAACAATGTAACTATTGGAGGAAGTTCCTCTCATGCACAGGTATGTATGGGGAGTGAGCATCACTTCTGAACAAGCCTATTCTTTTTTTTTTCCCTACTCTAACACACACACACAATTCATTGCATACATTTGTATATTGTCTCCCTTCCTGATTCTTTCACAGGATTAATTTCTTGGGGAGGTGGTACGGAGTATGATCAAAAGCACAGATTCTAGAGTTGGTCTTGGCTCTCCTACATAGTAAATGTGTTACTTAAGCAAGTGTTACCCCACCTCTGTGTCTCCTCTGTTGTAGAATTTCCATTATGGCTGAACTGTGTCCCCCCAAATTCATATGTTGAACTCCTGACTGCCAGCATCTCAAAATGTGACTATATTTAGAGAATTGGTTTTTAAAGAGGTAATTAAGTTAAAATCAGGTCATTAGGGTAATCCAATATGACCAGAGTCCTTAAAGAGGAGCTTAGGATGCAGACAACACACAGAGGAAAGACCATCTGAGGAGACAGCCATCTCCAAGCCAAGGAGAGAGGTCTCAGAAGAAACCAACCCTGCTGACACCATGATCTCACACTTCCAGGTTCCAGAACAATGAGACAATAAATTTCTGTTATTTAAGTCACCCAGTCTGTGGTACTTTGTAATGGCAATACTAATACAAACGAATACACTTTCCAAATTAGATCAGTTAGTAAAAGTACTTAACAAGAAGCCTCAAATTCAGTAAGTGCTCAATAAATGTCATTAGTTACCACCTTCTGTTCTTACCTTAACGAAAAACTGGATCCAGATCAGCTAAATTAGTGGTTCTCAACAAGGAGTGATTTTTGGCAATGGCTGGAGACATTTCTGGTTGTTGCAAACTGGGGAGAGGAGTGTCACCAGCATCTAGTGGGTAAACACCAGAGAGGCTTCTAAACCTCTATGCATGGGACAGGACCTCCAACAAAATGTCAGTATTGCTGAGGTTGAGAAGTCCTGAGCTAAACTAACCCTGGCATTCACCTGGGTACCAGCTCTTCCATCCAGATGAGCCTCCATCCCCGGTTTGGGGAATACCACTTTTGTGTGGCATCTCCCTCACATAAGCTCTGAAGCCATCTGGTCTACCAAGGAGGTAGGCGTGGCCTTACTCCCCTTCCAGTCTAGCACGCATAGTGTGACACGATAGAGAGGAATCTAATTACCAGGTATAATTAGCAAGCTTCTACTGCTGCCTAACAATCACCAATCTGTGAGGCAAAAAAAAACACAAGCATTTGCTTATTTCTCATGCTTTGAGAGGTGGCTGGGTTAGTTCTTAGTCAACCTGTGGGTCAAGTTCAAGTCTTCCTCATGCATCTTATTCCGGAGCCCAACCTGAAGGAACCCCAAGAACTGGGGCATGTTCTTCCCATGGTGGAAGGTCCCAGAAGGGCAAGCAGAAACAATGGTGTCTCCTGAGTCTCAGAACTGGCACACATACTTCAGCCCACATTCTACTGACCAAAACCCGCTGGTGGCTCCCTGTTACCTAAAGGATAAAGCGCAAATGTCTTACACTGCCTTCAGTTCTTTTTTGACATCAGACTATAGTGGAAAAGCATTTTTCAAAAGTCTTCAGCAGAACACAAAAGGGCTTCATTGTCCATCCCTTTAGCTCTCTCTGGCTATGCATGCAGTTCCCAAATGGGTCTGTCATACTATTTCACACCAACAGGACTTTGCAGATGCTGCCAATCTTCCCAGCCCGCCCACCCAGAGTGCTTTTTCCCCATCTGCACTTGGAGAATTCCTCATTCTCCAAGTCCCAGTTCACACGTCTCCTTTTCTGCAAAGCACCCAGCCCAACCAGAACTAAATGTTTTTGCTTTGGCTATCACTGGACATAGACTCATCTGTCAGGGCCTTTCTCACATGTCATTGCCCTTATTTCTGCACACTTAGGGAGCACTCTGCAGGCAATAACAGTGCCCTGTTCATTCTCAAGTCCCTAGCACCTAAGTACTCAATATTTGTTCAAGTAACGAGTAAGAAAGCAAACAAATGATTCAGTGAATGAATGAATGAGTGAATGAATGAATGCTATATCCCATTTCAGGTATATATACTTCTCATTAATTTACTCAGACAACAAGATGCCTCCCAAAAGCCATTTTCCCCTTCTCCTTTTATGAACCAAAACCCAGATTTTAAACTGAGAACATTATCATTCATTTCTCAACCTCCCTGGCCCTGAGGTGTGCCTATGAAACTAAGTTCTAGCCCATGATACATAAGCAGAAATGTTGTATGTGACATCCTGAATGGCTGCTTAACAGGAAAAAGGCAAGCCTTTTTCCAGTCCTCCTTCCTGCTGCCTAGAATTCAGACGTAATGGCAGGAGCTTCAGCAGCGACCTTGGACCATAAGGATGGAAGGTACATGTGGCAGAGCAGAAAGATAGAAGGTATATGGCTGTCTGACAATTCATGGAGCTATCCTAGCAGCCCCCAGTACTTACCTCCAAAATTCTTTTACACAAGACAATACACTCTTGTGTGTTTTAGCTACTGTAGTTGAACCTCTTATTAATAAATAAAATTAATTCAAAAGCACACTTCAAAGATTGCTGCATATTCACTGGGTGAACACATTTCATCTCAGTCTGATACACACTCACTTTCCTATTGGTGGTTCTGGCTTCTCTACACAGTCACAAAGGACTGGTTAAAAAAAAAGAAAGAAAGAAAGAAATCCTCTCCTATGCAGCTCAGTCTTGGCATTGCGGCTATTGGTCTCTCTTTCAACTGAAAACTCAGTGGGGGGAAAGTAAAGCTTTACCACTAAGGTAGTGCCAGGAGATTTTTATAAATTCAGCTACTAACCCCTCTAGCAACAGGTAAAGTCTGTCACCTTTCTCCTGGGCAATATTAATATTTTACATATGAAACCAAAGTCTTTGAGTACAGCTGTTATCCTCCACAGCTTCTCTAAACCACCTCCATCTCACATGGAGGACAACCCTTTACATCCCACACCCTCCAGAGGCTTAGCGCACATGGTGGTCCTTTGTCTGCCCGCCTCTGCCTACTTGATACATGGCTGGTCTCCTCTGGCAGCTGCCCAACTGCAGGGCCTCCCTACTCTCTGCACCGGCCTCCATGCATCCAGCCCTTTAATCACAGACTCTAAGTCCCCTTATGCACACCTGCCCTGTACTAATCCAGTATCTCCGTGGAACAATTAGCCTTCCAAATAGAGGTAATTTTTTCTCCTACCTATTCTCTCCATGGACAATGGACTGATAGATAGAGGTATAAAAAAGGGCAGAGATCACAGAGTTCACCCAGAGCAGGGATTTTCAGAGTATTTATATTTTAAACCTGGAAGTCTTTGTTCATCTGAAATCTTAGGGGAAGCCAAACATGCAAAGCAGATAGAGTTAGAGCCACTAGAAATGGGAGGGAGTTTGAAGGGAACCCAGAGACCTGTTTGCTCTCCCTCCCCACCTAGCAGTTTTAGGGACCCTCCCCTCAAAAACCCTGGTCTTTATGCCTCAACGTGTGCTCTTCTTCCTTCTGCCCAAGTGTGCCTTCCCCAGTGCCCCCCAATCAAATTCCTAAATAAATGTCACCTCTCCTCAGAGGTTTTTCCTGGCACTTATCCAAAGTAACTCCAACCCCAAGTCACAGCCTCTTCTTTCAGGCTACATCAGTCTTGTGTTAGCCCAGGTCCTCCGAGAAAGAGATGCCAAGTTGATAGGAAAAATGCAAACTTTTATCAGAGGGAACGTAAGAGAAAGTAAAGGAAGGGATGTGTGATGGGCTGGGCAGGGTTGGCAGGCTACAGTGAAGGGCTGCGCCTGAAGGAAGGAGAGTGTGGCGGGGAAGGGGAGGCAGGAGGCAGAGAGGGCAAGAAGTCTTAGACCACAGTACATTTCTAAGAAAATTTGAGCAAGACCATCAGAGAGTATCCCAAGCTCAAGGGTCACTTCACTGAGTCCTGCATCTGTTAGTGTCTCTGCCATGCTCAGTTATTGGTGAGGAGCAGCCCCTGAGAAGCATGGTCTCAGTCAAACACAGCAATGGATTTCAGAATACAGTGGCTGAGGCTCTTCTCGGTCACTTACACACCCTGCAGTATGAGATCAGAGAGGCCCATTCTCATGGCTACCACATTTTTCTTCACAGCACTTTCACCATCTGACATTACATTTAGTGTTTGTTTATTGTTGTCCCCCAGATAAAATGTAAACTCTATGACAACAGAGACATGCCTGGCTTGTTCACCACAGTATCCTCAGCTCCTAAAAAATTCCTGGAAGATAGGATGTGCTCAACAAATATTTGTTGGGGGATGCCTGGGTGGCTCAGTCAGTTAAGCAACTGCCTTAGGCTCAGGTCATGACCCCAGGGTCCTGGGATAGAGTCCAGGATCAGGCTCCTTGCTCAGCTGGGAACCTGCTTCTCCCTCTGCCTGCCGCTCCCCCTGCTTGTGCTCTCTCTCTGACAAATAAATAAATAAAATCTTTAAAAAAAAATCTGTTGGATGGATGGATGGGTGGATGGGTACGTGGATAGTTGGATGAGTGGGTGGATGGAAGTTGGGTGGACAGGTACTTGGGGAGAGAATGGGTACATGGGTGGGTGGATGGGTGTGTGGGTGGGTGGATGGATGAGTGGATGGATGGATGGATGGACGGATAAATGGATAGCATGGGCCACAAAGGAGGTATAACATGAAAGGAACAGTGTAAAGATCTCAAAGTTGTGCTGTTGATGAAAGAAAAAACAAAAAGTATGTTTCTATCATGGGTTACCAGCAGTATGGGAGAACAGAATGAAATTGAGGGGCCTCCAAGAATGTCGTTTCCCTGGAGAAGACATAGGATTCAGGGAAGCCATACAAGTGAGGGGAACTCAGCCAAGAGTTTGAGGACATGGAGCAGTTTGTTGGCCATGAGTTGCAATTCATCGAGGCTGAGAGACTTGTATTTACTTTTCTGAAACTAAAGGGAAGCAAACTCGTGGCCATGAAAAAATGAGAATGTAATCTAACCTCCTCTCCTTAGAAGACACACAGCCCACATATACTCAGACACTGGGCTTCTCCTGTGTATGATCATTAAGACTTAGGCATAATGTTACCACTGTAGTACTCTCCACCCCACCCCCCACACAAAACCACCACCATAACAGCACTGTTGTATAAGTCACGTTCCTCGCTACAGAGGCTCCAAACCCCGAGACTCCAGATCACATGAGAATCTAACTCTACTATCTAAATTTCAGTCAGCAAGATCTGAGGAGATTAGACTTAAGGTAGCCTGGGTGTGAACATGTGACAAGGGGAATGGCTTCTCTGTGAGTCAATACTGAACCCTAAAGTAATTTTCCTCCCTTATTACTAAAAACAGAATAGCACAAGCCCCATATAAGAATGTCTGCTCTTAATTTACAGGGCTTTCCAAAATACATGGGCTTTCTCTGATATGACAAGTTCAACTGATTTGTGTAACAAACCATAAAATTAAATGTATGTACTTAGGGGACTGGGGCTGCCAAATGGATTCTCCAAAGTAACTGTGCCTTTTTTGATTCGCTGCACCATTTTTAGCTAAAGCTGGTATAATGCTCTGAACACTTCAATAAAAATGGAATCTCACAAACCTCCGAGAAGCTAAGGGCAACCTCCAACTTTTAATAACAGAGTTTAGGCAGCCACTAAGGACCAAGAGAAGTCCACAGTGTTTGATGGATTTGAGTTTATGAAAGCAGCTATCATTTTTGTCCCATTGACCCAGGGATGGGGTCAGAAAGGGGCCTCAGGGACCACAGCAGGAGATGAAAAGGCATAGCATGAAGGAGGGGGCGGTTAAGCACCCACTACTCCTTTCCTTCTCCAATCAATGCACCACTCTTTCATCTGACATACATGCTGGGCTTTGTAGTAAGCTTTCATATGGTCTGAATCAACAATGTGAATAGCACTAGTCACTGAGATGACATAACATTTATATCAGATCCTTCCTATAAATCCCCAGGGGGTTACCCATATAAGATTCACTGACATATTTCTTACTCCCCAACACTGAAGGCCTATCTCCTAAATAGACCAGGCATTGCCTGGCACACACTGTTTATTGTAGCTCTTAGTGGGAAAGTTATTCAAGAAAAAATAAATACTACTTCAATGAATATTGAGTTCTGACCCTGTGCTAGATATCAGGGATACAGAGGTGAGTATAAGATCATCCGTCCCCACAAATAACTCACCGAATAGAGGAGGCACAAAGGCAACATACTCACCTGAAAGTCACAGAATATCGCCCAAAATGTGACATAGGCAACAGGGGATTATTACTATATTTCACATATCAAAAAGGGTGAGGGAGAAAGCTCCTAATGTGGTTCAGCAGATCTGGGATGGAAGGGTTTTGCTTCACTCTCTCTCTGATTCTCTTGGCTTTCCCCTCATATTTGCAAGATGGTTGCTACAGCTCCAAACACCACTTCTCACAGAACTACATTCAACGGCGCAAATGGAAAGGCAGGGTGTTCTCTCCATTACTCCTTTGTTGTCATGGAGGAAAATCTTCCCAAGAATCCCTTAGTGGATTTCCTATCCAATCCCTTTGAGCAGGAATGGATCACATCCCAGACCTTAGCTGCAAGGCAGGCTAGGAAAGAAAATGTCAGGTTTTCTCAGCCTCTGTAGGGAGAGGCAGATTCTGCCAGCAAGTAAACAGAAAGAACCACTGTGAGTGAGAAATCAACAGGGTCTGACAGGCACAATGACAAGGAGGTGTAAGGCCAACTATGAGAGCATGGAGGAAGCACATCAGTCCCACCAAGAGGAGAATCCCTGGAGCTGATAACATCTCAGGTGAATATTAAAGAATAAATAGGATTTCGTGAGATGAAAATGAAGATAATGGTAAAAAGGATGGGTGGACGAGGTTCCAGGTAAAGGAATGACATAAGCAAAAGCACAGAATGGTGAAAGAGGAAGATGTCTGCACCAATTTAGTAATACTAGAGCATCTAGTAACAAGAAATGAGCCTCAGCACATGTCAGAGGCCTGTGCTAAAGGCCTCCTAGGCTGTGTGCGGGAGCTTGAACCTGCAATATAGGCCAGAAATTGCAGGTTCCAGAGCCAAGAGGCCAAACCCAACCTCCAGACGTGTTCCGTTTGGCAAGCACACAGTGTTTGCATTCTGAATGTAATGGCTGGAGGCAAGGCACTTCTCTCCCACTGAACCCTTTTCTATTGTCTTCCACCTGGCCTCCTTCCTTCATTTACATTGCCTCCCTGTTCCCTTAAGACTTTTGAGCTTGCCTCCCCTGAGTAGGCAGGCTCTGGGGAGCCATCAAAGGATCTTACACTGGGAAATGGTACTGTCATTTCTACATCTTATATTAACCCCTCTGAACTCAATGGGGAAGTTGAAGTTAGGAGAACCAGACTGGAGATAAGAAGACTGTAGAAGGTATATTTTTCAGGACTCTTGGTTGCAAGTGTCAAAAAGACAACTCAAACCAGTGTAAATTATTAAAAAGGATATATTCATTCACACAACTTTTTTTTTAAAAGGAAGCTGTACGTCCAACTTGGGGCTTGAACTCATGACACCAAGATCAAGAGTCCTATAATCTATCCACTGAGCCAGCCAGGTGCCCCCAAGTTAAAAAAAAATTAATTAATTAAAATAAGTAAATAAATAGGAGAAAATCAAATTTAATCGGTGTACAGAAAGGGAATCCACACCGACAAGGAATTCCAAAGACATTGAGGCAATATGAAACTTGTAAGAGCTAAGGAAAAAGGTAGAGGCCTGAGGACACAAAGGGAGAAAACTCATTAGCAGGAAGGTAAAAGGAGATGTTTGAAAAAACAAGATTGTTCTATCATGCAGATGAGTTCCTCTGATAAAGGAGGGGGGGTGGGCTACTTTAATACTTGTCTTCCTGTTGCAGGCTCTCCTTTCCAGTGTAAATTTAGGCGGTTATGGAGGAGGCAGAGCACCTCTCTTGATTCTGCTGGATTTTTATTACTTTTAACCCAAAATAATCATGCCAAAGCGGCACATTTGGGGGCAACCTGCCCTGGGCCCCTACAGAACTAGGCCCCTGTCTGGAACTTCCCTAGAAGTTCTCCATATTAAAATTTGAGCTGGTAAATTGTTCCACCTCATTGAGCCAGGCTTAGTCCTGACCATAGGTCAGTTCAGTTAAACTCATTTCAGGAGGTGATGATACAGATGTGTTTTCAAAGGTAAGCCTATGGTTCAAGAAATCAGGGATTAAACAGGAGGCATTTCTATGGAAACAAAAGGAAAAAAATTGCTAATGATTAGGTCATAATATAAATCAGCTTTAGAGTCCTGACAATAGCCAGTGGAGAAGATTTCTAGATGTCAAGCCCAAAGCATCTTCAGATACAATGAGAACAGACATAACAGTCAATAGATTTTCCTGGTTTGTGGGTCAAATGTCTCGAGATCATTGAAGATCCCACACAACAGCAGGCATGAGACTGTCTACACATGAGCTGGTGTGGTGATTTCTCTGAAGTTTACATCAAGTTTTTCACATTCAGTTTGCTGGGCAAAGGACAGTTTTAGTTCTCAAATGAATCCAACTCAGAGTTGGGAGAAAAATAAGACATGTTAGTTTGGAGAGTGGTCATCAGGCACTAGAAGAAATCAGGATCTGGTCTAGTTTATAATAAACACTATTCGAATCTAGTATTTACTCAGTATGTTATCAAAACATTTTTTTCTTTCTATAATCACCCTCATTTGTACCAAAGATAGCCAAATTTACATGTCTTTGCAAAATAAGTCTAGTTTTTAACAGCTTGGCCTACATATTTACATAAGCACAGCAAGAATAGTGATTGACCATATAGGATCCTTTACTTTTTTTTTAAGATTTTATTTACTGGGGCACCTGGGTGGCTGAGTAGGTTGAGCATCCTACTCTTGATTTCAGCTCAGGTCATGATCTTAGGGTCATGAGATTGAGCCCCACACAGGGCTCCATGCTGGGTACAGAGTCTGCTTGAGATTCTCACTCTCTCCCTCTGCCTCTGCCCTTACCCCTGTGCTCTCTCCCTCTCTAAAATAAATAAATAAAATCTTTTTTAAAAAAAAGAATTGATTGATTGATTGATTGATTGATTTGAGAGAGAGAGCATGCAAACAAGTGAGCTGGGGGAGAGGCAGACAGAGAGAATCTCAAGCAGACTCTACACTGGGTGCAGAGCCCGACGAGGGGCTCATTCTCAAGACACTAAGATCATGACCTGAGCCAAAATCAAGAGTTGGACCTTAAACCAACTGAGCCACCCAGGTGCCCCTGGCCATATAAGTTCCTTTAAATCTATTTTGCTACAACTTTTCGTAAAGAATTTTTAGATTGAACTTTTTCCCTAAGATTTATTTATTTATTTTAGAGACACAAAGAGAGAGGGAGAGTGCACGAGAGAGAGAGAGAGAGAGAGAGAGAGAGAGAGAGAATCCTGAAGCAGACTCCCTGCTGAGTGCAGAACCAGATGTGGAACTTAATCCCTGGACTCTGAGATCATTATCTGAACTGAAATCAAGAGTCAGTCACTTAACTGACTGAGCCCCAGGCACCCCTAGATTGAACCTTTAATAGCCTCTCAAGGCCAGAAGCCCAACTAAAACTTGTACCAAATACCTGCCAGACTTTGCCTGCAACCTATAGATTTGGGTGAATTCCTCTCTTCTCTAGCTCCCCAACATATCCTGAGGTTCCTGCATCTGCCAGGAAGTAACCTTCTTTACATACCTGGTAAGGTTGCTAGAAACTGTAAGCAAGGTATCAGGCCAACATCTCCATAAAGTCAAGCTTAGTTCCTTAAATCTGTCTGGTCATATCTGAGTCTATACAGGTCTCAAATAGAACATTCCAGTCAAAGCCTTGATAATATAACCAGTGTTTCCAATGGTGCCCTGTTATAAGGAGAACAGATTCTTATTGAACTTATTAAATAAATATATTGCCATAAAAATATAAGAATACTAAATATATATATATACTCACTGAGTTTTTTAATTCTAGAAGGTTCAAGTAGAAAGAAAGGATAAATATTTCAATTCTGCTTATAATGATATAATTTATCAAATCACTATAGGTCAGTTAGCTCAAGAGAAAAGATTTACTTAGATCTGGAAAAAGACATTTTAAAAAGCCAGCAATGTTTTAAACAAAAAGTCATAAAAATTACTATTCTCCTCTTGAGTTTATTCAGTCCATGTTATTAATTGTTGTTGTTTTGCTTGAATCCAGTTCTCCCATTAGTTTTGGAAATTCTTACCAACTTCAGTTTTATGATCTTAAGGTTATCAGAAAACTTCACTCAAGAGGTTTTTTTCTATGAGTCTCACTGAAGAAGAAACACATTTTTTTTTTAAGATTTTATTTATTTATTTGAGACAGAGAGAATGAGAGACAGAGAGCACAAGAGGGGGGAGGGTCAGAGGGAGAAGCAGGCTCCCTGCCAAGCAGGGAGCCCGATGCGGGACTCGATCCCGGGACTCCAGGATCATGACCTGAGCTGAAGGCAGTCGCCCAACCAACTGAGCCACCCAGGCGCCCAGAAGAAACACATTTTTAATAGTATCGGTGTAAACCCTAATGCAAAGGACAAGACTTAAAAATGGACATGGTTAAATATTTTATTAGAGCTCATTATGATACAATTGGCAAGGAAATTTGGCTATTTCTGTGGTAGACAACACTCAAGATAATAACAAATCAGGATATCAGATTCCTAGGAATTTTATACATTTTTTAGAACATTTGTTTTAATTGTATATGTACACAAATATAACCTTAACAAGGTTTAGTATCACTTATTTGACAATGTTTCTTATTTAATTTAGTGTACCAAATAAGTCTAATTGTTCATAAAATCTTTGAGATGTTCCAGGAGCTCTCTGGTACATCTCAGTTAGACTGCAGTCAAAAGATTTTATTTTATAGAGAAGGAAGGAAAACTTCCAAATTCATTTTATGAGGCCAGCATTACCCTGATACCAAAACCAGATAAAGGCATCATAAAAAAAGAGAACTACAGGTCAATAAATCTGATGAACATAGATGCAAAAATTGTCAATAAAATACTAGCAAACCGAATCCAACAGTACATTAAAAAAAAAAAATCATTCACTACAATCAAGTGGGATTTATTCCTGGGTTTCAAGGGTGGTTCCAATATTCACAAATCAATCAACATGATACATCACATTAATAAAAGAAAGGACAAGAACCATATGATCATATCGATAGATGCAGAAAAATCATTTGACAAAGTACAACATCCATTCATGATAAAAACTATCAACAAAATAGGTCCAGAGGGAACATACCTCAACATCATCAAGGCCATATATGAAAAACCCACAGCTAACATCATTCTAAATGGGGAAAAACTGAGAGCTTTACTTCTATGGTCAAGAATAAGCAGGGATGTCCACTTTAACCACTGCTCAATATAGTACCGGAAGTCCTTGCCACAGCAATCAGACAACAAAAAGAAGTAAAAGGCATCCAAATTGGCAAGGAAGAAGTCAAACTTTCACTATTTGCAGATGACATGATACTATACATAGAAAACACAAAAGACTCTACCAAAAACCCTAGAACTGATAAACAAGTTCAGTAAATTTGCAGGATCCAAAATCAACATACAGAAATCAGTTGCATTTCTATATACCAACAAGACAGAAGAAAGAGAAATTAAGGAGTCGATCCCATTTACAACTGCACCCAAAACCATAAGATTACTAGGAATAAATCTAACCAAAGAGGCAAAGAATCTGTACTCAGAAAACTATAAAATACTCATGAAAGAAATTGAGGAAGACACAAAGAAGTGGAAAAACGTGCCATGCTCATAGATTAGAAGACCAAATATTGTGAAAATGTCAATGCTACCTACAGCAATCTACACATTTAATGCAATCCCTATCAAAATACCATCCACTTTTTTCAAAGAAATGGAACAAATAATCCTAAAATTATTTAGAAAAGACCCCGAATAGCCAGAGGAATGTTGAAAAAGAAAAGCAAAGCTGGTGGCATCACAATTCCAGACTTCAAGCTCTATTACAAAGCTGTCATCATCAAGACAGTATGGTACTGGCACAAAAACAGACACATCGATCAATGGAACAAAATAGAGAGCCCAGAAATGGACCCTCAACTCTGTGGTCAACTAATCTTCTACAAAGCAGGAAAGAATGTCCAATGGAAAAAAGACAGTCTCTTCAACAAATGGTGTTGGGAAAATTGGACAGCCACATGCAGAAGAATGAAACCGGACCATTTCCTTACACCACACACAAAAATAGACGCAAAATGGCTGAAAGACCTAAATGTGAGACAGGAGTCCATCAAAATCCTAAAGGAGAACACAGGCAGCAACCTCTTCGACCTCAGCCACAGCAACTTCTTCCTAGAAACATCACCAAAGGTAAGGGAAGCAATGGCAAAAATGAACTATTGGGACTTCATCACGATAAAAAGCTTTTGCCCAGCAAAAGAAACAGTCAACAAAACCAAAAGACAACCGACAGAATGGGAGAAGATATTTGCAAATGACACATCAGATAAAAGGCTAGTATCCAAAATCTATAAAGAACTTATCAAACTCAACACCAAAGAACAAATAATCCAATCAAGAAACGGGCAGAAGACATGAACAGACATTTTTCCAAAGAAGACATCCAAATGGCCAATAGACACATGAAAAACTGCTCAACATCGCTCAGCATCAGGGATATCCAAATCAAAACCTCAATGAGATACCACCTCACAGTCAGAATGGCTAAAATTAACAAGTCAGGAAATAACAGATGTTGGCGAGGATGCGAAGAAAGGGGAACCCTCATAGTACAATTTTTAAATAAAGCACAAACCAAGTTTACTAATAGAACTGTATTCATCCTTTAGTTTCTCTGCAATAAGACAATAGTAGACAAACCTATGTTTAGTACTTAATATTTCATTATTTTATCTTATTTGGAAATGATCTAGATATTCAAATTCAGTTCATCATCTAACTTAGCAAAACTCCAAAATTTCAGGTTACCATACATTATGGAAACCACTCAAAAGTTTACCCATGAATATAAACCTTTTAGTCTTATTTACATCTATTTAGTTTACTTGTTCATAACAATTATGTTTAGATTACTCACAAAACTTCATGAGGCATTAGACAAAGTCAGCCATTATTATAATTTTTCTGGACAAATTTGCAACAGAGACAACAAGAACCCACATGACCTCATTAAGCATAGGTAAAATAAAAGTCATATATTTAATACATAACTCTAAAGACAATTTTATTTTAATTAAACCAACAGCCTTAAATTAGCTTTAGTACCGAATAGTATCCCAGATTCACATGAACTTGAAAAAACACTTGGGTTAGTTTCTGAGCTTTGGAATGCCCAATTCTTACAAGTGCTTGCCTTCAAACCAACTAAATAGAGCTCCTATACAAATGAATTTCAGCAATACCATCTGGAGGTAGAAAAAGTGTAACACATATAGACACACACACAGACAGGATGTAAACAATCTTCTAGCTTTTGTTCTTACTATTATTTGTGGGAAAGATATTAAAAGCCCCAATACAAATATCTCCCTTTCTCTCTCTCTCTCTTTTTAAATGAAAAACCTTTCCCTAAAGTTCCTAATTCTTTCTATTTCAAAGAATTGCTCTTAGGTCCTCAAAAAGATGGGGGCAGAAAATCTACTTCACTAAGGCAGAGAGAAAGCACCTACATAGGTCCAAGGTGAAGGTTTGGAACATTTCTATCTAAGAGGTGCTAGAGTCTGGGCACAAAAGCCATTCTATCAGTTTGTATTTTTTTTAACTCTTTTTCCCTTTTATTTCTTCAGTCTCCGGCAATTGTAGGCTGTGTTTACATTGTAAAGACATAAGATTTATATTTCATGGTACAGAAAGAGCACAAAACAGTTTTTTGGGTTTTGTTTTTTTTTTTCCCCAGAGTTTCAGAATAATTGCGATTTAAAATTCACTTTCCTTTCTCCTAAATATGGGACAATTTTGTTCCCAGTCTTGATCTTTTACAATACCCACAAAAATTTAAGAGGAATAGGTGAAGTTGGGGATTGGTAGATGGTGGGCCTTGACTTGTTTCTGGAGTTCCATTTCTGGTTTCATGGAAATTTGTAAGATAATGAGTTGTTTTTAATTCCCCAAAGAACTAGATTACAGCCTGAATATTAAGTGACTGGCCTGCCTTTTTAACTAAATTTGCTTCTTTATATTAGGGAGATTTTTAACTAAAATTGGAATCAAAAGATTTTTGTCTATATAAAGCATTTCAATAAAAGCCTTCTAATTCTGTTAGTCCCTGAATACTGGTTTTTTCACAGATCATTTTTAGGAGGCACTAGGAGAAACTTTGGTCCCCTTTTCCTCTGAAGGGAAGGAGGCAAATAAGTCATTAACTTTTTAAATTTCTCTCTGAATTTTGTAGGATCTTGTCAAAGTGGAAGTAAAAGGGCTTGTACTTTAAAAGATTTCGCCACTAGGGGCACCTGGGTGGCTCAGTCGGTTAAGTGTCAGACTCTTGGTTTTGGCTCAGGTGATGATCTCAGGGTCATAGGATCGAGCCCTGCATCAGGCTCCGGGCTCAGTGCAGAGCCTGCTTGTCCCTCTCCCTCCCCCTCTGCTCCTCCCCATGCTCGCACTCTCTGTCTCTCTCAAATAAATAAATAAAATATTTAAAAGATTTTGCCGCTATTCAGGAGACACAAATTCTTTTGCAATGGCGGGCGGCGGGGGGGGGGGGGGGGTTGTCTAGGATACACATGCAAAGGACATTGCATATGAATGCCTGAAGCTGGCAGAGCCTGATTCTCTATTCCTAGAAGGTAGGAGCAAAACAAGCCTTATTGCCAGTCTCAGGTATTTTTGTTAAATTTATTTCCTGGCTTTCATCGTTTACATGAGCAACCTGTACACTTTGAAACTAGAGATTAGGGCTGAGTATTCCCTGTAAATCTTACAGGGTAAATGAGGCCCTATAGGTAGATGAGACAAAATTTTAAGAGAAATTTACATCAGAAGTGGACATTTGTTTCTGAGTCTTAAGCCTAAAATTTCTGCAATTTTATCTTGTCAAGGGAGTCCCTAAGGCTAGCCATTATACTACTAAGAAAATTGAGAGCTCTCTATAAAGACTATTTTCTTTTATTTATTTATTTTTAAAGATTTTATTTATTTATTTGACAGAGAGATAGAGAGAGAACACAAGTAGGCAGAGTGGCAGGCAGAGGGAGAGGGAGAAGCAGGTTCTCAGCTGAGCAGGGAGCCAGATGTGGGGCTTGATCCCAGGACCCCGGGATCATGACCTGAGCCGAAGGCAGACGCTTAACCGACTGAGCCACCCAGGCGCCCCAAGAATATTTTCTTTTAAATATAGTCAATTGAAAGGATCTATTGTCTGGCCATTGACAAGCAGAATCTAATAGCAACTCAAACCAATAAGCCTTAATAGCTTAACCAAAGATGCAAGATGCATCCAAAGGGGGCATAGTTGATACAACCCATGATCCAGAAGTTTACTCCCAAAATTAGTCTAAGAGAGCAAAAACCTCCATTGCACAGGTGGAAAGAATGGTGTGGTGAAAATGGGATGTCCAGTCTCCCACAAAATTGCGAGACGCCTTCAGTCACAGACCTGCCAATCTGTGCCACAGGTAGACAATACTGGAATAGGACTTTCCAGCACTAACAAGCCGCAAAGGTTTAGACAACAAAGGTTCCTATGAGCTGGAACCTCTCACGAGAGCTGGCACAGCCAGATGGAAGGGCGGGGGGAGAGTCAGAGTCAGTTCCCTAGTCTGTTTGCCACCAAAGTGCACCCCAGTAAGTGCATCCTCCAATGGTGAAAACCAAAGAGAATATTCTCATTGGTCACAAAGCCAAGCTCTAAGACATAGAAGGAGATGAAGGGAAAATATATGCACATCAACAGTCTTGGCTGAGCCTTAGGTTCTCGGAACCACACTAATGCCTAAGAGGGATGTGCCGGGCGTTGGAGACTGTGTGGTGTCTTACAGTGTACCTCGATGCACCAAAGTTTTCTTTTTTACATGATATTTTGGGGTGTTTAAATTTTTTTAAATTTTTTTAACTTTAAATACAACCTACTCCCCAACGTGGGGCTCAAACTCATGACCCCAAGATCATGAGTTGATCTCATGATCAACTCCGAATGAACCAGCCAGATGCCCACACAGAAGTTTTCTTGAGGTTGGCAGGTGACCTAGTGTCAATATAACCCATTCTGTGACCAAGCTTCCCTATCAGCAGAGTCTTCTTAGGTGGCGAGCACTCTCACAGCTTTTAAGTACTTGACCTGTGCCCACCAATTTTGTGGCTTAGGCTTCCAGGATGGCCCTTAGCAACACCCTTTACCTCGTGTGCACATTGCATGACACATACAAAGACCGTATCTGGGAGGAAACGAATCAGTCACCAAAGAGTACTCTACCAAATTTAACCAAAGAGTTGCTAGGCCCAAGGAACTAGTTCCACAAATATTTTCTCCTGCTAACCTAAATTTTGAAAGAGAGAAAAGAATTCTCACCATTCCTGCTCCTTCAGACTCTGCAGATAGAGTGTGCAGGAGGCTGACGTGGTAAGAAATCTCACCGTCTGCTGGCTGCTTGTCAGATGTCCCAAGCATCTCTCAGCTGCAGCAGAGTCCAGAGTGAGCAGTGTCCAGCAAGTTAAAGTGATCCTGATGACTCCGCCAACTGTTGGGGAAGAAGACCTTCCTCTGTGCTATGGTCCTTCTAGCTGGACTTAGAATCAAACTGGCATGAGACAGATTAACAGGAGAAAATCAGGGGTGCCTGGCTGGCTCAGTCAGTAGAGCATGTGACTCCTGATCTTGGGGTTGCGAGTTCAAGCCCCACGTTGGGCATAGAGCTTACTTAATTAAACACACACACACACAGACACACATAGGAGAAAATCAAATTTAATAGACATACATACAGGGAATCCACACAGACATGAAATTACCAGTTCCCACAACTTTAGAGTCAAGATTAAGTCAAGTCTCAGATATGGCTAAATCCAGGGATACCATGATAACAACATGTCTCTCTACTCTGCTTTTCCAAGTTCTGACTTTATTCTCAGGCAGGCTTTCTGCTCCTAGAGAAGACAGTCTCTCACAGCTCTAGACTAATGTGATACTTAAAGCCAACTGTCTCCAAAAAGAACTTTCCTTCTCCATAATTCTAACAAAATTCCCAGGGAAGACTTTGATTGGCCTGGCTAGATCATGTGACTATTCATGAGCTAAAACACAGGGTTCCCATAAGGGGAATGTGTGGAGCAAGATAAACAGTGGCAGAGGATGGATTCCCATGTAAAAGTGAACAAAGAAAGAGAAATCTACAAAGGAAGAGTGGTCAGAGAATTAGGAGTAGAATCAGGATACAATTAATGTCACAAACACCAAGGAAGGAAAATTTTAACACTGGGTGAGCAGCTCTTTCAAATACAACTAAAATATATTACATTAAAATAAAGATTTGTGATGTGTTCGTTGGATTGGTAAAATAGTAGACATTGGTGATTGATGGCAAGACTTTGGTGAGGTTGTGGGGCTAGAGAAGAAGGTATCTGGCATTGGGCTGAGGAAAGAAAGTAGAAACAAAATTGTAGATGATCTAAGAAATTTGGTGAAGTAGTAGAAACAGAGAGGTTACAGAGAAAGATGCAGGATCAAGGTAAGATATTTTAGGCTGTAAAGGACTTGAGTTAGCAGGTGGGAGGGAAGTCTGAAGAAAAGGAAAGAAAAGGGAGTTACTTTGTTTAAAAGAGAGATTGAATTACAAAGGAAATAAATATGGAAAGTATCAACTCAGATGGTATGGCAGTTAAAAATTCCTGAAGGGTGTCTATATCTCCCTATTTATGATGTCCTTCACCTTCATGGAGATTGAAAGACAAAGGAAGTCCTGCCAGCATCTGACACATTCATTCTTTCTTTCATTCATTTATTCATTCAACAAATGTTTATGAAGCCACTACCTGGTCAGGCACAGTCTAAGGTACCAGTGATCCAACAGCAAACAAAATTGACAAAACCCCTGCTGTTGTGGGTGTTAGATGCCTCTGATACATGTGTTGGGCTCTCCTGGGGAATTGGAGCTATGCACTTGACTCCTAGCTCCTTCTGGGCCCACAGGCAGGTGCTCCCAGACACCACGTCCCATCTCCGGCAGCTAAGAGGTTGGTTCCCTAAACTTCATAGCTGAGTTTCACAGCTTACCCATTACCTGAGCAAAGAGAGAATACAGTCATTTCTATATTATCCCCTCACAAACATTTTCTCTTCCTTGTAGAACCCAGAGGGGAACAGGGAAAAACAAAATTTCCCCATCCTCAGCTGCCAGTTGAATTCTCAAAATAAGATAAACTTCTCCAGATGACTCACCTAAAAAACACTCCACATTTCTGTATCCCTGAGAAAAACAACCAAGAGTAGGTATTATTCTGGGCTACAGGTGGAGATTAAAGATGGACATCCAGTCTGACGGAGGCAGAGAGTGGGAAGACTTGAGTATATGGACTCCAGAGTAAGACCAACTGGGTTCCAATCCTGGTGCTCCCGCTTATCATCTTTGACACCTTGAGCAAGTTACCCTGACTGAGGAGAAGTCATCCCGTTGGCAAATGGTAATAATGATACATCAAAGAGCTGTGCAAGGGTGACACAGTCATTCGTTCAGGAGACCACACGGGCTGAGGGCTGGGTGAGGTGCACCGTCACATCAAAGTTGGGGGCTGCAGCCAAAATGGAAAGACAATGAATGTAGCAGAAGCAAACATCCAACATTCACTTGCCAACACTGCAAAATAGTCTTTACCTGATAGCTCACCCTCCTTCGGACCCACTCAGCCTGGATGGGAGAGGCAGGAAGGATAAGATTTCTGTGTTTACCTCAGACATCGTGGTTGGTACAATTTGTACTTAATTCTTCATTCTGGGGCCAATTGGCTTAGGTCATATATTTAAAGAAAATCTATCTTTCTCTTAAAAACATAACTTGGTGCCACCATTAGGTCAAAATTTCGGCTGAAGATTGGTTTCCTGCAAAATGTCAAGGAAAGTGTCTTACCATTTATGACAGGACAGCTGTTGTCTCATTTTCCAGGAAGGAATTAAAGGATCTTATTACCCTAAATGAAAATAACTAAAGCATGATTATTTTCCTTTTAATCTTTTTTCCCCCCAGTGGAAATTTACATAAGACGGAGCTGTAATCCGTTCCTTTCATGCCTGCAGTGTGTCAGAAAATCTTGACTCTTGTAGTCCCCATGGCAGCAACCCTTAACCTGAGCTGAGGCTGCATTTGCCTCTTACAGTGGATTTGACTTTTATCTGGTGAATGCAATCAATGTAGACAAGTGCGCTGGATGACTCAAACTTGAGATTATTTCTGGTTTTGAATTCCATGTGTGTCTTGGCCCCCTTTTTTGGCTAAATTCACCTGATGAATTCAAGTCTATTTGTTACTTGATGCAGTGGTGAAATGGCCCGAGAACCTTCCTGGCATTTGGACTGCTGGCTTTCAATCCATCCTGATGATGGTGCACTTAACAGTTTTCTAAGAAGGGATAATGCTCCAGACTCACTTCCTGGATCAGTGAGGACATGCCCTTCGAATTGTTCTCTCAGTGGTGGACCGCTCTTTGTCAGCTCATCTTTTTGTGATGTCCTGAAAAACACTGACCTGTGGCCACTGAATAGCATTAACCCCTGGGGGGTGAGCTATTTTAAAGTTGACTGAGTGCACCCAAATGGGAATTCGACCCATGATCTGCCCTGATGAGCAGCAACCAATGGAGTGACCATGTCCAGCGCTCTCAAGTATGGGTCAGGCTTTTCTAAATGGGAATTTAAAACCTCCACTTGTTTTGTGCTGGGAAAGACCCTGTTTAAAGGATGAACAAGCAAGCTACATATAGACTAGGAGAAAATATTGGCAAGGCATATCTGACAAATGCCTTGCATGAAGACTATCTAAAGACCTTTCAAAACTCAACAAACAGTACAAAAGCAAATAAATAATCCAATTAGGGGGCACCTGGCTGGCTCAGTGGGTGGAGCATGTGGCTCTTGATCTCAGGGTTGTGAGTTCGAGCCCCACATTGGGTGTAGAGTTTACTTAAAAATAAAAAAAAAAGAATCCAATTAGAAAATGGCCCAGAGACATGAACAACTATTTCAGAAAAGAGGAGTTACAGATGGCAAGGAAGCACAAGAAAAGTTAATGACCATCAGTAGCCATTAAGAAAATGCAAAGTTAAAGCCACAGTGATGTATCCCTACACACCTGTTCAAATAGCTCAAATAAAAAATAGGGATAATATCAAGCGTGCCTGGTGGCATAGTCAGCTAAGCGTCTGACTCTTGGTTTCAGCTCAGGTCCTGATCTCACAGGTGTGAGAGTGATCCCCACATGGGGCTCCAAGCTCAGTGCAGAGTCTGCTTAAGATTCTTTCTCCCTCTCCCTCTACCCCTCTCCCCACTCAATCTCTCCCCCCCAGTCTCTCTCAAATAAATAAAAATAAATCTTTAAAAAAATAGGGATAATATCGAATGCTCGTGAGAACACAGAGAAACTGGGTCTCTCAGACATTGCTAGCGGCAATGTAAAATGGTACAACCACCATGGGAAACAATTTGGCAGTTTCCCGTAACACTAAACATGCACTTACCATAGAACCCAGCAACTGCACTCCTTGGGCATTTATCCCAGAGCAATGGAAACTTATATTCACACAAAAACATGTACACAAATGTTCACAGCAGCTTTACTTATAATAGCAAAATAATGAAAATAGCTTCAATGTCCTTTAATAGGTGGGTGGTGGAGCAAGTCTGGTATATCCATGATGGGACACGGGTCAGCAACAAAAATGAACTATTGGCGCACACAACAACCTGAATGGTCCTCGAGGGCATGATGCTTAATGAAAGAAGTCAGTCCCTCAAGGTCGCATGCCTTTTGAAGTATGATTCTACTTCTGTAACATTATAAGAAATGACAAAACCATAAACATGGAGAATAGGTTCATGGTTGCCAGGGAAGGGAGAGGGTAGGGAAGAGGGAATTCAAGAGTAGTGTGAAAGAGTTCTTCCATGGTGATGGAGGGGTTCTGGATCTTCATTATGATGGAAGTTACATGAATCTATACATGAATACAATTACATAGATGCAAACACACACACTTCAAAAATGATGAGAACAAAATGAAGTCTGTAGTCTAGTTCACAGAAACATACCAATGTCAATTTCCTGGTTTTGATATTGTACTACAGCTTGATATCACCAATGGGGGAAGCTGGGGGAAGGGTACATGTGACTGTGCTATTTTCGCAACTTCCTAGGAGTCTATAATTATTTCAAAATTAAAAGTTACAAAAAGCCCTCTATTCATCATTTTCCTTTATTTGCTTAATCATTTATTCATGGTATCAATTCAATGATAACCATCCATGTCAAAAAAAAAAAAAAACCCCAAAACCAAAAAACCAAACCCTCAAATATAGAGCGGATCTCCTTGTTTATTCTCAAAGCATCGCTGAGAGCTGTCCTCAGCCTGCTCATGATCCATGTGGACATTTGCCTTATACTCCATCTCTGACAGAAGCATTGCGGGTGGATGGGATTGTCTTTTGTGGGTGGGGCTGCATCTGGAGCATCCTCCAGGCTCTGAAGACTCACTCTTGGTCTGTCATCCATGAATTTACCACATTCTTAAAGGACTTAATCTTTTCAAACACTGCCACTTCTACAGTCACTGAATTCCATGTGTTTATCCCCCTTGTTTGAAAACACTTGCAATCAATGTTTGGAATTCTTTTAGCCTTTTGAAACTTCATGGGTGCCCCTCTTATTTGAGTCTATTGAAATTTGGTGAACAAGTTTATTTATTTTCTATATTTTCTATGTCTTTCATGAGTTCATAGCATTTGCTTATTTCTTCAAAGCTTTTCTCTTTCCATACTTGAATCCATACCCTTTGCACTTGTGCTCAAATGTAGGTTCCTCTTAATAATTTAGTTTGCCTTTTCTGATGTGTCCTCCACATGTCCTTCCTTAAGTGGTGGGATGAAATCACACACATTCCTACATTCCTGCAAGTGCTGACCCATCTCCGTGTTGTACAGATAGATGAAACCGAACTTTTAATATCCAGAACCAATGAAAGGCTCTTTTACATGCTAAGTTTTAGAGGTATAAATTTTTCTTCTATACTTTTTTCTTGTATTGTACTTTTTAACCAATTGAAATATGCATAAAAGGAACACGAGGGCAGCCTCTATCAAAGGAACTGAGAAGCTGTGCCCAAGAACATCAGGCACTGGGGAGAAATGTTTCCAAGGTGCCCATAGCAGGCAGAAACAGGGAAGAGGAAGGAAGAAGGTAGCAGTCATGAGCCTGTCTTCATTTCTTCTTTCACGTGCTCCTCAAAGTGTGAGACCCAGAGTGACCCCTGGGTTTGTTGGCCCCAAGGACAACTCTGAAAGGAACTACAGTTTTTCTTGTTTCTAATGCTCCCCCAGAATAATGAGCAGGATTTTCTCATCCTGATAAGAAACAAACAGGGCAAATATTTTTAGTAAATAATCTACAGTGAATACTGTATCTGCTTTCTGATTGGCAACCTAAAGCCATCATTATGGTTTGATTTGTTTAGGCCTGTCTGCTTTTAAAGTGTTTTTATACATTTGTCTATCACACACTTTCTCTCTTCTGCTTACTCAGTTGTCCACTCCTCTCATGTCATTTCTCATTTGCTTATTACTGGCAAGTCCCTGAGTGATGCCCTGGGGGCACACCACAAACAGAACTATGACGTAGTCCCTACAGTCAAAACGACAGCAGCATTTCCTAAGTGGGGCACATGACAAAGCCCAAGCCAGTCAGCACATCCCATACTCCTGGCTACAGTGATTGGCTCACAGATGGCAGGGGTCCAAAGACATCCATTCAGAGAGCCCAAGGGGAAGGAAGCTCTTCTCTTTCTCTCTGTATCCATAGCATGTGGAAGAGCCTGTGACATGTAGTGAGCCCTCAATAAATATTTTTTTTTAAGATTTATTTACTTGAGAGAGACAGTGTGTGAGGGGAAGGAAGGTCAGAGGGAGAGGAGGGACAGAGCGACAGAGGGAGATGGAGAGAGAGAATCCCCAAGGTGACTCCCTGACGGGGGGGGGGGGGGGGGGGGGCGGGGTCTCGATCCCAGGACCTTGAGATCATGGCCTGAGCCCAAACCAAGAGTTGGAGGCTTAGCCAACTGAGCCCCCGCCCCAGGCGCCCTTCAATAAATATTTTTTGAATTATTTAATTCTATGATTTTCTTTTCTGTTGTGCCAGGAATCTGAGAGGACAGAGGCTAGCGCTGCCATCTTGCCACCACAGGCAGCCTGAGACTGAGCCAACAGAGCACAAGCCACACAGAGAGGCGAGATTATATGAGTACATCTGTGAGCCCTGATCTTGCCATGCCTGATGTCAGAGCTGCCCTTGGCCTTCTCTGTTACATGAGCCAATACAGTTCTGTTTTGCTTACTCCATGTTTGGTTGGGCTTATGTCACTGTTTACTGACCAAGTCCTAAATGAATAAATGAAAAGATCATGCTCCAGCCTTCAACTGGAGCATTTCAGCCCCTTGGAAAGGGACTATGGAGCGCAGGCACAGGGATCGGAGTGTGATGGAGGGCTTTTCACGAGGATGTGCTGGTGCCGGTGGGGGAGGAGTGATGGCAGCAGGTGCAGAGAGTGCACTGGCAATGGTGATGATGCTTGTAATAACGCTGCTGAACCTGCTGATGTGGGTGATGCTGTTCCTGGTGGTAATGGTGGTGGGGCAGGGATGGCCGCGGTGGTGGGGCAGGGTTGGCCGCAGTGGTGGGGCTGGGTTGGCCGCGGTGGTGGGGCAGGGTTGGCCGTGGTGGTGGCCATTAGCACATTAAAAGTGACTTTCCTCCTGTCTCCTCCAACACTCACCACCAGCATAAACTGACCTTACAGCTGCTTCCAGAATAAGAAATCTTAGGTCTGAAAGAAACCTCAAAAAGTATCCAGTCCAGCCTCCTGCTTGAAGGCAGGCAAAGTAATTGTCTTCACTTTACAGATGAAACCACTAACACTCAGCATCTTTGAATGATTTTCTCAAAGCCTTCCCCGTGAGCCAGGTACACGGCTTGCACCGGCAGACAGATCTGCCCACTTCATCCCCAGCTTTCATTCCCATCTACCTGCAGTGTAGACTCCACAGCAATGGTTCTCATTCCTGAGCATTAAGTAAAATGGGGCTTTCCATATCAAAGCCTCAGCCTCATTCCTGGTTGCCTGAATCAGCCTCTGGGGGTGGGGTCTGTTATAAGCTGAACTGGGTCCCCCCAATATTCCTATGTTGAAGTTCTAACCCTCAGTATCTCAGAATGTGACTATATTTGGAGATGGATCTTTAAAGAGGTAATTAAGTTAAAATGAGGTCTTTAGGATGGACCCTAATCCAATCTGACTGGTGTCCTTATAAGAAGAGGAAATTTAGACACAGTTACAAAGAGAAGATGATGTGAAGACACAAGGAAAGATGGCTAACTACAAACCAAGGAGAGGCCCCAGAAGGAACCAACCCTATTGACAATTTGATCTTGAACTTCTAGCCTCCAAAACCATAATAAATAAATTTTTGTTTGCTTAGTCTGTGGTACTTTGTGGCAACCCTAGGAAACTAATATAGGGTCGGTGCGTTAGTATTTCTTAAATCTCCCCAGTTTATTCTAACAGTCAGTGTCAAGAATAATTGCCTTATAAGGTAAACTTACACTCCCCAGCCCTCATTCAAGACACTGGCCCACACTTTACTTGTCCAACCACAGATCCAGCTTCCCTATAAAAGTCCCCCACCTCAGTCAGGACCTTCACTGCACCATCTCTTAAGAAGGCCATGCTAGTTCTTGGCACCACTCACTTGCTCCTGCTAGCTATTCCCCAATCCCAAAGTCTTCACCCCTCCTTTCCCCCCAAACCACATGCAATTCAAACTTTCATCAAGCATTTACTAGGCAAGGTGTTATGATGCTTAACCAAGTAACATATTTTAAAGAAGGGACTTTCAGGGACCTTTGCTCCTAAACAATGTGGGGAGGAGTGGAGAGGCGGGATTTCAGCTTCACACCACACCTCTCAAGTTACACCAACCGGGAACCCATCTAAACCACCACCTATTAAAAGCTTGACTCTAAGTTCTCAGAGAGCTAAAGCAGGAATTTCTTTTCTTTTTAAGATTTTGTTTAGTTTTAAAGATTTCATTTACTTATTTATTAGAGAGAGAGAGAGAATGTGAGAGGTGGGTGGGGGGAGGGACAAGCAGACTCCGTGCTGAGCATGGAGCTCAATCCCAGGACCCTGAGATCATGACCTGAGCTGTAACCAAGAGTCAGATCAGATGCTTGACCAACCAAGCCACCCAGGTGCCCCTAAAGATTTTATTTTTAAGTAATCTCTTACCCCCAATGTGGGGCTTGAACTTACAACCCTGAGATCAAGAGTCGCATGCTCTATGGACTGAGCCAGCCAGGTGTCCCTAGAGTAGGAATTTCCACCATGAGAGAGGAAGGGAGCAAGTCCTCTGTTCAGGAGAAGCACCATGAAAGAGTTGGGAAATTCCCCTTGGCAATCTTTGAGCTATGTTCTCAGTTCTTATGCCCAATTTTCTTTGTTCCAGATTGCCCTGCTACTCTACCAACTAATGTCAGTGAGAAGGGATGACCCTTAACAGTGAAGAGCCCAAGCTTGGCACTTGGAAGAACCCAGCTCAAATCCCAGCTCCTTCACTTCCTAGCTATCCAGGAGAGTGTCCTAAACTCGGGAATATCCAGGAGAGAGTACTGGGTGTTCTTTTGGTGTTGAACACCAGCGTTGGACTTGACTTTCTACTGACCAGGCAATTTTCATCTCTGTAGGGACAGAGGTTAACTTGTAAATTTTGGTCCAGGAAAGATGCAAATAATTTAACTCTGGGGGAAGAATTAGCTCCACGGGTTATGGTTTATGGCCCTGTTGGACATTAACCACCTTTCTATCTAATCCAGTAATCTTTCTGTATTAATTTCCAGCTGCTGTAACAAGGTACCACATCTTAGGGCTTAAAACAACATAAATTTATCTTAGTTCTAGAAGTCAGAAGTCCAAAATCAGTCTCATTGGGCTGAAATCAAGTGTCAGCCAGGTTCTCCTGGGGGCTCTAGAAGATGTGTTTCCTTGCCTTGTCCAGCCTCAAGTGTCCCCCACATTCTATAGCTTGTGGCCTCTTCCTCCCTCTGCAAAGCACATCGCTCTAGCCTTCACTTCCCTCTTCTGTCTGTCACTCTGATACTCCCACCTCCTTTGTATGAGGACACTTGTGAGGATACCGGACTACCCAGATAATCCAGAATAATCTCCCCATCTCAAAATCCACAACTTAATTACATCTGCAAAGTCCCTTTTACATATTCATAAGTTCCAGCATCGGGACGTGGGCATCTTTGGAGAGTGGAGGGGCATCATCCAGGCTACCACACCTTTCTTAGATTTCTTGGTTAAATCACCTGCATTAACCTAAATTCTCGAATGCTCTTTGGGTAAACTTTAACATCGTACCAGTTCTCTCACTAATTAATGACTTAAATAAAATCTTTGACATGACGCAATTTGTACTTGAATTTAACTTAATTAATTTAATACTTACCGGAGGGTCATGAGGCGCATTTTTAAAAATTAGACTCAGCAGAGCTCTGTGACCCTAGGCAAGTCACTCAACCTCTCCAAATTTTACATCCCTGTAAGCAAGGATGAAATAAATAATATTACTTAACTTTGGGGGTTGCTGCAGTAGGGAACAAAGGAGACAACGTATGAAAAGCAATGGGTTCAGTGCCTTGTGCATCGTAAGACCTTAATAAATGTTAGATGCTGATAAGAACCGAGACCAGTGCTCTGGCCCTCTGTATCTCCACTTCCCTAAAACTCAAGTGCTGTGCTTAGCACTCCCCATTTGCCTCTGCAGCTCTAACTTTAGCACCAGAGTCATCAAACATCAGGTACTTTCAGTTTGCAAAAAGGCACCCTCTCCAGGTGAAAAAGGCAATGCAACTCCAGCCAGAACACCTGGCTTGGCAAAGGGGTGCAGGCTGGTTTTCAGTCTCCGCCTGCCCTTCTCCAGCTGGGTCCCTCTGCCGCACACACAAACTGTGCACACCGCGTGGGGAGTCTCTATGATTTTAAAACTAATTGATCCTGGTGATGATCATAGGAAGCACTCACCATTGTTCTCTAGACAGAAGCCAAGTGATGTAATAATCCTCTGAGCAGAAAGGCAGGACTTGTCTTCGTATTGATTTCATGCCAAAACCTGGCAAATTGCATCAGGCAATTGCTAGGAAACTTATTAGCATCGATACTACTATTCTTGCACAAGTACACACACATACCCAAACTAAACTGAACTAAACTACATCTGCCCAGAACAATGGACAGTCCTCATTCAACAGACTAACTACCAACATTTCCTCCTGTGGCATATATAATGATGGATGAAACTCTCCACCCAAACTTAGTAACCTACAGCTACAGACACACTGACCACAGAGCTGCTTGCACTCAGTGTCATGTTTACATCGTCAATACGTAAATCTACTATGTAAATATGTATCCTCACTCTATTCCTTAAAAAAGAAAAAAAATAACTAACGGTGCTTAAACTGAGCAAAGCAGCCGGCCCACTCGATGTGCTGCATTTAGATGACCGGGTCGCTGGTTAGAAATGCAGAGTCTCAGGACCCCCAGACCTGCTGCCTCAGAAGCTGCATTTTCACAAGAGCCCCAGGCAATTCAAATGCACATCCAAGCTAGAGAAGCTCTGCACTAGGAACTTCTGAGTGAAAGTGGTGGGTGGTAATATCCTTCTGAATAGCCATCCCTCTTTGTAAGGAAAAATCACAGCATTGCTACAAACCAGCAGGGATGTCAGGGAAGGGAAGTCTCGGAATCATTTTTTTCTACAAACATTCATTAGGGCCTGTTGTGTGCCCGATACTATTCTAGGTGCCGAGATACAGCAATAAAAAAATAGGAAAAAAAGTCCCAGTGCTGGAGGATCAAATGAATAGTCTATACATGTCAAGTGGTGATAAACACTATGAAGCAAAATACAAATGGGATAGGGAGGGTGAAATTTTTGCACTTTAAAACAATTTTTTTAATCTTTGTTTTCACATTTTTCTCTTTTGCTTCCAAAAGGAAAGGAGAGCGTAGCTCCGCAATTTTTGCCCTTTTACATAGTATGGATACTTGTGCAAAGATCCAAAGGAAACAAAGAGGCAAGCTTTGCAAATATTTCCTGGAATAGCATGACAGGTAAAGGGAACAGCACCTGCAAAGCCCCAGGAAGGAGAAATTATAGCATGTGCGTATGTGGATGAGAGTGATCTATAGATGACTGCCTGAGGGAGAGGGAAGAATTGCTGATGAAGCTCTCATAGGCGGAAGAGGAAATGGAGCACACAAGAGAGGCCAGCCCCACAGAGGAGCATGGAGAGTCGGCCCAATAATCCTGGGGAAGGTAGAACATATGTGCCCAACATGAGTAAGCTGGTAAATAAAGTGGCAGAGCTCCCACAGGTTTCCTCTAGTGTTTACGATTTTTCCTTGAACTAGGAATCAAGTTTGTGAGTTGAGAGAGAGAAGGAGAATACTGGAAGTATAAGAATAAGGCTTGGAATTGTGTAGAAGACAGAGTGAACCTACCAGGGAAGCGTGGGCTCGTTCAGCAGCACTGATCCCTCCTGGTGACACATTAGCATCCTCTTGTCTTTCTCCAGCCACATTCACCTTCAAGTCTGGAGACGAGGAGAGAGTGGGCGGTTGGCAGTGAAGGAAGGGATGGCAAGCACCCTCTTGACTCTTTGAACCTGCAACCAGAAATGCTTAGCGTTGGAATTTCCCTGGGGAAGGGGGCTCCTGGATGCAGGAGCCAAGCTTCAGGGCCCATCTGAGTTCAAATCCTGACTCTGCCACTTACTACTCTGCATCCTGGGGCACGTCTTCTCACTTCTCTGAGTCTGCACCCCCTTATCTTCAAGCTTCACTCATGCTATCCCCTCTGCCCGGGCACTTCCTCTCCCTTTTCCAAGCCAAGGAAATGGTCTGGTCTGCTGCTTGAAGATACACACTTTAAATACTCAGGTAACTGACTGTGTTCATGCATTCATTCACTTATTCAATCATTCATTCAAGAAATACTAATAGCTGGGCACCTGGGTGGCTCAGTTGGTTGAGCGACTGCCTTCGGCTCAGGTCATGATCCTGGAGTCCCGGGATCGAGTCCCGCATCGGGCTCCCTGCTCGGCGGGGAGTCTGCTTCTCCCTCTGACCCTCCTCCCTCTCTTGCTATCTGTCTCTCATTCTCTCTCTCTCAAATAAATAAAATAAATAAAATCTTTAAAATGGAGATGGTAAGAGGGCGCCTGGGTGGCTCAGTTGGTTGAGCGACTGCCTTCGGATCGGGTCATGATCCTGGAGTCCCGGGATCGAGTCCCGCATCGGGCTCCCTGCTCGGCGGGGAGTCTGCTTCTCCCTCTGACCCTCCTCCCTCTCATGCTCTCTGTCTCTCATTCTCTCTGTCTCAAATAAATAAATAAAATCTTTAAAAAAAAAAAAAAAGAAAAGAAAAGAAATACTAATAGCTAGTATTAGGAGAACAAATGGATGAACTCATTTTCAAATACAAGTTCTACCACTTGAAACAGACAGAAATAGCCGTATCAGAAAGTCTCTGAGGGCTCCAAGGCTCAGTTTTCTCTTCTGCAAAACAGAAACATTAACAGAATCTTCCTCATAGGGCTGTGTGAGAAATAAGTGAAATAACCAAGCTAACAAAGACACTTAGAGCAATGCCTGGCACATGGTAAAAACTCAGTAAGCGTTGGTCATCATTGGTCACAAATACATTCTGGTGGTGCTGGGGATACAAACATGAAGTGGGTCACCTGTGTTTCACACACCTCACACTGTAGCAAGGGAGACAGCATCGAAACCGATACATTATAATTGAGACGCAATTGGGTAAGAGCCATGCCAAAGACATTACATGTCAGTTACTACTGACATGTAATGAAGCAAAAGATTTCATTGCACCTTGGGAAGAAGAGAAGTCTTCCTGGGGTGATATTTGGAACAGTCTTCCAATGACCAGATGTTTGCCAGATGGAGAAGGAGAAGGGCATCCCAAGTTGAAGGAACAACATGGCCCCGTGGAAGGACACAGTGTGCCCAGGAAGCTGTGAGGAGCCACAGTCATTGGAACGGAGGGGACATGGAAAAGGAGAACACG
This sequence comes from Mirounga angustirostris, assembly GCF_029215605.1. Classification (NCBI taxonomy): domain Eukaryota; kingdom Metazoa; phylum Chordata; class Mammalia; order Carnivora; family Phocidae; genus Mirounga; species Mirounga angustirostris. Next base: position 17,521,952 of record NW_026991712.1, on the reverse strand, counting down.
AGGTGAAGCTTAAGAGGCAAAGGGTCCCATGTGGGGAGGACCAAGTTTGCCATTCCAATGTGATCTTATAAGCAATGGGCAACTGCATTGAGGTTTTTAGGCAGAAGAACAAGATCGGGCTCTTGGCATCAGACTGGAACATAGATGAGAGGAGGAGCAAGACTGAGGGTGGAGAGAGCATCTAGGAAGCTGTTGTAATAAATGCCGGTGAGACAGGGTAAGAACCTGAACAAGGACACTGACAGAGGGCATAGAAAGGAAGCTAAGGATGGGAGAGACCATTCAGAAGAAAAAGCCATAGGACTCAGGAATGTGCTGGGCTGGATATGGGGTAGGAAGATGAGGGAGTCATTCACCATCAGCCTATTAAATTCATGCACTTAGGGTTGCTGAAGCAGAGTTTAAAAACGTTTTAACAAGTGAGGCCTCCAAGTCCAGGGCAGCTCAACAGTTACTTTGGAGCATAGCTTCTTTGACTCTGATGCACACTTGAGCATTTCTTGGTAATCATGTAACAGTAAAGCAAATAGCATGCACTGCCCTCAGAAAAGACTATACAACCATGTACCTATAATGCAAATATAATATTGCTATAATATTAACCATTATGCAATGTGTGTGCTGCAGGAGATAAGAAACAAAGAATATAAGACTTAGCTGAGGGAAAGATCTACTTCATGGAGGCTCTCATCCATGAGTACATTTTCGAAGGAGAGAGATGGGCACTCCAAGAGGGAGGAAATGCCTGAGCTGAGCAGGTGAGCAGGAAAGCATTTCTCAAGCATCCTGTGAGATGCTGCAGAACAAAAGGACCCATGGTCAAAAACAACGTAGAGATGCAACCTCCCATCACAGCACGTCTCCTTGGACATTCACAACCGTCTCAATATATTAAAGATCCTGTGAAACCCCACAGTTAAAAATAATTTGTCTAGGGGCACCTGGGTGGCTCAGTCAGTTAAGCGTCCGACTCTTGGTTTTCAGCTCAGGTCATGATCTCGCGGTCGTGGGATCGAGCCCCCATTTGGGCTCCGTGCTCAGTGCCAAGCCTGCTTGAGATTCTCGTTCCCTCCTGCTCTGCTCCTCCCCCTACTCTCTCTCTCTCTAAAAATAAATAAAATCTTTAAAAAAATTATTTGTCAGGTGCCTGGGTGGCTCAGTCATTGGGCATCTGCCTTCGGCTCAGTTCATGATCCCAGGGTCCTGGGACCGAGTCCAGCATCAGGCTCCCTGCTCAGCAGGAAGCCTGCTTCTCCCTCTCCCACTCCCCCTGCTTGTTTTCCCTCTCTCGCTGTGTCTCTCTCTCTGTCAGATAAATAAATAAAATCTTTTAAAAAAAATTATTTGTCTAGTGAAAAAAGCAAGTCAGTGGTTATAAGGGACATGCTGCAGGGAGAGGAAAGGGCACAAGGAAACATTTGTCACGTAATGGACATGTTCTATATCTTGACTGGGATGGTAGATTACGTGGATGTATATATATGTCAAACTCATTGACCTGTACACATAAAATGCATATATTTTGGGGCACCTGGGTGGCTCAGTTGGTTAAGCGTCCGCCTTCAGCTCGGGTCATGATCCCGGGGTCCTGGGATCGAACCCCACATCGGGCTCTGTGCTCGGTGGGGAGCCTGCTTCTCCCTCTCCCACTGCCTGCCTGTCTGCCTACTTGTGCTCTCTCTCTCCCTCTGTCAAATAAATAAATAAAATCTTTAAAAAAATGCATATATTTTGCTGTACATCTTGTGTGTAAATTATATTTCATTTAACTTGATTAAAAACTATAATAATCTGTTGGGTTTGTTTTGTTTTGTGATTTTTTTTTACTTCCGAGAACTTTTTAATTGTTTTCATTAGTATTCCCTCAAAAGGCCTGTTTCTTTGAACACCATCTGGAGAAACACCGGTGTGTTAGTTTCCTATGGCTTTTGTTACAAATTACCACAAACTTGGTGGTTTAAAACAACATAAATTGATTATCTTGCAGTTCTAGAGGTCACAAGTCTGAAATGGGTCTTGCTGGACTAAAATCTCGGTGTTCCCAGGGCTGCGTTGGTTCTGGAGGCTCTGGGGAGGGAAGGATCGGTTTCCTTGCCTTTTCCAGCTTCCAGAGGCTCCTGCATTTCCTGCCTCAGGGCCCCTCTTAGCTTCATCTTCAAAGTCAGCAACCACATCACTCCAACCTCTCACTTCCCCAGCTCTCCTTCTCTGACTTCTGTCTCCCTCTCTCACTCACAAGGACTCCTGTGATTACCCTGGGCCCCTCACATCATCCAGGATTACGTCTTCAACTCAAACTACTTAATTGGGTCTCATCTGTAAAGTTTTCCTCACAGGTTCCAGGCATTAGGACATCTCGAGTCGGGGTGGGGGGTGGGGGAGACATTATTCTGCTTAACACAGCCAGTTTTTAGTGTAAAATCGGAGGAGTGCACAATAAGCCTGTAAATGAAGTTTGAGGCCAGGTCAGGCTAAAGGATTTGGTAAGCAACAGGCAGAATTTCTTTACCAGTACATATACATGTTTTAAAATATGAAAGCTATCATAGGGTATAAAAAATTTTTTTTCAAATCCCCAGCCATCCAGTCTCCCTCTCTGTGACCAAAAATGTTATTTACCACTTTCTTATATATTATTCCAGAAGCAATCCATACCTACATAATTCTTCTACACAAATGGTAGCATAGTATAAAAATTGTCCCAGTAACTTTCTAGTTGTCCCTTGACAATATAAGTTGGATATCATACCAGAGCAGAACAAAGAGAGCTTCTTTTTTTAAGTTTATTTATTAATTTTTTTAGTAATCTCAAATGCACAACCCCAAGATCAAGAGTCACATGCTCCACCGACTGAGCCAGCCAGGTGACCCCAAAGAGAGCTTCTTTATTCATTTCAAATGGATAGATAGCATTTAATTGTATAGACCAGTGATTCTCAACATGCTTGTTCATTAGAATGGCCTGGGGAGATTTTGAAAGATCCCCAGGAGTTCCAGCTATCCGCTCTCTGCAATAAACTGCCTCAGAAGTTAAGAAGCATAAAACAATGACCATTTTATTATGCTCACAATTTGGAGGGCCAAGAATTCTGGCAGGACACCATGGGGACAGCTTGTCTCTGCTCCACAGTGACTGGGGGCGGGGGGGTGGCCTCGGTGGGGTGGTCTGGATGGCTGGGAGATGGCAGGAATGGTTTGATTGGAGCCATGGATCAGGGGCTTTGATTCGGACATCAGCTGGAATCCTTGGTTACTGTCCACATCGTATTTGCAGAGGCTAAAATATGCAAAAATGCTTCCCGACTCATATGCCTAGGGCCTGGGCTGGGGCTGAATAAAGCACTCTCTCTCTCTCTTTCCCTCCAACCCACCCCCCTTCATGAAGCTAACTTGGGTCTCCTCACAGTATGGTGGCCTCAGGATCGTCAGACTTCTTACATAGCAGCGGGCTCATCCCAGAGCTTAAGTTCCGAGAGGCCAATACAGAAGCTACAAAGCTTCTTATAACTCAGCCTTGAAGGTCTCAGACTATCTATTTGATCTCCTTCTATTGGTCAAGCAAGTCCCTAAACAAGAGACTATTCCTATTTAAGAGAAAGGGAATTAGACTCTACCTAGGAGAAGTGGCAGAAAATTTGAGATCATCCTAATATACCACACCCAGGTGACCTGAATGTGCAACCAGGCTTAAAAACCACAGTTACAAATGTACCAGATCTTATTAACCAAGCCCTTATTGATGAGTGTGCAGGCTGCTTCCGATCCACTGCTACCGCCAGTGAGCCAGCCCTCGGTATGTGTGGCGGCCATCATTTCACATGTAGGTCAATATGTCTGGGATGAATTGCTGGGAGTGAAATTGGTGTGGATTAAGGACACCTGGGCTGGCCCAGTCGGTAGAGCATGTGACTCTTGATCTCAGGATCATGAGTTCAAGCCCCACAACTGAGTGTAGAGATTACTAAAATAAGGTGGGAGGGGTGAAGAAAAAAAGAAATTGGTGTGAATTAAAGATTAGGCTCTGGAAGTTTTTTGTTTGGGGTTTTTTTTTCCTCCATCTTTCTTTTTATTCTCAAAATATGGTAATACTAAAGTCCAAGAGGTATTGGACTGGGCTGGCCCTTGTGTGGGCTCTAGTGCTTTGGAGGAGGCAGAACTGAGTCCCCAGGAATGTGAAAGCGTTGTATCAAAAGGATAGCAGTAGTTACTGTGCCAAGTTCAACAGCCCAAGTCACACCCGGGGCATATACACAGCAGGGCTTGGGCTCTAGCTCTGGGGGAAGAACAGGGGGTGATAACTGCTTTGAGACAACTGAGCACAAGAAGAGGCAGTGCACAAAGGTCTGGTGGGAGAAACAGGGAAGGTGAAGGAGAGGGATCTTCCTTTCCCTTCTCCTACGACTTAAGGGCAGAGGCACGTGACCCCAGCAAGGGGCCAAAGTAGGTAGTAGCTACCTGGATCCCATTAACGAGAGGCCAGACCACTCCAGGGCTGGTTAGCTGGCTTTGGTAGGCAGTGGAATACTGGTCATTAAGAAGAGAGACAAACTGTTCTAATTTCTGGGAAGCTTGTTTCCCAGCCTCTAGTACTTCCTCATGATTGACCTTCTCCTTGGTGTCATAATCCAGGACGACTTTGTTAGTGATGAGGGAGAAGCCAAAGACTCAAAGTCCACAGTGCCTTGCCAACTACAACTTCTGGTACTGTGCTCATGCCAACAGCATCTGCCCCTAGCCTCAAAAGGGGGGCCTGCCCCCATCACACAGGTACCTTCCTTTCGCTCTCTGCTCCCCCATCTGTTTCCAGGCACTGCGAGCCTTCTGCCTCATATCCCGGTCAGAGGCATTGGACATGGCAGGGACACGAACTCCAAACCTTTCAACATCAGACCCTCTAAGAGGGTCCAAACCACTGAAGCCAAGTAGGCTGACGTGACCATGGATCAGCATGATTATCTCCAACCTCAAACTCCGGGTTGAGTCCTCCAGCTGCACTGGTGACCACTAGGGTGTCCACACCCATAAGGAAGAAAATCCTCACTGGGAATGTCACCTTCGAGCACGAGTAGCCTTCATGCATGGGGAACCTGCCCTGCACCATCACACAGGCTCGGCCATTCAGGAACGCAGACACCAGTCAACCAGCATGACCCGGCAATGTCTTTTGGAGAAAGTTTGGTATCTCACTGTAGTCAAAGCTCTGGGCCTCAGTTAATTTATCGGTCATATTTCCTACCCCAGAACCACAGATGACTGCCACTTGAGGTCTGTGCTCAGTGTGGCGCAGAAGCCATTCACTAGTGTTCTGATCATCATCACACATAAATTCGTTCTCCATGGTGCTGCCGCTGCCACGCTCTCGAGAAGCCCACCCTTCCCCTCTCGGATCCCATCTGCTGAGCTGCACCGCGCTGCGCTGAGCCCTACTCCCCGGGAGCGGTGTGCACAGTCCGGTACTGCAAGTTTTTGAGTGATAAAGTGACACATGCAAGTCTGAACTTGAGAAGACCCAGTCTGTCCGCACTGCCCAGGATGGAGCAGAAGCAGGCAGGAATTGCAGGCAGAGAGACCAGGCTGATTGTGGTCAGACTATCTGGGGGATAGATCATAAGGTCGAAGTGCAGCTAGAAAGGGACAGGTGAGTCAGAGCACCAAAATGCTATGCTTCTTGTTACAAGTGATGGAAGACCAGGCTGATGGGGTGATCAGCTTGGTGAGGGATGATAAGCACTGGAGTGCTCATGGCCAGTTTCTTAGAAGAGGTAGGACTTGAGATGGAGTGTGCAGGATGAGGAGAGCTTTAATAGGCAGCAAGGAAAAGGGAAGACAATCTTCCCACCAGCATTTCATGTGTTAGAAGACATGGAGGAAGCTTTTTTTTTAAAATAAAGATTTTATTTATTTATGAGAGAGAGAGAGCCCATGTGCATGGGGGGGGGGCAGGGGAGGGGTAGGGGAGGGGCAGGGGAAGGGAGGTACAGAAGTAGAGTCCACCCTGAGCAAGGAGCCCAATGCGGGGCTCGATCCTAGGACCCTGGGATCATGACCTGAGCTGAAGCAGACTCTTAACTGACTGAGCCACCTAGGCATCCTGGAAGCTTCTTCTTGAGATAGATAATGCAGCTCAAGCACTTACGGCTTAGCGGGTGCCTGTCACATAGCAAGTATTCAAAACTATGATGCATTATTCTCAATAACAGCAAGTAAGGCCTATTAAAAGCTTAACAAATTGGGACATGACTTTGGATGACAACTGTCAATGCTCTCGTTATTTCTAAACAGATCTATATGGAATGGGAAAAGCTTTGGTGAGGCCATAGGTTCCTGAACCACTGGCCCAATCTGAAACAGATAGTGGTTTCCTCATTCTGTCTTAGAACCTTCATCAGCTTCCCTTCCTTCCAAGGGAGAATCAGTGGGAACTGACACTAGCTGGACAGAGAATCCCTAGAATCCCATTCCTGTCCCACCATCATGCTCTCAGCCTGGTACTCATCTCCTTGTCATCTTGTAAAACTTGATCCCAGGAATTGATTTTCTGTGGGGTACATTAACAAAGAAAAGATCCCAGAGCAAGTACGAAAAGGCTCTCACTATAAGCACTGGAAAGACTTTATCTGAAGACGTGTTCCGGTTCTGCGTGGCATGCGGTCATGAAAAGAAGTAGCATCTGGATAGTATCCTATGATATGGCTAACCCTAGTCATCCTTTGGGTCTTAGCTTAAAAAATCCTTCCTCCAGGAAGTCCAGATGACCCTGAAACTGTTTGAGTGCCCCCATATGTGCTTTCTTATACTCTGAATCTCCCTTGTTATAGCATTTACAACACCATTGTTATTCTTGTGTAAAGGTCTCCCTTAGATAGATAGATAGATAGATAGATAGATAGATAGATAGATAGATAGATAGATAGATAGATACTCTCTTATAAACAAGCTCTTGTTTGCATATCTCTGCAGTGAGAGACCCCAAAGTGACCCCCAATGACTCCTACTTCCTGTTGCCCAGGCCTTGGTATAATCCCCTCCCCTTGAATATAGGTAGGACCTGTGACTTTCTCCTAATCAATAGAATACAGCAAGGTGAACAGATGTCACCCCCATGGTTATGTTGGGTTACATAATACTCCGTTTCAGCAGACTGGAGCAGGAGACTCTGCTTTCTGACTTGATGAAGTAACTGGCTGTGTTGAAGAAGCCCATATGGCAAGGGGGCCTACAAGAGGCCTCTAGTTGCCATGGGTAGCTTCTACAGGTAGCTTCTAGAAGTGGTACCCGGGAAAGAAAAGTCAAGAAAAGAGATGGGGGCTGGGGGTACAGGGAGACAATGTTCTATAGCCTGATGGAATCCAGCTGACAGCCAGCTAAAACCAAGGCCTACAGTCTTACCATGGTAAGAAATCAAACTCTTCCAGCAAGCTCAATGAGCTTGGAAGCAGATTTTTCCCCAGTCAAGCTTCCAAATCAGAACACCACTCAGTGGACATCTTGAGTCCAACCTTATAAGACCATGAGCAGAGGAGCCAGCTAAGCTGTGCCCAGACCCCTGCCCCACAGAAAGTGTGACAGAAAAATGTATATTGTTTAAAGCCTCTAAATTTATTGTAATCTGTTATAGCAACAGAAAGCAAATATATCCCCACTAGACAGTAAGCTCTGTGTGGGCAGGAACCAATCCATAGGGTATCCCCCGTTGTACCTCCAGCACCTCCCACGGTGCTTAATAAATATGTGTTGAATGAATGTACATCATCCCTATAATACTTACAGAACCACTCTATAAGAAGGATTATTTTTACTCAAGTTTTATTAAGACTGAGAGAAGGTAAGTGACATATCCAAGATTCACCCTGAAAGAGAAGAGATAGGACTTGAACTAGCACCTCCTCGGACCAAACCACAAGCTCATTCACTAACATCACAGCTGTAGGAAGAGTGCAGGCTTTCCATCTTGGCAGAGCCAGTGGGAGCCTACACAAATTATTGTCCCTAGCCCACGCTTGTAGCAGACATCACTAATAAATCCCTGTAGGCTTTCAGGCTGCATCTATTGCAAACCCTCTCAACTCAGCATTTCGGTAGCCACAAGCAACTGATCAGAACTGACCCAGGAGAAGAAACCTATTTATCATCTGAGCTCTGAGTTCTATCTATATCTCCATGCAACTGGATTGGGGATCCATTCCTAGGAATGTATGGGAAATAATATGAAAGAAGTGAAAGTCTGGGCATAGATAGAAGTGGTACCCAGGAAAGAAAAGTCAAGAAAAGAGACAGGGGCTGGGGGTGCAGGGAGACAGCCTTACAACACTTCCAGGCAGGAAATTCCACTAATGGTCCACGCTACAGCTGGGTTTTTTCATGGCTGAATTCCCCAAGTTAGCTGATGAATTCTTCCTTGCACAGCAATCAGGTTCAGCAATCAGAATCCTTTTTTAGTTATCATCATGGCCATGCCGTCCCAGCCGATGACCCCACCAGGGGAGCGATGCATTGAACATGGGCCATGGCTGATATTTTTGTTGTTTTGACAATTAAGGTGTTACGTTTGCCTGAGGGGTTACAGTTTTGATATTTTAAACATTACTCTCCAGGAAGGAAAGCTCCCTGTTTCAACAAGGAATACCTAGGCTGCCATAAACGTGATGGAGCCTTGAAGTAAGAAAACAGATTGAAAAGTGAGGCAAACAGTCAATGAATTAGTTGTTTGGTTTTGATTCTATTTGTTAATAAACTGATGAAATCCACTTTGCTCTAGGCATTAAATAGACCAGGGTTACCAAGTGTATTGTGCTGACAATACCACCTCTCATGCCATGGCAGGCATTACTAATTAATCACATCATTCTCTCCTTCCTGAGTCCCAGCTTGGTCTTGGAAACCTTCCCAACATAGAGCTCCAAGCAGCCAATAACAATCTATCATTCTGGATCTCCAGGCAAAACTACTTGCCATCCAAGATTATAGGCACAGCCCCAACTCACAAGTTATCAAACAAAAAACAGGAGAGTGAAGCTTTAGGATTAAGGGCACGGAAACTGGACTGAGAGAGTGCCTGGATTTGATGCCCACCTCTGCTATCCATTAGCCATCCCATGCCTCAGTTTTCTCACCCATAAAATGGGAATCATCATAGCATCCACCTCGTTAAGCTACAATGATGATTATGTGAGTTCAAATAGGTTACAGATCCTGGAAGAGTACCTCGCAAGCATAAGCATTGGCTATTCTTATATTTTGATTCCCTTTGTTCTATGTACAAAATCTAGCTCTCCTGCTGGACTGTAGGCTCTTCAAAGGTAGGCACCATGCTTTGCCTTCTTTGCATCCCCGGCGCGTAATACACAATAGGAGCTAAGTCAGTATTCGATAAACTGTTGTATTAAATTCTTCCAGCCAGAGTGGCAGACTCACTATTCCTCCCCCCAGTGCCTGGCACATTTCTGCCTCCTGTCTCTCCCATGGCTTCCCATCCCCCCACTCCTCCTACCAGCCTCCATCTCTTTAAGGCCCCAATTCATCTTCTTCATCCTTCTACTCTCCCCACCAAACCCACCCGGCCAATATTCACCTGATTTCTTCCCATCCTTTGGAGCCTGCCCAGCTGGAGTAGTTATTCATCTGCTCACCAAATAATTCCAGCTCTTTGCCTTCTGGGTACCTAATGGAATTTTACTTCTTGCTCTGCCCCTGTGGTTGGGTGCGACCCTATTAAAAGTCTGGCCCATGAGTGGAGAATCTGACTGCTGGTGTGAGACCCTCCCAATTTCAGATCTGTTTCCTCTGCCACAAGAACCAGCAATGTTCCAACCTGCGGCTGTTCCATCTGTCCGGTTCAGAGTGAAATTAGGGGGAGCAGAGCCACTAGCTGACCCATGATGGACCAAGAGCATGAATGAGAAAGAAATCTTGATTTTTTTAAGCCGCAGAAATTTGTTGTTGCTATTTCTGCACCATCACCTGATCTATCCTGACAGATACATTACCTTAAGGTCAGCAACCTCCTGCAAGCCTGCTCTAGCCACACTGACCCACAATAATTTCTTCAAAAGTGCAGGGGGAAAAGCCTCTTACTCATTTTTATCCCCAAATCTAACATACTGTCTTGCACACAGTCAGAGGCCCGAACCCTGGAAAGTACTTGGTGCAGTACAAGGCACATAGCAGCAGCTCAATAAAGGGCAGGTGTCCCTTTCTCACCATGAGCTGTGAGACTGGTATTGTGACCCCAGGGATCAGCCAAGACACCAAGGCCTAAGTAGATCAGGCTCTGCAGCCAGGGGGCTCCTCAGTGGAAGAGTCCAGATGTCAACCCACGGCTGCCAGATGCCAAGTGTTAGACCACCATACCATACTCCCCCTAACACCAAACAGGGCCTCTCTCTTGATGGTCTAATCCTGAGGTCCTCAAGCCACACGGCCCTCTGACCTTGGGATCCGACAGAACCACCTTGCAGCTCTTAAAGTCCTGGTGATCAGGATAGCCTTACCAGGTAGCAACCACGAGCACTGCGTTTGCGAGCCCCAAGAGACCTCTTGTCTGTCTGACTTCCCTTCCACAGAGCCTCATATAGTGCCAGCCCAAACAGGTACTTAATAAAGCTCCTTTGATAAAAATCTATGCAGCCGATAAGGCTCCACCATACCTACCTTGATGCCAACATTGAGCAGTCAGATGCATGCAACAAGACTAACTAGTAGCAGCTAGTTAGGAGGCAAAGGAGAAAAAGTGAAAAAGGCAAGGCAAAGGAGAAAAAGTGAAAAATGCAAGGCAAAAGGAGAAAAAAGTGAAAAAGACAGACGATGCACAAATGTTCGAAACCAAGGCTTTTATGCCTTTGAAACTGAACCCAGGGATACGGCAGGAACGCCTGTAGACAGTTGAAGGGCTTCTCCCTCCCCTGGATTGTTGCAGTGTTCGGGAGGCTCCAATTTCTAATCTCATAGGTCGGGAGTCAGCCCTGAAGTCTCTGTGCAGCGGGGTCGGTGTGAGTCAGCCCTGGAGCTGGCAGGGCCCCGGGCCTCGTGTGGAGTCCAAACCCGTCACTGACACATAGGGGAGAGCGGAGGCAGGAGTGGGTGTTTGCTGACAAGCAGCTTCATGGGAACGCTTGCCTTGGCATTTCTCAGTGCTGAATCAGGGAGAAAAGTTGGGCAGAGTGCTGCGGGGTTCCACTGAGGGGGAGGGGGAGAGGAAGCGAGGGAGACCAGAGCCCGAGGTGGGAGAGAAGCAGAAGCAAAGTGACCACCATCTGAAGGCCTTCTGGGTGCATTCCACGCTCTCTCCTGTCCGCCCTCGCCACAGCCCTTGCGGGAGGGGAAACCCCTCCGGGAACGATTTTTCTCTCCTACACAGGAGGAAACCGGGGCTAAGATAGATCAAGAGCTGCACAGCTAACTAGTGGCTAAAATGGAATTCAAACTCAAGTCTAACGAAAGCCGGATGTTCTCCAGCATCTGACCCATCACTTGACCCCCACCTCTGATAAACCCCGTCTCACCTTGGCCTCACCTGCTTCTCCTCCAAAGCTTAGCAGAAGCCAGACAGACAGGAAATGAAGGGGATGTGGAGAGAGGCCTTCACCTCTCAGACAGACTGGGAGGGAGTGAGCGGGACCCCAAATGCAGAAGTCTGGGTGCGTCTTGTTCAGCCCTGAGTAGGTCAATCCTACACCTGCCGATCCAGATGAAGAGAGAAAAATCCAGACCTCCCCATTCCTCCCTGATTATGTCATCCAGAGCAGCACTGCCTAATAAAAATATAACCCAAGCTACATATTGTAATTATAACTGTCGAGTAACCACATTTTTAAAGGTAAAAAGAAAGAGGTGAAATTAATGAATAATAAGTTTTATTTAACCAAATCTTTCCAAAATAGTACTATTTCCACATGTAATCAACATAAAAAATTTATTTTTTATGCATGTCTTTTTTTTTTTTTTTGGTACTAAGTCTTCAAAATCTGATGTGCACTTGATACTTATCCACACCTCAAATGGGACCAGCACATGTGACTAGTGGCTACTGTATTGGATGGAGTAGATCTACAGGATATGAAAATATCCAAATGAATACAACCTCACTCTACATGATGCAAAGGGCTTTTTAACTATCATACCAGAAGGTTGATCTTTTTTGATTTACAGTTCTATGCATTTTTTTTAAAGATTTTATTTATTTATTTGAGACAGAGAGAATGAGAGACAGAGAGCATGAGAGGGAGGAGGGTCAGAGGGAGAAGCAGACTCCCTGCCGAGCAGGGAGCCCGATGCGGGACTCGATCCTGGGACTCCAGGATCATGACCTGAGCCGAAGGCAGTCGCTTAACCAACTGAGCCACCCAGGCGCCCCAGTTCTATGCATTTTAACACATGTATAGATTCATGTAATCACATGTAACCACCACCATAATCAGGATATGGAGCAGTTCCATCACCCCAAAAAAACTCCTTGGTGCTCTCTCTTTACTGCCAAACCTTCCATCCTCCCCTAATCCCCTGTACAAATGGAATCATACAGTAGGTAACCTTTTGAGATGGGTTTTTTTCACTCAGCATGATCCCTCTTAGGTTCTTCCTTTTTATTACTGAATTTTAGCACACTGTACGGATAGACCACAGTTTGCATACACATTTAGCTGCTGAATGACATTGGAATTGCTTCCAGATTGGGATGATTATGATCAGAGCTGCTGTAAATATGCAGACAGGTTTTGTGTGAACATGAGTTTTCATTTCATTTCTCAGGAGTGGGATTGCTAGGCCATGTGGTAACTGTATGTTTAATTTTATAAGAAACACCAAATTGTCTTCCAGAGTAGTTGAGCCATGTTTTATTCCCATCAGCAATGTGGGAGAGTACCAGTTGCTCTGCATCCTTCTCAGCACTTGATATTGTCAGTATTTTTATTTTAGCCATTATGATAGGTATGTAATTGGGTCTCATTATGGCTTTAATTTGCTTTTCCCTAATGCCTAATGATGTTGAATATCTTTTAATGTGCTTCTCTGCCCTCCATATGTCCTCTTTGGTCATATGTCTGTTCAAGTGTTTCGCCCATTTTTAAATTAGGTTGTGTGTTTTTAAGGTCTTATATATACTAAATACAAGTCCTTTGTTGGATAGGTGATTTGTATAATATTTTCTCCTAGTCTCTAGGCTGCCTTTTTACTCTTATACATTGTCTTTCACAAGCAGAAGTTTTCAATTTTATAATGTTAATTTATAAATTTTCCTTTTATGGACTTTGCTTTTGTTGTCCTTAGTTAGACCTAACCCCAAGTCTCAGAGATTTTCCTCATATTAAGTTTGTTTTTTGTTTTTTTTTTTAAGATTTTTTATTTATTTGCGAGAGAGAGAATGAGAGACAGAGAGCATGAGAGGGAGGAGGGTCAGAGGGAGAAGCAGACTCCCTGCTGAGCAGGGAGCCCGATGCGGGACTCGATCCCGGGACTCCGGGATCATGACCTGAGCCGAAGGCAGTCGCTTAACCAACTGAGCCACCCAGGCGCCCCATATTAAGTTTTTGAACAATAACTCACATGTTTAATACCCAAGGGGTTGTAACTCCTTAAAGAAATTCAGCTATGGGTTTTAGTTGTGAAAATCTACCTTGTCATATGGATTCATTCATCCACTCTGCAGATATTTAATAAGTGGAAAGTCATGACTAGTAAAGGAGAGATGATTAAAATCTGGTTCACAATAGTGGCTGCCATTAATTGAAGGTCTAGGGCCAATGGCCATATAAACATCCTCTATATCCTCCAATCTGGTGTTACTATCCTCATTTTACAAGAGAGGAACCTGAAGCTTAGAGAAGTAATTTTCCAGCCACACAGGCAAGTGACAGTAGAGTTAGGCTCAGCTAATTCCAAAGTCCTCAGGTGTGGGAGGGTTCTTTGCTTTCTAGCAACAGAAGACAGCTCTACCTGCCTAAGGGGGGGGGGGGAGGGGGAGAGAGAGAGAGAGAGAGAAAGAAAGAAAGAAAGAAAGAAAGAAAGAAAGAAAGAAAGAAAGAAAGAAAGAAAGGGAGGGAAAGGAAAGAAGAAAGGGAAGGAAGGAAGGAAAGAAGGAAGGGAGCAATCCACAGGTATTTCACAGAACCAACCCAACAGCTCAACCATCGAATCTTACAAGGGAAAAAAAAATTAAGGAAGTTCAGAGATCTAGGTAGCAGGAAACATATAGATGTTAATGTCCAGACATCCATCCCCTTCAAATGAAGCATCTTTAACTATTTTTAGCCCTTTCGTGTGTCCTCTCTAGATTCAAATTCCCTGGATCAATCATCACTGACCTGTCATGGGTCATGACACCATCTTTTGCCCAAGGAATGATGCAACAGCTTGATTGATGGTCCCACCAAGACTATGCCCAATTAGGGGCACAGTCCCCTTTCCTTGTTGAGAGGTGGTTACATGAATAGCAGGGCTATTACTGCAGGAAAAAGGAAGAATGGATCCTCGGAAGATAAAAACCACAGAGGCCCAGGTTGGCAATGTTTTCAAAATTTTTAACCATGACCCATGTTGAGAAATATATTTCACCAGAATGTGAATATATTCACACACAATTGAAATGAAATTTTCATATAACAGTGTGTCCCCTTACAATGTGTAGCACACTCAATGTGTAGAAATGGATGTCACAACTCCCTCATGGGTCACAACCTGCAGATTGGAAGCACCACCCTTACCATGATTTCCTTCCTCTCTCCATCCATGAAGACTCCAGAAGGGAAGTGAGACAGGGAAGGGAGGAAAGCCAGCAAAGGGTTCACGATGAGAGTGCTGTCACTGTGGCATCTGTCCCACAGGAGACCCTCTGAGAAACTGCAGAACATGCCTCAGGGCTGCCCCACCAAAAGGCAGGGAAGCTGGAGGGTTCATCTACCCACTGACATTCCTCCATGTGAAGGCAGCACCCAAACCATTAATTTCCCAATACTTCCAGCCTGCCACCAGGTGAGGGCCGAGCTCCCATGGCCAGAGAACCCCCCCAAGCAGAGAGATGCAGGAAGCTTTGGGCTGTATGGAAATTATCTTTAGATGACCTCTGGGTGGGTCAAGAGTATACAGGTTGAAGTCCTCCTGCAAGATGTAACTGGGAGGAAGAAGGACTAACTCAGAAAGCCATTGTCAGTCATAAACACCTGCCTCCCTTCCCAGGCCACACCACACGGTCAGGCACATCCTGACCCAACCCCCTTATTTCTAAATTCACCAAGTGTGTCCTGGGCTGGCTGCCTGCTTCCTGCTTCAGCATTGCTGAAGGAGGACAGGAAGTCTGCCCAGCTGGTTCACCGGTCCTACCTGGCCCCTCGGATTCTCAGCCAACGTCCCAGAGAATGTCTCGTTTCAGCCTACCATCTCTGCCACAGCATTTCAGTAAATATCCACCCTTGCCCTCCCCTTAGTTCCAGAAAAGAATATGGCCCTACTCCTGTCAAGGTGCCAATGAAAACAAATATCCAGGACTCAGGGAGGGATCCAGCGCACAAACCTTGATTAATCACCTGCTGTTTGTCAGATTAAAAGACAGAAGATAAACTGACTTTGGGAGTCAGGTCCAATGGGATGGGAACAGAAGTAGCACTAGGCACAGGGCGCAAACTCTTAATCAGCAATGCCTGAGGGCAGTGGGTCTTAACTCGTGTTGCAACAGTCACCTGAGGAGCTTTTAAAGAGTACTGATTCCCACCGGGAGATGGGGTGGATCTGAAGCATCCAAATATTTTTTAAATTCCCCAGATTCTAACACACAGGAAGTATAAGATGGGACAAGAAGGAAGAAATAACATTTCTTGTGGTGGCTTCCTTTTTGAGGTAACCTTCACATCTCATCTAATTCTCTCAATAATGCCACAGTAGCCACCCCCCCTTACCTGCGAGGGATACGTCCTGAGACCCCCAGCAGGTGCCTGAAACCAGTTAGTACCAAACTCTATATATACTATGTTTTTCTCTATATATACATAGCAATGATAAAGGTTAATTTATAAATTAGGCACAGTAGGGGCACCTCGGTGACTCAGTCGGTTAAGCGTCAGACTCTTGATTTCAGCTCAGGTCATGATCTCAGGGTCATGAGATTGAGCCCTGCATTGGGCTCAGCAGGGAGTCTGCTTTGAGATTCTCTCTCTCCCTCTCCCTCTCCCGCTCCCTGTGTGCTCGTGCTCTCTCTCTCTTTCAAATAAATAAATCTTTAAAAAAATAGAAAATAAATTAGTCACAGTAAGAGATTATAATATAATAGAATGGCTATGACAATACACTGTAGTAAAAGTTATGTGAATGTGTTCTCTCTCTCAAAATATCTTATTGTCTGTACCCACCTTTCTTGTGATGATGTCAGATGATAAAATGCCTGTGATGAGATGAAGAGAGGGCATGACACAGACATTTTGACCCAGTGGTAGACTATTTTTGACTTTCTGTTAATTCATCAGGAGGATCACCTGCTTCCAAACCACCGTTGGCTGCAGGTAACTGAAAGTGCAGAAAACAAAACCAAGGATGAGAGGAAACTACTCTTTATGTTATGTATGACTGTACCCATCTCACAGGTGAGAAAACTGAGGCTGAGGGAAATCAAGTAACTCACCCAAGTCCCCAGTGTTATGAGCAAAAGCTCATGATAGAGCACCATCCAAGACTGAGTCCAAAGGCCATGACTCCTTTTACCTCACTATGCTATCCCGCCAGTAAAATTTTAATAAGATTAATGGTAAAAGGAAGGGAGAAGGAAAACATTTGAGATCAAGAGTGTCACTGGATAAATCAAGACCAGCCAAGGTAGGCAGGCGTGTGGGAAGGGCTCTGGGGTGCAGCGAGAAACCTGGGTACCTGAAGCTATTCATAGCACCAGGAAAAATGAGGCAAAGCCACCAAAGCCGGGGCGGGGGGGCGGTTGTTGAGTGCCAGCTAAGCCTCCCCTGTCCCAATGTCCCCTGCGCCTGGCTCTGCTCTCAAGAAGGTACTGTGTCCAAAGTCAGCTCACTGGGCCATTTTCTCATCAGATCGGACTGTGACTTGGAACGTCACAGCCGGCCAGCCCGGGGTTAATCTCCCTCTTCTCCCTGGCCTCCAGGCCAACTATGTTCAGCTGCGAGAATAAACCAACATCACAGCAGACAGCTTTTCCTCATTTCTGTCACGGATTTCTCTATTCTCTGTGGCTGCCTGGCTTTCCAGGCTCAGAGGCCCATCTGGTTGAAGGGATGTCCTGCTATTTACAGCCTCCTCTGGGACTGCTCAAAGACAGGAGAAACCCTATCCACTTCTACTCCTCTGTGTCTGCTCCAGGAAACTGAATTGTATTTAAGCATCACATTTTCGGAAGGAAAGGGAACTTCAGTCTGTTCTTTCTTGATGGTATGTTTCAGCAACAAGATGCCCAATAAATGAAGGCAATCCTCAAAAGGAAAACTTCAAAACCAAGATCTCCCTAGCACGCTGCGCTTTTCAAAGAAAATCCTGGAAAATTGCAGAGCTGGAAGGGACCTACAGATCATCTCGCAGAAGGGGAAGCTGAAGGCCCACACGGGAGAGTCCCTTGCCCGATATCATGGCCTGAGGTGATAGCAGACCAGGGACTGGGACCCGGGGCTTTGGCCTCTTGTCCCCAAATGGCATTTTACTGGCAGTAACAGAAGACACACAGAAAAGCAGCACACAGAAGGTGGTCTCCCTCGGGCCCACCATGATCCATGCTGAGAAATATAATTCACCAACATACGCGCATATACACTCAGGACTGAAATGTGTGTATAGGAAGTAGAGCGGGTGCCAAGGAAAATACTGGATGAAAAACATGCAGGCTCAGCCCCAACTGTGAAGAAAACAAAGTGATCTTCACTATTTACCAACCCATCCCTCCCAAGTCGACTAAGCGGAGGGCCACCATACGACACCACTCCAGGGGGCATAACTCATGTCATACTGTTAATCTGTATTTTCCAAAGGCGGAAGAGTAAGAGCTGAAATAATCAGCTATTATTTTTCTTGCTCTGCATTAACAGCAGGAACCAAGGCATTAATTGATAACTACAGGATTCATTAAAAACAAATAGTAACTTAAGAACAACCCCGGGAGACTTGGCTTTAAAGATTCCAGAGAATGAATCTATAAAAGCCAGTTAATCATAAAGATGTCTGAAGGAGAGGACACTCAGAAGGAGCCGACTTAAGCCCGCACCCACGGTGCCTCTGGTCGGCATTGTTCTCAGTGCTTTGTGTATGGAAAGTCTCACAACAACCCTACGACATAGGTACTGTTACAATCTCCCATTTCACAGATGGGGAAACTGAGACGTACAGCGATCAATTTGCCAGTCACATAGCCAGGAAGCTGTGATTCAAAGGCCCCCTGATACTGTGTGCTTGACTGTTTACGTCGCCCCTTTGTAGGGGCCAGCTTATCAATGTGACCTGCTATGGAGAGCTGGGAGCAATTGCCTCCTGCCCTATCTCTCTCCAGTTACTGCCGGTGCCAAGCATGAAGTTTGGGGGGTGGGGACAGTGAGGAAGCCATCCTGCTCCCTGTTCCAGGGAGGATCCTGTCAGCACTCTGCTCCAGGAAATCTGGGAAGGAATGATGATGTCCTCAGGGAGGCACAGGCCTGGACAGGAGTCCCAGCACCCGCAAATATCCACATGAGAGCCGCTGGGACTCCTCCCTTACCCCCAAGCCCAATCTTCTTCAGGGTAAAGAATCAAAGAAGGGAGAAAATGCTTTAGCCCCTCCCCTGGAGGCCAACAGAAAGGATTCAGAGTAACTTGAGACTCATCCAGCCCTCCTGAAGTCAAGAGAGAGGAGATACTTTTTAATTCTTTCCTCTCTGCTACCTTGAGCAATTTCCTCAATGCTTCAGAAACTCTGTTTCTTCATCTCTCCACTAGAGTTCCTGCCTGCCACACATACGTTAATGTACTTGAGTTGACCAGTTCACACAGTGCTTACCACCCGCTAAAAGACCAAGCGAACCAATACGTGATGGTTTGCTTCTGCCCCTTTGGGATAAAAAGGACACAGTTAAATTCCTACCCCATGCTCGTTATTTTTCCTTACCGACAGTCCCCTGTTTTCATTGAAGGCTTCAATATGCCCAAATAAAAGGATCGCCTTCCCAGGTTCCTTTGTGAGTAGAGGTGGCCTTCAGTTCTGGCAAATGAGATGTAAGAAGACTATTTGGCGGGAGGTGGCTTCCAGGACCTTAGTTACTCTGGAAAACAGGGGGAACAAGCTCAGCTAGCATTTCCCTTTGCCCTTCCCTCTTCTTCCTTCTGAAGGTGAAGCGGCCAAGTTTCCACCATCAGGACAAAAACCACGGGCTGATCACAGAAACAGAGAAGGAGCCTGGGTCCTCAATAACATCCCAATGCTTGACTCCCTGCCTCTTGGTCTGTCACGTTAGAAAAATAAACCCCTTTCAGGTTTTCCATTATTTGTAGCTAAACACATTCCTAACTGATACTTACCAATTCCAGTCTAATATAGTGAAATAAACAAAATATAGAGAGAGCTACAAGCACGTTTGCTCAAGGTCATATCATGAATTGATTGATGGTGAATCCAGGCCTGACGAGTATGTGGAGTCTTAAATTCCCACCCCAAATACTCTCCTAATAGACTCCATGCCCATGAAAATCCTATTTATGTCAAGAATAGGAATGAGCAGTTATAAAATATTTATATGGAAGCCAGTTGTGCCCATCTCTAAGAACCTCCCATCTAGAAATTTAAGTAGCCAAACTTATTTTTGAAAACCATGAATTTCATTTAATCTGTGCAAGTAGCCTTTTCAGTCTTGGGGCAAATCACACATGAAGCTCAGAGGAGAAGCTGACCATCTACAGAGCCCAGCTTCGCCCCTCAGTAAACACAAGGAAGCACCTTTGCACACCACACCGTGAACTCTACCAAAAAGAGCTGTCTGCCTAAAATCTATCCTAGAGAAGATACTGAATTTGCAAAAAGCAATGCTTTTGAACCACTAATAAATGTTTTATAACCCGATCACTTAGGAAGTCAGGATTGAAAAGCACTCAAATATAATCTTCGCACAGCAAAATTGAGCTTAAGGATATCATCCGCCCTGGATTGTTATAATTTAATGAAAACTATTTGCTAGCCTTGAAAAACTCAATTAATAAAATCATATTCAAACACTCTTGTTGAGAATTTACATCTGCAGTAAAGCTGAAGGGTGTGAGCTTGGTCAGGAGCTCTGCAACTTTTAGATCCCTGGAAGAGGAAAGCTTTTTCCTTTCCTTGGGAAAAGTATGTCCTTAGAACTGTCCAGATGGATGTAGGTAGTTGGTGCTTAGAGCTAATTCTGCTGCCAAGCATAGCCACCAAGCAGGATGGCTTCACAGTGATCCGCTCCCCCACTTCAGTGGCCTTGGCTGTGCTCATGTCCCTGTTTCCCAGGACAGATCCAGGTTGTCCAGCATAAAAACATGCCACCCAAACTGTGCCAGATTCTCTCTCATGGGAAGTCAAGACGTAGACAGTAAGTCATAGTGATGGGGCTGGCAGCAAATGAGAAAGTGAGCCCACCGAATGCTGCCCCTGAGGTCCCAGGGGTTTGTCTAGTTCTTATCCTTCCTGGGATGGTCTGATTCTGTGAACTCTCCCAGTGCTTTCCTAAGAAATACTTCATTTTAGGGGCGCCTGGGTGGCTCAGCTCAGTTGAGAGTCTGCCTTCAGCTCACGTCATGATCCCAAGGTCCTGGGATCGAGCCCCATGTCGGGCTCCTCTCTCAGCAGGAAAACTGCTTCTCCCTCTCCCTCTGTCTGCTGCTCCCCTTGCTTGTGCTCTCTCTCTCTCTCAGTCAAATAAATAAATAAATAAATCTTTAAAAGAAGTACTTTATTTCAGGGGTGCCTGGCTGGCTCCATCAGTGGAGCACGGGACTCTTGGTCTCAGGGTCATAAGTTTGAGCCCCACCATGGGTATGCAGCCTACTTAAAAAATAAATAAAATAAAAAATTTTTTAAAAAGAAAGAAATACTTCATTTTAAACTTGAGCTAGATGGAATCAGTTTCTGTTGCTTAAGGAAAAAGTGTCTTAGTGAATACACCTGACACTCTTGTGCACTTATTTATTTGTAGGGTCACAGAGTCAGAAAGACCAGCTCCTTCCCACATCCAAACAGAAATAAGCCGTCTTAGTCTTGGGCAAATAGGAGGTGAGAGAGAGTCTCTACCTTAGTGTCTCCAGGCCTCTCGGGAAAGTAGTTCGGACATCTGCCCTCCTACTGTAACAGCGGAACCCCTCTTTCCCAGGTCCTTTCTCCTACCTGTTGGGGTACCAGCAGTGTGGCAAGTGGTTCAGGGTGGGGGCTTTGTAGCTGGACCCATTGAATTGGGACCCTGACCCTGCTGCTTCTAGCAGTGTGACCTAGACTAGTGTTTGACCTCTCCCTCAGTTTCCCCATCTAGAAAGAGGGGAGGTAACCACAGCACTTACCTCAGGGGGTTCTTGTGAGGATTGAGTTAACCCAGATGAAGTGCTCAGAATAACACCCCATCCTTAACTTCTCCAAATTTCTCCTCCTGTATTCCAGGCACCCTAGTCTACTTTCCAGAAATGCAGGCTCTTTCCCGCCTAGAAGTCTTAGGGGGGGCTTTGCACATACTGTTTTTTCCACCCACAAATCCCACTTCACCCAGATCTCTTCCCAGACCTGTTCCCCATAGCCACCTAGACATATATTGCAAAAATGGCCCCAGTTCTCCACCCCTCCCTGTATCTACACTCACTGAACCCTTCCCATCAGGAGATATTCCCTGTCCATTGATCCTAGGCTTGCTTTGGCCAACAGAATTCAGTAGAAGTGAGCTTGTACCAGTTTTGAGCCCAGGGCCTCAAGAGACCTTGCATGTTCCCAAGCTCCCTCTCAGACCCCTGCCCAGCCACAAGGCCAGGCTAGCTGGCTGATTGATGAGACACACAGGCACCAGCCTCCACCCTTACCCCAGCCTACAACCAACCAGCCCCTGAAGCAGAGCTGCCTCGCTGACCAGCCTCTGACCATAGAGGCATGATGCTCTCCCTGGACCGGCTGAGACTAGAAGACCTGCCCAAGGGAACTCAGCCCAAATTGTCAACTCACTTCATTAAAAACTAAATGAGGGATTGCTGTCTCAAGCCCTAAATTGGGAGGTGGTTTGCTACATTGTAAATGCTAACTGATACACACCCTCTCTAAGCCTCTGCTTCCTCAATGATATAATGGAAATAAGGAATAATAAAACCTACGTCCTAAAATAAGCATGAAGATTACGTGAGATAATGCTTGTAAAGTGCCTATGTTACATTAAGTATTACCCAACCGTTAACCACCACAGACATGGGAATGATGATACTGGATTCTTTGCCTCTTGTCTGTAAATGGGGAAATAACGGTATCTAATGAATAGGGTTGCTGTGAGGAATGGAGAAAATATGTGGCATGTGCTCAGCACCACTGCAGACACAGATCAGCAATAAATGGTTATTATTGACTTGTTAAATGTTATTGCCAACGATTGGCTTCTTCATTCTCTTCCCTGGCCCTTGGACACAATCCACCACCACCAACTACCGTACCCCTAGCCTTCAGTTTTCTCTCCTTGGTGTTTAGACTGGCCTCCCAGCCTCCAGCCTCACTCTGAGGCACCCCCAGCCCGCACTGCCCCCATCGCGGAAGGAGGCATCAGAACCCAGGGCAGGAAGCAGGTCAGAGTCCCTGAGACCCCTTGAACTTCAGCCCCATGTGGACCTTTGCCACTAGGGGGCAGCCTCACCCTCCAGCCACACAAAAAGCTGGGGTCATCCCGTGGGTGCTGGCCGGTTTTCTGAACCCGCTGCCCACCTTGTTTCAGGGCTCCTGCGGGGCCCGCTGTGATCATGCACCTGCCCGCAGACAATCCCTGCCGACTGGGGAGCCACCCCACCCCCAGGCAGCCTGCGGAGACACTGGTGGCGATCCTTCCCCAGCTCTAGGCAACCTCTCAACCTACGTGAGTGGTTTCATAATTTATGTCTACCCATCAGCGGACAGATTTAGCCTGCTGCCTGCTGAGTCTGGAAATACTGAATATTAAAATATCCCAGCTCGCCCTTCTGACGCCCTCGCCTCTCTTAGATTCACATGCAGTTGGTTGCACAAACAATTCCAGAGACACACATCAACTTGTCAATTAAGTAGATTTTGAGTACACTCGTATGTGTAACTTTCATGGAAACAGGGGGTAGGAGTATTCAGGGCCACGGATTTAGGTGCCTGACCTTGGAGAAATCCTAGTCCTCTGGCTTCAGACCCAGTATATTTTCTCCTGCCCCACATTGCTGTCCAAACTCCCCGGCCCTTTTTGTAGCACTGTGCAATGAAGGGATGCAGGAATCCTACTCAAAGGATTTTACTGAGCAAAGTAAAGCAAAAGACTTCTCCAATCCACCCAGGACAGCAACAGAGAGGCTCCCAGGAATTAAAACCGACCATTATTTGAGGATGGAGGAAGCAGAGAGAATCTTTCATATTTGATAAAGACAGGGGTGTGTGTGTGTGTCTGTGTGTGTGTGCATGTGCGTGTGTGTGTGTGTGTGTGTGAGAGAGAGAGAGAGAGAGAGAGAGAGAGAGAGAGATACCCTCTGACAAAACTCTAGCGGACTTCCCTCACGCACATCAAAGACTGCCAAGCATTTCGCACCTTTAATGTTGAGTTTTTAGAACTTCTACTAATGGGGCACCTGGGTGGCTCAATTGGTTAAGCGTCTGCCTTCAGCTCAGGTCATGATCCCAGGGTCCTGGGATCAAGTCCCACGTCAAGCTCCCTGCTCGATGGGGAGCCTGCTTCTCCCTCTGTCTGCCGCTCCCCCTGCTTGCGCTCTCTCTCTCTGACAAATACATAAAATCTTTAAAAAAAAAAAAAACAACTTTCTACTAAAAGAATTTCTAGGCTAATACACACATTCCTTTGCTATAATATCTAGTGACGACTGACTGCAAAAATGGGTTTAGGATTTCAGGGGACTGGGATGGGAATTCCCCACAGACTGAAAATAGAGGAAGGGGTGGGGCACCTGGGTGGCTCAGTCAATTAAGCATCAGACTCTTGGTTTTGGCTCAAGTCATGACCTCAGGGTTCTGAGATCGAGCCTGGCACTGGGCTCCGTGCTGGGTGTGGAGCCTGCTTGGGATTCTCTCTCTCCCTCTGCCCCTCCCTGCTCACGCTCTCTCTCAATCTCTCTCTCTCTGGAATAAACAAATCTTAAAAAAAAAAAGAAAGAAAGAAAGAAAGAAAAAGAATACAGAGGAAGGGGTTTCTCCTGCTCTCCTGGCAGACTTCATTCTTTCCTCCAGGAGGAATTTGGTGAGCCCCTACAGCAGGCTCCAGGCACTGAGCAGAATTCAGAAGGAGCCAACGTGGCCTCTCAGAGTGTGTGATCTAATTAAGGGGGCAAGACATCTGTGGGGGAAATAAAGGATAATGTCCAGGCAACACAGAGAGAATGTCTGGTAACTTAGCATAAGAACTGTAGTGGGCAACAGAGAACAAGTTTCCACAGAGGAAATCTGAAAATCCTCTATAACATATTCAGCAAGAAGGCAGTCAAGGCTGGAGAGTGTAGTATAGAGAAGAGCCAGGCCAGGCCAACCTGGATTCAAGCCCTGACTCTGCCATTCCCCATGGGACTTTGGATAGTGTACTAATTCCCTCTTGAGCCTCAGTTTCCTCATCTGTGAAATGGGTACAACAATACCCACTTCAGAGGCTTGTCATAGGCGTTCACTGTAAGCCTCCCTTTAGGGTATTTTTCCTCCAATGCTTCACTAGGAATTTTACCTGATCTTGGCCTAAAAGTGATTTAATCACAGCTGATGGATAAATTACTAATTGGATCAGTACACAGTGAAACTAAACATGCTGACTAATTATAAACAGGTGGGCTCTGTCCACACCTCTCCCCTCACTGAGGGAGGTCACAATGCTCTTTTCCGAGGTGCCCAGCCAGGAATCCAGGAATACCTGTTGTATTCATTTCCCATGGCTGCTCTAACATATTACCACAAACTTAATTGCTCAAAACAACACAAGTTTATTATCTTACAGTTTTAGCAGTCAAAAGTCCCAATTGAGTCTCAGTGAACTAAAGCTCAAAGTGTTGGCTGGGCTGTATTCTTTCTAGAGGCTCTAGGGGAGAATCCATTTCCTTGCCTTTTTCAGCTTCTAGAGCATTCCTTGGCTCATAGACCTTCCTCCATCTTCAAAACCAGCAGCACTGGGCTGTGTCTTTCTCATGCTGACCTCTCCTAGTTCTCTCCTGCCTCCCTCTTCCATCTAAAGAACTCGTGACGGCCCTGGACCAGCTGGATAATCCAGGATAAGAAGCCTATGTCAAGGTAAACTGATTAGCAGCCTTAATTCCATATGCTTTTGCCATGTGATCTTACATATTCACTAATTCTGGGAACTGGGAGGTAGACATCCTTGGGGGCCATTTACCCTGCCTGTGACACCCACTGTTACAGATATAGGGTGGAACCTGGATGAATGGAGAGCGGCTGACTCACTTCCCATCAGTGGTGGTTACAGAGCAGCCCCGTGGGGACTAGAAAGGCACTGGTCTGGGGGTCAGGAGGTATGAGGTCTGGCCCAATCTGGCTGTTCATTGCTGGGAACTTTGGGCAATTCACCCTTTTCTAGGTATCAGCTCCTCATCTGTAAAATAAGAATAATGACCCCTGCTTCCTGCCCCTCTATCACTACTAGAAGGCTTGAATGTAATTCTCCACTGAAAGCCTCCCATGGACCAGGCAGCGCAGAGGACCCTGAGGCATAAAGACTGCTCACACTCCAAGGTGTCATCCCCTGACCCATAGCCATTATTCTCCTCTCAGCACTTCTCAGATTTGCCTACAAATCACAGCTCTGTTGTCATCAGGAACTCTGAGGTAGAGATCCATATCTAAATACTTTTATTCAAATATTTTATTGGAATTTTTCTCTAATTTGCCTTCATTTTCAAATATTTGGCATTAATAAAGAATCTTTAAGTGCTTCCAAACCCACTTTATGAAGTTGGCATTACCCTGATACCAAAACCAAACAGGGACACAACAATCAATCAATTGGTATATAAATAAATACATAAATAAATAAAAATACAGATCAATATCCCTGATGAACATGCAAAAATCTTCAACAAAACATTAGCAAACCATATTTAATACTTTAAAAGAATCTTAAGCATGATCAAGTGGGATTTATTTCAAGGATGCAAGAATGTCTCAACATCCACAAATCAATCAATGTGATACACCACATTAACAAAATGAAGGACAAAAGTCATGAGCATCTCAATAGATACAGAAAAAGCATTTGACAAAAGTCAACATCCATTTATGATAAAAATTCCCAACAAAGTGGGTAAAAAGGGAACATACCTCAACATAATAAAGGTCATACATGACAAGCCCACAGCTAACATCATGCTCAACAGTGAAAAGCTAAAAGGTTTTCCTCTAAGATCAGGAATAAGACAAGGAGGCCTAATCTCACCACTTTTATTCAGCATAATATTGGAAGTCCTAGTCAGAGCATTTAGGCAAGAAAAAGAAATAGAAGATATCCAAACTGGAAAGGAAGAAATAAAACTGCCACGATTTGCAGATGACATGATTTTATATGTAGGAAACCCTAAGGAACGATACACATGCAAAAAAAAAAAAAGAAAGAAAGAAAAAGAATCCAACAAAACAATTTAAAAAACCTGTTAGAACTGATAAATGAATTCAGTAAAGTTGCAGGGTACAAAATCAATATACAAAAATTAGTTGTATTTCTATACACTAACAACAAATTATCAGAAAGAGAAATTAAGAAAACAATCCCATTTACAATTGCACCAAAAAAAAAAAAAACCTGGGAATAAATTTAACCGAGGTAAAATATCTGTATACTGAAAATTACACGATATTAATGAAGAAATTGAAAATGACACAAATAAATGGAAAGATATTCCAAACTCATGGATTGGAAGGATTAATCCTGTTTAAATGTCCATATTGCCCAAAGCAATTTATAGATTCAGTGCAATCCCTACCAAAATTCCAATAGTACTTTTCACAGAAAAAAAAAATTATCTGGAACCATAAAAGACCCTTGAGAGCCAAAGCCATCTTAAGAAAGAACAAAGCTGGAGGCATTAGATTCCCTGATTTCAATCTATATTGCAAAGCTATAGTAATCAAAACAGTATGGTACTGGCATAAAAATACACATTAATCAATGGAATAGAATAGAAAGCCCAGAAATAAACCCACACATACATGATCAATTAATTTATGATAAAGGAGGCAAGACTATACAATGGGGAAAAGATAGTCTCTTCAATAAATGGTGCTGGGAAAACAGGACAATAATATGCAAAAGAATGAAACCAGACCACTATCTTACACCACACACAAAAATTAACTCAAAATGGATTAAAGACTTGAATGTAAGACCTGAAACCATAAAACTCCTAGAAGGAAATATAGGCAGTAGGCTCTGTGGCATTAGTCTTGATGATGACTTTTTGGATCTGACTCCAAAAGCAAAGGCAACAAAAGATAAATAAATAAGTGGAACTACATCAAAATGAAAAGCTTTTGCACAGCAAAGGAAACCATCAACAAGATGAAAAGGCAAGGGGAATGGGAAAAAAAATTTGCAAATCATATATCTGATAAGGGATTAATATCCAAAATATATAAGGAACTCCTATAACTCTCAATAGCAAAAAAAAAAAAAAAAAAAAAAAAGCTTAAAAAATGGGCATAGGATCTGAATAGACATTTTTCCAGAGAAGACAATGGCCAACAGGCATATGAAAAGATGCTCAACTTCACTAGTTATTAGGGAACTGCAAAGCAAAAACACAATGAGACATCACCTCACACCTGCTAGAATGGCTAAAATTAAAAAGACAAGAAATAACAAGTGTTCATGAGGATGTAGAGAAAAGGGAACCCTCATGCACTGTTGGTGGGATGGTAAACTGGTGCAGTCACTGTGGAAAACAGTATGAGGGTCCTCAAAAAATTAAAAATAAAACTATCATATGATCCAGCAATTCCATTTCTGGGTATTTATCCAAAGAAGACAAAAACACCAATTCGAAAAGATTTATGCACCCAAATGTTCATTGCAGCATTATTTACCATAGCCAAGATAAGGAAAGAACCTAAATGTCTATCAATGGGTAAACGGATAAAGAAGATGTGGTGTATATATACACAATGGAGTATTACTCAGCCATAAAAAAGAACAACATCTTGCCATTCACAACACGGGTGGACCTTCAGTGCATTATCCTAAGTAAAACAAGTCAAACAGAGAAAGACAAATACTGTATAATTTCACTTATATATGGAATCTAAAAAACAAAAACAAAAGCAAATGAACAAACAAAACAAAACTCATAAACATGGAGGAAAGACAAAGATGGGCTGGAGGATGGACAAAATGAGGGAAGGGGGTCAATAACTGCAAACTTCCAGTTATAAAATAAATTAAGTCATAGGGATGTAATAGTCATTGGGAAGGTGATATTTTAAAAGACTTGAAGAAGGAGGGGTCCAATCTAAAGGACTCTCTAGGGAAAGAACATTTGTAGGCAACAAAAATAGCTAAAGCAAAGGGCTTAAGGTGGGGCCATGTGACTGAACAAGGAGTTAGGAGACCCAGGCTCTCATCTTTGGGCCTCAGTTTCCCTTCTCTCAAGGTCCTGTCTGGCTCAAACGTGCACAACTCCACCGACTCCATCCCTCAGAACTGCTGGGCCGTTCGTCACCCCCACCAAGCAGAGGCTTTGGAGATCTCTCTGGTTGTCTGAATTCTAGAAAAGGCTTTGCCAAGAGCATTGGGGGAGGGGGTGAATGGAGACAGATAAGGCTTATTTATAGATCAGGACAGTCTGTGGGCTGCTCTGTAAAGCTGTCTTCTCTCTAGGAAAAGCAGCCAGTTGCTGAAAGGGACATCCCAGGGAACCTGCTCAGCTCCTTTGCCAGTCCCGACCTGCCTCCACAAAGGGAGTTGGGAGAATGGCAGGATCGAAGCAAATCAAATCACAATTGTTCCCTAATTGGTTTCCTGCCACCTCTCCCATCCCTATCCCTTACTCTGCTCTGCTACACTGGTCTGAGCACGGCATACTGTGCTAAAAATTGTCCCCATGCAATCACTCTGAGCCCAAAGATCTAAGTAGGGTGAGTGAAGCCTACCACAGCCTGGCCCGACCCGATGCTTCCATTTCTTTTTTCTATGGTGACCCTTCCCAACACACCTCACTCTCCCTGCCAGCCCCTCTGCAAGACTCACCATGCCCCAGCCTGTCTTTGCTCCTGCTCCTTCCTTGCCCAGCTGGCTGTCCCAGCTCAGGTGTCTCCTTCTCAGGTGGCCCCTACTCTGAGAACACAGGTCCTGGGGCCAAATTTTGAATCCCAGCTCTGCTGCTTCTTACCAGGTGTCTAGAGCAAGCTCCCTGATCATCCTAAGCTTTGGTTTCCTCACCCATCACATGGGGTGATAATAAAAATAGCACATGCTTGTGGAGTGTGAGGATTGAGGGACCTAATGCACGTGAAGAGCTTATCACAGTGCCTGGCGCACACTAAGCACACAAGAAGCCTCGACACCATTACCATGTTTTAATATTATTATCATTATTACTTATCAACAACTACTGCTACGACCACGCTCACTAGTGCTATGGCCTGAACGTTCGTGTTCCCCCAGAATTCATACATTAAATCCTAAAGGCCCACCGGATGGTATTAGGAGGTGGGGCCTTGGGGAAATTATTAGGTCATGGGGGTGGAGCCCTCATGAGTAGGATTAGCACCCTTACCAAACGGTCTGTAGAGAGCTCACCGGTCCCTTCCGCCACGTTAGGACACAGCCGGCAAGCACCATCTGTGGGGAAATCGGCCCTCACCAGACTCCAAATCTGCCAGTACCTTGCTCTTGGACTTCTTGCCTGGAACTGGAAGAAATAAATTCCTGTTGTTTATAAGGCACGCAGTCTGTGGTACTCTGTTAAGAGTAGCCCAAAGGACTAAGTCAGGCAGAATGGACCCTTCCTCCAGTGTCTTCCTACCCACCTTAGTTGGGACTCCCTAAAATTGGTGCTGGTTCCCTCTAAATCAGTCTCTGAGATAAGGACTTGGAGGCAAGGAGTTTACTTGGGAAGTGATCCCAGGGAAGACAAAGGAGGAAGACAGGGTAATGAGACACGGGGCGCGGAAGAAGCAATAAAGAATGTGTGAGCCAGACTGACCTTTGTGGGAAGTGAAGCTCAGCCTCTTGGGAGAGCCCCTAAGGAAAGTGTCACACCCATCAATCAGACAATGAGTGGTATGCTGATGACCCAATACTGCCCAGTCATGGAATGTTCCTGAGAGACTGGACTGTTGCCGCAGGACACGAGTACAATGTGACGTCAAGTATCTGTGCGAAAAACCTCAAAAGTTTGCAAACTCTTCGACGCAGCAATTCCACTTCAGAGAATTTATCCTGGTGATTAATCAGAGATGTACACAAAAAAACAGCTAAAACCATTTTCATTTCCAGAATTGTTTATAATGGCGAAAAACTGGACACAATCCAAACGTCCACCAGGAGAGTGGATAATGAAACCATGGCTTATCCCCACCTTGAAATCCCCGGCAGCCACTGAAAATGATTTATACAAAAATATTTCAGGTGGGGCGCCTGGGTGGCTCAGTTGGTTAAGCGACTGCCTTCGGCTCAGGTCATGGTCCTGGAGTCCCGGGATCGAGTCCCGCCTCGGGCTCCCTGCTCGGCAGGGAGTCTGCTTCTCCCTCTGACCCTCCTCCCTCTCATGCTCTCTGTCTCTCATTCTCTCTCTCAAGTAAATAAATAAAATCTTTAAAAAAAAATAATAAATAAATAAATATTTCAGGTCACAGAAAACTGACCATAATATACTTCAGTCGTCTTTTTTTTTTAAAGCAGATCGATACACACGTAAACTAGTATGTAGGATATGACTTGAGAGGAGCTGTGATGTGATAAGCACACACACGCGTGCACACACCCACTCACATGCACTCAGGCACGCACACGCACACATGCACGCCCACAGGCGCACGCATGCGCACAGGCACGCACACACACGCATGCGCACAGGCACATGCACGCGCGCACAGGCACATGCACGCGCGCGCAGAGACAGGCGCGCACATACACACGGAGACCGGGGAAAAGGATACCTAAAAATGATGACAGTGATAATAACTGAGTGGTTGATTTGTATTTTAATTTCTTTTTTTTTCCCTATCTGTATTTTAAAAATGCTCTATTGCATTCCTGTGTGATAGGGCCGCTCTGACAGCGCCAGGCTGCCGACACAGAAAAGCTGCAAGAAGGTGGAGCACCGCTCAGCTTGCCGCGCGTCCAAATAGGCTTGTATTTTTCTCTCATATGAAATGTCCTGAGATCAGGCACCTTGGAAGACGGGCTTGCCTCCAGTCCCTAAGTAGTCCGTCTGAGACGTGTGCATGTCTGAAAGCACGCAGGCTTTTGCAATGAGAAGATACAGCCTACAGCCCGGAAAGGAAATTAAATGCTTTTCCCAATAAATTTCTCCATCTCCAAATTTTCATCATTGAAATAGGGCTACCTGCTGGTTTATGTTGCTTGAGGACTGATTACAATAGGTTGATTCCATGAAGTTACCAGTAGATTTTAACGGGCGGGGGGGGAATGCAGTATTTATACTGGGCTTTCTAATCTCTGATCTTGAGGTCCTCTGGATATCATTTCATGTTCTCCGACACTCCTTTGAGGTGGGCTTCAGGATGTAAGTAAGGAAAGGAGGAACTGTATGGAGAATCTTTACGGTCACTGAAAATATATTTTCTGATTTTTAGAGGAGGAAAGCCTTCTGCTTTTCTCTGGTTTTTCTCTCTCACAATAGGATTAGAGGAATTGTCATCCCTTTTATCACTCACAGTGCCTCAGCCTATTCCCTCCTGTAATAGCTTTCCCCAAAGAGAGGGACGAGCTCCTGTCACTGATCAGAGCCCAGGGTGATCACTGGACCATGTTCTATGAGCAGGTGGACCTACTATGCCCTTCACATCCTGCATCTATTAACACAGCCCCCTTCCCAATTCCTGTGTCACAGGGCAGGGCCTACTGGACCCAGTTCACCCGCTATGCCCAGCTCAGTGCCCACCCCTGAGCATATGGTGCAAGCTGGCCATCCTTGCCCACACAGTTGGTCGGGTAAACAGGCTTACAGCTGGCTCTCTAGACCCAGCCATTCTAAATTGGAGAGAACAAGGAGAAGGAAGCACCATTTTTTCTTCTGCCCTGAGGCCCCAATCTCCTCCAGCTTTTACCAAAAAAGGCCTTCTTTGGGGGGTTTTATGGTGCTTGCAGATCATTAAGCAAGCTCATATTTTGTTCCCCATTTGACTACCGATCCTTATATATGACTTGGCCAAGAACCCATGGGGCAGCAGGGATGATTGGGAGGATTTACTCTCATCCTAAGAGCTGAACTATGAACCAGATATGTTCCAGGTATTGCGCCAGGTCCTAAACACACACAGAAGACCCCATCGTTGCCCCCAAAGGGCTCTTAGCATGTGGAAGTGACATTTAAGCTGCGCCTTGAAGAGTGAGAAAAGAAAAGGAAGGAGATTCTGGGCAGAGGGAACAGTATGTGTGAAGAAAAAGCGGTGTCACTTCCAGGTGTGGTAAGGCATAGACTTTTGGGGTCTTAGTGATTTTCCTATTAGTTTGTAGAAGTTCTTTATAAATTAAGGCTAACATTCCCTTGGCTAGTCCTGTTGTAAATTACATATGTAATCTATCACAGTGTATACAGTAGGTCATCGTGGGGAAAAGCTGAAGATAAGGCATTAGTTAGGAAGTTTTTTGTCTACTTAAAAGCAATGCAGACTCAAGGGTGAGATGCAAGAAGAAAGCATCCCAAGCGAGCTGTCCAAAGTCACACTTCGGTATACAGCAAGCGTGCAAGCCAAACCAGAAGGTTAATACACTGCGTTCTAATGAGGTAGGAATTCTTTGTCCTACCTCATGGACGGTAAAGTCTGGAAGGGTCTCAGGCAATGAAAGGATGCCTATGGAGCTTTTAAAAGGAAAAATGGGGGGAAATTGAAAAGAACTATCTTCTTTACAGCTTCCACTAAAGTCCTAGTCTTCTGATGAACTGAATTCCATGTACGCACATTTCAACTGAGGAAGCCCTTGGTAACCAGGAAATCAGAGTGGTTTTTAAAAATGTGCACTGTGCTGGGCCATTAACAAGGGCTTCATGAGGAAGATGGAACTTAATCTGGTCTTGAATAAGATTTGAGTGGGCGTCTGCTATGGTCTGAATATTTGTGTTTCCCCCAAATTCATATGTTGTAATCCAAAGATGATGGTGTTAGTAGGTACGGCCTTTGGGAAGTGCTTAATTCCTGAGGGTGCAGCCCTCCTAAATGGGATTGGTGCCTAATAAAAGGGGCTCCAGAGAGCTCCCTCGATCCTTCCACCATGTGAGGATACAACGAGAAGTGTGTGCCCTGAAAGAGGACCCTTAACCAACCATGCTGGCACCCTGTCCCTGGACTTCCAGCCTACAGAGCTGTGAGATATAAGTTTCTGTTGTTTATAAGCTACCTAGTCTGTGACATTTTGTTACAGCAGCCCCCATGGACTGAGCGGGAGAGAGATTGGCATAGGAATTCCAAGAGAGGGTTCCTTCATGCTGCTACTAAACTTGGTTGAGGTTGACCATCCTTTCTCAGGTAAGTCCTCTTTGGTTTCAAGTAACCAAAATCAAGTCAGTGTAGTTCAGTGAAAAAGGGGAAAACTTGCAGAAGAAATGTATCACACAGGCCATCACCTCATCACAAAACTGGAGCTCTCTGAAGCCCAACTCTCAGAAACAGATCTGATTGGCCCGGCTTGTCCCACATGACCAACTTCAGCCAATCAACGCTTGCTGAGAGTCTGGATCCCACAGGATAAACACGGCTGCCTTGAGCAACTCTCAAAAAAGGCGGTCACCATTGTGTAGTCTGGCTGGCTCAGTTGGTAGAGCATGCCACTCTTGATCTTGGGGTCATGAGTTTGAGCTCCACATTGGACATAAGGTTTCCTTAAAACAAAAACAAACAAACAAACAAACAAAAACAAAAAATAGTCAGTGCAAGCTGAACTATAGTCCCCAAATTCAAGGACCTTTCATATGCTCAAGATTCCTTCTGTTTTAGAGCTAAAGATTCAGCTGAAATCTGTGAACAATTAGAAGTCTTAATTCAGTGTGGAAAATAGAGTTGCCAGATTTAGCAAAGAAAAATGTAAGGTGCCCAGTAAAATTTGAATATTTAACAAAAAAATTAGTATGTCCCTTGTGATATTTGGGACCTACTTATACTGAAATATGCTTCGTTGTTTGTCTGAAATTCAAATTTAACTGGGCATCCTGTATTTTACCTGCCAAACCTAGTGGAAAGGTGATACTTTTGCAGGACTCTAAATTCTTGACATTTCCAAAATAATGATCAC
Source organism: Mirounga angustirostris (assembly GCF_029215605.1). NCBI lineage: Eukaryota > Metazoa > Chordata > Mammalia > Carnivora > Phocidae > Mirounga > Mirounga angustirostris. The sequence goes on along the minus strand of NW_026991712.1, from coordinate 17,487,366 downwards.
ATCTCTGGGAATTTAAATGCCCAAGACATATGTAAGGGTTTTCAATATGCCAAATCGAGGACACCGTGAGTGAAGCTAGATAGCATCCTGAGAGTGAGAGGTGGACCTGCATAATTATCAGTGAGTTAAATTGCTTTGTTGCAGAGAGTTGGCTATTAAATATGCATTTCAATTTTGGAGTGGCTGGCTGAAAAACTTCAGTATCAACAGATGGGAAATCCCTCACTGCAGCCGTGACCTTTACCTGTCAGGCTAGCACACAGGACCACGTGCAAGAAGACATCATTATACGTCCAGATGTCATTCTCCAGAGCCTTTGACAGAGAGTGCTGGGCTCCCCTGGGCTTGGCTAGGAAGGTGGAAAGCCACCATGGCTACTTAGAGGCAGATGTGGCCTCTTTGGCTTATATGGGTATTTTCAAACCTTCACTCTTCTCTCTGTATGAAGAGGACACTATTCTTAGTGTTAAACAAACTGGGGTCTTAGTCCGGCTACTACTTCTTACAAGCTGCCTCTTTATGAGCTAGAGTAAATCATAGAACCACTCTAATCCTCAATTTCCCCATCTGTTAATTGGGGATAATAATATTACCCATCTTACAAGGTCATTGGAAATGTCGATGACCTCCTGCCTATTTATGTGTCCGATTCCGTGGACCCCAGTCTCTCAAACTTGTCCCAGTCTCCCTCCTTCCTATTATCCAAGGCTCCGAGGCCAGTTGTTAATAATATCCTCCCAGCTGCCTAAAACTGTGTGCCTTGTCCACAATCCTACTCTGCTTATCACCAGCTTCAGAGAGTTGTCATCCCATTGTCTACCTCTGAGCTACCTGGCATAAACCATAAATCACTTTATCAAATCAAATCATGCCATCCAGCACCAGGTGGGCTCTCCCTGTGTTCAGTGATAATATCCTTTTACTTTTCTCCAATTGCTGAGAGGTTTCATGACTACAACAGAAGCTGGGGCTTTGTTTTCATATCACATGACAGGGACGAGGAACAGAGAGGATGGGATCTAATCCTTGGAGTCTTGTCTAATCCCTAAGGTGAGAGATTCTTAGTCCCTTACCCTGGAGTGGAGCCACGTGACCTATTCTGACCAACAGAGTGAGCAGCGATGATGCGTGTCATTCCCACACCCAAGCATTTAATTGCCCCTTGGAACCCCTCCAGAACTTTCTACTCCTGGTATATATACAAAGAGGCTGAATGTTCTAGATGGTGCAGCTCCAGGCCAGAGGACATTCCATCAGCCTGGACTACAGAGTTGCCCCTAAATTACTCAGGATCCAGAGCAGACCCTGCAATCCACACACATGTATGAATGTGGGGATGTCATCAGAACAAAATTCCCCTCCCCCCAAAAATTGCACAGCTTACCTTTGCTACATCCATCATGCTTTAAGATATTTCATTTCACTTCATTTTTTTGAATGCAAGTCAACCTCACTAAATAGATTTCTTGCTCTGTGTTCTGATCTCAGACTTCTCACTCTCAATTCAGCCCCCTATCATTCTCTCTCCCAGGATGCCCTGGCTTCCTTCACTCCGCCGTCAGTCTGTGATTCCAGATCTGTTTATGTTTGCTCAGTGCCCACTTGTCCACTAGACTGTGATTTCCATGAGGGCAAGGACCGGGTCTGTGTTATTCACTCCCTTATGCCCAGCACCTGGCACAGAATGAACTCTCCTGAAACCTTCCTTGACAGGTTTTTAAAAAAGGAAAATTGCAGCATTATTCACAATAGCCAATGTATGAAAACAACTTAAGTGTCTGTCAACAGATGAATGGATAAAGATACTTTATGCTTTCATTATGTGTATAATAGGGTTCGGTACTATCCATGGTCTCAAGCATCTCCTGGGGGTCTTAGAGCATATCCCCTGTGGATAAGGGAGGGCGCTACTGTATAATACTCCGCCTACTTCCTCCAACGGGTTGTTTTAGTCATTAAATAAAATAAAACCTGGAAAAGCATACTTTCTTTAACTGCGAAGCCCTATACAAATATAAGGAAGAATTTTAAGTTCTTACTAGTTATTTGTGCTTTTCTTTTTCCTTAATTAGTACCAACACTTTTACATTCATATGAAACAGATCGAGTTGTCCATTCAGGATAATTAAGAAGTAAGGTTTATTTTAGAAAGACTGTGGGATGTTGTTGGAGGGATGGTATGTCTTTTCTTCCCTTCCTTCTTTTAGGAAATAATATGCCAATGTCTTTATCTGCTAAGGTTCTTCCGTACAAACTGGACTAGAAAATATCTTGCACCTGAACAATATGGGTATGTTTAAATTGTAAATAATAACCAAGGGGAAAGACTAACGTGAACAGGAAAGGACAACACATGATTACAACTGGAATGTCACGGGGTGAGGATCCAAAGCAGGCAGAGGATATACATGGTCAGAGATGTGTTTGGTGCCCCTCCTCGCCCATCATCTCTCCCTGTGTAAACCAAATCTTTCCTTTCCTTTCTAACAAGGTGAGGGGTATGCGCACATCTGAGTCGTATGTGTGCATGTGTGTATGTATGTGAGTGTTGGTATGGGCGTATTTTCTCCTAGTCTTTTTTGTTTGGTTGTTTGTCTGGGGTGGCGGTATTTTTTTTTTTTAAGATTTGTTTATTTATTTTAAGAGGCAGGGAGAGGAGAGAGAATCTCAAGCAGACTCTCCACTGAGCGTGGAGCCTGAGGTGGGGCTCGATCTCACGACCCTGAGATCATGACCTGAGCTGAAATCAAGAGTTGGATGCTTAACTGACTGAGTGGGATGGGGGTATTTAATTTTATTTTTGACAGAGTAACACATGCATGTGGTATTAAAATCTAAGAGACTATGGTTTCAGGAGTGTGGAGGGCTGCCCCACACTCTCTGGGGTTATGCTAGAGAGAAAATTCCAGAAGTGGCAGAGCTGGCAAGGAAGACGACAGTTTTCGCTGACGTGGTCTCGAGGTGGAAGGAATCTTAAAGATCATCTTATCCAACCCTGTGCACCTCTGCACTTCACAGATAAGGACATGGAGGATGACCAGAGAGGGAAACGGACTTGCCTAAGATGAAAGCACTTTGTCAAGCCTTTCCGGAGCATCTCCCACAAGCAAGCCTTTATTCTATCACTTGAGGTGATTGCAAGATGAATAAAGCATGATCTCCATACTCAAGGAGTTGACAGACTAATGGAGGGGCATTAAATGTCCTATAACACAAGGCAGAGCGAATCAAGACTAAAAAGAAGTGCTTAAGAATACTCGAAGAACTGCAAAGAATTTCTGATCGGGAAATTAGGAAGGGTTTTATGGAGAACATGGCGTCTGAGCCGGACATCAAAGACAGAAGGATCCAGGACACATAGGACCCACACTGGTCTATTTATGGTGTCACCTGCTGTCTGAGGCATCCATTTTGGAAAACAACATCAAAATACCGGCCAACAAAAAAAATAACAATAATAAGGCACAAAGGGAAACTGAGAAGAAGCACAGGCTGGAAAAGGACGAACGGAATGAAATCTGCAGGTGATAGGGAAAAAAAAACACGGAGCACCTGCTGGTATATTGCTTCAATTTAAAACTTAAAAGCAAATCAGAGGGTAAGTATTTTCTGATCATGCTAAGAAGGTAAAAACAATTCTGTAAGATTACTAAACATGATTATGGTGCACTGATCTCATGTATATAAGCTCTAGGTGAGATGACTGCTTAATTTGAGGTAAAGCAAGGGAGACCAGCTAAGGGGGAAAGTGCAAAGAAAAACAATTTTGAACTAAACTCCAAGATGAGGAGTGGTTGAAATGCCACTGTGAGTGTGGGGACAACTAAGCCCTGCTGTGGGGGGCCAGGTCAGCATGGGAAATAATAATCCGAGAAATTAACCAACATGATGTCATCACCTTGAGTGATTATTAAAGCCCCACAGTTGGGGTGAGATGACCCAGCAAGAGTGAGGGCGAATGCAGGGTGAGAGGGGAGACTGCCCCGGGACTCTGGAAAACTCTCAGCAGCAGGATGTAGCAAGGAAGCATCAGTGGTGACTTGGCTGACTGCAATTTTCTGCTGTGGTGGGAGTGGAGGGCAGCTCTGTGGTTTGGAGTAGACACAAAACAAGGAATTGTTCTTAAACCTGTACTCTAGGGGCGCCTGGGTGGCTCAATCAGTTAAGTATCTGCCTTCGGCTCAGGTCATGATCCTGGAGTCCTGGAATCGAGCCCCGCGTCAGGCTCCCTGCTCGGTAGGGAGTCTGCCTCTTCCCCTGCTCGTGCTCACTCTGTCTCTCTCACTCACTCTCTCAAATAAATAAATAAAATCTTTAAAAAAAAAACTGTACTCTAGGGGCAACTGGGTGGCTCAGCCCGTTAAGCATCTGCCTTCAGCCCGGGTCATGCTCCCGGGGTCCTGAGACGGAGCCCTGCATCGGGCTCCCTGCTCAGCGGGGAGTCAGCTTCTCCCTCTCCCTCAGCTGCTCCCCCTGCTTGTGCTCTCTGGCTCTCTCTTTCTCTCTCAAATAAATAAATAAAGTCTTAAAAAAAAAAAAAACACCCAAACCTGTATTCCAGTTTGCTGTATCCTACTGCAAGCAGGAATGGGTATAGAATGATTTGATTTGGGGGCAGACCCTGCATAGCAGGACACTCCAAAGGCGGAAGGGAAAAATCTCTCAGGCAGCTCTGGGAAGGTAATTTGCCCTAGGACAGCTAAAGAGCTTCATTAAGAGCTTCACTCCCTCCCACACCCCCAACCACACACACATACCTCCACCAGTACCACCACCTAAAAATAAAACATTTAATTAGGGACCAAACATCACAGTTTACACCTGCTGTCTTAGCATAATAATTGATGGAGTCCCCTTTCACTGCCCAAAGCATGCCAGTTTGGAAAACAGATTCATGGTAGCGAGGGTTAGGTATGGTGGGGACAGGGAGTAGGTGTAACTATGAGGGGTGAGCAAGAGGGAGACCACTGTGGTGATGGGATATTTCTGTATCTTGATTTTGGCGGTGGTTACACAAACCCACACCAGTGATAAATGATACAGAACAATATACACACATTGTATCAATGTCAAGTTCCTGCTCACTATACTTAGGTAAGATGTAATCACTGGTGAAAACCGGGTAAAGGGTACAAGAGTCCTCTCTGTAGTATCTTTGCAACTTCCTGTGAGTCTATAATTATTTCAAAATTAAAGGTTTTTTTGTTTTTTGGTTTTTTTACATGCTCTAGCAGCATCCGCTAAGTGATAGAGCAGGCACTTTGCAGAACTGAGATTTGCGCGGCGGCGTTTGCTGGGATCCGAACAGTTGCTAATAGGAACATAAATCACAGCTGCTCCAGGCTGGGGGGAGACTCAGCTCTTTGAAGTTGGGAATTACAAGAAGGGGAGACCAAGAATTCTCTGTAACTCTTTCATTAGCTGTTACAAGAAAGTAACTGTTCTGGCATGAATCAGCAGAAATAGATATAACATGTGGAAATGGATCACGGGAAGACCCAGAACCAGCTCAAAGACAGCAAAGGAGATCAGGAAGACCCAGGACAAGAGCATTTCTTTTGGTAGCCTTGGCCCTGAGCTTCATCGTTGTTCAGGAAGCAGAGAATATTAATCATTAAGCCCAGACCCACAGCATAGGATAGCTGTAAATACAGTTGGGTAAACCGTTTTTAGTTTACTCCATATCTTGACTTCTATTGTTCTCAACTGCTCAGTTTTTTTTCAGGACCCCAAGGTAAAGGAATCCCATGAGACGTTTGGTTTGTTTTGTTTTGTTTTTAATATAAATCCCTTCCACTTATTGAATGTCATATGTCTACACCGTTCACATATCATTTCAATCTTCCCATAAACTTACCAAATGGATATTATGATTCCTCCCACTTTGCGTCTGAGAAAACGGAGACCCCAAGAGGTTAAGTAACTTACCCAATATCACACGGATAATAAGGGGCAGGGCCAGGATTCAAGACCAGGTCCCTTCAACTCCAGACCAGTGTCATCCGCACCTTGTTACACCGCCTCTCCTGGGATGAGCAAGGCAGGGGTAGTGAGAGTTACAGGGTCACTGAGCACAAATGCCATTAGTCACGATCTCATTGCTATGGTGGATAGACCAGGAAATGCACCACTTGGAGAACAGCATCTGGGCCTGCCCTATGCCCCATCTACCCTCCATCTCCCCCAGAGCCAGGGGAACCAAAGACCCCTCAGTTCCTTCCATCCTTCCCTTTTTCCCCTGGAGGTCTGGGTGAAGAAGAGAACCCTCCACTTACACCAGGAGCCAGGTGCTAATAAACTCTTCGCTCAGAGAGCCCATGGGCTCCGTGCAGACCCTCCCATTCTGTCTCCCTGCCCCTGAACTGCAGGTACTTTGGATGTGACACATTAAACTAGACCCTCATGGGTTGGCCAGATGTCCTTGGCAGCCTTGAATACAGAACAGAACCTGGGAAACTCAACCATGGTGTCTCTTTCACTGTGTCCTTTATGTAAATGGCATCGTCACATAAGAGAAGAGAGAAGAAGAGAAGAGAAGAGACGAGAAAAGAGAAGAGAAGAGATTTTCCTGGACTGAGAACATCTCCAGCAAGGGCTCCACTGGGAAAAGCCAGCAAAATCTACTCTCACAGCAGAATCTGAGGATACCCGGCCAAGTCATTGGATTGGAAATTCTGAAGCCAAGAAAGGAGAGAAAGCAACCAAGACAGCTGACATCTTGGCCATTTGGCTCTGCAAACACCGCCAAGGATTTTGTCTCCTGTTCATGTGACTCCAATGGGCAAATCCAGTCTGTGGGTCAGACCAGGAGAGGGTCCGGGTGAGGTTAAGCAGCTCCAAGGTCTCTAGGCCTTTCTCCTCAGACACGGTCACAGAAGAAAGAGAAGGGCTAGGAACAATTAGTGGCCTAATAAAATATACTTAGAAACTAGCAGCTGCGATTTCTCCATGTTCACCTGCAGACCTGGGATAGTTAGTACCTGATGCGCTTCTCACTGCAACCTCACGACAGCCGCTCTGATCAGTGTAATGATGTCCCCATTTTATAGGCGTGTAAACTGAGGCTCAGAGACACCAACCAGCTTGTCCCACTGACAAACTGGATTTGAACCCAGGCAAACTAACTCCTGAGTCCACACTTTTCATGGCTTGTATTCTGTCTCCCACACAGAATGATAGTTGGGGGCTGCTGGGGGAGGGAGCAGAACTAGACCCCAGGGTTGCCCCGCTCTACTGTTCTTAGCTACTCAAACTATTCCGTATGGGTGGTCACTTGGGTATGACCCACACACACGTGCATGCACGGAAGCATACAGCCAGGCAGTGAGCACATGCCCTCTCCCAAACACACACACACACACACATACACGCACACACACCTTGCTTTAAATGTCTGCCCCTTGTGCATGTGTCTTTACAGTGCCTCCCCTGGGAACTACAAGCTCAGGAGTTTGGAAAACCCAGAGGGAAAGGAGGGAAGGTCTCAGTCCCAGCCAGATCAGGGCCTTGCCCTGGCCTCCTCTGACCCCCCTCCGCTGTGGCAGTGTGATATCGGAAAAGTTACGACCACCGCACTCAAAATCAGTAAGTGGTCAGCTTTTCCAGTCAGGTGCCCAGTAAGTCCTGCAGGACCTGGGCTTGGCACAAAAGAGGCAAAACCATCACTGAAATACAAACCTCGGGTCTTACTTGTAAAAAACAAAACTCTAAGAGGAGCAAGGGGAGTGGCAGGTAATGCAGATGACAGAAAGGAGAAGGGGGGAGTCTTGGAGAAAGGAGCTGCTGAGAGGAGAGAAGCCCCAGGTGGGAGGAAGATGCACACTCCAGGAAGGGCGACTGGGGCACCCTGGGCGGGAACAGCAACCTGGAGGGGAACCAGCCACGAACACCAAACCTGCCCAAGATGGCAGCTGGGAGCCGGCCTCCATGGGGCTGGGTTCGTGGTCTCATTGTAGGACTCTGTGCAAAGGTTTCTTAAGCAGACAGGGAAGGTTGCTCAGCCCAAACATGAGTCTCAAGGGTGTAGTGTCATTGGGTCCAAACTCTGGGCTCCTTGACAGAAGCCTGACAGGCAGAGGTCAGATGGGTCACCTTGCAAGGACCACACCCCTTTTTGCCTTAGAGTCTGGGGGAGTCTGGGGAAGGCCCCAGTGACTTTGCAGTGGGTCTGATCTGGGCAGTATTAAGATAATAGTAGTAGAAGTAGTAGTAGTAGTAGTAGTAGTAGTAGTAGTAGTAGTAATAGTAGTAGTAATCGCGTTTAATCACAATAAACAAAGACTCTTTGGGAGGCTAGAATGTTCCAGTTACGCTCTGAACACACAGACAGTAACTCACTGAATATATCTACTAAATGGAGATAATGGACTCATGAAACTCATTGCACGTTAGGAATATGATCAAGATGACCCGTGTGAAACTGAGGCTAAGGATGACAATGCTAGTACTCATCACGGTGATGGTGGTGGCAGCTGAAGGTGACTCTGACGGAGGGGTGGCGCTCCTGGTGGTGAGGGTGTACGCATTATAGAGCAGTGGGTAAAGATCCAGATTGGGGGTTTCACGGAGACCTAGGTGCAAATTCCAGCTCCAGGCTTACTCATAGTGTGGTCTGAGGCTATTAAGGTCGACGAGCCTCGGTTTTCCTCATCTGCGAAATGGGAATAGTATTTCCCGCAGGGTGTTACTGAGAAGAGAAAAATGCATGTCCCCAGTACTTGATGCACAGTGGCTACTACAGAGGCGAGAGGGACAACAAGAGCAGCTGTAATGGGGAAGATATCCCAGTAGATATCAAGAGCTTCTCCCCAGCGGTGGGGGAACTGGCTCCTGATTACAGCCTCCACAGCTCTTCCAGCAGAGACAAGCTTGGGAGCCTTTACTTCGAGGATGTTTTTAATTTGGCTACGTTCAGTGTTCAGTCCCAAGTATGCAGGAAGGCCTTCACACTCACCCACATTGCAGGCGCCACTCACTTAACCATTAACCGAGCTGGCTCTAGCTAAGCTGGGAAACAGAGAAAGGTTATCTCTGGAGATGTTACGTCACCTTCTCACCCCTGGCCCTGGCACCATGTGGCCTGAGGCTGACCCCTAGTCTGCTGGGACTGCAACTGCCTTGCCCCATCTCCTTCCCCCTCCCAGACCCTCATTCTCGCTGCTTTAACCCTTCTGTGTCTAGCCAACACCTGTCATTCGAGGTTCTACGACCTCCAAGTTAATGATAATAAAATAACAACTCGCTTGCCTGTATGGTGGGCTTGCTGTGACGTGGAGATTGGTTTATTTACTCCTCACAACCACCCTGTGAGCTGGGTAAGAATCATTTACCCCCTTTCATAGGTGAGGAGACTGAGGCTCAAAAGGCCAAGTCACTTGTCCTAAGTCACACAGCTTATAAATTGCAGAGCAGGTCCCTTATTTGAGGTGTGTTTGATCTTGGATCCCAGGCTGATTCTACCATACGATGCTGCCTGCCTTTCAAAGACTGAATCCGCAGGAGTGAGAGTTAATTGAAGAGCCAGGATGGAGGGGTGGTGTGTGTTGGGGGGGTGCGGGGTGTGGAGAATGCACTTGGCTGATTCTCAGATCCCCCTAGGAAGGGAGCTCTCCTCCACCAGCTTTTCTCTCTAGACACTGACCCGGCATAACCGTGGTCCAATTGTCATGGTCAGTGTGAATCTTAGAAATGATGCGTCATGCTTTCTGAAAAGACAGACATTAGAGAGAAAAAAAATGGTGGCATGCCCTTTATCTCAGCAGTTCCACTTCTAGAATTTTATCCTTCAGACATACTGGCACATGTGTGAATTGACATATTTACAAAGTTACTCATTGTTTGTAACAGCAAAAAATTTGGAAGCAACCCAAATGTCTGTCATGGGGGAATGGTTAAAGAAATTGTGGAATGCACATATGATGAAATACTCTGCTTCCATAAAAAAAAAAAAAATTTAAGAATAAAGCTCTATCCACAGGGATATGGAAGGGGTATGTCAGAATACATAAGATAGGAATCTCTACAACATATTGCTAAGTAAAAAAAAAAGTAGTCACAGCATGTATGTTATGCTGCCATTATGTCAAATATAGGGAAGGAGGAAGATAAATACAGATGTTTTCCTGGATATGCAGAAGTGGTCTCTAAAAGGATGTATGAGAGGGCGCCTGGGTGGCTCAGTTGGTTAAGCGACTGCCTTCAGCTCAGGTCATGATCCTGGAGTCCCTGGATCGAGTCCCACATCGGGCTTCCTGCTCGGCAGGGAGTCTGCTTCGTCCTCTGACCCTATCCCCTCTCAGGTGTTCTCTCTCTCTCATTCTCTCTCTCTCAAATAAATAAAAATAAAATCTTTAAAAAAAAAAAAAAAAAAAAAAAAAGGATGTATGAGAAATGGGTGCCATCAATTGCTTTCAGAAAGAGAGCTTGGTGGCTGGGAGACAGAGGTGGGACAAGGACTTTTTGCTCCATCCCATTATGCACCTTCTGAATTTAGGCACCTTCACCCAAATTAATTTATCTGTATAGAGCGCCTGGCTGGCTCAGTCGGTAGAGCATGTGGCTCTTGATCTCAAGGTCATGAGTTCAAGCCCCATGTTGCCTGTGGAGCCTACTTAAAAAAAAAATTATCTATATAAATATACACACACATATGAATAACCATAAAGGAATGTTCATGGCACATTAATAATGTCACTCGACATGGCATCAGAGACCTTGAATTTGACCATTGTTTCTGTCACCTTGGAAAAGCGACTTGATGTTTCTGAATCCAGGTTTCCTTGATGATAAGGCTGAGGGTGGGGGTAGCAACAACTACTTCCCAGGGATGATGGAGAGGATTAAGAGGCAAAGCGTATTTGGCTATTATTCACTCTCCAGATATTTGTAGAGCACTTACTCTGGGTCAGGCCCCGAGCTCACACTACATATTAACAAGGGGTGTCCAGCAGCAAGGCTCCCCCACCATGCATCATGGGGTTACAGTCTAGCGGGGGAGAAGGACATGAAATCAATACAGCGCTGTGCAGTCGCCTGTTGTCATAGATCCAGCAGCAGTGGAGAACTGACTCTGTGACGTGAATCCCGCTGAGGTTACAGAAAGCCTTCCCGAGACAGGGACACTTAAGCTCAGACCCACAGGCATCTGCTTAGCCAACAGAGGAGGGAGGGGCATTGCAGGTGAGAGGTCTGAGCCAGAAATAAACTTGGAGAGTTCAAGGAACCAAAAGACAATCAAAATGACTGGGAGCAGCGAGCTGGAAGGGAGAGCTGGAAGCCTGGGGGCAGGGCGGGGGGTGGGGGCAGTGAAAACATCCTGAGCCTCCCGGGAACCGTGGGAAGGACCATGGGGTATGTTCCAAATGCAGGGGGAAGCCACTGCGGTCCTCCCCGAGGCAGCGTGGCAGGGCAGAGCAGGGCACAGGCTCAGACAACCAGCTTCAAGTCCTGGCTCTCCTGCTTTCTGGCTGGGTGCCCTGGGGCAGCCCTATGCTTCTCAATAAGGAGGCAAACAGTGCCTCTGGTACTGTGTATGAGGTTCAAGGGCATCCCAGGGGAGCTCTTAGCTTGGTGCCTGGTGCCTGGTACACGCTCAGCAGATGGCTGCACGACAGCCTCCATAATAGCAGTTACGGCGCGTTTCTGAAAAATCCTTCTAGAGCGAGGCTGGGCAAACAATGGCCCCTGGACCAAATCCAGACAGCCTCCTATTTTTGTGCTGTGCACAAGCTAAGAATGGTTTTAACAGTTTTAGGGGTGCCTGGCTGGCTCAGTCCAAAGAGCACGTGACTCTTGATCTTAGGGGTCATGAGTTTGAGCCTCACATTGAGTGTAGAGATGACTTAAATAAATAAATAAATAAATAAATAAATAAATAAATAAATAAATAAATAAATAAACTTTAAAAAAAAGAATGGTTTTAACAGTTTTCAATTGCCTTAAAAAAACAAAAGAGGAAAAAGGAGACTATTTCCTGACTTGTGAAAATTTTATGAAATTTACATTTCAGCAGCCACACATAAAGTTTTATTGAGACAAAGCTGCCCGCATTCATTTACGTATCCTCTAAGGCCGTTTCTGTCCCGTAATAGGAGAATTCAGCAGTTGAAACAGAGACTCGTGGCCTGTGAAGCCTAAGGTATTTGCTATCTGGCCCTGTACAGAGAAATTTTGCCAACCCCTGCTCTAGAGAAGAGATTGGAGATGCCCAAAGATACAAGAAGCAGGACTGGTTAGGAAGTCCTCATGGAGTCTGAGCAAGAGACGACCGTGAAAAGGGAGAGACAGAGACAGAGTCTGTAGACATGTTTTTGGAAACTAGCAAGGGCTCACAAATATTGGGCTTTTCGGTATTTCCTACATTGATCATGGTTGTAACCACATCTCTCTGTAAGACTGAGAGGCTTTTGAGATTTGGATATCAGCTCCAACACGTTGTAATCCCAGGCCACTTGATGACAGCAGAGGATGATTCCAGACTCTGGGTGACTGACAAGCTGATGGCGTCACAGGTCCATAATGTAGGCATCCTCTGAGCAAGCCCAGTGCTGGGCTGTATAAGTAGAAGCCAGTGGTCATCAGGAAGTATTCCTGGGGATGAGGTCATCCTCCCTTTATACTGTCATGGCCGACCCCAGGCGAGGGCAGGGTCCACACCTGTGTCCCACAACCAGCTTGAGTCCGGAGAACATGGCGGCATTGAGAGGGAAGCCAGAGCGTTGGCTGGAGGACAACACCTATGAGAAAGGTAAAGCAACTGGGATTAGCCAATAATGGTAAATACCGCGTCTCAGCATCCACCAAGCGCCAGGGTGGTTGCAACCTCTTTACATGAGTTGGTTCGTTTAGTCCTCGCCATCACCGTCAATTACATGGTCACTACCACCATATCTCCATGGCACGGATGAGGACGGAGGGTAACTTGTCCGAGGCAGTACAGCTAGGAAGTAGAGGAGTCGGGATGCATTCCCAGAGATCTGGGTCAAGAGTAACCACTACGCTTCATTACCTCTCTGCTCCAGCCGTCAGGGAAAGACTGCGAGTCCTTAAGGAGCAACATTTAGGCCCCTTTGGTTATTTCCCTTCCCAACTCCCAGGGATTGAAATACTTTGTCTAGGGGATGCCTGGGTGGCTCAGTTGGTTGAGCGACTGCCTTCGGCTCAGGTCATGATCCTGGAGTTCCGGGATCGAGTCCCGCATCGGGCTTCCTGCTTGGTGGGGAGTCTGCTTCTCCCTCTGACCCTCCCCCCTCTCATGCTCTATCTCTATCTCAGTCTCTCTCAAATAAATAAATAAATAAATAAATAAATAAATAAATAAATAAATAAAAAATCTGAAATACTTTGTCTACCAGACAGCATTTATTATGTAATGATCACTTCATTGTTTTCTTGAAGTCATGTGTGACTATCAATCCTCGTTCATCAGCATGCAATGTAACCCTCCCCACCAACACACACACACACACACAATGCAGTCTCATCAAGGATGGATTAGGATTTCCAGTGGGCTTTTCTACAACCTGCAGGTAACTCTCAAAATACCCACGTCACCGTCCATGGGCTCCAGACAAAGGACTACTGTCTGGATACACAGCTCAGGCCCTGTCCAGCTCTGCCTGGCATATCACCATTTAAAACCTATCTGAGTAGTATGGGCATGATTATCTGCATAAGAAACAGAAATTAGACATACCATGAACAACAATAGTATTTATAACTGCTATTTATTAAGTGCTATGGGCCTTCAATTTAACCCTCTCAACAACCAGTGGATTGAAGTAACTCAGTGAGAATTGTTAGTCCTATCACTTACAAAGGATACAGAGGGTCAATGAGTTGTCCTTCCACATGAAACTCAGAGAGAAAATGTCAGAGACAGTATTCCCACTCAGGACTGCCTGACTCTGAACCCTGCTCCTCACCACGAAGCCACAGCAACTCCTCTAAGGAATTAAGGAATAGCCCAGAAGCAGCTCAGTTCAGTAGATATTTATTGATCACATACTATGTGCCTGGTTCTGTAGGAAGCCTTAGAGATCCAATACAGCAGAAATGGTCCCTGCCTAACAACATTTAGAGTTCAATGAATACAACTATGGAGTTTATTCATTCAACAAACATTTGTTGAGAATCTATATGCCAGATCCAGACCCAATTCCAAGTGTTTGAAGATGCAGCAGTGAGCAAAAAAAAGGCAGTGCTGCTATCCTTATAATGTGAGGACATTTCAAAACAATGTAATTGAGCATTTTTTTAATTGAGCATTTTTGACAGGCAGGAGGTAAGCTGGAAGGAGAAATGAGAGTCCTACACTTGGCCCCAGTTGGGATGTGCCTTCCCAGCCCTCCTGGGAGCCATCCAGTGGTCGGTGGGAAGTCTGGCCTGCTGAAGGGGCAGTCACTGGCACTTATCAGAGTCACGTCCCAGAATCAGGTCAGAGAAGGACTGGCTGCTTTATCCCCAGTTGTGCTGAATCCTTGGAGCTCTGCAGTTATCAGAAGGGGCATCAGGAAGTTCTCCTCACAAGTGTTCCAAAGGAGATGAGTTTTGATTCTTTCCTGTAAAGAGTACTCTTTCATTAAAGAGTAACTATGTTGATGTGGTAAGCATAGCATAAGGTATAGAGTGGTTGAATCACTCTGTTGTACTCCTGAGATTAATGTAACATTGTGTGTCAACTATATTTCAATTAAAAAAAAAAACAACCCACCACCACCACTCTGTCACAAGGAAGGGGGAGCAAAAGATTCCAACCACAGTGGAATCAAACTGGAAATTAGTTAAAGTGAAATAACAGAAAAATCTCCAAATACTTGAAAACCAAAAAAAAAAAAAAAAAAAATTAAATATAGATCTTCAACAAAATTAAAATTTTTGCTCTGTCAAAGACCATGCCAAAAGTATGAAAAAATGAGCTACAGAGTCAGAGAAAATATTTTCAAACCGTATATCCAACACAGGAGTGCTATTCGGAGTATATAAAGACTTCTCAAAACTCATCAGTATAAAAACAATCTAATTAGGAAACGGGCAAGAGACACAATGAGACATTTCACCAAAGAGGAGATTGGCAAATAAGCACATCAAAAGATACTTAATATCATTAGCCATGAGGGAAATGCAAATTAAAGCCACAATGAGATATCACTACACACCTATCAGAAATGCTAAAATAAAAAATGTTTACAACCTCAAATGCTGATGAAGATGCAGAGACACTGGTTCACTCAGACATTGCTGGTGGAATTCTAAAATGGTACAGCCACTCAAGAAAACAGTTTGGCAGTTTCTTACAAAACTCAAAGTGCACTGATCGTAGGACCCACCAATCGCACTCCTGGGCATTTATCCCGGATGAATGAAGTCTTAGGTTTCACCAAAACCTGTATACAAATGTTTGTAGCATCTTTATTCAGAATAGCCAGAAACTAGAAAAGACCCAGATGTCCTTCAACATGTAAGTGATTAAATAAACTGTAACAAATCCATATCAAAGAATACGAACTCAAGGGACGCCTGGGTGGCTCAGATGGTTAAGCATCTGCCTTCGGCTCAGGTCATGATCCCAGGGTCCTGGGATTGAGCCCCACATCGGGCTCTGTGCTCAGCAGGGAACCTGCTTCTCCCTCTCCCTCTGCTTGCCTGTCTGCCTACTTGTAATCTCTCTCTCTCTCTGTCAAATAAATAAATAAAATCTTAAAAAAAAAAAAAAGAATACGACTCAAGAATAAAAACAAATTATTGATACATGCAACAACCTGCTGGAATCTCCAGAGAATTACTTGGAGTGGAAAACCCCCAGTCCTAAAACATCACATACAGTATGTTTCCATTGATGGACGATCCTGAAATGACAAAGTTACAGGAACGGTGAGCAGACTGATGGTTGCCAAGGAAGAGAAGTGGATATGGATATACAAGGGCAACATGAGGGATCCTCTGACTGTGAATCTATAATTATCTCAAAATAAAAATCTTGATTAAAGAAATAACTACAGGGGCGCCTGGGTGGCTCAGATGGTTAAGCGTCTGCCTTCAGCTCAGGTCATAATCCCAGGGTCCTGGGATTGAATCCCACATCGGGCTTCCCGCTCTGCAGGAAGCCTGCTTCTCCCTCTCCCTCTGCCTCTCTCCCTGCTCATGCTCTCTCTCTCTGTGTGTCTCTCTGTCTCAAATGAATAAATAAAATCTTTAAAAAAAAAAAAAAAAGAAAGAACTACAACATAAAAAACTAAACTTCAAATTTCAAAGGATAAAAAAACCAAAAAAACAAAACCACAACCTTTTTTTTTTTTTAAATCCCGCAGGAAAAAAAGCTAGTGAAATAAGGCCAAATAAGCCCTGTACTAGTATTATACCAACATCAACTTCTCAATTTTGAAAAATGTACCAGGGTCATTGGGGGAAGCTGGGTGAAGAGCACATGCGATCTTCCTATACTATTTTTGCAACTTCTTGGGAATCTTAAACTATTTCAAAATAAAAAGTTATAATTTTTTATTTTTTATTTATTTATTTTTTTTATTTTTTTAAAGATTTTATTTATTTATTTGAGAGAGAGAATGAGATAGAGAGCATGAGAGGGGGGAGGGTCAGAGGGAGAAGCAGACTCCCTGCAAAACAGGGAGCCCGATGCGGGACTCCATCCCGGGACTCCAGGATCATGACCTGAGCCGAAGGCAGTCGCTTAACCAACTGAGCCACTCAGGCGCCCAAAAGTTATGATTTTTTAAACACCACTTAATATTCTCATTTTCTTACCTCCGGTCAATTCTTAAAGGACCACAGACCAATACAGGTCCTGGTGTCTGTACGTCCATGGGACCACTCTATAGATACAACCATGACCCTGGAAAAAACAATCTGTGACATGCACATTGGTTATAAATCAGACAACTCAACTCAGGCATACAAGATTCAAGTTTCTTTCATTTCTATAATGTGATTTCATTTGTATTTTGAGCTCCCATTCAGCCAATGTGGCAGAAATAATCTCAGGCAATTCAGCTCCTGGGGAGATGGCCCAAATTTTGGGAAACATTCATGAAGTCTGATATCAATGTGGGGTGAGGTGGGAGGGCGGGGTGTAGGGCAGAAGCACCTCCTTACCTTTGGTGTCTTCTGTCCACACTGCCATCTTCTGGGGATCCATCATCCCTGAGTTATTGGTCCACATAGGTCCAGAACCCTTGGGCTCCATCTGGAAGGCTTCTTGCCCCCAATAGCATCATCAATATCACCTGTATTTGCCTACTTATGGCTGCTATAACAGGTTACTACAAACTTAGTGGCTCAAAACAACACAGAAGTATTATGTTACAGGTGTGGAAGTCAGGAGTCTGGAAAGGGGTTTATGGGGCTAACATCAAGGTGTTGGCAGGGCTACATTCCTTTGTGGCGGCTCCGGGGGAGAATCCTTTTTCTTGCTTCTTCTTCCTTCTAGAGGCTGCCTGTATTCCTTGGCTTGTAGCTAAAGACTCTGACCTTAACTTCCATTGTCACATCGCCTCTGACTCCACCCCTTTCCCTCCCACTTACAAAGACCCTCGAGATGACATTAGGCCCACCCCGATGCATGCACACAACGAAGAGGTCACGTGAGCACACCGTGAGATGGGAGCTTTCCACAAGCCAAGGAAAGAGGCCGCAGGATGAAATCCACGTCGCTGGCACCTTGGTCTTGGACTTCTAGTCTCCAGAACGGGGAGAAATGAATGTCTGTTGTTTAAGCCCCCCAGCCTATGGTGTTTCATTATGGCAGCCAGAACAGACTAAGGTAGTCTACTGGTTGCGTGAGCTGTCTATCCAGAACCCAGCATGAGGCTGACATATCTACAAAGATGAAGGTATTGTGTGAGGGGTGCCCCTACCAATGCTAAATCCAGAGCTAAGGAGACTTGGGCCCTCAGGAGCAGCGCCCCTGAGAGGATGTGTGGAGCGGGGCCACATGTGTCCAGAGACTGAGAGGCAGAAGCAGAAGGCAGAAGGTTTTACTGAAAACCCCTCCTCATGGAAACTAGGGGTAAGGAGAAGCCTTCCCTCCCCTGTCATTTGTAACCACACAAAGTGCGCATTCCCATTCATGTGTTCATTCAGCATTTACTCAGTATCTGTCCTTTATCAGTCTTCTACTGCTGTGTAAGAAACTACCATAAACTGAGCAGCATAAAACAACACAAATTCATGATCGCACAACCTGTAGGTCAGATGTCTGGACGTGGCACCACTGGCTTTTCTGCTCAGGGTCTCACTTGGTACAAATGAGGTGTGGGCCCTAGCTGCAGTTCTGGTGTGGAATCTCAGGGTGTTCCTCCAAATTCTGTGGTTATTGACAGAACTCATTTCCTTGTGGTTGTAGGACTGAGGTCTCTGTTGTCTTGTTAATGGCCAGCCAGAGACCGCTCTCAGCTCCTAGAGGTGGCTCTCGGGTCCTTGCCACACGGAACCCTCCATTCAGCCACGGAGAACGTCCCTTGTATAAAATCCCTCTCCTGCCTTGAATGTCTCTGACTTCTCCTTCTTCAACCAGCCAGAAAAACCTGTCTGCTTCTAAAGGGCTCATATGAGATGCCTGGATGGTTCAGTCGGTGACGCGGCTGCCTTCAGCTCAGGTCATGATCCCAGGGTCCTGGGATCAAACCCCACATCGGGCTCCTTGCTCAGTAGGGAGCCTTCATCCCCCTCTGCCTGCCACTCCCCCTGCTTGTGCTCTCTCTCTCTCTGACAAATAAATAAATAAAACCTTAAAAAAAATAAAGGGCTCATATGATTAGATCAAGCCTATCCAGATAATCTTCATAATCTCCAGATTTTAAGGTCAACTGATTTGTGAATTTAATTACATTTGCAATATCCTTTCACAGCGGTACCTAGCTTAGTG
This sequence comes from Mirounga angustirostris, assembly GCF_029215605.1. Taxonomy (NCBI): domain Eukaryota; kingdom Metazoa; phylum Chordata; class Mammalia; order Carnivora; family Phocidae; genus Mirounga; species Mirounga angustirostris. The sequence goes on along the minus strand of NW_026991712.1, from coordinate 17,468,486 downwards.
TTTGAGCAACCAGGGGCTGGGGATCTTGGGGCCATCTCAGAATTCTACCTACCACAAACTCTATGTTAGGTGAGACATGAGGACAGAGATGCCTGGCAAAATACGCATCCATGAGGGACTTACAGTCAAGTGGACACAGCAAATACAAAGAAGGGACCCGATTACAAAGCAATAATTCTAATTAAGGAAAAGACAATATTCTGTAGGACTTCGGAAGAGGCTGGTGTCACTCTCTTGGGAAGAGTAGGTTTCCCAAAAGAAGTGACATTTGATTTGAGTCTTGAAGCATAGGAAGAGGGAAGGCATTCCAGATGGAGGGTGCTCCATTTACAAAGATGGAAAAGACCATAGCAAATCTGGGGAGTGACAAGTAACCCAGAGCTGCTGAGTCTTTAGAGGACAAGGTTAGAAGAGGCAGAAGGGGACGCCTGGGTGGCTCAGTCGGTTAAGCGTCTGCCTTTGGCTCAGGTCATGATCCCAGGGTCCTGGGATCAAGTCCCGCATCGGGCTCCTTGCTCAGCGGGGAGTCTGCTTCTCTCTCTGCCTGCTGCCCCCCCTGCTTGTGCTCTCTCTCTCTCTGACAAATAAATAAATAAATAAAATCTTAAAAAAAAAAAAAAGAAGAAGAAGAAGAGGCAGAAGACTGGGCTGGAAAAGTTGGTGGGGACCCGTTTGGGCCAGATGACCCATGCCATCCTAGAGAAGCAACCAAAGATTAGAAGCAGGGAAATGACCTAGCAAGATCTGTGTTTTTGGTGACAGCAGGGATAACGAGGGCAGAAACTGGAGCTAGGAAAATGAGTTAGTTGGTGTCTACAGCATTTCGAGTTCCTCAAACTAACCGTATGCTTCCAGAGGGAACAATATTATAACTGATTGATCTGTGAGAGGCAGGTCGGTGTTCACAGTACGGGACACGTGCCCCTGGTAGCATGTGTGAGACATGAGATGGTTTTAAATGATGCATGGATGCAGCAGTAAATAGCTCTGGCTCAGAGAGAAAGTTGCTCCTTTCCATTTCTCTTTCCATCCTTTTAATTAGCTCAAGGACAAGTTCTCAGTTTGGAGGTAGTCTGTCTTTAACACCTTTCCAACACCGTTTTCCCAAGTTCCACCTTCTGCAAATAACAGTAGCTAGCTAGATTAATAGCACTATTTCTTTCTGTAGATTATTTTTGCTGTTCCTTTCATTTGTTCCAATCAGTATTGGATTTTTTCCATGGTGATAAAAAGCTTTATTATTGTTGTTGTTGTTGTTCTTGTTGTTATATAAGTACATTTACATTTTCAAATGTGAATCAATATAAATTAAAAATGTTAAAGAATCCTGCAGATGGTACATATGCTGCTGGGGCAAAAGTTATGAAGGTGGTTTATAAACGAGTCACTTTGGGACACACAGGTGGAATGGGAAGCAGGCAGGATTTGTAGTCCGTCTAACTTGGGTACAAGTCCCACTTTTAACTTATTAGCTCAACGGCCCGTGAATAATTCATAAACCTTTTGGGCCTCAGTGTTCCCCTACAAATTAAGGAGATGATACACCTCCTCAGAAGGTGGTGACTGGTTAAATGAGACAAAATGAAAGAAGCTTCTAGGTGCCTCCTACATAGTAGGCACCTGGATTTCACAGCACATATCTCTGAAGAAGGAAACCTCAGTTTTTGGCAATACCCAACAGGGACTTAAATCCAGCACCCACTGAGTATCTGTGCTTGATAAAAATTACCTAAGAGCATTCACCTGCTTAGTATCTGTGACCTGTGGGCAGTAGTGGTTCTTAGGCTGAATCCAGTTGTTTTGTGAGAAACTATTTAGGAAAAGCATTTAACTCAAGAGTGGCCAGCCCTGGCATCATGGCCAGGCCCCCAGGGCCTTGTCCTGGCCTTCTCTAAGATCTCAGAATACTACATCCTGCACAGATCAGTTGGGAGTGGATCTGGAACATTCAGATATATACGTAAATGAAGATACATAGAAAATACCTCCCATTTTAGTTATCTATCACTGTGTAATAAACCACCCCCAAACTTCATAGTGCTTAACAACTACCATTTTGTTATCATCTCTCACAATTCTGTGGGTTGACTGGGTTACACTGGGTAGTTCTGCTCTATGTGACATCAACTAGAGCTGTCATCACCTGGAGGGTCAATTAGTCTACCAGCATCCAAGATGGAGCACACATGTGGTTATAGTCTGACTGGGTGTTAGCCAGAAATCACAGGTGCTGTGTCCCTAGCGTCTTGGTTTTCTTCCATGACGCCTCTCCATGAAGTTTGGGCTTCTCACAGAATGGCGGCAGGATTCTAAGAGGAAGGAAACAGAAACTGCCAGTCTCTTAAGGCCTGGGCTCAGATGTCCCAGCATATCACGTCCATTGCATCCAAGCAATCGCAGGAGTAGTTCGGAGTCAAGAGTAGGGGAAAAACTCCACCTCATAATGGTGAAGTAATTTTCATACAGGGAGGAAAAGGATTGATGGCAGCCATCTTAGGAGACTATGAACCACACCTCCTACAGCTTTCACTTTTTGCAAAGGCTTGTCACTCTAAAATTATGTGTGTATTTCAACCCAGCAAATGTTTATCTAGGAATTTATCCTAAGGAAGTAATCGTGGATGATTCAACACAAGGCTGTTCACTGGGAAAAGAAAATGAAACTACCTACTATTCAACAGTACTGGACCAGTTAAATCCAATGGCGTCTGAGGATAGTGTTTTGAATGTCTATGACCTGGAACCAGACAGAGTTAAGCTTAAACTCCAAATCCATCACTTAATATTTGGATGATGTTAAGAGAATTACTTAATTAACCTCTCTCTGTAAGTCTCAGTTTCTTTATCTGTAGGAGGTAAAATGTGGATTGTTGTGACGATCCATGGAAAAGGTTCAGCACATAGTGAATGATCACTAAATGTGAATTGCCATTATTATTGGCAATCATTAGTGCTATGGTTTTAGGACAAATATTTCTAATTTCCCCATTTCCAGGCACGTAACACTTTCATGGCTCCATGTGGGTGACTTTGTGACTAGTTCCGACCAATGAATAGTAAGCAAAAGTGATATATTACTTCCTGGCTGAACATTTAATTGTCTGGACAAGATGTTTTTTCTCTTGCTCAACAATTGGCAATGTCCGACGAATGTGTTGACTGCTTTGTTAGCCTGAGTCCCTGAGTGACTATGATGGTCAGAAGTCTCCTTGCTAACCCTTCATGCACATGTAGCAAAAGCAAGAAATAAAGTGGTTTTAAGTTACTGAGATCAGGAGGTATTTGTTACTGCAGCGTATTTTAGCCCATTCACACTAGTACAATGTTGGTTTTGTTGTTGTTCAATCTTGCAATGAACGATATTATTAATGGTCCCATTAAAGGTGGTGTATAATAAAGGTATTTAGATTCTTAATGACAAGAAAAAATAGTCATTCTATAAGGGCCACCTTCACTATGGAGGGTTCACTATACACAGGGCCACTTAAAATATGTTTGTACTTCCCACCAGATTCCCATCCAAATATCAGCTCAACAAAGAGGCCATTTTTTTCTATCCTTTTACCAAGTTTTATTGGTGTTCATGCCATTTATCATTACCTGATATATTGCATATTTACTTATTATCTAGTTCTAAAATAAGCTGTGTATCCCAGGCCCTAAAACCATGTATGAAACAAAGTAGACAATTTTTTTTTTAATTTAATGCAGGCATACATATATAGCAAAAGGTGCACTGTGCTTTCTTCTGGGTGGTAAAATTGAGTGCTATCTATTTATTGAATATATTTATTTTTGCTTATGCATTCTTTCAACAAATATTCTTTGTTTATGTGAATTTTCATTTTCAATGATTAATATGTATTATTTTCACACGAGAAATGATAATAATAGGTAACATTTACTGAGCACTCACCGTGGGTCAAGCACTAAAGCTCAATATTTTACATGAATTATCTCAACCTCCCTGGGAGATAGGTCTAAATCATTATCCCCATTTAGTATTCATAGATAAGGGTACTAACATTTAGAGAAGTTAAATGAGCACTGGGGCTGGAATTCAAACCCCAGATCTCTATGCTATAGCCAAATAACTAACCAGACAATGTATATGTCAGGATGCATACATAAGCTCATTATAAAGAGTAAATAGGCACATTCACACATGTTGTCTCATGGGAGGCTCACGAAAATCTTATGAAGGTAAGCCAGCAGGCATTATTATCCCCACTTCAAAGACCAAGTCTTGGGCCCATATGACTGCATCTTGCCATCTGCCTCCTTCCACATCTTTGCAACAGGTGCTTCCTCTCCCCTCCTCATAAGCCTTCTCCCCCACAATACTTGGCTATGCACATCTTTCCTTTGCATACCAACTGAAGACACAGCTCTGTTTCTCTGTGGCAGGCTTGAGGCTTTGTTGCTTATAAGCAAATTTGCATGGGAATTAATATACGCCAGAAATTAGGACACTTGGGGACTGGTCTTCGCACTGCCACCAACTGAGAGCCTCAGTCCTCCCACCTGTAAAATGAGCTGGTTGGAGAAACAGATCCCTAAGGACCAAGGCAGAGTTAACGCTTTTCATGCTGGGAATCCAAATGAGGACTGACAAGTGATGCTCTGCTTAACCAGACCAAAGCCCATGCACCATAGAAATAGAAGCCCGGGGCACAGGAAATGAAGGTCTCAGCAAAGATCATTCTAGGTAAACAGAAAATGTGTACGTCTTGAACGGCATTGGCTCCCTACTACCAGATGAGCCCTGACAAGAGTGCACTTCCTTCCTTCCTTCCTTCCTTCCTCCCTTCCTTCCTTCATCAGTCACTTACTGTGCACCTACATATAATACACCAGGCAGGTTTAAGAACGTGAACACAGCAGCTAAGGAAACAAACGTGCTTACAGGAACCTTACATTATAGTGGAGAGACAACAAATAAATGGATAAGCACATAAAACAGCATATGATAACAAGACCTTGCCAGGTGATAATTCTCTTCCAGGATATTGCAAGAGAGAGGGACAAAGTCTGATAGGGCCACGCTTTGGTCCCCTTTTGGTACAGCAGCAAATGATGAAGAAGGGCACCAGAAATAGCATTGGACTTGCAGTTACAAGACCTGGAGTTAAATCATGGTTCTGGACGTAGTCTGAGAACTTGAAAACTATTACGCCATGTATATAATCACTGCAACTTGTAAAAGCTTCAGTAACCTGCTCTGTGAAATGGGGGTGGTAGTACCCACCCTGCTTACCTCACAGGAATGAGGCGAGGATCAAGCCAGACTATGAAATCAAATAAATAACAAGCTCTGAGTTTTCCCCACTGTAACTTTCTGTTCTACACTCCAAGTAGGTTCAGATTTCTGTGAAGTCAAACTCCTGCTATAAATGTCAAGTCCCCCCCCTCCTTTGATCCTACCAATGGCATGGGATTCCATCTCAAGGCAAAAGACATTTGGTATCAAACCATGGGGCTAGGGGTTGCAGACGTGGAGGGAAACAGCATCTGCTGGGCAAGCTTCCCTTTTTCCTCCCACGCACAGGTATTTGGCAAAGCGATCTGAATGTTCCAAAAGGTCCCACTCTGTCTTGCTTTTTTCTAAGTTTTGCCAGTTGTGGCTATTCTATGCTACAGTTGGTAAATTGATATTTAATAGTTTTCATGTCTCTTATCAGTCTTATAATGGAAAAATTAAATAAATGTAACATGTGGAAGGATATATACTGAAATTAGAAGCAGTACCTCCTTGGACTGCTGATAAGCACTTTCTTTCTCTTGCTTGCTTCTCTGTATTTTGTGCTTTCTTTTCTCATTCATTAAAAAAATATTTATCTAGGGATCAGACAGCTGGAAGGGGCGATCCTGCAATTCACATCTTAATTCCAAATCTTTCTGCTCTGCCACCTTTCCTTTGGGTTTAGAAACCAGTGTGGATTTGTTGTCATTAGATTAGGGGCTCCTCAGGGATAATGCTGGGTTTTTTTGTTTCTTTTCCTCCTGCAATTGCTAAATTTGCAAGACTTCCTAGCCGGGCCTGGTTTTCACCCAGTTATGAACAGAAGCTGCTTTCTCCCTGCTAGGCATCTATAAAACACCATGATAGACTCTCGTCCTTCCTCGGTTTCAAAGCCACTAGACAAAGATTTGAATCCAGGTTCTACTACTTACTGGCCGGGTGAGTTTGGAGAAGCTCCGTAACCTCTTTGAACTGCAGTTTTGTCATTTATAAGATGAGGGAAACAATAGTCACAGGGTAGGTGGTTGTAAGGATTTGACAAGATAATGCATATGAAGGGCTTGCACCTAGCACAGCCTCAAAACATAATTGCTGTTAACGAAAGTAGTCTTGGGAAGCACTAGAGGCTGTTCTAGGTTTGGGGAGGATGTGCGTGGAAGGAAAGCTCAGGTTGTCACTAAAAAAGGTGGAATCATGTAATCATTAAGAACTCTGGCTCAGACCTTTTAAATCCTTGTTCCCTCCATTTGCCTCGGGCAAGCTATGACATTTCTCTGAGCCTCAACTTCCTCATCTGTAAAATGGGCATCATAATATAACTTACCTTAACAGCGGTTCTCAAAATGTGATCCAAGGACCCTGGGGGTCCCCAAGACCCTTTCAGGGGTCCTCAAAGTCAAAATCATTTTCATAATAGGGCATATTACTTGTTCTTTTCTCTCTCATACTCACACAAGTATACAGTAGTTTTCCTGAGGCTGTATGACCTATAATGGTGTCATTGTTCTGAGGGCTAACAGAGAGTGTGTAAATTTGTTTTGATTTTTTTCAATTTAATTTCTAATACGGTAAATATCAATATGTATATAATTCACACAAACAAAAGCTATTTGGGGTCCTCAATAATTGTAAGAGTTTAAAGGGACCTGAAACAAAACATTTTGAGAATCACTGCCTGGTAGGGGTTGTTATAAAGATTAAGTAGCAACTGACATATGCATTTAAAGCACTCAATAAGCATTACCCTTATAATTATTGATTCCAAAGCTCCTGAATCACATAAGGGTCCATCTACTCCACTTACACATAAAGCAAACTGAAATCATACCACTTAATGCAAAGTCACCCTTGTTTTATTCACTGCTGTTTATGTAGCGAAAGTTCAGTCCATGCTAAACTTTGAACAATTTACGGACACTGCAGCCCATCAGAAACCTCCACGGTGTCCATGACATTTAAGTGCCCTGAAGACATGGGAACTCAACAGTGCTGAGGGCTACCGGGCTTGGCTCAACCGCGACCCTTCCCACCCTGTTAATCTCTCACCCAGCCAGAGGCAGATGGTAATAAGATGGAGGCACAGGAAACTTGGCTTACAGAAAACCGTCCTAAGTGAGGAGGGACAGCCTCAAAATGCGAATAGTATCCTTAAGGTTTCCATGATTTCCTTGGAACCAAACAGAACTATACTTACTTTGGGGGGGGGGGGGCAGTGGAATGACCCAGAAGAGTGAAGGGAAAGAGCAAGCAAGACCTGAAAGGGTCTTGCGTAAGCAATATAAAATTATTAAAGTTGGTGGGGGAGGCGCCTGGGTGGCTCAGTTGTTAAGCGTCTGCCTTCGGCTCGGGTCATGATCCCAGCGTCCTGGGATGGATCCCGCATGGGGCTCCCTGCCCAGCAGGAAGTCTGCTTCTCCCTCTCCCACTCCCCCTGTTTGTGTTCCCTCTCTCCCTGTGTCTCTCTCTGTCAAATAAATAAAATCTTTAAAAAAAAAAAAAAAAGTTGGTGGGGAGGCTTTTTTTTTTTTTTTCTTTTACTCTCCGGGCACACCCTTGAGGGAAAAAAAAATAAAACAGTATTCCTAGATTCTCCTGTTGATGGCAAATACATTAGGATCTTAGACATAAGTTTTCAAATGAGTTTGAGAAAGATGCGACGCGATCTGGGTCATGGTCATCAAGGAAGTTGTTAATGAATCCGTTAAGAGCTGCGACAGTTCTCCTCTCGGGTCTGTGAACATCACGCAAGAGACCCCCTCCCAGGCCAGGCCCTTGTTTTATGCGTCGTTAAAAAAACGAACAGACAGAGCCTACATGAGCAACAACCGAACAAACAGGTGCAGACCAGTAAGAAAATTTTGCATATGAGCTATTTTTATTGTCAAAATTTCTGGAGACCCAGTGGGGCTACATTAGAGAAATTGGAGTCCCTAGGGGAGACCCCCTAGAAAAGCCTTTCACCTAGTTTCTTCTCCCCAACCTAAGAAACGAAAATGTCAAAAGGTCAGCCAGTGCGTTGGCCACGCGGTCCGCCCCCAAGGCCAGCCGTCCCCACCCCAGTCCCCGTCCTCGCCTCTGGCCACTCCGCCGCGCACGGCCACCTGTTGCTGCCCTGGCGCCCAGAGCTGAGTCGCAAACCGCCGCTAGAGTTCGTTCTAATTCCCCGGAGCAGAGGCTGCCCGGGAAGCCCCGACGCTCCGCGCCCGCTAAGCCTCAGGGCGGGCGGGGACTCCGCGGAGCCTCCCAGCCTCAGGCTCCCTTTGTTTTCTCGCTGCGCTCAGACTGTCAGAAGTAGACCCCAGACAACATCCCTCGGCCCCCGCTCCGCTCGTGCGCGCTTGCGCCCAACTCACACCGCGAAAGGCTGACGCGCCGAGATGCCCTTGGAGGGGAAACGGGTCCGTCCGGGCAGGAATGCGAGGCGCAGACAGGTTGCCCGCGAGATTCCGAAGCGTCCCCTGGATCCCGAATTCCTTAGGGCTCCTTAGCGTAGCAGTGCTGCGGGAACGCGGCGCCGGGAACGCAAGTTCACCGCACCGAGGCCGCAGGCGAAGGGCAGCGAGATCCCGGCCCGCCTTTACTCTAAAACGCCCGAGGGGAACCAGGGGGCAGCTTAGGGATCCCTTCCCGCCGGGAACGCCAGAGTCCCAGGTCCGAGAGTGACCCGCCCTGCTTCCGAGGGACTTCCCTGCGAGCGCCGCAGGGGTGTGCATTTCTCCGAGTCTGAGAATCCCAGCGAACGCCGGCCCGACAAGAGTTTAAGTCAGCTCCCGGGGCGTCTGTTTGTTTATTGGCTCTTAAGGGAAAAAGTTTGAGGATCTTTAACCAACCTCAGACCTGGCGCAAGCGCAATTCTCCGAATCTCCCCAGCAAGAGTCATCTAATTTCGAGTCGTTATATAAGTGGGGGCTCTCTCTCACCCTCCCTACCCCAAGCCCTCTTATTACTATTCCTGGAGCAAAACATATCTCGCTTAAAAAAAAGATTTTTTTTTTTTTTTTTTTTTTTTTAGTTATTATTTCCCTGAGCCCAAAGACGCGGAGAAAGCGCGGCAGCGCCCTGGGCGCGTGGCGGCCCCACCCGCGCGCGGCCCCTGGAGCCGCGAGAGGGACGCGGGGTCGGGGGGTGCCGCCGGCTCAGGACCAGCAGCCGCGCCCCACAGTCCCTCTGTCTGCCACTCCACGTGGTCAGGATCAACAGTTTGTTGAGCTCATCAGTGACACCTTGAACTTTTCATAAAGAAAATGGGTATTGCACCGGGAGGGTTTGGCCGCGGCCGCCGGGCCGGGTCGTGCTTAATATTCAATGATCTCGCTCGCGCCTCCCCCTCCTCCCCTTGCAGAAATTCCACCGAGTCCGTTACTGGGCTCAGACTTTTAAGTTAATTTACTGCCCCCCCCAACCTCGGCTAGTAACCAGCGCCTTTAGGGCCAGCCTCCCCCCCAGCTCCCGCCTGAAAATGACATTTCGCCGGCGTCTCCGGAGGGGGCTGAATTTCACTTTGTAACTTTCTGCGGAACCCGAGCCCGGGTGGCAGCTCGGGTGGTGGTATCGTATGCAAATACGCATGCTGACGTTACAGATCATGTGGGTTTTGGCGTAGATTCCCCACTGATCGAGACATTTTTTTTCCCCTTTTTTTTTTTTCTTTTTAAAATTTTGGCCACTGTTCCCCGTACGGGGGCTTTTCCTGTCCGTCTGTCTGGCAGGCTGGCCGTGCCCCTCTTTCCCACGGAGCCCGAGCCCGGCGCCCGGTGGGGAGTGGGGAGTGGGTGGGGGGAGCCAGCAGAGTTCCATTTTGGAACGCCCGTGCCGCGTCTCCGCGCTCCCAGCCCGGGTCCCCGCGTCCCCAGCCCCGGCGCAGGTAAGAAACTTCGCCTCGGCGCCCCGCACCCCCCGCCCGGCGCCGCCAGCCCCGAGCCCCGCACGCCCGGCGCCGGCCACTCCAGCCCAACTTTCCCACCGCCGCCGCCGCCGCCGCGGCTCCCGAAAATGTGTTGTTAATGGGACTTGGCCGGGTTTGTGATTGGAAGGGGGGTGCGGAGGGGGGGGGTGCGGGCCCTTTTTGCGGGTGGGAGGAAATAAGAGGATCCGGAGGGGTGGGAGATTTTTTTTTTTAAGAGTTTTGATTACAAGTTTGGATAAATGGGAGCTAGACCGAGGAGGAGGAGGAGGAGGAAAAACATGTCTACGTTTCCCTATGTCGACATAAGCCACAAAAAAATATGGCGTCCGCTTTCGACAGGGCGTTACGTAGACCCGACTCTGTTTTTATTTATTTATTTCGTGGCCGTCTCCCTCTCTCCGTGGCCCAGCTGCGGCGCTTTGTGCAAACGGGGCAGGTCCCGCGGGGACTCCGGCGGGACGTGGCCCGGCCCGGCGGGTTTGGCAGGCAGGGGGGCTGCGTGTGCGAGCTGCCCTCCCTCCCCCGCGCTCCCCTCTTCTCCCCTCTCCTGGTGACGATTCGCCGTACTGTGGTGGCAGGAAGCATGACGCCGTGGGTTGAGGCTGCCTCTCGTCTCGTCGCCGCCGGTGGCTGCGGGCGGCTGCCCGAGCTACCTGCCGGGGGCAGGGCGGGAGCGCGGAGCCGGCGCCCACGCCGGGCTCAGGTGGCGGGGCGCCCGCGTACGGGTGGGGGATCGGGGTGGGGGGGCCCGCTGTCCGCCGCCGGCCGGCCCACGCCCGCGGCCGCCTCTGCCAGCCGAGCCCACGCTCGCCCCCGGAGCGGCAGCTGGCGCTGGCGTCCGCCCCACGAGAGAGAGGTTCATCTTTGTTGGTGTTGCGGCGTCTTTGTGGCTTCCCCAGGACTTGGTATCCTCGCCTTTGCAAACTTGCCCTTTCCCCAGCCCCTTTGCAGGAGGCTGCGGAGACGGAGAGGAGCGGAAAGTTGGGAACCAGTGAGCATCACAGGACCGTCCCCTTGGCCCCGTAGCTGTGCGGAGCTCCGAGGCGGAGGAGGAGGGTGGCTCGTTAGGCTGGGGAGAAAACTTGGGGAAGCCAAGTTGTGATTTGTCCGGGCTTCCACCTGATTGATGGGCTTCAAAGCCAGTGGGGTCTCTGCCTTCAGCTGTTTGGGGATGGCCTTTTGTTTGTCAGGAGGTGGGGGGGAGGAGGAGGGTGGGGGAATAATGACTTTCCCTGGACCCATCTCCTTTGAAAGAGGCGTAATGCGGCGGGCCCGGGGGTCCACCAAGTCTTGTCAGGCCCTAGAGTTCTTCCCCTACCTGGTCTCTGACGATCACCGTATGTCCAAGTCAGCAGCTCTCCGGGTCTGAGGCAGGCCCCGTTGGGCAGGTTTTTGAGGGGCAGGAATCCCTCCCCTTCATCCCTTGGGTAGCTCAGACCTCCCGCACTTACCCTCTTAAAACACCGCGCACACACACTCACACACGCACTCGCACACTCACACTCCTTTATGTAGAGCAGAAATTAATGCCTGTTGAAGTGAAGGGGGTGAGCTTCTGAGAGCTCTTCAAGATTTCAGTCAAAAGGTGATTTTCTATTTATGAGGGCCCTGAGTTTAAGCAGTTCAGTCCCAGGGCAGTAATGTCAAAAAGCATTTGGATGACAACCAAGTGGAATAAATATCTTGTAAAATGGCATGTTTAAAGTAAAAATAGATTAATGGAGCCCTCAAGTGCTTGAATGGAACTAACATAAAGGTTTGATTCAAGTTTAAAGGGAAAATTATATAAAGCTGTATACACATCTTCTTTTAAGGTGGGGGGGTTAGGGAATCTACAAGTAAGATTTAAATGCATCACTGACAGTAACTGGACCTGTGATCTGTGGGAATACTGTTGATGTTGAAAAGCCACGCTTTGATTGTTCTTGTGTGCATGTGCACCTTCTGGCTAGGTTTGATGTCAATGAGGATCCACCTGAAGTTAACAGCTCTTAAGGGGAAATTCAGAGGCCAGGGATTTAGGGTAAATCTGATGTATTAACCAATCCCCATTGAAAGGAAAAGATAAATGACAGTGTTTGTCGGTACTCAAGAAGGGTATTCTGATGGAAGTGCAGTGTATCTTGACCTGCGGAAAGGTGACCCCCACCCCAAGTGTCTCATCTCCATCAGGGCCATGTGATTGAGTAGGATGCCATGCGTTTGACCAAAAGAATAATGACAGTATTTGATAGTGGTTGCTAACATTTACTGTTTTAGTATGCCAGGCGCAATGCTTTATATTCTAGGTGCTTTATCATTTAATTCTCACCCAAACCCAATGAGATAAATACTATTATTATCTTCAGTTTACAGTTGAAGAAACTGAGGCTCAGAGAGGTGAAGAAATTTGCCCAAAGCTGCAGAGCAAAAAGTGAAGTCAGTGTGCCAAGCAAGGCCTTATTTCTTAGCCTTCAACACTCCCGTTATGGCAGCTCTGGGATATGGGATATGGGGAGTCCTCATTAGTATGAAAAAGTAAAGGGACAGGTGTAGGTATGAAAAAGAAGGAACAGTGACCACTGCCCTGGGGTCTGAACTCCAGAATTTTCCTGGGTTTCATTCCTTTATTCATTTACTTAGCAGCTATGTGTTGATTTATTTGTTCATTCAGCAGCTATAATAATCATCCTAATGAGAGCGCAGTCATTGAACGTTTTTATATGCCAAGAACCCTTATAAGTGCTTAGGGTTATTTTGTCTTCATGACAACCCTGTGGGGTAAGTACTGTCATTCTGTCCCTTTTGTAGATGAGGAAGCAGAGGTACAGAGAGGCTCTCCAACTTGCCCAAGACCAAACAGTTAGTAAGTAGAGTGCCCGACCCCAGAACACACTCGCTTCACGCTCCAGCGCACTGCTCTAGACGTGGTAGAGATACTGGGGACGTAGAGCCCCCTACCCTCAATGCAAAACGCTGCTCCAGGCACTAGGAGAGGTTGGCAGGATCCAGACCCCCTACCCCCTAGGAATCTGAGCAGCCGGGCAGGCCAAATCAAGCAGGATTAACTAAGTGCTGTAATTGAGAAGAGTAACTACTGTGGAAGCACAATGAAGGGCGTAATTACTGTGCTCTGAGGGAATCGTGGAGGATTTCCTAAAGGGGGTAGCATCTGAACTGACCCATGGAATGAGGAGGAACAATGTCTGGAGGTGTGTCAGATAAGATTGCATTCAGCTGTTAGCAGCAGAAATCCTAACCACTGGCCACTTAACTAGAGGGGGCTTACTTGTGTCAGACAATAAGAAGGGTGGGTGGGACGACGTAGCACTGGGGACCCAGGCTCTGTCTTTCCACTATGCCATCCTTAGGTATAGGCCTTCGGCCCCAGGTCTATGTTCTTGAGGTGGGAAGGTGGTTGCTGTGTCTCCAGGCTTCACATCTCCAGGCCAGGAAAGAGAAAGCAGGACGAGTGAGGCTTAGAACATTCACCTAGTATGGCTTTACTGTTACATTTGGGAAGAGATGCCTCTCAGGGACTTCTGTCCTTAGTTCATCGGCCAGAACTGTGCCGCCTGGCCGCCCAGGGAGGGACAGTCATGCATTTTGGGGTAGGCACATTGCTGCCATGAACAAATTGGGGTGCGTGGTGGAATGGCTGTTGAGCTGGCAGATCCAGTGTGTGTGGCCTAAGAGGAGAAGAGGAAGAAAGGTTTTTCCGGGAAGGTAGAACTGCGTCCTGGGAGCCATGCCTATTCTGCGGAGGTGGAAAGGGGGGTCCAGGGAAGGTTGTGCAAAGAGATGGTGCCAGACTTGGGGGTGGATGTGGAGGAGGTTGTCTTTTAATCCATAGGTACTGGGGAGCTATGGCAGGTTTCAGAGGAGGGATGTCATGTGTTTAGGAAGGTAAGACTGACAGCGGTGTGCCTTGTGCAGACAAATCAGCTTGGCTCTTATTTAAAATAAAATGAGTTCTGGAAAGTTTTGGACCAAGGGACCAGTTTTGCCTTAGGGCAGAAAGAAGACCGAGTACAATAAGAAAGGGAGGGATGATGGGGAGATGTCTTTTAGGTCCTGTCAGTAGGAATCCAAGATTAACCTGATGTTAGTCAGCTGTTACCAGGAGGTAACTAGATCTCCCTTATCATATCTCAGTTAGTGGAGCTGAAAACCGTGGGGGTAGGTACCATTACTCCCCAAACACTACACTTGGCCTTTCCCCTGACCCTCAGACACCTGGGTCCTACCTGCAGCAGCAGAATAACTTTCGTCATGACCCTTCACCTTTGCTTTATTTTTTAAGGATTTATTTATTTATTTTCGAGAGAGCGAGAGCGCGTGCGCATGCACTCACAGCAGGAAGGGGGGTGGAGAGGGAGAGAATCACAAGCAGACTCCCCAGTGAGCACAGAGCCCAAAGCAGGGCTCAATCTCATGACCCTGAGATCACGACCTGAGCCGAAATCAAGAGTCAGACACCTAACTGACTGAGCCACCCAGGCGCCGCGCTTCACCTTTGCTTTAAATCAAGAGGATGACATCAGAGGGCATCAGAGGGCCTTCTGTCAGGTTCCCCACTCTGGATTCCTCCAGCGAGGACTCACATCCCTGATCCTCTGCTCAATTTAATAGCTTTATGACTTTGGGCTGTTACTTACCTCGCTCAACCTCAGTTTCCTCATCCCGAAAACGGAGATTGTACCAATAGCTGCCTTATGGGTTGTTGTGCAGCTTGAGAAGAAACTTCCGGAAGGGCTTAGCAAAGCACCTAGCCCCGTGTTCAGTACACATCTCCGTTATCACCGTCTTCGGCCCCAGTATCATCATGGTCACTGCCTCGGGACCTCTGGCGTGTGACTTTCTTGCATCCCTGAGGTGCCAAGTGATTAGCATACGTGGATGTTTATCACAGAGTCCAAGACCCAGACTGTCCCCATCTCGTTGCATTCTCCTCCCTCCTCCCCCATGTGCATCCACACTGGTTGGTGGCAGGTTTGAGCAGCCACGGAAATGGAAAGCCTTCCCAGAATATCGCAGTGAGACCCTGGTGCAGCGCTCAGGTACCGTGATGTGCTGTGTCATGGTCACATCCAGACAGCGCAGTTCTGAGAGGATGCTCGGCTACTCACATGCCCCTGTGGTAGACAGTAAAGTAGACATTGCTTTTAGTATTGAAAAGGTAGTTTCGTTTTTAACTGGGGGGAAGAAAAAAATCCCTCCTGCTTCCCCTCCCTCACCCTTCTGTAAGGCCCCCACCCTACATCGAACAGGTTGTGATTTTAAGAACATCCACCCACAATCTGTTTCCTGTTCCTATGCTTACAGTCATGCATTTGAGAAGGGTTGGTTGGCCATGATGTGAGTGTGTGTGTGTGTGTGTGTGTGTGTGTGCGTGTCGACCCCCAAGGAGAAAAACGGTCCTGACAACAGTATATCAGTTCCCACCCAAACTTGAAAATGGAATTTAAAAAGACCAGAGTCAGAACCAGTTTTCTGGCTGACACCTCTCTTTACCCCCCTGGTGAACAGTTTACCTGTTAAAAGCCACAGTTCACACACTTTCTTCCTGCTTCTGCCCCCCTCCAGCCCGCTCGTCCTAGAAACACTTAGTGGAGATTAAATCTTATTACACAGTGTTTCACTGCAATGGTAGTTACCACAGCGAGTCTGCAGTGAATGAGGTGCTTGTACTATTGATCCATGGGGGATCAATGTTAAGGAGTGTGACCGGGGCATTCGCTTTGGTGTAAGAGATCTGTGGTATGTTTTGGGGGTGCACAGGCTTGGTCTGGGATAGAAAAGTGAGAAGCATGTGTTTACTTTTGGGTTTTAAGCCATGCCGGGTTTACCCTGCAGGGGAAAACCAGCAAAATCCTGGGAGCCATTTGCTGTCAAGTTCCAAGGCCTCAGAGAGTAGCCAGATTGAGTTAGCTCCTTCTTTGGGAGGGAATCCTCCCTGTTGGGGGCTCAGGACAGACTCTGTGGGAGAGAGAAGGAGCCTGCCATTGAGAAAGGGAATAGGGAAGACGTGAACAAGAGTTCTCGTTGGCCTGGTGGGGAGGCTGCCACGGCAGCTTCTAGACTCCAAGACATCTGCGGAAAACCGAGGAAGGACCAGGAGTCCAAACTGAGGAGGCAGCATGCATGCACACATTCATGGGTGTGCAAACACGAGGGTTGAGATCAGTGTTGCAGAAAGCCTCCAGAAAAGCACTCCGTGGTGGGGCTGACATTCATGCCCGCCCCCAGCTGTCTTGACCCTCACCCCCTGCCTCGTCTACTCTGACCGGTGAGATGGAACGATTACAGAGTTCCCTATACACCCAGCCACACTGCAAACACATGGCGTTGCCGCCTTAAGAAGAGCAGCATTCCCCCAAACGGAAAGCCTCCCATGTTCCAGGCACTCTGCTACACACTTTCCTTTCGCTTTTCGCCTTCAGTGTGACCATGAAGAGTGTTTCGAGAGCAGGAGTGCAGCCCCATTGTAAAGCCAGGAAACCAAAGCTCAGAAAGAAAGCTTAGGTACTAAAGAAGGTAGGCCGAGTCAGGATTCAGACTCAGATCAGTCTGATCCCAAAGCTGATGCTCTTTGCTGTCACCAGGTCTTTCTGAAGTCTTCTGGAGATGCCCCACCCCAGGCTGGGAGGACGTCTGGACAGAAGGTCCCTTTCAGAATGTGCTTCTGGGCAGTCTGAGTGCTTTTCTGCTAAAGGGGTGTAGGGTGTGGGTGTGCGTGCATGCATGCATGAGTAGGTGTGTGTGTGTGTGTGTGTGTGTAAGTTTAATCAAAACAGAAGAGATTTCCAAATCCATGCTTCTTATCCTTAGTCCCCCAACTCCCCCCTCCCAACCCCCACACCAAGAAAGACAACTCTTAAGCCTCCATCAGTGTCTATAACAGAACATTCTTCAGGGGGCACTGCACCCTTTCCACCCTCTCCTTGGCTGTTAGGGAGAAGGAATCCCAGTGGGCTGCAAGCTGCACTTGGGGACCGAGGAGACTCTGTTGGAGATGCTGAACGCCCTTGGCAGCCAATGGGAGAAGGAGATGGAGGGAGCAGGCGTTGGGAGGATGGAGATGGCTGTGTTGCTGTTTTTATACAATAAAAAGAGGATCATTGTAATTGGGAGCCCTTGAATCATAACACGTCTGCCTATGGCTCTCTCCAGCCGCAGAGCCATTTAGTTAAATAGTGCACAGAAAACTCCTTTCAACCGATATTACCTTCCCACTGTTCTTAAAATACAACACTGAGCTGAATTGCGGTGATGACAAAGCCACCTCAGGCTCCCCTAGCCCCTGGGTGTACCCAGAGCCCCCACGGAATCTCCCTGGCCTGTGGAGGAGGACATTTAGAAATTATTTTCATTTGTACTGCCCCCTTGCCTTTTTGGAAACAGCTCTTTAAGATACTTGCACACAGTCTGGTGCGAGCTAGATGTCACAGCCAAGTTGTTTATGGGGGGCGGTGGCCCGGAAGGGGCAGAGAGAGGCCAGCAGCGCCGGTGGGGATGGAGTGTGTCTTTGCCTTTTGTTGGGGGGCAGTGGGAAATGAAGAGATAATGGACTGACGGCTAGAAGCTGGAAAAGGAGACTGCCCCCCGGCCAAGAAATGGAGGGGAAGGGATGGGCGGTGGCTGCAGGCAGGAGCAGAGAAAACCACAGACCCTCACCTCACCTCCCCTAACAGAGCGCCGAGGGTTCATTATCCTGTAGAAAGGCCTGTTACTTTCTTCTGGGGAACTTTGTGTTACAGAATTAATTATGAGCATGCAGTGAACTTCTGCCAGAGCCAGAAGACTTCACATTGTTTCCAAGAGCAAGGACTCTTGGGCACAGGGAGCCACAGAGTGGAAACCATTTGGCTCACTCCGTGGGTTAATGGTAGACATTCCAAAGATGGAGGGCTGTATTCGGCACTGTGACATTGAACATGGCCTGACTTCAGCACTTTCCGAAGTGGGATTTATGGGTCTAACAGTACAAAGTCTAATGTCCTCTGGGATCTCTGGAGGAGGATGTTGGGGAGCAGGGGATGAGTCTAATGGCAACATGGTACAATAGTAGGATGAGGGAATGTTCTAGCTAGAAGAAACTTCAGGGAGCACCGAGTTAATCTTAGGGAAATCGAGGCGCAGAGAAGTAAGTCAGTTTGCCCAAGAGTACACAGTCATCTGGCAGTATATCACCCTTCCTCGTCTATATGGTCTAGCTTACAGCTCTTGTGTCCTTGCACCTTCCCTAACCACTTCCTTTCCCACTTCTTTTCCTCTGTCTGGCCAGCACGCAGCACCTGCCAGAGGAGGAAAAGGGCATCCCTGCCCGCAGGAAGTTCTCAGTCATTTGGCACTTAGCAACCATAGGGGTCCTCCTGGTGACGATAGGCACCATGCTGAGCACCTTTTGTGGGTCAGTTCATGCAAGTCCGAAGAGATAGAAGAACTCATTTATCTCCATGTAACAGGTGACAAGAGCAGAGTGGAGCGGGAAGCCCTTTGTCCAAGGTTTCTGGGAGCCAGGCAGCCTTCTCCCGCACCCGGGGCTCCTGCATCCCTGATGAGAACCCCTGGTCGAGCCGCCAGCCCGTGCTGAGGACAGCACAAGGATGTGCGTGCATTTGGGGCTTGACAGAGGGCTTTCTCGTGCATAGTTTTTTTCCCCCAATTTATCGAATGCCACCTGTGTGTAGGCTCCTCACGCCGTCACACCATAGCCCAGGCCGTTCGTACAGCGACACAGCTGAGAAGGTGGCGTGAGGGTGGAGCCAGGTCCGTGGAATCCAAGACTGGAGCAGTTTTAGCCTTCCTCATCGGGCATGCTGCAGCCATAACTCCCTGATTGAGGGTCCTCTGGGGGCAGGGACAGGTCACTTAGGGACACCGAATCACCCTGAAGATCCCCCTAAAATTAAAGGAATTGAGGCAGCTTCCAACTAAGCAGCAGATACGTATTTGAGCCTATTGAAGGAGTACCAGTTACAGTTTAGGGGTGCTGTGTGCCAGGCCCCTGTACACGGGTGTTAGCGTTAGCCCGAATTTTAGAAGAGCTTAAGGTACATCCCTTAAAACTCACCCGTTTACAAAGTGTACAGTTAATTGAGTATTTACAGCTGTACAACCATCCCAACAATCTCCTTTTAGAACATTTCCATCATCTCAAAAAGGGATCCTGTGCCCATTGGCCATCACTGCCCAGCCCCCTCTGCAGCCCCCCGGCCCCCAAGCCTTAACAACTTAATCGACTTTCTGTCTCTACAGATCTGCCCTTGCTGAGCATGCCGTATAGGAGAAACCATACAATACGTGGTCTTTTGTGTTCAACTTCTTTCACTTAGCATAGGGTTCTAGAGGCTCATCCGTGTTATAGGATGCATCAGAACTTCATTGTTTTTATGGCCCAATAGTATTCCATTGTGTGACTATGTCTGCAAGGGCCACCATAACAAAATGCGGCAGACTGGGTGCCTTCAACAACAGACATTTATTTTCCCACAGTTCTGGAGGCTGGACGTTCAAGATCAAGGTGTCAGCACATTCGATTTCTTCTGCAGCTTCTCTCCTCGGCTTGCAGATGGCCGCCTGCTCGAATGACCTCACGTGGCCTTTCCTCGGTGCACACACATCCCTGGGGTCCCTCTGTGTGTCCAGATTCCCTCTTCTAAGGACGCCAGTCAGATTGGATTCGGGCCCACACTAATGGCTTTGTTTTAACTTCATCACCTCTTTAGAGGCCCTATCTCCAAATACAGTCACACTCAGGGCTACTGGGGATAGAGCTTCAACATATGAATTTGGGGGCAGGGATACAGGCCAGCCCCTATTTCGTTTATTCATTCACCCATCCACAATTGGGTTTCTACATTTGGGGCTTTGTAATAATGCTGTTGTGAACACGTGTGTAATCTGTGTGGAGGTGTGTTTTCACTTCTCTTGGGAAGATACCTAGGAGTGGAATTGCTGAGTTAGATGGTCACTTTATGTTTAACTTTTTAAAAGGTTTTATTTATTTATTTATTTATTTATTTATTTATTTATTTATTTATTTATTTATTAGAGAGAGAGAGAGAGAGAGAGAATGAGCAGTTGGAAGGGGCAGAGGGAAAGAGAGGGAGAGGGAGAAGCAGACTCCCCGATGAGCAGAAAGCCTGACACGGGGCTCGATCCCAGGGCCCGGAGATCATGACCTGAGCCGAAGGCAGGCGCTTAACAGACCGAGCCACCCAGGAGCCCCTATGTTTAACTTTTTGAGAAACCGCCAAACCGTTCTCCACAGTGGCAGCACCATTTCCCATTCCCGCCAGCAGGGTAGGAGGGTTCTGGTTTCTCCGAGTCTTCACCAACCCTTGGCATTGCCTGAGCCCCATTTTACAGGTGAGGAAACTGAGCACAGTGTGGGGAAGGTCAGTCGCATGGCTAGAGGGCAGAGGAACAGGATTCACACGCCAGTCTGACCAGTAAACTACCCAAAGATGACCAAGCCACAGGCTCTTCCCTGGAGGAGCTCCCAGGCTCACTGGGGGAATGTGTGCATTTGCTGGTCTACACAGCTGACCTAGCTGGACTTGGAACGGTGGGGCCCCTGCTCCCAAGGTGGCTGTGTGAATTCCAAGGGGCAACACCTGTGAAGTACTTAGCACAGCACCTGGCACCTAGGCAGTGCCCTAGAAATAGCTGGCTCATACTGTTGTGTTATCTCTGACCTTCTATACGATGAGGCTGCCTCTGAGTCACTGCAGTTTGAGGGATATCCTTATGCCTTGGATCTATGACTAGGGGCCACGCCCCTACCGCACCGAAGGGGCCATCACCCGGTGAGCAGGAAGTGGCCTGGGATGAAGGAGCTGGCCATCCAGGCTCTCCTCAGACCCGCTGAGCCGGTCCTGGGGGTGGTGGGTCCTGTCCACAGAGCCCAGCACTGGCTCTCCTTGGGCTTCTGGCATTCCCTGGCTGGGCTGTTGACGCTCTGTGTCCGACCCTGCTACCTCCCAAGCCAGAGGGTGATTCCTGTGCTCCCAGGTGTGAGTAAAGACCTGATAGATCACGCTTGGGGCCAAGGTGAGGCAGGGAAGGGTGCTTCGGGGACTTTCTGCAGAATTGACAGCCCCCTGGTTTTCCCCCAGCTGGGAGAAAGGGCCCTTTCAGTGGCCTTGGTTATAACCAGATCAGCCTGCTGCTTGTTCAGAGTGGGGAGGGGTGCACTGCTTGACCCTGGGAAGGGGATTCGTGGGATCAACGTCCAGATTTCTGGATATAGAAAAGATACGTGCCAGTTACAGAAATGATAGAAACGTGTGGTTCTAAAACCCCAAATCTGATCATGCTTCATTATCCTTCTAAAAACCTCCCCATGTCACTGGTTGTCCAGGAGTCACAAGCCCAAATCCTTTCAGGGGCTTTGCAGGTCATATACAAGAGTGAAGGGATGGAGTAGAGGGTGGTAGCAAGTGGTGGGGAGTGGGTCAAAGTGGAAAGCCTAAGCCCAGTCTAAAGGCATTCAAAATCCATTTTTTTTCCAATGTGCTTTTCTGTCCATTCTAATGAGGACCTCCAGTTAGTAACTTCTAACCCATAGGATCAAGTCCACAAATCCCTGAACCTCGCTTTACCAGGCACGTCCTGCTATAACCAGTTGCCCCCAGCCATATGCCCCACACTTCAGCCCTGCAAGACTGACCCCTAAACCTCGTGAGCCATCCTCTCTCCTCTTCCTTTCCGCACATAGATCCTCTTCCCGGAAAGACTCCTCCCCCAAACTCAGCAAGACCTACTCATTCCTGCTAGAGAGAGAACTTGCTCCCTCCTCTGAGAGAGACTAGTGTGCGGCAGAAATAACCCCTCAGAAATCTTAGCATGTGGATTTTGATCCATGTGCATGTCTGTCCCCCTGAAAAACTGTGAGTCACCCCTGCACCCCAAGGGAGGGCTTCCTATTTGTCTTCATGTTCCCAGCACCAGCGCGAGGCTGGCCCACTGAGTAGGTTCAAAATGAATGTTTCTCATGTGATTGGACTGTTACAGGTATGAGTAAAGGACCCTTTCACCGGAGCCTGTTGGGGGGCCGGAGCTCTAGGTCCGCACAAGGTAGCAGAAGGCACTGCTGCTCGCTGCTGCCCCCGGTGGCAGGTCCGGGACAGTCCCTGGACCATTTTGTAACAGGAAGCCGTGGAGGAAGCTTCCGTCCCAGGCTGGTTTTGTCCCAGATTCAGGATCTTTGGGCCAAACTCTGCCAAACTCCCTGCCTCACTGGCTCCGCCCCACCGCCTCGTCTGGACCTCTGGCCTCTGTGTGCAGCCTGGATCCAGTTCCTCCCTCTGACTTGTCTGTCCCCTCTGTATCCTCTTGGGAACACTGTCTTCACCTTCCCATATGGTACCTGCAGCAATTTCACAGGTGGTGGCGCACGGTCTTTCCACTGCTTCCAATAGTAAACTGTCTTTTCTTTTTTTTTTTAAGCAAGTTTAAACTTGAGACCAAACTCTACTGTCAAGGTGATAGAGAGGAAGGAAACAAACTGATTGAATGCCCGCTACGTGCCAACCATTGAACCAAGCATGTTGTGTACTCTACGTTGTTTTAAATTACTTAATTCTCCCAGCAGCCCCACTTGGTAGACGTTTTTATACCTATTTTATGGATGAGGAAATTGAAGCGTCAAGAAATTGACTTGCCTGAGTTATACAGGAAGTGGCCGAGCTGGCATTAAGGGCCGGGTCTGCATGACATCAGGCCCCAGGGACTTACCACATCACAATGCTGGAGTGTTAGGTAAAGAGTATTAAGAATCTGTGTGGGGGAGCCTGGCTGGCTACGTTGGAAGAGCATGGGACTCTTGATCTCAGAGTCGTGGGTTTGAGCCCCATGTTGGGTATAGAGATAACCAAAAAAAAAGAAAAAAAAAAAAGTCTGTTGTTAAATGCCTTAGCAAATGGGATACCAGGGACACTGGTTCTATATTCCCTTCTAGGGTTCAGGATTTTGCTTATGAAAAGCTGCACAGATAGAATTACTACCAGGAGCCTCTTCTCCCTTTCCCTTACAAGGTGCTTCTTAGCACTAATACAGCTTCTCATTCTCAAGATACCTGTCCTCTTGCAGTTTTGTCACCAATCCCCCCACTTCGGGGAGGGAAGAAAAAAATACCTGCCACGAGAGAGATGGCCACATTTAGTAAATCTTAACCTGCTGGGCCATCTTATGTAATGGGAAGATGGTCTCGCTGAGATTTCAGTCTGGAGAAGAACTGGCCCTTCTGGGACAAACATGCATGGACCCTCTGGAATGGCACTGAATAAAGATACAGGAGCAGTCAGGTTAGGCTAACCTATGATGCCGTGACAAGGAAACCCTCAGATCCTACTGCCTTAACAAAGCAAGGTTTATCTCTTACCCTTGGGAAGTGTGCTGAAGGCCAACAGCTCGACGAGGTAACTTTCTTCCAAGCTAGGACTTAGGGATCCAGGCTGCTTTGATGTGGTGGCCACATCATTTGAAACAGTTGGCTTTCAGGCTGCTGGAGCATAGGAGAAGAAAATTCAAGGGTCCCCTACACACTCTTTAAAGGTATCACCTCTACTCACAGGACCCTGCCTATCTCCCTGTCTCTAGGATGCTGGGAAACCAAGGGGTGGGGTGTGGTATGTGAATGTTTCGTGAGTAATACGTATTTCTATCCCTTGAAACCCAGGACTGGCTGTCATACTTCAGGAAATCATTGTTCCTCTCAGCCTTGCCGAGTATCAGGGAGTAAAGAGGATCAGTGGCAAAGCCCAGACTCGAACACAGCTTCCTGACACCTAGTCTGGTGCCATTTTTGCTCAATTGCCTCACCCAGCGGGATGTGGAGGAGTGGTCCTGATGCTCGGAAGGCCCCCCAAACATTGAAAATAAGAAATTTTTGCAACATGTTTACCTTTCCTATATTTCAGAGAACACCATTACAATTTGGTTTTACATTGAACGTCCAGTGTGGCCTAAAGAAAATGAACTTTAATGAGCCCCTAGTTACTGCCAAGCACTCGTGATGCTGAGCACAAGAATAACTCTGGTGGCCAGCATTTACCTCGAGCATGCAATGTGCCAGGCAGATTCTCAGCTCTATGTGGATTAATTTATATACTCCACCCAAGTCCCCTAGGAGGTGCTTACTCTTACTTTCCTCCCGCGAGAAGCCTGATTATCTGCATGTAACAGATAAGGAAACTCTGAGGTTCTGGGAGGTGACATAGCTATGAAGCCCAGCTTCACAGGCAGATCTAGCTGATTCCCAAGCCAACCTTCAATTTGTGAGGTTGGGAGTACGTTGAGGGATGCAGGAAAGGCCAAGGATTAAGTAGCAGTGCTATTCACACGAGTCGTTGAATGCTTTGGGGGTATCCAGCCATGCCTATCCATTGCAAGGTGTGCCGGAAATGTTCTGGATGCTGGACGCTTGTTTATCCATACAGGAAATATTCAAGCACCTACTTTGCATCAGATGCCGTGCTAAATACTAGAGATACTACAGTGGTGGGCGAGATACTGCTTTCAATCTGGACTTACGTCTTTCTCTGTGGGACTTTTTTAGATTTAATTTAAAAATGTCCTTGAAAGATAACCTTCAGAACCTCGATCATTCCTGCCCAGGAATGATCATGTATTTGAGTTTTGGCTTCAAAAACATGGCATGTGGCAGCTGGGCTCTACTTGGACAGTCAGGACCCTCTGCAGCCAGTTGATCCTTTGATTAACCAGCCCAGCCTCTGCTGGTTACCCACTTTGCACTAGTTCGTGTCTCCGTCAGCCAACCAATAATAAAGCCAACATTTGAGATTACCTGGTCTGCCTCTCTGATGTTTTGTAGTAGGGGAACCAAGGCTCCCTCTAGGTTGTGAAATGCCCAAGGCCCTTCTGCTTCTTTAAAATGTGTCAGTATCCAAGCTCCCTGCAGAACAACAGATTTTACCAGTGATACATAAAGTGTTCCTCCCTCTTGTGCACTTCTGCTCAAGAGTGTTAAGGATACAGTGTTTTAGCCCTCATAGGCACATGACACCTTTGACCTTATTAGGCCTTTTCACTACCCCAGTGCCCAGGGCAGGAGAGCTGACAGCCTCATCCGCTGAGCCCCCAGACTTAAGGGGGTGGTTAAGGCAGCAGGCCATTCTTCTCTCCATCCCAGAGAAGGTAAAGGACACGTACAATGTCAAATTATTAGCCATGGAACCTGAGCTAGAACCCTGTGCTTTTTGCTTGTGCTTCACTGTGTGTGTGTGTGTGTGAGAGAGAGAGAGAGAGAGAGAGAGAGAGATTTTCTTGCTTGTTTTTCAATATTCAGTTTTTATGTCAAGTTCTCTGGCAAAGCTAATCATTTTAGACTTCCAGTGTCAGGAGGTGGGGGGTGGAGGGGAGATAATACATAGAGAAGTATGTCTATTAAATGGTTTTGGAGAACTTCATATTTTTCCACTCAGGGTTTGTTTAAATTGTGGTGTTTCGGCCCCCAGAAAGTAATAGTCTGACTTGGTTAACTCCTGGGAGGGGAGGACTTGGTTTTCGTGATGTTGGTAATCCGATGAGGGAAACTGCAGGGCTCGATCTCCCTAACTGTGAGCAGCTTTCTGTCTAGGTGACGGGGCTGGATCCTGGGGTGTGGGCAGCCTCCCTCATTCTGAGATTCTGGAGGAGTTCTGTCCTCCTACTGCCCACCAACCTCTGCTTTGCATGAATAACAGGCATTTGAATTTACTTATGAGAAGAACAAGATGCCTTTGACTCCTCTCGCTCATCTGGAATAGCTAGAGTCCGTGTGTCTTGCAGGTCAGATGACCTTGACCATGGAAGACACCAGCCATCATTATGCCTCTTTCTTCCCAGCTCCATCCTATCCCACCTTCCTCCCCATCCTGGGTTCACATGGTCGTTGGACCCAGGGTGCTGGTGGCCCCTGGCTTTTCTGCTCTGCCAGGCATCCTCCAAGGAAGCTCGTGCCAGGCCTAGAACGCCTTCCGGGAGGGGTGTTGGACAGCACAGCGGAGCCCCGGCCCGTGGTGGCCACCCCTTGTGCAGAGTAGTTGCTCAGTAAATATTTGTGGAATTTCTGAGGCAGGCAGCACCCATGAGCACCCCATGACCCAGATCTGGGACACAAGCTGTTGGAGATTTGGCACATGGGCCATTTGTTCTGGCAACAAATGAAGCATCTTTGCACCACATGTTATCGGTGACCCTAAGTGCAGGTTACCAGCGGAGGCTGCCTTAGTCAGGAGAATAGTTAGTGGTCACTTCTGAGCCAAGGCTTTGCCCAAGGGAGGAGAGAGCGGTGGGGGCGTGGAGGGAGGAGGCAGGCTGGGAAGGACAGAGGATGAAAATCACATTAAACTGCAGGAGCAAAAGAACAAAGAACACAGGTTTCCTTAAACCCAGGTGAAAACCAGGTGAGAGGCTTGCCTGAAAGACTGACAAAAACACAAGAAAAACCTGCAGCTGGAAGTTCTATCATGTGTCGACAGGTGCACGCACACGCACACACACACACACACACAGCCAAAACACAGTACAGCTAAAAAGTGTCATGTTTTTGAGTCCTTTGTATTGTGGACAACTTTAATAGCAGAAAATACACATTGAACTAATTGTTTCGTAAGTTCTGAGTTATAGATACTCAACTCTGCAAATCAAGGCTTTCAATGAATGAAGAGACTATATTGTGTAGTGTTTGTTTAAAATAACAGCCCGTGAGAAAATTCTTAATCCTAGGTTTGCAGAGAGGCTCTATGTATTGCTAATTACCTACTTCATTAGGGGCACCTATGATAACATTCTCAGGGTATATTGGGCAAAGTATCGGGTTTTTTTTTTAAGATTTTATTCATTTATTTGACAGAGAGATAGAGAGAGAGCACAAGTAGGCAGAGAGGCAGGCAAAGGGAGAGGGAGAAGCAGGCTCTCCGCCAAGCAGGGAGCCTGACATGGGACTCGATCCCGGGACTCCGGGATCATGACCTGAGCCGAAGGCAGACGCTTAATCAACTGAGCCATCCAGGAGCCCCCAAAATATTGTTTTTAATAAAATTATTACTCTAGTAAACATATTCCTGCAAATTTCCCCTAATGCCCCTTTTTATGAAATGAGTTTCATTGGTTGGGACTTGACTTCCGTGAGAAAGGCCTCACGGGCAGGATTTTGACAGGGAGCTGGGAACACAGGGGAATGCTTTCATTTCAGAAGGGAACTGGAGAAACTAAGGAAGCAGAGATGTTTGGTAGTGTCCTCCCACCCCCCAAATGCGCATTTGGAGGAGAATGGCTGTCAGTCCTTGGCTGTCTTTCTGTTCAGATGCATCGACATGGAACTGCTCCACTATTATGGAATGAGTATGCGGTCTGAAAGAAATTCCGTGCACAGATGCGGATCGGGAGGCCTGGGGGCACCCAGCTCAGCCACCCAGTACCTGCTGACGTAGAGCGGGTCATTTATTCCCTCTCGAGCCTCAGTTTCCCTGCTTGTAAAGTGGGGGTAGCCTTACAGCCTCTGAGTCACTTTCCTTCTCCAGAGGCCGTAGGGTAGGTTCTTCTCTGTCCACTCCAGGTTGGCAGGACTCCTGCAGGTAGGGCTGCCTGTCAGAGGCCTGCTGCCACCATGGCTCCATCGGAGCGGCCTGTTGACTCAGACCTTTCTGGAAGCCTTGTACAAAAGAACTCGACTTTCCACCGACATTGGCCATAGAACTCTGGTGACGTTTCCTTGGAAAACCCACGTGGTGTTGAGCAAGCAGGCTGCTCCACGCAGCTGCTGATAGTCCAAACTCCCAAGGCAGTGGGTCTGCAACTGATTTACAGGGAAGCATCGAGAAGGGGCGGCTGGCTGGGGGGAGGGTGGCTGGAGAGGGGGCTGGCAGGTTCTCAGGTCCCGGTGCCGGGCTGGAGAAGTTAATGGGCCATCTCCGTGAGGGGGCAGAGCCTGCCCTCGCACCCCTCCTCCTCTGGAATGCCGTGTTTATTTACGGCTCTGTGGATCCCTGTTTCTCTTGGGAAATCACTTCTCCCAGGGCTGGGGGAAGCTGGCAGGATGTCTCCAAAGAAGGCTCCCTTCCCCCGCAGCTAGAGCGTTGGGAGACCAAGGGGTGGCAGCGGGAGATGCTTTAGGAGAAGAGGAGGAAGTGGGCCTGCAGGTGGTGTTGGGGACTGCTGAGTGGTCAGCCTGAATGAACACCCTCTCCTCCCCCCCCCTTTCCGGTTGGGAGCCCAGAAGGAGGGTGGGGACTGAAAAGTGAAAGCAGCCAAGCAAAAACAGCCGGATTTCCCTCTCCCTTCCCCCACCCCACCCCAGCAAACAACCTCAGAATGACAGCAGGAGCAGAGGTGCGAGGGCTCTTAGGTTAGTAGGTGGTGTGAGCCAGACTGTGGTGGTTTAACCATCTGGCGTCTTTCTGTTCAAGGCCGTGATGGTGGCTCTGGGCCCACCTCACATTCCGTGCTTCTCCTCGCTTCCTCCAGAGACTGACTTCTTGGCTCTACTGTTCTGCCCACGGGGAAGCCTTCTCCGAAGTGGTCTCTGCTCCCTGCCCCTCGAGACCATGACTGCTCTATCTCGGCACTGTTGACATTTGGGGTCAGCTTATTCTTTGTCGTGGGGGCTGTCTTGTGCCTTGGAAAGGGCATGGCAGCATCCCTGGTCCTCAGACGCCAGACGCACCTTCCCTCCAGTTACGGCGACCAGAAGTGCCTCCAGATGCTGCCAGATGTCTCCTGGGGGGCAAGACCGTCCCCTCCCTCTGAGAACCATGAGGCCAAACCACATTTTCTGTTCTGTTTTCTTCACAACCCTCTTCACTCTTGTGATCTTGCTTTCCTCTCTTGATCCCACTGGTGCTCAGCCCCAGCAGCACATTCTTATATTCACCTGAGAAGCTTTTTAAAAAAAAATCCCAAGCCAGGCCCCACCCCAGGTAATTCCATCGGAATCTTGGGAGAGTCTCTGTAAAAGCTTCCCCGGGTGGGTCTGCTGGGGTGAGGATCACTGCTCTCTCCCTCTGTCACTCACCACGTGAGGGAGGAGCGCGGTGGCCTTGACCACAGTTGTAAGGACCGAGGATGATGCCTGGCGCAGGGTCGGACTCAGCACTGAGATGCCGTGAATGAGCAAATGCTCCAGGGAACCCATCCTCACTGGTAGGTGTTGTTTGTTCTTTCATTGCTGTCAGTCATTCATTCAACAAACATTCATTGAATGCTTGCTATGTGCCAGGGGCGGTGCTGAATGCCAGGGGATGCCAAGCTGAGTAAAACTTGACCCCCGTCTTCTCGTCTTCTCGGCGCCTCCAGTCTCCTAGGAGGCAAATATGCAAAATTCGAGGTTGCCCGTAGAATGAGATCACTGCTAGACTGGCGGTGTATAGAAAGCAGCTAGAATGTAGACTCAGGAATTCCTAAAAAGACACTAGAAAGGCACCTAGTTTCTCTTAATGAGGTGTTTTCCTTACATTTTGATGCTTGACCCTCACAGCAGCTGAGCAAACTGAGGTACCGGGAGGCCACATGACTTCTGAGAGGGGTCACCTGCCTACATGTGGCCCCGTCTGGACTCCAACCCAGATCTGCCTCCCTCGAAGGCCCATGTGCCTTCTAGCATCTGCTGCTTCCGGAGCCAAGACTAGAGCCCAGGATCCTGGGGTCCCTTGTGTGCACAGAGCACGTTCAAGCAAGTGACCAGAGTAAGCCCCTGGGCCGGTGGAGGCTGCAGGGCCCTCAGCCCATCCCACCTGAGGGGTGAGGCAGGCACGGGACTCACCAGCCCCCAGCAGTCACTGCTCTGGGCTGCCCCGGAAGGGGCTGTCATCGCTCTGCGCTTCGGGCCTGCCCCTCAGGAAGCCAAGTGGGCCCGGAAACCAGAGAGAGCCCCCAAGCAAGGAAACCCAGGGGTCGGCAGTTAGGAGTGAGGCTGAAGGGTACTGAGGGGGGAAGGGCAAGGGGATGCCTGGCGGGGCACGGGCAGCATCTGCTCGGGCCCACAGGAGCGCCTCTCAACTACGGTTCTTTTGTTTTTAGTTGTCAGTCTCGTTTTTGAGCACCTGTTGTCTACGGAGCTCCAAGCTAGGTTCGAAGGTCTGAAGTAGGCATTCCGTCCAGAAGGACCTGGCAGTCACAGACAGGGGGCCAGGCGCTCTCTGGGTAAGCCTCACCTCTGCAGACGCCGGCGTGAAGACGTGCAAGTCCCAGCTCCTCAGCTCAGCGTTCGTGGCGCTTCGTGGCAGGACCCAGCCCCATCTCGTCATTACTTCTGCCTGGAGCTCTCTGCTCCTGGAGTTTTGAGCTGCTTGCAGCTCCCGAAAAAGCATCTTCTCTTTCTCTTCTCCCTCTGGACCTTTACACATTCCAGTCCCTCTTCCTCGTTCCCAGAATAACTCCCCATCGTGTGTGAGTCAGGTTCTTATCACCTCCTCCGGGAAGCCATCCCTGACTAACACGCCAATCCAGGTGCCCTTGGCTGTTGTCAAGGTCGCTAGTCTTCTTCCTATCAGAGTAGTCGTCACACGAGATTGTCTCACGTCTTATCTGTAAGCTTTGGGGAAGCCATGGGTGCCTGTGTCCTTTTCACTGGGCATTAAACTCAGCCTGGGTTATGAAAGCTAGGCCTGAATTTGAAACTCAGCTTCACAGCTTCCTAACTGTGGGGCTTGGGTTGGACTTTAAGCCTCAGTTTTCCTAGCCTTAGAAATGGGCACAATAATGCTTCCCTCACAGGGGTGTTGTAAGCATTAGAGAAACTTAGGCAAACTGCCTAGCACACAGTAGATACAGGTATCCAAGTGAGGGTCCCAGCAGAAAGGGGTGTAGTGAGGGGAGTTCATGACAGGGCCATCTACAGGTGGGTGGGCAAGGGGTAAGCAGAGCCACCAAGAAATGGGAAAACCGTGGGCTAGCAACAGCTGAAGAGCCTACCTCCCCTAGGCAGGAAAGGGCCAGGGGAGGGGGGCGCCACTGGAGCTTAAGAGAGGCTGTCTTATATGATAATAGGGAGTAAGACCCCACATTCACCCTGTGCCTACTACGGCCACTCACTGTTCTAAATCATTTAAGCCGCATTTATGGGGAGCGGGGGGATGGTATTCCTATTTGTCCCATTTGGCAGATGGGAAAGTTGAGGCACAGAAAGATTCATTTGCTCCGGGTCCCAAAGTGGGGGTGAGACCACACTGTCCTTTGACTGTCTGCTCTGTGCTGGTTCTTCCCACTGGTAGAACGCACCCACGGGCCATGGAACAGAGTGGAGAAGGGTGGAGAGGGCTTCTGTGCGGAGAGGGGAGGCAGTGCAACACAGAAGGCAGTTGGTGAGTGGGAGCTGCTGGGCCCCTGCTCTCCCTCTGCTCAGTGCGGTTGGGCCCTCGGAGGATGGGCCGAGGCTAGGTGCTAGTGGGCGCAGGTGGTTCCCGGCTGACTGGGCGAACTACTGACGCTTAACTACGAACTGTAGCCATGTCACCTGGGCCCTAAATGGGCGTATTTACTGAGAAATGAAATTGAAAATATTATCCCCTTAAGCTTCTGGTAATGTAGGAAATGGTTCGCTCCTAAGAGTTTTAATACTGTTACATATTTGTTGACTTGGTGAACTCTTTTTGACATTTATTCAGGATTTCCAGACTGCATGGGAAGAAAAGCAAAACATCGTCAGGGTTCTAGGTGGAGGTAGAAAAATCGAGTTTTCTGTTCGATTGAAACGTTAGGCACTTGCAGGTGGCCTTTGAATTTAGACTGAAAGTTTAGCACTCCTATCCGAGACCACCCAACCTGGACGCCACAGGTGACGTCCTGCCCAGTGGGCACCCCACAGTCAAGAGAGAGCTCACGGTACGGACCACACGGGGCTTAGCGCGGACCAGGGTGCAGGAGGCTGGGCTGGCCAGGGAAGGCTCAGTAGTAATCGCGGATGTGTGCTATGCGATTGACGGACCCGGCCTTGTCCCAAGACATTACTCATTCAGTTCCCATAGCTGCCTTCTCGGGTGGGTTCTGTTAGTAGCCCCATTTTGTAGATGAGGAAACTGAGGCACCAGGAAATTAAGTAATTTGCCTGAAGTCACCCAGGTGATAAGTGGAAGACCCCTAATTCAAGTCCAGATTCTGACTCAGAACACCCTCTCTTAACTACAGTGTTATTGCCTCTCTGTCGCATAAGGCCCTCTTATTTTACAAGTGAGGCTCAGAGAGGGATAGTGACTTGTGCAAAGTCACCCAGCCTTGTTAGCAGGAGAGTTTGAATGGGTCTTAGGGACCGCTTCTGACTCTGAACCATCCTATCGCCTTGGGCAGCTCACTGACCTTTTTTTCCATTTACTTACTCATCTGCAAAACGGGGCTAGTAATTATACCTTTGAATACTTTTAAGGGACAACTAATCATCTCTGCCCTGACTCCTTTTAAATACGAGGACCGCGTGCAATATACGGGGAGGCCTCGGGTAAACTGCAGGGGGCTAGAAGGGGTGTTAATAAATAATAATAGCACATATAAAGCCCTAGCCCTGGTCAGCAGAGCACACGTGTTGACCCACATAATTCGTCATTCATAATCCGTAATCCTCAGCGCACACCTTCCAGATCTACAGCTGAATTCTCAGTTATAGCAAGGGGAGTAGCTTGCCAGGGTATCAAAGCTAGTCAGTGCACTAAGATTTTTTTTTTTTTTTAAGATTTTATTTATTTGCGAGAGAGAGAATGAGAGACAGAGAGCATGAGAGGGAAGAGGGTCAGAGGGAGAAGCAGACTCCCCGCTGAGCAGGGAGCCCGGTGCGGGACTCGATCCCGGGACTCCAGGATCATGACCTGAGCCGAAGGCAGTCGCTTAACCAACTGAGCCACCCAGGCGCCCAGTGCACTAAGATTTGAACCTGACTAGTCTGGGTTGGAGCTCCTAATGAGTAGCTGTATTATTAACAAAGTCGGCAGTGTTACATTTTGCAAGGCACACTTTCTCTCAAGCACCAGCCATAACCACAAAATAAAGGAAAAGCCTTTCTTTATAAAACCCGAATCTGGAAGGGACTCGTCTTTTTTTTTTTTGCAACATCCTCACAGAGATGAGGATAAATGCCCTTTGTACCATCTTCCAGGATAAGAGTGAGGAAGCTGCGAGAGGGCCGTAGGCCTCAGAGACCTGCCCTCAGAAATCACGTTGGCAGCTGTATCATAACAGAAAGGGTTCAGAGGGGGCTCAAGTGGCCAGAAGAGGGAAAAAACCCAAAGAGATTAGAAAGAAGTGATGGAAACAAACCTCCCAGGGACAAAGAAAGCTCGCTTATGTGTAATCCCGTGGTGTTACTTAGTTATGTCCACCTTGAGTGATTTTTGGTCAACAGGTGACCTCAGAAGCCATCATGGGCCTATGTGCCTGGTGTGACCTGAGCCACATCCTTTACTGGGCCCCAGACAGGCCGGCCGTGGAGCGTGAAGTTTAAGAGCAGGACCAGGAGTGAGGCAGACCCGAGTTTGAATCCGGACTCCACCCTTTTCCAGCTGTGTGACCTGAGGCCACAGGATGCCACCGATTCTTCATCCGTAAAGAGAGGCAGTCATTCTATCTACATCAGCCAATGTTTTTGCTGGTTAGGGGAAATCCTATACTTCGAGAAGGGGCCACCAAAAGAACCAGTTAGAAAAGGTTGCCTTTGGAGAGTATGTTGGCGGGGATTAGTTTTTATCACAAGCTGGTGGCTTTCATTATAAGCCTCTGTAGTATTTCATTTCTTAATTATAAGCATGTATTTCTTTGCTAAAAATAGTTTTGAGGCATTTTACGAGATCATGTAAACCCAGCACTGTGCCCAGTGCTTGGCAAACAGTAAGAGTTTAATAAATGCAGGCTGTTAATTTCTGGGTCCCCGGACGACTTGCTGTCACCAGTTCCTGAATGCTCCAGGAAGGCAGTCCAGGCAGCTTCTGCTGAGAGAAGCGTAGCGCTCCAGAATTAAAATGGGCAAGGGGAACAGGTGTGGTTTGGACAGATCTCTTCTTGCCAGGTGAATTGTTTTGCTTCCTTATCCTTATGCCAATTCCCCAGCACCACCACCACCACCACCACCACCAGCGTGCTGGAGAAGGCAGGCAGGGCCCCACTGCAGGTCCCGTCTGGCCCCTGGACTCAGCTAGCGATGGTCTTAGTTGCCTTAAATCTCCAGGTTCCGTGGACTGTGTCTAAGGCTGTTTGGCCAGGGCTGTGAGAGGGAAGAAGGGTGGTCAGTAGAACCAGGCATGGGCTCACCAAGATCAGACGGAACCAGCTTTGCTTCATTTTTTCGAAAATGGCTTTAGGGCTCATAGAAGAGGAAAACACCACAAGTCGAGCTTCTCTGGTTTTCGTCAAGCTCTTTGAGAAAGCCACTCGTGAGCTCCGGGGGAACATGATGGAGAAATGTTGGATGACGCCACTGGATAAGTTTGCAGGTTAAATGGGTACACCAAAGGGTGTCGGCAGATCTGAGTAAAATTGTCCGGACTGAGGTTGCTGGTGGTGAGCCTGGGTCTCTGGGCTCACACCCCTATTCCGACCTAAGTGCTAGTGCTAGAAGACGTCCAGTGTTCTTATAAGCTACGATGATACATGAAGATCCTTCCTCTCTAAAAACCTCAATTTCTTCATCTGTAAAATGGGGAATGGTAACGGCTGCCTCCCTGGTTTTGTTCTGAGCATTAAACACCTGCCTCATTGACTTGTTGGAGGGACAAGGCAAGGAGAAAACCTGGTCGTACCATGCCTGACACCTTGCAGACCTTCAGCCCCTGGTCCCTTGCATTTCGCTGTGGTCAGAGATAACATGAAGCTGGGAGCCATGGTGAGTCTGTTGGCTGATGGACACAGCCTCCCAGAAGATCTCAAGAAGAATGAGCTCCATCTAGTGACTTGTAGAACAGCCTCAAGTCCCATGCGAGCGAGAGACAGAGCCATGAGGCACCCCAGATCCTGGGTGGGAAAGGCTCTAGGGACTGCAGGCCCGGGCGGGGGACACCGGCAGCCGCGAGAGGGATGGATAGATATCCTTTAACAGCCTTGGTAGCAGAGTGTGTCCGGAGTGAGTGAGCTGGGAACAGCGCCTCTCTTCTGGGGCACAAGCCTCACTGCAGAATTGTGCTCAGTTTGGAGTGTAGTCTGCTATGTGGGACATCCACAAATTAGTATGTCCAAGGAGAGTGACCAGGATTGTAGGCAGTCTGGAACCAGGGAATGTAAGGCTTCACTTATTTAAATTTGGAATACTTGGTTGGAGTTTTAGGGGTCAGAAATGGCCCAACCCTTGTTACCTGACCAGGTTCAGGACCAATCAAGAGAGACAGGAAGAGTCAGACAGGTGGAGATCAAAATATCCACTCTGTTCCCTACAGAACCAGGCTAGTGAGCGTGACTTATATCCATCTGCTGGCTAGAAGGTCTTTCTAGCATTCCCTGTCCTGCACTGCACACCGTATGGAGCCCAACGAGGGAACTGCGAGCCCACCAAGCAGACACACTATGTATGGCCACTGCTGCTGTCTGATGGGGAAGCCAGAACAGGCAGGCTGCATCGATGGTGCTTGCAGCTTAACTTCACTGAGTCGAGAAATGGACCAGTGACTCACCTGCCAGCCAGACGCTTTACTCCACTTCCAGGCCAGCATGGGTGAGGGGGATGGAAACAGGTCAAGGGTGTCTGGGTGAGGATCCTTCCTCATGGAAAGAAGACAAGTAAGGAGTAGGAGTCCCCCCTTCACATCTAGGAAGGCTGCCCAAAATTCAGTAAGCACCTTCCCCATGTACAAAGTACTCTCTTTTTCATCTATTCATTCATTCATTCATTGAATCAGCAAATACTTACTGATCACCTATAACGTGCCAGGTAGTCTTCTAGGCTCTCGGGGAATAGAACCAAAAGAGAATCCTGCCCTTAAGGAACTTACATTCTTGGCTTGGGAGGAGACAGACAATAAATGATAATCATAAGTAAGTGATAGTTGCTGTGGAAAAATTAGTAATCCAATATTTGAAATTGAAAATGGTGAGGGAGTGAGCCATGGGGCTATTTGAGGAAAGAGCGTTCCAGGCAGAGGGACAAAGCTGGGGCAAAGGCCCTGTGGCAGGAGCATGCCTGAGGGGTGGGAGAAAAGCCAGGAGACCAATGTGTAGAACAGAACAAGTGAAGGGAGAGCCATGGGCCAGGAGGCACAGGAACTGGATGGCCTAAAGACTTGTAGGCGCTGCTCAGGACCCTTGTCCATCTTCACGTGGGATGCATTATTTGGTTCACAGCACATGATGGGGTGTGATGTGATAGTTCTTCCTATTATCCCTTTTTATAGATGAAAAAACTGAGGTTCACTGGGGTGCCTGGGTGGCTCAGACAGTTAAGCGTCTGCCTTCGGCTCAGGTCATGATCCCAGGGTCCTGGGATCAAGCCCCACATCGGGCTCCCTGCTCTGTGGGCAGTCTGCTTCTCCCTCTCCCTCTCCCCCTGCTTGTGTTCCCTCTCTCACTGTGTCTCTCTCTGTCAAATAAATAAATAAAATCTTTAAAAAAATAAAAAAAGAAAGAAAAAACTGAGGTTCACAGCCAAAAGCCCTCTATATTTTACACCTGAGAAAATTATTACCCAGAGAGGAGTGACTTGCTCAAGGCTACAGAGTGGGCAAACTGGCACTGGGTTAGGACTTGGGCCCCCTGATTCTCAGCCCAGAGCCCTTTTTCCCACATTTCCGCCCCGGAAATGAACTTCCTTTGAAGGAGGTGACTCTGGGGCTCTCTTGCAGATTCAGATATAGATCAGAATTTTCTTCCTAGTAAGGGGTTTGGCATGGAAAAGCTGTTAAGCGTGCATGTTAATAAACACTGGATGAGGGGCACTTGGGTGGCTCAGCTGGCTAGGTGTTGACTCTTGATTTCAGCTGGGTCATGATCTCAGGATCGTGATCAAGCCCTGCGTTGGGCTCCACGCTCAGTGGGGAGTCTGCTTGAGATTCTCTCTCTCCCTCTCCCTGTACCCCTCCCTGCCTCAAATAAATAAATAAATCTTAAAAAAAAAAAAAAAAGTATAAACACCGGATAAGGCAAAATCCATTGACTGTAATAAGACCATTGTAGCCATTATAGTAAATTCTGACATGTGCTGATTGCTTCCTATGTAACGGTCCTATTGTGAACTTTTGACATGTATTCATTCATTTATTCCTCACTATCACCCTAAGCATAAGTACTGTTATTACCCTCACGTTTTAGTTGAGGAACTGAAGCACAGAAAGATAAATTGCTCAAGGTCACAGCTCAAGTGAAGAGCTGAGCTATACTCAAAGTTCAGGCAGTCTGGCTTCAGAGTCTGTGCTTTTAACCCCTCTGTTCACCCAGATGGACCAGACCCAAAGGAGGTTACACCAGCTGCAGGATTTGGGTCACCAAAAGCATGTGTCCATTTCCCGTGGGCAGCTGGGGAGTGGATGAAAGCCACCTTTCACTTTCCCACATTCTTAACCTGGAAGATGCTCCTTTCTCAAAGCTTCCCCATCAGACACAGGGACTTTCAGAGCTTAATTGGCAAGAAGACTTTCAAACACCTGCCTATGAAAGAAGTCCCAAGTAGATCCAATCTCTCATCACCTCTGTGACTGAAAGCACGGTTATCTGTCCTTGGAGTTATATTAGGAGAGAAAGAAGCCATCCCCGTGGGTTGAAAACCGGTCTCAGTGTATGTGGATCTGTTGATAATAATGATGATGAGCATTTATGTGGTGCTTACACTTTCCAACAGGCTGTCACACTTGGTCATTATATCATTCAGTCCCACAAGGGTTCTAGGTTGTCACCATTTTATAGATAAGGAAGCTGAGATGAATTGGGGGAAGGTTACATGATTTGTTTAGTCACACTAGTGATAAGTGGAGAGAGACTTGTACCCAAGTCCATATCCAAATCCGTACCCAGAGTTCTAGCTACCACTCTATGCTGGCTGAACAGCCACACTCAATTGGTACACTGTATTTATAGCCCCTAAGACTGCAGGTTTCCCCTGCTATCCTAGAGCAGAGCGTTCCTATGAAACCTTTTGTAAGCAAGCCATAATTGCATAAAGCAAAGAAGCAATTACCATTAACTTATATGGGAAATTTTTTAGCACTCCCAGACCCCCCCCAAATCACCTCTTTTAGACTTTTTTGATACCATAGGACACATCTTGCTAATGGATGCACAAACTAAGTCAAGATAAAGCACAGATGCTCACAGACACAGGTCAGAACTCTGGCGGCATCAGGGACTGAGTGTAGGTTCTCCGGGGAAGTTCCTGGGTGGGGCCCCCTCCCCCGCCTCGGGGTCCGGCTGCCCCTCTAACCACGGCTGCAAAACCAGTACTGAATGCTATCTTTGCTTTTTGCCTTTTTTCCCATTGAAGCAAAAGTCCTCTTTGGATTTCTTTACATTAGAGAAACCAGGTACTAACGTAGGTCTTTCGTAAAAGCGAAGTGGCCTAACACAGACTTTCACAAAGGGGATACCTGTATGTTCTTGAATCAGGTGAGCCCTTCAACCCATCTTTTCCCCCTGAAAACAAGCGTAAAGACCCATAGCAAATTCCTGGGGGGTATTTACTTAAAAGATATTGGAGAAACCAGTTTCTAGGATTGGATCTCCACTAAAAAAGATTGTTGTTATTCCCCAGGATCTGGCTGGCTGTGTCTGTTTTACTAAATTAGGTTGCCGATGGATTGACACCCATTGGCCACGTTGAGGAGTTTGTGTTGATATTACTGTTGTGAAAAAGCACATATTGGTCCCCACCATCTATATGCCTGCGACTGTTTGTTTTTTTTTTCTTCCTCTCTCTTCCATTTCGTGCAACTTTTGCTTACAGACTACTTGGCATAATTGACACATTGGCTCAGGCCTCTAAGACTGCCAACTTGGAGCCTTGGATCAGTTAA
This sequence comes from Mirounga angustirostris, assembly GCF_029215605.1. Classification (NCBI taxonomy): domain Eukaryota; kingdom Metazoa; phylum Chordata; class Mammalia; order Carnivora; family Phocidae; genus Mirounga; species Mirounga angustirostris. The sequence goes on along the minus strand of NW_026991712.1, from coordinate 17,429,443 downwards.
ATCAGTTATGACAGATGTGATTATTTACAAGAAAATAGAAGTCACTATAATTAGGCCTTCTAAGGAGTACATTTGGGTGGAGAATGAGAAAGCACAAGTCTTATCTGGCGTGCTGTGTTTGGATCTCAGCCCTGAGCAGGTTCTTCTCTGCTCTGTGCAAGAAGGTGTTGGGGTGTCCCACACCCTCCGCAGACGCTGCCATTTATCAATTCTCATGACAAAGCTACTGGTAGATAGAAAGGCGAGGTGGTAGAGTGAGTATTAAATTTGGCACCAGAAGTGGTTTCACTTCTCGGCTCAGCCACTTGTCCTTACATCAATATCTTTTTTTTTTCAGTCATACAATGAGGATAAAAAAAGAAGCCCTATCTCATCACAGCGTTGAGAAAATTCAAAATGATAGAGTAAGACAGGTGTCTAGCATTGCGCCTGATACAAGGCATCCTGTGCAAAGTTCCTACCCATCTTGAGTGTAACCCTCAATCTCCTTGAGCCTCACCTTTTTCATTGGAAAATATAAGCGAAAATCATCTCATACAATGGATGTGAGGGTTGAAGGAAATGAAGCTTGTGAAAGGGGCTTCATAACCTTCTGTTGCTATTTCATGCTTCCATCTTCCTATTATTATTATTATTTAATCCATAATATTTTGATTTATTGCATGCATCATGGGCCAGGCACCACAGTAAGTAAGCAGGGTCAGCTTCCCTGGTCGGTACGTAGGCATAGTGCCTAGTGCTCACAATAGTTTTAGGGCCCCAGAAAGTGTTTAATTTTAATTTCCCTTAAAATCAGGAGAACAAAATGAACATAATAATAATGAATATAAAATCAAATATAAAAATACTAAACAATAATAAACATAGTGATTTATGTGGCCTGGATTGTATTCATCTTTATATCAATGTAATATTAAAACCTAATTTTTTTCTGTTTTTTATTTTGGGTTTTTTGTTTTTTGTGGGGTTGTTTTTGTTTTTGTTTTTAATGCCGGAAGGGACCCACAAAGGCAAAAATGTCTAGGGCTCACAAAAGTCATACTGCACCTTTGGTTGTGGGATCTTTATAAATGTTAGCCCAGTCATTCTCAGGAAGGCTTTTTTTAAATTCTCTTTTTACAGATGAGGAAATTGAAGCTGCCGGAGGTTAAGAAACTTACCCAAAGCCACACAGCCAGCAAGAGGCTGTATTAGTCAGGTTGGGCTAACAGCTGTAACAACCCCCAAATTTTAATAGCTTAACACTTGAGTTCATTTCCTGCGAACACAATTCGGTGTGTCTGTTTGGCAGGCGGTCTTCCACACAGTGATTCAGGGACCCAGGCTCCTTCCCTCTGTGGCTTTGTCTCCCTGCGCTCCTAGAACTGCTCCCCATTCGGTTGGTAGAGAAGGAACCGCAAGTGGGAGGTTTTTCGGGGCGGCCTGGAATTGGCCCCTATCACTTCTGCTTGCACTCCATTGGCCAGCGCGCAGTCATATGACCATGCCTAACTGCAAGGAAGCCTGGGAAATGGAGTCCAGCTGCGTGCCCGGCAGGAAAAGAAGAACATGGATACTGGGGAACACTCCCAATCCCTGACACAGTGCCAGTGTTGGATGCCAGCCCACGTCTTTTGTACACAAAGTCTATGCTCTTTTCCACTCTATTTAGCTGATTCTTGTCACGAAGCTCCATTATGGGCCAGACTTGCCCACTTACTGTGCCCCGCACCAGACCTTTGCCTGCTCGGTCGGTCCCTGCTGCTGTGGTCGGTGCCGGGAAGAGAAATGCGTTGGGAAGGAGCGCCTCTTACCCTGGAACCGCGCTCAGGAGCGCTTGAGAAGGCTGCAACCTGGTGCCACGTTCTCTGTATCTCCCGGCCCTGAGCCCACTAGGTGCTTCTGGGCATGTGCTGAAGCCAGGGAATACCTCCTCGGTGTGAGAATAGGAGGCTGCACAGAAGGTTTCAGAGGGCAGGAGAAAAGAAGTTTGATCTGGAGTCTTGGCTAGACCATGAGCCTTGGGCCAGGCCTCAGCGGTAAGGGGGTGGTACCCCGTGATCTCGCAGCCCTCAAATGCCGCAATCCTGGTATTGCTGGTTATTTGCCAAAAATGAATCGTGCGGCCTGCCCTTAATCTGTTAACTAATGTGTGTTGCCTTTGAACCCCCAAGATCCTAAAGGACAAAACTGCTGGAGCTAGCTGGAGGCCAGATGCCCTGTGGATGTTTCTGTGACTGTTGGGCAAGCCCAGGGACCCTGGCGATGTTCCAGTAGTGCTGGTGTTGGTGGGCACCCAGGTCCTGCAGGATCCAGCCAACACCATCTTTTAGGAGACCCCTGAGCTGAATCAGAATAACTCCCTCCTCCAGGAAGCCCTCAGTGGTCCCTACCTGTTCCGAATTCAAGGCACTTGTTGACGTGCCACCTTAAGGTCCTGCCTCGCCTCGTAACACTCGACAGTTGGCACACAGCTCTCCTCCCATCCCCTGTTAGTCTCTCACGCAGGCACAAAACCCTGCTTAAAAATGTGTCTTGCAACGAGACTTGGCATCCAGGCATCCAGGACGTGCCCTGGGAAGAATTTGTTTTTGTTTTAATGCCGAGGACGTTTGCATGAAAACAGGATCTTTGTTGCTTAGGAATTGATCAACTCCTGCTGCTACTTTTCTCTGCTGAAGTGCCAGCCCCATATTTGTCACAGGCAAGCAAGTGACGGGAGGGGCAGCTGGGACCTCCACACATAGAGGGTCCTGGCCCCACAGGGAGGGCTGCAGAGGCCACGGAGTCCAAAGAGAATCCGGAATCCATCCAAGGCTGAAAAGCGCTCACAGGTGAGAGGTGTCCTTGGCCGAAGAACCACCTCATGAGTGAAGATTTTCCATAAGTCTAGTTTGTTCTGGATGCTAAGGGGGCAAAGAGAAGGGGCAATGCGTTAAGACACGGCCTCCACCTGCAAGGATAGAAAGTACAAAGACAGCGCAGGCGCAAGTGATAGGAGCTGGTGCGTGTAGCAGAGAGGTGGGAAGTGAGGAGCTGGACAGATTCAGGGTCTGCTCCTTACCCACAGGGGAAGCATGGGCATGCCGCTTAACCTGTCTGCACCCCAGTCTCCGCACCTGCAAAACAACACCCATCTCTTGGGCTTATTATGAGGATGAAATGAGATCCTATACGTTAAGTGGTTGGCATAATAAGCACTCAGTAAAGCCAAACTATTATTACTAATATTAAAAATAACAATTCATAATAATACCAGATGCTCTCCATCCTATGGAAGAGATATCCAGATGGCCACAGAAGGCTACTTAGAGGAAGGACTTGAACTTGATTTGACACAGCTGTGTCCACTGCAGATGATTCTTGAGGAGGTTTTGGAAACCCTGTCCAAGAAATGGAAGTAAAATCTCCCACGTGAACATGGAGGGGGGTTTCCAGGCCTCCTGCTCCGTAGCTCTCCCACCCCACCCCACCACGGCCCACGTGTGCCCCCAGCCTGGCCCGACAGGCATCAGCACAGAAGGGACAGAGATGACAAAAGCCTGGGGTGACAACTCGGCCGGTCAGGCCTTCCTCTTGCCTCAGTGCTTGGCTTCCAGAGGGTAGTGGGGTGTTTATGTCCACATGCCCATCAGAGGCTAGACACCTTTCTCTGTGTCCTGAACATATGCTAATCAAAGCTGAGAGCCTGCAGAAAATGCCGGCTTGGCAAAGCCCCGCTCCCTTGCCTTGGCTTGCCCACCCTCCCTGGGCTTCCCCTCCCATCTGCCCATCCATGGGCGTCCATAAATCCAGCTTTCGGAGCCCTCAGGGGCTGGCAAGGCTGCCGGGGACCTCAGTCACATCTCGATGGAAACAATTGAAAACCACTTGGCAAAAAGAAGGGGTGACCTAATGTTTCGTAGCAAGAATACATTTTTTCCTCGCCATTCTTATTCAAGCCCTCGGGGGAAAGCCGGCTGCTCTCCAATTCCGTCAGGCTGGGACCTCGGGGATCCTTATTCCTTTCTCCCCTGTCTCCGACCACCCCTCGGGAAGCACGGGGAGGCCAGGCCGGCTGTGGCCCCCCACACAGGCCCTGGAGGGACAGACTGGGCCTTACCTTTCCCGACTGGCCAGGCAGCCTCCGTTCCCTCAGAGGCGAGGCTCTGGCCACAGGGACCTGGGGGAGGCCCATATATGGAGCCTGGGGAATGTGGGCTCTGGCAGGCCCCCTGGAAAAAATGGCCGTGTTCTGAGGGCCAACTCCGCCGAATTATAAATAGCACCGCCTCCCTCCCCTTCCAGCTTGCGGCGTCTGTCCCTGAGGGGTCACAGTTTAAGTTGGAGAGGACCAAACAGGACAAGGGGGCAGCGAGCGGGGAGGAAGGGGAGAGGCCAGGTCGCCCAGTAGTTTCAGTTGCTGTCTTGAGACTGATAAAGAGAACTGTCACCAGAGCATGGGGCTGAGAGTGGGACACAGTGGGAGGAGCAGAGTGACTACTGATTTAATGCATTTTTATAAGCCAGATAAATATTGGGGGGGGAACTAAGGGAACCTCAGAGGAGATGGTTTTAGAGCCTTTAAATAATAATAGTAATCATCATCATCATCATAATAATAATCAGTTGCCTCAGAATAAGAAACCTTTCTGGCTCCAAACCCTTCTCTCTTCGGCTTCCGAATCTAAACCTAAGGACAGGTGCCCACGAAGGCCTGTCCGTGGAGGCTTCTCCCAGATGCTTTCTCAGTGGGGTTTTGTGTCTCCCTGACATGGAGGGAGCAGGAGAACTCACACCTGCCCCACAAATGTCTGCCTGTCTTGCTCACCACATGGAGGGTGACGAATTTAGAAGGTGTTAGAAAATAAAGAAATAAAGGCGGGTACAGCTCTGGCCGTGGAAAGCCACCCAGCCGTTTACACTTGGGTAAGAGTGATTGGTAGATGTTCCAGCAAATTCTGAGTTCTGGAGTGGAGGGCTGCTGTTACTGCAGGGACCCGGAGTCCTCACTTGTGCCCTTGGCTTTGGCTGTACCGAGTGCTCCCAGGGCCCAGGGGCCAGGGGTCCTGATTCGCCGCCCAGCCCTCCGTGGTCAGAACCCCCTGGTCGGAACTCGGGCAGCGCTGCTGGGCAGGATGGGGCGCAGGCACCCGGGACGTGCTGGGGCGTGCTGGGGGCCGGCACACCCTCCGCGGGGGTCGGGGCCTCCTCTGCAAGAGAGCCGGCAGAGCTAACCAGCGGTCCATCTCAAAGATTTGGAAGTGGGCTTATTGCTTGGTTGTTCCTCTCCTCCCTTTATAATCCTCATTTCGTGCATGCTCTGGAGCTGCACGTGCAATCAAATATTAGAAGGAAAATTAAAGAGGAACAGACGAACCTTTGTATCTTTTGGACACTTGCCAACAGCAGATCTGCGGCCCTCACAGGATGCGGGCAGCCGGTCGACATTGGAACTTGCCCTCGTGTTAGATTTGGAAAGCTGGTCCCAGGGAGTGGCCCGGTGGGGGAGGTGTCTCCGAGGGGCCCTGGCTCCCATTTCAGACAAAGTAGCTACACTGTCACCTGTGCCTAGGTATCAGACTGTGTCATTTGAAAAGGGACGTCAGGTCTTAAAAAGACTGGAAACCAGTGTTGTGGCTCACTGTGTCATTTTGGTGCCAAGTAAATGAACGAGGGGGAAGGGGGTTTTCCCAAGGTCACAGCCTAAGGGCAAGACCTCCTCTCCGCTCGGGGCCACCTGCCCTGTGATTGTGACTCTTGTCTTAGGAAGGGAAAGCCCGGACGGTTGGGACCAGAGCGAGCATCTTACCAACTCCCTTCCTTCGGCAACTGAGGCCCTGGGAGGGGAGGGGATTTGCTTAAGGGACAGTGGGTGGCAGACCTGGGACTAGAGGCTACTGCAGGTGCTCATAAAAGAGGCGTCATGTGCCATCAGAACCCCAAATGGTGGCGTTTGATCCGGTCAAGGCAGCTTCCCAGAGGAAGTGACACTGAGCTGCGATGAGAAAGATGACAGGTGACAAGAAGGTGGTCTGGGACAGGGAGAGCGTCCGAGCAGAGGAACCACAGTGGTGCTTGGTCAGGCGCTCCCCGCCGCTCCTGGGCAGCAGAGGCTCGGGAAAGGCAGTGGCTTCTCATGGGAAGACCGCCCCCCCCCCCCAGCTGTCTGTGCTGACCTCTCGCCTGGGGAACAGGGCAGGTAATGGCATCACCACCTGCCAGGTGAGGCCCCGTTCTGCGGGCTCTCCGAGCGGTCCCCTGGCGGACCTGGAGCCCAGTTTCTCGTGAGCAGAGCCTGCTCCCGAGAGAGGCGTTTCTGCCAGAGCCCGGGCAGGATGGCATTCTGGAAGGCTTCGCTGCTGCACGACTTGAATACATAATGTGCCTCATCTGATGTGAGCTGTGAGGAAGTCCAGACAGCCTTCTCTAGACAGGAAAGGACGTTGCAGGGACGGTGGGGTTCGTTCGCAGTGAAACTCCCTGTGGCCTCTAGGAGAGAACATTCATCTTTTTCTCAGGCTGTGCACTTTGCCTGAGTATGGGCCCTGATTCAGGGCCCGGATCTTGCTTCTGTGCCTGGAGTGTACCATTCATTCCTTTACCAGAACTGGGAGGGGACTTGGGTAAAGATCCCCGGAAAGGTGGACATTGATCGTGGTCACCCAGATGCAGTTTAAGAATATAGACATGCTCTTTGCAACATAACATCCTAGAAAAAAGGATTCCTGTTCTTATACTCTGCTCTCTGGGGAAAACTAGCATGTGCTCAAGCCATCTAGTCTAATCATGGGCTTACTGTATCCTCAAGCTTCATGAATCCCACAGAACTGAGGGTGAATCCAGGACAGCTCAAGAGAGAATGAAGGGCTTTACTAACCCAGAAGCCAAGCAGAGACCTCCCAGTCACTCCCACTTCCCTCCTTTTTTTTTTTTTTTTTTCTTAAGTAGACTCCATGCCGAACCTGGGGCTTGAACTCACGGCCCCATGACCCCGAGATCAAGAGTCACATGCTCCACCAACTGAGCCAGCCAGGCGCCCCCTCTCCTACACTCTGATGTGCATCAGAACCCCAAATGGTGGCGTTTGATCTGGTCAAGGCATTTGGAGGAGGGACTTCTCTACAAAATGTCTTCCTTTGCGTTCATGAGATTCGTAGTCTCCGTGTTGACATGCCAGCCTCGGTCCTGTGAGAGTGTGCCCATGGCACCTTCATGCTTCAGCTGTCTCTGTGCCAGTCTTTCTCAAAGTATGTTCCAAGGAGCAGGAGTCCTGCATGATGCCCTGTGACAAAGGGGTCCCGTGGTCATGGTGGTTTGGGAAGTGCTGCATACCGATTCACCCTGCGTGTTAATTCTCTCCTGACGTATCTACCCCAGATATCTTCCCAGACCACCATTACCACCACCATCAACACCTATCCCCATACCTGCTCTGTTCCTCAGAGTTCTTTCATATCCTGATTTTATATTTATCTGTTGAGTTTCGTATTGTCTATCTTCCCCACACTAAGGGTACTCCACACACGAGGGACTTTGCCTGTTTTGTTCAGTATTGTAGCCCCTGTATCTAGAACACTGCCTGGTTCAATAAAATAACGTGTCATTGGACAATGAGCCCATGAACCAATTGATATATTCAAACCCTCAGGACTCCTCCAAATAGAATTCTGTTTAATTTTATTTAAACTCAGTATTTCTTCATATGTCTTTTCCCTTTTCTTTAAATGCCCAGATCCTCTCCTCCACGTAAGCCCATGTCAAACTTGACCCTGGGTGGCCAGCCCTGAGCACCCTGCTGAGAGTAGCCCGCCTCCCTGTCCCACACTATCTTATCACGAGATTGCATTTTCGTCATGGTATAATGACCAGTGGAAACTGGCTTGTTCCTTTGTTCTCTGTGCTTGGGTTCCTTCCTCTGATCTGAGCTCTATGAGGGCAGGGGCGTCATCTGTCCTGTCCGATTCTGCAGAGCTCAGAACAGTGCCTGGTAAGTGCTGGATAATGATTTGCTGCATGAATGGCCCTCTTTGCCAACTGACCCTTATCCACAGCCCATAGAACTGAAATTCCACCAAACACGCTTCGGGACAGTCTGTTTCCTGCCCCCCCTCACAGCCGCTCGCCAGTCATTACACTACAGTGGGTACTCCACTCCTCCGTAAAATCGCCAAGTGTCAGAACCAGAAGGGCCATCAGAGAGCATCTACACCTGTGCTCTTGGTTTGGTTGTTTTGTTTTGTTTTTGTTTAAGCTCCAAGCCCAGCATGGGGCTTGAATTCACAACCCTGAGATCAAGAGTCACATGCTCTACCAGCTGAGCCAGTCATCCCTCCCACCCCACCCTGCTCCTGTCTTTCAGAGGGACAAACAGAGGCTTTGAGAGAGCAAATGGTGCCAGTTCAGGACCGGTCCCCCAGGGCTCCTGTGTCTTACTCGGGTTTTCCTCCCGCGTTCATTTTCTAGGGCCACTGTAACAAACGACCACAAACTTGTGGAGGTCAGAAGTCTGAAATGGGTCTCACTGGGCTAACATCAAGGTGTTGACAGGGCTGTTCCTTCTGGAGGTTCCCCCCTTCTGGGGAGAATCCGTTTCCCTGGGTTTTCCAGCTTCTAGAAGCTGCCTGTATTCCTTGCTTTATGGCCCCTTCCTTCCTCTTCAAAGCCAGCCATGGCCCGTTGAGTCTTTCTCGAACTGCATCACTCTGACTCCCTGCCTCCCACCTCCCTCTTTCACTTCTAAGGACTTTTGTGATTACATTGGGCCCACCGGATAAGCCAGGATAATCTCCCCATCTCTATGTCCGTAACCTAATCACTTCTGCAAAGTCCCTTTGGCCCTGTAAGATAACATAGTCACAGGTCCTGGGGATTAGGACACGGACATCTTTGGAGGGGGCGTCATTCTGTCTGCCACACCTCCCATCATACCATCTGCCTCTTGGGACAAACCTCAGGCAAATGCACATTCTCTTCCCCTCTGTGTTGCCCCAGCACTTTCTTTTTTTTTTCTTAATATTTTATTTATGTATTTGTCAGAGAGAGAGAGCGAGCACAAGCAGGGGGAGCGGCAGGCAGAGGGAGAAGCAGACTCCCTGCTGAGCAAGGAGCCCGATGCGGGGCTCCATCCCAGGACCCTGGGATCGTGACCTCAGCTGAAGGCAGACGCTTCACTGACAGCCACCCAGGCATCCCACCCCAGTACTTTCTGTAGTGGCTTGTCACATCACTTTAGAGCTCGTTCCATGTCTGGCTGCCCGGCTAGGCCATGCCTTCCTCATGGGCAGGGCGGTCAGCCCTGTACCCAGCCGTTAGCACACCCCTGGCACTTGGCTGAGATGGACCCTCTCCACCTCCATTTACTGCACCAACCCCCTGCTTGCATTCAGTGACCTGAAGGGGCCTCCCCCCAGGTTCCGATGTTCTAGTTTTGCCATGGATCAGTCCTCAAAGCGATCAAGAGACACCCCAGCCACAGCCAGGTTTTTAGTCTTCTGGCATATTAGAGTATGAAAAAATATGCCAACTAATTACAGAAATCATAGATCTGTAAAATATTTTAATCAACAGGTTAACTCTTTTGACATCTGAGATGCTCTGCTATAGAATTGTGAGTTTAGCATACTTTAATTCAGGGTATTGGACTGCCTCATAGGGTCGTGTCAAAAGTTTCCATTTATGCCCTTTCGTGGGTGAGAGGCCTGGTCCGAGGAGCCTTCCCATTCACACCCCCAGGCCTCCTGACCCAGTGAGAGGTTATACTTGGAATAAAGGCTGAAGGAAAAGCTTCTAGGATGCGGTTTAATATTCAGGATCAGACCTTGGGCAAGTCACATTCTTCATCCAAACTATTGTGTCCCTAGCCGTGAGCGAGGGGCTTGGAACCCATGACTTTGAGGTTCCCTTTTTGCCAATGTCCTGTTACTGGAGGGATCTATGATCGATGCCGCCACCTGGCTTCTGGTTCTAATGCAGCCACGAGGGCGGTTTTGCTTCTGGCCTGAGGCAGTAAGTGATTGCTACACTGTCCTTCCTTTCATGGATGTCCTTGCAAGTTCCTTCTGCTCGCCACAGTATTCTTAGCCTGGCAGAGTCCCAGAGCACTGGATGCTGGCACCCCGGAGAGATCTTCCTCCGTCTCCCCATCTGAGGTCCAGAGAGGGTGAACTGCCTTCCCCAGGTTGGGACTTGAACACCGGGTCTCCTGTCTACCCCCTGGTATTTCTGCGATGCTATATCAGGCTGGAAGAGCGAGGCAGGTTTCTTATCTGCAGGGAGTGCAGTTGGAAAAAGCATGGAAAGCCTTGATTTTGAAGCATCTTGGATGGCTTTTAGAAAGAAAACAGGACCCCCCAAATCATAGACAGTTGAAAACAATTTGTATGTTACATGCTTTGCTGTATCTATGTTCTGTTTTACAATAAAAATACATTTTAAAAGTCACACAATACTGAATAAATGGGGTTTCAGGTCCACAAAGTAGCCAAGAACCCTTTACTCCCTTTCTGAGCTCCTTCAGGCTGTTCTTGTCCTAACCCCTTACCCCCTTCCTCCTGCCCTTCTGCCCAACATGGCCCTGCCTCACCCCACAGCACCCATGGCTTGGGCTGATCCATCCATCCATCTATTCATTTGCTTGTCCATCCATCACATCGGTATGATGGTCCTCCTGTATTGAATGCACTGTGTACCCCAGGTTGCTCTGGATGACACAGAGTGGATACGGTAAAAAAACAAAAAGCAAAAAAAAAAAAAAAACAACAGCCCAGACCCCGATGTCCAGCAGAGACCCAGACATCATTGGCAAAGTAAGGGGCCTATCCTGTGTTAGGCTTGCAAACTCAAATGCAGACAGAAGTCAGGCAGGTAGAGGGAATGAGGGAGGCTAGCCAGAGCTAAGGAATAGGGAGCCGTAGCAACTTTGACGAAGTAGAGAGTCCGTGCCCCGTCTGAAAGGGGCACCTGCCACTGAGCTCCAACTGCCTGTTCCCAGGCAGGTATATGGGCTCAGGGATGCCAGAGAGCCCCTTTTAATTTTTTCAAGGGAAGTTGGAAATCTTGATTTTTATAAGACATTCCAAAATGTTTAAAGCATCGTCATATAGGTCAAAGAAAACATGTCTGGGGGCCGAATCCAGCCCCAGCCTCCCATCTGCAAGCCCTGGGCCAGAGATTCGGTAGATTGCATTGCAGCCCTCCCACGCCGATTCGAGGGGGTCCTGCCACGTGTACGGCACTTTCTTTGTGCCTGGACGCGTGTTTCTCTTGCTGCAGTCAAGCCATATATTGTCCTGGGAGATAGCTGGTGCTCAATTACTGATAGCCATGAAGCACTAGATGCGTGTGTTATACTCCTCTGTACCCCACACGCCAGGACTAGCACAGTGCTGGGTGGACAAAGGAGTACCCAGTAGTTTCCGATTGCTAGATAAGCAAGAACTACAACCTTCAATGATATGATGGCATTGGTTAGGAAGTAGACTGGCCTACAACCTCTAAGAGAGGCCCCTAGTCTGTAGTTTACGCTCCTAATGTAGTTTGTGCAGGTAAGAGAAATGGAATCCTGCTGGGTTAGGCCATCTGTCAAAGGTCCCCCACTCCCTCCGCCCGGCCCCGGGCCCAAATTAATGTATTCCTTCAAGCCCTAAACATCTCTCTCACCCTTTCCTTATTCCCTCCTCCACTGTCCCCTACTCACCAGGAGGAGATGACAGCCAACTGAAGGACGCATCTCACTTACCAGGGGCGGGACTTGGGCTTTGGGCAGCAAAGAAGCCCATTATGCCCCAAATCTGTGACCGCGAGGGTGATCGCACCTTGTTGCAGCTGAAGGGAGTACAAAGAAGCACTTGAACCCAGTGGCATCGGCCTGCTTTTCTTCACTGGAGGGAAAATGAGCCATTATTCTCCCCGTGCCCCATTCCCACCAGCTCCCCGCTTAACCCCCAAGCAAGAGAGGCCCCACATTCTAGCAGGTTTCTCTGCTGGACACTCCAGCAACATATTAGCATATTTTGCATTAAAAAAGGACTTGGAAAATGAATTAAATGATTGGCATGGTGTTTCAAAAGGGTTTTCCAAACTACTAGTAATTGTGTGGTTTTAAAATTCACCATTCCTGCCTGCAATGCCCTGGGCCTGGCAGCCAACTTAATCAGGAGACATTGTACCAGGCAGGGCGTATTTTAAGGCTCATGATACCCAGTGATTGCCTGAACAGTACCTGGAGACTTGCTAAAGAGAACCTTGTCCTAGTTTTTCAGCAGAGCTGGCAGCTCATTCTCCTTCCTTGCAGAGCTGAGATTTACGCCAATTCAAAATCTCCTTTTATGAGAGGGTCTGGGTCAGCCCAGGAACCGTCTGCTGAGGCGCCAGCAGTGTAGACAGTATCCAAATCTAGACAACAAGCTAACAGAGGTGGAGCTTGAGGGAAAGGGGCTAGGTTGGTCACTTACAGCACTGCTCTGGCCATGGGGCCCTGTGTAGGGACATGGGTGTGGTGGAAGCTTCCAGAACATGCTTCGGGAAACACTGCTGTGGTCCAACCTCTTCATTTCTCAGGTGAGGGAGATGAGACCCCGGAAAGGCTGTTACTTGCCCAAGGTCACAGGCCATTTTTACTCTTCCTTAAAAAGTAGGAGTCAGGGGCGCCTGGGTGGCTCAGTTGGTTAAGCGACTGCCTTCCGCTCAGGTCATGATCCTGGAGTCCCGGGATCGAGTCCCGCATCAGGCTCCCTGCTCAGCGGGGAGTCTGCTTCTCCCTCTGACCCTCCTCCCTCTCATGCTCTCTGTCTCTCATTCTCTCTCTCTCAAATAAATAAAATCTTAAAAAAAAAAAAAAGTAGGAGTCAGACCCCCTGACTCTAAGTCCAGCTTTGTTATTTTTACAGGTCCATAGAGAAGAAACATTAAGGGACGCCTGGCTGACTCAGTCAGTGGAACATGTGACTCTTGATCTCGGGGTTGTGTGTTGGAGCCCCATGTTGGGTGTAAAGATTACTTAAAAATAAAATCTTTAAAAAGAAAAAATCGGGAAATAGCAGTGTGGGGTTGGCTAGGATTGGAAGGGGGACATGAGGAAGTCTGAGATGGAGGAACACAGAAATGACAAGCTGTGGGACAACCTTAGGCCTTTTGGAATAACAGTTGTTATTAGTATTATAATTAATCATGGTAATGATACTAGTTGCTAACATCTGTGTGCTTTCTCTGTCCGGAGCACTGAGCCAAGTGCCATGCCCGTGCGACCTTGTTTAATCCTTCCAACAGCTCTGTGAAGCGACTTAGTACTGATACATCCCTGTTTTACAGATGAGGAAACTGAGGCTCAGAGATCAAGTAGCCGGCTCGAGGTTACCCAGACCTGCCTGCAGCAGCAGAATCTTTAGAAGAAAAGGAGAGAATCTAGAGGTCAATGACCCAGAGATGGTAGTATCAGGGCCCCAGCTCCCGGACAGTCTTGAGAACAGACATAGGATGGGGGAGAAAGGAGTGGGGGACACAGGAGAGCACAGACCTGGAGCTCAGGAGAGGAATGGAGCAAAGAATCCCGGTCTTTCAGGAACTGGAGACGGAAAAGAGAGAGAATGCCTCGAAGGGAGTGGTCCTCCTCCTCCTCCACACACACACACTCACACACACATCCCCTCAAGAGTGACTTGTAAGGGAGAGTGTATCCTCAAACCGGCTCAGCTGGGGTCATTATATAGAAAAGGGAGAGATGCCTGGTCAGCAGGGAAACCAGAATGAGGGAAGACAGGAACAGCCATGACCCACGCCTGCGTCCACCAGTGTGGCTAAAGGGATCCCAGGATGTGTCATCCTGTAACTCCCCTTGTCTGAGCAGAGAGCCCCCCACACTGTCAGGAGATAACTATGCGAGGTGTAACTGCAGGCGATGTCCTGAGGTGGCCCAGTTGGCGTGGGCTGAGGGGGGCTGAGGGGGGCTGAGTTAGGCTGCAGGACCAAATGAGGGGGGCTGCCCTGAACGGGTGAGTGGTTCGTCTCATCTCGTGTATTTTCCCCTCCCTTTCCCGGGGCTGATGGATCATATGTGTACACAGGCTCCTGGATGACTAATTACAGATTATTCTCCTTGGGAATATAAACAGAGCACAGTGGGTCTGGGCTCTGTACTTGCGGGCTGGCTTTTATTTTACGCAGAGTATCCAGAGATGGCAGATAACCATTCATATATCCTACAAATTGAGGGTATTGATCTTTTCTTTTGAAAAGTCATGAAAACCCTGCATTTCAGCCAAAAAGTTAGAAAACATTTACTTAACTCTGAGCCAGTGATTGAATAAAATGTTACAGACTATTTTAATGGTGTAATAATAAGGTTAGTTGCTTGTACAGTATAATAGGTAAAACAAGGAATATATAGAGTGCATGTGTACGAGAATAACATTTTTTTTAAAGGAATCCAGACATGCCCAATGTCAGAAAGGTTAACTAGAGTGCCCAAAGTCACACAGTTGGTAAGTGACTGAGCCAGGATTTGCCTCAGAGTATGTCCTTTTAATCACCACTGTACTACACGACAGAGGGTATCTTATAATACGTTTTAACTCCAGATCTGCAAATCCAAAGTAATTGGATTGACTCTGCAAAATTTGCACTTAAACAAGGCCTGTTACCTTTTACTCTCATTAAAGGGCCTCAAGAACTTAGAACAGTGGTTAGAATTTCGGTACTTTTGAACATTTACTTAATGTGCTGATAGTCCCTTTAAAGGGATACGCACAGGGCGCCTGGGTGGCTCAGTTGGTTGGGCGACTGCCTTCAGCTCAGGTTGTGATCATGAAGTCCGGGGATCTAGTCCCGTGTCGGGCTCCCTGCTCAGCGGGGAGTCTGCTTCTCCCTCTGACCTCCCCCCTCTCATGCTCTCTAGCATTCTCTCTCAAATAAATAGATAAAAAAATCTTTAAAAAAAATAAAAATAAAAAAATTTAAAAGTAGATATTAAAGAAAAAAGGATACACGTGTATCCACATTCATATACATTAGAAAACAAGAATAAGAACAATGTGAAAACTCTCCCACCTCATTCTAGGAGCTGGGCAAGAAAGTCTCTCTACTTGATCTCTCTTGGGGATTCAGTCCATTTGGGCTGCTAGAGCAAAAATACTTGAGACTGGGTGGCTTGTAAACCACAGAAATGTATTTCTCACAGTCCTGGAGGCGGGAAGCCCCAAGATCAAGGCTCTGGTGGATTCAGTATCTGGTGAGAGCCCGCTTCTTAGTTCACAGATGGCTGTCCTCTTGCTGTGTCCTCCATAGCAGAGGGGGTGAGAGGTCTCTCTGGGGGCTCTTTTAGAAGGGCACGAATCCGGGGCACCTGGGTGACTCTGTCATTAAGCATCTGCCTTCAACTCAAGTCATGATCCCGGGGTCCTGGGATCGAGCCCCGCATTGGGCTCCCTGCTCAGCGGAAGCCTGCTTCTCCCTCTCCCACTCCCCCTGCTTGTGTTCCCTCTCTCACTCTCTCTCTCTCTATGTCAAATAAATAAATAAAATCTTTAAAAAAAAAGGGGGGGGGCACGAATCCCATACATAAGAGCTCCACCCTCATGACCTAATCATCTCCCAAAGTTCCCACCCCCAAATACCATCACATTGGGTGTTAGGATTTATCATATAAATTTTAAGGGCACCTGGGTGGCTCAGTCAGTTAAGCGTCTGCCTTTGGCTCAGGTCATGATCCCAGGGTCCTGGGATCGAGCCCCACATCAGGCTCCTTGCTCGGCGGGGAGTCTGCTTCTCCCTCTCCCTCTTCTCCCCTCCCCCCCCCGCTTATGCTCTCTCTCTCTCTCTCAAATAAATAAATAAATAAATCTTTATCATATAAATTTTAGGGAACACAGACTTTCAGTATAACAGGAACCAAACATAAAAGACTGATTCCTCCTGTGAGTGCTAAGGAGTGTAGGGATGGAAATCACACATACAAGCAAAGTCATGGGCCAACAATCGCAAGGCAAAAGCTCCAGGAGTTGAGGGCTCTGAATTTTAAAAGTGCCAAAAGGATACAAAATAAATGACCCCAGATGGCATCCATCGTGACGGGTTTTCTGCCGATAGAAGGTAAGTTTGGAAGGAGGATCGGCATGGATAGATTGTAAAGGGGAGCTCTGTTGGTGCTGAGGGTGTGGGTTTGCCGCTCCAGACGGAGAATCTGAACACGCCACGTGGAGGGACTTTATCACATTCAATTTTGAGCATGACTGAACTTCCAAAAGAAACACACCCGAGCAAAGGGTACCAGACCTCTCTCCGGTCGTATTGAATAGGCTAGCCCTGCCGCACCCCAACATCCTTCAGAAGCCCACCAGGCCCACCCTCCTTCCCGAAATGAGACCCAGTTTAGTGAGGTCACCCACGGGTCGCTTCATTTGCATTTGGTGGTCGGAGCTGGTCAGGGTGTAATTTGGATAAATTAATTGTGCAAATTCCTAATGGGTTTCCAGGTGGGAAATGAAGGACGAGAATTTGAGATCGAAAAAATGCATTTCAGAAATGCCGTCACATTAGAGCTTCATTTCAGTCCCTTGGGGTGGCCACCAAGTAAACAGCTTAATTTCCACCCCTGTTGGAGGTACAGAATGCAGCATTCACACTTGCCAACAGATAAATGTCTCCTGTCTCTGGCAGTGCTTAATGGCTCTTAGTGGAGTTAAGGCTGGGAAGAAAGGGACTGACTTTCTCTTGTTGGGTAAAACTGAAACACCGGGGAGACAATTCCTTTTTACACAGATCCTTTCCTTCTCAGATTACCGAGCCAGGGCCCAGCCAACTCTTTTTCAGCTCTTTCAGGTAATATGGAAGCCGGAGGCCACCCAACTGAGGTGTAGTCGGTGGGGGACTCTGATGCCCTGGTGTTTGGGATTTGTCAACCGAGAGATTTGCATTTCTAATAAGAGTCCTGTCCTGGTATGCTTCCGCCCCGTGGCAGGTTGTGCTGGCTCGTTAGCTCTCCAAGTGTTCAGTTTGCTGGGACCCAGGGAAGAGTCTTCAGCATAAATAGCTGTGTGGAAGGAGAGGAAAGCACCAGGGAGGTGTGTGTGGGTGGGGGGAGTGGTGCTTCTTGCTGCGAGCCTCCACTGTAGCGAGCCGCAGAGAAGCCCCGTTGAATATTCCATGTGCATCCCTCACGTGCCCTTTGTCCACATAAGAGAACCATTTTTTTAAAGATTTTATTTTTAAAGTAATCTACACCCAGCGTGGGGCTTGAACTCACAACCCCGAGATCAAGAGTCACATGCTTCATCGACCGAGCCAGCCAGGAGCCCCGAGAAACTTATTAAACGGTGCACTCTTGAGATTTTGAGATTTATTGTCATTTCTCTGAAAAGAAGTAACCAGGCGTGTCCATCCCAGCATTATTCTACATGGCAGAAAATTGGGAAAAGGAAAGCAATATCTAACAAGAGGTGAAGGGTAAAATGATCCAACAGTTAAATAAATGACGGTTAAATAAGGAGTAGAAACCCATACAACAAGTCTATTTAGTAGTGTGATTATTTTCAAGTGTTAAATGTTAAATGAAAAATGCAGGATAATGCTGTATATATCTTTTAAAAAAACACCCGTGTAGTTGGAAATATAGCAAATGTTAACACAGTTAATCCTTAGACATGTCATCAGAGATGATTATTTTTCTTCCTTGATTTCTGTATTTCCTACAGTGGATTTGTTTTTCTTTCTTTCTTTTAAGTAATAAATATTGAGAATTTATTGAGATTTATTCAGAAGATTCTTATTGAGAATTCCTGGGATGGTGGTTTTCGCCTCCCAGCCTGGAGGGAGGAACCACACTGTAGGAAATCACTCAGAAACTCCACTTATCCTAGCACCTCCAGCCAACACAGGGAGGAGCAAACTCAATTTCCCGAAAATTGGTCAGGCTTTGTTCACAATGGATTTTTTTTTTTCCTGACAATAGAAGTTAAATGTCGAAGCAGGATACTATGCTGTGCCCTCTTTCCTTGTTGCTTTCCTTTTCTTATCTCCTGGCACGAGAACTGCTTTGCTGTCAGTGGGACCATCCTGGTTCTGCCCCGCCAAGCATTGGGTTGCTCCCAAGACACAGAACGCAGGCACGTACCTGATCCCCCTCACCTGTCACTCACTCCTCCCCGAGTTCATCTACACCCTCCTTGAACTTGTTTATATTTTTAGCTGGTACAGCTTCTCGGGCCCAACCAGTTCCATGTGTTTTCCGCCCTCCATGTGAGGTGGCGGAGGCCTGCCCGTCGGGTTATCCTCAGCTGACCTCGCTCGGGTCCCGAGGGGTCCTCCCCGCTCCTGCACGTCCAGCGTGGGGCCAACAAAATAAGGACGGCGGTGACACATGCAAAGTTAGCAAAGCGCACCTACAGACAGAATCGATTTGGTAGAACTGACGAACTTGGGGTTGAAAGAGACCTCAGAAATTGTTTGGACCAGTGTTTTCCGAAAAGTTCACATAATGAGAGTCACTATTTCCAGAAACCAGTGGAAATTGTACGGTACCCAGGATACGGTGGCACTGGCTGCCTAAAAATATCACGGGGCTGTGTGTGTGTGTGTGTGTGTGTGTCGTGGGGGGGGGTAGTTTGTTTTTTTTCTCTGGGCTGGAATTGAATAACAATGGTCACTTTGTTTGGTCAGAAATCCCAGCAGTTATACAAGTGCTTCGTTATTTTGTTAATGGAGAAACTAATTAATGTAGGAGAGACAGAATCTTTTAAAAAATTTGGCATGTGGAGAAGGTAGACATTGACGGGATTCTGCTGATCTGGGCCGGACCTGTGAGGTGGAGCGGGCGGAATGTCCCGGCACGCCTGGCGGATGCGGAGGTGGACTGCAGAGCGGCTAGCTGACCCCAGCTGAGGAGGCCGGTGCACCGAGCATGGGACTGCAGTCTGGCTGTCCCTTCTGAGGCCTGGGCTGCCTCTCTGTTTAAAGCAAGCCCGTGAGATGTGTTTCCTGTCCTGGGAATAACTAAATGGACTTCATGTTCGTGCATGCTCCAACAGTGGTCAAGTCAAAACGATTGGTTATTTTAATGGCCCTTCTAGATCCTTCAGTCTCTCCTAACTGTGGAAACAGGTGTCCGGGTTCAGTAGGGTACAGTGGGAAAGAAGGTGGGCTCTGGACTCTGACAGCCTAGGTTCAGACCCTGCCTCCCTCACTTACCAGTCCACGATCCCAGCTTTAACTTCCCCGAGCATCAGTTTTCCCAACTGTAAAATGGGACTAAGGATAGTATCCATCTGAAAGGGCCGTTGTGAGGATTGAACGACATAATGAATGGAAAGTGCCTGTCCAGTGCCTGACGCCCAGCACAGACCCTGTAAAAATGAGTCTGTTGTGTCATCGTTATTGTCAGTATTCTGTGGAAGGACCACCGTTAGGACGCATGAAGCATGAGCATCACTTCCTACCTTCCCGGGGCTCAGCGGTGGGGAAGGTCAGGCACAGACCGTGAAGCGAATCACAGGGCCATTTGTGCACATACGGGTTTGGGGAAGCGCATTCCAGGCGGAGGAAGGGTTTGAGCAAAGACACTAAGGTGTCACCTTGCACTCAGCATGGAGCTCAGCGCAGCAATGTGGTCTGGTTGCTCTGAGCGTGTTTGCTAGACTGTAAGTGCTCCGAGGCAAGAAATCACAGTGAGTCCCCCTTCTTTCTTCTCAGCCCCTGTTTTTGTGGGGGCCGCTGACAGCTTGGAAAGCACCTGCAACTGTATGATTTTACTTGACTTGCTCAGCAGCTTGGTGAGGTCAGAACTTCTCTCCATTTTAGCGATGTGGAAACTGAGGCTTTGGGAGGGTGACTTCGTGGCTCAGCTACTTGGTGATTGAGCCTAAATTTGCGCTCAGATCTGAGGTCTGATTCCAACTCTGCCGTGAAGCTCACCCTTACGATCAACACTCGGGAAAGGGGCCCGGATTCGGTGCTTGACTGAGAGGGAGACACTGCAGGGACGTGAACGCGGGAGCCTGAGTCGTGGGGCTCAGGAGAAAGGATGCTGGCTTCCGAAGGGAGGCCCCCGGCGTGGGTCTCAGCTCTGTCAAGCATGAGTTGCAAGGATTTAGAATAGTTACTTCTCTTAGAGACTCAGGATCCCTGGTTGGAAAATGAGAAGGTGGTAGGAGATCCCATCTCAGAAGTCCGTACAGCTGGGATCAGAACCTTGGGGTTCAGCACTTTCTTCTGTCTCAGCCCCCAGCCCCTCCCCTCCCCACCCCCAGCCTGGGGTTTCCTCCAGCCCCCTTGCTTTCCTCTCCCCAACCCCTAGCTCAGTGGACTCACCCGGGGAGCATGTTAAAATGCTAAACCCCAGGGCTGCATCCCAGAACCTGATGATCCCTGGGAGATGGGCCTTGGAACCTGCATTTCTCCCCTAACCACCCCCAGGAAATTCTGATCATTAGCCAGACTTCACAATTCACTCCTGAGCTCGGTAGTTCAGCGGGGTGGTGGTGGGGGTGGGGGGGTGTCATAAAATGACTGAGCCCCACCCCCAGAATTTCTGATTTAGTAGTTGAGGAGTGGGACCCACCAATTTGTACTTGGAACAAATTCCCAGGTGATGCAGGGGCCACACTTTGAGAACCACTGCCCTAGCTCATTCCCGGAGCCCTGTCGGCACATGAACTTTTTTTAACAGAGACCTTCAAAATGATTTAGATAATTATAATAGCAGCCACTGTTCACTCTGACACTCGCTACCTGCCCGGCCCCGTGCTAGATGTCTACAGTCACTGTTTCTCATTGTCCTACAGGATTTGTGGATTCAGAATGCAAGGATCCATTAGATTAAGTGCTCGTTTGGGATTGCACATACTACCAGTGTGATAGGGCTTTCTAGAGCAGTGTTCCAGCTTCTTTCCTTACCCCACGGGGCCTCTCTGTACTGTCTTGACCATGAGTGATTCTATAATGTGAATCTCGAGTCAGGTTCAGAGAGGGCTCACCAGGCAGGTTGGGGGTGGTGGTTCTGGCTGGCGGAGACTTTCATGACTTCTGCTGGTTGTCTTTGGCCCACATCCGCGGGACAGAACAGCTGCCCCTCCTCTCATCATGTAGCCCACTTCTAGGGGACCCCTCTTGTCCCCGGGGGGCATTGCATCTGTGGCTCTCAGAGCTCCCTGGGTAAAAATGGGGGTCTGCTGCGGGATCTTGGCAGACCCCCAGCCTGGTGGGGTTCTGCCTGGGTTCTGGCCTGGCCGGTGTTCTGTTTGCCTGGAAGGGCCTTGGAAAGGGACAGTTGGTGTGGGATCCCAGGAGACATTCAGCAGATACAGATGGAGAAGGCTGTGTCATGAATTAAACTCTGGTGCGTCTGGGAGTTTCTTGCCCCCTAGCTTGTGACGATTCGTCCATTGTTTAATAGGAAGTTCCCCGATTTGGGGAGAAATATAAGACAGAGAGATTAGAGAGGAACTACCATGACCATAAGGGCTTGTTCCAGACTTAGGTCTCTCTTCTCACCCGTCACCAACAACACAGAGTTCATGCTTGTGTGTGTGGTTTGTTGGGGTTTTTTTCCCCCCAGTTATTTTTACATCTGGCAGGGATCTCAGGAAGTTATCCAAGCTGTTAATGCCTTTCCTGCAGTATCTCCTACTTCTCCTACCTGTGCTTTTCTGTCTGTGGAGAAAAGGAAGGAAGGAGGGCAGGAAAAAAGGAACTGCTCTCAGATGCTGATCCCTCAGGGTGGCCAGAGGCTGCCACGCCGTGGCATCAGAGTGTTATCCTTTCTGTTTTAGGAGGATAGACATGCACCCTTAAAGCCAGCTTGGTGGAGTCAGCTGACATTGGAGTTGGCATTGAAAGTAACAGCTCTAGTCCAAGATCTGCCGCTGAACCATACCACCTTCCCCAAGCTTCACGCGGCCCGTCTGACCTGCCCATCTCTTCCGAGGGGTGGTGAAAGAAAAGAGATGGTAGATATAAGAGCATCCCTCCCGTCTGAGAGCTGGAAGGGGTTCTAGAAACCTAGATGTCTTCCTTTACCAGTGAGAAAACGAGGCCCAGGGGTTGTAGAGCACTTTCTGGGCAGAAGAGCAGGCCTGGGAGGGGACTCTGGTCATGGTTGCTGTCTCCTTCTGTGTGATTGTTCTGCAAATGGGGAGCGAAGTGAGCAGAGAAGCAGGGGGAGGACTCTGGGAATCTCTGGCCAGAGCACCTTCATGAGCTTCTGAAACAAGGCTTGGTGACGGAATACTCTGGTTTTCTTTGTGTGTGAGAGGGTCTCTCTCTGTTTCTGTCTGTCTGTCTCTCACACACAGACAGACACATTGCTTGGTCTAAAAGGCAATGATTGCTCTTCACAAGAGAGAATTACACACTTTTTCACTGATCCCAGGGAAATCGACCGGGCATTATCTAACGTGGCAAGTTATTTTGTAAGACATGAAGGAGTGAAGCTTAAAGTTAAGGAGAACTTTTGCCCAAACTCCTTTGCGTCTGTGGGCTTGTGGCCTTGTACTTGCCCAAAGCCCCCAGCCCCCTATTATCCCTGTTCCCCTCCCACAAATACACACATCCCTGGTCCTGTCACCCCCCAAACACACAGAGGGTGGAACCGAAGAATATGGGCTACTAAAACAGCCAGAGGGGAGCGCCTGGATGGCTCCGTCGGTTGAGCATCAGGCTCTTGATTTCTGCTCAGGTCATGAGCTAGCAGTTGCGGGATTGAACCCCACATCGGTCTCCACGCTCAGCACAGAGTCTGCTTGAAATTCTCTCTCCCTCTGCCCCTCCCCCCACCGCTTGAGCACTCCCTCTCTCTCTAAAATAAAACAAGACGAGAAAAACCAGCCAGAGGATCAAAACTCTGTTTCTCACTAGCGGTGTGACCTTGGGCAAGTTACTTAACCTCCCTGAGCTTTGGCTTCCTCATCTGGATGATAATAAGAGCCCTTACCATTGATGTGAGGCTTTACCTTTACAACGGAGAAGCATGAAAAGTGCTTAATCCGGGGACAGACACCAAGTAGCAGCTTAATAAACGTTATCTGCCACTATGGCACATGTTGGAGGGATGTTGAAGGTCATGGGATGGCTGTATCATTTTCATAAGGGAATTGACTGGTTTATCATTTAAATGAGATCTCACTTGGCCTCCAGCAATCTGGCTGCATAGTTAAAACTCTAATTTTCTACCCAGGGAAGAACAAATATTGTCCAAGTGTTAAGCACTCCATAGCTGAGCTGCTATTTTTGGAACACCGAGATGCTCTCGTGGTAGCTTACAATACTACCTTGTGTGCATAAATACCCTTCTACCTGAAAAGGATATAAAATTCCAAACAATGAAAAGATACCGATACAACTGATCTGGAAACCATGAAAACAGGAGTAAAAACACAAAAGCCCAATTGTCAATGGGAGAGAGGTTACATGATGCTGCGCTTTCTAGTTTATAAAGCACATTTTTATAATCGCCACACCTGGTGGTCTCCCAACCGGCCTGGAAGGTAGATGTCACGTCACCCATTCCGAAGGCGAGGATATGGGGTCTCAGGAGGAGAGCCACCATGTGAGAATGAAAGACAGATAGCAGCCACATCCCACAGGGCCTTGTGGGACCTGGTAAAGGAATGTGGATTGTCCTGAGTTCAGAGGAAGGCCTTCGTAGGTTGAAGCGGGAGAGGGTTGCAGTCTGCACACTTCTAGAAGATCTCTCTGTGGGGGTGGGGAGAAAGAGCAAAAGTGGAAAGAGGGAGGTCACTCGGAAGGTGGCTGTGGAAGTTCAGGCGAGAGAGGTGGTGTTCGCGGAGAGAAAAAGAAGTGGATGGGCTGAAGATGTGGAGGTCACCAGCCAGGCTGATGGTGGCCTAGATGTGGACGCTGATGGAGAGGGGAGAACCAAAGATGGCGCCCAACTCTCTGGCGGGTTGGCAGGTGTTTGATGACGGGGCATCCACAGAGGAACAGGTTTCGGAGCTGGGAGGGGGAGGGGAATCAGGAGATCCATTTGCATTTATTTGGGGAAGGAGGATCTATTTCCCCAAATACTCCGTCCTCTGATGGCAAAGAGCCGGTCGTATTCACTTGCTGCTGGGTGTTGAATAAATGCTTTCAGTGAGCGGGGTGAGCTCAGGCCCGTCCCAGCCTGTCTGTAAAGAACGCTGCCCCTGGCAAGGCGCTGTGCTCCTTCTGCCACCAGGGAACCAGGGAGCCGTTGATGACCCCTTCTCAGAACACTGGGCCTGATACAAGAAACCCAACAAAAAACCCCAATGTCCTACCTTCTAACGTTTCAGGCTTTCGGTAACTTCTTCTTTTGCCAATCTCCATGGGATCTTCCCTCAGCTAACATTTGAAAGTGATTCTTTATTTTATTTTATTTTTTTACGTTGTACTCAGGCCTTAAATAACCTTTACCCTGTGGTGGCTTACTGAATAGAGGAAGCCTAGTAAAATTATAATAACATCAACAACAATAACAAGCTTTTGTAGCCTTCCATTTAATTAAAAGACCTGGCTATTTTATGTGAGCCTCAAGAAAATCTCTGAGGTAAGATACATGGTATGTTGAGCTCCATTCAAGAGGCCAAGGAATGCGGTACCCAAGAGCATGTAAAATTATAATAATAGTAGTAGCAGTATTAAGAGTTAAGGCAGGGGCGCCTGGGTGGCTCAGTTGGTTAAGCGTCTGCCTTCAGCTCAGGTCGTGATCCTAGGGTCCTAGGATGGAGCCCGGCATCAGGCTCCCTGCTCAGTGGGGAGTCTGCTTCTCCCTCTGCCCCTATCCTTGCTCATACTCTCTCTCTCTCTCCTCTCTCTCAAATAAAGAAAATCTTAAAAAAAAAAAAAAGAGTTAAGGCATTCAGAACAGGGCCTGGCGCATGAACATTTGCTGTTACTGTTTTTTGATTAGTTTCTAGATCGAGAGACTGAGGCACCGTGAGGCTGTGATGTATACACTCAGCCGCAGAATGGGCTCCCGGGCATGTACGCTGGATGCCACTCTCTAAAGGAACCTGTGTTCCAAAGTGATGTTCAGTTGGTTGGAGGGGCTGGTGCCAGGACTGAGTCCCCGTGAAATTCTCCTTTCCTGTCAGCCAGCAATTGCCACAGGTCTCCCTTGCAAGTCTGCCTCCTGCCTGAGGTGGGGGAGCGCACCATCCAGGACAGCTCAGAGCCTGTCGTCTCCCCGCTGCCCCCATCATCTTTCACTCCTCTCCGTTCTCCGAAGTAGAGCTCAAGCCCCGCCTCCACCGCCTTCTCCCCTGACCTCCACCCTCCTGGCATTCTTCTCCAGTGGGTCTGCAGTGGGGCCATCATGGGCCACGGAGAGGCACATGACTTCAGGGGCCCCAGGTGACTCCTCACCCATAAGCCTTGGCTGTGTAGATGGAGACAAGAGGCCTCGTCTTGTGCCCTGGGGCTCTCCTTGCCCCGTGTTCCCGGCCCAGTGCCAAGCCCAGAGCAGGTGCCATGACATTATACAACTGACTTCTAAAAAATAATCACAATAATCATCCCTAGAACCCACTTTTGCAAATGGGTGGTGTGCTCATCCAAGTCATCCCCTTGGGGAGCTTATTCCAAAGGTGGAGCCACGACTCAGAACATCCCAGGCCCCTCGAACATCCCCCCACCACATTCTTAGCCTTGATGTTGGCAAATTGATGTCCTTTGAAGGTGCTTCCACCTGTCCCATCTGTGGAAGCAGGAATGTGACTTCCCTCAGAAATGCAGTTGCGGGGGGAACAGGTGTCGAGAATAAGGGCCAATTATACAATCATGTGCCCAGTTTACTTTTTGCCTAATAACCTGACCATGAAGACAGCTCCAGAAAAGGGCTTCCAAATGTGTCTCAAGCAAGGGTCACATCACTGAGCTAAATATAAAAGGTCTGCCATGGGGACCGTGTTGAAACAAAGGTTCACTTTGGGCTGAGTCAGTTCCGTGAGTGTGGTTAAAATTTGTCCGCAAAGAGGAATGAACAAGTGAGCGAGCCTTTGGGAAAAGCTCATTATCTCCTAGCCAAAGTGTGTGTCATTATATTCGTGTACATGTGTGCCTTGGAGTGGGGGGGGTGCTGCAGAACCAGCCACCCCCAAAAAACAGTCCTGCTTTGAAGCAGACATAACGCTCATTCCTTTGCCTCTTGCTGTCCCTCACGGGCCCCCAAATTTGTTTCAGCCCAGTGACTCCCTCCACTGACCTGAATTTAATTATTTTATTCTTCATAAAGAGCACACCTCCCCCTGCCCCGATTCCCACCCCACCCCCCAAATTAACTGACCTCTCCTCATTAAGTGTTCTGACAGCATGGTTTTGTGTGGGAAGAGACGTGGGCTCTGTTCGCAGGCCCCACTGCTGATCTCTGTTAAAATGATGAAAATTTGACAAGGCAAGGGGCTGGGGATGGGGATGGATGTTGGGGAGGATGTTTTCCCTGGACCCCCGATATTTGTTTTTTGTCCAGTAAAATATTTTCCTGGGCATCGGAGGGAGAGGAAATGTTTCTTCGCACCCTGCCACCCCCCCCGCCCCCCAGCCCTCTCCTCTCTCCATCCTTGTCCTCGCGGCCGTGGTCTGGCTGGAGCCAAGAGATGTTTAGTGTGCATATCACGGAAAGACGAGGCGGTTTAGAAGACCAGACCGGCCGCAGTTCCTGAGTGGTGGTTAGGAATCCTGAGGCACCACTGAAATGCGTTTACTGAGGCAGCTACCCGACTGGGGTCTCTTGGACAGAACTCCCAGCAAAGCCCCGGGGCCAGGTGGTGGCTGCCAAGAAGCCGTGGAGTGGCTGGACGAGGGCCTTTCTGGGGTTTTCAGAGGGGAGAGGTGGGGATCATGAGTGGGAAAGGCATCTGGCCTCCCTGCTAGGGGCCCCAGGGAGCCTGGCGCTGCCGTTCCCCAGCTCTGCTCCTCGGCTTGTCCTCGTGGCTCTGAGCTCCACTTGCTCCCTGGAGACACAGGGTTAACCATACCTACCTACTGAGTGAGCAGCTCTGGAGCCTGACATTTCCAGCTCTGCTGCTCACTTGCTGTGTGACTCTGGGC
This sequence comes from Mirounga angustirostris, assembly GCF_029215605.1. Taxonomy (NCBI): domain Eukaryota; kingdom Metazoa; phylum Chordata; class Mammalia; order Carnivora; family Phocidae; genus Mirounga; species Mirounga angustirostris. Next base: position 17,402,470 of record NW_026991712.1, on the reverse strand, counting down.
AAGTTACTTCACCTCTCTGCGCCTGGTTTTCCTTGCTGTATTAGTTTCCTGTGGTTGCTGTAACAAATGACCACAAATTTGGCGTTTTCAATCTCTCACAGTCCTGGAGTTCATGAAGCAAGTATCAGCAAGGCCATGCTCCCTCTGGAGGCTCTAGGAAAAATTTTTTCCTTGCTTCTTCCAGCTTCTAGAGGCCACTGGCATTCCTCATGGCTGCATCGCTCCAAGCTCTGGCTCCGTCTTCACATCACCTTCTCTTCTGTCTGTGTGTCTCTCCTCTGGGGTCTCATGAAGACACGTGTCAGTGGATTAGGGCCCATGTGGGGATAATCCAGGATAATCTCATCTTCAGACCCTTAATTACACCTGCAAAGACTCTTTCCAAATAAGGCCACGTTCACAGATTTTGGGCACAAGGACACAGATACATTGTTTGGAGGGGCACAGTTCAACCCACTGCAAATGACTAAAGTCCTTCAGCCAGTGCCCAGCACACAGCAAACACTCCCCGTTTGCTCCCATCATAATCCTCGCTGAGCCACCGTGGCCTTCAGGGAGCACCATGTTGCACCCTCCAAGGGGCGCCCTTCCCGTTTTGGTGGACATGAATGGAACCTGCTGGCAGCCACTTGGGTGGTGCTGCTTCCTGCCACCTCCACCACCGTCCCCCAGTTCAAGCCCCCATCACCTCTCGAGTGGACCATTGCCGTCCTGTTGGCTGTCCTCCCAGCGTGTCTCCTGCCCACTGCCCTTCCTCCACTCCCTACACATACCCCACGACTGTCTCCGCTCCCCACAGCTGCTGTTGAAAGCCATAGGTCAGATTCTATCAATCGCCTGTCCCCAGCCCTCCACTCGTTCCCCTGTCCCACCCAGAGCAGAAGCCAGAGTCCTTACGGCAACCCACAAGGCCCCACACGATCGCCTGCCCTCTGCCACCTGGCTCTCCGGCTCAGCCTGAAACACAACACACACACATGCACTTGCATTTGCACTCGCTGCTTGCTCAGCCTAGAATACTCTTTCCCAGCCGTCTGTGGTTTTCTCCTGGTTGCCTTCGGGTTCTGCTTAGAAGACACTCCCTCGAAGGGCCTTCCCTGACCCCCAGAGGGTCCCAGCTAAACTAGCACTGCCAAACATCTCCACTCCCTGGCCCTGTCTTGTCTTTAAAGCACACAGTGTGGTTGGCATTGTACGTTTCTCTGCTCGTCGAATTGTCTGCTTTGCCCCTTTACACGCAACTCCGCGAAAGCAGGGAGCACCGCCCCTGCCGATTCCCAGCCCCAGCACATGCTAGGCGCATGATCAACGTTTCCCGGGTGAGAGGATTATTACGGGCTGGGCTCTGCCTTTGTGTGCGTGACCGCGTATCTCCCCACAACCAGGGACAGCGGTGTGGTTATATCGTTTCTTGTCGGAGGGGCAGGGAGAGGAAATAAATGTCCCCTAGCAACCCCACCGGTGAGTGGTAGCAGCAGGATCGGAGCTAACTGGGCTTCCTCCAGAACCCACTTTCTGCATCACCATCTGCCACGAGGCAGAAATGCCAGACTAGGTGAAAGACCTTCGGGAGTGGAAATGTGCTACGTTGGAAGTACCAGAATGACAGTAGCCGAGCCCTCGCCGAGCAGATGGCTCCGCATTGCTTTAGGTCGCCTTCTTGTTTAATTTTTCAAATTTTGAGAACCATTTGTTCTGCCTCCCTGGATGAGAGAATGTGAGGTCGTAAGAAGGGTGTCTATGAAGAACCGTTGCTCTGTTCCGCTCCTGTCAGATTTTGGTGGTCTGGAATGTTCCAGAAATGGGGCACGCATGAATGTGTCCTTTGTTCCAAAACAGGTCAGTCCATTTTTCTGCCTTCAGTAAACATGGCGTATTGATTAGAATCAAATATTTTGGTGTGGGGCCGTGCAAAGGGTGCATTTCCAACTCTACTGCTCAAGTACCCTGCGGCCTTAACTAAAAAATAGCGGCTGTCCTCCCAGGTGTTAGCACATGCCAAGCTTTATACTTATCGTCTCATTTAATTGCCCGAACCACTCTTGGGAGTGAGCACTCTTAATAACCCCAGTTAATCCTGGCCACAGAGACGCAGAGATGTTCAATAACTTGGCCAAAGTCACACAGCTGATAAAACGCAGAGCCTGGATGTGAACTCAGGTTGTCTGTCTCCTGAGCATGAGATTTAAGCAGCTCTCTTCCATGACTCAGCTTTAGCTGTAAATTGCGGGGAATGCATTCAATCCTCTTTCCAACCTGAAAAATCTTTGCTTCTGAGGCTGAGACTCTGGTAGTAGTTTTGAGGCATTTGTGTGCATGCAAAAGACTCAGGTGAATAAGGATGAAGCAGGGCTGAACCAAGGAGATCACGAAGCCAGGTCCAAGATTCCGGCTCCTGCCTCTTGGGTCCTTGCTTGCGTCTTGCGGTCCTGGCATCTGCTACTTTCCTTGCCTTGACGGTTTGCAGAAATAAGAGCCCGCAAGTGCATATCCCCGCCGCCAGCCCCCCACCCCCCTCCGCTGGACGTCTTTCCCCTCTGTATGAGAAAAGGAAAATGAAACCCTTCTGGTCGCCTGGTGTTAACCTCAAAGCAGCCTCACATCTCTTTTCTCGTTTTATTCACACAGGAACCCTGTGTGGACAGGGAGGGAGAGTCCCATTTTACAGATGAGGAAACAGACAGAGACAGGTTGAGAAAGCTGATCTCAAGGTCACATTTCCCTCTCCTGCCTCCTACGAGTGTTTCCTGGGTCCTTCCTCAGGGTTTTTCCTACTTTACTGTAATCATCTTAGCAAATGCCTTTGAATGCTCCCAGCCGCCTCCCACACTGTTGCCACTGCTAGATTAGTAATAAATACCCAGCATAAAGATAGCCGCCTTCCAGAAGGTGCCCTCGGTGTGTCAGGAACTGTGCTCGGGGCTTTCACATTTGTTTGTCCCTACTCCCCACAATATCCCTTTGAGATATAGAGCATTAAGATGCCCATTTTACAGATGAGGTGCCTGAGGCCACACAGCCCCAAGCTGACACTGGCATATCATACACAGCTAGGAAGTGGTAAACCCAGCATCTGTGTGGGTTAACACAGGTTGTCTGAGGTCCCCTCCCTGGCTGAAGCCTTGGGGGACTCCTGGTCACGATGCCCTGCCTCTGCCCCTCCAGCCCACACACCAGCTCCACTAACTTCATTGGCAGCCACGGTCAGCCACCTGCTACTCTCTGCTCAGACCATGCCCTTCCCGTGGACCTCACCCCTCTGCTCCCTTCCCTGGAATTCACACCCCCTCCCACCCATCCTTCAGAGAGCAGGCCAAAGCCACCTCCTTCGTGCAGACCCAGCGTCTTCCGCACCCTTCTCCCCACCCAAGCGTCACTCTGTCCCGGGGCACCCTGTACCTCTCTCCATTCTGGCATAGGTCATAGGGTGTCTCCGGCACCTGAGGCAGCCTGTAGATCGAGGGACACAGGACAGCAGGGAACAGCATGGCTTATGGAAGGAGTGGAGAGTGTGTGCCCGCCAGAGGGCATTCTGGTTCCTCGTTGTTTTTTAAAACACCATGCCAGCCCAACAAACCACTCTGTGGCCATTCAAACCACGAGCCACCAGGATGAGGCTCCTGGGAGCCCCTCGGGACTCCTGTGCTTTACTACATTGTCGGTGCTTACATGAGGGAGGGAAGGGAGGGAGGAAGAATTTACCTTCTCGGGCTGCCATGACCCAGAGCAGGTGGCTGAGGCAACAGAAATTTTTCCTTCTCACAGTGCTAGAGGCTGGAAGTCCAAGCTCAAGGTTCCAGCCAATTCTGTGTCCGGTGAGGACCCCCTTCCTCACTTGCAGACAGCCACTTCTTGGCGTGTCCTCACAAGGCCTCTCCTCAGTGCACGCACATGGAAAGAGACAGCAAGCTCTCTGGTGTCTCTTCTTGCAAGGACACGACTTCCGTGGGGCCGGGGCTCTTATAGGGCTGCCATCTCCAGAGACAGTCACACTAGGGGTTAGGGCTTCAGTATGTGAATGTGGGAGGGGAGGGGGGCCTAAACATTCACTCCCTGACACACAGCATTCCAGCTCACTTGATCCACAGGTATTTCCTGTGTCCTTATGTGGGAATTCTGGAAACATTGAAAGCAAGCAGCAGAGACCAGTGATCAAAAGCATTGGCTTTCTTATCAGAGAAACTCATGTTTGAAACCTCCCTCGGGCACTTACTCTCCAAGTGGCCTCGGACAGCCTACTCAGGTTCCTGACTGTAAAATGGGGACATGACACAACCACACGGCATTTGAGGATGAAGCGAGATTAATGCGTATCCGCCGTGCCTGACAGCACTCACGAGTACATTCGGGGACTATTTACTGAGCACGTACTCTGTTCTGGGCGCTCTGCTGGGTGCTGGGAATCCAGGACGAGCAGATCCCTTGTCCTCATGCTCCCTGGAAGAGCCAGCTAATGAACAAGTGAGTCTGGGATCAGATAACACACAGGTTATCGATCCTTTGCCAAGGGGTCCTGGGCTCTAAGGAAATAAAACAGGTGGCAGAAGAAGGGCAGCGGGGGAAGAAAGCCCTGCCTGGGGAGGCGACTTTGTCCTTGTCCGGAAGCTGACGGCCACACAGAGACTCGGCTCCGAGTTGCAGTGGAGGGAACAGCAAGCACAAAAGCCTGCAGGTGGGCCCGCTCGGTGACGGCACGAGCTGTTGATACTCGCCGTGATGGTTGTGCTTACTCTCGTTTGTGGGCCCACCCTCGGGGGCCACCTCCCTTGTGGGGACACAGGGCCTCTGCCCAGCCCTCCAGGGTGCAGTGCCCCCCTACAGCGGGCCTTCCGAGAAGGGCAGCTCAGTGAAGGCTGGTGTGCTCAGGAGGGCCTACTGGCGCAGGGAGGAAGGAGGAGGGGGAGGGTGTGTGGGGAGGGAGGGAGGCCGCATTCCAGAGGAGGGGGAGTTTGGGTTGAAGAGCCTGACATCTGAGGTACCCTCAAAGACCGCCCAGGCCAGAGCCAGGTCTGAGAGGAATGCCCAAGGCGCCATGTGGGCTGACAAGGGCAGCAGTGGCCTCCATTGTCACTGCCAGCTCGAGAGAATGAGCTCCCCGCTCAAGATGTAAGGCCCTGGGCGGAAATCCAGCTTTGTGAGTCACAACCAGATGCACATCTTGTCAGAGAAAACCATGGCCGCAGAGAACTGGTCATGGTTTCCTGGAAACTTCCTGAGTGTCGGGGGAGGGGCTCTCCGAGGATGGGTGCCAGCCACAGCTGAGAGAGGAGGATGTGCCCGGGGCCCAGGCTGGTGGCCTGGAGCTGTGCCTCGCAGGGTCCTCAGCCGAGCCTTCCGGGGCCCCCTGCGGGTGTCAGAGCCTGAGGCCAGGGGACTAGCTGAGGCCCATTCGGGGGTCTCTGTCTCCCCTCCCACAGCATGCCCCTCATGCGGGTGTGGGAAGAGCAGCTATGCCGGGAGAGGGGCCCCCTGAGTCCTCATCCCACCAACTTGGATTCAAATCCAAGGACTTCCACCAGCACAGCGTCTCTGGCCCTCAGTTCTCTTGTCTGCAAAGTAATGGGATAATTTGGGAGCTCTCCAAGGTTCCGCCCAGCTGGAATATTCGGGCACTTCCTTCATTTTCCTCCCTATAGATAAAAGAAACTGAAGCCCAAGAGCAAGAAGCTTGCTCAGAGCCAACCCCATTGCAGGTGGGCCTGGAGCTCCTGCTCTGGCCAGATCTGCACCCCTCCACCCCTTTCTCCAGTGTCCCTCCTTCTCGCCCCAATCTTCTCGTCCTGGACACCTCTTTCCCTCTGTTCTTTCTGCCTGTGCTTCCAGCCTGCCAGACAGAGGTTCAGCCACCCCAAGAAAGAGGTTCTCACATGGGGGTGGTAGGTCCCAAATCAGAACCAGAATGGGGACTCCCAGGACCATCGGCCACCTGTGTGTACTAGCTGGGATTAAGCAGGCAGGACCTCGTCCGGCCGCCTCCTGCCTGAATCCTACGCATCCTTCAATCCAGCTAAATAACACCTCCCCCAGGAAGCCTTTCTGGATCACTCCAGCCAGAGTTATCACCTTACCAAGCCTTCACCACCCATGCCACTTTACAACCCTGCTGTTGGCATTCTCACTTACTTTTGTCGTAATTATTTGTGCATACATCATAGCTCCTCTGTGCAATTCCAAACTCACTGAAATCAGTAACCAAATTGCCTACCAACAGCCTCCCTTCGACATCTGGTGCAGTGTTTGTATTCTAAGTGTTGGATAGATAATTGTGGAATAAATGGAGTTTCCTTTCTTCATTGCAGAAGGGTTCTTTCCTTTCAGAATGAATGGCTGGGTGTGTAAGAGCATCTGTTCTAGAGCTACATTGGGTTGAATCTTAGCTCCGCCATCTGCACACTGTGAACCTTGGGCGAGTTACTCACACTTTCGTACCTCAGTTTCCTCTCTTGTAAAAGGAGGCTCATTGCAATCACCCCACCAACCGGGGTGGCCGTGAAGATTAAACTAGTCATGCGTGGAAAGTGCTTGATAGAGTGCCCAGCACAGACTTGAGCCAGTAAATGAAGTTGTTCAATTTCGGCGATCCTCTATGCAAATTTTTATTTGAGGTTTTGGAATATATGTTACACTGCCTTGCAGAATTTGAGCTTGGCTTGAGGCAGGTGCTAAATCCTTTTTAATCCTTGCATCCATTGAACCTGCATCAGGTATTCGATGCCCATTGTAGAAGCTCCCCAGGCCCCTGGAGTAGGAGTGGGGAGGGAGAGATGGGCCCCTGGAGCTGGTGAAACTGCTCGCCAGCCTGGGGCTAGCAGCTACGTTAAGCGCTTTTATTCAATTCATGTGACTCGACAAATTTGGAATGTGTTAGGGAGAGTTTTTCCAGCTATGAGTCAGTACATTTATGCTCCCTCACACACACATAAAAAAATTTAAAAAGAAAAAGAGTTTAGCGAGAATCATTTATGAGTGCAAAGTGGAAATCTGTGGAAATTTTATTTTGACCCTGAAGGCAAGTAATACTTAAGAATTTAATAAAGGGCTCAAAACAGGATGCAGTGGAGGAAAAAAAAAAAAAACACACAGCTAGCTGCCTTTTCCTTGTATGTTCTCAGCCACTGTGTTGCACAGAGGAGGGTCTAATCGGCATGGCTTTATTAAGCACCTCCTGGATACCCAGATTTGTGCTAAACATGGTGGGGGAAAGAAGGGAAGCAGAACCAGCATTTATTAACCACCTCTTATGTGCCAGATAATCATGACAGGAGGGGAAGAAACCTGTCTTTAAGTTGAAGAGGGAGTATGGGAGAAAATGGAAGAATTGTATTCAGACACATGGGTTCAAGCCCAGCACCCTACATTCATAATATCATCTAATCCCCATCGTATCCGTTTATGGATGGCAAAACTAAGGCTCAGAAAACTTTAAATATTTTGTCTCTGGACACAAAACTCGTAAATGTTAGAAAGCATATTCTAAACTGGGTCTGCCAGTCTCCCTATGAGGGTTAAATTAATGTCCACAGGAGCTGTGTTTCCTACGGGGGGAGGGCGGGGGGCGGGGCGGGGAAGGCAGACATCCCTGTTCTGGGAGACCATGTCTGCCTATCGTAACCCCGTACAGCCTTCCTGCAGACCAGTCTCTTCAGCCACCTTCTGTCACTTGCTTTTAAGTCCTGCCTGTTAGGGATTATCCAGAACCTGCTTCTCATCCAGGCTGATCCTCTTTGCTGTTGTTTATTTTAAATAAAGAAACCACCACCCGCCCAGAGGGCCTGTGTTTCCAGCTCACTTTCCTCTCTTTTGCAAGGGCTCATTTTCATAGAATCCCAATCTCCAGGGAGCTGTGTTTTTCCCTGTGAAACATGAGCTATAATCAAAGGTGTATTCATCCCCAAGCATCTGCCCGAAGCCCCCGGAGCCAGGGTTCCCCGAGGTCTGACAGAAGGAGGCTCAGGCCAGGTGCCCGGGGACAATTTTTCCCTACACAAATCAGATTGCCCTGTGGTTGGCCTTTGTAAAGATGGCAGGGTCCCAGGGATGCCTCTCAGACTGCTGGAGGATGTGAAGGGGGCCCGGGAGTCAGCAGGACTCCGCTGTCCACTCAGCAATGACTTGTGAGAGAAGCCATGTGCCAGGTCCTGCAGACACAGAGAATCCAGCTTTTTGACGAGTTCCCATCCCTCAGGTAGAAGGAGCCAATGTCTTGAAACACCTGCAAGTCCCTGAAAGATCTGGCCCTTGCTCTTTCTCTGGCCTGCTTGGCTCCGGCCACTCCAGCTGGCTTCCGGTATCTGTATCCAACAGGGACCCCCCCACACACACCCCCTTCTCCAGCTTTTTCGTCTTCCTTCCTTCTTTGCTTTTCGGATCCACCCCCCTTCTGCTGTATTCCCATGTGCCCCTCCTGGTGAACTTGCCACCATGGCCATGGGCTTTGGTTGGCACCATAATATGATCGAAGTCTCCAGCTCCAGCCCAGCTGCAAGGGCTCACCTATCTCCCCAGACAGTGGTGAGCAAAACAGACCCTGCCCTGCCCAGGACTGGGCACCTCTTCCTGGAGTGTCCATTGTGCTCAACAGTTTTGAAGAGGAAGTATTTGGAAACAAGTAACAGATCAATTCTAGAGTAGAATTCAGCATGCTTATTCAAGATGTCAAGCTGTGCCCACATACTTTGGGGAGGTTAGGAACTCAGCATCCTCTGTGCTTTTGAGGGGGTTCTTAGTAGAAGAGTAGATTGGGGTTGGAGGAGAGATGGCCCAGTTTGCCAGCAATTTCAGCCATAGAGCCAAAATTTAAGAGTCTGGGGGCGGGGCGGGGGGAACCTGGAAAGACTGTATCTGGTCCGGCCAGAGTTCAAACCCCAGTGCTGGAATTTGACTTTTGTGACTTGGGGCGGTGTATTTGATCGCCGGAAGATTCAGGTTTCCATCTGTATAATGGGTGCATGGATGCGTGCTCCTCAGATTTGCCGTGGGAGAGAGAGAAGGTATGTGGAGGACTCGGCTCAGTGCCTGGCACAGAACGAGCGCTCAGGCCATTGTGTTAGTCACCGGCTAGTGATGCTCTTTTGAATGAAAGGCTGTTGTTGGTGACCAGGGTGAAACATTTTCTGGAACAAAGACAGGCAACTGAAGACTGCACCTCCAGTTTGCAGAATGATGGCCACACAGAAGTGGCTTGTAGCTTCCCACCTTTTTTGTGCTTGACCTTCCTCTCGTGTCCAGTCTGGACTGGCCCTGGCCGGAGCCCCTCCACCCCCCTCCCCTGTATACCACGGGTTCCTCGCCCTCTCCTCAATATGAGGCCATCACCGCAGGACATAATGACCTGTTTACCGGACCTGATGTTTCTTACTCATCTGCTAAATGTTTGCTGAATGAAGAAATGGAATGGGAGTGACCGTGGCAGGGTCGGGGGTGGGGGATGTGTTTTTCTCCTACAAACCGTTCAAGTAGCCTTTCCCTTTTCCGCCCTTCAGGTGTCTAGCAATCCAGTAGGCTTAAAGTAGGCCACCAGGGGAAGACGGGGGAACTGTAAGGGAAATCTTACAGGCAGATTTTTCTTTACTGGGATTTTGCTCCATATGACCGGCACTTTCTGGTGAAAGGAGTCCTGAGCCAGGAAGACTGGAAACGTGTGCACATTTAGAGCTTGAAGGACATCAAAATGTCCTTTAATTCATGTACAGTGCTCACCATTAGAGCTGCCATTTTCCATGTGCAGGAACGGTGTTCGGCACCAGGGCGTTGGACACCCCCATGCCAGCCCAAGGAGGAGGTTCTGTTAGAGCCCCACTTGGCTGGTGAGGCAGCCGAGGTCCTGAGGAGAGGAGTGATAGGCGTGCAAGCACCGAACAAGCATGCGAGACTCAGACTCGGATGTCCTGTCTCCGAGACCAGTACTCTCCCCCATGCTGGTTAGGATCAGGTGTCTTGTGGGTGATGGTACAGTGCGGGGTCTGAGGATAAACAGGGAAAATAGGACCGACTGGCTGAGACTCCTCCCAGCTCTGGGAATAATTCACTGTGCAACCCCACGCAAATTGCTCTACTTCTCTCTGCTCAAGAAGAAGCACCCCACCGGCTGAAGGATAATAATAAATATCATCAGTAATAAGAGTAGCTAACGTACCTGCTGACAGGATTCTCAGCATGTTACGTGTGTTGCCTCCCTCGGTCCTACAGGGTGGGTTGGGGCTAATTAGGGGAAGGGGAGGACAGAGCATTGAAGGAAAGGGATTAAGGAGAGCCGTGTGGTTGCCCAGGGCATGGGGGATTCAAGAAGCTTAGGAGTCAGTCAGTGAGCCCAGAACACAGCGGGGCAAGGTAAGGCAGGGCGAGATGAGCGGGGGGGGCCAGACTTTGCAGGGCTTTGGAAGCCCTGGGGTAAGGAATGTGGTCTCTATCCTGAGACAAATGAGGGATCCATGAGCTGCACCCCCACTCCCTGGCCCACCTCTGCACACACTGTCCTTTCTCATACTCAGACTAGAATTTATCTTCCTCTTTTTTTATACTGTGAGTTTCCTAAAGGTGAGGACTGGGTCTTATTTATTTATGTCTCTCTGGTCCTTAGCACACAATTGGGTGTATATAGGTACTCCATAAATGACTGTTAATCAAATGTTTAATATACTCAGGATTTAGTATTAACATATTCCATATTTAATAAGTAGATATCAGTACCTGTAATGCAGCTGACATAATGAAGGCGTTTCTGCTATAAAATGATAGATGCATTCCTGTAAAACCTTGCATTCCAAAAAATTCAAAAATCACAGCGCTCTGGGGGACCATTGGGGGACAGCAGAGCCCTCATGACCCACCCGAGTCAATCCTAGTGAGGATACAAGTGCAGTTCAAAGGGCATGCTAAATTGTGAATTAAAAAACTACATCAGTAACCTAGGGTCTGAGTCACTGCCTGGGCTAGATTTTACAAAGGAAGAGGGGGCTTGATGGGAGGGGCTGGGGACGGTTGGAGGCTGGGAAGGCAGAAAGGGACAGATGCCTTTCTCAGAAATTCCAGGTAGAAGGGCAGCTGCAGCCTTTGCCACCGGGTAGCAGAGATAGATGGGCTAGCCCATGGCCTTTGCACAAAGACCCGAGAGACCTGAGCAACAGGGGTTGCTAAGACAGAGCACGTGGCCACGCTGAGCCGAGAGGCGGGGTATGGCACAGGTGGGCGTCTGGACAGCCAGGAGCCCTCCTGGCTTGCTGCACTCAGCTGTGTCCAGGGGCTTTGCATCCAGTTGCCGTCATGTGGAGCAAAACATTAATGTGCTGGGAACATTTGCCTATGAGCCTCCGCGACCTCCTGATTTTACTGACGTCATCCCCCACCTTCTGTGAGCTAATCTGCCTTAGGGAAGACAGTGCAGTGGAAGGAAAGATCTAACGTGTAATATGTGAGTAACTGATAAACCAAGCACGCCAGCTGGCCAGTTTCCATGAAGAAAGGTAACCGTCACACCCCCCTGTGTGGGTTGTGGACCATTTTCCTCTTGGCCCATGAGTCTATTCCATAAACGCATTCTGTGAGCAGAGTGTAAAGCAAAGCCATATGGAGCTGGGCGAAACTAGGTAAGAGCATCATAAACCTGTGACGTGACGGCTCTGCCCGCCAGGAGCAGCTGAGCTGTAAGAGGACCTCAACCCCAACCTGCCCAAAAGCTGGGACCTCAGGAAAATCACTTAACCTCTCTGTGCCTCATTTTCCTCAACTGGAAAATAGTACTGGTGACCCTCCCCAAGTTCTTTTAAGGAGCGATTAGCTAATGGATGAAAAGCTCTTTCTAAACTCTAAAGGGCTTTACAGAGTATTGGCCTTCCTGCACATCAGTGCCTGAGATACTAAGGTTCGATGGTCCCCTGGGTACCTCTTCCGCTGGATGGTTAGTTCTAAGTACAGGGGCCAGAGAGCTAAACTCCCTGGAATCGGCATAAATTAACCACTGGGATTAATGTAGAAGCTTGACTTTTCCTGCAGGAAGGAGGCCCAGCACCTTCAACTGGAAAATTTTCATGGGCCCTCACAAAAGTGGGGAGGAGGGGAGCCAGCCTGCCATGTGCAATGCCTCCCTCCCTGAGTGCTCTCCAGGGACCCTTCCCGCTGTGGAGCCTGAGGTCATCCACCCACCCCTGGCCCACTGCCCTTCCCTTAGCCCTCCCACCAAGCCGGGCCTGCCGACCCCTTCTGCTCCCCCAAGGTCACGCCGTGAAAAGGAACACTGGGCTTGGATCGGCTCTACCACTTACTGGCGGTAAGACCCCCGTAGCCAAGTTGTGGCTTCTTGAGCCTCTTTGACTCACCTGAAGAATGGGCTATGACTTCCTTCCTTCCTTCCTTCCATGGTTACGGATGCATATTACTACACCTTCCAAGACTGCAAAGGAGAACTCTGCAGACTTTAGTGAGCCCGGGAATCACCCAAGGAGCTTGTTAGGAAGCAGGTTCTGACTCCGTAGGATCGGGTGGGGCCTGAGACACTTTTTCCAGCAAGCTCCCAGGTGATGCGAGCTTCCCTTTGAAGAACAAGAATACAGAGCAGGTGTATACAGCGCCCGGTGCGTGGTAACACGTCCGCAGAAACTATTGCGGTGAAGATTCTTCTCCCCCCACCTCCACCCCCCTCCAGTCAAAAGGTTCTTCTTTGCCAACAGGCAGAGATGAAGAGAGAACCCTCTGCTCACCTCAGAATTCTTAGGGAAACAAGAGAAAACAAGTTTCGCTTTGGAGGCAGGCTGGGTGTGGGGAGTGAGGAGCACGGCCTGCATGGCTCATCAGCACGCTGATCCACGCTCCCACGTGCGCTGCAGGTGGGCCTCTGCCGGCTGCAGAAACCTCTAGAGCTCAGGCCTCAACTTGCCATGCTGGGAACGCAGCCTCTGAGCCGGGCACACGCCTTATTCCTCCGGCTACAGCTCTCCTGAGGAATTTTCAAAGCACACACAGGGTTCGCTTGGCAGGAGTCTCCCAGGATATAAATACGCATTTGGGGCTTTTGTTTGAAGGACTGCAGTATCTTTTTGACTTGAGGCCTGCGCACAGGGCTTTTCCCCTCACCTTCATCAAAATGGAACCGCACCCAGCCAGCCGCTGCTAGGAGCCGACTCCAAAGACTCCAGGAGAGCCGGAGTGAGGTGCAGGAGACACCTCCCCACCCCGCCCCATCTGATCCTGCTTTTGGTTTCCCTCTCCTGAAAGGCCTGTTTCTCCACGAGCTGCTGACTCACCCAGGGTGAGGGTCTTTCCCCCTCCCTGCACCCTTCTCAGCATCACCACAAAGCCCAGAGGTTTTGAGGTCGGTTTAATGAGCAGCTTCGTCCTTCCCAGTCCTTCCCATTTCCCTTTCCTTTCCCATACGGTCTCTCCATCCCAGTCCCCCGGTGCCTCCAGGCTGCCTGGAAAAAGAGTTGGATACCTCGTTGCTCTGCCCTGCTTTTAATATTGAGTTTGTCTTCTTTGTAGGACTCGACACCCTGACTGCTCTTGGAGTCAACGTGTACCAAGATTCCCAGGATGTAAGCAATCCGGGGCTGGTGAGTGACAACGTGCTGGGCGGAGGATTTCAAGGAGGGAAAGGGGATGCGTAGGGGGAATGGGGGGGGCCAGACCTGGAGCCTGTTCAGGGGCAGCTGGCTTTCGTAGCTCGGACTCTGCTTCCCTGCAGATGCACCTAGAAGTGGCACAGTGCAGAGAATCCAGGGGTGAGTCCCCTGGCTTTCACTGGGGCCCTGCCAGTCCCTCCCTAGAAGCAAACCGAGTCTGTACAGCCTGGGTTTCCGTTCTCTGCTCAGATGACAATAGCTCGGATGCACCATCCAGAGGGCCTGTGCTTGGAACTGTGTCCAGGGAACCTCTAACCAGGGTTAGGGAGATATTCTTAGAACAGAGAGGGAACTACCTGGTTTACAGGTTTGTAACCCCTAGCCCTGAGGGGACCTGACCAATGAGAGGTGAGAAAACCACCTTGCACAAAGGGCCGTCGTCATTGGAGAACGGGCAGCTACTGACTCAGCCTGAGGACGAATTCCTAACGAAAGAGGTTATGCCGGGGTGAAACAGGCATCCGCTGGAAGTAGTGAGTTCCCTGTCACTGGAAGAGTGCAAGTGCAGGTTGCCGAAGCGTCGATGTCGAAGGAAGGAGCGGTTTTGACTAGGGCAGTGTCTTACAGACTCTGTTCCTGTGATGACCCGGAACCCCCAGGGGTAGTAGGGTGAGGGGTGGGGGGCTTGTGAGCACGCGCACTCTCTCAGCACCGCCTGTTTGATGGGATTCTGCTGTAAAACTTCGGACGCGATGACCCTCGGGTCTTCCTAAGACCTGTTGTCCGTTGGCCTCAGTGGTTAGACAGCCACACATACCACAACACCTCACGTACGTGGTGGGGTGGGCAACTCTCAAGCACAGGGGCGGTTTTGAGTAGAAGCTCCGGGGAGCCCTGACCCCTGCCAAGACTACCAAAAGATTAACCAGCTAGTCCTACCATCCAGAGCTTTGATCCAGGCCACACAGACCAGAAAAGAAGGGTATGGGGGACGCTGTGACAGGATTCCCCCAGCCCCCAGGCTGTGGGAGGACAGCGAGGGTGGCTTCCTAAGGGGGTCGGGGCGCTTTGGCAAGACCCGGACCACACACTCAAGCTAGCATGAGAAGAATCGCACCCCAGACCCGGGTGGGGAATTTGCACAGGAGGGACACCCACTGTGAATGGGAAGGTCTGAGTAATGAGCCCCCAGGCTTCCTTTGTGCTTTGTGACTGGGTCGTCATCCCCTGGGCCTGGGTCAGCTGCAGCTGTAAATATTTATCAAGGGCCCCTGAGGGCAGGGTGCCGTGGGAGGCCAGAGATGGGTTTGTTCTTTAAGAAACTGACAGCATGGATGAGAATTGAGTTTGACAGTCGTTGTGCATAGGCTGTCTGTTCAGCTGAGTCCTGAGCGCTGTGGGGGGCTGGAGGGTGGGAGACAAGCGATGGGAGGGGAGGCCTGAACAATGCAGTTGAGCCAGGACTTGATGCTTTCTTGGCAAATCTTTAAGCAGGAGTGGGGCTTTGAGGGCATGGACTGTGTCTTTGATTGACAGGACCTGGCACATAGTAGGTGCTCAGTAAGTGATTGTCACTTGACTGGAAGGGAGAGTGATGGGGAGCCATCCAGGGAGGTGATGTCTAGTTAAGGAGGAGTCCGTCCGCCCAGGTTCAAATCCCGCCTCTTCCACTAAGCTGTGGGGGCCATAGGCAAGTTGCTGACCTTATATACCTCAGTCTTCTCGGCTGATAGTGGGATTATGATAACACCTACCACACAGGGTGGCTGGGAGGAGTGAATTAATCCCTGTCCAGCAGCTTGGCCCTGGGCCAGTACATAGTAAGTGCCCAATAAACGTTAGCCCTATTCGTCTTCTACACGTGGGACATGACCCTGGATTAAGGTTCAGTGTTGGGACAGCATGAGGCAGAGGACAGAGCTCTGGGCTGGGAATCAGAAGCCTGGGCTTAACTGGAGGGAGGGGGGACAGGGAAGCGATCACACCCCCTGCACCCACTCTCTAGAATGGAGATGCTGTGAAAAGCTGGCTCCATTTCCCCGGCTCTCTCTCTGACGGGCCCTTGTAGTCCTGGTACCCGTCCAAAGGCAGGGGCCGCTCAGCCATTTATTACTTGCTGGGGGCCCTCCTGAAAAGTGGTCTGACTTCTCAGGACCTCCTTGTCCCCCAGTGAACTGAAAACCAGGGCGAGCCTCCTCCTCTTGCAGAAATGATCTTAACAACTCGAAAAGCACTCTACGGAAGAAAGATTCTGTTGATGCAGATGGAACATCATTTAAGACTTGAGTTTGGGTGGCATGATCTTAAGCCTCACAGCCAATGCCCCCTTCCCCATCCCTTACCCGGTGAGGTCTGGCTGCCTCTTCAGGTGGGAGACTGATTCTCAGGATGATGCTTCGCTTTGTAAAAGTCACCAGTCAACACCAGGACTCGTAGCAGGGTTCAAATAAAAATTGCACTTGCCTGAACTGGGTATAGCTAGCATCTGCTGAAATCCAAGCCTCACACTCCACAAATGCCCATATTTGCCCCACAGGCAGACCTAGAAGAATCTAGACTGCGTTGCCAAGAAGGGCCCCCGGGGGATGGTTTGGGTACCCACCAATAAGAGACACCTAAGCAGCTTGGATTGCCAGGAAAGCGGGAGACTACAGTAGGCAGGCAGGCTATTCAAGGGCCTGTGCTTGCCAGCCCATTCAAGCAGCCACCTCTGAAACCCTGTCCGGGGCGGGGTACCTTCGCCCAGGGTGCTCTCCGGGCTGTTGGGGTATGGGCCAAGTGCCACAGGCAGAGCGAGCCCCGCGTCTCCAACAGGGTCAAGGAGTGCCCACCGCACGTGTGTGTGTCACACAGGTGTGGGGAGCCCAGAACCCAAAGGAGAACAAGCGTGCGGAGAGGCAGGGTGATGGTGTTCTAGGCAGGGTAGCATAGGGATCAGGGAACAGAACTCAAAACAGGATGTCAGGCAGTAAGCAACAGAGAAGGCTGCAGTCAGCCTACAAGTAGTCAGGGACCTAAGTAAAGAAACGCCAGGCTCCTTTTATGGAGACCCAAGCATGCGTCTAAGTGCCTTAATGAGCGAGAATGACCCCTCCACTGGGGCGCTTGAGGGCACAAAGTATGCTCGCAGAAGATGCTAGGACGCGTGCGTCAAGTGACCAAAAGTAAGTGTGGGCGAGGTCCCCCAAAGCCCCACACTAAAGGGGCAAATCCCCCATCCCTCCCATGGATATTCAACCCCTCACTTTAACCTCCCTATAAGTAGGTGAGACCCCAGCCTCCTGGGGCCGCTCCCTCTCCGAGCCTGCAGGCACTCCCTTCTTCAGTGTGTACTTTCCCTTTCAACACAGTCGCATTTGCCTGAGACATCTATTAGTAGTAGGCATTAGTAGTAGACCTGGACTATAAATGAGCTTGCTCAGGGGCTTGCCTTTCACCTCCCCTGCCCATCACACTGCGACCCTAGATGGATAGTAGGACTGTAGTGTGAGCCACATCATCTAGGGCACAGGCACTGCCCCTGTGCCTACGGGATCTTCAAAAATGTCTAGCGTTTTGCCAAGTGACCCCCACTTCACTTCTCCCTTTAGTGGGAAGGGGCCAGGGATGCGGGGCTTTCCTGGGCAGCTTAAAAGGGGAGGCATTCAGAGGAAAGAAGCCCCAGTCCCTGGCTCTGTCATGCCTGCAGCTTCTCTCAGCTTCTGTGCCACCTCTGTTTAGATGAGGTACCCGGGCTCGGGCAGGGACGGTAAGGAGATTTCATCTTCTGGACTCCGATCAATTGCTCATGGCTGCCGGGACAGGGCGCTGAGAAGGATTCCGAGGAATATCCAAGAAATCGTGTGCTGCAATGGATTAGTGATGTCTGCTGAGGGAGCAAGAAAGAAGACCTGTAGCATCCGGGCCAGTTTTTGGCATCCCTGCACAAAGCAATTTCTTTTTTTTTAATTATTTTTTTTTTAAGATTTTTAATTTATTTATCTGAGAGAGAGAATGGGAGACAGCATGAGGGGGGAGGATCAGAGGGAGAAGCAGACTTCCCGCTGAGCAGGGAGTCCGATGTGGGACTCGATCCCAGGACTCCAGGATCATGACCTGAGCTGAAGGCAGTTGCTTAACCAACTGAGCCACCCAGGCACCCACAAAGCAATTTCTAAAACCACTCACTCCCTAGCCCCATACTTCGGGATTTTCTATCAGCAGCCTTGTTTTGCATCAGAGAGGCAAAGCACGGCCCAACTTCATTAATCTGGACCACGTTGGAACCAACCCGAGTAAGTGAGAAGTCTTCATCTTTGGGTATCTCCTGCATACAGGAGCTTTGTTACCTTTCAGTGAATGGAATCAAATGAACTAGCAACTAGTTACCTGGAGTCAGTGCAGGGGACCACAGTGATCTGTGCTTAGCAAGTCTGACCACGCGGCTGAGCGTGCCTGACCCGTTCTCCTAGGACGTTTACTCCGTGCGCTGACGATGGATACGACCGAAACTCCAATGAAAGCAGGGTGTTTTTGAGGTAGAAAATCATTCAATGGGCAGCTTGGCTTCTATTTCAAATTGCCAGAGAATTTGAATTAGACTTGGCTGCACTCTCTGGGAATAAGCTGTTTTTTGCAGAATTCTATGCACAAGATGAGACAAAACAGTCTAGAACTAGATTTTCCCTGAGTTTCCTGATCTGTAAAATGGGGAAATAATACACCCCAGAGGGCCATCCGGGAGAGTAAGTGAGATAAAATGCGGAAGAGACCTCGCCGGCAATCTTGCTCACAAAAAGATGGTCAAAAAACTGCTATTTCTTCTCCCCCGTACCACCTCCTATCTATAGTCCCCCTGAAAGCATAGCTTTCTTCTTACAATATGTTCGAGAAAATGCTGTTACAGATAGATTTTTTTTAAATAGCATCATACTTTTCAAATGACTCCTGTTAGTTTTTTTCAGAGGCTTTTCCTTTTTATTCTCAATGATTTTTCAATGGGAAAGGTCCACTTAAACCTTCAACTTGAGTTGCTCTTGGTCCTCTGGGTGGAGTAGCGGATGCTCCCAGGGTCCTGACAGGCATGTGCATGAAGGCTTTGGTCACAGGTCTCTCCAGAGGACGCTGAACCACACAGTGACCAGACGGTGTCCACATCTTCCCTTGAACTCAGCAAATGTCAACACCCAAATGCCACACCCCCTATAGGGAGAGACAGGACAGTGAAGGTGGTCAAATGTCAGGTTGATACCAAGTGAATTTGAGTGTGGGCATGCCAAAGGAGGGGAATCTACTTGTTAAAAATGGGCAAGAAATTTGAAATGGAGCTCCAGTTTCAGCCTTAGCCCCTGAGAATTCTTCAGGAGAGCGTTGAGGTTCTCACTTAAAAAAAGAAAAATCAAGACCAATTAAATCTATGTAAGGCAGGGAGAGGAACCCACATGGCTGGTGGAGCAAGACCCTTGGTCACAGAAGCCAAGGGGTGGGAGAGCAGGCCTGGGAATCCCAGGAGAGTTCGTAGGACTCCTGGGTTGTTGGCTGAGAGGAGAGGTTCTAAGGGGGCAACTGGCCTCCTGGAGCATCTGCCCCATCTTCTCTGGCCTGGGCCTGGACAACCTCATGCTTCTCTTTTATCCTTTCTCCTGAGGCCTGGAGCAGAATGGCTCTGTAGCCCAAGCCCTGCTCCCCTGCCTGAGGAGCCTCCTTTGCCCCACCCCAGGAGAAGGCCTGGCCAGCAGTCAGCCCAGGGCCCCATGGGGAGGGAAGGAGGAATGGGTCCTTCTAACCCCCTGTACCTCCACTCCCTGTGTCATGACCCTGCTGTGGGTCCCTCTCCTCATCCTTGTCCAGCCTCATCTCGTCGTTCTTGAGGATGGGGCTGAGAGTGCTGTGGGGACACGGTTGGGGCGGGGGGTGGGGGGGCTTGAGGTCAGAGGGCGTGGCCAGCAGAGGCTCGCCTGAGGAGCCATCACCTGGAGGCCCTGGGCAGGCAGGGGTGTCACCTCAGCACGTCCGGCAGCTTCCTCTGAGGCTCTTGTCCCCTCTCTGGATTCCCATGGACCTTGCGGTCCCAGCACCCAATGTGAAGCACCACTCCAGGGTCAGGAAGACCGTGCACTTGGGAGCCGGACTGGCTTGGTTCAAATCCCAGCTCCACCCTTGCTAGCCCCTGATCTTGACCAAGTTATTTAACTTCTCTGTACATCAGTTTCTTCATCTGTAAAATGGGCCGCCTCACAGGGTAGTTATGACTACTGAGTGTATGGAATGTGCTTAGAACAGGGACTGGCACGGAGTTAGTAAATCAAAATCAGTTAAGTAAATCAGAGCAGAAATCAGTGTGTCCTGTGACCCCCGGATTGACACCGAGACTGTGAGCTTCCCACCCCCAGAAACAAAGTCCTTCCTTCTGCCTGTGGTTTTCCCAGGAGGCTCTCAACTGGAACCCGAGGGAGGGGAAGAACTTCTGCAGATAGGGAGGCAGGGGAAGCATGCGCAGCGGGGCGGAGGGAGAGGAAGTCTGGGACGTTTGGAGGATGCCCGAAGTCCCGTGTTGCCAGAGCATGTGGAGCCTGATCAGGGAGCCCGTGGTAGCTGAGATGGGCCAACGCGGATGAGTCAAAGCCCGGAGAGCCTCAGACGCCGTGCTCAGGATTGGACTACCTGCAGGAAGCAACGAGCAGCTTTCAGAAGTTCGAAACCAAGCGGCTGATGCGATGCAGTCTCTGGTTTAGAAACATAACATGGTCATAGTGCAGAGGGTGGGCCACAGGTAAGACAGACCAAAGGCAGGACAGATGCACAGACAGACGGATGGAGTCAGGAGGCAGCGGCGGAGAGCTGGCCCAGCAGAGAAGGCGTGGCCCTGTAGAGGGACAGTCACAGCAGGGGCGGAGCGAGGGGAGTTGCCCCCCAGGGTACCAATTCAGAAAAAACATTGACTGGCCTTGAACACAGGAAGTGAGGACAGGGGAGTCAAGAGGGAGCCCTAGGCTCCTGGCTTAGGAATCTGAGAGTGATCCTGCTGAGCATGGTAGTGAACAGAGAGGGAGAACGCGCCAGGTGGTACAGAAGGCCCTGGGAACGTAGTATTTGACGCACCCGTCGGACGCCCAGGGACTGGGAGGCAGTGGAGAACAGTGGTGACCCAGGTGGTCTCTGGAGTCCGAATGGCGGGAATCCAAATCCTGACTCAGCCACTTATTAGCTGTGTGACCCTAGAGGGGTCATTTCCTTGTCCAGAGCCTCAGTGTCTTCATCTGTATAATGGGGATTACGCAGTTATTAGCTGCCTGAGAGGCCGTACGGGTCGTACACTAGCATTGGGAGCTATGCCTGGCACAGAGGGAGTGCTCAGTAAGAGCAAGCTTGCACTCAGTAAGAGCAAGCTATGCCTGGCACAGAGGGAGTGCTCAGTAAGAGCAAGCTTGCACGTTAGCCGTGGTCTTGCTATTAATTTCCATGTCATCATCCTAGTGGAAATGTCCAACACGGGCATAAGCAGTTTCAGGCCAGGATGGACTAATTCAGGAGTCATCCACATATAGGTCGGTGGTTGTCAACCTGATGGGGGTAGTCCTGGGGGAGGAAGAGAGGACCATCAGCTGGGTTCTTTTCAAATTATGTCACCCTCCCCAACGCTGGCATAGCCCCCACCCCACCCTCACTGTCCTGTGAAAAATCAATGTGGGCAACTGTCCCCATCACCAAAGGGCGTGTGCCACATCCCTCCGGCCTACTGGGGAGGAATGAAGATGGACAGACAGCTGATGGAGGAGCGAGGCAAGGCCATGGGGTGATTGCATTCTCTCTCGGGGACAGCTCAGAGCAGAGGACAGAACCCGGGGACGCTATCGGCATTTAAGAGGCAAGACCAGAAGAAACCACTCATTCAGGAAACCAAGCTACCACTGTCCCAGGTGCCCTGCTGGACTAAACATGAAGACCCCATTAAGGGTGTGTGGTTTTCCACAAGTCCAGGTGCGAGTTCAAACCACACTCCCATTCAGTGGTGTGTGAGGGGTTTTTTGCTCCTTCCTCCAGCTCTTCTTGCTCCTACTCGAGGAGTAGACTCAGTGTATCTGAGCTGAACAGGAGAGATGGCATCCCACCTTCCCCTACTGTCCGTCTGACCCCTTGCCCTATGGCCCTGCCCTAAACGCCATTCCGTGTTCTTTCAGGGCCCAAAGATTATTGGCCGAGGAAATGGTAACAGTTGAAACTAGTAGGTAACAGTACTTAAGTGGATATTTGATTATATTAGTCAGACTTTTGGTTACCAGCTGGAGATCTGATTCAAACTGATGGAAGTCTAAAACAAAAAAGCAGTTCATGTAATTGAAAAGTCTGAGCTGGTCTGGCTTTGAGCCCAGCTGGATCTAAACAATGTCAGCAGGCTTCGCCTCTCTCCATCTCGAGACTCCCGATTTCTTCTGTGTGGGCTTCGCTCGGGCAGGTTTCCCCCGAAGATCCAGCAGCTTCTCTCGGCAACCCCCACAGGAAGAGGGCTTTGTTTTGGTGGCCATCGCAGCAAGTGTCCTGGAGCAGAGGGGTTCGGGTCACGTGCGCAGGCCTAAGGTTGGTTGGTTGAGCAGCATCAGTGAGCGTACAGAGGAGGCCTGCTCTCGCCCTCCAGCCTGTGCAGGACGCCGTCTCTGCTTCAGGTGGCTCCGCACTGAGGAGGCTTCTCCTTTCCATGGCAAACAGCGTATCCGTTCCCTCTTTCCTTTTGCGGTGGTAACAGACTACTTGGTGCCTGCAGCCACACAAGCTTACAGTCCTGGAGGTCAGAAGTCTGAATGAGCTAAAATCCGTGTCAACAAGATGCATGCCTTTTGGAAGGCTCTAGGGGAGAATTCCATGGCTTGCCTTTTCCAGCTTCTCGAAGCTTCCCTAATTCTTCAGTTCACGGCCTCTTCCATTTTCAAAGCCAGCCATGGCCAGTTGAGTTTCCCTCCTGCTGCCTCAGTCCGAAGCTGATTCTTCTGCCTGTCTTTTCAACCTCTAAGACTCTTGTGATTCACTGTGCCTACCCAGATAATCCAGATACTCTCTTTATTTTAAGGTCAGCTGATTAGCAACCTTAATTCCTCTTTGCCATTTAAAGTAACAACATTCACAGGTTCTGGGGATTAGGGCCTGAGCATCTCTGGGGGCTGGCCTGCCACCGTCATTGTCATAGCTGTGGTGACATCTGGCCAGCACTTGGCACGTCCGGGGCCATTTGCTCACCTCATAACCACCTAGAGGGAGGTACAGCAAATATCCCCCATTTTACCATCAAGGATACTGAAGACCAAAAAGTTCATCATTTCCAAGGTCACAGACTCAGTAATAGTAGAGCTGGGACTGGATCATAGGTCGGCCAGCCCCCAGAGTCTGGCTCTTTACCAGATCAGCTGGTGGAGGATGTCCGGAGTCTCAGAATAACAGAGCATAGAGATTGTTTCCGATGTCGTGGGGGTAGATGGATGGGGTGGTGGCAAAGTTGCCTGGCCCCAGACCCCTGGGTTTATGTGCCGGCTCTGTCCTTTACTAGCAGCGTGACCTTGGCCGGGTCACCCTACTTGTCTGTGCCTCCCTTCGTAAATTAGAACGAACATTGCAGGACAGCAAGGAATCACCAGGGCTGGTTTTATTTTGATTTTTAAAGTCAAACAAATTCCTGGGCCCAAGTTTTTCTTTTTTACGTGTAGCTTCAACCCGCTCTTAGTGGGAGAAGAAGCCATGTATGCGTCGCCTTTCACTTTGCTTTCTCTTTTTTCCTGTTTCCTCATAAGACAGCATGGCAAGGATCAGCCAACTATGCCTATCTCTGAGCAGCCTGTGAGCTAAGAATGGTTTTTATATTTTTAAAGGATTTTAAATATATATATATATATATATATATATATATATATATATATATATGCAACAGAGACTGCATGCGACCCACCAAGCCTAAAATATTGACTATCAGGCCCTTTCCAGAAAAAGTTTGCCGACCTCGGAAAGAACATGGCATGGCAGTAGAGTTGACCAGACCTGGGTGTGGATCCTGCACTGGATGGTCAGGGCCCGATTAGACCTTTAGACCATGAAATCATGGGGCCTCTCTTGGGGCTATTCTTACCGGAGGGAGCAGTGCAGGGGTGATGGTCAGTATGTGATCGGGCATGCACTCTGGCCAAGCGCTGTGGTAAGAGCTTCGTCTGTAATCCCCTCCCTGGCCCTCCGAGTACGCATGGTCATGACTCCTCTGACACATGGGGAAATGAGCTGCTTGGGAGAGCAGGCCACTCCCTCATGAGTGACACAGTGGGAGGAGATGGAGCTGGGATTTGAACCCAGGCATCTGCTCTGCCCCCTTGTTGTTGCCGTTAGTCCTCCTTTCAGGCAAGGAAACCATTGGCCGTGCCTGCCCCCATGTACTTCCTTGACCTCTCTGACTTTCCCTAACTCTCTGGCAAAAGTCCTTCCCACTGTAAAATGGGAGAGTGGGCAGAAGCAGCTCTAATGAGAACATGTAAAATTTTGGTTCCGGCATTCATCCATCTATCCATCTGTTCATCCACCCATCCATCCATCCATCCATCCATCCATCCATCCATCCATCCAGCAAACAGCACAGCACCAGGAACTGGTGAAGGAACACGTCTTCAGCAGTGACAACAGGGGGCAAACCCCAAGTCCCTGGGTCCTCTACATTCATCGTTACAGGGAGGCACACGGGGAAACTCATTAAATTGCACCACGCACTTGATTAATATGCTATAATTCGGGCAGCACCGACTATTGCAGCGCCCCTCCCCCACCCAGTTACCATGACAACATTAGTTTAACAAACAGCTCCTTAATACTTGACAAAAATGATGCTCCTGACAGGCGAGTAGAAGAGCAGCCACATTACAAAGGGCTTCAAGGGGTCTCCGAGGACATTTTTTTACGAAGCCATCAGTTTCCCCTGATCCCCGTAGGCATGCCACCCGCCGCCAGAAAATACAAGTGTTCTCGGGGCTGGGAGCCCACCTGATGCCAGGCCCCCGTTCCACGCAGCAACTGAGAGTCGTCACTTCTTTAATGCAGAATGTCACAACGGCTCCGTGAGGACGGGTAGCGTGATAGCATTATTAAACGCTTCTTTGTACACCAATCTACTAATTTCACCCCTGCTCGCCTGAGGCTGCTGAAAGCCTTGTTTGCTTCCTGTGTCTTGAATCCAGCTGGATTGTGAGACGGCGTGTGGAGAGCCCGGAGCCACTGTGAGAAGGAGCTCGTTTCCTCTTCAAGGCACCATCTGGTCCCACCCGGCCGATTCAGTAAGGAGCAGGTGCAGGGATCAGGAGACCCAGTCCTCTGCCCTCAAGGGGGCCAACGCCGAAAGAGAAAAGACCAGGGGGACACAGAACATTCTGTGGCATCCTCCCCTAATATGATGGTCTGACATGTGCTAAGCACTGAGAAGGCACAAATTAATTACACATTCCAGACCCCCCCCCACCCGTGGGAAGGATGGGTGAAGAACTATAATAAAATAGGGAGAGTGGAGAGGGCTATCATGGTGATCTGTTAGCTGTGTGCTCTTAGGTAGGTTACTTAACTTCTCTGTGCCTCTGGTTTTTTTTTTCATCCAGAAACTGGAGATAACACTACCTATATGACAACCTAACTGTTATCATGAGGTTTAAAAAATGAAATAAACGTATAAAAAGCACTAAAACAGTTCTTAAAATACTCAAAACAGTAGGCACATGGTAAGTATTAAATAACTGCTCGCTAGGATTTCAGGTTCCCATGGCACCATGCATACAATTATAATAATAGCTCACATCTATCAAGGGCTTACTGTGCCTCGCACAATGCCATGTATGCTGGGGCCGTACTATCTCATTTAATCCTCACGGCAGTCCTGTGAGATAGATACTCTCATTACCTCCCCCGGGCAGACGAGGAGGCTGAGGCTCACAGGGTTTGGGGAGCTTGCCTGGAGTTGTGAGGCTACTAGTCAGAGGGGATGGGAATGCAGTTGGTCTGCGATCGTCACCTAGCAAAAGGCCCGAGCGGCATTGGGGGCAGTGTGGGGGACCCACTGCCGGCCCCTGGGAGGGCCATCTGGGGGCGGCGGCAGCAATAGGTGCCTTGAAGGCTCCTGCCTCTTCACAGATAGAGGATGGGATGTGAAGGCAGAGGAGCAAGTCTAAGTAGGAGGGCTCTGAGGAGCTTACAGAAGCTACATTTGGAAAAGAACCACAGCCTGGTTGATTATCCAAAGGGCAGATTCTTGACATGGAATGGGAGCTTGTCTTAGACAAATAGGACCTATTTATTTAAAATATACTTTGGATTTTTATTTAAAATAAATGGATTGGAAGAGGAAGCATGAGACATAAGGTGGGGAGAAAAGCCTTTCGAATTTTCCATGTTCTGGTATCAGGATTTCATTGGCATGATGGGACAGTGTCTACATTAAGTGGGTGTGTATATGGAAAATGGAAAATTTTGTGCCAGTATCTCCAAAAGCAGAGAAAGGAAAGTTTAGATTGTGTAGCAAATTCTAACCAAAGCCAGAGTGTACTATACTTTTCAATATGTACATATGGATGTGTGTGTATCCACTACTTATTGCCACAATAGCGCTTCATAACAACCATCCACCAACCTCACTGGTGAACAACAAGAAGCATTTCTCTAGCTCATAATCTACAGGAGTTAGCCTTTGTGGGTTGGGTTCACTCATGAACCTGAGGTTACTTAAAGGTTAAGTGGCTCTGCAGATCATGGCTGGGTTTACCCACATCTTTGGGATTGGCTGATCCAGGATGGCCTCAGCTGGGACGACAGGGGTGAGTCGATCAAGGTTCACACACGGTTAACCCTCCAGTGGTCTTGCCCGGGCATATTCTAATGGTAGTAGCCGAGGAACAAGGGTGCAAGCCGAAAGGGGCCAGCGCTTTTGCAAGTCTTGGCTTGCATCCTATCTGCTAACAGACATCCAGTTGGCCAACCAAGTCCCCTGGCCAGTGTGACCGTGGGAGGCCTCAACAAGGTTACGGGTGCAAGTGTGCGGATGGGTACAGGGAGGGGATCCAGAATCAGGACTGCTATTGCAACCAATAACATGTTTCCCAAAATCCACCAGATGAAAGTATTAAGCCATCTGGGAGGAGGAATCCTCAAAGGCAAACTTAGAATAGTCCTATAATTTCTTCTGGGCCAGGAGCTACAAGGTGACCTTGACCTCAGAGGGAGTCCTCGATGCATGGCATTTAAGTCAGCATCTGTGTCTTCAACATCACGCCTGATGCCTGACCCATGGTGTCTGCAGTGACGAGTAGAACCCGTCACTAGAGGAAAGGGGGACTTGGCGTACTCCCAGCAGCACTTGTTTCGGATGCCTTGCTTGTCCTAAGCTGCTTCTCCACGGAGCAGGGACAGCCCAGCCCCGGGAACTCTAGGTTAGCCATGTGCCTCCCGGGAGAACTTGGTACCCAAGGTTTGCCCCAAAGGAAGTTTGTCTAGAAATATGGGTCAAATGAAAGGAAGGTCTATCTAA
The DNA here is from genome assembly GCF_029215605.1 of Mirounga angustirostris. Lineage (NCBI taxonomy): Eukaryota > Metazoa > Chordata > Mammalia > Carnivora > Phocidae > Mirounga > Mirounga angustirostris. The sequence continues at coordinate 17,375,407 of NW_026991712.1, read as the reverse complement.
GGAATTCTTTTTTATTCCACATCATTTTTTTAATAGTAGCCCAATACTTTGAGCTTATGTTATACTTGATACTTCTCATAATAAGAAGGACTAGCATTATTCCCACTTCACAGATAAGGAAACTGAAGCCCAGAGACCTGAAGTGACTTTCTCAGAGTGGCAAAGCCAGGTGTGGAATGCAGCCTTCCCCCACCCCCCCCCCCCACCACCACTGATCTCCAACTCAGCCTTAGGGACTGTGTTCAGATGCCGGTTCTGCCCCTTCCAGACGTGTTGCCTTGGATATGTCACTTACCTAACTCCCCGGGCCTCTAGAGAGAATCTTATCTCCCCAATAGGGTTGTTACGAGACGTAAGTGAGTTTAAAATTAATGACAAAGCTTCTTTTTTTTTTCTTTCTTTAAGATTTTATTTATTTATTTGACAGAGAGAGAGAGACAGCGAGAGAGGGAACACAAGGAGGGGGAGCCGGAGAGGGAGAAGCAGGCTCCCTGCTGAGCAAGGAGCCTGATGCAGGACTCCATCCCAGGACCTGGGATCACGACCTGAGCTGAAGGCAGACGCTTAACGACTGAGCCACCCAAGAGCCCCAGTGCCGAAGCTTCTTGAGTTGGAAGTGCTCCTAGCACTTTCCTCTAATCCTCAAAACCAGTCTGAGACAAGTACTGTTCTTACCCCATTTTTATAGCTAGGAAGCTAAGGTTCAGTGACAGAGTGACCTGCCAGAGGCCCCACCACGGTGGAGCTGGGCTTTGGACACAGGCTCTCTGCCTCCAGAACCTTCCCATGTGAAGATTCAGCAGGGACACCATAAATACGAGCCATCACTCTCCCTTTGGTAGCTTGAGATTGAGAAGCACAGCAGGGAGAATGTGCCACAAGAGAAGCAAAGGTAAAACCCTGCCCCCACCTTAAAGAGTATCTAAAACAGATGCTGCCCAAGCATCGGGTCCCTTCAAACAATAGGAACAGCATGTTCGAGAACCCCTGAGTTCACACCCTGAAAAACAACAGGGAGAAAAATCCTACCAAAGCTTGTGTCCACTGAGCCCAATGACTCGGAAGGCAGTGACATCATCTCTGTAAGTCCTACCACTTGATTAACACTGGATGACCTATGTGACCAAATTCCTCTGATTCAGATGCATCATTGCTACCAGTTCATTTGCTGGGCACGGGAGCATTGCCAATGGGAGCCCGCCTGAGCACACGAGCCCCTCCACCCTCCTCCTTATGCACCAGGTATCTGTAGAGCTTTCTAAGCATCCTGACATCGAGGCCTTTTAACTCCTGGAGGGAGGTTAGGAGCAGGGATGAGTATCTGGTTTAAAAAACACAAAGGCTTGAGCCGGTGACATTTTGGCTACCAGCCCTTAGGGGAGGCAAAAGAGGTCGAGGCCAACACAAACTAAACACAAACTGTTTCTTTGTGTTCAATCAGAGTCTTGGGTCCAGATTTCTGTTCTGTCATTTACTATCTGTGTGACCTTGAGGAGGTTACTTTATTTCTCTGTGCCTCTGTTTTCTCCTCTGGCAAGTGGGGTTAATAGTGTTTACCTCTTAGAAATGTGAAGAGAATCAAGCAGTTCATCCATGTCACATGCTTCCAGCAGAATCTGGAACGAACAGACGAAGCACGTGGTAAATGTTACCTATTGCCGTTACTACGTGCATGTTTGATGAATCGCAAATGGAAATAAAGTAGGACTTGATAAGTGTAGTTTGTGGACAGAATCCTTATGGAGCATGAGGGTGAAGTCATGAAGGGATTTCGCATGATGAAAATATCGAGGAGTCCATGAGGACAGATGATGTGCCAAGGTCTCCCTGCTGATGAGAGGCCCCGTGGAGATGAGAACCCATCTTTTCTGACCCCCAAATCTAGACCCTTTCTGTTACTCCAGGCTGCCTGACTCTCCTGAGCAGGGGATTCTGTCCCATCCCTAAGTCACCCATCCTAGCATTCCATCACTCTCACCATTAGAAAAATGCCTGCACTCATGTAGCTAATGGAAACCTCCACATCTCGTTAAAAGTTCCAGCCAGCAAATTTCATGGAGCTGTGAACCCAGGTCTGCATTAACCATGCAAAAAGGATACAGTTTGTATCTGAGCACACTTAATTAAGCACCAGGTTTAATTAACTTAAATCAATCTCCCTCCCTACTCCCGTGCTCCCCCTCAAAAACGAGGGCTGTGTAAAGTATAGTCCTTAACTGGAAGTTCTGATTTTAGCTGTTTCTAATGACTCGAAATTGCTAACTTGTTGTCTTAATCTGCCCCTGAGATATCAGCCTTCCCTGTGTGATTAATCTTTCCTTTCTTTGGCCACGTTTTAGACAGAGACCAGCTTTGCAATGCGGCTTATCACGTTGTGGTTATTGTTCCCTGAAAGGGATGAATGGAAGCAACCGCCTTCCCTTGCATAATTTGTCAAACGCCCACACTCACATACCCCTCTTTTTATTTTTAATTCCAAAGCCAGCAGATGAGCTTTGCACTTCTGCGACTTGGCCTCCAAATCTTCATTAATTTTTTAAATGTTTTTTTCCTTCCTTTCGCTAAAGAATAGTGACCTGCCCCAAATTGCAAAATAATGAAATGCACGAAACCAGACCTTGGGTCCCCTGGAATATCTCCCTTTCTTCCCAGGTCCACAGGGGCATCTGTGATGCCTGCCACCCCCAAGGCCTACTTCTGTCACCCTGGTCCAGGCCCCCTCTTTTTGTCCTGGACCTGAGAGGTCCCCCCCCACTTATAGTCCTGTTGCTCACAATCCATCCTTCACACCTCAGCTAGAGTTACCTTTTTATTTGTTTAATGCTGTATGTGTTATATGCTGTATTCTTACAATAAAGTAAGCTAGAGAAAAGGAGGTATTATTAGAAAATCATAAGGAAGAGAAAATACATTTACAGTACTGTACTATAAAAAGTCTGTGTACAAGTGGACCCACACAGTTTAGAATTACCTTTTTAATATACAAACCAAATTACGCCATTCCCAAGCATTATAACCAGCTAGTAGCTTCTCATGGCAATTCAGCTGATGTCCAAACTCCTTTCCCTGGCTGACCAAACCCTAAATAAAAGATCCCGCCTTCTCTGCCCATCAAGCCTGTATACCCTCTCCCCCACTGAGCGTCAGCCATGCGGGCCTTCTTCCTGTCCTCGGGGACACCAAGCCTGTTGCTACCTTTTGCAGTTGCTGTTCCCTCCAGGTGCAATGTTGTAGCCTAACCTGGGTTCCCTAGAGAACTGAGGCTGAGACAGAGCTGCTAATGCTCGATGAGGGGACGGGGACAGATGTGCAATCCCAGGCAGCAACGAAAACAAGGGGAAAAGGAAGTAAGAAGGAGAAAACAGTGCTGGATCGCTCAGCCAGTTAAGCGGTTAAGTCCGACTCTTGATTTCGGCTCAGGTCATGAACTCACAGTCGTGAGATGGAGCCCCACATCAGGCTCCGCCCTGGGCCTAGAGCCTGCTTAATATTCATTCTCTGTCTCCCTCTCCCCACCTCCTTCCCCCTTGCCCACCCCCCTGCACGCACATGCTCACTCTCTCTTAAAAAAAAAAAAAAAAAGTAGCACAGTTTTACACATTACACGTGGTTTAGGAATACACAACTCCTGCAATAAATAAGGCATTTGCTCTCTCAACAAGACCTGTGTGTTTAAGGAACTGGGTGGCAGAAGGTGGCAGCTCATGGGTTACTCTGAGGTGGTGGAGGGACGGTGAACCCCGACAAAAGCTACTACACCAGCTGTGGACAGCTGTGGCTCATAACACACAAGGTAAACTGAGGTAGCTGGCGCGCACTGGAGGTGTGTGCATGCATGCGTTCTGTGTATTTCTGTGCAGTTCGGTCCCGCTGGATAAAGTCTGTCCACCTGCCGTCTCTCACGGATGAACTCGGGTATGAGCACATGCAAAACCCATGCTATATTCCGCTTGGTCTCTAATACAGCGGTCGTGTTGGAACCTATTTGCATTTTGAAGACAGGCGTTAGGGCAGACCTGACAGGGCTGTGTCTCAGGAAAGCCCATGCGGATAGGAGAGCTCCTCCCCGCCTCCTGTCTTGCCCATCACAGGTCCCTGTCAGTCCTGACTCTCCTTCATGCTCGGGGGGCTGAGCTGGCCCCTCGAGCAGCCACCGGAGAAGCCGGAGTCCTTAGAAGGACCGATCAGGTGGGACTGGAGCCCAGAAGCTGCCGCAGCCCCCGGGTGGAGGGTATAACGTAGGCCCCGCTGCATCCAGCCCCCGCGTGAGAAGAGTGGTGGCATCAGGAGCAAGCTGCGGGCACCTAGGGCCCATCCAGCACGTATAGGGAGGCACCTGAGCAGGGCCCAGTACCCGCTCTTGCCTGATCCTGGTTCTTTGCACTTCCACTTACAGACACCTTTTTGGGGTGGAGGCAGGGACCATAGACGGAGTGGCAGAACCCCAAACAAAAACGGGAAGCCACCGGAGCCCGAGCGAGGTGGTGGGAGTTACCGTCGGTTTACTATTGCCCTGAAGCCGTGCAGAAACTGGCTCATCAGAGCAGGAGAGCGGGGACAGCCGGGACCAGGGACGGACAAGGGAAGCTGTGGGAAGCGGGCAGGTTCGGGGAGTATTCTGGAGGAGGAGCCGATAGACTCGCTGATGGAGAAACTGGGGTGAGCCGAAGAGCAGATTGTTGCCCGTCATGACTCCTCTGGGGAGACCCTTCTGGCTCATGAGAGAGTCACTGGATTGTAGTTCGGAGACAAGCCTGACCCCCATTCAGTGTGGTATTTGGCAAGTCGGTGACAGCTTAAAATCATCAAGATGTTGAATTTGTTGTCTCTGGAGGGAACATCCAGAGGCCGGTTGGCATAGTGGCAGCGCTTGGCTGTGATCAAAGCACACGCAAGGCGCCTGAAATGCAGGGAGGCCGCGGGAGACCAGGGCACAACTTGCTGCCCAGTAAAGGACAGCTCCCCCCAAACCCCCGGGAGTGGGGCTTTATGTGGGAGGTTTGGGGTGGCACTGGAAGTTCTCATCACGACAGCAGACAATAACAAAATATTGAAAACAGTGGTTCTCGGCAGTGGGAGGAGCGAGGGGGCAGTGTTGTCCCCCGGCGGACATTTGGCAAGGTCTGGGGACATTTTTGGTCCATCACAATTTGAGGCAGGGTTGCCGCTGGCCTCTAGTAGTAAAGGATTTTAGCACGCTGCTCAGCATCCTACGATGCCCATGACAGTCCCCCTCAACAAAGTTAGCCGGCCCCAAATGTCACTTGTGCCAAGGTTGAGAAACCCTAATTATACCCTGAACACCCCGCAGTGGCGGGGGGAAAGGCCTTTTCAGGCCTGTTGCAAAATCCCATAGTCTGGAACGTTGACCGTGTGGCCTACTGGGCTCTGCTAGAATCTACCCCAGATACAGGAGTTTCTTGCTCTGTGTATCTGAGGCACATTAATGGAGAGTTGAGTACACACATATTTAGCTCAGCATTTCTGAAAGGCTGCCCATTCAGGGAAAATTCAATTACAATGCACAAACACGCCATTAAAAGTCAAACAATATGCCCCCCAAATTGGAAACAACCAAGGTGCCCTTCCATAGGTAAATGGATAGGCAAACCATGGTATATCCACGCAGTGGAGTGTTATTCAGTCATAAAAAGAAATGACTGGGGTGCCTGGGTGGCTCGGTCAGTTGGGCGGCCGGCTCTTGGTTTCAGCTCAGGTCACGGTCTTGGGGTCCTGTGATCAAGCCCCGCCTAGGTCTCCCATAGGTCTCCCTGCTCAGCAGGGAGTCTGCTTGTAGAATCTCTCTTTCCCTCTGCCCCTCTTCCCACTCATGCGCGTGCTCTCTCTAAAATAAACTAATAAATATTAAAAAAAGAAATGAGCCAACAGGCCAAGAAAAGATTTGCAGGAGCCTTAAGTGCAGATTGGTAAGTGAAAGACGCCAGTTGAAATGGTTGCATACTGTATGATTCCAACGCGATCACATTCTAGTAAAGACAAAACGAGAGAGATGGTAAAAAGATGAGTGGTTTCCAGGGGTGAGCAGGGAGGGAGAGAGGGGTGACCAGGTGGAGCACAGGGGGTTTTATGGCAGGGAAACTATCCTGTGGGATACTGGAGTGGCAGATGCATGTCACACATTTGTCAAAACCCATTAAGTGTACAACACCACAGAGCGAACCCTTATGTAAACTATGAACTTTGGTTAATCAGCAGTTTGGTTGTTTCAGGATAGTTTGATCAGTTGTAACAAACGTACCACACCAGAGCAAGATGGTGATAAGAGGGGAGATGGAAGTGGGGAGACGAGTGCTATGGGAACTCTGGAGTTTCTGCCCATTTGTTCCATGAACGTAGAACGGCCCTAAAAATGAGTCTATTAATTTTTTAAAACATTAAGCAATATAACAGAATTAACAAAATTATTGTAATTATTGTAATAGCTAACACTGAGTGCTTCCAAAGAGGCAAACACATAGGAAAAAGTTGTCACTGTCATCACTATTGGTGAGGACATAATGGAAGCACCGAGTAGAAAGAATGGCTCTCATTTAGAGAGCATCACTTAGGTCCAAGCAGATAAAATGTTGAGCCTTATACATTTAGTCCCCACCACTGCCCTAGAAGGAAGGGCCTATTCTCATCATCTTCATTGTATAGACAAGGAAATGAAGACTCAGAGAGGTTAAGTCACAGAGGCAGGGTCACAGAGCATCAGAGGCAGGCTTTGAACCAGATCTAATTGCTGGGCTCATGTGCACACGTGGGAGTGTGTGTGTGTCTGTGTGTGTGTGCATGAGCGCACGCGCACACACACGCAACAGAGAAGGGAGACAGATGAGGTGATTGGTGAGTGTGAGTGGATAAAAGGAAAGAAGGAAAAGCATCAAAAAGTGGAAATACACATACACACAAATGAAGTCTCTCCCCTCTCCCTGCCTTGCGTCTGGGTCTCTTCCTGTGGGTGTTACCACCCTCTACCCTGCCTGACCGCCAGGGCTCATCATGGGGTGGGGTGTGGCGGTGACCCAGGCTCATCAGTGTTTCCCTTGGGCCCTGGCCAGCCTGAGAGCTGCATCTGAAGCCAGCCTCGGACCTGGGTGGTCCTGCAGAGCTTCTCCTGCCTGAGGGGGTACAGAAAGCTCCATCCAGCAGCAGGAGCCCCCCCGCCGCCCCCCTTCTCCAGGGGCATTCCCTTTTCAAAAGGGAATGTGAGGACCAGGCAGCAGCCGTCCCATCCTGAAAGGAGGACAGGCAACTCGGAATCCCGAAGAGCCACCCCTAGTCCCGCAGATAGTGCCCGCTGCGTCCAGAGTCCAGAAACAGCCACTTGTCTCCTTCGGAAGGTGCTAGAACGAGTGCTCCTGCACCATCCCATTTCCTGAGGGCTTCTGGTCAGGTCACTCTGGCCCCAACCATGAAGCGAAGATCCAGCTGCCCCATCTGGCGTTTTCCCGTCTTTATAAGGTGATGTCATGCATAGAAGGGAAGGTGGCGTTACTCTCTCTCCTACTTCTGCCTTGTCTCCTTCTTATCCATCTTCGTATCTAGATGCCCATCCTCCTCCCACTGACAGAGAAACCCCCACGAGGACCTGGATTTTGTCCTGGTCTTCTCTGTCTTCTTCCCTGTCTGTGCAGTGCCTGGCACAGCATGCCCTCAAGAGATGTTTGAATGGCATGACACCGGATGACTCACAGTCTCGACTGACCATGGACCGAATATTCAGAGAGGCCTTTTCTTGCCCCATTCCAGAAGATTTCACGATGGCCTCAGAACTCTCATATTGTTTTTCAATCACCAGCATTGATTTCCACCCTCCCCCCACCCCCGCCACCCCGTCCCTCTCCGCAGGGTCATCGCCACTGAACTGTATGAAATGGCAATTAATGTTGGCATTTGTCTCCCTCTCCCTCCCTTTCCTGAAAGGGGGCACACAGGTGGTGGCAAATTGACGAGCCAATAGTAATCGCATCATAGGGGAGGTGTGAGCGTTGGCAAGGGCTTTTGCAATTAAATTAGGTGGAGAAATGCACTTTCTGAGGAGGGGACAGCGAGGGGGTGACGCCTGCTGCAGGGGAGCTGGCTTCTCTCCAGAGGCGCGGCGGGAGATGCTACCGCACAGCCCAGGAAGAGGGTGTGGCCGCTGGGATGATTTCCAGCATAATTGGCTTTGCGAGGCTCAAGTTTTAGCAAGCAGTCAATTTCTATAAGCCCTTTTACAATTGGAATTCAGAAGCAAATCTGTGCGGGCTCACCCCGAGCATTTTTTTTTTTTTTCCTGTTCTTTCTGTTTCCTTGTTGTTCTCACCAGGACCTAGTACCATCTTTAAAAATCTCCCACCGGATCCCGGAAAGATCCCTAGTCTCCCCACCTGCCAAGCCAGATCCTTCCCAAAGAATGGGCTTTATTAAGAGTTTCAATCAGCTCAGTCTTAATTTTGTTTCTCTGCTGCAATCAGAGATTCATCAGCCCACAGTTCATTAGGATTACTCTTATCGCCAAGAAGAGCACAGCTGGGCACTCGGTGTCTGGGCTGGAGCGCTCTGCAGACAGGAGGGGTCGATGGCAAATGCAGAGGTGGGGACTCCATCCTGCCTGGTCCACGGTGCCCTTTGGAGGCAGAGGACTCAGGAGGGAGGCAGACTGGCCCACCAGTCTGGACCCACACTCCTTCTCTTCTCCCTGGACTGACTCTAGAACCTTCCTACATCTCCTTGCTGTGACTCCTTTTTTTTTTTAAGGCACATTTTTTATTAGAAGGGATGAGCTCTCCTCTAAGAATTCTTTTACTTCTGCCCTCTTCTGTGGTTTTCCTCTTGCATAAAATGGGCAGAGTCAGATCTATTTCCTAGGATTCTTGGGAGATAAGGAATATAAGGTAATTGGCATTTTCAGCAGTTCCATTTTATGCACCGTGCACACAGTATCTCATGTAATTTCTGCAGAAACACTATGATTTTTTTTTTGGTTCATATGTTTATTTGCTCTGTAAAAACCTTTTATTGAGTATCTACTACATGCCAAATATTATGTAACATGCTGGGGATCCAGCCATGAACAGGTAGATTCCCTGCTGACAAGGAACTTAGGTTCTAGTAGCTACTGTTCTACCATTTTATGGACCCAAACACGGAAGCTCAGAGACATTGTCACTTGGCCAAGGTCACACGGCCACCTGTCAGGCTCTTAGGGCAGTCCCCGCTCGCTGCCCTTGCTATATTCCTGGGGCTGAGCCCTGTGCCAGGTACGGACGGAGCCTTGTCAATGTCTGAAGCTTCCCACCCACCCTCACCCTGGTTTGCTTAGGCTTGATTACATGTCATCAGGGAGAGAACAGTGCCTGGGAATTAGGATATAACGTGTATGACCTCAGAGAAGTTGTTGAACCCCTCTGAGCCTCAGTGTTCACGGCTGTGAAATGGGGATACATAGAACACTTCAGGTTATGATGGGCTGCCAAACGCCCAGGATATGAGAACGTCCTTCAAAGGAGGTGATGTCCTGAACCAGGAGGAGTTGTTTCTTGGAACTCTGGTGGGTCTTGCCTATCTTGGGAGCCTGTTCAGCTGCTCCTGGCACTGGGCACCAAGTTTCTTCTAGATCCTGAGAGGCAGTACAGCTTATTGGTTATGACCATGGTTGAAATTCTAGCTCCCCACTTACTAGTTATCTGACCTTCAGCAAGTTACTAAACTCATTGTGCCTCAGTTTGGTCACCTATGAAATGGGAATGATAATAGCACCTACCTCAGAGTTGTTACAAGAGTGACATGATCCTGATCCGAGACCAACAGCCACTATGACTCCGTAATTTCTGCACCATGGCTTCATTCTTAAAGAGCTCAGCAGAACCCCGCGATTCGAAGATGTCTCTGATGATTCCATTTCTCGGTCTGAAAATCAAATCTAATTGTTTCTGGAAAACATTTGTCCCTCTATTCAGTTTTAGATTCATGCCCTTCAGACTGGGAGGTTTGTTTTTTTGTTGTTGTTTTGTCTGTTTGTTTTGTTTCTTTAATGCGGTGTTCAGAAATTTAATGGAGCAATTTCATTTCCATTTAGCAAAGTAGATTGTTTCTACTTTCAGTTCAGAAAACTGAAGACCAGGTTCTCATCCCAGGATGTTACCTCACACATGGAGTGGTTTCTGTATTTTTCTGACAAAGAATTGAGAGACTGTTTTTTTCCCCGAAGCGGCTCAGGGTGAAGCCTTGTCTCTCAAACCCGAGTCAACTCTGTATAACCAAACAGCCGGCAGTGTGGGCCAAGTGAGTTGAGCCGTCTAGACACAGGGACAAGTCCCTATCCATGTGTAAAGGACAGCTTTGTTCTTCTTGCCAGGTACGGTGGCCCAGATCACTAGAAGGCCACATTTTGGCTTATGGGAGGCCTCCAGCGGTCTTGCTCAACCTGGAAACCCAAATTCATGAGGAGACATCATGGCTGTCTGTCCTCGTGAAGTGAATGGCACATTTCAAGACCTTCAAAGGAAAAAGCAGTACTTGTTGATTTGTCCATGTTGTGCAAATAAGCCACCATTCATTCAGCATCTCCATGGATGCTTGGTACACATTGTCACTAGTTTTTACCCAGAAACCCACCTTATCCATGAGGAAACTGAAACTCAGAGAGGTAAAGTGACTTGCTCAAGGGGACCCAACTGTGATGTTAGGGAGCAAGGTCTTCTTTATTCCAAAACTCTTACTATCCTGGTGAACCACTGGAGGGACATTAGGGATGAGAAAACAGTAGAAGAGCCTCAGGGAAAGGTGGTGGTGGTGACGTAGGAGGTGGCGGAGGAGATGGTGTTAACCATCAACGGAAAATTTGTTGCTGCTCATCATGGCGATGTTATGAACTATTCACTTTCAGAAAAGGACCTAAAAACAGATTAACAGATACATATTCAACTCTGTTTTGAAAAAGAATGAAAAGTGGGCAGGCATGAATTCCCAGTGTCGGAAGCAGAACTCAGCCCAGGTGACCTGCTTCTGGATTTCTTTCCTCCTTACCTGCCCACCTCACAAGCTTCACGTCGTAAGATTTTCCTTCTAGTCCAAAGAGGACCATGCCAGCCCACAGAAAAATAATAGCAGCTAATACTTACTTAGCACTGTCTGTATGCCAAGCCTTGATGAAAGCATTTGCCTATCTTAACTCCTTAAAGCTTCCCAAGGATCCTATGGGATAGACACTATCATCATCATTGTTTCACAGATATGGAAAATGAGGCACGGGGAAGCAAAGTCACTTGCTAAGGCCATGGGGATGGGATGGGCGCCCAGGCAGGCTGCCCCCGTGGCCTCCTATCCCAGCTCAGCAGAACCTGCTCCTCATCTTGTTCTTCCAGTTGCAGCATTGTTTTGCCCAGACTTGTCCAATACTCACTCACTAGATCTCCTCACAATTTTGCAAAGTCCTGGGTGTCCAGGGTGAGGGGTTCAGTCAACAGCCGTGGAACACCCATCCATTCAGCAAACCTATACCGAACCCCTGCTGGGGCCAAAGCACCAAACTGTGCACTGAGTCCGGGGCCTCATCCTTATATTCATGGAATTACAAGTTTCCTGAGGGTAGGGTGCATCTTGTATGTGTTTTCCCTCCCTCTCCAGAGCTAGAGTCCCACAGAGACCCTCTCCCACAGCACTGAGAGCATTTCTTCTTCCTGACATTTTAACTTCTTCTTCCCCATTCCTGTGTGATGAAAGCAGGAATTTTGGCCTCACCACATGGAACCTGCTTGGCTCATAGTAGGTGCTCAATAAATGCTTATTTATAGTCAAAGCTCATCCCTGGTATCGTCTTTCCAGTTAGATCCTAACAGGGATGGTTGACAACTACACAAAGCGAGAAACTACTTAAATAAGTAGCCATATAAGGCTGCAGAAAGAGGGTATCCATTTATGGCCTTCTTCAGGAACAGCCCCTTGAGTTTTAGATTTTGACCCCAAAGACAAATGCCATCATGGGGAGGGGGGAGGGGCCTTGCTGCCTTTGTCCTACCTGCGTCCAAAAATGCTACACCTTAGCCTCTTTTTAACCCAGTTCCACATCACACTTCCCACCCCACTTCCCGATCTCCTGACATACATGGAAAATCAATGTATTTCAAGTAGGAAACAACTAATACAGAGAGATTTCACCTGAGGTGGAAATTATGCAGGCAGCTTAATGCACATGGGAGGGAAAAGACAAAAATAAAGTGGTGTTAGCTAATACAGCCACACCAGGAGTTCCGAGCCGCTGCTTTATTCACTGCATTCGAAGGGAGGCGGGCTGTGCGCAGGACCCAGTTAAAACTAACATTCTGTCAAGTTAGGCTTTCTGGAAAAGAATGTGAATGGAAAAACAAACTGCAGATGTTTGTTCTAATCTTTAGCAGGGACATGAAATGTTTTGGAGCTTTCGATGTATCCTGCTTTTCCCTCTGCCCATGCCTCACCAAAGGGTAAGGGCAGGGGGGTGGGGGGGCGCCTTCTGGGAGCAGGATGATATCATGGAAGCCACTTCATGGTTGGAATGATTTCTCCTCACACACGGGTTCCAATTTCTGAGGCGCAGTGACCTTCAAAATGTGCCGGTCCTCCATTTTGTGCTAGTGCTGGGTTTCACGTGGTTGTTTTCAAAGGCTCCGAAAGGGCAGTTGGCCACTGCCCAGGTAGTCACGACGTCCTAGTCAGGCGTGAGCCTTTGCCCACTTTACTCTTCCTCCTCCAGGAAGCTGCAGGATTTGTCATCCAGCCCTGAAAAGGCAGCTCTGAGATTTCAAATGTCTGCTTTACAGAGCATGCGGGTACAGTTCCTAGTATTCTAGCCAACTGTAGTTGCTTTGCCATAAAATGCCCTGCTTCCTACATGGACTGCATGCCTATTTTACGTGGCATGGACAAATATTATTTCTTTTCATGGTTATGCATGTATTCTCAGGAGTATTTAGAAAAAAATGTAACTAGCTGATCAGACCTATGCTTTCATGGGAATTCTTGCTTAGAATGATGCTAGAATTTACAAAAAAAAAAAAAATTCTTTAATAAGAAAAGAACAGCACAGGTAGTATTTGTCTAGGGAGTACTTCATAATGTGTTGTACAAATGATAAATGCTGGAGGAACGAGGTTAGAATGTGAGCATTTTCAGTTAACTTTTTAAAAACTCCTGTGCATATGGTCTGTTTACCTCTTGTACTCCTGGAAGAATGGAAGAAAAATGTCCGTGGGCATCTGAATTGCAGTGGGGCCTGTCTCCTAAAAATGTAGATCCCTCATATTCTCACCAAGAGAGCTTTGCTCAGTGGAGTGGAAGTGAGGCCCTGGAATTTGCATTTTAGTTAGCTTCCGAGGTGGGTCTGTGGGAGGAGGTCTGACTTCCCAAAGCACTGCCTCAGAACATGCTTCCAAACAAAGATGGGTCCACTCTGACACAGAATGTTCGCTTTCACTTTACCCCCAATGAGCCATGCCTGCTCTCTGGTAATAAAATCTCCTAAGACCTAATTTAATTGTTGAGCAATGCTTCCTCTTGCAAACCACTCGGACGTGCAGATTTGGGGGCTGCTTGGCTAGTCGGGATTTCTCACCCTCAGCACTATTGACGTTTTGGGCTGGCTGGTTCTTTGTGGTGATGGATTATCCTTGAATTGTAGGATGTTCAGCACTATCCCTGACCTCTACCCACTAGATACTAATGACAAAGCCTACACGCCCACTGTTGTGACAACCAAAAATGTCTTGAGATGTTGGCAAATGTTCCCTATGGGGACAAAACCAGCCACCGTTGAGAACCACTGGGCTGCTTCGGAATCTTTATTCTCCCCTGATAAATCTTTTCGGTCACAACTGGACTGAGAAGAGGATGGTGAAAAGGGTTTTGCTGGCTTCCCATGACGAGGACTTGACTTGAAAACTCAAGTCCCCGGATGTGAAAAACAGGCTCCTGTAGAAATTGTTCATAGCTCTCTGGCCCTGGAATTTGTTCTTCTGCTCTTTTTTCATGAGCCTTCAGGCCCATGTTATGTGAAAAAAGAATGTTTTATGGAATGCATGAAGCAGAATGAGTAGCCTGCAGCCTGGTGTAAACCTACTTTAGATCAGCTATAAATTCAAGTCTCTTGAATCCGAGTATAGCTGGGACAGGTTAGCTAGTGGGCTGACCTTCCAGGGCAATTCAACTGAACCAACAGGTATCACAGCCTTACTTTGTGCTGGGCGCTACAGAAACTGGTGAGGGTACAAAAATGAGGACACTCAGGTCTTTTCCCTCAAGGGGCTTAGGTCTATTAGACAGAGTCAGGCAAGTGCCCCACCAGAGGCAGCGTGACATAATGTCCTTAGCCATATGGCCTGACTTCAAATCCTGTTCCACTTACAACAGCTGTGTGACTTTTAGCAAGGTCCATAACCTCTCTGTACCTCTGTTTCCTCAGCTGTAGATGGGTAGTAGAAATATAACTGGGGTTGAATTAAGGGCATATGAGTTCATAGTGTAAGGCACTTAGAAAAGGCTGTGTTAGAAAGCCTAGTGGTGAAGGGCAGACCTTGGAGTCAGGAGACTTGGGTTCAAATCCTAGCTCTTCTGAACTTAGCCAAGCTCAGTCTCTTTGAGCCTCAAGTCCTCTGTCAATAAGATGGGACGATCACATACCCGCCCCAAAGGATGATGGTAAAGATGAAATGAGATGATCCATGAAATGCCCAGACCAGCCTGGCACACAGTACATGCTGAATAATTTGTTATTTTGTATTGTTGTTGTAATTATTGCTATTATAAATGGATTTTTACCAGACTCATAAAAGATCAGAGACAATTTATTTCACGTGAAAAATAAGATAGCCAAGGGCCCAGACAATTGCCTCTTTGGGTCAGTTCCCTGACACTGTCCAGAAATGGCAATAGGAAGCTGGGTTCCAAAGGCTACCTGGGTAAGCACAGACTCAACTCAGGGGAGATGGTTCTGAAATTCATACATGCACAGCCGCAGACCAAGCCTCTGTGCCACAGTGGGGCTGCCCCTGCCTCCAGGCTCTGTGGGCCTCCCCCAGGCCAGGACCCACCTCCTAGCCGGGTGACTGCTTCTCCTAGTGTTCTCCTAAGCATATTCCTTATTTAGATGTATTAATAACTTTGATTATTAGTATAGACACTCCAAACTGCCTATTCTGCTTCTTTCTTACCTGTGTTTAAGATAATTTCGCCCATAGCCAATCTTTTTTTTAAAAGATTTTATTTATTTACTTGAGAGAGAGAGAGAGAGTGAGAGTGAGAGAGAGCACGAGAATGGGGTGAGGGGCAGAGAAAGAAGCAGACTCCCTCCTGAGCAGGGAGCCCGATGCGGGGCTTGATCCCAGGACTCTGGGATCATGACCTGAGCTGAAAGCAGGCGCCCAACTGACTGAGCCACCCAGGCGCCCCATACCTAATCTATCTTATCTACTTGATGCAGAATTCTGCCAACAGATTCACACTGAAGGCAAGAGCCTTTAGTCTCTCTCTCCAAAAAAGTACTTGTCGGGTGTTCATTGTGTGCCACAGGACAGAGAAATATCAAGCATGACCTGTCTCTTTAATGAAATTAAAAACCAACTGATGAAGTTAAGTCACACACCTTCAGTAATTATCCATATCGTGGGATGGGCTTCAGTTTCAGCTGGAAAGTCTTAGGGGATAATAACCATATTACCCCAGGCAAACACCGTAGAAAAACAATGGCCCAGCCCCCACTCCCACCAGCAAGGAGTAAGTGGGGAACCTAAACTTCTACTCTCCCTTGGTAGCGAGATGTCCCAACCCTGCCCCCGCCCCCACCAGGGTGGGGTCAGAGAAGGCAGAGTAGGGAGAGGACACTTTCACCACCACGGCCCAGGAGTCACGACACCCACTTGGTGTCAGTAAAGGCCACACAGAGGCAGTGAGGAGGCACTCCTAACCCTTCCCAGCCTTGGGAGGTGTTAACAGAAGCATGTGGGGAGCTGGAACTCCCATCCCTGCCCAGTAATGAGGAAGCTCCCCAATTGAGTGCCAGTGAAGGCCCAGTGAAGAACTTGGACTTCCAGCTGGCAGTAATAAGGGGGTACTGCCCCCTTCCCCTGTTAGAGCAGAATCCGGGAAAGCCAGCTAAAACATGTTTAAGAAAGATCCAAACTCTCCTATTACCCAAAAGCCCAGATTTCAATTTAAAAATCACTCCTACCAAAAACCAAGAAGATCTCAAACTGAATGAATAAAGGACGATCACAGATGCCAACAACACCAAAATGACACAGAGGTTAGGATTATCTGACAAAGATTTTAAAGCAGCCATTACAAAAATGCTTCAGTAAACAATTAGGAACATGCTTGAAACAAATGAAAAAAAAGTCTCAAAGAAATAGAAGTAAAAAAAGAACCACATGGAAATTTTGGAACTAAAAAATACAATAACTGAAACTAAAAATTCACTGGATTACCCCAATAGAATGGAGGGGACAGAGGAAAGAATCTATGAACTTGATGATAAAACAGTAGAATTTACCCAATCTGAAGAGTAAAGAGAAAATAGACTCAGAAAAAAAGGGAACAGAATCTCAGAGATCTATGAGACTCTAACAAAAGATTTCATATTCATGTCATCAGAGTACTGGAGAGAGAAGAGGAAGACAATGAGACTCAAAAACTATTCAAATAACTCATGGCTGGAAACTCCCAAATTTGGCAACAGACATAATCCTGCAGATTCATGAAACTGAGTGAATCCCAAACAATGTAAACCCAAAGATAGCCACACCAAGACACCTCAGACTCAAACATCTGAAAACTGAAGACAAAAACTCTTGAAATCACTGAGAGAGAAATGACACCTTACTTATAGGGAGAATCAATATGAATGGCAGATTTCTTATCAGAAGCCATGGAGACCAAAAGGAAGTGTCACAGTGTTTTTGAAATAACTGTCAACCCAGAATCCTATATCCAGCAAAAATATATCCTTCAGGAATGAAAGGGAAATCAAGACATTCTCCGATGAAAGAAAACTAAGGGAATCTTTTGCCAGCAGACATACCCACAAATGATGGCTAAAGGAAAGTTCTCAAGGGCGCCTGGGTGGCTCAGTCGTTAAGCGTCTGCCTTCGGCTCAGGTCATGATCCCAGGGTCCTGGGATCGAGCCCCGCATCGGGCTCCCTGCTCGGTGGGAAGCCTGCTTCTCCCTCTTCCATTCCCCCCTGCTTGTGTTCCCTCTCTCGCTGTCTCTCTCTCTGTGTCAAAATAAATAAATAAAATCTTAAAAAAAAAAAAAGAAAGAAAGTTCTCGAGACATAGAGAAAATGATTGAAGAAGGAATCTTGGAACATTGGGAAGGAAGAAAGACCACAAACCTGTTTTCTACTTTGCTGCCCATCTTGAGGGAAAAGGACCATAAAAGCAAAGCAGAGTCTGAAGGTTTTGAAAAAGGAAGACAGTTTCAGTCTTGAGGATCCTTGAAGGAAGAAAGGATGACTTGGTTTCTGCCCAGGGCAGAGAAGTAGCCTGGGGACATGATGAGGGGACATAATCTGCAGTGGATACACAGTTTCTTGTTTTTTTGAATCAGTGGAATAAAATGATTTGAGCTAGAACAGAAATGTAAGGCTGTCCAGCTTTTTCCCTTCTTTATGTTAGGCTGGAGTTACACAGTTTCTCTTAGAAACCTACAATACAACCTTACTTACGTTAGACCGCCATGCAATTTCCTGCAAAAACCGAGCTGCAGTTAGAGAATGGGTCAGAAAATTTGGAAAAGTAGTATCAGTTCAAAACTTTTCTATCTAAATCCAATTTCAGTGTTGGATTAGGGAACGATAACACCTGGGCTGGGAAAGCAACCAGTTTCCATAATGATCAGGAGACAGATATAGTTAACTCCAACTCTTTGAAATATGCACTTGCAATAGGAAATGAATGGAGGCCATCAGTTAAATAAAGCCATCTAAGAAGGTTAAAAATTAGCTAATGTTATTGATAGCGTATATCCCAAGCATCTGTTGCATTTACAATTATGTTTGGCACAGAATTAATGAGAAATTGGAGACAACCAAGAGTCCATCAAACTGGGGGGGAGGAGGGTTGGATGCTACATTCAGACAATGAAATCTGCCCAAGAAGATAAGGATTACTCCTTATGTGTGGATGGGGAATGATAACCGGGATACATGGTTGAGTGAACCACACAAGTTGCTGAATAATGCATCTAGTGCAATCCCATTTGTGAAAAATAAATTCCATGTGTGGGTGTGTTTGTGCATGGGAAAAGGATATACCTTAAACTGTTAAAAGCAGCTACTTCTGGGGAGTGGAAAAAATTTTCATAGGAATCCTATGCTGCTTGTGTAATGCAAAAATTAAAAATGGTTTCAACTTAAAGGAGACAAAGGGCATGAAAGCCCACCGCATCCCAGTGGTCAGTCAACTTGCCTAAACCCCTCTGAGCCTTAGTTTCCTCAAAATGGGAAATCCCCCAGGAGTGTTGGAAAAAAGGTAACCGGACAAGCTACCTGGAAGGGGCCCAGCCAGCATGAAGCCAGTCCTGCCCCAGCCTCTGTGTTTGGATGCCCAGAGCCGGTGAGTCCGGTCAGAGGATGTTTCCCCATGTATAGAATGGCTAACTTACTTCCATACTTACCCTGTGACCGCATACTTACCCTGTGACCCCATAATTCAGTTCACAGAGGGTGGCAGGTTCTACATGGGTGACATCGGGGTGACAGTCCTAACCCTTGTTATCACCGTCTTCTCTTTAATCTGACCTTAAATGGCGAGATGTATCTGATTCCCATGCCCACCCAGCGTTCAAGTATCAGAGACCGGATTTCAAAATTAATTTGGG
This sequence comes from Mirounga angustirostris, assembly GCF_029215605.1. Classification (NCBI taxonomy): domain Eukaryota; kingdom Metazoa; phylum Chordata; class Mammalia; order Carnivora; family Phocidae; genus Mirounga; species Mirounga angustirostris. Next base: position 17,356,568 of record NW_026991712.1, on the reverse strand, counting down.
GTGGGGGGCGGTACTTAAAGACACTTGCCAGCGAAGGGCTATAGCCAGGGTAATCACCATGAAGCGAGAGAGCAGACGGAGAGCTTGCGTCTTTCAGAAAAGATGGCAGTTCTTGGCATCGTTTTCAAAAGTAGATGTTTGGCTCCTGGTCTGATCTGAGTGCACTTTCTGGGCCGACCTGAACTCCATTGGCAGCTGGGAACGTGGCTGGCTCCGGGGAGGGGGTGGGGGTGTTAGTGGATTAATCACCTTTTCAAATTTCCTTTGTGATGTCCTCCCTTCCATAGATGCCGCTAAGTTCTAACTTGTTCTGTAATTTAAGATTTCTTCCATCTGGTTCTAGAAATCTGTGGCGCTGAGCCAGTGGGGGTTAGAACTCACCGGCGTTGTGGCTTAAATAAAGTTTATCTGATTTGGGCTTCGTCGCCAAAAGGAGTTAGATATGGTGAAAAATAGGACAAATGAATACTCATTGCGCTTTAAGGTTAATTTATAGACTTTGCATCCCTGGAGGTTTCTAAAAATAGACGAAACACACATCATTCTGATTCACTCGCCTAAAGGGGCCAGGCCAGATAATCCTCCTACTCCTTCCCCGACCGGAGACCTGTTCTTCCTCTTGATTCCACTCACTCAGGGCAGAGACCTTCGAGGTGCCTCCCACCTTCGCTGCAGCCTCCTGGGTGATCCTTCTGCATCAGCTTTCCATCCCCACGGTCAGTCTCTCATTCAGGGCTTCCTGTCTCACACCTGGTCTCTTCCAGAGCCTTCGGGTTTATCTTCTCTCATCCTCCCGTGCCGCCAGGGTGATCTCCGAAAGCACAGGTCTGATCACGCTTTTCACCTGCTTAAAACCCTTTCTGCCTTCATTGGCTACTGGGTGAGTCCGGGTTGCCTGGGGCCTCTCCTCCCTGCGTTCAGGCCTCTCCTGCCTCCAACCTCAGCCACATGGCCCCCCAGCCACTCATCCTGTGCTCCCCCCGCCCCACCCCACAGATGTGCGCAAAACGGATCTGCTCTCCTTTCCTTTAAACATACTGCACCTCTGAGCCTCTGTTCTGCAGCCTGTCTGCCCACACAGCCCCCTTCCCTTTCTTAGTCACCTGGTAAACTCCTGCTTGCTCCTCAAAACCCCAGCTCAGAAATCCCCTCTTCGGAGACATAAATCAAACTGGGAAAAATCAGAGCAGGCCAAAGACCAGAGGGACCTAATCATCATCATAATAAATAACTAGTTTCTTTCTTGAACTCAGGGCGCTTCCCTTGCACATCGCCTTAACTGAGTCCCTGCCCCAACTCTGAAGGCAGGCCCTCTCATTATCCTGGTTTTGCCGATGAGGTCACAGAAGTTCAGAGTTTAAGGGACCTGCCCAAAGTCACAGAGCCAGTTCGTTGCAGAACTGGGGTTTCACTTCGCGTGTGCCTGACGAGAGCCTGCATTGGTCAGCTGTGGCACTCAGCCTTCCAGAGTAGGGTTTTTCAAACTGCCAGTCGCAATTCATGAGGGAGTTGTGAAATCCGTCTAGTAGGCAGAGCTGGCTACATCATTTGCGGGGCCCAGGGTGAAATGAAAACACAGGGCCCTTGTTCAAAACAACAGGAAAAAGCTTTTCCCCCTTGTCTGCAGGCTCTCGGGCTGTCTCGGTGGTTTTTTTTCCCCACTTAATGTCACACTTCCCTCAGGCACAGGGGCACTCGTGGGAGAGGGCAGACCCTCAGAGCACGGCCAGGGACAGGGTGACGGCAGGTGCTGAGTGGGGGCCATGCGGCCCCCCGGACTTCACTTACATGAGTCTGAAGATAAAATTATTAAGAACTTCGAGACAGTGACTGCTGAGCCTAAAAGCCCAAGTGCGGGACCCCCTTGAGAGCCCTGTCCACCGTGTGGGTTGTGTCCCTGTTAGCAGGCCACAGCAGGAAGTTTTTTCGAAGTGAGATAGAAAACAAAAGAAGGTACTAGAATACACCCTCTGTAGTGAGGGTATTATTTTGTTCACTTCGTTTTTATACATAGGTCTACACACACACAGGATTGCCACATAAAATCTATTTCTTTCTGTGGATCTCAGCCAAAGAGGTCTGAAAGCCAGTGGGTCGGCCCCTTATAGTCAGCTATGAACTGCTAGCTTTAAACTATTCCCCCTCCCCGGGGTGCCCAGAAGACAAAAGGGGCTTTGCCAAGGTGAGCAGTGGAGACTAGAGGTGTGGTGGGCAGAGTTGGAGGGGGCCCACAGGCCAGCCTCGCCATGTCCCCAACCCTTTGCTGTCCTCCGCAGTCACCCCCACGCACTCAGACACACCTGCTCCCTTCCTCTTCCCCTTTCCCCCTGCTCTTCCCACACGAGGGTCTTCTCCAGGAGGAGACCCAAGTGCCCTCTAAGGAACTGTCCACCGGGACCCCCAGCTAAGGTTCTGGGGGCCCAGGTATGAACAGGAGAAAGAGACAGGCTCCGAGTTCTAACTATTTGGTGGCCTGGAGGTTCCTTTTCACGTTTTTTGCAAGATGGTTTCGTAGGGATGATTGGCATGGCTTCCAGGGGTCATGACCTTGACCCTTACACAGCTCACTGTTTTGAAAATATTGTGCCTTTTCGGTGTGTGCCATTAACATGCTGCATGGCCTCGGACAGCTCCGACTGGCAGTGACAGATACAGTCCGGGACAGGGTGTCACACACATCTCCAGACAGAAACAGAAAATACCGTCTGACGTGTTCGCCAGCCTCCTGCTGGCCCGGGCCCTCGGCACTGGTCAGCACGTGCGCATGACCCCTCGGAGAAGCCTCTAGCCTCATGGCATCGTGCGGGCTGCTGTGTGTGACGGCATGGTCACTGAGCCCTGGAAGGGACATGGGGGGGGGGTGCGGATGGCTAACAAACAGCGCTCCCAGGGGCAGGGATCCCCCTCGAGGAGCCCTGTCAGTGGCACTGAGCCACAAATCCAAGGAGGACCCTTCTAGTCCCTGTGCTATGTGCCTGGGGCTGCCAAGGGCCTCAAATGCCTTGTCTCCCAAGCAGCCCTTTGCAGAAGGCATTTTTATCTCCGTTTTGCAGATGCAGACACTGAGGCTCAGGAACCACGTAGTCATTCATTAGCCAATATGAAAGCACCAGCTAGGCACCAGGTCCTTGGAAGACCGTGGCAGGCAAAACAAAGGGGTCATTGCCTTCGTGAACCTTACAGTACAGCAGGAACCAAGAAGAAGTGGGAACTCGGATGTTTTTTGACAGTTTTATTAAGGTGTAATTCACATACCATACAATTCACTCACTGTAGTGGACCATCAGTGGTTTTTAGTATATTTACAGTCATGCAACCATCACCACAAGTTTAGAATACTTTCCATCACCTCAAAAAAAGAGAAGCCATGTGTCCGTTTGCAGTCACTTTCCAGTTCCCTCCAGCCCCCAGCCCTCCCTCTCCCCCAGCCCCAGGCCACCATTCATCTACTCTCTGTCTCTATAGATTCGCTTATTGCGGACATTTCCTACAAATGGAATCCTACAACGTGTGTTCTTTTGTGGCTGGTTTATTTCACTTATCGTGATGCTTTCAAGGTGCCTATAAGTTGTAGCATGTCAGCCCCCCTCCCTTTTTTTTTTTTTTTTTTTGGCCAAGTAAGGCTTCAGTTTATGGATAGACCATATTTTGTTTATCTGTGCTCAGTTGATCGATGGGAATCCCATTTTTTACTATTAAGAATAGTGCTGCCGTGAACATTCACGTACAGGTGTTTGCATGGCAGGAATCCGGATTTGAACCCAGTTCTGCCCATCTCTAAAGCCTAGCCACTGCTCTCCTCAGCAGCTTCCATGCCCCAAAAGACCGTGCCTTCGTGAGCCTCCTGCCTCATGTTTTGAGGGAAAGAATGCACCATCATGGACCACAGCCTTAGCCAATCCTGGTAGACTTGTTGGTGGGTCTGAAACTCCCTCTGAGCTCCCGGGAGTCAGGCAGTCCAGGAAGTTCTCCAGCGACTGTGTTCCTCTTCATCCTGCCCCTCATGACAGGAGCAGGCGGAGAGTGAAGGCTGAAGCACTCTGTCCCGAGCAACCCTGAACTCAGGGAACCAGGGGGCTAATTGAGAGGTTTGGGCAGGATCAGCAATGGAGCTTGAAGTGGCCCTCTTTTGCACTGGACTCGCTCGATGATCGCAGAGCATGTGCTTCAGGTCACCTGTGGTTTTTCCCTCAGCCAATCACCAACTTACCTGTTTTCTCCTATTTTGAAGAAGGGCTATGTCACCAGCCGTTGTTGACAGAAAGGAGGGCCGTGTGCCTAGAGCCCAGCAAGCTACCAAGTTCGTTGGTGAATCTATCCTGTTGGCCTTTAGGAGCGCACGTGCCTCCTAGGTCAAGCCTTACCTGATCTCCACCCATAGACCCCACAGACTCTATTTTCTGATTGTCTCTGGTACTTTACATTCGTTCATTCGCAGAACTTAATCCATTGTTTCATCTCTGCCTGCGTTCTGATCTGCCTCCTTGAACCCAGGGAGAACAGCTAGCTCACTCATAGTCCAAGCACCTAGCGCAGTGTGCGGTGCTCGTGGAAGGAAGTGGGCAAAGCCAGAAAACAGCACTGAGGAGCTGTGGCTCTCATTCTGCTGCCCGATCCTAGCAGCCTGTTCTCTGCCAGGCTGCCTGGGCCAAGATGGCAGAGGGAACTAAGCCAGAAGGAACAGAAGAATGCTAAAGGACCTTGAGTCCCCCAAGCCAGGGTCACCGTAACCACGAATGGTGCAGTGGGGAGAGAATGGGGCAGAGGGCACAACAGCCAGAGCAGGTGGCATCTGCCTACCAGGGACAGGCACAAGGGCCCCCCTGGTTATTTCCCAGCCCCGCCTGCAGGCCTTGGTTCAGCCTGGCCTAGTTTCAAGCTCATTATATGTTGCCGCCAGAGCGAGACGCTCCCCACCCGTCCCTGGTTCCTGAGACCTGCCCTTTCAGACCCATCCTTTGGCATTTTACTGCTTCCAAGATTCACCACTTATCAAAACCCCAACTAATTAAAACTTGCAAATGATTTCCTTTCTCAAAACTGTGGACCTCTACTCACTAATAAATCTTACAGGTTAATTCAGATCCTTAAGTCAGCTCCCGGAGAAGTAGTTTTCTCCCTATTGCTTTGTTATCTGAGTTCTTTCAGCTGTCTCTTGGATTTTTGTGATGTTCAAAGCCTGTGATTCAGTTATTCCCAGAGAAACTGCTTTTCGGTGGCTCATCTCTCTGTTTAAGATTATTCCGGCTGCAGCGAATCTTTTACTGTTACTCCCAAAGGGGCGCATCTTGCCTTTCTTCTTTGCCATCCCCGAGCTTCACTTTCGGCTGGGTCTGTCACGTCAGGTTCCTTTGCAGCCAAATCTGGGCATCTTCTGGGCCAAGCCCCCTCCACGCTGACTGCATGACGTGGCCCCTTCTCCCTTCTGAGAACAGCTGTTAGCATCTTAAAAGTCCTGGCAGGCTGCACCTGAGCCCCTGAGAACCCGTCCTCCCAATCTCCATGCCTGCCGGATAATGTCAGACACCTGTTAGGGACAGGACCCAGAGTGGCAGTCAGGTTCCCCTTCAAGGGCTCTCTCCACGTGGAGGCCTTGCCAGAATTACGGGAGGCAGATCAGCGAGCGCCCGCTAGCCCCGGGAACGTGGCTGGTGAATGCTCTGAGCTGACCCTACAGCTCTTTCTTCTCTTAACTCTGCTCCGCCGGGTCTCCCACCATCTTGGTGTTTTATAACCCGAAAGGATAGCATGCTCTTTTCAAACTTGGAGATCTCTCGGCGTTCTCCTCCTAGATCATTTGTGGAAAATAGGAAAAAAGCCGTAAGAAATTTTTATAAGAGGGCCTACACTGATCATTTGGGAATTTCAGTTGGAAAATCGTCCATCTCTTTCTGCTTTTACTTTCTTGGCTTTCCGCTTCGAGAAAACATGGGCTCTCCCAGTTACGGGTGATTAAGAGGACCCCGCCTGGGCCTTGGGTTCTAGTGGAGTTGCAGAATTCCTCAGGAGAACAAGTAAAAGCAGGAAAACCCCCATTCGTGTCTCCTCGCAAGCAGGCTCCTTCTTTTCTCCATTTCTGGAGGAGTCTCGTTTTGGGATGGCAGTGGGAACGGGTACTGCTCCCCAGGGAACGGGGTGGATGGATTCTGTGTCAGGCAAGGAGAGGGGGCGATGGCTCTTAGAGTCTCCAGCTCTCCTAAGTGCAGATTTCGGGCCCCCGGGCTTTGGTGATTCACCTTCTCCTCCTCGTCCCTCTGCAGCCCCGGGGGATGTGTGACCAGCGGATTCTGGTCCCCAAGCACAGGCACTGGCAGGGAAGGCGGACAGGCCCCTTGCCTTGGTGGGTATCAAACCGCCTGCCTTGAAGTGCAAATGGCGGGTGTTGGCCTCTGTGCCTTTTAGAGCATCCGCCTGGCTCTTTTATGAGATTACAGGCACTTTCATCTCCGCTTTGGCCCCGTTTTTCCTCCTTCTCAGCAAGGCTCCAAAGACAAGCATCGAGGCGAGAACAAGGAGAGGAGGCTCATTGGCGCCCGCGTCCCCGCTGGGCAGGGCGACCTGGCCTGTGCATCTTCCAGCCGCGTCCCTTTGAGCCGTGGAGGCTGGGAAGGAAGCGCCGAGGACCAGGTTAAGAGGGGTCCTTCCCCCTTGGCGCCCGGAGGAAGTTGCATTGCATCCTGGGAACACTCTAATCATCCCCTTTGCTTTGTGCCTTCCACTTCAATCCAGTGCAGAGGGGGCTCTGGCGCCTTTCTTTTCCTTTTTCTTTCCTTTTAAACCTAGAGGTACTTTTTTGAGGCTCGGGGCTGAGAACACAGCGCATCTCTTGCGCTTTTGCTTTATGTCTGCATGGACACACACACACACACACACACACACACACACACACCCTTCCTTCGTGGTTGTATCTCCTCATAATCTTGCTTTTCAGGTTCCCTCTGCTTTAAAAGCCCAAACGGGCTTTCCTTCCCATGTTGCTCTCAATGAAAGAAAGGCGAGCTACTATCCTGTCCTAAATCCTAATGCCTTCCTTCCATCTATCCGTTCTGTCATTTAAGCGTTTCTTGGGGAGCCAGCTGTTTTCTGAGGAGCTGGGAATGTGACCGTGAATAAAGCAAAGGCCTCGCTCACAATGGTCATGATCCTTCCAGCCCGCCTTCCCCACCCCGCCCCTTCTAGATCCTTCTCCCACCGCTTGTCCCTTGACCTCCATCCACTGGACACCCACGCCCTTCGCTGACCCAGCGTTCCCTTTGCTGTCTCTGCACTTTTGCTTAGGCATCTTCACCCGTCCGGGGTGTACAGAGCCCCATCTACAACTTCACCTGGCTCCACTCTTGTCTCCGTGAGGCCTCCCCGCACCTCTGTCCCCCACACCAGACAGCTAGCAACTCTTCCCTCTGTGCACTTGGGGCATGCATCCCGTGCGGTGTTATAACTATGACCTGGATTCTCAGGGCTCCTCGCCCTGAGCTCGCATTTGGGTCACCGTGCACAAGGCTTTGTCCCCCCATGTGCCATGGTGGGACCTCCAGGCCCTCATCATCTCCAGCCCGCTAACCGTTTCTGGGAGTCCCCAAGGAATGGCGCAGTGTTCTTCACTCTAAGGATCCACTGAGAAACCACTTCCTGCCCCTGCCAGAGTTGGACCTCCTGTCCTCGCCCCTGGGAGGCCACACAGCATCGGAGAGAGCACGCAAATTACCACGGTGTCCCCCACCCTCCCTGTACCGAAGCCCACGGTGAGCTCGGCTGTGACCAGGAGAATCCTGCCCCCACACAGCCCACGTATCATGTCCATGATGGCACCCTGCATTGCTGCCACACAGAGATTTTTGTTGAAACAACTCTGTCAGTTCTTACTTGTTCCCTCCTCTTGGAATCAGACGTGGATCCTCGGGATCTGGGCCAAAGGATGATCTGATGAGGATCAGGCACCAGGCCACAGTCAGAACTACATGTCCTTCTGATGACTAAGGCAATGTTCTTGAGACAGGGCATGTGTACTCCCTAAAGATACATTACTTCCCAAGTAACCCTGGGGCCTGTCCTGCCAGAATTCCAGATGTGCCCTGACATGTTTGAATCCTAAAACAGCCAACATAGGCTGAGGAAGCACATGCACCACCATCCTACTTTCTTGGCCTGGAGCAGACATCACTAATCAATCACAGTACAGTTTCTGCCTTGTGGCACCATTAGGATTCTTAACATGCCACAGAGCACACCTCTACTCTGAAGGCTTTCCGGGTCCCCTCATTAGACAGGATCCCACCTTCCCTTTCAACCCCGCCCCCCCCACCCCACCCCACCCCCACTACTCTTGTCTGGTCTCATCCAGATTGTAATAACACAACTAACGACTACGATGTCCTGAGCTCTTACCTTGACTCGGGCACTGTTCCGAGTGCCTCTCATTAAACTCATTTAACCCTTACAACCGTAAGGAAGCAGGTACCTTACCGTCCCACCTTACAGATGAGAAGGCTCAGATGCCGGAATTAACAGCTCCCCAATCAGAAACTGTGTCCTACCTACCTTTGTCATTTCGGTCATCCCGCCGTCGGTTTTTTTTTTTTTTTTTTTTTTTTTTTATTTATTTGAGAGAGAGAATGAGATAGAGAAAGCATGAGAGGGGGGAGGGTCAGAAGGAGAAGCAGACTCCCCGCCGAGCAGGGAACCTGATGCGGGACTCAATCCCGGGACTCCAGGATCATGACCTGAGCCAAAGGCAGTCGCTTAACCGACTGAGCCACCCAGGCACCCCCGCCGTCGTTTTTATTAGGCACCGAGGCGGGCCAGGCGCTGCCGTAGGCGCCCAGGACAAGGGTGGGACCTAGCACAACACTTGGGTGCAGCCCTAAAGAAATCATTTATTTTGAGGCCACTTTCATGGAAAGATAGGAGGATGCGAGCTAAACTCAAGAACGGGAAGCTGAGGGTGCCTGGGTGGCTCAGTTGGTTAAGCGACTGCCTTCGGCTCAGGTCATGATCCTGGAGTCCCAGGATCGAGTCCCGCATCGGGCTCCCTACTCGGCAGGGAGCCTGCTTCTCCCTCTGACCCTCCCCCCTCTCATGTGCTCTCTGTTTCTCTCATTCTCTCTGTCTCAAATAAATAAATGAAATCTTTAAAAAAAAAAAAAAAAAAAAAGAACGGGAAGCTGAACTGGAGACTGCAGGAGTAAGCTCATTCAAGGAGTTTAAAATGAATGAGAGGGGAGAGAACAGAGCTGGAGCCTGACTAATGTCTTTATTCCCGGACAGCCCCCGCTGTTCTTGTAGAAGCTACCTCCTCCCTCCCAACACCCCCAAGCTTCGCCGAGGGCATCAGCACTTGTGGAAAAGCCGCAGGCCCCTGGGGTGTGGGTGGGTGCCGTGGGGGAGGGCCCCGGCCTTCACATCCCCCTCCCGGGGCGGCTCCGGCAGCCCTGCCCAGGGGGTCGGAGCCACCACAGAGGACCCTATGACCCTCTTGCAGTCCTAGGGGAAGGGCCCAGCAAGACTGGTGTCAATTGTCCAGACCCCAGAACTCTGCCACCCGAGCAAATCCAGCAATGCTCTTTAAACATGAACTTCAGGGCCCTGAGGCATCCACCTCCTCACCATCACCACCCTCTGATCTTGAACCTCTTATGTGTCCTGGTCTTTTCCTTGCCTCCGTCCTGCTGCCTGTGTTACACCCGGGCCCCTTCTCACCTGGTCCTCAGCGGACACCACACTCTGTTCAGACCTCTGAGTCTTGGCCCAGACCGGGGCCCCCTCTGCAAAGGACCAGATACGGAATAGTTTAGGCTGTGGGAGCCAGAAGGTCTCTGTCGCAACTACTCAGTTTTGCAGCGAAGTGTGAATGCAGACACAGGCAGGTCTGTCATGTGCCAATAAAACTTTATTTACAAAAGCAGGAGGTGGGCCATAGTTTGCCAACCCCTGGCCCAAACTGTTCTCTCATCTGGAACATCGCTCATTTTGTCACATCTACTCCTTCCTGTCCTAAGGGACTCAGCTGCTGCCCCACCTGGCTGGGAAAGCCCCCTCCCCACCATCTCACAGCCCTGTAGGCTCATCTCCTCCTCCTCCAGTTCTCTTTCTCCTTCCCTGTTTGCATCTAGTACCATCCTAAGTGTCTTCAACTGTGCCATTAGATGGAACAACATGCTGGATTCGTCATCCACCCTTGGGACATGAGCAGCCGTTTGGAAGATCGGCTTGCTGGCAACTTACCAGTGATGCAGCGAGTGCATCTTTGTTCTTTCTGGCACAACTGTGGGGGATAGCATGATATTTATTCATTCCTCATGTATTTATTGAGTACTCACTACATACTTGGTACTCCTTTTTTTTTTTTAAGATTTTATTTATTTGAGAGAGCGTGCACGTGCATATGCATGTGCAGGGGTGGGGTGGGGAGGAGCAGAAGTGGAGACAGAGGGACAAGCAGACTCCTGCGGAGCTCCGAGCCCAACACAGAGCTCCCCAAGATCACAACCCCAGCTGAAACCAAGAGTTGGACCCTTAACTGACTGAGCCACCCAGGCGCCCCTCTTTTTTTTTTTTTAATACAGTGTTAGCTTCAAGCTGTTATTAGCACCAACGTGTAATGATGCCATGCTTGAAAACCACTAGATTAAGAAATGAAAGGAATTCTCAGAGAGGGTGGCAGGAACCAGTCGAGCTGCATCTTCCAAATTTATAAAGTACTTCTACATCCAGTCTCGCAGTTAATCATAATGGCAACTCTCAGAGGTGAAAAGTATTCTCCCATTTTACAGATGAGAAGACTAAAGTCAGAGGTTTGTGGCCTGCTGGAAGTCATATAGCTTCCAGGAAACGGAGCTTGACTCCAAAATCGTTTCAGCCATGTTTTTTCTCTCCTAAAACAAAATAAAACCACTTTTCTGCTTCTAGAGGTAATAATCCAGGTTATTATAGAAATTGTTGAAAATAGGGGCACCTGGGTGGCTCAGATGGTTAAGCGTCTGCCTTCGGCTTGGGTCATGATCCCAGAGTCGTGGGATCGAGCCCCACATCGGGCTCCTGGCTAAGCGGGGAGCCTGTTTCTCCCTCTGCCTCTCCCCCTGCTCATGCTCTCTCTCTATCTCTGTGTCTCAAATGAATGAATAAAATCTTAAAAAAGAAAAAAAAGAAATTGTTGAAAATATATAAAGCAGAAAATTTAAACATCATAATAATCCCTATGCCATAAAGAGCCAATGTTAACATCATCTGCATGCTGTTGACCAATGTTTGTGTGTTTTTGCAAAAAATTAGAGTTGTATATATTTGTGTATAGCTGCATTTTTTGGCCCCTTTAAAAAGTAAGGTACCACTTGCATCCAGTGAAATCCCCCCTTTTTAATGCATAGTTCTTTGAGGTTTGGATAAATGCATGTAGTTGAATAACCACCACCCAAATCAAGCTGTAGAACGATTCTGTCACCCCAGCCATTTCCCAGTGCTCCGCGTAGTCACCTCCCTGACCCTCAGTACCTGGAAACCACTGGTTTTCGTCTCCATAGTTTTGCCTTTCTAGGTGTCACATAAATGAAATCATCCAGTGTGTTGTAGCTTCATGTTTCACTTAACATTATAGGAGGATGTTCCCCGTGTCATTATATAATCTTCAAAAGCATTATTTTTTAATGACTGCCTGGCACTCTCCAGCCCACGTGCTCTGTAGAACACCACAGCAGCCTCCTGGAGGATAGAAATGAGAGGTAGAAGGTCAAGTTGGAAAGAGCAAGGGCAGAATGGATCGACTGCCTGCCTGTCGCCAGGCCACGGGGGCCCAGCTCCACAGAGGCACCCGGGGCAATGCCAAAGCAGTCTCTAGCACTGACCTCTGCATCCAGCTCTGTGCTCTTACAGCGCTCGCTGAGATGTGGCCCCTTCTGGATTCCTAGGTTCGGATCCACGGGTCCCTCAAGCAAATGGCAAGAAGAAGGCTCATCCCACGGGGCCGTTGGGAGGAGGGAAGGCGGCGGTGTGTGGGACCGTGGGGACCATAGGACTAATGCGCTGGGGCTGGTTTTCTTGTTCTCCCATCCCCCACTCCCCTCGCCAAAGGTCCGGATCCACCTTCACTGAAAAAGGAGAGATGAGTTGATGGAATGAGCACGGGGTGTTGCATGCAACTGATGAATCGCTCAGTTCTACCCCTGCAACTCATAATACGCTCTGTGTTAACAAATTTGAATTTAAATAAAAAATTTAAAAAACAAAACAAAAAGGAGAGATGAGTTGCTATTAATGAAAAATATTGAAAATAGGTCGCCACCTAGTTAAAGCTGCCTCCTGACCGTCATCAGAAGGTGGAAAGCGAAGTGAAGGAACGGAGTACAACTGTCAGAGTCGGGATCTGTTGGGAAGGAGCGCACAGGGGCTTCCAGAACCTGCCACCTCCCCCCACCCCCCCGCCCCAGGTGGAGGAGGCACCCCCCTGAGCACACAGCACAGAAGCAGGGTCTGGGATGACACTTGCAGCTTTTGTTACCAGAATGGCTGCCTGCCCTCTGGGTGTTGAAGTTTTAGCAGTTTCTTTGCCACCCAACCTGGCATTTTCTTCTCCCTCCTCCTGGGTCCTGCTTAGACTTCTCCCAGCAAAGCAGAGTCAGTATCCTAGTGTGTTGCTATGGAAAGAATGGCAATATCACTTCGAGTTCATGAAAAAAAAGAAAGAAAGGAAAGAAAAGGAAAAAAGAAAAAAATAGGACAAGCAGGATTTTTTTTTTTAAGTGTTACGAAACTGGAAGAAAAAGTGTTCCACCACTAAATATATCCACTTACAAAATCAGCAGATGTTAGGGCTTACACAGCGTCAGTCTCTCAGGCCCGCAGAAGACTGCAAAGCATTTTCACGCCGTCATCCCACGGAACTCTGAGAAACTGTCGGAGATTTCTAGGTTGGTGTCTGGAACCTTCCATGTTGGCCAAATGGATGACATGGTAGCCGTTCAAAGGGTAGCTTGGAGTAACTGGACTCCGTTTCGTTGATTTCTTTGAAAGGCCTTCCTGCTGTTCCCTCTCCCTGCCCCCACTCTATGTGCCAGATCATTCCAACTCCGACCCCTTTGGGTTCCTTCTGACAGCCAAGCCTTAGAGCCTGAGTCTGCACCCCAGCTCTGCCGTGGACTAGCTCGGGTCCGTGAGCTGCAGTTTCCATATTCGTAAAACACCTACATCCAAGGGCTTGTGAAGTTGAGCAAAACACAGGAAGCACCTAGCTGGCACAGTGGGCAGCACAGAGCTATTAGTAGTAGTGTTGTGTAATATTCTCATGACTTCTAGTCACGTTTTCTATCTGCCCTGGGGGCTGTCGCTGCTGCAGAGCGGGCGGTTCAGCTGGTGGCTGTCATCCTCCAACAGAGCCAGCCAGGTGGCCCATCGGGAGTGGAACCCCACGCAACCTCAGGCCTTCCTCCGTGTCATTCATTCATTCCTTCTTAAAACCACCTGTCAGTCTCAAAGTCCAGCTGTAGAGCTTCTTCTCACACTCTCGGTTGATCTCTTGGGTCTGCCTCTGTTCTCACTACTGCTGCCTAAAGACTACACCAAAACGTAGGAGTTTTGAACAGCAATCTAGTATATCTCACAATTCTGTGTGTGCGAAGTTCAGACAGAGTGTAGTAGCTGGGGCTCATCGGTAGGTACTCCGTGATGTCTGGGGGCCTCAGCTGGGTGACTTGAGATGATGGGGCTAGAACAGCTGGGGGCTGGTTGAGCATCTCTCTCTCTCTCTCTCTCTCTCTCTCTCTCTGATTAGCTTAGGCTTCCTCACAGCATGGCAGCCTTGGGGCTGTCAGACTGCTCACGCAAGGGCCCAGAACTCCCAGAGGAAAGAAGCAGAAACTGCATGTCCTCTTAAAAGCCTTGGTCCAGAACCCCACTTCTTCCACATTCTACTGGTCAAAGCAGTCACAGGGCAGCCCCAATTCAAGGGTGCAGGGATGGGATCATGAGCTCCACCTCTCAATGGGAGAAGCGTCAGAGAATTGGCAGCCCTCTTTAATCTGCCACAAAGTCACCACCCCTGTCTGCGTGCTTGCCCTCGCAGGAAAGTCTGAGAAGCTGAGGGTGGAGCCTGAGAGAGGAACCAAAGAGCAGGATCAACATTACTGCTCACACGCGAGGGTGGGGTTCTGATAGCCCACTGTTCAGGGTAGCTGGCTTCTTAAAGAGTTGTGTGCAAAGCAGAATTTCAGAATGGCCCCTAATTGCGAACGTCCCATAGGAGTGCTCTCTGACAGATTCCTAACGATAGCACAGCCACCCCTCGATCTCTCTTGAGTATAAATGCCAAGAGAAACCACCCATCAGATTGGCCTCAAATGAGGCACTTCCATTTTCAAGTCACTGTGCTCTTTCCTAGTGAAAGGTGGGTCCAGATTTTCAACATTGGCAGAAGCAGCCAAACCAGGCTTCGCCAGCTGGTTCGCTAGGCCATGGTTGCCTGGAAAGAAAAGATCCCTGCTTTGGGTGGCGTATTTAGTGTCTTAGCGCCGCCGCTACAAAACTGGGTGGCTTAAAACAACAGAAACTCACCGTCTCCCAGTTCTGAAGGCCAGAAGTCTGAATCAAGGTGTTAGCAAGGCCAGGTTCCCTCTGAAGGCACTTAGCGAAAGCTCTGTTCCAGACCTTCCTCCTGGTTTCTGGTACCCTCCGGCATTCTTCGGCTTGTCAGTGGCCATCTTTCCCCCATGTCTCTGGCCATTGTCTTCCCTTGAGCGAGTCTGTCCCTGCATCCAGATCTCCCCTCTTCATAGGGCCACCAGTCACAGTGAAGAAGGGCCCACCCTAATGACCTACTGTTAACTTGATTACTTCTCCAAAGATCCTATTTCCAAATACACTCACATCCTGAGATGGACTGGGAGTTAGGACCTCAGCATATTTTTAGCAGAAACAGAATTCAACCCTTAACAGGTGGTGAGCAGAGACACACTAGGATCGAATCTGGACCTTACTGCCATCTCAAACCCCGTCTCTCTCTATCCTGAGGGCTCATAACCCAGGCCCCCAAAATAGAAGCTCTAGAGGGCAGGGTTCCCAGCAGTGCTGGCATATATGAGGCCTTCAATACCTATTTTATTAAAGGGAAGGAGGGAGGAAGGAATACATGAACCAGTCAGCCGATGGTCAAACAGCCAGTGGCCCAGACAGACCAGAAGGTCCAGGAATGCTCCTTACCCCTCGGGGCCTGGTCCTGAGCGGCCAGGTAGTCAAGGGTCTCTCAGTTCTTGGTGCAGTTACTTCTGCTACTGACAATACCTGAGTATTATCAATAGGTCTCTCGTTCTCCTTTGAAGTTATGTCGGCAACATTCCACTATTGAGGAAAATACGGGTGGTCCCACTGAAAAGCTCACAGAAGCCGTCTCAGCTTGACCTCTCAGCATTTGAGATTCGGGGCTTTGGAGGGAGTTAAACTGATTTGGATGGAATGTGGTACACGGATGGTTGCAGCATGGAGTACTAATTTGCTGTCCCCCTTGAAATCAGATAATTGCCAAATGAGGTTCTTAGTGGGCCTGTCTTCCACAAATCGCATCAGGCGCCAAGGAAACGTGCAGGATAGAGGATGAAGTAATGGTGTGTGATCGATGCTTAGAAAATGGCAATTGAGCATCGACTAAGTGGGTCCCTGTGCTCAGAGCTCTGTAAGAAACGGGGAAGAAGATGACAGGTCCTTGCCTAAAATGAGCTCTTGACCCACCAGGGGATACCTAGACAGATAACTGATAGATCCCTATGGAAAATTCAAATTGTATTCTTTGAGAATAGGGGAGGGAGCAAACAATCTGACAGAGAGAAACCGGGGAGATTCTTCTAGGAGGAGGGATTCGAGCTAGACTTTGAAGACAGGCTAGGTTGGCCTTCAATAGAAAGACTGGGGAGAGAGGGCCACTCCAGACAGAACAGTGTGGGCAAGGCCTGGAGGTGGGTGAGGGCAGGGCAGGTCCTAAAACAGTGAGCACACGCCAGGGTGGATCAGAGGCCCAGGCAATGTCAGCCCGGCTTTGAAGGTGATGCTGAGGAATTCAGACAATATTTGGGGAGCAGTAGGGAGCAAGAGAGGTTTAGAGGAAGGCGTGCCTTGATCTGTTTTTGAGGCAGATCACAGGGGCAGCAGTTTGGACAAGACCCTGGGAAAGCCCAGTGGCAGAGTGTGGAGGATAATTGGAAGGCCCTTGTAACAGCACAGATGACACAGAAGGAAGGCCTGATGGGGGCGACAGACGTGGGATGGAGGAGAGGATGCACATAGGAAAGACCATACTTTCTGATGCCTGCTCAAGGGGGAGAACAGCCCAGAATATGACCACACCTAACAGGGAAACAGAGTGGGAATAACCCCCATCTTGGAGCGTCCCCCACAGAAGCAACACCCATGCTCCCCAACTCTGCTCTCCTGGGAAGAGGCTGGCCTGAGACGAGTGCTTCTCAAACGGGGCTGCACTTTGGAGTCCTCTGGAGGGGCTTTTAACAATCGATGCCTGGATGGATCCCACCCCCAGGGAATCTGGCCTCATGGGCATGGGGTGTGGCCTGAGGGTTGGGGTATTGAAGAGCTCCCCAGCCGGTGCCAAGGTTCAGAGTCCCTGCCCTGGACAGTTCTCTTCCTGTACAGAGTCAGGCTGTCCGGCTACTGTCAGCTTGTCATTAGCTATTTTTTTTTTAAGATTTTATTTATTTATTTGGCAGAGAGAGAGACACAGCGAGAGAGGGAACACAAGCAGGGGGAATAGGAGAGGGAGAAGCAGGCTTCCTGCTGAGCAGGGAGCCCAATGCGGGGCTCGATCCCAGGACCCTGGGATCATGACCTGAGCCGAAGGCAGACGCTTAACGACTGAGCCACCCAGGCGCCCCTTGTCATTAGCTATTAATTGGTAGGATTTCTTCATTAAATACTATGTCTTGTACGGGACGGTAAGCTCCATGAGGACAGGAATTCTATGAGTTTCCTGTGGCTACTGCAACCGAGAACCTTCAAAAGGTCATTTCACGGTTCTGTCAAGCCAGTTGCTTCAGGGTTGTGGGGAACCCGGGAAGACCGGAGAATTCCATGGCCCCTCTGTTTCCTATCTTTTGCAACATCTGGAGCTGTGCTCCTTGCATTCCTCGGCTCGTGGCCCCTTCCTCTGCCTTCAAAGCTGGCATCTGGCGTCTTCTGTCTAAGCCTGCTTCCCTCTGCTTCTGTCACATGGCCTTCCTCTCTGTTGGCTTGCATCTCCCACCTCCTCCCTCACAAAGACACTTATGATTGCATTTAGGGCCTGTCCGGATAATCCAGGATTATCTCCCCATCTCAACATCCTTAACTCAATCACATCTGCACAGTCCTTTCAGCCATGTAAGGTAACCTTCTCGGATTCCAGGGATTAGGATCTGGATATCTCTATTCTTCAGCCTACCTCGGGGGAATTATGTTACCTTTGTTTGCTTTCGTGGGCTCACAACCTAGTACAGTGCCTGGGACATAGTGACATATGACACAGAGAGTGAACAGGTGAATAGTAGAAACCCAGGGCATTGGCTGATCAAAATCACATTGCATTAGAGTCAGACTCATGGGGATATAGCAGGAGAGCTGAATGCAGGCTGTGGAAGAGCCAGGCATAGGGGGATTTAACTTGGTGCCTTCTAAAATGCACGTCACTTCCCAGCACACACCCCTTACCTCTCCCCCTCCCCATTCAGTGGCTTTCCATTATCCTGGGGACAAAGTCCAGTGAGGCTATCCTCCTCAACTCCCAGCTGTCTCTCCTCTCACCCCTGACACCCCGTTCTGCCCCTAAAATTGCACCTGGTACCCTTGTATTATCACTGCTTCTTTAATTTCCTTTCTCCTCTAGTAGATTTAAACTCCAGAGGCCAGCTGTAAGCTTACCTTGCCCCCCTCATTTCCAGACCCCAGGATAGAACCTGGCAGTTAGTGGGTGCTCAAGTATCTGCCAAGTGAATAAAGGAACTTCAAACTAATGGGTTGTTAAGAACCAGACAGCCTTGCTTTTGAGAACATTGGCTTATCAGGGGAAACTGGACTGCTAGATCATTCCCTAATGCCTGGACTAGTGGCCTGGCGGACAAGTCATTAAAAAATAATTGGCAGGGGCTGGATGCGAAAAGCCTGCTAGGGTAGAAGGAGGTTCCAGGAGAAGAGTGTGTGAGTTTTGGCAAGAGCCTTGGAGTCATGTCTTGGGAGACCCCGAGAGCTCATCAGATGAGATTCAATAGATAATCGGGAGCCACAATTGGCCATTACTACCATAACGGAGTAAAATCCGAGATGGAGGGAGGTTTACCTGGCAGCAGGCAACAAGGCATAAGACCATGGAAGGAAGGAAAGTCATTCCATGTCAGTAACCCAGACAAGGTGTGATGATAGCTTTAGTGTGGAAGCATCTAGAATGTTACAAACAGATGATAGAACTTGGATTCAGATTGAGGGAGAGAGAAACTCAGAGGAGCTAATGTACCATACCCTGGGCACACATATGAAAAATGGCACAAGAGGGTGTCCAAGGTGACTTTGTGTTTGCAGAGAGCTTGATGCCTTCCCATTGTGATCCATTCCGTCAGCCAGGAAGGAACCCCATTTCTTATTCATGTGATTTTGCACCTTCATATCCTCAGCTTCTATTTCTTTATATTTTGGCCAAGCTCCCGTACCCGGCCGGGGTCATAGCACATTGGCACAATAAGACTGCCCGTCAGAAATTCCTCTGGAAGAGGACAAAGCAATCACAATGACAGGCCCCTCATGTCTGAAGGAAAATCCACTAAGTATTTTTTTGTTTCCTGTCCTAATATACCCCTAACACATTTCTATACCCATTTCTCACACTGATCTATAGAGTAAGCAGTGGCCAGTAGAGATCTAACTATTTAGGAAGCTATGGATGCCACATGGTTGGTTATAATGAACTAATATTGCATTCCACCAAAAAGGGAAACCACAAAGGCAAAGAAGAGTTCAGCTTGGATTCTTACTCCCATTCAGCGGGCTGGCTCAGCGCCGTGTCTCCTGTTTGCACAGCAGCAGAGAGCTGGCGAAAGGAAGGTTCCAGATCGGATCACTGAGGAGAACCTGTTCTCAGCCTCAGTGGCCTCATATGAAAGCAGAGGCTGTAATGTTTCCTGCTCTGCCTCTTCAGGAGCTCCTACAGGATGATGTGCGTAAACGAGCTCTTTGGACTGTAATGCGCAATCACAACCTGAGGGGTGCTTCCTACTCTTGTATTATCACTGCTGTTATTATTATCGGTGTGGAGGGGGTGGGGAGGGGGCGGGGAGGACCACTGGCAAGAAGGAACACGCAGACCAGTGATTTTCTCCCAAAGAGCAGCAGTTTGCACAATTGCTTAGAAAACGGGAAAGGGGAATTCTGGAAGAGAGGGCAACCTTTACTGATTCTTTCCCGAGTTTAAATTGTTTAAAAAAAAAAAATCACACTTTTCTAGAGTCCCCCCATACTAGACTGACTTGGTAAGAATTTTGCCCCGAGATAAAGGTGACCCCAAAAGGGACCCTCCCTTCCTGCTTTCCCTCTGCATCTCAAATATGTGGACAGAGGAGAGACTGGGAACGCTGCCAGGCCCGCGTGTTGGAAGAGGGAGCGGGAGTGGGTGGCCAGCATGCCTGCAGCCTCCAGCCTTGGTCTCTCCACCAAGACATCCCATCAGCATGGTCAACAGGAACCTTTGCCCTTCAGCCCAGAGCTGGTCCTTGGGGTTATCACGGGAACCCTCCCTGGTCAGAGAGGCCTGTTGCAGGTCCAGGTCAGGCATGCCTTGTCTCTGGGCTGCCAGAGGCCATGTGGTTCTTCGCATGGACCATGACATGTCTCTCCGCCATGACATGTCTTTCCGCCATGACACGTCTCTCCGCCATGACACATCTCTCGGCCTCAGTGTGCTCACTCATAAAATGAGCGGGGCTAGACAAGACCAGGTTCAGGTTTGTAATCTGTGCTCCATAATTGTCCGGGAACGTTGGGTTTGGCCTTGCCTGACCAATACCGTTCAGCGATGATGGAGCACAGCCATGCAAGGGGCCCTGGGCCTGCACCCCCGGGGGAGCCCTGGGGATTTGTGCAGGAACCGTAGCTGCTGGCCTGTGGGAGAAGCTGGAGTTTATGCTGTGGGCCCTGGGCCCAGAGAGGAACCTGCCACCGTTGAGTGACTTACTCCAGGACGTTCATCCCTTAGATGACCTTTAAAAGCAGGAAGAAAGGAAAGGGGAGAGAAGAAGAGGAAGGGGCAGGGAAGGGGAGAAGGCAAGCAGGCACCTTGTCCCCATCAGCTCATCTGATCCTCACCATGGCCCTGGGAAGCGAGAAGCAAAATGTGGATCAGGTCGCCTTAAAGACAGTTCAACTCTGACAAGGCTCAAAGCAAGTTCTAAAGACGGGGGTGCGCCCCGTCACTGCTCGCTGTGGCCTGGGGCTCTTCAGGCGGTCCTCTTGGCATCACTAGGGCACTTGAGAACAGGCTGACGCCTAGTCCCCACCCCAAGATTCCGATGTAAACCCTCTGGGGAGTAGTCTGAGCCTCAGGATATTTAAGCTAATGTGATTTATAATGGTAAAAGATCTTTCCGGAAGATTAATGACTTGGAGGAGGGGCCAAGAATGGGAAGCTGAAGACCAGGCAGAAGGAGGGAGGCAGGAAGTGATTGCAGGGGCCCCACGAGAGATGGTAGTGGGATCGGTGGGGGGGTGGCGGTGGTGGGAAATGAGAGAGGCCAGCGAAGCGTGAACCTGCCTGGGAGGTGGCGTGGGCAGGCCAAGCTGGGGCACATACGTGCGTGCTCACACATGTCCCTCTGAAGGCTGTCAGTTCAGAATGGGAGGCAGAGGTCATCATCCAGCCATGGTGATCTTAGGGACGCTGATGCCAGCCTTGCAGGTCAGAGCCCAGCCGGGCAGGGGTTCCGGCTCATTGCTCATTCCCAAGGGATGGCAACCCAGCTTCTCCAGGGCCAGCAGACCGGGGCCTCTGGCTTCTGCCTGGGAGCAGGGAGGAGCTCACCTGACAGGTGGTGTGGGGTGAAAGGAAGATCACGGACTGCATCCCTGGGTCCCCTTGCCCTGTGCCAGGGTCCTGCAGCTGTGATAACAGACCGAGCAGCTCTAGACACAAATGCCCGTACAGTTCTGGAGGTCAGAAGTCCAACATCAGATTCCTGGAGCTAAAGGCAAGATGTGCGCAGGGCCAGTTTCCCCTGGGGCCACTGGAGAACGATCCACTTCCTTTCCTTCCCTGGCTTCCAGTGACCGCCTGCATTCCTTGGCTTGTGGCTCCTCCATCCACCTTCAAAGCACGTCTGCCCACCTCTACTTGCACCCTCGATCACCTTCTTATCTGTAGCCACAACCCCCCCCACCTCCCCTTATAAAGACCTTTGTGATCCTATTAAGGCCCACCTGGATAACCCGGGATTATCTCTCCATCCCAAGGTCTTATACCGAATCACATCATCCAAGTCCCTTTTGCCATATTGGGTCCCATTCACAGGTTCCAGGGATTGGGACCTGGATATCTTTGGGGGCCATGATCCAACCTCCTACGTCCTGAGTCCTGTGCAAAGAGACGCAGAACCATAGCCCCTGGATGCCGTTTAAACCTATGTGGTTTTTGTCTGGGATGAGACTGGCTTGAATGAATGGCTTTGTGGAGGACGTTCTATCAGAGAGCAAGAGTAAATCTCCAGCCTGTATCCCAGGCTTTGAGATGAAGGGACGTCTCTTCGAGGTAGAGATGAAAGAGGTTCAAGAGAAAGCTGTGGGTTTGGGGATGCAAAGGAACTGCTGAGGGGCTGGAGACAGGAGTGGGGGACAGGATGGGGAGAGGGATCTGAGAGAAGAATCGGAGAGACTACTGAAAAGCCCCGTCTTGCCCTGATCCATGGCTGGGGAACAGAGAAATCTCGCTCATGTCCCGGCTCCAGGAAGATGGAGTGTGCATGCCTCAGCCACAAGGAGGGAAATGAAAAGGTTACACCGGGAATTGTCGATACGATGAATCCCTGTGGTCTCACAGCCTCTCTAAATGTTTTGATGGATTGTAAATCAGAGCAGGCCCATCTTAAACATTTGATGATAGCACCTTATTTATTTGTGTATGTGACGCGTAAAACCAAAATTGATTCCTGTTTCTTTCTGTCTCAGCAAGATTTTTTTTTTTTTCTGCTTTCAGAAACCCATCCCTCGGCTCCCAGCCCTGCTTTGCCATGTTTGAGGGGTGTGGGGGTGTATGCCGGTATGTGGTGGTGGCTGTTAGGATTCTTTCTACCCAGACAAAAGGACGCTTTGCCTTGGAGAGGGTGATAGCACCAGGAATTAACTGCAGTAATAATGAAGCCGCTTTGTTTCAACATGTGTCTTAATCTTGTTGCTTTTTTTTTCTTTTTTACGAGAGTGTTGCTCAGAGAAAGGGATGAAATAAGATGGTACAGTGTGATAGATTTGTGATATGGGATCCAGGCCAACACAAAAACAATTTCCCGATTGTCCTGGCTTGTATCGGAGCTCCCGTGAGCCCCTCCAGGGGATCAGATTCACCTTGCCTTTGACATACTCTTTCTACCACAATAATTTCTGGTTTATAATCCATTACTTCATCATCAACATTGCTACCATTTATTGAGCATTTACTGGGACCTGGCGTCACGATGGGGTCTTTATAAGCATTACACTGTTTATGGCATCCTAACAACCCTACGAGGTAGGCATTAGCTCCAGATTTATAGATAAAGTAACCAGATCTTGTGAAATATCTTGCCAATGTCATATAACTGGTAAGAGTTGGCTGGGGCCTCACTTCAAACCCCAGTCTGTTCTAATTCCAAAGCCAGTGGACTGACTCACTCTGCTTTACTGGCTTCCCAGCTCAAAACTCCTTGACCCCACCGTGATGCTGAGGACAGACAGCCACCCGACAGAACCCATCGCCCCAACACAACGGCCTTTGAGAGACACTTCACCCACCTGCCCCGGGAGAGAGGCCACTTGAAGTCTTATAATGATGGTGAAGGACAAGATTCTGTGTCCTCTGTCCACACTTGCATGCTGTCCCTCCCCACATCTCATGGTTCGCCTTACCTAATGGACAAGCTTAGGTCACCTCTGAGAACCTTCCAACTTTGACGCCCTGTGGACTTTCTTGATTCTGGTCTTTAGTCTTTGGCTTCTTTCATTAAAAGCAGAGTGTTGGGGGGAGGGGTGCCTGGGTGGCTCAGTCGGTTAAGCATCCAACTCTTGATTTCAGCCCAGGTCATGATCACAGGGTTGTGAGATCAAGCCCCATGTCAGGCTCCATGCTGAGCATGAAGCTTGTTTAAAATTCTCTCACTCCCTCTCCCCCTCCCCACCCCCGCTTGCTCTGTCTCTCTCTAAAAAGAGGCAGAGTATGGTATTTGGGTGCAAAAAGTCTTTATTTATAAATCATCAAGACAATGCTTCCTTTTAACTACTTAAAAAAAACCTGTATGCTATAGTTTCGGTTTTTAATCCACTTTATAAAAACAATTCCTAGAGACTACAATTTTTTTCTAATCTTTTATCTAGACTCCCAGATGACACCACCCCTCCTCTAAAACTTTTTCAGAGCTGTTTGGAGCTCTCAACTTATCTCACGTCCAACTATTCCTCACAGGTCCTAAGGAAGGAAGAGAATTTTCTTCTATTATAAAACCATTGAAGAGTTTCGTTTTCATGTGGGTGAGTGAAAAGTTGTACTTTTCAATGAAACTTTTGAAAGCCTTTCAAAAAAGTATCATTGGGGAGAATAGAATTTTTAAATAATAACTGAATCACTTGAAAATTCCTTTGCAATGAACACAGAATGTCCCCAACGGTCAGTGAGTCTGCTCCTCTGTTGTCGCTGATTCATACTATCGGGTCAAGGCCACTCGTTCTCAGTAGAGAGAGTCCTAGGCCCAGGACTCAGCTCCTCGAAGAGGCGTCCCCTGCTTATCTCACTGACAGGGCTGTTCAGTCACCAACACGTTATTTTTCAAAACTCTGCAGAGCACTCAGCACAATCTATAAGTTGTTTTCCATTTATCTTCTGTCTCCCCCTCGGATCTTGATCAGAGACACCTTGAGAGCACGAATCTTTTGTCTCATTTCCTGAGTATCTAAAGCAGTGTCTGGGATTGTTGGGGATATAGTAGACATGAGTGAATGAATGAATGAATGAATGAAATGAACAAATGTAGGAGTTGTGTTCTCTTTTCCAAGGCCCATGTTTCTATTTCTAAAAAATAGGTCCTCTGCTATGTTTCCCTTTTAAAATACCAGGAATGTTTGAGGATGGGAATGGGGTGTCCAGATGGAACTGGGTGGTGGTGAAAAGGACCCCTCACCACCAGCTCCCACTGCTCCTCAGGAGGTTTTAAAAGACAAGGATGCTGTGGTTAGATTCGTGTGTAGAAACAGGGGGTTCAATCGTGGCATCTGTTGTGAGCTATGTAGTGGCAAGAAATGCGTTTCTAGAAATAAAGCATCAACATTTGTGAATGACTGACTTTCCTTGATTAGCAAGGACGCAAGGCTAACCCTCTAAGCACATCCCTCCCGCTCACATCCTGAGATTCTTTCTTAAGTGAGAGGGAATGGTGTGGAATAACAGCCCTCACAACCAGAATGAGAGAATGTTGCAAATGGACATGTCACCTAGCCTGTCTATCATGGCAGGAAAAGGCTGAGAATTGCTGTTTTAGAAAGGAACGGTGGCAGTGAAGAGGTTGGCCTGAAACTCTGGCTGTCGAGATGTTTTCAATTACAGGTGACAGAAAACCCCGTCAACTTGACAGAAGTATGTTGGCATTCGGCGGGCTATTTTCAGGACTCGCTGTCTGCACATCTCAGCTCAGCGTTCGGCCCCGCTCTCAGGCATGCTCCCCCTCGGGTGGCAAGAAGGCCGCTAGCAATCCTGCGCTTGCATCCAGTTGGTTCGGTAACTCTACCGCAAAGGAGCACATTCCCCACCACCACCCCGGTGGTTCTGAGAGAACTGGCAGAGGGAACCGCACTGGTTCTGACCGCTCGGCTCGGATCACGAGCCCATTCCTGAGTCACTCATCATTGCTGGAGAAAGCGACGCTCTGAGTGCTCAGAACCAAGCCACGTGCCCACTGCCCGAGGTCCCACGTGGACCAAGAGTGGGCAGGGGCCTTTCTCTGCGAAGAGCTGCTCTGCCACTGCCAGAGGAGGAGGGAAAGCCCGTTGGACAGGAGGGGCCGGCCACCAACAGGTGAAGCCCAGAGGCCAGGCCAAGACACAGCTGCCAAGGGAGGGAGGGCATGCGGAGAACTTGACCTAGCACTGAGGGATGGGGGTTTGGGAGGCCTGGTGAAACCAGAGTCAGGAAGAGGTGGTGCTTAATAAATTGTGGGGTGGGGGAATCCAGGTTTCCAGTCTGAATGACTGAGAAGATTATGGGACTTTTATTTGGAGTAAGGAGCATTGCAGAAAGATCAGGGCTGGGAGGCAAGGGATCCACATGGTTCTAGAAGTGTTAAATTTGGGGTGCCCGTGAGACTCCCAGCAATGGTCATAGATGCACAGAATACACACTTGGAAGACCCTCGAAGGCCATCCATCCCAGCCTCTGCCGAATTTCCCCTTCAGATACCGTCCAGGTCAGGTAACTAAGTAGTCTGTTTTCCAACTGACCAGAAAAGGACCATCTGGGGTTTTTTGTTGTTGTTGTTGTTGTTGTTTAAGATTTATTTATTTTGGAGAGAGAGAGAGAGAGAGCAGGGGGAGGGGCAGAGGGAGAGAAGTAGACTCCCCACTGAGTGCAGAGCCCTACCTGGGGCTCAGTCTCACGACCCTGAGATCATGACCTGAGCTGAAATCACAAGTCAGACTTGAACTGACTGAGCCACCCCGGCGCCCCTCGTTGGCTTTTTAATTTATGTATTTTTTTCCTTGGTTTTCATGAACCATCTTGCCTTGTTTAAAAAAAAAAAAAATCAGGTTTCAGTGGAGAATGGCCGCTCCAGGCTTTGTGCACACAGCTCGGCGTCACTGTCAGCCAGCAGTGGGAGGGCTGGGGCTCTGCTGAGAGGGGCTGGGGCTGGAAAGGCTGTTCGGGAGCTAGCTCTCTGCAAGGACGAGTGTAGAGCTTTGGGATGGAGGAACCGGGGGGAAAGCAGTTTGCCCCACGGAGTCCGGGAGGGGGCACAGATTTGGCAGTTTGAGAGAAAAGCATCAGCAGAGCAGGGAGGACAGAACATGCCAAGGTGAGGGGTGAACAGGGCAATACGAAGAGGGATTCGGATTCGGATTCGGATTCGGATTCGTATGAGCCACTGTCATCTCAAACTTCCTTTGAGACGTTTGATGGTGGCCTACTGACAACAACAGTACCCTGTGTTGCACGCTCAGAGCCCATCACGTCGGGGACCCAGAGACAAACGCAGTGCCCACATAGCTCACTGGTACTCTCGGCAACCCCTGGACGTGGGGACCATTTTCATGCCCACATTACAAACAGAAAGGCTGAGGCTTTAGCAAATTGATGTAACATGTCCAGGCTCACCCAGGGACAAGAAGCAGATATAGAAAGCAGGTCTCCTTCACTCGGGGCCTGAGCTCCTAACCTCTGCCATAGAAAGCTGGTACAATAATGTGTGGGGGCCCCTAGGGGGGCTCAGTTGGTTGAGCGTCTGACTCTTGATTTCAGCTCAGGATCATGAGATCGAGGCCCGCATTGGGCTCCACACCGACATTGGGCTCTGCGCCCCATGTGGGTCTCCCAGCCCTGTGTTGGGCTCAAGCTCAGCATGGAGTCTCCCTGAGATTCTCTCCCTCTCCCTTCTCACACTTGGGCATATGCATGCTTCTCTCTCTCTCTCTCAAATAAATAAATAAAGTCTAAAAAAAAAAAAAAAAAAGTGTCAACCAGGGCAGAATTGAGCAGCTTTGGGAAATTGGATGTTGCTTTTCACTTTTGTTTTGCTTTGTTTACTCTTTTAGGGAAATGGGAACCTGAGGTGTTCCTCACCCAGAGGGAAAGGGATTCGGGGAAAGGAGAGGATGCACCCCGATGAGTGCTGGGCTAGTCCCTGCAGAGCAGCAGGCCAGGTGGAGGAGTTAGCCTGTCGGGGGGGAGACCTGCTACCTCCTCCAAGGTGGAGAGAAAAGAGATAAGTGTGGAGATGGGGAAGAAGGCGACCTTTGTCTTGTGACTTGATCGTCTCACAAGATAGAAGGCAAAATCTAAAATAGACAGGCAAAGTTAGGAAAATTAAAAATATTGGCACAGTCGCCATAGAAATTTCTATGAGCATGAACAAAACATGAGTAAGAAGATCTCAGAGCGGCACGACTCGGATGAGCCGAGCTAGTACGAGTGCACAGCACCGTCCCCAGGGTTGGCAGCTGAGACAGGGATGTGGGGCTTAAGGTCAGGTGTGGAGGGTACACAGTGGGGAGGAGGGGAGGCAGAACAAACTGTAACCCCTTACAGTTTGCCTTAACCTCACTTTGCCACCTATTTGGTTGCCTATTTGGAAAACCAGAAAGGCCAGTGTTAAAGGTTCTCATTCAGCCCCGTCCTGCAGGTGGAGAATCCCCCCATTTTATAGATGTGGAAACTGAGGCTGGCCTGGCGAATAGTGCTCTGCATTTGGAGTACTCCAGGCTGCATGTGGGTTTGCGGCCTGTGAGGTGGGTATCCTGGCTATGGCCAGAGAAGGAGGGACACCTCCATTAGTAAGTGGCAGAACCGGGATTGAAACCAGGGGGGAGAGCTGGCTCCAGCCCGTGTCCCTTTCCACAATCCAGGCGGGCCCTAGTGACACGTACTGAGGGGGAAAAAGGCCGCGGGAGGCCAGGTCCTCAGCGAACGAGCTGTGGAATCTGTTGTTTCTGAGTAAACGAGTACATTCTGGGCTCTGGGCTCACATAGGCCCAGGCGTAGCTGGCTTTCTTTGCCCGCCCCGACCCCCGGCTTGGGTCACCACTCCTACCCCACTGCTAGCAGGAGAACAGCCCCCCTCAGAGCCCTGTGTTGCCTAAATGCATGGTGACACTAATGGTGGGGGAGGCTGCCACAAAGTTCATTTCATCCCCTGGAACTGGCTTGGCCAGAGGATGCCATGCAAGCTTTCTTCTACCTAATAAGAGAGCATCTCAAAGTAACAAGTGGAAAAAGACATTACAATTCAATTAATATCTTATTCCTCTGAACGCTCCCAGAGGGAGAAAGCCACTCAGAATTTGTGAGAAATCTAATTTATAGACTCAGTGTCAGGAAATGGAATGGTTCACGGTGAACAGCTGTGTGGTCCCGGGGCCACGGAGTGGATGTGGAACCAGAACTCCAGCAAGCCGGTTACCTCTCTGGGCCTGTTTCCTCATCTGTGAAATGAGCATCATGGCCACGTGCTGGTGTCATGGGGATGACAGAGATTATGCATGGAAACAGCATCTTGTTACACCGTCCTGCCCATGCTTAACCACATCAGCAAACTCCTTTTCTTAAAAAAAAAAAAAAAAAATTTGTCCAGCTGAGCAACTGAGCCATAAAAACACAAGATGTAGCATCTTAAAGTTCACCTCCAGGGCCCCTGGGGGCTCAGTCAGTTGAGTATCCGACTCTTGATTTCAGCTCAGGTCATGATCTCAGGGTCGTGAGACCGAGCCCCGCATCAGGCTCTGTGCTCAGCACAGAGTCTGCTTAAGATTCTCTCCCTCTGCCCCTCCCCCCCCACTGTCCCTCTCCCTCTCTGTCTTTCTAAAATAAAATAAATCTTAAAAAAAGGGTTCCTTGCCCCCATCCACCAGCTCTGCTGCTATGGACTGCTGTGTCTAAAGCGGTCTTACGCTACATTACCGAGCACCTGTCGTTCTGTTCCTTCTTTTCCAGCATCGCCGTTTTAAGCAACAGTTCTTTCCTCACTTCTGCATTGTCCTCTGAATTGTCATTGCCCTCGGGGGCACGCCGTTCTACTCCAGACCGAGTGCGGTGAGAAACATCTCCCGTCTTCACGGCATGCAGCTGGCCCCCACCCACCTGCTTCTGAGTTAGCAGAGGCCAGGTGACGTGTGCCTGCCCAGGCCACTGAACCTTGTGGCACATCAGCCACCGCGGCTGCCCCCCCACCCCGCCCCGCGGCTGTGAGAAGTAAAGATTCCTAGGCCTGCTTCTGGTGGTTTGGGTTTAATAAGTCTGCATGGCAGGGGGGTGGGGGTAGGGGGCCTCGGGAAGAGGAATTTTGCAAAGCACCCCAGGTGGTATCTGATGGTTTGGGAGCCATGTTGTAGGGCCCACCCCCCTCAAAATTCAAGTTTAGATTTAAGTACGCTGGGGAGAAATCAGTAACACTCAGGAACTAACTCAGGGTCACCAGTGACATTTCAAAGGCAATTCCCACTTAACAGATGAGAGAAATGGAGCAAGGATGGAGACAGAGGAGGAGTCCGCTGGGCAGTCAGGCACGCAGAGCAAAGCCCAAGACCCCGCATCCAGTTTCTCTCTCTGCCCCACCTGCCCCCCATCACCGCCACACGGCACTGACCCTTCCGAATCCCTTCTTCTGGGGCAGTGGAGGGGTGGGGAGGTGTTGTGACTTTAGACCACAGAGAACAATCACACACATGCGCACACACACACTCAAGGTCCACCCTTAGGAACTGCGGTGGAATCTGTTAACAGCTCTGTCAGAAGACCCAGCAAAGCTAAAAGCATCTTCTTTGGCTTTGATGTCTTGACAAGATGCTTCCTTTGAAAGCCCAGAGACAGCCCTGTTATTTCCTCTGACAGCCCCGGTGAAAAGCCCTGAAATGAGAAGTGGCGTCCCCACCGAAGCCCGGAGGTCCGATTCCTTGAGAGAGGTCCATGTGCTCCCCGGGGTGGGGTGCGGGGGTGACGTCAGCCTGGGAGGCCCGAGGGGTGCGGGCTCCTCAGCCAGCTCTGACCTCTGCTCTGCCTCGGGCTGGAGACCCCCAGCCACAGGGATCTCTGCGGTCTGACTCTGCACCTGCCCCCCACATGCCTTCCTAGGGAGATCAGGAGCCTGCACATTTCTTGCATCTGGCAGCCAGGCTGTGTGTCAGCCACCTTGAGACAGAGTTTCCAGAGGCTGGTCTGATGGTTTGACCCATTTTTACTTCCCCTGAGGGCCACAGGCCACTTGTAGGGAGAGGTCAGGAACTGCTACCACCCTGTCTCTGGCAAGGAGCGGGGAGGAGGGAAGTGCGTCCTTGGGGAGGCTTCCAGAGCCTTGCTGCTCCACGTGTGGTTTACCTCTGCAGCGCCATCCTCCCCAGGGGGCTGGCAGAATCTCAGTCCCACCCCAGACTTCCTGAATCGGGACCTGTGTTTTAACAAGATCCCCGTAAAGCTTGTATCCCAGCTCTGCTGCTCCAGGCTGCGTGACCTCGGCCACGCTCCTTAACCTCTCTGAGCTTCTGTGTCTACAGAGGGTCTTTGAAAAGTGAAACACTTAACACTTGACATATACCAAGACTTCAGTGAATGTTAGCTGTCATTGTTATTGGGAAAACGAGTGAGGGAGAATTGGTCTTACCATTCAGACCCGAATCATCCAGCCATGGGGAAGGAGGTCCAGACTGAGTGGGAGAAAGTTCCAGATGAAAAGCGAAGAGCCCTCAACGTATGCCTAGCGAACAAACGTCAGGATGGACAGAGGAGTGTCTCTGGCCGCCTGCAGCCTTGCTGTTTAATTTGGGGTTAGTTCAGATTAGTGCTCATCTGCTTGGTTTGGGGGTTCCTACCTTCCCTTCCTGCCAGCCCCGCCCCCCCCCACAAACGCATCTCCAAGAGCCTGCCGCTCCCATGACTCTGTTGCTGGTGGAATGAAATGGCAGCTCCTTACCGTGGCCTTCAAGGCCCTTCACAGTCGAGGCCCAAGCTGACCAGCCAGCCTCGTCCCAGCTTCCAGCCTCACGGCCTGCCCTTTGACCTCAGTCCTGTCATTCCTCACATATGTCCTTGCTCGTGGGCTGCCTCCTCCGCCTGGGAGTTTATTCCTCTGATTGGGGTCCCCCTCCCCTTTCTTTCTACACCGGGATCCTACTCCATCCCCGGAGCCCTGCTTAACCAGCGGAGGCTGCGTCGTGTGCCAAGAGCATGGGATTCAGCCTGGATTGACTTTGTTCAAATCCTAGCCCTGCCATGGACTCGCCACATGACCTTGGGCAAGGCACTCGGCCCCCCTGGCCTGGGTCCGCTCTTCCGTACATTGAGGCTCGTAACAACTGCTTGGCAGAGCTGTTGTGAGGACTCCTCCACATAGTGAGGAGAGTTTCAGTGAATCAGAGTCATGGTCGTTTTATTTCTAGAAGAAGATAACCTCCTCTGGGAAGCCTTTTGCCTTCCTCCCACCCTGTCCGACGGAATGAGGCACCGCCTGCTCCCGTGTTTCATCAACTCTTTCTCCTTGTCTGTGCAGCGTCCAGACGGTCCCCTGACGGCCTTCTCGGGGAGGGAGTCCCTGAGCTCCCTGCTTAGAATCACAGGTCGCCCCACTCTGCACCCCATCTTGTCACTGCTTGACTCTTCTTCATGGTGCTTATCAGCTGTCGGGCTTCTGCCTGTTTATACCCGTGAACGGGAGCTCTGCCAGAGTGGAGATTCCCATTGGTTCTCTCATGTATGCTGGGGGCATCTGCACTCCCCGTGCTCAGTATTGGTTGACTACATGAACAGATCACTTTCGTGTTCGGGTGGCACTGCCCTGCCTGGCTGTTAGGGGCTGAATCGGGTCTCCCCCCAACCCCCTCCGCCTGCCCCACCCTGCCAAATTCATGTGTTACAGTCCTACCCCTGAGAGTGGGACTGGATTTGCAGATAGGGTTTTTAAAGAGGTGAGGAGAGGGGCACCTGGGTGGCTCAGTCGTTAAGCGTCTGCCTTCGGCTTAGGTCATGATCTCAGGGTCCTGGGATCGAGCCCCGCACTGGGCTCCTTCTCAGCGGGCAGCCTGCTTCTCCCTGACTGCCCCTCCCCTCCCCCGCTTGTGCTCTCTCTTGCTCAAATAAATAAATAAAATCTTTAAAAAAAATAAAACAAAAAGGTGAGGAAGGCCTTGGGGTGAGCCCTAGTCCAGTATGACCGGTGTCCTTCTGGGGAGATCAGGAGGTAGACACATGCAGAAGGAAGGACGTGTGAGGACACAGTAGGAAGGGGGCCATCCACAAGCCAAGGACAGAGGCTTCAGGAGAAACCACCCCTGCAGACACTTCAGTCTTGGACTTGTAGCCCCCACAACTGTGAAAGAAATATTCCTGTTGCTGAAGCCACCTGCTCTGGGGTCTGGGGTGCTTGTTACGTATGGCAGCCCTGGCTGACTGATACTCCAGCTATGAGCTTCTCGAGGACGAGAGCGCAGCTTTCTTCATCCTCCTGCCCCCACATCCACAGGGCCCAGCCCGCACCCAAACGCCGTGCACGGGGTCTGATTGAATTGCATTCCGTCCGCAACACGGAGGCTGAGGATGGAGGAAGCACCCGCTGGTGAAGGAAGGCCCTCTTCGTAATGGTCTGTAGAGGCTCGCCGTTTCCATTATATATTATTTGTTCCGAGGTCTTGTCATTGCTCATTCCTCGTTGGGTTTCTCTGTGGTGCGTGATAAATGCCGCAGTGGATACGAGGAAAACCTAGTGCATGTCAAAAACAGGCAGAGGAGGCAAGGGTCTGTGTTTGGTACTTGGGCTCCCTTGCCACGAACCATGAACTTGTCGCGCTCTGTCTCCACGGTGCTGTGAGGGCTGGGACGGCTGGAAAGACGGACGTGCTGCACAGAGTAGTCACAAGTGAAGGAGATTTCTCACCTCTCCTCTCCTTCAGGGCCCCAGGATCTTCAGAAAAGGCCCCAGGAAAGGATGCACCTGTTCCAGCAGCCGGAGGGGAATGCTCGAGAGGGATCAGGAAGCATGGGTTCATCACAAATGTGCTTGGTCCTAACCTACTCAGGCACCCCCCACCCCAAGGCAGGGATCGCTTCTGAGGCTTCCCACTGCCGGGCCCTTGGCACCGGGGCTGGGGCAGCCAGCAAACAGCTGGGTGCTGCCCGTAAGTGGGGTGTTTGCAAGTCGGCACAGAATGTGCCTGCGCCCGGGTCAGATCCATGGGAAGCTGGACAGGGTGAGACCGGCCATGCAGGGCGCGTCTGCTGGGATACTCGCCCCCTGCCTCCCCACATGGAAGGGGCTGCGTGGGAGTTTTAACAGGCATTTCATTCATTCGTTCATTCATTCATTCATTCACTCTTTCCTTTGTTCATTTGTTTACTTTTGCCAATTCTGCCCGGTATACATCTGAATCTGAAGATGGCTGGCAACACACGTAGCCTCCACGCCTGCGAGCACCAGGCTTCACGGCGCTGGTCCCGACCTCGCCATGGCTCACAGGCCCCACGTGCTGCTCTTCTGTAGATGCTCACCCCCTCGTCGTGCCAGGATTATTCTTCCAAGGGCAGTGGTTCTGGCAGCTCCATCGCGGGGACCCTGAGAGATGGATTCTTCAAAGGCTCGATGGGTTCCGAGCCCTGCCTCCACTCCTTGCTTTTCTTCCTTCATCTTTCCTTCTTTGTGATCTGCTGCAGTGTGGACTCCTGGTCGTCCAATGAATATTAGAAGATACTGTTTATTCTGAAATGCAGTTTTTGGAACATTGACAAGTTCTGGGATGTTTTACCACAATTTGGTTCGCTTCTGGGCCTCATTTGTCAACAGATTTAAATCACCCTACATATTGGGGAGTTTCTGTTAGAAAATTCTCTTCTCCCCTGCGCCCGATTTCGGACGCCCGATTTCTTTGTTCTGCAGGACAAAAGTCTCCTTTTGCTCCTTCTCTTAAAAATTGTATGTCAGGGCACCTGGGGGGCTCAGTCTGTGGAGGTTCTGCCTTCGGCTCGGGTCATGATCTTGGGGTCCTGAGATTGAGTCCTGCGTTGGGCTCTCTGCTCATTGGGGAGCCTCCATCTCCCTCTCATGCTCTCTCTCTCTCTCTCTCTAAAATAAATTTAGAAAGTATTTCTTAAAAAATTGTATTTCAAATGCCCAAGTCTCTTGGCTAGTGTGTGCAAATTTAGCCACCTTCCACTATGTCAATAGCACCCTCTATGGAACTTTAGGACCCCCTTCCCCTTACAGAGTTCCTCCACTCATATGAACCCCAACACACGCACATGCAAGTGCACACACATGTGCATACGCGGTACTGAGATTTTGCTGTGCCTCCTCACCCCACATCAGCTACAGTTCCCATGAGGTAGCGTCCTGCAGTTAATTTTCCAGCCAACGTTTATAGAAAGCATACTATGGGCCAGGTATGGTTCTAGGCTCTGGGGAAACCACAGTGAAAAGTTTCTGCGTCTGTGGAGTTTCCATTCTAAAATAGCACCGTCTAGTAGAAGGTCCCTCAAGGATAGAAACAGCCTGCGCTGTTTAATACAAGAGCCACCAGCCACACGTTACTCTTGAGCACTTGAAAAGTGGCCAGTGTGACTGAGGAACTGATTTTTAATTTGAATTTCATTAATTTAAATTCAAAGAACCGCATATGGCTAGTGGCTGGCATATTGAAAGCACAGTTCTAACGGAAGAAATCAATGAGTAGGTAAATACTCTCCCCTCCCTCCTTTAACCACAAAATGTATGAGTAAATCTTAAATATTGGAAAGTGCTATGAAGAAAGCAAAGGAGCGTAAGGAAAAAGAGTGATGGGGGGAGGCATTCATTTCGGTGGGGTGGCAGTCGGGAAAGGCCTCTCTGTGGCAGGATGACTTTCAAATGGAGCCGTGAGCACTGAGGGGCCCTGGGGTGGGACGTCCCAGCAGAGGCCCTGAGATGGAAAGGATGCACCTGTTCCAGCAGCCGGAGGGGGATGCTCGAGAGGGATCAGGAAGCATGGGTTTGCAGCTCTTATAAGGGCACCGAGAAAGGGCTTCATGCAGAAAGGTGACGTGAACTGATTTTTATCTTAAAACATCCCTCAGCTCTGGAGGGGAAGGAAGCAAGAGACCCATGGGAGGCTGCCGCAGGATTCCAGGCAGGAGGTGATGGTAGCTGAGACAAGGCAGGGAGAAGGGGAAGTGGTACAAAGTGGGCTAGGACTAGATTTATTCCGAAGACAACATCCACAGGATTGCGGATGGATTCACTGGGGTGACACAAGGAGGTTTTTAGCCAGAATGAGCAATGGTAGAGCCATTGACAGATGAGAAACTCTGGAGGAGGCAGTGAATGGCGGAGGGGGGAATGAGAGTCTGATCAGCAGGAATGTGGAGGCTGAAGATATTGATTTGGGTGTGCTCAGCAAAAAGACATGGTCCCCTCTGCTCTGCTGCGCCCACGTCCTCTCCTCACCAGTGCCCTAAGGGATCCTCGCCCACTGCTGATGACATTGCCCAGCATGGAAATTCCAGGGCTCC
This sequence comes from Mirounga angustirostris, assembly GCF_029215605.1. Taxonomy (NCBI): domain Eukaryota; kingdom Metazoa; phylum Chordata; class Mammalia; order Carnivora; family Phocidae; genus Mirounga; species Mirounga angustirostris. The sequence goes on along the minus strand of NW_026991712.1, from coordinate 17,321,161 downwards.
TCCTTAGAATGGCTGGGCCCTGGGTTCACAAGGGGAAATGCCCCTCCCTGAGTCCTGCTCAGCTTTGTCACCTGAGCTCCTAGGCAGGTGGCTATGGGCAGAGTACCACAGAGTTGCTCATAAAAATAAGTCTTCACTTCTGCCTTGACCACTGTCTTCAGTGGGACTCCCAAACCCAAGCCATTCCCCTTCTCCCTGGATGTCAGCTATACGTGTTTGAAAACCCAGCTCCCTTCTCCTTTAACCACACCATGAAAGGGCCCCTCTGTATCAGCCCATGCATCTAGACACTCAACAAGGCTAGTTCCCCGGTTTGCGTTCTCTTAACATACCCTACTCCTATCAAGCAAATTGTTCCTGTACTCCCAAATTAATATTTGTTTAATGCAATTCCAATCAAAATTCCAACAGGATTTTATTTTGTAGATGATTCTGATTTATGAGAATTGATCTAGGTAAATAAGTGATCAAAAGAACCCAGAAATGTTTTGCAAAAGAAGAGTGATATGGAGGAATTCACTCGACCAGATGTTAAAACATATTCTTTTTTTGCAGGGGGGGGAGTCATGTGGTAGCTGTATTTATTTTTTCAGGAACCTCCATACTGTTTGTCACAGTGGATCCATAAAACATACTCTATAAAAAAAAAATTAAGTGAGGCATAAGTATGGGTCCCAATAGCTAGATAAGAGGCACAGAATAGATGACCCAGAAACGCCCTAGTATATATAAAAATTTAATGTATGACAAAAATGATTTCACAATTAGTGAGAAACGATAACACAATACATGCTATGAGATAATTGGTAACTTTCAAGAAAAATGGTTAGAATTGTATCTTACAGCTTAACCCAAGATTAATTCAATTCCAGATGAGTTAAATGTAAAAAATAAAGCTAAACCACTCTAAGAAAACATAGAATAATATGTCTCAGCTATCAGAGAAGACACTTTCTTCTTTTAATGTGCAAGTGATTTTTATTTATTATTTCTGTTGAAGTAAAATTGACATATAATAGGGGCTCCTGGGTGGCTCAGTTGTTAAGCGTCTGCCTTCGGCTCAGGTCATGATCTCAGGGTCCTGGGATCGAGCCCCACATCGGGCTCCTTGCTCTGCGGGAAGCCTGCTTCTCCCTCTCCCGCTCCCCCTGCTTGTGTTCCCTCTCTTGCTGTCTCTCTGTCAAATAAATAAATAAAATCTTTTTTAAAAAATTGACATATAATATCCTGTTAGTTTCAGGTGCTCATTGTAGTGATTCGATGTTTTCTTGTCATTATGAAATGGTCCCCACGATAAGTCCAGTTACCATCTGTCATCATACAGAGTTATTACAGTATCACTGACTATATTCCCTATGCTGTACATTACATCCCCAGGACTTATTTTTTTATAAGTGAAAATTTGTACCTCTTAATCATTACCCTTTACCTATTTCGTGTGCCCCCCAAATCCTCCCCTCTCTGGTAGCCAGCAGTTTGTTTCTTATAATCGGAAATCACTTTCTACATATAAAATCACAATGAAAGGGGCCACAAAAGAAAAAGGTTGGTAAACTTGCTGCCTAAAACTTAAAATTTTTACATGTAAAACAAGAAAAACACCATATACAAAAGTAGAAGGTAAATGATAGACTAGAAACATTTTGCAACAAATATAATAAAGTACTGATACTCTTAATCTGGAGAGAACTCTTGTAAATTAATAATAAAACCACTGAGCATCACAAGATAAAAATGGCATAAGTAAGCAATTCAAAAAGAAAGAACACACATGGCAAGTAAATCTCTGAAAACAGTTCAACCTGATTAGCAATCAAGGAAAACACAAAGGCATATTAAGATTGAAGCTGAAGCTTAGATTAAGCATCTAATTGGCAAGGCTTTTTCACGGTGATACTTCATGTAGGTAGAGTGGTAAGTCGGGCATTCTCGTTCACTGCCAAGGCAAAGGTTGGCTGGTGCAAAAGTTGGCTGTATGAGTCAAGAGAACTTCAAGTGCACAAACTCTGACCCAGTGCTTCTATATCTAAGCGTTCATCCAAAGGTAGTTGTCAGAAATAAGGACTCCGGGTGTTGACTATAATTTTGTTGAGAAGAACCAAAAACTGGAAATAAATATCCAACAAAGTTGAATGGCTAAATACATCACATGTGGTCTATCCCTACAAGATAATACCACACAGCCATTTTTTTTAATCATTATTTTGCTCAGTATTTATAGAAACGAGGAACCTTTCAATGAGTGAAAGGAAGGAACTATTTGGGGTGATTTTTTTCTCCTTTATACTTCAAAGCGTTTTCTGGATTTTCTCTACTGGTGATTTTACTCTTATGATAAGAATCAAACGTTGATACCCATTTTCTAATGCCCGTGTAAACACCACTTGCTGGCCCCAGGTACGCGTCTTGCTTCTGATGTAGCATCAGTTTAAGTAGCTTGAGAACCCAGTGACGTCTCATCTTCGATATCCCTTCCACCAGCCCACCCACCACTCAGCGCCTTTGTTGCTTTTCTGTATGTTTGCCTCTAAACATGAACGAGTGACCTGCACCCTCGTTTGCTTGCTCTAGGCCAGTTCCCACTGCTGTTTCCAAAGAAAGGAAGAGAAGAATATGGTCTTTCATTTTCATGTGCCCCACTCTCACCGTCTGTCCTTACCTAGGTGTTTGCTTTGTTTGCGGGGCCAGTTGGGGTGGGTTAGAAAGAAATGCTAGTTTCTCCCGCCTTGTGGAAAAACACTGACCCTGTCTTTGTTCTTATCCCACAGATATGATGCTGCCTCTTGTGTATGGCCGATGGTGCAGTAACAGTATTCTGTGCTGAGATAATTCTCAACACTCGAACATTAGACGTCAGCATTCAAGGGAAGCCAAAGCCATTGGTGGGGGAATAAAAGCCCAAAGCCTTTTATCTTAGTTGTTCCAAAAATTGCACTGCCCCTTTCCTACCTGCCCACCCACTCCCCCAAATTAAGCTATTGCACGCAGACAGGCAGCATGGCAAGCAAGCGAAAATCCACCACCCCATGCATGGTTCGGACACCGCAAGTAGTAGAACAAGATGTGCCCGAGGAAGGAGACAGGGCCAAAGAGAAAGGAATCAGCACGCCGCAGCCTGAAGCAGCCAAGGACAGTTGGACAGTGGAACCCGAAAACTCTTCCAAAGAAAATGAAGTGATAGAGGTGAAATCTACAGGGGAAAACCAATCCAAAAAACTCCAAGGTGGTTATGAATGCAAATACTGCCCCTACTCCACGCAGAACCTGAACGAGTTCACGGAGCACGTCGACATGCAGCACCCCAACGTGATTCTGAACCCCCTCTACGTGTGTGCCGAATGTAACTTCACAACCAAAAAGTACGACTCCTTGTCTGACCACAACTCCAAGTTCCATCCCGGGGAGACCAACTTCAAGCTGAAGTTGATCAAGCGCAATAATCAGACTGTCTTAGAGCAGTCCATCGAAGCCACCAACCACGTCGTGTCCATCGCCACCAGCGGCCCGGCGAGCGGTGACAGCGATCCTGGGATCTCCGTGAGTAAGACCCCCATCATGAAGCCAGGGAAACCAAAAGCTGATGCCAAGAAGGTGCCCAAGAAGCCCGAGGAGGCCACCCCCGAGAACCACGTGGAGGGGACGGCCCGCCTGGTGACCGACGCGGCTGAGATCCTCTCGAGACTCGGAGGCGTGGAGCTCCTCCAGGACACGCTAGGGCACGTCATGCCTTCTGTCCAGCTCCCACCAAATATCAACCTTGTCCCCAAGGTCCCCGTCCCGCTGAATACTACCAAATACAACTCCGCCCTGGACACGAATGCCACCATGATCAACTCCTTCAACAAGTTCCCTTATCCAACGCAGGCTGAGTTGTCCTGGCTAACCGCGGCTTCCAAACACCCAGAGGAGCACATCAGAATCTGGTTTGCCACACAGCGCTTAAAGCACGGCATCAGCTGGTCCCCAGAGGAGGTGGAGGAGGCCCGGAAAAAGATGTTTAATGGCACCATCCAGTCGGTACCCCCGACGATCACCGTGCTGCCAGCCCAGTTGGCGCCCACAAAGATGTCACAGCCCATCCTCCAGACAGCACTGCCATGCCAGATTCTCGGCCAGACCAGCCTGGTGCTGACTCAGGTGACGAGCGGGTCAACAACCGTCTCCTGCTCCCCCATCACGCTTGCCGTGGCTGGAGTGACCAACCACGGCCAAAAGAGACCATTAGTGACTCCCCAAGCTGCCTCTGAGCCCAAGCGTCCACACGTCGCTCAGGTGCCAGAGCCCCCACCCAAGGTGGCCAACCCTTCGCTGACCCCGGCCAGCGACCGCAAGAAGACAAAGGAGCAGATCGCACATCTCAAGGCGAGCTTTCTCCAGAGCCAGTTCCCTGACGATGCGGAGGTCTATCGGCTCATCGAGGTGACCGGCCTTGCCAGGAGTGAGATCAAGAAGTGGTTCAGCGACCACCGGTACCGATGTCAAAGGGGCATCGTCCACATCACCAGCGAATCCCTTGCCAAAGACCAGCTGGCCATCGCAGCCTCCCGACACGGCCGCACTTACCACGCATACCCAGACTTTGCCCCACAGAAATTCAAAGAAAAAACCCAGGGCCAGGTTAAAATCCTAGAAGACAGCTTTCTGAAAAGCTCCTTCCCGACCCAAGTAGAACTGGATAGGCTAAGGGTGGACACGAAACTGAGCAGGAGAGAGATTGAATCCTGGTTCTCGGAGAGACGGAAGCTTCGGGACAGCATGGAGCAAGCTGTCTTGGATTCCATGGGGGCTGGCAAAAAAGGCCAAGACGTGGTGGCCCCCAACGGTGCTCTGTCTCGGCTCGACCAGCTCTCTGGGGCCCAGCTAGCCGGTGCTCTGCCCAGCCCTTCACCAGCAATTACGAAGAGCCAAGAACAGGTACATCTCCTGAGGAGCACGTTTGCAAGAACCCAGTGGCCTACCCCCCAGGAGTATGACCAGTTAGCAGCCAAGACCGGCCTGGTCCGAACTGAAATTGTGCGTTGGTTCAAGGAGAACAGATGCTTGCTAAAAACCGGGACCTTAAAGTGGATGGAGCAGTCCCAGCACCAGCACCTGGCCGGCGAGCACGGTTACGACGCCGCGCAGAGGAGAGCCGCGAAGGCCGGCACCGCCGAGAGCCCGAAGAACGGGAGCGAGGTGGCTCAGCCACATTACAAGGACCCCAAAAAGCTCTGCGAAGAGGACTTGGAGAAGTTGGTACCCAGGGTGAAAGTGAGCAACGAGCAAGCAAAAGATGGGGCGCCGGCCAAGGCTCCAGAAGCCACCTCGGACAGGTCAGAGGGCAGTGGCGGGGACGGCCCGGGCAGCGATGAGAACGAGGAGTCAGGCGTTGTGGATTGGGTGGAGGTCACGGTCGGAGAGGAGGACGCCGTCTCAGACAGGTCCGACAGCTGGAGTCAGACCGCAGCCGAAGGCGCCGCAGAACTGGCCGGCTCGGACTCCGACAGCATCCCTGCTGAGGCCGGCCAGGCCTAACAGGTAACTCCACCTGCTCTCCACCCAGGGAACAAGGGGAGCATGCTGTTTTTCTTTCTTTTTATTGCCGGGGTCAATAGAGGTTGTAGGGGACAGAGATGTTGACACAGATGATGGGGTCTTGTTTTTAAAAGGAAGAAAAGTAGTGATGCCAGCAGGCTGGGTTGAAAGACCCAGAGGGGGTCCTGCAGGACCAGTCAAGAGGGTCGTTGGCTTCACGTAGGATGGCACGCAGGTGCGAGCCAGCAGGATGCCAGAGCAGAGTCTGCTGAACATATAGAGAGAGAGCAGATAAAGAAGGAGGGAGGGTCTGGGAGACTCAGAAAGGAAAGGAGCATGAGTCCCGTCTTTGCTTGGGGTCTGGGGTTTTTATTAACGATTGTGGTCTAGTGCATGTGGCCTCTCAGACACCCAGGAACTGGTCAGAACAAGGACAGGGCGCAGGTGTCCTCCTAAGTCTCTCATTCCCTGGAGCCCAGAGGGTCTTGACGTAAGATGTCTAGCGCCAGTGGTCTGGAATAGGCAGATGCACCTGCCGGCCTCGCCCGGTCATTCCTGGGATGTTACCTGTTGTGCTGGAAGGCTCCAGGGAAATCATTAACTCCTTGCCCCTTACAAGGAGGACATACATTAAGGCGTGCGTAGGGCGGAGGTGCAGGTCCTCTCGAGAACAGAAGCAGGAAAGGGAGCGAAAAGCAGACTTTTATGGGCTCCTTCAGTTTCCTTGTAGTGACTCACAAGGGGCTGGCAGATTCTGTGTCCCCATCTGTGAGGCTGAGGGGTGACGATGTTGCTGCCAGTGGCCTGTTTTGGACACCACCCTCCGGGGCCTGTCCGTTCGGAAGTCTAGATGCAGTTGTAGCCCGGACAAATCCTTCGCCTGCTTTGTGTTCACTGCTGTAAGAAACAAGCGCGAAAAAGATGTGTCTTTTCCTTTTTCTTTCCTTTTTTTTTTTTTTTCATTTTCTTTCCTTTTTGGATTTTTAAGAGTAATTAACCAAGTTTACTGGCTAGAGATTTGGGGTTGTTTCTTTTAACCTGACAGGTCTGGGTATTTGCCTTGGCATGGCTAAAGGAAGGCACGGATCTCACTAAGTAACCCAGCTCCTAATTGTGCTGATTGGGTCCCTGGAACCCCTTCAAATCTGGAAGAGACTGATGTAAATGAGGCCTGTGGAGCCACAAAAGCCTGGGAAGGGAGGTTACCATGGTTACTAATGGCCATGTCATCCACATGATGGGACATGCCACCCAAGCCCTGGTGTTTGTGCTTTCACGAGAGGTCTGTGCACATCAAGGCCTAAAAGCCCAGCCGCCTGCTTGGTGGTGGGTTTAGAGTAGAGGGGGCAGCGGGGAGAGGGGTGCAGGAGGCAGAGATCACCTTGGCCAAAGCTGAAACGTTCTAAGGGCAGCTTGGAACCAGGAGGAAGATGTGCGATTTACAATCTGCCCGGATGGGCTTCTCCAGAGGTCACTTAAAAGGCAACAGAAGGGGACCCCGCCTCCTGCCCCCCACGTCATCTTTTCAAATAATAAAATAAAGGTAAGAACCTCCAGAATGATTGAAAAGGTTCCCAAGGGAGCCCTGGAAATTACCATACCTCTTTATTAATGAGTTCAGACAACTTTGGTCAGCCACTCATCGACTCATTTATTTTGTAGTAAGATAAGGTGCCTGGCAACAAAATAAAGTTTTCTGGAAACCCTGTTTTAGCCAGTTCTATCAGCTACTGAAAGAGCGATTTAAGGGACAGCCAATTGCAGATGCCAGCAAGTCTTCTTCCCCCCTGCCCCTCTACCCCGACTTTTCAGGAGGGAGTGGTCATGGGTTACAGGTGAGGATGCAGCACAGCGGGGAGGGGCTGGTGATAGGAGGGGGCTAAAGGCTACGGAGGCCACCGAGAGTACCCACTGCCCCCCACCATCTGGCTACCCTGGTTCCTCCCTCTGGCTATTTTCCTGCCTTCTTTTGAAACCCTACCAGCCCCACTCATATCTTCCTTGTTGAAATGAGGGAGCGATATTTTTTTGTCCAGTCAGAATCTGCCTGAAAGCTCCTTGTTTGCCTTGTCTTCCATCCTTGACCTTTTCCAGTGCCTGACAGAAGTCTACGTGATTGCTTTTTCCTCCTGCCGTGGAGCAGACAATAGTGTTCAGTTCAATTCAGCAAATCCATTCTGCACTCGTACTGTGTGCCAGGCTCTGTGCTAAGCACCAAGTTAACGGGATGAAGCAGACAGATGAGAGTCCTCACTCACATGGAACTCAGTCAGGCCGAGGAGAGAGGAAATTGCTCTTTCCTTTACTGGCCGGGGTGATCCATGGGGTGATGGGGACGTGCACAGCTGTGCACGGGAGCACTCAGGAGGGGCACCCAGGCTGAGGTCAGGGCAGGCTGCCTGGAGGAAGGGACATCTGTCTCAGGGGCTAGCTGAGGGGAAGGAGTTAACCAGTGCACCAACAAGGAAGAGTGGTTCATGTGGAAGCAGCAGACAAGGCAGAGAAGGAATGGTACAGTTGAGGAGCCAAGAGAGTTGGGGCATAGCCAGCAAGCTGAGTGTGGGGCTCAGGATGATGGGAAAGGGCAACTGGAAGAAAAGACGATGGTTTTCCCCAGCAGGCAAAGCTATTCCGAACCAGTCGTGTTGTAAGTTTGAATATGAGAATGCTAAGTGTCCCTGTCTCCCAGAGTGAGCTCGGGTGACACTTCCAGATCCCCATCCCTGAGTGGGGGTTGTCTAGAGGGAGGCCTCTAGACGGACGCCCCTGTGGCCACCTGTCCCCATGCCTTCTCCTCCAAGCTGTACCACCACCAACAGCTGAAAATGCCCACCTATGTTGGCTGTCACCGTGTGGCCCCTGACCTGAGGCCCGAGAGAAACACAAAGAGGGGACACAATGCTAGAACCACAGAGAGAAGCTTTGGAGGGAAGGGCAGAAGGATGGAAGGGAGCGGTACAAGGCCTCCTGAGGATCCGAGGCGGGGCTAAGTGCTCTGGCCACAGATGGTCTCACTCAGTGCTCCTAGTGATGCTGACAGGTAAGCTTCTCTAGATTTTTTTTCTTTTTTAAGATTTATGGGCTCGATCCTATGACCCTGAGATCATGACCCGAGCCAAACTCAAGAGTCACACACTCAACCGAGCCACCCAAGTGCCCCTCTGGATTTTTATAAACCCAGAAACTGAGGCTCAGAAACCAAGGAGCTTACCCCATACTCCCAGCCCCTTGGCTCCACCCCAGAGCCCTGGCTCCTACAGCTGTCTCTGGCTCTCTATTTTTGATGGAAATTCCCTATTTCCGGCTGACCCCCCAGCAGTGGGGTTGGGAGGTGGGGAATACCTAGGGTGTTTAGAATCGACCATTAAACATTAGACAATTCGGAGATGAAGGAACTAGCTGCTTTCTTCCCCTCTCTCCCCCACAAAAAAAAAAATCAGGAACACCCAGATACCCCCTTTTACGTTTCTTTATGGTAAACGCCACAAGCATGAGCTGAAAAATGTTCCTAAACAAGATGCTAAGATCTGCTCGACACCTGGTGACATCTGACATCCCTACTTGGCTTCCTGATATTTCCGAGGTGCCACTATGTGGAGAGACGGTCTGCCATCCACACTGGGGGTGGCATCCTGGACAGAGGCACCCCTTAAAGGAACCTTTCAACTTGGAAGAAATCCCTCCAAATTACTTCACAGCTTTTATGAACTGAACACATGGGTCTCTTGAAATTCATAAATATTCAGTGATGCCTTTATTTAAACACATATTTATTTAGGAAGCTGCAGCTGAGTTCAGTTGTTACACATACAGTAATCCTGAAAATAATGCACAGTTTTGGCTTCAGAAAAGGTGTTAGGGGCCGTATATACGAGAGAGAAAGAGAGAGAGAGAGGATGAACTTGGGTGAGCCCCTGAGAGCAGACGCCTGGGTTTCCCCCTCGGTTGGAGTTAAACATCCCCTCTGCTAAAGCTTCCCAAGGCTTACGACAGCGTCCGACTCAGGCCGGGCTCCCTCAGCCTTGAGGTTAGACAGAAAGATAAGGAGTCCTTTCCAAACCTTGAATTGTGTTGTCTTGATTCAACCTCTGGGTCTAATTATCGAGCCATCCATTGAGAGACCTGTCCTGGTGAGAGGCTGAACAGTAAATTCCTCCTTTCCGAAAAATGAGTCAGAATACTTGAGCCACACATGGCCAGACATATGCCTCGATGTTTGGCCAGATGGAACATCCCAGTACTCCTACTACTAAGAGTTTCTATTTACTGGTCTATGCCATGTGCTTGGGATTCTTCTAAGCACATCCAGTAAATCATTTAAACTTCACTTCATCCCCCGTGGAGGTAGGTGTGGCTTTCTTCCCATTTTGCAGAGGGCAAAACTGAGGCTCAGAGAGACTTGCCCTGGGTTCCCCAGCTCGCAGCTGGTGGAGTCTGAAGGCCATCTCTTGTCTGTCAGGCCAGCTCCTGACCCAATCACGGGGGCAGCACCAGTATAGCTCTGGCCGGACCAACAGGACTTGGCCATTTCTTAATACTACACACAAAAACTAATACATGGGGCGCCTGGGTGGCTCAGTTGGTTAAGCGACTGCCTTCGGCTCAGGTCATGATCCTGGAGTCCCGGGATCGAGTCCCGCATCGGGCTTCCTGCTAGGCAGGGAGTCTGCTTCTCCCTCTGACCCTCCCCCCTCTCATGTGCTTTCTCTCTCTCAAATAAATAAATAAAATCTTTAAAAAAAAAACAAAAAACTAATACACAAGTACTCATTCACTAACTCTGCTACCTCCCAATTTGTGACAATTTCCAACTCATGATTAGGGATGGCTTTGGAGAAGAGATAAAGTTTGTGAAATGCCAGAAAAATATTTTCTATAGTTCAGCTTGCTTCAAAAATTCAAGGCTACCAAGTGTTGCATCCTGGCTACAATTTAGGATCCAGGATATGTGTGCCCTCACATCTGTTCAGATTAGCTGTCTAAATACAGATATTTGAATGAGTGGATGGGTGGAAGGATGGATGGATGGATGGATGGAAGGATGGATGGATGGATGAAAATGTAATTATCTGTTTCCCTGTCTCTCCTCCACCAGACCCTTGAACACAGGGACCATATCCCATTAATCTCTGAGTCCCCAGTGCCTGATTCAGAGTGGATGCGTAATAGCAGTGTATTGAACCACCCTGAGAATTAACAAACATAGTTGGCTCTCAGTTGTCTGGAATCTGGTATTTCAATCCTTTGCTCCTCCTCACTGTTTTCCATCACTCAGTAGCCCCATTGGCTGATGGCAGGCAGAATAGAGGAGCTGTGGACAGTTTGCTTTCCATGTGTGTGAGCAGCTGAAGGAAAAGCTCTGCTGGAGAACCCCTCACTGGGTATTTACTGGGTGATGCTTCTCAGGGACTGCACATTAGCCTCGCTGCCCCGGCGCCTAATGGAGAGTTAAATGTGACCACTTCCATTTACCTAATTCTGGAGCTTCTCACGTTAGGAACTCTCACTGTGCTTTGGGAAGCTTGTAGCAACTTAGGAACCATGAAGTCTAAGTTCCCTCATGTGTCAGAGGAAGGATGCGGGCCCCAGGGAGAGGAAGTCACCAGTCCAGAGGCATCCATCGTAAGTGACTTGGCTCCTTCGTGCATCAGGTATTTGTGGTATTTGCCAGACCCTGGGGGCTGTGGTGCCCAGCATGTCCCTGTCCTCATGGAGCCCACAGTCTAGTGAGGAATGAAGCTTTAAGCAAACAGAAAGGAAAGACTGCCATGCTGACCAGTTTTTTGAAGGAAAGGTACATAGCCTGTGAGAATATGGAATAGGGGAATTAGATTTGATTTAAGTGGTTGGGGGAGTTTTCTCTGGAGAGCTAATAAATGAAATCCAAAAAGTCAAGTACTTGCTGGCTGAGCAGAGAGGAGGGGGCCAGCGTTCCAGGCAGAAGATACAGCATACTCAAAGGCCCTGAGGCCAGAGGGAACTTAAGACATCAGAGGACCTAAAAGGTAGCCATTGTGGCTGTGATTTGCCTGAGTTCACACTTCATAGACATACCAGGGCTAAAAGCTAGAGTGCTAGGGGGACTCATGTATAACCCAAATTTCCCTTGAAACTCCTCTGCCTCACCAGTAAAGAAGACTCTACATGATTCTGCGTGCATGATCCTGTACAGAAAGGTTGGGGCACGCTGAGATACTCCAGGAAGGAGTGAAAGGAAAGTCATGTTGCAGAGATCCGGGTGTTCAGACCTTTCTGCCCTAGTGGTAAATGGAGGATGGATGGTGGAAAATTCTAGAGCATCCACATGCCCATTACTTTATTCTCTCTTATGAGTAAGTTTCTATAACCTTAATACTTACGACATTAGCCAACTAGGGCTGCCAGAACAGAAGACCACAGACTGAGTGGCTTAAACAACATGGATTTATTTCCTCACCCTTCTTCTGGGGACTGAAAGCTCAAGATCCAGGTGCCAGCAGGGTTGGTGGCTGGTGAGGCCTCTCTCCTTGGCTTGCAGGCGGCTACCTTATCTCTGTGTGCTCTCCTGGTCCTTCCTCTGTGCATGTGCACTCCTTATAAGGACACTAGGGCCCCACCCCCATGACCTCATTTAACCATAATCACCTTGAAGGCCCATCTCCCAATACAGTCATATTGGGGATTGGACTTCAACAGATGAATGGTGGGGGAGGGGACATAATTCAGTCCATAGCACTAACAGAGTTGTCTGTTGCTGTCAAGATTAAATGAAATAATACAGGTGAAATCCCCTAATCAGGGTGGCAGGGAGGGGGCATTAGCATCAGCAATGCTCAGCTGCCTACTCTGAATTGACTCTTCTATATGGGGACGACCTTGGCCAACTGCTTCCTGCCTTTCCAAGTTGACTTTTTCAGTTGGGGCCCCACTTGTGCAAGCTCATGCCATTGGGTGTTAATTGCATCTCAGAGGGGTGGGGGTGGGAAGCTGAGCCCTTACTGTGCCAGGCACTTTGCATGTGTTGACAATGCTCTGAAGTCAACATTTTTTTTTTTTCATCTTATGGTGGGGGAGACTGAGGCCCAGAAAGGTAACTCATCTAAGATCGCTGAGCTGGAAAGTGGGGGAGCTTGCCTTCAAACCCAAATCCACATGCATAAACACGAGGGCTGTGCCTTGTGAGTTTAAAATACAATTCTGTATGCTCAAATTCTTTGGACTCCTCTGGATAATGTCCTCGGATGGAAAAAGGGCGGGAAGAGCCAGTAGCCCCTCTGATTCCCTCCGCCATGGAGCCTCCTTGCAAGCAGCCTGGGGGCAGATTTACCTGGCTTTTAAGTCTCAGCAATTTCCCCAAGCCCAGAGGCTCCCCAGACTGTTGCAGGGAAAGAGCGCTGGCCAGATGTGTCTTGGCGAGATGTGCCTGAGTTGACCAAGGCCTGGCATGGGAACGATTTGGGATGGGATGGAGTCTTCCTGGTCCCCTGGGAAATTGCTTAATCCCTCTCCCTGCCACCCTGTTTTCCTTTTCCCAATTCTTTTTTTTTTTTTTAAAGATTTTTTTATTTATTTATTTGAGACAGAATGAGAGAGAGCACATGAGAGGGGGGGAGGGTCAGAGGGAGAAGCAGGCTCCCTGCAGAGCAGGGAGCCCGATGTGGGACTCGATCCCGGGACTCCAGGATCATGACCTGAGCCGAAGGCAGTCGCTTAACCAACTGAGCCACCCAGGCGCCCCCTTTTCCCAATTCTAATTAAAATCAGACCATGCCCCCTCTCAAGAAAAGAAAGTTTGACTCAAATATTATTCAGATAATAAATCACTATCACAGTGCTTGTTTTTCTTTCTCACGGAGTACAGTGTTACTCTCTCCTGAGTCCGCAGGGCTTAGGGAAATCCCTACAGGGAAAATTAAAGAGATGGAGAAACAGAAAGGTATCACACGGGGAAAGAATTCTAATTGTTTCATGTTTCCCTAATGGGTAAAGTAATAAAGAGGCAGATTTTGCTAAAGAATTGGATAGTACTTTTTAACCTTCCAAGCCATCCCCAAGATAGAAAGGGGCCGGGAGGCAGAGGGTCGCCTGTCCTGGGCAGTGTTTAGGGAAAGGCTGGGTGTCTGCTTGGTAGAGGTGTTTGAATAGTGGCCATAAGCAAAGGGCCTGATGACCTTGCTGTTTCCTCCCAAAGCTGAGATCCGGTGCTCCGCGGGATCAAGTAATCAATCCATCGGGTCACTGGTTCTCTGCAGAGGGGAATGTCTCTGACCCAGGGGTAAGCTTGCAGCTAGAAGCCCAGGGGATTAGCAAGCGGCCACATCCTCAAAATCACTGTGCTACTCGAAAATAAAAACCTGAGGTGGGGGCTCTGTCACCAACCTTGTGTAACCAGCCGCCCCTCCAAAAGCACCATGCTTTTCCCCTTTTTCATTCACTAATGAACTTCGGAGTATCCTGTGGGGGCCAGAGCCAGTGCGGGGAGGGGGGACAGGGGTCAGCCGTGAACGCTGTGGGCCCCGTCTTCGTCCTCACAGGATGTACAACTGACCAGGCAGTTTGAAGACAGCGTGATACGGTTGTGCTGGGGATGCCCAGGCGCAGGAGCATTTCACAAGGAGACCCCAACGCACTGGGGAGCAAGGCCTTCCAGGGAGGCAGCCTATGGCTAGCCCGGGCTGCCCCCGGGGGAGGCGCCTGGGCCACTGCTGTGTCCTTCCCTTCTGTTTCCAGCAGCTTCCCAGCCTCGCTCTGAGAGCTCGGCCAGGACCCCCAGCCCTGGCCACTGCGACGCACCCTGGGAGAGGTCAAGGAGAGCTCAAGTCCGGTGGTGTCAAAGGTGCTCCCAAGGGCGCAGAGCCATCCACAGACCCCCGGGGTCGCTGCAAAAGCAGCTCTGTCTCTTGTTCTCTGGGTCACCCTTTGGCCCTTGCAGTCTGTTTTGGGCGGGGGGCGGGGGGCTGGTTTAAGGGCTTTGTTCGGTAGTTCTTTTCTTCATTAATACATCGGGTTGGAGCATTATGTGTGTTCATGTCCACAAGAAATGACACAGGGAATCCTAACACTGCCAGATGAAGAACCACCTTAATACTGAGGTCTGTCTAAAAGTGGGAGAGTTCGTGCCATTCACTTGAAGGGACGGGTTCTGTCCCATTTTTGAGAGGGAAAGAAAATAGGTCTCCTTGCATGCGCGCGCGTGCACACACACACACACACACACACACAGAGGGGAGCTCACTGACCCCTAAGGCCCCGATTTTACGCCTGGTCTTTCTCACGGAAAAATGAAGCAGTATTTGGGGAGCACCTGCTTGCTTGGCACTCCTCCTCTGTGACCCTCGCAGCGGCCCAGCAGGTGTGAAGTATGGAAGCGAGTCTCGGGGACGTGAAGTGACGGGGCAGAGCCTGGATCCCCACTACTGCGCTCTTTCCACTCGGCCAAGTTCGCAGGAGGCCGGCGGTGGTCCCTGTGCCCGCACTGGACCAGTGCTGTCCCCTTGCCAGCCCTGCGCCCTCCCCTGGGATTCCTCTGGCCGGAGCTCCAGATCCCGGGAGCCCACGGAGCAATAAGGGCGGTCAGTCTTCACTTCCTGGGGCTGCCTTCCAGCGGGTGGCTTACACAACAGAACTGTATTCTCTCACAGTCCTGGAGACTGCAAGTCTGGTGCTGGCAGGGTTGGTTTCTTTCTGGGGGCTGCGAGGGAGAGTCTGTTCCACGCCTCTCTCCTAGCTTCTGGTGGGTAGCTGGCAGCCCTTGGCATCCGTAGGCTTCTAGATGCATCACCATGGTCTCTGCCTTTGTCTTCGCGTGGTGTCCTCCCTGCGTGAATCCGTCTGTGTCTGGATCTCCTGTTTATGACGTCACCAGTCGTATTGGATTAGGGGCCATCCGAATGACCTCCTTTTAACTTGATTACTTACCTCTATAAAGGAATCTCCACATCGGGTGACATTCTGAGATCCTGAGGATTAGGACATCAATATAGCTTGTTGAGGAGACACAATTCAACTCATCAGAGGGTCCTTGCACTGTTTTCATAACTTCAAAGAATATAAGAATGAAGCATTTCTCCATACGGGCTCTTAATAAATACCGTTCATATGTTATGAGCACAGACTCTGGAGATTGCCTGGGTTGGCATCCTGACTGGGCCATTTCCTAGCTGTATAATCTTGGGCAAAGTATTTAGCCTCCCTGTGCTCAGTCTCCTCAGCAGTAAAATGGGAATAATGGTCACACACCATTGGGTTGATATGAACATCAAATTAAAAATACCCTTAAAATGTCTCATCTTGTTATGATCCTACCATGCTTGGAAAAGGCTGCACCTAACAAAACAACAAAGGTATATAATACCATGTAGTTGCGTACCGGACACTGTGCCAAACGCTGGGGTGTAACATGTCAGCTTACTTAATCAGCATCTATTATTACCCATTTTACAGAAGCAAAAACTAAGCCCTAGAGAGTTTAAGGCACATGTGTATGGCCCAACTGTCAGTAAACAAAATAGTTAGGACCTGAATCCAGTTTGTCGGACTCTGGAACCTCTTAGGAACCACTGTGTCTGGCCGCCCCCCCTACCCCCCCCCCCCGCCCCGCCACACACACAGGAATAAGGAAAGGGCCTTGTAATGATGTAACCAATACCAGGCCACCACCTCCACTTGCCCAGAAAACCCTCCTGTTTTCAAAAGCCTGATTCTGGGGGTGCTTCCTGTGATGTCAGACTGGGCTCAGAAACACACACCCCTTTTTAAAAACTGGCCCCAGGGCACCTGGGTGGCTCAGTTGGTGAAGCATCTGCCTTCAGCTCAGGTCATGATCTCGAGGTCCTGGGATCGAGCCCCTAACCCCCTAATCAGCGGGAAGTCTGCTTCTCCCTCTCCCTCTGTCCCTCCTCCCTGCTCGTGCTCGCTCGGTCTCTCAAATAAATAAAATCTTAAAAAAAAAAAACCTGGCCCCAAACCTGGGCACTTTTCTCTCCTGCAAGCCCCAGGATGGCTTTGGAAGGGTCCTCCCCAGGAAAGCCAGGCAGAGTGAACCCTCCCCCCTCCCCCCAGGGAATGATCATCTCCTGACATCTTGTCTCTGGTTTTGTGTCGTCTTCCTAGGGACGTCCGTCAGAACTGCATTGCTGATAAAGGGGACTCTCTGTCTTGGACGAAAGAAGAGAACCTCCCTCCCCGGCTGTGGGCCACCCTGGCCAGAGACTCCAAGTGGAACCACTTAGCGGGCGCGTGGCTGCAGGGTACAAGAACCCCCTTCCTCACTCACACCGCCCAGAGGACCGGTGGGAATTGTTCATAGTGCCAAAGTCCTACTACTGCGTTTTCAGTGGGTCCCTGTAAATAGTTTGCGCCTTCGCCCCGGCCCCCACCTCTTGCTATACTGGAACCAATTTGTACAATGTGGGAATTTTGTTACCTTTTTAATCAAGGGCAACGTCCTTTTCCAGCACTACCATTGTAAGGTTTTTTCCAGGCGGGAGGGCTGATCCCACGTGCTTTTCTCTTTTTTCCTTTTCTTTTTTTTTAAACTTTATTTTATTAATTTTCGGGGGGGGGGATGTTAGCATTAGTGCCATTATAGCTACTGGATTTTAGGTAGGGAGAGTTCTTTTTTTTTTTAAAGTAGTTTGAAATTTGGGCGATTTCTCTGTGGGAAGGGCTAGGATTGGGGCATCTGTCTCCACTTTGAGAGGGTTTGCAGATGACAGATCGTCCCCATCAGACCCATTTCCAGTTCTTCCCCCAGCCACCCCTGGGGTCCCTGTTTAGCTACGCACAAGGCTTTCCGAACTGCCAAGAGGTAGGTCTGTTTTCTCCACCACGTGGCCTCTTCGGCTGACCTTGGGCCGAGCCAGCACCAGAGGCCTGGGGAGCAGGTGGCTCCCCCCTTTCAGCCTCTTTTCAGATACCAGCAGAAAGGGCTCCCACCTCTTTAGCATTACCATTACTTCCATGAAATTAAAACAAAAAGAGGTCTTCCTATCTAGATGGTACAAAGATGAACAGCTTCGGTTTTGATTTCTGTTCCTGATGGGCTTTTCTCAGTGTGGTTTTTGACAAGATTTCAGCTTGAAGCCTCGCCATGAATTGATTTTTGTTTGTGTGTGTGTTTGTTTTCGGGCCAATTTTAGATTCCGGAGCGCGCTTTTTTTTTTCTTTCCAGTTAGTCCTAACTTTTAAAGAGGAAAAACCGAGAGACCTGTCTGGTGTAAATGTTGCAATATGAGTTGTGTTTGCAACCCTCCCCCCATCGCCCCCCATCTGGGTACACTGCACAAAGAAAATGCTAGGGAGTTTGGAAAAAAACAACAACATTTTTTCTAACTTGTTGCTCATTTGTTGTAACTCAATAAAGCAAAGACTAAACATTTTTACAACCTTTTCCTCTGCTCCTCGTTCTTCATTGCTGCCTGGCCGCTGGGGCATGGCATGAGGGAAGGGCTCGAACTCAGCCCCTCCCCACTGCAGAGCGGTTATGAGCGATTCGCGTGACATTTCTCACTTTCTGTCTTGGTGAGGTCTTAAAAACAGGGCGTAAGTGTTGATATGGAAATCTGTCATATCTCTTTGACACAGAGAAGTACGTGATAGGCCCTCCCTCCTCCAGGGTCTTCACAAATAGATTCATAAACTCCTGCAGAGTGGGAGTGAGATCCACAGGCCAGGGGCGGCACCATTGCTCACACGCACGTGACCCAAGGTAAGTCACTACCCTCCCTGGACTGCCAAGGACTGGTGACAAGGACACTGCCATTTCTCGGAGAAGGCTGGCTTTTGTGTCTCTGCCCAGGTAAGGTTTCGAGAGTCCCTCACTATGTGGAGAAAGGGGAGCCCTCTTACACTCGTGGTGGGAACGCAAGCTGGTGCAGCCACTCTGGAAAACAGTGTGGAGGTTCCTCAAGAAGCTAAAAATAGACGGGCGCCTGGGTGGCTCAGTTGGTTAAGCGACTGCCTTCGGCTCAGGTCATGATCCCAGGGTCCTGGGATCGAGTCCTGCATCGGGCTCCCTGCTCTGCGGGGAGCCTACTTCTCCCCCTCCCACTCCCCTTGCTTGTGTTCCCTCTCTCGCTGTGTCTCTCTGTCAAATAAATAAATAAAATCTTTTAAAAAAATAAATAAAAAATTAAAAAAAAAAAAGAAGCTAAAAATAGAGCTACCCTACCACCCAGCAATTGCGCTACTGGGTATTTGCCCCAAGGATACAAATGTAGGGATCTGAAGGGGCACCTGCACCCCAGTGTTTATAGCAGCAATGTCCACAATAGCCAAACTGTGGAAAGAGCCCAGATGTCCATCGAGAAATGAATGGATAAAGATGTGGTATAGGGGCACCTGGGGGGCTCAGTCGTTAAGTGCCTTCGGCTCAGGTCATGATCCCAGGGTCCTGGGTTCGAGCCCCGCATCGGGCTCCTGCTCGGCGGGAAGCCTGCTTCTCCCTCTCCCACTCCCCCTGCTTGTGTTTCCTCTCTCGCTGTGTCTCTCTCTGTCAAATAAATAAAATATTTTTTTAAAAAAGAAGATATGGTGTATATATACACAATGGGATATTACTCAGCCATCAAAAAAATGAAATCTTGCCACTTGGAATGACATGGATGGAGGGTATTATGCTAAGCGAAATAAGTCAATCAGAGAAAGACTCATGTGGAATTTAAGAAACAAAACAGAGGATCATAGGGGAAGGAGGGAAAAATAAAACAAGATGAAATCAGAGAGGGAGACAAACCATAAGAGACTCTTAACTCCAGGAAACAAACTGAGGGTTGCTGGAGGACAGGTGGGTGGGGGGATGGGGTAACGGGGTGATGGGCATTAAGGAGGGCATGTGATGTGATGAGCACTGGGTGTTCTATGCAACTGATGAATCACTGAACGCTACCTCTGAAACTAATGATACACTATATGTTAATTAATTAAATTTAAATTTAAAAAGATCTTAGACTAAAAATAAATAAATAAAAAATAAAGAGTCCCTCACTGTTCAGCAGTGACACTCATCTACCCAGTGGTTTTCAAACTTGGGCAGGCCCCAGAATCACCTGGAAGGGCTACTTAAAGTTTTTGAATCAGTAGGTCTGGAGCAAAAGCCGAGAATCTGTGTTGCTAACAAGTTTCCAGGTAAGGCTGATGCTGCTGGTCCAGGGAACCCACTTTGGGAATCTCTGGTCTCTGTGTTTAATTTTCCAGGGACTAATGGACTTTTGGCCAGTTTATCTAAACTAAGCATGTGTGTAAAGCGTGTATAAGCATATTCTTCGGGTAGTCCCCCCCACTTCCCCACACACAGGAAACATTGCCCACTCATCTCTTTACCTCTTTTTCCTTCTCCATCCCCTGGTCCCCTATACAGTCAGGAGGCAGAGATGCCTTCTGCTTAGCGGAACGCGCTCAGTCCCCACCACCCACCCCAAAGCTCATGCTCCAGATACCACAGGCCACCTGGACCAATGTCACCTGCCCTCCAGGACTCCCCACCTACAGGACAGGATGAGATCGAGGCAAGCAAGCCCCTCTGGGTGCAAAACATAAGGAACCAGGGACGTGCCAGTGCCAGGCCTGGATGTGCAGGACCCCGAGAGCGGGCATCTCCTTAAAAGTTGCATCCTAGGCGCCATACTTACCTCACCCCAGCCCTGCCTATCTGCCGTGCCTTCCTCCAACCCTGCTTCATTTTCCACCATCTTGCTTTCCGCAACGTGTCATCATATGTCTGTTTACTGTCTTTTGCATCCCACTGCATTGCAAGCTCCACGAGGACAAGGATTGTGTCTATCTTGTCCCCTCTCCCACGTCCTCTGGCCCTAGCACGGTGTCAGGCACAGAGGAGATGCTCCCTAGAAATTTGTGGGATGCATGGGTGGTGGATGGATGGACGGACAGATGGACGAATGGACAGATGGACGGGGGAGGAGTTCCAGCTCTGCAGTCAGACCCAAGTTTGAATCCCAGCTCTCTGGCTCATGAGCTAGGTGGTCTTGTGGGGTTACTTCACTTTTTTCGCAGCCCTCATCTGAGACCTGGAGGTGCAGATCTTTGCCACAGGGCCTTTGTGAGGATTAACTGAGCTCAAGTATGCAAAGTACCCAGCACACAGGTGCTCTACAAATGTTCGCTCCCCTCCTGGTGCTCTGACTGGGGAGTGACACCCGGCCAGGCCGTGCGATGGCTGTACCTTTCCGTGTCTGGACGGGATGCTGGCGTGAGAAAGGCAGACAGGATGAAGCTGCACCCAGGTCTCAGAGATGACAGTCCAGACTGCTTCTGGTTTTGGAGACTTTGCCATGCGTAGCCAATACTCTCCTTCCTCCCCTTGACCCCCAAACTCTCCCTATTCCCCTCTTCCAAAGATATCCCAAAAATCCAACAGGATTTTTCCAAAGGGAAAACCAAGCCAGAACATGTCTCTTTTTATTTTAATTTATTTTATTTAATTTATTTTAATTCCTGCACAAAGAAGAAAGCCTTGATAATCGGTTGCAATGAAAACAACAGGGAAGACGGTTGTGCTCTTTTAAGCATCCGGCAAAATTTGTCAAGCTATCTTTGCTGGATGAGAGGGTGGCAGAAGCGAGGAGAGGTTCTTAAGGGGGGCGAGCCGGACAGGAGCCTCATGGAGGTGGAAAAGAGCAGTGGCGGGGCCCGATCCGCTGCTGCTTCTGTCTGCCCCGTCTTTGTTCTACCGTCTCTTCCCGTGGGGTTCCACTCGGCTCCCCCTCCACTCATCTGATTCTGGGGCGCTGCCCATGGTGTGACCTGCCCCCCCAACAGGACGCTCCAGCCCCCTATCCAGAGCCGGGTGCGGTGCTGGGCAGGCACGCTCCGGTCTGGGGCAGAGAGCTCCCTTTTCCCTTTTCGATGACAGTGTGGGATTAGCCTGTTGCCACCGGCAGCCGAAGACAGGAAGCCAGTAGGTCCAGAGGAAGAGGCCAAAAAAATAAAGGAGCAGAGGAGCGATGAGTGGAAGAGGTGGTTGGTGGTGACAATAACAGTGACAACATCATTTGAGTCCCTGGACCCTGCCACTCCCCAGGCCAGCATCCTCTCTTTCCAGTTTCATAAATACTCACTTCTCTTTTTGATTTAAGCCAAAAACCTGTTACTAGAAACTCGGTTCTGATGGGTTGATGAGATTATGAGATAAAAATCGAAGGAAAGATGCTAAATGGACACAGCCACCTGTTGGCTGGCGGCTCCTGGAATGGAAGGCTCAGCTCTGAGTCCTTGCTACTTAAGTGTGTTCCCTAGCTCAGCAGCCCCAGCCCCGGCCCCAGCCCCACCAGGGTGCTGGTTAGAAATATAGAATCTCTGGCTCCCACCGAGACCTGCTGAATCAGAACCTGGCAATTTGACACTGATCATCAGGTGATTCACGACCCTGCTCTGAAGGCATTGACAGGCTCCTCCCCGACCTCCTGCGGCACACTGGCTGGGGGGGGCGGGATGGGGAGGGGGAGAACCCTAATCCTCCAGCACGCCACAGAGCCTGTTCTCTGAATGTAGACTCCAAGGCCTTGGGGAGCTGGGAGGCAAAGGCAGGAACAAGACGGAGGGCGTGTGGTCCACCAAGTGTGGGCACCCTTGTCCTTCCAGGCCACCTGGCGCCCAGCCACTTCCAACCAACAGCTCTCGGAAATGACAGCTCTCGCTGGCTTGCCCCAGTACAGTCTGGAGAGAACCAGCCTGTCAGCTCCTTCCTACTGATTCCTGAAAGCTCCCAGCTGGAGCGCCTCACAGCTGGATGTACTTATAAACCACAGCAGAGACACCATCATTGTCCCTGAGGGGTTGATCAATACAAATCAATAAAAAAAAGACTTTTGTGCATCCCAGAGCGTGTGGCAAGTCAGGTATCCTGCGGAGTGGAGGAGGCACACTGCCCTTGACTTTGAGGAAGGGGGAGACAAAGATGGCCATCAGTAAACTCTTAAAACACTTCCACCCAGAACAAGCCCCCAAAGCGTTACAGACTTCCTTGGTCCAGATTCTTGCAGGAAAGAGACGGAACACTGAAACTGAGTGATTTAGGGAGAGTTTATTAAAAGTTTATTGTTCAGGGGCGCCTGGGCGGCTCAGTCGGTAGAGCGTGCGACTCTTGATCTCAAGGTTGTGAGTCGAGCCCCACGTTGGGGGTAGAGATTACTTTAAAAACTAAAAAATAATAAAATAAAATTTTGGGGGGGCGCACCTGGGCAGCTCAGTCGGTTAAGTGTCTAACTCTTGATTTCGGCTGGGGTCATAATCTCAGGGTCACAGGATCGAGTGTCTCGACAGGCTCCACACTGGGCACGGAGCCTGCTTGAGATTGTCTCTCTCCCTCTGCCTCTGCCCCGTCTCTCTAAATAAATAAATAATTGTAAAAAAATAATAATAATAAATGTTAAAAGTTTATTGTTTACAAAGGTGTGGGCAGGGTTTGGGGAAACCAACAAGGGAAGACGTAGGGCGCTTGGCCTGAAGGGGTAAGGAAAATAGGGCAGTTACAGGAACCCATAGAGGACAGATGTACAGAGGAGGCTACCTGAAAGGAGATGTGGCCTTCAATAACCATGATGACCCAGCAGGGGTGGAGTCGGGGAAATAAACACCCGGACATCATTGTCCTCCCATCCTCTGCCCTCCTGCCACTGCCTTTCCATGGCCAAACCCATTCAGAACGTCCAAAAGCAAGGGGATCTGTTGATCCAGCCCATCGGAGTCTGGCTCCCGGCACACAGAGCAGGAGGGGTAAGGGTAGAGGGAGGAAACAGATGGTCTCACACACAGATCAATCTATTGGCTGGACCAAAGATGGCAAATATACACCAAGCACACCATATGCCCCATTCCACACCTATGACAGACATTAATAATCAAAGTGCCTTTGCCTGCTGGGCTTGGGCAAACTTTCACAAAATTTAACACGGAACTCCACCTCGAATCTGTTAACCTTGAAACAGGAGATGAAATATGCAGTGGGTGCCATTGGTTGCCTAGCTAATATCCAGCCCCTCATTCTTCCTTGCTAACAGAACCAAGATATTGCCCAAGCACTAACATACCCCAACCCTAGGTGAGAAACTCAGTTTCCCTTGCAGCTAGGAATGGCTAATGAGACATACGCAGAAGGCGACTGCATGGCTGGTACCGCTCTCCTTTCTCCCTTTGGACATCGTATGCCTTGGTGATCTTGAGACTGTTTCTGAGAGCTTCACTGAGCCCGCAAACCAATGCCACAGATGAAAGTTTCAAACTTATTTTTTTAATTGGATTGTAATTGACATACAATAGCCTATCAGTTTCAGGTGTACAAGATGATGATTTGATATTTTTTTACGTTACAAAATGATCCCCATGCCAGGTCTGGTTGCATCCATCACCACACAAAGTTATTACAATGTTATTGATTATATTCTCTACGCCGTAAAATACATCCCCGTGACTCATGTATTTTATAACTGTACATTTATACTTCTTTAGTCCCCTTTACCTATTTCACCTGTCTCCCCAACTCCTCCCCTCTGGCAATCACCAGTTCTCTGTATCAATGAGTCTGTTTCTATTTTGCTTTGTTCATTTGTTTTGTTTTTTAGATTGCACATATAAGTGAAATCATATGGTATTTGTCTTTCTCTGCCTGACTTATTTCACTTAGCACAATACTCTCTAGCTCCATCCGTGTTTTCACAAATGGCAAGATTTCATTCTTTCTTATGGCTCAGTAATATTCCATTATATATACACCATATTTTTACCAATTCATCTATCCATGGACACTTGGGCTGCTTCCATATCTTGGCTATCGTAAATAATGCTGCAATGAACGTAGGAGTACAAATATCTTTTCAAATTAGTGTTTTTATTTTCTTTGGATAAATACCCAAAAGTGGAATTGCTGGATCGCAGATTAGTTCTATTTTTAATTTTTTTATAAAACTCCGTACTGTTTTCCATAGTAGCTGTGCCAATTTACATTCCCACCAACAGTGGACGAAGGTTCCCTTTCCAAACATCTTGATATGTGAGAAAAGTAAATCTCTATTTGTTTAACCCACCGCTCATTGAATTTGTCTGATACTTGTAAGCAAATACACTCATAACCAACACAAAATGTCTGTGCCATACTTACGCTAGGGAGATCCCCTTTCACTCACACATGTATTTATTTAGCCCTGTGCTAATTGTCAGGTGAGAGAAAAAGTAGGCATAGTCTGTTTCCTCTTCAAGGAAACGTGATCTATATTTTGAAGGATCAGGAGGAGTTTGCCAGACAGATAAATGAGAGGAAGACACAAGAAGCAGAAATGAAGGAGTGTAGACAATGTCAGGGTGTTAAGTACTAGGAATCCAGCTAGCCGTCCACGATGTGTAACAAAAGAAGAAACCCATCAGTGTTGAAGAACCAGTTTAATTCAAACGCTGTCATGAAAAAACAGAAGCAACTATCTACTTGGAAAAACCTGAAAAACAGCCAAAGATTGTTATTTGCTTCTATGATGGGAAATCAAAAAGTGGTTTGGGATTTCCCAAAACAAACAAAATATTACATAAAACAGATATAAAGTGAAAC
This sequence comes from Mirounga angustirostris, assembly GCF_029215605.1. Taxonomy (NCBI): domain Eukaryota; kingdom Metazoa; phylum Chordata; class Mammalia; order Carnivora; family Phocidae; genus Mirounga; species Mirounga angustirostris. Next base: position 17,296,113 of record NW_026991712.1, on the reverse strand, counting down.
AAAGTATGTTCGAAGCTTTTTACCTCAGACTTGCTTCCCACAGCTGAATTTGGGTCACAAGACTTGGGAGCAGGTCCATACTTCCCAACCTATCCGCTAATTCCTTCCACAAGCTCATCCTGTGGCCACACTGGCCTGCTTGCTGGTGGCTGAACACTCCCTGTGTCCATGCAGTTTCCCCTCTTAGAATCCCCCACCCCATTTCTTGCCGAGTCCCCTGTTCTCCCAGGCCTCGCTGAAGTCCCAGCAGACCAAATAAAGGTAAATCTTGGGCGACAGGAAGCTGGGTTTAAGGAAGACACCTCTCTCACTGGCTCTCAGGGAGCCCTGTTGTTCTGAACTCCTGCAGCGCTCACTTCAACAGGATCTATCTCGTTCTGACCACGTAGGGGTTTGCTGTTCAACCTCCTCTTCGCGTGCCGCTCCTCTGGTCAGGAAGCGTGCGGAGCCTCGGTGGCTTGTACCCCCGGCATCCCTTGCCGGCCCTTCCCACAGCACTCACATCCCTTCCCACTGGGGAGGGCTTCTATGCACCTGCTCTCCCCCTGGGCCAACCGCAGGCTATGGGTGTGGCACCAGGCGAGGGCAGGGCCCTCTGGCCATGGGAGTCACGGGACTCCGGCCTAGCCAATCATGGCCCTCACCTCTGGCCTCAGTGCGTGGTCCAAGGGGTACACACATGACTCAGGCCGGACCAATCAACATCCTTCTTGAGGCTTATAAAAATTTAAGGCGGGGGAGGGGGCAGTGGGAAGAAGGACGTCTGAGATCATTTGAGTTTTCAGATCCAGCGAATTCTAAGTGTAGGTTCACCCATCTTTCCCAGTTATGTGAGCCAATAAATCCCCCTTTTGCTTAAGTTAGTTGGAGTTGTGTTACTGTCATTTGGAAATGAGTTTTGACTAAAACAGATACTGTTACCCCACTGCCCAGCATAGGTCTGCAGAAGTGGTAACTGGAAATGCAGGGGCAGGTTAGATTATATTTTAAAATGTATTGGCTATGGTTCCATTTATATGAAATGTCCCAAATAGGCAAATCTATAGAGACAGAAAGTGGTGGGAGGAGGAATGTAAACAAAGGATTGGGTTGAAGCTAGAGAGTATCATGCTAAGTGAAATAAGTCAGTCAGAGAAAGACAGATACTATATGATTTCATTTTTTTTTAAGATTTTATTTATTTATTTGAGAGAGAGAATGAGAGAGAGAGAGCACATGAGAGGGGGGAGGGTCAGAGGGAGAAGCAGACTCCCCGCCGAGCAGGGAGCCCGATGCAGGACTTGATCTGGGGACTCCAGGATCATGACCTGAGCTGAAGGCAGTCGCTTAACCAACTGAGCCACCCAGGCTCCCATGATTTCATTCTTATGTGGAATTTAAGGAACAAAACATATGAGCAAAGGAAAAAACAGAGAGAGAATCCAAGAAACAGACTCTTAACTCTAGAGAACAAAATGATGGTCACCAGAGGGAAGATGGGTGGGGGGATGGGTGAAACAGGTGATGGGGATTAAGGAGTGCACTTGTCATGATGAGCACCAGGTGATGTATGGAAGTGTTGGATCACTATCTTGTACACTTGAAACTAATATAACACTGTATGTTAACTATACTGGAATTACAATTTTTTAAAAGCCTCTTTCAAGTAAATAAATAAATGTAAAAAATAAAAATAATTATCTATATATATCTATATATACATAGTATGATAATAGAAACCCAGAAACCAGAGGCAGCTGGGTGGCTCAGTCGGTTGAGCGTTGGACTCTTGGCTTGGGCTCAGGTCATGATCTCAGGGTCCTGAGATGGAGCCCTGAGTCAGGCTCCACACTCAGCACAGAGTCTGCTTGAGATTCTTTCTCTCTTTCCCTCCCTCTCTGCCCTCCCCCCCTCACACTCTCTCTCTCTTAAAATATAAATAAATCTTTTTTTTTTAATCTTAAAAAAAGAGAAAAAAGAAACCAGAAACCAAACAGATAAAGTTAAACTGTTAAGTTACAGGAATTTAAGGAACACACACATGTGTTTTGCCGCATAACCTGCCCCTATGTTTCCTGTCTTGGTGAATGGCAGTGGCAGCATCCAATTGCCCAAGTCAGAAATCTGGGGGGACAATTTTCACTTGTCATTCCTCCTGAGTTTTAACCAAACACCACGTTCTCTCACTTCTCCTCCAAATATCTCTCCAGTGACCCATCCACCACCCCCTTGCTACTGTCATCATCCCGATTCTCACCTGTTGCCTTGCACAGCCTCCTAACTTGTCTCCCTACCCCAGTCTCACCTCTGTCGGCCCCATTAGCTCTGCAGACTGCAGTTAGAGTAACCTTTCCTACAACGTAAGTCTGATCACACTTCCTAACTCCCTGTCAGTGGCTCCCACTGCCTACAGAAAAAAGTCCAAGCTCCTGGGCTCTACAGGCAAGTGCCTCTTGGCTCCATCCCCTGCCTGTACCTCCCAATGTCACATCCAGTGTATCCCCCATCCCACTTCTCCCTCCCTCCCTCTGTCCCTCTGTCCCTCTCTCTCTCTCTCTCTCACATACACACACACACTGTTCAAGCCCATCCTCGACCACTTAGTGTCCCCCACCTCCTCCAAGTGCTCTCTCGCCTCGTGTACCTGCTGTTCTTGGTACCTGAACTTCCCTTTTCTTCCTCCTTTACCTGGCAAACTCCCTGATGCAGGCAAGTCCCAGATGAATTTCAGGTCCTCCAAGAATCCTCTCCTGACCCCTTCCAGCCAAGTCATTTGCTTCTTCCTCTGTGCTCCTAAAAGCCCTCTTGCATGTCTCTATTATAATTCTAGACACATGGTATTATAACTGTCTCTGTGTTTGTCTGCCACGTAAGCCTGTGGTCTCCTTGCAGACAGAGTCCAGCCCCGCAGGGACAAGGCAAGCATGCATTCAATCGTGTGTTGTAGGAATAAATCTGCACCAGCAGTATCACAAGTTTAATTAGACTAGGGATGGTAGTAAGATATTTGAAAGAAAAAAAAATTGCAGGGAAACATCCATGATGGGATCAAAGAGATGAATGTCCACAAACTTCTTCCCTTCACCCAATGCACCCAAGAGAACCTCTAGTTGACAACCTAACTCTCCTTTCTCCCCTATCACCTGGAGAGACCAATTCCCAGACTTTCTTGGTGCAGGGTCTGGAATGAGCAAAGAAGGATGGCAGCAAAAGGGTCAAAGGAGGAGTAGAAGGACTTAAGGAGGGAGGTTAAATCACCCTGTGTAATAAAGAATAGAGAGAGAAAGAGAGAAACTTCAGGAAGCAGAAATCAGTAGTACTGGCGGAAAAGGAAAGAATTCTTCAAACTTTTGATTAGTGAACAGCTTCAGAGTGTAAGACAAAAGAAAACCAGCCAAGAGTCTTAAGTAGCATAGAAGGCACACTGCCAATGAGTTATAAACCTGGAAACCTGCTTCATGGTCTTTCAGAAAGATGAGAAAAAAGCTAAATTCCCTTTTGTCAGGTTTTGGCTTATTTGGACTGTGCTTCTGTAAGTGGTTCTAGAACTGGACCATGTGGGTCACAGTTGGAATAGGGTTCCATGAAGTCGTTGCAGTAGATGCAAAATGAAACCAGGAAACCAACTGAAAGCATGTCCTGCTATCAATAGGATGAAACTCTTACCCATTTCCATGGATCCTGCTTGTCTTACACTTGCTCATCCTGTTCTGTCTGCTAAGAATTCTGCGTCCTGGAACAGCAGAAACATGGGCAAGCATTTTCACCTGTCATTCCTCCTTGAGTTTTAACCAAACACCACATTCTCTCACTTCTCTCCCCCAAATATCTCTCCAGTGACCCATCCACCCCAGGCACATGACTGTCCATGGCAAGGCCACCCCAGCATTCAGGAGCCCCGAATCCTGGCCCCTGCTTTACCACAAATGGAGGTCTGACGCCGAGAAGGTCACTGTCTCTCTTTAAGCATCAGTTTCCTTATTTGAAAAATGAGGGGGGTTAGACCAGATGACCATCAACCAACTGTTCATTCCAGCTCTCAGATTCTATGATGATAGGAGCCTGGGCTGATACTCCTCTTAAAAGTCTCCAGATTCCAGCTCCCAAACCCTTACCTTCAACTGAAGGCTTTGGGGAGATTTTTCAGGATGGCAGGGAACTCAAGAAACTTGAGGACAAGAGCTCGACGGCTTTGGAGCAAAGATTGTCAGCACGCTCCCCCAGAAGAACTTTGAAGAAGCATATGTGCCCATAAACGGTGTTTTATTAAAGAGCAGCAAATGGGGGCATCTGGGGGGCTCAGTCGTTAAGCGTCTGCCTTTGGCTCAGGTCACGATCCCGGGAGCCTGGGGTCGGGCCCCGCACCAGGCTCCCTGCTCAGCGGGAAGCCTGCTTCTCCCTCTCCCGCTCCCCCTGCTTGTGTTCCCTCTCTCGCTGTCTCTCTCTCTGTCAAATAAATAAATAAATCTTAAGAAAAAAAAAAAAGCTGCCATTTGCTGTTCAGTGAAAACTGAAAAGCAGTCTATGCAGGAATATTTCTCCAAATCCAGAACCCATCACTCTGCATCTCTCCACCAGCCAAGCAACATTCACAATGGCTTTGTTAGAGAAACAGGGTGCCTTTGTTTGGGGTCATCCAACCAGCTGCTCTGGGAAGGCAGCCGCCCTCATCTATGCCCGGGCACCTGGATGCAGTCCCCTAAGCACCCTCTGCCCCGCAAAAGTGAATAAACCTCAAGCACCAGCCACCCGGGGAGGCTGAGGACTGAACTGACCTTAGCAGGATGAATTCCTCTTTAAGGGATTGTTAAATCCCTGTGTGTTCCAGAAGTTTTTCCGTGGTGTTTCTGACTCCTTTGTGTGGCAGGTCATGAGCATATTGCGTAAGAATGGCTAGGACCCCAGGAAAGAAGGACTTACAGGGCACGTGAAAATTGCATCATTTTTCCCACCCAGAGGAGTAAAGTTTAGGCTCCAGAAAGATTGCTTCAAGATTGGATTGAGGAGGGGCGCCTGGGTGGCTCAGTCGGTTAAACGACTGCCTTCGGCTCAGGTCATGATCCTGGAGTCCCTGGATCGAGTCCCACATCGGGCTCCCTGCTCAACGGGGAGTCTGCTTCTCCTTCTAACCCTCCCCCCTCTCATGTACTCTCTCTCTCTCATTCTCGCTCTCTCAAATAAATAAATAAATCTTAAAAAAAAAAAAAAAAAAAGATTGGATGGAGGAATGTGGCCAAGGCCACAGAAACTAACAAGTGCCAGAGCCAGGATTTGAACCCAGGGTTCTCTGAGGCCAAAGCCCATGCTTCTAACCACAGTGCTTTTGTGCCTCCTCATCTGGTTGTCTTGGCTCACAACCCATTCCAGCAGTGGAAAGAGCACATGGGCTGAGAGGTGGGGACTATGCCCCAAGAATTATAGACCCTGAGGATTCTTCCACTGGCTCCCAGACCAGGGGAGTGGACAGTAAGCCTTCCGAGCAGTCTGGCATTCATGTTTGTGGTCATGGCAGGCTGATTGGGAATGGAGGCAGGGGTTGAGGAGAGCCTTTCAAGGAGCCATGGAGAGAAATGAAAACAGACTTGAAACAACTGGGTATCAAATGCTGTTAACGATCAACCCCTGTTTACTCATAAGAATGAAGGACCAGGAGATTAAGGGAATTTGAAATCTACATCATGACCTATAAAACAGCTCCATTTAATTACTTATTCCAACTACCTCCTAAACCAGTTTTTCTTCCTTTTCCTTCTCATCATTTGATAGAAGTTGCAAAGAACTGGGGAATACCCAGCATCTATCTCTAGCGGGGCTCTCACACACTGTTTTATAATTATCCGTCTGTGTGACTCTTCCTCCTTCATTAGGCTGTGAGATCCCTAAGGCAAGGATCTTACCTTATTCATCTTTACATCCCCAATGCCTAACACATCATAAGGCTCTTGATCAATACTGTGGGAGGAAAGAAGGAAGATAGGAAGGAAGGAAGGGAGAGAGGGAGGAAGGGAAGGAAGGAATTGAATTGAATAAGATAAAGAAAATAAGGATCTAGGGCATACATTTAAGGCTTTTCTTCTATAACAACCAGTTATGATAGATACATGGTCTTGACTGGATCCTGGTTTGAACAAACTCTAAGAGATATTTAGAGGCAAATGGGGACATGTGAATATGGATGGTATTAGATGATACTAGGAAATTATTGTTAATTGTTAGGTATGCTAGTGGTGTTGGAGTCACATAAGAAAACGTCCTTATTGTTTAAAGATGCACAAGGAAGAGGTGAAATGGCATGAGTTATATATAATTCACTTGTAAATATCTAAAATCCTTCAGAAAACAAAGGATGGCAAATCAACAATTGTTAACTCTAGGTAATGAGTATACAGGTGCTTATTATACCATTTTCTCCATTTTCCTGTACCTTTGACATTTTTATGATACAGAATTCCAATAGAACAGTTTTCCAATATAACCACAGTGCAGATATCAAATTCAGGAAATTATCCTTGCTAAAATACTACTTTCTTATATACAACCCATACTCCAGGTCTGCCAATGGGCTAATATTGCCCTTTATACCAATTTTTTGTTTCCAGAATCCAATCCTGAATCACATTTTGCAGTTACGTGTCATGCTTCTTTGCTCTCTTTCCATCTGAAACAGTTTCTCGGCCTTTGTCTTTCACATTGATACACTGTTTTGTCGCATTTGCGCAAGTGTGTCCGTGACTTGATTCTCAAATCCTCCAGGATTCTGGCAGGAATGAGACCTAAGATGTTGTGATCTCCGCCAGGTGACACATCGGGAGGTACCAGATGTCAGCCATTGATTCGACAACCATGTACAGAGCATGTACTAGGGTTGAGCTCTGGAGCCCCGAAACTGAATCCAACCATGGCCTCACTCGTGAGGAAGACAGAAAATAACTTCATCCCAACCCAGTGGGAGCTGCCACAGTGGTGAGCAAAGCACTCCAGGGCAGAGCGCGGGAAGAAGGGAGGAGTTGCATTTTGGACGGGTCTTGAGGGCTGGCTAGGAGTTCCCCCATAGGACTGGGGAAATGGGCCCTGCCAGATGTGTTTGGAAGCAGTCCCCGGAGTCAATGGGCCTAAAGTTTAGAGACCGTAGGATGGCCAGGTTGGCTACAGAGATAGAGAGCAAAACAATAAAGATTCTTTTCTATAAAAACGGCATTCCCCACCCCCCACCCATGTACACCATTTTATAATCTGCTCCTCTCATTTCACAACTTGCTCTGCACATTTTTTCCACATCAACAAACGTAGCTTAGTTTTAGTGGATTTTTAAATGAGCCATTTCCAATGTCAGACTATGATTTATTTAACCAATCTCTTGCCGATGGACACACAGGTTGTTTCCAGTTGTTTTGCCACTTCGATCTTTATTCATTCTTCTCCCATTTCTCTGATTATTTCCTTGGGATAAATGAGGGGAGAGGCTTTTGGCTGCCAAGGTCAAGGCCGAATCTCAAGGACTCAGGATTCTCCCTGAGTCAGAGAGAGGGGCATTAGGCTGTCAGTTGTCTTTTTTCATCCCTGCCTTATCCCTGCAGCCAGAACAAAGCTCCTTAGAAGCCTGTTTCCCTGCCTGTGTGAGCTGACTGCGGGCCGATCATGGGAGTCAGTTTAAACTAACAACTCACACCGATTATCGCCAACATGGATGATTTAAGAGTCCATGGAGGCACACTGACATTTTCTAGACATAAAAGTAAGGACCTAGATAGACTCATATCCTATCCCAAGATGCCAGAAAGGAAAAAGAGGAAGAACAAAAGGGTTTAGAAGCCACTCTGCCTGGAGACAGGGAAGGAGATGGGAACTTCACGCACTGAGCACAACAGGGGAGGAAGGACCCAGACTCTGAAGCCAGGTGATTCAAATCTTGTAGTTTGGGCCAAGTCACAACTCTCCGAGCCTTGGTTCCCTTGGGTGTAAAACGGGAAGATAAAGGCTGCATAATGGAGTTTTGGGGCTGGTATAGCACTGGGTGGTCCGAAGCCCAAGAGGGACCCACAGGTGGTTCGACGGAAGAGACTTCATTGCAGGGACCTCTCACACAGGTGTGGGCAGGGCGCAGGGGCCAAGCAAGGCACCCAGGAAGCCATTACCCCCTCCAGGGCGGAAGGAACAGCAGAGGGAAAGAGTTGTACCAGGAGCCAGGGATTGCTCGCACCATGGCTGGAGTCAACGGATGCAGCTGTGGCCGGTGACATGACCAAAGAAAGAGAAAATGAAGAAGAAAGGCGGCATCCCCACTCCTCCGGCCCTCCAGTCTCCTGCCATTGTCTACCGGGGCCAAGCCCAAGCAGAAGCCAGTGGCGAGGGGCTCTGGGGGATGCAGACCCGCTCGGGTGCACATCTCTGTTTCAAATGTCATGGCATCCGGGATGCTTACTGCCTTCAGCAGCACGCCCAGTGGAAAGTGGTAGTCCTGCAAGGGCATGGTATAGCCAGGTCACCTGAGGAGGTCCAGCCTGAGGAAGGCAAAAGTTCAAATGGACTCACGTGGATTCTGGCCAGGAATCCAGGTAAACAAGCCATCGATTCAGAGGCACCCAAATGCAAGGTGTTGGAATTCATCTAACCCAGCACCCCCAACTCTTGTTTTACGTGGGTAATTTGCCTAAGATCATCTTCTAGCTAGTTACACATCCAGGACCAAAACTGAAATATTATGACTCCAGAACCAGCTTTTTTTTTTTTTTTTAAACCATACACATGATTACTGCAGCCATGCGTCAAAGTTGTCTCTGGTAGAGCCATGAATGCACTTATTCCTAACATTGCCGAGCCATAAGAGGTTAACTATCCCTGGTATATTGTGCCCAACAGAAGTTACGAGAAACCACAGTCATCTCATCTTTGATGGGCTCAAGCAAGCAGGAAGTACGCGCAGTCTTCAGAGCTCAAGGAATAATGAAGACAAATCTTCCTCCAAATTCAAAAAATACATCCTCAGTGCCAACACCACTCATACGATATTCACTTTCGGAGTGCTTACTTTGTGTCGAGTCCTTTAACGGCTAGGAAGACAAAACTGATACGTGCTGGCCCTGCCCCAAGTGGGCCCCACGGTGTGTGCCCTCAGAGGAGGTGTCCGACTCACTCTTGTTAAACGAAATGAGCTCGGTCTGATGCGGGAGGCGGACAAGTCAATAACAGCCACAGTGAGACATCTACACAGAGAGAACTAGAAAAACAGAGCAGGGGCATCGATTCAAACCTGGGGCACGGTTGGCTTCCTAGAACTGAGATGCGAGACACATAAGGGTAACCCACAAACAGGAGACGGTAGGAGGCGGGGTTCAGCAGAATCAATCTGATACAGGCTTAGATTTTTCTCTCTCCTCGTTTTCAATTCTACTTAACTGCTATCTGCCTCTCCTTGCAGAGCTGACCGGTTTTTACTCTCAGATGAGAGAACAACCTTCAGTTGTCCCACAGAAACATCCAGTGAGCCTGTTCTGGTCTCCTTACGAAAGTCACCTGTCTGGAAGGCAGGTGGAAAATCACAGCAGTTGCTCTCGCCGGGCCTGACAAGTATGAAGAGAGAGGGCATCGGCCTCTGACCAGGAGCAGGGCAAAAGGCGGGAAGAGGGTGGAGAAGGTCCTAGCAGGAGGCAACGGCTTCCAGTCCTGACCTGTCCTGCTCCCTGGGGGGCAGAGGGTCAGGGCCAGAGTCCCCAGGGTCACCAGGGGTAGCTTCTCCTCTCAGCTCAGGTTAACACGGGACAAAGGCACAGAGAGCGTTCACCCCAGAGCCTGACGTGACTCGGATTTCAGAACAGGTAACACAGTCACTCCTGGCACTGGGAGCTTATAAATCAGCCTGCAGCTGGGCCCAGGGTCAGCTGTGTGTCTCCTGGGGCAGACGGTGTGCCCAGTGAGTCCAATCCCCTTGGCAAGACATGATTGGCCTCACTCACCCTCCAGCCCTTTGCTCCCCACTCCCACCCTTTGCCTACACTCGCCTCCAGCTCCCCATTCCTCTTGCATCCAGACCTGAGCAAACACTGTCACCTCCACCTGACACTCTGGCCCTAGCCCCGCTCCTTGATCTAGTTAACCCCTGCTCCGCGGCCAGGTCACAGCTTAGAAATCTCTGCTTCTAGAAGTTTCCTACAATCCTACCTCCAGGTCCTGGGGAGTTTTAATCGACAGACTGCGTGCCCGTGTCTCCCACTAGGGCTCCTTCAGGGCAGAAACCAAGTCCTTTTCATCCCTGTATCCCCAGCACCCAGCACAGCACCAGGCCTGTGACTGACCCAGGCCAAGTGAACACATGAGCGTCTCTTCTCTCGTGGGAGCCACTGAGGGATGGATTCCAGCCAGCAGGAGGAGAAAGCCAAGGTCACTCCTCAGCTGAAGGGGCCCTTTGATTGGGGGGGGGGGGGGGGGACGCGGTGCGGACAGTGCTCCCTCTGCATGAAAAACCACTCCCTTCTATTTGCAAAGGGCTTCCCCTGCACCAACACTAACCCTAACCCTAACCCTCGGGGGTAGGTATTAATCTCTCACTTCCAGAGGCCCAGAGAAGGTGGGTTGCCTGCCACTGGGAGGTGGCAGAGAGCGGGCCGCCCTGGGTCCGTCTGACGCTGGTTCACCAGCAACGCTGATTTCCATCACACACACTGGGCCTCTGGCGTTGCCCAGGGGAGCCTCCAGCCTGAGTTCCCGGTGAGGAGTCGCTGCTTGGGCCCTTCCTGTGACATGGTAAGTACTGCCTGACCCTCCTCCTTAGTGGGGTGCTCGAGGCTCGAGTCTCCCCCCAGCCAGCCCGCACACACCCAGGTGTCTGAACCCCAGCCCGTAACCTGTAGGTCCATGTCCCTCAGGAAAACGGGGGTGGGTGACCACAGAAAATTCATGACCCGTGGTGGGAGGGTGGAAGGCACAAAGGGAAGAGAGTGGTATCACCCAGAGTCCATGAGCCCAGACATCCCTGACCCTTCTCCCTTCTTCCCGCCTCCCAGTCATACACGGGTGCCTTTAGCTTGCAAAAACTAACCGGGACCCAAGAGAGTCTGGACAATGTAGTTTCTCCGTGTTGGCGGGGGGGGGGGGGAGATAAAAGGGCAGGTATCCCGCTGAGCACCGACAGACAGCATCTGTACACCGTTAGGGCCGCTAGAACAAGGCGATGTCCCCAAAAGGCCCTTCTGAGGGCCCCGAGCACAGGGAACACTGGCTGTGCTTTCTGACCTGCACCTGTTGGCAGTCTCCTTGCGTGTGAGGAGTTCCTGCCCCCGACCTCAAAATAGAAGTTAAGCTCTCACCCAGCCAGGCTCCCTTGCAGCTGGGAGTGGGGCTTGGGCTCCACAGATTTGCCAGCAGGAGCCACTGGAACAGAAGCGAGTGATGTGAGGGAAGAAGGCCCTTGCAGCATCCATGTGAGGCCCGCTCGGTCGGTCGGTCGGAGAACGGGTGCTCGCGCCAGAGCAGCATTCCCGCGGCAGGCAGACCCAATTCCTGGCGCAGCCGGGGCCACGGTGGCGGGACTGTTCCCTCTACTGCTCGCTGGGGGCACTTCCTCACCAGATCTGGTCATGCATGTCAGTGCCAGGGGGTCAGCCTCGGGCCGGAGTCCCCAGCCTTCCCAAGATTCTCTGATTTACCCAACAATCTTTTGACACAAACATGAAAATTAAAGTGTAATGTCCTTATAAAAAGTATACATGGAGGGGCGCCTGGGTGGCTCTGTTGGTTAAGTGACTGCCTTCAGCTTAGGTCATGATCCTGGAGTCCCGGGATCGAGTCCCGCATCGGGCTCCCTGCTCGGCGGGGAGTCTGCTTCTCCCTCTGACCCTCCTCCCTCTCATGCTCTCTGTCTCTCATTCTCTCTGTCTCGGATGGATAAATAAAATCTTAAAAAAAAAAAAAAAGTATACATGGGGCGCCTGGGTGGGTCAGTCGTTGGGCATCTGCCTTCGGCTCAGGTCATGGTCCCAGGGTCCTGGAATCAAGCCCCGCATCGGGCTCCCTGCTTGGCGGGCAGCCTGCTTCTCCCTCTGCCCCACTCCCTCCCCCTGCTCGTGCTTGGATGCTCTCTCTCCCCTCTCTCTCTCTGAAATAAATAAATAAAATTTTAAAAAAAGTTTTTAAGAAAAGTATGCAAATGTTAAATATGCGGCTACGGATTTTTTATAAAGGGAACCATCCTCCATTATTACCCCCAGTGCACCCCCAGGGGCCTTCCCAGAACCTGCCCCCTCTCTAAATGTAATCGCCACCCTGACTTCTAACAGCATAGCTCCGTGGTGCCTCTTCTTGAATTGCATAGAAATGGGAGCACAAAGCAGATATTATTTTGCATCTGGCTTCTTCTCTGCGACATCGTTTCTTGGAGTCCCTGATGTTGCTCTCTATGGCAGTGCTCTGCTTGTGTTCCCAGCTGTCTAGTATTCCGCTGGAGGAGCAAGCCACAGTTCGCCCATTCTGTTGCTCATGGACACTGGGGTGTTTCTGGGTTAGGCTTATGATCAATGATGCTGCAGTCAGCATCCTCACACGTGGTGCTCCTGTGCGTTGTCGTGCTGGGCAGTCATATGAGGGGAGCAGAACTGAGGCCGGCTCAGATTTTGATAAGGAAAAAAAAGTGATTAAAAAAAAAAAAATCTTTCCCCCCAACGGCTGGTGCTAAGGGACACTACCACTGCTTCGCTGAAGTGTGACATGGCAGGCGGACAGGGTTACCACCTCTGGGCCTCAGTTTCCTTATCTGTAACCATAGCACCAATCCCATCAGACTGTTGTGACGGTCAAACTGAAGACTCAGCTGGAGGAAAGGGGAAGAAGGCAGGCGAACAAATATCGCTGTGGACAGTCTCTGTACCAGATGCTTCCCAAACATTAGCTCCCTGAGGTGTCACCATAGTCGTACGGGGTGGGTCTCCCTCTTCTCTTTATACAGTTGAGGAAAGTAGAGCTCAGAGGTTTCTGTGAGATCCTAAACGTGGCTCCGGGTCACCAGGCTGGCAGAGGGCAGCGTCAGCTTTGCCCATAGCTGCCAGACCACCCCCCCAAGTCCGTGCTGAATATACACAGAAGGTGTTGATGCCTCTCCCCGGGAAGGGGACTGATCCGCTTCCTCGGTGCCCCAGGGGGGCTCATTTGCCGCATGGGGACAGTAAAACCATTGGAGGGCAATTGTGAGGATGAAATCTGTTCACTGGGTAGGAAAGGGAAACGAACATTTCTGAGGAGAGCCAAATGATTTACACATACGACCCGAGTTAATTTTCACAACAGCCTTCCAAGACAGGAGCCGGATCCTTTCGTTCTAGCTAGGGCATTCGGGTGTCGTGAGTTGTGACTCCGAAGTCCCCGTGGCAAACCAGCCCCCACTGCCCTCAGGACTCCTGGAGAGTCCAGTTCCTGCCCAGGGAAAGGTGTCCCGCCGGAGTTAACCCTGCAAAGACGACAAGCTCCTGCCACTGAGGCCAAACCCATAACTCCTCCAACTGCCTTTGTTCCTCAGAACCTGAAGCCAGGCCCGCACCCCCCAACACACACACACACACACACACACACACACACACACACCCCACAGGCCTTGCGCGGCAAGCTCCCCTCCCAACCCCCCACTGCTATCAAGAAAGCCATTGTCAAATGCACACGCTCAAAATGCTAAAAGACTGCGTTTTTATTTTTCAAGGGCCCATTCCTAATCACAAGAGGCCACTTAGTCTGAGTGGGGCCCAGTAATGTTGATTAATGATTATGCATTTCTCAAGAGAGTGGGGGACGTTGGACTCCGTCTCCTGCCCCAGGGCCCGCCCGGGGTGCGCATTAATCAGGGCGACCACCGGGGGACGCAGAGCTGTGACCAGGGAACTTTGGGCAAGAGCGCTGCAAGGCCCCAGCACAGGGGTGACTCTTAGTGTCCAGGTACCTTTGCAGCAGGCCCAGCCGCCCTGTGCCCGGCCTCACCCCGCCGCCCTCCCTTCCCTAAGGGGCTGCAGGGTGTAGGGGAGTCACTTCCCTTCTTCAGTGCCCGGCTCACCCCTCCGATCACACGCCACGTGGTTGTGAATATTAATCAGACCCCAGGCGCCGCCAGGTATTTCATCTTAATGATGTTAAGGGTTGTCTTTAATTCCCTTTCTCTGTGTGACAGATACAGACATCATTAATGAGTGAGCGCTCCCAGCTCCAACCCCTAACAGGAAATTTTATCTCCATGTCTTCAGCTCCGCCCCCAGCCCCTCCCACCGTCGCCCCCACTCCTCTCTACGGGTTCGCTTCCTGCTGGGCTTGCGCCCACGTTTTAGGGATGCAGAATCCGGAAAAGGGGCTCAGAGCGACCACATTTCCCCGCTGAGGAAAGAGAAAGAGAGCAAAGGGGGAAAGTGGAGATTCAAAAATTTCCCTCTGGGGACTTTCCACGGAGGTGAGGCGTCGGGGGGCTCGTGCACACCCTCAGGTGTGAGGGACAAAATAGAGCAAAGCAGAATGAGGATTTTAAGAAGTGCTGGGGTAAGGCAGAAAACGGAGGGCTGGTACCCCCACACACCACGCCACAGGGGGAGCGTAGCATGGGACGATCACTTTGGAACTGCTAGTTTCTACTACTGCTGGATGTGCACGTACTCTGAGCTGTGGCAATTCTCACTTCTAAGAATTAGGTCTACTAGGTGCCTTACCCAACAGATATATGTGTCAGTATGTCCCCCAGGAGATGTGCCTGGGGAATGTTCCCAGCAGCACTGCTCCTTCTAGCCTGAAACTAGCCTGCTGCCCATCAGCAATAGCACCGAGGAGTAAATCATGGCGCATTCATACTGTGGAATGATCTACAGCAACCAGAATGAAAGCAATACAACTATACACACCATGAACGACTCTCACAAGCATCACATTAAGTAAAAGCAGCCAGACACAAGAGAAGAGGTAGGGTATGGTTCCATTTATAGAATATTCTAAACCAGGCAAAAACCAATTTATGTGGTGACAAGGCAAGACGGTGGCTTACCTCGGGGGCTTGGTGACCGGCAGGGGGTTCAAGAAGGCTTCCAGGGGCTGGAGAGGTCGTACTCTGATCAGGGAGCTAGTGACACAGATGTGTTCAGTTTGTAAAAACTCATCAAGCTGTACACTTAGGATGTGTGAACTTTTCTAAATGTACAGTATACAATTATATTCACTATTATTTATTTATTTACATATTTATTTAGTAGGCTCCATGCCCAGTGTGGAGGCCAACGCGGGTCTGGAACTCACGACACTGAGATCAAGACCTGAGCTGAGATCAAGAGTCGGATGCTTAACCGACTGAGCCACCCAGGCATCCCAACAATATTTATTTAGAAAAAACAAAACAAAAATAGCAGCACTGTAGCGGATCTGTTCTTTGGACTTCTTAGTAAAGATTAGAATGACCATAGAATTGCGTTGGTTGGCTGGGCTGTGTTTATGTGAATGTAATCCTGTGCTGCAACAATGCTTTGTGTTCTTTCAGCTTCATTTGCTGTTCCACCTAGGCCGTCAGAAGGCTTAGGTTTCTGAGCTTCCCTTGCGGGTAGTTGGGACCACGTGGCTGAGTGCTGGCCAACAGCATGTGGGCGGAAATGACGTGTGCCACTTTCCGCCTGGCCCCTAAAATCTCCCGCATGATCCTCCCCTCGCTGTCTCTTTCTCGAGGTGTTCACCATCTACCAAGGATTCAGTGTACTCTGAGGTCCTGGGAGATGATGGAGCTGCTGATAGTTCGTACCATGACAGACAAAAAAAGTTTAAAACCTTGCACTAACTGAAAGGACACTGAGTCCCTGAATAATGGCATGGAGCAAAACCCCCTACTCCTTCTCCACTCCCCTTTCTTGGCCCCACCATCCCACCTGCCTACCCACATTGGACTGTGATTTGCACAAGAAATAGATCTCTGGGGGCACCTGGGTGGCTCAGTGAAGCATCTGCCTTCGGCTCCGATCATGGTCCTGGAGTCCTGGGATTGAGCCCCACGTCGGGCTCCCTGCTCAGCGGGGAGCCTGCCTCTCCCTCTCCCACTCCCCCTGCTTGTGCACTCTCTCTCTAATAAATAAAATCTTAAAAAAAGAAAGAAAGAAAGAAATAGATCTCTGTTGTGATGTGCAGTGGGGAATTGGTGATTGCTTGTTACAGCTACCGATCTAACCTGACTCACATACAATACGCCTTTCAAAAGAAGCCCTTTGGGTCCTGGGTCTCCAAGTGGAAACTTCTCTGCCTTGCAAATGGGAGTGGAAGTGAACATTCTTAGGGAGAAATACTGGTTTCTCACTCCTTGCATTGCCACAGAGAGTAAATTTCCCGGGAAGGAAAAGTAAACCAGAAATTCTTAATTTTTCTCCCAAAGGGAAGACTCATGATTGGAGTCAAGGAAGGAACTGAGCTTAGCCCTTGTGAAACCCATTAGATCTCTGGAAAGCCACCTTCTGGGCTCTTCCCCATGGTAAGCTTATAGGAGTAGACACTCCTTTCCTTGCTTCGCTGTATCAATGACATGGGGAGGTCAGTCTTTGAAATTCCGGGGTTCCGTTTTAGGACATCTCCGTGACTACACTCGTGTAACATATCTTCCAATCCATCTTTTCTCAAGAATGAAGCTAACATTTTTATCTCTATCTAATAACTGTATCTTTCACTTGGCTCCAAACTGAGGAGGAAAAGGGGAGTGATTTATTGGTCCTCTAAAATCCAACAAAGATTAGGAAAGTAGCCATTCTCTATAGCAATGGCTCAAAAAAATGAGACCAACTTTGAAAAATCATTTTGACCAACAGAAGTCGGGGAAATTTCAAAGGATTTGCAAAAAAAAAAAAAAAAAAAAAAGGGAAGCAAAAAGGGCCTGAAACGAGGGGCAAGTTGTGACACTAGCTGGGACCCCTCTCTTGCTAAACAAATTTAAATCAGCCTCACTTCTGTCTTTTATATCAGGATCTGAGATTTCATTACAGCAAAGAGTTCCATGCCTAAAGGTCATTTGAAAATCGGATCTAGACTAATCTCTGAGGCACCCTGTAGCCTGCTGAGCTTACATAAGGATTCCAAAGTTCCATTTCTGTACTGTTTGCCAGTGATGATGGTCTCTGGCAGACGCAGACAGAGACTGGCTGGAATGCGAAAAGACGTCTAATGGTTGGCTTCTAAATTAAAGGCCTTTTGGAAGCAAAGAAGAGATGCATCCAGGTGATCTCAAGCATAGTGGTTCTCAACCTTTCTCTCTGTCTTGGGCAGAGTTTGATTGTCTCACCCGAAGGGAGGAAAGATGATCACCAATACCCCATCTAGACCAGAGAGAGTTGAGAGTGTTCCAGCCAAGAGAAGCGGAAAGGGCACCCTGCATTTAAGGAACTGAGAGGAGGTCGTTGGGAAGTTATTACAGCACTTTAGGGGGGATATTAGTTTCCTAGGGCTGCTGTAACAAATCACCACAAACTTGACGGCATGGGACAATAGACTTTTATTTTCTCACACTTGTGGAGGCCAGAAGTCCAAAACCAAGGCGTCAGCCGACCACACTTCCTCCGAAGGCTCTCTGGGAGATTTATTCCTTGCCTCTCCCAGCTGCTGGTGACATCGGGTGTTCTGTGGCCTCCTTGCTCCAATCTCTTCCTCTGTTTTCACATCACCTCCTTGTGGTCTTCCCCTCTTCTGTCAAATATCCCCTGTGTGCCTCTTTTTTTTTTTTTTTTTTTAAGAGGAGGGGAGGGGCAGAGAGGGAGAGAGAGACTCTCAAGTAGGCTCCATGCCCAGCACAGAGCCCCATATGGGGCTTGAACTCACGACCCTGAGATCATGACTTGACCTGAAATCAAGAGTCAGACTCTTAACTGACTGAGCCACCCAGGCGTCCCTCCCCTGTGTGCCTCTTATAGGACACTTGTCATTGGATTCAGAGCCCACCGGAATAATCCAGGATGATCTCACCTCAAGATCCTTAATTACATCTGCGAAGCTCCTTTCTCCAGATAAGGTCATATTCATAGGTTCTGGGAACTAGTACATGGACATATCTTTTGGGGGCCACCATGCAACCCTCTGCAGGGGGCATATCAGAATTTTGAGGACTATGTAATAATCAAACATTTGAAATACTGTTTGAAATAATTTGAAATAATAAACATAATGAAATCACCTTAATTTTTTAAAGTTTATGTCTTTATTTAAGTAATCTTTACACCCTCAAACTCACAACCCTGCGATCAAGATGAACATGCTCTTCCGACTGAGCCAGCGAGGTGCTCAATATTGTCTTAATTTTCTAGCCACAGAATTCCCCTGCTTCCCTGACCCAGAGTCTTGCTCTTTATCTGGTGAATAACTTTAATAAGCCTTTCCAAGATGGGTAGGTCTGATTAACTGCAAAGCTTTTATTTTGCTGAGTGTAGAGTTTTGGAGCCAGAGCTAAATTGACCAAGACAGAGGGGACTGGAAGACCCACATGGGGAAAGGATGGAGAGAAGGCAGGAAGCCAGCTGACAGCTCGAGAGAATTTAGGTTATGAAATGGATCCATTCCTTCAACAAATATTTATCCCAAGAAGGCTGTGCATGCCAACCTTTGTGCTAGGTATTGGGGATGTGAGAGTGAACACACACAGACTCGGTCTCTCCTCTCAAGAAGTGTGGGGACTTACTTATCCCTGTGATGTTCAACGCCAACCCTCTTCACCTTCTTCCCCCCAAATTTTCAGCAAAAATCCACACTGCTTGCTAATGCTCTGGAGATGAACTTGAGGGAGGAGATGGGGGGAAATAGAGGCTTGTTCCTGGGTTGGAATGAGGCAAAGCCAGAGACTCTTCCAGAAGGCCACATGTGGTTTACAGGCACTAGTGGGCCAACCGGGGCTTTTCAAGGCGTCCAGCATCTGCTTCCCCTTCTGATGAAGCAGGAGCACTTTGATTTGCTTTTGAATATTACTACTCCCCCGTTGCAGAGAGTCTTAATGGGACTGCCAGTCAAATGTCTTTCCCTCAATTCCTAGTCATGGGAGAGTCACAAGGTCAAAGGTAGGCCAGTAAGACTTGAGAATTGAACCCTAAAAGGAGGAACGCAAGCGCAGAATAAAAAATGGAGCTGATTTGGCCCAGCAGATGTGGTTCAGATTAGTTTCTGGAATCCCTGAATCCCTGGTACCCCTTCCAGGCCAGGCGGCTCAGCAGCCCCTTGGGGTCTGTGAGGTACTATATATCCTTCCAATAAATCCTCTTTCGCTGAAGCTAACTGGAGTCGTTTTTGGGTACCTGTCACCAAAGAACCCTAACTGGTGGCAATGATCAGGAAAAGTCCAAATCCCTCCCATCCACTGAGAGGTCTGGGCACCCACAGGTGTTGAAGGCATGCTGTGGTAACAGATGCATCTTACATCCTTAGAGCCGGGTTTGCGACTTCTGCATCACGACAGTTTTGATCAAAATCTAAAGTCTCCCTTAAGCTAACAGTGACTGCCCTTAATTAACAAGAACACTCACTGTACCAGTGCCAGACCTCCGCAAAAGGGCAACATGGTGAGAGAGAAGAGAGAGGGATCAAATTCATCTAGGTCAGATGAAGGCTTCCAGTGACAACTTGAGCTTAAGAAACATTTCCCGAGTGATCTTTAAACCTTGCACCTGAATTCAATCCCACACTCCCTGTGGGTCTTTCTGGCCCTGGTGACACGGTAGGGGGTCTCTCCTTTCTAAGCGCATATGCATTTGTACAGGCCACAGGGGAATTCCTCAGGGGAGACAAAGCTAAATTTATACCTTCCATTAGTCTTCCAGTGTTCTCGCCTGCGTTCAGTCCATACGGAGTCTCCTTTTGCCCCAATCACAAGTATCACACCCCTTAGTGGATAACTATCCATTGTAGACAGAAGCTGCTCGACTGCTTTTTAAAAGTATCTTAACTTTGAATCCAGTCTTCCCAGGATCTCCAACCTCTTCTAATACCCTCTTTCAGGGAACTAGGATTCCCCCGTATGAACAAGAAGTCCTCTAAGACTCCTGGGAGACCGGACCTTTAGCTCTCTCCCTTCACTGTTCAGGTCAAATTCCTACTCAACCCATCACCCCGTCCAGTAGAGAGAACACACCCTGAAGACAGGGAGCTGGTCCTAACTGCATCTGCCCAAGCACTACTCAACAGACACCGAGTTTTTATCATAGATATAATTTATATAAATATATTTACATAAAAATGTTTAATATTTGTAATTTATATATTTAAAAAAAATTTTTTCCCCTTTGCAAATCACAAGGCAATTCCCCCTAGGGATGAGAGAAAGCTAATTTATACCTCCAACTCAAGTTTCCGAACGTTCTGCCCTGCCTTTGGCCTGGCAAGAAAAGAATCTTCTGTTACCACTTCATGCCAGATGCTGCACTTTGGTTTCCATAACGGCAGGGAAGCTGCAGAGATCTTAACTCAGAGCTGGGTTCAGATCTGGTCTTCGGCCCCTTGTAGCTGCTTTATCTTAGGTGCCTTAACCACTCTGAGTCGGATGTTTCCTGACCTGAGAAATGGGGATAATACTCCTTATGTCACAAGTGGGTTCCCAAACCCAGCTGAATAGCAGAAACTTTAAAAACGTGCAGAATGACAGCGATGCAAGAAACGTGCGCCCTTAAAAAATCCCAAGTGACTTTCCGGGACAGGCAGACTGGAAAGCATAGATTGGAGGCTTACGTTGCATGAGGCAGAGAGATACCTGGCACATCCGGGACCCAGGTATGCTGCTGAAAACAGGATTCTCCCCTACCGAAGTTGGGAGGGTAAGGGGATCGTGTGGAAAACTGTTCTGGGCTTTCACCATACATGTAAGGAACTACATGACATGATCCTCTCCCCTAACCCCAGTGACACTCTGGAGAGCAAACAAGTCAACTGGCAAGAAGCACGTTTTCTCCGCCCCGCCTTCCGAGATCCTAACAGTGTGAAATCCAAACAGAGAGGATTAGATTCTTCCCAAGGTGAAGCTTTGCTATTAAGTTAATGCTGAGAATTTTAAAGGGGAAGGGACCTCAGAAACAGAGTTGCCATGAATGAAGCGCTGGCAACCAGCATCGCCTACTCGGTCAGTGTTACTCAAAGGCAGCTTAGAACACGGGGATACTGGTGATATGCTGTCCCCTGAAATAAGCAGGATCATTCCTTTCTTTCTGGAATTTCTCCAATACCAGGAGAGGGGTGCAGCACTGCTCCTGCTCGTCACCCCACCTTGTGATGAATGAAGAGGGCCCAAGGCCTGGCATACAAATGTGGATGGTTCATGCTCAAGAAAAAAAAGGCCCACTAAGGTCATGGCACCTGCCTTCTAGTCTCTAGGTTCTTCTATGGCAAGGGGATTAAACTCCTTCTGCAAGGTTCCAGGAGTCGGACCCATGGGCTACAGAAATGCCATAAAGCACACCACAACTGGATAGGACTCCTAACTCGATGGTTGCTAAAATCAAAACCCAGAGATTCCGCTTCCAGGAATGAATCCTACAGATATTCCCCGAGATGTGAACAGAAGTAGGTATTAAACAGGCTGTGTCACTGGAAGAGCAACAAATCCTGGCTACTCCTAAATGCCCGAGAGAGGACGGGTTCCAAAAATTACGTCATATCTAAAAGAGGCAGCCGAGTAGGTACGTGGAAACTTAAGGCAGGCAACCGTCAAGTTGTACATTTTAATTTACAAGTTTTACCAATAAAAAGGCTTGGTTACAAAAGGGGAGTTCTTTATACAAAATAGGGATTTTTATTTCACTCATTAAGAGAATCCACTGGCATGTCTTGCCTCACCAAGTCAAATCTCAAATAGCTCGCTTAGCTGAAATTATCCCCAAAAGACAGGTCACCCAGACAAAATTATCAGCTCCCTAAATGTGTCTGAGAAGAATTTAGTGAACGTTTTGCCTTGACCACAGGTATTCTGAAGAGTACCTGTAACCCTTACCAAAGCTTCCGCTAGCAGGCAGGTGAGGTGTCAAGAGGGCATCCAAGAGCGTCGAGCTCACTTACCATGAGAACCTTCTCACACGCACAGTTTCCGCCCCTGTATGGTGAGTGCGCGTGCGACATCACAGGAATAATGGCTTCT
Organism: Mirounga angustirostris; assembly: GCF_029215605.1. NCBI lineage: Eukaryota > Metazoa > Chordata > Mammalia > Carnivora > Phocidae > Mirounga > Mirounga angustirostris. The sequence continues at coordinate 17,274,059 of NW_026991712.1, read as the reverse complement.
AAAAGTTTACAAGTAAATTTTTATTGTGGCCACAGGTCAACAGCAAAAACAGACGACAGTTAAGGTTCAGATTCTCTCCGCTTCCCATCTTACCGTATAAATTAAATACGGAGAGGTACCCACAAACTTTTGTTAAAAACGAGCTGTTTTCAAGTCCCCACTTCCTGGGAGAACACACATCGCTACCGCTTAAGGGTGGGGCAAAGTAGAGTCATACTGTTAGAGCACAAAGTTTCCTGAGAAGAAACCAATCAAAATGTTCAAAGCCTTTCGAGCGGACTCCAAGTATGGCGGCCACTCAACACGAGCATGCTCCTGTGGCTGCATTCAGACTAAAAACATAAAATAAGAAACTGTGAAACACCAAAGCCTTCAAAAAACTTTATTGGGGGATAAGCCTAACTCTGATGGGAAAAGCCCACCTATGAAAAAGAAGTTGTGGGTATTTACGCTGGTCTGACGTACATTCGTGACTTGCACATTCACGGCTCAAAAAAAAGACCCTCAAACACAAAATGATTCTAAAGCCATTACAACCCAAAGTTACGGGATTCACCTAGATGCGCTTGTATTAGCTCTTAAGATATGATCTCTGTACAGAGCAGCTTACCTTCCTCATGATTAAATGAAGCACGTGGCCATTAAAAGGGGAGCGGAGGGGGGTGGGAAACAGACAATTTAAATAGGGTATAAGGTTCTCCTCTCCACTATTCAATGAACATGTATCTAGAAGGAGAATGAAATGTGATCAATGCCCAGGTGTCTCTCAAAGAGAGCAACTCCCTGTGGCAAATGCAATTTGGAACTTTTAGCACAACACAATCCAAACTACTCTGGGTCCACACAAAACCAGTATGCCCTACACGAGATGCAAAGGGATCATGCCCACCACAGTTCACACCTAGCCCCCCTGCAGCTCCACTATAGTTTTCATCACTTCACTTAAGGAAAAAAAAAATGCCTAGCAACCGCCCTCATGCCTCGCTGACACCAATCTGTGGCCCTGGCTGACACAGTGGCGCTTTTTTTTATAAGAAACATCGGTAGAGGTGGCAAATGGCTGCACCTGACATCAGGTCACAGCAATTCCAAAAGCTGACGAAGCTCTCCATCCGCTGGTCCAGTCTTCTCCCCTATTGTTACAGTTCTGCCACCAAAGGGGGGAACATGGTAGACAAGTTCTTTGTGACCAAGCCTTGGCAGAAGTCAATAAATAAGAGAGCTTGTCACAGGCAGAACCATTTTATGGACAACCTCCTCTAGCTGCAAATGCGGGGGTTGGGAAAAGGAGGAGGGAGGCGTGTGTGCGAGAAAGAGGTAAGAGTCCCTTTGTCAAGGGTTTGGTGACCCAACCCCACACGCCCTGCTTGGCGCCAGCAGACTGGGACCTGTCAAAACCCATTATTCAGAAGGAAAAGGAAGAGAAGACACCAAAAAAATATAGTCAGTTCTGAAATTTGCACAGTCGGTATTTGTTCTTCGTAGCACTAAGGACTTGAATGAGAATCACGAAACTTGAGGAACACTTATATTTTTCTTCAGGATTTAAAAAATTGTGTCTTGTACTGAAAGACTACATTCAGTGTGGGTCGGGTCCAACAGCATTTGCTAGAACTTGGTTGTTAAGCACACCCAGCACTGGGAGGAAACTTCATCTGAGCGGAGTGGCTGGTGGGCCGGCCCGAGGCCGCTCCTTCACTGGTCCCCAAGCCGAAAGCCCTGTCCCCAGTTATGTCTCCCGCCTCCGCCGTTCTGGTCCGCAGCTCGCCTCATGCTAGCGGGGGGCACACCGAATCCTGACACCCCTCCTCTCCTGCTGGGCAGCCAGCGGTACCTGGAGTCGTGGGGGGGGGGGGGGGGAGCAAAGGGAGAGAAACAACACAATCACTTCCATGAAGTGATCCGACCATTCAGTGCATCTTCCTTTCTTGCTGTCCCCATGGCATCTGTCTCACTCTATTATATTAGTCCGGCCAATGGAAGGCCAGGGACAAGGGCTTACTTAACTCTGCCTTTTCAGCACTTCGCTCAATGCCCTGGCCGCAGGCGGTACTCACTTTTCGGGTTCCTTAAATTTACTCCATTTCCAGCCAAATTCACACTCTAAAAAAATTTGTTTTCTGGTTACAAAAGTAATTCATGCAGAACAGTATGGAAACAAAAATATTACTCCCACAAGCCCAACAATCAGAAAGAGCCACCTATATATAGCATTTTGACGTATCTAAATATGGATCAAACTGGATCAAAGCATACAAAACAAATGCACGTGCAAAAGACAAATCTGCAGCCTGTGTGTCGAGGCCCACAGGACATCTCCCAGCCGCGTCCCCAAGGGGGACTGGAGATGCCCACTCTGTGTTGGAGTCTGGGGTAGGTTTTTCATGTGAATTCTTTATCTCCCCTCCGACAGCATTCTTTCCATCTCCAAGATGGTGTGAGAGCTGAAGCCCACAACGGGCACACCCCATTTCCCACCTGACAGATTAATAAACCAAGAATCACAGAACAGCCAGGAAAACTTACACCCAGGTCTGTGCTCTCTAGCGTTTTGCCCTCCCTTGACTCTTAGTAAACTGAGAATGCGTTTAAACTTACTCCACTTAGTGGTTCAGTCGGTGAAGCGGCTGCCTTCGGCTCAGGTCAGGATCCCAGGGTCCTGGGATCGAGTCCCGCATCGGGCTCCCTGCTCAGTGGGGAGCCTGCTTCTCCCTCTGCCCCTCCCCCCGCTGGTGCACAAGCACTCTCTAATAAATTATAAATAAAGTCTTAAAAAAAAAACCAAAACCAAACCTATTCCACTTAGATCCTAATGTTTACAATTGTGCCTCAAGGCAGAGACTCTACTACCCGACACCCCTGCTCAAACCCCTTATGGCACCAAGAGCAACCGATGAGCGCTGACTTGCCCGCAGCAAAGAGCCGGCCGAGCACGACCATATCGTATGGCGGGTGCTACCTGTGCATAAATTCACCTCCTCTTCACCACAACCCTATGGGGCAGGGACTATTATTAGTATCCCATTTTAGAAATGAGAAAACCAAGGCAAGACTGACGGTCAGGATTCAAACCAGGCAGCCTGGCTCCAGAGCTGGTACCTGCACCACTCCCTGCACTACAGGCCTTGAGCTGCAGCTGAGGGGACACACGGGGCACCGTTCAGGTGACAGCAGTTTGTGACTGGAGTCCTCATTTGTTTACATCATCCCTGACGCCTTCGTGTTCCCGCCAAAACCAGACAATGAACCCCTTTCAAACAGAAAAATAACTGCGTGCAGAAGAGGATCGACTTTTCTAACTGGAATGCAGAACAGCGATCTTAGAATTCTAGAACTCCCATCTTCTCTTTTAAACAAACACAGCTTTGTCTTTAAATCAAAATGTATTTCCAACTCCTGATTTCTCAATATCCCTGATGTTCGGTACAATAATATTCCTCCCAAGTGTATAATAAAATAGAACACTTAAAAAGGGCGGTCTTGCTTTGCTTCGTACTATAAGACAATATGGAAGCCATCTCCACTGCTTAAACGGATAGTGAAATTAAATGCAAGTAATTAGTACAAAAAGACACCCAATTATACACAATCAACAAAAATTTATGGTAATTTCAAAGCAGTTACTGCTTTTGCAAAGAGCTACATTTTGTCATCTGATCTTTATGCAAAATTTAACAGAAGGGCTTTTCCACCAACAGAGAACGCTCAAATGGAAGGCAGGCCCCAGTGTGCCCTGGATTTTGCCACTAGAACCTCATATACTTTGTTGCCTGCAATTGAGAAAGATCTCCAAGCCGGTAAGTCAGAAATAGGGCCATTTAAAGTAAAAGAACTGCTGGCTACCCACCAGAGGACCAAGTTGGTTTTTTTTAATTGATGCATCTGCCGTCTGACTTGATAAACCTAGATCAAAAATCCAAACCTGCTGTTATCGTGTCCTTTGATAATTAGAAAGCAGACTGGTCATTTGTTTTTTTAGCCTGAAGGCAACTCAAGGCTCAGAAGACAAACAAGTTTCTTTCTATGCACTTAAAAAAAAAAAATAAATAACAGTGTACTTCTGTTTGTATGTTATATTTCACAGAAGAAGGCTTTCAAAAACCTACCCCTGACTGACAAAGGTGGTGGGGGGAGAAGGGGCCTCCTCAAGTTTTACTGCTCTCATTGACCCCTCGGAAGAATGACGAACCGCAAAATGTTAAAAATGAGCAAGATGTGTGGAAGGGTTCTGGGGATCAGGCGCGGTCGCCGGGCAGGCTGGGACACCCGGATGGCGATTTCACTGGTCCCTTCTTCAACTGTCTTTTGCTTCCCTGACAGAATGGCCAGCTACTTTCATGCTTCAGTGTGTCAGCACCTCTTCTGGCTCGTAAAACCCCACCCCAGTCCCAACGTTAGGAACAAAGCTAAGAGCTCTTATCTATCGGACACCCACCAACCCGTGGCCAACAGCGGACCTTACCACCTGCAGTGGTGGGAGACAGGGCAGCCCCTCAACTTACAGATTTGCAAGGTGAAGCTCGGAGGTTTTATTAAGTCACTCCCCCCGCGTCCACCCCGATGATCAAAACTGACAGATGAGGGGAAGGGGATTTGGTTCTGTCTCAGAACCAAATCAGTGCCCCTAGCCTCCTCACTTGAGTGGACCCTAAAAGCAGACAAAGAGCCAGCACACACTCCCTGGGTGCTTGGACTATATGAACCTCAAGTTTCTCACTTTCACTCTGAAAAGTCCCCCAAATTTTCTGTTCTATAATAGCTCACAGAAAAAGATCTGAAATTGCTAACCAATGGGTTAACTGAACCCCTTTGCCTCTTCTCTGGCCAAATCTTGCATAAAACTGATGCTGGCGCACGGCGGCCCACACCGGAGCCTCGCACAGTGCCCCGCCTGCCCATCCGAGCTACTCTGTGCCCAGTGTCACCTGCCGTGAGTCAGCAGCAGCCCCCAGCTGGAAGGGCTCCACGGCGACGACCGAGCCGTGACTTTGATCCCTGGCTTCCCGGGACTGTGTGACCAGAGCCAGTCTGTTGGCTCACATTTCTCCACCCGCCAAAGACGTAAATGCTACCCCTTGTGGAGTTCTGAGGAGGACGCTTGAGACACGGCAGTAACATGGCTGTTCCATGAGAAAACAAACAAAACCAAAAAAACACTTACAAAAACTGAGGCGTGGAAAGAAAATTTCTTCCTCCCAAGTCCATCGGGTATCTGAACATTAGGAAGAAATAAAGATGTCCAACAAGATTTCCAATTAGCTCATTGATTACCCTGCAAACAAAGAGCCAAATTAGTCTGAAGCCCTTCAAGCAGTCAAGTGAGATGTAGCCAATTGTACCCAGTAGGCCAGGGAAGAGAGCCCTCCTGGCAGCCAGTTTCTGGTCCCCGGGAGCCTGTGACAGCCCCACAATGAGCCCTTTTGTAGTCTGCGCGGCAAAGGTATTCCGAGGGGAGGGGAAATCGGTCCTGCGGGGCTCTGTGCTCTGCGAGACCAGCTGCCCTCTGACAGCTCTTTCAAGCCCCAGCTCATCCTCCAAATATCGTTTTTGCTACTTCCTGCCTCTAGAGTCGGAAAGTTGCAAAGCAAGCTTCTGACCGCTTCAGTCATAAATACCGTGTTTGCAAACCCTGGGCAAATCGGAAGGGTGGCAAGAGAGAAGCATGGGCACCCTTCTGGAGCGGGGGGGGGGGGGAGGCGGCAGGGAACACGTTTCCCCACTCCTGGAGCCACACACTTCTCCCTCGCTTCCTGCATCCTTGAGTCTAAGACATCACAGAGATCAGAGATCACTTCGTACAGCTGACCTTCGCCTTGTAATCCTAAAATAAACATTGACCTTCGGTTTTCCCAGGGCTTACATACAAGCCACTTCAAGGTTTTATAGATCCACTCCTACTATCACGTATCCTTCTGTGTCTTCTCCTGCCACAGGCGTCCCGTCAGGGACAAATCAACATTTGCAGCTACTCCCAGACTCTGCCCTTCCGGGCGGCGGGGCGGCTGTACCACGCTCAGAACTTGCTAAGCTCGAAACAGAGTCTGTTTGCTCAATTCCCTCATTTCTATCACTACACGGCAGACGTTAGGACCACACAGAGTAGCTATGTCAGACATATTAAGAACTGGTACTATTAAAATCTGTTAAAACATTTGAAGTATTTTGTAGCATAGGAAGTGGGAGTTCACAGAACAGTTGCATCTTGATATCTTCCTTTTAAAATTCTGACTGGATGCACTGAAGGTTTTCCTCTCAGGTCCAATTCCAGGCTAGAAATCTGAGCCTATTTGGCTAAAACTTCTGTACTATCAAACCACTTACAAAACTACTTCCCATCTGAGAATTTGCATTTCGATGACTGGCGAGCAGTCTTCAAGGCATCCTGGAAATGCCTCAAGGATAAAAAACATAGTAATTTTACGCATAGTTCTTAGAGGAGTCAAGCTCAGACACAAATTAAATTAGTTCCTTGTTTGCTCAATCTGGACAATGAATCCAGAAATATTTATTCAAAAACACATAAATGGAAGTACACAGTACCTAACGATGAGCTAACAAAATAACAATCATTCAATGCTAAATGTGCTTAAAGCCCTGCAATTTAATCAGTTACATCAAAATGAAATTACAGTTGATCCTTGAACACAGAGCTGAACTGTGTGGGCCCACTTGTATATGGAGTTTTTTCATTAATATAGTACAGTTCTGTAAATGTATTTTTCTCTTCCTAAGATTTTAATAATATTTTCTTTTCTCTAACTTACCTTATTCTAAAAATGCAGTATATAATACATGTAATACACTATAACTTACCAAATGCGTTAATTGACTGTTTATGGTATCAGTAAAGCTTTGGTCAGCAGGAGACTATTAGCAGTTAAGTTTTGGGAGAGTTAAAGAATATACACTAATTCCCAACTATGCAGGAGCTTGATACCCCTAGCCCCCATTGTTCAAGGGTCAACTGTATTTCCTAAGTATAAGGTCCCAATACATCAATGTTGAACTTCTTTAAAGTTTATAAAGATTAGAGAAGGAAGATAAACAATAATGGAAGTCTTCTAAGGATTTGTTTCCTATTAAGTAAATCTACTATCACTTACGAGCCTCCGATGATATAGTTGAATCCAAGGATAACCCAAGGTAAATAACAGGCCTAGGAAAAAAATACACACAAACATGAATAACCACACCTAAAAAGGATACAGCTGCTAGGAGGCTGGAATGGGTAAAGATATACTGATAAGAGCTTTATATAAATCCTTTGGAAAGTCACTGCAAAAATTTCTCAAACCAATCTAGCATTATTGTACTTAAAACTTCCTATCTAAAATTATACTTATTCAGAGGCGCCTGGGTGATGCAGTTAAGTGTCTGACTCTTTGGTTCTGGCTCAGGTCATGATCTCAGGGTCATGGGATTGAGCTCCGCGTGCTCAGTGGGGAGTCTGCTTGAGATTCTCCCTCTCCCTCTGCCCCCCTCCCAACTTGCATCTCATGCTCTATCTAAAATAAATAAATAAATCTTTAAAAAAATAAAATTATACTTATTCATGTATTAGTAACTGGAGAGACAAAGTACTTTGCCCAGGGTCAGATACAATACATGCCCCTCTGAGTGAATATTAACAGAGTTTCACAAAGGAAATGGGTGTCCTATGGACGCTGATGAAAACATGACCCATAACAGAACCACATTAAGACTCCAACTAGGAAACTGCTACCTACGAACTAAAAATACCCCATCCTTTTAGGTTCCTCTTTTGCATATTTCACAAAATTACTCTGAATTTTTATCTCATTACACACTGATGCCCTGAACTAATACTCTCCCCAATGAGAAAGCTCTCCAGCCGAATTCAACATTTGAGCCTCTGACCAGACCGGATTCAACACATCATACCAAGAGCTAAGGAAGCTGCGGGCGCTTGGGTGGCTCAGTTGGTTAAGCAAATGCCTTCGGCTCAGGTCATGATCCTGGAGTCCCAGGATCGAGTCCCATATCGGGCTCCTTGCTCAGCAGGGGGTCTGCTTCTCCCTCTGATCCTCCCCCCTCTCATGTGCTCTCTCTCTCTCATTCTCTCTCTCAAATAAATAAATAAAATCTTTAAGAAAAAAAAAAGAGCTAAGGAAGCTGCAAGGAACTTCATGAACAAGTAAAGAAAGGGTTGTATATAAAGAACTTGAAGGCAGAATGAGGTAAGTACTATAAGAGAAACATAACATATTGCAGAGCCCAAAGGCAAGACTAATTCCAGGCAGGAGACCGGGAAGTATGTTCAGTCCCAACTCAAATGAAGAACAGGTAGGATTTACAAGAGGAAGAAAATAAAAAAGATGTTACTGGTGGAAAACTGTGAGCGAAGGCACTAAGGGAAGTGTTTGGGGACAAAAACTGTTTTAGCTAAAGTATAAAATACGTTAACAGGGAATGATAAGAACAGATTTTAAGAGACTGCTCCCCAGGGTGCCTGGGTGGCTTGGATGGTTAAGTGTCTGCCTTCGGCTCAGGTCATGATCCCAGGGTCCTGGGATCGAGTCCCGCATCGGGCTCCCTGCTCCTTGGGAGCCTGCTTCTCCCTCTGCCTCTCTCTCTCTCTCTGTCTCTCATGAATAAATAAATAAAATCTTAAAAAAAAAAAGAGAGACTGCTCCCCATTAGTATCTTTCCTTCCCCCTCTCTATCACACACACAGACATGAGATTGCTCAGGGTCACATGCCTGAGGGGCCTGAAGCACAGAGGGAGTGGAATAGTCAGCAAAGGATTTCAGGTTGGCTAAAGACAGGCAAGGGGACTGAGCAGGGGAGAGGGGGCCTGCCTATGGTACACTGCTCTGCAGTGACCTCTACTGCACGAGTCAGAAAGTGCATCTCTGAGCTGAAGAGGGATTTTGCCGAGACAAATGAAAAGGAAATTTTTCCAACTACGTGAAAGTACCTTAAATCGTGTTCCAAACCAAAATGATACAATCATGTCTCTGTTCAGCTGGGCCCAGACATAGAGTACTGACATGATCAGAGGAATCATCAGCAACTGCAAAAGAAGTCAACATGTAAAGACAAGGCTCCAGAGGCACTTAAAACAGGCTCAGCAGGAATCTTTTTTTTTTTTTAACCTCTCCCCTACAAACAAATTCTCATATGGCTATTCAAAAACCAAAAAGAAATTCAATCATCAGAATTACAAACTGATCCTTTCAGTTAATCAATTATACAATGCATGCTACAAAATCCTGGAATAAAATACAATTACTTTAGGTGCATTCAGAAATATCAGGGTCAAGCTTGGTTATTTGAAAAAAGTAGGCAGTAAAACCTTACTTACTATATATTCTCAATTAAAAAAAATACATATCCACATAATGCATAGAAAATACTAGAGAACCATCACTCTCAATGCACAAACGTAACAAAGAAGCCTGAAATGAGCAAGGAAAGTAACGGTTTAGATAATTCATGTAAGATGTTCAAAACAAAAGTTGTTATAATTCTATAATTTCAAAATGCCACGTAATTAACCACAGGATTAATGCAATCTAAGCTTCTCTCAAAGGCCATTAATTGTAAATCTGAAACACATAAAAGGGCAAATAGTTTCAAGGGACACTTACCTGCATATCCATCGCTAAGCCAGTAATCTTGGTTTATAAAGTTAAAGATCAGAGACAAACAAAGCATTGTGCACCTCGTATCAGTTCATTTCATTCCTGTGTTCTGAAAGAAAACCCTTTTCTAGAGTTCAGGTTGTTTAAAACATCCCAGAACACAAAAATATCTAATAATCTCCATTATGAATATTCTGTTATATGATGACAAGGAAATGCAAGAAGTGAACTCCTCTGGCATATGACTCAGTCGGCCCCGTTGCGTCCTCTTTGCCTTGCCCTGCGTTTTAGCATCTCATCTTCAACTGGAAGATGGAGATACCTGTGCCCAGAAACAAATTAAGGATTCTACTCATACCCAGGGCTCCATAGCATAGTTGAGGTCCAGAACAATTTTTTTTTTTTGCCTTCCCTTAAAGGAGGGGAAAGGGCATCCAAAGTGCCTCATGCCCTGGCTCCTGGCCAAGCTTCAATGGCAGCTAAGCCCCAGAGCAATGTTAAAACTCACCAACTGGGCACAGACTGAGCCATCATGCCCGCTCTGCTGCCCTCACCATCTGCACAGGTCCGCAGCTGGAAGAGAGCCGAGCAGGTCCTTTCCCAGAACCGGGGCCTTACAGAGGGACCGAGTTACCGTGTAGGCCCCAAAGACAAGGGCAGCGGCGAAGTCAGAAAGGGATGCTGGTCGTAAATTAATTTTCTGAGAAGGAGCACAGATTCCAAAAGCAGTTTCATGGCACGGAATCTTTGTGCTGCAGTCAACAAGCTGTCACACATGAGAACACAGAACTGGGAACAAGAAGAGGAATAGCAGTAAAATTCAACCAAATTTGGAAAACCCCACAATGGCAAGAGAACGCCATCACTCAAGGGCTCTGTGATTTACTACAGCTTTAAAAATGAACTTTAATTATTCGTAATTATTAACTGTAGCAAACAAAGATGCAAATACTATAATTTGAACTGTTGTATAGAATACTGTCTACTTCCCCAAACCTGCAAATAATGGTTTATTTCTGGCCCCAAACAACAGACTAAAGGATACCACGATGCAAATCCAGTTAAAGAGGAGCATGAATAAATAGTCTGCCGGCCTCCCATCAAAAGCTCCTAGAAACAAAAATAAGCCAAATGTCATGGTTCAGAATTTCAGAACAAAGTGACTCCTATGTAGAGAAATACTTCAAAAAGTTACAGAGAAAGCCAACATGAGAATATTTTTAAATTTCTCCTCTCAAGCAAAAGAAAATTTTTTAAAACATCTAAAACCATGCCCGGGGCCACCTGGCTGGCTCAGCCGGTAGAGCGGTAGAGTGTGCGACTCTTGACCTCGGGTTGTGGGTTCAAGCCACATGCTGGGTGCAGAGAGTACTTAAAAATACAATCTTTAAAAATAAATTAAAAAAATATATAAAACCATGTCCTCAACAGAGCCCTGAACTAGAGTCAACTGAGCAAGGCTAATCTGTGTTCTCCTAACTGAATTCCAGTAAGGAACATGCTCCCCAACCACCGCAGGCTAAAAGACCCATGGGGAGGAGAGTCAGTTCCACAGGCATCTATCTGCGATCCCACCCCCTGAAGACCTCCCAACCAGTCGGCCTCTCTTTCCTGGCTCTCCTCATGACCTGTCAACACATCTGTGATCACCCGGGTAATCCTTTCCCCCTCCACTACACCATAAGCTCTGATGTGGGAGGAGCCCATCTGCCTTGCCTACCATCGTGACTCCTCCAGCATGACTCTGCTGGGAGGTTCCTACTGTTGTTGTTATAGATACACACACATACTACCACTGGGTCTGACACTGAGCTTTCCGAGAAGATCCGATCTCCTTCCAGCTTACATTCTAGCAAGGGAAAACGATGCTGAAGGAGAGGAGGAATGGGGCCACAGCCAAACCTTCCCATAGCCTCTGACTCTTCACCTTCTGGGAGGTAGAAAGGAAAGACCCCCTTTCTACAGATGAGGACAAAAGTTGCATGACCAGAGTCACATGGCTTGTTAGAAGCAGGGTGAACTCTAATTACTAGTCTAGTGCCTTTGTTACTACACCATATACCAGACTCTGTCTCAGTTCTGGACAGAATAATCAACACTGGTCTGGCTCTCCCTTCTCAGAGTGGTTCCTCATGCCTTCAGCTGGAAGACTAGAAAAGAGGTAGAGATAAGAAACAAATGACTGTAAGGTCACACTAGCTCTCTCTAATAAATAAAAAAAATTTTAAATCTTAAGAGAATAAAAAATAAAAATAATAAAACAAGTTTCTAGCAGAAGTCTCTCCTTCTTTCCCCAGTTTCTCCCCTGGTATCTCAAAGGCACACTTTAGCCCCAGTGTTAAGTATGCTTAATGGTAGGGGATCCCTATGGATGAATCAGAGGTGAAATTCTAATAACACTTCTGAATTTTAGTAATAGTTGTGCTTCTTTTGCTTTGGTTTCGGCTTTGTGATTTGTTTGTGTTTTTTTAAAATAAACGACCAAGGTGGGGCTTAAACTCACGACCCTGAGATCAAGAGTCGCACACTCTACCCACTAAACCAGCCAGGCACCCCACTGGCTTTATGATTTCTAAGGATTCTTTGGATTGAATACTTTAACTGTTGTAATCACATAAACTACAGTACTGTATTATTTGACAAGTTTGCAACTGGAAATTTACAAAATCACTGGTCTCAAACTGCAGTCTTCCTGTTCAAATCAGAAGCCTTATAAATAAGCCAACACTGCTGTATACTTAATTGAGTCAGGGAGGAAAATGTGCAGGTGGCAAGCATTTTGTCAGGATGTTAACATGAGGCTGTATGGTGCAGAGAAGACTGGGGATCAGCGAACCTGGGCTCCAGTCCTAGCTGTGTTATCTCAAACAGCTTTATGACCTTCAGGGCACGTCACCACCTCTCCAGACCATTGTTTTCTTGTCTGTGAAATCTTATTTTAAAAGGACAGGCCTCAAAAGTTCCTCTTGACATGAATGTTCATAGCAGCCTTATTCATAACAGTGAAAAATGAAAACAAGTCAAACATCCATCAACTGATGGATGGAAAAACAAAACGTGATAATGATAATTCCGTACAATGGGGTCTTATTTGGCAATAAAAAGGAATGCTACATGAAAGAACCTTGAAAACACTACGCTAAGTGAAAGAAGCCAGTCACATATTGCATGATTCCTTCTGTAAGAACTGTCCAGGGGCGCCTGGGTGGCTCAGATGGGTTAAGCGTCTGCCTTCGGCTCAGGTCGTGATCCCATGGTCCTGGGATCGAGCCCCACATCGGGCTCCTGGCTCAGCGGGTAGTCTGCTTCTCCCTCTCCCTCTGCCTCTCCCCCTGCTCATGCTCTCTCTGTATCTCTGTGTCTCAAATGAAAAAATAAAAAAAATCTTAAAAAAAAAAAAAAAAAAAGGAAATGTCCAGAAGAGGCAAATCTAAAAAGGCAAGAGTAAATTAGTGGTTGCATAAAAGCTTAAGGGGAAGATAAGGTTGAATAGAAATGGGGAGTGGCTGTTGATGGGTACAGGGTTTCTTTCTGTGGTGATAAAATATTCTAAAATTAATTGTAATAATGACTGCACAACTCTATGAACACTCACCAGATTATACACTTTAAATGGGTGGAACTGGATAACATTTGAATTAGGGGTCAATAAAACTTTTAAAAATGCCTCTCGGCTCTAGAACTTCAAAATGCTCTGTGACTGGCTAGTAGGGAAGGGGGGGAACATAAGAATTAAAGCAGACAAAAGAGATCAATGGGCTAATAATCCTGCAGATCGATCTTAAGTGTTATTCAGGTATTACAAATTAGTTATATTACCTGACTAGATAGTAGGGAAGGGTAAATGGGGTCCAAGATATCAAGTAACCAAGAGAAAACAATTTACAAACAAAATGTGGTCATGAAATTATTGTAATTTACATTTCATAACAGTATTACGATCATTTTTTAAGTCCTTGGGTTTCAGAGGTGAATATTAAAATATTTACTGATGAAACGCTATCATGTCTGGCATTTGCTTCAAATAATCAGGGGTACGGGCACAGACATGAATAGAGATCAAATAAGACCAGCGATGAGATCACTGTTAAAGGTGAGAAGGTAGGGGCGCCTGGCTGGTTCAGTTGGTGGAGCATGCGACTCCTGATCTCTGAGTCCTGAGTTCGAGCCCCATGTTGGCTATAGAGATTACTTAAATAAATACTTTTTTTTTTTTTTAAAGGTGAGCTATAGTTAAAAGGGAGTTCATGTAGACATGCAGACACACACTACAACATGGACAAACCCTGAAAACATTCTACTAAGTGAATGTAGTCAGTCACAGAAGGACTCATAAAATGTGTCAAATAGTCAAACCCATATGCACAGAAAGTAGTTCAGAGCTTGCCAGGAGCTTGGAGAAAGGGGGGTAGGGGATGGAGAGTAACTGCTTTGGGTTTTGGGGGGTTGATGAACACGTCTTGAATTAGATAGTAGTGATGGTTGTATAACACTGCAAACAGACTAAAGACCAAGGAACTGGGGCGCCTGGGTGACTCAGAGGTTAAACGTCTGCCTTCAACTCAGGTTATGGTCTCAGGGTCTTGGGATCAAGCCCCACTTCGGGCTCCCTGCTCAGCAGGGAACCTGCTTCTCCCTTTCCCTTTGCCTTTCCCCCTGCTCATGCTCACTCTCTCTCTCAAATAAATAAAATCTTTAAAAAAAAAAAAAAAAGACCACAGAACTGTACACCTTAAAATGGTTAAAACTGTCATTTTTTTGTTATGTGAATTGTATCTCAATGAAAAGGAAAACAAAGGTTCATTCACCTTTCTCACTACTTTTGTGTATGTTTGAAATTTTTCCACAACCAAATGTTTAAAAGCCGGTCATGAGTCATCCACACTTAGAGTTTACTACTGATGTAAAAACAAAATTACTCCAACAGCTTAACCCTCAATGAAATTATATCGGAGGAGTAGAATGCGAAGCAAGTCAGCATCATTATCAGGCCCAACTGGGACAGGGGAGAATAAAAATCACGTATTCTGGGGGCTTTAAGGACCAAACCGAGATGTGGTGGTGAGAATCCTCCTTGTCAGTTTTGGCTCTGCCCAGACATTTCACCTCCCTGAAAAAGGGGATGGGCTAGGTCCCTTCCAGTGGTAACAGTCAATGACCGGACACTTTGTATTAATATAATGATTTTCCTTTTTAAACGCACCTTGTACAAATGCCAATTTAAGGAAAAATCACGTTTGACACCAAATGCCCATCCTTCTACTTCCCTGCAGTTATGAGGTTGATTCACAATTCTCAAACTGACTTAGATTTAAGGGTGGTTCAGAATTCTCTATCCTGAGCTAACAGCCAGTGGGTTTATAAAGTCTCTGGAGTCAGCCAACCTTTTCAAAATCATTTAGGCTTAACGAAATTATGTTCATGTTTTGACACAGCGCCTCACTTTATGGCTGCTCAGTATAAGCAACTCAGAACAGCACATAAGGTATTATACAAAGGAAGTAAGTAAAAATTCACAAAGAAACTTCTAAGAAAAGATTTTTGTAAAAAAGCTTATCCATGACATCATATGGGTAGTCATATCTGATAAACTACCATATTATTAAATCCCAGCTATGTATTTTACAAGTGAGTGATTCGATCACAGAGAACAAGGCTTTCATAGTATAAAGGCGTATTTTACAACCCCAATCTGGGAGATGTATACAGTTCAAACAAAATGGTGCATTAAAGGACAAGGACCGCCACGTGACAGACATGAGATGTCAAATTTAAGTGAGAGGCACACAGCTCAGCCACGAAGAGACAAGGTGTGGACAAGATGTGTAAAGCTCTGGTCTTCTACTTTTTCACTGATAAAATGGTGACACTGTTACTTATGCCTCATGATGTTGTAGGGATTACAAATCAAGTCATCTAAGCGCCTAGGAGAGTCCTAGCATCGGTCCGACTTTCTGAGCATTTGCCATCATTATGCCATTTCCTAAGCCAACTGCCCTCAAAATTCTTCCAATACGTAAACACGAACTGGTAAATTAATCAGAAACAAATCTTAAAACAACTATGGATAACATACCTGTTTCAAGTCGTGTAGAATACTGATATAAGAAATATAAATTGACCAAATAAAGAAATCCAGTTCCTGGACCCACAGGGAAATAAAAGGTGGCAGTGATTGGCCTCCAAATCTGTCCAGATTGAAATAGACACAGCCGTTAGTTTCTCTAAGCCTGGTTAATTTTTTTTTTTTTTTTAACTAAACAAAATGCATCCTCACAAAACATTCTCCTCTGTGATGATGGCTACCAAAGGGACACCACCAATATAATTCAAGAAAACTGAAGAAGAGCTCTCATCAGCTACAATCATATCAATTTGCAAATCGACAGAATAAAATATTATAATATAAGCAATAAATACTTCTAGCCAAGTTGAAAAAAATCAATACTATAGAAGTGCATGCATGGTTAGTCTTTACTGGGATAAGGCATACAGCTAAGCCCGTCAAAATTGAACTATAAAGACAATTTCCAACAGGACAGTAATATCTCTACGTAGGAAAAAGAATATACTGGGATGACAAGCCTTCCCAAAAACTGTCATATTCAAAAGGTAGAAGTAAAACAGAAATGTTTGTATTCAAATCCCTGTGCTATTTAGGCAATATGGATATATGACTTCACAATATTAACTCCCCCCCCCCAAAAAAAATTACAGAAGGGTCTACAGTCTCCCTCCTGACCCCCATCTCCCAATTCCCTTCAGCAACAATGATCTGTTTCTTGTATTTCTTTCAACAAATAATATTATGTGTTACTGTTCCTCCCTTTTCATCCTGCCTCCCATTACACAGTTCTATACCTTGTTTCATTCCCTTGACAAAATATTTTTGCTGGCTTTCTAGTATTCCTTTTATGTGAATGTCCAAAATTCATTTACACTGTTACAATGCCACAATGCCTATTCTTGATTATCTTCTTTATACACGTACATGTAGGATAAAATCCTGTGAGTTAAACTGCTAAATTAATAGACAGTTGAGTTTAATTTTGGTAGACACTGCCAAATGCCTACAAAAATATTTAACCGACTTACACTTTCTCCTAAAATGTAGATTAATGCCTGTCTTGCCTCCACGCGCTCACCATTTAGTGTATTCTATATTTACCAATTATGTTTTTGAAACTTTAGCCATTTCCTTTCTTCATTTTTCTGCTAGATTTGCATTTCTTTATGTATTACGGAAATTCCCCTTTCTCATTGTTGCAAATATTTTCTGGTCTGTCATTAAATCTATGCTTTGATGGTATTCTTGCCATATTTTGAAATGTAGAAGTGTTCCTTTAATGGAGGCAAATGTATCCATCACGTATCCTGCTCACAAGCTACTTCTCCACTCTAAGAATATTAAAGTGTTCACAGTTTCACTGTAACACATTCCCCGTTCATCTCAGGAGTGAGGAAGAGATCTGACTTCTTTTTCTAGATGGCCCCTCAGCTTTCCCAATCCCATTTACAGAGTAACCCATACTTTCTCCATTGATGTGAAAAGCTACTTTCCTCATATATTTCCTTTTGTAGTAAAGTCTCTTATTATATTAAAGTGCTATCCTGTTTGGAATTGAATTCCTATATCAATATCAAACTATTTCAATTTCTAGTCTTACAGTACGTTACAATATCTGGTAAAGTTACATGATTAAATAATCCCTCTCCGATTTTTCTTCTACGTTTGTCTTAATTTTCTTGGCTGGTCTCGAAATTTTATTTTCCTAAAAGAACTAGAACCGGCATCTTTATGATATCAGTGTGATACAATTCCCAACCAGGAAGAAGTCTTTCATAGCTTTTATTGGTTTTGTATATACCCAACCATCAAAGCTGAATTATCTTATTGTTTGTAATATTAGCTGAGTTACCTTATTGTTTGTAATATTGGAAAACTGAGCCTCTTGGGCTTTCTAAGTATACAACTCCATCTGTGAATAAAATTTTGAATCTTATTCCATTCTTGTCTAATTCACTGGCTAGTACTCCCAGAACGATGTTAAGTAACCGTGGTTAAAGTAGATGACCTTCCTAGACCATAGGAAATACCAGCATGATGCTGGCTTTGGCCTTACTACCCAAGCATCAAGGACACGACCCCTGCATCAAGGAGCTCTCCAGTAGCGGGTTGTCCAAAGAAGCAAAAGAGTGATCCCAAGGGAGGGGAAATTTGGTCTCGGAAAAACAAATACAAAGTCCGAAAGAACTGCAAGAGCACAATGAACGAACAGGTACTGCTGACAATTTGGGTGTGGCTGGAACAGAGGATATTAGCTGTGGCGCCTGGCCAGACACCGAGCTGCCCAGTTACATTCTCCAAGTGCAGGAATGTAACCCTCACAGCTCAATTCCCTTTGGAAGAAAACGCACTTTGTGGGATACCCAAGAGTGACTTTCCAAGAACCCCGTATTAAACCAGTAAAACAAAATAGGTTGAAACTCATTTTGATTCATTCACAACTTCATCATAGATACAGTAGAGTTTAATAGAAAGAACACTGGAAGTGATCTGAGAAGGCGTGGCTGTAAGTCCTGGCTTACGAGCTCTCACTCCTGAGCCTCAACATCCATCCGTAAAAGGGGAATGATCTACTAATACGTGCCCTATTTTGATTAGTGGTTAAAAAAAAGTGTGCTCTTCTAGTCATTTACATGCAATGACTCAGGAGATAGATTTTATAGTTGAAGAAATAGAATGAGAAAAGGTTAAATAATAGCTAGTAAGTGGTGGAGCTAGAATTTTATCCCAGACAGCTTGACTCCAGAGTTTATGACACAAAACCCTTAGTTTTTTTTACAATGTCTCTCACAAGTGATATCATTATTATGAGGAATAATTACAAGTAGTAAACATTTTAAGTACTACTATACTTGCATAAGCCTGATTCTCCCTGCTTATGAAAAGCACTGAGCAAAAACCAGAAGCAAGCAAGCCCTGGCCTTAGCCCTTACATAGCCCTGGGGCCTTGGAAAAGTCTAGACCTTTGCGTTGGTGTCTTCATCTACCCAATGACGTCTGCCCCCTGACTCCACCTTCCTTATTTCCAGATTTTGTAAAAGGTAGGAATTAAGAAAGTGGATTAAAAAGGTCCTTTGTTAAAAAAAAAAGGTATGTGTGGCTGTATGATTATTATAATCTTTTAGGAGACACACACTGACGTGGTTTTTACGAATTCCCATTTTAAGCTACCTCCATATTCCTGTAAGTTACTCAGAGCCTGATTTTGGAAACGAAACCCTGGTTTTTTCCGACTACATCTTTCACTAACACTGACGACATGGCACTATTTTTAGCCACTGTGTGCACCTGTGCTTTGGAAATCAGTGTCTGTCAAAATATCTTACTTCTTTTCCCCGTTCATTAAGCTTACCCTTGAGTTATACTTGGCTTTCAATGATCTAAGAGACTTAATATTATTTTTGTATTACTTTAAAACTATAATTTAAAAACACCAGGAGAGAGCTGATCTCTTGAGAAAAACACAATGTAATACACTTCTGAAATCCCCACTGAAGGTGCCTAGCTAAATCCCCTCCTTTCCTCTGATATGTAAATAGTTAGGATAAGAAAATGGCTTGCTTTTCAGGGCGTGGGAGAGGGTGGAGGCCCATTTTTCAACCCTGGAAAGCCTTCACAGATCCCATCATGGGCAGCCAAGTGCAGCACCAAGAGCACAGGACCTGTAGGCAGAAGAGGGGAGGGGAGCAGCTCCTTTTCACCCCATGGCACCCCAACTTTTTCATGATGAAAGCTGGGCCCTCATGACAGTTTAGGTGATTTGCCCAGAGCTCCTCACTTCAAAGCAAGAAGCCCACATCTTCAGTGGCATATAAGGCTTTAAGAAAGGGGGAAGACATTGCTCTTCAGTTACTAGTCCAAAAACTTCTGTTGAGAGAGTGGGCTGCAGCCGTCCTTGAACTAAAAAATCTCCCAAACAATCTGCTACTGCAATCATCACAAATGCTACCCAGAGTCTAAAGTGGGGTTTTTAAAGTACCAAAAACAAAGATTTTTCCTGAAACAGTATGAGCTGATTGATTTGGAGTTAAGAAACTCTACACAGGTCACCAAACAAGAAAGAGGGGGAGCACCCATGTGCCAAATGCTGATGTTAGCTAAGTGTGGGGTTTTTTTGTTTGTTTGGTTTTTTTTTGGACATCCTAGGTAGGCAAGACAAACAACCGAAAGGCACTCAGGTTCAATTGTGGACTTTAAAAGAGCTATTAGAAGCCATCCATTCGAGAAACGAGAGTGGGGCGTGAACAAGGGGAAGCAAAAGAAAGCAAGGAAGTATGCGACCATGTAGTGAACGCTTAGTCTCCCTCCAAGACCAGAGGCTTAAAGAGAAGGATAGATTAAAACCTAAAAAGAAAGAAAAGAAAGATCCCTGTTCACTCAAGGAAAGAGAAGTCCCCCAACATCCTTCCTGCTTCTTCTTCCAATATAACACACAGCTGGACCCACCTTACCACATCCTGGTTGATACCAACTTTAACTTTTCCATTCAAGCCAAACTTGACTTGGTACAGTCAATGATGGACTGTCTGTATGCCAAGTGTATCCCTTGTATAACTGTGAAACTGGGGTAAAAGTATCGCGTGGCTCTAAGGATTGCCAACAATCCAAGATTTGAACGATTACCATACACACACAAAGGAGCCTATGCAGACAAAGGAGCCTATGCAGACGACTGCCTAGTAGAGAGAGTAACACAGCACAAGTGTTACATTGTGGCCACAGTTAACCCAGACCTTAAACAAAGGATCCTGAAGATCCCTGGAGTTCTGATCATATACATTTCTAACCATCGGTGCTTGCCCAATATATGAAGTAAAGAAAATGAGGCATAGGAAGCATACAAACAAAAGCACGGAGACATGGATGTTACATGGAATGACTGCCTGGCCTGTCAGACATCTACCAGAAGGTTTTTCTAACTAGAACATAGGGGAAAGAGATCTGTACCCACATCTGAGGCTCCAGAGTAGGAGGTGGCTGGCAGGGGGCCTTATATGACATGCTAAAGGGTTTGGACTTGATTGTGAGGTCAACAGGAGCTTATTAAAATTTTAATTAAGGTGCATAACAGGATCAGATATTTTAAACAATCACAAGGTAGTATAAGCATAGACAAATAGATCACTGAAATAGAACAGAAAGTCCATAAACAGACCGATATATTTATGGCAAGTTGGTGTGTTATCAAAGTAGTATTTCAAATCTGTGAGGAAAGGAAGTTTTATTGGAAGGCCACAGAGTGTGGAGTAATTCTTAGTGGGGTTCGAATCCTGATTCCACCAGTTACTATCTGTATGAGCTGGGCACAGCACCTAACCATTTGGTGCCTTCCTTGCTCCCTCTTTAAAATACGTTGTCTAGGGCGCCTGGGTGGCTCAGTCGGTTAAGCGTCTGCCTTCGGCTCAGGTCATGATCCCGGGGTCCTGGGATCGAGTTCCGCATCGGGCTCCTTGCTCTGCGGGGAGCCTGCTTCTCCCTCTCCTCCCCACTTGTGCTCTCTCTCACTCTCTCAAATAAATAAATAAAATCTAAAAAAAATAAAAATAAAAATAAAATACGTTGTCTAATCGTCAAAACAAGCCTGATAAGATGGTATGAAATCGAATAGTCCATGACACAATTTGAGTATTTTTCAGTAAATGTCAGTGATTATTGCATTAAAAAAAAAGAAGACGAAGAAGCCATTCATTCTACTCCTAGATATGTACTCAACAGAAACGTATACCTGTGTTCACCAAGACATGTGCTGGAATGTTCACAACACTATTCATTATGGCCAAAACTGGAAACTATCCAAAAGGCCCATTATCAGTAGAATGGGTAAACAGATGGTGGTCTATGGTAATCTATAACCATGTGCAACAATAGGGGAGACTCACACACACTGTAAAAAAGAAACCAGACACAGAAGAGTACATACTGTAAGATTTCATTTACGTAAAGTAAAAAAAAAAAAAAAATGGCAAAAATAATCTACGATACTAAAAGGCAAGAAAGTAGTTACCCTTGGAGGGGGTAGTTACCAGAAGGGAGCCGTAGGAAGGTTTGGGGGATATTGGTCATGTTCTCCGTCTTGATCTGGGTGCTGGTCATATACAGGTATTCAGTTTTTAAAAATTTATAAATATATAATACATACACTTTACTGCCTGTATGCTATAATTCCATAAAAAGTTAAAGCTATGATCTAATGGCAACCTTATCTACAGGCCATAGCACAGCTGTCTGAAGTAGACAGGGCTGTTAAGGAAAGCTTTTAGAGCTGTACATACCAAAACCCTAGCCACTAAAGCTCTAATCCAAACCTTGAGGCTACTTCTATGCTCAGCCTATAGACCAAGTTCACGTCCCTTCCGGGTTATGTGTAATAGGTCTCTCTTCCCCATTACACTTTTTTTTTAACTTTATTATTTAATTCAATTAATTATCATATAGTGTATTATTAGTTTCAGAGGTAGAGGTCAGTGATTCATCAGTCTTATATAACACCCAGTGCTCATTACATCTCGTGCCCTCCTTAAGGTATTTACCCCAAAGACACAAATGTAGTGATCTGAAGGGGCACCTGCACCCCAATGTTTACGGCAGCAATGTTCACAAAGCCAAACTATGGAAAGAGCCCAGAAGCCCATCAACACATGGATAAAGAAGATGCGGTGTATGTATATATAATGGAATATTAATTACTCAGCCATCCCCAACACACTCTTAAATCAATTTGCTAGTGTTGCTGTCATCAGGGTTAAAGGTGATAACATAAGCAAAAGCTTGGAAAATATAAGCACAAGGCCCAAATCACAGATGTGGCTGGTGCCATCTCATGATTCCTGAAAACAAATCTTTGAAATTGAGAGTTCATCTCTTCTCACCTAAGGTCAGGATGCTTTTAAGGGGGCAAACTATGGGATAATAATCCAGCAGTTACATTTCAATTTCGGTGACAAAATGAAATTAGAATCTTCCTGCCCACAGAGAAAAAGCAATAATAGCAGGAATTATTGGCTAGTAAATAAAAATGGGCACTATTTTTGAATAGGTTATTTACCAAACTATATACTGGGCACTTCGCATTTTTCTATGAATTTTACATAACAGCGGCATGAAGTAGAGAACATACCTCCTCAATTTGAGGACACTTGATTTTGTGTTTCTAAAACTAGGATGTGGCTTACAATCAACATATTCATTTAATGGAATTTCTACTCTCCCATCCCTCCAGAAAGTTGTATTTAGTTGATGAAGCATCTTATAATCAATGGAGTTAGATCAGAGTTCGAATGGTATTAAACTATCCCCACTCTTAGCTAACAAAATTGAGCCTCAGAAAGGATAAGTAACTTGCCTAAGGGCAGAGAACTAGTAAGGGTCTGAGCCAGGCCTGGGGAACCATGACTCAACGACTTGAAATCCCATGGTCTTTCTCTTTTAAGGGAAAGTAGATAACTGACTTGGAAGAAATCACCCTCGAGAATGTTTGCTAAACACTGAACTGTGTATTTTGGTAGATACTATGCGAAGGAGTTCAACGAGACAGCTCAGAACTATCTTTGACTCACGGAAGTAGAAACCATATCTGCAGCTGTCTACCCACTGCAGTGATACTTGTCTCGGGATGCCTGTGGGAGCTGAATGAGCTAACACAGAAGTACAATACACATGTAAGGGGGCGAGCTTATTCTGTCCAAAGACACCAGCGGCCCCAGGAGACATCATCTCAGAAACCACCAGGGCTGCAAGAAATTACCACCTCTCTCCTAACTGATCAAGGACCCACACGAAGACATTTCATCATTATGAACTACTTGATGGATGAGTGTGAAATGTGAGGAACTAGGAATTTTGGACAACAGCATAGTGAGTCTTAACACCCCTACCCAAACTAAGAAAATAACATTTTAAATTTTGCAGTTCCAAACCAACAAGTACTCAGACGAGACCGAAAGATAAGGAGAAGTGACTCTCATCACTTCCAACGTGAATCCACAATTCTAAATCAATCATCCCCAATTTTTTTTAAGCTGTTCAAGACTCAGCTTCTAAGGAAAAGATGAGCCTCTAGCAGAAAGCACATCACACGCTGTTTGTCACACATCTGTCTCTCAGATGCAGTTTTTCCTTCCACTGCTTCATTTACAAATGAGTTCTTCCAGGTGGGTCTGAAAGCTAAATTTGTCCAGAATGGGTAGGAGCCAGAGGAGCAGAAAGAAGATACAGACGTTGGCCCTTTCACATGTGGACAATCTCCCTGGTCTCGGGATAAGCCCGGACGAAACAACGTGAAGAAGATGGGAGAAGCATGGGAGCTGGCACATGAATGATGATCCTAATAATCACATCATCGCTGTCAATATTTACCTGGAGTCTCTTGGAAAGGCTTTCTTATTTTACTCATCTGACTACACAAGTGAGCAAGATGTTGCAAGGAGGGTCAAAGAGCCAGTTTTGACCAGATCCTTCTCACGAAAGGATTTACAACCACTGCTCCTCATGTACACGCATTACCCAGCATGCCACTCACCAGGCACAAAATGCACAATCACAAGTAATTACCAAAGCAAATAAATAGAAAACAGTGTGCAATTCTGACTGCGGGCCCAAATCCTATTCTGACATCCAACTGCCTATTTAACTTCTGCACTTGAATGCCTAAGAGGCATCTCTAGACTTAACATGGCCAAAACAGAACTCTTTATCCACACCCTCCCCTGCCCCCAAGCCTACGCCTTCCTAAACATTTCCATCTTGATAAAGGGCTCCACCATCCACTGTACAAAGAGTGACATCTCTGACTGCCGCTGCCTTCAGCCACCCCCTTTTCACATCCATTCAGCAGCAACCTTGGCCACTCAACTCCCAAATCCATCCACTTCTATCTTCGTGGCCACCCTGGCCCAAAACACCATCTCTCTTGCCTTCTAACTTGATTCCTTCCTCTCCCCCATTGCATGTATCAAGTCCATCCCACAGAGTGGTCAAAGCAATCTTGTCAGTCCTCTGTTCAAAATGCTCCAGAGCCTTCCCGGTCTCTTCAAGATAAAGTTCAAACCACGAAGCCCTGTACGATCCAGGCCCAGACTACTTTCCATCTCTGCTTTACCGTACTCACCCCTCGTTACTTCTGTCCTCATCTACCAATCCTCATCCCTATAGCTGACTCTGGACTACGCTATCCACTCTTCCTTCTGTTTCTAGCCCCTGCCTCTCAGCCTTCCACTTAACTATTTCTTCTTCTTGGAAAGTTGTCCCCTGCGCCAGATCTTCCCAAAGCTGGCTCCTCGACATTCAGGTTTCAGTTCAGATATCTTCTCTGAAGCCTTTCTGGAACACTCTATCAAATGTTAAGTCACTATCTATCACACGCCTCTCTCTCCCTTTCTTCATGGGAGCTGGGACTTTCTGTCCTATTCACTATTGTGACTCCAGTGCCCAACACTAGTAAGTGCCAATTATTTCCATGCATTCAACCAACATGAAAGCACCTGCGATGTGCCAGGCATATTCTAGGTAACAAAAACAGTAGTAAGCAAGTCAGAGATCTGGCTCTCATGGAGCCTGATTTTCTGAAAGGAAGCCAACTAACAGATGCCAACAGGTGATACGTAGCAAGTAAAATTAAGGATAAGGGAGACGGAGTGAAGGAGGGGTACTACTTTATGTAGGGCAATCCGTAAAGCCTTGCCAATAAGGCGGCCCTGGGGAAGAGATTTGAAGAAGGTAAGGAAGTAATCCTGGTTATCTTCCTCAGAGAAACAACATGCGCTAACCACCTGAGGAGAGAGAGTTGGCTGCTGAAGGAATAACAAAAATTCCATTGTGGAGCCTAATGTGCAAGGAAGGTGGAAAGTGGTAGGAGACAAAGTCAGAGCAGCAGTAAGGGGCCTTGCAGGCCACTGAAAAGACTTGGATTTTACCTATCTGAGTTGAGAAGACATTGGAAGGTTCGGGGCAGAGGATGGATGGACTTGGTTTCTGTTTTAAAACGATCATTCCAGCTGTCTAGAGAAAAGACAGAAAAGAACTGGGCTGGAATGATAATGGCTTGCAATGGAGAATGGACAGGGACCTGTACTCTGGATATATGTCTAAAATACAGGAAACAATTAGCTGGCAAATTGTGGGATGTGGGAGAAAGAGAAGTCGAAGATGATTCCATGACTACTAGTATGAGCTCCTGCAATAATGGAATTGCCATGTACTTCTAGGGCAAAGGAAAAAGGGTATCCGGTTTGGGACATTTTAAATTTGAGATGCCTATTAGTCATCCGAGTGACAATTCCAAACAGACAGCTGGAAATCAGGAGACAAATCTGGACTGAAAATACGTGTATTTGCATGTGAGAGTCTTCAGTGTATAAAGTATTTAAGCCATGGAGCTAAATGAGATCACCTACAGCTGGGGAGAGTATAGAGAAAAGGTCCTATAACTGATCCCTGGGCCATATCACATTTAAAGGTCAGGAAGATGAGGAACCACAAAAGAGACTAAGAAACAGCCAGTAAAGAGGGGGAAGACAAGACAGTGTTATCCACATGTCAACTAATGTGCTCAAATTAATGTCAGATCTTAGTATCTGACCTGCCACTGATTAAAAATCTAAATCATAGAATCCAGTGAATAAAGATCATCTCTGGGAAACTAATACTCCCTTGCCAGAAATACTCTGGACAGTATTCATGTTTAAACAAATAACTAGGCCTTCTATTTCTGGACCAATTTACTCTTTACTCAGTCCTTCATACATTTAACTACTACCAGATACCAGGTCGGGACTGGGTGAAACGCAAACAACTCTTTGCATCTGACCTCAAACCACTCCCACAAAGAAAAAAAACAAAACAAAACAAAAAAACTCCATTAACACAAGAAGAACTGGATGTTGAGTAAGTTGACAATCACATGGCACCCACGTGAGTGGCAGAGCAAGGTCAGAGGGCACCTGCTCCGGGTGGACCCAAGCTGCTAATCCCCGGCGTCCAAAAGATGAACAACTATCACAGAATTACCTTCCCTCTGCCTCCTTCTCTGAATGCAGAGGGCGGGGAGTATAATCTTAGAAGGCGAAATCAGTCCCTTCCTACCAGGCCAAACCCACTTCTCCAGCCATCCTGGCCCTAGCTCCAAATCCCTTCGCCTCCACCCCGCCCCCAGACCACAGGACCCGCCCTAAACCGCTGGAGCGGTCGCACTACAAATCCCACCAGGCACCGCGCGCCCGCAACATGCTGGTCTACGCTCCGCCGCCGCCAGGCCTCCTGGGATCTGCAGTCTGCACTCCCCTCGTCCCTGGTCAGTACCTGGAAGCGATAGAGGAAGGCTTCGGGCCAGAGAAAGAAATAGGCCGGGCTGATGAGACCGAGTTTGCCGACCAAGGGCACCGCGACAGTGGCGGCGAACCAATAGCGCGTGATGGCCGGGATGCTCCTGAACCAGTCCCCGATATCCGACATCTTCGCCTTTTAAGTGGCCAGACTGCGCACAGCCGCCCGACTCCCCGTCCCTGGCCCCTCACGACACGGCCCGCTCCGCGAGTGGAAGGTGTCGAGGCGGAAGCCGCCCAAGCCGCGGATAAGAAGGCGAAGATGGGCGGACGTGGCGCCACCGAATTCGGACGAGCGAGGCAGCGTTCGACGGCGAAACTTCCCCTTCCGGCGGCCAACGGAAGACGTTGACCAGAAGTCCCGCCGCTTAAAGGGCAAGCACAGATTTTGCCGCTGGGCCGAAGCTCGGCCGTCCGGGGGCGGGGCGGTAAGGGGCGGGACCAGGCGGGGAGAAGACACGACTGGTGGGAAACAGTGGTTGCCAGGGGCAACGGCAAATACTCCAGCCAATGGCGAGGCTGAACGCCTGGTACATAGTTCAAGCCGGATTTGTAATCCAGGTGGGTCTTCTCGAGCGGTGTTTGGAAAGGAAGAAGGAAAATAAAGTACGTAGTTCGTCATTTGCTCTTTCGTTCGACACATGTTGTTGACTTACTAAGTGCGTGGTAAGGTTCTAGGCACCGGGGATCCTGCGACTATCAGAGCTGTCGTGGTACCTTCTCTCCTGGAGTTTACGTCCTAATGGGGATAGACAACAGCTAAATAAGTGAATGAGATAATTTCAGAGAGTGAAAAAAATAAGGAATATAAAATAGGATGATTCGGTAGAGTGATGGAGTGGGAGCAGGGGAGTGTGAGAAAGATGGCTACTTTAGATGAGAATGGTCAGGGAGAACTTCTTGGATGAGGTGACCTTTGAGCTGAACCACCCCCCAACCCCCACAGCAAAGAACTGGGGAGTTTTCCACGCCGAGAAAACAGCCACTCCAACCAGTTTGGAATGTTGGAGGGACTGAAAGTAGAAATGATCTTAACAATCGAGTAGGATTTAAATTACAAGTGATAAGAATCCATCTTGTTCTTAAAAGAGTCTGTAAAAAGATAGGGAGATAGAACTTTATCTGTTATTTTCAGATGCGGGTCCTGCAGTTTAAGTTTGATTACGCTAAAAAAAATTTTTTTTTATTAAGCCACCCAATAAAGACCACTAGGAACACACCTGTAGCCCAGAGTTAGTTTTATTTACTTGCTGTAGCAAGGGACACTGCACTCCAAAGGAACCTGGACCATTTTATCAATCAAAAGAGTGGGTGAAGTAAAATTTTGGTAAAATTTAAATGAAGCAGTGTTTTGATGGGCTCAAAGCAAAGCAGTGCTGTGTGTAAAAGTGTTAACATCGAACCTGGGCCTGAGCTGAGAAACAGACCCAGGGCCCTCTTTCCTTTGAAATCTCAAATTTAGGATAAATGTGGACTGTTGGGTCTGAAAACTCCTCACCTAAAGCTTTGCACCTAGATTGAAAATCATGTGTCAAAATGACCCATATAGCTCAGATCCATCGGGGGAGCATGGGATTTTCCATCTACACCAATAAAATTTCAAACAACAAAGTGTGTCCGACAATGCATTACTTTAGAGAACATTTCTCAGCACAACATCCCTGATGTTTATTAACAAAAAACAGTTTTTACAGAATAAAAAGGCACTAAATATTGCACAGTCTGATAAACACATATAACATTTAGGGACCTAATGAATATCAAGCATAGTGAATATATGAAGAAACCCACATACAAAGCTGGTGGGAATATAAATTAGTACAACCTTATAAGATAATTTTGATATACAATAAAAGCTAGAGCATTGTATAAATAACATAATATTTGAAGATACTGCCTCAGATTCATTCTGTGCATCTCCCTATCTTCTTGTATCCACTACCATTGCATCCAAGGTACAATAAAAGGAAATGGGTTATCTAGTTTAGGTGGAAAGCCAAAGAAGGTTTCTCTGATGAAATCGTAATTACGGATGCAAAAAAAAAAAAAAAAAATCCACCAAAAACAAAACAACACACACTCCAATTTGCAGTATTTATTTCTAGGTTGTGCTCTAGAATTCAGAGAGTGCGTGCTCTGGAATTCGACTTCAGGCTTTAGAAACACTACAGTTTAAGTTGTGGCTATACCACTTACTAGCAATATCATGTAAAAATTATAATCTCTCTGTGCCTCAGTTTCTTCATCTGTAAAATGGGAGAGGGGAGAATAATAGTACTGCATTCATAGGATTGTTGTGAAGATTCAAATGAGATCAATTCATGTTTAGCCTTAAAGAAGCATCAACATTATTACTCTTCTCTTTTTGCTTCTCTTTTCAAAATGTTTTACAATGAAAGCATATCACTTTTAGAAATAGAAATCTGCATTTTCAAAACCCTATCCCCTCCCACCATGTGATTCTGATCCAAGTTATCTGCAGACCATTCTTTGAGAACCATCAGACTAGATGGACATTCAGGATTTTTCTGTTTCTCTCTATAAAATCACTATATATTGTAATAAACTATTCTGGGCTATAAAAAAAGTGGTTTATTCTTAGCTATCTTAAATAGAGGACTTCCCCACTATATATTGTGATAAACTATTCTGGGCTATAAAAAGGTGGTTTATTCTTAGCTATCTTAAATAGAGGACTCCCAAACAGCTTGCTCTAGAATTTAATTGCTTAGCTTGTAAGGAAGTCCCCGTGTTACTGTCATTAACACAAGTCGTCATTTAAAAACATGCAGGCAATGATTAGGCTAAGTTCTAGGAAAAATTGTGGAAGTGTGGGTGAAATAGGCGCTCTCATGAATTATTGATGAAAATATACATTGGTACAGCCTCTCTGGCAAGCAATTTGGCAATACTGAAATGCATTTCTAGGAATTTAAGCTTTAGAGAGACTCCCAACTTTTTTTTAAGTGCACAAGGAGAATCATTGCCACACTTTTTGAAATAGCAAGAGTTGGAAATAGCTGATTATCCATCAATAAGAAACTGATTATGGTTTATCATGTGGTCAAATACTATCAACCTTTATTTAAAAACAGTAACTTCCTGCACCCCAAAATGGAATGGGTTATCTAGCTTAGGTGGATAATAACATAGCAATGTTCTCTAATAACATAGCAATAAGGACACAAGAGTGATATAGCACAATGTGCACACTATGCCATTACACAATTGTACAGAAAGCACACACACAAACACACACACAGTATTTGCTTGAAAGGGCGGTTACCTCTGGGGCGGGAAACTCAAAGGCTGGGAGACAGAAGTAGGAAGGAGATATTGTATTGCATCTTCTTTTATACCGTTTAAATTTTGTCCCAATTGTATGTACTATGTATTTTAAAATTAATTTTCAAACTGTGTAGAAAGGAGGTTTGTTCAGAAAAGAACAGGTTCGATGTCAAAAACTTTAGAAAGATTGAAAAGGTAGAAAAGATGACCTTAACTATGTCTTTCCTGCTGTATTGAAGTATATTTCCAATTGTTTCTCTAAAAAAGGGACTTTAAAAAAACTGGGGGGAGACCAACAATTAAGAGCACAATATTGCCTAGCTTTGAAGCTTGGCACTGCTGAGTGATGCTGACAGGCGGCTGATGACTCAAATATCTTCTGTCACAACAGTCACGCAAGAACACCATCCTAATGGATGCCTGCCACATAAGTGGCATCTTCAAGAAATTCAAAGCACATTGCAAAGATGTAATTAATCCTTACGTTAACTAGTAGGCAATTTCATTAGCCCCATCTTGCAGGTGAAGCTATGGCAAGAATAATAATTTATCTCTGTCATGCTTGGCAGAACCAGTCCTTTATTCTTAGTCATAAGTCTAGGAAGTTTTAAAGATTTGGAACACTGGGCTGGGGGACAAGGCAGTTACTAAACACCAAATAAAGCATTTTGCATTGTTATTTTGATGTGCGTGCGTGTGCACGTGTGTGTGTGTGTGTGTGTGGTCTTGTGTACTAAATAAAGTCAGCCTTCTACATACCATAAAGGAATGAATCTGGATTCCAGTTCTGCTGCTGTCCTTTGCTGATTGTGTGACCATCACTGATTGTGTGACAATCTGTAGGTGATCTCATTTAGCTCCATGGGCAAGTCCCTAATAGTAATAGAATCATCTGCCGCTACATCAAAGTTGTTTGTTGTTTGTCTGTTTGAATTGAGAGCCTGCCGTTTACCAAGCTCCAGGCCTGAGGTTTCCTTAATGGGCACACTAACCCCCACAGGTAGGTACAGAATCATTATTATTGTTACAGAAACTGAGAGACATCATCTAACTCATCCAAGGTCTCATAACTATAAGTGATGATTCCAATCCAGGTCTGTCTGACTTGAGTCCATCTTTGAACCACTCTGCTATATACTTCAGTGACAAATGTAAAAGCTCTTTATAAACTCCAAAACATCTCATAGGTACTAGTTTTACTCTTGTAACTAACACAAAGGCCCAGCACATGGGAGGCACTCAATGTTTTATGGATGAGTAAACCAGGCTGGCTGGACCAGAGTTTATGCAGGAAGTATTTGGGAAAAAATAATCCCTTTCATATTCATAATTATCATTCTAATGACTAAATAATATTCTACTAGTGGTATAGCATAATCCTTTGACCGTTGTCCTATTTCTGATGCCTGTTTTGCAATACTAAATAGAGCTTGAACATCTTCATGTGTATGTTTTTGTATACTAATAATTAGCTTCTTTTTCTTTTTACTAATAATATGTGTTGAGTATTAATAATTTGACACTTTATGGATATGGTCTTAACAAGTCTTCACAAGAACACTTCAACCTGGGGTGCCTGGGTGGTGCAGTTGGTTAAGCATCTGACTCTTGGTTTCAGCTCAGGTCATGATTTCAGGTTCCTGGGATCAAGCCCTGCCATCAGGCTCTGCGCTCAGCATGGAGTCCGCTTGAGATTCTCTTTCCCTCCTTCTGCCCCTCTGGCTCCTTCTGTGCTCCCTCTCTAAAATAAATAAATAAAATCTTTATTAAAAAAAAGAATGCTTCAACCCTTTGAGGTACTTTTATTTTTATTTATAATTGAAGAAACAGCCTCAGTGAAGTAACTTGCCACTGTCTAGCAAGTGCAAACATAAGACTTTTTAATTCAGCCATCCAACAAAGTGCTCTAGTCTGGGTGGTTTACAGACAACAGAGATTTATTCCTCACAGTTCTGGAGGCTAGAAGTTCAAGACCAAGGCGCCAGCATGGTCAGGTTCTGGTGAGGGTCCCCTTCCATCTTGCAGACTTCTCGCCATATCCTCACATGGTAGAAAGGACAAGAGAACTCTTTCAGTTCTCTCTTATGAGAGCATTAACTTCATTCATTGTGGTGGAGCCTCCCCAAATCCCTTCATCCTGGATACCATCACACTGGGCATTAGGATTTCAACATTGTGGTGAGACTTCGGGGAGACACACCAGGCCACAGCAATGTGTTAGGTACCAGGTGATGTGGAGAACAAAGGCAAAAGAAAAAAATTAAATTTCCTAAAAACTTACAGCCCACTGACAGATCCTTGATACAAGCAGAGTGACCTTCCTCTAGGAACTCAGCTGCCTCGATGTTAATACTTTGCTAAGGGCAGAAAGCAGCCTTAGCTTAATATTAGCCCAACCTCCAGGATCCTATAAGTCTCCTTTAACATATAAAAATTCCTTTGGGAATTTCCTTTATCTCTACCCCCAAAGATACATGTTAACAGTCATCCTCCAAGCGTATGGCCCAAGGGTCTCATGACTAAGGTTTTACTAAGGAAAATGAACTTTTCCTAACAACAGCTAGCCCCTCCAGGTCCTGGAAGCCTTGCTTCCAAATTCCTTAGAAACTTATGCTATCCCTAACACCCTCCCAACTTGAAAGCATATAATTAGTCACTCCTCGCAACCCCAACGCAGCATTTTGTGCCCACAGGTCCTCTCCCTGTGCTTTAATAAAACCACCCTTTTTGCACCAAAGGTGCCTCAAAAATTCTTTCTTAACTGTTCGCTCCCAACCCCAACATTTCCACATCACCAGGTACTCTTCCAGGCATTGTGGATAGAGCAGTGAACCAAATTGATGACTATCTCTGCCCCCTTAGAGCTTACATTCTAGAGGAGGCAGGAAGACAACTGAAAAGGGTAAAAGTAAGATGTATACTAGATGAACTCTTAATAAGTACCAGGAAAAATAAATAGAGCAAAGGAGATTCGGGTTGGTCCAGGAAGACCCCACTGTGATCTCAAGGGATACTTGAATAAAGATCTCAAGGAGATAAGGAGCAAGAAATGCGGATACCTGGAGAAGAGCCATTCAGATAGCCGGATTGGCAAACGCCCTGAGGGGAAGTGAGCCTGGCTGGCATGGAGGCCTCACAGCACGAAGACCAACGTGGCTGAGTGGAGAAAGTCGGGGAGAAGGGAGAGATAGAGCAGAGAAGGGGAGGTACTTAGAATCAGGTAGGACACTGTAGGCTATTGAAAGGACCTTGCATTTTGTTCTAATTTTTTTAAGACTTAATTTTTGAGTAATTACACCCAACATGGGGCTCAAACTTACAACCCCGAGATCAAGACACATGCTCTACCAACTGAGTCATCCAGGTGCCCCTTTTTCTGCTCTTGACCACTCTACCACACTGCCTCTCAATAATTCTATTGAACAGATTTCCAGGAGTGGGATTCTGAGATGAAAGGATGTGAGCATCTTTAAGACTGTTACTCCCAGAGACCACCTGATTGTGAAGCTTATCAAATTTAGGCCACAGAGGCCTTCACTTACATGGGCTCTTCCAAGGCTCTTGCCTAACTTTCTATTCATAATTTTATATCCTTTTTTTTTTTAAGAGCTACCACCCCTCCCAAAAGTGTGTAAGCTTCAGGCCCAACAAAAACTAGGTCTGCCCACTTACTTCATATGGACACATTGCTTTTCACCGAGGCCTGAAGTTGGATTGAAGTCCAGTCATTAGCAACTGTTAAGGATTGTTGGGATATGTTGGTCCTGTGTCCTGGGGGTTTCATCCTCACCTAGAGCCCTTCTGCATAGAGTCCTTAGCTCACAGTTAAAGGCCCTCGACTCTCATTCCAATTCAGGGTAATCTGCATCGAGTTGATGGACAAGTCCCCGGCACTTCCTGCTGAGCTGAGCACCCAGTCAAGTTCCTATTTCCATGTAGGGATCACATTCGGCTCTCAGTCCATCCACAGACCAGATGACCACTTCTCCTCACCATCTCCTGGTAAACCATGAACAGGTTTAGCACACCAGCAAAGCAGAGGATTGTGAACTTATCTAGAATTTCCCATTGAGACAACCTAGAATAAACTTTCTTTTCTATGTGTTTAACTTTGTGCGTTGTTTCTGATTTTGAATTACAAATAAGGACAGGTTCCTTCATTTTTTTGATTCAGGGTCTGCTTTGAAAAGTCAGTCCAGGCGTGCCTGGGTGACTCAGTCGTTGAGCGTCTGCCTTCGGCTCAGGTCGTGATCCCAGAGTCCTGGGATCGAGCCCCGCATCGGGCTCCCTGCTTGGCAGGAAGCCTGCTTCTCTCTCTCCCACTCCCCCTGCTTGTGTTCCTGCTCTCGCTATCTCTCTCTCTGTCAAATAAATAAACAAAATCTAAAAAAAAAAAGAAAAGAAAAATCAGTCCAGCCCTACCTGCCCTTCTCCCCACTCCAGCCAAAGCCCTCCCTCCTCTTCCCTTTTCTTTCCATCTGAAAACATTTCAGACGCCTCAAGGGAATGGCCTTCCAGAATCTTATGACTATATATTGTTTTACAACATCAGTGAATTATGTTTCACGTGCACTAACAAGTATTGATTGCTTTCACCAAAAAAGAAGCTCTCAGTTTGTGACTTCTAGCTCTGAGTTCCACAAGGATAAGAACTTTGTTTTGTTCACTTCCGTATCCCCAATGCCTACAACTATGCCTAGTACATAGTAGATGCTCAAGAAACACTTGTTGAAGGGATGAATTATTCATTTGAGAAATTGTCCCTGACTCCCCCCACTTCCCATCAGCATCTCCCTGCCTAGCTTAATGCTTCCCCACTTCCTCTATAGCCCTAGAACACCACACAAATCACCATCATTGCCCTCGGCACCTTGTTTAATAATTGTGTGTGTGTGTGTGTGTGTGTGTGTGTGTGGAGCAGTCTCTTCCTCTAGAGGATAAGCTCCTTGAGGTGGAAACTGGGTTGTATAACTCTTCATGCAAGACTGAATAAATTTCATGAGTGAACCCAAGCCTCTCCACCTTCGAAGTATATCCAGAATCCAACCACTTTGCAACATCTCCACTGGACTACCCTACCTCTCAACCTGCTATCACTTAGTACCTAGGCTTCCTCAGTCGACCCCTGATTGGTCTCCTGCCTCCCAGTGTGCCCTCTGGATTCTCACACAGGAGCCTAAATCAGCTCCTGCCCTCCCTTGCTCAAAGCTCCATTAAATTTTATCCTAAGTATGATGAGCAGTTCTTACCATGACCTTCAAGGTCCTAGATGATCTGAACCCTGGCTTCTTCTGTGACTCATTCCTCCCACTTTCCCCCTTGTCATAATGTTTCAGCCTCATTGAGTACCCTGCACTGGAAAAGCCAAGGCCGCACACATGTTTGCTGGACCCTTAACTAAAAACATGCTTCCCCCAGAGAAGTGGTGCTCAGCTCTGTCAGACTAAATGCCCTCTTTTAAAACAAATATTTGCTCCCCAAATGAAAACCATAGGTCATGAGTTATAGTTCCAGTAAAATACCTGTAATGCCTAATTGTCATAAATGATAAATAAAAAGGAAATTAATTTATACCGTAATATGCATTTTAATATATAAATGCTCAGGCACAACTAGATTAACAGATGTAATGCAATAGTCTGGTGCTTGCAGTTAGACTTAGTAATGTGAGCAAGAAGCTACAAATGCAGACAGATACCCCCGGGTGGTATTTGTAACTCAACCACCACCAGAGCCCGACATTGGTTACGTGATTGTGCATAATAGCGGACAACTATTGGGAAATTTCTGAATAAAGAGAAGACATCAAAATTCATATGTAATAAAATAACAGACTGAACAGATTGAACTATGTAAAAATAAAATATATTTGCATGACAAAGAAAGTCACCAACTCAAAAGGTGAATGACAAAGTGGGAGAAAATAGTTTCAAGATTTATCACAGATAAAAGACTAATATCCCCAAATATATGAAGAACTTGTTTAAAAAAATAAGGGGAGGAGTGCCTGGCTGGCTCAGTCAGTAAGGCATGATGAGACTCTTGATCTCGGGGTCTTGAGGTTGAGCCCCATGTTGGGTGTAGAGATTACTTAAAAATAAAATCTTTTTAAAAAATGAGGAAAAAAGACCAAAACCCAATAGAAAAATGGACAAAATGCACAGATAATTCACCAAAAAATAGATTACCCTGAAGCATTTTAAAAGATATTCAACTTAAGGGCGCCTGGGTGGCTCAATTGGTTAAGCGACTGCCTTCGGCTCGGGTCACGATCCCAGGGTCCTGGGATCGAGGCCCACATCGGGCTCCCTGCTCGGCGGGAAGCCTGCTTCTCCCTCTCCCACTCCCCCTGCTTGTGTTCCCTCTCTCGCTGTATCTCTCTCTGTCAAATAAATAAAATCTTTAAAAAAAAAAAATTCAACTTTTCCCATAATAAGAGAAATGCAACTTAAAGCCATACTGAGATGCTATTTTTCACCTACCAGATTGGCAAAAAAAGTAGTATAATCCCTCGAGAATAGAAACAACATATACATTTACCGTTTAACCTAACAATGGCAATTTTAGTAACTTACCCTGAATATAAACCTGGAAGAGTACAGAAAAAAAAAATTGTACAAAAGTCAGATATAAGGTTATTTATTGTGTTATTGTAATTGCAACATATTGGAAGGACCAAAGTGCCCATACATAGGAGATAGGTTGCAGACTATGGTACATTCACACATTAGAATAATTTGAAAGAATAAGGAAGATCTTTATGAATACATATGGAATGATTTCCAGGATACCTTAGTAAGTGAAAAAAACAGAAACTGCAAATATTTTATATATAATATGCCATTTTTTATGTAAGACAGAGGAAATAATAAACACATATACATTAGAAACAGTAAGTATATACCCCGTAAATTTACACAATGGTATATGTCAAATATATTCAAATAAAAAAAAAAACGAAACCAAACAAAAAAGAAAAAGTACAATCTCGTCTCAGTGAATCCAGTAGCTGCATTCCAGGACAACTTAGAGTATATTAAATCCCTTTAAATATTCTTTATGTTTCCATGTGAAACAGAATTAGGTTCTAGTTCATATATTACAAACAGGGTTTTCACTTACAGGAATATGTTGGAAACGTTCAAAAGGATGCAGGACCATTTTATACATTGTAGGATGTCTACCTAGCATCCCTGACCCCTTTCCTAAATTCCTGTTGTGCCCTTAGTCATTGTGATAACCCCAAACAATCATGTTAGAAGCTGAAATGTGTTCCCCAAACAGATATATTAAAATCCTAAACCCCGGCACCTATGAATGTGTTGTTATCTGAAAATAGTATTTGCAGATGTAACCACGTTTAAATGAGATCATACTTGATGAGGGTGAGCCAGTCCATTGGATTAGCAATGACTTGATATACAAAGAGAAAACGGAGGGGGAGAAGGCCATGGGAAGACAAGGGCAGAGATTGGAGTGGCACATCTATAAACCCAGGATTGCCCACCAGGACCAGGAGCTTGGAGAGAAGCATGGACCAGACTCTCCCTCAGAGCTTCCAGAAGGAACCAACCTTGCCAATACTTTGCTTTCAGACTTCTAGCCCCTGAAACTGTGAGAGAATAAATTTCACTATTTTAAGCCACCCAATTCGCGATACCTTGTTACAGCAGCCCTGGGAAGCCAATATAAATGTCTTACACTGCACAGTAAGTACACTGTTGAAAACCTGTCTTTGTGTCTCCTTCCTGCGCGGCACTCAGTTCCCTGCTTAGACAATACCTGCCAGCAGTGCCTTCCTTGGATACCGTCACCCAGGTATCAGCCCGACCCTCCTGCTCATCCCTTTACCCTGCTTAAATGTGTCTTCACTTTTGGGGCACCTGGGTGGCTCAGTAGGTTGAGCATCTGCCTTTGGTGCAGGGCATGATCCTGGGGTCCTGGGATGGAGCCTGGGATGGAGCCTGGGATGTGTCGGGCTCCCTGCTCAGTAGGGAGTCTGCTTCTCCCTCTGCCCCTCCCCCCATGTTATCTCTCTCTCTCTCTCTCTCTCTAATAAATAAATAAAATCTTTAAAACAATTCTTCACTTTCCATTACCTGACATGATATAATTTATTTATTTTCTCAGTAGTTGTCTGTCTTCCTAACCAGAATGTAAGTTCCAGGCAAGGGCAATTTTGTCTTGTTCACTGCCATTCTCCAGCGCCCAGAACAGCCCTTGCCCACATAGGAGTTCCACTGATATTTATTGAACTAGCGAACGAGGATCTCCTTTGCAGAGAGAGGGCAAATGTAGTCTTCGGACAATGAGGAATGGAACAGAATAGCTTACCTGGAGAAAGCAAAGAGAGATATCAAGAGCACCTGAGAGCCGGAAGACTCGGAGGAAAAGTAATTCAAGATGTCTCGGTGAAAGTTGGATGTGCAAGCTCCTTTAGTCACAGGACGTTATTGCTGATGCTGCAGATGTAATGTGCAAACATGCATATGCTTGACTGGCAAGGCACTGGAGCCAAAAAAGCTACATCTGTCACGTTTGTTTGAAGCCAATCCAAGTAGGCTGAACATGCATTTAGAGAGCTGCGAAAGCGTTTTATATCTTGTAACGTGTTGTCAAAGGCAGTAGGAAAAAATGTGTTGGCAAGAGAGAGTACACACTAACCAGACAAATTTGTGCGTGTGTTAGGTTACACGCAGGGTTTCACAGACCCAGCACTGTTGACACTTTGGGTCAAACAGTTCTTTGTTGGTGCGGGGCTTCCCTGTGCATGGTAGGATGATTAGCCACAGCCATGGCACCATGGGCCAGTAGCACACGCCTTCTCAGTTATGACAGTCAAAAATGTCTGCAGAGGGCGCCTGGGTGGCTCAGATGGTTAAGCGTCTGCCTTCGGCTCAGGTCATGATCTCAGGGTCCTGGGATCGAGTCCCGCATCGGGCTCCCTGCTCCTTGGGAGCCTGCTTCTCCCTCTGCCTCTCTCTCTCTCTCTCTCTGTCTCTCATGAATAAATAAATAAAATTAAAAAAAAAAATGTCTGCAGACACGGCCAAATGTCCTCTGGGGTCTGGGGCAGTCACTCTTGGTTAAGAATCACTGAGTTACATACAATGCTTGTCCACTCCTCCTCCTTTTGCAACTCCCCTTACCGCCCCAAGATACACACACACACACACACACACACACAGTAGGACAACCCTCTCAACCCCCTTCAAAGGATGATTTATTCCTATATGTACTCCCATTGACTGTGCCTCTGGGATTTCCTGATGTCATCTGTGGTCAACCATCACATTAGGCATCTCTAACAAAACACATCTCTTGGGATCATGCAGGTGTGTAATTTCCTTCTACATTGATCCATTTTGAGTTAACTTTTGTATAAGATTTAGGTCAAGGGCTTTTGGGTTTTGTTTTGTTTTTTGTTTTTAGCCTATAGATGTCC
Source organism: Mirounga angustirostris (assembly GCF_029215605.1). Taxonomy (NCBI): domain Eukaryota; kingdom Metazoa; phylum Chordata; class Mammalia; order Carnivora; family Phocidae; genus Mirounga; species Mirounga angustirostris. Next base: position 17,234,335 of record NW_026991712.1, on the reverse strand, counting down.
AGTTGCTCCAGCACCATTGTTGAAAATGCTTTCCTCTATTGAATTTCTTTTACCACCTTTGTCAACCTATGTGATCCATTTTGAGTTAACTTTTGTATAAGACTTAGGTCAAGGGTTTTTGGTTTTTGTTTTGTTTTATGTTTTTAGCCTATAGATGTCCAGTTGCTCCAGCACCATTTGTTGAAAATGCTTTCCTCTATTGAATTTCTTTTACCACCTTTGTCAACCTATGTGATCCATTTTGAGTTAACTTTTGTATAAGACTTAGGTCAAGGGTTTTTGGTTTTTGTTTTGTTTTATGTTTTTAGCCTATAGATGTCCAGTTGCTCCTTCTACATTGAGTCTAGACCTGACCATGTGACTTGCTTTAGCCAACGGGACATTAGCAGGCATGATGTTGTAAGCAGAGGCTTGTTAAACACGTATACGTGCGGGCTTGTCCTATTGGAGCATTCCTGTCTTAGAACCCAGTGCCACATAAAGAAACTCCAGCTAGACTGCCAAATGACGAGAGGCCCCGTGGGCAGAGGCACTGGTAGATGGGAAGCCATCTTGGATGTTTCAGTCCCAGGTAAGCTTCAGCTGAATGCAGCCATGAGTGACCATGGCTAGAACTCATGGAGCAGCAGAACTGTTCAGCTGCGCATGGTCAACTCACAGAACTGTGGAATTTAGGAAATCATTTTTGTTTTAAGCCAATAAACTCTGAGGTGATTTGTTACACAGCAACAGACAACTGAAACATTTGATGATTTGAAAAAAAATCTTTTCTTAATTATTGTACCACGTTTTATAATTATCAATGCTGTTGCGATTACTCGTGTCCATCGGATCTGTATAGGGAACATACTATGTAACAGTGTACTATTGCTCACCTCTTTCCAATGACATCACATTGCTAGCTTGACACTGGTCTTGAATTGTAGGAGTATTTACATGCTTTTTTTCTTTATGTCCAGAGAGTAAGTGGTTAGATTTATCAGCACATCACTGTTACTCTCCTTAGAAGGGCTTAAATAATAGCAATAATACAATATATAGGAGTGTGTGTGTGTGTGTGCATGTGTGTGTGTTTGTGGTGTGTTAAGGGGGCATAAACGGGATCATCATGCAAATGATGAATTCCCTTCATTGCTTAGCAGAATAAGCCTTGAGAATACAGATGAAGACAGCACCAGAGACTTCCTGGGCGTGCAAGTTTTTATTGGATTATTGTTTCTTGTACATCCGTAGTGCTAAGTAATGGTCATGGGGCCCTCCAAGGAATTGCTCTGTGCTATACTACCAGTGAGAAAAGCATAATGTGGTTGCCCATTTCTTGTCTGTGGATAATAATCAGCAAAGTCTGTAGCATTCTGGATGGTTTAATAAAGAAAGATACACAAAATAATAACAGCAATAATTAACAGCTAGCATTCACTGAGGTCTTCGTGCCAATGCTGTTCTAAACGCTTCACAATTCTATGGCCTTGCTCCTATTATAATCCCGATTTTACAGATGAAGAAATCACGGCACAGAGAAGTTAAATACTATGCCCAAGGTTAGAGTACTAGTAAGCATTAGAGCCAAGGGACTCAGGCAACATACTTACAGGGAGAATAGGGTGGAATATGCAAAAGTAGGACTCCGTGTTCACAGTACTCATGAGTTAGAGGTTTTAATTTTATGCAAAATTCAGATTATTCAGTCCTATGGGAAATAGTCCCAGCATTCTCTGACTCCACAGCCTTCTGACCAGGGAGGCCTTTACATAGGCCCCTATGGGCAGAGTGACACCTTTCTAAGGTCTATAGGTGAAAGAGGCAATCCTGTTGTGCATGTCCTATCTTATCTTTCTCTTTCTTCATGCAGAAAGTTGCTTGCAATATTTTTCAAAGCCATCAGTATAATGAAAACAAAAATACTTGGGTAAAAGGGAGAGGGGAGGGATGAATAGGTGGAGCACAGAGGATTTTTAGGGCAATGAAAATATTCTCTATGATATTATAATGTCCAAATCCATAGAATGTACAACACCAAGAGAGAACCATAATATAAACCACGGACTCTGGGAAATTATGATATGTCCATGTAGGTTCATCAACTGGAACAGAGGTGTCCCTCTGGTGGGGACGTTGATAATGGGGGAGAATGTGCATGTGTGGGGGCAGGAGGTATATGGGAAAATCTGTTTACCTTTCTCTTCATTTTTCTGTGAACTTAAAATTGCTCTAAAAAAAGTATTTTTAAAAACTTACTTGGGGGGGCGCCTGGGTGGCTCAGTCATTAAGTGTCTGTCTTCGGCTCAGGTCATGATCCCAGAGTCCAGGGATCGAGCCCCGCATCGGGCTCCTTGCTCAGCGGGGAGCCTGATTCTCCCTCTGCCCACGCCCCCTGCTTGTTCTCTTCCCCGCTTCTCTATGTCAAATAGATAAATAAAATCTTAAAAAAAAAATAAAAAATTACTCGGGCGGGGCACCTGGGTGGCTCAGTCAGTTGGGCATCTGCCTTTGGCTCAAGTCATGATCCCAGGGTCCTGGGATGGAGCCCTAAGTCAGGCTCCCTGCTCAGTGGGGAGTCTGCTTCTCCCTCTCCCTCTGCCCCTTCCGCCCACCCCACCCCCACTCATGCTCTCTCTCTCTAAATAAATAAATAAAATCTTTTAAAAATTACTTGGGAAAGATGATTTTTACTGTTAAGTAAGGCCACATAAAAATCAGAAGAGACTGAAGAGCCTGGTCTGTTAGGTGCAGATGTCTTGCTGATCATCCTCACTGGGCTCTTAAGGCCACATAAAAATCAGAGGAGACTGAAGAGCCTGGTCTGTTAGGTGCAGATGTCTTGCTGATCATCCTCACTGGGCTCTTAAGGCCACATAAAAATCAGAAGAGACTGAAGAGCCTGGTCTGTTAGGTGCAGATGTCTTGCTGATCATCCTCACTGGGCTCTGTGGCCTCTTTGCACACACTGTCCAGACTGGGCACTGGAGGAAGGAGGCCACACTGCCCTAGAATCCCTTAAAGCACAATAAATGCTTTGCAGTTCGCCTTCTTCCCTTACAGCAATTAGAGGTATTTTACTCACGGTTTACTGGCATCCCGTCCCATGTGACTGATCGCCCGTCCTCTGAGCCCACAAATGTTCATTCCCATTCAGTCCCGTGGGACATATTCCCAGCGCTCTCTGACTCCACGATCCTCTGCCCGGGGAGGGCTTTGGCACAGGCCACCACCGGCAGAGCGTAATGTAAAGATTTAAGCTTCCAATCGAACTTTTCCATGCTGCCTTTGACTGGTGCCTACAATAACACACTTAGATATTAATGTCTCTGGCATAAAGTTTGCATGTAATTTTTTTTAAAAGATTTTATTTATTTATTCGTGAGAGACAGAGCGAGAGAGAGGGGCAGAGGGAGAAGCAGGCTCCCCAGGAGCAGGGAGCCTGATGTGGGACTCGATCCCAGGACCCTGAGATCATGACCTGAGCCAAAGGCAGACGTTTAACCATCTGAGCCACCCAGGTGCCCTGCATGTAATTTTTTAAAACCCGTCTGCCAACAACAGAGGGATGAAAAAATTATGCCCCATCCATAAGATGGAATATGATGCAGTCGTGGCTACGACAGAGGTGGCTACAGGCTGTCTTCCTTAAGACAGTTGTGGACATGATGGGGGCCAAGAATTCCACACCCTCCGCCTCTCCTGCCCACGTGGAAGGGCTATAAAGACTGGGAACTTGCAGCCAAGGCCCATTCTGTCCTGGAAGAGGGAGCTTCCCTTTCTGGTCTCCTCCTTCCTTCAGCCTGCAGGAGGACTTTGAGAAACCACAGTCCGTGTCAGCAGTTTCTCATTGTACGTGGGGATGATCTTGCCACCTCTCAAACATCACATTTCCCCCTCGGCTCTGATACTGTCCCATTCCAGCTGTAGTCGCCAAATCCTTTTGATTACACGGGAAACACTGCCCCTGGTTGCTTTCGTGTATGTTTTATGAGAACACCTAGACATGAATATTTATTTAAGCAACTTGGAGCATGTCTCTTTGATTTTCTTTGTCTCTTCTGAGTCACGTTAAAAGGGTGGGAGAGGGGCGCTGTGTCGTAGCTCACCTGCAAAGGTTCTTGCCTTATTCCCCGCCTTCCCCACCATGCCAAACAGTTGAGTCATCTAGGAAATGGAAAACATGGCCTGATGGGTTTGCATCATTGCAAACATGGGTTTGCATCAGTTAGCAGCATGATACACATTTCTGTTTCACTGAGGAAACACAACTCTTTCCTTTGCAATGTCAGCTTTCCTACCCAGTATATCAATGTATCCTTGTCATCTAACTGTTGCCTGCTTGGATTCCTTTGGTGGTGAGTGCCTTGGTCGACCCTTCATCACTTCTGTCTCAAGTAGAACAACAGTCCCCACCCTCTTTCTGCCTCGAGCCTCAAACTCTTTTAAGTGATCTTTCTCCTAGGGGCACCTGGGTGGCTCGGCAGGGAGCCTGCTTCTCCCTCTTCCCCTCCCCCTGCTTGTGTTCCCTCTCTCTGTGTCAAATAAATAAATAAAATCTTAAAAAAAAAAAAAAGTGATCTTTCTCTTAAGGTCAGAGGGATGTGTCTAGAAACCACAAGTTATCCTAGAACCTTTTAGAATAAGATCCAAACGCCTTAGAATGGCAGTCTGGGTCTTTTATATTCTGACTTTGACATGTGTCTCACTCTTCCTCCATTCACCCACATAATAATAATAATAATAATAATTGTTGTTGTTATTATTGAGGGTTTTCTAGGTGCTGAACACTTTACATGCATAATATCTCCTTGCATCTTGTGCTTTAATTACACTAAACATTTCTAGTTTCTAGAAGGGTCCATGTTGTTTCACAAATGCCCCTGACTTTCTGCAGATGCTGTTTCCCTCCCTAACGTCTCTGCCTCGTAACCCCTATTCATCCTTCCAGACTCAGCTCATGTATCACCCTCCTGAAGCCTTCCCTGATTCTTTTTTCTTCCAATTACATCTATTTTAGAAATAGAAAGCAATGTTTTAGCTCAAATGACCAGAGTATAGGAAGGACAAGAGTCCAGGCAAGCTTCTGGAATAATTAGAACAAGAGACATACATCCTGCCAGAACAGAATGTTCTTTTACTATCTCTCCTTTTTTTTTTTTTCCCGAGTTCCGGCTACCCTCTCTCAGACTGGCCAACACCACAAAGTTGGAGCTACGGCCTCTGGCAGCTTCCAGTCTTTGCTACCAGAGAGGGACTGAGACTTGGGGGCACTTGGTCTCAACTTTAAAAAATCCCAAAAAAGGGCTCTGATTGGCTCAGCTGAGTCAGGCCCCACCCCTGAGCCAATCATTTGACCAGTGAGAGGTGGGCTAGAAGCATTTCCGAGAATGTGTGTGTAACAGTGCATGGGGGGGGGGGGGCGGGGGGGGGGACAGTGCTGGATAGGCAAAATTATCTACATCTACCTTCTAACCATATACCCTCCCCCAGCCCCACTACCTCAGTGCTTTATTTTTTTTTTAAGTGCTCTCAAAATCTTTGTTTACCAACACCCCTTTTAATGTGCAAATAAAACCTTTTTCCAAGGATATAAAACAGAATCTTGTTACAAAAGTTCCCAGAGATTCTTTAACCCAGACTAGCAATAAATTATTTTCTGGTCCAGGCGATAGGTCTTTTGGAAGAATTCACAACCACACTAATCTGGTGCAGGAAAGGCAGTGAGATAATGGAGCCAGATAGGTCTACATTTGTTTAGTTTTATTTTATGGGTTTATTTATTTATTTATTTATTTATTTATTTATTTATTTTTAGTAATCTCTGTGCCCAATGTGAGGCTTAAACTTGCAACCCCGAGATCAAGAATTGCATGCTGTTCCGACTGAGCCAGCCAGGTACCCCAACATTTGACTCTTGCCTCAATAGCTACATGACCTTAGACAAGTAAATAAGCACGCCAAACCTTGTTCCCTCATTTGTAAAATGGGGACAAAATTACTCTACTAGTCAGGATGGGCTACTTTATGCTGCAGTAACAGTCTGGCTGATCCCAGATGTGTGAGCAGTAAATGCTCATGGTTGAATAGCACAGAGTTTTGGTGGTTGCTTTTTCACAGCAATATTGCAGCTACAGATAACTAATTTAGTCCTATTGTACTTCCCGGCCCCTTGTGTTTGGATGGAGCCTTAGGTCTGGTAGTGAACTGGGAGTAAAAGTTATAGTGACATTTCTGGGCTACAGCATTTAATTGCTGGTATGAGACCCTTTAGAACTCTCTTTCCCCTGGACAGCAACCAAAAACTTTTGAAATGTTGGCTACTCCATCAGCCCGGTTCCCCTAGAGACTAAGATGAGCAACACAAGCTGCTGAGTTGTTTTAAGCCACTGAGTTTTGGAGTTCTTAGTTATTGTGGCATAACTTAGTTTAACCTAACTCAATGAGGTGAAAAAGTGTATTTGAAGAAATTTGCTAAAGGTTATTAATTGCTTCTACTTGATGCTCTTTGAGAGACTGCAGTAAATATTTGAATTGTATTTTCAGTTGTCTTCGGTTACCATACTGGTTTGATTTGCTTGCTCACTCCTTGATTGGCCTAGGTTTGGGGGTGTTAGAGAACTGGGTGCCAGGGAAGAGCTGCCCTTTACCTTCTAAATATATTGGGATTTTTCCCAAACAGAAAGGGTTTTCAGATGTTGAGCAATCCAAATGTCCACTAAATACCCTCTAACAAAGTAGGCAAAGTGGAAGTGCTTCTTCTCTCTCCAGATTATAGATTATCACTGCAAAAAAGAAAGCATCCCACAGTGGTGGAAGTGGGATAGGCAAGAGGGCAAGGAGAAAGGACTTAGCAAAGCAACTCCCTAAAATCCCTTGGACACACATAACTTTCTGTTCACTCTGAGGATGTATTTGAAATATATATAAAGAAGAAAACAGGATAAAATCTTTGTGACCTTGGATTAAGTAAAGATTTCTTAGACATGACACCAAACACACAATTTATAAAAGAAAACACTGTTGGGTTGATCTTCATCAACATTAATAACATCTACTCATTGAAAGATATTGTTAAGAGAACGAAAAAACAAGCCACAAACGGGGAGAAAATATATGCAAAGCGCATATATGATAAAGGGCTTAGATCCAGAATATGTAAAGAACTCTCAAAACTCAATAAGAAAAAAACAGCCCAATTAAACACTGGATAAAATATTTGAACAGATACTTCACCCAAGATATATGCAGAAAGCAAATGATCACATGAAAAGATGCTGAACATATCATTTGTCATTCTGGAAAGGGCAATTAAAATCACCGTGAAGTACCACAACACTCCTAGTATGGCTGTAATCACAAAGACTCATCATAGATATGGAGTGCCTGGAACTATCCTACACTGTTGGTGGGGATGCAAAATGACACAACTACTCTGAAAACATTTGACACTTCCTTAAAAAGTTAAGTCTCTATTTACCATATATGGCCCGGCCATTCCACTTCTAAGAATTTACCCAACAGAACTGAAAACATATGTTTACACGAAGACTTGTACAGGAATGTTCATAACAGCTGTCTTTGTAATAACCCCAAACTGGAAACAATCCAAATCAAATGTTCATCAAAGGTGAATGGATACATTAATTGTGGTATATCAATACCATGAAATACCACTCAACAATAAGAACATATGACCTGTTGATATACCCAACAATATAGTTGATTCTCAAAATAATTATGCTGAGTGAAAGTAGCCAGGCCAAAAGAAAAAAAAAAAAGAGTACATAGTTTAGGACCTATTTATATAAATTTCTAGAAAAAATTAACTGTGAGACAGAAAGCAGATTAGTGGTTGCCTGCAGGCAAGATGGGGTGCGGATAGAAAGAGAATGAATTACAAACAGGCAGGAGGAAACTTTCAGGGGTGATGGATATGTTCATGATCTTGATTATGATGATAGCTTCATAAGAGTATATTTATGTCAAATCATAAAATTATACAGTCTAAATACATGAAGTTTATTGATATCAATTACACCTCAGTTAGGCTGAAAAAATATATTTATACGATGCATCAGTTATTGATCGAGTAATGATTCAGGAAGGAACTAGCAAATGGTCTACCAACTTGGGTTATAAACATTGGGAAATTATAATAAGGAGAAGGCTGACAGCCACTGGGGGCATGTCTCTTCAGTCGCCAGCCTGACCTTCAGATCTGGCCCAAATTCAATCCAAAGATAAGTGCAAAGTGGGCGCCCAGAAGATCTGTAATATGGAAACGTCTTTATCACATACCTGAAATTGAATAGGATGGTCACATGGGCTGTGACAGCCCATACAAGCCGACCTGCAGGCAGGTTAAACCAAAGTAGTTAAGGAAATCATTCAGCATGTTTGTCTCTGCTACTGATAAAAATGTTGCTTGGTTACCTGCGTGGGATAGAAATGTGAGAAATAACCCGTGTTTCAAGTTAAGCGCCCATAAGCCTAACACCCTAAGTTTCCTGACTAAAAATGCAAACATTCACATGCATAATTTATTATCATCTCAATTCCTATAAATAAAAATGAGGAACGTGATGCTCTCTTCTGCAACAGGTTATGAAAAGTTGTGTGGTCGCTCAGAGCCACCCCTCGGTAACAACACAAAAAGTTTTAAAGTCTGCCTTGAGGGGCGCCTGGGTGGCTCAGATGGTTAAGTGTCTGCCTTCAGCTCGGGTCATGATCCCAGGGTTCTGGGATCAAGTCCCGCATGGGGCTCCCTGCTTGGTGGGGAGCCTGCTTCTCCCTCTGCCTGCCGCTCTCTTAAATAAATAAAATCTTTAAAAAAAATAAAAAATAAAATCTGCATTGGTAAATTTTTGTGAGAGTTTTGTTTTTTTGGTAGAGTTTGAGCTTTTCAAACTGGCTTTTTTCATGGCTTTATAATTTTGTAAAAACTCATTTTTCTGTTGTAGAAAAACATGGAGACTAAGAATGAAAAGACTAAAAATCTAATCCTGGCTCCCCTACTAACTCAATTCCTTGTCTGCAAAACGGGAATGAAAGAAGTACCTACCTGTAGTAGGTTGAACAGTGGCCCCCCAAAATGTATATCCACGACCTAATCCCCAGAACATGTGAATGTTACCTTATTTAGAAAATAGTCTTTGCCGGTGTAATTAAGTTAAGAATCTTGGAATAAGGAGATCATCCTGGAATACCCGGGAGGGCCCTAAGTCCAATGACAGGTGTTCTTATAAGAGAGATTTGAGACAGAGGTGGGAAAGAGAAGGCAATGTGAAGATGGAGGCCGAGAATGGAGGGTTGGAAGGGAATGATGTGGTCCCAAGTCAAGGAGGTCACCAGCTGGAAAAGGCAAGGAATGGAACCCTCCCTAGAGCCTCTGGAGGGAGCGGCTCTGCCAACATCTTGATTTCTTTTTTCTTTTTTTCTTTTTTTTTAAGATTTTATTTATTTATTTGACAGAGAGAGACACAGCGAGAGAGGGAACACAAGCAGGGGGAGCGGGAGAGGGAGAAGCAGGCCTCCTGCGGAGCAGGGAGCCCGATGCGGGGCTCGAACCCAGGACCCTGGGATCATGACCTGAGCCGAAGGCAGACCTAAACGACTGAGCCACCCAGGCGCCCCCATCTTGATTTCTGACTCTGGCCTCCAGAACTATGAGAGAATAACTCCTTTCTTCTTTCTTTCTTCTTCTTCTTCTTCTTCTCCTTCTCCTTCTCCTTCTCCTTCTTCTTTCTTCTTCTTCTTCTTCTCCTTCCCCTCCTCCTCCTCCTCCTTCTTCTTCTTCACCAAGTTTGTGGTAATTTATTCCTGCAGCCTCAGGAAACCAATAAACTACCTCACAGAACACAAAAAATGAGAATAATAGTACTACCAACACTGTAGGTTTGCTATGAGAATTAAATGGATTAATATTCGTAAAGCACTTAGAAGAACGCTTGATACCTGGCAGGCACGAGAGAAGTGCTAAGTGAATTTTTACAAAAAGGAACTCTCATGTCAGCGCAACTGGTTGCTGATGACATTTTGCTTTTCTGGTCCCCGACTGGTGGACTGGACACCATGATACTGGCGCCTCTTGTTAGATTACAATTGAAAAAAGAATCACGATGGTGAAAAGGACAAGAAAAATGGACTCTGCAGAGGTTCTTTTTAAGCCCGAATGCTCTATAAAAGGAACCCTTCAATTCTCGATGTATTTGGGTCCTTCTCTAATAGTTGTCTCTACAACCCTTAATCCCTAAACGCACTGTAGAAAGGAACGCAGGGACCGCAGGCGAAAACCACTTTTATTGCCTCGGTGGGGAGCCTAAAACCCCGCGAGGCCCCAAAAGTGCAGAATTCTCTCGCGGATTCCGGCGCCCTGTGCCACCTGCAGAAAACTACGATTCCCAGAAGGCTTTGGGCCCCGGATGGGGGGTGGATCTCTAAAAGGGGCGGAGTCTGAGAGAAGGTCGTTGGCCGGTTCCACTGCCCGGAGCTGTAGGGGTCGCCTGGGCGGAGTTGGGAGGAAAACCGCCTCCCTATTGGCTGTGAATAGAAAGGTCGGCTTCCAGGGCGCGGATGGTCGCGTCGCGGGGATCCCGGACGCCGGGGCGGGAGCTCAAATCTCCCGGGTCGGGAGCTTAAATTTCCCGGGCGGGAGCGCGGGGCCTACCGGGAAGGCGCCGGGTCGGTTGTGCGCCCGGCGGCGGCGGCGGCGGCGGCGGCGGCGGCTGCCGCGAGTGGGCCTCGCCATGCAGAGCACAGACCTGGGCAACAAGGAGAGCGGCAAGCTGTGGCACCGCAAGCCCTCCCCGGCCGCTCGGGACGGGTAAAGGCGGCGGGCTGCGGACGGGCCTGGAGGCCGGCGAGGGGCGGGTCTGCGTCCTTGCAGAGGCGTTGGAGGCGCTGTTGGGGAGGGTTTCGGGAAGGGGTGCAGGGGGCCGGGCCGGGTGGAGGTTCGGGCTCGGCCTCTGACCTGCCCCGGATCCCTGGCCCGGATGACCTCTTGAAAGGCAGGTAGCCTGAGTCCTGCTGTGCTCCGGACGCAGAGGTCGTCAGAGACCCCTTCCCGGTCGTGGGCCGGGGGTCGGCGAGGAGCGCGCGAGCATTTGTACCAGGGCGCTGCCTGCCTGAATTATCGTAGGAGCCCTGTCGCATTCCCGGCGCACAGTGGATGCTCAGCAAATATTTGTTAACGATTGCAGCTGGAAAAGAACTCAGGACGAACGATGCAGGGACAGGGGAACAGTGCACGTCTACCCCTTCCGAATGCTGCAAATTATCCATCTTAAATCATCGTTTATATTCAGACAAGCATGCATCCATCAACTGTTGGTTGAGCACCTACTCTGTGCCAAGCTTCTAAGCTCTGGGGGACAGCAGTGGAACAAAAACTGCCGGTTTTGTGGCGTTTACACGTTAGCGTGTATGGCGGTGACGACAGGGGGTTACATCCTACAGTGCAAGGTGGCCCTTCTAGTAAGGCCAGCGCTGCTGCTGCTGCTGGTTGCTTTTGTTTGTTTTTAAATAGACTTCTTTTTTTTTTTTTTTAGGACAGCTTTAGGTTCACAGCCAAATTGAGAGCAAGGGACAGAGATTTTCCCATATACCCCCCTGCACTCACACATGCATAGCCTCCCCATTAGCAGTATCCCCCATCAGAGAGGTGTTTTTATTGCAGCTGATGAATCTGCATTGACACAGCATCATCACCCGAAGTCCGCAGTTGATGCTGGGATTCACTTTGGTGTTGTGTGTTCTGTGGGTTTGGGCAAATGTACAATGACATATATACACCATTATAGTATCATACAAAGTATTTTCACTGCCCTAAAAGTCTTCTGTGCTCTGCCTGTTTTTCCCTCCCTCCCCAGCTCTTCTTTTCATTCTGATCCCAGATACCTGACCTGTTTGAGTCTTAGCCACTCAAGACTTCAGTGGAAACCTTTGCCCCAAGTGGTGCCATCTTGCTTCCATTTGCTGCACACAGACCGATGCTATTGCTTTTAATTTCCTAAGATTTCATGGCCTTTGCTGCATCACTTGAATTCATGTTTCTGTTCCTGGTAATTTTTCTGTTGATCCTTTGGTTGCTTCTCAACAAATCAACAGACTTCAAGTGCCAGCTATGCTTGCTTGAACCACCCGGCTGGACGTTGTTAACAGCTTGTTTGGTTTCTGGTTGCCGTCAGCCCCTTAGCAATGCTGCTGTCCCATCAACTCTATTGAATAAAAAATTCTGTTTAGAGTAGGGATTCTTCAGTAGGGATTTTCATTTCCAAACTTGGAGTTTATGTAAATACTACCCCTACTTATGTTCTCGAAATGTTCTGAAAGTTATTGCCAACCCACAGTAATTCTATTTCTTGCTGTTATAAAATATCCAGATATACATGCAAGATTCAAAAAAGGAAAGAAACGAGTTTTATGCAAATGTTATTTGCTCCCACTAAACCATGGCTTTTTTTCTGTTCATCAAAACCCATTGTTGTGGTGTTGAGAGGCAAGGGGCATAGACCAAGGAGTCAGATGGACTTTAGTTGAAGTAAATGTCCATTTACTAGTTCTGTGACCTTGGGCAAGTTAATCACTAAGACTGTAGGTGAAGATAATCATGCCTGCCAGACAGGGTTGTCTTAGGGCATTATAAAGACTTTAAAATAGTGTCTCATGCATCTTGGTGTTCGGTAAATATTTGATTTTTAAATTATGTTTAAGGACTGAGGAACTGTCAGACAGCCTGTGAGCAATTGAAAGGCAGTTGTTCTAGAATAAATGCTGATATGTGTGCATTATGTGAAATCAGAGGGGCAGGATGTTGCTATTATAGTGATTATTATTTAGATGGTAGGGTTATAATCAGTTTTATTTATTAGTGTTTTTCCATACTTTCCTTATTTTGAACAATGATCATGAATAATTTTGTAATCCAAACACATAGTAAATGTTACAGAAACAAGAGCTGAGGGAAAAGTCCTTCACTCTGTCTGATTTTAACTGCCGGGGAACATTTTGATATTATTATTCATTTCAATATATTTATTCTCCCCCTCTCCCCTTTGGGGATGTCAAAGGAAAACCAGAGCTTGACAGTAGTTAAAGTGGTAAAAACAGATTTTATTCCTCTATTTCAATAGAGGAAAGGAGACTTCAGTATAACACTAGGCTCAGCTCTGGATACAGCCTGGGCAAGTGGGGATGTACCACCAAGGAGCAGGGTGGGAGGCAGTGGATGGAAAATCACTAAGAGGAAACATCTAGGATAAGGGAGTTCTGGGTAAACCAACCTAAAGAGATTGTTGCTGAAGACAGGCCAGGGTGATTAGATGTCAACTGGAAGATGGTGAAGAATGAGAAACTGACCAGTTATCACGGATGATCAGGGGTTCTAATTAAACAGACTGAGCAGAGTTCATGCTAAAATTAGATTTTACAAGGAAGCGCACAAATGAAGTGCCTCTGAGAAGGTTCAGGAGCCAGACTAAAGCATCTTTGTCAGGGACTTGATAAACATAAGTATCGTAAGAATTTTGCTGTTTCACCCAATGAAAAGCCTTAAGTTTAAACTGAAGAAAATGTTTAATACACTTAATTCGGTGTAGTATTTTTTAATGCAGTGATAATGGGGAAGATAAGTGTTTCTAAGATTGGAGTTCAGAAACTCACAAAAAGTCAATTAAGATAAAAATGTTCATGATTTGAAAACTACTGTCGCAACAAAGAAGGGGATTATTCTGATCTTCGTGACCTGAATAGGCACATATAAATTATTTTAAGAAGTTAGTTATTCTGTGCTGCAAGTTTTCTAACAGGTTTCTTTTCAACAGATACATGGTACGTGATCTTCTCAAAAAAATAGTAACTTTAGACTTGTAGAGCTGAAAATAGAGCTCATGTACACTTAATTCACTTTGGAACACTTTATATTACAAAATTTCATTAAGCTATCTTAAAATTAAGATATTGAATTGAAACTTTTCTTACATGTGGTGGCTTGTGATTTACATAAAACTACTTGTCACTTTCGCATGTGTTTATTGCTTCATGTAACAATTTGACTAAATCAAAAATACATCCTCTTTTATCTTGTTTTTATCTATCACTTAGTCACAGTTTATGAATCTGTTCATATGTGTGCTTGTTTCTTTAATATCTGTCTTCTCCACTACACTGAAAGTTCGCTGAGGGCAGGGCCTGTGTCTGTCAGTTACTTTCAGGCCCCAGCTTGCTCAGCGTGTGGACACATAGTGAGTTTTCAAGTATTTGATGAATATATGCACAGTAGCCTACTTTGATAATGAATAACTTTCTCAACTGCTTTCAGAAATCACTGGGATTGCTTCTAGAAGAGTAGCAGGAGAGGGAAGAACGGGTAGCAGGAAACTTCAAAATTAGTGAAGTACACTATAAAAGCCGTATTTTTCATAATAAGTAATGCTTGACCTAGAATTAAATATATTGTTTGTTTGTTTGCTTCTGACAGGATTATAGTGAACATCATTCACAGCACTTCTGACTACCTTCCCAAAGTCTTGCGATTTTTGAATGTGGCTTTTGATAGCTCAGGTGATTGCGTAATTGCTGGGGACCATCAAGGAAATATCTATGTTTTTGACTTGTATGGAAACAGGTGAGCAGATACCTTTGATATATATCGTATTTAACAAGTCATTTACTGCCAATTTTAGTACCTCTTATTAATTATTCATTCAGCAAGATTCATCAAGTTCTTACTATATTTCAGGTACCTTGTGAAACACTCATAAATGCTGACGGAAGAAAGTGGGAAAGCATAGAAAATATGGTTAGATTTTTTTTAGAGAATTCAAGTTCCAGTTTGCGCAGTATCTCTAGTAGCTTGTTTTTCCTTAAATTTAAAAATTTACTCTTGCTCACTTATCAGTGTCTGGTACTTCATCGGGTGATTTAGAAAGAGCATAATTTCCTTTGTATATTATTGTTTCAGTTTACACATCTAGCAGTTTTAAAGAATTGATCCTCACTCGTCTGCTTCCTCTTCCTTTGCTGAACAGTTTCGTACAGAAGCAGTTAGGTGGGATTGACGGAGGGAGTCATCCATGCAGTGGGGGTAGGTGGGAGGGAGAACCATGTCCGCCTGGCAGTCAGGAGGTGTCTGTGTGGGGGATGGGGCAGTCATGGGAAACACCGGAGACTTTGATCAAGTGAGTAAATATGTTGAGGATAATGGGGGCCAGGTTTCTAACGATTGGAAAGGGGAGTTACAAATATGGAAAGGCAGAAAACGAGAACAAACCCAGGGGTACTGGATTGGAATTGGATATATCTGAGTGCACAGCGGGTTTTGAATATATAGACATAGAAATAAATAGAAGTATGTGAGTGAATGAATGCATTATAGGTACATATGTTTCCTAGTTTTGTGCACTTATAGGACCTGGGAGCAACAACACCCCAGTCGCAGTGAATACACCCAGTGCCCAGTTCTGTTCTAAATACCACGCTCTGCTAAGAGTAGTCAGGGATCCTTGCAGAAATGGCCAGTTTCAGGATGCAGCAAGGGAAAGTACAAGGTGAGCCTGGAACATTTTGTAGCCAGAAAGGAATTATTTAAAGAAAGAGTGTCCAAAGGACATAAATGTCAGCTTAAAAGAGCTCCTTCTTGCCATATTGGAGACACTTGGAGTATCAAAATAAATAATGATAGTAAGGGGTCATACCCATTGAGTGAAATAGAAATCTATAACTTCATGCTGTAATCAAGAAACAATTTGATTAGAAAGGATACTCGCATAGTCACAAAGCAGCTCCCCACAAAATACTTATTAATTATAGAGGGGGAAGGGTTAGTTTTGCAGTGAAGAAGTCGAGCAGACACACTACCTTATCAAATGATTACATGAGTAGTGGGACAAATCAGAATTTGTGTGCCACCTGACAGGGCGCGGTGGAAACAGGAGAGTATCACTTCTGTGGTATTCCTACCAGGACCATGGCACCTGAATCCGATCGGTGGGATCATCAGACAGGCAAAGCGAAATTAAGGGATTGTACAACCAGATGGCCCGTAATCTTCCCGAGGGTCAAGGTCATGAACGTTGTAGAAAAACCAGAAGAATTATTCCAGTCTGAGGAAGACCAGAGCCATGACAAGTAAAGGCATGAGTCTGGACTGATCCTTCTGCTGTCAAGGACATTCTTGGGCATAAGTGGCAAAACTGAATGGGGTCTGAGGATTAGGCGGTGGTAACATATAAATGTAATTTTCTGATTTTGATAGTTGTATTTTGATTATAGGGCAGAATTTTCTTGTTTGTAAGAATCATGATCTCGGTAACTTATTCTCGAAGAGTTCAGGAAAAGAAGAGGTCGTATATAATTAATTTCTCTGTGGCCTATTAGATATCTGTTAGTCACGGTTTCTGCTCTTTACCAAAAAAGTAACAGTCAGTTCTCCCACCCTTTTACTCTTGCCTCATGCACCCTGCCAGTTCTCAATCTTAAATCCACACGACTGTCTCATCTCTGTTTCCACTGCTAAAGAAAACAAAAATTGCTCTTGAGGGACTCCATTACCAAACAATGGACTTCAGCATTAATGATGCTTTCCCTTCATTTGCTCATCAATAGTTATTATTTTATCAATAGTTATTACTTCTCTCACTCTCCCCCAGCTTCCAGGGCTTTGCCCGCTTCCTTATCTCCTTGGGTACGACCCTACTCTTGCTCGACTCCCTGGCCTCCTAAACTCATGAGCAAAGAGACACTTTCAAGCTTCCCTTCCTCTTCCCCAGAGCAGCCTCAGATACCTGGCCGTCCCTATGGCTGGCTTATTCGTGAAATAAGTGATCCTGCTTTCTTCCAGTGCTAATCTCGATTGTTTGTAGCCACCCCTGGGACTTGGCACCATGAGTGTTCCTCTCTTTTATTTTGTCCACTGTCCCTTTCTCTCTGTAAATATTCACAGCCGAGTGGAGGAGCAGGTGGCAGAGCTGAGACTGAAATCAGGCCTGTCGGATTCTAATGCCCGCCATGCTGGGGCCCCTTGGAAATTTTACTTGCCTAATCCACTCGTCTCTTTTCCTTTCTCATCTTACTAAATACTCGTCTTCACTTCCGCCCTGGAATTTTTTTCTTTTGCTTCAAGGTACAGCTCTTTCCTGACTTTTCTACTTTGCTGATCATTTTCCCCCGCTTGTTTTGCTGACTCTTCTGCCAGAGCCTACCTGTTGTGCTGCTTGGGCATCTTCGTTGGCCTGCTCCCTTCCATGTTCTCATTCATAATCTCGTCAGCACCAAGCCTAAGGCTTCAGCTGCCATGCAAATACTGTTAACCCAGATCTGTTTCTATCCCCTTCTGGACTTAGGCTGTCCAGTGCCATAGCCACTAGCTGCATCGAGCTCTGGAGCCTGTGAAAGCGGGCTAGTCCGAATTGAGATGTGTTGTTAGTGTAAAATACACACTGGGTTTGGGAGACTCAGTATGAAAAAAAGAATATAAAATATCTCAATAATTTTTTATTGGTTAAATGTTGAAATGACAAATACGTGTTAAGTAAAATATGTTATTAAGATTAATTTTACCTTTTTCTGGGCGCCTGGGTGGCTCAGTCAGTTAAGCGACTGCCTTCGGCTCAGGTCATCATCCTGGAGTCCTGAGATCGAGTCCCACATCGGGCTCCCCGCTCAGCGGGGAGTCTGCTTCTCCCTCTGACCCTCCTCCCTCTCATGCTCTCTCTCTCATTCTCTCTCTCGCAAATAAATAAAATCTAAAAAAAAGATTAATTTTACCTTTTTCTTTTTACTTTTGCGACGTGGCTCCTAGAAAGTTTTAAATTACACCTGTGGCCTGCCCTATATTTCTTGGACAGCACAGCTCTAAATGTTTTTGCGAAGGCCTTGAACTCAACATATTTAAAGCCAGACTTATTTCCTACCCCCAAACTTGTCCCTCTTTTGCCCAATCTTGAAAACTTGATTTTTTAGTAAATTAAAACTCTGTGTGCCAAGTACTCTGCTAAGCACTTAGCATATGTTATTTCATTCAGTCCGCGTATTAGTTCACTTAAGTACTTAATCATCTCTTTTTTTTACCTTCATTTTGCACGTGAGGAATTCTTGATTCCTCCCTCTTCACTTCATGTTTGATGCATCACCAGCCCTTCTCCCACTTGACTCCTGACTCTTGTCGTGTTTGTCGTTTCCGTTGTAGACCCATAGCTCTGGTTGAGATGCTCTGTAGTAGCTTGCTTCATGATCTCTTCTTTCTGGGCATTTACCATTGCTGCCAGAATCTTCTTCCTGAAAGACATGGCTGGTGGTAATTCCACTAAGCTTAAAACCTGTTAAGTAAATTCCAAATTCGTGTATGTGGCAGACAGATGTGTTTCTGGCCTACCAAAATGAGGGTTCGTTTTTCTGGGTTTCATTTTCTTCATATCTGAGGACTTCTCCAACGTAAGATTTATGATTATTGGAAGAATTTCTGATACTAATGCAGTAATCTCTTAATAGGTTTAATCTTGTTCAGCGAACAGCACAAGCTTGCACGGCTCTGGCCTTTAATCTCCGTAGGAAGTCTGAATTCCTTGTGGCATTAGCTGATTATTCTATTAAATGTTTCGATACAGGTAAGAAGTCCTCCTATTTATCTTTTGAATAAGAGTCAAATTTAGACTGAGGTACTGCAAGGAGTTTGCCAGTCTGTCTCACTGCAGACATCACCTGCAAGTTTAGGGGTCCCGGGACCATCCTCACATCAGATCAGCTGTTTACAAACTCAGGGTTCCCCACAACTACCATCAGGTTTGATAATTCACTAGAATGACTCCCAGAACTAAGGAAAGCACTCTGCTTACAATTACAGTTTTACTGCAGCAGCAGGTTACAAATTCAAACCAGCCAAAAGGAAGGATGAATGGGGTAGAATGTGGGAGGCTCCCAGAAGAGAAGCTGCCATTATCCTTAGGGACACATTACCCTCCCAGCATCAGTAAGTGGCTGTCCATGCTGAGTATTGCCAAACCAAAAATTCACCTAAGCTTTGAGGTCCAGGGCTTTTTATGGAGGCTCCATGACAGGTATGACTGGTTGGATTATTGCTTACTGGTTTGAACTCTAATTTCCAGCCCTCCTCCTCTCTCTGGAGGTTGGGCGAATATCATGTGACCCAAAGCCCCAGCCTTCCAGTCACTCCCACAGTTGGTCTTTCCCATGTGGCCAGCCCCACTCTGAGGTTCTCTCCTTAGGTCAGCCAGCTGCTATTGCCTGAGGGGCCTGCCATGAATAACAGAGACACTGTGTCACTGGGGAGGCTGGGGGTTTAGAGATTGCCTCCCAGGAACCTGGACAAAGCCCCGGTTCCTTAGTACTTAGGTACAAGAATAATAACCTTCTCAATATATCTTATGTATTGTATACCACATCGTATATTTTTAGAGAATTTAGAGTTCGGTAAACTGAAGCTCTTAAGAAAAAAGATATCTCAACTGTATTGTTTTTTCTTGTTATTATAGTAATTGATAGAATATGTAGAAAGATAATAATAACCAGAGCGCCTGGGTGGCTCAGTTGGTTAAGCGTCCGACTCTTGGTTTCAGCTCAGGTCATGATCTCAGGATGCTCTCTCTCCCTCTCTCTCTCTCTCTAATAAATAAATAAAATCTTTTTAAAAAAGAAAGATAATAATAACCATAGTAATATTTGTGATAGCTAACACTTACATAGTGTTTACTCTTTGCCAGGTACTGTTCTGTGACTTTATACATATTAATTTTAATTGTCATAAAACCCACAGATGTGGATGATATTATTTCCATTTCGCAGATGAGGAGACTGAGGCACAGAAGTAACTTGACCAAGGTCCCACGGCTTGTAAGCAGTGGAGCCAGGATTCCTAACCTGGAAGCCTAGCTCCAGGGGCCCTGCTCTTAATCACTACTATGCCCTCACTGCTTGTAAGAAGACAAACTAGTCATCCTTCAGTAAAACCCAGATGCAGTCCATGTTTTTATAGTAGGGACCTATCTTTCCAGTCTGTTTTTTCTGCATATATCTCTTTTACGGTCTTTTTTTTTTTTTTTAAGATTATTTATTTATTTATTTATTTGAGAGAGAGAGAAACAGCATGAGAGGGGAGAGGGTCAGAGGGAGAAGCAGGCTGCCCGCTGAGCTGGGAGCCTGATGTGGGACTCGATCCCAGGACTCTGGGATCATGACCTGAGCCGAAGGCAGTCGCTTAACCAACTGAGCCACCCAGGCGCCCTACGGTCTTTTTTTTTTTTAAGATTTTATTTATTTGTTTGTTTGAGAGAGAAAACATGAAATGCACGCACACAAACAGGGAGGGAGGGCAGAAGGAGAGAGAGAGGCTCTCAAGCAGACTCCCTGCTGAGCAGGCAGCCTGATGATGCAGGGCTCCATCTCACGATGCGGAGATCATGACCTGAGCCCAAACAAAGAGTTGGAGGCTTAACCAGCTGAGCCACCCAGGCGCCCCACCTCTTGTACATTCTAACAAACATGATCATCCTATCTAGATTGTTTTGTGGAATCATTTTCTTACCTCATTAAAAATGCATGCAGTATTTTAAAATCAGCATGTAATACTCTACTCTGTAGGTGTTGGCAGTACCATAATTATTAAACCTGTTACCTATCAGTGGACTTTAAACTGTCTCCAGTTTTTGGTTACAGACCCTACTGTCACAGAAATTCTGAAAAACTAAATGTTTATACTCATCTGTGATTGCTTCCCTTGGACTCCATCCATTCTCCTCTTCTCCCTTCCCAGGTCCATCTTCTTACAGTCTCTTCTGTCTGTTGAACCCCTTCCCCCGCCAATGAAGCCCTTCCTTACAATGTTGTCGCCACCTCCCCGACCACCTCCCTCTTCACTGCTAAATCCTGACAGCTTCCAACAGCGGATTCTGATTCTTGCTCCCCCCCACTCCTACTCCTCTAAGGTCCTTAGTAACCTCTGATTGTTGAAACCCTCTTTGTACTTTTCATTCTACCTCTCAGTAGCATTTAGTACTTTGCATTAGGGCAGGACCTTAGTTTTCATACTCTTCTCTCTCTTGGTTCTCCTCCTACCTCTCTGACTGCTTCTTACTAGGCTCTCTCCTGGGTTATTTGAGTGGTCCCTAGACTTTTGGATTTTTCACTCAGTTAAAAAGAAAAAGTAGAGAACAACCCACATGGGTTGTCAGCTTTTAATTTTGCTAAATGACATTGGAAAAAACAGTAGAATTTCATTTCACGAAGTGAGTTTTTTTTAACATAAAGAAACTTAGAAGGATATAATACTCAATTAAAAGGTAGTACTTTAAATTTAGCTTTATGAAAACCTCATTTCATCATCCTTTTTTTTCCTCATTTCACTGAAGACCAGTGAAAAGTTGATCATTAACTAATGCCAGACTTTAGACTGGTGTTTGGAAACTACTGCTCTCTCCCCAGGGGTTTCTCTCTCTTCCCTCTGTTTTCAGTTTTAACCTACTTTGTGTCTTAATGCTTCCCAGATTTACATCTTGCTTTCGGACTATTCTCCTCAGTTTCATCTTTCTGGAGGAAAAAATTCTGATCATGAAAGTAAAACTTGCCTACCATAGCAAATTTGGAAACACAGGAAAATGTAAAGAGAACATAAAAATCACTAATAATTCTATGACCCAGTGATAATTGTCGTGATGTTTTCGGTATTTGCCAGCTGTTTTCTGTGTTGCTCTCTCACACATGCATGCACACACCTCAGGATCAGTTTTAAGAATCAAATTCATGATCACTTCTTCCCACACTGCTGGATCTGTTTCTCCTCATGTACTTCTTAAATCAGTTACTAATATCGCCATCTCGTTAGATAACTAAGCTAGAACCACTGAAGACTTACCTCATCCTTTATTTCAGCACATCTATTTGATCACAAAGTCCTTTGAATTTCTCCCTCATAGCTCTTGAATTTGTTTCTTTCTCCATTGTCACATTTTTTGTGTAGACCTTCCTTATCTCCTCCCTGGATTATCACAGCAACAAATAAATCAGTTGTCTAATCTCTTCCTTCTTCCCAATGTATCCACCATGTACCTTCAAAGTGCTCGCTCTAAAATACACACCAGATATGATACTCTTCTACACAAAACTATGCCTCCCAAGAGAAAGCCCAAACTCCCTATTGTCACATTGAAAGCTGTTCTTAAGCCCTTTTTCATTTGGCCTCATCTCCTCACGTGTCGATGATATTCATGTTACTAATGAGTTCCATTGTGCGTTTTATCAACTAGCCAACTAAGCTTTTACTTTTGTAGTGTAGTGTAATGAAGGTGTCTCATAAAAACCTAGCCATCGATCGAATCCATTCTGGGATGACATAGAGTGTTTTACCTGTGTAACTTTTACTCTTTACCACAGTTACCAAGGAGCTTGTTAGCTGGATGAGAGGCCATGAGTCATCAGTGTTTTCGATCTCTGTGCATGCCTCAGGGAGATACGCCATCACTACTTCTTCCGACACGGCCCAGCTATGGGACTTGGATACCTTTCAGAGGAAAAGAAAGCTGAATATTCTACAGTCTGTGGGTATCCAAAAGGTCAGTGGAGGTGGGGCGCATCTTGGTCTGTTGTGCTTCTCAGACCAGTTTCTTGGTCAGCAGGATTTATAGATGATAGAAGAGTAGTGAATGATTCACTTTGTCCGACAAACTGTGTTCTCCTAACCAGCCACACGCAAAGCCGAGTGGCCCACGGGATTGAAGATGTTGCCTGTGGCTACAGTTTATAACTTACTGAGTTTTTGTCTTAAAAAATTTCAAACATAAATTTGTAAGAGTTTCAAAGTGAACCCATGTGCACCATTAGATTCTACCATTAACATGTTCCTATATTATCCTTTACTGTACTTATGTCCCTATACTGTATTATGGATCTATCCATTTTCTGTCCATTTATTCTTTTTCTTTTTCATTTTAAGTGAATTGTGATGTCAGTATACTTGCCCATAAATACTTAAGCCTGAATTTAATTGACTAGGGCTCAGTATTTGCTGATGTGAAATTTATATATAATGAAATGCACAAATCTTAAGTATTCATTTGTTAAGTTTTGTCAAATACATACACTTTTGTAACCTGTGCAGACCTATTACTACCATCATCCCAGAAAGTTCTCTTCTATCCCTTCCCAGGGAAGCACTGTCCTGATGTTTTTCTACCGTAGATTAGTTTTGTCCTAAAATTTCAAATAAATAGAGCTAGTCAGTAATGGTATGTGTAAAGCTTTTCTCCTTCCGTGTGATGGTTTTGAGATTCATCCATGTTTTTGGACATAGCAGTAGTTCATTCCTTTTTATTGTTGATCAGTATTCCATTGTATACATATATCACTTTTTAAAAAATATACACTTCTATTGCTTTTTTTTAAGCTTCTAAGGCTTAATTTTTTTTTTCCATTTGATTAGCCTAATACTATTTTTGGGATTGTCTGAGTCTCCCGTGTGATTCATTCTATTGCTTCAGGTTATATTATATGCGCAGTATTGCTTTTAATATCTTGGTCATTAACGTGAACAGCTAGCAGTGCATGTCAACCAGAAATTTATTTTGTAGTCTCTATGGAAATCTCAGAGTTCTTTAGATTGCCTTTAATAATTTAAAAAAGATAAAAGTTGTAGTCAGCTTATTCTTCAGGGGGTTAGGCCAAATATCTTAGTAGGTCTTTTCTTCTTTAATTGCTTCAGCACTAAATTGAATTCTAAATTCCAAAGAAGAGCATATTGGGAAATGAACCCACAATGGAAATAGAGTTATGAAACAGTGACACAAAAACCATCTGTTCTTTTTACCATGAAATTAAAATTACTAGATGCTGGATCGTTGCCAATTCTAACCCTGCTTGGTCATTTAGACATTTTAGTTTAAAAGATAGGACTCTAAATGTTAGCAATATGAGAATAAAAGTTAGAAAATATATGTATCGTATGCAGTATGCATATAGGTATATTGTTCTAAAATAATAGAACATCATAGTCTCTACATTACCTGCAAACTTTTTCTCAAAGGACCAGATAGTAAATATTCTTGGTTTTGCAGACTAAGAGCAAAATTGAGGATATTAGGTATATACTTATTTAACCATCTACAATGAAATAATTTTGAAGTGTAAAAACCATTCTTAGCTCCTGGGCTATACAAGGACTGAAGAGGCCAGATTGTTGTCATTCCTAGCTTATTCTATTGAAAATAGGAAGTAATTGTAAACTAATCTTATTCTTACCAAGTTTTTGCTAAATCTGTTTTTCTTCCAGTTTCTGATTCTGTATTTTAAAGAGAACTTTTGTGACTTTTTGTGTGTGTGTGTGATACATGGTGACAAATGATGCCGTGAGTCTCGTTTTATGATGGCTCCTTTTAATCTACAATAGTCTTCTGCTGGGGCACTGGGGTGGCTCAGTCGTTTAAGCGTCCGACTCTTGATTTTGGCCCAGGTCATGATCTCAGGGTGGTGAGATCAAGCCCTGCTTTGGGCTCTGCCCTCAGTGGCGAGTCTGCCTAAGATTCTCTGCCGCCCTGTCCCTCTGCCTCCCCCCTCGCCCCCCAGACACGTGCCCTCTCTCTCTCTCTCTCTCAAATAAATAAAGCTTTAAAAATAAAATAGCCTTCTACCATTTTTCCCATGACATTATTATTTATTCATTTATTTATCTTGAGAGCAATCAGGCCAGTTGTCCTGGAAAATGCCCCAAATTCTGAATTTGTCTTACTGATCATCATTATGTCATTTAACTTATTCTTTCATTTGTATTTCTAGTAAAGCCAGAAGTTAAGTCTAAAGTTTCCAGTAGATTCCCGCTCAGCGCTGTCGACGAGCTCTTCGCCTGATGTGTAGGAGGCACATGTAGCCTCACGTGTCTCAGGGTTGGCCTCAGGACGGAGTGTGATAG
Organism: Mirounga angustirostris; assembly: GCF_029215605.1. NCBI lineage: Eukaryota > Metazoa > Chordata > Mammalia > Carnivora > Phocidae > Mirounga > Mirounga angustirostris. The sequence goes on along the minus strand of NW_026991712.1, from coordinate 17,209,446 downwards.
CTGATCCCTAGCACCTGCCCGCTAGCACCTGCTGTGCTGTAGCAGGTGCTTAGAACCGGCGCCGCGGCAGCTGCTGATGCTTCTGCTCTTGTCCGCTGTTCTTACCTGTTACCTGGTCCTACTGTGGGATTATCTCAGTGCACTTAGTTATCCTTTTAAAAAGCTGTAAGGTCACTGTTCTGTCTCTTTTGAACTACATGAAATAGATGAATAATACCTCATTAGCAATTCAGAAACCCAAAAGTTTTCAAATAACTCACTTGGCGGCAAAATCCGATCTTGCCTGAACTCATTTGGCAGCAAAACCTGAACTGAACTGACAGGGGCTGAAATGTTAATATGTTTGAGTCATAGAGTGTTGCCTCGGGTCACCCAGGGGTTCTACATACTGTTACAGAATATACATCATATTACCTTTCCAGATCGGAAGTAATTCTGAATTCTGGAACACATCTAACACCAAGGGTTTCGGAAAAATAACTGTGGACCTTTGATTTCAAAATGTTTTTCTTTTTTTTTTTAAGATTTTATTTATTTCAAGAGCGAGAGAGCACATGCGTGAGCAGGGGGAGGGGCAGAGGGAGAGAGAATCTCAAGCAGACTCCCCGCTGAGCATGGAGCCCAGTGCAGGGCTCGATCTCACCACCCTGAGATCATGGCCTGAGCCAAAATCAAGAGTCAGGCGCTCAACCAACTGAACCACCCAAGCGCCCCTGATTTCAAAAATGTTTTTAAAGAACCTATCATTCCAACATTTTTCCACTGGTTTTTGTACCTGGCAATAGGAATAATCAATACCAATAGCAATAGATACCAATTGTTGAATATTTACTATGTACCTAACATTTTGTTTAGTTATTTTTAAACTTAAATAATCCTAAAAGTAGATACTACTCTCATTTTACAAATGGGGAATCTGAAGTTCAGAAATATTAAGTAATGTGCCCAGTGTCACATAGCTTTCCAAAGATTTGTGGTTTGAATCTAAGCCTGTCTTATTCCAGAGTCACTCCATTATACCATACTGCCTCTTGGATAAGCCAGTTACACCTCTTCATATTAGTAAATTTTGATTATTTTGTTGATGTTTGAGGTAGAATGTTTAAATTAAATATTTAGTTTGGGATTTTTGAATAAATCCTAGGGTATCTGATTACCATGGTTCAGTATGTATTGGAAAAGGTTTAGTGATGGATATGAGATAACATTTAACAAAGAACGTGTTACTAAACTTAGTTTAGTCTCTGTATACAGTGGGTGCTCACTAAATTTCTGCTGAATTGTGCATTTGACTTAACTTGCTCTTTATTACCGTACTGAACTCTCAACCTGAAAAGGTATATTGTTCTAAAATAATAGAACATCATAGTCTCTACATTACCTGCAAACTTTTTCTCAAAGGACCAGATAGTAAATATTCTTGGTTTTGCAGACTAAGAGCAAAATTGAGGATATTAGGTATATACTTATTTAACCATCTACAATGAAATAATTTTAAAGTGTGAAAACCATTCTTAGCTCCTGGGCTATACAAGGACTCACATCCCTCTCAAAGTGAGTTGGAAAGCCTAGCATTTTCATATTTTATGAGGAAAAACTGCAGCCCTACCCTTTTACCCAACCCTTCAAAAAGTATATTTTGTTAGTGCTTTTAAATTTTTTTTTTTTAAAGATTTTATTTATTTATTTGAGACAGAGAGAATGAGAGACAGAGAGAGAGCATGAGAGGGAGGAGGGTCAGAGGGAGAAGCAGACTCCCTGCCGAGCAGGGAGCCCGATGCGGGACTCGATCCTGGGACTCCAGGATCATGACCTAAGCCGAAGGCAGTCGCTTAACCAACTGAGCCACCCAGGCGCCCTTAAATTTTTTTTCTAAGCTTTTTATGATTGTCAAGAGATGACACTATCTAAATAATGACATGATTCATTAGGAACAATTTTATAATCATTAAAATCTGCAATTAAAATCACAAATCTAGTAATGAATAATCATGTAGGCAATAATCTGTCACAGCTATTCCCCTAAAATAGCAGTTGGTGTTCATTAACTTTTAAGCTTTTGCTTCTTCCAGTAGGAATAAACTTTATTACTTTTCTAGAAAAATATTGCTAATTATAATAAAAATATTAAGTCACTTTTTTCAACATTGGCTTTCAAACAGTGTTTCAGTGCATTGATTATAGATCACAGTGTATTTATCGCATATTCTTTCAATAAGACTTTTCTATTATAAATCTTCCTGAATCTGTTGGCAGTCTACCAGAGATTGTCTTTGACAAAGCGAGCCAAGGACAAAAGCGAGTGTTGAATCAGGCAAGGACAGCAGTCAAATTAGCATTTTTTATTGTGCCTTATTACCATTAACACTGAGTAGATTGTTTTAATTAACCAGTAAGTCCCATCATGCATTATGTATGTGTGTATGCATGCATTGTGGTTTTTTAGCACTATTTACTATTTTAAAAGATACTGTTGTATGTATATGAGAAAAGTAGTTTGTGATAATAGCCTTCAACTATTGTTATAAAAATTACAGGTTTCTTGGGGTGCCTGGGTGGCTCAGTCAGTTGAGCATCCAACTCTTGATTTCGGCTCAGGGCTGTGAGATGGAGCCCTGTGTCGGGCCCGCGCTGGGCATGGAGCCTGATTAAGATATTCTCTCCCTCTGCCCCTCCCTCCACCTCTAAGGAAAAAAAACAACAACAAAACTATTAAAAATAATTAGGGGTTTCAATTCCTGTGAAGTTTTTATAGTAATATCATTAACTATTAGAATCATTTCTTAACTGTATATATACATAGTAGGCTAAGTGACAACACAAATTAGATGCAAGGTTGCAGAAGTATTTCATTTAGGTGCCTTATTGATTCATTATGTTTGTAACGCTGGAGAAAGCTGCGGTAGATTTGGTGTTGAGCCTGCTTTTCCCCTGGCCATTTTCGGTCTGCCCCCTCTCATTACCGTGCTGACAGCCTCCAGATTGTAAATACTCCAGAGACATTCCAGTGTTCGAGATGTTGAACACTTCATCCCCAAAGAATGTAGCATTTCAGAGAAAACAGGCCTCCTTCTGACACTAGTAAATGGTGAAGGTGTGTGACCAATCAGGGGTCGGAATAAGAGGCTGCAAGTTGTTCAAGGTGTTCTGCCTCCTCAGTGAGTCCCTGTTCCTCTCCAACACAAGACCAAATCATATATTCTTAAAAAAAGAATAAAGCTTGTAAAGACAAACTGGCGGAAACAAGGACGAAATATATTCAAATATGAAGTATTACAGTAAGCTGTTTTGCAGTTAAGAAGGCTATTCTCGGTGGGAATCAAAGAATAAAGAGCTGGAGATGTAACTAAGGATTTAACCATGTGAAATGTCCCAGGCTATTTGGGGAGATTATTTTGAGAAGATGGGCAGGAATATGGTATTCCTAGGGCACAGGTTTCTTCCATTTTCTTTCCTTCTTTCTTTTTCCTTCCCTCCCTCCCTTTGTGTGCTTTACAGAAATGACACACAAAATCATACTGGAGGCCATTGAAATTCTTACGAGAAAATGGTGAATTTTAACTAAAACTTTGTATTATCAAAAGTCAGCATTGTGTAGAGCTTATGTAATAGAAAAATAGAAAGTGGTATTTCCAACTTTGATATCAGGTTCAGTCACAATTGTCCATTGCACAAAGTGAGTCACTAATAAAACATCATAAATAATGCTCAACAAACTTTTGTATACATTTATCTTAAAGCACTTTGCTGATTTTTTTCTTCCAAAGGATTAGCTCTTAGAAGCAGATTGACTAGTTCAGAAGAGTTATGTATTTTCAAGGCTGTTGAGATACATTATATAGTATCTGTAGCCAGTTTTTATTACCAGCATCCCAGTAGGACAATGCCTGTGTCCTACACTCTCACCAACATTTAATATTTGTAATCTTTATGAGTAGTTAGTATTTCATGTCATTTTATAGTAGTAAGTAGTTTATAGAGTACATATGTTAGCGTATGTATTTATGTATGTTATTTTTAAAGTCAATTTGATACATATAAAATGCTATCAATATTTACACTTGAATCTTCTATAAGGTTAAATATTTTAAAATTGTTACTTTGTATTTTATGAATTACCTAGTCATTTTAGTCCCCGATTTTTTTTAAGAGTTTTTATTTTATTTATTTGAGAGAGAGAGAATGAGAGAGAGAAAGAGAGAGAGCATGAGAGAGGGGGAGGGTCAGAGGGAGGAGCAGACTCCCCGCCGAGCAGGGAGCCCGATATGGGACTCGATCCCAGGACTCCAGGATCATCACCTAAGCTGAAGGCAGTCGCTTAACCAACTGAGCCACCCAGGCGCCTGGCTTTCAGGTTATTTTAGAAACTTACTGTTTTTATACCTCATTCTTCATTGGGGCATGCATTCTCTCTCTCATCAGTCTTTTTTTAAGTTTTATTTAAGTAATTTCTACATCCCACATGGGGCTTGAACTTATGATCCCAAGATCGAGTCGCACCCTCCTCCAACTGAGCCACCCAGGTGCCCCCCCAATTTTTTTATTTAAAGGGTTTTACCTTTTCCTTTCAGTTTTATAATAGTATATGAGATATCAGTATTATCCCATCGTATGTCATAAATGTATATTTTTTCCAGTTTAAGAAAAAGTAATTTTTTAAAACAAAAATTGACAACTTGTGGGTCGCCTGGGTGGCTCAGTCGTTAAGCGTCTGCCTTCGGCTCGGGTCAGGATCCCAGGGTCCTGGGATCAAGCCCCACATCGGGCTCCCTGCTCTGCGGGAAGCCTGCTTCTCCCTCTCCCACTCCCCCTGCTTGTGTTCCCTCTCTCACTGTGTTTCCCTCTGTCAAATAAATAAATAAAATCTTTAAAAAAAAATTGACAACTTGTATAATTTTAAATATAAAGAGGGCTATGGGCTATATGAACAATAACTGTTTTTCTCCCTCTTTAGGTTTTCTTTTTACCATTAAGTAATACCATCCTCAGCTGTTTTAAAGATAATTCCATCTTTGCCTGGGAATGTGATACTCTTTCTTGCAGATATCAATTACCAGCTCCACCTGAAAGTTCTAGTATATTATACAAAGTATTTGCCGTGACCAGGTAATGTGCATTTCACTTTTTTTTTAAGTTTATTTATTTATTTTTAAGTAATCCCTATACTCAGTGTGGGGCTCTAACTCATGACCCTCAGATCAAGAGTCATACACTCCTCCAACTGAGCCAGCCAGGCACCCCAAATGTACATTTAAAAAAATTTGTATTTTATTTAAATTCAGTTAACATATAGCGTATTATTAGTTTCAGAGGTAGAGTTCAGTGATTTATCAGTTGCATATAACACCCAGTGCTCATCACATCACGTGCCCTCCTTAATACCCATCATCCAGTTACCCCACACCCCCACCCACCTCCCCTCCAGCAACCCTCACTTTGTTTCCTAGAGTTAAGAGTCTCTTATGGTTTGTCTCCCTCTCTGATCCAAATGTACATTTTTAAAATACTGAGAATTTAAGAAATCTAGCTTCTAGGAAAATATTACAAATTTTCATTATCTCACTCATATGAGAAAATTTTCCTTCAAACTTATATATGTTCTGTAGAACTTTTTAACTTATTTTGGCAAATTTCAAATGTACGCAAAAATATAAAAATACAGGAAACCCTAATTATAGCGTTCTCATTAGCTGTAATAACTTATAGCCACTTTTATTTTATCTATAACTCAACCTGTTACTACCTCCTACTACCTACTGCGTTGCTTTAAAGCAAAGCCCAAGCAGGATCATTTCATCCGTAAATATTTCAGTGTGTATCTCTGAAGGAAAGGGTCCTTTTTGGAACATAACCATAGTACTATTGTCACTTTTCTTTTTCAAGTTTTTATTTAAATTCCAGTTCATTAACCCTTTTATCACACTTTTTAAAAATGAATAATTTCTGGGGCACCTGGGTGGTTCAGTTGGTTAAGCATCTGCCTTCGGCTCAGGTCACAATCCCAGGGTCCTGGGATCGAGCCCTGCATCGGTCTCCCTGCTCTGCGGGAGAGTCTGCTTCTCTCCCTCCCTCTGCCCCTCCCTCCACTCATGCTCTCTCTCTCGCTCACCGTCTCTCAAATAAATAAATAAATCTTTTTAAAAAAATGAATAATTTCTTAATATTGTCAAATATCTAGTCTTTGTTCAAATCAGGAACCAAACAAGGTTCACACAGTGTCTTGGATGATATATCCCTTTTTTAATGTTTTCCTTGCAATTTATTTGTTAAGGAACTGGTCATTTGTCCTATAGCACTCTCTGTATTTCAGGTTTTGCTTTTTGCATCCCTGCATTGGTGTTTAATATGATCCTCTTTTGTCTATGTTTCTTGTATACTGGTCATACCTATATTTCCTGTAAATTGGAGGCTTGGTCTGATTCAGATTTGATTTGGGGTCAGGAAGACATGATAATGATAGGTGGTTTGTGTACTTTCATCAGACGAACACTTCTCTTGTGATATTAGTGGCCATCGATGATCATGACCTAGAATGAGTATTGCATTAGAGGTTAGCAAAATGGTGCTATGCTAATTCTGTCATTCCTTTTTCCCTTATTTACTAGAAACCTTCTATAGAAAGGAACTTCTTCTCATCAACTCTCTGGTTACTAGTTAGTTGCAAAGGAAAGGCAGGATAAATGCTTGATTTCCCTGTCTTTAAAAAAAAAATTTTTTTTTTAAAGTAGGCTCCATGCCCAGCATGGAGCCCAATGTGGGGCTCAATCCACAACCCTGAGATCAAGAGTCAGACTAAGTTTAACCAACTGAGCCACCCAAGTGCCCCTCAAAATTTTTTTATGAAAAATAATGGGTTGGTTTATTAGCATCTTTCAGAGGTGGTCAATGAAGGCTTTGCCTTTAATCTTTGTGAATGAATGATTTAAACATAGTCGACATGATTTAATCCATTGACATTATTCTTAGTGATGCTCCAGTTCTCTCATCTTTGGCCACTGGGATCCTTTCAAGTTGGCTCTGAGCCCCTTTGATAAAACTCCAGTTGTCTGTTTTGAATGCTCTCATTCTTTCTCATCTGACGAGATATTCCAGGCTTATCTTACACATTTTCTGTCCCAAACCTGGAATTGGCCATTTTTCTAAAGCGCCTGGGTTCGTTTTAGTGGGTAATGATATTTCAGAACCTAACCTGGATGCTAGGGGTACTCCTTGTGACTGATTCGGTCATTGTCTCTAGGCCTTTTCAGTGGAAGAGCTAGAAAATATATGTTATTTCCTTATTTTCTCTCACCCTCTTCTAAGCCATGAATAAATCCCATCAGTTGCACCAAATGAGATCTTAACTTGGTCTGATCTTGTGCATTGTCACGGCTATTACCTACTCCAACTACCCTGGTCTCTTTCAGACTCCTGTAATAGTCTCCTTGTTTTCAACTTCATTTCATTTCATTTCCTTTTTTTTTTTTTTTTAAGATTTTATTTATTTAGAGAGAGAGAGAACATGAGTGGGGAGGAGAGGGAGAAGCAGGCTCCCCGATGAGTAGGGAGCCCAATGTGGGACTCAATCCCAGGATCCTGGGATCATGACCTGAGCCAAAGGCAGATGCTTAGCTGACTGAGCAACCCAGGTGCCCCTCAATTCCATTTCCTAAAGTCAGTCTCTACATAGCAGATAGAGTGGGGGGTTTCGGGGTTTTTTTGTTTTTTTGTTTTTTTAATTTTTTTTTAAGTAGGCTCCATGCCCAGTGTGGAGCCCAATGCGGGGCTTGAACTCAGGACCCTGAGGTCAAGACCTGAGCTGAGCTGACTGAGCCACCCAGGCGCTCTGATAGAGTGGTCTTTTTAAGTCATAAGTCAAATCGTGACACTTCCCTATTGAACTCCCTTGAAAGGCTTTCCCTTGTATTTAGAATAAAACCCAAACTCCCCATAATATCCCTGAGGCCTCTGTCATCTGGCCTTAGTTTTCCTGTCTTTCCTCCTGTTTCCTTTTCCTGTAACACAATTCCAGCCACACTTGAGTGTGACTTCTCTCTCTTCCTTAGGTGGCTGACCTTATTCCTTTCTGAACACTCACGTGTCAACCAGTCTGGAATACCAACCAGCATGAAATTCTTCCTCCGAATCATCCCTTAACTGGCTCATTCACATTTTTTAGGGAGCAGACCTTCCTCCTTTCCCAACTCTATAACTCCCATCTCATTTTGTAGTTCTTTATAGAACTATCATCAGCTGAGATCAAGTTCATTTTTTTGCTTCCCTTCCTCTAGACTAAAAAATTCCACAAGAGCAGGGATCCCACCTGCCTTGTTCACCATTGTGTCCCTGGTGCCTGAGATGATACCTGGCTTGTAATAGACACTTTACAAGTCCTTGGTGAATGAATGAGCAACAGCATTGCAAGTTAATACAGCTTATTCTTCTCGTACCTTATAAAAGTAGCTTGCTTTGAGCAGGAAAAAAAAGTTGGAGTTTTTGGGTTTTTCATGTATCGGTGCTGTACCAACTCAGTATAGTCCTGTGTGAAATATAGGAAGTTGGATTGAGATTATGCTATAAAAGATAAATGTTACTCAGAAATCCTCAATCAAGTCATCAAACAAGTACTTGTTAAGCTGGTGTCTTAGTACAATAGGTAAAAAAATATATATATGCTGTAAACCTGAGCTTTCCTGTATGGTAGCCACTGTATGCATGGGACTATTTAGTAAAAATTAAATGAAATTATTTTATTTCCTCAGAAGCATTAGCCACATTTCAAGTTCTCAGTCACATGTGGCCAGTAGTGAGCATATTGGGCAGCACAGATAGAGAACATTTCTATCCTGTTGGATCATATTGGACAGTACTGCTGTAAACAGTCCACTTAGTTGTACTTTCTCACCTTTTGTTCTGCAGAGATGGTCGAATCCTGGCCGCTGGAGGGAAATCAAATCATCTTCACTTGTGGTGCTTGGAAGCTAAACAGCTATTCAGAATTATTCAGATGCCTACTAAGGTTCGAGCCATCCGCCACCTAGAATTTCTCCCTGATAGTTTTGATGCTGGTTCCAATCAGGTTAGTAATATAAAGGTAGGACATTGTATAATTTCTGAACCATCTTTGCTCTTGTACCGTGATTATTACAAGGACTTGAAATTGCTAAGATTATGAAGAGTCTAAAATTGAAAAAAATTTACATTATTAGGTTCTGTATATTACTGACAATTAACCCTTTTTCTAAAATCAGTATACTTTAAATTTATGTCATGCTTTATGGTTTACTGGGTGCTTTAGCATGTTATTTTTTATTTGCGTATAGGGAAGGTATTCTCACCATTAAATAGACTGACATTAAAGCTTAGAATCATTAAGTGACTTGTCAACCTTCCTATTAATTGTAAGGATTAAAGGGGGGAGTAGAATTAAAGTTTTCTCTATGTTGTACTGTTTTGTCTACCATAACTTGTTGCCTGAGTTTTATGAAGCATGTTTTCTTTGTATCTTGCCTTAGTTTACAAAATATTCCTCCCTCTACATACTATTTTGTAAAAATTTTCTTTGCTTATGTATTTTATTCATTTTTTTAAAGTAGACTCCACGCCCAGCATAGGGCTTGAACTCATGACCCTGAGATCAAGAGTCACATTCTCTATGGATTGAACCAGCCAGGCATCCTCATACCATTTTTCTTTTTAATAGTTGAGTAGTCAAACCTTAACTTTCTTATTTTAAATTGACTGTTTTGAGTCGCGTACTTTAACAAGTTATATATAACTCATGACCCTGAGATTAAGAGTTGCATGCTCTGCCAGCCGAGCCAGCCAGGTACCCCAACTTAAATTTTTTGAATAGATAATGCATTTACAAGGTTGAAAACATAAAAAATAAATAAATAAAAAGACAATGAAGTGAAATCTCTTATTCTTCTCTCCCATTTGCCCAGTTACTCACTCTCCATAACTACTGTTGTTATAACACTCCTGTTTCTCCCACTTTCTTATGCAGCTTTGCACCTTGCTTTTCTTCACTTTTTTTTTTTTTGGCTTTTCTTCACTTAATTATTGACCTTGAAGATGGTCAGTAGAGAACTTCATTTTTTTTTTTTTTTTTTACAGCTGCACAGTATTTCATAGTTTTTTAACCAGTGCTTTGTTATTGGGCACTTAGCCTGTTTTTAGTCCTTCTTTATTACAAATAATGGTGCACTGAGGGGTGTCTGGGTGACTCAGTTGGTTAAGCGTCTGCCTTCGGCCCAGGTCATGATCTCAGGGTCCTGGGATCGAGCCCCACATTGAGCCCTCCGCACTCAGCAGGGAGTCTGTTTCTCCCTCTTCCTCTGCCCCTCCCCCTGCTTGTGTTCTCTCTCTCTCTCTCAAATAAATAAAATCTTAAACAAACAAACAAATAATGGTGCACTGAATAACTTTTTGCACACACCATTTCATACATCCTCTCCATAGGATAAAATCCCAGAGTTGAAATAGTAGTATTAGGATTATGTGCATCTGTAATTTTAAGGATCTTGCCAAATTGCCCTCTAGAAAGGTTGCATCAGCTGTGAGTGAGGGGGTTTCCTACAGCCTGACCCAACAGAAGAGATTGCCACCTTCAGACTGTCTCCAGCCACTTCCAGGCTGTCGTCTTTCATGTAGCAAGTGACATCAGCATCTCGTGCAGTCCATGGTGGCACAGCTTGCCAGCTCCGGCATTGGGGAAAGAACCCATGCGTAGACAAGGCAGTAAAGGGGTCTGTTGTGTATTGACTTACGCTTTTTTAGTACATGTTTTCAGTTTTTCAAATTACGTGAATTAAAACTAAGTTTTTCCCCCTTTAAAAGCTAGATTCCTTCTTACCCTTCCTTGCAGCCCACAGACTTTCTTTTCTCCATTCCCCAAGTGTTACACCTGCCAGAGTCAGGTTTATGTAGGGGCAGCAGGACAAATGCTAGTTCTGATCAAGCTGTGGGGATGGTAAAGGAAAACAAACGCTCCCCCCTCCTTGCCTCTGACAACTAGAGTGGAGGTCACAGTTAAGGACTGTCTAATCATCTGTATTCCCTCTGAAGGGATTAGTACAGATGCTCCCTGCCATAGTCTCTCAGGATGGGCACCTTGCTGGTTCTGGTCAGAGTCAGGCTTATCTGGACCTCAATAGGGCTAATGTACATGAGCCATAATTAGAGATTTTGAAATACATGATGGCTCTTTGCGAATATAATCTCTGACAATCTTCCCCCCCAACAAACAAAAAAAAACCCTCCATATATAGCTACATACACATATGTATGTGTAAATGTGTATAGTTTGATGTTTAGGGAGTTGACTTTTTTTTAAATTGAGTTATAATTGACATAAAATGTTAGCTTCATAATGATTCGATATTTATATACATTGTGTAATGATCACTATAATAAGTCTAGTTAATGTCTGAGACATTGGACTTTTAAATGTGTTTTTGGAACTCATATATTGTTTCTCTCTACTCTTAGGTTCTTGGAGTGCTAAGTCAAGATGGTATAATGAGATTTGTTAATATACAGACTTGTAAACTTCTCTTTGAAATTGGGAGCCTTGATGAAGGAATTAGCTCATCAGTAATTAGCCCACATGGACGGTACATTGCATCTATTATGGAAAATGGAAGTCTGAACATATATTCAGTTCAAGCTCTAACACAAGAAATAAATAAGGTATGTTATCAAGTAAAGAATATCATGGGTTTTGTTTTATTTAGTTTTTAAGATTTTATTTATTTATTTGACAGAGAGAGACACAGTGAGAACAGGAACACAAGCAGGGGGAGTGGGAGAGGGAGAAGCAGGCTTCCCGCGGAGCAAGGAGCCCAATGTAGGGCTCGATCCCAGGACCCTGGGATCATGACCTGAGCCGAAGGCAGCCGCTTAACCAACTGAGCCACCCAGGCACCCCTATTACGGGTTTTTTTTAAAGATTTAAATGTTGTATCATCAAAAATAAAATCTTGGGGTGCCTGGGTGGCTCAGTCAGTTAAGCATCTGCCTTCAGTTCAGCTTATGATCCCAGGGTCCTGGGATCAAGCCCTGCATTGGGCTCCCTGCTCAGCGAGGAGTCTGCTTCTCCCTCTGTGCTTTCCCTTCCTCTCTCTCTGTCTCTCAAATAAATAAATAAAATATTAAAAACAAACAAACAAAAACAAAAAAATATAATCTTTATGCTCTGATTTTCTAAATTCCTTGGACCTTATCCATACTTCTGGGTTTTGTTTTGTTTTTTTTCCTCTTCCTCCCAAAGCCACATCTCTATGCTTTTTTTCTTTCCTCCATGGTTTTAATTTTAAGTAATCTCCACCCCCAACGTGGGGCTTGAACTTACAACCCCAAGATTAAGATTCACATGCTCTACCGACTGAACCAGCCAGGCCCCTTCACACTTTTCTCAGCTGTGCTCCTTTCTTAAGTTGCTGCCTGCCTAACAGGCATCTGTGGGGTCCCTATCCCATTCAGCGTGCCTGTCATGATCTCCTTCCCAAAAGAGATCTTCAGTCCCAGTCTCTTCATTTCTGTCTCAGTCTTTCTTCCCATCTTATAGGTTAGAAATCTTGGAGCACTAGGACTGTTCCTGTACATCTTTAGTCAATATTAAGTCGTAGTTCTTAAATTTGAAATAATATCTATGTAAGTGTTGCCTGTTGTCCATCTCCACATTAGCTGTCCCTGTATTTGTACTCAGTAACTACTCTTGAGTTCAGTTATTTAAACCAATATACCAAAACTCAGAGGGGCGCCTGGGTGGCTCAGTCATTAAGCGACTGCCTTCAGCTCAGGTCATGATCCCAGGGTCCTGGGATCGAGCCCCGCATCGGGCTCCCTGCTCGGCGGGAAGCCTGCTTCTCCCTCTCCCACTCCCCCTGCTTGTGTTCCCTCTCTCGCTGTGTCTCTCTCTATCAAATAAATAAATAAATAAATAAATAAATAAATAATCTTTAAAAAAAAAAAAAAAAACTTGGAGCCCTCAGGGCCTCCCTCTGCCCATCAGTCCCTCTTTTATATAGCATGTTTCTAAAAATAATACTGTCATCATCATTTCTAAAATAGTGCTACTTTGGTGGCTTCCTTCCTTTTGTCTGCCACTTTAAGTCCAGACTCTAATGCCTGACTGTCAAAGTCCTCTCTAATCTTGTCTGGTCTGCCTGTCTAACTTACTTCCCCAGACTTGTAACTTCCCTCACTGTCCCCCCATAGACCCCATTCTCATTTCTACATCTGCTGCATTGTTCATTTCACCTAAAATATACTTCCCACTTCTCTTTTATGGTTATCTAGAATTTCCCCGACTTGTTGCCGAGTCTCATTGTCTGTGTGCAGCCTTGTGAGTTCTGGGGTCGTGTCATTGCCCCTGAGAGGGACTTTGTTGATCACCTGGTCTAATGATTTCCTTTTATGGAGGAAGAAGCTCATGCCTCAGCCTCATCACACAGCTAGTCATTAGCAGGGCCCGTGTTCTGTTCTTAAAATGATATAGTCTTTTTGCTATGTGTCTGCTCCTTCTTGTCCTTTTTATCTTTTTTTTTTTTTTTAGTTAGACAAGTAATAAGTGTCTTTTTTTTTTTTTTAAAGATTTTATTTATTTATTTATTAGAGAGTGAGCGAGAGAGAAACAGCATGAGAGAGGAGAGGGTCAGAGGGAGAAGCAGGCTCCCCGCTGAGCCAGGAGCCCGATGCGGGACTCGATCCCAGGACCCCGGGATCATGACCTGAGCCGAAGGCAGTCGCCCAACCAACTGAGCCACCCAGGCGCCCGACAAGTAATAAGTGTCTTAACACAGGAAAAAAAAAAAATCAAAAGATACAGATAAACAAAGAGATGAGAATCACTCAGTCTCTCCTTTCTTGGATGATTTTGAGGTGTATATTTTCCCAGGCTTTTTTGTCTATGCTTGTGAATGTAGACAGTCCGTCCTCGTTATTTATGGATTCTGTAAATGTGAATTCACCTCCTGGTAAAAATCAACAATATATATGAAATAAGTGTCTTTTAAACACAAACATACACTAAACAAAGTGACATATTGATTGGCTTATAGAAAGGCTGTGATCACTGGCTCACAGGGACCTAACTGTATTTCTCCTAGGATTGGTGATTCAGTATCACTAACTCAGTACTTGCGGCTTCTTTATAGAACAGACCTACTGTGACTAGCGAGAAACTACTCTGTGTGTGTGTGTGTGTGCACGCACATGCGTACATTTTCTTTAACCATATGGAATTAGACTCTACTGTTCTCGTAAACTTTAAAAATTTTAATAACATTATTTGCTCTTAATGGGAGTTTTCAGCTTAGCTGAATTTTGGAGGAGCTAGGTACATGTTATTAATAGAAGCGGGGAGAGATCTGAGAAAAACCAAAGTAAGAGTAAGTCAGTGACTTCCTCTCTGCTCTTTGTTAAGCAAATTAACATCATATTGACCAGAAAAGCTAGAGTATAACAGGAGGAGGATGATCTTTTTTTCTTTTTCTTTTGTACACATTACCAGTGTCTTCCTGGCTATTGAGCATACACGAATGCTCAGGTCTGTAGTTTCTATAGAACTGACCCATGTTCCATTCCTTCAAGTCCTGTTTTTTGGCTATTGGAGAATTATTGGTGCTAATTGTGCCAGTAAGTAAGCTAATTGCTACTTCTTTGTTGAAGTTTTAACACTACTAAGGTATTGGCTATGCAGGTCATATCTCAGGCCCTAACTTTTGGGAGATTGTATTTCGTGGAAGCACATGAAGTTCAAGAGAAAAAACGTGGCGCTAGAATAAAAATTTTAATAAAGATTGGGAAGAATGGATTGAGGTTAGAAAGATGGGCAATATTTAGAAGTCAGACCATTTCTAATTGCATTTCATAGATAAAGAATTGAAAAATTGAATCATAGAATAGGTGGCCATCATACTTTTTTTTGGGTCAGAGCTATTGTTATACTTGCCTTTATCCTTGTGTTTTTTCTAGATGTGAATAAATGACCATGTATCCGAGAAAAACACCATTTAAAAAATCTTATAGAAACAGTCACAACTTTAAATGCTTTTTATAATAATTTTAAAACAAAAATTTAGTATCTATGCCATGTGTGTATTGTCACATTACCTACTGTATACATTTTACAGTGTTATGTATTCATCACACTGCAGTTGGCAATAGGGAAGACTTTTTTTGAAGATTCTATTTATTTGAGAGAGAGCACGAGAGAGAGCATGAGCGGGGGGTTGGGGGGAGGGCAGAGGGAGAGGGAGAAACAGACTCCCCACCAAGCACAGACCTGACACAGGGCTCAATCCCAGGACCCTGAGATCATGACCTGAGCTGAAGTCAACCGTGTAACCCGACTGAGCCACCCAGGCACCCCAGGGAAGACTTTTTTGGACTCAGACAGTAGGCTGTAGATTTCAAAAGCAGAAGTCCTAAACCTCTGAAGATAACATGAGAAAAATCTCTGAAACCTCAAAGTAGCCTTTTAGTAGTCTATGTTATGAAAAAGGGTCAAGATGTTTGCTTTGTTCTGCTTTATTCTTTTGGGAGTGAGAGGGGAAGAGGTCAAAAAGTTTGGTATCCTTTTCAGAGAGCTTTCCTGAAGAGTGGTGATTCATTTTCATTAGACATTATCTTAGAAGATCACTGTTCTGGCTTTCATGACAATGTGAATACGAGGTACTGTGTCTAACATGTGTTTTTCTGAAATCTGATGTGTTCATTTGGACATACGGGGTCTTCCCTGTGTTGTCGTTCTCTGTTTTCATATGAAAGGAATTGACACTTTGGCTTCCAGAAAAAATTTTTAAAAATCACACATCCACCTAGTCTTTGATTTGGGTCTGGGCTAATTACTAAGGAAACTTCTAGCAATGAAGGCCTCAAACATTTAAATGGTCTGTGAAAGCCATTGTACTTTCATTAATATTTAGAACTCGGGAAGCCTGAGTTACCTTATCTGCTCATTTCCTTTGAAAAAGGAAGATCTTTTTATTTTAAAGTGGTATTATTCATAGAGAAAATGTGTTAGTGTATCATTTTCCCTTAAGTAAATTGTTGGGGCTAATTTTCTTCTTATTTTCCCATAGAAATGAGGATTAAGACTCTAAGTGGTGCTGTCCAAATTGCCCGTTAAGCTGTTGATGCCATAGGGGACTAACAGCCTTCTCTGTGGAGCCAGAGACAGAGGCAGGCGTCCCATGCCTCTAGAGGAATGTCATTTGACAAATCCCTCAGAGAAATTCACTTGAGCCCAAAGAATATTAGGGTGCTTCTCTCCCCATTCTAGGAGGGCCCTACGTCCAACTGTGCCTTCTGTGCTGATTATCACCAAACTACTAACTTTATCGCGCAAGTATAAAAAAAATGGATTGGGGCATCTGCTTTCGGCTCAGGCCATGATCCTGGGGTCCTGGGATTGAGCCCTGCATTGGGCTCCCTGCTCAGTGGGGAGTCTACTGCTCCCTCTGCCTCTGCCCCCCCACCCCCACTCATGCTCGCTCGCTCTCTCTCTCTCATGCTCTCTCTCTCAAATAGATAAATAAAATCTTTTAAAAAAATGGATATACTATGATTGAAGGCCAGCTTTCAAGGGATAATTAAATTCTCTATTGTTGTCAATCATGTATCTATTGTGTTCTTCAAAGGAATTTGGCAGAAATTTGTTTTGATTTAATGACAAGGAAACATTCTTGGTTATTTTATGTACACTTTTTGCTTGAAGAATAATGATGTATGTTAAGGCACATTATGAAATTGATCACAACAAATTTTGTAAATCCTATGTGGACAGGTCTGTTTTCCAAGGATAACCACTAGATTTTATTTTTTCCCCCTTTTAGCCACCTCCTCCCTTAGTGAAAGTGATTGAAGATTTGCCCAAGAGTAAACTGAATTCTGGTGACCTTAAGATAAAAGTAACAACAGGAAGAGTACAGCGGCCAGCAAAATCAAGGGAAAACAAAATACAAACCAGAATACTAAAGCAAGACCTGGCTGGTAGTTTTGAAAATAAAGAGGTAAGAATATATTATAGTTACATTTTTGTTTGTCATGACTCTGCTGTGGACAAGATTGATGATACCTTAGGCCATCATCACTCTTCCCTCTCTTGGAAGTTAAAGGAAAGAAGAGAAGAAAGTTGTAACTGAAATTATAATGTGCCTTCTAAATTTTTTTTTTTTTTTTTTTTTTAAGATTTTATTTATTTATTTGACAGAGAGAGACATAGTGAGAGCAGGAACACAAGCAGGGGGAGTGGGAGAGGGAGAAGCAGGCCTCCCGCAGAGCAGGGAGCTTGACGCGGGGCTCGATCCCAGGACGCTGGGATCATGACCTGAGCCGAAGGCAGACGCTTAACGACTGAGCCACCCAGGCGCCCCAATGCCTTCTAAATTTTAAGTATGTAATTAGTACATGTTTATGATTTTTAAAGAAGTCAAATAGTATAGAATTGCACTGTCCAATACGCTAGCCACTAGCCACATGGGGCTACTGAGTACCTGAGATGCGCCTAGTCTGGACTGAGATGCGCTGCATACGGCAGATACTCATCCCACATTGAAACTTTGTATAAGCAGAAGAAATAAAATATCCTGGAGTGCCTGGCTGGCTCAGTCAGAAAAGCATGTGACTCTTGATCTTGGGGTCGTGAGTTCAAGCCCCACGTTGACTGTAGAGATTACTTAAATAAGTAAATACATTTTTAAAAAAAGAATATAAACAGGGCGCCTGGGTGACTCAGTCGTTAAGCGTCTGCCTTCGGCTCAGGTCATGATCCCGGGGTCCTGGGATGGAGCCCCACATCAGGCTCCCTGCTCGGCGGGAAGCCTGCTTCTCCCTCTGCCACTCCCCCTGATTGTGTTCTTGCTCTCACTATCTCTCTCTCAAATAAATAAATAAAATCTTTAAAAATAAATAAATAAATAAATTCAGTTTAGTCAATATATGGCGTATTATTAGTTTCAGGGGTAGAATTTAGTGATTCATCGGTTGCTCATTACATATAATGCCCAGTGCTCATTACAACACATGCCCTCCTTAATGCCCATCACCCAATTATCCCATCCCCCCACCAAGCTCCCTTCCAAAAATATTGGTTAGTTTTAAAAAGCTAACTAGCAGGCACAAGTCTAGCTGTGTAAAGATTGGACAATATTGTTCCTGTTCAGGGACTGAGAAAATAGGCTGAATGATAGCTCTGAGACATGGTCTGACCTCAGCTTTCCTGAGAATTTATAGGAGGCTTTTCTGAGAAAAAGGAGGGCATGATCACAATTGACTTCTGTGAAATAAAAGAGGCACCACCATCAGGGCATCTGGCAGTGCTCTAGTGTGAGTCAAATTCGGAAATCCTACAGAAATGTGTCAGGGAGTGGGCTGCTTCTAAGCAATCCGCAGTCGGCTGTAAGGAGTAGGTCCAAGTAGAACCCTTGTTCAGGGTGAAATGCATTTTGTCCACTAATCTTGGCGTCGGGTTATGGACGGGGAAGCAGGAACTTCATCTGTATGTGGTCAAGATAAGAACAGATAAAACTCAAGCCAAACCCACCTGGGCGTTTTATCTTTGTTTACAAAGAGGTTCCAGTGGCAGCAGGTGTCTTGCAGATGACGGGAATGAATGTGTCTCTTTCCTAGATCCTGTTGCCCCAGCCTTCAGTCTCTGGCGCATGGCTCTCAAAGGGGGATCTTCATTCACCATCCTCTTGGGTTTTCCCTTCACCCCCTCTTACATTGGACTACCTGTTTTTTATGGTAAAAAAAAAGGGGGGGAGCATTGAACCAAGTCAGAAAATCTGGCTTTGAGTCTTGAGCCAAGACTTATTGATCAGGTTTGTGTCACTGAGCTCTGACCTACCCTTTTTCTCAAAGAAAAAACATCCCATCTGTTCCGTTGAGTTGTTAGCATCAAACGAGGTCATCTCTGAAAATGGCTTTATCATCCCCAAATCTATATAGTAATTTTCCATTAAGATAAAAACTGACTTAAAAGTAAGAAGGGGGAGGGGCACCTGTGGCTCAGTCATTAAGCATCTGCCTTCCGCTCAGGTCATGATCCCAGGGTCCTGGGATCGAGCCCCGCATCAGGCTCCCTGCTCTCTGGGAAGCCTGCTTCTCCCTCTCCCTCTGCCCCTGCTTGTGTTCCCTCTCTCGCTGTGTCTCTCTCTGTCAAATAAATAAATAAAATCTTAATAAAAAAAAAAAGTAAGAAGGGGGAAAAAAGTGAAAGGGTGGGGAGAGAAAGAACGAAGAAAATACCAGGACGTGTTGCTCTTGCCGCTGGGATTAGCAGGTGACAGCCCGCCGGCCACATCTGGCTCCTCCGGCTAAGAATAAGTTTCACATTTTTAAATGTTTACATTTTAAGTATCTTCATAATATCCTTGATTTTATCTCTTGACCCACAAAGCCTAAAACATTTACTCTCTGACCCTTTACAGAAAAAGTTTGCCAAACCCAGGTCTAGGGTGATACGTCATGAACTTTATCTGCTGTGTACATGTGCACTGGAGAGAGAGAGACAGAGAATAGAGTCCCATGTTGTAAAAATATTTTTTTACTGCATGTAGTGTTCTAAAATTGGAAAGCCACGGGGTACGTAGGTGGCTCAGTTGGTTGAGCATCCCGACTCTTGGTTTCAGCTCAGGTCATGATCTCAGGGTCATGAGATCGAGCCCCGCATCAGAATCCATGCTCAGCGTGGTGTCTACTTGAGATTCTTTCCCCCTCTGTCTCTGTTTCTCCCCCTGCTCATTCCTCCCCCCTCTAAAATAAATAAATAAATGAATAAAATCTTTAAATACATAAGTAAGTAAAGCTGGAAAGCCACTGTGGGCTAGACTACCTTTTCAGTTTTGTGATTATGTCACTTACTGATATTATTTATTTATTTATTTTTTTAAGAATGAGTTGTCCGATGGCTTGAACAAAAACCGTTTACAAGTCTTATTAAAAGGCTATGGTGAATATCCAATGAAATACAGGTAAAATTTACTTTCTTTCATGTTAAATCAATTTTACCCCCCAAATTTTTCTTGGTTGAAATTATGTTTTTGTTCCAGAATGTTCATTTGGCGTTCTCTTCTACAACTGCCTGAAAACCATACGGCATTTAGCAGCCTGGAAGATAAGGGTGTTCATGTGGCATTTCTCAACCTTCAGAAGAAATACCCCATCAAAAGCGGGAAACTACTCAGAGTATTACAGAGGTATGTTCGGTATATTGCAGCAATATGTGTATCTTCCTAGAGATATTTATTAATTACAAACGGGAAGATAGTAATTTTATAGTAGAGAAACTTGGCCGATACCACCTTAACTAAGTAGTCAGATTTAAAATCACCAGTAATAATACACATCAGTATGTTGTACATCACTTTTTGGTATTCTTGCCAGAAATTTATAACCTCACTCTAAAATTGTGAGAAAACATTGAGGGACAATCTATAAAATAACTATGTGGTATTCCTCAAAAATGTCAGTGTCCAAAAGATAAGAAACTGGGAGCTTCCACATTGGAAGAACCTGTGGGGACTTAGCAAAGAAATACAGTGTTGCATCCTAGATTGGCAAAACGAAAAAATGACACAGCAAAATGGGAAAAATGATAAAATCTGAATGAAGTCTGATTTAGTTAATAGCACAGTACCAATGTTAATTTCCTAGTGTTGATAATTGTACTATATTTATGCAAGATGTTAACAGAGTAATTTGAGTGAAAGGTATACAGGAACTCTCTACTGATATTACAACTTTTTGTAAACCTAAAACTATCTCAAAACAAAAGGTTTAAAAAAAAAAGGGAAACCTTGAAAGTATCAGAATATGGGAGAATTATAGCCCTAGAGTAAGGCAAGCCTTTTTAAACTTGACATATCCGGAAGAGATTGCTATGAACATGAATCTCTACATGTAAAAAAATTCCCCAGAGACATATGTAAAACTGAGAAGGTATATACAAAACACAGGACAAATAAAAGACTGGTTTCTATATGAAGTATTCATTTAAATGAGCATGGAAAGGACCAATGAATAAAAAATGGAAAAAGGATTGAATTATGTAGTTCATAGCTGGGGATATGGTTCTTAGACATGAAAAGATGCTGTACCTCTCTTATAATAAATGCCAATTAAAATTACATTGAAAATGTATATACACATATACATTGAAAACCACATTGAAATACCATTTCTCACCTAGACTAAAGGTTTAAAAAGAAGGTTGATAATAAAACACATTGGCCAGAGTGAGAAAATGGGCATCCCTTTACTCGGCTAATGAGAATGTGAATAGCCACTATTTTTGCAAAGAATAATTTGGCACTGGCTATTGAAATTAATGCACATGTTTTTTGATTCAGCAATTCCACTTCTAGGAATTTATCCAAATCTATATTCCTACATGAAGAATGATGTAAATAAAACAATAAGCATGGCATTATTTATAAAGGATTAGAAACAACTTAAATGCCCAGTAAGGCCCAAGTTAAAGAAATTAAGGTGTATCTATACGAAACTATCTTGTGTATCAAAGCTCCACATCTACTGAAAATGAACTGTTTCCAAGATACTATTAAGTGGAAAACACAAGGTGTAAAACAATGTTTATACCAACCTTTCTATTTTTTAAAAAAGGATCTCTACTTTTAACAGTGGTTCTGGGGAAATAAGCTAGATGATAAAGGTAGGAGGGAGAATTTTCATCAAATATACCTTCCATAGCAAATTTTTTATCAGGTGAATATATTATTTAGTCAAATTTTAATAATAAACTGTTCTCTGGTCTTTATCTCCTTACCTGATTCACAGAACCCTATCTGCATTAGCTCACTGGTCTGCCATCTTTAGCGACACACCATATCTTCCACTCTTGGCATTTCCATTTGTAAAATTATTCCAGAACAACCAGCTCATTTGTTTTGAAGTTGTTGCTACTCTCATAAGTAAGTACATAAGTATTAAATAATGAAACCAAGAGTGGATTTCCTGTATATTTTTGTGATGTCTTTGCAGCTTTGTAACATTAAACAGTTCTGGTGTTGAACAATCAGATAGAGAGCACGGAATGGACAGTTCGGACATTTATACATAAACCTTTCTATTTACAAGAAAATTTGGATAGTTGCGTTTTAGAAGATACTGTTACAGGTTAGATTTTGTTAGTAAGAAGGAAGCAGGGGCACCTGGGTGGCTCAGTTGGTTAAGGGTCTAGCTCAGGTCATGATCTCAGGGTCCTGGGATGGAGCCCCGCATCCAGCTCTGAGCTCAGCGGGGAGCCTGCCTCCCCCTTAGCTCCTCCCATCCCTGTTTGTGTGCACACGCACGTTCTTTCTCAAATAAATAACAATCCTAAAAAAAAAAAGGTAAGAAGGAAGCAGATGTTTCACTTACTGAAAGTCAGTTATTATTCATAGGATTGTAGTAAGTACGTAAGGGATTTAGAACACAGTGCCTGTTGTGGAAGCTGCTAACTGCCGTCCTCGTTCTCAGCATCCAGAGCAAACATTTCTTGAGAACTTCCCGTGTGCCAGGTACCATTCTCTGTATTTTGCCTTTATTAACTTACCTAAATCTTACAACAGTCCTATGAGGTAGGCGTTGTTATTTTCTTTTTATAACTGAGGAAACTGAGGCACACAGAGCTTCCCAAGGGTAGGTTGGTGGCAGAACGAGGCACACAGAGCTTCCCAAGGGTAGGTTGGTAGCAGAACGAGGATTTGAACCCAAGCAGACTCTAGTCTGTGCTGGGAACCATTGTGTTTACCCTTGCCATCAACAGCATCTACTCTGAAAAGTGAGTCCTTTTTTTCATATTAGTATAATTAGGTCAATAAACTGAATCCAGTTATAGATTGGTTTAACAAAAATAACAATTTTATATGTATTTTAAATTGCTTTCAAAGGTTTTCTTATACAAAGGAGATAAGCACTTAACTGTAATTACAGTAAAATTTTTAAAAGTAGAAATAAAAAGATTCAAGCATACATATTGTGAATATTATAGTGTATTTCTCTTTATGTTTTTTTGTTCATTTAATTGCATTATATTTGCTTTGATAAATTTTTACTGATTGGAGAAAATATAGGAAAACATACAAAAGAAAAGAAAATTCACCAATGTTCCTCCTCCTCATTGGTAATCTTTGATATAATATATTGATGAATTTCTTATAAGAGCATTTTCCCCAAATCATTAAATATTCTTGAAAAACATAATTTGTTTAATATAACTGTGTAATATAATATTCCATCATATAGGTGTATCATAGTTTAGTCCCCCAATTGCTAGACCATTAGTTTTTTTAAAATAATTTTTCCATACTTTTTAAGCAGTTTTTAAAATTTTTGTAATTATACTACTTTTTTTTTTTAAGATTTTTTATTTATTTGTTTGAGAGAGAGCGCATGAGCTAGAGGGAGGGGCAGAGGGAGAAGCCGACTTCCTGCTGAGCAGGGAGCCTGACACGGGGCTCAATCCTAGGACCCTGGGATCATTACCTGAGCTGAAGGCAGACGCTTAACTGACTGAGCCACCCAGGCGCCCCTATACTACTTTTTATTTAATATGTTAGGTACATTTCTCTTTTTATAAACTTTATAAATATTTTTTTTGTTTTGTTTTGTTTTAAAGATTTTATTTATTTGATAGAGAGAGAGACAGTGAGAGAGGGAACACAAGCAGGGGGAGTGGGGAGAGGGAGAAGCAGGCTTCCCGCCGAGCAGGGAGCCCGATGCGGGCTCGATCCCAGGACCCCGGGATCACGACCTGAGCCAAAGGCAGACAGTTAATGACTGAGCCACCCAGGCGTTGTTGTTTTGTTTTTGTTGACTAATATTCTTTTTTTCCCCGTTATGACTCTAATATTCTATAATGTGAATGTACTAGTTTAATCTGTTGTTGGACATTTAGGTTATTTCTAACTTTTACCTAAAGAAACAGTGTTACAACTGTCTTCACATATAAATATGTATAATATTTTCTCTTGGTCAATTCCTAGAATTGGTATTGTTAGGTCATAAAATATGAATATTCTAATTGATTCCTTAAAAGAGTTATACTAGGGGCGCCTGGGTGGCTCAGATGGTTAAGCGTCTGCCTTCGGCTCAGGTCATGATCCCAGGATCCTGGGATCGAGCCCCACATCGGGCTCCTGGCTCAGGGAGGAGCCAGCTTTTCCCTCTCCCTCTGCCTCTCTCCCTGCTCATGCTTTCTCTCTCTCTCTCATATATCTCTGTGTCTCAAATGAATAAAATCTTTAAAAAAAAAAGGGGGGGGGGTTATACTAATTTACCCTGGCAATAACACTCGGAGTTTTAAAAGGAAAAGAAGCAACTCAACAACAAAACGACAAATAATCCAATTTTTATATGG
This sequence comes from Mirounga angustirostris, assembly GCF_029215605.1. Taxonomy (NCBI): domain Eukaryota; kingdom Metazoa; phylum Chordata; class Mammalia; order Carnivora; family Phocidae; genus Mirounga; species Mirounga angustirostris. The sequence continues at coordinate 17,185,094 of NW_026991712.1, read as the reverse complement.
GCAAAGGCCTTGATTAGACTTTTCTCCAAAGAAGATACACAGATGGCTGATGAGTACCTGAAAAGATACTCTGGATCATTAGTTATTAGGGAAATGCAAATCAAAACCACACTGAGATACCACTTTATATCTTCTAGGGTGGCTATAATTTAAAAACAGGAAAAAAATAGGTGTTGGCAAGAATGTGGAAAAATTCTAGCCTTCATACATTGCTGGAAATGTAAAATGGTGTTCACTGTGGAAAATTGGCAGTTCCTCAAAAAGTTAAACATAAAATTATCATATAATCCTGCAATTGCACTCTTAGGGATTACCAAAAGAATTGGAAACAGAGATTCAAACAGATACTTGTATGTGACTATCCATGGTAGCGTTATTCCCAATAGCCAAAAGGTGGAAACGGCCCAAGTATCGTCATCATGTTATCATCATTGCTAACAGATGAATGGATCAACTATGTATATAGTATATATAGGTATACGATGGAATATGATTTAACCATATAAAGGAATAGACCCTGAAAGCTAGGCACAAAAGGACAAATTTATATGAAATATTTCAAATAGGCAAATTTATGGACACAGAAAGTAGATTAGAGGTTACCAGGAGTTGGAGGAGGTGGGAATGGGAGGTTAGTCCTGAATGGGTACAGAGTTTCTGTTTGGGGAAGGATTTTGCAAATAGTGATGGTTGCACAACATTGTGCATATAGTTATTGACACTAAATTGCATACTTAAAAATGGTTAAAATGGCAAATGATATTTTACCCTAAGAAAAGCTGTTTATATGTAGGTAAGCGTGCAAAACTATTTTTTATTTCCAGTAAAATCTTGTTATATCGCTGCAGTATGATTATGTGCTGAGGAATTGATTTTCTCTTCTAAGCCTGAAATTTAAATCTAAAAGATCCATCATGGTCAGCATGAGTAGCTGTGAAGGGTCTCCCCTCTGTCAAGGGTCTCAAACTAGTTTTATTCAAGAAACATTTACTGAGCTCCAACTGAATGTTAGCATTGCTTGCGATACACCGTTGTTCTGGCTTTTTAGGTTTACAGTCTAGTTGGGACCTGGGGAAAAGGAATACAGTCCTTTGGGATATGTTTATAAAAGTCATCTTTAAGCACTGTTTACAGTCTCTTTTATGACCAAGAGGGAGTTCTTCCAGTTTAGCCAAGGATCTCCACAGTTATTTCTCTTTATCCTCTTCTCCGGTGAGTTCTGTCTCTGGGTCCTCTACCCATACTTCTGTTGTGGTGACACCATGCAGAGTAGAAGAAGAGAAGGCAAACACTGTATAAAGCAGGGTTTCCCTCATGCCTAACTGAGAACTGTGTTCTCTTGATGAAGATTAGTTATAAAAATCTGAGCTGTGTGTGTGTGTGTGTGTGTGTGGTGTTTTAAAATTCCTAGGACTAGCAGTATCTGAGACATGATAGACACTTAGCATGTGTTGCTGAACTGGGTTTTTCTTTTAAAGTTAAGAGCAGCAGTTAAAGAAGCTGAAATAATTTCTTTCAAAGCTTAGTTTTTGCAAGAGTTTATTTATGCCTCAATTATTAACTCACATTTACTTACTAATAAATAATTGACTTCTGGAATTAGTAGGCCCTTTATAACCAGATATAATGCAAAATTCTGCCGATCTAAGCCTCCTTTTGCTAATATGAGAAAGGAGATCTTATTGTCAAAGGATGGAACCACAATTCAGTGTTTAAAATAAAAATCCGAATTTAATAATTAAGGAGGGCTGTGGTGATTAGACGTAGTCCATTGAGTGAAACTAACTGATTTTACCAGCGTTTTTAGGAGAATGTTTTGGGGGTCGTAGTGGTTACTCAGTGAGTTAACGTGAGCTGTAGAAGCATCTTGAGCAGAATAGATTCTGCTTTCCACTGGCTGACTTTCAGAGAATCCCTCCGTCACTGGTTGGTTTTCAAAGTCAGGTTTACATGTCGTCGATGGCTTAGATTTAAAACCAGTTCTGGTGGTTGTTATCACGGCCGTAGAACAGTCACTCTTGTCCTAGTAATAGGGACGTGTTTATTCTGCTATTATAACATTTAATGCATAGGGGTATGATACATGCCCATTTGTTTTTATGTGTTGCTATTGATGTGTAAGAATATAATCTTGGGGGCGCCTGGGTGGCTCAGTTGGTTAAGCGTCCAACTCTTGGGTTCGGCCCAGGTCATGATCTCAGGGTCATGGTGTTAGGCTCCACCTTGGGCGTGGAGTCTGCTTAAGATTCTCTCTCTCCCTCTGCCCACCCCCCCTCACGCTCTCTCAAAAAAAATTAGTAATTTTGAACATTTCTTATAAACTTTTCTAATTTTGATTAGGTATGAATTTGAGTAGATTTTAGGAGATTGTCAAGACTTAAGAAGGAATCTTTTTGTAGAAGGGTCATTTTGTTAACCAGGAGAAGCAGGAAGCAGAGCGCCCTACAGGAAGATCAGGAATACTTTGGGAAGTTTTGTTTATTTTAATGGACACTTCCTCATTGACTGCTCTCAGTTGAAGAAATTGGGCAATTCTATAAACCTAAAATACAATGTTAACATGATGCAACTTTAAAATCGATGGTTCTAGAACTTAAAGAGTTGTCATGTTTTCTTTATTAATGGGCATATTGAGGACATAGAGTGGATTCATGTAAGAATTGCAGAATCCCTTGATAATATAGAATGGTAAAGATAGATTTTCAATTTTTTTCTTCATAGTCAATTGGTGTCAACACTGGTTTGAATATTTCCCTAACCCTCCCATCAATATTCTCAGTATGATAGAAAATGTTTTGGCATTCCACGACAAAGACCTGCTGCAGCACTTCATAGATCATGACATAACTTCCCAGGTAAGAAGTGTGAGGTTTTTAGGATAACATGACTAATCTTGGAAGCTAACACTGATTCTGGTATTAAATAAGACAGAATTTTCTTGGAAGAGTATAATAAAAGAACATACTATCCTTTGTATTTTTAACAGTATTCCATTCTTTTTCTTCATTAAACTGCTTTCCCAAAAGTCTGTAAAGAAGGGTCCATATTAAGGAGTTCTTTTCAGAATTGTTTTGAATATAATGGTTTTAACAGCTACCTCAAATGTAAGAGAGTATTAGCAAGGACTTAACGACTTTTCCATAGAACACTAATAAGTTTTTCCTTATTTATTTTAGCTGTATGCATGGCCTCTTCTTGAAACTGTTTTTTCAGAAGTACTAACAAGAGAGGAGTGGCTAAAATTGTTTGATAATGTCTTTTCCAACCATCCTTCATTCCTCCTGATGACTGTGGTAGCCTACAACATATGCTCTAGAGCTCCTTTGCTCAACTGCAGTCTTAAAGATGATTTTGAGGTAAATATCCTTGTTCTTAAGTCACGGTTCTCAAGTCTCATTTATTCCCATTGAAGAACGGATACATTTATTGAGTACCTGTTGCATGTCAGGTACTAGTGCCAGATGGGAGTAATGGAGTGGAGAGCAAGGTATCCAATGGGAGTAATGGAGTGGAGAGCAAGGTATCCAATCACACCCTTACTCTGACATTGTTGGTCGCGAATCCAACAGACAATCACAGCACGCTATTTGTCTTCAAGTCGTAGCTTCAGAAAAGAAACACGGTAATACTGGAGCTTAGCGCTTGTTCCCTATGTAAAGGATGTTTACCAGTTGAGTCCTTGTTAATTCCTTGGGTGGTTTTATCAGTGATCCATCCAGTCTGTGACAATCTGGATGCTTATTACACATATGAAATGGTTACTCTGAGAATTTTGAGATATGGCAGGAAGGTTACTTGAAAGCGTTAGAGGAGATTTTTAAAAGGAGAGGGTCAATTGGTTAAGTGTCTGACTCAACTGGTTAAGGTCATGATCTCAAGGTCCTGGGATGGGGCCCCAAGTCGGGCTTCACACTCAGCGGGGAGTCTGCTTGTCACTCTCCCTCTGCCGCTCGCCCCGCTCGTATGTGTTCTCTCTCTCTGTCTCTCAAATAAATAAATACAATCTTAAAAAAATAAAAATAAAAAATGAAAGGAGAGATTCTTTTGGTAAACAGGATGAATTGGGTTTGTTACTTATTTAGTGGTTCCTGTCAAACTTAATTTTTTTTAAAGGTTTTTAGTTTTTCTTTTTTTAAACATTTATTTATTTGAGAGAGAGAGGGGTGGGGAGGGGCAGAGGGAGATGGAGAAAAGGAATCTCAATCAGATTCCCCACTGAGCACGGAGCCTAACGAGGGGCTCAATCTCACGACCCTGAGGTCATGACCTGAGCTGAAATCAAGAGTCGGACGCTTAACCGACTAAGCCACCCAAGCACCCCTGTCAAACTTTATTTTTACTTACTGTTCACAAGATACATATCTATATATATTTTAGAATTTGGACCTGCCAGCAGAACAAGATAGTGTGGAAACATTTCAGATATTTTTAACGAATCAAGCTAATTTATTTTCAAATTTATTTATTTTGGATTTTGCAAGGAAAAAATCCAAGCAGAAGAGTTTGCTCCATTGTTGGTTGAAGTGTTCTTCTTCTAATATAAAGGAGGCCTTCTGTTGGAGTTAAAATTTAAAAAGTATTATTTCAGAAGTTTGGTTTTGAAATCTTATTAGACTTTGAAAATATGAAATTGACTCTTCATTTTAAAACTTGGGTTAAGAAAAGTTTCAGTGAATTTGCCAAGAAAGGAAAGAGAGAGGGAGGATGGGGGGAAGGAAGGACAGAAGGGACGGAGGAAGGAAGGGAGGAAGGGAAGGAAGGAAGAAAAAAAGAAAGAAAGGAAGAAAAGATAAATTCACAATTTTTAAACTCTTATTTTCTCCCTCGTAACTGCTTTATTAGATAAATCACAATTTCAACACAAAGTTTTCTTACAGTATTTTTTTCATCATCGGAATAACCTGGATATAAGCGTTATCATTAGAGAAGTCTATCATCTCATGGATACCACTCCTACTGATATTCATCCCAAAAGCACGCTTCATGTCTTTGTGGCCTTGACAAAAGGGCAATATCCAGTATTTAACCAATATCCAAAGTTTATTGTGGACTATCAGACACAGGAGCGAGAAAGAATAAGGATTGATGAATTGGACTACCTGAGGGAGAGGTAATCATGGAATAGTTGTTCTTTGTGTGATAGTAGCAAAGTCTGTCATAAATACAGACAGAATTTTTTATGAAAAACACATGTAAATTATTAAGTATTTGTGTAAAATCAGAGTTTGAAGGCTGGGAGTATCTTTAAAAATATTTAATTCTTGCATATAGAAGTAAAACAATTACATGTTAATCAGGTATACATCTTGTGTTTTGGTTGGACTTAAATTACTCAGTTTTCTTTGTTTGAATTTTTTTCTTTGTTTGCATTTCTTGGTGAGACTTACATAGGGCATCCTTTTCGGTGCTTTCTACCACTTGGATGAGATAAATATGAACGTGAAAGGCAGTAGTTCAAGGTCTGACAGGCAAATAGCAATTTACCCTTGCATAATCACAAGTGTGTCCTGGGGGCTTGTCCGTGTCTGGATATAATAGTAAGTATTCCCTACTTAAGGCAGATGGTTGAAGATATGCAAGCTGAGGTAGACCAGCAGAGAGTTGAAGACGAAGCTTGGTACCAAAAACAAGAACTACTTCGTAAAGCCGAAGAAACGAGGAGAGAATTGCTCTTACAGGAGGAGGAAAAGATGATACAGCAAAGACAGAGGTATGTGTTACCACTTTGAGAAAATCTGGATTTGTGAGTTAGTTGAATAATTTTTATTTTCTTCTTTCTTTTCTATATACGTAACATTACCCAGCTGTGGCATTTCCATTAAGCAAAAATTTAAGCTAATAACAAATCTGCATCTACCACATTTCAAAAAATTGGCATATGAAATGGAATTCTGACTGCACTGATTATTCAAAAGTAACACAAGTCTAATGTGCCCTGGAAGACATTATTGGAAACATCATTGTACAATAGGCAAAAATGCTTTGTAACACAGGGCTGGATAAATCACCTCCAGGGGAGCAGAATTTTTAAAATTGTGTTTTAAACATATCTGTATGACTTGAAAATTGGAACATAAAATGATTATCTCATTATGCATCTCATACTTTGGAGGATAGGGGAAGAAGTATTAAATGCTTATTCAAAAGTATATTAATAAAGCAAAATGTTTCAATTAATTAAGATTATGGGATGAGCACTGAGACTAAGCCTAATTGTTGGAGAACCTCACTTCTGTAAGTGTTTACTGAGTTTTACTCCTTGTTGCGATTTTACAAAACTGATTTCTAGTGTGGGTTAAACACAGTTACTGAACTGAGCATTAACCTTGTACTAAAATTCTGGCAGAGAAAGCATACATAATCTTTGGTGACCCCAGAGCACTTTGTGGCATTCTTCCTTCAGATAAAGGATATTGATTGCACCAAGGTGATCTGAGTAGACCTGTTAGGAACTTTTAAATACGAAAAGCATAGCCAGTTGCGTTTGGACACTTGTCCTTTCCACGAAGGCAGCCACGGGCATCATTTCTCCGTGTGCGGGATGCCAAAGTAGCACCAGGGGACTGGGGCAGGTACGCCAAAGTCAGTGGCGGGCCTTTCATTGTTGTGAAACATACGATTTTTCCACTTCAGTCTATATTGGGAAATGTGTTTATGTGTTCCTCTTAATGTATTTTGTATTTAAGACTAGCTTCTGTGAAAAGAGAGCTGAAAGTCAAGGAAATGCACTTACAAGATGCTACACGGAGGCGGTTTCTGAAGCTGCAGCAAGATCAGCGTGAAATGGAACTAAGAAGACTGGACGATGAAATCGAGAGAAAGGTTCATGATCCGTATCTTAGTGCTCACACAGGATCTCCATTTACTCCATTTACTCTCCTATCTTCAAGTTAAATGTCCTCGCTAGGATTCACAGGGAATACTAAATAGCCTCTTTACTTTTCCTTTTCCTTCAGCTTTTCCTCTTCTCTTTCGAATTTCACTAATAGCAAAAAAAATTTAGAAATGCCAAGAAAATTAGTCAATTTGACCAGTGTCCTTGGTGACTGTTTCTCTAAAAATAGAAATATCAATGAACCATTAACTGTGAAATAAGGGAAATGCCCTTTTTTAATATAAAAGTTTGCACCTGGCCAGTATAAGAAAATTTCCATTATAAAATACAGGGAGTCAAAAATGGACCTTCCCTACTCTTCTGTCATTTCGTCCCCAAAATAAACTGAAAACATGGTAGAGCTTTTTCCTTTTTTACGGCTGCGTAGTATTCCATTGTGTGGCTATGTTATAGTTTATTTACTTAATCCTTTGCTGTTTGTTGGACATTGAGGTTGTTTGCAGTGCTTTGCTATACAAGATGGTGCTAGGTTATACATTCTCAGTACAAATCTTTGAGTACACATAGTTTTGTTGAGTAAATTCCAAGACCTACCAAATTATTCTCCAAAAATGAACCTACCTAAGTTATTTTAAGTGTATATAGAAGAGTGCTTATACCCTAGTCAATTTGGAGTACATCAGTCTTAATATTTGCCAATCTCATAGGTGGAAGTTGTGTATTTTATCTTTTTTTTCTTGCTAGTGAGGTTAAATATCTCTCCAGTTATCTTCCATTTGTAGAAGAACTATAAATTGTATATCCATATTTGTCCATTTTCCGTCAAGTTTTTTCTTTTCAATTTACATGGGCTGTTTGTGCCATTTGGGAAAGTAGAAATATGATGTGAGCCACATAGGCAATTTTGTTTTATAGCAGCCACATGTAAAAAAATAAGAAAAAAAAAGGTAAGAAACAGAGGAAATCATTTTAATAGCATTTTGTTTGATTCAATATATTTTCCAATTTTTTTAATATGTAATTAGTATAAAGACATTATGAGATGTTTTACTTTTTGCTTATACTAAATCTTGCAATCTAGCAGTCAGTTTATACTTACAGTACACCTCAATTTGGACTGATCACTTTTTTTCTCAGGTTTATTTATTTTAAAGAGAGAGCAAGCGTGAGTGGGGGTAGGGGCAGAGGGAGAGAATCTCAAGCAGACTCCCCACTGAGCACGGAGCCGCACACGGGGCTCAGTCCCATGACCCATGAGATCATGACCTGAGCCAAAATCACGAGTTGGTCACCTAACCAACTGAGGTACCCAGGCGCCCCTGGCTTTGACTTTTTAAATGGTTAAAAGAATTCTAACAATAATTTCATGACATGAATATTATGTGACATTTTAAAAAACATGAAATTCATATTTCAGTATCCATAAATACAGCTTTATTGGAACACAGTCATACCCATTTGTTGATTAACAAAGTCATTTGCCAACTGATGGTTTATTCAGTGTTAAATTCCCTTATATATCTTATCTCCTCCATTGCTCTGTCTGCTCCTAAGCCAGCACCACCCTGAACAACAGCTTCATAATCTTTTTCTAACTAGTGGGCCTCATTCCCACTATTAGTCTGCCTTTTCAGGGTTCTCTGCAGTCCATTCTTATACACTTTGAGAATCGTATCACTCTGAATCCCTACCTCACCCCATCCTGCTGGCATGTTTATTAGGATTGCATTGAATTAATTTAATTTATTTAATTTAGGGAGTTTTAAACCTAGTTTTGGTAAAATACTAAGTATTTTTTTCAATCTTTGAAAGTATTTTGAATTTGTCTGTATTCGAAATCTGTCATCTCTTTTATAGCATAATACTTTTTGTTTTGCTTGAAGCCAATTAATTTTAAATTGGTTTTTGAAAGCTGTGATTCCTTTTCATGATCTCACTGAGTAAATGAGGTTGATAATTCATTATTCTAGAAGAGCATATGTTCTTCTCCAAAAGTAATACGGGCTTAGAACTCTGACCTCTTTATTCCAAACTCTTTGAGATAGTGAAGGCAATTTTTTGTCAAAGAATCCTGTAAAGTCCTTTCAGTTTGCATGATCTGGCCTCTGCTTAGCCTTCCAGTCTCCTGTCCTTCATCTCCCTATTCTGATAGTGCGCTCTGACCTGCTAAACTGCCAGAGCTTTTCTCCTCACAGCGCAGGCACCAGCAGGAAGACTTGAGTCCACGGTGACACGCATGGGTGATTGCACATCCATTAGCATCAGCAAAGTTGATCTGGGTTTGCTCGGGCACTAAGCTATTTGTCTGTCTAAAAATTCATAAGCAAAAGAGCTTCTCTAATTGAAATTCCTGAAAAGCATGATTAATTATGCCAAACCTCTCCTCTGCCTGTTGGCATTTTTACTGCTCTTATTTCATGAACTCAAACATCCCCACTTTGAGCTAGCTGCCTTCCCAGTAACCTCCTTAAGTGAAATTGGTTGCCAGTCAGTGGTTTATTTACTTCTCAGATGTTTGTCCCTCTTGTACACCCCACTGTATTTTCATTTTTACTATTTGTTTCTCCAGTGATAGGTATTTGATCATGTATCTTTTATCTTTACAATGTCTAATACTTACGGATGCAAATAATAATACAATCATTAAATGTTTACTGAATAAATGAATGGGCTTAGATGGGGTTATAGGTTGTTTTGTTTCTGAAACACATATCACTCCTCAAAAAATGGGAGACTTTAGGCAGCCAAGTATTTATTTAAGACTGCTCCTAAGATTCTCTATCTACCTAAAGAGGGCCTTATTCAAACTCTCTAGTGTATAGAAGTAAAAAGTTTCCAAGTAATCAAAATCTGATGAACGGTGAACTTTAAATTAGCTAAGTCCAAGCAGAGCACATTTGAACTTGGAGTTACTAGTTGCCAAACTGAATTTATAAAAGTATAGTCCTATAGGGGTGCCTGGGTGACTCGGTTGGTTGGGTGACAGACTCTTGATTTTGGCTGGGTCATGATCTCAGGATCGTGAGATCCAGCCCCATGTCAGGCTCTGTGCTCAGTGGGGCATCTGCATGAGATTATCTCTCTCCCTCCACCCTTCACCCTCATTCTCTCTCTCTAAAAAAATAAATAAATCTTTAAAAAAAAAATTTAAGTATAGCCATTTAATCAAAAAGAACATTAAATATAGTTATATTTAATAAGATTAAACATTCTATATTTTTAACCACTGCAAATTTAAATTGCTCAAGTTTTTCTAACTCATAATATTGGCTGATACAGTGTGGTAAGAACTGCCGTCTGTTCTCGCAGCCTGAGTAGATGAGCATATGGTAATTGTACTTTCCTTTTTAGAAAATTAAGCTTTAACTTTAACTCAGGCATTATTCCTATATTCTACAGTGAATGTTAATATACTATCAGTTACTCTGGTATCAAAACCCAATACTTCTTATTTAAAATACTCTTAGTGGGTTGTTTGGATTACAAGATTACTAAATCTGTTAAACAGAAATTATCTTGTAAATTCTTTCTGGTGTTCACACTTTGTTGTTTGGCCATAGGTACACATGAGAGATCGAGAAATTGCTACTACAGCGAAAGACCTAGAAATGAGACATCTGGAACTCGAATCGCAAAAAAGACATTATGAGAAGGTATAAATCATCTGTTTCCACCATGAGAGAAGCAGGGCGTATACGAACTCTTTTTAGATTGTATTTATTCATGATTTTGTAATGTTCATTTTATTTAATTTTTTTTAAACAGAATATACTGTCATCCAGGATTGTAAGGTAGCCAGAATGAGTGTACAGTTTGTTGTAATTCTTTAATTCATGTTTCTCTTAGCGACTTAGTCTAGTGTCTGAGGTACCAGATGTAAGTCCCAGATTTTGCCTCACAATTTTCTACCAACTTACTGAGTTTTCCTGTATCTTTTTGATAGTGATTGACCCAGTACTTCATAAGGGTCTTTGTAAGTCAGGTAAATCAGACAAGAGCTGTAAAGTACTTCAAATTTGAATCTCCTGGAAATAAATGATCAAGTATCTTCTTAGAATATATAATTTAGTTTCCACGACACTGGAAAAAGGAATTTTGTTAATATAAATATTTATTATTTGGGAAAAGCATTTTGTTATTCATTTATTTAATGTTGAAACCATAAGTTTCACTTCCTTCAGCCTCTTTTAAAGTGAGACTTTGAAATTGATAATTTGAAAGTGATAACTGCAAATATGTAACAGGTAACATATGATTGTTATTCACATTAAATAAGATTTAAAACATATGGCATCCATTCGTATCTACAACACTTTTTAAAGTTCCACACTGAACTACTTCTAGAACTGAGCCAGGGATTTACACCCTGACTAAGTCTCCTATGATTTTGAATTAGATTCAATTCATTTGGACCAAACCTAAATTTACTTTTTACTGTCTTTTCTTTGGGGGAGGTGGGTGGTGGCACCAGCAGGGCATGATTTCAGAATTAACATAAAATTTGCAAGAAAAATACTAAGAATTTCCAAATATGTTTTTCTCAGATACTCAAATATTAACATGTTGCTAAATTGGCATTATCCTTCTCTTTCTCTGTATGTACTTGTACACACAGTACTTGTATGTACTTGTATGTACTTGTACACACAGTAGATAAATTTTTTTTCTGAACCTTTTAAGAGAAAATTGCAAACCTGATGCCCCTTTCCCCCTAAATGCTTCAGTGTATATTTCCTAAAACCAAGGAATCATCACATGACCACAGAACAATGATCAAAATCAGGAAATGAACAAATGATTGTTATCCACTGTATAAGCCTTATTCAGATTTTATCAGTTGTGGTACAAATGTCCTTCAGAGCAAAAGAAAATCTCACATAATCCATTTTCTCAGTTGTCATGTCTCTTTAGTCTCCTTTATGTTGGCACCGCTCCTGAGTCTGTCTTTATATTTTATAATGTTGATATTTTTGAAGCATTTGGCCAGATATTTTGTTGAGTGTCCCTCAGTTGGGATTTGTCTGTTGTTTCCTCATGATACAATTCAACTTAACACGCTTTGGGCAGGAATGCCCCAGAAGTAATGCTGAGTTTCTTTCTATGGATCATTATCATTTTTGCCCTCTTTTGAGGAAAGTATTTATTAAGCAAACTATTAGAGAAGACCAAGCCTACTCAACAAAACTAACTTATAAAATCATGAACTTTATCTGGTCCATTAGATTCAGATGTGCAGCTCCTGCCATTTTCATCAGTTTTAGTGATTAATACTTTATCTGCCAAACTTAGCTCTTACATTAGTTTGATTAACTGCGTCTGTTTGTAAACAAATTATATCCCAGAAAACAGACAGTATTGTGATGACCCCTACTGGAAATATATGCTCAATACCCATATGTATCTAATTTGAATTAAAAAATTTTTTTTAAGATTTTATTTATTTATTTGACAGAGAGAGAGACAGCGAGAGAGGGAACACAAGCAGGGGGAGTGGGAGAGGGAGAAGCAGGCTTCCCACGGAGCAGAGAGCCTGACGCGGGGCTCGAACCCAGGACCCTGGGATCATGACCTGAGCTGGAGGCAGACGCTTAACGACTGAGCCACCCAGGCACCCCTGAATAAAATTTGTTTTAACAAAAGAATAAAATTAAATATAAACCAACAAGTACATACTAACCTCTGACCCAGATTCCATCCCCTTCATCTCCTAGAAACCTGTTTCACCAAGTCCAATTTCGGCCTCTGTCTCAGTCTCTCTCTCAGGCACATGTACATTCTCCTTGGCGTAGGACCACCCCTGCCAAGACTGCTGTGAGGATTAAATGAATTAATATCTATATATCAGTGACAGGATTCCCCAAGACTACCCTCAGGTTCAGCAATTTGCTAGAAGGACTCACAGAACTCAGAAAAGCTGTTATACTCACGGTTATGGTTTATTACATTGAAAGGATACAGAGTAAACTCAGCCAAGGTTGGGGGCGCCTGGCTGGCTCAGTCAGTGGAGCATGCAACTCTTGATCTCGGGGTCATGAGTTTGAGCCCCATGATGGGGGTAGAGATTACTCAACAAAACACCTCAGCAAAGGTGAAAGGCACATAAGGTAGAGTCCCGGAGAAACCAGGCACAAGCTTCCCCTTGTCCTCTCCCAGTGGAGTCATACAGATAGCACTTAATTTTGCCAGCAAAGATGTATGACAACACATATAGAGCATTGCCAACAGGCAAACTCAACTCGAGTCTTAGTATCCAGGGTTCTACTGGGAGTCACTCACATAGGCATGGAGTGTGCACGTGCCTGACCCTAGTTACTTGCTCTGCAGAGGTCAGGCTGATACAGTGTGTCCTACAGCTCCTACCATAAGCCACGTGATTAGCACAAACTATCTGGCAGAGCCCAAGGGCCCAGGCATACAGAGACACTCTTAGGCAGGGGATTACAGGGGTTTAGAGCTGGTCAAGGGCTAATCCTTACTTTGGAATGTGCAGGATTTGAATAACTCTGGCTACTAAGTTACCCTTCACCCTTACAGTGTCTGGTACTGGCCCGAGCTGGATAGATACTAGTTTCCCATCATTGCCCCTTGGCCTAAAACCCTCTACCATTTTACAGAATGGATGGACAACTTCTCTCCCCCGTCTGCTTCTTTAAACCACCACCTTGTCTTCCTTCCTCTTTGCTGTTTGTAGATTTCCACTGTTTTCCTCCTAATCCCTAATCTCTACACATACATCATTTTACCTCTTTATGGAGTAGCTAAGATTCTATATTCTGCTTTTCTTTTTTACTTAATAAAATCCCTTTTCTAAATGACTACATATCTTGTTGTCATTTGTAATAGATATTGATGAACCATAACTTATTTAAACTTTTTTCTGTCGTTGGATGTTTAAGTGCTTTACAATTTGTGGCAATAAAATTCTTCATACATATATCTTCTCTACATAACACTGGAAAACATTTTTATTTTTCATTATGAAGGTAATTATGTTGCCAGTAGATAATTAGAAAAGTAGAAATAAATCCCTAAATTGGAAAATAACTGCTAATATCATTAATAAGGATAAATGAGATTATTTGGTACATACAATTGGCTTTTTTAACTTAAATTTTCATGAATACTGTTTGCTATCCTTCCCTTCAACCACTATACTCGTTAGCATTCACTTCCCCAGTCCCTTGACCCTGGCAAGCACTTATTTACTGTCTCGATGGATTTGCCTATTCTGACATTTCATTTAAATGAAATCATACGATGTATAATCTTTTGTGACTGGCTTCTTTCACATAGCATAATGTTTTCAAGGTTTATTCATGTAGTGGCATGAGTGAGTACTTCCTTCCTTTTTGTGGCTGAATTATATTCCATTGTGTGGATAAGACCACATTTTGTTTATCCTTTTATCAATTGGTGGATATTTGGTGTTGTTTCCACTTTTTGGCTAGGATGAGTAGTACTACTGTGAACATTCATGTACAACTTTTTGTTTGAACATATATTTTCAGTTCTCTTAGATATGTCCCTAGGAGTGTAGAGTTCTAATTTCTCTACATTCTTGTGAACAGTCGTTATTATCTGTCCTTTTGATTGTCGCCATACTACTGGGTGTGAAGTGGTATCTTGGGGTTTTGATTTGCGTTGTTCTAATGACTAATGATGCTAGTCCATGTAGTGATGCTTTCATATATTTATTGGCCGTTCTTATCACTTCTTTGGAGAACATGTGGTTAATGGAGAACGTGTGGTTAACTATTCAGAGTACGTGGAGTTATTCTTTTGGTTTTTAATATCTCATGTAATTTTTTGTTGAAAACTAGATATTTTAAATACTGTAATGTGGCAGTTCTGAAAATCAGATTCTCCCCCCTCCTCGGGGTTTCTTGTCTCTTTACTTAGTCACTTGTCTGAATTAATTCTGTAAAAATTAATTTATAGAACTAAATTAAAGTCTTTACTCAGTGTTAGTGACCAGACAGATTTCCATAGTTGCCTTGAACCAGAACACTTCTAGTCTTTGCCAGTGAGCTCTGTGTGCACTATGTTGGGACACGCCTTCAACACCTGGCTCCGTAGTTTACAACTCTATCTTAGACTTCACTTCCTGATCGTGTAGTACCTCAGTTCACCAGACTTGAGAGCCCAGGACCTTCTCAGATCTGAGCGTTCACATAGCCCTTGTATGTGTACAGCCTTACACATGCACATGGACTTTTAGGGTCCCAGGAATCTATCAGAGCTTTTCAAAGTCCCCTACAGACATCTGATTCTCCGATTTTTTTCTGTAAATCTTTTTGATTAACTTGTGGTTTACACTGTGATCCACTGCTTCAGGCAGCCAAGATATTCAACAGTTTCCTCCAATGTTTTTCAGCAAATGTCCCCAGGGAAAAGGCTGTTCAAAGGAGTGAGTTCTGAGTCAGGACGGATAAAGACAACCTTGGGAGTGGGTTCTTCCAGAACCACCAAATAGGTTAAACGGAGTTTGAAGGAGCTCCAACTCCACTTTACCCCCTCCATTGGCTTCCAGGCTACTGGTTTTCAAGGCTAATGCAGAGTTTAGGGGTAGGGTGGGACTAGGGATAGTGCAAGTTAAAAATGCCCTAAGGGTTACTCTTCTTACCAAGACTCAGCCATTTTTTTTTTTATTTGTTTGTATTTGTTAAGGATTCAGCCATTTTTATGAGTAAATGCTCCCCAAATTGCTGCAAGCCTTTGGTTAATTTCAGAGTTCTGAAAAAGTTGGCCCGTGTTCTCAATGCTTTTTTGGATGAGAGAATTTTCAGGGGTCCTTTCTTGTATTTTCCATGATGTCACTGCTGTTTGCTTTTTACTTGAAAACCAAATGCCAATTTTTTATTTGTGTGCTAGTATTCTAGAAAAAAAAAGTCATTTTGTGTTCTAGCATTATTATATAGATTTGTGATTTTTTTTTACAATTGATTTTTTTAACAGAATCTTATTAGAAATCAGGAAGCTGTTGCAAAAGAAATGAGAGAAGATGCAAATGCCTTTAGACGAAAAGTGGATCTTGAAGAACACATGTTTCATAAACTGATAGAAACAGATCAAACTCAGAACCAAAAAACTCAGGAGGTAAAAATACGGCAAATTTAGTGTATATAGAGAGGGGGACAGGTCTGTCATTCTTTTATATATTTATTTTCCCCTGCCCTGCACCCCCCCACATCTGTCATCCTTTCAAAAAAAGAAATTCAAGATTAAACTCTATAAAGTTGCATTAAACTCTATAAAGTTGCATTAATTCATTTCTTTGCTTCAGTTATCACAGTTCCTAGAATCTCACATTATTTTTACAGGTTACTCACTTCACTGCCAGACATATACATGTATCTTTTATACTCTAAGAATTTTAAGACTTAGGAGAAAATAAAAGGGAAATAGTAACATTATAGATACTAACCTACTGTGTTATGTCTCAGAAATTGTCCCTGAGTAGATTAGTTGCAAAACATCAGGTCTTCGCCTGGTATATAAGCCAGCATTTCCAAAGTATATTCTGTAGGATATTAATTAACTATTACTCAGTAAAGTGGAGAGTGGCAAGTAAGTGTTGGAAGTGCTGTTTAAAGTTGGGTATTTTTCTGCCACATTTGAGGATATTTTCTTTAAGAAAATTTCCCAAACTTATTTTGTAGAATTTCTGTGGAGTACCCTTTCAGAAATGCTGGCTTAAGTGAATTGAAATAGAATCTGAGAACTTCAGGAAAGAACTTTCTCTGTTATCCAGTTAGCAAAATGCTAAATGGGTCTGTGGTGAGGCCTGGCCCTGGTCCAAAAGCCAGGAATAGTGTAAGATTTCCCTACCTTCTGTTCAACAACAATCCCTTAGGTGGTCCCACCAGAATAGCCTACCATTAATTTTTCCTTGTAGGCTTTAGTCCAGTCTGTAAGAATGAGCTCTTCTGACTCCTTTTCAAAAGGTTAAAAAATGGAAATTGTTTAATGCTTAGCCTAGAAATTCTCAACCTTGACTGTGTATGCATTAGAATCACCTTTCTAAAAGTTCCAATATCCTTGGGGCGCCTGGGTGGCTCAGTCGGTTAAGCATCTGCCTTCAGCTCAGGTCATGATCCCGGGGTCCTGGGATTGAGCCCCGCATTGGGCTCCTGCTCAGCGGGAAGCCTGCTTCTCCCTCTCCCACTCCCCCTGCTTGACTCTCTTTTTGACTCTTGCTCTCTGTCAAAAAATAAATAAAATCTTAAAAAAAAAAAGTTCCAATATCCTGCCACCCTAGAGATTGATATAATTGGTTTGTGCTGGGTCCTGGACACCAGTTTGTTTTAAACACCGTGAGGTGATTCTAATATGCAACCAAGGTTATAAACAGCCACCCTAGGGGCGCCTGGGTGGCTCAGTCAGTTAAGCGTTCGACTCTTGGTTTCGGCTCAGGTGGGGATCTCTGGGTCATGAGATCAAGCCCTGCCTCGGGCTCTGTGCTCAGCGCTGGGCCTGCTTAAGATTCTCCCTCTGCCCCTCCCTGCCATGCACTCTCTCTTTCTCTCAAATAAATAAATCTTTAAAAAACAGCTACCCTAGACACTTGGATGCATTGAACAGATATACTGTATTTTATATATAGTCTGACCTTGTTTCTGAAATTTGCAAATATTTCTTAGTTAATTGAAGAAAATTTGGCAAAAGCTGAACAAGCATGTCTAAATGCCGACTGGCGAATTCAAGCTTTACATAAACAAAGATGTGACGATCTGCAGCGAAACGAGTGTTACCAGGAAGTGGCCAGACTTCTTCGGGAAAACAGAAGGAAAGAAACAGAAGTATTAGATGCAATGATGGGGGAGGAAGCTAAAAAGGTAAGAATGGTGTCACAAATTTCTTGTTATTCATCATTTAAATTTTGAAATATTACATAATCAAATGACAAAAGCATCAAACCAGATAAATTTTGTTGGAAAAGATCTTAAAGATCATCTAACTGTAATAGGTATGTGCAGAGAAGTAATCTAATATGATACCTAAAAATGACTAGGCATCTTTCTTGTTTACATTAGCACCTCTCAACTCAGCTTCCTGGAGTAGATTTGTTCTGGCTGATGGGATAATATTACTAATATTACCTAATTCTTGATTCTTACAATGTAGACGACTTTTAAACAGTTAGGGATTATATGTAGCTGCTACTAACAAAACCCAAAATAATAGTGACTGTAAGCAAGATGGACGTGTTTTTCTTTTTCACATGAAAGAAGTGTGGAGGTAGGAAGTCCAGGGTTGTTTCCTGGCTCCGAGGTCATTAGGGTAAGTGGCCCCTTCAGTCTTTCTGCACTGCTTCCTGGTGCGTGGCTTTCCTTCTCAAGGATGGCTCACCGTCCAAGATGACTGCTGGACTTCCAGCCATCACGTATGCATTCCAGCCAGCAGAACGAAGGTAGGGCAGACATATAAAAGGTCCAACTCCCAGCTGAGACAACTCTAACTCCTTTCCAGAAGTCCCATGTCACATTTCTAGCCACGTTCGCCTGCAAAGGGTGTTGGGAAATACGGTATTTTTAGCAGGGAGCATTATCATCCCAAATAAAATTCGCATTCTTTTCCTAAAGAAGAATCAGAGAAAGGATTTTGGGGCGGCAGCTAAGAGTTTACGTCATGTCACACAGATGTATCCTTCAGTTGATCCCGTGAGCAGCTCTGGTACCCATGCTCTGCAGATCTTACCACAGACACACGGACTTCCCTGAGGACACTGAAGAGCTAGGGAGAGATCAGGAACCAGAGAACTGGCTGTAGTTCATTCCTCTTTATTCTGCTCTGTTGGGACGTCTATTCCAAAAGCTCTTTATAATCTCTTTCCTTCAAGTCACTATTCCTATTCATTTTCCTGCTACCCCATCTAAAGGGTACGCGGCCCTATCTGATAGCACGTTGAGTCAAGGAAGGGGTGGGGGGATACCCCCTGAGGCTGTGCCCCCCAGGGGAGTCATGGGGGAGGCCCACGTCTTCAAGGATTACTGGCATTGGTGCTGCTGGCTGGGGGTAAAGTGGTATGTTTGAGAGTGGACTCGGAATCACTGTGAGGGCTTTTCCTGTTATACAGAGATACTCCCTTGTGTCTGGTATCCTGACTTCTAAAGCTAGCTTGACTACCATGTGGCCTTAAAATCACTTAGACTCTCTCTCCTCCTCAGTAACAGGAAACAATTGGATTTCTGTGGTCCCTCCTGGCCCTGATGATTCTTTGAAGTTGTGTTATTTCATGCATTCATGTTTCTATGACATAAAGACTGTGTGTGTGTTTGTATATAGGAGCTGTGGCATAGAACACTGACGAACTCTGGGAGTTGTAGGATATCTTAACTGCATTATTTTCGTCACCCTTGAGCTAATTTGAAGATCATCATTTTCTCACTTTATGAAAAAGGAAGTCGGGGTTCATAGAAATTCCTTGACTTCCCTGAGGTTGGTCAGCATGTGTACCAGAGCTGGGCAAATTTTATTAAGGGATAGCGTTCAGATTAAATAAGACCATTGTCATGAATTTAAAAAACTAGCTTAATCCCACAAGATTCGACATGTATTGAAATGACTTGTTGTTTCAAAGACAGTGGGCACCCATCTGTGTGCTGTGTGGCCCCCTGACGTACTGAGTGGTACGTGAGAAGTGCCTCTGCCCTCAAGGTCAAAGACAGGCACTCAGATTACCCGAAAACCGAACAGATCCTGCATGCCATGGGAACCCCAAAGGAAGTGGAGTAGAGGAAACAAAAGGGACTTACTCCACTGTCGGAAGCGACATTACCCCAACTTTTAGGTGATTTTTCTTTTCTTTCATTTATTTGCATATAGTGGGAGGAAGCTAAAGAAAAAGACTTTCATTTGAAATCAGAAAAGAAAGCTTTGGCTCTCGCAGATGCATCTAGAAAGTGGTTTCTAGAGAAAGAGATAAATGATGCTTTAGAACATGCTGAACATCTGTATAGTAAAGGTGAGTATCCATGAGTGCCTTTCTCTTCATGATATTACAGACTTATGCACTTCATGTGCTCTGCTATCATGAATAAATCCCTGAGGTATACTTTATTCAAATTAGTGCTCAGCTAAAAGGTGATCACTAGTCACCCTTTTTTTGGTTGCTGGGACTTTTTTTTTTGCAGGGGGGGGGGGTTGTTTTGTTTAAAATAAAAAAAAAGCTCTGATTGATCAAGAAAACTCTCAACTATCCTGTAGAGTTCTGTTTTATTCCATGGTTCCATGGTCCTTGTTATCTTCTTAATCTATCAGAATATGATTTGTTCCCAAAGTGCTTCTAGTTTATTTTGATAAAAATGTGTGCTTTGCCAATAGCTGGTCCTCAAAACAATAGTATAGTAAAGTAGCACAAGGAAACTTACTATAACCCTTGGGTTTTGGTGCCAGACTTTCAGTGGCATCAGCTGAAAACCTAAATTACTTAGAATTCTAAAATCAAGTGCAGTTACGATGAACTTTTATTTTACTACATTTTGTATTGTTCTAGTCTTTTTTAATAAATATGGATTACCTTTTTTTAGCAACAGTCTGATAAATAATTCACATACCACATGATTTACCTATTTAAAGTATACAATTTTATGGTATTGCCATATGTAAAAAATATATATATATATATTCACAGAGTTGTGCAACCATCACTGTAATCAATTCTAGAACGGTTTTAGTGCCCCATAATAAACCTTGTATCCATTTGCAGTCACTCCCCATTTCCCCTCACTCCCTCCCAGCCCCTGGCCACCACAGATCAACTTCCTGTGTCTATAGATTTGTCTATTCAGGAAACTTCTTATAAATGGAATCACATACTCTATGATCTTTTGTGTCTGACTTCTTTCACTTTGCATGATGTTTTGAGGTTCATCCACGCTGTAGCATGCATCAGTATGTCATCCTTTTTATTGCCAGTATTCCGTTTCGGAGGTATTCCACATTGTATTTATTCATTCATCATCAGTTGATGAGCATTGAGGTTGTGTCCACTTCTTGGCTTCTATGAATAATGTCGCTGTGGGTGTAACTTCTGTAATTCACACATTTGAAAAGTAGAAATGTAGGTTAGAAGCATCTGCATTAATTATGCCTACTTTTGAAACTCTTCAGTAGCTCTCGTGCTTTAGACTCAGGTCCCGGATTCCCCCTCCCCCACCCCTGGGGCAGGAGGGAGGGGACTGTCACTCTTTGCACAAAGCAAATATTTACAGCTGGCTTACGAGAGAGTAAGCTGTGGAGCTGCCACCTGTCCCTAACCCTCTCGCACTTACCCCTCCTCTAGAAAGAAACGATGCTTGAGGCTGTTAGAGAACCTGTGGATTTAGAAATAGAAAAAAGGAAGAAACTGCAGAAGCTTCCCCATCGGTCATCAGTCATCTTCCCGCATGCTGGCCCCTCTGCCTCCGTGGGGTCGTCCCACCGAGCTACTTCAATTTTTTTAACTTTCCTAAATTTCACCAACGAGAGATAATTTGGTTAATATAATCATCCATTTTTCAAAAGGCAAACGTGTAAGGATTTGTCACTTTCTTAATCAGGGTGTGTAAATGAAATCGGAGTCACTTGCTCTTAACACTAGGAGATTATCAGCTGTAATTAGGAAAATGGCATTTTGATTGGAGGCGCTTGGCATTTGTTTGTCACTCAGGGCCCAGAATGGAGGCACCAGGAAGTAGGAAACAGAGAAGAGCTTGCCAATGACGGCTCATTTATTTAAAATTTTTTAAATGGGTGGGGGGCACCTGGGTGGCTCTGTCGGTTAAGCGTCTGACTCTTGATTTCGGCTCAGGTCATGATCTCAGGGTCCTGGGATCCAGCTCTGCATTGGGCTCTGCGCTCAGCATGGAGTCTGCTTGAGATTCTCCCTCTCCCTCTGCCCTCCCCACACTCATGCTCTCTCTCTCTCTCAAATAAATAAATCTTCAAAAAAATAAAATTTTTGCTTAGTGTCAAATCTTTATTAGCAGTGAGGAGGAAATTCTTATTATTTTCTAGAAAACAGGACCTTCTGGACAATGTGAATGGCCCTTGCTGCCCCTGAAATCCGTGGTCCATAAACTTAAATTGTAGCTGAATAGCCATGTCCTATAAAATATTAGTGCAGAGTTTTAAATGGGCAAAGGATTTGAATATACAGTTCTCCAAAGAAGATACAAATGGCCACAGTACACACCAAGAAAAGACGTTTAACTCCATCAGTCACTAGGGCAATACAAACCAAAACCACATGTGAAAAGTAAAAATACAAGAACAGAATGAGATACGATTTCACACCCACTAGCGTGACTATAATCAAACACAGCGACTGTTGACGAGGGTCAGAGAGAAATGGGGACGGTGCTGGAGCTTGTGTGAAATGGCAGGCGCTTTGGGAAATAGTCTGGAGGATTCTCAGAAGGTCAAACATAAAGTGGCTGTATGACCCAGCAGTTGCGCTCATAGGTATGTACCCAGGAGATTCGGAAACGAGTCTGTACAAAAACCTGTGCGGGAACTTGCATGCCGCACGCCCTTAACACAGAACGCTGGGAAGCTCGCCACAGCGCCGGGAGATCAGGACTGCCATGCCCCTAGGTCTTACCCCTAACCCTAGCATGGCTTCTGAGGGGTCTGTCCCCAGAGGCCTGGCTCCAAAGCCCCAGGGATTGGGGACACCTGAGCAATGCCAGAGGACTCAGCCTGCCACCCAGAAGGAAACCAAGCCATTTGGAACTCCAGAAACCATAGAGTGCAGTAGAAATCTGCATGCCCATTCCAGCGAACCCCCACTTTCTGCCAGCCCCTTGGGCGCAAACCATGAGCCTGACACTCCCTTGACCCACGCTCTCAAATCAAACTCTTGGGAAGCTCACCACAGTGCCAGCAGATTGGACCTGCCATTCCTCTTGGCCCTAACCCTAACCATAAGGTGGAGTTTTTGCTTTATTCTTTATGTGTTCAAATGTGTTCCCGTTAGCATTTAGTAGTTTTTTGTAAATTGCAGATTTAAAAAAAAACAAACTGGGGCGCCTGGGTGGCTCAGTCGTTAAGCGTCTGCCTTCGGCTCAGGTCATGGTCCCAGGGTCCTGGGATCGAGCCCCACATCGGGCTCCCTGCTCAGCTGGGAGCCTGCTTCTCCCTCTCCCTCTGCTTGCCTGTCTGCCTACTTGTGATCTCTCTCTCTCTGTCAAATAAATAATAAAATCTTAAAAAAAAAAAAAAAAACCCTCTTAAGGACCTCACCAACAGTGATTTAATTTGGTAGATCTAGGATAGAAGCTAGGAAGCTGGATTTTTGTTTTAAACGTTCATAGGTGAGTCTGCTCAGCCAATGTTTGAAGCATGGCTGTCGGCAGAGGGGACCATTCAGTGCCGGGACAGAGGTGGTGTTTACACCACGGCCCTTCAGGAAGAGGAAGGAAACACCCCGGGCCAGTATGGCTCTTGGAGGACAGAGGAGAGACAAGGGCCAGAGAGGTCTCAGATATGAAAGGATCTGGAGGAGCCAGGATCTGTGCAAATCATTGGTGCAGTAGTGAATGGTGGGTATCCAGCTTCTGCCAGAATATCATGGAGCTGGCGAGCTCACTACCCAATTCCATTTCTGCCAGTATTTTATTTACAAGCTATGTCTCCTTGTGTAAAATTGAATATGCCTTTTTTTTTTTGTAAATTCCCTCATTGGAAACAGTTCTTAGGCGCAAATGCAGATTACATCTACTGCCTCTGCCACATGACAGCCCTTCACATATTTGAGGATGACTCTCACATCCCATTTCCCCCACGCCAGTTCAAGTGAGTCATTTGGTAATCAGCCCCAAATAGTCTTAATGACTCATTGAGCCAAAACTGTGAGTTAAAACCATTAGCTACAGCCCTTGAGACCAGGTAAAAGGCAGGCATCTTAATGAGTCAGTGTAACTCAGACAGTCTGGGCCTGGTTCTTAGCGGCTTGGACCCTAGTGATGGGAGTAGAAAGGGACAGTCATGACACTTGCCTGAAAAATTAAAAAAAAAAAAAAGACCTTGGTGTCTTACTGAAAAAGTGTAAGAGTTGGGGAACAGTGAAAACACGGCCGAGGGGCCAGTATAACTTTTGAGGTGAGTAATTGACCAAGAAACGGGGGGAGGCACCAGGTTGGTGCCGGAACCCTGCTCCGCTCGCTGTTCTGGAAGGTTTCAGGGGAGAGCCTGCCTCTCGCTGGTTGTCACATGCTCTCTGTTGCCGCGATTAGGCCCCACCCGGTGGAAGCTGCCAAGGGTGGGCTCTGGGGAGTTCTCAGGGAAGGCTTGCTCATCACATTTCATAATCTTGTCCAAGAAATATTTGGGATCTCTCTCCTAACATCTCTATTTTTGAGTGGTTGGTTGGTCGGCTTTTTGTCTTGGCTAAAGGTGTTTTTAAAACATGTCACCAAAACTTCAGCTCTCAGAACAGAAGTGGGGGCTTTTCATCTGTGGCAGTTGGCATTTCTTAGGGACTGTTTGGAATGCACAATGGCTTCCACTCACTCCCAAACACCGTCTGTATCTCCTCGCTTGTGTAACAGCAGTGCCCAGCTACCCAAACGGACAGGTCGCCTCAAGCGGTGCGCCTCGGACCTCACAATTAGATGACGTTTCGGAAATGGATTCCTCGACATGCAGTAAGTTGATAAGCAAGAAATCTTTCTTCCGTCATTTAAAACATAGCGCTCGTTTAAGCAAGACTGTGGCTTGAATTGTGTTGGCAGCATTGCTGATGCCATTTTCCCAGGGGTTGATAATGGAAATTCCTGAAATGGAGAGCGCAGGGTTCTCAGCTCTTCTAGCTAGAGAACAAACTGGTCAGACCGAAACCAGGTAGCGAACGTTTGCCAGATGAATGTCACTGATGTCATTTCCTTTCTCTGATACTAGTCGTAGGCACCTACAGAAGTCTGTCACTAACTAAAGTAATGATCTTCACAACCAGTTTTTACACCCTCGTGGAGAGAAAATCTGAGCATTAGTTTTCAAAGCTATTACATACTTGAATTTTCTGACTCTGTTCTGGACTGGGCCCTGTCCGATAGCCGCTGAAGACAGGGGTTTTTGCCCGGGTCGCTGTGGTGGACCGCCAGGGCCCCTAGCGGCCCACCTGCCCAAGACAAACAGCTTCCTGCTGAGTGGCGGACTTTTGATCCTCCGCTTGATTCCCTGCAAGTTTTTGTTTATGTTTGCAAGGGACAGGGTGGAAACGTGATACAGAAATAGTCACAGGGCACCTGGGTGGCTCAGTCGGTTAAGCGACTGCCTTTGGCTCAGGTCATGATCCTGGAGTCCCGGGATCGAGTCCCGCATCGGGCTCCCTGCTCGGCAGGGAGTCTGCTTCTCCCTCTGACCCTCCCGACCCTCCCCTCTCTCATGCTCTCTCTCTCTCTCTCAAATAAATAAATTTTAAGAATCTTTAAAAAAAAAAAAAAGTCACAGCATTAACCCATAAAGGAGGGGACTGTTTTCCCAGTAAAGTATTTGATTTCTTTTTAAAACGGGGGAGGGGACAAGAAACTCTGTTAGACTTTGATTTCAACGGACATTTTCAACAAAACCATCATATAGAAGGAGCAGAATTTAACAAGATCTTTTGAGTTCTTTTAGAAGAACAAATTCTTATACAGTGTCCCCTGAAGACAAGCTTTATAAAAAATATCCCTAAAAACAAGGCATGCGATTCCAGTGTTGTAAATTTTTACTAACTCATGCTTCATATGCATCCATAGATTCTGTGTCAGACTAGGAATTAAACCAAAAGTCACGTGTAGGTCGAACGAAAGTACATGGGATTTTCAGCTGTTCTTTAGTCCGACATGTCAGAACTTAAATTTTTAGTTAGGTAATTCTAAGTTAGAAAATCAAATCAAGACATTTGGTAAGCTCAGGTTATTTAGCAGAAAACAAAAAAGTTGTATTCCTATGGAGGAAAGTATCATATTCAGAAATTGGAGCTGTTTGAATATGTAAGTTTGAGAGAAGTGTATTTTTAAGGTGCTTTTTTTTTTTCAGATTGCAGTGTTTACTAGCCCCTCAAACGCAGTATGAAATGGCTGTTGCATGTGGACACATTGTAATATTTTAATTGGACGCTCCTGTGTTGGCCACTATGAAAACCATTTGATGTATTTATTTTTATTTAGTCATTGGGAAAGTAGTCTTCGTGCACTTTTCTAAATATTAATTTTGGCAACTTGGAGTGCTTTTTCTCATCATTAACTCACTCACCCTCTCTAGGACAAGATTTGTTCCTGATCTAAAAGATTATCTATAGTCTATAGCCCCCAAATTTAAAAACAATTGCTATATAAACAAAAGCAAGTAGGTTCTCTGATAGCCTTCATTCAATTCAACAAATAAATATTTGGCTTGTAAATGGAACAATATAGGAAACAATAGGTTAGGCTTTTTTGTTCGAGAAATTTGGTTTCTCGAATATTCATTTCATTATTGGTTTTTGACAACATATTTACCTTTAAAATAAATGCTATATCACTGCTAACATCAGAAAATTAAACTGTTGTTAACTTTAAATTTTGTTTTGAAGTTTCTTTAAATCAAAGAAGAATACAGTGGGACACCACGGAGCGGGATCTTGTGGAGAGAGTACGAAATCTTCGCCAAAGACTCACCGTCCAGGCCCGCAACAGACGTCAGCCGCCTCACCTTTTGGCCACACAGAGGGCTTGAGAGAGCCGGAGAGACACCTGTTTTGCAATCAGTGACACCGATTTTCAGATTATTTATTTTATATCCCTAGAGAGGTCAACCTTTTTGTACAGAAAAAAATGTGTGTATAAAAATTATGTGTACTATTTCGTTCTGATGCTTTGGGCTTGTAAATGGCTTCTTGTACTTTTCATAATAAAATTTTTGAAGCTTTAAAGCTTGTGTTAGGCTCTTCCAGGTTGCAAGGACCAGCATAAATCTCTGACTTGAGTTGATGAGTGTTTATTTTAAAGATAAACGGGGAAACAAAGAACAGGAAATCATCTCAACATCTGTACAGCCAGAACTGAGAGAGAAGTCAGCAGGACATCTGGAGCACTGACAGTGTGCTCGGGGGCCCTCTGTCCCCCAGCAGCCCCCCAGCAGCGGGGTCCCCCCTTCCCCAGGGAGCCCACCCCAGTCTCTGTC
Source organism: Mirounga angustirostris (assembly GCF_029215605.1). NCBI lineage: Eukaryota > Metazoa > Chordata > Mammalia > Carnivora > Phocidae > Mirounga > Mirounga angustirostris. Next base: position 17,158,129 of record NW_026991712.1, on the reverse strand, counting down.
TCTGCTTCTCCAGACAGCCCCGCCTGCTCTCCCCGCTCTGGCTCTTTGCTCCACAGCAGGGCTACTCACAACTTCCTCATCTTGGGTAATTATTTCCAGAACCTTCCCTGAACCCATTTCTAAAAGGAGGGTAGAAATAGCTCAGGGACCTGATGTGAGGATTAAATTAAAATGTAAAATTCTGGGACTGTGCTTGACATGGAGTAAGCATGCAATTCATAGTAGTAATTGTGTCTGTGGTCATAAAGCATAATTTTTTTTAAGCATAATCTTATAGTAAACCAAATACTGGCAGTAAGCAAAATGCTCTCTTGTCCAGTAGGCAAAGTCCTAATGCAAGGCATTGGTTTCCCAAGAGCACTTTCCTCAGCCTACTTTTCTGTCCATTTTCAGGCAGCGGCAAACATGCCTTCATGGGCCAGCTGGTGCGTGTCTGGCAACAGGAAGTCACAGAATATAAAATGTACAGGGGAGAATGGAAAGTTGGGTGAACTTGAAATCGCTTGTTCACCTAAAAGGATTCAAATTCTAAAGTATCCTGATCCAGCCAGAATCAGCTACATAAAGCCAGATTTTCACCTCTACTTCCGGTCCCCTTTTTACCAGCACTCACACCTACTCAGACTGGTTTTGCAAACACACACACCTCTTTTATAGTGTTACAGTATTTCATTTTTAAAAAGTTTTCATTTATCTAGTGACAGGCATACCCTCAACCAAATGAAGCTCTTCCTATCAATTCCTTCAGTTTTCTCTGACTCTGTAGTTCTCCCAATAATAATCTTGATCACATCACCTGCCATAGCAAATTTCAGATACTGGGCTAAATCTCTGGTCATATGTGCTTGGTTGGCATTTTCAGACTCTAGCGCACGTAATGTATGAACCAACTACATTTCTGATGATCTCTTCCTGCTCCTTGACATATCTTCAACTTAACCCCAATTTCTTTATAATGTAAATTCCCTGGGAATTGAAAAAAGGTTGAGCTTAGCTAAAATTCTTCCCACTCCGGCTATCTTGCAGAAGTTTCTCTCCAGGACTCCCTTGAGCTTGTTAAAGCAGAGCGGTTCCTACAGGCCTTTTCATATTTATTACCTTCACAAGGTTTCTCTCTAGTGTGAAGTGTTCCATGTTGGATAAATTTGGGGCTTCAGCTGAATTCTCCACGTCGGCTACACTTAAGAGTCTCTGTCTAGTATGAATTCAGTGGTGTTGAATAAATTATTCACTTGGTTAAAGGCCTTGTCAGGTTTATTACATTCATATGGTTTTTCTCCAGTAGGAATTCCCCGATGCTGAGCAGGAGCTGAGCACTTGCTAAAGGCCTTTGCACAGGGATTGCGCTTTGGCCTGTACCCCAGTAGCCGTAAGGAAAGCGCCGCCATGGCTTACTTCGCTGGTACCTACCCATGCCCTCGGCACAGCTTCCGGAGCCGGGTCTAGACCCGGCCAGGAGACGAACCACGCGGCAATTTTAGCAGGAAAAGTTTCAGAGAGAGCGAGTTACTAAACTATGATAGGAGACTAACTTAAAGACGTCAAGAGCATTCTACAGGGTACCAAGGACTGGGGGAGAGTAAAGGACAGACTTGGAAAGGAGGCCCCCTCCCTCCACAAGGCTCAGGTTCAGACCTGGGCGGAGAAGTTCTCTGGGTTGCCCAGGCCAGAGTCGTCAGTCTCCGGGGCACAGGCTACCCAAGGCTGCGGGGTCAAAGGGCCTGGGGCGTCAGCGCAGCAGGCCCCTGAGTGTTGTCAGGGTGGCACGCGCCCGGCCCAGCACTGTCCATGTCACAGGGCCGTGGGAAACCACCCCGCGCGCCCCGGGCGGACCAAGGCTGGAAGGCAGGTGCCGAGAGCGAGCTGGATGTTGCTGCGGGCATCAGACCTGGAACATTCCCCGTCTATGATGGGAGGATTGTGGCAACGCGATCATCGGGCGGAGGCTGTGAAGTCACTACGAGACTGTGCACTCTGGGCACACGGCCGGGGCGGGGTACCTGGCTGTCCCCACAGCCTCCCACGGCTGGCGGACCGGGAAGCAGGAACCAGAAGGAGCAGAACAGCCCGTTGGAAGGAGGAAGAGAAGGCCCGTTCCTCCTGCGACGTCCGCCAGCGCCCCCCCTGCCGGGGTGCCATCCTGCACGGTCGTGCCCGAGGAGGCCCGTGGCTCACCGCGCAGCAAGGGAGGAAGACGGAAATGGCAGCTGAGAGGCAGGAAGCCCGTGGCTGGCACTGCCGAGACATTAAAAGCGGCTCTAACAGTTTACCCTGCTGATGGACAGAAATGTGGACTCAGTGCTGCTCTCTTTATAATCAGGGTTCAGACGCCAAAGGTTGCCCGGCATGATGTAGCTGAAGGTATCCAGAAGCTTAGGAAGGTAGGGATGTAGGTCTGGATGGATCACATAGGAACTTGCGGCCCATCGCGCAGCTACGCGCTCAGCCCCAAAGACGTTTCGGGAAGGCACCGAGTCAAGGGAGGATCTGCGAACTTGGGAAAAGCTCCGGGTGGTTCTGTGGGTGAGCAGGGGAGAGATGCCTCTGCCGATCGGCCCTCCCTGATTTCAGGAGAGATGATAGGATTCCGAAGTAGCAGAGGTGGAGTGGCAACCATTCAGAGTAGCGGGCAGTGGAGAAGCAGTAATAGTGGGGATTGGGGGCTACTGGTAATGGGTTATGTTGTCCCTAAGGATGGAAGAGCTGGCAGTCTACTAAAATGTGACTCCATGTATGTAACAGGAAAGCTTCCAGATCTGCTCGCTGAAAACCTGACTTGAGTCACCACGGGGAGAGCCATGCCTGTCACCCTTTCCAGACCTAAACTTAGTTCCAGATCCAAAGCCTCCTGCCCAAGGAGAAGGCCAGCCCCCCTCCCCCCCCAGGAAGGATCCTGCAGCAGTGAGTGCCACCTATTATGCTATAAATAATCCCCCAAATCTTTCCAAAGGGACCTGTTGCCATTTACCTTGAAGGATTGGCTCCAGCCCGTGAGGGGCTCCTGGACATTGGCTCTAAATTGACACTAATTCCCGTGTCCACCCAAGTCAGGGCTAACGGTGGCAGGTGACGGGCTTTGGGGCCAAGCTGGAGTCACAGCGGATGCAGTGGGGCCCCGAAGCCAACTGTGGTTATTCCGAGTACCTGAACGTATCCTCGGAATAAACCCAGCTGACAAACGGCAGCATCTCCGCACTGGCACCACGACTCCTTGAGCAAGGGACCTTATGGTAAAAAGAACGAAGCGAAAGCCTCTGGAAGACGCTCCCTCCCAGGATAGTGAGCGAGAAGTGTCATCGCGTCCCGGGGGGGGGGGGGGGGGGACTGCAGAGATTGGTGCCGCCTGGAAACCTGGCCGGATGAAGGGGCGGTTACAGCGAGCACATCCCCACCTGGTTTGCCGTTTGGCCTGAGCTGAGGAGCAGTTACCAGGAACCGTCGGTGACGGCCGCACTTGCAAGTGCACCTGTCTCGGCCGCAGCGGCAGCACGGCCCCGGGTCCCGCTCCGCGCCGCGGCCGCCCGCGCGCCCTGCTAACAGCGCTCCCCCCGCGCCGGCCGCCCCCTCGGGTCCCGCCGCCTCCCAGCGCCGCAGGCCCACGCTGCCCGGCGGTGCTCAGCGCCCCCCGCCGCCCGGCCCGCTCGTGCCGCCCGCGTCCCGAGCCCCGCAGCCGCAGCCTGCCCTGCTGTCGGGCGGCCCGGATCAGCCCCCTCCCGCGGCGCCCGCGAGCGCCCGGCCTCCGGGGCCAGGGCAGGACGGCGGCGGAGGGCTGGGCGGCAGGGGTGCTGCCTCCTGGGCACCCCCTCCCCACCGCCGGTTTTGTCAGGGGCTTACGGGGTCGCGGCCAGTCTCCCGCCTGTGTCCCCCTGTCGTCGTGCCTCGGCCTTCCTTCCAGTCCTCGGTCCCCGGCCCTGAACAGAGAAGGGAGACTTCACAGCAATGGCAGCGGGCGCGGACCCCTTCTTCCGGGAGGCGAGGCGGAGCCCAGCGACGCACTGGAGACCCCTCTGCGGAAAAGCGCGCACGCCGGGGTCTCCCTGTGCACAGACCAGCAAATAAAACCCGTCGTCCTGGCGGGAGTGGAGACGCAGAGCGAACAAAAGTATTGTGCCCCGTGTGAGGATCGAACTCACGACCTTCAGATTATGAGACTGACGCGCTACCTACTGCGCTAACGAGGCACCTACGAGCGCCTTCCGGCCGTAGGATAATGAGGCTAGCGCGGGCCCCGGCGCGCATGCTCAGACAAGAAACCACGGTTTTACTTCTGTCTGTTCTGGGCTCCCTTGACCGCAGCGCCGACGCCGACGCCCGACCGCGTTCTTGACAACCTCCCACCCGCGGCCAAGTCTTCCTCTGCCTGCTGGACTGTCAGTCAACAAACACTGTGGCTTGCTTGACCCACTGCGCTGAGTAGAGAGGACACGGAGGAGTGGGATTCTTCCTGCTTCTGTACTCTTATTTTTGAATAGTGCGTACAAAGCGTTTGCATACTCGTGATCTCGTGAAACACTTACTGGGCACCTACTGTATTCCCGGCCCTGTGCTGGTTGCTGTGTTCACGGGGACATCCCCAGCCTCAAAGAGTTGGAGTGGAGGCGCAGATGCATAATAATTCCAGGCAAGCACACATGCACAGCACACATGCCTTTCCGGCCCCACCGCAGACCCCCGATGCAGCCGGTGTCCCGCCCCTCCCGGCGCCCCAGGTTTGCACCGCGGCCCGGAGCTCGCCGGCTGAGGCTGCTCTCAGAAGCGACAGCAGCTCGGGAAACGACACCTCGAGGCACAGCCTCAGCAACTTGGAAGCCCCCTCCCTTTCCCCCCCATCCCCAGTCCTTTACATCAGCTCAAGTAAATACTACATTCGTTGTTAAAGGAAACTATGGCACTACCATATATGGAAAGCGGGTGGGTTTGTTTTTTAACACAAGTTAAAATAAATACCTAACTATTAAACTGGAAAACACTCTTCCACGTACCATTTAAAACCAGCCACATAATGGCACACTCAACATCTGTAGATTTCGCTGTGTGTAAAATTTACCTTTAAAAAAACCTGTAAATTAAGACTGAACTCCAGCCATCGACAGGCATGCAGAGGGCTTTGGGGGGAGTACTGACCGTTGCAAGCTTCAAGCGCTTTAAAAAAGCAGGCAGTTTGCCGGCCGGCCGGCCTCGAGGACCGCGAGGTAGAGATTCGGAGACTGCTGGAGCAGTGAGATGTTCCCGTCGATCCAGGCTGTGGGCACACTGACGCTCACTGTACAAGTCTTTCAACGTTTCTGTTTTCCCGAAATTTGTCATTATAAAATGTTGCGGGAAGAGAGAGTTGTTTAAATCCCGCAGAATTTGGGAGATACAGTGGAATGTGGAAGGGAACGAATGGCAATGTGAGTCTAAGGAGGTGGAAAAAATGCTATTATTATTTTCAGAGCAGGTACCAGAACTCCTGGGAGTTGGGGGAGAGAAAGTCAGGGGTGGGGTGGGTGACAGATCTCTATATTGGAGAGAGACCCCTGGAGTGGGAGGTCAGCGCAACCCACAAGGGGGAGGACTGCGAGAGAGCTCTTGGGCAGGTGAGGCTGGGGGACGGAGGGGGGCGTGGCGGGGGACGACTCCTAAGGGCACCTTCAAGTCTCCTTAGGAGTCGTGGGTGGAGCAGGCAATCCTGGGGGAGTTTTCCCCACCCTCACCGTCCCTAGTGGAAGCCCCATGATCACTCAGTCCTTGGGGCAGCTCTCCCTCCCAGGGTCCCCGGGGAAGCGTGGGGGGGGGGGGGAGGGGGGAGTACCCCACAGGGGCAGGGCTCCAGGTGCGGTCGCTGGGGCCCCAGGACCGCTCGCGGGTGCAGGAGGGCGGAGAACAGGGCAGAGGGGATGGAGGGGGAAAACCCCAACACACACACTCGTAGGAACCCTTATAAGGTCCCGGTCTACCACAGTTACAAATGACTCGCTCCTGGGTCCCTCAGGCCAACAGATAAACTCATCCCTCCACGATTACGCCCTCTAGTCCTGTTAGAAATGCAAAAACTTGGAAAGAGCTCAAGTCCATGAACAGGGAACTGGCCACGAGAATAAGGGTCTGTCCAGACTGAAAACAAGAATGGGGTCGCTCCATGCCCAATATGAAATGAGTGAAGAAAGCCAAAGGCAGAACTGGGTGTGGGGTGTGCTGCCATTTCTTACGAAGGGGGGGCGAGAATATTCATATTTGCTAGTGTTTGCACACCAAATCTCTGAAAGGATACACAAAAAACCAAGATCAATGATTAATATGTGTTGGGGGAGGGTGGAAATTGTATGGTTGAAGGCAAGGATGGGATGAATAGTGCTTACAATAGTGCTTAAAAAAGTAAACTATTATGTTGACAGTGTTAGATTTACAGAGAAGTTGCAGATAGTAGAGTTCCTATAAAGACCACCCCCAGTTTCCCCTATTACTAACATACAACATTAGTGTGGTATGTTGGCTACAGTTAATGAACCAGTGTTGATATGTTATTGAGTGGAGTCCATCCTGATTCAAATTTCCTTAGTTTTCCGCAAAGGTCCCTTTTCTGTTCCAGGATCCCATGCAGGATCCCACATCACATTTAATGGCTGTGCCTCCTTAGGCTCCTCCTGGCTGGGACAGTTTCTCAGGCTTGCCTTGTTTTTGATGACCTTGACAGTTTTGAGAAGGACTGGTCAGATATTTTATAGACTGATCCTCAGGTTGAGGATTTGTCTGATGTTCTTCTGGGATGAAGACTTTTCACAGTATACCTTTGAATAGTTGAAAATAAAATATTTGAACAATGTTAATCTATTACCTATTCAAAATTTTGAATCAATTAACCTAAAAGACGCGAAACTGCAGAAACAAGGAAGGAGGAGGAGGAGAAAGAAGGAGGCAAAGGGGAGAAAAGGGGGAGGAGAAGGGACCAGAGGAAAGGAAGGCAGAGGAGAGTGAGGAGGGGAAGGTGAAGATGAAGGAGAGGGAGGAAGGGAAGGTGAAGGAGGAAGAAGAGGTGAGGGGCATCCCTGCGAGGGGGGGCCCTCAGTCCGGGCCGCGAGGGGGTGCTTTGCCCAGAGGTCCCCGCCATCACCCAGCCCGGCTGGGTTCGCCCTGGCGCTGGAAGGCGGGCCCGTCCGTTTGGTTCCAGAGTCTCCCTGCCCGCAGCCCGGGAACAGGGACGGGGGGAAGGGGGGCGGACGCGGGGAGTGGGGGGCGCGGCCACTTGGTCAGGCTCGCGACCCTGCTCCACGACTGCGTGCGGGGAAGCGCGCGCTGGGGCCCCAGCCCCTGGGGGACCGCGTCATCACGCAAACCTATTTATGGAAAGTAGACCACCGGAGTGGGGGCGGGGGGGGGGTAGAGCGGACAAATATTCCACTGTTCTCCATCTTTTTTTAAAGATTTTATTTATTTGACAGAGAGAGAGACAGCGAGAGAGGGAACACAAGCAGGGGGAGTGGGAGAGGTTGAGAAGCAGGCTCCCTGCAGAGCGGGGAGCCCGATGTGGGACTCGATCCCATGACCCTGGGATCATGACCTGAGCCGAAGGCAGTCGCTTAACCGACTGAGCCACCCAGGCGCCCGCATCTCTATCTTTTAAATACGTGTGTCACCAGTTCTCAGACTTTCCCCAGCGAGTCCGTGTGCCGAGACGCACACCTGCTTCCTCCCTGCCTCCCTGAGGCCCACGCTCCTGCAGAACCTGGGCAGGTGCCCCTCTTGGATGCCGCGCAGGGAACCGTTGACTGGCTGTGTCCGGACTGTCTGGAGTAAGGGGTGGTCAGTGTCACCTGCCCACCAGGGTCGCAGACGCAGACCCCCAGGCCCGGCTAGTGGTGAGTGATGATGGCCGAGGCCCCGCAGGGCCTCAGGTGGTGTCAGCGCAGGGGATCCCCTGACAAGCCCTTTCCACCTCGTGGCCTTTGGACGGGCTGTTCTCTAGGCCTGGCATGCCTTTTCCACCGTCAAGCACCTTGTCTGTGACAGGGATCTCTTCCTTGCCTTTCTCCAGCCAGCTGAACGTCACCCCTTCTGCAAAAATCTGATCCCCATTTCCTTCCTCATCCGCTTCTTTCCCCACTCCCCGCACCCCTCCCTTGGGTGGATGCAGGTGCTGCTCCCTCCCAGCTGAACACGTCCTCTGTGCCTGCTCCTTGACCCCCAGAACAACCTGAAGGGGTCAGTACCACCCCTGTTCTTCACCTACAAGTGTGCAAACTCAAATTGAAGGCGAGGAGGCGACCTGCTCAAGTTGGAGCTGCTGTTTGGCAGGGGCGGGGGAGGCAGGACCCCTTGCCAGTCAGACGAGGCTGGGCCTCTCTCCGGCCCTCCCCGTACCCCCAGCAACAACTGGCCCATATGTTTCTTCACGTGCACCCCCTAAAATAATTCTGAAACACCTAGGCACTTCCTTGAATAATGTTGATAACTAAACTTCCTCATTTTAAGTTCAGTTACAAAAGATGTAATTTCCAGGATAGGCAGATTTTCTAAAATAAAACTAATTTTTTAAAACATGCATCCAATGAAATAAAACCATTCTATGAATTCCATACAAACCTTTATCTATTTTTTAAAGATTTTTTTTATTTATTTGAGAAAGATGGTGGAGGGGTGGGTAGCAAAGAGAGGGGTACAAGCAGGATTGCCGAGCTTAGAGCCCCAGGTAGGACTCGATCTCAGGACCCGGGGATCACGACCCTAGCTGAAATCAAGAGTCAGATGCTCAACGGACTAAGCCACGCAACCCCCGCCCCTGCCAAAAACCACATTATCTGTTTTAAATACATATGAACAAGCGCCCTTTTAACGTTGGGTAAGTTTACATTTATTTTCCCTTCTGAACTCCAATTTCCATTCTACTCCCTCCTTTGCAGAGTTTTGTCCTCATATAATACATATTCTATGTTTGAATGATGATTATTGATCACCCTAACATGGCTCTCAGCAACAAAAATATGTACATAAACTGCGATCTTCTTGTTTCCCATGACCATAAGGCTCTAAGGGCCAAACCTTCCTTCTAAACTGACATGTTGTTATTTTTATTAGTATTCAGTGAATCAAAACTCATAAATATATACATTTGAAGCACAATTATTAAATTAAAAAATGTAAACTTTATCCAAAACAAATATCGAAGACACGGATGCAATGTTCTTTTTTTTTTTTTCTGCAGAGAGAGAGCATCCACATTCAGGGGAGAGGCAGAGGGAGAGAGAGCGGATATTTATTTATTTATTTTTTATTTATTTTTAAATTTTTGAGAGAGAGGACTCGAGCACACACAAGCAGGGGGAGGGGCAGAGGGAGAAGCAGACTCCCGGCTGAGCAGGGAGCCCATAGGGACTCAACCCCAAAACCCTTGGATCATGACCTGAGCCAAAGGCAGACGCTTAACCAACTGAGCCACCCAGGCGCCCTATGCTAAACATGATTTCTTTTTTTTTTTTTTAAAGATTTTATTTATTTATTTGAGAGAGAGAATGAGAGAGAGCACATGAGAGGGGGGAGGGTCAGAGGGAGAAGCAGACTCCTTGCTGAGCAGGGAGCCCGATGCGGGACTCGATCCAGGGACTCCAGGATCATGACCCGAGCCAAAGGCAGACGCTTAACCAACTGAGCCCCCCAGGCGCCCCTGGATGCAATGTTCTAATCCTGTGTGGTTCATAGGGTGTAGGACTATTATTTTTTGCTAGAGTAAGATGGGGTTCAACATTAATTTTATTCCTATTTTTCATATTTAGAGATATAAAAGTTGAGAAACTGTTCACATAAAGAGGAAAAAAGGGCAAAGAGAGTTTTACTTCAGCACCAGAACTCAATTCCTTCAGCATGTTTCAAGTTATAGCCTAAAAAGCACTTCAAAGTTAATTTTCATCCATCTAGCACCGTGGTTGATCCTCTTTCCATTTTGAATTGGAAGCCACCATAGTCATTAGAATCTTCCGCTTTCTCAACTTCTAAGCCATGTTGAATGGAACATTCCCCTTCTGGTGATGCTAGAGGTTTCCACACCCACCTAATAGTAGGATCCTAAAAGTGGAGGAAGAAGACATGGGAAACGGGAGATGGGGAAGGAACAGTGACCTGCCCCCCTTCCAGCTGATCAATTTTAGGACCTCGTCACATACCCCTGGGGGTACTGACAGGCAGTAGAGGCTGTTGTAAACCCATTTTACAGAGTGGACCATTGGTGTGCTTGAGTGTGTGTGTGTTTTGAGAGACGGCCTCAGGGCCAGCTGAACAGGGTAACTTAGTGGAAACCTGTTGCGAATTACTGCTCTCCCACAGCCTGGATGGACCCAGGCAGGGAGGCCACCCGGGAAAGCAGACAATCCAGGCCCAGGGCGATGAGAGCAGGTCTTGGGAGATGGCTATGGAGGCTGAGATTAGGGAGCCAATGGAGACACTTTTTCCAGGAGCGGCCAGGACTTGGATCTGGTTAACTGCCAAGGGTAGAGAGAGAAACCAAGAGTCACTCCAAATTAGGATGAACAATGTCCAGAAACGTCCTGGTACCGCCACCAGGCAGGAAAACACAAAAGAGGGGCCTGTTCAGGGGGAATCCAATACATGCTGATTTTGCATCTTTCGTATCACACTAATAACGTGCTCAGTATAGAAAACATACCTACACACATACTCTCTCAGTCAAAAATTGCCAGATTCATGCTACTTTCACAGATCATTTAAAACTCAATGGTTTAGGGCGCCTGGGTGGCTCAGTTGGTTAGGCGACTGCCTTCGGCTCAGGTCATGATCCTGGAGTCCCAGGATCGAGTCCCGCATCGGGCTCCCTGCTCGGCAGGGAGTCTGCTTCTCCCTCTGACCCTCCCCCCTCTCATGCTCTCTCTCTCATTCTCTCTCTCAAATAAATAAATAAAATCTTTAAAAAAAATAAAAAAAATAATAAAACTCAATGGTTTAAACAACAAGCATGTATTTTTCTTTTTTAAAAATAACTTTATTGAAATGTCATTCACACACCATACAAGTCATGACCCAGTGTGTTAAATCCAATGATTTTGCTCTTTTACGTTATTTTTTTAAATTGGGGTAAAAGATATGACACAAAATTTACCATATTTACCATTCACAGTGTGCAATTCAGTGACACTAGGTACATTTACGATGTCAGGCAATCGTCTTAACTATCAATTTCCGAAACCTTTGCCTCACCCCAAGCAGAGACTGTACCCATTAAGCTGTGGCTCTCTATTCCCCCCTCCCCGCTCCCGGTAGCCTCTAATCTACTGTCTATGGATTTGCCTATTCCAGACGTTCATGTACATAGAATCATACAATATTTGTCCCTTTGGGCCTGGCTTACTTCACTCAGCATAATGTTTTCAAGGTCAGCATGTATTTTCCTTGCTCATGGGTATGTGGGTTGCTAGCTCCAGGCTGAGGTTGAATTCACCTCTGCTCATGGTTGTCTCCGCGTTCTCCCGGGACCAGCCATTTCCTGGGGTATATTCTTCTCACTGAGGGTCACGGCAGCCCAGGAGGTGGAGCCGTGCCAAGCAAGCACATTCAAGGCCTCTGCTCTTGGTACATCCATCAAAATTCCTTTGGGCCAACCAAGCCACCTGGCCAAGTTCGACATCCATGGGGCAGGGAAATAGACTCGGCCCACAGAGCGAGAGGCGCAAAGCCATGGCAAAGCGGGGAGTGAAGAGGTGAGAGCAGTAATCCAGTCTGTACACAAGTAAATAAAATCCCCCTCGTCCCACCCGGGCCCCTGATCTGTTCCCTTTCCAGAGGGAGACCACGGATATCAGTATCCTATTGCCCTGTGACTAAGAGCAAGCTTGGGACTCTTTTCCTGCCGATACAGATAGATTTTCCTGTTCTTTGTAACCACAGCAGAATGTCTCTGAGAAAAGGAGACCAGGCCGTAGACACACATAGGGAGGGCAGAGGGAGAAGATGACCATCGCCAAGCGAGGGAGAGAGGCCTCGGAGAGACGCCCTGCCCACACCTTGGCCTCAGGCTTCCAGCCTCCAGAACTGTGACAGGCTAAATTTCTGTTGTTTCAGCCCCTCCACCACCACCCCCCTCCCCGTCGGTGGTACTTTGTTGTGGCAGCCCCAGCTGCTCTAGCCTTCTGATTCTGGAACAGCTCGTCCTTCCCCATCAGTAACAAATGCTGTAGTGAACATTCTCGTGCGTGTGCTTGGCAGGCGACGTCTGAGGAGCCTGTGGACAGCCAAACACTTTGTTCCGTCCTGGATGCTGGAGGATTGGCTGGGTCGCTCCCAGGGGAGCCCATCTGGAATTTTCCACTTACCTGAGGGTAAAGACCAGAAGCTCCAGGGTCGGTCTGCGCCCTGGCGCTCACAGCGGTTAGGAGCTGGGACTTCTCACCCTGACCTCTCCCTGCACTTCCATCCCACCCACGGGCCGCTGACTCCATCTGCTTGGCAGGGTCACAGGCACGTGGCGAGCCGCATCTGACCTGACCACAGCCCACAGCCTATCTTTCCTCCAACACTCTCCTGTCATTGCGCCAGGTGGGGGGAGCCAGGGTGAGCAGCTTCCAGGGCCCGTGCTCACTGTGATCCTCATCTCCTTTCTAGCTCTCTCTGCTTTAAAATATATATATATATATATATATATATATATATATATATTAACCATATAGAGGGCTAAGTGAGGGGAAAAGCTATCAGGGAAGGAAGGACGCTGGGGAGAATGGCGCTGTTTATGGTAAGCAGGCCTGTGGCTCTCGGGGAAGCCGCTGAGGCTTCCAGGCCCGGCCCCTTCCCAGCCAGGACTCAGTAACTGGCTGCAGCCCCTCGCGTCTCATCTCATTATTCTGACTGTGACAGGCCAGGAGCGAGGGCACAGCCAGCTGGGCAGCTCAAGGGGAGACTGAGAGAGGCCGGAATGTGGGGCTGGAGGAGGAGGATTTTCCTCCTATGCCCCCAGAGGCCTGAGCTTTGGAGTTCCTCTGTCCCCTCCCCTCATCACCCTCCTCACGACCTCTGTGTGACCTGGGTGCCCATTCCCTCCCCCCTTCCCCCTCCCCCCAGCTGATTCCTCCGGCCCTGCTAGTCACCACCTACATATGGCTGTGACCTGAGAGAGGCCTCCTGACCCCTGGGCTGGGTCAGGCCTCTCTGTTCCGCCTTCTCTTGGCTCCCTTGACCATAATGTTCATCCTGGTTTGATGTCGTGACTTCTTGTTTGCCGTCTTTCCGGTGGGGTGTGGGCACCACCACGACAGGGGTCTGCTGTAGGCCAAGCAGCACCCGCGGGGGCCCTCCAGTGTTTGCTAAGGAGGGGAAGCTTCTCACATTCTACTGTAATTGCTTGTCTTTCCTGGAGGGCAGGGACTGTGGTTGGTTCCTTTCTATATCCCCAGCTTTTAGTCTGATCAGAGACCTATTTGTTAGTTCCAAACATGGGCAGGATCAGATTTAATAACCAAGTGGGCCTTTCCGTGACCTGGCCAGGAATGGACTCCAAGATCCATACGGGGCGGGGGGGGAGGACGGTGAGGTCCCCTAGCCAGAAGGGAGGAAAGGGTGACAGCACCCATTTCTCAGGGCCCTCCCACTCCATCCCCCTCTGGCAGGTGAGACAGGGGGAGAAGGGTGTGGTCCCAGCAGGTGGGCCTGCCCCTTCCGGGGTCAGACCTAGACCACGACAGTGGTTTTGCCTATGGATCCGACAGTTGCAATGGCAGTGACAGGGGTCACAGTGAACATCCTAGAACTCCAGTCTGTGTTGAGACACAGAGGCATGAGGCCCCCTTCTCCACAGGGCTAATGGGCGTCATGGTTCCTACCTGCAGGAGCAGGGCACCCAGGGCCTGGGCTGCTTAAATATTAATGCTTTCAAATCATATCACTAAAATCTACTCCCACACCTGTATTTCAAACACAGCTTTTGTGTCTGAATTTGCACAACTACATTATGGCAAAGTTGCATCATCCGGCCCATAATTTAAGGCTGGGACTTCTCACCCTTCAACTAATTTAGGTGACAGTCTGATACCAAAGGAGAAAGTCTGATTACAAAGTGGCACCTACTGGGAGGTCCAGGCCTCCTCCTGCTCTTCATACAGACAGACAGACATAGCAGACACGCAGTCGCTGTTTGAGGAAGGAATGAATGATCTACGTCTGCTCTTCTGAGTCTGTCGGCCTTTCTACTCAGAAAACCTGTCCCCACTTAACACACACACACATGCACACACTCATCACAGAGCAGAGCTTTGCTCATTGAAGGGAAGCAGGGAATTGGCCACAGTGAGCTCATTCATTTGTCACATTCACCTTAAGTCATGAGAGCCAGGGGGGTGCAAGCCGGTATCTTCTAGGACATTGCTTTTCTCTGTGAAAGAGGCAGTCAGCAAGTGTTGGCAGGGAGGGCATACATGTAGGAAGAAGAGTCCCCCGACTTGATCCACGGAAGTGGCTGGTGTTAGTACGTTCACTCTCCCTTGGGGCAAGGTAAGGGCTGCTGGAAAGGACCAAATATTTCACGCGGCAAATACTTACCAAGGGCTGCCATGGGACAGCCCCTGGGATCAAAGTGGGGAATGAGACAGAATTGCTTCCTCCCTCATTAAGAGATATTAAGTAGGGGCCCCTGGGGTGGCTCAGTCGGTTAAGTGTCCGACTCTTGATTTCAGCTCAGGATCCTCATCTCAGGGTCGTGAGCTGGAGTCCGGAATTGAGCCTGCATCCAGCCCCGTGTCCACAGGCTCCACATTCCGTAGGGAGTCTGCTGGTCCCTCTCCCTCTGCTCCTCCCCTGCCAAATACATACATACATACATACAATCTTAAAAAAGAGAGAGCGGGGGCACCTGGGTGGCTCAGTTGGTTAAGCGACTGCCTTCGGCTCAGGTCATGATCCTGGAGTCCCGGGATCGAGTCCCACGTCGGGCTCCCTCCTCATCAGGGAGTCTGCCTCTCTCTCTGACCCTCCCCCCTCTCATGCTCTCTCTCTCTATCTCATTCTCTCTCTCAAATAAATAAAATCTTTAAAAAAGAAAAAGGAAAAAAAAGAGAGAGAGCGAGCTATTAAGTAGGTAAACGAATACCCAAACAAGGCAATTGCAATTTCCGGTAAGGGCTATGAAGGAAGTTGGGAAGAGAGAAACTGAGGCCCCAGGAGCCAGTTCTTCATTGCGGACAACAGAACTCAGTCTAGCTGGTTGAGCAGAAGGGGATTTGTTGCAGAGTATGAGTTCATTACAGAGTTTCCAGCAGGGCCAGGGAAGCATGCTTGGATGCCAGAGAGGCAAGGACAAGCCCAGGAAGAGGCCCAGCCCCACCAGGGACGGTTCCAGTGGAAACCCTGCTCCCACCGCTCTCCACCCCTGACACCCGGACCCGGAGCCTCACTCATTCCGGCCTGAGCCGCGGCTGCAGATGAGCTGGTCCCTGTTGCGATTGCTCAGTGGCGCCTTCCAAGGCCTGTGAGGACACTCCTGCCTGGCAGAGCTTGGGTCCCACGCAGAGCTTTGGCTCTGGGGAGGCCTGGGGGGGTGGGGAAGGGAGAAGCACATTCTAGAGGGAGGTTGCAGGGGGTCCCGAGAGATCTCGTTGATGCTTTTGCCACATCGCACAACAAATGTTAAAAATTATGATGCCGGGGGGTGTGGCCGTGGAAGATAGGGCGTTGCTGTTGTTGTTGTTTTCATTTTGATGCATTTTATTTATTTTGGCTTATCTGTGTTTTTTTTTTTAAGATTTTATTTATTTATTTGAGAGAGAGAGAATGAGAGACAGCATGAGAGGGAGGAGGGTCAGAGGGAGAAGCAGACCCCCTGCCGAGCAGGGAGCCCGATGCGGGACTCGATCCCGGGACTCCAGGATCATGACCTGAGCCGAAGGCAGTCACTTAACCGACTGAGCCACCCAGGCGCCCCCTTATCTGTGTTTTTTACAAATTTTTATAAGGAACATGTAACATTCCCGAAACAAAGGGCAGAGCCAACAGAATTATTTTCTAAAGCAAGGAGACAGGGTGGAGTCCTGCAGAGGAAGAGTTTCCCCGCCCAGCTCCGAGAGAGGGTCCCTCCCATGGCACCTGGGGCAGGTTCTGACCATTTGCTGACCTCTACCTGGAGCTCTATGAAATTCCTGAGAATCATTTCTAAGTTGTTGCGATGTTGCTGGGTTGACCTACTTACACAATCCTTCCTTTACCAGCCGATAGCTTCAACCTTCCTGCCCCAGCCCCTCCCAGCTGTGTGTGGGGTGGGGGTCTTCGGGGGGGGACCTCAGTGTTCTTGCTCCCCTCCCGCTCCCACACAGAGCTGTGGGATGGAAGGAGCTCATTCCAGTGCAGCGGGTTTCTCTGAAAACCAGCTAGAATTTCCTGAGCACCCATGGGTGCCCTGGCCGGGCCAGGGGCTGTGCTGTAATGAAAGAACAGAAGTTGCGTTCGTCATTCTAGAAAAAGGAACAATGCCATCAGAGAGACAAAACATACGTCAATCGCCTAAAGAACAATACCCTAAAGAATGTCATTAGCTAGGATCTCAGGGATGGAATTTTGTGTTAATATTATAAAAGTATTTTTTTTTAAGATTTTATTTATTTATTTGAGAGAGAGAGAGAATGAGAGAGAGCACATGAGAGGGGGGAGGGTCAGAGGGAGAAGCAGACTCCCTGCCGAGCAGGGAGCCCGATGCGGGACTCGATCCAGGGACTCGATCCAGGGACTCCAGGATCATGACCTGAGCCGAAGGCAGTCGCTTAACCAACTGAGCCACCCAGGCGCCCTATAAAAGTATTTTAATTTGGTGTCACAAATGACACGCACATGAAAGAACTTTCTCCAGGCTGCCAGTGTCACAGAGGCCCCGGGCTCACAAGGGCCCTACGCTTGGTTGAAGGCTCTGCTTGTCACCGTCTTGAAATTCGGGATGATGCGATCCTTGAACTGGGGCTTTGTAAGTGAAGCCCAGTGGCGGTGTGAGCGCAGGAGATGCGTGCACGGAGCCCGTCTGCAGCTCCTGGCTGACCTGCGGCACAGGATTGCCTGGTGTCCGTGAGCTCTGAGCTCCGGTGGGCCCATCGTGCGTGGGAGGTCGGCGAGACTCCCCGTGAAGACGAGGTCAGTCCCTGACATCTGTGGCCAAGTGGGGGCGAGAGCAGACCCGAGGGGTCACGCTTTCTGTTGGAACCGGAATTTGCTTCGAATGCAGGAAAGGGCACCAGAGTTCTAAGAAACAACCAAGGAGTTCTACCTACGCTCACTGAAGGGAACAGAAAGAAGATGCTTCCTTCTGTTTTCTGTCCTTCCTTTGTCACCGGTAAGCCAGAGGTAGAGAGTGTTGGTAGAACACGCACATAGTAAGAAGTGAAATAAAAACAGGTGAGCTCATTTTGTGCAGTGTTTCTGCTTTCTGGGAAAAACAAAATACATATGCATGTATGAACGAAATAGGAATTGCGTAATGTCAGTGATCCTACAGACAGGTTCAATGCGCTCCCATTTGCATTTGAAATAACATTACACAATATAAAGATGAATGGCAAGATTCATGCTAATAGCCTTGAATTTTAATGTTTCTTTCCTCAAAACATGGAATAGCAAGTGGAAAAAAAGAACAACCACCATGAGTTGAGAGAAAGACTACAGTAGAAAGGAAAAAGTTTTTTATTTTAATAATACCATTAATGGCAATTTTTTCCTTTTGTTTTGATCATGGGGCCCGTGTTTTCATTTTGCACAGGGCCCGGAAAATTTTGCAGCCGGCCCTGCTGCCAGCAGCGAAGGATATCACTGGTTTTTGAAGTCTGTGCCCTGGCAAAGATGCAGAGCTCCTGGAAGTCTCATGCATCGCTGGTGGAATGCAAAATGGCACAGGACTTTAGGAGATGGTTTGGCAGTTTCTTATAAAGTTATCGACATACCTGCCTTAAGACCCAGCAAAGTCCCTCCTAGGTGTTTATCCAAGTGAAATGAAAACTTATGTTCATACAAAAGCTTATATGTGAATATTTATAGTGGCTTTGTTCATAAACACTCAAAAGTGGGAACAACCCATGGTTTTTAGGCATGTTTCTGGTTTTTATGCACACCAGGTCTTAGCTGTGGTATGGTTACATGACTATATGCATTTCTCCAAACTCATAGAGCTGAACACTAACAAGGGTAAATTTTACTCATTTAGTTCTACCTTAATTTGAAAAAAGCATCTGCAAATTTACTAGCCAAAACCTGGGAACTCCCATGGTTTTTAGGCATGCTTATGGTTTTTATGCACACCAGAAATCTTGAGCAACAAACTGGGAACTCAAAGGTAGGAAGCTGGAGGAGACAAAGGGACCGCACAGCTGAGGGCCCCTGGGAGGTAAGCTGTGGTCTTGCTGGGTGTCCGGTATGGGATCCTCCTCAATAATGGCAGAAATCAAAACCTTGAGCCACCTGATAGGATGAGAGGCTGCTCTGGTGAAAAGCAACTGTAGAAGGACCTGCGGGTGGGGTTTAGCATGCCTGGCTGGACATCCCGTCCCATTTTCGCTCCCTCCCTCTGCCCTTGGCCGCCAACAGAAGGGCCTTGGCTGAGCTGATTATATGCAGAATGGATTGACTGGTGTTGACAGGGAGCTCTTTACCCGTCTAATTAATTATGCCGACTAATTTTCAATTTAATTGCACTTCTTGGGTCACTGGGTAATGAGCCTACGGTTTTCATGCTGCTGCAGGCCCGGATGCAGAGGTGGTAGGGAGGAGGTAGCAGGTGCTGCTTACGGTCAAACAGGCCCCCTCTTCCTCCAGGTTTCTGGGCCCAAGGCTCCACAGACAAGCTCTGGAATCTTATGCGGGTACCTTCTGTGTGAGCTGACCTCTGTCCCAGGAGCACATGGCCATCCATTCACCTAACACACATTTATTAAATGCCTCCTGTGTGCCAGCTCCGAATAGCATAGGCACTGGGGGTGTCAAGAGGCTAAGTCAGGCCTTGCTTATCCCCCACCGCCCCCTAAATTGGTCACAGACTAAAGGAGGAGAATCTCACCTAAGCCAGCAAACACAGAATCTGGTTGCAGATAGGAGCAAGGGCTTTGCAGACAAACCCGATCCAGGCTCTGCTGTTGGGCCACTGAGGAATTTACTACCCATGTCATGGGACTATCCACTCCCCCCAGGTCCCCGTCCTCATCCCCATCTCCCCCTGCTTGTCTCCTAGAATGCTTCGTAGTCTGGGTGTGTCTGATTGTTTCCTCCTTACCGGATCACCTAAAAAACTTTTTTTTTTTTAAAGAATAGGATGCTTTTATTTATTACTTTTTTTATTTTTTTTTATTTCTTTTTTTTTTTTTTAATTTATTTGACAGAGAGAGAGACAGCCAGAGAAGGAACACAAGCAGGGGGAGTGGGAGAGGGAGAAGCAGGCTCCCCGCAGAGCAGGGAGCCCGATGCGGGGCTTGATCCCAGGACCCTGGGATCATGACCCGAGCCGAAGGCAGACGCTTAACGACTGAGCCACCCAGGCGCCCCTATTTATTACTTTTTTTAAAGATTTTATTTTTATTTATTTGACAGAGAGAGACACAGCGAGAGAGGGAACACAAGCAGAGGGAGTGGGAGAGGGAGAAGGAGGCTTCCCACCGAGCAGGGAGCCCGATGGCAGCCGCTCAACCAACTGAGCCACCGAGGTGCCCCCTGAAAAACATTTTTAAAAAACCAGTCAAGGGGCGCCTGGGTGACTCAGTCATGGAATGTCTGCCTTCGGCTCAGGTCATGATCCCAGGGTCCTGGGATCGAGCCCCGCATCGGGCTCCCTTCTCAGTGGGAAGCCTGCTTCTCCCTTTCCCACTCCCCCTGCTTGTGTTCCCTCTCTCGCTGTGTCTCTCTTTGTCAAATAAATAAATAAAATCTTTAATAAAAAAACAGTCAAAATTCAGGTTATGCATCTTTGGCAAGAATATCATGGAAGCGATGCTGGCTGTTCTCACTGCATCCTATCAGGTGGCTCAAGGTTTTGATTTCTGCCATTATTGAGGAGGGTCACTTTGATCCCTTGATTGGGGTGGTAGCTGATGGGATCCTCTGTTGCCAAATTTCTTATTCCCTCTTTGTAATTACTAAGTATTTTAAGGAGAATTTATTTGACACTGTTTAAATGCCTGTTCTCCCTCAAATTTTCAGTATCCCTCAAATTTTTTGTCAGTATGGACTCAGGGTTTCCTACTTTATTTTGTGTATTATAATCGTTTCTTACCATTATTCTGATCCTCCGATTGTGCCAGGTTATCCAGTGGGAGCTCCTTCTAGCTGGCTTCTGTGTCTTTTTGACACGTGTGTGTTATTCTTTTGGCACTTTTCTGGCACAAGATGTTTCAGGATCATTTTTGTGTTTTCCCTGCCCCAGACATGAAAGCAGCCATTTCTGCAAAAGCAGAAATCATTTTCTCAATTTGTCACTGTCAGTGGACAAATCAGGGAACCAGGGAATATATGCATATATTTACGTGTTATGTTCACATTTTATATCATGTATTTATCATTTATATATTATATATTAGAATTCATGTAACTTAAACATTTCTAAATTTATCTATCTATATTGGAAGCTGTGATTTCAAATCAGCATCTCCAGTTCATATACAACACTCAAGAGTTCATTCTGGTCTCCCCGCTTTCTGTATGCTCTATGGCAAGAGACTTGGTTTCCAACATCCTTAAAATATTTATTTCTGAGCGCCTGGGTGGCTCAGTTGGTTGGGCGACTGCCTTCAGCTCAGGTCATGATCCTGGAGTCTCTGGATCGAGTCCCGCACCGGGCTCCCTGCTCGGCAGGGAGTCTGCTTCTCCCTCTGACCCTCCCCCCTCTCATATGCTCTCTCTCTCTCTCATAAATAAATAAAATCTTAAAAAAAAAAAAAAAAGATCCATTCTCTCCCCCTCTCTCTCTGCCCCTCCCCCTGCTCTCTCTCTCTCAAATAAATAAATAAATCTTTAATAAATAAATAAATAACCTGTTCAGCAAGAAACAGGGTTGGGGAGAAGGGAGAGGGAAGCATGGACATTTGTAATGATATGAGAAATAGACTTCTGAGTATTGTATGCTATCAAAGAAGGCAAGATATAAAATGGCATGTAGAGCATCATATAAGCCACGTAAAAAGCTCAGAAAAACATATTGGCGCTCTCTCAGACTAAAGAGTGGAGTAAAAATGGAACAAGGTTTGATCACTTATGACACAGGGCTTCCCCGTTAAATTCCATGCACTTTGAGGTTCACCCCATGAGGGAGCCAGAATGCACCCATGGCTACCAGGTGGACTCTGGGACCAGACCACCCACGCGTAGCTCCTGGCATGGCCACTTCCCAGCCAGGTGACCTTGGGCAAGTTAGGTAACCTCTATGTTTCGGGTTCCTTTATCCATGAAACAGAAATGGTAATAGCACTTACTCTTGGGGTCGCTATGAGGATTGAGTGAGTTCCTACACATGAAGCACTTAGAATGGTGCACAAGACATGTTCCCTAAATGTCAGCTGTTCGTATATGGACAGAAAAGTGAAGTTCAGTGATGTCCTCTAAGTTACCTGCCCAAGGTCACATAGTATCATTGGAACCCAGTTGTGCCTGTTCCGAAGGCATGGACGCCTTTTCCCTGGCACTGGGGAAGATGAGGCACGCATCTAGTACAAGACTGACTGAGGCAAGTTCTATAAGCACCTTGTAGGCTCAGAAGAGGAAGGAAGTCAGCAGCTTGGGAATTGGCAGGGAAAGTGAGAATCGAGAAAGATCTAGGACGCTGAGAAAGCTTTGCCTACGTTGTGATGGTGGAGGCCAGGACTTCCAGCGCAGGGGGCAAGCTGAACAAGGGCGGAGCACTGGACCTCCCACAAGGGGAGGGTCAGGCATCCGCTCAGCGGGGTCTGCGAGCGCACCTGCCTGGACCCTCCACAAGGTTCCTCCGTCTCAGCACTGTTGACGTTTGGGGCCAGTTAGCTCTTCGTGGTGGGGGCCGGCCGGTGCATTGTAGGATGCAGTAGCATCCCTGGCTTACACCCCCCGATACCAGCAGCATCACCCCCATCGCTGTGACAGCTGAAAATGTCTCCAGACACTGCCAGATGCCCGCCGGGTGAAGACCCAAACTGCCAAGCCCCACCACCATTCATTTCACTCATTTGCTAATAGGAGCCTGCTTCTTATTCTTGCTCTCCTCGTGGGTGTCATCAGGAGCCGGGGAGACTACACATCAGGCGGAAGGCAGGAAGGAGGTGAGTCCTCTGCAAGCCGCCGGGCCTGTAGCTCAGGGCTCTTTGGGAAGGATTTCTCAGCATATGAAGGTGTGGCCCAACAGCTGGCGGGACGCGCAGTCCCAGGTCGGGGGATTTGTTATTGCAGCCAGCAGACCCAGCAAGAACGGTGATGTTCCACAGGGCTGGGGCTGCGGAGGAGAGGAGCGGAGGACGACCCCGATGACCCGCACCGGCCAGTGGCCGGGACATCCCCTCTCTGTGCTTCTGGCTTCTCATCAGCAAATGGAGTGTCTGCGGTACATCCAAGGTTCCTCCAGGGGAGGGCTTCTCTCTGAGCCCTGTAGAGGGCAGGGAGGGGTGGTTCCCAGCTCCTGGGGAAAGAGTTCTGTTTTCCACTAGTCATGTCTGCCAGGGACACAGTAATAGAGGGATAAGATGTGTCCGCGCACATAGAATGTATCTGTGTCTGTTCTGGAGGATTTAAGTAGAGTCTCTGGGTTTCTGTGAGGGCATGGAGCTGAGGAAAGGAGAAACGGGGCTCTTCTTCCTCCAGCAGCTCTAGAGGTGAAAGGTCCACTCAGATTTTTGTTTTTTGTTTTTGTTTTTGTTTAAATGAGAGCTGCTCGGCAAGTGCACAGCTAAAAATAGTCCCTGCAGGCCCGGGAGACAGGCCACTGCTTCAGGGGTCCCTCAACTCATTGAACAAAGAGAATTGGGCCTGGGTGAGAGGAGAACCCCATCACATCCACCCCCTTTTTTTATCCTCCCCTGTATACATTCTGGAACTGGTAAGAGGATGTGGATTGTTCTGAGAGTAGAAAGGGAAAGGGGAGGGGAGGGGAAGGGTGAAGTTTGGCCAGGGGAAAATACAAGGGGTTTGGAGTGACAGTGCCCAGGCTATGCCACTCACTAGCTGTGTGATCTTGGACACGTTACTCAACCTCTCTGAGCCTTGGGTTCCTCATCTGTGAAATGAGGCCCACTAATCTGTATCTCCCTCAGCACAGATGGCCAGCCTGCTGCGAGCACTCAAGGACAGCCCAGTGTAGGAGAGGACAGGCTGGAATGTTCACACAGGTCTCAAGCACACAGTGTCTCCAACGTGAGCCTTGGAAATGGAACTTAACATGGCAGGCAATGGAGAGCCGCGGACAGTTTTCAAGCCTGGGTGTGAACCAGAACAAATCCCAGGGATCATTCCTCCCCTCCCCAGGCTGGTTTCAACAGACTGGGCACTGGACGTAGGTGACGCAGAACGGGAGAAGGGACTGAGGAGGGCCAGAGAGGAGGCAGGTTCCGAGGAGAATGTGGGAAAGAGGTTAAGTCGATCCGCATCAGCAAGAGTTGGCGGAAGGGCATGGAGCCAGAAGGGCACTGGGGAGAGAGTTTGTTAGGTTTGTCGTCCCGAGGGCTTCAGGGATTAGATAACCTCCAATAAAGGCAGGGTCGCTGAGGGTGTGAACTGGATTTCTTCAATGACCTTCAGAAGAGGAGAAGAAATTTCTTTTAATTTCTTTTTCTCTTCTTTGGGCTGTGCTTTTAAAAATCCTGCTCTCCCCCTGGACGGAGCCGCTTGGGCCGCAGCTTCGGTGGGTTACAGATGCTGACAGCGATTTTCCTCCAAATAGACCAGCCCCAGACAGACTTCTGGCTCTTCCTCAATGCCAGCCGTGCGAGGACCCCCCAGTCCCGGTGTTCTGCAGAGTTCTTTTAGCAGACATTGTCAGGGCCCTACTCGATCCCCTTAGCCCTCCCCTCTCCCGTGAGCCTCTGACCGCGCCCCGGGGAGTCTGACCGCATGCCTCCTCTGGCTTCAGGGTTGTGCTGGGTGAGCACCGGGCAGGCCTGCCCCGTGGGGGTTAATGTGGGCCCAGGAGCAGCCCTCTGCCGATGACAAATGGAGGCTGGTAGATAAATTCTCACCCTTTGGGTAGGAAAATTCAAAGAGGTCCCCTAGACCATCTCCCAGGGGGCCCGGCAGGAATGACCCCAGATGGTCCCTCGATGTTAATAAATCCCAGATGTGCATCACAGTAGCCTGCTCGTAAGCATGCCCCGTGGTGGCTCCCTGCCTGTCCCATCCTGTCTCACTCCTCCCTCCCCGACTGGCGCTTCTTAGAATCACCTTCCAATGGGCTACTTATACTCGAATCCTGTCTCGGTCTGTTTCTGGCTGAACCCAGAGACAGACATTGCATTCCGCCGACATGGACTTGACCATGACCTGAACTAGAAAGAAAATGTGCCTTCCCCCTTAGCTGTTCCTATATTTCAAACACACCTGCTACCCCCTGCCCCTCCCGCTGGGAGACAGGTCCCAACGCCCCCGGGGCCCAGACACAAGGGTAGCTTCCTCTCCAGGCCCTCCTCCAAGCAGGTCGTGCAGCCCACAGACTGGAGCTTCTCTGGGGGGCTTTGTTCAAACACGACTGTGGCCAACACAATAGGGGAGAGAGGGAGCAGAGCAAAGCTTTTTCAGAGGACCAGAGGCCGGGAACTCGCTGTCTCTGGGAGAAGGGAGTATGCTTGGTGGACGGCTCTGCCTGGCCCACGGCCAGCTTCCCGCCCCATGCTGGCGCAATCTCAGGGGCAACTTCTTTCTCCCACAGGGGAGTTCTCGTCTTGCACCAATGGCGTTTGAACTGAGAGCACGGGAGGGGCCGAGGCCCCCGGGGGTGCTGGGAGAGCCTCCCTGCTCTGCATCGCAGGCCGGGGCCCCCGGAGAGTTGTGCAAGGCACGCGGGCCGGCTGCTGGGCGTGGAGGACGGCTCCCAGGGCTGAGTGTGCCAGGGTGTGGTGGAGCCGGCCCTCCGGCCCGCGGGCAGGGCGGTGGCACCCAAGATAAGCCAGGGCCTGGCCGGGAGGGTGATCCCAGGCAAGTGTCGCTCAGGCCAGTGGTAAGTCACCTCGTTGGAGCGGGCGCGAGGCGTGGCAGGTGGATGCTGCGTGCTTCCCGGGAGCGCTGAGGGCTCCCCTCCCCGGTGGTGCAGCCCATTTGCCCTGACATCAGGAGGAGCTCAAGCCGCGGCCTCCTGCCCACCACGACTCAGGGCTGGGGCAACATGAGCCGGTCCAGGCATGTGGGCAAGATCCGGAAACGCCTGGAAGAGGTCAAGAGCCAGTGGGTCCGGCCCACCAGGGCCGATTTCAGCGACAATGAGAGTGCCCGGCTGGCCACAGACGCCCTCTTGGATGGGGGTCCTGAGGCCTACCGGCAGGCGCTCAGCCAGGAAGGTGAGGTAGACTTCTTGTCCTCGGTGGAGGCCCAGTACATCCAGGCCCAGGCCAAGGAGCCCGCTTGTGCCCCGGAGCCCCCAGGAGGGGCAGAGGCAGGCCTCCGGGGGATGGACTCCCACTCCCTGCACTCAGGCACCTACTTCCCCGTGGCCTCGGAGGGCAGCGAGCCGCCCCTGTTGCACACCTGGGCCTCAGCCGAGAAGCCCTACCTGAAGGAAAAGTCCAGCGCCACTGTGTACTTCCAGATGGACAAGCACAACAACATCAGAGACCTCATTCGCCGCTGCATCAGCCGGACCAGCCAGGTATCCGTGGTGGGGCCTGTGTCCCCTTGGCCATGGGGTGGGGGGAGGAATGGTGCTGGCGGAGGAGGAAGAGGGGGGTGGGTCCTGCTCTAAGGCACGGAGTTCAGACGACCGGGTCTGAGGATGGAGTCGGGGATGTTATTCTCTGTCTTGCCCTGGATCGCTGACTTTCTGATTCCCCCGTCACAGTCCCCGTCCAGACCACCCCTACCCATCACTGGAACTCCTGCAGTAGCTTCTTGCCTGCCCCTCGTCTTCCATCTTGACCCCCACCCACCCAGTCTCCCTGTTGTAGTAGAGCACTTATTCTATGCTTCAAATCTAACTTGGTCCCTTCCCTGCTTAGAGCCCTCCATGGCTCCCAATTGCCCACAGTGGGAAGAGCAAAGTCTTTATGGCTCACAACCTCTCCAGCTCCTCTCCCAGCTCCTGCCACTCAGTCCCGAGGGACCTGCAGCCTCTCCAGCCCCCCTTGCTCTGTCTTTGGGGCTTTGCATGTGCCGTTCCCTCTGCCTGGGACCCCCTCACCTTCCCTGCTTTTCACCTGACGGAGGCCTACTCCTTCCTCAGGACGCAGCACCCACGTCCCTTTCTCAGGAAGGCTCTCCTGAACTCCCCCCTGGCTAGGCCAGGCGCCTCACCTCTGTGCTTCCAAATGAAGGGGCCAGTCCGCTGAGACACACGCTTGTCCCTTGTCCTCTCAGACTCAGCATAGACCTGTCTGCCCACAAATGACTGGGCAGCCCCTGAAACCAGCTGGTGGTCAGACAGAAGACAGAATAGGCAGAGAGAAGGTTTTTCCGCAGAGTATTTACGTTTTAATAGATGACTTTAGAAGAAGAAAAATAGGGGCACCTGGGTGGCTCAGTCGGTTAAGTGTCTGCCTTCGGATCAGGTCATGATCCCAGAGTTCTGGGATCGAGCCCCGCATCCAGCTCCTTGCTCAGAGGGGAGTCTGCTTTTCCTCCCTCTGCCCTTCCACACCACTCATGCTCTTTCTCTCAAATGAATAAATAAGATCTTTAAAAAAAAAAAAAAGAAAAGAAAAAAATATTTCATGACCGGAGCTTGGCCAGTAGAATTTCAGGCACGGTGACGGGCATTTGGTTATCAGTTCTCCCATCCGGTGGCTTCCCGCTGCAGCTGGGGAAGGGGCAGAGGGACTCCAGCAATCCCCTGGCTGAGACCTCCCCTGTCCCCTCCTCCCCACCCAGCGAGGCTTCCCTCCCTCTGTGGCCCTGAGGCCCCTGATATGCTTTGTTTCACCAATACAGCATGTTACGAATTTAAGACAACACTTAAAATCCTGAAGATTTCACCTGAAGTAAGAAGGTGGCAACCCCCTCTTTGGTGGGTGAGTCCCCTTTGCCACAGTCCCCACCACGCCCTCTTGTCCCAGGCCTTGATGAGCTTCCCCCACTTTGTTTTCTTTCTTTTTTTTTTTTTAATATTTTATTTCTTTATTTGACAGAGAGACACAGCGAGAGAGAGAGAGAGAGAGAGAGAGAGAGAGAAAGAGAGGGAAAGCAAGCACAAGCAGGGGGAGCAGCAGAGGGAGAGGGAGAAGCAGGCTCCCTGCTGAGCAGGAAGCCCGATGCGGGGCTCGATCCCAGGACCCTGGGACTGTGCCCTGAGCAGAAGGCAGACGCTTAACGACTGAGCCACCCAGGCAACCCCCACCCCCGACTTTGTTTTCTCTCAGGCCCCTGCAGGCAGAGAGTGTTGATAGTCTTCACACACACACACACACACACACACACACACACACACACACACACGGGCTCAGGGGTGACCTGTCCCCACAGAGATGCCAGGGGGGCTGGAACCTCGTCATAGGCTGTCCACGGAAGCAGGCTGTGACCCTGCCTCCCCACTCAGAGCCAGAGGGTGGGTAGGTTTGCATGTTCCCCCTATGGCTTCAGCCTCCTGAGAGGAAAACAAACAGAGTTCCGTGTTTTCCAGACCAGTTTCCACTACCTAAACTAGCAGGAATTCTCCCTCTTTCCCTCCGTGCTCGCATTCCTTTATTCCCCAAAGCCTAATTCATAGCCGGGCCCTGCACCCAGGATGGCAGAGCAGAACCAGAGGCCTCCCTCCCTCTGCGGAGCTCCCTGCCTCTGCCTGCCCATTAGGGGAGGAGAAGGAGACATGGGGTGGGAGGCAGCCCTGGGTGTGAGCAACCCTCTGTGCCTGCGAGGGGAGGACAGGGTGACTAAGGCAGGCTTCACGGAGGAGGGGGCCCCTGAGCTGAGTCTCAGAGGCTGAGTAAGAGGTGGTCAGGCAGAGAGGGAAGGGAAAGGGAGAGGGAGTCCAGGCAAAGGGCAGGAGGTGTAAGAGGGCTGGGTGTCCCGCCGGTGGGAAGACGTGCCATGGAAATGACTGGCAAGAAACAAGGAGGTTTTGCTCAGAGCTCTCTAGAAGCAGGAGGCGGAGCAGGCCATGCTGGACCACACAGGAAGCACCACAGTGGGGTGGGAGGCAGAAGGGGCCAGAAGGACGCGTGGGCACAGGCCCTTACTGTGCTTTTGCAGGAAAGGGAGGGCAGGCAGAGCGAACAGCTTAGGACTGGCTGGTTGGAACAGTGTCAGCAGGCTCTGGGCTGTCGGTGGTCCCTCGTTGTCCAGGACCTCCTCCACCCTGCCATTCTCGAGGCGGCAGGGTTTCCTGGTCCGAGGAGCTCCCATCTGTCTGGCAGGGGATGAGGGACTCTCAGCCAGGATTCAAAGTCCCCACAGGATGACCCTTGCCTATGGGTAGAGCCCCAGAGGACCAGCATCCCCCTGGCGGGGCTCCTGGGTCTCTCTGCAGCTCAGATTCCCAGAGCCGGCCTGCCAGGCTGGGCTTCCTCCTTCAGCGAGGGGTTGAGGAAGCACTTCCTTCTTCTCAGCCAACCCCACCCCAACGTGCTGGCCCAGCGGATTGGCCTACTTTTTTTTCTTTTTTATGCCCCTAGAGGTGTCAGCACTAATTTTAATCCTTTTCCATACCCTGGACTAAAGCATGTTTACATGGTGTTATTCTAACATGATTCATACTTGCTCATAATGCATATAAAATCATAGTCATATTTTCACTACAAACAAGAATAAAAACCTTTGCTTTTTGCACCTGGTTTCATTTATATTATCTGGGCTCAGGGTTAGATGCAGCTTGAATGATAGCTAATGTTCTATTTTTGAGCAGTGTTTTATCGGTAAAGAAACTGAGGCCCAGAGAGGGTAAGTGACTTGTCCAAAGGCTCTCAGCTCATCACCAGTAGCACGGCGGCTGGAGCCACAGTTCCCTAACACCCCGTAGAGCACTGTGGCCTGGACTGTGTGTGACCCCTCCGTATTAGTGTCCCAGGACTGCTGCGACAGTTACCACCCCGCGGGTGGTTTAAAACAAGAGATATTTATTCTCTTGTTCCGGAAGCCAGACCGAACATGAAGCTGTCAGTTGGGCCCTCCTTGCTCTGAAGTCTCTGGGGGAGGGTCCTGTCTTCTGCTTCCAGCTTCTGGTGGCTGTGGGCGTTCCTTGACTTGTGGCCGTCTTACTCCACGCTCTGCTTCTGTCTTCATGTAGCTCCCCCTCTTCTCCCGGTCTCTCCTCTGGGTGTCTTCTACAAGGACACTTGCCATTGGATTTAGGGCCCACCGGATAATCCAGGATGAGCTCATCTTGAAAGTCTTAATTGCACCTGTGGAGACTTTTTCCAAGGGGGAGATCACGTCCACAGGTTCTGGTGGACATATCTTTCGGGAGGTCGTCATTCATCCCACGACACCCTGTAAGGTAGCACGACCACGCAGGGGACTGAAGAGGTTATGGGCTTTGAGTCAATCTGCCTGGGAGCCAATCCCAACAGGAGGCCAACAGGATAAACCTAGACATCGTGAGCCTGTTTTTCCAAGCATCCCTTCAATCACAACCTGGGGTTATTTGCAAACATGGCCCCTTCTCTGTTCAATCTGTCACCAGCCCTGTCTCTGGGAAGCAAGGACTCGCTGGAACACACCCGGGGAGGATTTACTGACCTCCCGGGGAGAGAGAAGTGTCCCTTTCACCTATACCACCCTCAAGGAGGACGCATTTCTCTTCCGGCAGAGAGGGCCTTGGTTGCTGTTGATACCGTAAATTTAAATGTGCAGAGACAATCATGTGCTGACAGGGCCACGGCTCTAAAGGAGCGTGGCCTCACTATTTCAGCATCTTTTCTGACTTCTAACCTGGGCAGTTCCCTCCCCTGTCCGGACAGTCACATCATCTGAGCAGCAAGTCAACTCCACGTGGGTACCAGACATCTCCTTGGTCTGTTTCAATGACCCTCTTCTTGTCCTGGCTACTTCCCAGATGTTGATGGACAATATATCTACGTATCTGTATATACATATATATCTCTATATTCCATATACATAATTACTATATATACTATATAGTAATTATTAGAAAAACGGTGGAACGTTATTACAGGTAATGTTGAAAACTGCCGTAGTGCCCAGTCCAAACGTGACTGCTCGTTTTGGCTTTGTGCTCTCTTATGTGTCTACACACCACTTTCCCTCACTGGCAGTCATAGCGGATGGACCATCATTTCGTGCTCTGTTACCCTTTTTCACCAAATTCATTCATTGCTAATACATCTGTGTCGAGCATGGATCATACAGCAGTTTTGCTTCAACATTTCGCCACATCTCAGTTTTTATGTGACCATTATAATTATCATTGCTAATGGCTGCCATATCCACATGTCGACGTGCCACGATTTGGGTATTAGGACAGACTTTTGATTGGCTGACAGCCGTCTAATTCTGCTCTAATCCCACTGTGTGGGGTCCCCACCACCGAGCAATTCTCAGCCACCAGCTGGGTGTCCCAACCCAACCCATGCCAGTCCCAAGCTCAGACTGGAGACTCCAACGACCCCCTCCTTGGGCTTGATCAATCTGCTAGAGTGGCTCACAACAAAGAAACATTTCACTTT
Organism: Mirounga angustirostris; assembly: GCF_029215605.1. Taxonomy (NCBI): domain Eukaryota; kingdom Metazoa; phylum Chordata; class Mammalia; order Carnivora; family Phocidae; genus Mirounga; species Mirounga angustirostris. The sequence continues at coordinate 17,127,425 of NW_026991712.1, read as the reverse complement.
CTAGATTACCAGTTTATTATAAGGGGTAGAACTCAGGAACAGCCAGATGGAAGAGATGCACAGAGCAAGGTATGGGGAAGGGCATGGAAGCTCCATACCTTCTCTGAGCACTCTGCTCTCCCCAAATCACCAACCCAGAAGCTCTCTGAACCCATCCTCTTGGGTTTTTAGGTAGGCTTCAGTTACACCACGAATGATTACATCATTGACATTGGCAGTTGATTCAACCTCCAGCCCCTCTCTCTTTCCTTGGGGTAGGGGGGTAGGAGGGACAGAAAATTCCAACCCTCTAATCACTTAGTTGGTTCCCCAGGCAACCAGCCCTCATCCAAAAGTCACCTCATTAACATAACAAAGGACCTTTATCTCTCCGCTCTCACCACTTAGGAAATTCCAAGTGTTTTAGAGCTTGGTGCCAGAAACAAGGACAAAGACCAAATATACATTTCTTTTTATAAATCACAATACCGTGGAAAACAACCCCAAACAAGTCTAAGAAGAGGAGCATGCACTGACATCTACAGTGGGAAAGTCAAGGGCAGGACTGACTTCCAAGCATGAGTGAAACCAGATGTTCGAAGGATGCTGCTGGCAACGTGCTTGGTCCTGCTTCCGCGGGGGCTGACTTCATTTTCAGGCAGGCTGTCCCCACGTGGCGGCAAGACGGCTGCCAGCAGCTGTAGCTCCTCCTCCCCGAGCTGAGCAACCCCCGCTCCTTGCCCCCAGGCCCTCATTAGAATAACGTAGGTCATGTGAGCAGCCCTGGGCCAATCTCTGTGGCCAGCGGGGGATGCCGTGCTCTCATTGGTCTGGCCTTGGTGATGTGCCCTCCCCGCGCCCAATCCGACGCCTGGCAGTGGCCCCGCCCAAGCCTCGTTGCTTGTGGAGAAGTGATTGATTAAAGGGAGATTGGCTGGCAACAGGAGGGGTGGGTCCTTGGCAGGCGGGCGTACACACGTCTCCCCGTTTTGCTGGATTTCTAGGGCTCTCTGCGCCCCTCCCCAGGATGCTGTTATGATAGAGGAGGACTCCCTTCTGCGTCCCACTGGGGCAGCTCAGCCTTGTCCAGTCGATCTGTAGGGTCTCCACGGGGATCTTGTTCGAGGCAGTATTGCGTGGCTTAAAAACATTTGAAAACCAGGGGCCATAGAGTGCCTTCGAGCTCCACATGGCTGAGCAGCCGTGACGTTGAATCCATCCCTCAGCTCTGAGCCTGCCTGGTCACCTCCTGTTCTCCTTTCCCCCTCCTTGTGCTCCTTCTCTGCCTTCGTCTCCTTCCTCCCGTGCATGCCGCACTCCAGCAGTGGGCCGGGAGGCCGGACGGTCAGTGGTTGGGCTGGACAGATGGAGTCGGGCGGAGGCCTCCCCTCCAGCTCTGTTCCCTCGAATGCTGCCCTGGCGAGCCCCCCATCTCACGCTTTCTCCTCCAGGCCAGCAGCAATGGGAACTGCTCTCTTAGGGCCACCGGGACTTGGGAAGCTCTGCTGAAACCAGTTAGCACCTGGCCCCTGACTCTTTTTGTTTCCACCCCTCTGCCCTGGCCCAGGTCCTGGCCATCGTGATGGATATGTTCACGGATGTGGAGATCTTCTGTGACATTCTAGAGGCGGCCAACAAGCGTGGGGTGTTTGTCTGTGTGCTCCTGGACCAGGGAGGTGTGAAGCTCTTCCAAGAGATGTGTGACAAAGTCCAGATCTCTGACAGCCACCTCAAGGTAGGGGCCCCCAGTGAGCATCCAAAAGGGATTTTGTATTAGGATAGGATAGCTTACGCCATGCTAACAGACCCCCCCCCCCATCTCAATGGCTTAATGTAGTAAAGGTTTATTTCTTGCTCAAAGTCCAGCGTAGGACAGACAGCCCTCCCTCATCCTGTAGCTACACCATAAGGAGTACATGGCCTCCCAGATGGCAGTGGTAGGGAGAGAGCAGAGGGATGTGCAGGACCTGACCTGGAAGAGATTGCCTTCCCTCCTGCTTACAGCCTCATGAAGATACACGGGAGCTGGGAACTGAAGGGGGCCCTTGGGTGTCTCGTGAGCAGCAATCTCTGCTGCACATGCCTTTTGTCCTCTTGGCTGAAGAAACCCCGTGGCCTCACTTCACAGGCCAGGGCAGCATCCACGAGTCAGCCCTGACGGGAAGCTGATCCTCTTGGACTGAACCCAACTCCCCGCTGACTTCCTTCTTCTGGCAAGGAGAAAAGAAACCCAGAGATAAGGGTTCATTTAGTCATGTCAGATTTAGGGCAGCTAACTCAAGGTCCGATGTAAAACCACCCAGTGTTTATGAGCAGGCTCCGAGGAACAGCGGATGGGTGGGCCCCTTGGTGACCCTGCTCTAGCTCGGTCAGGTCAGCCTCCGGGAGACCCCGCCGTCCTCCCTTTCTCCTGCGCGTCCCCTCCTCACTGCCCGGGACGCAGCTGAGTTCAGGCACCTCCCGGAGAGGCAGGCCTCGGTCCTGGGCTTACTGGGTCTGCTTGACCAGGATCACACCTCCTCAACAGGAGGCCATCAACAGAGGTGCAGAGAGTCAGCGCAGGCCTTGCCTCCGTGGCCCATGCCGGCCACGCCTGCCAGTCCTCTGTCCCCCAAGGGACGGTGGGATGCGGCCCTCCTCTTAACGTGTCACAGAGCTTATGGAGGGGCTGGGAATCGCTGTTGGAAGCATTGCGCATCCCCTTCCCAGAGCCTGCCCAGCCACCAGGGACATTCAGGGGATCCCAGCAGTATCCTACCTTTCTGAGATACCCGTGCTTTACCCACCTTTTCATTTCTCCAGCCTCCCAAGGGTTCTGGCTGAGGGCTGGGGCAGCAGGTTCCTGGGGGCAGGGGAAGGGACAAACGGGGCCATGATTTGGGTTGTGGACACACCTTTCCTTAGGAAAATCTAGGGTCCACTGAGGTCTCCGCAAAGGTACCCCCTCCGGCTGCCCTTCCCTCTGACCAGCTTGGGGTCAGGGACTCATGTCACTAAAGCCACTTAAAGGGCAAGGCTGGCCAGGCCTCTGTGGTCCCTGGGAGCCTAGATGGAGGGCTCCATGGACATTAGGCCCTCATCTTTCTTCTGTTTGCCACTTTGTTTAAATTCTACCATCTCCTTTTTTCTCCCCCCTTCCCCCGCCATGACTCAAATAATGTCAGGACAATGAAAAGAATTTAGAAAATTCAGCCAAGGGAAAAATAAAAATAGCCAGTGAGCCTATGAATAAGAGATAACCCCTGCCTATGTCTTGCTGAGCATCCTTCCAGATGTTTTCCTAGGCAAACGTGTATCTATCTATATGCATGTAATTAGTGAATGACGCCTTGACTCTCCTTCCAACAGAACATTTCCATCCGGAGTGTGGAAGGAGAGGTGTACTGTGCCAAATCAGGCCGGAAGTTCGCTGGCCAAATCCAGGAGAAGTTCATCATTTCGGACTGGAGATATGTCCTGTCGGGATCGTACAGGTGAGCACTGGGTTTCACCTGCCGACGGCTTCGAGGAGGCCAAGGCTGAGCCTGGTGCAGAGCACCCCCAGCCGCTCAGGCACTTACCCCTCCCAGCCCCGGCCACGCCGGGGCTGCTTCACATACATGAGGCTGGAGGCAGGACCAGCCTGGGCAGAAGGGGGACATCTGGACCCTTCGTGGAGGGGGGCGGGGGGCTTCAGGGTAGAGAGGCACTTCCAAGTTTCCTTGCAGATTGCAATAGGACACAGAATCTTCTTTTTCCCTCCTCAGCTCTCTCAGGCGTGATGGTAAAGCTATGCAGTTTGTTTTGGGCTGTGTGTGTGTGTGTGTGTGTCCTATTTTATTTTCAGAAGTGTGTCCAAATTCCATGGACCTAAGGCTGGTGCTGGGGACTGGCCGTGGCAGCAGCCTAAACTAGGAGTCAGACAACAGAGGTTCAATTCCTGGCTCTGTAGCTTCCTGGCTGGGTGACCTTGGGCAAGTCACTGCACCTCTCTGTTCCTTCATTTATTCGACAGCTATGTAGAGACCCACGGGTACATACCAGGCATGCTTCAAGGCTGGGGTGCGGCTCTGGAGCTCCCATTCAAACCAAGGAGATAAACAACAGCCAGTCGTGGCGGGCTTAGTCGGTAGAGCATGTGACTCTTGATCTTGGGGTTGTGACTTCAAGCCCCATGCTGGGTGTAGAGATTGCTTAAAAAAAAAAAAAAAAAAAGAACCAGTACAGAGAAGAGACGGTCTGTATTTGCCCTTGTGGAGCTCATCATGCCGAGGTGGGGGTGGGGGAGCTTGCCCTTGGTAGGGCAGAAGGAAGCAGAACTAACCTTGTTGAGCTTTGTGTCAGGCCCTAGGCCAGGTGTGATTAGACCTTTAGGAAGGATTTAATCATGACAACCCTTTGAGGGAAGCATTATTCTTCCAATGGACAGATGGGGGAACTGAGGCACGGAGAGGGTAGGTGATTGACCCAGGGCCACCAGCTTCCTTGACGAGGATCCCCAGCTCTCCAGCGTCTTCTGGGCTTGTCATCCTGATAGGAGAGGTGCCAGGAGGCGGGGGCCGGCGGGCTTGAAGACATGCAGGGCCATTCCCAAGAACTGAAGAATCCAGCTCCCGGAGAGAGGGCAGGACAACTATAACCTGGTTTGCACTCAGCAGTCAAAGGTGATCTGCTTGCCAGCCTTGAGGACGATGCTTCTCCCCGGGTCTCTCAGGGTTGTCTCTAGTTAATACAAAACACAAGTCTCCATCCCATCTTTCAATGCAGCTGTCCCTGGGCTTCAGATATTTTGGCCCTGGTTGTAGACAGTTCTCCCAAACTAAAGAGCCCTGTCCACATCTTCAGCCGAGGGTTGGGGCTGAGGGGGGGGTGTGCATTTCAACATTTAAGCTCTTGTCTTAAGACAAGAAAGTCTTACCCCAGCATAGGCACCACGCCAGGTGCGGGGGACACAAAGCTTGTCTCTGTTGTCAAGCAACATGGGTAAACGGCCACAGAGCGGTGTGGTGTGTGCTCTAAGATCAGCATGAGCTAAGAAGTTGCCCTGGGGCCAACCAGGAGGGAGCTCCGGCTTCTGCTGGCAGGTACAGGAGGTTGGTGCCTTTGGGGTTGGGCCTTGGTGGGCACAGCATGAGAACCTAACTGGCCCTGATTCCTTTCCTGCCCTGACCCACACTTCCATCTCTGAGCTTTCTCTACCTGGAACAGAAAGATTTTTAAACACAAACCAGATCAGATCACTTGCATCCTTAAAATCCTTCCATGCTTGTCACTGCTCCTAGTAAAGGAAAAAAAAAAAAAGTCATGCTTAGCATGGCCTCTGTCTGGGCAGGATTCTCCTTCCTCCCCAGTATGCTGTGGCCACACTGTGTTCCTCCAGGTCTCTCATGCTCTTTGAGGCCTCAGGGCCTTTGCACTTGCTGTGTATTCCCTCTGCTGGAGAGGTCATTCCTGCTGTCTTATCCTGCGAACTCCTTTTCTTATAGTTTCCAGATCATCTCCTAGAGAGCCTCTCTGTGGACTTGTTTAGCCAGGATTGTAAACATGACGTCAGGCCCTGGATTGGGTCTGTTTTCTTCTCTGTTGTGTTCCTGGCATGAAGTACAGTTCATCCAGTGCCTGAACATTATATATGACCATAATATTTGCTGAATGAATGAATGAATGTCCATGTAAGGTCCTGGCCATCCAGTGTAGCTAGAGGAACAAAGTGTTTTCAAACCCTGTGCATCATTATCCATTAGCAGGATATGAAATCAATTTAGTGGATGATGCCTGGAATTTTTTTTTTTATAATGAAATAGGATAGAATAAACATACTGAGGGCACACTGAGGTAAGGAATGTTCTGAAAACTGTTGTGTGGTGATGTATGTGTTTGTATATGTGAGTAGGTCATGTATTAAATATATTTCTCCAAGATTAGCCATGATAAGTCTGAAGAAGAACAGGCAGGGGGGACTTGCCAGAGATCAGGACGCCTCGTGAAGCTGGAGTCATCATGACAACGTGGCATTGGACGAAGAGCAGACAGACTGACAGATGGAACAGAGCAGAAAGCCCAGAGACAGGCCCACCCATGATGGGGCGTGTCAGAGCGGTGGGGAAAGGAGAAACTGGAAAAAAAAATAATTCTCTACACGGAAAATTAGATTCCACTTCATACATACACACACACAAAAAATCACCTTCCGATAGATTAAAAGGCCTGAAATGTCAAAAACAAACTTTAAAACTCTTAGTAGAAAAGAATAAATGAATATCTTTTAGACCTTAGCATAAGGATTAGGTGTCTTAACACAGACACCCCTCTTTTTTTTTAAGATTTTATTTATTAGAGAGACAGGGAGCCAAGCAGGGGGAGGGGCCGAGGGAGAAGCAGGCTACCTGCTGAGCAGGGAGCCCGATGCGGGGCTCGATCCCAGGACCCCAGGATCATGACCTGAGCTGAAGGCAGACGCCCAACTGACTGAGCCCCCCAGGTGCCCCCAGACACCCCTCTTTTGTGTTAAACACAACACAAAAAAGCCTTGACTCTAAAAGATTGCTAAACCCAACTACATTACGATGAAGAACTTTGGTTCATTGAAAGATAGCTGAAAGAAAGTGAAAAGTCAGATTACAGAGTGGGAGCAGGTTTTCATGATGCCCTGACAAGATTAGTGTTAAGAACCACAAAGAACTCCTGTGAATCATAAGAGCAAAGCAGCACAAGGAAGAGCAGGTGGGAGGCGGGAGTGGGCATTTCAGCCAGGAACAAATGCATGTGAAAACATGAAGGGGTGTTCTGCATTATAAGTGACCAGAAAAATGCAAATCAAGGCTAGAACCGGTTGCCATTTTATACTTTTTCAAGTAGCAAAAAAAATAAGACTGACAATACCAAATGCTGGATGTACAGGATCTTTTCTTTTCTTTTTTAAAGATTTTATTTATTTATTTGACACAGAGAGACACAATGAGAGAGGGAACACAAGCAGGGGGAGTGGGAAAGGGAGAAGCAGGCTTCCCGCAGAGCAGGGTGCCCGATGTGGGGCTCGATCCCAGGACCCTGGGATCCTGACCTGAGCCGAAGGCAGATGCTTAATGACTGAGCCACCCAGGCACCTCATACAGGATCTTTTCTACATTGATGATGGGATTGCAAGTCAATATAGTGACTTTCAAAAGAGTTTGGAATTTTCTCCTAAAGCTGACTATTCACCTGGTTTACAGTCCAGCAATTCCATACCTAGGGTTATTTCTAAGAGAATGAGTCCACGGGACAGTAAAAGATGTGTAAGAATGCTCGTTATAGCACTGGTCACAGCAGAAATACTGTTGAAGCAATGGGAATGCTTGTCAATGGAAGAATGGATGAATAAATCATGATCTAGCCACTGGTGGAATATTATACAGCAATCAAAAATGAATGAGGGACAGCAACCAGAGATAACTTGGATAAATCTTAGCAATATAATATTAAGTGGGAAAAACCCCCAAATATTACATATACGTTAAAAACAACCAAAATATTTTCTTTCCAGAATACATAAGACATTTTTTTTAACAGAGAAAGGAAAGTATGGGAACTATGACACAGGATTTGGGGTGATGATTCCCTCTTTTGAGGGGGACCTGGAAAATAGGTTGCTGGGAGGGACCATATGGTTAGATGCTAGCTTTTTATTTTAGGTGGTGGGTTTGTTGGTGCTTATTACATTATTTAAAATAACTAAGTAAATAGCTACAAAAATTAAAAGGGGCCAGGAATAGACCAGTCATGAGAGATTGTGACGAAGTCAATTCCACGTACTAAGGGCCAGAAAGCAATAGATATGATGTGTATTTCCTACCATGGGTGGTGATAAAGTGTAAAAGCTAGGGCATGGAATGAAGGCCACGCAGGGTGTGAAGGAGGGGAGACCGGGACACCAAGGGACCTGAGGGGGGGGTGCAGAGGCCCCTGGGGTGGAGGGCAGAGAGGGCGTGGGAGCCTGAAAAGTCTCCAGGGCACCCTTGGACCTGTTTCGTTGCGTAAAGCACACAGTTGCTTGGCCTAATCTAGTCTGATTTCAAACAACACAGGGTGACTGACATCTTAGTGTAGCCAAGAGTCCCGCTGTCCCCACGTTTGCCGCCTTCCCTGCCACCTGGCTGGCCCCAGGCTCAGCATCAGCTGCTCACCTCTCTGGGGTGTGTGGGTGGCTCCTGGGTGGGAGGTGAGGTGTAAACAAAGCTTCATTGTTCTTCCCAGGATTGGCCCAGCCTTGCTTGGGCCCCACCGTGCCTCAAAGAGCAGGGACTCTGCAGGCTGGGCTGGGCTGGAGGAATGGGGGGGGGGGGGGGCGCGGCTTGTCATTCCTGTTCCTGCGGGCCTGCCTTGTGTTCCCTCTTCCACCTCCCGAAGAGCATGGGATTCTCCCTCCCCTCCCACTAAGGAGCAGCCCACGTTTTGCAGCTGTCTTCCCCAGACCCCCCCTTTGGTTAGAAGAGGCAGGGGTTCCCACACTTCACAGGGGGCTTCAGCAGCTAGGGGACTCATCAGCACAGAGTTGGGGACACTGGGACTCAGCTGTCGCTTAGCCGTTTGGGGCTTCAGCAGGGAGAGGCGAGGATCTGAGCACCAGGAGGGAACCCTGAGGCCAGAGATCCAATCTCGTGTCTTCACTGTTCACCTGCAAACATTTGCTGGCTTCTGCGCCACGGTCTTGCCATCCGTGAAGGGGGTACCAAGGTGGCCCTCCGGGGGTTCTGCCGGGATGAAATGAGCAGGCCAGAGGAGCGGAGGGCTAACGTTGAGTCGTTCCCCCCAGCCCTGCATGAGCCCACATCCCCCCACCCCCCACCCCGCAGCAGGAGCCTCCCTGGTCCCACCGTCACTCTCCTCCTCCCCTGCAGCTTCACCTGGCTCTGCGGACACGTCCACAGGAACATCCTCTCCAAGTTCACAGGCGCCGCGGTGGAGCTGTTTGACGAGGAGCTCCGCCACCTCTACGCCTCCTCCAAGCCGGTGATGGGCCCCAAGTCCCCCAGGCCGGTGGCGCCCCTGCAGCCCAGAGCAGGCCGCAGCCCCCCGCCTGGCCGCCTCAGTGGTAGTAGCTGCTCAGCCAGCGACCACACGTCCTCCGACCCCTTCAGCAGCGCCTCGACGGGCAGCAACCCCCAGAACCAGAGTCGGCCGGCGGCGTCGGGGCCCAGCAGTCCCCTGGCCCCCAGCTCCCCCCCACCCCCCAGGCTGCGGCCCCACCATGGCCCGTGGGGGGCCCGGAGCCCACAGGCGCACTTCTCCCCGAGGCCCCTCGCCAGCGCCCCAGCGCCCCGCAGCAACCTCAGTGCCTACAGGCCCACACGGCAGCAGCTAGAGCAGCTTGGCTTGCTGCCCCGGACGGTCCACATCTGGAGGCCATTTCTACAAGCCTCCCCTCATTTCTGATGGGTCGCATCCCCCCAGCAGCCCTCCCAGGGCCGGGGCTGGGCATGCCTGGACTGTCTGGCCCAAGGACCCCACCTCCATGACTAGCAGCTTTTGAACTTGCTTCCCTTTGGACTAAAAGTGCTTGGACAACATCGTTGCCTGTGTTTGTTCCCAGGCCTGTGACCATTCACTTGCCAACACCCCCCAGTCCCAGGGGTTCCCTCTCTAGTTTGGCCTATGGAGCACATTCCAGAAAGTTCTAGGGAGGTGGGGGGTGGGGAGCTAGAGGACAAAAGCATGAAAATAGAGTCCTTTTCTTCCAAAGAGCAGCCAGGGCTTTAATAATAATGTTTCCTGAATCTCTGTAATATAAGAAGGGGCAGATGCAGCCCAGGTTTCACATATGGGTAAACCGAGGCACGAAGAGGCAGACTGTGGCTGTGACCAAGGTACTCCTGTTTCCCAGTGCCCGGGAATGGCCCACTCTACAGAAGGTATGGGAACATTTCGGGATGTTTCTGGGAAGGGTGGTAAAGGCATAGTAGTGAGGTATCCCTGGGGCCGGTGAATTAGGGATAAAGCCCCAGAATGTGCCACTCTAAGTAGTGTGGGGTCGGTTGAAATTGTAGCCCCCAAGGATGGGGCAAGCCAGGGTGTCTGTGGGATGGAACTGGGCCAGGCGGTTCATCAGCTCACGTTCTGGCTTTGGGGAGCCTTGGGCTGGTCTCGAGGTCCCTGAGTCTGGGCCAGTCCCAGGGGCTTGTGTTGTCAGGATCTGGGAACTGCCCTGCAGCAGCGCCCAGGGCAGCCCGAAGCAACCAGGAAGGGTTCGGCATTGACCTTGCAGCCCCCTTGCAGTCAGAGCCGGGGACTCCATCTGGCTTGTTGACACCTGAAGCAAGGATGCTGGGCCCTCACAAGCCCCATCATTCATTCACTGTCAGATTCACAGTGCGCCCTCTGTTCTGGAGGTGGTCCCAGATCTTGGGGTACAAGGAATACAGCAGGCACAGGGAGGGCCAGGCAGCCCAGTTTGGGGAGGTCAGGGGACACTTCCCAGAGAAGGGACAGTTAAGGAGGCCTGATGAACAAGGGCATTAAAGGTGGAGGGAGGGTTGGGGCCCAGGCTGTCCCAGCCTGACAGAAGTAGGCACAGAAGCCCCTCAAGCATCTTCCTGTTTCTGTGACCTCCCCCTGCCACCAACTCACCTCAGCAAATGTCTTCTCGTCGCTCGTCTCTGGCTCAGCAGCTTTGCCTTTGCCATGGAGGGCTGGGAGGACAGAGCCCTTCCTCCTGTTGGCTTCGGAACCCCAACAGCTCGTGGCATCCCAAGTCACGCTCTCCAGAGGGTTCCTCCCTTCAGCGCATCCCCGTGTTTGTCCAGTGTTTGGCAAAGGCAAAGGCGTCTTTGCTTCTGTTTTCTTTTAAATAGCATTCCTGTCCTCATTTCACTTTTTTCCTCCTTAGTTCCTGAAAGTCCAACAACAGCAACAAACCCTTTGGTTCCTGAAGGTTCTTTAAACCCCGGCCCTGATGTGCTGTTTTCCTGCTGACCGCCGTAATGAGGTTAGAACAGTTGGGTGCTGCTGAAGGTTCTAAACTGGATTCTGCAGTCTGCTGAGAAAGCTTCAGGAAGGTAAAGCTTGCCCGGGACCCAGAGCCCCCAAGGCCTGCTCTGCCTCTGCCTGCATCTGGCTTAGTCTGAGTGGAGCAGAGCAGCCCTCGGGCCCCCAGGCACTCTCCACCAGCCAGGCGCCCCACTGCGGCCTTCTGACTGGCTCACGGGTATTGTTCCTCCTCCTCTGGACACTTTGTCGTGCGTGTGACCCCTGCCTGCTGGGACGTTAGCTGCGGTTTGCTGTGGCTGGAGGACTAGGAGCAGAAGTGAGGATCACTTCCAGGCAGAGGCTTTAAGAGCCTGGGTGCAGCTGGCCATGCAGGAGCATGCCTCAGACGGAGCCCCCTCCACCAGCCCAGATTCCTGAGAGACTGTGGTGAGCAGGACCTCCCACTTCTTCCCACCGACCCCGCCGTGGAGAAGTAGCAGGAGCCAGAAATAAACCTTTGTTGTGTAAGCCACGGAGATTTGGGGTCATTGATGACCGCATCATGAGCCAGCCTAGCCTGATACAACGTTAGGACCCGCTCACGTGAGGCTGGGCCGTTCCTTTGTGGGACTGGATTCCCAAGGGCCCCCAGCCCTGGGCTCTAACCCCAGATGCTATTTCCACCAGACACTAGGAGGGTTTTACACACACAGCAAGGGGCTGACTGAAGAGCCAAACAAATCCTTACCCAAGTTTCCAATCCTCCCAAACCCGATTTGCCCCGTCTTGAATTCTGCTCTGGGCTAGAATCACACCTGTAGCTGCCTCGGCAGCCCTGCTCGCTGGGGGCCATCCTGAACATACATCCTGCTCACTGGGGGCCATCCTGAACATCTCTACCGCAGTGTGAAATTCCACAGCAACAATGGGGTGCCCACCCGTATGTGCTGACACCATCTCAGTGCCAGGCAGAGACCCAGACTCACCTCTGTCCGGAGAACTCCAAAGTCGGCCGAGGCACCAACACTCACCTGAACCACCACCATGAAGAACATGAGAGAATGAGAGAAATAGTATGATTGAGTTGCCCGGGGTGGAGCGGGGACGGATGGATCCCTAAACCCCACACCAGGGATTAGGGATCACATTATCCACACGTGGGATTATCCGCCACCGGCTGCAAGTGTTGGTCCCCCAGGCCTCTCCTAGCAGTTATCTGTTGTGTTCATTTGGTCCTCACCAGACCCTGATCTCTCATCTCCCAGTCTGCACTGAAAGAGCCGGGAGGCCAAGGACACTTTGCTGGCCCGAGGGACCCTCACCTCGGGGCCGGGCTGGTCCCAGCGCACAGCGAATGCCGACTGACTGGTCAAGGAGCTTTGCTCCTGCAGGGGACACGAATACTCAGCGCGGGCGACTTCTCTCCCCGGCCCTGCTCGCACCTTGGTGTGAGCCCCCTGCGTCCCTGCCTGGAGCGCCAGAGCCTCATCTCCAGGCGCTTCATCTCTGGACCTGGTCCAAGAAGTTGTTGGACACAGAGCATCTGTCATTCACTTTCTCAGCTTCCTCCTGAGGAGCGTATGTGTGTCAGAAAAGCTGTCAGCAGGGAGTATAAACACCACAGACACACCCGCACGAGCCCAAGCACAACCTCCTTTTTCTCGTGCTCGCTGGGTTTGGACTGAGGCAGACGTGGTGCGTCCCGAGCTGCTCCGTCCTTCTCTCCTCCGCAGGGCCTGGTGACCGAGGGGGTCCGCGCGCCGCGGGGCCTCGCAGACCTGGGGACCGAGCGGGTCCTCGGCCACCGGGCCTCGCTGACCCGACAGCCTGCAGAGGACGAGGAGGCTGACCCTCCCGAGTAAGGGAGCATTCCTCCTGCCCGACTCTGCCTTTGAACTGCGACACGGGTCTCGCCTGCCATCAGACTCCAACTGCCACACTGGCTTTCCCTGGGGCTTGAGCCTGGAGCTACACCCTGGGCTCGCCCGGGGTCTCCAGCTTGTCAAGTCGCCCCGCGGCCCGCGGGACTTGTCAGCTTCCATAATCACAAAAGCCAGCTCACGTAGTCCATCTCTTGTACAGACAGGTGGCAGAGATATGGGTATAAATATGCACGTTGTTGGTCCTGTTGCTCTAGAGGGTTCCGACTTGTAACAGATTTGGCGCCGGGCGCTTAAAGGCCTAGTCTGCAAATGCAGCCCCAGTCTGAGGTACTGGGTGAGGGCTTCCGCATACCCCTTTGCGGGGCGGGGGTGGGGGGGGTGGGGGATGGTGCGGTGGACAGAGTCCAGCTGTAACGGGCCTGGCCGGCCCATCCGCCCCCCCGCTGCCTGCCCCCCGTCTGTCCCCTCGGCGCTCCTCTCCTGCCCTGCTGCGGGACAACGGACGGCCGAGTCAGCTCAGCCGGGCCTCTGGAGACGGCCGTTCTCCACTCCAGCTGCGTCTCTCCGCCGGCAGGGCCAGGGGCTCGCTTCGGGCGGCTGCGCTTCGAGAACGGCACCCCCCGGCTTCCCGACTTGCAAACGTGGGCGCGGGTGAGCTGCTCTCGCGGGCCCTGCGGCGCTGCCCGCTGCCGAGGGGCGAGCCCCGCACGGCCGTTCCGGGAACCGTCCCTGCGGCTCCGCGTGAACAGACGTCCGGTTCGCATTTCCTTGCGCAATTATTCTAGCCCAAGTCCTGGGAGGCCAGCCTTGGTTCCCACGCCAGAAGGGCCTGGAGTCCCGTATTTCTCCGCCAGTTGGGCCCTTCGGGGGTGGCGGGAGCTGGCGGCCCGTACGGATGGAAGCAGATGTGGCCCCGGCTCGGAGAGCTTATCGTCAAGAGCCTCGCGGCCTCTAGCGCTTGCATCTTGCTAACCTGTGGTTTGCTGGGTCTGAGAGTGACCTGGGGCGGGGGGGGGAGGGGTGCAGGCCTGTATGGGGGAGACAGGAGCGGAGACGGGAACGTGAGAAACCGAAATCGTCAGCCATGCGAAAGGTGGGAAGAGTGTGCCCGACGGCCGGCAACCGCCAGCTGCAGTCAGCCTCATTCCACGTGAAATGGGAAGCCCCGAAGAGTAGCAAACTCTGCAACAGTGGGAATTCCCTAAGGCACTTGGGACATCTTGGGTATCCTGAGGCCACCTCCACCCTCCATGTTAATGCTAATATCCGGGGCTTTCCTAGACCCCCAAACACATATTGCATGAAGCGCAAAGACTTTAAACATTTGGAAGTAAAATCAGATTTATCAGTCCAAAGCATAACCCTAAACCAGCCATTCCCCTGCTCAAGAACTTTCTATAGCTGGTATTTGTCCCCTGAGCGAAGTCAAACTTTTTACTGTGGCATCAATGACTCCCCCCCCCCCCCCATAATTTTATGCTGGCTCACCTGCCCGGCCTCACCACCCATGTCCCTTCACACCCACTCACCTGGATGACCAGCCTTCGTGTCCTCCAGGCCGTGGCTCTTTTCATCTCCCTACTGAGAAACCGGATGTGCTTGCCTTTCATTCCCCACAGAGCCTGCTACAATCTTTCCCCTTTCCAAGGTCCAACTCAGATGTTTCCACCTTCCTGAAACTTCTTTGAAAGCCCAGCCTTCCTCTGTACTTCTGCAACACCCAGACCTCCCTCCTGCCCGCTATCTACTACTCACGTGGATGTCCCCTTACTTCTGCTAGAGAACGGAAGCTCTTGAAAGCAACTGCTGCATTTTTGATTTGATACCTTCTACAATAATGTTCTATCAAGGTTTTAAAAAGGAAAGTGACATATAAAAGAAATAGCCTTCTAAGAACAAAGCCTTATTCTAAAACCAAGATTGAAAGGACCCAAGTGGCCTGTCTGAGGATTCTTTGGTTGCAAGTAACAGAAACTGAAACTACTTCAATAGATTCTAGTAGATTCTAGCAAGATTCTTCAAGATTCTAGTAGTAGAGTCAAGCAATCAACTTAGGACCACAAACGTTATAGCTTAAAACAACACAAATTACCTTACAGGTTTCTAGTTCAGAACTCCAACGTGGGTTTCACTGGGCTAAAATCATGGCGTCAGCAGGCCTGTGATCCTTCCTGGACACCCTAGGAGAACACCCATTTCCTTTTCTTTTCTAACTTCCATAGGCCACCTGCATTCCTTGGCTCATGGCCCCTTCCTCCATCTTCAAAGCCAGTAGCATAGAATCTCTCTGACCCTGACCTTCTCCTTTTGCCTCCATGCGATGGCTAACTTTATGTGTCAACTTGACTGGGCTAAGGGATGCCCAGATAGCTGAAAGAACATTATTTTGAGTGTATCTTGAGAGTTTCTGGTTGAGATTAGCATTTGAATTGGCGAACTGAGTAAAGAAGATCACCCTCCCCAATGCAGGTGGACATCATTCATCCCACTGGAAGCTGGAATGGAACAAAAAGGCAGAGGAAGGGCAATTTTGCTCTCTCTGCTTGAGCTGGGACATCCTTCTTCTGCCTTTGGACATTGGCCCTCCTGGTTCTCTGGCTTTGGGACTCAGATCAAGACATACACCATTAGTCCCCTGACTTTCAGGCCATTAGACTTCTCAGCCTTGAGAAGTGGTTGAGCTATGAGCAGGTAAACCTTCCGTCCTCTTTCCAATTAGTTAGAGTCATTGAGTACAAATATGGCAGCCAGGTACCCACCTGTGTGGGTGAGAGGGTAGTTCCCAGAGATAGGGGGTGGGGAGGTTGTTAGCTCAAGGGCTAAGCAGACACAATACTGAAGCTTTAGGTGATGAAGTCACTGCCAAGGAGGGAGAAAAGGACAAGGGTGAGTCCCAAACAGATGCCAGTCCTCTATCTTCTCTATTATAATCCTATATATATATATAAAAAATCCCATTTGGGAAAAAAAGCACAGGCACTATGAAATTTAAAGGGGGACCTGAGCAAGTCTGGGATCAGGAACATCTTGTCTGAGGATGATTCCTGAGCTGAGATCTGTAGGAAGGGGAAGCTGATGGCAGGATTGGGAGATGGCAGGGAAGAATGTTCCAAGTAGAGGTAACTGGATGGGCAAAGGGCTTGGGTGGGAAGGTGCTTGGAGTCCTGGAGTCCAAGGACATGAGAAAAACCAGTGAGTTGGGGGGGGGGGGGGAGGTGGGCCAGGGCCAGACCACGCAGGGCCTCACACACAGGCTTCATGAATGAGTTGGGAAGTCACTGCCAGACTGAAAAGTCTTTGTAAGATCCTTTGGCCACAGTATGAAGATTGTAGAGGTGTTAAGAGTGTAAAGGAAAAAGGACTCTCACCAGTTCAAATACCGGGTACAAACTCCTCCTTGGGAGAAAATTTTGAAGGCAGGCCTTTCGGGAGTCTCAAGAGGCAAGAATTGCCCTTGGGTCCCACCCCACCCACCTGGAGTGTAGTCACCTCTGTGGTTCACCTTTGCTCACCTTCCCAGTGATTCATTCATTGACAAGAGGGTGGAGTGTCTAAGTAGACAGGCCTGAGATTTTTCTTTAGCATAATCATTGTTCAGTTAACGCTACCCTTCACCATCTGTGCTGGAAATGACCAAGATGACGTGTGTAATAAAACTCTGAGGTGCCCGGTATTCCTGAGTGCTCTTTCCTGCCCTGCATTACAGCTAAACATCACACTGCAGGCTTCTCACACACGTCACCACATTGCTGCCAGGAAAGTGAGGTGGGGCAGGTGTGCGGGAAGATTCCCGAAGACCACTCAGGCAGTTTGGGACAGCACAGACGATGGATCTGGGAGGACAGCCAGATGGCTGAAAGCTAAAAGCATGGACAAAGTTAGAAGGGCACTAGGATCGAGATGGGAAGCCAAGCCAGACTAGAGGGAAAAGGGCATTTCTAGGAAGCCTAGACTAACAGGAGAAAGGGGTTTAGCTCCAGAAGGAGAAACAGGCAGGGTGCTTCTGCCTTAGCACTGTGTTGGATCTCCGGGGGATTAAACTTTTGTGCCAACAAAATGAGATGCTGGCCAGTTCAGAAATTCAACAAATATTTCATGAAATGCCAAGTATTCTGCCCTGAGGATACCGATATGAAAGACAGTCCTAGTCACTGATTTTACAAAGTTTAAATTCTATCGTGAAAAACAAGCAGGCGATTACAATAGAGTAGGTAAGAACCAAGATGCAAGTGAAACAGTGAAGGAGCAGGAAAGAGGGAAACCTACTGCCACCTGGAGGTCAAGACTTTTGGGAAGCTGTAAGGAAATGGAGACCTGGAAGGTGAACAGCATCAGCCCTATGATGGGGGGTGGGGAGAGGTGCCAGACCAAATTGCCAGTGTGAAGGCCTATATGCAAAAGCTATGGTGCCTCTAAAGCTGGGGAGCAGGGAAGGAGGGCGCCTGGGAATCAGAGGCTCTATCGTGAAGGGATTGGCAGTTCGGGCTCTATCCTGAGGGGCCATTTGCAACTAGACCATAAACTCCGAGACAGAGCCAGTGTCTCCATGGCAACCACACAATGCTTGTCACGTCACAGGAGCTCCATAATGATTGTTCATGACTCCGTGAGTGGATGGAGGGCAATGGGGAGCTGTTACGAGGTTTCCATACTTTTTAATGATTCCTAAAAATTACGGTGTCTATTAATCATACCAATCTTTTGTTTCACATTAGAGATAAATGACAACTTGCAATTACTAGTCAGGCTATCGTAGGTACTAAAAGAGCAGTCAAAACAGAAACAGAATCAGACGTTTGTCTGTTTTGGGAAGGGGCCTGCGAAGGGGTGAAGCAGCAGGTGAAGTAGAAGGGAAATCCTGAGGACCCGCTTCTTTGCCCAGGGCTGGAATTCTTTTCCCTCTGCTGAGAATAAAAAGCTGTGTGGGACAACACTTGAGGCAGTTTTTGCTTGACTACTAAATTCCACTCCTCATGAGGGAGCTCTTCCATTCCAGACGATGTGAGTAAGGTAATGGCCTTCTGTATCGAAGATGTCAGAGACTGTGACTATAATCCGTGTGTCTGCAAGGACAGGACCATCACCCTGCAGGACAGTGGCCCGCGGGCCTCGTGTTTCTGTGCGTCTGGTGAGCAAGGCACTAACCGCCCTTCGTTCCAGACTATCTTTTCATCATGATGTCTGCAGAGCAAACAGCCTCACAGGAGAGATGGCGTCCCCCTCTGCAGCACCAGGCAAGCGTGCTGACTGCTGCCCAGTAGAGAAGGCCCGAGTTTCTAGAATGCAGCCCACTCCATGTGCACTCTTTCGTTTGGGCCCATACACAAACTCTCAGAGCTTTCGTAGACTTTGACACACCCTTCTCAGAAATGGTTTACTTTTTACATTTCAATATTCTTGTTCTTTCCTGATGAATTTACCTGAACAATGTGGATGGATACTTTTACTGCTAATTATAACACAGTGCCTGTTTTTAAAAAATAATCTAAGAGCCTCTTTTATTCACTTTCCCAATAGATATTTCCTAAAGGGAGAGTAGGTCTAAGATAAGTGAATGGCAAAAGTCTATAAAGAAAACAAAACAAAAAATCAAGAAACTGAACACAGTAGAAATAATCTGGAAGAGAAGCTGTTTTTATAAAACATAATCACTTTTAAATTCACTATATTCCATGATTAGCAGTGGATTCTGTATGAAATAAACAAGGACAATTAAAACAGTACAGGATGTTTTCTTTTGTTTTTAAAGAGACCACTAAGCCAAGATTTGTATCTCTGTATGGAACTGATTTTCAAAGGGACAGAAGTGGTCTTTGATCTTTCTGAACCACTTGTCTTCAAATTCTTTCGAAGATGCAATCACCAAGGCGGTCAGGGCTGTAGAGCCAACACATTTCACCTCTGTGTGAACCTCATCTTTTATTTTTTCTGGGACGATATCTTCTCCCATAACCTGCGAGAAAAAAAAAAACACAAAAAACTATCCCAATAAAAAGGGGCAGCAGACGTGGAGTGGAAGACTATGCTATTCATCAAGGGTAAAGGATTTCATACCAAAAAACAAAACAAAACAAAAAAACCCAGCAGAAATACTTCAGCAGCCAGAGGATTCTAACATATTGAAAAGAGGTTTGTTCAGAAGTAGCGATCCAAGGAGTACATAGGTAAAATACCCCATATTTCTCCTCTTATCTTCCCCCCGAGTGAACAAATCACTGAAATACTAATGTGGCAGCTATTCAGCCTACAGAGAGTGCCCAGTCAACATTCTTAAATCAAAGATCATCTTCTGCTGGCAAGAACGTATCTACGAGTGCTTCTCCTCCTCCTAAAATAACCAGAAAGCGGAGCCTGGGCAGAATACTGCTGCTGGGGGTGGGGTGGGGGCACAGATTCTTCCTCTTAGAAGTTCCCAGAGAAGTCACAGGCAGCCAACAGGCGAGTAGCAGGTAGCTGGGCCTACCCCTTCCTGACCCAGAGAGACTCCATCCAGGACCGGAGGAGCTGGCCTGCCCTCTGAAGGCAAAACACTGCTCCCTACTGGTCAGAATCAGGCCCAGATCTTGTGTTCGTTTCTCTGCTAAGACATGCAAAAGTTAAGTTGTGGAAAGCTTGCACCTGAACCCGCTAAGTGATCAGCCCATCTTTGGTAAGGACAGTGAACTAAAATCAAGTCCCAACACATTTCATATCGTTGGCACAAAAGGTTAGGAAGCCCTCTGGCAGGGATGCTGTAAAGGGAATTTAAGTCACTTGGATTTGGATTAGATGATGTCTAAGTTTCCTGAAAACCCTGAGATCCAATGTGTTCATGAACACTCAAATTATAATGCATTAGAAACCCATTCAAGAATGGTTTCCACTGACTTTAAATCTTCAAAGACTACTTATGATTTGAGGCAAGAGCTAATGAGGTGAGCAGCTTAACCAGGCAACTGTCAGCATTTATTAAAGCTTGGTACTTTCATCAATTCTTTTTTTTTCATCAATTCTGAGACAATTTTTGTTTTGTGTTTTAACAGCTCTGACATCAAGAGGTACCTTACAACACCAGTGTGGCACAGCATGGATGGCATCTTACTTTTCTCTTACTGGCCCATCAAATAATGATGTGTCTTACAACTGATAATTTCTGGGACTCAATGAAATGTAGTGTTTTAAAATCTGGGATATAACACCAAAAGCCTTTTTTTTTAATAAAAAAGAGAACTGAATAATAGTAATATCCAAATAATGCAATATCCCAAAAAGAGGGATTAGCAGGTGCATCATTCACAGCTGTCAAAATATCTGCAAAAATATTTGACCATATAAAAAAATGTAAACTTCTATATATCAAAAAAATCGTAAGCTTCAGAAAATACTGCAACATATAAAAGGTTAGTAAGCCTAGTATAGAGCTCTTAAAAAACTATTAAGAAAAACAGAAACATACAAATAGAATAATGAAGAAAAAGCATGACTAGGTATTTCACAAAATATAAATGGCCAATAAACATATGAAAAAACTGTTCATCTTAAGAGTAACCAAGTAAGTAAATTAACACTAAAAAGAGCCATTTTCACCAATCAAATCACAGATTTTGAAAAATAAGTTAATAGGTATAAAATTGTTTCTATAGGTCAAAATGATCAACTATTGACAATTTCACATGGTTCAACCTAATATCTAGGACTGGAGAAGGAAAATCAGTATTCTTATATATGATATGTAAATTGAACCAGCCTTTTTGAATCACAATTTGGAAATGAGCTTCAAGTCTTTAAAATGTTTGTATAGTTTAACCTAGTGATTCTATTCCTAGTAGTCTATGCTAAAAGGAACAAATACACTGATTTTTTTGCAAAGAAATAACTTATTAAGTAGGTACTTTATATCTGTTAAATGTTCAATATAGAGGACTTAAATAAATAAATGATAGCTCATCAAAAGTTTTAACTGGACTACTATCCAGCCATTAAAAAGCACATACTCAAACGATATTTAAAGATATGGGGCTAGGGCCCCTGGGTGACACAGTCTGTTGAGAGTCCGACTCCTGGTTTTGACGCAGGTTGGGATCTCAGTCATGGGATCGAGCCCCACATCGGGCTGTGCACCCTGCGCTCAGTGCGGAGTCAGCTTGAGTTTCTCTCTCCCTGTCCCTCTGCCCCTCCCTAGTATGTGTGCACTCTCTCTAAAATAAATAAATAAATCTTAAAAAAAAATAAAGATACAGGGTCACGATCACATCACAATGTTAGGTAAAAATAACAGAGTATAAAGTGAAATGTACAGTTTGGCAATTCCTCCAAAAGTTAAACAGAATCACCATTGACCCACCAAATTCCACTCTTAGGTATATATCCAGAAGAATTTAAATCAGGAACTCAAACAGATACTTGTACGCCAAAGTTCACAGCAGCATTCTTCACAATAGCCAAAAGGCAGAAATGATCCAAGTGGCATTCACCAGATGAATGGATAAACAAAATGTGGTGTGTATGTACATACAGTGGAATATTATTCAGCCATAAAAAGGAACGAAGTTCGGACACATGCTACAATGTGGATGAACCTTGAAAACATTATGTTAAGTGAAATAAGCCAGACATAAAAGGGCAAATATTATAGATAGGATTCCACTATTTGAAATATCTAGTATAGGCAAATTCATAGACACAGAAGGTAGATTAGAGGTTACTAGCGGTTGGGAGGGAGGGGGAAATAGGAATTATTGCTTAATGGTTACACAGTTTGTTTGGGATGGTGAAAAAATTTTGGAAATAGTGCTGATGGTTGCACAACACTGTGCATGTAATTAATGATCTGTATACTAAACCATGATTAAGATGGCAAATTTTATGTTATATATATTTTTTATCTTAAAAAAAGCAGAGAAGGGGAGCTGCTACAGAATAAAAGAGATATAAGAGACAGAAGAACCAAATACAGTCTGTGGACCTTATATGGATCCTTTAATTTTTTTTGTAAGTAGGCTCCACACCCAACGTGGGGCTTGAACTCACGACCCTGAGATCAAGAGTTGGATGGTCTACCGACTGAGCCAGCCAGGTACCCCTAGATCCTAATTCAAATAAAACAACGATAAAAAGAAAAAAAAAAAGTATGCAATCAATGGATATTTAAGGACACAGGATCATGCTCATGTCACGAAGTAAGATTAACAGAGCACAAAATGAAATGTACATTATAATCCCAATGAGGGCCCAGACATTTGTCTTTTTTAAAAAGCTCCACAGGTACTTCATATGCATTGTCCGGGTGGAGAACTACTATTCCATGCAGTCCACAGACACACTGAACATGGTAAGGAGAATGTCTTCTTTGTAAGGATAACCTTACTTATAAGGAAACCTAAAATCTAGTTGAAAAGGTAAGACATATTCTTGTATTTTGTGGGGGGTGGGGGGTGGCAAAGTGCTATCTATTCAAGCACTGACTCTCCCTGAGCTCAGAGGAGGGAGTCCTTGCCACAGACAGGAATGTTTGGGGAAAGCTTCCTAAAGGATGTGGGACTTTGGCGGGGTCTCTGAGGATGGGAATACAGTCAGTGGGTGGAGATGAGACTACCCATGGCAAGGCTGTTAGACGTGGCAGATGAATCTAGAGGATGCAAAAGATTTGTGTAAGGAATTACGAGGTCCTAAGTTTGGAGTTACTCTCTGGAAGGGCCTGGATATCATGTGGAGGCACCTAAACGAGACCTGACCTCCAAGGTGATGGGGACACACGTGCTGAGTTTTTGAGCAGGCAGGTAATATGCTCAAAGCGATGCTGTGAGGTAAACCCAGCAGCAGCATGGTTTCAGACGGATCTGAGGGGAGAGAGCAAGGAAGCGAGGAGAGCCGAGCCAGGAGGTCACTGTGAGCCGGGCACGAGGTCGTAAGGACGAGGGTGCTGGTGGTGCAAGAGAAATGGAAGGTGGGCCTGAAGGAAGGGCGGCTGGGTGCCTGCTAGAGGTGAGACTGGAGAGGAGATGACCCTCAGCTAGCGAGGTCCCAGCTCTGGATAAAAGAATGACAGACAGAACTGATGAAAAAAACAAAGTCTAGAATGAAGAGATGGTTCTCTCCAACTCCTCTCTGCTAGATACTGACAGAAGACTGATCGGAAAGTGTTTTGATGAGCAGCTCCATTTTAGACACTTTGTACCTGAAGTGATAGCAGGATCATCAATCATTTCAGATGAGTCACTTAGGAGGTAACTAGTCTGAGACGTGAGACTAGTGTTTCAGAGATGGGACTAGAGATATAGATTAGAGGGTAATACCAACCCAGAGGTGACAACTGAAGCCATGAGTGTGGTTATGATGTCGGTGGGAGATGGCAGAGAGAACAGAGAACTTAAGTGGAACCTCAGAGAATGTCATGACTTAAGACACAGGAAACTAGGAAGTTCCAAGAGGCAGAGGAATATTAAGAATACAGGAGAAAATCAGACTGCTGTGGTCCCTCGGAAGTAAAGGGAAGAGTAAACAAAAAGCAGGTGGCCAACAGCTATGGACACCAGAAAGATGAAGGAAAACAAAGACTAAGGAAAGGCTACACAGTAAACTTAAGAGGGACAGGCTATCCGCTGCGCATGTTTATGGGCTCAAAGGAAAGGCTGAAAGAGGCTCAGAGAAAAGCGATAGGAGAATGTGGTCCCATAAGAGGGAAAAGGGGTCCAAGTGGGCGCTTAGTTTAGAGAAGGAAGAAAGAAGCCTGGCAATTTAGATGAGCAATAAGTATTTCTTGAAAGAATGATGTTAGGATGGATATGGATATAGACTTATTTCATGGGAAAAGTACCTGAACTATCAAGTTTCAGTCACATACTAACAGGAACTAGTGTGAATAACTTAAATACAAACACAGATAATCTCCAAATGCTATCTTAAGTAATTTCAACATCGCTTTTAAAAAAAAACTAATAAAGGTTAAAAAAAAAACAAACCCCAAAACCCTGACATTTGAATTTCTCTGCAACCATCAAGGTAGCAGAAAGGGGGAACAGAAAGAAAACGGACTTGTAGTGGGCCAGGCTCCAGTCTAGCTCTGCAGCTTAAAATTTGGGGCAGGTGCCAACCTGTCTGAGCCTCGCTCCCAGCTCCACCTGTCCCCACAGGCTGTTCTGAGTGTTATGAGGACAAATGAAGGAAAAACGTACAGAAATGCTGCAAGAATGTCAACATTCATTCATTCGTTTAATCAGCACTCAAAAAACAATAACTGGGCATTTATGATGTGCAAGCAGGCAGGTACTAACAAGCACGGACAGGAAAATGAAACAGCCCCCGCCCCTAGCACCCTGCAGGAGAAAGATGACGAAGAGGCCGCTTTCGCGGATTAAGTGATCAAAAGGCACGTAAAGCAGGGAAAAAGTCCCTTAGTAGAGGAGATTCGGCTATTTTTTAAAAAACGGTACTGGAGCCAGGAAAAATACCTCTGCTGCCTTGGTTCACATAAACCCACCTCAGCTATCAACAGCAAAGTGTCTTCTTTGAAGCTGAACCCTTTCATTTTATCTTCAATTTCCTGCTGAGTCCTTAAGTTCCTCTCCAAAGCAAATGATGTTTGCTGAGGCTGGGTGAGCTGAAGCAAGAGCCTGAAAAACAGTAAGTCCCAACGTGTGTGCAACAGCGAAGGGAAAGCAGTGAGGAAATGTTCGCAGAGAGCACAGGTATTGGGCTGGATGGGAATCCAACTAGGCTCAAGGAAGGTACTCACCTTCATTTGAATCCCTAAAGCTTCCCACTTGAGCAAATTGAGCAAACTGCATTGGAGAGTCATCTTTTCTAAAATTCATAGACCAATGCTTCTCAAAGAAATCTTTAGGGAGAAAAACCTCAAAAGGGCTTCCTGTAGAAGTCAAGTGATTGAAAGCACAAACAATTTGGAGTGAAAAGGACAAGCTTCCCAATCAAAGGCTCCTCCTCACAAAATGTCGGGATGTGCTCCTTTGAAGTCAGTGTTCTGTGACCCCTGAAATCCCCCCGAACCCACAGCCACTCGACCTCAAGGACTAATTAGATCCTCCAGCATACTTTAATTACCAGAAGCAGGGTCAAATCTTTGACAAGCCTCTGGTGACCTCCTTGGACTGCCTCACCACTAACTTCCCATCATAAGCATAACCTGGTCTTCTCTTTCCTCCTCCCTCCTGTCCTTGCCACATGGCTCCTTCTCTTCATTGTTTTTTTTAAAGTACTGAATGTGCGGACGCCTGGGTGGCTCAGTCTGTTGAGCAGCCAACTCTTGATTTCGGCTCAGGTCATGATCTCGGGGTGGTGAGATCGAGCCCCGCATCGGGCTCTGTGCTCAGCAGGGAGTCTGCTTGAGATTCATTCCTCTCCCTCTGCCCCTCTCCAGGCTCCTGCGCACTCACACGTTCGCGGGCGCGCTCTCTCTCTCTAATAAAAAAATAAATCTTCAAAAAAATATTCAATGTGTAGATTTTCCAGTTTCCCTCAGGCCTCACTGGTCCCTATTGCTATTCCCACTAGCACTCAGCTGTCCTGTTCACTCATTTCATGTCTTGAATGGACCACTCACTACTCTAGGTATTGGGAGATACTGGTAGGCAAAACAGCTTCCTGCTTCATGGAATGGAAGGAGAGAGATCACAAATAAGATGATTTCAGGTAGTGAGGAGTGCTGTGCAAAAAAAAAAAAAAAAAATCCAAGCAGGGTGGATAAAGTATCTGCCTCAGGTGGAGCAGTGAAGGAAGGCTTTTCTGAGTTACCACTCAAGCTAAGACCAAATGATGAGCCAGCCACCACAATATCTGGGGGAAGAAGGCCCTGACACATGAATTAGCTTAATGTGTTTGAAAATCATGAAGATCACTGTGGCTGAAACAGAGAGACAAAAAACTGTAGTAAATGAGAAAGGTCAACATCTCGCAGGCCATGGAAAGAAGCAGGGCTTTTATGTTCGGGCAATGGGAAGTCACCGGAGAGTCTGGTACGAGAGCATGCTCTGACCCACATTCCCCCGACTCACTCAAACCTGCTTATGTTACCTACCTGACCTCTGGAAGCATGTACATTTGTGACCCCTTTTATCTTTGATGTCCTTGCTTTCCCCTCTTGCTCCTGAAAGTACTTGAAAATACAGCTTACACTTGCCTCTTCCGTCTCATGTTCATTCAGCCCTCTGCCCTATGCCTTGTCACCCACTGCTACTCAAACTGCCTTCTCAAGGGCTGCAAATGACCTCCTCACTTTCACATCCTCTCCTCAGAGTCAATCCTACCTGACTTCTCACCACCATCTGGTTGCTCATCTCCTTCCTGAAACTCCTTCATCTCCAGCTCCCTTCTTCTGAGCTCAACTCGTCCTAGGGAAAAGCTCCAACAGGATGTCCTATAGGTACTTGAATCTCAGCACATTAAACCAAAATCTTTACTTTCACCCGAAGTCTGCTCTGCTCCTCCTCCTGTGTGTCCTGTCTCCTCAAAAGGTACCACCATCCACCCATACACCCAAGGTAGACTCTTGACTCGTCCTGGACTCTCCCCTCCCTGTCTTTCCCACACCCTCAGCTGGTCACCAGGTTCCGTCTATCCCATCCTGCAGTGATGTCCATGTCCTTGTTTTATTACCAGTGCACTATCCTAGGTCAGATCCTCATCGACACCCACCGATGACTCTACAGCTCCTTCACTGGTGTCTCGGGATCCCAACTCCTTCCTCCAAAATCCCCTCCCAGCCACCAGATCTCTCTCTCGAAATCACAGCTCTTGTCACACCGCTTGGACATTTAAAACCTTCAAATACTATTCAGGCCTTCAGCATAAGGACCAAATCCTTCAAGATGACATTTAACATCTTAGGCTAACAGAAGTACAGCCTTTACTGAATGCTGACTGTGTACTGGGCACTACACCAAGAGCTCAGACACGTGAATTCGAACCACCCCATGGACAAGGCATTTCCCCCTTTCTCCATGAAGATGAAGATGAAGGAAACAGAGAGCAGA
This sequence comes from Mirounga angustirostris, assembly GCF_029215605.1. Lineage (NCBI taxonomy): Eukaryota > Metazoa > Chordata > Mammalia > Carnivora > Phocidae > Mirounga > Mirounga angustirostris. Next base: position 17,100,673 of record NW_026991712.1, on the reverse strand, counting down.
GAGTTTAAGTAATTTGTGCAAGGCCAGACCACTAGCAAGGGGAGGGGCCACACCCGTTCACTCAGTAACAATCTATTAGGTTGCTTACGGTGAGCCCTGACTCCCCCACCCCCCCACCGTGTCATCCTGGATCGCGGTCTGCGGCCCCCTCTTGGCTCCACCATCAAGGCTGCTGTCACCGCACCTGCTCTGGGACGACCCTGCGCCCCAGCGGCCCTTCCATCTGCAGGCTGTGCTTTCCTCCACTTTACCTAGCCTGCCTCTTCTCATCTGGGGAATGGTCCAGAGTCAGCAAGATGCCCCGGAAAGCACACAAGCTGTGGACTCAGAGGCCGGGGTCCCAGTCATGGCAGCATTTCATGGCTGTGCCACTTTGGGCGTAATGCTGAGTTAGTTCCCTGGTCTCTACGAGAGGGTGCCAACGACCGCCCCACGGAGGGGGAGGATTAAAATGAAACAACGTATACAAAGCTCCAGTACACATTTCTCTCTATAGCTGATGAAGGTTCCCAGAAACATCTGGCAGAAGCGTCGCTCCCCCAGTAAAGCTTTCTTCTTCCCGCTACAGTGGACAGCTCCGTAGGGGTCTGCTCCTGCTACCAATGCCCCGTTAGTGCCCGGGCCACCTGTCACTGGCCACACGTGTACTGTCCTCAGCACACTGAGTGGTGTAAGGAAAGGGCCTTTAAAAAAAAAAAAAAGACTTCCTTATTTTTAGAGAGAGAGAGAGAGAGCATGAGCGGGGGGAGGGGCAGGGGAGAGAGAGAATCCTCAAGCCGACTCCCTGCTGAGCGGGGAGCCCGACTCAGGGCTTGATCCCATGACCCAGAGATCATGACCCAAGCCAAAATCAAGAGCCAATGCTCAACCAACTGAGCCACCCAGGCGCCGCTAAAAGGGCGTCTTTTTAAGAATCTTTATGATCCCAGCACCCAGCATGTGCCCAGCATACCACTGGTTCAATGTACTTCTGAATCAAAGTAATGTAGTCAACACTAAACATTTGCTGAATAAAGTTTACAATTTGCTTCATAGATAGCATTTCTCAGTAAGCCTCACTGTTAATATTTCTAGAATTCTCCAGAGTTAAAAACAATAATAACAACAACACTCTTTTGGCATCACCTGAGACCTAAGAGAATCTGTTTCTCTCATAAAGTATAGAATTTGGTCAAGTGTATGTTCCCTTTTCCCTTAAACTCTTATAACTATGGATTTAAAGTGTTTGGAGTCCCTAAATCATGGGGATTCTCTGTAGAATGAGTTAAACATTGTTTATTCATATTGTCAATAGTGATCCAAACACAAGAGCCAATTTTTGTCTTTAGTAGATCTCTGTGGAACCTACAAGTGAAAAATTCCTTGTTTAAAATACCTCTTCCCCTTTGTCAATGTTTTATACATTTAATTTTCTTTGCCTAATTTTAATGTTTTCCAATTTTAACATTTTATCTTGAGTGATGATACAAATCATATTCTTGAGCAAATAACAGTTTTGTTTCTAAATCTTACATACTAAAAGGACATGTTCAAAGGATTCCATCTAGACCATAGGGGAAAAAAAATCTCAAAAACAAGCCAAATGTCTATCCTAGGACTTTTTGAAGCTTAAAATTAGAAAAATCACACCTTTACCCTGGGCCTAGTACCGTGTGCTGTTTAATCCATTCTTCACTTACCTGGTTCGTATAAAAGAGGCACATGCTTTCATCTGAGTCTCTAGCAACTCTGCTTCTCTCTTCTCTGCCACGCAGTTTTGAATATTTTTCAAAGCTTTCTCATTCTTCTGGTTATTACTACTGCTTGCTTCCATAGAAAACACAGAGCTCTCAGGCAACGTTTCAGGAAAACACAAAAGACAGTCTTTTCCTGAGTGTGGAAAGGAGGATTTGATAGTTTTGTCACTGGAGGTGAAATTGTTCTGTTTCTGAGATGACGCACACAATGTTGACAGAGCTGGCCCCAGATTCAGGTAAGCCTCTGCCAATTTGCCCCAGTTCCAAGGATCAAACGGATGCAAAGAAATTAGTTTCTGTAGGCAGAGAACTGTTTTCTCCAAGTTCGGCAGACTTGAGCAAATAGCCAACTGGAGGTAGAGCACAGTGGTTAAATGGTCTGTGTTAGTTGCTTTATTTTCCTAAGGAGAAAAAACAATTAAAAACTTTATTATTTTTTTAAGATTCTATTTTTAAGCAATCTCTATACGCAGTGTGGGGCCCGAACCCACAACCCTGAGATCAACACTTGTATGCTCTACCGACTCAGCTAGCCAGGTGCCCAAGTGTTAAAAACTTTAAGGGCGCCTGGGTGGCTCAGTTGGTTAAGCGACTGCCTTCGGCTCAGGTCATGATCCTGGAGTCCCGGGATCGAGTCCCGCATCGGGCTCCCTGCTCGGCAGGGAGTCTGCTTCTCCCTCTGACCCCCCTCCCTCTCATGCTCTCTTGTCTCAAATAAATAAATAAAATCTTTAAAAAAACAAAAACAAAAACTTTAAACTGTGGAACGTTTTCCACGTAAAAATGGAGATGCCTAAAAACCCAAGTTGCGTATGTTGTAAATTAGACGTATCTTTCAATAGCTACAAGTAGAGACAACTGTTTGAAGCTATAAACCTAGAGAAACACATACTACCAACCAAAATAACCACCAGACATTCCCAAACATCCTGTCATAACCATAGCATAATTCATGTGACAGTGGCCTGACAAAATTCAGCACCCAAATCATAAATGTCAGTTTATCTTCAATTTTTATTGTAATCTTTATTGTCTTAGCCAGACAGCTGAAAGACCCAAGCCAACTTTTGTTTACCCTGGGGTAATGGTTCCATTTTAATATTCCAGGCTTCCTAATAATCCAAATGGCAGTTTCCTTGAGGATTCAAATGGACTCCATTTCCAAATTTGACTTGGCTTAGACATCTTAAACAGGATAGCCCTGAAGCTCTCAGTGCTTCATGAGGCATCATAATTGAATCCAAATGCCGTCCCTGGTAACCATTACCAAGGCCAATTATTTTTGGCCAGAAGGGGTTGCTTGGTTTCCTTCTGATCAGAAAATGCTTTTCAAGTCTCTTTAACCAGAGCCACCACCTCTTGCCTAACTTGACATATGGCAAAAGCCCTGTGGGTTAGGGAAAACAAGGCTTCTTTTTCTACGTGGTCTGTGGAGAGCAGATGGCAGACTAAAATTACCTTTCAGTTAATTTTAAGCCTAAAGAAAACCTGGCCTACTAGTATCCAGATCAAGCTCCTGCGCCCAACTACAATGGGCGAGAAATGCAAGTAAAACTACCCAGTATGCAGCCTGAAGAAACAGGCCAGTGAGTGAAAGCTTGGGGAGAATCTAAATATTTATATATTAAGTGATAATATAGAAAATAAAGCTCCATGTGACCTATCTGGTGATACTGCACCTTCCCAACGACAGAATACATCTGGTTTTATTCATACTATTGTTTTGTATTCTGTCCTTCCTAACAGACCATTAGATTCCAAAAGGGGTTTTTGTTTTACTTTTTAAAATTCATTTATTTCAACCTCAGTCAGCTCTGACCACACATAAAATTCTTCTCTGAAGTTTTCCCTTCAGAAAACTTCTACAATTTTTTTTTACTTTGTTTTAATTCCAGTTAGTTAACATACAGTGTTATGTTAGTTTCAGGTGTACAACATAGTGATTTAACACCTCCATACATGCCCCTCTGCTCATCAAAAGTGCACAAACCTTAATCCCCATCACCAGGTTCACCCATCCCCCACCTCCACTCCCCTCCCCTCTGGTAACCATCAGTTTGTTCTCTATAGTTAAGAATCTGTTTCTTGCCTTTTGACTTCTCTCATTTTTTTTTGTTGTTGTTCATTGCTGAATTCCTAGTACAGAGCATAGCCCCTTGGACATAACACATGTTCAGTAACTAATTAATCTTCATGTCTTTTATTTATAAGGAGAACAACACATACAGATTTTAAGAAATGCTACCTTTCTTCTGCAACTAGTCTATAGTGCTTTATGCTGTTTAATAACATTTCATATCGAGAATGTATGTTGGGGTAGAGGCTGTTACATACAAACCATGATTTTTTTTTTTTTTAAAGATTTTATTAATTTATTTGACAGAGAGAGAGAGAGCACAAGTAGGCAGAGCGGCAGGCAGAGGGAGAGGGAGAAGCAGACTCCCTGCTGAGCAGGGAGCCCGATGCGGGACTCGATCCCAGAACCCTGGGATCATGACCTGAGCCAAAGGCAGACGTTTAACAACTGAGCCACCCAGGTGCCCCCAAACCATAATTTTGATGGGAGGGTTTTTACAGCATAAATAGTAAATAACTCTCTGGAAATTAAATTCCATTTAAATGACTTCGTGTTATTTTTCCAAAATAATGCAACTCCTTCTGAAATGCAGTAATGATGACAAGAGTTAAAATATTTATTGAGTGCGAACATATGCCAGGCACTATTCTAAGCGATTTACTCGCTTAATCCTCATGACAATCCTTTAAAATGGATTCCACCATTATCCGCATTTCATCGAAGAGGGAACTGAGTCACAACAGAGAAGTTAGGGAACCTGCCTGAAGTCACACAGCTAGTAAGGAGCAGAGCTACAGTCAGCCATACCAGAAGGCAAAGAATGAAGGGTACTTTAGAAGAGTTGACGCTTGCTAGCTGGCTTAGGATTCTCCCTCTAGATGAACAGTGTATGTGCACGGTATGGATATGCTTCATCTGTCACCTTAGCACTGAACCCAGAACCGGGCACATGGTGAGACTGAAATCAATGTTTGTAGAGTGCACACATTTAAAAGAGTCATTTACCGTAGGAAAGCAATGTCCTTAACCACAGCTTATCACATAAGCATATCAGTTACTGTAAGATGTTTCATTATTTAAATAAGAAATAAAATATAAGTAAGTTCTATTACAAATTTTGTCCAAAAATCATGAAGAAGAGAGATGAATTAGAAGTTGTGAGCATAGGGGCACCTGGGTGGCTCAGTCGTTAAGCATCTGCCTTCGGCTCAGGTCGTGATCCCAGCGTCCTGGGATCGAGCCTGCATCGGGCTCCCTGCTCAGTGGGAAGGCTGCTTCTCCCTCTCCCACTCCCCCTGCTTGTGTTCCCTCTCTCGCTGTGTCTCTCTCTGTCAAATAAATAAATAAAATCTAAAAAAAAAAAGAAGTTGTGAGCATAACGTGTTCATATCCCAACAGGCACTCCAGGACGAGCTATTTTGTTCAATGCTGTATACCGACCTGTCCCCCACAGAACACGAAAGGACGATAACTACCGAGACAAAAACAGAAACAGGACAGAGCTAATAACAAAACAGAAAGGTCTGTAATTAGGGAAGAAATTTTTTTTTTTAATTTTTTTTTCTTTTAAGATCTTATTTATTTATTTGAGAGAGAGAGAATGAGACACAGAGAGCAGGAGAGGGAAGAGGGTCAGAGGGAGAAGCAGACCCCCTGCTGAGCAAGGAGCCCGATGTGGGACTCGATCCCGGGACTCCAGGATCATGACCTGAGCCGAAGGCAGTCGCTTAACCAACTGAGCCATCCAGGCGCCCCAAGGGAAGAAATTTTAAAAATAAAACAAAACCCGGGGTACCAAGCAGTGAGAAACTGCAAAATTGGTAGGCTCCACTGAAATCATGTGAAGAGACCCAAAAAAGGGGGAGACCCATGGGCCTACACTGCTGGTTCCTTCCCCAACAGGGTGCCTAGAAGCCTGATGGGCAGTTCTCAGTCCTGCCAGGGGAGCTGGAGGTCTTCTGACTGGTCCTTCCTCGTGCTTCGTATCATCCCAAGCTCTGGACACCTGGCATCTGCTGACAGGCAACAGATGTTTCTCTGAGCCGCAGAAACAGACTTCTGAAGCTGGAAGGAACCACAGGAATGATCCAGACGCTAACACTGCCACCACCTTCTGTAGGTTAGGCAGGGAGGAGCAGAGCAGTGACGTGCAAGAGATGCCAGGAAGAGAGGTGACAAGAGAGCACAGAACAGGAACGAAGGATGGGGGCCTGATGTCTAGAAAAAGGTACCAAAAGGGCCAACGCTGCGGCTAATTTGCAGACCCGGGCGACTGAGAATGAACGCTGTTTACGCTGTTAAACACCAAGTTCACTGTTTGGGCCATGTGCTTCCTGAACAAGGTAATCTTACCTTCCAGCTTGAGAATTAACGCACATTTATTAGAGGGGAGAAAAAGAACAAGACGCAGCTTGTTTTCCACGTCCCAAAGACAATTTCTAAGGTTTGCTCTCACTGCAAGAGGCTGAGGTCGCAGGCAATGAACCCCATCGGCAAGTAAATTTAGGGATTTTTCTTAGTTAATGAGATGGAGGAGGACGGTTCAATTGCATGCATACTTTAGGCTGACCAGCAGCCTGATCTGCAGGGTTCAAGATCAGTGTCTGGGTCCCTCATTAATTCCCTCTGAGGAAGAAAATTGGTCATCTATAAACTAAGACTGGTCAACTTAGACCAATCTTCATATAAAATTTAAACACAGAAAAACCAGAAGTAAATAAAAATGCCTTCATCTGAAAACAAAAACAAGCAGAATCTAGAATTGCAAATAACTGCTTTTCTTTACCCCTTTAAAAAAGGATTCTGCGAATTCCATTTAAGAATAAAAAAAGGCTGTTAAGCTTGGCTTAGTATGATATTTAGGGTTTTTTGGGTAATTTTTTTCCTGTTTACAAAAGTAATCCATGTTCATTATAGAAATTTTGGAAAATAAAATCTTAAAAAAAAAAAATTTAAAGAGAAAAACATTACTGATGATCCTCCTACTCTGAACACTTACTCCTAACAAGAGTAAAACCCTTTTTTTACAAATGAGATTTTCAGGCAATGAAGAATTTTGAGCATAACACAGGAAAAAAAAAATATTACAAGAAAATGACTGTCTAGAGCTCCGAACTGTTCATCATTATAAAGTTCTTATACCACTGAAGATTTTCTTCTACTTAAGCAAACCCACAGATTTTGCTGCTAGCAAGTTTGTTTGTTTGTTTGTTTGTTTTAGAAAACAAACTATTTAACAATCCCAGGAAAGCGAAAGGAATGTAAGCAGTGAAACCACTTACCAAGTTTGTAGCAATCTCCAATGCTTCTGTGTGCCTTCCCAGGTGAACCAGACACCGAACCTGGCCTTCCTGGACATCCCTTTTCATGGCAAAATTCGTAGATGGCAATTTTTCAGAGATACTGGAATACTCTTGCAGTGCTTTCTGCCAATTATTTGTTAAATAAAGGAAATGAAGAGAAGGGATAAAAAGAGAGGCAAAAATATAGTAGAAGAAAGGATTCAGTTATAGGGATGATTTTTTTCTTGGCAGAATATTATTATAACCGACTCTACAATGAACTGAGGAAGACTTGAGTATTTGTCAGTACTATTTTTCTAAAAGGTAGAAAAGAGATGGCTGGAGAATATAACCACTACTACCATGGGAAACACCGTACAGTAGGAAGAGCATTTTGGAGCCAAACAGACAGGGTTTGAATCCTGGTTTTGCCACTAACTTGCTATACAACCTTCCTTCTCTCATCAGCAAAATAACAACGACTCTTGTGAAGAAGAAATGAAATTTTATATGTAAAGCGACCTAGTATCTACTTGTTCTTCCCTTTTCTCACACATTTTGGGGTGCTCTGCTCCTGTGACTCCATGGGGCATCTGTGCTAGAGGCTCCCACAGAATGAGGAGATACAGAACCTGGGGAAACAGACCTGCAAGAATCCCCAAAAGATCGCTACATTGTAGGCACAGGAAACAAAACAAGTGATACAGAGCCATGTAGAAAAGGACAGAAATTTGGGATTCTGAGATTACAAACACTTATCACAGAAGATTAAATTCACCCTCACAAACAACACGCTCATAACTAAATATGCTATAACTGATAGAACAACAGCCTATTTCAAGTAGTGCAACCTTATATATGTTGAATTCTACCTGATACTCCTGCCGTCTGTAGGCGAGGTCCCCTTTGAATTTCTTCAAAGTTAGAGCTTCAACATCATCACTGCTCTCTGTTTCTTCATAAAACCACTAGAAATTGTGAAAATAGCATATTATAGAGAATTAAGTTATGCTTTTCCCCCTCATACTCAAGTCGAAGCAATTTCCCATTCATAATTGATTAAGCCTCAAAAATTGACATACTTCTGGGACGCCTGGGTGGCTCAGTCGGTTAAGCGTCTGCCTTCGGCTCAGGTCATGATCCCAGCGTCCTGGGATCCGAGCCCCGCATCAGGCTCCCTGCTCAGCCCAGAGCCTGCTTCTCCCTCTGCCTCTGCCCCTCCCCCAACTCATGTTCTCCCACACTCTGTGCATGTGCTTTCTCTAATAAATAAATCAATAAAATCTTAAAAAAATATATATTTCTTTAGGATGAGACTCACAGGAAAACATCCAACAAGAAGAATGACAATTTTAGCGATGGCTCAGTTTTCAAATTGAAATTATCATGAGTAATAAACATACCAATAATAAGAAACCTCTCAACTGAAAAAGCAGCACAGACATACATGGTTCTATCTAAAGCATTTCAAGATGGAGTCGTGGTGCCTGGGAAGCTACATTTTAACTAGCACAGTTCCCATTGCTTCTTTAGACTGAGACAGGTTTCCCTGTAGAGACATTTTTAGAGTGGATGGAACAGGGATTGACAACTCTTTATGGAAAGGACAAAGGAAAAAGGAATTACCTTTGCTTATAGTGCTTTTATGAAAATATCCTAAAAGCAAAAAGTAGAATCTAACCAAAGAGACTGAAATTAAGGCTACAAGGAGGTTTCCATTCCAATCAAATGCCAAGGACCTGTAGAAGAGAAGTCTGAGGAAATGCCCATCTGGAATATTTTATTCGCTCTTCTACTGATAGAAAGGAAAGCGAGACTGGGATTTCTCGGTTAGTGAGTAAAGAACATTAAGATGAGAAAACAGGTGTAACAAAAAGCAGTCCGGGGGTGCGGCTGCGCGGAGGGGCCGAGGTCCAGGCCCCTGGGCCTGAGAGGCGCGGGGAGACGGGGAGACCCGGAGACTGGGCGCCGGGCGGGGGTGGGGGCGATTGGCGTCCGAGGGAGGGTAGCGAGTGTGGGAGGGCAGGGAGTCCCGAGTCCCCAGTGTAGCCCGCAACGCAGATGAGCTCGCAGGATTTTCCTTATATGATCGGGGCCCGTTGCTGGCGGCGCCGCTGGCCCGGAGCCTGAGAGGATCATGAAGACGTCTCAGGCGAGGTGTGGCTGGGGACCGGGGCGGGGAGATGAGGGGCAGCGGGCTAGGCTGGAGATGAGGGAGAGTTAGGGAGGTCTCTGCCTCTTTGACTGTGAGCCCTGAACTGTGAGCCCTGGTCGATGATGACGTGACCACTGCGCAATCTGAGTTCTAGGAACCAGGTGATGGAGTGTGTGCTGAGAACTGAGACCGAAAACAAAACAAAACAAAACAAAAAACAAAAAACAGTCCGTGTGCCAGTTTTTCCAGCCTCAAAGTAGCAGGTCAAGCTCCCTTTTACTCACAGTAAAACATACTGAGGCTGAACGTAGTCTATCCCCAGGTAAGTGCTATCAAAACGCAACTGCATTTGTGGTGGTTCTACCATCATGTCAGAATCGCTTGGTTCTATTTCTAAAAGTGTTGCCTGGGTATCACTACCCTGCTATTATCTTAGTAAAAGTTTCTCTCCTTCGCCTGATCCATCACAGCGAAGAAAGCTGGTAACTGCTGTTTTTCTGTTGTCCCTGAAGTACCACGTAAGTCAACAAGTCTATGTCCGGAACCCGTAATTTCCCTTCGTGCTCTACCGCTCTCCAGTCACAATGCCGATCCCAGCTGAACAAGAACTGCCGACCTGCAAACCTTCATGCAATTCTCATGATCCCACTGGGAAATGATCAAGAAAAACTGGCTTTCAAATGATTGTTTCTATTCGCCCACATAACCTGCAGGCCCGCAACCATTCGAACAGGGATGACTTCAAATCCCCCTTCCTGGTAAGAGAAAGGAGGGAAGAACTGTGAGCAAGGCTGGAACAAAGAGGTGAAGTGCTGGATAAGGCCGACCTCTGTCCCACAGAGACAACAGAAGTCTTCTACCCCAAGCTCCCGGTTTTATACCCAGGGAAATCAACATGACTTGAATAAGGCTTCTTTGAGTTTACCAGCAGCATCATAACACCAAACAAATCCTAAAGACACGTGATCTTTGGATTTTACTTTGTGAGTGTAAGCACATCACACCTGACCAAGTATCTCACCCATTTCACTCCACAGTAACCCTGTGAGCCAGCAAATATTATTTTTCCCAAATTACAAACACCTTGGAAAGCAAGTGGTAAAGCCAACGCTGCAATGCAGGGTCCTATCTCATAACCACGGCTTTTAATGCTGCACACATAACTTCCCAAGTCCATTCCTGGTTTTAGTCTACATGATCAACTACTATCCGTAACTTTGAAAGAATGTATGTGATAAGGAGAAAAGATAAGTTAAATAAAACAAACATAATTCAGTAATTACTGAGCACCTGACATCTTTAAGTACAATGGGGTTTTTTTTTTGTTTTTTTTAAATTTTACTTATTTATTTGACAGAGGGAGAGAGAGCACAAGCAGGGGGAGTGGCAGGCAGAGGGAGAAGCAGGCTCCCCGCTGAGCAGAGAGCCCAGGACCCTGGGTCGGAAGGCTGACGCTCAACCGACTGAGCCACCCAGGCGCCCCCTAAGTACAACGGTTTTAAGGAAAAATGAAGACAATACAAATAAAGGAACTTAGCACAGTGCCTGAAACAGGTTAAGTTTCTGATACATAGCATTGTAGTTCTTACACATGAGATGAGATTTACATACATGCAATAACACATTCAAAATATTCACGGAGTTCCTGTTATTAACAAAAACTGCCAGGCACTGGAGGACATAAAGTTAAGCCCCCACTCTCCTGTGATCATTTAGCACTCCGGGTCCAAGAGCTTTAGGTTACTGACAAGTGCTGTAATACAAACTGAATGGCGGGGGGGCGGGAGGGGGGGGCACTCCAAGTCAAACATATTTGCTCGGAAGGAGGAATCAGAAAATACTTCCTGGAGGAGGCGGCATTCAAGGTGTGCTCTAAGAAATGGATCTAACTGAACGCTGTGACCATGCGAGCGGGGCTGACGTGGGTTCAGAGAATCACTGAACAAGGGCAGGCCCGTGGGTGGGACGTCGCTGTCCGGGGAGCAGAGAAGTTTTGCAAAGTGGGCGGCGGCCGGATTTCTGGGGCCCCTGACTGCCCGGCTGCAGATTCAGTGAGGGCGCACAGTTACTGAAGATTTCGGGATAGCGAGCCTTGGCGACACCCGCCTAACGCCCCGTGCGAGTTAATCGCCGACAGCTCGGGGCCCAGTGGGCCGAGCCCACCGGGTGGGGCTCCGGAAACGCCCCGGCCCCGTGGGGTAGGGGGAAGACAACTGGAGGGGAGGCCTGCGGGGGCGCAGGGCCGGCCGGGCGAGGCGGCGGGCACCGGCACCGCGAGGACCTGGGTTCCGTGGGCGGCGGCGCGGGAGCCGGGCGTTTGAAGCGCTCCCCGCCCGGGACCCGCGGAGGCCAGGCCCGGGGTCCGGAGAGAGGCCAGCAAGCCCCGCCCTCTCACCTGCGGCTCGCAGCGCTTGGCGCGGTAGGACGCCGGCGGTCCAGGCCGCCGCTCCCGCCTCTCTTCGAACACCGAGTCCTCGAACTCGCCGCCCAGCAACCAGCACCCGGTCTCCATGGCGCGCTCGCCGCCGGGGATCGGGAGGGGGCGGTGCCTAGAGAGGCGCCCTCGTGCGGGCCAACGCAGAAGGGGTGGGGCCGCCAAGGCCAGAGCGCGGCATGCTGGGACTTGTAGTTTGGGGGGGTGGCAAACTGGGATTTGGCCGGCTGCGGGCGTGGAGTCACGGTGGAACTTAGACTTTTATCTGACTCACAAACTGACCGAAGCCGGGGACAGAGTGTTTGACTGCTCCGTTTTAGGAGATGGACCCAGAGGTCTTTACCTGCACGCATCAAAAAGCCTGGCTCCAGGGCAGCTTTTTAAAAATTCCTCCGTGGCACTGTGTTAAGCACATTTTTTGCACTTTGTATCCTCTTCCAACAATTTATGAAGGGCGCAGGGGTTCCCACTTTGCAAATGAAGCTATTGGGGTTTCGAGAGACGTTAAGCAACGTGCTTAGGATCCATTTTTCCGTGGCTAAGAGCTGGGAAATACAGAAACCAATCACTAGTCCCCTTGTCTCTAAAAAGAGACACCACCACCACCACCAATAACAAAGACCAGAGAATTCACGCATTTATAGAACGGAGGACAGAATTTACTCTGGATGCTCCATCAAGGACTATTAATTCTACCTGGAGAAAAACACCAAATTCCAGAAGTCTAAAACTAATATTTACTAGAGTTCTTATACATTCCTTGAGACTAGAAAATTGAAATTATTGACAAAATGCTTGTCAATATTGCACGGCACAATATTACTGTGACATATTACACAGCAGGTTTTCCCTGGTTTTCCTCCTATTTCTCCTCACTCACCTGTTCCTCTTCCACCATTTGTCGTACAAGTTTCTTTCTCCAACCCAGTCTTCTATTCCACGAACTCATCCTGGGAGAGCATAATCCACTCCCCAAGGTTTCAAAATCCATCTCTCTACTGATCATTCCTCAAATCTAGAACCAGCCTGTGTATCCAATAGCCTTGAGTGGAAGGCTTCTCCAGGACAGCCTCCAGACATTAGCTACTGATGCATTCATCCATAGAAGGGAGAAGAAGAAGAAGAATTAGAAGGAGGAGGAGGAGGGGGAGGAGGAGGAGGAGGAAGGCGAAGGAGAAGGAGAAGGAGAAGAAGAAAGTTTGTTTTCCCATCAGAGATGTAATAATCCTAATTAGGAAAAATTCAGAAATTATAGAAAAATAGAAGAAAAAGAGGTATCCATAATATTATCGTCCAGAAGTAATGGAGTCTAAAGAGGGTAGAGATATTTGCCCTAATCCTATGCCCTGTTCTAGCAGAAAAGACAATACAGCATAATGTTGAAAGGGCCCCAAGCACCGGATTTGTCTGGGTTCATGATCCTGGTTCAGTTATTCACTAGCAGTGTGACCCAACTTGTGAAATGGGCACTGATTAAAATAATGCACGTAAAGTGCCTATCAGATAGCAAGTGAGTAATATGTGTTCATTCAAAATTCCTGTTTCAGGTGCAAAGTAAGAAGAAACCAAAGGCAGGCAGAGAGAACCTTTTCTCAGTTTTTTTCTTCTTTTTTAAGGCTGTTTAGTTTTGAAATGTCCACCCTCTTGGGTCCTGTGCCCCCCCACCCCCACCCCAGCCTCCTCCTGGCCCAACTACCTGAGCCAGATATTCTGCTGCAGTGGTCAAGAAGGCACAGCATGGCAGTTTATGAGTAAGAGAGGGTTCTTTGCCCTTTGAAATCAGGATAACTGACTTCACGGGTTTCTTGCCTTTTTACCACTCAGAACCCTTTATTTTCCCCCAGAGGGAAGGATTTGTGGAGGATTTGTGCACACAATAAAACTGCATTAATTAACTAATAATTGCTTCATTTTCCTTTAAAAAATTGAATCCAAGTCCTATATAACAGCCAATACAAGCTTCTGCCCAGCCGGAGCCTACCAGCATTGCCTCATTCTGTGTTAGGGTTTTAGCTGAAAACAAAGAGGTAGCTGTTAGGGACCCCAGGAAACCTGGGGAAAGGTTAAATGTGATTAACATTGGGCCTTTGGCAATAATGAAAACAGCTCAAAGGCCCCTATCAGTATTGAGGACCTGGCATCTGGACCCCAAGTTTTAAATCACTGCCTCATTTGATACAGAGACCCTAGGATAATGTCATTTTTATTTATTTATTTTATTTTTTAAAAGATTTTATTTATTTATCAGAGAGAGAGAGAGGGAGAGCACAAATAGGGGGAGTGGCAGGCAGAGGGAGAAACAGACTCCCCAATGAGCAGGGAGCCTGATATGGGGCTCGATCCAGGATCCCAGGATCATGACCTGAGCCGAAGGCAGACGCTTAACTGACTGAGCCACCCAGGTGTCCCAATAATGTCATTTTTTTTAAAAGAGAGGAGTGCAGGTGTGCCTGGGTGGCTCAATTGGTTAAGCGTCAGCCTTCGGCTTAGGTCGTGATCCCGGGTCCCGGACTGAGCCCCTCCCTGCTCAGCGGGGAGTCTACTTCTCCCTCTCCCTCTGCCCATCCCCAGCTCAGACTCGTTCACTCACTCTCTCAAATAAATTATAAATTTAAAAAATATTAAAGAAAAAAAAAAAGAAGGGGTGCCTGGCTGGCTCAGTAGGTGGAGCACGAGATTCTTAATCTTGGGGTTGTGAGTTCGAGCCCCACACTGGGTGTGGAGCCTACTTAAAAAAATAAAAAGAGGATTTAAAAAAAAATAAAAATAAAAATAAAAAATAAAAAGAGGAGACTAAACCAATAAGAGAGAAGGGCACTTTGTAACTATTAAATACAACTTACATACTTGGGAAAAGCTAGGTGTTGGGCACTGTTAGGAAGTAAAAGGGAATTCTGCAAGTGTTTAAGATTGTGTCAGTTGTGATAAAAATCTGTTTTTATAGATTTTTATTTGTAAAAATCTGATTTTTGATTAAGGGGTGTGATTGAGTTCCCTACTGCAAGATATCACCTCCTCCAGGCAGCTCTCTTTCCTCTTTCCTCTAATTCCTCCATGTTGTTATCCATTGTGGCCTTTATCACACTATGGACTGTTGGAAACTAGAGATGGTGTCTTTCTCACTCTTGGAAACTCAGCCCTCAGGCAGACCTTGGCCCAGAGCTGCTCAGTCGATGCTTGTTGAATGGACAGGAAGTGGCAGAAGGAGCAGACAGGAGAACTTCTCAGTTCTAAGTCACATATTGAGGTCCTTTCTGAGAAGGAGGGGAGAAACCAACATTTATTGAGCATCTATTATGTACTAGGTTGTGCTGTGGACACCCTATTAACTTCATTTTAAATAATTCTCACAATATCTCCCTCTGAATTAGACATTATAATTTCCATTTTTCCAAAGGAAATACGATCTGAGAGGTCACTTGTCCAGGGTCCCAGGTAGTGAGTAAAAGAGACCAGACTCAACATCAACTTTATCTGACTTCAAAGTCTATGTTCTTAACTATCCCCCAAAACCAAAATGGCAGGGTTTCATGAAGACATGGAGAAATGAATCCGAGGCTGGCTCTCCCTGCCTCATGTTCTGAAGGATTAGGAGCTCTCATTTCTTCTTTCTGTGTCTCTGCAGAATGGCTTTCTCTGCCTTGCTTGCACACATTCCAAGATGGCCTCTGAAACCTGAGCAATTCAAGCCCCCAGAAGAAAATCACAAGCATCACTCTGTGTCTCCATTCCAGGTCATTGGCCTAGAGATTCTACTGGCCAAAGAGTGAGATGCCCTTGCCATTTCAAAGAGCTGAAGGCTGAAGGTTCTGGTGGTCTCCTGGTGGCTCAGGGGCAGCTGTGGGACTGGGAGGTGGCAGGAAGCCAAGTAGACAAACATGTATGGTCTATGGAATTGGCAGTCACTGTGCCAGGCAGAGTGCTGGGGGTCTTCGCTCTGGCCTTGGCTGGGAGCCCCTGGGCTAGACTCTAGTCTCTTGGGTACATCATTTCACAGCCCCAGGGGTGCTTCCAGAGTGTAAGACTGTTCTCACTATACTTAGAAATTACAGACCTCTACACCCATCCCAGTCTTGAGCCCTGCTCAATTTCTATTTCTGCCTCTCAAAGATACTCCCTTCCAGAACAACAAAATATTATCTTTGACCATAGGCTTTAACCAAGGGTGGGAAAACTGGTTGTTTTCAAATTGGTGTTGGAATTACCCAGAAATCCAGATGTTCTATGAAGCAAGAGGAAGTTTTATTCAGCCCTCAAAACCTCAGTGTCTGAGGTTACTACTTTCCTTCCTAGCCCAAGGGAGATGTTAGAGGTACTTTGAAAAAAGGGTGACACTTCACTAACTATACATTCCTTAGTCAGGCATTCAAAGCCATCTCCAGTCTGTTACCAAACTCATACTGTTTTATTATTTGTTTTTTTAGTGTTCTTGTTTCTACAACTTCATTGAGGCATAATTGACAAACAATCAACGGCACATATTTAAAATGAATTTTGACATAGGTATGTATCTGTGAAAACTCCCCCCTACCCCACTCAAGATGATGAACATATCCATCACCTCTAAGGTTTTATCCCTTCCCTACCTTATTTCTCTCTCTTTTTTTTTTTAAGATTTTATTTATTTATTTGAGAGAGAGAGAATGAGAGAGAGCACATGAGAGCGGGGAGGGTCAGAGGGAGAAGCAGACTCCCTGCCGAGCAGGGAGCCCGATGCGGGACTCGATCCAGGGACTCCAGGATCATGACCTGAGCCGAAGGCAGTCGCTTAACCAACTGAGCCACCCAGGCGCCCCCCTACCTTATTTCTTTAACTGAATCCTGCTCTGCAGCCAGGCTGGTCCTCTCCAGAATGGGCCTCCCACATTGCCCCCACCCCCAAGTCCTTCCTTCATCTTGCAACCTTCCCGACCTTACCAGGTCCCAGCGCACCATTTCCTTTGTCAGTCCCGCCCAGTGCCCTGCCACCATAACCAAGTGGGATTTATCTTAGGAATACAAGAGTGGTTCAACATAAGAAAATTAATCAATATAATACATCATATTAATAGATGAAGGGGGGATCCATACAATTATCTCAACTGATGCCAGAAAAGTCACTTGGCAAAAATCCAGCACCCTTTCACGATGACACCTGTCAGAACACTAAGACTAGAACTTCCTCAACATGATAAGGGACATTCATGAAAAACCCACAGATAATGATACTTGATAGCAAAACTGAAAGCTTTCTTTTATGATCAGGAAGAAGACAAGGATGTCCTCTTTCACCAGTGCTATTCAACATAGTATTTGAAGTTCTAGCCAGAACAATTAGGTGAGAAAAAGAATAATAGCTGTCCAGATTGGAAAAGAGTAAAACTATATCCATTTAAGGAGGACATGATCCCACATATAGAAAATCCTAAAGAATCCACAAGAAAACTACTAGAGCTAACAAATGAATTCAGCAAAACTGCAGGTTACAAAATCAACAAACAAAAATTAGTTGTTTCTATACACCAGCAATAAACAATCTGAAGAACAAATTAAGACAGCGATTCCAATAACAATAGCGCCTAAAAGAATATCTATGAATAAAATGTAACCAAGGAGGTGAAAGACTTGCACACTGAAAACTACAAAACTTGCTGAAAGAAATAAGACCTAAATAAATGGAAAGGCATCTCATGTTCATAGATAGGAATACTAAATATTGCTAAGATGTCAGCACTACCCAAAGCAATCTAAAGAGTCAACATAATTGCTTCCATAGTTCATAATTCAAATTTTCCATAACTTTTTTTCCAGAAATGGAAAAGCCAATCCTCAAATTTACATGAATTGCAAGGGACCCCAAGAAAACAAAATAATCTTGAAAAAGAAGAAAGTTAAGGACTCATACTCCTGATTTGAAAACTTACTATAAACCTACAATAATCAAAACAATGTGGTCATGGAAAAAGGATGGATATATAGACCAAAGAAATAGAAGTGAGAGTCCAGAAATAAACCTTCACATATATAGCCACCTGATTTTTGAGAAGGGTGCTAGGTCCATTTAGTGAGAGAAAGATAGTTGCTTCAAAAGATGGTGCTGGGAAAACTGGATTACCACAAGCAAAAGAATGAAGTTGGACTTCTACCTCACACCATATACAAAAATTTACTCAAAATGGATTAATGACCTAAATACAAGAACTGTAACTATAAAACTCTTAGAAGAAAATGTAGGGGTAAATCTTCATGACCTCGGATTTGGCAATAGATTTTTTCTTTTTTTTTTTTATAAAGATTTTATTTATTTATTTGACAGAGACAGCGAGAGCAGGAACACAAGCAGGGGGAGTGGGAGAGGGAGAAGCAGGCTTCCTGCTGAGCCGGGAGCCTGATGTGGGACTCGATCCCAGGACCCTGGGATCATGACCTGAGCCGAAGGCAGTCGCTTAACCAACTGAGCCACCCAGGCGCCCCAATAGATTTTTTCTTACTAAGTAATCTCTAGGCCCAATATGGGGCTTGAACTCACAACCCAGAGATCAAGGGTCCATGCTCTACCAACTGAGCCAGCCAGGTACCCCCGGCAATGGATTCTTAGATATGACATCAAAAGCATGAGTACCAACAACAATAACAAAGACAGATAAATTGAACTTCATCACAATTGAAAATTTTTTGTGCATTAAATGACAATAGCAAGAAAATGAAAATACAATCCACGCAAGGGAGAAAATACAGTCAATTCTCGTTCCTCTCAATAATTATGTTCTATTATGTCACCATGAACACTGAATTAGTGAATACTGAACAAATGCTCCTAGGGTTAAGATCCTGGGAGCTTTTGATCATAACACTTTTGTAAACTGATCAATACATAACCTGTTCTATGTGTTTTTCTGTTTAAAGATACCTTATTTAATATACACTGTTGATTCATTAACATTGAACTCTCGGCCAAAAGCAGTATAACTCATGCCTGAATGACGCTTGTCTAGTATGTATTTTCTCCATAAGGCACCTCACAGCCTTCTTGGATTTATAAGCACTAGACAGCACTCCAGCACTACACTTGGGGGGTCATATTAAACAGCGAAATCACCAACAAAAGACACAAAAATACTTAAAAAGTGGCACTAACAGACTACAGAAAGGATGCTTTCTATAATCTGAGAGCTGAAATAAGAGGCAAAGCACCACCTTTTTTTTTTTAACTTCATCTGGGAACATGCAGATTGGCAACTCAAATGTTTTGCCACCATTCACATGTGCATGGATGAGCACAGAAGTGCCATGAATATTTATTTGGGGATTACAAATACATTTTAGTGAGTAGTCAAATTTCTATAAACAGAATCTGTGGATAATGAAAATTGACTGTATTTGCAAATCATATATCTGATAAAGGTGTCATATAGAATATACAAAAAACCCCTAAAACTCAACAACAAAAGGCAACCCAATTACAACTTGGCAAAAGACTTGAACACACACTTACTTCTCCAAAGAAAATATGCAAATGGTCGATAAGCAGATAAAAGATGTGGAACAGCATTAGTCATTAGAGAAAGGCAAATCAAAACCACAAGATACCACTTCATACCTATTAGAATAGTTATAATAATACTTTTTTAAAACTGAAAATAAAAGGTGTTGGTGAGGATACAGAGAAACTGGAGCCCTTGTATGTTGCTGGTGGAGTAAAATGGTTACAGACACTGTGGAAAACATTTTGTCACTGTGGAAAAGTTTAATGGTCCCTCAAAAAATTAAACATAGAATAACTATTTGATTCAGCAATTCTGCTCCAAGATATATATCTGAAAGAACTGAAAACAGAGATTCAAACAGATACTTATATGCCCATGTTTACTGTAGCATTTTTCTAGCCAAAAGGTAGAAACAACCCAAGTGTCTGTCACAGAAGAATAGATAAACAGAAGAATAGATAACAGAAGAATCAACAGAAGAATAGATAAACAAAATGTACACATGGGGCTGTTGAATCACTATGCTGTGTACCTGAAACTAATGTAACACTGTGTGGCAACTATACTCAAACAAAACAAAACACAGATACACTCTGGAATATTATTCAGCCCTAAAACGGAAGAGGGGCACCTGGGTGGCTCAGTCGGTTAAGCGTCCAACTCTCGATCTTGGCTCAGGTCTTGATCTCAGGGTTGTGCGTACAAGCCCCACACTGGGCTCCACGCTGGGCTCCACGCTGGGCTCCACGCTGGGCGTGGAGCCTACTTAAAAAAAAAAAAAAAAAAAGGAACAAAGTTCTGATATACTACAACATGAATGCACCTTGAAAACATGATAAATAAGTCAGGTACAAAAGGAAAAGTATTGTATGATTCCACTTCCTTGAAATATCAAGAATAGGCAACTTCATAGAAACAAGGTAGATTAAAGGTTACCAGGGGCAGGGGGGAAGGGGGAATGCAGAGTTATTGCTTAATGGTTATAGAGTTTCTGTTTGGGATGACGAAAAAGTTTTGGAAATAGTGGTGATAGTTGCCCAACACTGTGAACATAACTAATGCCATTGAATCATACACCTAAATAGTAGCAAATTTTGTTATGTGTATTCTACCACAGTTTTTAAAAAACTCAGTTAATAAAATGGGAAAAAAATCACTGAAAACTACTAACCGCTGCTAACTTTTATTCTGTATTGAAGGACATAATCAACCGGGAGAAGAGGAATTTTGCTCTGTCAAATAAATATATTTAAAAGTTAGCAAACATCAGAGCAGAATGAAGTACCAATTTATAAAAGAGACAGAGGGGAAAATTACTACTAGTTATTTATGGCTATACGAAGTTGACATATTGCAAGGGAAACATAATATAAATGTATTATTCAAAGGCTTCATTTCCAATACTTGACATTTCAAATTTGAAAATATGAAAATTGTCAAACAAAACTCAGACCACATTAGCAATGGTTTAAAAAAGGGAGCAATTTAATTATTATAATACAGAGTGCTTTAAGAAGTTTTTGAATGTGTAAAAGAAAGAACAGTTTAGTGCATTAAATTGTTACAGTCTTTACATTGCTTCTTCTTAAAAAAGTTGACAGTAGTATGAAAAAGCCACCCACAAAGCCAGCTGTCTGAGTGAAGAAATCAGCTAAATTGCAGCATTTTGGAATTACTAATAAAGCTATAGTTAAAAAATAAAAAGTTTATAAAAATGAAAGCAGCATGCATATTCAAGGCTTTTTCATAACATTTCATTAGCTGACAAACATTTAGGTAAAAACAAGAGCTTAATATTATTCATTAAATTAGACAAAAGAAACTGGCCAAGCCCACTACATCCGGTCATTCAGAAAAACATTTTAAAATCCAGAGCTAATTAAACTGAACATTTTTTCTATGAAGAAAGCACATTTTGAAAAACAATCCTGTAGTCACAAAAAAAGGGTCCTTCTCAACATGAATGAACAGCACCGGTCTTTACAACGTTTATTAAGTTAGTATGAACTTTCAGTCTCCTGATATGGCAAGAGTTAACAGTTAACACTCCCATGATTCATAAGTGAAAAGCTAACCTTTAACTCATTATGATCAGTTCAGAATTTTTTCTCTCTTCACTGAAATTGCTACATAAAGTAGAATTTCCCTGAAAGATAATTCTTGAAAATTCTGATCTGATACCTGTACAAACATTTCTGATTTCTATGATTGTAAGAAAACACTAAGTATATATGTACTATATGGTTCTTCTTCACATTTTTGGTAAAATATTTCAGAGTTTCACCCTATCCAAATTCTTATGCCATTTTCTTCTCCTTCTTCACTATTGATTATCTTTAGTTTAATACAAAGCAAATTCAGCTTCTAATAAAAAAATGAACAGATTATTACAGAGTAATAGTGGTATCCATGAATGTGTTCAATTAAAGATCAATCATTAAGGGCCAATGATATCACAAAATCTTACTGTTTCAACATGTGTCAATAGGCTGTTTTTTTCACTTACATTGAAATTGTACAAGCCCACACACAAATTTTAATCTTAGTGCAGGCCTGATAAATAAGACATAGAAATAAATCAGGTTTTTCTTTTTCCTGTTTCTAACAATTTTTACTCTGTAAAATGTTTGGTCACTCAAAGCTATAAGCTTAATCACATATCAAAGAATACAGGCAATAAGGCCCATCTTACTAGACATACAGTATTAAGCTGGACAAAATATGAGGACAAGCTCTAGTGGTCATTAAACCCCCTCAGAAAGTCTAGGAATCAGAACATCTCCATCATATCAGAATAAAAATGTACTATATTAAAATTCGAATTTTTACAAGTTGTTTAATTAGTGTTCTATTTACATTGCAGAACTTCCGCCAAATGCAGTAGTTTAACTTTGGCACAACATTAAGTTCCATTTCTTTTGGATATTGGATCCTATTTTTTGAGAATGTGTATGCCCCAAAACGTTTTCAGTGTCATCAAAGATTGGGCCCATTCACAGTAAATCAGACATCTTGCATTGAAGAATTGATTCTCCTCCAACGTTTTAGGCAGCTATAAAAGAAAAACATAATAAAAAACTAAAATTTTAAAGAAAACCATATTTTAATGTTTACCAGTTACGAAACAAAAATTATACAAATTAGCCATGAAAATACATCCTCTGTATTTGCTTATTAACACGGAGATCACTTGTTATATACATCTTATTTAAAGCACTAGAGTTTGTGTGCAACTCCTATGTATATGTTCTGCATATAGACATTTTCACCTATATGTAATAATTTATAAAAACAATTATTAGTAGGAAGTATATATTTCACTGTCAGTTTTTGTAATAAACAGACTGAAATCTAAAGGCTTTTGTAATTTTTTCTATTTATATACAAGTCTGGCTTGTGCAAAAGATATATATGTATTTCACTTTTTGCAATAACTATTTTGGAAAAATTCTGGTTACTTATTTTTGGTAAACTGAACCGTATTTAAGTGAAGAAATAGCTATTAAGAGGAAACTTATGGTGAATCCTTTTATAAGATGAAACATTTTGTTAAGCCAACAGTAACTTACTAATTAATGTATTTTATAATTTTAGACTTTTGAATATTTTAAAAAAGGCATGCCTGAATATGTACCATGAAAGTGCATGTCTAACATATATGATACAATTTTTTGAAAACTGTGGCTTTGTATGTATTTTTTTGATCATAGTATCCATTAGAGTATCACTATAGAACATGAGAATTATCCACACAAACTTAAAGTCAAAAACTACAAAAAAGTTCCCATTATTTTTAAAAGATTGCAGCTCCCTGCAGAATCACTGCTGAGGTTACTACAACCACAGGGACAATTCACTGCAGCAACACATTTGTTGATTTAATCTTGGCTGAGTGAGGATTCTTGTGTTTAGCAATTAAAAAAAATGCCTGTTAAAAATATTTAATGCATCTGGGTCAGAAGAAAGCCTGTCCTGAAAATTTCTGACATTAGGAAGCGGAGGGTTGTACTTTAGGATAAAGCTACACAAAACTGTTTAACTTCCTGTGACTTACATTATGCTCTATAACCTGCAGTGAGATTTACTCTAAAATAGGTGCATTTTTAGTTTCATCTGTTTTTCTGCTTGAAAAAAAATGTTAATGAAAAGAAAGCCTGGAAAAGGACTGCTAAGCAATAAGAAAATTGCCTGGTACATATTAAGCTCTCTATAAATAATTGTTCAGCAAAAATAAATAAAAGCAGCAAGGAAGACATGGGGGAGTTAAGGAAATACTGCGCAGAATAACAAAGCATAAAAGTAGAGGATGGGTAGGGATGCAAACAGCTAAGAAAGTAAGTAAATAGGCTCATATGATAATAAGGATCTATGTCTCGTTTCCTTCTTTACTGTTTGAGAACACCAGAGTAATTTCTGATAATAAAATGCTTTTGGACTACTGATAGACATATACAAACATTTCATAACAAGTGTGTTATTCTCAATAGAGTATAGTTTTATCCTAGAACACTCCAAAACAGAGAGTAGAAAAGAATAGAACTATGCTATTAAATTCTAAAAGTATTAAGAATTGAAGTCCTAACTCCAAATCAGGTATCTGATTTGCAGCTACAGTGAAATTTCAATTAATTCAATCTATAAAAGAATTAAAATTTAAGGAACATGCCAAACCTTTCAGATTTAAAGCATATTTACTCGTGCTTTTATAGCAAGAGATGTATTTTTAACCAAATACAATGTTTCTGCTGGTAGCAGGTTTATTTTCTATCAGAGAATGAAAAGACACTTTAGGCAAATGAGTTAATTTAATATCAAATCTGTTATTTACCCTTTTGACCTCTAAGACAGAAATAATTTATATCACAGTTTTCAAAAACAGATGCCATCTAAGCAAATATGAATTTACACAGAGCCTAAAACAGACCTTTGGCTTTCAACAAAAAAATTACTAAATAATTTTAACACATAAAGCATTTTAAACTCTAGTTAAAAACCTAATAGTTCGGGGGCAATACAATGAATAAAAAAAGATACCCATTTTTCACCTAGTTTCCTAAAACTGAGCAATCCTCACCCCTGTGGTAAGTCTGTCCTTCGGTACACTTTTCCCCTTCTTTTTAGTTTTCGTTTTTGAATTCTTTCCTTAAATAGGCAAAAAATGAAGCTTTAGTGAAGGAGGGTTGCAAGCAATACATTTTAGTTATCTTTAGTATTTGTGAATCCCCCCCACCACCAGTCTCCCTTCTCTGAGAATGGGCAACTTTCCCTTCAAACAAAGTGAAAAAACATTTTATATAAAAAAGTAAATAATTAAAGCAGCATTAAATTCTACATAATAAATGTAACAATCATAATAATCAGACCACTCATAATGATCACATATCTCTTGGCCACAGTCACTGTCCCTAGTCCTCTTATTAGCTAAAAGGAAAACCATTTTAGAAAAAACTGTCAAAAGTGAAGGTGTCAGATACAAGGGGACTATTCTAAATGTATGTGGTTGATGAATATACACTCAGATTAAAAACTTACATTTCAGTCATCTGATTTAGAAAGCTTCCGCTTCACATGTCGTGGGGGTTCCCAAGTGTCACTATCATCTGTTTCTTCTTCGTCCTCTTCCTGATCATCAATAACTTCATCTTCCTCCTCATTTTCCTCAAATAATTCTATACCCAACTCTGATCTTCTCTGTCTTTCTGCAAACCACTCTCTGACCTGCTCATAGCCCATATGTGATTTGTTCACGAGTTCGTCAAGGTCTTGCTCATTAAGAAATTTGTGCTTCAGGTAATAATCCTTAAGTATTGCAGTTCCAGTTTTAAATTTTATGAGTGATGGCCCCCTGTCCCAGTTGTTCATTCTCTTGCTTCCTCTTGGCCGCCCACGTGGTCTTCCTCTTCCCCTTCCTTTGGGTCTCCCTCTCCCCCTTTTCCGAAGGGAGGACAGACCATTCATACTACTTGAATTGGCACTTTGATAGTAGTAGTACCATTTTAGGTTTCCATTTTTCCAAGCATAACGGGTGTCCCCAAACCAACTGACAATGTCTGTTCTAGCAAGCCCGCTCTCTTCGGCCAACTTGTCATACTCTTCTGGCGATGGCCACTGCGTTCGCACAAAAGCACTCTTAAGCATGTGCAACTGCTCGGGTGTTTTTTTACAGATCTTGCCTGTACTCCCTGGCTTAGGTGCACCAGATTCATCTCTGGGAGAAGTTTCTCCGGCTTCTTCTTTGGAACTACCTGCATTATTTTCCTCTATTTCCATTTTCTCTTCCTTTAAAGCTTTTGATTTCTTCTTCTCTGTAAACCAAGCATCAATTTCCCTCCTGGTAAGTTTGGTTTGCGCTCTTAACCTATTTAATTCTTCATCTGTGAGGACAGAGCTGTTGAGAAAACTCGCCTGAAGGGCACGAAGCTGCTCTGTGGTCTTCTCTTTAAACTTCTGGGGAGTGAAGTCAGGAAAAGGATTCCAGGATTGTTTAGGCTGTGAAGTAACAACAGTCGGAGATTCCGTGGTTTCATCACTGGAGTCTATAATAATAGTGGTGGAGGAATCATTGTTGAGATGTAAGCACTGATTACTCTTTGAATTTCTCTGATTGTACCTTGTGTCACTAAACCATTTCTTAATCTCTCCTTTAGTCAGGCCTGTGATTTTCATAAGTCTGATAATTTCTGAATCGTGGGGAAACTGATTTTTAAGGTAGCTGACTTTCAATTCGGCCAGTTGCTCTTTAGTCTTTTTTGCCCGAATGCCAAATGAATCAGGGTTTGCCGCTGTGCTTTCGTGTTTGACGAGCTGGGAAGGTGGGATTGCTGCTGTGGCTGGCTTTGTTTCTGCAATTGGCTGCACGGCAGGTGGCTGACTTTTTTGTACATTTGTTTGATTTGGAACCCCCGCCACGGTCAAGGCTATAGGTGCTGTGACCGGCAAGGTGTTCGCTCCAGCTACTTGTGTGAGGACCAGACCTGGCTGACCAACTATTTGGCATGTCTGTAAAATGGATGGTAAACCATTACTCCCTGTGGAAATGTGTGTAGGAATAACAGTTATGGTCTGAGGTACAGTGTGTACTGTTCCATTGAATTGTTTCCTTCTGGCCTCCTCTACTTCCTCAGGAGTCCAACTAACACCATGTTTTAGGCGTTGGGCTGAAAACCATATCTTGATCTGTTCCTCCGTGTATTTTGCTTGAGCAGAAAGAACAGTAATTTCTGACATTGTTGGATAAGGGAATTTGTTGTAGGTGTTAAGCAAAAGGGGGTTGTTATCCAATGCAGCATTGTAGGTGGGGATACTATTAACGGGGATTAAGACTTTGGGAATCAAATTGGAATTCTGCTGAGCTGATACAGCAGTTATCACCTGTGCTAACCCAGGAAGGACTGCTGCTGGGGTCACCACTGTGCTGGCAGTGTTCGGATGTATTCTGTTCACAATGGAAGTACTTGTATTCGATTCAGAAGCTGAAGAACTTGGATTTTCCACAGTTTCTTCACGGTCTGGTTTGATTTCATTCTCTTTGTCTTCAGGAACATCCTCAACTGAGTTGTGGTGAACTGTAATCCGTTTGTTCTCCACTTTATTTTTCATCATCTTCATAATTGGAGTTTTACTGATAGATATTCCTGAAGAAGAAACTTCTGTATGTTCAGCTTGCTCTGAATTCTCCTCTTTAACAAAACTACCGTCAAAAGTCAGGTCATTTATTGTCTGTTCAAAGATTGTCTGGTTATTTCGTTTCACCATAGTCAACTTAAAATTCTCTTCTCCTGGGTGATATTTCAGATTATGCTCAGAAAGTGCATCATACCTTTTGGTAAGAAAATTGCATTCGACACAAACATAGGATGAATTTAGCACTACGTTGGGATGTTCCGAATCCACATGAAAAGTAAACATATTTAGATCTGGGGTTTGAAAAGTACAATATTTACATTCATAGCCACCTTCAACTTTTTTATTTTGCTGATTGTCAGAATCCACAGATTCATGAACTTCTTCATCACTTGAGATACTCTCTGCTCTGGTGTTTTCTACAGGTGTAAGTACAGGTGGACCTTCATCCAAATCTGATATCAACTCGAGGTCTGGATCCTGTTCACTGGCAAGGACCATGCAGGGTGTTGTGGATTTTCGCCTGCTTGCCATTCTGATGTTATGAGGAAAATCTCAGTGGTGATTAAAAAGCATTGAGGCTTAAAACCGTTCAGTATTCTTCATTTGAAAACAACGGCTTTTGGTTCTTCAAGTCCATTTTTGTGTTCAACAAGTTTCATTAGCAGCTTTTTCATGGTGCAATCAAGTAAAGAGCTTATTGTTGGCAGATAAAATACTGTCGAACTGCTGACATTTTGGAAGCACAACTCCAATTACCTACATTAAAATAAAATTAAAAATGTGTTTAAATGTGTGATTATGATCTTTTAAACAAGCTGCAGTTATATTTCACTTACATGAAGTTGTTGGATAGCTCAGTTATAAAGATCTAGAATAAGACCAGAACCAGGAAAAAAGTCCTCTAAGGATCAAAATACATGTCTCCAAGCCAAATCATTGAAGGTCACATACTGTACTCATGGTCAGTCCCCAGGCCTCTTTACTTGGATTTTTCAGCCACCTCTATATTGACAGGGAAGTGGGAGAAAAGTCTGCTTTGGCAAGCACGCTATTATCAATGTGAAATGATAATCTGTTAACAAGGGAGGAAATTTAAAACTATAAAAAGCAGTCACAGGTACCCAGAGACTATGGCCATTAAGTGTATAAGAAATTCAACCCATCACTTATGTCCTCTTCCTCCTACTAGTCTGTTTTATCATTCCAGTAACATAGCCAAGTACGACAGAAGCAGCAAAGATGGGTATGAATGATCAAAGTTTTAGAAACATTATTCTTTTTTTTTTTTTTTTAAGATTTTGTTTATTTGACAGAGAGAGACACAGTGAGAAAGGGAACACAAGCAGGGGGAGTGGGAGAGGGAGAAGCAGGCTTCCCACGGAGCAGGGAGCCCGATGCGGGGCTCGATCCCAGGACCCTGGGATCATGACCTGAGCCGAAGGCAGACGCTTAACAACTGAGCCACCCAGGAGCCCCTAGAAACATTATTCTTAATCATTCTCCACAATGCTACCAGGATTTATAAAACATATCTGATCATATCAGTTTCCTGACGTAAAGTTTCCCCAGTGCTGGAAGAATGAAGCCCAACTCCTTAAGCCACGTGTAGTTCTCTTCACACTTGCCCTCAACCTCAACTTCCTGACATCTCTCTCCTGACTCCTATTTCTTATGCTTTGGGCACAGTAGACACAATTGCTGTTCCAGGGGCACACAATGGAGGCTGTTCCCTATGGTAGGAGCCTTGTTTGTGCATGCTCTGTGATGATCTTTATCTGCCCTATAGATCTCTCCCTTTAACTTGGATCCAACCTTCCCCTCGGTTCATCTTCTAGTCTAGTACTTACCGAATTGTGGCAAAGGAGTGTTACATTTCTGACCTACAACCTATCCATACTCCTGATCTCCTTACTATAGGTGAGTCTCAGTTTTCCAAGGACCTTTGTATCTTCAATCTAATGTTCTTCTATCTTGGCTGACTTCTCATTCATTTCTGTATCCCCTCTGCATACAAAAAGCCTAGAAGGAGGGACTCACTAAATGTTTATTAACTTGAACTAGAATGAATAGGAAAACAGTCCTATGAAACTCAACATGCCCTGCCAAATTATGGAAAAAGCCCAAATGTCCATCGACTGATGAATGGATAAAGAAGATGTGGTGTATATATACAATGGAATATTACTCAGCCATCAAAGAGAATGAAATCTTGCCATTTACAGCAACATGGACGGAGCTAGAGGGTATTATGCTAAGCGAAGTAAGTCAGTCAGAGAAAGATGAATACCATATGATTTCACTTATATGTGGAATTTAAGAAACAAAACAGGGGGGCACCTGGGTGGCTCAGTTGGTTGGGTGTCTGCCTTCGGCTCGGGTCATGATCCCAGGGTTCTGGGATCGAGTTCCGCATCAGCGGGGAGTTGGCTTCTCCCTCTGCCTCTTCCTCTTCCCCCCTAACTCATGTTCTCTCTCTGTGTGTGTCTCTCTCTCAAATAAATTAATAAAATCTTAAAAAAAAATAAGAAACAAAACAGATGAAAATAGGGGAAGGGAAAAAAAAAGGAGAGGGAAGCAAACCATAAGAGATTCTTAACAATAGAGAACAAACTGAGGGTTGATGGAGGGATGTGTGGGATGGGCTGAATGGGTGATGGGGATTAAGGAGGGCACTTGTTGTGACGAGCACTGGGTGTTGTATTTAAGTGATGAATCACTGAATTCTAGACCTGAAACTAATATAATCATATATGTTAACTATTTAAATAAAAAATTGAAATAAAAAAAAAGCAACTCAACATGCCCTGAGAGCATCACCACAGAGAACAGTAGCTGAAATTCACAAGAATGACCGTTACTTATCAAGAAAAAGTGAATCATGCTCATACACATACATTTTAATAATTTTGTACCCAAATATTTGAAATAAAATTTTAATGCTACATCAATGAAAGGCAGTGTGCTTCTGAAGTCTAACCCAAAGGAAAATGACTAAAATGAGTTAAGTGGTCTCATTTATTTTCTACCAAAAATTAGAACTATTTTCATTTATTAGTATAATCCTTGTCCTAGCTGAAGTGAGGAGAAAAAGTTTAAAGATTACAAAGCAAAACCTGGTCCGTATGAGGAGATATACTGACTCAGGAAAAGGAGAAACATCACCAAATTTCCCATATTATAAAATAAAAAGCATTAGCTTAGTAATAATAGTATCCTATTCTCAAAGAATCCCTATTCTCAAAAGGTGTCATTCCTCCCCTCTGGAAAAAGCCTCTGATCTCTAAGGGACTATGAGGAAATCACTGATATTTAGAACTATTTCTTAACTAAATATTATACACTAAGCTAATGCCATCTCTCCTATTCAATTCAGTAGGATTTTAACAATTTTGTTCAAGTGCTAGTATAGCTGTTTGATCATTTTTTTGTCATTAGAAATAGGGAATTCCTCAAATAGTTTGAAGTAAGGAAGAGCAACAAATGAGCAGCACCCACATTTTTGGCCGTGAAGGAGAACTGTTGAAAGGCAGGGGAGTAAGCTATTTTGTAACTGTTACTCTCCTAGAATCTCAGATTATATTTAATTGGGAGTATACTAATAGTTAAAAATCAAAGATAGGTTTTTTTCTGAAGCTACCTTTCCTAAGTGATGGTTTTCAAACTTTTTGTTGTAAGCAGCAGAGCCCTTTCTTCAAACAAAATTCTATGAGAAGCCTTGGGGCAAAACAGAGAAAAGAACAGCTGTCTGGTTGGAGAAGTAGGAAGGCTAACCTACTTCCTGACCGCATCCCACGGATCCTACAAATCCTACTTCTACCTCTGAAGGGTTCTGAGATGTGTTTGAAAGCCTGTGCCTTAAAAACTTAACTACTTTCAAGACAGTGTATCAGTGTCACCAAAAATCCTTCTCAGCTTACCACTGCTGAGCCATGAAATTTGAAAACTAATCTAAAGTGAATTTAATGTGTCCTTCAGGTTGTTTCACTGTAGAAGGCAGGGCTTGGGCACCCAGGGGTAGAAGAGAGTAGCCAGTACTAATAAGAGATACAGAACTTGAGGATTATATAAACTTGAGGAGCTAAGATCCCTTTATCGTCCTATTTAAAAGCTTAAATATTTTTTTGCTAAAGTCGTAAAAATTACAAAATATTCATAGGTTATTTTACAATCCAATGATGTATATGCACCATTGTGTGTTTTCCTTTGAAAGCACTGGTTTTGGCAATATAAACTTAAATAAGCTACTTAAAAGAGAAACTTTAAAAAAAAAAAGTCTTCAGTAATGCAAGACTCAAATCTGATTATCTTGGGTATTAAAGATGGCCTCAGCTCAGGTTACTTCTATACCCAAATACACAGACCCGACAAACACTCTTCCCACTTTACTCCTGAAACTGTTTACATTTACCTAACAAAACCAGAATCACTATATTATTATTATTATTTTTAAAGATTTTATTTATTTATTTGACAGAGAGAGAGACAGAGAGAGCAGGAACACAAGCAGGGGGAGTGGGAGAGCGAGAAGCAGGCTTCCTGCCGAGCAGGGAGCCCGATGTGGGACTCGATCCCAGCACTCTGGGATCATGACCTAAGCAGAAGGCAGACGCTTAATGACTGAGCCACCCAGGCGCCCGAGTCACTATATTATTTAACGTATTTCTAAAGGGAGACAGGATTCCCAAAAGAAGCTCAAGATTTGGTCCAATGGCTCAGTTCTACTATAATGTATACAGCTCAAAAATAGGCCAAAGCGCAAAGGCATCCTCATGGTCCCGATTATATAAAGACATGATTTGGGGGGAAGCAGGGAACTCAGTACAAATACCCCATTTTTATGACAGAAGAAACCCAGGCCCAGAGGAATACATTCACAGAGGCGCTGTGATATAGGATCAAACCACAGGTTCTGGAGTCTCCTTTGTCACTCAGTGGTTCAGTGACTATAGAAGTTACTCAGTATCAACCTCAGTTTTCTCACCTATAAAACCAAGATACTTCATTTCAACAAATTCACACAACTATTTGTTGGATGCCAACCATGGGCCAGGCACTGTGTTAGGTAGTACCCTACGGCGATGACTGTGACCGACTGCCTCAGGTCTGTCAGGTACTAGCAGTTGAGTAAGAAAAACAGGCAGTAAATTATCACTTAAAATAACTGTGATCAATGCAATGAGAGAGGAAGTATCAGGAACTCTATGAGCGCACTGCAGGAGGCTTCTAGAACGGAAGCAGAAAAGGTTGCCTTGGAGAAAATAAGAAGGGTGCTATCCACCTCAGAGGCCGACGAAATAAAAATGCTTCACACACTGTGATACACAGTAGATGCCTAATTAATGTTATTTTCCAGTCTCTGAAGAATTCTTTTGGGAGATGAATACCACTTATTTAGTATTATCCTCTTTCTCTCTCTCTCTCTTGAGCAATTTAATCAGCTGACAAGGCACACAAATTGAATGAAAAAGCGGAAAGGGTAAAAAGTATAAGAATTTCTTTGGTGTGGGTCCAATTTATCTCCTTTTATCATTAAAGTGCAGTGCAGCTGAGACAGGAAAATTGCCACGCAGAAATCGCTATTAGCTGACAGGCATCTCATCCCCTACTTGAAGGTCAAATAAAAACAGAGCTCAAAATCAATTTGGGGAACCTTGCACTATTTACTTGTAAAAAGGGGTAGAGTTCAGTTGCACAACTGAGTAGCTAGCTAGGTGGCTTTGCAATTAAAACACAAAGTGAAGACTGCCAATAAGATAAAAAATTATGCTCTAAATGCATCCAGCACTATAAATATAATTATAT
The DNA here is from genome assembly GCF_029215605.1 of Mirounga angustirostris. Classification (NCBI taxonomy): domain Eukaryota; kingdom Metazoa; phylum Chordata; class Mammalia; order Carnivora; family Phocidae; genus Mirounga; species Mirounga angustirostris. The sequence goes on along the minus strand of NW_026991712.1, from coordinate 17,068,096 downwards.
TTGAAAGCGATTTTCAGTAGAAAAATGGTAAAAACAAAATAAAACAAAAAAACCCTAATCTGATCAATTGTTATATGATCATTAAAAAATGGTAATCAAGAGTAATTAAGGAATATGAAAAAAATCGCTTCTCAGTCTTTTGGCTTAAGGTCAAGTGTAGGAATATGAAAAAATATCCATTTACTGTTAAATTTTTTAAAAATCAGAACAAAATCTGCCTATTAACTATAAAGTAACTATGGGAAAATATGTAGGCATATGGAAAAAACTAGATGAGAATATATAGAAATGAAATTTTCACATGAGATTATGGGTAAAATTTTTATTTATGTGTGCTATTTACAAATTTTCTTTAATATTATTATAACATTGCTTTATTATAAAATACAACAAACAATTTCAAGGCCTTAAAATTGCAAATAGACTAGAATATTCCGATGGTCATTTGTCTAGAGTTGGAAACAAAGTTTACTTTCTACTTTTAAGGAAAAAACATGTGCTACATAAAGGTTTTTTTTCAGGGGAAGCAGAAATCCCTGAGTATGTATAACATTCAAGTGTTTTCCATACATTTTTGGGAGCCGCTCCATGGTCTGAGAAGTCGAGCTAGTTCTACGAACCCTCAAGTGCACTCAGAATCTGCAGCGTATGGATCTAGGTCAAGCCAATTTCCATGGTTCTATCTGCATCCTGACTCTTCTTCTGAGGGTAGGATACTCCTTAAACAATTCATGATTCTTAATTCATCAAAATAATGACAACAAAGTTTCTCTACAGAAAAGCATTTAATGAAAGTAAAATTCATTTTATCACAGTATAAAAACTGGGGACAATCCTAACAGCAGTTCTTACATGGCCAAAAAGAATGTCTACTTAGCTCTCTACTATATATCCCCAGGGCCCAACACATTGCCTATCAAGGCCTCATTAATATTTGCTGGAAAAAAAAAAACCTTTAAAATTGTGTATTATAACATTTTACTTCATTAAACACTCATTTATAGAGGAGTTATAAAGAACAACTGCGTTTACTTTATAGTAGATTATTTCCAGTGGTAAAATCCTTACTAATAAAATTACCTTAGTCATTAGAATATTAAAACATCTTCATATATAGACCATTCTATTTATTAAAACATAGCAATGAGGGGTGCCTGGATGGCTCAGTCATTAAGCGCCTGCCTTCGGCTCAGGTCATGATCCCAGGGTCCTGGGATCGAGCCTTGCATCGGGCTCCCCGTTCAGCGGGAAGCCTGCTTCTCCCTCTCCCACTCCCCCTGCTCGTGTTCCTGCTCTCACTATCTCTCTCTGTCAAATAAATAAAATCTTTTTTTTGTTTTTTTTTCCAAATAAATAAAATCTTTAAAAAAATAAATAAATAAAATAAAATACAGCAATGAATATTCAACAAATATTTACCAACACCTATAATTCTGTTGTAACAAATCAGCTTTATGTATCAGTAGTATATGTCTAAATTTGTGGACTGTTTAAGAATGAAACAAGGGAGGGGCACCTGGGTGGCTCAGTTGGTTAAGCGACTGTCTTCAGCTCAGGTCATGATCCCAGGGTTCTGGGATCGAGCCCCACGTTGGGCTCCCCACCCAGCGGGGAGCCTGCCTCTCCCTCTCCCTCTGCTTCTCCCCCAGCTTGTGCTCTCTCTCTCTCTCTCTGTCAAATAAATAAATAAAATATTTTTTTTAAAAAAAGAAGGGACATAAATTCATTCACAGAATTAGTCCTGCAGTGAAATTCAGGAGAAAAGTGTTCCTGTAAAAACAGCAAATGCAAATCTGAACTTAGAATCATTATTTTTCTATTCCTGGAGAAAACTGTACTCTAATGGTGTTCTACATTTTTAAAGAGATTAAAAAATAAGTTCTCAATGTAATACACTATAAATAGTAAATTGTTTCAAATTCTATGCTTAGTGCTACAAAAAGTCTAAAATTTTTTATAGTTAAGCAGAGCCATAACGATACTGAATTTCCATGCCTCTATTTTTTTTTGGCTGTCTTGTACTTCAAATTAAATTATTAACAGACAACAATTTATTTGCTTCGTTAGCCACAAAAGCATATTATATCGGTAAGATTTTATGTGAATAAAAACAACTTTCTTACCAATTCTTAGTCAAATATGAACACATAAAATAACTATAATTTTTAAGGATTATGTTAGTTTTGAGCTGGTACTAGCTAAAAACTGTTCTCAGAGTAGCTAAAATATAAACTGATAATCCTTTGGGATATGTATTCATACCTATTCTGAGAATTCTTAGAACTCTGTATTCTATTTAGTTTCACTTCTTATTCTCTGAGTTCTATTTAGCCAACTGAAAATACTTATTTTTACATGTTTGTATTCAAACTAAAAGTCACAGAATGCATGAAATAATAACAGAAATAAAGAATAAAGGGGTCAAATTAAAACAAAGAATATCCACCATGTTAAAGAAAAAAGTGTCTAATAAGACGTTTTCTCTAACTAAAAAAAGCAAAACAATTTTGGCCTTTTTACACTTGAGGCATTTCTCAAAACCTAAATGTAAAAATACTTAGAAACAACGGTCAAGTTCTTAAAAAAATTAAATGAGAACTTTGACAACCCAAATTTGTATCCACAGCAAATGTTTTTAAGAATTATGGTAACCTAGAATCATTACCTAAGAAATAAATCTCAAGAAAACTACCAAAATGGTCTCAAGGCAATCAAAATTCGAGTATCAAGGTGTATATAGACAGGAGTAAATGTGATAAAAAGGAAAGCACTGGAGAAACTGTGGCCAAAAATCATCTAATTTCAGAAGATCCTTTTGCTAATGCTAAACTAAGGGCTTAAGGGTTTAGAAATTCTATCCTCTCTACCTGTTTTCTTTCCACCTGAGAAAGCCAACCTTAATACTGCTAAAGATTAAAAGAAGAATCCAAGCTGGACAGATTTCTCCTGGCAAGCGCTGACTCCAGATGTGAGGAGTGAAATGTCTTTTTGAAAGGTCTCTACAACACTAACATCCTGGTTTTCTACCTTCTGCTGGCCTGTAGGTAGGTATGTAAATATTGAGTGTGATACATAAATAAGTACTATAAAGAAATCTCCTATCTTTGTTATTAAAGTTTGTAGTATTACCCCAAAATAATTGTTTTGCTGGAAATAGTTTTCCCCTACTTTTCTCAAGGAGGTATGTTAAATCTTTCACAGTCTAAAACAAGAACGCTATTCTTGATTATAAGTGAGATTATCATTGAGAGGCCGAAAAACCATTCATCTGTCTGTTACCTTCCCAATTTATAAAATAACTGTTACATGTTTCAGTCAAGATGTAATCGTTCAAGGGGCCCCTGGGTGGCTCAGTCCTTAAGTGTCTGCCTTCAGCTCAGGTCATGATCCCAGGGTCCTGGGATTGAGCCCCACATCGAGCCCCACACTGGGCTCCCTGCTCCGCGGGAAGCCTGCTTCTCCCTCTGCCACTCCCCCCGGCTTGTGTTCCCTCTCTCACTGAGTCTCTGTCAAATAAATAAATAAAATCTTTAAAAAAAATACTTTGAAAGATAATAGTAATTGGTATTGGTAATGTCAGCTTGTAAGGACTCTAACAATTTTTAAAAAATGAAAGTTGAACCACCACATTAATAGCTGTGGAATCTGGGGCACCTGGGTAGCTCAGTCGATTGTGTCCAACTTTTGGTTTTGGCTCAGGTCATGATCTCAGGGTAGTGGGATCAAGCCCTGGTTTGGGCTCCACACTCAGCTGGGAGTCTGTTTGAAGATTCTTTCCCTCTGCCCGCCCCACCCCACCCAACTTGTGTGTGCACATGCACACACACTCCCATTCTCTCGCTCTCAAAAATACATAAATAAGTCTTAAAAAAAAATCTTTCCTAGTACTTGCTGGAATTATCTAAAATAACAATTGGACTAGGGATGCCTGGGTGGCTCAGTCAGTTGAGCGTCTGCCTTCGGCTCCGGTCATGATCCCAGGGTCCTGGGATCGACTCCCACATCGGGCTCCTTGCTTGGCGGTGAGCCTGCTTCTCCCTCTGCCTGTTCTGCCTGCTGCTCCCCCTGCTTGTGCTCGCTCTCTCCCTGACAAATAAATAAATAAAAATAAATAAAATAAAATAACAATTGGACTAAAGTGTAACTATTTCAACACTATAGTATGTGATTTAATGCTTCTTATAAAAGCCAATTTATGCCAGTTAAATAAAATATAAAAGTAATTGTGTACAAATATATTCAAGTATTTAAATACTGGCATGCTTAGCCTAAAACAAAGTATTTAATCATCAATATCCTAATTTTTAGAATTATAATTAACTATTATTAGTAGACTATATATTGGAAATACATTTTCAGGAATTGTTATTTTAAGTCCTGAAGCATTTTTCTGGATATAGGTAAAAAAACAGTAAAATTTCTAGATCAATTTCCCACCCTAAAGTTCTCTGCCCTTATGACCTTCATTTGTCTGATTTCCCACTGTTACCACAGCACCGGTACAGTGCCTGATACACAGTGTATTTTGGTAGATATTAATTGAAAAATCAATCATTAATATACCACATAGATTCGTCATGAAGTGTGATGCTGTTTCCTTTGAAATTAAAGCAGCCAATACTCCTACATTTTTAAAGTTTGAAATTACATTTCTTAACAAAGTGTCAAGAGTGAGCGCTGCTTTTTTAAGAAAAGCTTTTAAGACGTTAGCCAAATATAGGATCATGGGATCTAAAGGAAGCATATTCAGGATCTGAGTTTTACCCTCACCAAACAATAAAACACATACTTGCCATAGCTTCTTCAGCATTCTGTTCTTTGACACGGAGGGTGTCCCTTCAAATTAGGTGTTTAGCTCAGGCCATCATTACCAACAGGTCTGACGTACCTACCTGCCATTTCCTACAAAATAAAAAAAAAAAAAATCATCACTTTATTATTCTAGATATAATCCAGTCTTAGGACTTCAAAGTTTATGCCTTCACTTTTTAAAAATAAATGTAATTTTGAAAAAAAATTTAACCTCCTCATAGAAATTGTAAAAGATTCATTTAAATGCCAAACCCAATACTAATAAGAAACACAAAATTTAAAACATTCTCAAAAATTCTATTTATATTATATAAAACCACCAAATACTGTTTTCACTCTTATGTTATTTTCAATAAAAATTTTCAAAATGTGGGGTGCCCGGGTGGCTCAGTCACTAAGCGTCTGCCTTAGGCGCAGGTCATGGTCCCAGGGTCCTGGGTTCAAGCCCCGCATCGGGCTCCCTGCTCAGCGGGAAGCCTGCTTCTCCCTCTCCCACTCCCCCTGCTTGTGTTCCCTCTCTCGCTGTGTCTCTCTCTGTCAAATAAATAAATAAAATCTTAAAAAAAAAATTCAAAATGTAAATATATGCAGTCTGAGTATAAAAGCTGAGATGAAGAAATTGGGAATTGTAAAATATTAAGTACACAAAACTTATGAAAGACAATTTAGTTAAACTAAGAGGTGGGAGGAGATGTATGTTTATATATTTACACATAAACCCACTGATATCTTTATCCTAATTTACAATACATTAATTGGAATGGAGTGGATTATTAATGCTGGCAACAAGCCAATACAACTTAAATAAACTAGTGGTATTCTACCCCAAAGCATGTGGTATCTAAAAGAATGACCTGTGTTATTTCATTTTTGCAAGAAAGCTACTACCAAATGGCCTTTCAATCAGTGTGCTGTGAAGCATCAGACTGTACAATCAAACAAACAAAATCATTCTCCAAAAATTGAGATATGTGTCCAAAAATGTTGTGGCATGTTATTCAGAGTACTTAAACCAATCAGGAAATTGTAATAAAAACTAATTGCTTCTCTTAATAAATAACAGTAAATAGTACTTTTGAAGGGTTGAAGCATTTTAGCTGTTGTTCTTTAACCACTGAAACTCTGTAAACCAAGTGAATAAATATTAAGGAAGATGATCTTCCAAACACCTTATCCTTTGATTCTGTTCTTATATACACGTTCATGAAGAGGCTCTTAAGAAACAATGTAAATACCCCAATCCTTTAGTAAAATACTTCTAGGTTAAGTTAAAGCTTAGGCTGAATAGCTACACTATTTTCATGAAAAGGAAAAGAGCATTTTCCTGGTAGGCCCAGTGGAGCATCCTGCTATCTGCAGCCTGGGATTCTACAGTTTCATTTCCTGGTATCTCCTTGTTTGGAAACTCCTTAGCTATCCATCTACAGGATGTGGACTAAAAGAGAAGATCGGAAACAGCTGCCAAAGACGGGAAGTTATTTTCCAAAATGAATTATTAATATTATAGGAAATTGGTAACCTATTTGAATCCATTCTTGAATCACACAGTAATTGCAAGATGTTTTACCGAACGAGAGTCTCTTGAGAAGAGCTGCTGAGACATGTAAAGGCACAAGGCAACTACAGGAGCAACAAATGAGCTCCTTGATACTTCTGGATGAAAAGCATACTTGCCTGATGTTATTTCAGCTCCTGATACTGACATTATTTTACAATACTTCTAACTCAAAGTATCTTTTTAAATTTTAAGGTTAGAATGAACTTCAAAAAAATTAAAGAAGTCATCTCAGTCATATACATTATATAATAAAACAGATGAGTTGTTTTGGCAGAAGATGAACTGTAAATAAAGATGAAGAGCTTGGGCTTTGGAACCAGACTGCATGGGTTCAAATCTCAGCTCTGTCACTTACTAGCTGTGTGGTCTTAGACAAGTGGCTTAGCCTGTCTATGCCATCGCCCCCTCATCTAAAATGGGGCTCTACTAACATGTATTTAAAATAACACGTGTAAAGTGTTTGGAATATTTTCTGGCACTTAGTGAGTCCACACTTAGATTTTTCTGACTTTTATTTAAGGTATTAACTTTAAGTTATACAATAAAGAAGTCTTCACATAAACTTTGCTAAATGTTAAGACATTATAAAATATTTTAAAGTCTGGGCAACAATCAATCAATTTTATTTTCCATTTCATACCTTAGAGCATATTAAGCAATGCTAGAACAAGTTGGCTTTAACAGGTAGACATTAATCAATCATAATTTATATCCTCCACCCCAATATACACATATTTCCTCTGACCTTAGCTTCAAGGAGAATCATTAATGTATGACACATTTTTTTTTAAATTTTATTTATTTATTTGACAGAGAGAGAGACAGCAAGAGCAGGAACACAAGCAGGGGGAGTGGGAGAGGGAGAAGCAGGCTTCCCGCTGAGCAGGGAGCCCGATGTGGGACTCGATCCCAGGACTCTGGGATCATGACCCGAGCTGAAGGCAGACGCTTAACGACTGAGCCACCCAGGCGCCCCTAATGTATGACACATTTTAAAAAGTGTTTCACAGAACTAACAAAGCTCTGACATAAATCATCTTATTGTAGTCATGAAGAGAAATTGTTCTCTCCTCCTCACTTTCAAATACAGTCCACACCCAGCAAAGTTCTAAACAAATTTCTTTTTGACAATATTAGAAGGTAAAAAGGAATAGACTTAGTATAGAAGAAGAACATAATTATGAGCGAAGTACTTAGAAATATCAAAATCTTGGGGCCCCTGGGTGGCTCAGTCATTAAGCGTCTGCCTTCGGCTCAGGTCATGGTCCCAGGGTCTCGGGATCGAGCCCCATATCGGGCTCCCTGCTCAGCAGGGAGCCCGCTTCTCCCTCTCCCACTCCCCCTGCTTGTGTGCTCTCTCTCTATCGCTGTGTCTCTCTGTCAAATAAAGAAATAAAATCTTAAAAAAAAAATAAATAAAATCTTTCTATCTCCTTTCATTCCTCACAATAACCAAAAAAAAGAGAAAGAAAGACCTTCAGGAAGGTGGAAAAGGGAGTCAGAAATCCTATGAGAAATATGAAATCACTAAAACTTAATGACAAAGTTCTTTTATTTAAAATAATATGTATATGGCTACTACTTTAATGTTTTGGTTTTTTAGATAGGCTTTGAGAATACTATTTTTTAAAAATCTATATATAAAAACTAAAAACAAAAATCCTGCATAAAAATTTTGACTGCCTTGGGTGCCTGAGTGAGCTTGGTTGAGCAACAGACTCTTGGTCTCAGCTCAGGTCTTGATCTCAGAGTTGTGACTTTAAGCCCCATGTTGGGCTTCATGTGAGCTAAGTGTGGAGCCTACTTAAAAAAAGAACAAGTAAAAAATGTTGACTGCGGGGGGCCTGGGTGGCTCAGCCGTTGGGTGTCTGCCTTCAGCCTGGGTCGTGATCCCAGGGTCCTGGGAACAAGACCCGTGTCAGGCTCCTTGCTCCGTGAGAGGCCTGCTTCTCCCTCTCCCACTCCCCCTGCTTGTGTTCCTGTTCTCGCTATCTCTCTCTCTGTCAAATAAATAAATAAAATATTTTTTAAAAAATGTTGACTGCCTTGAATAAATGTCATTCTTAACCTGCTCATAAAAACTTCTTTTCCAAAGTATATCATTATATTTTTGTTTGGATCAAAGGTATATAAGACCATCTTACTACCTCTTGAATACATCATAGAATACTGATAATATAAACTGCAAAGATTAAGTATCTTTTAAGGTCAAAACCTGGCAACTACATAAACATTTACATAATTTACTTTAAAAATTAACTGTATAAAATACAGATCTCCAAAATGTAAACTCAAATGTATATCCTGATTAGTAATCTAACTCAGCAGCTTCAGCCATTCAAATTTGGTTACTCACAACCACAAAAATATCAGCAACGAGGATACAATAAAATAGATCAGTAACATTATGGAAACATTGGCTATTATTCAAAGGCTAGCATTACAGTTTTTTCCCCCCTTCAAGTAAATGTAATTTAAATTACTTTTGAGATTACATAGGATGATTTAGAAGGATTTTAAGTTAGAAGAAATTTAGAATACAAGTGAATGTGTTACACTGGCTACAGTGCAATAGATATTTCTGAACACCTCCCTAAATTAAGGAATATTAAGGAACCTAGCTTAGGGGGCACCCGGGTGGCTCAGTCCTTAAGCGTCTGCCTTTGGCTCAGGTCATGATCCCAGGGTCCTGGGATTGAGCCCCGCATCGGGCTCCCTGCTCGGCGGGAAGCCTCCTTCTCCCTCTCCCACTCCCCCTGCTTGTGTTCCTGCTCTCACTATCTCTCTGTCAAATAAATAAATAAAATCTTTTAAAAAATAAAAAAAATAAAACCTAGCTTAGGCACTGAAGTTTAACACTGCTAATATTCAAATAAGTAGAGTCTCTTGAGCCCAAATCCACAATGATGCAATATACATAAAATGGTTATCTCCTCAGCTACATTTTAATCATTTTAGTAATTTTAAGAGTATCTCCGTTTAAATATAAAGCCATGATTTACAGCAAACTGAGTCCCTAATAACCCATTTTTTGTGCCCAATTAACCTTATAAGAAAGAAAATATAAATACATTATAACATCACCTTTCAGTCTTAATGTAAAATATAATATAAAAGGGAGAAAATCTCCAACATGAACCACCTCACCTACGCTATTAAGTTCACTAATAAAATAACTGTAAAACTTTATTCACATTTATTGAAAAAAAAAAACCCAAAACCTTACAAGTATCACCAAAGGTGAAATAATTGCTACATCATTCACGAACTGTCCTCCACATCCAGTGAAATAATAAGCTCGCTATAAGGGAAAGAAATCTACTATTAATGAGTACAAGCACAGCCCAAGCACATTTATGTTTTCAGCCTTAGCATATTTTCAAACCATCTGGCATCAGTGCCACTCTGGTTCATCCAGCCTAATCTGTTCAGAATTGAATACAAAACTAGAGCTACATGCACTTTGGGGAAACCAAAGAATAGCTCACATGTATAATAATACTCCAAATGTGCAGCTCTCAACTAGTTTATACTTGAAATGTGTTTGAGAAGACACTGCCATGAAAGACATTAAAGCTCTTTTAAAAATACTAGAATGGTTCAAGAAATCTGTATGAATCATAGCTGTCAGCAGGTACCCAAGTCTTACTTTCTTTTTTTCTCATTTTAATCCTGATCATTAAATAAAGCATTTGAAGAGGTACTTCTACAAAACGATTCACTGATAAGTGAAATGCTATCATTTCTACACTGAAAGAACCCAAGACTTTACATTTGATTTTGCATAAGATTAGTCAGCTTTGCCCTAAAATGCTTAAGAGTAAGGAGAGACAGATTAAGAGGAAAAAATACTCATGAGGGCCCTTTTACATCCTGTTATGCATTATTGTCTTTGGCAGCACCCACATTTCTTTTGCTTGAAATCAAGAGTCAGAATTGCTACTTAAGAAATTTTTTAAAATCTATGGATATACTAAGGCCAATATCCCTGTTAAAACCAACTCCCATTCATCCTCACTGATGGCATAAAAACAAACGACTTTTATTTTTTTTGGATAATTTTTCAGACACAAAGATAATTCATGTAACACATACAACACAAGTTAAAGCTTTCAGACAAAGACTGAGATACAACGACCAATACCAACGAATCTAAAGGAGCACTTATGTAGGTGGGTACACACGTACCCTCCAAACCCACAGATGGGCACTCTTCCTGGAGGGAAAACTGCTTCTTCCTCCCTGTGAACCCTGTATCTGCCAATCCTGTGATTTCCCCCGTTTCTGTTATCCTCTTAACCTTTAAGAGAATTGCTTTTTCAAGTTACATGGAATTCCAACCTAGTCACATCACAAACTATCAGCCTTTTTTTTTCTCTTTTTTTTCTTTTTTTAACATCTTCCCCACAAAGATTAGCTCCTTCTCATGCTTTTCTTCAGCTCTGGGGTGTGATGACAGAAAAGCTCTGTGGAATTCCCACTCTGCCCCATTTCTACCCTGGATTCCTCCTCTATCCACCCCTTTCCCCGCTTCCTACTTCCCCTACCCTGAGTCTCTCTCATTGAAGCCTGGCCAGAGCTCGCTGCTTCGCTAACCTAAACTAAGGATATCAAGCGGAACCTTCTCCTTCTCTGGGGTTTTGCTCTTTCCTTACTGTTACCTACAGAGGGGAGAGGTGGAGGGAGATGCACGAAACAAAGAATGTCAAGTCCCTTTACCTAGAACTTTGGTGTAAATCCACAGGGAAAGGGCATCCGCCCGGGCTCTTCTTCCCTGCCCTTAGACCCCGCTCCCCGCGCCCTCACACCTCCTTCCCAGCCCTTCATCCCCCGCCAAGATTAGGAGATTGTTCCCGTTAGGCCCCGAGGCTCGGAGGAGTCCCTGGTCGGCCTCCCTTGTCTCCCTTCTGAAAGGGACGGATAACGTTTCCATTCTCTTCAATTAACTTCGAAGTCCCAGTCTTCCTCAAAACGGAATACAGTTCCTAAGGACTCAATTCTGAGTCTGGCCCCAAAGTGGGGAAGGGCCTGGCCCCGACATGGGTGCCTGGCCTTCTCTGAAGTGGGGTACAGCCTCCCCCGAAAGATTTCCCGGGGCTCCAACCCCAGTGCCAATGCGCTCAGCTCCAGCAAGCGGATCGCCCCCTACCTTCCGAGAGGCAGTCCCCAACGAGGCCACGCGCCCCCTCAGGGCAGGCCTCCGACCTCCTCTAGGACCCTCAACCTCGCTGGGCTCCTCCGCCCCTGCGGCGCCTCCCGCCCCCCCACAACCCCTGGAGGCCCCGTCTTCACTCCCCTCAACAGTCCCAAGTTGCTCGGTGCTCTCGGAAGGACGGGGGCTGAGATTTTCCCTCGCAGAGTGCACCCGAGCTCCGTCCACGGCCGCAGACACCCCGAAAGCGGGAAGGAGCCTCAGGGGCCGTCCCTCGGTGGCGATTCCCTGGTGCCGGCAGGCCGGGTCCCTCCCCCTCGGACGCCCCGCGCCGCGGCCGCTTCGCCACCCGCCGCCGCCAGTGCGCTGAGCCCCCGGGGTCTCTGCCCTGGAGCCGCCCTCCTCCGGTCGGCCCGCGAGCCGCTCGCCTTCCCCGGCCGCCGCGCCGCTCGCGGGCGCTGCGCTGCCGGTTCCCCCCCGCAGTCCCCCGGCGTCCCGGCCCACTCGTCCCGGAGCCGGCTCGCGCCGCTACCTGCAGGGGCCGCCGCGCCTCTCAGCGCCCCGCCGCCGCCATCTTGCATTTCAAACCGGCTGCACTTTTCAGGGAGTCAACTCTGACCTGTGAACCCTACACCCGGAACCGCTCGGCGGGCCGGCACACGGCCTCGGCAGCTCGGCGGGCCTCGCGGAGCGTGGAGGGTCGGGGGTGGGGGTGCGACGCGAGGCGCGCGCCCCAGCGGCCGACCGGGGGCGGGGAGGGAGGGAAGGAGCCGGCCGAGGCGGGGCCCTCCCGCGCGCGCGCCGTCCGCGCGCCCCCACCCCGCTCCGCGCCAGGCTCTCCACTCCCGGACCCCGCACCCCGCTGCTCCCTTGGGGTTCGACCCGAGCCTCTACCCTTTGGATTGGCGCACGGGGAGGTAGGGAGCCGCCCCGCCCCTCTGTCAACAGAAGCCCCGCCCCGGCCCGCGGTAGCCCCGCCCCCTGTCAGCAGAAGCCCCGCCTTCTCTAGGTCTCGAAGCGGCCCCGCCCCTTGCCGCCGGTAGCTCCGCCCGCTATCAACAGAAGCCTTGTCTTTACTCAGGTCAATCCCCGCCTTCTGTCACTTGTGGCCCTGCCCTCTGGGCGCTCCGCCTTGCTACTGTCACCACCGGCTCGCAAGAAACGCCCCTTGTCATCGTAAGCCCCATCTCCTGGTGGCAGTCCACCCAAGCCCCGCCCCTTCGTCGGAATCCCCGCCCACTGTCAAAAGAAGCCCCGCCTCTCCGAGACCGGTCTGGATCCCAGCCCGAAGCCCCACCTTCTGTCAACCGCCGCCCCGCCTCTTCTCGCCTCCGGGTCTCTACTCCACCACCAACCGCAGCTCCACCCCCTGACACCGAAAGTTCAGTTCTGCTTCACTTCGAGCTGCTGTTGAAGACGGAGCCACCCTTTGCTCCCCGAAAGCCCTCGTTTCCCCCTTCGCGAGCCACTCTGCTGAAGGGCTTTCTTTTCAAGCCGTGGTCTTCAAATTCGGACAGCTTCCATGTGAGCTAGTCCCGCAGAGGGGGCCAGCCAAGGACCCCAGGCTTTGGGGAAAACCGAACGGCGTCACCACGCCTCCTCACCCTCCCATCACTTTCAAAATTATGAAACGTGCAAACCAAAGCGGACAGAAACGTCTTACCCTCCAAGCTACTCTACACAGATTCATGGGCCTGGACGCTGGACCCTCCGTTCTTTGACAGCAATGCTCCCCTGAGCCACGTTAATCCTAAAATGTGCAGTTGCTTAAAGTGAAAGCCTGATTTTTGAAATCAATGTACACCAGCTTCTTTATTTGTATGTTTCATCTTAGAATGCTAGAACTTGAGGAAGCAGAAGCAAGCAAAGCTTAATGATCTTATAAACAGAGGTACTCAACCCTACCATACTCAACATCCTGTATTACAACAAAAATGTAACACCGCTTTACTCTCCTGGAATTAAATTCACAGATGATGTAAACACACAAATTAAGTTCAATAAACCAGTGTAATGTTATAAAGGTGGAAAAAGAGAAAGTAGTTTATTCTAAAATACTAATATCAATAAAAATAATAAAATATGGTTTTCACTATGTAAATACTCTGGCCCCAACATGAGAACTGCGGAACAAAAACTGCCCCTACAAAATCTCAGGACGCCCCGTAGGGGGCAGTACTGTGCCCACTGAGAAACTGCTAAGGACTTCTTTCCGAGGAAATGCTTCAGATACAGAAATTCATTCTTTTGTTCATACACTTAACAGCTAGGTTTTTGAGCACCAGCGTTCGCCAGGCGCTTTGGGAGATGCAAAGCTGAGACCCAATATTTCTGTCCTCAAGGAGGCTACAGTCGAGTAACCAAGTGAAAAACATGAGCATAAAAACATCAAGGTGAGAGGGAGAAGAGATCAAGATGGAACACAAAAAGAGATCCCTTTTAAGGGTATGGACTGATGAATATAAATCTCACCCTCTCTCTCTGCCTTTCTCCCTCTTCCTTCTTCTCTCCCTTCTTCCCTTTTTCCTTCTTTTTCTCCTCCTCTTCATCTTCTTTAGCACCAGTTTATAGTCACCTCCTTCTCACTATAAGCTGTCTGCCTGGGTCACTGCCGATGCTAGCAGCCCAGAGTCCTCCCAATTTAGGGCCATGCCCACAGGGCAGTTCTGTCCAGGAAAACAACTTCAATACCACAGTGCTTAGAACAGTGTCCTTGTCTGAATTGCTGCCAATTATTTGGTATCCTTGTACAAAGCAAGAGTGTTATCACCCTCAAAAAAAAAAAAAAAAAAAAAAAACCAACAAAAACCTGCTTGCAGACCCAAGCAATATGAATATATGTTTAGCATAGCAGATTGTGCCAGCCCACATAAATCTGTTTAGAGATCATGCTCACAGAGTAACTTGTTTTTATTAAAATAAACTCATTTGTAAAAATTGTAAATATGACTGATTTCAACAGCTGTGCGGCTCCAGAAGTAAGTTTTGAGCCATGGATTGGCACAATTAGAAGAGTCTAGATTTTTTATGCATATGTTTTGCAGTTTGTCATACACAGTCTGGTATGGCAAAACTTCAGTACCGCTAGAGATGAAAAGTTGTCCAGCAGGTTTTTAAAAAGCACAGCACTTTTGCTATTCAGAGCCTCTTCCATATTTGGAACGGTGAAAAAAAAATATTTGTAGGAAATGAAGAGCTTTGAATCCAAAGTTCTAAGCTCTGGTGTCATCTGAAGAGGAATAGGCTTCCAACAGCACTTTTTTGTAGTAGTTCCTTCTGTTATTATTTTTCCTTTTTCTACTTTTGGTGACAACGTCTGAAAAACATGATAGTGTGAAAACAGATTGGCCGAGAAGACGTCAAACGAAGACACTTTAAACTTTTAATTACAGGTAGGTGAACTCAAGAATTTAGCCTGAGTGAAATACTCCCACAGTGCTCTCCAATGGCTAGTTCCGAAGGTAAACAAAAACGTTCTGGCTAAAGCTGGTTCAGACCGAACAAACTTTCAAAGTCAGGTTAGGGTCAAGTCATTTCCTATTTCTCTGAATGCTGACTTTGTGAAAATAGGAATGTTGATAATAACAACAGTAAAAACAAGGTAATACTCTTAGTAATGCTCTCCGCATTCCACTCCTCCCCTGTTTCTGCATCTAGCCTAAGACTATAGATATAGGACTATGGGACTACAGATGCAAAACGAGAAAAACAGGAAAAACTGATTTCCCAGTATTTATTCAAGGAGTAACATGTTTATATGCTTTTTTTTTTTTTTAATCATGGTGTCATCTGGGTTGGTTCAATCATTGCTATGTATTCTATTTTCACCAAAAAGTTAGTGGCTATGTCAACACTATCTCTGAAAAAAAAAAATGGTGCCAGTCTTATCTTTTTTGACCTAAAATCTTAGGACATACGTAACCCTAGAGGAATACCCAACTAAAAAGCAATACTAGAGTGAGAAGATGAAACACTTCACTGTATTTCAAAGTCTTAGCAGAGGAGTCTACAGCGGCAGCTCTTAAACTTTAATGTGTGTGAAAATGACTGGGAACTTTGTTTAAAATGTAGATTCTCAGACTCTGCTCCTGGGACAGTTGAATTCCGTAGGTCTGGGATGAGGCCATGACTCTGCCAGGCAGCTGGTGACGCTCAGGTAAGTGACCTGTAGGCTTCACTTTGAGAAACCGTGATCTAGAAAAATGCTTATAATCAAGAAAAAAGTGATTGCATTCTTGTAGAACTAAGGGTTACAAACCATCAAAGGTCATTATCTCTGAGATATCTGTTCCTGAAACTGTCGGTTGGTTGGACATCAACACTGAAAGGGAAATTCTACTTCAGTGTTCCAAGAACTTTTGGACCCATTGCAGACGTCCATCTTCCAGGGAAACTCACATGGTACACTAAATACTGGGCCCTTTAGATATACTGTCTCGTCTTACCGTCCTGGCGTCTCTGTGAAGTAGTTGGTATATGTGCTGCTGAAGTGAGCATTCTGTGAAGTAGTTGGTATTGCTTGAAGTTAACATGATGAGGACGCCAAGGTTTGGTTGATCTTGGCTGGACTCACTCATGCATCGTGGTCAGCAGGTGGGTCGTCCGGAGGCTGCCTAGTCCCAGGATAGATTCCTTCGTGTAGCTGGCAGTTGGCTGATGGTCAGTGGATTGTCTAGGTGCTGGCTTATCTAGGATGGCCTTGGTCCTACCTCCAGTGGGTGGCTGGCTATTGATCATAGGGGTGACTGAGCCACTTGTCTCATCTTCCAGTAGAATGTAGCCTGGACTCCTTTACATGCACAGAGTTCTAAGAAATTGAGAAGCGGTGTTTAAGACTTCTTACGGCTAGCCTCAGAACCGACACACTGTCATTCTTGCCACATTCTACTAGTCAAAGCAAGTCACAGGGCTCGCCCAGATGCTGCCTTTTGATGGGAGCAGCTGCAAAGCCACACTGCAAAGGATGAGGATACAGGAAGGGTAAACAATTGTGGCCATTTTTGGTAATCGATTTTCCACAGTAACTATATGACCCAAGGCAGGTTTCTTAACTTCTATTTCTACTCATCTTCAAAATGAAGATAAGATTACAAATGTTGTGCCCTGTCTCCAAGGGTGGATAGTTCATGCAAAGGGCCTGGCTTACCTTAATTTTTCGGAAAATATTGGCCAAGATAATGCTGATGCTGCCCTCTAGGGTCTTCCTAGCCTGAAAGGCTTATGAATCTGCATGACAGAGAGAGGAGGCGGATTTTTTTTGGTGACCTCGTAGGGCAGGACTTTGGCCCTGATTTTCTCTGTTGATTTCATGCTGTTCCACTTAGCACTCTTCTGGTTGTGGTACAGAAACCCATTCAAGCTAGCTCAATAAAAGAAGCCAAAGCTACTGTTTGTTCCTGCATGTTCACGCCATCCTCTCCTCCTTTGACTCTCCATTTAAGACTCCTCTAGAACATGTCCCAGCCAAGTGGCCTTAGCCCTGGAGTCCAATATGACTGTTCAGCTTTGTTCATTAGAGCTAAATGGCCTGGTTCTCAGTGTCCCAATTCCAAAATCTAAAGAGAGAATCTGCTTGGTCCAACACATCTCTTCTTAAAAGATCAGTTTAGTCTAATCTGCTATGGCAGGAGGGGTGGACAGTCTTGGGGGGAAGGGGCAGCTCTATGTGGGCAACAGAAGCTGTGAGCAAAAGCAGTTCCTTCAGGAGATGGCCGTGAGCCAGCAGACACAATGATTCACATTTCCTGGACACAGGCAGCCTTCTCTAATATTTTAAATTACCTTCCCATCAAACAGTCGAAGTACACAACTTCAAGGACTTTATAAAAATCCACCTCATCTCTGAACAGCTCTTAATGAAGTGGAGGTAGGTGGCTATTTCTCCCACCCACTCACCAAAAACCTACCACAAGTTTTTGCTGTAAGCAGATGTGTATTAGTTTGCTAGCGCTTAATCACGAAGTACCACAGACCATAAAGGACACTGATGTGGCTTACACAACAGAAGTATATTTTTCTCACAGTTGCAGGGGCTACAGATCCAGAGGTCAAGGCAGGATTAGTTCCTTCTGAGGGTTGGAAGAGAGAGATCTGTTCCAGGTTTCCCTTTTCGACTTGTGGATGGCTGTCTTCTCCCAGGGTCTTCACATCATCTTCCCTTTGTACTTGTCTGTGTTCAAATTCCTCTCTTATAAGGACAACAATCATATAGGATGAGGGTCCACCCTAATGCCCTCATTTTACCTAATTCCCTCTGCACAGACTCTATCTCCAAATACAGTCACATTCTGAGTAGGTTAGAACTTCCAACACATGAGTTCTGAGGGAGACAGTAATTCAGCCCATAACAGTGTGAAAACAGTCATTTCTATAAACAATGTAAATGGTATCTGAGCCTGTTCTTTCCATTGCAACATCACTGGGCTTATCTACAGTTCTGCTGATCAGAATGCTCTTCAGTCCCTGAGAGCATCCAGTAACTACTTATTGACTCTTTGTCTGTCATTAAAAATGAGCCTTCTTTAAAACTCCAGCTCTGTGAAAAAGTGGTCATACTGTGTACTTTTTGAAGGTGCTTTTGAAAAAATTCTGTTATCAAATAGCATTTTGTTTATATGTTGCCTAAGAAAATGGTTCTCAACCCTGGGTAGACAATAGAATCATCTGGTGCTTTTATTTTTTATTTATTTATTTATTTTTAAAAGATTTTATTTATTTGACAGAGAGAGACACAGCGAGAGAGGGAACACAAGCAGGGGGCGTGGGAGAGGGAGAAGCAGGCTTCCTGCGGAGCAGGGAGCCCGATGTGGGGCTCAATCCCAGGACCCTGGGATCATGACCTGAGCTGAAGGCAGATGCTTAACGACTGAGCCACCCAGGCGCCCCTCATCTGGTGCTTTTAAAAAACAGACCCCCACCCCTTCACCAGTCCTACCTCTAAAGATTCTGATTATTTGGTTTAGTTTGGGATACAGGCACTGATTTTTTTTTTTTTTAAAGCTTCCCAAATGATTCTAAAGTAAAGTGAGTTTTGAGAACCACTGGCTTCAGATAAAACATAGGGGAGGCAGACAACTCTTATAAAGCACCTCAACCTGCCAGGCCCTGAGCTAGGTGCTTTGCTATGTAATTTAATTTTCAAAAAATCCTATGAATATTAGTACTATGTCCTCCATTTTTCTAGACAAGAAAAATGAGCCTCAAGAAGATTGCCTTACTCAAGTCCCACAAGCTGTAGAGGCAGAAGGTTTATTCAGGTTTAAATATGGGGAAGGAGGAGCCTAAATAGAGCTGGAGGTTGGTCAGGACTTTTCTATTGCGGAGACAATCAGCACAGAAAAACACAACAATTTTTGGCCACTTTTAAAAAAAACAGATCTGGGGGCACCTGGGTGGCTCAGTCAGTTAAGCATCTGCCTTCGGCTCAGGTCATGATCTCAGGGTCCTGAGATCAAGTTCCACTTCGGGCTCCCTGCTCAGCAGGGAGTCTGCTTCTCCCTCTCCCTCCGCCCCCCCCCCATTGTGCTCTCTCTCTCTCAAATAAATAAAAATCTTAAAAAAATAAAATAAAAATTAAAAAAACAGATCTTACTTTCACACTGATTCTTCCATCACAAGCCTCAACAACCATCAAGGGAATATATTCTGTTTGTCAGGACAGACGAGGCTTTGCTGCTGTAACAAACCCACATAAATCTCGGTTTAACATTTCATGATTTATTTCTCATTCAGCAAGTTTTCTCATAGCTCTCAGTGACTCTCTGGGTCAACTCCTACCAAACGGTTACTCGAGGTGTTCCAGGCTGCTCCCTCATTTTGGCCATACTTTTTGGAATACATGTCTTCTAGGTTGCTCAGGTGGGGTGGTGGGGGGAAGATTTCTACCAGCTATCAAATGTTTTGGTTTACGAGTGACACATGGCACTTCTGCGTAGAGCTCTTTGATCAGCCCTAATCACAGGAAATGTGGGGGAGCACTAGGACATTTTGGTGAGCAGCAAATGTCTCTGCCACGTTACCTCAACAAAAGGCATCTTTTTTGGAGAACATGTTCAAGAAGATTGAAACCCATGTTTGACTCCACAGGCCCTCCTTTCCCACTGCACAGGGAAGCCTACAGTCCATTCTTCTGTAAAGGCAAACCTAAATTCTTAACTGAGGTATGAGGCACTTTAGGTGTGTTAACATGTAATTTTGCCATATTATACATTCTTAGGAGACAGAGATCATATCTCATTTTTCTCTCTCCTAATGCATTGTATACAGTAGGTCCTCAATAATAGTATGTATGTACACATATACATATATTCAGCAAATATTAATTGGACAAGATAGACATAGTTTCTGCTTTCATGACTACCATTAAAATACCCTAATAACAACATATTGGTTTTGTGTCTTGTCATTTGTAATGTACTTTATACCATTATCTTGTTTTAATTATGAATGTCATAAATTAAAAATATAGACACAATTAGCTTGGGCTTCTCATTAATTTCTCAGCTGTTTTGTAGGTCAGATATTTTATTATCTACCTCCTTACACATTTCTTTTCCCCCCGCTTCATAGCTGGATGAGAGGTATGTCATTTATAGCCGGCAAGGTGATACAATGCTATGCTTATGTTATTATGCATGTACTCAGAGGTTACACATCTCTTTTCTGATCATGCAGAGATATGCAGACTCTTAACAACTTTTTTGAGATATACTTGCCCAAAGACAGTTGAGGGACAATATAAAAATTTTTCAGTTTAGATACACAAGAATATTTTTTTTCTGATTTGTGCCTTCCTTTAGATACTTCACAGTTCATAATTAAGAATTATATCTTAAAAGCAACTTAAAAATTTTTATAACATATTTTCATCACCAAAGGAATATAATCACTTTGCAGAAACTTAAAAAAACCCCCAAAATCTGCGGTAGGAACGCATCTACAGGTCTCCCTAACTACTATTAGCATTTTGGTGTATTTCCAGATTAGCTATTTTTAGATGAAAGGAAATATGTTATCTTTGTTTTTTCTCCTGCAAGGTTATTTCATGTAAGAATATTAGAAAACTGTCATTTTGGATAGATATTTCCATTTAGCTAGTATTTTAGTGATTATTATTTCATGCAACAGCTGTGAGGTGAAGGTTCGGAAGAAACCAGGGAATTCATTTGAGTGATGATGGTAAATTACATTTTCTCCCTAGTGGGGTGGGGATGGAGACTTAGGAAAAATTTGAGGAAGAAACAGAAAAGAGACATATGCTGTGGTCCTAAATATAAAACATGTAAATTGAATGAAAAAAATAATTACAGAACATAAGATTAGGGTAACTTATTTTTCTTCCTAAATAATTAAAGCAAAAGCTTGTGTCTTTTTTTAAGACCCTGATTTTCCTAAATATTCACCACAGTAAATAGCTATAATTAAGATTCATCACACGTAATCAGTTTCCAAATTATTTCACGAATACATTATCTCCTGCAACAGGCCCCTCCTTTTCTCCCCCAAGTCAATCTTTAAGCAAGCTGAAGTTTCACAATGGTCCTTTAAACCAATATTTGTAGCTCACAATGTCTGCATGTCCAGAGTGCCCAATGTTTGGCACGCTTTGATCCAGTAAATGTTTTAGTCCCATATATTTTGGATGTTTAAATCACTTTGATTTGGCATGTGGTCTGAAGGTAGTGGTATTCCAAGAGCCCTCTCACTGCATGTTAAGTGCTGTTCTCTGACTCTCAGCCAGAGCTCGGATGTTGGCAGGGTTGATTGCTCAAATGTAGTGATTTCATTTCCAACCTTTGCATACTAAAATTACGTAGCCCAAACATGAAGCTTCCAGATTTTTCCTCTTGAAAACAGAATAAAGACATCATTTAACATTGCTACAAAATAATTAAGACAATCTTTGAAATGGTAATGCATTTGAAAATTGTTAAGCTGTCACAATACTGAGGAACTTAATGCTGGTTTGTGAGGTTCAATAACAGCTGAGAAACCAAACAAAAAAAAGTATAGTTGTTTAGGGAATTTCCTATTTTCCTACTTTTACCTTATAAAGGGAGTGTCATAGATTCGGTTCTCCCTAAAGCAGACCCCGAATACAGGATGTAAGAGCAAGCGGTCATTTGAGACCTGATGCCGAGCAGTACAGGCAGGGGAGAGAAGCGAGACAGGGAAGGAAGCTACTAGCAGAGAGGGAAGTTTCAGGATCGAGGGCCCAACCCCAGCGGAGACTAGAAACGAAGTGTAGAACACACCTCAGGTGCCAGGGAGCTGGGGTGTTATTATCCATCGATGTCACTGGCAGCTATGGGATGTTGTCCTTTGTCACTCCCAGCCTGCATCCAGCATGGCCCACGAAGACACCCTCGGTGGGGTCACGGATACCGGCAGGAGGCTGCCAATGGCACATACCAGAATGTGGAGTGCCAAGACCGAATGAGTAGGGCACCACGGTGTCTGGTTGGGGGAGGTGGTTAAGAACATAGGTTTCAATCACACACACCTAGTAGAGTCCTGCTTTTGCCACTTACGTGTGAAATTGAGTAAATTACTTCATCTATCCGTTTAATTTGTAAAGTGAAAATAATACAGATTTTTACCTCCTAGGGTCTTTGTAAGGATTAAATCAGATACTGGGTATATACTACATACAAGGTGAGAGTTCACCATACGTATCAAAGAACTGACTCAATATGTCAGTCAACTGTGACTTTTTTAACCTCTATGACAGACAGCTCTTGGGGTGGCTTCTTTCGCCCTTCCTTGTAATGGTGATTTTCTTTAACAATGTCTGAATTATGTGACTCTGGCCTCTGGCCATAGCTAGGGGGAACATCAAAACCAATCCAATTCTTTTGATGAGGGGGGGGACACTTTGTATATGTGCTGTCGAAGCAAGCACGGCGGGGGGTGGGGGGGGCACTTTGAAATCTGAAATGGAATTGGGGCACCTGGGTGGCTCAGTCAGTTGAGCATCCTGATTTTGGCTCAGGTCATGATCTCAGGGTTGTGGGCTGGGCTCTACACTCAGCAGGGAGTATGCTTCTCCCTCTCCCCCTGCTCATGTTCTCTCTCTTTCTAAAAAATAAGTAAATCTTAAAAAAAAAAAAAAATGGAATCAATGAGCATGGGTGTCATTGTTGTGTTACATTAATAGCAACTATTTTAAAAACTCCTGCAAGAGCTTGGTGCAGCCCTGGTTCTCTCCACTGACTGTTTTTCTGACCATCCATGAGGTAACTTACATCCTTTCAAAAATATGCCTTTTTGCTAAAGTTAGCCAAAGAGAATTTCTGTTGCTTGCAACCAAAAGAATCTCAACCAGTAAAATCCATGTTTTTTTTTTAAAGATTTTATTTATTTATTTGAGAGAGAGAGAATGAGAGAGAGCACATGAGAGGGGGGAGGGTCAGAGGGAGAAGCAGACTCCCCGCCGAGCAGGGAGCCCGATGCGGGACTCAATCCCGGGACTCCGGGATCATGACCTGAGCCGAAGGCAGTCGCTTAACCAACTGAGCCACCCAGGCACCCTAAAATCCATCTGTTCTTAATTCAACACTTTAACTGATGACTGCTCTCTCATCAATATTTATATATAAACATAATTTAAAAATACATATGAAACAATTTAATTACATATAAATTATATATTTATATTTTATGCATAAACATAACTTTTATTAAATATGTAAATATTATTTTATATATGTAAATATTCCAGAGCTAGTGAAAAACAAAAATGAAAAACCCCACAACCTTCCAGTCTTTCCACAGTCATTGTACTGATGACCTGTATCATCAGTTGCAAAGCTAAGAAACACTCATTAGATGGGTTTCAATTTCATGACAATGCCCAATATATGGACAATTAACTGTTAGCAAACTGAAGTGAAAATCTGTTTTTTTAAAAAACATTTATTTATTCTTGGGGTGCCTGGGTGGCTCATTCAGTTAATCATCTGCCTTCAGCTCAGGTCATGATCCTCGGGGCCCTGGGATTGAGCCTGCATCGGGCTTCCTGCTCCGTGAGGAGTCTCTTCTCCCTCTCCTCTTGCTCTCTCTTGCTCTCTCTCTCTCAAATAAATAAATAAAATCTTTCAAAGAGAGAGAAAGAGAACCTGTGCAAGTGATGGAGGGGTGGCGGGGGGCGGGGCAGAGGGAGAATGAGAGAATCCTTAAGGAGACTCCCCACCCAGCGGAGAGCCCTACTTGGGCTTGATCCCATGACCCTGAGATTATGACCCAAGCCAAGAGTCGGGATGTTCAACCAACTGAGCCACGCAGGCACCCCGAAAATCTGTTCTTTTACAGCCTTGGAGCTGTATAAATCTAACAGAAGCAGCTTCTAAAAATATAATCAAGATAATTTTGTATCTTTTTAAAAATTAGATGCTGTTAGCTAGATCCTACTCTTTTTCTGAGGTATGGGCTTCCCTTCACTATAACCCCCATGGACCTCCATTTTCTAAAGTCAACTTTATATCTTCCTATTCTGTTTCTTATCTTCTGATTTCCTTATCTATTACCAGTCATTCAGTCAACTGATATTTATCGTCAACTATGGACATTATGTAAGTGTTGGATCTGTAAACATAAAACAAAACAAAATAGTTCCTGACCTATAATCTCATGGTGAGACAAATGTTAAGTAATCACTATAAAATATATAGTTACAAATTATGAAAAATGTCATGTACGAATATTGGGGATCAAATGAAAGATTAAAATAGGAAATCTCATTTAGATTGAGGGGGCATCAGGAAAACTTCTCTAAAATGATGACTTTTATGCTGAGAAATGGAGGATATAAGTAGGAGTTAGACATGCACTGATGGAGGGAAGGGCATTCTAGACAAAGGAAATAGCATGTGAAAAAGCACAGAGGTAGGAAAAAATAACTGAAACAAGGCTAAGAGTGGCTGGAGTGTTGTAGGCCAAAAGAGTGGGGAGATGAAGCTGAGAGGTTGGTAGGAGCCATGAGCATCTGCAAAGGAAGCACTAGGCAGTAAATGGTATCACAGATCTAAGATCCTTAAAGGGATATTTTGACTACTAAATGGAGAATGGATGGTAAGGAAAAGAGGAGAAGGCCAATCAGGAAGCTCTTGCAGTAGTATAGGCATGTGATTGTGCTGAGGTGAGAGAGCTAGTGGAAGAAGGAGAGCGAACTGAGAGGTATGTGGGAGGCAGAAAATCAGGACTTGGTGACAGACTGGAAGTTGAAGGAGAAGGAAGCTTTAGGTTTCTGGCTTCAGCATTTGGATGGATGGTAGTGGCATTTTATTGATAAGAGGAATTCTGAAGGAACAGAAGGTTTCAGGGAAAGATAAAGATATGTTGTTAGTCTGTAGTTCAGGAAAGTGATTATGGACTGGAGACATAAACTTGGGAGTTGCTAAAATACAGGTAGTATTTAAAGCCTTGAGAGCAGGGAACACCATGTAGAGAAAGAGTGTAGAGTGAGAAGAGAGCTCAGGACCAAGCTCTGGAGAACAATATGAAGGTTAAGGATAGAGAAAGACCATCAAAAAGGCAAAAGACAAAATAAATAAAAAAGCAGTCCTGGAATCTGGAGTGCAGGGTTATAGCAGGCAGGGGAAAAAAAAAAACTTACGAGAAAGATATGCTCTATGATAGGAAATGATGCCAAGGGGTAGAGTATGAAGATGACTAAGAAGTCCATATTTGAGTCAGTGAAATGGCAATCATTGGTCCCCTCAGTAAGAGCAGTTAAGTATTTTTGCAACCTGCTATGCCCTATTCCAAATATGCCCTAACCCCTGACCAAAAACCAAAAGAAAACAAAAAATACTTTTTGCTTTGAAACTTATAGCACTCCTCCAAGGCGAGAAATTCCTCTTCCTATAAAATTGATTCAGAACTCCTATTATTTCCTTCCCCATCTTACTTTCATGTGACAGCCTCATTTCCGGAGTAAAACTCCTCTCAAGGAAAGGTTCTTCTCACCATCATTACTTATAGACAATATGTCACCCCTCCAATTCTGAAGGCCAGAAACCCAAAGTCAGTATCATCAGGCCCAAATCAAAATGTTGGCAGGTCTGTATTCCTCTGAAGGAACTAGTGGAGAACCTGTTCCTTGCTTCTTCCAGCTCCTGGAGGTGGGCTGCGAGCATTTCCTTGGCTTGTGGCCGCATGACGCCAATCTTTGACTTGATGGTCATGTTGCCTTCTAAGATCTTCTAAAATCTCCCTCTGTTCTCCCTTCCATACATGATTGCATTTAGGGCTCAACCCAAATGATCCAGGACAATCTCCACATCTCAAGATCCTTAATTACATCTAAAGACCCTCTCCTTTTCTGTTTCAGAGAAGGAAATATTCAGATTCCACTGATTAGGATGAAGATATCTTTTGGGTGGCTACTTTTCATAAAAGTTATATGACAAGGGTGGACTATAAAGGCTGTATTCCTTTCTGCCTCCTGGCATCCCTATATTACCGGAAAATCAAGATATTTCCAACTGTATTCAACTCATCCCTAAAATCGACAACTCTTCTTTATTATTGTCAATATCCTCAAAAATCCCCTGGGAGTTCATCTTTACAACTACGGAATTATCTTTAATGTGCGCTCTATTAACAAATAAGGTCTATCTGAAAAACAAACTGAGGGTTCTAGAGGGGAGGGGGGTGGGAGGATGGGTTAGCCTGGTGGTGGGTATTGAGGAGGGCACATTCTGCATGGAGCACTGGGTGTTATGCATAAACAATGAATCATGGAACACTTCATCTAAAACTAATGATGTAATGTATGGGGATTAACATAAGAATAAAAAAATTAAAAAAACAAACAAACAAAAACAAATAAGGTCTAAGCCTTCCTTTGCAAAAATGCCTCTGAGGGCTTCTTTTAGACTCTCTTGCCTCTAGGCTGTCACTTTTCTAGACCATCCAAGAAAATCTTTCAAGTCCATTTGATCACGCCACCTGTGTATACTCAATGACTCGGTGGCTCTATTTTTTTAGCTTTTACTTCCTATGAACAGCAAGTCCCGAGTAAGACCTTTCAAGACCCTAAGCATTGAAAATATTAATGTCCCTGATTCTCTATGTATCCTATATGCCTTTGTTGGCTAAGAATTGCATTCCATTATCAGTAATAGAGATCCACCTAACAGCAGTTTAAACAAGGAAGTTTCCCTTTGAGTTAAGAAGTCCAGATGTAGTTAAGCATTGGACTCTCAATTCCCTGAAGTTATTATGAGCCAGGTTCTTTCTTCTTATACTTGTGTGAAGTAGGGCATGGGTTCTATCTTTAAGGTCACCTCATAGTCCAAGACAGCTCTGGAGTTCCAGCCATTATATATATATATATATTCTAGGCAGCAGGTAAAAGAAGCACAGAAAGGCAGAAAGTGTTCTCACCCCCTTCCTTCCCAGCGGGTTTCCTAGAAATTGTGCACACTTCCCTTTGTATCTCCTGTGGTCACACAGTCACATTTTGCTGCAATGGAAGGAAACATAATTTTCCAGGACAGATTGCTCAGGGTATTGTTTTAAGGAATGAGAGAATGGATATTAGGAGTTAAACTGGCTATCTTTTCCTCTATGTCCTAATATAGAGTGAGTTTTTATCCCCATAATATCCCTCAGCAAGTAGTTGTTACTCAAGGGGTGCCTGGGTGGCTCAGTTGGTTAAGCGACTGCCTTTGGCTCAGGTCATGATCCTGGAGTCCCGGGATCGAGTCCCGCATCAGGCTCCCTGCTCGGCAGGGAGTCTGCTTCTCCCTCTGACCCTCCCCCCTCTCATGCTCTCTCTCTTTCAAATAAATAAATAAAATCTTAAAAAAAAAAAAAAAGTAGTTACTCAAGTTCTAATAAAGTCCCTTATATTATGGGGCAATCTCTCAATTGCAAAAAAGTACTGTATATGTGTGAGTGGGAGGGTAGTGGGGAGAAGACGAGTAAATCTGAAATACCCTCAATTAATCCCACGGTGCATACCTATCAGGATCCCTGATAAAATAAGATTTAAAAAAAGACAGAAGAGGGAGTAGAAGAGCTTCCCCATGCTTATAAGTAGGCTGTGAATGGTGATCTTCCAAAGTACAGTATTGAAAGCGAAGGAAAAGTGATTTTACAGTGGAGAAACCTGAGAAACGCTATTTCCACCATGTGATCAAGGTCAATCAACAGCCATAAATCACACTGATAGTATGTAATCTGATATAATCACTTTACTTCTGTGATCTTCCTCCCCCAAATCCATAATCTCAGTCGAATCATGAGAAAAACAGACTAATTCCAACAGAGGGCTATCTTCCAAATATCTCAAAGTTGTTCAGTCATCAAAAACATCCCTATCTATTACTGAATTATCTTTTGGTTGTTGAGCTTATTTTTATTTTTAAAAAGATTTTATTTATTTATTTGAGAGAGAGAGACAGTGAGAGAGGGAACACAAGCAGGGGGAGTGGGAGAGGGAGAAACAGGCTCCCGGCTGAGGAGGATCCCGGAACCCTGGGATCATGACCTGAGCCGAAGGCAGACACTTAAGGACTGAGCCACCCAGGCACGCCTGGTTGTTGAGCTTTACTAGCCCTTTGAGATGATAGTATTTATAGAAGAGACATGAGGGGTTTTCATTTTGATGAAGTCTTATTTATCTAATTTTCCTTTTGTTGTTAGTGTTTCTGCCACATTTAAGAAATCATTGCCAAATTCAAGGTCAGAAAGATTTGTTCTCGTTCTAAGAATTTTATAGCTTTAGCTCTTAAATTTAGGTCTTTGATCCATTTGTGTTAATTTTTGTATGTGGTGTGAGGCAGAGGTCCAACCTCATTCTTTCGCATGTAGATATCCAGCTTTCCTAGCACACCATTTGTTGAAGAGACTATTCTTTTCCCATTGAATGGTCTTGGACATTATTTTAGAAAATCAATTGACCACAGATTAATGGATTTATTTCTGGACTCTCTATGCTATTGATCTTGTATCTATCCTCTATGCCAATACTACATGGGTTTATTGATGTAACTTTGTGTAACTTTTAGAATTGGGAAGTATGAGTCTTCCAACTTTCTCTTCTTTTTCAAGATTGTTTTGGCTATTCAGGGTCCCTTGCAATTCCATTGTGAATTTTGGGCTGACTTTCCCATTTCTGCAAAAAAAGCCATTGGGATTTTGATAGGTATTACACTGAATCTGTAGATTGCTTTGGTGGATATTACCATTTTGACAACATTAAGTCTTCTAATACATGAATACAGGATGTCTTTTCATTTATTTAGGTCTTTCTTAATTTCTTTCAGCAACATTTTGTACTATCAGTGTATAAGTCCTGTACTTCCTTGGTTAAATTTACTCTAAGATGTTTTATTATCTTAGATGCTATTGTAAATGGAATTGCTCTCTTAATTTTTTTTTTTTTTTTAAGATTTTTATTTATTTATTTGACAGAGAGAGACACAGCGAGAAAGGGAACACAAGCAGGGGGGTGGGGGAGAGGGAGAAGCAGGCTTCCCGCAGAGCAGGGAGCCCGATGCGGGGCTCGATCCCAGGACCCTGGGATCATGACCTGAGCCGAAGGCAGACGCTTAACGACTGAGCCACCTAGGCGCCCTGCTCTCTTAATTTTCTTTTTGGATTGTTCATTGCTATTATATAGAAATACAATTGATTTTTATGCTGATTTTATATCCTGCCACTTTGTTGAATTCATTAGTTCTAGCAGATATTTTGTGAATTCTTTAGGATTTTGTACATATAAAATCATGCCATTTGTGATAGCTTTACTTCATCCTTTCCAATCTGGATGCCTTTTATTTCTTCTTCTTGTCTTAATTACTATAGACTGATTGCACTTTTAAGCAAAAAATTATAATGCAATTTCAGCATGATTTTGAAAGTCTACATAGAAAATGTATACATACTACTTCCCATGTCTGTAGACCGTATATCATGAAAAGGACAGGAAGCACACTAGCCTTTGTAGCTAATGAACATATACCATATCAACATTCCAGTGTCAATAGCATTTTAAATTATGCATGGTAATAAAACAGATTTCATACTTGTTTTGCACTGGATTATCTTTAGGATATTTTAAATAATGAAGAAATAGAAACAAGTTTGAGAAGCAATTTTTACCTTTAAAATTTATTACAGAAGCTATACATACAAAATGAAATCCTCTAGATACAAAAGATGTATCTGGAGTTATAATAAGCTTCAATAAAAATGAGTATGTGTGTATACATAAGTGCAAAAACATATACTGCTTTACATTTTTTCAGTGACTGGCATTGCTTTGTGCCTTATATAAGAGGATATCTATTTGTTAAGGGATCTAAATTCCTGGGTTTTATAAGGCTTTAAATACAATATCCAGATAAATCAACAACAAAAGGCAACTCAACTCGGAAACTGTTTTAGAATTCAGAATCTCTCATATGAGATTGTTATCTCCTATTCCCTTGAAGGAAGTTTCCAACTATTTTACAAACTATTATTAGAATGTCTTTGTAAAAAAACAAAACAAGAGAATATGCATGGCAGTGAATGATTTTATTGCTTTAAGAAAGAAATGTATTTTTGGTATCATTAATACAAAATTTATAATATTTATATTTATATAATTGTATATAAAAACTATCTATAGAATATAACCTAATCACAAATTTAGAAAGATATAGAGTTTTCAAATATAAAACCTTTGTGCTATTAAAAAGATATTGAACAAAGTAGATATTAATACATCTGCTGTGTGTATTATCATAAAAATAAACCAAAAAAATATTTAAAATCTTTATTAACCCAAATTAGAATTATAAAAATGTTTATCTAAATTTTGGCATTCAAGTACAGAAGTTGTTCAGGGCCTTCCCACAAATGACCTGAACCCTGGCTTTTAAGTAAATGGGGAGAGAAAGCTAAAGGCAAATAGGAGACGGGCATTGAAAAAAACAAAGAACAAAAGGATGGCAAAGACACGATGGTGAAGTAAGTTTCTAGTCTGATACAAGAAAATATTTTTAGGAAGGAAAAACGTTAAAAGTGCTTAAAACAAAAAAATGTCAATGTCACTAATTACTCTTAAGTGCCATAAAACATTAGTTATCAAAATAACTTTTATTAAGAGTTGGCCATACTTTAACTACTGATACACTACAGAATTACTACTACTACAGTGCCTTGTTCAAATTTCAAATATTTATCAGTTATCTCTGTAATTTATCTTACACATGTACATAAATACCAGAAAAGTTTAAATATTTTTATTTACTATTTTAATCTTTTCCTTAAAGATGCAGGATTTCATCTTGTATCACTTATATGGACATGACAAAAGTGAATTAAATAGCAACTGAATATAAAGAATACTTGATACCATGGCATCATGATCTGGAACAACTGAAGTTTTCTACCTCTTGCTCCATTTTCTAGATAAAGGGTAAAAAGGAAAAATAGTAACTTTCAGTATGAAAAAAGTTAAAGAAACATTACTCTATTGCTATTGTTTTACATCAACCACCTCAAGAATATTATTAACTCATGTATACATCTGAGAGAGAAAATAGGAATTTAGTTCAGTATTAAGACTATCACCTAAACTGATATCACCAATGGGACTTCATTATTTAAATCCCTCTGAAATAAGTCTGAGATGCAGTCATCTTATGTTAAGTTCAAACAGTTATAATCAAGGCACTAGTGTATTTGTAGATACTAATATTCTGTATTTTATAGGTACTAATATTACATACCTATCATACTATGTAGGTACCACAGTATACTTAGTAGATATACTAATTACTATGTGTATTATATATTAGTAGGTACATCAGTATGTACCTCCTAATACATACATTATACTGTAGATACATGGTAAATAGATTTATTATAGATATACTATGTTGTTATAGATATATACTATATTGTTATCATCCAGTATCTATTTTTAAAAATTAGTACTAATGCCCACTATAAAGCAAGATTAAGTAAAGACACATAGGTCTATCTTAAGGCCATCTTGAAAAAGAGCTATGTATCTTCATTAATACACACACAAAATGGAGATTTTTCAATCTACTGATACTACAGTTCCAATGTTTATTGAAGAAACACAAACTAGTGAAGTGCTAGATTTCAAAAAGTACAGAACTCAGTTGTATATAGAAATAATCCATAGTCCATATATTTAAAAATGGTCTTTAAAAATTCTTATAATCTTATAATTTCTTATATAGATTAGCTTACCTGAATAAGTGTTGTTTTGTCATAGTCCATGCGATGCTGATAAATACACTGGCTGATTACTGCATATAAATTTTCCAACTGAAAAATATTGTATTCTTGACTTTTTTTAACAACAGTCTTCAAAAGATTCTAAAAGAAAACATGAGTGTTTACATATGTGAGAGATAAATTCCGTGAGATATTTTAATTTTGAAGATTTGGGGAATTTTTAGCATATAAACCAGAAGAGGGCAGACCAATTACTTGATGAGACATGGTGGCCTCTGAAAGTGGCTCTGATACTTACCGGTAGTTCACTTCACCATCGTTCTAGGATCCTGGCCTCTGCCCTGGGTAACTCCCAACCTAAAAACTATAGCTGAGGAGGTGGCCAATTTTAATTTTAGCCATAAATCTCTATAGACAAATTAAAATATAACCTCAAACTAAATTAATAAGAAAAAAAGCAACATTTTTGCAGGGTATTTTATGGCAATGCAAGTACATTATAATGTGAAACAAGAGATAGTACATAAATGATGAACCACCTCACTACTTCAGTTCTTTTTTTTTTTTTACGATTTATTTATCTATTTTAGAGGAAGAGAGTGAGAGAGAGAGCGAGTGAGCGAGGGGCACAAGGCAGAGGGAGAGAGTCTTAAGCAGACGCCCCACTGAGCGCAGAGCCCAATGTGGGGCTCGACGTGGAGCTCGATCTCACAACCCTGAGATCATGTCCTGAGCCGAAACAGAGAGTGGGACACTTAACAGACTGTGCCACCCAGGCATCCCAGTTCTTTTTCTTAATGACTGAAGTGGACTCACTAGATTTCTGTGATCCTTTAAGTCTGGCCCTACAAGGATATGCCATTACCTCTCAGTTAACAAAAACAAACAAACAAACAAACAAACAAAAAGCCATTATGGTTGAATAAAAACCAAATAAATTGGTCACTGATGATGGTCAGAAAACAATGTATATGGGCACCTGGGTGGCTCAGTTGGTTGAGCATCTGACTCCTGGTTTTGGCTCAGGTCAGGATCTCATGGATTGTGAGACTGAGCCCTGTGACGGGCTCCATGCTCAGCGGGGAGTCTGCTTGAGATTCTCTCCCTCTCCCTACCCCCCATGCTTGCCCTCTGTCTCTAAATAAATAAATAAATCTTAAAAAAACCCCAAAATAATGTATAGGATCAATAATGCAGACAAGTATGTTACAAACCAGAATATCAACACATTAGCCATCTCCAAACACTGCTTTTATGAAAGTTATTCTATACCAAGTTCACCCTTTTATAAAAGATCATTATTTATTGCATGAAGTCCATTTTTGGTGGGTTCTGTTACTAATCTGCATACTGAAAGCATTATGATTTCAATTTACATACTTTTAATCGTTCATGGTCCACGACAAGTGAGGGTGTAGGCTGGGAAAGAATTGCCAAAGCCTTTTCAACACTGATGAGCTGCTGTTGTTCTACTTGGGAACGTCTAGCTCGAGTCATTCGCAGAACACACATTTCTAGAATGAAAAGTTAAATAACTATTATGTGGTTCACAGACATTATGTTTAAAAGAAATATTAGGCAGATTAAATAGCAGGACATATTTACTAAAACACAAACACCAACTCTGGTTTATTGGCTCTGCTGTAAGATTAAGATGCTGCCACTCCTACTCTCAAAAAAGAAAGAGAAATACTTCTCAAATGGAGTATTTCAAAGGACCCTCAGCAGGATCCTTTGCACAAGATTACTTCGGCATGAGAGTCCTAGAATGTAAAAGCTGGAAGGGACCTCAGTAATCTAGGAGTTGCAAACTACCACCCATAGGCCCAATCTGCCCTACTGATATAAATAAAGTCTTATTAGAACACAACCATGCCCATTTTACATATGTGTGTCAATGTGGCTTTTCTAACAGAGTTGAGTAGTTGGGACAGAGATTGTACCACTAAATATTTACTTAAGTTCCTTTACAGAAAAAGTTTGCCTATCTCTGATCTAGAATAATCTACTCACTGATAAATAAGAAAAATGAGGCCAAGAGAGGTGAAGGGACTTTTTTCTAAGGTCAACTACCTAACTGTTAAGAGCCAGAACAAGAACCCAAATCTGTTGATATGTAAACAAGTACCTATCCCCCATTAAATAGTGTTCTTTAAAAAAAGATGATAAAAGAAAAATAAAACAATTCTGAACCCAAACAAAACATACTACATTATATAGCCAGAGATTAACATTTAAAATATCCACATTGAAAAGGCTATATCCTAGTCTATCCTGCTATGATTACTCAAACACACTAGAACTCATTTCAAGGAAGTCCTTGAAAAAGATTTGCCTACAGTTTATGACACTGAAAAAACAAAAAACAAAACAAAACAAAAAAGTCTCATGAACATCCTCATTACTTGTTTTTGACCAAAATGAATTTTTTAACTGTTATCCCTCTTTTTGCTTTGTAAGACTAAATAATGTTTGACTTTTCCAAAACCCAAACAAATCTACTGCTAAAGATCCAAGAAGATCCAGATAGAAGACAATTCTAAATGAAAAACTTTGGTGAAAGGATCATTAGAATAAATATAAATAATCTTGGACTTAACCCCTAAGAGAAATAGTGCAATGATAGTAACATTTGTTCTGTATCACTCAGCCAGAATTACAGAAAACTGCTGATTTTGCTTAAAAAGAAGAGGGTATCCTGCCAGTTTCTGAAAACTGTATAGCCAAGCACTTTGCTACGTGCTTTAGATGGATTATTTTATTCAAGTTTCAAAATATTTCATTACCCGACCACTACCTACCCCAATATTGCAGAAGAGAAAAGGGAGACTGACTGGTCAAGACCTTGCCCAAGCTCACAAGTTACTAAGGAGAAGGCTAGGGTTCAAATCCAGGTCTATTTGATGCCACTCTGCTTTTAACAACAGTGATTTACAAGATCAAGTTATTAAGTAAAGAAATTGCTATTTTTCCTAATTAACACCTGCATTCTGAAAGACAAGGAAATGAAATTAAATGAGATGGTAATTAGTCATTTAAAAACTTTGAGTGAGGGCGCCTGGGTGGCTCAGTCGTTAAGCGTTTGCCTTCGGCTCAGGTCATGGTCCCAGGGTCCTGGGATCGAGTCCCGCATCGAGCTCCCTGTTCCGCGGGAAGCCTGCTTCTCCCTCTCCCACTCCCCCTGCTTGTGTTCCCTCTCTCGCTATGTCTCTCTCTGTCAAATAAATAAATAAAATCTTAAAAAAAAAAAAAAAAAAAAAACTTTGAGTGAAACATTTTTAAACAATGAAGCATGGAACACTACATCAAAAACTAATGTACTGTATGGTGACTAACATAACATACTAATTAATTAATTAATTAAAGATTTATTTATTTGAAGGAGAGAGAGAGAATGCGCAGGGAGGGGCACAGGTAAAGGGAAAGAGAATCCCAAACAGACTTTGAGCTGAGTGCGGAGCCCGATGTGGGGTTCCACCCCACGACCCTGAGATTGCCACCTGGGCTGAAACCAAGAGTCGGACACCCAACCGACTGTGCCACCCAAGTGCCCCAAAACATCTTTTAAAATTAAAATTAGTAAGTTGCTTTAATTGAGAAAGACTTACCTTTTGCTTCATTTTCATCAGAAATATCTATTATCTGACAGCCAGAAGCATCTCCATCGCAAACAATTTTATCTTTCTTCACTTCTGTACATGCTGTGGTCTTCCCAGATTCTTCAAGTTCATTTTCAATACCACAAATACTTGAATTATTATGCCCCAATTCTATTTTGCTTTCAGAGGCATTTTGGTGCTTCTCATTTTCTTCCACTGAGGACTCTCCTGTGTTTCCAGTCTCATTGTGGTCTACACTTGTATCTTGATTTTCCTCTGTATCACTCTCAATTTTGTCATCTGTGACATTCTGGCTCTCATCTTTCACCTGTGAAATCTTCCTTCGTTTTGTTATGGTGCCTAAGTACCACTTTGACTTTTTGCGGATTTTTCTCTTCAACTGAGCTTCAAAGAATTTAAAGAAAAAGGATTAAAAGAACATTCAACAATTTTCTAAAGTCTAAGTGAGTGAAAAATACCTCCTGAGATATAAGAGGGTAGAGAGTTTGAGAAACTGCTGTAGTTTTTTATGGTTGGAACACAGAAACAAGGGTAGAGAGTACTGTGAGAAGAAGCTAGAAAGTGGGCAATAACGTGTCCTTCTAAAGAGTTTGGATTTTATCTTGAATAATTTTAAGGAGGGCAATGGTATGAACTGTATGATGACCCCATAACAACAATCGCTGTGGTGATGAACTGGAGAAAATGGCCTACACTTACTGAGTGCTCACCACGTGGTGGGGACTCTTCTAAGCTCTTTGTGTACTGACCCCCTGAAATTTCACTTTCACCTGATCAGGGTTGCTACCATTATCAACATTGTTTTACAGATGAAGAAAACTAAGCTATACAGAGCTGAAACATTCTGCCTGGATCAGATACAGAATAACTACACTGTGATATTCTGTTTGGGAGATTCGTCCATACCTTTGCATGTGCTTGAATTTTAGTCATTCTCACTGTTGTATAATAATCCATATTTTCCCATTCTATTGTCGGTGGGCATTTGGGTTGCTCCCAGTTTTGGGCTATTATAAATACTGGTTCTAACAACATTCTTGTTCATGTCTTTCAGTGAACATAATGTATGCAATCCTGCTGGGTGTATAGCTAGGGATGGACTGTTTTAAAGGAGACATTGTCCATGTCCTCAATTTCCATATATATACTTGCCCAAAGCTGATTTGACCAAGAGCCGCTGGTAGTACAGATCTCTTGCTCGTCTGCCTTCTCATCCTCCCTTTCCCAGCTGCCATCTCCCATTTTTACAAAAGAAGGGCTTACTCTACCTATCTCAAATCACTTACCCCAGGATGGACAAGCATGCAATACAATAAGGTAATGTTCCAACCCCCGCAACAAACACACGCACACGCACACAGAATTTTAAAAATTCTGTTTAAAAGCATCTGACATCTAACAAGACACCGAGGAATTATGATACCAGAATCTGGAAAAACAAATGAATAACTGAGAGTCTAAGAAGCTGAGGAGAGTTGGGACATTCATAGGGCTTAAAGAACAAAAACTGGAATTAAGAGCCTGCCAAGGATGGGAGGCCTTGGGAAAACCCATGCGCTCTGGGTTAGTACCCTCTGGAGTTACACCCTAAGAATAAGGAGGAACAGGAAATAGACTAGAATTTATAGAAATGAAAATCAATTTCAAATCAGTCAATCTGCAGTTAGATGAAGGTGAGCTGGGACTGCAAGTGGCATATCATTATAAACCTGGATTTATTTCAAGAATGCAAACTTGCCTTAACATTAACAAAATCAAGGTAATTTACCACATCGATATAGAGGAAACTAAGGAGAAAGTAACTGGCATCAGTAGAAAATAAAGGCTAGTTTTATAAGTAAAAGTTACCCAAGGGCACTTACCAGGAGTACTACAAGCCACAGGAGTACTAGTTGTCTTGAGTTTTTCATTCTGCTCCGGATCTGATCTTTTATCACCAGCAGAGGTGGAATTTTGCTTTGGCATCACATGATAGTAAGATGGGGCATATTTGGACGAGCTACAACCTTATAAATAGACATGGGATATCAAGTCAAATGTCCAGATTTCAAAATTACATGGAGGGTTAATGAAAAGGACTCAATACACTACATCAGAGGCATCTTTTTTCTGATGCTAAATCATTTTCCTACCTCTCTTCTTTCTAGATTCCCGAATTTCTTCACAAAGCTGCTCAAAGTCTTCATCAAGTTCTTCTTTAATTATTGCATAGGCCGTATCTCTTAAAGCACAGGCTCTATGCCTAATAAGACGATCTGAGAAATGAATAAAGAATTCAGTTTTAAAATCTCTCCTTTCAATAATTTACCAAAAATAAGCTCAACATGTTGGGCTAAGATTATAGTCATTAAAATTCCTTTTTTACTTTTACCATGAATAGTAAATGTTACTGGAATTGTATTATTCTGTTTTTGCTATTAATCTAATGTTCTGGACATCCGATTCAATACAGCAGGCTAAACCCAAACAATTTTGTTGCTCTGCCCTATCTAGCTCCCCTTGAAATATCAGGGAAAAAAAAAAAAAATCAATCAATCAACAGCAAGACCATACAACAACATGACAACAACAAAAACAGCAAGGAAGGCTATTGGTGTCGTTAGTGAGCCAGAGATGTAAAAGAATTTTAGAAGATAGAGAGGATGTTATTGCATTGACAGAGAAACTAAACAGACAATTAAATAGCAACATTACACAGGAAACACTGGAAAAGTCCCTATACTCAGAGTCCAAGCACTGTAAACTGGAATATTCTCTGAGGCAGAGGGCAGATAATAAGTGAATGTAAAACTGCTTGAACAACTGGATCAGTTCCCTCACAGGGAGGTAGGCTATAATATTCACACCCAGGTGGGAGTTGGTAGCAATAGCTAGAATATCAGAAGGATTCTTCAGGGGATTTCTAACATGGCATTTGGGCCCAAAGAAGGGCAAAGGCAAAAGCCTAAGCACTGGTTCCCCAAGTGTGGTAGCATCAGTGTCACCTGGAAACTGGTCAGAAATGTAAATTCTCACGTCCTCCCCTACATCTACAGAATCAGGAACCATGGAAACCGGGCCCTGCAAGCGGCATCTTAACAAGCGCTTTAGGAGATGCTGACTGCCCGCTGCAGGCATACCACTGGTCTAAAGTAGTTTTAGATTGTCACCGTGGACAGGAGACGTGCCAGCAGCCTGACTGTAGTGATACAGAAAAAGCCCTCAGCATCCAGGGTAAATGCTTCCTTCTTTCTACAATTAGGGGTGTTCTCAGGTTGGCAGCCTGCTCCCCATGGTTAACCTACAGAACCCTGAACTACAGGTTAAAGGCTAGGGGAGGAGAGGGCAGAGGACTGGAAGCAGAACAGTGAGCTTTTCAATTGTTGAAGAAACTCTCAGTAGGTCCCTATGCTAATCGGTCTAATTTATAAACACTACCAACTAGAAAACAGAAAGCCAGTGTACTGGGGGAGAGAGTTAACATAGCAAACAGGACTATTAAAAAAAATTATCCACTGAGAGAGTTAAGGACACTATCCACAAAACAAAAATAGGAAGCTAGGAAAAAGAAGCACTGAAGGAAAATATTTTTGGATAACAGAGTAAGTTTATATCAAGTTGAATATCATTATATATATGAACAAATATATTATTAAAAAAATCCTTACTTTATAAATTTTATTTTTTATAATAGATTGCATAGGTGAGGACAGAATAGGTGTATGTATAGAAAAGGTCTAAAAAGATCCCCAAACTTAACAATGTCCACCTCTGGAGAGAGGAAATGGGGGACTTAGTTTTCATTTTTATTGAAGCGTAGTTGACTTATATTAGTTTCAAGTGGACAACACAGTGATTCAACATTTATATACATTATGAATTGATCACCATAATAAATCTAGAGGGCTTAGTTTTTAAAATATTATTAGCAAGTCGGGGTGCTGGGGTGGCTCAGTTAGTTAAGTGTCCAACTTGGTTTTGGCTCAGGTCATGATCTCAGGGTCCTGGGATGGAACCCCACGTCAGGCTCCAGGCTCTGAGAAAATGTTTTCAAACCTTTTTTATTACAGAATGTTTATTTTCCACTTGGAGAAAGAGCACTGATAAACAAAGGAAAGAAGCTAAGTTGTTATGCAATTCTGTGTCTCGTTAGAGGATACACCAAGGAATTGTAAATACAGGTACGCTGCAGTCAAAGAAACCTGCATTCCAATTCTGCTTCTGCCACTTCCTGGCAGTATGACCCCGAGTATGTTTTTTAACCTCTCTAACTTCATTTTGTTCTAAATGGCCCTGTGAATGTAAAATGTTTATATCACCTGGCATAAAGTCAACCCTCACTAAATGTTAGCAGTCCCTGTCCCCCCCACCCCCGGGGAGGAAAACAAACCCACTAATGCTCACCTCCAGGATCTCTATCTGGATTGTATTCTAAAGCATTACTACAGATTAGATCAATATCACTCAAATAGTCTTTCACAGTCAGATACTTGTGGAGATCAATTTTACTGATTATAGATGAAAGGTCCATTGGTTGCTTTATCACAGTGACATAATCAGGAACCTAAAATTCAAGCAAATGACCAAATCACTAAATTAACTCTGAACATAAAAAAAATCTGAGTCCAGTTGCTCTGCCAGGCAATATAGGGGAGAGAGAATAAATACATAAGAGATAACGATAATGTATTAATATGAAACCTTTGACTCTGTTTAAAGCTGGTTTTGTTTTGTATTTACTCCTGTTCTTGGGCACCTGTATCTCCAGTAATATCTTAGACCTCTTTCCTTATCCAAATGTCACCCATCCTTCAATGTCAACTTAAGACTTCACACTTCACTCTCCAGGTCACTTTAAACCGTGTAGGTCACAGTATTATGTAGCCTTAAGTCAATCTTAAATTATGTCTAGAATGTCTGGGTTGGCAGACAAAGTTAACTGGCTACTCTTTGGAGGAAAGGAAAATGCATTACATGGCTTTTAAGTCTCCATGTGCTTAGGACACTACTCGGTATATTCTACATAAAGAAAATAAGCTCAGAGTATAGACAGGGAACCACATAAACAATTCAAATATTCTCTAATTCATTATAGTTTAGAACAAATTTGAGCCAAAGATTAAATCAATACCTCATCAGGGTCAACAGGTTTAGTAAATACTCTGAATCGCTTGTCAATAGCAAGCCTATGTGTAACATTTCTCAAGAAAATCCTCAGTTCTCTAAATGTATCTTCTTCTTGTTCTTCTAGTCGTTTCACTTCTTCTACTGTCAGTGGTCTTGGCTCAGGTGGTGGTGCTACAGGGAGGACCTCCAAGGCCTGCAAAACTTCACACGAACGGAAGATTTTAGTTACTACTCTCCCATCATAGCAAGGGTGACAAATGATTCAAGGGCCAGGCTTTCAGGGGTTATCCTCCTTACATCTGCTGGGAATTAGAGGATTTGAAATACTCAAGTGCTACCATAATCTCTATCGCTAGCTCCCCTCCAGCAACAATTGGTAATTTATTTGTAATGTTAATTCCTAAGTCACTACCTCTGTTCCATTTTAAGATCAATTAAGAGGCTATTAAAACTTTCAAAATGCATTATTTCCAGCACAAGAATATTCTATTAAAAAAAGCCTTTTACGAGTTAATTTCTGAACTAATAAAAAACTGTGATATGTTTCAAATATAATAAGTTTAATTTTGTTTAAACAGATATGCACTGAGTATTCAGGATAAAAAAGGAGTATGAGAGGGCGCCTGGGTGGCTCAGTTGGTTAAGCGACTGCCTTCGGCTCAGGTCATGATCCTGGAGTCCCTGGATCGAGTCCCGCATCGGGCTCCCTGCTCAGCAGGGAGCCTGCTTCTCCCTCTGACCCTCCCTCCTCTCATGTGCTCTCTCTCTCATTCTCTCTGTCTCAAATAAATAAATAAAATCTTAAAAAAAAAAAAAAAAAAGGAGTATGAGAGTGATGCCCCAATAAAATGGCAATCTATTAAAGGAGTAAGGGACAATTATCACATCGTTGTAATGTTATATTAGTAGTATGAAAAAAGTACACTGGGTCATAATGGTAGAAAATTAATTTTGCCTAGATATGTTAAGGAGGAAAAAAATGAATTATAGAAGGACAAGTGGTTCCTTAGGCAGAGATAGGCAATGAGGATAGAAGCGTTACTGACAGAGAGCAAGCATAAATGAAATTATGAAAAGACAGGAATACGATGCATGTGGTGTAAAAACAGAGTGTTTGCAAGGAAAGAGATGGGGGAAGGAGGGGAGAACAAAAGTGCCAAAAATGGGCTTGGGAAGACAGGCTGGAGCTTTACTATGAATTCCAGCTGAAATTCTCCATGGACTGGGTCTACAGTAGGAAAGTCCTTGTATGCTTTAAGATCTTTAGTCTACTTTAATGGGAAGCATAGAGATTTGTAAGCAAACCTAACAACTGAGGTTTTGAGTTTGTGTTATTAGAAGATGACAATGCCATTAATATTTTATTCCCACTTTCTCGAAATTATTATATGTTAAACTTTGATAGAGAAACTAACCTGCTTTCTTTTTTGATAAAGGAGGCTTAGCAGCTTGCTTTAGAATTAAATCTTCAAAAAATTTTGTTCGTTCTTCTTTACCAGGTAACTGGACATTGAAAATTTCTCCATAATCACGGATAAATAATTCTTGCACCTTAAAAAAGAAAATACATGCATTATATATGTGTATACATAATACTATGCATATATACCATTCAATGCAACAGTGGGTTATTACACACATATTTTTAATGACCTGAACTGTGTACTAAAGAGATGTTTTTATTAAAACACAGATCTTTTATGTATGCTGGAGTTAGATATAAATCATATATGCAAAAGAGTAGGAGTTAAAAAGTAGGGGATCTTCTTTAAAACTCAAGACTCCAAAGTATAATTCGTGTGGCAAGTGACATGGCAATATTTGATTTCAAGGGTTTTTGGGGATCAATTAACTCATATTCACAACCCAAAGTGAGATAGGATAAGAATAAAGGCTAGGGGGCGCCTGGCTGGCTCAGTTGATAGATCATGCAACTCTTGATCTCGGGGTTGTGAGTTTGAGCCTCACTCTGGGTGTAGAAATTACTTAAAAATGAAATCTTTAAAAAGAAATTAAAAAAATAATAATAAAGGCTAGAAAATAACAGGTGCTGGTGAGGATGTAGAGAAATTAGAACCCCTGAGCTGATAGGAATGTTAAAATGGTACAGCGGCTATGGAAAACACAGAATTACCATGTAATCTAGTATACAGATCTGAAGAGCTGAAAAAAAACAAAAAACAAACCACCACTCAAACACATACTTGTATACCAATGATCATAGCAGGATTATTCATAGTAGGCAAGAGGTAGAGACAATCCAAATGTTCATCACTAGATGAATGGATAAAAATGTGATATATACATAAAATGGAATATTATTTAACCTTAAAAAGGAGTGAAATTCTAATGCATGCTACAACATGGATGAACTCTGAAAACATGCTAAGAGAAATAAGCCAGTCATAAAAGGACAAATACCATATGAATCCACTTATACAAGGTATGTAAAATAGGTGAATTCACAGAGACAGAAATTTATTGTAACAGAGGTTACTAGAGGTTAGATAAAGGAGGGAATGGGGAGTAATTGTTTAATGGGTATAAAGTTTCTGTTTGGGATGATGAAAAAGTTCTGGAAAC
This sequence comes from Mirounga angustirostris, assembly GCF_029215605.1. Lineage (NCBI taxonomy): Eukaryota > Metazoa > Chordata > Mammalia > Carnivora > Phocidae > Mirounga > Mirounga angustirostris. The sequence continues at coordinate 17,025,057 of NW_026991712.1, read as the reverse complement.
AGATAGTGGTGATGGCTGCACAACACTGTGAATATACTCAATGCAATGTACTTGACATCACTGAATCGTACACTTAAAAATGGTCAAAATGGTAAATTTTATGTTATGCATATTTTACTGCCAAAAGAATGGCAAAAGAGATCCCAAAAGGATGTTTCTAAACAACCTCTTAACCTTTTCCACTATTTTTTAAAAAGATTTTATTTATTTGACAGAGAGAGAGAGAGCATGAGCGTACAAGCGGGGGGAGGGGCAGAGGGTGAGGGACAAGCAGACTCCCTGCTGAGCAGTGAGCCGGATGTGGGACGATCCCAGGATCCTGAGATCATGACCTGAGCCGAAAGCAGACTTTTAACCGACTGAGCTACCCAGGTGCCCCTCCCCCCACCCAGTATTATTATTAGAGGATAATAATGTTTATTCCTTGTGTGATGCTTACGTACTTTGATTTGGGTATCTTTGATATATAGAAGGTTACATTCATAGCTTCTGCATAACCTGATTTACAGGGTCTTCCATGCTCCCATATATGAAAATGTTCCTAGTATGTTATATGAAGCTTTTCCTATTGCCTCAACATCATTTATGAAATGTCTCTATCTTTGCTAATTCATTTACTAAATTACTATGTAAATAAGAGTCTAATGGATTTTATTACATTAATTTCTCTATGCTGGCCCAAATTCCAGTTTTATTTCTAATTTTGTGGTATGCTTTAATATTTGGTGGGCCAAGAACCTCCTCATAGCTTTTTCAACATTTTTTTTGGGAAATTCAAGCACTTTTTCCTTTGACACTGATTTTTAGGATCCTACCTATTTTGCTGGGATTTATACTGGAATTTGTGCCTTTTCCCCCTTCCTGGTGGCCTGGAAGTTATATGCTGTATTTTTTTTATGTTATAAGTTTTAACAGATATATCTAAGCTTTTTCTAGCAAACTGTAAGGTTAGCCAATATCTACATATCAGACAAAAATCTGAATGTGCGTTTACTTCCTTATTCTCCTTTGCTATGTCCTTCCTGCCATTATTAAATTCAGACCAAGACCAACTTAGTTTCACATTCCTTAAAAAATTTTTTCTATCACAATTTTGTGACAATAAGTTTTACTGTTTTCTTTGTTCACTGCTTCTTATATGCCACTTCTACAAAATAAAAATCCAAGAGAAATAATCGTTTAATAATCAATTCTTTCAGTCAAGGGTTTATGGATAATAGTTTCTTAGGCATGGCATATTCAAAACTGTCTTTGGGGTGCCTGGGTGGCTCAGTTGGTTAAGCATCTGACTCTTGATTTCGGCTCAGGTCATGATCTCAGGGTTGTGAGACTAAGCCCTGAATCAGACTCTGCGCTAGGCATGGAGCCTGCTTAGGATTCTCTCTTTCCCTCTTCCCCAGCCTCTCTCCCTAAAAATCTTTGTTTTGTTCTCTCACTCAAATGCTTACTTTGTTGAGAAGAAAATCAAAAGTCTAAAATTATTTTCCTTCAAAACTCTGGAAATAGGGGCGCCTGGGTGGCTCAGTCTTTGGGCGTCTGCCTTCGGCTCAGGTCATGGTCCCAGGGTCATGGGATCGAGCCCCGCATTGGGCTCCCTGCTCCGCGGGAGGCCTGCTTCTCCCTCTCCCTCTGCTTGTGTTCCCTCTCTCATTGTGTCTCTCTCTGTCAAATAAATAAATAAAATCTTTAAAAAAAAAAGATTCTCTCCCTCTCCCTCTGCCACTCCCCTCCTCTAAAATAAATGAATAAATCTTAAAAAAAAAAACAACTCTGAAAATAAATATTGCTCACTTGTCTCCTTAGTAGCTAGTGTTAACAATGGGAAGGTAGAAGCAATTTGATTTTCAGTCCTTCCTGGTAGTATTCTTTCTCTCAGTAGATTTTAAAATTTTCCTCTGTACTTCTGACATCCTGAAATTTTATCTGGATGTGGGCCTTTTTATTTTTTTTAATTTAATTTAATTATGTTATGTTAGTCACCATACATCATTAGTTTTTGATGTAGTGATCCACGATTCATTGTTCTTGTGTAACACCCAGTGCTCCATGCAGTACGTGCCCTCCTTAATACCCTTCACTGGGCCAACCCATCCCTCCGCCCCCCTCCCCTCTAAAACTCTGTTTGTTTCTCGGAGTCCATAGTCTCTCATGGTTCATCTCCCCCTCCGATTCCCCCCGCTTCATTCTCTTAATGTCCTCCTTGCGATTCCTTATGTTCCACAAGTAAGTGAAACCATATGATAATTGACTTTCTCTGCTTGACTTATTTCACTTAGCATAATCTCCTCCAGTCCCATCCATGTTGATGTAAAAGCTGGGTACTCATCCTTTCTGATGGCTGAGTAATATTGCATTGTATATATGGACCACATCTTTATCCATTCATCTGTTGAGGGCATCTCGGCTCTTTCCAAGTTTGGCTATTACAGACATTGCTATGAACATTGGGGTGCATATGGCCCTTCTTTTCACTACATCTGTGTCTTTGGGGTAAATACCCAGGAGTGCAATTGCTGGGTCACAGGGTACCTCTATTTTTAATTTTTTGAGGAAACCCCACACTGTTTTCCAAAGTGGCTGTACCAACAGTGTAAGAGTGTTCCCCTTTCTCCAACCTCTCCAACATTTGTTGTTTCTTGCCTTGTCAATTTTTGCCATTCTAACTGGTGTAAGGTGGTATCTCAATGTAGTTTTGATTTGAATATCCCTGATGTCTAATGATGAACATTTTTTCATGTGTCTGTTAGCCATTTGTATGTCTTCTTTGGAGAAGTGTCTGTTCATGTCTTCTGCCCATTTTTTGACTTATGTTTTTTGGGTGTTGAGTTTGAGTTCTTTATAGATCTTGGAAATCAGCGCTTTGTCTGTAGTGTCATTTGCAAATATCTTCTCCCATTCTGTGGGTTGCCTCTTTGTTTTGTTGACTGTTTCCTTTGCTGTGCAGAAGCTTTTTATCTTGATCAAGTCCCAAGAGTTCATATTTGCTTTTGCTTCACTAGCCTTTGGAGATGTATCTTGAAAGAAGTTGCTGTGGCTGATGTCAAAGAGGTTACTGCTTATGTTCTCCTCTAGGATTTTGATGGATTCCTCTGTCACATTGAGGTCTTTCATCCATTTTGAGTTTATCTCTGCGTGTGGTGTTAGAGAATAGTTGAGTTTCATTCTTCTGTGTATAGCTGTCCAATTTTCCCAGCACCATTTATTGAAGAGACGGTCTTTGTTCCATTGCATATTTTTTCCTGCTTTGTTGAAGATTGTTTGACCACAGAGTTGAGGGTCCATATCTGGGATCTCTATTCTGTTCCATTGGTCTATATGTCTGTTTTTGCGCCAGTACCATGCTGTCTTGGTGATCACTGCTTTGTAATATAGCTTGAAATCAGGTAACGTGATGCCCCCAGCTTTGTTTTTCTTTTTCAACGTTTCCTTGGTGATTCAGGGTCTTTTCTGATTCCATACAAATTTTAGGATTGTTTGTTCCAGCACTTTGAAAAATGTCATTGGAATTTTGATTAGGATGGCATTGGAGGTATAGATTGCTCTGGGTAGCATAGACATTTTAACAATGTTTATTCTTTCGATCCATGAGAATGGAATGTTTTCCCATCTTTTTGTGTCTTCTTCAATTTCTTTCATGAGTGTTCTGTAGTTCCTAGAGTACAGATCCTTTACCTCTTTGGTTAGGCTTATTCCGAGGTATCTTATGGTTTTTGGTGCTATTGTAAATGGAATCGTTTCTCTAATTTCTCTTTCTACAATTGCATTGTTAGTGTATAAGAAAGCAACTGATTTCTGTGCATTGATTTTGTATCCTGCCACATTACTGAATTGCTGGATGAGTTCTAGTAATTTGGGGTGGAGTCTTTTGGGTTTTCCACATAAAGTATCATGTCATCTGTGAAGAGAGAGTGTTTGACTTCTTCTTTGCCAATCTGAATACCTTTTATTTCTTTTTGTTGTCTGATTGCTGTTGCTAGGACTTCTAGTACTATGTTGAACAACAGTGGCAAGAGTGGGCATCCTTGACGTGCTCCTGATCTTAAGAGAAAGGCTCTCAGCTTTTCCCCATTAAGGATGATATTCGCTGTGGGTTTTTCATAGATGGATTTTATGAACTTGAGGAATGTTCCCTCTACGCCTATACTCTGAAGAGTTTTAATCAGGAAAGGACGCTGTGTTTTGTCAAATGCTTTTTCTGCATCAATTCAGAGGACCATATGGTTCTTCTCTCTCCTCTTATTAATGTGTTCTATCACACTGATGGATGATCCTTTTAATGTATTGTTGGATCCTATTAGCTAGGATTTTGTTCAGAATTTTGGAATCCATATTCATCAGGGATATCAGTCTGAAATTCTCCTTTTTGATGGGGTCTTTGCCTGGTTTGGGGATTAAGGTAATGCTGGCATCATAGAATGAGTCTGGAAGCTTTCTGTCTGTTTCTATTTTTTGAAACAGCCTCAGGAGAATAGGTATTATTTCTTCTTTGAATGTTTGGTAGAATTCCCCAGGGAATCCATCAGGCCCTGGACTCTTTTTTGGGGGAGGTTATTGATCACTGCTTCAATCTTGTTACTGGTTATTGGCCTATTCAGGGTGTCAATTTCTTCCTGTTTCAGTCTTGACAGGTTATAGGTTTCCAGGAAGGCATCCATTTCTTCCAGGTTGCTTAATTTATTGGCATATAGTTGTTGATAATAATTTCTAATAATTGTTTCTATTTCCTTGGTGTTAGTTGTGATCTCTCCCCTTTCATTCATAATTTTATTGATTTGGGTCCTTTCTCTTTTCTTTTGGGTAAGTCTGGCCAGTGGTTTATTGATCTTATTCTTTCAAAGAACCAGCTTCTAGTTTCGTTGATCTGATTTACTGTGTTTCTGGTTTCTAATTCATTGATCTCTGCTTTAATCTTAATTATTTCTCTTCTAATGCTTGGCTTAGGCATCATCTGTTGCTTTTTCTCTAGTTCTCTAAGGTATAAAGTTAGTTGGTGAATTCTGGATTTTTCTATCTTTTTGAGTGAGGCTTGGATGGCTATGTATTTCCCCCTTAGGACCGCCTTTGCAGTATCCCATAGGTTTTGGACCAATATGTTTTCATTCTCATTGGTTTCCATGAATTGTTTAAGTTCTTCTTTGATTTCCTGGTTGACCCAAACATTCTTGAGCAGAGTGGTCTTTAGTTTCCAAGTGTTTGAATTTCTTCCAAATTTTTTCTTGTGATTGAGTTCCAGTTTTTTTTTAAGATTTTTATTTATTTATTGAGAGAAAGAATAATAGCACGAGAGGGGTGAGAGTCAGAGGGAGAAGGAGACTCCCCGCTGAGCAGGGAGCCCAATGCGGGACTCGATCCCAGGACTCCAGGACCATGAGCCAAAGGCAGTCGCTTAACCAGCTGAGCCACCCAGGCGCCCTGAGTTCCAGTTTTAAAGCATTATGGTCTGAGAATACGCAGGGAATAATCTCAATCTTTTGGTATCGTTTGAGACCTGATTTGTGACCCAGTATGTGGTCTATTCTGGAGAAAGTTCCGTGTGCCCGCGAGAAGAATGAGTATTCTGTTGTTTTAGGGCAGAATGTTCTGTATATATATGAGGTCCAGCTGCTCCAGTGTGTCATTCAAAACTCTTGTTTCTTTGTTGATTTTCTGCTTAGATGATCTGTCTATCGCTGAGAGTATTAAGGTCTCCTACAATTAATGTATTATTATCAATATGCTATTTTGGTTAGCAATTGGCTTATGTAGATGGCTGCTCCCATGTTGGGGGCATAGATATTTACAGTTGTTAGATCTTCTTGTTGGATAGACCCTTTAAGAATGATACAGTGTCCTTCTGTGTCTCTAACTACAGTCTTTTTTTTTTTTTTTTTAAGATTTTATTTATTTATTTGACACAGAGAGAGAAAGCACAAGTAGGCAGAGAGGCAGGCAGAGAGAGAGGGAGAAGCAGACTCCCCACTGAGCAGGGAGCCCGATGCGGGGCTTGATCCCAGGACCCAGGGATCATGACCTGAGCCGAAGGCAGCCGCTTAACCGACTGAGCCACCCAGGCACCCCTCTAACTACAGTCTTTAGCTTAAAATCTAATTTGTCTGATATAAGAATTGCTACCCCAGCTTTCTTTTGAGGTCCGTTGGCATAGAAGATGGATCTCCATCCCTTCAGTTTCAGTCTGGACCTATCTTCAGGTTCAAAATGAGTCTCTTGTAAACAGCATATGGATGGGTCCTGTCTTTTTATCCAATCTGCAACACTGTGCCGTTTTATGGGAGCATTTAGGCCATCCACGTTGAGACTGATTATTGAAAGATATGAATTTACTGTCATCATGTTGCCTGTTAAGTCCTTGTTATAGTTCTATAGATTGTCTCTGTAGATTTCTGTTCTATATCACTCTTGGGGTCTTTCTCCTTTTATAGAACCCCCCCTTAATGTTTCTTGCAGGGCCGGCTTAGGGGTCACATATTCTTTCAATTTCTGCTGCTCTTGGAAGCTCTGCATCTCTCCATCTAAATGACAGCCTTGCTGGGTAAAGTATTCTTGGCTGCATGTTCTTCTTGTTTAGTACCCTGAATATGTCTTGCCAGCACCTTCTGGCTTGCCAGGTCTCTGTGGATAGGTCTGACGTTATTCTGATGTTCCTCACTCTGTACGTAAGGAATCTCTTCCCCCTAACTGCCCTTAAAATGACTTCCTTGGTTCTAAGATTTGTGAGTTTTACTGTTACATGCTGGGGCGTTGGCCTGTTTTCCTTGATCTTGGAAGGGGTCCTCTGCCTCTAAGACATGAATGTTTGTTTCATTCCCCAGATTAGGAAAGTTCTCAGCTATGATTTGCTCACTAGTCCTCTCTCTCTCTCCACCTCTTCAGGGATCCCAATAATTCTTACATTGGAATGTTTCATGGTGTCACTTTTTTCTCTGATTCTCTTTTCATGGATCTTGAGTTGTTTCTCCCTGGCCTCCTCTTTATCCTTCTTTTCTATCAATTGGTCTTCTAATTCATTCTTCTGCCTCGCTTACCCTGTTAGATTATCTAGATTAGACTGGATCTCATTGATAGCATTTTTAAGTTCTGCCAGTTCAGCTTTCATTTCTGCCCTTAGAGACTCTTATGTTGCCATTAATCGATTTCTCCATTCTAGCTATTGTCTTCACAACTGCTACTCTGAATTCCATCTCTGACATCTTGGTTATATCTGTAACCATTTGTAAATCTGTGGCAGAAATCACAGTCTCTGAGTCTTTCCTATTTTGTTCCTCCTCCTAGTCATTCTGTTGAGGGGTGGTTGAAGGAATGTACAGAGTCCAAATTATTGACCACAACCCAAGATTCATCTGTTTTATAGGGATCTTAGGGTTGTTGACCTCTTGTTCTCCCAGCCTGTCTTCTGGGGGAGGGGCCTGCGCACTGTTACTCAGGCAACCTTGTTTGGGCAAGAGTTGCCCTGCCCCCTGTGTGTGGGGGGAATGGGCTCAGTGAAAACCGGTTTGGGGGGGGCTTTTGTTCTCTGGCAGCTTTCCGCGTCTCTTCTGAGAGAGCAGAAGAGATCGTTTCCAACCCTCTGCCTCAGAGGAGAGATCGCAGTCAGTTCTTCAGTGAGCTCTCCAGGCCACACTATCTCCGTTTCTGTGCAGCCGTCCTGGGTTGTGAGACCCTCAGCAGCGCTTCCAGTCCTTGCCTCCAGGTTGGAGCACTTCTCTGCCCTTTGTGCTTCTAAAACCGCCAGCCACCCCCAGTTGGCATGCACGTCCCCCGCCGCTCCAGGTTTCATTCCGGGGGAGTTGCCCTAAAGTCCTTTCCCCGCCACTACCTGTCTGCGAGTCTCTGCCCCATTCCCAACACAGGAGGCTTTCGCTCACCGGTGTTGCAAGATCCCAACGGCTCCCTCCCCTTTCCGTTTATCTTCCAATATCTGCCCGCAGAATCACGGCTCCCTGCTTCATACCTCGAAACCAAACACCTGCGATATTCTGTTTGTAGGGATCCAGATACATCTTACATCTCAGGCTGATTTCGTGGGTTTTCGGAGTGGTCTGGTAGATATCCAGCTCAATTCTGGGGACCAGCTGGAATAGGGTTCCCTACTCCTCGCCATATTTTCCTCCCTGCTGGGCCTTTTTATATCCATCAATTAGAACACAGAAACTTTTACATCTGAACTTAAGGTATTCTTTAACTCTACAAAAGGTTTTAGTATGTGACTATTTTCTCTTCTACATTTATTTTCTCTTCCCATAAGCCCATTAAATAGGTGTTAGACCTGAAGTGATCACCTCTATTTTAGCTTTTTTTCCTCCCTTTTCAAATCTCTGTCCTTTTGTATCATATACCATAAGAATTCCTGGTCTCATGATGTTCCATCTCACTAATTGCTCTTCATCTGTGTCTGCTCCTTTTCAAAAGCCTCATGGAGTTTTTTTTTATGGGGGGGGGTTATTTCATTCATAGTATCTCCAATTGGTTCTTTTCTACAACAGTCTGTTGGTAATGCATGAATATAATTATTCATTGAGCAGTCTTTTTCAAATACTTATTTATAAGCTCATCTTTGCCTTTGAATTCTTGACTGCCCATAGATGCTTTTTCTGTTTATTCTAGCTTCTACTTCCAGTGATTATGAAGAAGCTAGTCTATCCTGGAAATAGAATGTACCTGTAATTTGCTTTCTGGGCAACAGGGTCTCCCCATTCTTCCTGATACTGGCAGCCATAGCTAGTTACTGCTCTGACACATTAATCTTTGGGCCCACCCTCACTGTTCTAGCTAAGGATGAACAACTCTGCTGATTGCTGCTTGGCACGGCCAGAAGTGAAGAAAGCCAGTTAACTCAAAGTTGTCCAAGGGCTCTTTCAATTCCTTTCTCGCACTGACTCAGAGCTAGAAACTATTCCCATCTTTCAAAGCAGTCCTCTCATGCACATGCTTTGAACTGTGGTTACCCTCATCAATCTAATCCCCATTGCTTTTCTTCCATGGATTCATGAAAGTTTCTAATCTATTCATGACCTTCTTTCTCATTTTTCCCATACTGCTGAATTGTTAAGTGCTCATGCATGTAGGTACTCTGATTGCAGTTCTGATATGGACAAACTTTAATGCAGCTAAAAATGGTCCACAGTGTTCTCATTTATTATATAGAACAATGATACCTAGACAGTGTCACTGAACCACTAAAAGGCTCAAAGTGGACTTGTTTATTTTTATCCATATAAATTAGATTATTCATTTTTTAAAATAAACAATTCCTGGTCCTGTGCCCCCTCCTCCCTACCATGCAGTATGGTACTGGGATACTTTACCCAATTTACAATTATATGCTTAGGAAATATTACCCTAAGAAAACAGAGAAGCTATTCTTTAAAAAAAGATCTTTGAGTGCAGAATTCCCACATTCTTGATAAAGTTATCTTACATTAAACTGACTGGTTTTTCAACCTCCCTACTTCCATATAAAGAATGCTCAGCTAGGGGCACCTGGGTGGCTCAGTCAGTTAAGCATCCGACTCTTGATTTCAGCTCAACTCATGGTATCAGGATTGTGAGATGGAGCCCTGTGTCGGGCTCATGTTGGGTGTGAAGCCTGCTTGAGATTCTCTCTCCCCCTTCCCTTTTGCCCTTAGTCCCGACTCACACGTGCTCTCAAAAAAACAAAACAAAACCAGAAAACAAAAAGAACCTCAGCTGGTTTGTCTTGTTATCAAGAGTATAAACTTATTATCTTTGTTTCAAACTTCAGAATGATTAACAAAGTTTTAACTGACTAGGAGTACAATAAGCCCAATGGTATAATGTGGCTACTAAATAGTAATTCTTCTTTACTCTGTTAACCAGAACACTGCTAGAGTAATTTATCCCGAGTACAACTTTTCAAAAGGAATATAAAGACATTCAGGAGAGTGACTAGAATTTTGAAGAAACTAAAAATATGTGTTGTGTGGCAGAGCTTGCTATTATCAAGCCCACGTTCTCTTCTTGGGCACACTGCTCTGTTACACTTCCTAGTCTCCCTTGCTATTAGGTAGAGCCAAAGAGAACGGGACAGGAAATGATACACATCTTTCAGATCAGGCACATGAATGGGCCACTCCTTTCAGTGAGGTGGAATGAAAGCAAGCTGAAAGCTACATGATGAAAACGAGAAAGCTCTCTCAGCCCAAGTGTCTGAAACGACTACATGGGGGAGGACAGACCTGAATGTAGTCACCTGCGTAGTATAGTTAAGTGAGCGAGAAATAAACTTCTGTTTTATTATAACACTAAGGAATATACCGTATCATAGAAGAAATGTTTAGTGTGAAGAAGCCTGGGTCCAAGTGGGGAGATACAAAAAAACATAACAGAGGATTCAAATATACAAAGAGTTGTCGTGATGAAAATAGATTTGACAGGTTCTATATAGTACCTGGAAAACAGAGATTAAGATAAGGAAGCCCTTAAAAATAAGTTGATTTTTTAGGAATCAGGGCTAACAATGAACAGTGAAGAAAGTGTCTCAACAAAGCTGAAATATCCACATAAAGAAGTCAATATAAAGGAAGAGTCCAGAACTAGATTAACTAAACTAGAAGCCTTTGAGTCTGTAACATACACATAATGTTTATTTCCCAGCTTATTCAATGTTCAGTTGAATAATTCACAATCAACTATTAAAACAGAGCCATCAGGGACAACCTGATCTCATTTCCTTCATTCTGCTCTTCACTCACTGTGCTCTGGCCACCCTGGTCTTGCTGTTTCTTCCAACACACCAAACATACTTTTGCTTCACGGTCTTTGCACTTGCTTTTCTTCTGCCAGGAAATTTTGCCCCTCAAATGCCCAACTGGGCTACTCACTGTCTTACTTTTTTCAGGTCTTTCCTTAAAAGTCATCATCTTCTTCTTTTTTTTTTTTTTTTAAGATTTTATTCATTTATTTGACAGAGACACAGCGAGAGCAGGAACACAAGCAGGGGGAGTGGGAGAGGGAAAAGCAGGCTTCCTGTGGAGCAGGGAGCCCGATGCGGGGCTCGATCCCAGGACCCTGGGATCATGACCTGAGCCGAAGGCAGATGCTTAACGACTGAGCCACAAAAGGCGCCCCAAAAGTCATCTTCTTAGCGAGGCCTTACCTAAGACTACTTAACATTGTGACCCTAACACACTCTTTTGGTATTGCTTAGCTAAATTTTTATCCATAGCAATAGGTTACTATGTATTTTATTTAGTTTTCGCTCCCCCCCCCAATTAAAATGTATGCCCTAGGAAGACAGAAATTTTTGTCTATATTTTTCAATGCTATATTCCCAGTATCTAGAACTATGCCTGTCAAAGAATAAGTACCCATTAAATATTTAATAAAATATCTGAATTTATCTTCCTACTCACATTCTTAAAAAAATGCAAACCAATTTTGTCAAAGGTATAGAAAAACTTATTCACACATGGAAGCCGATAATATGCTTATTATTGTACTCTGAAAACGGAATGGTAGGAAAAAAAGTCTTACTTCATGTACTTTATATTCTGCTAGGAGAGAGAAAGGCAAACAAATAATGGAAGGTGGTGATAAGAACAAAGTAGAGTAAGGGAAAAGAGAGTGATGGGCAGAGGAGCTGATCGCTGTAATTGAGAAACTGATCAGGGAAGGCGTCTGAGAGGTGATACCTGGGTAGAGACCTGAGAAAAATAAAGAATCATGCCAGGCAAATATCTAGAAGAGTATTCCAGGCAGAAAAAGCATGAACTTCTGTCACTGGTAGTTGCCTAAACAGGCACAAACTTGAAAGACAGTGATTTAGTGCCATTAAAAATTTTAAATGTGCATATTCTTTGATTAAGCTAAGGTTATTATACTTTTAGGAATGGATGCTAGAAAAATACACGAAGTAATGCTCATGTAAAATAAAACTCAAGGATGCTTACTCTAACAGTTCAACAGATAAAAACTAAAACACCACCAAAAGATCTATGAACAAGAATCTGGATAAAGTTTTGGTACATCAAGACAATGGAAAAAGCCATGCTTTTTAAAAGGAATGAGACTGTGTCCTGAAAAGTACATTATATATATATATAAATACATTTTATATACACACACATAAAGCAAACTGCAAAGTAGTATGCAATAGTATGTGTGTATATATATATATATATACACATTATATACACACACACACACACAAAGCAAATTGCAGAATAGTATGCAACACATAACTCCTATTTTTGTAAGAGGAAAAAAAATTTATAATGTAGCCCTACTATACACATACATATATATACATATCATCCTGCCCAACAGGTCTATATACCAGATAGTTAACATGACATTTCTGATAAGAAAACTTTTCCATATCCTATTATTCACCTCTGTAGCATTTGAAATTTTTATAATAAATTCTTAATAAGTCTCTTTCTAAGTATACTGATTTCTCCCCCTCAAATTACCTCTTCTGGGAGAGCAGAATGGGGTTTGTCAGAAGTTGCAAGTAATAAAACTGGAGCAAATGAAGGAATATTCTGTAACAACGTAGTAAATGTGGCTTTGAGTGTTGGTCCAACTATTTCCCACCACAAGTGGATATGAGGAACATACACTATACTTGGTGCTGTTCTCTTAGCTTCACGAATCATCTAGTAGAGAGGAAGAAAAAATATTTAGTTAAAGTCAGTACATTAGTAATGCTCACTTTATTAGTCTGGAACAACATTTAACTTCCTATAATTATCATATAAAGCCCTCAAGTTTTTAAAATGCTTCGCCCAGTCTCACAATCTTATTTTTAAATGTTTTATGAAATTCTCATTTGTAGGAAAACATGGTTGCTTCAAGCAATTAGAAAGAAAACAGCTTAATCAATCTAGAAGACTTGTGTTAAATATAAAAATATAAAACTTCTACATTTGAAAGATTTTAACATGGAAATAGCAAAAACAGAAGCAGCAGAAAATCTGAGCACAAACCACATAGCATTTAGTGTTTTAAGTACTTTATTCACTTAATTCTCACACCAGCTACACAATGTAAGTACTATTATTACTTCCATTTTGCACATGGGAAAACAAGGTAGAGATCTAACAACTTCCCTAAGGTCACACAGATATGGTGGAAATGTGATTTAAATCCATACTCTTTAATGACTAGGCAATTACATATAGTTCTATTTCATAAACCTGGAGGTAGAAATCAGAACGACAAGAAAAAAATTCAAAAACAATAAGGCAGTTGTAGATTGTGCCTCTGGAAGACTGTGTTCTCTTACAGCTTATTTGGGCAACAATGAATTACCTGGGCACATGTTTCTTCAGGAGATGTAGCACTGACTCCAAAAAGAACAGGAATGTCTAATGTATATACTGCAAATTTTTCCAAAGCATGGATAACAGCTGGTGCCAAATGAGAACCTTGCCCAAAGCCTGGTTCTCCCACTATCAATATTCTTGGTCGAAAAGACATAGGTTGATAACATGCATTTCTGAAAGAAATTAGCTTTATTTTAGAAAAAGCAAAAATTTAAATTTTCCTCCCAAATTATCCATTTTTAACTCTCTTAAGGTAAAAGTTTTGACTATGTGGGTGGTCAATCCATAACAGCATGGTTCACATGGTTTTTGGAAAGTATCGACCTCCATAGATTTTAGGAATACTTTATATATAGTGAAATTTCTACTACAGTGACAACTGTAATGATAAAAATATTTGATGTTTTAACTTAAAAAAAGATCAGTTAGCATCTTTTATCTTTTTCAACCACCGTCTTTTAGTTTTAGGGAATTCACACACCAAAAAATTATATATATTCATTTGCAGGAGAAATATATACCTATTCAAATGAAGAAAATTAAAATTTTCTTTTGTCTTAAAGGATTTTTGAGAAAGCCCATTCTCATATACAGATGGAATATCATCATCACTGTATGCCAAGTCACTTTCTAGCAGAGGACATGAAATATCTATAAAACAAAAAAATTGCACATTAGTAACTTTTCTGGATTGCAAAGCAAATGTTTACCTAATGCTTTGGTTAGCAAATCAATGTAAATGAAATGTACAAGAGAATTTTTAAGAATCAAAAATATCTATGTAGATATGAGTAACAAGTAAATATAAAAAGGCCATTTCAAACTTAAAACAGATTTAACTGAAGGCGATCTGTGAATCTGCGAAGTAAATTTCCTTCAAATATCCAGGCAAAGCATGACTAGATTCCTTTCAAGAGGCTCTTTGTATTATTATTATTTACAAGTTTTATTTGCTTATTTTGAGAGAGAGAAAAAAAGAGCGCACGTGGGAGCAGGGGGTAGGCAGAGAGAGAGGGAGAGAAAAACTCAAGCAGACTCCGTGCTGAGTGCGCAGAGCCTGACACAGGACTTGATCCCAAGACCCACCACAAGATCACAACCTAAGCTGCAACCAAGAGTCAGATGCTCAACCGACCACGTCACCCAGGCGCCCTGAAGAGGCTCTTTTCTAAAGAAACATTTCTGGGATGTATAAAACATTTAGCTTTACTGATTATGAAAACTGACTTTAAATGGCCAATCCAGTTGCATACCTGAGTTTAATGATTTATTTGTTCTGATTTCTGCATGTGGAAATACTCTCTGCAGGGCTTCTAAGATCTTGTGAACGGTGCTTTGCAGGAGAGGTTTCACAACAGTGGACAATGCCTGCCCAGGTGATGTCACAGCTCTTTGGGCAGCTGGTATCATCTTTTGCATAGCTACCTCAAAATCCTTAGCCGAGATGTTAATTGAAGAGAGATCCAACTGTAGTTTCTCACTAGTAGTATAGATTTGTGGGTAGCGTCGACGCAGAGCACATAAAGCAGCCTCAGAGCATATCGACTTAATATCTGCACCACAGTATCCTATCCAAGGCAACCAAAACATTTTTAAAATGTAAATCATCACCCTAATAGCATGACCATGGTTGAAAGAAAATTAGAACTTAACCTAGCAATATAGTAGGAAAATATTTAAAATAAGGCTAAAAATCTCTCATTCACCCAGTGAACTTATAATGGTAGTAATAACTATCAACTCTTGCAAGTGAAATGTACAAACACTAAGTATAGCATAGCATTCAAGAACAAGAGTTTTAAAATCAGACTAGGGTCAAATTCTATTTTATCATTTACTACATGTATGACTTTTGGAGAATCATTTATGCTCTCTCAGCCATTTCTACATCTGTAAAATAGGGTTATAATGCTACCTACTTCACAGGACTGATGTGAGAATTTCTTGAAGTGATATATGTAGAATGCTTAACAGAATGACTAGAAAAATGTGATCAGCAAAAGATGGCTATTATTATTATTGTCTAACTTTGCTTTCAAATTCTGCAACAGCCAATTCATCAAATATCTCTAATATCCAGGATTTTGTAAGAAGAAAACACGCCACAAATAAGAGATTAGAAACAAATATAACCTGTATTTCTTTAAACATAACGTTGCAAGACTACAACTTGCTTCATCTCTGAAATGCATGCATTTTATCTTTTAATGCCTAAAGCAATGTTTACCAACACAGTTTTCTGCTAGTTCTTCTAGAAATACATCCAGTGGTTTAGGATTCCAATCCCTTGTGTGAATCTTAAGAATTTCTTTTCGAGCCTACAAGTAAGAACAATTTAACTTTTTTAATAATAAAGTGTTATTCAGATTTGAATAATTTCAATTTAAAATAATTTTATCTAAAATTATAAAGAAATCAATACCTATTATAATAAAAATATGAAACACTAAAAAAGAAAAGAAAAAGATGTATTTGTAAGCATTTAAGTTTATGTTAAAGAAGATTTGCATTTATAGTGCTCAAGTTCTAGTGCTCACCATAAATGTGTACGAAATTAAATAATAATGAGACTAGTGTTCATTCTGGTACGTATTAAAAATTGTGCTTTTTTAAAGATTTATTTATTTATTCCAGAGAGAGAGAAGCTGACTCCCCGCTGAGCGCAGAGCCTGATCTCACAACCCTGAGATCATGATCTGAGCTGAAATCAAGTTGGATGCTTAACCAGCAGAGCCACCCAGGCGCCCCAAGAATTGTTTTTAAGAGTACTGACAGCTCTACTCATATTTCCCTGCTTGGTTCTCAAAAGATTAAGCGGCTTTAAAATAACTGGGTAGGATTATAAGGTAGTATCCATGAAAAAACCAATGTTAATAAATTGACTAAGGACTGACTATTCATTAGGCCACATGTTCTGAAGCAAAATAAAGTTGTATGGTAACAACCAAAGGCTATGGTCAAATTGAGAATTTTTTTTTTTTTTTTTTTAAAGATTGACTGATTTTAGAAAGAGAGCGCAAGAGCACATGAGTGGGGAAAGGCACAGAGGGAAAAGGGATGAGAGAATATCAAGTTGACTCTGAACTGAGCCCGGAGTCCGTTGCAGGGCTTGATCTCACGACCCTGAGATCATGACCTTAGCCAGAATCAAGAGTCGGATGCTTAACTGACTCTGACTGAGCCACCCAGGTGCCCCTCAAATTGAGAAAATTTTAAGAGTATTTTTAGGGAAAGCATTATTTTATTTAAAAAAAAAAAAAAAAGAATAAAAAAAATCCAACTTCTTTTCTTTAAATAAAATAATGCTTCCCTAAAAATACACACATATATATTTGGATGTTAATCACATATGACTTTTTGCTTCAAAACTCAATCTTCAAATTTTCACTGTGCCAAGATTTGTCTATGATATGGGCAACATATTCTGTCAAAATCTGAATAATGTTAAATTCCTACATCTTTGTCAGGTAGGCTGAAAAGGAATTCTCGGTCAAAGCGACCAGGCCTTCGCAAAGCAGGATCGATAGAATCCAGTCTGTTGGTTGCACCAATGACCACAATTTCTCCTCTGCTGTCCAATCCATCCATAAGAGCTAGCAGGGTGGAAACAATGGAACTAAATGTAAAGATAAGAGAGAAGAGATTAAACATATGATGCTAAATATATATTTTTTCTTCTTTTGCTAAGATTTAATAAACATGTGAATAAATTTTCTCAGAGCATGCCATTACTTCCAATAGATTTAAAAACTGTAAAATAACACACTAAATGGCATAGAGATTAAAATCAATGAAAAACATAAATGGCCTTTAGAATGCCACAAATGGATCCTGGAAGACATTTCGTAAAGCATAACTTCACATAGGAACTTGAGAGTTCCCAAAAAAGGATACAACATTAAAAAAAAAAAGTAGACAAACTGTATCTAAAAAATGGTCCATTGTATACACATTATCAAAGAACTCCCAAATAAAATAGAATATACATAAAGCATAAAAAACAGAACTTTAATTACATTTTAATTATGGATAGAGAATAAAACAATCTCCACATCTTCATCACCCACTTTCTTTCCTTTTTTTTATTTATTTATTTGTCTCTACACCCAACATGGGGCTCGAACTCACGACCCCAAAATCAAGAGTCATGTGCTCTTCCGACTCAGTGTCCTTTTTTCTAACTTAATCCAATAGTTTTTTGAGAAAGAAAACCCAAAAAACCTCATACAGATCATTTAATCCATACACATTTCATATTAAATACTTAATGTATTTATATCTGAGATAAGGGCTTTGCAAAACTCCACAGTACTAGGACATCAATGGAAATGACAATAATCCCTTAATATCACCTAATACTTAATTTTCCTGATTGTTTCAGAATATCTTTTTCCATTTCATTCTTTTTTTTTTTAGAAGATTTTATTTATTTATTTATTTGACAGAGAGAGAGAGAGAGACAGCGAGAGAGGGAACACAAGCAGGGGGAGTGGGAGTGGGAGAGGGAGAGGCAGGCTTCCCACAGAGCAGGGAACCTGATGCGGGGCTCGATCCCAGGACCCTGGGATCATGACCTGAGCCGAAGGCAGACGCTTAACAACTGAGCCACACAGGTGCCCCATTTTACATTTCATTTTTTAAGCCAAGACCCACACACTGCACTTGGTCAAATGTCGCTCAAATCCTTAACGGTTCCCATCGAATCTTCCTTTCTTTTTATTCCTTCATGCCATTTATTTGTTGAAGAAACTGGGTCATTTGCCTTGTAAAATCTCCTTTCTACATTCTGGATTGGGCTGCTTGCTTCCTGATAGGATCCTTTAACCTGTCCTCTATCTCTCCTATTTCCTATGAACTGGCAGTTAGATCTAGAAGCTTAACAGATGCAGGCTGAACTACTTGGGATAGCATATATCATAGGAATATATCATGTACTTGCAATATTGTATATGCAAGAGGCACATAATGCCAGTTTTTCCTTTAAGATTAGGGGACTGGGTTTAGGTGAGGTGTTATCAGTTTACTACATTCATCATTAACTTCACTATCAACCTTTTTACCAGTTTTTGCAGCTGCTGATAATTATTGCTTAGATCAGGGTTTCTCAATCTTGGCACAATTAACATTTGGGTCAGATAACTCTCTTTGTTGTACACAGCTGTCCTTGGCACCGTAGGATGTTTAACAGCGCCTGTGGTCCTCACCCACTAGATGCCAGTAGTGGATGGCCCACCTCCTCTAATTTGTGACAATCAAAAATGGCTCCAGACATTTGTCCCATGTGGGGGGAGGGGCAAAATCCACTCCCAGTTGGAAACCACAGGTCTAGATCCACTATTTGCGAAATGGTGATTTTTCTATTTCAATAATTTTCCTTGCATTTATAAACTATGATTTTCCTATAAAGAACAATGTTATTCCTTCAATTATTAAATTACTCTGAATCATGGCCTGAATCATAGTAACAGGACAGGAAAAAGAAATGCTTGATGCATTTTCTTTATCAATTTTCAGAGTAATGAGTCACTGTTTTAGCATCCTCTCTAGTGACCAATTAGGTTTTTATTTAAAAAAATCATTAAAAACTGACAGTTTTTATGTATTTGATGCATTTCACTCTGTTGTAGTCATTATTTTTGATGCTCAAATTACCCCATCTTGGCCAATAGAAACTCCTTCAAAACTGACTATGTCACTCTGATGCGACTCCGGCAGTTTCTGATTGCTCCCTTGCTTCCAGGCATTACACGATATTCCAGGCTTGTCTTGCTTATTTCCAGACTTATTTCCACTATCCACCATCTCTCCTAAGAGCCCTAGTATTTAGAGAACACATTTTGGTTGCCAGGGGTATGAATTTAATTGGATTGTAATAGCTTCTAGGCCTTTTAAAGTATCCAGAGCTAGAAACTATTTTTTCTTTAAAAAAATTCATTGTGAGTTCATACTGATACTACCAATTCAAAGTAAAGATTTTAAGGTTTTGATATATTTTTTAAGATTTTATTTATTTATTTGACAGAGAGAGACACAGCAAGAGGGAACACAAGCAGAGGGAGTGGGAGAGGGAGAGGCAGGCTTCCCTTGGAGCAGGGAGCCTGATGCGGGGCTCGATCCCAGGACTGGGATCATGACCTGAGCCGAAGGCAGATGCTTAACAACTGAGCCACCCAGGACCCCCAAGATTTTAAGGTTTTAATTTAACTTATTTTATATTTATATCCTCTTTCTCTTAGGCTAAAAATCGTATTTCTAAGGCATTCACAAACTTGCTTATTTGCATTATCTTACCGTATTATTACTAACAAATAAAAAACACAGTTTAATCATGTAACTTTTAAAAATGCTTAATTTAACAAAAATGTTTATGCTCAGATTGTTTAAGTCTTTGGTTAAAAAAAGCCCAAACCAAAACTTGCATACACTAAGTTTCATACATACATACATATATATATATATGTATATATGAATGAAAGTAGCAACCTGGTTTTCCTAATACCATTTATTGAAGAGACTGTCTATCCTATATTCTTACATACAGTTAGTCTCCACTGCATATTTCTGCTTCCTCTGTCACAGATTAATTGACCCTATAGCGTGGGTTTATTTCTGGGCTCTCTATCCTGTTCTGTTCATCTATTTTTGTGCCAGTGCCATACTGTTCTGATTACCATAGCTTTGTAGCATATTCTGAAATCTGGGACTGTGATACCTCCAAACTTTGCTCTTTCTCAGGACTGCTTTGGCAAACTTTGAAACTGGACCACTTTCTTAACACCATTCACAAAAATAAACTCAAATGGAAAAAAGACCTAAGTGTGAAACCAGAAACCATAAAACTCCTTAAAGAAAACATAGGGAGTAATTTCTTGGATGTCAGCCTTAGCAATATTTTTCTAGATTTGTCTCCTCAGCCGAAAGAAACCAAAGCAAAATTGAACTATTGGGAATACACCAAAATAAAAAGATTTGGAAAGCAAAGGAAGCCATCAACAAAACAAAAAGGCAACCCACTGAATAGAAAACGATATTTCCAAATGATATATCTGATAAGGTGTTAATATCCAAAACATATAAAGAACTATACAACTCAACACCAAAAAAATCCAAATAATCTGGTTAAAAAATGGGAAGAGCACATTCTTTTGAAAGAAAAGACATTTTCCCTAAGAAGACATACAGATAGCCGACACATGAAAATATGGTCAACATCACTAATCATCAGGGAAATGCAAATCAAAACCACAATGAGATATCATCTTATTCCTGTCAGAATGGCTAATATCAAAAGACAAGAAATAGTAAGTGTTGGCAAGGATGTGGAGAAAAGAAAACCCTCATGCACTGTAACTTAGAATGTAAACTGGTTCAGCCACTATGGAAAATAGTACAGAGGTTCCACAAAAAGTTAAAAAATAGGGGCGCCTGGATGGCTCAGTCATTAAGCGTCTGCCTTCAGCTCAGGTCATGATCCCGGGGTCCTGGGATCGAGCCCCGCATCGGGCTCCCTGCTTGGCGGGAAGCTTATTTCTCCCCCTCTCACTCTGTCTGCTTGTGTTCCCTCTCTCGCTGTGTCTCTGTCAAATAAATAAAATCTTTAAAAAAAAAAAAAAAAAGGTTAAAAAATAAAAATACCCCCCATTTAATCCAATAATTCCACTATTGGTTATTTACCCTCCTCAAAATCCCACTAATTCAAAAATATATATGTACCTCTATGTTTATTACAGCATTATTTACAATAGCCAAAGTATGAAAGCAACCTAACTGTGCATCAATAGATGATGGACGGGTAAAGAAGAGGTGCTATATACGTATACAATGGAGTATTACTCAGCCATAAAAAAGAATGGGATCTTGCCACTTGCCACAACATAGATTGACCTAGAGAAGTAAGTCAGATAAAGGCAACTACCATGATTTCAGTTATATGTGGAATCTAAAAACAAAACAAACAAAAAACCAGAAACGGAACCATAAATACAGAGAATAAACTGGTCGTTGCCAGAGGGAAGGGGGTTGGGAGATGAGCAAGATGGGTGAAGGAGATTAAGAGGCACAAACTTACAGTTATAAAATAAGTCATGAGGATGAAAAGTACAGCATGGGGAATACAGTCAATATTGTAATAATGTTGTATGGTGACAGATGGTAAATACACTTATCCTGGTATGAGCACAGCTTAATGTACAGAATTGCTGAATCACTATGTTTTACACCTTAAACAAATAACACTGTATGTCAACCATCCTTCAATAAAAAATATATGTATGTATTTAAGATGGCGTGTGCTTCCCAAATTGTGCTATCATTTTCTCCAATTCCTTTTAGAACTATTCCAAAACACAGTCAGCACTCAATTAGTTTAACACAATGAATACAGTATGGCTGATGATGACATGTGCCATGTATAAAAAGTTTGTATGATTACTGGTAGGGTATTACAGACGCAACTATTTTTACCATAGCATTTAACATCTTAATTTACTGAGAGCAACAAATGAAATTGCGTAGCATCAAGTCAAAGAAGGCCACCAGACTACAGTAAATATTGTTAGGTATTAGAAAAATAAAAACCTATCTATCACTCACATTATTATGTCTTGTTTCTCTTTATATTATTCACAATAAAAAAACTATACTGGCATATATGAAGGCATGCAAACATCTGCTTTAGGGTATCCCAATTAAGCAATTATGGATAATACATGAGACCAACTGAAAAGAAGTTTTGAAAAACTGAAGAGGAATGAGGATTAAAAGTAATTTAGATTCAAGCTGAGGCAGGGGCAAGTGCCCCACCTTGGGCAGTCAGCTTGTCACAGAGGAGGTGCAAATTTCCCATCTTAAAAATGGAAAAGTTGGCCTAATCTTTGAATCTCAAACTAGTAGTCATGCACTAAGACATATTTTGTTTGGTCAAGGCAGTGTCTTAAAAATACCTGAATTAGTTGGCAACGTTTAAAAGATACTTAACACAAAAATTTGAACATAACATTTAAGAAAGAGAACAAATTCATTTTTCAAGTCTGAGTCAGCTTCTGCACTTCAGTTAACAGGTTGGGGCTAAAAACAACTGGCTGCACTCTGAGGATTAGCCGCTCAACCACATTCCCAACCTTGGCCCCACTCTACCTATAGGCCTGCCTCACTCATTTCATTTGCCTTATACCTCATTGGCCAGTGGGCTTTTAAGTTTGTTTCATGAATTAAACCTGTAACCAATATTTTGATACTGTGCCTGTGAACACCTTGCCATGCAGAACAGGTCCATTTTTTCTTTTTGTACTATATATTAGGGTTCTACCAAAATAAGGAAACTATTGGTTTGTAAAGTATCTTTCACTATTTAACATTCTATTCCTCATGCCATATCAATACAGCTCAGAGTACAAGAAGAAAGGCAGAAGTGCCATCAAGCAAGGTTTACCTGTGAATTTGATCCTGCCTGCTTGATCGTACTGGTGCCAGACCATCGATTTCATCGAAAAAAATAATGGATGGGCGCATCTGATAAGCCTAGAAAACAGGTCCAGTGTTTGTATGTTATCATGAGTAACTTCAAATATATAGACTTAATATGAGCCATTTTAATACATTTTCATTCCAACTTGCTTACAAGAATTTATTAATAATTTATAAATCTAAATGTAAATCCAAGAACTATATTTTGAGGATCCAAACTAAAATATTAATATAAACAATTTAATTTTATTTGCATTCTCAATTGGAAATATTCAAAATGCTGGTCATATACCTTAGGTTTCATGTAACTATAGTTATTGGGACACATAAAATTATCTATTCAAGACCAACTGTTGAAACAAGAGGAAGACCAGAAGACAATGACATAGCCTTCCTCCCGGTCAGGATGGGAAAACATTTAGCAAGATGCCATAGTTTTGTTTTTTTTTAAAAAGTCTATTTCAATAAAGTCAAAGAAACTCAGTGAGTTCTATAAAGCGATTTAAAAGCATTTGCAGCAATATGCCTCAGTAGATCAGAATGTATCACAATGTGCTGTCAATACAATCTGGGATATGAAAATGAAAGTCACTCTAGGGCAGAACTTATTTTCAACTCACATAATGAGACAATTCACTACTGCTAAGTATGAGAGTTCAGTCTCTCTCTAGATATGAGACCTACGACTCCAAAGAACTTAGATCCAATTATTCCTTTGTCTTTTTCCTATAAAACTGTTCATCATAGGTCAGTATTATCTTGACATACAAAGGAAAATAATCCATAAAGAGTATGTATTTGTTCTAATTCTTCAGAGTTTATTTCTATGAAACATGATTAAATACAAGACTTATCTAATCCTTACATACTTACATCTACATTGATTATAGGTCTGTATAGGTAATTTTAATATCATACCTGATCAAATAGTAATCGTAGTTGTCTTTCAGACTCTCCTACCCATTTACTCAGACAATCAGCACCTTTCCTCATAAAGAATGCTACTCTCTTATCCCCTTGACTGCACTCATTGGCAAGTGCTCTGGCAACCAGAGTTTTTCCAGTTCCAGGTGGACCATAAAACAAACAACCTCTATAAAAGAATAAGTATTATTTTAGACTACATTAAAAAGTAGACTATTTAAACAAAATTAGAAACCAATTTCATGAATGCAGTTAATTAGTGAATAAAAAAGTAAATAAGACAACTGAAATATCGTTTCAATCCAGAGTACAATTTAAAACCTGAAAATATCAATACTACAAAACTGAAACTAATAAAACCCTTTATTTGAAACCTATTTTCTTTTATTCACTCATCATGCTCATCATATTACTTTACCTTGCATAAAAATAAGTCACTCTTAAAAACCCTTGATAGTTTACTTTTGTAACATATCAGGGGGAAGAATAGCAGATTTCATCTACAACCTCTGGTTTCACTGCCAGTAACACAGCACCAGAAGTTTTGTAAGAAAACATGACGGGAATGAATAGAAAAGAAAGTTAAGATAAGAGAGCTTAAATAACTGGTGTTTGGGTGGCAGGGACTAGGACAATGTAAATAATTTGAAATCATTCTTGGTGACATCACTGTAATGGGGTAATCTATAGTTTTATACGTATTTCCCAAGTTATTCATTGCTCTTTGGCTAGAATTCCAAAAAAAAAAAAAAAGGACTGTACTCATCATTTTTATTAGAAATGTAAAAAGGGTACAGAAACAGAACACGTCAGGGATTAAGTGCTACCAAAGTAACATGAAATAATCAATTTCAGATCATCATATAAAAGTAACATTAAAGAAGATTCCAGAAAAGCAAAAATGACAAAATAAGAATTGTGGGAAAAAATTCACAGTAATAGATGAAATCTATCAAAAGAATAATATATAAAAGAAAAATTAGAAATGGACATGATCAAATGCAGATAGAAAAAAACAAAGCAACTGCTACAATAACAATACACTAATGGAATAAATAAATGAAAATTTCAACCTACAAAGGCCAAGGCAGGAACAGATTTTTTAAAATGTATCTATTGAGCCAACAATGTCATTTGTGAGGCTACATCCTAAAGAAGGAATTAAGGAAGGATTCACACAAAGAGGAAGCAATGAGATATTCATTGTGATAATAATTTAAAAAAACCTAAATAGCCAGAAATAGCAGAATTGATTTAAAAAAAAAGGGATACATCCATATAATGGTATATTATTCAGCCATTAAAACAGAAAGAGAACACACCATATGAAACCAGTAGGTTAACACAATCATATATTTGATTTATTGTAAGGGGGAAATGTATGTTATAAGGAAGAGGAGATGAGAAAAAATCGGGAGTTCTTTTTAAATTTACTAATTACTTTTTTTTACAGTAATGTATTTTATTCTGTCCATTAATAACTAATATTTGAGAACATTTATAATATTCATGGAACTTTAAGAGAAATTCTACTTCTTTTACATTTCAGTATTGGGTATTATAAAAAAGTCAAAATATAGGGGTGCCTTGGTGGCGCAGTTGGTTGAGAGTCCAACTCTTGGTTTTGGCTCAGGTTGTGTCCTCAGGTTTGTGAGATTGAGCCCTGTGTCAGGCTCCATGCTCAGGGTAGAGTCTGCTTAAAACTCTCTCTCCCTCTGCCCCTCCCTCCTGCTCTCACTCTTTCTCCCTCAAATAAATAAATCTTTAAAACAAAAACAAAATATGGCCAAAATTATTAGGTTAAAAACCTTATAATTAATGCTTGGTGTTAGTCTACATACTGTTCAGTTTTTGGCATAAAGTTCTTTCGCTACAAGAAAGAACATTTTGGTTTACTTCACTAATAAATAAAACAGGAATATCTGTTTAATGCTGGGATGGCCTCTTTTTGGTATCTCTTCTGCTACTGATTTTTAGCATAATTATGTGTGGTTGTATGAATGGACTTGAGTGGACAGAGGTACTCACCATGTTTATTCCAAATAAGAGTAAATGACTGATCACGTTAGTAATGAGGAGATAGAGAGGCAATGCAACTGCCCTATATTTTTGAGGCCAATAGGTTTAGCCTAAGGAGGTTAGCCAAAACTCAGGAATAAAAGCCCACACAAAAATGTAGTATGGAGCCAAATTGGGAGCTTAAGAAAAGAACAAAGCCATAGCTTCTTCTGCTGCTCCTGGTGCTGCTTGTGTGCTCGTTCAGTGTGGACCTGGTACCTCTTTTGTGAAGCGGCAGCTGAGGGACTCCAGCGCTCGCCGCGGCCGACGAAAAACCCAAGGAAGGCATCAAGACTGAGAACAACGATCATATTAATTTTAAGGCGGCGGGCAGGATGGTTCTGTGATGCAGTTTATGATTAAGAGGCACACACCACTTAGTAATCTAATGAAAGCCTATTGTGAACGACAGGGTTTGTCAATGAGTCAGATCAGATTCCGATTTGATGGGCAGCCAATCAATGAAACAGACACACCTGCACAGTTGGAAATGGAGGATGAAGATATAATTGATGTGTCCCAGCAGCAGATAGGTGTCTACTAAAAGGGGAACCTGCTACTTTATTCCAGAACTCTGTTCCTCCAGACCAAGAAGACATTCTCAGTTAGAAAGCAGCTATTTGGTTCCACCACATCCTGACTACTGCAGTATAGTTTCCTCTATTCTTTCATTTTCCCCTTCCCCATTCCTTTATTGTACATAAAGTAACTGTGTACGTGCACAAGCATATCGCATTTTTTTTTTTTTAACTAAATGGCCAATGGTATGTTTTGATCAACATCAAATGGAGATGGGATGGGGGAAAATACTGCTTCTGTGAAAATATCCCCTCTCTCCGTTAGTGGCATGCTCAGTCAGCTCTTATCTTCATATTCCAGTAAGTTATTTTCCTCTGTTTAACAAAAAAAAGAACATAAAAATCCTTGCATACCTTGTTTGATTGGAAAATTTTAATGTTTTTCATTTATCATTGTAAAACCAAGGACAACTTTATTTTGTATGTAGCTGTTACATGTAGGGCAATCTGTCTTTAAGTAGGGATAAATTACTCTAAAAGAAATGAATCCTAGATAGTTTTCCCTTCAAGTTAAGCGTTTTGTTGTTTAAATAAACTTGTTTAAAAAAAAAAAAGAACAAAGCCATAAATTGCTTTTTGAGGCAATGAGGATGGTGAATTTTCCACCATTTTCTTTGTGGCTTTGGGCAATCTTGGGTCCTTGAAATGCCCACTTGTGCCCCTCCTGACAGCTCTGCCACCTCAGCAGCAAACCACAGCAGGGGCAGAGAGGGAAAACTGAGGGAAAGACCGGGTCGTGACGGCAACCCCCCCGACCCAATTTACTAAATTACTTTAACTAAGACTTCTAATACTTCTTATAAGCAGCAAGGGTCATTATGTAATATTAATATCTTTCTAGGTAAAGAAATTAATTCACCAATGTCTAACTGTGATTGAGGTATGGTATATAACTTTTTTATAATGGAAAAGGGAAAAAGCTTACTAATTTAAAAAAGTTTACTTAAATCAATGTTTCTATACAGGATGACTCAGGAAGAAAAGTTTCAGAAGGAAAAAGGAATCAGGGACTAGGGTTTAAATATGGGTTAATAAGGTATAAAAACTAGAAGAAAAAGGAAAAAGATAAAAAAGTGTGGTGATATGACAGCTAAAATAAAGTAAAGCTCCCAATAAGAAAGCTAATTTGTGGGGTGTCTGGGTGGCTCAGTCCATTAAGCGTCCGGCTCTTGATTTTGGCTCAGGTCATGATCTTGGTCGTGACATCGAGCCTGGGGTCGGGCTCCATGCCAGGCATGGAGACTGCTTAAGATTCTCTCTCTTCCTCTCCCTCCGCACGGCTCCCCCCACCACCCCCTCTCTTTAAAAAAAAAAAAAAAAAAAAAAGCTAATTTGCAAAACACCTCTTGAAATTTAGAGGTAATATATCTCAAGGCAGGAGAGAAGGGTTGGGTTGAAAATTGAGGAGGATGGCATAAGACATTATTAAAAAACAGTGAGACCACCCCTTTTTACTACTCTGTGCAGGCAAACTGCTTGGATAGTTTACTTTCTGATACAGGACAAGATGAGATGTGCTGCAGAAGTTAATTTCAAAACTCCATGCTCAACAGTGTAGACTACTGACCCTTGTTCAGGCCTACTGCTAAAATGCTGGCAGCCAGGCTCATAAGCTTCAGACAGAAAACTGGAGGATTTGTCTCCGGTGGGGAAAAACACGCCTAGATACTGACTTTGTGGATTTCTGGTAAAAGAATC
The DNA here is from genome assembly GCF_029215605.1 of Mirounga angustirostris. Taxonomy (NCBI): domain Eukaryota; kingdom Metazoa; phylum Chordata; class Mammalia; order Carnivora; family Phocidae; genus Mirounga; species Mirounga angustirostris. Next base: position 16,997,051 of record NW_026991712.1, on the reverse strand, counting down.
ACCACCCACCAATCACCCTAAGGTGAGGCCTACAAATTAACAACTCTACAAGTGAGCTTTTAAAAACATGCTCCATTCTTGGGGCACCTGATTGGCTCAGTCAGTTGAATTCCTGAGAGGAGACGAAATCCAGGTCTCCTACTCCTCCGCCATCTTGCTCTGCCGTGGCTCAGTCAGTTGAGCGACTTGACTTTTGATTTCGGCTCAGGTCATGGTCTCAGGGTTGGAGATTAAGCCCCATGGGGGTGCTCAGCATTCTGCTGGAGATCATCTCCCTCTGTCCCTGTGCATGCCTGTGTGTGCACTCTCGCTCTCAAATAAATAAATAAATCTTTTTAAAAAAGCCACCTTCACCCTTGAATATTAATAGAGAGCCAAGGATCAGTAGACACTTAAGGAAATCCCCACTAGACACTTAAGGAAAAAAGATCAAAAGAGATAAAAACAAGAAAAAAAAGTAGATTAATCTAGAAAGTCCAACATTCAATTGACATGAATTGAGGGAAAAGAAAACATGGAGTGGAAAAATTACTGAAGAAGTGACACAAAAAAACTTTCCCAGAAATCAAAGGACACATTTCCACATTGTAAAGGCAGAGGTCACATACTGCATGGAGCACTGGGTGTTATACGAAAACAATGAATCGTGGATCACTGCATCAAAAACTAATGATATATTGTATAGTGACTAACATAACATAATAAAATAAAATTAAATTTAAAAAAAGTGGGAGGGGAAAAAGACACATCAATAGACTGTGGTTCAATGACCATTCTCAAAAAGAAAATAAAAACCTCTCGTGCATTCTTTATTCTCGGGATATTGCTAGAATGTACTCCATCAAAACACAGCTGTAAAAAAAGATCTTAGGGGCACCTGGCTGGCTCAGTTGGTTGAGCGTGAGACTCCTGATCTTGGGGTTGTGGGTTCAAGCCCTATGTTAGGTGTGGAGATTACTTAAAAACAAAAAAGGTCTTAGTCAATTCCAGGAAGCAGGGAATCCAGCACTGAAAGATGAAGGAAATCCCACTGAGGGTGATGAGAAGTCCCAAAGCTTAGTTGTGCTTCAAGACTAAGAAGAGCCAATCTGGATGGAAGCAAGAGAACAAAGCTCCAAGATGTGTCTAGAAAAATAAGGAGGAGTCAATAAATTATTCGACATGTTTAACTGTACTGAAGAGTTTTATCTCTAGCAAAGACTCTGTGCATGAACTGAAAAGTACATATAAAACTAATTACAAAAAAATCCTAAAGAACAACAACAACAAAAAACCCCACCCACAGGCAAACAGTATTAAAGCTGAGGGGAAAGAGCAGAGTTGTAAAAGAGAGAAAATGTAGTCATAATATACTTTATATGGCTCAGCTGTAAAAAATATTTACATAACCATAAAGCACACACTGAAAATTGATTCAACAATTTTATATGTGCATAAAGAAGCTACCAGGAGCATATAAGGACGGGGAAGAAAATGTATATATATATGGGGGGTGGGGAAAGCAAAAGAGCCTGTTCATGTTAGAAGTCAAGAGATTCTAAAACAGACCAAAAATTACAGTATGAGCATATTTTTTTTCTTTTTAAAGATTTTATTTATTTATTTATTTATTTAAAGATTTTATTTATTTATTTGAGAGAGAGAATGAGAGAGAGCCCATGAGAGGGGGGAGGGTCAGAGGGAAAAGCAGACTCCCTGCCGAGCAGGGAGCCCGATGCGGGACTCGATCCCGGGACTCCAGGATCATGACCTGAGCCGAAGGCAGTCGCTTAACCAACTGAGCCACCCAGGCGCCCAAGATTTTATTTATTTGACAGAGAGAGAGTTAGCGAGAGCAGGAACACAAGCAGGGGGAGTGGGAGAGGGAGAAGCAGGCTTCCCGCTGAGCAGGGAGCCGATGCGGGCCGATCCGGACCCTGGGATCACGACCTGAGGAGAAGGCAGATGCTTAACGACTGAGCCACCCAGGCGCCCCCAGTATAAGCATATTATATAAATATGTATTTAAGTAGATAAACAGGAGTTAGAAGTAGCTGGCTCTGGAAAGTGGGAGGAGGAAGAGTAGAGAAGAGACTACTATCATTTTTTCCTTTGTGAGACTTATAGTACAATGTGACTTTTAAAATTATGTACATGGTATAAATCTGAAACTAAATTATGAAAGTGAAAAAAAGTAAACAATATGTATGGGAAGAATTTCACTAAATGTAGGAAAAGCCTTGGAAATTATTTTTCTTTTCATAATCCATTTTGAAACCATTTTTCAAGCTAAACATTAAGAAGGTAAAAATATTCAAAGTACCCAAAGCATAATAAATTACTATAGGCCTGAAAAATTTCAACAGAAAAGTGTTATCTTTCTGGACAATAGTAGCATAGCCTCGATTCTGGCTAAAATAAAATGTACAATTAAATTACCTTGGAGGTTGAATTTTGAATTTTTCAAAGACTTCTGGATAAAGTAATGGAAACACCACCATCTCTTTTAGAGCTGCAATATGATTAGACAGGCCACCAACGCTATCAAATCGTACCTGATAATGGAAGGGAAACACAGACATTCTCAGATTTGGAGTCAAAGTTAAAATGTCATTCCATCCCTAAACTATACTCAACCCATACACAGTCAAATGAGTAACAGCATTTTAGTCGTAGCCTGAAGATTTGAAAAAAAGAAAAAAAAAAGTCTGTAAAATTTCTGATTTATAGAAAATTGGTTTATTTAACTTTAATTAAAGCAAACAGTATGTATGTTCAAGCATACATTTCAAGATAGTACTCACTGAAGAATCTAGTTGCATTGGATCAACATCTGCAAGACTTGCTCCAATCTTCATTCTATCTTTATAAATTCCTTTTAATTCATCTTTCCGAAAATTTAGCGGGAGGCACCTATTTAGAAAAGATTTTAAAAAAACACCCCATCAGTTCACTTTTCTCCCCCAAATTCCATGTTAAAATATGGATATTTTCCTTTTTAAAAAGGTTAAATTTCAATCACAGCCACTGTGAAAATATGTATTTCAACTTCCTCATTTTCTTTGTAGGTTGAGAACTTCAATGTTAGAAATCTCTGAAGTTTTATTATTAAAGATATACAGTCAAATGAAATACCACTGTTCAAGATGCCACAGCACCATAAAACAATTCATGTTTGGGAATCCAGTCTGTATCAATATACCTTATAATGACTGTGCTTAACATATACAGAATATTTACTATTTGCCAAGCTGTTTTAGGGGGCTTTACATGCAATTATTCATTAAGTCCTCATAACAGTCTTATGGAGTAGGCATTATTATTTCCCCTATTTTAAAAGAAAACTGAGGCATAAAAAGGTTAACTAAAATGCCCAAAGTCACACAAAGTGGCAGATCCAGGACTCAGACCAAAGCAGTGTGTCTCCAGACCTGCAACAACTCTGCTACAATACCTCTCAGCAAAACATTCACAGTCCACCGAGCATTTGGATCCACATCAATCCTCTCAAGCAAGAATGAATCACTGCTTTCCTAACTACTTTCAAAAACAGTTATGGTAGATTACACAGAATACACCTAGAAGAACCTGCTTGTTTCATAGATGGAGAATGCAAACTGCTCATGCTCGAGGCTGAGAGCACCTAAGCAAAGAAAGATGCTGCAGCTGAACACAAGTAAGAGCACTCCAGACCCACCCTGAGTGCCAGGTCCTGCTAGCACCAGACTCCACAAGGAATTTACGCTGTGAAATCAGAGATGGACACGTTTTAACTGTGGCTTTGTAATAAAAGGTATTTCCTAAATAATCCTTAACAGAAATATAACTGCATGCTATAAAATCCACAGGATTAGATGCACATTTCTAGGAATGAAGGCAAAGAAAAATCCAAGTAGTCTAAATAATACAAGTTGTGGATGATCTAACACATTGCTGCCAACAGAAATGAAATGCAAGTCAAAATGTAATTTAAAATTTTGTTTAGACACACTAAAACAAAAAAGTAAAACTAATTTTAACAATATATTTTACTTATCTAAAACATACCATTTCAATATGCAAAATAAATATTTACAAAATTGGGATATTTTACATTCTTTCTTGTACTAAATCTTTGAAATCCAAGAGTATATTTTTTACAAAAATTTATATTTCTCAATTCAAATTAGCTACATTTCAAGTGCCTAATAGCCACACGTAACGAGTGACTACCACATTAGGGCAGATCTAATGTTATAAAAGAACAGAGTTTAGGATACAAAGAATGGTTGGTTTGCAAATCCCTTCAATTATTGTATTCTGTTTCATCAAACATTACTTTCTACTCTATAAAAATATTATTTTATTAGGATACAAGCACTGCATTTTTCACTCACCCACCCACATCTGTAAAATGGGAATAATCCTTGCTGTGAACTTACATACGAACTTACGAACGTACATGAACTTATACTACAGAATAATGAAATGAGTAAACTCCTTAATTTTCCTAAAGAGTTCTACAATAAGAATGTACTATTGAATTATTATAAACAGAAAATACATTTAAAATGAAAAAAAAACTTTATTTCTTCACGTCAGTGTTTACCAAGCACCATTTTGAGCTATACAATGGTTGTGTCAGAAAACATATGTTCTAATCTATTACTAGTTTCACATACAGGTATTTCAAACAAGATGGCATTCCGGTTTATACATTAACCTCTTACTTAATTCTTAAATTTGATCAAGCTGTACCTATTCCCAAATTATTCAGCCTTCTCAGCACTTAAAAAAAAATAGCTTGTAGTTTTAAAAGGCATCAGTATGACACTTACCTGTTGATAGCTCTATTACGGCTCCTTTTTCTTCGCCTCTCAAAGTGTTGTTCATCTTCAGAAGAGGAAGATGAAGTAGAGTCACTACTGTGGATTGCATGCCTTCGCCTAAAGTAAAGAGGAAAACTGAAATCATGATGAAGGAGGGCAGGAAAAACAGAGGCGTAAGATGCAAACATCAGAAATACCTAAGGATCCAAAAAGGTTTATCATAAAATCAATGTTTGCTGAACCAATGAAGTAGGCTTTGTTGGTTGAATTTTTTTGAAAGGAATAAAAGAGTTGGATAACAAGAGGAAGGGAAAAAAAAAGATAGGAAGCTGGGGTAAAGCTCACAACCATATGTTCGTTATGATAGGACATGGTTCAGGCAGAATGACTTCTTAGTCTTGATATAAATCAGTTTTCCTCTAAGAGAAAGGTGGGAAAAAGAGGGTTTTAGACTCTTTGGGACTGTAATTTCAGAAAGTATTTTCAATATTATACTATATATAATTTCACATCTGGAAGGGAATCACCTTTTGAAATGTCAACCTTAAAAGGAGAACACTCGGGCGCCTGGGTGGCTCAGTTGGTTAAGCGACTGCCTTCGGCTCAGGTCATGATCCTGGAGTCCCGGGATTGAGTCCCGCATCGGGCTCCCTGCTCGGCAGGGAGTCTGCTTCTCCCTCTGACCCTCCTCCCTCTCATGCTCTCTGTCTCTCAAATAAATAAATAAAATCTTTAAAAAAAAAAAAAAGGAGAACACTAGAGTTTTTATGTAAACCAGAAAGGATCAAGAAGTTCAAATACAAGGAAACCAGTGAGAAATAAGATGGCCTTTTCTCTACAGATCATCAACTATAAATTCACAACTGCCACTTAACAGCTGTGTAAATGTGGATGAGTTACCTAAACCATATAAGCCTTAATTTTCTCACTTACAAAAATGGGATAAGAATATAATCAAATTCTTAGGCTAGTTGGTAGTATTAAATAAGATGCCAAGTGCTACAAATACTGAAAAAAGTTTTAAATCACTTATACTTTTGCATTGTTGCAAAAGACCCACAGGAAAGACAAAGAATCTAGCTGGGAAAGCCTTAATTGTTCTATTGCCTCAGGGTTTAGAGCTTTTCCTGAATTAGAGTGCAATCATAGTAAGTAGATATTTCCAAAAATATAAAAGGTTCACAATCTATTATCTGCATAATGTAGGTCCAGCATCTTGTACATGGAAAACAAGTTTCTCCACTATTCACATAGCAGGATCTGACATGTCATAAAGGCAATTCATAGTCTCTATTTGTCCCACTTACAATGATTATTCTTATGTTCTGCTATAGAACACATCTGACTAGGCGTTACTGGCTCAGACACTCCTAGAGATGTTAATGTTGCACATTACCTTTGTGACTCCCCCCTGCCCTCCAACCTGAATTCTGAAACACAAATGGCCCCAAGAGTTTTGGCTAGGGGTTACAGAAACACAGACATAAATGAGAAAGTGATCCTCCACTGTCCACCTTTCAAACATGCCCAAGACCATTTTTGTGATCAGCCTGAAACTAAAACTATCTAGCACAAGTCTGCAATTTTATACGAAAGACGAATTTAATATTCCCATTAATATTACAAAAAGACTAACTTGTAAGCACATAATTCATATAACTGTGTGAATTCAGTATATATTCACATAATTAAGACCAACTTCACAATTAATAAAAAGGACTAACGATTATTAAGTGCTTCTTGTACCAGTTAGTAGACATATTATCTCATTTAATCTTAAACTTTGGACAAGTACATATGGCATGCTCATTTAGAGTTGAGGCCAATGTGGCTGGCTCACAGTTTAGACAACTTGCTCAAAACGAACGAATGAGACGATGATGGTGTCTGAATTCAAACCGTTGTCTTTCTATTCCAAAAATCCACATTCTATATATACTGATTTCCAGTTGTTGATTTCACAAACCAAAAGAGTTAAAGTATTGTTAAAATAACAAAAACATACAGCAATCAATGAGCCAAATAGTATCTTAAATGCTTTACATGCATTAACTCATCTAATTCTCACAATACTGTGAGAGAGATAATATTGTCCTCCTCATTCTATGGGTCCAAAAACTGACACAAGAGACGGTAAGTAACTTGCTAAAGGTCACTAATAAATGGAACAACTGGGCTTGCAATCTGGGCAGTCATAGTCATGGGTCCAGGTTCTTCATAACTATACTGTAGAAAGGCCATTATTTCAGTTTTAAAAAGATTCTAAACACACATTCACTTATTTTTTTTTCCACTTTGCTTTTTAAAAACATCTGAACTTCTGGCATGGATAAACACTGGGTCAGCGCTGTGAGTCTAACCAGTGTCTAGAGCTGCCAGTCCCGGCACCTTGACAACAGGTAAGGAATACTCTGGAATACTATTATGTTACCTTCGCGTTCAAAGGGACTAGGCTTGTTCCAGAAACTGCAGACTGAAGCTAAAGAATAAACCTTAGATGAGTAGAGGTTAGCAATCATAAGAAAGAAAATCCTGCTTAGAGGCAGCATTCCTGAAGCTCGGCTATAAGTATGCCAAAGACCCTTGGAAGGTCCTCCTCTGTGGGTGCAAGGTTTCTGGACCACTTGCCATGGATACTAAGAGCAATGTTCAAACGATTCTTTGGATGTGTGCTTTGTTTCCATGCCTAAGTAGGTGAAGTAGGACATGAACTATAAACAAGCTGGTCTCTTTAATAAAAAGTAAAAAGGCTGAGCAAAATTACCATGAAGGTTGTTAAAGGGGGAAGAGATGTTTACACAGCCTTGGCAAGAGTGTTACAAAAAAAGGGGGGGCTTAAAGGGCTACATTCAAAAGGTCAGATAATAATAAGTGTTAGTTAAGATGTGGAGAAATTGGAACTCTCATACATTCCTTGTGGGAATGTAAAATAAAGCAGCCATTCTGGAAAATAATCTGATAATTCCTTGAAACAGTAAATATAGTTAGCATTTGATCTAGCAATTCCACTTCTAGGTACATACTTAAGAGAAGTGAAAACATAAGTCCACACAAAAAGTTGTTCACAAATGTTCATGATAGTATTCACAGTAGCCAAAAAGTAGAAACAACCCAAATGTTTATCAACTGATAAATGGATAAACTAAATATGGTATATTTATACAATGGAATCTTATTTGGTATTAAAAAAAAGAAGTACTATACATGCTAAATGTGGATGAACCTTGAAAATGTTGTACCAAGTGAAAGAAGCCACTCACAAAAGAGTGCACATAAACGGAATACCCAGAATAGGCAAATCTTGAGAGACAGAAAATATATTACTGGTTGCTTAGGGTTGGGGGTGGGGGCTGGAGGAATTGGAGATAACTAAAGAATACAGGGTTTCTTTCTGAGACAAGAAAAATGTTCTAAAATTGTGGTGAGAGCTGTACAACTGTGAAAATACTAAAAGTCCTTGAATTGTACACTTTAAATGGGTGACCTATATGGTATGTGAATTATATCTCAATAAAACTGTTATCAAAAAGCAAAAATCTTTACAAAGCTATCAAAACCAAAACCAAAATCATTAAGTCAAATAATGTTGACTCAGGGTCAACATTTTAAATCTCTTAGTTCATACTTTAAATGTGTCAGGATGGATAAACAAACATAAAGTAGATCAGACCTATAAATACAGAGAACTGCTGGTTGCGAGACAGGGGGTTGTGAGGGGCGGTGGGCAAAATGGGTGACCAGGAGTGGGAGATACAGGCTTCCAATAATGGAATGATGAAATTACAGGAGTTAAAGGTACAGCATAGGGAATACTGTCAATAGTATTTTAATAGCATTGTTATAGTGACAGATGATAGCTCCACTTGTAGTGACCACTGCATAACATACAGTTGCTGAATCACTATGTTGTATAACTGAAACTCATGTAACACGTGTGTCAACTACAGTCAAATAATAAATAAATAAAATACACAAATAAAAAATATAAAATAAATGTGTCAGAATCTTCCACTAGTCAATGTGATCCAAGGGCAGGAATCCTGACTTAGTCATTTTTATATCCATAGTGCTTAGCACATGGTAGTACTCAAACATTTGTTAAATAATTGTAGTGGGAAAAAAAAATCCCGTACCCAAAGAGCTATGAGACACTTTCCATAAAGGGTAGACTCTGTAAACCAGATATGGGAACTTGAGCACCAAACAGGCAAAAAAACCCAAAAAAACATCCTACCTGTTGCAAGATAACATAGTAGGTGGTGATTATAGAGGCAGTCAGTCATTAAGTAAGTTACTTTCAGAAACATATATCCATTAAAAGAAAAGAAACTAAATCTCAAAGTAAGTGCCAGCCTTTCACTTCTGTTGGATCTAATAGAGGTTTGTCCTTTGAGTCAGGCAACCAAGACAGCTACCCTGGGCCTTATGCTTGGTGGGATTCCAGGGAACATTATGCCTTATCCTGATTTTCTGAAGATCATTAGATTTCACCACCAAAATACTGGTCTTTAACATTTTTAGAGGCCTATGAAAAGTAATGACAGTGTGGCCTCCTTTCAGTGCAACTTATCTTGGGCAGCCCTGACAGGTTACCCTCCTGGTCCTCCATCCTTCTGGGCTCTGATTGTATGAAAAGAGATGACGAAACAGGAAATCTAGAATGTACACTTTTGATTTTTGACACTCTGATAATGAAATTAAAAGAGCCAGGGACACAAGTAGTATTTCATATTTTTCCTAGAAGAGAAGAATTTGTCAGCACCTATGAAAGTGTTGCTTTCTGTGATTAGATAGTTTGCTTCTATGAGGAGACTTTCAAGAACTGTGTGAATAGTTGAAGTCTTGAAGGATTTGTCTCACCTCTGAGAAAATTAGTATTAGGAAAAAGTACCATTTCCCTATCAATGTGCTTTTTTTTTTGCCTTCTTTAGTCTTCACCAACAAACTCTCTCATTCATGAATTACTATAATGTTACTATTACCCAAAAAGTTCTAGTGAATCAGAAAACCTTTTATTACTTGGGAGAATGAGAAAATAACAAGAATTACCTCTTTGGACTTAATTATGACATACAACCAACAAATGTTAGGATGTAGAAGGGGAAAAAACCTACAAGTAATTTGAAATGTCAAAGAAAAAATGCTTCCTACTATATGAAAGAAATGAATTTTTAAAAAGTGGAAATAAAACCTGGAAAAAAGGGGCGCCTGGGTGGCTCAGTTGGTTAAGCGACTGCCTTCGGCTCAGGTCATGATCCCAGGGTCCTGGGATCGAGTCCCACATCGGGCTCCCTGCTCTGCGGGAAGCCTGCTTCTCCCTCTCCCACTCCCCCTGCTTGTGTTCCCTCTCTCGCTGTGTCGCTCTCTGTCAAATAAATAAAAAAAATAAAAAATAAAATAAAATAAAAAAACACCTGGAAAAAAAACAGATCTAGAAAAGGATGGTATCATGAAAAGTCTAGAAAGTTATGTAACCTAGAACGTTTGTCATAGTGAGAAAATATGTCTGTGATACTATGCGAAGACAAGACTACACCTATACTCAAACAATGTGAAGATTAAATGAAACAGCCTATGTAAGATGCTTAACACCAAGCCAGGAATACAGTAAACACTGAAGCAAAGGTAGCCTCTATTATTAAAGTGTGGAACAATGGAATAAACTACCTTACCATGGTAGTTATTAACAATTCCTATTAATGGAAGCAAAAGCAAAAACCAGTCAGTGGTAGTAAGGGTAAGAGCATTATAGGAAAAGAGCTAACTCTCCCAAATATATGGTTCTAGAATTCTATTTGGATACACCCAATCCTAAGACTCTAGAATCCTACCCTAACATAGCCATAATTATGTTGTCATAAATCAATCACTACTTCAGAACCAAACCTGTTCATTCGTTTACAATAAGGACTTCTTGGTCCAGCAGAAGATAATCTGTATCTTGGTCTTGCAGGAGAAGCTGGGCCAGTATAAAATATGTTGGGCTTTCTCTGGTGACGAGGTTCTAAAAAGAAGAATTATAAGTATGTAATATATAAATACGTATGAAAATAATTTTGCTCTTCATTTAAATACTCAAAAAGGTGCTGCCTTCCGTGAAAATACTAGTACATACCTTCTACAGACTGTTTTACTGTTCACATTTTAAATCTTTTATATCTGCAGGGTTGCTTTTGAAAATATGTATAGCACAGACACCAACCAACCAAAACATACACTGGCCATAAACAACCATTACGATTATACTGATGCATAACAGCTGGTTATCAGCCCTGCATATATATGCTCATAAGTACTGAGGTATAACTTTAACATAAATCAAAAAAGGTCCTATTTACACAAAGTGGCAAAATAACCTAAGTAGAAAGCTGTAAAATCTAAATAAATAAATAAATCTAAAATAATTAAACACAGACATGAAATTTCAAAACGGCCAATTTGCTTTGGTCAAGGCTAATATCTAACTTTCTTGAAGAAATGATTTCTTGCACATTTAGCACAGTTTATGAAAGACAACAGCCATGAGTATTCTGTAAAATGAAAACATGAAAAATAAGAGAGAAAAGGCAGTAAAGATAAAGGTAATACAATTACAGCTTCTCCTGGAAAAAATATATATAGCACTTACTTTCCAGTGGAGCCTGGTAGTACACAGTAGCTTTTCTCTGTCTAAGATAATATCGTTTCTGATTATCTTCTTCCCCATCCTCTTCATCTTCATCATCATCATCATCATCATCATCATCTTCATCATCTTCACCATCATCTTCATCTTCTTGGTCTTCACCCTCTTCAGATGATTCTACAGTTAAGAAACATTTACTTTCAAGATAGTCACTAAAATGTTAATGATTTTTAACACAGTGGAATTCAGGGAGAAAGAGACCCTCCTCTAAAAATTTATTTGCTTCTAGATTGTTCATAGAAATGATCTGTAATTCTTTTGCAGCCTATAAATGAAGATTTTTACAAATGAAGTAAATTGTAGAATTAAAAATAACTAGGGGAAGGAAAAAGGAAGCAGGGAAAGAAGTTTAAAGGCTATTGTCAGTAGTACCAAACTAAAGGTTATGGTATTGCTGCTAATTTTATTAATATAAGTGACTATACTTAAGTTTCTAAGTTAATTTAACATGTTGACAAATTAGAGTATCTTCTCACTTAGCTTTTGCCTTTCATATTTAAGTTTTAAATTCCATCCAGCCCTTCTGGCTGTCACTGAATTACATGGAGCGTTAACTCAAATAATCTGCTTGTGAAATTGTGAAACACCCTCACCAAATATTTAAAATGCATTTCAGAAAACCGGTTTTCACTCAAGAGAAGTTCTAATAAATTATAGCAGCAATTTCTAAACAGAAGAGCTAAACTTAATTTTTATCACCTTTTAACAGAGACGTGTTGTCTGCAGATATACTATACAAGCAAACCGGGTTTATTTGCTTTAGATTTGTTGATTTCAAGTATTTTCCCAAATAAGACATACTATTCTTTTAAGCTCTTCCCTGTCCTCACTTTTCAATCATGACCAATCCTTTGATCTCTCACAAACTACCATAAATGTCACAACTTCTGAATAAAAAAGCTATCTTCTACTAAATAAAAAGTGCTGAAATTCAAACCCAGGAGTAGAACAAAAGACTAACCCACACTGCCTTCTTGATTGTCAGTTGTTTCCTCATCCGTTCTTTGAATACCTTTTTGTTTTCCTCTTGTGTACATATTAAGATTCTCCTAAAAATGTTTAAACAAAAGCCATTAACATTGAGTATATTAAAAAAATTCAGTAGGATCTTCCTATCCTGCTTAAAATGCAGGTATTTACAGCTATAAACTCTTAAACTATAGCAGTAACTAGTGACTGATCAAACAAATGCTGGACAGTTTAAAAATGTTGAAAATGATGAATAATTTAACCAAAAAATGGATAGGTACCATAGAAAAAAGGTTATACTGGAGATCATTAAATTATCCCCTAAATGGAAGGAGATATATGTACATATTCTTTTTTATTGAAGTGTAGTTGACACACAATGTTACACTAGTTTCAGGGCTGAGGAAGGATATATTTACTTCTTCTGTTTCATTGAACACTCCCAAGTCTTCAAGTTCCCTCATTCGCTGTCTACGCATCTTCTTCATGTCATCCATTTTCTGAAGTACAGCTTCGGCAGTGCTTTAAGAAAATTGACATAATATAAGCTAAAATTGTAAAAGAGTAGCACATTATTAAAAACTTTATTTTTTTTTCCACTGTATTTTTTGAGTGCTGGGATTTTAAATATCTCTATACAAGGCGTTGATTCACTTGTGCAACAATATTCTAAAATTTCTTTCCAAGAATTTATTTTTTTAAGATTTTATTTATTTATTTGACAGAAAGAGAGACCAAAGCAGGGGGAGTGGCAGGCAGAAGGAGAGGCTCAAACCCAGGACCACAGGATCATGACCTGAGCCGAAGGAAGACGCTTAACTGACTGAGCCACCCAGGTGCCCCTCTTTCCAAGAATTTAAATACATATATAGGACCATTACAAAGCCCTCTAATAATCATTCTCTTTTATGCTTTACACAGCTTAACATATTAAATATTTAAGCTAGTTGAAATTTATGATCCTTCCCCAACAAAAAATTTTGCCAGCTAAATCATCTTGATCTAAATAATTTTTACTTACTTTGTTATAAGTTTGTCAAACAGCACAGACTGGTTCACACTACTATAGCGACTTCTAATCCTGCAACTGCGGCGAACTTCAACGTCACCATTCTCTTCATGCAAGTGTTCTTTAGTTTGAACAATGTTTCTAGTCCTCAATGACCGAGTAACTGGAATCACTTTGTCTTCAAGATGTGTACATAAAAATGGAATGATTTTAAATAACGGCATTTATAAAACAATTCTAAAATGAACAACTGAATAGCTATACTTTCATAGAACAAAATCACAGTATCTTGAACTTACCGTTCTTAAAAATAATAGAAAACAAAAATAAAGTTACAACATACACTTACCATATGACTTAGCCATTCTGCTTTCCAGAGAAAAGGAAAGATATGTAATACAAAAATTTGTATACAAACGTTCAAATGTGATAGCCCCAAACTGGAAACAACCCAAATGTCCACCAAAAGAGGAATAAACAAATTATGGGAAACAACCTAAGTATCCCTCAATGGATGAATGGATGAAGATGTAAAATATACATACACAACAGAATACCATTCAGCCATGAGAAAGAATATCCTGCCGTTTGCAATAACATGGATGGACCTTGAGGGCATTATGCTAAGTGAAAGAAGTCTGAGAAAGACAAATATTGTGTAATATCATTTAAATGTGGAATCTAAAAAAAGCCAAACTCATAGAAACAGACTAGGATGTTAGTTACCAAGGACTGGCTGGTGAGGGAAAAGGAGAGCTGTTGGTCAGAATATAAATTTCCAGCTATAAGACATATAAATTCTGAGGATTTAATGTACAGCATAGAGATTATAGTTAGTAATACTGTATTACACACTTCAAAGTTGCTAAGAGAGTGTATCTTAAATGTTCTCACCACGAAAAAGAAATGGAAATTATGTGACAGGATGCTGGTGTTAGCTAAAGCTATGATAATCATTTTGCAATATATAAATGTACCAAATCAACATTTATTGTACACTTTAAACATGCACAATGTTATATGTCAATTATATCAATAGAACTGGGCGGGGGACAAACTGTGGTATATCCATATAATGGAATACTTGGCAAGAATATGAAACAATGTGGATGATACTGAAAGTAATTATGCTGAGAGAAAGAAAGCCAGACAAAAAGAATGCGACTGCATAATTTCATTTACATAAAACTCTAAAAAATGAAAACTAAATTATAGTGATAGAAAGCAGATTGGTGATTGCTCAGGAATCTTGGTGTGTGGAAGGCCTGGAGAGGAGTAGGGGGAGTGATTATAAAGAGGTCTGAGGGAGTTTCTGGCAGTGATAGTTATCTTCACTATCTTATTGCGGTGGTGGCTTCACGGCATACACTTAAAACAAACCAAACAAATTGTAAACTTTAAATATGTACAGTTTATTTTATGTACCTCAATACATCTGTAAACAAAATATGAATTACATGTTTTCAATCTGAAATGCCTTTAACATTACTTACCTTCTTTGCACTCTTCTTTTTTCTTATCAGCCTGCTGTCTGGCCAACTGCCTATATGAAAAAATATATTATTCAAAATAATTGACATAATTTTAAATCCTATATTTCATAATACTACAAAGTAGGGTAAAAAGGTGTATCAGCTTAGAGAGTAAATACTCATAGGTACCTAAAAGCCTAAAAAACACTGAAAAATAAAAAGCTTTAGAATATCTATGCTTATGTCAGTTATGGCTAAACAAAGTCTGAGAACCCTGTTGTGAAATGCAATGATATATGTATTAACTCTTAAACAGAATTAATCAAATCAAAGTGTTACTTAAAACAAGAAATTATATCCTTAGCCTAAGTATTTAGGTATAGTTGAACTGTAATTATTGAGCATAAGACAGTGTGTTTTATACCACAGGGATATAGTGATCCCACATCCTTGAGATATTTATAACTATAAACAGAACTAATGTCCCTTAGCAATATGTTAATTTCCTTCTAAAAACATTTGCTGGCTACAATCTCTATATGACATGCATTATCATTCACATGCAGAAACAGTCCCATTTGTGAATCAGATATTTCACTTAAAAAACTGGCAGGCAGTACTGAAATTGGAAAGAATACTTTCCAAGGTTTTAAAAACACAAGTACCCTCCCCCCATATTTTTTCAAAAGCCACTGAGCAAACAAAACAGTATGTCTCATTAACTTATTTTTAGGGACTCAATTTTCCATACTTGGATAGCTACATCTATTAATCAACCTATGTGTCAAGCTATTTCCAAGTGGGCTGGTTATACACATGGGATTTCAAATGTGACACTTTAAAATAAAATGGAACCATCTTATCCAGAAGAGTCAAATCATGTATTCTCACAATGTAAGTCATCATTAATTCATTATCTCTTTTGTTAAGAACCAAGAACAAAATAAAAACATTTGAGCAATCTATCCACAGGTCAAGGCCTAGTTTGTTCATAGGCTCATAGACATTCCTCATAAAGGATCCCCTCCCTCCATACCATGTAGGTCTATACTTCTATAAACAAGGCCCCTATTAAATGCTAGGGACATAATGATTAAAGCAATGTTCGTTCTTTCTTTCTCTCTTTTTCTTTCTCTCTCTCTCTGCCCTTCCTTCTTTTTCTCTCTTTCCTTCTTGCCTGTAGGGGAATGGGAGCACCTTTCCCCTTACAGGGGTTGATAAACTTTTCCTTAAACGGGTGGGTAGCAAACACTTAGGCTTGTGAGTCATACAGTCTCTGGTCACACACAGCTTTAACATTGAAGCAGGGAAACAGCCATAGGCAGAACGATGGGTATGGCTGTGCTCCAGGGAAACTATTTACAAAAACAGGTGCCTGGACTTTTGTCAACCTCTGCAAATCTGATAAAAGCTATGGATCTTTTCTACCTAGAAAACTGCATACAGGGCGCCTGGGTGGCTCAGACGGTTAAGCGTCTGCCTTCGGCTCAGGTCATGATCCCAGGATCCTGGGATCGAGTCCCGCATCGGGCTCCCTGCTCCTTGGGAGCCTGCTTCTCCCTCTGCCTCTCTCTCTCTCTCTCTCTGTCTCTCATGAATAAATAAAATCTTAAAAAAAAAAAAAAAAGAAAACTGCATACACACATACAAATTTATACGTTATTTCAGAGGTTTCATGAGCTCCCTGAAAACTATGATTACTGGACCCTAGTTAGGAACTCCAGAACCAAAGAAATATAGATCCTGCCCTCAGGTACAGTTACTCAGATCTTTCTGTATTATTCTAACAGTTTTGGTCTCCTGGTCTTTGAGCCTCAGATAGAAAACAAAACGGATGGAGGGACACAGAAAGGAAGTAAGTAGAGATTACTATAGTCAGGCAAACTAGCAACGGCGAAAAGGGTCACCCTGATAAGTAGCAGGAAACTACATCAAGCAAAATTCAATAATACTGAGGGCTAGTTTATCTAAGTCTTATACAAACAGATCCTAATGTCATCACTATGTAAAATAAGTCTTTGTAATAATGATCTGAATACACAGATTATTTTTTAAGATAGAAGTTCTTCTCCACAGAAGACATATAAATGGCCAATAAGCACACGAAAAGATATTCTATGCTATTAACCATCAAGGAAATGTAAATCAGAACCACAAGGGATACTCTTACACCCATTAAATGGCTAAAACCAAAAAGACTATGACAAGTGTTGATGAGGATGTGGAGAAATAGGAACCCTCATGAGCTGCTAATGGGAATGTAAAATGGTACAGCTGCCTTAGCCAACTATTCAGCAGTTCCTCAATGTTAAAAGTTACCATCTGACCCAGCAATTCACTCCTAGGTATATACCCCCAATCAAAACCCTATGTCCACACAAAATTTGAACACCAATGTTCACAATATCATTCAAAATAGCCACAAAGTAGAAACAATCCAAATGTCCATCAACTAATGAGTGGATAAACAAAACATGATATATTTATGCAATGGATTCTTATTCAGCAAAAAAAGAATGAAGTGCTGATAGGTACTACAATAAAATGAACCTTCAAAACATCACACTGAGTGAAAGAAGCCAGATACAAAAGGCCATAAATGTGATTCCATTTATATAAAATGTCCAGAATAGCCAAATCCATAGAGACAGAAAGTAGATTAGTGGTTTCCAAGGGGCCAGTGGGGAGGGAGAAGGAGGTGGGAGATAATATAACAGGGTTTCTTTCTGGGGTGATGAAAATGTTCTGAAATTGGATAGTAGTGATGGTAGCACAATACTGTGAATATTCTAAAACCACTGTTCACCACTGTGAACTATTCTAAAATTGTGAATCTTATGGTATGTGAATTATATCTCCGTAAAGTTATTTAAAAACAACTGGGTGAATCAGTTGGTTAAGTATCTGACTATTGATTTCAGCTCAGGTCATGATCTCAGGGTTGTGAGATCAAGCCTGGTGTCAGGCTCCTCACTCAGGGTGGAGTCTGCTTAAGATCCTCTTTCTCCCTCTCCTTCTAATAAAAATAAAAATTAAAAAAAATTTTTTAAAGACAGCAATGCAATGTATTTTATTTTTTTTAATGTTTTATTTATTTATTCATGAGTCAGAGAGAGAGAGAGAGAGGCAGAGGGAGAAGCAGGCTTCCCGCCCAGCAGGGAACCCGATGCGGGACTCGATCCCAGAACCCTGGGATCATGACCTGAGCTGAAGGCAGACGCTTGACCGACTGAGCCACCCAGGCGCCCCGCAACTCAATATATTTTAAAAGGAATCAAATTTAAAAATACCATGTCACTCATCTTTAATTCTAGATTGAAAAAGCACTTAACACTCCTCTAATAGCTTTTGAGCATAAAGGCCAACACAATGTTTCATAAACTTAAGGTACATATACTTTTAAAGGTAAAGACTTGAAGGACTTCCAACATTAAATTTTTAACAGTTCTTTTTTAAAAAAAGATTTATTTATTTGAGAGAGATAGTGCACGTGAGAGTGAAAAGGGGGGAAGAGCTGAGGGAGAGAATCCTTAAGGAGACTACCTGCTGAGTGCAGAGCCCAACATGGTGCTTAGATACCAGGACCCCAGATCATGACCTGAGCGGAGATCAAGAGTCCAATGCTTAACTGAATGAGCCACCCAGGTGCCCCCCCAAACATTAAACTACTTATGACTATGTACAAGCCAAACTAGAGAGAGATTCATTTACATTTTATACAAATAAAATAAACCCAACAAAACCACTAACAAAAATATTAACATATGAGGTTTTGCTGAAATAAAATAGCCATTTGCTGTGTGAATGTGGTACAGACTGCTATCAGTTTCTCTTCAGTTTGGTACATTGTACATCATGTTTGTTGTGTATCATGACTTAATTCGTCCATTTCTCTGTATTTCAAGTGCTCCAAACCTTCATTTGAACAGCATGTCATGACATCACATCCATGGCTTCCTCTTCAACGCATCATTTATGTATCCAGGTCCGACTCAGTTTTTATCTCATGAACCTGAGCTAACTCAAGCAGTAGTACTAGCTGGGACCAACTTAGTTGTAAACACCAATGTAGGGCCTGAAATTTTATGACTGTTCTCTAGAAGGTAGCAATTTAGATGATCCAGAATGTTTACTTTTTCTTGAGATCATGAAATAAAGTTTAAAATTCTCACAGAGAATCCATAGGCCACTTTCCCCACCCCAAAAAGACTTCAAGTTTCAGAAATATTGGGGTAGCTTAAATTATATTTCATCAATTCTGTAAGTTGTACATTTCCCTCCATCTTAACATCTCTAATATTGGGATGTTTTAAAACTGATGGAATGTCTTAGTTTAACTTTCAGTGTTTTTTTTTTACCGTCTCATAAAACAATGAGTGTTTCAATTGCTGCTATCTTGGATCCCATGAAATAACAGTAGTAAACACACCATAAATAATGGATGAAATGATGCAAATTTTAAAATATATAATGAAAGACTATTTAAATAACAAAAAACAAACTTAAAAGGGATGATGTCACTTATCTGGAAAACCTGCTACACAAA
Organism: Mirounga angustirostris; assembly: GCF_029215605.1. Classification (NCBI taxonomy): domain Eukaryota; kingdom Metazoa; phylum Chordata; class Mammalia; order Carnivora; family Phocidae; genus Mirounga; species Mirounga angustirostris. Next base: position 16,977,583 of record NW_026991712.1, on the reverse strand, counting down.
ATAATCAAAGTCTACTTAAGAATAGGAGGGCCCTAGGGGTTTTTGGCTGGCTTGGACAGTGGAGCGTGTGACTCTTGATCTTGGGGTCATGAGTTTGAGCCCCACACTGGGTGTAGAGATTACTTAAATAAGTCTTTAAAAAAAAAAAGAGGAGGGTTCTAGTCTTGTTACTATGATGAGAAGAATTAATGTATAGAGCAATTATTTCATCAAAGAAATTTTATTCTAATTGGCACCCCCCGCATTTATGTCAGGCCCACCAAAGTGGGTGGAAAAGTCAAGGTTTTTTGCTAATTAGATTTAAATCTGCCCCAAACCAAAGAAATCCAAGTTCCCTGAGTTATCTAACTACCTAATTCACTAAAAATAATTCCTGGAGTATTAAAGTGGAATTCTCAGGGTTCTTGAGAAATGAAATTTAAATATGTATAAATCATCTAGTCCCCTTAGACAAGTAAAAAAAAACACCCATGTTCCACTTCCTATGTGAAGACTGCTTTTAGAAGTGCACCAACACACAAATTCATAAATGACTCAGAATTGATGAAATACTTGATAATGAGAATACTTGAAAATGATGAGAAAAATAACTATTTTGAATAAAGGCTTTGTATTAAGTATGAAGCAGAACCACATATCACAAGCAAGTTAAAATCACAAAGTCACACACTCAAGTAGTTACCAAGCAGCTTTGTCAGCTGCACTCACACATACCACAAATATTGTCTTTGAACAAGAAAATAAAAACAAACTGGATACATATTAAAATTTTAATTCAATAATATTTATTTGTGGCAATTTCATTTCAAATTACATTTTGCGACCCTGGAATCTTGATGATTGGGCAAGAATACACTTAAAAATTAAATGCAAATCCTAAATTACTTTAAAACTATTTTAAATTAGCATTCAACCATCTTGTTTTACCTTGTAAAATGCCTTCCATTAGCATGTTTCTCTGTTATTTCCATATTCTTATCAAAACTAGAATCTGAAGAATTCTGTGCATTTTTTCTCAAAGACCTTAAAGCACGTGTCCGGTGGTAGGTTTCAACTTCTTTAACTGAAGACCCATCCTTTAAGAAAAATGAGAAAGTGATCTAAGTTTTTCTTCAGTTAAAATCCCCAAGTTAAACTCCTCCTGAGAGTTTTCTTTGATTACAAGTTTGTAATAACTGCTTTTTGGGCAGCATCATTCTGTATCTCCCCAAGAAACAACAACAGTATTGAAACTAAATAATCATTTTATGATAAACACATTATCAGCAATGTCTATGAAATGGCTAATGTAAGATTTATTGATGTTTTATAGCTCTATTTCATAGCAAGTGGTCTAGTAAAGTTTTCCACCAATGACAAAAACTTGTAACAGTTCATAATACTAAATACTCCTTTATTTTAAGGCTACAGAAATTAGAAAAATACACAAACCATTGCCTGCCATGCAACCACTGGCAGCAACTGTAAAATAACTGGACCATCAGAATTGTAATTTGGGCTTGGATGATACAAAGGAATTACTACCATCTATTTCACAGTTTCACCCAGATGATGCAACACTTGAATTCAAAGGTTGTTTATGTATGTTAATCTGTAAAAACCACAGTGCTCTATGTGACTTTATTATTGCTCAACAGACTAGAGTTTCTGTTAGTGGCTTCTTTACGAGCTACAGAGGTTCTGTCATAAAGTATCTAAAAGTTCATACACATCTCTCTGAAATCATATAAAGGCTACTTTCACATAAAAAGAGAAGGTAAAAGTACCTAACAACTCTCTAATTACATGTCAAACTACTCTGAAAATTGACAATTTTTGAAAAACAGGGAGTATTTTTAAAAACCTGCCACATTAGTATACCCTCCCCCTAACTTAGTCTGGCTTTATACATTCATTTCATTTTGTGTTATCAGGACATTTTGTCATTTAATTTTGATTTGAGCAGAATATTTCGTTGGTTCACAAATAAAATAAGGATATTTAATCCACAAGGATTTGTGTTAAGAATTAGAGAGGTATTTCATAAAATATCAGTGATATGTATGGTTTGTTAATCACTTTTATCAGTGTACCTATATGTAAGGATATTTGAAAAGGGATTATCTACACTTTTAGGTAGGTGTATTATTTTTAAAATGAACACCTACATCTTAGATAGGTGTAGTATAACAAGACTTTCCAAGAAAAATTTTATGGGAATCTATTTCCAGATTCTTAACTTCCCTATGTACTTTTTCTTAAAACTGATTTGCCTGAGAAGGCATCCTCGTTCATTTACCTTTCTCTTATTTTACAAAAGAAAGTCACCTCTCTCACCCATTCTGAATCTTACTATTGTGGACTGACTCAAGGCTTTAAAAACCTTCCTAAAGCCAAACAAAGAAAAACACTAGTGTTAGGTGTTAAGAAACCGAATGACAAAGCTAGGCAACAAATCCTTTCCTTTGTGAGGTGGTTTCTAATTCTCTGCTTTCAACAAAATTGAAAGGAGACCTAATCAAGCAAAGAGACCATGAAAAATAATTTTGGCAAGTGTTTTTTGGCATATAACCCAGAAAAACTGAGTGGCACTGCTAAACTCCTTTCATTACTGTCTACTTATTTATATGAACAATGTTTCTTGGTGCTTACATTTATAAAACAATGGAACTGATGCCAAACACTGTCTTCAGCAATAAGATTCTTCCACAGATATATGAACTAATTGGGTGGGGGTGGGGGATTTCAATCACATGAAATCCCAATGAAATCTTACTGTTTCAGCATTTTTAATCAAAATAAGTATGCTTTTGTTGTTTGCATCAATTGAACATTATGTTATATTTTCTTAGAGCCTTGTGATCACAGAAAAGTGTAAAAAAAATCAAATTTTGTTTTACAAGTATGAAAGGATACTTAATAAATTACTTTTAAGTATAAAAATATATCAAGATAAAATGCTGAGGTTTACGTGAATTGGAAATACAAAGTAAAAGAGGAAAAAAAAGAACCAAGATAAAATTTCTGACTGCTAAAGGAGCATGTTTGTGTATTATGTTTTTAATGTTCCAAGACAGGTATCAAGTAACTATGGCTTTTCAATTCCAGGGGATAAAAAGACTGATGCAATAGTTTTATTTTTTAATGTCAACACTAAAGGATGACTGAAATGATCTCTTTTCTAACTATTTAAACCAATGGGGATGGGGTAAACCTTAGATAGCAAAATCGTTTTAAGGACAACCTTAAAAATGTACCAGAGAATACAGAGCTAAAAATTTAGACACTCTTAGAAGAAAACATAGGGGAAAACTTTCATTACATTGGATTTGGCAAAGATTTCTTAGATATGATACTGAAAGCACAGATAATGAAAGAAAAAATAGATAAGCTGGACTTATCAAAATTATAAACTTTTGTGCCAGGGACACTATTCACAGAGTGAAATGGAAACCCATGGAATAGAAGATATTTACAAATCATATATCTGACAAAGGATTGATATCCATAATATATAAAGAACTCCTATATTTTAGCAACAAAAAATGGGCAGAAGACTTGAATAGACACTTCTTCAAATAATATATACAAATGGCCAATAAACACACGAAAAGATGCCCAACATAACTAGTCATAGAGAAATACAAAATCAAACCCACAAATGAGATGTCACTTCACACTGTTAGGATGGCTATTATAAAAAAGAGAAAATAAGCGTTGGCAAGGGTGTGGAGAAACTGGAACCCTTGTACATTGCTGGTGGGAATGCAAAATGGTACAGCCACTATGAAAAATGATATGGCAATTCCTCAAAAAATTAAACAGAATTACCGTATGATCCAGCAATCCTACTTTTGGGTATATACTCAAAAGAAATGAAAGCAGACATTTGTATACTCCTATTCATAGCAGCATTATTTACAATGGCCAAAGGCAGATGCAATCCCAATATTCGATAGATGAATGGATTAAAAAACTATGGTACTTACAGTAGAGTATTATCCAGCCTTAAAAAGGAAGTAAATTTTAACACACTAATACAACAAATATGAAACTGAAGACATTATGCTAAGTGAAATAAGCCAGTTATAAAAGGACAAATATTGTATGTTTCCTCTTATATGAGGGTCGAGGGTAGTCAAATTCATAAAGACAGAAAGAAAGGTAGTTGTTAGGTGCTAGGAGGAGGGAAAAATGGGGAATTATTTAATGGGTACAGAGTTTCAGTTTTGGAACATAAAAATTCTGGAGATGGACAGTGATGATGGTTGCAGAACAAAATGAATGTACTTCATGCTATAGAACTGTACACTTAAAAATGGTTAAAATGGTACATTTTATATTATCTACAATTAATTATTACAATAAAAAAAGAAAGTAAATGTCACCATATTCCTGGGGATAATAAAAAAGGTTTGTCTACAAGGGAAAAAAAAAGGGGTGCTAACTATCGGGAAAAAAAATTCCCTGGAAAATCTTGGAAGATTTAATTATATAAGTGGTATGAGTGAATCTTTGATTTGCATAGTGAGTGGCTTCGTTCATACTCTCTAAATTAGTACTAGGCATCAAGAAAAGCTTTCCTTAACTGTGTGGACAAAAAACAAAACAAAACAGGTTTGTTGGGAATCACCTATATAGAGGTACACAATGGGAAGTTTTAAAATAACAACTTTCAAAAATATTTCTTATAAATGCAATATAAAAATAAAAGCAATACATGCCCATTATAATTGGAAAAATGAAGAAATGCACAACGATGAAAATGTCACTCTTAACTCCAGCTACCCATGACAACCACTGTTAACCTTTTGGTACATAAACTATTCTTTTCCTATGCAATCATATTCCCATGACTTTTAAATTGGGATATTTATGTTTTGTAACTTTTTTCTAGTAATACAAAACATTTCCCCATGCCATCAAATCTTCTAAAAATCTTTTAAAATGAATGACTAGGGGTGTCTGGGTGGCTCAGTCGGTTAAGTGGCTGACTCTTGGTTTAGGCTCAGGTCATGATCTCAGGGTTGTGGGATTAAGCCCCACCCCCCATGGGCTCTACACTCAGCAGGGAGTCTGCTTGGGATTCTCTCTCTCTCTCTCCCTCTGCCCCTCCCCCTGCCCACTCACTCTCTCAAAATAAGTAAATGAATTGTTTTAAAAATAAAATGAGGGGCGCGTGGATGGCTCAGTCGTTAAGCATCTGCCTTCGGCTTTAAGAATAAATTAAATTTATTATTAATTTAATAAATTAAAAAAATAAATAAATAAATAAAATGAATGGCTAGTATTTGTTACTACATGAATCAATTTAATAAATTGCTTAATGTATATTTAAATTACCTGTAATTTTTTTGTGTTATAATACCTCTAGATGAATTATCCTGTATACATCTGATTTCGTAAGGAAACTAGCACAGTTATTAAAACAAAGTCACATTTTAATATAGCTTTTCTTTTTTTTTTTTTTTAAAGATTTTATTTATTTATTTGACAGAGAGACAGCGAGAGAGGGTACACAAACAGGGGGAGTGGGAAAGGGAGAAGCAGGCTTCCTGCTGAGCAGGGAGCCCAATGCGGGGCTTAATCCCAGGACCCTGAGACCATAACCTGAGCCGAAGGCAGTCGCTTAACCGACTGAGCCACCCAGGCGCCCCTTAATATAGCTTTTCAAAATAATTCTCAAGAGGTTAAGTTAAATGTCAACTGGTAACAGTAATTAACACTGGATGACAGAAATGAGGACTTTCACTTTCTATTTACATTTTTTCAACATGCATTACTAGAAAGAATTTTCCTAAGAAGTAAAAAACAAAAGAGAAAAGATACTTAATCTGAAAACTAAACCTGGAGATGTAGTGTCCTCATTTATTCTTTTGCTAAAATCTACTTAAATATTGAGAGCACTGACAGTTCTTCAAAAGTGGAGTTTTAAAAGAGGAAAAAATATATTTTGTTAGATTTTTAAGTCTCTTATAATCTTTCAGAATCAGTAAGTTAGTAGACAAGAAGCAACTAGAGTACAAAAGCTTTTCCCCAAAGTAGACACAATTATATAATAGAAATATACTAATACATTGTTTTCCCACAAAAAACCAAGCTTATCGGGCACCTGGGTGGCTCAGTTGGTTAAGCAACTGCCTTCGGCTCAGGTCATGATCCTGGAGTCCCTGGATCGAGTCCCGCATCAGGCTCCCTGCTCGGCAGGGAGTCTGCTTCTCCCTCTGACCCTCCCCCCTCTCATGTGCTTGCTCTCTCTCATTCTCTCTCTCTCAAATAAATAAATAAATCTTTAAAAAAACAAAACAAACAAACAAAAAACCCACCAAGCTTATCGAAGCTTTAAATTCATTAAAAAAAAATATGTATGTGGGTCAACTGGTTGAATCAATTCAAGTATCAATCCAACATATGAGGTGTAAACAGGATATTTTAAATCACAGTTAAATATGCATCCAGACATAGGGTTCCTTGAAAACTTGATCAGAATATTCTAACCCAGTACAAGCTGTGATACCTCTCCTTAGCTTCATCTTTAATTCACCATGGATCTATTCCACAAGCTTCAGCAATTTGATTTGTACCTCTACAGCTCTTACAATAGCCCCAAAACTATCTCCCAAAAGTGAAATCCAACGGCCTCTGCTCTACCTCATTGATTGCTATGCAGCTGATCACTCCCTTCTTTAAATGCTTTGATCCTTTGGTTCACATGATACTTTGATACTTTTTTTTTTTTTTGGTTTGGGCATTTTATTTGGAAGTAGTGTTTCAAAACAACTCCCCAAAACTTATTTAACTCATGTGATAACATGGTAGAGTTTTGTATAAAAAGGAGAGAACCACCATGTCATACTTACTAAGGCTTGCACACAGCTCAGTGTTGATGCAAGCATACTGGGCATAGTGATGTGAGATACGCATTTTCCTTTCAAATATTCACATGATACTTTTTAAAAAACATAATTCATCCTTAAAATATAGCCATTACATCAGATCTTTTTTTTTCTTTTTGTTTAAAGATTTTATTTATTTGACAGAGAGAGACACAGCGAGAGAGGGAACACAAGCAGGGGGAGTGGGAGAGGGAGAAGCAGGCTTCCCTTGGAGCAGGGAGACTGATGCAGGGCTTGATCCCAGGACCCAGGGATCATGACCTGAGCCAAAGGCAGACGCTTAACACCTGAGCCACCCAGGCACCCCTACCTCTGATCTTCTTAAATATATTTGTGTTATGTTTTCTATTCACCTTCAAGAATTCACCTACCAGTTTTATATAGGTGACTCCCAAAGATATACAGTCCTAATCTCTCACCAAACTCTGGCATATTCCTAATGGTCTACTGCTCACCTCTTTAGCTGGAAACAACACTGCCTTCCCTCTCTCGTATCTAAACAACTCTCAGACCCCTTGCAATATTATTTGGCATTTTTTTCTCTGTTCCTTCTAGAATCACTTTAAGTTAGCCTCTAGTTTTCTCTACTTTGGTCTATTGAGATAATAGTGTACCAATTAAGAGCCCAAACTCTTAACGACAGACTGCCTTGGATTGATTCTTGGCATGTCAAGAATCATGTAGAGCTGTACAATCCTGTCCAAGTTACATAAAGTCTCTGTGCCTTGACTTCCATATCTGCAGTGAGGATAATAATAATAGTTACTTAAGGGGTGCCTGGGTGGCTCAGTCATTGAGAATCTGCCTTCAGCTCAGGTCATGATCCCAGGTTCCAGGGACTGAGCCCCACATCGGGCTCCCTGCTCAGCAGGAAGTCTGCTTCTCCCTCTCCCACTCCCCCTGCTTGTGTTCCTGCTCTCGCTAACTCTCTCTCTCTGTCAAATAAATAAATAAAATCTTAAAAAAAAAACAATAGTTACTTAATAAGGCAAATGTGTTATGTGTACATTAGGTACCATGCCTGGTACACAGCAAGTGCTATATAATTGGTAGCTATCAATATTATAATCTTTTAACTGGTCTTCCAAGCTCTACATTTGTTGACTATAATCCATTTTAAACACTATTTCGTCAGATCCCTATTCTAAAAGTTGCAACTTCTAAGCATAAAATCAACGGCCGGTCTTTAACACAAACTGACAAAAATGGACTACTTATTATTACATAAAAACAAGTACACACTTGAATTCAGAGCAGCCATGTCACTCAACTTCGGATGCAACAGTCACAGCAATATGTCAAAATATCCCTATTTATGCTTTGTGATAATTTACTAAGTTGGACACTTCTCATTTTTCTGTGTTGTGTTACACACCAAGTTTTAAAGAATCTCCCATATGTTGTACATTTCAGTGTCATTTACAGTACTTTTCAAACTTTTAAAGTAGACAACTTAAAAAAGTACCTTCTACATACCACAGCATATTTTATTTTACCTAACATATAGAAAAGTAAAAATGTATGTAAACACAACGTAAAAGTAATGTACACTCATCATCCCACTACTATCCATGAGACACTATTCCGTACTATTAGCATGAGAACAACCCTAAATTTAATGAATCAAAGAACAGCACAGAAATAGGCAATGGCTAGTCTGACTCTCGAAGAAAAAGAACCACAGAAGAGGCATCTGAATGGATGAAAATGCTAGATCTTGTGATCCAATTAGGATGAAAATAAAAGTTTAAGAAACAAACAAACAAAAAACAAATTTAAAACAAAACTTCAGGGAACCCATACAAATTAGGAGGAAAAACCAAAAAACAAAAACAAGTAAATCCTTAAGCCCAGCTGATTGAGAACATATTCAAAATGTAAAGGTAGAAAGAGGTTAATAAATACGTGACTATAAGTACCTTCAGAAATCGAATATAGGGTCAGCTTCCCAGATGAGATAAAGAAAAATCCAAGTTAACAAATTAACATGAATAAATTTAACCATCTTTAAAAGTAACTTACCCTAAAAAATTATCTGTCAATAAATATATAGCTGAGGAGATAAGAATACCTAAATACAATCAGGGTGATCAGGAGTTAAGTTTCTGAAGTGCATGACTGATGTAAAAAGCAAGCTGTAATTAAATCAAATGTATTGAATGTAAGTCCCCAAATTAGAAAATATTCCAATCACAAAGGTATGTTTCATTTTTGGTATTGGTGGGCTTTGACAGCATGAATACATTACCCCTCAGGGCTATCCGTTTCTTTTGATCCAATCCAATGCTAAGTAACCCTTTGATTATAATTTGGTCTATGGAGAATTTATAGAAGACAGAAGTACTATGTCTCAAAAAGTTATAATCCCTACTGGAAATCCTAGCCTGGGGGAAAAAAAAAATCCCTTTCACCCTACAAAATCCATCTTAGTGCTAACTGCTCAGCCACCACATACCCCTGATATGGCAAGAATGGCAACTAGTCTCAGTATTTTGACATGTTAGTTCTCTGCTAGACTAAGTCCCTTTAGCGCAAGGATAGTTAACAACGAATATTTATTATACACCTATTAAACTCTAGGCTCTATTCTAGGTCCTAGAAATACAATACCGAACAAAAGGTCAAAATCCAGAATAGAGAGTTACATTCTGACTTAGGGAGAGAGAAAATATTTAAAAAGTAGGAATTTAATAGAACATGTAAGAAGGTGATAATAAGGAAGCACAAAGCAGAGTAAAGAGGCATGTCAATGAGAATGATCTGTAATTTTAAATAAGGTGGTTAGGGTAAGCATCACTGAAAAGGTGAAGTTTTAGCAGACTTGAAAGAGACAGATTCCTAGGTTCTCCTAGGTAGAACCTGGAGCTCTATCACTTATTATAAAGGTAAATTTGAGCACGTTATTTAGGTCTCCATGTCTCAGTTCCCTCACCTGCAAAACAAAGATGATCATATCTACCTCATAAGATTAGGAGGATTAATAATTATGAAATTCTCGGAAAATGTTACATACTATGAGTTCTGAGATTTTATAAAACTTAAAAATGTAGGGGCGCCTGGGTGGCTCAGTCGTTAAGTGTCTGCCTTCGGCTCAGGTCATGGTCCCAGGGTCCTTGGATCGAGCCCCACATCGGGCTCCCTGCTCGTCGGAGAGCCTGCTTCTCCCTCTCCTACTCCCCCTGTTTGTGTTCCCTCTCTCAGTCAAATAAATAAAATCTTTAAAAAAAAATTTAAAATGTAAAAGGTAAATAGGAATGAATCATGCAGATATTCAGGGGAAGAGTATTCCCAACAGAGGGGAGAAAAGTACAAAGGCCCTGGTATTCAAGCAGCAGCTAGACCAATACAGCTGGAATAGACTAGGTTTTGCAAAAGGGAAAATGGAAGAGGATGTCATCATAAAGAGAAAGGGGCATAGGGCTACTCCCAAACTTTTCAACTTTTACTCAGAGATTTTTGAGCAGAGGAGTGATCAACTGTTCCTGACTTTTATAAAGATCTCTGTAAGCTATACTGAAAACTGACGGTTGTGGAAGGGGATCATTATATAGAAGGGTGGAAAACCAGGAGGCCAGTCAAGAATCCGTTTTAACAACCTAGGGAAGAGATTATGGCTTAGACCAGCATGGCAACAATGGAGGATCTGAAAAGTGGTCAGATTCCAAATATACTTTGAAAGTAGAGCCAAGAGGGGCGCCTGGGTGGCTCAGTTGGTTAGGCGGCTGCCTTCCGCTCAGGTCATCATCCCAGGGTCCTGGGATCGAGCCCCGTGTCAGGCTCCCTGCTCAGTGGAGAGCCTGCTTCTCCCTCTGCCTGCTGCTCTGCCTACTTGTGCGCGCTCTCTCTCTGTCAAATAAATAAATAAATAAATAAATAAATCAATCAATCAATCTTAAAAAAAAAAAAAAAGGTAGAGCCAACAGAATTTGCTAATACGAAATGAGAGAAGAGTCAGGACGACTCTCAGGTTTTTGGCCTGAAGAAATGGAAAGATGCGACTGGGCATTAAAACTGACTGTGGTCTTAACTGCTGACAATGACTGAGTCCTAACTATATGCCAAGTGTTCAGGTCATCTCCTTACAAGCATGATCACATTTAATCCTCACTACACATGTGGTATCACCTCTTTTAACAACTGTAGATTATTGGTAAGCTGAGATTCAAAACTAAGAGTTGTTTTAAGCGCCTATGTTACTTAATCAGTGCTCAATACATCATTATAGTCATAGGATCTAGCACTGTCCAGAAGGTAATAAATATTCAATAAATATTTATTGACATAATTAGATTTTCTGAACATAGGTTGTTAGTAAGTCAAGGGACCTGAGTTCAGTGCAGAAGTGTCTGGCCTCCTCAGATCTCAATCTCAACATGTGATCCTGAAAGTCAGGAAATTATTATTTTTTCAATTCAGAATCACAATTGCAGAGATCAAACAGACTTTTTCACTCCCTTCAGTAGAAGAGCAACTAGTACAGGGTGCCTACAAAAGATACATACAACTAATTTCATATAGTGATCACTCCCTGAACTGTTTCGTCACTCTTTCCCCCTTGGCCTCTCATTCTGACTTCCCACTTCCTAACCCTCTCTCCGGTCCTATTTTTCTCAGCCCCATGCCTACCCTCAAAGAGAACTAGACTACTTCCTGCTGCCTTAACTTTTCTAGTGTTGCTTCAACTTCTCCAGCCTTTTGTTAACGCTGTCTCCTCCACCTGTGCCCCTTTCAGCAGCTGCGGTAGGGAGGTGGAGGGACTCCCCCCGCCCCGCCCGCCAACCTCCCGGCCTTAACTATACAATCAAAAAATCCAATCTGTACTTCAGACCTAGAGAGAGAAGCAATTCTTTCAAGACTTTACTGCTCCACCCCCTTGGAAACTTCCCCTATAGACATTGTTTATAATTAAAGCATGATATAAGAGAAAGGGAAAGGTTTTGGAGGCAGAGGATCCAAGTTCCAATTTTAGATCTAGCCCTCACTGGCTACTTTGAGTCCATTTTTTCGTCTGTAACATAGATATCATAACTATCTACTCTCATGGAACTATTAACGAGGCTTAAGTGAAGAAGGTGTACGTGAAATGTTGGTCTCCATCTCTCCACATTATGCAACCTGGTATTATTCACGGCGCTCTTATTACCGAACCTCTCTGGATCGCAAATGAAGGTCAGGGAACCTGAATTACAACCTTTCTATTCCCGTGGCTCCTAAAACATCTATCTCGCATCCAGTAGGGAGTCAGTAAACGTGGGCTGCTCTCGATAGATGCGAACCTAGGGCAGGAGCCTGGGAGATAGGGAGGTGTGTGAGATGGGGGTGGGGCAGCCGACAAACCAAGATTCCAGAGGGCTTCGGTTTGCTCTTGCGTGAAACGAGGTAGTAACGAACTGCCTAGCCCTCTTCCAGACTGACTACCTGATCTCTTGCCCCCACCCACACCCCTTTGGGCTCCGATCTTAGGAAACCTTCCATCTTACTTGTCCTCGACAACACTCCTCCCAACCTCCCCCCACCCCCACCCCCCACCAACTGTCACCCGGACCGCACCGCCCACCCTCAGGCCCCACCCGGCCAACACGCCGCGGGCAGTCCCGCAGGCCCGGCCCGAGGGGCCCGCCCCAGGCCGGTACTCACGCCCGCGGCGGCTACGGTGACGGCGGACTGCTCAGCGACACGGGCCGAGCGGAGCCGCCTCCGGCCGATCTGCTCCAGGCTGAGGAACTCGTTGGACAGGTCCAGAGGGTCCGTGGCCGAGGAGGCGGAGTGGCTGTGTAGCTCCAGGCTGCTGCGGAGGACCACCATCTTCCCTGCCTCCTCGCCCGGCGTCCGCGGCGGGAGACGGGCTCGAGGACGACCGACAGCCGCTCAGGCTCTTCCGCGCTCCGAATTCTGGCGCCACTAGCTCCGCGCCAGCGGCCGCAGCGCGCGCACCCGGAATCCCTCCGCCGCCTGTCCCGCCCACGCCGCGTCCCTACAACGGCCGGCTCGAAACTTTTCGCCCTTCTGCCGGGCGAAGGACTTCGGGTTGAAGTTGACGAGGACCTGCATCGACAGTGACCAGGACCTGAGCGGACAGTGGCGGGAGAACGCTGACTTCTTTTTCTTATATAGTTCCGGCTCGCTGAACTCGGCGGAGGGAGACGATGGGTAGAGAGAAGAGGTCCCGTTTGGAATTTTGGCGCGTGGCTGTCGGGGGGGGGGGGCAGGGAGGCTCCTGCCTGCTCTGATTGGCTGGCGGGGGCCTGGCGCCTCCTCCCAGCCCCGCCCGTCCCCTGCCTTCAGCTTCCCGCCACGCAGGATTCAAATGCAAAATGCTGAGTCCTTGACTGGAGCGGGATAAAGCACTTGGCTTTAGGCAGGTTTTGACTTTGATCCTTAAGAGCTTTTCACGGATAGCTTAACCAAAACAATTTACCTATCAAAAGAAAACAGAAAGGGACCTAAAAGTGACCCTGCAGAGTACCATAGTTAAGGGTTCTGTACCCATCGCTGCCGTATCCGTGTATACGATCCTGAGCAAATTACTTACCTTACCCGGTCTTAATTTCCTCATCTGTAAATTAACTGTAATAATAATAATAATCCGAATACCTACGGCTCCAAGATATTATACCTTAGAACCGTGTCTGCACATAGTAAGAGCTCAATAAGTGTTTGCTACTATTAAAGAATTACAGGAAATGGCTTCTCTAAGATACAGCAGTTACTTGACTACTTTGAAATAGATAACATGCTGAATGATCAGAATGTGAGGGGAGTTCTAGTGAAACTGAAATAAGCTTTATTGATTTGGACAACTACATTTCCTTAATTCGACATTTATTAAATATTTATTGAGCATCTATTATGTGCCAGGCAGTATTCTCAACACTGGGGATACAGCAGTGAATAAGAACAAAGTGCCCTTATGGAACTTAAATTCTGGTGGAAGGAAAAAGACAATAAATGAAAGAAATGTTTATTATCATAAGTGTTGAAGAGAAATATAAAGTAGGGAAGGGGAGAGGGAAGCCTGCAATTTTAAACAGGATGATTAGGGAAGGTCTCTCAGATAAATGTAAGCAAAGACCTAAAGATGTTAGGTATATTTGGGATAAGAAAGAAGCAAGCAGAGGGAAGGGGAGGACAGGGAGGCTAATGAGACCAACAAGGAAAGAGCTTCTAGGAGTAGATCCTGCAGGGCTATGGGCCTCAGCTTTAAGGTTTTCTGCTTTTTAAAAAAATTTAAATTCAATTAATTAACATATAGTGTATTATTAGTTTCAGAGGTAGAGTTTACTGATTCATTAGTTGCATATCACACTCGGTGCTCATTACCAAGTGCCCTCCTTAATGCCCATCACCCAGTTACCCCATCCCCCTACCCACCTTCCTTCCAGCAACCCTGTTTGTTTCCTAGAGTTAAGTCTCTGATGTTTTGTCTCCCTCTCTGATTTCCTCTTATTTTTCTCACCCTTCCCCTATGATCCTCTGTTTTGTTTCTTAAATTCCACATATGAGTGAGATCATATGATAATTGTCTTTCTCTGATTTACTTATTTAGCTTAGCATAATCCCCCTATTTCCATCCAGACCGTTACAAATGGTTAAGATTTCATTCTTTTCTTTCAAGATTTTATTTATTCATTAGAGAGAGACAGAGAGAGCACAAGTTGGGGAGAGGCAGAGCTCAAGGGAGAAGCAGGCTCCCTGCTGAGCAGGGAGATGGATGCAGAGCTCGATCCCAGGACCCTGGGATCATGACCTGAGCCGAAGGCAGATGCTTAACCAACTGAGCCACCCAGGCGCCCCAGATTTCATTCTTTTCGATGGCTTGAATAATATTCATTATTCATTTTATATATATATGGACATCCCGGCTCTTTCCATATTTGGCTATTGTGGACATTGCTGCTATAAACATTGGGGTGCAGGTGCCCCTTCGAATCACTATGTTTGTATCCTTTGGTTAAATACCTAGGAGTGCAATTGCTGGGTTGTAGGGTAGCTCTATTTTTAACTTTTTGAGGAACCACCACACTGTTTTCCAGAGGGGCTGCACCAGCTTGCGTTCCTGCCAACAGTGTAGGATTCTTCCCCTTTCTCCTCAACATGTTGTTTCCTGACTTGTTAATTTCAGCCATTCTGACTACTTTTTATTAGAACTGAGGTGAAAAGACAGCACAGGGTTTTGAATAGACGAGTGACTCTTTCTGGGTGACTTCTTCAAAGAATCCCTCTGGCCGCTTCATGGAGAATGCAGTATTTGGGTTTATATATACTAAAAAATAATCTTGTTTATCTTAACTTCAATTTCAACTGGGTGTCTTTGTATTTTTATTTGCTAAATTTGGCAACCCTAGTTAGGAGGCCACTGCTGTTGTTCAGGCAATAGATGATGGTGACATGGGCCAGTGTTCGAGCACTGGAGGAAATAAATGGTTGAATTCTGGATGTATTTGGAAGAAAGAGCCAAGTGAATTTGCTGATTATTTGGATTAGGTGTGAAAGAAAGAGAGCATCAAGGATGACTCTATTTTATTTTACCTTTTTTTTTTTTTTTTTTTGCTTGAGCTAATGGAAAGGGACGCTGCATTTAACTGGGATGGAGAAGGTTATGGCCATAGCAAGTTTGGAGGGAATGTGAGGAATTCTTTTCGATACACATTTAAGATACACAAGTTATTATATGTGTCTGTACTTCAAATTTGGCCTTTTAAAAGGTTTTCAAACATGTATGCAGTATTGTATTACCGCAGTGGTATTTGTAATATCAAAAAACTGAAAACAACTTGAATGTTCCTCAGTGAGGCTTCACTTAAGAAGGATACTATACAGGGGCGCCTGGCTGGCTCAGGCGATGGAGCATGCAACTCTTGATCTCAGTTCGAGCCCCACATTGGGTGTAGAGATGACTTAAAAAAATAAAATCTTAAAAGAAGGATGCTATACAGTCATTAAAAATTATGATGTAACTGTGTTAATTTAATTATATAAAAAATTGGGCCCAATGCATCATAACTTAAGAAACTACAAAGAAATAAGTATCATACCATTCCATCTTTGTTTTTAAAAAAATACATGTGTATACTCATATTGGAAAAAACCCAGACTAGACTATAACAAAACGTTGATGGTTAATTTCTAGCTGGTAATACTATGGTTGTTGTGTCATTTCTTTGTACTTGTCTCAATTTTTCTGATTTTTTTTGCATTAAATATGTGTCATGTTTACAGTAGGAAAAAAAAAGCTTTAAAGTGATTGTTTACCTAATATAAGTGGAAAAGGAAAGAACAATATTTAGGTTAGCATAGTCTACCCTTATGATATGTGCACTTTTCTTTATGCATGTTATACTTCAAAAAAATTATAAAAAGAACTTCTACCCAAAAGGCATATGCATTTGTGATTTTGTTAGATATTACCAGATTGACCTCCACAGAAGTTATAGCAGTCATTTTAGTTCTTTTAAAATAAGAAAAGACAAAGAAATTTTAGACCACCAAGGGACAGAGACAGCCAAAGGGTTTTCTTTGTTCCTTTATTCTCTCTCCAACAATATTAAGAATAACCACACTGGCTTCAGCCTTTGGTTGATATGGTGGGTTGAATTGTGTATCCTGATGGGATATGTCCAAGTCCTAAACTCTGACACCTGTAAATGTGACCTTATTTGGAAACAGGGTCTTTGCAGGTGTAATTAAAGACTTTGAAATGAGATCATCCTGGATTTATGGTAGACCCTAAACACAATGACTAGTGTCCATATAAGAGAAAGGAGAGGGGTGTTTGACACATAAAGAGATACAGAGAAGAAGGGAATGTGAAGATGGAGGCAGAAATTGGAATGATGCATCTCTAAGCCAATGAATGCCAAGGATTGCTGGCAACCTCCAGAAGCTAGGAGAGAGATACAGAACAGATTCCCTCAGAGCCTCTGGAAGGAACCAACCCTGCTGACACCTTGATTTCAGACTTCTGGCCTCCTGAGAATAAATTCCTGGGTTTTCTTTCTTTCTTTTTTATTTTTAAAGTCGCTTAGTTTGTAGTAATTTGTTACAGCAGCCTTAGGAAACATGGGTTGGTGTGGAATTGGTCTTTGGCAGGTATTTCTTTCCTTTTAGTTTTAGCTATTGTAGATAGGAATTACTTGATTTAGGAAAAAAGGAGCAGAGGAAACTGAGGTTCTTTCCCATAGCCCCAGACTACTTACAGAGGATCAAGTGTTTTTACCTCAGGTGTGACAGAAAAGAGGGCTGAGGTAAGAGCTAAGCGTAATTCCATTACCTCATTTGAATGAGGTTATAGGTGGGTCCCTTTCTGTTCTTTGGTAACAAGTATAGAAAGTAAACATCAACTTGGACAGGGATTTCTTTCAGGAATGTTGTAATTGTGACCTTACTTAAATACAATAGCTAATCTCATTGATCTCTGTCAAAAGAAAAAAAAACCTTAATCACATGGAAGTTGGGGGGGTCATAGTTGCCATTTGCTGTTTTTTTAACTACTCTGAATTTAAACAGACACCTCTCCTATTTGAGAGATTTTCTTTTTGACTGGGTTTGGGTTAAGCAGGGTCCTACCTCCTTTGATGGAGTCCTACAGGGACAGACTTTATTTCCCTGTTAACATGGTAACCAGGACTCAGGCACGTGACCTCAGCTCAGTCAGTGGACTGCTCCCACCTCAAACATTCATTGCCTCTTGAAGGAGTGACCCAAAGATGCAGGGGCAGAGGTTATTCATGGAGGCAGCAGCAGATGGTACAGAGGTAGTGGGGGGCATCGATGGTGAAATTCTAGCCAGCTGATTCTTGGAATTTTGGAGAATTAGATCAGTGTGACCTGGCTGTGCTTCCTCTCCTCCAAGCCCTGCCCAACCTTCCTCCTTCCTCTCCGTCCAGTAAATTTGATTTCCTGTTTAAGTTAGTCAGAGATGGTTTCAGTTGTTTGCAACCAAGAATTCTGCCTGGTATAGAGGCTTCAGGTCAGAGGGAAAATTTTACCGATGGTTTCCTAGAATGGACATTGACAAAAAGAATGTTGGGGGGCATGTGAGACAGATACCCCTCTCAGATCAGGATGGAGGGTTGGGAGAGAGGGTATGTGGGCACAGGAAGTGAGCTGGGAAGAGATGCCATAATTTTGTGATGTGGTTTTCAGACTTTCTCTCTTTATCAGCCTCCCCTGAATATACTTCAATTTCTCAGTTTTTCCATGTAAGGTATGGTACACAGCCCTGAGTCTAATACCACAGATACAGGGTCTCCCATACAGAGGGCCCACCCCATTCTAAGTAAGATGAGTAATAACATTATTACATTCCAACCCAGCCCAGCTTCTCACCTCTAATGGCAAGGTGCCCCCCCGCAACCAGCTCCCATTGTATATTGCTATCCTAGCACTTTATATTGAAATTATCCCTTTAGGGGCACCTGGGGAGCTCAGTCTGTTGAGCATCTGACTCTTGATTTCAGCTCCGGTCATGATCTCAGGGTCCTGGCATTGAGCCCCACATCAGGCTCCATGCTCCCTGCGCCCTCCCCCCTCCCATGCTCTTTCTCTCTCTCTCTCTCAAATAAATAAATTAATAAATAAATCTTTTTAAAAAAGAAGTTATCCTTTTAACACAGGAAAGTAGTAATCAGACATGCAAATTAAAATAATAATGGGAATGCTAGAGTGGGGTTTTTTTTTGCCTAGTTTTTGTTTTTTAATAATAACAATGTGATATTGAGGTATAGGCCCATTTCTTTCTTTCTTTTTTTTTTTTTAAGATTTTATTTATTTGACAGAGAGAGAGACAGCGAGAGAGGGAACACAAGCAGGGAGAGTGGGAAAGGGAGAAGCAGGCTTCCCGCCAAGCAGGGAGCCCGATGCGGGGCTCCATCCCAGGACCCCGGGGTCATGACCTGAGCCGAAGGCAGACGATTAACGACTGAGCCACCCAGGCACCCCTAGGCCCATTTCTTAAAAGCAATATAGCAACAAGTATCAAGAGACCTGGAAAATATTTAAAACAATTGGCTCAGGAATTCCACTTCTAGGACTCTACCCTAACATAATAATCAGCAGCATGGACCAAGATTTGCATACAAAATGTTGACTGCAGCTTTATTTATAATAGTAGGATCTGAAAACTAAATATACAAAAGTAGGGGAAAAGTTAAGTGAACCATAGTCTGTCCATGCAGCTCTTTATTAGTGTTGATAAATTTGATTTTTAAAGAATTTTTTTATTTAAAAAATTTGTTATTAGAAAGTAATACAGTTGACCCTTGAATAACATGGAGCTCTGGGACGCTAATACCCGTGCTGTCTAAAACCTGCATATAATTTTTGACTCCCCCAAAATATAACTACTAATAGCCTAGTATTGACCGGACACATTACTGATAACATTAACAGTCAATTAACACTTATTTTGTACGTTGTATGTATTATATACTATACACCATATTCTTACAATAAAATAAGCTAGAGAAAAGAAAATGTTATTAAGAAAACCAGAAGAGAAAATGCATTTACAGTACTGTAAAAAAAAATGTGTGTAAGTAGACCCACGCAGTTCAAACCTGTGCTGTTCAAGGGTCAACTGTAAGTGTAAAAAAGGCAGTACAGAAACATAAAAAATAAAGGTACAAGTTGCTCTGTGTGATTGCTATAGAAAAGGGAGTTTTCTCTTTCCACTGGGGTTGCCAAGCCTGGAAAATATGAATATGGGGCTGCCAACGGCCATCCTCCCCACAGCAGGAAGTGAAGTCATCTCTGGATGAAGCCAAGCACTGAGAAGCAGTCTGAGAGCTGGGGAGAAAGAAGGCCTGGGGAAGTGGGTTCTGCTTCTGGTCCCTTGAGATCCCGGGTTCTGCAGCTCATCTTTTGATTCTGAGAGCCACTTCAGCGTCTTTCCCATTAAACGAGCTAATAAACAGCCTTTCTGCCTTGACTTCTAACTGAATGAGTCATGACTAATACCAGGCCAGCTGCTTTGTTGGAATCAAATTATAGTGCTTGTGCTATAATTCTATTCTAATGATCAATTAATTCTTCCAACAACATGAAATGAAGTCCATGTGGCATGAAATGGGTTTGGTAAACCACTAAAGGTCCCTAAATAATCACCTTTCTTCATGGCCACAAATCATCCTGGGAATAGGCATCAAGTTCACAGAGTATAGTGTCTGGAATACATATTTTTCGTTTTTATGAAACTCAAGACAGCAAGTATTCATATTTAGTCTTAAGTCATCTCCTCCAACATATTTTCTCAAAGATCCATAATAAAGGCTTTGGGGTCATAATCTACAGCACTTTCAGTATGTTGGGATATAACTCATCTGGGTCTGAAGATTTTTAACCCGTTTAAGGAAAATTGGTGCTTTCTAGCACTGCACCTATTTTGGCTTTAATTCCCTCTCCCTGCTGTTTCCCTTATTCTTTACAGCCTGAGGATCATTTTCTTTGATAGAGAAAAGAGAAAACACAATCAAAATAGACATCGGGTATTTGTTTCTTTCACTTATATAGTCCCTTACCACATATCATATGGTCCCAAGCGATGGGATTATCTTTCTTTTTTCTTCCAGCTCTTAACACTGAGCATTAAAAATACCTCCTCCCCCAATTAAAAAAAAAAAACCCTTTTGTGGTTAAACCTCAGTGTATTACGTGCTGCCTACTTCTTGATCTCCCCTTTCACATCTGTGATCCTCTTTTATACTTTCTTTGTTCTGTGCCCTTTAACATCCTGATTTCATTGGGTTTGGGGTTCTTTGAGTGCACTCTTATTTCTTCCTCAACCAGATCTTTGGAGTTTATAGGTCAGAATCTGTTTCTAAGCATTAGAACCTTATTCCTCTGAAACCATATCCCTTTTTATAGTCTCTACTATGAAATCACATGAATGTAAAAAATACAATCTATTTTTGTTAAAAAAATTCCTACTTATGAGAAAGTCTGAAGCATAAAGAAGCATAAAGAAAGTACATAATGGCAGAGACTGCTGGCCCTCCTCTACCCCCGTCTCTGTTGTTTGCCCAGCAACTTCAGACCACCTCTAGACTGGGTAAACCAGTGAACTTCTCTGGGGTCGGGTAGGCAACTCATGCCTTCTCCAACCAGGTGCAAACTCCTTTCAAATTTATCTTTGAGTACTTGTCCTCAGCCCTAGATGTATCTTTTGGTTACACTTTTATCAGAGCTAATTCTTGACATTCAACTTCCCTTAAGCAAGGTAGAGAAGGGGGCAGAGGGGAGCAATCACCAACCAGTGGCATGGGGATGCCTTAGTAGTCTAGGAGCCAGCTGGAGTAGAAGGCTCTCGGAATGCCAAGGGGAGAATGGTGGGGTTGGGGGAGGAGGGGAAGGCTTGGTGAGGGAATGACTGCTCAGTGTGTGTGACCCTGCTGGCCACAGGTAACTGCCTGCCACTGAAGGGCTTGCCAAAGAAGTATGGGCAGGTGGCTGCCTGCTGGCCTCACAAGACTCTGGTTTCTGGGTTAAGAGGGCTGCAGGAAGGTTATTGCCAAACAAAAGCTGTACGGTCACAGAGGAATTGGGTTTGAGCCTGTGGCTGGAGCAGACCCCACTGGATGTTCTCAGGACCAGACTCCCAACTCTTGTACCACCCCAGAAACTGCAGGAAGTTTTTTCTTCCAGCACACTTTACTGAGAAGGCTTAACTTGGTGCCCACTTTGAAGGAGAAATGCTTAAAGGAATTCTGTTATTTATCATAGAGCCTATATTGAAGTGTGTGTCAGAGCCGAGAGGCAATACATTGATAACTGACACAAGGACTTATGTTTGAAGTCTTTAGGATTTACATAGAGGGTTTCGAACTCCTGACTGCAGATGGCCTATAAACCAACTAAGAATTTCAGTTTTTATAATGGGAAGTACCCCGATCAGTTATATATGTTCATTACAAATACAAGACAATTCAGAAGGCTAGTAAGTATAAAGTGAAAGTCCTTCATACCATTCATTCATCAGAGATAAACAGTTTTAATAATTTGGTTCCTTCCAGACTGCTGGCAAATATATGATTAACACAAAACGGATGCCATGGGGACTCTTTTTAAACTTTTTTAAAACTTACTCTATCAAGGGCGCCTGGGTGGCTCAGTCGTTAAGCATCTGCCTTCGGCTCAGGTCATGATCCCAGGGTCCTGGGATCCAGTCCTGCATCGGGCTCAGCGGGGAGCCTGCTTGTCCCTCTACCTCTCTGTCTCTTATAAATAAATAAATAAAATCTTAAAAAAAAAAACTTACTCTATCAAGGAATCACTGTATCTTTCTGAGTCAACACACACAATTCTATTAAAGACATGCTACAACATGGTGAGATTTGGGGTTGCTATCCCTCTATAAAACCGTCCGATGCGGACGTATTTGGAATTAACTCCCCCCTTGCCCTGGGTTCTAGGGGCCTCTAGGATAAAACTGCTAAAGCTTCTTTTTTCACATACAAGATTCTCTCATTTCACTTGCACAAGTCGAGTCTTCCGCGTCCCGTCTGGTTCCTCCACAGCCAGCAACCCCAGCCCTGGCTTTGAAGAGGGTCTCAGACGCCTCCGGGAGACTCCCGAAGCGCCGTTCAGGGTCGGGCGGTTTACCAATTCCACGCCCTCCCGGGACTCCTTTAAGCCACCTGCGGGTGACCTCTGCCCTCCCCACCCTAACCCCGTCCTCGCGCTTACCGCCACCCAGAGCGTGCCCGGCCCCGCCCCAGCGGACTCGAGCTCCGCCAACACCGCCCCGCCATGGCCCCACCCACCTGCCTGGGTCCCGCCTACCCGGAATTACGCAATCCCCCTCGTCCAAGGCTCCGCCCGCTGGAAGCCCACGACGCTCACCGCTCCTCCCCCCACACCCCCCGCCCCCTTCGCCCTGGCTCCGGAACCCGCACGGCGCTTCCCGCCCGGGCTCCGCCCACCGGAACCTGCCAAAGCCCCGCAGCCCGGGCTCCATCCAGCCGGAACTTGCACCGCCCTCCTGGGCTCCGCGCGCCCGGAACCTGCGTCGTTCGCTCCGCCCAGACTCCGCCTACCCGGTCCCTGGCTCCAGCGCCCGGGAACTGCACCAGCTGCCCGGGCTCCGCCCCGAGGACCCTCGCGGCCCGCCGAGCGCCGGCTCCTCCCCCGAAGCCTGCCCGCGGGACTGGTGCAGTCGCTTCGCCTCAGGCCCGTGCCCTGGCCCAAGCCAGCCCGCCATGGAGGGGGATGCCCCCGCCGCTGCAGCCGCCCGCTACCAGCCGGCCAGCCCCCCGCGGGACGCGTGTGTCTACAACAGCTGCTACTGGTGAGGGGCGCGGGTGCAGCCCCCGGCATCTCCCTGGCTCCCTGGGTCTCGGCGTCGCAGCCGGGCCCCGCCTCTTCTCAGCCCCTCCCTGGGGGCGCTCTGGGCCTCCACTGGCGGGTTTTCCCGCTTGTGGGATGAGGGAGCGGGAATGGCAGCCCTCGTCTCTTGAGTGGAGCGTAGGCATTTGGAGAGGGGGGGAGGGGCGGAATTCCCAGGAATGCTAGGGTCGGTGGTGCATTACTAATGCCCGGCGCTTTTCGCTTGGACATTTCTCAGCAGATCTCAGTGCTTGGGGGCCGGGAAGGGGAGTTGGAGGCGGAGGGTGGAGCGCGGAGAACCTCTGCAAATTACTCTGCTGGAGCCTTTGTGGTTTCACACTCATTTTAATTTTGAAAGAGAATGGAGGAACGGAGATTTTGCAAATAACTTTCCCAAGGTCATCAGCTAATAGCGACCAGGAATCCATTTCAGGCCTTCCTGTACCAGAAACCATCATGAGCCACCATGTTGTCATTATCATGCCCATTACATTTACATAGCACTTGCTGTATGCCAAACATTGTTTTGATTCGCTTGTGTAAACGAATTCATTTGAGCCCCACAATTACCCTAGGAGGTAGGTGTTTTTGTTATCCCCGTTTTTAAAGATGAGAACACTGAGGCACAGAGGGGTGCAACTAAGGCCCTGTGTTGGGCTCCACGCTGGGCATGGAGCCTACTTAAAAGGGGGGGTGGGGGGCGCTTATACTTGGAAATGCTGGCCTTAAGGCCACATACCTTGTGAATGAAGAAATGGGGATTTACCTGTAGAGAGTTTGGCTCTGAAGTCTACACACTATACCCCTGTCCCAGGCCACCTGTGTGGCCAAATCACCCCTTCTGGAACCTTGGTCTTTTTTACTCCCACACCCGAGTAATGACTTCTTCCCCAACCTCCAGTTGCAAAAGAAACCTCAGGCCCATCTAAAACTTCCTCCTTTAGCTGGTCATCAAACCAGTGTCACCAAGAATTTAACATTTGTTCAGCTCTGCCTGCCTGTCAGGGCAAGTGCCGAGTGTTTCCATCCATGGCTCGGAGATAGGTTCTATCATTTACCTCATTTTATTAGTGAAAAGAGGGAGCCACAGAGAGGCTGCGTTTAAGATCACACATCTAGCAAGAGGTGGTCCTGAAATTGGAACTTCTGTAGTATAGGAGTCCATGATTCTTAATGACTGCACTTTATTTCTGTCTTACCTCTCAAGTAAATCCCCTTAGTTCTTGTCCCTAATGTCCATTCATTGTTTTATTTATTCATTCGATAAATGTTTATGAGGCACTTGGACTGTGTGGTGCAAATTGTAGGCACTTTGGGATACAACACAGGGTAGACAAATTCCCTATAAGATCTCGTGGTTCATATGTTTTGGTTCAGGGAAAACAGGCAAAACCAAGTAAACCATGTTTGGTGTTAAGTGTTATGAGAAAATAAAGCAAGGTAAGGGATGGTGACTCATTTTTTCATGATGGATATTTAAGGAAGGCATGGTTGATAAAGTGGTATTTGAGCAGAGATCTGAATAAAAAGGGGTGGGAGCCTTGTAGATATTGGAGGAAGATCATTCTAGGCAGGGGAGCAGTGGTGCAAAGGCTCTGAGAAGGAAGTGTGCAGGAGTATTCTAGGAACAAGGTAGCTGGGAGAGCTAGAGTGGAGTCATCTGGTGGAAGCATGGTAGGGAATAGACATCTCTTCAATAGATGGTCTCCTTTAAGTTCCTTCAGCCATGGGCCAGGCCCTCCTTGGCTGTCAGTGGCCTGTTGCAGTCCTTCCTTACAGGCCTCTGCCCAGATCTCTCCTATCCCCTCAGGTCCTGAACCTTAGCTGGCTTCACACTGCTGAAAGCCGTTCTAAATTCAAATGAGCCCTAGAATCACCTGGGAGCTTGTAAAGCATGCAGATCTTAGGGTCCCACTCCACAGAGTCTGGATGTGTGAACAGTGCAGTGGAGGAGTCTTAGGCTCGTCCATTTATCACATTTTCAGGAATACAGTCACAGACAGTGAAGTCTGTCTCCTGAGCATAGCAGGTCCTTTCAGATCTGGTCACCATGTGTTTCTCCAATCTCATTCTGAACCTGCCTTCTGTTCTAACCCAGGGCTTCTCCAGCCATGGCTTTGTTGACATTTTGAGCATGCTAATGTTGTGGGAGGCTGTCCTGTGTATTGTAGGGCGTGTAGCAGCATCCCTTGCCTCTACTCACTAGATGCCTGTAGCATCCTCACCCAATTTGTGACAACCAAAAATGTCACCAGATAGTGCCAAATGTTCCCTGGGGGGCAAAATCGCCTCTAGTTGAGAACCAGTGTTCTGCCCTGTCTTAATCTATCAGGTACGTGCACCTTACTACGCTTGCTCCTGCAGGTTCTTATAACTTGAAATAAATGCCTCTTTTCTGCTTCTTTAGTCGGATGTTATTTATCTGTTCAGATCTAGCTGAAAGATAATAGTGGTAACCGGTATTTGTGTGGCACTAGGTGGTTTGCAGAGCATGTCTAATTCAATTGTAATTGTTTGTATTCTTTGAACAGTTGAGCACCTGCTGTGTGTCAGGGATCCTTCCTTTCTGCATGCTTCTCTGACCTCAGCCCATCACCAGTAACCCTTGCAGAATCTTGACCTTAATGCTGCTTTGTTAGTCTTTCTGCTACAAAATAATCAACCAGTAGGTTGGAACATTATTATTACAATCCCCCTCTTTTTTAAAGAGGTGCTAGGACTCACACCAAATCTGAGGGTCTTCCTATCCCAACAGTAACTCCCAGCATTTCCAAGTATAAGCGCCCCCCACCTCCCCTTTTAAGTAGGCTCCATGCCCAGCGTGGAGCCCAACACAGGGCTTGAACTCACGATCCTGAGATCAAGACCTGAGCTGAGATCAAGATTTGGATGCTTAACTGACTGAGTCACCCAGGTGCCCCAAGGCCCCCCTTTTTTAAACATCAAATGTTTCTTGAGATCCTCCTATATGATATTAATTGTACTTGTAAAAAATTGATAAAAAAGGACTACAGATTCAGTGACGCCTATGTTTAAGTTTTTTTTTTCTCTTTGTAACATTCACACATACTTGAAAAATAATAGACAAAGTTTGTCCATCCACATATGTACTCAGCTTGCCAACAGTATTGGTGGTACACTCGGATTCTCAAACTCTTCGTTAACTCTGTGCTCATCCTTGGGACTGGAGGAGGGGAACAAACAATGAGAAGCCACTGACCTATACCTCCTCCATCCTCCTGTGTCCTTCAAAATTAATGGCTCTCTCTTCTATGCATCTTTTATGGCCTTCTCTGATGCTTGCTTATTTATGGATCTGTATGTCTCCTCTCACTGTCTGTGAACTCTAATTTATCATTACATCCTCCAAGCACTTAGCATAGTGCTTTTACATCATAAGCTCTTGAAGATGTCTTCGATCAACTCCAGAATGTCTGCAGGCTGGACAGAAAAATGTCTTCTGAAAACTTGGTCTTAGAACATCCAGGTTCCATGTTTGGAAATTAGGCTTTGACAGATTGAGTCACGAGTACGAGCAGAGTGTTGATGCAGCTCATTTTGAACAAAGGTGAGGTGTGGCTCTTTAGAAAAAGATAAGAATCCAGAAGCTGAGCTATGAATACTGCCAGCAATGGTTGATTTTGCCTGTGTGGGACTGTGCCTGTGGCTACCAGTGTGGCTTGGTTTGATGCACTGGGCATTGCTTTGCTTAGGTGATTCTGACTACTGCTTTAAATACCTAAAGGCATGTCATAGAGAAAAGGAGATTCATCTGGGGTAGAAGTATAGGAAGATGGATTTCAGTTCAGTATGAGAAAGGACTTCCTAAAAGTCAGAACCTCTTTTGTACCAGAGGGATGCAGGGAATCCTACTTAGAGTCTCCCTCCAAAAGAATTCCTCGGCATATCATGTAACTGCTCCCCGGTCCTTTCCAGCCAGAAGCCCTGCTCCCCAACACACTCATCCTGCCCCATTCCTAAGGGGAGCAGTGAACCAATATTAACTAAGATTTGTCAAGTATTTGATTATCCCCATTTTACGCATTGATTATCCCCATTGATTTGTCAAGTATATGATTATCCCCATTTTACGCATGAGAAAAGCAGATAATCAGGTCAGGATGTTCAAAGCTTCTTACCTCGTAAGTGGCTGAGTTGGAATTCCAGCTGTATCTCAAGTCCCTGGATCCAAAACTTAGGGAGTATTGATGTAGCATCTTATCAGTTATAAAATGCCTCCATGTGCAAGCACTGCTGGGGCAGGTAGCGAGCATTCTGTTTGGAGAGAGGTCGGCACACAGTATAAATTGGGTCACACCTTGTTGGGGATGTTTTAGAAGAGGGTCAAACATCAGTCAGTTATTCGATGAGGTGGTGTTTAAAATCTCTTCCAACTTTTTTATGTCTTCATCAGTCTTCTGTTCAAATTTGAAAGATACAGAGCACTATTGCTTAATTGTGCTGATTAAACTATTATTTTATTTCAGTGAAGAAAATATTTGGAAGCTCTGTGAATACATCAAAAACCATGATCAGTATCCTTTAGAAGAGTGTTATGCTGTCTTCATATCTAATGAGAGGAAGATGGTAAGTTGGTGAGTGATTGCAGAAAGAGAACGAGACTTATGGTGACAATAGGAACTAAATATAGTATGGGGTCAGCACTGTCCCAAAATGTGCTTTATAAAATACAGCAACATTTTAAAGTTTATTTTTGAATGAGTTTTTTTTTTTTTTTTTTTTTTTCCTTTCAGGGCACAGTTGGGTTAGAAAAGTTTAGTCCCTTATTTGTAGGTCAAGAAATAGATGACGGGGAGCGCCTGGGTGGCTCAGTCGTTAAGCGTCTGCCTTCGGCTCAGGTCATGATCCCAGAGTCCTGGGATCGAGTCCCTCATCGGGCTCCCTGCTCCACGGGAAGCCTGCCTCCCTCTCCCACTCCCCCTGCTTGCCTTTCCTCTCTCGCTGTGTCTCTCTATGTCAAATAAATAAATAAAATCTTTAAAAAAAAAAAAAAAAAGAAATAGATGACGGTATACACAGATTAAGTCCCCTCTCTTTAGGTATTAAGTTAGAGCTTTTTAAATTGCTTAGGCTAGAGCCACATACTCTCAGGTTTGAAGTAAAGATGTTTTTGTCTCTGGAGTTTAAATAAAATTATGGTAAATTTACATGAAGTATTAAAAAAGCAAGCCTTTAAAAAAAAGTAAGCCCTTAATATTTTGTAAAGCACTTTAAAAAAATATTTAAAGATTCATATTTTTAAGTAATCCCTACATCCAGTGTGGGGCTTGAACTCACAACCCCAAGGTCAAGAGTCACATATGCTACCAAATGAGCCAGCCTGGCACCCTGGGAAGCACTTTTGTAAGCATCATTTCATTTGATGCTAATGGAAACACAGTAAAGTAGGCAGGCTTCAGACAACTATCTCCATTTTATAGATGAATAGAGGCTCAGGGAGGTCCCACAAATAATGTAGGAAAGCAAGACTTGAACCTTCCAGGCCTTCTGATTCCCTGTTGAGCTCTCTGTCTACTCTCCAAAGAACATCAGATAATTTTTGCATTTTCATTGTTAAGAACACTTCGAAGGATTTAGATTTCTTCTTCATTCACCTGATTGTTGGTTGCTTAGAAATATTTTATATTTTTGTATTGCTTTAAAGAATGTAGTAGTGGTATAACTGAAGTTGTGTCTTATGAAATTGATTATATTTTGTAGATACCTATCTGGAAACAACAGGCAAGACCTGGAGATGGACCTGTGATCTGGGTAAGTTGGTCAATTCAGAGAGCTTCTGGTGCATTAGTACTTGTAATTCCTGAGTAGTCTCTATGTTTTGTTAAAGCAGAAGTGGTTAGAGCAGTAGAGAAAGGCTATGATAATTATTGATAATTGACCTCTTGGGAATAGATGTTATTTTGTCTAGGGTAGTACTTACAGACACGTTTTCATTTAATTTTATTATTACAGGAGAGATTTTATTTTTTTAATTATTATTTTTTTTTAGTGAGCTCTACGCCCAATGTGGGGTTCGAACTCATGACCCCAGAATCAAGCTTTACATGCTCTACCGACTGATCCAGCCAGGTGCCCCATATAGGAAAGATTTTAAATAGCTGATGTGGCAGATATATTTGTGATCTCCTAGGCTGTTATCCATTTAACACTGGAAGGAACTTCAGCAATATCTAGTCCAGCTGCAATTAGAATTATCTGCATATCATGTTAAAAGTATAGGTTTCTGATTTAGTTGATTTAGAGAAGGTTCAGGAGTTAGTGTTCTTAGCACACTTGTGAGTGACCATGACTAGCATTTGAAAAACCTGGATCTACTGCAGCCCTTCCATTTTTCAGGTGAAGAAACAAGCCCTGAAGAACAGTGAGAAGCTCGAAGTTATCTAGCAGATCAGTGGCAGGACTGGGTCTCAGCCTGGGGTCCTTTCTAGTACACATCTAGGTGTCGCCTTAACCTGTCCCCCTGAAGAACTGTTTATGCTAATAACATGAAGATAAAGTAAAAGAAAAACTCCATTCCTGATAATGTAACCAGCATCTATTTCTGATACTTGTTTAAAATAAGGTATCATTTGAATTGGTTTCATCCATTTATTTAACCTATATTTAAATAGACTAAAATCCCTGGCCTCACAGAGCTCACATTCTTGCCTCCTTTACCAGCAGGTGATTTGCTGTGCTAATATTAAAGCCCAAACCCAGTTTTGGAGTTAAGTCCCAGTCCCCCCATTGGTGGCTTTATGAACTGGACATGTTATTTATCTTCTTACCTTCAGTGTCCTCCTCTGGCCAGTTGCGAGTCTTAAGTGACATAATGCGTGGGAGGCATTATTCTGGTACCTGGTACAGTGTTTGGTACTGGTGCTCAAGCTTTTCTTGTTAGCAACAATAGCTACGTAACCCTTGTTGCAGACTGTCCACGTGCCCTAGAAGTCATCCCTGTTGCTGAACCACTCAGCTGACTTTGAGTCATGGTCTTTCTTCTCGTTTTAGAGAAACTTGCAGGGAAAGGACCTGTAGTCATGTCCCCCTTATACAGCATCTCATGGCACCCCAGAATGAGATTCCTGTTACGAGAAGTCCCCCCACACCCTCCGGCAAATGTATCTTTGCCTCACTGCTGTCCTGTTGTAGGAAATCAGTACCCCGAGTGGGTAGAGACACCCAGTCCCAAGAAGCTGATCGCCTTCTAGGTGGGTTTCCCTCCCCTAGCCCAGCTTGGTCTCGTCCAGGCATCTGGGCAGGTGCTGAACCCAACTCAGAGAGCGAGGCTGCCGTTGATCTGTATTCCCTGACTCCACATCTGTGCTATAAAGGCGCCTTGGAGTGGAGGCCTGCTTTCCCTCTCCAGTTCGCCAGCCATCTGGGATGTGGGGGTATGGACCCAAACTAACTGGGAGGTTGTGGGTATTCATTACTTACGCGTTTTCCACAAGTTGTGCTTTCTTCCCAGAACACACTCCCCTCAGGCAGGACTCAGCCGCGGCAGCCTTTCCTCAGTGACATGTTCCTTGGCTTTTGGGCCCCACTCCCCTCCCTTTCTGGGTTGGCTTTTAAAAAGTGTTTCCGTAGGTAATCTCCTTAATTGTCCCAGCAGCAGTCTGCGGGAAGGGGAGGGGCCGAGGTTTGACCTGAAGGCCCTCACCTGTAGCCTCCTGCTCTTTGCCACCCTCACGCTGTCCGCAGCACTTGACTGGTTCCCACTCTCTGCTCCGCGAGCTCCTCGAGGGTCAGGACTTTCCTTTCTCATCTTTGCATCTTTACTTCAGTTACACAGTTTCTCACAGACAATAGAGAATATGCACTTCAAAGCCACTGGAATAGGAGGGAGATGATGTCAAGAGAGAAACAGGTTTTGGATGAGGCAGAGACTGGAGACTCCTGGAGAGAGCCAGCACGCAAGGGATGGTTGCGGGCGGGGGAGAGGTGGAAAGCTTGCTGCGGAAGGACGGGAATAACACGGACGCACCCAGTGGAAGGGGGGCCGCTCTCACTTTATTTATCTGGAGGGTAGCATGCATTAAGGGAAGTGCAGGGCATAACCATCCATTTCTGATGCTATTTCTGCCTTACGAAGATAGCACTGGAGCCAAACGAAGCTCTTTAGGCTTTGATGGCAGAGCATCTCCAGTCTTAATTAATCACCTTCCTCCCATCGTAGGGTCGATGAAACAACGTTTGAGAAAGTGCTCTATAAGCCCTGAAGTACTAGAACTATAACGTGGTGGGACTAATGCGGTACTATGAGCCTTTTATCTCCCAGTCCTGTTCTCTGTGAGAGCGCCTTTCTTCCGAGGGACTCAGAGCATTTGACTGCCCTCATGCCCCTTCATAACTTCCCTCCCGTCCCTTCTAGCCATTAGCTGGTGTTGGGCAGTGCCCAGCGTCGGGGACTGAGTGGTGCGTCCCAGCTGAGCCGCACAGGGGACACTGTCTTCATCTTTCCTCCTTAATGGCTACAGACTGGGGTTGGCCTGTTTAACAGCAACAACACTTTAAAGTTCTTCTTTCACATTGCAGGCTCGCCCAAGCAATCCCCTTTGTTAATACTTGGAGGGTATCCTTGCACCTTTTGCTCTGTATTCATATGCATGCATGTGTACTTTAGAATGCACATGTGTGTCTTTGTATACACATAGCTTTTAAAAAACTAATGTACATATTTTGCAATTTACTTTCCCCATCTGACTATGTAACATATCCATTTTCCCATTTTCTGCATAAATTTACCTAAGTTTTTTTTTTTTTTTTGGTGGCTGCATTGTGGTTTATTTCTCTCATGGTGGGCTTTTGGTTGTTTCTGAATTTTCACTATTGTAACCAGTGCTGCAGAGATTTTCTTTGTATATATATATATACCTTTACATGCGTATGGCCATTTTTTTTCTGTAGGATGGGTTCCTAGAGGTAAGATTGCTAGGTCAAAGGGTATACATTTAATGTATATGAACATTTCCACTACTTATTTAAGTGTTCCCTGTCACTGGACATTTAGTCTTTTTGGGGGGTTTTGTGTTTGCTTTGTTTTATTTTGCTATTTTAAGAAGGGTTGTATTAGTCTTGTATTCATTGTTAATGATTATATATGAGTTATTACTGTGACCTTGGAATTCACCATCATGAAGTAACTTGGTTAACCTCAGCAACTTTTACTTCTAGGATTACCATGTTGTCCTGCTTCATGTTTCAAGTGGAGGACAGAGCTTCATTTATGATCTTGACACTGTGCTGCCATTTCCCTGTCCATTTGACACTTACGTGGAAGATGCCTTTAAGTCTGACGAGGACATCCATCCACAGTTTAGAAGGTGAGGAGATTCAGGATGGATTTACCTACTTTCTGAAGTTAGACCTTGACAGTTATACAGAGAGTTTGTGTGAGTGTGTCTGTATGTGATTTTCTATTTCTTTGGCATTTGTTTTGCAAAGATCACTTGATTTGGCATCGCCATTGAGTTGATATTTAAAAATGATGTGCTATACAGAAGATTCAAAATGTTTTGAAGTTTTAAGAGTTGTCCAACATATAAAAGGTTGGCATTCTTTTAAAAATGTGTGTGATGAGATCCCAAATGTTTTCTGAAAGCCATTTTGGGGATTTCTGTCATACATGTGTATGTGGGTGGGTGGGTGGGTGTGTGGGTTGTGACCTTAATGATGAGAAAATTGAGGGGTCTGTGATGGCAGGACCTGAACATTATGCCCTTTACGCTTGAAACACAATTGAGTAAAGAAAGGCACCTGGATATATTTCTGTTCCTGTGTAGTTTTGGATTTCAGCTGATCCTTTCTCAAGGTTTCTTTAACAGGTGATAAAGCTCCATAGATATTTGTGTATTACTAATAGTACAAAAATGCCTGGGTACTTTTGTGTATGTCATAGAAAATGAGTCTGTATAAAAATTGAGTGGGAATTTTACTATGAAACCTTCCTAATGTAAATGAATGTTGCCTTATCTGCAGGAAATTTAGAGTGATCCGTGCAGATTCGTATTTGAAGAACTTTGCTTCTGACCGATCTCACATGAAAGATTCCAGTGGGAACTGGAGAGAACCTCCTCCATCATATCCCTGCATTGAAACTGGAGGTGAGCCAAAGATGCCTTCTCATAGAGGTTTCTGATCACCGTGCAGATCAGCATTGCCTCTTAACCAGGGACAAGAAGTGTGTGTTATTCTTTGTATGAAACTCCCTGAGTCGTAAGAGGGTAAGAGGGAGCACAGATGTGCATATTTATTAGGTTCAGAAATTGAGGCACAGAGAACAGGACTGGAAAGCGTAAGAGCTCGCAGGGAGGGGAGGTGTTCAGGAGCAGACCCACGAGAGCTGCACGCCGCCTTGCACCCTGCCGGGGTGTTGTGCCTCCTGCTGGGACACGGCCTCAGGAGGTCTGCGCGCTTGGGTCATTTAACAGTGGGACAAGTAGCACCTTGCCATGGTGGGGTTTCACGTGAGGGTGAAAGTCCCTAGGGCATCCTTGCGATATGTGAAATATCATTTCCCTGGCTCTGTGATAAAATCTGCATTAGAAGGAAGTGAGATCTAGCAGGTTTTATTGTACCACTCATCACATTTATGTGCTTTTAGATATCAGTCCAATTAATTTCTGAGATTTAAGTAGATAAAGAGTTCTTCACCCTATTACTATTGTTTGGCATTCACACGAGCTTGAAACGTTATTGATGATTGTAAGTAATTCTCAACGTTTGCCATTTCTTGGTGAGGTCATCCTGTCGTGGGGATGGGACCTTCTGTATGAAAGTGCTCTGTAAGCTATACCACATACCAGAAAAATAGGACAGTGGCATTCAGAGTTGAGCAAGGAAGAAAATAAATATATTTGGTGTATTTGAAAACTGAAAGAGGATTCAAACTGATTTTTGAGGCTCTCTCTGAAAAACTGTCTCTCATGATTTTAAACATTTATATTGGAGTTGCTTTTGGGTCTGCCAGCCTGCTTGCTAGCCTCAGCGTTAGCACTGGGGACAGCTCCTAGGTTAGGAGGGGGTGTCATAGATCTTCCTTTTAGTCTCAGGCAACCTGCCGTATAGGGTGTGGCCTGGGACAGTGTGCCTTCAGCCACCCGCCATTTCTCTTTCAGATGTGAGCACCCAGCACAGAGCCTAGCACGTAGTAAGCACTCAGTAAACACCAGCCTGTCAGCCCGGATCCTCTTTGAGTCATTCCTTTTGGTTTTGATGACTAATGCCCAGTAGATGCTATTTTGTGCCAGGCTTTGGTGCCAGCCACTTTACATAGTAGTTTAATAGAATTTTTACCACAGCTCAGGCAAGCGTTATTTTCCACATTTGATAGATGTGTAAAGTGAGGTGCATGAAGGTTAAGCCCTTTGCCTCGGATGCACAGCTAGGCAGGATGAAGAGGGGGCATGGTGGTGGTGGTTTCTGCCTTGTGTGTGGTTTAGTTCATCAGGGACCTCCTGAACTTAGATCGAAACTAAAAGGAATCTGCTCTGAAGTGTGGGGTGAACATATGGGTCTCCCATGTCATAATTTAACGACACTGTAATGTTCTCTCATGTGGTAAACTCAGTACTTCAAATGCTGTGTTTATCAAAGGAATGTATTTGAAGTTAGGATAAGTGAGAGTTACTTTTAGCTAATTAGTAGTGTTTTACAAAAAAATAAAAAAGGTTAAAAAAAAATGGTTCAAGAAAAATATTGAACCCTAATGCCTGTTTCAGGTACTTTAATAGCACTTCCCTCCATCCCCTGCATTCAGTGGTGGGATTGACTCTTAGGGCTTGAATTTAGTACATTTGATATGTTGACCATTAGGATTATATGATTAATAATTTTGGTGGCCATATGTCTGCAAGACCACTCTTTTCAGTTCAGCATTTAGTGTATTTTATTTTTATTTTTTTAAAGATTTTATTTATTTATTTGACAGAGAGAATGAGAGAGAGAGCACATGAGAGGGGGGAGGGTCAGAGGGAGAAGCAGACTCCCTGCCGAGCAGGGAGCCTGATGCGGGACTCGATCCCGGGACTCCAGGATCATGACCTGAGCCGAAGGCAGTCACTTAACCAACTGAGCCACCCAGGCGCTCAGCATTTAATGTATTTTAAAGAAAGGAACTATTTTTTTTCCCCCAATGAGAAGGAAACTGAAATTTATAGTCGTATCACCTTGCCCTGAAGAGTCAGTTCCAGCACTAGCCACTGATGGCTCAGTTTTTAAAGACACTTCCTAAGTCTTGGGCTGAATTATAGAGCACACCAAATTTCCCCCTCTTTCTGAGTCCTTTCCTGCCTCTTGTCCGCATATACCTCCGATCTTCTTGCTTCCTAATGTCTAGTAACACTGGCTAATTTGAGCCAAGCTGGAGGATCAGTGTTAGGTAAACAGAAATGTTATAGTGCCTCATGGGGGAGATTAGAAGAGACAGATGTTTATTTATTATACCTTGATCTCTAAAAAAAATTTTCTTTATATTTTGTGTTTAATACATTGATCTTTTTACATAATGAATGGCTACAGATAGTAATCAGTTTTTATTTAATTACATTAAAGAGTCTTAACAAAACAGAAAAGGGGGGTGCCTTAGAAAACAAATATTGTTACTTCAAAAGCTGAGATTTCTTTTAAAAGCAGTTTGTTAAAAATTTTTGCAGACTTTTACTGGCCTCTGTAGAGTCTGGCATCCACCCACCCAGGTCAGTAGGAACTGCCACTCCATCTTTCCTGACAGGTGCCTGTCTTCCCTTTATTTCCGGTTATGTGGTAATCCAGCATTCCCAGCTCTCTGATGACTTCAACTAAAGTTCTGTGTTTGCTGATTACCTAGCCTTTTTGTTAGAAGGGTGTTAGCAACTCTGTTTCTAGTTTTCTACATTTTCTGTGCTTATCTGCATTTTTGAAAGATACAGTTGTGGGGTCACGGTCTCGGAAGCTAGGCTTACGTGGTTTTGCTTTCAGTTGTTCAA
Source organism: Mirounga angustirostris (assembly GCF_029215605.1). Classification (NCBI taxonomy): domain Eukaryota; kingdom Metazoa; phylum Chordata; class Mammalia; order Carnivora; family Phocidae; genus Mirounga; species Mirounga angustirostris. The sequence goes on along the minus strand of NW_026991712.1, from coordinate 16,941,420 downwards.
AGGCGTCTCTCGTTTTCTGCTTGGGTGGGCTCTGATCTTGTATTTGTTTCTCTGAATGCTTTCCACTCTCAATATTTTTAAAGGTTTTTTTCTTTGTCACTAGTTCTTAGCATTTTGATTAGGATGGATTGTAGTGTAGTTTCCTTTAGGTTTATTCCACTTGAGGCTTGTTAAGATCCTGAGATTGGTGGATTTATAGTTTTCATCAAATTTGAAAACTTTTGGCCATTATTTCCTTGCACATTTTTTTCTGACCACCAACCCTCTTTTAAATTCTTGTCCTTCAGCTACACATGTGTTAGATGGCTTGATATTATTCCTGTAGGTCAGTGATGTTCTTCTTTTTTTTCAGACTTTTTCTGTACATGCTTAATTTTGAATAATTTTTTTTTTTTTAAGATTGTATTTCTTTATTTGACAGAGAGAGAGACAGCGAGAGAGGGAACACAAGCAGGGGAGTGGGAGAGGGAGAAGCAGGCTTCCCACGGAGCAGGGAGCCCGATGTGGGGTTTGATCCCAGGACCCTGGGATCATGACCTGAGCCGAAGGCAGACGCTTAATGACTGAGCCACCCAGGCACCCTGAATAATTCTTTTATCTTGTCTGTAAATTCCATCGCTTTCGTCTTCTGCATTCACTAATTTGTTGTTAATCTCATCCAGCACATTTTTTTAAATTTTATATATTTTATTTTTTATGTCTAGAAATTCCATTTTGGACTGATTTAATGTCTTTCATTTCTCTCTCTCTTCATCATGCTCATGTTTTTCTCTACCCTTTTGAACATATGGGGCGTGTTTATAATAGCTGCTCCTTGTCTGCTAGTTCCATTATTTCTGTCATTTTAGTCCATTTCTGTTGATTGAAATTTCCCCTGGTTTTGGGTCATATTTCCTGTTTCTTTGTGTGATTTGTAAAATTTGGTTGGAGGCTGGACTTTGAATTTATGTTGTCAGTTGCTGGGTCTTGAGGTGCTTTTTAAAAACAGTGTTGGCATGCAGTTAAATTACTGGGAGTCAGCTGGGTCCTTTCAGGGCTTGTTTTTAAGCTTTTTTAGTGCAGGTCCAGAGCAGCCTTTCATCTAGTGTTAATTTAGCCGCAGTGCTCTGGTGCAGCCCTTCTAAGGACTCTACCAAATGCTCGTGCCTTACAAGTTCTCCCTCCCTTGGCTGGGGGGTGGGGGGGGGGACTGTGGAAGTTCTGGCAGTTATTAGATCGACTACATTCTGGTGCTTCTTTCCTGGCCCCGGGAGGTCAGTCCCAGCCAAAGACTTGGGTGTGTGTTGTGGTCAGGGTGGGTGGGGAAAGGTGTGGGGGGGTCCGCTCTGCACCCCCCTCTCCTGTACTCTGCCTCCTAGGTCCAGCTGCCCGGGCCCTCCCGAACTTAGATGTTTGTCTTCTCACCTCAGGAAGACTGCCACGCTGGGTGTGTTCCCCTCTGTGTGCTGGGCTCTGGACACAGCCCCCGAGGCCAGTAAGCTGGAGGGATCCAAGGGCTTCCCTTATTTGTTTCTGCTTTCTTAGGAATCCCAGGTGTGTGCTGCTTATTGTCCCAACGTCTGGAAAGAGTTGCTAAATATATTTGCATGGTTTTCTATAGGTTTATGGTGGAAGTGCAGTTTCTGTAACAATTTTTTGATGGGCAGATACAACAATATGTACATACTTAAAAATTTTTTTTAGTGTGGAGAATTTAAATCATATACCAAACTAGACAAAATAGTATGTCAGACTTTCAACAGTTATCAGTTCATGGCCAGTCAATTCATTTGTATCCCATCCACTTTCCCCCTTCTCTTATTATTATTATTATTTTTAAAGATTTTATTTATTTATTTGACAGAGAGAGACACAGCGAGAGAGGGAACACAAGCAGGGGGAGTGGGAGAGGGAGAAGCAGGCTTCCAGCTGAGCAGGGAGCCTGATGCAGGGCTTGATCCCAGGACCCTGGGATCATGACCTGAGCCGAAGGCAGACACTTAACGACTGAGCCACCCAGGCGCCCCTTGTATTATTTTGAAGCCAATCCCAGATACTATGTCATTTCAACTCTTAATATTTCAGTATGGATCTCCAAAATATAAGGCTTTCTTTTTTTTTTTTTTTTTTAAATATGACCATTGTACCATTATTACATCTAAAAAAAGTTAACAGTAATTCTTTAAAATCATCATATAGCTCTCTAGCCAGTGTTCACATTCACAGTTGTAAAGTCATAAAGTCGGGGCACCTGGGTGGCTCAGTTGTTAAGCGTCTGCCTTTGGCTCAGGTCATGATCCCAGCGTCCTGGGATCGAGCCCCACATCGGGCTCCTTGCTCAGCGGGAAGCCTGCTTCTCCCTCTCCCACTCCCCCTGCTTGTGTTCCTGCTTTCACTGTGTCTCTCTCTGTCAAATAAATAAATAAAATCTTAAAAAAAGAAAAAAAGTCATAAAGTCATCATGCTTTTTTTTTTTAAAGACTTTATTTTTAAGTAATCTCTACACCCAGCATGGGGCTCGAACTCATGACCCTGAGATCAAGAGCCACATGCTCTACTGACTGAGCCAGCCAGGTGCCCCCATATCATCTTTTTTTTTTGTACAGTTTGTTTTTTTGAGTCGGTGTCCAAATGAAAGCCCTACATTGTGTTTGGTTATGTCTCCTAAGAGTCTTTTTTAATATATAGATTCCTTGCCCAACTCTTTTTTTCTTATGTATTTGTTGAAGAAACTGGGTCTGGGAGAAGCAGTCTGGATTTTGCTGATTGTATCTCTTTTGTAGCCTCTGAATTTCCTGTAATTGGCAGTTGAATCCAATAAATTGGCAGTTTGATTATTCATGCTTTTTTTTTGTTTTTAAAAATTTTATTTAGAATCAATTAATTAACATATAATGTATTATTAGGTTCAGAGGTAGAGTTTAGTGATTCATTAGTTGCATATAATACCCACTGCTCATTCCATCAAGTGCCCTCCTTCATGCATTTTTAAGTTTTTATTTTGAAATAATTTTAGACTTCTGAGAAATTCGCTAAAACACTATTGAGCATTCCCATATACCTTTTACTCAGATTCCACTAATGTTGAATTTTATATAACCATAGTGTAATTATTGAAACCAAGAAAATGCTGTACTTGATATAAATATATTGATCCAGGGCACCTGGGTGGCTCAATCAGTTAAGCGTCTGCCTTCGGCTCGGTCATGATCCCAGGGTCCTGGGATCGAGTCCTGCATCGGGCTCCCTGCTTGGCGGGGAGTCTGCTTCTCCCTCTGCCTGCCGGTCCCCCTGCTTGTGCTCTGTCTGTGTCAAATAAATAAATAAATATTAAAAAAATATATATATTGATCCAGTACTGTTGACTTACAGACCTTACTTAACTTTTCCAACTCTTCCCACTAATTTCTTTTCTCTGGTCCAGAATCTACCCCACGACATTACATTTAGTTGTCCTGTCTCCTCAGTCCCCCTGCAATCTCTGACAATTTCTTTTTTTTCCCTTTTCTTTTATAACTTTTACAGTTTTGAAGAGTACCGGTCAGTTATTTTGTAGAGTGTCCCCCCCAGTTTGGGTTTGTGTGATGTTTTGTCATGATTAGATTGAGTTACATGTTTGAGACAAGAACACTGCAGAAGTGATATTGAACCCTTCTCCACTTGAATACTTTTCCCTACTTTTGGTCTCTGGGTTGTTTTATTGTGTTTTCAATGGACATTTCTTTCATGAATTTTTTAGATTCCAAAATGAACCTGAATGATTTTATCAGTATGGATCCTGAGGTAGGATGGGGAGCTGTCTACTCCCTATCTGAATTCGTACATCGGTTTGGCAGTCAAAACTACTGAACTTGACATCTGGATGTAGAACCATGGAGAAATTCTAGGACACGAACAGTTCATCCCTTCACTGGGGACAGCAAACACTATGGTACATTTGGCTTGGAATTATATTTTCCTCTTTTAATTCAGTTGAGTTGAAACATGAGTGAACAAAAAAATTAAAAAAAAAAAAACCATGGTTTTTTTTTTTGGATATGTTAGGTTGAAACTTGATGTAGTGTATATTTGCTAAGATATTTCCAACACTCATTTGTTAAAACATGTGATAACTTATGCCAGTAATTGCTTTTGTTATGATAAATGTGTGGACTTTGTGTCTGTTCTGGATGTTTTGTTTTTCTCCAGCTACACTGTAAGCTCCTTGAGGGCAAGGCTGTGGCTCATTTCTCTGTGACTCCCTCATGCGCCTCAAAGTTGCCCATAAAATGCGTGCTGGTGATTGTACTGCTGCTTGAAGAGGGCTGGTACTGTGAGCTGAATCAGCAATAAGTATTAGTCTTTCTGGACTATTATGTTCTTAAGAAAAGATTGCAGCCCTCTCAGGCTTGAGTGTTATTTGGCCTATTTATATATGTTTTTTAAATAAAATTGATTTAAAAGTAATTTTGTTTTGAAGATTTTGTGTCACCCTTGATGATCTGAGATACCCAAGAATATCTTACTTGTAGATGGGAACATTACTTTAAAATACATGTATCGATCTTCCTTCTTGAAGATGTTTTGGAAATTTGGCTTTCGTCATATAATTCCAAATAAAAGATGTTTGGCACGAAACCGGCATATACAGCGTTAACTCTCACGCATGTCTTCATGATTCTCCTGTAACAGCAATTTCTGAAAGCAAGGTTGTCCAGGCTTTTGATCTTAGATGAGTTTTCAGCTTATTGAGAAACTTTCATTTAATGTAGATACTCTGTCTTGTGCTATGGAGGGACACCTGCAGTCATTACTCAAGAATCAAGGGAGATGTCATATATCCGTTTGGTTCAGCTGACCAGGAGGCTTCTGGGAGAAAGTGAATGAACCTTTGGTAAGAGGAACACAAACACCACCTCTTAAGTTATTTTATAATTTAGAACTAATTATAGAACTCATACTTGCATATCTTTGTTGACTTTTAGATGGTCATTTAAAAAGCATGCGGCTAAAATGAAGAAGATAAATTTTGGCAGGCTGTAGTACGGAAATGCTTTGTCTTGAGCAGAAAGTTTCAGAGGGACCAAAAGATCGTAATCTGATTTACAAACTGCATTTTTGGAGAGTCTTTTTTTGTTTTGCCAATTTATGAGCAGGTTTCCAATCTGGTATTCATAATTGTGTCTAGTACAGAGGAATCAGACAGTGTGTGTGTGTAAGTTTGAACTTTGCAGCCAACTTGTCTTGAAATTGAAGACCCCTTCTTGCCAGTGTAGGGAGCAAGGTTTAAAGTTTTAAGCCTGTTAAAATGTCCAGTGGTCACAATCTTGAGTTAGAAGCAAAAGAGGCCATTTGTTGTTTTTTTCTACCTACCAGTCCCCACTCCTACAGCTCCTTCTGGGAACCTCTTCTTTGCACATTTCGTGTAGTCCTGGTGGCCTGTATGGAAAGGCATTTGGCCTAAGCTGGGCCAGGCTTGGAGCCAGCCCCTGGACAAGTCTAAGAATGACCTGTCACAAAGTCCTCTGGATTTGCTGTATTGACATTTAAGGAGAAAAAAAAAAAATCTCGGGCGCCTGGGTGGCTCAGTTGGTTAAGCGACTGCCTTCGGCTCAGGTCATGATCCTGGAGTCCCTGGATCGAGTCCCGCGTCGGGCTTCCTGCTCGGCAGGGAGTCTGCCTCTCTCTCTGACCTTCCCCCCCTCTCATGCTCTCTATCTCATTCTCTCTCTCAAATAAAAAAAAAAAAAAAAAAAAAAAAAAAAATCTCTCCATGAGGAATGCTAAACTAGGGGCCTGGGAGTTCGGGGCTCATGGTGGGCATCCTGACTGCCACGGAAGGGCCCATTGCAGAATGCCGCCTGGCAGAGCTGAGAGCAGAGCAAAAACCCTGAAGGCATTTCTGAGAGCCTGGATCTTTTTGTAGCTTCAAGCCAGCAGCAACTTTGGAACTTCCCAGTTACATAAACCAGTGGATTCCTTTTTCTCTGCAGCTTGTGTGAGTTGGATTGCTGTCATTTTTAACTGAAAGGTAGGTTCCCTTGCAAGATTTTTCTTGAAAGTTGTTTATTAGGAACTGTACTTTTGTCTTTTTTTTTTTTTTTAAGATTTTTTTTATTTATTTGACACAGAGAGAACAAGCACAAGCAGGGGGAACAGCAGGCAGAGGGAGAGGGAGAGGCAGACTCCCCGCCGAGCAGGGAGCCCGATGCGGGACTCGATCCTGGGACTCCGGGATCATGACCTGAGCCGAAGGCAGTCGCTTAACCAACTGAGCCACCCAGGCGCCCTGTACTTTTGTCTTTCTATGCTTAATTTTTCTCTGGGGTCAGAGTTGCTTCTCTTTATACTCAACATGCGTGAGAGAACTGAATAAATACTGATAAATGCTGTCTGTTTGGAAAGAGGAACTTTCAAGAAAAGCAGGGGACTAAAATAGAATTTGTAAGTTGACTATGAAAATAAGAGAAATGAGGTATCTCTGAGAATCTGACACATGATGGAGTGGGGAAGCAAATTCCACAGTGTAAAATGGTTCCCAGGTCAGTAGAACTGACTATCTGATGGGAGATACTACCATGGCTTGTAAGAAGGGTTATGTCTTTCAGAAGAGGGGTTGGTTAGCAATGAAAGTAAAGGCAAACTGTTTTGTGTACATGGTTTTTTGAGTTTAATTTTTAATTATTTTAAAAATAGGTGGTACATGCAGAGTATGCAAATTCAAAATACATAAAAGTATATGGTAAAAAGTCCTCCGTCCTTCCATTTTTTGATTTCTCTATCCAGAAACAATCTGTCTTCAGTTTCTTTTATGTCCTTCCAGGAATTTTTATGCCCATGTTAGCATATAGGTATTATATATTAAGTTCTGTTTTTTTTTTCACCCCCACAAGTGGTAACATTCTAAACATTGTTCTGCATTTTACTTTTTAAAGTTAAAATACTTGGATATTTTCTAATCAGTACATGTTGAACTTCCTCATTCTTTTTAAGGGTTACATTGTATTCTGTGGTATGCATGGTCCATAATTTCACAGTCCTTTTTAAGTTGTTTTTAGTCTTTCGGTATGACAAAACTGCTTGAAGGAACATTTTTGTCTATGTGTCTTTCTAACAGTTTCCGAGATAAATTTTGAAAGTATAGACTGCCAGTTGTCCCATCGAATGCATGCTTTTTTTTTTTCCTAAAAAAGGGAATCGCAGATGTTCTCTATAAAGGGCCAGATAGTAAATACTTTAGGCTTTGCATGCCATAAGGTCTTTGCCATAACTGCTCAACTCTGCATGAATGTATGGCTGTGCTCCTGGAAAACTTTGTTTATAAAATCCGGGGACTCGAGGTTTGACCGTGAGGCTATAATTTGCTGTCCCTTGTTCTAGAGTAAGAGTTGTAGCTGATGTGTGGCTGTTCTGCCAGGGACTACAGTTCCCAGCCTCCAGCGAGGTGTGACCATGTGACCAGGTTCTCACCGTTGGAATGTAAGGGGCTGACGGTGAAACACAGCCTACCCAGTCCTTTACACCCCCTTGCCTACTGATGGAGCAGTTGAGGACTAGAATGACCTCGGAAGCTGCCCACTGAAGATAGCAGAGCCACCATCAGCCTGGACTCCTGAATGACCCTATGGAGCCGAGTCTTATATGTGGAACTGATCCTCAGAGACAACCTTGTGTATTTCTTTAAGTCACAGAATTATTGGGTGAGTCTTGACTTAGCAGCTTGGCCCTCCCTAAATAATAATAGTGCCCATTCAGGCTCTTGTGACAGGGTATTTTTGGACTGGGTCAGAAATTGTGATATTCCTTGTGGAGTCAAATCCTCTGTGTGCTTGTGCAAGCCACCCCCTCGGTGTCCTACAATGTTGGTGGAATTATTGCCCTTCACAGAATGTTCAGGAACACTGAAAAACAGATGCCCATTATGCCCATTAATACCTCTTGTTTTGCATGAGGTGAGGAGCCTTGTGGGAAAGATGCCAAATGAGCCCTGTTTTCATTTATGGTTCATACATGTTCAGGCCTATCTGATGGCCTAGGAGTCCTGAAAGCAGTCCTTGCTAGATGAGAGAAAAACACGTTCCTGAGAGAAAATGACACCCGAGTTGGGGAGACGTGGCCGAGTGGTTCAGGCCAATCGATGACTGGAGATTAGAGGGACTGCAGGTGGCAGTTACAGTGTGAGGTGTGCCTCCCCGTTGCTCCCCCTTCGCAGTGCACTCTGGCCTCACCTCCTCCACGTTCGTGAAAGCCCCGTCTTCCGGGAATGAAAGGAAGGAACTGTCAGTCAGGGCTCAGCATGGCTCTGTGGGAACCTTGGAGGGAGCTGGTCTTGGGCAGGAGGAGATCAGCATTCTGACAAAGGTTGGAGTTTTGGTGGTGGAGATCAGCATTCTGACAAAGGTTGGAGTTCTGGTGGTGGAGATCGGCATTCTGACAAAGGTTGGAGTTCTGGTGGTGGAGTGGTTGACTCAGAGCAACAGAGCAGGAGCGTGATGAAGCCTGAAGGCTGTGGCTCTGATTCTCTGTGAACCCATTTCATCACGACTTTGAAGTAGAAAATGACCTTTAATGGGACGCGCAAGCTGGTGGGAACTTGAGTACAGTCAGCTTGTAGTAATGAGCACCCCTGATGCTTCGCAGAAACTTTTGGTGGAGAATGCTTTTCTAAAAAGCTGGACTTGGTGAAGGTGTGCTTAAATCATCAAGATTTGGGATTACTATAAATGTGATAGGTTTGTACTTACTAGTGGCTGGAAGCCTGGGACATACCAGATACATACCATTAAGGGAAGAGGAAGCCGTACTCATTTGCCTTGAATAAATTTTGGAGAACAGAGGTAGAAGTTACAAGGAGGTAATTTTCCTACTTCTGTCCCTCCCTCCTCCTCCCCATCTTCCCTTCCTCCATCATCCATCCACCCTATGTCTATTGCATGCCTACCACTTGCAGAGTTAGGCCATGATGAGCAAGGCAGAACTGTATAAAAGAAGGTAGATGCAGAGTGCTCAGGTTTAAGGGACAGCGGGCTGCCACATCACTCTCATTAGCAAGTAAGCAGAAAGCTAGCCTTGGCAGAGCCTGCTCTACAGAAATCTTTTGATAAAAAATTGGCACTTAAAAGAGTACACTTTGAACAAACATGTAAGCCCAACTGAAGAACTGTCCTGTAATTATTTAAAAAGGCCTTGGAGGAAGGAAGTGACTATTGTAGTACAGAAGGTATAGAACCAGAAAATGGGGAAATATATGAAGATCCCGAGGAACAGAAAGGAAAGTCCAGCCTGAACCAGAATTACTCACTTAGCTGCCCTGTTCAGGGGTGACCATCAGCTCTCTAGTGAGGGCTTGCTGGAGACTCATATCGGCACCTGCTGCCTGCGTGTGTTGGTGCAGGTGAACATGTTGGAGTTAATGACAGTCTCTGCAACAAGTCCTGTCACCTTCACAGAACACTGAGGTAAAGAGGCTGTCCAGTTACAATGGCAGTGAGTATCCAGGCCGAGTGCTGGAGCAATTACAGTCCAGCATCCGATGCTCGCAGGGACAAAAGGGGCTGAGTCGTCCCCCATAGGACATTCTCTTGCAGTGTGAGGTGCATGGAGGATGCTCAATAAACATTTGCTGAAGGAATGAATGTATGTTGATGAGGTTCTCTAGATGCGCTTCTGTTAGCGGTGTTAATTATAAAATCAATGAAATGGTTTGTGGCTGTGCGCCTAAGGGCTGTAGCCGGTTGATGGGATTGAATTTGGTTGTGGGACACACGACTGACATCACCAGAGTCATTTTGCTCTTGGTGAAGAAATGACAAGAATGCTCTGTGGGAGGACTTCTCTTTGGGTCTTCTTTTGCCCCTTGTCTCACTGTGCTCCCTCCCAGTCTTGTTGACACATTGTCTGTGCCAGTTCCGAGAGCATTCACACGTATCTCCAACTAATTAGAAAATTCTGTCAAGAGATCTACTTCCATGTGTGCCATGGCTGAAGACCACGGAGGGGACGATATCCCCGTGTTTCATACTTGTAGAAACCACAGTGTAGGTTTAGCCTGTTGTAATATAGCAAGGATGCTGTGGTCTGAATGTTTGTGTCCCTCTCCCTCTCCCAAATCCATATGTCGAAATCCTAACCCACAGAGGTGATGGTATTAGGAGGTGGGGGCCTTTGGCAGGTGATTAGTTCCTGAGGGTGGCGCCCTCATGGATGGGGTTAACACTGTCCTGAAAGAGATCCCAGAAGTCTCCCTAGCCCCTTCCCATGTGAGGACACAATGATAAGTGTGCAGCCCACGACCTCAGCTGGCCATGTGGGTGCCCTGACTGGACTTTCAGCATCGAGAACTGTGAGCAATAACTTCCTGTTGTTTTTAAGCCACTCAGTCTGTGGTATTTTGTTAGGGCAGCCTGAAAGGTTTAAGACCAAGAATTCCTAACCTGCAGTCCCAGCACACATTGTGTATGGTGATATGAGCACATTTTTCTGGAGCAAGGACCCATCATAGCTTGTATTATCTATTTATTCATTTTAAAATATTACTATTTTTATTTACGGAAGGGCTCCTCTGTGCCAGGCTCCAGGTTAGATGCTGGTAACAAACCAGAGTAGCACCTGCCCTCCTGTGGGTTACGGGCTGACGGTAGAGACTGACGTCAATCAAAGAATCATGCCAATGACCACACAATGGCACTGTGCACCCTGCTATCAAGGAGAGGTAACAACTCCGTGAGGCGGAAGGACAATCTGGTTAAAGGGGTGGGGAGGCTTCCTGGAGGAGGTGTTTCATCTGTCCGACAGCTCCCACTCTGTGCCAAGCACTGTTCCTGCCCCAGTGATTGAGCGGTGGAGAAAACAAAGCCCCTGTGCTCATAGAGCCTACATTCTGGTGGAGTGGATGGACAGTGAACATGTACGATGTGTAAAAAGGTGATTGCTATTTACTGAGTTGGGGAAAGATTGTGGGTGGAGCCTTTTGGGGGAGGAAGAGCAGGAGTTTCATTCTGGACATGTTAAATCTGAGATGCCAGTTGCATGTCTTAGATGAGATGTCCAATGGGAGTTGGATAAAGGAGTCTGGGATTCAGGGATGAGGTTCAGGCTGGGAATATACAATGGGGGACATCAGCTAGTGTTTGAAGGCACAGGGCTCTAGGAGATTACGGGGATGCTGGGTGTAGATGGGGAAGAGGTCTGGGGAGGAAGCATACTGCTTGCTCTGGCTTGCCCCTCGCTTCCCGTATCTTCTCTGGGCTGACCGCTCCCTGACATTTAGGTCCCAGCTCCAAGTCCGCTAATCCAAGATGCCCGACCAGGCGAGGTCACGTCACTTCGTCACTTCTTTCCTTCATAGCAGTTGTCACTGATGGAAATGACCTTGTGTATGGATTTATTTAAGAGCCTGTTTGCTGTCTCCCTTCACCAGACCAAGGGCACTGGCTCTGCCTTACGCTAGCGGTGTCTGGCCCTGTAGGGACTCAGCAAGTATTCCTCGACTGTTTCATGAAGGAACAATTCTGTCGCCAGCAGAGTCTGGAAGATCAAGTCTCCCAACCACTGGATCTCTGGATAATGCCGGAAAAATGCTGTTCAATTCTTGCCCCTTGGATTCCTCGCTCCGATGAGGTTCTGTTCCGTTTTAGATCGTGCTGGCCTTGCCCACGCAGCTTTCTTCCACAGACTCTCAGGCCTCTGCTCTTTCACCTCTCGGTCTGGAGGGCACATCACAGATGAATTCTGCAGATGGCCAGGATCGTCGCAAGGTGATTTTATTAGCGTCACCCACACTCTCAGTGGGCTCCCCACTCCACAAACGTACCCGGAAAACACCTTGTCCTGTGTCGAACTGTGACGGTGGGGCTCAGGGGATGTCCCCCTTTCCTCCAAGCGGACCACATAGCCTGGCACCGAATGGACTATCTCTTGCCTTCTCAGCCATGGAGAGCGTGGCTTTGGCCGTGAGTTACAGCAGGCGTCTGCTGGGGCCAGGCTTTTAATAACACCCATTTGTTAACAAGCGAGCAGTCAGCTGAATTTCGCTTAGAGTCAACAGGCAGGCTTTCCTGAGGTTTCCATGGGGACCTGGAGTTTTAGAGCAATTTCTGAGAAGACATTGGAAAGAAATTGAGGGGCAAAATGTTAATACAGTCACACCGTGCTGGCACACACTGTTTCTAGAATCGTGGGTGATGGATGAGTCACTTCCCACTCAAGGTCCATAGGGTGCAGAGCTGTTGTGATCTCTAAGGCCAGGTGTGGAGGAGGCCTAGTTCTGCACTCAGAATACAAGAAAAATCAGGTGTCAGTCCTTAGTCACCATTACAGCTATGCTTTTTGTTCACCACGTGCTGTGTTACCTTGGGGAAATCACCTAACCTCTCTGGGCCTTGGTTGTTTCACTTAAGGTTATTTTGAGATTCTCTGTGTGTGTGTGTGTGTGTGTGTGTGTGTGTGTGTGAGAGAGAGAGAGAGAGAGAGAGAGGTTTTCATACTCTGAAAGGTAAAGTGTTTTAAATTGTTAACACTCATTTCATGCATAATATGTGCCATATCTTTTTTATTTTATTTTTTTTATTTTTATTTTTTTATTTTTTAAAGATTTTATTTATTTATTTGAACCAGAGAGAATGAGAGAGAGCACATGAGAGGGGGGAGGGTCAGAGGGAGAAGCAGGCTCCCTGCCGAGCAGGGAGCCGGATGCGGGACTCGATCCCGGGACTCCAGGATCATGACCTGAGCCGAAGGCAGTCGCTTAACCAACTGAGCCACCCAGGCGCCCTGCCATATCTTTTTTAAATGTCATTTTAAAGTGATCCTTTTGCTTTCCCATCCTCTTAGTTCTGTCACTTAAATGACTTTGTCACCTGTTGGACTTCTAGGCATCTTGGAAACTTAAAAACAAACCAATTTGGCTCAACCTCTATGGAGGGTAACCCAGATATTTTTCTTTTAAAATGACCTATAAAAATACTCTTTGAGGGCGCCTGGGTGGCTCAGTTGGTTAAGCGACTGCCTTCGGCTCAGGTCATGATCCTGGAGTCCCTGGATCGAGTCCCACATCAGGCTCCCTGCTTGGCAGGGAGTCTGCTTCTCCCTCTGACCCTGCCCCCTCTCATGTGCTCTCTCTCATTCTCTCTCTCTCAAATAAATAAATAAAATCTTTAAAAAAAAAAAATACTCTTTGACTTAGTCATTCCCAACGTAGGAATTTGTCTTCCAGATCTACTGCACGTATGTAAGATACAGATAAACAAGTTATTCACTGTAGCATGGGGATAACAACGCAGGATTGGAAACCATGTAGGCCCATTCACTGGGGCCTGATGTGATGAACTGTAATCCACCTGTAGAGGAAAATATTATGAAGCTGTGAAAATAAATGAGCCAGGTTGTTCCTTAAGCTGAGTGGTGATGTTTTCATTCTTTTGTGGTAACTTATGTTATATTCTTTTGTATCAGGTATTTAGTAAAGTTTAAAAAGCATGTGAAACAGTGTGTATTAAAAGAGAAAAATAACATATATATTGGCTTGTATTTGGACAGAATATCTAAAAGAATATCCAATATCCAACAGAAACTGGTAATTTTGGTTGCCTCTGGGGAGGAGAACCAGGTGGCTGGGGTTGGGAAGGGAGGGAAACTTCATTGTGTACCCTTTTCTGTTTTTAAGAGTTGTGATATCTGTGAATATATTACTTGTTAGAAATAGATTTAAAATTAAAAAAAACCCAAATAAACCACGTTTTCCATCACTTACACATTTACCCACATACCTTTTTTTTTTTTTTTTTTAACACACAACTTTTAACAGGTCAGCTTCAGGCACGCTGTTGTGAAAATCGCTTTGACCAACAGCAGGAAAAGTCAGGGTGTGTGAGGCACACTTAACAGAACTTTGACATCATGTTCCCGTGGTGAGAGCCTGCGGAATGAGGAAACATGCCCCCAGTTGTTCTTCCATTATACTGCTCTTAGCCTCGTGTTCAACAGCTCTAACCTGTGATTTTGCTGCTGGGAGTGAAGGTGAGACCTCTGAGCAGCAGAGGTATGGTTTGTGTGCTGGTAAAGGATGTGTTCCTGTGCTGCATAGGGCTTTGAGCTGCACTTTGGGTGCAGAAAGGCTCAGGAGGCCCATGAGCTCATGCAAAGAGACTAACCCTTCTTAGTAGATTCCTCTTGTTTTAAGAATCTTTACACCTCGAGGGAACCCGTAATGACAGCTCACATTTATTGGGTACTTGTTTTGTACCCGGCATTGCTCAAAGCTACTTTCTGTGTATAAAATTATTATCCTTGCAACAACCCGATGGAGTAGGAATTAGTATTATCCCCATTTTTCAGATGAGGAAACAGGCCTGGGCAACAGCCAAAGGAGCACAGTTAATACATAGAGGAATGTGATTTGAACCTGGGTCTGACTCCAGAATTAATACTATCTCACAGAATGAAGATGCAGGCATGTTGAAATAAATCCAAAGGCAAAATTAGGGCATTGTTCTCTGAGAGCAGGGTGGATCATAGAAGTGAGAACCTGGGGGAAGTAATGGGGTGGCCTGTCTCGAACCACAAGATGAGATTTAGGGCTTAATCTGGTAGGAGAAAAGGGGCTCTGGTGGCAAGCTCTTAAACAGCGGAGGGCTGTGGGAAGACTAGTACTTTACAGAGTGTCCTTTGACTGGGGTTGGCAGGTTGGGGTCAGCAAAGGGGGAATGGGGGAGACCAGGGGGAAGGGCCTCCACATGCAAACCGATGGGGTCAGGACTAGGGAGGGTGCCATGGACATGGAAGGATGGATCTGGGTGATTTCTCTCCAAGGATTTGGTAGGGTTTGTACCAGTTGAAGGCTGAAAAGGAAGCCAGTAGAGAACAACATGGTTAGCATACTCTGTCATGCAGGGATAGGTCACTGAGGAGGTATTTCATCCTGCTTGTACATTCTGGTGCATTTAATGCTTCTGCCAGCTACTCTGCTCAAGGCTTTCATGTCTGCCAAAACAGTTCTTCCAGAAGGTGCAGCAGATGCTGTCAATCCCCACCTCCCTGATAGTTCCCATCTCCCCTTACTCTTCCTCACCTAAGTGAAGCCGTTGTGTGTCCATGAGAGGCTCTCCCTGGTCTGACGTGCTTGGCTGGACACGTGGAAGAGTTAATCCGCCCTGGAGCTGTCTTCAGCAGCTGATGCTCAGGGACTGGAGGGTGAATGCTTCAGCTTTCTTGTTCCTCAGAGGGTATAACTCTTGAGGGAGGTGCTACAGGTCTCCTGGTATCCCAAGCAGGGTTGGTCCCCCGCTGTCCACACGGCACACCTGCTTGGCACCTGCTCAGTAACCTGCTTCCTTGCCTCTCCTGACTCACCCGCCCCCATGCTGGTGCTTCCCAGGATCCCCTCTCAGGTAAACTACCTGTACCCCAGTCCCTGTCTCAAGTCGACTTTGGGGGAACCCAACCTAAGGCAGTTTACAGATGATACTCTCTAGGCCCAGAGAGGTGATTTCACTTGTTCAAGCTCACAAATCCAGTCTGTAGCAAATGTAGGATTTTAATCCAGGTCTCCTGAGCCCAGTGGGTTCCTGATGTTGTTTTCTGCTAGACCATGTTTAGTATCTGTTATAATGCCTCCCTGGGTCTTTTTACATGTCTGGGTTTCCTACAAGAGTCTAACTCTAATATAAGCTCATAAAAGGCAGGAACTATTGTCTTAATAATTTTGTACCCAAGACCAGCAAGAACTGTGTCTTGTTCTCATGGAGAATCGATGCTCCATGAGGATTTGTTGAAAGGAAGAGACAGAGCGAGAGGAAGAGGGCAGAAGGAGGAAGTGTAGGCAGTTGGGTGCATGACCTTGGGGAGCATGAAAGAGATTCTCCAGGCATCTTGACATGGGACATGAGAGTGACTTGCCTTGGAGGAGACCATGATTAGAGTGTCAAAAGCAGACGACCCAGAGGAGGCATAATGGTGAGCAGAAAAATTGGCGGACGACTCAAAATGTCCATTTTCTTGGAAATCACTTATGAGGAAAGATCACTATTGAAATAGTCCTAATATTTAGTGCAAGTACCCCCGAAAGGGAGTTTTTAAAAAAATTATTTCTTGTTTTCAGTATAATATTAGTAAGCATAGTTTTCTAGGAAAAAAAAAATGGGATGGATTCTCACCAAAGATTAAAGTCTATAAATCAGATACTCCAGGGCAGTGTTTTTCAAACTATGCTCTACAAGACAGTAGGACTTCCAAGGAACTCTCTTGGAAGTCTCCTCGAGAAGAGGTTAATAGATCATAATAATGATTAATGTATACTGGACTCTAACTCTTAAGTGGTGAGCCATGCCCTAGGCTATGTCTTGGTCTGCATTATCTCATTTAGTCCTCCCAGTTACCCTTTGATAATAAGTGCTATTATCACCCCTTCTTCACAGACAAGGAAGCTAATGCTCAACAGAGGTCACTCAGCTAGGAAGTGGACAAAGTGGGATTCATTCCCAGGAGTATTTGATTCTAGAGCCCATGCCCTTCACAGACAAGACTATAGGTACCCTCCTACCCACCCCTTGCTGACTATGCCTTCCCTCCACCAGAAGTGAAACTCCCAATTTTGACACCATGGAGAGCAAGCTGGGGGACAGGAACTACACTGTTGGTTGCAGGTCGGGAAGGAGTATACTAAAACGTGCCATCCTTTGATTGCCTTCTCTAAAAGTCTTAGGGTCTTGCTTTTCCATTACACAGAGGAGGTTTAAAGTGCATTTTGATGAATGCATTCTGCTCTCTTGGTACACAAGGGGGAGCATTTAGCACAGGAACGGGACTAAGATCACTGCAGAGAGTATTCTTGCTCTTTGCAGGAAAAGAGTCTCTCTCTTTCTCTCTCTTGGTCACAATTGTTTGCTGAACCCTTTGAAAGCAAGTTGCAGATATCAAGAGACTGGCTATAAATATAACAGCAGGATTTCCTAAGAACAAAGTCATTTTTCTGCATAATCACAATATTATTTTCATGTCTAGGATATTTAACAGTGATGCAATGATATTATATAATACACATTCTATATTGAAATTTTTCCAAATATTCCGAAGATGTCCTTTAGTGCCTTTTCCCTCCAAGTCCAGAATTAATATTGTATTCTCTTAATATTAGAATGTGGTCATTTTTCCAGAGTATTTTGTTGCAAAATATTCATAATTTTTACTGGCTATTTAATATTTCATGGAGCTGATTTGCCATGATTTATTAATAAATGTCTCTTTGGTTTTTCCTATGGTGTTAAGTGGGGCTTTTCCTTTTTCACTTTTGACTCAGGCACCAATTCAATAGATAGCAGATTCCAAAGTGAGGGTGAGGCTGACCATCATATATGGAGTTCACCAAGTGTCAAAGGTCAGGTTCCCCAGGAAGGACTCTGTGATGGAGATTTGTGTATAGGAGGTTCACTGGGCAGTGCTTGGGGATCAACGCCTGTGGGGGAATAAAAGAAGCAGGACTGGGCAGAGGGAGTATTTGCTCTTTGATACGATCACTGCAAAGGCCTCAGCTGCCCCTCCACTAGCTCTGAAGCTGAGATGGTCTTGCAGAGGTGTCCCCTGTTGAAGCAAGGAGGCCGGCTCTTTATGCCTCTATGTGGACCAGTCATTGGGTGCAGATTGCCCCTGGGAAGGGGACATGACCTTGGGTGAGATAGCTCTCTTCAACTTAGAGCAGTTTTCAGAGAGACTCAGGGTGGGAATGAGGGCCTTAGTCCTGAGAGGAGGTCTGGGCAGAGGCTAGAGCATCCACTATGCCAGGGGAATTCTCACTGACCTGTAGTCCAAGCCCGTGACCTCTGCAGCCAGACTGAATATGCAAGCAGTCAGCTTAGTGAGGGTGCATGCATGCTGTGACTCCTCCCTCACTCCCCAGGGGAAAGGCTTTCTTCGAAAGTGTATGATGGGGGCTTCCTTAGGACCACATAGAGCTTGAAATATACTTTCTACAGCTGAGGGCAAAGAGAACCCAGAGGGCGAGGTTTGGTCCTGCCCTCCCAGGCTCTGTTGGGGCAAAGGATGAGAGAATGTTTCCTGGGGCTCAAAGGTGGGCCCCCCTGGGAAGAGAAAACTGGGCCAGAGCCATTTAAAAAAACTTAAAATTATTTAAGATTCACAAGTTGCAAAAATAGAGAGTTCCCATGTGCCCTTCACCCTGCTTTCCCCAGTGATACCATCTTATGTAACCATAGTACATTTTCAAAACTAGGGAATTGACATTGACATTGGTATGATATTAAGTTACAGACTTTGTTTGGGTTTCATTAATGTTTACATGTACTTGTGTGTGTGTTACTATGTAATTTTATCACATGTATAGATTTGTGGATTTGTGTAATCATCACCGCAATCAGGGTGCATAATTGCTCCATTACTATGAAGAAACTCCCTAACGGGGGCGCCTGGGTGGCTCGGTCGTTAAGCGTCTGCCTTCAGCTCGGGTCATGATCCCGGGGTCCTGGGATCGAGCCCCGCATCGGGCTCCCTGCTCGGCGGGAAGCCTGCTTCTCCCTCCCCCACTCCCCCTGCTTGTGTTCCCTCTCTCGCTGTGTCTCTGTCTGTCAAATAAAGAAATAAAATGTTAAAAAAAAAAAAGAACTCCGTAATGCCACAGCTATACACCCACCCGCACCGCCCATAACCACCAGTCTATTATTCGCCATCACTATAATCTTATCATTTCAAGGGTGTTATATAATGGCATCGTGCAGTATGTGGCTTTTTGAGATTGACTTTTTCCACTGGGCATAACATCCTTAAGCTCCATCCATGTTGTTGCATGTGTCAGTAGTTCATTCTCTTTTGTATCTTAGGATATGCCCTTGTATACTCACACACAGTTTGTTTATCCGTCATTTAATGGAGTCAGTTAAGTTCTGGCCAAGAGGACCCTCTGGGAGGGTGAGGACTTGCAACGATGAAGTCCGAGTGGAGAGGCATGCTAGGGACCAGGGCGAGGAGGCAGTGACCGCTGGGATGGACTGCTTCTCCGTGGTTCATCACCAGCCAGTTAGAGTGTTTCCAGACCTAACCACTTACCTCTTTGCCTTCCGTCCATTTTGACATGGCATGCAAAACAGCAGCTAGTGAGTTGGGGAGGAAATGTGAAGGGGTGCTGGGAGAGAGAAGTTGACTGCCTATGAGCCCCCGCTTTCTCTCGCCGCTCTCACTGAACCGGATGGCTCTAGCGAGAAGTGGGAGAAATCTTTGGAATGAAACCGGAATTGTTGCTTTAACATGATGAACATCATAACACATCGAATATACTCTATTAAGACCACGTTTGTGGGGCGCCTGGGTGGCTCAGTCGTTAAGTGTCTGTCTTTGGCTCTGGTCATGATCCCAGCGTCCTGGGATCGAGCCCCGCATCGGATTCCCTGCTTGGCGGAGAGCCTGCTTCTCCCTCTCCCTCTGCTTGCTGCTCCCCCTGCTTGTGCTCACTCTCTGTCTCTGTCAAATAAATAAATAAAGTCTTTAAAAAAAAAAAGACCATGTTTGTGACTTGATGTGACCATTAGAATGTCATTACCGGAACGTGACCAGAGCAGGGAGCGTCCTGCGATAGTTCTCATCTAGAATCAAGGACAACCTCCTTCTTCCTATTACTCCCCGCCCTCCCCAAACTGAATACATTTTAAAGGGATGGTGGGAGAAAAATGATGATGTGTGTTTTGATAATGTCCACACAGTAGTACAGAAATAACTTGGAAATAAACATCTAACATAAGCCTTTTTTTTTTTCCTTTTATACTGTAATTTCTTTAGAGCAAATTCCTGGCAATGGGGTTAATAGGTCAAAGGGCATTGATATTTTTATGGTTTTCAAAACATATTGCCAAATTGCTTTTCTTTTTTTTTTTTTTAAGATTTTATTTATTTATCTGAGAGAGAGAGAGAGAGAGAGCACGAGCAGCGGCAAGGGGCAGAGGGAGAGGGAGAAGCAGCCTCCCTAATGAGCAGAGAGCTGGAAGTGGGGCTCGATCCCAGGACCCTGAGATCATGACCTGAGCTGAAGGCAGACACTTAACTGACTGAGCTACCCAGGTACCCCGCCAAATTGCTTTTCTCAAGGTTCATACCAATTTGTATTTGCACCAGATACTGTATGAAAGTTTTATCACATACTCAGTGGTACAGGATAGTATCATAAGATTGTTTGTTAATGTAATGAGGTTTAAATGCTACTTGATGTTTGGAATAATTTTTAAAGCTTTTATGATATGAAAATTTTTGCATTAGATGTTTTATCAATTTCTTTAAACTTGGCATTAATATCTTGAGTATAGAATATTGCTAAGGGTTCGACTTTATAAATTAATCACTGGCTATTAATATGCAGCTTCTAAGGACTTTCCCAGAGCACTTAGAAAAAGAACAAATTCTGTAGGATTTGTGGGCAAGGAAGAAAGGGAGAGGTGGGTGAAGCCCAGAGGATCAGTGAACACAAGAGACAGGTTCAGGGCTATAAATGAGCGGTAACGCATGAAGCAAGGGACCAGGAACAAGGAGGTGGCCATGAGGTCGGGAGATGAGGTGAGAAAAGACCTTGGGAGACAAAGATTCTGCAATGGCCTCCAAACAAAGCAGTAGGGTAGGAAATATGCCTCTTCCCCTGCCAAGTATCAATGAATTAAAAAATTACATATGCATGTGTTCTATATAACACAAAATTTATTATCTTAACCTGTTTTAAGTGTATGATTCCATGATGTTAGGTATATTCACATTGATTTGAAACAGATCTGCAGACCTTTTTATCTTGCAGAACAGAAATGCTTTACCCATTGAGGAATAATACTTACCTCCCACCCCTGGCCTCTGGTGGTCACCATTTTACGAATTGTTTTTGAGTTTGACTACTTTAGATACCGCATATAAGTGCAAGTGTGTAGTATTTGTCTTTTTGTGCTTGGCTTATTTCACGTAGCATGATGTCTTTGAGGTTCATCCGTATCGTGTAGCACTTGACAGGATTTCCTTTTTTAAGGCCGAATAATAGTCCATTGTATGTATATACCACATTTTGATTATCCATTTATCTGTTGATGAGTATTTGGGTTGCTTTGATTTCTTCGCTATTGTGAATAGTGCTGCTATGAATGTGGATTTGCAAATAACTCTTTGAGACCCTGATTTTAGTTCTTCTGTATATATATATGCAGAAGTAGGATTTCTGGGTTGCATGATATTTCTATTTTTAACTTTTCGGGAACCTCCATACCGTTTTCCATAGTGGTTATGCCATTTTACAGTCCCACCAACACTGTACTAGAGTTCCAGTTTTTCCCATTCTTACCAACACTTGTTATTTTCTGCTTTTTTTGTTTTGTTTTGTTTTTTAATATTGGCCATCTTAATGGATATTAGGTGATATCTCATTGTGGTTTTGTCTTACATTGCCCAGATGATTAGTGATGTTGAGTATCTTTTCATATGTTTGTTGCCATTGGTGTATCATCTTTGGAGTTATGTCTATTCAAGTCCTTTGTCCATTTTATTTATTTATCTATCTATCTATTTATTTATTTATTTATCTTTCTTTTTCTTTTTTTTTTCTTTGCTCCCTGAAGGCTTTCAGCACTGACTTTTGTTCATTTTAAAATCAGGTTATTTGATTTTTTCATTGTTGAATTGTTAGAGTTCTTTATATATTCTGGATATTAACTCCTTATCACATAAATGATTTGCAGACATTTTCTATTCCCTGGGTTGCATTTCACTCTGTTGATTGTGCCTTTTGATGCACAGACATTTTTAAGTTTGATGTAGTCCCATTTGTCTATTTTTGCTTTTGTGACCTATGCTTTTAGTGTTGTATCCAAGAAGTCATTGCTAAGTCCAATGCCATAAAGGTTTTCCCCTTTGTTTTCTTCTAGGAGTTTTATAGTTCAGGTCTTATATTTAAGTCTTTATTCCTTTTTGAGTTACTTTTTGTATATGGTATAAGATAAAGGTCCAACTTCATTCCTCTGCTTGTAGACATCCAGCAGCAACACCAACACCATTTATGAAGAGACTTTTCTTTTCCCATTAAGTGGTATTGGCAACCTTGTCAAAGATCATCAAATATTATTATTTTTTATAGATGGAAAAATGATGAAGTTATAGACATTCTTTGTAAGGTAGATTTGGGGACATATAATGAACTTTTGAATGGGGTAGAGAGGTCAGAGTAAAAATACAAAAATGTGAATAAAACCTTGAGACTATTGGATGGGGACCTAGTAACACCTTTTCTTAAAATGTCATCAATACCTAGGGGCATCTGTTGATTGACAAGCTAATTAATTCACCATGCAAGTGATTACTGAGTGCCTACCATAGTCCCACTAACCAGGCCAAGGGAATCCAGATGTGTATTAGAGACAAGTCCATGCTCTGTGTGTTTCTGTGTGGACTCTCATTTTCTTTTAGCAGCATTAACAAAAATGTGTATGCCTACCTTCACTCTGCTAGGAGTTTGGAGAGGCATAAGGGATGTGCAGGGCCCATGTGAGCTTATTCTTACCATGACCCCCAGAGACCCTCTGTGTCCACAGCTCTTTGCTACGGGCTAATACCTGATGAGATGGACACATCATCTCATGAAAGGAAGGAGGCCTTAAAGACCGAGGGTTATATCTAGATATCTGAAGGAGTCCGTGTTGCATCTGAAGCTGCCCTCCGGAGGGCTGTTTCTTAGCGCCTCCTCAGGGGCATTCCACTTTGGTTGAAATCAAAGGTTTTGCCATTTCAGTAACCTAAGTGCTCCATTCAAGAAACACAGAAAGTAGGGCGCCTGGGTGGCTCAGTTGGTTAAGCGACTGCCTTTGGCTCAGGTCGTGATCCCAGGGTCCTGGTATCGAACCCCACATCGGGCTCCCGCCTCGGCGGGGAGCCTGCTTCTCCCTCTGACCCTCTCCTCTCTCATGCTGTTTCTCTCTCGCTCGCTCTCTGATAAATAAATAAATAAAATCTTTAAAAAAAAAACAACACAGAAAGTAGGGTAAAAAGAGATACTGCTTTTGCAAGCCACTGAGACATTCAATAGCACCTTCTTTTGGGCTGAACAATGGGAATTGTGTAGGAGTTAAGGTAATGCTTTGTTTTGTAGTTTCTTGTTTGGGTGTTTTATTTCTTCCTAATGGAGTGGGTATGCGTGTGTGACTGGAGTATCTTTTGCATTGACTGTTCTCTCAGCACAACTTCTCCCAGCTCTGTTGGAAGGGTTTTTAATATCCTTGGAGAGGCATATCAAATTTATATAAGGAACCCAGTTTGTAATATTTCTTGTTGTAAACAAATTATTTATGCTTAAATGAACTGTCCCTTGACCTGCATATAGTTCTTACTCCATAATATAGGGCTAACCATTTTTTGAAATAAAGTTTTTACTTTTGTAATATGTTGGGTTTACAGAAAAATTGTAGGGTTCACATATAACCCTTACCCACTTTCAATTTATCCTGATGTTAACATCTGATATTATCGTGGTACTTTTGTCAAAACCAAGAAACCAACATTGGTGCATTACAATTAACTAAGTTCTAGTCCTTTTTTGGATTTCACCAGTTTTTCTCCACGAATGTCCTTTTTCTGTTCTACAGTTCAATTTAGGATACCACAGTGCATTCAGTTGTCATGTCTCTAGTCTCCTCTGGTCTCTGACAGTTTCTTAATCTTTCTTTGTTTTTTATGACCTTGACAATTGTGAGGAGAATTGGGCATGTGTTTTGTAGAATGTTGGGTTCAATAATTTTTAGTGTATTATTTTGTGGTCTTCCTAGAACCTAGAGTTAAGGCACTTCTTCAGTTATTGTCAAAGGTAGTTTATTGGGTTGGATGGACTTGAATGGACCCTTTCAGTTCATAAACTAATTAATTATTGTAGTTAAGAATCCAGTGTCCAGGAGGGACAACTGCAATTTTGAGTCACCCTTATAGAGTTTAGCCTTGGTCAGGTTTATATGCCTTTGGTTTTGTAACATGGCCACTGTGCTAGTCAGGGTCTTGGAAGGAAATCTAAGGCATATTTACCTGGGATTTTGAAGAGAACTTAATGAAGGGATTATATACCCAGGTGGGACAGTGTTTTAGGTTGAGAGGCTATAAAAAAAAAAATACCATAGACTGGGTGGCTTAAACAATAGACATTTATTTCTCACAGTTCTGGAGGCTGGAAAATGCAAGATCAAGGTGTTGGCCAACTGGTTCTTGATGAGGGCTTTCTTCCTGGCTTGTAGATGACTGCCTTCTCTCTTTGTCCTCACATGGAGAAAGATAGCTCTGGTCTCTCTTCTTCTTAAAGGGCACTCATCCCATCATGGGGACTCCACCCTCATGACCTCATCTATACCTATTTACCTCCCAAGTACCCTACCTCCAAATTCCACCACATTGTGGGTTAGAGCTTCAACATAGGAATTTTCGGGGGATACAAACATGCATTCCATAGTAGGCAGGGATAGAGAGAACCAATAGGGATGTTGAGGCTCTCAGGGACTGGTGGCAGAGGGAAGCTCTTTCACCACAAGGGCTGAAGGAGAAAAAGGAGGACAATGTGTCATGGAGCTCAGAGAGAGCTGAAGATGTTGGGTGAGAATGGGTAGCGGTGCCCAACGGGAGCTGTAGTGGTAGAGAGATGAAGACGTTGCCAAAACACCGAGGCAGGGAGAGAGCAAGAAGTCTCCAACCTTATATTTTCTACCCTCAAATTCCCAGTTGTTGTCTCTCATTGGCCAAACCCAACCAGAAGCTAAGGACAAGGGAGCCTGGATACTGCAGTCCTTAGGAATCAGCCCTGCAGGCCGCAGAGAAGGGTAGAAAATGGAGAAGGGTATGTGTAAATAAAGAATAACCACCACAGACACTTACAAGGGTACCTAGGCTGACGGTATCCACTTATTTCATAATGTGAACTTTTGGAGAGCAGGGACACCACCTGTCAAAACGTAGCCTTGTTAAAGCAATTATATATGTTTCCCAGGCCTGCAAAACAAAGCACCACAAACTGGCTCAAAACAACAGGGGCGCCTGGGTGCCTCAGTTGGTTAAGCGACTGACTCTTGATTTCAGCTCAGGTCATGATCTCAGAGTCCTGGGATCAAGCCCTGCGTTGAGACCTGCATCAGGCTCTGTGCTCAGGAGGGAGTCTGCTTGAGATTCTCTCTTTCTCTCTCTCTCTCTCCCTCAGCCTCCCTGCCCCCCGCTCACACACTCTCTCTTTCTCTCTCTCTAAAATAAATAAATACATCTTAAAAATAAAAACAACAAAAATGTATTCTCACAGTTCTGGAAGCGAGAATTCTGAAATCAAGGTATCATCAGGCCATGCTCCCTCTGAAACTGGTGGGAGAGAATCCTTTCTTGCATTTTCTAGCTTCTGATGGTTACATTCCTTGGCTTGTAGATGTATCACTCTGATCTCTGTCTCCACAGTCACATCCTTGTCCTCTCCCTGTGGGTTTCTGCCTCTTCTTTGTATAAGGACACCAGTCATTGGGTTAAGGACCCACCCTACTCCACTGGGATCCCATCTTAAATTAATTAATCATATCTGCAATGACCCTAATTCTACATAAGGTCACATTCGAGGTACTGGAGAGATTAGGGCTTCAACCTATCTTTTTGGGGAGCACAATTCCATAACAGTGACTTCATGTCCAGAGAACATTTTTTAGCTGATGAGATGGAAGGATCAATTCAAATCTGTATGTACTGCTCTGTAGTGTTATTGTTTGATAGGGGTCTTAATCCCACTCCCACTCCTGAAATGGATAGCGGTGGAGGCTGCTTTCCAGAATTTGAGAGTTCCTGGTAGCTGGGCAGTGACTCAGAGTAGTTGTGGGTAGGGAAAAGGCAGGGAGTGTGCCAACTAGTGCTAAAATATCCAAAGTGTAATCAAGCCTGACCTTCCTCCTCCTTCCTCCTGACTAAAGCAGAGCTGTGATGTGGCTCAAAGATGATTAATGGCCCTCTGCTAGCCCCTTTATATACAGCGCCTTCTGTATTGCTTACTCTGTGAGTTTCCTAGGGCTTCCAAAACAAATGATCATAAACTCGATGGCTTATAACAACAGAAAGTTATTCTCTCGCAGTTCTGGAAGCTTGATGTCTGAAATCAAGGTGTCAGCAGGGCCATCTTTCCTCTGAAGGCGCGAGGGAAAAATCCTTCCTTGCCTCTTCCTAGCAGTTGGTGGTTTCTGGTGATCCTTGGTGTTTGTCCCTTGGCTTGCAGTGGGATCACTAAGATCTCTTTCTCTCTTGTCACACAGCCTTCTCTCTGTTTCTCTGTGGGTCCTCTCTTCTTATTAGGACACCAGTCATTGGAGTTAGGGCCCTCCCTAAGCCAGTATGACCTTATCATAATTTATGTGCATCTGCAAAGACCCTATTTCCCAAAAAGGTCACATTCTGAACTTGTGAGGGGACGTGAATTTGGGGGGTACACTCTTCATCCCACTACACTAATTAAAACTCATTTTTTTTTTTTTTCAGTTGAGAAGAAAGAGAAAGAATAAGTTGCCCAGGTCACTGTTAGAAAATTGCAGAGCTGGGGCGCCTGGGTGGCTCAGTTGGTTGGGCGACTGCCTTCAGCTCAGGTCATGATCCTGGAGTCCCGGGATCGAGTCCCGCATCGGGCTCCCTGCTCTGCAGGGAGTCTGCTCCTCCCTCTGACCCTCCCCCCTCTCATGTGCTCTCTGTCTCTCTCATTCTCTCTGTCTCAAATAAATAAATAAAATCTTTAAAAAAAAAAAAAAAAAAAAAAGAAAATTGCAGAGCTGAGGGTAGGGTACATGCATATTCTTAACCATTAATTAGCCAGAATGTTTTCCTTCTTCCCATCTGCCTGCCTCTCTCTTCGCTGCTACCTTTGTGCTTTTGTAACTTATTTCCTCATTCAAGGATACTTTGGAATTAGTTTATCTTAATTTCAGTGGACGAATATGATTGGAACTATTAGCTGTTGGGCGTGGGGGGATAGGAAGATACTACCGTGATGTTTGCTCATTGGGGATTTTCTATGTCCTCTGCGCCTTCTCCATTTATTAATTGTAATTTCTCTGTCAGGAAGAGTTGTTCCTTCTCACTCATTTATATATTTATATTAGGAGGGGCTTATGCATATTTATTTTAATTTATGGTTATAATCTCATACTATCATTATTTATTTTGTTGCTCAAATTGTCCCCACTTTGCCTATTAGGAGCTTAATTAGGTTGTATCCTGTATCCTTTCAACATGCTCCATCATTCGTGAGTACTTCTTACTTTTTGGCACTTTCCTTTTTCCCCTCGGCTCATCTTGTATTTTCCTTGCCCCAACCCTGCGATCAAACTTTTTTTTGGAAAAGCATTAGTTCCTTTTATCAGAATATCGGTTTTGAAACCAAGATCTTGGTAGTGGGTGTGCTCATTGCTTCTTGGTCCTTTTAGTGGACAGAACAAGGAAATATTTGTACATATACCAACACATACACATCTACATTTATTTCAGTATGTGTCTGTTCCATTGTTAAAAGCCACGATGGATACAGTCTTTCTAAAGTAAATGCATGTGTGTCTCTAAGACAGGCTTCTATCTCCCAATAATAAAGAGAACAACAGGTCCATCACAACATTGCAGAGTCAATAGTACTAGTTTACTTCCAATGTTATAATTCAGATAGCTGAGATTGTTAGGGAAGAGGTCTAACCTTATGTAATTCTGAAGCCAGAAATAAAGAATCATAGAGGTATCCAGTGCATGTTTCCTAAACTGCTATTCCATGGAATATTGTTTGGGGAGGTGTTAAAAGGCTTATGATAAAAGGGCTCTGTGGTCCAATAAATTTGGGAGACTTGTCATGGTAGATCCCCCACACTTGTGTAACACTGCCCAGGAATTATTACAGGAGTTTAAAAAAAAATGCATTTTCCAGAAAAAATATATTTTCAGAAGAGAACATTTGTCAGACAACTTTATGGAAGGGGAAGATAATAATAATAAGAAAAAGTAAGCATGTCTAACCTGTATGGCTTTTCTGTTGCACAAATTGATTTGGGACGAAATGTTGGTCTCTGCAATAACCTGGAAACTTTGACATGTGACCACATTCCTTGTTAAGAGAAGCTGCTGTAAGTTCGTCTTCAAATGGCTTTTCAAACCTAGAGGGAAAATTGCGTTCACTTTACTGAGGGGCAGATATATTCTGTAGAAAAGGCAGTGTTCTCTACTCCTGCCGTTGAAATACAGCGTCACGGGATTTAGGGGAAAGCTGATGCCAAAGACAAAAAGTCCTGTTTCAAAGTAGTCATTTTGTGGATGAAGGTAGAAACCTACAATCTTTCCCCCACCACAGCATTTCATATTTAAACCTTCTATTTTTAACGTGATGGTGGGATTCATGGCTAATGCTTATGAGATCTGTGTCTAGACAGTTGAGAAAAACAGGAAATGAGTTACACTGTCGTAGCTTAAGAGAATTTAACCTTTTGTCTTCTAGCTCCAAGCTGTGCCTGCTTTGAAAAAACATTCCTACTCTCCTGAGAATTTCAGGGCATTCAAGGGACTATAATAATCCAGGGCCTCTTCAGGGAGCAGAGATAGCTATTTTGGTGAAAGAGGAAATGAGAACATGGGGTTACTGTGCTTTACACCATAAAATGAATGCAGCCACTTGGAGGAACACATTCACTGCCTTCTCCTGGATTCTGAGTATGTGCTCACAGCTGTCTTTGATTCTGTGCTCCCAAAGGGCAGGGGATCAGCCCGGATCATTCGTTCTCCCTCTGTGTTCGATGCAGAGTTGGATGCTGCAGGCCATAAAGTGTCCCGCAGACGAGCAAGTTAAGAAGAAGCATCTGGCATTTATGGAACGCTTTCTGTGTGCCACACACCGAGCGAAGCACCTCACAGAACCATCCCATTTACTCCTCTTGATGACGCTAAGATTCGGTAACAACTGGTCCCCCCATTTCACCCGTGAAGAAACGGAAGCACAGAGATGTTAAGGAACCTCACAAGAGTAGCAGAACTGGCATTTGAACCCAAATCAGTATGATTCTAGAACCTGTGTTCTTTGTTGGTGACCCACAGCATTGTGGGGCTGTTGTGAAGATTAATGGGATGATGCGTGTAACAGACTTATCACAGTTCCTGGCCTATAACAAGGATCACAGTGAATTCCTGCTGTTATTTGCATGTATAAGTATCCTAGTGCTGTTCTTCAGTATTAAGTAGGTGATGCTACTCATCTCTGCCATGTAAGACGCACAGTGCTTAGTGTTCCTAAGTAGCTAGTGAGTCGAAATGAATAGTGGTGGTGAGGATTTCTACTCAGTGCATGTAGTACATATTGGTGCTCTAGTGGGACTGGAGGTACAGTGATCGGACAGCGGATCAGGGTAGAGGGTTGGTAAACAAGTGAAGGGAACTGGCCCACCCTGCAGTAAAGTCTACAGTCATGGCCTGATTACACAGCCTCCTAGAGTCTAAGAAATGGCCGTATGCACATATAACAAATATTACACTAAGGGCCTGCTTTGTCAGACTCCGTAGGGAGACAATATTAGACTAGACATAAGCCTTGTGCTCGTGGAATTTGCAATCTAGTAGGAAATACTTTAAAACCCAAAGAATGTAATGGAATAATTACAAATTGTAATAAAGTGCCCCCAAGGAAATAATCAGAGGGCTGAAATATAGAATAATGGGATTGGGACAGGAAAGGGGAGGTCAGATCCTACTTTGCTTGGGGTAGGAAAGGAGGGCTTCCTTGAGTAGGTGGCATTTAAGACCTGATGATAAGAAGAGCCTAGCAAGGGGAACAATACAGACAAAGGCTTTGAGGTGGGAAAGAGCTTGACAAGTTGGAGGGGCTCAAAGAGGAGGGGTATGGCTGGAGCATAACAAGGAAGGGGGGATGAGGTGGGACCAGAAGGATAGGCAGGGGCAGACCATGGAGGGTCTTATCTGCTCTTCGTAAGAAACTGGGTTTTATTTGAAGTGTAATGGAAACCCACCAAAGGGTCCTAAATAGATGAGTGATGTGATCTGATTTGCTGCTATGGACTAGACAGGATAAAAATTCTGTTGAGGTGGTCTGGACCAAAGACCGTGGTGGCTGGGACCAAGCAGTCCTTACAAGAGGGAGGCCGGATGGTCAGAGACCATTGGATGATGGGAGCTGTGTGGGGCCAAGATCCAAGGAATGTGGGTAGCCCCTAGACACTGGAAAAGGCAAAGAAATGGATTCTCTCCAAGGCCTCTGGAAGGAACGCAGCCCTGCCAACCCATTTTAAACTCCTGACTTACAAAACTATAATATAATAAATGTTTTGCTTTAAGCCACTAGATCGGTGGTAGGTAGTTACAGCAGCAATAGGAAAACTTTACAGCCCCTACGCCCTAAAGGAGTGAAGGGAGGGAGGGCGTGACCAGACCCAGGGAGAAAGCTACAGGAGAGGGTCCACTGACAGCCGCCATGGCCTGGCAGGAAGGTGTCAGTGGGCATAAGGGCTCTCCCTTCACCCTGTCTCACCACCCAGAACTCTCTCTTTCTTCCACTGGCCTCATCGAACCAGAGCTACAGGCAGGGGACCCATGATGCAGTTCACATGGGTCATCCTCTCGGGCGACAAAGAGGATGGAGAAGGGTGGAGAGCAGATCTCGAGCAGCAAATGGAAAATATCCAGGCCAGTGTCGGTTGAGCGGTTTGCCCCTTATCTGGAACTTACGATAAAGCAGGAAGTTTGGAGTGGTTCCCTCACTTACCTGTGCCTTCTCTTTTGTGAGTTCTCTCTAGCAGAGCGTTTGACCCAACTTCTTTGGGTTTTCCTCATATTTTTATAGTTTCTAATGTCTAATTCACTCCTCAGTGTGATGCAGCAAGTTCTCAAAGCAAATGATCTGTTAAAGTTAGTCTATCATTTACTGTAAATATAAGACCCCAAAACAGGCTGACATCACAGTATCATGAATGAATTGACCTAAACTTTTTCGTATTTTTCCCTAAAACAGGGGTCCCAAAACTTCTGTCCTTGGACTGACGACATCAGCATTCTCAGGGATGTTTTAAGATTTTAGAGATCTGGGGATTCTGTCCTTGGAGATTCTCATTCAGTAAGCCTGGCTGAGGACTGTGAATCTGTTTTCTTTTTAAAATGTGCCCCCACAGAGGTGCCTGGGTGGCGCAGTCAGTTAAGCACCCGACTTTGGTTTTGGCTCAGGTGCTGATCTCATGGGTTGTGGGATCGAGCCCTGTGTTGGACTCCACGCTCAGCGGGTGTCTGCTCGGATATTCTCTCCCTCTGCCCCCCACCTCTCAATAAGTAAATAAATCTTTAAAAAAATGTGTCCCCAGAGAGTATTGTGAAAAACAGGTGCCTGAGATCTAGACTATTTTTTAGAGCAAAATGACTACAGACTTAGTTATATGTTGTGGTTCAGTCTGCTTCAGTGTTAGACCAGTATCAAGAGATGCCTTGAAGTGATTGGAAAAATTATTATAAAAACGACAAAAGCAACTCTTGCCAAACTTGCATACAACCCAGAGTCATTTAACAGTTGAAGAGTGAAAGTCCCCTTTCATGGCTCTCTTCTGTGTCCATCCAAATCAGCCTACCCCCCGGCCCCCGCAATGGAGAGGTAACCTTTGTTAATAGTCTGGGGCATCGGGCGCCTGGGTGGCTCAGTTGGTTAAGCGACTGCCTTCGGCTCAGGTCATGATCCTGGAGTCCCGGGATCGAGTCCCGCATCGGGCTCCCTGCTCGGCAGGGAGTCTGCTTCTCCCTCTGACCCTCCTCCCTCTCATGCTCCCTGTCTCTCATTCTCTCTGTCTCAAATAAAGAAATAAAATCTTAAAAAAAAAAAAAATAGTCTGGGGCATCCTCACTGGTGTGTTACATATTTTATTATATATATTTTCCTTTTTTTTTTTTAAAGTAGGCTCCATGCCCAGCATGGAGCCCAACATGGGGCTTGAACTCATGACCCTGAGATTAAGACTCAGATGCTCAACTGACTGAGCCACTAAGGTGCCCCTATTATGTATATTTTCAAACCTACTGCTGTAGATTGAATTGCGTCCCCCTGAAATTCATGTTGAAGCCGTTATTAACCTCCAAGGTGACTGTTTGGAGATGGGAGGAAGTTCAGATGTGAGATTAGGTGTCTGCTGTGTGAGGCCAGAAGGAGAAGGAGGCTCTCTGCAAGTCCGGAAGAGAGCTCTCACCAGAAACCGGACACCGCCAGACCTTGATCTTGGACTTCCCGGCCACCAGAACTATGGAAGAATGCATTTCTATTGTTTAAGGTCCCAGTCCAGGGGATTTTGTTATAGCAGCCTGAGACCACAATACCTGCCAAAAATAGAAAAAAAAAAAAATAGTGAAAAGAATCTTCATTTACCTATCCCCCAGATCCAACAATTAGATATGATTAGATATGCATTCTAGAAGCAGTAAGATGGATGTGTTGGAGGGGTTCAAGCTGGAGATGGGGTGGGCATGTTAAATACCTTCTGCAGACTTCCAGGCAAGCAATGTTGACAGCTCTAGTTGGGAGAGGCAGTGGAGAAGGAGGGGAACCATCAGGGAGGGATTGAAGAGTAGAATTGATGGGGTACATGAGTTTCAGTCATGAGTCTGTGCTTCATTGAATCTAAGATGCCAGTGGTTATAAGATGCAGCTTGAATTCAAAGATATTAAGAATGAAAAGGATGTTCATCTTGGAATTGGTGAAATGCAGTAGAATTAAAAGCTGGGACCGCCAACTCCACATGGGAATACTGGACACCAGCTCACAGTTTAGTGGTTTGTAAAAGAGAAGCAAGATTTTGATATCTGGAATCCTGATACATGATATGGATTAATGAGTGTGTCTTTTTTATGCTTCCCAAGTTGAACTCTTGCTGTTCTTGATTAAAGAACGTGTTGGGGGGGGGGGGTGTTTATGTGGTTGGGAACTTAAAGGAGCTCTCAATTTATCAAAATGCTACCCAGATGTGATGATGTCATTTGCAAGGCCACAGTCATGCTCAGTTTAGAAGCAGCCAAATTCTGTTTATTTAATAAAAATGGATGTTTTGAATGGTGGTGCTAGGGGATCTGGCCTCCTGCATCCTTTTCCGGGAGCTTTCTTGGGCCTCTTAGAGAGAGCTTGGATTCCACAGGCAGATGGAGCTATTATCCTTATTTTCTCTCCTCAGTGACAGGCCTGCAAAGCCTGTAATTACAGAGTACCAGCATCCCTTGTTTTGGAGCTGGGATGGTTATATAAACACCAAGAGCAAGCATTGCTTGCCGAGGCCGTACTTTGAGGACCTGAAATTCCCCTTTAGAGGGCATGGCATCCAAATCAAACAAGGCACCTGGCTGAGGGGCAGGATTCTTGCAAGAAGAGCCAGATGCAGGCTTGAAGGATCAACATGCCAGGGTGGGGGCCCCAGTCATACCAGCTGGGGAGCTTGTATCTGCATACCCCGGACCCCCCAAATGAATTTTTGCCTTTTCTAATTTGAAATAGGATTGAAGAATTCATGTGAACGTTTTTTAGAAAGTTCAGGCAGAGCCAGACCTCTTTGTTGCAAGTTATTTTAGGACTACATTTTATTGGTCGCTGTTTTGGAAAAAACCATTTTAGCCTTTGCGTTCCCGGAAGTACCCAGCAAACTTGGGCATTCGAGACCCCTGAGCTGTGAGTGCAGGCTCTGGATTTAGACAACCTCGGTTTGAATCCCAGTTCTACTGTGTGTGTAGTTGGGCAAGCTGCTTATCCTTCCTGTGCCTCTCAGTTCTCTCCTCTGTAAAATGGGAATAATAAATAGTACCTATTTCATAGAATTGTTGAGATAAGCAAGCATTTAGCTTGCTTGGAACAGTGCCTTGCTATTTAACATAAGATAACAATAATAACTGCAGTATTAAACACTAACAAGTGTTCAGTTTACTGTGCCAAGCACTGTTCTACATAAAATAGCTGATTTAATCCAACCAGTCATCCTAGGAGGTAGGTGCTATTGTCATTCCCATCTTATAGGTGAGGAAAATGAAACATAGAAAACTCTATTTGATATAAGTATTATTGTGTCTCTGCTGAACCTCATGTATACCTGATTGTAGAATATTAAAACTGTCAGTTCATATATGTGAGTCTCCCCCTTAAATATGTGGGTTCCTGAAATATGACTCCAGTTGTCTTTTTTCACTTACTAGACCTAGTACCAGGCGCACAATAGGTAAATAATGTTGAGTCAGTTGGAACTGGCTGAATGGGAAGTCTCAGTTCGCAGTATCACCATGAAAAGATTTTTCTTTTTCGGTAGTGGCTCCCAACGATATTATATGGCTCCTTCCGAGGCTTCATGGGAACGGCTCCGTTGGTGACCTTCAGGCCAAGTCCTGCAGCTTTCCAACTCCTGCTGGTTATTAGCAGTCTCATTCCAGTATGGGAGCCTCAGCCTGGTTAATTTTATAGCGTCTCTCAGATCTGAGCTCTCCTCTCTGCCCCCCCCCCCCCCCACAGGGCAAGGGGAGGTGGTGGCTCTTGCCCAGGGAGCCGCCTGGTTTCCTTGCGGCCAACCCTCTTCCTGGAGCTTAGGTGGTGGTGGGGTGGCAGTGGGAGGGCGGGAACGGGGAGGAGGCAGAGGCTCTTCCTGAGTCCAAGAGGAGGTATCCATCCTCTCCCCGTGGGTTGTGGCTGCTTCTCTAGCTAACCGGTTTGTGGTCAGTTCCCTTGGGGGCAGGTTCTAAAGCTGGCTTTCCTGTGGGCTGTGGGAGCAAGTCCTTCCAAGTCCCCTTTGGGAGTCTCTCCCCACACACTTCCCTGCTTGGAGATCTGGTTCCAGTGAAACCTCTTCCCCATGACCTTGCTTCAGTCCTCACGCCCATCAGTGGCTGCTGGGTCTACTTACCTGAGGCCCCCACTGCAATGAGATGCATGAAAGAGCTCAAGCCTCATTACCTTCTTAGCGTCCAGCCCACCAGAGGAAACCTCGCACACGCTTGCATGCCCCTGGGTACAGCGCAGGCCGCCTCTCTGCCCCTCTGTCTCCCAGGCCTGTCTTCTCCAGGGCTCTTTTCCTTAGCGCCAGGCAACATTTGCAAGCTCGTTGCCCAAGCAGCCAACCATGGGGGAATGAAATGCCAGTATTCCATATGGCTGGAACCCCTGGGCTTTATGAATGATTCTCCTGGAGTCCTGGCTGTGACTTAAGGGAGGGGATAGGCTCTTTCCATGAACACTGCCCTCCCCTCCTGGCTGAACTCCTCTCTCTTACTCCTTCCTTTATATTAATTCAGGAGGGTTGATTCTGGCCTTTCCAAAAGCCCTGCAGTGAGGTGGCTGGCTCCACCTGTTGGACTTCGAATGTCAAGATACTCAGTGCTACTCGTCCTCTGCATTGGGTTTTAGCCAAAGTCTGGGACCTCACTGTAGCATTGTTCACAGTAGCCAAGGCATGGAAGCAACCTCAATGTCCATTAGCAGATGAATGGATAAAGAAAATGTGTGTAGGTGTGTGTGTGTGTGTGTGTGTCCCCTGTGGTGTATATAGACATATGGTGGAATATTATTCAGACATGAAAAAGGAGATCCTGTCATTGGTGACAACATGGGTGAAACTTGAGGGCATTACACGAAGTGAAATAAGTCAGGCAGAGAAAGACAAATACTGTTTGATCTCACTTCTATGTGGAATCTAAAAAAGCTGAACTCATAGAAACAGAGACTAGAATGCTGGTTGCCAGAGGTATGGGGTAAGATGGGGTGCTGTTAATCAAAGGGTACAAATGTCCAGATATAAGCTGAATAAGTTTTGGAGACCTAATGCACAGCATGGTGACTGTAGTTAACAGTGCTATATTCTATATTTGAAAGTTGCTAAGAGAATCTTAAAGGTTCTCTATTTTATAATCTTAGAGATCCTAAATATTCTCACCACACACACACACACACACACGCACAAATGGTAATTATGTGAGTTGGTAGAAATGTTAAGTAGCCTTATTGTGGTAATCATTTCAAGTATACATGTGTATCAAATCGTCAAGTTGTACACCTTAAACTTACACAGTGTTATGTGTCAATTATATCTGGATAAAGCTGGGGCAAAAACCAAAACAAAACTAGGGATGTTTCTAAACTTAAAAAAATCTTCTAGAGATAACTTAGGAGATGCTTATTTCGTAAACAATTCTATGAAACAGACCATAAAATTTAATGTGTATCATTCTCTTTTCTCCTCATACCTGAAGCTATGACTTTGTGAATTGTATGTCTTTGGAAATGAGTCATTGGAAGTTTTTCCAAATTATATACACAGGCAATTTTTTTTTTGAGCTAAGAAATATGGCACATGTTAGAAGTACTTGAAAGACACAGATGTCCCCAGAGCTGGGAAATGAGGTGACCCAAGTTAGTGAAACTAGTTAAAATCAATCAACTAGGAAAAAACAAAAGCAAAGTTCTGGGACCAGAGAAACCCCACTCAACATCCTATTATAGTAATTACTAAGTTACAGAGTATTGTTTTGGGGGCAGATACCGAACATTCCTAGGTCTCAGCTGTCTCAGTGAAATGGGGGGCGGGGGTGGGCTGTATGCTTATAAGAAGTTGATAGAAGCTGGACCAGATCACCTCTTCAGGTCTCTGTCAGGTTTAACGTCTGTAAGTCTGTGAAGTTCATGGTTTTAGGGTTGCCTGAATTCAAGGTTTTCTTCCCTCCTTTGTTTTGTCTCAAGTTAAGATCACATTCATGTCAAGGCATTTCCTGGTTGTGAAGCCAGACCTGGAAAGGGGGATAGTCCTAACTAGGAGAGGAGATGAGAGGGTTGTGCTCATACATACGAAGGAATGGAAACAAAGCAGTGCTCTGTGTATAATCCAATCCATCTCCCAGTGGCAGGACTATTCGCACAAGCCAAGAATTCTTTCAGTTATTTGTCGGCAAGTGTTCATCTAATAGCAAGCCCATTTGAATGGCAAGGCTAATGAAAATGCATCCAGGAGACCTTTGGGTATCTGGTGCAGGAAATACGTATTTCATGATGACTTTTCCCAAGGCACCGTATTAGATGCTGCGCAGGGAGGCTGGCTGTGGTGTTAAAAAAGCACACTGGGTTTAGGGTGAGACAGATTTGAGCTTAAGTCGTAGCTCTGTGGTTTAGTAACTGTGTGGCCAGAGTATGATGGTAAATGCTGAAGAATCAGCTCTGATTCGAAAGCACAGGATTCAATTGATTATTGATATTATGTCTGCACTTTCTTATTACTTACAAGTTTATTTTTATTTATTTGTTTTTAAAGATTTGATTTATTTATTTTCTTTGAGAGAGAGAGAGAGAGTGAGCACGAGCCAGGGGAAGGGCAGAAGGAGAGGGAGAGGAAGAGAATGTCAAGTCCTGATGTGGACCTCAATCTCACAACCCTGAGATCAGGACCTGAGCTGAAACCAAGAGTCAGACGCTTAACCAACTGCGCTACCCAGGCACCCCTATTTAGAAGTTTATGAAATTTAAAGGATTTTAACTTGAGAAATATTCTAACCAATGGAGGAGTGTATGTCCTTGTTTTGGAGAGGAGGGTGGGATGGTGTTGAAGAAGAAAAGCAAAAAAGAAAACAAAAATACCAAATAACATAGTTTCCTCTGAACTACTATATGACTTCCTAAAATTACAAAAGGATATTTGAGCTAAAAAGGATCTAGAGACTAGCTGATCCAACATACCTTCATGTTATAGATGAGGAAACTGAGAGAGCTGAAGTGGCTTCCCACAGTTTCAGCCTGGTGGGATAGACCCCTGAGTAGAGGCCAGGGCTGCTGAGTGGCTTCTATCCAGAGCTCATTCTGGGAGCCCTCCCCTTTCCAGCAGGTGTTTATTGGCTCAAGCAAAAACTTTTCCCTGAAGAGTGCTGGAAGAAATGGGGAATCTAAGGCTTATATTCACACTGGTCAGGAAAATGATTTGGCTTACTGTTCAGAATAGCTATTTAAACTGGTGGTCTCAGGGATGCCTGGGTACCTTAGTCGGTTGAGCGTCTGACTCTTGGTGTGGGCTCTGGTTGTGATCCCAAGGTCCTGGGATCGAGCCCTGCGTCTGGCTCCGCACTTGACAGGGAGTCTGCTGGAGATTCTCTCTGCTCCGTCCCCCGCCCCCCAAAATACATAGATAAATCTTTGACATAAAACCAGTGGTCTCTGAAGTGAGGTTCTGGAAGGAAAAAATGAAAATTGCCATTGACTGCTTTCTTGAAGAGGAAGAAATAAAGCAATTATTCGTGGTTTCTGATGGGAAATAATCTCCTTATGGAATTGAAGTGAAGGGACATGAATGAAGGGACGACTTGGAGAGGTGTGGGCTGGGTTAAGGGGACACAAAGGATGTGGAGGGCCCCAGAGGTGAGCAACAATGAGCATTGCTTCTCCCAGGCTTGGAGAGAAGACCCATGATAGCTGGAGACATGGGGAGGGTTTATGTGGAGGAAGGAGACAGCCCCTGTCAGAGATGAGTGGCCAGCCAAGAGGGAGAGGGCAAGAAAGACCCCAAACTCTCTCTTTCTCTGCTCTCTGGTCTCTGCTGGCACCTCCCATCGGGCAAACCCAACCACACAGCAATCCAATGGCAATGGAGGCTGGGGGATGCAGCCCTTTCCAGTCAGTCCTCCGGGGCACGGAGCTGGACATGGATCTTTGGGGACAAACACAGAACAACCAGCACAGAAGCTTTACAAATATTTAATATCCAGATTGCTAATCGTCCTCTCTGTCCACCTGTCAGACATCAGGTGTCAAGTCAGTACTCGAGGCACCTTGACCCCAATGCAAAGCGGAGGCCAGTGGTACCCTCAGTCGTTCATTTTTGGTGTATTGTAACATACTACAACTTCTGTCTGCCTGGCTACACGGATTTATGGATTACAGTATCTGGTTTTAAAATAAATCTCACAAAATGCACAAATGCTTTAAGAAGGTTCTTGTAGCGACACAGCAGAGTGAAGATACCACACTTGCACATAAAGGAACAGGAAAATGTCAGCACTAACATGGCTCTTCCTAGGAGGGTCTCTTCACTGGTTGCAGTTTCTGCTACAATGACAAGCTAATGAGAGCTGACCAAAAATTGGCTCAAAAGTTCAAAATGCTCCCAACTATTTGAAATACGGGTTTATTTCCATCATTACTAATGTTGACTGTCCTCCTGAGTGTTTATTATGCTTTGAAATATTAATGATAATAATGCCTGCCTATACTTCTTTTTTTTTAAAGATCTTATTTATTTATTTGAGAGAGAGACCAAGAGAGCAAGTGTGAGCAGGGATGGGGGGAGGGGGCAGAGACAGAGAATCTCAAGCAGACTCCCTGCTGAGTGCGGGGCCCAACATGGGGCTCGATCCCACGATCCATGAGATCATGACCTCAGCTGAAACCAAGAGTCGGACGCTCAACTGACTGAGCCACCCGGGCGCCCCTGTCTATATTTAATAAATACACATATTGGGTTTATGCTAAAAATGCTTACTGATGGGATGATAGGAGACCATTGGTTTAAACAGTAAGCAAAGGCTACAATTGTGGTAATTATGCTTCTCTTTATGGACAGTGAAGGCTACATGGTTTTTCTGCTTAGAGCACAATGCAAAAACAGAAAATGGAAAGTGGCCTTAGTGAATAATAATAATGAATGTTTATATAAAACTTAGTATGCATTAAGCACGCTCTAACCACACAAAATGTATTAATTGCTTAAAATGCATCAACTCAGGTACTCCTCACAGCAGTTCTATGATGCAGGCACTGTTACCATCCCATTTGACATATAAGGGGACTGAGGCATGTGAAGGTTGAGCAGTCTGTCTGATATAACAAGGAGGAGGCAGAACAGAGTTGGAACGCAGGCAGATTGACTTCAGATTCTTTGCTCTTAATCACTATGATGGGCTACCTCTCTGAAGGAAGTAGGGGCTTCTTGGAATAATTTTGAAATTAAGACAAAACTATCACCTCACACCTGTCAGAATGGCTAAAATCAATAACACAAGAAACAATGAGTGTTGGTGGTGAGGATGTGGAGAAAGGGGAACCCCCCTGCATGTTATTGGTGGGAATGCAAACTGGTGCAGCCAGTGTGGAAAACAGTATGGAGGTTCCTCAAAAAGTTAAAAAGAGAACTACCCTATGATCCAGCAATCACACTAGTAGGTATATTTCAAAGAACCCAAAGACACTAATTCAGAGGGATAATGCACCTGATGTTCATAGCAGCATTATCTACAGTAGCCACATTATGGAAAGAGCCCAGGTGTCCATTGACTGATGAATAAAGAAGATATGGTCTGCATATACAATGGAATATTGGTCATAAAGAGAATGAAATCTTAGCATTTGCAACGACATGGATGGAGCTAGAGAGTATTATGCTAAATGAAATAAGTCACAGAAAGACAAATACCATATGATTTCATTCATACGTGGAATTTAAGAAACAAAACAGACAAGTAAAGGGGGAAAAAAAGGGAGAGAGAGAGAGAGAGCGAGGCAAACTAAGAAACAGACTCTTAACTCCAGAGAACAAACTGAGGGTGACCCGAGGGAAGGTGAGTGGGGGCGATGGGTGAAACAGGTGATGGGGATTAAGGAGGGCACTTGTGATGAGCACCCAGGGATGTATGGAAGTGTTGAATCACTATATTGTACACTGAAACTAATATTACACTGTATGTTAACTAACTGGAATTTAAATAAAAACTAGAGAAAAAAGATAGCTGACAGGTCAACTGGGTGCTAAGCGGATATAGAAAGGCTCACATTTCTTTCACACACACTGAAAAGGAAAGAACTAAATATAATTAAAACAATTGAATGCCAGTTTAAAACGTACAAAGAAAGGGGAGCCAACTCACTTTTATGTAGGGTAAAAGTGATTATTTTGCTGCATTTTCTAGCATCTGCCAAATATGATTTCTCAGGATGTGGTAGCTGGCTGACAGCCCCTTAGAGCCTCTAGATTCCGCTCTCTCTCTGGGTTTTCTCCCTTTCCCTCCTGCCCTCTGAAGCCTTCCTGCAGACTTTCCTTGCCCTTGTTCTCTTTCTAGGAGCTTGTACTAGTCCGGGTTCTCCAGAGAAACAGAACCAATCGGATGCATCTCGCTCTCTTGCTCTGTCTTTCCCTCTCTCTATATGTAGATATACACAGTCTCTCTTTATCATCTGTCTATCATCTATCTATCTTCATCTATCTCTTTATCTATCATCTATCTATCTATCATCTATTTATCATCTATCTATCTATCTATCTATCTATCTATCTATCTATCTATCTATCTTTAAGAAACTGGCTCACACAGGTGTGGAGCTGGCAAGTCTATAATTTGTAAGGAAGGCTGGGGGCACCTGGGTGGCTCAGTTGGTTAAGCGTCTGCCTTCGGCTCAGGTCATGATCTCGAGGTCCTCGGATCGAGTGCCACGTCAGACTTCCTGCTCATCGGGGAGTGCTTCTCTCTCTCCCTCTGCCCCCTGCTCGTGCTCTCTCTCTCTGTCTTGCTCTCTCTCTCTCTCAAGTAAATAAATAAAATCTTTAAAAACAATTTGTAAGGAAGGCTGACAGACTGGACACCCAGAGAAGAGCTGATGTTGCAGTCTTGTGCCCAAAGGCAGTCTGGAGGAAGAATTCCTTCTTTCTGGGGGCACATCAGCCTTTTCCTCTGAAGACCTTCAACAATTGGCTAAGGCCCATCCACTTTACGGAGGCTAATCTGTTCTCTCTACTGATTTAAATGTTAATCATACCTAGAAACTACCTTCGCAGCAACGTCTGCATTGGTGTTTGACCTAACAAATGGGTACCATGGGTTAGCCAAGTTGGCTCAAAATTGATCATCACAGAGTTCATTGAAAGGACCTGGGGTTCACTGAGCTTTTGTTAATTTTTGAGAACAACGACAAGGCTCAGGCCCTGGGACCCCAGGAAACACAGAGCGCTTCTTCAGTTCCCTTCAGAAGGGAAACCTGCCCAACCTTCAGTGTTTTGTTTCGTCTTTTTCAAGAAACCTACTGACAGCACCAAACAGGCTTGGGTGGTAAGTCTTGGTCTCTGGCTTTTAAGCCACAGTCCCTGGCTTCCAGATTCCGGAGGAGCCCTTGTGTATACTGATTCAGGAAGAGTATGTTGTGGGCTTGTCTTATCCCACATTCTTCCTTTTCACAAGCATGAACTCAGTCCTTCCTCTCTGAATTCCTCTGGTACTTTGTACCTCAGTCAGGGTACTTAGAACTAAGGATCTTGTGTCGTAGTTGATGTACATTCTCTTGCCCCTCCCAGCCCCGCTGACCAGATCTATGGAAGTTCTTGAAGGCAGGGGTTGGGCTCACACTTCTGAATGACTGCCCCCTGCCAGGACACTGCTGCTTTGTAAACATGGCTTCTTGGGGAGACTTCGAAACGCTGATCCTCTATCTCACTGGGCTAAATTCAAGGTGTTGGCAGGGCTGCATTGCCTTTCTGCAGGCTCTGGGAGAGAATCGTTTCCTTGCCTTTTCCTGATTATAGATGGTGCTCTCCTTCCTTGGCTCATGGCCCGCTTTCTCCCTCTTCAAAGCCAGCAGTGGCGGGAGGGCCTGTTGTCCGTGACATCACTGTCCTCTCGTGCCTTTCTCTTCCACTTTTAAGGACCCTTGTGATTGGGCTCACCCAGGTAGTTGGGAGTAATCTCCATCTCAAAGCACTTAATAACACCTGCAAAGTCTCCCTTGCCATGTAACATGGTCACGGGATTTGGGGATTAGGATGTGAACATCTTTGGAGAGTCATTATTCTGCCTACTGTAGTAGCCTTATGATTTCCATTTAAAATAAGTAATTAGTGTAAGATATGATTTTAAATGGAAAGGTATAATAATTTTACTCATAACAATGCTAGAGTTTTTGAGATATATTTATGCTTAACTTATAAGTTATTAATTTACCTGGGAATGTTTTGTTTATTAGGGTTGATGCTTACCTGAGCAGATATTTGAAATGCTTATAAAAAAAAAAGCATATGTGTTAGATTTATAATTGTAGCTTTAACATGTTTAA
Source organism: Mirounga angustirostris (assembly GCF_029215605.1). Lineage (NCBI taxonomy): Eukaryota > Metazoa > Chordata > Mammalia > Carnivora > Phocidae > Mirounga > Mirounga angustirostris. The sequence goes on along the minus strand of NW_026991712.1, from coordinate 16,898,413 downwards.
AGGAATTTTCTTTTTTTTTTTTAAAGATTTATTTGAGAGAGAGAGAAGAGAGTGAGCATGGGGAGGGGCAGAGGGAGAGAGCCCATGCCAGGGCTCGATCTCACAACCCCAAGATCATGACCTGAGTCAAAACCAAGAGTCGAACGCTTAACCGATTGCACCACCCAGGGGATCCAAGGAATTTTCATGAAGTGTATAAAAGGGATTTGTTTTTTTTTTAAAGATTTTATTTATTTATTTGACAGAGAGAGACACAGTGAGAGAGAGAACACAGCAGGGGGAGTGGGAGAGGGAGAAGCAGGCTTCCCGCCGGGGAGGGAGCCCGATGCGGGGCTCGAACCCAGGACCCTGGGATCATGACCTGAGCTGAAGGCAGACGCTTAACGACTGAGCCACTCAGGTGCCCCAGGATTTGTTTTTTTTTTAAAAGAGACTTTAGTCTGTTCAATTTGAGCTTATTAAACAGTACTAGACTTGTAAAGATGTAGTTGAACTTTAATGAAAACTAGGTCTTCACATTTGTTACTTTTTCAACTACCATTAATTTTTAACCAAGAAGCTATAAATAGTTCTGTCTATGCCCATAAACTCACACTGATTCTTATTCGAGTGGAGGGTAAGCATGTGATCAGTGAGACTTTCAAAAGCATTTTGTGAATGTCTGTGTGTGTTATTAAAAAAAAAATTTTTTTTATTAATAGATAATGTATTTTGTTTCAGAGGTACAGGTCTGTGATTCATCAATCTGACACAATTCACAGCGCTCACCATAGCCCGTACCCTCCCCGATGTCCATCACCCAGCCACCCCATCCCTCCCACCCCCCTCCACTCCAGCAACCCTCAGTTTGTTTCCTGAGATTAAGAGTCTCTTATGGTTTGTGTGCGTTATTAATTCATTCAGCCCCAGCACTGTGCTGGGCACCATGACACAGCCCCAAATCAGATGCAGGAAAGTGTTATGGGAGGTGAGATTTACTCAGTCGGAGGAGGCTCTAGGGACGAGCTGGTCATAAGGAGCCATAGATGCTTACCAGACAGAGGCAGGGGAAGAATATTCTAGTGGGTAGAGCAGCCTGAGCAAAGAATGCATGGGATATTTAGTGAGTGTTGAGCTTTTGTGTTCCTGGTGGAAATTAAAAAAAAAAAATCTGATTACTCCAATGTGCCTTTTATGTCTTTTTCTGATGGAGAGTTAGTGGCAGGATCAGGGTGCATTCCAGAGTAAATGTATTATTAATTCAGCTACCATGTCGGTCACCTGAGCACATCACACCTAACTAGAGATGCAGAGCAATGTTGCTTGGGGAATCATGATTGTTCACATTTATGGAACACGTGTGGTGTGCCTGGTTCCATGCTTTTTTAGTCACATTAGTTCGCTTAGCCCTCACAACCATAAGTAATGGATTTATTATCACCATTTTGGAGTCTAGGAAATTGAGACCTAGAGGAATTAAGGGGACAAAGGTCACAGTGTAGTAAGTGGCAGGACCATGATCTGAACCTTGCTCAAGCCATTCCCTCTTTCTGGAATGCTCAAGACCTCACTTCTCTGCAGCTGGCTCTTTCTTACATTTTGGGTCTCAGCCTCACTATCTTTTGTTGGAGAGACCTACTGCTCAGCCTGTCATCAGCAGGTTCCCTTGTTATTCTGCATCCCAGACCCTTGTTTATTCTTACCATAGCACTTATTATGAATTAAATGTTTTCCTACTTACTTTGATTGTCTTTGTTTTTCCTACTAGAATCTAAATTCCATAAAGGCAGGCATTCTGTCTGTCTTGTTCACTATCCTATTCCCAGTGCCTTGCACAGGGTCCAGTGTATAATAGCTGTTCAATAAATGTCTATTGATGAATACATTGATACTGATTTCACAGCTCATTATTCCCTAATCATTCTAGTATACGTACAGTAAGTGGAACTATCCCATTTAAGCACAGTGCTGTGTTATTTACTGAGTTTGGCACTCAGCAGCAAGCTTATTTTTCTACATGTTCCTAGAAATTTTATAACAATGATAAGTTTCTGGGACAAGGAATCTAAGCCTCACGAGACAAAAGATAAACATACTCAGTATGCTAAAAAGCCAACTTGAATTGGCACACACCAAAAATGCACCCGTGTGTTGTTGGAAAAACATTTATTGCAATTCAGTGTCAAAAAATTTTTACAAAAATATGCCACCGTCTGGTACAAACAACTATAAAAAAATCAATTCATCATGCAAGGAAAGTGTGCAAATAATTTATACAGAAGGACTCAGCTCACACAATATTAAACATCTTTACATGTAATGAGACTAACCTTGTACTTTTAGTTACATGTTCAATCCCCTATAGCATTTTTTATTAAAAGGAGTAAAGCTTCTAAACTTAGGACATGGACTTTAATATACACCCCCTCTAGCCAGGGTTATTGGCACTTGGTAGAATAAAGATGGTGCCAAGAGTTCTCAAGCATAGAGCAATCCTAGGAGCCTTCTGTTTAACACACTTGTGCATCGTTAATTAAACAAACATTGCTATACTCAAAGACAGAAAAAGTCATGTTCAAACTCCAGAAGTTTGCTACAACAGATGGAGTTTTAAGAAGTTCAGAGATTGGGAGCAGCCATCCATTTTTGGACAAATGGAGCAGGGCCTGAATTTGGGGAGATTACTCAGGAAGCTTTGTTTGCTGAGTTCAGGGACACTTTGAAAAATGTCCAGCAGACAAAGTCACAAATATCTGTGGTCCCTCGCTCCTTGCTGCCTCTTGGAATAAAATAATCCGTCTTTGCTTAGTGAAGATGAAGTTTAGCAGAGAGTGGGAGGATTCTCCCCCGCCTCCCCCCCGCCCCCAATAGAAACTCACCAGATCTTATGGCAGGTGCTGGAGGGTGGGGAGATGAAGAGGATGGATTAAATGTACTTCTTGGTCTGAGAGGAAATACCTGCTTGGTTACCATCAGAACCTCAGTTTCTAGAATGCAAGCTGGCTGCTCAGCCATTATCTAGCTGTCTTAAGGACCACTTTTGTAATTAAAATTTAAGTACCGAGGGAAAAGTGAGTTTGTCAACACATGCTGCTTGCTCTATGGTGAGCAGGTTGTACTCACTAGAATGCTGTACTCTCGCGACAGGTTCAGAGGTTCGTAAAAATGTTAAGTGGCTCCGGGGAGAAATGTTAACTTCTCCACGGAGAACCAGGGACTTAAAATATTTGGAAATGATAATGGCTGGATGCCTAACACTGGACCTTCATGCTTGCCTTCCACAGTGAAGGTGTTGAGAACAGTCGGGTCAGGTGTCACGTGCCTCCAGACAATACCAACAGATGCTGGGTAGGGGGGCACAGAGTCAAGGCCTCAGAAAGTCCCGGGTTCATACTCAGGTCTACCACTGAGGACCAGATGGGCTCAGACATGTCCCCTGAATATTCTGGACCCCCTACCTCATGTTGAAAGGCGGAAGGAATGCCAGACTCCACCATCTTCAACTTCCCTTCCAGCACCAAAGTCTGGGATGGGAGTTTCCTTCCTTTGGGAAACCACGAGGGTTCACTCTAACAAAACAGAGAAGAAAGCATCTAAAGAAGATGTGGAGTTTAAAGGAATTATGATCTTGTTTACTGAAGACATCAAGAGCCCAAGATATATCAAAGAGCCATGTCTTTGCATTTGTCTAGAGGTTCGGGGTGTTTCTGAGGTGTGTTTAAACACTAATAGGATTTTAGGCCAGGATCCAGTCAGAAGGATGGTTCACAGACTCAGATAGTTGGAAATAGATAAAAAAAAAAAAAACCAACAAAAAACACCCAGATGTCCACATAGAAAATGTTGATATAGTTTAGTTAAAAAAAAATTCACACATAAAATAACAATTAAAAAAATTCACACACATAAAATAGAGTGCATAGCAAAACATTATTGCCCTATAGCCTGGCATAAAACTATAAACTCAGGTGCGTATTTTATGATAAACATTGTATTCAATGCTACAAACGATATACGGTTGAACATGTCTTGAAATGATTGACCTTGCAAATCACACCACTTGCTTAGACAAATGAAATTTTAAGCTCCCTCTCTTCTCCCACATAGAAACAACACAAAAAAGGAGACTCTGTTAAATTTTAAGCTCCTCATGAAAAACACTTTTCGAATCCACAGAGAATCATGACAATAACACCGTACCTGCTTGTGACCTTCCTTCACCATCACCCAGTAAAGCCCACTGCTGTACTGAGTATTTTGCGGTATCAACCCAGCCCCCCTCATCTCCTCGAGGCCACTTCAGTATAAAATTGATCATCACTAAACAAATGTCATCTCACGGCTGACACCCTGGGGATGTTTTTACTTTGTGGTTTTGCCAATCGCCCTCCCATGCTACCGATCCATCTACTCAAAGTATTAGCATCAAGTACATGCCCTCTACTTGAAGATATCATTGGACTTTTTTCTGGATCTTGCTATGAAGTGAACACTCACATATTCTTTCCCCAGATGTTGTGCCTTACTCTCAAGAGACTCCGGGCTCGCTGCTCATATACCTTTACGTTGGACCAGATCATACCTAACATCCCTGTGGACTTGTGCTCACTCACACTGCCCTGGGCACCCTCCTTCCTTCTCTGCAAGTCCAAGTTACTTCCTAGGTGACATCAAAGTCAAATTCTATGTTATGGGGTCGGGGGTGGTTAGGTAGGTACAGCAACGAGAGGGGAGCCTTCTATCTCTTCCAGCACTTTCCATCGTCCTGTCCCTCTGGCTTTTAGACCAGCAGTTTTGAGACAGGGATCCTTTGTTTTTGTTTTTGTTTTTTAGGTTAGGTTGTCCCCAGAGGGCTTGCCAATAGAAATTCTAAAGACGGTTAGTCCCCAGGGAACGAGAATTTTCTTTTTCACTCGCTTTACTTATATGTGAGGCTCTGGCCATGCTTAATAGCTGCCCCATGGCACCAACACAGATGCTCTCACCGCCATGTTCTTCTCCATTGCCTTCACACAAACCACAGCATCAAAGATAGGCCATTTCTATTCCTTCCCCCATCCCTCTCCACCTGCCATTGCCTTTCTTTGTCTCCTCTTCCAATGAAAGAGAACCACAAATGTTGGTTTCTTCTTTTTCCTTAAAAATTTTCCTTGACTTTGTCACCACACCACCTCCAAAAATGCCAACAGAGATGGGGAGAGCCCAGAGGCACCATCAAGGGAAACAACTCAGAAAACCATCACCCTACCACTTATGGTAGGAGTCATCTTGCACAGATGTGCCTCGCTGCCTGGGGTCTGATAGGCAGTCAGGGGCACTGCGGATAGTCCAAAGGAGACTGGTTTGCCAGCTTTGAGCTGATGACCTAAAGCGGGCAACATTTCTGGGACTGCAAACCCGAGGGTGCCCGGGAGTTCCCACCTCCCTGATCGTCACGAAGGGGCAGAGGTCACGAGTTGATGGACAGATGTGGAAGGCCACGAACACCTACACCTAAAAATGTCAGAGTCAAAGGTTCCAGAGATCTCAGAGTAACAATCAACCCAGCTCCGCCCCACGTCTTTCAGGAAGCGGAGACATTTGAGAGAAGTTGTCTGAATTCTGGAAGTGCTTGTTTTTTATTCCACCATCTAGGCCCCGCGTTCCTCAGTGTGACTTTGACTCAGGGGGGAGGGGAGAGCAAAAAAACCCATTCGGTATTACAGGGGCTCCGGAAGCTCAACCTTACCCAACAAGATCTCATTCTTTAATGTTTAATTCTTCTCAGTGGGGAGAATTTAAATGCAATTTCATTTTTTCTCCTGATGGGGGTGGGGGGTAGTGAAAATAAATACGGAGACACCCTGGTGTGTAGGCACAGTGAGGAGGGTTGACGGAGAGTTGACTTCTCTTCAGCATGCTGATACTGGGGCTGTGCACTGAGGGGAGGGCAGGAAGGGGCTCTGCATCACCGACTGGTACCTGGCCTGTTTCTGTACATGCTTACCCACCTTTCCCCTCCCCAGGTCACCCCAAGGTTCAACCCCTAAGGATACACTGTTCTCCACTATAAATGTGAGCAAGTTCCTATTTCTGCTTCACTTATTTGCCAAGGGCATGCAGCGTGGCAACTTTATTTGCAAAAGAAGAAAAAAAGCACAAAGCAAATACAACTGCCAAAATATGTACATTGTTGTAGAAAAGCAAAGTTCTATAAAAAGTAAAAAACAAAAACATCCCCTACCCCATCCCAGGAATATTTGACAATGACCTCATTAAGTCCTGAGATTTCCTTTCTTCCACACAGTTATCTGCTGATATTTGCCTAGCAAGATCCCCAGGGGTATGGAGCAAGTTTAGGGATGAACTCACAGTACTTCTGTTCCCTATGACTGGAACTCCGGGCTTTATCTCGTCATCCTCGCAAGAAATCCTAGCTTAGGCTGAGTAAATTTTGATGTTGGACATAAAAGAAAAGAAAGCTCCTCGGCCCATCACCTGCCATGAGGGACAGCCCCTAGTAAAATGTTTAACTGATACGTAAAACCTGTTTTACAAGCTTTTATCAGCACTCTGGCTTCGACCAGTCCACAGATAACGCTTATCTGTGAAGATATTCTGGGAAGCCCAGACAAGCCGAGAAGTTAAACAGGAATAAGAAAGTCTTCACAGCTTTTGGGTGACTCATTCTGTCTTTTCTGCAGTAGGACTCCTCTGGGACTGTTTTTAATCGGCCTTATGTTGTCCCGAATGAGCTATAACGTAGCTATAATACGAAAGGGAAAAAAAAAAAAAAAAGGCATATGTGCTGTGGAGTTATTCTAGAAAAGAGGCAACTCCGAAGAGTGCCTAGTCATCTAAAAAGGAAGTCTGCAACATGATGAGGATTGCCTCCAGGATCCCTTCCTACTGAAACCACTTTCATGTGACGAAAAACCAAGAAAAACAGACACTGCCTACCGGACAATGCACTTTGGCGGAGGGAGCACTGCATACTTTCCGAGGTAGACTATTGTGTGATAATATTTGCAAGATAAGGCCCTATGCCCTCGTGGGTTTAAGATGGGTGGTGCTTCCTTTGCCTTTTTAAAACAACCCCCCCCGCCCCCGCCCAAATTGAAACCAAAGCGCAGGGATTTCGCATTATGTTGTCGTCTTCTCTTTCTTTAAGCAAATTTTCACATTGTAAACAGAGTGTTCTATCTTGTATTCGAGTTCTGCCCTTTTCTTCCACATCCCTAGGGAACTACCAAGGCGTCTCAGTGAACATGAGGAGAATTCCATTTTCACCGATGAAACTGAATTCCTGCCCTTACAGTCTTGCCGGCAAATAGTTAGAAAAAAGTTTATTTACAGTATTTCCGTTTTTCCATACCAGTTCTAACGAGAAGTCCGTATTCTTCAACTCCCCGCCGGCAACTGCATCTCTCCCCTTCCAATGTCCTCTCAGTGACTTAGCTCAGAAGTTTTGAGCCAACGTTTCAAATGTACACTATTTACAAATGAACTGTCCAAGCTCTGTATTCACAACCATCTGATCAGCTGGGGAACCCTTCGGAAGTGTTGTCCCATGCTGGGATTCAGAACTTGAACAAGTTGATAAAGTCCTGGGGTGAAAGGGAAACGGAGCAGCTCTCTGGGTTATTGGCTGTGCATGGGTGATCAGTGCCCTGGAAAGGAACATCATGGTTTTAGGTTTGAGTTCTCAGAAGCATCTCGTTGGCTTGTAGCCCCATGAGGCTGTGCCCAAGCTCAAAACAACATTCCTCTGTCAAGAATGCCATAAGTTCTGCAAAAACTAAAGAACTGTGTGTGTGTGTGTGTGTGCATGCACACCCACACGCAAAGAGAACGGGAGAATTTGCAGGTGGGTGGGTATACAAAAAAAAAAAATATATATATATATATATACACACACACACACACACACATATAAAAATAGGGGTGGAGGAAATTAAGGACTCTCAAAGTTTTTCTCCCCAGGGACTGAATCAATGTCTCCTACACCTTCAGCTGCAGTAGGGAAGTGCAGGAGAGAAGTAGGAAGGGCTTTCGCATGGCAATGCTGGTGCCTTTGGCTCTTAGGGGCTGGGCTAGGGGGTCTGTGGCAGCCGAGAGACACATACCTTCCAGGAAAGAATGTGACAGTGTCTGCAAAGCTGAAGGGTGTCTCCATACTGCTCTTTCCGTGGGTAACATCGCACAAGTTTAAAATACATCTTCTTCCAATCCAGCTGTCCTTTGTCGGACAAAATTAATCGCTTGCGGATCTAAATTGCAAACGAATACAGATAATTGCACACGACTGCAGGAGAGTTCATCAAGAAGATGGTTTGTGGTTTTGTGCTCTGAAAAGTTCTGTTCCCACATCTCCTTCCCACTTGTTCATCTATGCCCTGCACTTGCCAGGGAAAAAATTGCCCAGATAGAAAGAAGGTCCTTCTGAGCTCTACCCAGTGAAATGGTAGCTTTTACCAGTCTTTAAAAGAAACAGGGGGCTGGTGACATCTTATTGTTGACCTCTACTAAGTTGTATTTGGATGGTCCTTTAAAGTTTAGGTGATTTCAATAAACACCTTCAATCTTTTCTTTGCTGTAGACTTGAGTGATTATTTCCAGGGAGATGCAGTCCCTGCTTGGCACAGTGGCTCTATTTTATATCTAAATATTAGTGGCTTCATGAACAGAACTTGTTGAACTCACACATCTATATAAAGAGGGTGGAAAAAAAAGTCTGGGGCAGCATGAGGAGGGGAAACAGGCCTAGAGCTGGTGTCCGAAGCCCCCAGTTCAAATTCATACTCAAGGCCAGTTTCCTTCCCTTGAGAGCCATTTCCCTAGTTTGTGGACTGAGTCCCCTCATCTGTTTAAAGTGAGCATCAAGATACCTACCCCACCCTGGGTTGTTAGACTAAAATGAAACATATCTATAAAAGTTCCTTAGCTGTAAAATATAAAGATAAGTTGCTTTTGTAAGTTACTCTGTTATAGAAGAGGAGGACAGGTGTTGCTTTATGAACTTTTTAAAGCAAGTTGTGAAGTGTGCATATAGGTTAAGAATGTAAGTTGTTTTTTCCACTAGAATCATATACATTATTTAGAAACTCCTCGTATTGTTGCTCTCTAGTCAGCCGGGAAGCCCCCTGGGGGGTGGGCACCCATGCCTCAAGCTCAGGAAGAATGCCAAGGAAGTTTGAGGGTGGGGGACAGAGAGGGAGAGGAGGGACTGCCCGTGAGGGCCCCCCTGACCTGCCGCTCGGAGAAATGGTATTGGCAGAGCTTCTTCCAAAGCAGCCGGTCCTCGCTGAGCACGTGCAGGTCGGGGGCCACCTGGCCGAGGCTGACCAGGTCACGCCCGTCACTCAGCCTCTGCATGATGTTCAGTTGGAGGCACAAAGGCAGGTCAGTGAAGGTGAGGCCTTTGAAGGCAGGCTGTGGGGAGAAGGATGACGTTAAGTTGCAGGTTGTGGGGGGCGGGCCGCACATCACCAGGTGACACTGAGGATGCAGGTGTCCCCTTGTCCTCCACCCTCAAGCTGGTTGACTGATCCCAGATCCAAAGCTGCAATTCTCCGCCCCCTGAGGGCAGAAACAGGACCCGCGGCTGAGGCCCACAGGAATAGCCTGGAACAGCTCGAGCTGAATGGTGCCAGAGGGATTTTCCTAAGTTTCACAAAGCTTTATACTTTTAACGATTCTCCAAACAGCACATGTTGGATTTCTCTGCTCCACTCAGTTCACTCAGTGACCAGATTCGCTACCTTCCTAAAGGGCCCCATGCCCTGGACAGAGAGCCCCGGCCTGCCACCTGTGCGGGCTTTCGCATCACCCCTCCTGGCCACGGATCCCTCCAGGCGGGTTTTCTTGCCTGTGCCCAAACACGCTGCGCCTGGGCCCCCTGCTCTCCCCTCGCCGCTCTGCCCATCCAAATGATGCTCTTCCTCAGATCCAGCTTATACCTATTTTCTCTGAAAGGGAATTTCTTTTCTGTTTTCTGTGGGTACCCCAGGCATCTTCCTGGAATTCTATGAACTCTTCTGGGGACTTTTTGAACCAGCCCCTTTTTGTTATGTAATGCAAACTGTTTCCAAAAGGAAGCTTGAATGGAATATTCCTGCTGGAATGTAAGCTCCAGGGAGGCAGCACGTTTTGTCTTTTTTCATTGCTGTGTGCTTTATCCATAGAAGAGTGCTTAGCATATAGTAGGTACCCAAAAAATATCTGAGGGATGACTGAAACCCTCCTACTGAAGTGGGTAAAAAACAACAACAAAAAGACCCTGTGCTTGTTGTGTATATTTGTGTGTGTTTGCACCCGCATGTGTGTCCTTTAGGAATGGCTGGTCCAGAAACTTTTGGCGTTAAGTGCCCCCATCCATTAGAACATCTCTATTCAAACCTAGGGCTCCATGGAATATTTAAAAAAAATTATTTGTGGATAATATGTTGACAGTTAATCAGGAGCTGTTTCTGCTATAACCCTCAACTTGTATTTAATTGTTTAATTTTATATTTATTATTTAAATTTTGATGGGCTCATGTTATCCCACCTACACCTAGATCCTTGAAGGTGGGGTCTAATTTCATATCCCTTGCAGACGAGCCCAGCACAAACAACCTCTTTTGAGGGCCTACTAAGGCCTGGCACTGGGGCTGGAACGGGTTCATTAGGCTCGCAAGAGACTCAGAAACATAAGCAAATAATTATAGAACAATATGTTAAGTGCTATCCAGGAAGTAAGCACAGAGTGCTCTGGGAACCATCTGTGCAGAGGAGGCCCTCACTAGTATTTACTGAGAGGTCCTCAACAGCAACTGATGCTGCTATTAGGGTAAGAAGTGAGCACAAATCACCTGAGACTGGGGTTCTTTGTTCTTCTCATGCTAGACCTGGGTGAGCTCTTGATTTTGGACTACTGCCATTTTTAGCTTGGTGCTCTGTCACCTCTGGGGGTCACAGGAAAAAATATAGAATGAAGAAGCCCTTCCTTAGCTCAGGGGAAAATAATCCTGTCAATGGGTATCCTCACATTTTTAGGGAACTACTCTGTACAAGGCACATCAGAGCCTACACGCACAGGATTCCAGGGGGAGATGCATGGTTTCACCAATCCCCACCTGTGTCCCCTGCAGAGCAGGACAAGTGTATAGAGGGAAGGTGGGAAGAGGCATGGGGCCTTGGGAAGCCGGACTATGGAGAAGAATGGGAGGTGGCATGGGAGGAACACGGGATGGACAAGCAGCAGATCTGGATCCCAGGTGCCCTTGGAACTCTGGGTCTCAGTTTTCCCATGTCCAAAGTGAATTAGCTTAGAAGACTCTCAGGGTCCCTTCCAGCTCTAACAATCTCAGATTTGAATCAGCTTCAGCTGATTCTTAACTCATCAGAAGTGTCTATGACTTGACAGTTTAAATTGTTCAGGCTGCTGGGCTGAATTTTCAATTGTTTGCAAAATTCAGGACTTTTGCTGGACCGCTGAAGGCTCTACACTTATTTGTCGTTTATCATCTGCTGCTGATCATATGAGCTAATAAAACTGCCATGAAATTTTCTTTTTGTTTCCAGCACTTCAAAGCATCTACTTTTTTGGTTAAAACTCCCAGGCCAATTATTACATGAACTCCTATTAAAGTCCACTTGGCAGAGTTCACGCTCAAATTTTCAAACCTGAACTTTTCCAAAATCCTTGCCCAGACCCCATGCTGAGCCCTTACTCCTGATAAATGGTTAACTGCTTGCATGCCGCCTTCTTTTGGAATATAAACATATAAAAGAACAATAAGTCAATCAAGCATTTGGCTATAATCCTTCTATGGCTACCCTGCCCTCTCTCTGCTTCAAACACAGCCTTACCCCAAACACTGCCTTACCCACAGTGATTCTATTTGACTTCTCCCTCTCCGAACCAGTTCTCTTCGTTTTTCCCCCTTCATTCTTTATTCTATTAATTATTTTTGCCAATAAAAATTGGCTCCATAAAATTAGATATGAAATTTTGAAGGAAAACAAGATTATATGCCGGGAAGATACTGCGAGAACTTTGGCAAATAGAAAGCAATTACTGTAAATGTCACCTTAACATTTTTGTGGAATAACATACTTCTCTTTAGTCCAAACTGTTAAAAAGTAGGCTTTAGTATATGTGCTGCCGAAATATAGTCCAGACTGAAGTAATTAAGTCCTGTTTTTCTCTCTCTTTCTCGATCTTTCTTTCCTCTGCAGAGTTGGGCATTTGTGTGACAAGCTCTTTAGGGCTCCATGGGTTCCCATCACTGCTCTCAAAATAATGTGGCTCAGGGCGAGGAAGGCTGGGAAGGAGGGCAGCAGGGAGCAGAATGCAGTGGGGAGAAGGGCCGCCTCTGCAGACAGGCCTGGGTTCAGTCCCCTGCATCTTACCTGCATCGAGGCACCAGCCACACTATCCCTTTTTTTTTTTTTTAAAAGATTTATTTATTTTAGAGAGAGTGAGTGAGCCCAGCGGGGAGGGGCAGAGGGAGAGGAAGAGAGCGAATCTCAAGCAGACTCTGCTGAGCGTGCAGCCCGATGCGGGGCTCGATCCCACGACCCTGAGATCACGACCTGAGCTGAAACTAAGAGTTGGACGCTCAACTGACTGAGCCATGCAGGTGCCCCCAGCCACACGATTCTTAACTACTCAGCCTGATTTTTCTCATTTGTAAAATGAGTAAAAGCATATCTTACAGTGTTGTTGGGCAGAGTGGACGAGATGATGCATAGAAGTACTTAGCATAGCGCCCTGTGGAAATCAGCTATTATAAAGACCCCTACTCATAGTTATTCACTGGATGAGTTAATGTACATGTGAAAGACTTAGAATAGTGTCTGCCGCAGAGCGAGCCCTTCGTAATAGTAAGAGCTGACACATTTAAAGACTTACTATGTGCCAGGCACTGTCCCAAGCACTTTCTATATGTTAGCTTATTAAATCTTACACCGGGGCTAGGAGATAGGCATTACTACCCTTCATTCATCATTCATTCATGCATCTAAAATTTATTGACTGCCTTCTGCTCTGTGCAAGGCGGAGGGAACAGAGCAGAGAGCAAGATGGTAGTCTTTCTTCGTGGCGCTCATAAGCCAGTGGATGGAGATAGGGAAGTGGTATCACGTTGGAGATCATTTCAGATGGCAACACTCCTCTGAGGAAGGCGAGATGAGAGTGTTTCCAGTGGACTGGATGGCCCGGGGAGGCAGGGCCAAGCTTGGCATGGGGCAGAGAAGAGCTTGGCCTGGCTGGAGTGCCAGGAGCAAAGGGGAGGGTGAGATGAACTTTAGTGTTTGATCTGTCCTGCACGGGACTGCATTGGATGTAAAGGGTTTGCAAAAACCTGGATCACTGAATACATAGTTGGAAGAAAGCTGGATTGAAAAGAAGTTTGGAAACCACTGATGTTAAGAAAGCTCTGCCATGTGAGGAATAAGGAGTCCTGGGTCCTGGCCTAAGCCGCTGGCTTCTCTGGTCTCCACTCCTGTCTCTGAAGGGTTATAGCAGCTACAGGGGCTACTTCCTCCCTGGTGTGTTTGTGGATCAGTTAAGGGGGGGTTCTAGGTAAGCAAGCCCATGGGCGTGCAAAGTACGTGAGCGGCTGTGGCCAGGGAGGCTCCTGGGATGCAGGCAGCAGAGGCAAGATCTGGCCAAGTGTGATCACCTAAATAGTGTTCCAAAGTTGCTGGAGGAAAGAGACCCTTGGGACAAATGGGACGTGCTCATTTAGATCACTGGCTGGATACTTCTCTCCTGGGCTTGGACCAAAAAAAGAAAGTGTTACGTCCAGGCTACACAGAATACCAGAAATCAGGTAGAGGGTCTAAGTGGGTTTTCTGTGAGAGATAAGCTGGGAATCTGGGTCTCAAATTCACGTCGTCAAACTATGTCTACACTTAAGAGAAGAGAATGGGGTAAATTATTAGAATAAACTCGGTAAATGTTCAGAATACACGCTCTTAAACAACTGAGATAGCTTTTCTGGGCTTGTGCTGTGTGTGTGTGTGTGTGAGTTGTAGCCAAAGTGATTCTAAGGAAGTCACATAATTCTGAAGCTTCTCATTATTCCCTTTGTTTCTGAGTTAAAAAAACTAAGAGGCACAGAGAGGTTATTAACAGCCAAGTCAAGGATGCTACATTTTGAAAACTTCATATAGTAAAATAAGTATTTAAAAAAGGTCAAAGAGGCTTCTTGTTACCTTCTCAAGAGATGGAGCAGACCCAAACTTTATCAGCTTGGGTCCCGGAACCACTTAGAACAGCGCAGTCAGTGATAAGCGAGGCGAGCGCTACGTGAGCCGTCTAAGTGTGCCTGTCCATTAGCGAGCCTTAGGAGATTACAGCAGTGTCTTTCTCACATTTTTTGTGTGCCTCAGTCCTCCTGCTCACTATTAAAAGGACAAGAGCTGAGGGCCAAGTTAGGTTCAAAAAGTCAAAAGACACTACCAACAGAAGTGTAGCTCTAATACAGGGCCTCTTTGGGTTTTTTTCCACTTTGAGTGAGACTCGCTCTCTTCTTTCCCTGCGTGGATGTTCGCGGTCTCTAACCAAAGGCTTACTTGTCATAATGATTAATCACTGGAACTAGACTTTGCAGAGGTTGGTGCCAACTTTCCAAGCCACTGCCATCAGAGCTCTGTTGTATTCAAGGAAGCATTCCTACAGCTGTAAAGGACACGTTCTTCAGGAGGAAATGGGAAAGACAAGAGAACTCCCCTCACCCCCCCACCCTCAAATCCAAGCTTCCGGTTTTCCTATCATGTTGCAATTCACATACTTTGATCCCGTTGTGCCAACTTTTTTCCCACCCCCTCTTTATTGGGAATTTCCAGCCCACTCTCAGCGCCCAGGAGAGAGCATCCAGATCAGGACAGTCCAGGCTCTTTGACCACCAGAGAAGATTTAAAAAGGCCTGGGGAGGCCGCCCGGCCTCTCGGTGGAGGCACCAAACAAAGTCTTTACTGCTAGGAGGAGGCCGGGGCGTTCCTGCTTACCCTGGTAATTTGGATATTGTTCAGCTGCTGTTGCCAGTGTAGAATCGTCTCCATTCGGTACACCCACATGTTGATGTTCCCGACCAGCACTGACTTGCCGACTCTTTGCACCAGTGTGCATAAGGACGTGTAGAGAGTCTGCAGCAGTTCCCTGATTAGCCTGATGTTCTGCTGGTCTTCGAGGACTTGAAGTGAGGGAGAGAAAAAGCATGAGCAGTTATGATACAGGGACACGGTATATTTTGTACTCGGGCCTTTCTTCTTCTTCATTCTGCTCCTGTCATGTGGGTAACTGCCTCTGGGGATGTGGTTTTCTTTCTCGCTCTTATTTATTCGACACCTGACCAAGCTTCTACACTTGAGGTGACTGGGGAGAGTTTCCATTATCTAGGTCCCTCTTTGTTCTCTTCTCCCTAGTTTCTGGCAAAGACTCTTTCTCTCTTCATTGTTTCACCAGCACCAATTGGCTCACTCGACCTGAAGGCAGTTTCTTTGGCCCAGCAGTGATGTCCTGTGTAGGTGGTCAGTAGTTAGGAACATGAGTTGTGATCCTGTCTGCCTGAGTCTTTGTGGGATTATGGATAAACTACTCTTCCTTAGGGGCCTCAGTTTCCCTGCGTGCACAAGGACTCAGATGAGCCAAAGACCTAAAGTTCCTTTTAGATCAAATAGTCTGTGAATCTATTCTGCCTTGTACATAGCTCAATTTTCTAGGAATTTGGAATCCAGAGGCTTGGTAGCCAAGCTTGGGACATGTGACCACACTGAGAAGTGTGAGAGGTGTGTAGCAGGGCAAATGGATGCTCTTGATAAAAGGATGGGAGGGTGACGGTCTCTCCCCTCCGTTCTGAACATGAGTGGCACACTCCTTTCTGAACTGGCATTTGGCACCCCTGAAACGCATCTGGAGTTATTCATGTCCATCCATGTCTCATGACGTGTCTGCTCTACTGGAAAATCCATCTGTCCATCCCCATCTCTATAAAAAGGGGAGAGAGGTGGGGCGGGGTGGGGGGTAAAGCTCACCTTTCAGTACCACTTTTTCCAAAATGTTCATGAAGTTCTTTTGGGCGATGCCACTCAGGGACGTGAGCTGTGACTTTGCTATCAGTTCCAACAGCTGTGGGTAAAAATAGAAGTTGCCAGGCTTAGAACACAGAGACATTTTTCTCCTCTAATCTTCGCTTTTGAGTCACATGATGTGGAGATACGGACCAACGGGGAGAGACAGAAGGCAGGCGGGCTCACAGTGGAAGACAAATGGGGGTAATTCAAAACCCAGGAATCAGGCTGAATATTTAATTGCTTTTTTTCTTTTGAATATAAAGAGTTTGGCTTCAGCCAGGGTGAATTCATTCTGCTTGTCCTACTTCAGCAAGTGAAGCCGAGGGACTCTGAAGGGAACAAAGTTGCCTACGACCTGCAAATGTTTGAGTTCTACACAGTCACTCCCAGCAGGAATCTTTCTACCCCTACTTGAACTTCTTCCCCACTGGTACCAACTGTTCTCAAGGCACATTATAGCTCATGGTCAGCAAGATGAGTACTTTCCAAGGAAGGGGCAAGTCTTATCCAGAAATCTCCTGCTCATGCAGTGTTCGGTAAAAATGTCTGTTAATTAGAATCTCCCATTGCACTTAATCTTCCCGTAGAAAGAGGCCAATCACAGGGAGAGAGGAATACAGGGTTGTATAGTATATATACATATTTCTACTTAGAGACTAGGATCCTCTGTGACTATGGGCAAGTTACCAAATTTCTTGGTGCCCCCATTTCTTCATCTGTACTAATAAAACTCAGAGTCCCCAAGACTGTTGAGAGCTTTGAATGAGGGAATGCCCGTCCATAAGGCACAGTGCCTGGCACTGATCACATGGAAAATCAAGGCTGGTTGGTTTGTTGGTTGGTTGGTTGGTTTGTTGAAGGCATGTGTCCTAATCCCACTACCCCATTTATTGCCAAACAAGAAGAAAGAAAGGTAATAATTTAAGTTGGTGCATCCTTAGTCTGCTTTTTCTTTGGTAGCAAAATTCTTTACAGATGTGGCAATATTAAAAAAAAAATCTATTAAAAATTCTACTGTTGAAAAATGAAACTTAAGACTGGAAGGGCATCTTAGAGATCAGGTAGATCAACCCACTCAGTAGATGAACAAAGTGAGGCTCAAGAGACTAAGTCTCACCAACTTCAAGCAGTGGGAGGACTCAGCAGAGACCTCCCCAATACACTCCATGCTTTCACAAAGTCACTAAACAAAAGAGGTTGATGTAAAGTGAAAATAATTTTACCAGAGCCTAGCAGGCCCCCAACTAAAACTAGCTATGCTAAGACTTAGAACCAAGACCCCTCCTTTACATTAGAGCTTGAATTTCTGCCCCTAGGAAACTTTTCAAGGGAGTTTCATCTGCTGGCCACGCCCCGGCCCAACATCACTTCAGGTCAGTAAACACCGAGTGTGACACTGTGCTCGGGCACTGGAATCAAGGCTGAGAGAACTAGCAAAGTGACATTCCAAACATTGGGCTGCAGAGGAGAACTGAAACTCTTGGATCAAAGCCCTAAGCAATTCCAAGGCATTTGTTTAAAACTTCTGTCCTCCTGGAGCCCCTTAGGAGCCTGTCAAACCACATACAGACTTTTAATTTCCTGAACATAATTTTACCCTAAGTAAAATTTTACTCTAAGTAAAAACAAAACAAAACAAAACAAAACCCACCAAAAAAACAAAAACAAATAAAACACTCCGAAACCTCTCCCTGCCTGGCTTATGTATCTCTCACACACGCAGGGAGAAGGAGGTGAAGAAAGGCTGAGGCTGGTTTGTTAAGATTAGTACTGGTGATCCAGCGTTGGAAGTCAGGAGCTGACCTAGTGCCCACAGAAAGAGGCAAGAAGTCTGTTCATCTGTAGACGCTACATCCATGGGTGGGCGGTGACCACACTGGATGACCTCTGCTTGTCTGGTTCAGCTCTGTCACCAACCAGCATGTGACAGTCAAGAGAGGAGTGACAAATGGCGGGGACTGGCCAGACCTTTCGTTTATCTCCCTGACCAACAACAACCAGATTCAGAAGGCCAACCTGATGGTCTATTAATACCCTGCGCCTCACATGACCAGCATGAAGCAAGATGAAAGAAAACAAAAGCCTTGAGTCCCTCTCGGAAGGGCAGTTGGCTGTGCACTGTGACTCATCATGGGGTGGGGGGAGGGCGGGCAGCGTTCTGCCTGAAATCCATCCAAAACCCAGATTCCATGTGACTACCATCTCTTGAAGGCGTCAGTGTTAATCTTGTCTAAAAAGGCACCAATCACAAGGAGAGGAAAACTCTCCAGGCTATGACTATGCATTAGAGGGAAAACAAAAAGCCCTTTGGTCTGACTGAGATGGTGTTTGACTAAGCAGGAGGAGGAATGCAGCAGCCAAAGTTTCTCAGTTGACAGCAGAAGGACATGTCAAGCACCCTATGTTCAGCCCTATCTCAAGAGAAAGTCCCTCCTTCCACTGCCAGGAAGTTGTGGGGTCAGGAGAAAAAACCCTAGGGAATAGGAGACCCAGCTTCTTTAGCCGGGTGACCTTTACCACTCTCTTCCATTGGCAAGTATTTTCTGAGTGCCCACACTGCCCTAGCATTGTGGTAGGTGACGTGGATATGACAATAAAGACACACGATGCCTAGACTCATGGAGTTTATGGTCTAGTCTGTGGTGTAAGTCTGCTAACCTCTCAAAACCCCAGGTTCTTCATTTCTAAAATGGAAATACAAAGACTACCTACTTCACAGGGTTGTTAGGAGAATTAAAGAGATAAATATGTGAAAAGCCACTCTAAATACAATACAAGGCATTATTATTACAAGATATTATTTCATCCTCTTCCAGACCCCAATCTTTTAGTGAAGTTTACAGCTGATATCAAGATTTAGCAAACTTTCTGTGAAGGGCCAGATAGTAAATATTTTGGGCTTTGTGGGCCATATGCTCTTTGTCACAACTACTCAACTACTTAACTCAGCAGTCGTTGTACAAAAGCAGCCTTAGACAATATGTAAATGAGTAGATGTGGCTGTGTTCCAATAAAACTTTATTTACAAAAACAGGTGGGGGGCCAGACTTGGTCCTTGGGCCCTAGTTTACCAACTTCTGATCTATATCTCTGATATATATAAATGTAACATATATCATAGATATATCATAAAATTTATGTGTGTGTGTGTGTGTGTAGAGTTTAAGAGGGTTTCAGAACCAAACTTCCTGCTTCAGTTTCGCCATCTGTAAAATGTGAATAGTATCCACTTCAGAGCTGCAATGAAGATTGACTGTGTTCATAAAGCATTCACAACAGTGTCTGGTACAAAGAATATACTCAAATTATTATCATTAGTTTTTATCATAATACAGAGACTGTTACTAGGTAATATTACTGCTAGGGAGGGGATAGTGAATTACTAAAGTAGAGCTGGCTTAAAGATCTTTAGAATCCCTGTATTTCAATTTTATTCATTGTCAATCAAATACTTAACTGGTTCCAAATTTTAATATTCCTTTCTGTCATTTTTATTATGTTTGTGATCCATTTAATAGCCCCCTGTCTGTTGATGAGAGTTAATGTTGATACATTTTATGTCTTACATAGCTGCATCTACTGCGAGGTCTTATTTGGCTAACAATATGGGGGGTTACTACATACCAGTGACTGCACTAAGCACTTCACATGCACGATCTGATCTTGCTTAGTCTTCCACGGTGAGCCGATGAGTTGGGTTCTCCATTTGATAAAAGAGGACAGTGTGGCTCAACGAAATTAAGTCAAGTACCTCAAGTCACAGCAGCAATAGTAAGTGGTAGAGCCAAGACTTGTGCCCATTTGTGTCTTAATAGAGAACATGTATTTTGATCACTTAAGGACTTCAGCTTTTCAGGGTCAATTAAATTTATACCTAGGGCCAAACTTTAAAACTAGTAGCAATATTTGCTATGTTCTAGAAGACAGAGTCTAGAAATTCTCTATTAATATGACATTGTGACAGGTGATCAGCTTTAACCAGGAAGGGAGAAATAATCCCCAGAAAGTGTTAATAACACGATCGGGATGGGGCAGTTGCTTTTGGTAAACCATTTAGGTCTACTTTCCACGTCAGCAGAACTCGGCAGGCCCTGAACGGGTAGGCAGTATTATGTGGAACTAGTGGTAAAGAGCACAGAATTGATTCCTTTTACTTCTGTGTTAAGAGAGCTGTGTGCCTAGGGGAGCAGGACCCTAGCTAGCCATTTATTTACCAAGAGGACTTAGCCAACTGGATTCTTTGCCCCCAGCCACAAGAGAGCAGAGGAAAATGTCTTGTTGGGAAATAGCTGTTTCTTTTCTGCTGGGCAGATTTGAGCCCAGGTGCCAGGAATTTGCAGCCGTGTTTAAGGGGGAGTGGGAGGGTCAAGAGGAGGAGGACGAGGAGCAGGAGGGCTCTCAGGCTGCCCCCGAATTCCACGGCATCACTGCCGCCTGGGCAGTCTGGGTATCCGGCACGATTTGCGGTGACTAGGTGTACAGTCACAGGAATGGCTCTGGGCTGCCAGAGGAAGGGATGGTGGTCACCGCATGTGGAAACCGCATCCTGCCCTTCAGCTTTGGCTCATGTTGGTTTTGGAAACGTTGAGTAGGAGAAAAATCGAGTTGCAAGCAATATCGCATAGCAAACCTCAGAGTGGATACCACCACAGTTTGAAGTGGTGTGTGGACCACGACTGGGCAGAAGGGAGATTTCCCTTCTCTCTCACTTCGCTGCAGAAAGAGCAGGTGTCTTCTCTTCTCTCCCCTTCAGTTCATCAGAGCATTCATACTTTACAAAACACAAGAGCTCGGGTCACTGCTCTGCTTGAAACCTTCAAGCGGCTTCCCTTTGCACTTTGAGAAGAATCTAAACTCCTTTCTGTGGCCGGGGCACGGTCCTCCCTGATCTGGCCTATGCCCCATCTCCAGCGTCACTTTGCACTGCGCTTCCCCGACTCATTCTGCTCTAGCCACACAGCCCGTCCTGGGTTTCCTGCACGGGGCCAGGTCAGGCCCACCCCCCAGCCTCTGCCCCTGTCACGTCTCCCCGTCTCCCCGAGCTGGCTCCAACCCACCCTTCAGGCCTCAGTGCGGAGGTCACCTGCTCAGACCCTCCTCTACGGGAACCGTCCGGTCTCATCGTGCCACTGACCTATCTCTGCAATGATCTTGTGTCCTCATTTGAGGACGGTCTAATTGGGATCCGAACCTCAAGACAGCAAGGCTTGTTTCCTTCCCTCTCACTCCACCCCCGGCCTGGCAACATGGTAGGCGGGTGACCGCTATTTGTTTTCTAATACATCTGTCTTTTAGAATCCATGCGTGTTGTAGCTGCAAGGGACCTGGGCACGAGTATACCCAAGTCCCTCCTCTATAGAGGAGGCGGCTCATAATGGTCAGATGACACCATCGCGGTCAATGGCAACTGGTCTGTGGACTGTCAGGCTGGGAGTCAGACGGGGTCTGGTCCCACGCTGATGTTTCAGCAGTTAAATCACTTACAGTGCACACATATGACAGACACCTGCCAGGGAGGCAAGCGGCTGAGATCTAGAGGGACACTAAAATTAGGGCTTCAGAAGCATCCACGGACGCAGTAGCTGCCCTGCCCGCTTGAGACAAAACCACACGGAGGTTACCCATAGGCTGGTGCTCAAAGCATACTCTAGCTTGCATTGAACGTGGTTAGGAACATAATTTATCTCTAAATTCTTCCATCTCTTAGGACAGTGGGCCCTGAAGTTTGAGTTACAGGTCTTGATGGAGAAATGAGCCTCCGGGTTATCAAAGGCAGAAAAGCAGCTGCAAGAAGCCTGCCATTTTTCACGTGCTCAGTCGCCAAGCTGGGGGTCTCTAGGAAGCTGTTGTCTTCTGCAGGAAGCCCTTGGTCACGTCAGGCAGTGCCTCTGCTCGTACCGAGTGCCATGGACTTTCAAGACCCTTATTTATTCAGGGGAGAACACAGATTAAAAACCTGGAAAGTTTTGTCCTGACTTTGAGCTTGAACACGGACAGGTTGGAAGAGGGAACATTTCAGCAACATTAAT
Organism: Mirounga angustirostris; assembly: GCF_029215605.1. Lineage (NCBI taxonomy): Eukaryota > Metazoa > Chordata > Mammalia > Carnivora > Phocidae > Mirounga > Mirounga angustirostris. The sequence goes on along the minus strand of NW_026991712.1, from coordinate 16,876,361 downwards.
AATCTTCAGGCATGTCAAGATTGGGTAAATATTATTTGCAAGGGAAACATCTCTCTAACGGAGGGCGTTAAAATCCTAAGAAGGAGGGCCAAGTTTATACAAATTAATTGTATTCTCATCGGAGAGAAACTCGCCTGTCTTCTATCCGTCCTACATATTTTTGAACATGTAACGGTGCCCTGCTCCCTGTTGCATCAATTGGAACAGTTCTGTTTGCCTCAATACTCCTGCTTAAACTGAGGTTCCCGTCTACTCCAGCACTCGTCACCTCTACCCTAGGATTCCATGAGGCTGGATGTCACATTGCCCTTGGTCCCTGGCCCACCTGCATTCCCCTCCACTCCCGTTCTTTCCCACGTCCGGATTTCTGCTTCTGCCACTCATCCCTGCAAAGCCTGTGACTCGCCTCTCTACCTCACCAGATCCTGGCCATCCTTCAGGGAAGGAGGCTGGTTCTTCAATCTCAGGTTCTACCTCTTCCAAGAAGCTGTCTCCAATACCCCCTTCATCCACTCTCCTAGACAGGACCAAAACCCCATTTGCCATCTCAGTGGTTGAACCTTGTCCCCCAGAGTAGCCCAGAAGCTCCTGACAAGCAAGGGCCAGGTGTTTGTTGATTCTCAAGTGGCTTTGGCAACACTAGGGAAATGTTACGGGTTGCATAGAGAAACCCCCGTTTAGGAATGTGAAAGCATTCACCCGAAGGAGTCTGTGATCTCTGGGGATCTAGCAGGAGGATGCTGTCAACTCCTTGCTATTGGAGCTCCTCCATCAGTGGACCTGAGGGGCTTTCCGATCCTAGCTTACAGATACTGGGAAAAAAAACCCCTCTGTTTTACCCTCAACCGGAGCACTTAGAATACAGTGCCAGATGCTCTCAGGAACTTACCTCCTTGAATGGGAAAAAAGTCTGCTGATTGGTATTTAAGTCAGCTCACCTGTCCAATTTATCATACCCCACCCCCTGCATAGTAAGCACCTGACTTAACCTAGAAACTAGACAGAATTTTTGTATAAAATATATTTCTGGGCCCATGGTGGGATAGGTTTAGATTCTGAGTCCTGAAGAAAAAAATTTGATCCTGAGGTCTCCAAAGTGGGATGGGAGAGGAAAGCAGGCAGAAAAACCATAAAACATCAATCTCTCCATTTCATCTTTAATCTCTGTTATTTCTATCATCTTTCTACTTGTGTGTTTTCTAATGCCTGTAATCAGGACCCGAAAGATGAGGATATTAATGGCAATAAGTGATTCTTATTGAGTGCTTACCACGTAACCAGGCACTGTTGGAAAGCATTTAAATTCAGTTTTAATTCTCTGAGCAACATGATGGGGCAGATATCATTATTAGCACCTTTTATAGGTAGGTGATTCACAGATGAATTTATGAACACACATAAATGGAGAGTACATGCTTACATTGTTTGTTTAGGAGTCCATGGTCCAAGACACCACTGTTCTGGGCTCTTGGCCATCCCTCATTTTCTCAGGTGCTCCCCACTTGCGTGAGCACCCTCCTACTTCTGCATGCATTCCATTATTTCCATGGTTCTGCAGGCACCCTTACTTCTTCAGGTAGCTCCCCACTTCTGTGGGTCCCCAGACATTGCAGGATCTGCAATGCAAGCCTGAGTGCTTGTTAGGACTGAAAGCCAGGAATTCTAAGAGACACAGACTTTCTCCTGTAAAAATCACTGGCAGCCTAATCCGCAGTCACTGAAGGATCCCACCCTGTGCCCTCAACTGTTAATGCCCTGCAGTGGATTCTCACAATTCCCAACCATTTCTGCGAGTCCTTTTCAAATAGGCTCACAACGGCTCTGTTCTTTTGATTTGTTGCCTCTGGGGTGACTGGCCGCCTTCCCTCCATCCCAGCTTCTCTGTCCCAATGGAAAAAAAGAACCCCTGGCTTTAAGACCCAGGTGGCAGGGGCCACCCTCCATCTGAGGAAGGCGCCGGGTCTGTGAAGTGCCAAATTAATCCAAGGTCACTGCGGCAGAGGAACCCAGTGAAGGGGCCAGGCTTCTCAGGCACATCATGACCCACCAGGGGGTTGGCAACAGCACGCCCTTAATTTTAAGGCGTTGGGTTTGAATTTGAGTCACAGTGCCATATTTCAGCCTTTTGTTTGCCAAACCGCCAGTCAACTTAAACTAAAACATGTTTTTGGAAAAGACTTTCAGGGGTGGTAGGAATGCAGTAACTTGCTGGAAACATTCAAATGATCTTAGGGTGGTGATGCAGAAAAAAATAAGAATGTGCCTGGGTTTAGGTTGTGATGTTCTTTTTTGCTGCAGAGGGCTAGAGAGTGGGGTTGCAAGCTTTTGCTTGTCCTTTCTGATCTGCTAGCACATATGGGTCCGTTCATTCCAGTCAGGAAGTGGCCCTCAAGGTTCCCCAGGACCTTGCTGGTCTGGAGGGGGAAATCGACAGCCCTTAGAGCTGGGAGACCAGGTCAGAGGACATCCTGGCATTAAAGCATTAAGATCCTCTCCTGCCTGTGTGCCTCGCTGTATCTTGTTTAAAAACGCCACATGCAAAATATGGCTTTTGGGCTCCCAGTAGTTTTTTGAGCTGGTTCTCAAACTTGGAAACACAGGGATCACCTGAAGGACAAATTTAAGTAGCAAGGTGTGGGCACCACCTTCAACTAATTAAATCAGATGCTTTAGAGGTGGGCTTCTGTAGACCAACAAGCTTTGCTGGCTATTCTAATGTGCAGCCAGTTCAAATGAGAACCAGTGGGCCATTAGCAGGCTCACTTCAGAGAGCCATGAGTTGGTGTGTGATCTCCAAAACCCTCTCCCGGTTTACTGGAGACCCACTTTCCCCACTGGCCTCTCTGTGCCCTGGCTCCATTAATCAGCACTCACCTCCTCGTGGTGACCAAGTGCCAAGCCCACCACCAGCCCAGCCCCTAGAATCCTCACCAGCTCCCCAGGGGGATTTCCAAAACGTGTTGGCCCAGAGGCACAATGTAAACCAATTTTTAAAACGACCTTTCATAAAATGGGTAAGTTGTTGCCTCTAAAGATTTTAGATCCTCTTTAAAACCCACAGTTAAAATTGTATTTAAGCCATTGGGGGTGTATAGGGAAGGGGGTGAAGGCAGTGAGTAGAACCTGAAGCCTATCGAAATAAGGTACAAATGCCATATGAAAACCTTTCCAGTTTATATTCAAAAGTTTTGATTCAAAACATTCCACAAAATTTTCATACTTACTGATAAAAATGATGAAATCTTGAGATAGCGCTGTTAGCCATCTCTTTTATTCCCTCGGCATGGTCTGTTTCTGAAGATGACAGCCAGCATGAACACAACACATTTTTAAAAAATGTACTTGGCTTTAAAGAAATTAAAAAAACTTTTTTTTTTTTTTTTTAAGGCTTTCAAAGCTGGTTCAGTCATTCACTGGAACTAAGGAATCACTGTAGCACTGTATTAAGAACCATTAGGTGGAAGTAGTAAGATGGGGAGGACATATTGGCAAGCTACTTTGCAAAGTTGGCTTTAGGATAAGAAGTATATATGAGATGTGCATAGAGTTCCTTAGTAGAAAACCCTCAGAACACGGTGCCTATCATTGAAATGTTTTAAGCTCTTTAAAAAAATAACATTATTTCTCAAATTATAGAGGACTCTAACAGTGAAGGGGAAAAAAAGATGGCTCTTTCCAAAATAGAAACATTTTCCCACTACCGCTGAACCTGACAACTCTGAAAGCATGGAGCAGTTTCTCTGACTTAAAGATTATTTAAGGAAAAGTGCTCACAGTTTACAATTAGATACTATCAGATACAAGTTCTCTATGCTGGGTCTTTATCAAGTGCAAGATTTCCTTTTTTTTTTTAAGGAGAAAAACATTTATCAACTGGCCTGAAAAGGCATATTAGGGAGAATCAATAATAATTTTGGTTAGTAGGTAATAATAAATATTGTAGCTGACCCTGAATAACAGATTCTGGTTTGCAGGGTATCTCCACAGAAAACACATTACCGAGTGGACAGCTACCCTGTGAGATTGTTGTGAATCCTCATAGAAGGGGCAGCGGAGTCTTAGGGAGGCTGAATGAGGCTGAACTAGCCTGAAAGTAGTGGAGACACCGCCTGACCTCAGACCATTGTATGTTTCCATCCTCTGTTTGCAGAGGACTCCCTGTAGCAGTTAAGAGTGTGGACTCTGAGACGGACCAGGTTTTGGATTCCGATTTTGTGGCTTATGTAGCTTTGTGATCTTGGGCACGTCGTTTTACCTTGCTGTACACTCCCCTTTGTTTATTTTATTTATTTATTTATTTTAAAGATTTTATTTATTTATTTGAGAGAGAGAGAATGAGAGACAGAGAGCATGAGAGGGAGGAGGGTCAGAGGGAGAAGCAGACTCCCCGCCGAGCAGGGAGCCCGATGCGGGACTCGATCCCGGGACTCCAAGATCATGACCTGAGCCGAAGGCAGTCGCTTAACCAACTGAGCCACCCAGGCGCCCACACCCCCCTTTGTTTAAACAGATCATCCAAGTCCCCACACTCCATAGGGTTAATGAAAGGATAAAGGTGAGTGCACATAGTTACGCGGAAATAGATTTTGGCTACTGTGATCTTGTCCCTTTGCTTTATTTCTTGTGAAAGGAAAAACAGGTAGGAAGGAGAGCCATCTAAGAACGGACCGTTTTGCTGATCCGTTTGCAAAATGAAGACATCAGCACTGGGTGTCCTCCCCTGACACCTAGAACATGGAAACTATTCATATTCTTAGCAACAGAGTTTCCAGCTCCTGCCAGGCCTCTCTCTACCCAGCCTGGGCTGGGCTTCGGGCCACAGTGATCCCCCCGGAGGGGCAGAGTCACACTGAATGACACGAACATCTCATCCAGAAGCTCTCTCATGTTCATCCCTTTTGGATGGCAATAAGGGCTCAGCTGAGAGCAGACAGATCTGCTCATGCGGTCACACGCTCAGCTCAGAGCTTCTGACCTCCAAGGAGGCCTGGGTATCAGGTCCGTTGGGACGGCCAGGCCTGCATCTGCCCAGAAGACAGGTGAATGATCCAGGCCTCAAGGGGGCTTGATGTCATCGCTCTGGCTGAGCTGTGCAATCATATGACTCAGTGACCTGGCACAGAGCAGCATAACAACCAGGGAGAAAGAAAATAAAAACCCAACCAACCAACACCCAAACAGCCACGACCTCCCCGGTTGAACCACTGACAGAAAGGCACAAGACAGCTAAGAGTGGGGGAAACAATAATAAACCGATTAAAAAGAATCATGGACTTGAGGGGCATGGTTAGACTCATTTACTCCGTTCATCACGAATATTTCGCTAAAGCTCTTATTAAAAAAAATCCTCGCCCCCCCCCCCCCAATATAGGGTTTCAAATGGAAAGCAAGTGGTCCAAACAGGTAGTTTCAAGTTTTAGTGAACGCGAGGCCAAAGACCGAATAGGTTATCCCATGGGGATGGAAGGGAGTCGTGGGCAAGAAGCCCTGGGGTGCTCTGAACTCATCTGGTTTTGTAGCCTAAACCACGACTGCCTTGGGGTCACCGAGGCAGGACAAGGAGGAGGACAGTGAGAAGAACCCGAGGCACAGAAGGTTTTTAAAACAAGCCATGGTGTTTTCCCGGCTTGCTTACTATGAATTCGCTCTTACTAATGTTGCTGCCCTTGCTGCCTGCAGCGTGTTCCCCTTCATCTGTGGGCTGGGAGTGGCTCACAGGAGTATTATGGCCACTGCCATCTGTCACAGCCAATGTCAGGGACATCCTAATGGGATCCACGTGAGGACGTGAAGTACGTCTAGAGAGAGGGGAGTTGACAAGTCTGTTTTCTGCTTTCCTCAAAATTCCCAGTGTCCTAAGAAGTTATTTTGGGGGGAGGGCAGGAAGCTACCTCAAGACAACCTGAAAAGACAATTCAACCGAGACTCGAAACCTACAGAGACTTACCCGTACGACGTAGTTAAATCTTCTGGAATCCAGAATAGCAGTTGAGAAGTCCAGCCTGTTGAAAGCTTCCCCCAAAGTGCAGTATCCATGGCGCTGAACATGAAAACAGGGGGCACAGAGGTCATTCTCCAGAACAATCCCCCTGGACTCTACTGACAAGCCAGATGCCTGTCTCAGGTGACCTGTGGCCATCTGTGGCTTTCCTGCCATGAACAGCTCTTTCTGGGAACCCCGTGAGCCACAACGATGGGCAGGGCAGCCAAGAGCTGCTTTAGTCAATGACTCACGTGTTAAACACCCCTCCTCATGATTTCTACCATTGGAGCCCTTGCACAAAGCTGAATGGGAAAATCGTAAGTAGCTGCTTATCAAGGGAAGGTCAGGAGTTGGATGTCTGATGGGTGACAGGATGATAGCTGGTCACTGTAACATCCCCTGGGAGGGGAATTACATTTCCTGGTGTCAGCTCTGCGTGCTACCTCGTATCTCTAGTGCTTTTCTCATTGTGATCATCAGAAGCATTTTTAAGGCTTCATGAGGAAGCAAAAAGAAGTTTTGATCTTTTACCTGTGAACACACAAGGAACTGGGAGCAGAGAGCCCTGACTCCGTCCCAGCTCTGCTCCAAGTATCTGGGTGGTCGCGTGTATGTTCCTGAACCCCCGGCAGGGCCTCAAACCACACAAGGATGTACAAATTCACCAAGGTCCCTGAGAGTGACAGAAATTCTATCATTCTGCCATACTGTGTTGTATTCTAGGTATCTGAGCAGATGCCTGTGCAGAGAGAAATGTACACAAAAGGGTCTTATAAAGTGCCACGCAAATGTACTTACTACCGTGTCTTGTCCCCTGCGCAGGCACTAAAACTGCTGCTGTGTTTAGTGGTTAGCCCTTCTGGGGCTAAAACTTCACAAAGTTGGAGTCTGAAGAGATCTCAGAACAAAAGAAGGGGGAAAGAAGGGCTAACCACCAAACACTTGTCTCACTGAATGACTGGGGAGTCCACCTAGCAACTTTTGCTTCTCACGCTCTCTGTAGCCCTAAACCCTGATGGTTGGGTGGGTGGCAGACTGCTAGTCACCACCAGCTGCACCCAAGAAGACAGCCATGATTTGAAGTAATATTTTTGCCCAGTTTCCCTCCCTACCCTGTCGGGAGGGGCCTAAAGCTAAGCATATTCTTTAATAAACGGATGGATGCTCACCTCTTTAGTACTTCCTTTGTGAACATAGATCCATTTTTCTTGGTGGAAATCTACAGAGGCAATAAATAAATAAATAAACAAACAAACAAACAAAAACCCCACACAGCTTTAAAATTTGCAACATGCCCCAAATTTTAAACTTGTTTCTTTTTTATGTATTCCCAAGTGTCAAACGTTTTGACAAACAAGATGAAGACTCTACTAACAACCTATGAGATGCCAATGCCTGACTTCTGCAGCGCATATAGACTGGTGTTATAGCTCGCTTGGTCTGAAGCTCTCCAAATCTTTGATCATCAGACTTAGTAGGCCAAAGCTCCAAATTGAAAAAAAACCCCCAAAAACCAAAAAACCCAAAAAAACCAAATACCCAAGGACAAGTTTGTTTTAAATGCCAAGCCTACAACTTATACAAGGCCATAAAAAGTAGAAATAAAGCAGGTAACATGAGGAAATCATCTTGTACAGGTGGATTAAACTAAAGATCTATAATTCCCGCTTATTAATAGAACTTTATACTCTTACATATGGCATCTAGAAATGTAATGGTATTTATATAAGGAAAGAGGGAGAAACAAATCTATTTCCAAAGCCTCAAAGCCCAATGCCAAATAAAAACACATGCTGGAACTGATTCAGCTGACCATATCACTGTATAATAACTAAATTAACTATGGCAGATGTAAGTGACAAGCAGGAGAAAAACACCCCAACTACCAACTGACTTATAAACAAGACTATAAAGAACACATTAATCTTGCTTGTAAAATGCACAGCCAGTTTGAGTGCAGAGATCCCAGTAACCTCTGTCAATGACAGTCAGCATTAAAGCAGATGTCTCACATTCGGGGTCTAATTCCCCCCCTACCCCCCCCCCCGACCAAGAACCCATCCTAACGATCTTCAAACAGCTTTCTTCCAAGTTCAGAACAAATGGCTTACACTGAGTTTTGGTTTTGCTATTCAGCATGTCCTTCTTTCTCTTCTTGGCTGCAACATCATAGTTCAGGCTGTTGAAAAGATTCTCCTTGTTGTATACTTCCTTGTTGCAGTAACTAAGAACAACAGAAGAGGGGATGAGCTGTGACAGCTATACTTTAGTAAGAGCTGTTTCTATAAATAACTTACTGGGTTATAAAACATACATCTTCCCAAACAAAACAGTAAACCCCCTTGAAAAGAAGTCTGTTCAGGCACAGACCTCCCTCTTTGGGGATGAAATATTCTCGCAGCTCTGTGGAAGGCAGGGATGGGGGCTTCTACTTCTTTTGAATTTCCAACAGTGCCTGCCATTGTGTTGGACACACAGCCCTGCACCCTTTAACTAAGGGCAATGCCGGGCACTACAATATTACTTTAAGCAAAAAGGATGACTGCAGTGGGGAGGGAGAGGGAAGATTACTGGTATCACTGTAGTCCACAATGCCTTCATTTTGCAAAAGCATCCACCCTAAGCTGCTTTCTAAAAAAACAAACAAAAAAAACAAAAAACAAAAAAAACCACTCCCACAAAAAAACAGCTTTATGGAGACAGAATTCATATACCATACAATCCACCCATTTAAGGTGTACCCAAGCTGCTTTTAATGAGCATGCTTCTATCATGGCTTTGAAACATGATCACATTTGCCAAAAATCGGACTTATACCCTCCATTTCTAGGAGATGTTTAGCGTACAGTGCTAATTGTTTAAGTTTCACGTAATTCTGTGACTAACACTAGGCATCATGCTGCGGGGTAAAGACTTCGGGTCCTAAATGAAACCAGCTGAATTCACAGTTCATAAATTTATAAGGGCTGAAAAGACCGAAGGGCCCTAACCACAGGTCACTGAAGGATGCACAGGTTCAACTTGGGTCAGGTGCATACTTCCGTCAGTAGGCTGAGTTCTAGGCTATTACACCATGTAACTTTACAGAGAGTCTCTGAAGAGTTTCTGTAGAAGGGATGATACAGAAATATCAGGAATAGTGAGTAGCTTCCCCAAACCCCATGGGTATGGATGAGCAAGGCAGGATTTATAATGCCCACCGGTAAAACATAAACTGGGGGCTTTTTCTTCTATCACCAATCTATCAGAGTCCTTTAATTTTCTGAGTTCCTCTGCTGAATTTAAAATGGGATTTGCTTTAGATCTTCTGACATACATCTGTTGGGTAAAACGAGGCACACCTGCGTTTCTCCATTCAATGGACATTATGTAAATAGTAAGAGAGAAAAGAGGGTTTAAAACAATTTCCAGTATCCTGTTGCTGCAATCATTTCTCAAGTAGCACTTCAGTAAGTATCTTGCTACATAAACACACGTGACATCACCAACAATATACGTGGTGTTTCTGGACCCATAGGGAGGAGCTTGATGGGTAATCATTTGTTAATCTGCCCTAGGAAGGCCATTTACCGAGTTTCCTAGTATCTATAGCCTTCTTTTCATTTGGGCGAAACAGGATATTTTTAGGTTTCACAGAGATTACTGCAGAAATGCCCTCTCTTAGAGACAGTTTCTTAAGCAAGCCAAGGGTGAATGTTTGGGGCCAGGCTTTGTGTTACACAGAAGCGGGTGCTTGTCTACCTGCATGACTAGAGCATACAGAAGCACTGAGCAGCCAGTTACCTGCTCCCAGCTCAGCAGGAAAAGAGGGGCAGAACAAAGGGAGAGCTGAACTCTGAGTCCTTAGAGCCAACAAGAAATTTCAATCAAAGTTGAGGGGGAAGGGAAAAAGAGGGAAGGTCATTTGGTACATGACATACCAAAGCTGAGAACAGCTTTAGAAAGCAAAGTTAGAACCTTTTGTGTGTAAAGAGGCCACATGAAGGCTTATTTTTAGAGAAAACACACTCATGCACCATGAATGAAAACCAAGAGCCTAAATTCCACCTGTAGAGAACCATAAAATGAAGTGGTTTTATTCTCTTAATCACACATTTGAGATTTAGCAGAAAGTTTTCAGAGCCTGGGCCATAGACTGTGGCCATTCCCCAGAAATTTTAAGTATTTATAGTTTATCTTACTCTTTTTTTTTTTTTAAAGATTTTATTTATTTGACAGAGAGACACAGCGAGAGAGGGAACACAAGCAGGGGGAGTGGGAGAGGGAGAAGCAGGCTTCCCGCTGAGCGGAGAGCCCGATGCGGGGCTCGATCCCAGGACCCTGGGATCATGACCTGAGCCGAAGGCAGACGCTTAACGACTGAGCCACCCAGGTGCCCCGATCTTACTCTCTTCTAATTGAGAACATTACCCAAAGGAATTTGAGCACCTGCCTTCCTTATAGAAATGACAATGACCTGCTTTAAGTCCAAGTGACTCATTTCCAAAGTTAAAGAAGAATTTGACATCGTTGATGATGCTCTCCCACTGTCGAATGTAGATAAAGCTTCAACCAAAGACAAACCCTGCACTTTTCTCTTGGTTATTAGGTTTTGGATTCCTGAGGTAGGGCCTGGAAGGAAGGGCTATAAGATTTATTTGTGTTGCCTGCTTATAGGTTTTCTGTCAAGCAATAATTTATTTTGAGAGTTCAATTAGGTCCATTTCAAGGAAATGCAAAGCCAATGGAAAATTACAACTGAAAATTTTAACAAGAAAAGCCACCGCCATTTAGGAACGATGACATTTAATTTTTTTTTTTTAAAGCAAAACTATTTAAAGAGGCTACTTTCTTCATTAAATTCAATAATAGCCACTAAAGTTGCTATTTTGTGGTCAGTTTTTACTAATCTTGGTTTTTATAGGCGCAGGCCTAGAATAAGAAAAAAAGACCTCTCCCAGCCCTATACCATCAACACACACATACCAAGATATTGAAAGACAACTTTAGAAAAGGTGGAAAGATTTCAAAATCAAGACCTTTTGGGCAGAGGAGATAAAAAGGGAGGGAAGGGAAAAAAGGAGGCCTATTTCTCATTTTGTTCGCATTAACAGGGCATTTAAGAAAGCTGCCACTGCCCCAAAGGGCTTAGTAGTAGAGTAAGGCCAGTGAGATTTCTATGCTAATTTGCTCCCATACATACCCAAATGGTCAAACTCCCTTGGCTAGCACCCAGATTGTTTTGGTAAAACAAACAGCCTAATATATGAAGCTCATAGACCAGTGGCTTCCTGGCACGTAGTAAGCACTCATAAAAATCTGAACTATTATTTTCATCTCCTGCACTACTCATCCAGGGTACCAAGCTAAACTTCCTGCTTCCTGGTTCAGCCTTAGGTACACTGGAAAGCAACATTGGGGTTTTCAGCTGCAGGACTGTAGACTTGGAGAAGAGGGGCCTGAGGCTCACATCGCTGAGATTACTCATCCTGGGGGTGGGTGAGGCGGGAGTGGGTGGGGGGGGAGGTTGTTGGTGAGAAGGGGCTCCTAGCTGGCATGGGCTTAGTACTGTTCTGCTGTTGGAGGGGGACGGGGCTCGGAACAGAGAGACAGTGGCCAGCAGAGTCCAGAGAAGGTGTGCTGTGCAGACATGCTGTGATCAACACTAAACACTGTCCCCAGGTCGGGACACGCCAAAGGCACCCTTCATTCCCTATTCTTGTTCAGGCAGCTCACAGGATGGTACATGGAATTAGAGAAGTGTACCCTGCCTCTGTAGTTCTCGGTTTTATTACCCGTTCCTGTTCCTCCCCCTTTTGAAAGGGTCTGCCTTTTGTTTTCTCCTAACAGGAGAGGCATTCAGCTTCACCTGTGTAGGCAGGCATTCAACCCAAACCTTACTTCACAGAGAAACATCACCAAGGCTAAAAACAGTGGGGATATTTGAGACTACAAACCTAGGTCTCAGAAGACCAACTGCTTTTAAGTTGGCAGACTTCTCATGCTAAGTAGGGAAGAGATTGTTTACAATTGATGGAGGGAAAAAAAAAAATACTCCACAAACAAACAGCCAGCTGCTTTGCTAGGAGCTACCAGATGATTCCTAAACTCTGACTCATCCAAGAGCCACAGGTGGTCCCTATATTGATCACCATTTGTTATAACTATGGCAGTGCCACACCTCAGAAGGCAGGAAATGGGAGGAAAGAAAGGCGGCTCATAAGGGGACAGAGGGGTGTAAAGCTACCTGATCCAGCCTAGGTTAAACTTCCGCGGTAAATTAAAACCATCTTCAGGTCTCCCATACTATGGCCAGAGAGGCACCACTATTTGCTCCTAAAGGGAGTGAAACCAGCTTATCTCCTGGAGCAGATACAGTGTGAATATTTATAGGAACCAGAGGCTCTGTATTTTGAATCCTCCCCTGCTGAGCCCAATGGTCTGCATCCTACTGAAGAGCATCCTACAATTGTATCTGGGTGAGCCACTGCGACACCATTCAGCAGATCATTGCTGCACCTCCCCAGAGAGAATCTGAACTGTTGTACAGAAATAAAGTACCGAACTAGCAGATCATCATTCCTTAGGAACGAGGAGGAAGGAAGGAGCCTTCTAGTCTAGGAAGAATAATTTAGGCATAATTGGTAACTGGCATCCCTAAAAGGGAAGAGTCTAGTGACAGCCGTTGGTCTTTTTATTTTACTATAAGTAAATGATCTGATTTTCCATAAATGAGATTTCTTATTTGCTCCCCAAACTCCACTGGAACTGCCTCAAAGGATCTTTAACGTAAGAGTTATATATGCTCTTATCTCTCCTGACAGACCCCTAGGATTAAATGCTTTTTGGTTTTTTGTTTTTTTTCATTGGAAGACTAAAGGAGTTTTAATGCTTTACAAACCACAGACAGCTAGGGGAGGGGGTGCTCTGGAGTTCAAGCTATCAAAATAACCATACTTTCTTGTTAGTTTTCTTAAAATTGAGTGCCAGGGGCTCGCCAAAAAAAAAAAAAAAAAAAAAAAAGTCACTGGTAAATCTCAGTAAGCGGGAATCCCATCCAGTTACAGAACTCATCACCGAAATCAATTTAAGGGCTCTGGTACCAGTGGTTTCAACCAAAGGCTGCGAGAAAAGGCCCCCAAGGATGGCTGGGCTGCACTGATCCCCTCTGGATCTTCTTTCCTTCCTTTCTTCCTTTCAGATTTTATTTGACAGAGACACAGCGAGAGAGGGAACACAAGCAGGGGGAGTGGGAGAGGGAGAAGCAGGCTTCCCGCGGAGCAGGGAGCCCGATGCGGGGCTTGATCCCAGGACCCCGGGATCATGACCTGAGCCAAAGGCAGACGCTCAACGACTGAGCCACCCAGGCGCCCTGGACCCACTTTCATTGCCCTTCTCACCTGTGCCAAATGGCGGGGATCTGGAAGTCGACTGTTGAGATCCGGGACTGACAGATTCCTGACCACTTAACTTATTAGACAGCACTCCTGTGTTATTAACCAAGCGGAGCACCCGATCGAGCGGAACTCGGCTTTTCCACCAGACGGACAGAGCTCAGGTGGGACCTCCCCTGAGCCAGGTGGACTTTCTGCAGTCGATAGGCATCACTTGAAATTATTTCGGCCAGGAAACGGACCGAAAGGCCCCCTGAGGAAACAGGTGCTAATGCTTCGTCCTTTCAGAAGCAGAAAGCTTGTGGGTTCCATGCCCGCCCCCCTTCCCTCCTCCGCAGCTCTGCATCCGCCGCAGGTCTTCACCCCGGTTCAAGTCCGCCCCGCAAGCGCCGGCGCCCCGGGGACCATCTGGCCGCCCCTTCCCGGTTACTCATCCTCCCTGCCCACTCTGCGGTCGCCTGCGCGTGGGAAGAGCCTGGAGGTGCTGGACCCGGGACCCATCGCGTCACCCGACTTGTGCCACAGCGCTTGGGCGCTCCGAGCCCCGCCGCCCCGGCGGTGACAGGCGCGCAGCCCACTCGCCCGCGCCCCCGCACGGGCAAACTGCGCGCCTCGTGTCCTTAAGGCAGGGGTCCCCTGAAGTTGGGTGCTTAAGTTTGAACGTTTGCGGACAAGATCCGCGGTCGTCGTCAGATTCTCAGAGGAACCGGGGTTCTGTAGAGTTGTGCCCACTCGGAGACGCTGACCTTGAACAGCGAGAGAAACCAAATTCTCCGAATCCCGGGCTCTGGCGACCTCTGCAGAAACCCCGTCAACTCCCCACCCCACCCCCCGGCCCGGGCTCCCCTCCTCCCCCTGTTCCAGTCCTGCCGGCCCCCGATTCACCCGCCCCGCGCCCCCGAAACCAGCCCAGGTCTGTTTCGCGGGGCTGGAAGTTGGCGGCGGATCCACTCACCTGCTGAGGTCGCTCACGAAGCTGCCGCTCTTCTCATCCAGGAAGCGCTTCCAGCCGTCGGCCGTCTTCACCCAGCTCTGCCCCGGGGACCGCCAGTCCTGCCCGAGGAATGGCATGGCACCGGGGAAGACGCGACGGACTCGACGGACTGACGGCCCGGCCCGGCTGGGCGGCCTCGGGGAAGTGCCGCCCGGGGCGGGTGCTCGGGGTGCCGGGGCCGGCTTCAGGGAAGCGGCGGGCAGGGCTGCGGAGCCGAGCGCCCGTGCTCGCGGAGGGCGCGGCGCCGGGGAGGGCCGCAGGGCGCGCGGGGCTGGCGGGGCTGGCGGGGCTGGCGGGGCTGGCGGGGCTGGCGGGGCTGGCGGGACTGCGGCGCCGCCGTCGCGGCCGCACTATTTATCCCGGGCCGCGGGCTCCGGCCCTTTGTTGCCGGAAGAGCCGCCTGCTCTCAGCCCGGCCCCCCTCCCGCCCGAGCCCACGTGGCTTTGTTTATGGGCTCGGCTCGTTTTCCGAGGCGCCCGCGGCTCCCGCTCCTCCGGCTCTTGCACAACCACGCGCCGGTGGAAACTTGAAGCCGAGCTGCCAGGCCGGGGCTCCCGCCGCCCCTCCGCTCCCCGCCCCCCCCGGGCGCAGCTGCCGCCGCCGGGAGAGCGGGGCCCAGCGCTCGGCAAGACGCGCCCGGTCCTCCCGCCGCTCCGGGGCTGGCGAGGTGCGGGAAGGAGGCCCGAGCGGCGTCTGGGTCACTCCTGGGCGGGGCTGGGAAGGAAGGATACCCCCCCCCCCCAGCCCCGAGCTGTCACATCGAGTCCCGCAATCACAAGGGCCCTTCGGGAACGGGGCGGGCGAGCACAGAGCGGCCGGGAGTGGGACGACAGCCTCGTGGCCTCTCTCCCCTCCTCGACCCGGCTCTGGGGCGGAAGAGGGCCACCCCTGCGAGGCGGCCTGGGGAGGGGGGCAGTCCCCCCCCCCCAGCCCCCGAACTGTCGTTAATGGGTCCGCTGCCAGGCCCGAGTCCGAGGGTGGCAAAGGAAGGAGAAGGACAGGGAGGCCGGGCGGCGTCTGATGCCTGCGGGGTGGGAGTGGAGAGCAGGGACAGTCCCCCAACCTACCCTCGGCACCCTGAGCGCGCAGCGCCCACGTCTGGGGCGCCGGGCCGCACACAGCGCCGCCCCGAGCACGTTGGAGGCGCCCGAGCCTCGCTCCGGCGCCGGGGGCTGGGCTTTTGTTTTGAGGACCCGCTATACCCTCCCCTCCTTCCCGCCGGGCGGCATCCTCTGGGCTGTTAATTCCTCTCCGGGAAATAGCAGGCCGGGAGTTTTGTTTAGCTTTGGTGAGCGTTCCGGGAGAGGGACGCAGAATGCCCCTCCGCCCGACCGACGGGGACTAAAGGAAGTGCGGCGAACAGGCCTGGCCTGGGCGCAGGTGCCGAGACCCTCACCAACTGGCTCCTTAACCTAATCGTTTTAAACTGGGGCGAGCAGGCCCGGAGCAGGGGGCGGGGAGCTGCACGGTCTTCCAGATGAGGGCACAGAGGGCCCCAGAGAAGAGTTAAGCCAGTGACTTCCCCAGTTTGGTAAGGCTGGCTTCTTCACAGTCCTTAGTACAATCTGAAGTTACCCTGTTCAGTTTTACTTTTTATTTGTAACAATCCATCCCTCTCCATCCCTCTCTGCAGAATGTCAGCCCCTTGAGAGCTGGATGGTCTGGTTCAAGGGGCATCCCAGCACCTTGCCAGGCCAAAAGTTAGACCTTCCATCACTATTTGAGTAGGTGAATGGGAGGCTGTGGGAGGCTGCCAGCATCAGGATAGCTGCTTGCCCTTCATGACTTCTAGCTGTGATGCTTCACCGTCTGACCTATTGGGCGATTAGACTGCACGAAGCAGTCGCTGCAAGTTAAAATTGCATGCTCAGGAATTAGTTTCAAACTCGATCCCTCCATATTCCTTTCTCGGCAGCCATCTGTAAGTGTCTTCTGTTCCACAGACTCTGCAATCTCTAAGGCTTAGAGTAGGGCAAAATAATTGTGGGTGTGCCTTGGGAGGGTGCATGTTGGAGGGGGAAGGAGATGTTCTTAATAAAGTCTGTTTTCAAGTAGCCAGAGTTTTCTGATTCAGGTTTCCCACCATAAATAATTTATTAGTGTGGTAATAGTAAAAATAGCTTGTAAAAACACTGCAGAAGGTCCTACACAAATGACAAACACTATGATCATGCTAACAGATGGGACAATGTTGGGTCTGGCCTTTGTTGGAGAGAACTGAGATCTGCAAGGGAGCATAATTAAGGGATGTGATTATTATAGATGTCTGTTAGTTACATGTCAGTAAGCTACATCACTCTAGAAACCAC
This sequence comes from Mirounga angustirostris, assembly GCF_029215605.1. Lineage (NCBI taxonomy): Eukaryota > Metazoa > Chordata > Mammalia > Carnivora > Phocidae > Mirounga > Mirounga angustirostris. The sequence goes on along the minus strand of NW_026991712.1, from coordinate 16,859,702 downwards.
AGAAGGCAGGTGATTTGAATTCTCATTCTGCTAGAGTATCATACTGCTGTCTGACCTGGATGAATGACTTAAATTCTGGAGGCTCAGTTTTTTGAGCCGTCAAGAAAAAAAAATAGAGCCCCTAATAATCCTTTCAGGATTATTTAGAGAGTGTTGTAAATGGGATTATCAGTACTAGTTCTTTTCTCCTCCCCACATGACCCATGGCTTCTTAGTGATATGTACTTATCTGTTTTTTTTTTTTAAGATTATTTATTTATTTGAGAGAGAGCACAAGCAGGGGGAGGAGCAGAGAGGGAGAAGCAGACTCCCCTGCTGAGCAGGGAGCCCAACGTGGGGCTTTATCCCAGGACCCTGGGATCATGACCTGGACTGAAGGCAGACGCTTAACTGACTGAGCCACCCAGCTGCCCCTATACTTCTTTGATTCTTGACATTGGACTTGGCCATGTGACTTGCTTTGGTCCGTGGGGTGCTGGTGGTTGTGAGGTGAGCAGAGGATATGGTGTGTGTGCTTGTGGGTTGGTCTTGTCCCCTTCTGTTTCTGTGAATGCCATGGCAAGAATATGCCCTGGGTAGCCACTGCTCCAACCTTGGTCCCAGGATGGGGCACATGGAGCAGACACCTCAGCTGCCCCACAAGGAAGAAATCAGTGTTTATCGTTGAATGCCACGGAGATGGTTGTGGTCTTTTGTTACGTAGCCAGTAGCTACAAAGAGTTGAGGGCTGAAAGTTTGTCAAAGTTTTTTTGACTTCTAAAATTCAAGCATAAATAGGAAATCACCTTTTTGGGGGGGAGGATAAGAACTAATCTCAGGAAACCTCAGTGTTTGTCTCTAGTCCCTCAGCTCTATCTTCCCTCTCAAAAAAAAAAAAAAAAAAAAAAGTTGTGGCTATCATATCTTAACCCAGCCTTCTTCTGAAGTGTCAGTGACTGCTTTAGATTTCCCTCACCACTAAAAATCTAACTTGACACTTCTTCAAACACATGGTTTCTCCTGGGAAGCCTTGGCATGCTAAGCCCCTCAGGATAAAGAATGTGCTAGGCCATGTCTAGAACAGTTACCTTCTTATCAGATCCTGGCTTGACTTCACAAAGTCTGTGTGAGTGGGGGCCTTATCCTGACTGAGCATTGAGAACCACCAAGGCAAAGCTTCGGACTGAAGATACAGAGGCAGAAGGATGCTCCAGGAATTTTGCAAGGCACAGACTGGGGAGGACCAGCATGGCCTCATGGTTTGAGCAGGGCACACCATGTGAGCACCACGATGGTGAGTCCCTTTGCATGGACACTGAGCCATTGCCTTTCCCAAACAGCTTCATGCAACAGATTGCCCATGTTATATGCTGGGTATTTGATTTTTTTTTTTTTTTAAATGTGTGTTCTCCCCTATGGGGCTGCGAACTCCTTGTGGGTAGGGCCGTGTCTTAGTGCTTTAGTCACCATGGTGCCTATTAGGGCACTTGCTACGTGACTCACAACCAATAAATAACTCAAAAAATGTGGTTGAACTACTCTGGGATGCAAGGTAGGGAGGAGGAAGGGATCCTACCCTGCTTAGCTGAGCCCTCCATTGGTGGCGCCTTACCAGTTGGTGAGGCAAATAGGGGAGGTTAAAAGGTAGCATCTTAGGGGAAAAAAAAAGTTTTTATTTTTATTTTTTAAAAATATTTTATTTATTTATTTGAGAGAGAGAGAGCATGAGAGGGGGAGGGTCAGAGGGAGAAGCAGACTCCCGCTGAGCAGGGAGCCCAATGTGGGACTCGAACCTGGGACTCCAGGATCATGACCTGAGCCGAAGGCAGTCGCTTAACCAACTGAGCCACCCAGGTGCCCCCCCCAAAATGTTTTGAGTGTTTAAATGTTTGTTCCCCTCATGACAGGTGCTAGCCATGCTAAAGACCCTGTGTCAAGCACTTTGCGAATGTAATCCTATTTAATACTCCTCACAAAAGCCTGTGAGCTGGGTATGGTTATTCCCTATTTTATAGAGTAGGAAGCTGAGGGTCTGAAAAGTTAGGTAGTATGTGGTGAAACCCAAGCTGGTACCCAGGTCTGTCTCCAACCCTAACTGGAGCCAGATTGGGTTCAAATCATAGTTCCCCACTTAAATAGCTGTGTGACCCTGGGCAAGTTACTTAACCTCTCTGTGTCACAGTTTCCTCATTTGTGAAATGGGAATAATGATAGTATCCACCTCAAAGGGTATTGTGAGGATTTATCGAAATGATACATATAAAGTACTTATAAAGGGGCCAGCACCAATGGTAGAGAATATTCTTACCTTTAGGCAAAATTTGAGCCTCCATCTTTTACTTGCTTACGTTCATGTCTACCCACCAAATTTTAAGTTTTGAGGGCATGGAGCATAGCTCACTCAACTAATTTCCAGATGGGAAAAATGGCCTATGTGGGAGCACATTATACAATGAAATGATAGTTTGCATGTTATTAGTTCCTATTTATTGCACTTGAACTATGGAAATGGACTTTTTTCTGTTCAGAAGACTACATTTCCAAAGGTAAACCCAACATAATTTTAGCCTGCCCACTGCCTCGCAGGGCTGTTTAGAGAATTTGTTTGTAGGAAGGATTGAAAACTTGATAAATACGAAGTGCTGTGTTGTTTCTACCCCAAAATGACATTCGTTTATAGTTTTGGCTGAGGGACTGACTACTTCTCACTAAAATGCAATGGTATTTTGTTTGTTCATAGTTTCTCTTTCTGAAAGGGTTTTTTTTTTTTTTTTAAATACTTATCAGCAGTAGTTGTAAGTTAAAAATAACTCTAGCTTGTTGGGTGGGGTGGGGGCTGGGATCAACCAAATCTTTTGGCTCACCCTGTCCCAGTTAGGGTGAATTTTATGAAGGGGGAGCCAGAGGAACTCGGGATATTAAATTCAGCCTGTCAGTGTGGTCACAGGATACAACAATTTGCACATGACCCTACACCCTGTCTGTCTAGGGTGTGGCATCCTTGAAACAGTGTGAACTACGTCTGTTAGGTGTGTTTGAGTAGGAATTGTTGGCTGTGTGTTATTTTTGGGTCTCCGGCTGCAGTGAGTTCTGCCAACTAAATTAAAGTCGGTTGGACACATGTCACTGAAAATATTCTCATTACTTTAATGAGAATCATTTGGCATTCCTCAAATGTGGGCCTGGTTCTGTTTGTGAGAGAGGGTCAAGGGCATTTTGCTATAATCCTCCTTCTTTCATAGCTCAGTTGTTCAGTTTTAATGAAAATTCTTTTTTTTTTTCTTTCAATAAGTAGTAAATAGGATTTGGAGGCAAGGCCGCTAACTTTTGTACAATATAGAGAAATGAATGAAACCACAACATTTTACATGAATAACCCAGACTTCTAGTGTCTTTTTATAAAAACACATTTTAGAATGAGGATGTTAAATTTGCTGTGGCTGTCAAGTTTTAAATACAATATCAGTGCCTGAAATTGGTTAAAACCATCCTATCTATAACCTTTCAAATGGTATCTTGAATAGTTGAGTAACAGGTTTTAGTTCTGAGATTTCTCATATACAAAAATAGCTTGGACTGAAATTCGTCTAGACATTGTGTCTTGTGGGTTACTTACTTATTATCACTAATGTTTATATAACTTCGCAAGGTAAGTATTTTTATCCCCATTTTATAGATGAAGAGACTAAGGCTCAGATACATTAAACATTTAATCACAGGTCTGCTTAAAGATCAGAACAAACTTTTAGAGAGGTTACCTAATCCAGTTCCCTCCTTTTACCCTTGAGAAGGTTAAGTCCCGTAAAAGAGAGACTCACTTGAACACAGAACTAGTTAGTAGCAGGCCTGGGAATTAGGCACCATGAGACCAAACCAACAGGGTTGGAATGTTCCATTAATCTTGCTGGACTGACCAATGTCCCTGAGAAATGTAAATTTTCAAGTAAAATTCAAATCCTCTTATTTACACACTCCAGTGATCAAGATTTTATTAGGACTTGTTATCAGTGAGTTTGTTCCAGAGGGTACAAGAAAAACAACTTGATCCCCTAAAGAGGCTACTCCTCAAAGTCACCCAGGATCCTAGAGAAACAGCAGAGTTGAAAAATCAGGTGCCTTCTAAGTACTTACCTGACCATCAGATTGAATGCAGATCTGCTGCTTGTTACATTTTGACAGCTTGTTGTAATCACTGCATGTTTTGACTCGTCAACCCTGGTGATTGGAGAAGTGGTTCATGAGTCATATGGAGTGTGTTTCCTCATGTGAATTAATTACTGAATTATCAAATCCTGGAGAAGTCACTTAACCTGTTTGGTGGTCAGTTTTCCGTTGATAGACATACCTGTTGTAAAGATGGTTGTATGATTCTCTGGGCATCATTGATTGAAGTGATCATTAACAATGATTACAAATTTTCTTCGGGAAATAGAAAAACAGAAGTCTCTCCTGTCTTTCTTATTGGGTGGCTGCCTGTCATACCCATCATTTTTCCACAGAAAGCAAAAGTCTATAGATGTGTTCTGCTCACTATAGTATGCCGTATGCCTGGCATGTATCAAAGAATCAAAGTGCCTCGGTGTATGTGGAACTGAATTTCTAAGTTGTAGCCTAGAATTTGTGGTCCATGAACTGAAAACCATTTTACCGTTTGTCTCAGATGATTCAATAATGAGCCCGTGAGGTATTTTTTTTTTTTTTAACAACAGTACATTCATTTCAGGAAGAAGAATGTAATTTAAAAATAAGTACAGAATGTTCATCTTCTTTCCCTTTCTGACTACAGCCTGAGAAATCCAGTCCCTTAAGGGACATAATATTTTCAACCAGGGTTTACTGTTGATAGTAATTTAAGAAATAATTCAGTCTTTTAAACATCTGCTTTGCTAAAAATGGTATTGTATAAAAGCTTTTTGCTAAACGTCTTCAAATTGTGTATTTATTGAAGAGATGGGGCATAAATTAGATTTTTTTCTCTCCTCTGTCAACCAAGCAAAAGGAGTGGTTATCTTTAGTTCTGGTTTTGATCATTTTACAGGCTGTAAAATTTATTATAGAATATCATTCATTCTTTGTCTCAACAGGGATACCTCATGCCTTTGCTATGTTCCTGGTACTCTTCTAAAACAACTTAGAACATTTACTCTCAGGGAGCATATAGGCTATAGAGAGAGAGAGACATACAAATATGTATTCCTAAAATTATGTGGCATGGGCAGTGATAGGGATTTGCATGGGGTTTGTTGGGACACCTGAGAGGATAAATCATGTGACCCAACCTGGAACCATCAGGTGAGGCTGCCAGGAGTTGCTCCTGAGCTGAATCCTAAAGGATGAGTAGGAAGTGATGAAGCAAATGGTGATTGATCCCATCCAAGTGATGAAGAAAGGGGAATGCCAAGGAGGGCTTTCTGCACCCTTCCCTTTTCCTTCCTTCCTTCCTTCCTTCCTTCCTTCCTTCCTTCCTTCCTTCCTTCCTTCCTTCCTTCCTTCCTTCCTTCCTTCCTTCCTTCCTTCTTTCCTTCCTTTCCTCTATGCCCAATGTGGGGCTTGAACTCATGACCTCAACATCAAGAGTCAGATTCTACTTTAGGTGGAAGAAGAAACAAATGGTTGGGTGGAAGGCTGAGGACTGTTCTGAGTGAGACCTCACTTTCACTGGTTTTAGGGCCACCAACAGGAGGAACTCTGTGTTTCCTCTGCCCTGGGGGGATTGCCTGTGTTGCGGGAGGGACTTCTTTCTAATTGCCCAGGCCTGCCTAGGGAAGAGGGAGGACCTCCATTTAGAACAACATTCAGAAGGGATCTTCTCTTTCTGTCCTCCACTATCTGATCCATCTTGAATAAGATGCTTTTTTGTTTTTTTGTTTTTTTCCTGACAGTGGTTATAACACACAGTCCTGTCCTGTGAAATGAAATGTTTCATTTTCAAATGCCTTAAAAAATGTTATGTATATATATGTAGTGCTGTTCTCACTACAAATAAGTTATAACAAACTTTCTTTTAAACAAAGAAGCAAAGAATGAAATTGCCCCAAACCAGTAAGTGAATGGGTGGGTGCTGAAAATTTGTTTTATGTCTATATTCTTATGTATATATTTTTACCATCCAGTTTGTACCTTCTGCTAGCCCCCTGATTTGGGGTGGAGGGTGGGGATGCCTCACGTATCTTGGTGAGAGGTAGTGCTGACTTCCAAATGCAGGATCAAAGGGACCGGATCTTCTCTCTCCCTGCTGTGGTCAAAGTCAGGGGCAGGCATGTGACCTGGGCTGGGCCAGTCAAACACACTCTCCTGCAGAAGTGATGGAAGGAGGTTTGGTGGTTCCTGGTGGGAGGGCATTCCTGGCCAGTGTCTTTGGAGAGGTGCTGACCCTGGTTGGCCTGCTGTAGCAGCTTTGCTATGATCCTTGCTGTCTGGTCCTCTGGGCTCTCTCAGTTCTTGCCTCAGTTTCCCATGCCTGTTTCTTTAGCCTCTTGCTGATGCTATGGACCCTGATAGTCTTCCAATAAAATCTTTGTGCTTAGAAGAGCCAAGGTCAATGTCTGTAGCTTGCTAACAGTAATTGTTAGCAATTCAGAGGCATTCAGAGCCTGGGTCACGTAAAAACACACGGTCTCCTCTGCCCATCACCCCTCCAAGCCCCAGTGGTCTCATGTGCTTATGTGTGCACTCAGGCCAACCGTTGAATTAGACCAGAGAGGATGATTTGTAAGTATTAGGACTTACCTAAAGAAATCATCTGCTGAGGAAACTGGGCTCAAGCCCAGATAGGGGATTTCAGCTTGCACAAAACTGGCAGATTTAGAAACATGGAGACAGAGAAGAATGTTGAGCTGTCCATGTATGAAAGTAAAAGATGAGGAATTGAAAAGCCCAGATCTATAGGTTTTTCTTATAAATCCATGGTATGAACCTCATCAGGGCAGGAAGCCTGAACCCTGAGAAAGTTCAACTGGTGATATCTTAGAAATTTCCCTAAGGTACACATTCTCTTACAAACATTTTCTAAAATTGATGTTTCAGGTGTGGAATTTAGCTTGAAGGCAGGATGAAGGGAATAACATTTATTGAGTACCTGTTGTGTGCCTGACTTTTATCTACATTGGCTTATTTAATTCACCCCCCCCAAACACTACAAGGTAGATATAATATCCTTATGTTATTCACAAGGAACCTGCATAGTTAGAATCACAAGCTTACAAGTGGCAGAGCTGGGATTTCAATCCAGGACTTTTAATTCTAAAGCTTGTGTTCTTTCCATGAAACAATTCTGTCTCCCAAAGTTTACAGTAGGGCAACAGGGAGAATAAGGACAGAGAAAGCCGACTTCTAGACCTCAGAAAGAAAATCCTTCTTTCATGTAAGTGAGACTCAGGACCGGAGACATGGCCAACTGGTTTTTGTCATCGCTGCTATTATGTAGTCTGGAGGGACCTCGATTGTCTTGGTATCCATCCTCTAAATAACCAAGGGACTCACTTTATGACAAAAGAAGTATAGCACTGGGTGCTTGCTGGCAAAATGAGCTGATTGGACTGTAACCCATCACTCAGAAGTTTGCCAGAACTGTAGAATGACCTTCTAAAGACTGCTGGGGAATAATGTTCTAAAAGTTCAGGGCTCCCATCTTACAGAATGCAGTAAATACAGTGTTTCCCCCATGTCCAGAAGGGGGGAGGTGGGACTAGCCCCATCTCATTTTTTAATCCATTATACCTAACAAGCCCCACCTGGAGCACTTTGGCTTCCCATCCCTGAAATCTTGGGTTGGTGGGCTTGGAGGTTCTGGTTTCCACCAGCGAGCACAGACACGGTTCCATTAAAGTTGAAGCTGAAACTGTCCCTAGCCATTTGAGCCTCCTCTTGCCATGGAACCAACAAGCAGACAGAAGGTTACTGTATTGACTGGAGTGACTGATCCTAATTATCAAGGGAAATAGGTTACTGCTACCCAATGAAGGCAAGAGAAACCATATCCAGAGCCCAGAAGGCTCACTGGGTCACTTCTTAGCACTTCTTAGCCATATACAATAATAATGGTTAGTGGAAACCCGTGATAATCCAGTCAGTATGGGGTCACTAAGGGCTGATCTCCAGGAACTGAAGAGTTGACTCATCCTATCAGGTAACAAAACTCCAATGAGTGGAGGTGCTGAGGGAAAAGGTGGAATGGTGGTAGTGGAGGGACTGCTGATTTTCATCCCATGAGCAGCAAGTGAAGTTTGGATTGGTGGTGGTATGCATGTCTTCTCTAATTGATTATAATTTTCTTTTTGGGGTTTAGCTTTCTGCTGACTCATGGGAAGGGTACGTTACAATATAGGTTCCAAGAGAAAGTGTGACTGTATTGACCTCTCCTTACCATGACATAGCAGTTTATGGGACTTTGGGTCTCCAGAATGTTGGGGGCGAGACTTTTATCAGTCTTCATCTGAATGAGGGGCAAGATGGATGCTGAGTAGATGCAAAAGGGGTGAATCGTGCAGGTTACTCCCAGCATCGCTCCCCTTCCCTTCCCTTGAATCCATCTAGACCCCCTCACCTGGGCTTCCTTGCGCTCTGGTTTCTGATTGAGTTTGGTCAATGAAAGTTACTAGCAAAAAATTAGAGAGAGAGAGAGAGAGAGAAAGATTTCCTCCTCTCTCCCTCTTTGCTTCCGCACCGTAGGCTTAGCCCTTCCACGACTTTAGTTCCTGCCAGGCAGCTGCTCTGGCCTGATTTCAGCTCTGACTGGACTCTGAAAATCACTTTCTGCCTTTTGCCCCCAAGACCCAGAGGTAGTAGCTGCTTCCTGCTGCCCTTGCCTCTTGTAGGCTCCCATAACTCTATCTGCACCTCTGTAACTGATCCCTTCATTAAAACCTCTTAAGTTAAACCATTTGAGCAGAGTTTAGTAACCTGCTAGGCCCCTGTGTGATACAAATTGGGAGCTGATTTCATTTTATTGAAGCATAAAGTGATCATTTTATTCATTTTATTGAAGTGGTCTGAATTTTCCCAGAAGCTGTGTAGGTGGTGTTTCTTGAAAAAGCAAGGGTTTCTACAATATTTAAATCAATTTGATCTACAAATGTTCAATTTATGTGAAGCTTTCCAGGAAGAAGGCAAGCCAGAAATAATACAAAATAAGAGAGGGAAGCTATTTTAAAAGTCTCTTTTACCTAAGAAAGTTAGGCAAATAGACTTTGCTCCTAGCATTACTTACGACAACATCATTTTTATAGTTTAAATGAGAAAGTTGATGGGGTAGAATTTAGCTTTTACTCTACCTTTTCTTTTTCAGTTGCCTGTCATCAAGTTATAATCCTTTGGGATATACAGTAATCATATTTATTCCATCATTTATTCCTTCTTCAAGTTTTTATTTTGTACTTAAACAAAGTCCTGCCATTGGTGAAACAAAGATGAGGGGGCGTGGCCCTTGCCCACCAGACACAGGCTAAGCGCAGGGAGAGAAACATGGGTAAATTCATTCCAGTCTCTGCTTTTGAGTGTCTCTGTAAGTAAAAAAAAAAAAAAAAAAAAAAAAACCCCCCCCAAATCCAAAAAAACAAAAAGCTAACTTTCATTCATTCAACAAGTATTTGTTGAACACTTTCAATTGTGCCAATGCTAGGTATTGGAGGTATAAGACTGAAAGGAAAAATGCAAAAAACAAACTCTCCAAAATACACGAAACAAGAGAAAAACAAAGCAAAAAAGGAAAACCCAACAAACAAATAAAGTTGCCCCCAAAAACCAACACCCCAAAACACATACTCAGATGGTCTCTTCAGTCATGGCATTTACAGTTCAGGGAGCTAGTGCAGAGCTGGTATGAGGGTTAAATGAGATGTTCATGGAGCAGCAGGTATGTAGTAGATGCTTAATAAATGCTAGAGATTATGAGCATCAATAGATGGGGAGACAGACCCATTGCGCTAAAATGTAATGTGTGGTATATCTGTGCAAAAGAGTAGAGGAGTGTAGAGGAGGAAGGAACTTATTCTGTTATGGAGAAGTCATGGAAGGTTCTAGAGGAGAGGAGACAGCTGAAGGACAAACCTCATTTCACTGTAGAAAGGACAAGGGAGGATGACATTCAGGCAGAGGGCAAAGCTGTGCAGGAGTGTGAGAGCCCGGGGTGTTTGGGCAAAGGTGTTGACTCAGTCTTGCTGGAGCAGAGGTTGCATGGAAGGAGACAGGAAACGAAACTGGAAGGCAAGTTAGAGCGTGATTGTGAAGACCCTCCTCTACAATATGGAGGGCAGAGAGTCTTTCAGAAGTGAGGTGAGCATCTTGCATAAACCCTACAGCACTGGAGACATGTTGGAACCAGTGCGTCTCTCCTTGTTGATGGGCACTCTGTGGTCTTGTGCTTTCAACAGTTTTAAAGGCTGAAGCAGCATTAGGAGCCCCTAAAGCTGGGGAGACCAATGGATCCAGAGAGCTGTTTTACAGTACAGTCTCCAAATATGGTACAGGATCACATGTTTAAATGGCATCCTTCCTCAGCAAGACTTTTCCAGAGAAAACACACAGATCAGATCATGTGTGACAAAATCACTATATTTGCGACATAGCAAAAATATAAGATACAACATGAAGACCACCACTATAAGCTTCTGGGATTGGTAGGAGTGTCAGAGAATTGAGTCAAGTGATGCCTTATTTTTCTTATCTATCTTCCAGAACCAAAGGGAAGGAACAGGGGCCAAAAACCAGATCAACATTCCATGAAATAACATTTATTGAGTACATGGAGTGGACCATGTACAGTGCTAGGTGCTGTTGATTCAAAGATGAATAAAATGAGCTCCCTGGTCTGGGAGGAGCTCACAGACTAGTGAAGGAGATAGTTGTGTCTTTAGACTGAGTGTCTGCCTTGTGTCAGGCAAGGTGTTGGGCTCCTATGTCATCCCCTAATGACCATGAGAAGCAAGTATAGTCATCCTCATTCTCAGCTGTGAGAATTAAAGTTTCTGGAAGCTAAGGTATTTGCCTGAGGTCTCATAGCTGGGATATCACTCAGGATCCCTGCAAGGAACAGACTCAGATGGGGTACATGAGAACAGTTTAGTAAAGAGACAGTTTATAATGGTTATGGGCAGGGAAACCAACAAGGGAGTGGAGCAGTGTGGGGACAGAGGTGGGGAGGAATATGCCCACTGCAAGGCCTCCAGGGGCAAGTGGAGGGAGTAGTTATAGGAACCTGGATTGAGGAGCCATGGTTGTAGGAGAGGGACACCAGAGAGGAGCAGTGGCCTTTGGTAAGGGATATGGCCAAGTCCCAAGACTTGGGACAAAGGAGCCAAAGGGGAATAAATACCCTGACCTGACTCTCTTCCTGCCCTTCCATCTCCCACCCATCCCTCCCATTGATAAACCCAACCAGAAGCTAGAGGGCAAGAATGCCCACTGATGCAGCTTCCTGGAGCCCAGAGCAAGTCAGAGAAGGGCAGAGTGTTGAGTCTGGAAAGGCAAATGGGAAATAGCCAGCACAACTCATAAGGCATTAAGAGGAGGTTGAACCCCCCACTTTTTCTGACTTTCTGACTCCCACTCGCCATGTTAAAGCATCAGCCTTCTAACACATGGCCCACCTTCACAATTACCCGGAGAATATCTGTCAGCAGGATTAAACGGTACAGAAAGTTGGGGTACAGTACCCCTCCTTGATACTTAACACGTGTGTGTGTGGAGGTGATAAGGTGGGCATGTGGCCCAAGTGAAGCAGGTCTCCGCAGGGCAGAGTTGGAGGCTTGGCCCCACCCTAAATATTCAAAATGTCACAACTTCCTGTGACCAGCACCGAAGGTACACTCTCCGCAAAGAGGACCAGGAGGTTTCAGGCTGGAGGATGTGCTGGGGAGCCCTACCTTTAGGCACCCCGTTTCTTCTTTAGAGATACATTTACATTTGTGGTGATGGGATTCTGCCTGTCCAGGGTGAGGTCCCATTGAAATTCCTGATTTGCAGAAAGTGCCTTTGTCAAGATAGTTCGTGTCAATCTGACATCGAGGTTCTGGGAACAATTTCCTACTGGGCCATCAGCACCATCTTGTTATATAGTTTTTTTTTTTTTTAATCTCTCAGTCAACTTACATAAATAGAACTCGTTATGTATTTCCAGGCATCACACATGGGCATTAAATGACAGCCATGAAATGATGACCAGTGTGTGGGCTTCTGTAGCCATTTTTCTAGAAGGTCTGGGAGGGGCTGAGCACAACCCTAGCCAGTCATCCACTTGGATATAGTGAGGCGTTCAGGGCATGTGACCCAAACAGAGTGAATTGCAGGACTCATGTCATGGTGCTAGAAGTCTCTTTTCTGCCTGAGTTGCAGAGAGGGTGGGACATGCTGGCAGCCTTCTTGCTTCCATGAGAGAAGCAGGAGAGAATGGAGTTAACACAGAGGATGACCGGCTGAGGATACAGACTAGAGTGACCAACTGATCCCAGACTGTCCTGTGTTTAAAACTTCAAGTCCCACATCCTAGGAACCCCCTCAGTCTGGGCAGACTGGGACATTCTGTGCTCAAGGACAATGAGGTATGTCCTGATGACATCATTGGAGCCCCAAGTCCCAGCCCTGCCTGTGGACTTTCCCTGGCTTCTGTCTTTTGCAACCAAGTAGGTCCTGCCTGAGCTAGAAATGGGCAGCTTAGGGGACAGGAGCATTTGTGTGGTTTAGACCAAATCACTGAAGTCTTCCAGGACTCCTTGATTTCCCCATCCTTAAGATGAGTGGCTGGATGACTTTTATGTCCTCTCCCAGCCCCATAAAGTTTATGCATCTGTGTCAGCCCAGTCTTGCAACCTCCCTCCCCCAACCTCTTAACATCAAAACAAAACAAAACAGAACAAACCTGCTGTGCAGAGTGTTCCAAGATTCAAGCAATGTGCTTGAGCTGATGTTATCGTCCCTTGGCACAGTTTTACCTAGATGAAAGTGAGGACTATTAAAATATCTCCTTGCAACTTTTATGTGGGAAGAGGGTTGGAACACTAGGCATGAAATGGTATTTATTTTGCTTGTGATACGAAACAGCCGGAGAGTCTTCATGAATCAGGTGTGTTGCTCATCCACAGTGACAGGTCTCAGTGGGGAGCTTCTGCAGGCGACCTGAGGCAGAATGTGTTCTAAGCCACATCTCTCCGGAGCAGAGAGACCTTGTCTGGGAGGCAGGATTCCTGGGTCCTAGAGTAAGCACTTCATTACTTAGTGGTTAAGAGTTGATGATACATTTTAACGTATATTAACATATGTATTCCCTTCACCTGTAGCATTCTTCCCCAGGTACTGGGTTTTACTTGACTAATTTCCACTTATTCTTTAGGTCTTTTATTAAACGTTCCTATGGAGCTTTTACTGGCATGCCTGGAACAGCTTAGTTTCCATAGTAATCGTGGTGAAGCAGGATAGATATTGGTTGTCAAGCACACCATCTCATCTCCCCCCCCCCCCCCCCCCCCGCCCTTTTGGTAACAGATCCTCCTTTCCTTGTGGGCAAACTCCCCCCTTTCTGTGTGGTTCCAGTGGGGCTGTTACTCACCGTGCCCACTTACCTTCCCATAGGGGTTGCCAGGTAACCAGGCTGGGCCAATCATAGTCCCTATCCCCCACCCCATGTCCTGCGCAGTGATTAGTCCATAGATGGGCATTGGGCATGTGACCTAAGTGGAGCCAATCAGAGTCTTCTCTGGAATTGACTTAGATCTGAGAGAGGGAGGGTCCTTGTGATGGGTCTGCTAAACCAGAAGTGTGTGCACCTAGGGATACCAGAGGCTCTCTTAGCAGCACTGAGAAAAATGATCAGCATTAAGAGAGAAAGAAGGCAGGGCACAAAGCGAACAGTGATGAGGAAAGGAATAGGAATGAGAGCCCTCTTAGAGATATACTCCACATACCATAAAATGGACCCTTTTCAAGTGTTCATTTCAGTGGTTCTTAGTGTAGTCTCACGTCGGTGCGACCATGGCTACTATCTAGTTCCAGAACGTTTTCATCACCCCAGAAGGAAACCCTGTCACCTTTAGCAGTCACTCCCAAATACCCCTCCCCATTCCTAGCACCTGAAGACCACTAATCTCCTTTCTATCTCTATAGATTTGCCGATGTTGGACATTTCTTTTATTTATTTACTTACTTACTTATTTATTTATTTATTTATTTATTTATTTATTTATTTATTTATTTATTTGAGAGAGAGAGTGAGAGAGAGAGAGCACATGAGAGGGGGGAGGGGCAGAGGGAGAAGCAGACTCCCTGCCGAGCAGGGAGCCCGATGCGGGACTCGATCCCGGGACTCCAGGATCATGACCTGAGCCGAAGGCAGTCGCTTAACCAACTGAGCCACCCAGGCGCCCCGATGTTGGACATTTCATCTGAATAGAATCATACCGTCTGTGGTCTTTTGTGCATGCCTTCTTTCACTTAGTATAATGTTTTCAAGGTTCATACGTATGGTAGCATGTTTCTGTACTTCACTTCTCTTTATAGCTGAATAACATTCCCTCGTATGCACATACCACATTTTGTTTCTTCAATCATCAGTTGATATACATTTGGCTTGTTTGGGCTGTTATGAATTATGCTGCTATGAATTTTTCACAGAATCTCACACAATTGTAATAAATTATTTCCATGATAATTTGTTAATGTCCGTCTTTCCCATCAGACTGTGAATCTATGAGTGCAGAAGAGCTTACACAGTGCCTAATGATTAGTAGGTGTTCAGTGATTATATAATAAAGGGAAGACATAAGAGTATGATCCCCATTTTACAGACAGGGAAGCTGAGGGTTAGGGAGATTAACTTGTCTAAGTCATGCAACTAGTGTGTGCATCGCAGCTCTTCATCATAAACAACAGAAGCCAACTCTGGCTGATTTAGGAAGAAAAAGAACTATGGAAAGCCTGTTGGGGAGTGCACAGAATCACCAGCAAGACCCAGGCTTACAAAATGAGCTGGAATAAGGGAGGCAAGATGGCGGTTGGGGCCAAGGCCAAAATGATGCCTAAGGAGCAGCCTAGTGAGGACGTACGTGGCTGACATCCCCACCTCCCCCTGGCACAGAGGACATTACCAGCATGACACTGGTACCATCACTGGCCTGGATACCAGGCATTGCTAGCAGCAATTACTGGCAATTACAACAGCAATTACTGTTACTGGCCTCACCAGAAGGCCTTTTCCACTGGCCCTACTTCTTCGCATTACCGGCTTCTGATTGAAAGCCCGTGGGTCTGTGACTCAACCACAAGGAAAGCTGGGATAATGAATGTCTGGCCTTTTAGGCTTTTATAGTGTAGGTGGGGTCTGCCTTACACCAGGACTCCTAGTGGGGTCCTGGAACAGGAAGATTTAGTGTTGGGAGAAAAAGATAACTTTAGTAATAGGTAGAAAGCCAGATCTCTCCAAATTGAATACATTATAGTTGTTTGATAGCTTCTTTTTATTTATTTATTTTTACTTATTTATTTATTTTTAAGATTTTATTTATTTCACAGAGAGAGACATCGAGAGAGGAAACACAAGCAGGGAGAGGAAGAAGCAGGCTTCCTGCCGAACAGGGAGCCCAATGTGGGGCTCGATTCCAGGACCCCGGGATCATGACCTGAGCCGAAGGCAGATGCTTAACGACTGAGCCACCCAGGTGCCCCTGTTTGATAGCTTCTGACAAGACACCCAGTCCTCTGAACCTTTTGACTCAGTGAAAGCCTTACCGTGTTGTTTTTCATCTAGTCCCCACTCTCCAAATGTCGGGTGTCAAAACTATGACAGGTCATTATGTACTGAGGGAGGCCTATTAATTTCTTATCTATTCCCCACCTTTTATTTTAAAAGCAAATCCTGCCAGAACACAGTGCCCTTTTAAATGTAAGCAGAACTGAGTGCCTAAAACAAAGCAAAACCAAACCAAACCAAACCAAATCAAACCAAACCAAACCAAACCAAACCAAAAATACCTAGAAAAACAGGAGGACCTCAGCCTCTGATCTTGTCATGCACATGTGATTGGGAAGTTTCCCTGCTGCTTTAGACCTTGAGAGGAGTGGCCTGATGGTTGTACCTCTTTGCCACCCTCCGTACCAAAAGGGACTGTATTGAGAACCACGTGGCTTTCTCCTTGTTAACGTCCCCAGGACTTGTCACACGTGAACTCCCTGTGGCATTTCTTCAACATCACCTCAAGGGAAGCTGGCCCCAGACCATCCATCTTGTTGCCCATGGAAACAGACTGGTTGCACCATCTGAGAGGCCTCATCCTGAATTAAACAGTCTTTGATGAGATCTGTGTAAAAATGTACCCACTCTCCTTTGCTCCCTGGGGCACATAGATAATGAAGCCACAGAATCATTCACAACCACCAAGGAGATGCCAACCTCCCTGTATTTAAGCCAAGAGACCTCAGGTTGTTATGACAACAAAGAAGAAAATAGATAACGGAAGTAGTGTTAGACAAATATTAGGTAAATTTAGCAAGTGAGCAAGTGTAATCTCTCTGTACCTCTATCTTATCACCTGTGCAATGGGAATAATCTTATCAGTACTGCATTATCAAGTTGTGTGAGGATGAGCTAAGTGAAAATGTGTAAATTGCTTAGGGTAAGACTTGGCACATTGTGTGTGCTAAATGAATGTTAGTTATTATGTTGGTTTCTTGACTCTGTCACCCAAAGGAAGCTTCAATTAGGTCCTGCTCCTTGACTGATAAATTAAAAAGTTAATTAAGTAGCTAATTACTCCCCTCTAAATTTTCTTGTGGAAATCTATCCAAAAGCTAAGGTCTCACTGTCCTATTTTAATGAGCCTCAGAGACAGTAGGAAAGGCTGATGTGGAAATTGAGGAACATGGCTGTGCCATCTTTCTGTACATGCAGCCTCTGGGCACTGTCCTGAGGGGTGAATTTGCTTCTAATTCTGGCTCTCTCAGTCCTGGCTAGGTGCCCATAGGCCAACCCTTTCCTTTCTTTGGTCATCCATTTCCTCAACTGTAAAAAGAGGGGGTGAAAATGCTCTTCTCAGTTCTAGATGTTTCAGTCAAATGTGTAGATGTTGGATCTGAGTTTATTGATTTTCTAGAATAGGATGGTGTAAGTTAAGCTTATGGATCCTAGAGTCAGAGTCCTAGGTGCAAGTGCAGTCTGTATGACTGGGCAAATTACTTAACCACTCTGTGTCTCAGTTTTCTGATCTGTAAAATGGGGATGATAACAGTATTTCCTTCAAGGGTTGTTGTGAGGATTAAATTAGATAGTGCATAGTGTCTGGTGTCTTAGGAGCTCCTAGTAAGGATTAGCTATTATAATAACAGCCATTGGAAGGTGTTTGTTTCTAAAGCTAACCAGTCTTCACATTCTGCATGGAGCACTGGGTGTTATATGCAAACGATGAATCATGGAACACTACATCAAAAACTAATGATGTAATGTATGGTGATTAACATAACATAATAATAAAAAACAAACAAACAAAGACAGGGAGTAAAGCTAACCAGCCTTTCCTAGCTTCTTTCCTCCGGGGTCTTAGTCTTTTCCTTTGAAGCCAAATATAAAGTTTTGGGTAACTGAGAGCTCTGGTTGGTTGAAGGCTGGTTAATCAAGAGTTGGCTCCCCTCCTGTTTTGTGGCTCATGCATATTCATGGATAGAATTTGCAAGGGGCCTGCTAGGCATCAGATGGTGCTTGTCTTGGGCACGTACATTCTGAGGGAAGGAAGTGATATAGGTTGCCATGCAGTGGCCACCACTCTGAAACCATTAAGGCAAATCAGACTTTGGGAGATCTGGTTGGATAATATCTTTATTTATTTATTTATTTATTTATTTATATTTTTATTTTTTAAAGATTTTATTTTTATTATTTATTTGACAGAGAGACACAGCGAGAGAGGGAACACAAGCAGGGGGAGTGGGAGAGGGAGAAGCAGGCTCCCCGCAGAGTAGGGAGCCCGACATGGGACTTGATCCCAGGACCCTGGGATCATGACCTGAGCCGAAGGCAGTCGCTTAACCGACTGAGCCACCCAGGCGCCTGGGTTGGATAATATCTTAGCAGAAGTGGAAGCAGCTTCTTCAGAAAAATAAAAAATCTATCTAATATCACATTTTGTCTGAGTGCATCAGAAAATGTATTTTTCTTGGTGATAAATCAAAAAGAAGCAACTGCCCCATCCACACAAAAGTAATAAATAGTAATAAAATCTCCTGTGAACAGTCACTTCTTAGTAACCTGGACCCAGAAGATGTGGGTTCAAAGTCAAGGGTAGAATGATAGTAGATGCATCACATAAAAACACAAAGAACACAGAGAACTGGTTATGGATTTATGACATGTTTATGAGGCTGAATATTTGCTTTTTAAAGAGCCTCCTTCCCATAGCTTTGCAAGGAGACGCAGCTCTGGGGAATGTTTCTGCTTGGCCTCCTGAAGAGTGATGGGGGGAAAGAGCAGGGAGGAGGTAGAGGGGCTATTCATCTGGTGATGGAAGAGCAAGTGAGCAAATGACCTAAGTCCCAGCCCCTTTGCATAGAAAGTAAACTCAAGGGTCTTAGGTCAGCATCTGGGCAAGTGGTCCTTCTGGAAGAGAGATCTTATAGTGAGTCCTGTCTCCAGGTAGCTCTTGGGTTCCAGGCCATGGAGTCCTTGGCACACTGATAATAGACCCATTTATCTTCCATGGCTCTTGGTTCTCCTTCTACTGCCCGTGTTCTACTCTGTAACCTCCCTGCCCACCTCACCAGCTATCCAATCCCCTAAGAGCACCATCTTGTAGAGCTTCCTTCAGTGTGTTCTCTGCCCTCACCATCCTCCCACTCATCGAACCCATCACTCTGTCCCAGATCAATCAATTTTAGTGCCTAACTACTGCTAATATTACACATTGAGCACTTACTGTGTGCTCATTGCTAGGTGCTTTACAAATATTACCTGAAATCCTTACAAAATCCCCAAGAGATGGGTATTCCCAGTTCCATTTTTTGTATGAGAAAACTGAAGGTTACTTGGTTGCTTGACTTATCCAATGTCTTACAACTAGTTAGAAGCAGAGCCATAATTTAATCCCAGACCCTCCCTTTCTCTAAGATCTGGACTCTTTACATAGTCTTCAAACTATGTGGCACCATAGGACTTTTCTCAGAACAAATATATCATATAGAAGATAAATGATTGGAAGTGGGCTATTCCATGGAGAGCAGGGATGGACGCTCATCATATGTTGACGGCCTTTTGTTTTGTGTTCACTTCCAAGGGGAAATTTATTTATTAATTAATCCAGTGGGATTGGATTATTTTTGAGCATATACGTTCTTGTTGTAAGCAAGTCCCTTGTTGTAAGCAACTAACCTACCCTCCCTGGGTTTGTAAAATGGGAATAATAAGGCCTCCTCATATGTTGTAGTTAGATTTAGAGTGGGTAATTGTGTAAGGTGTTGGTATGTGGGAGAACAATTCCAAGATTATAAGGACTGATTTCTCATTTATTGCTTTCTTTAAAGACACCAGAATCCAGGTGGGCCTTAGAGGCTCTCCCGCCCTGCATATCAGGGAAGGTCCCATCCACCTGGGAAAACATAAAGGGTGTTGGTAAATGTTAAGTCTGGGAAGAGATGAGCACAGCTGTTCTCATGAGCCAGTCAGGCACACTACCTTTGAAATGGAACATTTATATTCCAACTTCCCAGGTGCTTTGTAAAATTCTTTAGTTCAGTTGCTCTTTATGACAACGCAGAAGGCTCTGATTCTGACATCACCCCAGACAGTGGATGGCTGGGGGATGGTTATTTCTCCTAAAATTTCTTTCTCAATGGCTGGATTCCCTGAAGGTAATATTCCTGCTTCAGGTTACACTTTATGGAGTGTCTTTCCCCTGGAACAGAGCCACGAGTTGGACTGCAGAGAGGGACTCAGGCCAGGAAACCTGTGCTAGGGATGGGGCTGTGGCAGAGAGGGAAATAACCACGGGCCCTTGTAGCTGCCACTCAAAGGAAGAAAGCTGTTCCTTCTTTCTCTCTTATATCCTCTCCCTCCATATGGATGTCCTTAACAAGAGCCACGGAGGTCTCCAGTTAACCCGGAGTATTTGTTAGTGTTCCCAGCAGATGCATAAGAAGTAGAGTTGCCAGAAAGGGCCTCTGGTTACACAGACATTTCCCATGCAGAGTAAGTGACTTGGGGAAATTGTATATGCCTTTGGGCTGAGCTAGGTCAAGTGAGGCCAGGATGTAAGAGTATTCTGCTAAGGCATATAAAAGCTGGAAGGGTCTCACAGGCCCTAATCCCTTACTTTGAGTCAGAGCATTTAAGAGCTGGGATTCAGGAGAACTCCAGGGCCCTAGGAAGTTGTGACTTGCCCTGACAGGTGTCTCTTGAGTCTATTAGTCTATTGAGTCTATTAGTCAAGGCACCTGGCTTCGAGTGAAAGAGACTTGAGGAAGAATAAAAGAGCAGAGGGAATTTATTGACCCATGTGCAAGAAAAGCCCAGGACTGGCTCTTCGGCTATGGGCATGGCTTGAGATCCCCTGTGACTCTGTGTCTTTCTCTTCATTTCACATCCTTGCTCACCTCTGTGCTGGTTCAACACCAGGCAGTCTTGTCTCAGTGACAAAGGTATCCAGGGGCACCTCCCAGCTTTTGTTGACCTCAGAGCTGGTGATCCTAGAAATAAGGGAGAGCATCATTTCCAAAATTCCAGCCCAAGTACCCGGAATGACATGATTGACCTGGCTTGGTTCACATGCCCATTTCCTGAAGCAATTGCTCTATCCAGGAGAATTCTGATTGGTACCATCAGAAGCTTGAGAGGATGGGGCTGCCCCACCTGAACCACCTGGACTGCACATGGGGGACGGGGATCCCTCAGAGATGCTGGGCAGACAAGAAGGCTCCTCTACAGTGAACATCTGTATGCCATCAGCATGGCAGAGCTGAAGGGCCATGACACCTGCTCTCTGAGATCACAGCCTTGTTGGAGAGTGTGGCTTGTCCTTTGCCTTTCTTGTAGAATGATAGAATTTGGTTGCCTGTGGTAAGCAGAATAATGCTCCCCCCAAAGATGTCTATACATCCTACTCCCCAGAAACTGTAAATATGTTATGTTACCTGGCAGGGGGAATTAAGGTTACAGATTGAATTAAGGATTCTAATCAAATGGGCTCAAAATAAGGAGATTATCCTGGATGAGGCAAGTGGGCCTAATGTAATCATAAAAGTCCTTTATTAAATGGGGGAAGAAGATGGCAAAAGAGTCAGAACCTGAGAGATGTCATTGGGAGAAAGACTCTCCTGGCTTTGAAGGTGGAAGGGAGCCATGACCTAAGGAATGTGGGTGACATTTTGAAGCTAGAAAACGCTAGACTTGGATTCTCCCCGAGAGCCTCTGGAAAGGAATCCAGTCCTGCTGATTTTAGTCCAGCGGGATCCGTTTCAGACTTCTGACCTCTCGAACTGTAAGATAATAAATTTGTGTTGTTTTATTTTTTATTTTTATTTTTTATTTTTTTTAAAGATTTTATTTATTTATTTATTTATTTGAGAGAGAGAGAATGAGAGACAGAGAGCATGAGAAGGAGGAAGGTCAGAGGGAGAAGCAGACTCCTCGCTGAGCAGGGAGCCCGATGCGGGACTCGATCCCAGGACTCCAGGATCATGACCTGAGCCGAAGGCAGTCGCTTAACCAACTGAGCCACCCAGGTGCCCAAATTTGTGTTGTTTTAAACCATTACGTTTGTAACAATTAGTTACAGCAGCCAGAGGAAATTAACACACTGGCCAGAATAAGAAGGACATTGCTTGACCTTCTTTGCATCCACCTGGGGCTACCACTGAGTCTTGGGTAGAGGGGGAGTGGCTGTGTGGCAGCTCCTGGGACTCTCAGGTACCAGGCAGTGCCCTCTCTTCTCCTTCTTCATCTCTTCCATCCCGCTCTCTAGATGTGGATGCCAATTGGACCACCAGGATGAGGCCATACCCTATAGAAGGTGGAGGTATGAGCTGGAAGGAGCAGAGCCACAGAGCAGCCTTGAAATTTCTACCTTTACACTTTGACTCGAGTGAGAGAGAAATGTTTATGTTGTTCAAACCGCTGTTATTGTGGGTGTTTTCAAAACTCACAGCTGGAGCCAAACCTAATTATTTTGGAAAGAAAAGGCATTAACACTGACCTGTCAACAGATCTAGTCTCTACAAGGTGAGAGCATCCCAAGGGTGTTCCAAGGATGATTCGGGAGTTCCTCCCTGATCCATGACTCTTCCCTGGCGCCCCCAGGGTCTTTTCCATCTGGGGCTGCCATCTTGGATTTGCAGTCCTTGAGGAGAATCCGGTCTCCTACTTTGCTGTTAGTGCCTGTTCTTCAGCAGCAACCCTAACCAGCCCTGATTCAGCTTGGCCCTCTGGCTCTCTGAACCCTGTGCTGTTTTGGTGAGCACCCATGACCCAGTTCTGGCCCCAGGAAACTTACTTCTACCCTGGCTGGCCTCCTCCCACCCCACATCCCACCTACATATAGTTAAATAAGAGTGCAAGATTTAACTAATATTGAAGACCTTGTCTCTAGGTCTCCGTGTGTGACTTCAGAGGAGATCATAGTTCTAATAGTTAACATTTACTGAGTACCATGAGACAGAAAATTGACTGGTGCTTTATACTTTAAGTGCATTTAATCCTTGGAATAACACTAGGGGCAGGTACTAGTGTTATGTCACTTTACAGGTAAAGAAACTGAAGCTGTATTAACAGAGAAGTTAAATAACTTGTCTGAGGTCATTCAACTGCCAAATGGCAGAGCCAGTGTATAAACCAGGCGGTCTGATTTTGGAGCCCATGCTGTGTGTGATATATTAGGTGTACTGTTTCCCAAGCCCAAGTACTTTCATCTTCTGAGTAGCACTTTACTCAGCAGAATGTTTAGAGGATCATGATAATGGTTCAGGAAATCAGGCAGGGTCGCCCCGTATGGTTGTGTGGGCTGGACACTGCACAACTCAGGAGGTGCCATTCACATTGGCATCTATGTTAACTGTAACCCCTGGAGTTGTGCAGTAGAGAACCTGCACAACTATATGTGGCCACTCTAAGGCCTTGGGGCTTACATAAGCTGATAGCGGAAGGTCACATGGAAATGCCAGGAACTCAGCTGGGGAGCTATTAAAAACTATGCTTGGGCGTTAGTGTTGAAGATTAGGAACCAGGGAAACAAGCCAAGGTAATGGGAGTTAGAAATGCAGAGGACTCTGGCTAGGGCAGTCTGACAAAATCCACTTGATGGTTTCTTTCACTCCCAGGCCTGTACTAGATGACTCTTTACAAACGGGGGAGGAGTTAGTTTTGATGTTATCATAGAAATAATACATGCTTATTTTTTTTTGAAGATTAATCTATTTATTTGAGGGAGCATGTGAGGGGGGTGGCGCAGAGGGAGATGGATAGAATCCCAAGCAGACTCTCTGCTGAGCAGGAAGACTGTCATGGGGCTTGATCCCACAGCCTCAAGATCATGACCTGAGCCGAAATCAAGAGTCTGACACTCAACGGATAGAGCCGCCCAGGTGCCCCTAAAACATGCTTATTTATGGACATTTGGAAAATATAGAAAAGCTTAAATAAGAAAATAGTAGTCATCAATTGTCCATGACCCAGAGAGGGCCACTGCTAATATTTTGTTGTATTTCCTCCAGACTCTTTTCTGTCTCTTGATGGATGATATATACATATTTGAGAAAGAGAAAGAATGACATATTTGTATGTGGTTGATCATGTTAAAACATTAACTCATACTATTTGTATAATTTTCACCCAGTCTTCTAGAATGGTTCAGATGGGACTGGGCTGACTCTTGCTTGTCCTGGAGCATCTTTAATGCTCTACCTGGCTGCTAACACAAGTTACTGGGTGGTTCTTTCTAAAACGAATAAGATTGAAGGGGAGGAGTGGGAGTGATTGTTGGGACAGAGAATGCATCCCAGTCAAACCCAGGAGTCCCAAGTATTGAGGGGCCACTGGAACACAGCGGCCGGCACACAGAGCCATGAGCCTGTTTGTACACCGGGGAGCTTGGGGACCTAGCAGGTGATAGACTGGTCCTCCTGAAGGAGATCTTTGAGATGATGTGGTGCAGCCTCCTCCCTTGCCTTCATCCCTCTCCAGCCCCACCTTGACAGCATAAACACATTTTTCTAGTTGAGAAAACTAAGACCTCGGAAGGTAACTTGACCTTCTAGAGGTCATGGAACAAGTCATTAGTAGACTGAGACCAGAACTTGGGGCTCTTGACTTCCTTCCAATGATCCAGCATGTCCAAAACTGCAGGCTGGGGAAGGCCAGATTTACCATATACTCTGGAATAAAGACATGTTCCATGCTTACAGCAGCATTTTGGTCAAAGGCTGCATACTGTCATCCACTCAGATTCACAAGTACCTTAGCTTTCTCAAGGCTCTGAGAAGGCCTGCAGCAAAGAAACCTGTTGGAATTGGCTCAGTTCAGTGTTCCCCTGAGCTTGTGTGGACAAGGAGCTCTTTTCACATTAATTATCTAGTCACATCCTTAGGAACATCCTTGGGGAGAGAGAGACTGTGGTACACCATACTGGCTGTCCACTTAGGCCAGCAGGGACACCTGAGGACATCAGCAATGTCACACTGGGTCAGAGCCACAGTCCTTCTAGCCTCTGTGTTAGGGCCACCAAGGAAATTGTTGCAAGAGCATGTGGCTGCCCTCCGCTGAGGCAAAGCTTAGAGGCCAGAGACTGGGTACTCCTTAAGGGCCTAATAGCTTCATATGACACTGTTGTCCACAAATGGATTCAAAGTTTTGAAAATTTCAAATAGCTTATACTAAATAAATTCCATGGATGCAAGTTCTTGTGTGTCTTGTTCATGGCTGTATCCTTAGTGCCTAGACTAACGCCTGGTACACACTAGGCCCTCAATAAAGACTTGCAAAATAAATGGGATTAAATCTCCAGTTCCTTTTGAGGGTGCAGAATTCCTCTGGGTGACATAAAAATCTTGAACTTTCCCTTTCCAGGCTCTAATTTACAATTTAGGATTCAGATTAAAATTTTCTTTGAAATTTATGTGTGTTGAGTGCCTAGTGGATGTGAACCCTGTACCAGACATGTTCCCATCTAAATAAACTCCTATATAAACTTTCAATAATCCTATAACGTATGATCGTCTCCATTTTCCAGGTGAGGAGGTTGAGGCTGGGAGGCGTGAGGTGACTTGGCCGAGGTCTTGTTCTAAATCGAGTGGCGATGCCGAGATTTATGACCCCACAGCCAGAGCCAGGTCGAGCTCATTAACGAGAACCTGGGGGTGATCAAAGTACACATGAGACGCATGAGGAAGAGGCAGGCCCCAGATGAAGACTCCTCCCGGTTATAAAGGAAGGCACTTCCTCTTCTGAAAAGTAGTTTGCAGCAAGGACTGGTCATTAAGGCTGTCCTGGGTGCTAAGCAGGGACCCAGGGCCACCTGTCATGTCTCGTTGTGGAAAATAATTCTGAGTAACTCTGAGAATTGAGAAACATGAATAGTTCTCAGCTGATCGAACAGCTGAGGCACCAAGCCTGCCCAAGCCTTGGTTACAACAACACAGTGTCATATCACCGCAGCGTGTCTTCCACTTGTCCCGGCCACTCAGCAGGTTGGTATTTCTCCTTCCATTCAGCCCTTTGAATGGAAGCTCCAGAGTAACTTTTTTTCAGTTTAACTTAACAATGAAAGAAAACCATTATGACACCTGGTTGCCCTCTGAAAGCGGTGTCTGTTCCTTTGAGCTCGAGCACACAGGGGCTAATTAAACTGTGTCCAGGAGAAAGTGTCTAGGTGGTTGGGAGGGCTGGTGGATGGAAAATGATGTCTCAGCAGATTCATAGGATGTCAGAGCTGGGAGGAGATCATCTGGCTCTTCATCTTACAGAGGAGGAACGCAAGCTCACATCGCTATTGACTGGTGAAGTTGGACTTCAAACTCAAATCGCTTGATTTTTGGTGCAGTTTTCTTTCATCTACAACATCCTACTGGCTTGAATACAAGCTTGGCTCTGCCATTCATGCTGTGTGACCTCATACAAGCCTTTAGCCTCTCGGTTCTTGGCTCATTTGTAAAATACAGGCAATCATAGCTACCTACCTCATGGCATGATGGTAAGGAATAAATGAGACTTTGTAAAGTACTTTTCCAAGTGCCTGGCCCACATAATTGGTCAGTAAATTAGAGATTTTAAAAATTCTTCACAACATTGTCATTATTTTATTTTTATTTTTTAAAAAATTCTGTTTTTGGGGCGCCTGGGTGGCTCAGTCGGTTAGGCGACTGCCTTCAGCTCAGGTCATGATCCCGGAGTCCCGGGATTGAGTCCCGCACCGGGCTCCCTGCTCGGTGGGGAGTCTGCTTCTCCCTCTGACCCTCTTCCCTCTCATGCTCTCTGTCTCTCATTCTGTCTCAAATAAATAAATAAAATCTTTAAAAAAAATATTTTAAAAAATTCTGTTTTTTATTTTTTTAAGGATTTTATTTATTTGAGAGAGAGCAAGAGAGCACAAGTGGGGAGGAGAGGGAGAAGCAGGTTCCCCACTGAGCAGGGAGCCCGATGCAGGGCTCGATCCCAGGACCCTGGGATCATGACCTGAGCTGAAGGCAGACATTTAACGACTGAGCCACCCAGTTGCCCCTATCCTTCTGTATTTTAGAAGAGCATACTCTCCCTAGTTGAGGGGATGGTCTTATGGGAAGGAAGGGGCGTCTCTGTCTGTCTGCCCTTGTAGCTGGGGAGTGCAGCAAGGGCGTATCAGCGATGTTTTTGTTTGGGGCTGTCCTGCCTGTCGGTGTTCATGCTTTGCCAGACAAACACTGTATATTTCTTGTGAAACCCTGGGCATTTCCTGCCACTCAGAGAAGTAACCTGATGAACCCACTCCCATAAAGGTGACAGTGGTGTTTTACTCCTCTCAGGATGCCTGGCAGATGATATTTAATGCAAAGTAATTCATTTCCAAGGGGGAGAATCTCAGATCATGGTGCCTGGTAGATGGGAGAAAGAATTTGGACCTTGGGGCTAGCTCTTCCTGGCGCCCCTGCAGTTGAACGACAGGAGGTGGTCATCTGCTTGGTCCTTATCCGGGGCTCATCTCACCCCGCTCTCCCCATCCTCCTGGTATGGGATTTGCTCGCACACTGAGGACTCTCCACCTGGAGAGCTGGTTCTGGGTGGTGGGAGGGGAAGGACTGACCTCTCCTATGAGAAAAGGCACCTGCAGAGGCTTGAATGCGCAGCTTGAATATTATGAGGTGTGTTGTCTCCTTCACTCGTGCTCTAGTCGGTGCATAGCCTGAGCTCAGGGTTCAAAATCGGAAGCTTCCCACAAGTGAGATTAGCTAAGCGAAAACCTGGTACATTTCCTCTACAGTGGAGATATTAGGAAACGAAAGCAGAGAACACATCACCACGAGCACTGGTAGTAGGGACAGTCCATTTAAATAGCACACATGAGTGTGCTAATTTCATTCAAAATTTGAATCAATATACTTCCTTTGTATAAGAAGACTCAACCCTGTGCAAGCAGAACCCAGGACTGCTCTCGTGTCCTTCCTCTTCTCTACCCCTGTGTCTAGTCCCGTGCGGAGTCCGTGATGCACATATGAGTATCTCTGAATCCGTCTCCTTCCCTCCATCTTCATGGTCGTCACCCCACCATTGCTCCAGGCTATGCTGCAGGGACCTCTGTGTGTCTCTGCTGGGTCCCCTCCTAGCCAGTCTTGACTCCAGTGTCTCCAAAATTGTGCACACAGTAGGACCCGTTGTGGGCAGGCGGAAAACATTAGAACTTAGATTTTTATTTATTTTTAATAAAAGAAGGAATGAAGCTTTAGGAATAAAGCTTTACTGATATTCAAAAGATGGATTGACCCTGACCTCTCACCCAATCCTAGTGACAGACAGTTGCCTGTCATCTTTGGTTCAAGAGGGGTCCTGGAGGCTCCAGCTCCTGGCAGGGGTCAGGGAGTATCCTCATGCTTTCTGCTCTTTGGTTTGTTTCCCCGCCCACCCCCCCAGCTTTGCTGAGGTATAGTAGACAACTAAAAATTGTATATATTTAAGAGATACAACTTGATGATTTGATACACATATACATTGTGAAATACAATAATCGGTAATTAAGGTATCTATCACCTCATATAGTTACTTTTTTTGTGTGGTGAGAACACTTATAATTTATCCTTTTAGCAAATGTCAAGTACACAATACAATATTGTTAACTGTAGTATAATACATGCACATTGTTGTACATTAGATTTTTAGAACTTATTCATCTTGCAGAACTGAAACATTGTACACCTCAACCAACATCTCCCCATTTCCCCCAGCCACTGGTAATCACCATTCGACTCTGTTTCTATGAGATTGATTATTTTAGATTCCACATTATCAGTGAGATCATGCAATATTTGTCTTTCTGCATCTGGCTTATTTCACCTAGCATAATGTCTTCTGGGTCCATCCATGTTGTTGCAAATGGCAGGATTTCCTTCTTTTATAAGGCTGACTTGTATTATGTTTATATATATATAAAATGCGATACATATTTATCAGTGACATTTGGGTTGTTTCCATACCATGACCATTGTGAATAATGGGGCAATGAATATGGGACTGCAGATACCTCTTCAATATCCTGTTTTCATTTCCTTTGGATATATACCCCAAAGTGGGACTGCTGGATCATACGGATCAGTTTTTTGAGGAATCTCCACACTGTTTTCCATACTGGTATCCCAATTTACATCCCCACAAATGGTGCACAGGGGC
This sequence comes from Mirounga angustirostris, assembly GCF_029215605.1. Lineage (NCBI taxonomy): Eukaryota > Metazoa > Chordata > Mammalia > Carnivora > Phocidae > Mirounga > Mirounga angustirostris. Next base: position 16,830,916 of record NW_026991712.1, on the reverse strand, counting down.
TTTCTTTTCACCACATCCTTGCCAACACTTGTTATCTTTGGTCTTTTGATAACAGCCAACCTAGCAGGAATGAGGCGATATCTCATTGTGGTTTTGACTTGCATTTCCCTGCCGGTTGGTGAAGTTGAGCACCTTTTCATACCTGTTGGGCACTTGTATGTCTTCTTTGGAGAAATGCCTATTCAGGTCCTTTGCCCATTTGCTCTCTCCATGTGTTGCAATGTACTGCGGCTTATATCTTCTCGGGGGAAACCTGCTTCTGGATTATATTAAGTAGTTTTAATGAAATGATCTTTCAAAAAGTGGTCAAGCAACTTAAAGGGATTCCTGCATCACATTTGTAGATTGAAGATAATACTAAAGGCGAGGAAGAGGGAACCATAAGCTAATGGCTGAGCTGTTACACCTCCTAGAATCAGTAAGGACAGTGATGACCTAATCAAGTCTGACACTAAGTTGGCCCCTCCTGCCAAATTCAGAGTGATTAAAAATATCAAATGAAATATGGACAAACATCTACTATTATTGATAATAAACCTCACCCTAAATGTATATTACGCTTTGAGATATTAACTAATGTAGTCATCATAATAATTTTCAAGACTTAAAGAAAATCTTTTCTTTGTGAACATTTTCAAACATACACAAAAGAGAAAATATAATAATCTCACTCCATGTGCTATTGCTCAGCTTCAACGATTGTCAGCATTTTGTCAAGACAAAACTTTAAAAACTATTTTTATCATGAACTCCCTTTAAAGAATTTCGATATTTGTATATTTTATAATATACACGAGCTCTACAGTGTGTAACAAATACTGAATGCATAAATTTACGTAAATCAAAGGCGTATACTCAAAAACTTTTCGCTCATCAGGATTTGTGTCATCAAATGTTTAGAGATGGCTGCTTCACAATGCAGTCAGACCTTTTCCAAGTCCAAATCTCATCATGTTGCTCTTTGCTGCATACCCCTTAGCAGCTTCCCATTGCTTTTAAGGAAAGCTCTGCAAGGATCCACTTAAGTCTCGTGCCTCCCTCCCCCTCCATCCCCCTTTGCTCTCTCTCTTCTGGCGCCAGTGCCAGTCGACAGAGCAGACTTTGCACAGTGCACATATTGACCCATGTGTCCTTCTTTTTAAAGGAGGGAGAGGCAGAGGGAGAGAGATATTCCTAAGCAGGCTCCATGCTCATCGAGGAGCTGACGCGGGGCTCGCTCTCACGACCCTGAGATCATGACCTGAGCTGAAATCAACAGTCAGATGCTTAACCGACTGCGCCACCCAGGAGTCCCTCCCCTGTGTCCTTTTTTTTTTTTTTTTAAAGATTTTATTTATTTATTTGACAGAGAGAGACACAGCGAGAGAGGGAACACAAGCAGGGGGAGTGGGAGAGGGAGAAGCAGGCTTCCCACTGAGCAGGGAGCCCGATGCGGGGCTCGATCCCAGGACCCTGGGATCATGACCTGAACCGAAGGCAGATGCTTAACAACTGAGCCACCCAGCGCCCCTCTCCTGTGTCCTTTTGCCTGAGGTCTTTACACAGTCTTCTTCTGCTACTTCCCTTTTCAGCTCCAGTTCCACTTTTCTTTGGGAACTCTTTCCTTCCTTCCAGCCCGGGCTGTGTTTCCAGAATGTGATCCATGCTCATGGAATTGACTTCTTTTCCTGCACTTGTCTCTGTAATATGTAACTATAGACTCATTGTATGACCATATAGACTCCATGTAATGATAGACTCCTTTGAGTGGTGGCTAATGTCTGTGTCTCCCTGTAGACTAAAATCTCCAGAATCCAATGCAGTACCCAGCACACAGTAGGTTGTGGACTAAATGAAGCCTGTCTTATAGTGCTAGGTTAAAACAGCACAGGGAGAGAGGTGATCCCTGTAGACCAGTTGGTTAGATGAATCATCATTACACGAGGAGTTCAACATCGCAAGAGATAAGGAACAACACAGGACAACAATTTGAGTTCACAGGCAGTGCGTGGGTAAGTGCCAAACAAGCACAGTGGATGTTAACTGCGTCAAGTTCAAAGAGAACACTCTCCACGGGGTGGGCTGGGAGGGCTTCAGACAGTATGATCTTTTGAAATATAAAAGCCACATGTGAACAAACACATACTGACATCCTGGAAACTGCAATTCTTGCTCGGGATACTGAAAGTGTAATTTAATTTTGATTTACAAGAGTCTTCAATTCGACCCTGAAGTCATAATGATAACGTCATCTTACCCAATCATTCCAGCATGAATGAATCTGCCCTTTTCTCAGGCTCTGTATTCATTATGGCCTTGAAGACAGAGCTGTGGTTTATTAGCAGTAACGTCTTCCCTTTGGTCTTGCAACAGTTTCTTCCAGTTTGACTTTTGACTGGGCTCTCATATGGTATTTTTTGTGGTTTTGTAATAAAGGGACTTGTTTTTATATGATCTGGTAAATAGAGAACCAACTCTTGGTATTAATTTAGAAGACTGTAGGCTGACTTGTGAAGCCCAGTCTGACATTCATATGATCTGATCTTCTTTTTTGCCCAAGAGAAGCTCTGTTTGCATCTGTTTTAGTTTCAACACACCCTTGTTTATTTCTCTGGTTTCTTACTTTTCTGCCCTCATTAGAATATAAGCTTCATGAGAGCAAGAGCCTTCATGGTTCAGTCTCCTTTATAACCTTAGCACCTAGGACAGGGCCTGACGCAAAGCAGGCACTCAATAAACGTTGAATGTTTTCAGAATCTCTCAAGCTTGTAAGTAACTCGAGGAGATAGGAGATTTTTTGTTCTATCTCTTTATTTCCTCTGATACTGCCTAGTACCACATACTTGTTCATAGTAGATGCTGGGAGGACATCAGCTAAATGGAATCAAAGAGAATTCTGCTTAGTTATTTGACCATGGTAGAGGAGCGAGGGAAGAGCAGGTGGGAGAGGATTGGCTTTAAAATGGATGTACCTACCGTGGAGTCACAGTTCCCTTCTCATTCACTGAGTGACCTTGGGCAGATTATTGGATTTCTCAGCCTCAGTTTACTCATCTGTATAACAGGGATGTTAACACCAGTAGTCCTCGTCCCAGGGCCCTTGTGAGGCATTCTGTCTGGGAAGGGCTCTGTAAACAGTGAAATGCCTAGAGATATGAGTTGTGTGGACTCTGGCCAAGGCAGCTAGGAAATGCTGGAGATTCCCATAGGGCTGTTGGCAGTGCCTTGGCCTTCGGACAGACAGTGGCCTCAGAAGCTGAACCTGCTGGGTCCAAATTTCCAGGTCCCTGTCTCTATAAGCTCCTCTTGTCATCACCTTCCCTTCTACTCTGCTCTCCCCTGTGTCTTTTTCCTCCCTCCCCCACCTCCAGTCTCCCTTTATGCTGGCTCATCTAGCCTGTCTGAATTGCCAGATGAAATGTAACTTGATAGCCTGAGTTATCTAGAATTACATTCCAAACACATCTCTGCGCTTCCTCAGGGGAGAAAGGAAAACAGGGATCAGGGCAAAAGAGGGCAGAGAGGATACTCTAACCATGTTCTACTTTTTCTTTTATGAAATTTGGCCTGAGGTTTCTTAAGAAATTTCCCCAATCAATGCCAGCCATGCAGGTAGAATAAAGAGTCTCCTACTGGGTGTGATTAGAGGAGGGGAATTGGAAGGCTCAGCCCCAGTCTCTTACTGGCCTGAAATTCTCCCCTTACCTGCACTTTTGGTTTTGAAGCCAATGTATTTTCACTGAGGACCATAATTAATTGTTATCACTGAGCTCCAGTTAGGGTTATGTCAGATTCCAAGGGCCTGGAGCACAGAAGACAGAAAAGGCACAATCAGAAAAGGAAACCTTGAAAGGACAATGTGGACAGGAGCCCAGAGTAGCTGAGGGCATATGGAGCCTTGCAAACTGAGCCAGGGCAGGATGGAAAAATGGAGATGGGGTATCTGGAGAAAGGGGCAGAGATCGGTTGTGCCACAGATGTGGGCAGAGTAACTCTACTCCGCCTTTAAAATTTTAAGCCTCACTGAGCTGGTTCATTATTGTTTAATTATTATTAATTAAGGTTAGTGGAAGTTTTTTGTTTTTTGTTTTTTTTTTTGGCTGAAATTTCAAGGTGCTCTTTATTTTGTCAAAATGAAAACAGTCTTATTGACTTTTTGGGTTTTCATAATAATTTCATTATCATTATATCATAGTTTCATTATTATGAGACAGTACAGAGAAGACTGTGAGCTCGCTGAGAATAGCATGAGACTTCTGTGCCTTATACTCCCTCTTGGTGCCCACGGTCCTGCTCCTTGTCCTGGTCTACGTCACCTCTACACCTTGGCTTGAGCTTTTTCCTCTCCCAGGGGCACCCGCACACCCTCTCCACCGGTACCTATTGCAATCCCTCGAAGCTGAGCCCAGACTTTCTCATGATTTCTGTGCCATGTCCCGAGCTGTGCGAACGAATTTGCCTGTCATGAACCCACTTCACTCTCCCCAGAAGTAAGAGTGTACTTGCTTTCCACTCTACTCCCTGCCCCATCCCCCTGTTGGGGTAAGGAGTGTAAGAGACTGTCATCCTCATGTTGTAGCCCTCAAAGGTACTTAATAATGTCTGTTGAATTGATTGGATGCAGCTGGTGCACAATCAGTTTCTATAGTGATCTCAGAAGCTCCAGAAAGAAAGCATCCAACTTCCTGTCTGATGACTGAAATCCCCCATACAATTCACGTAAGCCTTTCATTTCACTTCAATGCAATGTTTATGAAAAGGGCTATCAGGTTTTCAGTTCTTCTAGAAATATCTGAATTATAGATCAAGCATCCTAATCACAGAGGTCTAAGGTGTTCTATATTGAAACATATACTGTTTATCTAAAAAAATACACTGTATTCCATAGACTACACTGAGAGGTCATATAGTATAATAATCAGTCAAGCTCAGTTCTGGGACTGGCCTCTCTGGGTTCAGGTAAATTGCTAATCTGTATAGTTCCTACCACTTAGAGATGTTGTGAGATTGAAAGTGGTAATAGTGGAGATCATAAAAAGTTGAGTAGAGCACGGCAGGCACGTGGTCGGTGCTCAACAGTGGGATTGGTATTGTTGTGGTGGTATTACTGTTATTTTCTGTCTAATCTGAATGTGCCTGTGATCCTTTGGGCAGCCCCTTCTTTCACTCTTTACCCACCTTGAGACCCAACTTGGCACCGTACTGGATTCCCTCCTGCAAATCAAATTGAACTACAAAAGTTTTGGTGAGAAATGCAGGTTTTACTGAAGATTACTTAGGGAAATCTGGATGATAAAACTGCATACCACCAGCAAAACTTAAAAAAAAAAAAAAATCCCTTTTTAAGCATCTCTGTTCTTTCCTGAAAGTTCTCTTAACACTAGCAACCTCATTTCTTCTCTACCCCCCCAAAATATTCTCCCACCCCTTTTGGTAGCATCTGGATACACCCTCTTTAGGATTCATCCTCCTTGGAAGGCAAATAATCTTTTTCCTTCCCACGTCTAGAGTGCTACCTAACAGAAAGTGCTGTTTATTATATATGTCAGACTAAGTGTGAATGCTGGATGCCCAGAGTAATTGGGGTGACCTTGGCCTACAAATCTCATTCAGGTTACCTGCTGAGGCCAGGGGGATGCTGGAGCCAGTTCACATCAGCTCACAGTGCCAACTGTGTGCATCTCTTCCCAGCTCTGCTTTCAGCGCCGCCACATTGGTGACTTGAAATTGGCCGTGGGAGTATTCACACCGCGGAAACAGACCGATGCTGTGAGCTGGGGCTTTCTGCTGAGAGTGGTTGTTAAACATTGACCAGCACACCACTGCTGCAGCCACTGATGCTACCCCTTCTCTGACTCTCATGAAAGACCTCAGGGTGCCCTGGCCTGGCTTTCTGCTTCCTGACTCCTGGCATTCTGCAATAGGCAGTGAGGCTAGGTGGCTAAGGAGACTTTTTTTCAGTTCTGGGTACTCTACCTCTTCCAGCCGTCTTCCCTCCTTCTCTGTCTTGGCCTTACCTCTGCTTGTTTTCCCTGGAATTTGAGGTCTTCTTTCCTGGTGAATGAGTCTAGGTCACACCTCAGGCTGGTTCAAGGTCACGCTCTCTCTCTTTTTGTCTAAGTTGCCAGCATGCCACACGGCAGGAGTCTTTTCAGACATGACACAGAGGGTGCAAGATTTGATCACAGGAATGGGTGGGTTGGTGATTCCAGAGAACCTGCGTGACTACGAAGATTGGGGCTTCTAGGAAGTCCTGGTTTCGCTGTCTGCTAGGTTGAGTCAGTGTTTTTCCACTGTAGCTGTACATTAGAACCACCCAAGGAGGGAGACAGTCCCAGTGCTCAAGTACAGCCCCAACCAACGAAATCAGATGGACCCAGGTGTCATTGTGCCTCTTCAGATCTAGATGAGACTTGCTTTGCCCTCCCTCAGTCTGTGGAGGGCCCAGGCTCCTCCCTCTTACTGGTGATTTTACATCTTGAGGGCCACGTCTGTTCCTGAAACCCTGCCTCTGACGCATTGGTTTAGTGTAGGAATGATCTTACCAGCCTCTAGGTGCTTCTTGGTTTCATAACTGCTTCCGATTGCCACTCTCTCAGGGAAATCCTCCTTGATTCTCCAGACCAGGTCAGGTCTTTTTGTTACATATATATATATATTTTTTTTTTCTTTCCATTTTCATTTTCTTGCATTTTTCTTTCATAGTGGTTAAACCAGTTTGTAATTCCATATTTAGTTTTGTATTATTTGGTTAATTAGATTGTATACTCTATGAGGGCAGAGATTATGTCTATTTTTTCCCAACACTTAGGCCAAGTGCTTAGACCCTCATGCTTGGCACACAGTAGGTACTCAGTGGATGGTTGTTGAATGTTAACAAGGTACCTGTGGGAAAGGAGACTGGGCCTCAGGAAGGGGCTGCAACAAGGAACAAAAAGGCCAATCCAGATGTCTTCATCCAGGGTCTCTGGTTCCTTCTCTTTTCTCTGAAGACCAGCCTTCTATGCTTCCCAGTCTAGTTAGTAGGTAAGAGAAGGCCATCAGACAGATGCTTAGTTTATATCACCTCCATTTAAGAGACCAACTCAGACTGAGCTAGACTTTCCTACTCCCAGTTCCGAGGTGAAAGACTGTGTTGGCTCCAGTTTGTTCAGGTGTCCAATCCTGGTCCAGTCAACCCTGGTGAGGGGATGCGGTATGAGGTATGCTGGTAAATGGTACACCTCAGGAGTCACATAAACTGGGCGGATACCCCACAATATGTTCCCCATAGCCTATATATAGAGTCACTGTCAAATAATAAAAACCTACAAATGATGCTAAAGAATTGGGAGGAGAGAAGAGACAGGTGCCTCAGTAAAAGCAAGGAATCCCCACCAAACAATAGGGGAATGGGTTGTTAGCTTGTCTCCCTGGATCATATTTTTTGACTTTAATCCCAAGGGCCTGGAAAGGCCAAACATTCCCAAGACTGATTTCCTGGCTGGCTTTGGATGTCTCATGCCAGTGGAGGGGAGAAAATCAGATGGACCAGTGCCCAGTCTGCAGAGAGGAGCTGGCTGCCTCCGGAATGGGTTGGCATTATCCAGATCTCCTCTGACTAACATGGAGTTGTTGACAATGAGGGAGGGTAGAAATTCCTAAAACAGAGAGCGAGCCATAAGAGGCATGGAGCTCTCAGGATGAGAGTCGGCTGTGGAATGACCATCCCGGGCAGTGGGCTTCTCTACCACTCTGTGAGCTCTGACAGGGCAGGGCTCTGTCCCTGTTGCTGATTCTCTAAATGACAATTTACTGAGGCCAGGGGATATAACAGCAGACACAACACAACACAGCCTCTTCCATCATGGGATATAGTCTAATGGGGGAGACAGAAACATAATCAAATTATTGTAGGACAGTATGTTTGGTGAATGCTCTGAGAGGCATCAGCTGCTGAGGCATCACATGGATGGGGGAGAAGGCTCCCTGAAGGAGGTGATATTTAAGTTGGGACAAAATGAATAAGATTTATCCAGGTGAATGAGGGTCATGGTGGAGAGAGGAGTGAGGAATAGGATTTTGGGCTAAGGAAATAATATTTACAAAAGCCTACAGATGGAAAGAGTGTGGTGTCATCCAGAGATTACAGGTTGTTCAAAAGTCTGGAGCACTGACCAACAGGCGCTCCTGTGGTAGTACTCTGCATGTTGTGCTAGACTCTCATTGTTTCACGGATGGGAACCTATAAATGGAACCATCCCAAATACCATGGGCTTTGAGTTCTATGAAAGCAGAGCACAAGGGAGTCACAGCATCTCAGTGATCCTCTCTGGACTGTGATTGCCTCCTCTGTAAGCTGCCCCGACAACGAATGTGAAATCAATTTTCAAATGGAAGGGAATATCACTGCCTCTCTTGGGTTCCTCTGAAGTCCCGGGCTTGAGGCTGTACCATCACCACTCTTGGGATGATTGAGTTGTTCATTTGACCAGATCTGTTTTCTAGGACTGTTCTCATGTTCTGCCCTGGTGTGTGCATGGCCCACTCAATCAGTACCCCTGGTGGTAATAATACCATGGCCTTCTCTCTTCTCCACAGCCTGCCAAAGACTACTACTACTTCTTCTTCTTCTTCTTCTTCTTCTTTTTTTTTTTTTTTGCCAAAGACTACTTCTGACAGTTCTGGAAACCCAGGTACACAGAGCTTCACTTCTCTGGGTGTAGGGGATATTCCATTCTGCCATTGGTGACCGTGGATCAGCAGGGTTGGTTGGCAGGACGGGTGTCTCCTCTCTCCTACTACTCTGTGCATGCCACCTCTTGAGCTGCTGGACAGATGGAGAGAGGGCCAAGGTGGAAGAAGATGACTTTCTCTGCTCTGGGAGGCACAGTCTTCGTCAAGGCTGAGGGAATAATTGTGTTCCCTACTAGAATCTCATCATCTTCCTGAGCCTCAATTTCCTTATCTATAGAACAGGGAGATTAGATAGGTGCTCATTGACTTGTTTGCCCATCTCCTGCTGGAGAGTCCAGGACAAGCTGAGCAGAGGCAGCCCAGGCACGGAGAGGGGAGGCACACAGAGTAGGGTGTAGGGTGAGCTGACAGAAGTGCTACCCTCAAGTCACAGGGATCAGAGTAATTTAGGGAAGTGCAATGAGCCCCAGCTGCTCCTTGTAGATAGAGATGGGCTCTCTAGTTCTCCACGGTCTTCTCCACAGCTGTCCCCCCACCCCCCAACCATGCCTCCTTCTGGCCTCCATGGTTGAGGCTCTACAGTTGACTCTCTGGCTGCCATTTCCTCCCTGATGTCCTTGCCATTCCCTCTCCCAGCTTCCTCATGGTCTGACTCCAGGAACTCTTCCAAGCCCCCTGAATCATAATGGCTACCTACATTTGTTGAGTAACTTACATTTGTTTTGTCTGGCATTGCACTAAGATTTTCCATACTTCCTTTCACCGGATCCTTATGAAATACCCTCTCCTGGTTTTTACGGGGCTGGTTTGTTTCCATCATTCACTATCAGCTCATTTACTTCTTCTTCTGTTTTACCACACCTTTCCCCCATCACTTACCCTTACACCATCCTGTTTTATTTTCTTTGTAGCCTTTGTTATGGAATTTATCCTATACATTTCTTTATTGCTTGTCGCTCCTCCCTAGGATTTAAACTCCCTAAGAGCAGTGCCCATGAATGTTTTGCTCACCACTGCCCCACCCCACCCCCAGCATCTAGAAGAGTACCTGCCATATACTAGGCATTCATCCACATTTGTTGAATGACTCAATGCTATTATTACTATTTCAAATATGAGAAAATTGAAGCAGAGAGAGGCTGAGTAATGTGCAGTTCATACAATAGCAGAGCTGGGGGTCAAACTCAAGTTGCCTGTCCCCAAAACAGACACCCTTCATCCTGATGCATTACTGGCCTCATGGTGGTATGACCTTTCCCTGCCTGATTTCTTCTTCTGGACTAATGTGAGCCAGATTACTTTTCTGCTCGGCATGCCACCTAATTGGTGCTGGGCCTTATTTTTCCTAACGTGGAATACAATCTCCCAGAGCTGTGCCTCTCATCAATCCCTGCCCCCTCTGTGTAAATATTCCCGAGGAAACTGAGCATTTTTTTGCCATGGACCTGGAAAATATAGGAAACCAAGGCCACATCTAGTTCTCCAAAAACCAAGAGGGCTTCAAAGTCACCATCACTTTGGGTCTCCCCTCCTTAGATATGGCGGCACTGAGGATGAATATAAAGGGATTGACATTTGAATCCTTTAAAAGTATTCTGGGAGAAGAAAAGGTAAAAACCCAGAGCCCAATTCTCTCAGTCATTTTTAGAGGAAAATGTAAAAATAGAAAATCTTGTTCTGCTGAAGAACTATTTAAGGACGAAAGTACAACAGAATCACATATAGAATTGGGGAAGGAAGGCAACCACAGAACACAAAGCCCATCTCCATTCTGGGAAGAGTCAGAGGAAAGGGATGTGTCTAGTTCTGTCCTTTCTCACGTTTGGTGTTTCTGGCATATAAATAAAGAGGGGACTGGAAGAGGAGAGATGGCAATGAGGAAAGAATGCAGTCTCCCAAAAGATACTGAAATCAGATTTCTGAAATCCTGACTGCAACCTCAGAAGTGTTTGTGTCTCGGAAAATCCTAGACCTATCCCAGCACCTTGAGATCCCACCCTGGGACCTCAGAAGCTCCATGTTTCTTGGGCACCTCCCACCAAGTCTCCTATCTTCTACATCCATGAATCCTCTGTCCCTGGCACATTCAGGCCTGATACCTGCTTTCCATGAGCCATGCTTGAAACAGACTTCTGTGTTTAAAAATCCCATCCCCAGCGAAACATGAAGTCCCTTCAATAAGAGCAAATAAAATCCCAAGGAAGTCTGATTTAGAAATACAGCCTCCCATGTGTTTTTACCCCGATTTCTCTTTCACTAGAGAAGTTTCTTAAAAAAAAAATCTCAAGAGGCTATATAGCTTGAAACCAAAACGAGCTACTCAGTTGTCTTCACTGGAATTCTGCTGGAGACAGTGGAGGCCTAGCATCTCACTCACTGGCTCAGCAGGATTGCTGGGGGGTGGGGGGGCTCACCTGGGGCACAGTGCTGGTGGCTAGATTCCCCAAGTAACTTCTTTGAACATTTCTCGAGCTCAGGGAAATACTCTCCTGGGATGAGATGAAGGAAGAGCAGGAAGTTGTTCTTTATATCTTGGAATGTGCCAGGGAGCCCATGCAGCCACAGGATAAACTGGCCTGTCCTCCCCTAAGTTTACATTTAGGATTTGGGAAATTTCTTTGCTTTTTGTTAAAACAAGTGTGTACATATAATATAGAGCAGCAAGCAAAATCATGGGGACTTTTAAGGTGAAAGAAGACTTCACCTAGTATGGATATGTTCAGTTGGCCCTACCATTTCTTTATTGATGGGCATTTTGGTTGCTTACAATTTTCTTCTATTGTAAACATCTGTGTGAGCATTTTGTCCATATGTCCTTGCACAAGGATGTGCTTATGCAAATATCTTTGTGGAGTTGCAGGTTGAAGGATTTGCATTTGAATTCCTTCCAACTGCCCTACAGGAGTTTAAGCCGGTTCATACTCCAACCAGTGGTGAGTGAGTGTGTCTTTTTCCTCACGTCCTCGACAACACTGGATTTTCTGTCTTTAGAAATGTTGCCAATCTCATGAGTGAAAAATGGAAGCACGAGGTTGCTATTTTACTGGTAACCAGGGAGCTTTCCTACGCAAAGGGCCATTTGCATGCCTCTTGTATTCACAAGCCCTCAGTTCATGAGAAAGAATAGGACTCCCTGGTCAGGTTGGACTGCCAGGGATTTAGGAGTTGGGAAGACTAAAAATGTCTGTTGGTTGTCTGACTCCTAAAATAGCCTGCTCTAGTGAAGCCGGGGCAGGGAAAGGATTTCTCTGGACCCCAGGCTCTGCCTCCTCCTGGATCTGTTTGGAGCAGGGTGACAGATGGGAAGAATTGAGGAGGGTCCTAAACTTCTGGACAAGCGGAAGTAACTTCAAATTCTCTGCCTTCCAATATCCCTCCTCATTGAGGTAGAGTTCACACCTGAGATTTGGTTCTTCCTTCTGCGCAGTCTCGGGTGATTCCCCTTTACTTCAGTTTCTCCACTTACTGCATTTGTGCAGTGATATGGTTAGCCATCTACATTTTGTTTCCTCATCTTAATCAGGAGCCGTGGGAGTTATTTACCTCTGTGTCTCAAGGCCTCCCACCATGTCTCCTGGGATTTCTAGCTGCTCCTTAACTGTTGGTGGAAGGGGTGTTTTTCTCTATCTACGATAGAAGGGTCTTTGACTAGAGTTTCTCAGAGTCACTGGCTTTGTTTTGTTTTTTGAAAGCATACAGATTAACTGTCTGTCTGTCTAACTATAGGGGCTTTACAAACACCCTCAAAAAATATATCAGAAAGGAGGGTTGTGTGTATATGTAGGTGCATATTCACGCATATGCATGTATCCATGTACACATGTGTATGGACACAGACACACGGACAGATAGATAGACATCTATATGTATAGATACATTTTTATAATTTTTGGCCTTTTATTTTTCTGTTATAGTAATGATACATATTCCTGATTTAAGATTTCAAATAGTATAGTAGGATATATGGAAAAATTAAGCTTTCTGCTTTCCCCCGAACCCACCACTCCAGTTCCTAGAGGAGCACCCTATTCCACCTTCTGATATTGATTTTTACAAATTAATGTTATGGCTACAGCCATAAACCTAAATGTCATTATAGCTTTATTTTTTGATCTGTCAATAATCATTTTATCAACTGGACAATATCTCTTGGCATCTTAGCCACTGTAGCTGACCACACACTTATATACCTACTACTTCTGTTTTCTTCTCTGTTCCCTGCCACAGTTTTGTTTTTTTCAGTCACTTCTCGTCGGTTCTCATCCTCACCACAGCCGGGCTCAGGAAGATAGCCCTCTGAAAGCAGGCAAATTCCTGGCAGGCCAAATCATTAGGTCGAAATTTCAGTGGGTTCCCATTTCCCACCCCTCCTGGAGAAGTGACAAGAAGATTACTTTCTATTTGATTTGTTTTACTTCCCGTGAAGACGATCTAACCCAAAAAGTCTTACTCATCAGACTGTTGACAACAAACCAAATTCCACCATTAGGCCTGCATGCTCTTAGCTTCATTAAAATAATCTTCCTTTATTTATATAATATCATTTACTTGCCCACGTAACCAGCTCCTAGTAATGATTATACTCTGCTTCCTCTACAGAGGCTTTTTAAACTATAAAAACATTTTAAGAGAGGGAGATTTGGCACTTCAAAAAGTTTCTAAAAAAAACCCCTAAAAATAATGATCAAGAATCACATTGGCAAATGATACAGATACTCAAGTTGAATAAATAAGAGCACCATGGTCGTTGGAGACATGAAGGTATAAAGTTTTAGAGCAATTAGTTTTGGGTCACAAAACAGAATTTCAAGATGCTGACAAAAGTTCAAGAGTGGTTATGTTTTAGGGGTTGTTAAGAACCATTTCTCCTTTGGGGTCACAGCTGGAGTTATGAGCTAGAACAATATGTATAGCAAACGGCGTACGCAGGTGCTCTGAGGAAGACTGCCAGGGTTTGAGCCCAGCTCTACCACTATTAGCTGTGTGATTTGGGGCAGGTTATTCAGCCTCTCTGTGCCTCAGTTTCTGTGTGGGTCTTTGTGAACATAAAAGAAATAATGAGTTTAACAACAGTACTTGGCACAAAATAAGCCATTATGTTTATAAATGTTGTTGTTCTCATTACTTTTGAGGCAATTAACACCAACAGTCTATTTTATGTATGATTCAGAACAGGCTGGAGCAGAAATTGGCAGTATAATAGTTTAGTGACAAGAGAATTTAAATTACTTATAGGAGCTTTGTTCTAACATTTTTTATTAGGTTGTTGCAAGAAGAAGCCGAGATTAATAAAAAGGTTGCACTATTCACTGAGTGAACAGCAGCCCTATATTTGGTTAGAAAATGTATTAATTCCATGATAGGATGCACATACCTGTTTCTCAGTGTTAGATGTGCTCAGGTGTTGGACCTATGAATAAATACACCTGTAGCGACCACTCAGAATTCAGAGTCTAAATGGAATTAATGAGTCTTGGTAAATCGTGGGTTGTCATCCCAAACTTTTCAAGTGGTGGAGGACCCAAACACATCCCACATATTCTATTCATAGACTATGAATTATTTTGTCACATCCTTTCAGAGACATACCCACCTGAGAGAGTAGCTCTGTAGAAGTGTCACCCATGGGTGTGATGGATCCAGGCTAGGGTTCTGTGGGGAGGTCGTGGGGGAGTTGGAGTGAGAGAAAAGGACTAGAATTGGGTGAGGGGGTGGAGAAGAAGGAGACTGCATGCCTGGGACCAGGAGGCAGGTGGAAGGTAAAGTGATTGGGGCAGAAAGTAGGGCTTCTTTAGTCTCAGAATCACTGGGAAGTCAAAACCAAGATATGGCAGTTCCTATATGAGTTGTCATCAGTTAATTTAAATTTTTGCCCTTGCATTTTACTGTTGTACTTACTTTTATTGATAAACAAATTAATATTGACTCATTATAGAAAACTATAGAGAAGTTACTATAAGGGAGGAGTTAAGATGGCAGAGGAGTAGGGGACCCTAAGTTTGTCTGGTCCCTGGAATTCAGCTAGATAGTTATCAAAACATTCTGAACACCTGCGAAATCAATCGGAGATCTGAGAAAAGAAATGCTGCAATTCTACAAAAGAGAAGTTGCTAAAAAGAAAAAAAAGTTCATAATCCCACAATGTAGACAACCCTTGTCACTTCTTTGATAGTTTCTTTCCAGCCTTTGTTTTAATATAGATACTTTTATTTGTTTGTGATCAGGTTCTGTAAGTGTGGTTTTGCATGTATCTTTTCTTTTATGCATAACATTATGTCATCATATTTCTCTATACCTTTATCAACTCTTTGTGAACATTATTTTTAATGGCCGCCTAATATTCCATCATATCAATGAGGCATGTTTTACTCAGTTATTTCTTTAGTGTTGAACATTAAATTGCTTCCAATTTTTTTCTGGATTATAAATAACATTAACATGGATATTTTTATACATAAATTGTTGTCCGTATTTCCAATTGCTTGCTTAAAAGATGCTCAGAAGTGGAATTACTGGGTCAAAGGGAATACCAGAATAATTTTCAGAAAACTTCTACCAATTTATACTCTCAGCTGGTTTTTATAAAGCATGGGAATTTTACAGGCTCTATTTATGGGCTTTCTCAGATTCTCAGCTCCCAACTGCATCTCTCCCTCCATAATTACTCAGACCCTACATCTTTCTTCCCTTGCTTTCCCTGCTCTGACTGGGAGTCATATTGGAGTCACTGTCATTCTACAACATGAAGCTTGACTACTACTGATTTCTCAAAGCTTGAGATGATGCTGTATTTTCTCACATTCCCTAAGGACTCCCAGAGCCAGCCAGTGAAGAAGGAGGGAAGGTTCTTATGCTAAAACAACAACAACAACAAACACACAAAACCCTGAAGCTCATATAGAATTGTCCTAATTTCACAACCTTTCTCTCCCTACTTTCAAGTTAATCTGAGCAGTAGTCAAAGGTCAAAAAAGAAGGAGAACGGCTGTCTTTCCTCCCTTCCTCACTTCTTTCCCTCCTTCCTTCTTTCATTTATTCATTCACATGCTGATTACCTATTAGATGCTGGGCATTCTGCTAGATGCTGAGGTTAAGAGACAAATGAGAACAGGTATGTCACTCAGAGTTCCTAGTTACAGCCCAGGAGCTGACTCTAGCTAGGATGTGTCAGAAGGATACTGGTCACTTCTCAGAGTTGACGGGAAACTGGAGAACAGGGCTTGGGCAGCAGGCAGGGACCAAGGAAGCCAGGCTGCTAAGAACACAGCCAAGGGCCTACCCCAGTGGCAATCTGCTGGTTAAGAGTCACTGCAGGCACCACTCTGCTGGGTGGCCGACACCAATGTCTAGATCATGAGTAAGCGCTGAGTGAACCTGCCTCTTTGCATGCCTCCCTCCAGGTGGAGGACTCTGATTGGTTGAGGCCAGGTCAGGTGGTTATAACTTCAAGGGAGGGTATGTCTGGCTTCAGAGGGAATCAAGGCCCTGCCTCTAACCATCTCTCACTCAATGGAGGATTTTCCCCAAATAAGAACAGAGTATTCAGATTTCTGGAAATTACCTCCCTCTTCTCCCTCCATGCACACGTGGATAAATGTGAATATCTCAGGTCTTTGCCATCACATGACTCATTGTTTGGTTGAAGAAACAGAAAAGTAAATAGATGACTAAAATACAACAGGAATGACAGGTGCCACATTCCTCAGTCCAGGTGGGGAAAGAGAAAACTGAACAGGTAAGAAATAATAAGGAGACAGGACTTAGAGATTCATTGAAAGTGGAAAGCAATGGAGAGCAAAGGAGAATAGACATAACACCCAGATTTTGGGACTAAGCAAGGAAATGGATGGTGCAGTGAATCAACAAGATGGAGAACACAGGTTTTTTTTTTTTTTTTTTTTAAAGATTTTATTTATTTATTTGAGACAGAGAGAATGAGATACAGAGAGCATGAGAGGGAGGAGGGTCAGAGGGAGAAGCAGACTCCCTGCCGAGCAGGGAGCCCGATGCGGGACTCGATCCCGGGACTCCAGGACCATGACCTGAGCCGAAGGCAGTCGCCTAACCAACTGAGCCACCCAGGCGCCCCGAGAACACAGGTTTTGAAGGGAAGATTGAGTATTTGGTTTTATATTTGCTGAGTCTAAGAGAGCCCAAGTGGAAATGTCTAAAGGCTGCTGGAGGCAGGTTTATTCATTGATTCAACAGATATTTATTAATCACTGGTTATGTTCCAGGCACTGTTCCAGGTGCTGGAGATGCAGCAGAGAACAAGAGGTGACCATCCTTGCTCCCATGGAGCTTACATTCTAGGGGAGTTCAGGTCAAGAGCACAGGAGAACAAAAAGGCTGGATGTCTAGATTTGGGGTTCATCCACACAGGGGTGGTAATGGAAGCCTTTGGGCCTTGGGCATGGGTGAGACAACCTGGAAGGATGTAGAATGGAAGAGAAGAAGACCCTGTGTGGGACACACAGGACTTGAGGAGGAAGAGACAGCAAAGGAGTATGAGAAGGAGCTACCATCTTTCATCTGTGGCTTCTCTAGTTCTGAAATCAGGTTCTTTCAAGTTGCTGTGGTCCTCAGAAGGATTTCAATATCAACCTGCTCCCACTCTCTCTCCCTCCTCCCTTCCCCAAGCTATGTCTTGCAGAGACAGGCTCCTCGTCTCCTCTGCAGCAGATGCTCCGATCTGTAGCAACACCCCATCAATCATCAGTAAAAAACCCACTTCTTGCCTCAAGAATAACAGTTTTATAATATGGCAAGTAGCTGGGGAGGTTCCAACAGAAGATGGCAAAACTTGTGGAATGTGAAACTGTCTTTATAACCTCCCATTTTGGATTTCCTCTTGGCTGCATTCATATCAACTTATCTCTCTCCATAACCCAGAGTACTTGGTGTACCAGTTCTGGAACTACTGGTATTTATCGCTGTCCTGAGGAGTCCCATTGCATAAATTCTCCTGAAAGAGGACATTGTCTTGATCACTTTGACATCCCCGCCTCGGGGAGCTGCAGACTGAGAAATGGACCTAACCCCCCTCTGCTATCATTCAGACTTCTGGCATCTTAAAACTGGAAAGGTGTTTGGGGGTTGTATTAGTCAAGGCTCTCTAGAGAAAGAGAACCAATAGGATGTACACACACACTTTTTTTTTTTTTTTAAGGAATTGGCTCCTGCAATTGTGAAGGCCTGGTGAGTCCAAAATGAATCTGCAGGGATGAGATGTAGTTCAAGTCCAAAGGCTGTCTGCTGGCAGAATTCCCTCTTGCCCAGAGGAAGTCGACCTTTGTCTATTCAGGCCTTCAGCTGATCGGATGAGGCCTACCTACATGATGGAGAGCAATCTGCTTTATTCAAAGTCCACAGATTAAATGTTCAAAATGCGGGCACCTGGGTGGCTCAGTTGGTTAAGCGACTGCCTTCGGCTCAGGTCATGATCCTGGAGTCCCGGGATCGAGTCCCACATCGGGCTCCCTGCTCAGCGGGGAGTCTGCTTCTCCCTCTGACCCTCTTCCCTCTCATGCTCTCTCTTCCATTCTCTCTCTCAAATAAATAAATAAAATCTTAAAAAAAAAAATGTTCAAAATGCCCGCACAGAAACATCCAGAATAATGTTTCACCACACACTTGGGAACTGTGGCCCAGTCAAGTTGACACATAAAATTAACCATCACAGGAGTCATTGAGTCTAACCTCTTCACTTGATGGATGAAGTGGGGTTCAGGGAAGCACAATGATGTGTTTGGAGTCATGTAACAATCAGTGGAGGGTGGAAGATGGGGATGCCGGCCTCCTGGCTGCAGTCCTGCACTCTTGTACTGAACCACTCACCAGGGTATCTCCGCACTGGGGCTGGGGGGAAACCCAGCACACAAGGAGATAGCTCATTGCTTTGGCAGCGAAAATAGGCAATCTCATTATGGCATCATTGAAATGTGTTGGACTGGCTTGTTTATAGAGTTGCAGCATACATTTTACAGGAGAGCTCTTTGGGAAGTTCAGTGTCTGTTTTTCGGGATCCTTCAGTTTGGTACCTCAGTCCAAATTCCAGGAAACTAAGCAGCTGAAACCTGAGAGTGTTTTTCTGGAATGAATGCCTTTAATCAAACCATAAATCCCCTTTGTTGTGTATATCTCACTGTCTACCTTATTTTCTTTTTTTTAAGATTAAAAAAAAATTTTTTATGTTATGTTAGTCACCATATAGTACATCATTAGTTTTTGAAAATTTTATTTATTTGAGAGAGAGAGAGAGCAAGGAGGAGAGGCAGAGGGAGAAGTAGACTCCCCACTGAGCAGAGAGTCTGACCTGGGGCTCGATCCCAGGACCCTGGTATCATGACCTGAGCCAAAGGCAGCTGCTTAACCGAATGAGCCACCCAGGTGCCCCTACCTTATTTTCAAGGGGAATTTTACAGTACAGTTTTGAGCCATATACCTGGATACATACTTGTTGGGTGATGAATAATGTAAAATCAGTCTTGACTTTCAACCCAGGTTGGGATGGCAGCGTGTGATTCTTTACCATGGTCCTGACTCATCTTCTGAATGATGAATCTAAGTTCTGGCTCTTTCTCCATGTAACCTACCAGAACCTGCTATTCTCCTCCCACCCTGGGAACATACCAAGTCAGACGGAATCGTAATCTCTAAGTCATAGAGAGTGAGTGGACTGAGAAATACAGGGTCTATTTATCCCCTTGTGGAAGAGCTGAACATAGAAGCAAGAGCAACTGTGTTATATAATGATAATAATAGTCACCTTTCATTGAGAAGCCACTAGGTACCAGCCACTGTGTTAAGCATTTTCCATGCATTTGTTCATAGGTTCATATCTCTCCTTTGCCTTCATGGGCAATTGTGAAACCTGATTCTCAGAATCAGGAGAAGGTTTTTCACTGAAGTAGAGCAGAATGCCCAGGACACAACTGAGAATGGTGTTAATATAACATATGAGAAATAGAAGGCATGGGGTTGGCCAAGGAGGCTGTAAATATGGTGTTGTACTGGAGGAATCTCTGAGAAGAATTTTCTGAGCCATGCAGGGCTAGAGGTTCTTCATTTGCTCATTGTGTTGGCATCCTTTGTAGAAGAGGACCCTATGCAAAATAATAGAGGGACTCAACTCTACTGTGTATGGCCTGGTCCAAAGTAATAGCACTCATAAAGCCCTTTAGTACTTAGAGATATGGCTTCCTGCTCCAAGTCATGGAAGGAACAATTATGGGAGCTTGGGGTAAATGTAACAATAAATAATATCATTGAATCAATTAGGGATGCTTTGGGCTGTGAGTGACATTTAATCAACAGTGGCTTAAATACTCAGACATTTATAATCTCCCTGAAGAACTCTGGAGGAAGGCATTCTGAGGTTGGTTTTCAGCTCTAGGGCCTCATCAAGGATCTAGGGTCATTTAACATTTTGCTTCTCTATCTTTAGCTTTTGAACATTGCCTTCATGCTCGTCACTTCATGGTCACAACACAGCTACTATAGCTCCAGGCATGACATCTGAATTCAAAGGAGAAAAATGAGAGAAAGAGTATGTGTGTGCATGTGTGGGTTGGGAGCACTTATGTGTATGATCTCATGGCTGTCCCCTTTATAGGAAAGAAAAAATTTCTCCAGAAGCCTCCCAGATGACTTCTCTTAATTTCTTATTGGCCAGAATTTGTCCACTGGTCAAATGAATATTCCCAGGCACAGGAGAGTCTGGGAAAGTGAGTATCTGGCAGAGAGGATTAGGATCATCATGACTATATCAGATCAATTTTAATTCATAGTCTGGGGCAGGCACAGTGCTTTCTTGAACAAAACTGGGGATCTGATAACAAGGAAGAGGGGCATCTGTGTGGGGGTATCTTCCATAATAATAGCTAGCATCATCTCATGAAATCCTCACAACAATCTTTGATTCAGAAATTATTCCTATCCCTATTTCGCAGTAGGAAGCTGAGAGTTAGAAAAGTGGTGATTTGTCTGAGGTCACATAGGATATTGGGGTGTCCTTATGGGGTGTCTTCATACCCTTAAGGGCTAGCCCTCATACTTCCTCCATGCTTCTCTTAGTGCCTGTGAAGTTTGGCAAGCGCTCACTAAAAGCCTGTTGTTTAAATAATGGAATGATGGCATATCCATTTAAGGTAAGAGGGTCATGAATTGGAATCTTGTACTGGGAATATGGGATCAGCAGACTTTGTTTCACTGGAAAGAGGAGTTGTTTCCCTTGAGGAAGTTTCCCTGGACTTCAGAGAAATAACCAGATAAGGACCTTCCTCAGGAAAGGGTTTTTGGCCATAAGCAGAGGCTCTGAGAGAGGCTCAGTGGATCCTGAGGCCTTTCTCTATTTGCTGCTGCTGACTTCCCCAGTGGTCCCTATGGTGTAAGGGGACAATCTCCAGGTGTGATCAACAACTCTGGAGAGTTTCTGTTTAATTTGAAGGGAATTGTCATGTAGGAGAGGAATTGACATCCCCTGGGTCCTTCCTGAGAAGAGAAATAGAATAAATCAGAACTAGAACCAAATGTTCAAGAAGAAGAGTGTTTTATTGGGCCAAAAGTATAGATTTTGGCAGCAGAAAGATCTGGTTTTGGATTTTGTTGTTGGGAAGATGAAGTGAAATAATGTATGTAAGGTGCTTAGGACAGCACGAGAACATAAATGCTCCCTGTCTTGAATCAAATTAAGGTTCCCAGTATAGAATAGAACACCAATGAGATCTCAATCTCCTTATTACCCAAATACTCAAACATTTAACCCATTATTCAGTGTTAAATAAGAACAACA
The DNA here is from genome assembly GCF_029215605.1 of Mirounga angustirostris. Classification (NCBI taxonomy): domain Eukaryota; kingdom Metazoa; phylum Chordata; class Mammalia; order Carnivora; family Phocidae; genus Mirounga; species Mirounga angustirostris. Next base: position 16,809,468 of record NW_026991712.1, on the reverse strand, counting down.
GTGCCACCACCACCAACCAAATCAGTCAACATTTATTGAGTACTTACTCTAAGCAACTCTTGACTTTTACTGAATGTTTATTTTGTGCCAGGCACCACGCTATGCATTTTACATGAACTTTCTTACTGGATTCTTTACGACAATTCCAAGAAGTAGTTATCCCTATTATATAGATGAGAAGACTGAGGTTAAAAGAGGCTAAACACCTGGCCAAAGTCAGCCGGTGATGGAGGTGGGTTTTTGAGGCCAGATCTGTCTCTTGCCATGGCTATGTTGTTAATAAGCAGCACATGTAGTTCTCTGAAATGGACCCTTACTTGGATAAGGATCGCAAGAGATAGTGGTTCCCAGGCGTTCCTATGTCTTATCAGTTAATTCTGTCAAACACCCGGAGCCTATCATGACAGATCAGAAAAGCCCAGTTTCCCCAAGGACTTTCATATCTTTATAGACATTAAAAAATACATTTAAAAGCAGATAAAATACTATGCCCTGTTGGAGTAAACTCTATTGCTCTAGCTTTAAAACACGAATGAAAAGAATAATTGCATTGGCAGTTGAAGACAGTATTAAGAGTGAATGTGAAGTTTGCTACTGTCTGTGCTCCCTCCTTGCCCAGCAGCCACCCCCTTTCCTTTTCTCCCCATGTTATATCCAGTTGACAAAGCTCCAATTTTCCTCTGATTCTTTACCTGCATCAAGCAGCTGAACACGGCTGGAAAAAGTCCTCAGTGTGTTGACCAACCTCTCCTTAAATTGAGGACCATAATTTTTAAGAGGGCCCTCCATTATACATAGCCATTCTATGGCATTTCTCTGGTCAATTTCCATCCCATTCACCCAGAGTGCTATTTTGCCACTTTCACCTCCAATCTCGAACCCTCCCTTTCTCACTCTCACTCTGGTTGAGAAAATAGAAACAATTGTAAAAGAACTTCCTCTTCCCTCCACTACCAAACTTATGACATCCTGGCCATTGCCCCCATGTGCTCTGCCTTTGCTCCCTATGGTCCTTGCTTCTTGGCCAAAGTGCAGCCTTGCACTCATGCATTGACATCTGCTCCCATCATCTTCTCCAGAACTTAGCCTTTCCAACCATTCCCTCTTCCTTCTGGATCACCATGTTTCCCTCTTCCTTTTGGATGATTTCCTTCATCATGACATAATACATACCATCTTTTTAAAAAAATTTTATTTATTTATTTATTTATTTTTTAAAGATTTTATTTATTTATTTGAGAGAGAGCACATGAGAGAGGGGAGGGTCAGAGGGAGAAGCAGACTCCCTGCCGAGCAGGGAGTCTGATGCGGGACTCGATCCAGGGACTCCAGGATCATGACCTGAGCCAAAGGCAGTCGCTTAACCAACTGAGCCACCCAGGCGCCCCCCCAAAATTTTATTTTATTATGTTATGTTAATCACCATACATTACATCATTAGTTTTTGATGTAGTGTTCCATGATTCATTGTTTGTGTATAATACCCAGTGCTCCATTCAGTACATGCCCTCTTTAATACCCACCACCAGGCTAACCCATCCCCCCACCCCTCTCCCCTCTAGAACCCTCAGTTTGTTTCTCAGAGTCCATAGTCTCTCATGGTTTGTCTCCCCCTCCGATTCCCCCCTTCATTTTCCCCTTCCTACTCCTTTTTTTTTTTCTTTTAACATATAATGTATTATTCATTTCAGAGGTACAGGTCTGTGATTCATCAGTCTTACACAAGTCACAGCGCTCACCATACCACATACCCTCCCCAATGTCTATCACCCAGCCACCCCATCCCTCCCAACCCCCACCACTCCAGCAACACTCAGTTTGTTTCCTGAGATTAAGAATTCCTCGTATCAGTGAGATCATATGATACATGTCTTTCTCTGACTGACTTATTTCGCTTAGCATAATACCCTCTAGTTCCATCCACATCTTTGCAAATAGCAAGATTTTGGTTTTTTTTTTTTTTTGATGGCTGCATAATATTCCATTGTATATATATACACCACATCTTCTTTATCCATTCATCTGTTGATGGACATCTGGGCTCCTTCCATAGTTTGGTTATTGCGGACATTGCTGCTATAAACATCGGGGTGCATGTACCCCTTCGGATCACTACATTTGTATCTTTGGGGTAAATACCCAGTAGTGCAATTGCTGGGTCTTACGGTAGCTCTATTTTCAACTTTTTGAGGAACCTCCATACTGTTTTCCAGAGTGGCTGCACCAGCTTGCATTCCCACCAACACTGTAGGAGGGTTCCCCTTTCTCAGCATCCTCGCCAACATCCATCTTTTCCTGACTTGTTAATTTTAGCCATTCTGACTGGTGTGAGGTGGTATCTCATTGAGGTTTTGGTTTGGATTTCCTGATACCGAGAGATGTTGAGCACTTTTTCATGTGTCTGTTGGCCATTTGGATGTCTTCTTTGGAAAAATGTCTGTTCATGTCTTCTGCCCATTTCTTGATTGGATCATTTGTTCTTTGGGTGTTGAGTTTGATAAGTTCTTTATAGATTTTGGATACTAGCCGTTTATCTGATATGTCATTTGCAAATATCTTCTCCCATTCTGTCTGTTGTCTTTTGGTTTTGTTGACTGTTTCCTTTGTGGTGCAAAAGCTTTTTATCCTGATGAAGTCCCAATAGTTCATTTTTGCCCTTGCTTCCCTTGCCTTTGACGATGTGTCTAGGAAGAAGTTGCTGTGGCTGAGATCGAAGAGGTTGCTGCCTGTGTTCTCTTCTAGGATTTTGATGGACTCCTGTCTCACATTTAGGTCTTTCATCCATTTTGAGTCTATTTTTGTGTATGGTGTAAGGAAATGGTCCAGTTTCATTCTTCTGCATGTGGCTGTCCAATTTTCCCAACATTTGTTGAAGAGACTGTCTTTTTTCCATTGGACATTCTTTCCTGCTTTGTCGAAGATGAGTTGGCCATAGAGTTGAGGGTCCATTTCTGGGCTCTCTATTCTGTTCCATTGATCTGTGTGTCTGTTTTTGTGCCAGACACAAAAATGATGACAGCTTTGTAATAGAGCTTGAAGTCCAGAATTGTGATGCCACCAGCCTTGCTTTTCTTTTTCAACATTCCTCTGGCTATTTGGGGTCTTTTCTGGTTCCATACAAATTTTAGGATTATTTGTTCCATTTCTTTGAAAAAAGTGGATTGTATTTTGATAGGGATTGCATTAAATGTGTAGATTGCTCTAGGTAGCATTGACATCTTCACAATATTTGTTCTTCCAATCCATGAGCATGGAACGTTTTTCCATTTCTTTATGTCTTCCTCAATTTCGTTCATGAGTGTTAAAGTTTTCTGAGTACAGGTTCTTTGCCTCTTTGGTTAGATTTATTCCTAGGTATCTTATGGTTTTGGATGCAATTGTAAATGGGATCGACACCTTAATTTCTCTTTATTCTGTCTTGTTGCTGGTATATAGAAATGCAACTGATTTCTGTGCACTGAATTTATATCCTGCCACTTTACTGAATTCCTGTATGAGTTCTAGCAGTTTTGGGTTGGAGTCTTTTGGGTTTTCCACATAAAGTATCATATCATCTGCAAAGAGTGAGAGTTTGACTTCTTCTTTGCCGATTTGCTTGCCTTTTATTTCTTTTTGTTGTCTGATTGCTGTGGCTAGGACTTCCAATACTATGTTGAATAGCAGTGGTGATAGTGGACATCCCTGCCCTGTTCCTGACCTTAGGGGAAAAGTTCTCAGTTTTTCCCCATTGAGAATGATATTCGCTGTGGGTTTTTCATAGATGGCTTTTATGATATTGAGGTGTGTACCCTCTATCCCTATACTCTGAAGAGTTTTAATCAAGAAAGGATGCTGTACTTTGTCAAATGCTTTTTCTGCATCAATTGAGAGGATTAGATGGTTCTTGTTCTTTCTTTTATTAATGTATTGTATCACATTGATTTATTTGCAGATGTTGAAACAACCTTGCAGCTCAGGAATAAATCCCACTTGGTCATGGTGAATAATCCTTTTAATGCACTGTTGGATCCTATTGGCTGGTATTTTGGTGAGGATTTTTGCATCTATGTTCATCAGGGATATTGGTCTGTAATTCTTTTTGGTGGGGTCTTTGTCTGATTTTGGGATCAAGGTAATGCTGGCCTCATAAAATGAGTTTGGAAGTTTTCCTTCCATTTCTATTTTTTGGAACAGTTTCAGAAGAATAGGTATTAATTCTTGTTTAAATGTTTGGTAGAATTCCCCTGGGAAGCCATCTGGCCCTGGGCTCTTCTTTGTTGGGAGATTTTTGATTACTGCTTCAATTTCCTTAGTGGTTATGGGTCTGTTCAGGTTTTCTATTTCTTCCTGGTTCAGTTTTGGTAGTTGATACATCTCTAGGAATGCATCCATTTCTTCCAGATTATCTAATTTACTGGCATATAGTTGCTCATAATATGTTCTTATAATTGTATTTCTTTGGTTTTGGTTGTGATCTCTCCTCTTTCATCCATGATTTTATTTATTTGGGTCCTTTCTCTTTTCTTTTTGATAAGTCTGGCCAGGGTTTTATCGATCTTATTAATTCTTTCAAAGAACCAGCTCCTAGTTTCGTTGATCTGTCCTACTGTTCTTTTGGTTTCTATTTCATTGATTTCTGCTCTGATCTTTATTATTTCTCTTCTCCTGCTGGGTTTAGTCTTTATTTGCTGCTCTTTCTCCAGCTCCTTTAGGTGTAGGGTTAGGTTATGTATTTGAGACCTTTCTTGTTTCTTGAGAAAGGCTTGTATTGCTATATACTTTCCTCTTAGGACTGCCTTTGCTGCATCCCAAAGATTTTGAACAGTTGTGTTTTCATTTTCATTGGTTTCCATGAATTTTTTTAATTCTTCTTTAATTTCCTGGTTGACCCATTCATTCTTTAGTAGGATGCTCTTTAGCCTCCATGTATTTGAGTTCTTTCCAACTTTCCTCTTGTGACTGAGTTCTAGTTTCAAAGCATTGTGGTCTGAAAACATGCAGGAAATGATCCCAATCTTTTGGTACCAGTTGAGACCTGATTTGTGACCTAGGATGTGATCTATTCTGGAGAATGTTCCATGGGCCCTAGAGAAGAATGTGTATTCTGTTGCTTTGGGATGGAATGTTCTGAATATATCTGTGAAGTCCATTTGGTCCAGTGTGTCATTTAAAGTCTTTATTTCCTTGTTGATCTTTTGCTTAGATGATCTGTCCATTTCAGTGAGGGGGTTATTAAAGTCCCCCACTATTATTGTATTGCTGTCAATGTGTTTCTTTGATTTTGTTATTAATTGCCTTATATAATTGGCTGCTCCCATGTTAGGGGCATAGATATTTACAATTGTTAGATCTTCTTGTTGGATAGACCCTTTAAGTATGATAAAGTGTCCTTCCTCATCTCTTAATATAGTCTTTGGTTTAAAATCTAATTTGTCTGATATAAGGATAATACATACAATCTTAAAAAAGAAAAAAATATCTCCCTTGGCTCCTTGTCTATCTCCTGCTACATTTCTATTCTTCCCTGAACAAAAATCATGGGAATTGTTGCTTACCTTCACTGCCTCCATTTCTTCAGTTCTCATTCTCCTTTTTCCCCCATGGGGAAAAAGGAGAAGATAGGTTATTGCCAAATAAAAGGTGAATGACCATGATGCTTTTATATAGTGGGAAGAGCTATGGAGAAATAAAAGTGATGGAGTTGGGCTAGCTTAGCCTGAGTGGTCCCAGAGGCCCCACAAGTCAGTGACTTCTGGCAGTGACCCATTCAATGATGGGACAGGATGTGGCCAATCATAATCATGCTTGAGAAAAGATTTTGTTTAATGGTTCTTTCTCATTTCTTTTTTAAATTGTAAGATATAGTGTGCACAAGTCCTTAAAATCCCTATACAACACACACACCACACACACACACATAATTTAAATAATTTAAAAAATAATTATAAGGTAAGTCTTTATGTAACTAAAGTCCAGGTCAGAAAATAAGACATTGCCAGCATCCCTGAGTCACCCCATATACCTGCAATATACTCCTCCCTTTCTAAGGCTAATTGCTATCTGTTTTTTTCTTTTTTTTTCCCCATAATAACTTCCTTGGTTTTCTTTCTGAGTCTTATCACTTAGGCATGAACTTTTTAAACAATCAGTTCAGTTTTTCCTGTTTTTAAATTTTATACAAGTTGAGTTGCATTCTTTTGTGTCTTATTTAAACGCTCAGCATTATGTTCACAGTCTTTTTCCATGTTGTCTCTGATAGTCTATTCATTTTCATTGCTGCCTATTATCCCATCCTATCAATATACCCTGGGTCTCTTATCTATTCTACTATTGATGGACATTGGGTTGTTTTCCATTTGGGGCCATTATGAACATTCTTATATATGTTTTATGGTGACTGTATGCTAGATTTCCTCTATGGTAGGTCTTAGAAATGGAATTGCTGCTGGATGATGTGCTATGTGAATCCACAGCTTTGCTAGTAATGCAAACTTGCCTCCACTCTTTCTATCTTAAAACTGTTCTTTTAAGAGTATTTTTGATCTTAAACCTCTCTCTCCAGGGTCACCAGGCGCCTCCACATTGCCAAATCTAGTGGTCAGTTGGGTCTTCATCTTGACCTAGTAGCAGCTTTTGACACAAACACATGCCTCACCTGGACTCCAGCTGATTCTTTTGCCTATTTGCTGGACTGATGTCCCATTCCCAACCTGTAAAGCCCCATGTGGGAATGCCAGGCTAGTGTTGTCCATTCCTCTACTTATTCAAGGAAGCTAGAAACCTTATGTTTGTGTGAAATGTCTCAATCTTTAATGATGGCAATGAATTTACAAAATTTTAGAAACACTACCCAGGCCAAACAAAATATATCTGTTGGCCAAGGGCCTCTTTGAAAGAATTGGGGGAAGGAGACAGAGAAGATGTGGTTGGACAGATAGGAGGAGAACCAGGAGATTTTAGTGTCATGAAAATCAAGGGGATGGGGAGTTTCTAGGAGGAAGTGGACACCTGTCAAATATGGGAGGGAGGTTGGGTCAGTTAAGGCCTGAAGAATGGGCAGTGGATCTCATATTCGGGAGGACACTGGAGATTGAAGAAAAAATGGGTCCAGTGGCATTTGGGACATGTAGAATCCAGACTGCTGCGTGTTTAGGGGTAAACAGGTATCAAAATAAGGGAGGCATCAAAATGTCTGTATCAGTTAGGATGTTTTCGGCTATAAACAATAGAAAACCTTATTTGAAATGCCTTTAAAAATTAAGGGTACCTATTAACTCCTATAACAAAAGTCCTAAAAGGGGATCATTTATGGATTGTTAATTCGATGGCACCATGTTGTTATTGTGGACCCAGATTTTGTCTGTCTTTTGGCTTTGCTCCCATTAGTGCGTGTCACTCAATCCAACTGACATTCACATCATAAGATGGACACCAATTTCAGAAAACACGTCCATATTCACCAATAGTCAGAAGCAGAAATGCAGTGTCTCTTCCTTGTGTGTCTTTTTAAGAGCTAAGAGATTTTTTTTCCATAGCCACCCCCTCCCCAGCTGACTCCCTCCTATATCTCATTGGCCAGAATTATGACATGTGCCCATGGCTAACCTGAAATTGGCAAGGGCCATAAGACACCATTGGACAAATCCTGACTCCTGACTTGGGCTTGCCTTCCCTGCCATCTGGGTACTATGAGCAGGGGAAAGGGAACGTGGCTACTGTGTAGATGGGTCCTCTCAAGGTCCTGGTAGGACCTTCAGGAGTCAGTGCCCTGTTCCAAGGGAGTGATTTTCATAGCAAATGCTAAGCTTGGGAGGAGCTATTTTGAGGTAGAGTTGGGAATACCCTTTTGTCTACCTCAGCTCACACCATTGATTGTGGTAGGGTGGCCTCCTCCACCTTTTCATTAGGCTAATTCCTGGAGACCTAGCATAAGCAAATGGCCCATTTTATTTCATTTAAGAACTGGCTTTTACAGCCCATACTCACATGTGTTTTATCTCCTTGAATTGTCTGTGGATGGTGGTGGTCTGATTAAAATGTTCTTCCTACTGATTCATTCTTGGTTGGTGGGTGGGTAGGGGATGGATGGTATGTCTACCACAAAGAAGGTCAAATCCAGCCAAGTAAGATGTGTTTGTTCCTTTCCAAACTTACAGAGGGAAATGAAAAGCTAAGGACAATTACTTTGAGAGAACCAGCCTCTGAATTCTAGTTTACAAGGAAGAGAAAGGCTTTTTTTTTTTAAAGATGGATTGGTCCCAGGTGTTTTCCACATTTATGAAACTCACTAAATAATTTCTCTGCTCCTGACAGAGCCACCCTGTCTTTTTAGTTTAGAAGCTTCCTTACCTTCCTTAGATTTGGAACTGATCTCCAGTAGCAGTGCTTTTTCCTTTGCTCTCTGACTGGGGACATTTGTTTTAAAATGAACCCTAGGTCACCTGAACCCCGAACCCCAGTTCACCTGAACCCTGAACCCCAGGTCACCTGAACCCTGAATCCCAGGTCACCTGAACCCCAAACCCCAGGTCACCTGAACCCTGAATCCCAGGTCACCTGAACCCCAAACCCCAGGTCACCTGAACCCTGAATCCCAGGTCACCTGAACCCCGAACCCCAGGTCACCTGAACCCTGAATCCCAGGTCACCTGAACCCTGAACCCCAGGTCATCTGAACCCCAAACCCCAGGTTACCTGTACTCTGGGACCACTTCCTGCCTTGACAGGAAGTTTAATAGATTCTCTAGGCTCAAGCTTTGCTGTAGCCCTTGACCTTTGTCCACGTTGTTCCTCTGCCTAGAGTGCCTTTCCTCCTATTTGGAGGTACTCTTCTACTCATCCTTCAAGGCAGGGTCTCTTCAAATGCATTTGCCTTTTGCACACTCTACCAAGGCACCTGGCCCAGAGGGTGAGTGGCACCTGAAATCCAGCCCATATTCCTCTCACCAAGTGTTGGCTCTGTCAACCCAGAAGTAGGAGTCTTTTTTCTAATTTGTCTCCCCAAAGAGGCACCTTTCTCAAGTTTGTTCAAAGGCATTACCTAGACCAGCTGAGGCCCTATAGATTGACCTCCAATGTGGTCCCCCTGCACTGAGCCTTCCCTAACTGTCAGGCAGAGGACACTTCACTTCTGTGCTTCTGTATCATTTGCTCATTCCTGGATTGGAGTCCTTAGCAAGCTGAATGATTTGGTCTATACCCCTGTGTCTGTCTTATTCATCCTAGCATACCCAGCTCCTAAAATGTGGCCTGGACAATAAGAGTTTGTTTCATATTTGAAACCATTGTCTGCATATCTCTCATTGCTGATGCTGGGACTCAGATGCCTGATTCTTCGAATTCCCATCTTGTTATACCTCGGTCTGACTATGATCCTTCTCCCCCTCTTCCTCTACTCTGGTATGCTTCAGTTCTGTGGAGACTCTGTTCTTAAGCTGATGTTAACCTAAGGACTTGACCAGCCCAGCCCCTTGGCCTGCAGGCACTTAGGATAGAGAATGAGCATGACCTGGGACATCATAATGCAGATAAATGATACAGGAAGCCTTCCCTGGCTTCCCTTCCCTTTGTCTTCCATGGAACAAGTCTGACTCAGATATTTTTCTTCTGGCCTCCATAGCACCTGGTGCTTATTTATTATAGTGTTTTACAATCATATAAGTAATAGGTGCAGACTTTTTTTATTGAGATAGTAATTGGTCTATAATATTGTATTAGTTTCGGGTATAAAGCATAATGATTCAATATTTGTATACATTGCGAAATGATCACCACAATAAATGTAGTTAACATTCATCACCTTACATAGTTACAGTTTTTTTTTCTTGTGATGAGAACTTTTAAGGTATACTCTGTTAGCAACTTTCAAATATCCAGTGCAGTATTAACTATAGTTACCATGCTTTAAGTTACAGCTCCATGATTTATTTATTTATGCTTTAAATTTGGAGAGACTGCCACCCTTTTTTGTCTCATGAAGGATTATAAGGGTTGTCCTCTTATTTATATGAATGCAAAACTAGTGGACACCCTTGGTCCAAGGAGCAGAGTGTAATAAGACACTTCAGCAAAAGCCATATTTCCCTTAGGACACAAAAGTCTGGGGGAAGAGGTGAGAGACCTATTTGAGGAATGAGTGGGGCCCTCAGGGAGGGAAGGAGCTGATACCCCAACTTCTGAAGTCTTGAGACTGGAAGTTAGGGAGCTCTTTCAGAGTAGACTGGGACGACTGATCAAAGCTTGTGACAGGGAAGGGAAGGGGCAACGTGGCTCTTGAAATTAAATTACCTCAAGCAAGGGGGCACCTAGGATGGGCCTCCAGCTACACACAGGATCTGAGGATTGGTGGGGGTGGACTGGAACAGCACTGTCTGTGGCCGATGCTGGGCATTTCTCTAGACCAAGCAACCTGGGCTGGCCCTGGCTTACGCTTTGGAGAACAGTGGCTTTGCAGAAGTATAGAAACCACAGAGAGGCACCTGCTGAGAGGCAGCCCTGTGGGGTGGGCAGCATCCGTGAGTACAGTCCTGTGACGGCACACAAGCACCATCTGTTCAGCTGTGTGGGCCCCATGGTCCACAGCAACACCGGAAGGAGTGGGAAGTGGAGGGACAAGCTTCAGTTCTCTGCTTGATATGGAAAAAGGATGGATCCTGCCAGCAAGATTCTGCCTCTTCCCCCCAACTTCTTTGGACGACGTCACCAGAGTCATGTCCTGAAGAAGAAGATAACAGACTTTCTGCTGATATTGGCATGTGGGGGGCTGAGTTGCTAATTGGAAAAATAAAAGCAAACGAGGGCATTTGACCCTAAGTTGATGAAGCAAGGTATACTGAATGAAATGTACATATTTATAATTACCTGCTTCTGTGTCTTTTTCCTCCACTAGGCTAAGAGTTTGGGAAGGCAGGAATCATGTCGTTTACATCTCTGGATCCCAACACCCAGTGTGGTGCTTGCCCCTTAATAGGCACTAAATCAATGTTTGTAGGCCTGAGATTAATTAATAAATGGTTAGCTTGATTTTTGCAGATTTAAAGCCAGTGTATTTTAAGGCTGGGGATGATAACATAGGAATGCACCACCTGTGTGCCAGGTACTTGTAGGTCCTATAGAGAATATAGAGGTGAACCAGCTCTAGTTCTTGTCAACACAGACTTTCCTTATTGAAGTATGATAAGACCTATTGTAACAAATCAAATTAAGTATTATGGAATACAGCAGGGACTTATGGAAGCGTCCAGGGTTATTTTGATTAGGGCATTATAGGATGAACCTAATTTCAACATGTGGGGATGAAGGGCATTTCAGGCAAGCAAATAGCCAAGCAAAGGCATAAAGATATTATTATTCAGAAGTATTTAAAGTGAGGATGAGGGGCACCTGGGTGGCTCAGTCGTTAAGCTTCTGCCTTCGGCTCAGGTCATGATCCCAGAGTCCTGGGATCAAGCTCTGCATCAGGCTCCCTGCTCAGCAGGAAGACTGCTTCTCCCTCTCCCACTCCCTTTGCTTGTGTTCCCTCTCTTGCTCTCTCTCTGAAAAAAATAAAAGTGAGGATAAGGGGCACCTGGGTGGCTCAGTCGGTTAAGTGTCTGACTTCAGCTCAGGTTGTGATCCCCCAGAGTCCTGGGACTGAACCCCTCATTGGGCTCTCTGCTCAGTGGGGAGTCTGCTTCTCCCTCTCCCTCTGCCTCTCCTCCCAGCTTGTGCTCTCTCTCGCTCACTCTCTCAGATAAATAAATAAGATCTTAAAAAAAAATTAAGGATGAAAGGCAGGTGGCAGAACGCTATCGCTGGCTCACTAATAGACTGGTTGGGAGAAAGACTAGAATATCTGTCAGAAAAAGAGGATGTATGATTCAAGGTAGGCTAAGTTATGCTGCAGTAACAAACAACCCCAAATCTTAGTGGCTTATAATAACAAAGACTTCGTTTTTTTTAAACTTTATTTATTTGAGAGAGAGAGAGAACGTATGAGAGAGAGCACAAGCGGGGAAGAGGAGCATAGAGAGAGGGAGAGCAGGGAGCCTGATGCTGGGCTCAATTCCAGGACCCAGGATCATGACCTGAGCTGAAGGCAGACGCTAAACCGACTGAACCACCCAGGTGCCCCAGGTTTATTTCTCAGCCATGTTACATATCTACTGTGGATTACCTGGAGGCTTGGCGTCCTGCATCTCAGGATAACAGAGAAGTCACCAATTTGAGCATAGGAAATCAATAAGGCAGAAGAAAAGTGAACTCTGGAGAGACTCATCTGGTAATGTCTGCTGGGACACATTGCTTCTGGTTACAACTAATTGTCTGGAACTGGTCACATGACTCTACTGCCCACAAAGGAGCCAGGAAGTACATTCCTGCCATGAACCCAGAAGGTGGAGAGCCAGAAATATCTGGTGAGCAGCACTAATATTTACCCCAGATGGCAAGATCGAGAGGGTAGGATCATGGCCTGTTGGTGGGGTGGTAATGGTGGCAGGTTTGTGTGTGTCGAGTGGGTATAGCATACAAGTATATGTGGGGGGAAGGGACACTTGTCTGTTTTTTTAATTTTTAAAGATTTTACAGTTCCTTATTATGTTATATTTTTGTACCAATAGGTAACCAATACACCTGACTTGGTTTTCCTCATCGTGGCCTTTCCTCATTTGAGCTTTCACAATATTTTCCCTCCCTTCCTTCTTCCCTCTCCCCCCCCTTTCTTCCTTCCTTCCATTATTTATTCAAACAAACCTTTATTTTGGAATAATTTTAGATTTACAGGAAAGTTGCAAAGATAGTACAGAGAATTCCCATATACCCTTCACCTAGTTTCAGTTTCCCCTCATGTCATCTTCCAATTCTTTTTTTATTAGATTTTTTTTTATTTATTCATTTGAGACACAGAGATACAGAGAGAGAGAGAGAGAGCATGAGCAGGGGCAGGAGCAGAGGGAGGGGGAGAAGCAGACTCCCCGCTGAGCAGGGAGCCCGCCCGATGCAGGGCTCGATCCCAGGACCCTGGGATCATGACCTGAGCCGAAGGCAGACGCTTAACCATCTGAGCCACCCAGGCGCCCCTCATCTTCCAATTCTGTGATACTTTTTTAGGTTTTAGGTTTTAAACCCTTTGAGGACTACATCCTGCCTGACCTAGTATTTCGCTGGTGTTTCTCAGAGAACTGTGGCTAGTGGTGGTTCTGGCTTGAAGGCTTAAGCGTGTTTTCTGTTGATTGCAGACATGTCTGGGCTTGTCCAGAGACCAGGAAGGCCAGTCTACCATAGGTCTGTGTGTAGGAGGGATTGAGAGGCTCTTTGGGAATGAGAGAGAGGGAGGTGGAGGTGGCCAAACCGTTGGTTTAAAGGCCACGGGTTGGTGTTGGAAGGAAGGAGGCTTCTGAGCTCAGCAGGAAGTGTGTGGTTCAAGAGCTGTTTCTCTCTGGCTCTTTGACCAAGAGGAGGGGGATGGTCCTAAGAGTTAGAATCTGACCCTGTGAAGAACAGTGAGCACAAAGACTGTAGTCCTCTGTGAAGCAGAACTCAGTGGGACATGGAAGCCATGTGGGTGAGAGGACATTATGCATCTGAGATGCAACAGGAGGGGGTGGCCTGAGCAGAGGGCCAGACCAGCCTGCATCTGGTTGGAGCAGGAGTTCCAGGGCCATTGCTTTGGCAAGAGACGACCCTATGTGAGAGCTCAGAAGACAACGTTCTCTAGTTCATGTGAGCATGTTCTTGAGGACAGTCTGGGAAAGAGCTGGGTGGAGGTGGTAGGTTTAAGGAGTCACAAAATTCCCCCCCATATTCTGTGTTGTTGTTGTCATTGAGACCTTCTTGTACTCTCAAGGCAGGTTGGCTGGGCAAATATGAGTGACCTGTGCTGGCTCTGGATACTTGTTAAATATTGTTGACTCATTGCCCATCTCCATCTCAACTAAGGGAAAGTCCCTAGAGGTTGAGGCCCAAAGAGATGAGCATTTTCTTAGCCTGGGCCCCTTAAAGATATAAGTCACCCTCTTGAGACAGTTGGGCACCTGAAGGCCAATAGTAGACACAGTGGTCTGACCCCAAGGCTCTCTGGCTGAGAAGAGGGGCTTTCATGCATGATGGGAACATGAGGCCCACCCAAAGGAGGAGCTCAGGATGTGGGGAGGTTTGATGACCACCACTCTCAGGAATGAAAACAGAGATCCAGAGCTTCCAGGGACTTTCAAGGACTATCCCAGAGACAAGTCAGGATAGGAGCCTAAGAACTGGGTGGAATTCTGTATATTTTAGAAATTATTTGTATTGTTGTCTGTTGCTTAGTGAAGCAGTGAAGATTTGTCTTTGGGAGCAGCAAGGGGTTGGGACACAAGTCCATTCTCAGGAGAAAGAGAACCTGTAGGGTAGCTGTGGAGCGGCAGTGTGAGAGAAAGAAGTCCCTGGGCCTGGGCAGAAAATGCTGGGTCAGGCAAAGAACTGACCTCGAGGCTCTTCCTTCTTTGCAGGAGAATGGCTATGCTGATCTGCAGCAACTCAGAGTCAGAGCCCCAATCTCTGTTCCCAGCCTATTTGTTCTGATTAGTTATTCCATCTTGGTCAAGGGCATCACCATCTCCTGGTATCATGGACCGGAAAACTGAGTTACTTTTGTGCCCTTCAGTACAAAATGAACAAATTTGTACTGAGGGCCAAATCTGCTGAGCACTGTTCTGGGTGCTTTACGAGTATTTTTGTATGACTCCTCATAACATTCCAGTGAGATGGGTATTATTACTCTTATTTTACAAATGATGAAACTAATGCTAACAGATTAGGTAGCTGATTCGATCTTAAAACTACTATGTCCGACATCAGAACTCACATTCTTTCCACAATCCCTGTGCTGCATTTTAGTGTTTGCTGTCTTTTTCATCCCATGAGATCAATGTTTCTCCAGAACGGTCCCTAGTTATGTGCCTCAGAATCATCTAGGCTACTGTTAGGAAGGATCACTGACAGAGTCCAGACCCATGGAATCAGTCTCTGGAAGTAGAGCCCATGCTTTGCCTATGTAGCAAGTTTTGCAGGTGATTCTGATGTCGTTTATGCTTATGTTTCCCCTCCTATGGCCAGTGTCCATTTATGAGACTGGTTCGATTTCTAGGATTGATTTCAAAATTTTTGCCACGTGCTCTGTATCCTGTTTTAAGGGAAGAACGAAACAGATGAGCTATGGGTCAGCACTCTGGGGGTGGCCCTATGTGAGAACACGCAGAACGGGAACTGCAGGGTCACCCAGACAAGCCACTGGTCCATGGAGTGACGGCTTCTGTGCCATCTGGAGACCAGATTTGCTAACCTGCTAACCATCGTCATTGTTTAGAGAAGATGTGACATGAGCCTTGGAGATTCTTTCAGAGCAAACTTTGGTCCACAGATGGGGCTATTGAAATCAACTGTGGCCGTTTATTGTTTACTCTCTGTCAGCCATGAGGCAGGTGCAAAGTGCTTCACATGTATTACCTCACAGTGCCATGAGGTACATATTAATATTTTCTCATTGGGTTGATACAGAAACTGAGGTTTGGAGAAAAAATTGAGTCACTTGTTTAAGGTCACATAACTCATAGGTATTGGAATCTGAATTCAAATCCAGCCCATGGTACATAATGTGTAGTATGTTTGACTCTGCTTCAGGATACCAAGTCTTGGGCTCAGTGAGGTCAACTGTCTCCCGATAGTTCTGGCTCAATGGATCAACTGACCTTTCAGCTATTCGGCACTTATATTTTGTTGAGCCTGAGGCTCTGTTATGTGCTGTGGGGCCTCCACAGGGTAAGAAGAATTACTTTCTCCCAGAGACCCACAGTGTAATTAAGAAAACAACTCATTTGCAAGAAATTGTAATAACTCAAATGGGCTGGCTGGAGTTTTGCTCTGTGAGCCCATGTGTGTGAGGGTGTGTGTGTGTGTGTGTGTGTGTGTGTGTAATGGGAGAAAAGGCATGAGAAGAGACGAAGGCAGCGCTATGGGGGAGGGGAAGTGATGTGGCTCTAGGACCTGGTTCAGAGGGCATAGGGAATTCAAGGTCCTGCCTGGCTGGTGAGATAAGAGGATTTTGTGTGTGGAGGTGATGTTCAAAGTCAAGTGGCAGCACATTAGAATATCCGGGGAGCTTTTAAAAATACCAGTGCCTGGGCCCTGCGTAAAGAGATGGATTCAGCTAGGGCAAGCAGGGGATTGGAGATGGACAAATTGTTTTTAGAAGTCTCCTTTGTGATTCTAATGAATATCTGGACCAAGAAGTGGGCAAATGCACGCTTTTTCAGCATCTCCTGGGCTCTCCCCTCTTTTGAATCCAAGCCACATATCTTTCAACAGACTTCTCAGTGCTGGGCCTCCTTGTTCTCCCTTTCGTGTGACTGAGTGGTCAGATGACCACGTATATGCCTACAAGGAGAGGCCACCACCTGTTGCTGTAAATCTGGTGCAATTTCATCATCTCTTTGCCACGTGTATTTCTAGTACATCTGAATGGGTAGGCTGTTCAGTTTTCTGCTTTGTAGCAGCTTTTACAATCACAAGGGGATGTGTGCTGTGGAACTGCTGGGGCTTTTGCCCTGTAAATGTAGGCTGGGTGAGTTTATTTATAGGAAATTATGATGATTACCTTTCATTGGTATTGACCAGAGCAGGTTTTCACATGTCTCATCTGTCCTTAATTTGTTGTTGGGGAAAGACATTCAAATAAATCACTTTTATAAAGGCCCAATAAATTCTAACTGCTTTAGAGAAGTTCCCCTATGTGGGGACTTCAGTGAGGTCAGAGGGAATGGTCAGAAATCCCCCCAGAGCGATTAGAAAGCTGGAAAGTCTGGGAGAGAAGAGCTTTGTCGATGTATTTCACAATGCGTGAAGGCGGTGGTCTTCAATCTTGGCTGCACACTAGAATCTTCCAGGGAACTTAAAGGTCAAAAACAAGGACAACAAAAACCCTACATCTCAGGCTGTACCCTGGAATCATTGAATAAGAGTCTCTGGGACATGGGACCTGACATCAGTATTTTTTAAAGCCTCAGATGATTTCGATGTGCAGCCAAGGTTAAGAACCACTGTGTGAGGGGATAAGAGAGGCTTAATAAATAAGAGGGTGACCCAATAAGCTGCAAGGAAGAAAGAAGAGTAAGAAGTCAAGGTTAGAGACGAGTCACATACAGCAGCTTTGGAATGTAATAGTTAAGTCCAGCCAGCTCCAGGAACTCAGCTTAGCCTTAAGAAACTGATGGCCAATCTCCAAACATCCTTGCAATCCCCAGTTCATGAGCCATTTGCATCACGAGGCTCAGGGTCCATGTGAGGGCTAATGATGAGAGCAACACCACGCTTCTTCTGTGCCCCTTGGCTGAGGGAGGAGGGGTGAGGGGACTTCAAGATCGCTCTGATTCCCTAAGCAGCCAATCATCCCAATGGATAACTGCCAAAGAGGGTTAGGAGAGTACGGGGGGAGAGGAGGGTGTGATTGCTCTTTGGGGGTATGGCTGAGAGAGCCCTGGCAGAGGGATCAAGGGACACAGACAAGACACAAATCCATCATCCAAGGTCCTAGTGAACAGGTGTGGTCTGTTTGGTCTGTTTGTAAGCAATCGCCCAGGGACACTTTTAAAAGATGTTTTATTTTGAGATAATTTCGAAGGTACAAAAGAGTTGCAAGATTCCCCTACAAAGAACTCCCACACCATTACCTTGGATTCACTAATTGTTAACTTGTAACCACATTTACATTATCACTTCCCCTCTCTGTCTAGATGTATACATATTTTTCAGAACCTTTGCCCCTAAACACTTTAGCACGAATTTCCTATGAATAAGGACATTTTCTCACATAACCACAGAACTGTGGAAATCAACGAAGACCCACCAAATGAGAAAAGCAAAGTCTATTTATTCTGAGCCGGCTACTGCAAGAGAATCGACCACCATCACTTGAATCTTGGCAGAGACTCAAAGGCAGGCAGAGACATGGAAAAGCTCTATAGTGGAGGAAAGGGAAGGCTTCCAGGGTGGCCTGACTGCAGGCTGTTGGCACGAGGAAGCCGGAGGTGGGCTAACTAGACGTGGGGGATCCATGTCCTTGGTCAAGGGTGCGTGTTTGGCTTTCCCTGGTTGGTCCTAAGTTGGAAGCAGGGACAAAAATCAGGGAAGCTGTCAGTTAGGAATCAAGTCCTAGCCACTCTGGGCCAACTGTTACAGAAGTTATTGTTAGGTTTCCTGGATCGTCACTGTAGATACCAATCTGGCTTCCTGCAAGTCTGACTTATAGGGCTGTTTATTGTAGATAAGGGGTTGATTTCCTGGGCACGTTGCTGTAGGTTGTTGGTCGGAGTTCTGTTTTTATATATGGTCTGGCCACTGTCTGTATATTCAGTCTCACAATATAATGATCAACTTCAGATTTAACTTGGGGGTAAAACACTGTTATCTAGAATGCACTCCATATTCAAATTTTGTCAGTTGCCCTCATCATATCCTTTATAGCAATTTCCCCTCCTGATCCAAAATGCAGCAGAAGATGATGCCCTGCCTTTAGTGGTCATGCCTCTTTAATCCTTTTTAATCTGGAACGGCTCCTCAGCTCTTTTTGATCTTTCACGACACTGACTTCTGGGAAGTACCCAGGCCAGTTGTTTGGGTGGGGGGACCCCTAAAGATACGCATATATCCCAGCTGACTGTGAAAATGTGTCCACAGCCAGGGCCCCTCTGACTCTCGCTCCTCAGGCCTGTCCTAGAGACTCCGGGAATTGTTTGGGTGGATTCAGCTCAGGTAACTGGATCATCAGCCCTTTAGCGAGGACATGGAAAGTCACGTCTCCACGCAGGGCAGAGGAGAAGCTTGTAAACAGAGAGTGGTACCCACGGTCATGTCCTTTAGCAGCTAATCCTTTGCAAGGCCAAGAGCGTTTGTGAAACATGTTTTGGTTCCGTTTGTGGGAATATGTTCTTTCATTATCTCAGCCTTCCCCTGCATTTTGCATAAGTAGGCACTGGGTTTCCCTCCTTCTTACCTCTGCCCTTTGTCTCCTCCCTCCTCCAGTTTCCCATCTCGGCAAAGATGCCAGAAACATTTTCCAGGCCCCGAGGGGAGAAGGTCAGGGTTGCTGTTCCTGCAGGATGGGGGACAGTGACAGCCATTTGTCTCAGGACTGTTGAAATTGGCCTGTTTTTTAAGAACATCAGGGACACAGAGAAGGTTTTGTCTGGGGCCTGAATAGCTTTGGGGGCAGGCCTGCCCCTCTGAAAACATTCACCCCTCAGTCACTCCAAACTACTGTCAAAGAGTGATTTCTGGATCTGTCAACAGGCTGGATCGTAGTTAAAATTCCCTCTCTCTTCACCCCTACTAATACATTGAGCAATAACAAGCTTTTATTTATGGGGAATTAGACTAAAATAAGTGTGCTCTGTTAGCAGTAAGACCGTGGTCTTTGGTGTTTGATTGTTCGGCTTAACCCCTTTCTTTGCCACCTAGCTGTGTGTCCCTGGGTGAAGTGCCTCGCTTCAGGTTCCTCAGCAGTGAAAGCGGTGGAAGAAGTTGTTTTGCAGTGTCACAGTAAGGATTAAATGTCATGATAAGTGAAGGCATTTAGTGCAGTGGTTGGCAAATAATAGGCACTCCTCGAATGTTAATCATCATCACCATGCCTTTGCTTGTCACTTAAGTGGAAAAAGTTAAAACCCATTTGCTAGAACTCATTTTCCATGGCTGTTGTGGAGAGAAAGTTTCGCTGTCACTCAGGTGTGGATTTAGATCCTGGCTGTGCCCGTCATTGGCCGGGTGATGTTGAGCAAGTGAAATATCTTTGAGGTTCATTGTCTCCCATATGAAATGGGGACTGTGTCTTCTTTGCAAAACGATCATGTCTAACAAGAGAACCCAGTACAGTGCCTAGTGCAGAGTGGATGTCAGCCGAGGAAAAAAATGGGACATGGGAAAAATTAGTTTTTTTGTGCTTTGTCCGTGACTTGCTTTTCTTGTGGTGCCTCTGGAATGGGGGTCCAGAGTGTTATGCTTTCCCCTGGTCCGGCAGGGGCCTCCCACCACATTCCTCTCCTTCCTTGAGAAATCCCCATCTTCTAGATCATTCCCTTCTTATCACCCTACTTAAATTACTGGTCTTTTGTGACATCCTCTAGGACCTGTGAGAAAATGGGCAGGCTAAGCCAGGAGACTCATTTGAGCTAAGGGGTAAGTGGCTAATAGTGGATTAATGTGTCGATTTTTTCCCAGGGAATTTAGTTGTATTTTAAACTGAGGCCTTTAATCTTGGAATCCTATCCATTTTAGGATAAGAGAATTTTCCGGGTTTGTACTCCTCATTTTCCTGTGAAGGTAAAGACCCCATAGTTAATAGCAGAACCTGGGGCAGAAGTCAGGTCTTCTGATTTCTAGTCCAGATTTCTTCCTGCGGGAACAGAGTCACGATGAGAAACTTGGGCTTCCAGGTAGCTGAGCTGGGAAAGGAGCTTTGGTTAGCTGGACTGATGCAGTGCCTCCTTCTCCATGATGAGCCAGGGCCAAAGGTTGTGATGTACCTCGAATGTGAACCACCGACCAAAATGTGCCACAGAATCAGCTAGTAATAGCTTGGAGGGGGGAGGGCAGAGGAGGGATGAGTTTCAGATTTCCATTTTTTAATTTAATTTTTGAGGTGGTTTTATTTTTTGGATTAAAAAAAAAAACTTTTGTTCATTTGCACGGGGAAAAATAAATAGATTCTAAGTTACAGGAAAGGTCAGTTTTATTCCAAAATCCAAACATATTCAATTACACCCTCATTAAGAAAGAAATCTCCTCTCTCCAGTAACTGAGTTTTTCTCAGGGGCCCCAGCGGGGTGCCTGGGACTCCTCTGGTCCTCTAAGCGTGCCTGGCAGACAGAAGGGACCATGCATTGCTTTAAACCCTCTCAGCTCATTGCCACTGAGCCTGAAGTTTCAACCGCTAGGTCCCCTAAGGGATTGCTTCTTTGAGGGCCCTCTGAAGTACAAACCTGAAACCCAAAGGCTGGTTATAAAATCATCACGTATCAGTGCGGTAGTGAGGCATGGGAAGGGCCCAGAGGGAATGGAGGTTGGGAAGGGTATGTTTTGATGGAGGCGGTGGGTTGGTTAAAAAAAAGACTGAAGAAAGAGGAGAAAACACTTCTAGAGCTTAAGTTATTTCCTGAATGAGCCACCTCTGGGCAGGGAACCTTAGTTTGGGGAACAGTGGAGGAACAGAAGGCCAATATGAAGGGTGAAGGCAAAGGAAGGAGAGAGGTGTTACTAAGAACAGAGTTGAGAGAAGTTGCTGAAGTGAATTTCACTTCCTTTCTGAGTTGGCTGGCATTGCCTCCATAGTTGAAAGCTCCAGGGTTGTCGCTCTGAGAACTTTCAGATGCCTCCTTACACAGTATTTGCCTTTTTGGGCTGGCTGTGGGAAGAGGTGAAGAGTCCACCAACGTAACTTGCAGAGAGATTTTCCCCTCTCTTTTTCTTGTTCCCAAATAAACCTTCAAGCAAGAAAGAACACACAGACCTTGACCCGATTCATGTCTAACCAAAGCAGGACTGTGGGAGTCCAGTGCCTATAAATCAGCTCTCCTCTCTGAATGCCTCAAAGAAAATCTTCCCCAAGGCAGTCGCCTCAGCCAGAGTTCACACACACTGACCAGCCCTTTGAAATTCTGTCTGCAGATAATGGCAGTCACAGCCCGCCTGTCTTAGAGAATCCTGTTGGCTGCGATATAATCCAGAAGAATCTCCAAGGTGGCTGATGAGATTTGCCTTTTGGAGGGAAAAAATATAATGAGGACTATACCACATTTAACATTGTAGTTTAAAGAGGTCTTTAATCATGCAACCCTAGATATTTCAGGATTTTAAAACTAGGAAGATGATTGTCTTGAAGTTCAATTTAGAAGTGAACTGCGGGTTAATGAGGATTCAAGCACCATCTCTTCTACTAAATTTTTTACTGACATGGACTTTTCTTAACCTTGAGGTCCAATCAGATTTCAGGCTACAAATAGCTAACACTGGATTGTCCAGGGCTCAAGTCAAGGCCTGTTTGGGGACACAGGGTGAGGGAAAGTCTAAGTATATGTGTGTTTTGGTTCTCTAACTTGTGTATCCAAATTGTCATTTTAGTCCATGATATCAGAATCACTTGGGATGCTTGCTTAAAATGTTTGCTTAAAATATTACTAGGCTCTATCCAATCTGACTGGTTCAGAAATCTGTGGGAAAGGTGGCAGCCTAGAACTTTACATTTTACACAATTTCTTCATGTGAATCTAATGCATGCCAAAGGTTGCTTTTAATGAGACTCAGCTCCTAAAATCTCCATTACCTGTTTATCTTCAACCTAAATTTCAAATTCTTGGGAGAGAAAGACTGATTGGCTTCATGTTCCAATGATATGTTGCTGAATAACAAATTACCCCAAACCTTATGGCTTAAACAACAATTCTATCTCATGATTATGAGTTAGGAATTTAGTCAGGGCTCAGCTGGTGGGGCTGATACGGGACTGAAGGACCTACTTCCAGACGGTGCATTCCCATGACTAGCAGGTTGTTCCTAGTTGTCAACTAGGAGTGTAGCCAGATCATCAATGGAGAGAGCTCAGTCTCTTTCATATGGACCTCTCCACGGGACTGTTTGGCTTCCCCACAATACGGTAGCTGGATTCCATGAGCAAACGCTCTGAGGGACTAAGGTGGAAGCTGCAAGCTTCTTTTGACATAGCCTCAGATGTCAGACAGCATCACTCTACCATATACTGTGAGTCAAGAAATTCATAACTACCAACCCAGATTCAAGCATAACAAAACACACCCACCTCGCTGTGAGAAGTAGTATGTGCATAGAGAGCGGAAAGGAACCAAGGGTGGATATCTTTGAAGACTTTCTACTGTACCTTGCTTGGGTCAGTTATCGACTCCTGCACCCATGAGTCATGGACACATGGATGGGGGACATAATACAAATTTAGCCACTGGGAGCTCAACCTGTCATATTGAGGAGGGCACCCATTGAAGGGGGACTTGTTATAAACCTTGCGGGCTCTCTAAGGGATATCTGATGATTATGGAATCTTACAGATCATCTAGCTTGAGCATTTACTCAAATTAGGAACTGCCCTTGGGCATTGGCTATCCAGAAGAGCTAAAGCTCTTCTGACCTTTCCATGAGGCACCCTGTTCCCTTTTCAGACAGTTCTAGCTATGTAAACTGGATTCTGGTTCTCTGTAATACCCATCAATTATCCATTAGAATAACACTCAACTATGGATTGTTTTTCTAGACTGCAAGTTTCCCCACCAGGCTTAAACTCTTTAAGGCCTGGGCCCGTGTATTTTGTGTATCCAATCTCAGTCCCTGGCATACAGTAAGTGCTAAGTAAATGCATGTTGAATGTTCTTTAATGAATAAACACATTTACACTTCCCCATCTACACAGATAGCTAAGTTGACTTTGATGTGGATCTTGAGTTTCTATCTAATAGTTCATCATTGCACTCATATTTTCTCCAAGCAAAAACCACCTGAAGTAAGTTATGGTTAAAATGCAGGTGATAAGTCAAGTGAACACTGTCCTAAATATTAGCAACTAAAGCTAAATTCTTTAAAATCATAGGAGAAATGTTACCATTTTGGAGTCAGGATTGAAACAACCATAAACAAAGGCAGTATGTGCTTTGTTGTTTAGTTTAAAGAAAAAGTCCACAAACTGTGCCCTCCAGTGTCCCAGCCAAATCCTGCCTGCCACCTGTTTTTGTAAGTGAAGTATTACTGAAATACAGCCATGCCCGTTTGTTTCTTTATTGTCTACGACTACTTATGTGCTCCATCAGCAGAGGTGAGTAGTTGTGGCAAACTATGTATCCTCTCAAAGCCTAAAATATTTACTATCTGGCCTTTCACAGAAAACGTTTACCAACCTCCGGTAAAGGGCTTGTCTTACTCCATTTGGTGTCATGAGAAAATACCATAAACTGGGTGACTAATAAGCAACAAACATTTATTTCTCACAGTTCTGGAGGCTGGGAGTCTGCTATTAGGATGCCAGCATGGTTAAGTTAGGGCTGTCTTTCCAGGTTACAGATTTTCATTGTATCTACAGAAGATGGAAATTGGGCTAGACAGTGATGTGGGGTCTCTTTTATAAGACAATCCCATTCATGAGGGCTCCACCCTCAGGACCTCATCACCTCCCAAAGGCCTCACCTTCTAATATTATCACATTGGGTATTAGGATTTCAACATGTGAATTTTGGAGGTGCGGGCAGGGGCATGAACGTTCAGACCATTGTAGGTCTCTTCGTGATCCCCTTGATCTTGGATCTTGGTTATTTTACTTGGAAAGGTTGAAGGAATTTTATCACCACATTTCTACATTTCTAGACTTTTTTCCCAACCGAAAAGAACTCTTCCCCAGCTTGTCTATGGTGGGGTCTCCAGTGATGCTGAACTTTTAGGTAAAAACAAAGTAAGGGTCCTTTACTTGAGCAATTAATAAGAATAGATCATAAACCAGCAAAAGGAGCAGAAGACTTTTAACTTAAGAGAATGGGTTTGGGACCCATCAAATTAAACCCTGTAGTAGACATTTATTGTTCTTTATCTAGGTTGCATTCCTCCTTTCTTTTGGTAATAGCAATTTACTGACTTCTGGGTAATTACCTCTCCCCACTAAGTGTTGTCTTGGTTGACTCAAGGTACCTTGCCCTGCCTACCCAAGGTTAGACATATGATTCCAACTAGGGTTCTTTGACCCAAAGATGGACAGAATGTTGAAATTCACTCATCCTAGTAATGGTGGCCTGCATTACTATCCTTCTCTTCCTGTTGCCTAAAGTCCTGGAGATGCTCTGGTCCCTGCCAGATTTACTAAGCTTTCCTTTAATTCTGTGAGCCACCTGTATTCTTTTGCTACTTCCCTCTCTAATTAAAATTAGTCAAATTCTATTTCTTATAACCAAAGACCCTAAATGATACAAATACATAGTAATAATGAGCATATGAAAAAAAGAAATGTTCCAAGAAATACAAATCAAAATAAAAATTTATAGCCTATAAAATTAAAAGAGATTCAAGCAATGATGATATCCAGTTGTATCAAGGATGTAGTGAGATAGGCATTCACACAAATTTCTCTGAGATTGTTAATTGGTGTTTCCTTTTTGGCAATTATTTTTTATAATATGTGTCAAGAGGATTAAAAAAGTTTATAACTTTTGACCTAGCAATCCTGCCTCTAGGCATTTGTGCCAACAAAAGAAAAAGAGATGGAGATACAGATTTATGTAGAAAGTGTTCAGTGTTACTTATAGTAACAAGAAAGAG
Organism: Mirounga angustirostris; assembly: GCF_029215605.1. Taxonomy (NCBI): domain Eukaryota; kingdom Metazoa; phylum Chordata; class Mammalia; order Carnivora; family Phocidae; genus Mirounga; species Mirounga angustirostris. The sequence continues at coordinate 16,784,160 of NW_026991712.1, read as the reverse complement.
GAATTTACTTAAATATTCAATATATTAGGAGGATGGTCAAGTAAATGAAGGAGATGGTATTATGTTGTAGTTAAAAGTATGGGCTCTGGAGTTGGTCAACCTGGCTTTAAGTCTGATTTTGTACCTGACCAGCTGTGAAGCCTTGGGCCAATTGCTTAGACTTTCATCTGTAAAATGTAAATAAAATGATATATCTAACTGTGGTAGCTGGCCTTCCAAGATGGTCCCCATTGACAGCTGCTTCCTGGTATTCATGTCCTTGTGTAGTTCCCTCTCACATTGGACAGGCTGGCCTGTGTAACTAGTAAGATATTGTGAAAATGATAGAATGTTATATCTGAGTCCAGGCCATAAAAGATATGTGGCTTCCATCTTGCTCTCTTTTGGTTTACCTGCTCTGGGGAAATTCAGTCACCATATTGGGAGAGCACTTAAGCAACCCTATGGAAAGGTCCATGTGACAAGGATCTGAGGCCTTCTGCCAACATCCATGTGAGTGAGCTGTCTTGGAAGTGGATGCTTCAGCCTTGGTCAAATCTTCAGATAAAACATGTTGGATAACTGGCTGACATCTTGATTGCAATTTCATGAGAGACCTCTAGCCAGAACCACTCAACTGAGTTACTCGCAAATCCCTGGCCCACAGAAACTCCATGAAATAGCAAATGTTTATTGTTATTTTAAGTCACTAAGTCTTGGAGTAATTGTTATGCAGCAATAAATAACAGTTAACTTCACTGAGTCTCAGTCTATTCATTTGATGAATGGGGACAATACTGCCTGCCCTAGCTTTTTGTACAGAACAAATATGATTAGTGAAAAATTATAGGTCTACCATCCTTATCTGAAATCTTAGGTGCAAGATATGTTTGGGTATTAAGAATTTTTTAGCTTTTATTAAAGTAATAAGATGCATAATATACTGTATATTTTGAAATGCCCCATTGGGGTCTAATTCAGTACCTCATAATCAAACAGTAATATTCTGGCATGAAAATGTATGAGTATGCACCTGAAATAGATAAATAAAGACTAAAAATAGTCTCATGTCAGTTTTTGCTGTCAGGATTTGCTGCCAAATAAATTTGCTGCCAATATACAAAAGGAGCAAAGAAGCAAAATTGGTTTTCAGAGCTTTTTGGATTTCAGAATTGTGGTCGGAGATTGTGGATTTGTATGGTTTTTATCATCCCAGGTTGATTTCTTTCCAAACACTAGCTCCTTATCTTATCTAGTTAGTCTCTGGTTATCTTTCTCCATTTATTTAGATTAATGAGGAAGAGAGCAATGTGGCCTCCATTACTCGTTGGAAACCCAAAGGTTGACGCACTGAAAAAACCAGAGTTCCAACAAAAGGATCTTTCCCCTTATGAATTTAGTTCTCATTTCTGGGTGAACACCTGATAGTCATGACCCCAGAGGAGACCAGTGAATCATCCAGTCATGGGGTTTAGAGATGATTCAGCAAGATTGAAGTGGTATCAGGAGTGCTTTTGGCTGAAGATCTGGAAGGTACTGATTACACATCCAATTATGCAACTAGTCCTGAGGCTCACATTGTGGTACAACCTGATTCTCACCCAAACTAAGCATAAAACAGGGCCTTCACCTGGTAGGGCATGATCTCCTGCCCTGGGAGATCTCAGGCCCTGGAAGTCCAGGGAAATTGTTCCTGCCAAGATGGGTCTCTTCCCTGTCTGCAGAGAATGGAAGATGGACTGAGGGCCAGCTCTGTGCATTTTTACCCTCTCAATATCATCCTCTTCCTCTGAAGCAAGGTTAGGGGTGATTTGGGAGAGTCAGAAACAATTCCCTTGTCATATCTTCTTGAAGTATTGTCTACCTTCATGGTATAAGGGGGGTACTTCTCTGTGCTGAATCAATTCCTAATGTCCAACATTCAGTAATTAGGGACTCATTCAAATGCAATAAGACTCCCCCCCCCCCCCCCCCCCGGTTCTTGTAGGCAGGATAAGGTACTAAAATTAGAAATCATGAGCTTGGGCTCAAACCCCATTTCTGCTGTTGACCATGAACCTGGCCAAGTCATTTTATCTTTCTGAGCTTCATTTTTATCAATCAAGTGGGGGGATAAAAAGGAAGGGGCTCCATTAGCTTTAATATTCTACAGTTATCTTTGAAAAGCTACCTGTGAATTCCTTCCATTAACTCTCCATTTATCCAACAAATATTTGTTGAATACTTACTAGGCCTTGAAGATACACTGCCCCTGTTGTTAGTTTATATCTTAATATGATAAGACAGAAAACATAATTCTTAAAAGAGGAAGTGGATGTAGTGATAAGTGCTATGAGTAAAATAAAGCAAGGTAAGGGACAGAGAGTGAATGTGGGGTGGGTGTGGGAGAGTATCCATGACTATACTAGACAGTGGTCAGGGAAGGATTCTTGAGGGAGGTGGCACTTGAGAAGAAACCTGATAATCACTTGTTAATATTTGTTGAATATATGAATGAACAAGAAGGAGATAGTCATGGGACTATTTGGAGGAGGAACATTCTAGGCAGAGGAAACAGCCAATGTAAAGATCTTCAGTTGGCAATGACCTTGGCATATTTGAAGACTAGAGAAAGCATAGTGAGTAGAATGGTGGTCAGCAAGAAAGCCAAGGTAACCAGGGTCTTGTAGGTCAGGTTAAAGAGCTGGGTTTTATTCTGAGTGCAAAGGGAACCATTGGCAGAGTAACATAACCTGATTTACACTTTAAAAATATCATTCTGCAATGTGATACAACTTTCCACCCACCAGAATGGCAAACATGAAAAAGACAGACAATACTGAGTGTTGTTGAAGATGTGCAGCAGCTGGAATTCTCATACACTGCTGGTGGGAGCAGAGATTGGTACAAGAAGTTTGGAAACTTATTGGCCATACCTATAAAGCTGAACATACGCACACCCTGTGACTCCGCAATTTCATTCCTAGTTACAAATCTCAACAGGTAAGTGTACATATATTCACCAAAAGATATGCACAAGATCAGTTCATAATAGCTTCAAATGGGAAACTATACAAATGCCCATCAAGAGTAAAACAGAAATGTGAATTGTGGTATCATTGTAGGGTTGAATACTATAAACATCAAGAATGGGCAAACTATAACTACCCATAACCACATGGATGAATTTCACAAAGTTAACGTTGAGCAAAAGAAGCTGTACTGAACAGTTCAAACTATCCAGTCCCATATATATGAACTTCACAAACAGGCACAACTAATCTGAGGTGTTGGAAGTTCAAGTTGTGGTTCTTTTGGAGAGTCTAATGACTGGTAGAGGTGTGAAGGGGCCTTTGGGGTGCTGTAATGTCTTGTTTCCTGACCTGGATGTTGGTTATAATGAATGTATTCGGTATCTTTCTCCAGTTAACCCTGTACTCTTGATTCCCGAGGCGAAATGGATCTTGAGCCCAGAGGGGTGGAATGAAGAATGTGGGAGGATCTATGGCCACCATAGAGCAATGTCTGCTTTTCCATTTACAGCTGCAATTTTCTCAAGTGTGTTGGGCAAATGAGATTCATCCATTTTATAGGCAAGGACATGGTAGCTTAGTGACCTACTCAAGATCCCTCTTTCTATAGGGAGAGCTGAACCTCAAATCCAGGTCCTTAGATGCTTTTCATGAGGCCCACTGCTGTTTCCATTTCTCCATATTGCCTCTCTGGATTGGACCAACTGGTCTCTTAGGCCTCCTTCCAACTCCATGACTCAGAAATGTTACATTTGCATTTGAGAATTTGAATCTTGAAACTAATCTAAGAAAGTACAGTGCTTCGACCATTATGTTTATTTATAGAGCCTTATATCTAAATTTTTTTAAAGCAATGTTTTTGATTAAGGGGATAAAAATATTATAAGTGAAAAAAAAAGGTGGAGATATCTGTTAAACTCTGAGGGAAGAAACGATGGTTTTCATTGTTAGATTTTTCTCAGTCCCACTGCATGGACATATGGAATTGTGTGTGACACATTTTTGCTTTAACCACAAAATTTCATGAATTTTCAGTCACTGAATAATGAAATGAATCATCATTCTAGATGAAAAGGAGGAAATTTTGAGGGCAAAGTATTTCCCTGCAGACATTTTGAGAAACTAAGGCTTGACCACATTCACTGGAACGGAGCATTTCTGCGGTAAGTGTCCTATGCCTTTGGTATGGAAGAGCATGTCATGGGGTCCCCATAGGATGAAGAGCTAGTGGCCATGTATCTGAGATCTTTTTAGTCTTGTTTTCTATATATCTACAGCTGTAGCTAATAGCTGAACATTGTTTGTTAACAGGCAAGTAAGAGAGTTTTCTTTTTGGCCAGCTGGACAGGGAGTGTGGGGCAGCAAGGAGAATAGCATTTACTGAGTCCCTATTGGGTGGGCCCTCTGCTACCATTTTATTTGTTACCTGGTCAAGTGGAGGCTGTTTATTCTTCCACATGTAAGGACCTCATAAATATGGAAGTGAAACTTTAAGGTTTTTGAGGTGGGAAACCACTGAAAGGATTTAAGCAAGGAAGAGATCTGGCCAGGATTATCTTTTAGAAAGATAAATGGATCTATTGCTTCCCCAGTCCCTGCTAGGATTGCCCCTAGCGGGGGACAGTTTGTTAGAAGAGGAGACTTGGGAGCCAGAAAGAGTGGTTAGGGGGCCTCTTCTATAGTCTGGTGAGAGATCATTGCATTCTCATGCAACATACCCATGAAGCTTTATCACCTCCTCCCTTCCATCCTTCCTTCTATCATTGTCATTTACAATGCTATTGTAAATGTAAATTTTAAGTGTTATTGACATTTAAAATGTCATCATACATTTTACTTCTACATCTGTTATAACCCCCACCATTCATAGTTGCTACTTTTGCTTTAGACATTTAAATGGTTGTCTTGGGTGCTTCCCCCTCATCAAGCCCCGAGAAGGAGGAAAATATCATAATGCCTAAAATATAATTTGGCAACCACGTCCTAGTGGGGTTGAGTGACTCACCTAGGATTTTCTTTCATGTGGGAAGATCTGGAGGGTGACTGCTCAGGATTCTGTGTCTCATCATCATGTCCACTGAGGAGATGGGTTAAGGGCAAGTGCCCCACATCCTCTCTGTTGGACACAGAGATGTGAAGACCGGGAAACTGGGGACATTGTCCATCATGGATCCCTAGAGGGAGGGACAGAGGGGAGATGAGGGATTAACCTGGTCCCAATCTGCCTTGTGAAAGAGTTGGGTGGTGGAGGAACCGGCATGCGTAGCAAAACCTTGGACACCTTTATTTCTTCTAACATTCTCATTTTACGGGTGGGACCATGAAGGACCAGAGACAGGAAGTACGTGATAATAGTAATTGTTATAAATTGTTGAGTGCTGGCTTCTTCATGAACGTGCCCTCTTTCAGTCCTTGGGGCAATCCTATGAGGGAATGTATTAATTTCCTGGGGACGCTGTAACAAATTAGCACCAACTTGGTGGCCTAAAACACCAGGAATTTATTCCCTCATAGTTCTGGAAGCCAAGGTGTTGGCAGGGCTGCCCACCCTCCGGAGGCTGTAGGGGAGAATTCCCTTCCCTGCCTCTCCCTTGGCTTGTGGGGCTGCTGAATTGCATGCTTTGCCCTGGTCTTCACATGGCCTTCTCCTATGCATCTCAGATCTCCTTCAGCCTTTTGCTGATACAGACACTTGTCCTTGGATTTAGGGTCTGCCCAGATAATCAAGGATTATCCCATCTTGAGATCCCCTGCCTGGCTACATTTGCAACGACCCTTTTTCCAAATAAGGCTATATCTTTAGGGAGGGGGCCACTATTCAACCCACTACAGAGTAATAGAATCATCATCTCTAGTTTACCAATAAGAACACTGATGCTCAGAGAGGTTGAGAGAACTTCCTAAGGCCACACAGCCTGCGGATGGCAGAGGTGGGCTCCAGAGCCATTGCTCTTTGCAGTGCTCTGTATTTCATAACAATACTAATGATGGCAAACTCACAAATAGCACTTACGTACATTAATTCAGTTCTCTCAAAAACCCTATGAAGAGGCAGATGTTACCATAATCTGCACAATCTGCATTTTAGAGATGAGGAAACTGAGGAACAGAGAGGTTGGTTAAATTTCCCTGGGCAACACAGCCAGTGACTTGCCGAACCAGGCTGAAACCCAGACATGTTGGCTCAGTCTCTGTTCTCATCCACTCACATCTCCCTCACAGGTTCCTCCACTGACATGAAAGGTCACTGTACAGCCATTGTTAGACATGTTTTCAGTGATGGCCTGGGAGTTTTAAGAGGGGCTCTGAAATATGGGTCCCTAAGATCTAGTGGGTGAGACAGACTGTAAGCAAGATTGTAGATCCCTGGGACTTGTACAAACCCCCAGGGCAAGTAGCATTCTTCTGTGACTCCGGAGGGTGGGAACTCTGGGCAAACTTCCCCTTTCTTCGGTTTTGTACTTCTCTGCTGATGGCAAAGGTGCCCTGTGGGTCAGCCAGGCTAGCAGCTGTTCTCTCTCTCTTCCTCGCTCTCCTCCTCACCTTTTCCCATGTCCAATTAGTGCCTGTGGATTTGCCTCCTTGTTTCCTGTGTCCTCCCTTCCCTTTATACCTCACTCTTATATTAGTGGTCATACCTCATTATCCCTCCTAGGGATGGGAATAGCTTCCCATCTGAACTCTCCAGAGTACTCTATGCTTGCTCTGGCTGCCTGCAGAGTGATCTTGCTACAACACTCACCTGGATAAAGACCACTGTGCCCTCCCATGCCAGTCAACCCCTTCTCCATTATTCTCCTCTTCTCCCATGCCATTCCAAAAACTTACCTTCTCTCTCCTTTGTGCTCATCCTAAATGCCTGGATTGCCATTCATCCAACAAATCTTTGTTGATTGCCTTCTCTGTGTCAGGTGCCAGGGAAACAGATGCGAACAGGGCAGCCATGTTCTCTGTTCTCGGGGAACTTCCATTTGGGTGGGAGTGTCAACTAAATGAACTCAGGAAAGCAAATAAAGCAATAAATAATTATGATAAAAGGTATGAAGGGAAGACACAAGGAGCGAGAGAGAACAACATAGTGGGTGGGGTGGGGGGTCCATTAGGGTGGTCAGAAAGGGTGCTGAGGAGGTGCCAGAAGGTTCTTGTGTTTACTGAGCTAGGTAATTCAGTGCTTAATAAACGAGCAAATCCATTAGCAGTCTCAGTTTTGCTCTTCAGATAAGTAAGTCAAATAAATCCATACTCCAAGTGGGGATGAATTCCCTTTTTTTCTCAAATACTTGACAAAAGATAAACGTCTCAGAGACTCTGCTAATGAATTCTGCTATTTTTCTCCTTGGTCTTATCTTGAGTGTAGATGTCTCCACATTGCTTCCCTTCCAACCCCTTTTGGAAGGTTCTGATTTTTACAGTTGTTCTGAGGTGGCCCTCTTGTCTCTGAATGTGTGCAGGGCTGATGGGACTGTTGGGGACACTGCAAAGACAACCTCTGAGTGGGAATAGGACAGACCTGTCTGCATCTTCCCAACTTAGAAACACCTCGGACTCCTGAGTCCCTGTCTGTGTCCTCCAAGCACCATTTTTCTGGACCGCTGGCTTGTTATGGGAGCGTTACCAGGGAATTCTGGATTACAGGCCCTGGAATCCTAATTAAATCAAATCAGTGAAATCAGGAGGAAGAGAGACTCACGGGTATCTTTAGGGAAAACAAAGACCAAATTCCCCACATGAAGAGAATAACGTGGCATTTGAACAGGAGCCTAGAATTCCTATAAGACTGCGTGGAAGCTGACATTTCAGAAGCCAGACTCCCTTCCCCCCCAGAATCCTCAGCATTGGATTCACTCTCATGACGTCACCCCAAAGGCTTATGTTGGCAAGATCAAGAATAGGACATAACCGGTGACATTGTGTTAACAGATTAGTTCTCTTGCATAATTTCTTATGCCTGACCCTAATTCCTTCTTGATGGGCATTTGGCGGATATTGCTCACCCTGGCCTCTTGGGAAGCTGCTCGGAAGCTGTGTCTTGTATACATAGGCCTTGGGGTCCATTAGATGTTTGCTAGCCCCTGAGAAATGGTTGAGTTGAGTTTAGTGCACATTTACTGAGTATCTTTGCAGTGCCAGGCCCTGCGGGGCTGGAGTGGGGACACAGAGATGAAAGACACAGTCCCCGCCCAGGAGATGCCCTGATGAAATGGGGAGAGGAGGAGGAGTCCGTGCCATGTGGCTCCGCCTGGGGCGGGGGGGGGGGTGCCTTCCTGTGGGAGATGGCATCTGCGATGGGCCGAATAATGCCTCCCCACAAATGCATGGCCACCTGGATCCCAGACTGTGACCTTATTTGGAAATAGGGTCTTTCAAGATGTAATTAAGGTGAGGATCAAGACGAGATCCTGCTAGTTTAGGGTGGGCCCTAAGTCCAAGAAGAGACAGAAGAGGACACACTTGGAAGAAGGCCATGTGATCCTGGAGGCAGATTCTGGGGTGATGGAGCTCGAAGGTAAAGAATGACAGTTTGTCTGATAATGAAGCTCTTCTTTGCACCCAGAGCAGCCCATATGCTCCAGCGATGTTTAGGGCCCATTCACTTGTGTATCTGCTCATTCATCCTGCAAACGGGTCAGCACCGTCTGTGTGCCAAGTACTGACTGAACTTGGCCTAGAGGTTCATAGGGACCAAGACTCTGTGGGCTCCCATGAAGAGCTCCCCTTCCAGTTCCGGTAACAAGTCTCTACAGTGCTACAAAGTGGAAGGAGTTGGAACAAAGGGAGGGAGGGGGCAGGGTGTAGAAAGGTTGGAGAAGGCTCCACGGAAGAGGTGAAGGCCGAGTAAGAGTTCAGTAGGCAGGGCAGGGAAAGGCATCATGGCCGAGGGAATAGCGTGTTGGAGTGAGGCAGGGTTGTGTCAGTCAGACATCCTGAGAAGGACAAAGAGTAAGACCCGTCACAGTCCTTGTCCTCTGGGACCCTGCAGATTTTTGTTATAGGCGGCGAAGGTAAATTCAGCCACTTTCTTCTTGCGGACGCTGTTTTCTCTTCTGGCTCCTCTCCTGCTCACTGGTTTATGTTGGGACAGTGTGTTTGACGTTTTTGTTAGTGTTTTCTTGCTTAGCTCTTACTCCACTTCATTTTTGCCCCTTCCCTTGTTGCCTGTTGAGATGATCAGTCAGGCTATCTGACATTTTTTACTTAAAATGTTTCAGTTTAACCGCTGCCGGCTAAATATACTTTGACCTCAGCTCTGGACTGGTTCTCTACTCAAACAGTGAGATGAAGAGATGAAGGAAGCCTCGTGCCAAAACCTTCTCTCTCTTTCTTTTTGGACTGAGATTATCCTCAGCAGATTGGAAAGCACCCGTTATGGCCCGAGGGGCGTTTTGCAACCCAGTTCAGATATGGGGTTTGGCCGGGCGGATGCCCAGGTATGTGAATGCACCTGCCACGGTGTCTTACCTGACGCACGAAGCTGGCCCGCCATGTGTGTCCGAATGTGTCCGGCCCCGGTGCCATCTTCATAAACTCAAGGGGACAGTTTACTTAGTTCTTCTGTGCCCCAGCGAGACTTGGACAAGCTCCGAGTAGCCACAGACTCGGGCGGCTTATTACATTTTGGATTTAGACGAAGGGGAAGGAAAGTGGAGACATTAGCAAGTCTCTGACAGAAGGAATTTTGGAGGCCGCAGAAGGAGTTTATGGATGGCAAGACTCCCACTTCCAATTCCAGGCAAATGGGACCCTCTGGGATAAGCTCTCACCCTCCAGGCTTGACCTCGGTGGGCCATACTACTTCTTCCCCAGGGTGGGAAAGGGGAAGGGGAGAAGGACACAGGGATCCCTGAGCAGAGGATCTGAGGTGCTTACAGCAGGGACTATCCACAGTGACGTGGGAGTTTGAGATGGAGAGGGGAGCAGAAAAGGCAGGGCCACAGACAGGCGGCTGCTGGTGGCAAAGGCCCTGGGGGCTGGAGAAGGGATTGGGGGCTCTATGCAAAGGTCTCTGGGAAGCTGTAAAGTCATTTTAAGCAGGAGAGGAATATGAGCAGGGCTGTGTTTTAAAAAGATTAGCCTGGCTGTTGTTCAAGGAAGGATCAGAGGTGGGCAGGAGTAGAAGCAGCAAGGGCCACTTAGGAGGCTGGCCAGTGATGACAGCGCAGTGAAGACGGGGGGACCGAGGTGTCTGCGGTCCCTGACATGGACGCAGTGAGGAGTGGCATCTCTGAGCAGAGACCCGAGGGAGGGAAGGGGGGAAGCCCGCGGGTGCGGCATCTGGGCCAAGCGCGTTGCAGTACAGGGCACGGTGCGTGTGACACAGATGTGCGAGCCCAGAGGCCAGTGTGGCCGACGCTGGGTGGGGGGACTCATTGGGAGGTGAGAGCAGAAGGGGAACAGCGTGAGGGGGGGAGCAATCTTGCAGGTCTCTGGAAGGCATCGGAGAAAGCTGGGAAGGCTTTGGAGAGGGTTTTTTTTTTTTTTTAATTAAAAAAATGTTTTATTACCTTTTTTTACTTTATTATTATTTTTTAAAATTTTATTTATTTATTTGACAGAGAGAGACACAGCGAGAGAGGGAACACAAGCAGGGGGCGTGGGGAGAGGGAGAAGCAGGCTTCCCGCGAAGCAGGGAGCCCAGCACGGGGCTCGATCTCATGACGCTGGGATCATGATTTGAGCCAAAGGCAGATGCTTAACGACTGAGCCACCCAGGTGCCCCTACTTTTTTTTACTTTAATTCCAGTATAAGCTCTGGAGAGTTTTCAACAGGGGAGTGACCTCTTCTGACTTATATGTTTGTGAAAGACGCCCCAAGCCGCTGGGTGGAGAGAGATCTGGGGGCGATTCGTGGTGGAAGCCGAGATGGGTGCAGATGATGCATGATGGCAGTTTGGACCAGAGTAAGAGCCGCGGCTGGGGGGGCGGCTGGCGGGGGGGGGGGGGGCGACTGGGGGGGGCCCGCCCTAACCGAACCGAGTGGGTGGTGAGGGAGAAGAGCCAAGAGCGGCGGCGTCCAAGGCTTCGGGCCCAAGAAGGTGGGATACAGGTGTTTCCCTCTGCCAGGCTGGGGAAGCCTACTACGGGAGGAGTCGGTTTGGTGAGGAAAAAGTGACCGGGAACATGTCGACTTTGAGGTATTTGACATCCACTTGGAAACATGGAGCGAGCAGTGGAGTCTGGAAGTGGAGAACAGTGGGGAGTCGGCAGCGCGGCAGGAAGGAAAAGCCATGCACGAGGGGGCTTGCTCTCCACAACCCCCACCCCAGATGCACAAAAGACCTAAGGGCTGAGCCCTGGAGGGGGTGGTGGGCACCACCATTTACTAGTTGGGAAAGAAAGAGACAAGAATGAAGTGCAGGGAGTAGGAAGAGAGGGTGAGCGGTATCCCAGAAGCAGAGTGAGGAAGGCCTTTCAAGATGGAGGGAGGGTCATCTGTGTGGTAGGCTGCTGACTGGTCGAGTCAGCTGAGAAATCAAAATGCACTGCGTTTTAGGCACTGGAGGTGTCACTGGTTACCTATTGCAGGGAGAGGTGGGCTCGAGAGCCTGAACAGAGAGGTTCAAAGAGAATAGGTTGTAGTAAGAGGCCAGCCAACCGCTGAGGTGACAGCATCCAGGATGAGGAGCAGGGGCTGACAATCTGGGCAGGGTGTCTAGACCATAGCCACATGGTCTGGGGAGCAGGGCAGAGCTTTGGACCCCAGCAGGAGAAACTGAAGTGCAAAGAATATAAATTGGGAAGAAAGGAAAAGTCCAGAACATGAACCTGGAGAGCTGGGTGGCGAGGAAGGCTCCAGCTTGAGGGCACTCTGGTGCCAGGCTCAGGGTTGTGAGACTCATTCTAGATGCTTCCATTGCTGGAGAGAAGACTGCCAGGTGATTATAATGTGCCACCATCTTCCGTTTATTCCTGAGCGTGGGACTGAGCCAGCTTGGGAGGCACTTTGAGACCAAGAGGGCTGTGGGGGTATTCAGCTCTGGCATGGAGAGGGCAATAATTGCTGGGATCTCTGAAGGAATTTGTTGGCTTTCCTCAGAAGAATGATTCTCATAACATTTACCAAAATGAAAATCCTGATTAATTCTGCAGGTTTATAGCTCCCCAGAGGCTGGAGAAAAACATCATTTGGCACAAGAAACAAACTTTATTCTGGCTGCATAGATAATTTTGCAAACACTAGATACTGCATTGCACACATTATCCTGGAATTCCAATTCACTACATCCATAGAAGGCAAAGAAAACGGTCATGGCCAATTTCTCACACTGACACCTGGGCCCTGTGCTTCCAGGGACGCCTTTTGTTCTGGATTTCCACGATGCCCTGGGCAGATGTGGTTTTGGTCAGTCCAGCAGTTCTTTTCTTTGGGAAACTGCTTCTATCTCATGATGTGCAGTTTGGATGCGCTGTCAATGATAATAGTCAACCTGACCTCTTCCTGTAGGGACGTGCTCCGGGATTACACAGTTGTAGTAGCTCAAGCCCTGGAAATAGTGATTGGCTCAAGAGGAAGGCATGGAATTAAGAAACGGCCAATTAGGATTATTTTCAGGGTTAATATATAGATAATGGTGAAGTTCTGTCTTGAAGATGCAACTTCAGAAAACATTGAGTCTGAGTTTATCAGTTGCCATTGTCTTCATACTTTGTGGATAAAGAAGCTTGTTTGTAGCATGAAGTCTAACAGAGATGAGGTAGAGAAGGAGGGTAAGTGGGGGGAGGAGGGGAGAGACAGAGGGAGACAGGGTGGAAGTGTGGAGAGCCAGAGAGATACAGGGCGTTCTGTCAACAATATGCCTGGTTCCAGGCCTCCAGGCTCTGGAACTTTTGGTCCTGTGGGCACTCCCTGCATCCTTTTGGGGTTACGCTCCTTTGAGTTGGGTTTCTATCTCTTACAACAGAAAGCATCTTGACTAAGACCCATGGTTTCTCGACAACTTCATGGGAAGGTGGGGGTGTGGGGTATGCACTGGAGAGTGAGGAAGGCGTGGTCAAAGAGTTTGTGAGGCAGCTGTCCCTGGGATGTCCAGGTGTCTGTCTCGGGGTCGTAGCAGTCAAAGGAGGCCAAGTCCTCGATGCTGCAGTCCGTGGTCAGCCGCCGCCCGCCCGTCACATAGAGCTTGTTCCCCATCACCGTGGCCCCGTGGTGCATCCTCCGGTCTTTCATGTCCGCACACTTGACAAATTTGTTGGACTGAGGGTCATAAGCAAGAATCCTCCTTGTGTAACCTGAAAACCAATGGCATACCAGCAAGCTCAGCATTGCTCATTTGGGACTGGAAGTCTGCAGTCTGGAAACATGTCTGATCTTTGCCATTGCCCAGTACAAAGGCTGGACTCTGAACTGAGGTGTAGAATGTTTTGGTAACCTGCCCAAGGTCCAGTGTGTGGCAGAGCTGGGGTTTAGACTCAGATCTGTCTGATTCTGGCCCCTGAATCCTTAACCTCAAGTTAAGGCAGCATTAGATTGGGAGAAGCCTCTGGATTCTAGCAGCTTTCTCTGTCTCATTGGCTTTTTCATCTCTCTCACATGCCCCTCTCCCCCCAAGAGCCTTAACAGTCCAGCAAAGGAGCCTTGGGAATTCAGGAACCGTTCCCACAACGGCCTTATCTGGTCCCCACCACTTCCCACTTTCAGGATCCCCGTTTTACAGATGTGCAAACAGAGGCACAGAAAAAGATTCATAACTCGCCAAAGAGTATACAGCCAGTGACAGAGTCAGGATTTGAACCCAGGTTTGACCCTAAAATCAGTCCTCTTAACCAAGACACTATACTGCAATCGCAGAGAAATGATCCATTAGTGACTAATATTATTAACAGTAGCAAACATTTTTTGAGTCTTTGCCAGGTATCTGGGATAGTGCTAAGTGCTTTCGATATGCGAGCACATTTTATTATCACAACAATTCCGTGAAATAGGTATTATTTCATTCCTTGTTTACAGATGAAGACAGGGAGAAACTTCTGGATGAGAAAAGAACTTTGTCAAGTCATCCACACTCCCCTAGTTGGATGGATGTGCTCTTAAAAACACTGTTTTGTAGAACAACATCTGTCTATTAGTGACCCTTTTTCCATGGGAGATGCCAAGTTTGTGTCCAGCCTAGCGATCCTCTGTTCAAACTCACCTCCTACGATAACAATCCGTTCCCCAAGCACCACTGCAGGGGCACATACATTCTTGATCATTCTCGTCTCCATTTTGAACCATGTGTTTCTGGAAATGTGATAAACCTGAGGGAGAAATACGATCATGGTGCTGCATTTTAAAGTGATAATTTTTAAAAGATAGAAGTAGTATTTAAGAGATTGAAATAGGATTCTTTTTCTTTTCACTTTTTATAATGTAGGCAGGTGTATTATTATCAATAAAATGTAATTAAATAACAGAAAGTATGTATTACTAGAAATTGGTCTTTATGTGACCCCCATGAGATCCTTGGTTCTGTCTCTATAGAATGGACCAAGAGTTACTAACGCATTGAGGTATGTGTTTGCTTACCTTGCTCGGAACATTTTTTTCTTTTAATGGGAAATGGAGCAACTTGGGTATTCATAAAACCAATGATTTTTCAATCATTTCTATTTCCGGCTCATGTTTAAATTTCTAAATGTTCCAGTGTATCAGAGAGGGCTTTAGAGCCAAGAATACATTTGGGGCTAAGTGAGGAAGGCTTTTGAACAGTTCATGCCTGAAAATCATTAGAATCATAGAGGAAGTATGAGAAAAGAGAACGAGCAAAGAGTTGGGGCAGGGCTTCTTGGCCATGGTCTGAAATAGTCACAAAGCATGATTCCCAGAACATGTCCCCTTCAGTTTAAATAAAGTTCAAATATCAAATATAAATTAGTTCATTACTAGCAAAATTTAGCATGAGAGATTTAGGATGGACTTCATATAAGAAAAGAAGGGGCAAAACATTTATTTACCAAAGAAAATGGCAATTCTTTCTATATAAAATTTAATTGCTACTGTATGAAGGACTCTATTTTTTATAATTTTACCAAATTTGATCTTCACAACCATCCTATGAAGTAGGTACCATTACTTGCCCACATCTTTCACATTAGATCATTGAGGCTCAGAGAGGTTAAGTGACATGCCCAAAGTCACACAGCTAGATGGAATGGAAGAGCTGGTCTGGTTGAGCCCAGAGTCCAAGTTCTTAACCACTGTACTCCTGACTCTGCCTGAGGCTGTATAGGGGTGGCCTTTTTTGTTGGAGCGGTTTGAGACTGGAGACCTCTTGAGGTCTCTCCATTCTTGAAGTTGGTGAAGCCTAGACGAGGCCATGTGCTAGAGATGGGGGCAATCTCAATGGCTGTTAAGCCTCACTGTTTCATCTGAAAATACATAGATGACACTAGAAAGTGGGATCCTTGGAGTAAAAGTAAACACTGAATGAGTAATTGCCTCCTGGCTTTCTGTTCTTTGTCAGCAAACTTGGAGTATGGTTTTAAAGATAGATTAAACATCTGCACACAATCCTCGTAATGCCCCCAGAGAGGTTGGGGCAAGGATAACAAAGATGGTGCTTGACCAGTGGAGGAAGTGATGCTTTGTTATGATGAAGGATTTGCTCAATGCCATCCAGAAACAGAGGGAGAAAAAAGGCCAGGGAGAAAGGTACACATACACACATAAATTGCACAGTGACACCACTGTTCAATAGTTCCTAAAAGAATGCATGCATGCAGAAGAACCATCCTGTAAAGAAAACTGAATCTATGCCAGAAAATCCGACCTACTCCATCAAGCAACCCCCAAGCTTTGATCTCATGCTATAGTTGAATGAGTAAAATTACTGTTTCAAAGCTAAGGCTAAGTAGACAAGAAAAGCTTACATGAATGCTTTTCCCCTTTTCCCCTTCTCACCACTGCAGCGTAAGAGGATTACTCACATGTTAGTGGGTTTTTTTCTGCCTTTGCAAGCATCTTGTTTGATGGTACTGTGCATTTCTTGATATGCCAGCTTAAAAGCTTTTCTGAGCTTTGTATTTATTCTTAGGAAATCAATAAAAATTTTGCAATGTGAAGTCGTTAGCATATTTGTTGACTTCATTTTGAAAAGTATTTTTTTTTAAAGAGGGAGGGGTTCTAGCTTTACATAGGAGCCCTTTGTTACAACTGCATTGTGTGGCCAGAGCTTGGTGGGGAGCAGAACACGTCTCTTTTGGCTCAAATAAATGAGCGGGATTTGGAATAGAATCCAAATCTGCCTAGATGGTCAGAGAAGAGCTGAAAATATGGGCTGGGGAAGTGAAGGCATTAACAAACAAGGATTAAATTGAAGCTTGTTACTTTTCTCCATCTCCACTGGCACCAACTTAGCCCAAGCCACCTGGCTGGACCTCTAGAACAGTCCCCCAACTCTCCTCCCTTTGTTCACTCAGGCCCCACCAATCCCTTCTCTATAAGGCATCCAGAGGAACTCCTAAAAATGCAAATTTGATGACTTCAGCTACCCTGTTACTCTCAGGCTATAACCCCAATTACTTGACAAGGTCTAGAAAGCCTGCCAGGTCAGCCTCATCTCCACAAACACCCACCCCCCGAGAATGTTCCAGAATTTCTGTAGTAGGGGCTCAGGGGCAGCAGTCTGGGTGGAGGGGTCACTCAGGGCAGCTTGAGAAGGGGGCTGATGGAGACCACGTGGGGACTAACCCCTCCCCCCCAGCTCGGCTTAGGCATACCACCTTTATGCCTCCCCGCTTTGTGTTGCAGCTACACGGTCAGGCTGTCAGTCCCTCCAGGTGATGGGCTATGCCCCTTTCTGCTCCAGAGCCTTCGGTCCAGCTGTTCCCTTACCCAGGAACACCACCTCAACAGAGGACTCTGCCTCTGCTCAGAGAGGCTTCTTGCCCCTGTCTCCATCCAAGTCATGTCCTTCTATCTTCCCAGTGATTCTCCCTCTTCATTTACCCATCTTCTCTCTTCTCTTGCCTCCCTGTTGACGTCGGTGGAAACCAACCTCGAAAGTTCACACCATCCCTGATTCCCTCTAGACTGGTTTAGGGCACGCTCCGTGCTCTTAAAGCCCCCCTCCAGTCAGCACCTGAATTGCAATTGTCCTGAAGCTCCTGGAGGGTAAGTGCATGTTCCTGCTCATGCCTGTGTCCCCAGGGCTCTTATCAGGGCTGGGGCTCAAGATAGCTCTTGTCAATGAACAAAGCAATGACCAGGGATCTCCTGCATCATCTTTAAAGACAGGCTCATTATTCAAGTTTTTCATATCATTACGTGAGCTGCAGAGATTGGAACTTGCATAAAATGCTTAATATTTTGAAATTTTGGTCTCTATTAATAACACTTCTCAGAGAGCTTGCTAGTGATATTAGCATCTACCTATCATTTAAGGTCAAGGTTCCCTAACCTGGCTACTCCTTAGAAACTCCTGGAGATGTCTGTAACAAGTATATGTCAGGACCCCACACAAAGAGATTTTGATTCAGCTGATCTGAGGTTGGGTTCCCAGGAACTTGGTAACAGACTGTGGACCAAAGCTTGGGAATCCTCTTCTAAGGTCTTGCTGAATTGGGTTAGAGGCGTCTGCAGAATTCCTATAGAACTTCACTATCTGACATTCAATGTGTTCTAGCTTGAACTTTTATTTTTTATTTTTTTTGAAGTTTTAGACATACTAATGTTATTCCTCAAATAAAGATAAGCTCTTTGTGGACAGGGGTTGTATCTGACATTCCTTTGTATGTGTTAATCTTACACAACAAAAATTCATAAATGGATAAAGTCTTGCTGAATTTAAACTTCCTTCTTTCCTTCCTCCCTTCCATCTTTCCTCCCTCCTTTATGTTTCCTCTGCAAATGATAATGTGTGTCATATGTATGGGTGCATGCACTCACGCATGCATGTATCCATGTATGTGTACGCGCACACATGTATATGCATGTGTGTGCACACACATGTACACGTATGTGCGTGCACGCATGACGTGTGCATGCATGGGTGTACACTCATGCACTTCCATGATGGGAGAGACCAGCCATTTACCTGGATAAGGCGTACAGGATTCTGCATGATGTCCTCTCCCCCAAAGAGGTAGAGTCTTTGGTCTTTCACAGCAACCGCAGGGTGGAGAACCCCCACCGGCATGCTGGCCATACTCTCCCAGATGTTGAAGATGCTGTTGTATCTCTCCATGGAGCCCATGACCTCCTGCCCTTCTCCAATGCCCCCAATGGAGAAGATGAAGTTCTTATGGGCAGTGCTTCTGTGGGAGTAGCGGGCCACCAGCATGGGCTGTCCCAGCCTCCACTGGTTAAGCTTCAGGGAGTAGATGTAGACATTGTGGCTGGGCACGTTCTTCCCTGCCCCGACAGCCATGCCTCCCAGCACATAGATGCTACGGTGCAAGGTGATGGCTGAGGCCTTGTACAGCCGGTTCGGGAGTTTGGCAAGGTTCTGC
Organism: Mirounga angustirostris; assembly: GCF_029215605.1. Classification (NCBI taxonomy): domain Eukaryota; kingdom Metazoa; phylum Chordata; class Mammalia; order Carnivora; family Phocidae; genus Mirounga; species Mirounga angustirostris. The sequence goes on along the minus strand of NW_026991712.1, from coordinate 16,765,744 downwards.
CACTGGTTGGTCTGTCTGTTGTACAGCAGAACATCCCTGGTGGTCTGCTGGTTGTCCTTCCTCCCACCCAAGAGGATGAGGAAATCTTGGTAAGAGGTTCTTGGGGGGACATGCCATGGAGGATGGAGGTCTGGGGCACTGGTGGTGCTGTACGTGGCAAACATCTGCCTCTTGGCCATCTCCAGGATGGTCTGGCACGAGGGCGAGGACTGCAGGAGGGCATCATTGGCGATGAAGTGGTGGAAGAAGGCCGGGTGGATGTACTGAAGCCTGACCTGCTTGAACAGCTCCTGCAAGTGTCGTTTCCGGGCCTGAAGGTCATGCTTGATCCAAACCATGAGGGCCTCGAACACCTTCTCCTCCTCCCCGCAGAGCCCATCATCCCCCAGGTAGTCTCTCAATTCCAAGGCACAGAGCTCCTTCAGGTCAGCCGAGGCAGCCACCTCTGTGAAGCACGTCAGGGCCACCTCCCTGGCTTTCTTCTTGAGGGTCTCACAACTTAAGATTTCAGAGAGTCGCATCATGCCCAGGCAGTTGTTGGGGGTCAGCTGGCTCTGGAGGTAGGAGGAGCAGGCCTCCAGCAGCTTGGGGTACTGCAGCATGGAGGCTGCCTCCATCAAAGGCAGGGCATTCTCAGCCGTGATGTGCACCTCCCCAGTGTACACATACGAGATGATCTGCTCCAGAGTCGCAGAGTCGATGCCTTTCAGCTGGACTTTGGCCTCGCTTCTCTCCCGGAAGTTGCTGCAGAACATGGCCCGGAAGTAGGGGCTGCTGGAGGCCAGCACACTTCGGTGGCAGGGGACCTCACAGGTCCCGGTACAAAGGCTCACATCAGTCAGCATCCTGTTTTGCCTGAAGCCATTGAGCTGCCTCAATAAGTCAGAGGAGAAGTCGTGGTCTTTGAAGAGCAGCCCATCTGGCAACTCCTTGTCCATCCTACAAGGAGGGGGAGAGGTCCCAAGGGGAAGCATGTGCTGAAGGGTTTAGCTGTGGTGTCTCCAAGACTCAGAGCACCTATGTCCATTCACTAAGATGCTCGTGGATATTGCCAAGAAGGTTGCTTAGTGAAGATTGGAAAGAGAGGCCACCTATACCCCAGACCTCACAGCCAACACCTCTCTTTTTGGTTATGATTACTCCCAAAGGTAACAAGCAAAGAGCATCTTCAGATAATCTGAGAAGAAAAAAAAAAGAACCACCAACATTGTTGGAAGTTACCTGATGGTCAGGGGCTGAAGCAAGGTGACAGTCCATGCATTTGACCAGCCCAAATCCGTGAGCCTTGCTCCAGCTTCTCAGCATATGTTATTTAGTAAACTCGTGTAAGCATCTTTCTGGCTGTTAGTCATTCCCCCAGGAGTCATTCTAGGGGCGTGGCCCTCTGGTAACGAGACAGTACTGAAGGATGAAAATGGGCCTTTGCAATTTATTTTTTAAAACATGATTTTACAGAGTCTTTGGGGTTTTGTTTTGGAGATGTGACAAAGAGAAAGCAGAGACCAAACAATACTCTGGGCAGGGTTTCCTGATGACACCCGGCAGTCTACCTGTAGAAGAATTAAGCATTAGAGATCTTTACCTTGGTTTGCCGCGGTGACATCCACTGATGCCTGGTCCGGCTGGTCCCTCCGGAGAGCCTCCACCTCGGGCTCCAAGTAAAACAATAAACCTAGGCCTTTCCTTCAGTTGGCAAATGATTTGTCTTGGGAGAGTTCTGGATTTGTTTATGCGAACGGTGCTTTCGCAGTTTTCTAGAACTTCGGGAAAGAAGCACTGGGCAAGGAGACAGTGTATACATTCCAGGGCTAAGAATAGTTGCATATGTACTTTCCACTGTTATGACATGTGACTCTCCAGTTGCCTTTTGCAGCAACCCAAGGGCCTGCGGGGCCAGCGCATGCCCACATGCCTTGTTTCCTTGGCAAGTGTTTACATGGGCATAAATAGATCTGGAGGAACAGCTTCTCTTCGAGAAGACTTTGCTGCCCACTTGGACACATCTCAGGTCCCTTGTCCTAAAAGTGCCTGGGAATTCTAGATGTTTGTAAACAGGTTGCTGTGACCTGGGACAGTCACTGAAGACAGTTCTGGGCAAGTTGAAGGTGATGGATGGTCTTAGGGAGGCTGGGACATGGGCCCGAGGGTTCTGTTCGGTGGGGTCTCTATTTCCCACTGTCTGGGGGCAAGATCGTTGGAGAGGGTTGTGATTTCTGCCTGCAGTCTCCGAGGGGATGAAGTCTATAACAAAAGTTGTTTTTAATATTTGTGGAGCACCGCAGAGTTTCCAGACGCAGGAAAGATCAAACCTTTGTTGGTCCCCCTGTTGCCAGCTTCTGTTGTAAAGTGGCAAGGATCCTGCTCTTCCAGGTCATCCCTGCCTCTCACAGACACATGCTGATTGCTCTTCAGTTTTTTTTTTTTTTTAAGGAATTTATTTATTTGAGAGAGAGAGAGAAAAATGAGTGGGGGGGGAGGGGCAGAGTGAGAGGGAGAAGCAGGCTCCCTACTGAGCAGGGGGCATGGGGCTCAATCCCAGGACCCTGGGATCATGACCTGAGCCAAAGGCAGCCACTTAGCAGACTGAGCCACCCAGGCGCCCCTCTTCAGTTGTTTTTTTATGGTTCAGGCTTGCTTTTCTCTTTTACTTTTCCATTTTCTCCCATCAGGGAGGCTTGAGCTAGAGGCAGGAGGCAGGGCATATCTCTCCAGGGTGTGTCAGAGAGAGGGAGAGGGGGAGGGGGAGGGAGGAAGAGGAAAGAGGCAGAGCAGGGGAGAGAGGGAGGGAGGCAGAAGAAGAAGGAAAGAGAGGAGGAGGCAGCCCCCCAATGTAAGAATCAGAGCCACGATGGACAGCTGTGGAGTCACAAAGTTGATTAAAAGGGACCCCAGCTCTCTCCTGCCACTCCCCCCCCCCCCCCAGGAGATGCTGATTGAGTGCCCCAGCAGTGAGTGGCAGGGAAACATGGTTTTCTCCCCTTCTCAAGTCTTGCTTGGACTATTGCAACAGACTCCTGTGTCGATTTTTTCCCTTGCTCCTAGTCTTCCTCTGATACAACCGCCGTGAGTAACCAACAGAGTAACCCCAGGGAAGGCAAAGCAGACTCTACCAGGCCCCTGCATCATGCCTTTGGTGGCTTCCCAAGTCTGCAGGATAAAGTCCAGCCTTTAGCAGGAATCAGATTGGTCTGCTGCCCACCTTGAGGACTGTCTCCTGCCACGTCTCTCTCCCACTTTTATTTTTTATTCTAGCTCTAGTAGACGAGGTGCAGATCCCTGTATGTGTCTGGCCCCTGGCTGGGCTGGCCTGGCTTTTAGGGTACTACAGAGCATGGTGGAAGGATGAGTGTCTCTCCCTCATAGCTGCGGGTCACAGGGTGGCTCATGCCCCCAAGAGTCTAGAAGATCAAAGTCAGGCAGGTATCACCATAACATGTCACTGGGGCCAGGGACCCAGAGGCCAGGACTAGGAGTAGAAGACCTGAGGCAAGGGGGTCAGGGACCCATGGGGGTACAGGCAGGGAGCTGGAGAGAGGAACTGTTTAATAGCTGTCAGAGCTGGTGATTTCCCCATGCTTCTGAGCCATGCTGCGGATATGACAGGTGAGGAGCCGCATCACAAAAGGCCCGAGGCCCCTCTGTTTCTTGCTTCTGTGCCTTTGCCCGCTCTTTCTTCCCTTTGCCATCTCTTCTACTTTCACCTCTGAACTCCTGCTCATCCTTTGAAACTTAATTTGTGTATCAGCTTCTCTGAAAGTCTTCCTTGACCCTGTCAGATGATAAATTTCTCAGTTGTCTGTAGTATTTCCATTCTTCCTGCACACTTTTTAAGATTTATTTACTTACTTTAGTGAGAGAGAAAGAGAGAGAGTGGGGGAGAGGGGCAGAGGGAGCGGAATAGAGAGACTCTCAAGCTGATTCCCCACTGAGCGTGGAGCCTGACACGGCTCGATCTCACGACTCTGAGATCATGACCTGAGCCGAAATCAAGAGTCGGACGCTTCACCGACGGAGCTACCCAGGCGCCCCCCTTCTGCATACTTTTAATATTATATGCCTCATACCCTCCCCTCATTGCAATTATATTTACCTGTCTATGTCCCTCTTATTAGAATGGGAGTGTCTGGACAGGAAGAACCTTGTTTCAGTTGTCTCTCTAGCCCTAGGGCCTGGCCCAGTGGCTGACACATGGTGGTATTTTTATTATTTTTTTAAGATTTTTATTTATTTATTTGAGAGAGAGAAAATGAGAGAGAGTGAGCACATGAGAGGGGGGAGGGTCAGAGGGAGAAGCAGACTCCCTGCCGAGCAGGGAGCCCGATATGGGACTCGATCCAGGGACTCCAGGATCATGACCTGAGCCGAAGGCAGTTGCTTAACCGACTGAGCCACCCAGGCACCCAATGATGTATAGTTCTTGACCTGAGCATAACAGAACGGAGATTAGGAAAAGAGAGGGAGCACTGTTAGGTGGACTTCCTATCCCACCCCCCCGGATAGGTTTAGCAGGGCAGTCATGTACCGCTTGGTACATGTCCATTAGACCGCACTGTAAATGGTGCTCTGGAGTAGTCTGGAGGTCCCTCCTTTCAATCAAATCCAATAACATGATAAAGAGAAAAGTAAAATAACTGCTTTACACCGCAGAGCAAGAGTTATCGAGTTCAAGGTTGGGAACTGATCTGAAGTCTGCCCAGCCCCAATGCTAGTGCTTTAGTCCTTAGCCTCAGAGTCAGCACAAGGGAAAAAAAACTTCCATATTGCTCGGAAATGCCTGTCTTATTTCTCCTCCAGCTAGTGAGCCAACCGAGGGTTTGTTGTGAGGACGATAGGTAGGGATTTCTGGGAGTGAACTAACATGACACTATCTACTGGCCGGCATCTTGGAGATTCTCTGTGTTCTCTAACAAATTAGACCTTCTGACATCCAGCCCTGTCAAGTATTCAGAGGAGCCCTGGTGTGGAGTGTCAGTGTCTGACCAACTTTAATAAATACTCTGACTTCTCAGGTTTAGAAAAAACAGGCCCATTTCCTTTGGCCTGAACTGCTAGGAGAATTCTGGCTCTACATTAAATGTTAGGAAGAGACAAATCGAGCCTTGGTGTTTACCTCAAAGCAAACACACACAAATAACCCAAGCCCAATCCCCAAACCATTATCTACCACCCACATGGAACCCCAACCAACCTACTTTCAATTCATGAATCTATTTGTCTTTGAGAGTTCTATACTTTTCGTCGTAACATTGTGTCCTGACTTTCTGTGGGAGATGTCTTAGTTTAGGGTCTGAACATATGGGAACCCAAAATAAATGAGGACTTCAGCTCCTTGCCCCTCCTTTTGGTGAAAGTCAGTAGCATAACGAGTCAAGACTCAGGCTTTGATGGCAGAAAGACTCGGGAGAATCGACATTTCTTCCTGGCATCCGGATGGTCTTGGGCAAGTAATTTATATTCTTCTAGCCTTACTTTGTCCATCTGTTAAATGGGAATAACCAACCTTGTCACAAAGAAATAATGTATGTGAAGCATCCAGTAAAGTGGTCGGCACAGTGTAGGTTCACAGTAAATTATGGTTAGTATTATACTGTGGTTTGTGTCCTGAGGTGGCCAGAGAAGGACCAGTTAGAGGCTGAGCCTCAGCAAAGGGACCTCCTCTGAGCTTCTATACGTCTCTGGCCTGAAGCCAGAAGCTCTGGCTTCAACGCCAGTCAAGCTGCCAGTTCTTTATATTTTACTATTTCAAGTAAATTCATAAAGCCGTAAGTTTCCTCATAGAATTTTGCATTGACATTACACGCGCTTAGTCTCAGGAGGCCTCTTTCCTGTCTGGGTGCCCTGGGCCTGGATACCCGAGGAAAGGCAGACTGGTTCGGGTCAGCAGCAGATCTGACAGCTACCGGCTAAGAAGCCACAAAATGTCCTCCATTATGCTGTGTCCTCCTAACACCCGTCGGGGGCAGGCCTTACTTTCAGCAGCAAACCAGGGCTGTGGTGGTGCCCAGGAGCTGGGTTTCAAGAATGCAGGAACGTGCAAGGCTTTGTGACAGCTTCTTGGTGACGGGTAGGCTGTCTCTGCTGGCATCAGAGTATTTCTTGTTCCCACAGGTGAAGAGAAAAATGAGGTTTCGGTGAACTGGATCATTAAAAGCTGTAGGAAGGAACTTGACTGCTGCTGTATGATTAAAAACTTTTCTATGTATGTGAGTACCAGTCTATCGGTGTCTGTATCTATTTGGCTGGATGTGTTTTTTTAAATCAGCTTGTCGAAAGCTGAACAGGGACTTTGTACTCCAGACAATGGCCTAAGGAGAGTCTGCTCCTTGATCCCAAGGTTGCCATGACGACTGTCCTCTGGGAGCTAAAAGTCTGGGGCTACTTTTACTAGGCCAGTAGCGCAAATGACTGCATCCCCAATGCTTCCTCCACCCTGCCTCCCCACCAGAAAATATCTTTTTTCCCCCTTGGGAGGGCAAGGGGGAAAAAAGGGCTGACAGAGACAAGGTTAGGACTGTTGGTGGATTATTGGTATATAATCCAGCTGTCTGCCCTGCCTTCTCCCCACAAGCTCAAGTCTGACCTCACACTTCATTTATGCCACAGATCAGCTTTCTGGGCTCTAAGTCAAATTGAGAAGAAAGAAATAATGTGATCAAGGATGCATTCTTATTCTCCCGTTTTAGCACTGTGAGTCACAAAGAATAATACACTGCCTTGGCCTCTCTGCTCCCCAGGGCAGGCACTCCCTGATGGTGAGACAGGCATTTAGGCAGGAACAACACTCCCTCCAGGCCCCCCAGCCATGGTTTCAACTGCTGCTGTGGTATAGAAGGTGGATGACCTACAGAGAGAGGGTGAACTTTATTCCCTTAGAGGTAGGATTAATTAGGATCCCTAGGGGAAATGCAAATTGAGCAAGGTAAGGGTCTAATTAACCAAGGGTCCATTCATCTATCTGTTTGTCCATATATCCATCCATCCATCATCCATCCATCCATCATCCATCCATCAATCCATCATCCACCTATCCATCCATCATCCACTCATCCATCATCCAGCCATCCAGCCATCCATCCAACAGTCTATCCAGTAAGACACTAGGGAGACAGAAAATGTCCCTGCCTTTGTGGTGCTTAGAGTCTATAGGGAAGACAGACAAATAAATCATTTAAGTGTTCTAAGTGTTCTGACGGGAAGCCTTCCCCAACTTTCTTCCTTCCCACTTCACACCCCACCCACCACGAATCCCAGGACCCCATAAATGGAGAAATTAAACATACATTTTTGAAAAGCTCTCACGTCAGACAGAATGTTTCCATCTCTTTCCTGTCCTATAGCTCCTTGGGGGCAGGGATAAGTCTTACTCCCCACCCACTTATTAGGAAAGGTAGAGAAGTAAAATGGAATTGGTTGACAGAGACTGACACTGGACTGTTTACTTTTGCCTTTTTCAGACTGTTTATATTTTTACTAGTGGCTTTCTTTTAAGTTTTTCCAAAAAAAATTTTTAAGCTATGTTTTTCTAATGATCATAAGTAAAAATAAAATAATACTTTTGGACTCTCTGCTAGGTAAAAAAAAGAATCTGAATCCTGTTTACTTATTTTTTCCTGGCTTTTGTAAAGATGACCTGGAATTTAAGGCCCTGATTATTATCATCAAATTATTTTTTATTCTATATCTTATCTTTTATGAATGGCTTTGTTATTTGCCTTTGAATCCTATTTATAGACTAAGGTCAGTGCTTGGCTGATTTACATTTTCACTGCTAGTTCTTTTATGCCGTAGTTTCTTCATTTTTAAATACTTAATTCTGACTCATCTTTTGACCAACTGGATTTCATTGACTTGCAATATTTTTTAGGGACAATATGAGAGAGGTGTATTTTTCCAAATCCTTCCTAATCAAAGATTTTCTTTTTGTTTCCTATCATCCGCAAACAACAACTTGGCTAGGTATATCATAGTTTAGGATCCAACATTTTTTCTTAAAAATTTTCTGAAAACCACTCATTTTATTCTGGGAAGACTGTAGTGCTACAGAGAAGAAACTTCATAACTGACTAATTTATATCCTTTTTTATTTTTTAAACTTCTTTTTTCTTTATCCTTTTAATTAAAAAACTGCCATGATGTGTCCGGGGGTATGTTCTTTTTAAAACACATAAAACATAGGTGTTGACTTGCCTATGAAACACGGCCATTGGCTTGTATACTCTGGCCTTTATTCAGCACAGGAAAATTTTCTTCAATTATATCTTTGATTATCACTTCAACTGCAATTTTGTTTCTTCATGTACAACACTTATATGTATATTTTTAACTTGGCATCCTCATCTAAATTTGTATCTCTTTTTAAATATTTACTTGCTTGTTCTTTTCCCCTACATTCTAGAATACCACTCCAAATTTACCCTTTGCACTATTGACATACTTTTCATAGGGTTAGTTTTTCTCTTTATTCCTTCTAATGCAGAGTTGAAATATGCTATTGCGTTTTTATGACTCTGAAATAATCCCATACCTCATCTAGTTTTCTATGAGGCTCAGTTTGATCTCTATGGATTTCTGTCTATTTTACAGAAGGAATGTCATTTTTCTTTCTATTGATGCTGAAGTTTTTGAAATAATTTCTTCTGGACATACTCTTGAATCTTCAGAATGGTGTTTTTTCCTTATTCTTCAACATTTTTGCATAGTTTGTCTCTTTATTTATTCATCGTAGTTAAAAATACTTAATCCTTTTATTTTACATTGCAATAAAAGCCATACACAATAGCCAAAATATGAAAGAGCCAGATGTCCATTGACAGATGAATGGATAAAGAAGATGTGATATATATATTTATATATATAGTGAAATATTAACCATCAAAAAGAATGAAATCTTGCCATTTGCAATGCTGTGGATGAAACTAGAGGGTATTATGCTAAGTGAAATAAGTCAGAGAAAGACAAATACCACATGATTTCACTCATATGTGGCATTTAAGAAACAAAATAGATGAACATAAGGGAAGGGAAGGGAAAATAAAGTAAGATGAAAAAAGAGAGGGAAACAAGCCATAAGACACTCTTAAGTATAGGAAACAAAGTGAGGGTTGCTGGAGGGGAGGTGCATGGGAGGATGGAGTGACTGGGTGATGGGCATTAAGGAGGGCACTTGATGTAATGAGCACTGGGTGTTGTATGCAACTGATGAACCACTAAAATCTACCTCTGAAACTAATAATAATAATATAGTATATGTTAATTAAAAAAAAGAATAAGGATTCTGAGTAATAAAGATCAGGTCTTTTCTGCAATAAAATAAATTAACATCACAGACACAGAAGACTAGAAAGGGCAATTGAAGAATTCCCCTTGAAGAAAAATTGACAAAAATTCCCTGGGCTGAGAAAAGGCCAAAGTATACAAACCAATGGCTGTGTTTTGTAGGCAAATTAACATCTAATCAGCCATTTTATCAAGGCACATGATCAGTGTTGTAACATAATGGAAAGGATGGCTATTGTGCCTTGTTTTACTTAATCATACATGAAGCAGACCTGGAAATGATTGGAACTATTACTCTTAAGTCCTATTTACATTGTATATCCCCAAAGATTAAGTTTTACTTAAAAAAATAAGTGTTAAACATTACTTTCATGTACTACGGAAAAGTACAAATAGGTTGAAATTACCGGACGTTCAGAAGTAAGTAGTTTCACCTGCTTATTCATCTTTGAATGAGAAGATTTATCCAGATGCAGTGATGGCTAACCAACAGACTATGTAGCTTGCCCTGGGAACCACTATCCTTTTGGACGCTACTTGAATATCCTTCTTTTTTTTTTTTTTTAAGATTTTATTTATTTATTTGAGAGAGAGAGAGCACAAAAGAGCACAAGCAGGGGGAGTGGCAGAGGGAGAGGGAGAGGCAGGTTCTCTGCTGAGCAGGGAGCCCGACATGGGGCTCTATCCCAGGGTCTTGGGATCATGACCTGAGCGGAAGGCAGACACTTAACCAACTGAGTCACCCAGGTGCCCTTCTTCCTCCTCCTCCTCCTCCTTTTTTTAAAGATCTATTTACTTATTTTGGAGAGAGAGAGAGAGTGCAGGGGGGAGGTGCAGAGGGAGAGAGAGAATCTTAAGCAGACTCCCCCACTGAGCACAGAGCCTGAGGTGGGGCTTGATCTCATGACCTGAGCTGAAATCAAGAGTCGGCCGATTGAGCCACCCAAACACCCCTTGAATATCCTTCTAATGCCAACAGCTGGGGGGATGGCTGATTGTTCTTCTCACTCCCTCTATTGGGTCTAGTGGCATCCATGTAGTATGACACTGCTGGATTGATGTGTGATTTTCTATCTCTAATGCATGAGAAATTGTAACCCCCGACTGTCCAACAAATGTCTCCAGTAGACTCTTCCTGTTATCCTCACAGCTTTCAAAACTTTATTTATGCTGACTCCATTCCACCTTCAGGATCCACAGGGGCTCCTGGCAGGGACACTCCCCACCATTTTCCACCTCTTACCCTGTTGCTTGCTTGAGAGTTGCCGTCTCTGTAAGGATATGGAAAGATTTTGTGGTGTGCGTGTGTGTGCGTGTGTAGATGCACACACACGTGTGTAAAAAACTGTACTCTGGCTGCTGCAAAAAATTATCACCCAAACAGTAGAGTTTTAAGATTGATCCATTCTCTGTGTCTCTGAGTCAAGGAGCAGGTGTGTGGAAGAAATGAACTCTCTTCTCACTGACTTAGAGAGAATTGGATCTCTTGTCCACAAGGTAAAGCATGAATAGGTCAATCAGTATTTCTCTCAAGCCAACTGCATCTGCTTCTGATATCAGATTGATTCTGGTATTAGGTTGTAAGCAATCCTAGTTTTCTGAGATGTGGTAAATGTTCACCATTCCTTGTAAATAATTTTTGGTGAGTGAGAAAGGCTATAAGAGAGACACTGTTTTGTATTAGCTTCACACATTGTTCTTGAGGTTCAGTCCTCAGAACCTACCAGAGATTCAGGAGCCCCTGAGATAGAGGCTTCCCTATCACCTCTTTACTTTCTTCTACACCTGAATAATCAAAATGTAGAAAAAAGAGTGGGCAAAGACAAACATGGTTGATTGGCAACCCCCATCCCCAGGAAAGCTTGCCTATGTCCCCAAGGCTTTGAGTAAGGAAGTAGAGAGTATCTTGTGTTTTCCATTCTAATGGGCAGGCCAGCACAGGCCATGGAGTCTCAGACATGAGTTGGAGGTTGGGGAGCCTGATATTTAAACTCCTCATTACACCTAGTGCATTGTCAGTTGCCCAAAAGCATTGCACAATATTGGTAGTAATAATAGCAATCAGAAACCTGCCATTCCACCTGGGAGATGTGCACATTATTCCTATTGTCATCTCCAGAATTCTCTTCCACACACGTGCCTGAAGGGGGACTTTCTCTCCTTATGGCTCCCAGAGCAGATCATTATACAATGGCTGTTGGGGGTGGTAACCGATGACGGCACGGAGGCTCACAATTGCTATGGATGTGCCCTCAGACATGCTTGCTAAGAACAGTACTGAGGATGACCTTTTCTGAAATCAGGAGAGCCACCAGCACGTATTAATTGATTCATCCCAACACAAAATTATTGGACGCCTCCTACACGCCTACTGTATTCCCTGCTCCTGGAATGCATTTGGAGAGATACCTAAAGATCTCATTTTTACCCTCTCTTCTACTTGAAAAGCACTCCCTCTCCCACTTAGAGCAGATAACTAATTAGACAACAATAAGAAGTAAAACGCAGGAGAGAAGGGTAAAAGGTCATTCCAGAAGGTGTTATCAAAATGTGTATTCTCCCTAGAGAGAATGTTCCAGTCCTGTGATTAGTTTGTCAGATAAGCTGGTTGGGGTCTGAGAGGGGGGCACCTTGGAGAGGGAAACAGAGCTGTGCCGAACCTGGGATGGGGGTGGTGAATTATGGTGGTGCTTTTCTTGGGACAGTGCTTCTGAGAGGTTGGGGGTTTGCTTGATGGGGAGCTGGTCAGACTTGGTGTTAACCACTGAAAGGGCAGAGGGAACTTGTTAGCTTCCCAGATGTGCCTGAGGTTGTCCGAGAACCCTTGACGCAAGTTTCCCTCCTGTCAGTGCATCAGGCAAGGTGCTCAGATGTTCTCATTTAGGAGGAACAGATCTTTCTCATTTGACATGTTCCCGTAAGCTTTCTTCCTGTGGCCTCCCTAGGCTCTATCACCCTTCCACTCCCCCCTCCTCCCCCACTACCTCCCCATCTCATGTTCCCCTCTTGCTCAGTGCAGTTAAGTTTGTTTGCAAAACCACTATCCTGTTATTGCTTCTATTATCATGTCTCATGAGGAACTTTTCTGGACTTCACTGGTTTAGCCACCAGAGTCCAACCTGTCCCCTTTCTTTCCTTGGGGCAAGGAGAGAGCAGAGAGCCTCACATGCTGAGAGTGGGGCATGGTTTCTCGAGGTAAGTTTTCTTAGGAAACTGTGAGTCAGTAATCCACAATGACCATTTTTTAAATATGTGTAAAGGTGCAGAGTTATTTATTCTCAACTGTAAGATAAAGGGAGAAAAGCAGTCTTTGATCAGACCTAGAGCTGCAACTTCAGCCAAGAGTTGCCAACTTGCTAGTTAGGTACCTATGAGCACTTTTCATTTGGTGTGTGGTTAATCCTCAGGATAGTCCTTTGAGGCAGGTTTCATTAAGCCAAGATTGTAGTGTAAGTATGTCCCAAATAGTCATAAGACATACTTATGCTAAAATATTTTCTTGTTATCTGAAATTCAAATTTAAGTATGTATCCTGTATTTTTTATTGCTTTTTTTTTTTTTTTTGGTTTTTAATGTATCCTGTATTTTTTATTTGTGAAAGCTGGCAACCCTCCATTATATACTACAGATAGGTTATGGGACTTGCTCAGGGTGCTTGATAAGTGTTAACTTCATTCTCCTATCCTTCCCCATCTCCACCATTTCAAGCAGTTGAAAGAGAGAGAGGAGGGAGGGAAGGAAGGAAGGAAGGAAGGAAGGAAGGAAGGAAGGAAGGAAGGAAGGAAGAAAGAAAGAAAGAAAGAAAGAAAGAAAGAAAGAAAGAAAGAAAGAAAGAAAGAAAGAAAAAGGAAGGAAAGAAAGAGAGAGAAAGAAAAAAATATTTAAAGTGAATGAATATGCTCTGGCCTGCTGACCATTTGTCATTTCATTAGACATTTTCACCTATTGTCAGGAGCTCCCTGGCAGCACTAAATTCAGTAGAGGACACAGTGATGATCTGATACTTTGGCTAAATCCCGCCAAGTTTTGACCTTTTTGAAAGGGACATAGCAAAGCAGAGAGCCCAGAGGCCTTGGCATCCAAGGCCTGAATACCCACCCTGGCTCTGGCACCAACTCAGTCTCTGAACCAGGCCACCTCTGTTAATTCTTTTGTAAATTTTAGTTTCTCTATTGAAAAATTTGAGAATGGGACTACTGACCTTCACTCTTTCTGACACGTTATGCAGCGCATGGTACAGCACTGAATACCAGACAGCCTGGGTTCAAATCCCAGCTCTGCCACTTACCAGCTGTGTGACCTGGGACAAGCAGCCTGGTCTCACTGTGCCTTGGTTTCCTCATCTATAAATTGGAGATAATGCTAGTGCAAAATAGAGTGAAGCCTGCATGGTTACTGATTAATTCTTCCATTCACACAAACCCTTAATTGACAACCTAGTCAGCTCCTCGTATAAACAGCTCTGATCAGGGGCTGTGAATGAATGCTTCTGTTCTAGAAGCAATTAGGGATAGTTGCCGAAAACCGGATCTATGCCCTGAAGAACCAGCGATCCCATAGGAGGAGACCAGATGTACCAGGTGAAACAACAAGACAATAAAACCCAGGGCGGGATGATTCAGTGCCGATTCAGGCCTGATGCTAAGGAGGTATGAGGAGCAACAATCATGTCTTGTGCTCTTCTACCCACTGCGGTTTACCAAGGCATTTGAGGTGAGGGAAAGAGTGGCCAGATGCAGAGGGATGGGCGTGGGAACCTTCCTGGAGGAGGGGGTTCTTGAAGAAGCAATAGATTCACGTGGGAAGATGGCACCTCTGGTGCACAAATCCAAAGTGCAAAGGCAGGGGAGGTGGTGACACGCCAGAGGACAGCAGAGGAGCTGAGGTGGAGCCACCAGGAGACTGAGGCTGGGACCTTTGCACTTGCTGTTCCCTCTGTTGGAATGCTTTTCTCTCAGGCTCTCGTGAGCTGGCTCCGCGATGCTCAGGACTCGGCTCAGATATTATCTCATCAAGCATACCTTCTCTGACCATTGAAAGTACCTTTCACTTCCTTACCTGTCTCTCTAGGTCACATCACCTTATTTTATTTATTTTATTGTACTTTTTGTTGTGTCAAGTTACTCTATTTGTGATGTTTCATTATTTATTCTCTCCCTTAACAGAACAAGAACCTTGGGCCCATAGCAGGTGCTCCATAAGGATTTGTTGGAGGACTATATGAGCAGGTAGGTAGAGGCCCCAGAGTGCTAGCTAGCCTCAGGAATTAGGATTTTATAGAAAATGATGAGGTTCAATAAAACCTATAACAGTATTCTGTATGTCCCAGAAGGACCCTTCTGTGACAAGAGTGGTCCTTTTCTTTCCTCTTTGCTTAAAATGAGTCCAGGAGGTGATGGGAGTTTCCGGGAGTGTCCATGGGTTTCCGAGCTTCCTCATCCTGTGTTAAGCCGTGGGGCTCACCTGGCTTCGCATTGAAGTCCCTGCCCAATTTCCAGGTTGCACCCTGGTCTAAGTCCAATAAAATCCAAATCTTCGGGAGTGGAGTCCAGGCATCGGTATTCTGTAAGCTTGCCAGACTCCACTGTTCTGCCAAGGGTGGGAACCACTGTGCTAGACGCTCTTCCCGTCTCCTCTGGACTTCAGACATGATTAACTGGCCTATCTGATTCCTAGGAAGAATAAAGTAGAAATCCGTGACTTTTCTCCTTCACAGACACCCTGGCCCAAGGTGAAGTGCATCTAGTTCTTGGGTGCATTTCTATATTTGATAACCTGTTTGGAATTAGCCAGACCTTTCCCTCCACTGAGGTGGACCTGTTCTGGCCAGGTCTCCATGCCATCATGACGAAACATTATTTTGGGGCTGGTTGCTGGCAGCCCTGAGCTGGCCTCTGTTCTGCTGGCTCAGGCCCAGCCTCCACTTTCGCTGCCCTTGTGGCTGTCACGTTGCCCATGTCCTCAGCCATCCTGTGGACCTACAGTGACTTAACGTGGTTGGTATTATTTACATGTCACACCGAAGATGCCAAGCTGATGTCACCAGCAAATCTTATGCTCCTGCTGCCCACCTGGCCCAGGTCAGGGGCCTGTAGAAGGCAGATGACCTGAGGTCTTCTTGGAAAGGGGCTGCTGAAACTCCTTTACTCTTGGAACTTGCATTTGCGACCTATTTTGCTGAGTGTCATCCCTTCCCCCCATCCTCTGTATGCCAATATCTATGATAATCTTCGTGGGCTGCATATGCAATGCAACCTCTGATGAAATCAAACATCTGGGCAATTATCTCTGGACTGGTCTCTAATTGGACTAACTGGAAGAGAATTACTAGAGAGACTTGCTGCTCCCATCTGGGCTCTCAATGCCAAACGAAAGAAGCAACCAAGTAGTAATTCAGGTGCTGGATGCCCCGGGCAGTTCAAGACCCGTTTTGCTCATTAGCCAAATCTCTATTGCCCTCTTTCCCCTCTCCCCTTCAACATGTGCTTCCTAATGTGATTTAATTTTCATGAATTACGTCCATGGGTCTTGTTTTGGAAACTATGAGTAACTGCTGTAAACACAGCATTGCATCTCCCTACCTTTGAGTACCCTGAGATTTATAGTGCTCGTGGTGGCTTACCAATTAACTAGGCCTTCATCTAACAAACATGTTGAATGAGTCCTTTGTAAACAAATCTTTAATCGAGTGCCTACAATGTGTCAACCATTGTTCTGGTCGCTAGGGATATAGGTGGAAGACAGATAATAGATATGAAGAACAAATAAATCAGTAAGTAGAGATGAGATGATTTGAGATAATGATATGCGCTATAAAGGTGGCACCATGATTGAGAATGGGGTGGAGGGAAAGACTATTTCATATCTAGCCCTCAGGGCATGCAAAGTGGTTGGAGGTGTAGAGAATTGCTCTGTGTGTTGGGCTGGAGGATTGGGTAATATGTGGTCCCTGGTCTCAGAGCTCCTGGTCTAGTTGGGGATATGGTAAAGAGAATGAAGAAGAATAATGTAGTAAGTGCTCTGATGGAACTGTGTGAAAGGGAGAGCACAGAGAGAATGGCTAACTGCCCAGGGGAGGGGCAGGCAGGTCGAGGTGTGATGCCTGAGCTATAACTGAAAGAGAAAGTGGAAGTCAAGGCCTAAGGGTGGCTGGATGAGGGGAGGAAGGAAACTGTGTTGGGTGTTCATGTATTCAACCACTTTTACTGAGCATCTACTATGTGCCAGGTGTTGCTCTAGGTGCTGGGGTTACATGGTGAGCAATAGAGAAACAGTCCCTGAACTCCTAGAATTTATCTTCTAATGGCAGAGGTGGTGGGGTAGACAATGAATAGATAAAGAAAGAAGATACTTTCAGATGGTGACAACTGCTATGCCAATGCTACAGGATAATGTTAAAGGGAGAGTTTGGGTGTGTTCTGAGGACTGTGTTGGGGATGGGGCTTGATCGGTTGGCCAGCATAAGCCTTTGGAGGGGGTGACATGTGTGATGACATTGGATCATGGGGCAGTCTGGAAGAAGGTTCTAGGCAGAGGGAACTACAGTGCAGAAGCCTTGAGGCTGGAATAAGCGTGACAAGTTTGAGGAACAGAAAAAAGCCCAGCATGGTCAGTGCCTGGTAAGTGGGGAGGGGTGTGTGTGCGAGAAGGACTCAGAGGTGAAGCAGCTGCGGAAGGAGGAACCCGGTTCTGAAGCTATATTGTAGGGGTCCAGGCCAGAGAGGATGGAGGTTTGACCTGGATCGACAGCTGTGGGGGTGGTGAATCATGGAAAATCCAGGATGTTTGGAGAAAGAGAGCTAGCAGGACTTCTGATACATGGTCTTTGAGGATTGAGGGATAGAAGGAATCAAAGATGACTGTGGCCTGACCAGCTGTCTTACTGGGGGTGGTTACTGAGGGAAGACCAAGAAAGGAACTGGTTTTGTGTGGGAAATGAAGGTTTTTCTTTGGATGCATTTAATATGAGATGCTAATTGGATATCCCAGTGGAGGGGAAGCAGCCCTGATAAAGGCTTGCGGTCTGAGGGAAAAACCCTTCGCCTGGGGACCATGTGGGAGAGAGCTGCAGTTAGGGAAGAGGTAGTGCAGGCTGTGGGGTGGGAAATAGTCTGGAGGAGGATGTGACCAGAGGTTGGGGGGGGGGTCTGTCGTGTTAGTCCAGGTGGGAAGGTGTGGGAGGCATGAATCCATTTGGCATCCGCACCTTGGATTTGCCTCATCGTGCAAGAGACTGCTTCGTGATTCCATTTCAGGGTTGGTTACCCCAGCACAGATGGGGTGACTTGGTTAGACAACCAAACAGCCGGAGTGTAGGGAGCTCTTGGCTTGGGTCCATCTTTGTGCTAAGCGCTTCTGATACTTTATTTCATTTAATCTGCACCAAGATCTCATGAGGTAGGCATGGCTCCTTCACCTATTTGGAAATACAGTTATTGTTTTTGTTGTTTTTGGTAAGCTCAAAATGACTGCGTAAGTGACCTCTAAAAACATCTCTTGTTAGCAGGCAGAGTTGCCCTGATTGTCCTGGAGATGGTGTTGTTCTCATGTATGAAGGCACTTTTGCTTTTGGTCCTTAAGTAGGGGAGCTTCTGAACTCTCACCACCCCCATTTTACAGGTGAAGAAGCTGGGTCTCAGGAGAGCAAAGCGGCTTCCCAAAGGGACACAGCCTGTGAGTGGAGCTGCCTTAAGCCTCTCCCTGGTCTTTCCTTCTCCTATTAATTACTGAGCAGGGGGTTAGGAATTGGGATTTGTGGGAGGTGATGGCAGTGTCTTGGAGCTCTTTGACCAGGAAAAAAGCCTGTATGATCATCATAGACAAATCAGTGTTTCAGAAGGAAGAAAAGATGTGTATACAAGTGAAAACCCTCTCATTTGACACACTAGGGAAGGGCAATTGGTCATTTATGTTTAAGCTAAAAGCAGAGAATTGTTACAATAAAACATATCCAACTTAATTTTATTTTTCATATAAAGCATTCAAATGTACACTGATTTACTGAGAACTTTTCTTTGCAAAAGAGCCACTCATTCTTTTCATTTTAAATGCCACACACCTTTATCTAGTCTTTCCAAAGCATTCCATTTAGTGTTTATAGAAACAAAAAGTCCTTCTTTTTGCAATTATAGTTTATCAGCTTCTTTACTGTCTAATTAAATTATGTAATTAGAATAGCAAGAGCAATAGATATAAACAGACTTGGGAACAAATACAAGGCACTCTTGCAAAATGCATGATCCACCAGAAGACAGAGGACTTCCTACCTAGTCCCGCATGAGCCACCAGACTTCAGAGTCTCTAGGACATCCACCAATAGACTCCATAGAGAACACGGGTCATGTTGGTTAATCTCACAAATGGGTTAAGTGAGATTCAGTTCAAAGAGCTGCTACTGAAAGAAATACATATATAGTGCATATCTGTGTGAATGAAATACTTTTATGGAAATTATTTTGCTTTTCTGATTCTTTTTTTCTTCTGGTTCAACCTATTCCAAAGACTGGTTCTAATTTGAACTGGTCCAGTAGGATTTTAAAAAGAATAACTTTGCTTTTGTTTTCAGTGCAATAAAAAAAAAAAAATCAATATTTGGATTGAATTCAGAGTTCAGCCAATTAGTGTGTCCATTTTGGTTTCTGAGTCATATTATCCTGGCCCATATTACTCACAGTGAGGAATGATTCAAAACCAGTGCTTTTTGTCATCTAGCTCAGAATCTAAAAATGCCTCAGGCCTCTTTTGCCCTAAGACACCCTTGTTCTAAGCAATCCTGAAGTGACACTTATTGGGGGCCCAAAATCATTTCCAGGAAGAGACTGGCATAAGAACCCACTGTCTCTTGATTCTGACACTGAAGACGGTCTTGCTTTCCCTTTCCCCCGTGTGGTATCAATATTGGTTGAACACCTTTTGAACTCATTGAAGGTTGGTTACCTTAGGAACAGAAGATGTCAGTGTTTCTGGCTTAGTCACAAAAGAGCCATGGAGCATCCTCTTCAAAACCTAAGGACAATTCCTTGGGTACCTGGTATTGGAGGAGGTCAGAGGACCACTCAGCCATGGCCTGTCCTTTCTCCCCAGACCTGGGCACAAACTCGGCCATTCAGAATGGAAATACAACCAGTAGAACATGCAGGGAACTGTGTGGTTTGCTTTGATTCTTCCCATGGATCCTTTCTCTAGGAGCTCCCCTCCCCCTATCTTGCCTCCTTATGCTGTTTTTAAGATGTCAAAATTCCCCTTCCAGCATGAACCACATGGTACTGGATGAAAGTTGATATGGTATGAACTCGTGTCTAACTTAATATAGATACAGATGGATCTATGTCTGTGTCTACATCTACATTGATGTCATCTATCTACATGTATGTATAAATATGGATATGTGTGTATATACGGCTTAATATACACACATATATTTCCTAGCTCTGTCCACTGAGTGGGTCTAGAAGCAAAATGACACCCCAGTAGCAATGAACACACCTAGTACTCAGATCTTGGTTTCTAATACCATTCTTCCACAAAAGGAACCAGAGCTCCTTGGAGAAATGGTGGATTCTAGGGCTAGGGAAGGAACTATGCAAGATGAACCTGGAACATCTAGTAGTGCCAGAAATTAAAGAAGTACTCAAAAAGCAAAGTGAGGGGGTCTGTCAATGGGACACAGGAACCAACTGAAAGAATTCCCCATAGAAAAAGCTGGAACAACTTGAGCAACAAAATAAGTAATATAGTATTGGGTTTGTACCCAAAGTACAAAATAAATATTCCTAACTCTATACTGATATAAATAAATTATTAAATAAATAAATAGGGAGAACAGACAAACCTCCTGAACAGAAGGTCCCAAATAACTTATGTAGATACTCCCCTACTCAAGGAGATGGAGTGTAATTTCCTACCCATTAAGTGTGGGCCATGCACAGTGACTTTCTTTTAATAACCCCAGTGAAGATACCTGAAAAACTACCCAAGCTAGATGGTCAGTGTCAACATCAACAGTGATAAGTCATGTTGATAGCACGTACCTTTGATATGATGTGGTGGAAATGGCACTTTTCCTCTGTGATCTTCCTCCCCAAACTCCTAATCTAATCATGAGAAAAACATCAGACAAATCCAAACTGAGGGACAGTCTACCCACCTGGTACTCCTCAAAACTGTCAAGCTCAACAAAAGCAAGGGAAGTCTGAGGAATTGTCACAGTCTAGAGGAGCCTAAAGAGACATGAAGGCTAAATGCAACGTGATAGTCTCATGGGAACCCATAAATTGTTTGGGGTCTTCTGTTCAGGAGGTTGTCTGTTCTCCCCATTTATTTATTTATTCAATAATTTATTATATCAGTATAGACTTAGGAATATTTATTTTGTACTTTGGATAACTAATCTGATACTATACATTAGGTAATAACTACAGAAATGTGAATAAAGTATGGGCTTTACTTCATCATAATGTATCAATATCAGTTCATAAGTCATGACAAATCTTCCAGATTAATGTTAGCAATGTGAGACACCAGGAGTGGGGTATATGGGAACTCTCTAATATAGTCACAACTTTTTCTGCAAGTCTAAAATTTACAGAACATAAAGTAAAATGAAATTGAAAGTTTATTTTGAAAAACAGTCACCCCCACCCCAACCCCCCGCCCCCGGCCACTTCTTTTCTATCTCCTGACCCAATGTCTCCCAACATACTGGTCTGCACCGCCCTGGTCGCGGGAGACATTGCGGTGGTACAAACAGGCAGCCTGGACAGCTCTCTCTGAATTCAATGTGGTAGATCTTGCTTGTTGGCATGAAGAGTTGAATACCATTTCTGGTTTTCTGGCACCCTTATTTCTTGGCTTATCTAGTTTCTGGGGGCTTATCTAAGGCATTTTTATTGGCTGTAATGTGTCTGAGAAATAGTTCGTTTGCAGCCCGGAGGAGTCTTGTGCATTGAGGAGTTAGACTCTGCACTGCTGGGGCAGGAACACATTGCCCTCTGCGTGAGGATGGCCGAGTCTTCCAGGGGCTGTCACATGCAATTCCGATGGGGCTTATGTCTTCCTGAAGGCATCCTGGGTAGCCCTCCTCTGCTTCCTTGTGCTTCTTCACCATTTATCTCCTTGAATGTGATAAAACCTCTGTCTCATCTTCTGGACCATGATTCCCATCTCCTTTTCCTCTAATCTTTACTTTCAAATACTCTCCTAAGGATAGATTTGCAAGGACTGATTATATGGCTCTATGGGGTGCCTAGAGAAGCAGCACTTAAAATGTTTAGAATAAGAAGCTGGTAACAAGGCATTTTGTCCCGGGAAGAGTCTCTTGAATGGCCCTTCATAGGTAAAAGAGGTTACATAGAGTTCCAGGGTAAGGGTGGGGGTGGCTATTTTTCAAAATAAACTTTCAATTTTATTTTACCTTATGTTCTGTAAATTTTAGACTTGCAGAAAAAGTTGTGACTATATTACAGAGTTCCCATATACCCCACTCCTGGTGTCTCACATTGCTAACATTAATCTGGAAGATTTGTCATGACTTATGAACTGATATTGATACATTATGATGAAGTAAAGCCCATACTTTATTCACATTTCTGTAGTTATTACCTAATGTATAGTGTCAGATTAGTTATCCAAAGTACAAAATAAATATTCCTAAGTCTATACTACAGCTCTGTGCAGATTAGCAGAAGGCCCCCTTTCTAGGCAGCAGCTAGTGGCCTCTCTAGCTACAATCCTGCAGGCAAAATCTGATGGGGAAATTAGGGCTGGATTTGAGGTCCCAAACATACCTTCAGCCAGGGAGCCTTGTGCAGTAGACAATATACACAACTATTCATTGTGACCCTGAAACGTACTCTATATAGTAACCCATTGGGGGGGAAAAGTGTTCAGGATAATCACTTCTTATGTGAGTACCTGGAGACAGGGTGCAAATTGTCCTGGGAGTCCTCTGGGAGAAATGAGTTAAGACCTGCCCCAAGTGGCATGCTGG
Organism: Mirounga angustirostris; assembly: GCF_029215605.1. NCBI lineage: Eukaryota > Metazoa > Chordata > Mammalia > Carnivora > Phocidae > Mirounga > Mirounga angustirostris. The sequence continues at coordinate 16,743,480 of NW_026991712.1, read as the reverse complement.
ACTTGGATCCTATTGGTTCATGAGATTCAATTATTAATTTTTCAAGAATATTATGAGTTTTATTAAACATAGTAGTTATTAAAAAAGTATACAAGCTTACAATTAAATTATATTGATACAAATGTAGTGAAAACTCCAAATTCATTACTTCCTAACTATTTGTTATGCTTTCCTATTGTCTATGCTCTTGAAATTATTTACATCCATTGTATCTGTATGGTGGAGATACCACATACTGGTGTACTAGTGCTCACCTTTTCCCGACTCCGTGTTCAGTGACGTCATGTCAACAGCTTGAAATTAACCGTGGTGAGAGTATTTATACCATGGAAATCAGCAAATGCTACAGATCAGCTCCCACTCCCCCAGAAAAGGGAAAAGCAGGGGAGATGGGCTGGGACCCACAAATGTTCGGGCTGAGCCTGCATGAAGAGAACCATCTGGGACTCCCGGAGCTCCTGAGAGGAACTAGAAAGAGGCCGGAGCTCCCAAGTTGGCCGGGTACTCCCTCTGCTCCTCAGGGGAACGTCAGCTTCTGTCGTGGTTCACTTGGGCAAGCGCCCCAAGGTCTATGTTACCCACCTGTCCAGGTGACTCGGGCTGGGTGAGCAGTGTTATGGAACCCAATCAGGGACTGGCACTGAATTTCATGGGGAAACCACATGCACCCATGGGACCTGCTCCTTCTGATGCAGCCCTGCAGGTGGGGTTCAGACCCCTCCCCATCTATCCAAACATCTGCGGAGGAGCTGTGGCTCGGGAGAAGGGGGAGGTGTGGGGGGGACAGGGCTGCTCAGTGGCAGGGTGACAAGGTAGTGTTGCTCTCCCCTCTCTCTTCCTTCTTTGTCTTCTCTTTCTCCCCTGGGCCCCCTCCACAGGCAGGCCCTGCCCTCTGACGGCTTGGGGACCAGGGGGCTTGCGGAATGGTGAGGTGGGACCTGTGCAGGGCAGGGGTGTGTAGAGAGGAAAAGGAGGAAATTCCTTGCCTGCCATGGGGTGGAACACTCCTGGGACAGACCAGACTAGAGCTCTCCTGAGGGAGCCCTCACTCAAGCACACAAAAACAGGCCTCTGCTTGTGAGTGGTGAGATAGAGGTACCTTTTGCCTTACTCAGTGAAGTTTTGGGGAAAACACTCATGGACCTGAGCTAGCGTGGCAAAGGGCTCAGACATTAGAGTCAGAAGAACGTGGGTTTGAATTCCAGCATTTCCCATGTGAGACCTTGACCAAATAAATGACTTGGCTTCTCGGTCTGGCTCAGCCTGTTTCCTAGCCTGTGGAATAACCCTCCTGCTCTTCTCTGTGTGAGGGATGGCCTTCAACAATCTCAAACAGTGGCTGTGTTAATAGATCTCCTTTCGTTCTGTTGGTTTGTTTCTCTATGCTTACTGTGAGCTCAGATCCCAAGAACTGGTCGTCTTGTTTCTGTTGTTGAAAGCAAAGGCCCGCTTTGGCAGCACATAAGTGAACGTGAGTATGATCTGTCGCTGAACTTCGCTCTAGAAAACCTTTTTATGTGTTGAAGCTCATAACGACAACAATGCCTGTTAGATAAACCTGTGTGTGGAGGACACAGATGTTAGCATCTCAATATGTCCGTCACCATTTTATAGCCCCTAGGAAGACACCCCATGATCTATGCCGTGATACTGCGAGTTCGGCCTATTTGTTGTATGTCGATTACACCACCAAGTCAATTGCCAAGGCCCAAACCTGATCATGTTTCTCACTCACTTAAACATCTCCAGTGACTCCCCCACCCCGCCCCACCCGCCATTGCCCAAAGGACTGAGCCCATGCTTGGCAGGCAAAAACCACTGTTAATGTGACCCAAACATACTTTTCAAGGCCTTCGTGGCCTGCCTCCCCACCCTCTCCTTCCCTTCACTGCATCTGTGCCCAGGAGAATGGATTCCACCACTTTCTGAACATATCCTGCTCCCTCATGCTTCTGAGCCTCTGCTTTTGCCCTTCTTACTTTGTTTCCCTGGAGAACTTTTATACATCCTTCAAAACCCGGCACAGCGGCATCTCTGTGAAGCATTCCCCAATTCCTTCAGGCAGAGCTGTGTATTCCTTCTTTCTGCTCATGCGCAGAGAGCCGTGCCTATGTTAACGTGTCTGCATTCATTTACTTACAGCGTTCTGTTGAATACGGGCTCATGAGTCTACGTGACTGGCCTGGGAATGAACTCTTTGGGTTCCTCAACTGATAAATGGAGTAATATTAACCTCATAGGGCTGTTGAGAGGATTAAACATGAAAGTGTGCAACTGAGCAGCGCCAGACACAAATAATCACCCAGTGAATGATAACTGGAATGATTGGGTCAAATTGCCCATGTTCTCTTGACAGACCCCTCTATGTCTAGGAACACATGGCTAGGAGACAAACATCCTGAACAGAGATTCTACTGGTGTGGGACCAATCCATTTGAGAGTCAGCCCACTGACCTTGATCCTGTTGGCACTATGCCCAGCCTAATTGTATCTGAAGATCAGATGTAAGAATCAAGTGGGTTAAAGGTGTAGGGCGGCAAGAAGAACCATTTATACCAGGTAGCAGGTTAGTGAGTTTTACCCCTAGTTACATTTCACATGGGCACCTCAGTTGTTTCCTTGCTGCTATTCTTGATTGCTGTCTTTGGTGATCATTAATAAAGGTTATTATTTGCATTTCCCACATCTGTTTGAATTTCACAAGTCTTATATTTCCAGGACAAGAGCCAAAACTAATCAACCCAGTCTTTGGAAAAGCAGCTGATGGGGGCATACCCCACTTTAATTACCACTGAGGATTTGAAATTGAACACACAGAAGGAAAAAAAAATTTTAAGATTTTATTTATTTATTTGAGAGAGAGAGAGACAGAGTGCGTGCGCGCGTGCACGAGCGGGGGGTGGGGAGGGGCAGAGGGAGAGGGAGAAACAGACTCCCCACTGAGCAGGGAGCCCAATATGGGGTTCGATCCCAGGACCCCAAGATCATGACCTGAGCCCAAGACAGACGCTTCACTGACTGAGCCACCCAGGTGCCCCCACAGAAGGAAAATTGATCAACTGGTTAATTTTGTCTTCCCTGTACCTTAACCATTCAGTCTTTACCCACCTCTATGTGATACATATTCTTCTGAATGTTTTATTACAAGTGTAGTTTCTTTCATCAACGGCTAATTTCATCTGTGGTCAGAAAGCATTCAGTTCTCCACGCTAAAGGAAAGCCAAAAGGCAGCTCAGGTACCTGCTAAACCAGCATTCAGGGTGACCTGCCCAAGTGTTTTGAGGCTGTTGCCCTTCACCTAAACAGCTTGGCCCAGCTACAGTATTCAAGCTGCCAAGAAAATAAGCCAGGACTCTTCAGTACTTTATGTGCTGGAGTCACATTTATAAATCTGGTTCGAAATGGGCTCTTGACAAAGGTGGCTGCTCCCTGGGCTCCCACTCTTCTGGCTCGGTTCAGTGCAAGAGGGCCACCAGCAGCTTCTGGAAGTCCCCAGAGGTGTCTGAGCGAACCATGTCAGACAGAGACTTCTGATACTTCTCTTGGAACTTTGCTTTTATTCCCTGAAGGTCCACCTGTAGGAGAAATGGCAACAGCAATGAGGACAAGAACATTTATAGCGTGTTCACTATGAATGCAGGCAGGTACTGTTCTGAATAAATTGTACTCATTTGCTCACTTATGCCTCAAAACAACCCTTTGCAATAGGGGCTATTATTATTTTTATTTTATGAATGGGAAACGGAGAGCAGAGTCCAGTCTGCTGGAATATATTCACCTCTGCAACCTTTAGGGATATATATATATATTATATATATATATATATATACCAATACAAATTTATTTATGAATACCAAAACTTGAATTTCATTTGATTTTTAAGTATTACAAAATATTTTTCCTTTGAGTTTTTTACAGTCATTTAAAAACGAATCATTCTCAGGTAGCAATCCCGTACAAAAACAGGTCGGTCTGCAGGCCACAATTTGCTGACCTGTGGTAAAGGGTTAAGAAAATTATCAACACAGAGATTTGAATTTGAAATGAAGCTTTTTTTTTCTCTTGTACCCTGATCAGCAAGGCTATTAGTGCCAATCAACAAAATTCAAATCAATATCAATTTGTAGGACTTATTTTGAATCTAATTCATTGATAGCTTGAAAAACCTGGGCGCTGGAGATGGGCAAGAGGACTCAGAAGAAAAACAAATAAAAAGATTGTTCTGCTCCAAACACTCTTAGAACCTAGTAAGGGAGACAATACTTGCACCAGAAAAGATGGAAGTACAGAGAGAACACAGTGTGTCTCATAAAAGCAGCACAGAGCTTTCTTTAACAGGGAGTTGTGTTCTCTTTTTAATTTTTAAAAATTTAGACTCTATCGTGCATTCTAGACAGATTCACAAACTATCACTAAGGTTTCTGGTTCTTTTTCCTCCTGCCTCAATCGGAGGAATGAACTAAGAGAGAAAGAAGATGAGAGCAGAAGGCAGGAGAATGAGGGATTGTGTGAAGTGGATGCTGAGCAGGAGGGAGACTCCAGCATGATGCTGTGTGTCCCCTGCCCCCCAATCCGGCTCCTCTACTTGGCTGGGGGAGGGGCAGGATGGTGGGAGTCGGGGGGGTTGGGTGGGATGGGGGACACTGGGGCTCCATTCTAGTACCAAGCGGCTTTAGGGGATTAGGGGATCCAGCCAGTACGTCTCACTGGGCCTGAAGCATTCTGAAGGAATGATCCATATGTGGAAATGATCCAGGATATGTGGCCAATCCTAAGATGGGACAGAGCATCTTGGAATGATCATTCCATGGCTCACGTTGCAGTGAACGTGGAGCCCCCGTGAGCCCTCCAGAGTGATCCAATCCCCTGGGGTCTTTCAGAATCCCCGCTCTGCTCCATTGCGCCCCTCCTTCTTTGAGCCTCAGGATCTCAGAGACTTTGTGGGGTGGGTTGGAGGGTGAGTTGCTTAGGGACAGAGAGAGAGAGACCACGGAGATCTGGAGAGAGAGGGGAGGAGAAAGAGAGACTTAGGAGAGTGGCAGAGAGACTAGGGAAGGGAAGGAGGGGGGATCAAGACAAATGGACTGGAAGCTAGAAGAAAACTGAATAGTGGAGGAGGAGGAGAAATTCCAGGAATAGAAATAAAAACGAAAGAACGATCTTGTTGCTAAGTTATATTTTAAAACGGTGTCAGATGTTAAGTATTATTTGTCAAAAGCCATGGGCCAGGATTTGGGTTGGGATTTATCCCCCTTCAATTAACAATTTTTTGAGGGAAGATGTCTGTGGTTTTTCAAGGGCTCAGTTACACTTCATTCTGTAAGGCTTCTCCTACTGTAGACGAAATGCCATGTCCCCTTCATTTTGTCCTGCCTTCACTCTGTGGCCCCTTGTTCCAAAGCCTCCACCGGGAATCCTGACAGTTGCTCTCAAGCTTTGGGCTACTCATCTCTCTTTCTTACACTCAGGCATTCTCAAGGTGGGGTGATATCGCTCGCTACTCCCAACAGGGCAAAAGTGCGTTCTTAAGAGGGCGAAAAGAACCTTAATCCTTTTATGTAAAAGTACATATATACACGCATGCATACATAGAGAGAACATAACGGAATAAAGAAGGGCACTTGATGTAATGAGCACTGGGTGTTATATGCAACTGATGAATCACTAAGCTCTCCCTCTGAAACTAGTAATACACTCTATGTTAATTGATTTTAAATTAAAAAAGAACATAACAGAATATATGTGTATTTACAGAACACAATATATACATACAGAACATTGCAGAATATGAAACAGATACACAGTCTATCTGTGGTGTTCATGTTTTGGCGGGGAGTGGTGATGAGGAAAAAACTGGGTCCCAAAAGGCTTCTTAGTAGGATGAGTGATAACTATTATTATATTTTAAATTTTATTTTATTATGTTATGTTAGTCACCATACAATACATCATTAGTTTTTGATGTAGTGATCCACGCTTCATTGTATCAAAAACTGATGATGTACTGTATGAATGATAATTTAAAAAAAAAAGAGTTTGAGAAATACTGTCTTGTACTGATATAGCTCAGTGTGTTCTGAGCTGGTGTGATCAGTGACAGGCCCAGCTGGGGAGGTAGGCTGTCATTTGCTCATCGACTCCGCTGCTGGGTGACCTGGTTTCATGTTCCTTAAAATGGAGCCAAGCCTGGCTGTGCCACCCAGAACGGCTCAGCCAGGTCCCCTCTGCACGGGCCACCAGCTCTCCAGAGCTGCAGAGAGCAAAAATAGAAGCAACTATCGTTATTGTATTTTTATAAAAAGAAACAGATTGAAGCATGGCACAGTGTCTTCCACAAAGTCTGGGAAGGCAAGGGCTGTCTCTGTGTTACTTTTTCCGTAAATAGACCCTGAAGAAAGACTATTTGTGGCTGACATCAGCTGTGGCCAAAAGAGAAGTGGCTGCCCACGTGCTCAGAGTCGAGGGCGTCTTACCTCAGCCCTGGTCACGATGATGTGAATGAGTGTCTCCTCATCGGTTCCTGCACCCTTCATGGACTTGTACAGACGGTCAGCGAAATAGCCCTCCGGGTCCCGGGCGCACCTCACTGGCCAGGACGAGGGACAAGAGAAGGTGAGGCTTTTACATGTTGCATAACATGCAGACCCTCTGAGGGCACAGAGCTGGCCCAGAGTGTCACCTGGTTGCCCGTGGTGCTGACTCAATGGTGAGACACATGTTTGAAAGGGGCTGACCTCCCACTCTAATGGGATCTGGAAGATTCCCCTGGTTCAGGGCATCTGGGCTCCTCAACCAAGAACTGAGTCAAAACCCCTTCAGCAGCCCCTCTGCTGGTCCCTGAAGACCCTTCAGAGGAGGAAGAAGGCTTTCCCTGCCGAGTTCATGATTCCTACCAGCAGAAGTAACTTTTCTTATCTAAATGAAATCTCTGATGCTGGCGCTGGGCTCAGAGGGGAAACACGGGTTGGCTGACGATGCTGCTATAATAAAACTTCTAATCTTGAAGACTCACTCCCCTGGACCGTGGCCTACTTTCCTGTGCTAAACCACCTCCCCGTCCTTTGTTTTTCCTCGCTGGGTTTGCTTTGTGAGTCTCATCTCGGAATCTTTTCTAAGTGCCCCACATTCTTCTTGATTCTCCATCTGGGATGCGGCGGATGGAATGTTTAATGCTGTCTACGGACCACCTTCCCGTGTTCCTGCTCGTTGCTCTTTTCTGCACCGCTCCTTGCCTGCCAGCTTTGATCTAATGCACAGATTCGTGAAAAATAGTTTTGATTCACCCGTCAGGCTGGAGAGTGCTGGTCTACTCCTGGGGAGAAATCATTGCTCCCTCTCCCCACTTCCCAGGTGGCCCATCGTGACAAACATTTTGGGGAAATGAACCAAATACTCTTTAGGCGTTGACATTTACCTAGAACACCTCACATTTTTGATGTTAGTGATTAATAACAAGTAATCCATTGAGCATAAGTGTGAATGTGCGTCTTTAATATGTCCTGTAATGGGAACTCTTGTTGTCTAGGTAATTGCCTCTATGACTGATGCTTATGAGCACTGGAGAGGAACAGGGTGAGGGAAGCAGTGCCTAGGTTGGGGGAGGAGGGGGTCTGTTTCTTTCTTTTATAGGCCGTGTGGAATCCGCCAGAGTTTCAGTGGAAAAGAAAAGCCCAACTTGTGTCTGACCTCCTTATCCTGGAAACAATCCAAAAGCTGTTGGATCGGTGGCGGTTGTGGGGAGAACCTGTCAATTTGGGGAGTAGCATACTTGAGCCTCACTTAAGACCTTCCCCGGTGCAGGACTCATTGATGCTCATCGATTGTCTGCCTAACGTAAGGGTGTTCCAACCCTTCATAGGTGTCTTCTACCCTGACATTTCTTCTTCCTGATGTTCTGGGAAGAGAATCCTCAACGTTTCTGTTGTATACCGTCGACGCCTGGTGAACAACGTCTGTTGTTAGCAGTAGCAGGAATCGCTCAGGAGTGTGGTTGGGGCTAGCCAGGGAAAACGTGGGGCTAGAGCCGTGCCATGTAGAAGGCAGGGTAGCCAGCCATTGCGAGGAGAAGACAGTCCTTTGCGGGAGCTTGTAGAAGTGTGGCTTCTGGGCCCCATTCTTGGAGATTCTAATAGGTAACCTGGAATGGGGCCCAGGAAACTGTATTTTCCCGCACCTCCCCATAGAAGATTCTGAAGCAGGTGGTCCGTGGGGCCCACTGGAGGAGTGTTGCCCCAGAGGCTGCAAGAGGTGGGAGTCAATGGGTCTCAAATTTAGCCATAAACTGGCATCTTTATGAGTCAGGTATGAAGAGGGTGGGGAGTGTCTAGAAAAGAGAACTGTGAAGTCATGTTCTACGATTTGTGTGCTTTATACTTGAGGTCGTCTCTAATCACTTCTAAGTTTGCTACCACTGGAGTGCACCCAAGTCCTGCATTTCATTGTCCCCATCTCCAGGGATGTGGCCTTTCCTTCCCCTGTGCCCTCTTCACACTGGTGGTTTTTGTTTTTATCTTTACTGTAACCTAATCTGTTGGTTTGTGAGTATCCACCATGGACTTTAAGCTTCTTAAGAGCAGGAACTGGACCTATTTACCTCTGATCGCCACACCTAACACGACCCCCAGCCTGGGTTAGGTGCTAACTAAATGTTAAAGAATGGAATGGCTTTATTATTAGTAGTAATTTTGATAGTGGTTTATTGCCATTAATAATTAATATTAATGAAGATTAATATAATCTTCTGACTGAACTCTGGTTCAAGCACAGAAAGGATTTGGGGTCTCTGAGTCAGGCCATGAGTGGACCTCGCCATCCACCTAAGAGACTCATCTTTGAAGCCCTGAGGACAGTCATCCATGTGGGTCCAGCGTGGGTCAGAAGTGACACTAGGCATGTTTAGGCCTCTGTACGTCAGAGGTCCTGCTAATTTGAATGCAAAATGAGGATGGATTAAAAAAAAGTCAATTGCTGACATTGTTCAGAAAAATTTTTTTAAAGCCCCACAAAAAAACAAAAGGTTTGGCAGATAGAGCACATTTTTTAACTTCCAGGGCTGCTTTTTCAGTTCTTCCTCTGCTGGGGATCTGTCTTTCCATTTCTTGTGCTATTTGGGACGGTGCCCTCGACTCCTCGCCACAGGAGCATGGACAATGGACAATACCTTCATTCCAGGCCTTGCAGAAAGGAAAAAGGAGCCTGCCAGACACAGCGCCATGCCCATCTTTCTGCTATTTCCTGCCTATGGGCAACACCTGGAGAGAAGGTTGTGGTGTTTGCTTGGCACAGGAAAGATCTGATCTCCCTCCCCACTCTTGCTGAAGAGACCTCATTCATTCTAAATGTTGAAGGGAACCAAATGGAAAAGAACACCCTCGAGCCATCAGGCATGTGCAAAAACCCGTTCATGGATTGGAAACCTAGCTGAACCACATCGTGCTCCCTGAGACTAGACAATGGTCCCAGGCTGTTGACAGATGCTCTTGTGGACCCACCATCTTAATGCGACTGTCATGGATGCCAAGGTGCATCCCCCAGATGCCCTCTTCAGGACCAAGGCACTCATTCCAACTGTCGCCTCCTGGCTGCTCACAGCTGAGTCCCTCCCCAGGAATGCCCCCCCCCCCCCCCCCCCGCCAAGGAGCTGCCTTCTCCAGGGTTGTAAATACTCCCAGGGTACAGCCGGTGTCCACTTGTTGCTTGCTGTGGGGTGCAAAGACCTGGCCCCCTGGCCTCCCGGCTCCAGGGCTCCGTGGGGGACCAGCAAATCTCCCACTGCAGCTGCATCACGCTCACTCTCTCCCTTACCCAACGCTGCTTCGAGGTGTGGTTCCCAAATTACTCCCTAACATCTTCCCACACACCAACCTCTGACTCCAAGTGTGGTTGCAGGGAGCCCGACCTAAGGCAGGGACTCTCCGTGGTCTACTTTACCGAGAGTTAAGTAGGCCTTCTGCAGATCTCCTGATGTTTCTGCTTCAATGGCCTCTTCAATGTCTTTGTCGATGAGCTGGAGAGATAAACCGAAGTCCAGCCGTTATGCCAGGCTTTGCTTTTGGCTTTGGTACTCTTGGGGTCATTTCTCTACAAAAAGCATGGAATTCTTCCAGATTTGGTCATGTGGCTTTAAGGAGCCTATCCTGCCCCATGCCTTACATGACTGGGGATGATGGCCCCCCTTTGAGTGGGGTCTCTCATGGCTGATGACTTTTGACCTCTAGGGGGTCAGATCTGACCCCAGTGAGGACCACTCCCTTGGCCTGGTATGCTCATCTGTAAAATTGGGAGTGGGAGAACAATGAATCCTTACTATAACAATAATTCTTTACATCTATATAATAATTTAGTTTCCAAAGTATTCTTAAAATTCTTTTTCCTTCCAATTTTCTAGGAGGCTGTGGTGGTAATCATCTTACCCGTATAGTTCTCATCCCCCATGTCCTGGGACTGGGGATCAGCCACCCACAGTTTGGGTGAAATAAGAAGTAGAGGCTGTGAAGTTCATGCTAAGGATTTGGTCTAATGTTTCTGATAGAGTGGGGCTGCATGGGCTGGGAGCCAGGGGCTGACCACGTCAAAATGTCACTTTCCTTCACTCGAGGGTGATTCCAAATGATCCTGTGTTCACCACCGGCTCACATATCACTCTGCACAGCATTCCACGTTAGGTTTCTTTCCAAATATTTGCAGAAGCTGAAGTTCAGAGTAGATGGTGACTATGTTTCATGCAAGGACTACCTGGGCCAAACTCAGGGCAGGCAAATAAAGAGCAAAGAGGGCTCTTTGTCGCGTTTGGGGAAATGCAGTTAAGCATTAAGAATGCTGAAACTTCTTTCTTAGAAATTGTTTTTTGAGGGTATGACACAATGTGGTTCCATAATTGGGGCCTTTGGGGACACACCAGTGGAGTGCATGTAGTTTATTCCCGAAAACATAAGTGGACAAAATAGTCTTTGCAATGCAAGCACAATAGCATGGGGGAGGGGAGGAGGGTTGAGATTTAATGAGGCCCTGGTGCTTGATCTCCTTGTCATGGTTTGACATCTAGAGGTCTGGTGTGGGTAATGGACCTAGACGATGGGGATTGGCTGGGGGGCTTTCAGTCCTGTCCCTTCCTTAGCTGTTCCCAGCCTCTCTTGGGTTTGCTGCGGGAGCTGGTGTTTCGAAAGGGACTGGCCTCACTTTCCCACGAACGGGGTTCTTGTTCTGTAGACTGAGATTGCATTTCAAGAGGACATTTTGTTCACACAGGTCTGCGTTTACTAAAAAAATAATCCTCACGTTAAACTGCTTTCTGTTTCTATTGTTAATGCTGGGCCAGAATAGTGCATTAGATTTTCTATTGAATCTCAGTCGTACAACAGATCAAGGCAGGAAAACAGCTGTTCCGGGGAGGTGGGAGAGGGCTTCAGTACCCCAACTTTAGGCTGTATTGCTGGGTTTCTGCTTTCTCCCAGTCTTCTCGCCACACAACTCCAGGGGGCATTGTTCACATTGCCCCCTCTTCTCTACCTCTCTCCTGCCCACATCCCCCTCCTGGGAGCTACCAAGGCACCTTCAGGAACACAAACGGAAAACAATGGACTGGCCCAAGCTATTGTGAATCTCCTTTGCAAATGGTAGGCTTTTCACTGCAGTTACTGGAACACTTAATTCTTAGGGGGCTCTTTAGACAGATCAGGTTTTCTGATCTTGGTACAAAACCCATCGCTGGGGTGGATTCCAGCCTCTAGTTACCAGGTAGTGCTGCCTGTAGGGAGATTACTAGAAGAATAGGGGAGACATTTCTTTCTTTTAAAACCGATTCACCCAAAGAGACAGGATTCCCACAGCAGAACCCTGTGCCCTCTGGCTTTGGCCTCAGTGGTTATAGGGCTAAGGGCTCTGGAACAAGCTTAGGAAGACATAAAGGTGAGGGGACAGGTGTGGTGGGGACACAGTGTGCCTAGGCTTTGGGTATGTGTGCCTACAATTTGTATTGAGCCCTGTGTAGGGAACTCATTTCAGCTTTTTTTTTTTTTTTTAACATTTTATTTATTTATTTGAGAGAGAGCATGAGAAAGAGAGAGAGCACAAGCAGCAGGGAGGAGCAGAGGGAGAGGGAGAAGCAGGCTCTCCGCTGAGCAGGGAGACCGATGATGCGGGATTTGATCCCAGGACCCTGTGGTCATGACCTGGGCCAAAGGCAGACGCTCAGTCGACTGAGCCACCCAGGTGCCCATTACTTCAGCTTTATAACTATACGAGCCTTTCATGTTTGGTCAACTCTGGGACTGTGATGTTCTTGTGTGGTGTAGCAGAGAGGGGAAAGTTCTATTGCTTGGCAGGGATTTCTGAGAGCGTCAGTAGATAAGGCTCAGGCTTAGAGGGCAAATAAAGGGCAAAACCCTAAGTTTTCATGCCCAAATAAAAATTCAACTCTATGCCAGGACAGACTATGCCACATAATAGACTCCTATGATCTCATGCTAGCAGTTGATTGCTTTTAGCCAGAGGCCCATGTGAAAACTTATGAACCAGGGTCTTAAGCTCAGGGTAAACTCACAAAAATCAGTGATAAAGATCAAGATGAATGATGTTCGGGAAAGCTTTTGGAATGATGAGTAGGTAGTATTTTAGAGCTAGTTTCATGTAAAGAATCATTAAATCAATAAATTATCTTATTGTCCATTTGAGCTTTATTGGACACTGCTGGTTCACATAGGGAGACAACTGACAGTCGTTAGTGTTTACTAAGCACCTGCTGCATGCCAGGTACTAAGCCCTTTACTTCTATTAACTCATTAATTAATTACTAACCCTACGAAGCAGGTACCATTGTTAACCCTGTTTTACAGTTGGGGAAACGGAGGCGCAGAATCCTTAATAACTTGCCCAAGGTCATATGGCTAGTAGTCTAGTGCAGACCTTTGAAATTTTAACATGCACCAGAATCACCTGGAAGACTTGTTGAAACATACATGGTAGGACCCAAACTCCAGAGAATCTGATTCAGTAGGTCGAGGGTGGGGGCTGAGAATTCTCTCTCTCTCTCCCTCTCTTTAAATAAGAGAATTTTCCTTTTTAACATGTTCTCAAGTGATACTGATGCTGCTGTTTGGGGATTAATTTTGGGGAACAATTGGCCTGGAGAGTATCCTTGCAGGTGGCCAGGGCGCACACACACATACACACGCTCACGTGTGTGTGTGTTTCCATAGTGATCACCAACGGCAGCCATCCCCTGAAACTCCACCCATGGCCCCAGCCATGTGGGAAGAGGGTGTAGGTCATGGAAAAGTCTTCCAGCTCAGAGTCTACACAGCTCTAGGAGCAGAGGCCAAGGGAGTGCAGGGTCCGCTGGCTTTGATCATGACTCTGGGCACGATTTGAAAGCAGAGGGCCCTCAAGGCTTATATGCAGTACTGATAAAATTCCTAAGCTTTATTGTCTTTTCATCTGCTGGCAATACAGAGGAAACACTATTTCGAGTGAGGAGAGGCCAGCTCCAGCCGAGGGAGAGGCTCGGGCTGGGGAATCTTGCAGTTCTCATCCACTCTCCGCTACCGGCTTGCTGTGTGGTCCTGATAAGTTACAGATGGCGCCTTACTCGTAACAGACTTCCTTGTCCAGCCGTCCTAGGTAACAACAGCTGCTCGGCCTGCGTTATCGTTACTGTATTGTTGGGGCACTGAAATGAGATACAGGGCACAGAAGTGCTTTGACTAGTTAAAAGCACTTTACAAATAAACAATGGGAGACAAAATATCGGATACTCTCCAAAAGGTTTCTTGCAATTAAAGACTGATTTTCAGGGCAGGGCTCACCACTACTAAATGCCTTGAAATAAGGGCCTCATCTTCTTGGCTTAAAATTATCATTAGATAAAAAATAATTGTATAAAAGTAATTTATACGCGTCTTTGCAGGAGTCTATCTCTGAGGTAGATGACATCTGTTGTGGGAGCGGTAGGCACGTTGTTAGCGCAGCTGTAAATTGGAATAATAACGAGAGAGAACCTCTGTGTGCTTACCACATGCCAGGTGCTATTCCGAGCCTCGAGCCTCGTACATGTATCTTATTTAACTCTTGAAAGAACCCTGGGAGGGTGTGATGATGAGGATTATGGTCCCTGTTTTACAAATGAGGACAGAGAGGTTGGGTCACCGGCCAGTGATAGGACCAGGATTTGAACGTGGACGCTGACTCTAGGGCTTTGCTCCTCAACTTGGCTCTCCTCTGCTTTCCTAGTCTCGGTTGGAAAGCAGGGTTTCCCAACCTTGGCACTGCATTTGGGGTTGGATAATTCTTTGTTGTGGTGCATTGTAGGATGTTTAGCATCATCCCTGGCCTCAATCTACTAGATGCTATTAGCCTCCCCAACACCCAAGTGACAACCCCAAATGTTTCCAGACGTTATCGAATATCCCTTGAGGGGGGGGAGAAGCCAAGTCACTTCTTTTTTTTTTTTTTTTTAAAGATTTTATTTATTTATTTGAGACAGAGAGAATGAGAGACAGAGAGCATGAGAGGGAGGAGGGTCAGAGGGAGAAGCAGACCCCCTGCCGAGCAGGGAGCCCGATGCAGGACTCGATCCCGGGACTCCAGGATCATGACCTGAGCCGAAGGCAGTCGCTTAACCAACTGAGCCACCCAGGCGCCCGAAGCCAAGTGACTCCTGATTAAGCACAACTGTTGTCAAAGACCCCTGTAGTTCCTGATCCCTGATCTTGACTACTTTTGGAAATACACAGTTTTAGCGTGAACTCTCTTACCCTAGTACTGGTTTACTTACAATTTGGTAGGCTTGAAAGGTGGCACGTAATTGCTTGTGGCTTCTCTTGGCCAGGACTTCATTGAAGGCGAGCTCGTCCGTGCCCCAGCGGCCTTCCCCTGCCTTGCGGGCCAAATGCAAACATTTAAAAAAAAAAAGCCTTTTGCAGAAAGACCGAATATTCTGTTCTGTGACCAGGCCTCACTGGCAGGCAATTATACAATAGGCACTGAATAAAAGTCAAACTGATCCACTGAGCACTTTAAGCTTCCACCCGCGAGTAAACTTCCCGTATTTATTTATATTATTTATGCCCTCCCTTGTTCCAAAATGGATCTGAAGTGGTCAACTCTAGAGTGCAATAGTAGGAACAATTCTCAGAGGTTCACGAGGACCACATATATGAAGAAATATTCTAAAGGTCATACTTATTTCTCAAGTAACTCCCATTGTCATGAAATAAAGAAAGGTTTGTTGGAAGTAACGCTAATAAATTTAAAGAGAGAAAAAGAATTTGCTGAGACTGGCACGTCTGTACACTTACATCATACAGATCTTTGGCATCCTGACCAGCTAGATCTTTGTCCACGTCCTCTCCTTCATCACGATTAGCCTTGAAAAATTGACACATTGTTATTAACTGGAGCTCCTGCTTGACCACAGAAAACAAAAAGAGAAAGTCCTGGAAAGCTGGGGCTGATCTCAGAGGGGCTGCTCTTTGCTGCCATCTTTAGGGCACAACTAAGAAACAGAGTAGCTTCTGAGACAGCACTTGGGCCTTCTTTCTTGTACAAACCAGGGTCACTCACAAACCCCAGGGACCTCGAAGCAGGCTGAGAGCACCCCCCTGATGTCCCCTAGAGTGACTCCGTTGGAAAGCTAATAGTCTTCCTTTCAAAATACCACATTTCAACCTCTCGGAGCTTCCTGGTATTGAAGAAGCCTGAGACTTGGTCCTGGAAGGTTCTGGAAGTCTAGCCTAAGCCCTTTGTGGCAGGCAGAGTTCTAGGATGACCCCGAGCAGCCCTAGCCCTTGTTACGATCCCCTTCCCTTGAGTGGGGTTAAGACCTGTGAACATAAGCTGTCACTCCCATGACTGTGTTACGTTAAGATACAAAGGAGGTTTTACAGATGTAATTAAGGTCTATAATTAGTTGAGTTGATCAAAAGAGATGTTCCCCTTGGTGGGGCTGATCTTACCTGTAGCAGGGACACCAGGATTTTTTTTAGGTTTCCACTGGTATCAGCTTTGACATCTGATTCAAGGCTCCTGTCAAATACTTTTGAAGGAGAAAAAGGGGTGGGGGGAGAAAGCAGGTGATTTCATCTCCCAGAGGTATTTTGAAAGGAACATTCTTTAAATTTTTATAAATTTTTTAGAGTATTTATTTCTTATTTGAGAGAGCGAGAGAGAGAGAGAGAGAGAGGGAGGGAGAGCGAGCACAAGCAGGGGGAGCAGCAGAGGGAGAGGGAGAAGCAGGCTCCCCACTGAGCAGGGAGCCCGACGTGGGGCTCGATCCCAGGACCCTGGCATCGTGACCTGAGCTGAAGGCAGACGCCCAACGACTGAGCCACCCAGATGTCCCGAAAAGGCACATTCTTTACCCCAAGTCAGAACAAAAAGTCACTTACACCTTTGGTAGGCTTCCTTAATGGCAATGATCTCCTAGGAAGGGTGATAAAAAGAAAAGCCATTATTCCCAGGTGGGGTTGATCAGTAGGAGCCACACAGAGGGAAGCGCAGGAGCCTGTCTCTGGACACAGGATGGCTCCGGAACTTCCCCCAGAGAGGGCCACCCTCAGGCTTGGGGCCTGGGCCTGGAGCGGGTCCCTGGAGGTGTGAGAACATTCCGAGCCACCCAAGTAACACGCGCAGACACTGTCCTTAGTTGAAAGCAAAACTACTAGTGCCAAGCTAACATCTGACCGCCACCTCACGCCACCCCACGTCCCCATCCCCACTCAGGTGGGGCTCCTGCCACCAGTTCAGTAAGTATCTGCCCAAATACTCGTCTTCGCCTCTGTATACAGACAGACGTGCTACTGAAAATAATATAGAATTGTTTCCTTTTTTGTTGTTGTTTATTTATTTTTTTAAAGATTTTATTTATTTATTCATGAGAGACAGAGAGAGAGACAGAGGCAGAGGGAGAAGCAGGCTCCCTGCAGAGCAGGGAGCCCGATGTGGGACTCTATCCCGGGACCCCGGGATCATGACCTGAGCCGAAGGCAGACACCCAACCGACTGAGCCACCCAGGCGTCCCTATAGAATTGTTTCCTATGACAAGTAGAAAACAACTGTTAGAAAAGTGGAATACTGGGGCGCCTGGGGGGCTCAGTTGGTTAAGCGTCTGCCTTTGGCTCAAATCATGATCCCAGCGTCATGAGATCGAGCCCCGTGCTGGGCTCCCTGCTTTGCGGGAGGCCTGCTTCTCCCTCTCCCACTCCCCCTGCTTGTGTTCCCTCTCTCGCTGTGTCTCTCTCTGTCAAATAAATAAATAAAATCTTTAAAAAAAAAAAAAAAGAAAAGTGGAATACTGTATACGTTGCTCTTTGACTTATTTTTTACTCACTAAGACGCCTTGGAGATCCAGCTCTGTGGATACCTTGTCACTTAGTGTTTTTTAAGGGGATTCAAAATGTTCCATCCCACGGTCAGCGACCGTGTATTCAGCCAGCCGCCCGATGGATGGACATTTAGGTTGTTCCCAATTTTTCTCTACTTGAAACAGGCTTCATTCAGTAAAGAGTATGCTGTGTGCAGGAGTGCGGGCCTCTCTCTAGGGTGTGTAGTGGGAAGAAGGGCTTTGTATCTCGATGACTCGCGCTGAGGGGCCCCCTCAGGAACTGCCTCAGTTTACATTTAAGCCAGCAGTGTCTGAGAGCAGGCGTTTCCCCAGAGCGTCAAGCTGTTTAAGGGAGTCAGTGGGCAGGTGGGGGGGGGGCGGGGGCAGGAGAAGGTGAAGAGCCTGGGGAGGGGTGTCGGGGGACGTGGGAGTGGTGGGGGCTGACCGCTTGAGGCCATGCAGCTACTTCCGCTCTCCTCCTTTCAACCCACCGCCAGGATCTGCCTGAACCTGAGGGCTGCTCTCTTCCTAATTTTCTTCTCTCTGCTGTCAGATCTATTTGACTGGGGGGAAAAAAAGAGCTTGTTTGTTGTCTGAGAGCAGGACTTGAAGGAAACTAGACTGAGGAGGAACCGTAAGAGAAAAATAATGACCAGAACCTTCTTGCCGAGGCCGGCTGCCGACTGCCCCCATATTGGACGCCTCCTGGTTGGGACGGCCGTGTTTCTGGAAGGTGGGGGATGTTGTGTCGGGAACGCTGTATCCCTGCTGGACCAAACTGATACCAACCTCCTTTGCTGACCCTTCCCTACGGCCCAGTCCTGAATGGAAACTCCTTGAAAGGGAGGGTTTTCATTCTTTAGGGGAAAGAAGAGAAGTCCGGGGATGCTTAGGAAAGGGGCTCTGGGGCTTAGGCTGTAGCCTGGAGCACGGCAGCACTTCGAGAAATACGCCGGCCGGCACAGGCTGAGCAAGGACAACCCAGGGTCGTCTGCACTCAAGGCTTTGAAAACAGCCGTTTGGCATCAGAGCCCTGTCGAAGCTTTTCCTTGCTGTCTGCTCCAAACACTGCTTCTGTTTCCTACCTGGAGGCTTCGAGAATGTTGGGACTTTCTGGCACTTTCCTTGCGGGACTTCCCCATTCTACGTGATGAGTGGTTGTGGGAGAGGGAAGGGGTCTCTGAATAATGCTTTGTGGACCCCCTCTACTCTTGATGAGTTCCTTGGGCCTCAAGACTCTGGAACCAAAGATGAATGGGCTCCTGCTAAAGCCTTAACAAAGGCTCTTTTCAGCTCCTGAAATGGCAGCGTGTGCCCAAGGGACAAGGGGAGAGGTGTGCTGAGAAGCAGAGGGGAACCTCCAGGAAGGCGCTGGCAGCCGGGAGAGGTGTCCTTGGGATCCCCATCTGCACCACCCGCCTTCATGCCTCTTTGCAGCCCTTCCTGTACTCTATGCCAGATGACAGCCACAGACCAGGCAGCTGCACAAACATGCATAGACCACGCATTGCCTTATTCGTGCAGAAGACCCGCAAAGTCAGGCTGGGAAGAGGAAAGTAGAGTCTTGCCTCCTGCATATAAAAGTGTGCATTCCTTTTAGAAAAGCAAAAGCTGCGTTGACATAGCTGTTCGGGAAGGATCTATTCTGTCAAGCCAAGGGCAGCAACACCAGAATTGACAGCCAGAAGACTGGGAGAGGGATCTCTCCTGCACGGGGCAAGCAGGCACGTTTCTCTCCAGATGCTTGCTCACCCCCCGAGGGGAATGTGGGGAACAGTTTTCCTTCTGGTTGCTGCAACCGTCTCTGATGGGCATATGGATGGATGCTCCCTCAGGGGCTGGGTCGGGGGTTTGGCTGGAACTAACCTTATTGGTTCTTGTGCACAGGACCTGGATGAGCACGGCCTCATCTGTGCCCACACCTTTCATGGCCTTCTGCAGCTGCCGGGCATCGTACTCGCTGGGGCGGTCCAGGAGGGCCAAGGCTGTCTTCTCAAAGTTCCCACTCAGTTCCCTCTTGAACACCTCCTCCAGGTCCTGTAGGAAGATAGCGAGAGCCCTGACTCTTGCTTGGGGAATGGCCCAAAGCAGAGGGACAAGTGTTGCTCTCCCCACTGCATGGCCTTGGGGTCAACAGGAAAACTGCCATGGACAGTTGGGGGCGGGGGTGAGGGGACAGAGCTCTACTGGCCTGAGTGACCTGCTCTGGAGGACACTGGTGGTAGTCACTGGTGGTAGTCACCTTCCTAGCCAGAGACTTCCTATCCATCTTCTCCCTAGACTGGCAGAGGGGCAGAGAAGATCCCTTGCTCACGGCCGAAGACCTCCAAAGATGAATTATAGTAGCAACCAGCATTTGCCGGACATTTTAGGGTTCAGAGAGCCTTCTCACTGATCTTCAGAACAGCCGTGGCAGGAGAAAGATTGGCATTATTCCCATTTACTGACCTCAGAAAAACAAGGACTGACTCCCAAACACCCGCTTGACTAGAAAGGACTGAACTATAGGTTTGTTGTCTCTAGGGGGATCAGATCATTTGTCATCCAAATGCGAATGGGAATGGGTTTGAGAGTGAAAGGGGCAATAAGAAAGTAGCAATCATTGCAGAGCAAAACAGGAATAAATGGGGACCATCCTGGGTACACCAGATGTGCAATCGCTTTGGTTAACTTGTTCAGTGTGGAAAGGGAGACACATGGGAAAGCACTCAGGTAGGGAGAAGAAATGAATATGGGAAATGCCCACTGGCACTTGTTTTTAGCAAGTGTCCATCATCATGGATGTTTTCTGGCAAGTGCCTCTTATTATAGGTAAACTGCCTGCTCCTACCTGTGTCTCTCTGACACGACGGGTTAATGATGAAAGGGACAAGAATTGGTGTTCAGTCTAACTAGAGTCGCCAATGTCCCCAACTTCAGTGAAGGACCTCCAAGCAGGACCTTCATGTCCAGATGGCCCCCTGTGGGTCAGACTGGGGGCGGGGGGAGCCCTGCAGCAGCAAGCATCTTAGGAACCCAAATCACAGCACAGAGTGGCTCTGGCCCTTCGGTGACGTGGCAATAGGGCTAACCACACGGTCACAGCAGCTGTGTGACCTTGGAAATGTACTTTCACCAACTGTCAGTTCCCTGCTCTGAAAACTGGGGAGATAATAAGACTCCCCTCTTAGGGTTTTTGGGAGAAATAGCAGAGACAATCCGTGTAAAGCCCAAGCACAGTGCCTGGTACACTTTAAATGTTCAGTAAGTGAGTATTATTATCATTCCATACTGAAAGGAACTTTTGAAGAATGGGCTAATCAACTCTCACATGAGCCTCTGAGCTCTGAGCCTGGGAGAAAAACCTGGAAGAGTTTGCCTTACGAGGGGGGATCTGCAGTCTCATGAGGGGGCCGTGCTGTTTTTGCCTCCGTCTTAAGGGAGCTTCTCCATCGACTGCTGCATCCAGTAAAGGCAGGCCGGCAGTCAGTGCCCCACAGTGTGGATCCACCCAAAGATTGGACATGTCTTTTCAGGTCGGATGGGCATTGTATAGAACTGTAGGGAAGAGAACTCCTAGCTGCCTACTCTTCCAGGCCACAAGCAAGAAAACAAATCCCTGTGTTTACATTCTGTTCGGACACAGAAGCCGGCTCAGGAGATCTCAGCTCTAATCCTGGTTTTCCTGCTCACTAGCTGTGTCACCTTGGGGTGCATGTTTTCTCTGGAGCTTGGTTGACATGGGGACCTAGATTTGTCCCTTGCCAAGGTCTCCTTGGCAGTCCTGGCTGTCTGAAACAGCTGTGAACTGGTGTGTAAGCAAAGGATGGGCACATGCTGGTGTTGCAAAGTTTGGTGCTGGAAACGCCCACTTGACCTTTAGCAGAGCCCCCAAGTCTCTTTACTCTGCTTTACCCTCAGGCTTAAGAAGCCTGATCTGACTTGGGGTAGGGTGGGGGCAGATGTAGCTCTTGAGGGGCTGCTACAGTTAGGCACACCGACAAGGATGAAAGTTCAATGTCATTCAACTCAGTTCCGTGCAGGTGAACTGAAGACTCAACTTACTTTCATCAATGTCATCAAGGAATGACACTGACAAGCCTGACTGTGAGGACAGACGCAGGGAAACTATAAAAGCACAGCCATCTGGGCCTTGTAGTGTGAAAAGAAATAGCTCCTCTCATGGCAATGGGTTCTTCAGGAGTGGATGCTGGCCCTGGAGTCAAAAGACTGGGATTGGAGTGTCAGTCCTTTTTCTTACTAAGTGTGTGATTTTGCATGAGTCATGTACAGAGAGGAGCTCCAGGTTTCCTCTCTGTAAAATGGAAACTGTCAAACCTAGGATAGCTTCCCTTTACTGATAGGTGCTGTCATTAGCCTGCTTGATTCTCTCAGCAACCTGGGAAGGGAGGTAAATTACCATTTCATTCTGTCTGTGAGGACACCAGGGCCTAAAGAGATTTTTGCCTGCCCAGTGTCAAATAAGTAAGATCTGCCCATCTCTATATCTATTTATACATAGAGGGATTGAAACTGTAAAAGTTTTATAAATATGGATTTGAATACAGCATAATGATTAATATTCATTTTGCATGCTAATAATTCTCATGACATTAAGAAAAGGTTAAATTGTGTTCATCATATATTAATAAAGAAAATAGAAAGCCTAATGCATACTTAAAGATTTCTATACATAACACCATCAGCAACAACAAAAAGAAGGAAAGAAAAGACACATCTAAAGAAAGAAAACCAGGTGTTCATGCTTAATGAAATGGAGGTTTGTGTTTTGTTTGCTTGTTTTTGTTTTTGTAGTTTTCTATCACAATCACTTATGAAGAGTGTATCATTCTTGAGGGCCAGTGAATAGATGAAGAATTCTTGTATGAAGAAAGACCCACCTGTGAAAAGTGGTTCTCAAGTCACTGGCCTATCTGTATTTTAACATGTAGACTTGGTCCAAATGAGTGGAAAAATGACAGGGATTAATAGAAAAAGGAAGTCAATTTTCAAAAGGAGTTAAGGAATATTGATTTTGTAGGCTGTTGAGTTAACAAGGCAATTTCAGTTTCTCTGTAATCAATTAAAATTGTGAAGAGTAGTTTCATCTTGTTTTCTCTTGAGCTAACTCAGTAAAGCTTTAAAGATCTTCTCCGCTGCCTTGGGAGTATAGAGAAAGCAGAGAACGCCTAGGCCAAGGGCTGTATGCCTGCTTGTGAGGACCCTTCGGATCACCTTGCCATACAATGCCTTGTACTTTTGCTTGATTTGTTGCCTCTCATCCGATGTCCTGCTTGATAACATCTCAATGATGGCTGCTTCATCAGTTCCTAAAGAGCAGGAGAAAGAAACGAGGCCAAGAGTGAACAAGACAGAAGATGGAGGTTGATTTTAGTCAATTCTCAGGAAGCTAGGGCCATGGTCAGAGGTTTTGGTGGAACCTAGATGGACCCTTTCACTTTAAAGTCTTGTGGAGAATTGTGTTCTTCTCACTCACTTGACAAATATCCACGGAGACCTCACGTTGCATGAAGCATGGTGCTAGGCATTGTAGCAGAAAGAGGAACGAGTATGGCCTTAATTTCACTCCTAGGTACATATTCCATTCCTATGAAAGTACAGAATAGGGAAATCTATAGAGACAAGAAAGTAGTGTGTGGGGATGCGGTGGGTAGGGGGGTAATAGCTAATAGAGTAGGAGGTTTCCTTTTGAGGTGATGAAAATGTTTGAGATTGACTGCGATGATGCTTTCACATACCTGTGAATATATTAAAAAACATTGAATTGCACACTTTAAATGGGTGAACTGTATGGTATGTGAATTTATACCTCAATAAAACTGAACAATCTCAAAAAAAACAAAGTATGGTCTGTTCCTTGGCCTCCAAGTACTTAAAACTGAGTGGAAGAGATTAAAATATAGGCCCAAATTGCTACAATATCAAACTCACCCATAACCTTGTCAATCTCAAGAAAAAAGTCCTAACGGGGACCATGATGGGTAGTTGCCTCTTTCAACTTCTGACTATTACATCTTCAAATCACATTCTTTCCAAAAGGTTGTTTTCCCCTATGCTCAAAGTAATACATGCTCATTGTGGGATATTTAATCAGTACCAAAAACTATAGTGAATAAGAAAGAAGAGGAGAATATCCTTTTTAGAATATCCTTTAGAATGTCCATGGAGACCGGATTGGAAAGATGATCTGGGTATTGAAGGTGTGGGAATGAGAAAGACTACTTAAACAGCAAACCCTGAATTAGATTCTTCAGCCTGGATTCAAATAATGCCTCTTCCTTTACTGACTGTATGATATATATATTATATATATGCATACACACACACACACACACACACACACTATTGACCCTTGAATAATACAGGGGTTAAGGGTACCAATTCCCCTTGCAGTAGAAAATTCATGTATAACTTGTGAGTCTCCAAAAACCTAAGGACTTAAGTAATAGTCTACGACTGACCAGAAGCCTTACTGATAACACAGTCAATTAACACATTTTTGTATGTTTTGTGTATCATATATTGTAGTCTTACAATAAACTAGAGAAAAGTAAACATTACTGAGAAAATCATAAGGAAGAGAACATACATTTACAGTACTGTAAAAAGCCTACATGTAAGTGGACCCATTCAGTTCCAACCTGTGTTGCTCGAGGGTCAACCATATATAAAATCTCACTAAGGTATTAAACGTGTGATTTTGCTGACATTTTGTAAAGGACAGGGACTGAAGGAGTTGATTAAAAGAAGAATGTTATGTCACTAGTCCTCAGATTGGCCAAAATCATGGGAGGTGGTAGCCAAATGATTGAGGTTTGAAAGCCTGTTACAGAATATGGACTCTGGCCACAGAGACCCAGTGAGAGCCCCACGTGAGGATGGAGGATTGGAGAGATGCGTCTATAAACGCAGGAACATCTGAGGCCACCAGAAGCAGGGCAGAGGCCTGGGACAGGACCTTCCTAGTGCCTTCAGTGGGGAGTATGGCCTGCCGACTCCTTAACTTCAAGCTCTGGCCTCCAGGACTGGGAGACAATGGGTCGCTGCTGTTTTAAGCCACATGGTTTGTGGTACTTTGTTATGGCAGCTCTAGGAAACTCATACACCCACTACCCTCAGCACTATGTCAAGATTTCCAGAAAGGAGCCCCAAACCCGCTCTTCACAGCCAGAGTCTGGAGAGTCCTGCCTTGGCCCATTCCCGCCCCTACTCCCAGTGGCCATTCCCTGTGACTAGCACAGGCTTGGTCACTTTGGAAGGGAACTGAATTAGTTGAACTTGCACCATCGCTCCCACCCAGCTGAGCGATCAGGATCCGCAGGAACAAGAGGTGGTAGATGCATTTGATGCCTTTTGGTGGAAGGATTGGGGGAAGACAAATCTGGGTGGTGGGTACGGGGGAGGTGTAGACGGAAGGGGGGCATGACTGTAGAGAGGGGGAAGGGAATAAAAAGACTCTCCTGCTGTTTTTGCTGGTGGAGGCTGATGTGTTTTATCTGTGTCTCGACTCTGGCGCCGCCGGTCCTCATGGCAGAACCTGGGGAGACGGGGAAAGGAGAGCTGTGTGCGGGTCCTGGCAAGCTATGTGTCCTCAGACTGTTCACGTAGTCTCCGGGATTAGCTCCACCTGTACGATTCTGGGAAGACCTAGCTGTTTGATTCCAGCTGGAGAAACAGTAAATTCTAGGATGAGCTCACCTACAAGAAGAGTGGTGGTTAATCGCCGCCTAGTTCTAGTTCATTTTGAGCGCTGTTATTTATGTTGTTCCTCCAAATTCTTTCCTGCACTACCTTTGTCATGGGTATCCAATTACTTCCTCTGTGACTTTTTTTTTTTTTTTTAACTTCTGAGTGCCAGAAATCTCATTTCAGAAGGGATTTCTTTTTCTCGTAAAACTCTCCTGATTCGGCCCCTTTCTTTCTGTGAGGGCTGCTCCTGCCCAGGTAGAGGGCCTCCGCATCTCAGGCCTGGATCCCTGCTGGTGTCATCCCTGGATGGAGCCTTCCTGCCTCCCAGGTGGCCCATTCACTAGATTGTGTCAGCCAGGAATCTGGGGCTTATCCCTGGCTCTCTCCCCTCACTCCACACCCAGTTAGTTACCACTAAGACCTCACTATTCCACTTCGTTGGTATCTCTCAGACCCACTCATTTCTCTTTACCCTCACCTTTGTCACATTGCTCAACAGAACCACGGATACCCAACGGGGTTCCTGCATCAAACACACCTTTTCCAATGAGCATTCACCATCCCCAGAACATGCTTTGAGCAGCTCACCTGCTCATTCTTCTGTATAAAAGCTTATAATATTGGGCCCTTCAAATCCAGAATAGTCTCAACTCTTCAGTGGGGCATATGAGGCCTTTTGGAGTCCCTTCTACTTGCCTTTCAAAGTCATGTCCCTCCTACCCATCCTCTCCCAGCTTCTCCCTAACCCATGGGCAGCTCCAAGAACAAGCAACACTTTTCTTTCTCACCTCTGGGTCTTTGCATGGGCTCTTCCCTCTACCTGGAACATCGTTGTCTTTGATCCTCACCTTCACTCCCACTCCTCCTTTAGGACTCAACTCAATGTACTTTTTCAGAACAGATGAGGCATTCTGCCTTCTGTGTGCCTCACATGGCCTGTTCTCTGTCCCATCTCTTCCATGCCACATTGCACATCCCGTGGGACAGGGGGGTTCACTCATTGCTGTAGCCACACAGAAGAAGCCTCTCAATATCCATCAACTTGCTGAATGCATGGATATTTAAATGCATGCATATATGGGTGAATGAATGAGTGAGTGAATAAAGACTTCTGCATAGCATTATGAGAGATCTTGTCTCTGCATTAGTGTAAGCTTCATGTGCCACTTGGATGGGCTCTGTGTAGCTGGGACCAATTGGAAGTCTACTCTGATGCCAGAGTCAACCCGTATCTGGATAATTCAGGAAAGCCAACATTTTAAAATTAATGTTTTTTAGATTTTCCTTCCCGGAATGCTTTAGAAAGTGAGACCAGGGACCAAAGCAGTTTTGGGATGGCTCAGCAATAACCTGGAGGTTGGGGGGAGAGCATGAAAGTGACCAGATTTCCCTCAAGCCCTTTGAATCTGGGTTTCAGGTTTATCCTGGGAGGCTTTCCCACTATCCGACCAAGAAGGGATTTACTGAACAGTGACCTCATTTTACATTTCACAATATGTGTGTCATATAAGCAGTCTGTGCTGCTGAACGATTTCCTGTAAACATTTACAATGGTTTGAGGCACTGGGGCCAGTCCCCAGTGGTTCTGGGAAAGACTTCTTAAAAAACAAGAAGGAACCTCAGCCCTGCCTGTGCATCGGACACTGCAGGGTAATTATACAGTAGAGGTCAGGCCCAGGGTGATCAGCCTCCTCGCTTTTGCTCTCCCAGCAATTTTCTGGGAGGAGACTGAGCTGAGTTCCAGCAGGAGGGAGGCTGCTGAGTTTGAAGTGCCCTCCTCTTCACACCCGGGGCCCGTGTGCCACGTAAGGGATCTGGGCAGCGTGCTGGGGGCTGGGGCTCATCTTCCCCTGCAGGCTCCACACGTCAGCCCCAGCAGCCTGGCTGAGCAGGGGGCTGTGGGCTTCCCAATCCCTTGGTGTCTCCTTTGCAAATGGGGGTGCAGGGAAGGTAGAGGAAGCCACGAGTGAGGAGAACCTTGCCTGCCAGGGAGGGTCATTGCTTTTCACTTGCCCACTGTATTCGTTTCCTGAGGCTCCTGTAACAATGACCACAAGCTCAGTGGCTTAAAACAGCAATATATTCCCTCACGAGTCAGAGGCCAGAAGGCTGAAATCATGACATTAGCAAAGCCACACTCCCACCAGAGGCTCTGGGGTCAAATCTGTTCCTCGCCTCTTCCAACTTCCGGAGGCTGCTGGCAATCCTTAGCTCAGCTTCTGGAACATTACTCCATGCTCTGCTTTGGCTCCACACGGCCTCTCCCTGCGTGTCTGCTTCTCTTCTGCCTCTCTCTCTCTCTCTCTTCTTTTAAAAAAATGTTTAAGTAATCTCTGCACCCAACGTGGGACTCGAACTCACGACCCTAAGATCAAGCGTTGCATGCTCCACTCACTGAGCCAGCCAGGCGCCCCTCTTCTCTTTTAAAGATACTTGTCAATGGATTTAGGGCCCACCCAGGTAATCCAGGTTGATCCCTTCTCGAGGTCCTTAACTTATTACATCTGCAAAGACCCTTTTCCCAATTAAGGTCATATTCGCAGGTTCTGGGTGGATGTATCTTTGGGGGGGAGCACCATTCCACCTGGTACACCCGCAGTGATGAAGAACAAAGGCCACTTAACGGCGGGCCTCCTCGCTGCTCATACAGATCTAATGGGCTTTGTGGGGATTTTGGATCCGAGCTTATTGTTCAAAAGGAGCCGACTAGCATGTAATGAGGGCCAGTGAAGTGCTGAGCACTGTGATGCCTCCTTATCCTCAGCCCCTCTCTGTAATGAGGCATTATTAGCTCCATTTTGCAGTTGGGAAAACTAAGGTCACGGCACCAGAAGGTGCCAGAGCAGGGGCTCAAAGCCAGGTCCAAAATTCATTCCCATGCCTAGTGAGGGGAAAGAGAATTGGGCTCGGGGTCACAAGATCTGAGTTCTAGACCTGGTTCCCCTCCAGTGTGGCTTGAACAGCATTAACCTCAGTGGATCTCAGATGGATTAGACCTTGCTCCCCAAAGTGCAGTTCTAGGACTCATACCATCAGCATCACTTGGGAACTTACTAGAAATGCAGGATCTCAGAAACTACTTAGAACCACCAGTCTGAATCTGCGTATTAACACCCTGGTGAGAAGTCATGAACTAGAACTAGGGTAATCTCCATGGCAGCTTTTCT
This sequence comes from Mirounga angustirostris, assembly GCF_029215605.1. Lineage (NCBI taxonomy): Eukaryota > Metazoa > Chordata > Mammalia > Carnivora > Phocidae > Mirounga > Mirounga angustirostris. The sequence goes on along the minus strand of NW_026991712.1, from coordinate 16,715,306 downwards.
TTCTGGAGCCTCTTTCTGTGTTTCTTTGAGGGAGAATGACAAGCATCCTTTTACATTTCAGAAAGGATAATAGGTATTGGGTCCATGCACTCTCAGGTGTAAGGCCTTCTCCTCAGAAGGGCCAGCAGAGAGGCACGGAGTTCCAAGAGGAAGGCCTGACAAAGAGTGTCAATGTAGTGAGGAGGATAAAAGGCTGTTCTGGATTAGCCAAGACCCACACCACGCACATCGTTAGGACCTAGGAAAGCAGGGGCATCAAAGAAACAAGGAAATCTGTAAGTTTTATGTGATTTGGAAAAATCAAATATTATTTTAGGATAGAGCATTCTTATTTTGAATCCTGTAGAAGGATGAGGGGGTGGGGAGTGCACATAATCTTTTTGATGAGTAGGGCCCCTACACCCACTATGCCCCGTAGAATGGATACATGTGGCTACACAGGACATGAAGTGTGGCTGGGTCAAGTTGAAATGTTCTGTAAGTGAGGAATATACTATAAGTCTTTTGAAGACTTAATGTGAAAAAAAAGGTCAAATATCTCATTAATAATTTTTATACTGTCTGCTGAGATATATTTTTGATACAGTATTGACTTAGCTAATGTATATTATTTAAATTAATTTCACCTGCTTTTTTTTAAATTTGGCTTTTCAAAAACTTAAAATGACCTATATCACTCACCTTTGTGGCTATGGGACAACATGGCCCTAGTTATGTAAAGCCAGCCCTAGTAGGGCTGGGATATCAATGAGATGGGTACATGGTCTGGAGGACAAATTTTGCCAGATACAATTTTGCTTTGGCTTGCACTTAAAAAAAAAAAAAAAGATTTATTTATTTATTTGCGAGAGAGAGAGAGTGGAGGGGCAGAGGAAGAGAGAGAATCTCAAGCAGACTCCCTGCTGAGCGCAGAGCCCAACGTAGGGCTTGATCTCACCATCTCACGACCCTGAGATCATGACCTGAGCCAAAACCAAGAGTTGGATGCGCAACTGACTGAGCCACCCAGGTGCCCCTGGCTTGCACTTTTTAATAGAGGTTGGAATTCTAGAATTCTAGACCTTCAACCAAATCATAGTTTTCCAAGATGGCCCTAGTTTCCAATTCCCCCACTCTCATTTCCTAACTCTTTGACCGTGGCAAGATATTTAACCTCTGAGCCTCAGTGTTCTCATCTGTTAAATCGCTAGAATACAGCTTTATAGGGTTGTTGAGAGGGTTATACAAGACGACCTGTGTGCAGTGCCCAGCTTAGCACTTGGCACATAGAAGGTGCTCTACAACAGTAATCAGCACAACAGTGGTATCACCTTGAAGTCACATCCAAAAGGGAGAAGAAAACACTGATTTTGGCGTTCAGTAGGTGCTCCATCTGTTCTTTCTGAACTTAACTCACTAAGTGGCTAAGAATGTGGAGATTTATCATTGACTGCAGCTGAGTCATTCCCATACCCACTTTGTTCCTGTCTCCAACCCACATCCAGGTGTCAGGACCTCACTGGAGAAGCAGCAGGGAAGCACCTGTGAGGCTGGCTCAGCCACTCAGCAAGACTCAGAACTATAAACATCCTACCACTTCCAGGCAAACATGGCTCCCGACAGCTGTTGTCCAAATACAACATGAGCCAGGTCAGGATATGAGCAAGAAGCAACTCCTCTCTGCTGAGCTTTCCTCTGATGCCCCCCCCCCACCCCCACCCAAACCAAGCAAGCTAGTTGTCATTCTTCATTTCCAGCTCCCTCTCCCTCTGATTTATTCAAGAACACTTACTATGTAAGCGTTCACTTACTTTTACCACTTTCCTACCAGATCTTCTCCAACCCCAACTCCTTGGAACTTCTCCAACATTTCTTGGGCAAGACAGACTATTTTATATTCAGATAGTTCCTTATATTGAAGCAAAATATCTCTTCTTAGAACTTCCACTATGGATTCCAGTTCTTTCTCTGGAGTCACACAAAGAATTTATGGCCGTATTTGTTGTACCACAATACCCATTCCTAGGAAAGTAAATCTTCACTGATTTACTTCTAAGTAAAAATCTAGCACCTGTTTTTGCAAAACAATATGCAAAGTGAAAGAAGCCAGATGCAAAAGGTCACATATTGCATGATTCCATGTATATGAAATGTCCAGAATAGGCAAATCCATAGAGACAGAAAGTGGATTATGATTGCCTGGACCTGAAGGGAAGGGGGCATGTGGAGTGGCTGTTAATAGAAATGGGGGTTCTTTCGGGGCAGTGAAAATGTTCTGGAATTAATAATGATGGTTACCAATCCTGTGAATATACTAAAACCTGGGTTTCTGGGACTAGAGAGTTGTTTCATCAGAGACCTCCTTGGGTCTCAGAGACTCTCCTCATGGCCTTATTTCTAGATGCTCTCCCCTTCATCTCACCTTGTTATGGGGGTTACCTTATTCCTGATCTCTTTCTTAGTCTCTTATTCTTAGTCATGCACTTACCTTAGGCATCGATGTAAATGTCTTCTCTGGTCTTGACCCTTGATTCTTGACCTTGGCCACAGTTTTATGTTTACTTGATCTGCTTCTAGATGCAGTTCCCAGATCCCTAATCCAGCTTTCATCAGACCCTATTTCCCACCACCTCTCATGATAGGGATCAGAGGGGCTTGGATGACATTAGGATTGCATGACTACACTTCTCATGAAGTTTCTTCGACCTCAAGGTCAAATTCAGTGTCATGGTATCTAGTTTTCAACTATCCTTTTGAATCTTGAAATGCATTAGGATCTGATTATAGTTTGGGGATCTTTTACAAAGAGAACCCTAGAAGTGATTAACTTGGGTTAGCGTGGAATGCACAAGGTCATCTTCCTAAGATCATGGGAAAGTTGGACATGAGATCAAATTTAATCAACTTCAAAAGTAAGCTAAAATACAAAACATACCCATTCCTTTGCAGGCTTTGTTCAGCTTTTTGGCATCCCGATTCACATCAAAACCCTGATGACTTCTCTCTTTGGCCTGGAGAAAATAATTGAAAAGGTGAGTGGACAACATAGGCATTCTTTTTTTTTTTTTTTTAAAGATTTTATTTATTTATTTGACAGAGAGAGACACAGCGAGAGAGGGAACACGAGCAGGGGGAGTGGGAGAGGGAGAAGCAGGTTCCCCGCAGAGCAGGGAGCCCGATGCGGGACTCGATCCCAGGACCCTGGGGTCATGACCTGAGCTGAAGGCAGTCGCTTAACCAACTGAGCCACCCAGGCGCCCAACATAGGCATTCTTGAATTATCTTTGGCTGACATTGGTAGTTATCTGGAAGATGAAGAAGTCATCCAAATGAGGGACCAGCTGCCACTTTACACGTGGGTACATGTGGGAATCAGCTGGGGAAACTCTGGCCCCAAAGAGATGACTGGTACTCCTTGGAGCCAGCTGGCCTTGGATGACCACTGAGAATGGGCCCCTCTGTTCGTAAGGACAATCGGCCTGGCCATCTCTGAGATGAGATGTTTTGACATCAATCCTACCTTTGTGTGACTGCCTCTGAGACAGAGAATGATACAGTGGGCCAATGTCCTGGAATGCTCATTCTCCCCTTTTGCCATGAGACACAAGTATGTCTAAGGAAAAGGTGTTGCCAGGCAGAAAATGAAGGTTCTAGGATCTTATCACAGAAGAATTTGGTGACCTGGACTAAAGCTTTGCCATCCACACAATGAGAGATACAATATTTAGTTTGCCAGAGATACCTGTGGAAGAGCAATAGCAGAGTTACTGGTTTTTACTGTTCCTTGGGGAGAGAATATTCTGTTTATACACTAAGCTAGTGTTTCTCAGACTTTGGTCATTGGTATAGTACATGCACCAATTTGCTATTGAAGTCTACATTATTATTATTTGCTTATTATTTTTCTTTCAGCTGACCTACTTGGTTTTTACTTAAAGTTATTTTAAAAAGGAAATCTTCTATTAGCACTAAAATGGAAAAACAGTATTAGTTGCCTAAACAAGAGGTCAACATAAAAATAAATGTGTTGCTATTAAAAATGTAAAGATGTGAGGTTAATTGCAGTGACACTACTAATAGCTTTGAAAAGACCCTGTGTTTTCTTAGTTCTTGGCCTTCCCTCACAGAGATTCTCTTTGATGACATGTGTCCCTTATTTCCCATCCTTCGATGAAGGCTGGTGTAAGTGCTATTGTCGATACCATGTACCCGAGTCCCCTGTCTTGCCGTTCATTTCCTTTGGCCCCCATAGGGGAGAAATAGGAAACCAGTAGGCCCAGTAGACATGTTGTGTTTGTCTGGCATCGCTATTCCTTTGGGGGCTTCCCTACCCCCCATTTTATGTGTTTTCATTGGGGCTGTCAGTCATGAGGGTTAAGCCCCGTTGTCCTGCCCCTGGGTGGACACAGACCCTGTCAGTCTGGCAATCGTGACTGGCTCAGAAGTGGGAGTATAATCCAAGTAGGATCAGAGTCTTCTCTTTGGTTGATATTGAGATATTGAAAAAGAGAGAGAGAGAGAGATCTTCTGACTGGGCTTGTTCAACTGAGAGAGTGAGTCTAGAGAGAAGCAAGGCAGAGACAAAAAGAGTGGAAATATGGAGAGAGAGAGATTGAATACCACTGTATAAACCCTCAGACACAGAAATGCTTGTTTCCTAGCACCTCCCAGTTTTGTTAATGAACCACCACTTTCTTGAAATTAATGAGTTGGATTTCTGCCCTTGCAACCAAGTGTTCTGACTCATATCCGTGGACTAGAGGAGGGCTGGCTTCGAGGTCTTGGTTAATGGACAATCATGTAATCCTAGAGCCGAAGGGATCTTTTAGGGCCACCGATCACCTCTCTGCTTTATGGAATAACTCCATGGCGGGGCCCATCTTGAAGTATCTATTGCTGAAGCACGCGGGCAAGGGGACTCACATTTGTTGAACACCTGCCACATGCCTGACAATTTCTTTGTTTACAGACCCTTCTTCATTATCTGGATTCAGGACATCTGGGTTCAGGCAGGTTAGGGAATGTGTCTGAAGCCTTATGGGACATAGGGCCGCACGCAGCTTGGATTGCCTCCTCATACCCACGCTTAGTCCCGTGTACCATCCTGCCTCGCGCTCCAAGTATGACTTGGGCCTTTTTGTTCAGCAGGGGGATGACATATCCCATTTTTCTTTCCAGATGTCTTGTGTGGTGTGAGAAAGCTATCTGGTGCTGCTGAAGGCTTGTTGGCAGGATCAGCGCCATAATTTGCAGGGCTCAGTGCAAAATGAAAACGTTGGATCCATGTTCGAAATGGATTTAGAACTTTAAGATGGTGACATCAGAGCATTAAAGCCAGTGTGAGGCTTTCTGGGCATGGGGCCTGTGTGACTGCATGGGCTGCACACCCTACAGCCCGTCCTGCCTATTGATTGAATTCTCTGAGTGTGGGAGCATGGGAATAGCAATCTCAGAAGAGCGCATGGTGTCTTGGCTTTTCATTAGAAGTATTTTGTGGAGGGTTCCGGGAGTTAGAATTGAACCAGAGCAGCCGACATCTCCTCTTAACAGGTTGATTCATAAACTGCTCTTTTAGCCTCCTCAGTGCTGAGAATGTGGTGGGACACTTACTCTCTGCCCTGCTTCACATAAATGGAGACAGAGACGCTGGGCTCTGTGAGCAGCTCTGCAGGTGGTGGCAGAGGCAGAGGGGCTGGAGTTCAGCTGGGGTTACGTTTGCTCAGGCCCGGCCCGGCAGGGCGGGGCCAGAGCGACACATTTTTTCCTCATTTGCGCAAAGATGCGGCCAGGACTTGCAGAAGCCATGTGGAGACTTGCTTAAGATGACTGGGCCAGCCTGGCTCTGTCAGGTATGAAAGGGCATTCCCGTCCTTTGTCCCCTTAGTGTTTTAGTAAGGTGGTTCCATGATGTACCTGTCACAGAGTTATGGGAGCACAAAGAAGGGGAAACTGTATCTCAGAGGCCGACTCATTCTTAGTCAACACCAAGTGTTGTTTGGAATTTAAAAAATTAATGTAAGTGTCTATTAAAAAAAAAAAGAAAAAAGGGAAAAAACCCTCTGAATGTCTAGTTTATCCAAGGCTAAAAAACAAAGATGTAAGTGTCATTTGGTCCAAAATAACAGTGACATGGGGGAGGGGGGCAGTGGGAGAACGTTAACCACATGTTAGGAATAAAGATGACATTGAGATAAGTTTTCCCTTTTTGCTTAATTGAAAATGCAGCGTTTAGTTAGTGAGACCCCTGTTGGACTTCTGACCTATAGAACCGTAGGATGATAAATGTATGTTGTCTTTAAAAAATGCAGCGTAAAATTCTCTATCAGACGCACAACCATGGGTGGAAATCAACCATTCCCAGGTTCCTTCTAAGAACCACTCTTAGCCATGTTGGTTATCTTTCCTAATCCAAAGAGAATTCGGTCTTGTTCCTCATAACAGCAGGCTACTTGGTGTCGGAGTGAAGGAATCATGTGATGGGACTTATTTAAAAGTGGGGAGGGAGGCGAGAAACCAGTCTGTTAGGAATTTCCCCCTCTGCGTGGCTGGGACTGCCTCCACAATGGACGCATTCATCAGTGCCGCCCAGTGTTGATGCAAGGGGTGGCCCTGGCTTGTTCTGAGGAGCTGGGTAACCACCTTCCCTGGAATGTATATGGAGCGGACATTCCACCTCCATTGTTCATTGTTAGCAAGCCAGGCAGCTGACTTTGGGTCCTCAGGCTCGGTTGCCCATCAGATTTCATTTTTGAAACCTGAGGCCACTGAGCAGAACTTCCACGCAAGGATCTGCAGGAATGCGCGCGTCAGGCACAAAATGGCTGTTCAGGGGACTCCAATGTGAGGACAGACACCACCGTGAGGATTTAGGCAAATACACGATATTCCACCTGTTTTCTAGGCAACATAGAGGCAGAGCAACATTCCTTTTTTGTTTTCTCTCAGTTTGTCTCTTCACAACATTTGCATGACATTCATGAGACACATTAAAAGGATAAGATGTTAGATGTTAATTAAAATGATTACAGAAGTCTGGGCTTTGAGCCCACGTGAATCCAAGTTTGAATGTGGTTCTGTCCCTTAGCAGCCATGTGAACTTGGGCCATTAACCTCTAAGCCCTCATTTTCTCAACTGTAAAATGGGGGCAATGTCTCCCTTATAAGATCTGAGGCTTATGTGAGATAACATTTTAAAGGCTAGATAGGGAGCCACCGAACTGCTAGGGTTTCCTCTGCTTTTTTGGGTCAGCTCTTGGTTTTTGGTCTCATAGTGATACTAGTTTTCAATTCTGCATATTTTGATTGGACACGTTTGGAAGATAGTATATCTATCTATTATCTATCTATCTATCTATCTATCTATCTATCTATCTATCTATCTATCTATCATCTACCTATCTAGCATCTATCTACCATCTATCTATCTACCTATCATCTATCTATCTATCGAGAGATATCTTCCAAACTTGATATTGTGAGATACAGATATATCTCCGATGCCCCAGACTGGATTTGAATTCCAGCATAGCTGCTCATTACTCATGTGACCTTGGGCAAGTTTGGGAACCCCTCTGTGTTGTGGTTTCCTCACGGCAAATGTGGATAATAATAGTGTCTACTCATAAGTCTCTTATGAGAATCGAGATGAAATCCTTCATATAAAGCATCTAAAATGAAGCCTAGCAGAGAGCGTGTGCTTAAAAAATGTAAATGATTAATATTTACTAAAGGCAGATCAGCAATGAAACTTCTAGAATATTTTAAATCCTCTCCTGCTTGTGGGGTTTTCACTTTGTAAACGGTACGCCAAGGATCAGTTTTTCATTGATCACCTGCAGTTTGGATCTAGAGTCCCAGACACATTTTTTCCACACCAGGCAGTAAAGTGGCTCGTAATTCAGGCTGTGTGGAGTTCAGGCGACCTGGGATGACACCCCAATACCGCATTTTGTTAACTGCCTCATTTGACTAGCGTGATAATTAGCACCTCATGGAGTGTGAGGAGCTCACTGAGATACAGCCCTGGTGGGGTGCTTACCGACGTGCCAGAGCAGTAAGGCTCACAGGGGAAGCAAATACCATTAACTCGACAAAAGGCACTGCCTGGTGCACGGATAAGCTGGTATCTTTCAGTCTTGTTTTTGCTTCCTTCCAGTATGTCTACTTGGCGCTTCTCTGTGTCTCCATGTTCCTGCATCTTATTTTTTTTTTTAAAGATTTTATGTATTTATTTGAGAGGGAGAGAGAGAGAGCACGAGCGGGGTGAGGGGCAGAGGGAGAAGCAGACTCCCTGCTGAGCAGGGAACCCGATGCCAGACTCGATTCTGGGACTCCAGGATCATGACCTGAGCCGAAGGCAGACTTAACAGACTGAGCCACCCAGGCATCCCCATGTTCCTGCATCTTAAAGAAGGAAATGAATCATCCATTTTTCTGGAAGAAGGAGGCATACAAAATAAACTGAGGTACTATGAGCCTAGAGGCAGTGTCACCTGGGCAGAAAGAATGCTGAAAACACCCACTCTTTGAAATGACTCAGACACCAGCCAGCTACAGCACATCGATTGCCCAGCACATCGATTGCCCAGGAGAGAGGTTGGCTCTTGTCTCAAGTTCCAATACCACTCCCTGCCCATAGCCCCACCAGCCAGAAGGGCCCGAGTGGAGAAATAGACACCTGACCAAAGGTTTCTGTCCCAGTGCAGTTCAAGGAAAGCTTAACTCCTAGGATCGAAGAGAACATTTTGAGAAAATCTTCCTCCACCTTGCAGCAAACTCTGGGTATAGAGTTTGTGAAAAAGTTGGCTGAAGGATATGATTGGCAGACAGTTGCTTTGTACTATATGGTAACCAGGATGTTCCAGGACCCAGCCTTAAGTGTACTCCTATTTAACGAGACTCCCATTCATCAGTCCTGGTGACCTGATCTATTTGGAGAGCATCAAAACTGGAAAATAAGTATATACTTCTCATGAGAGACATGTGAATTTAATTAAAGAGCAATATGCAGCAGGCAAATTAGACTCTTCTCGGGAGGGTTCCTCCTCTCTCCCTGCTTCCTTCTCTTTTTTTTCTCTTCCTTCTTTTTTCCATCCTCCTCCCCTTTTCCTCTCTCCCCCTCCTTCAGCAGACAGGTAGTGAAGATCTGCCACGTGGCAAGCGCTGCCCCAGGTGAGGGGGACTTGATCGAAAAAGTTAACAGGGAAGCTGATCAACGACAAGTGCATTTATGGTAGGATGCACACTGTGGGTGCAAATAGCTGGGAGGAGGAAAAAGAATTTTTAGGGAGAGGCTGACATTGTGCTGGTTCTTGAAAGAAGACTAGGAGTTAGGCAGGCAAAATACAGACATACATATATACATACATACATACATACATACATACGGAGAGATGAAGGTGGGGGAAGGACACTGCGGGGAGAGACTGCAGCATGATGCTTTCTGGGTCTGTGTACATGTGTGCCTACCTATGACCTGCCATTGAACTACTGCAGAACAGACCTGACTGATTTAAACAAGACATAGTGACATCACATGGACTTGGGAGGAGGACCTACTGTATTCAGTTATGCTTTGACCCTTGCCAGTTGTATGACCCCCCTGGGCAAGCTGACCCATCTCTCTGAGCCTTTGTTGTCTCGGGTTTAACGTGGAGGTGCACCTGCTCACGGGTAGCTTGAGGTTTGGATGCATTCGTGTGTGGGAAGCAGTGCCAGATTATACAGCGAGCGCTTGGTTGGTGGCACGTAGGAGGTGCTCAGGGACATAAGGATGTAGGGGTCACTTGTAAACCCTGAAGCTTTATCAAAATGTAACAGGAGTGGCATTTTGATTGTTTGCTCTTTCCAGTGCAGTTCCCCAGAAGGCCCGGCTTGCTGCAATTTCCTCGGTAAATATTTGAAAGCATTTGCCTGGTATCCAGGCACTGAGACAGGAGGGCTCTGAGGAAGTGCTGGAGAGCAGAGGGCAGGGGCCTCATTGTACACGGATCGAAATGGGGCTGCTGTTTGAGCCAACATGAAATCGGGAGCAGGCTGAGGAGGGATTAAAAATGAGGACCAGGATTAGAATCAGGTGGTGGCCTTGGCTTTTTAAGCAGGGAGGAAGGTAGAGGCAGGCAAGGGTTGGGTTGGGGAGAGCCTCAGACATGGCTGAATTCTCCCCAATGTAAGCAATGGCCATTGCCACTGCTAGTTAATGGTACCTTGAGCCAATGTTGGCGATTTGGGCCAACCTTACTTTGTATAGATTTTAAAGTCATTGTAGACTTGGGGAAACTGAGATCCAGTTGGGAAAGAGACTTCTTTGTGGTCACATAGGTAGCCATTCTCCCAAAGATACCTACGCTTGAACCTGGCATGTTGCTATTTTTCTCTCCTTGTGCTTTCTAAGTCTCTCTTTTCCATCTGAAAGATAACAACGTCTTGTGGGTTGTTACAAGGATATGCATCAAACACGCTTGGCAGGAAGCTTGGCCCGTGGTGAGTGCTCAGTGTTATTTTTATTACTTCCTTCCATCTTGACCTGCTTCCTATGGAGTGTCAAATGAGCCCCTGACATGTTGCTTTGTGTGGCACCTTTAAAATAACCGATTACATAATTCTGTCCTAAATCAGAAACCATTTTTTACTTACAGATAAGTAGTAAGCCGGGCTAAGAGTTGAAGAGAAATTTAAGGGATTACCACTTAAAATTGAGGATGATGGCAAAACACAAAGCACTTACTATGTGCCAGGCACCGGCCCAAATAATTTACATGTAATACTCAATTAATCCTCACAAAAACCTTATGAGATAAGTTGAGAAAACCAAGAAACAGAAAGGTTAATAAGTTGTCTGAAGTCACAAAGCTACTAAGTGATGGAATTCAAACCTATACAGTCTGGATCCAGAATCTCTACCACTGACTTCCCATTAACCACATTTTTGTCCCTTTCAAAATTATTATTTTTTAATTTGATGGTAGATATTCTCAGTCCAGCTCTTAGAATGCTAGTATTTTACAGAAACACCAGATGAGACCTGTGATTTGTCTGCTGACCAGGGAAGCCAAGGCTCCCTTGCATAGTGTGACATCAAGAGATGTTCTTGACAATGAGCCAGTAGGAAGTGAAATGAAAATGAAGGCCAGCTACCACTATTTGCAAGGCAAAATGGACAGCCTCTTCCTGTGGGCAAAGTATATGTTCAGGAAAGGCATCGTTGTCAATTCTGTTGTCAGTATCCTTTTGAGTCAAATGGAATCATGTTTTCTGCTTCTCATCTGTGAACTAGGACTAATATCCACCCTACATAGCAGAATCTTGGGAAGATGAAGTAGGACAATGTGATTCATTACAGCATGATTCACAATAACCGATATAGGGAAACAACCTAAGTGTCCATCAACAGATGAATGGATAAAAAAGATGTGGTGTATACACACACACACACACACACACACGAAATATTACTTAGCCACGAGAAAGAAGATGAAATGCTGTCAGGGTGCCTGGGTGGGTCAGTCAATTCAGTGTCTGGCTCTTGATTTCGGTTCAGGTCATGATCTCAGGGTCGTAAGATAGAGCCCCACATTGGGCTCCACGCTGAGCATGGAGCCTGCTTAAGATTCTTTCTCTCCCTCTGCCCCTCTACCCCCTCTCTCCCTCTCAAAAAAAAAAAAAAAAGAAGGAAATCCTGTCATTTGCAAGAACATGGATGGACACTGAGGGCTTAATGCTAAGTGAAATAAGTCAGATAGAGAAATACAAATACTATATGATATCACCTATAGGTGGAATCTAAAAAAAGCCAAACCTAATAGTAACAGAGACTGGAATGAGGGTGGGGAGAAAGGGGAGATGTTGATAAAGGATATAAACTTCTAGTTATAAGATGAGTAAGTTCTGGGGATCTAATATGATTATAGTTAATAATACTGTATTATATACTTGAAAGTTGCTGAGAGTAGCTCTTAAATGTTCTTACCACAGAGAGAAATGGTAATTATACATAATGCAGGTGTTGGCTAAGGTTATAGCGGCAATCACTTTGCAATATGCAAGTGTATCACATCAACACATTGTCCACCTTATACTTACATAATGTAATATGTCAATTATAACTCAACAAAGCCATGTAAAAAGATAATGTGAGAGTTCTGGGCAAGGAGATTTCATTATGATGATCCAGAGCTGGCAGGGGAGAAACTGGCTTTTTTTTTGCCTTTCTCCAACAGGCTGTCAGGGCACTTCCTCCATCTCCTCTTTCCCCATCTCACCCCAAAACTTCCTGTTCCCTCTTTACTAAAACATCTTGCCCTCTGAGTAGTGGAGGGATCCTAGCTAAGGGACTGCAGAGGCAGTTTGAAAGCTGAAAGCAGAAGGCCAGCAGGATGACCAAGGTTTCTAATATGTTTATTCTTCTGGGTGACAGCTTTCCAGCCTGATAAACTGTCAAACATTTTTATAGGTAAAATCTCATTCCTCCCTACCTGACAGGATCTAGGCTGATTTGTCTTATTAGGAAGGGTCCATCAGGGTTCAGTGGGGAAAGAGGGGAGATACTGCAAGCCAATCCCTCACTGTAACTTCCCGAGTCCTCAGAGGGCCAAGGGGTTTGGGGTTGACAGCACTGGCCTCTTGCTCCTCCATTTCTTAAACACCTGGTTGCCCACCATTGAGTCCACTGGAAATGGTGGAGAATCTATCTACTTAAGGGAATTTGCTGAAGCCTCATCTCCTCTCTGGAACCATTCCTGACCCTCTTGGGAAAGACTGAGGACTTTCTGCCAATTGGGTGTGGGACCTAAGGTGGCCAACTGATTGCCCAAGACTGAGGGTTTCCTAGGATGTGAGATTTTCAGTGCTAAAACATCTATTTTAAATTTAATTTTATTATGTTATGTTAGTCTAAGCCATGCATTAGAAGAGAAATAATTAAGATTAAAGCAGAGATCAATGAATTAGAAACCAAAAACACAGTAGATCAGATCAACAAAACTAGAAGCTGGTTCTTTGAAAGAATTAATAAGATCGATAAACCACTGGCCAGACTTATCCAAAAGAAAAGAGAATGGACCCAAATTAATAAAATTATGAATGAAAGGGGAGAGATCACACCACCAAGGAAATAGAAACAATTTTTAGAAATTATTATCAACAACTATATGCCAATAAGCTGAGCAACCTGGATGAAATAGATGCCTTCCTGGAAACCTATAAACTCCCAAGACTGAAACAGGAAGAAATTGACACCCTGAATAGGCCAATAACCAGTAATGAGATTGAAGCAGTGATCAAAAACCTCCCCCCCAAAAGAGTCCAGGGCCTGAGGGATTCCCTGGGGAATTCTACCAAACATTCAAAGAAGAAATAATATCTATTCTCCTGAAGCTGTTTCAAAAAATAGAAACAGAAGGAAAGCTTCCAGACTCATTTTATGAGGCCAGCATTACCTTAATCCTCAAACCAGGCAAAGACCCCATCAAAACGGAGAATTTCAGACCGATATCCCTGATGCATATGCCTTCCAAAATCCTCAACAAAATCATAGCTAATTGGATCCAACAATACATTAAAAGGATCATCCGCCACGACCAAGTGGGATTTATCCCCGGGATGCAAGGGTGGTTCAACATTCACAAATCAATCAATGTGATAGAACACATTAATAAGAGGAGAGAGAAGAACTACATGGTCCTCTCAATTGATACAGAAAAAGCATTGACAAAACACAGCATCCTTTCCTGATCAAAACTCTTCGGAGTATAGGGATAGAGGGAACATTCCTCAAATTCATAAAATCCATCCATGAAAAACCCACAGTGAATATCATCCTCAACGGGGAAAAGCTGAGAGCCTTTCCCTTAAGATCAGGAACACGTCAAGGATGCCCACTCTCGCCACTATTGTTCAACATAGTACTAGAAGTCCTAGCAACAGCAATCAGACAACAAAAAGAAATAAAAGGTATTCAGATTGGCAAAGAAGAAGTCAAACTCTCTCTTTTCACAGATGACATACTTTATGTGGAAAACCCAAAAGACTCCACCCCCAAATTACTAGAACTCATCCAGCAATTCAGTAATGTGGCAGGATACAAAATCAATGCACAGAAATCAGTTGCTTTCTTATACACTAACAATGCATCTGTAGAAAGAGAAATTAGAGAAACGATTCCATTTACAGTAACACCAAAAACCATAAGATACCTCGGAATAAACCTAACCAAAGAGGTAAAGGATCTATACTTTAGGAACTACAGAACACTCATGAAAGAAATTGAAGAAGACACAGAAAGATGGAAAAACATTCCATGCTCATGGATCGGAAGAATAAACATTGTTAAAATGTCTATGCTGCCCAGAGAGCAATCTATACCTTCAATGACATCCTGATTAAAATTCCAATGACATTTTTCAAAGTGCTGGAACAAACAATCCTAAAATTTGTATGGAATCAGAAAAGACCCTGAATCATCAAGGAAACGTTGAAAAAGAAAAACAAAACTGGGGGCATCACATTGCCTGATTTCAAGCTATATTACAAAGCAGTGATCACCAAGACAGCATGGTCCTGGCACAAAAACAGACATATAGACCAATGGAACAGAATAGAGAGCCCAGATATGGACCCTCAACTCAATGCTAAAACATCTTGAGTAAACCAGGATGGTTGCCACCCAAGCTGGAGCTGACTTTGCAAGGTTTCAAGAGCCAATTGTGTGCGTCTCTCCCCAACTCTATGTTCAGGGAGGTCATGTTAGTAACTTGAAATCAGCTGTGATTTCATATTTATGCTATGGAAATTGGCCTCTGGCACAAATTGGGTTTTTGTCTCCTACCCCCACCAAGAGCTGGTTGTGAGACATGTTCTAGCACACTAGTTTCTCCTTTGTGCTTACACTCCACTCTAGAGATTGCTATCAGATCTCAAGATATATTATTATACTTATTCACTAGTTTATCTCCCTCCCTAGACTATAAACCTCTTGGGACCAAGAATTATGTCCTATTCCTTGTTGTATCTCCAGCACCTAGCACAATGCCTGGCACATTATAGGCACTTGGTAAATGTTTACATATTAATGGAAGCTCATTCGAATTCTCTGTAGCCATGAGGCATTTCTTTTCCCTTCTAGAGGAGGAAGAATCTTCTTCCTTTGTATGTGACAGAATATACCACATCTCTTTTCCTTTGCATCCTGGCCTTACTCCACTTTGTATCAATGTCAAGGGTCAGTGGCAATAGTGGGGACAGAGGAAGGGAAGAGCAAAGTTATCCAGTTAGACATCTTGAGCTGATAATGATGTTAAGCTTCTAGGGTAATGAAGCAGAAAGAATGAAAAAAGGAATAATAAACGTAACCAGGACACCTTAGAGAGCTCATTCAGACCCCACCTGGAGGCTCAACAGGAAATGCAAATGAAAGTGAATACCTAAGACTTTCAGTCTGGAATAGTTTGAGCAAACCATAGTTTGGGGGCTCTTAGAATTAAAACCTATGGAGGAAATTGTGGACTCTGAGGAAGATGCTCTGAGCAAAACATAGATGAATAGCTTTTTGACCCTGGATGCACATTAGAATCATTTGAGATGTTTTAAAATAAACAAATGACTGAGTCCCATCCTGGTCCTATTAAATCAGAATCTCTGATATAGATTTTCAAAATTTACCAGATAATTCCAATGTGCAGCCAGGTGCTGGTCTGACAAAGATTAGAAACTTTCCCATTCACATCCTAATGAATCAGAAAGACAACTTAAAAATGTGCTGAGGGTTGACACAAGTAAGAAATCACAGACTTTATTCAAGGAGCAAAAGATAGAGGGAAGAGGCTTACCAAAGATTCCTAGGGTAGAAATTCAACCTAGGGTTTTCAAAATGGGTGACATGGAACACTGAATATATTAAAGCCTTTTGGACTTTCAACTAAGAAAAGGAATTCATTTTTAAATTGTCTCTCAAGTCTTCTGATTGAGTCATTCTTTGCCTGATGATAGTATGTCTTTCACACTCTTTCAATTCAGTGATTGGCAAACTACAGACTATGGTCAAATTCTGGTCTGTCCACTGTTTTTATAAATAAAGTTTTATTGGAACATATAAATAAAGTTTTACTGGACATTTATTCAATGGGTGCTTTTGCACTTCAATGGCAGAGTTGAATAGTTGTAACAGAGGTTGTGTGGCCCACAAAGCCTGAAATAATTATTTTGCCAACCTTTTCTCTACTTTATGCAAATAGATCTTTTTATCAGAAAACAGATGACAGAATCTGAGCCTTCAGCTGGCAATGGTATTTAGTTAGAATTTAATATAGTCTTTTTTGCTTTCATTTAATTATCTATATTTCAACTGATAATGATTTTCCATTTATGGTACTGATATGAATTTTCTTTTTAAGATAAATATTAGTGTGTCAAAAAGATGAGTGAGTTTAAAGAAAATAATTAATAGAACTATTAGTAGAACAGGTGGCACATGTATTTGGCAACATTCATGAAGGTCATACTTAAGTCTGAAGTTTGGGAAACATTGAATGTATTCAGTCCCCTCATTTTACAGGTAAACTGAGGCCTAGTTATTAAGTCATTTGCCCAGGGTCACTTACTTGCTTTGGAAAAATCTGAACCCCTCCCTAAGGACAATGCTCTTTTACCTCGAAGTGGTTACTCGTTTGTACTTTGAAACCAGTTAGTGTGAATGCAAAGTATTGTACTATTAAAGTTCATGAATTCAGAGCCAGAAATATCCTGGCAACATTTCCACAGACATGTTTAGTAGACATTGATGGGCAATATGAAACACAACAGAGTGGCCACTCATATCTTTAAACATGAATCTTGGGTGATTAGTGGCATATTATTTCATTAAGTTGATTGTTTCTTGGGCATGGTTTCCTTGGAACAACACATTTTTTTTTTAAGTCTTGCTTTTTTTGTTTTAAATCAAAATCTGCTTAGATGCTTGTCAGAGCAAGAAGTAAAACTACTAATTAGAAAAAAAAAATATATCGCATTGTACTTGTTTGGTCTATTTAAACACAGTTTCAATCTTATAAGAGTATTTGGTATTTCACCATGTAGTTATTGTTCCATTAGGATTCTCCATGGTCACACTGACTAACAGCAAGGCTGATTCCTCCATTCTTAGATCTTCTTCCCACTTGGACGTTTCCAGAGTCTGTTAATCAAGGACGTCGACCAGATAGCTAGGCAGTGTGTCAGGATGCCTGAGTTCTAGCTAACCTTAGAAGGGTGCTGAGAACACATAGAACTGTTTGGCTATTGATCTATCTATCCTTTCAGAGATGCAATTTTAAGGTGACATATATGAAATATGTGTTTGGCCATCACTCTAAATGGGTAGGAATATTTGCATCATTTGGCAAAAAAAGGCTGAAAAGAGGAAAAACATCCATTTGAATCAGATCTTGATATGTGTTCTTAAAAAATGAGTATGTTCTTAAAAGGTGAGTGAAACTTCTTAGATTAAAAAAAATGACCTTTCTTCTAAATTTGGGATTATTTGTATGTTGGCATTTTGAGAATACCTTTTAATGAAGACTGATATAATTAGGTCATTTTCCAGAAAGACAAACTTTCTCAGGCTATGTCCTCTGGGTTACACATTAAGTTGGTGTGGTATTTACCTATCAAAGGTGACTACAGGGTTGGGATCTGACCTTAAGGATATCTGACTTTAAGACCCTCCAATATCTAGTGCCCTAAGGTGGTGGACACCATCATTTCTGAAGATATCGACAATATAATCAGAAATACAAACAATGTGACTGACCTGCTATGCACTGAGCTTTGGTATAGGGAGACTAAAGGAGGCAGTCCTTTTGGGGGCTACACCCAAACAGAAGGGAGGTGAGCAAATGGACTGATGATTGTTTCAATTAGTGACTTTCCAGCTGAGCTCTGCTCATCTAAGCAGGAAAACCAGCAGCTCTGAGCAGCCTCAGTACCGAGTATTTCTGTAGGGAAGCCCTTCTCACTCTGGCCATCAGAAGTTACTAATGGGCTAACAGCCTTTCAGGGGAAACCGCTACCTCTCAGCGGCTGTTGTCACCATCAGGAGGACTAGGGTCAATCTTGAAGAAGAGTTGGCTCCACCCTGTGATAAGAAAGGCAATCAGTGTGAGGGAATATCTAGGCCAGAGGGACAGGAGTGCATGTTTACTGATAGAAATTCAGTCAGATAAAGACATTACGGGGGCATCTCCTGCCCTATAACCTTGCTTTTGCTAAGGTCGGTGTCTCATGAAGTGGTTCTCAACCAACCAGGAGCAATCTTGCCTCTCTGGGGACATTTGGGACATTGACATTGTCATAAATAGGGGGTGCTACTAGAATCTGGTCACAGAGATCAGGGATTCTGCTAAACGTCCTACAAGGCACAGAACAGCCCCTCACAACAAAGAATTACCTGGTTCCGATGTCATTCATGTGAAGAGCTAACATGATGAGGGTCTACCACCCTGGCCTATCAGTTGTAACAATTCTATAAACATGTTTCTTTACAAGGTATTGAGAAGGCTGGGCTGCTGGTGCAAATGGCATATAGGTAATGACTCAGGCAAGGTCTCTAGTGACAAAGAGTGAATTGCTGTAGTTATATAAAAGGGAGGATTAGAAGTGGAGCATGATATCTTTTTTCCCTTAGTTTTATTTCAAAGAAACCCAGATGACAAATCTGAAAGATGAGTACTGGGACAAGGTAACTAGGAGGAAGAATCTGAGTTAAAGTCCGTCCATAGTGAGAAGCCTGTCACCCCCCTCTGCTTCCTTGTCTGCATCACAACTGTAGGCATCATGGCCTCAGCTGGCAGGAGCCTCAACTGGCAGCCTCAGCTGACTCATTCTTGGGGGCCCTTTAGTCCTGTGCTGGGCCGGACAACTCGGAGTTTCTCCTAGGGGTGGAATTATATGCATTGTCTGGAAACAAGATTGTGTCCTGGGGAAAGTGACTGCCTTGAGGTTGTCCACAGATTGTTTTGGGAGTCAGAAACCTCTGAAGAGTGTTAAACCTCCAGATATCCAATTACTGCTGTATTGCATCAACGAAAGTGAACTTGGAGGATAAGTTGGTTGTGGGGAGATGATGGCCATTCCTCAACCGTGAAAAGAACCATGCCTTTGAGAGTTATGAAAAATGAAGCACTTTTCTCATTAGAAAATAATTATCCATTTCCTTCTTCTATTGCCAAAGGCTATTTTTTGCCAATTCAATGAGAGTATAAACTTGGGATTCATTGCTTGCAGGGAAAAAAGAAGCAAGTGTACTCTGGGGTCCTCAAGAGTCAATGGTAAGTGGGTAGATGATGAAATTGAAAAGAGCAAATGCTGGGGGCTGAGCTGGGCCATTAGAGCACTGAATGGTGCTGTGTAGAGGGCATAACCAACAGTATGCGGACAAGTTTTGATTTGCTAAAAAGGAAACAAGGTGAAATAGCTAAATTTGCTTTGAGCACATTTCTTTCTCCATCAGAATCAAAACAATGGATGCTATTCTTTCCCCTGGTAAGAGTTGAAATATGCATTGGATCCAAGCCTGTTAATGATTTCTTTAAAATTCTTTTAAACATTTTTATCTTCTTTTTCATTCGCACCACAACCATCCAAACCCCCATTATAGGAAGGGTGAATTATTTGGCTGCCTTTCTACCTGACCTTTGAGTCTTCATTCTCTATTTCAGTCCATCCAATAGCAGCAGCAGCCATAGTAATATTAATAAAAATAATAGTTGTAAGAAAGAAATAATGATAAAGCAATATCCCCAAGCCCCCAAGAATTGGTAAGGCCAACCTCTGCCACAGTGACAGTCCAAGGAGTAGGTACATGACCCAAGCCAACCAGAATTTTTTCCCTGACACGTTATAGATGCTTAGCGAAAGAAACTCTTTTCCTTGATGTTGTTACTCTGGAGCTATGTGAGGCCATGGAGCTCTCTGTGGTGCTTGAGCCATCTGTGGCCATGCCTCCCTCTCACCAAAAACTTTTGCTTCCCACACCACTGGGAAATAGAAAATGTTCATTTTCGGTAGGAGAGAATAAGGCCAACTTACGGAAAGAAGGAGAAAGAGCGAGAGAGCGAGACTGAGAGAGAGCGTGCTAGTTGACAAGATGATTTCCCCAGCCCTGGGATGAATCATGATTCATGGCTGTCCTCTTCCCCTTGGCCAGTGATTGGTCTAGGGATGGGCTTTTGACCAACTCTGGCCAATGAGATCAAAAAGGATGCCTGCTTGGGGCTTTCCAAAAAGATTTTTCTCAATGATAGGGGAGTGGTACATAAGAAGAAAGGCACTTTTTTCTCTATCCCCTTCCTTCTTACTTGTGATCCTGTCATGTGAGATCATGAACTTAAACCCAGACCATTATCTTGTACCTATGAGGGGAGTTGCTGCCAGCACATTGAGGGTGGCAGAATAGAAGGGCAGACATGGCATGGGTCCTTACTGATGTGACTGAACTGCTGAACCAACATGAAGTCCCCTCCTTTCAGCTTCATGTGAGGGCTAATAATTAAATGTCTCCGTTATTTAAGCCACTGTTAATCCTGTAGTGTGCTACTTGTAATCAAACACATACTGACTTGAAAGCAAGAAAAAACAAACAAAACAACTATGAGTTCATACTCCCCAAATTACCCCAAGCTCAGACTTCTCTCTTGAATTTCAGATCCAGCTACCCTGCTAGGCATTACACCCAGGTATCCCATGGATATCTCAAACTCAACAGATCCCAAAACCAAACTCATCCTCGCATTGTGCAAACCTCCACTTTTCCCTATCCCCAGGATGCTCCCCATTCACGTGGGTACACAAGCCAGGTACCTGAGAGTCACTCTATAGTCTTCCTTGTCCCTCACCTACCTGTCCAGTTAGTCAGCCAGTTACAGCTATTTGACCTTCCAATCTGTTCTCTTCTTTCCAATCCCATTGCTGCTGTTTTAGCTGGGAGCAGGGGTTCATCATCTTTCTTCAGGGCCACTGCCTCCCAAGTGTTTTACTTGCCTTTGGTTATGTTTCTCTCCAAAAGTTTTTTTTACCAGCTTCTAGCACGGTCCATCCAAAGGGCAGCTCTGACCTTGTCATTGCCTTATCTGAGATCAGTTAGGGCCTCTCTGTTGCCTAAGATACTGGTTCTTAAAGTGTGGTCCCTGGACCAGCAGCATCGGCATCATCAGGTAACTTGTGAGAAATACAAATTCTTGGGCCCCAGTCTACTGAATCAGACACTCCGGGGATAGGGCCCAGCTCTCTGTTTAAACAAGCCTTCCAAAGGACTCTGATGTACAAAGTTTAGAAACCACTACTGGCCTATAGCAAAAAAACCCCAATTTCCTTGGTGTAGTAGGTTGAATAGTATCCCCCAGATTCTTGTCTACTTGGAACCTCAGAATGTGACCTTAGTTGGAAATAGAGTCTTTGCTTAAGTAATTGTTAAAGGATCATGGATGAGATCATCCCGGATTTAGAATGGGTCCTAAATCCAGTGGCGGGGGTCCTTTTAAGAAGAAGAGAAACAGAGACACACACAGAGGAGAAAGCCATGTGAAGAGGGAGGCAGAGACTGGGTTTCTTCTGCCCTGAGCCAAGGAATGCAATGCCTGGGGCCACCAGGGGCTGAAAGAGGCAAGAAAGAATTCTTCCCTACAGCCTTCAGAGGGAACAGTGGCCCTGCTAACACCTTGATTTCAAATCCCTAGACTCTAGAACTTTGAGAGAATGTATCTCCATTGTTTTAAGCCACCCAATTTGTGGGGTGCCAGGGTGGCTCAGTCAGTTAAGAGTCTGCCTTCAGCTCAGGTCATGATCCTAGGGTCCTGGGATTGAGCCCCACGTCAGGCTCTCCACTCAGCAGGGAGTCTGCTTGTCCCTCTCCCTCTGCCCCTCCTCCTGCTCATGCTCTCACTTGCTCTCGCTCTCTCTCTCAGATAAATAAATAAAATCTTAAAAAAAAAAAAGCCGCCCAGTCTATGATACTTTGCATATTAGCCCTAGGGTACTAATACACTTTGCATAGCAAACAAGGGCCTTTGGGTCTCACCCCTGTGCATCTGTGTCACCACCCCTTGTCCAGTGATCTTTCTATTAAAAATATGTATGGCGCACCTGTCAGGTGTCAAGCCCCAAAGAGACCGTGAGTAAGATGCACTATTTGCCCTGCAGAAGCTCCCAGCCGAGGGGGAGGGGCTAGCAGCTGCACAGGCAGGTGATGCTTGATGGCCTAAGTGCTTTGGCAAGTGAAGAGCTGTACTTCCCGGAGTACTACCCTTCTTGTACCTTTCTGTGTGTACTCCAGCACTGTAAAGAATGCCCTTCTCCACGTCAGGAAGCCTCTTCTACTCTTTCCTCCCACACAGCATCAGCTCCTCTTCTTTTTTTAGTATATGTGCTGCCGAAGCGAGCACATCAGCTCCTCCTCCATCCAAGTTTTGGACATGTTTCTATTTGTGCATCCATCATACATCGTTATAATTATTTATTTATTTGCCTCCCTTGGCAAATAAAATAGCTCCTGTGAGCTATTTTTAAGGGCACAGACTGTGGTCTTTTATTCCTCTTTTTATCTATAGAACCTCAAACAGTACCTGGCTCATAGGAGCTTCTCTTTCTTTCTTTCTTTCATTCGTTCGTTCTTTCTTTCTTTCAGATTTTATTTATTTGGGGGGGGGGGAGAAAGAGAGAGAGAGAGAGAATGAGCAGTGGTAGAGGGAGAAGCACACTTCCCGCTGAACAGGGAGCCTGACATGGGTGCTTGATCCCAGGACCCTGGGATCATGACCTGAGCTGAAGGCAGATGTTTAACCAACTGAGTCACCCAGGCACCCCCAGAGGAGTTTCTTTAAAAGAGTATGTTGAACTAACGGGAAGGATGAAGAGTGGCTTCCTTCCTCTACTGGTGGAGGGACTCTTGAGCTGTCTTTTCTCTGTGCAGTGCTAAGGTGAGTGGTGGGAGAGTGCAGCCTGGGGTCAGGTGGACCAGCAGAATGGGGCAGTTCCCTGGGTTGCGTTTGGTGTGTGAGGCCTTGGAGGAGGGTGTGGGGCTAAGTCGGCTTTAAAGGCCATCATCCGGGCATCTCTGCAAGCTGAGTGATAGGAGTGGTTCATAGCCAAAGCTGGACCATAGCTCCCAGACAAGGCCCATGAGATACTTTTGCTTCAACATTGATTCTCACACTTCCACGAACATCAGAATCACCTGGAGGGGCTTGTTCAGCTGCAGCTGCTGGGCCCTAGCCCCAGAATTTCTGATTCTGTAGATCTGGAGTGGGGCCTGATGATTCCTAACAAGCATTCCTAACAAGATCCTAGGTTATTCTGATGGTTAGTCTGATGATGGTCTGGGGGCCGCATTTAGGCACATTTCTGCACTAGAGGAACACCTGATATTAGACCCATGGCTCTCAACTTTGGGTACATTAGAATCACTTGGGGAGTTTCTAAAAATACAGATACAAGGACCTTACTCACACATTGGTCTGGGGGTGTACCTGGTCATAGGGATTTGGACTCCAACTAAGCAAAACATTGATTTGAGTAAGGCTTATCTATAAAATGTAATGAATTTATTAAACTTTTATTGAGCATTTGCTATGTGCCAGGTTTTGTGTCATTGTAATGGGATACAAAGATGAACAAGTGAGTTATCAGTCCAGTGTGGGGGAAATGTGTGAACAGATAGTTCTAAAATCACATGGGAGGGGAGTGACGGCATTATATGCAGAGTAGCATGAAAGTACTAAGGAAGAGCATTGAATCTAGCTGGGGGGTTAGGGGAGAGGAAGGAGGTTCAGGGATGAGGGTAAAGGGAAGATAATGATCCAGTTCAATAGTTTTAGAAATACTAGTAGGTTAGCTTCTGGTTGGTATAATGTGAGCCCAAGGTACTGTGTGAAGAACTTCTACCTAAATCCCAATCTGTGCTTCACCCCTCACTAGACATTATTTAATCTTTCCTTGCTTCACTTTCCCCAGATTTCAAAGGGGAATAATAATACTACCTCCCTCACAGAGTTGTGTGAGGACTGAAGGACACATGTGCATGGAGTGCTTGGTAGGGTGAAGGGCTCAAACTTCATGCACACGGCCCATGCCCCTGGAACAGCTCAAGGTCTAGCAAGCACTTGAGAAATGTCAGTGGTCATCCGTATCCTTTCAGAAGGCCACTTTGAAACCTCTAATTATGTCCACCATCACTGGGAGTCTTGGTTCTTGCTGCTGTGCAGCAGAGTGGATATACATCGGGTTCCATCCCCTACACCAAGAAGCCCCAGGCTCCTACAGCTTTAAAGCTCTTGTGTCTGTTTTTTGGTTTGTATGTTCTTCCTTCTGTCAGTGTATTAGCCCATAACAGTCTTTTTTTCCACCTCTTCAAAATGACTGCTTTTTATCTACCACAGATGAGAAACCCTCCAAAGCCAAGACTGTGTGATTGTGTTTAAAATACAGCCAACTTGTTTTTTGGGAGATTTTTGATTACTGCTTCAGTGTCCTTGCTGATTATGGGTCTGCTCAGGTTTTCTATTTCTTCCTGTTTCAGGTCTGGTAGTTTATATGTTTCTAGGAATGCATCCATTTCTTCCAGATTGCCTAATTTGTCAATGCCTATGAGCCAGTATAGTTGCTCATAATATGTTCTTATAATTGTTTGAATTTCCTTGTTGTTGGTTGTGATCTCTCCTCTTTCATTCATGATTTTATTAATTTGGGTCCTTTCTCTTTTCTTTTTGATAAGTCTGGCTAGGGGTTTGTTGATCTTAATTCTTTCAGGGTCCAGGGCCGGATGGCTTCCCAGGGGAATTCTACCAAACATTTAAAGAAGAATTAATACCTATTCTTCTGAAGCTGTTTCAAAAAATAGAAATGGAAGGAAAACTTCCAAACTCATTCTATGAGGTCAGCATCACCTTGATCCCAAAACCGGACAAAGACCCCACCAAAAAGGAGAAGTACAGACAGTATCCCTGATGAATATGGATGCCAAAATTCTCACCAAGATACTAGCCAATAGGATTCAACAGTACATTAAAAAGATTATTCACCACGACCAAGTGGGATTTATTCCTGGGCTGCAAGGGTGGTTCAACATCTACAAATCAATCAACGTGATAAAACATATTAATAAAAGAAAGAACAAGGACCATAGGATCCTCTCAATTGATGCAGAAAAAGCATTTGACAAAATACAGCATCCTTTCTTGATTAAAACTCTCAACAGTGTAGGCATAGAGAGAACATACCTCAATATCATAAAAGCCATCTACGGAAAGCCCACAGTGAATATCATTCTCACTGGGGAAAAACTGAGAGCTTTTCCCCTAAGGTCAGGAACATGGCAGGGATGTCCACTATCACCACTGCTATTCAACATAGTACTAGAAGTCCTAGCCTCAGCAATCAGACAACAAACAGAAATAAAAGGCATTCACATTGGCAAAGAAGAAATCAAACTCTCACTCTTCGCAGATGACATGATACTTTATGTGGAAATAAACCTAACCAAAGAGGTAAAGGATCTGCACTCTAAAAACTACAAAACACTTA
Source organism: Mirounga angustirostris (assembly GCF_029215605.1). Lineage (NCBI taxonomy): Eukaryota > Metazoa > Chordata > Mammalia > Carnivora > Phocidae > Mirounga > Mirounga angustirostris. The sequence continues at coordinate 16,689,782 of NW_026991712.1, read as the reverse complement.
TGGAAGAAATTGAGGAAGACACAAAGAAATGGAAAAATATTCTATGCTCATGGATTGGAAGAACAAATATTGTTAAAATGTCTATGCTACCCAGAGCAATCTACACATTCAATGCAATCATTTGTATGGAACCAGAAAAGACCCCAAATAGCCAGAGGAATGTTGAAAAAGAAAAGCAAGGCTGGTGGCATCACAATTCTGGACTTCAAGCTCTGTTACAAAGCTGTCATCATCAAGACAGTATGGTACTGGCACAAAAACAGACACATAGATCAATGGAACAGAATAGAGAACCCAGAAATGGACCCACAACTCTATGGTCAACTAATCTTCAACAAAACAGGCAACAATATTCAATGGAGGGGTGCCTGGGTGCCTGAGTCGGTTAAGCATCTGCCTTTGGCTCAGGTCATGATTGCAGGGTCCTGGGATCGAGCCCCACGTTAGGCTTATTGCTCAGCAGGGAGCCTGCTTCTCCCTTTCCCCCTACTTCTCGCCCCTGCTTGTGCTCTCTCTCTTGCTATCTTTCTGTCAAATAAATAAATAAAATCTAAAAAAAAGAATATCTGATGGAAAAAAGAAAAGTCTCTTCAACAAATGGTGTTGGGAAAATTGGACAGTCACATGTAGAAGAATGAAATTGGACCATTTACTTACAACATACACAAAGATAAACTCAAAATGGTTGAAAGACCTAAATGTGAGATAGGAATCCATCAAAATTCTAGAGGAGAACACACAAACTCTTTGACCTCGGCCACAGCGACTTCTTGCTAGACATACCTCCAAAGGCAAGGGAAACAAAAGCAAAAGTGAACTATTGGGACTTCATCAAGATTAAAAAGCTTTTGCACAGCAAAGGAAACAGTCAACAAAACTAAAAGGAAACCTATGGAATGGGAGAGGATATTTGCAAATGACATATCAGATAAAGGGCTAATACCCAAGATCTATAAAGAATTTATCAAACTCAACACCCAAAAAACAAATAATCCAGTCAAGAAATGGGCAGAAGACATGAACAGACATTTCTCCAAAGACATACAAATGGCCAACAGACATGAAAAAATGCTCAACATCACCTGGCAACAGGGAAGTACAAATCAAAACCACAATGATATACCATCTCACACCAGTCAGAATGGCAAAAACTGAGTAAGTCAGGAAATAGCAAATGTTGGTGAGGATGCAGAAAAAGGGGAACCCTCTTACACTGTTGGTGGGAATGCAAGCTGGTGCAGCCACTCTGGAAAACAGTATGGAGGTTCCTCAAGAAGCTAAAAATAGAGCTACCCTATGACCCAACAATTGTACTACTGGGTATTTACCCCAAAGATACAAATGTAGTGATCCGAAGGGGCACATGCCACCCAGCAATGTCCACAATAGCCGAACTTTTTGAAGAGCTGAAATGTCCATCGACAGATGAATGGATAAAGAAGATGTGGTTTATATATATAATGAATATTACTCAGCCATCAAAAAGGATGAAATCTTACCATTTATATTGACATGGATGGAACTGGAGGGTATTATGCTGAGCGAAATAAGTCAATCAGAGAAAGACAATTATCACATGGTTTCACTCATAGGTGGAATATAAGAAACAGCACAGAGGATCATAGGGGAAGGGAGGGAAAACAGAATGGGAAGTCATCGGAGAGGGAGACAAACCATCAGAGACTCTTAACTCTAGGAAATAAACTGAGGGTTCCTGGGGGGGGGAGGTGGGTGGAGGGATGGGGTAACTGGGTGATGGGCATTAAGGAGGGCATGTGATGTCATGAGCACTGGGTATGATATATAACTGATGAATCACTGAACTCTACATCTGAAATTAATGATGTATTATATGTTAGCTAATTGAATTTAAATAAAAAATAAAATAAAATACAGCCAACTTTGAGGGGGAGGCTTGTTTTTAAATGAAGAAGGAATGCTTTAGTACATGTCATGTTTTGACATCAGAGGCACTTTTTATTTCCTCCTATAGCCATGGTGGTGTTCTGAAGGACTAATTTTCTGGGATAAATGATTTCCTGATAGAAGAGGTAGGACTGCATGGTCTAGGCTGGTTTCTGCTTGGTTTCTTTCACTAATTCCTTGGGGTTTGGGATCACACTTTAAGGCACACTCTCAGTTAAAGCCATACTTACTTTATCCCAAATTCCGAGTTCACATTTTTACTTCCCTCCAGAGCCTCCCTTCTTTTCTCAGGCATCTGGACCAATTCCCACCTGTTGTTTGGCTCCTGGGTGTTCCTAATCCACCTGCGTCTGAGCTTGCCTATTCCCCTCCTGTAAGTCCCAAACTGTTTTCCATTTTAGACAAGATTTATGTTGGCTAAATATTGGCACAAGCAAGTCATAATGTGGCATGTTCTCAAACACCGTGGCAGATCGCTGAGCAGATGTTCTAACATTGACGAGTTGGTTTTCACTTACGGGCACTTACAATGATACCTGCTTCTTCGGTGGTATGCTGATCTGTTCTTGGAAGAATAGTGTTATGCTCCAGTTCAGCATTTCCCAAACTCAGCTGCACACTTAGCAGGACCTGGGGAGCATTTGCAAGTCCCAGTGCCCAGGCCAACCACCAGACCAGTTAATTCAGACTCTTTGGCCGTGGGGCTCATGCTTCAGTGGTTTTTAAAACTCTGCTGGTGATTCCAATGTGCAGCCAAGTGTGAGAACTTGCTCCCTAGTCTAGTGCTTCCCAGACTGTCAAGCGCATAAGAATCACTGCAGGATCTTGCTAAAATGCAGATCTGATTCAAGAGGTCGCCATGGGTCTGGGATTCTGCATTTCTAACAAACACCCAGGTAACGTAGATGCTGCTACTAACCCAGAGACCAAACTTTGAGGGGCAAGGCAAGTCGTTCCTCGTGCCTGTTCATCAGCCTTACAAAGAATTTTCCAGAAATCATAAGTCCTCTTGAGTTTGTGATTATTTCAACATTTGGCCACGGCTCCCCTAAATCTTGCTCCCTCCCTATTGCTCTGTCCATACCCTGCAGCCCTACTCTAATGGCAAAGGGATTTCACTATTGATCTCAATTTTGTATTTTCCTCCAGATAACGATTCTCCTGAAAACAACCCACGCAAGAGAACAGAAGAGTCATCTTGCTAAACTGAAGCAGATTTTCCTGTGGATCTTATTTTTCTGTTGATGCACAAAGTTCACTGAGCATAAGGTCATGTCCTCTAGGCTAAGCAAACTCTGAACATTGTGTGATTTAGCAAATGATAGTAACTCCTTATCTCGGTTGTTACTGCTCCACATAGGTTAGTCACCAGCACTATGTCTTCAGTTAAAGAAATCATTAATGATAGCGAAAGAACTGGGGGAAAGCACAAAATAAAAAAGTAATTTTCAGTTTTCAGAATTGGCTAGGAAGGCCTCTATATCACAGTTCCTTGGAAAACGTAATTTCCTGGCCAATATCCTACTGGCTTTGGAGTATTGTTTGTCAAGCAGTTGTCTGTGGATCCGGGTCCGTGGATCCGGGTCCGTGGACATATCCTTGGGAATTTGTAACTTTCCTAATCTGTGTTTGCCGCTTGCTGGTAATAACTTAAAAACTAATGTAAAATGTATTAAATCATCAGGATGACCAAGGGCTAACACACAGTTTCAACACCTACATTTATGTTTCTATTTATGATTGTATATAAGCCAGATAGCCGTGTTTTAATTGTTGCAAGCCAATGATAAAAGAATAGAGAACAGAGGGAGGTAAGTTTAATGCAAAAGTCATGCATGTTAGCCAAGAGAAGTCCTGATTGTTTTATAGGGAGTCTTATAAACAAAAGTTTCTCAGTTTTGGACTAGAGAAACATTATAGTAGAACTAAAAAGTTACACACCACATCATATTTTAGACATGCTGTAACACAAAAGAAACCACATTATAGTAATCAGGACCATTTTTTTACATTGACTGTGGCCATTTAATTCCAGCAAAATAACATTATCTATTACACTAAATCAATAACATGCATTTGCTTGCACATTCTCAACTTGGATTTTACTAGTATTTAGTTTTATATATTGGTTTTGGTTGTGCAGTTGCTTCAGAACCAGAAGCATTATAGTTAGAAGTTTGTACATATTCACGTTGCTTTCTAATATAAATAATTGAAGTCATTACCAGGATGATTTTCTGTCCTTTAAGAAGGTTTTGCATTTGCTTACTTAGAAACACAGTCTTAGAACACATTCATTCCTTGTGCCATGTTAAATTCCATTCGCGTTTTCTAAAATATCGTAGTGGCCATATGGTAGCATCATGCTGTCCATTATAAGGCATGATTAAGGGGATACTGTAGGGAAGGGAAGCAGAGCTCCTAGATCACCTTTTTACATTAGCTGCAAACCTTGTAACAGACATTTTCCAGGGAAAGATTTCCCTGCTTGGAAGTCATGCCTGCTGATGACATTTGCAGGCTGGAGGATTGTGGAGGGTGCAACTGGACAAGTCATTGGTGAGTAATACTGGGCCCATGAGAGAGCCCAGTCATACTTATGATTTGGAGGGAAAACCAAATGCTTACAGGCTGTTGGGCCTCTGGCTGTCCACTCCCTGATGGGTGGCTGAGAGGCTGCACGGCTGCCGAGGGTTGGACGTCCCCTTTGGGCAACTGTTGACTGCCTTCTGAGAGGGAGTAAGACTGGCTCTGAGGATTCAGAAAAGAAATACATAAAAATGCTAGACCACTCACATAAGCCAGCTGCCTCATGGGGATGACACTTAAAAGATGAAAATGTCTTCCTAAACGGCTATGGCAGGGGCTCTCTGCAGCTATCAAAAGTATTATCTCTGAAAGATATACTGAATGGCAGGCTCTTGGCTAGCAAAAAAAAAAAAAAAAAAAAAGTTATCTACGGAAGATTTTAAATATGACACCTCCCCGAAGAAGTTATTTGTAGGCTTGCAACCACTGAGTGCAAGTTTAATTTGTAGCAAAGGAAAAAAACTTCTAAACAAAGTTATAGTTTACAGAACATTTTGGAGTTTTATTCTCTTTGGTCCTAGTTTACATAGAATAAATCACTGCTGTGGGGAGCTAGGTTCAGTAAGACCTTATTAAAATGCTTATTGCCACAGCTTTAGATATATAAAAAAATCAAGATTTAACTGTGCCCTGCCTTGGGCATAGTTGGTTCCAAATGGTAGTATTGTAGGCAGTTTTCAGTCATTCATAGTTTATAGACACAGTATTCACATGGGCCTAGACATTTCAGAAAAAAACCCACAAAAACCCCAAACATTAAGTCCATTCCCTGGATATCTGCAAATATCTGAATGTTTGATGCTGCTTAGAAATAATACTGGAATATTTTCACCTTCAGCCCAAGGTATATACAGCCTTGTAGGAACACTTTTACCTTGGCCTATGGATATTTGCAACACGAACCTATCTTCCCCACAAAACTCGGATGAGCATAATTTGTGAGGTTTTGTGCGACTTCGCCACAACGAACAGCTTTGGTCATATGTTCTGCAAATCCATATGAACCGTTGGCTCTGTTTACTGTCTCATTTTAAATGCTTCTCTTTAGCCCCTCCTAAGAGATTTTTGACTAATGGAGAAAAAGTATATTGCAAGTGCATTTTAAAAGCCTGGCATGCCGTTGTGAAAACCAACAATAAGGAGTAATCACAATGATCAAGCGTAAAGGTATCAATCATGATTTCATAGTTTAGTTTAAACTTCTCCACATGCTAACTAAAACGAAAACTTTGTTTGACTCCCAAAGGCAATAAATACTTACATGACGATTGCCCATTTTCGGCTTTCTAAGGCAGTTGTTCTGTATTTCATTAAGAGATCAGCTCTCCCACAGGCCAAGTTTATAATAGTTTTCCCAGGGCACAATATCGCTTGAGTTTAATAAGTAACTTTTGGCATTGAATTTGAATACATTGTTGGGGATGGGTAGGGAGTGGTGATAGTTACAAATGAGCTTAACCTTCCCAAGCTGTCTTTCTAGGCCATCTTTCCAAAATAAAATATTTATTAGTACATCAAGTATAGGCTTTTTAGGTTGAATAGCTTATTCTCAACTAAACCTGTCTCCCTTCTGGATTATTGAGTCGCTATTTTTTTATTTGGGCTATTTATTTAAAATTTTATACCTTGTAATAATAAAAGCATTAACCAAACAAGACTGAAAAAATCTTACTGTTTTACTAACATCACTATTACTATTACACAGAATCCTTTTGAGGGTGATGCCAACATCATCTTTATAATCTAGCTAGTTTTTAAATTGAAAAAGTAGTATGTGCAGATGGTAATTTTTTCCCTAATAGTGTGAAAGGGTACTGTGAAAAGTGAGCCTACTGACCTCCCAGGCCCTTTCCCAGTGGTTTCTTGATGGTTTGCATACTCAGCCTTGTCTGCCTGTCTCTCTATTTATCTCTTTTTCTTCCTCCCTCCCCCCTCTCTCCTCCCTCCCTTCCTTCCTCTCTCCCTCCCTTCCTTCTTTCCCTGGCCTGCATTTTTTTGTTTGTGTTTTGTTTTGTTTTATTGTCAACAAACGGGTTTGTGCAATACATTCTTTTCTATGCTTTTATGCTTCATATACTAAAGAGATATATGACACTGGCACATTTTTTTTCCAGTGGCCACATACTAGTCTTATATGAATGTGAACCAAACCTTATGTCATCAGTCCACTGTTCAAGGTCATGTCGGGTTTTTTTTTTTTTTTTTTTGGTCTTTTGTGTGACTATCTTCATTTATACATCTTTGCCTGTGTGTGCATGTTTATCTGTAGAATAAAATCTCAGGGTATAATTGCTGATCAAAGAGTATATGGTATGTGTTGTAATGAGCACTGGGTATTCTATAAGACTGATGAATCACAGACCTGTACCCCTGAAACAAATAATACATTAATGTTAATTAACTGAATTTAAATTAAAAACATTAAAAAAAAGTATATGCATTTAAAATTCTGATGGGGCACCTGGGTGGCTCAGCAGGTTAAGCTTTGGCTCAGGTCATGATTCCAGGACCCTGGGATTGAGCCCCCAGGTCAGGCCCCAGGGAGCCTGCTTCTCCCTCTCCCTCTGTCCCTCCCCCTCCTTGTGCTGGCTCTCTCTCTCTCTCTCTCTCTCTCTCAAATAAATAAATAAATAAAATCTTAAAAAAAATTCTGATAGATCTTGCCCAGTTGTCCTCTGCACAGACATCAAAATGCTGAACTAGTCGAAGTCCAGCTAACCCATGAGCCTGAATTTCTTTTCCTATTTATTTATTTATTTATTTATTTATCTATTTTTGAGCCTGACTTTCAAAAGGTGGAATGTGTATCTCCCGACAATAATATGCCAGGGCTCATTTTTTTCTACATTCTGGCCATGCTAAACACTATGAGGGTTTTTCATCTCTGCAAATTTCACAGATGAAAAATGATTACCTCTGTGTTTAATTTACATTCTTTTGATATTCTTCAAATTATATATCACACCTCTTAAAGGTCATTTGCATGAATTTTTCTGTGGTCTGCTTATGTCCTTTATTTTTATTTTCAGTTATTAATCTCTTCATTGTTTCTTTGTAACAACACTTTATAATAAGATCTAGGCCTTTGTCAAATGTAATAATTATTTCTCCCCAATTTGTTGTTTGTCTTTTGTTTCTGTTTGAGTGTGTTCTGAGCACATGTGTGTGAGTACAGAAAGTGTTAGTTTTTATGGATATATTGGCTTGTTTAGAAAAACATCTCTATATTAAGATGATTAAGACTTCTTGTACACTTTTTTCAAGTTTTTTTAATGGCTTCTTTTTTATTTACATATTTTTTATTTTCATTGTTTTTTAAGTGCTCTATGCCCAGTGTGGAGCCCTATGCAAGGCTTAAACTCACAAGCCTGAGATCAAGACCTGAGCTGAGAACAAGAGTTGGATGCTTAACTGACTGAGCCACCCAGGTGCCCCATAATGGCTTCATTTTTAAAGGCATTTGGAATGCCTTTAATCCATTTGGAATTGATATGATGTAGAGTAAGGAAGCAATGGTTTCAGCTTTAATTTTGCTTATTCCATAGATCCTAGATAGTTAGGAAATAATTCAGCTTTCCTCATCCAGTCCAAGAGTCCATCTTTATTTACCCTAATTCCCATGCAACATAGTATTAAAATTCTCGTGAGTTTATTAAATTCTGATTGTATATATTCGTTCTTTTGTTCTTTTTTTTAAATTTTATTTTGTTAATCACAATGCATTACATCATTAGTTTTTGATATAGTGTTCCATGATTCATTGTTTGCGTATAACACCCAGTGCTCCATTCAATACGTGCCCTCTTTAATACCCATCACCAGGCTAACCCATCCCCCCACACCCCTCCCCTCTAGAACCATCAATTTGTTTCTCAGAGTCCATAGTCTCTCATGGTTCATCTCCCCCTCTGATTTCCCCCCCTTCATTTTTCCTTTCCTACTATCTTCTTTTTTTTTAAGATATAATGTATTATTTTTTTTTTAATTTTTTTAAAAAAGATTTTATTTATTTATTTGACAGAGAGAGACACAGCGAGAGAGGGAACACAAGCAGGGGGAGTGGGAGAGGGAGAAGCAGGCTTCCCGCAGAGCAGGGAGCCCGATGTGGGGCTCGATCCCAGGACCCTGGGATCATGACCCTAGCTGAAGGCAAATGCTTAACGACTGAGTCACCCAGGTGCCCCTATAACGTATTATTTGTTTCAGAGGTACAGGTCTGTGATTCAATAGTCGTACACAATTCACAGCGCTCACCATAGCCCATACCCTCCCCAGTGTCTATCACCCAGCCACCCCATTCCTCCCACCCCCCACCACTCCAGCAACCCTCAGTTTGTTTCCTGAGATTAAGAATTCCTCATATCAGTGAGATCATATGATACATGTCTTTCTCTGATTGACTTATTTCGCTTAGCATAATACCCTCTAGTTCTGAGCCATGTCATTGCAAATGGCAAGATTTCTTTTTTTTTTTTTTGATGACTGCATAATATTCCATTGTATATATATACCACATCTTCTTTATCCATTCATCTGTTGATGGACATCTTGACTCTTTCCATAGTTTGGCTATTGTGGACATTGCTGCTGAAAAAGAAAAACAAAGCTGGTGGCATCACAATTCCGGACTTCCAGCTCTATTACAAAGCTGTCATCATCAAGACAGTATGGTACTGGCACAAAAACAGACACATAGATCAATGGAACAGAATAGAGAGCCCAGAAATGGACCCTCAACTCTATGGTCAACTCATCTTCGACAAAGCAGGAAAGAATGTCCAATGGAAAAAAGACAAGTCTCTTAACAAATGGTGTTGGGAAAATTGGACAGCCACATGCAGAAGAATGAAACTGGACCATTTCCTTACACCATACACAAAAATAGACTCAAAATGGATGAAATGTGAGACAGGAGTCCATCAAAATCCTAGAGGAGACCACAGGCAGCAACCTCTTCGACCTCAGCCACAGCAACTTCTTCCTAGACACATTGCCAAAGGCAAGGGAAGCAAGGGCAAAAATGAACTATTGGGACTTCATCAAGATAAAGCTTTTGCACCGCAAAAGAAACAGTCAACAAAACCAAAAGACAACCGACAGAATGGGAGAAGATATTTGCAAATGACACATCAGGTAAAGGGCTAGTATCCAAAATCTATAAAGAACTTATCAAACTCAACACCCAAAGAACAAATGATCCAATCAAGAAACGGGCAGAAGACATGAACAGACATTTTTCCAAAGAAGACATCCAAATGGCCAATAGACACATGAAAAAGTGCTCAACATCGCTCGGCATCAGGGAAATCCAAATCAAAACCTCAGTGAGATACCACCTCACACCAGTCAGAATGGCTAAAATTAACAAGTCAGGAAACGATGGATGTTGGCGAGGATGCTGAGAAAGGGGAACCCTCCTACACTGTTGGTGGGAATGCAAGCTGGTGCAGCCACTCTGGAAAACAATACGGAGGTTCCTCAAAAAGTTGAAAATAGAGCCATCGTTCTTTTGTTCTTTAACCTTTATCTGTTGAGTGCCTTGGATGTGCTAATTGCTAGGACTACAACAATGAATAAGATAGATTCAAATTTTCTCTTCCTAGAATGTAGTCAAGTCAACCATTACAAATTGTACAGCCTGTGAGGAAAACCAGCAGGATGCTATGATAGAGGCCAATGTGCGTGTGCGTGCGTGCGTGTGTGTGTATGTGCATGTGTAATTTACTTTAAGCTGTGGTAAAGCTCTTCAAGGAGATAACATTTAAGCTGTGGACTGAAGGATGAGAAGGAGCCCATCATTTTAAAAAACAAAGTGTTCCAAATCCAATGCTCTTCGTTTGTTCTGAGGCTCAGAAATTGGAAACAACTTTGCTAACTGAAGGAAAAGAAAGATGATCAAAGAGACCAGAATGTATCCTGTGCCAGGTGGGAGGACGGGTGCAGGAGGTGAACAAGACAAAACTCTCCTCCAGGAATTTGCAGTGGAATGGGGTTTGGGGGATGACAAGGAGACATAAATTAACAACTAATGCTTTGACCATTCTCTGTGATTTTGGCCTTTAGTATCTAATTTGGGCTCTATAGGTCTCTGCCACCTTTTCCCAGCCCCAGACTTCTCAGGGCCAAGTTCTCCTGCCCCACATCTGTGCTGGTTTGGAACCACCCTTTGTGTCACCAGCCCTTCCTAGAAGGCTTGATCAGGGATGTCTTCCTCCCTCTCTTCCTCTCCCACCCCAGGTTGTTGAAGTTCAAAGTTCAGGAAGAGCAGGGCAATTTGACGTGCGGTGATAAAAGTAGAGATAAGTTCTGTTCAAAGGCTCACAGGAAATGCCTACAGAAGAGATATAATTTATGGCTCCAGGGAGGTGAGATAGAAAGCTTAGAAGCCATGTGAGAAGTTGACACACCTTTTTATTTTTCTAGATCACCACCATTGTAACCACCTCTTGGTAATTTCACATTGCACATGGTCAAGTTTGGATCTGATTGGAACGGAGCTGTTTCTAGTGTCACCTCCTCTTTTCTGCTTCCCCAGCTGGATGGATCCACAGGAAGATGGCTACAGTAATTCCAAGCAATAGCAGTAGGAGGAAGGAAGGGGAATTCCTGTGACCCCAGGTCATTTCTGGGAGGCTGTCATGGTTGGGGGAGGAGGAGAGGAGAGAAGAGTAAGCAGACATTTTAGGGGAGGGAGGGCACAGAACAGTGAGGGGGGAGGGGTTTTGTTATCATCTTAAATATTTAGTGATTCTAACTTATTATAGGTTCCGCCTCATATTTTTCTCTACTAGACTGGGCCTGTTTATTTACATCTCTTGGACTTGGTGGTTCTCAAAGTGGTGATGCCAGTCAGAGTTCTAATCTCCTTCTAACCTTGGGAGTCTCAATAGCAAGTCATAAACTGATCTTGCCAAAGAGAGGCTTTTCCTTCTATGCCACCCACCAAGGTTAAGTTTCTAACACTTCTTAAAAATGTCATTTATACATCCTTATGGGTTAAATTGTATCCTCCAAAGGACATGGTGAGGTCCTAATCCTTAGTACCTGTAACTTTATTTGGAAATAGAGTCTTGGCTGATATAACCAAGTTAAGTTGAGGTCATTAGGATGAGCCCAAACCCATTATAACTGGTGTCCTTCTAAGAAGAGGAAAACAGCATGTGAAGACATAGGCTCATAGGGAGAAGGCCATGTGATGATGGAGGTTAATAACTTTTCAAGGGCAGAGACAGGCCTATTGCTTGCCAAATCCCACAGTGTCTCCATATAATGGCTACTTAATAAAAGTTGTTACTTGACTAAGACAAAAAGACTGACATCTGTAGGAAATGATTACAGTTGCTAACAACAACTGTATTTCTATACTCCTATACTTTTCCAATAGTAAAAACCCTGAAAGTAACACATCATCATGCAAACATAAAAACAAAAGTCTCATGGTACAAAAAGCTTTCTTAACTCAGTAATTGGTTAACTAGTACTTGTATGTTTGCCACATGCAAGATACCATGCTAGGCTCAGGGCATATGAAAAATTTAGGACATAGCTCCTACCCCTGCCCTGTTAGGTTTTTATGCTCCAGTTGGGGAAATAAAACATCCATATAAGAAAAAAACACTTTGATTTAATATAACATTTTGTGGCAGGAAAACCATAGCACTGGGAGAGCAAAGGCCTGGGTTTTAGGCTGGTCTCTGCTACAACTTAGGAGTATGCTCATATTAGAGTCACATTCTCTCGAGTTCTTGGGTTTCTATTATAAAAATGTAAGAGTTAACTTCATCTCTGTATTTACTTCCAGACCTAAAATACCAGGAATAATTTGGATTTAGGAAGACATACTGGGACTCTAACAACCTGACTCATAATCACTTAAGCAAACAAGGAATTTATTGGCTCACATAATTGGAAAAAATAGTTAGCTTTGGGCATAGCAGGATCTAGCTACTCTAAATATATCACCAGAATCCATGTTCCATCTCTACTTCTTAGTTCTGCTTTCTCCCTTTTCAAAGGGATCCCCCTTCTCAAGGGCAAGATGGCTGCTGGTGATTGCACATTTTCATCCTCACAATTCCAAAACTAGTGAGAAGAAAATGAGAGCTTTCCTTTCCTCCAAATCCAAATATACATCCTGATCTGAATCTCTGGTGGCAATTGGGACTCATACTTTCTCTGAACTGGCCACCATCGCTCGGGGGATATAGTGAGGACTGGATTTCCATGCAGCGGCCACTTTCCAAAGGCTCCTTCCTGTGGGCTTTGTCCTGGGAGCTTTGCTTCAGTGCCGGTTAGTGGACAGGGCTCCACTGTCCGTCCCTTGTGAAGATGAACCACCACTTTTGGCCTACACTACAGGGTTTCAGATCCCTGCCTTCATTCATTAACACATGTATCATTTGCTACATTCAGAGTGTTATAACTCAGTGCTGAGCACCATGGGGCAAAAGAAAGGAAGGTCAAAAATAGGGTGCTTGCCCTCCAAGAGCATAATGTTTCTTTGTAGGGAATAAGATATTAAAAAGAACAGTTGTCAGCCAAGATATAATTGATGTATGAAATGGCTACTGTAAACTATATTATGGACTATTATAGACGAATACAGACTACGATAAGCTATTCTGTAACTAGAATGTTACGGAAGTTGGGGAAGAAGAAATGGTGGCCCAAAAGAATGAGGGAGGCTTCATGAAGGCCTGGACCTTACTCTGGCAAGAATTGGAAGGGTGGTTAGGGGAAGGGCGTGGAGGGGTTGGCATTGGAAGTGGTGAATGCCTTTAGGGAAAGAGCAGGGGAGAATATACTGTGTTGAGGAGTGAGAGTGAGCTGAGGGGACTTGGAAAGCTAACCTAGATGGGATGGGAACGCCTGCTCTTGAATAGCGGCAAAGCCATGAAGAGAACCCAGGGTTTCAAGCGGGAGTGGCTGGCATTCAGCGCTGGCATCTTCAGCTATGGGGCAGTCTATGAAGGAGCTACTCTAGGAGGAAATGTGGATGCTGAGGTGCCAGACGGCCTGCAAAGGGAAGAGTTTAAGGGGCAGGAGGAGGAAGAGGTGCCAGGCTTCGCTGAGAAGTCAGGGATGGAGCCGTCTGGGGATCCATCCACACAGAGGGAAGGTAGAGTCTTGAGATGTGTGCAGGAAAAGAGAGCAGAAAAAGACCATGAAAGAAGTCAAAAGGTTCATCAGAGAAAGTGATAAAACACACACGAGATACAACAAATGAGTATGTAGTATCACTGGATGCAGGCTGCCTCCCCCAGGTCAGCCCTCACCCTGTTTCCCTGCTTACACCTTCTCACCCCAGGACAGGACCTCCTATGGACAGCGACTTCCTCCTCCTCCTCTTCACCTCTGTCCCTCCGAGTCTTGTATGGCACTGGTCCCATGGGAATCATGGCAGCTGACTTACAACGTGTCTTTGTTGAGTGAGTGGCCAAGAGCAATGAATTCTTTAGAAAACTGCCTGTCATAGGGGACATTTTGTGGTGACCATCTCCAAGGGATATAATAATTGCTTGAGCAGGAATTTAGTTCATGTGACTTTTCCATAAATAAATAATCTGGCTGAAAAGTGTGTGTGTCTATGTGTATGTACACAGGGTTTTCTCACTTTCAGTCAATTTGGGGTAGGAAAGCTGAGATTCACATCCAAAGATGAACAAGGATGTGCATGTGACTGATCCTGCAATTCTTAAATTGTTTCCCATTACCATTCTTTTAAGGGAGATTCATTAGCACATTTCAATCCACGATTTACTTATATATTGCGTATTTAATGTGCCAGGTGCTCTGCTGGACACTGGGGATTGGTGGTGACAGGGTGAGTTTGGGCCCTGGTGGAACTTACCTTCTATTGGAGAAACATAAACAAGTCCACAAAGACACAAACAACAGAGTGACAGGTTGCCAGGAGTGTGGTGCTGTGATGGGAATAAGCTGGGTGATAGGAAGGTGAGCAAGTGGGGAGGCCAGTGGTGATGGGACAGGAAGGGGCAGTCTGCATGAGGAGGGGACCTAGACGAAGCATTTGAAGAACTAGGGGAGGCAGTTTAGGGAGAGAAAGGAGGCCCCCAGGTAGAAAGGCTCTAGTACATTTGAATGGCAGAAAGGATGGCAGCTGGAGAGTGGGGGAGAGTGGGATGCTGGTTGGGGGGGTGGCGAGGGTGGAAGCAGATCCAGCTAAGCCTTGTAGGCTGTTGGGGGGTGGGGGTTCGGAGGACATTTGTAGAGAACTGTAAAATCACTAAGAAGTTTTAGATGACAGCATGGCAGGATCTGAGTTAACGTTTCAAAGATCACTCTACCCATGTGGTCTCTGATGGACTTGAGGGGACAGAGCAGAAGAAAAGAAACAGGTTAAGGGTCTTTCACAGTGGAGTAGGTGAGAGGGGCAGGTGGCTTGGATGCAGGTGTGGGGTTGAGAGATTTGGAAGTAGGGCCAAGAGGACTTGTTGGTGGGTTGACTTGTGGATGGAGTGTAAAGGAGAATCAGGGGTGCCTCTTTCAGATTTGAGGCTCAAACTCTTGGGTGGAGGCAGTCCCAATCACTGAAGTAGCGGGAAGAGATCTGGGAGCAGGGGGAGCAGGACTTTTGGCTTGGATCTTTTTAGTGTGGGATGTTTATTAGCCACCCACATGGAGATATCAGATCAGCAGTTAGGAATGTATGCATGATGCCTGGGCTAGAGACACATTTGGAGTCATGAGCACACATGTAAGTCGTGAGCAGGTGGAGATTCCTGAGAGAGAACATGAGGATAGAGAAGGGAAGTGCAGAGAAGGAAGGAGAAGAAGAGAGAAGGCCCAAGACTGAGTCTGAGGTGTGCCAACGCTTACCTTCTGGGCAGAGAAAGGGAGGGGAGACAGCAAAGGAGACAGAAGGAGCAGGGAGTAAGAGCAGAGCAAAGTCAGAAGAATGTGATGTCTAGAAAGGCAAGAGGGTATTTCAAGAAGGAAAGTAGTTAACTATGCTGACTGCACCTGAGAGAAATATGAAGCAAACAAAGTGTCTAAAATATACTTTATTTGTACAAATTAACCTTACAGGTTTTCAGGAATATACATATCACATAAACAGAAACTATCTCAGATAGTCTTATTTTTTAATGACTAATTGATAATAAATAAATTCTTTAAAAAATAAGTAATAAATTCTTACTTAATTAAATTTTTAAAGATTAGTAAATTTAATTTGATTTGTGTAAAGAGATTTGATTCCAGAGTCGGCTTGGGTTGGGTTGAGGTAAAGCAGGTAGTTGCTCACACGGTCACTCCAGGGACACCGAGGTCTCCTTGGCTACCTTACCCACAAGGCACTGGGCACTGTCTTGCTTCTCTGTAATTGAGGACTGATGACTGGAAAGTCCTTTTGTCTTCCTGGGCTTCCAAATTTTTTATAGCTGTAAAGCGAGGGGGTTAGACCAGTACCTTGTAAAGTCCCCTCCATCTTAAGACTACTTTGATTCTGGGGCGCCTGGGTGGCTCAGTCGTTAAGCGTCTGCATTTGGCTCAGGTCATGATCCCGGGGTCCTGGGATCGAGCCCCGCATCGGGCTCCCTGCTCAGTGGGAAGCCTGCTTCTCCCTCTCCCACTCCCCCTGCTTGTGTTCCCTCTCTCGCTGTCAAATAAATAAATAAAATCTTAGAAAAGGAAAAAAAAAAAAAGACTACTTTGATTCTGAGATTCCAGGTAGGACCATTTATTTAGTCCTTTCTTACACAAAATGAATGAACCTCGATAAAAACTGTTTTGTGGCCGTTCCAAAAATTTGTGTGCAAAAGAGTATTTTTTTTTCTAAAGATTTTATTTATTTATTTGACAGAGAGATAGAGAACACAAGTAGGCAGAGGGAGAGGGAGAAGCAGACTCCCTGCCGAGCAGGGAGCCTGATGCGGGACTCGATCCCAGGAGCCTGGGATCATGACCTGAGCCAAAGGCAGCTGCTTAACCGACTGAGCCACCCAGGTGCCCAAAAGAGTATTCTTATTTCTGACTTTTCATTTCATGATTCTGAGCAAGGCCGCGTCAGTAGCAAGATGCAAGATCCGCATTTTCAACCCCCTATTACTTTTATGGCATCCTAAAGCCTGTTCCATGTTAGAGATCAAATTTCACTTTATAAGGGTACACAATGACTAAGTTACCTAAGATAAGCGTTCTTTGCCTTCCACACCTCTCCCCTCGCCCCCATTTTGGCTCTATTTTGCTGGCTGACTTCAAGACCTGAACTTTTTATAAAGAAGGTACATATTGAAAGTTATTTGTTCTGAGGCCCTTTACTCTCTCAAGGACCAGAACATATGTGGGCTCCCCTCAGGAGCTTTATAAGCTTTACTTGATGATATACACATGGCAAAAGGTAGACTACTTCAGTTCCATAAAAAATCGTTTTTTTAGCCTGCATTTCAGATCTCCTGAATATTCCGAACTATCTTTAAATAAAGGCGGTAGAAAATTGCGATGTGAGCCATGCATAACAATAATGGATAAATAATTAATAGAATAGGAAGCTAATAACTCACTTGCTGATCAATAGAACATAGAAAACGTCATTGCCAAATGGTGAAGTGATAAAGGTTATACATCACTTTTTAATGGATAACTAAGGCTTCCGAACCCTTCCTGAGAGTCAAGACTACTTTTAGAGATAGAATTCTCAAAGTAACAAGGGAGTCAAGCATTATGAGGAATTTAATTAGTAATTAGGCACAGAGACTTATTTTATTTACCATAATTTAGTTTTTAAAATTCCTTTTCATTCTACTCATATTTATCAGCCCCCTGAGAAGAGCAAGCTGAAATTTTGCATTTCACTTCTGGGATACATGTTAAGTGTTTAGAAAACATGAAATCTTTTAAGTTACCAGTGAGTGAAGATATCTAGCTGGGTGTCATATACCCGAAAGATGTTTAATAGCTAGCTGAGAAAACAAACACACAGACAAAATAATTATCTGCTAAGTAGATGCACAAAATGAATAGTGTTAAGAACGGAAAAAAACACTTTTTCCCCCTGCTAGCAAATATAAAAATCCCATATGGGTTTTTTTCTAATCTTTTTCCATATAATAATATTCTTTTGTCCTTAAGTCAGTGTCATCTGGGAAATTCTGGGGGTTGGAGGGAGCCCTACTGAGGCAAGTATTTAAAACTAATTACTACAATAAAGACTATTAAAAAGATTTTTATTTTTCTGAAAACATACACAAAAACCTTGTAGAAAAATCAACTGCATTGTATAGGCATGTGGACATCACTCAACGTTGACAATAGTGAAACCCTAGGTGCCTAATTATAGATATTGTACACGCTGCAGATTTTTTTAATTTGGTAGAATTTTGTCTACAGCAAGCAGCCAAGGTGAGATTGTACCGTACCACCTGAAGAGAATCTAGGCGCTTGAGAGGCCTGCAAGGACTGCAATGGAGAGGAAGACTGGAAGTCAGCACACCTTGGGTTGGAAAGTTCTGATTATTTTGATATGTCAGCTGGACTGGGCTAAGGGATGCCCAGATGGCTAGCAAAACATTATTTCTGGGTGTGTCTGGGAGGGTGTTTCCAGAAGAGATGAGTATTTGATTCATTAGACTTGAGGAAAGATCTGCCCTCATTGATGTGAGTGTAGAATAGGAAGGGAAAAGGAAGGGCCAATTTCTGCTCTCTCTTCCTGGGCTGGGATGTCCCTCTTCTCCTGCCCTTGAACAGGGGTGCTCCCACTTCTCAGGCCTTTGGATTTGGACTGAATTATACCACTGGCTTTCTTGAGTCTCCAGCTTGTAGAGGGAAGATTGTGGGACACCTTGGCCACCTGTGTGAGCCAATTAATGCACTAAATGAATCAGTCAATCAATAACTCTATTAGTCAGTGATATGTATATCTTCTATGAGTTCCATTTTCCAGGAGAACTCTAAGATGTAAAGTTTTTGATAAAGCTACAGTAACTGAGTTGAATCATCGTTTTGGTATTTAAAGGTATATCAGCCACTCCTGTTTCATTCCACTGCACAGCACTAGATGTTTTATAAATGTCTGCTGAACCAAAGCAAACTCGCCTCCCTCCCTACTAGGTGCTGAGCACTGTGAAAATGCTAAGATAAAGGTGATGAAGATGTTCCTGGTATCACTGAGTGCACAATTGTGGAAGAGACATGTAAGCATCATTTTATGCAGTGAGGGAAGTGCTCTGTGGAGGCTGTCCTGCTGTGAGGTTTATGTGTACCTGGACACTCAATCTTTTTCTTTTTGGGGGTGATACAGAGTTTATGGATTTTGATTTTTCTCTTTACAACAGAGATCACATCTACATAGTATTCTGCTAGTCTACATGGCTACCTTAAACCTAGAAGTCTAAACCTAAAAGGGTTTAGACTTACTATGAACGGGCTCAATCATACAGAAACATATACACACTCACACTAATTTTCTTAAAACAGTAGTGCATGCATTCTATTCTACTATAAAGCCAACTTTGATTAAAAACCACTACTTTCAAAGATTGGCCTGATTTTTGAAGGTGAACCAAGATACACACCATATGATTCTAAAATCTATTTTAGCTTTTGTACGGTTGTTATCTTACTGGACTATAGTGTATGTTTTTTAAAAGGACACTGATGAGGGGCACTGTCTGGTGTTACCTTTAACCATACCTAGTTTCCTCCTTCTCCCCCCAGAAAACTTTGGCCAAGAGTTCTCCATCATAAAGACTGAAAGGACCCAGTGATACTCCAGCACCATGGAGGTAAGAGAAGCAGGCACCAGCCCTCCTTTGACTCTCCCACACTATGCTACCTGTAAGTGGTTCCAAAACTAGAACATAGACTGCCATCCTTAAAATCTTAGGGGACGTGGAGAGTCAGCTAGAATAGGGGAAAAGAAAGTCAGAGGTGGGTGGGGAAGTAGGTGAGCACATGAAGAGCCACCTGCTCTGTCCAACACCTGTGTATATGTGCTTTAACTGAATGAACTCAGGAGGCCACCAATAGCAGTGGACCTGCTCAATTCACCTTTCAAATCAGAACAACAAGACTAAAAAGCTCAGGTGTGCGTTTTCTTTTTTTTGAATGCTGTTTTTTAAAAATGTTTTATTGTTATGTTAATCCCCATACATTACATCATTAGTTTTAGATGAAGTGTTCCATGATTCATTGTTTGTGCACAACACCCAGTGCTCCATACAGAACGTGCCCTCCTCAATACCCACCACCAGGCTAACCCATCCTCCCACCCCCTCCCCTCTAGGACCCTCAGTTTGTTTCTCAGAGTCCATCATCTCTCATGGTTCATCTCCCCCTCCGATTTCCCCCCTTCATTCTTCCCCTCCTGCTATCTTCTTCTTTTTTTTTTTTCTTAACATATATTGCATTATTTGTTTCAGAGGTACAGATCTGAGATTCAACAGTCTTGCACAATTCACAGCACTCACCATAGCACATACCCTCCCCAGTGTCCATCTCCCGGTCACCCCATCCCTCCCACCCCACCCCCTACTCCAGCAACCCTCAGTTTGTTTCCTGAGATTAAGAATTCCTCAGATCAGTGAGGTCATATGATACATGTCTTTCTCTGATTGACTTATTTCGCTCAACATAATACCCTCCAGTTCCATCCACGTCATTGCAAATGGCAAGATCTCATTCCTTTTGATGGCTGCATAATATTCCATTGTGTATATATATATATATATATATATATATATATATATATATACCACATCTTCTTTATCCATTCATCTGTTGATGGACATCTTGGCTCTTTCCAGTTTGGCTATTGTGGACCTTGCTGCTATAAACATCGGGGTGCACGTACAGGCATGCGTTTTCGACTATGCAGAGGTTCCACCGGTGATGAGGAGCTCCTAAGCAGGATCTCGACTCCTCGGGCACAATCGGATGCATGCACACAGCACGCCCAGCGGCTGGATAGCTGCTGATGCCAGTGCCGCTCAGATAAGATGCACCAGGAATTCCTGTAGCTTCTTGACAACTAGAGCCTCGTATCCCTCGGCAGAGAGGTCAGAGGGCTGGGCCAGACTGCCAGGACAGCTGCTGACGGTCCCTCTGCACAGCTAAGAGGGACACTCTGGTGTTTGGTTTCTTTGAACCAGTCTGAGTTGCTGTGAGCTCCACAACAGTGCCGCTGTCTCTGTACGTAATCCCCCGCCCAGCTAGCAGCATCTGTGGCTGTCCCATTGCAGGTCTCCCACATTGTCTGAATGCTGCCATCATCCTCATGTTCAACCTTTGCTCTGTAAATGTATCCCCAACCCATGACAACGACTTCTGTGACAAAAGCCAAGAGCAGGATGATGACAAATGTGGCAAGTCCTTAGCGGCTTTCTGGCATTGTGGCACAGCTACCAATTAGCCCAATAAGGAAAAGTGGGGCTCCTACAGGGTGATCAGGACAGTGGGGATGAGAGTGTACGCATCTTCATCATAAATGATAAAGATGTGGGCTCCCACGTGGCATAAGATGCCGGCTGACCCCCAGAAGTTGAGGTGGGGCAACACCAGCATGGACCTGGAGGAGGTGCTAGCGCACAGACCCATGGTGCCCGCAGCCTGCTGGGAAATGCACAGCCTGCGGGACGCTCACTGCAGCACCCCTCCCCCGTGCCCTCGGGTAGCCCCAGCCCTGGTGAGGACCAACACTCCTCCTTTGGGGGAGTCACTGTCTCATAGCTCTGATTTTGGCCAATGGGAGGCTGAAGACAGGCAGGAGCCAACAGATGCTTCACCCCTTTGCCCCCCAGTAACTGTTTTGAGGTGCAGTAGGTTCATACTGCCTCTTGAGAGGCATCACACAGGACTAAGCAACTGACTGTTTTCTTTTTTTCTTTTTCTTTTTTAAAGATTTTATTTATTTATTCATGAGAGAGAGAGAGAGAGAGAGAGAGAGGCAGAGGGAGGAGCAGGCTCCCAAGGAGCTTGGGAGCCCGATGTGGGACTCGATCCCAGGACCCTGGGATCATGACCTGAGCCGAAAGCAGACGCTTAACCATCTGAGCCACCCAGGTGCCCAACTGACTGTTTTCTTGAGAAGCTGTAGGCCGTTCAGGACCACGGTACTTTGTATTTGCTTTCGGGCCTTTCCTGCCTTACGTTGTTTCCCCTTCACTCTTAGTGTCCTGGGATTGTACCCCCAGTAGAGTGCTAGCATGTGCTTTATCCATCTGTTTGCTAGAGAATTGGGGCAAAGACACTGTCTTTGAAAGTTCTGGAATACTACCTCTTGGTGCTCTGGGGGACCTAATCTAAGGTGAATGAGTAAGGGAAGAAGGAAAGGGAGCGGAAATCAGGAAAGGCTTCCAGAAGGAGGTGACTCTTGAACAGATCTTAGAAGGAAAAGTAGGGGATCATCAGGCAAAGTGGGGTTCATAAAGGAAGATAAAACAACACAAGCAAAAGTACAGAGAAGTGGAATTGTGTTTTATTCAGGGACTGGATTTTCTCCTTGGAAGGCTGGTAGAAAATCTAGAAGTTTTGAAGCTTTCCTATTATTGGTTACTTATTGTTATTACTACTACTTAATAATGTTTAAAAGTAATCATTTTAAGTAATGTTATTAATATGTAATACCTAATAATACTATTATTTATTATTAAGTAATAATAATACTAATAAGAATGATATTATTTAATCTTATTAGCTACTTGAAGTCTTACTAATATTGCAGGGGTAGAGAGAAGCTACTTTCACTTCTCCCCCAATAAACCTTCCACTGAGGAGCCAGTAAGAGGTGAGAGTGTTTAGGAAGACCCTGGACTTGGCAGATGGCGGCCTGACAACTGAAGCTGACTCACAGGCATGTGCCCCTCAGTGTTGCCCCCCACCATGGGTTTTCATGTACTTTGAATGGGTTGCCCATCAGATTCACACAAAATTCTGAATTCCCATTTCTCTTGAAAAATCAGACCAGGTAGCACTGGGCTTGCATCCCACCGCGGATCTGAGCAGCAGGTGCCCATGTTAGGTGAGGCATGGGTGTTCAGGCTGGCACAGTCCCCACCACCCCCTGACTGGTTCCTGTGTCTCGTCAACATTACTTGTGTAGTCTCTTAGCATCTGAGTTTGCAATTCTGGGCATTCCCGGGATACTGGGTCATCTTGAACCAACGAGACCATTTTTGCCCCCTTAGCCTGCTAGGGCTGGATGCGCCCATAGCCATGTGAGGGTGTCTTGTTGAGACTGAGAACATGGACACACCGTGCCTGCTTCTTTTGGTCACCAGCTGTTGATCCAGACCCAGACGTGAGCAAGTCTGATTGTTAAAGCTGAAGGCACATGTTCAGACCTTAACTGCAGAGGCCCCTGAGAAGGAGAATATATTTGCCATGTATGGTTTTGCTGAAGGGAGGAGAGCCCTGCCTCTTAGTAAGATCCATAGATGTTTAGACATTCAGCAGCCAAATGAATGAGACAATCTACTAGAAACGGGGCGGCCCTCTAATTGTGGTATGTCTACCAGCGGAGCAGCCCAGATGATCTTATGCGGAACACACACACAAAACTTTGCTTTGATAGCCTTGCATTATTTTATGTGTATTAGGACAATACAACGAAGACACGAAACCTGTGAATGACAGAAAAAGTTTATTATGTGAAGCATGACAATTTAGCAAAAAATCTCAAGAAAGTAGTAGTTTTGATGATACTTGGAAATAATAAGTTTATTATTTAAATGACCGAACTTTTGGAAATTGGTCTAGATAAATGCAAATTTTAAATTTCTCTTTGTGCCAAATATTAATAATAATAAGACAAAAATACATTTATTTAGGGGCGCCTGGGTGGCTCAGGCAGTGAAACATCTGCCTTCAGCTCTCAGGTCATGATCCCGGGGGTCCTGGGATTGAGCCCCGCATCGGGCTCCCTGCTCAAGCCTGCTTCTCCCTCTCCCTCTGCCTGCCCCCACCCCCGGCTTGTGCTGTCTTTCTCTCTCTCTGTCAAATAAATAAGATCTTAAAAAAAATACATTTATTTAGTGCTGTGGGCCAGACCCTATTCTAAGCACTTTAAGTTTGTTTGTTTACTTAAACATCACATCAACTTTAGGAGATAGTTACTATTATTTTCCCCAATTTTATAGATGGAGACCCTAAGGCACAAATAGTTAAATAACCAGAGGTCACTCAATAAAATAGTCAAATGAGAATTTGAATACTCTCTCCCTGACAACTATAGCATTAGGGTGGATGTGGATTCCTGTACAGTGATTACACTGAAAATCTTCAGAACTGACTTGGGATTTACAATCTGAAATTTGGGGGTGAATGCTTCTAGAGTACGTGCTTTCGTGCCAAGTGGTTTGTCATCTAGGGGACAGTTCTCAACTTTGGCATCATTGACATTTTGGGCCACGTAATTCTTTCTGTGTGTGTGTGTGGGGGGGGCTGTTCTATGCATTTTAGGACAGCATTCCTGGCCTCTACCCACTAAATCCCAGTAGCATTTTCTCCAGTTGTGACAACCGAAAATGTCTCCAGAAATTGCCAGATGTCCCCTGCGGACAAAGTTGCCCCTGGCTGAGAACTTCTGGTCTAGAGAATTCTGAAGTCTCTCAGTGAGGAGCCCAGAAATAATTATCAGCAGGAGGCAATGCGATGACTAAGCAGCCCTGGTATGTTCTCCTGCGTATTCCTGCACGGTATCATGTCATTTTTTGTTAATGGCAGGTGTGTCTAGTTTCTCATATCAGAAATAAATACATGGTACCAGCTTATACCAGCTATCGTTTTTAATGCCACGTGTGATAGACCTTTGTGTTTTACTTACAAAATGAGCAACCGGCTTCTTATTTTTCTAGAATCCAGTGGCTGTATGCTTGGCAGGAAACTACAAGTGATCTCAATTTCTTTAAACATTTCTTTCCTTGACAGTGTTTGGAATTCTTTGAGGGGGCTTCTCTGTGAAAATAGGACAGATTATAAACTAGGTCCATTTGTTTATTCATATTTTATTGATTTACTTTTTGGGGTTTTTTTGTTTATTAGTATTTTAAATACAAAGATCAATATTATGATCATGCTATATGAATATATCATAAAACATTGAAGAGCTAAAGAAGGACAGCTCTTCTCTCAAATGGGGCTTTCTGGTCATTAAATCACTGACAAAAGGGATTAGCAAGAGCATCACTCAATCCTTTTTATTTCAATGTGCTCTGGTCTCCGTGATATCTTCCATATCATCCCTTGCCAGCCAAAACACCTTCCCCTCCAGTCCCTTAGGATCTACTTAGGCAAAAACATTACCTCCTCTGTGATTGCCTCCAGAATCCTTAATCAGAAGAGCCACTTCCTTCCACTAGACCCTTTATCATCTTATCCTCATCATTGTATTCTCCTTTATGTTCCATCAAATTAAGTACCTGGATTCTCAACCCTATAAGATGGTAAATCATTTAAGGGAAAGGATCATGCTTTATTCATCTCTATCCCCAAATACTTAGTATAGTTCTTTGCACATAGAAAGCACTTAGCATATTTTTCTTAAAAGAATGTATCCTTCTGTTAAATTAGTATTTCTCTAGAATTGGAAATCAATATTTGGCAGTGAGACAAAATCAATTGCTAACTCTATTTCTGTTATTGGGCTGCAAGAATCAGGAGGGTGGTTAAGATCTGGGTGTGGCGTCTTCCCATCTCTTTTCCTTATTTACAGAGTGAGAGATTTTCCTTTGAGATTTTATTTAGTCCCAATTGTTACCTGCTCTGTGTTTCTTTCACATTTGGGAATTAATTGCAATCATTCATGTTAATTTCATCGATCGAATCCATGAAGCAATCTTGCCCCCTTTCCTCTGTTAGCCTGGATCAGGGTTGTCTGCCTAAAAGAATCCCACAGGAACGTAATCCTTCAAAGGATTCTCATAGTTCCCTTTAGATCCAGGCCCTTAGTAGGTCACGGTTTGGGTCTTCTTAGTTATTCCACTTTCTCAGTGGCCCATGGAAACCTGCCATGCTTCTCCTCATGACAGGTCCTGCTGTCTGCTACCCAAGGATCTCAACATGTGGATATTAACACTGTCTTGGAAGGCAGATAGTGAGGGGCAATCCCTCCAGCTTAGTCTTGTTCCTTCTTATGTTCCATGTGCAGAAAATAAATCGTGGCTCACATTAAAGCTGGCAGCTGCTTGGGAGTTGAAAATGTTCATACATGACTATATGGACAAAGAAAATGTGGGGCTATTTGGTTTTCAAAGTTAGACTTAATCATCCTCATACCCTCACCCCATTGGGGTGGGAAGTGGGGCTTTAAGTCTACTAGTAAAGATGCTCTTAATTCAACCTCTTCCTGATTAAATACAGTCATTTCACTGGGGCAATGGTTTCTATTCAGCAAATACTCTACCTTGAAGATTTCATCTTCTCCCTCTGTTTCTCCTCAAGATACGCCAGTGGGAACTAAAATAATCAGAAAACCTTTCTCAACCAAGCCTGGCTTTCAAGACTAGTATCTTGCTCAGACTCAAAAATCCTATTTTTTATTTCCAATGGTGAACCTTGACTTTCTCTTTGCCTTTCTTTGTAATAATCCTTATCTTCTCAAAGGCAAATGGATGATGTTGGCTTTTTAATTAATTTTTCCTGGCTTTCACTTTCCTGGGCCTACCTTTTACCAGGTTACATGGTTCAGTTGGCTTCCTATTTAAAAGAAAAAAAGAAAGAAAAAGAAAAAAATCACTACACATTAAGGCTATACAAAGTCTAAGAAGACATGTCACTAACCAC
Source organism: Mirounga angustirostris (assembly GCF_029215605.1). Taxonomy (NCBI): domain Eukaryota; kingdom Metazoa; phylum Chordata; class Mammalia; order Carnivora; family Phocidae; genus Mirounga; species Mirounga angustirostris. Next base: position 16,663,529 of record NW_026991712.1, on the reverse strand, counting down.
ATTTAACAAATTCTAAAAGAAAGAGAATTGCACATTTCTGCAAAGTGAGAGTACAAAGACCTGAGCTAAGAAATAGCTGATTTACATTGTTCTGGGATCAGTTGTAGTTGTAGCCAAGAAAGTATCCTGTCTCTTACTCAAATGTCATTAATAGAGATCATGAAGCAATCCCACTATACATGAATTTAATCCCTGATCATAGTTTACACTAGTATATAAACTCTTATTTCTTGTTAGACAATCAAGAGATTATGTGTTGCTAAAGGTGTAAAGTTTGGATGACATAATGTAGAAGGAAACAAAAAATATTTCATTTCAGCGAAGTTCTAAACCACTGTGACAATACACCCAAAGAAGCTAAAAAGATCTGCAATGGACCAATGCTCCATGTGTAACATGAACTCAGATAATTTCCCCTAGTCCAATAGTGTGTAATTCTTTGTTTCTCTCAGGGCTCTCCCAACAGTTATCAAGGGGGTAGAGAAATGATTTCTTTGGTCTACATGAACGTGGAATAAATGTTTGTGTATTTCTTTACAAAAAAAGCCAGGGGTGCCTGGGTGGCTCAGTCGATTAAGTGGCTAACTCTTGTTCCAGCTCAGGTCATGATCCCCGGGTCCTGGGATGGAGCCCCATGTCAGGCTCCACGCTCAGCGAGGAGTCTGCTTAAGATTCTCTTTCCCCCCCCGCCACCCCCCCCGCAAATAAATAAATAAATCTTAAAAAAAAAAAGCCTGGGGCAGACTGGAGGAATTATTTTGCATATGAAAAAAATTATTTTAGTTGGCTATGGAATTATTGTGTTGTAGAGTTAGAATGTACATTAGAAGTCATCTTTGTTCAATCTCATTTTACAAATCCAGCAAATGCTTATTGAGTACCTGAGGCCTGACGAGGCCTGATAAGTGGTTATCAAACCTTGCTGTGCTTTGAATCACCTGGGTTCCAACTGAGGAATTCTGATGTAATTGATCGGGTGTGAGGTCTAGGCATTGGTAATCTTAAAAACTTCTCAGGTCATTCTCATGCTCCTAAGACTACCCTCTTCCCTCTGTTTTTTTTTTTTTTTTTTAAGATTTTATTTATTTATTTGACAGAGCGAGGGGGTGAGAGCACAAGCAGGGGGAGCGGCAGAGGGAGAGGGAGAGGGATGCGGGACTCGGTCCCAGAACCCTGGGATCATGACCTGAGCTGAAGGCAGATGCTTAACCAACTGAGCCACCCAGGTGCCCCTCTTTTTGCTCTGTTAAAAAAAAATCTGGCATTGAAATATTTTCTTCTGTATCTAATCCATATACTTAAATGAACTTCTTTGATGAAGTAATGGGGAAGAGAAATGAGAAGAGCTCTCCAGATACCTCCTCACTTCCATAGGTTTTCATAAGCTCCTCCCTTTGTCCTCTTTGTTTTTCCAGCTAGTCCAATCTCTTACAAAACAGAATTGAAGAGCAACTATGGAATTCACAAATCCCATTCACTCAAAATGTGATTTTACTCCTCATCATGGATGCTATGAAAATACTTTCAATTAAGGATAAACTATGCTTTGTAGCCAATGGACTTATCCTGTTTATTTGGCCTACCACAGAAAACTTTAGGCTCAGTGGCGACCTTGAGATTGTGCAAACCTCAGATGGACTACTGTGCTGTAGTCCTAACTGCATCAATTTCCAAGGAAGAACTGACAGTATTTGGTGCTATCAGATATGCGAGACAAAGCTCCAATAAATAAAGAATTCCAAGGGGCGCCTGGGTGGCTCAGTTGGTTAAGCGACTGCCTTCGGCTCAGGTCATGATCCCGGAGTCCCGGGATCGAGTCCTGCATCGGGCTCCCTGCTCGGCGGGGAGTCTGCTTCTCCCTCTAACCCTACCCCCTCTTGCGTGCTCTCTCTCACTCTCTCTCTCAAATAAATAAATAAATAAAGAATTCCAAGGACTTTAAGGCCTGAGAGATTGGTTTGGATAATGAAGGAGCACTCCAATGTTTGTAACAGCAATATCCATACTAGCCAAAATATGGAAAGAGCCCAGATGTCTATCGATAAATGAATGGATAAGGAAGATGTGGTATATATATATATATATATATATATATATATATATATATATATATATATGTATATGTATATGTACACACACGCACACACACACACACGATGGAATATTACTCAGCCATCAAAAAGGATGAAATCTTGCCATTTGCAATGACATGGATGGAACTAGAGGGTATTATGCTAAATGAAATAAGTCAGTCAAAGAAAGACAATTACCATATGATTTCACTCATATGTGGAATTTAAGAAACAAAACAAATGAACATAGGGGAAGGGAAGGAAAAATAAAATAAGATAAAAACAGAGAGGGAGGCAAACCATAAGAGATGCTGAGCTCTAGGAAACAAACTGAGGGTTGCTGGAGGGGTAGTGGGGGGAGGATGGGATAACTGCGTGATGGGCATTAAAGAGGGCACTTGACGTAATGAGCACTGGGTGTGATAGGCAACTGATAAATCAGTGAACTCTACCTCCGAAACTAATGGTACATTATATGTTAATTAATTGAATTTAAATTATAAAATTAAAAAAGTCAATAGAAATGAGGAAGAGAAGAATTTGCAGGTTTTAGGTATAGAAATGTTGTGTGAGATCAGCCCCTAGTGGGCACTTTAACTATCACAATGGCTCAGCATTTCAGTTGTGTGGCTTGATAGTGGAATGTTCATTTCAATGTGGCTTGATATTGGAATGTTCAACACCAGAAATGTTCTGACAGACTGACTTCTGATGGCAGAAATACATTATTTTCGGTATTAGAGATAAATGTTATAATATCAATCTTTCGCAGGCTCTGTGAAGAGGATCCCTTTGCCTCTCTCTACGACAGACTTGTAACTCTCAGTTCCTTTCCATCATTTGCGAAGAAAGTCCTAGAAACTCCCTAACAGAGAGAAAAACGGTCCCACATTTTTCTTGCCCCTTCCCGCTTCTCCATCCTTACCTCCTGATTCTTTAGTGTTCCAGTCACAGTGTCTGGATGAGAAGTTTTCCAGGTAGATAAGTAGGGGAAAGCATTCAAGAAAGGGCATATTCTATTTGGCATATTTAGGGAATTGCAAATGTCTTAAAATTTCTGAAGTGTGTAATGCAAGAGAGGATGGACAACTGGGTCTTTCAGTCTTTTTCTTTTCTTTTCTTTTTAACTTTTACCATAGAAGAATACAGAAATATTTCTCCACTCCAAAATAAATGAAGCGCAGGTGGAATGGTTCTCACAACGACAGTCTCCGTAACAGAGGTGGAAGGGAGGAGCGAAGAATGTGGCCCGTGGGAGAGCCCACATTCTCTCTAAGGCAGATTACCTGTCCTCTGCTTCACTGACTGGTGGGGGAAAGAGGGTCTAATGCTGTGAGATTTTTCATTTTTATTTTTAAATAGGTAACAGATCTGGGTTTATTTCAAAGTAAGTGTTTTATTTCTGAACTCTTCCTTTTTCAAAAGATTTTATTTATTTATCTGATAGAGAGAGAGGGAGAGAAAGAGAGAGAGAGAGCACAAGCAGTGGGAGTGGGAGAGGGAGAAGCAGACTCCCCGCCGAGCAGGGAGCCTGATGCGGGGTTTAGTCCCAGGACCCTGGGATCATGACCTGAGCTGAAGGCAGACGCTTAACCGATGAACCACCCAGGCGCCCCCTGAACTCTTGCTTTCTTAAAGTATTTTAGCACAAATTCCAAGAGATCAAATTCTCAGTAGACTTAGATAAGGTTTATATCATTTAAAAAATATTGATTACATGTGCTATGGCATAATTTAATTTTTTATAATTAAAGAAAATATGGGGGTTTATATTTAGCATTACTTGTCATACCCATGAGGAGTTCCCAATAGTATGCAGATGAAGAAATCTGGACATTTTAAAAGACTTTAAGAACAGATAGTATTTCTCTCTCTCTCTCTCTCTTTTTTTTTTTTTTGCTTGTTTCTAACAATGGAAGTGGGCTATAAGAATAGAAAGTTAAGAAATTTTAATGTAATTATAATTAGATAAAGTTTTTTATTTTTTTAAATAAAGATTTTATTTGAGAGAGAGACAGAGGGAAAGCACAGAGGGAGAGTGAGAGAAGCAGACCCGTGCTGAGCAGAGAGCCTGATGTGGGGCTCGATCCCAGGACCCTGAGATCATGACCTGAGCTGAAGGCAGACGCTTAACGAACTGAGCCACCCAGGCACCTCTAGATTAAGTTTTTTCTATTGAAGTATAATTGATGTACAATAGCTTATTAGTTTCAGGTGTACATCACAGTGACTCAATATTTTTATACATTACAAAACAATCCCCAATAAGTCTAGTTACCATTTGTTACAATACAAAGTTCTTACAATATTGTTGACTATATTCCCTGTGCCGTACATTACATCTCACTGACTTACTTATTTTATGACTGGAACTTTGTACCTCTTAATCCCCTTCATCTGTTTTGTCCATCCACCGCCCCCAACTTCCTCCCTCTGGTAATCAACAGCTTGTTTACCTGTATCTATGAGTTTGTTTCTGTTTTGTCTTGTTTGTTCATTTGTTTTGTTTTTTAGATTCCATATAAGTGAAGTTTTTTAGATTCCAATATAAGTGAAATTATATGGCATTTGTCTTTCTCTGTCTAACTTATTTCATTTAGCATAATACCCTCTAGCTCCATCCATGTTGTCACAAAATAGCAAAATTTCCTTCCTTTTTATGGATGAATAATGTTCCATATCTTGGCTGTTGTAAATAATATGACAATAAACATTGGGGTGTGTATATCTCTTTGAATTAGTGTTGTTATTTTCTTCAGGTAAATACCCAGAAGTGGAATTGTGGGATTGCATGGTAGTTCTATTTTTAATTTTTTGAGGAACCTCCATACTGTTTTCCATAGTGGCTGCACCAATTTACACTCCCACCAACAGTGCCCAAAGGTTCCCTTTTGTCCACATCCTCGCCAACACTTGTTATTTTTTGTCTTTTTGATAAAAGCCCATCTGACAGGTGGGAGGTGATATTTCGCTGTGGTTTTGATTTGCATTTCCCTGATGATGAGTGGTGTAGAGCATTTTTTTCATGTGTCTGTTTGCCATCTGTATGTCTTCTCTGGAAAAATGTCCATTCAAATCCTCTGTCCATTTTTTAATCAAAATTCAAAAATTTAATAAAATTTTTTATTAATTTTTAATAGGTAAAATAAAACAATTGTAAAAGGTTACATATTCCAAGGTACTTAAGATATAGTCCCAACAGAAAAACACAAGCTCTACGATGAAAGTTCATGCTGCCTCAAGATAATCAGATTTCACCATTCAGGCAATTCAAAATTAACACACCATAGTCCCCGAACTGATTAAGAAATGTTCACTAACAATTTAGAGAATCTGGAGAAGCCAAATGGGAAGAGAAAATTTTGCAGGTTTGCATGTCCTCTATCAGTCAGATAACGAACATGATTCTTGAGAAGATAACCAAAAAAGGCCATGGTGGCTATAACACACAGAACCATTCAGTAATGCCAGGGTTTTATGGTTCTTTCTTTCTTTCTTATGCTTCTACTTAAAATGTGAGTCCTCACTTATTCCAAATAATTTTTACTAAAACCTAAAATAAGGATAAATTACATTTGGACTAAAATTCTATTGAGATGGCCATGATTTTAAAACCCATCAGTAAAAAAAAAAAAAAAAATTACTGGAAGTTCATTGAGACTCAGGCACTAAGATAGATTAACTTTAACTGTGACTGCTCCTCTTTACCCATTACCTTTGAGAGCCTTTAAATACAACCATGTCATGTTAACAAGGAACTGACTGCAAATCACAATCTATATAGACCAATTCCTATGTAACACTATTTTGGAGTGCTAAAAAATTTTCAACTTCAACTGCTCAACTTCACAGATATCAGTTCATCAGAAATGTCTAAAGCATCCTTTGAACTTCTTTGCCCTGATCTTCCTTTTAGATCACAACACAGGGAAACCATTGGTAAAGGTTCCCTGAAGTGAGCAAACATTTCCCCTACACCCTGGTATCACATGTCCCTGGATCTCCCCAACACTTAGGATCTATCTGATCTAGCAGGCAGGGAGCAAATTCATTTACTTTCTCCCCGAATCCACTGACTAGATGTGTTTAAAAAATTACTTCCTAACTGATGCCTTATAATGCAATGTGCCTGAAACGTTAACTCTGGTCTTTCTGTTTAAGCTTTTATACTTTGGGAGCAGCAGGTTCCCTTATGATGTCTTTGACATCATTGGTTCTGCCCATCAAATAGAATTCTTTGTTGGGAAGAAGACTGACAAAATGAGCCAGGCGGTTGGACATGGGGAAAAAAAGCTGAAATAGCAGCGATATCCCAGGCATCTTCTCGACTGAAGCCCTGCACCTCGAGAGCTTTTTGAAATGGTCATCTGTTATGTCATCAGCTCGGGAAAGAGCAAGTGCAAACTCCAGCAGGGAGGTCAGACTTTCTCCAGTTCACACAGACCTGGTCAGGGAGCACTGGGTTCTTCCAGTAGACCTTGTACCCGGCACTGCAGACAACCCCACTGTATGGACACTTGTTGGCCAGGCTGGTCACTACGATGACGAGTTCCTTGTCAGCTTGGCTGAGCTGGCCTGTTTCCTTGTTGCAGATGGCATTGTAATAAGCTAAGAAGGCTCTGAATTCCAATGGCCGGTGAGACAACAATTTACATTTGGTAAAAATCCTGTCAGCGGTGACAGGGTTCTGAGGTAGCAAAGCACAGACATGCTGGTACCCTGTTCAAAGCCAGAAGGCCTTCCTGGAGGCGCCTGCCCTCTTGCAGGTTTTTTTTTTTTTTTTTTAATACAAAGTTATAGAAGTTCTTTCTATAGTTTGGATATTAACCCTTTATTGGATGTGTGATCTGCAAATGTCTTTTCCCATTCAGTAGGCTGCCTTTTCATTTTGTTGATGGTTTCCTTTGCTGTGCAGAAGCTTTTAGTTTGATGTAATCCCATTTGCTTATTTTAGCTTTTGTTGCCCTTGCCTGAAGAGACTGGTCCAAAAAATTCTGCTAAGACTGATGTCAAAGACCTTACTGCCTATATTTTCTCCTAGGCATTTTTGGTTTCAGGTGTTACAGTCTTTAATCAATTTTTTTTTTTAAAGATTTATTTATTTGAGAGAGCGAGAATGAGAGAGAGCACATGAGAGGGGGGAGGGTCAGAGGGAGAAGCAGGCTCCCCGCCGAGCAGGGAGCCCGATGCGGGACTCGATCCCGGGACTCCAGGATCATGACCTGAGCCGAAGGCAGTCGCTCAACCAACTGAGCCACCCAGGCGCCCCTCTTTAATCAATTTTGAATTTATTTTTGTGTACGATGTAAGATAGTGGTCCAGTTTCATTCTTTTGCTTGTAGATGTCCAGTTTCTCCAACCCCACTGACTGGAGAGATTCTTCAGGGTTGGCTTTGGGAGGAGGGCTCATTGCTCTTCCACTATTTGAAGGCAGCTATGACTTCCTCCCCAAGCCCATCATTCTTAGACAACTTACTCCAGTGCCTGAAACTGGAGAAAACTGGGACATCCAGCAATGGCAATGCAGACCCAAGAATTTTAGAGACTGACAGGAGGAGCCAAACGCGTGGGCAGGGGGCGGTTACCCGGCGCTTCGCCTCACCACCTTCTTGCCCCGCCCCCTACACTCTGGGGGCGGGGCAGGAGGCCAGTCGGTGTCCCGGCCCTTCAGCCTCGCGCCAGCGGGCGGAAGTGACGCAAGCCCAAAGCCATTTCCGGCGGGCCGAAACTAGGAAGAAACTTGGAGCTGCAGAGGCGCTCCTTCCCCGGATCTCCGCTGCTCCTGTGCCCCGTGGCCCGGCAGCGCCGAGCTGTCGGGAGCCCTGGCGATGGGGCAGCCCCGGCCTTCCGCAGTGTGAGGCGCGGGGCCTCCCGCGGGCTCCCCGATAGGCCGAGGGTGGGCAAGCGGGAGGCGTCGTTGCAGCTGCGGTCACGGCCGCGGCCGGGCTCCCGGCATCATGAACATAGACGTGGAGTTCCACATTCGGCACAACTACCCCTGGAGCAAGTTGCCGGCCAACGTGAGGCAGGTACGGCTGGAACCTGGGGTCGGGGCTCCGCCCTGCCATCACCTGCTCACCTTGCCCGCGGGGCCGGGGCTGCCCCTCGTGGCTGACTCCCGCCCTTCCCCCGCCGCGGTCTCTGGGAAATGGTCCCGCAGGTCAGGGGTTCGAAGCGGACGGCTCTGGGGTCACAGGGGCAGGATGGGGCCGTTGCTAAATGGGATGGACTCGCTTGGCACCTTTGCCCGTAGCCTCGTTTAAAACCAGATACTGGATTAGGCGCTTGCGAAACCTCTTTAACACGGCCCTTGACCTCCAGAACTTCAGGATGGTGGGGAATAGACGAGAAACAAGTGAATACGTTACAGGATGATAGCCGCTCACACGTACTTGCATTGTAGTATATGTGGGCACACAGAGGAGTAGGAAATTGTCCGGGGAGTGTCTGGAGCCCGTGTGGAGGAGGCATTGAAATTGGGCCTTAAAGGACGAATGAGAGATAAGAGGGAGTAAGATTTTCCGGGGAGAGGGAAAGTTATTTTAAGGGCTTGAACGAGTGAAAGAGCGTGTTGAGAGGAGCTAGCAACTTAGTATCACGGGAGGTGGAGGTGTGGGTATATTGGTGTTTGGAGGTGGGATTTTGTGAGTGAGTGGAGGTTGGTTGGTAGCAGGTAAGGCTGGAAAAGCAGGCAGGGCCAGATTTTGAAGGCGCTTTCCTACTTTGATTGTTGGACTGTATCCTCTAGGCAGGATAGGTTTACCAGAGATGTTTCAACAAGAGAGTGACGGGAGTTTTTGTTTTTGTTTTTTTCTTGAGGGTTAATTCTCAACTGCTTGAGTGTCATTTTTACTCAGTTGCTCAGCAAATATTAATTGAACACCTGCATGCTATGCCTTGTTCTAGCTGCTTGTAGTTTGCACAAGTCAACAAGATAGAGACCCTGCCTTCATGGAGCTTACATTTTAGTAAAGAAGGACAGTAAACAAGTAAATGAACAAGCACTGAATGTGGCAGGTGGTGTTGAATCTTACGAAGATAGTGATACATGCCGCATATAAGGCACTGTTTCTCTGGCCATAGATTGATCTTCAAGTTCCTCCCTTTCTACTTGGTTGAGAGTGAAATTCTGTTTTCCGTTGGTGCTGGGCAGTTATATTTGGAAAATTTGGGATGGTAGTGGTGATGGTATAGGATTATTAGTTTGCTTCCTCACTCAGCATGGGGGCATAGTACTGGGAAATGAATAATTTAAGGTTCTGGCGATACATCACGTGGCAAGGAAAGTGCTTTCACTGTAAGATACCCAACAAACAAGAAAGTAGAAAGATAAAGGAACTAAGAATTTGTGGTTGTCAGTGGCTGCCCATGTGACATTTATCTTGACTTGGAGGAACAAAGCTCTAAACTTGAAAGAGTAAGTTTCTCATGTTAAGCTTGAATGAGGGCTTTGGTACTTCTGTTCTTTAGGGTTTTGTGGTGTATCCAAAGACAACTGGAAGACCCAACAGTCCTTTTCTTGGTTTCCATCTTTTCTCTACTTTTCCTTTCACAAAAATAAATGTAGCATAATGGAAGAAAGATGGATGATTCAGTTATGTTCAGCATGAATAATTGATCTCAGTATTGGCAAAAGCATATCTAATACTTAGTCAAGACTATTAAAAATAATCACAGATCAGTATTATAATTAGGTAGAAATGTGACATTAAATTAAAATTTGTTTTGGTAAGATCACTTAAAAAATAGCTGTTTTAGCTTAGGATAAGCTTCCACTTGTAGAAGGTTTTGGAAAACCCATCTGTACAAGTTACTTCCTTGGACTTTATCTAGCCTTACTACTGTTTGCCCAGGTCAAGCTCCACCTTCAGTTGCTACATCAGCTTTCTATCTGGTCTCTCTTCCTCAGTGTAGGACTCCCTCACGTTCATTCCTCACACTACACTGGGGTGAGATTTCTAAAAGGCCAATTCAATCCTGTACTGCCTGTCTCCTATAGATTACTTGTAGCTTCTTGAATGTCAGAACTCCTCCAGGAAGGTTTCCCTGACCTTCTACATCTGGAGAAGTTGACCCTCCACAGCACTGTTTCTCATCCATAGCACTTAACCCCACTGTGTTGCATTTGCTGCTTACATTACTTGTTTTGCTTTTGTATTCTGAGCACCTATCGCATGGTTGGCTTTTAGTAAATATTTTTGGAGCGAATGAGTGATGGTATCAGTCAGAGAATTTTTCCAGGAATAAAGCTCAGTCACTTTAAAAGTGGGAAATAGTTCTTGTACGGAAAGAATTTGTTTTTTGCCATTACAGATATTAAATACTTTGATAGAGTTTCCAGTAAGCTTTGATGACTTTAATTTGGAAATGACTCACTTGCCACTTCTGAAAACTGGGGGAAGGTTGAATTCAGATTTTTTTTTAGAAGTGTAAAGCGGGAAGGGGATTTCAGATTTTTACAAAATGTACATAAAACCAGTAGCTTTTATATGGATGAGATGAAATGTTTTTATGCGATATGGGCTATGCAAGACTTTAAAAAAAATACATTAAAAGTTGTAGATAAGGCCATTATTTCAAGGTTTTTCTGTAGCTTATCTGTATCTTGTATTCATTATTCAAAAACAATGAGGTTCTGTATCATCTAAGAAAGGTCAATTAAAAAATTGTGCGTATCTTTTTTGTGGGGGGCTGTGATTGGGGTTTGTAGGAGCAAAGTCTTTAGAAAACCATTCGTTCTGCTGTTAGCATAATCTGATGCACAATGGGTGTTTCACAGCCAGCACCTGTGTGTCTCTGCATCTGTTACAGTGCCTTTTATATGCAGCTCGGCTTCATTTGTCAGACCTGGTCAGTATTTCTGAAGGGTCAGCACGACCCAGGGTAAAATGACCCTTCTTTTAGTTTGCCTCCTGTAGTGGTAACAGTGTTTCAAAATGTGAATGGTGGGAAATTTGGGGTAGGAGTGAGAGAGAAGCCAAAGAATCTTTGTGAACAAAAGCAATTATATTTCATGTACATGGGTAGTGAAGAACAAAATCAACTAATACAGTTTTTAGATATTTGTGGGTACACATATGTATTGATTGATCAGGATCAGTCATTACTTAATTCCTGGCACAAAGGCTTAGATGTTTAGACGTTGCATTCTCTAACTGACTTACAAATAATAGGCTCTTATATTTTGTATGAGTGGCTTGATTATACTTTTGTTCTGGAGTTCCCAGGCATGAGGTTAGAAAGGGAGAACATGGTTGTAAGTTGGGATAAATTAAGAGATTTATTTTAAAACAGAAGAGCAAAACCTCAAGTGTGGAAGTTGCTCAGGTTCTAGCAAAACCGTGTGCTGTGTGCGTGTGTGTTTTGTGTTCCTTGAGAAAGAGACTTATCTGGCAGCAAAGCTAGAGAAAACCCTTTACAAGTTTTACAGCAAGCCCAGTATATTAAGTCCCCTCAACATCTTGGCTACTGACCCGGGCGTTGGTGCTGCATAGAAGATGTAGAGTAGTTTCTCTATGATGAACTTTGCTCCTAACCACTGGAAATGTTAAAATGGATGGAAAAAATAAAAGCACATATATTCTGGCAGTAGTGTGGGTCACAGTTTAACCTGTAACAGACTGACTAATTGATTTAGATGCAGGAAGAAAGATTTTCATTTTCTCACATCATCACTTTTTTGTTAAAATACATCCCACCAGTGGGTCCGGTTATGTGCCAGTTTATTCAAATGTGAGTCTTACCTGTCTTGTGAAGATTGCCTTGGGTGAAAGTAGGTGTATGAACATTTACCTTGCTTTTCAGACCTGTGAGTAGGAAATATAATAACTGAATCCTCTGATCTTTCTGCCATTAGTTTCCTAAGATGTCTAATTTTATATTACAGCGTGTTGGAAAGATCATGCCTAATAATTAGAGGGGGGAGAGCAGTCATGTTAAAATCAGTTTATGGTTGCACATTGAATATGATGTTGACTATAATCAGACATACTTATTCTTTGCTTTTATGAGAGCCCAATTTTGAATTTAAAACACCAAAGCACAGCTAGGAAGGTTTTTGCTCATTAAAAAATGATTTAGAATTCTAAATTGTCTAAATGTTTTTTAACAAAACCATAAGGAGCTGATTTTTTTTTTAAGATTTTATTTATTTATTTGAGAGAGAGAATGAGATAGAGAGAGAGCATGAGAGGGGGGAGGGTCAGAAGGAGAAGCAGACTCCCTGCCGAGCAGGGAGCCCAATGCGGAACTCGATCCCGGGACTCCAGGATCATGACCCGAGCCGAAGGCAGTCGCTTAACCAACTGAGCCACCCAGGCGCCCAGGAGCTGATGTTTTTAAGAAGTCATCTTTTTGGGGCTCTCCCTCACCTGCTCCTCCCCACGCTTGCATGCGTGCGTGTACTCTCTCTCAAATAAATAAATAAATCTTAAAAAAAAAAGTCATCATTTAGAGGTACATTTGAAATGTACATTCTCCAGAAGTGTTAATTTTTAATAATCATAGCCCTCAGATGTAAATAATTAGCAGACAGGGATCTGTCTTTAGTTGTCACTCTGAAATTAAAAAAATATGTAAGTGCAAGAAACCATCCATTCATCCATCCATCCATCCATTCATTCAACACACACAAATTAGGAACAGTCAAGAAAGAAATTTTTTAAGTAGAACTTAGTTTTTTGTTAACTTAATGAAGTTATGCTCTCAGATTGCTCTTTTATTTGATATTAAATACTTTAGGTAATTTCAGTAAGTCCTTTTAGAAAGGCAAACTGAAAATAAACGCACTGAATTTTTGCTCAATATTATAGCATGAAAATTAGTATAATAATATTTAAGAAAATATTCTTTGTTCTGGAAATTAGAGGTATTAGGATAAAATTAGGGGGCATGGTTTTGAAACTGTATGAGGAAAAAGTACTTTTGTTTTTTAGAGTCTTGGAAATTCACAGAGAGAATATGAAAAGCAGGTTGTCCTGTATAGTATCCGCAATCAATTACGATATAGAAACAACTTAGGTAAGTAGAGACATTTTTACATCAAGGTGGAAACGCCTGTTGCTATTTACCGTTTTCATTAATCTGTCCTATCTTTTCAATGCATATTTCATAGTACTGAAATTATTCCATATGGACATTTAAGAAGCTCTGTACTGAGCCATCCCACCTAACAACAATTTGTATTAGCAAGTAGATTTTTCTTTCTAAATCTGATTCAAATTATTTTTTTTTAGAGTATCATTTGTAGTTTCATTTTACCTATAGAATATTAATCTCAATTCAGATGTACTTTTTTCACTTTAGGTGAGAAAATAAGCCAGAAGAGAAGAAGTACATTAGTTCTTAGTGGTTTTTGATTTTGAATTTTGTGGGATTTTTTTTCCATAAATTTTCCAAATATAAGTTTGAAAACTCTGTAATAATTAGAACACGTTTTAAGCATAGTTGGTTGTGGTTTTTTTTAGCTTTCTCCTTAAATGTTTGCATTTTACTTGTCAGATGACTGATTAGTCTGTTCTATTGCCCTGCTAGTCTTCCTGTCTGTGTGTTACTCTCAGTTTAAGCACAGTAGTTCAGAGATAGTTTTTTTATTTAAATGTATTTCATGGAAGTCAGAGGCCTTTTTACGTTTAAAAAACAAACTATCAAATGATTTTTTGAAATAGACTTGATTCGTTGAAAACTACCATTCAGTTTGACTCTCTTGTTATATAGTAAGGGATTTGATGAATTCTAGCTTGCGTTTTGCATCTTTTGGAGAGGACATTCCACGATTGCTTTCTTGGCTTTCTGATTTGGTAAGAATTCTTTCTCTACTTATCTGTCCTGTTACAGATTCCGCTTGTGTACTCTGAAGTCTGTTTTTTGTGGCATAATTGTTTCTTTGTTCCAACTTAGATCGTTTTGTTTGTTCTCTTCCAACTACTGTGCTTTTATTTTTAATTAATGTTGGTTTGTAAAGTAGTTCTTACTGCATTTATAATTATATGTAACTGTAAGACACCTCAAAATGGAAAATTTCTCTTTCCCCAGTTAAACATGTCAAGAAAGATGAACGCAAATACTATGAGGAATTACTAAAGTACAGTCGTGATCATCTCATGCTGTACCCTTACCATCTGTCAGATATAATGGTAAAGGGCCTGAGGATAACACCGTTTTCGTATTATACCGGGATCATGGAGGTGAGTTTACGGTGTACATGGGCCATTAGGAATGGGACAGGACTACATGTCGTCAATGCCGAAGCCAGTAATGACTGGCTGGGCCCGTCTTAGCCCCAGTGGGCATTGTTTCTGAGTTTACAGTGGAAAAAGGAGTGTTGGTTACAAGCTAACTGTGTCATCCACACTGTACAGGGAGTTGTTGTTGTCTGGGCTTTCATAGTCGAAAGGTACCTGTTTTTCTTCTGTGCTCTTGTAGCATTAGTCATTTATGTTAGCAGAGTCTCTATAAAACTGACTGCTTTTAACATGTGCATAAGGTTGAAGATGTGGGTGACAGAATTGAACATTGCGTTCAGAGAAACTTAATGCTTAAGTTTAACTATTCTGTGACTAGAGAAAGAATAAATGATTATAAACCCAACATGCAATACATGTGTGTTAGAAAAAGAGAAATAGATCTGTAGTCCTGGCTGCTAATTTCTTGCCATTTTTATTAACTTTTGGGTGTTAGCGTTTTTCCAAAGGCGGTTTTTAGGCCTGTGTCGAGTAACTTTAAGTATACTGTTTTGCTTTTGTTTTTTTAAAGATATTTTTTATTTATTTATTTGACAGATAGAGAGCACACGTAGGCAGAGTGGCAGGCAGAGGGAAAGGGAGAAGCAGGCTCTCTGCTGAGCAGGGAGCCCGATGCGGGGCTCGATCCCAGGACCCTGGGATCATGACCTGAGCCGAAGGCAGCTGCTTAACCAACTGAGCCACCCAGGCGCCCCAAGTATACTGTTTTTAAGTGAGCTGTATGTGAAGGTTGGCAGTGTTTTTCTAGTACTCAGCTGCTACTTAACTTTATCCGAACGTTGCTGTTTTGGGCCCACTCGCCGCTTCCAGAGCAGGGGGCCTGGAGCTGAAGGAGCTGGGAGCGTGCAGGAACAGTGGCATCTCCTTCCGACGTGGCTTCCTTTGCGGGAGCTCCCTTTGCTTTTCTCCCTGAGCCCCTTCTTCACAAGCACTTAGGCCGTCCTGTGTCTCCCGCGTCTCTCTGTCCCTGTTTGGGTGGAAAGATTAGCGTAAAGCTCAAGGCCCGACAGCCCTGGTTTCTGTCAGTCCCTTTTGCCTAGAACCAGGGCAGCAGAATGAACGTGGCAGCTAATCAGTAAGTAGAATAATTGTGGCTGTCTCTTTGATTATTTTGCTGGTATTGACCACAAGGTTTAGGAGAGATAATAGGGCAAGGTTTTTTCCCCCTTTATACCAGCTTTCAGTTATATCCATGTGCTTGCTGCTCTCTGGTTTCTGTTCTTATACCATTGGGTGTAGCTCCTGGGTTGAAAATAGGCCCTATCCCCACAGTAAACAGTTGGTTTATTATTGGAGAAACAGATGGGATTGGAAGAAGCTGGATACTGAGTTTAACCGTGCCGGTGGTTGGGTCTCGTAGGAGCAAAGATGACTAAGTGGTTACAGTCTTTGTCGGTAGTGCGTGTCTCAGATTCCTGTTGATGGAACTGTGATACATCATGCCCCTCTTGTAGGGCATGAATCTAGGATCAGGCATGAGGGATGGAGAGGCAGGAACCTGGAGCTCTAAAAGAGGTATTCCTTGCTTAGCTTCCAGAGGGCAGAAAGTTACAGGGCAGATGTCTGGGATTCATAGAGAGTGCTGGGAGAAACCCTGACCTGAAGGTCTGATCATCAGTTACTAGGTTGGGACCACGTAGCAAGTACCACAATGTGGCATGCATGCATTAGGTTACACACTTTAATCTCAGTGCTTCGGGCAATAATTGTTGTTATTCTCTTTGGCTATCGCAATACATATTTATTCACGTGTTTTTATCTAAGGACCATTTTGCATTTAGAATTTTTAATTGTTTTCTTTTTGAAAGGACATTATGAACAGTGAGAAAAGTTATGATTCATTGCCCAATTTTACTGCTGCTGACTGTAAGTATTTAATTATGCTGAAGGTAACGATTAGAGTCTGTCTTTGTGCGTGCATGCTGTTGTTTGTATTGTCATGTGTCTTTAACCTAAAGCGCTTCAAGCCCGGGAACAGCAAGCAGCACTGTTGGTAGGAATTTTATCAGGTGATGCAAGTCAAGTTTAAGGTCTAGTCTAAATGTCTAAGGGAGGAATATTTTGGGGGTAAAATGAGAAAAATGAGACTAGTCTATATATTTCTAGAAACTGAAGTTCTTTCTATACTTGGGCTGTGTTGTGTACCAAACGAGGGAAGAAAATTTGTACATGGTGGTTTTGCAGCATGATACACAGTTGTTACTTAATATAATTTGCTTTATTATGCTTATTTTAAGGAAATACATATTTGACATGTGACACTGTTCTCTTGTGTAAGGAGAAACTTTTGCTGAGAAGTACACTTTGACTTCCCAGTGTTGGGAGGGTTTCTGCTTTTTAAAGATTTTCCCATGTGACATTGTCAGAGGTGTCAACTTGAGTTCATCTTTCCCAGTTTGGTTTTCTTTTATTATTTGTTTGAAGAATTCCTTTTAATTTGATATTGATTGTTAATCAGTCATCAGAGATGAACAGAAGCCAAGGGTTTTTTCCTAAAAGATCTGGGTGTACTGATATTTGAGATACATTAAATGTTTTTAAAAGAAAGGCTCCTTCTTTCAGGTCTAAGGCTTCTTGGCATAGGAAGAAACCAGTACATTGATCTGATGAATCAGTGTCGGTCATCAAAAGTAAGTTAGTTGTTGCCCTCTTTCTCGTTTCTTCCTTGCTACCACGCGTTCTCATTGTTTTAAGTGGGAGAAATAATGAATTGTAATTTCTTTGATCAAGAAATATGCTTCATACAGAAATAATACCAAAACAAATCCTCCGTATTCTCTAGGTTATGCTTGTGCGATTATCAAATTAAAATATTTAAGGAATAAAACATTTCTTTTTAAAAATTAACTTTGCTCATCTTTTTACTTGCTCATTCCACTCCCAGTGTTCACCGGATGGGTGAAATAAGGACACAGTCTCCAAATTCATTTTTACCTCTTAGATTTCCTTTGAGCTTCTGGATTTAGATCTAGACTTGATGATTAGTGTTTTGAAGTGATTTACTTTGAAATAATTGAAGAATGACTTTCTCTATTCAGTGTATCTAAAATTCTTCAGATTTAAAAGCAGAATTTAAAAAGATTTATTTAGCCTGTGAGAAACAGTCTTATACTATGATCATTAAAAGTAGTGATTTCAGGCTGATTGCAAATTCTCAGATGTTTGTACCATTGCAGAAATTTTTCAGAAGGAAAACAGCTCGTGATCTTCTACCAGTGAAGCCGGTGGAGATTGCCATAGAGGCGTGGTGGGTGGTGCAGGCTGGATATATCACAGAAGATGACATAAAGGTGGATACCTTCAGAAATGAAACATAGGATTTTTATTTTTTAAATTATCTTATAATTTTTAATTATCATTCTCTAATTTTTCTAGAAGTAACACTATTTGGTTTTCCTGAAGAAAATTAAGCGTAGGTTCAAAATTTTAAATGACCATAGTAGGCTAGAATATTGGGGGGTTTTGAAGATACTCTTTAATAAAATGAGGGAGGTGCCCCTGGGTGGCTCAGTCGGTTAAGCATCCGACTCATGATTTCCGCACAGGTCGTGATCTCAGGGTGGTGAGATTGAGCCCCGCATCAGGCTTCACACTCAGCAGAGAGTCTGCTTGAGATTCTCTCTCCCTCTTCCTTTGCCCCTCTCCCCCTTGTGTGTGCATGCATGTGCGTTCTCTCTCTCTCTCTCAAGTAAGTCAATCTTTAAAAATAAAATAATGAGGCAGACTTGACTTGGCTCATGTGCAGTAATCTGGGGACTTGGATTAGATAGAAGTTTCATCTCAAGGGACGTCCTGCTGCAGCTAGCAGCCGTGATACTGGCCGGCACTTCTTGAGCACTTGCTGCGCCCCAGATGCACCAGGCTCTCTTCCCCGCCCCTTTTATATTGTCTCATTGGATTCTCATAACAGCCCCCAGGGTGGGTCCTGCTTGTACTCCATTTCGCGTATGAGGCAAGTGGGCACAGGGGAATGAAGTAATGGTTCGCGTCACAGTGGGGGTGAAGGTCCAGGACTTTACCTCAGGCAGTGTGCTGTGGGAGTGCCGCTCCTGGTCGCTCTGCTGAGGTGTTGTACCAAAGGGGGAGGTGCTGTGATGGGGCCGAGGGCCCCGATCAAGGGAAATGATAGTCCGGTGGCCAGACCACATTGGAGATAAGCCTACGCGCGGTGGAAGAAATGCCCATTTAGAGGAAAAGGGGTGGAGCAGTGACCGGCCGGCCCAGAGACCAGCTCATGTCTCTGTGTGGCTGAAGGAATGAAAGTGAGCACGGGGACTTTTTTTTAGTTTGCATTTTATTTTACTTCAGAAGACAGATTAAATCTCGTGAGCGGAAGGCTTCGGAATTTTGCTTCAGTGTAGGAACTTCCTAACGGCTGTCAGACTGTGTCATAAGATAGCGAACTTCCTGTCACTGATGTATCCGTGTGGGGTCTGAATAAACTTCTGCTCTGAGAGATTCAGAGTCAGCAAATGTATCTGATTCCCATTCAGAGAAGATGATGAAATATTAGTATTTATTAGGTAACACTTAATAATTAACAGCCAATATTGGTACTTATAATTACTTTGTCCTCCATTCTGTTGGTAGCATATTAGGGTACCTTAATTGACGGTTATGTACATAGCTTTTTCCTTTGAATTCTAGAGTGATAAAAGAAAAAAATATGTGGTATTAGCTAATGACACATAATAATCATAATCATGTATAACATACAATATAAAATGTAATAATATATACTCATAATAATCATTGATTTAAACATGAAGATTTCAGGAGACTTATGAATTAATTTGGATCGAACTTAATTGAAAATATTTTGCTTTTCTTAGATATGCACTTTGCCTGAGAAATGCGCTATTGATAAGATCATCGATGCGGGCCCTCAGCTCTCTGGATCACTAGATTACAATGTAGTACATAGTAAGTGGTTAGTAGAAACGGTCTTTTGTCAACATAAAAACTTGTTTTAAACCATCAACAATCAATAGCAATTTTTATCAGTTAGATACACATAGTACTGTTTCCTAAGGCATGTTATTGTTTGAACTGTGACTTTAGTCCATTGTTTCCCAGTGTGGCTGTTACTCACTTATTCACATACACTAGAAATTTATACAAATGAGTCATAAGGAAATTTTTGTAGTTCTGAGCATACGAAGAAAACAGATTTGAAACCTTTAATTCTTTTCCTCTTCTGTTTACTTTTTTTTCTCCTTCACCTAGCATTCAGTTGTAAGAATCTTTACAGAAAATCAGGAATCTGTTTTGTTTTGTTTTATATTTACTGTTGTTTAGTATTCCATCTAAAACAAGTACTTTTGCTTCTGTAGGCTTATATAACAAAGGATTTATTTATCTGGATGTACCAATATCTGATGACAGTTGTATAGCAGGTAAGTATGTGCTTATATTTTCCACTGTTTTTGAGTGGTTACTGGGTGCTGGGCATTGCATATATCACCCTAATAAATTAGACACGTATCATTCTAAGATCTATGATACTAGAATTTTTCAAAGAAAGACATTTCTCCTTTGTTATGTTGTAACACGTTGCAATGTGTTCTACTTAAATTCCTTATTTTTATCTTCGTGTTGTTGTACATGCGACGTTAAAATAATGGAAGTCTGAAATAAATTTCTCACGTCCTGAATCAACTCAGTGATTTTATAGATTTGTGCCCTTTTCGTCTGTGTTCAGTGCGTAACTGGTTTTACAGATGTTCAGTCCTGTCATCTCTGATGTTTTCACCCCATGTGCCTGTCTTATTTTTTCGTGTCACTGTTGTCTTTTTTGTCTTTATCTACTCCTCCCTTCCTCCTTCACCCGTTCCCCAAGTTAAACCGATATTAAAGCCCTTGTGTATTTCCTTGTGGATGTATCCGTTTTATTAAAACATTCCCCTGTTGCTGGTTATTTAGGTTGCTTATCATTTTTTTGCTGTAGTAGTGATGTGGTTAACCTCCTTGAACACAGTGGAGCTTTTCTCTTCTAGGTTAGATTTCTTACCAATTTGTAGCACTTACTATATTTAGGTTATGTGTTACAAGTATGTTTTCTGGCTTATCTTTCAGCTATTGTTCTTGTTCATTGGTATCTTTTATCATACTAAGATATGTAATATTTGTGTAATCAAATATAAAATGTCAAAAATTTCCAGGGAATGACTTTGCTCTTAACTATTGAGTGATGGTAGGGGCTCATGACAAAAATAGTCCCTCATCTCATTGTTGAATCCTGACAGGTTATCATGCTGTAGTGTGTCCTGACCTTTATTTGTGATTCTTTAATAATGGATTTTGAACTGTGTGCATACATGAATTCTATTTTAAGTTTGGAAAGACAGTCAGAAAGTAATGAAATACTAATTCTGGTTTGTCTAATTGCTGCTATAACAAATAAAATACTAGTTTTACAGTTGGAAAGGTTTTGACAAGGAAATGATTTCTGGAGGACAGGGCTGGTAGTGGTTCCCTGTCACTGTGGGAAAATAGGAATGCATTATGCATTATTCTAGTCTTTGCTCTCATCGATAAACTGATGTTGACTCATTTGAGAATCACCTAGAAAGATTGGTTTTTGATTAGTTCCTCTCAGTCCCTGTTGACTGTTTGAACATTGCCTCACATTAGCACTAAGTGCATCTGAAAGGTGTGATCAGAGAAGGGCCAAGTGGATGGCTACTCCATTACAGAGATGTGTTCTGCCAGGCTTTTCTTAGTGTCTAGTGATTTTTGGTGGTACAGACAGACTCATGCTCTTTTAAGTGCTGACTATACCATCCTCGTCACCATGGAACATGGGATGTTCCCCAGTTTGGAATAACCTGTGAAAGGAAAGCAGTTTGACATCATGGAGGCCATCAAATTTGGCACAGAAGACACCTGAAGTTGATTTCAGAGAAAGCATTTCAGCTGTGTTTCAAAGAAACAAGCACTATGATGGTGGAACAGAGTGGGGGAGAGGAGCACTTTGAAGAGAATAGTCACGAAGGGGTCTGTTGTTAAAACATATTTAGCCCATCATGCATCAAACCATATACTTACTCAGTTTATGTCTCCCCTTTCATTTATAGCTTCTAGATTTCTGTTACACTTGAATAGATTACTTTTAGGATATATATAAAAATAGGCTAAAACGTCTTAAAATTAGCTTCTGTCAGACAAGTCCAAACCTGTAGCTGGAACTTATTTTTGTATTTGAGGTGAAATAAGGGCCCAACTTGGTTTTCTTCTGTTTGGAAAACCAATAACCTTTGGATAAATGCTAGGACGGTTTTTTCAGTAACTCATGACCACTGAATGGAAGTGTTAACTTTTGTCAAACATTGAATTCCTCTCTGCATTGGATCTAATTCTGATATCCTTTTTTCTTCACTGATTTATTTTTATTTTTATACTGTGTTGTTTCATTACAGTGACTTAAAGTAACCTTTAATATTAGTTATGGCCAGGACTTCCTTGTGAGTTTTTTTTTTTTTTTTTTTAATAACTTCCTTGGCTATTTCCAGGTATTTTTCTTTATACTTATTTATTTTTATTGACATGTTTAAAATTTTTATTTTGTTATTTTTTAGAGTTATAATTGACATCTACTGTGTTAGTTTCAGGTATAAACTGTAGTGTTGATAATTTTATGTATTGTGAAATGAGCACCACAACAAGTCTAGTTAATAACATCCATCACCACACAGAGTTAGCAGAAAATTTTTTTCTTGTGATGAGAACTTTTAAGATCTACTCTTTTAGCCACTTTCAGATACGCAGTGCAGCATTATTAACTATAGTTGCTATGCTGTAAGTTACACCCCCAGGACTTATTTAATTTTATTTATTTATTTTTTTAAGATTTTATTTATTCATTTGAGACACAGAGAGCACGAGCAGGGGGAGCAGCAGGTGGAGGGAGAGGGAGCTGCAGGCTCCCCGCTGAGCCAGGATCCCGACATGGGGTTCCATCCCAGGACCCCGGGATTATGACCTGAGCCGAAGGCAGACGCTTCACTGACTGAGCCATGCAGGCGCCCCCCCCAGGACTTACTTATTTTATAATTGGAAGTTTATACCTTTTTACTCCTTTTACCCATTTCGCATTTCTGGCAACCACCGGTCCGCTCCCTGTATATGTGAGCTTGTTTTTTTGTTGTTGTTGTTTTTTTAACCATATTTTTTGAGTAGGCAATAGTTAGGATATACAATTCTAAATTTATAGAAGAGTATAAAAACGTCTGCCTCTGACCCCTGTGTCTGGCCACCCAGTTTCTCTCTCAGGGGCCACTGTTAAGTTTCTTGTTTATCTTACCAAAAGTATGCTAAGCACATAGATGTGTATGTATATATCTTTTTATGTGTGGTCTTAGTTTTACACAGATGGTGTGTTGTAGTTCGTACTTTGTATTTTTAACTTAATGTGTATTGGAGACTATTCGGTATCTCTTCATGTAGAGTTAGGTCATACTTTTTTTATGTATTTGTAACCTCTTAAGTGTCTTGGTTTTTCTTCTCTAAAATACAGGGTTATAGTGTA
Organism: Mirounga angustirostris; assembly: GCF_029215605.1. Lineage (NCBI taxonomy): Eukaryota > Metazoa > Chordata > Mammalia > Carnivora > Phocidae > Mirounga > Mirounga angustirostris. The sequence goes on along the minus strand of NW_026991712.1, from coordinate 16,640,688 downwards.
GAACATCTCATGAGGTTAAGAGGATTAGACGAAATTGTGTACGTAAAGTACCTGGCAGTAGTCTGGCACTTAGTATGTGCTCAGTAAATGGTTGCTGTTACTCACACAATTGATAGTGTAGGAAAAGAATTAATGATAGCAAATAATGGGGTTTCTAAAATATTTCTAAAGAGAAACCTATGATCTTTAAAAGTCCTTGGATGACTGGAACTATAGGTAACACTAAATTAGAAAGTGACATGAGCCAGATCTGGAAAGTGAATACTCTGTCCTGAAATGTACATTGTGATTTTTCATGGTGTCTTCATTTTGAACACTTCAGTTTTCTCTGATTTCTCTTTGTAAAGAAGAACTTAGGTTTTGGGTACAATTAGATGGTATTAGGGTCAGGGAACATGGGGATACTTACTCAAATCTTTTGATGCCCGAGGCACTCTGCCTTCCCAGGATATTTTCAAGGGAAACCTGCACAGGGAGTATGGTAAAAGAAGGCATAGTGCCTCTTCATTATGAACTGGGCAGAATGCTCTAGTAAATTGGTTTAGAGTGTCTGGACCAAAGAGATGGAGAGAAATGAATATGAATACCCGTTCAGGTGGACATCCACTGCTGGGCTGCCTCCTGTGCTGAAGAAGGTCTTGCCCGTCTTCCCACCAAGGCCACTGAGGAGGACACACTAGAAGGCCCCAAAGAACAAATGATCCTAGTGATTGCTGGTAAAAGTGGCAGTCATGCAGATGAATTTCCTCTCTCCTCAGGATGGAGTGGGGATGATGGGGCAAAGGCAGTCAGTACTCTCTGTGCACCTGGTCTTTGCATATAGCACAGCAGTTCTGTGTCCTTTGCTTTTCTGCTTTAGCCCAGTCACCCCTGCTGTCTATGAGGCATTAAAACACAGCCATTGTGGCCTTCCCCATTCGGAAGCAGCCCCAGTCCCCTTGCCTTTCTACCCCGTTCATGTCCTCCAGCACTTCCTCTGCCTCAGTAATGCTGAGAGTTCCCTGGGATTACCCTCTGTAGGATTTGTGCTCTACTATCAGAGTCCTCTGTGTAGACGGGGTTGTATATGGCCTTAACTGTGCGGGTTTTAGAAAACTTGCTGTGGAGTGGATAAACTAAATCAAAAGCTGAATTTAGTCCCTAAAGTAGAAGTTTCTCTTTTGGAATAGGTATTTGAATTATGCTTTTTTATTTTATAAAATCATATCACTGATGAAAGTCTATTTTTGTTTTAGTTCCTCCTCTTGAAGGTTTTGTAATGAATCGGGTGCAAGGTGATTATTTTGAAACTCTACTCTATAAGATATTTGTTTCAATAGATGAGCATACTAACGTGGCAGAGGTAAGTATGACAATGTCTTATGAATGAACTTAACCTCAAGATTATAAGATAAATTTGTGTAAAGTAGATAAAGTTATTTAACAATAAAGTTAAAATGTTTTCAGAATCTATACATGGGTAGATCATAGACCATTAATATACTTAAGTCACAATTCTTAAGTTACTTTCTGTATACAGATAGTAACTTTTTTTTTAGTAAATAACTTATAATTTGGTAAATAAGTTTTTATATGGTTTCTTGGTAAAAGGATTGTAGACTATTGATTGATATGAGCATTTTCTTATTTTAAATGAGACTAAATTAAAATGTAAAGAATCTTCCATTGTTGTGGTTGCTGTTTGGATTCATACTACTGTAAGCATCTTAGACATAAGGAAAGAAGAAAGTTCTGATTTCAAAATGTATTCAGCCTTTGAATTATTCATAATATAAAATTTTGCTGATTATAGTTCACTTGTTTATGACAGCTGTGTAATATTAATAATTCTAGGAATGTAAATAATTTTTTGTTTTATTTTCTAGCTTGCAAATGTCCTTGAAATAGACTTATCCTTGGTTAAGGTATGTGATTTTTATACTCTTTTTATTTATAAATACCGAATGGCTTTTATTACAGACTTTTGTCTTGACATACTACTGAGAAAGAGAGACAGCGAGATTCTTATTGGCTGTGCGGGGGAGTGAGGACAGTAAGGGGGGGTAGAGATAGAAGAGAGCAAGGTAAAGGCCCTGAGGCAGTGTTCCACCCCAGGGAGTTAAAGCTGGCCTCACGGTCCTGTGCTTGCAGGAAGCAGCCCTAACTGTCTTGTAATGAGGTCACTGAAAGCAGGCCCTTCCTCCGCTGCTTCCTATGAAGCACCAGCCCAGAGATGGGAAGCACTCTCTCTTCTACATCTGCGAACGCCTTAGGTGAAGAGCAGGCCTACTGAAAAACGGCCTTTTCTAGTTACAGGATAGAAACGTTTGAGGTTCACTATAAGCAGAATCTATGACAATATTTTATTTCTACAAATACTCTGATGCCTAGTTTATTTTAAATGCTAACTTCCTTTATATTCTTTCAGAATGCTGTTTCAATGTATTGCCGATTGGGCTTTGCCCATAAGAAGGGACAAGTAATAAATCTGGATCAGCTTCACTCATCTTGGAGGAATGTTCCATCCGTAAACAGATTAAAGTAACTCATTTATTCATTATGAGATATTAGAGTTTCCTTTTGAAAAAAACATTGTTTTATGTCAAAAGTTTTCCTTATCAACCTGTCAGTTGAGGTGAACCCTGGATATTAGTGGTTTTTAATCTTTTTTTGTGTGATGAATCATTTTTAGAATCTGATGAAAACAAGAACCCTTTCCCCAGAGAAAAGTACATACAGTATTTTACATACAGCTTTAAAGAGTTCTTAGATTCCCTGGAGCCCATCCGTGGGTCTTGGTTAAGAACCACTGCTGTATGTGGGCAGAGCATTTGGGGCTATGTTTCAGTTTGGGGCTTGAACATGACTGGGTGGGTATTCATAATTAGCGTGCTGATTTCAGTAGCTATTTTTATGTAAGATATAATTTGTATGATTTTTAAAACGTGCATGTATTCTTCATTAATAGGAGTACTTTAGATCCACAAAAGATGCTGCTATCATGGGATGGTGGGGAAAGTAGGAGTCCCGTACAAGAAGCTTCATCAGCTACTGACACGGATACAAACAGTCAAGAAGATCCAGGTTAGCAGTTACTCAGTTTAATTTAGAGTCTGTGTATAGATACGCCATGTGTCTATACAGACACTCACAGAGTGAACTCGACTTTGTTCTTGATATCATTCGATCGCAGTCTTTGAGTACTTAGCCATATGCGAGGCATTGAATATGGTACCTTCCTTCTGAGGATTAAGTCTAGGGAGAGACAAGGTGGTATAATCACAGAAACCCACAACAATGTGAGAAGTGTTTTGGTGCTTGTGGGGAACAAAGGGGAGGAGCTCTCTTGTTGCTTCAGAGGTTTGGGAAGCCTTCGCGGAGAAGATGATAATTGGGCTAAGAAGGGAGTAAGAGCTTGCCAGGTGGTGGGTGAGGGAAGGCCTCAGCACGGGCTAAGCACAAAGGGAGGCAAAGCACAGTGCATGAGGGGGCTACACATGGTTTCACGTTGGGGCGGGGGGAAAGGAGCCCTGCATACGCTCCTGTTCTTACCCCAGGCTCTGACCCAAGCCAGGTGACTTGTCTGAAGAGGCTAGCTAGTCTTAGGGTTCTGATAGTTACCAAGTCTTGGTTTATTATTGGCTTTTAAGAAATTTACCACAAAAATGAGTACTTAAAAAAAAGTTTTTTTTTAACTTTCTCTGGTGGAGATAGGTAGGACTGGGGCCCCTTAGGACTATAAAATTGCTTATATTTAGTTAAGTACTTCTCAGTTATTAGATCAAGTTGAAATGCAAGTCTTTCTCATTCCAAATGGTGAGTGAAGAATAATTTTCATTTACTCGATTTTAAATTACGATTTTTTTTTTCCCAGCTGACACAGCCAGTGTAAGCAGTTTGAGTTTATCTACAGGATATACAAAGCGTATTGCTTTTCTATTTGACTCAACTCTTACTGCCTTTTTAATGATGGGAAATCTTTCACCAGTAAGTCAAATTCTTGCTTAAATATGACAGTGTTTAAAGATTAGATGTAAAACAGTTCATGCTTTGAGATCCTTTTTTTAAGTACTGGATTTATTCCTGAAAACACAAAATGCAACTGTCTTCGTTTTGTGTTCCTTAGAGGAGTATAGTAACTTTTTAGTGAGGGTTAGCCTCACACCTCACTCATCTTTAACTTTGATTATATTGGAAAGCATAATAGAAATATAAGATGTTATGTTTCTTATAGAAAGAGAAAATTAGAACTTATTTATAATAGACTTGTATAAGGTTTTAAGATCCATTTTAGTTTTTTTGTTTTTGTTTCTTTATGCCAGAACTTGAAAAGCCATGCGGTCACAATGTTTGAAGTTGGCAAACTCTCAGATGAGTCTCTGGACAGCTTTCTTATAGAACTAGAGAAGGTAAATCTGGTTGCTCAATTATGGGATGTTGGGGCATTTGGTACTGTTCCTTGCTTGATTGTGTTGACTTTTGATGTATTCTTGCTTATTCCTACCTCATTCCTCACCTTAAAACTGCAGTGGTCATTTATACTTAAAAATACTGAGTGGATGAACAGATTTTGTAATTTACAAAGTGGTTTATGGACCTTATCATCACTTAGCATAATTTGGTTTAATGAAATGGGGTATGGTGGAGTGCCTGGGTGGCTCATTCGGTTAAGCATCTGTCTTCGGCTGGGATTGAGCCCCGCATCCCTCTGCCTCTGCCTGCTGCCCCCCTGCTTGTGCTCTCTCTCTCTCGATAGCTCTCTCTCTGTGTCAAATAAATAAAATCTTAAAAAAAAAAAAAGAAAAAAAGAAATGGGGTATAGAAATAGTCTATGTAAGTTTTTAAATTACATTCTTCTAAAATAGCTTTTGATTTTTTTTTTTTTTTTTTTGGTATGACTCTCTAAGATCTCCTCTTCTGCAGTTTTATTTGAAGTTTTTATTCCCCTTGTCTTAAATCTGGAGCAGTGTCCCTGGATACCATATTTCTGTCTACTCTCACTATCCCCTTTAGCATCTTGAAGACTTCAGCTATATTTGCTCTTAGGCATCTCTTCCCTCCCTCTCCCTCCCGAATGAAAATAGCCCTAGTTGTCCTTAACTCTAAATCTTGATTGTCCTTCATGGTTTTTCCTGGGTTTTTTTGTTTTTGTTTTTTTGTGGGGTTTTTTTGTTGTTGTTGTCTGCTGTTTGTGCTAATAGTTTGTGTGCTGAATCTCTTCCTTGACTAATAATTTTGTACCTTTGTGCTTTAGTGATGAACTCTCTATATTAAATGTGCTACTTTGAGGATTTTTGATGATTTCATTAACTTCTTTATGTTAAAAAAAAAAACCATAACATTTGTTCACTCTTCTCCATAGGATTTTTAGTTTAATAATGCAGAATTATAGTTGAGATAATCCTTGCTATTAATTGGTCTCTTTCATTTTTACCTTTATATATCCATTATTCCCTCAATGCTTTTAATATCTTGTTAATTCCATTTCTCATATATTGTGTATCATCTTTTGCCAATAAATTTTTTATTTTCTAGCACATTTTAAGTTCTGTTTTCCTGATTTTTATTTTTCTCACCTCAACTAGTCTTTTATCATGTATAGCAAATTAGAAGATCACTTTATTCTTTATATATCTATATCCTGTTGTGTCACATAGCCATTCTTGGGAAAGCCTTTTAGTCTGAAGTTTAGTTGTTAAAAATAGTTCCTTAGCTATTTTTTAAGAAGCCTTGTCTTGATTAAGCTTAATTGATCTTATATATTTTTTAAGATTTTATTTGAGATAGAGTGAGCAAGAGAGGGAGAGAGAGAGCATGAAGAGGGGGTGGGACAGAGGGAGAGGGAGAAGCAGGCTCCCCCCTGAGCAGGGACCCTAAGATCATGACCTGAGCCGAAGGCCAACACTTAACTGACTGAGCCACCCAGGTACCCAGTTGATGTTATTTTTTTAATGCCAATCTAATTTAGTCATTTTCCCCTATAGACCTTTCTTTCCATTTCCTGTGTTGTTTCTGGGATGTATGTATTTTTACATATTAAAGAAGTACCTGACTCAGTGTCAGAAGAGCACAGGGGTTTTGTCCACGATTCTGTCCCTGCATCCCATACAGGTCATACCTAGCACTTAATAGGGACTTGGTGAACCCTTTTTAAATGAATTTAAGCTGTATATTCAGTAGTGTTGAAACAGCTATGTTGAATCACATACTCCATTGTCCCTTGCAGCCAGTGATACAGAACTGTGGACATGGTGATGAGAATTAGAAGCATAATTGGTGGCCATGGATTGGAGTACTTTTCTGGATGAAGCAGAATATAGATTTTAGCTTTTTTTTTTAAGCACCCTATTTGAATCGTATGTGGGAGGTATAATTTATATATAATGGTATAATTTAGCATTATTTGGTTGCTTAAAATTGTTAGTTTTACTTACTGGGATAATTTCTGTCATCTTCAAAGATGTATTCAAATGGAAACTCAGCCGAGATTTAGGTTAAGATTTGTTTCAGTATTGCCTGGGCAAATTTTTGGTGTACTGATTCTTAATAATGTTTTAATGTCTGTACTATATGGCTATTATATATTAGGATGAATGGTTTGAGACTGGTATTGCAAAATTTATTTTCTCTTGGTTTAGGTTCAGAGCACTGGTGAAGGAGAAGCACAGAGATATTTTGATCATGCACTTACTCTGAGAAACACAATATTGTTTCTGCGTCATAATAAAGATCTAGTTGCGCAGACTGCACAGCCAGACCAACCCAATTATGGTATGATAAATGTACTTGATTTTAAAAACATGACTCTATGGAACTTCTTTCTAAGAAATTAAACAGGTCATGCTCGCTTATTTAATCATCGCTTAATGCATTTTGTGTAGATGGCATGTTGAATTTGCAACTAGAGGCTTGTTTTGTGACTTTCTTTGCTCGTCAACTCTTTTTTTTTTTTTAAGATTTTATTTATTTATTTGACAGAGAGAGAACACGAGAGAGGGAACACAAGCAGGGGGAGTGGGAGAGGGGAGAAGCAGGCTTCCCACTGAGCAGGGAGCCCGATGCAGGGCTGGATCCCAGGACCCTGAGATCATGACCTGAGCCAAAGGCAGACGCTTAACGACTGAGCCACCCAGGCACCCGATTGTCAACTCTTTCTTGTTTTACTTTTTCTCCTTTCTTAGGTGTCATTGACATTTGTAGTATCTTAATCTGCTAAGTAACTACAAAAATCGTTGGAGTGTTAACTTGTTTAAGTGGCTGGATGGCATTTAGAACAGGCCTCAGTTTGAGGGGTGAACAAAGCCAAAATTTAGTTGATTTAGGAAGCATAACACTTCCTGAATGAAACATTACATTGTATAAAAAGAATAAGCAGGAGCTTCTGATTGAAATGCTGTTGTAATATTTACTGAAGTATTTTACTTTAAAAAAAAAAAAAGAGAGAACAGAGAAACTTTTTAGAGAGTAAAAGAAAGAAGACAGTGGCAGTTTTAATCTCTGATGAACCCTAATGTGGCTCTTGCCCTGGTGTGCACTCTTGGGTGTGGGATAGATTGGGGGGGTTCCCAAACTCTAGCTCAACGGACGGTAGGTCCTGAGTAGGGCAGTGCCACTCAGGAATGCATGTTTTTAAAAAGATGACATGGTTTGGGCACCAGGGAAGAGCATTTGGCTCCAGTCCTCGCTCATTCACAAGAGCTGCATCTTGCAACTCCGTGAATTCTTAGCACCACGAGAACATTGAATTTCACTCATTCTTTCATTTACTTAAAAGTTGTTTTTCTGGCCAAGAACCATTGGTTTCTGAGTCATATCCATTTTCATTCTAATTCTTTCACCAGCATCTGGCTTTCTTTTTAGCCCAATTTAAACATTTAAGGATGGAATCAGTTGTCACTTCACAAAAGTGGTCGCAAAGGTGAGGTCAACTGGGTAGTTGAGCTGAGTGAAGCTGGACACACTCAGTTCCTCGTGACTGGCTTCTTCAGCCCTAGCATGTCAGGGTCAGAGTTCTACTTTAGCAGAATTAGGACTGATTCCATGCTGGGGCTCCTTCTGAGATTATTCATAAGTAGTTATAACTGAGAATATTAAGTCATTAAGTGCCAAGAGGCCAAACCACTTATTCATAAGCATTCGTTAATAGTAACCATTTGTTGGCTACCAAGTAGATCATGTGACCTTACGAGCAACACAATCTTGAAGATGTCTTTGTATGTAAAAATCCTGAAATTACTGGGACTTTTTAGTGATTTAGGGAGATAATGGGTTAGAATATTTGAAATCCTGTTAGAGACATCTTGAAATACACCATTCTTTCCTGCCCATCGTGGCGTCCAAGAATGTTAGTGCTAGTGACCAGGCAAGTGTAACTCATTTTATACATAAAGAAATCGAAGTTTGTATTGGTCAAGTCTCCTGCCTATTTAGTCATAATGGCCTATATGATTAGTCAGTGGAAGAGATGGGACTTAAATCTATGTTTCTTGAAAAAAAAAATTTTTTTTTTTTTGCTCTATCCCTTTATTATCTTCTCTTGAACATTAAACTTTTTATTGATTCGTTCATAAACAATCTATTGCTTAGTAGTCTGGACTAAACTTTGTTTTTCACCATGAATAGTCTAGGTACCAAAAAGTTAAAGTTGAACGAAAAACCTCAGCCGTATCTATATGAAAGTAGTTAAGTATTATTCTAACTTTTGAGGTTGGTTTGATAGTTGACTGTTTTTGGTACCAGTTAGATCTTTCATTTCTCACTAAGATTTTTTTATCTGACATTTTTTCACTCATGGTTGTGATTTCTCAGTTTTATTAAATTTGTTCTTGATTTGTTGTATGTAATCAAGCATAAATTTCTCGTTTTTTTTTTTTAAGATTTTATTTATTTATTTGAGAGAGAGATTGTGCACGAGCAGGGGGAGGGGCAGAGGGAGAAGCAGACTCCCTGCAGAGCAGGGAGCCTGACACGGGGTTCAGTCCCAGGACCGTGGGATCATGACCTGAGCTGAAGGTAGACGCTTAACCGACTGAGCCACCCAGGCACCCTTTCTCTAGTCTTTATAGAGTTTTTCCCCTTCTCTCCTTTTCCTAAGCCACCTGCTCAAGTCTCATTTTACTTCAGAATGAACCTCACATCTGGCTCCAGCCAGACCTGTCTTACAGCCGCTTCTCATTCTCCTGCCCCCACCTTGTTTGTCGGCTGTATGTAACAGATGCTCTTCCTGACGTCTGTATGACTCTCTCCTCCATTATCAACATTTTATTTGGAAATATTTTAAGATTTATTTATTTATTTATTAGAGAGAGCATGAGAGGGGGGAAGGGCAGAGGGAGAAGCAGACTCCCCGCCGAGCAAGGAGCCCGATGTGGGACTCGATCCCGGGACTCCAGGATCATGACCTGAGCCGAAGGCAGTCACTTAACCAACTGAGCCACCCAGGCGCCCTATTTGGAAATATTTTAAATTTACAAAAAAATTTTAGGAATTCAAGAATAGCATAATTACTTTTAACTCAGAATTTGGGAGTAAGTTGCGTATCATGGTCTTTCTCCACAAAACTGTTCAGGGTACATTTCTTAAGAATAGGGCTATTCCCTGACATCAGTTTGTCTCAAATGAATAAATAAAATCTTAAAAAAATAGAAGATTTAATATTGAAAAAGTAGCCTGCCATTCGTATTCCAGTTTATTAGTTGATCTAGTAATGTCCTTAATAGCATTTTTTCCCCCTCAAGTGCAGGATCTAGTTTAAGATCTGATACTACATTAAATTGTCATGTCTCCTTTATCTCCTTTATTCTGGAACAAATCTGTAACCTTTTTTTGTCCTTTATGACATTCTTATTTTTTAAGAATATAGTCCCTTTTTGTTGGTTTTACCAGAAAGTTTCTCACATTGGGTATGTGTGATGTTTTGTTGTGAGTCCAGAGTATTACTTAAGTAATGTCATGTTTTTCTAAGGGTATGACATTCGGAGGCATGTGATTTCCGTCTGTCCCCCATTGTTAGTTTTGATCACCCAGGTAATGTGTTTTTGATTTTTCTACTATATAGTTAAATATTCTCCCCACCCACAGTGACTAAGTAATCTGTGGGCAGATACTTCCAGACCATGCACGTATCCTATTCCTCATCAATCTCTCCCCCCAGATGGACCATCCAGTGGTGGTCCTGCCTGAACCATTCTTTACTGTGATGGTTGTAAATTGATCATTTTTTCCAACTCCAGTTCTTCCAGTAACAGTTGGGACTAGGCATTGTTTTATATTTTCAGTATAAATTGATGAATTCCTGTTTTTTTCAGTGGCTTATAATTAATCACTGCTCTCCCTTTATTATTTGTGTGCTATACTTGTGTCCGATTTTGCCAGTAGGATTCCCTTCAAGCTGTCTCCAGTTTCCTTGTGCCATGCCTCCATCTTTTAAAAAAATCCTTACTTTTGGAGCAGTTCTTTACTTTCTGGCAAAACAGTCTTCTCTCGTACTTCTGCCTCAGTCTTGGAATCAGCCTTTTCTCCTAGGACCCTGGTTTCTTTTACTAGAATATGGTATTAAAGACCAAAGTCCTGGGGCTAGTTGTGGTCAGTGCTTCTGGGCCCTTCCAGCAGACCATATGTTTTTTTTGATTCATTCTTGCTTGAGGGGGAGATGGGCTAACTTGGTCTCCTGATGTTTCAGCCTTACCTATCTTTTTTAGAGAACAAATAGGACTGGTATTTTCGGAAAGGGTTAAGAACGGGAACACTGAAAATCTGGTACATGCTGAGGGAGTTCCTGCTTTATGGACCCGCAGACTTGGGCATAATTGTTAATGAGGAACGTTCCTATACCAGATTCTGAACTTGGCCATGAAGCCCTTTGCAGAAATCGGGGGAGGCCAGGACACAGCTTTTTTGTGGCATGTAAGTCTTCATAATATGCCACTGCCCAGGAGCGGCTGGGGATAGAGAGGAAGTAAGGCAGAGCAAACACATATTTCTAATGTAAAAGGAACACCAGTAGACCATTATCTTCCTAGGTCAGGGAATAAAGACGGTTAGCTTTAATCTTCAAGTGTCTTCGTGGTTTCCGAGGGAATTTGGCACTTTATTAATAGAGATACTCTGCCTATTGAAACAATATTTAAACACCAAGGCAGTTACCAGTATTTTATCTTAGACATTGCTGTTCCACCTTGTCGGTCTTCCAGCCTACCTATATGCTTGCTCATAATTCAGGTTTTCCTCTCGATCTGTTGCGCTGTGAGAGCCTTCTTGGTTTGGACCCTGCAACTTGCAGCCGAGTTCTAAACAAAAATTACACACTGCTCGTGTCCATGGCTCCTCTCACCAATGAAATCCGGCCCGTGAGCAGCTGCACCCCTCAGGTAAGGAGCCACTTGGAGCATTGCAAGTGTGACTTGCAGGTCACACTTCCTTGTGGTGACCTGAAGAAGAGGTTTACCAGGTTGATGGTGTTATTTCTCAATTTGCGGATGCCAAATATTAAAATCAGTAACTCAGAAAGTAGTTTTGTATTTTATGCTGTTGTAAGCTGTTCAGCTTGTGATATAGAATTGGTATGTTTTACTCATGTGTTATCTAGTGACTTGTGGCACATTGAAGTTTTCTTGATGAATGCAGTATTTTATTTTACTTAAAGATTTTATTTGAGAGAGAACGTGAGTATTAGTGGGGAGAGGGGTAGAAGGAGAGAGAGATTCTCCAGCAGACTCTGCATTGAGCATGGAGCCTAACGCAGGGCTCAGTCTCAGGATCCTGAGATCATGACTTGAGCTGAAACCAAGAGTCAGACGCTAAATCTACTGAGCTACCCAGGTGCCACATTGATGACTGCAGTATTGTATTTTGTTTTTTTTATTTTTTTAAAGATTTTATTTATTTATTTGACACAGAGAGAGAGACAGCTAGAGAGGGAACACAAGCAGGGGAAGTGGGAGAGGGAGAAGCAGGCTCCTGGCTGAGCAGGGAGCCCGATGCGGGGCTCGATCCCAGGACCCTGGGATCATGACCTGAGTCGAAGGACTGCAGTATTTTAAAGAGAATGTTTTAGATGCTCTAGGAAGGAAGCCTGGATTGCCTTCAGGGATAAAGTCAATTTAATTAGGAAAAATAAAATGTCTTAGAAATGGGTTTATGTTCGCTAAATAAGCCGGAAAGGAAAGATTGTGCTTGAAAACTAGAACTGTAGGTATCTCAGAATTGACTTATGAACATTACTGCTCGTCTTTTTAAAAATAAATTCGGTTGTGTATTTGTATACTTAGCAAGGACATTGTGGCCTATACCATTTTCAGAGAGTGGGGATCATGTTGCTGTTCTTCAGTGTTACATCCTGCCTGGTCTCCTAGATGTGTGAGGTTAATGGCGTAGAAGAAAGGAAGGGATCCTTGTACAAGGTTGATTTTAATGCTGTGCTCCCACACCCCCAAATTTGTTCTCTGTTCAGTAGGTGTGGTTATAGGTTGGCATTTACCAACTTTTTAAAAAATAATTCTTCGTGTGCTCCCCCCGCAACCACATATACATACTTCCTCCCATTCTGTAACATGACTTCTAGGCATAGTAGGATTCCATGAACTGAATGAATGGTAAGATGGATGGAAGGTTCGATAGCCCCTTTTGTGAAAAATCTCATGTGATTAATGACAGTAACTAGCACTTTGAAATAGAGCTTATTATATATGACAGGTGCTGTTTTAAACCTTTTTGAACAAGCTTGTAAGCTTGTGTCTTTACAAGGTAGATATTTTATGGCCACATTACAGAAGAGCAAAGTGAGGCACAGAGAGGGTAAATGACCTTCCTTTTTTTATTTTTTTTATTTTTATTTTTTGGTAAATGACCTTCTTAAGATGATATAGCTTAGGGGACAAAGCCAAGATTCAAACCTTGGTGTTCTGCTCCAGAGTCCATTCTCCCAATTGCATAAGACGTGCTTTCTCAGTTCTAGGATAAAATTGAAACTGTTTGAATGGAGCATTTGAAATTTATTTTCATAAGGATAATAGCAATGAACATTTATGTGAGGCAGTAGCTGTTTGTGAGACCATTCTTGGCCCCTTATGAGATTTGGCTGCTTTAGCTAAGTATTACAACTTTCTCTTCCCCGTTTTGTGATCACAGCATATTGGACCAGCTATCCCAGAAGTCAGTTCTGTCTGGTTTAAACTATACATTTACTACATCACTGGGCAAGGACCGCCATCTCTTTTACTGTCCAAAGGTACAAGACTTCGAAAACTGCCAGATATATTTCAGGTACGTTGTGTGAACCGTGTTTCTTTCTTTCTTTTTGAGGAGGGTAGAAATTGTTAAGCGGCATGATAGTGACCTTCTTAAATTTTTTTTTTCTTACATCTCTAAACGCCATTTTATTCATCTTTTATTCATTTTTTCCCCCTAGGGTTATGATCGATTACTCATAACATCTTGGGGTCACGATCCTGGGGTAGTTCCTACGTCAAATGTGCTCACGATGTTGAATGACGCTTTGACACATTCGGCAGTTTTGATTCAGGTACCGTTGCTTTATTTGAAACAACCAATTTTGGATTTTGATTTTGAAGATTATAGTTTGTCTAGCTTTCTGCCGAGTTGCAGTCAGATGTCAGTAACTTAAAATTTGTAAAGCTGAAATGCAAGGGATCAGCTGTGGGTTTTTGTCCTGGCCTTTGTCTGGCAGTGCGGGAATCGCAGAAACAACCTGGACTTTGGAGTTAGACCCAGCCTTGAATTCCAGCTTCCTCTTTTGCTGCCCCTGTGGCTGTACTTACAAGAGCTCTGTTGAGCTAGAATTCACATAGCAGACAATCCACCAATTTACATCGTACCAACTCTGTGGTTTTTAGTGTGGGTGCAGGTATCCACAGCCCTCTCCGTGCTCATTTTAGAACATTTTCATCACCTCAGAAAAGAACTCCTGAACGCTTAGTTCTCACTCTCCTATTCCCCAGCCCTAAACAACGCTGATCTACTTGGCTCTCTCTCTAGAATGCTGATTCCGGGCATTTCACATACATGGAGTTACATAATATGTGGTCTTTTGTCACTGACCTCTTTCACTTTGTAGAGTGTTTTCGAGGCTCATCACATTGTAGTGTATATCAGTCCATCATGAATCAGTACTGCATTCCTTTTTATGGCCAAATAAGAGTCCCTTGTGTGATTAGACCACATTTTGTATTTCCATCCATTGCTGATGGACATTTGGGTTTCCACCTTTTGGCCATTATGAATAATAGTAACCACTGTAATATATAAATGGTCATTTATAGGTTTTTGTGTGGCCGTGCTATCATTTCTTGTCGGTATGTGGCTAGGGGTGGAAATGCTGGATCATATGGTAATTCTATGTGCAACTGTTTAAGGAACTTCCAGACTGTTTTCCAGAGCGGCTACACCATTTTACATTCCCACCAGTGCTTGGTATTACCTGACTTGTTTTATCATAACCCTCCTAGGATGTGAAGCGGTATCTCATTGTGGTTTTGATTTGTATTTTCCTGATGCCTAATGATGGTGAGCCTCTTTTCATGTGCTAATGAGCTGTGTGACATTTTGAAGATACTTCTCTTATACTTAGTTTCCCACCTGTAAAACGGAGATGGCAATATTTACTGTATAGCAACAAAAAGTAATAGTAGCAGCTAATGATGAGATAAGCAGTTTATCGTCTTAGGATTATTGAATGAAATAAGACTGTGTGAAGTGTGCAGCGTGCATTCTGCTTCGTTAGTAGGTTCTCCGTAAAGATTTCATTAATTTATTCAACTAACAATCATATGTGCCATATTCTGTGCTAATTAATGTGGATATACAAATAAGACACAGTCTCTGAGTTTAAGGGATTTAAGTCTGGTGGGAAATGTTGCATAAGCAGTTAGTTTCAGTTTTTTGCAGAGTGAATAGGATTATATATGGTGCAACCATTAGAGAATAGTACCCAGTTCAGCCTTGAGGCAAGGAGAAAGGCTTGGGGGACACTCATCAGAGACAGTGAGACTCAGGCTGAGTATAGAAGGATGATACAGAAGAGAGCCAGGCCAGGCAGAAGGGTTAGCAGGAATAAATCTCTGGGCAGAGATTTGTTTTTTCTTTTTCTCCACTGCTACTTGCTCAGTACCTAGAACAGCGCCCGGCTCAGAGTAGTTTCTCATGAGGGTTGTTGTAGGCAGGCCCTGGAGTGTAATGTACCTTGACAGTTGTGCTACAGGGCTTAGACTGTACCCTGTAGATTGAGAGCAGCCAGTAGAGGGTGCTGAGCAGGGGATTTCTGTGGTCAGTGTGTTTTGGGAAGATCGCTACCCAGGTGTGCTACCCCAACCAGTAGGGTAATAAGAAACCTGAAGCAAGAGGTCCAGTTAGGATTTAGTATAGGAGTCCTGGCAAGAGGTGAGGACAGCCTAGATCAGGGAAGTAGTAATAAGAATTGAAAGGAAAAAATGGATTCAAGAGTTATTACAAATTAAAGTTGGTAGACTTGATCAGATGTCTGAGAAGGATATGAGAAGAGGAAGAGAATGATTCCTGGGGTATTGGCTTGTGAAGGTGGACGAATGGTGATTTCACTACTTGAGAGAATAGAGGAGGAAGAGCCAGTCGATGGGGGTCAGATGATGTGTTGTGTTTGGTGCATGTTGAGTATAAGGTGCCTGTGGGACATTTGGATGGTGGAGCTGTCTAATCGGTAATTGAAAATATTTTGAAATCCAGACAAGAGTCGAATGGGAGACACTGACTTGAGTGTCCGCATCAGCACGTGGTGGCACTTGAAACCATGGTTAGCCTACACGTTAGCCAGGAGGGAGGAACACGGAGCAGGGGTTCATGGTGGGAGATGACGTAATGGAATGGGTTAGGTGTGGGCTTGAGTCCAGTCCGTCCGCCTAAATCCACATCTTGATTCTACCACTTAGTAGGGGTCTCGGGTGAGTTCAGTTATCTTGAATTCCTTCGCCTGCAAACTGGAAGTAATAACAGGTCCTGTCTTTATAAGGTTGTTGAACTTTATGACCGAATCGCATAATCTGCATGAAATGGGTAGAGTCCTGCACTTAGCACACAGGAAGGTCTCCTGAGATGTTCGCTATGCCCTGGCAGTGGTAGGAGAAGCAGACAGAGGAGTTTCAGTGTTGGATACAGTGTTTTGTTTTTGCTCAACAAGAATGCCTCCTTTAGTAAGTGGTATGGAAGAAATTCACCATGCTGGAACTTATAACAAAATTAAGAGTTTGATTAAAGCCATGCTCTCATCATAACAGTCTTGATTAGGGTTTAAATCATAACTGTACCAATGAAGTAGAAGGGAGCTGTCCGAAGAAATATGTTCAAGTTGTTATATGAACTATCTTAATGAGTGCGATTATTCTCTGAAATGATTTTTTTCTTTTATATCGGAGTACTCTGAATTTCAGTAATGTATAGGTTTTTTTGAAAGGGAAAAATGTAGAGATCCCCAGTGTTAACTTAAATTTTCTATTAGAACAACTCTGAATGCACATGAACATTAAGTTCTTCATGCTTATTATTCTTACACCAAAACAAATTTAGGGATTTAAATACAAAAATACACTTTAAAACTAACAGAATTCAAATGAACATTAATTGAATGCAATGGCTAAAACTAAATTATTATGTGTAGCATGGGAGTGAAGTGGTTAGATTTTTCTTAATTTTTGAATTGATAGAACCTTCACATGATTCAGAAATAAAACACTATTAAAAGATGCACAAAGTATCACTGCACTTCTAGCACTATCTGCCCCATTCTCCTCATTTCTCCTCTAAATCAGATACATTTGTTAGTTTCTACTCTAGCTGTCTAGAATTTCTTATGCATGCGCGAGCCAGTGCACAGTGCCATCCCCATGCTTTTTTCACTTAGCAAGTGGAGACCTTTCTATTTCATTTCGGAGGGAGCTTCCTCTTTTTTCTCTTTTTTTCTGCAGCTGCCTTGAGAATACATCCATTAATTTATTTAACCCTTATTGAGGGGCTTATATAATTATATAATTTTGAATATGTGTCACGGACTGCAGGTTTTTGAGTTTTGCATTCCGAGTTCATGGTGCACCAGGTGATTGATGATGGGATTCTTTTACCACCGTCCTCTCTCAGAACTACAGCTAACCCTTGCACGAGTGTGCTTGATTTCAGTCTTCGCTTGTCTCATACCTCATGTACCTGTTAAATTTGCCTCTTTGTTTTTCATTAGCCATATGCTCCATTGGAGATACGTGGCCTTGTAAGTTAGTATGCACTTAAGATGGTCTTCGCTTGCTGGAGAGAAAAAAAACTGTTGAGAACTTTTTAATGGAATATTAATGTAGGATCTACCGTCACATGGCGTAGTCTCATTTATTGTTTGATTATCTGTTTGTTCATGGAAATACAGGCTTCTTGTATACCTTTCAACTGTGTTTCTTCATGTTTAGGGACACGGTTTGCATGGGATAGGAGAAACTGTCCACATACCATTTCCATTTGATGAAACAGAACTACAAGGAGGTATCTTACTTTTGAATTATATCTGTTTGACCTCTTTATCATTAATCTTTGTCAATAGTTTGGTAGAAAACATAGTAGGAAGTGAATTCTTAAAATTTTTAAGTTCTAGGGTCTTAACATGCTGCTTTTAAAGAGTATTAGCAAAGATGGGGGTGCCTGGGTGGTTCAGATGGTTAAGTGTCTGCCTTCGGCTCAGGTCATGAACCCAGGGTCCTGGGATCGAGTCCTGCATCTGGCTTCTTGGGAGCCTGCTTCTCTCTCTCTCTCTCATGAATAAATAAATAAAATCCTAAAAAAAAGTTACCTGATTAAAACTGATGTATATTCATATAGCACTTGTATTTCCCACTTCATGTAAAACTGCTGTTCTATAATCTTACGTTTCTGGTTCTTAAAGAAGAGCCTTATTTATTTATTTATTTATTTATTTATTTATTTATTTATTTAATTAATTAATTATTTGACAGAGAGAGACACAGCGAAAGAGGGAACACAAGTAGGGGGAGAGGGAGAGGGAGAAGCAGACTCCCAGCTGAGCAGGGAGCCCGATGTGGGGCTCGATTCCAGGACCCTGGGATCATGACCTGAGCCGAAGGCAGACGCTTAATGACTGATCCACCCAGGCGCCCCAAAGAAGAGCCACATTGCTTGAATATTTAGAGAGCCGTGAATGGTTCAAGTAATCTAACTTAGGTTGATTTATGTAAGAACTTAATGTTCTTCCAAAATGATGGTCACCACTCTCCCTGACTCCCTCCAAAGTAGGGAAAAAGGAATGTTTTTAAAATATTTTTTTCCTCTTCACATAGCTAGACTGCAGAAGCCTTGCGTTTGAAATTCAGTTCTCTCTTTTGCCTGTTGTGAATAAATGTGCATGAAATTTGGAGATGAATTTTCTCTTCCAAAAAACAGCCTCTTTTTCAGAAATAAGTACTTCTCTGCAATTAAACTTTGCTATTTAATCCTTTGACACTTTATAGATTCTGTGGGAAAAATATTTGTTCACCTGAAGATACAGGCTAGGGACAGTAGGATCTTAAAATTTATAAAATCTCAAAAACTGGGCGCCTGGGTGGCTCAGTTGGTTGAGCGACTGCCTTCGGCTCGGGTCATGATCCTGGAGTCCCTGGATCGAGTCCCGCATCGGACTCCCTGCTCGGCAGGGAGTCTGCTTCTCCCTCTGACCCTCCTCCCTCTCATGCTCTCTGTATCTCATTCTCTCTGTCTCAAATAAATAAATAAAATCTTTAAAAAAAAAAAAAAAAAAAAAAAAAAAAAAAAAAAATCTCAAAAACTGATTAATAGATCTCTTGCCTTGGGAGATTATTGTGTGAATTATAAAGGAAAGGAATCTTCGCTTTTGAGTATAATGCATTTTTCTGTTTATAAGTTCACCTATTTATGAGGACTTGCACTAAAATTTAAATAATTTACTAAGGATATAATTTGAAGTGCATTTTTAGCTTTAGTTTCAATAAGAATAATTTTACTTTTAAAAATTTCTCAAAAATATGGTGTGTATTTAATACATTTCCTAGCAGAAGGCCAACAAGTAAGCATTTGAGGCAGAATAGAACCACAAAGAGAAGCCTAGAGAATTTGCCCCCGACTGGTCCTATTTGCTTGCTTAGCAGTTAATTTGTTTTGATACAATAAATGCCTCCTGAAGGCTGTAAATAATACGGGTACACCATCCTTTCACATTCACAGGTAGTTCTTTGTGATAGATGAAAGTATAAAAGTAGTTCTAAGAATTGTTTAATAAAAGTATGTTTACATTTTTGATGTTGTGTTATAATAATGTGATGTCAATCTTTGTCCTTAGAGTTTACTCGTGTCAATATGGGTGTTCATAAAGCATTGCAAATATTAAGGAACAAAGTGGACTTGCAGCATTTTTGTGGATATGTCACCATGTTGAATGCTTCTAGCCAACTTGCAAGCAGAAAACTCAGTGACGCTTCTGATGAGCGAGGTCAGCCAACAGTCGGGTTCTTTGAATTAAGATCATTGTATGGGGTATATCGCAGTCTTAACACTTAAGAAGCAGGGAGACTTTTGTGGGGATGTTGAATTATTTGATACTTGATATTTTTTCACTAGGGTGAGAAAATATTCTGTGACATCATTTGGACAAGTATCAGTTGTTCGGATGGAGAAAATACTAGGTGCCCAGCTAAATGGGTGCTGGCCTGGGGCTGGAGTACAGAATGACTGTGGGTTGTTATTAGCCCTTTACTGCCATCTCCATTTCTGTGGGCTTTCAGTTAAGTTCTTTGTGGAATGATGGCTTCAGAACCTCAGTCTCTGTCTAAAAATGTTCCTGAAGTAGAACGAACAGTTTTTCCGGTTGAACCTTTCTCTGTAGAAGGTACCACTGTTCCAGGAACCCCGGCCTAGAATCTTATCTTTGTCTCTTCCTTCTTGTGCCACGCTGTCCATTTAGTTTCCGCGTTCTGTGGATTAGTCCTTAGAAATGTCTCTCATATCCTGTCTTCCCTTCTCTCCTTTTTAAATTCACCGTGACTGTCATGCTAGTCTGTGTCCCTTTCTTGCTCATTACCCTTCCTGGCCTCATTCTTCTTTCTGTCTCCAGCACGGCCTACATGTTGACAACAGCTGATTTTCCTTTCTCTTTTTAATTAAACAATGTATTTTCACATCACCTTCTCCTGCTTACTGATTGTTTCTGCTTTGGCAGAATTTTGGCTTGTAGGCGGCTTTGGTGGCCGAGGTGCCAGCTCTGGCCCATGACTCTAGGAAACCTTTCAGTTCAGACATTTGTCATTGGTTGATGCTGATTCCCTGAGCCTCTTAGCGTGAAATCCTGAGTAAATATGATTGATTGCTCGCCATCCAGTGCATTGGATTGGCTCCCTTTGAGTTAAATATCCAGCCCTAGTTCTTTACCTTTGGCCGAGGATCTGAGTAAATTTTAACAGTTGGGTGCCACGTATCACAGGGCATTTTCCAAACAGGGGGTATGGGTTAGGCAGTCATTTCAAAACATGGCTGCTGCAGTCATGTTTTCTTTCTTTCGTCCCACAAACATTTATGGAGTACCCGCTTAGATGCTGAAAGGATTGAAATTACTAAGACCTAAGGAATAAAAAAAACCCTAGCAAGGGCGACAAGCCAGTGAATCAGCTTGCTGTGTAGTGTTAAAAGTCTGTGATAGAGCTTGGCATCAGCTTAATGTGCTACCATGGGACAGAGAAGGTGTATCTCAGCCCAACTGAGCTATCAGAGAAGGCTTCTTAGAGAAGGTAAAGTTTGAACTCAATTTTGAAAAGTGAGGATTTGGGTATATAAAAGACGTTTGTTTATTTGGAGGGTAGCAGCCTTTCAGGCAGAGAGAATCAGGCAATAGAGCAGCTCATCTTGGCCAAAAGAAAGAATTTGTTGGAAAATAGTAGAAAATGAGAGTAGAGAAATAAGTAAGGTCAGGAGATCTTGGAGGATCTTATGTGCTAGAAGATAGGAAGAGTCCAAGAATTTTGAAGAGGAATGACATAATCTGACTGCATGTTTCCATGGGGATGGAAGCAACTTCAGTAATGATCTAAGTGAAAGTCTGAACTTGAGTTCTGCCTTTTGAGTTATTTCCTTGGGCCAGGGTTTCACCACTTTGGCACTATTTACATTCTGAGCTGGATAATTCCTTGTTGTGGGGGCCTGTCCCGTGCAGTATAACATGTTTAGCATCCCTAGATATCAGTAGCATCCCTATCCCCATTCATGACCTTTGCATCAGTCTCCAAACATTGTCAGAGGTCTCTTGGGGGACAGAATTGCCCCCTAGTTGGGAACAGTTGCTTTAGGCTGAAGACCCTTCGTTCTCCATTGTCATTCTTGTTGCTGGAAGTCTTCTCTTCCGTTAGGGCTGATGGACGACTTGTGCCAACTATGAGAATCCTAATACTGTGTATGTCCTCTCATTGCAAGGAGAACCTGATTTGGCTTCTGGCTCAGACGTAAATGGGAGTACAGAGTCTTTTGAAATGGTCATTGAAGAAGCAGCTATAGACTCGGCAGCAAAACAAAACTCTGGTAAGGCTTTAAGAATTATTTGCAGTTTTAGACTAGTCTCTGAGATTTAATAACTCCTCTGTTAAATCATTTGGATGTCATTTGTCTGTTCTGATTATCCATAACGGACTTTTTAATAAGTATTTACTAGGAAACTTGTTTATATATTTAGAATAACAATGAAAGTGTTACAAAAATATGACCTGAGAACAATGACTTCAGTTTCAATTTTCCTGTGTTAAATTCTTTCATCTTGTCGATGTCTTGCAGTGTCTTTTTTTTTTTGTAAAAGGCCATTTTGAGCATCTGGTGAAAGCTATGTACCTTCTCCCCAGAAGCATGTACATACTCAATAAAGATTCTTTCCTGTTGCAGAGATTCTCTGACCCCCTCTGAATCCTCTCCCCTGCTAATAAGCCCATTGGTGGACCACAGGGGTGGGAGGAATCTGAAAATTTCTGGACGTCCGTTAAGAAACCCTGGTCAGTCATAATATATGTAAACACATACGTGATTAATTAACTATATATCGTATTGTAGTTGCCACAACAGAAGCGGATTGGGTTCCTCTCGAGCTGTACTTTGGAATTCCATTGTTTAGTTCTGAATTAAATCGGAAAGTTTGTAGAAAAATTGCTACACATGGCCTTTGCAGAAAAGAGAGGTAAGGGTTTATGTTCATTGTCATCTTTCCATCTGTGAGACCTTTAGGCTGTCAGTTGCCACATCTTATTTTCTTTTATTTCACACAGGAGCATAGAAATTGCCTTGTGTTTATTCGTTGATTGAATAAAGATTGCTAGTTTAAGGGTTTACTATATTTTTCAAAATTAAACTTCAGCATCTCAAAAATTTGACACATGCAAACATTGGGGGCACATATTTTGGTTAATTTTAATTATGTTAACTTAGTTACCAAGATTTGGTAAGAGTGTGATAAACTTAGCGTGCTTATACGAGGTTATGCCTAGTGTTTGTAATGTGTACGTGTTTGTAGAACATTTCCCTTGTGCCCTTCTGTCCCTCTGAGCAAACACACACTCAAGTTATGTCATGTAAATAGCGATTATCTCTTTTGTTGGAATTATAGCTGAATTTCTAAATTTTCTTCAGTTTCCACATTTTCTAAAATGAGCAGATATTACTTATCAGAGGTGACATGGAAGTTTTATCTCACATGCCGACTCTGAGCCATTGGGAACCATTGCTAAGAGGCAGTGTTGTAAAAGTTTTGTGACTGTTGAGCAGAGAGGAATCTCCCTGAATCTGATTGTCGTGGCAGGGCTGCTGGGAGAGCTGATGTCCACAGGTCTCCTTGACTTCTTCATTTAAGAAAACAGAGTTGGATAATAAGTAATTCATTCAGTTGGCTTAATATACTTTATCAGAAGATTAAAAGTACTCAGTTGACACATAATTTCAGTAATTCTCTGTAAGTCACCTACATGAGTAAAAAAAGTAGGAATACTATACAGCTTTAAAGATTGCCACCGTAATTGTTACCAGTTTCCATATTTGAAAAATATTTGATTTCAGTGGGTTGATGTATAGTAAATCTGTCAGACTTTTTATCAGCATGTATTTTAAAATTAATTTGGGTATTTGAAGTTTGTATCATAATTGTCATTCCTCCTTGAGTTTTCATTTTAAAAGTTCTCTTTCATTTAACATTTATATTTGCTAATAGTATAAGCTTTTTCTAACAGTAACTTCTCAGTTTTGGTTTTATACATGATTTTTTATTTCAAAATGGTCTTTTTAGGCACTATTAACTCCCAGTTTTAATAATATTAAAACTGGCAGAGATTTCATTGACGAGAACCATTGAAATTTTAAGAAAATTTTTATGTGATTAATCAGAATGTATTTACATATATAAATGCATTTAAGATGCTGAAATTAAACTCTTGTGAGATATTCGTTCTTGTCATATTTGTTTTAAACTTTTTACCCCTGTTTTCCAGCCTTCAGAACCTCTTACATTCCAGTAGAAAACTCTCTCTACAAGTCCTTAACTTTGTTCACTCATTCCAGGTAACAAAACAAAAAATCCAAATGGTGTTTGCATAGAGCTTTATAGGATTCAGAACACTTCCGTGTTTATCTTGGGCCTCCGCAGTAATGAAATAAGCATTAATTTTAATTGATAAATAAAGATGTTGAGATTTAGGAAGTTCATTTTCTTGCACATGATTTACTGGCCGGGTGAAGGGGGTCTAAAGCTGGAACTCTTTGTTCTGTGTCAGTGCTTTATTCAGTAGAAATGTGGTAAGCATCTACCATGGGCCACGTACCATGCTAGGTGCTGGTTCCTGGGTACGATACTGTTCCCTTAACTGCAGTGATTCTCGGTTGCTGACAGGGAGATCTTTGTAGCGCAAGCCAGTGCTTTAGACCTTTTGTCTTCCCCCTTCCCCCAGGGAAAGAAAGGATACTCTGTAGACTTGATTTGTAGATGAACTTTTTTTTTGGACTGGAGTATTTCTGTTCAGAATATCTGATCCAGTGTTATAAAATCAGTAGTTTGGAGTTTTGTTTCATTTATTTTTTCAATAAATACTTGGGTCTGCTCTATGCCCGACCCTTTACTATGTGCCGGGGAAGAAGTGCTGTCCAAAACACTAGTGGAGCTTATAATGATGTTTGAGACAGTAAATAGCCAAGTAAACGTTGAATTATGTAAGTAATTAAAGATTTCAGTAAGCACTTTGAAGGAGCCAGACTCCTTGGAATCTGATGGAATTCAAAGGGAGACCTGATTTAAATGGACAGAGATGATATATAAACTGAAACTTCTAAGGGATGGAAAGGAGTATGCCATGCAGGGCTTAGTAGGAGCAAAGGTCCTGGGTTGGGAAAACATTCTGTGTACAAGGAAACGAAAGAAGGCTGGTGTGGCGGAAGCCTCATGAAAGTTGGGGGGTTGGCGAGAGGTGAGGATGAAGAGTAGGGGAGGGCAGGGCCTTCTAGAGTATGGTAAACAATTTGTATTTTATGTTGGAGTGCAAAGAGAAATTATTAAAGACTTTTAAACAGGAATGACATTATTTCTGATCTACTGTTTTAAAAGATTAATTACTGTTTGGAGAGCAGATTAAAAAGGGACAAGCATAGAAGCAAGACCAGTTCAGAGACCATGTGAGAGTTGTTGGTAGCTGAGCTCCCTTTTGAATTAAAAGTACCCCCAAATTTTGCATGTATCCATAATAAAAGTTTATTATCCGTATGTACTGTTATATCAATAAATTGTATATATTATAAAACATACACAAAAATAGAAATTTTGTTAAGGATGCAGTAATCAATACGGGATTTCTAAAATTTTTATAGTCCCATACCCCACTTTGGAGACCACTGGCCTCGACTATGGTGGTGGGCTATGGTGAATGAATAAAGTAATTTGGGATACATGTTGGAGGTAGATTGCTAGAACCTGGCGGTTAATTCAATGTGAGGAAAAGACTGAGGGTGAAAGGAAGGGAGGAGTCAAGCATGATTCTCCAGTTTCTGGACTAGCTCGGTGTGTAGAGTAGGGGGGACAGGGGAGGAGCTTGGAGAATGAAGGTTAGGGACGCGGTAGGTGTGGAGTGGATGGTGAAACACTCAAGAGCCGATGCCAGATAGGTGGGTGTGTGAGCTTGGAGTCCTGGGGAAAGGTCTGTGCTAAATATGAGAATCTGAGAGCCCAGGAAGCCCATGGAGTGTTCTGGTGCTTGATGCTATGTGAGGGGTTTTTAGAGATTAGGTCTAAGAATGAACGTTTGTCTTCTCTTACAGTCTCATGGCCCATCATTTCTATTTATTTCTAAGCACTTGAAGTCTGACTTGTATTAGTCATTATCGCATGCGGTGATACCCCGCCACTGATTATCTCGGCGTCTGTGAGGTAGATCTTTGCGTCTTCCGCAGTGCCTTGCATTCCATAAACATTTCTTGGGTCGTCAAAGTCCGTATTTATAATGAGCTGTATGAAGTGGTTTGGTCAAGTGTTGGCTATAGGATTTTTCTCCTGTTCCTTGGTCTTTTAGGAAGGTGCTTCAACCCTGGATGTTCCCACGGAGGCCAGCTTCTCCAGCGTGCTCTCACAGCCCTCCTGCGCTGAGATGGGAGTTCCACTTCCTGCAAAGAACTTAATATTTAAAGATGGCGTCTTGTCAGAATGGAGGGGACGGTCACCTTCTTCGCTTCTTATTGCTAATCTCCATTTGCAATAATTTGGTTCCACCATTTGTTGCTCACACTTCTGCCTTTTTTCTTTCTTAACGTTAGCTTTATGGTGCCAGCCACTAAAAAGCATCGTGCTGCCGCAGTGCAATTCACACTTCACCGACGTAAAAGGTTGGGGAACACGTTCGCGTTTTCTGAAGTTCTCCTCATTATTGCACCTCCTAACGCAACAAAGAGCTTTTTAGCAGCCCGCACTGTATTTTTTACCTTGAGACAATCTGCATTTCTTTTATAAGACTGAGGATATATACTTTATAGGCTTTATGATGACTGTTATGTTTATAAGCAGTCACTATGAATATTGCAGTGGTAATTTTATATGTTAGTTTATCAAACATAAATCTTGTTTAATTTTATATTTTGTTACCTGCTCTTTAGGGGATCACGGGAAGAGTCGGAACTCTTCCTCTGAAAAGGCTTCTTGGTACTTAAAGTAGCAAAACTATAAAACAATAAACATCCAGTTTCGAGAGATGATATGATGGGGCATTAAGAATTTCTGTGGATGTCTGTAAATTATGTATATGAGTTGAACATTGTCGACGGTATGTAAATCAGCATAGTTATGTACAACTTAACCTTGATTTATAAGGTCTTAACACCAACTATGACTATACATTGACATCTCCTGAGAAGCTTTGGAAAACATTCTATTTTTAAACCGACGTTTATATGTGGACTTCTGTTGTCATTCACTTTGGGCTTTACATTTTCAGAGTCTTTATGGGAAAGTAGAACTTATTTTCCACTCTTGTAATTGTGGCTGCTGTGTGTTTTCACCCAGACTGGCATTTTGTTTAGTAGCTTTACCAGTGAATTGTTATGAAATCGAATTTGATGTTTTGAAACCAAGGATTGTGATTTTAGGTTAGAATTACATATTAGGGGCATTAAGGCTATGTCTTCTGATCAAAAACACTTTGGTGATAAACCTACTTTGAAGACATTCTTAGGCAATCTGGATCTTAAATTTATGTGAATCGTTTTGGAGGAACTGATAAAGAAAAGTTGAGTAATTTCAAAATGTTTCTTGAGTCACTGATTCTTTTAGATCTCAAATGGTAATTAGAATAATTGGAATCACTTTCTAGATTTTCTAAGTTACCTTCCTTGGGAAGTTTGTGCAGTGTTACAAGTTTAGTGTAGCTCTTTTCATAGGATAATGGTTTGCTCATTTAAAACTGTAACCAAACTAACTGGTCAGACAACATATATCTAAAACACTTACAGCATTAGAAAATTTGGGAATGTTAGAACCTAAACATTTTTGCTGATAATTTTTGTTATTTATAGAACTGGTATTTGTGTATTTAACATAGTTCTGGAAATACATGCCTTTCCTAAAACTGTTAACAGAACCATGCATTCAGTACCATGGCCTACCTGTAGAATTGAGTATCTCAGAGCAGGTCACTGTGGTGCACAACTCAGTGCTGTGTTTTGGGGTAAGTGCAGTAACCTTTCCTTTTCTACTTTGTCTTATATGAGGTAGAAATCAAGTGTATGTTATAAATGTTTGTCTTATTATAAAAGGAAAAATACATACCAATATTAAAATAATTTCTTACGACTGTGAATCACCCATTTATTTTTCCAATAATTGATACTGTACATTCCTAGTGCTATTAGGTATGTATGTAACTTTTACAGTTTTTCAATAGAAAGTTGTAAGTATTTCACTTGATCAGGGCTCTTTAATCTCATTTTCATTTGCTTTGTTTATATCAACTGTAGTTGTTTTATTTATTCCTGTATTAACAATCTAAGCCTACTGTAATGACATGTACACTAATAAAGAATGGAATAATTAGTAGTTGTTGGCAGTGAACCCAGTTGGTAGTGAATTGAAAACTTAAAATATGGGAGTGATTTGCTGCTATATTTCCTTCGAGAGATAATGGAGGAAGAATTAGAACCTAATAGTGATCATGAATTTTAGGGAAAGTACTGGAAAAACAGGTGGAGAACTCTGGTTTCTCCCATGAATGAGGAAAGGTTCTGATTCCCAGTTGAAAACCTCTCGTACTTTTAAGGAGGGAGAATCTGCTTTTTCGAGCTGTTAGTAAAATGTGAAAGCTGCTTTTGTGCTTTGCTTTATGAATTTGGCTTTGTTTCATCCATATGTTAACTCATGGGAAGATGCATCTCCTAATCCTACAAGTGTTGATCCAGTTCAACAAAACGTTAAATTTTAAGTGTAGACTTCATTTGCCAAAGAAGACTTATGAAAGAATTTTAACGTAATTTCATTTGGCTTTGTGCTACCTCCCCTTTCTTTTCTCCCCTTAATGTGCTTAAACCATGGGAAACATTCATTAAAAACCAAGGGAAAAATACCAGAAAGGGCACAGAATTTGGTATGGTACAGTTTCACCTCTCAGGTGGGTCTAAAGAAATGCAACTTTAGGTCATTTAAAAACATATCTGATTTTCTCGATTCCTTTCATTCTTTCATTTTAAATATGTAATCAGATGATTTTGTATTCGTTATTGGGAATAGCAGTTTCTTTTACTTAATGTTGTCAGTCTTCTCTGCCATTCATGTTTCTATTTTATGTTCAGTGTTTCAAATACAGTTTGTATTTAAAGATTTTCAAGTACCAAAACTCTGTAACTGAGTACAGTGGATTGTTTTCTGGTATGATGTTAATATTCTGGAACAAAATGTATAAAGTGTTGTCAATTTGATTATTGACACATATAATATGTTTACAAATAAACTGTGGTGTTGATTAAATTACTGTGAAAATGTGTATATAATCTGTAAGTCCCTTTCTTAATATTAAATACAACCGTGCTTTCAGTGCTGTGGCTTTCCTATACTTTTCTTTAATGACCTTTTCATTTCAGATTTCTAGGAAAGTTGTAAAGATAGTCCAGAGATGTTTCCTATACCCTTCCCCAAGCTTCCCCTAATGTTACCACCTTATAAACTATGGCCTATCTGTCAAAACTCAGAAATTAACCTTAGGACAGTACTATTTACTATACTGTAGACTTTTTTTGGTGTTTCTCTGTTTTCCACTAATGTCCTTCTGCTGTTCCAGAATCCAGTCCAGGACACCACATTGCATTTATTTAGTCATTGATGCCTCCTTTGTCTCTTCCAGTCTCTGACAGTTTCTTAGTCTGTCATGACCTCAACACTATGAAGAGTACTGGTTATTTTGTAGAATGTTCCTTAATAAATGGGTTTGTCTGATGTTTTCTTGCGATTAGATTTGAGGTTATGCTTTATCAGGAAGGATACACAGAGGTGATGTGCCCTTCTACACATCACAGGGTACATGATGTCAGTAGGCATTACTGGTGATATTCCTTCATTGGCTTAGTTGGTGTCTGCTAGGTATTTCTACTGTAAAGTATTTTCCCACTGAATTACTAGGTCTAGCCCATAGTCAAGGGGAGGAGGGTAGTATCTATATATATTATTTAGGATTTTTCTTAAAGTTTGTTCCTCTTTCCTATTTATTTGATCCTTTGTTTATATTAGTATGTGATCATGGCTATTTATTTTATACTTTAGGTTAAAGTCTAATAGTGTAAATGGTTTCAACTTAGGCTTTTGGGAACTCTTTGAGGTTGACTCCTAAATTCTTTTGATGTGCCTTCATTTTTTTTTTTTTAAGACCATATTTTTACTTTCTAGCAATGCCAAGTATTACCTGGATGCAGGACCTAGAATTAGCTGTTTCTCCAAGAAGCCCTGGTTGCTTTCATTGGAGACTGGTATGTAGATACCAAGATCTGGGTGTTGGGTGTGCTCAGTGCCTTTTCTGTGAAATGTGCTCAGAGATACTAATAGGCATACTAACCAATATGTAGTACACATCTCTGTAAGTATTTCTAGGTTTATATATATGTATATTAAACATTCAGTATTACTCACTGAACCAGCACTGCAAGGTTCATTCTAGTTTCGCCTCTGTGTTCATTTGTAACTTCTTTCTCTGAGAGTGAGAACCCTGGCTTCTTTATCTACAATTTACTTGCTTATTTGTTGAACCTTAGAATACTAATAAAGTGGTTTCAGAATAGTTAAGTTGTACCCCTGTGAGAAAAATGGCCCAACTGGCGTACAGTGTTCAAGCACTTGTTTTGTCCTGAGCCTTACACTAGCTACTCCAAGCACCATTTTCCAAAGTAACGTAGTTCAGCTCCCTTTATGTCCCACTTCCTTGGTTAGGTTATGTCAGACATTTGTAAAACAGATTCGCTTGTCACGCTGTGCCTTCCATCTGGGGTCTCTTACATCTCGGTTGAGTTTTTCATACCATAAAATTTGCTCTATATAGGCTTTGACAGATGCATGGTATGTTCCTACCATCGCAGGACTATATAGAACAGTCCCATCACCCTAAAAATTCCTTTTTTACTCACCCCCCCCGACCCCTCACAACCACTTACCTGTTTTCCATTCCTATAATTTTGGTTTTCTGGAATGTCCCAGAAATGGTGGGATTGTGCAATTTGTAGCTTTTTAAATCTAGCCTCTTGCAATGCAGAATGCATTTTAAATTCATGTTGTTGTGTGAATCAGTAGCTCATCCTTTCTCTTGCTGAGTACTTCGTTGTATGGTTGTATCAAGGTTTGTTTATCATTTAATGGTCACGTGCAGGTTTGTAATATAATTCGTTTTGCTGGGAGTGGGATTGCTGACTCATTTGGTAAGTGTATATTTAACTTTATAAGACACTGCCACACTGTCTTCCCAAATGACTGCCATTTTGCATCCCCCCAGCAGTGAAGCAGAGTTTCTGTTGCAGTGGTAACTCTCTGTGGCTGAAATAGTCATTGCCTGATGAAAAATGATGTTGAGCACTGTCTTTTCATATGCTTATTTGCCACCCATATATTTTGGCTGAAGTGCCTACTCAGATCTGTTGTCCACATTTTAAAAGTTGGGTTTTATTGGGGCTCCTGGGTGGCTCAGTCTGTTAAGCTTCTGCCTTTGGCTCAGGTCATGATCCCAGTGTCCTGGGATCGAGCCCCGCATCGGGCTCCCCCCTTAGTGGGGAGCTTGCTTTCTCCCTCCCCCTTGGCACCCCCAGCTCCCACTTGTGCTCTCTGTCGCTCTGCACTCTCTCTCCAATAAATAAAATCTTTTAAAAACAAATAAATAAATAAAAATTGGGTTTTATTGCTGAGCTTTAAGAGTTCCATAAATTATTCTAAATACAACTCCTTTGTTAGATCCGGGTTTCGCAAATATTTTCTCCCAATCTGACTTGTCCTTTCACTCTCTTAATAGTGTCTATTAAAGAACAAAAGTTCTTAATTTCTGTGGAATCTATTTGTTTTAATGGGTTGTACTTTTGATGCGGTTACCTAAAAAATGCATCACAAATCCAAGGTCATGCAAATTTTTCCTCTGAAAGTTTTACAGTTTTATGTGTAGGTCTTGGACACATGTCGAGCTAATTTTAATGTATGGGGTGAGATTTATGTCGAGGCTTGTTCTTGCATATGGACATGCAGTTGATAGAGTACCATTTCTTGAGAAGACTCTCTTTTCCTCATTGAATTGTCATTACACCTTTATCAAAATCAGTTGATAAACCTGTAGAGAAAAGGTAGATTGGCGGTTCTCTAAGGTGAAGATGGGGAGCGAGTGCAAATGGGCATACATCATTTTGAAGTGCTGGAAATGTCCCCCCAAAATAATTGTATTGTACACTTAAATGAAACAAGTGAATTTTATCATGTAAGTTGTCCTTCAATAAAGCAGTTTTAAAATATATATATATCAGTTGACATTTGTGTGGGTTGTATTTCTGGGCTCCTTCTTCTGTTCCCTTGAGCAGTGTCTCTGTCCTTTGAATACCACACTGAAATTGCATAGTCTTCCCAACTTTGTTCCTTTTTTTTTTGAGAATTGAATTTATTTTGACTCCTTGGTTCCTTTGCCTTTCCATATAAATTTTAGAATCAGCTTGTCAATATCTACACACAAGCTTTGCAGAGATTTTAATCAAAGTTATATTAAATCTATAAATCAAACAATTGACACCCTAACAAATACCTCTCCATTTATTTATAACTTTTGGGGTGGGTGGGCACTGTTTTGTAGTTTCAGCATACATAAACTACATGTTTTGTTAGATTTCTTTATAAGTACTTCATTTTTGTGTGCTTTTGGAAATTTTTTAAGATTTCATGTTGAAATTATTCATTGCTTGTATATAGGGCTATGACTGACTTAGATGTTTTGGTTTTGCTAGCTCACTTAGTGAAATTTTTAGTAGATTCTTGGAGATTTTCAACATAGATGATTATATGGTCTCTGAATAAAAACATTTTATTCTTTCTAATCTGTATGCCTTTTCTTTTTCTTGCATTATTTCACTGACCAAACTACCAGTATAATATTGAATTAGAGTTATGAGAACAGACATCCTTGCTGTGTTCCCCCATCTTAGGGGAAAAATATTCAGTCTCTATTAAGTATGACGTTAGCTATAGATTTTTAAATGTCATGATGACCGTTAGGTTAAAGAAGTTCCCTTCCACTTACTGAAGTGTTGTTTTTTTTTTTTTTATCATGACTGGGTGTTGGATTTTGTCTTTGTTTTCATTGTATTCAATGAGATGATTATATGGTTTATTTTTATTTAGACTCAATATGGTGAATTACACGGATTTTTTTAAAGATTTTATTTATTTATTTGATAGAGAGCACAAGCAGGGGGAGTGGCAGGCAGAGGGAGAGGGAGAAGCAACCTCCCTGCTGAGCAGGACCCTGCTGTGGGACTCAGTCCCACGACCCCAGGATCATGATCTGAGCCAAAGGCAGATGCTTAACTTGATAGCCAGCCAGGGGCCCCCATTGATTAGTTTTTGAATCTTTAATCAACCTTGTGTTCTTGGTATGAATTCAACTGGGTCACAGTGGATTATATTATCTACTGATGGATTTGTTTGGCTAATATTGAGTATTTTTATGTCCGTATTCCTGAAGATCCTAATTCGTGGTGGTCTAATATCTTGGTCTGGTTTTGGTAGAATTTGCTAGTAAAACTATCTGGGCCTAAAGTTCTCTTTTTGGAAGATTTTGAACTACAAGTTTAATTTCTTTCATAGATACAGTTAACTATTTTTTTGGGTGAGTGAGTTTTGGAAGTTTGGGTCTTTCGAGGAGTTGGTCCATTTCATCTAAATTATTGAGTTTATGGGCATTTATTGTACGTAGTACAGGCATATCTCATTTTATTGCTCTCCACTTTATTGTTTCATAGATAATTACATTTTTTACAAATGGGAGGTTTGTGGCAACTCTGTGTCGAGAAAGTTATCGGCACCATTTTTCCAAAACCATTTACCCACTTTGTGTCTCTGTGTCATATTTTGGTAATTCTCTCAGTATTTCAAATTTTCTTACATTTGTGATGGTGATCTGTGATCAGCGGTTACAACTCACTGACAGCTCAGATGATGGATGGCTAGCATTTTTTAACAACAAAGCTTTTTTTTTAAATTAAGGTATGTACATTGTTTTTTAGATAGTGCTATTGCAAACTTAATCGTCTCCACTACGACCCAGCAATTGCACTACTAGGTATTTACCCCAAAGATACAAATGTAGTGATCTGAAGGGGCACCTGCACCCCAATGTTTATAACATCAATGTCCACAATAGCCAAACTGTGGAAAGAGCCAAGATGTCCATCGATAGATGAATGGATAAAGAAGATGTGATATATATATATATATACACACACACACACACAATGGACTATTACGCAGCCATCAAAAAGGGTGAATACTCACCATTTACATTGACTTGGATGGAACTGGAGGGCATTATGCTGAGCGAAATAAGTCAATCAGAGAAAAACAATTATGGTTTCGCTCATATGTGGAATAGAAGAAACAGGGCAGAGGACCCTAGGGGAAGGGAGGGAAACAGAATGGGAAGTAATCAGAGAGGGAGAAGAACCATGAGAGACTCTTAACTATAGGAAACAAACTGAGGGTTGCTGGGGGGGGGCGGGTGGGAAGATGGGGTAATTGGGTAATGGACATTAAGGAGGGCACGTGATGTGATGAGCACTGGGTGTTCTATGAAACTGATAAATTATTGAACACTACATCTGAAACTAATGATGTACTATAAGTTGGCTAATTGAATTTAAATTAAAAAAAATTGGAGGGCATGTACTGCATGGAGCACTGGGTGTTCTATGAAAACAATGAATCGTGGATCACTACATCAAAAACTAATGATGTATGGTGACTAACATAATAAAATAAAATTTAAAAAAATTGTCTCCAGTGTAATGTAGACATAAGTGCACTGGGAAACCAAAAACTTCATTTGACATTATAGTATGACACTTCATTGCAGTGGTCTGGAACCAACCTGCAATATCTCCAAGGTATGCCTCTATTCCCTTGTTGTCCTTTTAGTCAGTGGGATCAGAATAAGAAAAGAAAAAGATGAAGTGAGGTAAATTCCAAAGAGAAAATGTTTGAGAATTGTCCAGAACAGATGAATCCAGAGGTACAGAAATCCAATGCATATCAATAATGAATTTAGGAAACAATTCAATCACATCACAAAAGTACTTAGAGAAAATGTTAGCCTACATTGTGAATCCAGCAAAACTATCAACAACAAAGGTAAAAAAAATATTTTTAAATATGTTACTAAGTTTATTATTAGACTCACCTAAAAAAAAATTCAAAATTCAAATAAAGGAGAATTACTCCAGAAGGAATTTCTGCAATATGAGGAGTGCTGCACAAAGATGTTGATTAAAATGTTGATTAGATTTTTTTTCTAAATAAAATTTTTTTCTAAATAAAAATAAAAATGATGTTTAATTTGGGAGTAGGGAAACAGAAAATCCTAAAAGTAGGATTTAGTAGGGAAACTAAAATCCTAAAAGATAATGGCATCTGAGTCAGGAGATGTTTTACGCAGGGTTAAAACACTCTATACTCACTATTTTTTAGAGAGTAAATAATATTCTTTGATTTGTACACCCAACACTTACTGTACATTTGCTAAACGGCAAACGTGGTACTAGTTTTTAAGGATGGATCAGTGAATTAAAAATTCTGGACGTCAGAGAGCTTACATTCTAGTTAGTGGGGACAGACACTAAACAAAATAGTATAGCATATTAGAGGGTGGTGATTCTATGGGGGAAAAAAAGTCATGGTGAGAAGGATGGGAAACACTAAGGATTGGGATTACAGTTCACCTGTAACTGATTAGAGAAGACCTCAAGAAGAGAGAGACATTTAAACAAAGAATGAGAATGTGAGCCATGTAGCCATCTGGGGAAGAGTGTTGAGGGAGAGGAAACCACCTGTGCAAAGGCTCTCAGGTAGAAGCATGCGTAGCATGTCCAAGGAACTTCAAGAAATGTGATGAGACTGGGAAGGGGAGCTAGGGAGATTGTTGGGTAGATCTGGGAGCAGGAGAAGAGGCCAGAAGGTTTGGTATCTTACTGGGCATTGTAAGCACTTGGACTCAGGTGTGAAATCACTAGGTTTTGAGCAGAAAAGCATACAGTGTGACATTTTATTTGGTCACTCTGGCTGGTATGTTGAGAATAAATGGGTAAGCATGGAATTTGAGTATGTGCAACAATCTATATGTGAGGTATTGATGACTTCGGTGAAGATGGTTCATGGAAGTATTCCATGGAAGATGGTTCATGGAAATAGCTAGAAATGATTCGGATTATGCATGATAAAATATAAGTAACACTAAAGGAATAGCGTTTGTAACTTTGAAACTGGTAGAAGGGAAAAATGGAATTGGGAAACAAGAAAAAAGAGGGGGAAGAGAAGAAAAAGGTTAAATAAAAGCAAAAATATGGTGAAACAACCCAAATTCATGGAATCATGATACACATAAATTGACTAAACTTGCAAACTTAAAAAAAAAAAGAAAAGAAACAACCAAATTGTTAGGTTGAATTCTTTTTTTAAAGATTTTATTTATTTATTTGACAGAGAAATAGCGACAGCAGGAATATAAGCAGGGGGAGTGGGAGAGGGAGAAGCAGGCTTCCCTTGGAGCAGGGAGCCCAATGCGGGGCTCGATCCCAGGACCCTGGGATCATGACCTGAGCCGAAGGCAGACATTTAACGACTGAGCCACCCAGGCACCCCTGTTAGGTTGAATTCTATCCCCCAAACCTGTCAACTTGATGTTTACAGGAGACACCCTGAAAACCTAGAGATGTGAGAGGGTTAAAAATGAAATAATGGAAAAGACAGATAAGGAAACTAGGTACAAAAAGAAAATCTGATATTTACATATGACAAAGTAGACCTTAAGACAAAAGCATTATTGGGGATGGAGAGTGTATCAGGGTCCCAAATGGAGGCAGATGGCACATTAAAATTAGGACCATTTAAGGAGAGTCCTTTTATAAAAGGATTAACTGCTGATATTAATGAGTTAGAAAACAAAAATACAAACAGGAAGCCCACTGCCAAAAGACAAGTGGGATTAATCATAAAAAAGAAGAAACCAAAATAGCGTTAGGAATTAAGGGGTCATCACCTTAGATCCTGTAGAGTTTAAAAAGTTATAAGAATATATGAGAGGGGGTGGCTGGGGGGCTCAGTCTGTTGAGCGGCCAACACTTGATTTCGGCTCATGTCATGATCTCATGGGTCCTGAGATGGAGCCAATGTTGGGCTCCATGCTCATCGGGGAGTCTGCTTGAGGATTCTCTCCCTCTGCCCCTCCCCCCCCAATTGCTTACATGTGCATACTTTCTAAAATAAATAAATCTTTTTTAAAAAAAAGAATATATGACAATTTATACTGGTAGATTTGAAAACTGACAAAATTATAAAAAGTATAACTTAGTAAAATTGTGATTTAGGAAGAAACCAAAAGCCTGAATATTCCTATAACTGTTAAATCAGTAATTTAAAATCTTATGAAGGAAACATCTAATCTAGATAATTTTATAGGTATGTTCTACCAAACTTTTAAAGAATAGATAATTTCAACTTATGCAAATTCCTTCCAGTAAATAAAAAGGAGGGAGAACTCCAAGGCTAGTATAACCTTGAGGGCAAATTCAGAGAAAAAGGGGTCAAGAAAGGCCAACTACAGTCTAATCTCACCCATGAATGTAGTTGCAAAATTGTAAGCAATATATGAGCAAACTGTACCCCTGTGAAATATGTAAAAGATAGCAAGTTGAGTTTATTCCAGGAATGCAAGGTTCATTTAACAAATCTATTAATACAATTCATCTAAAATTTTAAAAAATATATGATCATCTCAATAGATGCAGAAAATGATTTTGATAAAATGCAACACCCAATTAAAGAAGAAAAAAAGGCAATGTTTTTAGCGAATTGAGAGTAGAAAGGAACTTTCTCAACCTGGTAAGATGTATCTACTAAAAACCTACAACAAACATCATTTTAGTTGTAAAGAGAAAAATTCCCTTTGAATTCAGCGACTAGATTAAAATACCCATAATTCCTACTTTTATTAAATCATATGTGGGAGGTTCTAGCAGTGAAGTAAGAAAAAAAAAAGATTGGGAAACAACGAAAGGAATAGCCATTATCCACAGATAATATAACTTTATATAGAAAACAAATTAACCTAGTAGATTATTAGAAATAGTAAGTGCAACATGGATAGATGTATAATCACAGCTAAAAATCGGATGCAACGCTATTCACCAGGACTAAACAAAAATTAAATATCTTAAAAGATAAAATGGCAAAAACATCAAGTTCCTAGCAATGAGGTGGTAAGCATTTATGCAGCACTGTTATGAAGAACTTCTTTTGTCCATCAGGATTTATGTAGAAAATAGAAGCCACATTATTATTTTAACAGAGATAAGTAAAATAAAGGGAGTCAGTGAACAGTTTTTTGGGGGAAAAAGGAAACCTGAGATAACCCAGAGTCCGTAACAGCAGGAACTCTACCCCCAGGTCTGAAGTAAACCTCGAACGAGGTTAGCGTTGCCAGAACCTAGAAGCATGAAAGAGGAGCCCTCCGGAGTCTGGAAGCTGACTGCTAAGGAGACAGCACCACTGAGCTGCTGTGGCTGTCCCAGGAGCTGGGAGGAGGTCCCCTGTGGTGCTGGGACTCGGATTTGAGGAAGGAGCACCGCCTGGCTGAGGGAGAGGAGCGGAAACCGGACTGATGTTGCCCGTGGTGTGGTAAGCAATTCAGTTTCCCTGTAACCAGAGTTACCTGGCCAGTGCAGTGACCCCCTTGGTTACCTGTTTTTTCAATGACATGAGAAGTCCAAGGTGGCCAGGTGGCAGTCTCAACTACTGGTTCGAAGGAAGCTTTGTTGTGCTCCCTGGAGGAAGCATTCCTCCCTGGGGAGCCTAAAATGTCCAGATGGAAAAGCAGAAATGCTGCGAATGGTTTATTAGTGTAGTCATGATGGGAGCCATGCCCATTTCCCCTCCTTGACTCCTGGGCCCTGTGTTCTGAATATGGGAGACATGGCCCTGCGAGGTGATCATGGATTCAAAGTATTTAAGATACTAGAAGATAGGGGCGCCTGGGTGGCTCAGTCGTTAAGCGTCTGCCTTCAGCTCAGGTCATGATCCCAGGGTCCTGGGATCGAGCCCCGCATCGGGCTCCCTGCTCGGCGGGGAGTCTGCTTCTCCCTCTCCCACTCCCCCTGCTTGTGTTCCCTCTCTCGCTGTGTCTCAGTCAAATGAATAAATAAAATCTTAAAAAAAAAAAAAAAGACACCAGAAGATAGAAACCCCCAGGTGTGCACATGGAGAAGACCTACCCAGTGGGAGCTCTTGCAAACTGCTGGTGGGGTATAAATTGGAACAAGCTTTTTTGGAAAACGATTTGATACAAGCTTGCAAAGTTGTGCACTTACGTATCCTGAAATCCAGCAATTCTAGCCCTAAAAATCTCTTAGAAGGCAAGTAGCAGCATTGTTTATATTAATTTTAATAGCAAAAAAAAACGGTGCTGGTGGAAATAATCCAAAAATCAATAGAGGAATCAACAAATGATGTGTTGCATTCCCATGTCGACATACAGAAGTGAAAATGATTGAGCTATAACTATTAGTGCCCCTTTCCAATTATAACATCCATTTTATAGATGGATATAGTATGTCCTAGTATCACCATGAGGATATTAATTCTAGTTTTCTTTTGATATTTTCTTCTGCTCTCTGTCTTGTCTCTGTTTTTCTCAGAATTCCTTTTTTTTTTTTTTTCC
This sequence comes from Mirounga angustirostris, assembly GCF_029215605.1. Taxonomy (NCBI): domain Eukaryota; kingdom Metazoa; phylum Chordata; class Mammalia; order Carnivora; family Phocidae; genus Mirounga; species Mirounga angustirostris. The sequence continues at coordinate 16,601,743 of NW_026991712.1, read as the reverse complement.
TCCTTGTGCTTCTGGAGGTTTTCCTGTAAAGACTGGCGATCATCTATGTAAGGGTGGGTATCCCCCAGAAGATCATTGGGACAGTTGTGTGCACAGGTGGGATTTGTTGGCTGGTGGGCACTGAAGGAGGAAGTTGCTTTTTACTAGGGTGCTTCCAACTGTCTGGATCTGCAGGTGTTTTCTCTGGGTCTGAACATTGTTGATTGTCAGTGATAATGGTGTGGTAGGGATAGTTGTGCTGTTTTTGGTTTAAGGAGAGGTTTCAGAGACTTCAAGTTGGAGGTGGAGTCAAGGTTTTATTAACCATTCTCTTCCGTCCTGTGCCTTATCCTGCCTGAGCCTTTCTGACTCAGTTTCTCCTTACATCCTAGCTGGATGAGGAAGAGGTGTGATTTGGGGGAGTCAGTGCTCTTTATAATGAACTCTATTTTCTGTTGGACTCCCCTTTATCTGCTCTGAAAAGCCACCTGCCCATCCCAACCATCTGCCTTCCATCTTCATGTGCTGTGGTCTGGTTACAAACCTCACTTCTTTTTGTCGGTGATTATGTTTCTCATTCTCCTTGTGGTTTTTAGCGGGTGGTTGCCAAGAGGAGAAGGGCAGAATGTTCTTTAACTTTTTAAAACCAGAAATTCTCCCAGCCTCATTATATTTTGTTTATTCCCTTAGGGTCAAGGAACTCCATCCTCATAGGAAACCACGGTGGTGGTGGGTGTATAATTTTTAGTATTTTAAAGGAGCCCTGAGACCAAAATGTTTGAGAGCTGCTGACCTCGACTATTCCAACTGTGACAACGATTAGGGATATACACATATTTTAAAATCACCATCAGCCATGGCCTATATAATTGTTTACAATTTTTATATTATTTTTAGGAAGCTTTCTAAGTCACAGTTTTTTTCCAATTAAGACACAATTCGCTTTTGCCATGATAAATTGGAAAATGCAGACAAAAATGAGGAAGACAATGTCAACCATAATTTCACTGCCCAGAGATAAACACTGGGAACTTTTTGGTGTGTTTCTTTGCTGCACTTTTTCCGACTTACTCAACACAGAAACACAGACACATGGGCATAGGTAAACACCTGGAACAATCAGGAACCACCCTCTACACGAAACCTGGTCTCTTGCTTTTTCTATTTCACATTACCTAGTTAGAATTTTTTTATCTACCAAATGTTTTCTGAAAATGTATACTTTTCATGCCAAAGTTTCCACATCGATATACAGCATCGTTAGTTAAGTAAATTGTCTCTTTTTAAAAAGATTTTATTTATTTATTTGAGAGAAAGAGAAAGAGAGGACATGAGGTGGGGAAGGGCAGGGGGAGAAGCAGATATCCCGCTGAGGAGGGAGCTGGATGCTGGGCTCAATCCCAGGACCCCAGGATAATGATCTGAGTCGAAGGCAGATGCTCAACGGACTAAGCCACCCATGTGCCCCAGTTAAGTAAATTGTCTTAAAAAATCGTGAGGATTGGGGCGCCTGGGTGGCTCAGCTGGTTGAGCATCTACCTTCCGCTCAGATCATGATCCCAGGGTCTTGGGATCGAGCCCTATATTGGGCTCCCTGCTCAGTGGAGAGCCTGCTTCTCCCTCTCCCTCTGCCTGCTGCTCCCCCTGCTTGTGCTCTCTCTCTCCCTCTCTCTGTCAAATAAATAAATAAAATAAAATAAAAAATCATGAGGATCAAAAACCTAGGTGATTCCTTAAGGCCAACTGAATAAAATGAAAGTTACACTTATTTAAAATAAAGTCCACCAACGACTAGCCCATTTTATCAATCCAAAAATCTCCCAATGAGAGCACAGTGAACGTCAGTCCTGAATAAATCCTAAGAGGCCCCTTCTTAGGCCCAAATTATCAAGAGTGTGATTTTTCTCTCTGTGTGGGAGGAAAAGGACAGAGCTTTGGAAAATGCCGAGTTGGCTCTAAACTGTTTTGGTGTTTTTGTATGTTTCACCCATGAGAGAAAACAACGGACACTTTCCACTCCCCAAGCAGACACCTGCTTCATCCCAGGCAGGATCGTCCGGCAGAAATTTGTCTTTAGACCATTCCTGCTGTCATTTGAGCAACAACACTGAAAATCCAGAATGCCCAAAGGGCACAGTTGCCCGATTAAACCTTTCTTTTAAAGTGATCTCTTGGTGATTTTCTTGCTGGTGTTTGCAAAGTCACTGTCCACGCTGCTGGAGTGCGGGCAAAGCACGGATAGTTCTGTTTAAAGCCCTTCAGCTGCTGGGGTCTGAATGGCTGGAGTAGCTCCAGTCCCCTCTGCAGGCTTTTCCCTTCCAGTGGGTGGCAGTGTTTCACTTTTTAATCCTCCTCGCTCTTCAGGAATTCTCAACTTGAGGACAGCACAGATTTTCTTTTCAGAAGAGTAAGCGGGAGCCGGTGATCGTCCCCCTCCTTTGCCCACCTCCCCAGTCCTGTGAACTGTTCTTCGCAGAAGTACTCTGAGCACGTCAGGTCTTACTACTCTAGGTTGATATGAATATATTTCCGAGGGAAAGTTCCTTGTGCTGGGGGGTGTCTGTGTGTAGGATGACACAGAAACATTGCCAAAAAGCCACTGGACTCTATCGGGTCGCCAAGGTTGAGGTGGGTGCCCATGGCCCCTTCTTCCTGACTTTGTTCTAGGAATCACCCCTTCCCCAGCAGGCCACGTAGGAGCATCTGATCCAGCCTGGCCTCACAGAAGGGCACAGAGGGTGGGTTCGCAGTGGAGGGATGTTATTGAGTCTGAAAAGCTGACCCTTGATCAATTTTTGCATTTAATGAAATGTTCCATGTGTGTTGGGTTTCCATGGCTGTGTAATAAACTACCACAAACTTAGTGGCTTAAAACAACATCCAGTTCTGCGGGTCTGAAGTCCGTGCACGGCCTAACTGGGTTCTCTCCTCAGAGTCCCCTAAGGCTCGAATCAAGGAGTCTGGAAGGCTGCTTCTCATCCAGAGCTCATAGGGTCGTGGCGGAACTCAGAATTCAGAGCCTTGTAGTCCTGGTTTCCCTGTTGACCATCTTGCCTGGAGCTCTTTTCGCTCCTAAAGATTGCCTGCATTCCCTGACACCTGTCCTCCTCTGTCTCCAGAGCCATGGAGGATCTTCCTGGTGTTGAATCCTCGCACAGTGACTCTCCCTGATTTCTCCATAGCTGATCTCTAGACTCAGCTGTAAGGGCTCGGGTGCTTAGGTCAGGCCCACCTGCACATACTCCTTATTTTACCTTAATTACATCTACAAAACCGCTTCACAGCAGCACCTAAGTAAGTGTTTGATCAAAGAACTAAGAGAATATATGTGACACCGGGGGCGGGGAATCTCGGGGGCCAGGAATTCTGTCACCACACCAGCTAACAGTTCAGGTGCCAGAAATAAGATATGCAAGCTCCCTGCTCTGACGGTGTTTCCATTCTTGACCAGGAAGTTGGGCTGGGGACATACAATAAAAGAAGAAAAGAAGCAACATGATACCTTCAGGTGGTGATAAGTGCTTGTGAAGAACGTTAACAGGGAGGTGTTGGAATGGCGGGCGGCTGAAACCCCTGACCCGGGCTCTTTAGCCAAGGCCTCTCTGGAGAGGGGACATGGAGCTGAGCTACAAAGGGATGAGGTGAACCAACGATGCAAAGAGCTGGAGGAAGAGCCTTCCAGGTGGACGGAAGGGTAAGTGCAAAGGTGGGATTTTGGAGAAAGGGAGAGCGAGGTGGCACGTGTATGTCCCATTTTCTCGGGGGTTCTGTGCAGGTGGGTGGGCAGTGCAGTCTCCTCAGGCCAACCCAGGTGAGCCTCCCTGTTCTAGCGCCTCAGCACCTGGTCTGCACACAACAGAGGGCTGGTTCTGTACAGGAGGCTGGTTGGTTTCATGCAGGAAGAAGCAGAGGGTTTCCTGAAGGCCCTTAAGGCCAGTGAGATCCTCGGCTCCACTGGACCAGGGAGTCTACGCTGCGGGGGGAGGGGCGCAGTGGAGGGCCATGACCGTGTGCTTGCCTCGAAATCAATGAATGGCGCACGTTATGCTCACTGCTTGGACAGTTCGGAGTACTTTTTCCCCCCAAAGAGAGCTTAGAGGAGTTTAAAAGGATTTGAGCAAGTCATGACCAATGTAGGAAACACCGGAGAAAAGAGACTTAATCTGCACCCCACACCCCTGTACCCCGGCTTCACCACACCCACAGGCTCCCCCAGTGGCGCCCAGTGGCCCCGGGGTTAAGCATCAAGCACTGAGGGCTGCCTTTCCTTTTGTACTTGAACTTGTACATTTGTGTGAAGCCGAGTAGTAGTGACACCTCTATTGGATGTCTTGATTTGGGGCACAAATCAAAGGTTTGCTTCTGGGGGGAGTTACGTCAAAATGAGACAGATTTTTATGCAAATAGCCTGTATGAGAGTTGACCCCTGGAATCACATTGGGGGTGGGGGGAGGGAAGGGAGAAACGCCATTAAGGGTCTGTCAGTGAGAGGGTTAAGGCTGTCGACAATCAGGGTCCATTCCCAAGGGGACCCTGTGGGGGACTGGATGAGACACGTGAGCAATGTGCCCTGTGGGTCAAGCACTCTGGAGATTGCTTCTCTGACCCCGTCCCTCATTGGTTGAGGGCTGCCCCTGTGGGCGTTAACTTCCTGGCACCTTTGACCTGCCCAACCAGGGGGCTGAGCATACTTCGCAGGTCAGTGTGACCCTTTGGGGCAGAGAGACACCTGTATGGGGGGCAGGAAGGCAGCAACATACTCAGCAGCTGAAGCTGCAGGTGACCTCTGGCGTGGAGTGAGGGGATATGGGTGGGGCTCACGACCCTGGGTATGTTGCTGGGGAAAGTGAGCTGTAGTTTCGCTTGGCCCTTGCACGGAGCCCCCTTGGTGGAGAGCCGCATGAGAGGGCCGTATACTAGGCTCTGGCTGCAAGCTGGCTCTCTTCTTGGCAGCCCTGCAGGGCTCTCTCTGTGATACCAATCCAACCATTCCCTTACAGTGTGGCCGGGACAAGTTCCGCCACTTGTCGGAACTTTGACTTCCTTGTCTGTAAAGTGGGGATGTACCTCTCCCTCTCCGTGATGCATTAAAGATTTAAAGAAATAGTGTGAATAGAAAAGTCAGCCTGAAGATGCCTTGTAGGCTTCTTCCTTTCCTGCCTCCTTTGTGCTTTTATTCTTAGGAATATTCATTTACTCTTTACTGTGGGAGGAGATGAACAGTCCTCTCATTTTACAAAGGGTTGGAGTATTATAAGGACTCACAGAAGATAGTAAAGTTTCTTGTTCCATGGAGTGAATCAGACCTGGGGGTGTCCCACCGTTCATCTGACTTGGTGAAGCTGGTCAGCTCCGTGAGGTCTGCTTACTGTGGGGGTCAGTTACAGTTCCGTCTTCAGTCTGGAGTGTTTCCTTCTGTCTTGTGACAGTTCTGCAGGCTGGCCATCACCCATTCCTGATGGTCACACTGTGGATGATAGTCACAGAGGGGCAGTCCCCACCAGCAGCCTAGGAGTGACAGTTCTCAGAGCTACGCTTTCTAAAAACCAGGCAAGAAATCGGTTTCGAGAATACTGGCTAAGTGACCTTGGGCAGGCTGCAGGATCATTCTGAACTCCACTTTCCTTATCAGGAAAATAAGGACAGATAAGACTTGAACCTTGCAGACTGAGGCAAGCATTAAATGATGTGAAGTGAGAGCTCCTGGTGCATCATCACCCTCCGTGAGTCCTGCCAAACACGCTCGGCTTAACACCCTGGTAACATCAGCCCTGCAGTGGCAGGGTCACCTACCAAAGCATTCCCTTTTATGAACAAAATAGATCCACGAAGTTTCAGCCTTTCTGACCTCACTGCCCTGCAGGGGCATGAGTTGCTCACAGCCCCATCAGAGCCCCCACCAGGTTGCCAGCACCCAGCCAGCCACCGTCTTTGGTTTGAATATAAGTGGGATAACCGGTGGGACTCTCAGAAGAGTCTGGGGTCTGTGTAACCTGAAACCTGGGCAGATGGTTACACTCCCTCTCATGCTGCCCTTTCAATTAACTTGTGCCAAATGACATCATTCAATCCATCTCAAAGGTTAAGAAAAACAGTGAAATAGTTTCTCTTGGGATCAAAATAAAAATCTGTTTCTCATGAAAGGTTACAGAGAAGATAGACTAGAAGGATCCAGGCTGGTCACTCAGCCTATACTGTCCACCTTTACATCACTGTTCCCGCGGGGCTGTGTTTATGGAACTACCTCTCAGCCCTTCCTTCTCTCTGACCTCATTACAAAATTGGAGGACTCAGATATGGGTGTGTGTGTGTGTATGTGTGTGCACGTGCACCTACAGATATCTGAAAGGAGCATTTCCAACACTCCAGGAAACTCTCTTGTGCTCCTTCCTAACTCACGCCCCCTCCAGACGTCACTACTGTGCTGACCTCTAGCACCTTACTTTTGAACTTCATATACATGGGATCATACGGTTTGCATTGTTTTGTGTCTGGGCTTCTTTTGCTCATCAATATGTCTGTTAGACTGATTTATATTGTTGCTTGGAACAGGAAGCAAAAGTTTTGCTTGTGGCTAATAATGAGTGGTACAACTCTCGTTTCTGTTCCTTGATCTTGGCTAAGGCAGAAACAGCGCCATATGTTGGATGCTGATTCGGACTATGTACAGCACCCTGAAGAGCCTTGCCCCAGCCCTGCAAGGGATTGCCAGCCAGCTAACACTGTGACTTAGTCTTCCACTGTTCTGTGAAGCCACCTTCTTCAGGATGGTGGTCAGACCGGTGAATTCCGTGATCCTGGCCCCACTGCGTGCTCTTTACTCACCGTGTTCGTGAGGGCAGTGCTAGCCGCTGTAACAGAGCAGACCCACCCTGGAACCTCAGTGGCAAACATGCCAGATGCTTCTTTCCTGCTGACTTGCAGTTCAGTCACCAGTGGAGTGAGCTTGGGTCCCAGACTGATGGGCATGATGCCATCCTCAACACCTGCCAGCAGATGAGGGGACAGAGAGCAGAGAGAGAGAGAGAGAGAAGCTTGCAAGCATGGGAGCTGGCGTAGATCACTTCTCTTCGTGTACTTGGGCCACAACTCAGGTACATGCTCACAACCAACTGCAAGTGAGGATGGGAAATACAACCAACCGTGTGCACGTCCAGGGGACGTGTGAGGTGGGCTGAGAAACAGCTGCCCCGTCTCTGTCACAGATTTGCACAGTAGACCTTCCGAGTTCAAGCTGTAGGACGCTGGCTCTGGAAGGGATTGTAGAGGTCATGTAGCCCATGGGTTTTCAACCAGGGCTGTGCCGCCCTCTTAGGGGCCACACGACTGGAAATGTGTGGTGCTGTCTTAATTGCAACAATCAGTGACAATCACTCACTACTGGCGGTGGCTAGGGGCCGGGAATGGTAGACTTCCTGCAACGTGTGGTGCGGTCCCAGGCAGGGAACAACGAGCTCAACCTGTTCATTTTACAGGGGAGGGAAAGCCCAAGGTGGGAAGATGCCTGTCTGTGGTCACAGTGTGACCTGGGACAACAATTCAGGTGCCCCACTCTGGATCCAGCATCTGCTCTCCTCTGACACAAGATGCAGTGGTTAACGGTGCAGGCTTGGGAGCCAGACAACCTGAATTCAGGTGGACTCCAGTATGTTCTATCTGTGTGACACTGGGCAGATGATTTACTAAGCTTCATTTTCTTCATCTGTAAAATGGGGATAACCTTAGTACTTGCCTCATAGACTAGTTTTTCCTTTTCTTTTTCTTTTTTTGAGAATAAAAATGAGTTAATTGTTAACTGAGCAAAGAGCTCAGAACAGTGCCTAGTACATGGGGACTGCTCCTTAAATGTTGGGTGTTAATATTTCCCACAGTAGCGCCTGGGTGTCTCAGTTGGTTAAGCGACTGCCTTCGGCTCAGGTCATGATCCTGGGGTCCCGGGATCGAGTCCCGCATCGGGCTCCCTGCTCGGCAGGGAGTCTGCTTCTCCCTCTGACCCTCCTCCCTCTCATGCTCTCTGTCTCTCATTCTCTCTGTCTCAAATAAATAAATAAAATCTTTAAAAAAAAAAAAATATTTCCCACAGTATTTGCGTATAGTTGTTTTCATGAAGATGAATGGTATTTCCCTTCTTAAAAAGAGTTTTAATGAGGTATAATGTATTTATAGAAAAGTTGACATAAGTGTGCAAATTAATGAATTTCCACCAACTGGACCGACCCTCATAATCAGCATCCAGATCAGTATCAGAAGCATCACCAGTACCCCCAAAGCTCCCTTTTGCTCCCTACCAGTCACATTCCCCCCAAAGGGTAAATCATTATTCTAAATTCTAACAGTGTGGATTCTTTTATGCCAGCTTTTGTACTCTATATGCATGGAAACACATAGCATGCACTTGGTGTGTCTGACTTGTTTCGCTCAACATTATATTTGTGAGTTCCGTACCTCTCAACTCCTCCCCTCTCTCCTTGTTTATTGGGAGGGACTAAAGTGCTGGTACGGAGGACAATATATGGGTGGTGACTAAACAGGAAGGAAAACATGCTATTTAGATTAATTAAGAGGATTTGGTGAATTTTTCTGCCTTATTTAAAATCCTGACATTTAAGAATTCCAAGTGCGGTAAGAAGTTTTGAATTAGTGATTTGGGCTCTGTGGAAGGAATTGAAGAATGAGAGTAATGAAAACTAAAAAAACAAAAACAAAAACAAAAACAAAAAAAACCCCAACCAAAAAACCAAATGATACTTAGCATCTTTTGTAGGCTGTCACTAGATAAGATGTTGGTTCAATAGAACTATTTCATCTCCTTCTACGACTTTTTCCTGATAATTCTATTTGTCATAACCAAAGGTTCATTTCTTTATATAATGAAAACACACTCTAAGTATAGCATGTTTTCCACTCCCAGAAAAATGATCTCTGCTGCCTGTACACTTTGTGAGGTGGCCCTAAGTGACCCCTCTGCTTCTTTCCCCTAGGATACCTCCCTGTAGGCCTGTTGGTATATATGTGTGAATAATAAATAAAAGTCTGTTGACTTGAATTGATATTCATCTTTATACTCCAGTAGGAGTCATTGTCTGCTTAATTTCAGGACGTAGATGTAATAATTTCTCTCTCTCTCACCAGAGCTGCAAAATCAATTCTGAGCTAATGCTTCAACAAGGCAGGAAGTCACCAAAGATTTGCCAGACATTTCAAGAGAGGTATAATATAAAGTAAAGAGCATAGTTCCCAGAGAGATCCATAAATAACTCAACAATTCAGCCAGGGAGGGAGAGTTGTGGGTTATAACCTGCAGCTACAACGGCATCCAGTTTGTGGCTGAATCTGGGATTGCTGCCAGGTGAGATCGAATCATTGTTCAAGGTGATTAAGACAGAGTAATGGGCAGGAATATTTTTCCTAAAGAAATAGTGAAGGAAGTTGCTGTTGGATGAGGAAGTGAAGTGGATAAGGTTTGAGGATAGAAAAAGCAAAAGATTGGACTAGTTTCTTTTCATCTTTGCAAGAATTAACTTTTGGGGTGCCTGGGTGGCTCAGTCATTGGGCATCTGCCTTTGGCTCAGGTCATGATCTCAGGGTCCTGGGATCAAGCCCCACATCGGGCTCCCTGCTCAATGGGAGGCCTGCTTCTCCCTATTCCACTCCCCCTGCTTGTGTTCCTGCTGTTGCTGTCTCTCTCTCTGTCAAATAAGTAAATAAAAAAATCTTAAAAAAAAAAAAAAGAATTAACTTTTTACTTTCACATGTCATTGTAGAGTTGGACGTTTTGAGAATTCTTAATATTGCCCATATATGATCTCCCTGTTTCCTTGTACACCCCCATGGCTTCAATCATTACCTTGCACAGGTGACTCCCAAATCTGTATCTTGAGCACATCCCATCTCCTATGCTCTGAATCTATAGATCCAAATGCTGGCTGGGCATCTCTATCTGATGTCCTATCATCATCTCCACAGGTAATATTCCCAGAGGTAAGCCCAGAATTTCTATCCCTTTCCTGTCGAATCCATTCCATACTGTGTTATGTGACTTGGTAAATGGCACTACCCACTTGCTCAAGCTACAGATCTGGAAGTCAACTTACTCTCCTCTCTCTATTTCTTCTCACATATTCCATTATTGCCAAATCTTCCAATTCTACCTTCTAAATACTGCTTAAGTCCAACTGGTCATTCTTTCAATTCTCATCACCTCTAGGGAATTTGATTCCTTTCTATTTCTTAACCAAATTATTCCAGTGGTCTTCCAAGTAGTCATCTGGTCTCTAGTCTGACCAGACAGGTCTTGTCAGTCTACCTTGAACACTGATGCCATAATGATCAATGTCAAAAGCATATCTGAGTCTAACAATGTACACAAAAAGCTATACACAACAATGTGCTTGGCATCAAATGAAGTGTGGGGAAATGGCAAAGCATTTTAGAATGGCAGGCATGATGAGGGCCATTTCCACTCTGCTGCTCTGATAAGCAGTTTCTGGACCTGTTCTGTGAGTAGCCTTACCAGCAACCTCATCTTGTTTGAACTTATATCTCTCAGGATTTGAATTAGCATTTTTATAAGATATCTCCAGTGACAGGAAACTCCATCACATAGTATGCAAATAATCCTCTAGAATACACATGTGAAATAAGCTTCCTTTAATTTTGTTTGCTCTACCTGCCCCTGCAAAGAAAATGAAATTATCTCCAATGAGATTGATTCTTTCCCAACAAAGCTTTTACCATTATGAAAAAGGATTACCAGGAGTAGTAGAAATTGACAAGTTATTTTGGTTCTTTGCTTAAGCAGATTTATCTAGGCAGAGACATTTTTCACCTCTTTTTTTTGGTCATATCTTATATTCTAGTTGGTGGAGAGTACAACAAAGGGAGAAAATAAGAGAGAGAGAGATCTACAGAAATCTTTTTGTATCATGAAGAATCTAACACTCTAGTTGTTTTAACATATTTTATTGTTATTATTTTTAGTAAAATGGAGGGAGTCCTTTAAGAAATCAGCCTTAAAATCCTTGAGCCATCTTGTGTCACTCTCTCAGGGAGAGCAAGTCTCCGAGAGAATTAAAAACAGCTGGGGGTGTGGGGGCACAGCCAGCTACATGGAATGTTCCAACACAGCAAAGAGGAGAGGCAGGAAGAGTGCTGAGAATTATAGCAAGGAACTTGGGGGATTCACCGGAAGCATTTTGCCCCTAAATATGCTTTTTAACCCTTTAATGGCCCAGCAGAAGCTGGAATTCATAGAGTCAAAGTCATAAGGACAGTCTGGATCCGTCTTTGGATGGGAGCAAGTTAAATGGAGGGCAATGATGGAGATCTGGATCTCATCATGATAACCCAAGCCTCAACCCAGCACCTCCCCACGGCCCCAGAGAGCTACTCCCCCCCCCCCCGCCCCCCCAGTGCCTGTTCCAGGCCCCGCCAGGCACCAGCTCTGTGGCCTTGAATAAATTTCATCATCCATCAGGTTTATCCCTAGGATAGACGAGTTAATGTTTGTGAAGAATTTGGAATAGTGCTTGGCACATGGCAAGAACTATGTGTACATTAAATGAAATGCTTGTTTTTTTGCCTTCTCCAAGAACTGTTTTTTCTATTCCTTTTCTATAAACCTTTCCATTTCACTTTATTTATCTTAGAAGAAAGCTTTATGTCATTCTTGAAAATGAAGAACCTTGTTATAAAAAGAAGGTACCTAAAAATAAAAACAAAGCGATGTTATTAAATTCTAGCTATAGTCTGTGCCCTGAGTCAGGCTCTGAGCTTGAGGCCTCCTTTTCTTTGTTAGAAGATGAGATTAGCTAATGCTTGGGCATTAAAGGTACAGTAGCACCAAAATGAAACTTGCCTTTGGTGTAATCACATGGACGAGGGAGACAGAGAGTTATGATAATTGTATTATAAGTTTTAATAATATTTAATCTCACCTAAAATAATCTCAGGATCATCAATATCTTGTGGGCATGTGTCTCTTACTATGGGAAACATTCTAACACACACACGCACATACATCTTGTTGCTCAGAAAGAGGAAATGGAATGTCAAGCACACAGCACTGTCTCTGTTTCTTTGCACTGGTTTGTTTAAAGACTTACTTACTTTGGAGATAGAGAGCGTGTAATTGAGGGGGGTGAGGTGGGGTATGGGGGAGAGGCAGAGGGGGAGAGAGAGAGAGAATCTCAAGCAGACTCCACGCTGAGCACCAAGTCCTCGTGGCCTGATCTCACGCTTCTGAGATCATGACCTGATCTGAAACCAAGAATTGGACGCCTAGTGGACTGAGCCACCCCAGGCGTCTCTGTACTGGTTTGTTTAAAAGCAGGAGATGGTTCTGCTCCTGCTATTGAAATAGGAACCCTAGATTCCCTGCTTGACAAATCCGATGGTTAATTATGATACAGTTCTGGGGGCTTTGCCTAACACACGTAGAGGCCAGGGAGTTGGGGATAAAAGGCAGGAATGCAGAATTAGCCTGATTCACTTAGGGCCAAAACTGGGAACACGTTCTCTGTATTTTGATGTTACAAATCAACTAGTTCGCTTTTCTTTCAAGATTCTGAGTGTAGATTTACGTGATGTTGTCTACGTAAAGAGTAAGTTCCTATTTCCAAAGGTGAAACTCAGAAAAGATTCTCTCTGAAGAGTGGGTCTTTCATTCAGAGAACACAGACTTGCCAGGGATGCCTAAAAGGAAAGCGAGCATTCGTGACACCTCCCAGCCCCCCACGGCCGCGAGGGGCAAAGTAAAGGGCTATAGCTCTCAACGTCCCAGCCCCAGGGTGATCTTCCTTGACGGTGGGCCTTGAGGGTGTGAGGGTCCTGGGACGCTGGCTCAGCCTCATTCTGGGGAAAAGGTACAATTCCTCCCACAGGTCCTGCACCACTTGCCAGCAATGATGTGAACTATGTGTCACTACCTCAACTGCATATTAGAAGAGAGTCATCATGGAGGGCGCCTGGGTGGCTCAGTTGGTTAAGCGACTGCCTTCGGCTCAGGTCATGATCCTGGAGTCCCTGGATCGAGTCCCGCATCGGGCTCCCTGCTCAGCAAGGAGCCTGCTTCTCCCTCTGACCCTCCCCCCTCTCATGTGCTCTCTCTCTCTCATTCTCTTTGTCTCAAATAAATAAATAAAATCTTTTTTTTTAAAAAAAAAGAAAAGAGTCATCATGGGTCCCCTTCTCTGTGGGTCCTGTTGACCAAATTGGTGGATCTTCTCTGCAGCTGCCAGGCACTTTAGGGGCTGGGCTGCTCCAGTGTCACCAACCGGCCATTTCCTTTGCATCCTGTGCTAAAAGCCAATCATGTTTCACACCTTTTCAATCACTGCCTTTGTATTGAAATTCAAACAACTACATTATAACCAAATTGCATCATCCTTCTTTTAATTTAAGGCCTATAGATTTCAAGTAATTTAAGCAATCCTTTGAAGAGCAAAAGAAGACAATCTCCTACAAATGTGATATTTACTCAAAGGGCATTGGGTTCCTAATGGGATTGTCTTAAAACCCTGCCGAGAATAAACACACTCTGTATTTTTTTTCCAAAGCCAAGAGTGTTTTTTTTTTTAACTTTATTTTTGAGAGCAGTTTTAGGTTTATAGCAAAATTGAACAAAAGGTACAGAGTTCCCATATGCTTCCAGCCCCCACACATACACAGCCCCCCTCCCTATTATCAACATCCCCCACCCTAGTGGTCCATTTGTTACAACTGATGAACCAACAGAAACACATCATTATCACCCAGAGTCCATAGCTTACATTAGGGTTCACGTTTGGTGTTGTATGTTCAACGGGGTTTGGACAAATGACTAATGACATGAATCTCACATTATAGTATCTTACAGAGTAGTTTCACTGCCCTGAAAATCCTCTGTGCTCTGCCAAGAGTGTTTTGAAATAGATTCTAGTAGATTTGTTTACTCTAGTTTAGAGCAAAGGAATGAGGCAAGAGACCCCACCTGCATGAGACCCCTCGGCTGCCTGTCTCCCCTGTGACTGCCTTGGAAGCCCTTGAGAGGACAAGTGGGTGTGGTTAGTGAAGAATATGGACAGGGTGGGGACGGGCTGAAGATACGCTTACAGGGCTGGGTGCAGAGGTTCTGATCTCTCCTTAGGAATAGTGTCGTGTCCGGTTCATTCATCCGTTCATGCATTCACTCCACAAATGTTTATGGAGCACTCACTACATGCTAGGTGAATGCAGTCATTAAACAAGACAGACAAAGTGTCTTCCCAGAGCTTATGACGTTGGGGTGGTGAGGGGACCAAACCATAAATACATAAATAAGGAAATTTCTGATGGTGCCAGGTGTTACAAATATGACAAAAATGACAGGGAGGGAGAAGAGGGCTCTTGGGGATAAGGGGATTAAAGAAGCACTCTCTAAAAAGACGTTCAAGCTGGTCTAGGAGCAAAGAAAGTGCTTTCCTGGCCCAAGGATCCAGGATCAGCAAACACAGGAGCAAGGAGGTGGGAGCCGCCAGTCACATTTGCATGCCCGGGGTCCAGCTCAGGACTGGCTCTCGGGAGGTGCTCTGGGAATGCTGAACTCTATCACGCTTTTAGAGGCTGCCTCTGAGGAAGGAAACAGGGCAAACAAGCATTGTCCCGCAGGTGTGACAGGACCGATGGTGGGTGACCAGGGGATCAGCTGGAGCACATCATGACTTTTAAGTGGTCTCTGAGGCATACAGGCACGAGACATAGAAATACCCGATGGTATTTGTTGACTAAAAGAAGGCCAGCCAGAGATTTGGCGACAGTTGATGGCACAAAATGATGGTGATTCAGATTCAGGTTGATGTCTTTTCAGGTCCTTTTACACATCAAGTAGTGTTTTGAACACACAGTTATTGAGCTCCCATGAGATACAGCCCAGGCTGCCTGCAGGGACAGCTCACGGATGGGCTTCCTGGGGCCCAATAGAAAGAGGGCTTGATCTGGAAGAGCAGCTCTAGGAAGACCAAGTGCTGTCCTGGAAGGAGGAGGCAAGGAGGGCCTGCGGGAGGTGGCGGCGAGTGAAGCCAACAAGCAGAGGTGTGACAAACAGCCTTGGGGGCTGTGGGTGGTGGAGGAGAGCCCACTCAGCTCAAAGGCTTCCACATTCCAGTGCTAACAACACACTCACCTTCACACACTGTTCACTGCAAGTAGAACTGTAAGTCCTCCCCCGAGGAAGGGCACCTACGTGTCCTATTTGCAACTAGTTTGTACATCGAAGAAAGCCTGGCTTCCTCCTTGCTTCTGCTCGGACAGCACAATAAAATCAGGCCGAGCACATGGAATTTGTTTTCATTATAGTGTTTCATTATGCGCTGTTAGGGGAAACCTGAAACTGTTCTGATTTGGCTCTTTTGCAAGGACTCTGCCTCTCCGCTTTGAATCTAGAAAGATTTTCGGAAGGATGTGTCTTGGCAGTGCTTTGTTTCTTTTCTTTTTGCCTGAAAGGTTATGAGTCTCTCATTTTTTTCTTTCATCTTGATGTTCCCTCCACTGCTCCAGTTTTGCTTTTGAGTGTTGCCCTATTTGTTTATTCGTCTTTCTTAAAGACTCATACACCATGTTTGTGGTTCTTCTCACTGTGTAAAAATAGTATCTGTTCTAGGTAGAAAATCATGGTTTTAAACACCCGCTGTACGTTGACAACCCCATCGCACCCTCTGCCTGAACTCCGTGCTCATATATCCACGTGGCTGCTCTACCAAGGGGTCCTCCGTCTTGGAGACTGGCATCTCCATTCAGTCCATTACTCAGACCGAAAATCCACCTGAGCATCCTCGACTGGACTCTGTCTCCGCATCTCACAGGGGATCCATTAACAAATTCCACCCCTTCCCACCACCTTCACTGCCGCCACACGGTCCAGGTGCCTTTCATCTCTTACCTGGAACAACGCAGTAGCCTCCCTCCCGTCCTTTGTTCTGTCCTTATCCTCTTCAAATACCAACCAGAATGTTCTTTCAAAACATGAGTTCAATCACGCCACCTTCTGACAGTCTAAAGCTCCCAAACATTTATTTCTTCTCTCTTCAGACTGTTGGAGTTTCCCCATCTGTAAAATGGGGCCAATCTTGTTCGCCTCATGGGTCTGTTAATGAAATGAGACACTTTGGAAAGTTCTAGACCTGCCGGTAATATATGTGGGGTCTGGGATCAGTTGGCAAATGGACACCTGCATCCCACATGTCTCAAGATTTAAGAGTTACAAATCAAGCCATCAGCTGTTTAGTGAAACATATGAAATCTTTATATCTTGACACATTTGCTTTCATCACGATCACAGCAAAATATATGGGTAAAACAGTTGTTTTTATAGTACTGAAACTGGTACAATATCAAGGATGGCTGAATTTAATGATGATTTTACATGTTTAGCAGGCCAGCCACATTAGGGTAAGTAATCTATGTAAGAATATATAACTTATAGCAAACAATTTATTTGTTCAATAACAGTTGGTTTTCTTGACTTTGTGTCAGCAACTCACTAGCTTTATTGTTATAATCAAGATTTTCACCTAACTTGTGTTCTATTGGCAGTAAAGTGGGAATTGGTAAACTTTCTATAAAGGATCAGACAATAAATGTTTTAGACTATGTGTTTCTGTCTCAACTATTCAACTCTGCTATAGGAGCAAGAAAGGAGCATGGGCAAAACATAAACAAATAGATGGACTCTGTTCTAATAAAACTTTATTTATAAAAAGAGGCAGGAGGAGCACCTGGGTGGCTCAGTGGGTTAAACATCTGCCTTTAGCTCAGGTCCTGGGATCGAGCCTCGTATTGGGCTCCCTGCTCAGTGGGGAGCCTGCTTCTCCCCTCCTTCTGCTACTCCCCCTGCTTATGCTCTCTCTCTCTCTCTGTCAAATAAATAAATAAAATCTTTTTAAAATTGTTTAAAAAACAGGCAGGAGGCTGATTTGGCCTGCAGGTTGTAAGTTGTGCTGCCTGACCTAAAAGATTAAAAAAACAAAATGCAGTTGTATTCAAAATATACAAATCTGAATATATTTTAATCAAAATGTAGTTTAACGTAAATGTAAAAATTTAAAAAACTTGTTTTCTATATGTTTTAATAGTAATTTTCTTATAAAATATCCCAAACTATCAAAATTACAAAGCAGAACACAAGTATAATTGACTATCCAAATTTTAAGTCAAAACTATTTAAATAAAGTTGAAAATTTTAATTAGTTTTTTGAGACTATAATTATGTCTCATTATTAAATATTTGTATAAGAAGGGAACTGTTGGCAATTTTTGCATTCAGTGTCCATCTGGTTGCCAGTGTAAAGAATTAGCATAATGTGTCGGGTATATTGACTCTACACTTAGATATATACACATTTAAGGGCATTTGGATTATTTCATGTTGCAGAATGTTCTCTAGGAGCCATGTGCTGCTGTAGGTAATATTGCACTAATCAGCAAGTACTTCTGACTGAGGATGCTGGGTATCGCTGGGAAAAGATACTGATTGATGCAAGAATCTCATGTTCTCTGGGGGCAGGGATTTGACAACTTATTAATTTACCTTTTCTCTTACCTAAGCACTTCTGCCACTCAAATGCTCTCCACACTCCAAAGCAGTGGATGCGGTCACCTTTGGTTTTAAGAATGTAGGTAGTAGATGTGAAGAAGTGTTGCCCCGAGGCCTGAAATGATGCGAGTGGCACGAGAAAGGGTATGGTATTTGAGAATATGTGTCTCGTTGTGCCAGCACTGGGTGCTGGTCTTGAATGACAGAGGCATTCATATAATCTTTAAAACTCTGTGTGTGTGTGTGTTCGTGCACATGCATGTGTGTTTGAGGTGTGTGGGGCTAAGCACACGTCCTTTCTTTCTTGAGTCTCCAGGCAAGGTGGGAAAACACTTAGTACCTGTGTGAAATATAATCCTCTCACAGTAGATCCAGCCTACACTGCATGCCCATGAGCTTCCACACCTGAAACCCCTTCCACTACGGTGCAGGAGAGTGGAGCCGGGGCCAGCGACTGCTTACAAGAGCCATATTCAGCAGGCGGTGTGGATCAAGCACTCCTAGGTAGAGAGGGAAAGCCTACCTCTAAAATGTGGAGTGCAGCAGCTTCTTCGTGAAACTAGGGCTGTTGTTTGGAGAAACAATGATGGTTTCAACATAAAACAAGGAACCCTGGAAGCTGGGGAGCTCCCAGACACCACAGTGTTGAGCCGAAGATGGATACCAAGGTAGGGATGGCTTGGAGGGGTCTTCCATGGGTATGTGGTGACTCTAAACACCTTCTGAGATCTCACCCCACTCTGAGATTCCAAGAGTGTAAGATTAAGTGTTTGGGGTAGCAAACAATAAGCAGAAAGAAGAAACACACAGGAAATAGGTATAATGGTGTGTTAGAGCCTGCTCCTCCTGGTTTGCAAGAGTCAACTGTTAGGTATTCAGGAAGTTTGAGAAGAGATGGTTAAACCATTGCAATCAGCCATGGTGGGAGTATGTACACCATGGAAATTAGCAGACACTTTAATTCAGGGCTTTCTTTTTCTCTGAGTGTTGGTTTACTGGTACACTCCTTAACACATTGTTGGTCCAGCCATTAAATTTTATTTTATCTGGGATCTATAAAACTAACTCAGCATCACTTCTTCTAGCAGAAGAATACAGTAACATGGAGGATTCGAGTGGTTAAGCCCCCTGGCTTTGTGTACAGACAGACCTGGTACTAACCAGCTGTGTGGCTTTGGACAAATTACTTGGCCTCTCTAAGCCTTGGTTTCTTCATCTATAAAATGGGGATAATAATGGTATTTAATAGGACTGTTGTGAGAATTACATGTGATAATTCATAAACATGGTTAACATGGTTCCTGGCACATTATAATCTCAACAAATTAATGAGCTGTTATGATCATTTTTCTAAGTTATACATTGTTAAAAGCTGCAGTGTTGGGTTTAAACAGCAGAAATGATTCCTAAAACTATTCCTGTTTACATGAAGCAATAGGGGCGATTGAGAAGGTGTTGCATTACATGACGGATGGAAATGAAGAAGAACCAGGATCAGATAATAAGCAGGAACCGAGAGAAGTGAGGAGGCTGGAAATTCAGGCAGGATTGTGTCACAGGGACAGTCCTGGGTGACTGGCCTCACTGCTGGCCCTGTGGTTACCAATACTGAGTGTTTCTGCTTTTCCCAAGCCCAACCATTGGAATGCATTATCTGTCCCTGTTTCTTTGTAGTCTAAGTATCAGATTCACAGCCATGGGCAGATATGTTCAATTGGTCAATCCTTATCAGGTACCAGCCCCTTAATTTGAGCAAGCATCTGATGTTTTCGGGATCTGTTCTAGGGGATGGGCTCTATCTCCCACCAAAACCCACATTGTGGATTATTTCCAAACATAGGAAAAATCTGGGCAAGTGACCCATGTCCAGTATGGTGTTCCATTTAGATGCCCTACCTTCTTCCCCCCGTATTTAGTGTTCAAAAATAACAACAAACCAAAAACAAATATAAACCGTGGTTCCATTTAATGTAATAAGACAATCCCTGGCACATCTGAAAACACTTTAACTCCCTCTGCAACCCGTCTTCTGAGCTAATGTCCTGCTCCAAGTTTTGGAGCTCTGATTCAGGCTAATTCTTCCTTTCATTTTTGGGGATCCCGACTAATACTCTGTAGCCTGTGCACTAGACCAGGGGCTGGCAAACTTTTCCATAAAGGATCATATAATACACATTTTAGGCTTTGCACTTGTGATACAGTGCTTTATGATAAGAAATATGTATTTGATCTTTGTCCCTGTTCCTGGCACAGAGCCTCTAAAATCCTTGGAATGTCCTAAGTGATGGGAGAGATGAAGGTGTCTTTTGTTGTGTTAACGAGGTGACTAGGGAGGGGGGGACCCCCTGATTGCCAGGGGAACCAACTGTGGGACTTGAGGTTTGGAACTTTCATTTCCCCATACCCCAACCTCCAGGGAGGGGAGACGGGCTGGAGATTTTCAATCATCTATAGCCTATGATTTAATCCATCATGCCTATGTAACGAAGCCTCCATAAAATCCCAAAAGGAGGGGGTTTGAAGAGCCTACAGGTTGGTGAACAAGTGGAGATTCAGGGAGAGTGGCATGCCTGCAGAAGGCATGAAGTTCTGTGCCCTTTCCCCATACCTTGCCCTGTGCATCTCTTCCATTTGGATATCCAGCTGTATCCTTTATCATATCCTTTAACTATATCCTGGTAAGCAGTAAGTAAACTGTTTTTCTGAGTTCTGTGAGCGGCTCTAGTAAATTAATGGAACCCAAGGAGGAGGTCATGGGAACCTCTGATTTACATCCAGTTTGTCAGAAGCTCAGGGAACAACCTGGACCTGCAACTGGCATCTGATGGGGGGCAGGGTTCAGTCTTATAGGACTAAGCCCTTAACCGGTGGGATCAGGTGCTCTTTCCAGGAGATAGTGTCAGAGTTGAATTGTGGGACATCTAGCTGGTGTCGGAAACTTGCTTGGTGGTGCAGAAAAAACAGACACAGAGGAATTGGTGTCAGAATTGTAGCGATCCACAGTGTTTGTCTAGGTTATTCTCTGCCACCGTGGCATGACAGCAGCCTTGGCAGATATGTAAATGAGTGGGTGTGGCTGTGTGCCAAGAAGACTTTATTCATGAAAATCTGCAGTGGGCTGGATTTGGCCTGCCGTCTGAAGTTTGCTGGCCCCTGGATTAGATTATAAAGTTTGCTATCACCACTACACTCTGTGTATAATGGGCAGGCCACATAAGGGGGACGGGGCTGTTTCTGTATACACATACTCACACACATAGTACGTAATGCAGGAAGGAAGGACGTAGAGGTGCAGGGAAGGGCTATGGGCCTCACTTCATCAAGAGACCACAAGGTCATAGGTGCTGGTATCTCTTCCCTCCTTTAGGGCCCATGCTGTGTCCCCTTGGCAGTCAGCAACTCAACTGGTTGTGGCTCATGATCTGATGGGGTGGCCCAAGTCTGTATTGTGCATGAACTTTCCATCATTCTGCCTGTGTGGGGCTGGAGTGGTCATCCAGTGACTTTCTCACAGGGCATGATTATAGGAGAGGCAGTCAAAGGAGTTCCCGAGTCTTAAGCATGCTCTTCCTACTCTGGGAAGCGGCAGCCCCTATTTCTTCTTGATAATCAAAGCTTAGGGAAGAAGTTCAGGTTGTTGTCGGGTGAACTGAGGAGACCTTGGGCCATGGGGCCTAGACCCAGCCAGGCCAGAAGGTTCTTGGTCTTGGCATGAGGATGAATTCAAGGACAGACACACAGCACAGAGGATGAGTGACACAAGCAGGAATGTTTATTAAATCGGAAAGTGCACTCTGGAGATATGAGAGGGGGGCGAGCAGGAGGGTGAGAGCTGCACTCTCTGGGGGTTGGATTTCTATATTTTATTGATAGTTGTTAACTAGGGGGTGGAATATTGATTACTTAAGGAGGTGAAGCAGTTTTCCCACTTTTTCTTACTAATTGGGCCAGGGGTTTCCTGGCCATCTTGGGCCTGTTTCGACCTGGCTGGCTTCTTATCGTGTGCTGCCAGGACAGGCTTCTGACCTTCCTGATAGCTGGCCATGAGTTCCTCGTTGCTGACCTCCTGGTCTCCTGTTAGAACCTAAGTAACTGCCTCCTCTAACAAGACTGCAGGCAGAGAAATCAGTTATAAATGTTCACTATATGAGCTGAATGTCAGAACAGCAGTATGCACACAAAGACTGCACCACACAAACACATCATACACAACAAATGTGGTGGCAAGGATCTGCTCTTGCTCTGTTCATGTATAGCTCTTGATAAAATGTCCCTAAATGATTTGTTTGTTTCCCCCACGAAGCTGTGAGCCTCCCAGGAGCAGAGAACAAAACATACGTGTTTTTGTCAGAACAGGGTATGACTGTTTTGTCCAGAACCAAGCACAGTGCCTGATAAATTGTTAGATGCTTGGTTGAATGAAAGGGTAAAGTTATTTAAAAAGTCAACATCCAAAAATAAGAGGAATTAGCTCCTAAGAATGTAACTTGGATGAAATAAGAGGACAGTAGGTTCTCATGGGCAAATGTGTGTAAGAAATGTATGTACTATTTGAGGAAACTGAAGTTTGTGGTTTCTGTTTCGTTTGGTTTTTTAAGATTTTATTTTTAAGGAATCTCTACACCCAACGTGGGGCTCAAACTCATGACCCTGAGATCAAGAGCCACATGCTCCACTGACTGAGCCAGCCAGGCACCCCTGAAGTTTGCGAGTAGAACATGATACAGGGTGATTGCCGTGCTCACCTGAGGGTAGAGATTGGGTATTTCTCTCTTCTCTTGCGAAGACCTTGCAAAATACTCTGCAGTGGGGAGTAGTACTGGGGCTCAAGGCGAAAGCAAATTTCCCACTCTTGCTTTTCCTTAGAAGATGATTTATTTAAGAGCTTAAACTTTTAAATCAATAGAACTTTGAAAAATAGTTTCCTCAGTAGATAAGACGTGTGGTGAGAAGCAGGTGTTATTGGCACTAATAAAAGCTCAAATCTAGATGAGGAATGGGAAAATATGATCACAGAAGACTTGACTTCTACTACTGGAAAGTTTAAATGCCAATTGAACTAAATTAAACTAAGTTCAAGTCAACAGATATTTTTTGAACATTTATAAAGAGTAAGATACAGTATAAGGCAGCATGAGGGTACATGATAAATAAGAATTAGTTCTTGCCCCCAAATCTGTTATAATCTAGTGAAGTTCTTTAGGTGCTGGAGGTATCAATTAACACCTTTAAGGAGGAAGAGATTAATTCCCACTCAGAGCATCAATATAAACTTCATGGAAGAATTACTTGAGAGATTACTAATATTTTGATAGAAGTGTATGGGGAAGAACGTTTCTGGTGGTGAGCACATATAGTAAAGGTTGCAAACTGAAATATCTAAGGGGTGAAGCACATCACAATCATGAGTGAAGCCAGTTGGGTGTAAGACAATAGGGATTGTGGCCAGTTGGAGAGGGTGTGCCCCATTTGAAGTGATTAACCACTTCTCAGGTTCAGTTGCCTGTTACCTTGACCTATTACTTTTCCAAGAGAAGCTGGGAATTTTCTTGATGTTGCCAATGGATTAGATAAAACAACAACCACTACAACATCATGTGATCCAAATGCATCTAAATCCAGTGTGTGGACAGTGATTTACATAAAGATGCAGAGGGGGAGATTTGCAAGCCATGCTTGGGAACTAGCACTGCTGGATGTGTGTGAACCTGAGTGGTGATGAGCAGGGGCAGTAAGACCAAGAGGTAGAAGAGCTGGACCTCCCAAGACACTGAATTCACTTTGAGGGAATCCAGATCTTATTCTGTGGGCAGCAAGGAGCCTGTCATCCTGGAGGTGATTTGTTGAACACTCTCGTTTAGAAAGACTTCTCTGGCTGCCTGTGGAGGAATGAATTGAAAAGGTTGTTGATGAGGGCAGGGAGATGGGTTAAAAGAATGCTGCAGGAATCCAGCATGAGAATGGATGAGCTTCTGAATGTAGACCAAAGGAGACCAGTGAGACACAGTAACCATCAAAACCTAATCATGACTAGCTAAAAATAAAGGTTGTTTTCTATTTCTTCAGAGGTTGATTTAGGAAACTGAGGTTTAAGTTCCAGATAAACCACGAGCTGGTTTTACGGCCTAAGGTCTATCATTTCTCTTAAACTTTAGCTTTTCTTCCAGCAGACAGTGACAATAATAACTGTCCTGTCAACTCGGGATGCTGTAGCAATCAAGAGAAGCAGAGCACATGAAAGAACAGCCACCACTATGAAGGACTGTATCCACAGAAGTGATTTTTATTGGTGTTATTATAGTCAGCTCTGGGATTCCTCATCAGTTAGGGCTTTGTAAACATATGGAAGCATGAAAAGTTATTCTCTGAAAGTGACAATTTGTTTTAAGATTTATATGAAACCAGGGCATCTGGAGAGGGAAATTTTACTGTTGATATTAGCAGTGGTAATCATGGCACCTGCTGTGCCTTACAGCCCCTTCTAAGTAAAATGGATCCAACCACTACCCAAGCTGAGGGCCCAACCCAAGGCAGCCATGTTTGACACCTCAAGCCATGCCTGACCCAAGGGCGGTAGATTCATTTGTTGATTAATGGTCTAAGATGTGCCCTTGTGTCAAAAAACCTCTTCCAAATGAGAATAATGGTAATTAGTTGAGCCAGGAATATAATTTCTGTAGGGAATTTCAGTGGGGGAACTAAAGAGTAAGGCACCCAGTCTATGGTGTTAGAACAATGGGATAGATGAGTAATAGGCCAGACCACTCCACAGTAAGATAGTAGATGGAAGATGGTAAGATGGTAAGACGGAAGATCACTGGAGAGAAGATCCAGTGCCTTTTGCATGCAGCACTGCTGGGGTTTCCTTAGGTCAAGAACCACCTTTTAGTCCCAACCTCCCTGAGGCCATGCCAGTTTTTATTATTTTGTTCAATAGAATTCCATTCAGTGGGGATCCCTAAAATAATCTTCACCCTCCACTTGAGTTAGTTCTTTCTTGCAACCAAAAGACTCTCCCAAAACACTGTTCCTATTCACCAAAAATAAGAATAACATTTTCTGAGGTGTTTGAATTTAAGAAGAAAGGTCATCTAAATTTTGCTTTATGTCTTCTAGTGGGAAAAAACAGAAGTGGTTAAATTAGATGGTATGTGACTGGGTAAATTCAGGATTTAGTGTCAATCAAACACTTAAGAAATGCAGAAGGACCGCTGCTTTAAAAAAGGAAGATGTCCTACCACTAGTCCAAGCAATGACGGGGGGAAAAGTTGAATTAATTCATAAAGTTGATGGAGTGGAATAATCATGGACTTTAGAGTTAGGAGCCTTACCTGGAAGTCTAAGCCCAGTGACTTCCTGGCTGGGTGGGCATTGAGATCTCAGGTAAGTTGCTCAGCCCTGCAGGTCCCCAGGTGTTGATGAATGGAGATGTCATGGTTATGGTGGAAATGATGATGGTGGTGCAGGAATCCATGAGAAAATGCATGTGAAATTCCTCATGAACTAAGCTATATGGTTGTTATTAAGGAACTAAAGTTAAAGGGTTGAAAATGAAAAGGGTTAAGGTGACAACATTGAAAAGCAATAGCAGTTATACACTGGAGAAGGAAATGGACTAATTTCAGACAAATTACTAGTGAAGAGTTGATATTCCTATTGGACTCCACATGATGGTTATGCAGTAAGATGTTTTCGGGCCTTCGCCTTTTATTTTATTTTATTTTTTATTTTTTTTAAAGATTTTATTTATTTATTTGACAGAGAGAGACACAGCGAGAGAGGGAACACAAGCAGGGCGAGTGGGAGAGGGAGGAGCAGGCTTCCCGCTGAGCAGGGAGCCCGATGCGGGGTTCCATCCCAGGACCCCGAGATCATGACCTGAGCCGAAGGCAGATGCTTAACGATGACTGAGCCACCCAGGCACCCCATGGGCCTTCACCTTTTAAAAGAAAGGTAGTATTAATAATGATGATGACCACGATAATGATGCTAATAATAATCACAGCAGCCAGCACTTCCTGAATATTTCCAATGGCCCAGTACTTGATATTCACTATCTCCAACCCTCCAACAGCCAGGTTATTATCCCCATTCTACCCATGAGAAAACCAAGGTCAGAGAGATTAAGAAGCTTGATCAGAGTCAACCAGCTAGGGGTTTGAACCTGGTCTTTCTGGCTCTGCATTCTGTATTCATTTTGCTAATTAGCTCATTTTAGAACAGCAAAACAGAGGGGCTGCAGTGATCCGTGGAGAATGCCTAGTGTAGGCCCTTCTTTTGAGACAAAGGGAAAGAGGCCCAGAGCAGCGAAATGGCCCGTCCAAGGGCACACAGCTAGTTACTGGTGAGATCAGATTCTCAGACTCAGGTCTTCGGACTCTCAGATCAGTAGCCTGATGTCTGCACTAGGCTGCCTCTCTGGTGTGCAGTTATTTTGAATAACCGTGCACCCTGGCAAACAGACTATTGGTTTTATTCCAGAGAATTGCAGGTCAAATGTCCCCTTCCTGGGGGAACAGCTGGTATGTGTGCCGTGATGTCTGTTATTGCAAAACACCCTGGGTTTATGGTGGCTTGCCTCTGGCTTCTATTGGCAGTGGGGAAGCTCTTTGTCATGGAGTGAGCAAATAAGGGAGTTCACTGAAAATCACTCCCTAGGTCCTTGTTTATTAGCTACCTCTAGCATAAGTGTTACATGGTGCCTTCCTTAGGTGGGAGCAGGGATGACACACGAATATCCTGAAAAGATCCAGCCTTTATGAGTGTTCATTACCTCCCAGGGTCCTTTAATTCTCACGATTAAGCTACAAGTTAATGGATTAAGCCCATTTAACAGATGAGAAAATTGAGACCCAGAGATATCAAGAAACTTGTCAATGTTAAAAAAAAACAATGAATCGTGGATCACTACATCAAAAACTAATGGTGTATTGTATGGTGACTAACATAACATAATAAAATGAAATTAAATAAAAGAAAAACAACCCAGTAAGTCCCGGAGCCAGGTTAGAGCCTTCCTTCCCGGGGAAGTTTGATGCCAAAGCTGATATTTGTAACAAACACACACACCTCCACACGCACACCTGCACTGCACCTTAGAGCTTTGCACCTATGGGGGTTGGAGGTGGCTGGGAAATAAAGGCAAAGTCTTTACCTTCTCAAAGTTTATAGTCTAACATGGGACACAAGCATGATTAATTCTAATACTCTGTCTCAGAGAGCATTGACTTTTTTCGGCCAGGCACTCTGCTAAGAAATGTATGAGCATCATCTTTAATTAATTAATTAGAGAGAGAGAGAGCATGCATGAGTGGGGGTGGGGTGGGGAGGGGCAGAGAGAGGGAGAGAGAGAATCTTAAGCAAGTTCCACGCCCAGCACGAGCCCGACACAGGGCTCTATCTCAGAACCCTGAGATCATGACCTGAGTCAAAATCAAGAGTTGGACGCTTAACTGACTGAGCCACTCAGGTGCTCTGAGAATCATCTTTAATTTCTCAGCATGACTATGCAATGAATTTTTATCCCCATTTTACAGATAAGAAAACTGAGAGTAAGAGACGTGCCACAAATTACAAAGCTCTCTGTAGTTAATAAGTATCAGAGTCTTGATTCAGTCCAGGGTCTTAGTCACTGTGGTCAAGTTTAAAATAAATAAATAAATAAAATGCTATGGGACTCCAAAGGGAGAAGGCTGTAAAGTTGAGAGCTAATTACACTAAATCCTTAGAACTGACTTCAATAAACTTTCCTGCCAGCCCCAGTGATCCTGAAAAACAGGGCAGTGTGTGAAATTGGAGACAGCATGGTGTAATTAAAATAGAGAATGGGAGTCAGAGTTCTGGGTTTGAGACCCTCTCTTCCTCCCAGTGAACTTGGTAGCCACTGTAACTGAAGAGAACTCCTTGGCTCTTTCTTCTGCGCCATGCTTGCTGTCACTGAAAGGGGCTTTCAAACATGGTTTATTTTTAAGAGGTGATTTTTGTTTTATTGCTTGTCTCTGGAAGGATGCCCACAGATGCTAACAAAGACTGGGGAAGCTATAAAAGATTCAGAAAAATCTCAAAGTTATTGAATTTCACTGAAATAAAAAGGGCTAATTCTGTTTCCCTCACAGCTCCTTCATAGGCATATTTATGTAATTACTCATCAGTAAATTTATTTTTGATATTGCAAAAGTCTGCTCCTTCTAGTCTTCCAAGTTCTCAAGAGAAAGAAGAGCAGAGAGGTATTTTCAATTTAGCCAGCTGTGTGTTCCTTATGAGTTTCCGGCTCTGTTTCTTTTCTTTGAGCTTTGTGGCAGAGTGAAAAGAGCATAGACTGGGCTCTCAGGCTGACTCTACTCTTTCTTAGCTATGTGATTTGGACAGGTCTTCTCCTTTCCTGGGCTCCGTTTTCTCTCTCTCTCAAACCAGGGGGTTGAACTTAGCCATTGGTTTTCACATCGAGCTGTGCATTCTTGGAAATGGCAGTGAGGGGCTGTGAGTTATTGGAGAGAAACTAAGAACAGTATGTTGGACAAATCTCAGGGCTGGACAAAATCATACCTCATACACATCCATTACATATGTATATGAGGATGCTGTTGTAAGTAATGAAATGTAATTTAAAGTGTTGTTGAATTTTTACTAATTTTGATCACTATGCTTTTCTTAATTAAAATGCAATTAAAACTGTTTTTGAATCACTAATTTTGATTTTCATGATTTTCTTAATTAAAATGTAACTTAAAATGTTAGTGAAGTTTTGCTAATTTTGGTCATTATGATGTTCTTAATAAACAGATACTGAATGTTCTGTTAATATGAGAAAGGTCTGAATATGTCTTTGATATTAAGAATGGGTCTTATAATTGTAAAGTTTGAGAATTACAGGTCCAGTTGATTTCTTGGGTTCTTTCTAGGTATGACATTTTGGGATTCTAAACTAAAGTGTCCCAAACAGTAGCCATTAGTCACATGTGGTTAAAAAAAATCCATTCAGTTGCACTAACTACATTTCAAAGGTTCAGTAGTAGTTACATGGGTTAGTGGCTAAATATTGATCAGTGTAGATCATGGAACATTTCATCATCACAGAAAGTTCTGTTAGACAGCCAAACGAACTAAATGATTTTATTAATGTGTTTTCCTTGAGATGAGATAGTCTTACCATATAATTCTCAGAAGAACAGGAGTTTGAAGCTTGAAGGCATTTAGCCCTTAGTCCTGTCACTGAAGGGAGCGGGAGGGGGCGTGGCTAGGAGCGCTGACAGATTGATCTCCTTGGGACAGTTTGCCTTTGCACCTTTGATTGTAATAGGTAACATGATGCTCAGAACAGTGGTGCACACCAATGAGTGTTGATTCAGCCACACCCCCAAATAGTCTCACATCAGATCACTCTGAAACTCAGAAGCTTATATCCAGGATCTAGATACAGCCAGACACCAGGATTTTGCTGGGTCCCAGCCCAGACAAGCCACTAAGAAGAGGAAGAATGGAGAAACCATCCAAAGCCAAGTAACATATTTCCTTCTCCTAATAGGAAGGCTTCTCTGGGTGTGGCTAGAGCCAAAGGGCTGAGAGCTGGGGACGAGGGTCTCCCTTCAAAAATCCTCAAGGGTTGTTAACTAAGACTTAAGGTTTAGTAGGCGAAGGTCATGGGCCAGGAGGGATGGTGTGTTTAAAAGAAATACTTTCCCCTTCTGATGAGAAAATATATTATTCATTGTAGAGAATTTAGAAAATACAGAAGCTATGGGGATTTAAAGAATCCCTCATAATACAACTGGAAATAACCATTGTTAACATTAAGACAATTTCCTTAATTCCTCGAGCTGGACTATAAGGGGTTAATATTAAATGCTTTCATTTTCTGAAACCAGGGCCTTTCCTTACTTAATTGCACTAACCTATTAAGCCAGCTGAAGTCTGGTTTCATTTTTCTCTCTGGCCATCTCCTTCTGCTTCAGACGCTCTTCTCTTGGTTTGTAAACTACAGACAAGGTCTTTCCAGTTGTTTTGCAAGAATGACGTCCATTGGCCTCGTTCATAGACTTGCTGAGGGAGCTCCTCTGGGGCTCAAATTGTACCCTTGTGACCATGGTGGCCTTGGAGGTTAGTCGTGTGGTTCAGAGCAGACCCTGGCTTTTCATTTTGTTTGGGGCTGGATAAATGGGGTCTGGGCACATTTGTATTTTTCATCTGCAAAGTGATTTGGTAGAATTACATGGGTATGTCATCAGCTCAGACTGGGGATGGGTTTGGGGTTCTGGTACAGGATTGCTGCTGAATCATTTTTAAAAATTCAATCATTGGATAACTATTTCTGAGGATAGTGCTTTACTAGGCACTGGGCTCACAAAAATGCATCTAAACAGATTATTTTCTCAGTGTGCTTACAGATAAGTATTGATCAATAACAACATAGGTGATTATGATTTGGGTGTTATAGGTATTGGGATAGGGGTCTGCTCAGGGTACTGGGAGAGCCCAGGTAGCGAGAGATATT
The DNA here is from genome assembly GCF_029215605.1 of Mirounga angustirostris. NCBI lineage: Eukaryota > Metazoa > Chordata > Mammalia > Carnivora > Phocidae > Mirounga > Mirounga angustirostris. The sequence goes on along the minus strand of NW_026991712.1, from coordinate 16,571,726 downwards.
TCATCCACATTTGGGGAGATCAAGGAAGGCTTCTTAGAAAAAGTATGTCTAAGCTGAGAAATGAAGGATGAATAGGAAAGAACATGCTTGAATGTGGAAGTAGAAGTGAAGGTGAGGGAGAATCTTCCAGATAACAGGAACAGCTCAAGTAAAGGCCGGGACGTGAGAAAGCATGGCGCATTTGGAAATGACATAGTCAGTAAAGTGTCTACAATGTCCATTTTGCATATTTTGCAAGCAAATGTCTTGGACAATAATGTTTGCTTCAAGACTGGCCTGTGTTGATCTCTGGTGGCACATTTCCCTTCCTCCCCAAGTACAAGTGCCACTGGTATTCTGAAGAGGATCAGGGTCAAGGCCACCTTCCTCAGGAAGTCTTCCTGGATTTCCTCTGGTGGATATAAACTCTGCTTCCTCTGAATTCCACAGAATTCTTGTCCTCTCTGAACTTTACACTTTATATAACAGCTCCTTACAGATGCTTCTCCTGCCTTAACTATGAACAGATTGAAGCCAGGGACAGTCTTCTTGCCTTTCAGAATCTTACCTAGTGCCGAGAGCAAAAATGCACTTAAAACAACATGTGTATATTCAGAGAATTCTGGGTTCATGACTAGAACTGGTCTTTTGTGTTGTGTTATTGTGTCTCATGCATTTTTTTTTTTTGATATTTTAGCACATTTTTTTCCCTCGTTGCAATTATCTTTTTTTCCCTCCAGATGTCTGCCCTGATATCCTACCACAGTTAGGCTCAGGATAATTTTCAGAAGAAAAGAGTAGCATTTGATTTTGTTAATTCATGCAGATTGGATTCATTAGGATGAAGGTTTTAAGTGGCAGTACAAACAGTGCCCGGAGTGGGGGCTCTGCTAGGAGCGGACAGAGAGCAGAATTTCTCACATGGGTAGCAACCCATCTAGTGTTGCGGAGGGTCTATAGCAAGGCTTATAGCCAACCATTATGCACTTGTATGACTGCATTCATTGTTAAAATAATGAAATAGTTTCATACCTATAGTTGAGGAGCTCTTATCCTGAGCCCACCGAGTGCCCTTCTGACACCTGGGATCCACTCACATCCAGTGATTAATGGGTTACTGCCTGGCAGAGTGGGAGGTCTCCAGGATCCTACACCAGTGCCATGATGGATGGTATTTGAAAGGTCAATTCCCAAGCCATCGATATTTTGACTATAACTCCTGATGATCAAGTATATATCAGTGATTTTGAAGTATTTCCTCCTGAAGAAAACAGGGTTTAGGGTGCATTTTGGATAAAAGAAAGCTGATGAGGAAACCATACAGGGTCCAACCACTGACTTCATCGTTCACCCACTATATCACATTAGGCACGTCACTTCACGTCTGCTTCTCTGTTTTCTTGTCTGTAAAAGAGGGAAAAGAATATATTCTTATATCCATCCACCCATCCATCCATCCACTCACTTATCTATCCAACAAACAATGGTGCCAACCCTAACCAGGAAGTGTTGCCTAATGGGGACCAGACAGACATTTGGGGAGTTCTGTTTGGGAGACTAGTCACACGTCTAGTTTTGAAGGCCAAACAAGACACTGAAAGTGAAAGCCTTTAGAAACTGTACAGGACTTCACTAATGTGTATTGTTACATCAGTAGCAGCATCAATTCCTTGGTGTGTACTCAGAGAACAGGCTAGGGCATTTTTGTGCAATATAACATTTAGTAAGGCCTGTTGGCTCTTCCTTTATTCATGGCATTTGTATAAATCCTGCAGAGTTCAAAAAGGACTGTGCATCAGTTTCCATTTACTGGTATTTGTTGAGAGCCTCTTTGTTCCACATGCTAGTTTTTTCCAAAACAAAAAGAGCTTTACAGTTTGGGCTGAATGAAAAATAATATACAGCCTTTATAAAAATGTAAATCAATATAGGAAAGGATATAAACAAAAGTAAAATTAATGCCAAATCCCACCTGACTATCTTTTTGATGAAAAATTCCTTTGGGAATCTTTCTGTGCATTTTTTTTTTACACAAACTGCATCATATTATACTTGCTGTTCTGCATCCTACTTCGCTATGAACATTACCAGCATACACGGAAAGCGCTCTTATCAGGTGTGATTGAAAAGAAGTATTTAGCATTAAAAAGTGCTGTGGTCCCTGAGGTTTGTTTCATCACAGCATTCTAGAATCCTGTGTGTTGAATTCTTTTCTTGCTCTTTCTCCCTGACCTACTAAAGTTTATGTTTAGGTCTTGTCTGGTGGTATTTTCTCAATTCAATAAGTGCATACTTGCACTGTCGTTGTTGATGAGCACATGGGATCCCATTGTATGCATACAATTTATTTGTTTAGTTAGTTCCCAGTTAATGGATTTTTGAGTTATTTCCCATTTTTGACTAAAAATTCCATAATAAACATCCTTTTACATTCAACTTTGCCCGTTTGCAAACTTTTGCAATCCCACCTTAGGATAAATTCCTAGAAATGCGAAGGCTGAGGTCAAATCTCTCTAAGTTTTAATTCATATTTGTTTCGGGGGCTATTAAGGGACAAGAGGAGTGTTTGTTGTGGAAGCTGGAGGTTCAGCTGGGGTGGTGGCATTTAAAACTCACGGCATAACCCAAGAACAGAGCAGAAAGTGTTTAGCAGAGAGCTGAAGAGTGAACACTGTTGAGTGAAGGGGTCACTTACTATTGGAAGCAGTTTCTGAGAAAGTGAAGTGACCTTGCTTTGGAGTCCCTGAAAATAGCCTATACCCTCATCAACGAGTGTATCTCTTAGAGAGAGCCCAGCCTAAAAGCAGAGTGGGGGACTAGCTTCTTTTCAGTTCAATAGATATTTCATGAGTACCCCTTGGGTGCCAGGCATGGGATAAGGCTCGGGCATCAAGGGGCTCTCATTCAGGGAGAGACACATGGTGACCAATAGGAGTGGCAGTTCAGAGTGGATGTGCTCTTGTGGAATTCCGCTCAAGAGGTGGCACAATGACCCTGGCTGGACCGAGGGGGTGTGCAGGTGGAGAGAACACTTCTCACGAGGTGGTGGTTGAAACATGAGGACGCAACTAGGGAGCAGCCCTGGAAACCTCAGCTATACAGAGGCTGGGGGCTGGGAGAGTGGGGCGCTGTGGTCCAGCCCGACAGGAGCACAAAGCACAGAAAGGGAGGTTGGTCCTTAGAGGCTATTTCCCACACCTGGCACCATCTACCTTGTCTTATCCTCTGGACTTCCTTCCTTCCTTTGCTGGGCCACGCTGGGCTTCCTTGTGGAGAGGATTTGTTTTGCATCTACTCTTCATGTAAAATAAAAATGTCCAGGCAGCATATGGTAACTGTCAATTGTAGAACCTGGTTTGCTTCAAGAGCAGTTGAGCAGTTGCCATTTGAATAGGTCAAATACAATTGAATACAGGCAACTTCATATGCTTCAGCTTAATACCAGGCTTCCCTAAGGTCTGGCAAAATTCTGAAAGTACTCCTCAGTGCAGAAAAAGATGAATTATGATTAGGAGAAGCCTAATCTACTATTTTATATTCTTTTTACAATCAGATATCCAGGCATAGTGATGATGATGGTGGTGGTGATAATGATGTTGGTGGTGATGGTGATGATGATGATGATGGTGATGATGATGGTGGTGATGATGATGGTGGTGATGATGGTGGTGATGATGATGATGGTGATGGTGGTGATGATGATGGTGGTGGTGATGATGGTGGTGATGATGGTGGTGATGGTGGTGATGATGATGGTGGTGATGATGATGGTGGTGGTGGTGATGATGATGGTGGTGATGATGGTGGTGGTGATGATGATGGTGGTGGTGGTGATGATGGTGGTGATGATGATGGTGATGATGATGGTGGTGATGGTGGTGGTGGTGGTGATGATGATGATGAGAGCTTAACTCTTGTGGAACACTTAACACATGCCAGATCCTATGCTAAGCACTGCCCATGCATTATTTCATTTAATCCTCCCAACTATAAGGTACGAACTAGTATGATCCCCATTTTACAGATTAGAAAACTTAAATTTGAGATTAAGAAAATGAAAACATTCAGTTAATCAAAATGTTAAGTTAATCAAGACACTCAACCAGACTACCATGAAAGGATGAAGTCCTGGTGCTCAGAGGCAGCCATCATGTATGAAGTAATTTTTTTGCTAGGCAACTAAAATGGTACTAGTTATATACCACTCCTGGGAGAATTGGGAAAGTCGCACAGGTCATTTTATGTGTCTCGTGGTTTTGATGAGGAACACTGGACAAGAAAGGCAGCTAGATCATGCAGGCACCTGTTCTTTCCTCTCACTTCCGTATTCCATTCTTCTAACTGTTCTCTCACAGCCATTGTCAAAACTGAATGACTGTGTGATATGGTGCTTTTTAGTTGTTTTGTTTTTTTTTTTGTATGCCTATTTGTTTATATAAGATAAACTTTTGACTTTGATCTAAAATTCAGTGGAATGTCTAAGGTTCAATTCTCTAGAAGTGAAATCTTTAGGTTGTTTTAGTTATATGCTCCATTGCTGTTATTTGTTATTAATAAGTTATATTCCTCTTTTAAGGTATTAATATATTTGTTAGGATATTGGTTTGGCTGTATGTAATAGACACTAAGAATGGTGGCTTATACAGATAGAAATGGACTTCTCTTTCATGGAATAGTTAGGAGAGAGGCAGTGCAGGGCTGGGATGGCAGCTCTGCTCCATGAGGGTGCCCAGGGACCCTGTTTCTGTCTCCCTTGGAGCTCTGACATCCTGACAGTGTTTCACTCATCTGCAGGGTCTGCTGAATTATTCATGTTCCAAGTGCAGAATGGGGGAAAAGACCCTTGTCTTTAAGGATGGAGCTGGGTTACAACATTACATTCATGACCCTCCTTTTGACTAAAGTTAATACATAGCCACACTCAGCTTCAAGGCACCAGGCTGCAAGGGGTGCTGGGAAATGTAATTTTGTAATATCTGTGGCTATAAGCCTAGCTAAAAATTGATTCTATCACTATGAAATAGAAGGAAAAAAGGATAGCAGGGACAGTATTCAAAAATAAAGCTAAACAATGATGAGAAAAAAATATATAAATAGAAGTTTTAGTATTTCTTTCTGCACTGCAATGGATGGTTTTGCCCAAACCCTGGAGTGTATGTCTTCTTCCTTGGAAAACATTGCCCTGTAGGGTTGTCTGATTTTCCAACACATTGGAACGCCCTCTCTGAAAATAATAGAATGCTGTTCTTAGAAACATAAACTCCAGGACCGGGTACATTATTTGTGGGGTCTAGTGCAAAAGAAAATATAGGATCCCTTGTTCAAAAATGATTAAGAATTTCAAGATGGCAAAACCAGAGCAAAGAAGTCAGCATGGGACTTGTCTAAGAGTGTGGCGCCCAGTGCAACTACATAGGTCACATATCCGTGATAAAGCTGGCTCTGGTCAGTAACTACTGAGGGGTGGCAGGAAAGGTGTTAAAGTTCCCACTGACTTCTTGCCATTGCTATGTAAGTTCTAGCAGTCAGCAGTTATAACACACAATACAGTGTAAATCAACACCTGAAGTAGGACTTCAACAGCTAAGTGTTAGAGTTTGCTGGAGTGGTGGGTGACCAGTGGTGGAGGCTTTGGGAATGTTCTCAGACTTGGGATACCAGTCATATATTTCTGCAAGTTAGAATCTGTCCCGTGACTTCATTAAATGTTCTTTGCATGACTTCCCCCTGAAGGTAGGTTAGGACTATGTTTAGTAATCTGGATGACCTACTTTCCTCTGGGTTCTGGGACAAAGGCTATGTCCATATGTCTTGGAAATTGTCAGCCCATTCATTTTGCCTGCTTCTGTGCATGGTGACCAGAGTGTACGCTGCAGGAATGTTGAGCTGGGGCCAGCTCTGGGAGGTCATCACAAGGAGGGCTAGACTGGTGGGATGTAAGTTCAGGTTATGATTGGGGAGGGAAATCTTGCCAACTATTAGGTCAAGGCTGTAAATAGGCAATATGGGGTTGGATCAGAAACCCAAGAGATCTGGATGACTGTAGGCAGCAGAACAGAAATGGAATAAGGCAAATTGTACAGAATATAAGCTGTAAATAGTCACAACCTGGCCCACAATCCTGTATTCACAATTCCTAAATCCATACAGCTCTGAAATCTGACAGTTTTCTCTAGGTTTGGCACAGAATCTTTTGTTGTAGAAGCTGACACGAGTCTGCTTATTGTCTTTATCCCAGTTAATATGAACAGTGACAAGTTTTGCTATAGAAATATTAATACATTTGATTATGGAATGCTGGCCCAGACTCTCATGGGAAATTATTTAACACTTTCTCTCCTTCTAAAATCAGAAATATTTTGAATTTATGGGGGATAAATCCCCCCACACTGGGATCCCAAGATTTGGGGCTTATAATATATAACATTTGTTGAACATATTTTAAGTGCCAGACACTATTCTGAGCACTTTATCTGTCTTAATTTCTTTAATCCTCATGGTGCTCTATGAGATAGATACCAATATTTTCCCTTTTGATTGGTAAGAAATTTGGAACCCAGAGAAGTTTTGTAATTTGCCTATGGTCATAGATAATTGGCAAATGGCAGGCAGTGAAAAAGGTGAGTGTCTGGGGGGCCTAGTTCTATATCATGGAGGGGAGTCAGCTCAAGAGGCATCAAAAACCAATCTCATTTTGGGGCACAATGGCTTGGCTGAATGATTGGGCAAATCAGTCCCAATAATGAATCTATTTGTTGGGTGAGGTGTGAGGCCTAATGAAAAAGTGTTCTTTCTACTATCTCAGCGACAGTCAGAACTGTACTAATCCTTTGGGAAAATCAAGTGACCTTTGAGTGATAAGGCTTCATTAATAGAAATAAAACTTCTTTATTTAAATATCCAAAGGGCAACAGAAGTTTTATTTGTTAAATTGGATTTTTGGCTTTGATTGTAATAGATATACTGTATTTAAAAAATCTTTACATTGGCTTTTGTGAAAGCACTATTTGTCTTAGTAGAATGTACTTTAATCCTTTTCTCAAAAATTGTACTTCTGGTTAAGAGCTGGGTGGGCTGACTGATAGTATCTTACTTTACCGATGCCCACATTATTCAAAGCAGAATCCCAAACCCTGACAAAATAAAGATAGATGACATTTATTGCTTCTTCTAGATGTTCCACACTTGTCTTGGTAAGAGAGCTGAATTAGATTCATTTGACAGGATTTGTTCGTTATGTAGCTTTACTGACTGTTGTCTTATACCTCTATACATCATTGTGTTTCTACCCAAAGTTTTTGTCTGATAATTTCTTTTCACTGTTTTTTTTTAATCTGGAAATAGATGCAATGTGTGTATCATGAATAATGAATGGTTTTATTTATATAATTGCTACAAATGGTGAAAGGGGTTAGACAGGAGTATTAATTCCTCCATCAACACTTGAATATGAATCAAGGATTTTGTTGATTTGTAAATTACCTTTTAATGAAATTTGGAAAAAAATTCTCTCATCATAGTTTCTCAACAGATTCTTAATAAATGCTTACTTTTGCATACAAAAGCATGAATATTCCAAAATGTTTAATTTTTTGGAGCAAAAATGATTCTTGGATCAACTAATACCAGAGAAGCCTGGTGGTGATTCATCGAAGTTTTTTTATTGCTGGTAGAATGAACTTTGTTTTTCTTTTTGACTGCTCTGCATCTTTAAACTTCCTTTCCCATCTGTAAATTCTTCCCAAGTAAAAACCGTAAACTTGTCTTTCCATCTTCTCTTGCAGCAAGGATGCAGGCATGTGCCCAAGCTGCACCAGTCAGATGCTTGTATTTGAGGTTCTGAATTGAAGGTCAGTGATACAATTAAGCAGGTGCAGCACAGAACCATTTTGGTGAGGAAAAGGGCAAACAGACCTGCTTTCTTAGGGAGGGCAGTGTTAGAAGTTCTGGCCGTGTTCTCTTGTTTCCAGTGTGGTGGATAAGCTAAAGTGTCTGTGTCTAGAAGCAGGGTCTCTTAGGGGCTGTCTGTGGTGTAAGATAAGCATAGCTCCTTGCTTTCTTCTCTTCAAATCTGGTCCTCTGGGCATCCCTGAAAATCTGGAAACTGTCGTTCCTTTTCTATTTAATCTGTAATTTGCAACTAAGAAATGTAATTTGATATAGCTGGGATATGAGGGTAATGACAAGGAAATGGGATTCTTTTATGTGTATCTCCTTTCACCTATTGAACAAGACTGTTTGCTGGGTCATTCTTACCGCAGTCATCATTCACTTGAACTGACTCACTGTTGAGAACAGCAAGCTGGAGAGAGTGACGCATGTGCAGGCAGGGTGTTTCTGAGGAAAATGGAGGATGACTCAATGCCAGTGCAATGACTGGCTATGAGTTCGGAATTTACCGGTGACCTTAGGAAAGGGAGTTAAAAGATGAGCCATGAAGAGATCCTGGATAGAGATCTTCTGGAAGGTTCCAGGGTCTTGGCTTGAGAGGCATTAAGAGCTGGTTGAAACAAATAATACACTGGACTAGAGGCCCATGATTTAATTCTTCCATTCACTTATTCAACACAGATTTAATAAGTACTCTGCACCATGTACATGCAAAGTACTGGGGAGACAGTGGTGAACTGGGCAGGGCCGGACAGATCTTTGTTTGGTGCGCTGGGGGTTCCGTGTTCTCCCACACAGACATGAGGAAGGATAACAAGTTTTATCATTATTTGTAACTGAAGACACTGGACACTGGAGAGCTTAAGGGATTTATCTACAACCACACACAGCGAGTAGTGGAACTAAGAATTGAACTCAATTCTTCTGGTTCCAGATCCTGTGATGCCAGGCACTTCCTACCTGCCAGAGCTCATATCAACTCTGAGAGACAGGTGTCAAAAGATGACTATTTCTTCCCATTTCTAGAAAGGAAGCCTGAGTCAAAGAGGGCTTAAACTAGTAAATAAAAAGGGCTTGTAGTCCCTTTACTGTCCCTCATTTCTACTGCCCCAGGCTGCCTCTGTCATTTATATGTGGATTGGGAACATGGTATTGAGAGCTGCACTTGTTGGATGAAATGCAGGGAAGGGAAAATATCAAGAGTACATCACATCTGAGACAGAGAGTCAGGTACCATCTTGAGATGAGGCTTGGGTACCATCTTGAGATGGGGGGGTCAGGTACCATAGAATATAGTCAAGTGTGAGAACTGGGGAGCAGGGATACAAGAAAAGGAACTCTACCTACTTGGCCAGTTTTTCCCTACAGCTGTGGTATTATAAAAGACACGGTTCCCACCCCTACCTGATACCACAATCTAGTGGGCAAGATAAGTATGTACACAGCTGAGTCATCTCTACCATTAGACCTGTACCTCTTGTATTACATTTATCCTACTAGATGGCATGAGTTTCTTTCCTTTTTTAATTGAATATTTTGAGATAATTGTAGACTCTGAAGAAATGTGGAGAACACACAGTTGTAAGAGATAATACAGAGATCTCCTATACCTTTTGCCCAGTTTCCCCCGATGGCAACATTTTGCGAAACCACAGTACAATATCACAACCAGAGTATGGACATGGATACAATCCATTGATCTTATTCAGATTCCCCAAGTTTTACTTGCACTCATTGTAGGTGCATATGTGTATATGTATGTGTGTGTATTTAGTTCTATAAAGTCTTATCACCAGTGTTGGTTTGTGAAACCAACATCACCATCAAGATACATACAGAACCCAAGGATCCCATGTGTTGTCCTTTTATGTTTTTATGACCACACCTCCATCCCTCCCTGGTTTTATTTATTTTTGTCTCATGTGCCCTTGGTATCTGTAAAGTCACTTAATAAATTTGTATTATATGAATAAATCAACTAACAGTACCATAAGAGATTAACATATATAAATAAAGCCCCCTGGAGGGCAGGGGAAGGAGCCATTCATTTGACCTGGGCCTTAGAGATAAAGAGGAGAGGCAGAGCATAACAGTGAGTGGGAACTTTTGACGTGGGCTGGACAGCACTGTGACTAATCTCGAGAGGGACTGACTGGGTTGGAATGTCCCTTCCACCACTTACTGTCCCACATAAGCCTCCTCAGTTTTCTTATCTTTTTTTTTTTTTTTTTTAAGAGAGGGAGGTGGGGGAAAAGCAGAGGGAGAGAGAGAATCTTAAGCAGTCTCCACACCCAGCATGGGCCCAATGCCAGACTCAATCTCATGACCCTGAGATCATGACCTGAGCTGAAATCAAGTGTCAGACGCTTAACCGACTGAGCCACCCAGGCGCCCCAGTTTTCTTATCTTTAAAATAGGGATGCCACCTGCCCACTTCAGGGGTTGCCTTGGGATGAAGGCAATGGTGGTTGTACCATCCTTGCCAGGGTCTGGCACATGGTGAGACCTACCTCAGTAAACATGCTGCTTTGAACAGTCTTGGTTCTAGTTGCTTGAGAGGGGTCTCCAAATACCTAGAGGGGAAGTCCTGTCGAACTCCGCCTTTGTGAGGAGGCAGGGACTGAACCTTCTCCTTGAGGCTTCTATGGCAGAGGGGTCACTTAGTTTATGGTTGAGCATGGCTGATACCCAGCCACCACCCCACTGTGGTTCTGTCATCCTTGCCCTGCTGGTCATTCCCATGGAGGCTCCAGAGACACTTCTTGCACTTTTCACATCCTTTATTATGTTCTGTGGGCAAAATGATAGGTCAACTGGCCTTTATGAATCGGGGGATTAGTGAAGGTTCTGGGAGGCTGCTCTCCTGAATAACCAGAGTCTTGTGTACCACAAGCCCCATGAAAACCTTGCACAGTTAGTGGATGAGTTTTACCGCAGCCTGAGCTCTTCCTAAGAGGCGTGTAGGAAATCATTTACAAGAGCTAGCTCCCCTTTCCCACAACTTCCTCTTTGTGAGATTGAGGAGGGGTGTTTACTGTGGGTCAGATTTGCATTGTGTTTGGACCTCCCTTGGTTCTACTGAAATTCCCTCACTCTGTACACACCTGTTGTGAGAAAATAAATCCCTGGGGGTTACAAGGACGAAGGCAGTTAGAGCAGGATCCAAGTTAAGAAACCCTCACAAATCCCCCTGCCAACCATCAGACCCCCTGCAATAGGGCCACCACAGCAAAGACCTGTCGAGAGAGCTGCAGAGACTATATAGTCTTTTCTTTTTTAAGACTGAGGTTGAGCAGAGCCTGGCAAAATTCCTTCTATCCACAAATTCCTTTTCAAGTAGTGTCATCATCAGAATTTATTGTGTGCCATCAATTATTACTATCGCCGTCTTTCTTTGGAGCCTTTTACTAATCTCAACAGTCTAGAGATTTAACACATTAAGTATGGGGAGTGCAGGGTCGGGTGGATAGTGAACTGTTTCCCAATTAGTGGACTCAAGTCTTAACACTGCTGTTTGCATCGGCGATGATTTTACAGGGCATGGGGACAAGACACTAAATAATACTGGGTCATGAAGAAGGCTGTTCTCTTTAAAATTATCTTCCATTTCCACTTTTGTCAAAGAAAATGTCTTTGACAGCTCTCTAAAATTTTCCAAGTCTTTTTTTGAATAAGAATAAGCCTCATACTCAGAGTCAGTTACAGCTATGGTTTAACAGTAGTGTTCCAATTTATTTTTTATTTTATTTATTTATTATTTATTTTAATTTTTATAACATATACTGTGTTATTGGTTTCAGAGATAGAATTTAGTGATTCACCAGTTGCAGATGACACCCAGTGCTCATTACTTCAAGTGCCCTTCTTAATGTCCCCATCCACCTCCCCTCCAGCAATCCTGTTTGTTTGCTAGAGTCTCTTGTGGTTTGCCTCCTTCTCTGTTTTCATCTTATTTCATTTTTCCTTCCCTTCCCTTATGTTCATCTGTAGAAATTATCAAACTTAACACCCCAAAACCAAAAAATCCAGTCAAGAAATTGGCAGAAGACATGAACAGACATTTTTCCAAAGAAGACATCCAAATGGCCAACAGGCACATGAGAAAATGCTCAACATCACTTGGCATCAGGGAAATACAAATCAAAACCACAGTGAGATACCACCTTACACCAGTCAGAGTGACTAAAATCAACAACTCAGGAAACAACGGATGTTGGCAAAGATATGGAGAAAGGGGAACCCTCTTATACTGTTGGTGGGAATGCCAGCTGGTGCAGCCACTCTGGAAAACAGTATGGAGGGTCCTCAAAAAGTTAAAAATAGAGGTGCCCTATGACCCAGCAATTGCACTACTAGGTATTTATTCAAAGGATGCAAACATAGTGATTCCAAGAGGCATCTGCACCCCAATGTTTATAAAAGCAATGCCCACAATAGCCAAAATATGGAAAGAGCCCACCCAGTTTATTTTTAAAATTATTTTCTGTGAAGTCATCTGTTACTAGTTTACCATTTAAAATAAAACATACAATTGCTTCTCGGACTTTTGGCTAAGATCAAGTGTAGTAAAATAAAACATACAGTTTTATTTATTTATTTATTAAAGATTTTACTTATTTTATTTATTTGATAGAGACACAGCGAGAGAGGGAACACAAGCAGGGGGCGTGGGAGAGGGAGAAGTAGACTCCCCGCTGAGCAGGGAGACTGACTCGGGGCTCGATCCCAGGACCCTGGTATCATGACCTGAGCCGAAGGCAAACACTTAACGACTGAGCTACCCAGGCACCTCACAGTTTTATTTTATTATAAATTTATTTGACTAATAAATGGTGAGCTAATTTTAAAAAACTCAGTTAATGATAAAGGAGAGATGTGGTTTTGGCATTGTCTGAAGGTGGTATTCAAATAGCTAAAGTGGGAAAGCATTGGTGTAATGGAAGCACTAGGGTGAGAGGAGAACTGGCTTTTAGAATTAGATCCTTCAGCAGGTATAATAGGACCCTGGGCAATTTAGAGCTTCACTGGGCTTCCATTCCTTTATCTGTAAAATCAGTGGGTTAGAGTCTCTGAAACATTCCTCAAACACCTGTTGTCTGCAAAATGTTGTGCTTATGAGTGTGAAGCTACTATGATGAAAATGGGATGAATCTTGCCCCCAAGAAGTTTACAGACTAAAACAAAACACAAGTTGATTTATTAGTGGAGGAAGCAAAGAGCCAACTACCAAGGAAAGAGGAATATGGCTGAGTTCTGGCCCTGGATCTGTCACTTATGACCTGATTTTCACCCATCATTCAACTTCTCTGAGCCCCCGGTTCTCACTCAGTTGGGTGCAAGTTTATGAGATGTCACAGTATTCTTATTTTGCCTTAAAGAACTCACTGCTGTTTATTTGAAAGGTCAGTCTGAAACCATCTTTTATCTAAAAATATCAATGCACTTCCCAGACTCAGAGGGCAATGTCTTAATTAACTCAGTAAAAAATACTGAAGGACCTGGAAAATCTATGGTGAAAAAGTAGGGCAACGCACTGTGGGATGGAAATCAGCTGCTCCTCGTATCTTCCCCAGGATGTGGCCTTCTCATTGAACTTGCCCTGTAAGGAGTGTGGGCTCTCTTCTGGGGTTCTGTACTTAAAACAACTGGGTGAGTGCAGAGCAATTTTAAAGCATGAGGACCATTCACTGGGGACATCCCTAATGGCATTTATCCTACTGTGATATCAGGTTCCTGGTGGCACGGCCAGTGGCCACCTCTGACCAAGAGGTTATTTTTTTCCCCATCCTAATACACAGGTATATTTATTTCTTTTCACATACTCATCTGGCATTGCACAGTTGTTTGAGGGACACTTGCCAAGTGAAATGCGAACTATCTAGACGTCCCTGACCCTAAGTGTCTGCTTTGGTGGATCATTTTCACATTTGACTTTTTTTTTTTTTTGCAACAACCAATTTGGGGGATTTTTAACCTCATGATCTTCTCTGTTTGACTTTTATTGGCCCCTTTTGCTGAGCACCCTCATGCTCAGCAGATGAGAGGGCAGGTGAAATTAAAATTGATGCAGAGCAAATAGATAATTTCATAATTGGTTTGCTGCTCTCATATTGTTCATGAAGCAAGAGTTAAAATTACTTGTGGTTTTAATTACCATATGCTTCTTATCTTCCATTACCATGGATACACTCAAGGAGACGTGTTGACCGGGGTGTTAATGAAACTACACTTGGCTGAGCCTGTGGGCCTGCCCATGACCAGCAGGGTCTGTTCCCAGCAGCCTCTCACAGACAACTGCCTTTCCCATAACCTATTTCTGGGGCTTCAAAGATCAGTAAGACCAATATAGAACCTACTGATCTTTGTCAAAATTCAGGGCTGTATTTGCCAGTGTTGAGATTGAGCACTGATTTTCACCTTCCTGTTTTTTCTAACATTATAATTATAAGATGTTAGATAGGCATCTTATAATAATAATAAAAAAAAGATGTTAGGCCGTTCCTCTCTTATAATGAACCTGGAAAGCCTTACTATGCCAGAAAGGAAGAAAGTATTTAAAAGCTGATGGGGATGTGTCAAAGGGACACAGGAGCCTACCCGAAGGGGCTCCCTCCAGCAAAATATGGGACAATTTGAGTATCAAAATAAATAACCCAGGAATGGATTATAACCAATTAAATAAGTAACCCATAAACCCATACTGATGCTAAAGAGGGGGAGGGGGTTGGAAGAGAAAAAGAAGGAAATCTCTTTTTTATACACAGAGGTAATAATAGAAAAAAAGAACATAAATCATCATTTTGCAATCCCTATAGTGATCATTAATTAGCTAAGAATCATCCATGGAGGCTAAAACCATTGGATGAGAGGCTGTTGGGAGGAATCGTAGACACCACTTAACCAACCAATTGCACTTACCAACAATAATGAGCCAATGGATATCACATGCCTTCCCCAGTGATGCACTGAAGCCACATCATCTGTGTGCCTCTCTGAAAAAAGAAAGTTCAGCCTGCATCTAATCATGAAGAAGTAATCAAACAAGTATAAACTGAGAAAAATATGTAAAATAATTGGTCTTTAAGAATATCAATTTCATAAAGACAAAACAAAAAGTTCAGGAAACCACCCAATACTAGAGGAGATTGGAAATTTCATGACTAAGTGCAATGTGTGAGACTCCCTGCTTGGATTCTGGGCCCCCCAAAAGGCTTTTAATAGATACAAAGGGCATTGTTGGGACAACTGGAGAAATCTGAACTTGGATAATAGTATTATTGGATATATTGGATAATAGTATTATTTCAATAGTATTAATAGTACTGTATCAATTTCCTGAGTGTAGTGGTTGTATTGTGGTTGAATAAAAGAGTACCTTTGATCTTAAGAAACTATGAATGATAAATTATTTGATGGTTATGTATCATGATGTCCATGACTAACTCCCAAATGGTTCCACGGGGAAAAAGGCGGAAACTACAACAACAAAAAAAGATAAAGATAGAGAAAACAGATGGCAAAATGTCAACTACCCTATCAAGGTAAAGTGTCTGTGTTTATTACATTGTTCTTGAAACTCTTCTGTAGAATTGAAAATTTTTGAAATAAAAATTCACAGGAAAAAAAAACTGAAAAAAAGAAGAAGTGAAGAAAGCAGGTTCTTTGGACAAGATTGAGAGAAAGGGAGGTGTGCAGAGCACACAATGTTCTAGCTCTAGATCTGAGTGGTGTTTACATGACTTTGTGATCATTTATTGGGTTGCTATTTTTGTTTTGTGTACTTTTCCTCATGTTGTTCTATAAAAAGTTGATTTAAAAAACTTCTTTATTCAACTATCTTCCAAATTTTATGACTCTCTTTCTTACCACCAACACATTCATGCACACACACACACATGCACACACACAAATATGATACAATGTGATGTAATATGACATGACATGTTATGATAGAGTGATCAAGTAATCAGAATAAACACAGAGGAGAAAGCACACTTCTCCAAGGTCATGGAAATTCATATCATTTTCTGGTCTCCTGCTTGCTAAGAGAAGAGGGTGACTAATAATAAAACAGATATGTAGTATTCAAGCTTTAAAAAGTCAACTTCTAGGGGATAGTCAGGCGTTGAGTCAGTAAATACACACACCACTGTTCTCTACCTTGCCTGTTGCAGGTAATCTACCACAGCTTCAAAACCTTCTGAACCGCTTCTCCAGGGAGCCACTGCAATTGATGAGAGCTTACATTTATTGTAACCCAGATCAGAGATCAACTCCAATGTACTCTCTTACCCTTTCTTATATCTGCTCATTGTTGGTTAAAATGATGACCCTGGCACAAGATACTTAACTGTCAAAGGACATTTGATAATATTCACTCTATCCTAATGGACTGAACCAAGAAGTAGTCTAATCCAAATAATTCTTTTTTTAATCACTGTTCCATTCAAGAAGACAGGCCACATGTTTAGGTAGATGCAGAGCTAGATTGACAGGCAGAAGTCTCGGGTTCCACTCCAAATCTGACCTAAGTTTGATCTGTGTGACCGGGGGCTGATCTGGCCCTCAGTTTTCCTGCAGAAGGAAGGCATTGGACTGAATTAATAATAAGCTTTCTTCGGTGTACGTTGTGCATTTTAAAAATTTTTGAGTGCATGCTGTATATTATTAACTGGATAACTACACTGAATGGGATGCTGAGGGCAAGAAGAGTGAACTGTATCTTGTCTGTCTCCAGGAGCTTTCTGGGTGCCTGGGAAAACATTGAGGGTGGTGGTGATGGTAATCACTTTCAGATGTGCCCTCAGTCTGTCAGAATATTATAGCCACGTGGAATCAAAATTATCCACTTTTTACTGTGCAGCAATAGTTGCATGAGGATGTCCTGTTTCTCCTGGATCTTTCACAAGATGATAGTACTTTCCAGAAAGAAACTTGTCCTATAGCCAGTTTTGGTGATGATTCCCCTGTGTGGTTCAGTGTTAGTATGATTTGGGTTCCTTGAGATTGCACAGAACAAAATAACATGCAGGTTACCCCTAGTAAGGGAAGCTTGTTCTACGGATACATTGAATATGGGAGAATGAAACAAGGAAGTATAGAAGTTAAGAGTGAAGGTGTCGGAGGCACATCTTGGCTGCACCACCCATAGGGCCGTTGATTCTGGACCAATCACTTAACTTCTCTGTATCTGTTTCCTTGTCTGTAAAATAGGGATAACAGTAGCTACCTTACAGAGTTGTTTTGAGGTTGAAATGAGATAAGAATATAAAAGTGTTGCAGTTCCTGGCATGTCATTAATGCTCAAATTAATAATTGTCATTATGGGGCGCCTGGGTGGCTCAGTTGGTTAAGCGTCTGCCTTCGGCTCAGGTCATGATCTCAGGGTCCTGGGATCGAGCCCCGCATCGGGCTCCCTGCTCTGCGGGAAGCCTGCTTCTCCCTCTCCCACTCCCCCTGCTTGTGTTCCCTCTCTCGCTGTGTCTCTCTCTGTCAAATAAATAAATAAAATCTTTAAAAAAAAATAATTGTCATTATGATTATGATTATAATTATTGTTATACATGGAACGGATTCCGGCAGGCAGCCTTATGGATGAGCAGAAACCTCAGTATAGCCCCCCTCTTAGAGATGGGAGTATCGCTCAGGAACTGGCATTACTGTTCTGGGTTCACATCAGCTCAGGAGATCTGATTATCCCAGAATCCCCCTGGGCACCAGGCTTCCTTTGACTCTTTCTTGTTTGATCGTAGGTAGACTCACCCCCTCTGTCTCTGCATCAACTGCTGCTACCACCACCAATTGATTTCTTTCTACTCCTTCTCTACATCGTGACTTCTGTTGACTCAGAGCTTTTGAAACCCAGTTGCTGTTCCCTCCTTGGGGCCTCAGCAGGCTGTCTTTCCCTGTGTGAGTTTGGGCTTCTGCCCCTGCTACCAGCATCTCAACTCTGTCCGACTTGAATTTAAATCCTTCCATCTATCACTTTTATGATGGCCACCTCCCAGACTGCTGAGCGACCAATGATTGAGGTCACATAGTTCCAGAATGGCCTCCTGACCTCTGAGAAGGGGCCTGTGAGGGTCACAGGGAAGCTCAGCCCAGTCTTTCCAATCCTGTGAGCACAAGGATGAGCAGAGACCACCAAAGCTCACAGTGTCCTTGACACCCAAGTTGGGAAAGAGATAGGAGGCAGTATTATATATGTGAATAGGTGTTAATAATGTTATACTTATTAACATATATAATATTGTATATAATATAATGTAGCTTTATTAATGCTTTTCATTTTCCCTTCTAGAATATTAGCAACTTTAGGAAAAGAATTTAATTCTTTCTGGTTCTTTTGTGTCTGTTTGTGGCCTAATACAGATAACTGGTCAGTAATACAAGACTAATATAACTGCTCTTTCAACAAATATTTAGTAAAAACAAATTTGTCTCACTTTTACTATTGTAGAAAAATATTTTTCTACTATCATAGTAATTTAACGGTCTTGTTGAAATGTTACAAAGAAGTATGGGAAAGAAGAAAAGAACCAAGAGATGACAGAGGACAGAAGCAAACATAATTCTAAGAGATGTTAAGAAATGTCACTTGCAATGTCTACGATCTTGTGCCAGTAGCTTGCCTTCTCTGGGCCTCTGTTTCTTCATCTAAAAAGAAGTTAGGGTGATAGTCCTACTTACCTCCCAGATTAGGAGGGCTAAATGACACGTTCGTAAGGTGCTTGCTACGGTATTTGCCTATTACCTAGCGGGTGACCAAAAAGCAACTGGTTCCTCCCATTGCATCTTACCAAGAACGTCTTCTCTTCATTACTGTACCTCTCAAGGAGGGAGAAGAAGGAAAACTGGTGAAGTTTAAGAAGGCTGAATCCCATATAGATTTATCTGTAGGTCTCTTGCCCCCGAAATGACCCGGATTTACTCTTTCAGGTGACTCTCACCTAACTGTTTACACAAGGAACACCTCCTTGGTACACAGAAAAGCATTTTCCCACTAAGCTCCAAACACTCTGAGCTTTGGCTTTGCCAGGAATTTTGCCAAAAAGCTATAGAACAATTTGTGTCACGGATTGTTCCCTTTCCATTCAAGTGTTGAATCACGAAGAGTTGTTGAGGTCCAATCCTTGACTTTTGACATTGAGTGGAACCCTTTTTAATGTGAATTCACTGAGAAATGCCTGCAGGAGTAACAGGTCCAATATTAAAACCTGTAGACAATTTAGGATCCATTGCTTATGTTTGAAAGCTTTTCAGTTTACCCATCTCTTGAAGATGACCCTATTTTAAATAATTAAAATCAAACCATTTTCTAAAAATAGGAATAAAGCTTTAATGTAAAGGATAATTAATTTCCTATTTTTCCAGGGAAGATTACATTGCTTGAGGGTTGCCTGGCTTGCTTGCTTTTTCTGCCTATTTTTTCAATATTATTGCACATATATTTGAGAATAGCAAAAGAAGAGAGTATCAAACCATCTTTTTGAGGCTCTTTAGCAATGCCAAACAAAGAATAGGTATTTATTTGTTGGAGAGTGGAGCTTTACAGCATTCCCCAAATTGTGGTCTGTGGAAAGCCAACATTCTAGTCTTGAATTCGGGAGAACTGAATAAAAGTTCTTATTGTCAACTCAATTTGGGAGCCACTAGATTCTGTGGTAGTTTTATACTTTTGAGGAATCAGTTATGCATTAGCATCTTGTTGAATCTAGAAAGTCCGGTAACACTGGATTTACCCCAGCACTTTTCAAATGTATTTTAAAATGGCATCTCTTTATTGGTGGAAGATCCCTTTGTGAATGACAAGGTCTGGATTCTAGTTCTGTTAGGGTGGGTCCTCCAGAAAGCAGATTCCAAGCTGGCATTGATCTGTTCAAGATTTATTTGGAGGAATACCTGGGAAGGATCAAGAGGTAGGAGCAGGAGGAAGCAAGGAGAGTCTTTAGACCATGATGCAGGACAGACATCTGTGACAGAGAGCAGAAAGGAAGGGGAATTGGGTTGGGAGAGTCTTCTAAGAAAGCCTCCTCCAAGTCGACAAGGATTCTTGTGGCCCACACCATCCACTGGAGGAGTTCTGAGTCTTGCAGGAAGGGCCTGAATTAGTTTTCTGGCTGTGAGTAGTCATTAGCTGGGAGAAGTCCATGGGCAGAGTGGGCTTAGTGAGGTACGGTAGTGGGTAGGGAGGTGTAACAGCTGGGGCTGTCAGTTACCAGTGCTTTCTGCATCTGGAGATCTGAGTGGCACTTTTCATGACTGCCACAATTTCTAGTTGTGTCCTTTGTTAGCCAAGCAACCTTGAGTAAGTCAGTCAAGGCTTCTGGGACCTAAGCATTTAATTTACTACTAATTTACTAAACGAGAGTGGGGCAGATCTGTCCCTTCTGCCTCACATAGCTTCTGTGATGCAAAGCCACATAGGAAAGCTGTTTGTATTCTATGAAGCTTTCTAGAAATAGAGAAGATTTTTATTACGGGGTAGCTGTAGGCTTTTCAAGTGTATTAGTTGCTAGAATGCTGTTGTCTGGCCATCACAGCTCTGAATTTCCCACAAGCCTACTACTGTGCTGGGCATCTAATAGGTACTGAGTAAATGTTTGTTGAAGCATGATAACGAGTGTTGTGAGTTCTCCAAGGAAACAGTCCATGACTCTGGCTGTACGTGGGATAATGATTGCAGACGCTGTGATATATTTCCTCTGGCAGGAGACCACATGGCAGAAGGCAGAGCATGTGGGAGGGTGGGGGATGATTCCTGTTGATCTGATCTGTATTTGTATCTGGAACCAATGTAGCAGCTTCCTGGTAAGGGGACTATTCTTCCCAGAGTGGAGAGGGCTGGAGGAGAGTTGTTAAACCCTCTCACTTGGCAACATATTCTTCCTTTTGCATTTCTAAAATAATTCTGAGGCTAATTGAATTGTAAAGACAATTCCCAAATTTCATTCTAGATAATTGTACAGCATCACTCCCCTTAAGTTCATTTTCCAGAGTTGTTTACCAGTTACATTTGTGACTGCTTTGAGTTTTTGCCAGTTCAACCTTGGGGAAATACTGGTCAGGGCTAAAAGGGTTCAGAGGCAAGTGCAGGAAAGAGGGTAAGTGAGGTAGCAAAGGTGATTTCTTGCTGGGTAATTTCTTAGAGTCGACCATAGCTCATCTATTTGACTTTCCTCTCCCGAGGGGTGGTGGTTTTGTCTATTCCTTCTTTGTACATTTCTTTTCCCCGGCTCAGCATTTTGTTCAATAAATGTTTGCAAAATGAACCAATGAATGAATTACATGTGTGGTCTACGTACTGGGTCCTGGGGAGACAATGATGAGTCAGCTAGACTGAGTTCCTACCTTAATGGACCTTTTTGTTTAATGCAGTGGTGAACACTAATGAAAAAAATCACATAAAAATAAAATTACAAACTAGGATCAGCAATGAAAAGAAAAAGCACTGAGGATCTGGGGGATCTGCTTGAACCTGGGGAAAGCCTCTGACAAAATGATATTGTGACCCTGGAGGAGAGGACAGCATGAACTCGGCAGAGGTGTGTGAAGGCATGTGGATTCCAGGCACAGAGAGGAGCCGGTGCAGAGACCTGGAGGAAGGGACATGGTCCCATCAAGTCACTGAAGGAAGGTGGTGTGGCCGGGGCAGACAGCAAGCAGCAGGAGATGCACAGAGAAACGAGGCTGTGAGCGGGGTCGTTCATGGGGGGCTTCCCTGCAACGAGCAAGCAGCCGACATGTGCTGTGGAGTGTCTACCGTACAGCCAGATGCTGTCTGCTCTCAGGATGTGTACTGGCATCTGAGTCAGACGCAGCAGGCTCGTGGGGAGGGTATCACTCTGCAAACAAGGGGAGAGAAGTTTAAATTTTAGGAGGAGGGATGGGAACTTCAGCTGGAGAATGCTTTGGGCTCAGGGCTGCTCAGCGCTGATAAGGGTTACCGCAGGATCTCTGTGAAGAGGAGATCAGATGAGGGGAGGAGGTTTGGTTCCTTTGAAAGGATCAGGGGTCTGGAGACGGGTTCCAGCTCTGACGCGGCCGTGACGAGCTGTGCCACCTCGGACGACGTCAGCTGTGCGGTCATGACTTTCCCCACCTGTGACACGTGAGGCTGGGACTCACTGGCTTCTGACAACCTCTGCTTCTGATGGGGTGCAAATCTCCCATGATCCAGAATGGAAGGAGGGATGCACCGGAGACCTGCTCTCTGCCTGTGAATCCCTGAGCTGAGGCTCCTTTCTCTGGGGGCAATGAGCACTCAGCTGCAGATTTTGAGTGAGGCTGCTTTGGGAAACTCCTATTTAACTTGCTCAGTCCTTACCTGCAAAACCTGCCTCCCAGCCGTCTGCCCCACACTGGGGACTGACTGCCTTCCTCCCTCGCTGTCTGCACCACGGAGGCTCTTACACTACCAGCAGGCCGACGGGCACTAACCTCCCAGCCTCCCCCATGACGTGCTCAGTGGAGTGAAGCCAACATTCCTTCCTTTCCTGCGGTGCCGATATGTGCAAGAGGAAGTGACCGAGAGCAGGGTGCCGGGGTCCTGGGGCTGCCTTAACAAATGGCCACAAACTTGGAGGCCAAAAGCTACAGAAATCTATCCTCTCACGGTTCTGGAGGCCAGAGGTCCAAAATCAAGGAGCTGACAGGACCGTGCTCCCTCTGAAGGCTCCAGGGGAGGATCCTTCCTTGTCTCTCTGGCTTCTGGTGGCTCCAGGTGCTCCTTGGCCCGTGTCCACAGGGTTCCAATCTCCGCCTCAGTTTCCACATGGTCTTGTCCGGGTCTTCTTCTTTTCTGCTCCTTGTGAGGACAGTTATTGGATTTAGGGACCACTCAGATAATCCAAAATGATCTCCTCTTGAGATCTTTTTTTTTTTTTTTTTTAAGATTTTATTTATTTATTTGACAGAGAGAGACACAGCGAGAGAGGGAACACAAGCAGGGGGAGTGGGAGAGGGAGAAGCAGGCTTCCTGCTGAGCAGGGAGCCCGATGCGGAACTCGATCCCAGGACCCTGGGATCATGACCTGAGCCGAAGACAGAGGCTTAATGACTGAGCCCCCCAGGTGCCCCTAGGTCTCAATTCAAATGTTAGCTTCACAGAGGAACTTTCTCCTTGATTGTTCAACATTAAGTAGCCTCTAGTCCTTTCCAGGATGCAAAACTACTAAATTTTTTTTTAAAGATTTTATTTGTTTATCTGAGAGAGAGAGAACACCAGAAAGAGAGAGAGAGAGAGAACAAGCAGGGGGAGGGGCAGAGGGAAAGGGAGAAGCAGGCTCCCCATGGAGCAGGGAGCCCGATGTGGGACTCGATCCCAGGACCCCGGGATCATGACCTGAGCCGAAGGCAGTCGCTCAACCGACTGAGCCACCCAGGCGCCCTCCTCTTGAGATCTTTAACTTAATTTACATCTGCAGAGATTCTTTTTTTGCAAATAAGGGCATATTCACATTTTCCACCACGTGGACATATCTTTTGGGGCGCCACCATTCAACCCACTGTAGGGAGAGTTTCTGAGGCATTTGACACCAAAATGTCCTCTTTTATGTTTTATTCATTTTTCTCCTTATAAACTTGACCTCTCTGAGACAGCATCAGGATAAAAGCCACAGAGGCAGCAGGCCAGAGGGCCTGAGAGGGCAGCCTCTGAGATCGGGTGGCTTCAGTCCAAATCCCAGCACCTACCAAGCACTCCGTGGCTCAGTTTTGCCATCCATACATTGGGTACAATAACAGTTCCTACCTCTGAGGGCTGTTGTGGGTCTTAAATAGGTTAATATTTGTAAAGGAATCTAGAACTGGCCCTAAGTAAATAAGTGAGCAGGGGATGGTGTGAAGGATTAAAAGGCCAGGCTGGATGGCTGGATAGTGGCTGGAAAGCACCCAGGGCTTTGGCACTGTCTGGAGCTAGGGTTCTTCCGAGTCCTGATCTACCCAGGGCTACCTGACTTGGAGAGAAACCCGTCAATGGCCCTTCCTCTCAGGACCTTCTCTGAGCTGCTGCGTTTGCTGATCAGAGTCTTGGGCTCTGGCAGCCAAGCCATGAGGAGGGCCTGAAGTTCAAACAGAGATAGGGTGTTGGCGGCAGACATACATGGAAAGGCATTTCCTGGGAGGCACCTGCCGCTCGCGATGGAGCAGCCTTATGCCTGACACCTACTCCGCTGGGCCACTGCGTTCTAGAGAGAAGCTTCCCTCTTCCCAAGACCAGTGCTGGACGCTGTCCCTCCTGCCCCGCTGAGCTGCCTCCGGTCCAAGAAGTTAGCGAGTGCGATTGCGTCTGGGCACTGTTAGGAGCCCCCACTGGTCAAGGTGAGGCTCGGGTTCTTATTGCTGAGCTTCACTGCACCGTCTGCTTGAGTCGGGGAGCTGGAAGCCCACAGGACTGCTGCAGCGGTTATCGCTCCTTTACTTGTTCTTAGACAGCTGAGCCGCTGGGGGCGGGGGGCAAACAGAGCACAGAGCCTAGGCTTCGGTGACAGACTGCTGTGTGGCTATAGGCAAGTTACCAAACCTCTCTGAGCTGCAGTGTTCAGCATCTGGGAAGTGAGGATTGCACAATATTTGGCTTCTCTAGGTGCTTAAAAAACTGTGGCTCTGACTGATATTTGGGAGGTAGCGTAGAGTAGAGGTCTGCCAGGCCAGAATTAGGTTGCAGCTTATGGCTGTGGGATCTAAGGCAGGTTACTTAACCTTTTAGACTTCAATCTCTACATCCCGAAGGGAGATTGAACCCTTCTATCAGATGGTTGTTGGGATGACTAAATTTTAAAAAAACTATGGAGAACCTTAACCCAGTGTCTGGCTTATCCTACATGTCTAAGGGACTGTGGCTATTAAGACTGTTCCAGAACACTTGGAATAATGATAATAAAGGGGATGAATATATTGAATAAATTATACACTGTACAATGGATAACCAAATTTTGGCTCAATCCCAGTGTGGTCTGGAAAGAAAAGCATTCAGCTAGCCATGAGGAGACAGTCTTGGAATGGCCTTAACTCCTTTCTGTTCAATGTGATACATTTTTGAAGACAGCCAAAGAACTGCCGGTGAAATCTTGTGGAGCTTTCTATGCGTAGGCTCTCTCGGTCCATCTGTCCATCCGTGTGTCCAATAGTCATTGAGCCCTACTCTGTACCAGGCATTGTGCCAGACACTGAAAGTACAGACATAAACCTGACATGGTTACTGGCCTCAAAACCTCAGCATGTAATAAAAGAGAATGACCTTTTCAAGTAACTATTATGACCCATGTGATAAAGGCTATAATAAGGATAAGAACAAAGTGCTAGGAATCTGGAGCACTGAGTGACTTGTTCCTCCTTGCAAAACTGGAGAACCCAGAAATAATATTATTTATTACAATAAATAATAATCTCCAAATCAAGTTGGAAAAGTTTGACATCTTTCCAGTATTGCATTTTCCAATCCATGGGCATGGGCTATCCTTCAATTTATCTTTTTTTTTTTTTTTTTGGTAATTTTCAGTGTAGAGGTCAATTTTTTATTTTATTAAAAAAAATTTTAACTTTATTTTATTTTTAATTTTTTTAACATACACTATTTGTTTCAGGTTTACAATATAGTGATTCAACAATTCCACACAGAGGTCAAGTTTTTCGAATGATTCCTAAGTTTTAAATTTTTGATCATATTATCGTATTTTTTATTTATAGTTTTAGCTTATAATTCTTTGTTTTTGGTACAGAGAGGTACACTTGATTTTTGTATATTGGCCTTGTTTCTAGATACCCTGCTAAATTCACTTAGTGATTCAAATAGTCAAACTTTATGGACCTGGTAAGGGCCTCCAGGACAGTGCTGAATAAAAGGGGTGTTCATAAACATCCTTGTCTCCTTTTTTAAAAAATCTTAGGGAGAAGTTTTTCAATATTTACCATTGAAGGGTATGAACTCTAGGGAGTTTTACAGATATTCTTTATCATGTTAAGAAAGCTCTCTGCTCTTCTATTTTGTGAAGGTGGCTACAGGATGGAGACTAGTTTGCAGGAAGGAGAGAGAACGGAGAGGCAGGAAGACCGGTTAGGTGCTTCTCTGCAACAGGATCAGCATGGATGGATGCAGAAAAGGGATGTGCTGGGCTCTCTGTTTCCTCAGTGGTTCTTACTTAATCACCGCTCCCCTCATAAAAGTTTCAAAAGAAGAAAGAGCACCAAAAGTTGCCAGGACTGTTTCTCTGGGTGTCCCACGCAGTGTTCTTTAAGACATTATCAGGTGTTTTGTGATAAGGGTGTGGTCAAGTCAATTTAGAAAAATCTGAATGCTGTGTTATCCCCTTGGAGAATTACAATACATCAGCATTATTAAAGGCTCTGAGGCTCTACAGCAGAGATAGCTATTTAATTTAATTTAGCACCCATCCTTCTGTCTTCATGTCCATGACACCAAAAAATGAGGTTCAGAAGGGACTTCTTAGGTCCTTTCTTTACCCATCATGGAATTAATGACTCTCACTTACGACAATATTTTTATATGTTAGTGTATTTGCATCCCTGATGTTATAACCAAGCCCTTCTGTTTCTCCGTTATGTTCAAAACCCATTGAAACATAGACCTACTCATCAAATAGGGATCAAAATATCACATCTATTGCTGGTAAAGCTAGGTTGGAGGAAGCTATATGGATTGGAGTCCAAATTGGTTTTCAAATCTTTTCCTGAGAATTGGGTGAGGTCAGTGCCCAGCTGCAGGGAGGAGAAGCCCTGCCTCAGTGACTTCTTCTACCTGACATGAGGTGGAATAAAATATTCTGGGACAAGGTAGACCCAAAGAAGGGAAGACCACATGGGAGTAAGAGCCTCAGACTTTAACCCAACCCAAGGGAGGAAAACTCAAACAATGGATGCCATACTCTTGCCATTCTGCCGCCAAAAGGTAATCAAGGAATATATGGGAAGAGGAAGGTTCTGGAAGTAAAGAAAAGGAGAAAGCCTGGAAAAGGTAGGAGTTCGAAGACTCCTTTATGCTGAGACGCAGGGAGGGAGAGCTCCTGTTCCAAATGTTGGGAAGCTGCCTGGAGTCTATTTTTGGATGAGAGCTTGATTCTTTTGTCTTTAGGAGAACAGAGATCAGGGCTCCAGTTAGTCTGGATATAAAGAGGATGGAATAAGAAAAATGAACATTTTTGTAGGGGCTCAAGCAAGAGAAGGTTTGGGGCTGGGAAGAATTTCACAGCCCTAACTCTACCCCCTGCCCATATGTATTTCTGTATCTTCCTTGAACTCTAATCAAGCCGTCACATGCTGATCTCAGCTATAGATGAGGAGCAGGAGAGGTTGGAGGCCAGTGGCCATAGGTTGAAAAGGTGTCAGTAGTTGGCCCATCAGCATGCTGCAGGGTGGGCAAGATGCATGTGAGGGGAAAGTCCCCCTTTTCCTGGGGCAGTCCTACAGCACCAGCCTTCTACCACCTTGTCCTTGAACATTGGCAAAGTCTCTGAAGGGCTGTCAGAGGCTGGCTGAAACAGGCCGGCTCTACATGATGTGGCTCCGAAGTATTTCTGAGTCATCCTTGGTTCAGAGAAACCACAGGAGGAGGGATTCATTAGCATCCTCGGAGGTGCATTTCCTTGACTCAGCTGACTCTTGCAGGTGCAATATCGAGGTTCTCAGTGACTGTCTGTGAAGTTGATGTCTGAATCTCCTTATGATGGCCACTGAGCTGGAATGAACAAAATGAGAGCCTAACAGGGAAACATTCCTTTACTGCTGCAATGAGGGAGGAGATGGCAAATCGTAGTAGCCCGGAGCGAACTGGTTCTCATGAAATTGGGAGTCAGTGCTCAGTCTATTCAGGCCATTGTCTGGGACACTTTGGACCCAAATAGAGGATTGATCCTGCTCTTTCAAATTGGAGGAGTCAGGTCCTCCAAGGTTGGGTTGATCCTGTGCATAGTAGAGAAGGTGACCAATTCTGTGGGCTAATTGCCAGGATGGGGGTTGAGTGGAAGAGGAACTGGGGTAGGATGATAAAGTCCAGCCTACAAATATATTCACCAAGTGCTCCGAATTTCCTAAATTTCACAGCCCCCCACTTTGGTTGAAAATTTGTCTTTGAATTTCCCTTAAAAACCATATACCTTCTCTTTGGGAAGAGAGCTCTCTGGCACTAATTACTTATTCACAGGGATTTGCAACACTGCTGCACATTAGAACGACCTTGGGAATCTGAAAAGTGCTGAGCATTGGCCTCACTGCTGATCAGGGACATCAGACTCTCTGGGATGGGATCTGGCTGCAGTGTGGGAGACTGTTTAGAAAGTGCCCCATATGAGTCCAATGCATAACCAAAGTTGGGCATCATTGCCTAAAGAAATAGGATATAGAGCAGGCAAGCTGTTATAGGAAGATGATGGGGAGAGAGGAAGAAACATTTCAGTCTTGGCAAGGCAGGAGGTCCCATGGATTTATATTTTAACTATCTTTTTTTTTTAAATATTTATTTATTTGACAGAGAGAGACACAGCGAGAGAGGGAACACAAGCAGGGGGAGTGGGAGAGGCAGAAGCAGGCTTCCTGCAGAGCAGAGAGCCCAAGGCGGGGCTCAATCCCAGGATCCTGGAACCATGACCTGAGCCGAAGGCAGACGCTTAATGACTGAGCCACCCAGGCGCCCCTATTTTAACTATCTTTAGTCAAAATCCACATTATGGCTATTTCTATATTTGGTGGTTTTCCTTTAATGAATATAACCCAGTTTTAAAAGTAAGATGAGTACACAGAGCAGATTCCTCAGTAGGCAGCAGGGAATCTATCCAAGGCTCTCTGGATAACCTCAGAATGGTGGTAGATCTTGGTTTTGCTTTATTTTTAAGGTAGTCCTGATTACATAAAAATCCCTTCTTTTAATAAGGAAATTTAAAGTTTATAAGTGTTTACCATATAAATAAATCCACAAATCAAAGTGGGTTTTTTTTGTTTTTGTTTTTTTTCACACTGGATGTTGTGACTCTGGGTTTGGAGGGTCAGGTGCACAGATGACCTGCAATCTGCATCCTCTTAGCTGGGAGGAGAACAGCAGGGGCTAGTCCTGGTCACACCCATTGACTCAATTAGCTTAGTGTTTGGCTGCTTGGCCTGAGCTGCTTCTACTCCATACTGAAGGTAGAAAAGGTGATTCCAGAAGGGGAATTTTGTAAGGCAAGTGGAAAACCACATGGAGACCCTAATTGTGAGCCATTTCCCGATCCTGGCTCCAGTGAGCCATGGATATGAGTTGACATTAATTATTTGTAGAGCTCCTAACAATGCAGCATGAGCACTCAGTGAGGTCATATACATAATATCCCACGAGAAGAGCAGAGTTAACTTTATTGCCACTTCCTGCAGAAGTGGAACCTGAAGCTCAAAGAGGTCCCGTGGCCAGCCCCACCGGCATAGTTAGAAATGGTAGAGATGAGACCCAAACTCTGGTTGTCGAGCCCCTCTTTCTGTGTGCCAGGTTGGCTGCCTTCCCTATGGGGCCACCTGGAGTGACACCACCTGGAACAGAGGTGCTGAAGGGAGCCTAACACGCACACTGTTTAACACTCTCATTGTTTGGATACAGATATTGGAGTCATGGTAGCTTTCACCCTGAGGAGACCAGGTTGGTACGGGGGTTTCTGTGTGTCTTGACTTACCTTGGGGTGGCCCTGGGAGGGAATTCAGTAGATCTGAAGCCAGAGAGCCCCATCCTTTTTTGTGAAGTGGGAGGGTTCCCATGCTGGAATCCGTGGCACACTGAGAAGGAGAAAGGGGTTTGATGGCTCCTGCCCTGGGGACTTGCTTCCTGACTTACTGGCTGACCCCAGTACACTGGCTGGAAACCCCTGACAGCCTCTCATTTGTAAAAATGGGAAATAATAGCATCTGTCTTGCGATCTGTTGTGAGAGTACTAGGAGATAGTGTGTGTCAGATGGTGCTCCTGGCCCAAAGTGAGTGTTAATACATGTTTCAAAAATATTGGACTCACTCAGGGGAGTATTGTAGCACATTTCCTTGTCATCAGTGTTGTAACACAGTATTTTGTAGCACGTTGTACACTTTACCAGCCTTGTTTCCTGTTTTTTTTTTCTTTTTTTCTTTTTTTTTTTAAAGATTTTATTTATTTATTTGAGACAGAGAGAATGAGAGAGAGAGAGCACATGAGAGGGGGCAGGGTCAGAGGGAGAAGCAGGCTCCCTGCCGAGCAGGGAGCCCGATGCGGGACTCGATCCAGGGACTCCAGGATCATGACCTGAGCTGAAAGCAGTCGTTTAACCAACTGAGCCACCAGGCGCCCCTTGTTTCCTGTTTTGATGCCCCTGTATGAACTGGGTAAGAAATGCCCCGTGGGAATGAAGCATGCTCATCTGGGTTAAGTGTCTGGTCCTAAATTGGAGAGCTAACAGGTGATGCAAGCAGGCTCGTGAGCTGTATTCTGTCTCCAGTTCGCTTTCTGCTGCCCAGTCTCCCAGCAGCATGATTATTCTGGGCTGGTGAGCCATGCCTTCTCTCTACTGCAGATGTCATGGGGCTGAGGAGGAAAAAAATCAATTTTCTTCAAGAAGCCTTTCATGCTGGGAGTCACGCTGGGAGTGCCCTTGATGACTGACTCAGGGTTTCAGGCAAACAACCTTGTGTGTTTGCGGAACCAATATCAACCCATCCAGGAGAGCTGAGCTGGTTGTAAATCCATTGGGCGTTACTGCGAAAGGCTCTCTGGCTTCCTCGGTAGCTGGGTCTGAGCTGTGCCAGGGCTTCTCAGCACTCGTTTTTCTCCAAAGCAATTACAGATCTCTGAAAATGGTTCCAAACATTGGTATCCTTTAAACGTCCTGAGGTGCCCCTAATGGTCAACAGGGCCAAGAGCTCCTGGTTTCAGAGGGACAGGGGTACCCATTTTTCTCTCTGCCTCTGCCTCTGCCCTCGCCAGTCACCTCAGGCATGCTTCAATGCCTCAGTCACCGGCTGCCCGACGGGAGATTCAGAATGCTGAGGCCATCTGTGATGAGGATGTCAGCTTCCTCCAGGAGCATCGAGTCTCCCTGTGGTAGATACTGTCATTTATTAGTAGTGACTTCCTGCTTGTTGATGGAAGAAACTCAGCCTTTTCAAGTAGTCTGCAGAACCCATTGGCCAAGTTCCAAGGGACATCAGATTCTGCCTCCATGAAATGATCATGGCATTGAGCCCTTGGAGACCACAATGGCAAGTCAGGGTTTGGAAGATACTGACCTTGGCCCTCTGCTTGGTAACTCTCTTTTGAAAACAGAAAAGTTATTGGAAGTTGCCTTCAAGAAATTTCAGAAGAGGAAAATCCTCCTTGTGTATGTTCTCCTGAGATTCTTGGGAGACTTTAGAATGATTTGCATCACAGATGATGGCAAATCAGAGGGGAAAATGCTACCTCCAAAAAGGGCACATCCCAGCACTTTCTATATACCAGGAACTGCCCTCAGTACTTTGCTTACTTCACCTCATTTTATTCTCACAATTCTGTAAAGTTAGGTACCTTATTATTTGTTTCCATAAATTTGTACCCACAGGGAAACTGAGGCTCAGAGAAGTACCGTGGTTTGCCTAATCCATCCATGTCTGGGGGCTTCCAGAGCCCATTTTTTCCATTCTACTGTAGCTCAAGGTCTTAAAGGACCCCCAGAATCCCATAAGCCAGTCCCCCTCTTCTGATGTTTGTCCTCTCTACAACATCCTTTTCCAGTGGTTGCTGGCCTTTGTTTGTACACCTCCAGGAACAGGGAACTCACTCCCACTCAATGCAGTCCATTTCACTGTTCAGACAACACCAATGTGGAGGGCTCCTTAATTCCTCAGTTGAATTAAGGCAGGATATAAAAAGAAAGTAAACAAATAAGTAAGTAAGTAAGTAAATGAATACATAAATAAATGGAGTGAACTTCTTCACCTAGTAGCTTCCACTCATTGGTCCTAATCTTACCCATTACAATAATAACAAGCATAACTAACATTTATTGAGCAACAGGTATGTTCCAGGCACTGTGCTAAACGCTTTACATTTCTTTTCTCATCTTATGCATGAAGACCCTAAAGTGCAGAGAGGCTCAGTCTGCCCATAGTGCTGGGACCAGAACCCAGACAGCCTGATGTGGAGTCCCTGGTCTTAGCCCCTCATGAGTCCTATATTCCTAAGCACACCGGACAACTTTGATGGCCCTCCACTTCCCTCACATCGCTCTGGGACCGCAGGGTGTTCCTGGGAGGGTTTGCTGCTCTCTCCTCCTCTGTTCTGTCTTTGTTATTCCTTCTCCAGCCTCCAAGGGTCAGCTCACCAGCCTGCCTGACTCAAGGCCAGGACTTTCTTCTGAACTGGGTCCATCCATCCTTCCATCCAGTGTTCAGTCCCTCAACTCTAGAAAAGGATTCTCTCAGGAGTGTGTGGAATGCTTCTGTTGTCTGTTAAGACAGAGGAGCAAGCCCTTTCCTGGGATAGAAGGAGACCCCAAGTGGCTTCTGCTCACAGCTAATAATGACAAAAATAATAGTAGCTGATATTCCGGGCACAGACCATGCACTAGTGGTGGGACCCCAATGAGTCCCAGGGTCTCTTGACCTTGAAATGGCCTGGGACCCTGGCTCTGGAAAGGGTGTTCACTCTGCACAGGGTAACCTGCTCAGGCCATCCAACGGTTAGAACCTGGGTTCCTGTGGTCCTGATGCTCAGAGCTGTGTGACCTCAGAAACACTACCTACCCTCTCTGGGCCTTGCCTTCTCATCTATAAGATGGGCAAGAGAGGGTTGCCATGATGATTAAATGATGTCATTTATTTTTAGTACCTGGTACAAGTAAGCGAGGAGAAACAGCAAAATACTGGCTGGGGCTCTTTGTATTCATATTCTGCCCATTTAAGTCCTAGGTGGAACCCATAATTTCTGGGGGGCTTCATGGTTTCTGCAAATGTAGAGCTGTCTGAAGAGCTTGTTGGGTCATCCTGACACTGGTCTTTTGATCCCCATCCAGGGTGGAAGAGGAGGCTGGTCAGCTTCCAGGAGAACTCAGTGTGTGTGTGTGTGTGTGTATTTCCTCCTTATATGTCTGGATTCCTCGAAGTTACTATTACAGTGTTATTTAGTTTTTCTTCTTCTTTTCAGAAAGGGGATGTTTGGGCTCAAGCTGAAGAAGAAGAAGAAGAAAGCAGAAAAGGGGTTAATCCTAGCCAATAAGGCTGCCCAAGGTGAGGCTTTTGGGGGTGGGGAAAATGCACTACCCTGGTGCCTACAGGTCTCACAGAGCTGAGCCCTCCTTGGCTGAGAATGGAGCTCTCCCTCCGTGGGAGTGAGGTGGGAAGTGTGGTGCCTGCTGGGTCTTCGGGCCCTGCCGGTCACAGGTATGGTGTCCGCCCCAGTGCTGCTGGTCATCTGGTCACTGGACCCAACAGGGGTGGGGCGGACACCTGCTGGGCTGTGGAAGGGGACCCCAGGGGGCGAGAGTAGCAAGGTTCAAGCTCCTGTTTCTGTCCTGATTTGCTCTGTGGTCCAGGAATCACAACACAGCTGTGATTCTCGGCTTTTCCCTCTGGCAAGTGGGCACGATGGGGGTTGCTGGGCCGACCTCACACGCCTTGGGGAGGATCCAGTGAGATTTTAAAAATACGAGTGAGGACAGCAGCTGCTACAGGGGAAGCTTTACATTTATTGTCTCATTCGACCCCGCCATCATCCGACCAGTGGGTGTTGCTATCCCAGGAGGTTGTAGAGATGCAGAGAGAGTAAGTCAAGTGTGGGAAGGACAGCTACTGCATTTGCAGGGCACCATGGAAAACGAAAATGCAAAGCCATAGTTAAGAAATTATTAAGTTTCTGGATGGCAATAGCAGAGTATTGAGCCAAGTGCGATGAGATCCTTCAGATCACAGGACCCTGTGTGGCTGCACGAAGCTCAGAATCGGCCTTGAGACCCAGAGCACAGGCCAGGAAGCAGTGAGCAGCACTGGGATGTCAGTCCCGGCTGTCTGACTTTGTGTCCTCAGAATGGGCTACTTGCATCTTCAAAAGAGCAAATGAATCCCCAAGTTACAGTGTGAACTGTGCCAGTGGGGATAGGCCTGGCGTCAGGTAGACACACATGTTTGTTGAGTCAGATAGGATTAACCACTTCCGATGGACAGTTCTGCGGTGGTCTCCTAGAGTCCACTGCCCAGCGGCCCTGACAACAGCGAATTCAAGGCCAGCTCTCTGGACCATTTCTAAACCAAAATGGTGCAGTGGGTCTGCTTTATCTTCACCCCTCTTGTCTCCTTGGGGGGCCTCCCTCACCCTTCACTGCTGCCCCCTGCGGGTGCTCTGTCGCTTCATGTCCCTCTCTCCCAACTCCATTTCCTGCCCTCACATATAACCTATAGTGGAAATCTATGGACCCTTATTCATACTAAAGTGTTGGTAATAACGATAAAGTCATCCTTGGATGGGATGAGAGAGGCATTTTAAGTGGAGACAGGGCTTAAAGCTACCTACTCAGGGAAAAAGGCTTTTAGGTCCTATCTGGTGTCCTTGAAATTAGGACCCTGCAGTGGGTCCCGGGGCATAAGGTTGAATGAGACAGTCCTTTACTTTCAGGACCTTATGAAAAACAATATTTAGGACACATTTAGTAAGTCCCTGCTGCTTTTTAGTTGACATGCATCATTCATGACTCTGAAATGTAGGTTCCTTTGCTCCTGTACAATAGAGGTGCAGAGAGGTTGAGTGCTTACCCAAAGTTGCACAGCTAAGAAGTAGAGAAGCTGGCTTCTGAGCAGAGGTCAATCTCATACAAGAGCCTGGGTTTTCCTACTCCATGGGTCAGCCTCCAGTTAGGAGCCTCTACTGACTGTACCAGGGAGGAAAGAACAAGCTGGTGGAGATTTAGGGCAGTCAACCTGAGGCATTTCAGAGAAGCTGACTCCCCAGGCTCATTCTAATTAGAGTCTTTAGCCCACAAAGCAAACAGGGCAGAGTGGAATCAGGCCCCTCCTAGAAAGTAAATAGCATTTATGCTGATGGCCAGGGGCTTGCCCCGTAGGAGACTGACAAAACAAAGTCCATAGTACGCTCTCTCCTTTTTGGCCTGGCCTGGGAAGTTAGGGTTTTACTGGATGAAGTATTTGGAGATTCTCAAAGTCAGTGGCTCTCATATCCATGTATTTGAGGCATAGTGGCTATGTCTTAAATTTCATAAAATTCCAATGATCCTAACCCATCCATTAATTAGTTACCCAAAGTTATTGAGTCCCTCCCATGATCAGCCATTCATTCATTTACTCAACAAATGCTAATGGACTGTAAACTGAGTGCTGGGTTCTGCGCTAGATTCTGGTATAGAACAGTGCCCTCGGGTAGTTTAGAGGGAGGATCACCCTGTGTAGGACTTTTCTGTTTGCCTTTCCCAAATCAATTCTCCACCCTTTTCCACCTGTTCTCGGTCCCAGGAGGCTGACCTGTATTGATGCAGAACCCAGGTCCCCTCCCCAGTGGGGCGCCTCAGCAGGAAGGATGAGGGAGGGAGGAGCATGAGCTCAGATCCAGTGATTGGATGTGTCCCTCAACTGAAGGGTTGTAGGGAGCTGACTGGACCTGACTTCCTCTCCTTCCAGGTTCTGGTAACTGCTCTCTTGCCTCATTTTTGGGGCCTCCAAACAGAAACAGCTTGGCAACTGTGAGCCCCAGATAGCTGCACAACTCTTTGTGATTTTCCTGTACCCACACCTTTGTATAAAGTCCTCAAATCATCCTGTTCTGGGGGGGGATGGGGAGCCTCTTTTATCTATTGAGACTTGAGTAGGTAACTGCATTACAGGTTGAGAAGAGTACTATAAAGAAAATAGACAATAAAAAATAACACCTCTGTGAGGTAGGTAACATTGGCCTTGCCTGGCTTTATAGATGAGGACGACAGGGCTGAGAGAAGTGAAGTAACTTGCCCCAAAACATAAAGTTAGAACCTTTGGAGTCAGAG
The DNA here is from genome assembly GCF_029215605.1 of Mirounga angustirostris. Classification (NCBI taxonomy): domain Eukaryota; kingdom Metazoa; phylum Chordata; class Mammalia; order Carnivora; family Phocidae; genus Mirounga; species Mirounga angustirostris. The sequence goes on along the minus strand of NW_026991712.1, from coordinate 16,535,891 downwards.
TTTTGAACATCACCATGCAGTCTCTTAGTGCCTGAGAGAATTCCACACACTCTTTGGTTTTTGTCAAAAATCTGTCTGAGAAGTGGTTCTTAAGCTTTGCTATACATTAGAATCACCTGGGGGGATTAAAAAAAAATGGACATCTGGGCGACATCCCAGATCAATTAAATCAGAAGCCCTCAGTGGGGGAAGAGGAGGTCTAAAGAATATGTTTACTATCCATTCATTTAAATTTTCTAGGCACTCGTGCATTCATTTCCTGTGGCCGTTGTAACAAATGACCACAGACTGGGTGGCTTAAAATAACCCACATTAATTTTCTCATAGTAACGGAGGCGGGAAATTCACAATCAGTATCATGGGGCCGAAATCATAATATTGGCAGGGCCTCACCCCCTCGGGAGTATCTGATTCCTCCCTCTTCCATCTTCCAATGGCTAGGGTGGCAGCGTCTGGCCCATCTCTGCCTTATGATCACATTGCATTCCTCTGTTCTCCCTCTGCCTCCCTCTTGTAACGATACATATGATTGCAACTAGGACTCACCTGTATAGTCCCGGATAATCTCCCCATTGGAAAATCCTTAATTGAATCAAAGACCCTTTTTCCAAGTAACATTTACAGGTTCTGGGGACTAGGACTTGAAGTCTTTGGGAAATATAATTCAACCTAGGACACCTTTCTACTCAAAATTGGCCCTCAGACAGCAGGAACAGACTTACATGGACCATTGTTGTTAGAAATGCAGAATCTTGGCCTCCACCCCAGCCCTACTGAATCAGAATCTGCATTTCAACAGTTTCCCAGGTGATTCTTACGCACATTACCTTTTACTGAGGAGGTTCAGAGGGAATAAATGACTTGTCTGAAGGTCCACTGTGGCAAGGTCATGACTTGAAAGCATGTCTTTAAGTTCATAATCCAGTTGTCTTTCCACAATACCATGCATATACATCTACTCTTTTTTTTGGAAACAGAAGATGAATATTTTTTTTAGAAAAATTAAGGTACATGCCTTTCTTTTCTGCCAGTGAGATATTAAGTTTCATGCTGGCAGGGAATGTCTTATAGGCTCCTTGTACTCCTTATGATGATTGGCATAGTGCTGGACAGTTGAGGCTCAGGTCACCTCTGTGTATATCATAACTGACAGTTTTCTTCCTTTGTTTGCTCCTCTAGATGGCCAGAGTGAAGCAGAGGCACCACAGGAGGGGTCTTCTCATCAGGAAGGACCAGGAGGAGATTTTATTTATGATCATGAATCTATCACTCCTATCCCTTCAACTCCTCCAAAGAGAAGGTACAGTGTTGGTGCAGGCAGTCGGCACACATTACTGGGTACCTCCCATGTGGAGGCACCTCTGCAGGTTCTGGGGAACAGAGAATAATACCTGATCACTGTCTGCAAGGAGCCGGATGTCTAAGACAGGAAGACAGACGTCTGTATCTACTTCATATCCTCTATGGCAGTGCTGGCCTCTTGATACCGGTCAGCCTTCAGCAGGCCAGGGGCCCAGCTCTACCAGCTTCTGGTCTTCAGTCCCCTGAGTTAAGGTCCTGCTGTGCCTCATAATTCAGGAATGACAGGAACAACAGGAGACAGACTCAGGACCTGAGTCCCTCACCTGCTCTTTAATTCATCAAGGTGCCAGATATCTTAGCTTTGTGTTTGTCCCAAGTGTTTATCCTACCCAACAAAAAGTCAGAACAAACTGTCCTTTTGCATGTGATTTGCTATTATCAGTTAGCACTTCATGTGTAACAACCCCAAGCTCAGAGGCTTAATACAAGAATTTATTATTGCTTATGAATCTATGAATTAGTTGGTTAGCTTTACTGGTTCCAGATAGTTATACATCCATCACTCATGTGTGTGTGGTCACTGATAACTCTGCTGATTTTAGTTTGAGCATTGGCTGGTGGTAGGCTGGTCTAGGACTGTTTCACCCAGGACCACTGAGCTCTCCTCCATATGGTGTTAGATCCTCTAGCAGGCTAGTCCAAGCTTATTCCAATAGTGGTGATGGCAGAGTTTCAAGAGAAGGAAGGCAGAGTGGAAGTACACAAAGTTTCTTGAGTCTAGGCTTGGAATTAGCAAAAATCATTTCTGCTGCATTCTATTGGCTAATGCAAGTCACAAGTCCAGCCCATGTCAGAATGAGAGACTACAAGTTACAAGGCAAAGAGCATAGATCCAAGGTAACTAATACTTGGGGCTATTGATGTCTTCAGTCTACTGTATTTGTTTATGTCATTTTCTTACTCATGGTAATTCCTCACGCCCTCCCTTCTATTTCTGCTCAGAATTCTTACTATCAATAAAGCATATTAGTCCTTCCCTGTGTGGCAGAACCTGAATTGTAACTGGGCCATGGCAGGATAGCACATAGTAGATATGTGTAAGAGGTAGAGGGTTGTTGGGAAAGAGCTAGAAATCTGAGATGGTGAGAGCTGAAAGGTTCACTCTTAAAAGGAGACATGAAATTTGTATGCATATACTCACTGCAGTATCTCCTTCTCCCTATATGGCATCATGACAGTCATGGCCCCCCAAGTCCCCCGAATCAGGATTGCAATTATTTTTAAATATCCTTGAAGGGATCCCTTGTGATTTACTTCACCAGAATAACAATACTGAATGAGGAAGGCAGGGGGAAAAGAAGTAAGGAGGAGAAGACTTTTTCATTTTCCCTGGTTAGTGCATTCTGCATCAATCAAAATTCTACCCACCAACTAATGCTCAAGTGACATCTGATCTCTGCAGTAAAGTCTTTGTTGCTTACCTGGACTCTCAGGAATGTCTCTCTTCTTTGAACTTGTATCACATTTTTTTTTTCCCTACAACACATTTTACACTTACTAGTTCTTTCTTGATATGCTTTGGTCCTCTCTCCCTGGGATAGATTGCTAGCTCTGCAAGGGCCAGGTTGCTAGCTCATTCACCTGTTTATCCTCTGAGACCAGGAAAGCACTTTCGCACAGTAAATGGTCAGTATGAATTTGCCATTTTATGAATGAACGTATATACCTTTTGATATCTACCCTTCCCTACATGCATTATCTCCTTTAATCCTTAGAGCAACCCTATGTGGTCAGAATTATTATTTCCACTTTCAGATGAGGAAATTAAGCGTAACATCACAAAATTGGGAAAAACAAATATTTTAATTCAGATCAGTCTGACTCCAAAGCTTTGAGATTTTTTACTAGCTTACTCTGTTCTCTATTAGACTCAATTATAATCAGCAGAAAAGGGATGAAGTCAAATGCAAGATGGTATTTTCAGAAGGCAAGAGAATAAAATTCAATAGGAACTCAAACTCATTCATTTCCCACTCATTGCTGCCTTGGTGACGACAGGGATTCTTCACCTCTTTCTACTATTATCAGTTTCTAAATACCCAGGTGTTGCACATCTGTTTCCAATTACTTATGATAGTCCAGATAAATGAAATCCCCTGGAATGTGAAATCTCACTGAGATGGCATCTAGGTTGTTCCTTCCAATTTTCTCTTTTACTAATTCTTTCAAAAGCAATCACAAAACTCTGGGTTGTTATATTTACTAGAAATGGCAAAGGGGCGCCTGGGTGGCTCAGTCGGTTAAGCGACTGCGTTTGGCTCAGGTCATGATCCCAGAGTCCTGGGATCGAGTCCCACATCGGGCCCCCTGCTCATTGGGGGCTTCTCCCTCTGACCCTCTCCCTGTCATGCTATTTCTCTCTCTCTCAAATAAATAAATAAAATCTTAAAAAAAAAAAAAAGAAATGGCAAAGAAGTCTTGTGGATAGGATCAGACAGGAGATAAGGGAGATCTTTATGTAGACCCAGCTCTGCCACTGACTTGCTAGGCATCTCAGTTTCTCATTCTGTATAAGAAATAAATGATACTGATAATCATACTCACAATAAGAGTTGACATTTATTCTTGCCAAGCACTGGGTTAAACCTTTACATGCATTATATCATTCACTTGTAACAATTACCTCATGTGGTAAGTGCTATTATTAGTTCCACTTTTAGGATGGAGAAACTGAGTCATAGAGAGGTTAAGTCACTTGTTTATTTACATTTATCTCCTCCAGAGATGGAGAGAGAATATGTGATACAGTATTAATAAAACTACTTAGATATACCTGGGAAAATGTTATCATGGCTTATGGATCTAAAGTATGTTCTTACTTAAACAAATACATTAAACTTTCTTTTAATAGATCAAAACTGTTGACTAAGATCCATGATGGGGAGGTCAGGTCCCAAAACTATCAAGTAAGTGAATGACTCCTCCTGCCCAGCCTCCCCCAGTTCTTCTTGTGTGAACAAACAGCAAGGTCCAGAGTGCATACATGCTGCTTTGTGTTGTAGATTGCCATCACCATCACTGAGGCCCGCCAGCTGGTGGGTGAGAACATTGATCCAGTTGTGATCATTGAAGTCGGGGACGAGAAGAAGCAAAGCACAGTGAAGGAAGGAACCAACAGCCCATTTTACAATGAAGTAAGTCGTGGAGGTCACCAACATCTTCCCCACCAATTCTCCCTCCACTCCCATCTGTGGGAAAGCTGTGCCCCTCCTCACTGCTTCCCACGACTCGTCTAAGCCTTGGCAAACCCTCTGAGCCTCCTTACAAACAACCCTGTAGAGTTTCACAAAAAGATGATGAAAAGGAGAGGGGAGGAATTCCTACTGATTTTAAATTCATTGCTGTGTTTTCAATATACCCATTTTCTTATTTCTCATATGCTCATCTTCACCCATTATAAGCTCTGGTTTTAAGTTCAATAAATGTATTGAGTGTTGGTGATGAAGAAGATAAACATCTTTTTCATGAAAGAGACACTAGAAATTTAATTATTAATTTTGAAATAGGCATGTTGCTTTGGAAAGTAAAGCAGACGGGTTTTTCTAAGCAGTGTAAAAATTGTGAACATCAAAGAGAAAAACATCAGAGAGAGACAGGAAGCTTCTAAATGTTATACAAAAAATGCAGCAAACTCTTAAGTATTTCCCTAATGGGAGTAGTAATTGAAAAGGGAGACCATGGAAAATGAAATCAACAGAAAATAACCAAATCCCACTTGAGCTGTTAGCTCCTTTCCTCGTTATCCATCACTCCTGCCTCTGAGCTTTCACCATGAGGTTTTTCCTTCCCATCCTACCTTCACCTCCATAACAACTTTGGCATGGATGAGACATGAAATAATGTGTATGAAGATGCTTTAAAACTGCAAAGCTCTACAGATTTGTTAAATGTTATAATTAGTATTTTCTTTATGCATACAAGTCCTGGATCTAAATGACATGAAACTGGGCCTACATGTCATCAGTAGATATACAAGTAGAAACAAGTTGAACTGAAAACCTTAATTACAGCTTTTGACCCTAATTTTCAAGCCCAAGGGCCATCAGATGTTGAAGGAACCAGTTAATAGGGGCTGGGGAATATTTTCCAGCTAGAAAAATGTGTGTGGCTCAAAGGTCTAGGGAACCTGTGTGAGGCAATTGAGTTTGAAATGTGAAACTCAGCAGAAAACAATAAACATTGGAACTAATTTATTGGTCCAAGGAACTCAGAACGTTTCATATATCTGAACGAGGAATTTCATGTGAGTTTTCCACATAAAAGAAATTCTGAACAACACAACTCTTTAAAAGTTTGAACATATATATGAAAAGCTTCCTGAAATATCATGTGTATTTTCCCATTTTCTTAAACAGAAGACATTGAATGTAATGTGGCCTGTCATTGATATCTAGGGACTGCCATTTTGAAGGTTTCTTATTATGATGTATAATGGCATCTTTCAATTTCCACATTTTGGTTTTTCTGTTCTGCCCTTTAAAACCAAGCTGTGAGCAGTCAGTTCTCCCTTTCCTACTGCTGTCCTGTTCATCTCTAAGGTCCTTGCATTATTCCTCCACCCTAAAGCTCAAAAACAAACAACCCATGAAGCAACTTCCTGGTCCTGCCTCCCCCACCCCTACCAGTCCCCAAAAGACGCAACCTACAACAAAACACCACCCCAGTGTTCTACATCTTAGGAGAATATTACCTCACATTTGGGAGGTACTGGGTAAAGTTCAAAGGGTGAAACATCTATACTTGAATGCTTGTGTGATAATTTCTGGAGAACTGAGCCGTGCTCTCAGGCTCAGCAATAACCAGCTGTCTGAATCCAGGCATGTCTTTTAAATCCTTTGGTCTTCAGTCCTCTTATCTGTAGAATAGAGAGACTGGTCTAGAGAATTTCTTCAACTCTAAAATTCAATCACTTTCTTAAAATTAGAAGTCCTCCTTGTCCATAATTTCTTTTCATTCTCTTCCTGGTCAATCTTGGGAATGGCCACAAAGATGTTTGAAACTGAAAAATCCTGAGACAATTAGATTTTAATCAAGTTCACCCCAAATTAAAACCACACTCTGATTTTCACCCATCATTATTTATAGGCCAACAAATTAAGAGAATTGACAATATCAAGGGTTGGCAGGGGATGGGGAAATGGCTTTTTCGTATGCTGCCAGTGAGCATGTAAAATGGCTTGGCCCCTTTGGAAAGAAATTTCATATTATCTATTAGATATTTACATGCACATAAGCCATGACCCAATAATTGCACATTTTATGTCCATTTTAGAGGAAAATTCATGTATATCCTGTGCAAAGATGGAGGTGACAGCATTTTTTTTTTTTTTGCATTTGAAAAAAAAATTGGAAAGAATTTAGGTGACCCTAAATAGGGGATGGCCAGTTGATTTATGGTGTATCCATGCTACTGAGGACCATGCAGCAAGTGGTTAAAATGGTAGAAATCTACGACTAGTCCAGTAATAAAGTTCTTAAATGCAAGCCCTGAATTTATGGTCAGAATGAACTTTATGTTTTTTAGTACTTTGTCTTTGACCTCATTGGGCCCCAACTGCATCTTTTTGACAAGATCATCAAAATCTCAGTAAGTATATCATTGGTGATGGAAGTGGGAGGGTGATGGGAGAGATTCTAGGTATTGGGAACTCTCTAGAACAGCTCAGCTTGCTTAGGGGTGAATAGGTTTGGGAGGGTGAGTGTGGGATGGTAAGTGCAAAACCAACAGAATGGAACATGAAATAACTAATGTGGAGGAATTTGAGAAGGAAAACCTCCTCAAGGAAATCTGTGCTTCTTGGAAACAAGTTATAAGCTACTCTCAAGCTATCATGAATTGAATTGTGGAGTTTACTAATGTGGGAATTTGCAACACATGCTTCAAATGTCATCTTGACAGATTGCCATTTTGAGTCAATTTCTTTCTTTTTTTTTTTTAAGATTTTATTTATTTATCTGACAGAGAGACACAGCAAGAGAGGGAACACAAGCAGGGGGAGTGGGAGAGGGAGAAGCAGGCTTCCTACTGAGCAGGGAGCCCAATGCAGGACTCGATCCCAGGACCCTGGGATCATGACCTGAGCTGAAGGCAGCCGCCCAACCAACTGAGCCACCCAGGCGCCCCAATTTATTTCTTTTTATGAGATGAAATGTTAGTGTTTCTCTCTTGGGATGATATCCACACTAATGATAATTAATCACACTGCTCCCCCCTCCTAGTTGGTAATAAATAGAGAAGTAGGAAAAGGCATCAGGAAGGAACCAAATATATCAGTAATGCTGGATCAGAGGACATGATTTGGAGCAAGTGGTTGCCATTTGGCCTCTTCCTAGCTGCCTCTGAGTGTAGACCTTAGGACCTGTTCATGGGGGGTTATGTCTGCTGCACATACCCTTCTTCAGCTCCGCGGGTGAATTCCTGTCTCCACAGATCATGTCTGAACAGTAGAGACAGAGAAGCTTCTTGGTCTAGCCAGGTACCTTATCCAGGTGGTCCACCACATGGAGGACAGGAACGGGAAGGGAGAGTGCCCATGCTGAAGGGCTAGTACTTCAGAGAAAATGGGGGCCAGACAAGATTGATACCAACCTCACATCACTCAGCAAAGGGACAGAGAGACCAGTGGGTGACAGACTGCATTTATCTCACCAGTCTGGGAAATCACTGCTTCTCCCATGAAGAGGTTAGCATGGCTATGCATGCCTGAGAGAGGCGGAGTGGGTCATGGAAGGGTAAGTGCTCTCCTCCTAATGGTTCTGAAAGGACAGACTCCATACTTTATGTACCAGTGCAAGACATATGGAGAGTGAGGAAATGTTTTCCTCCACAGTGACACCAACTCTAGTTAGAATTTTGAAGATGGCAAAACTTGTCTTGGAGACTTCCTTGCCTGTCCTTATCATCCACCCATCTCTGTAATTTATATTATATTTATTATGTATTTTATATATGCACATAGTCTTATATATATATATAAACATATATAACATATATAGGTCCTGCTTTAAGTCTTAGGTAATAGTGGAATTATTATATTCTCTTTCTCAGGGACACTTGAAGAATGTGACTCTTGAAGAATGAAAAGTTATCAAGAATCAAACATTCTTAAAAAAATAAGAGCCAAACATTACTTATTTATTTTAATTTTTTAAGAGAGGGAGAGCATGAGCGGGGAGGGGCAGCAGGAGAGGGAGGGAATCTTAAGTAGACTCCACACTCAATGTGGAGCCCATTGCAGGGCTCGATCTCACAACCCTGAGATCATGACCTGAGCCGAAATCAAGAGTTGGATGCTTGACCGAGGGAGCCACCCAGGCGCCCAAGCCAAATATTCTTAATTTGAATTTTAGGCATGATGACAAGTGGTACAGAATATATTTTGGGACCTGGGGCATTGCCTCAGACTTTGTTACATTGCATAGCTCTGGCAACCACCTGTTTGTGAGATTGGCAGTGTAGCTGGGCCCTAAGGAACTGTCTAGATTTCAGACAAACAATTAATAGCTAGATTTTTATACCATAGCATAGACAAGGGTCATGGCTTTCTGTGGGACCGTGGATTTTTAGACTGAGGACCAAAGCTGGTATTGCCTTTCTTTCTTTCCCTAACTTGGAAGAAGAGAATACTTTGGGATTCCCAAATGACCCTTAGGGACAGAGACCAAAGATTTTAAAGGGAAAACTCCCCTTGGAGGGGAGTATTTAATACAAGTTTTCTGGTAGTTCATGAACTAAAAGTCAACATGCCCAAAATAAATTCAACATGGGACAAGAGGGGGTGGAGTGCAGTAGGCAGATACTATTGGGATAGACAGGCTATAGCAGACTATGGTGATGTCAAAGACCATCTTCCTTTGACAGTGACCACAGGCATGCAGGGCCCCCAGCACTCTGTGTGTGATACTCCCTGAAGTCCCTGTAATCTCATGCTTGCCCACACCTTGCGCTCAGACTGGGTGGATGGATAATTTGAGGAGGCCTCCTGTGTTATTTAAAGACCCATGTGGGCTCTTATGTCCCATTGTGCCCACAGGGACCCAGATGCCTTGGGCCTAAGAGAGCCTGAATCAGGCTTATGTTCTTGCTGGGGCCTTTGGGAAGCCAGATTAGCAACTGCAAGCATGGGGAGGTTTGGAGTGAGCTTTATATATGTGGCCCTAAATAACTCCTCCCCTCGAGCCAAGCTGTCCTTACTTGCCCTCAGTTCTCTTAACTCCCCTACAGAGTTTGGGAGAGGTAGTAAGGGTAGAAAGGGAGATTGGAAGGGCTGTCATTTCTTCATTTCCTAAAGTCAATTGAATTTATTTTTATTAGTTGCCTCCACCAAAAGGAGCTGTTTAGAAACCACATAAGTCTCCCACTCATCCATCATTCGATCAGTCAATCATTCATTAATTCAGTGAATGTTTACTGAACACCTATTCTGAACAAGGCCATGCATGTGGTGGGTGGAAGAAAGTAGGAAACTGTTTCTGATTCAAGGAACTCATAGAATGTCATAGAAGGAGCCCAGAGACCCTCTAGTCTAACACAGCTGGTGCAGGAACCCCTGTCGCCACCTTTCTGACATGGGGTTTTGGCACACTGCTTGGTTATATCCAGTGATGGACGGGTCACTATCTCTAGAAAGGCCTGTTCATTACTGGGAAGTTCCATTATAAAACCTATCCTTATAGTGAGCTGAGTCTCTCTATGTGTGACTTGGATCCACATGGGGAACCTACTCCCTCTTGTACATGGCAGTGTTTCCAAGATTGGAAAACACTTCAGTTACCATTACCTCACCTCCACACCCCCAGTTTTCTTTTTTCTGAGTTAAAGGTTAAACTACTCCTGCTTCTTCAGCAGTCTCTTATGCAGTGTGCCTTCTGGACCGTGCCAGGTCTGCTGCTTTCCTTTAGAGCTTCCTCATCCTGATAGCACTGCATTAAAGTGTGTTGCTTTCACCAGCCAGGCAATCTGCTGCTGACTTCTGATCAGACAAAACATTGAGGATGACCACTTCCTTTGTTCTTACTATTGTACATGTCCCAAACTTCTCAAAGCTATATGCGATGAGTTCTCTGAGTAAGTTGTGAGCAGGGTGTGGTGGAAGTTTAGGAGAGAAAGGGGACTTTCAGCTGTGGGGGATCAGGGAAGGCTGCTTGGAGGAGGCAACATTTGCTCTAGGCATTGAAGGATAGGTAGAGTTTCAATAGGGAGAGATGGCTGTTGAAGGGTGGGCTGTACCAGAGCTCACTTTGGTCTAAAAAGATACTTTTCAGAGAGTGAGATTTGTTAGGTGTCCTTCAATAGCTGAAAACCTGCTAGGAGGAAGAGGTCCAGGTGAGATACTTCTGGATGCCCTTTTCACTTGATGACCAAATGTCACTGTGCTCCAGACAAGAGTGAAGGCCAGACAAGCGTCACGGTCTAGAATCCTTGCTGAGGGGTCATGAACCCATTTCACAGATTTACCCTCAAAGAGAAATCTAGTGCAGCCAACTCACTGCTCCATCTCTCCTCAGGTTTTTCACCACAAGCTGATAGGCAGCATATTGATCGGCTCCTTCAAAGTAGACCTGGGGACTGTGTACAACCAGCCTGGTAAGGAAGCATCACTTCCCAATCTCTCCCTTACTCATCTCCAGTTTGCCACACCTGGAGGTCAACTCATTCATGTACCCATCCACTGACCCACTCATTCAATCAGATGAGCACCAATTACACAATTGGAGCAAACCCAGCTCTTTTCCTCAACATGGACCATCTAATGACAACATTATCTTTCATGTCCATACTCCTGAGCAGTTTTCTTCCCCCAACAAATTCCGTCTGTAAGTTCGTGCTGTGATGCTGTGTGACACAGCAGAAACGATGGCATAGGATTACACATATGGACTCCAGAGCCAGATTGCCTGGCTTCACATTCCACCCTGCTCTTCCATGGTTGTGCAACTGACTTGACTTCTCTGCACCTCAGCTTCTTCATCTGAGAAAATGAAGATAAGATAGTACCTCCTTTCCAGGGTTGTTGGAAGATTAAGTTGATACATAAAGTGCTTCATATAGAACTTAGCTCAGAGTAATGGCTATGGATGCCATATAAGGGTTTGCTATGATAATTCTTATTATCTCTGATTTATAGGAAAGTGAAACTCAGAGAAGGCAGGTAATTTGTCCAAGGTCAGGAGCTGATAAGTGAGAGGGCCATCAACAAATCTAGATCTTCTCATGAAAGCTCCCTTCTCTTCAAAGCAATTCCAACTCTCATGAGTTGGGGGCCAGGAGTGCAGTGGTTGGGGTTAATACCTTAAGGGGTGCTACAGACTGTGGGGAACAGGAGAGCTCACAACCCACATGAAAGGAGCAGTGGCTTCTTAGCTCCCTTACCACCTGCGAACACGTGGAACTGTACATTCTGTATTGGCAGATCTAACAATTTTTTTTAGATAAGCCAGAGGTCTAGATTTTGTAAGAGCTTTTAAAGTTTGGACTGACAGTGTAGGCCAAACAAAAAGATCCATGAGCCCCATTTACAGCCTGTGAAAGAGTATGTGACTTCTTTACCCCATTGATGTCCTCCTAGCCTGTCCAAGCTAGGAACCTATCTAGGTGATTAGCGCTGGGTGGAAGGCTTTCCAAATACCTGTGGCAGGTTGGAGAAGAGAGAGAAGAGGGTGGGAACAAAAGGAGAGGAGGGAAGGAGGGGAGGGAGGCAGCACGAGGCTGGGGATACTGACAAGAGCTGTTGCCTCCCAGGGAGCAGATCCAGGGAGGCCTGGGGTGTGGGGCAGACCTGCTGGGTCCAGCTGTGTGGGGAATCAGAGCTGTCAGGATGCTTTTACAGGTCATCAGTTCTGTGACAAGTGGGCCCTGCTCACAGACCCTGGCGACATCAGGACTGGCACGAAGGGGTACCTGAAGTGTGACATCAGTGTGACTGGGAAAGGCGACGTCTTGAAGACCAACCCCAAAACCTCTGATGCCGAGGAGCAAATAGAAAAGTGAGACAGGCCCATCCAGGGTCATGCAAGAGAAATGATATGTCCCAGGTTCCATCTCTCTTTCCTCCCTCTCCCTCCCTTTCCTTGTGGGCACATGAGAACTGCCAAGTTCATGGCTTGTCTACCTGGGATTCTGCTCTATCAGAGGCACCAAGATGTGTCTTATCAAAGGTGTCACTAGTCTTTGGGAGGTCAGCTTCTAGGACAAGGACTGCTGTCTCCCTATAATAACCCAAAATAGATAAGCTGTTCCTGAGCTTATCCTATTTATCTGAATTTGGCTGATTTTTCTTTGAAGGAATTACCATTTCATCCAGTGGTTTGTGAAATGGGAGGACTTAATGCACTTCTTTTAAGATGCAGAGTGGGAGACGGTGTTTATGCTATAATTCAAGGATTTGAAGGAGTTAGCATTCACTCTATTCATACCCTTCGCTGCCAAGTACACCACAAAAAAAACTCATTTCATTTTTTTAAATTTTATTTTATTATGTTATGTTAGTCACCATACAGTACATTATTAAGAAAACTCATTTTAGCGATGAATCCTGATCTTTTCAGTTTTTTCTCCTATGTCAGGATCCTTCTTTCTGTCTCCAAATTGCTTCTACCTTTTCTCTCTTCTTCCAAGTGAGAGAGCTTTTTTTATTTTTTGTTTTTTGTTCCCCCTCAAGGAACCTTTTGATCCCTCAAGGGTTTCCATCAGAGAGACCCTGGGCCAGATTCTATGTGAGACTCTTCAAAGCAGAGGGCTTGCCCAAAATGAACTCCAGCATCATGGCGAATGTCACTAAAGCATTTGTGGGTGACAATAAGGACCTCGTGGACCCCTTTGTGGAGGTCTCCTTTGCTGGGCAGATGGTAAGGAATGTTGTCACCACCAACAGCAAACCAGGGCCAGAACTCTGCTCTTTACCTAGGACATTACTAATCAAATGAAATCAAGTTAAAATAAAAATTAGGAAGTGCCTTAAGAGAGAAAGCTTTCACAAAAGGCGTTGAGTCACATGGCAGGAAAGTGGGGGTGGTGGTGACCCACTCACTGTCCATTTGAGATCATGGAGAGGGGATGTGGAGTATTGCAATTTAGGACCCAGGCAGACAGGCCTCCTTCCTTACCTCTGGCTACTTCTCCGAGCTGTTACTCAGTCCCCAGGCTCCATAGCCTCGCCACCTGCCTCCCAACCTACTCCCCAGGCTCTCCAGGTAGTCCTCGTCCTGTGTAAGCCTGGACATCTCTGTTTCCTGTTATTCCCTGCTCAAGAGCCATTGGAAGTACCAGCACCTGTGCACGTGGTCACAGCTTAATCCTGGTTGGTTGGACTTTGAAGCTTCAGCTGACACACATGTTGTCTCTGCCCTTACAATATATGCTACTCTAACCCCTCATCTTGGCAGGGTGAACATTGGAGTATTTTTTACTTGGATCCCTTGAGTCATATAGGACATCATCTCCATTTTATGACAAGGAAACTGAGGTCCAGAAGGGGGAAGTGACTTGCACAAGGCCTTACTTTTATAAGACACAAACTCAGGGTCTAACTATATCTGCTGCATGGAACAGATGCATGGAACAATTCATGTTCAGAACATGCATGTTGGCCTTTTTCCAGCCCCCATGTGATTATGAGAACTTTCTGAGGGCAGGACCCATCAATTACTCCCTTTGTTCCTGATGCCTGGCATGGTGTCTGGTGCAGAGTAGGATGTTAATACAGTATTCCTCCCTTATCTGTGGTTTTGCTTGCCATGGTTTCAGTTACTCATGGTCTTCATGGCCTGAAATTATTAAATGGGAAATTCCAGAAAGAAATAATCGATGAGTTCTAAATTGCACGCCGTTCCAAATAGTGGGATAAAATCTCGCGCTATCCTGCTCCATCCTACCCAGATGTAAATCATCCCTTTATCCAGCAAGTCAGCCCTGCCTACAGTTAGTCACTCAGCCACCTCGGTTATCGGGTACACTGTGGCGCTATGGCAGTGCTTATGTTCAAATCACCCTTATTTTACTTAATAATGTCCCCTAGATGCAGGAGGAGTGGTCCTGGCAATTCAGATACACCAAAGAGAAGCTATAAGAGCTTCCTTTAAGTGAAAAGGTGATAGTTCTCAATAAGAAAGGGAAAGAAATTGTACGCTGAGGTTGCTAAGATCTATGATAATGTTTATTACAATATATTGTTTTAATTGTTCTATTTTATTATTAGTTATTTTTGGTAATCTCTTACTGTGCCTTATTTATAAATTACACTTTATCATAGGTATGTATGTATAGGAAAAAAACTTAGTATATATAAGGTTCAGCATTATCTACGGGTTCAGGCATCCACTAGTGTCTTGGGATGCGTTCCCTGTGGATAAGGGGGGGCCACTGTAATGTTCCTGGGTGCAACGGATTTCCATGGGTGTTGAGTGGAAGCAGGTTCATTATTTCTGGCAACTTACTTTATATTTCCTGCTGGTTTGAAGAGTTTTCTTTAGTCAGTTCAGGGGGCCTCTTTCCTTTCTTTTGACGGCTTACATCTTGCTGGCTTTGTTTTTAGGGGCGAACCACAGTGCAGAAGAGCTGTGCCAATCCTGTGTGGCACGAACAGGTGGTCTTCAAGGAAATGTTCCCTCCTTTGTGTCGGAGGGTGAAAATCCAGGTGTGGGACGAAGGCAGTGTGAATGATGTAGCGCTGGCCACCCATTTCATCGACCTGAAGAAAATCTCCAATGAACAGGATGGAGATAAAGGTAAATCTTCATCTGTCTCACTTGGGAATGGGGTCACAAAATGATTGATTTTAAGCCCTCATTTTCATAATGAGAGGATTGGAGCAGGCAGTGTGTTAGGCATTTCCATGCTCTGTGTGGTTTCTGGTTTGGGTTGATTCAGGGCAATAGGTGGAGCCTGGCTGTGGGATCCAGGAGGCTTGATCGTGGTCCCAGGTCTTCCATGAACATTGCTGTGTGTCCTTGAGGTAGTCATTCCCCCTCTCTGGGCCTTGGGTTTCTTAAATGAAAAATGAAGAGTTTGGATTAGATCAGACATTGATAGGCTATGGTCCATGGGCTACATCCAGCTGGCCAAATACGTTTGTATGGTTCATAAGCTAAGAATGATTTTTACATGTTTAGCCCAGAAGATACTGTGCCCCCAGCTCACTGTTAGGAGCACATGGTCCTGAGTGTTGCAGGAAGGTGCTGTGACTGCACACTCAGAGAGCCAGAGAGGGAATGAGGAGGCGCAGCTAATCCACCAGTCAGGGGAAAGAGCTTTTACTCTTTCTTTATTTGCAAAACCTAAATTAGCAGGTGATAACTTTCTAAATATCCCAACAAACTCTCCCTCCTTAAAATCCCAAGGCAATCTTTCTCTGCACTACAAATTGGTGTTAATTGATGAATATATTTATGCATATATATATGTGTGTGTACATATAACGTATATACCAAAGGCTTCACTTAAGCAGAGGACAAGATTTACATATTTTTATACCTCTCACAGCGTGACACCACAGAAAGACCTCGATAAACACCTACTGTTTAAGTCTTCCTATCGTGGAAGGGTTTGCCACAGGATTGCTTTACGCAGAATGCGCACCACCCTCAGAATATCTCAACTTGGTGTAAACATGTTTTATCCCAAATTTTCAGGAACATCTTGATGGTGTTCAAAGAAATGTATAAAATAGTTTTAAAAATTAGACATCAGAGGCCATAAAATCTTTTTATCCCCTTTACCACAGTATCTCTGCTCCTTAAAATCGACCCTCCTTTGGGACAGAATCTCTCTCTTTCTGCCTGACCCCTCTCCATGCCTCTTCAGCCTGTTATTTGTTCTTGCTGCATAAGGCAAATCTCCTGCTTAGCACTTATAATGTAAATATTTACTTGTTTAATGTTCGTTTCTGCTTCATTCTCCACTGGGCTCTGTGTTTAGTATCTAGCGTGGTGCCCGGCACATGTCAGGACTCAATAAACATGAGTTGAATGAATGAACAGACAAGGGATGCACGTCAGCACTGGTAGTAACATTCCAGCTGTGAAGAAGTGTACACGTGTGCATGCAAGGAGGACTAGAAAGAAAGAAATACAGCAAATATATCAAAGTGGCAATGGTGGCTCTTTGGGGGATGGGATATTCTGTAAATATTTTCTCTTGTCTTTTCTGTATATTTTACATTTTAAATGAATGTGCACAATTTTTATAAAGCAAGAAATAATCAACTTGGAAACATTACCGGGCAACTAAAGCTTGGGGCTTTTGCAGGCTTTCTACCAACTTTCGGACCTGCCTGGATTAACCTGTACGGTTCACCCAGGAACCACAGCCTGATGGATGACTACCAGGAACTGAATGAAGGTTTTGGAGAAGGCGTGTCATTCAGGGGCAGAATCTTGGTGGAAATTGCTGTGGAGATCCTCTCGGGAGGGGTGCAGGAATCTAAATTTTCCAAGGCACTCAAGGAGCTCAAGGTGTCTTCAAAGGACAAGGACTCCAAAGCTTCCAAAGTCTCCAGTAAAGACAAGGGTGACAAAACCAATGATGGAAAGTCCCAGCAGGTGTCAGACAAGACCAACTCAACAGAGGTAGAGGTGGAACCTTTAGATGTGCCCCCCCAGGTAGGTCTGAGCACTGCTCCACTGCCCCTGCGAGGTGAGCCCAGAGTGGAGGCAGCACCTGCCACCCCAGCTCCCACAGGTTCCCAAAGGCATGCACAGGTCTCACTCCCCCTGCTAAATGTGTTTTGGCCCAGCCTTGTATTCTGCGCCGATCCGCTGCCTCTTCCTGACACATTACAGCCATCTGCTCATGATAAATCCCTCCAGTGTTCCCCCAAAACATGGAATCCCATGAGAACCAAAGTGAAAGGGAAATAAAAGTGTTCTGGGAGAGCTGGTGAAAGCAGGTTGGTGGGGGGATGGACTGAGCTCTATCTGTGGGCTAATTTTGTTTAGCTTTGTTAGCCTAGCCTATGCTCTGGATGTGAGGTAATGTGGGATGAGGGATGAAGAGGAAGAAGAGTGAGTGACACGCTAGGATGAAAGAATTTGAGAAACCTATTCCCCTGGCTAAGACTGGGGGGAAATCACAATTCAAAGGAATGCCCATTATGCAACATAAAACACATTAGCATTTTTTCTGTATCATGGGAAAGAGATCTGGGTCTCCAAGATGCATACAAACTGTGAATATCCCCTAACTGTTTGTTAGTTTGTTTGTTTATTTGAGAGAGAGAGAGAGAGAGCAAGAGAGCAAGTGAGTGTAAGTGGGGGAGGGGCGGAGAGAGAGGGAGAGAGAATTCCAAGCAGGTTTCATGCTCAGTGCCCGATGTGGGACTTGATCTCATGACTCCGAGATCATGACCTGAGCCGAAATCAGGAGTTAGAAGCTCAACTGACTGAGCCACCCAAACACCCCCCATCAACTGTTTAGATTAGCAAGACTGCTCTGTAGTTAAGCAAATGAAGGAACTTGTGTTTTGTTAGTAGCAGAGGTGAGTGGACTCCAGCTCTCAACTTGGATGATTCTGCCTCTGGGAGTATGTTTCTCAGGTCAACCAGACAATCATTTTGGGTGGGGAAGGAAGGTAATGGCTGGTCTGGGTCACCTTGGCTTTGGTAGAGCCACTTATTTTTACTGCTGGGACTTAATACATCTTAAGAATCAGTGTGGGGGAGAGGTTGGAGCCCAGGGTTGGTTCTATTCATGGCTCTGATAGTAACACCTCTCCATGTTTTAGTTTACTCATTAACAAAATGAGGTAGTAATAATCTCTTTGTCATAGGCATCTCCTGGGGGTAAATGAGGGAATGCCTGTACGACAGTTGACAGTGTTCTTTACATGCTTATGGTAGGCTGGCAGTACATTTACCATTGCTGTGACCGGTGTTTATGATTTGTTCAGAGCTCTCCACCCTGTTTTTTGGACCTATTTTGGATATTTTGTGGACCTCCCCAGCTCTCCCCTATGGACTTGTATATTGGGAAATATTCTCTGGAAATGTGTACTGTCAGTTTCTTGTGGTTAGAATTGACATTGCTTTGATGTGATTGTATTTATGTATATTTTTTCAGAATATATGCCGACTTTGGAAATGACATTTTTTGGACTTTGCCAGAAACTGCGGGTACCTTAAGTAGCCACCTATGCTGATACCTGACTGTATCTGATTCTGCAGCAATCTTTTCTACTGTTGAGACTGGCCATTCTCTTCTAGACAGGAATTACCGAGTAGAAAGGGCCTAATAGAAGATTTTCTTAACCCATGTCAGTATCTTCAAGATATTTTGCTAAGGCCATCTAAAAAAAAATTTCTAGCAGAAAGCAAGTGTAGCTGGGAATTTACATAGAGTGTACATTTTCTACAAGGCCAATAGCCCATCTTGGCTCTTGGATAGAAGGTGGTAGGAGAGGGGAAATTCAGGTCTCATTCAAACCCTTATTTCTCCTTCTTTCTCTCTTCATCTTGGCTTCTTGTTTGTGGTCAGTTTCCTGCTGGGCTTATTAGTTATCTATTGCTATATAACTATTATCCCCAAGTTTAGCAACTTAAAACAACAAACATTTATTTTTTCTGTGGATGAGGAATTTGGGAATACCTAGCTTGGTGGTTCTGGCTCAGAATTTTTGACTGGAACTGTGGGATCCACTTCCAAGATGGCACACTCTCATGGCTGTTGGCAGGACTTGGTTCCTCACCACATGGACCCTTCCATAGGCTTCTTAGTATCTTCATGGCAGTAGGCTTCCCCCTGAGTGGAGTGGGTGATCCAAGAGAGAACAAGGCAAAAATGTCAATGTCTTTTATGACCAAACCCATAGAAGTCACACACTGGTATTTAGGCCACGTTCTACTTGTTAGAAATGAGTCACTAAGTCCAGTCCACACCGAAAGGGGGGAGGAATTAGGCTTCATCTTTTGAGTGGGGGGTTTCCAAGGATGTGTGGACATATTTTCTACCTTCCCCAGAGCCTCAACAGCCTCAGAGCTCACCCTTACCAACATGGTGATATTCCTTCTTGAAGCAGTTTGTTTTTTAGCTGTCCAGGGTCCTGAGCTCCTATCTCCCTTGCTGCAGCCATGCTCTCATGGCATACCTGGACAAATGAGATCCCATGATGCTGGCTTTTCCAGTTCACCCTCATCACCACCATCAAAGGTTATCTCCCTATGCCAAGCTTTCACAGAGCATAGCTAATCTAATAGATATGTTCATTTTCAAATTCTGTGAACATGTACTGACTAGTTTCTTTTTTTAGACATCATCCTCGATATTGGTAGGAATACAAAGAGAGTTTGACTCCATGGAAATTATGATATAGAAGGGGAGGTAGGACATACAAAATAAATGTACAGGAAGTAGAAGGTGATACATGCAATAAGGAGCTACAGATAAAGTGCTAATATTTCCTGGAGTAAGTGAAGTATGATAATTAAAATGTTGGGCTCTCAAGTAAGAGAGCTGGATTTCAGATGTGGCAGTGGTTATTGCCCAGCCTCTGGAGAAACATTGCCTCTGAATCTTTGGGCAAGTGATTTAAGCTCCTTATGCTTATTTCCAATAATAATCTCTACTTCATGGGCTCACAGTGAGGATTTAATGAATTAATACATACAAAGTGCTAAGAATAGAGCCTGGCACATAGTAAGTGCTCAATAAATATTAGGCATGTTTAGTAATTTTGGACAGATATTTTAATCTTTCACAAGCTGCATTGTTTTCATCTTTAAACAGGTAGAATAAAAGCATCTTCCTCCTAGGGTGGTTATGAGAATTACATGAGATAATGTAGGTAAAATTCTTAATACTACATCTG
The DNA here is from genome assembly GCF_029215605.1 of Mirounga angustirostris. Taxonomy (NCBI): domain Eukaryota; kingdom Metazoa; phylum Chordata; class Mammalia; order Carnivora; family Phocidae; genus Mirounga; species Mirounga angustirostris. Next base: position 16,515,732 of record NW_026991712.1, on the reverse strand, counting down.
ACACATTATAAGAACTCAGTAAACATTGCCATCATCATTTCTCAAACTCAGGAAGTCAAAGGATGCTTCCAAAAGAATGGGCCATTTGAGTTAGACCTGAAGGATGGGAGGATTAAGAGATGAATTCTATCTGTTGAAATACTTGCCAAGACTACCATTCTTGTGGCATTTGTATGTGTAGGCTTTATACAAGATGCTCTGTGTAGATGATCTCATTATTCCCCCCTGTAGGCCCTATGACAATGTTTATTTCACAGACAGGGAAAGTGACACCCAGGGAGTGGATATGACTTGCCTAAAGTCAACCAGCTAGGAAGTAGCAGAGCTGGGATTTGAAGAAGGGCTGATCTGGTTAAGGAGTCCATCATCCCTCTTCTAGGCTACATGGCCTATAGTCCCATCAGGTCTTCAGATACTTTTTAACCTCCTCCCCGAGAGTAAACTTGGCCCCAGAAAGGCAAGATAAGTGGCTCATTTACAGCTGGTGTATACAGTGGCAGCAGGTGGGAGGGGTGTGTGCTCTGTGACTAAGATCCAGCACTGGGCCCCCACCCTGTCCAACTTTTTCTGGTCAATAGAAACATTTCCTGCTGAGGCCAACAGCAAGGAGGCTCCTGTGTAAAGGAAAGGTCACTTTTTTGAGACCTGTTGGCTCTCAGAGGGACAGGTCAGGGCTCTTGATTGAATGGGGCTCTTCAGCTCTAAAGCCATAACTGTTTATTTTCCTTAGATGAACCTTATTGCTTTTTCCATGTAATGCAATCAATCCAACTCTGAAACCAGGAAACACGGACTGTATGGCAACTCATTCAGCCTCTTCACTCAGAAATGTGATGCTGTGTTGGTGTCTCAGCTACATCTGCTCCCTGAACCATCAACCTGTTCCACATCAATAGGAGTCATCTACAAACAGTTATGGTTACCTCAGGATGGCTCCTGTCTTGTGACCTCTCAGGGTCCTGTGTTCCACAATGTAGGATTCCTTGAGAGGGAAGGCTTGGTGGAGCCCAAGCTTCAAATCTTGGCTGACTTTAACTTGCTGTGTGACCTGGGGAAGCCCCTTAGTCTCTCTGAGCTTTAGTTTATTCAGATAGGAGGAAGCTGGAGCAGATGAACTCCAAGGCCCTTTTCAGTATAAAAGCCGATGTGATCCTGAGACCCTCCGCATGCTTATAGCTTGTCCTGGATGCATTGGATTGGCTGATGCTCATGCAAGTGCTTAGCCTTCCTGTCTCTTTTATCCAGGCTTATGTTATTTCGGGGAGTAAGGTCTGTCTTTGAACAGCACCAAAGTGTTGGGTTAGCACATGATAGAGCTCAAAGAGCACTGGTCTGTGGTCAGAATACTTGGGAAAGTTACTAAGCTCAACCTTAAGTTTAGTTTCCTCAACTTCTTCGCCTGTAAAATGGGAATGATCCAGATTTTGACCTCTTGAGGTTGTTGAGAAACAAACGTAATGTATGTGATCTCCTATATAATCTATAAAACAATGCTCCAATGTAAGGGTTTGATTCTGTTACTGTCTGTTTTCTAAATGGCTGCTCACCCGAAGGTGATTCCAGACCTGTGTTTTACCAATAGCACTGACTGTAGAAAGATACACATGCCAACCTTTGTCTTTAAAAAAAAAAAAAAAAAGATTTTAATTGCAGGGCAGAAGCTCAGAAGGTTGAGATTATATCATTCTAGATAGATGGCTGAATTTGGATTTGTAATTTGTAGGTCCTGGTTCCTGCCCTGCCTGCTTAGCAGGGAAATGATGTGCCCTTTCAGGCTGACACTGAAATTCAAATGCCTACAAATCACTCTGGACACATTAACATCACTAATTCAACTTCCGGGTAATAAAAAAAAATAAAGCCAGACCTGTCTAAATTTTTTTTCTTTCTACAGATTATACCAGAAAAATATGAGAAATTTTTACTTTTTGGAGCATTTTTTGAAGCTACCATGATTGACCGGAAGATTGGAGATAAGCCCATTAGCTTTGAAGTTTCTATCGGTAAGTGCAAACAAGCACAGTGCTTGGCACGTGGCACTGGCTTTATGCTTGTTTCTTGAATGAGTGAGTTAGTGTCTTACATAGAAATGATAGCATTCTGGCAGAGGTTTGCACCTCAGAAAGAAATGAATAATTCTTTGTTCACCCTAGTGTCGATATGTAAGGGATAGATTTATTTTCATACTTAAAAAAAGGATTAAGAGTATCATTTGGATTCAGAAGGACTTGGATTACTAATCCTAGTTCTATTACTCCTAGGCTCACTTAATTTCTCTGGGTCTCAGTTTCTTCATCTATGAAATGGGAATAGCGATAACTCTTCATAAAGCTATTGCAAGAGTGTAATGAGTTAATGCTTGTGAAGTCCTGTGCATATTGTAGGTGCAGTTATTATAACTCCCAGTGATCTTCCTGGGCTGATGTACAGCTGGGAAAATCTTTCCAAGGAAGAGCATTCCATTAGAGAAGGTCTTGATTCCCATCAGGAGGGTGCCCTTCCAAGGAGCAGAAGAAAGTGGAGATGGAATCCAGTTAATTTGTGACTTAAGTAGTTTTTACAAAAGAGAACATGAGATGGATGCAGATGATGACTCACCATCACTGTCAATCTTATTTCTTTGGTCTGACCATCACACTTCCCACCTTCATACTGAGATCTTATTTCTCTGTCCTGGTAGGATATGACCTTGGTAGCCTGATTCTGCTTGTTGACACCTGACCTCTCTCCCCTTGCTGCTGTCTCTATAGGTAATTTTGGGAATCTGCTTGATGGAGGGTCTCATCATGGGAGTAAGAAGCCAGCTGAATCAGCTGAAGAAGACAGCCTCCCACTCCTGCATGAAGGAGAAGGGGATGCAGCCCACAATGTTGCCATCCCTATGGTCTCCACCACTCACCCAGAGAAGCCACTCGTGACAGAAGGAAACAGGTAGGAGACACAGTAAGGGAGAACAGCCAGGGTTCTGACAATAGGAGTCTGACCTGTTTCTGGGACTGTTTGATTCAGTTCTTCCCTAAAACCAGAAACATCATTTTTTAATCTTAGTCATGGGAGCAAGGCATGAACAGGGGCAACATGGTCATTGCCACTCTACTGAATCTTTAGTGAAATGTTGACAACTCTCCAAATGTCACATCCAGGTAATTCATCTAAGGGCAGGACAATGATGACGGCTCTTGTTACCATATCTATAACTTCGAAGCATAACAAGGTGGGAAGGTCAGAATTTAACATTTCAATCCAAACCCTATTAATAGTACTATGTTCATCTGAGTTCTGTGCTATTATGTAAATAGGATTATTGGATACATCATTTCTTATCTTGTTTTTGCCACAGTCAGACTAAAGAACTCAAAAACAAAAACTGTCAGCCACCAGAAAAGACCATTTCAGAAAACATCTGGGGTACCTCCATGCATACTCACTGATCTTAAACCCACATAACCTTTCAACATGCAAAGAGAAGTAAAATTCTAGAATTTTGTTGTAAGAAAGTGGTGTTGAGCATCAACCACATGATTTACAAGAAGGGAAAGCCATATCCAGCAAGAGTCTTCTGAGTTCTGAGGCTTGTGCCCTGAGAAAAGCTTTATCCTCTCATTGGGTTCTCATAAGAGAACATAGTTTTCCCCCTTTGTATGTGAGGAGATTGGAACCACATTGCTGGTGCTCTTCACTTTCTCTGCTCTTCCCAATCTAGACACTCTCTGGGCACAGACCCATGGCTTACTGAGCATTGTCAGGATAACAAGGACTCCCAAAAGCATTTCCCCAGACAGCCCTCTTCCCTGAGCAGCAAATCCAAACACCCCCACTTGGGTGTCCCAAAGTTGTAGCGGGTTCATTGTCTCCATACACAACATTGTTCCTCTTCCTGTCTTTCCCATCTCATGGACTAGTCCTACCATTCCCTGTGTCCTCTGAACCACAAATCAAAAAGCTGTCAGCTGCCCTCTGTTCCCTTCCTTCCCACATCCAGTCAGCAATGAAGTCTGGTCAATTCTGGTTCTCAAGAATTTCTCATATAGATGGTCATTTCTTTAATTCTGGCCATTGGCATCTTTGTCCTGGATTATTCTAGAAACTTCCTACCTGGCTCGGATCTTCAGGAAATTCACCAAACTATCTATCAGACCCAGTTACTCTGACAGCATTCATTGGCTGCTTTTGGCTTTCAGGATTATTTTCAGAAGCCACACCTTGTTATTTCCATCCCTATCTACTTCTCTACCATCATCTCTAGTCCGTAAACTCTGCCATTCCTCCAGCCATGCAGTGTCTCTGATGGTTCTTCAAATGTGTCCTGCTATTTGCTGCTTCTGGGCCTTTGAGTGTGCTCTGCCCTCTGCCAGGCAACAAGCCCCCTTGTCACAACTGCTGGTTCCCATTACCCTTCAAGGCTAAGCCCACATTCCCTTCCCTAAATCCCAAGTCTGATGTCTCCACCAAGCACCAATCATACTTGATTAAGATGTTTTTACTTGTTTGCCTCCCTATGAGACTGTGAGCACTCTGAGGACATGGACCATGTCTTATTCACCTGTGTATCTGCTCCTCTCTAAGCCTGGAATGTAGTAGATCCTCATAAATGTTTCTGAATGAGTTAAGGAATTACCATAACTGAGTTGCGCACAGGGTACTAAGGGGGCAGAGAGAGGAGGCGGATAACTTACTTTCCCTGGGGAGGAGGTGAGGAGTTGATAAAGGTCACAGAAAAGGCAACATCTTAAAGAATGGGAAGGGCCTTAAGCAGTGGAAAGAGAGTGTTTGGGACAAAGTATGAAGGAGTGAGTGAAAATAATCTGAGCTGCTTATCTGCTCATTTTTTAGTGTTTCCTATACTTTCTAAATCCTGTCCCTCCCATGGACCACCTACCTTGGCATGTTTTTTTGGCTCCCTGGCAGCCATAGTTGTTGGTTTCCACATACCCAACAAGGAACCCAAACTTCCCAGTCCTTTGATGGCTTCTCTGTCTATTCTCAAAACTGAGTTGATCAATAAGTGGATCCTATGCCTGGATCTGCAACTCAGGGAGACTTTTCTGAGACTACTCAGAGGTACTGTGCATCCTTTCATGGGGACCAGGCAGTAAAAACCTCTCCACTTGTTGGACTAGCCCCATTGTTGACAATGGGTGAGAATGTCGGGAGGTCTAGTGTGGGAACAGTTTGGGAGGAAGAGAAGTCTCAAAGCACCCTTGGATGGATCTCATATTAGTGCTGGCCAACTGGCTCAAGGAGACCCAAACGAATCATGCTATGTTTCTTGGACTTTCTGTCTCTCAGAAATATTCCTCAGTCACTGTATTGAGGCTCTGTCCACATAGTGGAAAACTGGGGTGGCAGCAGCTGAATTGGAAGATCCTATGTCTATAATAGGCACACATGTGCACGCACACAGGCACAGACACATGGTCACTTGATTTGTGTGTTACCTTCATTAAAATACCTCCTTGCGTTTCTTCTGGGCTTTCCTGTTTTACAAAGCACATGCATTTACATATGATTTCTGTACTGGACTGGAGTTCAGGAATGAGATCAGAGCACAGGACATCCCGTGGCAGTTCATCATTTCCTTCTCAGGACTCTAGGGCTACCCTTACCCAAAGTCACAAGGCTGGTCTTGTGTCAGGGCAGCCATTCCAACTGGCAGGCTTCTCTTCCCACTTGGCTTTATGGTGCCCTTGTGGTGTCCTCCCATCCGCCATGCTCCATCTGTACTGAGTTTGCCTGAGACCCACAGCATCGCAGTCCCAGGCCCAGTGAGACTAGGAGGACTCTGGGAATCCAAGAGACAAAGGCCCCGAACATCATTAGCCCAAAATAATCTGAACCATAGAAACCTTGGAACAAAGGACAATATTGGGTGAGAATGTATCTTTTTTTTTTTTTTAAGATTTTATTTATTTATTCATGAGAGACAGAGAGAGAGAGAGAGGCAGAGGGAGAAGCAGGCTCCCAAGGAGCAGAGAGCCCGATGCGGGACTCAATCCCAGGACCCTGAGATCATGACCTGAGCCGAAGGCAGACGCTTAACCATCTGAGCCACCCAGGCGCCCCGGGTGAGAATGTATCTTATAGGATTCTTGGCGCAATAGTTTTAAAAGAAGTGAAAGAACAGTTTGATTTCTAACTTTTTTATTTATTTATTTTTTGTTCTCCTGTTACAATAACAATCTCAGGCTCTGCCAAGAATTTATTTGGCTTCTCTTCTAAATTGATGCCTGCTGATTTATTTTCTGCAGAACAGACTGTAGGACACCTTTGCTAATTTTATGGTATCCAGAAGAAATTTGGTTTGTAGATCTAAAAAGAACAGCCATCCATTCTTTCAGGACGAAGTTCTCTTCAGTTTTTTGGAATGGAAACAAAGCCTTCTCTCCCTCTGTGTCTCCTCTCTCAGCCTTTGTAGGTGTGTGACTCCAAAGACTGCCCATGTTTATAGGGCCATATGTCTCACCCTGCCCATTCCAAGAACTTTGCCTTGCCCTTCCTTCCACATTTGTCTTCTCATAGTCCCAGCTGTTAGTGGGAAAATTACAGGGGCTTTGGGGAAAACTTAGTCAAGGATATAGCTGTCATTAGACAGGAACTTCAACTTTTTGCCACAATTCTCCCACCTTACCTGCCTCACCCCATCCCTTTCTTTCCTGGGGACCCAAACTGACAAGTTAGTTCCTTCTTTTGTGTCTTCAGTCTCACCCTGTTAACTGTCTTTTTCTCATCAGCATTTAAACATATCCAACCATCATCCTCAAAAATTTCCTTTGGCTCCACATCTCCCCTTCTAGCTATGTTGCACCCTCTTGTCCCTTCTTAACCAAGCAGGTTACCTGCATTATCAACACCAATGCCTGGCAGCAATAAATATTGGATGCATGGATAGATGGATGGATGGACAGATGGATGGATGGATGGATAGATGCATGGATGGACAGATGAATGAACGGATGGATGGATGGATGGATGGATGAATGGGTGGATGGACGAGTGGATGGATGCATGGATGCCTAGATGGATGGATGGATGCATGGATGGTGACATGGTTGCTGCAGTTTAGATTGAGGCACATGCTTCATCCTCATTAATAATATATTACGCTCTTACAGTTCTCTAGCAATTTCATTCACATCTGTTATCTTGGTTGATTTTCACATAGTGCGTAGCTTATAGACATTAAAGGGAACATGTAAGTTTTTCTCCCTTCTTTCCTCTCTCAACTGGAAAGGAAAGTTTCTCCTTGCAGAAGGCTTGCCTGATAAACCCCGCCCCCTGGTGCCCAGCTCTAGGCTTTGCCCTGGGTCTGATGGCTGTAGCTGTTAGTACCTCTCCATTGTCTCCACATATCTCTTCACTGTTTATTGTTCATGGGTCCCCGATCAGAATAGAGTTAATTGTTGGATTGTTTTGTCACCACTCCTCCCCACCCCACTCAGAATGTATAAAACATGAATATGTGGCTGGAATTGCCTGAATAATACCGATTGCCAACTAACATCCAGACCTAACTTGTTTTCACAGGAATTACAACTATTTGCCTTTTGAGGCCAAGAAGCCCTGTGTCTATTTCATCAGTTCTTGGGAAGACCAGACATTTAGGCTGCACTGGTCCAACATGCTGGAGAAAATGGCGGACCTGCTGGTAGGTGACACTCACAGGTGATGGATTTGAACATTGGGCAGCTGGAGGCAAAAGGAATCTTTTTATTCATCCAGGAGAGGGTCTTGACCTCAATTTAAATACAAATAAATTGCAGCCGCTGCTTTGGAGGGCACGTAGTTCCTACCATGTGGATCCAGGGGAATGAGAATACATTTTGACTTTAAATAGAACTACCTGGATTAGAATCCTCGCTCTGCTTCTTAATGTTACAGGATCTAGGGATAGGCTGTTTTCCTAATCTCCAAAGGGCAGGAGATTGACAACTTTCTCACAAAATTGATAGATTCTGGCTTCAACTCATATAAAATTCTAAGTCCTTAACATGGTAGAGAATCCTACAAGATGAAGTCCTGCCACCTCTCCAGTCCTGCCTCTCACATGCTTTCTCCTTTGTTCCAAGCACACTGGACTTCTGGTTTTTTGAAGAAACAAAGCTTCTTTAATGCCTCATAGCCACCTCTGGGCTGTTCCCTCATCCTGAGCTACTTCTCCCCTCCACGCTTCTCCTGTGTCACGCATCAACTTCCACAGCTCAGTTTCAACTACTTCTCAGAGAAGCCTTCTGGCTTCTCCCCATTATCCTCTCTCGTAATACCCTGTGCTTTACCTTCAGAGCTTTCTGCATTTTACAATTGATTTGTGTGCTTATTTATTCAATAACCATTTCCCACTGTTCTGTGGCATCTGGCGTAAGACCTGGCCCCTGAAAGGGGCCAAGAGTTATTTGAGGGATTGAACATGTGGAAGTACTTATGACTGTGCCAATATGCAGTGACTGCTGGCTTGCTCCACCCAACCCTGGGGAGGAAGGCAGCCCTGGGATCTCTGCTTCTTTGGGCTCCTGAGCCTGCCCTTTGATGTCTGTGCCTGCTCTTTTTTTTTTTTTTTTAAGATTTTCTTTATTTATTTGACAGAGAGAAAGACAGTGAGAGAGGGAACACAAGCAGGGAGAGTGGGAGAGGGAGAAACAGGCTTCCTGCTGAGCAGAGAGCCCGATGCGGGGCTTAATCCCAGGACCCTGGGATCATGACCTGAGCCAAATGCAGACGCTTAACAACTGAGCCACCCAGGCGCCCCTGTGCCTGCTCTTATATTTCTCTTCACGCCCTCTACTTTCTGTCCCACCATGCCTCACCAGGTGACCCTCTCATTCCATGAAAACCTATGTTAGGGAAAGAACAAATTTCTCTCTCTCTTGTTTGCTTTATCATTCGGTCTCTAGTTGTGTGAAACAAAGTTTCCCCTCTGGCCTTGGGGATTCCAGGCATCATGGAGGTAGAGTCTGAAGGTGGTAGAGGATGCTTGGTCTGATGTCACAGTATGTGGAAGCCATAGACTCGCTTTGTAAGGCTGGTGTTGCTTCTCCTTCAGGCCAAAGAGATAGTTTATTTCTAAAAGGCTTGACAAACAAGAATGTTTCCCTAGAGGCCATAGCTGCCTTTACCATTCATCTCTAATTCCTTTCTCAGTGCCAGGATCCCTGCCATGCTTGGCATATCACAGCTAACATGATTGAATATTTACTAAGCACTAAGCTGTGTTTGAAGAAGTCCACACCTCCCTATGGTGCTATAGGTGGGCACTTTTATTACCTGATTTTATAGGAAACTGGGCATAAGGGGGTTAGTTCACTTATAAGGATAGAGGCTGGATTTGAACAGAGGTAGTTTGACCCTATGCCTAAATTTTTAACCACTCCACAATTTGCCTGTTCTTACAGTGAAGGGGAAAGAGGGAAACATATGTCTCCAGAATCAAACTTTGATGTGTAGTAGAGAATGTAGTTTTTGTAAGTTCCAGCAAAGCAGTGATAACATGTATATTTTGAGTGCTGTATCCCTCCAAGCCACTGAATGGAATACTAGAATTTAGATCTAAAAAGAAAAGTATGATTATTAAATATACAAGCATATAGCCATTGTCATATGCAACCTGTCCTCCCCCATATAACACCTCACCCCCTGCCCAAACCCCTATAATCAGAAGAATTGATAACCCTTGAAATTTAGGATTATTCAGTATTACTGTATTCCCATATAACAAAATGACTTTAACATTGCTTTTGAAGTTTTAAAAAATTATATCTTATTTACTCTACTTTGTTAGGTATTTCTTGACGTTAGGTTTCCCCACAGCGTAGACTCTAAATAAATGGTTCCCCATTCAGAAATGGTTTGGGATAGAAATGATGAGTTTGAACAATGCAGGAGAAGATTTGTATTTAGACTGAGTCCAGTTAAGAAAAACAAGGTTCAAAGTTAGAATGCAGTAGCATTTCCCAGATCAGACACAAGAAAATGGAGGAAATCTTCCTTCATTTCTAAAACACAAAATCAGCAAAATATGATATCTGAGATATCAGTGTCTCCACTACAGTGTCTCCTTCCCCTCATGCCTCCACCTCTGTGGTTTGTTTCCAGGAAGAAAGTATAGAAGAAGTGAGAGAATTGATCAAGATTTCAGAGAAAGCATCAGAAGATAAAATAAAGACGGTGCTCAGTGACTTCATCAGTCAAAGCAGGTACTGGGAGAGACAGCTGGTATATGGGTTACTGAGCTATATGGAATCAGCTTTTAATTACCTTAGAAAATAGTTAATTTTCCATGAATTCAGATGGGCATTTTATAGTGTTCTATCCACTTTTATTTTGTTCAGTAACTGAGCTGGCACTTCTGGGCTCACTGTTGCTTCCTGACACTTAACTAAAGCATAAAGCAAAGGGGAAAAAAAGAAAGAGAAGAAAGGAAAGACTCACTGCAGAGACTTTTAAATGAAACAAGAAAAATGCTAGTAACATTAAGCCCAGCACACTTCTTTGCATTTGGTAGCTACTCAACAACTATTTAACAATTAGATGGATAAGTTATATCAAATACCATTTAATGGAATTTTTTATATAACACAATAAGCACCAACTAAGGACTCTGATTCCAGGTAGCAAAAAATATAATGGAAGATTTAAAAATAGAGTATACTAGTTGCTTATTATGGAGTAACAAATGACTTCCCAATTTAGTGGCTTAACACAGTATTGATGATCTCAGTTTATGTGGGTCAGGAGTCCAGGTGTGGTTTAGTCAGGTCTTTTGCCAAGAGCCTCTCAGAGACTACGGTCAAGGCATTGACTGAGGCTGCAGTTACCTTGAGGCTCCCAGTCGGCAGGATTCACTGCCAAGACCACTCACGTGGTTATTTGTGGAACTCAGTTCTTCACGGGCTGTTGGATTGAGGACTTTCAGTTCCCTGCTGGCTCTTGGTTGGAAGTCAGCCTCAATTCTTTACCATGTGGGCTACCTCTCACGACATGGCAGCTGACTTCATCAGAATGAGCAAGCTAGAAGAGTCAGAGAGAACATGCCAGCAAGGTGGAAGTCATGGTCTTTTATAATCTAATCTTGGAAGTGATATTCCATCACTCTTTCTTTTTTTCCATTATGTTATGTTATCCACCATACAGTACACCATTAGTTTTTGATGTAGTGTTCCATGATTCAGTGTTTGCATCACTCTTGACATACTCTACTATGAGCAAGTTACTAGGTCTACTGTACATTCAAAGGGAGGGAATTACCCAATGGCAAGAAGAGCAGGAGAAGGAGGTCACTGGGGGCCATTGTAGGGGCTGCCTATCACATAAGGAAGTAACCTGGACTAATGCTTGAAATTAATTAGTTCAAGACTTGAACAAAAATGAGAATTTGTCATAAAGGAAGCAATGATGAAGGGGCAGAGATTTATTTGATGTAAGGCAAAAATTAGACAGGGGTAGCTAAGTAGCTAAATTCTGGTGTTCTGCTTTGTAAGTTCTCTTTCCTAATCTCTCAATTACCCCACATTTTTGCTTTAAAAAAGGGAAGCAAACAAATAAATATATATATTTATTTCTATCTTTCTTTCTCATTTCTCATTATAGAAGCAGTATGTGTCAGTGCCACTCTTGCTGCGAGCTAAGTGCCACCTGCAATTCTCTTTAAGCATCTTTGAAAAGCTTCATGATCTCATATTTTTAGAAACTGTTTGTGGGCAAATTATAGCTCAGTAATATTTTATATTAGGGGGTTACTTGGAGTGATAATCATTCCCCTTTCTCTTCAAGTTACAAGCAACTGAGCACATATTTATGAGGGTCAGATGGAGTTCAAATTGTTAGTTTTATATTTGGTAATCTTGCATTTGAGAAAGCACCTGAGGTCAAGGTGGGCTTCCTGTTTCCCCCCCACACACCCATTTGTGGTTAAGCAGCTGGACTTCCGGGTCTCCCCTGCTCCCCTGGAGAAGAGACAGGCCACTTGCCACGTTAAGGTGAGGAGGCCATCCACAGGCCACAGCAGGTTGGGTCTGAAAGATGAAGAATGAACAGAAACAGGTGCCATGGTAATTTACTCTGATTCTGATGAGGAAATTAATGGTTTCTCCTGCTGTGAGAAAGGGAGAGAGAACTCAGAAGTCAGAAGTGTCCATCATGTCTCCTTGAGCTGGTCCGTCCTGGGAGTGGAATGGAATTTCTTGTGGCTCGCAGAAAGGTAGACATGTAGCAACAAGATGCCTTCCTCAAAACAGAATCCTTTTTAAAACTTAAGAGAACATTTAACTTGACTAGCACGTCCACAGAGAATTTCTGGTGAGGTTTCTAATTGCGCTGACATAGGACCCCTCACTGAGAGGTGTGGCATCTTAGACTTCCCCTTTTGTTTCCTTGTTTCCTTTTGTTTCTCCTTGATTTTCTAAATCATAGTGTTACTGCTCATCTTACCAAAAAAAGTATAGAAATGTATGAAGAAAAAGTGTTCTCAATTCTCTCTCCAATCCCACTCTCCAGAGACAAGTGTGATTTGTCCTCCTAGATTTTTTTCCTGTGCGTTTGCAAACCCACACGTTCCTAAAAATACTGTATTTTTTCACAAATGATGCACACTTTGTTTAGCACATTGTTTTTTTCACTCTACAACCGATTGCTGGCATATTTCTATAGTAGTATTAACGATAGTCCTCAATATTTAACTGTGTGATATATATCACATATTTCACTGGTCCCTGATATATTAGTTGTTTCTACTTATTTTCCTGCTATAAACAATGTTATGATAAGCATTACTGTGTGAACATCTTGCACAATTTTTTAGTTGTTTTTGAAGAACAGAATTCTAGTTTAATTTTTGGATCAAATTATACGGACATTTCAATTTTGACAAGTGCTATCAAATTGTCTCTTAAACATTATAACAATTATTGGAGAAGAGTGACTACTTCCCCCACCATCCTGGAATATTATCCAATTTTTAGTAAGTGAAGATGGTATTGATTTTCATTTGCATTTGTTATCGCTAATGAGGACAATATCTTATTTCCCCAAGTTTTAAAGCCATTTTATTTCTTCTTCAATTGCATTTATAACCTCTACCATTTTATTGAGCACATTTTTAACATCATCCCTCAAAATGTTACTATTCAGTCTTTTGTATAGTTTTTAACATGTGAGGACATATCCCAGTATTGAGTCTAAAATATTTTTTACATACAACTTTTCAGGAAACTCTTGGTATGTGTTAAATGTGTAAGATGATGGAAAACGGCATTATTTTGTGTTTGTTATGACCTTGGATAGCAATCATAATGGATATATACATGAAAGAAAGTAGGAAAACAAGCATCTATTCCCCCAAACTAATGTGAGATCTGGGCATCATTTCCAATCCTCATTTTGTCTCTTAGAAAAGTTAGCACACCACTGCTTAATTCTAAATGAGAAATCTTGGGTCTGTGCCTTCATCAACTTTCCTATTGTATTGCAGAAAGTATTTTTGCAAATCTCTGGAATTACATAAATGGATTTTCACTAAGTAGGTTTCAAAATTGTTATTCTTCTCTTATAGTGTCTTTATCTCTGAAGCAGAGAAGAAACCCAAGATGTTGAACCAAACCACCTTAGATAAGAAACGACTTACGCTCTGTTGGCAGGAGCTGGTATGTGAAAATCTATACTTTGAACAGAATTAAAACATGTGCTTTAAAAATAAACCTCACAGATGAGGCATAGGTCGTAGACCAGATGAGGATAAGGTTCTAAAGGTTATACATTTGCATGATGTAGAAGCATGAGTGAGAAGTGCATAAGTTGGAAGGGAACTAGCATTTATTGACCATTTATAAGAATGATTTAGAAGCCCACCAGTCCTACATCCTATTCTGATGGATTTCTCCCTTGCCTTGACATCTGTATTTTGTCAAAGGCTCTTTGACTTGACCTTTTGTCTTACAAATGGAGGAAACCCCTCCCACCCACCCCCAAAAAACCTGTTCTTCCCCTCTTCGGTTTCCTTCCATTAAGAATCATGTGAAGAGTTGTAAGCCTTCTTGACAACAGGGCAGGAGCGCTATGTCCGTAATGCTGCATGCCTCACAGATCCTCAGTCCCTGTCGCATGAGTGATGGCTGAGAAATGCCAGACCAAGTCAGACCCTGGATTATCTCACCTTGAAACTTCAGTTCCAGCAGTGGTACCAAGGGGCGTTTTGAACGAGGCCATGATAATCCTGTAAAGAAAAATTACTCAGTGTTTGACTGGTCAGGGACATATATAAGATGTGAGGGGGTCCCAGAGAGATTAAATGATTTTTTAAAGGTCACAGCTAATTAATCGTAGTCTATACACTAAAACCCAAGTCTCTAAATTGGTTTACCTTTCTTTCCAGAATAATAAACAAAGGTTTGTGTACTCCTCCTCTGGACTCCAAGGGAGGCCAAATTTTCACTATATAGAAGATCTTCCTCCTACCCCATTTCTTCTTTAGCACCTCTGACTGCTCTTCCCTGTCTCTGCAATGTCCATCCTCTACACATACTGCCCACAGAGCTCTATTTTCTTCTTATCATCCAATAGTCCTTGGCCTGAACGAGTCCATGAGTTTGATATCTTGTAGTGGCCCACCTCTCCCTCCTCATCTCTGGACCTCTATTTCCACCTTCCTAGGGGACACATCACCTGCTTGTCTCAAAGCACCTCCAACTCAACCCATCCTATTAAACCCATCAGCTTCCAATCTAACCTTGTCCCACATTCTGTATTAGCACCACCAGCTACACTTGTTGCTCCAACCAGAAGCCTGGACTCAACTTTGAATCTTTATTCCTAACCCTCGACAATCAATTCGACTGTAGGCCCATTGATTCCTCCCCTTAAAGACTCTGGAACATGCTCCACCTCTTCATCTGCAGAATCGCTGTCTAAACTGACTTCCTTAACCCAGTCTATTGCAGTAGGCTTTCTTCAACCCATCTTCCATACCACAACCAGAATGGTCTTTCTAAAACACAAACCTGATTAAATTGCCATTGCTTCAAAAATCGCTGACATCTGTCAGTCCTACATACCCTGCATCTGCAATTGGTTCCTTTGTCTGGACTATCCTTTTTCTTCTTCTTCTTCTTCTTCTTCTTCTTCTTCTTCTTCTTCTTCTTTCTTCTTTCTTCTTTCTTCTTTCTTCTTTCTTCTTTCTTTCTTCTTCTTCTTCCTCTTCCTCCTCCTCCTCTTCTTCTTTTTTAAGATTTTATTTATTTTATTTTATTTTTCAAACTCAATTAGCCAAGGTATAGTACATCATTAGTTTTTGATATAATGTTCAATGATTGATTAGTTGAGTATATCACCTAGTGCTCAACATATCACATGCCTTCTTTAATGCCCATCACCCAGTTACCCCATCCCCCCACCCACCTCCCTTTCTGCAACCCTCAGTTTGTTTCCCGGAGTCAAGAGTCTCATATGGTTTGTCTCCCTCTCTGATTTCTTCCCATTCAGTTTCCACCCCCAACCCCTAGTGTCCTCTGCACTATTCCTTATGTTCCACATATGAGTGAAACCATATGACATCACCTGATGAATTCTGTTCATTGTTTAAAACTCAGCTCAAATGTCATATCATCTGTAAAACCTAGCTCTGTCTCTCTCTGGCCCCCTGATATTTTGCACATATATTGCTTTCAGCTCACCAAACTGTCAGAGTCTCAGGAAGAGGAAGCCTGTGTTTTCTTCCCCTGTCCTAGGCCTTGGCTCCTAGAATAGTACCTGGTCCATAGCAGGTATTCAGTCCCCCCTGTCAGCACGAACATAAGGCTTTCTATGGCCCAGGCCCTGTGCTAGGTGCTGGGAACACAAAGCTATAAGGACTTGGTACCCGCCCCTGAGGAATTTATTGATTGACTGGCTTATTCATTCTACAAACATTTATTTATTTATTTTTTTAAAGATTTTATTTATTTATTTGACAGACATAGCGAGAGAGGGAACACAAGCAGGGGGAGTAGGAGAGGGAGAAGCAGGCTTCCCCGCAATGCAGGGAGCCCGATGTGGGGCTCGATCCCAGGACCCTGGGATCACGACCTGAGCCGAAGGCAGACGCTTAACGACTGAGCCACCCAGGCGCCCCTCTACTAACATTTATTTAACACCTGCTATGTGCCAGGAACTCTGCCAGACACTGAGAATAAGTAAGAACAAAGTAAAAACAAGCCAGAGGAGGTCCCTGACCAGTGGAAGTTTATATTTTAGTGCAGTAGACAGAAGATAGAAAGGTAAACAACAAATAAACAAAAATGATTATAGGTTATGATTATGAAGGAAACTTTGTAAGGCCACGGTGATCAGGAGAACGTGGGGGACATGAGGCAGTGGTGATGTTTAAGCTGAGGCTTCAGAAGAAATGAGCCATGCAGAGTCCAAGAAGGACATTTGAGCAAGAGGAAAGCCCCCCCACACTGGTCTTGAGGATGGACTGAGCATGGCGTATTTTGGACCCCCTTGAGGACCCGTGTGCAGGGGGCCCAGCGTATGAAGCAATACAAGATGAAACAGAGAAGAGGCCAGGCGCACTTAGGCAGTGTCTCAGAAATCACTGGAAAGTGTTTGGGGATTTCCTGAGCACAAAAATGTGGCTGAATGAATGAATTCAAATAAACAGTTTTGGATGTTCCAAACACTCAGGCTGAGCTCCCTGGCAGCATTTCTCAAATAATGCTGGTTTGGTCTGGAAGCATCCCCCAAGCCTCTAGGAGAGGTAGTGAGAGCAGTGACGAAGGACGTGGGTTCTGGACTCCACTGGGGCTCCGCTCCAGCTCGGCCTCTCTGTCCAGCATTACTCTCCCTCCTCGGCTATGGTACCCACCCTGTAAAGCTGCTGTGAGGAGCAATGAGGACTAATTCCACAGCTAGAATGTTGCCTGGCACAGAGTAAGAACTCAATGCATTTTAGTTACTTTTGTATGAGAGGGCCTGGATTTGGGTCCTGGCTAATAGAGTTCTAGGACCTTGACAGACCTCTGACTTCTCTGGGCCTTGACTTCTCTTCTGTCAAACAAAGGTGAGATGATATTCGCTGCCTCCATATGCCTATGAAACTTTTATTAAATGGGCAGCATGCACACTGGCAGGCCCTGAACCAGCCTCATGACTGGCTCAGTGTGGAACTTACAAGCACCTTCAGGATTCTCCAGCAACAGGATAGTACTTGTTGTCCAGATATCTAGAAAGATCTACACTGACTCTTGTCTTGTTTCAGGAAGCAATGGCCAGGGAGGCCAAGGGGATCATTCAGCAGCAGAAGAAAAAGTTATCTCTTGATGAAATGATCCATGAAGCAGAAAACTTTGTGGAAAAAATCCGCTTCCTTGTCGATGAGGTAATAACTCTAAAGGCAAACTTCCTTTGGGAGATTAGACCAATTGTATTCCTAGTGAGGTTTGAATGTTTGGTGAGGATGCAAGATGGAGACCAGTGCTTTCTTCCAAGCCCTGCTGAGCTGAGCAGGCACAATTAGTTTAGGGGTGAGAACAGAGATTTTTATACTAAGCCAAAAATGTACAGCTTCATTGATTTTTAAATGAAGCCTGGGTATTCAGCAGAAATAAAAAGCATGTTCCTTAATGGAATCAAGAAAAGTCAAAAGAAGTATGGGACCTTTGATAAGTTTTCAACTGTAAGAGGGTTTAAACTCATATCCAGCAAAAGTCAAAACAGCATCTCATTTTAAAGTTGAAATCTTTTGTGACTTCTAGAATGATCTAAAAAGCTCCTCATATTTGCTTTGGTCAGATACCAGGTTTTGTGAGTGAAGATTTCAAGGAGAGGTACAGACCTACTCCTTCTGTCAATCTCAAAAGTTGTATTTCTTGTTGCAAATCTATCATTCCCTGGGGACAAAATAAGCAGTGAGACAGGAAGTTAGGTTAGTAAATGCAGGAATTTTATTAAGCACCCAGAAGATTTAAACCAAGCATCAGGACTTCAGGTCTGTGACTGACTGACCCTCTGGCTAGGAAAACCTCCTTACTGATACTTCTGTTTCCATATCAAGAGAGAGGGGATGCCCTCTTTGGGAACAAATGACACCAGAGGATTATAGGGTTGGAAAGACAGAACACCGAGCCCAAGAAAGCCAAAGCATAGTTTATGACAGTGTACCTCCCTTTTGATTTGGTAGCTACTTTGGCTCAGAAATATGCATTTCAAACACTCACAACATAATGGGCCTCTTGGCAGGGAATTCTGCAATTCCTATCTCGATTAGCTCAATTTTAAAGTAAAATTTTATGTGCAATTTAGTCGAGTTTCTCCTGAAAAACCACCTAAAATGGAGCTAAAATACTTAGCAACCATATTTTAGGTCAAAAGTCCCTTGTAGAATTGTTTTTCCTTCCTTAAGAGCAAATAGAAAGACATTCAAAGACATTCATGGATTTTTGTTTTTGCTTTTTCATTTGAATATTCTGGAATGTTACCTGGCTTTTAGGGGGACCAATGATTGAGGATGAATTGTTATTACATGATTACAAAAAAGCAAAAACAAAGGGGAAGATGTTTTATTCCTTAGACGTAGATAAGTAGACCACCAGAGATGCCAAATCATGGGTCCAACTTGCATATCCTTAAAGCACAAGAGCACAGTTGGGCATATGGGGTTTACATGTACTTGTAAGTCAGGACATAGGTTTTCTCAAAGAAGCTACACTTAACTTGCTTGCTTGCATAGATGTTTAAGTGGCTAGATGGTTTAAGTCACAGAATTTGTTTTACAGAGGGGGACTGTTTCAGGATAGGAGAACTCTGGAAGGGTATCTGTTAAGCACCAACCCACCAAAGCCATTCCCCTCCATTCCCACAGCCACAGCATACCATCCCCGACGTCTTCATCTGGATGCTTAGCAACAACAGGAAAGTGGCATATGTCCGCATTGCCTCCAAAGACCTGCTCTATTCCCCCATCAGGGAGCAGATGGGCAAACACTGTGGGAAGATCAAAACTCATTTCCTCAAAGTAAGTCTGCACTATTTTTGACTCAAACACAGGAAACCTCTGTTTTTCCCGAGTCTCTCAGCATTTCTAGCATGTGTCCATATCTCTGACTCTTCCCCAAAACTTTCAAAGATCTGAGGACAGGCAGCTGAAACACCTAGCCCCCTCTTGATTCAAACTGTGATTTGGTAGACCATCCTGAGGCTGAATATTTTCCAGTTTTCCAATTGCTATGTCAACAGACACATAATAAAGGTGTTTTTTTTTTTTAATCTAGGGGGTGTACCTCAAGATTGCTTTAATTTTTATTTCTTTGATTACTAGGAGAAAGAAACATTTTTCTATTAGTTTTCTCTCTACCTTTTCTCTTGTGTAATTTGTTCATGGCACTTTTTCATGTGAGTTCATCCATATTTTAAAAATAAATTACAAGAGAAAAGGTTTGTATTTCACAGAACTGGTAGCTTAGGATTCCCTGGTGGCCTTCAACTGTGAAATTTCATCTTGGGTCCATGGACCCTTCATGAGGACAGGTCACCTGATGCCTCCCCTAATGCCTCACGAATGGACAATCATAGATACAATCTCCAGATGGATGCTGCTTCTGACTCTAAATCAAAATTTGAGCCTTTCTTGGAGACCCTGGGTATTTTACCTCTACTACAAATTTGTATCTCAGAAGTAGACTCGAGCAAATCTGGAGAAGGAGTGGTCCAGAAGCTCACCACTCACCAGTACCTGACAAGAAAGTGTAATTTGACTGATTAACTCTTCCCAACTCATTGTCGACTTTCCTGGCAATTGTAGTTCTGATTTCTTGCTGTAACATAATTATGTTCTACTGCCTCAGGGTGGGGCGCGGTGAGAAGCCGCATTAACCATGCCATATGAAGAATGGGTGAAGAGATAACAATGCTTAACTGAGAAGGCTTGACAGCATGATAGAGATTTTAAGTGTTTGTAGGGCTAACACATGGATGATGAGTGTGTGTGTGTGTGTGTGTGTGTGTGTTTCCAGAGGATAGAACCAGGCTCCATGATAGCTATGACAGGGAAATAGCTCCCTATATGGAGGTCCATATTTGTTCTCTGTCCCCTTGATATAAATATGGCAGTGGGCAGCTAGATTAGATAGCCTCTAAGTGCCATCCAAATATTAGAGTCTACATTAGATGTGATCGCTAAATGTTGGACACAGAAGAGGCAGTAGGGGATATTGGTTTAATGCTTGGGCTTTGAAACGAGGTGAATCTGGGTGGGAATTTGTATTGGTTTATCAGGGCTGCTATAACAAAGGACCACCAAGTGGCTTAAACAACAGAAATGTATTATCTTATAATTCTGAGATTAAGGTATTGGCAGAGCCACTCTCTCTCGAAGGTGCTAGGGAAGCACCTGTTCTAGCTTCTGGTAGTTCCTTGGCTTGTGGGAGCATAACTCCAAACTCTACACTGTGTTCTCCCTAGGGTGTGTCTCTTCACATGAAGTCCTTTTTGTAAGAACCATACTCCAGTTTGACTTCATGTTAACTGTATCTGCCATGACCCTATTTCCAAACAAGGTCATATTCTAAGGTAGTGGGGGTTAGGACTTCAATGTGTGAATTTTAGGGGAACACAGTTTAACCTATTACAGAATTCTGGGACTAATATTTACAAGCTGTGTGACCTTGGGCAAGTTACTTAACATCTCTGTGTTTCCTATTCTTCCTCCATCAAATGGCGATGATGCTGAGGGTTAAGCGCGTAACTGCCCATAAAGCAAACAGAGTGGACATCATCCAGAGTAATCACTCAATAAATATTGGTATTCAAACAAATGGGCATCCAACATCTAGAGGCCATTTCTGGAATTGTGTGCCCCTTCATATCTGGTGAAGTGTCTGTGGCTCTGTCTATTGTTTTCTACCATGTGTGTAATGTGATTCTTAAACTGATCCCTGTAAAGCTGTAACTGAAAAGAAAAAAAAGGAAAAAAATTCCCTCTAGCTATTTACCACAAATGTCAGGGTTTCTCTTCAGCTTTCTCCATCCAAGGAATTCTGGGGTCACGAGAAATATTTGTCTTAAAAATAGCAAATCATTTCAGAAGGCTCTGCACGAAAAATACTAGAAACTCAGTGTAAAGTTCCTCTCTGCTAAATATTTGGATGTATGCTGACTTTATTTAAAATTAGAACAAAGAACAGCTGTAACGTGAAGCCCGAGGACGGACATAACTGAGAATTCAGGACCTCTGCCCCTGGCCTTGGCTTATGTCTGTCTGTATTTTCCTTTTGCCATCAGGATTACTTTGGGTGATAGCTTTTTAAATTTTGTTGAATTCAATTGCACTGACTTGATGAAACATCTTAATTAGATGATTCAGCAAAACTGTTTTCAGTCCAGTTTTGATTGTTACCCTTGCTTTTCCTTCCCTCTCTCCACCTCTCTTTATGTCCCTTTCCCTTCACCGAAATGGTGAGTCTGAAAAAAGCAGGAGTGGCACCGGGGAGACAAAATGTTCACCCACCTACCACTCGCTCTGGTTTCTTAGCTGAAAATTAAAAGTGCAGGAAGACAGAGCAGAGAATGCAAACCTCCCAAATCTCCAGGCTGGAGTTTCCTCAAAGTTTATGCTGTGGGACAGCTGGGCTTTCAGTGGCCCTGTGAGCTTCCATGTTCAAACCCATCTGGGAGGTTGCAGGTGCCCCCTCCCGCAGGGTCTCAAGGTGCCCATTAGCCAGTAGAGGGCTCCCAGAAGTTCTGCAGTCAGGAAACATCTCCAACCTTTACAAACCACGCTTGCCAACGTTATTCATCTAGAATAGTTATTTACAAATGTTAGGAAACTCCTTTTACTAGGGGCCCGGTTTGGGGAATATTAATCTAGAGGAAATCAAAGTGCCTCATCTGAAGCCACATGGCCAAATAAATAGTAAATTGTAATAGTAAATCATGGTCCCTGGTTCCATGATCTTTCTTGTTTTCTAATTTTAATATACTCATAATGCTAGAGTGAACAGGAAGGAATCGCTGGAACAAAATTTGCTGAGCTCAGCCCAATCCACCCTCCAAAAGAACAGAGCTCTCCTGCTTGGGTCTCATCCCCACCATATCCTTAGTGGCCATAGGGTGGGAAAGGACATTCATGGCCAAAAGGAAAGTACGTGTGGAAGGAGCTGGATGCACTCAGAGCCCAGCGGGGAGGTGGTACTCCACCTTCATTTCTCCCCACTCCTGTGAAGTCCCCCACTCAGCTCCCTGTGAG
Source organism: Mirounga angustirostris (assembly GCF_029215605.1). Taxonomy (NCBI): domain Eukaryota; kingdom Metazoa; phylum Chordata; class Mammalia; order Carnivora; family Phocidae; genus Mirounga; species Mirounga angustirostris. The sequence goes on along the minus strand of NW_026991712.1, from coordinate 16,493,528 downwards.
TCCACCCCAGCTGGACTCCAGGGAGCCCCTCCTCTTGAGTCCAGTCACTTCTCTGGACCCCAACTTTCCATCCAGCTTTCCCTAGGATGCAGCACAAAGTGGTGGCTGGGTCCCGCCACAGACTGAAACCTCTACAAGGCAAGCACATCCTCTCTTTCTAGTACCTGCTGACCAAGTTCAGCACAGTATGTGTGAATTACCATCTCTTGTCCACATAATGAGCAGGATTCCTCATCCTTGTCTGTGTCATTCTCTTTCTTCTCTGAAAGCTTTTGGCAAATCCCTTCGTGGCACGGAATAAGCACTCACTCAGTGTGAGTCTCTGTTAGCACTGTTAGTTCCTGCCCCTGTGTCTCCGTTCAAGCCTTCCCTCTTCCTGGGATGCCTTCTCCACTGGTCCAACTCTTGAAGTGCCCATTTAAAGCCCAGCGAAATATTTGACTCATAAAGAAAAGATGGAAACCCCTGCTACTACTTCTCTGCTCCCTTAGCCTTTTCTCTCTTACCCTTGACTTTGCACTTGAATAAATGAATTAAAGTCAGCCTCCTTGTCTAGATGTGAGCTAATGAAGGGGGTAATGCCCTCCTGACCCCACTGCCTCAGTAAGGCCTAATGGCACTTCAGGCAGGTGCTGAACTGAGTGGCTGAAAATCCATTTAAAGGACCCACAGTGCAAGATAGAAAGGTAAATAACCATGCTCAATTTTGGATTTAGATGCTCTCCACGGGTGCCTTGGGAAGCGTCAGAGCAAGCTGTAGCCTCTCATGTAGGATTTTGTGATTCTCTCTGGAAAAGAAGGGGCGTGGAAGGAAGGGGAAAATATTGACGGGAAATCCGTAAAAAAACACTAAGAGACACTTAGCCGCGTCAACAAATTCTGGAGAGGTAACTATTCTCAGAATGAAGGTCTTGCCAGCAATCCTGAACACAGCCAAGTCTGGGGTTTGGGATTCCTTAGCTGGGGGAAGGAGTCCTCTAATCCTGGTGACTAAGAAATAAAGAAGCCACACTGCATTGAGTTATATCGTCCGTATCTTGAGAACGCATGCATCTATATATGCACACACTCATACCACTTACACTAAGACGTACATAAACACACCGATTCTAACAAACATAAATAGAAATCCAAATCCAAATACATTCAAAGGAGAGAATGGGGGCGGCCTGGGTGGCTCAGTCATTAAGCGTCTGTCTTCAGCTCAGGTCATGATCCTGGGGTCCTGGGATCGAGCCCCGCATCAGGAGCCTGCTTCTCCCTCTGCCCTGCAGGTCATGATCCTGGGGTCCTGGGATCGAGCCCCGCATCGGGCTCCCAGCTCAGCAAGGAGTCTGCTTCTCCCTCTGCCTGCTGCTACGCGTGCTTGTGCTCTCTCTCTCTCTCACACACACACTTTCTCTCTCTCTCTCAAATAAATAAATAAAATCTGTAAAGAAAACAAAACCAAAAAATCAAAGGAGAGGAGGCAGGGTAGAAAGGGAACTTGAAACCATGCTGCATGAGGAAGGGATGAAGGGACTAGAGATGCTTAGCCAGGAGGGAAGGGCACAGTAGGGCAGGTGGGTCCCTTCAAGCACATGGAGGCCTGACCTATGGAAGAAGCACTCGAGTCCTTCTGAATGAAGCAAAGAGGTGGGAGCTGTGGTTGGGCTTCCAGGTGCTTGGCAGTTCTGGAAAGGGAGGTTTAACTCAGCGTGGGAAGAGGCAGGCTGTGGGGGTACAGAGCCCGGCATCTAGCTCTGCAACTATCTCCCCTGGGTTTTGGTGCCGGCTCTGTCACTTGAAAGCTGAGTGATCTTAGGGAACTTCTTGAACCCCTCTGAGCCTGAGTTTCCTCTACATAAAACAGGGGCAATAATCATACCTTTCCGGTAGATTTAAATGATCCAGGGCTCAGAATTGCCTATTTAAGCTTCAGGCCCCGCTAAACCTGGATACTCCTCTGGAATGGTGCAGGGTGGCAAGTGGGGGGTCGTTAGTCTCATTTTGATATAAGATTAGGTCCTGAGAGCTGTTCCCCGAATACCTGCCCTGGATGTGTCCCCAGATCCGCAGAGGACCTCTTTTCTCAAAGAGTGAGGCTCCTACTAATGAAGTGGTCTTCCTTGTAACCTTTCCCCAGCTTCCTGGAAAACAGCCGGCTGGTTGGTCAGTGCAAGCGAAAGTTGATGTGTACCTGTGGCTGGGCTCCACCAGACACTCCAGTGCCATGTTGGACAACTTGCCAGTAGGCTATGAAGCAGAAATGTCCTCCGAAGTGGCCTGCGCCGATCAACCCCCAGCCAACCTGCTCTACCAAGGTATGAGGCCCACTGGGCAAAGAGGGTCATTAGGTGTCTCCAGTGGACTTCTGATAAAACAGTGAGGAGGGTGGCATGCATGAGTTGTTTGCACATTATTTTAGGATCAACTTATAAGCCTTTTAAAAATATAGTTTCTTGGGGCGCCTGGGTGGCTCAGTCATTAAGCGTCTGCCTTTGGCTCAGGTCATGATCCCAGGGTCCTGGGATTGAGCCCCGCATCGGGCTCCTGTTCAGTGGGAAGCCTGCTTCTCCCTCTCCCAGTCCCCCTGCTTGTGTTCCCTCTCTTGCTGTCTCTCTCTCTGTCAAATAAATACATAAAATCTTTAAAAAAAAATACATATAGTTTTCTAAATTTTCTTCCTTACTTTCCAATGTCCCATCTCAACAAAACAAAGTGAAATTGTTAAATACATTTGGAGTAAAGGTTTATATTTTTCTGCTAATGGAGAGGATGCAGTTTGAGTTTCTTTGTAGGCAGATTATATAGACTGAGTTTGCATTAGAAGCAGAAGATGCTTTTTAAAAACACATCAGTAAGTTCTTGCTCTGATATGACATGTGGCGCTAGGGTTTTGACCTGTACATGGCAGGCATTTACATTTACCAGTAACGACCCAGTGGGAACTGGGTATCGTTGGGGTCACTTGTGTTTCCTCAGCTTGGTTCTTGACATGGTCGCTTTTAGGAATTCAGCATGCATTATGTAATCCTCTCTTCTATATAGATATTTTCTCTGAGTGCCATTATTGACATGTTCATATAATTTAGGATTTTATTAAAAATATTAATGGCTTACGGTTGCAATTTGCATTCTGTTTCCAAATGGCTTCAATTTGCAGGATCTTCGCTGCCGAATTCAGACAGACTGCAGTTTTACCTTTGTTTCAGCTGAAGATAAGTTTTGCACTGAGCCAGTGTTAGAAGCACAGGAGAACTGTCCACAAATCCAGGTTTTCTGTGTTACACAACGCTCCTCTGATGTGGGTTGACCTTGACTACCAGTGGAATCTAAGTGGCTCAATAGTTAGAGAAGACAAGGTTCTGGGGATATTTATCCAGTGGTTCAGCTCATGGTTGCTGTGCCCAGTGGTAATGCACAAGAGCGAGGAAAGTTCAGCCCTGTCTTTTTGGAAAATGCATAGCCCCTACCAGGAGCCAAGCATGGTGCCCTCTACTTTAAACATTAGATTGTATTTATATTGTCACATCAGCCCCGGGTAGTTTCTTCATTTTACAGAGGGAGAAAGGGCGTATCAGAAATGCTTAGAAATTTCCCAAGATCCCATAGCTAGTGAACGCTGAAGTCAACTTCTCCAAACCCTGCTTTATTTTCCCAGCTTTCCATCCTGCCTTTAAAGAGTTTTCATCTTTGAGTGAAAGACACCCACATCGAGTTATCTTGTTATTTCTGTAGATACTATCTCTAGAGATCTGAGATACCTGGACATATTTGCTGGCCCAGCTACTAACAATTCAAAGGAGAGGGAAGATTTTTTCCCAAAGCTTTCTGATCCTCTGCAGTGTGTTATTTTCATGGAGTGACCTAATAAACTTTCTCTGCTATGCACTGACTTTGATGGCTTTGGCTGCCTTCCACACCCACTGGAAAATTTTGTTTCTTCACCCATTTTGTGCTTCAGAAAATATCCATCCAACCAGTAATGAATTTGCACCTACATATGGCAGGCATGGTGGGAAAACTAGTGGGGGATGCAGAGATGAGAGAGGGGTCATCTGGCTCTCCAGTGGGGGCAATCAGACTTGTCTCTACTAACCACAAGTGGAAAGTGATCTTTAGCACAAGAGGTGGGCCACCAAATTGTGAGAGCGAAGAGGAAGCTGACTTTATTAGTCTAGGGACGGAGCTGCTAAGGGGTTTCAGAAAAAGAAAAACCTTGACTAAATAAATGGCGCCCCCTAGAGTTGTGTGGTGTACTGCCTACACGGCCGTAGTTAGGGGCTCTAAGGGATGCCCAGGTGGCCCCCAGCTGCCACCATCACAGGTCACATTACAATGAGCAGTAGTAACAGCCACACCAGCATTTTCACACCACTTCTTCCCATGTGTCAGGCACCATTCTTAGTCCTTAGATCTCCTACGTCAACTCTATGAAGAACTATTATTGCCCCCATTTTATAGGCAAGTAAACAAAGGCACAGAGAGGGGTAGTGACTTTGTATGAGTCCACGTAGAGACCTGTGTGACCTAAGCCTAGGAGTGGCATGGCAGGGGTCGGGGGGCAGTATTTGCACCCTTAATTGAACTAAGTAGAGCTAGTCAAACTGGTATGTGAGAGTTCCTGTCTGCCAGTCCACACATCAGTGCAAAACACGGGTACCCTGAATGCGGTGTAGTGTAGCCTCTGGGGGACACAGGGAACAGGAATGGGGAAAGGGATAAAGAGGAGCAAGCGGACATAAAAAATAAGAGGGGCCTTACAAAGTCCCACGAACCCAGGAATATGTAAGTCACCTCTTACTTGGGATCTCCCCCCCCCACCCACTGAACCCTGGTTTGCCCTCACCTGCAGCCCTCTCTCTGCTCCCGTCCTGTCAACAGATGTGCTCACCCCTGCCTTTCACGTCCATGTCCTCTGCCTGTATTTCTCACAGGCTGCTGGTCCCTGGCCTCCTGTCACTGGGGTGCAGGTGCTTGTCTTATCTTCTGCCCCCTCCCTGGAGTTCCCAAAGGGCAGAGGCTGTCCTAGCCACTTCAGAATCCTTAGACCAGACGACCTGGTACACGGTAGGCACTCAAGGTGACACTGGCTGGCTGAATGGAAGAATGGCTGAGTGGCTGACTCAAGAGCTTACCGAAGCAGAAGCTATTAGTGGGGCGGCCCCTTTCTTACACACACACACACACACACACACACACGTGAGTGTATGTGCCAGTGGAAACAAGGAAAATTACAAAAACATAAAACGTGGTATTTTGGAAAGAGAAGGTGAGTTGGGAATCTGACAGGAGTAAAAATCCAGGCTCTGGCATTTGATAGCTCTGCAAACTTGGGAGACTTCTGTAGCCATTTGCCTCATACATATATGGGGATAATTAGATCTATAATCACAGGGTTGTTATGAAGATTAAAACACACGGTGTGGTAAGGGCGCCAAGGAGAATGCATGGCTCCGAAGTATCCCCCCACCTTCTTAACTGCTTCCCCTTCAGTCTCAGAGGCTGGCGATTCTCCTCGTCTTTGCCTCCAGCCAGCCACAGATGCACAAGACACACAGACACCTCTTGCCACTCCCTGTTGGGAAAAGCCCACTGATGCCTGTCCCTTTCCACTCTTTGTCCACAGCCCGGCATGTCTTTCAGCTGAGAGCACACATGTACCAAGCCCGGGGCCTCCTTGCAGCCGATAGCAGTGGACTCTCAGACCCCTTTGCCAAGGTCACGTTCCTTTCTCACTGCCAGACCACAAAGGTAACCAGGGAAGCCCGCCTGCCTTCTTCCCGCAGCCCATGACTGATGTGCAGCAGAACCCAGCACAGGAAAAAACAGGGGCTTGTTGCAAATACCCGTGTCTCTGGGGATGCAGGTGTTCAGACTTCAAAGCACGTGTGCAAGGAAAGATTGACACGGGGCAGCTCTCTTGTTCCAAGGTGACCCATGGTCCCGCAGCCAAGAGAGCAAGTCCCCAAGGTCAAGGAAGGGTGTGAGGAAAGAGGGATGAGGAGGAGAAGTGAAATCTGGCACATCTGGAGTGACTGCCGAAGCGCTGGGCACAAGGCCAACTTGGGTGGGGAACAAACACACGAGAAAACAGCACACAGGCATGGCTGTGTGAGGCTCATGATCTAACCTTTGTGAGGGGTGTCAGTGGGGAGGAACGTTTTCCAGCTTTGTGGTCAGGAAGCCCTAGACTTTGCACCAATGCTTTCTACTTACAAGTTGGGGGAAGGGCTTTCCTTCCAGAGCTCTAGAAAATACTACTTCCTAGTGGATGTTGTGAGGATTAAAGCAGGTGGGTCTACACTGGTTTCCTCTGGGCTCTCCTGCTTTCCTAGACACTGAGTGCTGAAAAGAGGAAGGGTCTCAAATCAGCGGGCATCCAACAGGACACTTTTCCCATTAGATCGTAATATCCGAGGATTGACTCTGTTCTCTGAGGATTCAGTGTTCTGAGAGAGAGTTCACAAGGGATTCACCCATCTCCGGGAGTTAAGACAAACACGGAGGACCCAACGAGACCTGAGTAGCTCATCTACTTTCTGGCCGAGTTTACTCACTAAAACTCCATCTGTCATCTAAAAATAGGGCTGCTATGAAGAAGCACAGAGTTAAGCGGATAAAGTGATTGATGAATGGTGTCCACTACATTGGCTGGTAGTACATGGGCTGACATGTCTCTCCAAAGTGAGGCCTGTGACCAGGGAGATCGAGTTTGATTTGTGAAACGCAGACCTGGATCATAATGTGAATCATCATCTTGTCCATTTCTCCAGCACCTGCCGAGTGCTTGCTCCGTGACAGGTCCCATGCTGGGCTCAGGGGCTGCACCATGGAAAACCCCATAGTGCGGGGCTAGACAAAGTCTTCCAAGAGCCGTGGGGAGAGAGGTTAGTTCTGTCTGAGGGGGGAGGTGAGAAAGACCTTGGAAGGAAGGTGACTGCATCCTCACTTAGTGAAGGAGCATGAAAACCCATGATGCAAGAAGACTTCCGACTACTTTCTCTTCCCTGTGTTTTGAGAGGTAGTACATAGCTCAGTGATTAATCAGAGTATAGACACTGGAGCCACATTGTTTGGGTTCAGATCCAAGCTCTTGAAGCAAAGCCCTCACGATGATGACCCTGTATACACTTCCCAGAAGGTAAACCACCCAGGACAGTGCCTTGCTTCTAACAGTTTCTGTGTGACTCCTTATTATTGTCATTGAGGCTTCCCACCAGAAGTAAGGATGATTCTCAAAGGGTGGACCCCTGGGGCCTTCCTCCACCTGCCACAAAACCATGAAATTCCAGGCCCTGGTGATCTCAGGGCCCTGGATGGGGAAGAGGTTTGAGTGAGCCCACTGGGCTGTGATTATCTTCCTATTTTGCATCCCTATCTACTACCTTCATTTGATTTGGACTCATATCTCAAAGGAACAAATGGCATTTATCAAATAATCATTTGAAAGGGAAAACAGCTCCTATTGAGCCCTGGACTTTGCCTCCATAGTTTTGAACCAAGTACCTAGTTTTTGTTAGTAATAATAGCTGCCATTTATTAAAAGCTCCTTTTTTGCCAGGCATCATGCTAAGCATTTTATATGCTTTGTTTACTACATCTCACTACAGCCTAAAGGTGGATGTTATTAGTGTCCCCGTTCTGCAGATGAGAAGGTAAGGCTTAGGGACCATATAGGTAGAAGGTGGCAGAGCCAAAATGGAAACCCACATTGGCCATTTCCAAACCCACTTTGCTTAACCACTCTGGTTTCCGTTTTGGTAAGCAAAGGTTCTGGTTTCCCTCTGCTGTTTCAGTGTCACGCCACACTCTTGTACGCTTCTTGATGGGGAAAGCTGAGCCTGGGGCCCCTGCCATCCTATCCACGCTCCACCATTCACCTGGTAGCACATGCCTGAACTGACCCTATGGAGCTCAGCGAGAGCAGTCTCAGCAGGGCTGGTCCTGCAGCCAGTCCTCTCTAAAGTGATGTCATGATCTGAAAGATATCAGAAGGGGAACCCTGTTATTCCAGAGGTCACTGATGATGTGGGACTTAGAATTCTTATAGTGGTCAAAGGATAAAGGGAAAGGGAGACAGCACCCCAAAGAGAAAGGCTTTGAAGACAGTAGGGGAGAGGGACTAAGTGGCGGAGAGGAGCTTTAGAGGAGAGGAGAGGACATCGCGGAGAGGGGGGCAGTGCGGAACCTGAGATTTCAAGCAATCAGAGTCCCGAGGACTCAGACGGTCTCTTGTTAGACACCAGTGCCCAGTCCACCAAGACTGGCATGTGGTAGGTGTTCAGTAACTGCTTACTCATTCATAAATAGCTTGGCAGGATGGAGTTGGGTGGGCAACAAGCACTTACTGAGCACCTACTGTGTGCCAGGCACTTAACACGCTTTATCTCAGACAATGGCCATCACAATTCTACAAGGTCAGCACTAACCCCAATTACATCAGGGGAATGATGGTTCACAGGGGTTAAATCACCTGCCCAAGTTGAGGCAGTCGATAGAACTTGGGTTCTATTCCAGGGATATCTGACTCAAAAGCCATGCTCCATCCATTGTACCTCACTCCTTCTTCAAAATGTCAGCTAAGTGCTACCAAAATCTCCCAGATGGCATCAAACACAGTCATAATGCATAACTCCTTAAGGAAGCCCTGAAGGAGAGAAGCTAGTCACGGGCACCTTGGCGGAGAAGTGGGAGAATATATTTTTGTTTGGGTGAGCCTTTTAGTACCTCTTGAAGGTGGCCACATGGCCCTTATACTCATGGGAACAACTCTGAGGACAGGCCACTATCCATTCATTTATTCATGCAGATTACGATTGAGCACCTGCTGTGCGCAAGATGCCATGTTGGTGCCCAATATTGAGCCTAGCACACTGGGTATTGAATGTGCTAAGAAATATATGTTGAGTGAACGAATGCTGGGCTCTGAAATCTTATCAAGTGGTAACCGCAAGGGCCAAGGAAGCCATCAAAATATTTCTATAGGAAAGATGCTGTGAGGATCATAAATAGCTTTGGTATCACATTTTTGTGTGCATACTGTGAAAGAGTTCACATTTCTATTTTTAAAAAAGCAACACAAACACTCATGTTTCTTTGTGATGTCATACACCCACATGGGGTAACTTTTCATTGCAACGACGTAACTCCTGTTCGTGGATTGGTTGAAGCCATTCTTCCCTTGTCCAAAAAGTTAAGATTTTTTTTCTGAGATTTATGTCAAAAACATCACTGTGTCTGAAGCTTAAAATACTCTAAAAGCAAAAAGTGAGAAGGGAAGGAAAGGGTGGAATGCATGGTATGTTTACGACTCCCATAAAGAAGAACAGTAAAAAATTCTCTCCTGACCACAGTGCCAATGGTTTAATGTCCTGACTAGAGATGCCTCCTGATGTAGAACTCTTGAGATGCCAGTTTGATTTGTTCTTTGGAGTCTGGGAAGTTAATCCAGGCTGGATCCCCCTGGGACCCCTCTGGCATGCATAGTGAGAAGTAAAGGTATAGTTCAGAGAGGGTGTGGAAATTCCCCAGGACCCAGCAGCCTTGGTTCTGTGTCCACCTGTGACATCACCCATCAGCCTGGGAGAGAGGGAGATGTGACACCGTGGCCTCTTTGCAGGACCAGCCTCGCACATTAACAGAACAGTTTCTGCCCAGGAACAGAGTCCACCTGTCCTGCAGACAACCCCAGTCTTCAGCTCGGTGAAACTGGCAGGTGTCCAAACATCCAATTAAACTAGAGTAGGAGAGGCAAAGACCAATGACACACCGGCTTCTGAGGGTAGCAGGTGAATGGCCTGGCAGGGGGTCTGTGAGCCAATTTCAGGTGAGACACTCATGGTTCTAAAGCAGTAATGCAGACTGTTGTCCTCTGTTCTTTGGTCTCTCCATCTGTAGGATGGACACAGCCAATGACCTATGTCACATTTTGCTATCTCAGAAAAAAGATGCCATGCAAAACGGTGAAGGTTATTTTGAAGACTTTGGTTAGTTCAACACAAGTCAAATAAATATCCACAGAACAGTGGAATTCCAAAAAAGGAATATTAGAGTTAAACCCCACTTTTGAGTATTTAATGACAAAATTTCATTTGCTCACAAGTGAAGCATCACTAGATCTTCCTCATCCACGAAGTACCCTTCCATAAAATGGAGATAAGGTTAGCATCGACGTGGTGAGGGTGGATGAGGTTAGCAGGCTGGGCTTTGGCGCCAGAGGAGTGAATCCCAGTTCTGCCACTTGCCGGCTCCAGACAAAGTGAGCCCTGGTTTCCTGATCCGTAAAATGTGAGCAGATAACCATCCACCTCTCAGGGTGGTTGTCAAGTTTGAATGAGACTGCGCATCTGAAATGTAACAACTGGCACATAATGCTCAACCGAGGGTAGCTCGTGTTACCAGCACAGCACGACCGGGAGGCTTGAGTTGAAATTATGGGTGCCAACACGGTGTTCATCATTGCAGGGGCCCTACTCATGAACTTCTGTAAGCTCTCCGGGACCAGGGATCTGCATCCGCTTGCATCTAGCACACGGTGGCAGAGTACATGGGTCTATGTTGTGGCTTGGATGTTAAGTGACTGACCGAGAATGAAGAGGATGGTTCTCTCTGCCCTCCACCACGAACTGTGGAATGAATGCATCCCTCCCCCTCCAGCCCTACTAAATGATCTTTTGCTTTTCTTTTGGCCCCACCTTCCAGGTCATTTCCCAGACCCTCTCCCCCACCTGGAACCAGATGCTGTTATTCAATGACCTGGTGCTGCACGGAGACCAGAAAGAGCTGATGGAGTCCCCACCTTCGGTGGTGGTGGAACTATATGACAGCGACGCCGTGGTGAGTGTCCCAGGAGGTGCCCACTGGGCCGAAGTCCACTGACGTACTTGGTCTAACCAGCCTGTGACTGCTCAGGCCCCGACAGGTGCCCAGAGCCATTCTGACCTGGGAAAACAATGATTTGAAATGGGAAAATGGGTAATGGTCATTTGCTTTACTAAGGGGCTTTTCACTTAGATTTCCCACGAGATTGCAATTAGAATAGGATCCGGGTCACAAAACTTCGGTCTGCACATGCTTCTTCAGGAACAGGATCCTTGTATGAAGTCACCTGCTATTGCACCCAGCCTTCTGCTACGTCCTATTGCTGCTCAGTAAAAATGTCCAGGCCTCAGGAACCTGGGTGGCTCTGTAGGTTGAGCGTCTGCCTTTGGCTCAGGTCATGATCCCAGGGTCCTTGGATTGAGCCTTGGATCCAGCCCCACATGGTCAGGGCTCCCCGCTCAGTAGGGAGTCTGCTTCTCAGTCTGCCCTCCCTCCACTCATGCATTTCCTCTCTCTCGCAAATAAATAAATAAAATCTTTTTTAAAATGTCCAGGCCTCTTGAAAACTGGAGGTGTTTACTGACCTCACTTGCCTGGAGGGAACTGGGTGGGTACCATCAGCAATTCAGCCCTCATAGCTGGGTCTTGTTTTCTCTTGGTTTTGTTCCCAAGCCCTGCAACAACACATTCATCTCCATCCCATTTCTGCTGATGTTAACCAAAACTTTTCCTCTCCAAAGATGTCTGTGTTCCATATTAAGTAGATTCAAAAGCTTACTGGAGGATTTTTTTTGATTACTAAGACAAACCCTCTTTTTAATTTTATTTTTCTTCTCCTTTTTTAAATGAAATAAGTCTAAGATAAAAGTCAAAGGCCGATTTATTTTCTTTGATGTCTGCCCCCTTGGGAAGTTGAAGAAGCACAAATATATTAAGTACAATAGTTGTTCCAAGAAGCCTCCCTACAGCCTCCCCACCTCCTCAAGCATGCTGGCAGCTCTGACCTGGATGCAAGGTCAGAAGGAAATTAGGATGGGAGAATTACCGATGAGCAGGGACCTTGGAGAGCATGCCCTCTGGCTTCCTGGAGAAGGAACCAGAGACCCTGGAAAGTCAAATGCCTTGTTCAAGGTCACAGGTAGCTGGAAGCAGAGCCGGAACTTGAACCTAGCGTCCTGTGTCCATCCTTTCTTGCACATGTGGGAGTAGCTGGTGTGGCCATATCCCTTTACGCACACACATTCTGCTTCTCCATGTCTCTCTCTCTGCACCCTGTTGCCCCAGCTGTAAATCGGAGTTCTGTAAATTGTATATGAGTTCTACCGTTGTGCATATTGTATAGATTTTCTGTAGAGACAGCCACAAAATAGATGCCTTTTTTTTTTTTTAAGATTCCATCTATTTATTTGAGAGAGAGAGTGAGAGAGAGAGAGAGAGTACAAGAGGGGGGAGAGGGAGAAGCAGACTCCCCACTGAGCAGGGAACCCGATGTGGGACTCGATCCCGGGACTCCAGGATCATGACCTGAGCCAAAGGCAGTCGCCCAACCAGCTGAACCACCCAGATGCCCAATAAATGCCTTTTAAATTGTGTTGCTTACAACATGATTCCCATCCTAAGTATTTTTGTATTTGAAAACCAGTAACAATGATCAAGCATCTTTGCAAACTCCTAAACCAACCTGCTGCCCTTTGTGGATTTCCCTTTGCTTTCAGACCCCTCCCAGATCCCCGTTCGACGACTGCCCTCCTGGGCCCCACCCAAGCCAGATCCTTCACAGAAAAACAATCAAAGGGAAACGTAGGAGAGAAAAAAATATACGAAAACTTTGTATTTTCTTCCTGGAGAGATACATGTAGACATGCAGAAGGTTCTGTTTACATTCGGGGGGCTGCAGCTATGTCGGGCCCACCACCCCAGGCTGGTGATCGGATGATTACATTCTGACTCTGCCAGAATGTGGCTCCAGTCTAGGACTTTCTCTCATTACCCAGTGGCTTGTACCCGCATTAGGGCCTGCTGCCTCTCTAAGCAATGAGTTTATATTTGGCAAATTAGCTCAGGTTTAAGTTTATACTCTTTTGTGCCCAGGGCAATTTTACTTAATTATTCCCAGCTTGGATCATGGACGACATAGACAGCAGACCACTTGCGTCATGTCCAGCGTCACATCCATCCCACAAAGAACAGTTCTGACCCCACCAGCTTTGTTTGTTTTAAAGTCAAACTAATCATCTAAAATAATTATAAAATCATCAAATAATCATTCATTGAAACGAAACCCCATTTCCACCTCAACCAAGGTTCTTTCTACAGCCAGGAGCACGAGTGCTGGTTTGAGTCCCAAGGCAATGAAGCAGAGGGGCTGCGAAAACCTGGCAGAAGCCGGGCACTGACTGCCAGCGCCGTCCTTGTACCTTGGAAGTCATTAATCCAACAGCTTTCACTCAATAAAATGTAATGAGTGCCTGCCCTGGGCTGGGGGACACAGCAGTGAGTAAAGCAGGCAGTGCAGCCATTCCTGAGATAAAGAGCGAGGCAGCCCCATGCTCCAGCCCCACGCTGCTCCTGGGGGAAGGCAGACCCACACTCCGGGGAGCAGGTGTGGTGAGAAGCAGGAGATGGCGCGATCTCATAGTTCTTAAGGAAATTTGAGGTCCATAGGCAAACATACATACAAAAATATTTTAATGGCCTCTTTTTTATTTTTTTAAGATTTTATTTATTTATTTGACAGAGAGAGACACAGCGAGAGAGGGAACACAAGCAGAGGGAGTGGGAGAGGAAGAAGCAGGCTTCCTGCGGAGCAGGGAGCCGATGCGGGGCTCGATCCCAGGATCCTGGGATCATGACCTGAGCCGAAGGCAGACGCTTAACAACTGAGCCACCCAGGCGCCCCTAATGGCCTCTTTTATTACCAAGAAAATTGGGGCAGAACTGCTCTATCCCTTGAATATACTGATCATCATCATCATCATCATATCATCATATTACCATGTATTGAGCGCTCATTGTATACCAGTCACTGTGCAAAGCACATACATCACTAAGTCATTCCCCATGGCCCCATTAACAGGTATTCTTTTTTCTTTTTTTTTATTATGTTGTGTTAGTCACCGTACATTTCATCATTAGTTTTTGATGCAGTGTTCCATGATTCATTGTTTGCATATAACACCCAGTGCTCCATTCAAGACGTGCCCTCTTTAATACTCATCACCAGGCTAACACATCCTCCCACCCCAACAGGTATTATTTTTAATCCCTTTTAAGACATGAGGCTCAAAAAAGTTGAGTAAATGGGCCAAGGCCATAGAGCTAGAATGTAGTAGATTTGGGAGCAGGGACACTGGTTTACCTGAACTCCAAAGCTTTTGCATTCCATGACCACAGTGGTGTCCTGTCCTGCAGAGATTTTGGAAGGTTTGGTGCCATGTTATTTCTTCTTTTCCCCTTCGAAGCCTACCCTAGGTGATTATTTTAACTTAATTCCACTGAGCTCTACACGTCGAGAAGAGATAACCCCTAAGAGCCTTGGGCCCAGGGGCGCCTGGGTGGCTCAGTTGGTTAAGCGACTGCCTTCGGCTCAGGTCATGATCCTGGAGTCCCTGGATCGAGTCCCGCATCGGGCTCCCTGCTCGGCAGGGAGTCTGCTTCTCCCTCTGACCCTCTTCCCTGCTCTCTGTCTCTCATTCTCTCTCTCAAATAAATAAATAAAATCTTTAAAAAAAAAAAAAAAGAGCCTTGGGCCCAGAAGTTTTCCCTGGGACCCCAAACGGATTCCCCTGCACGCTCCCCACTGCCCCCAGCCTTGGTGAGGGATGAAAGACACTTGGCAGAAGAAGAGAATGAGTTAGTAGCAAGAGGGACACACTGAGGCTGACAGTTTTAAAGGTGCACCGACGCAGGTCAGATCCAGGTTGGTATTGACGGGGGACAAATGCCTTTCTTTTCTGCCTTAGGGGAAGCCAGAATATTTGGGTGCCACCATGGCTGCTCCTGTTGTGAAGCTAGCTGACCAGGACTATGAGCCGCCCGGGCTGTGCTATCACCCCATCTTTTGTGGGAGCCTCTCTGGAGGGGACCTCCTCGCTGTATTTGAACTGCTGCAGGTAAGTGAGCTGGAAGTGTCATCTGCACTCGAATCCACCTCATCTTCCTGGCCAGAGACGGGCCCTCGCTGGAAGTACACTCCATAAAGCTGTGCTTGGTCGCTCCCTGCTGCCCTGGGTCTGGAGGTGTCTCCTTCTTGGGATCTGGGAACCGCCACTTAACAGTTCAGGTAACATAGGCTATTTCCAGAGCCCCTGTGCTGGAGGTCAGAGTCGCAGGGTGAAAGCCTCATGGGTTTGGCCAGCAAGGCTTGCGTAGCCCTGTGTGCACGTCCTGGAGCTCACGTGGACCATGAGAGGATACGGGGGAAGAAGGGAGCAAACTGGTGGGCACTGACCACACGTGATGTTTGCTGCCTCACATAACTTTCATCACGTAGACCTCCCTCAACCCTGTTGAGGTATTATGATTCCCATTTTCCAGATCATAAACTGAGGCTTGGTGCAATTGACTGACCTACCTCATCATGCAGCTAAGAGCTGAACTGAGACCTTTAAAGCCTTTTGCTTCTTACACTGCATCACATAGTTGCCCCGAAGACAGTTGCCCCATCTTAATCAGTCCTATTAAAACATAGGGGAATTTCAGGGGCACCTGGGTGGTTTAGTCGTTAAGCGTCTGCCTTCAGCTCAGGTCATGATCCCAGGGTCCTGGGATCGAGCCCTGCATCGGGCTCCCTGCTCGGCGGGAAGCCTGCTTCTCCCTCTCCCACTCCCCCTGCTTGTGTTCCCTCTCTCGCTGTGTCTCTCTCTGTTAAATAAGTAAATAAAATCTTTAAAAAAAAATAGGGGAATTTCTGAACGTGTGTCTCAGAAGACTTTTCCAGGAAGCAGAGGCAGGATACTGGGGAGGGAAGCTGAGACTCTCAGGTCTGACTGGTCAGTGGAAAACCAAATGGGACATGGAAAAGACCTGGAAAAGAAGTGAGCAGAAGAGACCACTGCATTCACTGAGGCAGGCGGCACTTTACCTTTGGGTCACACCCTAGGTAACCCTGTTTTTCAGAAATCCTATTTTTAAAAAATTCACTTAATAGAGAAACTAAAAGGCAAGCACTCCTAAAACATAGAGACAAGGGAGAGGGAAGGTGACAAAGTTGGATCCCAAGGGTATGGATCTCATTTCCACCACTTAGTAGTATGTGACCTTGGGTAAGCTACTTAATTTCTGTTTCACCTGCAAAATGGGGATGATGATCAGTCTACTGAAAGTGCCTGGCATGGAATAACACTCAACAAATACCACCTATTTTATTAGTAGTGGTAGTATGCCACAGAATATTGAAGCAAAATGTCTAGTCCCGCCTATTTATTTCAGGTGAAGAAATTGACTGGGTAATAGAGAGGTAATGACTTGCTTAACATGGCAGGTCAGGGCCTAGAATCCAACTATACTGATCGATTCCCCTGATGGCTGAGAGCCTGGAAAGTGTAATGGGGCAGGGAACAGCTGAGAGCGCCTTTAAAAAAGATCAATGTTGCCAGTAGGAACACTTCCCAAAGTGTGCTTCTTGGAACATCAGTTCAAAGATAGTGAAAAGAAAGTTTAAGAAATGCTTCACATTCCATATTCCCATAACCTGTTTTGTTTTCATTGGTTTTCTTTTTAAAGTCGCTTTTCCTTTATGCAAGTGTTACTTTTTTGCTTAACAGCATAAAGTTCCCTTTTTAAAAACAAAGCATTACCTAATGAAAATGTTCACTGGATAATAGTACAGGGCGATATATGTGGTAGAGGAACGGCTGGAAAACCAGATCTAGTGCAAGGCTCCCGTTTCACATGTCAGGAAGCTGAGGCTCAGGGTTAACTGACAGGGATTCAGTCAGCTGTTCTTTAACCACAGGAAGCTGCCTGCCCTGCTCTGAGCCTGAGTCCCCTAGTCCCTCAGTGAGGGGCTGGGTGACTGGTCCCTACAGGCTTACCAAGGGATGGCTCTCAGGGTTCCTTGTCTTCCCTCCCTCCATGCTGAGGGTCCCCCCTCCCCATCCCTTCCTCTCTTCCTCCACACTGAGGGTCTCCCCTCACCCCCTCCCTCCACAGCTGAGGGCACCCCCTTCCCCCTCTATGTGGAGGGTCCCCCTCCCTCTCCCTCCCTCTCTCCCTCCACTCTGAGGGTCCCCCTCCCCCATCCCTTCCCTCAGGTACCCTCAGTATGAAGGGTTCTCCCTCCCTTCAAGCCGAGAATACCCCTGCCCACCTCCCTTCATGCTGAGGGGCTCTGCTCCCCTCTCCCTCCCTCTTTCCTCCACACTAAGGGTCCCCCCTCAGCACCCCCTCCACTGCTGAGGGTACCTCCTCCCACCTCTCTTCATGCTGAGGGCACTCCCTCCCTCCCTCTCTCTCTCCCTCCATGCTGAGGGACCCCAACCACCTCCCTTCAAGCTAAGGGTCCCCCCTCCATCCCTTCAAGCTGAGAGTACCCCTCTCCACCTCCCTTAATGCTGAGGGCCCCCCTCTCCTCTCCCTCCCTCTCTCCCTCCACACTGAGGGTCCCCACTCACGCCCTCCCTCCACTGCTGAAGGCACCCCCTCCCCTGTCCCTCCACACTGAGAGGCCCCCTCCCCCCTTTTCCTCCCTCTACTGCTGAGGGTACCCAGAGATCCTGCTGCTTCCCCCCAGCTGCGTTAATTGTCAGAGGTGAGCAGCCTAGGAGATATAATTCATTAGGATTTCATTAGGACTTCTCATTTGATTGCTTGTTCAAAAAGTAATTTGATCATCAGCATGACAGACTTAGTATGTGGATCTTGTATGTGCTGAGAAGACAAGAGCTGGAAAATGCCTTCATTTGTCACCAGCTGCTCGCTCTCAGTTTTCATCTGTGGGTGATTTGCTTCAGCCTCTCCACCTCCATTACTGAAATGCTTCCGTGTCTCAGAAGAAGGATTTGGTAACTCGGCTCTTCCGTGTCCAAACTGAATGCATTGTCTCCACTTCCCTCCCCGACCCTCTGACCGCCCAATCCTGGCACATGGCCCCACTGTTCTCCACTGTTCTCTGCCTTGAAAACTCAGACTCAGATTTAATTCTTCTCTCTGTGTCTGCACCCTTAGCCAGGCCAAGCCTGTCTTCGAATGGTTTCCATCTTCCTGCTGCCATATATCTCTTCAGGATCCTTGCATTGGCCTGTTTCCTGGTCTTCTAGCTTCTTACTCTTCTTGTTTATGTCATCCTCCACATTCCTTCCAGAAGACAAGTTGGTTCATTCCACTCTCTTCTTCAGAAATCATCAATGGCTCCCCACTTCTTACCTCCAGAAACATTTCTCAAAGTCTATTTTGTGGAACACCAAATACAGTCCCTCTAGTTACACTGAAGAGAAATTTTGGGAAATGTTTCAAATTATATCCCTTCTGGGGATTTGGAATGCCCATTACCATGGTCAACACTCTGAGGGGATCCAAAATTTCCCAAATGTTGTGACTGTGACAATTTTTTTTTTTTTTTGGCGTGATTTTCATATCTCATGAAAAGAAAGCCTGGCCCATAGAGAATGTCAGATTTCCACAGCTTAGCACTCAAGCTCTCCTAAAACTTATCTTCAAACTTCTTCTTCAGCCTCATATTTCCTCATATTACTTTATACACACTCTGGCCTCTTTATGTCAGGCTACTCCAGGTTCCCTGACCTCACCACACAGATGCGCTCCTCTGCTTTTAGTCATGCTGTTAGCCCATCTGAAATGTCTTCCCCACTCCACCCACCCCAACATTAACCTAAACCACCTGTTTATGATAATGGTCATCAAAGTTCAAAACAAGAGATGCCTCCTCCAGGAAGCTCTCCCCACCCTCACCTTGGTCAAATTAAATGTTTTCTCTTCTTCCATCCTATAGCACATTGCCTCTTTTTCTTTTTAACTCTGGCTACAGTAAGGTAAATTGTTTACAGGCTTGTGTCCATTAATTTGTAAGTTTTTTGAAGGCAGGACTATTTCACTCATTCATGCAGTCAAACAAATATTATTGAGCGTCCACTGTGTGTCAGGCATGTTCTTAAGAATTCATCAGTGAGGGGTGCCTGGGTGGCTCAGTCAGTTAAACATCTGCCTCCAGCTCAGTCATGATCCCGGGGTCCTGGGATCGAGTCCCAAGTTGGGCTCCCTACTTAGTGGGGAGCCTGCTTCTCCCTCTCCCTTGACCCCTCCCACCCACTCGTGCCCTTTCTCTCTCTCAAATAAATAAATAAAATCATAAAAAAAGAAAAAGAAAAAGAATTCATCAGTGAATAAAACAGGCAAAACTCCCTGCCCTCCTGAGACTTATATTCTAGTGAAGGGAAGATAATAGAGGATACTATGTAAATTATAATGTAACAGCAGTGTGACACATGCTAAGAAGAAAAGGTAATGCACCGGGAGATGTGGAGTGGACATGGGTGTGTGGGGGAGGGGGCAGTTCGACATTTTGGCATCCAGGGAGGCCTCACTGAGAAAGCGGTATGTAAGTCAAGACCTGAAGGGGAGAAGTGAGTCGGCCATGCTGGTATCTGGGCAAAGAGCATTCGATGCAGCAGGAGCAGCAAATGCCAGACTGTGAAGCCTAAGTGTGCCTGGCATGTTCAAGGACAAGCAAGGACACCAGTGCTTCTGGAGCAGGGTGTAGATCAAGTCAGAGGGAAAAGATCATGTGGAGCACTGTGAGGAGTTTGGCTTTTATTCTATAAAAGATGAGAAGCCAAGAGAGGATTTTGTTGAATTTTGTTAAATTTGTCTGGTTTATGTTGAAAACTATGGATGCTAGATTGGGTATATGCTGAAGGGGCCCAGGGGGAAGCAAGGAGGCCAACTGGGAGGCTCTTCAGGTAATCCAGATTGGAGAACTGGAGACTTGGATCAAGAGTGTAGCCATGAGGGCGCCTGGGTGGCTCAGTTGGTTAAGCGACTGCCTTCGGCTCAGGTCATGATCCTGGAGTCCCGGGATCGAGTCCCTCATCGGGCTTCCTGCTCGGCAGGGAGTCTGCTTCTCCCTCTGACCCTCCTCCCTCTCATGCTCTCTGTCTCTCATTCTCTCTCTCGCAAACAAATAAAATCTTTAAAAAAAAAAAAAAAGAGTGTAGCCATGAAAAAGGATTCTGGTAGAGTCCACGGGATTAGCTGATGGGTTGGAAGCGGGGTGTGAGATTCATCTCCACGTCACACATGGAAGCCAACAATAATAGACACACATAGTAGACTCTCAATATCTTCAAACATGTCTCACTCATTCACAAAAATACGTAGACAAAATCTGAGCGTAGGGTGATAATGTTTTCCTTGCGAGAGGATTTAAATTTGCTTCTGAGGTAGTTTGGGGCACTAGCAATCCTAGCTCACCTGAGTCCAAGATGGCATGAAGTCAAGCTTCCACCTTTGCTGTCTCCAGTAGACCCTTACTCCTAGGGAATTTACATGTGCCAGAAAATGTGCCAGGCACCTTGCATGCCGTGTCAGCCATTTTTCACAGCAACCCATGAATTAGATATCATTATCTTCACTTTGCAAATGACAGAACCGAGACTCAGAAACACTGAGCAACTTTTCCAAGTTTGCACAGCTAGCAAGCGCTGGAGCCCTGGGCTGTGCTACCCATGGCACCAAAGAAGAGGGGTATCGCAAATGTAAATGATGGGCTGAGGGACACAGAGGACGCAGAAGGGCTTCTGAGCAGCAGCGGTTTTCAGATGAGCAGGACTGGGATTAAGGTCATGCATGACCCCGAGAGTGGCACCTGTCTAAATTTTGCACCCTAGGTCCTTGTCCTGGCCCTGCATCTGGATCTCCTTTGAGGTCCCGATATATTGTCTCCACTGGGCTATTAGAGCAATTGGCTTTTGGACCAACCTATTCAACCCACCTCTGATGGTTACCCTCTTGCATTTATAACCGTTCTTTATCTTCCTCTGGCCCCATGTGCTGAGTAACTACACACCACGCAGATTCGTAAGCCAGTAGCCAACCCATTTCCCTGTGAAAATGTCTACCCATGGCTGGGAGCAGCCACACAGCCTACACCATGATGCAGAGCCCTTCAGAGTTGGTGTTGAGTTCAAGGGCATCTGTCAGGCACTGTGGGACAAAGCTTCTTCAGAACATTTCCTGGCGGCCCCGGAATGAGGAAACATGTGGTACTTTTATCAAAGCCCAGCCAGGGGCACCAGACTATGCCACCACCACAGCTGTTCTATGGCTTTCCCTCCAGAGCTAGAGAAGCAGTCAGCTTTCTCAGGGAGGCGAGGTCTTGCAGGCTCAGTCGCTCAGGCTGGGCGGTACTGGGCATGCGTCCTCACAGCTTCCAGCGCCTTTATCTCGTCTGGTTCTGCGGCTTCACTGCCTCCAGCCTCTTTGGCGTCCACGGTGTCTGCTGTCTTCTTTGTCTGAGCTTTCTTGTAATTAGCTTAAGCGCATCTGTCGTTGCCAGCTAGAATATGTCTGTGAAGAAGAAATGGTGATATGTTTGTGCTTTGCCTGTTTTGAGGAGCAATTAAGCTTTTTTGAGCATATGGAGCTGATGTGTCAGTCAGCCAATAAACATTTATCAAGAGTCCACTGGGTGTGGAGCACTGCTTAAGGGGCTTAGAGAATGAAATGAAGTAAATAGAGGCTTCCTCTTGGTCAAGTCAGAAAAACATACCCAGTGCATCTGGCTCTCAAAGGGTTTGAAGGGTCATCGGGCCCACTATCTGGGGCCCCAGAGAGGGGAAGGGACTCATACAGGGTCACACAGTGGGGCCTGGTTTCTGGGCTCAGGCCACTAATTTCTGCACTAAGCTTCCATAGAGAACACACTGCATTCCAAGGACCGAAGGGTAGGAGAACCACCACAGTGACTGGGGTCAAATCAGCGACGGCTTTTTGGAAGAAGTACCCATTGAGCCAAGCCTTGCAGTGTGGGGTGGCCTTTGTAGACTTGCCAAACTCTTTGTGTGAGATTTCAGTGAAGCACGGGGATTATCCTCCTGCAGTTTCTGTATCTTCAAATGCACAGGAAATGATAACCTTTTCATTCTGGAGGTCTGTCTTCAGAAAGCTTCATTTCTGTTTCACTGATGAAGATGTAGTCTCTATTTGACTAAACACAAATCTCTTGGGGCTTCTGGGTGGCTCGGTCAGTTAAGCGTCTGCCTTCAGCTCAGGTCATGATCTCAGGGTCCTGGGGTAGAGCCCTGCATTGGGCTCTGTGCTCAGCATGGAGTCTGCTTGTCCCTCTCCCTCAGTCCTGCCCCCCACCCCACTCGAGCTTTTTCTATCTCAAATAAATAAATAAAATCTTTACAAAAATAAATAAATATGAAGCTCTTTTGTACTGGTATGTAATGAGGGCGTAGCTAAGTCTCAGAGCTCAGAACCGGACTAGAGCCCTTCTCCACACCTCTGCTGTCGTTCCAGTGTGATCTCATCAGCTTGTGAGGACCCACTTGTCTTTTCTTCTCCCCTCTGTATTGTGAGCTTACCAAAAGCTTATTAACCTATTAACTTTGTGGCACATTCTAAGTGCTCACTAAATGTTGGTCACCCTCGTGAAGGTGTCAATGAATAAATATTTGTCAATGAATAAATCATTAAGTGTGGTAAAATGCACTGTCTTGGCTACACTTTAAGCTGGAAACATTCGTTTTGTTAAGTGAGTGTCATATGGATGAGGTGGTTGCTTGGCAGTGCTGGTCTTCCTCATCTCTCCCCCACCTTCCAACCAGCGCTTGTTCTGTGTGGTAGGTCCCTTCATCCGGGCTACAGGGGCTCCCTCCCATTGACTCACCGGATGTTGCCCAGATCTACCCAGTTCCCGCCAACATTCGGCCAGTGCTGAGTAAATACCGAGTGGAGGTATGGTGCAGGGGAGGACTGACTTGTTCTTTGGGGCTACGGGCACTGGTGCATTGTCATACCTGCCTGTGTTGTCTGAGGGGATTGCGGGGTGGAAACGAGCCATAGCTGCCAGAACGGGGCTCTCAGGGAGCTGCTCGGTCCTATCCCAGAAGAACATACTTTAGTTCCCGGGCTGCACACCTGACTTCCCACACCCACACCTGCATGCCGGCTCCTCCCGGGGTCTCTGAGTGACAGCTCTGCTGGGCCTCTCGTCAGGTCCTCTTCTGGGGAGTCCGAGAAATGAAGAAGGTGCAGCTGCTCTCCGTGGATCGCCCTCAGGTCCTCATCGAGTGTGGGGGACGAGGAGTCAAGTCCTGTGTGATCCAGAGCTACAAGAACAACCCGAACTTCAGCGTCCAGGCAGACGTTTTCGAAGTGGTACAGCCTCTCCTTCTCCTGCCCGCTCACTCCCTTCATTTCCACAGATGGGACCCCCTCCTTCATTCACTTGGCTTGGGGAGATGCTTCAGAGTTTTGGGTGTCCACTACCTACAAGGAAGAACAGTCTGAGTAAAGAGCAAGAATCTCAGACCGGGATAAAATGGACTTTTGTTATTGCTGTTGCATTGTCTTCTTTTTAAAGGTTCAGCAAATCCAAGCAGGTGGACAGTGGTTCCCAAAGTGTGGCCCCCAATTCATCAGCATCAGCATCCCCTGGGAACTTGTTAGAAATGCAGATTCTCAGGCCCTGCCCCAGTTCTGCTGAATCAGAAACTGCTGGGGGTTGGGGCCCAGACGCCTCTGGCTTAACAAACTCTCCAGTGATTCTGATGCATGCTAAAGTTTGCAGAGCACTGGCCTAGAAGGTTCCTTAACGAAACTTATCTTAGTGGTTAGATTTTTAAAAAATTATTTGTATGTACCATGTCAGTGGCTTGCATGTGAACTTACATTTCTAAAGTGATGTTTTTTGACACCTGAGCTTCTATTTCAATATTTCAACACACATATTTGTGTTCTGATCTGGAACTAACTGTGAAGAACGTTTGCTTTGTGTGACACAGCTCCAGTGGACCCATTTCTAAATCAGCAGAGAGTGGAATTAGAGAATGTGCACAGTGTTTGCAAACCTGTCACACTGGGCGTTGTTGAGCCTCTGGGGCCACCGGGAGACAGGAGAGGGAGGGCACTGGCCCCTTACCCTCAGTTCCATTTTTAATGTGTCCACTTTCATCTGTTTTCTATCTTGGGTCTGGCTCAGCGTTCAGTTGAATTGGCAGTCTGTGATTTTTGCATTTTACACCTGGGATGACTTGTCAGTGCCATCCCTCATATTATGGATAATTGTTCCCTGGCTTGGAAGGCAATGCTCCAGACTTCTGGCCAGCTGCAGGGGTGACCCGGAGGGCAGAACAAAAAGGCAGGGACAGAGGGAGGATGGGTGCCTGGCTTGCTTTGATCCTGCCCCTAAAGAGGTCAGCAGGGCACCAGCAGCTGGGCTCAGCCCAGGCAGTGCTCCCCACTTCACCCTGGCCTCTCTTCCCAGGAGCTGCCTGAGAATGAGCTTCTGCACCCGCCCCTGAGCATCTGCGTGGTGGACTGGCGAGCTTTTGGGAGGAGCACCCTGGTGGGCACCTACACCATCAACTGCTTGAAACAGTTTTTGTGTAAATCCAAGGAGTCCCCGGCCCTCACCTCCCAGGTGGACGGAACCCAAGCTGAGCAAGGTAGGAAGCACCTTCTAGATTCTGGAGCTTCAGACTACAAAGCTGTCGTGCCTGCAGAGGCCTGCTAGGGGACACCACAGGAAGTGGGAGCCCCACCATCAAGTCGAGCTTTCTGAAGAATTTGCTCCTGCAGTCCCCTCAGCTTCTTTAGCTGCCAGGTTCTGACTCTAAGACTGACATCAGGGTCAGCTCCTCTAAGAAGGCTTCCACGAATATGAGTCCAGCTCCCTTCCGCCTCCACTCCCTGACATTTTTCTTTGCTTGATGTTACTTTGATTTGTTCCCTTTCGGATCTCAGGTGCAGAGTGGAGTTAACTGCACTTCTCTGCTCGTGCTGTGTAGTCATCACTGGTCTGGTCAAGGCTTCTGTCTCATACCCACTGCCCTCCTGGACCTTATACCCCATCCCCACTCCTGCCCCCTCCCACTGCAGGCCCCACACTGCCCCTCTTTGTAAAATTTCAGTCAATTTAAATGACATATATAACACGATGCTGTAATCTTCATTTGGTTTCCTACTCTTGTGCTCAAAGCAATGCTTTAAGATCTATCCATATTGCTGTGTGTACATTAGTTTGTTACCACTACCTGCTGATCCACCCCACTTTGCTTTTCCTTTCCCCTCATATTGGACCCCTAGGCAGCCTCCAACTCTCCACTTCCACAAATGATGCTGTTATGAATATCCTTGTGAGCGCTGCCCAAGGGAGGATCCTGTGTGGGATTTTCTTTGCAATATACACCCAGGAGTGAGATTACTGGTTCCCAGAGAATGTGCACATGTAATTCCACTGAGTACTACTACCAGAGGGCACTCTAGAGAGCTGTGCTGGTTTACACCAGTCTACACCAGTTTACGTTCCTACCATTACTGCGTCTGGAGTACCATTTGCTTCTTTCTCAATACCACCTGCTATTATCCACCTTTCTGAGCGTTTGTTTTGGTTTGGTTTGGTTTTTGTCATTCTGCTGTGTATAAAGTGGTATCTCATTTTTATTTCAGCTTGGTTGTCTCTGATTACTCCTGAATTTACACATCTCTTTACATGCTTGCGCCACCTTGATTTCCCTCCTGTGATTTGCCCACATCCCTTGCCCAAGTTTTATGTGTTTTTTTAAATTTTCTTTTTGGTATATTCTAGATGTTTATATCCTGTAGATCATATCTTCTCCTACTCGGATAACTGCTAAGCTAGCCTGCCTGTGATCCCCATCTTTGAAGAGAAATTCTTAATTTTAATGTAATCATATCCATCTGAATTTTAAACTTTATGGTTTGTTCTTTCAGAATTTTGTTTGAAAACACTTTCTCAATTGTTGGTGACAAAAATGTTGTTTTATATTTTCTTCTATTAGTGTTATGTTTTTAAGTTTCACAGTTAGATCTGCAGTTCTCTGTGTTTGTATATGGTTTAAGATAGGGAGCTTGCTACATTTTTCTCCATCGAGTACATCATTTTCCCCCAAAAGAGTCTACTTGCCCCATTGTTTTGTGCTGTCAGCTTTTTCATAAATCAAGTAGCCATATATCCCTACTCTATTTCTGAGCTTTCTATTCTGACCCACTGATCTCTCCATCTCTGTGCCCAGCACAGAGTAGATGCCTATCAAGTGTTTATGGAGTTGAATTTTCTGTTGAAAAATCAGCAGCTGGGGAACAGAAACTCCGGAGGCTCCCAACTGGGAAATGTTTCTGAGTACTGGATTCTACAGCACAAAATGGAGAGAAGAGGACCCTTGGCAAGAAAGGACAGTGTTATGATCTTTTCACTGGATCAACAATCCAGTTAAAAATCTCACAAAGTCCGGGAACCTACCCCTGCTCCCTGATGAGCACATGTAATCACGTGTCCAGAGTCTAGCCTGCAGTTGGGAGCTCACAGACCTCTGGAGCCTCCAAAGTTTCCCTGAGTTAACTGGGACTGGGAAAAGAAAACCCACACAGAGGACCTGTGCCCTAAACCTTGATATGCACTTTCCTTATGACCACAGTTATTTAAAATAGCTCTGAAGGATCAATAATAAGTACAAGCATTTATTGAATCCTGATTATCCCCCAGTGAGATGGGTTTTTTCACCATCATTTTGTAAATAAGGAAAATGAGGGTCAGAGATATAAGAACGTGCCATATTTGAATCCAGATCTGTCTGACTCTCAGTACTGGATCTCTGAAATGACCACCCTGCTTTGCAACCCGGTTGACCTGATATACTTCCAATTTTAGCTCTTTCAGATTTGTCAATAGCCACTGAGCCCTCTGGATCCCTTGGCTTCTCACAGGAGCTTCCAACAGATCACATCTATGTGGATATTGAGCCGCCTCCCACAGTGGTACCCGACTCTGCCCAGATTCAACCAAGCAGCGTGGTTGATATCCCTGACTCATCTCCTATGCTTGAGCCTGAACCCAAATCGGCAGCCCAGGAGCCACCCAAAGATGGTAAAGCTAAGGTCAGAATGTAACCCCTTTTCATATTTACAAAGCTTTACTTTGGAGGCTCTAGATACTAATCCTCCCACCTATTAGCTCTGTGACTGTGAGCAAGCCACTTCACGTTTCTGAGCATCAGTTTCCTCGTTTGTAGAATGAACATACTGATATCCACTTCACAGATAAGCCAATGTATATGAAATTCAAGTGCTAGCCAACTGTGACAGTCATATTTAATTGAACAGAAACTCTTCTAAATTAATTAGCTTGGAAAAACAATAGTTTCTGTATCTAGACCCATTCCACAAATATTTAGAACCTACTTCGTACAAGGACAAGTAAGAAAAAAAAAAAAGACGTATTCTCTGGAGTCTAAAGCAAAATGCTTAGCTGAGATTCTGGAAGGCAAGAGGGATAAGTACACAAAGAACCATAAAACATGAATGTGATGAATCTTTCTAAGTCATAAATTTGCGTGCACAATGCTGGTATGTCAACTGATGAAGCAGCAGCCAGTTTTTAAAAAGTCCAGAGGGATTGCCTGCCCAGCTCATGGTAAAGGCTGAAATAAAAAGCAGAGTAGGACAGATTAATGGATATTTGCTCAGGCTGTTCCTATTGTATCAATGCTCGGTATGACCCTCCTTGGCCCCCAAGGGCTTCTCTGCATCCTACCAGCAGTGCACCTGCCACTTCCTGTTAGAATTCCGGCTTAAGTGTGCATTGCCACCATAAAATTGTGGGCCCCGCCAGGTCACAGATGATTTTCTTAAAGATATCAGTATCCCCTGCTCTTGATAGAGTACCTGGCACATCACAGCTACTCCAGAGATGTCTGAGAGCAGACAGATGATGAGTACATGATGAGTCTGTCATGGGACCACTGTCCTCTCCCAAAATGCCTCCTCTCTCCTATTCATGCATCACCGCCTCTCCTGTCCCTCCGTCTCCTCCTGCATATGGTTGCTGGTGTCATTGATTTGGACCCATTCACATCAGAAATGACGCTAACAGGAAATTGTCTACATTACATTGCTTAATCCTCCCAACAGTGAAGTAGGCAGGTATGATTGTCCCCAACAGAGGAAACTGAGAATCACAAAACTTATATTAATTGCTTGTCAACTAATGCCTTTCTTTTTTTTTTTTTTTAAGATTTTATTTATTTATTTGACAGAGAGAGAGACAGGGAGAGAGGGAACACAAGCAGGGGAGTGGGGGAGGGAGAAGCAGCCTTCCTGCAGAGCACGAGCCCGATGCGGGGCTCGATCCCAGGACCCTGGGATCAGCACCTGAGCAGAAGACAGACACTTAATGACTGAGCCACCCGGGCGCCCCAACTAATGCCTTTCTGCCATAGCGCACTATATCATGCCGCCTGCCTGTCTCCTCTACTGAATGAAGCTTCCCTGATGCGGGGATTGTTTCTCATTCCCCTTTCATCCCCAGTGTCAGGCACCATATCTCACATCTGTGTATTTAAGTAATAGTAAATGTTCGCCGAATAAATGAGTGAATGCATGGGTGGATGATTAAAGTATCATTTATGGAAATGTTACAGAGAGCTACAGCCTCAAAAGCTGCTCACACCCTCATCTGCTTCCAAGGGGACCTGTGTGTTCCCTTCCTTAGGAAACCAGCCAGCCACCAGCAGGCAGATCCATGAGGCCTCCCTAATAATCCATCCCTCATCCCTTGCCAGGATGCCAGGAAACTTTCTCGAAGGTCGACCAAGAGGAGAAAGAGGACCATAGCGGATGAATCTGCTGAAAACGTCATTGACTGGTGGTCCAAATATTATGCCTCCCTGAAGAAAGCACAGAAGGTAGAGTGTCTCCTGGCTGTGACAGTCAAGGGATTGGATAAGAAAACACAGCGCCCTCCACAACACCCTCCCACACCCCTGCAAACCCATATTATCCCCTTCTAGATTCTACTATAGGTTAGGCCCCACTCAGGTGCAGTTCTTTTAACTACAGAAAGGGTCAAAGCCTGGAAGCATCCAGAATTGCAAAATCCTCACCCTCTGGCTGGAGCTGACCCTAGGACACAGGCTCTGTTGTAAATGCTGGAAGGATGTTCAGTCCGGCATAGCATCTAGAGATCTAGCCCCTGTCAGACTCTGAAAGGTCCAGCCATGAGAAAGGGGGTCTCTGGATACATGGGTATAGCAATAGGGGCTGCAGGTGCACCTGGAGATAGCCAGATCAAAGGGCCCCAGGTCTCCAGCAGGATTCTAAGTTCGTATGGGAAGCTACCAATGTAAAGGCAGAGGAGTTAGCCTTAGCAAATGCAAATAATGAACAGGTTGCCAGAGCAGAGCTTTGTGTATATGGAACAAGAAAGATATTAAGTTACAAAACTGGAGAACCACTGGAAAGTGGGTCAAGAGATTCAGGCAAAATCTCAGGGGCTGAATTTGGTAAAACGTCTCATCCTTAAGTAAACAAGGAAAGGAAAATTAGTCCTATGTTATCACATTCAGTTGCATAGAAACTCTTCTGATTCTTTCGTTTGTTAAGACCATAGCTTCTTCATCTAGGGCTACCCATGAGTATTGATATATAGTTAAATAAACAAGCCAAACGGTGGCCCCTGCCTCCAAACTCCCTCCTGTTGTTGCAGTGGACACTACCAATCCCAGGGGGGGCTCAGCCCTTTTTCCTTACCCTGCTAACCTCCCCAACCCCTGGGACAAACCCAAAGACCCAACAGCCTGGCGTGCCAGCAGATGGAACTCATGGTGCCAACGGGTGATGCTCCAGGGAGGTGGGAAAAGAGGGGGGAGAGGTAGTAGCCGAGAGGGGGCTATGCACACAGGGCAGGGAAGTCTGCTGCTTGCTGGTGCTTTTTTCGGACACATGGGCGCCTCTTCTGTAGGGACAGGTATCTTGCTGCGGGAGGGTCCTGGTCTATCAGCGAAGCTTCGCTTGGGGGCTTCTTGGACACAGTTTGCATAGTCTTTTAAAATGGCGTCTCCAAGAATGCAGAAGGCTGAGATGATGGAATTGGAACTGTTGGCCATCAGGACTCATAAATGAGTCATGGTAGGGTCAATAATCTAATCTCCCTCTTTTCTCAAAGGAAAAGGAGAGCAATCCCAAGGAGAAAAGAGGCAATGCAGGTAAGTTATTTGAGCATGGAATCTGGCCATTGGGGTTAGATAATACTAAAAGGAAGCAGTGGGAGGCATGCTCGTGCTCCACTCCCTCATTTCCCACGTGAGGAACAAGCTCACGAACATGACAACACTCTAAAAATGTAGCTGATTTGAGCTGGACTGGGACCAGATCTCAGGTCTCCTGAACCCAGTTCAGTGCTGGTTCCTGTCTTGGTATAGAAACAGCAAAGCAAAAGCAGGAGGAAGCTGGCATGATGGGCCAGATTCAGCGTGGTGAACTTTAATAGAGGTGACCCGGGTTTTAGGTTCCCAATTCAGTTAAGGATCCGATAGATCTGGTTTGGCAGAATTTCAAATGAAAGAGGGCAGGGATTTGAAATGACCACAAACTCGATTCAGGCCATCGGTAGGTCTTGACCTAAAATTAACAGTGATAGCAAGTGGTGGTGCTTTTTCAGGTGACACTGAGAGAAGTAGGAGAACCAGAACCAGGCTCACTCAGTTCCTCAACCACTCCTAATTGGCAGATTTAATCCCAAGACCAGCCTCGTGACATTAGCCACAGCATCTTCACTTTGCAGATGGTAAAACAGAGGTACAAAGAGATTGAGTAGCTAGCTCAAATTTATACGCTGGAAAAGAGCAGAGCCAGAGGTCTGTTGCAGATGGTGTTTTCCTAGAGACTGCTCCTGGAAAATTCCTGAGTAATCTCTCTAATGACATTTGTGACTTGGTGCAAGACCCTTAACATAGCTGAGCCTCAGGTTGCTGAACTAGATGAATCTCAAGTCCCTAAGCAGATCTGAGAGGAAATGTAACTAAATGTACATTTAGTTACATGTATATTTTCTAAGTATATGTAACTTCACACTTAGAAAAGTCAATTTTCTAAGTATATGTAACTTCACACTTAGAAAATTCATGTCTATATGCATGATGATAAAAAGTTACCAACTTCTTAGCCAGTTGGATGACTGGGCAACATCCTTCCTTCCTTCCTTCCTTCCATCTCTGGGCCTAATTTAATGAATTCTTACCTACACCAGGACAGGCCAGAACATTGCCTGGCCCTGGGGATCTGTTGTCACTGCATTGCTCCGTGAGTGGTGTCACCTCCCATCCTGCAACACACAGACTTTAGGCCGTATGTAACAACTCTGCAGTGACATGTTACTATTTCTTTTTGAAAACAAAAGTCCTGACACCTGCAGGAACAAAGGGAAAGAGGGAGCTTGACTCTGTTTCTTCTCATCTCATTAGCACTGAGAAGTCTAACAATTTCCACTAAATATCCACAGAGGCAAAACCAGACGAGGTGGTGGTAAATATAGAAAATGGGCCAAAGAAGAAGAAGGACAAGATGCTCAAGAAGAAACCCAAAGAAGACGAAATCCCCAACCTGGCTGTCTTGCAGGTGTGTGGACACGGCCATCTTCACCAGGGGTGGGAAGCTCCAGATGGGGGTTCTGTTAGTGTTTCAGTCAACCCTAGTAATGCCTTTGTCTGAACTAACTTACTTTGTCTTCATTATAATCACTGATGCAGAGAAATGAACCTTAACAAGCATGCAAGCAAGACAATGGAGCTTGCTAATTTTCTATTTTCTGTGTCCTCATATTGAGAAGGGGCATAACTTACATTGGTTAGCCTGGATCCAGCAAGGTAACTTGCAGTGGATGAGTTCCCCTTGGCTCACCTCTCAGAGCTTGACATCATCATGCTCAAAATATGATCAAAATAGCAGGAGTTTTTTTTTTTAAAAGATTAATTAATTAATTTATTTATTTGAGAGAGAGAGAGAGAGAGAGAGAGAGAGCATGAGTTGGGGGGAGGGGCAGAGGGAAAGAGAATCCTCAAGCAAACTCCCCACTGAGCATGAAGCCCAAAGCAGGGCTCCATCCCAGGACCCTGAGATCATGACCTGAACCAAAATCAAGAGTTGGCTGCTTAACTAACTTAGCCATCCAGATGCCCCCAAACAGCAGGAGTTTTAACTCTCACTAAAGTCAGCTCCATCAGACCAATCTTAACATTAGTCAGAGGCTATTAGCTAGAGGCATATTTATGGATATGAAAATTAGGAGTATGAAAATTACATGTAAGAAATTTAGATAAGTAATTTTGATAGGAAATTTGCATAAGTGATTTAATTATATTACCAAACCTAAAACTCAATTCAATTTTGCATTTCTAAAGTACATATATATATGTAACTTCACACTTAGAAAATTCATGTCTATATGCATGATGATAAAAAATATTCCATTATTTCATATGTGTTAAGAATTAGATGCTTAATGGACATTTACTGATTTGAATGTCCTCAAAATATTATAGTCTAGATACAATAACCAGATGATATCAATTTGCTATAAAAAGCTTTATCATATTTATCATAATATATTATATATTTTAAAAAAATTTTGGTTTAGCTATACTTCTTGGAACTTCAAAGTTTAGCCAAAAGATTTTATAAGTTTCAGAGTGGTAGCTAGTTCTAGGAATGCTGAGTCAATCATATTCCTTTTTTTGCTAAAAATAAATGAACTGTGGCCTCTTAGATTTTTCGAATGGGCATATATCAAGGCTAGTTTTGGAGAATCTTGGCATTTCTCATTAAATCAATCCTGGGCCTTCCTTCCTCTGAGCACTCTCTTCTCCCTTCTCCCTAAAGATATATGAGGGTGATCTCGAGAGTGAATTCAACCATTTTGAAGACTGGGTGAAAACCTTTGAGCTCTTCAGAGGCAAGTCTACGGAGGATGACCATGGCCTGGATGGGGACCGAGTCATAGGGAAGTTTAAGGCAAGTTCCAAAGTTAACCCTTTTATTTGGCTCTCCTGTCTGTAAATGACTGATGTGACTCAATTCTGTTAATGAGATTGTGGGGCGGGATGTGTGTAAGAAAATTCCCTAGTCTTTATGCAAGAGCTTCTCTAGAACCCCACAAGGTCTAGCCCTGGTCTTTTGAAATATTTGGCTTGTGGTCAATGAAGTGAGTCGGAACTCAGTCTGATGGGATATAAGGAGACAGCGTTGTTACCTAAAAGGATCACTGAATTTTATTTTGCTTCTCCCACCCCTGACCTACCAAATAGATGATCTATGCAGATGTACTAATTGGATGATTAATCAAACACTAACTGTTCATCCTGGCAGACTCTCGGTGTCAGCATCACAAAGAAGTGGTTGGCATTTACTATGACCTGCTGTGCGCTGGGCCATTTGGTGCAGGGCCGTGTGCTGGAAATAGCACAGAGACTGCAGTTGGCCCCTCTCTGATATTGTAGTACTAACTCGCTTCGTGATCTTGGACTTGACCTCCATGGGACTCATTGGCAGCATCGGAAAATAGGAATACTGCAGTAAGGCTCGAAGGACCTAGTGGGAGAAAGCACCAGCTCAGCTCCCTGTGTGTTAACGGTCCTCAGTATCCCATCTGATGCTCCTATCCACATTCCTCACCGAACAGCCCTATGAGGAGGCTGTTATTGTACCAACACCGATTCACTGACATACCGAGAAGCACCTCAGACACAAGCAGTTTACGTGGACTGCCTGAGGACCCCCAGACACAAGGGTAACGCCAGCCCAGGTCCTGCTGGGTCCCAGACTCCACTCATTTTCCCAGCACTATGCCCTCTAGGGCTTTGGTGGGACATATGACCATCTCGTTTCACTGGGTCATGCTTTACTGTTCCAGGGCTCCTTCTGCATTTACAAGAGCCCCAAGGATTCCAGCATCGAGGACAGTGGGCAGCTGAGAATCCAGCAAGGCATTCCACCCAACCACCCCGTCAAAGTCCTGATCAGGGTGTACGTTATTGCGGTAAGCCGTTCTTGTTTACTCTGAGGGATCGTCTTAATCTGCTCAGGCTGCCATAACCCAGTACCACAGACGGTGGTGAGGTAAATGACAGACATTTATTTCTCACCATTCTGGAGGCTGGAAGTCCATGATCAAGTTGCCAGCAGAGTTGGTTTCTGGGAAGGCCTCTCTTCATGGCTTGTCAGTGGCTACCTTCTTACTGTGTCCTCACATGGCCTTTCCTCTGTAAGCATGTAAGCACGTGCACGCTCACACACATACACATAATGAGAGTTCAAGCAGGAGAGTGAGAAAGAGAGAGAGCCAGGGAGAAGGAGACCTGGTGTCTCTTCCTCTTCTTATAAGGCCACCAGTCCTTTTGGATTAGGGCCCCACCCTTATGACCTCATTTAACCTTAATTAGCTCCCTAAAGACCCTGTCTCCAAATATAGTCACATCAAGGGTTAGGGCTTGGACACAGAATGTTGAGAACACACACGGCAGTCCATAACGGGGGGTATGAAGTTTGGTTGGTAATGTGCACATTTGCTGGCTTTTCACTCAGGGAAAATACTTCGCAGGCATGTAGGGTAGCTTCATTTGCTCTCTGTGGTTGCCTGATAGCTGGAAAGAAGACCAAATAGGCCTGGAGCAGGAAGCTCACAGGCAAGAGAGCAAAACCAGGGCAAAGCAGAACAGCTATCCCTGTGAAATCCTCCCCCAGGCTCGGGCTCTGCATTGTGGAGGTCAGAAATTTCAATTTCAAATATATTTCCAAGAAAAGTATCTTTTCTGCTCTAGGCTTCCTACTTTCTGATAATGAGAGCACTACACTTTTTTTTTCCTTTTTTAAGTTTTTATTTAAATTCCTGTTAGTTACCATACGTTGTAATATTGTTTCAGTTGTACATCATAGGGATTCAGTACTTCCATACATCACGGGTGCTCATCACGACAGGTACCCTCCTTAATCCCCATCACTTATTTCCCCATCCCCCACCCTCCTCCTCTGGTGATCACCTGTTTGTTCTCTGTACTTAAGAGTCTGCTTCTTGGTTGAGAGCACTACACTTTAATTATGAAACTTTTTGACCTGATTGCCCGGAAGCTTGGGGCCACATTTGATGTTCAATCAAAGCAAATCTCTGCTGAACCTTTATGGTTCATGTATTTGTTTTCATATCCTGCCCTTGGAGTTGATTTTTATAATCCTATTTGATTGCAGTAGGCTTATTTTATTCTAACTTCCTTCTTCAAATTGCCTATATCCTTTTTTAGAAACATAAATGAGGCATAAAACAAAGATGAATTATTCTTTACTACTTAGGGAAAATATAAATAATAAGTTAATTTAAAAATCTTACAGGGGCACTTGGGTGGCTCAGTCGGTTAAGCATTTGCCTTCAGCTCGGGTCATGATCCTGGGGTGCTGGGATCGAGCCCCGAGACGGGCTCCCAGCTAAGCAGGGAGCCTGCTTCTCCCTCTCCCTCTGCCTGCCGCTCCACCTGCTTCTGCTCTCTCTCTCTCTCTGTCAAATAAATAAATAACATCTTTAAAAAAATCTTTTAATTTAATAAAATATCCAAAAATGTAAAAAATACTCCTACTTAAAAGTTGCTCCAAGAAAGAAATCAAATCTCCCCACCTCTGCAATTCTATCCCTGGAAATAACTCACTTTTCTTATGACTATGTAAACACATCCATATCTATAGTTGAACAATGTGGGGGTGAGGGGTGCTGACCCCCCTCTCAGTTGAAAATCCACATATAACTTTTGACTCCCCACAAACTTAACTACTAATAAGGCTACTCTTGACCTGAAGCTTACTGATAACATAGCCAGTTGGTTAACACATATTTTGTGTATTCTATGTATTATATGCTGTATTCTTTTTTTTTTTTTAAAGATTTTATTTATTTATTTGAGACAGAGAGAATGAGAGACAGAGAGCATGAGAGGGAGGAGGGTCAGAGGGAGAAGCAGACTCCCCGCCGAGCAGGGAGCCCGATGCGGGACTCGATCCCGGGACTCCAGGATCATGACCTGAGCCGAAGGCAGTCGCTTAACCAACTGAGCCACCCAGGTGCCCCTATACGCTGTATTCTTACAGTAAAGTAAGCTAGAGACCAGAAAAATATTATTAAGAAAATCATAAGAGAAAATACATTTACAGTACTGTACCGTATTTATTGAAAAAAACCCACATGTAAGTGGGCCTGCACAGTTCAAACCCATGTTTTCAAGAGTCAACTGTATTTACACTTGTCTACAGCTACATCTAAGTACTTATTTAATAGACTCTTGCTTCATGCATTACATATTGATCTCTTTTTCTCTTATACAGTATAACTTGGTCATTTTCCAGATCAGTACATATAGGTGTTCCTCTTCTTTGTAGTAGACACCTAGTGTTTTCTTGAATTAATGTAGTTCCCATTTATTCATTCGTTCAACAAATATTAAGACCCTGCTCTAGGTCCTAGAGATAATGTAATGAACAAGATAGATGGCACCCTTGCTCTGATGGAGATCACACACTAGCGGGGGGCGGGGGGTGTGGGGATTAAGAAAGGACAAAAATAAACAGAGGAGCAGGTAAATGAGATAAATGTCAGAGATAACTGCTACGTGAGGAATTAAAACTGGGTGATGTGATGAGAGCAAATGGGGAAAGGGTATTTTGGATTTCTCTATATTGAATTTCTCCCTAAGTAATTAACATACAGGCTATTTACAAATCTGGCTAGAAAACAATGCTCTGATGAGCATCCTTGAAAACAGAGCTTTGTGTGCTTGTGTATTCCATCTGTAGGACAGAGTCCTAAAAATGGGATCGTTTCTCACTCAGCTCTCATTTCTACAGTTTCTCACCAGCCCCCTATGTGGGCCTTCGCTTAGAAAGCGTTTCCTCGGGATGGGTTAAGGCCCAGCTTGTCTAGAAGCAGACCTCACTCTGAGAAACAGACCACTACTCAGCTGGCCCGTGCTAAATGCAGGCCTGACGGAGTCATGGATTCAGAGCCCATCAGTTGTGGGATGGGCCTTCACGTCCCCCTCCCCATGATTTTACAGATAGATCTTGGAGAGGGGCCTGCCCAAGATCATACAAGAAATAGGACTAGAACTCAAAGTCATGCCTTCTGGCTCGTGTCCAGCATAGTGCTCATTACTCTGTGCCAAGCATTGCTTTCCACTGGGGAGATGGCTCCAGAGAAAGTTCAACTTGAGAAAAGCCAATAACTTTTCTTTCAGCAGCAAAATGGAGAGGCTAAAGCAGTGGTTCTTAACCTTGGATGCACACTGGAATCATCTAGGGAGCTTCTAAAAGTCCCAAAGCTCAGGGTCAATTAAATTAGAATCTGGGGATGGAACTCAGGCATCCATATTTTTTAAAAATCCCAGGTGATCTGAGTGTGCAGCCAATGTTGGGAACCACTGGACCAACAGAATTTTCTTTCTCTCCAGGCATTTAATCTCAGCCCCGCTGATTCGGATGGCAAAGCGGATCCCTACATTGTGGTCAAGCTTGGCCAGACAGAAATCAAAGACCGGGATAAATACATCCCCAAACAACTGAACCCAGTATTTGGAAGGTCAGTGGCCACCTGGGTCATGACATACTGTCCTGTGTGTGTTTGTTCCTGCTGTGTCTCGGGGGGGGGGGAGGGGCTGGTGCGTATGTGTGTGTGTCTGAGTGAACGTGGCAGGAAGTTAAGCTGACCTCTTGGTAATCGCCAAACTAACCTTCACCAAGCTAACCTTCATGGAGAAGAACTAAATTCTTTTGTGGCCCCTTCAGGAATTTGGTGGTACCTGGTGATTTTCATGCCCATAGTTTTCCAACAATGATCTTCTTAGATCTTAAATACAAGAAGCATCTGAACGGTCATCAGAATCAGCCTTCTGCCTTTGGACAGAGAGATTTCCTTTTTATAAACAAGCCAAGGGCAGCAACAGAGAGATTAAAAACTTATTCAAGTTCCCACAGCTCATGAGTAGGGGAGAAGGGGCCATACCTTTGGTCTTTTGTCTCCTATCAAAGGGATTTTTCCATCAGATCATTTTGCAGCTCATCTGGGGTGACCCCTGAAGCAAACAAATTGAATTGCATCCTCTGCTTGTGTTTTACGTTCCTGCAAAGTGTTTCAGCACACATTGCATTTGTTCGTGTTTGGGGGAATGAGATGTTTTCCAGTTCACAGCAACCCTACTGCCCCCATTTGTCTTCTAACAGTTTATGGCACACATTTGTATTCCCCGCTTGGATGTGTGCACCTGATTGCTGTTAACTTTGGAGTTAGATAAATGTGGGTTACATTCTGCCACATACAGGCTGTGTAACTTTATGCAGGTGGCTTAACCTCTCTGATCCCAGTTTTTCTAACAAACAATCGTGACACTTGACTCTCAGTGGCCTTTAAAAGATTAAATATACAGCACTTAGCACATTATCTACACGAGCATGTAGTTGACACTCAGAACACATCTGTTTCCTCCTTCTCCCCCCGTGATAATCATTTTAGCAATGGCTATGTCCTAACTGTAT
Source organism: Mirounga angustirostris (assembly GCF_029215605.1). Classification (NCBI taxonomy): domain Eukaryota; kingdom Metazoa; phylum Chordata; class Mammalia; order Carnivora; family Phocidae; genus Mirounga; species Mirounga angustirostris. Next base: position 16,455,179 of record NW_026991712.1, on the reverse strand, counting down.
TTAACTTCTTTTTTTCTGGAGTAGCAAGGAGCGTGAGAGGAACTCTCCATTAGCCTCATTTAAATTCATTTACACTTTTGTGATTGCTGTGGACCCTCTGACATTTGATCAGAATGAACCTCTTAACACTTTATTGCTCTGGAGGAAATGAGGCGATACATGATCTTGCCTGTTCAGATTAATGAGAATGATTAAAACAATGGTGCCAGGGAGGTTTACCCTTGCTTCCCTGACCCAGAGATGACCTTTATTATTACTTGCTGTTTATGTAACCAGCACTTCATTTTGCCAAGTGCTTTGTAGTCACTTTTTATAAGGTACTTCCAGCACAGTGCATGAATTAGACTGGTTTTATTACCCTGTTGATGGCTATGGTAAACAAAAGAAGAGGACGATGAAATATTCCCACCAGCCTCTGGCATTGTGGAGCCTCTGCCAGAAGCCCTCCATATGTAGATGCTTTCTTCAGTGTGTTTTTAATTGTTACTTGGGGATAGAATTTGCTGGCTCAATCCTGCATGTTCCAGCAGGCAAAGTAGAGGGCTCCTGTCCCTGACCTGGAGTCTGGGGAATCCCTCTTGCGACCTCACAGTATGAGGAAGTCACAGGCTCCATCCCTGATGCCTGGCACCTTGCCTGCTTTCCTTTCCTTCATAGCTTCTGACATAACTTGACACGTTTCTGTGTTTATTGGCCATCTCTCATCTTCCCATCAGAAGGTAAGCTCCCTTGGAGCAGGGATTTGGTCTAGTCCATCCAATGCTGCATCCCTAGAACCTACAACAGGGTCTCGCACAGAGCAGACAGATGCTCAGCAAGTATTTGGAGAGTGAATGAATGAATAGATGGAGGGACAACCTTCAGTCAGTTTCCAATCAGAATTAATGGGCCCCTGTCACTCTGCATCATCCTGAGGTGGTTTCCTTTGGCGTTTCCTCATTTTCTTCACAGTGCCTGGCATACAGGTATACAACGTATAATAAATGTCATATGAACAAATGAATAAATAAAAGAATGAATGAATGAACAACTTTGCTCTGAAGCATAGAGGTACTGAATGTTTCAACAAGGCTCAGTTTTACCCATTTCATATGCTTTCACTCTTTTTTAAAGTAATCTCTATGCCCAATGTGGGGCTCAAACCCACAACCCTGAGATCAAGAGTCACACACTCTGCTAAGCCAGCCAGGCGCCCCAGTGCTTTCTCTTTTCTCATCCCCCATTGTATTTAGAGGTAGTATCTCAGTGTGGAAGCCTAGTCTTTCCCTGGGTGACTGGAAGTGCAAACACGGTGAGCTGTTTCTGGTAGTTCTTTTAATGACAGTTCCAGTGAATAGTCAAGAGAGGTTAATCTGTGACACTCCGCTTGGGAAGATGGACCAAAGCAACTGGGTCTTCTGTCGCCGTTGGCAGGGTAGTTAAGCACTTAACAAGTCCTTCTTGGTGGCAGCAACCATGGGATGGCCAGCCCCAGAGACTGTGGCTGGAGGCTTCCTGGTGAGACACCTCCAGAATATCAAGCACAGTCTGGAATCTACATCTTGGCGCCCAGGCAATGCTATGACTACTGATGGAAGACATATGGATTTCTTCCCCGCACAGCCACATCTCTGGCCTATTAGAGCTGCCTCAGTCAGTTCCAGTCCATGGAGCTGCGGCATCTCTCTTGCTTTCTCTCAAGAAGGCTTCATTGGCGGGGGGGGCTGGTGTGGGAATTGTAGTTGCTGCCACTGGAGACTGAGAGCCGGGGCTGAGTGGGTCTGACCCCAAGGGCAACAGCCCAGACAGGCCATTGGACACGGAGGGAAATCATGGGCCTTCCATCCTCCCTTTCTCCCCACCTCCTCTTGGTCCCTTGCTCACAGGCCAGCCCACAGCACCTGTCCCAGGGCAGCCGGAGTTGGGAAGGGCCGGAGAACGCTGGTGTGTTTTTTATTTTCTTCTCAAGAAGACCCTTCCCTAAATGGACTCAGGATTTACTTCTTTTTTTTTTTTTCCTCTCCAAGTTTTTATTTAAAGTCCGGTGAGTTAATATACAGTGCAATATTAGTTCCAGGTGTAGAATTTAGTGATTCATCCCTTACAACACCCAGTGCTCATCCGTACAAGTGCCCTCCTTAATTATCTTCTGTAATGCTCAGCAATGCGGATAATGCATTATCCCAGGAAATCCCACGGCACTGCTTTTCAACACCTTGCGCTAGTGAGGTATCATGGAAAGAGCTCAGAACTAGGGGGGTCAGGGAACTGGTACTTACCCTAGCTTGACCTGATTTATGGTCCAGGCAAGTCACTTCTGTGCTCTGGATTTCAATTTCCTTATGTGTAAAATGAAGGGGTTGGGATATGGTGATTCCCGAGATCCCTTCCGGTTCAGGGAGACATTCATTGCTTACTCTCTGCAGGTGAAGCCAGGGCTCCAGCAAAGCAGAGGTGAAGGAGGCAGGTCTCATGGTCGAGGGGCTCAGAAGTTTGCAGAGACGGCATTGCAGTCCTGCAATTCTGTTTTCGGGATTTTCCATCTTCAAAAGCCTTTTCATGTAAAACATACTCAGCTGACACCCCAACCCCCCATGAAGCAACCAGGGAGGGGGAAGGGAATGGCAGTTTATTGGACACCAGTTGCATACCTGCAAGCTAAATGTGTGCTTTGTATAAACAATATGACAGTTAATGACCGTGCTATATTATAAAGAAGATATACTGATCCCCATTTATACCTAAGGAGGCTAAGAGGGATGGAATAACTTTCCCAAAGTTTTACACCCAAGAAGTTGCAGATTCAAATCCAAAATTGGAAATCAGTTCTGTTGGAGACCGAACCCCCAGGTGTTTCATACCCATCTTGCTGTCACCCTAGATGAAGACTGTGGGATGTGACCCACAGAAGTGGAGATCATTGGCTCCTGGAAATTGACAGCGGAATTGGAAATTGAATCTCAATGAAACATTAAATCAAATAAATATCTACTAAGTATTCACCGAGTTTAGTGAGTTCCTATGAACCGCAGGCTAGCTCAAAACAGACCGGGGAGACGTTCCCTGTGTAGCCAGATGTAGATTCCTAATGCCTTTACTTGGACCACAGGTCATTTGAGATCCAGGCCACATTCCCAAAGGACTCCCTGCTCTCCATCCTGATCTATGACCATGACCTGATTGGGACAGATGACCTCATTGGGGAGACCAGGATCGACCTGGAGAACCGTTTCTACAGTAGACACCGAGCCATCTGTGGCTTGCAGAGCCAGTATGAGATGTAAGTTATTCTCGGGGTGGGGGGGGCAGGGGGAACTGCTGCGCCAGCCAAGGCTCAGCTTGAATGTCTCAGAGGGGTTCCAGGTCAGCGGGGCTGGTGGGAGAAACTGTTCGCTGCACTGGAGGGTGGTTGGGACTGGGGAGGCAGCACGGATTTAGAACCCAGGGCAAGTTCTTCAAGAGTCAAGAGCTGAATTAACATGTTCACTCAATCGGCTGGGCCCGGTGGGCAGAGTTTCCTGGTGAAGAATGATGTTAGAAGAAGAATGATTATTTTTTTTTTTTTTTTTAAAGATTTTTATTTATTTATTCATGAGAGACAGAGAGAGAGAGAGGCAGAGGGAGAAGCAGGCTCCCAAGAGCAGAGAGCCCGACGCGGGACTCGATCCCAGGACCCTGGGATCATGACCTGAGCCGAAGGCAGACGCTCAACCATCTGAGCCACCCAGGCACCCTAGAAGAAGAATGATTAATAGTACACAAATGCCAATATCCTAGTTAATTATAACAAACACTCAGGAGGGCTTATGATATACCAGACACTGTACCTCATTCAGTTCTCTCAAAACCCATTGAGGTGTTATCCGCACCTTACAAAGAGGGAGGAATGGACCAGCTCTCACTCTTTACAATGATTTTGAATTCTGCTTCATCAGAAAAAATTTTTGAAAGATTTTATTTATGTATTTGAGAGAGAGAGCACACATGAGCAGGGGGAAAGGCAGAGGGAGGAGAAGTAGACTCCCCGCTGAGCAAGGAGCCTGATGCGGGGCTCAATCCCAGAACCCTGAGATCATGACCTAAACCCAAAGGCAGAGGCTTAGCCGACTAAGCCACCTAGGCACCCCTCTGCTTCATTTTAAAATGTAGACTACCAGCTTTATTTTTTTTAGGTGTGTTTTATCTGATATCTTAAGAAAAAATAAAAATCTTCCGAATTTCAGCCGGGAAAAATAGAAAAACACTCATTAGATTTCCATGGTGTAATTTTAGACATGCTTTTCTTGAATATAAAATAATATATATTCATTGCAGAAAATTGAGGAAATGCAGAAAGTACAAAATTATGCTCAAATTATTCCACCCAGACATAACTTGTATAAAAAATTCTTACCTATTTCCTTTTAGCATTTTTTCTATGCTGTTTTTCCCTGAAGTGGCCTCACATTAGCCATGTCATTTTGCAAGGGGCTACTTGCATCTATCCCTATATCCTAAGCATTCTGTAGTGTCATTAAGTATTTTTTGAAATCATTGTTTTCATAGCATGGAAATCCAGTTCAGGGGCGCCTGGGTGGCTCAGTCGGTTAAGCGACTGCCTTCGGCTCAGGTCATGATCCTGGAGTCCCGGGATCGAGTCCCGCATCGGGCTCCCTGCTCGGCGGGGAGTCTGCTTCTCCCTCTGACCCTCCCCCCTCTCATGTGCTCTCTCTCTCTCTCACTCAAATAAATAAATTAAATCTTTGAAAAAAAAAAAAAGAAATCCAGTTCGGTTTGGGGGACTCTTGTGAATGTATAAGCCCCATGAGGTGTTTACCTGAGAAGGTACCATTCAGAGAATGATGCGTTCTTCTCACTCTGAAGTCAGGGAAGGAAGCCACAGGTAAAGATGGTGCCTCTTCTGTTCAGAAGAATTTCCTGATGGTGGAACCACGAGGGAGCAGAATAGTTTAGCAAGGGGGTTGTAAACTTTGTTTAGTAAATTTTTAAAAATAGGTGAGAACAAACAAACAAACAAGAAAGCAACCAAAACCAAAACCAGAGCACCTATTTCTGGGGAAGCCTGTGTACGTATGGCTCTGGGCATGGCTTGGATGAACTTTTCAGGATCCTCGTGTCTTTGGCATAAGGTAGGAACACTGCTTTATAGTTATGTTTTGATTTATTTAAATACTTAAATAAGTTAAATTCTGATGAATCCTGTGTCCCAGGGAACAGAGAAATCCAAACTTGTCTTGGTCATGGCTCATAGGGAGCATTTCATTGCAACTTAATATTTTTTAACCAAACAGCTAGTGTTTAAGGGAAGAAGGGGTTGGAAAGATTTAGAAACTAAGCACCAGGAAAATCACAGATTAGAGAAACCGCACATCTAGACTCTCCACCTGTGACGTGAGTCTCCAATACGATTTTGGTGGGGGAGGAGAGGGGAAGAAAGAAGCAGAGTAATTGAAAGGCTGAGCTAAGCTTTCCTCTTAGAAGCAGTAGCAGTCAGATGGCTCTTCTGCAAGGGACAGAACAAAACTAAACAGGAACTGCATGCAAAGAAATCCAGACCACAGAAAGCAGATGGCTGACTGCCAAAGGCTAAGCGGGGCAGGGAGGCAAGGAGCAACCACTTAAAGGGTACAGGGTTTTCTTTTGGGGTGATGAACAATTTTTGGAACTAAGTAGAGGTAGTGATTATACAACATTATGAATGTATTACATGCCACTGAATTGGTCCATTTTATGTTATATGAATGTCACTTCAATTTTTGTTTTAAGGTACATTTCTTGAAAAACACACACACATACACAAAAACAACTACCGGCAAAGGATTTTTATGTCAAGCTACTCAGAAGTCTTGACTTTCATTTAAGCATGCAGATGCAGAGGAATTAACCAGAAAAGAGAGAAAACAAAACAAAAAACATTAGCCCCAAGTGTATAGAATGACAAGAAATCTAAAGGAAACCACTGATCATACTTAGGTGGTGCTTTTAACAGCTACTTTAAGTGTGTCCTCCCAGGGGAAGGCAGGCCTCACCCCATCCATCCTTTCCCCCTGTTTCTAGAGAAGGATACAACGCCTGGAGAGACACATCCAAACCCACTGAAATCCTCACAAAGCTCTGCAAAGACAACAAGCTGGATGGACCCTACTTTCATCCTGGGAAAATACAGATAGGAAATCAGGTCTTTTCTGGAAAAACAGTCTTCACGGAGGAGGACACAGGTAACTCCCCCAGTGTATCCTGCTGACGTTGCTCTTCTTTTGAAAAGCCTGCTTCTGGTGGTATTTGTGGCTGGGAGAGCAGCTATTTATTGTAAAGTAATCATGCTCCTGGTAGAAAATTTGGAAAAGAAAAGAGGATAATGAAAATCACTCAGAATCCCCAAATTCAGAGATAAGCATGCTGCTTGTTGGTGTATTTCCTTACAGTGTGTGTGTGTGTGTGTGTGTGTGACATTTTTACAGAATTGGAAGTGTACCATATATAGTATCGTATCCTGCTTTTTCTATTTCCAATAGATTATGATGATTTTCCTTTGTTCTTTGAGAGTGTCATTGACAATATTCCTTTTTATGGCTGTGTCATTTATTTACATTGTGTCTTGTTTTTTGTACATTTCTGTACAGAAGAAACATGTTTCTTATACATATTTTTGCACATTTCTGATATTTCTATAGTGTAGATCACACAAATAGGGTTGTTGTGTTGGAAGGTAGGCAGTAACCTTAAAATGAATATGATATAAAACAAATCATTGGACACATCCCAAATTACCCTACAAATGTTATACCAACAGCTCTCTTATTTCAGTACCAAGAAGCAGATTTTCCATATAAGCACATGGGACATACCAGGAAGATTCCAGAGGGGCTTTCATAAATTGAGGATGAGAAAAAAAAGCCACCTTTACTTTACTTTCATGATACAGAACAATTCTTGTAATGCCATTCCCATCCACTTGATGCAAATCAATAGGTGTAGAGTTACATATGGGCAAAACACAGGTTCAGAGCTTCTGATGCAAAGCACCCAATTAAGGACATATCACTGGATGTGTTCACAATGTTATGTTGATCCCGCCACTTTGACACCAGAATTTCTTCTCACCTTGTTATTTTGACCCCAAGAACCTCTTGAAAGTTTTTTCATGCAGAGTAATTGACATTTAAATTGTGTATTAATGACATCTTAATGAATTTCTCTTGAGAAAAATATTTTTTCACAATATACTCTATTAGGCCAATTAATTCCTTTGTCAATATTCTACATTTCATGATGAAACCATTTTTTTTGGCCACCAAAAATCTGAAATGATATTCATTTCAGTCAGTCAAGAACTGATTAAACTTTATGACAAAAGATTTAGTTCACTGATTATGTGTTCATCCCCATCAACTTCTACTGATTGTAATTATTGCTATTGGGAGATTGTGTGTGTGTGTGTGTTGTTGTGTGTGTGTGTGTGTGTGTGGCCTTTTTAAAACTGAACTCAACATCCCTATGTCAAATTTGGCCATTCTAAACTTTATCAAAAATTTTGATTTTTTTCCAGCAATTTTTGTGTTATTTTTGCAAGTACTTTTTCTGCCAGTAGTTTTTATTATGTATTGCCTTCTTTGGTAAGATGACAGATGTGAGAACCTTCCCTATGAGCAAGTATGTTAGTGGGAAGGAACAACGAGAAAAGATAAGACTTCCATGAACACATACTGTGTGGATTTTACCACCTGTTCAGGACCACCCAGATCTACTAGGCCCTCTCACACTATGGTGTTAACAAATAGTCTTATATCTCCAGGAAATATACCCTTTCCAGTACCTCAAAGCCAAGCTTGCAGTTCACAGGCTCTAGAGGAATCTGATTCAAGGGGCAAATGGAGCCACAGACTCTGAGACCTTGACTGCACTCTGGTCATCTTGTCAACCCATCTCACTTCCTGCTCTCTAAACCTCCTGTCTTTTTCCCTCCCCTCCACTCCACCCCCACTTCTTTCTATTCTCTTTTTGTCCTTTTTCTCTTTTGCAGTTTTACTCTCTCCCCGTGCCTCAGTACATTTAAATTTAACCTTTAAGGGAGTGTTTAAAAGTGCACCTGACAGCCCATCATTGTTCCATTATGGGAAAATATATCGGACAAATGTCTTTATTCTTCTTTCTTCCATGCAGATGAGACAGTAGAGTCTTACGAGCACCTGGCCCTCAGGGTTTTACAGTCATGGGAGGATATACCAGAGGTTGGGTGTAAGCTGGTTCCTGAGCACATAGAAACTCGGCCACTGTACCACAAGGATAAGCCAGGAATGGAGCAGGTAATGGCCAAGACGGTTCTGGCCCCAATAGGTGTGTTCCTTCCCAAGGAATAGGACTTTGTCCCTAAAAGTTATTCTTGTGTTCCCTATGGTAATGGTTCTCAACCAGAGACAGTTTTGCCTCCCTGCCCCAGACTTTAGCAATGCCTAGAAATATTTTTGTTTGTCTCAGGTAGGTGGGGATGCTACTGGCATCTAGTGGGTAGAAGTCAGAGATGCAACAAAACATCCTGTACGGCATAGCCAGCCTCCCACAACGGAGAATTATTCAGCCCCAAATGTCAACAATGTTGAGGCTGAGAAATTCTGCCCTCAAGTCAGAGTCGGATTTAGTGCTTTTTGCCTTTTTAATGAATTTGAGTTATCACACTCTGTTGAAAGAATGCTGATATTTGAGAAACCTCAGAATCCATCTGACATGCCCAAGACCTGTCCAAAATCTATCAGTAACCCCACAGGCCATTAGTTTTCCCAGGGAAGCAATAGATGGTGGCTTATTCTGAAGAACTGGCAAGAGGAAACTGTTTGGAAAAAATAACCAGAGATCTGGGTTAGGAATGAGAAATGAAAAGAAGATCAACTTTATTAGGAGCCTTCTTGATATGTACTTATTAATTATATGTACGTAATTAATATGTACTTATATACTAGGCCCTTTATGTAAATTATCTCAGTTAGGATGATCATAGATTTGTTTGTCCAAATGATGGCCATTTTGAGAGTAAAAGAGGCTGCTGTTAATAATTAAGCTGGTACAAGGGACACCACCAGGATTTTCCTAGACAAATAGGGGTGTGTGAGTCACCTTACCTTATTCCCTAATACAGCCTCATGGTGTACTTATTATGATCCTTGCTTTTAAGATGAAGAAATTGAAGTTCATAGAGTTTAACTAACTTGCTCAAAGTTACTCATGTGGTAAGTAGTAGAGCGGGATTTCACCCAGGCAGTTTGAGTTTCCTGTCCCAGCGCTGGACTCACTCACTGTGTCACTTGGGCAAAACACATAAGCTTGACTCCATTGGGGCAGTTTCCAATGGCCACACTGCCATCTCAGTGGTGTTGGGAGAGTGCCTTTTATCAGATGTAGAAGCCTATGATTAGTTCCTAAAATTCACTGCCAGATGTTTAAAACCTTTTGGTTATTGGTATACTTCATTTTACCATGTGGCTTTTTGGTTACAAGTGAATGTTAATATCTCTTTAGAGACTCTAGGATTGTAATCCTCCATTCATTGGTTCTTCTCTTCCCCAAAGCTAAACTCATTGCTTAAATTGTCCCTTCCCTAGGAAAGCCCTTTTATTTTCTAGCCAAAGCCCCTCCTTCCCCTAAATCCTACAGATCCTCCCTGTTCTGGTTGGGAACCCCACTTCCTTCATATAAAATCTCCCCTGACCATCCCAGGCCTTGTTGATCATTCACCTTCTTGTCTGAGCTGATGGAGTACTTAGAATGTATACCACAGAACTGAGCATTGAATCCACTGGGACTTCTCCCCACATGGGCACTCAGATCCCTTGCAGCAGGGTAAATTCTGTTGTATGGAGTCCAAAGCAATGGATGGGAGGCCTTATTCTGCCACTAATTAGCCACAGGACTCCTATCATTTCTTTGGCTGCTCTAAGCCTTGGTTTCTTTAAATGTGTAACACAGAAATATAACTGGGCTAAGCAGTTATGGAGATAAAGATGTTAAAGCACATTGGAAACAATGAAGCATGATACCTCTGACAGATAGTATTATTATCTTTTTAATCCTTAGGAGTTTATAGAAAAAGCAGTCTCTGGAGTCAACAGACAAGGATTGAATCCAGACTCTGCTACATATTGTCTGTGTAAGCATGGGCAAGTTGTTTTCTCATCTGGCAAGTAGGAATAATAACATCCATCCTTTGGGGATAGTGGGGGAATTGACATAATGTTTTGTCAAGTGCATAGTACTGTGTCTACCACATAGTAGGTGCTCAATAAGGGTTTGCTTGCCTTTCACCTGCTCTTAACATATGTTCTGACTAATTCTTAATAAAAATGTAAGTTCTGTCTTTGTCAACAAATATCCTAAGCATGTATAATATGAATAATATCCATATGATAAGATATGATATGATATATAGCTAATATCCATGACTAGTCAAGGGATCTGTTAACACCATGAATGATCAGTTGCCCATGTGATACCCCATCAAAGTTAAAGGAGATCTTCTTTTCTTGACCAGGGCCGCCTGCAGATGTGGGTGGACATGTTTCCCAAAGATATGCCTCCACCTGGACCTCCTGTTGACATTTCACCAAGGCAGCCGAAAGGGTAAGTCAGCTAGCTGCAGCCCTACCTTCAGGGGAAGAGACCGTGGTAGCCAACTAAAAGATCATGACATTTGATCAATTACAATGATTGTTGCACTGTAACTTGAGTTACATTGATCAGTTGACACCTGATAATCATATCTCACTTTCCATCTGGCCATTTACCACAAGGGTGAGTGAGAGTAACGGTAGCAGTGGTTATGGTTGAAATGCTGGCTCGTGTTATATGTAGGGGCCATTGTGCTTCAGCATTCTGCAACATTCTGGAAAATGTCAGCTAATGGAAGAAAATACTGCTCAGAGAACTTCATGTCCTTGGTGATTCCAGCTGGGACACTTGGTTTTGAAGGAACCAAGACCTTAAGGGTTGATTATTTTGAACGTAAAGTTGAAGAAGCCCACTGACGCACAGCAATACCAGAAACCCATACACACCAGCTGACTCAACTTTCAAGGTCTTCAGCCTAATGCTGCCTTCTCTTATCCCAGGTATGAATTGAGAGTAACCATCTGGAACACTGAAGATGTCATTTTAGAGGATGAGAATATCTTCACAGGACAAAAATCAAGTGATATTTACGTTAAAGGGTAAGGTCATCAACAAACTCCATGCCCCCTTTTCTTCCCCTCCTCCTCTCTTTAACCCCTAACTGAAGCTATACCTCATGGAAGGTACTCCACCCACCTCATACAGAAGGAGTCCATCTTACTCACCTTTTTAGATAAGGTCACTTCCTTTGTCAAATATTATTTTGTCATTATGCTAAGAATTATCTTATGAAAATATTTTTGTGAGAAAATTTTATTATATAAACATCTCTTTCAGTTAAATGTTGGGTACCTAAGCTTTTTGAGTGGCATTCAAAATACCTTTACACCTGAAGCAGGTAGAGAGATGTAATGTAGCTGATGAGAGATTCAGTGTTAGGAAGGTTGTAAGACTAATACAGAAGCTAAAAGTTGCACCTTACCCTTTGCTAGTTCTACTGATAGGAACGACACCAACCTAGGACTCAGGAAACTACCCTCTTCCTCCCTCCCTCTCTCCCTCCCTCCCTCCCTCCCTCCCTCCCTCCCTCCCTCTCTCTCTCTCTCTCTCTCATCTTGGCTGTGACACAAATGCTTCCTTTGAGCCCCTAGTCATGGAGACAGATGAGGTGGTAGAGAATCAGAAGCAAAAGTGATTCAAACATGTCCCCTTGGATAAAACCCATCTCAGAAGTAGTGAACTCATCTCAGCCTCCTTTTGGCATCTCTTTGCCTTCCCCAAACAAGGAAACTTCTTCTTCATTGGCTCTATTTCTAGTACGCCATTAAATCCTCTCCATTTAGCTTCCCTAATGGCCATCAGCACTGCCCACTTCCATCTTCACCACACCACCATCATAGTCTTTCCTTCCATCATTTCTTGCTGAGGCCACTGAAGTACCATGTGGGTTGGTCTGTCTGTACTCACTCTTGCCTCCTATCGCTTATTCTCTATGTTGAAACATGGGTTATCTTCTCAAAACACAATCTGATCAAATCAGATTTAATAACATCCTATTTTCTCTGGATGAAGATTCAGATCCCTAATATGTTCTAAAATATCCCATCTGACTAGATCCTCCTATCTCTCCAGGCCCATCTCATTCTTCCTTGCTTTGTGCTCTCTAGTCATGCTGAGCTTCTTTCCCTCATTGGAATGTGCACCACCACACCACAGGGCCCTTGCACATCTCTCGCTGGTGACTTCTGCCAACCTCCCCTCCATCTCTCCATCCCCTTCCCTCTGTGGCTGTAGCTCTATTAAGGCAAGGACCATCTCTGTGTGCTCCCATCACTCCTCTAGCAACTAGCTCACCCCTTGCCTCATAACAGATACCACATATATGTTGGTTGAGTGAGCACCATCTGTACTTAAATAATTGCATCCATACTCTGAGTGGTACCACTCCTCTGGGACAAGGAAGGTCTTTATCTTTCCCTGACCTGTGGGGAAGGGGTGTCTGCTTTCAGAAAGCAAGTGGTTTGGAGTTATCAGTTGAAGTTAAAAGCACCTATTTTCTCAGTAATTCACCAGGGATAAAGTACTAGAGGAAAATGTATTAATGGTAGCTTACTCTACACTGGGGATGGAGGAGGAAGACCAGATAAGAGGAAACAACATTCTATATAACTTGGGGTACCCAAAGCACCTCACAGCTCTTACCTCTTATAATTCTTCAGGGCAACACTATGAACTAGGTACTGCCATTGCTTCCATCTTCCAGATGAAACAGAGGTACAGGGGGTTTGAGACCTTCTCCAGGGCTTTCCAGTTAGTAATGGCAGAGCCAGGACTAGAATGCAGGTGGGTGCAGACAGGCTTCTACCCTCCATGCCATGATGATACAGGCCTGCTGGGCTTTTGAGGCCCAGAACCGGAGAGGAGGGAGCTGATCACAGGCCCTGATACCATGAGTCTAAACCAGGCCAATTGTGCAGGCCCACCAGGGTAGTGGGTGCAGAGGTGGGACCCTCACAGGAAGCCCCAGGGGGAGAGGAGACTCCAGTTACACTTGCCCTTCACACTTCCTGAGTCTTCCCTCTTTACTGCATGGGGCTTCAGTGCCGCTCCAGAACAACCAAAGACATCTCCCAAACCTGCCTTAGAATGAGAGTCTCACCTCTCTTTAGGATGCTTTGACTCCTATTTCTCTCTTTCAGATTCAATGGAAACTTCCATCTGAATCTAACTATATCATAATTTAAAAACTATGATCTGTGACCACATTGAAACTAGTTAATCACTCTTGATTTTACGGATGCCTGAATAATGTACTCAGGGACTCAGGGTGTGTAATTCTTTTTCTGGCTTTATTTAGGTGGATAAAGGGTCTGGAGGATGACAAGCAGGAGACCGATGTGCACTACAACTCCCTGACTGGCGAGGGGAACTTCAACTGGCGCTTCCTGTTTCCATTTCAGTATCTCCCAGCTGAGAAGCAAATGGTCATCATCAAGAGGGAGAACATCTTTTCCTTAGAGAAGATGGAGTGTAAGACACCAGCCGTGTTGGTGCTCCAGGTTTGGGATTTTGAAAGGCTGTCTTCGGATGACTTTCTGGGTAAGCTGGTGGCTTCGTAAAGTTCACATTAACGTTAAGGGCTCCGTCCCAGTTTTTGGAGAGCTTGGTTTGATTTAGCTACAAGGATAACAATTTCAGTGCTATTTATGATAGCAAAAGATTAGAAACACTCCAAATAGGCATTAGTAGGGGATTGGCTGAATAAGTTATGGCACATCCTTATGGTGGAAGATACGTTTTCAAACAGACTTAAACTCATCTTTGCTCTACCAATAAGAAGCTGTTAAATTTTGAGCTAGTTACTAGTCTCCTCTGTACCTCAGTTTCCTTCAGTTATAAAATGGGGATGGTAATGTTACATACCTGAGAGAGTGTTTGCAGCTCTAAATTTGAAGTACAGCTTCAAATCTAATATAATTAAAAATATAACTTAATTCAATATAATTAAGTATAAACTTAATATAGAATTATTACAATTAATATAATTTAATGTGATTTAGTGTAAAATTAATGTAATTTAATATAAAAATATAATTGATTGAATACATTTACAATATAATTTAAAAACACACATGGTAAGCACTCAGTAAGTGATAGTCCCACAGCCATTAAAAATATTTGAATATTTAATGAGTCGGATAGTTGTACAAGATGCATTAAGTGAAAAAAGAAGGTAGAAAAAAATCCCCTTTATGCAAAGTACATGTTTATATGTATCAGAGACAGAGAGAGTCAGAGACAGGCAAAGAAACAATGACTAACATAGGATAAAAACTAATGTGTAGAGCAGTGATCAACTTTTGGGGGATGGAATTATGGAATATTTTTCTATGAATTTCTGGTTTATGTACATGCTCTAAATGCTCACAATTAGCAAATATTCTGTAGTAGGGAAAGGTTATTAAAGAGAGAGAGATAAAATACTCTCGTACTAGTATCTTATTTTCCATAATATTCACTCATTGAAAATACTTTGTTGAGAGCCCACTAAGGTCTTGGACAGTAGCTACAAAGACAGGAAGACTTAGTCCCCTACCTGGAGGAGTTTAGTGGACTCAGAGGAAGGTGAGTTGGGGGAGGAGGTTCTCTTCGGCAGACCCACGCTAAGGCAGAGGAAAGCTCAGAGGACAGGCACATAGTCCCCAAGCACTCAGGGAGTAGACAAGATGTCCAGCAGCGACAACACCCGAAACTGAGGCTTGGAAGTTATCTACTGTAGCTGTGCCCTGTCTTCTACCTGCTACTACATTGGGTGCCTTGAGGGCGCCAAACATGTCTTGGTAATATTTGTATCCCCCAAACCTAGTACATGCTAGTGATCCAATGTGGTGCTGGTTGAACAACTAGTGAGTAAATGAATGAATGAATGAATGGTGGGTGGGTGAATGATGCATGGTGATGGATACTAAAGCCCTTCCATAACTATCAAGGGCATCTCTTCACAGGCTCCCTGGAAATGAACCTCAATAGTTTCCCCCGAGCAGCCAAGTCTGCCAAAGCCTGCGATCTCACCAAGTTTGAAAATGCAAGTGAGGAGAACAAGATCTCCATATTCCAGCAAAAGCGTGTGCGGGGCTGGTGGCCTTTTGCCAAAAGCAAGGAACTCACAGTAAGTGGCAGCTGTAGGAGACAGGGTTGGGGGGCAGACAGGGGCCATCATGCTCTTTAAGTGAATCACTTTGTAAATGTCAAGTGCCTTGAAGTGACACGGAACACTTTAAGGCAAAGCTTCTGCTGAGAGGCAAGAATTTTGAAAACTATAAATGCATTAAGCTTCTGTATTTCAGCATACTTGATTAAATAGCTATGTCAGGGTGGTTTTCTAACCTCTTAGCTTGAATTTATGCCCCTGGCATTATTTTTTTTCCCAACATTTCTTGAAATCATGCATTAAGTCTTGACTAATGTACAGTTTTAATGCAACAACCTCATCCCCTCACCCTCAAATGCAGGACTCCATTTTAAAAGTGATGCAGACTTTTAAAACTTCCTTGAGAGGGTGGCAGCAGAGAGAGCCATTTCCCCTTTTCCCCGCATTGCCAGCCTGGTCCGTGTGGCACATGCTGTGGGCGCTTAGTCCTTTCACAGATATTGGGAAGGAAGTTCTGCAGCCTTCTTAGTGCCCCTCCATAAGGGAGGGCGGATAACCCACATGACGGGCAGGGTTGAGAGAAGGGAGTTCATTGATGACCCCTTTCCATGCTGCCTCCTCCTCTTGGTAGAGAGAATGTTCTTCCTTCTGCTCCTGTGCTTAGTGGCAGAAGCATACCCGGTCGGAACCTTCTGGTCACACCTGGTTCTCTCTCGCTGCTGTAGGGGCCCAGGGTGTGTGTGGCAAGGATTCCCTTTGCACCTGCCTGGCCTGACTCCATGGCATCTAGTTTTATTATATTTTCTGGAAGGTTTTCTCTTCCTGCCATTTTCAGCTGAACCTCCAGTGGGTAAGGTTGGGTCAAGAGAATGAGGCCACAGTCCTCACGGGCTTAGCACATAACAGATGCTCAATCAGTGAATTGATTGATGAATGGGTGAATTCAGCAATGCAGTCAGCGTGGCCTCTACCCTCAACCAGCTCAGAGTCCAGTGAGAGAGACAGATGTGTCTAGTCGTGCATGCAATAGTCAGTGTATAAATGACACAGAGAAGGAAATGAGAGGAGAGAGGGACCTAATTCTCTCCGAGGATGTTGAGGAGTCAAGCAGAGTATCAGTTTTTCAAGAGCAAAGGCTCTTGAAAAGGCATTTTCTAGATGAAGAAGAGGGTGGATATCTACCTTGAGTAGAGGAACCATGGGGAGCATAGCATGGAGTCATGAAGCATCCCTGTGTGGAAGGCTGGCTGCCCACTGGTCAGAGTTGCCAGAGTGCAGCATGAGGTCAGGACATGGGGGACTGCCAAGCCCCAAAATCCAAATTCATGTCTTTTGATATAATTCCTGTTTCTATAAAATCATCAAGAGTAATTATGTATGCATGATTATGTAATGACCGTCGTCATTTATTACACTTGTATAGCCCTTTAGAGTTTGCCAAATATGTTCAGACTTCTGTTATTTCATTTGAGCCTAGTTGACTATTTTCTGTCACTTATTTCTTTCTTCATTTCATGCAACAAATATTTCTTGAGCATCTGTTAAGTGATAGGTCCTGGGAATAAAATAGGAGTAATAACAGACATGGGTCTCTGCCAGCATGGAGCTTACTCACAGTCCAGGATCAAGGACAGACACACACATGTTGAAGAGTTTGGATTTTATCCTCAGAGCAATGGGGAATCACTGAATGATCTCCAGCAGAGAGGTGAGGGGATCTGGCTCACACAGGAAAAGTAATCCCTCATTGCTTATGTGGACAATGAGTCGGAGAGGGTCACAACTGGAGAAGGAGAAGAACTGAGGCAGAACTGTAGGAAGAAAATGATAAAAATGTGCCTGAAACAAACCCAGAGAAGAGTCTCTTTTGAGAAGGACAGTTGGGCCACTGTGTCAGATGCCCCTGAGTGGTCATATAAGAAGCAGAGAAGTGTCCGGTGGATTTAGCAACATGGAGGTCACTGGTGACCTTTTGGAAAGCCTGGGTGGCTCAGTTGTTAAGCATCTGCCTTCGGCTCAGGTCATGATCCCAGGGTCCTGGGATAGAGCCCCACATTGGGCTCCCTGCCCTGCAGAAAGCCTACTTCTCCCTCTCCCACTCCCCCTGCTTGTGTTCCCTCTTTTGCTGTGTCTCTCTCTGTCAAATAAATAAATAAAATCTTAAAAAAGAAAAAAGAAAGAAAAGTAGTGTTGTAAAGGCTCATAGCAGCACTGTTCATAATAGCTCTGAAGTGGAAACATCCACATGTCCATCAACTGATAAATGGATAAACAAAAGATGTTATATCCATACAACGGAATATAATTCAGCCATAAGAAGGAATAAAGTGCTGATACAGGCTCCAACATGGATGGACCTTGAAAACATTCAAGTGAAAGAAGCCAGTCTCAAAAGACCACATACTTTTGATTCCATTGATAGGAAATGTCTAGAATAGGCAACTCCATAGAATGTAGATTGGTGGTTGCCAGGGCTGGAGGGACGGGGAATGGGGAGTGACTGCTAACCAGTACAGGACTTGTTTTTTGGAGTGATAAAAATGTTCCAGAATTAGTGCTGCTGACTGTACAACTTCGTGAATATACCAAATTCTACTTTATTGTGCACTTTCAAAGGATGAACTTCATGGTATGGGAATTATATCTCAATATTTAAAAAGCATTGTCCGGGGGAACGGTGAAGACAGACATAGACTAGCATGCACTATGGAGCAAGTGGGGAGTAAGTTAGCAGAGACAACATGTGTAAACTCTGAAAGCCTTCACAATTCCATCTTTCCCTCCTCCCCCCAAACCGCACCAGCTGTCCTCATATGCTAGTCCCCAGCCACTCCCTGTTCCTTCCCACACCCCTCCTTTTCTAGGGCCTGGTACTTCTGCCTGGAATGCCTTGATTCCCTTCTTCTCTGCGAAATCTCCTCCTCCTTAAGGATTCTGAGACTCTTTTCGGCAGTCACCTCCTCTGGGAAGCCTCCCTGATGCCCTAGGCAGGGATAGGCTTGCTTGCCTTTCTGTTTCCATTGTTCTTGTGACACTGATTTGTAATTGTCTGTATACAGCATGGTTCTGCTGTGAGTGGCTTGAGTCCAGACAGTGTGCTTTCTCTTTCTGTCCCTTTTTGGAATTTGCAGTGTCTCATGTGGTGTCTGGCACATGGTATGTGCCCAGTAAATTTTCATTGCATGAGTCAACAATTAAGACATTGACCCTACCATCAAAGATATTTTATGATTTCCTTCTCTTTTTATTCAGTGTACTGAACACTCGGGAAGGGTTCAACAAATAGTCTTTGAGAACAAACACATCAGCACACATTTCTTTTTAAGGCTAAGTGTCACAGTAGAAACCAGAGAAAAACGTGCCAAAGAAATGAGAGAGAAGACAGGTAGATTTTAATGGTGGGAGGTCCCCAGGATCCAGAAGACAGGTTGTTTGGGGACATGTGGAGAAGGGATGAAGGGGTGTTTAGGCTGAGACAGTATGTTCTCCTAGATTGCATTAAGTATTACAAAATGGTTAAGACTAAAGAATGTAGAAGCAGACAGCTTGGGTTTGAATCCTGTCCTCTCCTGACTAGCTGTGTGACATGAGGCAAGTTACTTAACCTCTCTGTGCCTCAACTTTCATTATCTATAAAATGGGGATTGATAATACATACACAATTCATGGGGTTTTAACAGATAAATGAGTTAATATACATGAAGTGTTTAGAACCAGGAAAAGAATGAAGACTACTCAAATGTGAACGGGCTGTTTATTCAGAGCGGGCTATGACAAGAGAGTCAGCCACCGTCACTCTGGTTTGGTAGAGATTCAAAGGCAGGGGAGTAGGGAAGCTTTATAATGAAAAAAAGGGAAGATTTCAGGTTCGTTCTTATTGGAGATTGTTGGCAGGCAGAGTAACTAGAAGGGGGGCATCTATGTGACTGGTTAAGGGAGAATACGGGGGCGTGGCACACAAATTAGGGAATCTGCCTCAAATAGGCAACTTGGAACCAGGCAGCCACAGAAACTGGGAGAGAGGGGTGATGGATGTTTCCATTGCAAAGAGATGGCTCCCTGGTCTTTGGGAAAGGTGGGTCCTGGGTATTAAAGACAAAGGGCCTATCTAGTATCCCAAAGGATTTATACGCATTTCAAAGAGAAACGAAAGGGCTTCCAATTACATTTTCTAAAGTGAAGGCTCTTAGAAAAAGGAGAGGGAAATCTCTTCCTTTATTTTCCACAGGAAAATTTAAGCTCCTTGTTTTTAATTTGGTTTTATCCTTACACATCCTAGAGGGAAAATGAGACTTGACTTCCTAGAGGGAAAATGAGACTTGACTTCATCCCCACCCACCCGGCAGCCCCCCACTCCCTGGTTTGGCCTGCAGCAGGAGGATGCCTCACGTCCATCCTCTTTCCCTCCAACGAAACAGTAACCACAACGAGGAAGCCAGACCGGCAGCCTTCTCTCAGGGTGGCAGTGAGTTGGATGAGCTGGGAGTCAAGTGGCGTCATGGAAAACCTCAGTCAGGGTCTGCCACCTCCTGAGGTCCTGCCATCTCCAAGGCTCAGTTTCCACGTCTGTAAAAAGAGTGGGTTGGACCGGGTGCCCCCAAGGTGCCTTTCCGGTACGGACACCCGCTGCTACCGAGCTCCCCCACCCCCCACCCCCGAAGCCAGCACTCAGGGGGTCACAGTCCTGTTCCAGGCACCAGGCAGCCAGCAGGGATTTGCTTACTGCCACTGCCACGTGCCCAGGCTTATTTTTTATTTATTTATTTTTTTATTCTTATGTTAATCCCCATACATTACATCATTAGTTTTAGATGGAGTGTTCCATGATTCATTGTTTGTGCACAACACCCAGTGCTCCATGCAGAATGTGCCCTCCTCAATACCCACCACCAGGCTAACCCATCCTCCCACCCCCCTCCCCTCTAGAACCCTGTTTGTTTTTCAGAGTCCATCGTCTCTCATGGTTCGTCTACCCCTCCGATTTCCCCCGCTTCATTCTTCCCCTCCCGCTACCTTCTTCTTCTTCTTTTTTTTTTTCTTAACATATATTGCATTATTTGTTTCAGAGGTACAGATCTGAGATTCAACAGTCTTGCACAATTCACAGCGCTTACCAGAGCACATACCCTCCCCAGTGTCTATCACCCAGTCACCCCATCCCTCCCACCCCACCCCCCACTCCAGCAACCCTCAGTTTGTTTCCTGCGATTAAGAATTCCTCATATCAGTGAGATCATATGATACATGTCTTTCTCTTTTTGACTTATTTCACTCAAGCTGCTTATCTGTACACCCAGGCAGTGCAGTTTAGACATCTGCATCACAAAGCTCCTAGTGTGGAATGTGGCCATGCTTATGGTCAGTGAAAAACAGCTCCAGGTGGGATTAGCAAAGAACAGGTACCCTTGGGACAAAAGGAATACGTATTGAACAGCTGCTTTATGAGACACATTGCAGTATGCATTTTATATGTGTTATCCTACTAAAAGCAACCTTTAAAGAAATCACTACTTTAGAAGATGAAGATCAAGAAGTTTCTTGTACAGGTGAATCCCATTAATTGACAGTTAAAGAGCCCAGCTAAGTCTCAAGAACATCAACAACTAAAATTAAAAGGGATGTTTCTGTGCTTCTGGTTTTGGGTGAAAACCCCTCGTCAGTAGCCACTGTGGGTACACGCTCATAGACCAGGCGGTAAAAGTTCAACAGCGAAGGAGACAAATTCCTGGCATCGAGAAGCTCACAGCTTAGCTGAGGAGGTGGTAGACACACAGATCATCTAAATAGTATGTGGCAAACTCAGAATCTCTAGGAGCAGAGTGGGTATTTTCATGTGAAGATTATCTTAAGACAGAGTAGGTAATATACTTTTATAGGAAATTTAAAAGACACGAGAGTATAAAAGGAAAGAAATAGCACCCACATGTGCACCACCCAAAGAAAGCTATTGCTAATGTTTTGGTTGAGCCCAGTTTATGTAGATTTTGGTTAATTTTACATGGTAGTGATCATGCCATATTAAAAATAGTGCCTTTTTTTGTTTGGCTTGGTGTTCTAACGAGCATTCCCCTATGTTATGTTATCAATGTTATTATCAACTTTTTGTATTCTCAAAATAGAAATGCCAGTTTAATCATTGTGTTTTTCCTCAACATTTATTCATTTAAAAAAGTTAAAATGTGGAGAAGTTGAAAGAATAGGACAATGATCAACCATTTATCCACCACCTAGATTCAACACCTGTTACTATTTTGCTGTACTGATTTTGTCTATATACGTGAGTATATAGTCTCTCACCTCCCCCACCCCCCACACACATACTTATTAGCCGACCATTTAAGAGTAAATTGTAGACATCCCGACACTATTCCCTATTAAAAAAAAAGTAACTTTGAAGATCCAGTTGGCTTTATTAAATAATTCATGAATAGGGCAGCATCCCATCTACCAAGTAAAGGGGAACTCCCCCAAGTTAAACAAAAGGAAGGTTTTTAAAGGCAAAGAGAGGGCATAAAGAAAGGAATTTATTAGCAAAAAATGCATTATGTGGGACAGGTGCCCTCCTTAGAGGAATGAAAGGGTGTCTATCAGTAAATTTCCAGGTTGAAATTCCATATTGGCTGACTAAAGTTTAAATTCCTGGGTGTGGCAGGGGGAGACTGCAATTAGAGTAGGTATTAAGTCTTGGATTGTTCACATGGGGTCTTAATCTAAGTAACTCCATCATGGGCCTGTGGTTTTCTTTTTAACAATTCCTGAATACTTCAGCATGCATCTCCTAAGAATATGGACATTCTTATACATAACCACAATGCCATCATCACATATAAGAAGTTGATAATGATCACCTAATCTGATATCCACACCATATTCATTTCTCTATCTACAAGAAGGATACCCTATTACTCTCAAAATGTCTTTTATAGCTGTTTCTTTTTTCAAAACAAGATTTAGTCATAGTTCATGTGTTGCTTTTGGTTGTTTTGTCTCTTTGGCCTATTTTGTTTTAGTATGGTTCCCCACCATTTTTTCCCCCATGACAATACCTATTTGATGAAACTGGCCTCACTTGTCCAGTTGTTTTCTCAGGATGTAACTTATCTTATTCTCTAGACCCTGTATTTCTTGCGAACTAGAAGTTAGGTGTAACAGCATTAGCAGGATCAGGTTAAACATTTTTGTTAAGAATACTTAAGACCTGGTACTGTTTATTTCATACTGAATTATGCCAGGAGGTACATGCCCTCAGATGGCCTCACTAATGGTGATGCTGTGTTTACTCACGTGATCGTGCTGGTGACCACGAGATCTCTTCATTGTAAAAGTACATTTTCCTCTTTGCAATTAGCAAGTAACCAGTGGGTGAGACTTTGGCACTGTGGGAAATCCCTGTCCTGCCACCACCTTTCACATAATGATGATTGTAATTAAGTATTTCATTGGTGTTGCAAAATGATTTCTCTAATCCTTTCTTCCTTCTTTACCCATTCCTTCTTTCCTTCCATCCATCCATCTCTATCCATCTATCTTTCTATTATCTAGCTATCTAACTATCTATCCACCCATCCATCCATCCCTCTATATATCCCTATCATCTATCTGTGTATCTATCATTCTTTTTTCATTTATTAGTAAGGAAGAGATTTCTCTCAACAAATGGAAATCAATTATAGTTACCACCTCCTCAAAAAAAAAAAAAAAGACAGGATAAATGTTTAATTCTATCAATTACCACACTGTAGAATCAAGAATTGGTACAAGAGGTACCTCCAAGGGTGGTAAATGAGATTTTTTTTTCTCTTGCATTATTCCCAGTATCACTATGGACTTCTGGATTTAAAAATATTTTTTCTAGCTCTATTCACTGAAAGGACCTAGAAGTAAAATCACCAAGTAGCAAGAAGACTCCTAGCATCTGGATCCTGGTTTCTAAGTACCGATCTCTACTGAAAGAACCGGGCAGGCATATTTGGCTGACTCCAGGTCTAGGACAGGTAGAACACAAGATGGGCCTGGGACATATCATTGTGACAAATAGGACAATTTGAAAATCTGACAGAATAATGACTGTGCTTTGCATATTAAGCTTTTTCTGAGTTTTGAATTATTTCCTTAATTTATCTGCCCAGAAATGGCATGTCTCAGTCCAGAGTATGACCGTATAAGGTAATAGACACACTTACGTGGACATTATATGTATGCATGCATATATGTGTGTATGTATACGTGTGTGTCCCTCTTCCTAAGAGACTTTGCCAGGACACATCCCCACCATTAATGTGTGAGAATGCCTTATACCAGCGAGAGTTGTTTTAATAAGCAATAATTATCACTGAAGAAGGCATATCTGACCTAAAGCACCCGCATCCCTCCCCAGGGCATCCACTCTCTGGGCTCAGTGAAGTTCGAAGCCCATAAATAACACACTCAGTGCAACAAATCCAGTCTTTTCAGGACCTTTCCTGGTCATTTTCTTCCATCCATAGATGTCAGTAGGTTAATAGATAGTCTCTCAAACTGTCCATTTATCTTTCCTAACTCTGATTTAAAATTACATTTGGAGGATATTATTAGTGTAAGACCTCGACTTGGTGCTTGGTTGAATACTGATGATTAAAATAAAACTGGGAACACTCTGTGTGGGGAGATATAGAATGAGGAGTGGTATTTATCCAAATATGTCAATAAACCCTTTCCTCCTGGGGCCTGTGTGATAGAAAAATGCTTTGTGGCGACTCAAGCAGGACAGTGAAATGGGGGGTGAGGCCCTTCATGGTAATAACCAATGACATGGTAATAACCGTGTCTAGGGCGGAATTCATTTCTCATGCTCTGCTTCCCATTTCTTTGCATTGTCTTCCCTGGGTGTTTTCTATATGGGCAGATGTTTCCTATCGAATTATGTGTTTCCATCCATGAAATAGTGTTGAAGGTAGCAACTATAATCTCTTTAAGAGTTTACTGTTTACCAGGCACTAGGTTGAGCACTGTATATATGTTATTTCATTTATTTGTCAAAGCAAATCTGTGGGGTACATGCTATTAACACCTCCAGGACAGTGAGACTGAAGCAGGTAACACAGCCAAAGCCACACTGCTAGTAAGTGGTAGAGCCCAGTTTCAAATGCAGATCTGTCTGCACCAAATCCTATTCACTCAACTCTTACACTATGCTATGCTACGTGGTAATAATCCTTAAACTACCCAAGGTCATCCGTTAGATGGAAGCCAGAAACATATCATAAAGCCATGTTATAAGGGCCATGGCAAGGATAATGGAGCTTCTCTTGATCATTTCAAAAACACATTTCCTCACTGTTAAATATATACCTTGCTTCTTTTCTTCCACAAAGAAGGGCCTCTTGGGCACAGTTAATAGCAGGGGATGGGGTTTGGTGTCATAGTATCTTGGTGCAAATCCTGGTTTTGTAACACAAGTTAGCAAACATCATCAAGCCCTTGGTTTCCTTAGCTGTAAAATGGGAATAAGAATGTCTACTTTGCCAGTTGTCAGAAGGTTGAAATGGAATGACGTATGTGTGAAGCACCATGCAAATTCTATAGCACTGTGACTGAGCTTATTAGCAAGCAGTGGACAGCAAAGAGGCAGCTGTGATCCCCTTACTCTGGTCCTAACTTACCCACTGTTGATTATTGTCCTCTCTTCCAAACATTCGGGAGCCCAGCAATTGGTTAGCAACTCTTAAGCTGACTCTCTTTCAAACACAGAGGATTTAGATGAGGCTCCTAGCACGATGGACTCTGAGAAACAAACTGAGGGTTCTAGAGGGGAGGGGGGTGGGAGGATGGGTTAGCCTGGTGATGGGTATTGAGGAGGGCACATTCTGCATGGAGCACTGGGTGTTATGCACAAACAATGAATCATGGAACACTTCATCTAAAATTAATGATGTAATGTATGGGGATTAACATAAGAATTAAAAAAAAAAAAAGATGAGGCTCCTAGCGTATAAATATACTGCTCAGTAGAGCTTAGGTCACCTCTGGAAGACCTCTGGGAATCAGCCCTTTTTGCTTATTGGAAACCCTTCTGCCTTGAGTTGTAGGCTGGCCTCTTGGGTTTCTTCCAGCCCTCAAGCTTTACAGGGTCTCCTGCCTTTCATGAAACCTAGAAGTAGAGCCAGAAGTTGCCTTAAAGCACATCTGGCCATTTGACAGGTATGGAATCTGAGGCGCAAGAAGACAAATGCCTTCAAGTGGTAATTATGATGACAAGGCAATCATCTCATGTTAGGGTTAGGAAGGTCCTTGCAAATCTTCTAGTCCAACTATCTGGAAAATGCATGAATAAGTTGGGAGGCAGCCCACTATCATGGAAAGAGCATGAGCTTTGGCATCATACGGCCCTCAGGTCAAGTTCTAGTTGGTTGGCTTATTGCCTGTGTGACCTTGGGAAAGTTATTTGACCTCCACTGCTTCATTTGTCCATTGATAAAAAGGAGACCTACCTTGCTTGTTGCTGTGATTTTTTTGACAGATGAATTGAAGGAACATAGGCAAAGTGGGCATTCAATAAAGCATCGCAATTATAGTTAGAGTAATAGTACTATGACTCCACTGTTGATAGAGGTGGAGTGGAGTGGAGTGACTAGATGGGACAGAAACTTTGTATTCCTTCTTTCCTGGTTTTCAAATATTCCCCGAGTACCTATATATGCAAGTCATTACCTATAGGGCAAGATTTGTCAATAGGAAGGAGAGACTATATATATACATGTTTTTAAGGAATATTTCTGGATCGTAGGACATGTAATGTGTTCTGAGTTGGGCCAGGGTTGTAGTCTAAAGAATGGATGAGACCCCCTAGATTTGAACTCATGACTTCACTTGTAATATGCCCACTGCATTTCTTTACCAATTCAGACAACCATGCCACTGCCTCTTGTCTCTGGCTTCAACCCCACTCTAGATACATGACTCCTCTCTAATTTCTCCCATGATTAAATTTTCATGGTTGCCAGCAACCATCCTGGCTGCTAAGAAGTCCTAGCTTTTGGTGGGGGTGGGGGGAATAGGTAAGTTAACACAGGCTCACTGGTTCATCAGAAACTTTAATATTTTTACTGGGGTAGGAAATCAGGTTATGCCCCAACCACATGTAATTCCAAAATGATAATCATGGGTCTAAAATATTTCCATGATGCTCTAGTCCCCCTCCAGTTCTGTGTCCCTCCTATTACCTTGAATCTCAATCCACAAAACCAAAAAAGCAGAGAGAAGGTCTTCTTCACCGAGAACTGGAGCTCCAGGAGATCAAGGATCCTATTTTTCTTAATCATTAAGTCCCCAGTGTCTAGAACAGTACCTGGCATACAGAGGGTCCCTAAAAGTAGTGAATGACTGAACGAACAAGAAAGAGCGACCCTTACCTTCTGCAGCCATCCTGTCTCACCCTTTGACAACCCAAGACTTACATCAGTGCTAATAACGCACAGAGCTCTGAAGAAGCACATGACACAATTTTCAAACCAGAAAGGCTGCTTCTTATTGAAGGAGAAGGAAAGAGAAAGTGCAAGAAGAGAAGGATAATTCTGAAACCATGTGTGGAGACAATAGAAACAATGAAGGGTGACAGAAAAGCCATTTGGCAAATGTAGGGCGCCACCCACCAATTTCCTCTGGAGAACCATTGGCAGAGAAGAAAGACTGTAGCTGATTCAAAAGGGTTCTGTCACTCAGGGAATTCGTCCCCTTTCCAACTGCTATTGAGTTTCTATAATCAGATATTGATTGAACGATTATAAGTGAAGGAACACAGGCAGCCAAGGATATGTGTGTCTGTGTGTACAGGTGGGACTTCTCCTTTCACAAAACTCAACAGCGACGTCATTTC
This sequence comes from Mirounga angustirostris, assembly GCF_029215605.1. Classification (NCBI taxonomy): domain Eukaryota; kingdom Metazoa; phylum Chordata; class Mammalia; order Carnivora; family Phocidae; genus Mirounga; species Mirounga angustirostris. The sequence goes on along the minus strand of NW_026991712.1, from coordinate 16,428,096 downwards.
AGAGCTTTTACTGTTCATCATACAAATGGCTTCTCCCAGAACCAAAAAGATAACATTTTTTTCTCAAAATAGAGCAGCAGGATAGTCAAAATACTTCCTGGCGTTCCCCCACGCTGGATACTTCTAGAAGGTTGGCATTGCTCCCAGCAGTTCTTTGTGACTAGAAACTGAAATGTTTGTCTTTGTGCAGGGCAAGGTTGAAGCCGAGTTCCACTTAGTGACAGCAGAGGAAGCAGAGAAAAACCCTGTCGGAAAAGCCCGGAAGGAGCCAGAGCCCCTGGCCAAGCCCAAGTGAGTGGGGTTGGGGGTAAGAGCATGGGAAAGGCCCTTTGTAGTCCCCAAAGCAGGGGACTGGGCATTTCTCTAGAGGGCCCCTCTGGGAGGACTGAGCCACGAGGAGGCAGCCAACAGGTGCTGTCCAATCCAGCTAGCTTTTTATTGCTAAAATTGAGAAATATTCTAAAAACAAGATAGACCGTTTGGAAAATGGAGAGGGTACTTTTCTGTAATACTGACGCATAAGCATTTCTAGAATAATTCCGTATATTTTTTCTACTCTTTTTATGTGAATATGAATGCCACATGAATCTTTTTCTACTTGTTTTTGAATCAGGCATACACAATTGTCTTAATGTTTCATTTATCCTGTGCTGCAAAGTTTTGCTTTGTTGCCATAGTGGTCAGAATTAGAATTTTTTAATGCCTGTGGAATATTCCATACATTTGGTGCCCATAATTGACTTGGTCATCACCCCGTAATTGGATATTTAATTTACTTCTCCCTTTTTCCATTATTGTAATATGATGAAAATATTTCCCTTTTATAAATTATTACTTTAAAATAAATTCCCGGAAGTAGAATTACTAGAAGTGTTGCCCTGTTCAATTTAATCCATGGTTACATATCAATTAAAAAGTAAACATATGTGGATATGAAATATGTATAAAAATTACTCTTTCAAATCGTATTTCTCCTATTCTTCCTGAGATCTCCAGTGTCTCAAGATGAGTGATCCCTTCTCTGTACTTACTTTTCATCTATCATAGTGTTAGAAACATAATGGATACTTACTTATTCATTAATTAAAAATTATTTGCTGAGCTCCTGCAATGTGTACCTACTTAAAAAAAAAAAAACCAACACTTTGAAGAACATCGAAGAAATCTAAGACATAGGTTCTATCTTCTAAGAGCTTCCAATCTGTTTAGGGAGAACACAGACTCATAAAAGAGTTAACAGAGTATAGAAGACCAATATGTTAGGTCCAAAAAGGAGCTAAAGTCAAGTGATAGATGAGATAGGAATTTGGAAGGAGGGGGATCTTTATGGACCATGGTGGTCAAGGAGGACCTCATGGAAGAGGTGGCGTTTGGGGAGCTGATCAGGGTTGGACGGATGGAGTCAGACTTTCTCCAGACCAAGCTTTAAAATGATGCAGGAATCATCACCCAGAATGTTGGATTGCTCCTGCTTCAAGGCAACATGGACTTCTCCCATTCCCAGGCAACTCCTTGTGGACCTCTAGAAAGCAGGAGTCAGAAATACTTCCTGAGGTCTGGAGAATCCCATGTGTTGACATCATGGCCCCTTTCCTGATTTTTCTCTTGCTTCCCTTGTAGCCGCCCAGACACCTCCTTCTCCTGGTTTGTGAGCCCCTTCAAATGCCTATACCACTTCATCTGGAAGAATTACAAAAAATACATCATCATCGGTTTCATTCTGATCATCCTCATCATCTTCCTGGTCCTCTTCATCTATACCTTGCCTGGAGCCATTAGCCAAAAGATCGTCAGGGGCTCCTAGAGAAGCATGGAGGACCGGGCCCCTCCTGTTCCACTAATCCTCTCTTCTTCCTCATCTCTAATATGGAAGAGCATTTGCTCTGTGTAGGCACTGTGTTGGGTGCTAAGAGGATGAACACAAAGGGCCCAAGAACCAGTCCCTTTGTCTAAGGACAGATCAGCTCTTCTTGGAGGAAATGGGAAAGGAGCCTCCCCTCCCTGCTCCAACCCCTGCCACCACCTTTCAAACTCACAAGCTTTAAGCCATGTTTTCACCCATGGACAGCATGAAATGATGACTCCTTTGCCTCAGAGTAATCAATGGTGACCTCAGATTGATTTAGGTGAATGTTTTCTTTATGTAATTGGTTTTATTCTTAGAAGTCTAATTCTGGGTCTGAGATTTATTGGAAGTGCTTTCTTTTAAATAAAAATTTTACAGCAAATAAACTGAAAGCATTTTTAGCAAATTACTAGACATTCAACCTGTCCCATATATCTTAACCTTGTTTAATCCTTACAGTTTATAGAACACATTCACTTATTCAGGCTGTGAAACTGTCTTGGAGAAAACTTTTTATCACCTAAAATACTTTGTTGTTGAAATTCCCATCTAGAGATGAGATGTTGCTGGTTTTCCATCAAAGTCAACACTTATAGAACATGTTCAATAGAAGTAATGAGTTCTGGGGCAATCCACTGGGATTGATGCTCTATGGCAATTTCTAAGTGGGAATTTTATAAATATGAAATATTATTTTGTGTATGTGTTTTGGGGGGGTGTACCTCCATAATACCAGTAGGAATTCTCTTTAGCCAGATATATAAGCCCCACCAAATATGGTGTTCCCATAGACCATGCTATGAATGACCATGGTTGGCACTATTCAGCACTTAGTCTTACCACCATATGTAGTAGGTACTATCATGACTCTCAAGCATGCATTATTTTCAAAAGTAGTCCCAGAAATAATATCCTATGTACTTGTCAGGTGGGGTCAAGTTTTTTTTTTGTTTTTTTTTTTTTAAAGAAAACCTTTGATTTTCTACACTGTCTAGATCTGCCACCCCACCTAAAGCAGGGAGTGGAAATGAGCAGCTAGTGTTCTCAGTTAAAATAAGGAAACAAAGGAATTAGAGTGTTTGGCCTCATACACAAATAAATATGGCAACCATTTCTTCTTCCAAGCATGAGGGGCCATTTGGCAGCATTGAGGAGGCTGGATTGGGAATCTCCTCTCAACACCAGAAGCACCTGGGCTACTGTTTTCTTTATATCTTCTTGCACATATGTAACTCTTCTAAAATGAAGGATATTTACTTCCACATGGAAAGTCATTCTAGAATATTCCTGGTTGATCAAAATAAGATTGAAGCATGGGCTGTGTGATTTTAGACTTAGTGTTGTTCATTGAATTCTGGCCCTAGGTGCTCACTGCCTAGTAACTATAATGCCCTATTTTCCTGAAGTGATGAAAAATAGAGCATTTATGGCATTGGTGATGTTTCCTGGTGGTATTAGTTACATAAACTGTGCTTTTCCTTGCTGTGGAATCACACGGGCACCAGAAATCGTGGAGTGAAAAATACTTGAGGACATGGAATGCATACATTGAATACATTGTAAGTGAAAAAAAAACCAAACATACAAGTTAGAAAACTGTATGTACAGCATGATATAAAAAGAAAACATGTATACATGCATAGAGATAAAGCCTGGGAGAATATGCCAAAAGGTGAATAGTGATTATCTTTAGGTAGTGGTATCTTTTTTTTTTCTTCTTGTTTTTCTATTTTTCCTAGAACTTCTAAAATAAATATGTATTATTTTTAATGTAAAAATTCAGTAAATAAATATAGATTTAAGTGTGTTCATTTAAAAATATTTATTGAGTGTCTCTTATGTGCTGGGCAGAGGGATGCAGGAGAGACAAGACAAACGTAGCCCCTTCTCCATTGATTTTACATTCTGGTAGCTCCTCAAGGTCTGCTTTATCTTCAAATTATGGGGCATCCAAGAAGAGCACTGAGCAAGGGATGGGTTTCATGGATGAGGTTTAAGAGAAAGGACAACATACGTCAGTGGTGTCATTCAAAAGGAAAAGAACACCATTATTTTAGGTTAGAATTAGAAATAAGGTATACTTTCTGCTACATTTTGGACAGTAAAATGATGTTAACTTTTGACAAAATAATGCACATTGTTCAAATTCACCAAAAAAAAAAAAAAGCTAAAAATTGAAAATCCTTCAAAGTTAAATAGAATTCATCAACTTGGCTTTGATGCCAAAAGATGTCCAAACACTGAAAAGCCTTTAGCAGAAGTATTTGAAACACTTTCAGATCAGATGGCATCATAAGAAATGTGTGAGAAGAAGTGGCAAGCAAGGATAATTTTGGAATCAGCTATGTCTGCTGTTCTATATATAGGTTATCACTTATGGCCTGTCCTGCATGTAAAGAAATAAATAAAATAATATTCTAGGCTTAATTTTGCAGCCCTGGCCCTAAAGACATTACAGATTAAAAATTTTAAAAATTAAAAAGCAAACAACCCATTTCCCAAGAAGTTGCCACGAGTCCCTACTTATGGTCTTAAAAAAGACTAAATTTATTCATTTGACAGATTAGAGTTTTCTTTCAGCTTAAATCTGTTTCACAGCAGTTCTATTTATTTATTTTCCACAGTATTTGAATCCTTTTCTCCAAACTAAGCAAAACAAAATCAATACCAGCGACACCACCACCACCAAACAACCCACAGGAGGCTATCCAATTCTGTGTTTCCAGTAGTTGAAACATTTGGTACCTTCCTTGCTCTTTCCCTTAAGACACACATAAGTGGAAATTACAGGATTGACTTCACAGCTGGGGCTAGTTGGTATTTATTCATTTAAAAGATAATTATTGAGCTCCATCCTTGTTCCTGGTGCTGTGATCAACAGTGGGTACACAAAAGTACACCATCATATAAAGTAAGTCTCTGCTCTAGTGGAGCATAGAGTTTGGTGGAGAGAAGACACTGATGAAATAATCACACACATGGATAATTACCGACTGAGGGACTGAACAGGGACAAAGTATTGGGAATGGAAAGAGCATCTCATGGAGGGCCCCCACTCAGTCTGGCAGTCAGGAGGACCTCCTGGGGAAGGAATGGCTGGAGGGGGAAGAAGAATAATGAAGATAGGAAGAAGAGTACTCCAGACAGCGAAGATAGCATGTGCAAAGGCCCTGAGGTGGCAGGGAGTGAGGCACATGAAGGAGTCTGAAAGAGGTTGGGTATTATAGTGAGAGACAGAGGGTGCTGAGGTGGAGTGGGAAAGTCATGTAAGGGTCACATCCTTAAGAGTCTGGGTCTTTGTTTTAAAAGCAATGGATGACAAAGGATTTTTAAGCAGTGGAGAGGCACGATTAGATTTTTATTCCACGTGGAGAGTAGATTGGAGGTACTATAGTCCTCCTCACAAGACAGAATGGTTGTTTTCACTCAGTAATGATGGCAGAGGAGGGAAGTGGAGGGATCAGAGATTATCTCTTTAAAGCTCCAGGTGGTCTACTGGGGAATTTGGAGTCTAGTATTGACTCTGCATCATGCAAATTGTGTGACCTAAGGCAGATAACTTTCCATCTCTGAGCTATATTTTCCTTGTTTGTCATATAATGGCATTTGTATATGTGGTGATGAAAAGTCCATGGCATATTCTGGTGCAAAATTAACGTGTTAGTGGATCTGTTCTGTAGAGAGTTTGAAGGGATGGACTGACCTCAGAGCCAGATTGTGAGGGTCTTTGAATGCCATGCCAGAAAGTTGAACTTTATGCAGCACAAAATGGGGTCCCCTGGGAGGGTTTGAGCAGAGAACTGAAAAGAACAGTTCTGTGTATTAGAGAAGTTGTTCTGTCTATATATAGCGCATGATGGATTGATAAGGATGAGATCCAGGGGCAGGGGGATGCCTTAGGAAACAGTGGCTAAAACCCTGGAGGGAGATAAGAACCCACGCCAGAGCCAAGGCCATGGGGCTGGAGAGGAAGAGCCAGGTTCCAGTGTGTGGGTGAGGTTCCCTCCCCACTGCCCAGGCACCTGCCAGAGAGGACAGGGAAGTCTGAATCCTAGCCGCATTATTTCTATCTGGGCAGTTCGCTTAACCTCTGAGTCCCAATTTTCTCACCTGATACAAAGGAATTACTACTATTTGACGAGAATGGTGAAGATTACAGGAAAGGCATGTAAAATGTTTCACATGTGCCTGGCATGAAGCCGGTTTTCAAAGGTTAGCAGCTCATGGCACAAGCATTTCTATGGGCAGAATCAAGAGGACGTGGAGGCTAATTGGATAAGAGAAGTGATGAGGGAAGAGGATCAGGCTTAGGCTTTAGAAATGTTCTGGCACATGGACTAAGACACTTTTCAGCCAGTGATACTGCTGAGTGTATGTGTCCCATTGCCGCTGTAACCGATTACAACAAACTCTGCGGATTGAATTGATCATAGAGGCCAGAAGCCCACCACGGAGCTCACTGAACAAATAAATATCAAGGCGTTGGCAGAGCTGCCTTCCCTCCTGGAGGCTCTGGGGGAACATCTGTCTCCTTGCCTCCTCCAGCTTTTAGAGGCTGCCTGCATTCCTTGGCTCGTGGCTCCTTCCTCCACCTTCAAAGCAGCAATGTTATTTCTCTCTGTGCCTTTCTTCCATAGTCATGCCCCCCCCCCCCCCAAATATAACTGGACAAGTTCTTGCCTTTAAGGATGCATGAGATTACATTGGCCTCACCCAGGTAATCCAGGAAGATCTCCCCATCTCAAGGTCCTTAACCACATCCACACAGACACTTTCACCTTGTAAAGTAACATGCACAGATCCTGGGGATGAGGACGTGGACATTGTTTTGGGAGCGGGAGGCCTCACACAGGCATTGTGATTCGGCCCAATTTGGAAGCCCATTTAGCAGAGCTTTGAAAGCCAGGATGATTACTGTGCATGAAAGAAGGAGGCTCCACAAACACTTTTCTCTCTGGAACAAGATTTTCCCATTTGTTATTCAGCCTCTCAAGTGACAAGTGTCTCAGGAGAAAGGAAGGACCACGCTCCATCCTTCCCCGACTCCTTAAAATCCTCTCGAGCACAGCAGATGAGGCACATTCAGAGCTGGTAAGGGAAGGACACCCAGTCCTCCCCCACCTCTGCCCCCAGGAGTTTCCAGACCAGCCCCTAAAGTTCAGCTTTCCTTTAAGGGAGCACGAGCTCCTCCCAAATCAAGAGAGAACACATGTCTCTGCTCTCCCTCATTCAGAAAGGGCCATTTGAGAAAAGAGCACTCTATTTTTCTCTGCATCTTAGCAGGAGAAAGAAAATGGGCTTTGGAGGCTGAGATGGTGGCATGAAGCCTGAGCATAGACAATAGCTGTGTGACCTTGACCGGGTTACTCAACAACTCTGAACCTCTCTGATTTATAAGGTGAAGATGACGTCCATCTTGTAGGATTGTGGGAGTCTGGGCGTGCGGGCTGGTGGCTGATGGCTCTCTACTGCGGATGGAGGGAGAGGAACATTTTTTAAGTGTCTAGTATTGTCTTCTATATCATAGTATCCAAATGAATGATCACTTACTATCTGAGTAACAAACAATTAAAGCTCGCTGAATGCTATTATAGATTACAAAGTAATACATCTATTTCCTCGCTCATTCTCCCAAAGGTCCCACTGTGCAGACAAGAAAACAGCTCTAGGGGCTTCCAAGATGTCCAAGCTCCTTTGTAGCAGATCTAAATTCCAAGCGCTTCCCCCCACCTCCTGCCCCTCTGCTCGGTGCTTTCCTGGAGGGGCTGCCTAATGATTGACTTAAGGTGGGTGAGCCTGCCCCCAGTCAGAATATTCCCTGATGATTTTTTTAAGGTTCATCCATGCCCTGGGGGTTCAACCACAACCCCCCAAATATTTACACAACATCATGGATGCAGGTTGGAGTCTCTTCTCCTGTTTACCTGAAGCACTGCGTTTGATGATGGTAAGAGAATGTAAAGGCAGTTCTCGTTCATGCTACACCCGATCTTTTTGATGTTCTTTTCTCATCTTGCCACTTCTTGTGGTGAGGATCCCCACACCCACAGTGCAGAAAACAATGCAGACATTTAACTGAGCTCTTTCTAAGTCAGGCATAGGACTTAGATTTGGAAGTTAGGGTTGTAAAGAAACAGGCAGGGTAGAAACTGCTAGCTGCATACCCAATATCCATTTTCTCCTTCCTTCTTGGTAGCAGAAGACAAACTGTAGGAGGGCAGCAATGTGCTGAGCTCAAGCAGCACGTCTGTCCATGTCTTGCTATTGGGGGTAGCAGAAACTTTGTGAGCATAGCTCCGTGGGTAGGGCTTACAGGAAATCTCACTAAAGGGAGTTGTTTCAGCTGACAGACCCTTTGCACCTTTTCTTCCTCCTTCATCGCCCCTGAACTGTGGGTGTGATGGTTGGAGCTCCATCAGTTATCTTGGATCTTGAGGCAACCTTGACTATGGAAGCCGCCATAAGTAGTGGGGCAGAAAGATAAAAGGGGCACAGATCCCTGCTAATTGTGGAGTCACCAAACCAGTCCTGCAGGGACTATCTCCAGACTTTTCTACATGAAAGCAAAACAAACCTGTATCTTTCTAAAGCCACAGTTATTTGGGAGTGGTAGTTGTTGCTTTCATTGTTAGATGCAGCTGAACAAATCCTAATTGATACAGAGACCCTTTTCTGGACCTTACAGAATTGGCAACAGTTTATTCCAGTAGCTTATCTGAATTTCTTCACCTCTGGCCAGTGAGGGACCGGGCATCACTAGTCCCTTTGTGAAGACATATTATCTTCCTTCAAGTTGGAGCTGAAACCCAGGGAGAACTTCATGCCTTGAGGCACCTCTGCATTTGAGAACCAAATCAGTTAGAATTTCCAAGTGAAAGTTCTCTCTTTTCCTTCCTGAGCTTCTCTGAAGTCTCACCTTTTATTTATTTTTATTTTTTTAAAAGATTTTATTTATTTGACAGAGAGAGAGAGACAGCGAGAGAGGGAACACAAGCAGGGGGAGTGGGAGAGGGAGAAGCAGGCTTCCCGCTGAGCAGGGAGCCCAATGCGGGGCTCGATCCCAGGACCCTGGGATCATGACCTGAGCCGACGGCAGATGCTTAACGACTGAGCCACCCAGGTGCCCCAAATCTCACCTTTTAAAAAAATTTACTTATTTCTAACTTTAGCAAATCATACATAACATAAAATTTACCATTTTAACCATTTCTAAGTGCACAGTTGTGTGGTATTAAGTATATTCACATTGTTCTACAACCATCACCGTCCTCGATCTTCAGAACATCTTTCATCTTGCAAAACTAAAACTCTGTCCCCATTACCGACGGCTTCCCATGCCCCCTCCCCTGCCCCTGGCAACCACAGTTCTGCTCTCTGTCTCTATGAGTTTGACGACTCTGAGTATGGCATGTGGGTGGAATCATACGGTATTTGCCTTTTGTGACTGGCTTATTTCACTTAGTCTAATGTCTGCAAGGTTCATCTGTGTTGTGGCTTTTGTCAGGATTTCCTTCCTCTGTAAGGCTGAATAATATTCCATTGTATGTGTGCACCACCTTTTGTTTATTCATTCACGGACACTCAGATTGCTTTCACCTTTGAGCTATTATAATTGCTGCTATAAGTGAGTGTACAAATATCTCTTTGAGACTTCTTCTTCTTCGAGACCATACTTTCAATTTTTGGAGGGGGTGGGGATAGACTCAGTAGTGGAACTGCTGGATCATATAGTGCTGCTATGTTTAATTTTTTGAGGAATTACCCTACTGTTTTCCGTAATGACGGTCCCGTTTTATGCTCCCACCAGCTGTGCACAAAGGCTCTAATATCTCCATATCCTCAACAGTACTTGTTACTTTTCTAGGGTTTTTTTCCTTCATAATCACCATCCTAGTGGGTGTGAAGTGATAGCTCACAGTTTTGATTTGCATTTCCTTAATGATTAGTGATGTTGAATATCTTGTTGTTGCAGGCAGGCCCGGTCCGAGGACCCAGAGTGGGGGACCCAGAGCGAGGGTCCTTGGTTCCACACAGGACAGAAATCAAACACAAGCCAGAGAAAGTGAAAGCAGAGTTTACTGAGTAGCGTGAGTGACAGAAAATAGCAGACGGAATGTCTGGGAGACTCGGAAAGGAAAGGAGAATGAGTCTCGTCATCGCTTGGGGTTAGGGGCTTATGCTGGAAAGGAGTCAGGGAACGTGTTCCTTCAGGAATCCAAGGTAGGGTGCACTGAAATGTGAGTGGAAGGTGAGTAACAGGTGTGATTTCAGAAATCACTGAAGGTAGGGGGTGCTGATGACAGTGTCTGCCAAGGTTTGTTCAAAGCTAATGACCTGGAAACAGGTTTGGGATCCAGCTCTTCGTAGATGTGATCAGGTGCTTGGGGGCCTAGGAGAAACTCAGAGAATGATCAACCCTCTTGCCTCCCCATTGGAGTGAGAACATAGCTTCTTTGGTTTTTACTCCAAGGTAAATATAGGATGTGAGTAAATGGGGGCTTGCAGAGAAACTGCAGAGACAGAGCCTTTCTAACCTGGGGTCCCTCTGGCTTCTCCACCTCATTTTCATATGCTTATTGGTCGTCTGTGGATCTTCTCTGGAGAAACGTCTGCTCACGTCCTGTGCTCGTTTTTTTGTTTGTTCGTTTTGTTTTTTTATTATGTTATGTTAATCACCATACATTACATCATTAGTTTCTGATGTAGTGCTCCATGATTCATTGTTTGCGTATAACACCCAGTGCTCCATGCAGCACGTGCCTTCTTTAATACCCATCACCAGGCTAACCCATCCTCCCACCCCCGTCCCCTCTAGAACCCTCGGTTTGTTTTTCAGAGTCCACAGTCTCTTATGGTTCATCTCCTGTTTGGCTTCTGTTGTTGTTGGGTTTTCCAAGTTCTCTATGCATTCTGGGTATTAATCCTTCATCAGATGCATGGTTTGCAAATATTTTCTCTCATTCTGCGGCTTGCCTTTTCACTGTTGGTGGTGTCCTTTGCTACACAGTTTTTAACATTTTGATGGAGTCCAACTTGCCTTGATTTTCTTTTTTTTTTTTTAAGATTTTATTTATTTATTTGAGAGAGGGAGCACAAGCAGGGAGAGAGGGAGAAGCAGACTTCCCGCTGAGCAGGGAGCCCGATGCAGGGCCCAATCCCAGGACCTTGGGATCATGACCTGAGCCAAAAGTAAACATTTAACTGACAGCCACCCAGGTGCCCCCAGCTTACCTTGTTTTTCTTTTGTGGCCTATGTCTTTGGTGTCATATCCAAGAAATCATGATCGTATCCAGTGTCCTGAAGCTTTTCCTCTGCATTCCCTTCTAGTTTTATAGTTGCAGCTCTTATATTTAGGGCTCTGGTACATGTGGAGTTAATTTTTGTATTTGGTGTTAGGTAAGGGACTAGTGTCGTTCTTTTGTGTGTGGATGTCCAGTTTCCCCAGCACCGTGTGTTGAAAACCTCACCTGGTAAATGTTTTCCCGTACTTCCTTCATACATACCAATCTTAGTAGTTGCTCTTACTGTAGCCAGTGTGCTAGATATTTTCATAATCTTCTTGAGTCCCTGTGATGACTCCAAGAAGAGTCTACGGTCAGCATAGGCTAGAATATATTATAGTAATGCACACACCCTCCAGATCTCAGAGTTTTATCTGAATAGTTTCTCTCACTCACAGACTTGGCTTTGGGTCCGAGCAATACCCCACATGTTGGCCCAGGATTCCATATGGACCCTTCCATATCAATGTTAATTCCACAACTTCTGGGTCCAGGAAAATAGAGTAATGAGACTCCAACATTGACTAGTAAATGCTTCTTCCTCTTGGAAATAGCACAGGATACTTCCACTCATGGCTCATTGGCCAAAACAAGTCACGTGGACACACCCAACTTCAAGAGAGCAGAGAACTACAATCCCCCCGGGTGCTCAGTAGAGGAGAACCCGATAATGGTGAGTCATAGTAACGCTTTCTACATGTGGGTATGATTACTCCCAATTCACAGATCAGAAATTGGGGTGTCATGGCTAATTACCAGGCAGTTTTCTCTTTGGCTTTAAAACCATCTTCTCTTCCTGTTCCCAGCACTGTAGCTATTACAATAGAATGTACTGGATATAGACTATTTTCTTGCTAGGGAATTATCCAATTTTCTGCCTGCACCAGTCTTTGGGATGTTTATGATGATTTAAGGAAACTGCTCGCTAACTGTAAGCCAACTGATTTTCAATAAAGCAACAAGTTTCAGATTGTGGTGAATCATTTCTATGGCTTTCTTGAGCTCCTTCATCAGAATCACTTAGGGCTCCTAAGAGTCCACCCGTGGCTTTTAGGAGACACCCAGGGGCCCTTTTCTTCCTCTGCCATTCAGGAAGCTCGGCTGGATCAGTCAGGATCCATGCACATATACACAGCAGTGGTGGCCACGAAGTAGAAGTAAATTTGCATCGATGCCAATGTTCAATGCACTAATGTCAGTTTTAAAAATAAGTCTTAGGAGTCCATGACCCTCATCCCCTCCACCCCTTCCCTCCTGCAACCACCAGGTTGTTCTCTGTATTTATGAGGCTGTTTCTGTCTTTGTTCTTCTTTCTTCTGTTCTGTTTTTCAGATTCCACATATATGTGAAATTGAACTCATTTCACTTAGCATAATACCCTCTAGGTCCGTCCCCACGGTCATGAAATAGCTGAAGGGGATTAAAAGATATAAATCTCTAGTTACAAAATAAATAAGTCACAGAAATGAAAAGTACGGCATAGAGAGTATCGTGAATACTATTGTAATAACATTGTATGGTGACAGATAGTAACTATACTCCTTGTGGTAGACACTGAGTAATGTATAGAACTGTTGGATCACTATGTTGTACGCATGAAACTAACAGAAGTTGTATGTCAACTGTACTTCCAAAAAGAAACAAAACAAAACAAAAAAACCATCAAGAGGTACGTGATGCTCAGCGCCTCCCCACCGGGGGCGAGGGCTGTTCCTTTCTTTCTGCCAAGCCCCAGTGTATTTTACTTACCTCTCCTATGACCCACATGCATATTCTCTGGCTCTAGAATCAGTATGTCCTTGTCACCATGCCGTTTTTATCCCTGCAGACTGAATTTCCTCAGGTCCTATCAACTGATGGGTAGAAAGGGGATTGCAGTCATAGTAATTACCCCAAAGTCACAACTCTCTTGATCCAATGTAATCTATAGGAACCCGACTTCCTAAAAAAGTCTTGTTCCCTCACTCAGCCCCAGAACCTTTTAAATAAAACCTTCACCCAGGCCTAGGACAGTTCACCCACCATATTTCACCTCTAGCTACAGGGGCAGGATCAGATAAGTGGGCAGAGACTGGGGTGGCCATGTGACAAGTGTTGGCCAATGATGGATATTAATAAGTGGCTGGAGCCTGAGGCACAGCTTGTTTCCTTTATCCTGTCCCCCGATCCCATCTTGGAATGTAAATGTGATACCTGGAGGTACAGCAGCCATTTCTTCACATGAGGTCTGAAGCCGAGGCCACTGACGTGAAAACGCATCAAGAAGCCTTAGCGCCGCACTGCTCCCCTTCAGACTCCCCTGCTTCCAGGGGAGAGAACAACCCCTAACCTGTTAGGTTTTCTGTAGTTTGCAGTCATAGCAATCCTAACTGATACAGAATGGCGAGGCACATGTCTCCAAAACTACAGATGATATTCAATTGCTTTTAAGGGAAAACATACCCATTTGAGTCAAAATGGTAGAAGAAGGGCAGGGCAAGAGGCAGGGACTGGCCAGATTCAGGAGCAGAGTCAGCACAGGAGTCCACAAAAAGATAGACCATGGTGGCCCACGTTGAAGAGCAATCCCTCTCCCTGTCCCCACCACCAGTACCGCTCACATAGAAGCTGAGGCCCGGGCAGGGGCGGGAGCGGGAGAGAAAAGAACACTTCATAAAAATTCAGGAATTCAGTGACTTGGTCATTTGGTAAATTGGCTTTTAGTAAATTAGCTTTCAGAGAATTGATTTTCAGCAAAGGGACTTAATGCCTGTGTTTTCAGCTAGAACGACTGTCATTCCCAGGGCTATGGCTGGGCTGAGAGGCATGAGGCCCTCCCCCCACCGACTGTGTGCTCTGGACGGGCCTAGCCCAGGGCGGCTCGGTCCCACAGCCCTCCAGGGCTCTCAGTCCAGCAGCTCCTTTCCCTCCCTGCCCTCTCTGGAGCGTTCAGGCATCAGCCCCGGGGTGGGGCACAGAGGCAAACCCCCTGGGGAGCCCTGGGCTTCACTCACACCCAGCCTCCCCTCGGAAGACTAGAGTTTTTGATGCTGGTCAAGCTCTTGATGTCTGCCCTTCCTCATCCAGTGTTTGTTCTCTCCCAGGAGCCTCCTAAGTTCTCTTAGGAAGAACCCTGTGCAGGTGCGAGCCATGACTTTCCAGACAGGCCTCATAGGACTGACCCCTAGCTGAGGCTCGAGCTGAGAATACAAATCCCAAGTTCCCCAGGCGTGTCTTGCATGTCAGGTCAGTAGGTCAGTAGACACTTGTCCAATAAATGACTATAATAATTACTGCCCTCTATGGAGGGTCTACCGTGTGCTTTGCACTGTGCCAGATTCTTCATTTACATATACCTCAGTTCCCTGAGGCTAACAGTGTGCCCTCCTTCTAGAAAAACCAGGAATAAGGGAAATAAAATTGACTTTCAAGAACTACACTAGGAGACTATCCACTGGAGGTAACTGGTCAGTGTGAGAAGCAGGTCAGCCTCAGCTAAGCTTAGAAATAGGTGGGATCTCTGGGCTGAAAAATAATAAAGTCAATCTTTACCCAGGGCATGGTAGAATGTGGTCATAATCACCTGCTGTTGTTTTTATCTGCTCAGGATCCCTTGCTTTGGGGGGAACCATCTCTTTCCCACCTTCAGTCCAAGGGGTTTTAGGTGGAGATAAATTTACCTCCCTTCCCTCAGACATGTATTCCGACTCAGCCTGTGAGTGTTCCAGCCCAAGGGCACAGCAATTCAGTGAGTCATTCAGGGTTGTTCATGTGACCCAAGCCACGTGAATAACAGTCATTCCTGAGACTATCACTGCCCCTCACTCTTTTGTGTGTGGTGGGAGGAAAATTTATGGTAAGTGCCTGCCTGAGGATAACATCAGCCCAGAAGAAAGCATCTCAGAGAAGAGAGAGAAAGAGGGAGAGAAAAGCAAACTGGATCCAGCCATGCCTGAAGCACATACCTACCCCTGAGCTTCCCAGTTACTTTAGCCAATATATTTT
Source organism: Mirounga angustirostris (assembly GCF_029215605.1). Taxonomy (NCBI): domain Eukaryota; kingdom Metazoa; phylum Chordata; class Mammalia; order Carnivora; family Phocidae; genus Mirounga; species Mirounga angustirostris. The sequence continues at coordinate 16,412,984 of NW_026991712.1, read as the reverse complement.
GTGTTAAGCTAGTTTGAGTTGGATAGATCTAACACCTGGTCTGAGTACCCAGAGAGCTCTTCAGGGAGATGACTTGTTCACTGACTTCACGTATTCTGGTCCCACTGGCAAAGTCACTTGTATGCTTAATAGATATGCATAGAACCTCTGATCCACCATCTCCCAGGTTCCTCAGCTAGATAAATGCAACTGCCGTGGACACATCTGCCAAAATCCTGAGAGCTGTCATTGATTCTACTCTTTCCCATACCCTCCAAGTTCCATTGATCAGTGCCTGTCAATATGGGGTAGACCCCCAAAATATCGACATCCTTCTAGTCTTCTCCAGTTCTTCTGCCACCATCGTGGCTGGCCTAACTGCTGCAAAAACCTCTCACCTGGTGTCCCTGTGGCAGCCAGGGTGATCTTCTAAACGTGGAGACCAGGTTGTATTGTGGCCCTGCTTCCAAAGGTTCAGTTACTGCTCACTGCCCTGAGGAGAAAGGTTCAGCTCTGTAGCCTGGCTCATGAGCTCTGTACACTCTGGCCCTGCAGCTTCGGTGATCTCCCCTGGCCCCTCGTGCCCCTGCTCATCTGCTTAGGCTCCCCTGCTTCCTTCGTGTTCCCTGAACTTGCCCAGGGTCCTGCAGCCCCAGGGCCTTTGCCCCTGCAAGTCTGTCCTCCTGGGATATTTGTCTCCTGGCTCCCCCATGCCTGGCTCATTCTCATTTCTCTGGTCTCAGCTCCTGTGTCATGTCTCTCCTCAGAGAGACTCTTTGGCTTCCTTGCTTTGGACTCAAGTCTCCCTCGAGGGAACAGCAGCTCCAGGAGGGTAAATGTTACCCCGCCCCCACAGTCTCTACACCAGTGTCTGGCATTGTGTGAGTCAGTTCCAGCTCCACCACAAATACCACAGACCGGGCAAGCTAACAGGCATTAATTTTCTCGCAGTTCTAGAAGCTGGACCCCTGAGAGCACAATGTCAGCAGGCCGGCAGGGCTGATTTCTTCTGAGGCTGCTCTCCTTGGCTTGCAGATGGCTGTCTCTTCCCTGTGTCCTCATGTGGTCTTCCCTCTGCTTCCATCGGTGTCCTAATCTCCTCCTAAATACACAGGTCACATTGGATGAGGGCCACCCTAATGGCCTCATATTAATTTAATTACCTCTTGAAAGGCTCTATCTCCAAATACAGTCCCACTCTCAGGTCCTGGGAGTTAGGACTTCAACATATGAATAAAAGTCGGCCCTCAGACATACTTATTACATTAGCACAACGTCTGCCTTCTCTGCTTTATACTTGCTCCGGTAATCTCCTGTTGGAGATTTGGCTTCCCGAGCGACTTGTTGATCCTACTAATGGGAAAGTTCTAGTCCATGTGACAGATCTATTTCTCACTATAAACGAATACATCAGAATTCTGGTGTTTGCCTCGGTCTACCGTGCACTTTAATCAGCATCGGACAGTCTGCAAGGCCTCTTTACTAATCCGGCACTGACGACGACACCCCAGCCTTCCAAACCAACACTCAGGTCCTGGGATGCAGTGGATGAGAGTGACACCACTGGTGTGGCCTTCCCTGGCTTCAGCCCCACGCCCCCTCCCCGGATTTCTCCTATTTTACAGATGGTCGGAGAGGTCAGGTAAATTGTACAGTCACCCAGCTAGTCAGTCGTGCTAGAATCCAAATTCACACCTGGTCTTCTCTGGCCGCAAAGCTCCTGTGTTGTCATGGTTCTGCAGTTCTTGCTTCTGCAAATGAATATGCAAAAACAGGTCGCAACTGACCACCCAGTTCCCCCGGGGTCACTGATGTCATTCCTCAAAACACTGGCTGCTTTGGAAACAAGAGAGCGGAGATGGCCACGGTGAGCAGCCTGACAGAATCAAGGAGCAGGGGCGTTGTGGAAGGGTCTGGTGGGGCTTCACCTGCAGTCCCCCTCCTCACATCTGGAACCTGAGCCACAGGGCCCTGGCCTGGGCAGCTGTTTTTGGGCACTTTCCCCAGGCCTGGATCTTGTCAGCCAGGGATTCCAGAAAAGACTGCATAAAGAGCAAGTGAATGTCAGGACTATGTCCTCCATAGGGTCAAATCCTTCCAAAGCAGCTCTTCCCACTTCCCCAGGCCTCCAGCTCCATGGCTAGCCCAGGCTTCTGTCTCCTCCCACGTTTCGTCTCACTTTGCTGTTTTGCCTCATAGCCCTGCCGGGACTGGACCCTGTCCCTGTGCCCGTGAGGAGGGGCCAGGCAGCCCAGGGATGAAGAACCAGCCTGAGCGTTGACATCACAGAAATCTGATCTAAATCCAGATTTAAGCACTTGCCTTCCTTGTGAGATGTAAGATGGGGACAATAGTCCCAATCGTGCAGCCAGTTACGAAGATAAATGTGATAAGAAAGTCAAATTCTTGGCATAGTGTGAGCACTCAATAAAAGAATATTAAAACCTAAACCTGTGGCTGAGGTTCCTCAGCTAGTGCAGAGCTCAGCCAGGATTTGGATCCTGAACTTCCAGGCTTCAAAACCCCTGCTCTTTCTCCCGTGCCTCCCTCCTCCCCAGGAGGCTGACCACGCTGTCCCTCCTGCGTGGCACTGGTGGGAACACAGAGACAGGGGAGGTAGAACTGCTCTCTGCATTGTAGAAAAGCAAGGAAAATGTCAGTGGTTCTGCCTCTCACAGGCTGGCTCCACATCCGTCCTCCCTTTGGGACCTGTCTCTTAACCCACGACGTCTCCAGTGGGAGGAAATTGCCAGCAAACCTACTGCTCTGTCCCTCGACACCTTCCTCCTCTGGACCAGGGGATGGTTGCCTTGGGAACCAAGCGATTTCCTTGCTGTCTGCCCTGAAGACAGGCATGCCGAGAAAGCCACCAGAGGTGGGCTTCTGCCGGATTATTTGGTGCCAGGGCTATTGGCTTGAGTGGTCTAAGACACCTGCTGCTTGGGCAGAAACCAGGAGGTGTGGGGGCGGGAGGGAAGACTCGTAGAAATGTGGGTAAGGACCAAAACTGAAGTCAGGAAGATCATCCAGCGGAACCCTGAATCTGAAGGGTTCCCAGACAGAAAAGGAGATGAGAGGATGGAATGTGGGGAGACCAGAAAGAGGAAGAAGGGTCGAAGTGTAGGGTGGGAGTCAGAATCCAGGGAAATCACTACTACTTGGAAAATGTCAGTGTGAAGGCTCTGAGCGGAGGGTGGGAACCCTGGGTATAGGCAGAAGGAGCTGTCAAGATACTGACCCTATCCAGATTGGCAGGTTCAATCCATCCCTGCCCTTTGTCTCACAACCCTGAGAGAAGGACCTTTGGGATGGATCAGTTTTGCTTGTTTTGTTTTTTTTTTTAAGATTTTATTTATTTGACAGAGAGAGACACAGTGAGAGGGGGATCATAAGCAGGGGGAGTGGGAGAGGAAGAAGCAGGCTTCCCGCGGAGCAGGGAGCCCGATGCGGGGCTCGATCCCAGGACCCTGGGACCATGACCTGAGCCGAAGGCAGACGCTTAACGACTGAGCCACCCAGGCGCCCCAGAATCAAAGTAGTCTTAAGATGGAGGGGACTTTACAAGGTACTGGTCTAACCCCCTCGCTTTACAGTTATAAAAGCTGTCTCTTCCCACGCAGGCACCCCTTGCTTGTTTTTTATAACTTTATTTTTTAGAGCAATTTTATGTTCATAGCACAATCGAGTGGGAAATAGAGTTCTCATGTACCCCTGACTCCACACATGAACAGCCTCCCCTAAGATCAACACCCCCAATCACATTTATTACAACCAACGAACCCTCACTGACATATCAGTATTACTCAGAGTCCTTAGGGTACAGTAGGGTTTGTTCTTGGTGTTGTACATTCTACAGGTTTGGACAAATATATAGTGACCTGTCTCCATCATTGTAGTATCATATGGAATAGCTTCAGGGCCCTGAAAACCCTCTGTGCTCCACTAGTCATCCTGTAGAGCCACTGTTTGTTTTTTACCATCTCCATGATGTTGCCTTTTCCAGAATATCATATGGCTGTAATTACATAGTATGTAAACTTTTCAGCCTTTCCTTTCATTTAGCAACATGTTTTTAAGGTTCCTCCATGTCTTTTCATTGCTTAATAGCTCATTTCTTTTTTTTTTTTTAAGATTTTATTTATTTATTTGAGAGAGAGAGAATGAGAGAGAGCACATGAGAGGGGGGAGGGTCAGAGGGAGAAGCAGACTCCCTGCCGAACAGGGAGCCCGATGCGGGACTCGATCCTGGGACTCCAGGATCATGACCTGAGCCGAAGGCAGTCGCTTAACCGACTGAGCCACCCAGGGGCCCAATAGCTCGTTTCTTTTTAGCACTGAATAATATTCCATTATCTGGATGTACCACAATTTATTTAACCATTCACCTACTAAAGGACATCTTGGTTGCTTCCAAGCTTTGGCAATTACAAATAAAGCTCTATAAATATCTGTGTGTAGGTTTTTGTATGGACAGGAGCAAATACCAAGGAACATGATTGCTGAATCATATGGTAAGGGTATGTTTAGTTTTGTAAAAAAACTGCCAGAAGTGAGTCAACTTTGATGGTAAGAGTTGCTCAGACATGAAGGAGCTCTGCAAAAGGCAGTGAGAAAGAGTAGGGTAGAGGGAGGAGGTGGAACCAGAGATGCAAAAGAAGGGCAGGTAGAAGGCAAAGACAGGAAAGGTTGACACACCTGCTTCACGGCTGCCAAGGCTGGGTCTAGTTGGAGACTTCACCTTTGCTTGACCTTGATTCAGCCTTCACTGAGCCAGAACTGCCAACTCGAGTTACACCTGCCCGTAGGAAATTCACCAACTGGTTGTAAGAATCACAAATCATTAATCTAATTCATGGCTTTTCCAACTGGCTTCCTCTATAAAGAAAAATATTTCTCATAATTCCCATTTCACGATGAACAAAACACCCTGTTCACACTCAGGAATACCAGCTGTGGGTAATAATACAATGAGCCAAATTATGCTAAAGCCCCTCCTAGCATCCACACCAAAAACCCTGGACTTTTCCTTACTTTAAAGGGGTCTCTCTGTCAAAGCACTGGTGTGTTGGAGATTGGGACTATAAATTAGTCATTTGCCTTCCTTCCGGGCTATAGCCAGTTGACAGTAGACACAAGGAGCCAAACAGACCAAAGAATCAGTTTTATCAATGGCAGCAATGTCCCCTTAACTTGCTTTCGGTCATGGTCACCATCCCCTGCCCCTGCCCTGCATGGAAGGTCTGTGGGCCAGCAGAGCAGGATGAACTTATTAACCAGTCCGCCACTTTGCTTTAAGTTCTGCTAAGGAAGATGGAGAATGATGAGATCATGAGGCTCACTGTGCCTGGGCACAGATCCAACAAGAAACAAGAGCCCTGCCATGAATGAGCAGTGGCTTGAACACATTAACCTTGCCCAACAGAGCAATGGGCTGCTGAGTGTCAGCCTCTCACCAGCTCTCCGGTGGATGAGTCAGCGCTCTTCCTTTCTGCTACTGGGGTGGGAGAGATAAATCCACCATCCCGATTTGCCTGGGACCGAAGCATTGCCATGATGTGGGATTTTTAATGCTAAAACCTGGAAGTCCCTGGCAAATTGGGACCAGTCGGTCCCCTTCTATCCTCCTCAAGCCTTAGCACGTGTGTTGTCTCTACGGAGGGACAACAATGTGGAGAGAGGAAGAAGAGGGTTTCTCCCTACAGTGGCTCCAGCAGCCCCTCCAGGCTGATGAGAACCGGGGTCATTAGTGGATTGGTATGCGTGTGGGGATGAAATTTGGGATGTAAATACAACACCCCCTTACCGGCACTGCTCTCTGTGTGGTAAGACTGAGGGTGATTTTTATGTTCTTTATGCTTTTCTATTTTTTCCAAACTTTCTGCAATAACCATTGGTAGCATGGGAATCAGAAAAAAGAACTAAATTATTGTTAAGCAATAGGAATAAAAAGAGAAAGCCAGTAATTTAAATTGATCAAAAGTTACATTGATCAACTGGAACAGAACAATGAGTAGGGAAAATGGGAAATGTGTTCCAAATTTACCCTGGATGATCTTAGATTATCCAGTGGTCGTATCACAATTTTTAGGAGGTATCTGCTCCTCTACTCGCCCCTTCACAATCATAATCAACTATAAGTACGGGATTCTCCCAAAACACAAACTGTATTACCCTATTCCTCTCCAAATACCTTCTCTGAACTGAAACTGTGATTCAACGTTATGCTCTCTGTTTAAACAGCATTTCCCACCTTGTAAGCAAGCATGGCTGAAGATACAAATTTATTCTATTACCAGCCTAACTGAGAGGAAAATCTGAAGAGGTGAATTTTTGGTCTCAATTCAGCTCCTTCCTGAATGTATGGCCTTACACGTCCCCAAGACTCGCGTTCTTCATCCAAAGAGTGTGGCTGGGAGGCACTTTTCTCCCAAGCTTCAGTGCCCCTGGAGGGCTCCATCAAAATCAGTGAGCACGGAACTGTTCTATACCCTGCAGAATATTGTCCAAAGATTCACAACTACGTATCAAGGGATTGACCTTTTTGCCTTAGGAACCAGGAAACATAGAAACCAATTCAAATGGAAAATAAAACCATTCAGTCATTCGTTCATTCATTTATCCAAACAGCATTTCCTAATCACCTCTGTACTTAGAACTGGAGACCCAAAGATGGATAAGTTCATCTCTAACCAGGGACCGAATCTGGGAAGTATAGTATTCAGTGTTCTGCAAGCTCCCAGACCACCTTCCACCCACTCCTCTTAGTTCTGGCCTCTGTGACCATAATGAGACCCTAATGGGACCATAAGGAGACAAATCTCATTGAAAAGCAAGCTTCCAACCATTTCTCCACTGGTGACTGATAGAAACTCTTGTTTTTCTCTCCTTTTACCCAAAGGGAAAGATAAACACTTTAAAAATGATGAAAGTCCTTTGGTCAGGAGCCTGGACTCAGACCTAGAAAAACCAGACAGTAAACACTTAAATTAGCAGAGAGAAAAGATCTTCCCTAAAGAGCTTCCACGGGGCATGCACCGGGGAGGCTGAAAATAAACCCTTTGAAAAACAGAACAGGTGGGTCTCAGCCCCTTCATGACAGTTGATTGCAAACTCTATTTCAAGCTCTATCTTGGAGCAAAGAAGTAATTAAACACACAAAGGCAGACGAACTCAGACAGAGGAACGCCCACTCCCAGAGGACTGGGGCTGAGGGAAGACAAGGATGGCTTGCTTTCCCTGGAAGAGAACTGCTTCACAGGTAGGCAACACCCCATGTAATATGGTGGCTGCTGGAAGCCACCCAGTTCCCCAAATACCAGGTCCCACTCCATCCTGCCTTATGGGTATCTGGAACTCCACCTCATTGTAACTGCATCCTCTTAGGTTAAGATAGTGTCCCTGTTACACAACCCACACCAGGTGTTGGTAAAAGTGGGCAAAATCAGGCCAGTCAAGTTCTAGGTATTTGTAGGAAGAAAGGAGGTAGTTGTGAGCTGTTCAGAATGGAGAAGCTTTCTCCAGGATGCCTATAAAGAAAATGCTCAAGTCTGGAGGTTCTCAAACTTCCAGTGTGCCTCAGAACTGCCTGGAAGGCTTGTTAAAACCGATTGTTCCCCCATCCCCATGTATACTTGGCGCAATGAAGAATTCCATGTTCAAAGGCGCATACCCTTGACACTTTGAGGCTGATGCTCTAATGTCTGCTGGGATCTGATGTGGCTGAGATTTCTTTTCCTTTAGTATGCTGTTCCATAATTTTACTTTTTTATTTTTATTAATTCTCTGTGATTGTGGCTATTTTTAAAATTTTTTTTTATTATTTCTATGTCTTTTGAAATGAGGGCATTTTTTTTTTCCATGCTCAATCTATCAACTTGAGTGAGAAGTCTGAGCACGTGTTCTCAATCCTTTCCAATTCCAGGAAGCCGGCCCCAGAACATCTCCAAAAGCCCAGAGATCAATTTGTAAAACTCACATCACTCATTTTTAGAGAAACAGTTACCATTTCTGTTATCTCTCTGTATTCAGGAAGCATCGTGTATATATGGCTTGTCTAGATGCTTCCTTATTCCCTTGGCTCAATTTAATGTTTATTTATTTATTTATTTAGCATTTTTAAAATAATTTTTCTATTATGTTATGTTAGTCACCGTACATTACATCATTAGTTTTCGATGTAGTGATCCATGATTCGTTGTTTGCGTATAACACCCAGTGGTCCACTCAATACGTGCCCTCCTTAATACCCACCACCAGGCTAGCCCATCCCCCCCCCCTCTAAAAAGAAGAAAAGAAGGGGAAACGAAGCCACTTGTTCTGGTTCTGATCTGAGGTGAATCATAGTGTATATTTCCCGCTCCTCAACCCTGCTGCAGCATATGCACCCCAGGAAAATCAAATCCATAGCTTACCAGCTAGTCTGTCCCTCCATGGGAGCAGGTTGTCAGTGTCATCCCAACTGTACCCTTTGTACCTAGCACAGTGCCTGACATAGAGGGCCACGTTGCTCCATCAACTGAGTGAATAACCAGAAGGAGTAAGCGGGAGGTATGTGACGCAAGCTATATCTTGCTTGAGAAAACTGGGGGTCAGAGTCACAGCCAGGCACCAGAGTTGGGACTAGAACCCCAAATTTCTGACATTAACCCAATTCAACACATCCCAGGAGAAACAACACAACTCTGTTGATGATTTATTGACTGGACATTTCTCCAAAATGTGTCTTATTCATCTGTGTGCTCATATGAACCCATAAAAGATACTCAATAAGATAGATGCTTGTTCGATTATGATGATGAAATGAATTAATACAATTAAGCTAAGTATTCACTTGTTTCCTAATACTTTTGCGCTTATAGAACATCCTAGAATTGAGTAACAGCATTAAGAACCCTCTCCCCAGAAAAATGCATACCTGTACATGCACACAAACACACGACATTTTGCATCAATTTCGAAAGGTTCCCCAGAGCCCCTAAAGTTGAGTTAGACCTAAAAAATCCCTTTCAAAATCTTGAAACATTAGGGCTTAGAAGGGGCTTACAGATGATTGATTTCAGTGTCCTCACTTCACAGACACAGAACTGAAGACTAGAGATAAGGAGTTACTGGTAGATTGACTTCAGAGTGCCTACCGGGAACGAGTGGGGTGTCAGCTGTGTGGAAGTGCCCCTGGGAGCTAGCTGGGGAAAGAGCGATACCACTTCCCTCACCTTCCTGAGCTTCCTGGAGGCAGAAGTGACCTATCCCAAGCTTCATAGCTAGTTAGGAGAAGCCCTGAGACCAAAATTTCTAGCCCATTGCCCTTTCCATGACCAGTACTGCCCCACAGAGGCTCTTGTGTTTTCCTCTTCATTTTCTTTTTCTAAAAAATATTCTATTTATTTATTTATTTATTTATTTATTTATTTATTTATTTAAGAGAGAGCTTGAGCAGGGTTGGGGGGAGGGGCAGAGGGCCGAGGGAGAAGGAGAGAGAGAATCGCAAGCAGACTCCCTGCTGAGGGCAGGGCTGGATGCCAGGACCCTGAGACCCTGAGCCGAAATCAAGAGTCAGACCTTGATTCAACCAATCTGCGACTCTACCGAAAAAGAGGAGGAGGAAAAAAGTGGAGGAGGAAGGGGAAGAGGAGGAGCCACCCAGGGGCCCTTCCTCTTCTTTTTCTTTTAATTGAGGTCTAATTGATACACCATATTGTATTAGTTTCAGGGGTATAATAGAATGGTTCAGTATTTGTATATATCGGGGGGGGTGATCCCCATGAAGTCTAGTTAACATCCATCACCATACATAATTACAAAGTTCTTTTTTTTTTTTCCTGTGATGAGAACTTGTAAGATGTGCTCTCTTAGCAACAGCAGAGCCCCTTCCAACCTCTCCTTCCACCCTCCCAGCCTGCTGTTGTCCCCTCCTTCCCTCTGGGCTACCTTCTCATTGACTGCTTTCTCCTATGAAATTCTTCTTCTTCTTCTTTTTTTAATTAAAAAGGAATAAAAATTTCAGCCCATAAAGTGATACATAGTTAGCATAGGATGATTGAAACCAAAAATTACTTGTGTATGTCCAGTGTGAGGTTCCCCAACCAAACTATTTAAAACTCAACCAATTAATCAATTAACCATGAATGTCCCTCCTTCTGACACTAGGAAAATAACAACATAAATATAACAAGTGGATGGGACAAAAGAAAAGGTGACATTTAAAATTGTGTCCTGAAATGTCACAAGAGGCTTGAGTAAATCTTTATTATGCTAAAATAAATGAAAATAAAAATAAATGGAAGCTACCAAGTCACAGAGAATTTAGGGCCAATATCTGGCCAAGCCAAAGGAAGTGAGGTCAGGAAATGGAGCTCCTTCACTACTCAGTTCAACTGTCAATTCCAAAAATAAAAGCTGTGCCTAAGAGGCTGAGTAGAGATTTTGGGATTCTCATAGGACTAGAGGGAAATAAAATGGCATTCACAGTGCTTTAAAAAGGAGGGGCTTTGAAAAACATGCAAGGCTTTTCATTGGACAAGGGGAAGGGCTGCCCCCTGGGAGTCACATTAAATGGGAAATAGAATATCCCTCCCAAGGACAGAGGCTTCTCAATCATCTCAACCTCTGATTTGTTAACGTGATCTGCCCTCAGTTTAGATCAGTTTAGGAAAGTTCTAACTGAGGAACAACAAACAAATGTGACAAAGAGAAAACAAATAGGGGCGCCTGGGTGGCTCAGTTGTTAAGCGTCTGCCTTTGGCTCAGGTCACGATCCCAGGGTCCTGGGATCCAGCCCCGCATCAGGCTCCCTGCTCGGCGGGAAGCCTGCTTCTCCCTCTCCCACTCTCCCTGCTTGTGTTCCCTCTCTCGCTGTCTCTCTGTCAAAAAATAAATAAAATCTTTTTTTTAAAAAAAAGAGAAAACAAATAGCAAAATGTCAGACTTAAATGAAGCCATATAAATAATTATATTCAATAAAAATGGACTGAATACTGCAAGTTCTAAAAGCAAGATCCTATGTACTGTCTATAAGAGTAGGACACTTAACTGATTGCACCACCCAGGTGTCCCAGGATGTTTTTTATTCTTAAAATGTATATGTCAAAGTTGAAGTTTTATATATATAATATATATGTATATATATAAAATTTCAACTGACATGCAAATTTTTTTCTATTTTGTTTTATTTTTTTAATTCAAGTATAATTAACATATATTCATTTCAGACCTGTATTATGATTCAACAGTCTCATATGTTATTCAGTACAATATGAACACACTTGTAAATGATAAAAAATACTACATATCAAAATGTGTGAGATGCAGCTAAAACAGTATGTAGGGGGAAATATACAGCTTTAATAACTTGTATTAGGAAAAAGGAGGAGGAAATTAGCTCAAAATGTTTTACAGATCTAAGTCTAAGACCTGATACATAAAACTCCTAGAAGAAAACACAGGGAAGAAGCTCCTTGACATTAGTCTTGGCAATGATCTTTTGGATGTGACACCAAAAACACAAACAATAGAAGCAAAAGTCAACAAGTGGGACCACATCAAGCTAAAAATCTTCTGCACCGGAAAAGAAAAGATCCACAAATGAAAAGGCAATCTACGAAATGGAAGAAAATATTTGAAAACATAAACTGGATAAGTGGTTAATATCTAAAGATCTCATGCAACTCAATAACAACAACAAAAGCACACAACTGTAAGTAAATCTACTAGTATCTAAAATAAATTTTAATTTGGGGCACCCGGGTGGCTCAGTGCATTAAGCGTCTGATTTCGGCTCAGGTCATGATCTCAGGGTCCTGGGATTGAGCTCTGCGTTGGCTCCACACTCAGTGGGGAGTCTGCTTGAGATTCTCTCTCTCTCTCTCCCCCTTTGCCCCTCCCCCCACACTCTCTCAAATAAATAAATAAATCTTTAATAAATAAATAATAAAATCAATAACAAAATACATTTTAATTTAAAAAATAAAAATATCTGAATAAACAATGGGCAGAGGAACTAAATACATTTTTCCAAGAAAGACATCCAAATGGCCAGCAGGTTTGTGAAAAGATGCTCACCATCACTAATCATCAGGAAAATGTAAATCAAAGCTGCAGTGAGATATCCCCTCACACCTGTTAGAATGACTATCATGAAGAAGATAAGAGACAAATGCTGGCAAGGATGTGGAGAAGAGAGAACCCCAGTACACGGCTGGTGGGAATGCAGATTGGTACAGCCACTATGGGAAACAGTATGGAAATTCCTCAAAAAGTTAAAAATTTGGCTACCATATGATCCAGCAATCCCACTTCTGGGTATATATTCAAAGGATATACATAGGATAAAAACAGAATATTAAAAAGATATCTGCATTCTCGGGCGCCTGGGTGGCTCAGATAATTAAGTGTCTGCCTTCGGCTCAGGTCATGATCCCAGGGTCCTGGGATCAAGTCCCACATCAGGCTGCTTGCTCAACGGGGAGCCTGCTTCTCTCTCTCTCTCTCTCTCTGGCAAATAAATAAAATAAAATCTAAAAAAAAGGATATCTGCATTCTCATGTTTATTGCAGCATTATTAGTGATAGCCAAGATATCAACACAACTTAAGTGTCCATCAACAGATGAATGGAGATAGATATATGTCTACATGTATATCTATATCTATCTATCTATCTATCTATCTATCTATCTATCTATCTATCTACCACAGGATATTCCATGAGGAAAAAGGAAATCCTGCAGTTGGTGACAACATGGATGGCCCTTGAGGGCTTTATGTTAAGAGAGCTAAGTCAGACTGAGAAAGAAAAATACTGTATAATATCACCTGTAGGTGGAATATAAAAAAGCCAAATTTGTAAAACCACCACAATGGTGGTTACCAGGGCTGGAGGGATGAGAGAATTGGGGAGATGTTGTTTAAGGGTACAAACTTGCAACAAGTAGATAAATAAGTCTTGGGAGACCTAAACCACAATAGCAATAACCATATTATACTAACTGTAAAGTTGCTAAGAGACTAGAACTTAATTGTTCACATAAAAAAAGGAAATAATAATTATGTAATGTGGTAGAAGTGTTAGCTAATGCTATGGTGGTAATCAGACTGCAATGTATAAATGTATCAATCAAAATGTTGTATACCTTAAATTTATATAATGTTATACATCAATTATATCTCAATAAAAAAAGGAGAGGTGTTTAAAGTAAATCATCCCAATTCCACCTTAAAAAGTAAAAAGAAATAAAAGCAATTAAATCCAAGGTACAAGGAAAGAAAATAAAAGATCAGAAATCAATGAAATAGTTAACAACAAGGAAAACAAATAATAGAAGAGTTAACAAAGCCAAAAATAGTAAAGAAAAAACAAGGAAAACAAAGTTGCTGATATTAGCAATAAAAAAGGGGCTGTAAGTACATAACCTGCAGATATTAGGATAATAAGTCAATTATCATAAATAACTTTACCAATAACTTTGGCAACTGGACAAATTCTTTGGACAACACAACTGCCAGAAACTAACAAGAGAGGAATGACTCGAATACTGCTATATCTATTTTTAAAATTGAATTCATCATAAAAAGAAATGTCTCCACAAAGCCAGATGGGTCACTGGTAAATTCCATCAAACACTTAAGAAAAAACAGCAGAGTGTGTCAACGGCTGACTGGCCTTCATTGCTGGTGCTGCCAGGCATGCGAATCCCAGTCTCTGTCCCTTTCCTCCAAATTCCAAATTCCAGGGAAGAAATTTAATTAGCGCGGCATGGGCCAGGTAGACACCTCTAGAAAAATCGAATTGTCCATGGCCAGTAGGGGTGGGGAGGATGGGCACTTATACAGTACTGACCAGGGCACAGGGACCGACTCTAAGGTCTGAGCATGCTCTTGGAGAAGAGGGGGTCGCCCCAGGCAATCACCCCAGAGCACCTACTGCACCCACTGGAGCCTAGCCTGAGAAATACCCAACTCCTGCAACTGGATGAACATGGTCTCGGAAAGAACGGTAGCATCCAAACGCCCTACATTCACAGTCTTGTCATCTGAAAACGAGTCCCAATCACCATGCGGTTTCAGGCACAACGAAAAATGTAGTGTTGATCTAGTAACACATGAGATCAATCGGTGAATAGGCGCAGGGAGTATAACCCATAAGAGAGCCCACCAGATTTTCTTAACCAGCCCCCAAGCTTACGCAGTCCTAAAACAAGCAAACAATCCCCTCCCCAACCCCACCACCACCAAAACAAAAACAAGAAACAAGAACCAAAAAACAACCCCCAAAAAACAAAACAAAAAACAATGATCCTGGGGCGCCTGGGTGGCTCAGTTGGTTGAGCGACTGCCTTCGGCTCAGGTCATGATCCTGGAGTCACTGGATCGAGTCCCGCATCGGGCTCCCTGCTCGGCGGGGAGTCTGCTTCTCCCTCTGACCCTCCCCTCTCTCATGTGCTCTCTCTCATTCTCTCTGTCTCAAATAAATAAATAAAATCTTTAAAAAAAAACCAATGATCCTCTGAGATCAATACAGCAGGTTCCGTAGTACAGTCCCCACTTTCCAGGTGGGAAAGGTCACATTTAGAAAGGGGCCAAGGGGGGAGCCTGGGTGGCTCAGTTGGTTAAGCGACTGCCTTCAGCTCAGGTCATGATCCCAGGGTCCTGGGATCGAGCCCCACGTCAGGCTCCCTGCTCTGCGGGGAGCCTGCTTCTCCCTCTCCCACTCCCCCTGCTTGTGTTCCCTCTCTCGCTGTGTCTCTCTCTGTCAAATGAATAAATAAAATCTTAAAAAAAAAAAAAAAAGAAAGAAAGAAAGGGCCAAGGGGCCTGACCTGTCTCACTATGGGATCCCGGTATCTTATATCATATGATTCCTGCATGCATAGTTTTGCTCCTCAAAGGATAATTTTTGGCCCCCTGTGACTTCTGTTCATCTAATTTGGGTGCCACCTGGAGGAAGCAATGCAGTGTGGCCACCGACAAAGGGGCTCCTGCTTTTCCTGTGCTCTTGCAGATCCCCCGGATCTTCCTGCTTTGCCTGCCTCCCTGTCTTGTTGAGACTTGTTGTGTCTACCAGTGTTGAAATAAGAACAAAGATCATAAAGTGGAACCGCTATTCGGTTTGCAAAAGGTGACAGAAAAGGGCAAAAATACACATTTAAAGAGGCTCATTTTTTCAAAAAGCCTAGTGATTATTTCCTCTCAGAATAAAATTATGTTAAAATCATTCTCTGCAAGGAGGGGAAAAGATGGCCTTTGGAGAATAAAGCTAAACTAATTTTAGCTCCATTTGCATTTCTAGTACATTAACAACTTCAATTTGGAGTGTGGAGGGGAGGAGAGAGGCTGACCCAATTACGCATCTTAAGAGGGGGCAGGACAGACAGAGCTGAGCCTTCAAAGGCTTACTTGGGCCAGACAGGTATGCTTCGGTCACACAGCTTGCAGGGAGGTGACATTCCTCGCTCCTCTTCACTCCTCAGCTCTGGAGCCTCCAACCTTGGACTTGAATGCCATGAAGACTCACAGGAACAGCATGATGCGGTGGACAGGGCAAGGGTGGATTCCTTGCCTTGGGCAAGTCACAGCCTCTTTGCTTCCTGTTCGCTCCTATGAAATGGGAACTATTCATGGTTCCCATGAGGATTCCAGGTAATCATGTACGTAAATCACCTGCACAAGTAGACTTTTAAGAAGGGTAGTACGAGATCCTAGAAAATACATATTGATCTCTGCGCCCAGTTCAAAGAGCTCCTGTAACCCTGGTCATTTCCTAGGTGATTGGAGCACTAGGATAATCTTTTGTCCTAATATTTGATCTTTGACTCAGCTTCCTGACACAGGGCTGCTGAAACCCTTGCCATCTGCTGGGTAATAGGAGTGTCTTTTGTTCTAGGTGGGCTTCTGGATGGGGCTGGTCAGCAGGAAGATAAAGCCATGGGTAGAGGCTTGGAATTTTCAGCCTTGCCTCTCATTCTCTTGAGAAGGAAGAAGGGCTGAAAATGGAAGTAAAGATCTATCATACCTACATGATGAAGCCTCCATAAAAATCCCAGAAGTATGGGGTTCAGAGAGCTTCCCGGTTGGTGAACACACCCACGTACTGGGAGGTAATGGGCCCCAACTTCACAGGGACAAAAGCACCTGTCTCAGCACCCTCTCAGACCTCGTCCAGTATATCTTTTTATTTGGCTGTTCACACAGAAGCTGTTGGTAACCTGGGGACCTACTACTTGCGATTGGCATCAGAAGTGGGGCGGGAGAAATCTTGTGGGACTGAGCCCTTAACCTGTGGGGTCTGATGCTATTTCCAGGTAAATAGTATCTGAATTGAGTTAAATTGGAGGACACCAAGTTGGCAACATTAGAAGATTGCTTTATGTGGGGGAAAACCCCACATACTTGGTGACCAGAAGTGTCAGACGTTCAGTGTTCTGTGTGAGTAGTAAAGAAAAACTCACAGGAGGAAACAACTGTAGGTTTTCCCCTACACAGGTAGCTCCGATTATAGCTGAGCCCCACTCATCATCCCTATTATCCATCCATCCATCCATCGGTACCATCAATGGGTAGTGGTGAGACAGATGACAGGTACAGCCTGAGGCTCTGGAAGTTGATGGGTTCCTGAAAAGTCTTTCTTACCTCCAAGTCATGTAAATCAAACGAAATGCAAAATGCACCTGGTACTCTTGCTATTTGTAAATGACGCATAAAAAAAACCCATAAAGCAAAGACTTGGCTCTTCAAATCTCTGATTTATAAATAGGATTTCACATATAATTATAGACCCTCAGATGGAAAGGGACCCAGTTCTCCTGGGAGTTTGTGGATGCAGGGGGAAAAATATACCCATTATGTGGTTTTACACAGACTGAAATGAGACAAATAAATACCCCTTGCTTTTATTTTACACTTAGCTTTTTTTTAAATTACTTCTACCCTTTTTAATAGTGAACTTTGTCAAAGTGATTTGAAAGTATAAACAATATCAAAAATCAATTATTAAGGGAGGGGTGCCTGGGTGGCTCAGATGGTTAAGTGTCTGCCTTCGGCTCAGGTCACAATCCCGGGTCCTGGGATGGAGCCCCACATCAGGCTCCTGGCTCAGCGGGAAGCCTGCTTCTCCCTCTTCCTAAGCCTCTCCCCCTGCTCATGCTCACTCTCTCTCTGTATCTCTGTGTCTCAAATGAATAAATAAAATCTTTTTTAAAAAATCAATTATTAGGGGAAACGTTTCCTTCTTAAAAATCTATTTCCTCCTATTTCTAATCTTTAGCATAACATTTTTCCTCTCTGACTCTAATAACCAAAGGTATGGTATGATGCAGACTCAAAAGACGGGGAAATCTGAACCTGATTCTCAGCTCCACTATTTAACCTCCCTGGCCTTTATTTTCCTATCTACAAAATGGGGGATCTAATCCCACATAGTTGGTGGCGCTGTTGCTGTAACTGGTGTGCTAAGCAAGCATGAGGGTTCCCTGTGATCAAAATGCACTTGGTTATTCTTACACCCTTTAAACTTGATTCCCGGGGGCAGGGGTGGGGCAAGGCAGGGAGGGGGTGCTCTCCCCTACCTGTGAGTGACAAATCCTACAGGCCTACTCTGCTCACACTTCTTTGACAGTCTAAAGGCTACAAATACAGCTGTACTTCAGCAACGACACAGTCCAGTTCTCTTTAATGATCCAGAGCTCTGAGTGTGACTTAGCTTCACATCTTCCCTTTCTAAGCTCAGGCCTGCTTCTGTGAACAGTGTGGAGGGAGAGGCTTTCTGCTCTTAGCTGCTCTTTCAGATCTGCTGGCCAGGTTCCCAGAAGGGGAGGTGGGATCGAGGTAAGAGAGGAGGACAGTTCTCGCTTAGCACATGACTTTGCACTCCAGCCCTGGAGGTGAGTAAGACAGCAGGGAAAATGTTCCGAAGGTCTGAGAGTCCCTCTAAGCCCTCACTAGGCTTGAGGCTAAAAGGTGACACCCCACTCTCTTTATGAATCTTCTCTCAATCTTTCATAATTTCAAACAAGGTAAGGCAGTTGGTAGACAAAGAACAGGTTCTCCTTCATTCCCATTGTAAATCCTGCATGTGGAGAGGTCTCTCTCACATTGGCTCATAATCAGCACACTGATATACCTTGGAAAACTGGGTCAAAAGAGTCTCCTTTTAACATCCTGTCATGTGAAGATAAGAAATAATATATCTCATGTGTTTGGCTTATAGTAGGTGCTCAATAAATTATTGACAAGGTAGAATCCTTATTAATAAATCGTTTCTTCCATCTGGTAGATGAGAAGGGACTTTCTGGGAAAATCCCAACACGTGCCTGTCTTAAATGCATCAGAATGCTTTTCTAAAAATGCTCTGTAGTCATCCAATTTAGATTTCCCAAAGCCAAATTCTTGTTAATTATTCAACATCTTAATATATGCCACAAGTAAAACCACATGCTTTAGAATTAAAAACTCTGTTCAAAAACATCCCAGGGTTGGCACATCCAATGGTTGTTGGTAATGTTCCAGAATCAGAATTAAAACAAAAGACTCCACTGTGGGTTTGAGGTTCCTTTAAAAAAAAGTGTTACTTTTTCAAGCATGAAAGTATTTATTTTGCAGATCCCCTAGATTTAAATAATGGTTCAGAAATCTCACTGAAAATCTGCCGCCATCAGCTCTTTGGAAAATAGAGATTTAATTCTGGTTCTATCACCTCTGAGCTTGGCAGAGAACAAGCTGGACTATTTTCCAGGCAACCAAATCAATCAAAAACCACGAACCTTCCAGGAAACCTAAGACTTCAATTACCCAGAGCCCATGTTTGGGCATGTACCATGTGTGCGTGGTATGTTTGCGTCCTGCCCTCTGTGAGCTGTGGGCATTGAGGTTCCCCTGCTGAGAAAGCTGAATGCTTTGTTTTTCTCCTGGCAACATCATGGAATCAAAACCCACAGTAATCTGGCTGACTCCCACAGAAAACAGCACCTCTTCCAAAGCTGGAGGCAGCTTTGGTAGCCAGCAGGAACAGAGATGCAAATGCCTTCTCATCTGAGCAGGACCCTTTTGTATACTCACTCAGGACTTGGGTGATTCCCTTAAGTTATTTGGCTCCAAAACCCACCTTCCTTTGTCAGTTCCAGTGCAGTCTCCCCCGCCCCCTACCCCTACCCCCATCTCCAGTGGTGCTCAGTGCTTCTTGTCTGACAGTTGGCAGCCTTCTTGGCCTCTGCCTGTTCTCACCGCTCTCACCAGCACCTCCCCACTCCACCACCAATACTAGCTACTGACTAAATTACTGAAGCCCTCACCGCCCCCCTCCAACCAACTGCCCATCACTGAAAGGTTCGAGTAGAGACTGGTGACCTCTTAAAGGGGCTATCACACAGAGAGGATGTTACTTAAAGCATCATGGAGAATCTGTGCATTGAGTGATGAATGCCTGCTCCATGGAGCACAAAGAGGTGGATTAATTTGCCCCAATGCACATTGCCAGGACAAAGCTCTCCTACCTCGCTTTCCTGCCTTGGGCAAATGCTCTTCATCTGGTGTCTCACCAAATCTGGGAGTCAAGAGGGTCTCCTTCACATGGGTCATTTCTTCCTCAAGCAGTTTTTCTCTGGCTACCTGCATCCATCACTACTGTTCTCAAGGGGACCTTCTAGACTAGACTGGGTGTCCCCAAATCCTTCCAGCAGAACCCACTCTGAAGTAGACCTGCACAGAAGATACCTAGTAATGGGAAGAAATATAAGGAGGGTGCCAAAAAATATGTGGGGGCCAATCCTACTCCAGTGCATCCCAGAGAATGCACACTGGATTACTAGTAGCAGCTACTCTTGAGGAATAGTGCTATGAAATGTAAGGGAGGGAGTGTTTCACTCTTACTTTCTGCAATTCCATTATTTAATATTTTTTAATTTAGTGGTTACCCTAGACTTTGAAATATGCATTTATAACTAATCTAAGTCCATCTTCAAATAACACAATATTGCTATCAATACCCTATAACAAAATATTGCCAATACCTTCTGGGGACCCCTCATGATATTGCTGTTATTCATTTCACTTATCCATATGCTATAATCATCCAACAAATTGTTGCTATTATTACATTAAACAAGCAGTTATCGCTAGCTCAATTAAGAAGAAGGATAATAAAATATTTTAATTTAATCTTCCTTTATTCCTTCTCTGATGCTCTTCCTTTCTTTGTGTAGATCCAAATTTCTGACCTAAATAATTTTCCTTCTCCCTGAAGGATTTCTTTTAACATTTCTTACAGAGTCATTCTGCTGGTTATTAATTCCCCCAGTTTTTTGTTTGTCTGAGAAAGTCTTTATTTCTCTTTCACTTTTGAAGGATAATCTTGCTGGGTGTAGAATTCTAGGTTGGTGGGTTTTTTTTTTTTTTTTTCAAGACTAGATATTTCAGTACATTCTCTTTTTGCTTGCATGGTTTCTGATGAGAGGCCTACTGTAATTTTTATCCTTGTCCCTTTATAAGTAACATGTGTCCCTCTTCTGGCTTGTTTCAAGAATTTCTCTTTGTCTTTGGTTATTTGAAGTTTGAATAGGATAGCATAAACAATGTAGATTTTTTGGTATTATTCTGCCTGGTGTTCTTTCAGCTTCCTGGCTCTGTGCTTGGGGTGTGTTATTAATTTTGGAAAGTGCTTGGCCACAGTTCAATTATTTCTTCTGCTACATTATTTCTTCTCCTGGTATTCCAATGATGTGTTATCTGGCATATCCAATTAGGTTATATCGTTAGACATCCCACAGTTTAGGTGTTCTGGTTTGTGGTGTTTTTTCTTTTCTCCTTCCATTATTTTTTCTCTTCGCATTTTAGTTTGGGAAGTTTTTATTGACCTATCTTTGAGTTCACTGATCTTTTTCTCCGCCATGTCTAGTTGGCTGATGAAGTCATCAGAATAGCATTCTTCATTACTATTACAGTTGGTTTTCTCCTTATATTTCATTTGATTATTTCTTAGGATTTCTATCTCTGTCTTGCATTACCCATCCGTTCTTTTATGTTGTCTACTTTTTCCATTACAGCCTCTAACATATTAATCGTAGTTATTTTAAATCATAGTTTTTTAAATTGCTGCTCTGGTAATTCCAACATCTACAACATATCTGAGTCTGGTTCTGATGCTTACTTTGCCTCTTCAGACTGTGTTTTTTTCTTGACTTTTGTCATGCCTGATAATATTTTTTTTTTTTGTCAAAAGCTGGACATGATATATTGAGTAATAGGAACTGAAGGAAACGGGGCTTTAGTGTCATGTTTTATGTTCATCTGTCTAGGAATTGGCCTCTGTTTAATATTTGTTGTAGCAGTAGGTGTCAGAAACTTCAAACTCCTGTAGAGTTCCTGTGGTTGTCTTTAGTTTCCCTAACAATGCCTCCTTCAATAGAGTCTGCACCTTGCAGCTCTTTCAGCTGTACTTCACTGTCATTATGCTGGTGTCCTGTTGATGAGGCAGTAAGATGTGGTAAGGATGTGGTGAGATGTGTTAAGGAGGGGGAGCATTCTAATCTTATTTTTTAAATTTCAGTCATTTAGTGAGCCTGTGTCCCTGGACTGTGACCCTCACAAGTACTTCTGAGCCTCCCCCCATCCCCTCACCACCTTGAGTGACATAGAAAGGCTGCAGCAAGCTAGAGTCTAATAAATGCCTTTCCCCCGGGGGGAATAAGGGTCTGGTAAGGTCTGTTCCCTTTCTGGGTAGGCTTTTATTATGCAGAATACTCTGGCATATTTCCAAATGGTTACTTTTCTCCTCTCCCTGCCAGAGCCACAAGGAGATAATCTTGGATTTTCCCTGTGAGAAGCTGGTGAGTTTACTAGAGGCAAAACCCATGAAAATGGGACATTCCACCCAAACTGTGGCCACCAGGAGTTTCTCACTCTCAAACTACTCCACACTCAACCTTCAGAAATTCATCAAAAATTGCCATTTAAGTGTTCCCATTCATTTTTAGCTGCAAGGGGTTTCTGCTTCAAGGAAGCAGTTGTGACCTCAGTTTCCTGGTGGGTCCAAGAAAAGTCATGGATTTCAGTTTGTTTAGCTTTGATCTAATTATAAGGATGGGAGTGATGACCTCTGAGTTTTTGACATGTTGGAGTTGAAGCTGGAAATCTATTACTTAATTTTTAACAAAGAGTTTCATTGTTTTAATTAAAGAAAAACTTTTGAAAAATAAGACATCCTTTTTAGGGGTTTATCTTTGGCCTTTAGGTGTATAACTATAGAGTAATTTTCTTCTTACTTTAGCAAGGAGTTATACCAGCAAACCTTTTTAATCCTAATAGAAATTACCAATAGAACCATTGTCTCCCATAAGGAGTGATGATTATCCTCCTTGCTAAGCCCCGAGGCAGCCAAATCTTACTTTAGACAATAGCTTCCTGCATCCAGTTGGCAGTTTGTTTCCTGGACCCAACATAAAGGCAAGAGATTCTAGAAATTCAAGAAATACCTCCCAACCCTCCTACACTGTTGGTGGGAATGCAAGCTGGTGCAGCCACTCTGGAAAACAGTATGGAGGTTCCTCAAAAAGTTGAAAATAGAGCTACCATATGATCCAGCAATTGCACTACTGGGTATTTACCCCAAAGATACAAATGTAGGGATCTGAAGGGATGCATGCACCCTGATGTTTATAGCAGCAATGTCCACAATAGCCAAACTGTGGAAAGAGCCAAGATGTCCATCAACAGATGAATGGATAAAGAAGAGGTGGTATATATATACAATGGAATATTATGCAGCCATCAAAAGGAATGAGATCTTGCCATTTGCAACAACATGGATGGAACTGGAGGGTGTTATGCTGAGCGAAATAAGTCAATCAGAGAAAGACATGTATCATATGACCTCACTGATATGAGGAATTCTTAATCTCAGGAAACAAACTGAGGGTTGCTGGAGTGGTGGGGGGTGGGAGGGATGGGGTGGCTGGGTGATGGACATTGGGGAGGGTATGTGCTATGGTGAGCACTGTGAATTGTGCAAGACTGTTGAATCACAGACCTGTACTTCTGGAACAAATAATACAATATATGTTTAAAAAAAGAAGAAGAAGAAGAAGATAGCAGGAGGGAAAGAATGAAGGGGAGGAAATCGGAGGGGGAGACGAACCATGAGAGACGATGGACTCTGAAAAACAAGCTGACGGTTCTGGAGGGGAGGGGGCTGGGAGGATGGGTTAGCCTGGTGATGGGTATTAGGGAGGGCACATTCTGCATGGAGCACTGGGTGTTATACACAAACAATGAATCATGGAACACTACATCAAAAACTAATGATGTAATGTATGGTGATTAACATAACAATAAAAAATTTAAAAAATTTTTTTAAAAGAAATACCTCCCAATCTTCCCTCTCCCTGTAGATCCCAATCCCTGTAATGGGGGACACGGTCCTTCCTAAGAGAAGGATAGCTATGATTTCATTTCCAAAGACCCATGAATGAGAGACCTTAGTGACAAGTCTGTACTGAGGTGTAAATGATTGGTGGTGGTTATCTTCCTGAAAGCAGTCTCTTCTAAGACAGAAGAAGAGCTATGTGAGCATGAAGGGCTATAAAAAAGAGTGATACATTCACATGTGGGAGGGGAGAGGGAGAAAGCCACAGGGCCTTCCCCAACCCCTACCCTGCTGATAACTCTGAAGACTTCATTCCTCTCTCTCCCTGAGCTAAACCTGGCCAAGGCCAGCAAAACAGTACAGGACCGGACTGTAACAGCTGTGACACTTGGGAAACTTCTTGATGCCTCTGAGTATGGACATCCTGGTGGGGGCTCTGGGTACCACAATACAATTGGATGAGTGTGGAAGTTTTAGCATCTCACTTGACCTTGCTGATGGGGGTGGGTCTGCAGTTTTCTCTGTGGTGTTTAGCTGGAAAAGAGAACTTACTGTCTAAAAGTTTTCTGTCTTGCTACTCTGGGGACTAGATAACATAGCTCTTCCTTGGGGCTTTTGATGTCTATATCCAGTGATGTTTCCAGGTTGCTGGTTTCATCAGCTCAAGTTTGGGATGCATGAGGCAAACAAAGCAAAAGCCCAGGGGACTGACTACCAGGTCCTTAGGTCCTGAAGTCCCTAGCCAGTCTGCCTTCTTCTCTCCACCTTTCAGAGTCTTCCTAGGCTTGTGTTATATACCATATCCAGAGGTTTTAATTGTATTTCTTGGGAAGAATAAGAAAAGTGGATCTATTCCATCTTCCCAGAAGCAAAACTCTGCCCTCTTTGTTTTGTTACCTTCTTTCAATGCAACATCTTTTCATGCAAATAAACATATTTCATATGATCATTTTAATGATGGTATATTCTTCCACAACACTGATATATATTGCTTTAATTAAATCAATTATCCTGTGGTTGGACCTGCAGGGTTTCTTCTCCCCCAACACGTTTCTATTATGAATAACACCAAGTAGCTAAACATTTGTCATATTCTTAAGTATTCCCTTCGGCTAAATTTCTGGGCACTGGCACTGGTAACCTAAAGGGCATGTACATGATAACACTTCTACAAAGTGTATCTGATGCTCTCCGGAGAGCAGAAAGATTATAGCGAAGTATGCAACTGTGTGTACCTTGTTTGTACATGCAGCCCTCCTACCTGCAATATCACTGAGTATTATTTTTTTTAAGATTTATTTATTTATTTATTTATTAGAGAGAGAGAGCATGAGGGGGGGAAGGGCAGAGGGAGAAGCAGACTCCCCACCGAGCAAGGAGCCCGATGCGGGACTCGATCCCTGGACTCCAGGATCATGACCTGAGCCGAAGGCAGTCGCTTAACCAACTGAGCCACCCAGGCGCCCCTGAGTATTATTTTTTAAATTGCCAATCCAGTAAGTTAAAAATGGTAGGTATACCCCATTTCAAAAATTACCTTTATTTTGTTACTTGTGAGACTCGAGAGCAATGCTGGTGTTTTTAGTAGCACATTTCTAGGCACTGAGAGGAGAGATGGGGAAACCTGAGATTGAAAGCTTGAAAGAGTCCTCCAGGTAGAGTCAGGTCGTGGCAGTTTGTGGAACACCACTGCAATGTGGCAGCCCGTGGGCAGGACTCAGTGACCAGGCCAGACCCAGAGGGGCAGAGGATAGGGAGGTAGGAGGGCAGCGCTCATCTGATGGGACAACACATTTCCTCTGCCATTCACGGGGTCATTTAACTTCTCAGGAATTCTTGGGGCTGTTTCCTAAAGAAGCATCTGCCATCCATCGGAAATGGGTAGTTGTCATCACAGTGAATGGACTGAAGGCCCAATTTAATTGTTGTTCTATAACTACTGGCCTTATAATAATATAAATGAATACAGACGCACGCATGCGTGCTCACACACACACACAAACACAGCCCTGGCCTGTTTCAATCCTGGTCTTCTCATCCATGCCACACTTACTCACTATCAGACTATAATTAGCTTATGTTACAATTGGGCTGTAATGACAGTCACAAAGGACAAGTGCAAGATGATAGGGGTTGAGCCTGATAGAGAGCTTTCTTCTTAGCAGTTCTCAGCAACGGCTTAGATTTCACCAGTGACCATCCTGCTGCTCAATAAATGAATGTGAATAATAGTGATTCGCATTTGTTTGCAAGGGATTTTTTTTTTTTTTAATTTGAGAGAGAGAGCAAGAGCTAGGGTGGGGGAGGGATAGAAGGAGAAAGAGAATCCCAAGAGGACTCCTTGCCCAGCACGGAGACCAACACGGGGCACAATCTGAGGACTCCTAGATCACAACCCAAGCTAGAACCAAGAGTAGGCCACCCAACGGCCTGAGCCACCCAGGCGCCCCTGTCTGCGAGGGATTTTTAACTGTAAGTCCTTAAAGGCAGGAACTCTCCAGGTGTCCCACTCCCCAGAATCTGAGCTAATGACCACCTCATGTCATTGCTCCATTTCAACTTGCTGAATTGGAATACATTGAATTGTGTTTCATGAAGTTGATTTGTCTAGACTCTGGCATAAAGGGGACCCCCCATGCTGGTGATGGCGGGCAGCCCAGGATACCTAGTACCCAGTGCCTTAAACGCACACTTGCTTCTTCAGGCTGTTTCATCTGGAGCCGTTAGATTTCGTCAAACAGCTCATGTCTGGGGTGCTGAGGGGCAATCTGATACTTTGGAGTACAGAACATGAGACTTCACACAAAGAGGCACTCACTCCTCCAATTACTGGCGTAGAATTTGACCCCGCCCCCCACAGAAATTTCCATAAATTCCATTTTGTTCAATCCCCATCAATAAAAGGAAAAGGTGAATTTATAATTGTATGCACCGCATCATATGGTTTATTCCTGCCAGGAAAATACTTCCATTTTGATGAGACATTAATGAAAACAGAATATGCCAGGTACAATTACACCTTTGATGCCTGGAATAATTGTACACAGAGTAGCTTCTGGTAGCTTCTGGCCCGGTTTCGAACCCTATTGTTCCTTTACCACTCAAATCGCCTGTGCCAAACACAGGAAGGCATGTTCCTAGAGTGACACAACCCCTAGGTCTGCCTTTCTGGGTCCCTGCGGCTGAGCTGGCACGGGGCCAGCTGAAGGATCCCTGAAGGCATTACGACCTGCTGTTCAAAGCTGGTGCCTGGGCTCAGGGGGAGATCATGTGTCCCGATTCCCACCCCAACAAGGCCAGCCATGGTCCGGCTGTTCTGTCTGTGACCGGTGCATCCTGAGGTTGCCCAGCCCTGGGACCCAGGATATCCATTCGGCAAGCAAGGTATGCAATACACTGAGGTATGGAGCCCCCCACATTCTTCATTCTAGAAGTTACCAGAGAGCTTTGCACTTGGCGTTATTGATCACTGTCATTTCCAAAGCTGACACTGGAACCCCACTTGGCTCCTTGGACTGCATTTCAATGGTTGGAACCCAGATGCAGGGAAAATGGATTCTTCGTCCCACGACATCCTCCCTCACCAGGTGCTGATCATTTTACAGATACGGACACTAAGTTCAGCAGGATCTGTCTCACCATGGAACAGCCGGTGAATGTCAGGGGAGGGGACCAGGTATAGGCATTTGCCACTGTGGCTCCCCAACTCCCTTGTCTGTCCCTCGGTAATTCTTCACGTTACGAGCCTTGCCATTCCCCGACTTCTCACATTCTCACATTCCTTCACAGCTCATTGCACAAGTGGGACTCAGGTCCCACCAACAGGATGCACACAAGACTGGATTCAGAAGCGCACGCGCTGAGGAGGAGTCCTCATGCTGGGGAAGCCAATGTGCGGAGCTACGATGGTGGACATTCTGGGGTCTTGTCCCGAGCGAGGGTGGCCGTGGTTGTGGTGCTTTCACTGGGGCAGCACCCATTCTGCTGATCCGGACTATGTAGGTTCAGAGCTTGCTGAGCCTTTCCGGATTCTGGGACCCACCTAACACCTTTAAAGGTTTTATATATTTATTGAGAAAGAGAGAGAGAGAGAGCATGAGCAGGGAGAGAGGGAGAAGGAGAAGCAGACTCCCCACTGAGCAGGGAGCCCAGTGCAGGACTTGATCCCAGGACCTGAGGGTCCCAGGACCCTGGGATCATGACCTAAGCTGAAGCTAGACGCTTAACTGACTGAGCCACCCAGGCGCCCCAGCCACTTTATACCTTTAAATAAATTCTTTTCTTGCTTAAAATAACAAGAGCTTATTTTGTTGTCTGCAACACAAAAATCTGACCAATGTTAACCGAAACCCGAGTTTGGATTCCCAAAGTCAGAGCTTTTTTTTTTTTCTCTCGGTCCACCATCAGGTATTCGCTTTAAACTCACATCTTATTAACCTTCTCTCTTTCTCCAGATACGTAACCGAAAGTAAAGGACAGAGGGCAGCAGGGAAGAGAAACTTGGACCTTAGGACTGTCAGAATAGACAGTGGTTGGTGGGTGACAGGAAAATCCAGGGCACTGCATCCCACGAGGGGGAATCAGGAGAGGTGGAAACCCAGACAGAATCAGGACGGGCACCAGACAAGAACACACATTTACCAAGCAAAGACTTGGTGCCAGGACATGTTATAAACAACAGCAAAACCAAAACTAAGTATCTAAGATAGGTATTCCCAGTATTTCTTATCTCCCTCTTTCCAAGGAGAGTTGTCTGTTTAAGTTCTTCAGCTCCAATGTCCTTATGTGGGAACAGGTCTCATGAATAAGCCAAAGAAATGCCTCAGAGTTATGCACGGAACAAAGAAGAGGGACAGAAAGGGAGAGGAGGGGATTACAGGCTGGTAGTAGGAGGGAGGGCAACAGAAATGAGACGCTGGGGAGAGAGGTACCACAATGAGGGAGACTCTGGAGAAGGTGACATTTTAGGAGGGTTGGGCAGATTTGCTGGCACTGCCTGGTATAACACCCCTTCCCTGGCCCCCCCTTTCAAGAGCCTTCAGAAAGTCTCACATTACTCTTCAAGAGTTTTAGTATGCATTGGTTCTTCTTCAGGAAGCATCGCCATTCTGGGACCAGTCTTAAGCAGGAACAGATGCATTATCTCATTTGACATTTATTATAAGCCTGTGAGATGAACACTGTTGTGATTTCATTTCTCAGCCTAAGAACCTGAGGATCAGAGGGTTTTATGGCTTATCCAGAGTCACACAGCTCTGTAAGTGGGGAGACTGGGATTTGAATCCAGACTGAAAGGATTCCAAAACCCTTGCATAGAGGAAGGTAGAAGAGACAATACGTTGATCCCCTTCAAATCACAATTTGCCCATTTGCTTGCTGGGGCTGGTCACATGGATTTGGGAATTCCTGAGCTGATGTAGGGGTCTGCCAATTACTTAGATCTGTAACTTAAAAAAAAAAAAAAAGACGAGGAAGAAGAAGTTATGAAGTCCTACACAACAACTATTCCCACAGCCTAAGGACAGAACCTCCAAAGCCATAATTAAGACCTGCGTTAAGTTATTCAGAAAATAAAAATTCATTAAACTGCAAAGATAAGACAGGTATGCAATAATACCCCCTTGGTTTGCTAGTGATGTAACCCATTCTGAAGGCAATTCAGTTCATACGCACTTTTTAAAAGTTTAAATGCAATGACCTCACGGTTATTTATATCCACACAGACCCCAAAGTGATGACATGGGAGGGAAGCCTCCACTATGTAATAATTTTAGTCTAACGTGCTAGAACCAGGCCTGGGAGAAACTAACCGCTCTGCAAGCCTAAGAGCATCACAAAGGCTCTCTTTTATCCTGGCCACACCCCTAAGACTTGAATACAATGAGGCACAGCTTATAAATGATTCACTGGGGCTGCGAACGGGTAAGTGATCTGCTTAGTCACTCAGTTTCTGGTTTTAACGAGGAGACCATAGGTCCCGGCATAAGGACAGCCCTGGGTTCTACCTGTTAAATTGTCCCGCTTCATTCTCATAATTTTCCCCTCTTAGATGACAATTTGTAGGGTCACCCTAGTCATCAGTGGCAACACTGAGGTGAACCCACATCTGACTTACCCTATGGCTCTCGGTCACTGGGCTCTCCAGGCCTACACAGGGTACATTTCCATGAAGGCACCCTTATTTGGTGAGTCTCGAGTGGGCCCAGAAGTCCATTTTAACCAAGATCCCCAGGTGATTCCATTGCTGATGGTTGGAGCACCGTGGGTTTTTTTAAATTTTTTTATTGTTATGTTAATCCCCATACATTACATCATTAGTTTTAGATGAAGTGTTCCATGATTCCTTGTTTGTGCACAACACCCAGTGCTCCATGCAGAACGTGCCCTCTTTAATACCCACCACCAGGCTAACCCATCCTCCCACCCCCCTCCCCTCTAGAACCCTCAGTTTGTTTTTCAGAGTCCATCGTCTCTCATGGTTCGTCTCCCCCCTCCGATTTCCCCCGCTTCATTCTTCCCCTCCTGCTACCTTCTTCTTCTTCTTCTTCTTCTTCTTTTTTTTTTTTTTCTTAACATATATTGCATTATTTGTTTCAGAGGTACAGATCTGAGATTCAACAGTCTTGCACAATTCACAGCTGGAGCACCATGTTTTGCGAGAGACTCTCCTGTTACCTTAAATATTAGTTTGCAAGGGTTGCCATAACCAGATATCACTGACTGGCTTCAACAACAGAGGTTTATTTTCTCACAGTTTCCTATGCTGGAAGTCCAAGATCAAGGTGTTGGCAGGGTTGGTGTCTTCTTCTTCTTTTTTTTTTTTTTTTAAAGATTTTATTTATTTATTTGACAGAGAGAGACACAGTGAGAGAGGGAACACAAGCAGGGGGAGTGGGAGAGGGAGAAGCAGGCTTCCCGCAGAGGGAGAAGCAGGCTTCCTGCAGAGCAGGGAGCCCGACACGGGGCTCAATCCCAGGACCCCAGGATCATGACCTGAGCCGAAGGCAGATGCTTAACCAACTGAGCCACCCAGGTGCCCCGAGGGTTGGTGTCTTCTGAGGCCTCTCTCCTTGGCTTGCGGATGGCCTTCTCACCATGTCCCCCCGTGGCCTTTTCTCTGTGCACACGGATCCCTGGGGTCTCTCTGCATCCAAATTTCCTCTTCTTTTTTTTTTTTTTTTTAAAGATTTTATTCAAATTTCCTCTTCTTGTGAGGATACCAGACTGATTGGATTAGGGTCCACCCCAAAGGCCTCTTTATAACTTCATGACTTCTAAAAGCTTCCCCTATCTCCAAATACACTCACATTCTGAGGTCCCAGGAGTGAGGGCCTCAACATAAAAATCTAGGGGTGCACAATTCAGCCCACAACACCTTACTAGGTACAGAAAAGGGTAATGGAAGAAAATTATAAAATCTTCTTTTCTGGGGGTCTTCAGAAGTAAAGCAAAGTCACAGCTGTGAGAAACAGGTGTGAGCCAGGTACAAGGTGAGACCTTGTTCATTCCATCACTACCACTGGTTTGGAGGCTCTGAACGTTCTTTGGCCCACTAGTGTGAGTTCCAGAGGTGGCTGGGAAGAGATGCTTTTTCGGCCATGACCACCATCACCACGCCCTCCCCCATCCCCAACTGGGTAAAACAGAGCAGCAAAATCAAAGACCTCTGCTGCTAGAAGGTGGGAATGGGTGGCAAGTCGGATGCAATTTGGATTAACCTGCACGGCAGACAGTTACTTTTGTACCCTAACGACATTCCTACTCTTCCTTCCTGACAGAGGTTACCAGAACTACAAAGCAGGAGGCCTCCTGCTTAGTTGGAGCATGGGCATATGGCTGAATTTTAGTCAAGAGGAACCAAGGGGAAATGTCTTCGCTGGTTTCTGGAAAAGAATCTTCCTCTGGTTAACATAGAGTATTAAATAGAAGCTCCATGCTACCTGCCTAGGACATGAGTATCTATAGATGCAATGCGTGGGGCTGCGACCTCAGGGAGAAGTGCCCTTAAGAAGCTGACCCGAAGCCCTCACCCGTGAATCAATGCTGGAACCACCCTCTTCCAGATTTACCAAGTGAAGCAGTGAATATTTTCTAGTTGCTGAGCATCTTTTTGTAGGATTTCTATTACTTGTAAGCAAAAGCCTCCTACCTGATATAAGGAAAAGGACTCCAGACTTTATATTTTAAAGTGTTAATGGTTATATGGGACACCTGGGTGGGCTCAGATGGTTAAGCATCTGCCTTCAGCTCAGATCATGATCCCAGGGTTCTGGGATCGAGTCCTGCATCGGGCTCCCTGCTCAGTGGGGGGAGCCCGCTTCTCCCTCTCCCTCTGCCATTCCCCCTGCTTGTGCTCTCTCTCACTCTCTCTGACGAATAAATAAAATCTTTTATAAATAAATAAATAGAGTGTTAATGTTTACTTGAAAATCAGCATATATTGCATATTTATTACAAAAACCATAAGCAAAGATAAAAATGTATATAGAAATCAATCTTATAAGATTATACTCCATGTAATTATTTTTAATAATCCAATTTATGTCCTAGTTTATATCCTTTTTCCAGACATATATACATATATTTATTTTACAAAAATGGCATCATATTCTGCCCCTAGTTTTGTAATCTGTTTTATGTCTGTGCCTAATAGTATATCATGATGTTCTTTTCACATTTTTGATGGTGGCAAAGCACTCCCTTGTGTGTATGTACCATAATTTAAATGACCTTACATGGACGTTATAGTTTTTAACCACTATAACTGCTTTTATAAATACCATGATAAACATCTTATGTATATAAATTTGCTCATTTAACTGATGACTTCCATAGGATAGATTCAGAAAGTGCTACCTGAGTCAAAAGGTACTGTATGATGCCTTTAAGGATTTGGGTCTGAATTTCAAAATTGCTCTCCAGGAAGGCTGTAGCACTGTCTTCTCCCACGGTCTGTAAGACACCCTGTTTCTGCATGCCTTCCCCAACGCTGGATGTTATTCTTTTGAAGCATTGCCAATCTGATAAGCCCCAAAGGAAAATTTCTCTGATTTTTTGGTAGGCTTTTGATTACCAGATAAGGGTGGGCATTTTGGCTTCTTGTTGAAAGCTCAGCTATCTCAGAGCACAGGAGATTTCTTTCCTATTTTACCCAAACACAGGCTTGAGAGGCCCCTGAGCACCTGCCGTGACAGCGAGCAGCCCCCACTCACTCTCCCCAGTTGATTCCGGGGCTCAGTATGCCTGTTGGGGTGAATTCTCCTTCTAGCCTGCCTCGATGACAGCCTGTTACTCAAGCAATAGTGTGGCCCCACCCCAGCCTCTTTTTAAACTAACAACTTATCTTCTGTTGGCGAGTTTCAACCCTGGCTGCACATCAGGATTATCTAGGCAGGTGGGTTTTTGTTTTTTTTTTTTTAACTTTACTATAAATTTTATTTTCCTTCATGAATAGGTAACATATGACTCACAACAACAAAAAAAAATTAAGGGGTATTCAATTAAAAATCTCCCTCCGTAGCCCCAAACCACTCCATCATCTTCCCCAGATCCAACCAATGTCATGAGTTTTTTGTGGATACTTCCAGATATATGAGTAGATTTTAAGAAGCGCCCCTTCTGGGTCCCCACGCCAGGCTTTCTATATCAGAATTTCCAGGATGGAGAATCTGAAAACTCAAATTTTTCTTTTTAAAGCCCACAATGTTGTTAGGTGATAGCATTTAAAACAACTACTTTAGGTTGCCATTCGTTCATTCATTCAACACATATTTATTGAGCAAGCTCTTTTATTGTCAGACACTATGCTTGGTGCCCTGGGACAGCAGTGAACCAAACAAAGTCATTACTCTCATGGAGCTTAGATAGTAACGGGGGGAGAAACAGAAAATAAACTGTAATTATCAGAAAGTGAGACATTCCATGATGAAAACTAGTCTTCCAATTGCTTGTATCTCAACTTAAACCTCCTTTCTCCTCTTGGAGATTTTTCTTAGTCCCTCCATTAGAAGGCAGAGGGAAGATAGGAAGAAAAAAGAAGCAAAATGTGTCAGGCAATTAGATGCTTCCCAGAGCCCAAATTCTGGATGAGCTCGAAGCTTGTGCCCAAAGTCCTTCTGGTGTGATGTTCATTTCTCTTCACTAGCACAGGGCATTGAATTCTTCATAAAGGCTTAGAAAAAAATTCTGAGAAATGTCAACTTGCTCATTACTCCAAAATAAAAAGTCTGATGCCTTCTTTTTTTCCTGCAATCCACAAAGACCTACACTAAAGCATTGCGGGGCCCCCACACAACCATCCCATGTGCCTCTCAAAGAGAAAGGTGGTTGGGTGTCTGCTGGACTCGGACACTCACAATATTCAGTTCAGTTCAAAAAAATACCATTACTGACATGTGCCGTGCCCTGTGGTAAGTACCATTATCATCCTGTCTAAAATATGAAGAAGAGGGCGCCTGGGTGGCTCAGTCGGTTAAGCGACTGCCTTTGGCTCAGGTCATG
Source organism: Mirounga angustirostris (assembly GCF_029215605.1). NCBI lineage: Eukaryota > Metazoa > Chordata > Mammalia > Carnivora > Phocidae > Mirounga > Mirounga angustirostris. The sequence continues at coordinate 16,379,160 of NW_026991712.1, read as the reverse complement.
ATCCTGGAGTCCCGGGATCGAGTCCCGCATCGGGCTCCCTGCTCGGCAGGGAGTCTGCTTCTCCCTCGACCCTCTTCCCTCTCATGCTCTCTATCTCTCATTCTCTCTGTCTCAAATAAATAAATAAAATCTTTAAAAAAAATTTAAAAAATAAAATAAAATAAAATATGAAGAAGAAACCCATGCTCAGAGATTAGGTAACTTATCCAAGTCACCCTGGACTCAGGGTGACTTTTTTTTCCCCCTATAACTGTTTATTAGAATGTGAATATATTCCAAATCAATAACTAAAAAATAAAGATAAAAATACATCAAGTTACAGAGCATGCATAAAATACAAAGTAGCGATTTACAAATAGATAATAGTATCTTCATAACCAACCAATACTCTAAAATAATAAATGGCTACAGAAGAAAACCAAAAGACTGACCACAGCAGTGCCTTCCGTGTGCCCCACACGTCATGAGCACCGCAAAAGACAGATTAACTATGAAACATAGTAATCTATGCAAGCCCCAACACATGTATTTTTGTACTTGGGGGATATTCCACCATCCTGAATAGCATCAATTCAGTTGACACCAATTCCAGAACACTGCAGAGTAAGGGCTTAATATTACCCACAACAAAGTAAAACTCAGTATTAGTGTGCACACTTCTAAATGGGAAACGAGTTGCTCCACTGATTTCAATAATGTAGTGGGGGAAAAGTAGTTCAGGTTTGTATAATGCCTAAATGCATTCTGTTTAAACTCAAGGTACTATGTACTAGAATACATGCCTTTAAGTGGTACCACTTGAGCAGAAATTAACCTCTCACTATATTCCTTAGACATACTGAAACCAGATATTTAACTGGACTGTATTCCATAATATACTGCAAAACTCAAAAACCAGCATAGTTAAAATAATTATCCATGCCTGCTGATAGATACGGTGATAAAACTAGGGTGCATTTCGTTTACTGGAAGGTTTTAAGACAAAATTAACACGTCACAATTTGATACTAAAAGCATTCAATCAGTTATTGCCTGAGCAATAAAATGCCACATAATCTACTGCTGGGAAATTAGATGAGTTCAGTGATCTGGGCTGCCTGATCATTGCAACAGAGGCATCTCAGATGGAATTCCACCGGTCTCTCAAGTTCCCAGCCTGCCAGGCAGCATTGTTTAACCTATGGCTCCATAACCACACTGCTACTGAAACCATAAACAGTCTTTTGTTTATTAAGATAATTCTTATCCAGAAAAAAGTGTCCCCCTCTCTAATCAACTTTGATGCTTCCAAAAATTAAAAGACAACATTTACTAAACTACTTAACCTTATTAAGGCATTTTAGAAACTGACTTCCAGAATAATGGAAATTAATGGCATTGGAGTCACTTGAGGCTTACCGTCGAACAGCTGATGTCAGAGCTAACCCCCAAAGGGTTACCTCAAAAGTTGAGTGAGATGATCCAGGGGCACCTGGCTGGTTCAGTCAGGAGAGTGTGTGACTTGATTTTGGGATCATGCATTCAAGCCCCATATTGCAGGTAGAGTTTACTTTTTTTTTTAAATTTTATTATGTTATGTTAGTCACCATACAATACATCATTAGTTTTTGATGTGGTGATCCATGTTCCATTGTTTTCGTATAACACCCAGTGCTCCATGCAGTACGTGCCCTCCTTAATACCCATCACCGGGCTAACCAATCCTCCCTCCCCCCTCCCCTCTAAAACCCTGTTTATTTCTCAGAGTCCGTAGTCTTACTTTTAAAAAAATTGCAGGGACGCCTGGGTGGCTCAGTTGGTTAAGCATCTGCCATCGGCTCAGGTTATGATCCCAGGGTCCTGGGATCTAGTCCTGCATCGGGCTCCTTGCTCATCAGGGAGCCTGTTTCTCCCTCTGCCTGCCACTTCGCCTGCTTGTGTGCCCTCATTCTCTCTCTCTCTCTGACAAACAGACAAATAAATAAATAAAATCTTTGAAAAAAATTTCAAAGCCTCATTCCAAATCTCTGTACTCTGTACCACCCCATAGTACGTACACCCAAAAGGGAATAAATCTCAAAAAAAAAAAAAGTTGAATAAGATGATCCACACATTATGTTTGACATAATGTCTGGTAAATGGTTAAGACCTATTTCATTCTAGGGAAGCTACCTTCTTCTCCTTCATCTTCTTTTTCTTCCTCTTCTTCTCCCCTACCCTCCTACTTCCTTCTTCCTCCTCCTTCTTGTTAATTGACTGGACTCTTCAAGATGGCAGTTACGAACTCATGTCCACCATTTTTTTTTGAACCAAACTACAGAGAAGGAATGAGGTGGGGAGGAGTGAAACCAAGTGGTACAGGCTGGAATTCGCCTGCCTGCTGCAAGCTGGGAATTTGGAGGGCCTTCCTGGTACCCCGGGGCCATAGCATGAGAAGTTCCTGATCCAGCCTGCATTGTTGGTGCCTCCAAAACCTGCCTCATTTTCTCCTCCATTTGACCATGAAGCACTGGAGGACTTGCTCCTATCTGTATTCCCAGTGCCGGGAATGTTGTCTGGCTCATAGCAGGTACTACAAGTTGAATGAAGAAACAACTGGATGAGCAGCCTGACTATCCAGCTTCCTCTTCTCCAAGGTCAGACTCTGCCCTCGTGTCTTTAGTTACTATTCATTTTGCATTTTTCCCTGCCAGATGCTGTACTGGATGCTTTAGGTTTATTTTTGTCCTTAATTCTTACACCAGTCATTGGGGTAAGAAATATTAGCTCCACTTTACACCTGTGGAACATGAGGCTCGTGGTATGTAAGTGGTGGTCACGCTGTTCTGAAGCAGTGAGGACAGCTTTGGTATTGCCCCCTCTCCTTAACCCACCTGTCCCTTCGTTCCCCCAAACAGCATGAAACAAACACAGACTGAGCACAGTGCCAGGTGAGGCTCGGCACGCAGGGAGGTCATGATCCATGTGGCCCTCGTCCTCATGGGGTTGATAGTCCCATGGGAAACAGAGCAGTGAGTGGTTAAAATGCAGGGTGCTGAGTCCTGAGTGCAAGAAGAAACATGCAGGGACTGTGGGAGACAGAGGATGGGCACCCAACTCACTGGTGGATCATAAGGCTTCCGAAGGAAGTGGCATCCAGCCAGAGCCCTGAAGGATGCTCATTCGCCGGATGGAAAGAGGCAAGGGCATTCCCAACAGAGGGAACAGTATATTCAACAGTATATGCAAAAGACCAGGGAGAAAGAACAGTTGTCAGGACTTGCATGGGCTCACAGTGTGCTACTGGGGGGAGAGGGAAGTAAGCAACATGGCTGCCAAATAATTGGGCCAGATTATAAAGGGCCCTGCAGACCAAGATATTTAAAGACTGGGGGCTCTAATGTGCAGAGAAGCCCTGCTTGAAATGGGAGCGGGGTGATATGATCAGATTTGCATTTTCAAAAGATCTCTCTGGATACTGTGTAGACAATGAACCAGAGGGGAGCAAGGGCGGGTGCTTGAGAAAGTTAATGTACATGCGCGGTGGGGGAGATGGTGGACTGCATTAATGTACCAGCAGAACAGCATGGGAAGAAGAATGGATGGATTTCAGAGGCTGGCGCAAGCTCCAGCCAGCAGGACTTTGTCACTGAGTGGGATGTGGGTGGGTGGGTGGGTGGGATGTCTGTGTGGGGCAGAGCTAGGGGCAAGTGCAGGAAGCCTGCGTTCAGAAAGGGAGGGCGTGCTATCAACACAGCGCTGAGAAGGCATTGTCTTCTGCTGGTTTTAGTGAAGCACCCTCAGCTGTGCCTTGTAACCACCCCCTCTGCTATTTCTTTCTCCCTGGACCAGTGATGCCTGAACTTCCTATGACATATCCCTCTTTTAGCAATTACAATGTTGTGTGCTAATCATTGGTTGTGTATCTGCTTCCTCCAAATGGGCTGTGGATTTCTCAAGGCAGAGACTGGGCCTGGGTGAAGTGCTGGTGCAGTAATCACTAACTGTGGTCTTCAGACCACTGGAATTAGAGACACTTGAGGCTTACCATCGAACAGGCAAATTCTGGGGCCCAACTCCAGGCTGTTTCCAGAATCAGAATCTCTTGGAGGAAGGACCCAGGAATCTGCCTTTTAACCAACTCCTCAAATATATCCAATAGACGTCTACTGAAGTTTAATAACCCTTGGACTATAAAGTTGAGATATAGTCAAGAGGACAATCTCTGAAGTCAGAAGTCTGAAACCTAATTCAGGTCTTCATTGAAACTCAGTGTTCTTTTCTCTACAATGGGATACTCTGCTCACTCCTCAGGGATGAGTGAGATAGTGTCTATAACACACAAAATCTAGGGTGTGACAAAGGCGCCCACTCCATGAACACTGGTTGAATAAACTTGCAAAATTTGCATGCAACATGCAAGCATCTCAAAATGTTGCTACTTCATAGTCACTGAATGCCCCTTTGACATTAACAGCAGTTACATGCTAATGGCGAAAAGCAACGGAGCATTTCTTCTCAGGAACCTAGGACTCCATTGGCCCTGTTAAAATGAAATTGTGCTAAATTGATGACCACAAGGACATTTCCTTGTCCCCATAAGAAGATTCATCTAAATCATGTGGCAGTTTGTTCTCTTCCAAATGCTACCTGGACTGAAGAGTACCTTCCACGTTATTTCTTATTCAGTGTGTGTCTTCCCATTTGGCCTCTTTTAAAAACCATCACTCCACTTTTCCAGAATGAAAATGATCCCTTCTTAGAATCCTGCATGCTATTTCTCAGTGGCAGGAGGCTTGGGAGTCAGCGGGGGGCCTGGGTTGGAAGGCCAGCTCCAGTCCTTACCAGCTGAGCAACTTTTCCAAGCCTCAGTGATAACCTCTGTAAAGTGGGTATGATAGCAGTTCCTACATTAGAGAGCTATTGTGAGGATTAATTCTTGCAAACCGGTTAGAACAATGGTCAGCCCTGAGTCAACATTTGGGCTGGCTGTTCTAAAATGTTTCCAGCAGCAAATATTTAGCTGGAACCCGCTCCTCAGCTTTTTAGTCTTATACACCTTCTAAGTCCACTCAGTGAGGTCTATCTCTCTCTCTCCTGGGTCCAGTGTTTGTTGTTCGATTGATAATTAAACCTACCACAGAAAGAGAAGAGAAAATGTATCCCTTGTCTGGTCGACCGAAAGTAGCTTTTCCTCTGACCTCTTCCAGAAGGATTTGTAGTTTCAAAACTCTGAGCCTAAAACTTAACCTAAATCCTGCCTGACATACCTCCGTGGGTCAACCAACTCAAGACCTCAATAGGAAGCTGTTATATATTAGAAACTGGGCCTACTGACTGGGTGCAGTGGACACTGGCAGAAGTAGAAGGAAGTCCCCACACTCCTTCACTCCAAATCTCTGCCTGTGCTCCAGGGCAGGCATCTTTGTGGTCCGGGTGTTCTGCAAAATGGCGGTGGCTAGTGGCAGAAGGCACTTTGGTGCTCCTTCTGGACTAGTGCAGGACTGTGCTGAGTGTCTCCAATTAAAACCAGAGCACCCTAGATGTCTGAAGTTCTCAGCAGGGTGATGGTATGTCACAATAAATTTTATGCCAATAGTATGCTCTGCCTCTTCTCCCAGGCTTGTCTCTTTAGAAGCATCTGTGGAGCTTTGAAAAATCCTAATGTCAGGCCACTCTCCAAACCAATTACTTTAAACTTGCAGGAGCAGGATCCAGGTACCAGTATTACGGCAATGCTTCTCAAACTTTATTATTTTTTTAATTATATTATGTTAGTCCCCATACAGTACATCATTAGTTTTTGAAGTAGTGTTCCATGAATCATTGTTTGCGTATAACACCCAGTACTTCATGCAATATGTGCCCTCCTTAATACCCATCACTGGGCTAACCCATCCCCTCAACCCCTTCCCTTCTAAAACCCTCAGATTGCTTCCCAGAGTCCATAGTCTTTCATGGTTCATCACCCCCTCTGATGTCCCCCCCTTCATTTTTCCCTTCCTTCTCCTAATGTCTTCCATGGTATTCCTTATGTTCCACAAATAAGAGAAACCATATAATTGTCTTTCTTTGCTTGACTTATTTCACTTAACATACTCTCCTCCAGTTCCATCCATGTTGATGCAAATGTTGGGTATTCATCCTTTCTGATGGCTGAGTAATATTCCATTGTATATATGGACCACATCTTCTTTATCCATTCATCTGTTGAAGGGCATCTCGGCTCCCTCCACAGTTAGGCTATCGTGGACATTGCTGCTATGAACATTGGGGTGCATGTGGCCCTTGTTTTCACTACATCTGTATCTTTGGGGTAAATGCCCAGTAGTGCAATTCCTGGGGCATAGGGTAGCTCTATTTTTAACTTTTTGTGGAACCTCCACACCGTTTTCCAAAGTGACTATACCAACTTGCATTCCCACCAACAGTGTAAGAGGGTTTCCCCTTTCTCCACATCCTTGCCAACATTTATTGTTTGCTGCCTTGTCAATTTTTGCTATTCTAACTGGTGTAAGGTGGTATCTCAGTGTGGTTTTGATTTGAATTTCCCTGATGGCTAATGATGTTGTACATTTTTTCATGTGTCTGTTAGCCATTTGTATGTCTTCTTTGGAGAATTGTCTGTTCATGTCTTCTGCCCATTTTTTGACTTGATTATTTGGTTTTTGGGTGTCGAGTTTGAGAAGTTCTTTATAGATCTTGGATACCAACCCTTTGTCTGTAGTGTCATTTGCAAATGCTTCTCAAACTGTAAAATGCATTTGAATTACCCACGAAACTTGTTAAAATGTGGATTTGGATTCACCAGGTCTGGGGTGAAGCCTGAGAGTCTGCATTGCCAACAAACTTCCCGATCATGCCTACACTAATGGTCTAAGGACCAGAATTTGGGTAGCAAAGTCTTAGGCTGTTCCTCCTCCCATCCCTCCTGTCCCATCAAAATCAGTGCCTGATCCTCATCGGTCTCTTTACCTCAGGGCTGTAACATCAGAAATGCAGGCTTTCTTCCAGGTAGCTTATTTACTTCTGAGGAAAGGGAACTAATTATTATTGATTCACCTACATTATCTTGTTTAAGGTGAAGATGCTTAGAAAAATGGGAGTTTAAAACGTTCTTGCGGTCAGGGCTTTCTTTCTGACCAATGCAATGTGGTCATCTTTACTCTTCCTGCCATGGGACTTTCAGTTTTGAACAGGCTCACCTGGTTTCTCTTCCCCTCCAACACCCAGTTCTAGCAATATCCTTTTTTTTTTTTTTAAGATTTATTTATTTATTTGACACAAAGAGAGAGACAGCTAGAGAGGGAACACAAGCAGGAGGAGTTGGGAAAGGGAGAAGCAGGCTCCCGGCTGAGCAGGGAGCCCGATACAGGGCTCGATCCCAGGACACTGGGATCATGACCTGAGCCGAAGGCAGACGCTTAATGACTGAGCCACCTAGGTGCCCCACTAGCAATATTCTTTAAGGACATGCACACGCGGAGTGAGGTGCAGCTGTCCACTCAGAGCCGATAGGCCTGGCTTCGTATTCTGGCTCTACCACCTAGAGGCTGTGTGACCTTGGACAACTGGTTTAGCCCCTCTGTGCCTCAGCTCTCCCACCTGTAAGTTGGGAGTTATAATACACAAATTAAAATATCTATAAATAAAGTCTTGATCCTGTCGTGAGAACCTTATATGAATTTTCCTTTGGTCCCTACAATGTACCAGCCTGCTGTATCATCCCATTTTGTGGATGGGTTGAGTACTTGGTTTGAGGTCACACAGCTAGCAGTTAGTAGTTGTCAGGTGCAAGATGTGAATGCAGGTAGACTGGCTCAGATGGTCATTCTCTTGACCCTCACAGTAAACGACCTCTCACCTGTACGCACTAGAACTCTGGAGGTCATGGCTCTGGGGTAGGGCCATGCTGCCAGTGTTGGCCATGGTCAGCCACAAGCTCTCAGTCCCAGAGCCCCCTGCAGCCTCCCGGGTAGCCGAGGCCCTGATACCTATGCGCTCAGCAAGCCAAAACTATCCCCCTTCCCATCTAACGTGGGGCTGGCAACTGGAATACTGTGGGCAAGCTCTTCTGCATTCATCAGCTCAACAAATCTGCACATAATCCTTCACTTCTGGAGCACCTTCTGAGCTCTGAATGTGCCTCCTGTGTTAAGCTCTGGAGATGTGCAAATCGATAACAGCCATCCCTGCTCTAACAGAGCTCATGTGGGGCCTCACAGAGGAGACAGACTTGTGAGAGAGGATTTGTGATAACTTGCAGGAAGTGCTCAAAAAGAGGAATGAGCAAAGAGAGGAAAGCTCTGGCCGGGGACATCAGGGAAGGCTTCTAAGAGGAGGTGGCATTTCAGCTCAGAAATGAATCAGGCAAATTAATGAATTCATCAGTTCACTGACAACACTGTGCTAAGTGCTAAAGATGTGAGAGTATACTGGATAATTTCCATTTCCTCCTGCAGATTCCTGGCCACCTTCTCCCGCCTGCTCTGTGCCCCCGACCCACAAGGACTGCATCACCAGGCTGCTTTGCCCTCTGGCATCTGGTTGGGTTTGGCCAGTGAGAAGCACCAACAGGAGATTAGCAGGTGGAAGAAGAATGAGGTCAGGTATTTATCTGCTAGAGCATGGCTGTTTTCGTCAGTTCTGGCTTCTGTAACAAAGTGCCATAGCCTGGGTGGCTTATAAATGATAGAAACGTATTTCTCGCAGCTCTGGAGGCTGGAAGTCTGAGAGAAGGGTGCCAGTAGGGTTGGCTTCTAGTGAGGGCCCCCTCCCAGACTGCAAGTTGCCACCTCTCATTGTCCTCACGTGGTGGAAAGACAGAATGGAAGTGAGTTCTCTCCTGACTCTTACGAGGGCACTAACCCCATCGTGAGGCCCCACCCTCATGACTTCATCTATCCCTAATCACTTCCCTAAGGCCCATCACATTAGGGGTCAGGATTTCAATATATGAGTTTTGGGGGGACACAAACTTCAGCCCATGCAATGTCCCTATGGTGTTGCCTCTGATTGATTGCATCCCTCCACTGAAGGCATGGTTCATGTGGCCCCCTCCACGGGCTCTCCCTTTGAGTTCCAGATACCTTCACTTGTCCTTTCAGGCCCAATTAGGTAGAAAGGCTTCCCGTTGTTACCAGCCCAGGGCACAGCATTATTCCTTGCTGGCTCCCCTAAATCCTGCCCTTGCCTTACAAATAGTCCCTTTATTAAACTCACTTCAAGCCATTTGATTTGTGTGCGCCTCCGTTCCTGCCAGAACACTGATCAATACACAGGATAAACAAGAAAGACTTGGTCCCTGCTTTCAGGGAGCTTAGATATGTTGAAGAAGATGGGGCACATTTTGGGTAGGTGTAATGCATCTTAGCACAGATTAAGGGCTTCAGGGGTTTTGAGAATGATGGGGCCTTCGGTGTGGACAGAGCACAGGGTGTGGGGATAAGAGCAGCAGCAGAAGGGGCAGAGAAAGGTTCTCAACAGGGCACTTGCTGGGCACCCACTTTGCAAGAAGCACAAAGCTACTTGCTGGGTGAACCCTGAGATAAGCAAGGCTTGGCCCCTGTCCACAAGGACTGACTATAGAAGTAACAGAATGTCCCTCATAAAATAAGAATTCCCTCAGATCGAATAAGAAAGAAAACCATTACTCGTTTATTCAATAATGTGTATGTATTAAACATCAGCTACCAGGCATAGACCCTGCAACATGTCAGAGATCAGACCTGTTGGAATGAAATGCTGGGTTTGGAAGCTTTGATGGTGGAAAACCAGGGCAGGAATAAGTCAGGGACACAATGTCATCAAAAATAAAAATGAAAACAAAACAACAACAACAACAACAACAACAAAAAACAGTGGGTGCATGAATAGCTGTTGTTTATCCACCATTCATCCTTCCTCCTTCTTCTGGTTATATCCTCCTTTCCTGTTTGAATAAATTCTGTGCACCCTGCACCCCACTCCTGTGCCATCCCTAAAAGGATGGACAGGTGACCTGGGCTCATCTAATCAGAATACAGCACTCTCCAAACCATTGCAATCAGTGCAGGGAGGTCTGTGACTCATGCAAGACCAAATAGTGTCCTCCTGCTATTTGATTTGATAAAGGGGTCCTCTTTCTCTGAGATCACTCAGAGCAGTAATGACCAATTAAAACCTGAATTGCTAGAGTCTAAGTTTTCTCCATGGGATGAAAGCTTGTCTGAGAACGAAATGAAGCTGATAACAGGAGAGTGGTGATGATGGAAAGAGAGAGATGGAATTGTGGAACTCCTGGATCCAGCCATACCTAAAGCCAGAGCATCCCTCGGACTCTAATTATGAGCCAATAATGTCTCTCTTTTGCTTGAGCTAGGGTTTCTAACCTTTATAACATGAGGAGTTTTATACAAGAGCCAACAGAGAGACCCTGGACAGCAGTGGGGAGTGGTTTCTGAAATAGAGAAAGGGCCTAGAAAACAAGAAAGAAGGGAAGGCAGACTTCCTACCCTTGCTAGGGTTGCCTTGGCAATCAAGGCGAAAGAGCACCTTCTTTACTCCATCACGTAAGGACTGAAGTTCAATGGGCCTGAGCTCTACCTTCTATTTTGTCACTTACTCTGTGACCTCAGGCAAGTCACCTTCCCATTTTGAGCCTCAACGTCCACATTTACAAAATGAATAAACAAAAGTCCAACTCTTTTGGATTGAACTCCAACCCAGGTGGCTGCAATGATTGTTTTCCAATCTCATTATTGTTAGGGCTTCACATTCTCGCATCAGTTCTTGACTCCCTCCACGCCTTCCCATGTTTTGGAACCCAGGCTGTCCAGTTCAGCTGAAACATTCTACTAGATTCCTGCTGCTACGATCACAGGTTTCCACAAACTCGGTGGTTTAAGACAACAGAAATTTATCCTCTCATGGTTCTGAAGACCAGAATTCCAAAATGTGTCTTTTAAGGATAAAATCAAGATGTCAGTAGGGTCGGGTCTTTCTTGAGATTCCGGGGGAGAATCTGCTCGTAGCCTCTTCTAGCGCCTGGTGGCTTGGGCTGGCACCTTCCCAATCTCTGCTACAGTCATCACACTGCCGTTTCCTCTTCTGTAGTAAAATCTCTCTCTGCTGCCTGGTCATAGGAACCCATGTGATTGCATTTAGGGCCCACCCTGGTATCCAGGATCATCCCATCTCAAGAATGTCCATTACATCTGCAAAGTCCTTTTCTGCCATATAAAGAGACATGCATGGATTCCAGGAATTGGGACATGGATAGCTTCTAAATTTTTTAAAAGATTTATTTATTTATTTGAGAGAGAGAAAGCTCTGTGAGTGTGGGGAGAAGCATAGGGAGAGGGAGAGAGAGAATCCTCAAGCAGACTCCCTATTGAGTGCAGAGTCTGAGATCATGACCTGAGCTGAAATCAAGAGCTGGACACTTAGCCGACTGAGCCACCCAGGAGCTCCAGGACATGGATATCTATTAGGAGTCCATTAGATAGGCTGCCACAAAGATCTCAGGGGAAACTGGCCTCATCCTCTGATCAGATTCTCCCCTGAAGCTGGATTTTTCCTTGCTGTCCAGCTTCTGCTCTCCCTGACCTTCAGGCTTCCTGAATCTTCCTCTCACTGCAAATCATTAGGCAGAGCTGGAAGGTTCATCCCTCTCATTTTATAGTTAAGGAAGCTGAGGCCCCGGGAGCAACAGCGTGCTCCAGATCACACCGCTGGCAGAGCTGTGCTGAAACCTGGGCCTTCAGGCTCCCAGGCCAGGGCGCCTTCCAATGTCTTAGCTGTTCCACACCCACTGGACCTGACCTCCTGGCTCCTAGATCTGCTTCTCTTTGGAGATATCAGCCTTGTGAGTCTCTGCTTATCACTCCTGGCTCCCTGAAAGCCAAACTCTTTTGGATTAAACCCCAAACTTTCCGTGAGTGCCTGGACCAAGCTCAGGCCCAGGGCTCAACGTTCTCCACACTTCAGAGTTGCCCAAAGGGCTGTGATATGACATTGCACAGCAGAACGGTCCCTTAGAGGTGATACAACCCCATCCTCAGTTTCACCTGAGCCAGAACTGCCAGGGTTTGGGGAGCGTTTGCTCTTCCAGCCTCGTGGACTTCACTCCATGCCCACCGTTCCATGGCCACATAGTCCAATGTACTATGGAGTTGATTTATACTCTTCTCAAGTAAGACAATGTGAAGGCACCTCGGAAAAGCACCCAACATGGATGTCACCAGAAAACCCAAACTTCTGGAGAAACCCCAAGTACTCTGAGCCTGTAGTGATTGAAAGGTGCCCCGACTTTCTCCTCGGAAGAGTAGAGGCTCCAAACAGTGAAGGACATCCAGGCAGAACATGCTGCCTTCTGAATGCATCTCTAAGGCCTGGTATTGTCCCCAAGGGCATGGCACAGAGACAATCACGCTGTGTGACCCCCCACACTATGAAAAGGTCTTAAAGAGTCTTGGGGCCAAATCCAGATCTTCCCCTCTTGCAATTGGATGACCTTAGGTAAGTTACAGTGAAATTGGGTCGGTAAATTCTATCTCCTCACTTGGTTGCAAGGGTTAAGTGAGATAATATTTGTAAAGTGGACCAGTATAATATCCTGACACATAGTAGATGCTAAATCAATGTTAGTTTCTCTATTCTCCCACTCCACATTTTGATGGAAGAGGATGGGATTGGGGTAAAAATCCGTTTAAAGCAGGATTTCCCAACAATGGCACTGTTGATCTTTGGGGCCAGATAATTCTTTGTTGTGGGAGGCTGTTCTGCACCTTATAGGATGGTTAGCAGCATTCCCAGCCTCTACCCACTAGATGCCAGTAGCATCCCTACATTCATGACAACCAAAAATATCTCCAGACATTGCCAGATGCCCCAGGGGGGCAAAATCTCCTCCAGCTGAGAACCACTCGTTTCAAGGGACTAGGGCCAGCCTTAAGGAGAAAAGGTGTCATAAAACAGAACATCTATCCCAAAGGGCTCTTATCTCCTTAACTTCAGTGGAAGAAGGCTTGGTGGACCTTGCTCCCTCCCTGTCCCAAATTCCCCTGAGAGACTGCCTGGGATTGTCAGGTATGGGACAATCAGTCCTTCCAACATTCTAATCTAGAAAAATGAATGCATTTGGAGACACCAGTGGAAAAATACTTTAACCTTCTTTGCAAATGTCTCCTGATAATCTGAAAAGGCAACAGTGCTGACAGAGGGAGATGGGAGAGGAGGAGGAGAAGGACAAGAAGGGAGAAGGCAGGATGGGCAGGAGAGGGAAAGAGGAGGCAGAGAAGAAACCAGTGTTAACAAGACTGTGTACTAGGTACTATTTTTAAATGTGTAATAGAGATTTCCTCACAATGCCTTTTCAAGATGGGTGTTTATTGTGCCTGTTTTGCAGATGAGGAGATCAAGGCTCAGAGAGGCTAAGCATCTTGCCCAAAGACACACAGCTAGGAACTGTGGGAATCAGGATTCCACAGTCCAAACATTCTCCCTACTCTGTTGCTTGGAATACATTTCTTGCCACAGAAAGTTTCACTTTTTAGTAATTTGTCAATTAATTTGTTTAAATTCTATTCAAACCATGACCCAGCCCAAGTCAGGGGCATGGGAATAGTCCCAGAGAAGAGAAGTCTGAAGCAGAGACACAGTCAAGGCCTTTGGAAATCCAGACAGCAGGGGGAGGATGGGGTGTATTTGTGACATGTTCACTGATGTCCTGACAACGACCTCACCCTGGATTGAGTGGCCCTTGGATGACACAGAGAGCTGGTTAATAAGTCTCTGGCCAAGGAGTCATAAACCTTGAGCCCCATTTTACAAACTCTGTTCAAGTGTCCCAGAACATCCACTCCAGGAGAGGAAGGGAGGGAACAGGGAGAGACTGAGGAACAAGAAGTTTTGGGAAAGTTACTGCTGCCCAAAGTAAGAACTAAAAGTTCAAGAGTAAAGGGGGCTAAGGAGACATGACAACTGAACGCAACATATGACCCACGATGTGCTTTCTCTATAAAGGAAGTTATTGGGACAGTGGGTGAAAATAAGAGAGTTAGCTAGCTAGCTAGATGAATTAAGAGCTATAATTTAGATGATAGTATTGTATCCATTTTAATTTGTCAGGTATTGATCATTCTTACTGTGATTCTGTAAGAGAATAATTCTTATTTTTTAGGAAATATGTACTGAAATTTGTAGGTAGGGGTAAAGGGACATCATGTCTTCAACTTACTCTCACACAATTTAAAAATGAAATCGTGTGTGTGTGTGCACCGCATGCAGCATGTGCAGGGAGAGAGAGAGAGCCAAGTCCCTCCTTCCTTCTGCGGACAGCTCCTTCCCATCTGTTAGGCTTCGGTTTAAGTCAATAATTTTTGCTATCATCTTGCCTTTTATTTTTCAAAAATGCTACCACAATGTATAAATACTTACTTGTGAGTGTGTGCTTAATCCTGTGAACCACCTGAACGTGAAGAACGCGCTTACCTTGACTGCCTCCGTACCCCAGTGCTCAGCACCACCTGCTACGTAGGGTCACTTATTAGCTCTGTGACCCAGAGAAAGTCATTTAACCTCTCTCTCTTTTTACCTATAAAATGGGTTTCCCTCATAGGTTATTTTGAGAACTGAGATCATTTGCCATCTCTGGTATTTACTGCCGATTCCCTTCCCTTCTTCCTGGAAGAGGGCATCTATTAGGTCCCTTTCTTTTAAGAGACAGAAACTGCACTGGAGCTGGTTGCAACAAAAAAAAAGGAAGCTCTTAGCGGGTGTTTCTAAACCACTGGAGAAGCAGGTGAAACCAGGGACTCAAATGCCCTCAGCTGCCCACTTGTCCTTCTCATTCTCCCCCTCTTCCTGTGCGTGTATGCGTGTGTGCAAGCATGTGCATGTGTGGGTGTGTGCACGCACGTATGTATGTATATGTGTGCATGTCATATCTTTGCTTCTCCCTGTGTGTCACTTTTATTCACTTAGCTGCCTGCCTTTCTCAGGTGGGAAGCCTGTCTCTGCAGCTGTGGCTCCCATCATAATTTCCGTCCAGAGAGCAGCGGCGCTTCTATTCATCCCCCCAGCTCCAGTGAGAGGGATCCCAGGGAAGAACTCTGATGGCCCTGACTCGAATCATGGGACATTCCCCTGACCACTAGGGTCAGGGAGGTGGAGATGTACAGCTCTCATTCGGGTTAGGATAGGCTAGGGACCATGCACCCCAGAGAAGGAGATGCATTTCCAAGCAGGTGCAGAAGACTTCAGGCAGGAAAAAACAGTGATGTCCACCATGAGAAACACAATGTAACATGCAGCAGAGCATGCAGGGCATAGGGGTGGTTACAACGGCCTCTGTAAGCTCTTTATGTGTCTTTCTCCCTGGTTAAATGTCTGGCAACCTGGAAACAGAGACAGTGCCTTAATTATGATTCTTTCCGCTCTATCTAGCACCGTCCCATACACACGGGGCATGGAGTAGGTGTCATCTGAATAAATGAATGAACAGTGTAAGCCCCAAAGCCTTCTTTCGTCCCTCTTGGTGCTTCCGTGATCCTGGTCCGGAAAAACAAGTTACATAATGATCCTCAGAGTCTCCAAGAAATTTGGCTTCTCTCTCATTAGTTATTTATGTCTTAGAACGATCTTGCTGAGACTTGCCCATTCTCCTTTGCCTTGCTTGGCCTCTTCCAAGAGTTTCCATGTTCCTATTTATAAATCTCACTTGAGCCCGGCTCTCCGGGCCTGATTCTCTCCTCACTCCTTGCCTTCCTCCTACGGGCAGAATGCTTTGGTTAACCCGAAATGGCTCTCAGAGGAGGTACAGCTGCTCATACCAATGTCTTGTGGCTTCATCCAGTTCCCTGCCAAAGAGGGAGCAGCCTTTTTGGATTGCCTGTTTAGCACCTGCCTCAAGGACAGAATGGTCACCTAGCAGCTTCCCCGTTTCATGTATGGAAAAGTGAAAAGGCTGAGAAGGAAGTAATGGGGCCAGAGTCCCCGAGTTCCAGACTAACTCAGTTCTGGGCTTTGCAGGTTCCAAGTCCCGAGCCATGGCTAAGCCTTAGACACGTTTCCTCAACCCCTAGAGATGAAACCAGCCACCCTGGGCTGAGCACCCAGGCCCTGTGTGGGGTGCAGGGACAATGCAGTGATGCAGACCAGTTCCTGTCCTTGCAAGGCTTACATCCCCGGCAGGCAGCTGGAAAGGAAAACCATTAGTACGATGGGGTGTGACGTACCAAGGTTTCAGGCCATGAGTTGCACAACATAGAAGACATTAGAATGCGGCAAATGGCTTCTGCACCTGCAAAGACCTTGGTTTGACTCCAGAAAATCCTCCAGGGCTCATTTACCAAGTACCCACTCACAGAAATAACTCAAGAAAAATCCTTTAAAGTTATTGATTTACGGTCATAGCAATTTTTAAGCTGGAGGAATCTTGAAGATAATCTGATCCCAAGCCCCGAGTTCACAAGGGAACACACCAGATCTACAATTACACAATTAAATCATTGCCACGGTGCGCAAACTGCCCCTCAAGGATGTCATCTCAATAATGCATACCATTTTCTGTTGGAAAAAGGATAAAATTAAACATTGATGCATAAGCCTTGAGCTATACATACCATTGTCACATTTAATTCTCCCAATAAGGACGTGGTTGTTTTTATTCCATTTACAAAGGAGAAAACCGAAGCACGGAGACGTTAAGTGACAGCCCAAGGTCACAAATATGATAAATGATGGGTTGGGGATTTGAACTCAGGCTGACTTATTTCCAAAGTCTCTATTCCTATAAGAATGGAAATGTATTGAATTCCTGTTAAAAATCTGGGTCCTTGTCTTAAATCTACCACTAACAATTTACATGAATTGGGAAAGCTCCTTTCATTCTATTAGGACTAAGTTTCCTGAAGAGAACTGACTGGGGTCAGCGACAGCAATATATTATATGACCTATGAATGGCCACCCTCCCATCCTATGCCCAAGACAGACACGACTATAAGATCAGGGCACCATTTCCCCCTGAGCTCAAATTGGGCTTCGAATGCAGAGCCTCATGCAATCAGTAGCAATTGGTAAGAAATAAAACCTATTTGCCACCCTTTGGCTCTATGAGCTCTCAAATCTTTGCCAGCTCTATTTAGTCTGTGCAAACTCTGGCCATGGATTTTGTCATTTCTCTGCAGTGCTGGAAGAAAAAGGGGAAGAGCTTATCTGTGATTCTGCAGAAAGAATCCTGCCAGATGCAGAGCCCTACTGTTCTGGCTGACGGCAGAGCTGTGCCCAGGACTCCAGGGGGAAGGGTCTGCCATAAATGTGAAGGGTTACAACTCTGCTCCACATGCTGGAAAGCTTCCCTTGTGCCTGACGTTTACTGGGACATCACGTAGTTCTCTCGTAAAAGGAACCTCTATTGCTGAAATGGCTTCATACCAACAATGCCCCCAGAGGGATATACAGAAAAATACCATATATATGTATATACATATATATATATGTATACACACACACACACACACACACAATGGAATATTATGCAGGAATGAGATCTTGCCATTTGCAACGACGTGAATGGAACTGGAGGGTATTATGTTGAGCGAAATAAGTCAATCAGAGAAAGACATGTATCATATGATCTCACTGATATGAGGAATTCTTAATCTCAGGAAACAAACTGAGGGTTGCTGGAGTGGGGGGTGGGGTGGGAGGGATGGGGTGGCTGGGTGAGAGACATTGGGGAGGGTATGTGCTCTGGTAAGCGCTGTGAATTGTGCAAGACTGTTGAATCTCAGATCTCTACCTCTGAAACAAATAATGCAATATATGTTAAGAAAAAAAAAGAAGAAGAAGATAGCAGGAGGGGAAAATGAAGGGGGGAAATTGGAGGGGGAGACGAACCATGAGAGACGATGGGCTCTGAAAAAAAACTGAGGGTTCTAGAGGGGAGGGGGGTAGGAGGATGGGTTAGCCCGGTGATGGGTATTAAAGAGGGCACGTATTGAATGGAGCACTGGGTGTTATACGCAAACAATGAATCATGGAACACTACATCACACAATAATGATGTAATGTATGGTGATTAACATAACAATAAAAATAAAAAGAAAAGAAAAACACCACAGTCCTCCCATGCTGACTGGCACACCGGCCAGGGGGATGGGATTGGGGCGCAGTGATGGGGGACAGTTAGTCAGAGTTATCTCTATGGAAGATATCCCGAAGTGCCAAGCTATGTCAGGTGGTTGAGCCTGGGACAGGAGGTGACCGAGGAATGGAACATCAGAACAACATTGACTGACGCTAAGCTGACAAGTTCCACCAAATGCTATGGGCAGTGGCAACAGTCATGTCAGACCCGAGGGAGCACAGCTCCTGGCCACAACACCAGGCTGTCCGGACCACAGCAGTGTCTGCAGCGTGCAGGTCACCCCAACCTGCCAACAGCCACCATGAAAAAAAAAGTGGTCCATCCTTCCAAGTGTCTATTTGAGTTCAGTGTCAAAGTACCCCAGGCTGCCAGTGAGTGCCCAAGGCCCTGCATGGTTGCCCGACCTGCCCATGGAAACAACAGAGCAACAGAGATTCCAGGTTTCTGGATTCCCAGCCACTTCCTCACACAGCACTGTCGCTCAGGGAAGACAGTTGGGAATCCTGCCACTGGCTACATGATGGAGGGCACAACTAAGTGTCAGAACTGTCTCTTTGCAGCTCGGGATATCACAAGTTACCAAGTGTTGTCCTAGCTGCTTCCTAGGGAAAAGCAGCTAAGGGTTGTGGTGGTTGGGCACAGTGGATCTAGAACCAGACAGCCTTGGCTCAAATCCCAGATAGCGGTGTATCTTTGACCAAGTTACCTAACCTCTGTAAGCCTCAGTTTCCTTACCTGTAAAATGGGGGTAACACTTACATGAGGTTGTTATAAGCATCATCGGTGTTATACTTGCTCTTTACACATATTTTCTTATTGGATCCTACAAAAACACTTGGAAGTAGGTATTATGATCCTTATTCGCATGGGAAGAAACACACAGAGCTGAGAGATAGCCTGTCCCTGGTCCCACAGATGGCAGTGATTTTAATAATGAGATCTAACATTTAGTAACTCTTACTATGTGCCAAGCATGACAAAACAGGGTAGCTACCGTGGTCCCCAATTTACAAAAAAGTAAGACCTGAGACCCAGAGAGACTAACCTGCCAAGATCATAAAGCTAGTAAGTGGCAGCATGGCTTCAGAATCTGAGCTTCTGATGGCTCTCTTCACCCCGGACCTCTGTCTGCTACATCTTGCTACCTAGGAATGAGCTGTGGAATCAGCCATTTCCATGAAAAAAGAAAAAAAAAAGCTCTTCTTTGCCTATAACAGCTTTGGTCACCTGAAGAAGAGTTATAAGATCAGTCACAGTCATCATCGTCACGTAGAGGTAGCTCTCCCAGTCCAAATGAGAGCTGATGGTCCAGTTAGAGCCGGGTTCCTCGGTGGAGCGTTACCAGCATTGCGTATGAGACAGTTCTTTGCTGTCACGTGGGGAGCAAGCTGTCCCGCACCTTGCAGGATGATCAGGCCTCCCCCCCAACCCATGGAACACCAGGGACTCCCCCAAGCCACTGTAACACCCCAAAAGCCCCCCATGGCTTTCACAGGATTTCGGGGTGCAGGGGAGGATTCTGCCCCAGGTGAGAACCACTGAAATGGAGGATTACCTACTTCTCTCTCCTCTTTCCAGCAATTCAATTCAACCCAAGGAATTAGGAGAGAGCAGAAGCAAACCAGGGACAGCCACCCCTAGGAGACTGCGTAAAACTAAGTACCAAATGGAGTGCTGGCGAGCGACAGGCCGGAGAACCCTGCTGAAGGAGGAAGACACACCACCCAGCTATGTGGTCAGGAACGGCTCTGTGGCAACTCCCCTGATTGGAGGTCGGGGCAGAGGAGGAGGCAAAGTGGAGAAGGGATGTAACCTAAGTGAGGCCAACTCACCCCCCTTCACTGCTCAGTGGCTGGGACAAGGCCAGGCAGAGGTGGAGAGGCTCCGGGGGTGGAGGTCGGGATGCCAGGCCCTGGCAAGCTGTGTCACCGCAGTCAAGTCACCTACCCTCCATTCCTCAGTTACCCCAGTGGCCTCCTGAGGGTGGCTTCCCTGCCCACTTCCCGGAGTTGGAGGGTCACGGGACATCAGGAATGTGAGGGCACCCAGAACAGCGAATACCACTGGTAGTTTCCTTTGTGTCCAAGGCAAGTCTCTGGGCACGGAGCGCTGTTTGCTTTTGAGTATCTGTCACCATTCATAGAAGAATGAACTGTTGCCAGGCCTGCACTCAGTGATTCATTTGTCCCCCCACCGGGGACACCAAGAGAGCACTTCCTTCCCAGGCCAGTCACTGCCAAGTGCCAAAAACCTCGAGGGTGGTGTGCGTGGGCTGTCCAGAGTGCAGGGAAGGAGCCTGTGACTCAGGCACAAGCTAGGCTCTCGGCTTTTGCTGCCCCTCCATTAGGAAGGCCGGGATGGGGGCCCCTGGCTGGCTCAGTTGGTAGAACATACAGCCCTGATCTAGATCTAGATCTAGAGGTTGTGAGTTCAAGCCCCACCCTGGGGGTAGAGCCCACTAAAAAAAAAAAAGGAATGCCAGGATGTAGCCGTAAGCCGCATTTTAGGGCATTATGGTTCAGAATATGATACAGGCTGTGGAGTTCTACATCGTGTATGTGTTTATGAGAAAGGAAAGAGAACACTGCAGACTGAGCATTTATTGTGCACCAGATGCTGTGCTAAGGGCTTGGCGTGCATTTGTCTCATTTAATCCTTGTAGCACGTTGGCCACACGCATGAGGAAACTGAGAAATAGAGAGTTAAGTGACTTGCCTAAAGTAGTACACCCAACTGGTGGGAGTGGTAAACAAAATAATGCCCCCCGCCATGTCCTTGACCCCCAGAATCTATGACAATGTTAGGTTCTATGGCAAAGGGACTTGAGATTGCTGATGGGATTAAAGTAAGATCAGCTGGCTTTAAAGATTTATTTATTTATTTGAGAGAGAGAGAGAGAGAGAGAGTGTGTGTGTGTGTGTGTGTGTGTGTGTGTGTACAGAGGGGCAGGGACAGAGGGAGCATCTCAAGCAGACTCCCATGCTGAGTGCGGAGCCTGTCATGGGGCTCGATTCCAGAACCTTGAGATCACGACCTGAGCCGAAATCAAGAGTCAGACACTTAACCCACTGAGCCACCCAGGTGCCCCAAGACCAGCTGGCTTTAAAATCAGATTATCCTAGTAATCTGGCTGGGCCCAGTGTAATCACAAGGGTCCTTAAAAGTGCAAAGGGAGACAGAAGAGGAGAAGTAGAGAGGGGGTTGGGAGGGACCCAAGGGGAAGCAAAAATAAGCCTCTCCTTATCTCCTAACTTCATGTTCAGCCACTAGAATCCCATAATTACAGCTAATAATAGCTACCATTTATCTAGACATTGTTATGAGCCAGGTGCCTTGGTAAGCACTTCACACAGATCATCTCTCGGCAAAAAAAAAAAAAAAAAAGAGAGAGAGATGTGGCTTTATCTTACAAAAAAAGAAACTGAGGCACAGTGAGGTTAGACACCCTGTGGATCAAAGGTCAGGCCACTAGGGCAGCACCCCGCAAAGCTGCTTATTCTGACTGCATACCCATTGCCTGAGGGGGCTGAGGGCAGCTATGTGATCACCGCCCCCCCCACCCCCCAAGGACGCAAGAAGGCCATTCAGCAACAGTGCCCTCTGTCATTATCCTTGGTCTTCTCAAATAGCCACCTGAGCATTTTTCAAAGATACTGATTCTTTCTTCACTACTCAAGACTTGGCGAGAGGAGTTTCTTTTTGGTTTTCTCAGAAAATATGTTTAGGGAGTAGTCAGGTATTTCTTATGTAATAATTGTACTCCAACAATTTTCTATGTCTACAATTCTAATTTCTTTCTCTAAATTATACCAAGAGATTTCTGGCATCAGAACCTCATTTCCTAGGGGCCACCTTTGTGACAGAGTTTGGTCAACCAACTAACCAACCAATTAGAATCCGTTGCACAAGCTCGCACGTTGAGCCAAGGATTGCTACCCACCCTTCCTTCTTTCCGCCTCAGGTCCCGAACTGGGGTCTCAGCGCTACAGAATCGTTCTCCGGTGGAACATGACTAGTGGTTTCCCATAGTTAAGAAGAGGAGTTGAGCTCAGAAATGCAATTCTTCTCTAACTTCCTAAGCTCAGTGCTTTCAAATCATTCACTGCCATCTGCCTTCAGAGCCTCCGGGAGACAAGAAACAGGAAAGGGAAGAACAATGGAAGGTTCTGCCTCCAAGGGTCTCAGAACAGTTACTCAATTTCTTTGGTTTCAGTTTCCTGTACTCTACTATTAGGAGGCTGACTTAGATGGTCCCTAAGGTCCCCTGCAGCCTTAGACTCCTGAAGTCTAAGACACGCCAAAATATAGTGACTTTTCATCGGAAAGAGTAAAGAAATTCTAGTAGAGCAAAACACTAAGAATCTATACAGTAGTCCTCCTTATCCATGGTTTTATTTACAGTTACCCACAGTCAACCATGGTCTGGAAGCAGATGACGCTCCTTCTGACATGTCACCAGAAGGTCAATAGTGGCCTAACACTACGTTACAATGCTTATGTTGTTCACCTCACCTCATCTAATCACGCAAGCATTTTATCATCTCACATTACCACAGGAAGAAGGGTGAGTACAATAAGGTATTTTGACAGAGAGAGACTACATTCATATAACTTTTATTATAGTATATTGGTATAATTGTTCCATTTTATTGTTGTTAATCTCTTACTGTGTCTAATTTATAAATTAAACTTTATCACAGGTATGTATGTATAGGAAAAAGCAGGGTCTATATAGGGTTCAGTACTATCCATGGTTTCAAGCATCCACTGGGGGTCTTGGAATGTATCCCTTGTGGATAAGGGGAGCTACTGTATTAACATTTTCTGCCATTTGCTAAGCATCAACTATGTGCTAGATCAGTAGACAACTGTATATACTTCATCTACTTCTCACTAAAACTCTGGAGATAATCATTTCCCCCATTTTAGGGATGGGCAAACTGAGGCTTGGTGAGATTAGGCTGACTTGCCCAAAGGGAAAACATGCGTGGGTGGCATAGGTGGGATTCCTCACATAGTCCATTTGGCCCCAAAGTTAATGTTGTTTATACTGCACTATGTATCAGACAAAGTGCTGGCTTCCTTCTTCATTTCCACAGCCCTTTGTTTACACCAATTATTCAAGGTTTGACCACACCCACCCTGTATTATATCCATTTTCTCCAGATCTGCCTCACCCAGTGGTCCATCAATCAAACAACTGACCTTTCCCAGGGCACTTACCATATCTTATTCATCTCTCTTCCCTTCCCCAGCCCCAGACCTAGCTCCCAGCAGGTATACAATAATATATGCTCGCCAAATAGCGTGCATCAGTATTCCAAAAACGTCCCCGCAATGAATACCATGCTGATGAATTTTGATGAAAGAAGCCTTTTATAAACATCATTTTAAGATAGAAAAATAGGCATTGGTCACACTGTCCATTATAAACATCATCAGCTAAGCCTCTATTTTTTCTGCCCCCATCTTAAAAGTTACGTTTGATCCGTTGGGATGGCCCATATATTTTGAAGCTATTACCATTGCTAAACCTGTGATCAGATTGTTCCCTGGGCACACACTCAAGCACAGGAGAAATGTGATTAGTACCCAGATTCGCCTGCCATCCGCCCGCTTGTCAGTGTCTGGATCCATGGCGCTAGTGAGCATAATCACGACTGATTCGGTCCCTGAGGTTCATTGTGTAGACTCTGGATTCCTGCTGATTCGAATCTTGATTTCCCCAGATTCCTGGGTAGTTCTGAAATACTGAGAAAAACGAAGGACCAAACAGCTAAGTGAATCCTTGGCTGTCACACACTTCCTTGTCCAGAGACCTGTCACTTTGCCTTCCGGACACCTTTCCTTGGTTAATATTAGGATAGAATTATGGAGCTCAAACAAGGCTTCTTATTGATTCACTGGCAGTCTTTGGGGTGAGGTGTAGGGCTGCCTCTTGGACTTAAAACATGGACACTTTTCTGCTGGTGTTTTTTTTTTCTCTGACATAAGGGCAGTGTTGGATCAGAAGATGCCTGTAGACTCACATGCCAACACCTACATTCTGGCTGGCACATTATCAAATTTGCATTGTTTCCCTAATGGAAATTTTTGTAGTTAGGATATTTTCTGTTTGAGGCATTCAGTAAATCCCAGATTGAGAGCGGAAGAGAACTCCAAAATCCCTACAATTAAGCTTTGTAGTATTACATGCAGTAGAACTCCCAAAGCATCACCCATTCCAGCAGTCAGCCCAGCTTCCAGAACATAACCTGAATCCTTCCTCTTGTCCTCATTTCCAGCACTCCCATCCCAGTCCAGGCCACTGTCATCCCCCCCCCTTGACAGACCACTGCCATTGCCTCCTAAGTGGTGTTTCAGCGTTGCCCCCGACACACCAGCCAGAATGTTCTTTGAAAGAGAGAACCCAGATGGTATCACTCCTTTGCTTAAGCCTTCTAGTGGATTCCCACTGCATTTGATTCTTTTCTTAGGACCACTCAGGGGTTGTTCCTACCCACTCGGCGGCCTGAGCAGAGGGAGGTGCAGACCAGGCTTCAGTGGCAGGCTGAGCGCTCTGGTCTTCAGCAGGGAACTGTTGACCAGGCACAGAGGGCACATGCACGCCTTCAGACCAACTGTCTGGGACCTCAGGTTGAGTGGCAGCGAACTCAGGAGCTGGAACAGTCCACTCACCCTGACATTCCACCTGGGTCACAGCCTTTTGAGCAGCGGCCTGCTCTTCCTTTTCAATCTCTTCAGGATCTCTGTAGAAGTAGAAATCAGGCACAACCACTCATGGGTGTTCACGGGAAATGGTGCCACGCATGCGCAGAACTTCCCTAGCCAGCATCCACATCAGACCCGCCGAGGGAGCTTCCTTGTTGTTGCAAGGGATGGCGATGTCCGCATAGTGCAGAGGAGTGTTACAGAGGGTGACTGTAGACAGGTGAGCATAAGACGCCTCTGTGACAGGCTGGTGGTCAGCCCTGGGATCAGTAACCACCAGAAGTCTCAGCTCCCAGAAGGCTGCCTGGATCTGGTTAGCGGAGGTTCCAGGAGTGAAGCAGCCAGCAACAAGAGTGACTCCAGTGGCAGCAGCATCAGACTTCAGCCCAGCTCGCCAGCCAGGATTCCTGGATGGTCTCCACCACCTCCCTGCCAGTTGGTGTGGTTCAAAGTGTGGTCCATGGGTCAGAGCTGGTCCACCACATGCTTTTTACCAGGCCGGGAGGAAATAAGTACAGAAACTGAGAGTGTTTGGGAAAATGCATTATAATTTGATGTTCACGCTATTTTTGTTGTATTTTACAAAAGTATTGAGTACGATAGACAGCAAATTTAAATATCTGGTCATTCGCCACGGTTAGACCAGTAAGAAGATGGCAGAAGATGATCTCAGGACATCATTTGGTCCAGATCCCTGCCTTTGGGATCATCTATTACTCAGTATCCTGTGTTATACTTTTGTGTTTATTGATACTTACTTCTCCATGACCCTGTCACTGAGAGTTGGGGTCAGCCACAAACTCATAAATATTGTTTGAATGAAGAAGGGGGCCCCTTCCCAAGGCAAGGAGATGGTATTCTGCAGAAATACCTGTTATTCTTCAATGGCCACTGCCAGTTAACACTCCCATAGGTTGAAGAATGTTACTTTGGGGACATTTTGGCTTGGAATTCAGCACATACTCTCTGACCTATCAAAAATAACAAAAAGAATGTTTTGAGTTTATATATCCAACTTTATAAATGTATGTGTTTCATTCAGATACGTTCCGGTGCCCCCAATCAATCTTTGTTGTCCACGCAAGGGTCACATTATGGTTCGATCTTACTGTTTATTTGTCATGGTATGATGAAAACAGCCTGGACTGTGGAAACATGTTGGAATTCCAGTTGTCATTTTACTGGTTTCTATTTGGCAAATAAAGTTACAGAAATTCTATGAACTTCAGCATCTTCCTCTGAAAAAAATGTGAGAAATAACTTTCATTTCAGAGTTGTTTTGAAGATAAAATACCCTATGGGAAACACTTGGCACACAGTAGGTGCTCAGTAAATGCGGGCCCTTTACTTTATTTCTTTTGTTCCCTGTAGTACCGTCAGTCATGGGCTGGAGGAAAAGTTTGAGGCTCTCTCAATCGCCTTTAGTTATAACAGTTGCTGGAGTCTGTCCTCACATGGTTTCTGCTACACCCAATGCAACAAATCCTTCATCCTAAGTATTATAAGCAAATGCATAGTTTCCAGTGGAGGCCAGCCCTATCTGCTCCCAACACAACTGGTGTAATGACAGCAAGCTCTGGAACCTCATAAAGGTCATCGTGCTCAGGCTGTCCCTAAGCACTTTGAATTGAGCTTGCTGTAGAAGAGAGCTCTGTTGGCTTTTGCCCTTCCTTTGAGCTTGCATTAATTACCCCTTGCACGGAGTTTATAGGCCAGAGCCAGATGTGTAAGATCAAAGGGAAACTGGGCCTCAGGTAAGGAACTGGAAATTGCTTCAAAATGCCTTCAGGCGACGTGAATGGCAATGACTCCACCAGCAGGCCCTCACAGGGGGCTTTCTTCAGGATCTGGGCAGACTCTTCTTTAGTCTGCCCAAGAGGACCGAGGGCTCCCCAGACCAACACGGGCCGATAACACCCACCCTGTGTGAAATAGGTGCTTCCTGGCTGCCTAGCCAGTCTAGGCAGAAGGTTCAGGAAGTGAGAACCACCATAAAAACAGTCTTTGGCGCTGAAGAGTGACCAAGAGAACCTCTGAACCCCAGCTCTCCCTCCCCTTCTTCACACAGTCCTGCTAAGGCCTGCCCTGCCCTGGCCGGTTTGAGGGTGGCCCGTGCAGCTGCTAATGTGCCCCTAGGAACTCTGGGCCTCTCTGCTCAGCACTGGTGCCCCTCTGCTCTGTTCTCTTTTCCCTGACTCTCCCTCCCGAAGAAATGGGCTGTCCTTGGAGCAATTCTGGAGGTACTGATGACCGCCAATAAGAAAGAGTCCAATAGATCCTGGGTCTAATCTCAGCTCCCCCCCTTACTAGCCCCGTAACCCCAAGTCTCATCTTCCTCACCTGCAAATTGTGGGTGACAGTGACGCCTGTCCCATGAGGTTGTGCAATGGATCGATAGTGTAGTAAAGCCCTTAGTACAGTGCTTGGCATAGGGTGGATATTCACCAAATACTCTTATTACTGTGATTGTTCTTTTTATTATTAACGAGCAGCTAGCACACCTATTTCCAGGTCATCAAAAGTGTATTAGTTTCCTAGGGTTGCTGGAACCAATTCCCATAAACTGGATGATGGTTTAATACTACAAAAATGTATTCTAAAGACCAGAAATCTGAAATCAAGGTGTCAGCAGGGCCTCACTTCCTCTGAAGGCTCTAAGGAAGAATCTCTCCCTTGCCTTTTGTAGCTTCTCATGGCTGTGGGCATTCCTTGGTGTTTCCTGGCTTCTAGACACATCCTTTCAATCTCTGTCTTCACATTGTCTTCTCTGCCTTATTTCCCTTTGCCGCTTTCTTCTAAGGACACTTGTGAAGGTGTTTAGAACCCACCCAGATAATCCCAGATACTTTCCTCAAGTCCAGATCCTTAACTTCATCTCCTCTGTTATTACATAAGGTAATACTCACTCTTTTGCCATACAGGTAATATTCACAGGTTCTGGGCATTGGGACATACTTTACTGGAGGCTACCCAATTAAACCCACTACAGAAGACATGCCCTAGGAAAATGGGTTTGGGAAGGAGGGCTTTTGCTTGCTTCTTGTTCAAGAGTCTCAAATCCTGACAGCATTTGATTATCAGCTGCAAAACCCCCTTTGCTGTCTCTGTAGGAACCCATTCATGACCATGCCAGATCCTAACATGGTTACTAGGTCCCTGGATCCATGGTATATATAATATAGTCTGGGAGTGAGTTTGTGGGATGGTACGATGAGACAGAATAGGCTATAGTGACTAGAGATATGTAGCTGGAACAAAGGAACTCTTAAGAGAGAAAGAACATCAAATTTTGGTTCACATTATACATAACAATGGGGATGCTGTAAATCGGCCAAGCCTAAGATCATCTGGTCTTACCTTATGTACCTGGATATGAACTAAACCATGTTTAATCTTCACTTTTTTTTTTAAGATTTTATTTATTTATTTGACAGAGAGAGAGCACAAGTAGAGGGAGTGGCAGGCAGAGGGAGAAGGAGAAGCAGGCCCCCTGCTGAGCAGGGAAGCCCAATGCGGGGCTAGATCCCAGGACCCTGAGATCATGACCTGAGCCGAAGGCAGACTCCTAACCGACTGGCCACCCAGGCGCCCCTAATCTTCACTTTTGATGATAAGTGGTTTTGATGCCCTCAAAACTGTTGAAATAAAGTACTACTCTCCATCCCTGATCACTGAGGAGAGTGAGAGACATCATGTTCGAAGGGACACCATGCCTATTGTATTCTATGGATTTGTGGAATATGATGTCACCAATACCTTGGATTTGTATATACAGCGGCAGCTCTGGGGGAGATGCAGGGGAGAAATGGCCCTGCCTATGAGGTCAGAGGTCTCAGGCAGAGTTTCCAAAGTATGAGTTGGTGGAAGTGGAGATAGAAAGCCTCACCTTTCCTTGCCCTAGACCAGTCCCATGACCTCTGCATATCCTCGCCTCTTACGGGACTCAGTGCTCTCATTATAAAATGAGAGGGTATAGTGGGCTAAATAATGCCCTCCCCCCCACAAGATACCCATATCCGAATCCCCATAACCTGGGAATTTCACCTTATTTGGCAAAAGGCACTTTGCAGATGTGATTAAATCAAGGATCTTGAGACGGGGAATTATCCTGGATTATCTAGGTGGACCTAAATGTAATTGTAAGTGTCCATACTAAGAGGGAGGCAAGAGGGAGATTTGACTAGAGAAGAGAAGTCAATGTGGTGACTGAAGCAGAGATCAGAGAGATGCATCCCCAATCCAAGGACCACCAGCCACCACCAGAAGCTGGAAGAGGCATGACACAAAAACTCCCCTGGAACCTCCAGAAGGAACCAGTTCTGCTGACATCTTGATTTTAGTGCTGGGAGACCCATTTCAGATTTCTGACTTCCAGAACCATAAGAAAATAAATTTCTGTTGTTTTAAGCCATTAATTCATGGCAATTTGTTCCAGCAGCAGTAGGAAAGTAATGTAAGGGGTTAGGCCATATACCTGTAGTCAGGATAATTATACAAGAACGTTCAAGGGCTCAGCTTGGGCCAGGCATTCAGTAACAAGTTGTACTCTTACTTTACTCCCAACGACAACCCTGAGAAGTAAGTACTATTAGTCTCAGGGAACCGAGAATCAGAGAGGTTCATTAACTTTGCTAAAATTAAACAAGTAAATGGAGGGCTTGGATCTAACCTCAGGCCCAGCTGCTTACTAAGGATCCATGATATACTGCCTGCTTTTATATAAGCAATTTCTTGACATTTTTGACTTTGCACATTTAAGGAAAAAAAAATTCATGACTTACATAAGCCATTCAATTTCTACTTCCCAGTGGAACTCTAAATATCAGTGTGTGTACGTGCAAAGTGAGATCTTCTTCTCAGGATATGACACCTCCATTTCTTAGATTATGAGTTAAAATTGCCTTTAGCCTCATTATGAAAATCCAATTTCAGTAACGTAAGAACTCACTCAGTGGGAAATGAATGTCTAGTCCTTAGATTAGATAAAAATAAAAGTGTTAATAAAAATTATCCCAAACTTGAAAATATGGCAAAGGTCCATACAGTGTGTCCTTATAATGTCTTACTGCAGCACCATTGAACAGGCCCACCTAAGGAAGGTTTCATTCTCTTGGCTAGTGGTTCTCAAACTTTTTGGTCTCAGGACTCCTTTAACTATTGAAAATTATTGAAGACCTTTTACTACATGGATTACATTTACTGTTATTTAGCACCTTAGAGATTAAAAACTTAAAAATTCAAAATGCTTATTAATTCATTTAAATAATAATAAACCTATTCCATATTAATACAAGTCACATTTTTATGAAAAAAAAATATACACATTTCCCAAAACCAAGTAATTTAGTGAGAAGAGTGGGATTATTTTGTATGTTTGCAAATTCCTTTAATGTCTGGCTTAAAGAAGACCTCTGGATTCTCATATATGCTTCTGCATTCAGTCTGGTGTGATATGCTGGTTTGGCTGGAGCCTGGGAAGATAATTCTGCCTCACTGAGATACAGTTTGCGGAGCAGGGGAGAGGCAGAATTTAATGGCCTTTCCAGGTAACTATGTATATTTTCCTCTGATACTGTACCCAGCTTGGCTAGTGATAGTTTCTTAAAGCTTAATGGCAATATGGAACCTGATATATCAATGAACTTTTTGAACTCTGTTCCACTAAAGTCCATTGAGCTATCTCACACTTTAAATAAATGTTTTACCCACATATGGATTTTGTGCCATTGTACATTGATCATTTGGAAAATACTGGTTCACTGAGTTCTGCACAGGTTCCTAATGTTAATCTGGATCCTGGTGCCAGAGAAAAGAGTTTCAGAATTCTAATTTTGACTTGAAAATGTGAATTTTGTCATGGCCACAAATTCTGCCAGTAAGTTTTTCTGAAATTCTAGATACTCTTCATTCATTTTTGAGAAACGATTTGCCAAATACCCAAGGCTGAAAAACCATTGTTTGTCAGTTGGTTTTTGTGCTGTTTTTTTTTTTTTTTTTTTTAAGGAAAAATGGTGTTCCTTGAAACAAAGTGGCAAGTTCTGCTCCTAACTCCAATGACAGCCTGATTGCCTTTCCCCTGGATAACCACACACCTTGGGATGCAGCTGTAGTGTTTTATGTCCTCTGTACTTTCCATTTCACAGCATGGAATATTAAAAACAGTACTCAAAGTCAGGAGTTAAGACAATTAATACTTTTTACTTCTTCATCAAGGACATCCTTAAGTGAAACAGGTGGGGTTCTTTTGCAGCTAGTACATGAGGTAAAGAATGCACCAACCACCAGAGTAGTTTGGGCCCAAGACCTTGGTTTGCACCAAGGTGCCACATTTCTACCCACATTGCTTCTCCTTCATCAATGCACATGTCAACGCCATAAAGATAAATAAATAAAAATGGCTGAAGGGTAAATAACATTGTGGTGTTATTGTGAAAACAGGTTTAACATCATGTATTCCTGGAAAGGGTTTCAGATTCCCCACGGATCCATGGACCACACTTTGAGAACCTCCATCCAAAGATACCTTCTAGTTCTGAGAATCCATGACCCTTCCCTAAGGCCAGATTTCCTAGATGACTTTATCTAAACCTATCCTCACAACTGGTGCCACAAAAGAGAGAAGAGTAGCCCCAACATTCCTGTTAAACTTCATTCCACTTAGATTCTGAATCAAGAGATGTGAGGTATGGCTGAAGGTGGGCAGGAGGGTGTTAACAAAGGAAGTGACCTATGTAAAGGTTTCCATAGAGTGTCTAAGGTCTTAGACACTTCTAAGTCTTTTCTGGGCAGAGTTTTCAGGAAACAACCTCCTTTCTGCAGGGCTGTTTATCTCTTTCCCCAATTAATTCTTCCTGACATCTAACATTAGACATGTAAGCAGTGATTTCTAGTCTAGGTCAGCCACTCCATAACTATTTATAATCCTGCAGGAAATCATTATTCTTTTCATTTCAAGACAACTGATTAAAAAAAAAAAAACTAATTATGTCAGGCCATAAAAACAGAATTTCAAAGGGTGCTTTGGGGACAGAGTAACCTGGTAAATAATTATTTTCCCTTGTACCTAGCTCTTTAACTGCACAGATTTTATCACTGTCTTCCTGATGAGCTTTTAAGAATTAGCTGGGATTTGGAGAATTGGGGAAGTGGGACAGAGATGAGATTTGCATCAAGGCACAAAGTTTTTGTGGTATTAATAAATGTAAATGTGTCCTACGAGGATAGGCAATGCGGCTGCAGAGCACTGGAGGCTATTTAGAACTCTGCAAAGAATCTCTGAAATAAATGTCAGGGTAAAGATTCTTTGGGGTTTGGTCGGGCTCTCTGCTCCTTGGGAGCCTGCTTCTCCCTCTGCCTCTCTCTCTCTCATGAATAAATAAATAAAATCTAAAAAAAAAAAAAAAAAGACGAGATGAGACCTGTGAACTCTTGCACCTGTGGCAGAGCATGGGAGGGAGAGCCCAGCCTCCACAACAGCAGGTGGCAGGGAGGGACCTGCTTGTCATTCGTTTTTATATGCTCGTTTTTATACGCTTTGGGGTTTGGTATCAGGTTGAAATTGATGAGATTTCACCATAGTAATACAATTGATTTCAGCCCTCCTCCTCTGGAGCCATCAGGGGGGATCTTCTGTGACCTTGAGGATTTAATCAAATCAGTACAAAAGAGGTAAAACATTCTCTCAAAGAGAACTGTATAACAAGTCAATGTGCTGGCTGAGAATTCCTATGTCCCCATCCTCCCTGTCAATTAGTTTCTTTTCTATTTAACAAATATTATTGTTTTCACATCTACCCTGTGCCAAACTCTGAACAGGACACTGGGAAGAATATAAAAATTATTAATATAAAACCCCTTATCTCAAAGTTTCTAATTTTGTGCATAATTTAAGAATTATGCACAAAAAACTATAAAAACAATACACACAGTAATGAAAAGTCTTCCACTTCCTAACTGTGTGACATTAGACAAGTTATACAAGGTTTCAAAACTTCAGATTTCTCATCTGTAACATGGGGATAACCCTAGTACATCCCTTGTGGGGTTGTTTTGGACATTAAATGAAATAACATGTGTAAAGAGCCTTGTACAGAGCCTGTACTTAGCATTCCAAGTATCTGAGTCAATGATAAAAACTATCATTTTTTAGTGACTTTCCCTCCTAACAATAACCAGGGAGCATTAGTCCCTTTACAAATTATGGAATCTGAGCCTCAGGAAAATAAAATAATTCACTATTCCATGATACCCTTCAGATGAGAATCATTGCAAAATAGTAGAGAAAGGGACAGGCATTGAAAAGATATGGTCATTAATAGTTGTGGTAGCCTATCTCCAAAATGGCTTCCCAGGAACCATAGTATTTGTGTCATTGTGTAGCCCCCTCACTCAGTGAATAAATAAATAATTGTGGCATCAGTAATGCCACATGTTGTGAGAGCGGGTTAAAGGAGCCTAGCCTGACTCTGGGATGCTTGCTCTTTGGATGCTCCATCTTGGAGCTCAGTTGCCATGCTGCGAGATGCCTAAACCCAAGTCGCTGCCCCAGCCAAGCTCACAGCCAACAACCAGCACCATCTGATAGTCCTGTCCATGTTCCACTATGGACTTTATCCAAAGTCAAGCCTCAGGATGACTACAGCCCAGATGATATTTGACTACAACTGCTCTAGAGAAATCCAAGTGAGAACTGCCCAACCGAGGAGGGGTCCCATTTCACCTAGTTTGTGGAAAGATACAAGGGAATCTTTCTCTCAGCCTAACAATAAGAAATAACTAGATGATCTAAAAAATCATAACTTTTTTGGAGCATGTTGGAGAGCTAAAGTCACAAGATGACTAGGGAAACTCAATTCTAAAGTTCGACAAGTCCCTCCAAGACGAGATGAGACCTGTGAACTCTTGCACCTGTGGCAGAGCATGGGAGGGAGAGCCCAGCCTCCACAACAGCAGGTGGCAGGGAGGGACCTGCTCGTCATTCGTTTTTATATACTCAAACAAGTTTATAATTTTAAAGGAACCTGGACTGAGAAGCAGATGACCTGTTTGACAGACAGATGTTGATCGCAGCCCAGTGACCTTGGGAAGTACCCCACACTTTGGCTCCTATCTGGTTGAGGCTGCCTGTGGCAGAGGTCGCAGGTGACAGTGAGCACTTCTCAGAGAGCCACACCTGCGTGGAGCAGGAAGGCCACTGACACAGGTAGGCCAGGGCACTCAAGGACAGGCAGTGGCTTTGACACGCCCCATAGTTGGCAGACAACAAAGGTTCCCAACACTTTCTGCCTCTCCTGTTCATTGATTAATGTGCACAGCTTTACACAAATCACACATCTTCCCTGTGCTTTTGTGCCTCCTTTTCCAAGGTTCAGAAAACTAACACAGATACCCTCACTGCACTCTCCACCCCACGCACAGGCACCACACTCATTCGCAAACACCGTGGTGAGGAAGAACCAGGCAGAGTGACCGAGAACTACTTTACCAGCAAAATGACCACTGATGCCAAATGACTTGACAGGTTAAAAGATGCAGGGACAATAGATTCTCTTAATGAATCTCTAAGGGACCAAAAGAAACTGGGCACCAAAGCCCTGAGAGAAGTAGCAATGTTTTTTTGGCAATATCATCTACAAAGGATCGACTACATGCCAGGAACTTTGAATATTTTTTAACATTCTTTATCTTCAATTCATACAAAACTAAAAGTTAGATGTTACTGTCCCATTTTGCATATGGGAAAGCCAAGGCCAAATACAGAGTAATGATTATGCCATAGGCACTGCAGTCAGACTACTTGGGTTTGGTTCCCAGCTCTGCTACTTACTCGCCATGTGACCGTGGGCAAGTCTTCTCTGTGCCTCAGTCATCCCTTCTATAAGATGAGGATAATAATGGTACTTTTCATAAATGAGAGAGTAAAAGTAAGACATTGGGCAATGTGCCTAGCATACAGTAAACCCTTAGTGAATGTGACCTGCCATATTAAGTTACTTTACCCAAACCACACAGTGAGAAAGAGTCTGACTCCAAAGTTGCATTCTTTCCAAAGAAATATTGTTTGTGGTTGTGAAAATTGTTTTTGTGAAATATTAATAAATTTAAATAACCTAAGTTAAACAGAACTAGTATGAACTCAGATAGACCTCCCTCACTTGCCTTGATCCCCTCAAGGCAGCATAGCCATGAAGGACCAGATGTTTGCTGAATGGTTTTCTTAGGTTCCCTGCTCCCTCTCATTGTTTGTTGTCCCAGTTCATCAAGATTCCCTCTCTGAAGGAATCTCAATCCATTATGTTCAATTTAGGTAACTAAGGATCTTCAAAGTATAATATATATTGTATTTGCTATGTAAATTTAAGAATATCAAAGCAAAACAAGACTCCTAGGGAAGATTGTAAATCTCTCTTTGGGCTCTTTGTGTAACATAGGTTATGAGAGAGATACAAAGACATAGATGGATGAATGGATAAATAAAATGTGGATATATATACAATGGAATATTATACAATCTTAAAAAGGAAGGAAATTCTGGCACACGTTATAACACGGATGAAGCTTGAAGACATTATGTTAAGTGAAATATGCCAGTTACAAAAGGACAAACCTTAACAAGGTTAATTAGAGTAGTCAAACTCACAGAGACAGACAATAGAATGGTAGGATCCAGGGGTTGGGGGAGGAGAGCATGGGAAGTTAGTGCTTAATAGGTACACACTTTTAGTTGTGCAGGATGAGAAGAGTTACGGGAATGGACAGTAGTGAATGTACTTAATACCACTTCAAGATAGGTTTTTTTTTTTTAAGATTGATTGATTGATGGATGGATTGATTTGAAAGAGAGAGAGTGCACACATGTGGAAGGGAGGGCCAGAGAGAGAAGGAGAGAGAGACTCTCAAGCAAACTCCCTGCTGAGATCATGACCTGAGCCAAAATCAAGAGTCCAGTGCTTAACTGACTGAGCCACCCAGGCACCCCCACTTCAAGATAGTTTAAATGGTAAGTTTTATGCTATGTATATTTTACCACAGTGAAAATGTTTTTCAAAGAAGAAGAATATGAAATTTGGAGGAGACTAAGGGCATTATAACAATAGTGAAACAAAATATTGGTGAGTTTCTTGTTCTGAGTTGTGTTTGGAATGGATGAGTCCAATAGCCTGGTGGATGCTATAAGATCAATAAAATCTAAACTCCTCAAGCTTCATTTGTCTCAATGTTAAGAGCCATAGCTATTGGGGGATGGGCTCCAGGACATCTGTCACTGAGGGCTCGAAAAGAAACAAGATAATCAGTTGCCAAGAATATTATAGATGGAGTGATTTCCAAGAGAGTACCCATTATGAAAATCTAAGCTTGCTAAACAGAGGAGGCAGACAGGGAGGGGTCAACTGCAATCCATTGTTCATTGAAGGTCTCTGTGTGGCTAGCATGAACTGGGCACTTCTGGGAAACAAAAGCTATAAGGTGGTGTTCTCTACTGAGGGAGCTACCATCAAGTCAGAAGACATGACAGTGTCATGTCATCAGAACCCATTCAGTGCTAAGTTGTGTGGACTTTCCTAAGGGATCAAGATGTGTGGAGGTTCTGTATTGTGCCAATTTGGCTAGACTGGAACTATGCTTCCCGGAATTCCCTTCCCTGATGGTTCTGAGTTAGCATTGGTCACAGGAAGAATCTGCAATATTTGAAAGCAACCATTATGCTCTGAAGGTCCTAGAAGACCAGCACCCATGCTGGTACCTCTAATGAATGCTGGCTTTCATTGTTGGTGGGGATGGCAGCCAGCTTGCAGCTCCTCAGACCCCACCAGATCTTTTCCTCCTCTGAGTCTGGAACAGGAGCATGTTTAACTCTGTAACAAAGAGCACCAGCTTCTGGAAGTCATGCCCATCATCAAAATTAGGGGCAGCAAGAGAAAGATGTGGGTTCCAACCTGTCCTTGTGGGGTCCAATTTGCCTTTATGGGTTCCAATTTGTCTCTGTGCACCCCAAATTATTCTCACTGTTGTCCACTTCACATCCATCTTTTCTTTCTAACTGCTGGCATTGCTGACCTAGAGAAACTTCGAGCCTAGCACCAGAAGTAGAAGCAAGTCATACATAGCTTTCTTCAGCACCTCCCGCAAGTGCCTAAGATCTAATGTCTCTGGTGCATCCCTTACCCCGTATTAGCCACAGTGGCTCTGCTGTCCTGATAGAACCATTACTGATAAGACCATGGGACAGTACAGTCAGGCTAAAGAAGGTATATGTGAACTCCAGCCTTAAAAGCTAAGGTTTTTAAATCATTAACATGCCAACCACTTTCTAATGCTACTTTCCAAACATCACTCATCCATGCCTTAAGATGGCCTTTGTTCCATCAGGAGCCAGTGTTATTTCCAGCTCAGTACATACCAACCCCTAAAATATATTCCTGTGCCAGACCCAGGTAATCTCTTTTTCAGTCTGCCTGATGCCCAGAGCTTTAGAGTGGATAAACACCAGCAAAGGCTATAAAACCCAAGAGAAAAACGGGAAATTTGAAGCAATTACATCCATCTAGTTTAGTACAATCATCAGGATGATATTTGGGCTTTGTATTTACAATTGAGGATGA
The DNA here is from genome assembly GCF_029215605.1 of Mirounga angustirostris. NCBI lineage: Eukaryota > Metazoa > Chordata > Mammalia > Carnivora > Phocidae > Mirounga > Mirounga angustirostris. The sequence continues at coordinate 16,341,758 of NW_026991712.1, read as the reverse complement.
ATCCTGGCTCCACACTTTCTAATCATTGGGCTTTTTGCCAAGTTGCTTAATTTTTCTGAGCCTCGGTTTTCTCATCTGTAAAATAGGAAGATAACCCCTTCATTATCAGTTTTCTGTGAAGATAAAATTTAAAAAGTGTATGAAATACTTACTATAGTGTTTTTTAGTGCTTAGTGGTATACCAAATATGTGTGCGCATACACATGCACACAAACACACAAACTCAGTATCAGGACTGAGGGTTTCCATTCTTTTGGTCATTGTGTCTTATCTCCAGTAACTGGGATGCTTGTCTATAATGAATAAATGGATGGATGGGTGGATGGATGGATGGGTGGTGATGTTTGCTTTGCTAAGGATCTCTAGATAGAAGGGCCAATGGGGGGGAAAAATGGACCTGAACGCCATGACTTTAAAACAGATGTTAAGTCAAGGACATACCTACAGAGAAATCACTCAAAATTGCCGCAGCATCAGGCTCTGCCAGGTTCTTGTCCTTGCTTCCCCAGGGTGTGTTCTTCAAGCCCCACACTGCTCTGTGTTTCTCTCACGGACTTTTACAGTCTTCAAATTCCTTTCATGAACATAATGTCATTAGATCTTTGCAATAGCCCATGAAGGCAGGAAACATGAATATTAGTTCCCCATCTTACCATCAGGGAAAGGCTTTTAAAGAGGCTGAGCCACCTGTTCTGATACCTAACCAAGGGCTGCTTCCCTCATGAGCCACAGCTGTACCAATGTTGCACAGCAGAGATGCAAAGAAAAACCACAGAGAAAAGCTGCTTTTCCATTACAGCAAAATTATGAAGACTGCATCTTGGTTTTGTGCAACGAATGTGATGCTTCAGCAGGGGAACCAGGGCACTGATTCTGGGCCTGCTTTTACTAGCTGCCATTTGGCATGGCCAAGGGGAAATACTTGGACCTCACAATCAAACAGATCAGAGTTTGAATCCCAGCTCCGCCACTGTCTGTAAAACCTTGGGCAAGTTACTTTCTCTCTTTGAGTCACAACTTTTCAATCTCCAAAACTGAGACAATATCCAGCCTGGAGGCTTCACTGAGATAACCTAGCAGAGTAGCTGAAATCTAGCAGAGGTTCAATCAATGATAATCCTCTATTATCCCTTCTCTATCCACTTCCACCTTAATGGAGTAAAGAGAAATATAGCAGAAAGTTAAGAGCATGACCTATGGAGCCAGGTTGTCTGGCTTTAAATTCTAGCCCTGCCATCTATTGGCTATGTGACCTTAAGAAAATTACTTAACTTCTCTCTGCCTAAGTTCGCTCTTCCGCCAAATGAAGACAGTAATAGTACCTACCTCATAGGGTTCTTATGAAGACTAAACCAATTAATATTTGTGAGGCACTCAGAACACTGACTGGCATATGGTAGGTGCAACATGCATTTTCTTTTTTAAGATTTTTTTTTTGAGAGAGAGAGAGAATGAGAGACAGAGAGCATGAGAGAAAGGAGGGTCAGAGGGAGAAGCAGACTCCCCGCCGAGCAGGGAGCCCGATGCGGGACTCAATCCCGGGACTCCAGGATCATGACCTGAGCCGAAGGCAGTCGCTTAACCAACTGAGCCACCCAGGCGCCCCTCATTTTCTTTTTTAAATAAAAAAAATAATCATTTTCATGGAACTTTTGTGGAAAGAACAGATGTGAAAATATCTTTTTTAATTTAGAAGAATCAGACAAAAGGAGAGAAATACTAAAACACCTTCCCAAAGCATCAAAATGTACTGAGCCCTTACAATTTCACAGCACAAAATAAGATGCGAAATGATGGCGTCTGAGCCATTCATCCAGTAAAACCTGTGTTGTGTGCCAACTGCACCAGGCACTTTGCTAAGCACTGGAGATTCGAAGGTGGACAACACAACCAGGCCCACTGCCTTTGTGGAGCTACCATTCAGAGGGATGGGTGGTGGAAAACTTAGGGGAAAAAATCAATAAGATAATTACAGCTTATAATAAGTACTTGAAGGGGGGCGCCTGGGTGGCTCATCTGCCTGCGGCTCAGGTCGTGATCCTAGAGTCCCAGGATCGAGCCCCACTTCGAGTTCTGTGCTCATTAGGGAGCCTGCTTCTCCATTGCCCTCTGCCCCTCCGCACTCATGCTCGCACACTCTCTCTCTCTCTCATTCTCTCTCAAATAAATAAATAAAATCCTTTAAAAAAATAATAAATACTTGAAGGAAAGATAGCTGTGTACTGTGATCACGGACAATGGCAGGAAGGTGCCTAGACAGAAGGGAGTCAGGGGAGACTTCTCCAAGGAGGTGGCATGTAAGCTGAGGCCAGAGGGCTGTGAAGGTTCTGCTCACAGAGCTTAAATCAGTCTAATCTAGGGAGTTGGGAGCACTTGGCATGAGCATAAATGGAGAGATTCTAATGGATCTACCTCACAGGATTGTTCTGGGGAATAAATATAATGAGGTCTGAGAAACACCTGGCACACAGCCTGGTCCACAGTACATGCTGAACATCATTACCCTCTCCCTGGAAAGTGCCTCACTTCAGAGGAGCTCCCACAGTTTCTGCGTAGTCAAATGGAGCGCTCTTCTGGGCCCATCCCTGACTCTCAGAGCAGCATCCATTGAGGAATTAATTCAACAATTCCCTCAAATCAACACACTGTTACTAAGTGAATATATTTATGAGTCACATTAAAGGTACAGATGTGATAAAAGATACAAATCCAACCCTAACCCTGCTCTCCAGGGACTTACAGATTGAAGGAGGAAACAGATACCTACAAACTCATAACGGGGGAGTCCAAGACCAAAGGGAGTAACACCTGTCCACCCCAGAGCAAAAGGTGGAGTGGCCCACAGACCCTCAGCAGAGAAGAAACGGAACAGAGGGTTAGGAAAGTCTGGCTACTTGGGGAGGGGGTCTCTAGGCATCAAGTGAGTGTTCAGTTTGCCAGCATGTTGGATCAATGAATGTTAACACCTGCTTGGCTCATGACACAAGGCCCCGGGGGCAGGCCCCAGGGCAGGAGTGCGAGCTGAAGGAAGAGGGGTCCAGACACTCAAGATGGGCAACAGCCACACCACAGGTAACAAAGACATCACCACTCTTGCCCTGCCCGGGAGACAACCTCAATCCTAAGGCACCTAATGCATTCCAGCTGCCAAGCCTCCACTGCCTTCTGTCCCTGCCTGGAGTTCCTTCTCTGTTCCCCACTTCCAGATTCAGTGCCCAGCTCCCGAGTTCAATTCTGTTTCCCTGGATATTACAGCCCAAAGCCATCACTGCCACCCCTCCACAAACGGTTACAACCTGCGTCCACGGGACTCGGATTCTCCTTCAATCAGACCACAATGCAGTAAGACCTTGCTACCTGCAGAACTCGGTGCAAAGGGCTGGAGGCAGACCTCACATGGGGCACTATGCAGGGTGCCAGGAGACACAGGTGGACATCATCCCTCCACACAACATAGGTTTGAGTCAGCACCAAAAGAGAATGAAAGAGAATAGGACCATGGCAGAAAAAGAGATTTCATACTTGCCATGTCTCCTCTCTTCCCACACTACATGGCAAAGTTCTTCGTTTATTCACTTGTTCATTGAAGAAATATGTACCGAGTTCACTCTTCTGGGTGATTAAGACACTTCAGTGAACAAAACAGACGAAAATCCATCAGTGAGGGGATATTTTCATGAAGACAGGAAAGAGGGAAGGAAATGACCCTGTGGACTAATACAGCGCATAGTATGGGCTTGGAAGAGCAATTCATTGCAAAGGCCCGGAGGTGAGTGTGTACCTGGGCCCCTGAGGAGGCCTGTGGCTAGAGTCAGTGAGCAGGGGAGTGCAGAAGGGGAGGAGGACTGAGAACTAATCAGGGGGCCACAGGGGAGCCACTGGGAGATTCTGCGTTGGAAAGGAACATGATATAACTCACATTTCGGAGGCTGTTGTGATACCACAGGAGACAGATGGTAATGGCTTCACCCAGGTGAGAAGCAGAGAAATAGCTTTAAATTCCATTTTCCTCCCTAGTGCTTGGGACCATGCCCGGCATCATCTGGGAGAAGTGGGATAAAAACCGGACTGATTGGATTGAAATGAAGCAAACACCTAAGAGCTCTTTGGATCTGAGCTCCAGCCAAGTCCCATTGTGCACAGACATGCTAAGGGAGGCCCTTTAACCTGCTGTCATCAGGCATGCTCGGGACTGTGCTGACTGAGCAGCAGTTTTTTCATGGAGAGCTCAGTGGGCAATCCTGACAGTAGGGCATGTGAGCCTGAGGTCTCGTTGGCTGGAGCTGAGAGCTGCAAGAAAGAAACCTGTGTCCTGGGTAAAGCAGTGAGAAGGGAAAGGTCCCTGTATTTCCATTATGTCACAGATTTTTAATGTATCAAGTGACCTCAAAATTAAAAGAGGCTTCTAAAGGCCCATCCACCCCCCCTCCCAGTTTGCTGTCCTCAGAAAGGCTGCCCTGGATTTCAGTCCAGAAGCCTGGTAAAGAGAGACTCACAGAACTCAAAAAGGCAAAAAAGTGATGATTCAGGGACCAGGTCCAGCTTGTCAAATCTGGTGTGCTCTGGGATGCAAAAGGAGAGGACGTGAGTGCATAGTGAGAGAGAGATCAATCTCCCATGGACTGAACCCCCTTGTTCTGCCCAAGCTCCACTCCCCCACTCCCCGCACCTGCTACAGAGTCCTCCAAACAAAGTATCATGTCATCTTTATGATCATTCCTACCAACCCTGTGAGACACCTGCTCGGTGAGGAACTCATTCTGCAGGATTTTGCAGGACTTGGTCCAGGTGAGAAACTGCAGGAAGATGGAGAAAAAATCAGGATCTTAGTGAGTTTCACTGCCCTGACCCCTCTATTTAAAGGAGTCTCCCCCACCTGCACTCACTGTTACATCAGCCTATGTCTAAATCCATTCAGGCTGTGATCACAGAACACCACAGACCAGGTGGCTTACAAAGAATGGCAATTTATTTCTGAGTGAGTGAATAAATATTTCATCAGCTTGAGACAGCCCATGCATGGAAATAGCCCTAGAATTCCATCCAGAGTCCAGTGCTAGTCAAAGAAAAGCCTTAACCTCCATTACCTTTCCAGTTTTCAGCGCACTAAGGACGCAGTCCCTGATCTGATCCTCACAGTAAAATCTGTGAGATAACTGTTACCAGTTCAGTTTTACAGCTGAGGAAACGGAGCCTCATAAACATTCAGCGATAGCCTCAAGATCATACAACTGATAAGTAGCAGAACTAGAACTCAAATAACCAAGTTCAAGTTCAGAGTTTATTCTGTGCCTGAGGGAACTTTAAAAGAAAGGCTCTTACTTCTAACTAGATCCTTTTCTAATTTATGTACCTATATCTCCTAAGATAGCATCCGATGTAATCTCTTTAACTCTGGGAAAAAAGTGTGGCCCAATAAAAATGGGTCGGGCTGGAGTCCAGACCAGAGCTGCAGGAACCAGTTATGTAACCTTGGACGAGGGCTGGCACCTCTCAGCGGGCCTCCTTTTCTTCTTCTCTCAAGTGGATGGAATAATACCTGACTTGTTGGCCTCGTGAGGCTCTCATAGAAAAAGAGAAAAGTGCCCCAGACACACAAGCTCAACATTACAAAGGGTGCCGGGGCTCTTGTGTCCTTCTGGCCCCTGCTGCTCGGACAGCTGATAATGGAGGGACCGTAACTCCCCCTATCCTGCCTTATTTCCATCTTACCCCATTTCCCAGATCTGACCCTCCCGTCAGAGCCCAGATCTAGGATAAGACAGTGGTGGCAGAAACTTTGTCAATCTACAAAAAAACCGCTGAATTTTAATCTTGAAATATGGTATGTGAATTATATCTCAATTTTTTTTAAATAAAAAGATGCGATTGCTAGCCCTAGGAATAGGCACAAAGACCTACCTAAGACTGGAGCTGTGGTAACATGGAGAAGACAAATTAATTGTAAGAGATTTTGAGGAAAAGAAAAAAGCCAAATGTGATTTGAATTTTAGGATGGAAAATGAAGGAGGACAGCGGGGCCTTTAACCAAAAGAAGGGCAAGCGAGTCTGGGAGAGATCAGAACCAACTCGGCCATAGGATGTATAGAATTTGAGAGTTCAGTGGGACACACAGGTGCATGTGTGCATCGGGAAGCCAGAAAATCAGGCCTGGATTTCTGGGAATGATGAGGACTTGGGGACGACATAAACGCCATGGTTAATGACAAGATTGGATGTGCTCCCTCAAGATTTAGGAAAACAAAAGAGTCAGCAGAGTTTTTATACGTCCAATATTCTGAGTCCTTCTTCAAATTGGTGGGCTCCAATCCTTGTCAATCTATGAATTCTTTGGGTACAGTTGAATTGGTTAACGTTGTCTTTCTCCAAGTAGGGTTAGGGTTTTCTCTTCTTCGAGCAGATAAAGGACCAGTACTCACCTTGAGGCCGACCAGCTTTGGCTTTAGGCTTTGTTGGCGCCAGTCTGTTGTGATCTTTCCCTTACTCCGAGGGCACAGTCATGACTCCGAGGGAGTGCTTTAGGGTGTAGTCCTTATCCCTAGGATTTGGGCCTCCTGGAGTCCCAACTGAAATCCTACTGAGGCCCCTTGACTTTGGCAAGACTTGAACTCCATCGTCTATCTCCCTGGCACTGTTCAGTTGCTAAAACCTTTGCCCAGCACTTAGCTTCCCTGCTGTTCCATTGCTCTGAGCATCCTGCAATCTCACTCCTCACTGGTGCAATTTAGGAGTCATCTGATGACTTCAGGGAATTTGCCTGCATATTTGGGGGCTCACTTATCTGAGATCCTCCTCTTCGGCAGCCCCAAATGCCGCATCCACTCCGCACAGTGAGGGGATGCTTCCTGCTCAGACTCCACCCCCCTGGCTGAGAATGACAAGTAGCCTCAGGTAATACTCTGAGGTGAATGGGGAGCTAATCTGACTTGCTGCCTTCTCTCAAGGATTGTGGCACCTCCACTTCCTGAGGTTCCCTCCCCCCAATCTTTCACATATATTTTAACTATTTTGCCCAGATTGCATAATAGTTTTAGTGAACCCGTTAATGCAACATGCTACTCCACAAAACTAGCAATCTTCATTAAGAAAATCAAAAGCCTGGGTGGCTCAGTTGGTTAAGCGACTGCCTTCGGCTCAGGTCATGATCCTGGAGTCCCTGGATCGAGTCCCGCATCAAGTCCCGCATCGGGCTCCCTGCTCGGCGGGGAGTCTGCTTCTCCCTCTGACCCTCCCGACCCTCCCCCCTCTCATGTGCTCTCTCTCTCAGTCTCTCCCTCTCAAATAAATAAATAAAATCTTTAAAAAAAAAAGATAAATCAGGACTGGCCCTCAGAAGCCATTTTAGGGAAACAGAAGGGGAGTAGTCCGATAGAAGGAAACGAGCAAAGAGGGAAACCAGAATATACGATTTTATGAAGGCCAAAAGAGAAAAGTGCCACGGAGTCGGCATTCTCAAAAAGAAAAAAAGAAAAAAAAAAAAAAAACCCAGCCATGGAAAGAAGGCTAAAATAAGGACGTTGTCCTTGACAAGGAGCAGAAGGTCATGGGTATAGTATTTACTGATTGTTTATATTCATCAACCGGTAAGCTTTTTGGGATAGGCGACGAGTTTTACAATTTGTATTTTCACTGGATAGTTCTGAACATTCAGCATATAGCTGTTCATGAATTATACGATAAGGAAAAGTTCTGAATGTTTGAGAGAGGCTGGTGTAAAGCTGATAGAGAGGTCTGGTTTGGAGTGTCCTCTGCGGAAGGGCTGGGAAGTGCTAATTTAGCAGAGGCCCCCCCACCCCGCCAGACTATTTATATCCACCAGCAAATGTGCCAGGTGCCTGGCATTCAGTTCATGGCTCGGGAAGACGGGAAATAAATTTCATTTCAAGGATCCCAGCTCCCATGTGGAAAAAGAAGTCTGGCTTGAGCTTTCTCTCTCACCCTCTTGATAACCACACAAATAACAGCCCTACACTGAAACAGACACCTGTGAGCACAGAGTCCAAGGACCCGACTCTGGGTCTGTATGAAATGTCGTTTCCTCTGCTTCATCTGTCAGACATTTTTCCTTTGCATTGAGTGAAAAGAATATCCGTGCGTTCACATGGACCAGTCTGACAACCGGAAATTCCAAGTGCTGCAGGCTCACAACTTGGTGGTTTCCCCGCCAGACAGGAAAGAGCTCCCTGCTAGCCCACCTCATCCTGCCCATTCTCACTCACCAGGCCCCCTCCCTTCTGGTAAGTATCCAGGCCGTTACTAGCCTGTATAGACAAGTCCACACAATAGTCTAACCCAGCAGCACTTCGCAGACCAACAAAGTCCCAGACGAGCGGAGCTAGAAGAGTCCCCGTGGGACCACCAGGCACAGCAGAAGAGCAGTGGTTTACTAGTTAAGTGAGCCACGGGAGCTGGATGCGGACCTTCAACTCCCAGCTTTGCCGCCTTTTACCCTGGTGACCTTGAGGAAACCGCGCAGTCTCTCTGTTTCAGTTTCCTCTTAGGAACAATGGGGATGATAGAAACGCTTTCCTCGTAGGGCTGGCGTGAGGATAACACAGCCCCTGGCTACCCCTGTGACGGCATGAGAAAGCTCCTCGCAAACCGTACAACGCAACGTAAACGTGCAGTGTGATGTGACCTTTATTGTTCTTACTGGCACCTCTGTGTTTAGTTAACTCGTACTTGTGTGGATTTTAGGAGACACAGCTGTTCGCTCTGTGCGGGTCAGCATCTGCACTGTGCTGGGTCAGAGGGTCAGAGGTGCCCGTGTCCGGGAGCAGCTGGGAGGAGGCTCAGCTGCCCCGGGGGTGAGGAGCTGAAGCCCCCAAGTCACAGCACTGCTGGGGGGAGGCCACCCCGGAAGCAGCCAGCATCAGAGAAGGGCTCTGGTTGGAGCGCCAGGCGGTCAGAAACAATGCAGGGATAGAGACGGGCTCTCTGAGAAAGTCACCACCACCCTACCCAGCAGGAGAGAAGCACCTGCCTCCTCCATCATCCAGCCCCGTGTACAGCGGATGGTCAATGACTCATCGCAAAGGGAATGTTTCTTTATGAGGATGTAATACATCTGCATTAGGCTGATTAAAAATTGTTCCTTGTCAGCCCAACAAGTGTGGTACTAGAGAGTCTGGAATGCAAATGCACAAAGGACTTTGGAGTCTGACCCACCTGCGCCCCAACCCTGGCTCTGCCAGTGACCAGCTCTGTGACCTTGGGAAAGCTGCTTAGCTTCTCTGGTTCTGTTACCTTGCCTATAAAATGGGGATGATAAATTTAACTCCCCCGGGTTACTGCTGAGAGTCAGAAGACCTGGCATATGTGAAATGCTGTGTGACTACTGAGCCAGGCTCAGAGGAAGCAAACAAGACAATGACCACGTCTCCCTCTTCCTTCCTAATAGAACCGTTATGTCTAGGTGTACACGGGTAGACCGTTCAATTGCTTATCAACCTGTCTATCCCACTGCATCTCAGGTGTATCCAGAATTCCCAGAATGGAACTGTAGTTGCTCAGAATATAAAACAAAATAAACAAACCTCTGGGGTGTCTTGCTCTATTCAGTTAACAGTTGTATTGCTTTCATTACCACAGCTCCAAAGCTTTGAATTTACCGATTTAGCCATGAAAAGTATGTTCATTATTTAAAAAAAAAAATACAGACCTAGGTATGCTGTCACAAGGTAGGAAGAGGTACTTTACCTAGAGCTCCTTCAATAATTTCCTAAATTTAGAAATTCGCACAAACTCCTTTTTACCAAAGTTATCACATTTTGTATTTATTTTCATGCCGATGTTCCCTACTCAGCTGGGGCCTCTATACGGTCACTGCTTAATTTAGTATCTAACGCATAAGCAGTGCTACGGAAATCTTCTTTTAAGTGAGTTCTGAATTGAGCTGTTCTTCCTACTTAAACTATTTTTTAGGTCAAATTCATTACTACTCTCTACATGATGGTTTACTATGACTCAGGATAAACAGTGTCATGCCTTTTATGCACCAAAAATAAAGTCTCTGTTCACATGAACAACTCGTTAATAAAAGATGCTCATCAGAGAAGTCAAAAGATGTCAGATTTTTCTGAAGTATATTCCATCCATCTCGCTTACGTGTTTCAATATAACCTGTCATGGAATCTCACTGTCTAATAATTAAAAACAGAACTAACAACTAAAGAGCTGTTGCCATTTATTGAATGCTTACCATGTGCCTATGTGAAGTGCTTTACATGGATTATCTGAATTCTTGCCGTAGCTTCATTACAGGGTCAAGGAGAAGGCAAACTGGATGCACGGGCCAGTGGGGCGGTCACCCAGTTAGCAAGCCAAATTTCAGGCCCAGAAGGTCAGACTCCAAATCCAGGAATTTTTGCCACTGCACCTACTTTTTGCCACTGCCCCCCAGCATGGCATCTGGGTTTCCTGGGATCTATTCCACAGACTTCACTTTCCACCTCAGTTTTTCCCTTCTGTGTACCTTCTGCTTCAGCTGGAGGAGCTCCTGTTAACATACCCACTCTGCACTTCCCCAGCTCCACCTTGGCTTAGGAAAGCCTGCTTCCTGGAATGTCTTTCCCACCTTCTCTGCACAGCCTAACCCACCACCCTTTAAAACCCAGGCCAACCCCTGTCTCTTCCAGAAAACTTTCCCTGATACCCTCTGCCCGCCTTCAACACACACCCCCAGCAGGCATCTTCTCTCCCTTCTCTGAACTGCCGGAGCATTTTCTCGGCATTTCCTGTGGACGCCCCGAATCTTATTCCTGCTATATCCTTTTTATGTGCAGATGCCCCAAGTCTATCTACTGGACACTGCTCACCTTGGAGGCAGAATCCACGCTGGATCCAGACCTGGATCCACACAGCATCCAGTTCAGGAGATTGTGGGTGGAAGCCCCTCCCATTGCAGCCCCACGACTGGGTAGCTTTGTCACGCAGATTCCCTTCCTGGCTTCTCTCATGCCCCCCGCCGCAACTTAATTGATTTAACGGGACTTTGTGGAATTCATCGATGAAGCATGAAATGAACCGACATGCTGCCGTAGCCACCCAGTTAATCAAAGGTCTAGCGGAAAATGAAAATGCTGGATAAGATCAAAATAAATAATTGCCAAATTAGTCACCATCTGTGTCTTGTTGTCAACAAACAGAGCCTAATTTTCCTCTCACTCCCTGCCTGCTTAGATTGTATAGTGAGGTCTCAGCTGAAAGGCATGAGGAAGGAACAGAGAGTGCTCTGGAGATAAGATGTGCCCCTGAACTTACTTTGGGGAAATTCCATCGACCCAATGGGTATTTATTAAGCACCTACTACATATGTGACACTCTGCTGGGCACTGGAGATAGAATGGTGACAAAGGCTTTTCTGTCCAGGAGCTGAACAGGGGAGTAGACTCAAACAGATGGGAAGAGCAAAGACTGACAGCTTCATCTTGGGCATGTGGCCCGGGGAGATCCTGTCACTGCTTTCAGCCTCAGTGTCTTCACCTGTGAGATGGGCTGATGCCAGGCTGGGGAGGGGGAAGTGAGATGACGTTGACATAAAGGCCTGGCTCACGCTGTGTGCTTCATGACTGGTCACTCCCTTCCACCTCTCTTTCTCTTGGGAGCTGAGCCAGGAGTGTAATCCCTCCCTCAACACAAACGCTATTGGAGAATGGAGGATTACAAATACAGTTCAGGGAAGCAAGCCCATGATGGAGACCTCATATAACCACCTTCCGGAAGACACACTGAGCTAAATGAATTTGATTTTCTTCCCATTTTCCTGGTGAAATGCGCATCATTTCCCATGAGCCTCAGATGGTACCCGCCTCCAAATTAAAATAGCCACATCTTAATTTCTCCATCTCTAATGCAGAAGACATAATATCCACCTCCCAGGGTCCTTGTGGGAAAAAATGAGATAACTCATATATCTGTTCAGTTTACTGAATGCCTGTGACGTGCCAGCACTGTTCTAGCTTCCGGGGTCACAGCAGTGAACAGAACAGAGTTTTAAAGAAACCCCATCCCTCTAGTGGGCCAGGCAAGGGAACTCATGTTGACATAAATTATACAGTATGTCAGATGCTGAGATGCATGCAAAGCATTTGGTGCAAAGCATGACTTATAACGAATGCTCAGGTTTATGGTGATGGAAAGAATGATCAGCACCGAGGGTAAATTACCAAAACAAGTCAGCTTCTTCAAGGTCAGGCTAAAAGAGATGTTGTGGGTGAGCAGTAGAAGAGGATCTTAGTCCCCACGATTACTTAACGTTATGTCATCCATTCGAAGAAAACATCCCTGGGCTTATCAGTGCTTGGAAGAGTCAACAGCGTTTTTCCTGTATACTTGAGAACAGCAGTGGAAATGATTTTCTTCCTCAGTCACCCCTGTTTCCAATTTATTTCCTTATTTGACTCAGTGGTCCAAAGTATCTTCAAGACTTTCTTGTATGAAAAATGAAATTATGTTGGCAAAATGTATATATTCTGTGGCCTTTTGCTTCCTGATGCAGAAAGAAATGATTCAACTTAGGCGTTGGTCCTCATCCTTGGGATGAGATTCAGTGTAAACGCTCAGAGGCAGCTGACGGAAACCAGAACATCTACCCCTGGAACAAGGTAACTGACTTTAATTCTCCATCTGAAAAAGCCAAGAGTTGGCATAAACATTTCCAAGGAAAAAGCCTCACCAATGGAAATAAGGCTGCTTGACCACAAGCTCCAGTCATCAGATGAAAAGCATGAAGTGGACATGCTTTCCACCTGTACTCCCAATGATGAGCACCCCAGAAACCATGGTGGGGGTGCCTTTGGGCAATAATGCAGCAAATCTCTGAGTTCCCAAGGGCTGAGACCATATCTTAATGCTCTTTGGAGCCCTAACACCTCCCAGAGAGTCAGGTGCATTATAGACGTGCTGGTGACCATGACCATTCATTTGCCTCTCTTATCAGTCCTCCACCCTGCTCCACCCTGCTCCACCCAGCTCTGGGCCCCTGAGAGACTTACCGTCGTGTTCTTAATCAAAGGGCTTTCTTGCCATCTGACTTCTAGTTGAGTTTGATCAATAGTGATGTTGGGGTGTTTATTCCCTAACTCTCTCCTTATGGGGTGGCTGGTGGTTGGTGGTGTCCCAGTAAAGGCCATTTCTCCGTCAGGGCACCTTATCCACATCTCTCTCTCTCTCTGGGTTCCAGTAACAGCTTCTTCGCCTTGCACTTCAGGCCTAGGAGCAGTAACAGCTCCCCACGGGTACTCAGCCCGAGCTGCTTGCACTATCCCTCCATCAATTTTCTTAAACACTACCGTAAATTTCAAAATCAACTCATTTATTAAAGTCTCCTTCAAATATCCAGTGGGAACTTGCCATTAGTTCCCTTCAAGGAAACTGCCTGACAGAGGATGTGAATAATAAATGTTTGCAAAATGAATTAATTGACTAATGGACTCAAATAGTATTATCCTGTTCACATATCCATATAACTTTATAATCCAGACCAAAGAACCAAAACCTGTCTGATGATTAAAATGATCTGGAGAACTTTTTAAAATAAATATTCTCAGGCGTATCTCAGGGAAATCTAGAGATTGAGTCTTGGAAATGTCTGTGTGTAGCTTTAGGGATCTCCAGGGGAATCTGATGATCAGGATGCCATAAGAACCTCTGATCTAGATGGCTTCCTCAGAATCCCTGATCATCCTAGAAACAGACTCTGTTAGAGACTGTCACCACCCACCCTTACACTGCTCATGGCTGGTTACCAGAATAACTGGGTCCAGGAGAAAAAAGAACTTGTCATCCCTTATGATACTTCTCTCTTCATTTAGGAAAGGGGGAGGAGGTGGAAAAGAGATAGAGAAGAACTTTCATTATGAGTAGTGATTGGTTATCCGATTAAATGCTGGAAGAAAAAGACTACTTTAGCTATTAGTTGAACAATCCTTCTACCTAGAGAGCCCCATTTCAAAGAATAACTGATAATAATCACTAAGAACATGATCTTAGGAATCTGCTCATTTGAGTCCTGACTCTACTGCACAACAACTATTTGTGGGCCAGACACACAGTCTTTCTGAGCCCCACTGTCCTCATGTATAATACTTATCTATCCATTCATTCATCTTCCAACCCATCAATCCACCCATCTACTTACTCATCCATCTATCCCACCTAACTATCCACCTAACTACCCACCTACCCTCCCAACCATCCATCCATTCATCATCCCTCTACCTACCTATCTATCCAACAAACCATCCAACCATCTATCCATTCATCCATCCATTCAAATCATCCAGCCATGGTCTACAGTGTTCAATGGCACCATTAGGATGGATTATCTTTATGGTCCTTTTTGGCCTGGGAGTCTGTAATTCCATAAAAATCAATAGGCAAAGGATGATTATATATAAAATCAACTATAGTCTCAGCAAGCCCTCAAAGAGCTCACATCTAGTGGAGAAGATCAAAAGGTAGTATACATACAACAGAGCAGAAGGCAGAAAATGAAAGGAGCCTAAGGGTGGTGTGAGCAGCAGCATAAAGGGTGGGGCTGATTGAAGGTAAAATGGCCTGATCCACACAGAGAAAGGCAGCCCTACCTGTTTCTGAAATATGTTGCAATCAGTATTGTGGATCTGAGGGGCACCAAAAGCCAGAATCTACCCCCTGCAGTAGCCAGTACAATGCTTCAAATTGCTACCCTCTTTTGCACAAGGGTATCTGCTTCCAAGTGGTCCCCATTAAAGGCACAAATTGCCTGGGAAATACATCCATCAGTACCTATCTATGGGACTAGCAATCCCACCACCTGTGATTCTAGGATCGTATTTCATGAACCTGAAATCAGAGCATGTGACAAGCACACATGGAGACAAATAAAATGTCTATTTGGAATCCAAGCTGCCTTGGAAAATCTGCGTCATATAGATGCTCTGGCCATAGACTGGCTGAGCCTGAGAGATCAGGAATTAGGTTTGTGGGAGCCTGAGGAATCTGGTTTTCACCTCCAGCCTGAGGAACTGCCGGGCAAAGAGCATCCAGTAGAATGCAAGGGGCACCGAAACAGTAGTAAGGAACAAAAAGTCAAATGAAAACAGGAAGAGAGAAGAGGGAACTTGGGGAATAGTGGGCAATCCTGAGAAGTCCCCTTATCTCCACCCACAGTGAACTTGAGTTCCTTCACAATTATTTTCTGACCTGGCTTTCAGTAGGGGAATCTGCCTGACCAGCCTGCACCAGAGGCAGGAGTCTGGGGCCCTGGGAGAGGGCTGAGACCCCTCAGTGCTTCTCTTTCCTACCCCTCACTCTCCTTCTTCAGAGGGGCAGAGCTCCTGTCCCAGGCAGTGGACTCCACACTCCTGGGAGGACCTCTGGGAAGTGGTTTCCCACAGGGGTGAATGTGGCCATTGGAGAGCATTTCCTGAGATGCAGGTATGCAAGGAGGGAAGCTTTCCCCTTCTGTGAGGATGACTATTTTAGATACTTCTCATTCCCTAAAGCCCGTCTCCTGAGTCATTCTCCATTATGACAAGTCAAATGCTGCCATTCAGCCTTCTAGGGCTCCTACAACACTTGAGTTTTACCTCTTACTTGGCGTTTAATTAACTTTCCAGATGTTATTTTCTTACGTATATGAATCTCTCCCTCCCACTCCAACCTTACTGCAAACAGGAAAAGTAGGACCTCATCTATACGGTGTAGCTTTCATTGTTAAAACGTCAGGCTTTACCTAGGATTGTATTAGATTATCATTAACACGTAGGTAATATAGAAATCTGGGCTGTTTTAAAGTTCTTCAAGATGCATAGGTCTATCTTATGGATATAAAACATAAGACCAAGTAGATCAGAAATACCTTAGTAAAAGATAAATTTTGTTATTCTCCTCTTAAAGTCAAATAACTGAAGTAAATAAACTAAATCAAATAAAAGGACCTCAGAAGTCACCCAGTTTAGTGCTCCCATTTTACAGACAAGATTATATCGTTTCAACTTAGTCACCCATCCAGTTACCAAGCTGCAAATATAGTGATAGTTCTGGGCCCTTCTATCCTAAGCCTTGCCCTGACAAGGTTCAGTCAGCGGAGCCCAGGCACACTCGGGGCAGACAGCACACCAGGTTCTCATCAAACCCAGAAGATGGTGGCAACTCCTCCTCTCCCCTTGGCTCCTCCAGGGAGAAGGTCCTCAACTCTTACAGACTTGCATTTTTTTTCCCTTCTATTTCCAAATTAGTCATTTTAAGAAAAGGGGAAGGGAAATCACTTGTCATTTCTGGGATTAGTCACACACAGCACTTCAGTGTCAAACCAAATCACAAAGCCCCAGCTTAAGACTTCCTTCTTTGCAAGATGGATGGGAAGGGAGAGTTGATGAGTGTCCACCCTAGAAGAACTTAGCAGGAAAGTTATCAGGGAGAGAGGAGGGCTACCCACCCAACACGTCATCTTGAAGCACGGGGTGGCCGTTCTGAAAGGTTAAAACCAAGGGCAGACACTTTGGGTGGGGCTGGCACAGGGGAGACATGGGGAGAGCACAATTAACACTATAGTAAATATGGCCCCTGTCCCATGTGAAAGTCCAGTCCTGCCATGGGTGCTGAGATACACTAGCCTCAATTCCGGGAGCAAATATTTTCAATTACAGCATTGCCACTGAGGGGTGAAAGAGTCACGCTTCTATTCTGTTTGTTCGTAGACTGAAACCCGGGATGTATAATGAGAAAGACTTGACTTGCACGGTGTTTGCTCATCCTCCATTGTCTTATTGGGTTCTCATGACTGGGACATAAGAGAGGGATTATGATGCCCCTTTAAGAGCGAGGACATTGAAACACAGAAGGGTGTAGTACCTCTCCCACTTTAGGCGGGTGGTTAAGGCAGATCAGGGACTCAGACCCAGGCCTTGTGCCTCCCTGGTTTAGGAATCTTTCTCTACACTGAGAAATAAGATATCGCAAAGCCAGTGGGTCCTTCAAAGGACCAGAGGGGCCTCTACCTAATAGCATAGCAACAGAAGCCCTGCAAACACACTCACAAAAACACACAATCTCAGCTGAGAAGAGGGGCTGCGGGGCTCTCTCCTGGTGGTTGTCTCCCCTCCATGACCCCTGGATGTCACCCTTCTCCTACTCAGCTTCTTGTGACCACCCCAATATTATCCTCCTTTCCCTTAACACTCAGGCTAAAGCTGACCAACAACCCTTTTCTTCTTTTCCCAAAGCAGAGCTGAGATAGCCAGACATTTCTGCATCAGATGGTTATAAATAGTAACCAGAGAATTGTGACCTACAGTGAAAATAGTATCACAATCGCCACATTTCCAAAAAGGAGAAGTTTGGGACATTGAGAGAGCTACAGACTCGCCCCCAGAAGTCCAGAGCCTCCTCCTAGACACCTGACTTCCAGAAGCTTGTCTCCAGGTCAGTCATCAGTGCCCAACTGCTGATGTGATCCGTATCTGCACCTGCCAAGTGAGACCACCAACCCTGGCCACTCTCCCTGCGAAAATCAAGGAAAAGCTACCAGATGGGACACAACTGAGACATCTTCAAATCTGATTAAATCTAGGGCTGTTCCTTTTTGTTGGTTTGTGTTTGTTTTTCTCCTTAATCATTGCTCTTGGACACAATTTATCATATGGGTCAGGAGAGACCTGTCAGAACCTCAGCAGGGATCTTCCAGAAGAGAGAGAGCTTGACGGTTTCAAGGAGAGGCTGGTGTGGAGCAGTACTTCCTTCTCCTGCACTTGTAGCTCTCCTACCAAGGCAAACCATCTGATGCACCCCAAATCCAAGTTTAGAAAAGAAAAGGCCCACATCCACCTGTTGGGTTTACCTGCCAGCAACAGATGGCAGCCTCAAGCCTCCTTCCCCTTCACTTGGGGGTGTGAAGTGAGTGGCAGGGGGTGGCCTGGCCGAGGAAGTCTTTCAAAGATCTCCAGAAGGTTTGCCCTTCAATGGGTTCACCTAAAAAGGTCTTATCCCCTCTCTAGGTACATGCCTACTAGAACCATGCTCTCCCTCCCTCCTGCTCCCATTGGCCTTCATCAACTCCACATCCAGGTGTGTGAGTCTCTGCAATGGGGACTGTCCTCCTGTGAACCCTCCTAGCACTTGGACCTCGAAGGGGACCCAGCACAGAAAGAGTAGGAGAGCTCAGTAAACATTTATTTGTCAGCCTTTAAATGCATAAATATGAGTATAAAATCTTGTCAGGTCCTGATTTTACTGTTAGGTATTTAACAGGTACTCAGGAAAGAGTTAATCAGGCAAGGTTTTCATTAAATCATGATAGCTACCAATTAAAAATATCTGTTGTGTACAGGGCGCCTGGGTGGCTCAGTCGGTTAAGCAACTGCCTTCGGCTCAGGTCATGATCCTGGAGTCCCTGGATCGAGTCCCGCATCGGGCTCCCTGCTCGGCGGGGAGCCTGCTTCTCCCTCTGACCCTCACCCCTCTCATGTGCTCTCTCTCTCTCTCTCATTCTCTCTGGCTCAAATAAATAAATAAAATCTTTAAAAAAAAATATCTATTGTGTACCAAGTGCTTTACAAACATTACTTCTGGAGACAAGCATGAAAGGTAGATGTTCGCATCCCCATTTCACAGATGATGAAAGTGGAACATGGTAGGTTAAGTATCTCAGCACTCAAGTTACTGATTGATTGGGTTGCTACCTTACCTCTGGTTTGATCCCAAAGACCAGCCCTCTTCTTTCTTGCCAACTGCCTGTCCACTAATGTGGCTCGCAGCCATTCTACTTCTGGATCCCACCCCACCTGTCATCACCATCCCAGAAAAAGCATTTGAGGCTCCTCGATGAGCAATAGGTCCTACAGATCTTTCTCTATCTAGGATCCTCTGTTTAGCAAGATCATCTGCATGGGGGTGAAAACCTATCACCACTATTTGTTCAACCAAAAAGCAGCAATTCAATTTCACAACGTGTCAAGCACAGGTACTATGGGGAGATATTTATAAGACACCTTGGGCAGTTATTATACAAAGGGCCTAGTTGAACAGACAAAAATAACACACTTAAGAACAAACTGATATCATAAAAAGACAGGATTTAATTATTTGCCACATCACAGATTCTGTGGCACCTCAAATGCCTAGGCCATACCCTTGCAAATCCTCATTGCTGGCAAAACATTCACTGACTGTAGATTTGAGTATCAGAAATTGCTAGACGTTATCCACAGCCAAATCGGGGGAAGAAAGACATCAAAGAAATGGAGTAAGTCCATTTTTATAAAAGAGCAAGGCAGTGATTAAAACAATTTTTGGAGGTTTTTTTTTTAATTAATATAGTTTTGAGGCAGGTCTGAAAGAAGACTTCCCACTGAGTCTCAAGCACAAGACACATCACTAAAACAGGGGCTTCCATTCCCAGATTTATTTGAGAAGGAAATATTACTTGGATTTATAACCTTGGGGGTGCTTGTTTTGTTTTGTTTTGTTTTGTTTTTTTTAAAGATTTTATTTAATTATTTGAGAGAGAATGAGAGAGAGCACATGAGGGGGGGAAAGTCAGAGGGAGAAGCAGACTCCCTGCCGAGCAGGGAGCCCGATGCGGGACTCGATCCAGGGACTCCAGGATCATGACCTGAGCCGAAGACAGTCGCTTAACCAACTGAGCCACCCACGCGCCCGGGGGTGCTTGTTTAAAAGAACAAAATCATGCTATTTTATTACTGAATCAGGGTAATTTTTTTAAAGATTTTTACTTATTTATTTGAGAGAGAGAGAGAACACAGAGGCAGAGGGAGAGAGAGAAGCAGACTCCCCGCTGAGCAAAGAGCCCGATGTGGGGCTCAATCCCAGGACCCTGAGATCACGACATGAGTCAAGGCATGACTGAGCCACCTAAGCGCCCTGAATCAGGGTAATTTTTAACCTTAATACAGGAGAAGCTGTGTAGAAAACAGGCTACATGTGTTCAGAATGTATTCTTTCTGGGGTGGCTGGCTGACTCTTGATTTCGGGGTCATGAGTTCAAGCCCACTGAGCGTGGAGTCTACTTAAAATTTAAAAAAAATTAAAAATAGGTAAATAACTAAATGTTTTATTTCTGTATCTGGGGTGAAAGAAGGCTGTTGATACCCAAGAAGACAGACACATGTAAGACACTGGTCACATTTGTGCTCCTCAAAGTTCGGAAATTTTTTTTTTGAATGCGGCCACGATTTTCTCTTCCTTCTGGCTTGTAGAAATGCCTGCTTCCACGTTAGTGGAGAGCTCTGGGGGTCTCGATGAGGCTTCTTTTTGTGTGTGTGTGTTTGTTCATTTGTTTAAAGAAGACTGCATTCTGGGGCGCCTGGGTGGCTCAGATGGTTGAGCGTCTGCCTTCGGCTCAGGTCATGATCCCAGGGTCCTGGGATTGAGTCCCGCATCGGGCTCTCTACTCCTTGGGAGCCTGCTTCTCCCTCTGCCTCTCTCTCTCTCTCTGTCTCTCATGAATAAATAAATAAAAATCTTAAAAAAAAAAATAAGACTGCATTCTGAAGGGCCTAAAAAACCAAGGCCAGATCTGCCCATGACCAGACGCCTATCTGTCTCTGGAGCCCCGCTCAAGTCCACGGCAGAACCGCCCCCCCCACACACACACTGGGGCTGCTACTGGCATCATCTCAAGAGCTTGCTGAGCTCCCAGGGCCCAACCCCCCCCCCCGGTGCAATTACGTCAGAATCTCTAGGGAGGGACCGAGGCACAGGTGTATTTTAAGGCTCCCCAGGCAATTGCCATGTACATCCTCCGCTGAGACTCCTGCAGTGTCAGATGATCCCCTGACACCCAGGTTGTGGCAGGGTGCTGGGCCATCAAGGTTCAACAGCGGCCAGCATCACACCATCGCCCGGGGCGGGGGGGCGGGGTGGGGGGGAGATGGGCAGCATCCCCGGCTCTGCGGACGGCACCCCCTGCATGTGAATCCCACCTCCATTACAATTCTAGTTACAGAACCAAAGGCAGGAGCAGAATGATGACTATTTCTGCGTCCCCATTTCCTCCTCTGTAAAATGGGGATTAAACCTTCTTGGGGGTCACTGTGAGAATTGAACAAGGTGATGTGTATAAGGCACACAGCGTACTGCCTGGTACCCAGCGAGCACTCGGTAGCATGATTTTTGAAATCTCAGTGTTCCATCCCCATTTAAGGGGGGAAGAGGCCATGAAATGAACAGTGCCTGCTGATCAGGGAGGAGTGAGCTCTGATTTCTCTTTCCTCTCTTCTTCTCTCCAGTAACCTTCACCCCAGCGTTTGGGGTGGGGCACACCTTGTCCTAGCTGCAAATTGGTCTTTAAAGAATGCCTCAAGGGGCAGAGGGCAGAGGACAGTGTCTCTGGGTGGTGGAGAAGGAGCAGCTGCCTCTGGGAGATGTGCCCTGCGCCTGGACTTCTTAGGAGCTTCGGTCATTCTCAAGGGGAGGACCCTCGAGAGGCTTCGAGGCAGGGAGGGCCTCTCTGACTTCGAGCCCTTTTATGTGCAGAAAGTTACCACGAGCAGAGTTCAGGAACAGGAAGGACAGGTGCTCATGACTCCAGCTTCCTTCTTTCTGAGAACCGTAGAGACTGAATCACAGTAAAAGCTCTATGATTCAGATTTTATACTGAGGTAAGAAAGGTCACACTAAAACAGTAATCTTTAAGTTTTAGCAGAAGTCCCTTATATTTGAACACACTTTAATTCCAGCTACTAGCTAACAGATCGTAGGCCACTTTTTATTGGAAGAGGATCAGTGCGGTATGCCCGATGTTTGGTGTGCATTACTTCGTCATGTCAGACTGAGGCTCATGGAAGAGAAACAACCTGCCAGGGTCTCTCAGCTGGCAAATGCTGGATTGCAAAGACTAGGGTTTCCCAGGGACTCCCAAACCTGAGCACACATCAGGATTGACCAGCGGGCTTGTTAAGCAGATTGCTCGGCCCCATCTGCAGACTTTCTGATTCAGGAAGTTTGGGATAGGGCCCAAGAACGTGCATTTGTAACAAGTTCCCAGGGGATGCTGATGTTACTGGTCCCTGGAACCACAGTTTGAGAACATCTGCCTTATGACAACCGTGTCAATTACTTAAACCTCAGCTATGAAGGAAAGGGAAGAGTCCTTAGGAATAACTCTTTAAAAGGTTGTTAGGTTTCCCTACTCCTCCATATACACCCTTACCAACACCATTGTTTATCAAGCAGATGTATTCTTCAGAGACAGGATTCTGCTTGATCCAAATCTAATCACACCCTCCAGGCAGCTAAGGGCGGAAGACCAAGACCTCACTAGCCCCCCAGTGTGGGCAACTTGGTTTCCTGAAGCCTTTCCTTGGGCCAGGTAAGGAAAAGCCCAGAAAAAGGAGAATAAACCAGCCCACAATGCAACCAGGGCACTCTCAACCTCTGCAAGAGAGCTTGGCAGCCGCTGAAGCTTGATTGCAATTTGTGGCCATTAACATAAGCTGGGCCCCAGGTGAACTCAGAAAGCCCCTTCGTTGATGTTTGTCTGGTTTCCTAGCAACCCAAACGTTAAGGAACAGACATAAAAACAAAAGGTTGTAGGAGGTCATCCTCCCGCTGGCTGCCCCCACCAGGTATTGGAAGAAATTTCTGCAGAATTAGAAGAGTTTTGTCTGCCAGCATGAATAAGGTTTGTGATCCCAATCCACAGGCTGAACATAAAACCAGAGACTAATTACCGCAGTGCCCATCACAATTAAAGCCAGACAAAGCACAGCTCTTGGTGTTGCAGCATAACTGAGCTCCTGGCAGAAAGACGGTGTGCAATAATCAGAAATAAAACCAGGGTTTGAAAGTTTAAGGCTCTGAGAAATATATGTCATGGCATTTCTTATAAGTGATCGCCACCTACCCAATAGCATGAACTAACCTAAATGGCAAGATATGCTGTCTATCCCAGTGAGATTTCTCGTCCATCAGATGATGTTGGAAGGTGTGATGTTTGGAGAGAAGACGGAGTGTGGGTGGGCCTTGAGTCAGCCCTGAGTTGAAGTCCCAGATCTACCATTTACCAGCAGAATGACCTTGGGCATGTCACCTCATTGCCACATGCAAACCACCACAAGCCCTTTTGGCTCTACCACCAAAAAATGTCCCAAATCTGTCTGTTTCTTTCCTCTCCACTGCTGCCTACCACATGCAAGCCACCCTTACCTCTAGTCTGGATGACTTCAATAACCTGCTAACAATTACCTGCTAACAAGGCTCCCTGCTTCCACAGTTGCCTACCAACAGTTCATTCTCCACTCAACAGCTAAAATAATCTTTTAAATTTAATTCTAATAAAACATGCATAACACAAGATTTTCCATCTTAACCATTTCTAAGTTGTGTTAAGAATATTTACATTGTTGTGCAACCAATCTCTAGAACTTCATCTTGCAAAACTATAATCCTGCGTCCATTTAAACAGCTCTGCACTTGCCACTCCCCTAGCCCCTGGCAACCACGGTTTTTTGGTTTTTTTTTTCTATGTGTTTGACTACTATAGATGCCTCAGATGAGTGGTATCCTATAGTATTTGTCTTTTTGTGACTGGCTTCTTTCCCTTAGTAAAATGTAATCAAGGTCCATCCATGCGTAGCATGTGTCAGAATATCCTTCCCTTTTAAGGCTGAATAACATTTCATTGTATGTGTACACCACGTTTTGTTTATTCACTCATCTTTCAATGGAAATTTGTGTTCTTCCACCTCTTAGCTATTGTGAATAATGCTGCTATGAACAGGGTAGATAAATATCTCTTCAAGACCCTGCTTTCAATTCTTTTGGGTATGTACCCAAAAGTGGTATTGCTGGATCATATGGTAATTTTTTAAAGATTTTATTTATTTATTGAGAGAGAGAGAAAGAGCATGCATGCATGTGCATGAGCAAGGGGAAGGACAGAGGGAGAGAGAGAGAAAGAGAATCCCAAGCAGATTCCTCATGGAGTGCGGAGCCTGATGTAGGGCCGGATCCCACAACCCCAAGACCATGCCCCGGGCTGAAATCAAGAGTAGGATGCTTAACTGACTGAGCCACCCAGGCACCCTGATCATATGGTAATTCTATTTTTAATTTTTAAAGGAACTATCATACTGTTTTCCATAGTGGTTGCAGCATTTTATATTCACACCAACAGTGCAGAGTAATCTTTTAAGACCTCCGCACAATTGACATTTTGGTCTGGATATCTATTTGTTGGTGCATATGTGAGGAGAGGGCTGCGTTTTGCGATGTAGCATGCTTAGCCATATCTCTGGCCTCTACCCACCAGATGCCAGTTGCACCTGCTCCCCCAATTGTGACATCCAAGAGTGTCTCCAGACATTGCCAAATGCCTCCTATGGACAAAATCACTCCTGGTTGAGGACCACTGAATTAGATCATAGCTCTCCCTAGCTTATACCCCTCCAAAGTCTTCCCATCACACTTAGGATAAAATCCAAATCCTCCCATAGCCAATAAAGCCCTCAAGACCTGCCCTGCCCACTTCTACAACCTCATTTCCTCCCATCTCCCAGGTGCTCAGTGGGCCTCACCATGGTGACTCTCCTTGGTCCCTTGAACACAACAGGCTTATGCCTGCCTCAGGGCCTTTGCACTTAACTGTTCCCACTGTCTGTTGTTCCCAGGTCTCTCTATTGTTCACATCTCAACTCATGTGTCACCTCCTCAGGGAAGTGTTCCTTGACCACCCAGTCCAAGCAGCCACTCTCTGGAATAACTCAACCATAACATTTTGAGGCTTAAGACTCTGAGAAATGTATGTCTATAAGTCATGGAATTTCTTTTACAAGACAATGCTATAGTTGTTTTCTTCATTGCCTTTGTCACCATCTAAAACCATTTTGTTCATTTTTTGTTTATTTATTATCTGTAGGATAAAAATATAGCCTATCAAACAAATCAGGACATTTTGAGAGTGAAAGGGCAAGCTAAAAATAATGAACAGGTGTTTTGATCCCAGACAAAGCAGGGAGCTTTGGTAACTCTAATTATCCATCTTCTAGACTAGGACGTGATCTCCATGAGGACAGTTCTGTGAGAACCTCTGTTTTGTTCATCATCTGTGCCTAGAACCTACAACAGTACTGACATGCTGTAGGTTCTCAGTAAATACTGCCAAATTGAATGTCAAAACTTTCTGATCTCAATTGCTTCAACTATGAAAACGGGTGTGTTAACTACGACAGCCTCAAGACTGGGGTGAAGAGAATACGATATTACAAATGTGCCATCAGATTCTCAATAAAACACTTACTTCCTTGTATGCTATTTTCATAGAAAAGTAAAGCTTTAGAACTGAAGAGACCTTAGTCCCTGGAAGTGGAATTCCAGAACTGGAGGTGACAGTCTCGTCCACTGTTTCTCAATCCTGGCTGAACATGAGAATGACCTAGAGCATATTTCTGAACATCAATTCCCAGGCCCCACTTCAAGCCAAATGAAACAAAAGCTCTGGAGGTAAGGCTCAGGCAGGTAATGATTTTTAAAATTTCTTGGGAAGGGGCGCCTGGGTGGCTCAGTCATTAAGTGTCTGCTTTCGGCTCAGGTCATGATCCCAGGGTCCTGGGATTGAGCCCTGCATCGGGCTCCCTGCTCTGCGGGGAGCTTGCTTCTCCCTCTCCCACTCCGCCTGCTTGTGTTCCCTCTCTTGCTGTGTCTCTCTGTGTCAAATAAATAAATAAAATCCTTAAAAAAAATAAAATTTCTTGGGAAATTCTGATGCACAGAGAGGGCTGAGGTCCCGGATCAGGTCAACCCCACTAATTTCACAGATGAGGAATCAGGCTCGGGACAGAGACCTGCCCAAGGTGACACACTCTGTGTGGCAGGTCTCCTGGCTCCTAGTCCGTCCTCTGTGCACCCTGTCAAATGGCTTCCTGCCAGCACCTGTAGTTTTCCAGACCTGGAAAGATCCTGAAGGCGTTCTACGGGAGGACCTATGCTTGTTAATGAGCCCCCAGTCAACTGCAGGATCGAAGAGCAAAGTTCAAGTTTAGTTAAGATCCTCATCAGATCACCATGCCTACCTCAAAGCAATCAGCACGGGCACCGTGGTGGTAAGTCCGCATTTGCCTCTCCAGACTCATTCTCTGCCCTCAACACCTCCCCAGTGTCCAGGGATGCTGACCTTCAAGCACTGAGTCACCCAGGCTCCTGCAGCTTCTAATTCAACTCAGCCAATGGGTGGCATCAGCAGGAGAGCAGATGACCAGAGGAGAGCCTGAAAATGAAGCTAACCTCAGTGGACTCCGTGAGGATGACCTGAGCAGATGAACCCAGTGCCCCTAGCTAACTACACTATGGTCACATGGTCAGTACACAATAAATATCCTTCCCTTTTGACACACAAGCCATGGGTAAAATCTGTCCAGTGCTTAGAGGAAGAAATGGAGATTCACCTATATTTATAGCAAAGGACTGACTCAAAAGATTCATTTCAACAGAACAGCAAAAAACAAAAGTAAAAAGTCAGCATTGTTCTCCTTTCTCTGTGTTTGTTGTTCTTGTTAATTATACCTTCCTTCTCCAGTGCAGGACCAACTTCGTTTTTCTTTTCCTAATCTGATTACTTTATAAACAACATTCAGAGCTTTTTACAATCTCTTGTGGGGCTTTCAAAAGTGTTCCTGTACTTAGAGAAACACTCTTTCTGCTGTTCAGAATGTGATTTTCCTGAGGCTAATGAACTGGAGCTAGACTCCAAGGAAAAGCAAGTGATGTGTTCCCAGCTTCCCAAGCTTGAACACCAGCCTGGGTTAGTCATCAAGAGTGTGGTGGCCTCTTCTCAGAAGTGCCTGGAGCTATCTCAGACAATCCCACTGGGATTTTCTGACCTGCAGTCTGCTATGTGGGTCATATCCAAGTCATGCTACTTGGATGCCCACAGGCTCCCAGTTTGACCTGAGCAGACAGCTTTAACGAGGCCATAGCTGTGAGTGGAGTACCAAGTGAACAGGCTGGCCTGCTCTGGGGTTGACTCACTATTGCTGTGTGTTGCTGGATGTGTCACTGAAGCTCCTCATGCCTCAGTTTACTCATGTACACAATCAGAATAGTAATCATGTTTACTGCAAGGACCAGTGGTAGATAGTAAACTCTGATTTGGGTTTCTAGCCCTGTGAGGAAGGAAGGGGATTTGTGGGGATTGGAAATAATGAATGTCAAGTTCTTGGCACATAGTAGGTGATGAATAAATAATTGTTATTACTTCTTAGGGTTTTGTAGGTGTTCAGTGTCATAATGTGTAAAAATAACCAGTTGATGGTAGACACATAGTAGAGGTTCAATAAATGGTACAATATATTTGAAAGCAGGCCTAAGAATATCTATAAAGAAAGCTCAAAAGTAACTCACTGCCTTGAGCTTGACTGGGATTATTCTAACATCTCTTTCACTCTTGGACAGTATCCTCTGGGGCCACCTTGTCCTCATCAAAAAGATGAGCTGAGCCCCTGACGGATACAGTTAAGAGTGATGGCAATAAGCCCCGTCATGAAAGTTAAAGTTACTAGCTATAGAAAATGTGAAACTCCAGGCACTTTTCAAACCTTATTTTAAATGCCATTAGTTGAAAGTTGGAGTGCAAAGCTGGAAGCAAAGTTCTGTAGCCTTGATTTGCATAGTGTTCTAGTCTTTATATTTTTCCTTGTAGGAGATGTTACTTTCTGCAGCGCTGAACTAAGAGGCAAAAGGTTGGGGGTTTAGAGCCCTACCATTAGCCAGTTGTGTGACGTTGGGGCCCTAGTCTCACCTGTCAAGCAGGAGGGTTGGGCTAGATTGTAAATGTGTGGCTTTCGTTTTCCCAAAACGTTGACGGTTGGATGGAGGGATGTTATTACTGACAATGACGGCCTTGAGTAAGTGAAGTGGGATGGATGGAGGTTAAGTGCCCCCACAGAGCGAGGAAAGAGACTCCCTGCCACCGGCTGGCTAGTAGTGTGCAGGGTATGGGGGAGGGATGGGGTTGTGGTGGCAGCAAATGGCTTTGAAGGAGTGATCACCTGTGGCAAATGCAGAAGGCAGAGGTCAAATAAGACGAGCACAGACTGGCAATGGATTTAGTGATTTGGAGTCACTGGTGACCTTGACAAGAACATTTCTGGGGAAGGGGCTGGGGATAAAAGCCTTACTGAAAGGAGACTGGAACGAGAGAAATTAAAGATGGTTAGACACACTTTGGAGGAATTTTGCTCTCAATCTAGAAAATTATTGCTCACAGTAAGAGATGAGCTATGTAAACACTTCAAAGAGTGCCTGTCATGATGGAATGCTGAAATAATGTTAGCCAGGATTATGGTTCTCTGTTTTCTCATCTGACCCTCACCACATACCTGAGAGGTCCAGGGGTCAAGCTTTACCTAAGTTTGACATGAGAAAACTGAGGCAGATAAATATGGGGACTTCATCAAGGTCTCACATCCCATTCCTTGGTTTATCCATTCATGTCACACATGTCAGTTGAGTGCCTGCTGCATACTGGGAGGACAGAGGTCGCTAAAGAGTAGACCTAGGGCCCATGTCTCCCAGTTAACAGATACTCTTTCTAGTATATTAGGGAAAGTTCTTAAAATGTTTAAACTTATTTTTACTATTAAATATGTGAGTCACAAATCAAGGCAACTCAACTCCTTGACTTCTCAAAGAACTACCACACAATTTGGCAATTCCACCTCTAGGTATTTACCCAAGGAAAATGAAAACACTGATTTGAAAAGACATATGCACCCCCATATTAATTGCAGCATTATTTATAATAGCCAAGATATGGAAGCAACCTGTGTCCACCATGAATAGATGGTTGGATAAAGAAGATGTGGTATATAAATATACAATGGAATATTATTCAGGCATAAAAATGGGTGACATCTTGCCATTTAGGTCCAAGTAGATGGACCTAGAGTGTATTACGCTAAGTGAAATAAGTCAGACAGAGGAATACAAATACTGTATGATTTCACTTAATAAATGGAATCTGAAAAAAAAAGAACAAACAAAACAGAAACAGACTCATTGATACAGAGGACAAACTGATGGTTGCCAGAGAAAAGAGAGGTAGGGGAATGGATAAGATAGATAAAATTAAGAGGTACAATCCTCCAGTTATAAAATAAATAAGATACAAGGATGTAATGTACACCATAGGGAATACAGTCAATAATACTGTAACAACTTTGTATGGTGACAGATGATAACTAGATATCATGGTGACCATTTCATAATGTACATAAATATTGAATCACTATATTGTATACCTGAAACTAATATAATATTGTATGTCAATTATTCTTCAATAAAAAATAATAAAATTTTTAAAATAAAATGAAAAAAAGAGACTGACCTCCTTTCTCATGGGAAACCACCAAAACCATGTCCATACAACGCTTTTTGGGCACTAGAAACCCATCAAAATTGGCCTCTTGACAGAGATGCCAAAGAAAGAGGTTAATTAGTGATCATTTTGGGGGTTTGTTTAGATACAAGAAAGTTATCCCTTAGAAATGGGGCTAAAATTCTTAGGTCCTCAGCCATCCATCACTGTCAAACAGGCAGGATTTAAATCAATTGCTTAGCATCGAAAAGGTTAAAGATCCGAGTGTAATCCATCTCTTTGCACTTTATTACCAATGTTCCTTTTCTCAACCCCTTGAGTAATCTAATTTCTTCAGCCAAGGAAACTGAATGTAGAATCAGAGAAGAGACACCAATTATCCCTCCTGCCTAGAACCACTGACCATGACACCGTCTGCAAGAAGCGATGAACTGCTTCAAACGCAACCCTTGCTTACTGAGTCCAGGGAGCCTTACAGTTTTCTTTACCACCCATCCCACCAAGTTCCCTTTTCTGACATGGAAGGGAACAGCCAGAGATAAGGATGGCCTGCCTGGCCACTGGCAAAACTGAGACTTCAGTGCTAATAGCACACTCTAGACCCTGCCTTCCAGAACTTTCTGCACTAGCCCATAGACCAATGATTAACTGTGTGGCTATGGAGTGGGCCAAGCTACAGGCCAAATCCCAGAGCTGACATCTACTTTTGGTTTGACTTTGGGTCCTGGATCTCAATTAAAACCCACCTCAAAGGGTTGTACAGATTCAAGGTAATATGTGGTGTATAAACCTTAGCATAATTCCAGCGTTCAGTAATTTGTGTAATAATTATTAAGTATTATTGCTTTTACACAGACCACAAAAAAGGAGGACTAATCCAACAAACACAGTTTAATCATCTATCACTGTTTATTTTTATTTTTTTAAAGATTTTATTTATTTATTCATGAGAGACAGAGAGAGAGAGAGAGAGGCAGAGGGAGAAGCAGGCTCCCAAGGAGCAGGGAGCCCGATGCGGGACTCGATCCCAGGACGCTGGGATCATGACCTGAGCCGAAGGCAGACGCTTAACCATCTGAGCCACCCAGGCGCCCCCATCTATCACTGTTTAAACATGTATCACCTCAGTTTAACTTCCCACACGAGCCATGGAGGACACTTATATTCAGATATTGCCTTGTGTGTCCTCTGTGACTGGGCTGTCTTGGATGGGCAGCCCTCTGGGGCCAGTGGCCCTGTGAATTCAATATGGAGTCTCTAATTCAGTGATACAGTCTGTCCCTCTGTCCTTTGCCATTTGTTCGCCTTGGTCTGATGGTCACAAGGTGCAGATGCCTTGCTCTAGTATCTGCAAAGTCCTCAAACTCTGTCCCATCATGTTCCTCCAGACAGGTTTGACTTAGATTCAAGGGCCCAGACTGGAGGACGAGGTATTATATTTCTTGGTGAGCCACTGCCGCATCTCTGGTTAGATTTCTGCCTGGCATATTGCAGTCCACCTTCTGGCAAAAGTTCACTCCTCCCTACGATGCTTCAGGTGCTCCACGGGGTAAACTCTGTCCCCCTAAAATGCATATGTTGACACCCTAAACCCCAGAACTTCAAAATGTGACTATATTTGGAGATAGGGCCTTTAAAGAGGTGATTAAGTTAAAATGAAGCTATTAGAGTAGGCCCTCATCCAATTTCAACTAGTGTCTGTATAAGAAGAGGAAATTTGGACACAGAAGGACCCCAGGGACGCGTGTGCACAGAGGAAAAGCCATGTGGGGCCATGTGAGAAGGCTGTCTGCAAGCCAAGGAGAGAGGCTGCAGAAGAAATCAACCCTAGAGACCTTGAGCTCAGACTTCCAGCCTCTAGAACTGTGAGAAAATTAATTCCTGTTGCTTAAGCCCCCACCCCCACCTCCACCCCCCATCTGTGGTACTTTGTAATGGCAGCTGGAGCTGACTAATGCAGACCATTTGTATTTCTCAACAGGCAGATGCTTCTACGTCAATTCACAAGTTAAAATAAACCATGCATACTCATTTTTATGGTGGCTTTGGAAACTGTCTCCGGACAATTATATTCAAGCTGTCACTTGACAATGGCAAAGAGGGAAGAGCCACAGCACTTGAAAGCATACTTTTCTTACAGTTTATCATTCTTCCTGAAGAGACACTGTGGCTCCCAAAGGTGAGGCTGCATCAGACAATTACTTCTTGTTCACATTTCAGCTTCTTCACGTGCTGGGATCCTTCTGCACATTCAGTTTTAGTCACATCACTGGAATGTTCCTCTCATGAACATGCACTAAAGCACTCACAAAAGGAATTCACAATTTCCAGTCCCAGTTCCTACACTGAGCAAAATGTTTCACATCTGAGGCACTGTGGGGAGCTCCACGGTGTAGCTGTCACCTTCAAATCCAAACCATATTATAAGCTCCCTAGATGTGCCAGAGCCCCCCTTATGCCACATATTGCATTGAACAACCTGGGGAGAGGGGACAGTTCCATAGACTATGGTGCTAATAGCACACTCTAGGGTTGTGCAGTGCACAACCTACACAGCTGTACAAAGTGGCCCTGGCAGAAATTACGTCTCATATAATTCATCTCCCTTCCAGCCTCATGCTGTGTGACTAAAATGCCCTTTATAATTATCAATTTTCTGACATTTCTAAGTGAAGTATTCTCCTTCAAAAAAGAAAAGTCACCAAGGCAAGAAAAAGGCTCTGGTGAAATATTAAATATCACAGCTCCTTGGATCACACTGTGTCTTCTCTGGACAATAGGAATTACCCAGTAGAGATAAAATGACCTATACACAGTTATCTCTGGGAAGAGAAGAGGCTTGGTGCTGCTTGAGGTTCTGATGTTTCTCCTTCAGTCCACATGTTTAAGCATCACCCTACAATCACCTTCAGCCTTTCATTGTTTACACTTAATAATGACTTTGTTCTGGGGCACCTGGGTGGCTTAGTCGGTTAAGTGTCTGCCTTCGGCTCAGGCCATGATCCCCGAGTCCTGGGATCGAGCCCTGCAATGGGCTCCCTGCTCAGTGGAGAGCCTGCTTCTTCCTCTCCCTCTGCTGCTCCCCCTGCTTGTGCTCCCTCGCTCTGTCAAATAAATAAATAAAATCTTTAAAAAAAAATTAATGACTTTGTTCTCCTCTAATTTCTATTTCTGTTAGAACCTCTAAGTACCTCCACACTTATTTATTGGTTGAATAATGGCTGTCTTATTCCTTAGAGCCTGTGCAGATGAGCTGGTAAGAATGCCTTGCAAGGGCTGTGAGCAAGTGAGGTCTCAGAGGGAAGCACATGCCTCAGGCTTACTGGGCATGCACCACTTGGAGATTGAGACACAAGAAAGAATGTCTTCTTGTTGGTTTAAGATGGGATGCACCTGCCAACCAAGTCCAGTTGCCCACTTCGGCACCTCTCAACTGTCTTTCCCTATAACCAAATATCTGGACCTCAAAACTGCAAGGTTTGATCAGAGGTTTGTCAGATCAGTGGAGATGCCAAGTTGTGTAGACTGATCCATGAGATAATATATCTACCCAGAAATAGGAATGGTGATGCCCATGGGGCAGCAGACACTCTCCACTGGACAGTGTTTGAAAGACACAGCCACTCCTGGCTCTTTGAGGATTTTTTTAAATTCTGTTCTTCAGCCTTACTCTCCCCCTTCGATTTTTCACCCAACCATAAATTACAAGTGAATAGGTATCTGCTAAGTGGGTTCCAAAGACTCCTGCTCAGTCTTCTTAGGGTCAGGTCACCTGATTACAGTTTCTTACGGTTCCAGACCCCCGGGTTTCTCATCAGCGGATACTTGCTTGGTTTCCGCCATGATTGGGTTTTCCTGATTTAACTCCCAAACAGAAACTTGTCACCTGAGTTCCCAGGGAACCATCAAACTCACTGCCCACCCTTTCAGCTCTCCTTCCTGCTTTTAAAGGACTATTGAGAGAGAGAGAATGAGACCACGCACGACATTCTGCAACCGGTGCTCAGCACGACAGGCACTCAGCAAGCACTGGTTTCCTCTTCCAGGGGGAGTGAAGCATGTATGGAGCTCTGCACACCCAATCACACCATGATAGGGGAAGGGTGCAGATGTGGATGCCCCCAAGAGAACTTCTGTTGAGTGATCGTGGGGATCCAAATTCCAACCCAATCCCACCCCCAAGTGGGATCCCAATGTGGGATCCAAATTCTAACCCAATCCCGACCCCCAAGGGAGCTGACCTTGAGGGAGACTATGGGAGTGGCAGGCCTGCCATGGATGTGGATCCTCGCTGGGGGGGGGGGGGGGGGGCGGCGGGGGGAGGAGGAATGCGGCATTTTGTGGCCTGACCAGTGTCCAACCAGATGGGCACAGTGACTGACTCTCCCAGCTGATAATGAAGCTCTGGCCAGATTCATCTCTACGAAAACCTCTGCCTCAGAGTTCAGGGATAGTCAAGGGCCCAAGAGAAATTCAGCTTTGATGTGAAACATGTTCCAAGATGGTGAATATGGTTGGATATCTTTGCCTCCCTACCTCGGGAGCAACAATAAGGCCTGATGTTCACTACCCTGAGATGAGAAGAGAATGTGAAAAGAAATAGAACAGTTGGTTTTGACTTTTCAGTGAGAAAAGAGAATTACAAGCTACTCCTCTCAGAGGACATTTCACTCATATGTGTCTGGGGTCCAGTGAGGAGGGCCCCAGGCCCATCCTGTATCCTCAAAACTGCAATCACCTACCGCAGACAAATGGGGCAGCTGGAGAGACTGGTTGGTGCCCGTGGTTCTACATTTTCCATCCACAGCCTGTAAGCTTGAAACGTGGTCTTCATGGAGAAAGCGATGACCCTCACCTTTAGGAATGAAGATAGAGACCTGGGGTCCAAGGGCCTTCCCAGCGACTATGTTGGCAAACACAGTTCTGTGTGGAGCATCTGTTACATACCGGGCATTAGGTGCGGTGCTGTGTATGTGTGATCTTATGTCTCTACAACACCAGGAACCAGGTGGGGGTAAGTAGCTGATCTGCTTAAGGACAACAGCTGGTAAGTAGCTAGACCAGGATCTGGACCCAGATCCGACGACCACTTTCTGCTTGGCCAATCTGCCAAGCACCTGTAAGAAGAGACCATGGTAGCATAAATTGTGTAAGATTTCCTAAACTTTGTAACCTGTGCATGTTACTGTGGTCTCTGTGCTGTGTCCCCACTGTGATTAGTTGAGGAAAAACAAAAAAACAAAAAAACCTCCAAACAAGAGAAGCCCATCTGCTTGTCTTTAGAGGCAATGAGAAGAGAAATCTC
This sequence comes from Mirounga angustirostris, assembly GCF_029215605.1. Taxonomy (NCBI): domain Eukaryota; kingdom Metazoa; phylum Chordata; class Mammalia; order Carnivora; family Phocidae; genus Mirounga; species Mirounga angustirostris. The sequence continues at coordinate 16,307,136 of NW_026991712.1, read as the reverse complement.
TCACGATCAGTGGGGCCAGAGTGGGGAAAGGCAACATCTAAGGGGTGGGATTCTAGAACCTTGGAAGACAGAATGGGAGAGTCTTGGCATCAGACCAGAAGAAGCTGCACCCCAGGGGCTCAATGGTAGACAGACTCAGGCTGGCTCACACCATGCTCCCAAAGACAGAGAAATCCTGATGTGGAGAAAAGAGGGTCGAAGGTACACTGATACTTGAGGGCCCTGTGGCCATTTCTTGAACTTTAGCATGACACACATGCAGAGTCATTGTCTTTTCTCAGAAAAAGTGATACTCTTTCAATTTTGACAATATCATTTACTTTTTTAAAGTCCCCTTGGTTTTTTTTATCCTGGAAACACTTGATCTGAGGCTGGGCCAAGGGAAACCACACTCAGGTGACCCCTGGGTCCTTTGGGTGCTCACTTTAGGTTCTTTGGGTCACTTTAACTTGTATGAGCCCAGAGGGTTTGGGGATACAGGTCTGGCTCTTAATAATATAACGACCCCACAGGATAATTAGCTGTAACTGCCCCCCTCGGGTTAATCTTGGTGCTACTGGTGTATGGACGACCTGAAATTATCAATGGGTCTGCTTCAATGGGATATGCTCACAGCAGGGAAGAGCCCCTCTCCATGCTGCCCCCAAACTGGGCCCATTAGTCAGGGAGCCAGCACCTGAACTTCAAGAAGGCACCACTTTCAAGATGCAGGGCCTTTCCTGCAAGTGCAGGGAGCCTTCCCTGCCTGTTGCCATCTATAATGGCCCCACTTTCCCCCACTGCCCTCCTCTCTTTCAGTCAGTAGCTAACAGTTAAGCTTGCAAGTGTCTCTGACTGTTCCAGAGGTATCTGCTTGACTTCTACTGTAAATCCTCTGAGCTTTGTGAGGTGGGTGGGAGTAGGGGGCTGTTCTGTGGATGGTTCTATCCCCCACAGGCCAACCCCAGGATCCAGCTCACGTTCACCAAATCTTAGCCAACTCTCTGGAATTTCTCTGTGTCCTCAAAACAGCTTTCTGAACAGTCCTAGATGCAGGCCTGCTCCTGGGATTCTTTTTCATGACTTCCAGTTTTCACTTATAGTATATGGACTCATAAAAATGAAGAGAGAGAAAGACAAAGACAAAGGAACAGTAACTAAGTTAGGAGAATTAATCCTGGAATTAAAACTGGTTCCTTGGGAGCACTCCTCTCCTGCACATAATAATCTCATTTTGATTAACATTGCCCCATTAGGGAACAGGCACAGTTTGAGTGCAGTAATGGAGAGATCAAATGTGGAATAGCCACTAAGCTGTCAACGCTCTTTGAAATATGTTTTCAACTTTCATTTCTGTCTGAGCCTCCACTGTTCTTCCAGCTCCCTCTGTGTTCCGAGTCAAGACTGTGTCTCTCCATTGGAGAGACATCCTGTGGGATGGGAAGACAATGGGCTTTAGGGTCTGATGGGAATGCATATGAATCCCACCTCCATGTCCTAGGAATTAAGACTTTCCTTGCAGGGCTTCTGCCATGGTTAAGGGAGTTAATAAATGTATGTGCCAGTGCACAGAGCAGGTGCTCAAAACATGGAAATGGTTTGTTTTGATTCATAGCATTGCGAACCCTGAACATACCTTGTCTGTTGTCACGGCTGCTTCTGCCCTGGATGAACACCTCTGCTGCTTGACATCCTACCCATCCCTTCAGTCCTAGGTTAACTGATACCTCTTCCGGGAGGCGGTCCCTGATTTCCAAATCAAATAAGAGATCACACATGGAAATATGACCATGTTGTTCCTCTAGTCAAGAACCACTGGGTGATTCTCCATTGCCTATAGGACAAATGTAACCATCTCTAGTGAGCACAACTAGGCTCCTTGTGATTTAGCCTGTGTTCCCAGTCCTTCCCCAAACTCCACCCTTGTGTCACATTCTAACCATGCACACCTGCTGTGGCTTCCTGACTATAGTGAATTCCCTCTGACTCCCCTACTGCTGGAGGCTGCACCATCAGACTCAGGTGGCTGAATCAACTTGCACTTGGATTTCTGGGACACAGGCATGCGAAGTGCGGGGTCCAGTTGTAAAAGGGCTCTGTGAAAGGTTCTTTCCTCTGGAGCACATCAAGAATCATGGCCAAGTTCCTTGAGGGCCTTTGCATCTGCATCTTGCAAATACAGCACTCTTGAGTTCATCTGAAGTCACCCTCATGAGGACTGTGGAAGATGTGCTTGGGTTGCCGCCTCCTAAACCAATCCGTCTAGCCTGTCTGTCTATCAGCAGCCTGGGGTCAAGGGAAAAGGCATCCCTCCCATGGGTGGACTAGAAATCCGGGGCTCTGTCATTGCTAGAGTACAGTACCAGGCAAGATTGCAGACCCCAGCAGAACCACATCTGGCCCAAACCTGACTTGTCTGGCCCAAACCAGCTTTGGTCTCTGAATCCTCATTTCTTCATCTGGAGGAGGGGAGTGGTCATAACATTCCAGAATGTTATGGGGAGGAGTGCCTGGCCTATAGCGGGTGTTCAATAAATGATTACCACTATTAGAATTTCTCAAAATAGCAGGCAATGTTTCCTCTGAAATGCCCCTGGACCATAACAAGCATTTTGGGACTGGGTTTTATGCACTGCCTGAAGAGAGTGATCCAACCACCTTGGATATATCTTTAGTTCAAACATTAAAAGGTCAAAGTTATGTCCTCCACTCTCATCCTTTTCATCAAGAAGCCTCCCTGTGGAAATTACAGAGTCTGTTAAGAGAGTCCCTGGAAGGAAGAATCTCTGTACTCCATGTTCAAGAAGTCAACTTCTGCAATTTTGATTCTTCAGAACTTATTATATGATGTGTAGGTTATGGTATGGGAAGATCCAAGAACCTGGAGACAGAGAACCTGAGTTCTGTTCTAGTCCTGGCCCAGCTGTTACCAGTTGAGCTGTGTGATTTTGGCTAAGTCACTTAGCCTCTCTGAGCTTCAGATTCCTCATCTGTAATACAAGAGTGTATACCTCACAAATAAGATAATGAGAGGGAAATTGTTTTAGAAACTATTAAGTATGTTCAGGTCTAAGGTTCTTGGATTTGTCTCTTTTTCCTCTTGGCCTATTTTACTACAGGTGAAAAATGGGATCTACAATTCCAAAATGCAAAAACATCTGAAAAACGATACCTTTTATAACTCATTTGGCTGCAACACTTGACCTCACTGATGTGATGTTATTTATAGACCTTATTCATCCTAGTTACAGTAAGTATTCATATGTTTTACGGTGGAAATAATGTATTTTAAAGTCCCTTTCCAGCTACCCTTGGGTGTGACAAGAATGCATGAGATATTCTGAAACACATCTGGCCCCAAGAATTTTGCTGAAGGAGTTATGGGTTTCTATCCCAGGAAGAGATCCTAAGCTGTCATCATTCATGTACCACTTTCGTGACTTTTGTCATATTCTTTTACCACCCGTATTATGATTTGCTTTATATAATTGACTTTTTTTACTTATTTTTTTCAAATGAATCTTTTTAAAAAACATGCAGTAAAATAAATACCTAATTATACATTAAAAATATTTTTCTAGGCAATACCCTGATTCACCCTTCACCTCACAGTGAACACACCCCACACTTAGGCAACAATGACCTCCAACCGGGACAACTATGTTGGTTCCTAAATAGAACACAAGTGGTAAGGGCAACATCGCCAAGTTCAGACTCATCTCTGAGGCTCTCAATTATCATAAATATTCAGCAGTTCAGTTCCAAGGCCAGCTGCAGTCCTGCTGTGAGCAGTGATCTCAGTCACATCAGCTGTGAGGGTCTGTTGAGAAAAACCATGAAATAGCCAGTAGAGACAGACGACGGGTTAATCTCCTAACAGCCGAGGTGTGGGAAGTTCCTTCAAGGATACTCTCATCGATTCTCACCTACACCAACAGCATCATCTAAAATAACAACCAGACCCACACAGATTGAGAGCTTCCTCTAAGGTCTTGGGGCCACAGGCAGAGCTGAGAGTAAATTCAGGGGCCTGCTGCCAAGCTAGGGTTTTCTGTCCCACTTCGTAGGGTCTCTCACCCACGCCAAGTCAGCCCCAGCTGCTCATGGTGCTGCTTATGCCACTTTCTGCCTCTGATTAATATTCACAGAAGCTGCTGGACTTCCACAAAACCAGCCTGCTCTCAGCCTAAAATATTGCCCTCGTGGCTTAGCTATTATCCTTTGCCAGTTGGTGAAAAAGGCTCTGCAATGGTTGAACGGGTCTAACAAGGCTTTTCGAGGTTTTGAGAATCTTCAGAATGGACCAAGAATTATGTGATTGTCAGCGTTTTCTACAAAACTGGGGGAAGAGAAGTTGGTGGAAATGGGGCAGTGCCCAGATAATCTGTTCCAAGGCCACATATAACAGCATGATTTAGCCTTTTGGCAAGTGTTTTCTAGAAACCACAATTTCTAGAAGAATCAAGAATTTCCCAATTAGCTAAACAAGTGCAGGAAAGTCAGAGGTCTCCCTCTTTTTTTCATTTCACCAGAATTAATTACTAATAGTCCCAACTTTCCTCTTTTTTCCCATGTGTAAGATCATGAACAAGAAATTATACTGGGGGGTCTGGAAGCCTGGGTCCTAAGTTCTGCCTGTGTCCCAGGACCAGTCTACCATCTGTAGACCACAGAAGCGTGCTCTAAGGAGATGGCCTGTAGTGTAATTTGGAAATCTAGGTGCTGTGGTCAGACACGTTTTCATCCTAGCTCTGCCCCTTGGTCAAGTTCTTTAAACTTCTCTGAGCCCCTTCTTTCCTCATCTGTAAAACTAACTGCAAAGGTGTTAACGAGGATTAAAAAATAAATTGGATGTAAAACACTGAGCACAGCCCTGGTACAAAATGAAATGTAAATAAATGGTAGCTGTTGTTGCTAGTGTCGATTTGGATAATCTGGGCCTTTGAACTGAACTATATGAACATGTATAATGAAAGGCTCTTGCTTCCAATGATTATAGATTTATTGCTCAGAACAGAACGACTGAGGAAGCATCATGCCATTGATAGATAAGCTCATCACAATTCAGTTTTCAAATGCATGAATTCTTCTAGCTTTGAGGAGTTATTCACAGCTCCTTGAAAGAAACAAAAAATCAACCAGCACAGCTTTAAATATGGCCAGTCATGGACTGTCAGTGGAAAAGGAAGTAAGGGCAAATGGGGATAAACATCACCAACAAATAATTATTATTTTAGTCTGTGCCTTTGACTTTCAGGACAGAACATTTTACCCAGGTGTGTCCCCCTGATTTGAGTTTCACCAAATTACTGTCCCTGGCTCCCCTGCTTCCTGAAGGGAAACAGTCTAGAGTTAAGGAGCAAGAGGCCAGAGGAGACATGAGGAAACCATGCTAGTATTTTGTGAAACAGAGTCAGCTGACCAACTGCATTAGGGTGACCTAGGTGTTAAAATGCAGATCCCCCAGCCCCAAATGAATGAGACTCTCTGGGGTTGGGGGTAGAAAATATGCATTTTTAGCAAGCACTATTGATGTAACCGAAACTTTGAGAACCACTGATCTTAGGCCATGTTATAATCATGCAATAAATGCCATACATTATTCATGTGCCATCTCAGTAGGATTTCTCTGTCTCTAGTAGAAATCCATGGCCTAACAGGAGCAAAAAAAAAGGGGAAACAAGCCATCCCAGGAATTGTATAGCCAAATAATAGAGGTGAAAACAAAGTAAAACAGTGTCCCAGAGCATGTGGGGTCAGTCTGCTTGGTGACACACAGGGACAATTGTCAAGAAGGTCTTCCCCAAGTGGAAGCTCCTCCTGCACATTTTTAGACAAAGTGGGTGAAGTATAGAGGTTGCTGGACAGATGTGGACAGGAGGCACAAGCAGAGCGAATAATGTGGCAAAGCAGAGAGATGTGAGAGAGGCTCTGGCACATGTGAGGATCCATAGTGATTCTTTCTGTGGCTGCAAGGCAGGGAGTGAGATTTCGAGGGATAGCGGAAACACGTCTTCTCAACTGTGCAAAACTACAGATAGGTTTGCCTTCCGCAGAGAAGAAAAGCCATTTGAAGTTTCTGGCATTAAAAAGCATAAACAAATCTCTAGGCTCTACTCTGACTTGATGTTTTTTTTCCTTTTCCTAATTTTAAAATACACTGGCCTCCTACACCAAATCCCAAGCAGATGGTAAATAGAGTCGGCGATACCGTAAGTTGCTTTGCTTGTCTTACCTAAACTCTCCCCTGTAGCTAGCTTGGCCTCATTGTGCGCCACATTTGGCTGTAAGCTCCTTAAGAGAAAAGATATCTTGCTTTACCCTGTCTGGGATCCTCACTGCAACAGCCCTCCATCTTCACTGTCTTTTGGGGCTCTAAGTCCCTCTTCTAATTTAGCCCCAACTTACGGGATCACTCTCTTTGTTTGATCTCACGTCCACTCCAAACCTAAATTCTTTCATTTCCTTAGTCTGTAGAAAAGGGGGATCCTTTCTTTCCTGGGCCCCGAATTCACCCACACCCCTCTTTAGCTTCAGGTCCAAACATGTGTATTCGGTTTGCACACTGGTCAACTCAGGTCATCAGGCATCTGGCATTAGGTGCTTTCCTCAGTCTGTAATCACATCTTGATTGTCTTCTCCATTGCTGGTCTTTCCTGGTTTGGAGAGTCACTGAATTTTAGGGCTGGAAAGAATTTTTGAGCCATTCAGGATAACTTTCCTTGATTCACTTTTTAAAAAATTAAAGATATTTCTTGAACACAAACATATGATTCTCTCAATCTTGTGAGGTAGGGATTATGGCTGTTATTACGCCTTTTCTATTACAGATTAGAAAGCAAAAGCTCAGAGAGGCTAAGTAACTTGCTCAGAGTTACCTAATCGATAGTGCCAAGACTCAAGCTCGAATCTGTTGGTTCCAAACTGAATGCTCTTTCCCCTCTTCTATACTCCCAGCTTTAGAATATCTGCCTTGTATGGACTTTGCAGCCCCATCCACTGGATCCATTTATCTATCCTCTCTCTCATCCTGGTGTCTCCAAAAGGCCCTCAGCTTTCACTCTTTACAGCTCTACTCTCTACCATCATTTATCTCTGATTTGACTCAATCTAGAAGTTTCCTCTTCTCCCAAAGTTATGCTCAACAATATTAGCATGAAAAATGCAACCATGATCTTGCTCTGGAAGGTCCTACATGCTGTCTTTATTAAAATAGTAAAAATTTTCAAGACGCCACACTCACATTTTATATTGTGTACCTATGCCCTCATCCCTAACAAAACTATTCTGAATCATCCATGAATTATTTTTGGAAGAGGAGAATTCTTTACTGCATGGACCTAGATGTCATTATTTTCTTCCCTTATTTGAGATTACGTCAGGAAAGCTTCTGGTCCAGTGGGTGGGTTGTGAAACTAAAATTAATTCCTCTGAGTAAAGGTGCTTTGTGAACTGCACCAGACTCCATACTCGTCGGGCACCACTATGGTCATAATTCCGATTGGTCCCTGATGGTCCCAGGAGTGCTGAAAGTGGCCTGACCACCCTGCACACCCAGTACTTCCCCTGGGTCTGAGAAGCTGGAGCTGCCATCTAGATTTCATTTCTACTTGTACTCTACCAATGGGCAGAGCAACAATATTAAGGCAGTGCATGTATACTTCTCTTTCTTCCAACCCCTCCTTCTTTCCTGACTTTTCCACCTTTCCCTTCTATCATCCAATCTTCCCTTTGGGCTCAAATACAAAACTTCCATCCTTCCAGATCCATCCCAACCTAGTATTCTTTCATCTTTCACTGGCAGTACCACTTCTGTGGCATCCAGATGCTACCAGTTGCAATATCTATTCTTTTTTCTTCAGCTTTGGTGTAATTTTGAGAAATAAACTCTTGAGAGCAGAGAGAGATGGGCTATTTTTATTTGAAGCAAAATCCATCGCTGGAACTGCTGAGATAAAGAAAAAGACTTTTAGAAAACAAGGCATTCAACTATTCCTATAGCAACAAGGGAATCAGGCATTGCTGTGTGGCCCAATAGATGTTTATGGAAATGCCAACACCTACAAAAGGATTATAATACAACGAGCATAGGAATTAGAGGCCAAGGATCTGGATAACAGAGAACCACCTCTGTCATTCATTGTATATGACCTTGAAGTTCTCAGAATTCAAGTTCCTTGCCTGTGAAATGGGGTAAGGAATACCTGTGTCTTCAAGATTGTTGTCTTAGCCAAATGAGATAATCTGTATGAAATTTCTTTGTCAATTAGAGAGCTCTAGATAAATTATGATCACTCCATTGGGACAGATAATGCTGACATTTAGAGGTGACAGCAACCAAAGATGGATGATCGAGTAAGGAGCACACACACACCAGGCTTTCGGGACCACGTTCAGGGTGGGGGAAATTCAGAGACAAAAGCCATAGCAGGTGTGTGAACCTGCTTCCCACTGCATTTGAACAGCATTCAAGTACCCATCAGGGCCAAACTTCAGCACTGGAAGAGAAACCTCAGTCTTTAGGCTGTGGGGCTTTTAAGTTGCATGGCTGAGAGAATACAATGCCCCCACATGGTGTGATGAACAGCTAGAGTCCAAACCTGTGGTCCTAGCCACCGTGTGGCAGAACCTTGGCACTGTCCTTATGTCATTGCTTCAGCATTCATCAGTTGAAGAAATCAAGCTATCCCAGCTACACTGCCACTTCAGGGTTCTACCATAAGTGGTTTGCTTGTCTTAAACTTTCAGCTATAACTGGTTTCTATGGGGTTTTTCAGAGGCCAGCCTGTGAGGAATCAGTCTGGGAAAAGTCAGCCCTTACTTTCCCATAGATTAATAAAGAATACTCCCTCCCCCGCATTTGAGTTCTAAAATTTTTGAGTTTAGGGGCGCCTGGGTGGCTCAGTCGTTAAGCGTCTGCCTTCGGCTCAGGTCATGATCCCAGGGTCCTGGGATCGAGCCCTGCATCAGACTTCCTGCTCCGTGGGAAGCCTGCTTCTCCCTCTCCTACTCCCCCTGCTTGTGTTCCCTCTTTCACTGTGTCTCTGTCAAATAAATAAATAAAATCTTTAAAAATAAAAAAAATAAAATTTTTGAGTTTATATAGAACTTTTTGAGTTGAAGATAAAAATAGCAGGCTTACTGGGGATAAAGGGTAGGGTGGAAATATGGGTGAGGTGTACAGCAGCAACAATGAGCTTGCTAGTTCTTCACCCCAGAATTAGGCAGACCACCTATCAAATCACAGGCATCTTTTATAAACCATGGGCCTTTCTGGGCAGGAGCAAAGTGGTCCATTTCTCTGAAGGGAAGCAGATCCCAAAGGAAACCCGGTAAGTACTGACAAATTCCCCCCAGTCAAACCATCATAAACAAAATATGGTAGATACACACAACCCAGGGGAGGGGAGGAGTCAAGCTAGTAATTGAGAAAGGCTAAAACTATTAAAATAGATAGCTCCTAAAGAAATACATGCCATGAGATGAAATATTTCCTCTTAACCGATTTTGAAGAATCCAGTGAACTGTATAGTCTGTCCTATTTCACATGAGAAAGGAGGTGTGTCTGAAGTTTTCCATTAAAGGAAGTCCCATTCCCCCTCTCCATGGATATTTAGCATAACTTAAGATAACAGCTATCTGAATGACAAAGCCATTTTCCATGCAGTCTCATCCCATCTTAAAACAAGCCTGTGAGTAATAATAATGGTGTCTAGTATTCAATTTGCAGATGAGCTAAATGACCAGGATCAAACAACTAGTAAACAGAAGACCTTTAGATTTAAACATTATTTCAATGAAACTATAGGAGTTTCATAGGACCTCATCAGCTTTAAACAATATGCAAGAGAACTATTGGGAGGCTCTAAATCATTGTACTTCGGTGCAATTATTTTAGGGGTAGTAGTGCTGTAAATAACTTCAAAGCCATGTGTTTGATCTGGGTTATCTTTTGGTTGCTTAACTTCATCAAAGGTGTGTCTGATGGACTGAGATTTCAGTACTTAAAGTCATACAATAAAGGTCCAAAGAGAGAGAAAGTAGAATGTTTTCACTTTTGCATTATTCCTCAGCTCAAATATATTCAACAGATTCCTCTTAAATACATATATATATATATATATATTTAACCACCAAATTGAAGACCAGAGAGAGTCCTGAAAACTGCTACCTTCACAACAATTTACTAAGCACCTTCTATATGCCGAGCATTTCACCAGGCATTATAAATATATAATTTCAATCCTTACAGCCCTAAAGAGAGATATTATTATCTCAGTTTTATAAATGGGGACACACTGAGACTTCAGAGAGGCTAGTCGTCGTGTGTGAGCTTCCACATTTAGGAACTGATGGGGTTAGAACTGGTGGTTTCTGAGTGACAAATACTAATAGCACGGCTTCAGAAAAGTAAAGGACTTTTCAGCCGTGAAAGTAGATCTTCCTGTATGACCACTGCCAGGTCCATCAGCAGCAATCACTCCCCTCGGAGGCTCAGAGAAGTACATTGCAAGTGGGTGAGTAGTTTAAATCCATCCATGTCTTTTTAATGAGTTTACAACTCCCTTACCAAGCCTTCAGAAGTTCAAAATTGATACAGAGTTAATAAAAAACCCAGGTAGAAAGAGGGATAATCCATAATATGGTATCGTGATAAATTCCAAGGACCCTCAGTGTCGAGGCCTCACACAAACAGATGTGGAACAGCGTGCTAATGCTATTCACAGAGAGCCATGGAATCATGAAAGATTTAACTCACTGATTTAAACTGAATTAATGTCTTGCCCTTTAAGATTGCCATATTTTATTTATATTTTTCCTGAATTGGAAGGATGCAGTATTTTTATTTAAAAGGTTACTGACATAAAGTCTTACTGCCGAGTAAAGACGAACCCATATGATGTGTCAAGCTGACTTACTTTGTCCCCCAATGCTGAATTATATACAAAAAAACTATAATAAAATATAAGAACTTAACAGCATCATTGTGACCCATGTGTGTCACTCAGATTTACAGAATTCTAGAGCACCCAAAGGTTGTCCATCTCCCTGAGAGCAGAAGATCCTCAAAAGGAGCTGGATCTCATGATTCTCTTGACCCACTTCCCTCATAATCTGGTTCATTACTGGGCACCAAACACATAATGGTAGAAGTAAGTGTAGAAAGTATTTTTTTCTGAATTGCATTTTGAATTTCTAAATTTTGCAGAGACAAAGAGAAAAGCTGAATCTCAAATTAGTAACTATTTATTAGCCATCTGAGTAGGAAGAATACTGCAGGAAGATATAATTATAAAACCTGAATGTAGCTGGGATCTAGCTTAGAGTGTTCAGCCTGTTTATAAAATATGCCAAATATCAGATGGCATGCAAAGGGTAATGTGTTAATAGCAGAAAAGCAAAACACTGGCTACAATTTCCAGGAAAGACTAAAGATTTTGGACTAAGCTTTTGGCAGAACCGCTCGACAACATACTTTTTCTCTCGAAATCCAACTGCTTAGAAATAGAAAGGACTTGAAGGAAATGAGGAAAGTTTATTTTAAGCACCTTAAGCATTGTTCTTTTTGAATCTTTCACTTGCTACACAGGGAAAAATAAATACAAAAAGGACACCAACCACAGAATGTTTAGTTTGTAAATTTAAAGCCCCTAAGTTATCCACCCCTCTCTCCAATTGCCTATAACAAGGCAACCCTATAAAATTGGAAGAAAAAAAGGAGCCTAGAATATGGAATCAGAAGAGTTGTATTTAAATAAAGGTCTAGCTGCTTAAAGAGATTTGCAACTGTTCTCACCTATAAAACTGGGGACTGTATTACCTTTCCTTCTTTGCCAAAAAAACCAATGTTATGATTATTAAGATATTCTGATGACTCATCAATGGTTGCTATTCGCTTTTGCCTGCTCTGGAGATTATGATTTTAAAGGCTTTGCAATATATCTTTTCTACCCTACTACTGCAATGATGCATTTTCAATTTAAGTTTTTTCCACTGACTTTTTATTTCTCTTAGAATCCAGGAAAAAGTCAACACTTACTACACAGTGTGCAAAGGTCTGCCATAGTTGCAAAGAAAAACACGAACATAAATAAAATCTGATCCTACCTTCAAGAAACTTATAACAGAAAGGATACAGGTACTAAAAACATGGATGTGATAAAAAGGCATTATCTGAAAGACCAGATGATTACAATAACAGTCTCTAATGAATAATGCCTTCCTGTGTCCTTGCCCCTTTGCAGTATGACATGGCCATTTCTCACACTAAAAGGATAGAGTCAACAGAGTCAACTTCTTCATTCCTTGAATTTGAGCCAGTTTTGTGACTTGTCTTGACCAAGGGAGGGTGGCAGGAGTTGCATGGCATAAAATCTAGAGTATAGGCATTTGGAGACCTCATGGTTTCTACTTTTACTATCTTGGGACCCAACTGTCATGTAAAGAAGATTTGGTTAGACTAAGACCTGATAAGAAACCATGTGGTGAGAGAGATCCTAGTCTTCCCTCTATGCCCAGACCATCTTAAACCCTCCAGCTTTTGCCAACTCACCAGCTGACTGCAGCCACACGACTGAACTTAGGCAAGACCAGCAGAGAAATTGCCTAGCGAGCACACAGAAATGTGAGAAACAGTAAATTATTGTTTGCAGCCTCTAAGTTTTAGAATAATGGATAACTGAGATATCTGATAAGTACTATAATAGACATAAGAAGTGATTTGGGAACAAAGAAGAGTTAGAAATTATTTCCTGTTCAGAGGATGTGGGGTGAAAGACAACTTTATAGCAATAATGTTTTTCCTTTTTCTCTTTTTTGGGGGGGCTATTTTTTATACAACTTTATTGCAAATATTTAAAGTATAAAATTTGGGGTGCCTGGGTGGCTCAGTTGGTTGGGCAACTGCCTTCGACTCAGGTCATGATCCCGGGGTCCTGGGATTGAGCCCTGTGTCAGGCTCCTTGCTCAGCCGGGAGCCCGCTTCTTCCTCTCCCTCTGCCTGCTATTCTACCTGCTTGTGCTCGCTCTCTCAAATAAATAAAAAATATTTTTAAAGAAGTATAAAATTTGATGAGTCTTGGCATGTGTCATCACCATAATCAAGATAAAGAATGCATCCATCACCCACAAGTTTCTTTTCTAAAGTGGTTGTATCATTTTACATCCCTACCAGTAGTGTTACTGTGAACCAGCTGTCCCACAACATCATCAACCCTTGATATGGTATTTTTCTCAATTTTAGCCATTCTAGTGAGTGTGGTTTTAATTTGTATTTTCATGACTAATGACACTGAGCATGTTTTCATGTGCTAATATGCCATCTGTATATCATGTATGGGTGTTTGTTTTACTAGATTTTGTCAATTTATTTTTGCATCTATTGAGGTGATCATGTAGAGAAATTGGGTCCTTAAATCTTTATAGTTTTCCTTCTTCCTCCCATTCTCTATTTCCTGTCTTTCTGAGATTCCAATTACACATCTTTAAAGGCATTTCAATACAATGGAATATTATGCAGCCATCAAAAGGAATGAGATCTTGCCATTTGCAACGACGTGGATGGAACTGGAGGGTATTATGTTGAGTGAAATAAGTCAAACAGAGAAAGACACGTATCATATGATCTCACTGATATGAGGAATTCTTAATTGCAGGAAACAAACTGAGTGTTGTTGGAGTGGGGGGTGGGGTGGGAGGGATGGGGTGACTGGGTGATGGACACTGGGGAGGGTGTGTGCTCTGGTAAGCGCTGTGAATTGTGCAAGACTGTTGAATCTCAGATCTGTACCTCTGAAACAAATAATGCAATATATGTTAAGATAAAAAAAAGAAGAAGGTAGCGGGAGGGGAAGAATGAAGCGGGGGAAATCGGAGGGGTAGACGAACCATGAGAGACGATGGACTCTGAAAAACAAACTGAGGGTTCTAGAGGGGAGGGGGGTGGGAGGATGGGTTAGCCTGGTGGTGGGTATTGAGGAGGGCACATTCTGCATGGAGCACTGGGTGTTATACACAAACAATGAATCATGGAACACTTCATCTAAAATTAATGATGTAATGTATGGGGATTAACATAAGAATAAATAAATAAATAAATAAAGGCATTTCATTGTGCCCATATGCCTCAAAAGGTTGTTCCATTACTTTCTTCTTCCTGTGCTTCAGTGTGTATTGTTTCCTATTGACCTATCTTGCAGGTCACTAATTCTGTCTTTTGTGTGCAAATCCAGTGTTACATCTGTCTAATGTGTTATTAATTCCAGATATTGTATGCAGTTATAGAATGTCTATTTTTGATTAACTTTATAGAATAACTTTCTGATGAAAGCCTCTACCTTTTCATTTTTTCCCCCGTTAACTTTTCTCAAACAAAAATAACATAGTTATCACTATACTGTATACCTGAAACTAATATAAAACACCATATGTTAACTATACTGAAATTAAAATTAAAACAAAAGAGGGACCCCGAGTGGCAGAGTCAGTTAGATATCCAACTCTTGGTTTCAGCTCAGGTCATGATCTCAGTGTCTTGAGATCAAGCCCCACATTGGGCTCTGAGCTCAGCAAGGTCTGCTGAAGTTTCTCTCTCCCTCTCCCTCTGTCCCTCCCTGCACTCTTTCTCCAAAATAAATAATCTTTTGTTTTACTTTTAAAAAAAGAAAGAAAAATAACATAGTTATTTTAGAGTTCTTGTCAGCTAACTCCATTATCTGGATTATCTGTGGGTCTATTCTTGTATCTTTTTTCCTTAGTTTTTGGTCATGTGGTCCTATCTTTTGGCATGTCTCAGAATCTTCAATTAATTTCCAGGTGTTATACATACAAGTTTTACAGGCTTCTGTAAAGGTGATATCTTCCTCCAGAGAGGTTCATCCTTCCTTTTGCTAGGACAATATAGTGTTCACCCTAATCAAGCTAGAAATCATGATAAATCAAGGCAGAGTTCCAAACCTTGGTATAAGGCTTCTTCTACCTTTGCCCTGGCCTTCAGAATTTTCAAATGATAACCTAGGCTGTTGCCCAGATCCCCTTCTTCCAGCAGGTTCTGAATTTAGTCTTTGTTTCATAAGGCTCTCTGCTTAATTTTGTCTTCTGTCCTAAATAGCTCTACAATTTTGCAAATTTTCCGAGAGGGAATTACATATGCTTGAGGCTTCTGTATATCTCTACCAAAAGCTCTCCTGGTTTCTGTCCCCTAGAAGCAAGACTTAAAATATACAAAACCAAAATTATCAGCCTCCTGACTGCAACAAGAATGGACAAAAGCTCCCAAGCTAAAAGCAGCTTTAGAAGTCAACTCACTTTTAAAATGTTCACTCCTCTTTGGAGTCCTGCCTAGGCAGGTTTCCACTGCCTTCAAATAGATGAGCTGAGATATGGTGGTGGTAGACTTAATAATTTCTAGCAACTAGTGATGGTTGTACTGTTTATTCTTTCCCTTTCTCAATAGAAGTGGTTATTGCATACTTGGTATGTAGGGGCAGATACTTTTTTCATTTATAGGATATCTGATACCAATGAGCCAGTTTAAAACCTTATAGAGAGAATAGTATATTCCTGGAGTTGAATGCAGTCACTGCATGGAAACTTGAGCCCACTCCCCTGTGGATGGGTGTTTTCCATATAGAGAAAAAGGTGAGACATCAATACTTGGTAGCCAAAATGGTAGATTGTGATACACAGCTAGTTTTCCCCCAAAATGTCCTTCCCTTCTTTCAATTTTTGGCTATATATTCAGCCATACATATGGGGAGATTTACAAGCATCTCTTTCAGTTCAGTGTTCATATGATGGACGTCTGATACATAAGTAGATGTGTCATGTGGCAACTTAAAAGTTGGTTCAAGCCCTTTTCTTTCTAGTTCCTTCCTCCTGGATAGACTGCAGATGTAATAGCTGGAGCTGAAGCAGCCATTTTAGATCATGAAATGACTACTGAGAACAAAAACTAATTACATGAATGAAGCAGAAGGATGGAAATCTGGGCTTTGCTGCTTTGTGGAACATAACCCTTACACTAGCATACTAGCCCTGGGCAACATACCACAACAACTTTATATGAGAGAGAAATAAATGTCCATCTTGTTTCAGCTACTATTATTTTGGGGTTTTGTTACTTACAGCTAAACCTAATCTAAACTAATTAGGAAAGTTCAGGATGGCAGTTCTCAAAGTGTGAAAGCGTGGTCTGCAGATTCCGTCTGTGAGGTCAAAACAATTTTCATAATATACTAAACCCTTATTTACCTTTTTCACAGTGGTGACATGTTCACTGATGGTGCAAAACCCATGGTGGGTAAAAGCACCAACATCAGAATGAATGAAGACACCAGTAGTTACTGTATTCTTCATTGCCATGCACTTGGAGTTGAGGGAGAGGGAGAAGAAAAGCTTCACTCAGTGTCCTTCAAAAAGCAGTAAAAATTATTTATTTTAAAAATTGACTGTTGAGTAAATGTCTTTTTAATATTCTATATGAATAGGCAAATGTGCACAAAATACTTCTGGGGAGACCAAAATATGATGGTTATCTTGGAGAAAAGCAATTATGAGATTGTTTTGTGAGATAAACTTGGTTATTCAGATGTGCATATTTGGCAGATATTTTTCTCAAACATGAATGAACTGTCACTTCAAGGAAAATTAATGGTATGTGTTCCCAATGACAAAATTTAAGCTTTCACGTGAAAATCAGAATTTTGGGAAACATGTATCTGCCATCTGAATTTGAAAGCTTCCCAATACTTAAGAGGCACTTTTTAAAATGATATCACTGGTCATATTATACATGATTTTTAAATTTTATGTGGGAAATGTATTAACATTGGGAGGATCTGCATAATTTGGTGAACCAATAATTTCCAAATGCTGAATGCATGGTGTTATAAAATCATGTATGGGGAAAAATGTTCAAAGTGCAAGGTAGAACAAGAGGTTTTAATGTAACCCAGTGCAAAATTTCATTGATATGGTTTTGAATTCTACAGTGCAATGAACCGTTTAGAAATTACCCCTTCTACAGTGTTAGTAGTGTCCAAGAATAAATCTACAGTCATATAAAAAGGTTATTAAAATATTCTTCCTTTTCCCAACTATATATCTGTGTGAGGCAAAATTTTCTTCATATACTTCAAACAAAACAAATATCAAACAGATTGAATGCAGAAAGATATGAGAATCCAGCTGTCTTCTAGCAAGCCAGACATTGAAGAGATCTGTAAAAAATGTAAAAACAATGCTACTCTTCTCACTATACTTTCAGAAAATAATCTTCATAAAATGTGTATCATTTATGTTAACATGAAGTTGGTTTATTATTATTTTAAAATAAATTGTAAATATTTTTGTAATTTGTCAGTTATAATTTCTAATGCAATAAATATTTTTATAGCCTTCATGAACAAACAAAAGGTTTTTGAGGACCTCTATATTTTTCTTTCAGAGCTCAAAGGAGTCTTGAGTCAAAACATTTTAAAATCTTTGGTTTGCGTACTCTGTGAAATAATGAGATCAGGAAAAGTACCATCAAACTCAGAGTTGGGTAAATAATGCCCTACTCAGAAAAAAGAGGAGTGCAGATAGGTTCTAGAAATTGTAGACTAATATACTTGACATTAATCCTCAAGGGAAAAATTAGTGCAGATTAAAGAGAAAGTAAAGTGGTCACCATTGGTTCCCAACACAAGTTCACTAAGAATGAATCATGCCAACCAAAGAACGTTTGTTTCCTTGATAACCAGTAGAACAGGAGATATAGACATACTATATATCCCATTAAGCATTTGACTGTTACAAACAATGGACTAGAGAACTGCCAGTAGAAGATGAACCATGAACCAATCTACCTGAAGCAAAATGTGGGAAGTTCAAAAATGATACAGAACATGACTTAGGAAGTGTTTACTACTGATAGACAATGGGATGGGAGTCAAGCCAGAATTCAAGTTCCTAGAGAGAAGTGCACAGTGATGTGGGTGGCAAGAGTTGACCCATTAAACTAGTATCTACTGAACACCCACCATGTTTCAGGCTGGTGGATGCCCACTATGTGCCTTTGTGGCACTGACATTCGAAGCACAGTCAGATCTTTTTCTTCTTATGAAATGTGGGTATGAATTACTATGGAAGGTTAAAACTGTTAACCATAAAATGAACTAAAAACTAATTTAGATTTTTTCTCCTCCCAACTGGGGGTAAGGGAGAAAAAGAGAAAATGTCTGACCTATATACATTAAAAATAACAGCACGGAACATAATAAAAATTATAAAAACTGCATTTCCATCAGTCCAAGGTTGGGGAAAAGAAGAGAAAATAAGGAAGAAAACAATTGCACTTGAGACATAAGGTAAAGAGATACAGAATAACCACTGTTGTGCAGGAATGGTGATGGTGGGGTTGACATGCAGGAGAGAAAAACTCTAATTCTAATTAAAGTACCCCCAGTTTTTTTTCAACTAACTCTCTTGAACTCCATGTATATCTAGCATCTGCATAACTATTTTATAAATGGTAAAGCACTACACAAATGTATAGCTTTCATATTAGCAAATGGCAAACCTTTACTGAATTTCACAATTCTCACAGAAAATTCCTTTATCCAACAGTTTTGGAAGGTCCACCCCTTCTCCCCTCAAAAGTAGTTCCTTTTAAGTTTAATTCTTCAGTCATCATTCTCACTTTCTATTCCTGTGAACAAAAAGTTTGACTTGGACTTGTCAAATCACACAATCTCTCAGGTGCCTCCTACTCTTTTTAATTGGTGTCAGTAAAATAAAGTGTTCAAATTTCTTTCATTCATAAACCTGTCAATGGCATTAACATGTTTGATGTCATAAATTTTAATATAAAAGCCAATATACAACACTATGTGCTTCATACTGCTGTCAGCAAAGATCGGTAGACACTAAAAGTCCTGAAGCTTCAAAATTAAAATGTTATATGTCCTCGCTTTAAGTAGTACTCCATTTCTAAAAGTTAAAGAAGAAAAACCAATTTCAGTGTTACAACTCATATACCAATAGCAATTATTGCTTTGGTAAAAACAAGTGATCTGTTAGTAAGATTTCATTATGAGCACAAAACAAACCCTAAATAATTTGCAGATGGGTTAACCACAGATTGTATGAATTCCCAGGTAGCTTCCCCAGGCTTCTTGGGCCATTTCCCTCTACTGCTGTCAGTAAATATGCGGGGAGTATTAATCCTAATATTTAAATATTAGTATTTAGACTTAATCCAGAAAACATTAATAATGTGAAACAAACAAAAAAATCTTACAAGACATTCCAAAGTGAAATATATCTCACAGGTCTGAGATTTCCTTAACATGTATTGTTAATGTTCTCACTTCTTTCAGGTCTTCCCTAAGCATTCTATAAAAATAAACCCTCGGGCGCCTGGGTGGCTCAGCTGGTTAAGCGACTGCCTTCAGCTCAGGTCATGATCCTGGAGTCCCTGGATCAAGTCCCGCATCGGGCTCCCTGCTCGGCAGGGAGTCTGCTTCTCCCTCTGGCCCTCCCCCCTCTCATGTGCTCTCTCTCATTCTCTCTCTCTCAAATAAATAAAATCTTTAAAAAAAATAAAATAAAAAAATAAACCCTCAACTCTGAGAAACAAACTGAGGGTTTTAGAGGGGAAGGGATGGGGTAATGGGTTAGCCTGGTGATGGGTATTAAGGAGGGAACGTACTGCATGGAGCACTGGGTGTTAAATGCAAACAATGAATCATGGAACACTACATCAAAAACTAATGATGTAATGTATGGTGACTAACATAATAAAATTAATAATAAATAAATAAATAAATAAACAAACAAACAAACAAACCCTCACATATGACCACTGGTACTTTCCATGCCCCTTACTTTGTTTCATTTATCTCTAGAACTTATCACTGTCTGCAATAAAAAATATTTCAGTGTATATTTGCCCCACTGATGCCCCCCTCCCCAGAATAAACTTCACGAGAATGAGGATGTTCTAGCTGTTTGCTCAGTTCCTTGAACAGTTGTGAGCACATAGTAAGCATAGAATTTCTTAAATGAACCTTGAGATTATAAGCACAATTCCCTTAGATTATCAGTAAGAAAACAACTCCACAAATCTGAAGGTAAAAAGGAATGTAAGCAGAGAAGAGACGTTACAAAGTCCATACAACTGATGCCCTATTGCATAGTAACTAAGAACACAGGTTTCAAACTTGGACAACAATGGATTCCAGTCCACTTTTTAGTAGTGACCTCACAGGTCTACTACTAACTTTCCATATAAAATTTACCCAATATAAAATAGGGATAATAATAGCACCAACTTAACGTCGTTATTTAAAGTGATTAAATATGACAGTGTGTAAAATACTTACAAAACAGCAAGTGAGTGCTTAATAAAAGGGAACTAACATCATCATCATCATTATCACCATCATCATCTCACTCAGGCTCCATAGCCTAATATTTCCCCCAAAATTCCTGGTAAGCCTGGCTATCTAGTTGCTAAATCCATACAGCTGAGAAGTGGCAAGTTAGAGAGAGAAGGAGTTGCCAAAGGCCCAGAGCAGTAAAAAGATGGGAAGAAAATTAAAGTTTTCCTGAGGCACTGCATTACAGCACAATAATAATGTCCATGGGGATGGTGCTTAGCCACTAAGAAAAAGATGACATTACATTTAATACATTCTTTTAAGATGGGAAGAAAATATAATTCTAAAATTAGGAAGATTTACTTCAAAATGGTTTACACAAACTTTTTGTGTGAAAGATAAACTTCCGTTACCTTCAAAATTCACCTCCTACAGAAAAGGAGTAAATGAGGCATTATTCTACAGAAGGCTTGGCTATCTCTGCTATAAAGACCCATCAGTGTGATTTATGCCAATCTCTCTAGTGTTATTTTTGACATTCTATTAAAGATCAAATTGTCTCAATATAGGATCATTCTTCTCTCATAATCTGTAATGGATCACCAATGTGGATTTGAGGGAGGTAGTAAATAATTCCATTTTACTGTCTCAGTGACATTGCTACAACCCTGTAAAAAATCTGCATTTATTTATTCTATTTCCTTTAGTGACAGAATAACCAGAGTCCTCCCTTAGAGATTAGGAAGAAAATCAAATTTCAAAATCAAAACCACATCCCAAATTTCGTAAAAGATATTTTTTTGTTCAATTCCTTTGTAAAAACATTGGTCACCATTTAACATACAGTGGCAACAAAATGCACCCAATTCACATGCATCAACAAGTCAATAAATCATAATACACAGACAACATGAATTTCAAACGAACAGTACTAAAGTAGCTCATGTTGTATTTAACTATAGTTATGGTGCTTCCAATAAAGAGATAGCTAATATGAGAAAAAAGATTCCAGTTTCAATCTGAAATAAGGTTATTTGTGACAAGTACCATGAAACTATGATTTTATGAAGTCATTATCTTAAAGGGAGCCATTTTTCAGAAATCACTTTGTGCCAAGCACCAATACTCATGTAGAATAAGATCTTGAAAAGATGTGTACCTTAGGTTAAGGACAAAAGGTCTCCATTTTTTGAAAGTTAATTATCTGAATGATTCAAATACTTATTGTGCCCCCAAATTAAAATATCTTTCAACATGAAGGTTATATATGCTATGTTTTGACACTTTAAATAATTCTGTAGACATTCAGCTAAACTGAAATCTTCCGTAGGACTGGATTACTTTCAAGAGCAAAAAGTGAAAACCAATAATCAAAGCCCTTTCTAAACTCACAGGCAAGGTTTCTGGATATGGGATTTAATTAATAAGAAAAATTAAGCACCACAATAAAATAGTTTTTAGAAAACAGAAAGGACTGGCAATATACAAGTTAGGAACAAATGCACTTAGACATTTAAAAAAATTGTTTAAGTAAGCACTCTAATCCTTTCAGCTAAAATAATAAAAAAAATTCTTTTTGGTGTGTATGTAGTACTATGTGGAACATAAAAACCACAATTCTCCTTAAGAAGTCAAGTTCTATAATTCTAATTTCATCAAATGAGACTACTGTATTATTTGTACATAATAAGAATGTCATATATTTATTTTTATATTATATGATTTATTTTCTTCTTTTTTCTCAAAAATCTATGATTCAAGGAGAGCTCTAAATTATTTTGGAGTGCACAGATGGTAATTTATGACAAATTGCCTTGTGGGAAAAAACAGCCCCTCTGAAAATAAGAGGTCAAAGTAAATATGTGCAAATGAAACTTTAAACTAAGGTAACTATAAATACAGCCATCTTAGAAGTTTTCCTTCTTTTGCATCTATTTAGCAACATA
Source organism: Mirounga angustirostris (assembly GCF_029215605.1). Lineage (NCBI taxonomy): Eukaryota > Metazoa > Chordata > Mammalia > Carnivora > Phocidae > Mirounga > Mirounga angustirostris. Next base: position 16,284,848 of record NW_026991712.1, on the reverse strand, counting down.
AATAATTTCAGTGGCCCAGTTATTTTAATTTCAGTTTTTCTCCTCCATGATGTGTTTACTCTTACAAGTAAGAGTAATTTTTTAGCATATGTAACAGACCACATGCTAACAAACTTTAAGGGCTCATAAAATTAAAATTTATGACTCATATATAGTTGTACTATATATGTTAGATATGCAAGGCTGAAAAGCAATCTCAACCTAGAATATTATTTAAACATCACAAAAGAAGAAGACCAAAAAAAAAAAAAAAAAAGATTTCTCACGTAACTTTTGACTATTAGACTATTCATAGCAAAAAAGAAAAATATAAAATATTTAGTCTTCACCTCAAAGTAAGTTATCCAGAAATAAAACACACTAAACAAAACATCAGATTATGAGTATGGAGACTCAGATTCATTCAATCCAGATGAGAAGATGCTTTGGGGAAAAAGAAATCCATCCCAAACAATCAAATTTGTATCTCATTAACCTCCCAAATACAACTTCAACTTCACCACTTATACCATAAGCTATCTTGACAGTTCCCATTTTCTTTTTCTCTAAAAAAAATTTTAGCTTCTTAATCTCCAAGTGTCATGTCAAACCCCTTATTTTACCTTAATTCCACAATCCCCATTTATAAAAGACCCTAAAATAATCATTTTCTTCTCCTTAGGAGCAGAAGCTACCATGTTATGATTCAAAATTGAGAAATTAAAGATTAAAAAAATCAACTAAAAATAATACACTTATTAACATACATGGTTTTATGTAGTAGGGACACCACATAATTACTCATTCTGATTAAACCTCTGGCTCTTGAGACAGTGAGGTCAGAAAATTAAAATGAGTAATAGATACTTAGAATACTTAAAGTGTGTGTTTATCTTGAATTGACTAAGAGTTTAAAAAATGACTAAAATTATATGATTGTAAGTGTTCAATGTAAAACAGTACCAAATTCATGTTGCCAAATAGAGTAAAAAAAAAAAAAAAAACCTTTAACTTATATTAAACACCTTAAATAATGTGGCAAAAATCTCAAGGCTGAGTTGTAACTAGAGAACAACAGCGAAGACGGAAGATCCTTTCATGCATGCACACACATGAAGTAACAAATACTCAAACCCCAACTCAGTACAGTATGTCAATGACTGATACTTAAATGATATTTTGATATATAAAGAAAAAGAAAAAGGTAAAATGTTGACTGCCATTGATGAAAAAGCATTTCAACAATTTACACAAAATGGATACTAAACATTTTTAAAAAGATGTCCTAAGAAAACCAAGCCACAATAAGTTAGTGTTTTCCATAATACATGCTGAATTATTTGATCCCATATCTATACACTGTTATTGTCTTAATTCCTAAATGTTGTGACAGCATATTTAGTAATTGAGGTACATTAGTTTACATTTTTTTATAGATACTCTAAGAGGGTTAATTTTTCTTTTCCAGTTTTTCATCTTCTTCACCTCCTCCAAAGAAAAGCAAAGGAAACATTCCTAGAATGCAGCCAATAGTCACCCCAACAGCTTTGCCCTAAGGAAACAAAAGAAAACATTTTTTGAAAGTTATTTTATCCCTGAAAGAAGAATCCTTGCCTAAGTATCTACGATAAATAATTACTATATACTATAAAATTCAACTGTAATTGCATTTCTTTTGATCATAGTAACTTAAATGTAAAAATAAGCCACATATGACAAAGGAGGCAAGAATATGCAATGGAGAAAAGATAGTCTCATAAATGGTGTAGGGAAAACTGGACAGCTACACGCAAAAGAATGAAACTGGACCACTTTCTTACACGATACACAATAATAAACTCAAAACGGATTAAAGATCTAATTATAAGACCTGAAACCATAAAAATCCTAGAAGAAAACATAGTAATCTCTTGAACATCAGCCTTAGCAACATTTTTCTGGATCTGTATCCTCAGGCAAGAAAAAACAAAAGCAAAAATACACAATTGGGACTACTTCAAACTGAAAAGCTTTTTGCAGAGCAAAGGAAACCATCAACAAATGACAAAGCAATCTACTAAATGGGAGAAAAATATCTATAAATGATATAACCAATAAGGGGTTAATATCCAAAATATATAAAGAACTCATACAACTTAACACCAAAAAACAATCTGATTAAAAAATGGGCAGAAGACCTGAATAGACATTTCTCCAAAGAAGACATACAGATGGTCAACACATGAAAAAGTGCTCAATACTACTAATCATCAGGGAAATGCAAATCAAAACCACAATGAGATATCACCTCACACCTGTCAGAATGACTAAAATAAGAAACACAAGAAACAAGAAGTGGAGAAAAAGGAACTCCCATGCACTGCTGGTAGGAATACAAACTGGTGCAGCCCTGTGGAAAACAGTATGGAGGTTCCTTAAAAAATTAAAAATAGAACTACCATATGATCCAGTAATCACACTACCGGGTATTTACCCAAAGAATACAAAAACACTAATTCGAAAGGATATATGTACCACTATGTTTATTGCAGCATTATGTACAATAGCTAAACTATGGAAACAGCCCAAGTGCACATACACACACACACACACACACGAATATTATTCAGCCATAAAAAAGAATGCAACAACATGATGGATCTAGACGGCATCATGCTAAGTGAAGTAAGTCAGAGAAAGACAAATGCCATATGATTTCAATCATATGTGGAATTTAAGAAAAAACAAAGGGGAGGAAAAAAGAGAAACAGGCCAAAAACAGACTCTTAACTACAGAAAACAAACAGATGGTTATCAGAGGGGAGGTGGGTAGAACAGGTGAAGAGGATTATCTTATCTTGATGAGCACTGAGTAATATATAGAATTTTTCCATCACTATTTATAGTACACCTGAAACTAACACTGTATGTTAACTAGACTGAAATTAAGAAAAAAAAGACAAGAAATAACAAATATTGGTGAGGATATGGAGAAAAGGGAACCTTTGTGCACTGCTGGTCGGAATGTAAATTGGTGTAGCCACTATGGAAAACAGAATGAAGGCTCCTCAAAAAATTAAAAATAAAAATACCATATGACCCACTAATTCCACTTCTGGGTATTTACCCAAAGAAAATAAAAACATTAATTTGAAAAGATATATAAGTAACCCTATATTTAGTGCAGCATTATTTACAGTGGCCAAGATACGGAAGCAACCTAAGGGTCCATCAATACATGAATAAAGAAGATGCAGTATATGTGTATGTGCATGCACACATACATATACATGTATGCAGGTGTATATGTATATGCATGTATACATACATATATATTGCACATATGTATGTGCATGTACACACACACACACACACACACAATGGAGTATTACTCAGCCATAAAAGAGAATGAAATCTTGCCATCTGTGACAACGTAGATGGACCTAGAGGGTATTATGGTACTTGAAATAAGACAGAAAAAGACAAATAACATATGATTTCACTTACATGTGGAATCTAAAAAACAGAACAAACAAAAAGCAGAAACAGACCCATAGATACAGAAAACAAAGTGGTGGTTGCCAGAGAGGAGGAGATGGAGGGTATGGGTGAAATAGGTGAAGGGCAATAAGAGTACAAATTTCCAATTATAAAATAAATAAGTCATGAGAAAGAAAAGTACAGCATAGGAAATATAGTCAAAAATGTTATAATAACTTTGTATAGTGAAGGATGGTGACCATACTAATTGTGATATTTTGTAATATATATAATTGTTGAATCACTAGGTTGTACACCTGAAACTAATATAATATTGTATGTCAACTACACTTCAATTAAAAAAAAATAAGCTACAAAAAGGTTCTAGAACAAGTAATATTTAAAGTTCAATGCAACTAGGAAAAGTTTTTTCAAATTGCCATGAAATAACACCAAAGAAAAATTCAAGCAGAAAAATACCTTTTAGAAATTGTACATACATTTTAACATCTGAAGATAGGGGAAAAAAAAACCTCACCAAATACTCTCAATATATTTGGATTTGCTCCTTTTGTATATATTCCTTTTCAATATTTATTCCCATGTATACCTAATTATATGTAGGTCTAATCGTTATGTAAACATAGCTTTGTTTTCTGCCTCAATTCTTACCCCAGAGCCACATATGTTATAATAAGCTCTTTTTTCAAACTATTTCATAAACTTAATAGAAAACTTCTAAACTCCACTGAATTGATGGCCTATAATCTGTTTAAATCTCTCCTTATACCATTAAAAGTCACTGCTACTTTTTCACCAGTATAAGTGATATTACAATAAACATTTTTATGTATAGTTTTTCCCAATGATTTATTTAAAAATAAAATAATATGAATATTTGTGCATATTCATAAGGTAATGAATGCCATGCTGTCTATTCTACACAAAAAGGACTGCAAAAACATATATACCAATTGAAATATAGTTGACCCTTGAACAACACAGGTTTGAACTGTGTGGATCCACTTATATGTGGGCTTTTACAGTGCAGTACTCCTAAATGTATTTTCTTTTCCTCATGATTTTCTTAGCAACATTTTCTTTTCTCTAGCTTACTTTATTGTAAGAATACTGTTTATAATATGTATAACATATAAAATATGTGTTAATCGACTATGTATGTTATTGGTAAAGCTTCCAGTTAACAGTAAGCTATTAGTAGTTAAGTGTTTGGGAAGTCAAAAGTTATATGTGGATTTTCAACTCATGGGGGAGATGGTGCCCCTAACCCCCAGCTTGTTCAAGGGTCAACTGTATATGTATATGTATATGTATATGTACATGGATATACACACATCAATTTTTGTACAACCATACCTACTCTATGAACACTTTAAAATTTTTATTTTTGTAAATAATTTTTTAAATTTGCATTTCTAGGATGATCATCAAGGTTAAGCCTCTTTCAATTAAGTTTTATTTCTTCATATAAACATTTATTGAGAATCTACTATGTGCCAAACTCTGTGCTAGCTACCAGAGAGAGAAAGACTAATTAGACGCAGTCACTCTCTCTCTCCCAGGAACTTCCAGTTAGTTATACAGAGAAAAGCAAATAAATAAAACAAGTTCTATCAAACATTACAGGTGCTATGACAGCTACATAACCAACAGTCTTGAATAAAATGTTTTTTTCCTATACATTGTCCATTTATCTATCAGACCCTACAAGTTTTCTAATAAATTTCAAGATTAGACATTAGTGTTTGACAACAGCTTGCATAAATATTTTCAATTCTGTTATTTTTGGGTTTTTGGTCATGGTAGTAGTGATGGTGGTATGCCCATGCTTTATATTAACAGTCAGACTTGTCATTTTCATCATGTCAAACTTTGGAAAGAATCACTCCTACAGAGTTTTAATAAGCAGAAATTTTCTTCATTCCAGAGGCTGAAAAAGTTAATCCTAGATTCTTATCTTGACCTGAGAGTTTGTATTCATTTATATTTATTTATAAACACAGAGACTATTTTATTTTAGATTCCTGACTTTCCCATACACATGAAATGTCCATTGCCACTTCTACTTCTCACCCATTCTGTTAGAATGCTTGTTACTATTGTCCATGGAAACCAAGGCTTTCCTCCCCACTCCCTGTAGGATTCCCAGTTAATGAGTTCCAACCCAATTATCTCAATGGGGCATAAAGTCAATAGGGCAGAGAGGGAGGAAAGAAGTGGGATATCCTTTTCTGGCTCCCTGATTCAGAACCTGAAACATCTTTCCATTGAAAAATCAGTTACTTATATATTATTATCAGGTCTTATGATAGTCTAGGCCTTATAATTAACTACACTGGGGCTAACCTAAGAACTTGAGTACATCCATAATATGGCTCTGCAAGAAAATATTTTCTGAGTTTCAAACAGCCAAATTACAAATGAAGTTTTAAAATACAACCTATGTCAACAGGAACCCACATGTGCATTTGCATATATTCCATTATGGGTAAATGTCAGAGTTAGCTTATGTCATGAATAGATTGCTGATCACTAACTTAAATTACTTCAGGCTATTTGTTAATTGAATGTTATGTTACAGAGTGGATTTGATCCTAACATAAAAGACGCAGAGTCAACAACTAAGAAATAGAATCACTTCATATGCTGGTAGAAGATTTATCAAAATACACACACATATACACACTATATATACACACACACACACACACACTAGCTTAGTAATTAAAGTACTTTTATAATAGGAAAAGGGAATGGATCTGCTTATAATACAGAAAGAAAACAGAATTATGAATTACATGAGAAGAAAGCCCGAAAATAATCTTCTCTTGATCCTAACTGTAGTGCTAAAATGTTAAGCCAAATTGCTAGAATGTTAGAATATCCTGATTCTTCAACAACTGTGGCAGATATTAGCCAGCTAATCTCACTTCAATTTATCTACAAATTGCAGGATATGGACACATATATATGATTTTTTACAAAGAAATAGGTAAGTCTAAGGTGGAACATGAAATCTGCATTTCTAACAAGTTTCCAGGTAGTGTTGATCCTGCTGGCCCTGGCGTTACACTTTGAGAAGCACTGTCCTGTATAATCTCACTTTCTCCCATGGTTTCAACTATCACCTTTTCAGTGAGGCCTGCAGACCTTCCTATTTAATCCTGCAAGCTATCTCCATCCCAGCACTCCCAACCACTTTTACCCTTCTCTGCCTTCTTTTTTTCTTTAATTCCTTTAACATTTGTGAACTTCTAGTACATTAAACATTTTATCAGATTTTTTATTGTCTTCTCTCCACTGTTAAAATTAAGATCCACCAGAAAAAAAAGATCTTGTTTTGTTAACCAATATATTCAAAACTCCTACATATGTACTGTGCATACAGTAGATAAAAAATGAATATTTGTTGAATGAATGATTGATAATACTCATCATCTCTAATTCAGACCTCTCTAACTCTTGACTTTTAATTCCAATGCCTACTAGGTATCACCACTTGCATGTCTTATAAGCATCTCAAATTCAACTTACTGAATCGAAAACAGAACTCATAACCTTTTCTTACTAACTTGTCCTTCCTCCTTTTCTTCTTGACTTAATTGTTGGCATTGTGATCCATCCAGTTTCCTTTCTATTTAAAATTCTTCACTAGCACTCCATCACCTAGGAATGAGGTTCAAGCTCCTTAGTGTAGCTTATACAGTGTCTTTCCTGTCTGATCCATTCTTACTTCTCCAATGCTGTTTCCTACTGCTGCTTCAATCTTCAACTACTACATATTATAGTCCAGCAATACCTAATTTCTTGTATTCCTCTGAACATACCCTGTTTTTATCATGTCTTTCTACTTGCTAGTCAATGTATTCAGAATTCTCTTGTTCACCTAGTAAACATCTCATCAAGAACACAAAAATCAGCTTAGATCCAATAATCACCAAGAAATCTTCCCACCAAAAGAATTTTCTCCCCACAAAGTATTAATTCTCTTACTTGTGCTATTGCTATATCTAGTGCATAATTCTATAACTGCACTAAATTATCATTCGTTTACATGTCTGGTTCTTCACCTAAACAATTCTTAAAAATAACTGTAATTTATATTCATTTTATGTCCTTCAGTCTCAAGGACATGACAGATATTCCTTCACATTAACTGAATCATATAAAGAATATTCTAAAAATCAAGTACACCTACAAAAAATAGACACTAAAAAATTATTGTTCTTCTGAAAACTGCCAAAGTTTAGACAATTTTTGTTAAAAACTCCATTCAAATCAATTTAGTCTCAAATTTCTCAAAGGACTGAACTATACAGTATCTTGCTCTGGCTACCTGAATTCATTATCATAAACCATATACAGTACTTACAAAATGTGTACTAACACGTGTTTGCCACATGTCCACTTGTTTTGGTGTAAGATCCGGAATTGACAGGCCTAATCTGGAAGCCAAAGCTTCAACGTAGCCTGCAAGTCTTTAAAAATACACAAGGACAGAATGTAAGTTTTTAAAGAGACACACAAAGGTCCTCAGATAACAAACTAATTGCTACAAAAAGAAACAAAATAATTTTACACCTGTAACTGGCACTCTAGAAATGGTGTAAATGTTTTTTACAATTTTCATTTTTATTGTGCATAAATATATACAATTCAAAATATTTTAATATTAATATATTCATAGATAGATAAACTAATTGACTTAGAGCAATTATTCTCTCTTATTTTATTTTATTTATTTTTATTTTTTTGAAAGAGAGCAAGGAGGGGGGTTGAGGGGGTGGGAGAGGGGCCAAGGGAGAGGGAGAAAGAATCTCAAGCAGGCTCCACACCCAGTGCAGATCCCAACACAGGGCTCAATCTCACAACCCTGAGATTATGACCTGAGCCAAAATCAAGAGTCAGATGCTTGGGGCACCTGGATAGCTCAATTGGTTAAACATCTGCCTTGGGCTTGGGTCATGATCCCAGGGTCCTGGGTTTGAGCCCCGCATGGGGGGCTCCCTGCTCAACAGACAGCCTGCTTCTCTCTCTCCCTCTGCTGCTACCTCTGCTTGTGCGCACACGTGCTCTCTGTCAAATAAATAAAATCTTAAAAAAAAAGTCAGATGCTTAATTGACTGAGCCATCCAAGCACACCTCTCTCTTATTTTAAAAGATCATTTCAAGGTATATAAAAAATTTTTGCAATAAAATTACAGTCATGCACTTACTCCAAATTCAAAGCAAAGCACGTTAACATATGATATTAGATTGGGGTGCCTGGGTGGCTCAGGTGGCTAAGCGTCTGCCTTCGGCTCAGGTCATGATCCCAGGGTCCTGGGATCAAGCCCCGCGTTGGGCTCCCTGCTCGGTGGGGAGTCTGCTTCTCCTTTTCCCTCTGCCCCTTCTCCTGCTCGCTCTCTCTCTCGCTCACTCTCTCTAATAAATAAATAAAATCTTTAAAAATATATATAATATTAGATTGATATACTAAGTAAAACAGCCTAGAATTTTCAGGGCAATCTCAAGTATTTATCAAGTCTAACTTCCCATCATTTATTGGATATAAACTCACTTTGTGAACTGTAAGAAAGAAAAAAATTTGCCAGTTAAACTATGCATACATCAGTTACAAGATGGATCCTAATATCAGATATGTTAAGTTCTAAAAAAAATTGGGTACCTAAGAATCAATAAAATGCATTTGTTATTTAATGATATTTTTTAAAGGCAGAGGAGAAATAGTTCTTAAACATAAAGACTCCCAACAAAATCTTTATCTCTAATCAAAAATAATTAATGATGCAATCTAAAATTAAATGGCCTTAAAATCTATTCGATCACTTGGTTCTATTAAATATAAAAAGATATCACAGTAGCTGTAATATTATCACTATTAACCTTAATGTTGGAAATGGGGAAACAGAATGTGTAAAGGGTGATATCATTATAGATTTATGTCAGGAATTTGAGAAATATAAAATTTCTGCTCTGGCCCAGAAGCAAAGAAACTTTGTGTTTTAACAGTAGCTTTGGCCCCAAACTGCAGTACAGAAGTCTAATACACAGGGTCAGATCACTTATGAAGCTGCCTATTCCTAGATTATAAGGCTAAGTAAACTTCTAGTAGGCCCAAATCCAAATCTCAAAACTTACCACTCTCATGAACCATGGAAGGAAAAAACAGAGCCAAAGACTGAGCAAAAGAGACTATGTTTATCACAATAATTAATGCCAACTTAGTCTAATTTATCCTTCCCAGCCTTCCTCAAGCTCAGGAGGCAGCCCAGGCCATGTGCTGCTTGGAAGAGAGAATGTAAAGTGAGAAAGAGAGAAAGCTGGCCTTTTCTAAGTAGACATCCTTGCTTTGTTTCATCATTCCAGCCACATGGAATAAAGAGAGCAAAAACAGGCCAAACCCATGTATGCTCTGGCCATTATTCTTTTTGAAAGTTCCTCTCTCCAGAAAACATGCCCAGTCAGTATCCTCACATTTGAGCCATATCTCTTATCTTTGAGCTTAGTGGGAGAAGAGTGGGGTGAAATAATGATGGGGTTCTTGGTTTTAATCCTGTCTCACCTTGGAAATGTCTATAAAATACACATGAATACTTCCATAAATGAGAATTAAACTCTGCTTACATTACAGTCGTCTTAGAAAAACTTTTTCATGTATCAATCTTTTGAGAAGATTTTAAACACAAATTCCAGGTCCCTATACCCAGAGACACAAGTTCTGAGGTATAACCCAGGTATTTGTATATGATGCACACTGAAGATTTAGTACTACTGATTTAGAAATATTAAATTTAAAACTTTAGTTTGAAAACACACACAACAAACGTCCCATATTTTTTATCTTTCTCAATTAAAGAATGGGGAAGAGAAAGAGAACAACACACATGCACAAATGAATAAATGAATGGACCTACCCAAGTCCAGCTAAATCTGACACAAGATTTCCCAAAGCAGCAGCTAAAAAATTGAGAAGTGGATAAGTGAATTGTTAGATGGAAGTCAGAAAAATCATTGTAATATATCACTATATCATCAGTAAAGCACTGATCTGGAAGAGTAATCACAGTTTCTGAAACTACAACAACTATATCCAAAGTAACTCATTGGATAGCTCTGAATCTCAAGATTGCAAAATAGAACACAAGTCTCTTGGGATTATAGTGTTCTGCTTCCATCAAGTAGTAGGATTTTTTCTGTTGTGGAAGCCAGTTTCCATTTTGGTTTCAATACCTATACAGTATTTTGTAGCTTTATCTTTCATTACATTTAAGGAAATCTGGATATTTGGAAGTTAAAGTAAAGCTTTATGCATAGCTCTGAAATTCAAGAAAATCATAGAGAAGTGACTCCTTCATGAATTCATCTACTTCATGCTTTCTACACAATAAACACAACACTGAACCATTCCTAAATTTCACTATCATGAAAAACAGAGTGGTAACTAGGGGAAAGAAAGTAATAGAACCAAATTAGACTTTCAATCTTATATTTCCTTCTTTGATTTTTCTACCCAACTTGAAAATAAATTAGTAAAAACAAGAGTAAAAAGGTTTTGGGGTAACACTGAATTAAGAGAAAAACTTAACTTTAACATAGTCAGTACAGCATTGTTACTTATTAACTAACATAAAGTGCCTAAAATTTCTCAGGAAAAAAGTGCTACATATACAAAATTAAGAATTTGAAGAATAGGATTAAGGAGACAAACTAATAGACATCTCAATGAGTAAATTTATTTAAATAAATCATCCTCTTCTAAGTCTAACCTGCTAAAATGTTTTATAAATATAAGTACAATGGAATAATAATATGACTTATTAAATACCTGCCATAGTTGAAATTCCCAAAATAATTCCAATAGACATCTCAATATGGGTTCCCTGAAAAATGATTACAAAGAAATTAATCTTAAAAATTAACGCTGAAGTGACTATAAAAATAGCAAAGTATTAATAAAAACAGATAAACTGGTTAAGCCCATAGGTTACTGCAGCAAAATTATATATATAAAATATGCATAAATATTCATATAATGCAGTAATGCACTTAACTATTAAATATATGCATTCATACAGAAACATCAATATCATTTGATTCATTAAAATTAGGCTTTTATAAAAAATAAAAATAGCAACAAATATAATTATAATACAAATAGCAATATAATCCATCATTAAAAATCTAGAATTTAGATTTTCCAACCACAAAGATTCTTTAAACCTCTTGGAACACAAAGACCAACTCACCTAATTTTAAATTCTGAGTGATACATCTGTATTATTGGTATTTACTCTATCAAAGGAGTAAAAAAAAAAAAGCAGACTAAACTAATTTCTAGGGACCCAAGAGATCAGACTTCAAAAATTATCTTTATAACACTGAGTTCTAACCATTAAGTAGTGAGATGACATGATTCATTTATGAGCAACAATAGCATTTTGCATAATAGATAGAACCTCAGTAAAAAACAAGGTACTGAATTTACTGAGTTTCTGACTTTCCACATCCATCCCATTCCCCTATAGACAAGAGGGACTTGTATTTTTACTTCCACTTTAAAGAGAAGGAACTGAAATTAAGATTAAACAATTCTAATGGGTTATTATACAGAATAAAGAAGAAATACTACGATCTATTGTGCTAATTGAGTTCTAATGCTTGGGCAATGCTCCCATAAGTAGACTTAATTTTCCTCCTAAATACTGATGATTGAAAATTTCTAAATAAATTTAAAAATCTCAATGATATTTATGGAGGGAAAAAAAAAGAATGTCCTATCTGGTATGTAGAAATATTGCATTACTCAACTATTTATAAAACTGGAGAGGGGCTCCTGGGTGGCTCAGTCGGTTAAGTGTCTGCCTTTGGCTCAGGTCATGATCCCAGAGTCCTGGGATCGAGCCATGCATTGGGCTCCCTGCTCAGCAGTGAATCTGTTTCTTCCTCTCCCTCTGCCCCTCCGCCTGCTTGTGCTCTCTCTCAAATAAATAAAATCTTAAAAAAAAAAAAACAACTGAAGAGAAGCTGAGTTAGTTTCCTCATTTTTCTCTCACCTAGGCCTTTTGGTTCCACCCCTTTAAAATACAATTCTTGGGGCGCCTGGGTGGCTTAGTTGGTTGAGCGACTGCCTTCAGCTCAGGTCGTGATCCTGGAGTCCCAGGATCGAGTCCCGCGTCGGGCTCCCTGCTCAGCAGGGAGTCTGCTTCTCCCTCTGACCCTCGCCCCCCCCTTAATGTCCTCTCTCTCTCAAATAAATGAATAAAAACTTAAAAAATAAATAAAATAAAATACAATTCTTGTTGGATATGGAGAGAAAAGCCTGATGCATAAAAGTCTCCAAGGTATTTAAAATCACAAGGAAGGTTGTGAAGGAATCCAAAAGAAACAGATTTCTGAAGAAAAAAAGGAACAGACCATGCATAAGGAATAAAGATGTGTATCTTTAATATGGATGGGGAAAAAAAAAACGCAAGAAAAACCCCCACAAAAAACTGGAGCACTAATATAGAAAAAAGGCACCTGACAGGTACAGTATATAAAAAATAAATATAGCATCCTTAGCAGCAACAAATCATTAGGAATGCCCCAGGAAAACTCTGTTTGCAAAACATGTATTTAAAAAGTATTCAAATGCTTTATCATTTAATTGAATTTAAGAAACCTGAAGGACCTTCTAATAACATAAAAAGCTTCAAATAAAGTCAAAGACAGTTTTAGGATAATGGACTACCAGTCTTTACTTTTTCCCATAGTTACATCAAGTTTTATCTTGTACATCTAATACTAATTATCTTCAATTTATATCTGGTTCATCATCTGAATACAATTAAACTACTCTAGAATTCTAACAAATTCTATTCCAATTAAATTGTAAGAAACATAATCCAAAAAAACCACCAAACATGTCATAAAAAGCAATCCTAGTAATATAAAAATATAATAAAAAACTATGAAACCAAAGGCTGAGTATGAACAGCAGCCAACAATAAAGGTCAATCTATTACAGGAAGTTACATAGGAATTTGTTTTGATGACTACAACTAGACTAGCAACCAGGAGAGGACAACAGGAAAGAGGAAAACATCAAATGTCAGTGGCATGACAGAAAAGAAGAATCAAATATTTCCTTAACTTACTATCTTAAAACAGTCATAGCTGTCCCACAATGTTAGGAGTCAATCAGTGTTTTTAAAAAATTAAAAGGTGAAAAACATTCTTAAGATAATGATGACTACTTATTTTCCTATTCATAGACTCTAGTTATATTATTTATGTATTTTAGTTTCAGCAGTCTATTTAAAACCTCCTTGGGAAACTGCACTGTCCCTGAACTAGTTTGCAATTATCACCGAATAACAATTTCGCTACACATGCCACTCTTACTCAGATACTGAAGCCAGCGGTCTAAACATTTATCTCAATACTATATAAGTAAAAACTGGTATTATGTCCCTTAAACTGGATTTCAATGTAAACTTCAAGAACAAGTATTATTAACTTGGAGTCAACCATCTCAGACCTGGAAAAATAGTTCACTCTCAGTTATACTAACAATGATGAGACATAGGCCGAGTAACAGAAAACAGTAAACAACATTACAATAATTTGACTCTAGAGTGTGTGTTTCACTTTATTGGTAGCTGTATTTAGATGCAGATTATCTGTTACTTTAGATATTTATTTCAAATAAGTAATAACACACTGTAAAGTTCACAATCTATGAAGCTACCCAGTTTCCCTATTCCGATCTCTCTTCAAAATCTCTATTCACCCTTCTTTATGCAAAATATATCATCTCAATACTTCCTCAATAGTCTTTTAGTATTTGACTATCTAAGGTCTGCCCTATCGAGGTGGAAAAAACAAATGAATATGAAGGTGGTAGTATGGATACCAGCTGTCAATTAAGAGAAATTTAAATATTAAATTGTATAAAAACCGAAAGAAATATTTGTCACAGAGAAACTTTAATTCAGACAATCTATTTAAAAACACATCAAGTCTTATCTACAGCTTATAAATTCATCATAATGGGAGTTTTCATTATAATTAGATATGATTTATTTTGTAGTATCTATTTCAGTAATCTAACCAACTCAAATTTTAGTAATTTCACTAAAAGCAGTGTGGTTCCAAGTTGCTGAATATTTACAGATATATTCTCATATTTGCAGATATATAAATTGGCCAATTTAATTCTTATATACATATTAGGAAAATGTCACAATCAGTCAAAAAACCAGCATTCTGAAATTATATTTTAGAGGCTCTTGCCAGGCTGCTTTGCCAAAGAACTACACAATGGGTGCTTCCACATTCAAGCTGTGCGCATGCTAGAGCACCTGCTGTGACTATTTAAGCATCAGGATACCTTCCTGCTATGTCAACAAGGTGAGGAGCCAGACTTTCTGGATAGCTGAGCACCATTAATCTGACATAAGATGAGACTATATAATAGCAAAAAAAAATCTTTTTAGATATTCTTTTAAGAATTTTAGATATCCTTTAAGCAAATTATATAATCCACACAATGTAAATTATACTTTTAGTCCCTGTTTTGAAACCAAATATTCTATTTATGTCCATCTGTAATACATATGACCTCCAAGACACCAAAACAACAAAAAACAAAACGAAACAAAAAAAACCCTTGCTCTCATATGTATTTTTCTCACATTCAATAATCCTAAAATCATTTTTTTCAAGTTAGAGTCAGTGAAGAGAAGTGGATAGAGCACTGGGCAGTTTTAGAAGACTTGCATTTTAATCACGGACTCATCTCTCACTTTAGAAACTGGACCAATGACCAATATTGTTATTCATTAACAAAAGGTGCCATTCAATGGTAGGAAAGGTAAAGAAGCCTTCTCCGAGACTAAACACTTTTAAAGGACACACTTACATTAAAATGACCAAAGCAAAGGGGAACTTTTTTTAAACACTACAATGGAACAAAGACAAAAAGGAGATATACTCAGTATTCTCAACTAAAATTTAAAATACCTTTGGGTCAAATGGATAGACTACATCAAAACACCCTTTAAAACATTTCTGCATGGAAAAACTAAACAAGGAACTAACCAAATAACATATATGTGATGAGAACTGTCAGTAAAATTAAAGAACATCAGAAAATTTTATATACTTTTTCCTTTAATAAGAATGTTGAAACTAGAACAGAATAATATAGACCTAATAAATATGTGTTTATAATTGTCAATGCTTTACCAAAAGTCTTAATGATTAATACATATAATGCCTTAAAACTGAATGATAGTTTAATTAACATGAAATATAGTAAAAAGTAGCCTTGTTCATTATGATGTTAACTAAAATTTTATAGCTAGGATATATAAATTATTAGGAAAATTTAGACCACATTAATTTCTTTATTAACTCAAAATAGAAGGGGTGAAAGAAAGAACTTACTGCAACAATCATAATTGCATTATCCAAAAAGCCAAACCCTATGAAAGGTATCGCATTGTGGATGAATACTGAAAAATATCAAAAAGAGAAAATATATTTTAGGTTTTCTATAACTTTAAATGAGAAAACAGACCATATAATTAAAGACTCCTAAACAGATCTGACAACCTTTGAAATTTGCTTTTCATTCCCCATAGCCAAAAGATTCTGCTCCTGCTATAAGTTTACTTCCTAGAAGCCACACTGGGAAAACAAAACAAAATTAAAAAACATGTAACATGTAAAAATAACTGTGTTAGATTTCTGGGTTGTTTTCTTACTAGCTACACATAAAAAGTACATACAGTTAACGGCAGAACAAATAAGTAAATACATATTACGAGTACCATGCTTTACCTGTTTAATTACTATTGATATCCATCTGTTTCTTATACCTAAAGACTGATATCATAAAATTAATATCCATATTAGAAATAATAAAAATACCCTGAATCAATTTCTAGCTATATGGTCACTTTTACTCACTAAACAATTTTTGGACAAATGTGAGAAAAATGTGATTATTTCATCTATATTAGCCATCTATATGCAGTCTCTTCCCCCATCACAATATCAAAATCCCTGAAAGCTTTCACAAACTATTTGATTTAAATCAAAACGTAATTTGGCCTCTTCCTAACAAAGGCACACCTTACCTTATCTATCTAATACAGAATCTGAATGACCTGACATAATAGAAGTGTAACTAGCAAGAACTAATACCTATATAAATTTTATACATTCAGTCTCATTTTTTTCATATTTGGATCTTCAGCACGTTGCAGAATGCATAGTGCATACCAGATACTCAATGAATATTAGTTAATTAAGTTGAGGACCACTAACCTGGAAAGGAAGAGAATTCCATATTAAGACAATTGAAGGCAGACTGTGAAACAGATTAAAAGCTGGGCTAGTTAAAAGACTTTATTCTGATTCATCTATAAAATTGCCAAGACATAGCCAACAATTCAACAGATGACTTTTTTAGATAAACATCAAACTTGTGAATTTTATAACATATCCAAAAAATAGTTCCTTAAGCGAATTGGTTGTATGTGTTTTTCCTTTTAATGCAGTTAAGTCCATAGAAAGTATAATTAAAATATAATCCAGAAGTTAAAAAAATTTGACATTAGTCTAGTGAGTTCTGGAAAGGCTAATAAACAGTAAACAAAACAAAACAAAAAAACACTCTACCCAAAACCACTATTGAAGACTAAGATCACAGGAAAAGGGTGTATATATCCTAGATCATTTCAGATTTCTTCTTGCTATCAAGTAAGAATGTTCAAGATAAAAAGTAGCATCTTTTTAATTATAAAGAATATTATTTTTAAAAAGGTATTATTTTAAAAGCTATTAAAGATGGTAAAAATCAAATAGCACATTAATGACATGGGATTTTTCAATTAAAGAGTCTAGCCTTAGTTCTTTGATTTTGCCTAAGTCTAGTTGCTTAACTACTAGACATTCAAAATTTTATAATAAGCAACTTTGAAGTATAAAATATATCATGTTTTTATGCTTAGACCTAAATAAATGCATCATATAAGTAAAAATTTATTGTCAACACAAAGGAAAAAATACAATTTTCAAATTGTTAAATAAACATGTACTGGACACTCCACCATGCATGAGATACAAAGATAAATAAGACTTGGTTACCAACTCTCAAGAAATTTGGGTAAGATAACATACCATATCAACAGTCAATTTCAATATAACCAACTGATAATAGTATTATACAGTGCTATGGACATAAATTTGCATGAATCTAGGCTAGGAGAATCAGGAAAAATTACCAGGGGAATTAAAGTCTTCAAGAATTCTTAAATGTTTTGGTATTTGGGAAAAGTTACTTATTTCTAATATAAATTATATTCTACCTCTGAGAGAAAAAAGAACTGGCTAGTTAATAAGTTTTAAAAAATCAAGTAAGTTTGCTCTCCAGTATGTAATGATCTCCTATTAATTTGTGATTTCTTCAATTTCCTTTGGGAAATACTACTCTAAAACAGCAAATCACATCTACTATTTAGCTTTCGCTTACAACCTACTCGAATTCACTGTACTGTTAAAACATTCTCTTCTTTTACTGTCTTTATAATAAGATCCCAAACTGTTTTACATTATGCCAGTGTTAGCCTTGACTATTTATTCCCATCTTAACAGACTAAAGAAAGCACACCAGCACCATTATAAGCTTCTTCTTCCTGGTGGTCTTAAATGAACTTAGCTTTCTTCATCATCATAAACAGCAAGCTGTAAGTATTTTCTCCACCAGAGAACAGTTCTACCTAGCCCAGACTTTCTAGTTCTGAAATTACCCAACTTAAATCCAAACTAAAGTGAACATATCCTTTTTTCTGGGAATTAAGAAAACCTTACCATAAGCATAATTTTATTTCTAGACGGTAACAACAGTTTAACAATGTTAGATACTGACTCCATAATATTATAATATGTTGTAAACCAAGTTTATAAACTTTTTGTTTCGGCATGATAAATTAGATAACCCACTCTATCTGGAAAAATTAAATTTACTGACTCATCTATATTAACAGTAAATGATACAGTTATTTTATATCTAAAAGATAGATGCACAGATATTTAACAATTATAGAACCATTACCATATCTCAGCTGTCCTGGGGTGGGTGGTAGAGCTTCCAACTTTTCTAAATGGGAAAAAAAGGGTTTAGGTCAAGAATTAGTTACTATAGCATGATTTCTTTTTTATTACAATAAAGAAAATACCAGCAGATTTACAAAGTGTGAGAATATCAAAGTTTACTCATAAATTTTTGTAGGTTAATGGACCAAAGTTATCCATACAGAAAATAATACTTGGTATGGATTAAATTACAAGGCTAGAAAACAAAACTGAACTTTAGTTACAAGTCTACCATGGAACTTATGACCTTGGGTAATCATTAGTTGTTCATTTTTGTGTTTTTAAAGTCCTTGCATCTATATAATGAACCTGTTTACATTCATTACAGAAAAAAAAACCCTTTGAAATATAGCTACCCTTCTTTAAGATGCAGTGATAAATGACTTAAGAATTATATATACAAACAAACATTGATAGTAAAAAAAAGAATATTCAAATAGACCTAGATATCCTTTAAAAAACAGAAAATAACATTTTTAAAGCAAAGTATTACAACAATGACTTCACTGGATTGTGTTCTGTTCCTTAATCTCCCTTGATAATATACTGAATATTTTGAGTTTTGAAACCTATATACTATTGGATAATATAGAATATTCTACACAATAAAATGACCCAAAAAAGTAGGGTGCTATTCAAAATCCTAGGTAACAATAAACTACTTATAATATATTGCATAATAAACACACAAAGTTTTCCCAAGTATAAATCAAAGTAAGTATCTTTAAGTGCCATCATTAAATCTAAAAATTAACAATTATTATAAATAAGCAATGTACCTAATTTCATAACAATAACCATCTCACCATTTGTATAAGTACAAGAGTAAGCTATGGTAAAATGGCAGAGAACATACTTTCTTTATCCTCATCCAGTCCAAAAGAATTAACTGACAGTCTATGGAGAAGAACCCACACCACGAATCACACTGTTCTAAAGATTTAGTATAACCGGACTGTCCAAGGAAATACATTATAAACTGGATATATATTTTCTAAAATATTTATTTATAATCTACAACAACATAAGAACTAAAGAATTTGGTTTTAGAAAAGTAAAAAGCAAATAAATTTCCATTGATAAGCTATATAAAAAAGAAGTATCGTCCATATTTGTGAATGGTATTTTACTAAAAACACATATAGTACCAAAATGGTTCTGCAACAAGAAGTACACTAAAACCTTGAGTTTAGTCAATTATCATATTATTCAGAAAGTTCTAAGAATGCAAGTTTAAATTTTGTTTTCCCTTTTTTTAGAGGAGTTATGAAATGAAGATATACTAATCTTTGCAGAATTTCACATCTGATTAAAACATATTTTCTATTTATTGACTAACACCATTACCTCAAAATCTATTTTGAAAGCATGCAAATGGTTTTCCAAATGTTAACAAGAAATACAGGATACCGCTGTACTCCACAGAGTTTTCTGGTGAAGTAAACATGCAAAAGTGGTTACATACCAGAACTATTTGCTAGTTGCATTACTCTCATCATCACTACAGTTCTGACACTGTGAGGAGAAGTCCTTGTCAGTTGACTGGAACATCTTGAAATACCTAAAAATTCAACAAGCAGGACTTTCCCAATAGAATGAGAATATAGAGTCCTTGCTTTTACTTCGTCAAATTCCCTACATATTCATACTGCACAAAGTACTTAAAATATTTTACAACTCCTAAGAAGAAAGGATAGGAGGTAGGCAAATGTATAAGGTGCAGCAAAGAGAAAACCACCAAATAATATAATCAATATTCCTAATCTTCCTTTCCTATTACCCATAAGGATTAAAAAATTAAAAGTAATGAAAAAATAAAATTTTTAAAGACTGAGAAAGAGAAAGAAATATAAAGGAGATAGAGTAGGGAGGAAAACCACTGGCACAGAGAATAAAGTAAAATCAAAGCAGAGATTCTGCCTCCTGCTTTACAAAGAGCCTATTGAATAGCAAGAGGAAACATGAAAGGAACATTTCCTAGAAAGTGGAAATTATACTGGAAATTATCCATCAAAATTTTTTTAAATCATAAATTGATCATTTTGAGGACTTTGACACTGTAAATTACCTTCTTTACTATGTTAACTGAATCAAAACTATATATATCAGAAGTGAAAAACATTGGATGTACAATATACAACAGAACTCCATCTTGGAAATAAGCCCATGCAATCTACACAGGTTTTAAAAATCTATACAAAATTTTCTTTTGACATATTGTAAACTATCTGCACTTACACTGGAAATGTACTCTAATCTAATATTTCATTAAGAAGACTTTGGAGTTCGGGGCGCCTGAGTGGCTCAGTCGTTAAGCGTCTGCCTTCAGCTCAGGTCATGATCCCAGGGTCCTGGGATCGAGCCCCGCATTGGGCTCCCTGCTCCACGGGGAAGCCTGCTTCTCCCTCTCCCACTCCCCCTGCTTGTGTTCCCTCTCTCTCTGTCTCTCTCCTTGTCAAATAAATAAAATAAAAAAATTAAAAATAAAAAAATTAAAAAAAAAAGACTTTGGAGTTAGAAAAACTAGTTCTTTCAGTTTCTGTGTGTGTATGTGTGTGTCTGATATACATCATGCTTTCTTCTTTTTCTGAATATCTTTAAAAAATAAGAAAACCATTAAGATTGTACTTCACCATACCATATTTTCCAATGATTTTAGCTTAAAAAAAATCTGGTTCTACTTCTACTATTGGCTTATTAGTAACCTCCTAGAACACCAATTCTCCTGCATAGAATAAATACACACTAAACACAAACATATATAAATAAATAACTACCAAATGCACTAAAAAATGACCAAAAACAGGTTGATTCTGGAAAGGAATGAACACTTAGAAAAAGGAATGGAACTAAGTGAGTTACCTGTTTATTGCAGCTTTTGGCCTGAGGGCAGCCTCAACCCAACTAAAACTCAAACAAAAAATCTTCAGTCTTTCTGGCCTGAAGAAGCAGTGGATAGGGTGCAAGGTAACCAAAGCCACTGGAAAGTGAAAGGGGAGTCCTGGAAAGGATAGAGTCAGAAAGGAAGAGCCTAAATCCAGTATATACAGTCAGTTCAAAAGTATGGCTGACCTGTGAAGGTAGCAGGAGGGGAAGAATGAAGGGGGGGGAAATCGGAGGGGTAGATGAACCATGAGAGACAATGGACTCTGAAAAACAAACTGAGGGTTCTAGAGGGGAGGGGGGTGGGAGGATGGGTTAGCCTGGTGATGGGTATTGAGGAGGGCACGTTCTGCATGGAGCACTGGGTGTTATGCACAAACAATGAATCATGGAACACTACATCTAAAACTAATGATGTAATGTATGGGGATAATATAAGAATAAAAAAATTTTTTAAAAAATGCTAGCTAAGGGTAAAATAACTGAGGATTTGAGCTACACACCAAGAAACAGAGTTTGCAGTATGAGCCTAACCATCAACTGCCTGCTAAAACAAGTAAAGAAAAACTGAAATTTTTTAGAAGAATAAAACACAACCCAGAGTCTCTACAACATGGTAATTGTAGCAGTGATTAAGATATAATCCAAAATTATTTCACAAAGAAACAGGAAAACATGACCCATTTTCAGGAGAAAAAACAATAGACAGAGATCAATTTTGAAGTGATTCAAATGTTATAAGTAGCAGACAAGGACTTTAAAGTATCAATTAAAAATATATTCAAAAATATAAATGAAAACATAGTCAAATAGAAACTATAAAAAAGAACCAAACTCTAGTCCTAGAACTGAAAAATGTATTATCTGAAATTTTAAAATTAATTGGATAGGCTTAAAAGCAAAATGGAGGTTATAAAACAAAGAGTGAACATGATGATAGATCAATAAAAATAACCCAATCTGAAGAACAGAAAATAAAAGGATTGAGAAATAATGAATCAGTCTCACAGACTTGTGGCTAAATATCAAAAAGTCAATACACGTATAACTGGAGTTCCAAAAAGGGAGAAGAAAGAAAAGGACCAAAAAATATTTAAGTAAATAATGCCTAATAATTTCCCAAATTTGGTGGAAGACAAAATTTCAAAAGATTCCAGAAAGTTCAGGAAACCCCTGGTAGAATAAGGATAAAGAAAATCAATGATAAAGAAAAAGGAATCTTAAAAGCAGTCACAAAAAAATGACACGTTAAAGGAAAACAATGATTTATATATACTTCAAGAAGGAAAAAAAGCTGTCAACGCAGTATTCTATATCCAGAAAGATCATCCTTCAAGAATGAAGCAAACTGTATCTTAGATAAACTAAAACTATGAAAATATGTTGCCAGCCAACCTGCAATATAGGAAATGTGAAAGCAAGTTCTTTAGACTGAAGGGAAATACCAGTTGGGCAGAGGGATCTTCAGGAAAGAATGAAGAGTATCAGAAATGGTAAATATTGTGTAAATATAAAAAACTACTTTTTCCCTAGTAATTGAATTTATGTAGACCTGTCTAAAAGAAAAAAATTTTAACTCTGTCTTATGGAGTTTATAACATATGTAGATGTAATTCATATAACATCAAAGCATAAAGGATGAAGGAGGTTACAAATGGACCAATTTGGTAATTTGGTTGTAATATTTCTACAATGTCTATTACGTGATACAATATTAGCTCTAAGTAGTCTATGAAGAAGTAAGAATGCATATTTGTAATGCCTGCAGCAATCACACATACAGACAAAATGCAATGAGAATACAGCTAAAAAGCTAGTAAATAATTTGAAGGGAATTTTTAAAAAATATTAAATTAAGGCAAAACAACACAGGAAATGAGAACAGAGAACAAACAGCAAATAGTATAATAGCAAACCTATATCCTACCACATCAATAATTACATTCAATGTTAATGGACTAAACACTCCAAATAAATGGCAGAGATTGTCAAAACATAAAAAAGCAAGACCCAACTATAAGATATCCATAAGAATTACACTTTAGTAGATTGAAAATAAATGGATGGTAAAAGATATACTAAACACTAGACTTATAAAAGCTGGAGTGGCTATATCATCATATAAAGTAGACTTAAAAGAATATGGCCAGAACCAGGGACATTTCAGAATGATAAAAGAGTTAACTCATCAAAAGGCATAACAATTTGATTATGCCTAATAACACAGCTTCAAAATGTGTGATGCAAAATCTGACAGAATTAAAGGGCAAAATAAATTCTACAATCATACTCTGAGATATAAAAGCCTCTTTCTCAGCAATTGACAGAAAACTAGGCAAAAATATCAGTAAGATATAGATTATTTGAACAACACTACCAATTATCCTTACTTAAGATTTAAATGATACCCAACAACTATATAATACATATTCTTTTCAAGTGGAGATGGTACATTCATCAAGATAGACCATAAGCTGATCCACAAAACATGTTAATAAATTTATGATTAAAATAATAAAGAATATGTTCTCAGACCAAAATGGAATTAATAGCAATAAGATATCTAGAAAAAAAATTGAAAATTAAATAACATCTTCTAAATACATGGGCCAAAGAAGAAACCAAAAGGGAAATTAGAAAATACTTCAAACTGAATATGAGTGAAAATACAACATACCAAAATTTATGGTATGCAGCTAAATGAATGCTTGAAGGGAAGCTTGAAGTACTTCCATTAAAAAGAAGAATCATCTAAGATAAATGGCCTATGGTTCTAACTTAAGAAGCTATGAAAAAAAAAGCAAGTTAAATCAAGAGTAAGGAAATAAAAAGAAGGAAATAAAAGAGCTGAAAATAATTAATAGAAAACAATAAAGGAAATAGGCAAAGGCAAAAGTTGGTTCTTTGAAAAGATCAACAAAATTAACAAACCTCTAAGTACACTGATCAAGAAAGAGAAAACACAAATTACTAATATCAGGAATGAAAGGGGACATCACTACAGATCCTACAAGGAATTAAAAAGAGTATTATGAATAACTTTATGCCAACAAATCCAACAACTTTGATGAAATGGGCAAATTGTTTAAAAAATACAATTTACCAAAACTGATGTAAAAACAAAAAATCTGAATAGCTCTATCCATTAATAAAATTGAATTTGTCATCAAACACTTTTGCATAACATAAACACAAAAATCCTCTAGGCCCAAATGGTTTCATTGCTGAATTTTATCAAAATCTTAAAGAAAAAAAACACCAATCTTACACAAACTCACAAACTCTTTCAAAAAATAGAAGATAAAGAAATACTTCCCAACTTGTTTTATGAGGCCAGAATAATTCTAAAAATAAAACCTAACCAAGAAATGACAAAAAAGAAAAAACTGCACACCAATATCCCTCAGGAACAGAGACACAAAAATTCTTAACTGAATGATACGTGTTCTGCTTTCCCCAGGTATAAGTGTTTATCCATAATAGTGGCAAAAAATAACATCCAGATTTCCTTACATTTTTTCCTTTCTTAAATATTTCTCATTGTTTGAGGGAGAAGTTGCTCTTAGTAGAGTAGAAATACACAGGTTAGGGGGCGCCTGGTTGGCTCAGTCATTAAACATCTCTTTATTTCAGCTCAAGTTATGATCTCAGGGTTTTGAGATCAAGCCCTGCATTTGGGGCTTGAGATTGTCTCTCTCCCTCTCCCTCTGCTCCTCCCCTCCCTTAAAAAAAAGAAAAAGAAAAAGAAACACAGGTTAGGAAAATTACCAGCAAGCATTTATGAGATAATATTTACTTATAGGATTTTTTTCCTTTTGAATTCACATTTAAAAGTGTGCCTGAGGGAGGGTAAATAAGAGAAGACAGTTGTTGCAAACTGCTAATTTATACTGTTATCAAATCAAAATGAAAATTATTTGAAATGGAACTATCTCTTCCTCCAATCCATCCTTGAGAATTTAAATACATTCAATTATTACAATACATAAACCAAGCTTTTTCTAATACAAAAATATCCTAGATATTCATTACAAATCTTGAAAACATAAGAAAAACACCTTGTATGTTTAAATATAAGATTTTTCAACACTTTCAACATTTTGTTTTGCTTCAGTAAACCAGGAAGATTCCAGAAAACAATTTAAAACATATAAAGCAATTTTACTTTTTTAATTAAATGAAACTAACTTTTTAGACTGTACAAAGCATGAAGTATTCAGTTAGTTTTCTAATTAACTGAAGCAACCAGAGACCTGTTGTAGCTTGTAAAATACTATTACTACCTAATATTAAAATTTTTAAAAAGGAATATTTCTTTGATGAATTAGAATATTAAAATGCATCACAGTCATCATTTTAATGCTCAATTATTATCTTTTTAGGAAATATAAAAATGAGGGCACTGTCACATAAATCAGAAGAGAGTCAAAAGAAAACATAATTAAGGGTTTTTTTCTATTTCAGGAATAAACAAGTATTTAATCTAGCTGCTTTTTATTTCTTGTTACATAAATATAAATATTTAAGTTGTATTCACTGTATTCACTTAAAGAAAGAGGAATGTTGGTAAGTTAGGAAGAGAACAGCAAAGGGAGAAATGAGAGATTTCAAGTGCAGACATATTTTTAAAAAGAGAGGGAGGAAGGGAGATTATTTTAAAGGGAGCCTCAGAGAAGAACACACAAGAAAGAGACTCCCTAGATCTGAGCAAATGAGTTGCTAGGACATGGGTTTTTTTAGTCCCTCTACTGTGATTCTTTGATCAGCCATCTAATGGTCTAAACTTGGTATCTTTAGATCAGACTCCATTGTGCACACAGATACTCATAATACATAGCACAATGTTAAGCACTCTGAGAAGAACAGATGAATAGAAAGCATCTCAGTTGTGCCAGAGGTTTTCAGGTTTTGCTGTAGGACATAGGTCTAAAGATTCTGTATCCTGCCTAGGCCATGTTCTCAAAATTTGTTTCAAAATAAATTCCTGACTATTCATTTATCATTGCCTTTTTTTTAAACCTAAAATGGCATCTAGTAGATAAAATTGGCTAATTATAGGCTCTAATAAACTAATTTCCAGTTAAGTTTATTTTTTCTTTTTCGTGTATTGGAAGGTAACCAAAAATTTCTTATTGGTAAGATTCAGGAGAAGCTTTCCCTAGAATATGTATTTGAGACAGTAATCCTACAATCAAGCCTATATTACTGCAATGACAGATGACCTCTAACCATAGAAGAACAACTATTACCGTTTTAAAGCTCACATTTGCTTTAATCCTAGAAAATTCTTACTAGGTTTTACCAAAATATCTTAGAATACTTCATAACTAAAATGTAACTTATGTATTCAAATATTTTTATCAGTGCCACAAGTATACTAAAATTTACTGTTTATATTAATACTTAGAATAAAGTAGAAAATTCTTTTAAATTGTGCTTTTCAGGAATATCAACATGCAAGTTTTAGAATAGAACCTCTGGAAACAGAACGACTGTCTGCAACCTAGACATACAATGCCTTGTGCCTTTGGTTGTGCTTTTCAGTCAAAATTGATTACTTTAATAGGAATTTACTGTAAACATCTTAAACAAGCCATATTTATATATATACATAGATGCCTTATGTATATATACACATAATTTACACATAAACATTTATTCATATTTACATATATTAAAAAGATGAGGATATGGAGTTTGTTTGTTTGTTTTTTAAGATTTTATTTATTTATTTGACCGAGAGAGAGAGAGTACAAGCAGAGGGAGAGAGAGAAGCAGGCTTCCTGCTGAGCAGGGAGCCTGGCACGGGGCTCGATCCCAGGACCCTGGGATCATGACCTGAGCCGAAGGCAGACGCTTAACGACTGAGCCACCCAGGCGCCCCGAGTTTGTTTTTTTTAACTTAAGAATTTTTAAGCAAGGAGGGATAGGGTGGCTAGGTGATGGACATTGGGGAGGTATGCGCTATGGTGAGCGCTGTGAATTGTGTAAGACTGATGAATCACAGGGGCACCTGGGTGGCTCAGTCGTTAAGCGTCTGCCTTTGGCTCAAATCATGATCCCAGCGTCATGAGATCGAGTCCCGTGCCGGGCTCCCTGCTCCACGGGAAGCCTGCTTTTCCCTCTCCCACTCCCCCTGCTTGTGTTCCCTCTCTCGCTGGGTCTCGCTGTCAAATAAATAAATAAATAAAATCTTAAAAAAAAAAACAAAAAAACTGATGAATCACAGACCTGTACCTCTGAAACAAATAATACATTATATGTTAAAAAAAAAAAAGAAGATAGTAGGAAGAGAAAAATGAAAGGGGGGAAATTGGAGGAGGAGAGGAACCATGAGAGACTATGGACTCTGAGAAACAAACAGGGTTTTAGAGGGGAGGACTGAGGGGGTTGGCTTAGCCCAGTGATGGGTATTAAGGAGAGCACATATTGCATGGAGCACTGGGTGTTATATGCAAACAATGAATCATGGAACACTACATCAAAAACTAATGATGTAATGTATGGTGACTAACATAATAAAATAAAATTTAAAAAAAAGAATTTTTAAGCAAAATTAGAAAATAACATTAAAAATACTAAGTTCTTTTGTCTTATCTAAACGAAAAAGTTCTACTTTTCAACTATGAAGACCATACATACTTACTGTGGAAAGTTAGATTCAGAAGAACAAAAAAAGAAAATTAAACTACCTATAACTTTTCAGAAATAAACATTTTAGGGCGCCTGGGTGGCTCAGTTGGTTAAGCGACTGCCTTCAGCTCAGGTCATGATCCTGGAGTCCCAGGATCGAGTCCCAAATCAGGCTCCCTGCTTGGCGGAAAGTCTGCTTCTCCCTCTGACCCTCCCCCCTCTCATGCTCTCTCTCTCTCTCTTTCTCTCTCTCTCTCAAATAAATAAATAAGATCTTTAAAAAAAAGAAACATTTTGATGTATAATCCTTCAATCTTTTTTCTACAGAGGTGTATACATAAAATGGTATTCTGCCATTTTCATAAGGCATTATCTGGTGAATATTTTTCCTCATCAAATTTTTTAAGGTAATGATTTTACTGGTGACATTTTTTTTCATCGTATGATGTACAATAGTTTAACTAATCCTCTATTACTAGATACTTATTCTTTATTCTTTTTCACTTTTACAAAGAACACTAATATAAATTTGCACCTAAATCTTTTTAGGTTCCTCTGAAAGTTCCTTAGAGTAGATTCCTAAGTGGCAATATTAGGAAGGAAGGAAGGAAGGAAGGAAGGAAGGAAGGAAGGAAGGAAGGAAGGAAGGAAGGAAGGAAGGAAGGAAGGAAGGAAGGAAGGAAGGAAAGGAGGAAGGAAGGAAGGAAAGGAGGAAGGCGGGAGGAAGGGATTTAAGGATTTTTAAAATTTTGCAAAATTTCTCTCAGAAAGAATATGCCAAACTATTCCCATCTTGCTGCATTTTTATCTTTTCAATGTCAACACTCTACTAAAAATATTTTCATGTTTTTAGAATGTAGGCTAAGTGTCATTAAAACAAATCCTTGAAAGAAATTTCTAAGCCCTAATCAATTGTCAAGTTATTTTAATTGGTAAAATATTCTAATAAAACAATTAGGTAGGACAGGTCTGAGAAGTTTATTATATGATTCACAAGTATATCTCCCCTTAATTATATTTCCTTTTAAAAATAACTCTTTTACAAAAAAAAAAAAACCTTCAGATTAATATTAATAAGCGTTTCTAGAATACTTTTTAGGATAAGGTATGCCTGGTGTATTTCTTATTTATTTATTTTAAAAGATCTTTTAATTTATTTTGGAGAGAGAGAGAAAGAGCAAGAAGGAGAGGGAGAGAGAGAATCCTCAAGTGGACTCCCTGCTGAGCGTGGAGGCCAACATGGGGCTCAATCCCAGGACCCTGAGATCATGCACTGAGTGGAAACCAAGAGTCGGCTGCCTAACTGACAAGAGCCACCCAGGAGCCCCATATTTCTTTTTTAAATAAGTTACTCTTAGAGGTACATCTTAAATTGAAAATCAAAACATTCTGGTTGAAGAAATGTAAGTAGAACACCTATAGTTTCTACATTTTAGTCTCTATTATAAAATTATAATAGATGTTTGTAATGGTGATGCTGGAAAACAAAACTAGGCCCCTTGACATATAGAATGAGTTCCATTATATTTAATAGAAGCCATAATTTCTCATGTTCATAAACATTCCATCATTAAACTTAACCATATTTTACAAAGTATAAATCCACACTTGAAAAAAAAAAGAAAATCCGAAAAACAAAAAGAGGAATCTTATTTTCTATCACGCTTTCAAGGCAATGATAACTCTAAATATGGTAACTTATTTTAGTCTGTTACCATGGACGTAAACATCAATGTAAGATCAAAAATCAAGGGAACAGGGACACCTGGGTGGCTCAGTTGGTTAAGCCACTGCCTTCGGCTCAGGTCATGATCCTGGAGTCCCGGGATCGAGTCCCGCATCGGGCTCCCTGCTCGGCGGGGAGTCTGCTTTTCCCTCTGACCCTCCTCCCTCTCATGCTCTCTGTCTCTCATTCTCTCTGTCTCAAATAAATAAATAAAATCTTTAAAAAAAAAAAATCAAGGGAACAATTTAAAATCATTTATAATGTACTTAATAAGAAAAGTACCAAAGCAATTGTACTCTGAGATGACAGAAAAGGACCATTTAATGCACACATTATTCCTTTAATTACAAATAATACTATAAGTGTCCAATTATCCAGTTTCTGATCTTTTGACCACCCGCTATTTGCTCCAGGCCCTACCCAGCATTTTCTCTAAGGAAGTACAGAAAGTAGACTTGGCAACACAAATTACACTTTGGCCTAATAAGAGATTTATGATAAGAAAAGAAATTACTGTGTTTAAGCAACAATTTGGAGACTATAGATCTTAGTTACCCAATTTATGAACATTATGAATAACTGTTTAGACTTTTAATAAAATCAAAAGTTCTGAAGAGTAAGGTGAAATTTACAATAAATATATTACACATTAAAGAATACAAACTTAAATGCAAACAATGCCATATACAAAATAATTTAAACAAATCATATTAAATAATCAAACATGCACCAAACAGGAAAAAGCTTAAAAAAGGGGTTTTTTTTTAAGCTACGAAGCAAAAAAAAAAAAAAAAAAAAAAAGCTACAAAGCAATATTTTTAAAAGAAACAAATTAATATGACTAAGTAATACACTTATAAAAACTCAAATTTGAAAAGTGAAAGCACTCTTCAGAAATAGCAAGGAACTTAAATATTTAACTTACTAAATTTCAGTTAACAAGTCTTTTAGAATAAAAACTATGATTGTGAAAGTCCTTTTTAATAATTGTTTTTAAAAAATGCATGCTTAGCTAACACCCCCCCACCTCAAAGAAAAAGAAAGAAAAAAAAAAAGAAAGAAAAAGCACTTGAATGTGATTTTGTAATTTTATTTAGCATTTAAGTGTACTGCAACATGCACATTATGTAGAAAAGAAACTTCTACCTGGATTTCTACATGGATCATATAATACTACTGCCTCATTAACCTCTGCGGAACATAATATGGGACCTGGGGCTTCAATGCAACCTAGACTGGTATCTAGTTAACTTCAGGGCAACTAAGCCATTCCTGGGTTGGGCAGGCCAGTCACATAACAGCTGAGGACAGGAGCTGGCCAGCAGTAATGATGAGGAAGGTAACAGTACCCAATTAATCATCACATTTATTACCTAATTAATGTAGTAACTTGTTAATTGTTTAACTCTGGCTGTACAATTATTTACTTCTCTTTTATCTGTCATTTCATAGAGGTTTTTCTTTAATTTTTCATTTTTTATTTAAATTGAATTAGCCAGGACACCTGGGTGGCTCAGTTGGTTAAGTGACTGCCTTCGGCTCAGGTCATGATCCTGGGACTCCAGGATTGAGTCCCACATCAGGCTCCCTGCTCAGCAGGGAGTCTGCTTCTCCCTCCGACCCTCCCCCATCTCGTGCTCTCCCTCTCATTCTCTCTCTCTCAAATAAATAAATAAAATCTTAAAAAAAATAAAATAAAAAAATAAATTGAATTAGCCAATGTATAGTACATCATTAGTTTCAGATGTAGTGTTCTATTTGTTATTTGTGTATAACACCCAGGGCTCAGCACATCACATGCCCTCCTTAATGCCCATCACCCAATTACCCCATTCCCCCCACCTCCCTTTCAGCAACCCTAAGTTTGTTGCTGTCTATAGTTAAAAGTCTCTCATGGTTTATCTCCCTCTCTGGTGACTTCCCATTCAGTTTTCCCTCCCTTACACTATGATCCTCTGCACTGTTTCTTATATTCCACATATGACTGAAACCATATAATTGCCTTTCTCCATTTGACTTATTTCACTCAGCATAATACCCTCCAGTTCCATCCACATCAATGTAAATAGTAAGTATTTATCCTTTCTGATGGCTGAGTAATATTCCATTGTATATATAAACCACATCTTCTCAATCCATTCAACTGTCAATGGACAACTCGGCTCTCCACAGTTTGGCTATTGTGGACATTGTTGCTATGAACATTGGGGTGCATGTATCTTTGGGGTAAATACTGAGTAGTGCAATTGCTGGGTGGTAGGGTAGCTCTATTTTTAGCTTCTTGAGGAACCTCCATACTGTTTTCCAGAGTGGCTGTACCAGCTTGCATTCCCACCAACAGTGTAAGAGGGTTCCCCTTTCTCTGCATCCTTGCCAAGATTTGGTGTTTCCTGTCTTGTTAATTTTTGCCATTTTAACTGGTGTAAGGAGGTATCTCATTGCGGTTTTGCTTTGTATTTCCCTGATGCCAAGGGATGTGGAGCATTTTTTCATTTGTCTGTTGGCTCTTTGTATGTCTTATTTGGACAAATGTCTGTTCATGCTTCTGCCTATTTCTTGACTGGATTCTTTGTTTTCTGGGTATTGAGTTTGATAAGTTCTTTATAGATTGTGGGCACTAGCCCTTTGTCTGATATGTCATTTGCAAAAATCTTCTCCCATTCCATAGGTTACCTTTTGGTTTTGTTGACTGTTTCCTTTGCTGTGCAGAAGCTTTTTATCTTGGTGAAGTCCCAATAGTTCATTTTTGCTTTTGTTTCCCTCGCCTTGGAGACGTGTCTAGCAAGAAGCTGCTGCAGCTGAGGTCAAAGAGGTTGCTGTCTGTGTTCTCCTCTGGGATTTTGATGGATTCCTGTCTCACATTAAGGTCTTTCATTCATTTTGAATTTATTTTAGTGTATGGTGTAAGAAAATGGTCCAGTTACATTCCTCTACATGCGGCTGTCCAATTTTCCCAGCACCATTTATTGAAGAGATTGTCTTTTTCGATTGGATATTCTTTCCTGCTCTGTCAAAGATAAGTTGACCATAGAGTTAATGGTGCATTTCTGGGTTCTCTATTCTGTTTGATTGATCTGTGTGTCTGTTTTTGTGCCAGTACCATACTCTCTTGACGATTACAGTTTTGTAATATAGTTTGAAGTCTGGCATTGTGATGCCACCAGCTTTAGTTTTCTTTTTCAACATTCCTCTGGCTATTTGGGGGCTTTTCTGGTTCCATACAAATTTTAGGATTGTTTCTGCTTTGTGAAAAAAGTTGATGGTGTTTTGATAGGGTTTGCACTGAATGTGTAGATTGCTCTGGGTAGCATTGACATTTTAACAATATTTATCCTTCCAATCCATGAGCATGGAATATTTTTCCATTTCTTTGTGTCTTCCTCAATTTCTTTCATATGTGTTCTTAGTTTTTAAGGGTACAGGTCCTTTACCTCTTTGGTTAGCTTTTCTCCCAGGTATCTTATGGGTTTTGGTGCAATTATAAATGGGATCGATTCCTTAATTTCTCTTTCTTCTGTCTCATTATTAGTATATAGAAGTGCAACTGATTTCTGTGCATTGATTTTATATATCCTGCCACGTTGCTGAATTGCTGTATGAGTTCTAGCAATTTTGGGGTGGAGTCTTTTGGTTTTCCACATGAAGTATCATGTCATCTGTGAAGTGAGACTTTGACTTCTTTGCCAATTTGAATGCCTTTTATTTCTTTTTGTTGTCTGATTGCTGAGGCTAGGACTTCTAGTAGTATGTTGAACAAGAGTGCTGAGAGTGGGCATCCCTTTCATGTTCCTAACCTTAGAGGAAAAGCTCTCAGTTTTTCCCCATTGAGAAAGATATTCACTGTGGGCTTTTCGTAGATGGCTTTTATGATATTGAGGTATGTTCCCTCTATCCCTACACTACGGAGAGTTTTAATCAAGAAAGGATGCTATAGTTTGTCAAATGCTTTTTCTGCATCTATTGAGAGGATCGTATAGTTCTTGTCCTTTCTTTTCTTAATGTGATGTATCACGTTGATTGATTTGCAGATGTTGAACCAACCTTGCAGCCCAGGAATAAATCGCACTTGGTCATGGTGAATAATCCTTTTAATGTATTGTTGGGTCCTATTGGCTAGTATCTTGGTGAGTATTTTGGCATCCATGTTCATCAAAGATATTGGTCTGTAGTTCTCCTTTTTGGTGGGGTCTTTGTCTGGTTTTGGGATCAAGGTATCTGACCTCATTGAACAAGTTTGGAAGTTTTCCTTCTATTTCTGTTTTCTGAAACAGCTTCAGTAGAATAGCTATTATTTCTTCTTTAAATGTTTGGTAGAATTCCCCTGGGAAGCCATCTGGCCCTGAACTCTTGTTTTGGGGGAGGTTTTTTATTACTGCTTCAATTTCCTTACTGGTTATGGGTCTGTTCAGATTTTCTATTTCTTCCTGTTTCAGTTTTGGTAGTTTGTTAATTTCCAGGAATGCATCCATTTCTTCCAGACTGCCTAGTTTATTGGCTATATATAGTTGCTCATAATATGTTCTTAAAATTGTCTGTATTTCCTTGGTGTTGGTCATGATCTCTCCTCTTTCATTCATGATTTTATTAATTTGGGTCCTTTCTTTTTTCTTTTTGATAAGTCTAGCTAGGGGTTTATCAATCATATTAATTCTTTCAAAAAACCAGCTTCTAGTTTCGTTGATCTGTTCTACCGTTCTTCTGGTTTCTATTTCATTGATTTCTGCTCTGATCTTCATTATTTCACTTCTCCTGCTTGGTTTAGGTTTAATTTTCTGTTCTGTCTCCAGCTCCAGGTCCTAGGTGTAAGGTTACCTTGTGTATTTGATATTTTTGTAATTTTTTGAGAGAGGCTTGTATTGCAATGTATTTCCCTCTTAGGACCACCTTTGCTGTATCCCAAAGGTCTTGAACAGTTGTGTTTTCATTTTCACTAGTTTCCATGATTTTTAAAAAATTCTTTATTTCCTGGTTGACCTATTCATTCTTTAGTAGGATGCTCTTTAACCTCCAAGAGTTTGAGTTCCTTCCAAATTTCCTCCTGTGACTGAGTTCAAGTTTCAAAGCATTGTGGTCTGAAAATATGCAGGGAATAATCCCAATCTTTTGGTCCTGGTTGAGACCTGATTTGTGACCCAGTATGTGATTTATTCTGGAGAAAGTTCCATGTGCACTCGAGAAGAATGTATATTCTGTTGCTTTAGGATGGAATGCTCTGTACATACCTGTGAAGTCCAACTGGTCTAGTGTGTCATTCAAAGCTCTTGTTTCCTTGTTGATCTGCTTAGATGATCTGTCCATTGCTATGAGTGGGGTGTTGAAGTCCCCTACTATTATTGTATTATTATGAATGTGTTTCTTTAATTTGGCTATTAATTGGTTGATATAATTGGCTGCTCCCAAATTAGGAGCATAAGTATTTATAGTTGTTAGATCTTCTTATTGAGTAGACCCTTTAAGTATGATATAGTGCTCCTCTTCATCTCTTACTACAGTCTTTGGTTTAAAATCTATTTTGTCTAATATGAGGATTGCTACCCCAACTTTCTTTTGAGGTCCATTAGCATAATAAATGGTTCTCCACCTCCTCACTTTCAATCTGGAAGTGTCTTTAGGTCTAAAATGAGTCTCCTGTAGACAGCATATGGATGGGTCTTCCATTTTTATCCAATCTGATACTCTGTGTCTTTTGACTGGAGCATTTAGCCCACTTACATTCAGAGTAACTATTGAAAGATATGAATTTAGTCTCATTGTATTACCTGTAAAGTCCCTGTTTCTGTAGACTGTCTCTGTTTCTTTCTGGTCTATGTTACTCTTTGGCTCTGTCTTCACTTACATGATCCCCCTTAATAGTTCTTGCAGGGCTGGCTTGGTGGTCACATATTCTTTCAATTTCTATATGTTCTGGAAGCTCTTTACTGCTCCTTTCATTCTGAATGACAGCCTTGCTGGATAAAGTTTTCTTGGTTGCATGTTTTTCTTTTAGTACCCTGAATGTATCATGCCAGACCTTTCTGGCCTGCCAGATCTCTGTGGATAGGTCTGATGCCAGTCTAATGTTTCTACCCCTGTAGATTAGGAACCTCTTGTCCTGAACTGCTTTCAGGATTTTCTCTTTATCTCTGAAATTTGCAAGCTTCACTATTATGTGTCAGGGTGTTGATCTATTTTTATTGATTTTAGGAGGGGTCCTCTCTACCTCTTGGACATGAATGCCTGTTTCCTTCTCCAGATTAGGGACATTCTCAGCTATGATTTACTCAAATATACCTTCTGGCCCTTTCTTCTCCCTCAGGCACCCCAAAAATTCTGATATTTTATGTGTTATGGCATTGCTGATTTCTTGAAGCCTCCCCTCATAGTCCATTAGTTGTTTTTCTCTTTTCCCCAGCTTCCTTCCTTTCCATCAACTAGTTTTCTATGTCACTTACTCTCTCTTCTGCCTCATTTACCCTACCTGTTA
Organism: Mirounga angustirostris; assembly: GCF_029215605.1. NCBI lineage: Eukaryota > Metazoa > Chordata > Mammalia > Carnivora > Phocidae > Mirounga > Mirounga angustirostris. The sequence continues at coordinate 16,248,537 of NW_026991712.1, read as the reverse complement.
GAGCATCTAATTTAAACTGCATCTCACAGCATTTTTAATTTGGCCTGATTAGATCTCATTTATGCACTAAAAGATTCTCCAGTGTCTTTTATGTTTTCAAGCCCCAGCTAGTAACTTTATAATTGTTACCCTGAATTCCATCTCCGACCTTTTACTTATATCCACGTCACTTAGATCTGTGGCAGAGAGTATTACCTCTGGTTCTTTCTTTTGTTGTGAATTCCTCCTTCTAGTCATTTTACCCAGAGAAGAATGGATGAACAAGTGAGTATTAGCAAAAATACCAACCACGGGGGCGCCTGGGTGGCTCAGTCATTAAGCATCTGCCTTCGGCTCAGGTCCTGGTCCCAGGGTCCTGGGTTCAAGCCCCGCATCAGGCTCCCTGCTTGGCAGGAAGCCTGCTTCTCCCTCTCCCACTCCCCCTGCTTGTGTTCCTTCTCTTGCAGTGTCTCTCTCTGTCAAATAAATAAATAAAATCTTAAAAAAAAAAAAAAAACCCACAACCCAAGTGAAATACATACTAGAAAAATCCAAAGAGGTCAGAAACCAAAAAAGAAAAAGAAAAAAACAAAAACAAAAAAAGGGGGGGAGCATGGGGAGGGGGAAGAGAGAATATAATCTCACAGGGTGGACAAAGTAGGGTGATCCACTTGGTTCTGAGGGTATTTTGGTCTGTGTGTTAGAAGAGACTAAATCCCAAAATTGTAAAGAAAGCAAAACTTACATATATACAAAATTAAAATTGAATGGAGTGAAAGGAAGCCAAAAATGAAGACTATATCTATAAAATGTAAATGTAAAAAAAATGAAAGTTAAAAAAAAGACTTAAAAACAAAGAGCTGATAAAATAAGAAACTAGTTGAAAAGGGAAAAAAGAAAATAAATAAATGGAAAATTTTAAAGTGAAAGATATACAAATCATGAGAAAAAACCCTCAAATTCTATATACTATTTTCCCCTAGCACTGGAGTTTTACAGTTCTGTGTGGTCCATAAACTTGCTATTCACCTGTTCTTCCAGTTGGTCTTCTGGGGGAGGGGCCTGCTGCGCTGACTCTCAGGTGTTTTTGCCTGGGCAGAGTTGCACGCCCCCTGGGGGCCGGGCTTGGTGTAAGTTATTTTTGGTTGCTCTGTGTGGCTTTAGTTCCCTGAAGGCTTTCCGTGCCTCTTTAGAGGATCAAAATAAAAATGGCTGCACCCCATCTCCAGCCCCAGAGTGAAAAGATCATGGTCCCCTCTCCTCAGCAAACCCTCAGGGATAAGTGGTCTTCATGGTGTGCACCTACAACAATCCTCCAAGGGGAAGTCAGTTGCTGCATTTCTGCACTTTGCAGGGTCCTGCACAAAGAACGGTCACCTGATCATGTATGTACCCGGTCAGTCCCTCCTGGGGGAAGGCAGAGGGTCGCTGGTTAGTGTTCTTTACAGAGCCATCCCTCCCTCGCCCCCTGCACTGAGAGCTGTTGCCCTTTCCTGCACTCACACATACGCTTGGCCCCTCCCCAGGGAAGTTCCCTCCCCTGCTGTTAATCGTCCCATATCTCCCTGCAGATTCACTTCTCTGCACCTCCTACCTTGCAAAAAGTGCTCACTTTTCTACTTGTAGAGTTCCTGAAATTCTTTTCTTACATCTCAGGTTGAATTCATGGGTGTTCAGAGTGATTTAATAGTTTTCTAGCTAAATTCAAGGGACCAGATGAAACAAGGTCTTCTACTCTTCCACCATCTTGCCTCTTCCACTTCATAGTTTTTTAAAGATAATCAAACATACTATTGATCTGTGGTTGCTTTTACATGTCTAAATGTGTACTTGAAAATAATATATACTATTTAACACAGAAACTATATTCCTTCCTTTCCTTCATGCCAAAGGAAGACAGAAAAAGGAAATAATTACTATACATAATGACATTCCTTTTTTAAAAAGCTAAGATAAAAACAACAATATAAATTTTTTAAAAAAGATTTTATTTATTTATTTGATAGAGAGAGACACAGCAAGAGAGGGAACACAAGTAGGGGGAGTGGGAGAGGGAGAAGCAGGCTTCCCGCTGAGCAGGGAGCCCGATGAGGGGCTGATCCCTGGACCCTGGGATCAAGACCTGAGCGGAAGGAAGACACTTAACAACTGAGCCACCCAGGCACCCAACAGTACAGACTTTTTAAAACGATTTTATTTATTTGACAGAGATAGAGAGGGCATGAATATAAGTAGGGGGAGCAGCAAAGGGAGAGGGAGAAGCAGGCTCTCTGCTAAGCAGGGAGCTTGAGATGAGGCTTCATCCCAGGACCCCGAGATCATGACCTGAACCAAAGGCAGACACTTAACCAACTGAGCCACCCAGGTGCCCCAACAGTACAACTTTTTAAAAATAATCAGATCCTCTTACTTTTACTCATTACATAGAGACAATACTATATAACTTTAAGAAACTCTAGAAAAATCATATAACTAGGTATATTATACATATACATTATATTATAGATGGAAAGCTTAAGGAGAGCTTGAAAAATATAATAATTCATCTTGGAACACAATAAATGGTACATATATCTGCGGGTATAGTTACACAGATCTCCAGACGACGTTCATTTTTAAATAAAATTGCTTAATACTAGGAAGAAGCAGAGATTTTTCAGTCAATGCATTACCTTTTTCCTTTCCAGTCATTCCTCAAATAAGAATTCTTTCACAGAATGTTAGAGCTGAAAGGATCCCTAGAAACCATCTGCCAGTAGTTTTCAACATGGAGTATACCTCAACCCTTGCTCAGAAATGCAGGGTTGCTTTTGGATGTGATAGTGACTGGGAAATGCTACTGGCATTAGGGGTGCTAAACACCCTGTAATGCGCAAGAGAGTCCTTCATAATAAAGATTTATCCAGCCCAAATGCCAGTAGTATACCCACTGAGAAATACTGACTTGATTCTCCACTTTGAAGATGCAGCCACTTAGGGCCAGAGATGTTAAATGACTTACTCGAGGCTACACAGCTGGATCTAGAACCCAGGTTCTCATTCTCTTGTTCTAATCCTCGTTCAATGAATAAAATGACAATAGAAAACCACAGAAAACCAAGAATCAATTATATGTTAATACATAAACATTATCAAAACATTGGTCATACATTAATATTTGAAATTGAAGTAAAACTGCAATTAACTAAAATATTAATATCCTTTTCAAATTTTTTTTCCATCCTAAGAAATAGTTTCCTTTCAGATAAATCATTTTTCAAAAATCCATCACAGTTAAAAGAAAGAGGAGTAAATCAACTGACTATGGTTACCAAATAAAACATATTTTGAATGGGAAATTACATGGTTTCTGATGGTTTCAGAAAAACTTAATATCCTATAGTCTAGCACTAATCTTCTCTTCTAACCATGAAGAAATTTATCACAGCAAAAAGAACACTGAACTAAAAATCCAAAGGACTCGACACTAATCGTCACTCTGAGGTATAGGTAACCAGTTGCCATATCTTGAACATGTCACAAACCTCTAGATCTATTCCATGTTACATAAAATGAGTTTAGGTCCTGTGATCCTTTCTAGATCTAAGATTTTTATTCTGTATTTCTTCCTTATTGCATAACAAGTAGGGTTTAAAAAAAATACAGAGCTATCAACTAAATATTCACAAAAAAGTACCCTACAGTGAGGAGGGATACAACTAAAGACTGAGTCTCAAAAGGTGATCACTGACTCCTATTAATTTAGTTACTGTTCAGCAACACCTTACCTCCTACTGATATCTGTCATCATCTATAGAATCATTATCATTCCTTTTTCCCTACACTGTCCTAAAAATAAAGGCTAAGTAAACACTCTTCAGAATACTTCAAAATTATTCTTAAAAAGACATTTGCATTGGGGTGCCTAGGAGGCTCAGTTAGTTAAGCATCTGACTCTTGATTTCAGCTCAGGTCATGATCTCAGGGTCGTGAGATTGAGCACTTCATCGGACTCCACGCTAGGCGTGGAGCCTGCTTAAGATTCTCTCTCTCCTTTTCCCTCTGCCCCTCCCACCCCCACACTCTCTCAAGCTCTCTCTAACAAAAAACAACAACAATAAAAAGACATTAGCATTTAAACATTTAACTTCTACATATACACAGAGATGAAAACTTTTTAATTTTAAAATTACATCAGAACTGGTCAAATAGAATATACTGTGGGATTTTTTACAGAAAATGTACTAATCTGTTAATATGTGTATGTATGTACACACACTGTGCCTCTACATTTCTCTTAACCTCTTACAGACTGGTCTTCACTCTTGACAGTGTATATACATCCTAAGAAAACTGAGTTGCATTTAACCTTTATTCTTACAAAATTTCAATTATTCCATAAAATATTTTTGATACTTTTTCATACATGTGTTATACTTCTTAGGCAATATATCTATATTAAATAGCAATCAAAATAAAATAGGGACAGAGATATAGTTTTTATTTCTCCTTCCCTTCCCTTATCTTTCTCTCTCTCTCATACACACACATGGACATGCACACAACATAATTCCTCCAACCAGTTCATGCAACACAAGTTAGATATCAAGCTGTATGGAAACGGAATCTAAAAAAAATTCATGAATGACTTTAAAATAAGACTTTCAAAATATTCAAGAATATACTTTAAAAATGTATTTCCCTGAAGTTCAGTTACTTAAATACAGTTTCTCCTTACAATATTCTGAAGATTTTTCCTGTGTGTGGTCCTTTTTTCCTACTCATGCATCCTAAAGAAATTCATAATTTTTGTTGCTTCTTATGTCTCACTTCCTCAGTTATTTCAACAATTTTTTTTTTTTTTGAGAGAGAGAGACTGAGCACGTGGGGGCGAGGGGGGAGGAGCAGAGGGTGAGAGAGAGAGAGAATCTTAAGAAGGCTCCACAACCAGCACGGAGTCCGGCACAGGGCTCAATCTCACGACCCTGAGATCATGACCTGAGCTGAAATCAAGAGTCCGATGCTTAACTGACTGAACCACCCAGGTGCCCCATTTCAATAATTTTAAAAATATGTTATTTAAATATAACTAAATATAAGTGGTTTTATGTCTTGTTAAGGTTATAAATTTAATCCTTCAGTTAATTAAACATGCAATTATTATTCCATCCACAAAGACTAGGATTAGATAACAAAAATACTCTGTAGACAGTCTAAAACACTGGTGCAAAAAACAAAGGTTATCATTACAACCAAAACATTCTATTTCAAACAGGCAAGAAGTTCTGTCAAATAGATGCTTTGCTATTTGCAATAACATCTGACAATCAATCAATACTGTTAAGATTGTACTATACCAAAACTATCAGGGGTCTCTGCTGATGATACCTTCTTCGCTTGCTTCACAATGGCAATCTCGGGTTTGGGATATCTGCATGCTAAAAATATTGTAAAATCAAAATGTATTCAAGTGATAAAGTAAATAAAATATGTATAAATAAAAAATGTATATGAAATTTTGAAGTGAAGCATTCTAGAACATAGGCAGTCCTTACTTGGCACAGTAGTGTGGGGTCATAAAAATGACAATGCAAGATGAAACCATAAAGCCTTAATACCAATGGGGAAAATTACAATTGTTCTATGACCTTTAAAATTTTTTTCAAAACAATAAAAATTCTCTTGCCAACAGTTATGAACATAAAGGGAAATTTAAAATAGTAAAACTAATGTATGATCAATTTTCATTTCTTTGCTGTACTTTCATCTTTTTTGGTCAATTCTCTTTTGATTACCCATTTTTTTAAAACATCTCATGGGTTTATCACTATGAGACAAGAAGGCAATGCAAACCACACATTTTGCTATCTCTGTGTGAACTGACCAACAGATTAAGTAGTGACCAATCACTGAGAGACTGAAAGAGTGATATGATTGGCCATGATAATGATGTACATCTGTTGTTACACAGTGCTTTGTAGAAGGCAAAGTTTGTACTTTGTAGAATTACTCACAGTTAATATACTGTAGGAAATAAAATTTGAACTGTGTTGTTGGGAACTGCTGTTATGTAACTAAAACATAGTCACTGAAATTGGTGCATTTGGGAACCATGCAAAGCAAAGAATGCCTATAATAATAAAAAAATGGATTATTTAATGAAATGGGCATAAATCCAGGGAAAAAATAGGGTATTAGAATTTCATATATATTTTTTCTACATATGTAAATTAATGGTAAATAAAAGAGAACAAGATTCTCTTCCTTAGAAGTTAAATGTTTTCCACTTAAATCACTTAATTTACTATCATTTGACTATCAGTGAAAGAATACCTAACATATAATGAAGCAAGGTTCAGTGATCGAATCTTATGTTTAAAAGGGGGCGCCTGGGTGGCTCAGATGGTTGAGCGTCTGCCTTCGGCTTAGGTCATGATCTCAGGGTCTTGGGGTCGAGTCCCGCATCGGGTTCCCTGCTCAGTGCAGAGCCTGCTTCTCCCTCTCCCTCTGCCGTTCCCTCTGCTTGTGCTCTTCTGTCTATCTCTCTGTCAAATAAATAAATAGAATCTTTAAAAAATAAAATAAAATAAAAAAATAAAAGTAAAATACTTGTATCATAAATCAGCTGGCAAAACTTTTTAAAATGTGCATTCATTGCTGTAAAAAAAAAAGTTCTTAAAGGTTACTAAAAAACAAAAACAAAAACAAAAAACAAACCTTGCAGAAAATAGTCCCTAATCTCAAGGATATACAAACATATATGAGATGATTAGAGGAAGAAAAAAATACATATAAGTTTACAAAAGGGAAAAATTATAGCCTTAAGAAGTGGGAGACAGCCTCCAGGAAGAGGTTTTGAGTCTGGCCTTAAAGCACGGCAAGGATTTAAATAAGTGAGGGGAAGTAGGTTTCCCTTTTCCTTCCCATACAATTCAGTCTAAAAGCCATAAGATGGGAATCAGTGAGGTAGGCATTTGTGTGGGAGGCAGAACAGGGTCTCAGAGCTCAAGGGGGAGGGAGGAAGCGTTCACACGGGGGGTCAGTCTGGCACAATCTGTCAGAACCCAAATAGGGTAAGAAAGGCTTCCCCATGGTAAAAGAGAGGGGATGTGGCTCAGGGTGTCAGTGCCAGAGCTAGGGTGATAAGGGCATCTATATAGGAGTATGTTGGCAGTGGTGGTGATGGAATATTGGTGACATATAGAAAGAGTGATCTAAATAATAAATATATTAAAGGTAATGGGAGACAAACCATGAGAGACTATGGACTCTGAGAAACAAACTGAGGGTTCTAGAGGGGAGGGGGGTGGGGGGATGGGTTAGCCTGGTGATGGGTATTAAAGAGGGCATGTACTGAATTGAGCACTGGGTGTTATATGCAAACAATGAATCATGGAACACTACATCAAAAACTAATGATGTGATTAACATAACAATTAAAAATTTTAAAAAAACTAATGATGTAATGTATGGTGAGTAACATAACATAATAAAATAAAAATAAATAGGGCGCCTGGGTGGCTCAGTCGTTAAGCGTCTGCCTTCGGCTCAGGTCATGATCCCAGGGTCCTGGGATCGAGTCCCACATCGGGCTCCCTCCTTGTGGGGAGGCCTGCTTCTCCCTCTCCCCATCCCGCTGCTTGTGTTCCTGCTCTCGCTATCTCTCTCTCTGTCAAATAAATAAATAAAATCTTAAAAAAAAAAAAATTAAATAAAATAAAAAAATAAATAAATAAATAAATAAAGGTAATGGGAGTCAGGTATTTTTTCATCATAGAATAGAGTTAGAAATACGGGAAGAGAAAACTAGAATGTACGCTGTGGTGCTGGATCAGAATTGAAGAAACTGCTATCAACTCTCATTTTATAATATAGACAGAGAAATAGAAATATAAATGATATTTATTACATATATAAATACATATATTCATATATTCACTAGCTCTGTCCATGATAGGGGTGGAAATAGCAACACCCCAATAACTATGAGCACATCTAATGCCCAGATCTTGGTTTCTAAATACCATTCTACACTAAAGAAACAAGGGCTCCGTAACAATGGCTGATTCCAGAGCTAGGGCAGAAAAAGTCCAAGAGGAACCTGGAACATCTTATGGTGCAGAAAATAAGGAAAAAGGAAATGTTCAAAAAAAAAAAAAAAAAGAAGAGTAATGGGGATATGTCAAAAAGACAAAGAAGTCAGCTTGAGGGCGTTCCCACTGGTGAAGTATGGAACAATTAGAGGATCAAAAATGATAGTAATAAATTATAAACCATTAAACAGAAAAAGAATCCATGAGTATATATTGATATAAATTAATAACTGAGTTGATGAGGAATGGAATATTTCATAGACTCAAAGTACCTCTCCACAAAATATTTATCAGACAGATACCACTTTTGTCAAATGTTCAGAGAAAATGGTTACCCTGGAAATGGTTAACATGACCAGGGAAAAATTAAAATCATGGGCAACTGATAGGATGAAAAAGAACATAACACCACTTCTATGATATTCCTCCCAAAGATGCAAAACTGGAATCTATTCATGAGGAAAGAGACAAAATTAAATTGAAGTACATGCTACAAATTAACTGGTCTGTAATCTCAAAAGTGCTAAGGTCATGAAGATCAGGTCAAGACTGAGGAACTGTTCCAGGTGGAAGGAAATTAAAGATGTAACAACTAAATGCAACATGTGACTTTGGACTGGATCTTTTTGTTGTAAAGGAACATGAATGGGAGAACTGATGAAAGTGAATTACTTCAGAATATTTAGATGGTAGTACATATTACACTGTGGCTATATAAGGCAATGTTCTCATTTGTAGGAAACACAAGCCAAAGTATTCCAGCTGTAGTGGACATTGCAATGCATAGTCAGTCCTTAAGTGCTGGAATTCCTGCCAAGAGACAGCTCTCAGTGGTCAGTCATCAGAGGAGACTGCCTCAGCCAAAGAATGTTGCTTCATCCAAGGCTCTGTACCTTGTCCACATCCAATAAATAGCTCATTTTTACAGAGGTAGAGGCCCAGACCTCTCACCCAGCTCAGAACAAAACTGAAGGGTCATCCCATCTGTAGAACTCTCCACAAGGTAAACTGAGGCTTCCACTGAGACTGCATCACTTTACTTGTACCTCTGCCCAAACCTACTTCCTTCCCTTCCCTTTCAAAGATGAGGATTTCAATAGCATTCCCCAATAAACTTCCCGCATGCTAATCTTTGTTTCAGAGACTGCTTCCCACAGAACTCAACCTATGAGAGAGATGATATGGCATCATGTCAGCAACTTATTCTCAAATGACTCAGGAGAAAGAAAAAAAAAAAGCTTACTGTACTATACTTGAAACTCTGAGATTTGTTATATAAATATATGGAAAGAGATAAATCTGAGATTGTTTCAAATTTTTGTTTTATTTTTTAAAGATTTATTTCTTTGAGAGAGAGAGTCCATGAGCAGGGGAGGGGCAGAGGGAGAGGGAGAGAAGTGGATTCCCACTGTGCACGGAGTCCAGCGTGGGGCTTGATCTCATGACCCTGAGATCATGACCTGAGCGAAATCAAGAGTCGGATGCTCAACTGACTGAGCCACCCAGGCACCCCATGTTTCAAAATTTCAGAAGCAATACAAATTAAGCAGGGAAAACACAGGAAGAACAGAATGAAGAAAAGCAACAGAAAAAAATAACAGTAGGGGCATGGTACACTAAAGAAATGAGACTAACCAATGGACAGTATATTCAAGGTATTCGTGGAAAATGAAATAGATGAACAAAAAAGAATACATCTATTACAGCATTTATAACCAAAAAGTGATCATTGTAGAACTGTAAAATCAGTGTTAATGATTTACATTTTTGCTAATTTTTAAGAAGCCCCTTTTAAGCAGAAAAAAGCTAGGATAATGTTTTTCAAACCATAGATCTTAGTCACAAACAAATACAAAATTCTGCCAACTCACAAAATGTGCCACATCTTACATTATCACTCTTACATGTTTACCTGTTTTCTTTCATAATTCAAACATCCACATGACCTCAACTCTTTCCAACCTTAAAAACAAAAACAAAAACACCTTCTATAACCTTGCACTCAATGGACCTGTAGCATTGAAATCACTGCAAACTTGTTAGAAATGAAGAATTTTAGGTCCCACTTCAAACCTACTGAAACAGAATCTGCATTTCAATAGGAGTTCAGATGATTTTATATGTACATTAAGCTTTGTAAAGCAGGGCTCTAGTTTCCACTGTGGGATGTAGAAAGCCGCAAAGAGCTTTGCTCTCACCATTAGGATGAAACAAAGTCACACTAAATTCAAATGCATGACTTATTCTGAACCTATCAGAGAACTCAAGTCACAGAGCAAACAACAAGAGGAAGGCACCTGCAAGGACAGAGGGGACTTGCTTAGTTGTGACAGATGCAACCAGATACCATAAGAAGAATAAGCTAGAACAGTAAGGGAACAAGTGAAGGCAGAGTAAGGGCTGGGGGTACAGTGTGAAGGTACAAGGGTATGCATAAACTGGAAGAACCTGCACTTTCTTGCAGGTTCTTTGACCAGAAATCCCACCAGATGCAAAAAATATGAGAGAGAGCCCTAATAAAGTGTTCATTGTGGTGTAGACCTGGAGGAAGGGAAAAACAGTTGTGCAGGAAGAACATGAAACTCTACCTAGATCCTTTTTCAATTTGTCTTACGAGTCAAAAGCCTCAAATTGTAAGAAGAGCAAAAATACTATTACTCTTGGGGCAGGTAGGGTGACCAGCTGTCCGGTTCGCCCAAGATTGTCTCAGTCTTAGCACTGAAATTCCACATCCCAGGAAAAAGTGTTCCCTCTATCTCTTAGGCATTTTAATCTGAAAAATAGTTTTCAATCATCTTTTTTATTTCTACGAAAATTTTAATGGAACTGCAGAAAAAAAACAAAAGATTGTTGATAACTTGTAAAAATCTGTAACTTGTAAGAATGTGAATTTCTGAAAAAATGAAATAGTTAAAGCTTTATGTAAATATAATAAAACACAGAATTTCAATTAAGATATATTACAACTGGGGCGCGTGAGTGGCTCGCTCTCTGTCAAATAAATAAATAAAATCTTTTTTTTAAATATATATTACAATTGAACCGTGTTATAATGGTAAAAGCTGGTATCTTGTAGGTACTGGTTCTAAGAAAATACAGATAATATAAAAATTAAACAAATCTACAAAAAAGTTTCCATTAGTAAAGTTTAAAGGCATAATATACAACACAGTTTTCAAAAAACTTTATTTTTTTTTAAAGATTTTATTTATTTATTTGAGAGAGAGAGAGAGAAAGAGAGGGAAAACACAGAGGGAGAGTAAGAAGGAGAAGCAGACTCCCAGCTGAGCAGAGAGCCCAACATGGGACTCGATCCCAGGATCCTGGGATCATGATCCGAGCCAAAGGCAGATGTTTAACTGACTGAGCCCCCCAGGTGCCCACAACTGCTTATTAATTTAATCTTATCTTGATATACGTGAATCATTTTTTTTGGTACCATCTGAAATTGGCTTTTGAAAATTTGAATTTATATAGCATGAGAATAATGTCCCTGATGGACTAGAATTCTACAGGACTGTCTGTAAGAAATGAGTATACTAGTAACAAATATTTAACTTAAGTTCAGACTTCTGACCTATAAGAGATAATCTCAGATAAACTTAAGCTACTATCCAACATGTCCTGCCCTCCATATCCAAAGTTCCCTTTAAGAGTTAAATCCTTCCTGGGGCACCTGGGTGGCGCTGTCAGTCAAAGTGTCTGACTCTTGGTTTCAGCTCAGGTCTGATCTCAGGGTTGTGGGATCGGCCCCCACGGGGCTCTGCACTACGCGGAGTCTGCTTGAGTTTCTCTCTCCCTCTCCCTCTGCCTCCCCTCCACCCTCCTTCTCTCAAATAAACAAATCTTTAAAAAAAAAAAAAAAGGGAGTTGAATCCTTCCTTATTGATACTCCTTCAACCAACTAAAATCTGGCTTCTCCCCACAGAGATCTTATAAGATTGCTTCTGACAAAGACCTCAGTCTCTTTTATGTTTTTAAATCCAACAGACCTCTTTCTTTTTCCCCACAGTCTTCCTCTTACTTGATCTATCTAAAGTATCAAATTATTCCCTCTTTCTTGAAATACTCTCTTCTTCACTTTTCTTCTGGGATACACTATTCTTGATATTTTTCCTATCTTTGTGAACATTCCTTCTTGGCCTACTCCTAGTTCTGGTTCTTCTTCCTATTCCCCTCCAATAAACTTTGGTGTTTTTCATAGTTCTCTCCTTGATCTTCTTCTCTTTCCACTCTACTTAATCTCCCTGGCCTTAGTTGCTAAATATATGGGTAGGATTCCCAAATTTGCATCTTACCCTGGAGCTCCAGGGTTCATACAGCCAGTTAACTATTGGGTATCTTTATATATTGTTATCTCACAAATACCCAACACCAAAGAAGCTAAAAATGAACGCAACTTCTCCGTTCCAAAATCTGCTTGGGACCCTGCCTGGCCCCTTCCATTATAAAGAATTATCACTATCTTGTCAATGGCTCAAACCAGAAATCTGAGGATCATCTTTGGTTCACCTTTTTATTTCATAACGCTGTCATCAAATACCTATTCTATTGTTCAGTTAAATGTTTTATTATTTAACTCCTAAATAAACTCTCTTGAATATGTCTACCTCTTTCCAACCTTATTTCCACTAGCCTAGTTCAGGTCTCTATTATCTTTCTTTGATTTCTGCAAAGTTCTCCTAACTAATTGCCTCACTTCTACCTCTAGTCTAATCCCCCTACTATCCCTTCTTTGTGCTATATGCAGAGTGATCTTTCTAAACTGCAAATACGATGGCATTATTCATGATAGTTTACCTCCACCACCCTGTGCACACACCCCTGGATCCACCTACCTCTAACTGAGTTCTAGATTTCAACTTGAATGTTATTTTCTGTAAGGTAATGTCATCCCCTCTGCATTTTCCAGCTCCCCAGTCATCCCTCCAATGCACTTCAATGCACTGTAAACCCTATCACAGCACTTAACACAATGCATTATAATTTCAAGCTAAACTATCTCCTATCTTCTCTAAAACATAAACTTCATAATTTTAAGAATCCTATCAAGTGCCTCAACAGTGTCTGGGAAGTACACAGTAGGACCTCAAATTGTTAAATAAAAAAAATTTTAATAAAATGTCAAGCACTAAAATGGTGAAAATTGGCATGAATTTCTCTAAAATTTTACCTGGAGGTTTTATAACTAGTACTAGTTACTCAATCAAAAATAACATAAATGATTGCAAAGTTGTATAATTAGGTTCCACAGTTATGAAGCAAGTGGAAGACATCTCTCTGGCATTTAAGGGAGTTATACTGATTTCATAGGATTTTTTAGAAGAGGAAACTTAGTATATATTATTTTTAAATGCACTACAGAGCTGGTAGAGATCTTAGAGATTATATAATTAAACCTATGTTACAGTTATGAGAGAACAAGTCTAAAAAAAATAAGTGACTTATAAGCCCAAGGTGTTCCTTCCATTACAGAAAATGGACTAGTAGAATTAAGATATATATAAAATACAGTGTAGTGAAGCAAAAATTTCCTGCCCCCTTCTATCCTTTTAGCTAGACTAAGAATCAAATTGACACGAGGCATATTAGCAGAAGAAAATAAAATTTAACTTTATTATGTATGGGGAATCCACAGAGATGTGGTGGTTCAGTTGATTAAACAACTGTCTTTGGCTCAGGTCATGATCCCAGGGTCCTGGGATGGAGCCCCATGGCGGGCTCCCTGCTCAGCAGGGAGCCTGCTTCTCCCTCTCCCTCTGCCTGCCACTCCCCCTGCTTGTGCTCTCTCTCCCTCTCTCCCTCTCTGTCAAATAAATAAATAAAATCTTTAAAACTTAAAAAAAAAAAAAGAAATTCCAAAGACAGGCAAAATGACGTATACATGTCATTCAGAACTAAGAAAAAAAGGGTAGGGGTCTGGGACTTCAAAGGGAAGGAATGCAATTTGCAAAAAGATAAAAAAGAGTAAATGTTTGGTAAACAAATGTTTGCTGGGCCACTCAGAAACAATGGGACACAGGAGACTTAGAGCCAACAGGCCTTGCCAGGTTCCTCCGTCTACAATACCTAGCTTATATCATAATGTAGTTCTCTACGGTGATAGCTCTCTTCCTGGAGCAGGTCCTCTATCTAAATTTTTTTAGGCAGCTGTGGGGGAGGTAAAGAGCCTTTCCTAAATCTGCTGGGTTTTAATTGTTTTTAACTTAAAAATAATCTTCATGCCAAAGTGGGGCAGCCTGCCCTTGGCCTCTATAACACTAACACATACACACACACACACACAAATACACACACACTTCATGTTATTAAAACAATTCGTTTCTTTTATACTACATACTATAATTAATGTATAATTAATTTCAATAAATAAGTTACAAATAAGTGTAAGGGTCAGCAAACTATGGCCTGCAGGTCAAATCCAGCCAGTTTTTTATATAGTCATTAAGCTAAAAATTATTTTACATTTTTAAATAGTTTGAAGAACAGCCCTCAACTACTATTATCAAACACGGAATGGCTATGGAAATTAGCTGTGGCCATGATAATATTTCTTAAGGAATTCAACCCAAAACAGCATTTAAATGTGAAATATTAAACAGTAGTCATTGGAAGACAACTAAAGTTGTTTGAATCACAAGTAATGTCAAGTTGTTTTATATCCTTCCCTTACTATTAAAAGTTAAAACAAGAGGCAGGACCTTCATTTCCACACAAATATGTAGCAGTTTCATTTTCCTAGCTCAAACCACAATTCCAGCAGCATTCTTCAAACCTCAATGCAAGATCTGTATTTCAAAATCCATTTAACTGTGCAGTTGAGGAACTTCTACCTACCACAAATTGGAAGGGATTAATCTACAATGTAATATGTGAAAAGACAAATATCAGGAGAAAAATCTAATAGAATTCTAAAAAATGTCTTCTAAGCAATCAATATGTTCAATTTAAAATCATAAGCTTACAGACTGATGCCAATATTTGGAGGTACCTAACCATGTAAAAAGACATTTTCAAAGATGAAATATATAAAATCCCATTATAGACTGGCATTAACACATAATATCTACAATTAATTTTGACAATAAGGAACACTAATATTGAACCCTAATTAAGCTAAATGTTATCCTCCAAAAAGAATTCCATCTTCCTCATTAGAAGACCTGTATTTAAAAAAAAAAAAATTGTACTGAAGTATTTTATTACATTTTTAATTTTGCCAATTAAAAATATCTGGAAATCTGTTTTCTCTCTTACACAAATACTATATAATATCCTCAATTTTGCCTTTTGGTCTACAGTACCTAAAATATTTACAATCTGGCCCTTTAAAAAAAGTTTGCCAACGTCTGTTCTGTAAAGAAGCTAAATTGCTTTTTAATTTCTAAAAGACTAATACTGAAATTAAGACTAAGTAGTGTTTTCAGTAATTCTCTATTCAACCTATTCAAATATGTCCCCCCACCAAAGAGATGTTTCCAAGGTCACCAGTAACCTCCTTGTAAACAAATTCTATCTTACCAGCCCTCTCAGCAACATACATCATAGCAGATCATTTCCTCATTCTTGGCTTCAAAACTCTTTGCTTTTCCTATTTCACTGGATGCCCCTCCTCACAGTCTTCTTTGCTGGCTCCTACTCTTTTGACTTTGAAACTCTGGAGCTTCACAGTCTCAATCATGGGCTTTTTCCTCTTCTCTATCTAAAGGTCAGCAAACAGTTTCTGTAAAGAGACGGTCTAAATATTTTAGGCTTCGAGGGCCATTATGGTCTCTATCACAACTACTCAACTCTGCCATTCTAGCACAGAAGCAGCCATAGACAATACGTAAATGAATGAGTGTGGCTCTACTGCAATAAACTTCATTTACAAGCAGAAGTGGCAGCTAGATTTGCCTGTGGCCCGTAGTTTTCCCATCCCTGATCTAGACTCTCACCTTGGTGCCCTACTCTCCCCCATGACTAAGTAGCATCTACATACAACTGTTGACCCCCACACTTACATATGCAGTCTCAATTTCCCCTATGAATTCCAGATTTATGTGAACACACACACACACACACACACACATCCCTAATCTATTTTCCCCCCAGTCTTCTCCCAGGCAGTTAATAGCACCACCTTTCACTCAATTACTATAGTCAGAAACCTGAGTCATCCCTTACTATTTCCTTTCCCTTAATTACCTGTCCCTTTCTAACTCATCAGCAGTCCTATCAGTTCACTCTCAAATATACATCTGGAATCCATCTCCTTCTCTTCATCTCCATGGCCGCCTAGTCTAAGCCCTCAACATTGCTAGCCTAACCTACTGCCAACACTTTCCTAAGGGGTCTCCTAGCTTATGCATTTGCACCCTCCAGTTTGTTCTCTAAAAGCAACCAAGTACTCTTCAAATTCCATTACTTCACTCTCATGTTTCAACCCAGGAACGGACTTCATACAGTTTACCTAGAAAGGCCCTGACTAATCTTGCTTTCTGCCTACCTGCCTATCTCATCTCATTCCGTGCTCCCCTTTGTTTTTAAGTTGCACTCATGTTTGCCTTCTGTCAATTCTGACACTGTGTGAAGTCTCTTCCTAACTCAGGATCTTGGTATTTGCTTTTCCTTCTCCTCAGAATGCTCTTCCTCCAACTCTCTGAATGACTGGCTTCTTCAATCCTTTATTTTCAGCTTAAATATCACCTACAAAAAGGCCTTCCCAGATCACCTTATCTAAAGAAAGTGTCATTCTGTTTATTCACCTAATAGCACACACTATGAACAATTATCTTGCTTATTTACTTTATTGTTCATATCTTTCCTTTCTCAAAATGGTAAACTTTATGAGAGTATTTTGCCAAATTAATTCTCTGATATACCCCCAACACCTAGTACAACATCTATTATATGGTATGTACAGTAACAAATATTTGCTAAATAAATAAATTTTCAAAGCTGGAAAGCTTTCCTATGAATAGTGTGTTACATATTTTAAAATAAAAATCCAACAACTCATTAAAAAAATTTAAGGAAAATTAAAATTAAAATTAGAAATTTATGGCGGGGGGGCGCCTGGGTGGCTCAATTGGTTGAGCATCTGCCTTCAGCTCAGGTCATGATCCCAGGGTCCTGGGATTGAGCTCCACCTCAGGCTCTCTGTTCAGCAGGGAGCCTGCTTTTCCCTCTCCCTCTGCTGCTCCCCCTGCTTATGCTCTCTCTCTTTCTCTCTCTCTCTCTCTCATTCTGCCGAATAAATAAAATCTTTTTTTAAAAAACAGAAATTTATGTCAGAAGTCCCAAATACTAGTTTTCTGACTCTTCAAAAATTCTCACATATAAACATTTTAAGAGGTTTATAAACTTTTTTTGCATATTGATTTTACTTTGGCTTCTCTTATTTTTATTTTTTATTATTATTATTTTTTAAGATTTTATTTATTTTTTAGAGAGCGAGCAAGAGAGAAACAGCATGAGAGGGGAGAGGGTCAGAGGGAGAAGCAGGCTCCCCGCTGAGCCGGGAGGGAGCCCGATGTGGGACTCAATCCCAGGACCCTGGGATCATGACCTGAGCCGAAGGCAGACGCTTAACCATCTGAGCCACCCAGGCGCCCTGGCTTCTCTTATTTTTAAAGTAACAATGCCGGGCGCCTGGGTGGCTCAGTTGGTTAAGCGACTGCCTTCGGCTCAGGTCATGATCCCGGAGTCCCGGGATCGAGTCCCGCATCGGGCTCCCGGCTCAGCAGGGGGTCTGCTTCTCCCTCTGCCCTCTTCCCTCTTCCCTCTCGTGCTCTCTGTCTCTCATTCTCTCTCTCAAATAAATAAATAAAATCTTAAAAAAATAAATAAATAAAAATAAAGTAACAATGCCATATTTGCTTTTCTATTTAATGTTATATATAGTACAAATATACAGAAGTTAGACTAAGGTATTTTAACCAGCACATGAGACTGTTTTGAGCATTTGAGGTGCTACTTTTTTTCCCCAATGTGTGTTAAAAATCCCAAGTCTGAGTACCCAGAAAGGTGCAAGAAAAAAACTAAATTAAAAACTGCTCTGCCACACAGGTTGTAGGATCTTGGGCAAGCAACTCTGAGCCTCAGTTCTTAGTCTATAGAAAAAAAATAATAATTCCTTCTCTCTCTGAGAGAAATAAAATAATTACCTGAAAATTCACTTAGCTTAGTATGTCTGGCACATAGCAAATACTCCATAATTGCTAATAAATGGTAGTAAAGGTGACGTTAGCAACAGCAATAGTGGTAGTAATAGGATGTCTTCTATAAAATATAAGAACCCTTATACAATAGAAATTCAGAAGTTGTGTTACAAAATACTAGACTGTTTTTAAAATTATGAATGTTTCTAATAACACAGTGTACTAAATAATCTACCCTAAAACTCAGAAAGAAAACAGAAAATGTAAACCAAGTAAGAGCACATTCTAATTTAAATTTCCCTGAAACTGGGGTGCCTGGGTGGCTCAGTCATTAAGCGTCTGCCTTCGGCTCAGGTCATGGTCTCGGGGTCCTGGGATCGAGCCCCGCATTGGGCTCCCTGCTCTGCAGGAAGCCTGCTTCTCCCTCTCCCACTCCCCCTGCTTGTGTTTCCTCTCTCGCTGTCTCTCTCTCTCTGTTGGAAAAAAAAAAAATTTCCCTGAAACTTTAAAAACAGTAAATGTCTCAGTTTAGTTAACTTAAACTGTGCTTAAAACAATAATTCTTTCAACAGTCATATCCAGCCAGATGTTAGCAAAAAATACTCACAAGATCTTCAGTGTAAGATCTGAGGAGTCAAAAGAACAATAACAATGTAATAAATACAATTGGTTAGCAAGAGAACAGTGGTCTAATGACCTTTAAGTGTCTATCAGGAGTAAACCCCATTGGGAAACACAGGGGGATGAAAAAAAGAGAGGATGAAAGAGAAAGAAAAAAAAATAAAAAACACTATGGAAGAGTGACAAAGAGTAGACATTAGAAACAATAACAGAGATATCAAGAAGGAGACCTCCTTTCATAGTAGAAAAGAGTTTAAAAGAACCACAAGGGATGAATGAGAACAGAATTATCTGAGGGCACCAGGGAGCGGGAGGAGGGGTTTATAAGCCCCACACATTCACTACCACTAGGACAGTCTAAGAAACATGCCAACTGAAATGGTACAGTGTTCTGGAGGCATTTGGTGTGATAACTAGTATGTCTACAAATAGAAGTAGCCCCAAAGAAAAGTATTAAAATATAGTATATAAAGATACTGGCATCTGGTAGAAGCTAAATTGTGCTCATTATACTTTTACTAAGGTAGAGAAAAATGCAATACGTTCAAATATGCCACTACCAACAGCCATCAAAGTAGAGCTTAAGGGAAATGACGTCTTGTTACTTGTAATGTCCTTTGCCTAGAAGAGTCTCTCATTTACCAGGTGATTTAGGACAACTAAGTTATTATATTTTAACATACAACTACTTTGTTCTTATGTGGTTGTTTTCATTAACTTAAAACAGATATAAACCTATGAGTCAAAGATAAGGCTAGAGTCCTATAAATCTACATACTAATTAATTCAGCTGAATTGAGCAAGATGTTAATAAAATCTGCACTCAGGGATTTAGCCCCTATTTGTTCCAGTTAGCTTTACACTATGATATGCCAAAGAAAACCAGACCAGAGTGTGGTTATGCAAACTCATCATTATTTTTAGAAAACCTGAAACAGAGATGCCTGGGTGGCTCAGTCATTTAAGTGTCTGCCTTTGGCTCAGGTCATGATCTTGGGGTCCTGGGATGGAGTCCCACATCAGGCTCCTTGCTTGGTGGGGAGCCTGCTTCTCCCTCTGCCTGCTGCTCCCCCTACTTGTGCGTGCACTCACTCACTCTTTCTTTCTCTCTTTCTGATAAATAAATAAATAAATAAATAAATAAATAAATAAATAAATAAAATAAATCTTAAAAAAAAAAAAAAAAACCTGAGGGGCGCCTGGGTGGCTCAGTCGGTTAAGCGACTGCCTTCGGCTCAGGTCATGATCCTGGAGTCCCGGGATCGAGTCCCGCATCGGGCTCCCTGCTCGGCGGGGAGTCTGCTTCTCCCTCTGACCCTCCTCCCTCTCATGCTCTCTGTCTCTCATTCTCTCTCTCTCAAATAAATAAATAAAATCTTTAAAAAAAAAAAAAAAAAACCTGAAACAATCTTCACTAATAACGGTTCAATATTAGTCATCTCAACACGCAAGATCATCCATTATCTTTAGTTCTACCTAACTTTCTGGATGAGCCTATAAATTGCAGACCTATTATTTCAATTTTCCTATAGACAGATTTGTTCATAAAAATCTGCTTCTCATAATTGCTATAAAAAGTAAGCACTAAGTGACTACTGAGGTGGACAACACCAAATTAATTGCTGGTGAATGAAACTGAAGCAGTGTTGAACTTTTCTGAAGCCGGATTTTCTAAGCGTGTAATATTTAGAACTTAGTCAAGAACTTAGAAGTGAAGAAGCAACACAATCAAGGAAACCAGTTATCACAGCACTCATTTATTTGATAGAGAAGTGAGGAATCTGATAGGGAGGACCGGTCTCTGTCTTTATCCAGAGACAAATAAATGAAAATAAAGCAATAAGATTGAAGTACAGAGAATATACTGATAATAGCAAGTATCAATGGATGAGAGAAGAGAAGGAGATAAGGCAGAGGACTGAAGAAGACATAGCCTTATAGCATTTCATATAAAGCAACGGCTCTCCACCAGGGCAATTTTGCTATACTCCTCCCCTTACCCCCAACCCAGAGTCTCCTCCAAGGAACATTTGGCAATGTCTGGAGACATGACTGGTTACACACTGAGGGTGAATAGGTGGGAGGGCACTATTGGCATTTAGTGGATAGAGGACAGGGATGTTGCTAAATATCCTGTGTGGAGGACTGCCCCCGCAACAAAGAATTATCCAGCCCAAAATGTCAATATTGCTAAGGTTGAGAAATCTTGATACAGAAAAGGGAGTCCTAAACATCTCAAATATAAAAGGAATCACTGTACTAGCACTCAGTACAAGAACGAATGTTCAAAAGTCTTAAACACCTAGTATGTTAATGGTATGCATTAACAGAGAAAGAGATTCTAACAGAAATGATTTTTTAACATACTGATATAAAGGAATAAACTACAATTATTAGGTATGGTTATCTACATGGAATGCTCCTAATTTCCCTTCCTTGAATCAACACTGGTCTTAGTGATTTCCTTAACCAACAGCATGCACCAGAAATGACATTCTGGGAATTCCAAGACTAGGTCATAACAAGTCTGTGGGAGGCTAAAGAATGGCCCCCAAATATGCCCATATCCTAATCCTCTAACTTGTGAATACCTTATTTTACATGGCAGAAGAGATTTTGCAGGTGTCACTAAATTAAGGATTTTGAAAGAGATTATCCTGGGTTATCCAGGTGGACCCTAAATGTAATCATGTGAGGTGGATGCAAAAAGGTAAATGAAGGAGAGGATGATGTGACAACCAAGGTGGAAATCAGAATGATGTGGCCAGGAACCAAGGACTGCTGCAAGCTGGAAGAGACAAGGAACAGATTCTCCCCCGGAGCCTCCAGAAGGACTGAGTCTTGCTGACACTTTTATTTTGGCCCCTTAAGTCTCATTCTGGACTTCAGACCTCTAGGACTCTAAGACAATAAATCTGTGTTGTTTTAAGCCACGGAATTTGTGGTAACTTGTTATAGCAGCAACAGAAAACTAATACAAAATCTTACAGCTTCTACGTAGCCCTCTTGGAACTTTTTCTCTGTGAGTCCTGACCCATCTAAGTACTACAGTCATCTCAAGAATGTGCTAGTGGGGTCAGGTGCATTTACTCTGGTCAACCATTCCAGATGAACCCAGCTTCTGGCCACCTCCACCAAAGTACCAGACGTGTGAGTAAAAACATCTGGGACCCTGTGACCAGCACATCTGCCAGCTGAAATTTATGAAGTGACCTCCACAGGTACCACATGAAACAGTAAGAATCATCCAGCCAAGCCCTGCCTATATTCCTGATCCACAAAATCATGAAATGTAATAGAACAGTTGTTGTTTTAAGTCACACATGACTTTGAATATCAAGGTATACATGAGTGACGATCAGAGATTGTCAAATAGTACATATCCATTTTATAATGGAAGGAAAAAATCCTATTTGTGTTAGCTATTTTCTGCTGGCAGTAATCCCTAGTAATAAGACTACTCCACTATGCCAGTAACTCTAAAATATTCAGAATTAAGTTTGTTGGAATATACTGCTATAATTAGGTTCTTTCCATATTGGTAAAATAACTGATTGTAGCAAAGCTTCATTTAACTTATGTGGGCCCAATGATACAGAAGCTCTCAGCTTAAAAAAAAAAAAAGCGCGCAGCTTATTAGAGATCTCTTATTCTTCCTGACTCGATTCACACTTCATATCCTCATCCTGGTTCTTCCTCTCTCTCTTGCTGGGTCTAGTGTGAGTTACACTTTATTCCTCTTTTACTATTTCAACCAAGGCCCTGAAATATCTGTATTCACATATCTTAATTTGGAATATGAAATGTTTTTCTTGCTCTCTTTTTATTCTCTTTGAGCAAAAGCCACAATTTTCTCCAATTCATCCCAGAAACCAATAGCTTAACTGAGTTGCTACTTTCTCACATTACCATGGGCTGAGAAAAATGAGGATACTCTTGTTAGAGAGTCCAAGATCCCTACTGAATCAGAACTCCATGAAAAGTCTTGTCTTTAAGTATTCTCAGTATCCACTTTAATATCCGATTTTAATCTTCCAGCCTTTCATTTTGCCAAAGGCCTCTTGTTGTATATGGCAAGTTTTCAAAATGAAACATCCTGCCTTAAATAAATAATCACAAAAGGTGAAAATTACAAGTTTAGAATTATATGGTGTATCTATACAGATGTAGATAAATGGCAAAAAAAAAAAAAGCAATTTAAAATGTACACAATTACCACTTTCACAGAGAAACAGAAAAAAATGCAAGCTGATTAAGATCTAACATTAATAGAAAAACTACTCTGTTCACCTCCATACATTTCTTATCTACTATATGTAAAAGAAATCTCATTTTAAAAATACCTAGAGTACACATTTAACCAAAATATTCCCTCAGAACCTCCCTTTTTCAAATCATATCCTTCATTGTGCCTCCCCCAAAGCCAGCTATTATCTCTCTGTGTAATTCTCCAATAAACATTAATTTTAATACTTTTAAGTAAGTGTGGAAGGTAGACTCCAACATGGCCCCCAATGATTTCTACCTCCTGGTATTTGCACCCTGTAAGGTACCCTCCTGCTATGTACCAGGACAAAAGAAATGGACTACGGCTCTTCTAAGATTGGGTTATAACATATGTGGCTTCCAGCTTAGGCTCTCACTCTCTCCTATCACTCATTCTGGGGGAAGCCAGCTACCATGTTGAGAACACTTAGGCAGCCATGGAGAGAGACCCACATGGCAAGAAACAAGACTTCCAGCCAACAACCATGTGAGTGAGCCTTCTTGAAAATGAACCCTCCAGCCCCAGGCTAGATCTCAGCTGATGCAGCCCCAGCTAAAAGCTTGATTCAAACGACTCTGTGAAATACCCTGAGTCAGAAACATCCTATTAAGCCTGTACAAGATTCCTAATCCCCAGAAACTGAAATAAAACATGTTTGTTTTAAGCCACTATGTTTTAGGGTAATTTGTTATACAGCAATGTACAACTAATACAATAAGCATTGCCTATTCTTCAAAAACCAAACTCATGTTTTAAAAGTAAAAAAAAAAATTATAAATAGAAATAGTAATTGCAAAAATTGGGAGAAAATTTTGTTTTTAAAATCTTGGCTAAAATTGAAAGGCAACTGTAATGTCAGTTTGCCAGTTCTACTTAAAAAAAAAATGAGCCAACAAAGTACTATCAGGAAAATATGGACTGTTTGTGGAAGAACAGAGATCAGGTTGAGTAGGTACACTGGGAACACAACATCAACTTTTTTAAAATTGGGAAGGAAATCATTTTGTAATTTAAAAATCACAATCTCCTATTTAACTACAATAAGACATCCCACAAAGCTTGCCTTATCTATTTAGAATCTTGTCACAGCTTTACCTTGTCACAGACCATATCACATGCCTACTTTGATAAACACATAAGAAAGATAAGGGCAAATGTACCAAATTTCAACTAGATTTCACAGGCATATCAAAGCATAGATTTTTTTCCTGTGATGTTTCCACACCAAATCCAAAACACTTCTTTCACTCATACAAGCACACTTTCCAAGAATACGTAAGATTTCCTATAATACGAAACAGTCCTTTTAACATAACTTACTTAATGTGAAAATGCATTTAGTACCCATATATTTAGTACATGAGTTGGGTATTTAAAAATATCCAAAAAGCAACAATAAAAGAAAAACATTGGAGCTTTTCATTTATCTGATTGGGGGGAAAATGATTTCAGTGATCTCCATAGGAACTGTATGTACTGATATTGAACCCAACAAGGAACACGAAGACTGTACTAAAAGTTAAAGCAGCAGCATCAGTAAGTATCTTTTGAGTCAACGGGCAATAATTTAGTCATCAATACTGGCAAAAATAGTTGATTTAAACTCTCAAGTTCTTTAGCTTATGAATAGGAGATAAGCATTTGACTACCACATTGTTTCCTACTATATTTTCGCCAGTTTATCTTGAATAAAGAAGACAAATTACTAACTTCTCTCTCATATAACTTACACACTTATTAAGTTTAATTGATGCTAACTGATCTCCACTGACTGAAGTTAATAGGTCCTTTCCAAAATATTTAAAACCATGTCAAGGGGCGCCTGGGTGGTTCAGTCAGTGAAGCGAATGCCTTCAGCTCAGGTCATGATCCCAGGGTCCTGGGATAGAGCCCTGCATTGGGCTCCCTGCTCAGCAGGGAGCCTGCTTCTCCCTCTCCCTCTCCCCCTGCTTGTGTTCCCTCTCTTGCTGTGTCTCTCTCTGTCAAATAAATAAATAAAATCTAAAAAAAAAAACCATGTCAAATTTAAAATTATCTTCAGTGGAAAATGCAGCCTCTCTACTGCAATACTCCTGCCATGTGCTAAAACAATAAGGTATGAGATAAAATTTATCCAGTTGTATCACAGGATGTGCTTTTCAAGAACTGTCATAAAATTATATTAATAGGGCCCTGCAAACTTGTAACAATGTTAATGCAGAAGAATTTCCAAGAAATTACTTAGACAAGGCCTAATGTATGTTCAAATAGTGTTGTCCATGGAGAAAACATTTCTAAAATTAATGTTACAGCATATATGACTGGCTATATTGTTTTCCCAGGAGCACATTTTCAGAACTGAGTATTTTAAAACCACAAAGTGAGTACAAACATACCTTACAAATATGATTATTGCTTCATATAACAGCATGATTACACACTTAATAACTGAACTGATTATGATGCTACATTTTTCCTTAAAAGCATTGTGCACAGACAATATCTGGAATATCCAGTACTATAAATTGGTCCACGATTCCCTGAACATAGAAAAAAAAAAAGCAGTGCAAAGAAAGGCAAAGCTAAGAAAAAGTTTCCGGAGAAGCAGTATAGATAAGTCACGCTTACATGACCTTCCTTCATTCCTGTACATAGGCCAAAGAAACACTTTCAAGTGCCTCTGGCGAATCAAATGCCACGTTCCAATCAATGCACTCTAAACTTAGGAATCTATGGGATGTTTATGTACCTATCAACTTTGGGGAGGGAGGTAAACTTTTTAAAAAATACCAAACACATTGGAATGTAATATAAAATAGCAATGTATCTTGTCTGTTTTATGTATTTTGTCGGTACTACTGTATTTAAACGCAAAAATATTTTAAGGTGGAATTAATCACTTACTCCTTTCATCCTCTTGATTTTCTGAATTCTTAGCTTTTTCACCTGCACTCAAATTCAGACCTACAGCATTCTGCACTGGTTTTAAAAATATCCTATTTTAACATGTTAGCTTAAAAATAGCCTTGCTTTCACCGCTCCACATTACTTTAAAGCAGAAGTCTGCTTTTCATAGTGGAGCCAGATTCCCAGAAAAATACCTTCTTAATTACTTCATTCTTTCCACCTCTGGGGAAACAACAAAAACTGGAGTTTAACTTGTGCAGCGCCGAACCTACAGGGGCTTGCAAGTTATGTATCTGCTGCTGCTGGTTTGATCCATTCTTTCCATTTCCCAGGAAAATGTTTCCTTTGGCTGCTTAATTTAATACAACTCCATGTGTGTGCAAACACACGGCTGAGAGCATCTCCGCCTTAGGAAGCAACACCCTTCTTTTGGACACCCGTACATCTCGGTTTGATAACCTTTCCAGAAAGTTTCTTCCTGCATCTCGGGTTCGCGGCACTTTTCAAGCAGGCAAGGCACGCCACCTCCGTGGCCGCTCGTTCACAAGAAAGCAGCAAGGGCTTAGGGGGACAGGAGGGTTGGGGAGGGGGGGCACACAACAAATCAAAGCACAATCAAAACAGTATCGGTTGACAGTCTGGGCTGAAGCTCGGCTTCTAAGGCTGGGGAGGAACCAGCCAAGCGTCGGTCCGGGCTGCTGGCTCGATCCGCGCCTGTCCTACCTGCCCTGGGGACACTCAGGAGGCGCGGAAGGTCCCCCCGCACACACACACCAATCCCCGCCCCCGGGCCGGACGTCCCAGGCGCGAGGCCAGGCGGGCGAGGGGAGCCGGCGGCAGGGGTCCCGGGCCGAGGGGCGGGAGGGCTCCCGGGCGCCGACGGGGGTGGGGGCTCCGGGCCCCCAGGCTCGCCCCTCACGACCCCTTACCTTGGGCGATGGCGATGGACTCGAAGCGGTGCAGCTCCTTGAGCAGGCAGCTCCTCTCGGTGGAGTGCAGGCTGTAGATGAAGTCGCGCGCGCCCTGCGCCGTGTTCAGCGCCTCCATGGGCTCCTTCTTGGGGTGGGTGCCCAGCCCTCGGAAGCCGCCGGGGGCCGCGAGCGCCAGCAGCCCCCGCCCGCAGCAGCACCAGGACGGCGGGCGGGGCGCGGCGGCGGCGGCGGCGGCGGCGGCGGCGACCGCGACCGGGCCCGGCCTCAGGCTGCGCGCGGTCCGGCTCCTCAGCAGCGGCAACAGCCGGGACATGGCGGGCTGAGGAGCGGGGACCCCCGCGGCAGTCCGGGAGGGCGATTTCTGGCAAGGCAGGGGGAAGAGGGAGGTAGGCTCAGCCGGACCCCGCCCCAATGTCCTCCCGACTGGCGGCAGAGGCGCCGGGCACCATGCACTCCCCGGGCCCGCGCGTCGATCGCCTCCTTTTCTGTCCCCCTTCCCTTCCGAAAGGCCCGCGGCGGCTCCGGTCCCTCCAACGAGAAAAACTTTCTGTGAGGCTGCGGGCCGGGAGAGGGCGGGTGGGCGGTGCGGGCGGGCGCCTCCCGGCTGAGGAGGGGCGGCGCGGGCGGGCGGGCGGCTAGGGTTGTCTCCGTCAGTTTGATCTTCCAGAGGGATGAGTCAGCCACGCACCGCCCTCCTTCGGCACCGCCCTCCGCTCCTGCCGGCTTTCCCACCCTCCTGCCTGCCCTCGTCGGCGCTCCGTAGGGCTCCCGCGCCCTCAAAGCGGACGCGCTCCAGGCCACAGCCGCCGCCGCTACCCCTAGCGGCCGTAGAGGGGCTAACAGGGCGGGGCGAAGTGCCGGGGCGGGGCCGCGCAAGCGCAGTCCGCGAGCTCCCCGGCCGTGCTCCCGGCAGACTTGGGAGCGTGCACAGGAGTCCCCACCCCCTCCGGTGCGCGATGGTGGAGGAGCAGACGGCGCGTATCCCAGTGCTGGCGCCACCTTTAAGTCCAACGCAGGGAACGGGGAAAAACAGCTCTGGATTTCTTGCTCGGCGGTAGTGCCGCTACCACCGCTGCGCCCTAGCGCCAGGCCTAAACCTGGAGCTTGTTCCGAGCGGTGCTCCAGCGTGCGGCGCCCCCTCGCCCGGCACCGGCCTCACCACCGCTCGGAACCTCACGGCGGAGCGGCGGGGGGGCGGGTCCTGCTCAGGCTTTTGGGGATTGAAGCGCCCACCGTGGCTTCGGCCAGGCCCTCCGGTCTTTGAGGCACCTGCCCTGGGAGCTCCAAAGGGAGGGCGAGGCCAGGGGTTTGAGACTGAGGCCTTGACACCAAAAGTCCGCTTCCTCGTTCTGATGCCAGCAGGTTGCAGACCGTTAATGCTGGAGCAAGAATATCACAGACCTTTTCGGGCTGTTTGCCAAGGTTTGTTTTTAGTTTTTGTTTTTCTCTTTGCCAAGGAGAAAAGAATTTTGCGATTCTGCACTGTTTCCACGTGTCCAGATCCTAGACCTCTTTCAGGGCCAAGCTCGACGGTCTCCTACTCCAACCTTTCCTTTATCTCCTCCTAAGGAAGATCTCCCCTTTATCTGAACCTAATGACACTTAGGCTTCCTGCCTTAGAGAGTAGATCCACTTAGAGAGTAAATCTGCTCAAGCGCAATCAAGATCGAAATCTTACCCAAGGGTCTTATCCGCGGCTGCACCAGCCCAAGACCTGGTATGTGGGAAATGCGCTATAATCATGGAAGTGCAATATATAAATGTGAGTCGGGGGAGGAATGTTACCACTAAATCATTCTATTGCTCTAACTCAGCGGTTCTCAAAGTGTGGTTCCCGGACAGCAGAGCTTGTTAAGCATGAAAATTGGCCTACTCTGCTCTAGACCCCTTGAATCAGAAACTGGAGTTTGGGCCCACTCATCTGTGTTTTAACAAGCCCTCAAGTTAATACTGATGCACACAAAAGTGTGAGAACCACTGCTCTAACTTAACCATGAAAAGCATTTTTAAAAAAATTTCAAGGCAGCCTCTTTGTGTAATAATGGCAATTAAGAATGTGCTCTGTGAGGGGTGCCTGGCTGGCTCAGAAGAGCATGTGACTCCTGATCTTGGGGTGGTGAGCTGAAGCCCCAACTTGGGTGTAGAGACTATTTAAAAAAAATGTGCTCTGTGGTAAATGAAGTTGGGTGTAAAGACTTGTGTCTTTCTTGTTTTTGAAACCCTCTACATCCCCAGAGTAGAATCCTCTGCAGAGTTATTTTAGTCTCAAATTCGTCTCTCCTATATCTCTTACCCGCAAGGGATTCTGACTCATTGAGCTTGGGGCAGGGCCTGGGAAGTGAGGTTTGGAAAAGCTATTCACTAAGAACCCATTCCTAACAGTCTTTAGGACACCAGTTTTGTGGATGGACTCCAGAAACAGATGGCTGACAGTTTGACAACTGGCTCAACCATTTTCTAAGTGTGTTAGTGGTAGATTATTAGAATAGTGGTTCCAATGAATCATGACTTATCGTATCCATTCCTTTGTGTAGACCTGTCCCACATTGACTGTGGGCTTGGCTGTGTGACCTGCTTTAGCTGATAAGTGGGACATCACAACCCTGATCTAAGTGCTTGCTCGTTGGGACTTGTTGTAATGTGTTTGCTGGATGATTTATGATTATTCAAGTCTGCTATAGAAAATAAGAATCTAAAATGTAGACATAATTTTTTTTTTAAAGATTTTATTTATTTATTTGAAAGATAGAGACACAGCAAGAGAGGGAACACAAGCAGGGGGAGTGGGAGAGGGAGAAGCAGGCTTCCCGCCGAGCAGGGAGCCCGATGTGGGGCTCGATCCCAGGACCCTGAGATCATGACCTGAGCCGAAGGTAGACGCTCAACCAACTGAGCCACCCAGGCGCCCCGTAGACATAATTTGCTTATGAGACATTAAACCTGGGATAAATGGATACGTGTTGATCTTAGATAAAAAGGATGGAACAAATGAAAGTGCTACTTTAGATAGAAAGAGATAGACCAAGTGAACTTTAAATATTAGTAAGGTAGAGATTATACTACCTCTAGACACAACTATGTCATCCCTATATTGACCACCTACTAGTGACACGCATTATAGTCTCATTGTGGCCTCGTGTAGTCTGTACAAGAAAAGCAGATAAACCCCAAGAGACACACTTGCTCCTT
This sequence comes from Mirounga angustirostris, assembly GCF_029215605.1. Classification (NCBI taxonomy): domain Eukaryota; kingdom Metazoa; phylum Chordata; class Mammalia; order Carnivora; family Phocidae; genus Mirounga; species Mirounga angustirostris. Next base: position 16,218,449 of record NW_026991712.1, on the reverse strand, counting down.
CATCTCTGACAGAACAGATATGTGTTGGTTCCAGGCCCTCCTCTCTTACTTTCCTCTGTGGTCCTTCACAGCAGGGAGGTTAAGACATATGAACATTGCATAAAACAAAATTCAGATACTGTGGTCTTCCACCTTGCTGTCCTAAGCTGGTTTATCTATCCATCTCTTTCCCCTTGCTAGGCAGCTCATTGTTAGAGTCTCTTATAAGATGTCAATCAGATGTCAGCTAACTGCAGCTACTGGCTGGATGCCCAAGATGGCACATTCATGTGGCTGAGGATTGATGAGGATTGACACTAATGTGGCTGAGGATTGATGCTGGCTAGTGGCTAGCTGCATGCTCATCTGGGACTGTGAACCAGTGTACCTTCATTCAGCCCCTCCAGGAAGGCAGAACTTCTCCTTTGCTGGCTGGCTTCCCTCAAAGCGGGTGTCTGAAAAGAACCAGGCCCATGGCCTTTTCTGACATAGCCTAAGAAGTCATGCAGAGGGGCACCGCTGTGTTGTAGTCGGTTTAGCATCCATCACTTGGTTTCAGCTCAGGTCTGATCTCAGGGTGGTGAGATCAAGCCCTGTGTCAGGCTCCACACTAGGTGGGGAGTCTGCTTGAGTTTCTCTCTCCCTCTGCCCCTCCCCCCTGCATACACGTGGATGCTCTCTCTCTCAAATAAATAAATAAATCTTAAAAAAAAAAAAAAAGTCATGCAGCATCATTTCTCCTGTACTCAACTAGCTACCAGCAAGCTACTAAAGCCAGCCAAGATTCAAGAGAATTCAATGGGAACAATGCCAAAGAATTTGGGAACATGTTCTAAAGCTGCCACATAAACAGTGTGATTCAGGTGTCTTCATTTGGTTTATAAGCCCATCTGTCCTGTGACCTATGGTAGAGTCTGTGTGGTGGTGTACTTGGAGCCTGCCATTGCATCAAGGTAATTCTCCACATGACATTTGCCCTTTGGAATTCAGCTGCCATACATAGAACTCCGGAGTATCCTGCTAGAAAGACCACATGGAGGAGGAGGCAACAGCCAGTAACCCCAGCTAACTACCAGGCACATGTATGGGGCCATCTTGGACCATCCAGTCCCAATCAAGACCCAGATGACAGCATTGCAAAGAGGTAAAGTCATTAGCTCTGGAGCCAGACTTCCTGGGTTTGGGTCCTCACTCCTCCATTTACTAGCTCTATAACCTTGAGCTGATAATCTTTCACGGACGCTCATCTGATGGAATAAAGGCATGTTGTTAAATTTGCTCATCTGTTAAATGGAAATAAGGCATCTGCTTTATAGGGCTATAGTGAAACTAAATGAATTAATACATGTAAAGCATTTCAAACAATACCTAGAACATGGTGAGTGCTCGATAAGTATTAGCTCTTATTATCCAAATTCCTGTGAACCTCTCACACCTCTAGGATTATGTCTTTGGACCCTAATTTGAGAAATACCTACCTAGCTATCTGTCGTTTAATACACACTTAATGTGTACTAATTGGATCCCTTATCCATTCCTTTTCTCTGAACATTTGAATATCCTAAATCTGAGTAAATGGAGGAGATGGGGAGAGAAGAGGGCTTGGGGTCTGTGTATAGAGCTATGGAAAAATACAGGATAAGGCAGGCGCATGTGGGTGGCAAGAGGAAGGTCCTGAGGAAATTGTGAGGCTGCTGAAGAGAGTGCCAGCAGGTTGGAGAAGGTTACAGAAGAGGGAGAGCAGGAGGGCCTGGATTCAGCCTAGCCTGCCCTTCACTTTTAAAGATGACAGACATCATGCCTCAGTTAATAATCACAATCTCCTCCTCATGAAAAGCTGCTGCTGAATCAACAGTCCACAGTAGATTACATCATGCAAATACCTTCCAGAGTTCCTGGCATCTCTCTTGCTGGCAGGGCACAAGGCTGTTTGCTGTGTACATGTTCTGATATGTTATACACCCAGCTATTACTGTCCATTTTTAAATTCCTGAATGGTTGTTTTATTTAGTGGGACCTTTAATCATTTATTCTGCCCACATTTTTGTAGTTCCCTTTTGGCACTTCTCATCCCTCAGTTTCCCACCTTAGGATTCTGACCCCTGGAACTCCCTAGCGCCATCAGAATTACGGCACGTGGATTACTGCTTCACAATGAAAAGCACGAAAGGCAATTAGAAAAATTAAAGAAGACTTAATGGAGAGAAATACCAATTAAAGTTTGGTAAACGCAAAGTATATGATGTCTGTTCTCTCTGAATTAATCTATAAATTCAGCATGATGTCAATCAAAATCCCAGCTGGGTTTGTGTCTCTGTATGTGTGTGTACGAAATTGTTAAACTGATAGTAAAATTTACATTGAAATGAAAATGGAGGCCATACAGAAATGGCATGGGTCCCCCCGAGTTCAAATCCTAACTCTAACTCATCTACTAACTGTATCAGTTGGACAAGTTGTTTATCATTCTAAGTCTTGGTTTTGAGTTTCTTGTTATTTCTTAAAATCTACCCTAAGAATCATGAGGATGAAATGAGATAATATATTTAAAGCACATGGCATATTACCTAACATGTAGTAGGTGCTCAACAAATGATAGGCAGTATTAAAAGGCAGTAAGATTTAAAAAATAGTGTTAACAGTAAAACAGTGTATCAGAGGCCCATGTAACTTTAGAGCTAAAAGAAAAAGAATCCAATTGGATCTCTATTTTCTCAACATGCCTGTATCAGTGTTTCTCAGCGTTCCAACTCCTTGCAATCTAGCTGTCCAGTTTCCAAAGGACAAAGCTGGAGATATAAATGTGGGAACCATCAGCATCCAGATATCATTTAAAGCTATAGAACTGGCCAAGTTCCCATTGGGGTAAAGACGGAGATGAGGAGAGGGTCTGGGGCTTACCTGGGACTCTTCACCCCTGAGAGACTGGAAGAGGCAGAAGAGCCAGCAGGGTAGGAGGAAAACCAGAGGATGGTGGTGTTCAGATCATTAGATGCCTAGAACAATGTTTACCTGGTATAATACTGGTCATTATTATTCTTGGGATATTGGATGATTGGTTTGTTTTTTTTTACTCCTTTGCACTTGTATCTGTTACTTGAATTGTTTATGGTAAATGTATATAATTTGTTTTTAAAAACAAAACTTTTATTAAAGAAAGGAACTACAGAACACCTGAGAAATGCAAAATAAACCCTGAAGGGACAATCTCTCTTTCGGATCCTTTGCATTCCTCTACACCAGTCATTTAATACTACCTCTCATCATCTAATGATCTCATCTACATATTGGAAAGTGCCCATCACAGGTCAAGAAACAGTATCTTATGGAAGCAAGGTAGAAAATATAAGGGAGGGGCTATCAGTTGGCGCACAAAACTCCTGTGCTTAATTTCATATTCCATGAAGCTCATATTTATCTGTCCTTAAGCATACCTATGGGCAACAAGACTGACTGTTCCACACCCACCATAAAAAGTGCCCCTGCACACCAAATACACACACATACATGCATGCACACACACACACCTATTTGTCTCTTTCAGGGCAAAATTTTATAACATTTTTTCCTTTCCAGGTCTCCCATCGTGTTTGAGGTTGGGGAGGAATATTGATCAAAGCAAATATAAGCAGTATGGCTTGAAATGCCTTCTTTGCAAACTTTAAACTCGAGTTCTTAGTGAGGCTTCCAATATTTAGATGCTGAAAGTACTATTTTTTGAAAAATGACTCTATATGTGAACCCAGCAGGGAGGTCAGTGGAAGGATTGTGAATGTTCCTGTTTGTTTTGGGAAGAAAATGAGACATTGATTCAGACTTTTCTTGAACATCTTTTCAAAGAGACTTATCAAATCATCCCCAGACTCTATCTGAATTCAACATATATTGACATCACCAAATTAGGTACTGGAAGTATGAAAATAAAAATGTACTTTGTTTAAGGCCAGATTCTCTATTTACAATTTAATATTTTCAATGCTATAAATTACTACTGTTCAACAGTATCCAATTCTCAGGGCCAGAGAGGATTATTCTTTCCTATGCCCTTGAAGCTAGGGGTAGCTGTGTGACTTGCTTTGGCCAATGAATGGAAACCTGACATATTTTACCTCCAAATACAGGTACTTAATTGCCTGTGCTCGACTAGGCAGTTCTTCCCTCTCCTAATGCGGTGAGATTCACAACATGTGCTGAAATGAAGTCCTATGAAACTGATGATGCTGGGAGTAGGGAGCCTGTATAGGAGAAGAGCTGCCCTGGAGAGTTCCCCCAATCCATAGCAGACTTTGCATAACAGAGATAGAAGCTTTTTTGTGTTAAGTCCATGTGATGGAGGGATTCCTTTTTATTGCAGCAAAAGCTCCAGTATCATGACTAATATAGCTCTTCTTTGGCTCTTTCTCTTACCTTTATAAAGTTGAATGCCTTCCTTCACTCCTGCTATTTTTCTAAAGGGAGGGCCTGTTTTGGCTCCAGTGTGTTTGTTTTTCCTGAGTAGGATATAGGGAGACAGGGTCCTCTTTTCCTCTTGTTTCTGAGTTTTATGTGAGTCTGGCACCACACACAGATTTGGGAGTCGACAGCATGAAGGAAGTGGTTTAAACCCATGTAAGCAGATAAAGTTGGGTATAGCAAATGTGTGACTGAAAACATAAGAGGACAGAGACTCGGGGAACAAAAACAGTTAAGGGATAAGCAGTGGAAGAAGAAATAACCAAGGAAAGAAGGTGAGATAATGTGACAAAAGGAAAAAAATCTGGCCACAGAAAACAAAGGATGATAAAGTTTCTAGAATGAGTGGTCTAGAGTTTCAAATGCAGCAGCAAAGTAAAGCAAATCAAAGACAAGGAAGTACTTATTAGAAATGGTGAGTTGAACACGTATAATTATGACCCCTTTATAATAAAAGTGCTCTAAACTGAATGTAAATGAGTTAAAAAAAAAAAAAAGTCATACCCTTGTAAGCATGGAGTTAATAGGAGAAGAGGAAGAGCGGACAGCATTACAGAAATACAAGATGTAGAGCAGATGGAGGAGTGTTAATTAACCCAATGGATCAGAGAAAGGTGAAAACTAAGCTAAAATGGAGCAACCCACAAGGTTAATTTGAGCAACAGTCTCAAAAAAGTACCGGAATTGGAGTCACCAGGTACCTCTGAAGGTTGAGATATAACTGAACTAAAAACATAAGATCTAGGTGAAAATTTTTAAAGGCGTGTTCAGAAAGCCAGATCCCCTTCTACATCCTATATAGCTGGGAGAATGCCACTTCTGACTCCAGCAGGAATCCAGAAGTTTACTAGTGGAGAGACACTGGGCTTAAGGGCACTAGAAACACCTGAGGGCAAGGGAGGTACAACTCAAGAGATTAAGTAAATACCACAGTCTGACTCATGGGTCCCCCTTGTCACTCTTCTGCTCTGCTTCCAGGAGAGTTTGGTAGCCATACTATTGGAGGATTCCTCTTTTTTTTTTTTTTAAGATTTTATTTATTTATTTGAGAGAGAGAATGAGAGAGAGAGCATGAGAGGGGGGAGGGTCAGAGGGAGAAGCAGACTCCCTGCTGAGCAGGGAGCCCGATGCGGGACTCGATTCAGGGACTCCAGGATCATGACCTGAGCTGAAGGCAGTCGCTTAACCCACTGAGCCACCCAGGCGCCCTGGAGGATTCCTCTTTGAGTGCCCAATAAAATAGCTCAGCCAGACCACCCGGCAGTGAAACCACCAATTAACCAGCTCTGCCAGTCTGCCAATTACAGTTTCTAAACAACTTTTTGTTGTTTCTCTCTTAAATACAAAATATGAGCCAAGAATTTAAAATCACAGGTTGGTTGAAGAAAGCCTTCAAGACAAAAAAAATAGCTAGCATAAAAATATATAAATAAATAGCATAAAAATAGATAGATAGATAGATAGATAGATAGATGATAGATAGATAGATAGATAGATAGATAGATAGATAGATAGATAGATAGATAGATAGATAGATAGATAGGCGTCTGGGGCACCTGGGTGGCTCAGTCAGTTAAGTGTCTGCCTTCAGTTCAGGTCATGATCCCAGGATCCTGGGATTAAGCCCCGCATCGGGCTCCCTGCTCAGCGGGGAACCTGCTTGTCGCTCTCTCTCTTTCTCAATAAATAAAATCTTTAAAAAAAAAAAAAGGCATCTGGCTGGCTCAGTCAGTAGAGCATGCAACTCTTGATCTCGTGAGTTCAAGCCCTACATGGAGCGTAGAGATTACTTAAAAAAAAAAAAAAGACAAAAAAAAAAAAGGATCTCAGAGGACGTAGGGAGCAAAATAAAACTTTTGAAAATTCCTAATACTAATATATTTACAGAATGAGGGGAGATACCGCATCTATGGGAAAAAATGGGATTCTGTAAAAGTAGGAATAGCCAGAAAACAGTATTTCTTGAAATTTGAAATATGATAGTCAAAATGAAAAATGTAGCAAAAAGATTGGGAGATAATATCGAGAAACATTTCTTTAAAAGCAGATAATAGATAATAGATAAAATAGAAGATAAATGACAAAATTAAAGAATCAGGTCAGGAGGTGCAAAAAAGTGGAAGACAACACAGTTTGAAAATGTAAGAGAGAAAATTGTCAAATGTCTGAAGGAGAACTCCCAAAAGTGAAAGTCGTTTGTTCCCAGATCAAGAGAGTTCACTGAGGGACCAGAACACTAGATGAAAAAAGACACACTTTAAAGTATGTCATCACACTTTGTTGTCATCAGATCACTAGGGACCAAAAAAAGATCTTAAAAGTTTCCAGCAGCAAAGTCAAGAAGTGTCAAGGGAAGTTCAGTAAAAAGGATCCCATTTCAAATATAGTTTGTACTGTAATAGCGTTGTGTGGTGACAGATGGCGGCTACACTTGTGGTCACAGCATAACGTATAGAATCACTATGTTTTACACCTAAAACTAACGTAACATTGTGTGTCTATATTCACAATGACTATATAACTCATTTGCATATACAGGTCTACAAAGTTTTGTTTTGTTTTTTTTTAAAAAAAGGATCCCATTTCAGAACTGTTTCAGGTGTCTGAACACTAATGCTGGAAGCCAGAAGACAAATGGAACATAATAGCTTTGAAATTCCAAAGAAATTATTTCCAATCTAGAATTCTATATTGAGCAATCCAACGTGAAGGTGGATTATAACCTTTTTAAACATTGAAGTCTCAAAATATGTATGTCCCATACATCATATCAGGAAAAACTGGAAGATGTGCTCCCCTCTCACTCTTGAGAGTGTTTTCTGTATCTTCACTTAATAAACTTCTATCACTTTACTCAAAAAAAAACAAAACAAAAACTGGAAAATGTGCTCCATCAAATAGAAGGAATACAGCAGGAGATCCAGGAGATGGGAAGTTGCAGGACAGCTGGTCTAAAGAACAACCAGTCGACAGGGGAGCAAGGCGATGGAAGGCTTTGGGAGGTGTACCTCTAACAAAGAGATGGAATTTATGGATTTTTCTGATGTTTTTGAAATATTGAAAGAATTACACTTCTAGTGTTAGCTAGCTAGTCAGTTAGTTTAAATAGATGGAAGGTGTGCTGCATGATTTGTGTTTTAATGAGCTCTGCATCCAATACTTCGGACCCACGTGTATAAACCATATATCCTGTTTGTTTATGCATAGTTTTAGGAGTCAAAACATCCTTTTTGTGCTTTTAATTATTAAAATGGTTTCTGGCTATTATTTCATAACCTCTCCCCAGAATTTCGTGCCTTCAACACCCATTCCTCCTGCTGTATTTCCTTTGTACACCTTCGAAACTCAAACTCAGAGTTTGAACCATCTTTGACCTCTTTCACTTCAAAAATGTCTTTGCTAAATGCCACACATTCTATTAAATGTGACATTTTTTCATATTTTTTTAAAGATTTTTAAAATTTATTTAACAGAGATAGCACAAGTAGGCAGAGTGGCAGACAGAGGTAGAGGGAGAAGCAGGCTCTCCGCCGAGGGGGGAGCCCGATGCAGGGCTCGATCCCAGGACCCTGGGATCATGACCTGAGCCGAAGGCAGCCGCTTAACCGACTGAGCCACCCAGGTGCCCCTCATATATTTTTTTTAAGTAATCTCTATGTCCAGTGTGGGGCTCAAACTCATGACCTTGAGATCAAGAGTCACATGCTCTACCAACTAAATAGGCCAGGTACCCCTATCCATTAAATGTTTTTAATTTTTATTCCCATTTTTCCATCCTGGCTGGCTCTGATAGAGTTTAAGCTATCAGTATTTGTTGACTGTCTTTATGCACTCTCTTTATGCTTCTAAACTATATCTCCAATAGCTCCCCTTACTAACTTATGGTCTTTATGGTCTTATTAAAAACTGCTTTTCTAGCCGCATCTCTTACTCCTTTCCCTTTCTTGAGCCAAACATGACTCCCTTGGTACTCTCTAAGATTTCCAGTCTTCATGCTGGTGTTTACATTGTCACCTGTTTACAGCACGTTCACACTCAGTATCTCTACATGTCCACAAACTTTCCCATTCTTCCGGGTCCAGCTCAAATGCCTTCTCATTCCTGGGGTAGCTCTTCAAGATGTTTTCATAGAAGATATGACCTCTTTTTCTGAACTCCCTCATCACTGTCTCTGAACCTTCTTGTGTTCTAGTGCATGGCAGGAGTGGGGGGCTAGTTGGTGGGGTAGGCCTCACTTATAAACAACTTGAAGGAAGCTTCCCTGTTTAATTCATTTTTGTTTTCCCTTAGCAGCTAGCATAGTATCCTGTACATTCAATACATTTTTTGAATTTTAAAACTAAATAGCCAACCAATATTATTTCCTGCTTTATTGAGGTACAATTGGCATACAAGAAACTGCATATAATTCATGTATATCATTTGGTAAGTTTGGACGTATGTGTATATATATACTTCTTATACCATCACCAAAGTCAAGGTAATAAACATATCCATCACTTTCAAAAGTTTCCTTGTATCCCTTTGTTTTGGGTTTAGTTTGGTTTGGTTTTTTTGATAAGAATACAACATGACATATACCTTCTTAAATTTTAAGCACATAATTCCTTATTGTTAACTGTCGTCACTGTGTTATACATCAGATCTCTGGAATTTACTCATCTTGTATAACTGTAACTATATACACTCAACAACTCCTCTATTCCTCTCCCTCCCCACCCCTGGTAACCACCATTCTACCAATCAATATTTGATTTTATGATATATTGCCATTTGAATGGCAAAAAAAGAGCAGTAACCTTAGGGAACTATCATTATAATAAGACTAAGTTACTTTGCCCCAAGTCCCAGCAAGATAGGAAAATACTATATGATTGTTAAGGAAAAGATAGAGGGTGCATGGACTGAAAAGTCCTATTAAAGTTGAGGAGCTGTAACCCAATATTGTATCCATTATATAAATAGAACAGAGGTATTGGAGTCAGACTAACCTGAACTAATATCTTGCCTCAGCCCCTTACCAGCTGCAAATCCTTGGACCAATTAACCTCTTTGCCCCTCAGTGTTCTTCTTGCAAAATTTAGACAATAATGATACCTCCCAAAGCTGTTTGTGTAATTAAACAAGATAATCCACATGAAGAGTTTTGCAGAATGCCTGGAATACATCATATACGCTCCGTAAATGATAACTTCTCTTTTATTATCAGTGGTGAGAGCTGTGTTAATCAGTTGCCAAGAGCACTAGATTTGGAACCAGAGAGAGCTGGAGGTTCTTCTTATTAAAAAATGATGAGAAAACACTTCCAAACTCATTTTATTAGGCCAACATTAAGCTCATACCAAAGCAAGGTAGGGTCAATACAAGAAAAGAAAATTACAGGCCAATATCCTTGATGAACGTAGATGCAAAAATTCTCAACAGACACTAGCAAGCCATATTCAACAGCACTTTAAAAGGATCAGACCCCATAATCAAGTGAGGTTTATTCTTGGAATGCAAGGATAGTTCAATATACGCAAATCAATAAACATGATACACCACATTAACAAAATGGAGGATTAAAAACCATATAATAATATGAATAGATACAGAAAAGGCACTTGACAAAAGTAAATATCCTTTAATGATACAGACTCAACAAATTAGGTATAGAAGGAATGTACCTCAACATAATAAAGGCGATATATGACAAGCCCACAGATAACAAACTCAACAGTGAAAAGCTGAAAGCTTTTGGTTTAAGATGAGGAAAAGACAAGAATGCCCACCCTCACCACTCCTATTCAACATAATACTGGAGTCTTAGAGCAATTAGGCAAGGAAAAGAAATAAAGACATGCAAACTGGAAAGGAAGAAGTTAAGTTGTTTGTTTGCAGATATGCTCTTATATATAGAAAATCCTAAAGACTTCGCCAAAAAGCTGTTGGAACTAATAAACAAATTCAATAAAGTTACAGGAAACAAAATCAATATACAAAAATTAGTTGTGTTTCTATACACTAAGAATGAACTATTTGAAAAAGAAATTAAGAAAACAATCCCAATTACAATAGCATTGAAAACACAATAAAATATTTAGGGATAAATTTAAATAAGGAGGGGAAGGATCTATATAATAAAAACTACAAGATGTTGATGAAGAAATTGAAGAAGACACAAATAAATGAAAGATATATCATATTCATGGGTCAGAGAATTAATATTGTTAAAATGTCCATACTACCCAAAGCCATTTATAGATTCAATGTAATGGCTATCAAAATTCCAATAGTGTTTTTCACAAAATTAGAAAAAAAATCCTAAAATTCATATGGAACCACAAGAGATTCTGAATAGCCAAAGCAATCTTGAGCAAAAAGAACAAAGCTGGAGGCATCACACTTCTTGGTTTAAAACTATATTCCAGAGATTTAGTAATCAAAATAGTATGGTACTGGCATAAAAACAGACATGTAGATCAATGGAACAAAATAGCGAGCCCAGAAATAAGCCCACATATATAGAGCAAGCTAATCTGTGACAAAGGTGCCAAGTATACACAATGGAAGAAAGGTATAGTCTCTTCAATAAATGATGTTGGGAAACTAGATATCCACATGCAAAAGGAAGTGGATACACTTATACCCAAAAATAAATTCAAAGCAGATCAAAGACTTAAATGTAAGACCTGAAACCATAAAACTCCTAGAAGAAAAGATAAGGATAAGCTTCTTGACATTGGTCTTGGCAATGATTTTTTTTTTTTTTGACATGACACCTAAGTACAGGCAACAAAAGCAAAAATAAACAAGTGGGACTACATCAAACTTAAAAGCTTCTGCACAGCAAAGGAAACTCAACAAAATGAAAGGGCAATCTACAGAGTGGTAGAAAATACTTGCAAACTGTATAACTGATAAGGGGTTAATATCCCAAGTATATAAGGAACTCCATAACTCAATCACAAAAGCAAAAATAACTTGAGAGCGTTCTGGGGAACGAACTTAAGTGACCATCAACTTCATATAGACTGCTAAATGCTTAAGATGTTATATACAAACCTAATGGTAGCCACAAATCAAAAACCAGTATAGATATGCAAAAAATAAAGAGAAAGGAATCCAAGTATATCACTAAAAAAACCCCAGCAAACCATGAGAGAAGAGAGGAAGAAAGGAACAGAGAAGAACTACAAAAACAACCATAAAACAAGTAACAAAATGGCAATAAGTACATACCTATCAATAGTTATTTTGAATGTAAATTGACTCAGCACTTCAATCAAAAGACATAGGGTGATAGAATGGATAAAAAAGAAAGACCTCTCAGGGCGCCTGGGTGGCACAGACAGTTAAGCATCCAACTCGGTTTTATTCTGGTCATGATCTCAGGGTCCTGGGATCAAGACCTATGTGGGGCTCAGTGCAGAGTGTGCTTGAGATTTTCCCTCCCTCTCCCTCTGCGCCCCCCCCCCAATGCTTTCTCTCTCTCTAAAATAAATAAATAAATCTTTAAAAAAAAAAAAAAGACCCATCTATATGCTGCCTACAAAAGACTCAGACCTAAAAACACAGCATGCAGATTGAAAGTGAAGGGATGGAAAAGCATTTATCATGCAAATGGAAGTGAAAAGAAAGCTGGGGTAGCAATGTTTATGTTGGACTAAATAGACTTTGAAACAAAGGCCGGGGGTGCCTGGGTGGCTCAGTCAGTTAAGCGTCTGCCTTCAGCTCAGGTCATGATCCCAGGATCCAGTCCCACGTCAGGCTCCCTGCTCAATGGTGAGTCTGCTTCTCCCTCTGCCTCTTCCCCCACTCGTTCTCTCAATATTTCTCTCTCTCTCGCTCTCGCTCTCTCAAATAAACAAAATCTTTAAAAAAAAAAAAGGCTGTAACTAAAGACAAAGAAAGATATAATCATAAAGGGAATAATCCAACAAGAAGATATAATAATTGTAAATATTTATGTTCCAAACATGGGAGTACCCAAATACATAAAGCAGCTAATAATAAATATAAAAGAAGTAATCAATAGTAATACAATAATAGTAGACTTTAACACCCCACTTACATCAATGGATAGATCATTCAAACAGAAAATCAACAGAGACAGTGGCTTTGAATGACACATTGGACCAGATAGATCTAATATATAGAACATTCCATCCTAAAACAGAACATTCCATCCTAAAACAACAGATTCTTGTCAAGTGCACGTGGAACATTCTTTTCAAGTGCACATGGAACATTCTCCAGAACAGATCACATATTAGGCCACAAAACAAGTCTCAACAAATTCAAAAAGATTGAAGTCATACAATGCATCTTATCTGACCACAACACTATGCAACTAGAAATCAACCACAAGAAAAAGTCTGGAAATAGCCTGAAACTTGGAGGTTAAATAACATGCTACTAAACAATGAATGGATCAACCAAGAAATCCCAAAAAGGAAATCCAAAAATACATGGAGACAAATGAAAATGAAAACACAGTGGTCCAAAATTGGGGGGATGCAGCAAAAGCTGTTCTAAATGGGAAGTTTATAGCAATACAGGTCTACCTCAAGAAGCAAGAAAAAATCTCAAACAACCTAACCTTACACCTAAAAGAGCAGGAAAAAGAAGAATAAACAAAACCTAAAACTAGTAGAAGGAAATAAATAGGGGCGCCTGGGTGGCTCAGTCGTTAAGTGTCTGCCTCCAGCTCAGGTCATGATCCCAGGGTCCTGGGATCGAGCCCCAAACCCCGTGTCAGGCTCTCTGCTCAGCAGGGAGCCTGCTTCTCCCTCTGCCTCTGCCTGCTACTCCCCCTGCTTGTGCTCTCTCTCTCTCTCTGACAAATAAATAAAATCTTAAAAAAAAGAAGGAAATAAATAATAAAGATTAGAGTAGAAATAAACAAAATAGAAACTAAAAAACTATAGAAGAGCTCAATAAAACCAGGAGCTGGTTCTTTGAAAAGATCAACAAAATTGATAAACCTTTAAGCCAGACTCATCAAAAGAATGGGTTGTGGGGAGAGGACTCAAATAACATCACAAATGAAAGAGAAGAAATAATAACCAACACCACAGAAATGGAGGATTATGAGAGAATATTATGAAAAATTATATGCCAACAAATTGGACAACCTAGGAGAAATGGATAAATTTGTAGAAACATAACTTCCCAAAACTGAATCCAGAAGAAATAGAAAATTTGAGCAGACCTGTTACCAGAGATGAAATTGAATCAGTAATCAAAAAACTCCCAACAAATAAAAGTCCAGGACCAGACAGTTTCACAGGTGAATTCCACCAAACATATAAAGAAGAGTTGATACTTAATTCTCCTCAAACTTTTCCACAAAGTAGAAGAGGAAGGAAAGCCTCTAAATTTATTCTATTAGGCCAGCATTACCCTAACAACAAAGCCAAGTAAAGATACTACATAAAAAGAGAACAGCAAGCCAATATCTCAGTATCTCTGATGAACATAGATGCAAAAATCCTCAACAAAATGTTAGCAAACCGAATCCAACAATACATTACAAAAAATTATTCACCATGATCAAGTGGGATTTATTCCTGGGATACAAGGGTGGTTCAATGTTTGGAAATCAATCATTGTGATGCATTGCATCAAGAGAAAGGAGAAAAACATATGATTATTTCAATAGATGCAGAAAAAGTATTTGACAAAGTACAACATCCATTCATGATTAAAAACCCTCAACAAAGTAGGTTTAGAGGGAACATACCTCAATGTAAGAAAGGCCTTGTGTGAAACAACACATCATACTCAATGGTGAAAAACAGTTTTTTCACTAAGGTCAGGAACAAGACAAGTATGACCACTCTCGCCACTTCTATTCAACATAGTACTGGAATTCCTAGCCATAGCAGTCAAACAAGAAAAAGAAATAAAAGGTATCCAAGTTGGTAAGGAAGAAGTAAAACTTTCACTATTTATGGATGACATGAAACTATATATAGAATACTGTAAATACTCCCCAAAAATCTATTAGAACTGATACATGAATTCAGTGAGGTCACAGGTTACAAAATCAATATACACAAATCCATTGCATTTCTATACATTAATAATAAAGTAGCAGAAAGAGAAATTAAGAAAAATAACCCCATCTACAATTACACCAAAAATAATAAAATACCTAGGAATAAACATAACCAAAGAGGTGAAAGGCCTGTTCTGAAAACTGTAAGATACGATGAAAGAAATTGAAGATGACACAAACAAATGGAAAGCCATTCCATACTCATGGATTGGAAGAAGAAATATTGTTAAAATGTCCATACTACCCAAAGCAATCTACACATTTAATGCAATCTCTATCAAAATACCAACAGCATTTTTCACAGATCTAGAACAAACAATCCTAAAATTAGTATGGAGCCACAAAAGACTCCAAATAGACAAAACAATCTTGAAAGAGAACGAAACTGGAGGTATCACAATCCCAGATTTCAAGATACACTATGAAGCTGTAGTAATCAAAACAGTATGGTCATGTCCTTTATATATTTTGGATACTTACCCTTTATCAGATGTCATTTGCAAGTATCTTCTCCCATTCAGTAGCTTCTTTTAATTTTGTTGATTGTTTCCTTTGCTGTGCAAGTTTTATTTTTATGTAGTCCCAATAGCTTATTTTTGCTTCTGTTTCCCTTGCCATAGGAGACATATCTAGAAAAATGTTGCTATGGCCAATGTCAGAGAAATTACTATCTGAGCTGTCTTCAAGGGTTTCCATGATTTCAGGTCTCACATTTAGGTCCTTAATCCATTTTGAGTTTATTTTTGTGTATGGTGTAAGAAAGTGATCCAATTTCATCCTTTTGCACACAGCTGTCTAGTTTTCCCAACACCGTTTGTTGAAGAGACCGTCTTTTTCCCGTTGCATGTTCTTGCCTCTTTTGTTGAAGATTAATTGACCATATAACCATGGATTTATTTCTGGGCTCTCAATTCTGTTACACTGATCTTTCTGGGCTCTCTATTCTATTATATTGATCTATGTGTCTGTTTTTGTGCCTGCCTCTGATAATCATAAATGAAACTTAAATCGTCTTCCTAAAATGGTAAAGATAATCACTTTTAACTATTATCCTGCTGTATGGAAACTCCCATTGTAGTAACACTTATTGTAAAGGTTAAACAATTTCTTCATTTTCACTTTATAAGTCATACTGTAATGTCATGCCTGTGAACTTCATATGACTTTGGGTTTGAAGTATCCTGTTTGCAGTTTGTTTCTCGCTTGGTAAAATATTCTCATCAAGTAAAGTTCTCAGAATTTTCTTTTGGCAATATGTGCAATGGAATATTATTCATCCATAAAGATGAAGGAAATCCTGCCATTTGCAACAATGTGGATGAACCTAGAGGATATTATGCTAAGTGAACAAGCCAGATGCAGAAAGACAAATGCTGTGTGATCCCACTTATATGTGGAATCTAAAAAAGTACAACCTAACCGGAGAATAGAACAGTGGTTGCTGGGGGCTGGGAGGTGAGGAGGGAATGAGAAGATATTGGTCAAAGGGTATAAACTTTCAGTTGTAAGATGAGTAAGTTCTGGGGATGCACAGTGTGGTGGTTATAGTTAATAATACTGTATTGTATGCTTGAAATTTGCTAAGAGAGTAGGATCTTAAGTATATCACCACACACACACACAAAGTAGCTATGTGAGGTGATAGATATTTAAATAATTGTGGTAATCATTTCACATACATACTTATATTAAATCATCACATTATACACCTTTAAAGAATCATGCTGTACGATCTAAATATATACAATTTTTCTTTGTAAATCACACTTCAAGAAAGCTTAGGGGGAAAATGGTGAAAGGCTTATTTGGTAAAGTCTTGTGACTCTTTGACCTGCAAGTGGAAAGCAGTCCTTGAACAGAATGTGGCTAAATGAAGTTGTGCTTGCTTGCTACAATCTTTATCATCTCTTCAGATCCAATCAGGACTTCTATTTCCTGAAACTATTTCCAGGACAGTCTCTACTCCACCATTTGAAAAGACCTTCAAAGGACTAATAGTAACCCCTACTGGGTTCAGGAGAAGGATAACTCTCCTTTCTGCCTCCATCACTTCCCAGGTGCTATAAAATTAGATTAGGTCTGCTGATCAGTTTCATTGTAATAGCTAATCACCTCGTAGTATCACCACATGGAAAGCACTGTGCTAAGTGCTTTGCATACTTCATCTCATTTAATCCTCTAGGCTTTGCAAAGTAGCTTTTTTTAAATCTCCAGCTTAAAGATCATAATGACAATGAAGATTATAGCTCACCATTATTGAGTGCTTATTGTGTTCCAGGTGCTGTTCTGAACCTTTAGTATAGATTACCTCTCTTTATCTTCGTTAATAAACCCATCAAATAGGAACTATTTTTAGTCCTCATTTTTTAGATGTGAAACTAGAGGTAAAGACAGGTTAAGTAACTTGTTCAAGGTCACACAGCTAATAAATAATGGATGGGATTAAAACCTATGGTCTCCGTGAATCCAGAGTTCAAGCTTCTTCCCCCCTCAAAGACCCAGCCAAGTTCAGACGCAAACATGTTGACCTTAGAGCCAAGAGATACTGAGTCACCACAGTCTTCTCTTTGCATGAGTTTCAAGGTGTTTCAAAATCATAAGCTTGTTCTTTCTCTTGATAGCTCCAGTGGCAACTTCTCTTAGTAAATTATCTGTTGTCTGACTAGCTTCATATCTAATGACTTCATTAATCTCCAGTTTGAATTTCCCTTTATCATTACCATTTTAACCATCCCAAATGATTTTTTCATGTAATGTTGTCCCTGAGGCACTGGAAAATACATCATTTGAGTAAAAATTATATAAGATAATACACTAAAAAAAGATAATACACTAAACACAGGGTCCATTAATACAAACCAAAACACTATAAATGTTGGAAGATTCATGTATTTTGGTCTTCTTCTCTTGCAACTGTTTATTGGCAACCTTCTCTCTATGCAGCACTGGACTGGGCACTCTGAGCTCTTGGTTTCATGACCTCCTCTCTCTCCAGTGATCCTTTGCTTGCCCTCTTTTCAGGCACTTATGCCCGTGGTTATACCTGGCCTGGTCACCACAAATAATGTCGGCACCCTAATATTCAACCGTAGCATTTCCCCCCTCTGATCATCACTCTCTACCCTTTAGATCACTACAGCGGTTTGATTCTATCACAACCTCTAACCACTGACTCCACCAGTTTTTCATTATCCATCAATCCTCTCATGTCCTCCCTTCCCTTTGAACCCAGTTTAAATTCCTTGGCATTATAATCGCTCCTTTTGAAACACTATGAACTTGCCTGCACCCTGTCTCTCCATCCTTCTTCTTTGGCAACTTAACTCTGGCTAAACTCAAGTATTGGCCAGATACCCACCCAGCTCCTGGGCAGCAGCATGTGGTTGGAAAACATCACAGCCTTTTTCGCCTGCCCCTGCCACTGGGACTTCTGTCCCTTTACAACAGAGGGAGGATTCCTGCTCTTTCTTTTTCTTTTTCTTTTTTTTTATTTAAGTATAGTGGACACACAGTGTTACATTAGTTTCAGGTGTACAACATAGTGATTCAATAACTCTATACATTATGCTGTGCTCAGGACAAGTGTAGCCACCCTCTGTCACCATGCAACAATATGACACTACCATTGCTATATTCCCTATGCTGGACCTTCTTACTCCTGTGACTTGTTCATTCCATAACTGGAAGCTTTTATCTTCCACTGCCCTTCACATATTTTGCCCATCCGCCATCTGGCAACCATCAGTTCTTTGAATTCATAGGTCTGATTCTGCTTTCTATTTGTTTATTCATTTGTTTTTTAGATTCCACTTTTTTTTTTCTTTTACCAGTGAAAACTTTAAAAAATAAAATCTTTTGAGACTCCCAGTCTAGAACACAGAACAGATGAGAAGGAGGCTGTTCTGGTTAAAGGAGCGGGTAGGCCTGGGCCTATGCTGCTCCGCTCCCCCCTGCCACCTGGCCCCACCCGTCCCCGAGCACTTCTGGACGAGTCCTTGGAAAACCTGGGGCTTCTCAGAATGGGACTGGGGACCCAGCAGGGCAGATAGTTTCTGGGATCCCTTGCCCCTCTGCCACGTGGTCTAGGTCTAAGCTGCTGAGAATCCCTCCCGTGCTCCTGCCACCCCCACTCCCAAGCTGGGTGCCCCACTGTGGCACCTCACACTCCACGTGTGTCTAAAGGTAAGAGCACGTGGGGGGAGGCACACCAGAGGTGTGCAGGGGTGCAAGTCCAGAGCCACACCTGCAGGGGCTGGACACCACGGGCAATGACATCGGAAATTACGCACACCTGGGCCCTCCTCTTCAGGTCCTGTGGCAGGAGGCGTGGAGTGGGCCAAGTTTCCTCCAGGTACTCAGTGATGGCCAGTGACTGGCCAATGGTGATTCCATCGATCTTCAGGGCCGGCACCTGCTGCATCAGATTCAGTGCCCGGAATTCTTCAGAGAACTGCTGTCCCCCATCCTTTATGAGGTTGAGAGGTACGGTCTCATAGTCGAAGGCCAGAGCAATTTGAACTCTCCATGAGCAGGAGCTCCGGAAATAGGAGTAGAGAATGGGCTTGCCAGACTCAGTCATGGTGTCGTGGTGACCCTTGGCCTCTCAGGGAATGTCTTAGATTCCACATTTAAGTGAAATAATATGGTATTTGTCTTTCTCTGATGTATTTCACTTGGCATTATACACTCTAGTTCCATCCATGTTGTTGCAAATGGCAAGATCTCATCCTTTTTTATGGATGCATAATATTTCATTGTGTGTGTGAATATATAAATACATATACATTTATATGCATATAAATATATATACACACATACATATATGCCACATCTTTATCCCTTCATCTACCGATGGATACTTGGGCTGCTTCCATATCTTGACTATTGTAAATAATGTTCCAGTAGTTTCCTGCTCTCACCAGGCATATTTCATGGGTATTGCCTGCTCAGGAAGACCATTCCTAGAATTAACATCTTTAATTAACTAAATTTTTCTTGCATCCTTAAGTTCTTTCTCTGGATACTTCCCCCAAGCATTAAATCATCTTCTATTATGTTCCACCTTTAAAACAAACCCTCTCTTGAACACATTCATCTACAGCTACAGCCCATTTTTCTGTCTCACTTCAGGGCAGAACTTCTGGAAGAGGTATTCATGCTCATCATCTCCACATCCTCATTTCCCATTTACTCTTTAATGCACTCAGTTAGTCCTTCATCCCTGGCCCCACTTCACTGAAATTGCTTTTATCTGACAAATAATAGGATCTATGTCGCTAAACCCAGTATTTATTTATCTGTTCCAATTTTCCTCTAAATCTCAAAGGTATGTGAAGTAGCAAATTGCTCCCTCATTCTAGAAATGTTGTCTTTTTAAAAATCTTGGAAAACACTGAATTTGCTGTTTTTCCTACCCTCTTATTGGCTCCCTTCTTCTGAGTCTTCCGTAAAGGTTCCTCTGCATTACCTCACTGTGTTCCAGGCACTGCTCCTCAGCCTTCCTCTTTCACCTTTCACCCCAGGTGATCTCAGTCAGTCCCATGGCTATAAATGCCATGGTTATGACTCTGACCCCCAGATCTCCATATCCAGACGAATACATCCAAACTCATGCGTCCAGCTGCTCACCTGACATTTCCACTTGGATATACAATACACATCTCAAATATGACATAGATGAAGGACATATGGTTCTACACCATTTATTCCTGATGTGACCCTAGGTAAGCAGCACCACCATCCACCCAAATTCTTGGGTCAAAATCCTAGAAGTGAAATGTGTATCACAGGTAAATTTGTAGAGGCGGAAAATAGACTAATAGTGATTATCCAGGTGTACTGGGTTGAATGATGGCCTCTAAAAAGATATGGCCATAACCCCAGGAGTCTATGAATGTAACGTTATTTGGGAAGAGGGCCTTTGCAGTTGTAATTAAGTTAGGCATCTTGAGATGAGATCATTGCCAGCTCCCCAGGTGGACCCTAAACCCCATGACAAGTGTCCTTATAGCAGACAGGAAGAGAGGACACAGAAGAGAGGAGATGGCATGTGAGGACAGAGCCCGAGACTGGAGCAAGGCAGCCACAAGCCAAGTAACACCTAGAGCTGCCAGAAGCCAAAAGAGGCAAACAAGTATTTTCCTCCAGAGCCTTCAGAGCTCACGCAGTCCTGCTAACAACTTGATTTTGGATTTCTGGCCTCCAAAACTGAGAAAGGAATAAATTTCTGTTGTTTTAAACTACCAAACACTTTGTGATTTGTTCCATGAGCCTAGGAAGCTAATTCAGTGGGACTGGGGAGGAAGAGAAGCGAGGAGTGACTGCTAATGGGTGTGAGGTTTCTCTTTGGAGTGATGAAAATGTTCTAAAATTATATTGTGGTGATGGTTGCACAGCTCTGTAAATATCCTAAAAACCACTGAATTGAAGGCTTTAAATGGATGGACTTTTATTGGCATATGGCTTATATATCAATAAGATTAAAAATAAAACCCCTTAGAGTTATCTTTTAATCTTCTCTTTTTTTATTCTCACATCTAAATCCACCAGCAAATCTTTGGGCTTTCTCCCACAATGTGTCTCAAATCCGACCACTTCTCATCATCTCCATGGCCACCATCTTAGTGCGTGCCCATCATCTCTGGTCTGTACAGCCACAATAGCGTAAATAATTTCCCTACTTCTACTTGAGCCTCATCCAAATCCAAACTCCCTAAAGCAAACAAAACGGCTATCTTAGAACACAAATCACACCGTGCCATTCTGTTGCTTAACCTCTTCCCTGCTTTCTCCTGTGGCTTTCCTTTCCACTTAGAATAGAATCCAAACTCCTCACCAAGTCCTACCGGTCCTTCTATGACCTACCTGGCCTGCGTTTACATATGAAACCTCATCTCCTTCCATGCTGCCCTTTGCTCTACACTTCAGTCACACAAACATCCCTTATGATCCTGGGACAGACCAATCTTGTCCCTGTCTCAAGGCTTTTGCCCCTGTGTTCCTTCTGCAAGTACAACTTCCCATGACTGTCTTCTTCCTGTCAAAACCTTTTCTGACCACCCAATATCGAGTTGCCTTTCTCTCATTTACTCTCAATCATGTCACTTTATTGTTTAGCAATTTTTGTTTTCGGAAATAGTCTTGTTCATTTAGTTGTGTATTTATTTATAATGTATTTCACTCTAGTAAAGATAAGCTCTGTGGGAATAGGGATCTTATTAATCTTGCTCACTACTATATCCCCCCTCCTATCACAGTGCCTGACAAAAGAGATGTCAGAAAAATTCAAAATAATGAACTACTCCCTCATTCTAGAAATGCTGTCTTTTTTGAAATCTTGGAAAACACTGGATTTGCTGTTTTTCATACCCTCTCATTGGCTCTAATATTCAAAATAGAATAGTCTTCACCCAAAACAAATCTAATGACCATCCCTCAGTGAGAAACTTGTGGGGAACACATATTCCCCAAGCCCATACTGGTTAAGCAGCTGGAATGACTGAAGGGATAGTGAGGCCCATGAGTGATAGAGTGATGACCTTTGATGACCTCTTCTAGGATGCAAAAACAGGTTCAGAGATCTGTGGCTTCTTTGGGCAGCGTCCCTGGACCAATTCCCATCTCTTCACATTACATCTTCCTTGTTCTTGTTCTTTTTGGCTTCCAGATTCCAGTCTCTGACTGCAAGGACTGCAAGTTTAGTGCATGCCTATTGCCCAACGGTCTTGGCCTTCGTAGTGTATTGAAACATTCCTCTGACTTGGCCCAATGCTCTGCACAATCCTCAGAGTCCTCTGAATCCCAGAGTAAGAAATTCCCTCCCTCAGCTCTGGTATCCCAGATGCGTGCCCGCCCCCCACCCCCCCCCACCCCCACCGCTTTCTCTGAAATCTCCCTTCTCCACCACAGAGGAACTCAGACAGTTGCCATCAAGATTAACCAAGACACAAGACAGCAGAAAAAGCATGGGATTGGTGTCAATCATATCCCTACCATTTACTGTTTGTGTGACCTTGAGCAAGTTAATGTTTCTGAGTTTTGCTTTCCTCCCTTTTAAAACCTCCAAAGCAATATTTACCTTACAGGGTAGCTGAGATGATAAATGAAGAAAAGGCATCTTTTTTTCCTGTCCAGAAGCATTAAATCACTATATTGTATGCTTGAAACTAATATTACACTATTGTCAACTGGAATTTAAATTGAAACTTTAAAAAAATATTAGAAAAAAGAAAGGGCATCTTTTGACACCTTTTTCTCTCCTTCCTCTTTCAGTGTTTTCTGACTCATTGAATAGTCTTATTACCATTGACCCAGCTGCTCAAGCCAGCAACCTGGAGGATCTTGTTTACAATTTCTCCAGATCTGCTTTCTGTTGCACCAAAGCCAAGCAACTCTTATTCAAGCCCACTTCTGTCCATTTCACTGGCATGGCTCTGGTCTAGACAGTCCTTTCCTACCCAGCATGCAACAGTCTCCTAACCAGTCTCCTAACACCAGATCCATTCTGCAGCCACAGCCCTTCATAAAACGCAAACATAAGTATCTCATTTACTTCCTTAAAACCCATCATTGGCTTCCCATTGCTATCAGGATAAGGTGCTGAGTTAATAAAAAATAAGAGTAAGTCTAAATGTATATTATAATGTATATAATATATAATGTATATAATAAATTTTTATATTTATAAAATATAAATCACAAATTTTACTTTCTAATTGCAGCCACATAGTACATAAGGAAACTATTTTGAGCTTATAGCAAACATCATGGTGGCTTACATCTTTGGCATGTTTGGGTTCCTGGCTATTTGATGCTAATCCAGATGGTTATGCAAATACTTATATTCCCCTTATCTTTATCCTATAGTTTTCTTTAACTGATAAACTCAGTGGAAAAAAGCACAGGCTCCTCGATGGCAGGGACGTTCTCTGTCTCCTTCACATTTATCCCTTAGGCTTAGGCTGTAGGCACATACTGCATGCTCATTTTCCTAATGAACAAATCAGCCAGGTTTAATAACAGCTCAGACAAAGCACTCCTACTACCACCAACAAATATCCTGAGCATCTCCAATGCAAGTTTGCAATATTAACAATATTTAAGTAAATAGATGGTCTTTTATAAAAAAGAAAACACCACTATGGGAGTCATCAGGGAGGAACAAATGCAAGTAAATCAATTACCTTGTTGTTAAAAAGATTAGGCTAAGTGAACCAAAACGTCCCTTGCATTATAAAATTCCAATTCCAGGCACTTGGGTGGCTCAGGCGGTTAAGCGTCCAACTCTTGATTTCTGCTCAGGTCGTGATCTCAGGGTCATGAGATGGAGCCCCAGGTGGGGCTCTACACTGGGCATGGAGCCTGCTTAAGATTCTCTCTTTCCCTCTCCTTCTGCCCCCCCCCCCCACTTGCGGGCACTCATGTGCGTGCTCGCTCTCTCTCTCTCTCTCTCTCTCTCTCAAAAAATTAATAAAAGTCCAAGATTATGTGTTAGGCGTTTAGAATAGCAGGTGTGCGAGCTTACTAAGAAGTAATTGTGGTAGACATAATAATAGTTCCCCAAAGATGTCCACATATGAATCCCCAGGATGTGAATATATTACCTTACATGGCAAAATGAATTTAGCCAGTGTGAATAAGTTAAGGATCTATGCATGGTTAGATTAACCTGGATTATCCAAGTAGGCCCGATCTAATCACAAAGATCCCTCAAGGGGACAAAGGGAGTCAAGGGAGGCAGAGCAAAGATGTGACTATAGAATCAGTGATGTGATTGCTGGCTGGTGTCACAAGTCCAAAACTATGGACAGCATCTAGAAGCTGAAAAAGACAAGGAAACAGATTCTCCTCTAGAGCCTAGAAGGAATGCAGCCCTGTCAACACCTTGATTTTAGTGCCATAAGACCCATTTTGGATTTCTGACCTCCAGGCCTGTAAGATAATAAATTTGTGTTGTTTTAAGCTATTGTTTATAGTAATTTGTTACAGCAGCAATAGGTAACTATGCAACATTTTACTATCACTTATCATAATTGGTTTCCTTGGTAATTTTTTCTGCAGTTTATTTTATGCATTTAAATTTTTTTTCTGTTCCGCCACTTACTAGCTGTTGTGACCTACAGCAAATTATTTCCCCTCTGCTTCTTCTTCTACAAAATGAGACTAAAAAATCCACACCCCAGGGTTGTTGTGAGAATTCAATACGATAATATATGTAAGGATCACAGAGCACCAGGCTCATAGTGGGAACCAACAAAATGTTCTTTCCATTGCCTGTCTCCCCAAACCCTTATGATTATGGATTTCCTAATGAATTTCAAGATAATAATCATGACATTTTCCAGACCTGACCAGTGTTGTTAAGTCTTAATTGTAGCTACTGCTAAAAATATCTAACACCAGTTGCTTAATCTGACTTTGACCTTGAAATATTTAAGTACTGACGGTGTGTTTGGAAGCTTAGTTCCAGTTTTGACTAGTATTTTCTGAATAGCTTTGGCTAAATAATTTATTGTTTCTATTTGCAACATTGTTCCCTTCCTTTTGAGTAACCTTCATTCAGTACATAAGTTCAAATATGATTTATAATTGAGATGGTGATTAAGACAAAAATAAAAATGATAAGGTATTTTTCCAGAAAGGATGCACAATAAATGTCTTCATCTTAATGATTAAATTGTGCTTACTGAACCTCATATTCTGCCATTGTCTTAAATGGTCCTTGGTTGTTAATTAGGCACCTTTGAAATCATTACCCTTTGGGTGTCTATTTGATATCAGGGAAGTGTGACATATTAAGTAGCTAGGTTATCCAGGTGTCAAAGTTCAGTGCATTATAAATCAATAAGTACTTGTCAAATTCCTACTTCACTATCAAATCCTTGAGGGCAGGGATCATGTATTTTTCATTCCTCCCATTTGTGGATGGCGAATTATCTGAAACATATTAAGTTCAGTGACATGTCATCAAAACTTTAAAAGCAGGATAAGAAACCCCCAGATGACAAACAGGTTATATTACAAAGGTTTCCCTTTCCTTAACATAGTTTTCTATAGAAATATGTATGTGTTTATTTAGAAATAACTATGTAAATAGTAATGTAATAGAAATATATTAATAGTCATAACATATTAACAATGTATACTTATAAGTAGCTATCATGTTACATGTATGTGAAGTTTCCAAGCTGGCCCATAAACTCCAATTGACCCCATAATAAATAAAGTAACCAGACTGCTACTTTATTTTAAATATCATTAGATATATTTTAATATATGATAAGACTCTTAAGGATTGTCACTAGGCCAGGTTTCCCTCCAAAGCAAAACTCTGATTCACAGCCACTGTCTAATTCCCCAAGCAAGATGCTGAGGCTGGATTGGGGCTTAGGAGAGAGACAGAAGGCATAGGGCATTCTTATGAGTAGTACTCTGATGGCAGGAAAAGGGGACTAAGAGACTTTAGTTTGCACTAATCTAGCTCCCAGGAAATAATACTAATAACAGCCTCTGCCAAAGTTAGTCTTTCTGATTTATAATGCATTTTCATGTGCAATAGGCATTTATAACCTGGGGTCTGTGGGATGTCTAGTGGGTCTGTGGAAGGAGTCCTGAAGTTCAAGAGAGACTCTTCTGAATGATTGGCCAAGTCTAGACTATCTGTACACTTTTTTTAGACAGGATCATTCTCAAAGGGCTCTGTGACTCAAACAAGTTAATAGCCCAAGAGACATGGTCTCACTTGCCCCCATAACCACTTGGTGGGGGAAATAATGTAGGCATTATTATCTTGGGGTCCTCCCCCAATCAGAAGCCATCGGTAACAGGTAATGGCCCCACAAAGTTCACCAGCCAGCTGCCCAAGTGAGCAGGGGTCAAAGTGCACAGGAGTGTGAGCAGGACAGGTGGCTAGTGAGGGAAGGACTGGAAGGAATAAGAATTCCCACAGGGTAATCTTGTGAGAAAGTGGAAAGAAGAAAGGGGAGATGGAATGGACTCGAAGGAATGAGAGAAGCCTGAAAAATAGTAAGGCTGTATTTTTATCCAAGGGACACAAAAAATACCTGTAAAAGGCACAGTCACTCCCTCAAGGAGCTCATACCCTTGATGGAGCATGGAGAAGTTGGGGTAAACAGAAAGAACTGTAAGTTGACTAAAAGGAAGGACTATTTTATGGATCCCACAGTAATGATGTCAGTGGACATAGTAGGGGCTCAGTAAACATTTTGTTTGTTTATCATGTTGACGGTAGACACCATGAGAATAAAAATAGAGTTAGTGATCAATGTGTGGTACTGTTCACTGCCACACATGTTTAGATAAAGCATGGAATAACAGTGGGAAAGCCAGAGAGCCAAGACCACTTTGGCTGTACCAGAAAATATGGGTAATATTTTTATGAAACAAAGATGCAGTCAAGGGAATGTTTAGATAAATATTGGGGAATATAGTGATATTTGTCTGATTAAAACTCAGGGAGTGAAAGCAGGAAGGGAGCCCTTTGAATACAAATTCCTCATGTGACAGGGGAGGTGATATGCCCATTACATAGGAAGTTCAAGGCTATACTCAGCTCTCTTGACTCCTGGACTTAAAATTTCTCCACTACTCCATGCTGCCATGTTGGAAAGTAGTGAGAAATAAGGCTAGTGTAGATAAGGTGGGGCCTGATAAGCAGGGCATTATATCTGGGAATAGAGGTTTGGGTATTGAAAATCCAAGGTGTGAATAGAGGAGCATCATAGAGGAGACATTGGCCAGTGGAGGAAAACTAATCCTGGGTTTACACAATGAAGAAAGAAGTAGTTCCATTCTACAGTCAGTAAACATCTGATGGTTTGGCAAGTACCCAGCATCAGAATGAGAAATTTGGCATCTGGGGATTTAACGTAAACACTAAAGATAACCGGGGCACACAGTGGGGTGGCCCAGACCTTGGACAGCAGCCGCCTGAGCCTAAAGGATGATGGGTGTCAGCCAAATATTCCTGAGCATCAAAGGCACATCCCAGCCACAGCACAGAAAGCACTGATAGATTGGATGCCCATGGATGCACAGAGCAATTTCACATGCTTGGTGCATGAGTGGAGAAATGACCCATTAAAGAAAGTCTTATTAATCATTATCTTTAGCTATGTGACTCTTGATTTCTTCCCCAAGCTCTGTAAGATGCCTTGTGCCTGAGATACTAGCTTCACAATATAGCCTTCCACAGTCGTAGACAACATGTTTCCCACATCTAAGATTCATGTGATGGCAAATCCATCACTTTAACCATTTTTAACCATTCCTTGACATTGTTTAGAATGGCTGCAAGCTTTTCCTTGACAATGGTCACAGTGACTGAATCACAGATTTCCATAACACATCTCCATTGACAGAAAAGGCAGATCATTAGGACATCCCTATATTTTTGTTTTAAAGGCAGAGTAGTCAGGATTCAAGGTGTTTTTCAGGAATGATTTACATACGGTAAAATGCACTCTACCTCAGTATAAGTTCAGTGAGATTTCGTGAAGGCATGCCACCCAACTTACCCATGCTCCTGTAAACTACAGAACATTTCAATCACCCCAGGTAGTTTCCTCACACCCGCTCCTAATCAAATTCTGCCCCATGCCAGGCAATTGGTGTTCTGACTTCTATTGGCATAAATCAGGTCTGCCTGTTCTAGAACCTCATATAAGCAGAATCAGGAATGGATACTATTACCTTGCCTGGCTTTTTCACTCAGCATACTGTTCTTCAGTATTTGTCCATGTTTCTGTATGTGTGTCAGTAGTTTGTTCTTTTTGTTTTTGAGCAGTATGTCATTGTATAAATATACCACAATTTGTTTTTCCATTCTCCTGTTGATGGACATTTGGAGGGTTTCCAGATTTTGGAAATTATTAATAAAGCAGCTATGAACAATCTTGTACTAGGTTTTTGTGGACATATGATTTCATTTCTCTTGAATAAACACATAAAAGTGACTATGTTGGGCATAGGACAGATACCTGTTTATCTACAAGAAACTGATTATTTATAAGAAACTGATTATTTATGAGAAGATTATTTATTTATAATAAACTATTACTTATAAGAAACTGATGGTTTTCCAGAGAGATTATATCATTTTACATTTGCACCAGCAACATATGAGGATTTTAATTGTTCCATATCCTTGCCAACATTTGGTGTTGTCAGTATTTTTCATTTTAGCCATTCTAGTAGGTGTGTATTGGTGTCTCATTATGATTTCAATTTGCCCTTGCATGATTAAAGTTATATTGAGCACTTTTATATGTGTTTATTGACCATTATACGTCTTTGTGTGCAATATGTCTATTTATGTGTGTGCTAATTTTTTGGGTGGTAGGGTATTTTGTCTTTTTGTTTTTGACTTGCTAGAGAACTTTATGTGGCACTGTGAATATTTTCTCCCCATCGATTTTTTGATAAGCAGAAAATTTTTATTTTCATGATGTCTAATTTACCAGGTTTCTTCTTTTTTTTCTTTTAGAAATTATTATTTTTTATTATAATGTTCAGTTAGCCAACAGGTTTTCTTCTTCTATGATTAGTGCTTTTTGTGTTCCAAGAAATCTTTGTCTATGCCAAGTTACAAAGTTACTTTGCTAAGCACTGAGAGATACAGTGATGAACATGACAGCAAAATCTCTGACCTGCATGAAAGAGCTGGAGATACACATTATATAAGTAATGAACAAATGAAGAAGGTCACAAGTTGTGGGAACATACTGAGGAAATTAGCAAGATATTGAAGAAAAGCAACCTGGAAAAGGGCACTTCAGACAAGGGGGACCAGGAACGCTCTGAATGAAGAAGTAACATTTGAGCTGAGACGTAAAGATGAAGAGGAGGGAGCCATATGAAGACCTGAGGAAGAGCATCCCCTAGAGAGGAAGCCGATGAAAATGCTGACAGATGGCAAAGAGCTTAGGCCATTCTGTGGGACTGGGCAGGCCAGACCATACCGGGCTTTCTGGCACGTGTAAGTTAAATTTTATCCTAAGAACAATGGGAGACATTGAGCGGTTTTGAGCTGGGGGAGAGACATGATCAGATTCATGTTTTAAAAAGAGAACTCTGGCTCTGCATAGAGAATGAATTCTAGGTACAACTGGGGCTTCCAGTTTCAAGCTAGAGTCATCTGGGCAGAAGATAATGGTGAAGACAATGAGGGTGGAGAGCTGGGGGCATACCCAAAGTATCTTTTGGACCTAGAATGGACAGCACTCGCTGAAGGTCTGGTTGTAGAGGAATGAGAAAGGAAGAATGTCAGGATGACTCCTGCAACTTGTTCTTGAAGGCTGGGCAGGCGGCGATGCCATTTTCTGGATGGAGCAAACTGAAGGAGGCTGCCCCGTAGTCTCTCCATGGCACCCTGTGAGCTGATGGGGTGCAGACAGGAATGTCGGTCTACAATGTGCTCCCCTCCCTTCAGTAATAAGAAATACCAGTGGCCAACTTGGCCTCATCTTCTGAAATTCTCCTAATGACTCTGTGAGGTGGGTTCTATAATACCCTGAGACAGAAAACAGGCAAGAAAGTAAGCAACACCAACAAGGTCCCAGCATGGATGACCTCCTCCCTCTTCTTTTTCCTCCTCTTCTTCTTCTTCTTCTCCCCCTCCTCCTTCTTCTTCCCCTTCCCCTTCCCTTTCCCCTTCCCCTTCCTCTTCCTCCTCCTCCTCCTTCTTGCCATGGGAGATAATTTGTTTATTTTTTTATTATTTTTAAGATTTTATTTATTCATTTATTTGAGAGAGTGAGAGAGAGAGAGCATATGAGAGGGGGGAGGGTCAGAGGGAGAAGCAGACTCCCCGCTGAGCAGGGAGCCCGATGCAGGACTCGATCCCGGGACTCCAGGATCATGACCTGAGCCAAAGGCAGTCGCTTAACCAACTGAGCCACCCAGGCGCCTGATAATTTGTTTATTTATGCAATGAATGAAAACACATCTCTGAGCATCTTCCATGACGAGGCATTGCTCTGGAGTGATGATGATGACAATGATGATGAAGCAACAGCCAGAAAGTTTTAAATTCTCACTATGTGCAGGCAGTTTGTTGAGGACTTCACATACATAAAATTCTGGAACTCTCCAGCAGTTCTGTGAGAGGTATAATTATTGTCACCCAAGTAAAGATACACTGAAGCTCAGAGAGCTTAAGTGACTTGCCTTGGGTAACGTGGTAGAAATGATGAAGCCTGGGTGGAAATCTCCCCGAAAGAACTCCTGAAAAACCTAAATCTGTGTCTGTCCTTCTGACCTCTGTCCCCTCCTCATCTCGCACAGCACCTCGTGTAGTGTAGGTGCTCCTTGTTGAGCACCTGAACGTGCTTTTTAAACCTGCTCTGCCGGACCATTCGGATGGTGTGTGTGTGCGTTGGAGGGGCCTGTGGGGTCACTTTGAGAGAAGCCACTCTGGTGGCTGGAATTTAAAAGACAGTTAGGAGCCCCAGAACGTCTGGACTAGATAGAGCATTTTAAGCCATCCAGCTGGGCATCATTCATTTTCTTGTGAGGAAACTGGAGTGCAAAGAATTTAGCTCCACACTGTTAACTTACTGGTGCGGGAACTGAGGGCCAGATCATTTAGGTGAAACACACCCCGGGTCGCACAGTTATTAACTGGCCGAGCTGCTGCGTCCACAGGCCCAGCTGTGTCTCTCCCTGACAGGTGTGCCCTGGATTCCGCAGCGACGCCCCGCGCAACTGCCCTCAGGACGCAGCGCACGTGAGGATCGCTTCGCCTGGGCTCACATCACACCCGGCTTGCGTCATCCTGCACAGGTTAGTGAGTCTCTCTGGGACGCAGCTTCATCACCAGCGGAGCAGGTAGAAGGCATGGCTCAAGGTCCGTTGTGCAGGTTATGCAAAATGGTAAGTAAGGCTTTCGTAGGACAAGGCCTGACAGCCATACTCAGAATAAATAATTCAGAATAAATAGATGTGTTAGACCATATTTTGAAGTATTTATTTCTAAGTTTTGGCTTTTCTCGGGTACCCCCTTTTCCCTCTGTTCCCACTCACATTTACAAGGCTTATTGCTTGTGACCTCGGGAGGGATGTAACAGGAGAGAGCAGGACTGGCCTGCCTGGCTTCCTGAAATTCTTCCCCAAAGCCCAATCCCCAGAATCAGAGCAGAATCCCAGGTACGTGCTAATAGTCTGGGCAAGAAGCCTGGGGGCAAAACTGAAAAGGGAAATTCAGCAAAAATGTGGGAGTAGGGGAGGGAGGGACACCTGGGCGGCTCAGTCGGTTAAATGTCAGCCTTTGGCTCTGGTCATGATCCCAGGGTCATGATCCCGGGGTCCTGGGATGGAGCCCCATGTCAGGCTCCCTGCTTAGCGGGGAGTCTGTTTCTCCCTCTCCATCTGCCCCTCCCCCCTGCTCGTGCTCACTCTCACATAAATAAATAAAATCTTAAAAAAAAAATGTGGGAGCGGGGTGGGGGTGGCAGGGATGAGAGAGAATGGTTCTGTTGGTCCTGAGTGAAGAGCGAAGCAGGTCCCACGTCCTGGAATGGCCCCTGGATTTTGTCTAGGCACATGGAAAATGCAGGAAGCCTCCTGAAAAAGTGCCCGACCCACCCAAGTATGGTGGGGATGCCAAGAAGCCACACAGACGCACGCAAGTATAGTCACAGCCGACCAGAACCCCCATTTCCCTGTACTTTGGTACCATCATCATATTGAAATCATGTCAAAATTCAGTGTTCAGAGCGTCCCCAAAACCATGGCCCAATCCTCAGTGGGGAGAACCCCAGGAATGAGTTTAATTTCCTATCGGCTGGGAGGAAGAGAAACTTTAGGTTAAAAATGAAGTTGAATTATAGAGAATAAAGCAATCACTGCTTATCCCAAATATAGTGGATAAGTGTCCGGGACCACTTGTGGTAAAGGGGAGGGAACTCTGCCAGCATCTTGCACCCCACACGCCCCCCAGCATATGCTAGTGGGGCCCAGGGCTGAGAAGGAGAGTAGTGCAAGCTCAGTCCTTTCTCCAGGCAACCCCAAGGCATTCCCAGAACAGCCAGCAGCAGATTCAGGTTCGGTGGGGGCCTGGGATTTAGAAATTTGTGGCCGTCTTTATGGGGTCAAAGAGTATAAACTACCAGTTATAAGATAAATAAGTCAGAGGGATATAATGTAGAGCATGGTGACTACAGCTAATATGACTGTGTTGCATATCTGAAAGCTCCTAAGAGAGTAGATCTGAAAAAGTCCTCATGGCAAGAAAACACAATTTGTAACTGTGTGTGGTGACGGATGTTACCTAAACTCTTGTGGTGATCATTCCACACTATATGCAAGCATGGAATCATTACGTTGTGCCCCTGAAACTAATATAATGTTATATGTCAATTATGCCTCCAAAAATGGGGGGGAAAAAGAATACAAAATTACAAATATAAAAATAGGAACAAAAGCAAATATGTATCTAGAATAAGAAAAGAAATCCCAACATATTGCTACTTTAAAAAAAAAAAAACCTCACAAATATCACAAACATTACAAAACAGAAAAATAACAGTATTGTTCTTAAGTGTTTAAGGCACCTAAATAAGACCTTTTCTTCATATTTAGCTGCATATCCTTTGATTCCCTCTACATGTGACAACAATTTTATAGTATCCTTTTCTACATAGAGAGTAGGAATATGACTCAGTCTCTCCTCTAACATGGTTGATTGACATTTGTTTTTGTGATCGGGGATTGGAATGTATAAAACATGCAACTTCAGAGAACTCTTGCTGGTCTTATTATTGCTGCTAGTTTGTGGCCTACAAGCATAAAAATTCTGATAAACTCAAATGTGTGTGTTGCCATCTAGTTTTTTTTAAAGATTTCATTTATTTCTTAGAGAGAGAGCATGAGTGGGAATGGGGGTGGAGGGGTAGAGGGAGAAGCAGGCTCCCCACTGAGCGGGGAGCCTGATGTGGGGCTGGATCCCAGGACCCTGAGATCATGATCTGAGCTGAAAGCAGACGCCTAACCGACTGAGCCACCCAGGGACCCTGCCATCTAATTTTTTTTTTAAGATTTTATTTATTTATTTGAGAGAGAGAGAATGAGAGACAGAGAGCATGAGAGGGAGGAAGGTCAGAGGGAGAAGCAGACTCCCTGCCGAGCAGAGAGCCCGATGCGGAACTCGATCCCGGGACTCCAGGATCATGACCTGAGCCGAAGGCAGTCGCTTAACCAACTGAGCCACCCAGGCGCCCCCCGCCATCTAATTTTTAATTTAAAAAACATACATTTTATTGATGTATACAATAGTGACCAAACAGGATTTTAATTTTTTCATCTGTGGGGCATTAATTAAGAGCAAAGAGCAAATGACTGTCTCGCTTGGTTTTATGCAGACGAAACGAAGTTGCATTGATCTCTTTTAAATGTTTTTTTTTTAAGATTTTATTTATTTATTTGACAGAGAGAGACACAGCGAGAGAGGGAACACAAGCAGGGGGAGCGGGAGAGGGAGAAGCAGGCTTCCTGCCAAGCAGGTTGCCAGATGCGGAGCTCGATCCCAGGACCCTGGGATCACGACCTGAGCCGAAGGCAGACGCTTAATGACTGAGCCACCCAGGCGCCCCTCTTTTAAATGTTTTTATGTGAAAAGTATGTTTGGCCCCTGCTCTATGATTTCCAGGCCTGAATTGCATCAATGTAGTTGACATAGGGGAGTGTGACTCTGGACTTTTCTTTTGTTCTTTAGGTTTACACAAGAACTGTAATGTTTTGGAAGATCCTCAGCCAGCAGCCGCTTGGTTTTAAAATTTCTTGATCAAAAAATAGAAACATGTTGTCAGAGAAATCACCTATTTGTCCTTTTTAAGACTAATGAGTTGAGTGACAGGACATTCTTTTGGAAACTCTGAGAAAGGCCAAAGTGAGACCTAAGCATCAGGTAAGACCTCGTCTACTCTCCGTGCTACTGACATTGGAGAGCCAGGCTGTCCTTTTATTCTTTTCCTTCTTGCTCTCGGTTTTGTGTTCTTGTCCTACAGGAAGTTCCCTCTTGCAGGAATTTCACGCTTTTGCTCTATTCTGCCAAAAGGGAATCTAACCCAGAAAAGTTGAGTACTCCTGAGGTTGGATGATGAATGGTATAATGATTAAGACATGGAGGCTAGAACACAGACCTGAAGCAAGATTCTTGCTTTGAAATTCCACCAAAACAGCTTAATGAGTGCTGTGTGTTTTTGAATGGGAAGCATGTGTCTCAGTGAGTTGAACTTGTGTTGAATGTGATGTTTCACTAAATATCCTACTCTCGGGATGCCTGGCTGGCTCAGTCAGTAGAACATGTGACTCTTGATCTCCGGGTCATGCGTTCAAGCTCCATGTTGGGTGTAGAGATTACTTAAAAGATATATATATCCTATTCCTAAGCTCTTTTCTAATGTATGGCACATTTATAATGAATGTGCTGTGTTATCTAGTATATTCTGAACCGAATGTTAATCAGACATTGTTGAGAACTGAAGCCTCCATTTAAAAGTATGCATGCCTGAAGGTTAAAAGAAGCTTTCTGCACACTAGAAACTTGGTTTCTCCTCCATGACTCACATCCTTCAAGTGCCCAGCATCAGAAAACATGCTCACATCACCATGGAACACCTGGTCCTGTATTTCTGTGTCAAGAGGCCGGGTGAATCCAGCGGCTAGCCATACAATTATCTCTGAAATTCCTAAACCTGAATGGCTAGCAAGCACTTAACTACACACAGAAGAGAATGCGATCACATAAATGTATCCCACTAAACCAGACTAAATGTATCCCATCTTTTTTTTTTTTAAGATTTTATTTATTTATTTGACAGAGAGACATAGGGAGAGAGGGAACAGAAGCAGGGGGAGTGGGAGAGGGAGAAGCGGGCTTCCCGTGGAGCAGGGAGCCTGACCCAGGGCTCGATCCAGGACCCTGAGATCATGACCTGAGCCAAAGGCAGCCGCTTAACCGACTGAGCCACCCAGGCGCGCCTAAATGTATCCCATCTTAACTTCACCTACTGACTCCCCAAGATGCCCACATCCACACCCTACCAGAGAGGAAGGTGGCATGGAGCGACACAGCGATCTTAACCATTTGTGGGTAAGTCATCTTACTTTTGCAAATCTTACAAAAGCACATGACCCTGTGAAACCACTGTGAAAGGCATCACCCAGGGTCCAGGATCTTCGGAAGGAGCCCATGCACCTGACGGGACCTGAAGCTTAAGCTTTGTCACCATCACAGTAGATCCGCTTCTCAGAACAGGAAAGTGACTCACAAGCTAATGCTGTCCAAAGGTGAAATTTTGTGTGAATGGAGCCACGGTGCCTTAATTCAGCTGGGTGAGATGGTTCACATTTAGTCCCCTGAGAGCAGAACAGCCTGACTCTGGAAACTCATTTCCAGACGAATAGTCCTTGCCCAGGCACTGTGCTGAGCGTCAGGCCAGAGAGAAGGAAACAAGGTCCCCTGCTCTTGAGGGGGTCACTGTTGGCGAAGTGGATCTCTGTACCCTGTGGCACGTGCTACGTGTGAGAAATGAGGAGATTTTAATGGGACATTAGCAGAGGCATGGATTCCTTCAGATGGAGGGAGTGGTGGTGGGGAGGGAGGCAGAATGGCGGGGGAAGGAGGAGGGGGTGATGCCTGAGCTGAATTCAGGGGTAAGGAGTGTTTAGGTGGAGAGGAAGGATAGAAATGCTCTTCTGCCTTCTCTCTGGGCTGGGATAGGTCATCTTCTGCAGTGATTTCCTAAAGCCTAAAGGTGGATGGACCAGCCAGGTGTGTGAAAAACATCCAGTGGGCAGAAGGAAGATGGAGAGTGTGTTCAGAGAGTACTCACTGCAGCCATACAAAGAAAGTGATGAAATCCCTAAGCCCTCCCTTTGGAAATGTCACCAGTCTCTTTGCCCAGGAAAGCACCCCCTGGTGGCGACACCTAGTAATACAAACACACTCAGCCAGCCTCTCTAAAAAGCCCCCCCTTTTCACCTGCACCTCTCTAACCCAGAGAGCTCTAAACTATGCATCTGTGTATCTTACGTATAAATCTTGGAAAAGAGTTACAGTGCTAATATACTAATATACTTCATTACATATATGCAGATAGAGAAATTAAAGATACGGGACACAAAAAATGAATTGAAAGAAGAAAACTTTAGTATTTCCCCTCCCCCCCCCACTGGGACCATCATGCATACTCATGGGGCACGCGGCATCATTTTGGAGACCTCCAAAAACTGGTAGGTCACTTGTGCTTGACAGCAGCATGGGGCAGGGGGTAAAAATGTAGACTCAGGAGTCAGTTGGTCTGGATGTGAACTTTGGCTGCACCACTTCCTAGCTCGGTGACAATGGTCATATCCTTTTTTAAAAAACATGAATGATAATTGTAAACACCTCACAGAGTTCTTGGAGAGGTTCCTTAATAGAAAACATTGAAATTAGTGCCTGGCACATGGTAAGCACTTTATAAATGTTACCTATTATTTTCCTCAGTGCCACTATTAAAAATACTTTTAAATCTGGGGCACCCGGCTGGCTCAGAATATGGAGCTTGAGACTCTTGATCTCAGAGTTGTGAGATCGAGCCCCACATTGGGCTTGGAGCCTACTTTAAAAAAATTCTTTTATATCTTCTTTTTTTTTTTTTTAACATTGTCCTTAAAAAATTTTTTAAAAACCCAGGTGGGGGGAAAAGGAAAGAGACGTCTGGAAGGACCTCCTGAAAAAGATGATTCCCAGTTGAATTCAAATTTTCAGAGCTTGCTGAGTGAAAGTGAAAGCAGTAAGAGTCAGCTCAGTCCTTTCTTAGCTAAACTATGTTATTAAAACTTCTTCACACAAGTTAGTCTTTGCTCTTACGTCTCCTTCCTGTCTTTCATCCAAACTCCTCTCCAGAGCCTCTTTGTTGTTTCCAGGGGGCTTTTTCACTTACTGCCTAGAGGAATGTCACTTAATGGCTGATGTTTGTTCACTCTCCCTTATGTCTCCTCGATTTAGCCCCATAATCAAAAAGTAAAGCCAGTCCACCCTGCAGTCAGGGTGGCTTAGGGACCCCTTTCTGTCCCAGAGGGGTTGGCAGAAGTCCAAGGGGTAGGCACTTCTCTTGATCTGCCCTATTCTTTCTGCCTCATCTTGCTCACAGAGCCTAGAAATATTGTGCCCATATTGAAGCCTCAAGGATAAAAGGGTCACACTAAGACTGAGAAGGAGCCTGGTTTACTGGGGAGTTCCCTGAACCGATACACAAGCCCTGAAGTGCTTTTCATATTTAAAAAATATCTACCTCCCTACCCACTGCTGAGCTGCTGTTTGTTGGGAGTTTTATTACTTGCTGCCAAACACATTCATGTATCTGGATTGGCCGTGTCAGTAAGGGATGTCTAATAGAGCTGAATGGAGAATGGTAGGCCCCCTGAGGAGGCCTGGACATCCAAACCATTAGAAACCCAAGAACTTGGGGTGCCTGGGTGGTTCAGTCAGTTGGGTGTCTGGCTCTTGGTTTCCGCTCATGTCATGATCTCAAAGGTCCTAGGATCAAGCCCAGTGGCATCGGGATCTGGCTCCGCGCTCAGCGGGGAGTCTACTTGAAAATTCTCTCCCCCTGCCCCTCTCCCCAATCCTGCTCACTCTCTCGCTCTCTCTTTAAAATAAATAAATCTTAAAAAAGAAAGAAAGAAAGAAAGAAAGAAAGAAAGAAAGAAAGAAAGAAAGAAAGAAAGAAAGAAAGAAAGAAAGAAGGAAAGAAAGAAAGAAAGAACTTTACTCAAAGGCTGCAACTACTTTGGTGCTGATTGTTGCTGCCATCTAGTGGCAACAACTTGGAACTAAAACGCTCCCTTGGGCCATAAACTGTTTTTCCTGTACATCTTTCTTCAACAACTTGGAACTAAAACGCTCCCTTGGGCCATAAACTGTTTTTCCCTTACATCTTTCTTCTTCCATCGTTCACTCGTTCATTCATTCACTCCCTCACTCACTTATGTGTTCATTCTATGGATACTTTCTGAGAATGTACTATATGTGACGGGTCTTCATAAATACAATAAGGAAATACAGTAATGGGGGAAATCCAGCTCCTTACCCCCTTGAAACTTACACACTTGTGGGACGATAGCCATTAATCCAATTTAAAAATGAAAAAAATATGACTGGAAAGGGTTCTAAGAGAAGAACATGGTGCTATGAGAATCACTGGTAAGGATTTTCCTTACTGGGGAGATGGATAGGAGGTTAGAGAAGGCTTTCCTGAGGATGTTCTGACTGGTCTTGGGAAGGGAATTATCTGGGCAGTGAGACCAGTCATGAAAGTGAGCTGCAGCAAAGGGAGGGAGTGTGTTGAGTACATGGGAAGAAGAGAGGACAATGTGTTTAGATTAGCACTTAATACTAGGCATTCTAGTTTTTGAATTGGGACTATGGTTATGAATTATAATGACCAGAAAATTATTTTACCTGATAATAAGCTAAAAGGATACAGACTAACAGACAACTACAGAACATTCCACACCAACAGCAGAACACCCATTCTTCTGAAGTGCACCTGGAACATTCTCCAAGATAGACCATATGCTAGGTCATAAAATAAAGCCTCGATAACCCTAAAAGGATTGAAAGTATACATAGTATGTTCTCTGGCCACGATGGAATGAAATTACTAATGGATTAAAGTGAGAACTTTTTAAATAAAAATTTTATTAAATCTTGTTATTTTTGAGTTTTTATAAACTTAATTACAAAGTCTCAAGCTCTGAGTATCATAATATGAATTATTCAAAGCCCACGTACAATAATGGAACATTCAGTTATGGCATTATGTACTTTGTAATGTGACAATGTAGCTCTTTATATAGTAAAACAAAGCTTATGAAAAAAATTCTTCACCATCTTGGTTTTTACTTCAAATACTCTGACATAAAGGGAGTTAAATAAGAGTATGTTATCGGTGAAGTAAACAGAGGTGAACAATCCACTCGGGAAACTGTGAGACATAGTCTAGGACACTGTGCAGAGAGAAGGGGATTCTCTCTGGGGAACTCTGCAGCAGGTAAAGTCCATTCAAAATGAAGGTGGTTTTGTTGTGAGCACTGAGGGCAAGGGAGGGGCATAAGTAAAAGAAAAGTCCCAGGTTTGTGACATGAGCAACTAGGAGACTGGCAGGGCATTTCATGAGCTAAAGAGGAGTGGGGAGAACGCAAGCTGAGTTTCATTTTGGAAGTGTTGAGTGTGAAGTGTCTGGGAAAATCAAATGTGGTGGGGGAGGTAGACAGGTACACCCATAAGAAGAAGCATTCAGTGAGGTAGGAGGAAAAGCAACAGAATGTGTTCTTCAAAATGCACGAGAGGGATGGCTTAATCTTTCCTCCATGCTCACAAAACACTTGAAATTGCAACTCCAGTCACACTTCACTCATGGCATCAGAAGTATTCGTGAGCATATCTACAACTCAGAATAGAGTTCCGTGAAGGGAAGTTAGCAAACAGTTGTTCAAAAAACACAGCAGTGATGCTAAAATGAACAAATGAAGAGGCACCTAATGAAGGGAACAACATTCCAGGTGCAGCAAGCGGAGGGAAGAACAGAAGGAAGAGAAAACTAAGAAAGTGAAAGCAATTATTCCTCTTTATCTCTAGGCTCCAGGATCTCTCAAGCCACGGAGGCAAGCTCTCGTGTATATAGCCAGCCCAACACCGTGCAGAACCTCCTTCCTACATGAAAGCTGCCGGCCCTTAAAGAATTGAATGTCGCCTCTCACAAGAGAGGCAGGTGGACGGTCCCTTGGTTTGGCATCTCATCAAGAAGAGGTGTAACAAACTCATCTCCAGCTGGGGGCTCCCTGACTAAAATTCATATGGAATTAAATAATTCTGGCCACTTCAGGAGAGGCGATTTGTGATAAAGTTTTCCCACCCTCCCCTCTCCCTCTGCAGTTAATTTCCCTGACCTACTTCTCCTTAACTAAGTAATCATCCTCTTCTGTGTTGGAACTCACGGGTTGTCTACACGCTTGTTTATTATTGTTGTTGTTGGTTGCTCTTGCTTTGTTGTCATTTTAATGAGTTCGCATGATGGAAATGGTGGGGAAAGTGAGGTCACGTGCTTGAGGGATGGTGGATCAAGACGGCCATGTACAAGTGGAGATCATTCGTAAATCTGCAATTTTTAAAGGACCGTTTCCAACTCTCGAATATTAAGTTAGCTTTCAAATCATATCCCCCAATATTATGTTTAGCTCAGGTTAATAGTAGGTTATATCTGGGTCAAAGGCCTTGCTACATTATTTTAATTATTGTTGTAAAGTGTCAAACTGACTTTGGAACAGAAGGAAACCTACAGAAAAAACACTTTGTAAGATACGACTTTTCTCACCTCCCACTACAAATAAAATGAAAGGGAGCTTCCATTTGTAGGGGACCCAGAAAACAACTTTTTTGCTGCCTCAAGGATTTTCTAAAGATTTTTCTAAGATATAAAGATAACATTTGTTCATCACATGCAACTTGTAACTAGAGAAAAATATACAAAAGAAAATGGAATCACTTATAATCGCATCACATATAGGGAATCACTATGAATCACTGTTCACATTTACCCTCATAAACTTGTTTAAATAAATACCATCTAAGGCATAGTTGTATATTTTGCAACTAAACACTGTACAAGGAGTAACTTCCTGTGTCATTAATATTTCTTATAATCATAACAACTGTTTATTATTTCCATCTAAAGGATGTACCATAATTCATTTAACCTTCATCTGTAGGTTAAGTAAAACAGTAAGGAGTATTTAGTTTATCAATCCTTTGTTTGAATTTCTGATCATTCTACATTCATGGAATGGATTCCTGCTTGAATGGGTACAAACATGTTCAGGTTTCCTGGTGATCAAGCAGTCATTCTCTTAATTACTATAGCATTGCCAAGCAATGACTTGTGACTGGAAACTATACAAGATGCTGGGGATATAGCAGCAAACAGAAAAAGAACATTCCTTGCCTATGAGAAAATTATTTCCTACTAGGGAAGACAGACATTTAAGAGTAAACAAATAGCAATCAAGGAGAAATTAACAGTATTTTTTAAAAAGATTTATTTATTTGTTTTGAGAGAGAGAGAGGAAGCATGAGCAGGGGAGGGGCGGAGGGACAGGGACAGGGAAGAGAATCTTCAGCAGACTCCCCACTGAGCGGGGAGCCTAAGGCGGGGCTTGATCCCACAACCCTGAGATCATGACCCTGAGAACATGATCCTGAGATCATGATCCTGAGATCATGAGCAGAGCCCAAGTCAGAGGCTTAATGGACCGAGCCACACAAGCACCCTAAAATTAACAAACAGTAAGTAGACCTAACAGTGGAGGGAAAAGAGAGTGTTGAATTGAATGAAAGCCCCACCAGAAGATGACCTTCAGGCAAATCCCCAGCCATTCCATCATCTGAGGGAAGGGCATTTCAGACAAAGGGAATGGTGAGTACAAAGGTAAAAGCATGAGAAAAGGCATGGCCTATTTTCAGTCTCAGGCTGATTTAGGAGCCAGATCATGCATAGTCTGGTGGGCTAGGAGCTTACTCTTTGGACAATGGGTAGGCAGGAACTGTTTCAGTAGGGAGAGATAGGATCAGAATGTTTTGAAAATTCTCATCCTGATTGGTATGTAGAGAAAAAAAGGAAGGTAAGAGTCCTAAAGGAGAAACCAGTGAGAAGGCAGCTGCAGTAATCTATGTCCCAGAAGGTGGCTAGGGAGATCAAAAGAGGTAGACCAATTTATTATATACTTTGGATTATAAAAGTATATGGAGTATATAGCGTATGGAAACACCTGACAGTTAATCATCAAATACCTATAGGAAGTTGAGGAAAATGTGGGAAGCAGGAGGTGATTAGAGATAGTTTCTCAACTGTGTGTTTGAGTAAATTGTTGGATGCTGGATAATATGGTACTATTATATACATGGGAACAGTGGCAGAAAGAAACCTGTTTGACACATATTAAGTATGAGTCGCCTATTAGACACCAAGTTGAGATATTAAAGACACAAATGGTACTGGAATTGGGAGTGGTAGATATGGAGTGGTGGGAAATATGAACTTGAAAATATCAGTAGAAGTGAAGAATCAAGGGAGGTCGTTAAAGATGGCAAGTGGCAGTGTGTTTTGGGAATAATCCGGGAGAAAGAGAAAGAGAAATTGAACGTGCGTGACATAGAGAGAATTACTGAAAAACTGAAGTCCTAAGAGAACACTGGGAGACAGTTTAGAACATACCTTAGAAGTATTCCAACTAGGGCGCCTGGGTGGCTCAGTTGGTTGAGCGACTGCCTTCGGCTCAGGTCATGATCCTGGAGTCCCGGGATCGAGTCCCGCATCGGGCTCCCTGCTCGGCAGGGAGTCTGCTTCTCCCTCTGACCCTCCTCCCTCTCATGCTCTCTGTCTCTCATTCTCTCTCTCTCAAATAAATAAATAAAATCTTTAAAAAAAAAAAAAAAGAAGTATTCCAACTAAGGTGTGTGGAAGCTGGGAAATTTATTCACCAAATTCCATCGGTTGCTGGTTGAGCAATGCTCTCAAGAGGTGGGGGTTGGGTGGGCAGTAATTCCCCAGCATTTCCAGCCTCCCCTAGACATATGTTAAGCCAAATCTGGTGAGCAGAGAAAGCCATCAGGCAGACTCCTAAGTGGTTTAGTTAGAAGCCATTGGATTGGCATATACAGGAATGATGAGTCCCAAAGGTATATGGGGCACCAAAAGGGTCTTCTACTCTGTCCCACTTGATATTTTTTCCATGGAATCTGAATTTTAAACATAGAGACAAAACTGGGGCGCCTGGGTGGCTCAGTCGTTAAGCGTCTGCCTTCGGCTCGGGTCATGATCCCAGGGTCCTGGGATCGAGCCCCGCATCGGGCTCCCTGCTCAGCGGGAAGCCTGCTTCTCCCTCTCCCACTCCCCCTGCTTGTGTTCCCTCTCTCGCTGTGTTTCTCTCTGTCAAATAAATAAATAAAATCTTTAAAAAAATAAATAAACATAGAGACAAACTGACAACAACAACAACAACTCTGATTGATACTGAATAGGTGTCAAGAAACAAGAAACTGTTTTAACCATAGCCTTATGCCTCCCATACACAGAGACCTGAATTAGGGAACTTAATGTTAACTCTCTGGGTCTCAATATTCTAATGTGTAGAATGGCGGGAGGTAAGTAGAAAGAACAGGGCTTCTTTCCAACTCTTATTTTACATTATTTGCATTTAGGTGTAGCGGAATTCCTTGTCCTCATTAAGTTTATCAAAGCATTCCAACAGGTATTTAATATCTACTATCTAACCACTTCAACTTATCACATTATATCTCTTTAGAGTATCTACTCTTTGCTAGTCACTGCTCAAAGCGTTTTATATATAATATCTCAGTCGTAGCAATCATCTGAGAAAGTTAACCTAAGTCTCATTTTACAGGTGACGATTTTGGTTCTGAGAGGTGATATGATTTACTCAGATCCTCTGACTTCCGAACATTTGTGGGGTTTTTGTGTTCGTTTGTTTGTTTTTATACTTCAGGACAGTGAGAGGGTTACGACTATCTTAACAGGGAAAGGGAATAAGGAAGCTATAGTTGACCCTTCACTCTCAGCAAATGCTGTGGCCACTGACACTGACCTGAGAGCAGCATGAGACTATGGGAAGCCTTTCTCCAAATTCAGCCCATCATTCTAAGTGCACTTGTCTCTTTGGATTCGTGAGCAGAACTGAAGACAGTGCACGAGGGTTCTGGAGGATACCGATTAACTGGACGTCTTTAAGCCCACAGAACTCCTTGTTATTATTCATCTTCTGCTAGGCGGCATCAAGTTAACCGTCAACCACAACAAAGATGGCAGCCGCGGCTTCACCACGGCAACGGCGACGCTACTTGCCAACGGGCGCCTCAATATTTACTTCCGGCCTGTCCGTTTAACGTCACTTCCGACACCGGCTCCCGGGCGTGTGCGCCGCTCCTCCTGCAGCCGCGGTCGGTAATGCCGAGCCGGGT
Organism: Mirounga angustirostris; assembly: GCF_029215605.1. Classification (NCBI taxonomy): domain Eukaryota; kingdom Metazoa; phylum Chordata; class Mammalia; order Carnivora; family Phocidae; genus Mirounga; species Mirounga angustirostris. The sequence goes on along the minus strand of NW_026991712.1, from coordinate 16,173,936 downwards.
GAGTGGAGTCAGAGAGAGTCTCACGGAGGGAATCCGAGAGGATGTGGGGCCAGCAACATGGAAGGGGAAGGTGGGAAGCCTGCGGCTGTTGTCGCGGTTGTGACTGAGCCTCGGTTTACCCAGCGATACAGGGAGTATCTCGAGAAGCAGAAACTCCTGGATAGACGGCACCGGGTAGAAAAGATGCCGGATGGCACGGTGGCGCTGCCCGTGCTGGGAGAGACTCTCCCTGAGCAGCACCTTCAAGAGCTGAGGGATCGTGTGGCTCCAGGCAGCACCTGTATAGTAACGCAGCTCCTGGATCCTGTTCCCTCAAAGAAGGCCCAAGGTTGTTCACCTGCCCAAAGGCTGTGTCTTGAAGTGAGTCGCTGGGTAGAGGGCCGGGGAGTGACGTGGTCACCTCAGTTGGAGGCTGATTTGCCCAGATCTTGGCAGCGACATGGTGACCTCTTGTTGCTGAGCGAGGACTGTTTCCAAGCCAAGCGATGGAAAAATCTGGAACCAGACCTCTGGGAGACTGTTGCGTCTGCACTTGGCGTCCATCGTGTGGCCAAACGAGGGCGGGTATCACCAGACGGCACTCGAACACCAGCAGTGACTCTGCTGCTGGGCGACCATGGCTGGGTAGAGCATGTGGATAATGGGATCCGATATAAGTTTGACGTGACCCAGTGCATGTTCTCCTTCGGAAACATCACTGAGAAGCTTCGAGTGGCATCGCTGCCCTGTGCTGGAGAAGTGCTGGTGGATCTCTATGCAGGGATTGGTTATTTTACATTGCCCTTCCTAGTCCATGCTGGTGCTACCTTCGTCCATGCCTGTGAGTGGAACCCCCATGCTGTAGTTGCTCTGAGAAAGAACCTTGATGTCAATGGAGTGGCAGATCGGTGCCAAATACACTTTGGGGATAACAGAAAACTGAAGCTCTCAAACATTGCGGACAGGGTGAACCTGGGACTGATTCCCAGTTCTGAAGAAGGCTGGCCCATTGCCTGCCAAGTGCTAAGACGGGATGCAGGGGGCATTTTGCATATCCACCAAAATGTGGAATCTTACCCAGGCAAGAATCTCCAGCCTCCTGGAAGCAGTGAAGTGGAGAAGGAGCATCGGCCTTATCCTCAGCAAATTATCACCAACCAATGTACAAATGGAGCAACCACGGGTTCTAGGAGAAGAACGCTGTCAGCAGCCACCAAACCAGAGTGGCAGAGGTGGGCGGAATCTGCAGAAACTCGTATTGCCACCCTTCTTCAGCAGGTGCACGGGACACCATGGAAGACACAAATCCTGCACATCCAACCAGTGAAATCCTATGCTCCCCACGTGGATCATATAGTGTTGGATTTGGAATGCCGCCCCTGTCCTCTAGTTGGCTAGAGAAGGTGGATCCTGAGCCACAAGGATCTACATGTGAGTGACCCTAATACATAAGTTGAGGCGGGGTTCTCACCCCTCTTTTCTCCTGGCAACCTATTTTAATATTTTGTGTCCCTGAAAGCAGGCTCTAGATCAGTACAAGTCATCTTGTTTGTCTTCCGTTAACACATTGAGAACGAACTACATATCTGGGAGAAGCAGTATGGCTTATTGAGATGAGGCCTGTACAATGAATTCTGACCTCAGTCCTGTCTTACCTTGGGTACGTGGTTCCAATATTCTTTTGGCCTTGTAGTTCCTTACTTGCAAAATGAGGGTGTCTGTGAATGGTCTCATTGGCTGTTGTCTAATAAGCAGTTGTACACAGGGCATTGGTTATTTTAGAGTGAAGGACACAGTGCTGTTTCCAAAATCACTCCAGCTACAGTGTGGAAAATTGACCGGAGTGGGGCCAGGGTAGAAGCAGGGAGACCTGCGAGGAGGCTTCTGTGGTTGGCCAGGGAGGATATGGCAGTGGCTTGGACTAGGGTGGTGGCAGTGGATGGATTTGAGATATGAAATCCATGGGACTAAGCAACACAGTCCAAATCAAAGCACTCAAATGGTGCAGCTTTGTTACAAAGACTGACTAAATTAGGGAAGGAAGAGTTTAAGAATTACTCTATTGTATTAACTTCATTCCCTTTAGCATTCCTAAATGAGTGTTGGGGAGGCGTCTTACATATTATGTTTGTTGTTGTAGAAAAGAGATTAAGAATGACTGCTTTAAATTATGGGGAAACTAGATTTCCAGCCTTAAGTCTGTGCAATACGCTAGCTATTTTTTTTTTAAGAGATTTTATTTGAGAGAGCGCACGAGCAGGAGGGGTGGGGGCAGGGCAGAGGGAGAAGCAGATTCTCTACTGAGCAGGGAGCCCTGAGATCATGACCTGAACCAGTCAGATGCTTAACTGACTGAGCCACTCAGGTGCCCCTAAGCTAGCTATTTTAAAAGTTCAAATTAAAATCTTAGATTTTAACAGGCCTCAGACTCCCTTTTCATATTCTTTCTCTGGCTCCCTTTTCATATTCTTTCTCTGGTGGACATCAGGGCCAACATAAGGAGCTATTGGGAATGTGAGATATTCTGCAGTTTTTCAAGCCTCACCTTATCTTATGACTGTCTGCCAGCCCCATTGTTTACCGTTGGAATGACTAATTGCAGAGTATCACTGATTACCTTTGGGATGACTAATTTTGAGAAGCACTTCAGAGCTTTGTTTTGGTGCACTTTGAAGCCGTCTGGCCTTGTTTCCTTGATGAAGGAAACACAGGAAAGTGTGGCTTTATCGGGATGGTGATTGTATCTGGCATTTGGCTGGCTGGGGTTGGGCTGGAGCTGCTTGCCCTTTTCTTGTAACAGTGTCAATAAGGACAGGATCGGTGAACCTGCTGTGTATATGAACTGTAGGTGCATTAGATACAGCCCCAGTCTCTGAGGAGCTCACAACCTAGCAGCAGAAATAACACAAAAACTGAAAGAATTGGAATACAATAAGTACCATATGAGTGATAGCATGATATAGAAGTGCAAAGGTGGAGAAGAAAAGTTCTGAGAATGGGGAAGTCTTCAGAGAGGTAGTGTTTGATACCGCTCTTAAAAACTGGGTAAGATTTTGGTAATTGGAGTCGGGGTGGAAACAGATGCTAGTGGAAGAAAAAAAAACAGGTGCAAAAAGTTTGCTCAGAAAATGTTTGGAGCATCGTCATTAGATCAGTTTGGAACAGCAGAAGCAGGGAGAGAGGTGTTGAAGATGGTGGTTGTTATAAGGATTAAAAAGAATAGTGTCTGGTACATAGCCCCAGGAAATGTTAGCTCTCATGTGATCCCACCCCAGAAGGGGGCCTAATTGTTCCATTCCCATCCCACAGGGCAGCCTGCCTGTTTGCCTTAATCATCTCCTCTTTTACATACTGGGTTTCTTCTCACATGTGTGCCTGTAGCTTTTGAGCCTTAAACTAAAACTGCTGGGACTTGAGCCAATATGGGGAGGAAGGAAAGCAGGGGAGAAGCAATGAGGAAGGTGAGTCAGGGAGCCACATGTCCAGGGGCTGAGGAGTTACCTTTCTGCCATAAGCTATGGATAGGCCGCTGAAGTCAGATACACCTGGGTGAATTCATTCACCCTGCGATATACACATTAGGCCTTGAGGGCTCAGGGGTGCCAGAAGATTGGCATGGGTTCTATCTTCCTAGAATTGAGTTTCCACTTGTATGCCTCCTGGCTTCGCTCCCTTGTCCGTGACCTGAGGCAGCCTCTCAAGATTTAGTTTCCCCATCTGAACATACGAGTTAACAATTGTGCATATCCTGAAGGATACTCTTTAGCTTTAAATGAGTTAACGTACATTAACTATCATCACAATGGCTGGCACCCAGTAAATCATTCATTCAGTAGTCTTTATAGAAGGTGAACTACCGGGGCACCTTGGTGGCTCAGTCCTTAAGCGTCTGCCTTCAGCTCTGGTCATGATCCCAGGGTCCTGGGATCGAGCCCCGCATCGGGCTCCCTGCTCCACGGGAAGCCTGCTTCTCCCTCTCCCACTCCCCCTGCTTGTGTTCCCTCTCTTGCTGTCTCTCTGTCAAAAAACAAATAAAATCTTTAAAAAAAAAAAAAAAAGAAGGTGAACTACCGTTTCCCAATTTGGGTGTGAGGAATTGTTGTACATTTGCTTTAGTAGTTAAAGTAGAATGTCCTTATTTTGAAAAGCCACTCATTGATTAATTGGGATGTACTGTGTCCTTTCTCCGTTAGGCACTGTGATGAGGGCCAGAGACACAGAGGTGAGTAAAGTTAAGTCCTGAGGGGCGCCCGGCTGGCTCAGTAGGTAGGGCACGCAACTCTTGATCTCAGGGTTGTGAGTTCGAGTCCCACGCTGGGTGTGGAGATGACTTAAATAAAAATCTTAAAAAAAAAAAAAAAAAAAAAAACTGAGTCCTGCCCACAGTGGGATCACTTCCAGCGACATGGACACAGAAGAAACAATACTGTGTACTAAGTGCTGAGACAAACGGGTTTTTACAGGCACACAGAGGAGGCAGCCATCCATGTTTGGGGGTATGGGTTGGGGGAAGTGGAGAGTGTGCCTGGGAAGATGGGAGTGGGGATGCATCAACTGAGAGTTAAAGAATGAGCCGGAGTTACGTGTGAATGGAAGAAAACAAGGGTCCCTTAAGCCTTCTCTCCACCTTGAGTATATCCATTTACATTACAGTTTTCTCCAAGCACTTGCTGGATTGGCCTGGTCAGGAAGAGGCATCTAATGGAACCAAGGAAAAAAGACTGAAAGGATCAGGAGGCTCATGGAGTGTTTGTCACCTCAGTCCAGGAATGTGTGCTGAAGGCTTCCTTTGTGAGCGTCAGTATTAGTGGCCGGGTAAGGCACCCACTTGATGGAGAGGTTGTGATTAAAAAACAGTAATGATAATTTTATTAAACTCCCTCAACCGTGAGTTGCTTGGTTCATTAACTTCATAATTTAAATAAATTGTGTGCATATATTGATATAGAGTATAACATATACGTTTTAAACATAAAAACATTTAAAATGATGGCAAATACATAGCATTTTTAATTCACTTTCTCCCACCTGGGCACACCCAATATATGTTATTCTGAACAGCCTCAGGGTGCAACCACTTCAAATTGGGCAAGCCATAAAACCGGTCATTTTCTTGGCCTTTGGTAGTTTCCTTTTGTGTGTACTGTGTGTACTGATCATTACTCAGCTGCTACTTTAGGGGAATGGTCAGCAGATGTCTGGAGTTCTCTGTAGCTCTCTCCACTCTGGCATTCTACTCTCTGGACTCATTCCTGGGTTCCTAGGACTCCCTGTTCCATCTCCACCTCAGGGAGTCTCCTGGGCTCCACCTGGCTTCCCCCTCAAGCCACAGCCCAGAAACTTTCTCCAGGCAGTAAGATGGAGCAGTTCAGTGGCTCACCTTGTGGGTTTGCATCTCCCATGGATCATTGTCCATTGCCTATGTCCAGTACCTTGAGCGGGTTGTTCATGTGTTTTGTGTAACTTTTTTTTTTAAAACTATTTAGAAGTTTATAATAAGTGTATAAATTTACTAGCTTTCACAATCATTGAAGAAATTCACTCTAGCAATAATAAATATATACAAGTACTTAAGCTGACACAAGATTTCAACATATAAAGCACATAAAAATTTCTTACCACTATTGTGCTTAGAATCCCTACCTATATTATAAACTGAATATAAAAATATTAACAATAAATACAATGGCATCTTTCTGATTTGATATGATAATACTTGCCAGGTTACTCGATCAACAACCACATAATTTCAGAGAGGCCAAAAACTGTCAGAATAGCTACTTGTCTCTTTGGCTTTTTAAAGGTCAAGGTTGAATCAGAGGCAAATAGAAAATAATGAATATGAGGTTAAAACTGTATTTTGGTACATACCACAGACACACCACACATACATACCACACATGAATACCCACACACACCCCACACGTATCATATTGTCTCCTGGATTGAATGGCCCATGCAATAAAGATGCACGTACACCATTAGGTAGATAGATATAGATGGGTAGATTGTCCTAGTTTCTCTTTTAGTAATTGAATTTTATTTTTTTAAATCAAAGCTATATATATGCATAGTTTCATAACTCAAGTAAAGGTAACACAACTTTATGAATAAGACTGCACTTCCACAACACCACAATGAAGCAACTATATCCCCCTCTCCTCATTTTTGGGTCTACTTTGAACAATTTCAACTGGGCCCATGTGTCAAAGGGGATGTAGGATCTAACCAACATATACTACCAGGAGCCATGGAACCTGGGTCCTGAGAGCTGGCTAAGATGCAGTTTGCATTCATGTAGGACTCCACTCTCCCATCATAATATGGTCTGAGGAGATCTAGACCATCTGAACATCCCACAGAATATCACGCTAACCTACTATATTTATAGCATCATATTAATTAGGTCAGATAAACAATAAGCTAGTGTGTTACACTCCAAAGATGGAAAATAATCACTAATACAGTCCAGCAACCTGTTACAATAGTGAAATTTTTAGGGCTGCTGGTCTGCTTGAATGCTAAGATATCTCCTTCACAGTAAAGAATAAGTTTTTGCATCTCTCCCACACATCAATACTCCTGGATGACAAGAAAGGCCAGAGGAAATGAACAGGTAGCACAGGCAGGTGGCCCAGACTCCTGTGTCATATTTATAACTCTTGCATCAGTGCCTTCCCTCAGCTCACAATTATGGCCACTTGAGAGGCTCTTCTGTCTTGCTGATGAAGGACAGAAATGCACAGCTAAGTTAATTGATAGGTTTTCTTGGAATATGGGTTCAAACAAAAAAATAGACTGCTGCTACCCTACAGCCCTCTTCAGAAGTGAGGGGAGTCCTCCCAAAAGGCAAAATTGGCAATATTTCTGGTTCTCCACTTTGTATGGAAAGAGAAGTGGCCTGAAGTAAGAATATACCTTTATGGCAAATGTCAGATAGGTTGACGAGTTGATCAGGGCCCTGGAGTGGGAAAGATTAGATCAGGGACAAGGAAGCCGGGAGAAGAGGCAGTGGAAAAATCTCTGGGATTGGAACATGAGTAAACATCTTTGTATTGCAGAACAGTGCCTACCAGAGACCTGCACCGTGCAAGAGGAACTGAACAAGTAAACAAAAAGACTTGGCCAGTTAATTTTAGCAGTTGTAGTCATGAGCTACCCCAATAGCATAATGGGCTCATGAATAAAGTCATGTTCAGGGATGTAGGTTATCAAGATGCCAACAGCATGGCCTCTACTCACCAAGGAGCCACTCCCTAGTATTCAGTACTGAGCCCTTGGAACAACACCATCCCTCAAGGAAAACAAACAGCTAATTGGTAGCAAGTGGATTACATTGGACTTTGGTCACAGAAGGGCAGTGATTCACTTTGACCAGAATCTTCCCATCTGCATGTATGAGTTTGCCTTTTCTGCCCACAAGATGTTGGCCAGCATCACTATCCAAGGGCTTACAAGTGTGTGATCCATCTGTATGTATCCTACGTAATATTGCCTCTGACCTAGGGATCTGATTTACAGCAAAGGTGTTTCAGTGGACACATGACCATGTGACTCACCAGTCCTATCACATCCTAGAAAATGCTGGCCTGGTAGAGTGGTGGAAAAACTTTTTGACACCAGACCAAAGCTTGGAGATAATGCCCAGTGAATGAGATGCCATCCATCAGGATGCAGTATACACTCTAAACACCTATTACATAGTCCATGTCCCATATAGATAGAAAATGCACAGCTAGGACTGAAAGGGTAGAAATAGGAGAATTCCTACTATGGTGGGCTACATAATGCCTCCCCCAAATATGTCCATGTTCTGTAAATATGTTATCTTACAAGGTAAAAGGGACTTTGCAGATGTGATTAAGAATCTCAAAATGGGGGGGGGGGGCGCCTGGGTGGCTCAGTCGTTAAGCGTCTGCCTTCAGCTCAGGTCATGATCCCAGGGTCCTGGGATCGAGCCCCGCATCGGGCCTCCCTGCTCTGCGGGAGGCCTGCTTCTCCCTCTCCCACTCCCCCTGCTTGTGTTCCCTCTCTCGCTGTCTCTCTCTCTGTCAAATAAATAAAATAAAATCTCTAAAAAAAAGAAAAAGAATCTCAAAATGGGGAAGGTATCCTGGATTATCCAGGTTGGCCCAATATAATCTCAGAGGTCCTTATGAGAGGGAGGTAATACAAGTAGGAGGAGGTGTGATGACTGAAGCAGGATGCAGTAATGTAAGGAAGGGGCCACAAGCCAAGGAATGCAGGCAGCCTCTGGAAACTGAGAAAGGCAGGGAAATGGATTCTGCCCCAGGATGCTTCAGGAGGAACAGAGTTGTTGACACCGTGATTGTAGACTTCTGACCTCCATAACTGAGAATAAATTTATGCGGTTTCAAGCCACTAAGTTTGTGGTTATTTGTTACAGCAGCAATAGGAAGGTAACACACCCACTTCCTGTCCCCACAGGCCCACCCACGGAGTTTGTGCCTCCCATCCCCACAACTTTGTGAGACTAGAGGGCTGGTTCCTAATTGGGGAACTGTTTCATCAGGAGATAAAGTAATAGACCCTTTAAGCTTTAACCTACTGAAGTTTCCCAGTCACATCAGGCTCCTTGTGCTTAAGAGACCAGCAGGCGAGGAGGAGTCCCCATTCTGGGTGGGGATAAGTGAATGGGATCATGAGGAGGAAGTAGGGTTATTGTCATGATTGTCACACAGGGAGGGCAGGAAGGCGTATATTTCATGCTTACTCCATCCACCAGGGCGTCTCTTGACACTTCCCTACCCAATGTCAAGAGTAAAATGAGCAACTTCCAAAACGATGGAATAAGGACCTCTGAAAACTGGCCTCTCCATAAAAGCAATAAGAACACTGGCAAAAATTGTCAAAATCAACATTTTTTTTTTTTTAGAACTCTAGAAACTAAAGGCTTGCCACAATCTGAAGAGCATTTATTTTAAAAACTGCTAAATCTTGATTAAAAAGGGCAGCTTCTGGCATTCTAACATGTCCTATTCCTGCCCCCCCATCTCTAATACAAGTTAAATTGTTCTTAACTGTAGGGAGAATGCTTCCAGGATCATTCACCCTTAAGTGATATGCAGCCTTTGTTAGACCCATTATATTGCTGTTTTTTTTTTATCCTGCACTGTAGTGACACTTTTATCATAAATCAGGTGACCGTATATGTGGGGCTGTTTCTAGACTACCTTGTTCCACAGTCCGTTTTTCTATCCAAGCACCAATACCATCCTGTTTAAATTACTCTATCTTTACAATAGGTCCTGATATCTGATACTGTATGTCCTTCAACTCTGTTCTTTAAGATTCCCTTATTCTTGACCTTTTGCATTTTCTTATGAATTTTAAAATCAGCTTGTCAATTTTTGGGAAAAAGAACCTGTTGAGATTTTTTGTTAGGCTTGCATTGAACATAGAGGGTAAAATTGAAATCTTTACAGTACTGAATCTTCCATCTTGAAGCTTTTATTCTACTCAGTTGGGTGCAGCTCCGAAATGAGAAGTGATTATTAGAAGCCTGGACTATAGGATCCCATCTAGGGGGAAGGGTCCTATCCTTCCCATCCGTCAGTGGGGTACTATATCCATCTTCTTTGGGCTCCCTGCCTCGGCAGATGTTTTTAACTTAGTGTTACTTGTACTCTGCCTCTCAGTAGTGTCTTGGCCCTCAGATTATTCTTGACCATCACTTAACATGATTAACATATTTGAACCTATCACCTATTTACATTCTAACATAAATTAAGTACTGTGAATATGATTATCACATAAAACGATCCAAACTAACAAACAATATCTTAACAGTACTCCTGAGCCAAACACAGAACCATTGCGAAGTGTTGTGTGTAGTGTTGTAAGGTTTCCAGTGAGTATTCTCCTAAAGTTTGTTCACCACACTAATTACTATTACATACTATATATCATACTAAGTACTTAAAATATATTGTTTTAATTTGTGTAACCTGCATGAAAAATTACTTGCAGAGGATCAGATAGGCTCTGGAATCAGAAAAATACCAGTTAGAATCCTGGCTCTGCCACTGTTACTGTCTATGTCTTTCAACAGGTTTGTTGAGATTAAACTGGATGATGCATGCTATGTATTTCATACTTTATCTGGCAATATTAACCATCTTTTTTTCTTTTTCCCAGGTGAGGATACTGATGATTAGAGAGTTTAAGTACTCTATCTAGAGACAAGAGGCAGAAGTGGGCAAGCACACTGCCAAGCACATAGTGCTCAATGTCTGTTACATGAATGAATGAACCAAAGTAGTCAATATATACTCAACATTGATTCCAAATGCCACTATAGTCTCGTTTCCTTAACTAAACAACAGACTTTTCCTATTCATTTGGCATTTACAAAACCAGAAGACTCAACTAGTAGCTGAATTTTGATGGACATATCTGAAATTTACCTTTTTTTTTTTTTAAAGATTTTGTCAGTGAGAGAGGGAACACAAGCAGGGAGAGTGGGAGAGGGAGAAGCAGGCTTCCCGCTGAGCAGGGAGCCCGATGCGGGGCTCAGTCCCAGGACCCTGGGATCATGACCTAAGCCAAAGGCAGATGCTTAACGACTGAGCCACCCAGGTGCCCCATCTGAAATTTACTTAAATGAGAAAAACAATAAAGTAATTTCAGGCCAGAAATTATTTTTTTAAGTAATTCCCAAGGTCTGAGAAAAAGTTATGGAACATATTTATCCCTTTTTGGGCTATCAGTGCCTACCCTTCCTGCCAGCATCCCCATCTTCCTTTTGAAGTAAATACATAATACACTGGTGGGGAGAGGTGGAGTGGGTGGTTCTAAGTACCTGTTTCCTACTGCCTTCTCCCTCTAAGGAAGCTGCGTGTATCTGCTCTCTGGTACAGCTAGGGGAAGATACATGGTCCAGTAAGCTCGACCAATTGCATATCACTCTTGAAATTTGAAAAATAATGAAAATAACCCTCTAATAAATTCCTTTTTTGCTTAAGATAGCCCAGAATCAGTTGCTGCTGTTTGGAACAAAGACTTGGCAAATGCAAAGATCAACAAAATGCAAACAAGTTTTTACACATCCTACTTCCAAAGGCTTTTTAGAATGACTAACAGGCACTCAGCCATTAAAGCCAAATGAACAGATTGTTATTTTTAAACACAGGCAATTTATGTATATTGAGTGTGTCTGCGTGAATACACACACCCTCCACACTGCTCTGAGTGGATTCAATATAAATACATACCTGAGTTGTGCAACGTTCAAGTCAACGTAGAAACCAAGCAAAGATTAAATTCACTATTAAATTGCAGCTATTTCTATGAAAGCATTTTTTTTTTCATTGTGGTGGGTTCTATGGAGGGATTATGCTTTTTAGGAACTTAGCTTCTGTTGAGAAGATGACTAACACAGACATTTCCTGATACAAAACTGAGAAAACCTCTTGCAAAGCTAAGCAAACATAGCTAGTAAGTTCCTTTTGTAAAAAAACTATTCCTCTGAGGGGTGCCTGGGTGGCTCAGTCGTTAAGCGTCTGCCTTGGGCTCAGGTCATGATCCCAGGGTCCTGGGGTCAAGCCCTGCATGGGGCTCCCTACTCCACGGGAAGCCTACTTCTCCCTCTCCCCCACCCCCTGCTTGTGTTCCCTCTCTCGCTGTGTCTCTGTCAAATAAATAAAATCTTTAAATTTAAAAAAATAAACTATTCCTCTGAGATGTCCCCCCATTGTTCCTGTGTTCCATTCATAGCATCTATTAAGGTATTGTAGTCCTCAACTTTTTGGTAGTACAGGATATTTTTTGGTGGTATAGGAAGGGCATCCCTTCATCTTTACTTGCAAGTGATTATTTCTCCTAACTTAACTGGACCCATAAAATGTACGCAGCAGGGACGCCTGGGTGGCTCAGTCAGTTAAGCGTCCAACCCTTGATTTTGGCTCAGGTCATGACATCAGGGTCGTGGGATCGAGCCCCGCATCAGGCCTCCATGCTGGGCATGTAGCCTGTTTAAGATTCTCTCTCTCCCTCTCCCTCTGCCCCTCTTTCTCTCTCTCCCTAAGAAACAAAACAAAACAAAAAAAACAAAACACGTAAGCAGGCAACTGGAGAAGCTCAGACATGATGAAACTGAACTTAGAATATAGACTTAAGGGATGCCAAATGTAAAGCAGAAGAGTGCATCCCTGGCGTAGGTAAAATCTACCGAAAGCTTGTTTTATTTTTTAAATTCCTAAGCTTTCTAAAAACCACCGCAGTAATACACATTTAGTTTTAAGATAGTATTTTAAAGTACTTTGCCGGGATCTTATTAAACTGTCGTTTTATAGATAGGGAAAGTAAGATCCAGAGTTTAAAGGGATGTACTTGAAGTCATGTAAGATAAGAATGACCATACCACCACTCCTGAGAGTTCTTGGCCCAAATGGGATTTAGTTTGAATTAGAAATTCTTATACTGATGGTTGGTTAAGCATTTGCATTCAGCTCCAGTTGGGGTCCCAGGGTCCTGAGATCAAGCCCCATCTCAGGCTCCCTGCTCAGTGGGGAGTCTTCTCCCTCACCCTGTGCGCCCCATTAACCCCTGCCCCCCACCCCGCTAGTACTCTATCGCTCCTGCTGTCAAATAAATAAAATCTTTAAAAAAATTCTATACTAGGGCACCTGGGTGGCTCAGTTGTTAAGCGTCTGCCTTCGGCTCAGGTCATAATCCCAGGGTCCTGGGATCGAGTCCCACATCGGGCTCCCTCCTTGGCGGGAAGCCTGCTCTCCCTCTCCCACTCCCGCTGCTTGTGTTCCTGCTCTTGCTATCTCTGTCTCTGTCAAATAAATAAAAAAATAAAATCTTAAAAAAAAAATTTCTATAGTAATAAAATTTGTGCATCAAATTAAGATGAGAAACCATTAAAACAATAAGGACTGAAGCATTTTTTCAAGATTTTTATTTACTATTTACTACATTCAACTTTTTGAATAAAAATTGGAGGGAAACCCATGAACTATTTTATTCTCCATTTTGCATGATCATACTATAATGGTACTCGCCTGCCTTCTCTACCACACTCCTTAAGATTAATCCTTGTAGACTCTTTTCTCTCTAACAGCTTGTCTCTTTTTTGCTTTAAATTGCAATCAAGGCGGAATAACAGGTGAGTTGAGAAGCTAATTTACATCTGTGAGGTTTTCTGTATAAACCTTAATAGTCCTCTCATCAAGTTTGCTTTCCTTTGGGAATTTTGTCAGAACCACAAGTTTATCCCCCAGATGTGCAATTTGGGAAAATTAACCTGGCAGAGGTAAACAGACTAGATTAGGAAAAGTGGTGATCATAATAATCATAATGAGGATATTGCAGTTAATCAGGCAAGCTACAGTAGGATCTTGGTTTAGGATAGTGGCAGTGACAATACAAAGAATAGAAAAGAGGTACAAGAGACTGAGGAAAGAAGGGATACAATGTGGTAGCAGACTGGCTGTGGGTGAGAAGAGGAAGGAATCAAAGATCCCTGAAGTTCTACGCTTCAGGTAGTCCTGGGTTCTAATCCCAAGTTTGACTCTTACTAGCCACTTAGTCCTGGGTTCTCATCCCAAGTTTGACTCTTACTAGCCACGGCCACATCAGCTTACTACTTATACACATATTTGTAAAGGTGTCTCCCTCTCCCTTACCAAGAAGAGGGCAACACTTAGACTCAATCACCCACAAACCTTACTAAAGGACACCTTATCTTCCATTAGTTTCCCCCATATGTTTACTTTACCACAAGTTAGCCATCCCTGAAAGCCTAAACCCCTTTTTCTTTTTGTCACTTCTCTACAAAATTTTTTTGTTGTTGTTCTTTGCTTTACTTTACTAACCCAGCCTTCTTAAGAGAGAGAAAACAGGAAGAAAAGAACCTGACTCATCTGGGCTCCTAGCCCAAACTGCTCTGCTATCCATTCGTATCAGGGATCTACATGGGTGATTATCCTCTATTAAAACTATTAGTTAAAAGCTAATTTCCATTTTACAAATGGAAATTTATGCCCTGCTTTTTAGACAAATGGTGGCAGCGAGGAGGGCAGGCAGGGATCTTAATTTTTTTTTTAAGCTTCTGCTGCTGTTTCTCAACTACCTTCCGCTCAAAATAATCCTTATGTCAAAGTGGCATATTTTGGGGTGGCATATTCTGATCCCCTACAAAAACTTAATTATGGCTTCTTCCCGGAGGAGGGAGGAAGGGATTTCCTGGATGCGCTTACCTCAAAGACTAGAAACAAAGAGGCCTGGGTTCTTGCCCTTAAATCACAGTGGCCCTTAACATTAGCAAAATGCGGCCGATGAGCGTCCTCAGTTCTGCCCAATCGGGTAGAAGGTAGGAAAGGTGATGTGCAAAGAGATGAGGGCGATGCTTTTCTTGGCAGCGACTACCACACCTAGCCCAGTGCCACGTAGTGCGGCCGCTGCAGAAAGCGCGCTTAGCGACGCTCCAGCAGGACCCCAGGCGGCCTCGCAGATATTTTCCCCGGAATGTTTGCCCTCTCCCAGATCCTGCCTCCGCGTGGAGTGGGGGTAGGTCTGGCGGGCGGCGTCCTTTGCTTTCCTCCTCCCAAGCAGCTCTGAACCACGTTTATGGGATGTTTAATGGACTATAATAAAACAGCTAATAATTCCCGCCCACGGAGGCAGGGAGTCCCTAGCCCAACCGACGCTGACATCGCCTCCTGTGAAGAAGCCACTCAGTCAAGAGAGCGCGGCTTCCGGAAAGCGCCTGCGCCATGCCGTCTGGCCAAAGCCGCGAAGGTGGGCGGAAACCATAGCAACACTGCGAGACGATTGCTACGCCGTGCGCGATGACGTTTGGGGAGCGCCCCCAGCGCCGGATTATGATGCAATCAGCGGCGCGGGCTCTGCGGTCTCGCGTGACCGCGGGCGCAGGCGCCTGGCCTCCAAACAGCAGCAACGGCGGAGGCAGGCGGGCGAGGTCAAGATGGTGGCTCCGCGGGCGGGGGAGGTGTTGGAGGGAGGAGGAGCCAGACCTTAGCCGACCGGAAACACCGACACCCAGAGGCCTCCCGGGAGTCGCCGCCGCTGCCTCCGCCGCCTGCTCCAGCTCGAGAGAGGCGAGCGGGCGGCGGGGCGGGCCGTAAGAGAGCAGAGGAGGGAGGGCGGGGGCGGAGTCGCCCGCCTTAGCCCCCGCCCCTGGCCGCGGCCCCGGGCCCTGCCCCGCGCGGCCCTGCCCGGCTCGCCCAGCCCCGGTGTGGCAGCGGCTCATGGCGGCGGTGGGGCCCCCGCAGCAGCAGGTGCGGATGGCCCATCAGCAGGTCTGGGCGGCGCTCGAGGTGGCGCTCCGGGTGCCCTGCCTCTACATCATCGACGCCATCTTCAACTCCTACTACGATTCCAGCCAAAGTCGGTTCTGCATCGGGCTCCAGATCTTCCTCCGGCTCCTTGGTAAGGGGAACGGGGTAGCTTGCGTCCCGGGATGGCTTTGAGGGCCGAAACGTGCTTTAGGGAGCGGGCACGGTGCGCAAGCTGTGGATAGTGTGTGTATGTGTGTTTGAGAACCAGTTTCTTCGCCAATAGGGGCGTCTTTGCAGGTTGGGAAGGGGGGAAGAGATGACACTTACCTCAGAGTTGACAGCGGAGCGGTCCTCCTAAAGAGTCAGCCCTCTTTCATTTTTGCACCCGAGGGTGGGGAGAAGGCATGGATGTGTGAGCATGCGGCTCTTTGCCTGCTGTTTCCCTTGGGGAATGAGTGCTGGCTTGCCGCGTCTTATGCGACAGCCTTAGAAAAATAGCAGCTGTTTGCCCCGGTCTCGCCGTGTGACCTTGGGCTTGGAGTGCCAAAGCCTGGGCCTCAGTTTCCCCCTTTCCAAAATGCAGAGTACTCGTATGTTGTCACTTCTGTATCCACGGAGTCCACATGATCGGGAAGTGTCTGCGGTAAATGACATCCAAAAGAAAGAGGGTTTTGAATGTCAGACCTTGAGACCATTACTAAAAGTGCTCATGAAGACGGCGATGCTTGTAACGAGTCCTAAAATTTTCCATGAATAGAGAGGTATTGAAAATGGCTATAAAAACGTGGCTAGAAAGTCATGAGACTTTTCCAGAAGAGACTTCTGAAAATCAGTGTCTTTGTTGTATATGAATGGAGTGTTAAAAATATCTTATGTTTCACTCCCCATCTTCACTTGCATTACCAGAGTGAGAAGCATTTATGCATAAAAGAATTTTTTAAAGTAATTGAAACTTGGCAAATTTTGTTGATGAGGTAATTCTTAGTAGGCTTGTGATTTTTGAAGTTTGCTGAGGAAGAGTTGATGATGAGATCCTTAACCAAGCCTTTCTGAATTAGGAGCCATCTGTTGCTTCTTTATCTCCCGCCCGCCCCACCCCCACCCCCCCGCCAAAATGTTGAGTTTTGTTATTAGCAATAAATAATATTTTGTTTGGTACTTTACTTTTGTAAAGCATAAACGTCCCTCAGAGGTGGATTGTGTCATTCTCATTTTTTTAAATGAGGAAACTGAGGGGCATAGAGGTTTAGTGTGTTTTGCTTTTGATATACAGCAATTAAGTGGTTGTCAGAGCCTAGGCTTAAAAATCTTCTGACATCAAGTGTGGTTCACTTTCAGCTGCTATCCAGATACAGAATGATATAGTAATGATCATATGCTAGATCTTTAACAGATGTGAAAGTGATGTTCTTTAGCACAAGATTTCTCAGTAACGCACAAGCTATTTAATTCCAGTCATTCCTACTTATCCCTGCAAAAGTGTAATGCCCTCATTATTTGTGGCAAAAGTGGAGCTGTATGATTTCACAGCCTATACAAATATGGAATCATCATGTTCTACATAATGTTATGTGTCAGTTATACCTCAGCTTAAAAAGAAAGCATTCACTAGTTTTAATCTTTCATACTTAACGTATTTTGCTTAATTCTGGTAGTCATGGGTAAAAGTGATTTCAGTTAAATAACGTTAAAGTAAAATTAATAAGGGGGACCTGTTGGGAAGGCATTTTATTTCTGCCAGTTAGAAACCACTCATCATGATCATAAATTAACAGGCAGTTCCTTATCTCAGTGTAGTTGCTTAGGGGTTCCAGCTGAGCCTGATGAACTGCCAGCCCTCTTTCCCCGCCATACCTATCCACATTTGTTCATGATATATGCATGCAGGCAAGATCTATGCCAATTCTTGGTATGGAGAGAAATGGAGAAAAATTATCATTTCTATTCCTTAACTCCAGAGGATGGGAGAGAGCTTGCTAGAGAGAGAACAGAAGCTAACAGACTTGTAGGGAACTTTATCAATTTTGGGATAACCAAGTGCTGCTTTGGAAACTAACCGAATATAATATAGACAAAGGGGATGGGGGGATGACTTTCCTTGCTTCTGTTTTGAGAGGAAGTCATGATGGAGCAAAAAAAAAAAAAAAAGGTAAAAAAAAAACCCAAAAAACAAAACAGCTGTGTTTGAGAGGATTCATGTATTCATTGGCAAATAGTGTAGCCACTGCCTTGAATGTTCTTTTGGCCTGTGACTACATATCCTCTGACAATCCCTTTGTGACCAGGTGCTTTAATGCAGTACTCTCAGAGTTGAGCGCTAGGCTCAGGAGCTTTAAGGAAAAGGGAGTATGTTCCTTAATTAAATCATTTGTAGTTTAAGAACACTTAAGGACTTCGGTATTTTCCTTGTAATTCATGCTGATTTTGGTAGTAAATCATGGAAGTTTGTATTCGACAAGTTAAAGTAGAATGTGACCTCAGGCGAGTAACTTAACTGCTCTGTACCTCTCTTTGCTTACCTTTACATTTTTAAAGTTGGGCAATAATGGTCTGTCATAAGGTGTTAAGGATAATAAATGAGTTAGGATGTTCTCAGAATAGTACCTGGTCCTAGTATAGGCTACTAAGTGTTAGCTCTTAATAAGCTTGATAACTAAAAAAATAGTTCTACACTTCAATTAAGACAGTACAGATATTTTGGTCTTTAGAAGGCATCAGCATAATTTTGGTGCTTTGTTCCCAGAATTTTTGTTCACACTTTGTGAGAAATACAAAATATTTTCCAGATCTCTTACCTGGACTGCTCCTTACATTATGCCAGTGTAGTTTGCCAAATTTTCACATTTGTGAGAATGGTAAAATTCTTTTTTTTTCTTAAGATTGATTCATTTATTTTAGAGAGGGAGCACAAGTGGGAGAGGGAGAGAATCCCAAGTAGACTCCCCACTGAGTGCGGAGCCTGACAGTGGGGCTCGATCTCACGACCCTGAGAGCTTGACCTGAGCTGAAGCCAAGAATCAGACGCTTAACAGACTACACCACCCAGGTGCCCCGAGAATGATAAAATTATTAAAAACTGGTTTTGTTGCTAAAAATTCACCCTGAATAAAAACAAATGTCTTTGGGGCGCCTGGGTGGCTCAGTCGTTAAGCGTCTGCCTTCAGCTCAGGTCATGATCCCAGGGTCCTGGGATCGAGCCCCGCATCGGGCTCCCTGCTCGGCGGGAAGCCTGCTTCTCCCTCTCCCACTCCCCCTGCTTGTGTTCCCTCTCTCGCTGTGTTTCTCTCTGTCAAATAAATAAATAAAATCTTTAAAAAAAAACAAAAACCAAATGTCTTCAATATTTGAGGCCCATTCAGTGAGGCAGCTCTTGTTATTGAAAGTGACAGGTTTGTGTGTAAAAGATACCAAAGGATAGTTGAAATTAATTGTTCTACACCTGGTTATTTTTTTTTTAATAATTGTAGACCTCTCAGTATTATTATATCTAAATCTCAAAACTTGTCGGTCTCACTTTTTTCTTTAAAATGAAATTGTAAAAATGGAAATCTATTCTCTAAAAAGCATTACCAATTTTGTATCTCATCTCTAAAGAATTAACTCCACTCCCCCTACAGAAAAGTACTATCACTGCACTTTTGGTATCAAACTCATATGAGAATTTCAGCAGATCAGAATATAAAGCATCTCATTTTAGAGATCCAAATAAAATCAAATCACAATATACAGAGTATTTAAGAATATTAAGCTATTCTTAGGAGGTGTTAAATGCTAAATGAAACGCAACCCAGTGCAGCATAATGCTGAATTAACAAATCTAAATCCAAGGCAGAAAATACAAGCATAGGAGTTTGTTTTAATAGTATTACTCATGTAATGATAATTCATTGAAGTGGAAAGGCCTTTCTAAACACACAAAACCCCAAAATTACAAGGGAAAATTCGATAAATCTGAATATATAAAAATGAAAAACTTTCTTACGACAAAACTTTTTTTTTTTTAGCTCTTAAAAATGACAAACTGAGGATACTATTCGCATTGTATGAAATTGAATAAAAGTTTTACTCTCATTAGGAAAAATTTACACTCCCAGAGAAAAATGGGTCCAGGATAAGCAGTTCCCAATAAATGAAATGCAGATGGTCAGTATGCAAAAGAAAAATAACTCAGCCTCATTTATAATGAAAGAAATGCCGTCAGAACAGAATTTCAGTTATCAGATTGGTGAAGAGTTCAACATTCAAATAAAAACTAGTTTGTCAAAGGTGTGGGGAAATGAGTAAAGTTACACATTTTGGTTGCTGTCACTTGTGTAAAGGCTTTTGACACTAGCTACTGAAATTCATCATACACCTTTTGACTCACAATTCTAAGAATTTGACCTAGAGACATAGTTGTACTTGTTCAAAGACTATGGGAAAGGATTTTCATTGCAGCATTGTTGGTAATAACAAAATAGTTAATCTAAATATCTATTAAAAGGGAATCTGTTCTTTTATTAGGCTTAGACATACAATAATTTTTTTTAAAAGAATGAGAGTTATTTTTGGTGCTTTAGAAAGAACTCAGAAAACCTTTGAAGTGAGAAAACATTGAAGCAGTAGTAATTTTGAAACGATAGGGACAGGTTAGGAATTCTCAGCAACACTATTGATATTTTGGACTGGGTAATTCTTGGGGAGGTGGAGGGTGCTGTTCTGTGAATTGCAGGATTTTTAGCAGTGTCCTTGTCTTCTACCCATTGCATATCCATTAGCACCCTTCTTCCCCCTTTTGTGATTGCTAAAAATGTCTCGATATTTAGAAATTACCAAATGCTTGGTGTGGGGGTAGGGAGGTGGGGTTGGTGCAAAATCTGATCCTTGTTAAGAATCACTGAGATCGACAATAGACCAATAGCACAGAATAGAAAGCCCAGAAACAGTGCATCCATGTATATAGAGAAACTTGATGTGTTTCAGAATTAGAATTGAAGTATATACATGGAGGTAAATATAGACTATTCAGGTAATGGTCATTTAGTTGTATGGAAAATATACTGGATCCCTAACTACCAATATATAAACAGTTCTAAGTGGCTTAATACATAAATGTGAAAAGCAGAACTTTAAAATTTTTAGAAGAAAATATAGGAGAATATAGAGGTTTTTGTTTTTTAGAGTAAGGGAGAAATTCTTTAAAAATATATGAAAGTTGGGATGCCTGGGTAGCTCATTCAGTTAAGCATCTTCCTTCAGCTCAGGTCATGATCCCTGGGTCCTGGGATGGAGTCCTGCATCAGGCTCCTTGCTCAGCAGGGAGCCTGCTTCTCCCTCTGCCTGCCCCTCCCCCTGCTTGTGCGATCTCCTGCTCTCTCTCTGACAAATACATTTTAAAAATATATGAAAGTCAGGGCGCCTGGGTGGCTCAGTCTGTTAAGCCTCTGACTCTTGATTTTGGTTCAGGTCATGATCTCCGGGTTCTGAGATTGAGCCCTGCATCAGGCTCAGTGCTGGGTGTGGAGTCTCCTTAAGAGTCTCTCTCTCCCTTTCCCACTGCCCCTCTACCCCTCAAAAAAGAGCACATACACACACATATACATATATTTGAAAGTAAATTTATAAATAAAGATTGATAAATCCAACAACATTAAAATTAAAAACCTAAAAAATCAAAAATGTGAAAAGACCAGCCACATACCTGGAGAAGATACTTGCAGTCCAGGTAACTGACAAAGAATTTGTAGTCAGATTATTTTTAAGTGTCGGCAACTCAAGAAGGAAAAACAACTCCATAGATGAATGGACAAAAGATAAATTGGGAATTCAGAGGAAGAAACATGAATGGTCAATAAATTGGAAGATGCCTTCTTTGATAAGTAATCAGAAATGCATTTTTTTTAAAAGGTAAAAAAATCTCCACGTTTACAATGAGATCCCCTTTGGGTAAAAAGCAAAAAAGAATGTGTTTATGAATATATTTATGAAAAACTTTATTCTTCCTCTAATACCTATAAGGTTTGTTTTAAAAAATTATATTCAGATTTCTTTTTAATGAAAACATGTTAAAAATCGTAGAAGCAAAAACTTAGTGTTCTGATTAACAAAAGAGAATACCCTTTTTAACCCAAAATGAGAGTTTGATAGCAAAATTTTCTTTATGCTCTGGTTTATCAAGTATACCTATAGATTAACATTTCAAGATATTTTATTTACTTTGTCTACATTTCATTGCTGAGGGCTCCCTTTGGATTAAGGTAATCATAACATTTCTGTGCTGTTCCATCTTTACTCTGTTAGGCATTTAAATGTTTTTCCACAGTTTTCTTTAGATCATGTTTAAAAGGTACTTAAAGATACCTGGAGAGTTATAAATGTAATGTCTTATTTCCTTCTAATTTTTAGTCCTAAGTTTCCAGACAAGGTTAAAGAAGGTATGAATGTGTTTTACACATAAAGGGGTTAAATGCTTTGTTGTACACTGTGCCTGGGTAGTGTTTGTTTTGTTTGCTTGTTTCTGATAGTCAGATTGCAAAGGTCCTTCCTGAACTCTCTCCTGAATTGAGTTCTGTATATCTTCAGAGCTCCTGAATTGATTTTGCTCCTTGCCTGTTTTCCTACCCTGAAGACTTCAGTAAAACTCTAATCACTGGAGAACTGGATCCCTGAGATGTGCTTTCAGTTACTCCTATTCTCCAGTGCCCCATGGTGATTTTTCTTCATAAAGTAGCATTTATATATAGTCTTGATTGCTTCTTCGGATCACTCTTAAATCCTAGTGAGAAACTCTACCTCTGGGCTTAATTCTCTTAGGCCTCTAGGATAAATACCAAGAGTTTTATATCTGAAGTTGTGAAAAGGCAACAAACTTTGATGCTATTGGCAATACTCCCTAAAGTATTGGAGGAGTGTTACTGGAGAGACTTGTTACTTGGCAAGTTGGCTTTTTCTGTGAAATGAGAGCTGATTTTTCCTACATTCCATTAATAGGAACATGATATAAAAGAAAAATGTAAGCACCTTACATACATGCAACTTTTGGGTAGGAATTAAAATAACTTGATACTATTCTTGAAATGTTTCATCATTATGTCTTGGGGTATAATTTTAATCAAGAGTGGTATTTTTTATTTATTTTTTTTAATTGAGACAGAGAGAGAGGGCATGAGCAGGGGGAGAGGCAGAAGCAAACTCCCTGCTGAGCAGGGTACCCTATGTGGGGCTCAGTCCCAGGACCTGGAGATCATGACCTGAGCTGAAGGCAGAAGCTTAACCATCTGAGCCACCCAGTGCCCCAAGAAGAGTGGTATCTTACTGTTACTTGCTAGGATACATCCAGACTTTGAGTATAGTCTCACTACATTGTCTATCATCTCTTCCCCTTTTTTCCCTTTGATACATTTGCATGAAGCAAAATACACTTTTTCTACAGAAATATTTCTAAAAATCAAATCATTCCTTCATTTGTGTGTAAAAATAAGCTTCAAGGAAAACTATTAGAATAAAAAGGACTGGTTTATAAATTACAGCAGAGTTCATGAATATTCACAGGTAAAGATTAATTTACCCCTTTGTGAATAGCAAGTTGACAAAAATACTTTACAGTCCCTGTTTGGCTTTCCCCTTATACGTGGCATAAAATAGAACTGAAGTTATTTGGGTGTTGTTTTGACTTGTTTTAGGAGATTAAGTTTTGTCTCAGGAAAAATACTGACTTTTGTTTTTCTATGTAGAGAAAGCAAGATTACATATAGTGGCTTCCATTTCCTGTTACCTTATGTGAAAATGTTTCTAAACCTCCAAAAAAAGTTATTTTCTATTGAAAGGGCCTATTCACAGCTGTCAACTCTTTGGGAGATTATTAGTGGCCCATTTGTTCCAGGAATCAGATGGTTCTTATGCAGAGACTCATGTGTCTTTCAGGTGATTGTGTCCTTTTGTTCTCCTTTTCACAAATGACCTGACAGGTTGGCACAGGATGAATTTTAAGTTCATGGGGAAAGTCATCATTTAGAAGAACTAGCCCTTGCTTGTATATGCAATAGATTGTAAAATGCCTCCATTGTAATATGCGGTGTCTTTCCTTGATTACGTGCTGAAATAAGGTGGACAGATGGTGTTTAATTTGGGGTTTGCCATTTTTGCTGTACTCCAAGCTCTGGTTTCTCAGCTTTGTCTTAGCTTTTCATAGGTTTCAGTTTCCATGTGGGAATTCTTGGAATCCAGAATTCTACGTTAACATTTCCCCAGTTATGTCAATAAACAGTGAAATAATTTATTTTCTGCAGAATATTTTGGGATTCATAATGTGCAAGGTAGAATCCTTGCTTGCTATCACAAGGATACATTATATAACAGGGTAGATGACCTCCTCAGATAATTACAAACCTACAATATCAGGTAGTGTATGAGTATTGGGCATTTCACTGAGTTCTGTTGGTAATTTCAAAGATCAGTAACTATCAGAGAAAATTGGTCTGTTGGATGGGTAGGATTTGAACAGTCAGGGATTTGGGAAGCTCACCGTACCAGGCAAAGAGAAGAATGTAAACACAGCTGCGGTTATGGCAGAGAAAGGGGTGTGTTGGAGAAAGTCTGGAGTGGTGGGGTGTGTGTTGGAAGGAATACCACATTGAATCCTTGAGTGAGTGGACAAGGAATGTAGATTTTTGTTGATAGTAATTTCAAGGGCTGCTGCTTTTGAGCAAAGAAATGCAGAAAGGCACTTTGTGGCTAGATGGGATTGTAGATAGATTTGGACAAGCGTTTTTAGAGACCGGCTAACAGGTTGGTGTCACTGAGAAAAGGGGGAAAGTAACAGGTGTTAGTAGAATTGGCAAATAACTGTCAAAGTTTTAGGGTTCGGGGCTGGAGGTGCCATTAAGAGAATAATGTTACCTTTAACTGAAACTGGAAATCTCAAGAGTTATTTGAAGTCAGTTAGGTTTTAGAAATCTTGAGTATTGCACTTGTAACGTAGAAGTGGAATCAGGTGTATATTTGGATATCCTTTCCATATTGAAACCTTGGGCAATAATGTTTATTGTGATCTCACAAAATTTGTCAGAGCACAAAGAAAGATGATGCTGGATGCACATCACACACATCACACTGTACTTTGTTACATATGGAGTGTGGGGGGGTACTTATTCCATTTTTTTAAAACATGCTTTGGTTTTCTGAATGTTTTTGTAATTTGAAGAATAAAAAGGGTTGACTGTAGTAAGAGATAGAGTAATGTACAGGAAAAAGAACTTGGATGATGTTTCTGAAATCTGTAGGAAAGTATGTAGAGAGGGGAAAACAAACAAAAAACCCTGTATTTGGACCCAAGGGGGAATGCACACATTTAAGGAGCAGGAAAAATAAAAGCCAGCAGGAGTTCACTGAGAAGAAGGCGGCATTAGGTACAAGTATAAAAGTTAAACTTGATTTCCTAAAGAACACTTTTAAGAAAAAGAAATCTAAGATTTAACAGGAACAAATATTTGCATTTTGGTTATTTTTAGTGGTTATGAAATTATAAAGGACATGTTCTTTCAAGATTTAAAAACTTGTTAAAATGTAGGTATCACTAATAACTAATCTTGAAGATCATTTAGTAATTTGGTGTCTGGATATGTAGTACTACTTGAATTTGGAACTTAAAAGATAAGGAATAATATTTTAAAAAATAGTATGATTGATCTGTTGAACTCTGACTTTACAAAACTTTTCATGGCCCTTAAGCCTAAACTGTCTTGAGACTTAATGTTCATAACTTTGAAAATATTGTATTTCCTAATTAAGGGAAGAAGGGCATAACTGTTAGTACAAAAACATTCTTGAAAATGTTGGTTAAGTGTCTGCCTTCCGGTCAGGTCATGATCTCAGGGTCCTGGGATTGCGCCCCGCATGAGGCTCCCTGCTTAGCTGGGGTCTGCTTCTCCCTCTCCCTCTACCCCTTTCCCCGCTTGTGCTCGCACGGGCATTCTCGGGCATTCTCTCTCTCTCAAATAAATAAAATCTTTTAAAAAATGTTGCACTCAAATGACCTTTCTTTCCTTCTTCTTTTTTTTTTTTTTTTTTAGGTATATTTGTATCCAGTATTGTTCTGATCTTGTCACAACGATCACTTTTCAAGTTTTACATGTACAGTTCAGCCTTTCTGTTAGCTGCAACTTCAGTGTTGGTAAATTATTATGCTTCTTTACACATTGACTTCTATGGTGCCTACAACACATCAGCTTTCGGAATTGAGCTGCTTCCTCGAAAAGGGCCCTCGCTGTGGATGGCACTCATCGTTCTACAGCTAACCTTAGGAATTGGATACATTACACTATTACAAATTCATTCCATCTATTCACAATTAATTATTTTGGATCTCTTGGTTCCTGTAATAGGCTTAATCACAGAGCTCCCGTTGCACATCCGAGAGACTTTAGTTTTTACTTCTTCCTTGATTCTCACATTAAACACAGTGCTTGTCTTGGCAGTGAAGCTTAAGTGGTTTTATTATTCTA
Source organism: Mirounga angustirostris (assembly GCF_029215605.1). Lineage (NCBI taxonomy): Eukaryota > Metazoa > Chordata > Mammalia > Carnivora > Phocidae > Mirounga > Mirounga angustirostris. The sequence continues at coordinate 16,148,210 of NW_026991712.1, read as the reverse complement.
CACGGTATGTTTATCTTTTAGTGAGGCACATGTATAGAATTTATGGATTACAGTTATTAATGGAGGACACATGGAAGAGGATTCGTTTCCCAGATATACTGAGAGTCTTTTGGCTAACAAGAATTACAGCTCAGGCTACAGTGTTGATGTACATTTTAAGGATGGCAAATGAAACGGATTCCTTCTTTATTTCTTGGGATGACTTCTGGGACCTCATTTGCAATCTTATAATTAGTGGATGTGATTCTACACTAACTGTACTGGGCATGAGTGCTGTAATTTCCTCAATAGCCCATTATTTGGGCCTTGGAATATTGGCCTTTATTGGATCAACCGAAGAAGATGACAGGCGGCTTGGCTTCGTAGCACCTGTTTTATTTTTTATTTTGGCTCTTCAGACTGGTTTAAGTGGGCTAAGACCAGAAGAGAGACTTATTCGCTTAAGTAGAAACATGTGCCTTTTACTAACTGCAGTCCTGCATTTCATCCACGGAATGACAGACCCTGTATTAATGTCTCTCAGTGCCTCTCATGTGTCATCTTTCCGTAGACATTTTCCTGTGCTCTTTGTCTCTGCTTGCCTGTTTGTTCTTCCTGTTTTACTCAGTTACATTCTTTGGCATCACTATGCACTAAATACATGGTTGTTCGCAGTTACAGCCTTTTGTGTGGAACTCTGCTTAAAAGTAATTGTTTCTCTCACTGTGTATACGTTATTCATGATTGATGGCTACTATAATGTCCTTTGGGAAAAGCTTGATGATTATGTCTACTATGTTCGTTCAACAGGCAATATTATTGAATTTATATTTGGAGTAGTAATGTTTGGAAATGGGGCTTACACTATGATGTTTGAGTCAGGAAGTAAAATTCGGGCTTGTATGATGTGTCTACATGCATATTTTAACATCTACTTACAAGCAAAAAATGGCTGGAAGACATTCATGAACCGTAGGACTGCTGTTAAGAAAATTAATTCACTTCCTGAAATAAAAGGGAGCCGCTTACAAGAAATAGATGATGTATGTGCAATCTGCTATCATGAGTTTACAACATCTGCTCGCATCACACCATGTAATCATTATTTCCATGCACTTTGCCTTCGGAAATGGCTGTACATCCAAGATACTTGTCCAATGTGCCATCAGAAAGTGTACATCGAAGACGATATTAAGGATAATGCAAATATATCTAACAACAATGGATTTATTGCACCCAATGAAAATCCAGAGGAAGCTGTAAGAGAAGCTGCTGCTGAATCTGACAGGGAATTGAACGAAGATGACAGTACAGATTGTGATGATGATGTTCAAAGAGAAAGAAATGGAGTGATTCAGCACACAGGCCCAGCAGCTGAAGAACTTAATGATGATACTGATTAAAATAGCATTTACTAATCATTGAGGTTATTTGTTTAAAATTCAGTTCATCCAAAATGGAGTAATATGCTTCACTTCAGTGTGTAACCAAGCACAAAAACAGTATCCATGTTGAATCTGTGAATGGTTTTCCGTTTACTGTGATGTGCTACTGTAAATATACCTCTTTAATTACTTCTGGTCTCTTTGGTGACCTATTTAAATTTGTGTACATTATTGTACATAGAATAAAATGTTTTCACGTTTTTATGACAAAATTTGAACAAACAGCTTTTTAATAGATGTAATGATACAATACAGTGCGTCAACTGTGCCAAAGATTCCTCAATGAAAGCATATAAAAGTATCTAACTCTGGACCCTAGTTTTTCTTTAAAATGGGTGGGAAAATGCAAATGCAAATCAGAGGAAACCACATTAAGTCAAGGAAATAATTTGGACCAGAGGATAAAAGCTACATGTAGAGTATTTTAAAATGAAGGAGAACATAGGCTGCCAGAAGAGACTTTTTTGAAATCTGAGTGTAGCACGTGGCTGAGCTGGGTTCAAAAGTCATGATTCAGAGACTGTGTAAGAGTTGAGAAACAGGCTTTTATCAACTAAACTTTGGTATAAAAACCAGAATGTGCTAATTGTTTAATTTTGATGTAAATAAAACCAGTATATTTGTTGGCCATTCTGTTTGCAGCGTTAACATAAAATTGTCCTTTTCAGACTTTTGAAGCAATTACAAAATATTTGGGAGTTTTCATTGTTGTAAACTAAGACCTTAATTGATACTAAAATTCTGTTCTGACTTGATGGTATGGTATGTAGTAATACGGAATAACTCTTTAGACAACTTCCAGAGAATTCCTTTATTCAATCTTTCAGTAAGTTTTACCATGAAATTTTACATAAATGATGGGAAATGGAAAGAACATACCATCAGGAAAAAAATATTTTAATGGTGTTGTTATATAGTGTATTGGCTAATTCCAATGGATCCTGCTCTCTCACTGCTGACATTATCTCCAGTATTTGACTAAAAGAAAACAAAACAAAATGGTTAAATTTCCAGGTATATGCTCAGTTTTAAAGGAAACTACTGTACTAGCACTCTTAACATAATAAGCTTAACAGGTATAAGGTTTTCAGCACCATCAACAGAAAAGTTTAACTGTTACGATATTTAAGAGTAATTTGAGACAAATTTCTGGGGCAGTCTCGCATATAACCAGAGCCAAGGTCCAGGTTCAAATAAATTCGAAAACCAGCCCACATTATGTCAACCACAACTAATGGAACTGACCCAGTGAAAATGAAGAGTTCCTTTAAACTGTGGTCATTATGCATTCATTAGTGGGTCATGATGACCTTTCAAAAAATAGTAAGAAAAGGAAAAGTACATCACACTTAGGGAAGTACTGTTTCATTTCTGTTTGGGTCTTATATATGTACATGTGTGCTGAGTCCCAAGGTATTGTGGCATTGTGGGTATAGCAAAGCTTGAAAGCCACTGCTAAGAGACTTAGTCCCAGAAGCAGCAAGAATTTGGTGCATCACGACCAGCACAATGTCAGCAAAGGAAGTTAGAAGTTATTTACTTGGAACAATGTATGGTTATTGGGGTGAGGGGAGGAGAGATGGCTTCTCTTCCTGTACTTAACTCCCTGCAAGAGCGAGACTAGCCCAGGTGTCCTTTCAGTTTCTGTGCCTAGAATAATAATCAGTAGTACTGTTCTCTAGCTATACTATATATAGATGTTTTTATACATGAATTAGAAAGTTCTAAAGTCCAAATTAAACATTTAAATATTCGTTAAGATTTTTGTCCCTGGTATGGGTTTCTTAAATATGAACACCTAAAGGAATTAGAGATTAACTGGGAATTTTTTAATTATATAATTGTAACGCAACAGCCACACTTAATATAGACTAAATTTTTATCTGAATAAGTCAAAATGTGCTAAAAGCAAATATATTAGCATTTAAATTGACAGTAAAGACCCAATTTTCTTAGTAAACTACAGAATTTTCCTCTTACCTACTCAGTTGGAACTTACCTGCATAATACTGTGTGAAATCAGTATGATTCCTGCCACCCATCTCCCTTTCAGTCCTTTCTCTATGCTGATACGCTACAGCTTTTTAAAAAAAAACAACAAAAAAACCACAAAAAAACACTGCCCCTTTCCTGCTTAAAATCCTTTGGGTCCTGATGAAATCTGAACTACTAAGGTTGACATACAAGAGCCCTCACCAATCTGGTCTCACTGTACCTTCCTAGGCTTATCACTTACCCGTGCATCCTACTTTTTGCCACACTAAACTCACTGTTTTCCCCAGAGCAGCCAACCCTTCTGCAGTCTGCCTTTGCTTGAGGTGTTAGTCTTGGTCTGGCACAACACCCAGTTGCACCCCGTGAACAGCTGAAGTGTCACCTTAGTTGAGCTATTTCTCCTCAAGGAAGGCAGTTGCTATGTCCTAGGGTCCTCATCATATATTTTTATACCTCTGTAACAGCACTCACATCTTGGATTATACTTTCTGCGTATTTGCTCCAGGAGGGTTAAGGATCCCTGTCTGATTCCTTCAATGTCTATCCAAAGTGCCTGGCAGAATGTACCTAGTCATCTGGTGGACAGATGCAGGGCAGGGACTGTCCTGATTCTTCTAGGTAGCCTCGGTAACCTTGTGCCTTTCCTGACATGCAGGAGCTTCAAGATGTGTTTCAGGGAATTTAAAATCTAAAAGGGAGGAAAGATCTCTCTAAAAATAATTAAAACATAAAACTGTTAATAGATGGGTTTGATAAAAATGACTTTGTAAGTAGGAATTAATTAGTAATTAGCATTAGACTAGAGGCATGTGTGTTTTTGAAATGTGGTTTAAAAACTTTCAGTTTGTAAATGCTGGCTTTCCCAAGCTCTGCCTCCTCAACTGGTATTCATGATGGCAGATGATACTCAAGCTTTCTTGGTTCTTAACAGTCTGCATTTGGAAGACCTTAGAATTTTGTTTTGCAAATGTGTCTCTAAAGTCAACAGCTATATTGTACTTAACATTAAGGCAGTATATAAAATCTGACGTGGATACACTGTTGGCAAATACTTCCCCTGAGCTGGCTACTAGAAAAATACCAGTTTCTTGTCTCTAGTGTCCTATTAAATCTCTATAAAGAATGATTCAGTAATAATTGTCTTCTGTCTTCTGACTGAATTTGCAACTACCTACATTTCATAAAAGTTACAAGTGATTCTTTACCAATCAGAATTTAAAAACATTCCTCAGCCTATGGGTTTTAAAACATTCGGTTTTAAAATCTTTGCCAACACCAGCATGTTAATAAAGGAAAATCTTTCCAGTATAATTTTTATAGAATAAATCTGCAGTTCTCTGCCACTGAATTTTAGATCTGGCTTACCTAATACTCTTATCTGTTAAAAACTAAAGTACATATGGAAGGAATTACTACAACCTAAAAGTAACAGCTCAGTTGCCTGAACTGGTAAACCATACTAGACTGATATAATCTCTATTTAAATTATCTGCTTATGCAAACAAAAACTGGATGATGTGCCCATTAACATGATACAAACTTATCCTGTAAGTTATAAGCTCTGTAGCTCCTTAACAGTTGGATGGTAAACAGCCCCTCTTTTCACATGCTATGTATTATAATAAAAAACGATGCTGAATTACTGCTTGGTCCCCCTCCCCCAGCTTTTGGGTTAGAAAAAGGAAATCCTTTCTATAACTTGACCTTTTTGTTCAGAGGCCTCAAGAAATGTGTTACTACTTAGGTTTATTCAGGTTGTCAAATAATTTAAAATACACAAAAAGGTCTCCTGCTAAGAGTGTATTTTTAAAACCATCAGCAAGGAGGCTGCATGAGAATCTTTTTTCCCCTTTCCTACAAAATGACAAATGACCAAAATCACATGAAGTTTTCACTCCTGTAATTAAACCACTTTTAATGAGTTGAGAGGTTGAGATGATAGGAAAAGAGGAGCCCAGATAGAGCAGTTCAGGTGCAGAGCCTTCCAAATCACTGCATTAAAATGGTAGCTTTTGATGTGAACTTCATTTGGATGTCACCCAACTTTAATTCGGTCCCTTGAGTTCATTTTGGAAATGGCATTTGGTGTTGACTTTAATGTTCTGAAGACCATGAAAACAAAATACTTACATTATATGGCAGGGCTCATTCCTGTCTTTTACGCAGTGCCCATTTTCCCACTTCTTTTTGGTAGGAAATGAAGTTTTTATGTATTTTGATCCAGCATGTGTACTTTTCACTCCACACCAAGGTGCGTCTAGAGTTAAGCAAAGATAGAAGTCTCTTACGAGGTTTATCTTTGAAATCATTGTTTTCTTAACATTATCAAACAAATGCATAACTTCTAAAATATAAGTCATGATTCAGCTTTAAAAATGGTAAAACAATTCTAAGCACAAGATTAAACCTTGAACTGTACAAATTTTTAAATGCCTTTTTAAAAAATTTTTTAAGTGCTTTTTAAGACTCCCTTTCATTACGTTTTTTTCTGCTAACATTACTGTTGGTGTATGGCATACTTTAAAAAAAAGAAAGCTAAAAGAAATACAAATTGTAACCTGAAAACATTTAAGTTAAGCCTCTATTTGCCTCTACTGAATGTGAAACAGTGGCTTTAAATACCGGGATTGGGGCACCGGGGTGGCTCAGTTGGTTAAGCGTCTGCCTTCAGCTCAGGTCATGATCCTGGGGTCTTGGGATCCAGCCCCACATCAGGCTCCCTGCTCAGCAGGGGGGTCTGCTTCTCCCTCTCCCTCTGCCCCTCCTCTCCGCTTGTGTTTTCTCTCAACTAAATCTTTTTTTAAAAAAAAATACTGGGATTATTCACTTACCTCTTTAATAAAGAATTATAAGAATTCACACATTTTACAAGCATTGTACTTTTAATATCATTTCATTTTCATGACTCTCCAAGAAAATAAACCTGATTTCTTCAGAATGGCTTAGTCTTGACTTTCCTAAAAAAGCCCTTATGTGTAAGTAAAGCCTTGAGTTCAGGGTTAGGTAAAATGTTTAGCTTCTAAGCTTACTTATAAGAGGCAACAGATTAATTTCTAAAATTCCTTGACTAAACCAGTTTGATTTAAATTCTTGTACTTTATTTGAAAAGTCTTGTAGAATTAAGCCATTACAAAGACAACACTGTAAAAAAAATTCTGAAGTTTTTGAAACCCCAAGTGAGATACTTCTTTAAGACTACTTGTTTAATAAAATATTTATAATTACAACCTCCTTAGTTACATATTCTAATATTCTTTTTTTAAGTGCTTAGGCTTAATCAAACTTCTAAAATTGAAAAACCTGATTGCATAAATACTTTTCTATCAATTGATAAAAAACCCCAAAGGTTTTCTGAAAAGTATAATTGCTGAAGCTATGAGTGAGCTGTTTTAAAATATTTTTTTGTCTAGCTCTTTTCTGATATGGTTTAATATGAAAATGAAAGTTCTAAAAGCATAAACTTACCAGTTTCAATCATTAGTTTTTCACTAGGTATTGACTTCAGAACTTCCAAATTAGCCTCAGTTTTCAGTGAGCTTAAAAAAAATTTATAGATATATTTAACCAACTTTTTTTTCATATTACAAACTTATCTAAAACAGATTACAAAACCTAAAGTCCCCAAACAAAACTATGGCTACAATGGCAACATACACATTTCTATCCTTATAGAATCTAGGTTAGGATCTATTCTAACCACACTCTAGCAGGATGTAATTTTTTGTGTTTATCAGCTGACTATCCAATAACTTTCTGAATCAGTCTGTGTAAAACAACTTTTTAAAGAATTCGTTTGCTTCCCTGGGTAATTTGCATAACTTAGGCTCAAAATGCTGAGTTTGAAGGTATGGCCAGTTCTGTTATGGGCCAAATACTGATCTGAAGGAATCAAAGTTAATGTTTCACTAATCAATACAATCTTCACAAAGGATGAAAATCACAATCATAGAACTAGGAGTATTTAACAAGGAATGAAAAAACCTAGTTAGGAGATGTCCTTTTCCCCACATCTGGAAACAGGATCTTCCACTACTCTTGACATTCTGAAACTTAATGTGTCTGGGCAAGAGACTTTTTTCATTCATTTAGGGGAGTTAGAACCCTTCCAATTTAGACTCCTCCCCCCAACTCTGGGAAAAATTATGGGGAAAAGGAATTTTCCCCTTTTGTTTTCTCTCTCATCTCTTTGTGGGACTTGTATTAGTTAGTTTTACAACTCCTGAATTGGTCTGCTATGGCCCTGTTTCTTTTATCCTTTTCTGGGAAATTAACTTTCATTTCCTTAACTTTCATTTTCAGACCCTGAGACAGACTGGATTATTGGTCCCAATTCTTCACTTGCCTTTAATATAAATATATCTACACCCTTGCGATGGTTCTTAGTAGGAAGGAGGAGGAGCTTGAATCTGGCCATGGCCTCAAGACTTGCTTTGACCAGAGGCTTGAAAATGCACTTTTATTTTGATGGCACTTTTGTGATCTGAAAGTAGCATGCACTAAATAGCCATTACCTCTTCAGCCTGGGCACCCAGAATGAAAACACAGCTCAGATCTGAATTCAACATGTGCCTGTGGCAGAGAGATCTGCCTCTATCCATCAGTCAACCCTCAGATGATCCTAAGACCCAGAAGTATGAAAAAATACTTACTGTAATATGCCAGTGAGTTTTAGAATGGTTTGTTATATAATGTGATGATGACTAATACTGTCCTTATGTTATATTTTTAATTTTAGCATATATTTAACTTCGTATTATGGAGAGATTAAAATATATGTAAAACTAGAATACAGAACCCCCATGTATTCATTACCCAGCCCCAATCTATTATCAACTCCTGGCAGATACTATCCCATCCACTCATCCCAAACCTCTCCAGTATTATCTTGAAGGAAATTCAAAATGTTGTATAGTTTCAACATTCTAGCATTTATTTCAGAAAATATTTCAGCATCTGTCTCTAAGCATGAAGTTTTTTTTAAATGTAACCACAATACTATTAATCATGTCCAAGAAAACCCAGCTCTTTTATCATAATATATCCAGTATTCAAACTGTCTCAATGTCCTACATTATTAAGTTTGTCTGACTGAGGATCCAAATGAGGGCCACATTGCAACTGGTCAGTGTTCTAAATCTCTTAACCTATTAAGTTTTCCTGCATCTCTTTTTCCCTTTAAAATTTGTTAAAGAAACCCAGCTGTTTGCCCTGAAGAGTTTCCCAGTCTTGATTTCATCTGTGTTCATCTGGATTTGTGTCTGGGCTCTGTATTCTGTTCCACTGATCTAGGTGTCTGTTTAGTAGGTTCCTAATACATGTTTTTTAAGTAGAAGTATAGTGGACGTACAATATTATATTAGTTGTAGGTGTAAACCATAGAGATTTGACATTTGTTTACATCACCAAATACCAGTAAGTGTAACCATCTGTCACCATACAAACTTAGTACAATATTATTGACTATCTTCTCTATATTGTACTTTGCATCCACATGACTAATTTGTAACTGGAGTTTGTACCTCTTAATACCCTTAAAACAGCCACCAGTTCTCCATATTTTTGAGTTAAATGTTTTTTGTTTGCTCACTTATTTTTTAAGTAGGCTCCATACTGGATGTACTTTATTTGAAAAGTATTGTAGAATTAAGCCATTACAAAGATGACACTGTGTAAAAAAAAATTCTCAAGTTTTTGAAACCCCAAGGTGAGATACTTTAAGACTACTTGTTTAATAAAATATTTATAATTACACCTCCTTAGTTACCACATACTCTGACATCCCATTTTTAAGTATTTAGGCTTAATCAAACTTATGAAATTGAAAAATGTGACTGCATAAATACTTGTGCCAGTACCACATAGTTTTGATTACTATAGCTTTGTAGGACAGTTTGAAATCTAGGATTGTGATTAACTACAGCTTTGTTCTTCTTTTTCAAGATTACTTTGGGTCTTCAGGGTGTTCTATGGTTCTGTGCACATTTTAGAATTTTAGTTCTGTGAAAAAGACTATTGGTGTTTTGATAGGGATTGCACTGAATCTGTGGATTGCTTTGTGTTGAATGGACCTTTTAACAATATTAATTCTTCCAATCCATGAGCATGGTATATCTTTACATTTCTCTGTTTCATTCATCAGTGTCTCACAGTTTTCAGAGTTTAGGTCTTTAACTTCTTTGGTTAAATTTATTCCTAGGTATTTTTTTGCTTTTTGACACAATTGTCAATGGGACTGTTTTCTTAATTTCTCTTTCTGCTAGCTCTTTAGTGTATAGAGACCCAACTGATTTTTGTATTTTAACTTTCTATCCTGCAACTTTACTGAATTCATTTATTCTAATGGTTTTATGGTGGAGTCCTTAGGGCTTTTTCTAAAAATACTATGTCACCTGCAAATAGTGACAGTTTTACTTCTTCCTTGCCAATCTGGATGCCTTTTCTTTTTCTTGTCTGATTGCTGTGGTTATGACTTCCAGTACTGTGTTGAATATGAGTGGCTAGAGTGGACATCCTTGTATTGTTCCTAATCTCAGAGGAAAAGCTTTCAGCTTTTCACCACCGATTATGATGTGGGTTTGTCATATATGGTCTTTATTATATTGAGGTATGTTCCTTCTATACCCACTTCGTTGAGAGTTTCTATCATGAGTGGATTTGTTGAATTTTGTCAAATGCTTTTTCTGCATCTATTGAGACGATCATATGATTTTTATCCTTCATTTTGTTAATGTGCTGTTCAATTGGCAGACATAACCATTCTTGCATGCCTGGAACAAATCCCACATGGTCGTGGTGAATGATCCTTTTAATTGAATTCAATTTGCTGATACTTTGTTGAGGAATGCTTTATACTGTTTATCAGGGATATTTGCTTGTAATTTTCTATTTTGTAGTGCCTTTGGTTTTGGTTATCAGGGTAATGCTGGTTTCATAGAATGAATTTGGAAGCATTCCTTCCTCTTCAATTTTTTGGAATAGTTTGAGAAGAACAGGTATTAACACTTATTTAAATGTTTGGTAGGATTCACCTGTAAAGCCATCTGCTTCCAGACTTTTGTTTGTTAGGAGTTTTTCTTATCACCAGTTCAATTTCATTACTAGTGATCAGTCTGTTCAGATTTTGTTTCTTGCTGATTCATTCCTGGAAGATTATATTGTTCTAGGAATTTATCCATTTCTTCTAGGTTGTCTGATTTGTTGGTGTATAATTTTTCAAAGTAGTCTCTTAAAATCCACATTTTGTGGTGTTGGCTATTTCTTCCCCTTCATTTCTGATTTTGAGTCTTTTGTTTAAAAGTCTGGCTATAGGTTTATCTATTTTGCTTATTTTTTCAAAGAACCAGCTCTAGTTTCATTGATTGTTTTTTCTCTCTTTTTAAGTCTATTTCATTTATTTCTGTTCTGATCTTTACTATCTCTTCTAATTTTCAACTTCATTTGTTCTCCTTTTTCTAGTTTCTTTAGGTATAACGTTAGATTGAGATTTTTGTTTTCTTGAGATAGGCCTGTATTGCTCCAAACTTCCCTTTTAGAACTGCTTTTGCTGCATCCTATAAATATTTTGAACTGTTGTGTTTTCATTTGTCTCAAGGTATTTTTTGATTTCCTCAATCTACTGGTTGTTCAGTGGCATGTTCTTTAGCCTCCATGTGTTTTTGTTTTTTCCAACGTTTTTCCTGTAATAGATTTTTTTTTTTAAGAATTTATTTTTTTAAGTCTCTAAACCCATCGTGGGGCTTGAACTCACAATCCTGAGATCAAGTCGCATGTTCTACCAACTGAGCCAGCCAGGCACCCCTCTGTGATTGATTTCTACTTTCATACTGTTGTTTTTTTTTTTTTTTTTCATACTGTTGTAATCAGAAAAGATGCTTGACAGGATTTCAATCTTCTTACGTTTACGGAGACTTGTTTTGTGGCACACATATGAACTATCATGGATAACGTTCCATGTACACTGAATGTGTATTCTATGTTTGGATGGAGTGTTCTGTATATCTTTTAAGTGTATTTGGTCTAATACTTCGTTCAAAGCCACTGTTTCTTTATTGAGCTTCTGTTTGAATGATCTATCCATTGATGTAAGTGGGGTGTTAAAGTCCTCTACTATAATTGTATTGCTATCTATTTCTCCCTTTATGTCTGTTAATGAATTGCTTTATGTATTTAGATGCTATGTTGAGTGCAGATATTTACAGTTGTTATATCCTCTTGTTGGATCCCTTTATCATTGTGCAATGCCCTTGTCTCTTGTTACAGTTTACTTCAAAACAAAGATTGTATCATTTAAGTATTGCTACTGCAGCTTTTTGTTGCTGCTGCTTCTATTTGCATGGAATATCATTTTCCTCACACTTTCAGTCTGCATGTGTCTTTAGGTCTGAAGTGAGTCTCTCATAGGCAGCGTATAGAAGTTTGTTTTTTTTTAATCCAGTCACCCTGTGCTTTTTGATTGGAGTATTTGATCCATTAATGTTTAAGGTAATTATTGATAGGTATGTGCTTATTACCATTTTTGTTAACTGTTTTCTGGTTGCTTCTGTAGTTCTTTCTTCTCTTGTTCTTTTCCCTTATGGTTTGATGGCTTTCTTTAGTATTACGCTTGGATTCCTTTTTCTTTACTTTTTGTGTATCTATTACAGGTTTTCAGTTTGTGGTTACCATGGGGTTCATATACAACATCCTATGTTTATAACAGTCTATTTTCAGTTGATGTTCACTTAAGTTTGAACACATTCTAAAAGCACTACATTATTTCCTCCTTTCCAAGTTTTATGTATATGGTGTCATTTTACATCTTTTTGTGTAATTATTGGAGAACTGATTTTACTGTGCTTTTCAATCTTCATACTAGTTTTATAAGTGAATGCTCTACTATCTTAACTATATGTTTGCTTTTACCAGAGAAATTTTTTCTGTTTATGATTTTCTTCTAGTCTTTTCTTATCTGCTTAAAGTATGTTTACCATTTCTTGCAAAGACGGTTTAGTGGTGATGAACTCTCAACTTCTGAGAAATGCTCTTTCTCCTTGAGTTCTAAATGATAACCTTGCCAGGCACAGTATTCTTGATTGTAGACTTTTTCCTTTCAGCACTTTGAATATATCATCACATCACTCCCTTCTGGCCTGCAAAGTTTTAGCTAAAAAAATCAGCTGATAGCATTAGGGGGTTTCTCTTGTATATAACTAGTTGCTTTTCTCTCACTGCTTTAAAGACTTTCTCTTTAACTTTTGACCTTTTTATTATGTGTCTTGGTGTGGACCTCATTGAGTTCATCTTGTTTGGGGCTCTATGTACTTCCTGGGGACATCTATTTCCTCCCCCAGGTTAGGAAAGCTTTCAGCTGTTTCTTCAGATTTTCTGCCCCTCTTTCTTCTCCTTCTGGGACTCCTTTAGCATACTTGATGTCCTAGAGGTCTCTTAACCTATCCTTATTTTTTAAAATTCCTTTTCTGTTCAGCTTGGATGGTTTCCACTACCCTGTCTTCCAGGTCACCAATCTGTTCTGCTGTATCCTCTATAATCTGTTATTTTTCACTTCAGTTATTGTACTATCTCTAATTGGTTCTTTTTAGTATTTTCTCTTTTTCTGATTTCATCCACTCCTTTCAAGTTCGCTGAGCATCTTTATGACCATGACTTTGAACTCTTTGTCAGGTAGATTGTTTGTCTTGATTTTGTTTAGTTCTTTTTCTGAGGTTTCGTCTTGTTCTTTCACTTGGAATAAATTCCTTTGTCTTCTCATTTTGCCTTTTTTTTTTTTCTCTTTGTATTACATCACTTACATCTGCTAGCCTTGTAAGCAGTGGCCTTGTGTAGGAAGTATCCTGTGGGGCTAAGCAGCATAATAAATATCCCCCCATGGTCGGGAGAACCAAGCACTCCGGGGGTGTGTTGCTGATGGGCTGCCTATGCCCTCCTGTTGTGTGTTGCAGCAGCTGTGGGTGTGCTGGTGGGCAGGGCTATCCCCAAGTCCAGCTGGCTGAGAAGCCCTCTTGGAATCGCTGCAGGCAAGCTGGGTGGGGCTAGAACGTGATCCTAGCTAGAGCTGTCCACAAGGTGTGGGGTTGGGGGCAGTAATTGTTTTGTGGGTTCACCAGTCCCAAACAAGGTAACCCCTGGGTGTTGCTGGGCAGGAGCCACTTTGGAAGGGCACCTGCCTGAACTGGCAGGCTGGGTGGAGTGGGTCTGACGGAATGCCAGAGCAGGGTGGGCTGTGCTATCAAGATAGGAGTGTCAGAACTGACTCTTATTAGCATCAGGCCAGAGAGGCTGGAGAAGAGCAAAAGAAATGGCACCTGCTAGCACTCCCAGTCCTGGAGAGCTTTTCTACAGATCCCTGCCCTTCCAGCACACACCCTAAAATTAGCCAATAAATCTCCCTCCTGCACAACCCAGATACTTTTCAAACTGCTGCCTCTCCGCTGGATCTTGGAGTAATATAGTGTGCTGGCCCTTTAAGAGTAGCATCTCAGTTTCTTATAGCACTCTGGCTCTGCTGGAGTGAAGTCCTGCTGGTTATCAAAGCCAAATGTGATGGGGGCTTGTCTTCCTGGTGCAGATCCCCAGGGCAGTCAGGAGGCAGGGGGCACCTGATGTGGGGCTTGATCTCCTTGCTCCTCCGGGAGGACCTCTACACCTGTGATATCCCTCCTGGTTCTGAGTTGCCGTACCACAGATTTGGTTCCCTACCATGTCTCGGCTCCTCCTTACCCTTCTCAGTGTGGCTTTTTCTTTATAGTGTGGAAGAGCTGTTCTGCTAATCAGGTCATTCTCTGAATGCGTTGCATTACATATAGTTGTTGCCTGGGTGTGTCTGTGGGAGGAGGTGGGATCCTCCTACTCCACCATGTTCCCTGGTCCTTCAACATGAAGGAAATTTTGCCTTCTGTATTTCTTACAGGATATCTAGAGTCTTGACCAGATTCAGGTTCGATTTTTTTTTTTTTTTTTTTGGCAAGACTTTCATAGTTGATGGTATGATCTTCTTTTAGAGAGGCACACAGTGTCTGGCTGTATTTTTGTGATAGGAGGCAGCCATGGCTGCCCAGTGCTTAGACCTCTTCATTCACCAGGAGTTGCAGAATGTTGATAGAACTCTGTCAGCCCTTTATTCACTAGAATACTTGTATACAAATTCCTGTGTCTACTATTAGGTACCCAGTGTAGTTGGGAGAGGAGAAAATTATGTATCTTCCTGTCAAATGTATGGAGTCCCTCACTTCTTCCAATGGTAGTGGTATTTTAACACAGACATTCATTTTTTAATCATTAAGGAACTCTCATGTTTTTTTCTTGTAATATTCTGTTCATATTTTATGGATGTAACATCTCAGCCTTTATTATATCAGATCTCTTAAATTTTTCCTTGTTTCCTCTGGTGTTGATTTTTCTATTTATCTTGGTCTTTTTCTTCCTGTTGGTTCACCTCATTTATCCGGTGGTCTTTAATTATCAATTTATACTTAAGGAGGCTTGAGTTGCCAGTGTTGTGTTCCCTCTGCTTTTGTGAAAACAGGGGACTGTTTTACTGTCAGTTCTGAGTGGGGAGTCTAACTGGAAGCTCCTTGTGGGACAGGCCAGGACTGGGCATACTGATCTGCAATTTCATTTAAGAGTGAGAAGGGAGGGGGCTGTGAGTCTTTTGCTCCTCTAAATGCTTTCCTGTGGGATCAACATTCGAATTGCCAAGTCTTGGCTCTCATAATTTGTTCAGTTTTCTTGAGAAAAGCGATTTCCCTCTGAGTAGAAATGCTTGCTGCACCTGCACTCTGTGCATGGCAATGAATATAGGGAGTGATATCTTTCTCTACAAAGGCCTTGAATTACCCTAATTTGGTCCTATTTGTCACAAATTCTAAACCCAAAATCCTCTCTGCGATTCTGCATGCTAAATTTGTTCTCACCTTCTCTGGGGCCCTTTAGTCTAAGTGGTCTCTTCCAGAAACTCCAGCCTTGTTTCTTTGCTCTTATAGGTTTTCCATTTTGAATATGTAGGATTTTACTTTAGAATGATTTTAGGAGGAGGGAAAGGGAAATGTGTGTCTAGTTTGCCATAAATACCAGCCTTTTTATTACTGTTCTCTAGAAAAAAAACAAAACTCCTATTTTTCAGCCAGCTTAACAGTTGATCAATATGAGTATTTTCAAAAAATATATTGCTATGCTTGATATGGGTATTTAAAACTTCCAGCTATCAAATTAGTTGCATATTTTTAATCTCTTGAAAAGAAATGTCTGACTTAGATGTTTCCTACGTATACTCCATGCTTGTAAAAACTGATGTAAATACAGAATATATACTATGAAGAAATATTTTTAAATCAAAGCCAATTATATCTTTAATAAGGTTTTCCATTTAAGGGAGAGCAGCTATATGATTCTGTAGTCAAATCTGAAACTTTCCCATTTTCTTGGAGGAAAATGTTATAATTTAACCCTTAGAAAACCAGACTTTATGTCATAGGTAGTATAGGTTAAATTACCATAACTCAGAGACTCAGATTAAGACTGCAATAAATTGAATTTAAGAATAAGAATAGAAACTGATTAAACGACTAACATTAATTCTGAGTTAATACAGGAAAACAGGAAAAAAAAAATCAAGGTCACATAGAAATATATAAATTCAAGGTCACATAGAAATCTCTTAAGACAGATGGACATTTCAAGTTGGTGAAATAAAGACCTTCTACCCTCTCCCTTTTAAAAAAAAAAAAATTATTGAGAGAAAGAGTGCAAGCAGGGCAGAAGGAGAGAGAGGGTCTCAAGCAGACTCCATGCTGAGCATGGAGCCTGACGTGGGGCCCAGTCCCATGACCCTAAGATCATGACCTGAGCCAAAACCAAGAGTCAGATGTTCGACCAACTGAGCCACCCAGGCACCCCTACTGTCTTCTCTTAAAAATCATTTCAAAATAATAAATAAAACCCCACATATTTTGATGAAACTAGGAGATGTTTTTGACTCCTAGTCACAAAATATAAAGCAGAAAGTAGATGGTAAAATGATAAATGATCTGTTTATGTGCTAAGTGATTTAAGTGCCATGTGGCTGCAGAGAGAGATACTGAAGACAAGCAAACCAATTCACCCAAGGAAGTTCTAAGAACTGAAAGATCTAGGTAGTTAGGCTGGGATAAGGCAAGGGACTGAGTGGGGACTGTTTTAAAAGGTGGGGAACAGAAAAGACAGAAGTCTCATTACTTTCCAGTGAACTGGTACAGTGAGGACTACTTCTGCCCCCTACCCCTGGCCTGAGAGAGAGAAGTGGGGAGAGGTTGTGCGTGCAGTCTCTGGAGAAGCTAAATCAGAGAACAAGCAGCACAGAGGAGCACAGGGGGGAAGCATGGGGCTGAAAACAGAGACCGGTCTGAATGCTAACTTTTCGGTGAGGTCCTCTCTCCAACCTCATTCTCCTCCAGAACACAGGTACATTGATGAATCCCCACCGTTTTTCCAGCAGAGATCAGAGGATCCCTCTCTGAAGAAAATGAAGCAACCCAGAAAGATCCTGACAAACTGACATTTAGGAATCCCTGGTGAGGTCAGCTGGCCTGCCACTTGATGGGCTGTCTCCCCACAGAGATTCCAAAGAGCTTTTTTCTTAATTTTTTAAATATACTGCATAAGAATTGCCTGACATTTGAAGAAAGTCATGACAGAAACTAAGAGGAGGAAATAAAAGCATCCTATGGCAAACAAAAAAATAACTGTAATTCATATCTTTAGAGAGATAAGGTGCATCTGTCAAACTAGATAATGGTAGGGAAGAGCTTTCAGAGATTAAAACCAGAAAGCTGAAATTTTATTAAAAAGTTGAAAAATATTTTTGAAAGTAGGGGGAAGGGGCACCTGGGTGGCTCAGTTGTTAGGCGTTTGCCTTCGGCTCAGGTCATGATCCCAGCGTCGTGGGATCGAGCCCCACATCCGGCTCTCTGCTCCGCAGAGGGCCTGCTTCTCCCTCTCCCACTCCCCCTGCTTATGTTCCTGCTCTCGCTGTCTCTCTCTCTGTCAAATAAATAAAATCTAAAAAAAAAAAAGTAGGGGGAAAAACAGATAGAAATTATAAGGGGAAAAAAATTGAGATCACAGTATGAGCTTGGGCAGTCCAAAGAAAGAACAGAAAAAATTTCCCAGGACTGACAGAGATGAGCTTCTAGCTGGAATGGGCCAGTAGAAAATGCAGAAACTCTGAATGACAAACCCATCAAAACACATTTGTGAAATCTGATAATACCAACGGTAAAGAAATAAAATATTCCACTGGGAGAATATAGTAGGTCACAGGGTAAGGACTGGTAATCAGAATAGCCACTGATTTACTGACATTAAACCTAGAAATGGAGCCCTGTAAATTCTCATGAAAATTATTTCTAGTCCAGAATATTATGCCCAGGAAAAATACCACATGGAAGGGTTTTTGTTTTTCTTTCATTAACTATCCAGGAAAACTTTCAAGAGCAAAGTAAATTCATTCAACAAAACTGAATACATGGGATATAAAAGAGTTCCATCACAGAGCAGACAGTGGTCCAAAATGAAGAAGATGGAAAGGTCAGGAACTTGGCAGATAATCTAGACAGCCAGATTATCTAGACAGTTTTCCTCATGCAGAAAAACAGAGAAAGGCATTTTATAGAGCTGTTGGAAAGTGTGAGAAGGCTTCAACTTTTGAAGAAAACCAAGTAAATAAAAACGAGGACAGTTGCTCCAGGAAAATAAAAAAGCGGTATATCCTGTAGTTCAGCAGTCAACAATATTTACACAGACCTAATAATGAAAACACTAAATATGCATACAACCTAAAATTCTGAAGTACACCGATAAGCCTCTGGAGGAAAGAATGCAGGTGGCAGGAAAGTGCTGGATATAAGAACGAAGACGCTCGTACTCCTTCATGGAAACAGACAGAGGAGATGAATTTAAGAGACAACCGCACATACATAAATATTACTTAGACCTAGGACGATGAAGAGCAAAGTGCGCGTCTCTGGAAAAGCTGACTTACAGGTAGAGAGTATGGTGGGGAGACTGTGTGTGTAAGTTTTTTAGAACTACTTTACAATCCATTATTCATGTATTCCTTTCCATAGAGGTTTATTAATTAAATGATTAAAATATAGAAGCAGCATCTAGGACATATAAATAAATCTGAACTCTATAGCAAATAATTTCATGGTTCTATTTCCCTGAAGAGATATTTTAGTTAAAAATAATGTAGTCAGCTAAGTGGTAGTTTTAAAAGGAATGAGACACTGGAGAGGGCAAGCCCAGGGGCCCAGCGGTGCTAGCTGACTATACTGGGCTTACGCAGACTGGTGTGGTGGAATAGCAGGAAGGCCAGCGAGGGTGGCGCCAAAGGACACTGATTCTCAAGCTGTGAGTTACTTTATGCCTGTTAACTACTGTGAGCCTCAATTTCTTGGCCTATAGAGATACACAAAATGATTATGTCATAGTAGGACTTTTCCCCTGGGGCAGACATCACTTGTGTATATGCATACACAATGCTGAGGACATGGATGTTTTATTTATTTATTTTAAGATTTTATTTATTTATTTGACAGAGAGAGAGAGTGACAGCAGGAACACAAGCAGGGGGAGTGGGAGAGGGAGAAGCAGGCTTCCCGCAGAGCAGGGAGCCCGATGTGGGGCCCGATCCCAGGACCCTGAGATCATGACCTGAGCCGAAGGCAGACGCTTAATGACTGAGCCTCCCAGGCGCCCCAACATGGATGTTTTAAAGGGATAAAATGACTTGAGAAAAAATTGCGTTGCTAGAGAAAGCTGTCAATCTCCATACAAAACTGTTTTCTATAACTGTGATACAGGGTTAGTAGTTTATAACCTGCAAGTTTTTTTTTTAAGTAGACTCTGTGACCAAAGTGGGGCTTGAACTCACCACCCCAAGATCAAGAGCCGCATGCTCTACCAACTGAGCCAGCCAGGTGCCCTTTAACTTTCAAGTTTTACTTGCAGGAGTAATGTAGTTTAATTTCTTTCATACTTAGGAAATTTGCAGGCCAAGATCAATGTGATAAATAAATACATTTAAATCCTTATCTACAATTCACTGTAAAACAAGGAATCTACTTAATATAAAACAAGCAAACTTAAGGACCTACCAGCCATTAAATCCTATGTAGAGACCCAAGTCAGTCAAGGCAGCTGCTGCTTCCTTCGTACCATCAAATGAATGCACCTAAGGACGTACAGGTACAATTTCATTGAATAATTACTCTTTCTTTAAAATCCTAAATAACACTAATAAGACTTTCTTAGCAAAAATATAGATGCATTAGGGTTTTCTGGACCAGAGGGTGTCAAATGCGGTGGCCCCTACAATTTTTATTTTCAAATCCAATAAAATGGGTCAACATCTCCACTGATGTGCGGCAAGAGGGGAGACGGCCGCCTGGGATTTCTGTCCGGGGCTGGCTGATGGCTGTTCCAGCATTCCTGCGGTGCCCCCAGGAAGGGGAGCGGCGGTGGGAGCCACATTCTCAGGCAAAAGCATGAAGTTAAAAATGTGACAAAACCATGCAGAGTGTATCTTCAAATGTTCAATTTTTATGTTACGGGATACTTTTTTCTAGGAGAGAGAGGACTTAAGAGGCAAGTTTTAAGAAGATCTATTCAGAGTTGTGATAATGTCACTAAAAAAACAGTAATAATCACCTCAGGAGGCAAAAAGGAGTGAGATGGTGGTGTTCTCCTTCAAAGAGACAGGGATTCAAGCATAGTTTTTCACACTTTGGATGTATTTGTGTAACCAAAACAGTAAGTAACAACACTTCTTTAAATACACCTAACAAGTCAGGGCACCTGGGTGGCTCAGTTGGTTAAGCATCCAGCTCTTGGTTTCAGTTCAGTCATGATCTCATGGGTCATGGGATCGAGCCCCATGTGGGGCTCAGTGCGGAGTCTGCTTGGGATCCTCACTCTCCTCTCCCTCTGCCCTTCCCCCGCTCATGTATGCATGTTCTTTTAAATAAATCTTTTTATAAATAAATAAGCACACACACCTAACAAGTGATGTCATTAATACGTTCATACAGCATCCAGGGTCCGAATCCACTATGAATAACATGCTTCTCAAAAATAAAACTGTTCCACAACTGCCCAGAAGGCTTTAGTCTTCCCTTCAGCATTTCCAGCTGACTAGAAGATATGTCCTCCATTAAAATCAAATAATTTTAAATAAGACTTCATAAACCATTTCAGAAAATTAGTTATACTTTATTTGGCAGCCTTTTTTTTTTAATTTTTAAGTAATCTCTACACCCAATGTGGGGTTTGAACTTACAACCCCAAGATCAAGAGTCACACATTCTACCAACTGAACCAGCCAGGCGCCCCTTGGCAATATCTTTTTTTGATAAAAGTCAAACATTTAGGTTGCATTTGTTGCTGTTAAGTAAATTCTTCTTTAGAAATAAAGCAAATGGGCTAAGAGGTGGAACCATTAATCCCAAGGGCATTAATCAGAGCCTCTAAGCCTCTCTCAGTTCCTAAAGGATAAACTGCAGGGTCAGTAAACTGTAGATAAAAATGTGCACAGCACTGCAGAAAACATCACTAGCGTCTGGGGGACATGAAGCAGAGGCTACAACGCGAGAATACAGGCGACACTCAAAGCAACACAGTGTGGGTATACGGTGAGTGCTCAGGGCCACTTCCTCTTTTCTTCGTTGGACTTAGTACGACTGATTTTATATACTTGGACCATAGCTTTTCTGCTAGAGACGAGTGAATCGCTCCTAAAATTACAGGTGAAAGTTTGTGCATCTGAGAATTTTTCTGAGGCAGATTTTCAAAAGAACCCATAATCCAAAAGATTTAAAAAATGCTGCTGTGGATGCCTGAGCTAAGGCAGATAAGATTTATGAGAACTGACTGAAATGACCACACAGAAGTGTTGAGATTGGAAGCAAATTACAGAAAAAAGGGGTCTCTAATCAGAGTGGTTAACAGTAAATGAATACAGGTGACAAGAAATTAAGAAGGCAAACCTGAAGTGAGGATTAAAATACTTGATTAAAATTAGTTTATACTCTGCTCAGAATTTCAACTGGAAAACACTGAGGAACATCTGATGGAAGAGGCAGAGAAAAAGAGTATCACCTACACTCTTAAAATGTGAGTAAATTCATGGGGTTTTCTTGTGAACTGAATTCTTTATCATTCTTGTACTTTGAACAAAATAAATGTAATTAAATCAGTGTGATTTATATATCACATCTGGTCCATAGATTCTATAGTAAATGTATGTCCTTCAGTAAGGGGGGGGAAGAACATCTACGGCTGATACCTGAATTCGCCAACCTGAGGAACAAGGAAGCTTCTGGGCATCATCTAGTAAAAACAGCTCTTCTACTTACCACTCCCCCCACACACCGGTCTCTGTTTCTTTTCATTATGTCTGTGAATTAAAAACAAACAACTGTTGGCAAACACCTTGCTTGATTTCTGTAAAATTCTTAAATCCTAAATGAGATTTCAGCTTTAACTCACCCAAAAATTCAGCATGTGAGTTCCTACAGTGAAGAAACATTGGTAATTTTGTTTGTTCTGCCAGTTCAAACTGTTTTTCAAAATATCTGTAGGACACCAAAAAAAAATTTCCTTGATAATTTTACTTTAGCGTGAGAAAAATAATTATGTTAAATATTTTTTTAAGTTAAAAAACTTTTATTATTTTGAGATTATAGAAGTATGAACTCAGACATTTAAATAACACATCTGGCTTAGCCAAAGGCTTTTTTATAACAACTTCCAGAAAAGGATACTTCATTTTCTGGGATTACAAAGTTATTTTCAAAAATGTTGGTTAGCTTTCCATTATAACTGCTAGGTAAATTAGGTAGCACTTTACTACTCATCACTTTTAGAAATAGAGAGCTATAATGTTTAAGTTTACAGTGATGGGAGCTGTTCCCTCAAATAATTACTTTTTTTAAAAAAAGATTTTATTTGAGAGAGAGACAGCTAGAGAGAGCATGGGGGGGGGTGCAGGGTAGTTAGCAGAAGCAGGGAGCCTGATGTAGGGCTCAATCCCAGAACCCTGGGATCATGACCTGAGTTGAAGGCAGACACATAACTGAATGAGCCACCCAAGTGCCCCTCAAGTAATTTTAACTAGCTTTTCCCACCAAACCCAAGCAAATGAAACAGACACCCTCCCATCACCCATGGGATCCCTTCCCTGCAGCATGTGTTGGAGGTGAAGAATACACCACCAGCTTCTTGCCCCGAGAGCTGGCTGAGCACCATCAGTGGAAGTCAGTTCGCTCCAGCAAGGGGCCAGGGAAGGCTTTATACTCAGTGTTTTCCATGTGCTGTTATATAAGAAATTACTACCACTAAACACAAGGATTTATTAAATAAATATAAGTAGCACAAAAACTGAAACACTATTTTTCAAAGATATAAAAATGATATGATAAAATGGCAGCCGTGGGGCACCTGGGTAGTTGTCGGTTAAGCGTCTGCCTTCAGCTCAGGTCGTGATCCCAGGGTCTTGGGATCGAGTCCTTCATCGGGCTCCTCGCTCAGTGGAAAGCCTGCTTCTCCCTCTCCCTCTGCCTACCACTCCCCCTGCTTGTGCTCTCTCTCCCTCTCCCCCTCTCTGTCAAATAAATAAATAAAATCTTTAAAAAAATAAAATGGCAGCTGTGAATGTTTGGAGAGTACTTTATAAAAAGGTTTTTCAAGTGCCACATACCATTATCTCATCTGATCCACAAAATAACCCTAGAATAGGATAAAAGCTGGTGTCAGGGGATGTAGGACCTCATCCAAGATCACAACACAACATGACAAACTTGGACCCAGAACTTGAGTGCTCTAATTCCAGGTCCCAGCCAAAATGACAAAGTTGTGACATTTCTAAGAAGCCTTTTCTGGTCGCACAGCATAATGACAATAGCCAGATGATATAACGGGGTGGGTGTTCCAGGTCTTCTCACTCAGCGCCGGGGCTTACTCATTCTCCACTCATGGTCATGCAGTTCAAATGAAACCAAGAGTTACAGACAGTAAGGGTCTTATTTTCCTACAGGAGTTTACCTCTTCTAGGCACCTTAATTTTAGGGAACAATTTCTCGCTGTTTAATTTAAATCTCTTGCTATATATTCCTCTATCTTGTCTCCCTGAAATACAGGACAACCATTTTCCTGGAGTACCCCTTTGTCCGCTTGAAAACGCTAAATTTTAAAATCAGAAATATAAGTGTACTTCTTAAATAGCTTTCATAATGTTGGTGGTCTTTGTCTTTATTACCCAGTGTTTAGGCTTTTAAATCACCTTTTCAGATTCTGCTGGGCTAGAATAAGCAAAAATAATTTTAGTTAACAAAGTGCTGAAATTTCAGACTGTAGGAAATAGAAATGAAATACTCAAAGAAAAGTCACTATTTCCATAACCTCTAAAGTAATTCAAATGTCAGCAATGAAATGCGCTCCAGTCATTACGTAAACTTGGCCGTGGCTCTGGCTTCTGGCTACACATCGCACTCTCCGCTTTACGGCTCCCCACTCTACACGGATCATTTCTTTCACACACAATTCTATGTGCAAAGCCACACAACCGAGCCACAGACTTACAGAATCTAATGATCCCCTTGAGAATAAGCCTATCACAGCAGGCAAAAGTAAAAATTATGAAAGTAACAGATGTTCAAGCAACGTGCCTCCGGAATTCTGCATATGAGAAAAGAAAGGTCCATGCACTCAAGCTAGCTAGGTATCTTAAGGAGGCCAATTACTCTTAATGACATAAATTGAGGATAACCAGTGCTTGACATTAAGTACCTGTTGTCTTTAAAGAGAAAAACCCACCATGGTAAATAGAAATCGCATAAGTTACAGGGCAGCAGAAACTGGCACCTATCAAGAGATTTCTCTTTTTATTTTTATTTTTTTCTTAATTCACATATGAAAAGCACTGTTGAAGTTAGATTTGCTCATTTTAGTGAAGCTGTAATTTGCTTCTGATTGTATTACTGCTTCTTCCATTTTAGGGTCAACAATAACTGAGGACAAGGGCTTGAAAAGGTCAGCTTCCGAGTAGCTGTTAGTAATTCAGACTGAGGCTACTCCCAAACGCCCAGAGCCTTACAGCACTGCACCTTAATCCACAGAGCAGGGCTGCCTCTGGACTGGCCCATGGCAAGGACAGCCTCACTTTCTCATCTCTGAGGTTCCCCAAATCCCCAGGCGGTTATTTTGAAATCTTGTCTGATGTCGGATTTCTTTTTCCAAAACAGACCTGCCCAGTATCAACATTTTAAAGCCCCAAGGAAAATCCCACAGCAAATTCCTCCAACTCAAGTGAACTAAGCACTGAACTTGCAACAAGGAAAGGGAATGTAGCACGGGGCAGAAACTGAAAATACAGCGTATGCTTCAAGGAAAACCTTTCCTTAGCAACTCCGGCTTCTTCCTTGTCTTCATGCTCTTTAAAAAATCTTTTCAAAGACCCCAAGGAAAAAGAAGAGTCTGTATTTTCCTTAGGATGGAAGTTTTGTTTTGTTTTGTTTTGTTTTTTTAAAGATTTTATTATTTGAGAGAGCGAGAATGAGAAAGAGAGCACATGAGAGGGGAGAGGGTCAGAGGGAGAAGCAGACTCCCTGCCGAACAGGGAGCCTGATGCGGGACTCGATCCAGGGACTCCAGGATCATGACCTGAGCTGAAGGCAGTCACTTAACCAACTGAGCCACCCAAGCGCCCAGGATGAAAGTATTTCTAAGACTACCCCCACAGCCACAATTTCTGGAGCATATACATGTTGCGATGGGCTTTACATACCAAGTGTTAAAAAAGGTAGGCAGTATTAGCCCCATTTTAATGATGAGGAAATGGAGATTTACAGAGACATACAGCCACCAAATGGCAGTTACGATTTAAACCCAAAGCTGTTGATTCTAAAGAGAACTACTTTGCACAGTTACATACTGCCTTTACTTACCAGTAGGTCTCAGACAGTATTTTTTAGCCACTGTGTCTACTGCCCATTAGTTCTGTCTTGCCTACTCACATCACACCATTTTCTATTTTTCTCTTCTGATACATCTTTTTCCTGACTGCATTTTTACTTAAAAAAAAAAAAGCAACAAAACATACACTGGTTAATTGTCTCAGATGGTATAAAAGAACAGCCCCCAAATTTAAATTCTTCCAAGAAAAGATCCAACAGTAAAAGCTGAATTATAAGCTTTTCAATCCATGCTGCTCTCCAGGAATCAAAAAGAGCCTTTTCCCCTTATTAAGAACTCTGTGAACATTTACGGAGTACCTGCCGTGCGCTGAGAGTACTGTGCATGGTGCTGTGGGTACGACAACATGAGTGAGGCTGGGTACGTGCCTCCGGAGAACTCCGACACTAGTCTGCTGTGGGACGGGAAGGGGTGACATAAACGTATTCCAGGACAATGTGCAAAATGCTGAAACAAGTACAGAGCACCCTGTGTGCAGGGAGGGAGCTGCACTCTGGGAGCATATGCTAGGGGAAAAGAGGGAGCATCGGCAGAAGGAGGGGGTTGTTTCCTTAACATCAATCCAAATGGGATTCCTACTGGTGTGTTTTTTTACTAAATCATTTGATGTTTTATAATTTTAAAAAAATCTCAAATTGAACTGCCCGTCTTTTCAAAATTTATACCATACTTTAGTTTGTCCTTAGCTTTATCTACTCTGGAAGAGACCTAGCTCACATCCCCTCACCTTATTAGCAAAGCCTTCCCTGACTCCCCCAGAAGGTCCTCCCCCCTGCTGTCATACATCTTTTTGTTAGCATTTTCCAAACCATTTTAATTAATTATGTCCTCTCTTGTCTATAAAGGCATCAGAACCAAGCCTATTCTTTGTATTACACTGGGGAGGCACTTGGTAATCATTCACTGAATGAATGGAGTTTAAACTCTCTAGTACAGATTAATACCTGGGCAATTGGTATCTGTGTTCAAGCATAAACTATACCCTGCTATACATACTGTTTTAAGTTCTGATCTTAAGGTGATGGTGGAAATATTCTCAGAGCAGTAATTTTTATTTCTCAATATTTTCATTAGATACAAAAGAAATCGAGTTTAAAGTATTCAGGTTGCATTTTAGAATCAGTTTGAATGCATCTGGATCAAAGTCTCATGAGGAGGGAATCCTGAGGGACTCTACCACTGCCCTTGATTGTCACACCCTACACCGTCTGTTTGCGTCATGACATTCATCTTGGCCAAAAACAGAATCTAAAGTGGAGGAATTATGATCTCTGGGCTTAACCTAAGAAACAACCTATTTTTCTATTTAAATGTGAATATGTGAACTTTTAAGGTAAGTGACCTATAAATGATATTCAAGAGATGTTAAGGATTTAGTAATCCTGCTTGGTAATCATGTGAATGTCCCTGAAAACCATAGCATCATACATCACTAAACAGCTCTGAGAGGATTTATTCTACTGTTTTATCACCTGGATAATTAATACATTGTTTTTGAAACGCAACAAAATGCTCATGTCTTAAATTAAGTCTATGACCTAATTTTTCTTTTTGGCCTATCACACTACCCACCGATATGCTGACAGGAGCTCCAACTAAAAGGTATAGGCAGTGGGTTGCAGGAAGTCTACAAGGGTTGGGAACTTTGGAATTTTCTGAGACGCCACCACTCTCCACATGGGTCCTGTGAAAAGACCCTCACATTCTAAGTTGACTATATCCAGTGCCCAGCAAGAGGAGGTTTTTCCTACTTTGATGATTGATCCTATAATTTCTTACCCTTGGCTCTTAAATCATGCCCCCAAATGAATTTAAATCATTTCACTGGAATGGTTCATGCATGAATACATTCATGAGGCAAAGAACAACGAAAGTCTCCATCACGTAAAACTCATCCCTTATTTCTACCATTAAAATTAAGTTAGATGGTTAATCGGTTAGGAACTGTATGCTTCCATCCCTTCCATTTCACTTAACTTTTGATATACAAAGGGAAAAACAAAAAATCCTGATGCTTAATCCAACTACATTCTGAACAGATAAAAGCTATTTAAAAAAAATCACTTAAGATTGTATGATAATTACGAAAGTCAAAAATTTCCTTACTTGAGCTGAGTATCTTTGGGACAGAACTGTAGTCGGTCGAAATCTTTAAAAGATAAAAAAAGAACCAGTAACAACGCATTACCGTATACAGAACAAATCACTTTCAAAGTCACTCTAACAGGGCTAGGTTGGCACTTACCCAGTCCACACTCCCCTACTGCTACAACTTTCCCCTTATTGTTTTCAGCAAGATTTAACAACTCCGTTAAGTAAAGATCAGGATCATTCTTTTCAAATTCATCACATCTTGTAGGATGACATCCAACTGTACTGAAAAACATATCTAGCACAAAATAATGTCTTAGGATTATTTTCAAAATATTTTTCATATTACATTTAATATGCAAAATGATAGAATAAGTTCAACTGGTTAATTTTTAATAGCCATAAACTATTTGAACCACAAGAATTAAGTTCAATCATATAATTTTTGGAACACCTTAACAAAGCAGGACATGAATATGAAAATTGCCATAACATATTTGTAAAAAGAATTAATTCAACTTTCCAAAGCTTGGTATTTATTGAGTCTTGTAGAATAGAAAGTGAAACAATTTCTTGGAGAATGAAATGTCATAACCTAATTATATCCTTTATATTCACTATTCACATCACTGTCTTTTTCATGTATTTAATATAACAAAATGTATTTCTTCCCCTTAAAAAGGGTGACTTAAAGAGATGGAAGGGGGATTTGTTTTTTGTTTTTTTTTTTAAGATTTTATTTACTTATTTGAGAAAAAGAAAGAGAGCACAAGGTGGGGGAGGGGCAGAGGGAGAGGGAGAAGCAGGCTCTCCACTGAGTGGGGAGCACTCCGGGCTCAATCCCAGGACCCCTAGGATCATGACCTGAGCCAAAGACAGAAGCTTAACTGACTGACCCAGACACTCTGGGATTGGTTTTTCTAATGAAAAATAAAGCTCACTTATTTGGAGACCACACCTTGACAGCTGTAATTGTATGGAACACAAATATGAAGTCAAAAAGGGCTTCTGAGGGGCGCCTGGGTGGCTCAGTCGGTTAAGCGACTGCCTTCGGCTCAGGTCATGATCCCAGGGTCTTGGGATCGAGTCCCACATCGGGCTCCCTGCTCGGCGGGAAGCCTGCTTCTCCTTCTCCTGCTCCCCCTGCTTGTGTTCCCGCTCTCGCTGTGTCTCTCTCTATCAAATAAATAAAATCTTTAAAAAAAAAAGGGCTTCTGAGTGGCCTGCACCTGAACCCACAGGAGAGGAGGGGAGCCTTCCTCAGCCTCTCCTGCAGGTGTTTACATATAAAGGAGGCAGAGGTTTTAAAGCAGTGAGGACACCGTAGGGGAGGAGGAGTGAAGAGGGCTGACAAGGAGAGCTTCAAGAACTTTTAAAAGCAGATCTCTTTGGGGATTAAAAAGTACAGAAGGCCATATTCTTATACCCCCAAAGGCATCTCGGAAGGTGACTACTTTTAATCACTAAGTGTCAGTGGATCCTGAAGAGAAGTATGCATTTTAGAAAGATTTCCATAAAAAATAACTTTTAATAAGTAAATCCGTATTTTGAAAAATAACATGGAATGCCTAATTCTTCAATGTCTAGCACAAGAAGCATGCATGCCAAAACACAAAACCAAAATAAGTTAGGTAAAGTGAATGCCAGATAAAGGAGAGGTTTTCTGTAACTAGGATTTCCTTAGGAACCAGTTACAAAACTTCATAGATTTTAAATAAAATGCAAAATGTATGAACATAAAGTGAGCCGAGAGATTATTTATTATTACTTGCATTCCTGGGGCCTTACAACAACTGTCTACGTGATAAATATTTAATAAATGACCCTTAACAGTTTAAGTTTTAAAAATGCAAATAAAAAGCAACTCACATCTAAGCACATTACAACATAAAAAATCTTACATCAGAAATATGTGAGGCTAAACTGTATACCCAGTGAACTTAATTCTCATTAACTGAAATCTTAAAATAATTGTTAAGTACAGTGAGAGAGAGGGTTTAATCACATCTGATACACCAGTGGGTACTTAGAATTCTTGCATTTTAATCATGTCCCATTGCAATCAGTCTGTTTTCCTGTTATTTCTACAGTCACAATCCATTGTATTGTACCTGAGGCCATTTTTAGAAAGATTTCTTCAAAATAATTCATATTGGGGGGAGGGGGTAAAAGTAATATGAGGATACCATTTGTTTGTGCCAAATGCAGTGCCTCTTTACTGTCCTGCAGATTTCCACCTGTAATCATAAACTGAAATAGAAAGAAATAAGCCTACTTGAATAGAGCATCAGCAACAGTTTCCCAAACATGCCTTCCTGCTGCTTTTTTTCCAGAATGCTTTTCTCTCTTTGACTGTCACACACTTACCCTTCCTTTAAAATTTGGCTGAAAGGTCATCACCTATTTAGAGTGGTCCCTGACTACCCCTCTCCATACAAGCATACATACAACACAGAATTTGTCACGCCTTCCCATTAAAATGTATTCACATGTCTGTTTTTCCTGTTAGATCAAGAGCTCCTTAAGCACAGAGATCACATTATGAAAGACCAAATAACTAAAGACTTCTAAAAAATAAATAAATAAATAAAAAATAAAGACTTCTAAATTTAGAGTTCTTTTAATCTGAGGCGCCTGGGTGGCTCAGTCGTTAAGCGTCTGCCTTCGGCTCAGGTCGTGATCCCCGGGTCCTGGGATCCAGCCCCACATCGGGCTCCCTGCTCCGTAGGAAGCCTGCTTCTCCTCTCCAACTCTCCCTGCTTGTGTTCCCTCTCTCGCTGTGTCTCTGTCAAATAAATAAATAAAAAATCTTAAAAAAAAAAAAAGAATTCTTTTAATCTAAATTGGAGATTCAGTAGTGTTTATTAATTCAACAGTTCTCCAAGTGCGGTCCCAGAACCCCTGGAGGAATGTGAGGTCAAAACTATTTTCATAATAATTCTAAGATGCTCTTTGCCTTTTTTCACTCTCACCCGGCCCCAAGTGTGCAATGAGATATTCCAGAGGCTACATGATGTGTAATATCACAACAGACTGACTGCAAAAACAGATATCCAAGTTCAGCAGTCTTCTATTAAGAGCCAGACATTCAAGAGATGTTTAAAATAAATAAGTAAATAAAACAGTTCCACTCACATCACATTTTTTTTTGTTTGGAAAATACTTATTTTTCATAAAAATATGCTACCTATGTTATATAATGGTTTACTGTTAATAGATATTTTACATTCTTCTTAGTTCTAATGTCCAATATTAGCAAATAAAACCCACATAAAGAAAAGCTCTTTGGGGTCTTCAGGAATATTGAAGAACGTGAATGGGTTTTGAGACCAATAGTTTGACCATCACTGGATTAAGGCATTTTGAATTCTTTGTAAGGAAATGCATGGCTCCTGGCAGAAAGCACATTTCTAAAGAGGCGCCCTCAGGGTCCACCGGCGGTCAGAACGACTGTATTAAAGGGACCGGCTACTGAGGCAGTGCTGAAGTGTGTGCCCTTCTAAAGAAGGGACTTACTAAGCACACTGATGTAGATTTTTTTAAGCATCTCACTCCAAGCGCCTCACTGAGCCAAAATCAAGAATTCCTTCTAGGCACGCGCCTAAAGAGAAAACACACAAAACACAGGAGGAAGTGCAAATGATGAACAGATGTTTTCATATAGCAACCTAAACTTCTAATATAATAGGCACTGAGAACCTAATTCAGGGAACGCACAGCCATTATTAAATCCTCAACTGCTTGTAAAACACAGGGTATAATATCTTAACAAAAATATTCGGAGAACTTGACTGTTTACTAACACTACCTAATTCTTTAATACAAGACCAGGTGCCCAGATCTAGTATTTCTATTCTGTAAAATAGTTTCTATTCAAGTCTCTCTTTTATCTATTATAACTTTCCCAAATAGATGAAAAAGCAAGGACAAGACCAGAGAACGTAATTTCCTCTCGCAGGTCACAATGATATCAGGATCATGGTGCCTTCCACCAGAAACCTGATAGAATAAAGGGTGTTTACGCAGGTACAATACCAAGTGCTTTCCACTCCAGCTTTATTTAACTCTCACAACAACTCCCTTAATTAGGCATTATTATCATTCTCGAATTACAGATGTGAAAACTGAAGCCTAGAGAGAGAAGCGCCCATGTTACGAAGCTTTGAAGAATGAAGCTGGGGCTGGAACCCAGCGGTGTGAGGCCATAACTGTGCTTTTCATCACTACAACTTAACTGCAAGACACTAAGTTAGATTCCAACTAGGAACCACGACTGAGTAAATTCCATTTCTGTCATTCTTACATCGGTGTGTGTACGCTTCCAAATGTTAGATTAAACTACTCACAGCTGACACATGAAAATTTAGGAGCTTGGTATTTCAGAGTCTGCAGAAAAGCATTTTATAAAGTGATTTACCAAGCAGAGAATGACTGCATAATGAGAAGTGAATGCTGTAACTTTTATCCTTTCTTATTACTTGTGAGCAGTGACTCTACAGTGTAGAGCTGGGACTGCGGATCTCAGGAGCCAGCAGGGTCCTCTCTTACAACGGAAGTAATTCAACCAGAAGCCGCAGCTACCAAGTCTCTGGACACCACACTGGGAAACTTAACTTTATGTGTGCATATGTGGGTTACCTTGATATTTTTTAAAAATACTAATTAAAAAGAAGTATCTATTCAAAGAATTTGACACAGAGCTACTGTTCATTTGCTTAGAACTCTCTAAAAAGCAGAATTTTCCTGATAATCAAATTAGTACTATAAAAATTAAAGTGTTTTCTCAGTTATTTGAAAAGGTATATCCATACACAGATACAAGTCTTTCTGATGACCAATGAATTCTAACAAAAGACCACTGAATTCTAACAAATGCTAAGTTATGTTACAAAATTTATTTTTAAGAGTTGCATCTTGAGAAGCCTGGTAATTCAGATAGGTTGTAAAAATTTTTTTTCAAAGAGACTTTGCCATTTACCACATTTCTGCTCACATAAAGAACTATCCAAGCATGAGGTCTGTTTCACTTAAGTTTGGTATTTTACTTCATTTACTTGCTAATATTACTTGTTGACAATACATATCCCAAAATGCCAAGTGTGGCATTAGCTCTTTCTCTTCTATTCTACAGTATCTTAACCAAAATTTAATTTTTAAGAAAACTTAACAAAAATTTACCTTTTTAACACCAATCCGGACAGCTCTCTCTATTACATCTTGTAAGTCATCTGTAAAAAGCAAACCCCACATTAAGAAAACTTGTTATAAAAAATTTCACTTATCCCTTCTTGAAAGAAAAATACATAGAAACAATTATATTTACCAAATCAATAGTTTGATGAGTACTTATAATAATCAGCAATCACCCGAGGGAAAAAAAAAAAGAAATCCATATGAGGCAAACTAGATGACTAGTTATCCATTTAATTATATTTTATTCTGTTGACCAAAAGGGAGAAAAGTGACAAAAATCAGGGGGTTCCAACAAAACGTGAATTTGCTCACTACAATTTAAATTACTTGCCTTAAGTTTGAAACTTGTTGGTACTGTATTTTTTTAAATAAAAATGAAACAATCATTAAAATTGTTATTTTTACTAGGGCTTTTCAAAATGTATCTGTAATGCCTCCCAAAACATGATAAAACATCTCTTTGTAAATTGCAGTTAATGCTGTATTTCTATAATTCCCATTCCCACAGAGGAAGGATAATTTTTATTTTCTCTGACAGTTCTTTGCTCTTCCCCCAAAGTTTCTTGTTAAGTAACAACCTTTTCTGGGGAGATCAATAGAAAGCTAAGCTTTAAGAGGCCTGAGGTAAATGGAACAGCAAAATCAAACAATTCTATCATAAAAACCCACTTATTAATTTCATATTTAATTATCACAGGAAATTTAGTTAGAATTCATTTCTAGAGTAGCAATAAAATTTTAGACAAAAACTATCAATTTAGTGAACTTCTAACAACTAGTTTCACTAAATATTATAAACCAGAGTGCTACTGATATTGATGATAATAAAGCTTATTTCACACACACACACGTAAGGGTCACAAAGCATGAAATCTAGGAAGTGCTACAACAGCAAGACAATCAGAATATAATTTATTCAATCATCTGCAGTACCTAACATCTTATAAAACAAAGACATTATCAAAACTTCTAAATGCAGTAGAAAAGGTAAGTTTTGAGGTAAGGCTTATGAAAGCTAATATTTAACTTTCTTCTTTCAAGTGGCATGTCACATTCCCAGTATTTAGAGAAGCTTTCACTTAGTATCACCTAGAAGCACAAGTGAAATTGGCTCTAACTTAATTGTTGAAAGAAATGTGTAATTCCTCTTCACCCAGACCACAAACCCAAATTTTCCTGTTTGCATTTACATAACAAATACAGTAATTTTCTAAGGCAATATTCATAAACCAGTTTATTGGAGAAATTCTCCTTTCAAAAACGTGTTGTCACCATCATTTCCTGCTTCCTCACCTCAGATGACAAAATACACGAATGATCTTGATATGATAAATAGAAGCCATTTTGCTTTTGGCTAAGCTTTCCATCAATCTTTGAGAAACTACTGTGTATTCCCACCTACACCGCAGGGATCTGGGCTCTAGCAGGACTTGGAAGAAAGGGGGGAAGGCAAGACAGGGAAGCTGGAGAGCAGCGCGCCCACTCCTTAACCACATTACCACTTTGTCACCCAGGTGAAAACATTTCCAAAAGACTAGGTATTACAGTGATGTTCAACTGAATGTGATTTTGATGTTCAACTGCATGTGATTTTTAAATTATGTGCCCTCATGTTCAATTGCTTAAAAGACTAATTAAACATCAACCATTGTTTGGCTTTTATGCATTTCTATATTCGAAATTATAAACTTCCTCAGAGAAGGAGGCCTTGGTAACACTGTTATTACAGGTGCTTTATAAATGCTCATGGTTGTGATTTACCCATGTAGCGTATGTATATTTCACTTGGTTTACAGTTTTAAACTATATGCATCCAAGATGCATAATAAATCCTTTTAATATTTCAATTGTAAAGTGGGTTATGCTTCTCATGATCTCCTTGAGGCAGAAAACTTGTCTTCATAGAGAAACTTTTTTTTTTTTTTTTAAGATTTTATTTATTGACAGAGATACAGCGAGAGAGGGAACACAAGCAGGGGGAGTGGGGGAGGGAGAAGCAGGCTTCCCGCGGAGCAGGGAGCCCGATGCGGGGCTCGATCCCAGGACCCTGGGATCATGACCCGAGCCGAAGGCAGACGCTTAACACTGAGCCACCCAGGTGCCCCTAGAGAAACTATCTTAATAAAAGAAACATTTACCTTGATGCTTCTGAACTCCCCTATAAATTCCTCTGAACATAGGATCTGTCAAGTTGATACCAATATCTGTGGAAAGCAAAAATAATTATTAAGAGCTTCTATTTTAAACTTCTATGTTAAATAGAAGTTCCTGTTATGAAATTTTTCATTCACTCAAAGTCTACAACTGACCACTTGTCAGTTACTGTGCTAGACACCTGGGACACAAAGAGGAGTAAGAATTCTAGCTCGCAAGAAACTCACTGCAGAATTGGAAAGGCAGATACATCAACAGTTAAGAAATAATTCTAAAGTAGACACTGACACTGTGGGACACAGATGAGGAACACCCAACCTAGTCTGGTAGATGGCCCAGAAGTTTCCAGAAAGAATGGATCCCTGAACTGAATCTTAAAGGGTAAGTTAGAGTTACCCAGAGGACGAGGGGAAAATTGCAGAGAGCGGAAGCGGGAGCGGTGCGTCTGGGGTGTGGAAGAGCAGTGACTGTGGCGAGGTACAGGCTGTTCGGCTGGAGAGAAATGTAGGGAAGTGAGTGGCCAGAAAAGTCCAGACTCAGCTATGTTACAGACATTGGTCTGTCTTTAAAACACCAGATGCAATCAGAAGCACAGATGGCTTTTAAGCAGAGGCGTTAAGGTTTGTCTTCTGGACATCTCATTCTGGCGTCTTTGCAGAAGGTAGGATTTGAAGGGGGCAAATGGAGTCCGCAGATCTCATTTGGAAACAGACAAGAGCTCATATTTACAATGAGGAGAACCTGAACTGGGTTAATGTAAGGAGAGATGCAGAGAGCAGAATAAATTATTTCTTTATTCACCAAATACTATGAAGACCAAGCCTGTGTCCTTACTATGTAAGGAGTTAGGGGATACAGAAGGGAGTAAGACCCAACACTTGGTCTCTGCCCTCCAGGAATTCATGGTCTCTATGGGAACTACAAATATACTTGGTGATATAATATGTTAGACTAAGCAACACAAGGCAAGAATGTTTTTCTTTATTGCTATATTCCTAAAACCTAACATAATGGTTGCCCCATAGTAGGAGCTCTATACATGCTAAGTCTATAATTACTATGTGCTTGGGAGCACAAAGGGGGCATTAACAGTTTTAGCAAACATGACGAGAAAAGCCTCCCAGCAGAGCTGGATCTTGAACAAAGCTAAAGCTTACAAGATGACAAAAGGAAAGGGCATTCTACAACATGGACGCGTGCAGGCACCGACAGTATCTGGAAGACGAGAAGAAAGAAATTCATTGTGCCTACACAGCAGTGGTCCTCAGTGGAGCGCAATTCTGCAGCCCCTCTCTCCTAACCTCCCCCCTTGGACAGCATTTAGCAATGTCCATGTTCATTTCTAGTTGGCGCAACTGAGGGGAGTTACTGGCATCCAGGCTTGAGGCCATGGATGCTGCTAAATATCTTATAATGAACAGGATAACTTCCCGCAAGAAGGGATTATCTGACCGCCAACATCAAGGGCCATTCTTGATAAATCCTGCTGCAGAGTACAAGGGGAATAACAGGATGTGAAGTCAGACTGTACTGGCCATGGGCAATTAATAATACCTTCCTTATGGGGCACCTGGGAGGCTCAGCCAGTTGGGCGTCTGCCATCGGCTCCAGGCGAGATCCCAGGGTCCTGGGATCGAGCCCCGCATTGGGCTCCCTGCTCAGCGGGGCGTCTGTTTCTCCCGCTCCCTCCGCCTCTCCCCCCACTTGTGCTCTTGCTCGCTCTCAAAATCTTTTTAAAAAATAATAATACCTTCCTTATTTAAAATACACACCCTTTAGCATTTAGCACCAGGAGAATCTCCAAGTTCATGATGGTTGGGGGCACTTGCCTTCCTACAAACCCTTACATTATTTCTGCTTACTTTCAGCTTCCTCTTGGTAATGTTCTCACCCTGATTTCTGGCCCTGAGTAAGTTGTGCTGCTTCCACATGAAGACAGACTTGAGGTGATGGATGGGAGTTTGGACGATCTAAGGGATGCTGGAGAGAGTAGTCCAGACATTTGGAAAAACAAAAGAAGGGCACAATGCAGAAAACTTGAAAGATATTTCAGCAACAGTATATATGTCAATAGAGGGCAGGAGATGAATTCATACCGGTACCCTTTAAAGGATTATTAACACACAAACACTAACCACAGTAAATACAATATAGGGGTTCAATGGAATGGCCCAGATCACAAGAATTCAGCATCAATTTTTTTTTTTTTTTTTAATTAAGGAAAGGAAACTAGATAGGGCAGAGGACAGACTGAGAAAGGGAGCCCAGGGAAGACAGGAGAGGCTTTTCTGCCTCGAAGAATCCTTCAGAGAGCTCCATCTACAATCACCCACCATGGACGATGGTTAGGAGCACAGACTTGGTCTGTATTTCTTCTACTCATTTCCCCTTTGTGCAGCAAAGAGATTAGTATTTTTCCAAAGCAATCTTTTTACTAGAAAACAAAGTGAAAAACAAAGGAAACAAAAGCAAGCAAATTTACCAAGTAAACTTTATGATACTTATTTTAAAAGCAACGGAGGGGTGCCTGGGTGGCTCAGTCAGTTAAGCATCCAACTTTTTAAAGATTTTATTTATATATTTAAGAGAGAGAGAGAGCAAGTGAGCGTGCATGAGCAGAAGGAGGGGCAGAGGGAGAGGGAGAAGCAGACTGCCGCTGAGCAGGGAGCCCGACTTGGGCCTCAATCTTAGGACCCCGAGATCATGACCTGAGCTGAAGGCAGACGCTTAACTGACTGAGCCACCCAGGTACCCCAGGTGTCCAACTCTTGATTTTGGCTCAGGTCATGGTCTTGGGCCTGAGATCAGCCCCTCATCAGGCTCTACACTCATTACAGAGTCCGCTTGTCCCTGTCCCTCTCCCTCCCCACTGCCCAGCCCCGGCTTGCACTCACTCTCTAAAACAAATAAAATCTTTAAAAAATAATTTTAAAAAGGCAAATTGAAGATTAACTTGGGGGCTCAGTTTCTGAAGCCTTCCCATGTCCTTGTCTCAACTTGCCTCACTGGACTGGATGCTAAATTGTTCTTCAGCACTTTATGCTGAGGCAGATATGGTTGAAGCCAATTCAAGGTGATACACTACCTCTTAGAACCCACTTCTAGTTGTGGGTCAGTCTTTCAGGCCCTAAGTCGCAGTGTAGTTCAAAAATCTGTATTCAGCTTTGGACCCAGGTGAGCCTTGGGCTTTAGGATATCCTACCCTGGCTCAGCCACCAATTTCTTCCCTCTGCTGCAAGAAATCTCTCCTGACTTACAGCCCTTGGCGCTTTTCTTTCTGACATATGGTTTGCTTGAAGTGTATTCCTTAGCCAGTTATTAGAGCTGTTTTCTACCTTGAATAGAATGCTTAGTCAGGTTTGGTGAAGGGGGTCAGAACATACCACCCCAAAATATGCCACTTTGGCATCCCAGTTATTTTGAGCTGAATGCACTGGAGAAAGAGCAGATGTAGGCAAGGCTCTCTGGTCTCCCTGCTTTGTAATGAAAAGGAGGTCATAAAATTTCCCATGAGAGAGATCCCCTCTCTATATCAAGAACAGAAGAATATTGTTATCACTGTAATACTGTTATCACCAGTCTGGGAGTCAAAGTCAAAATGAATCTGTACAAACAGACCCAAATAACCCTCATCATCTCCCATTAGTTTCCCCATACATATCCTCGTCATGGTCCCACAACTCAGACAGTTTAAGCCCTTTTATCACATTGCCCCTTATGCTTTTTGGCCTAATGGCTTCTTTGGGGCTTCATTTTCCTTCTGAAGACTCCCAGATACACAAAAAAATGTCTATGCTTTTCTCCTGTTAATGTCTTATGTCAGTTTAATTCTTCAACCAGCCACAGAACCTAACAGGGTAGGAGGAAGCTTTTCCTCCTCTACAGGGCAAATACATTCTTTTCCTTGACGCAGTCACTTAGGTTCTCTAAGAACTTCTCGTCCCTTATACTGGCTGACCTCTGGGCCTCCCACTCCCCATCTACCTACCCACCGGCAAACCCCTGCAGGGTGGTTAAGATAATTAAGAGGTCAGTATGGAGGGGGTCAAAGAAAAGTTCAACTCGATCACCAGAAAGTGTAAATTTGTGAGCAAGTACCAAGAAATCCAATGAAATGGAGGAACTGCAGTTATGGAAAAAGAATGGGCTCAGAAGTCAGATTTTGAATTCGACAAATAAACAATGATGTTGGGCAAATCAGTGGGCCTTCTGGGCCTCAGTTTCCCCACTAATAGGGCATAACATTTCTCCTTCCAGGGATGAAATGTGGCTCAAACTGGAAAATGAATGTGAAAGCATTTTGCAAATTAAAAGCCTTATAAAATGTACTTACTATTATTGCTGAGCACAGTATACATTCTGTAACATGCCAGTAACACATGGAATTTTAGTCAACATTAGCTACCCTGCCATACCACCTCCGGTGGTTAACACTCTCAATTCATTATTCAATAGCCAAAGTGAGCCCATCTTTTTATACCTAATTCATGATGCAACTACGAAAATAAAGCCACTCAAAATCCTACTTATTTAAATTGTTCAGAATGCCCTAATTTAGTATAAGAGATACTATCTTTTCAATTAAAAAGTTGCTATCACAGGGGCACCTGGGTGGCTCAGTCAGTTAAGCATCTGACTCTTGGTTTTGGCTCAGGTCATGATCTCAGGGTGGTGAGATCGAGCCCCATGTCGGGTTCTGTGCTCAGTGCAAAGTCGGCTTAAGATTCTCTCTTTCCCTCTCTCTCCCCCTCTGCCCCTCTGCCAGCTCAAGAGGGCTCGCTCAAATAAAATTTTTTTATATATTTTTTAATTTTATTTTATTATGTTGTGTTAATCACCATACATTACATCATTAGTTTTTGATGTAGTGTTCAAATAAAATCTTAAAAAAAAAAGTTCCTATCACAAGGATGTGTTGTCAACAAACTCAAAAAAAGTGAACAAATAGTATATGAGAACCAATTTCTAGCTTGAAATAGCTTGAAAAACTAAGACAGATGGGGTGAGAGCATGATAGGAAGAAAGACAATGTAGAAAATGACTACCGCTGATGGGGGAAATTGAGGGAGTCATACATTTAATGGCACGTCGTCATCTTGTAAGGATCAGTGATGTTTCTTTTCCATTAATCTTTTTTAACTGGCTGGCTTTAAAAGCAGTAACTGCTTTACTGTTAAAAACTACTTCTGGTATTGAGATTTCTCAAAACAAGAGTGGAAAACTGCTTGCAACCAAAACAAAACCACATCTCCAAACTGATGCCTCACTGGGCTCAGTGAAACACGTCCTATCACTGTCACCTATGATCTAGGGATACAAATGGACAGTAAACAGGGTGTTTAAAATTGCTTCGGATTTGCTTAGCCTTCAGATAGAACTTCAACTTTACAGGAAATACAGGAAATTAGAGGACAAGCGAAACACCAGCACACAGCAATCAGACAAATTCAAAAGACAGACTTCCGTGGGGCCACCAGCCAAGTGCTTCTCCGAGACAGTGCCACGAGGAAAGAAATGTGCTAGCTCAAGGGGTTGGCAAGCTGTTGCTGGCAGACCAACCCCTATCTTTCTTTGCCCCTGAGCTAAAAATGGTTTTACATTTTTAAATAGCTGGGGGAGTGGGGGGAGGAATCAAAAGAATAATAGGATTTTGTGAAACCTAAAAATTATAAGAAACTCAAGTTTCGGTGTCCAAAAAGTTTTACTGGAACACAGCCACACCCATCTGTTTATACAGTGTCCATGCCTGCTTTTGAGTGACAAGATCAGAGTATTTGCGACAGTGATCATATGGTCCACAAAATAAAAAATATATACTATATGGCCCTTAAGGGAAAAGTTGGCCAACCTCTGTGCTAGATACAAAACTTAAAGGCATCCAAATATCTGGATTGGATACTGTTTTGGACACGACCACCTTACAAAAGAGGCTCCAGAGAGACCCCTTGCCCGTTCCATCACATGAGGACACAATGAGAAGGCAGCAGCTAGAAACCAGGAAGAGGGTCCTCACCAGAACGCAAACATGCTAGCGCCCTGACTGTGGACTTCCCAGCCTCCAGAACTGCGAGAAATACATTTCTTATTTATAAGTCACTCAATCTGCAATATTCTCTTCTAACAGCCCAAATGGACTAAGGCAATCTATAACATCAGCTTCTCTCTCAAGGTGTACTTACCAAGTAGGTGGATTTTATCTCCCAGTCT
The DNA here is from genome assembly GCF_029215605.1 of Mirounga angustirostris. Lineage (NCBI taxonomy): Eukaryota > Metazoa > Chordata > Mammalia > Carnivora > Phocidae > Mirounga > Mirounga angustirostris. The sequence continues at coordinate 16,107,144 of NW_026991712.1, read as the reverse complement.
ATCAAACCTGTGCACTTCTTTCCGTCTCCCCCCTACCATAACACTCCAGTCAGCCAACTCCAGCCCGAACGCCACTTTGACTCCCCTTCTGTTCTGTTCTCCACCCGACCCATGGTTTCTTTTTTTTTTTTTTTTAAAGATTTTATTTATTTATTTGACAGAGACAGCGAGAGAAGGAACACAAGCAGGGGGAGTGGGAGAGGGAGAAGCAGGCTTCCTGCTGAGCCGGGAGCCCGATGTGGGACTCGATCCCAGGACCCTGGGATCATGACCTGAGCCGAAGGCAGTCGCTTAACCAACTGAGCCACCCAGGCGCCCCTGGTTTCTTTCATTCATAAATCAGATCATGACACTCTTAACTGGACTTCTCTCTATGAGGATGAAAATCAAGGTCCTAACATGGTAGGACCTTGGCTCTGCTAATCTCTTTAGCTCATTCTATACCATCCTCCCACCCTCTCAGCCCCTTCCCCATTTCTCTCTGTTCCAGACCCACTGGTCATTTTTTCAGTTCCTCAAAAGTACCACGTACCCTCTTGCCACAGGATGTTTGCACAGGCTGTTCTGTTTGGAACCTTCTGCCTTTCTTGGCCTACTGAACTCAATTTTTCAGAGCTCAGTCCAAGTGTAACTTCCTCAAGGAAACTTTTCTGACCTGCCGGACTGTTTTGTTCCTCACCAAATACCCAGAGAACCATGCTCCCTTTCTTCAGTGCCCTCATGTCTGTAACTGTGGTAAAGCCCTTAGTGCATTCATGAGGCTGTCTCCACCATGAGACTGTGACCTAGTTTCTGACCCCACCACCGCTTCCTAGCATTTAGCACACTGGATGGCACACAGTAGAGACTCGGTAAATACTTTCACAGTAGATACTTTAAAAGGAATGAATAACTAGGTTGCTTAGGGAATCAAAGACAAATAGGAAATACGATCCAATCCCTAGAGAAATGGAATTTATACAAAAAAGGTGGCCAAAAACCCCAACTGGCTTGCTTCTAGGGCCACAGGGCAGGATCAGAATCCTGTTGAAAAGACAACTACAGATTAATCCTAGGTACCTAAAAGCTGGATGGCCCGAAGGGATAGTTATGCTACTAATTACTGTCAGCTGCTCTCTCATTGGCCCATGGAGGGGGGCGGGGACTGCTAGACTAGTAATCATCTAAAGTCGTGCTTCTCAAACTAGGGGTGTTCCGGGGCACCTGGTGGCTCAGTCAGTTAAGCTTCCAACTCTTGGTTTGGGCTCAGGTCATGATCTCAGGGTCCTGGGATCGAGCCCCACTTGGGGCTCTGCACTCAGCAGGGAGTCTGCTTGAGGATTCTCTCTCCCTCTCCCTTTGCCCCTCCCCCCACTTGAGCATGCATGCTCTCGGGCTCTAAAATAAATCAATCACCAAAAAAACAAACAAAATTAAGGGTGTTCCACAGAGTATGTAACACTTCGAGATTTCATGGAGTTTCAATTTTACTTCAGAAGATTTAGGGGGTAAAATATCTTAATTTAAAAAGGGCACTATATTATTTCAAAGATAAACCCAAAACATCCAAAGAAATGTAAATGCATCAAGAGTTAGTTACACATCACTGTTGCCACCCCTACCACCCCTGGAATATGCTTCTTTCTACACATAGATCTATTAAACAACTAGGGAAGGATATACTTAAAAAGTTTAAACTGGCTATCTCAGGAGAGTAGGAAAAAAAAATGTATTCAAAATAAACGCACCCTCTTCAGGAAGTCTTTCCGAACTTATCTTACCGAAAGGTTCAAATTCCTTTATCAATTTTCTTACCACCCTGGTACTAAAACTACGTATATTGTTTTACCCATTCATTCATACTTCCATTGACCATCACTGTACTAAGTCCCTGGGAAACAAACACTACGGAGTATTTGCCTTAAGAGTGTGGTCTAGTGGGAAAGAGAGACACATAAATATTTAATTATAAAATAATGTGTCAAAGGGTAGAGTTATGAAGTCTGCTCTTGCAAGTAAAACTCAACTAAGCAAGAAGGTAGTCAGTGGGATATTAGAGGCAAAAGTGACATTATGGTCCGGAACTGCCACTCTAAAACCTTGTCCAAGGCAAGAAACAGCATGTCCAAGTGTTTGTCAAAGATAAAAGGGATGAGGCTGGAACAGAGGGCAGGACCAGAACACGCATCGGTTTTGTATGCTGTGTCAAGGTACTTCAACTATCCTGAGGACAGTAACTGAAGGAATTGAAGCAGAAGAAAACTGTAGTTGATTTTTACACAGACCACACTGAAGGCTGTATGTATGATGCGTTTAAGGAGACATGACTGGAGGCAGGGATTTAGTTTTATATCACAATAAGTTGTCTTTTCCTTGTGGAATGTTTCATGGCCCTTAGCCCATCTCCCCCACTAACTATATCACAGATTGGAGTAGAGAGGCAGACAGACACCACACCTGGAAAATGTCTACGACTACTGAGGACTACACCCCAGCCCCACCCCTGGCTCTCCCACAGCATTTTTAAACTTCTTTTGTGGCACTGAAAACACTCTCCCCTGCCCTTGCTTTGACTGTACATCTCTCTCTAGTCTGAAAAATAACTGCACCACTCGAATCTTTCATAGTTCCAAAAAGTTAGCACAAAGTCTTTGGAAAAAATATCGCTTAAAATAACTCAGATCTAAGACTACATTTCCAATTGCCCAGTAAATGTTTCCAGCTGGATGTCCTATAAGACTCTCAAACTTAACCTAATCCACATGGATCTCACTACATCTCCTACCCATTGCCAAACTAATCATGCTTCCATTTCATATTTAGGTATTTATCCCAACTCTGAGTCATCTCTGACTGTTCACTCTCCCTTACTCCCATGAACACCTGCCAAATGCTGCATATGTACATCTCTTCTATTTCTCTCTCCTTTTTCCACTGCCCTAGTTCAAGCTCGGAAATGTTTCCCCATCTCTCCCCCTCCCCCATAGAACTTACAGTAACTAACAGGATTGCCTTATTAAAGCAGAGATGTGGTCATTGCCCTTTCCCACCTTCAAGGAGCTGGAAACGCCACAAAGACAAGATCACACCCAGCTTTACTAACTGTTGTAACGCACAGCCCCAGGTTCCTGGTACATAACTGGCATTCCATGATTCATTTGAAGAAAGGTTGAAAGCCTTCAGCGAAGCTCCACTCTACACACCGTAAAAGTAAACTCAGCCAGACCTCTGAGTCCCAAGTTATCCTTCCAATCCTAACTCTCCAGCTTTTCCCATGTGCCTGGTAGTAAATACTCTTACCCCTTTGGTTCCTGTCGCATCTTCCCCCGTCTTGTTCTACTGATGGTGAACAGATTACTGTTCTTGCCAAGTAATTGAACTTGTTTTTCTCCCCACTATTTGTGTCCTCCAGTTTCTGCACCAGATGGTGATGCCAGCAGATCAGGGACCGGGTCTCTGCGCCCTGTGTTCCCTAGCCGGTGCCTGGCCCCCCAAGAGCGCTAACTGTGCTATGAACGCACGAATTAGTGAGTGAACGGGTCCGACACCGAAAGGGGAAGGGGCGGGAGGTGCACATGGGATGGAGGGGAATACAGTGAGGGGCCTCTTTTTGGCCTACTTTTGCTTCCTTTTTTTCTTTTTACTGAATACAACACATATGTTGAAAAGAGCACACATCATCGTACAGCTCGTTAATTTTCACAGATGTGTGATACCAGCACCCAGGCCGAGAAGCAGAAAATTAACGACACCCAGAAGCCTCCCCGCGCCCTCTTCCACTGAGTGTCCTCTCGACCTTCAGAAAGCCGGAGAGCTCAAGTCCTGGGCCCCTGGCCGCGGTAAGCGACGCCCGGGGGTGGTCTGAAAAGCCCAAGAACCGAGAAGACGCTTACCCACAAACTTGAAGCGACTCATGTTAGCAGCGCCGGCTCCTCCCCGGCGGAAGCGGAAGTAGTCGCCGTCGCCCCCGCCCTTCCGGCTGCCCCGCCCCTAGGCCCGGTCTCCGGCTTCCCGGCAGCCCCCGCGGCCGCTGGAGGAAGCGGGTCGTCATGGCGTTCTGCGGGCCGGGTCCCTACCTGACCCACCAGCAGAAGGTGTTGCGGCTTTATAAGCGGGCGCTGCGCCACCTGGAGTCGTATTGCGTCCACAGGTGGGAGAGGGAGAGCCGGGGCGCGGGGGGGTGACCCCGGGGATCCTCACAGAGGCTGAGAGGCCTTGGGGGACCGAGCGACTCAAGGTCATGGGGGACGAAGTGGGAAGGCGGCCATAGACCCGGGTTCAAATCCACGCTTCGTCGCTTCTAGCGGCGGGACCTTGAAGAGTTGTTTATCTGGCCCAGGCCTCAGTTTTCTGTTCAGGAAGAGCGACGCAGGACCAGCGCAGAGGGTTGCCTGACGATTAAATGAAATAAAGGAAAGTTCCTAAAACTCTAGCTTATTGTGCGTCCAGCGCTCAATGTAGAAGAGCTTTCTTCTTGACCTTCTTGTTGCTAATATTAGCAGGAATATGTGCATTGTTTTCTGTAGTCCTCATAACAACTTCAGGAGTTAGGGATTATTTAGCCTTAATTTACAAGTAAGAAAATAGGCATGGAGAGTAACTTGCCAAGGCCCTACAGCTGGTGAGTGGCCGGGCCAGGATTAAAACTCAGGTGCTAACCTCAAAGCATCACCAGTCCCCCACTTCTCCAATCAACTTTCCTCTTTTTAGCTTCAGCCCTTTCCACTATTTTCACGTCCACATAATTCTTTACCAGCCACGTCGTTCTCTTTCTTCTCTCCATCTGAGAGTAGTCTTAGGACAGAGTCTTAAAACATGGATTTTCGTTACCTGGAGGCAGTGCATGTGTGTGGATGCTGGGCCTCCACTGCCTCATAGGAATCCTAAAGCCTAGTCCCAGGAGAAGGGCTTCTGGGAGAAACCTCTAAACGATGGGAAACTAAGTAGGTCTGGAAAAGTTGTGGAGGGTATCCTTAAAGCCCACATTGCATATTTGTGATTATTGGAAAGTCATTGACCTACTTTGCTAGACAGAAAGATGGCCAGGTTCATTGTAACATTGTTAGTTTCTTCCCTGATTTTTCCTTATTCATTCATCTGACAAAATTTGCAACTCAGGTTCTATGCTGGCTACTGAATAAACAAAAACTAGTAAGTCCTCTTTCTCAGCTGTAGCAGCTCACGGATTAATGGGGAAGATGGACATGTAAACAAGAGAATTATCACTCTTATAAATATGAAGGAAGTTGAGCTGTCAAGAATTCAGGTAACACTGAACTGCATCTGGGAATATTAAAATCCATAGTCCTGGAGGAGAAGATGAAAGCATCTCCTATGATAACACTGACTCAGTGGTTTTTAAGTCTCGCTGACGTCCTCTCCCAGGACTTTTCTTCATCCATTTGTCCTCCGTGCTGTTTGTTCTCCATGGTTCCATCCCAGGTCCTTGGTGGTGGTGTATATGCTTTGGGCAGCCTCATCTAATGCTGGGACTTGAGTTACCACCTAGGCTCACTTGTCTCTAGAGCTGTTTTCCATTTATTTGTTAGATAACCTACAGTTCTCTGAAACTCAACTTGTCTTAATGCCTTAAAACCAAACTCTACCTCATTTTGATTTTCTTCCTAAATTCCCTGTCTCAGCTAATAGCATTGATTAGTAATACAGTCACTCAGCTTTAAGTCTTAGAATCGTTCTTACGTACTCCCTACTTATTCCGAGGCCAGTGACACACGTGCTTGTATGCAGTGTATATTTGGACACTGATTTTTGTAAATTCTCTCCACAGTGTAATAATATTGTAACTGACATTGAGCAGAGGAGGTAGGAGGCATCTGTCTGAAGTGTGTTGTTGATATGTTTTAACTCCTCAAATCTTTAGGATACTTTTAAGATCTAGATACTGTTACTAACACTTTTGTAGAGGAGGAACCCCTGGCCTAAAGACATTAATTTACCCAGATTACACAGCTAGTAAGCTAAGATTTAGTCTGAAACGATCTGATTTTAGCAGACACTCTCATAATTCTGTAATGTAAATGTTTCTCTCCTGTCTCCTACCATCACAGGTGCCTGCTTCAGGCCCTTCTCATCTGTGGCTTGGATTATTGTCGAAGCCAAATGATCTCTGCCTTCCGTTTCTTCTAGAACCTGACCTTAACTTGCCTACAGTCGTGCAGTTAGTGTCAGAATTAGGACTCAAACCCAGATCTGTGTGATTGATTCAAGCAATACTGTTTCCACTGTGTAACACCTCCCTTCCTACTCACCTTTGTATCTCCAGAATTTAGCACAGTGCCTAGCACAAGGTAGGAGGTATCTCAGTAAGTTGTCATTCAATGAGTGTTGAATGATCCGACAGAGGCTGTAGTTTTTCTCTCTTGCAAATTATCTTTTTGTGTGTGTGTTTGAATCAGCATTCCTTTTTTGGAGGCGAGAGGGGGGAAAGTGGTTAGGTTGTGTTTAATACAGTATTTTTTTTTGCTGCTGCCGCCGTGTGGGGAGCTGCCGCGGAGGCAGTCATAATGATGTGGCTGCTTCATTGGCAGGGTCTGGGGTGCCTCCAGGTAGTTACGCTACACATTCAGAAGATGTTAGTAGAAGTGCAGCCTCTTGTCAGACAGTAATCCTGCTCAGCTGAGTAGATAACCTTTCTAATCTCCAAAACCATTTTGGTTAAAGGGACAAATACCGGTACTTCGCTTGTTTGATGAGAGCCCGGTTTGAAGAACATAAGAATGAGAAGGACATGGTGAAGGCCACCCAACTGCTGAGGGCGGCGGAGGAAGAATTCTGGCACAATCAGCATCCTCAGCCATACATCTTCCCTGAGTCTCCAGGAGGGACCTCCTATGAGAGATATGAGTGTTACAAGGTAGGCGAGCACTGCAGTGGTGACTGCCTTCGGAGAGGCAGACCTTTTTTCTCCCGTCCCAAACCTCAGCCCCAAATCCGCTTGCCCCGTTAGGGGCAGCTAGGCAAATTTCTTTCCTGCCAGTGGTAAATACTTTTCTATTTGCAGGTGTCCATTTTCTCTGTCCCAGGTGACATTCTTGTTGCCTTGTCTTTCTGAATTCAGCTCCAAGGTCTTGCAGTATCTTTTTGGCAAAGCAATGCGCTAAATTACTTGGTATATAACTCATTTTGGGATCTTAAAGTTAACCAATTCGGATTGGTGCTTGGTATTTTGGAGCAATTACAGGTAACAGTCCCGCACCGCGTCAAGCTGCTCTGCGTAATTAGAGAATGCAGATCAGAGAGGATTGGTGCCAGCTGTCTTTGAACTGACCTTGAGGTTTCTCAGCCCTTGGCTCTTTGACTCTGAGATGTTCTTTGTGTCGGGGTCAGCTCACCCTCCGTTGGTCGTTGTGCAGCACCTGAGACGTCTGATGCTTGCAGTGGTTATAAAAATACACCGTCATTTTTGCCTTCTGCCTCCTGAGCAGGCCCTGCAGGTGGCACGCCCACACCTCCTATGGGCTGACGCGGTGATTTCCCCTCCTGACAGGTGCCCGAGTGGTGCTTAGATGACTGGCATCCCTCCGAGAAGGCGATGTATCCTGATTACTTTGCCAAGAGAGAGCAGTGGAAGAAGCTGCGGATGGAAAGCTGGGAGCGGGAGGTGAGTCTTCCCTGCCTTTCGCCTCACGGTTTGGCCCACATGGTCCACGCCTGGAAGGGGCTCAGGTTCTGTTCCCCAGGTGCAGAAGTCCAGGATCCAGTTATGACAGTTACTGCGGCCCCTTGCCTCTCAGATATACTTGCGTTTCTAAATGTGGTAAACGTAACCTTTACAGCCTTCTTGCAAACGGGTGACAGGGTGTCGCTGGTCTCTTTGGGTTTTCTGCTCTTTGATTTTGCTTCTCCCCTCCTTCTCCTCAGTCCTCTGCCTGACCATCTTCCTGTACCCTCCTGTCCCTGAACTTTCCTCTCCACCAGCATCTTGGACATTTTTCATTCGTGGTGTCTGATTTACATTTTTAAAAGCTCAACTTTAGTGTGAAGAGTATATTGGAGAGGGCAAGAGGAGAAGTGGAGAGACCAATTTGGGGTTGTTGCAGTTTGGTCAGAAGATTATGGCAACCAGCATGGGGGTAGGGGGGATGCAGTGAATAGGGAAAGAAATCGATTCAGGGTATCATTTGGCGGGATATGAAGGCTGACTGGATGTGGGGGGTGCATGAGGGACAGGGAGCAATCGAGAATGAGATCCATGTTAACACCTGGAGTCTGGTGATGGTTTATTGAGATGAAGAAGAGGAAAAAACGGGCACCAGTCGGTTAAACATCTGACTCGCAATTTCTGCTCAGGTCGTGATCTCAGGGTTGTGAGATGGAGCCCCATGTCCGGCTTCACACTCTGGGGAGTCTGCCTCTCTGCCCCTGCCCCTGCATGTTCCCTCTCTTCCCCCCCCCCTCAAATAAATAAATAAAAAAAACAAAACAGGTGTCAGGGGGACAAGTAAGTGTTTGGTTTTAAATTTGTTAAATTTGAGAATGCTGTGAGACACCAAGTGAGATGTCAATAGGCGACTTTGGGTGTAGGAACCTGGAACTCAAAGGAGAGATTTGAGCTCGAAACAAATTTGTGAGTTATCCATTGTTTTAAAAGCCGCGGAAATGAAGGAGATCCTTATGAGAGAGGAGAGAGAGCAGAAAAGTCACAGGCGCTCCCACTTGTGGAGGTGAGGAAAGGAGGCAGCAAAGCACCCAGCAAGGGGAGAGGGGTGACAGCGAGTCCAAGCCAAGAGAAAGTGTTTCAGGAACAGCCAGTCAGGGTTGGTCATTTTTGCTGAAAGTTGATAAAAGGTGGAATAGAGTGAGGGCCGGAAATAATGTCCACGGACTGTGGCTATAGGAAGGGCATTCGTGACCTTGGAGAGCCTTTTCTGGAGGGTTTAATCACACCAGTAAGAGTGAGCAGGAGGTAAGAGAGAGAAGACAGTGGGGGGGGGGGGGAGTTCTTGAGAAGTTTCGCTGGAACAGTAACTGGAGGCCAAGGCATTATTTTCTTTTTAAGATAAGAAATGATGCATGTGTGCTGAGAGAAGGTTCGGGGCGAGGGAGAAATGGACAATGTTGAAGCAAGGTGGAAGAGGTCAACGGGGAAAGCTTTGGAGAAGAGCGACGGGATCCCAAGCATGTGTGAGGGCCTCTGAAAGGAGAACGGGTTCTTCCTCCACTAGAACTGTACAGACGGTGCACGTACATACATCCGGGCTAGAAGTTTTGACGATGGGAAAATGAGAGTTCTATGTGACAGCTTCTCTGTTTTAGCAAAGAGGAAAAAGGCATGAAGTGGGCGCAGCCTGTTTTGGAGAATGTGGAGAAGATGTGGGAGTCATGGCAGAGGATGAGATCACTGGGAATAATAATAGGATTGCCAGGTAGTGGTGAAGGCCCATTTGAAGTTGGGACTAATTAATGTGTTGTGACGTTGGTTTGTTGCAGCATTTTTTTCTTTCTAGCAACACCAGCTGTCTGGGTGCAGTCTGGAAGGTGGATGGTGTGGTGTGTCCAGTGGAGAGTGTCGAGAGACCAGAGGTTACTCAAAAGGGAGTGATTGCCATGATGGGATGGAAGCGGCTAAAGCAGGCACGGAGTCAGGAGGCTGATGCAGAGAAGGACAAATTGGGTCAGAGGATCTGTGAACTGGCAATTTCTGCGTTTCAAAAAGCATTCTCAAGGGGATATTTAAGCACATGAGCTGGAGAGGGCTTCTGTGGTTAGTGGGATATTTGATCCACAATTGTCTTTTAAGATTTAGAGAGCACGCACTCGAGCTGGGGGGGTGGGCAGAGGGAGAGAATCCTTGAGCGGACTCGCTGCTCAGGGCAGAGCCCAATGTGGGGCTTGATCCCAGGACCCTGAGATCGTGACCTGGGCCAAAACCAAGAGTCAGACAGTTCACCGACAGAGCCACCCAGGCGCCCCTGATTCATGACTTATATGTTCTTTTAAGTTATATATAATTTGAAAGTTATATGGGTTCTGGTGATAAGGTCCAGGATGTTGACTGCAGAAGTTGTTGGCCAAGGTGGAGTGAGAGGAGTCATTGTGACCAAGGAGGGCAGTGCTTGCTAAGAAGTGTCTCCTCATTTGTAAACAGGAGGTGTGTTTATTCATGGAGAGCAGCAGGTTTGCTCTTCAGTTGGTGCCAGATAACGTCTTCTTCTCCACAAAAACCTTCTTTACCTAGTTCGTCTCACTGTTATTAAACAGCACATACGCTGGAGACTCAGGTCACCCACGATCTAGAATTGAGTTTTCTGGAGGAAGCTTTAGAAAACCATTATCTGGGGAGGGGTCCCTTACATGTCCTCTTCTATGGGGACAGTGATAGTCTTGGAGATCACTGAACTTGGGGTGGGTGGGCAGGATCAGGCAGAACAGAGCGCATTTTCACATGTGATTTCATGGTATCTCTTGTCCTGGTTGCTATTGGGGGGAGGCTTTAAAATGAACATCTCTAATATATATGAATTAAGGTTTCCTAATGGTGCTTTTGGAGGGCACGTAGCTGAGACATAAAAATATTTTTTAGGGGGTACAGGTTGGGGACCATAACAAAGGGAATGGGACTGGTAATGGTCAGTTTTGCATCGTAAGAGATGGGGTGGGAGGATTTCTCAGTTTTGCTGTTTTAAGAATGGGAAAACCCTTAAGCAGAATTGTTTCTCTGAGTTAAACTGTGGGTATAAACATAATGCAGGTATATATAAAAACCACCGCGGCAGGTTTTCCAGTCAGCGCGACTCTGATGGTTCTTCCCTTCCCCCTTTCCAGGTTAAGCAGCTACAGGAGGAAACCCCAGTTGGTGGTCCCAGCACTGAAGCTTTGCCCCCGGCCCGGAAGGAAGGTGATCTGCCCCCACTGTGGTGGCACATTGTGACCAGGCCCCGGGAGCGGCCCATGTAGCGGGAGAGGGAGACACCCCACCAGCCAGTCGCGCTCGCAAGTGAAATAATTTACAGCACATAGACACACTTGCCCTAATAAAAGTAACTCAATACGGTACGACTGCTGCGTTCTTCCGGGGGTCTGCATGACGCCAAGCGCGTGTGCCCCCGTTGTCTCTTCCCACTTGCACAGAGAAGTATGGGAAGTGTGGCCAAGTGTCCTCTGCCCCAGGAAGTCCTATTGCTAGCACGTGTTATCAGGGAAAATAGCAGAACCAGATACAAGATTTACTCTTGAGGATTTTAGTTGAACAAACCCTATTTGAAGGCTTAGTGACTGGGATGAATACAAAGTCAAGAGAAGGTATGCAAATCCTGAGGACTTGAGAAAACATTTTGGTTTTGTAAAGGTGCCAGGAATGACATTTTAGTGTGATTAAAAGGTTAACTCTAAGCAGCACATACTCAACGAATCAGCCTGGAGTTCACGGGCTTTGCTCGGGAGCGGAGGTTTGGGGGCTGGGGTGAAGCTTCCCCGGGACGGTTTTCCGGCTCTGCCTCTCTACTGTAGCTTGGGTGGTCTGTGGACTCCCAGGTAAGGGGACAGCAGAACTCTAAGTGTTGGAAGCAGTGTCTTTTAAAGGTAGAGCCATTTTTAAAACCATCATCAACCAAACCCATTGGCTTTCAGTTGGTGATAACTCACTGGAATTATGTTCAAACAGTTCATGAGTGGAGGCTGCTAGTGTTCTTAGGGCCCAGGGCCATCCCAGAGGTAATGTTCTCTGGTTTCCTAAGTAAGCCCAGTTGGAGTCTGCGTGCGTCTCCTAACAGTTGATGAAGACTTGGAACTGAATTTTAATAAGTCTTGACATCCAGGACTTTTTCTAGTGGTTCTTTATTTATAATGTAGGCTGAAGCAATTGTTACAAGGTAGAAGGGAGACACATTACACAACTGTTATTTATACAAGTTTAGAACAAAAAACTGCACGGGGAGAGGTCAACTCTCAGTACAAACTAGCAACTAAACCACAATAATTTACCTTTAGAAACGATTTCTTTATTTTTAGCTGTGACCCTGCTTTTACAATATGCAAAAACACAAACAGAACTACCCAAGGTGTGTCGTCACATTCTTTCTACATTGAATTTGGCAACATTTTATATTAAATTTATTCAGATTATACTAGCGTTTAAAAACTAAACAAGTGAAAAGCTGTACCAAGGTACAGTTACATCCATTTATTTCCAAGGTTTAAAATACCACTTTTATCTATTGTCATTACCTTGCAGTGATTTCTGCTTTTGCAAAAACCATCTCAAGCATCATATGCACAATGCATCAGCTACTTGTAGTCATCAAGATTGGTGGGCTAAACCACAGGCACTACTGTTGCTTATATTCTGAAGAAGGAGCTTGTTCTTCAAAGAAAAAAAGCTTAAATAGTTTCTAATAATCATGCCTTTGCTTTAAAGCCATAACATAAAATGCCCTTGAGCAATCACAGCAGTGTTAAATGTTAATATCTAGAACAGTGACTATACAGGTGCGTTACTCTCACATCCAGTGCAGTTAGGTATTAAAGCAGAAGATTATATAACTGAAGATTAGAGCCAACAGAAACCTGCAGGGTCTGCGGGACCCACCAAGCTCCGGTTTCTTCAAGAGAAACTGACCCGAGTGCTAAGGGGCTTGCTTGGTCCTTTTGAACATGTCTTCTCCAAACAAGATCCCTTTAAATCTACAAATCTCTGTTGGCTTTAGGGAATGGGCATTAGAACAAATTTAACTTTCACTTAAAAAAGACATAAATCCATTCCAAAAAACATTACCTAGAATACCAAAAAAAAAAGAAGAAGAAGGGACAGTATAGTGGTCAGATTCCCAGTGACAATAAATAAATCCTCCGCTCTTCAATGTTTGGTATGATGCCAATTAACTGCCACTTATTTAAAAGAAGAGAAGAAAAACAAGCCCCCAGGTCGGTAAACACATTGGCAAGTTGCTAGATTCCAAGCTGGTTACCCTTGTTAAATCCGCTCGAGTTTGTTCAAAATATTTGGGCTTTTCAACGCGCCCAGCCTGCTGGGCACGGTTAAGTAAAAGGCATTGGCTATATCTAAGAATTCCCTGCTATCATTTTTAAATGTTTTCACATTTTTAAAACTGCCTTACCCTTTTTGGATGTATTTGGATTCAATGAACGTGGGTACGAGAGACGAGTAACTGAAGGGGGGCGGGGGGGGAGCTCTGGGTCTACCCGGTGGCGGCAGCATGCACGGGACTGGAGGTGGGTGCTGTGTGCAGTCAAGAGGAATCGTGGGACAAAGGAAGTCCTTAAACACCCTACAGAAACAAACACTGCAATCCAGTATGGCTTATTCGGATGCATTTACCATGAAGCTACTAGAAATTCAACCTACGAGGCTACTCTTAAATGTTAACAGGATCGGCTATGTTGACTGTGTGCCCCTCCCACGGCCCTCCCCCCCAATCCCAACAGAGTCTACCATTTCCGGATTTACTTCACTCCGAATATTGCTCATCATTTGTTACTCCTGCTTTTCTCAGCCAGAACATACTACATGTAAATGAAGATTTTAACCCTTGATCCATTTTGTTTGTACATTAAAATAACTTGAATTTGCTTCTAAGCCAGACTACTACAATGCATCTACAAAAGCTTGCAGGAAAAAAAGGAGAGAGAAAAGAAAAGGCTAATAAGTAGAGTTATCTTTTTTTCTGAAATTAACTACTTTGTGTTTCCCCTTGCCCCGACCACCCCCCCAACCCATTATGCATTTAAAATTTTACAAAGACTTGTAAAAAAGTTAAATGGAATTTGGCACCTTCAGAAAAATCAAAAGGGAAACTAAGATTAGAATGTGCAGAAAGAAAACGGTCAATATTTACAAATTAAAAGATCAAAGTTATGTCAGTTACATATGTTGCTTTTAATTCTTATCTAAAGGTGTCGAGTACTTTCAAAAGAGCTGTATTCTGAGTTGCCTACAAAATCTTTTGTCTGATTATAGATTGGAATGGATCGAGACAAATTAGGTTTTATGAATTAAACAGTTCCTTCCCCCACTGGCAGCGTTTCTTGGGAGCCTAGCGCGCCTACGAGAAGCGAGGGGCTGAGCGGTCGTTGGTCGTGGTCTTCTTCAGTTTCACGCCCCTTCGGATGGCGTTCAGCATGTCTTCCCCTTGCGGAGTATCTCTTGGGCTCAGCTCTGCAGCGTCGCTCTCCGGGATCTGGCCTGGGGAAGCAGTGGCACTTGGGGGATCCCTCTCCTGGTCTTCGGCCTCGCTCTCTGGAATCGCCTGTCTGTGCTCCTCGGGGATACTTGGCTTCGGGCCTGGGAGAGGAGGGTTGACGGAGGCTTGGCCGCTCCACATGGAGGTGGGCATGCTGGTGACAGCCTGGGGGCCCTCGCCCACAGCCGGCGACTCGGGGCTGTGCTCACCCCTCTCCTCTGGCCCGTCCGGGGGCGCGGGCAACACCCCGGGGAGGTCTGGGACGGTTGGGGTCTTGACCGGGATCACGGGGGTCTTGATGGGGATGGGGCCGGCTCCGATGGTCCCCCGGCGGACAGAAGGCTTGGTGGAAGGGGTCCGTCGGATGGTTGCAACCCCCGGGGTGACCATAGCCGGTCCGAGGGTGGTGGGGAGGCCAGCCGTTGAGGCTGGGCGCTTGGCCTGGAACATCCGTCGGTAGGACTGGCTGATGTCGCTGTTTCTCGGGATGGTGGAGGATTTGTCAAACTCCTGCTGATCTGCCTCCTGGTCGCCACTTACAGAGAAATAATCATAATCTGAAACTGATGATAAGATTTGATTAGGACTCTCCGCGGCAGCAGCTCTGCTATTCGGTTCTTTGGTGTCGGAGGAACAAAAGGCACAAGAGGCAAGATGCTTTACCCGTCACCTCATCCCCAGCCTCCCCCAGTCTCTGCACCATCCTGAGAAGCCCTCGACGTCCGAGCAGTCCCCGCAGGGGTCTTCGGTTCCCCGCTCTAACCCTGGGCCCCAGGACGGCAGCGGACGCCCAGAGCGGGCTCGCTGCCCCCCAGCGTCTCCCGGCGGAGTAAGGGGGCGGGCGGGAAGAGGCGAGGAACGCCACACCCCCGCCGGTCCCGAGGCGGACGCGAGGATCCAGCCTCAGCCGCACTACCACCGCCGCCCGAGGCACGCGTCGGGCAAAGGCAGGAGAGAGAGCGGAGCCCCGGGCGCCGAGCCCCCGAAACCACGCGCGCAGTCCGGCCGCAGCCCGAGGCGTGCGCGCTTCGTCTCGGCACCCGGGCTCCCGAGGGCGGTGGGCGCAGAGCGGGCTTCTGAGCCGCCGCAGCACCCGCCGCGGCACTGCGGGACGGCCAGCAGCGCGCCCCGGAGGACCCCACGCACCGCCCGCTGCTCCCCGGGACAGCAAAACGGCCCTGCGGGGGCCCACGCAGTCTCAGGAGCTTGGAGCGACGGGCTGCACTCGGGCCGGTCCCCCCCCCCACCCCTCCTCTGGCCCCTGGGCTGCCATCTGGCTGGCGCGCGCGGCGCTGAGGGACGCAGGGCTCCCGGGGGACTGGGCGGAGTGGGTTCCGAACCCGGGGCTCGGGCTCGGGGCGCCCTGACCGCCACAGACCGCGGCGCAGTCGCTGTGGCGGCGCGGCCCCCGCCCAGGAGGGAGGCCGCCGCTTCGCCGCCGCCGCCAGCCCGGGCTGCCTCGTACCTTGGGAGGGGATGGTGTCCTCCGAGCAGCACGGGGTGGTGGTCTGGGTGCTGTAGCCGCTGGAGCACTGCAGCGAGTCCCGGCTGCTCCTCTGGGTGTCCAGCTGGAGGCCCCGCGACAGGGCCAGCGCCAGTTCCTCGCACGCCTCCATCTCCTCACCAGGCTGCAGCGGGGAGGCGACAGAGACAGACAAGCCGCCAGGGCCGTGAATCCCCCGTCCCATGTCCCCAGAGCCGTTCTGCGTCCTTCAAGTGGGAGCCTCAGTACTACTCCTAACCCGCTCCCGTGAACATCACCCGTCTGTGGGTCCTACCCAGGCTCTAGAAAGTTCCAGGAGTCCGATTTCAGTGCCAGGCTCTTCCCTGGGGGCCCTCTAATCACTACAGAACAGGGAGTGGGGGGACGGGGCTCAAGCCCCTCCAGTGCCGGGCCGACTCGGCCCCCTGTGCCGGTCAGCACACGGCCGCCAGCCAGGGCTAGAGGGGTCCAACCAGCTGTAGCGAATAAAAGCGTCACCCTGGGGCCCCTGGGGGGGCTCAGTCGTTAGGGATCTACCTTCGGCTCAGGTCATGAGCTCAGGGTCCTGGGATGGAGCCCCGCATCGGGCTCCCTGCTCCGCGGGAAGCCTGCTTCTCCCTCTCCCACTCCCCCTGCTTGTGTTCCCTCTCTCGCTGTGTCTCTGTCAGATAAATAAAATCTTAAAAAAAAAAAAAAAGGCGTCACCCTGGTGGCAGCTGACACGGTCATGCTCCGCGGTCTCTGCGCTTCGTCAGCCGCTGCGGGCGCGCCCCCCGCGGCCGTGGGCCCTCCTCCACTGGGGTCTGGCTCCCGCTTCTCCTTGCGGCGCTGTAGGGTGTTCACCAGAGGCTGGTCGTAGGGTCCTGGCTTGGCCCAGTCCTAAGCAGAAGGCACGCCGTCAGGCGCCTGGCCTCCGCCATCTGGAAGGCTGTAGAAGCCTCCGGACAGCTGCCCACAGAAGGCAGCCGGCCTCTGGGGAAGCTCGGGCTAGGACAGGCCAGCAGGCCCTTCTACTGCGTCCTCACCCGGCTCTAAAAGGAGGGACTGGAAAATCCTTTGGCGGGGCCCCCCGGGAACCTCCCCTTTCCTCCTATCCGCCCAAAGATGAAACACCCTCACCAACCAGGCAGGTACCTGTGGGTGACTCTTAGTTAGTAGCCACCTGCAGCTGACCAACTGTCTAAGGTGTCTGAAGGCCCCAGCCGGTGGAGAGCACATGCCCCGGGGACCAGGCCCTCCCTGCGGGTGTCTGAAGGGACCCCCTCTCCTCCAGCCCAAATGGCTTCACTTGAGCCAAGTGGCCACCAGGGGGCACTAACGGGAGTCAGCCCCTCCCGCTGAGGCTGAACCTCCGCCTCCAGGAAACTGGGCCTGGGCCCCAAAGGGCACCCGGGAAGTGCCCCCCTGAGGCCCTCACAGAGGGAGGGGAGGCCTCTGGGGTCAGCAGAAAGATTTTTGAGGAGCACGAGGGGTCCACACTACTTGTGAGGGATTAAGTCGAGACCTCAAAATGCCGCAGCCTGGGATCACCTACTATTCGAAGTAGGGACACCACCTCTCAGAATAGGATTGGACTTGCTAGGAACTCATTTTAAAACTTTGTTTTTGTATTAAGGCAAACACATTTTGAGAGTAAACAAATGAGACTAAAAAATAAAGTCTGCATTTACTTTTGAGATCAAGCATGGTAAGCCAACCCCCAGTTTGCATTATGGTTCTGTTGCCGTGGCCCAGTAAGGGACTCGAGGGGCAAGTCTGGGGCACGCGGCCGGGGAGGGCAGTGGCTCCCAGCCCCTGTAATGCTGACACCCCGCAGCAGCCCCCAGCAGCGCGGAACTGCAGGGCGCCACCGTCTGCCCGGGCTGAGGGAAGGTGCGTGACAGGGAGCCTCTCCCATCTCAGCTCTGCGTGCAAATTTCTCCCTCAGATCTGCCTGCTGCTTTTTGGTTCTTCCCGGTGGAAACTTTCTTAGGGAGAGGGGTTCTATGGGGAGGAAGGCAGAGTGTGGAAGGGAGGGCTGAGGGGGGTCAGGATGGGGGATCGTGGGACAGAAGTGGGGGGAGCACAGCCATGAGAGGGGGCGGAGGGAGAGGAGAGGAGGGGAGGGAGGAGAGACACAAACCTTCCAGCTAGGGATCTGAGATGACGGGAACATGCCGGGCCCAATGGTGTGATAATGAGCGAAGTCTGGAAGGTGGACAGAGGTGACCCGAGGGAGCAGGCGGGAGGCAGGCGGGCAATGAGGGGAAAGGCTTGCCCCCATGGGCCCCACATGGGATTCACTTGGCAAACTACAGTGAGAAAACCCGTTAGACAACTGGAAACAAAACAAACAAAAAAGGGGGGGAGAAAGGAAAATAAAATTAATATAACAGGATGAGTGTGGAGGTACAAGATGGCATTGACATTCAAGGGAGGAGGGGACCGGAGCCTTTATTCGGCAAACAAGCGGCGGGGCTCTGCTGCTCGTGGATGATCCGTGGGGCGGAAAGGGCCACGGGGCAAAGAGTACCCGTGGGACACCAGGCAAGTGCTCGGTCAAGGACATAACTTATCTACATTCTGGAATAGTGTGGAAATTGACCAGTGTCCTTCACTTGTGGCGTTCCCAATGGTTTTTGATCATTTAGCCAACGAAGCAGAGTTTCAGGGTGATCGTGATCTGCTCATCTCATTATGCAAATTTAAACATTCTCAAGCGTCAACTAAATCTGTTCATTCTAGGTTTCCGAAATCATCACACTGTTCAGGAGCAGATTCCAAATCGGGGTCAAGAGGGAGGAGGGGTCAGCAAACTAAAAGGCAGAAAAGCACACAGCCTCTGATGCAGCAGGAGGTCCCATCGGGCGGTGTGGCTACGGCGACAAGGGGGCCACAGTGGGGGAGGGGGGCTTGGGACGGCAAAGGGGAGATGGATGAGCACACGGCATTGTTCTGGGAAGGAGCCTTCCACCCCCGAGTTCCCCATATCCCTTCCTCTCCCTCAGGACGACGGCAAGGTCATGGCTCAGGAGGCTGGCGCCCATTCAAGAAAAAGCCCTCAGCCTTGTCCCTCTCTCTGTCCCCAAGAGTGGCTGCTCAGGGTGTGCCTTTGGTTGATTTCAAGTTTCAGGTCCTGGCGGTGACGGCCAGTGGCGGGCGGGGAGGGGGGGCGGAGAAGGGTGGCCGCGGTGGCCGGGGGCCCAGCCGGTCACCTTCTCTGTGGACGCCCAGGCGCCCATGGTGGAGCCTGAGCTGACCGAGGTGGGCGAGCTGCACTCGCTCACGGACTGGCAGGTTTCCGAGGCTTCGGAGGAGGCCGAGCTGGACGAGTTCTGCCGGCAGGGAGGGACCACGAGCCACCAGAAGTAGCAGGAAACCGAAAGAGAAGATGGGGCGGGGGGAGGGCACGCACAGAGAGAGAGAGAGAGAGAGAGAGAGAGAGAGAGAGACATATACACAGAAGAGGGAAGGATGAGAGAAGCAGAGAGTTAGGGTTATTTTTTCCCCCCAAGACTGCACACACACACAGAGGCTTCCAAGCCCTCGAAAAGAAGCCGGAGACGTGGCAAGGCCCAGACCTGCCAGGCTGTCAGCCCCCCGCAGCCGGGAGCCCAATTTGGGTGTGTCTAGTCTGTGCAGGGCGCCGGTCAGGGGCGGGAACTCCCGGTGTTCCCCCGGGCATCTCTCCTCACGCCACAAGCCCAGGTCCCAGGGGGGGCCTGCCTCTGGCATCTCCCAGGTGCACAGGCCCCTTTATTAGCTGAGGACTGACACCCCCCCCCCCCGGTCGGGCTTTGGCTCCAACGTCTCCAACTCCCGGCCTCGCCCCTGGTCACATGCAGCCTCTGCGCCCATGAAGGGCAGTTTCCAGCCCCTCTGAAGCTGCATCTTCGCAGGACAGGTTTTTAGGTTTCTCTGCCTGGGAAATGATTCTGAGGTTTGGGACAGTGAAGCCCTGAGCTCAGCGCAATGTTTCCAGTGGCCATTCAGGGAGGGAGGAAGCATCTGGAGCGGGGCCATTACAGAAAGGAGGTCTGACTTGGGACAACATCCCTTCATGCCGATCTTTATTGAACCTCCAGTCTGGGGGTCACCCCCCGCCCCGCCCCGCCATCGGCCAGGGTCTGTGCTCCCAGGTCAGTCTCCTGACATTCAGTTCAGGCAGGGACTGGGCCAGGGGGCTCACCGATCCGTCTCAACTTTCTAGTCCTGTTCTGGCACGTGGCAGGTGCTTGGAATTACTGAATGGATGCGTGACAATGACCATCTCTTCCGTAGAAACTGGGTCCCCTGGGATAGTGCTTTGGGCACACCCAGGTATTTGCTCTAAATTTTGTTCACAGCTAACTGCAATCTCTGGCTCGTCCTTTCGTTTAAATAAGCCCAGGGCGCCTGGGTGGCTCAGGCGGTTGGGCGACTGCCTTCGGCTCAGGTCATGATCCTGGAGTCCCGGGATCGAGTCCCGCGTCGGGCTCCCTGCTCAGCGGGGGGTCTGCTTCTCCCTCTGACCCTCCCCCCTCTCATGTGCTCTCTCAAATAAATAAATAAAATCTTTAAAGTAAATAAATAAATAAATAAATAAATAAGCCCAACCCTACTGGGGTCTACTATTACTTCCCCCAAAGTGTTCCCACATCCCCTGTCAAGGAGGCCGGACTCATGTTTCTGTCCACTTCTTTCACTGCCAGAAAAAGAAAAGTTTCCGCCAACCATCTCCATCCGGGCTCTCCATCCTGCAAGCAGCGAGACTCCAAGAAGACACTCTGCCGCATGGGGCCCCGTGGAACCACAGCAAGGACAGGCTCCCTGGCGGGTGCCCTGGCAGCCCCTCAAGCTTGGGGTCTGGTGAACCGGTCCCGGATCCAAAGTTTGAGGGGTTCGGATCCAAGTAACGTTTCTGTCACTTCTCAGTGGGGGAACCTCGGGCTTAATCTAAACCTCAATTTCTTTCATCTTTAGGGATCAGTAATATTGAACGGAAGAAGACGAAATGAGACTTTGTATCCAATGGATGACGATAAGGCGAAAGCGTATGTGTATGTGTGCGTCTGTGTCCAGAGAAGCCGGTTATCTCTGTAATTTGCCAGGGCTGTTCATTTTGGTCCCTCCAATTCAAGTCTGTTCAACTTGAAAAAAAGCCCATAAACCAGCGCAGGGCTGTGGGTTCCTATTTCCTTTGACTTCTGTTCGTTTTTCCTAAAGATCCTCTCACCTTGATGGAATGAAGAGCTCTAGGATGAGACCCTCACCACAGACACAGCCCCACTCCTGGGCCTAAGGCACTAAGGTACGACTTGAAAAGAGCACAGGGTAGGAAAACGGGAGAATTCTTAACATCCTCCATCACTCGGCACTCACTTCGAGCCATGAGACTGAGGGGAGCAATGAAGGGGTCCTGCCGCTTAGAGATGTGTGTTCCCTTCCTCACGTCCTAAATAAATGCTCCGGCCTATGTGATCTGTACGATTTCCTTAAGCTTCCCCTTTACCTTACAACTATAAGCAGCCCTAATGCCTTTTTGTAAAACTAGAATTCTCTACTAAATGCTGCAGCATCCCTGAGCTTATTAAGACTACCCTAGAGCTGCCAGCCAAGCAGATCTTGGGCACCGGCTTTCAGATTTGAGTAAATCCCCACACGCCACCTTCTGCTTCCCTCAGCGTAGCCGGAGGCAGAAGCCTCGCTTCAGCCTGACCCCCACTCACGGTGCGACAGGAAGGCTGGAGCGCAAGGCCTCCCCCTCCGTAGAAAGGAGCGTCAGCACCCGATACCCTGTTAACGTGTCCGCTAACCACACACACAGAATTCGGCCGCGCAGAGGAACAGCCTTGGAAGAATCGCACGTCCCTGTTTTGCTTCCAACCATTCACACTGCTTTCAAGACACACAGGTGTGGTTTAGTGCGCACGCGGCGGCGACAGGCGGGGGGGCACCTGACAGACCAAGCCAGAGCACCCCCGCGAGGACAAGCACGTTAGAGCTTAAAGCCAAGGCTCTTGGCCCTCGATGTTTCTGTGTGAGGTCGAGTCTCCATCCCAGGAGCACAGAGTGAGTCTCCTGAGAGGGCTGGAAAATGCCAGAGGGCCCACCGAGCTGAGAGCCTCTGGGTTCAGCAATGTCAGGCAAGTCAGGCAAGTCGCCCTCTGGCTTAAATTCCCACAACACTGCAGCTGCTTCCTCTCCAGGAAGTGCCCCCCAAACACTCTTCCAAGGACGCCTTACGGCTGAGAAAGAACAGAAAGGGCTCTGGATCAGTCATCAGAAGCCCTTGTTCCGGGAGCCCCCCCCCCCCCGCCCCCTGCCCTGCAGGTCACATGGTAGCACAACGTGGGGAAGTCACATCTCTGAGCCCCCGTGTCCACAACCGAGTAGGCGTAAAAATACTCCCCGTGGCTGTCGGAAGGACGACAGGGACAGCATGTGGGGGGCGGGGGGGAGGCCCTAGGGTGGTGCCGGGTACACGGTAGATACTCAGGGACTGTGATGCAAATTGGGTACCTGTATAAACAAGGCAAGCACGTGACCTTCTGAGTCCACAGGCTCCAGGACCAAAGGCTGTGGGCAGCCCGAGAGAGCGCAGAGGGCTCCCCAGCAGATGGCGCGGGCCGCTTACAAAGGGGGAAGCCGGGCCCCTGCCGCTAGGGGACAGGGACGGGGGCTGGGGGAGAGGGAACCGACAGGGCAGCAGGGGGAGGGCGTCCCAGTGCCCCCGCCAGCCCCTGCCCCTGCTGCAACCGCTGGCCTGGGCTGCGCTGGGTCTAGCGCCGCCGCCTAAGCAGCGGCGGTTGGAAGAGTCCCCATCGTCCCTCGTCCCGGGAGCAGAAGGCCAACCGAACCCATCTGCAAGGGCTCTCAGGATCCACTCTCATTCTCGCGCCAGCTGCGACAGGGAACCGGGCAGTGCCCCGGAAGGCTTCCCAGAATCTCCACCGCTCAGAGGGAAGCAGAGAGGGCGGGAGGGGAGGGGCCGCCCTTGCACCAATGTCGTTCCTTAAGCACCACGCTGAGCCGGACACTGACAGGGGCGCCAGAGGGTGGTCCGTCTCCTTGCGTAAGAAAACTCCCCGACCCAACGGGGTGACGCGACCATCACCGCCATGGAGACAGGCTTCAACCCCAACTTAGAGTTCTCGCCCTTTGGGGAAACAACTCATCGAAAGGTGACAGCTTAGACCAGAGGTCTCTCGTGGGAAGAGGACAGGGCTCTGCTAGAGCCGCCGTCCTTCCCTGGTGGCAGCCACGGGCAGGGGCCCGGGCACTAGACGCCACAGCCGCTTCTGGAGCCCGGGGCCCCCTTACCTGGTTGGGGGCCTCTGGCGGCATGGGGGACGGCGACTTAGACTGGAAGGCGTCCTGGGAAATGAATCCTGAGTCGTGGGAGGACACGCTGGACAGGCGGACGGGCGCCTGCTGGGCCAAGTTGGAGCTGCGGTAACGGTAGTGGGAGCTCGGGGAGTGGGAGTGGGAGCCGCTGGAGCGCGAGTCGCTGCTATTCACACTGTTCAGGCTGCTGTGGGGGCAAGCAGAGGGAGCAGGCGTGGGAGGGGAGGAGGAAGGAGCGATGGGAAAAACGGGGGGGGGAGGGGGGAGAACATAATGCAGTCAGCCCCCTGCCACAGAAAAGCGGGGCAAACGGTAAGGCATGGTTTCAAAGCCAGCAGATGATTCAGCTAGCAAACAAAAGCTTCTTCACGTGAGCAGGGGAGAGAAAACTAGAGTTATCATAAACCAAGAGTCTGCCGGGACTCACTTCTCTGATGGTGCCACGAGGTGACCTTAGCATGGAGGCCCATGACTCTGAAGAGTCCAGTGCTACCCGATTCTGCCACGTCATCTACCACCAAAGCTACAGACCTAATGTCTGCGGCAGGAAAAGATGGGGCTAATCGTCCCTGCTCAGCAGCTCGCAGAATCCCATGACCCTGTAGCAAAAACCATGAGGCTGCAGCACCACCCGGTTAGAATATGCGAGGGTCTCCCTTAGATGGACCATCTGGGGCCAGGAAACCAAGGTCAACCCAGACAACCGACGCCTTGGAAGTGCAGGTGCCAAGGGACTCCTCGAGGTGACTCCATCCTACACGAACCTGGCTCAAGACCATCATAAAGAACATCAGCAAATCCACTCAGTGTGTCCATGTCACCGTGCCGTACCTCTTATTAACAAAGGTGATGCTTTAATGAATGGCTTTACCCTGGCCACAAGAATCTGTGACAGTATCTGCGGGCTGGGTGTGACCGGCACACCTGGAGAGAGGCGGGCAGCTTTCGACACCACCAGGGAGTCAGTGCTAAGCTGTTTGCTTCCGAGATGAACAGTCAACAGGATGTCGAGAAGTGATACACTCCCTGGAGGTGTTGTCTGCTTCCATTTCCACCTCTAACGAATAACGCTCTGCACGGTAATTACTCAAATTATGAAAACCAGAAACCTGAACAGAGTTCTGTGGTCCCAACCGAGATATAAAGTACAGTCGTAGAAGTATCAGAAGGGATAGAACAAACAACCCAGCCCAGGATTAGAAAGTTTGCGGTTTCTGCTTCTGGCAAGAGTCTTGTCAAATTTCGCCAACACTGACAGCCAATGTGGTCAAGGCCGTGTGACTGCCCCAGGCTAGAATCACTTGGTGTGGACGCTCCGACAGATACAGGGGAGCGTGCCAGAGGAAATGACTGCGGCTGGGGATGATCATCATAATTTTTGCTTCCCCCCTCCCCCCCCCAGCCTGCCAATCAGCCAGAAGAGGGCATCTGCGCTCCACCAAGTTCATAGCCGATGCCGTCAGTGCTACGGGATTTTCGACTGAAGCTCACACTCTAAGAGAGACAAGATACTCATGCAGCTTCGTTTTATACCAGTGAGATGGTTTTCTTGGTTACCAAACTGAAAACCCAGTAGATTTGTCAAAGACACACACACACACACACACATACAGCCTACAAAAGAGGACACTAAATCAACCAACATTTTTAGGTTCCGGAATGTCAGGATGTAGTGTCTTCAGTCTGAAATCACTGTTCAGTGTTCACTAGACACGCTCAAATATGAAAGGACACACACACAAGTGTGTACAGAGACACAACCGGACACAGATTTGGCAGATCCAACCTGCTCTTTACTCTCAACACTCATTCACAAGAAGGGGAAGGTCATTTGGCTTCGGAAAGTCCAAGAAAAAGATCAGTCGGTCGAGGACACCAAGAAGGATCAGTGATGCATGGTGAACCTTCCATCCTTCAAGAAGAGGACAGTAAACTCTGCAGTCAGCAAGCCAAGAACGGTCAAACAGAAAACTGCTAGGAAACAATTCTGCAGATGGCAGAACTATTCTAGATGCTTCTCGAGTGTGTCAGGAGGAGCAGGGTCCAGCTTGACTTACCTGCAGACGCTGGACTTGCGGGACATGGTCGTGCTGGGGGAAGAGGGTGGCGTCTGGTACGACCAACTGTAATCAGAGCCTTTCAAGTCCAAAATCACCTAAGGGGACAGAGCCAAGTGGGTAATCAAGGAGCTGAGCAGGGAAACGTTATCCATCAAATCTTTACCAGTAACATCAAAATTCTGCCATCATCCAGAGGTATAATGTAAAAACTATTGTTCAGGTCTTTTTTTAAATTAAAGAACCATACTACCAATCCATCAATGTCCTCATCCTTTTTCTGACACAAGCAAAAATATAAAAAAAATTGCAAGGGGAGGGAGGGGACCATGAATATCAGTCTAGAGAGAGAGAGAGAGAGAGAGAAAGAGAGATTGATTTACAGTTACAGATGAACAATTTACAAGAGTCATTTATAATCCAGGCTAGAATTTATAGGACTTTTGTCTTCGAGAACTATAGGTTCAATCACGGTTTCAGGATTGGGTGATCTTGCATTTTAGCTGCTTGATATTTGGTGATCACTTGTGCCCTATCTGACCACAACTTGATATTTGAAAACCTGGCAGAATCAGGAGCAAAAGGCGATTCTTTCGCAGTTACTTCTGCATCTGGCTCCCCCGCCTGACAAGTAAGTACATGAATGTGAGGTCTACCTTTCATTCTTACAGTAGATGCTCAATAAATGTCTATTTATTGAGTCAATGCACGCCGGCTGTGTTTTAACAAAAGCGATTTCATAGAACGAAAAATATACACTCTTGTGTTTGTCTTCGGAGTTGGTTCTCCAGGGAGGCAGTAAGAATTTTGTACAAAGGGCAAAAGCCAGCACGTGATTCGTCAGCTGTTCCCACCTGATATAATGTTACTGTCATGTGAACTAAATGAATAAGCATGAAAAATGTCATCTTTTTCATAAGAGAGAGCCTCACGCATTAATTAATTAGAATGGGAGAAATTCAGTGAGACTGGTTCACAAGGATGACCAAGATCACGGTCATGTTCCTATACGAGTTTATTTCTAGAAGACAGATAAACACAATGGTTAAGACCACGGACTCTTGACTACTTGGTTCAAATCCCAGTTCTGCCACTAATTAGCTAGGTGAACGTGGCTAAGTGACTTTATCTCTCCGTGCCTCACTGTCCTGCTCTATAAAATGGGAATAACAGTGAAGATTAGCTGAGGAAGGCTATGCAAAGAGCCTAGAACACGACCTGGCCCACAACAGGTGCTCTATAATGGCTCGCAGAGATGACGACTATGTATCACCATGTGAAACACCAACAGGATTTTAAATGGGATAATGCCTCAAGGAACCCTCAAGACCTTGAACCTTTAGGTCTTTGGTTTGCTCTCTTGAGTGCTCAACCCACGCCTCCTACCTGTTCACTTGAGGACGGCAGTTTGTGAGGGTCCATGGTCAGGCTTTTCAGATCTTCTGATATGGTCTGAAGATGAGTTATTTCCCCTAGCATTGAGATTTCTTCTTCCTGAAGGACAGTAATGCACAGCATGTTGTCATCATGAGTGATTCACTTCCTTGTCTTGGTCCAACTGTTTCTCTGTCTGACCCTTTCAGCGTTTCAGAAAAGGCGCCCGAGACTGGTACATCTGTGCTGAAGGCGCTACCGCCTCCCCTCTCTCTTGGGAAACACCAAGGGAAAAAGGACTCTGCCATAATTATGGAGTGACTGCGCCCCCCAGACATGGTGAGCAAGTCAAAGCAAACACGTGGCCTTCCTTGCAGTGCTGGGGGGGGGGGGGGGGCTAGCACACCTGCTCAGATGGTCCGCCTGCGTATTCCCACGGGATCCTGCAGCACAGCCCCTCCACGGGCTGAGGCCCTGCTCTGAAGTCACTCCACTTCAGTGGCTGACCCGAGTGGGAGTGATTTGGGTCCGGATCGGATAACGGATCTCTGTGACAGCCCACGTGTGCGCAGTAGCGTTAACTCTCCCCCTTCTCTCTTGTGTTTTCCACCAACTTAATAAACGGCAAGTGAGACAGGAGCAGGAGACTACGGAAGGGAGTAATCCGCTCCACTGAAGTGCCAAGCTGGGACTGCAGGCCTGGGCAAGAATGAGCCACGGACAAGTTCTATGCTCAGAGGCTGACTCCTATTTGGGCATTTTGCTAGGGCTGAGGGAAATGAGCTGGTGTCTTACCAGCTTCAAGAATGCTGACAGCAGAAGTCCTCAATTATCGCATGGAAATGATTTACTTTAAAAATTAAGTCTGCACTGATTCATTGAGGATCTTCCCATATTAATTTCACAGTCACTCACTGGTGTTGAAGTCGGCCACCGAGTCTCAAAACCACCCGAAGGCCTTGTTTAAAACCCAGATGACTGGGTCCCCACCCCAGAGGTTTGGATTCAGGAGGGTCTGGGTTGGGCTCAAGAAGCTGCATTTTTTTTTAAGATTTTATTTATTTATTTGACAGAGAGAGATACAGCAAGAAAGGAACACAGCAGGGGGAGGGTCAGAGGGAGAAGCAGGCTTCCTGCCGAGCAGGGAGCCCGATGCGGGGCTCGATCCCAGGACCCCGGGACCATGACCTGAGCTGAAGGCAGACGCTTAATGACTGAGCCACCCAGGCGCCCCAAGAAGCTGCATTTCTAACCGGTTCCTAGGGGATGCTGCTGGCCTGGGGCCCACCACACCTTAAGAACCACCCTGCAAGGCCTTCTTGACTTGGGGAGAAAGAGTAAGTGAATGACCGGTGCTAAGAACCATGAACAAGGAACGGCGACCCAGAGAGCGTCACCAGCCTACGGAAGCACTTCCGCCATCACGATCCCTGACACGCAGCAAATTCCCCGGGACTCAAGGACAGGTGGATGGATAAAAGAAAATCTCCTCCAAACTGGCAGCTGAAGCCTTCCAGAGCTTTCCACTAACTTACAATCACTGGCCGCAGCATAGCAATGAAGGTGCAGAATCGGCCGCGCTCCTCAATCAAAGCCTTCCGGACTGCCTGCTTTTCTGTTTCTTCCAGCAGGAGATACTTGTCGTTGACATCCTGGAGAGCACTGTCCAACTGAGGCTGGATATCGCCTCTCCCTGGAAACAAAACAAAGGCCCGAGCGTGGCTCGCTGAAACACCAGCCCTAAAATAAATGCCCTTCCTCCCTCGAGTCCTGGCCGGAGTGGACATCACCTCTTTCCCGGACTCAAAACAACTATTTAAGGATACTCAGGATGTAAGGTCACAGTTTTCCGAGGACTGGCCATTTCCGGTTGTTTCCAATGCCCGGAGGGCACCTTTATCCTCCCGACGAGGAAGACTTCCTGGGTGACCCCTCCTGACTGGCCTTCTTGCCTTGTGCAACCCCACAGAGACTTCTGCCAACAAAACCCCAGATGTGGCAGCCAGACAGTATTCTTTCTTTTTAGAACATTCCGGAGAGCCTAAGGGATGAACAAGGTGAGGGCCTGTGGTTGTTTCCCAAAATGGGTACATGCTGGTTTGTCGGGTCAGCCGCAATCAAAGAGCCTGTGTTCGGGCAGAAGCTTCTGTCCCTGAAGACAAAGATGGCAAGTCTCCGCTCTCCTGTCTCGGGGAGGCCCCTGAGAATCCCTGGCAGTCAGTGTAACTCCCCAGTGGAGAGTCCTGAATGTTCCTCTTATAAAACAAGCCCAGGAACAAAAAGACCTACAGTCAGGTCTCTGCTGGTGAAAACCTAAAGGTAGAGTCAGTGCTGAGCCTGCCCCGTGTGAGGTAATCCCCGGCCATGTCCACAGACCCAGTGACGATGAGGCAACCATTTCTAGGGTTTAAGACAGAGTGTTAACCGTTTATTTATTTATTTTTTTGGAGTGGTAACCTTTTATAAACTCGAACTTTCTAAAGTCAGCAAACTATCTCCATAAATAAAGTTTTATTCGCACACAGCCACGCCCACGCGTTCTTACACCGCTATACCTGCTCTTCCTGCAAGAGCAGAGTGGAATCGTAACACACACCGTATGGCCCCTAGACTAAGAATATTTACGCTCTGCTTCTTCAGAGAAAAGGTCTGCTACGCTAGAAGATGAACACAGGCACTGTGTCAGAAGGAGAGGCGACTGCAGACCTGATGTGTAGGTGCGGACAAGGGGGTGACCACCCGAGAGCCCAGCTCAAAGGCTTCTGTGCTCATGTCCCCACGCAGGGGCTTTGCCTATCACCTGAACAGAGAAAACATTTCTAAACCCCTTCAGGGCAGGGCCTTGGAACTCTCCCCGCCCAGCCCCTACCCATGACAGTGCCATGTGTGTATACAGCAGGCGCTCAATAAGCGGTCATTTTAACCACAGAATGTTAGAGACGGAGGGGGCCTTCAGGGTTGTCCAACCTGCTTCTGTTTCGGTTAGAAGCAGAGGCCTCGAGAAGGTGAGCGGCTTGTCCAACGTCATTCAGGAAAAGCTGGAGAGCCAGGACAGAGCCCACGCGGCCTGACCCCCCGGAGGCTGGACTCCTCCTCCTCTGCCCCACGGCCTCAGCCGCACGAGGGAACCCCACTCGCCTCCTGGCAAGGGGCCTGAGCAGTCACCGTCTGCCCCTCTTTAAAAAGATGTAGAGAACGTTAAATGCAATGTGCTATTTGGTCTGAAGAAGGAACGGCTCAGGGGAAATTGCCTCGAAAGTAGGAATATGTTCCATGTTTTCTCTCATAAGCAGATGAGAAAGCTTAATTTGGAGCAAGAGGTGGTCAGGCTTCAAGAACATCCCAACAGAAAAGGTCTCTGGATTTTATTAAGGAAAAGTCACTTCCTGGGCGGGGATGAGGTTGTAGGTGAGCACGCACAGGGAAAATCCTACGTAGTCAAAAGTCACCCTTCAAAAAGCCTTGGACGGCGGGTAAAGCACAGTGAACACAGGATGAGCAACTCCCGCGAGGCAAGGGAGCACAAACACATGATGGCTACAACAGGCAGGAGCGAATTCCATGCAGGGGTTTGATCCAACAATTCCCTACGGGAGAGCTTGCCTATGTCCAAGCTGACTGCCTACCCCTCAGGATAATTCTAGCACCTCCTACAGGTTCCCCACCACTGCCTCTGTGTCTCCCCAAGGATGCGGGGCGTCATCCCCACACGGGAACCTGGCCCCAGACCCCAGGTTCCACGCATCTGCAGCAGCAGGGGACCCAAGAGAGCATGCGCCCCTTCTCACCAGGGACTGGCCAGGGAGGGGACAGGTGCTCCCCACCGAGGACACCCACTGTCTGCGGGCACACGCTCTAGGAGGGAAGGCTGGGGTGTCATCGGCCCTATGAGAAATGGGGGCTTTCTCTTCCACTCTTAAATTACTGATTTGTGCAGCTGAATCCACAGACACCGAAGTTGGACCTGGCACAAGCCTCCGGTAGTCAAGCCCTGGGACGCCTTCTCAATATTCTCTGCTGTTCTGCAGCCCACAAAACCGCCAGGCCCCTCTCCGGGGCTGATCTAAGGCCTCTTTAAGTCTTTCCATCCTTCTATGATGTTCTAACAAAACGTGGAGGGCCCCAGGCATCAGAATGTTCTCAGTTGCAGCGGACGAGGGTGGAGGGGAGTCGGGAAGATAGATTAAAACCCACAGTGCTTGACCAAGTCCACCGGGATGTGCTTCGATTACGGGAGCAATTTCTCCTCACATCAGCCTATAAGAAATTAGGAAAATGTGGCTCTTCCCTTCCTTTCACAGGGTATAAAGCACATTTCTATCTGCAATTAATTAACACTGACTTTTAAGCATATACCTCCATAGGAATGCAAAGTGACAGGGACCCAGGTCATCTAATCTGGTAAATATAAATTTTAATTATTCTATAATTACAGCAAAGTTATCTTAAATATGTATTATAATTAAAAGACTTTCAAATTGTAGTATTCTAAAATCAGTATAATCTGTAAAGACTGCTACAATTATAGGCAGTGAGTACATTTCCATTCAGATACGTCATAACCTAGAAACACAATGTGTATTTCTTCAATTCACCAACACAACATATAATTATATTTATTAAAAAACCGTGCAAGAAATTATTCCATGCCCTAGTTGGCTGCACTGGTTTTAAGACACAATCCAGAGCTGTATGGGTGCTGAGCCAACATACAAAAGCCCGTTCTCATGGCTCCTGCCGGCAACGTTCAGGGAGCCCGGGCCAACTGGCCCCGCGCAGCCAGTCCCTCCAGCTCCCATTGGGCTGGACTCCATCCTCTCGGCTCACCTCTGCTATGGCCACCCTCCCTGGGTCACCTCCATCTCTAGTCTGGACAGCTACAATGTCCCCTAATTTGTCACCTCCTATGCCCGTCCAGGGCAGCGCCAGATTACTTGCAAAATGCAAAGTACTGCTTCATTTCAATAGCTCCCGGTGCTTTCAAGAAAAGTCCAATGTCTTCAACACCGCCTGCCCGGCAAGGCATGCCCAGTCAGCCCATCCAGTCACTGGCAGCCTCTTAGGAGCCTTCTCAGGCTACACTCTCCCTTCCCTCCTCCCCTCACCTCACAGGCCCTTCTCCGGGGCCTGGGGTCCGGGGTCTGGCTCCGTCCCATCCTCATACATGCTCTCCTCCTCGCACCCACCTAAGCGCCTGTTCACCTGGCAACTCTCCAGCCTTCATGAACATCCTTTTTGAACTCTCTCACCCGATTGGTTTTCTTACTTGATCTCAGAAGTCCTACACGGATCCCACAGGACTCTCCTCCCAGTATAAATTTCCTCTTTATTTTTTGAGGTCTTCGATTGATGCCAGTCTGCCCTACTGATTGGGAACCCCACGGAGGTTTCCGTTCAGTGCTGTACCTTCTTGCCCAGCACACGTGCCTGAAGACAGGCACCCAGATATCTGCCAGTGAATGAGGCACTGATAGAAAAACTTGGCCTGAGATTGCTCAGTGGCCTTGACCATCCTGCCCTTAAAGGGCCTAACGCTATAAAACTCACCAATCCCAGGACAGCCAAGCAGCCACAGCAGGCCTTCCAGACAAAATTACTGAGCAAAGAGTCGCTTACGACCTTTTCCCTAAAACCCAAGTCACCTTAGTCTTGAGAATTTCTTTCCCCCACCGCCAGTTTCCAGGCCTTGGTTGTATTCATGCTGGAGAATTCTAACGAACAATAGCCAGGAGTCCTTTACTCCCCCAGAAGTCATAGGATGGTTCTCTTTACAGAAAATGCTACTGGGACAAAGTACCGATAATGGGCACATCATGGGCCAAAGCAGCATCCCTAAAGGAGAAAGGATTTCATTTTTTATTCTAATTAAGTAGGGAGAGTTTATAAAGCTGTCTGGAATGATAGGAAGATGCTGTATCTTCCAAACATTTTACATTTTATTTTCCTTAATCTTTACATCAATGTTCAAGGCAGGAATTAATACCCCCCATTGACAGAGGGGAAAACTGAGACCAAGGGAGGCAAAGTGGCTTGCACAGAGCCACCGAGCTAGGAATGGGCACGGCTAGACTCCACCCGGAGGTCTTTCTTGTTCAGAAGCCCATGCTCTCTACTTCATGCTCACAGCAAGCGTAAACCCTGCACACAAGCTGCCAGGAGCTACGTGCTGTGTGTCCTCGACAGCCCAAAGGAAAAAGCCAGTCAACTGTGATGAGCATGATCCGGAACCTCCCAGCCACTCACACACACACTGTAGCCCACACCTGAGCCCAGGGGCTGAACCAAGCTAGACACATTCTCAGGCAAAGGGCTTCCTGACAGGGAAGAACCAGCGCAGGACACACAGGGTCAAGACCACTGTCAGGAAAATACCCGAAGTCATCTCCTTCTCCTGAGAAAGAAGTACAGGGAAACCAGCAGAATCCCACAAGGTGACTCCCACCTGCCCCTGACACACACACACACACAACAGCACTTCATCGGAGGCACCCACTTGTTCACATTGCTCTAGCTCACAAATCATCTGGGACGGAAATACTGAAATTTGGGATACAAATACGGAAATGGACGTGCAAGGTGAGGCTGGGGGTGGGAACTAGAATGGTAATTCCCCTTTCCCATCAAAAGGCGGCTGTCCTTGTCATCTGGCTATAAATCTTCTGCTCTGCTATCCTGTAGCAGTTTTTGAGTGATTGCCCAAAGGGAAAACCACCGGAAATCAAAAGACTGATAGATTTGATCAGACCAGATTGAAGGCTTTTTGACTTAGCATTTTCAAACTCAATTTCTGTTATTCTTTCGCTAGGCTGTGCCCTCCATGCCCCCCCATCTGTGAGATGTAAATGACCGTCCCTAGCTCGCACGGTGGTCTGGAGACCACAGGAGGTCACCCACAGGAGGCAGTCAGCCCAGCGCCCGTGTGTGGTGATCACTCTGTCCGATGCCATCAGCATCTCTGAAGCCATCCTCCCCGCACTGGGCGCCTCGGCAGGGGACAGTGTGCGGGGCACACGGGTTGTTTTAAAGGAGCTTTCGGTTCCATGTCCTCTGTGCTGTGCAGAAATGCATAACATCCCATCATCCATCGGGATGAATCCGTCAGGATTCGCTGGCCCCTGAGCAATCAGCTGTTTAATCGAAGCAAAGACAGGCTCAGAGGACAACTAGGAAATGTCCCCTGCCAACCCGTGGCTCAGCACCCATGGTGTCTCAGGATCCTCGGTCATTGAAAGGAGTCCGCCTCCATGGTCAAGGATGCGCTCTCCCATCCATCACCTGCTTGCCTGAAATTTGCCTCCCTTCAACTCCTCTTTCTCACATTTCCCCTAAAAAGCTCTTGAACCCACCTGCCTCTCTCCGTCCCTGGGGCCACTTCCCCGAGCCCTGGCCACGGTCATGCCCCGCCTGGACAGCAACAGTCACCTGGTCGTGGGCATCCAGCTGGGTCACTACCTAATCCAAATGCACATGGTCACAGAAGAATTTGCTAGAAGCCAAGGAGCCTACGAGGCCTTCACTTCTCCGAAAGTCACGTCTTGAACGTGGTAGAAAGGCTGTGAGCGGTCAGCCAGCTCAGCCGTGCCTAGGCCTGCAGCTGAAGGAAGATGCAAGACCACTCCCATCCACGGAAGGTCTCAATATACAGCTCGTCCTTCCATCTTCCCTCGGCACGGGGAGAACGTGAGCCCAGCATCTAGCCCCCGACAGGACGCCTAGCAGGTACCACTCCATAGTAACTGAATCGAACGCCGACGAAACCCACCTCCAGCTTCCAGCCGCGCTGCTGTTGTGCAAGCCTGCCCCCGGAACGCACACTCCTCTCTTCTCCCACCCGCCCCCTTCTCTACAGGCACTCTTGATTCAACCTTCAGGAGTCTGCTGGAGTGTTGCCTCCTCCTGGAAACCTTTGGCTCCCCCGAGCAAAATCCAGCCCCTGCCTCCTCCGTAAGCACCAGCATTTTCTTCATAATGAACTGTATTGATGTTGCCATGTCACAGGGTTGTCGTAAGACATTAGGGTGTTGTCTTAGAACAGAACACAAATATCCATACATCTGGTCTTTGCCCCAGTTCCTGGCACAGAACTTCCCCAAAGCCTCAGAATTTCCAGAATGGCAGGAGTGTCTCTGTCGTGCTAATGAGGTGACAGGGAGGGTAGGGGGCTAGATAGACAGCTGCAGCATGGGAGATGCTGGCCAGGAAAACCAACCAGAGGATTAGAGGCTTGAACTTTCAGGCCCCACCCCTGACCTCCAGGGAGGGGAGAGGGAGTGGGCTTTCAGTCACCAATGGCGGATGCCTACTCAATCGGACCTCTGTAATGAAGCCGGGGTAAAAACATGAACGGCCGGTTTCAGGAGGAATTCCTGACCGGGGAATATACCGACGTGTTGGGGGGGTGGTAACCCCAGGGAGGCCCGGCCGCCCTGCACGCACCCCACCACCACCCTGTGCATCTCTTCACCGGGGGGGTTCATCTGTATCCTTGAGAACAAACCAGCAATCCTAAGTACAGTGCTTCCCTGAGTTCTGGGAGCTGTTTTAACGAATTAGCAACCCTGAGGGGAGTCCATAGGAAACCCTGACTTCGAGGTTGGGAAGGCCAAAGTGTGGGCAGCCTGGGGACCCCCACTTGTGGCTAGTGACTGAGGTGGGGGCGGTCTTGTGGGACTGGGCCCTTAGCCTCTGGGACCCATGCCAACTCTGGGTAGTTAGTGTCAAAACTGGGTCTGGTCGTAGGTGTCAGACAACTGACGTTAGAACATAAATGCCGGGGCGCCTGGGTGGCTCAGTTGTTAAGCGTCTGCCTTCGGCTCCGGTCATGATCCCAGGGTCCTGGGATCGAGCCCCGCATCGGGCTCCCTGCTCAGCGGGAAGCCTGCTTCTCCCTCTCCCACTCCCCCTGCTTGTGCTCTCTCTCTCACGATGTCTCTCTCTGTCAAATAAATAAATAAAATCTTTAAAAAAAAAAAGAACATAAATGCCTTTGCCACCCTGGGGACAGCTTGGGGGCAGAGGCCACTTCTGCTTCCTTAGCTGCACACGGGGGCTATCGGGCGTGGGGGGCACTCATACCTAGCTCCCTCAATGGCTTGCTGCACGGCGCGCATCCGCAGTCCTCCCGCAGGATGTTTATGAATGACAGAGACTGCACCAGCTGGGAACTAATTAGCCCGTGAAAACCGGGGATGGCTTGCAGCTCTAGCGAGGCAGACCTGCCACCCTCACCCCCCCGAATCACCGCACCAGCCACTGAGGAGGTGAAAACTACACTGTGTAAGAAATCAGTATTGCAAGCAAGCTGTTCTTTGATTTCTTGGCCTTTCCACTGGGCTCCTGTTGTATCCCCTCCAGGCCACTGTAAATACCTCTCCCTTGGCTCCTAAAGGCAGCCACAGGGAAGCCAGGTGTTCCAGCCCATGACAACAGCCTCACTGTGTTAAGGGACAGTTCAGCATTTCAGCTCCTGGGGTCAGCCAACCAGAGTCGCAGGCGAGGCCCCTGGTGAGCTGTGTGGGGGTGAGGCTTTCCCAGAGACCAGCTCTGCAAAGGAAGGGGGTTGGCAGCTCTGGGCCCCCGGGGGGTTGGGGGGGCGGTCTGCGTGGCCTGTTTTTACCTATAATTCTCAGCTGTGAAATACGGCCAAAGAATCCCCCTGCCTCTGAGGACCACCGGCTTTCTTCTCCAATGTGACAGCCCTTTGCGGGAGTTTCTCCGGGTTCAATTCCAACATCTCTACTGATTTCAGGCAGGGACAGCCTTCTGGAATGCCGCACCAGTATAAAAAGGAAAATTCGCCACTCCTGCTTCCACCAAGGTGGAAGGATCGGGCTGTCCCCTGGCTGTGCTTTTCCCCACCGGCCCGCTAGCCCAGGGCTTGGCCTCCAAGGGCTGGCTGTGTCACCCACCGGCTGGCTGTGCCTCTCGTTCTGCCGGCGGCTCTGCCCGGTGCTTCCGAGGGCCATGACATCCGTCACGCCGTGGCTCCCTAGTGCTGACCCATTATTACAAAGTCCTTCGCTGTCCATGTCGCACAGGTCTTCCCATTAAGGCTGGTACCCATTCTATCACTTCCCGCATAATTAAATGTGCGTGCTCCTGGAATGCCTTCCCCAAGACTGGAGCAAAGCTGTGACTCAACAGCCTTTTGGATCCAGTTACAGCGGGATCCAGTTACAGCTGGATCCAAATCCCCAGACACATCGCAAGGCTGCTCGTGGCCAAACCACCTCCGAAGGCTGAAGCCATCACCTGCTCCCAATTTCAGAAGGAACTGTTCCAGCTTCAGTTTCCACAGAGCAATCATCTGTTCGGGCCCAAAGCACACTTTTACCATCTGCACTGGTGTGAGTGCAGATGGGGGAAGCAGCTGGACCATGGGCCAGCCCCTCACCACCTATGGCAGGATTTAGGAAGGACGGGGGCTGGGTTGTTGCTCTGCAGACAGCCGACACGTGTTAGTGAGGTGGTGACCGCAGAGAGTAGTCAGAGATTTCCAGGGCCAGGTCTTGGAACCTAGACAGCCAGAAGCAACTGGGGGGGTGGGGGGGTCCCTCTGGGCTCCATCCCGACTCCAGTGGCCCAGGAGGTCCTAAGGGGCTGGCAATTCCTGACGACTCTCAGAGGCACACCCAGGACACAGGTGGTGGACAGCCGTGTGGGGCCCCTCGTGCCAGCCACGCCAGCTTCTGAGCAGCCACTTGTCCCTCAGGCTCAGCAGCAGGAACAGAGCAAAGAGGTCTTCTTTTTGAAGAAAGCCGGGCAAGAAAGCCAGGTGACCCACTAACAGCTCAGACTGTAGATGTTTAGGTGGGAACTCCCTCTGAGGAAGAGGGCTCCTAGAACTATCCCTCTTCCAGAACCAAAGGCAGGGGTGCCTGGAAGAGACCCAGACACGTCGTTTTTACCACAGAGGCAGGGAGAACGATCCACACTGACTGTAGGTCTGAGGGGCATTCCGACAGTGGTTTCTGCTGGCTTTCTAAGTATAGAAGAAACACGCGCGGGGACGTGGGCATACACCTGCTGTGGCCGTGGGACGCATAAACCACACTCATGCTGGAAGGCACTCAGCACTGATGGCGGAGAAGTTTAGTCCACTTTGGAGTCTGAGCACAAATGAGGCCCAGGCATGGAACCCTCTGGAGGCAGATCGGGGTAGCCAGGGAGCTGAGGCCGAGCAAGGGGAGGGATCCCTGTGGATCTCCTATGGGTCCAGTCCACCTGTGGGGAGACTGGCAGCCTCCAGAAAAGCTGACTCAGGGTAGCACATACCCTTGCCCTCAGAGTGCCCCCTCGCTCCATGGTCACCTTTGACCAGGGTTCCGGTGCTCCCGTCTAAATGGTGACAGCCATGTGTGGGCATACACTGTCCCCTCTACCTTGAACATCCCTCGCCCTATTTTCCACCAGCTGATCCCTTTCCATCTTGCTCACTATCACCTCCCTGCCTCCAGGCTGAGCTGAGTTGCTTCTTTGCCCACTGCTATACCTTTTGCTCATACTCCTCACAGCGCTGAGCACACCAGACTAAACTAGCTGGCTTATTTCCACTAGAGTCTCAGTTCCTCGAGGGGGCAGGATATCCCTGCAGAATACATTTTGAGTTGTAAATTCCTTCCCTCATGGAGGCCCCCAGCCAAGCTTATGAAGGAACCCAGGGTTCAAGGTAAATACTTCTAAGTAGACCAAAGGAGAGTTTCATTTATATATTT
Organism: Mirounga angustirostris; assembly: GCF_029215605.1. NCBI lineage: Eukaryota > Metazoa > Chordata > Mammalia > Carnivora > Phocidae > Mirounga > Mirounga angustirostris. The sequence continues at coordinate 16,069,073 of NW_026991712.1, read as the reverse complement.
TTTTCTCTTGTTGAACCAGAATATTTTAACTAGTGTGAAACTGTGTTAAAATGTAGATGTCCAGGTTCAAAAAGGATTTAAACCTTGTAAAAAAAAAAAAAAAAATTTTATGAGGGCTTCAGGCCATACTGCTCTCTTATGTTTTTATGCCCAAGTTCACTGCTATGATTACATGTCACTGTGGCTTAGCCTTGTGGACCCTGCGAGAGAAAGAAACAGAGGGAGCTGTGGCGATTTCTCCTGAGATGAGCAGAGGTTAAGCTACGGAGCCAAAGGGCTGTGTGGTTTCCTTCCTCATCCCCAACCCTACTGCCCATCATTCAAAACGAATAAAATGCCCAGTTTACTCCACAGACGGACTCAGGCCAGGCTCTTAGCGAAGGTTCTAGTAAAACTCTGTGTCATCGTAAGGACACCTATTGTACAGTTCCTTTTATATGAAATGTCCAGAAGAGGCAAATCCACAGAGACAGAAAGCAGATGAGTGGGTGTCCGGGGCTGGGGGCAGGGAGAATGGGGACTGGCTGCTCAAAAGGCAGGGGGTGTCTTTTCGGGGTGGTGCCAATGTTATGGAATCAGTGGCGATGGTCACACAACACAGTGAATGTACTACAAGCCACGGACACGTACGCTTTAAAATGGTGAATTTTAGGTTATATAAATGTGATCGTAATAATATGCAAAAAAAAATTTTAAAAAGGGGGGGCTATCTTACCTTCCTCCCAAAAGTACACTAAATTTTGTTCAGAGTGTTTCACATTCACAACATTGAGGACTAGAGAAGATCATTGCTTATGAAGTTGGGGAACGACTAGGCCAACGTCACCATGAGGGGAAGCAGAGACAGAGCTGGGTCCTACACGAACGACAGCAGACCATCTCGGCCCCCCACCTATCACAGGAGACCCGGGCCACCTGGGTGTTTGTTGGAGAGGACAGATTGCAATTCAAAAACCTCTCTGGAGCTGTTCGATAAAAATGGTCTCAGAGGACACTCAGCACACTCAAGGCAAGAGAAACCACACGGACGCCTCAGACAGACCTTCCCGAGACAGAGGGTATAGCCACGAGACTCCAAAAGCAAATCACCCAGAGAATGAAGTTCAACATTCAGTCAAGAAGAATCACTGGGATTACTGAATTTGAAGATCTGATACCTTTGAAATGAAACATTTCACAAACTCCGCTGAAATAAGAAATACTTCTGTTTTTTGTTTGTTTGTTTTTTTAAAAAGACAACGAATTATTCATTTTGAAAAGAACTAGATGGTCCTGGGGAGACAAAGTTAAAGAAATTTTGCTAGCCAAATCTGATTTGGGGATTATTTTGAGGGTTTATTTAGTGCAGTTCTACACATTTTGTGATATAAATACACGCACACATATATACTCAGATATATATGTATGTATAAATACGTTTATTTCCGGTGCAAATCACTCTGTATTTCTTCTTTCCATGAGTCTAATACTGAATTATGATGATGCAAAGGCCCTCAGGATGTTGGGCTAACCCGTGAAAGGGCCAAACACCGAAAAAGGAAAATGATTAAAACACACATAACACACACGATTGTCTTAAAGTTATGGAAAATTAAGTAGGCACAACTGATTGTTCTGAGCTGGCAGGAAAACTTGGGTAACTAGCATAGATCTGGACAACCACGGAAAGCCCACAGCAAGGACCACATCGTGACCAGCCACCAGAGAGTCGGGATGGTAGACTTACCGAGAGCGTCCACTGGCGGGGGGCGCACGGTGAGAAAGTGCAGGATACACAATTGACACAAAAAGGAAAATAATAAAGTCAAACTGGGATTCGAGCAGCAGTCTTACCTTCCTTTCATGTGTTCAACAGTCCGTGGTTTGCCACCAGATTTTCTGTCGGGGCAATTAAACCCACCTCCACCAAGAGCTGCGCATCCACGGTCCCTTCCCTGACTTGCTAAAACTTTTCTTTCTCCTCTTAAACAGAAACCTTCCTCGTTACTAAGCATCACCCCCTAGAGATCACGGCATGGTTTCTAAGAAGAGAGATGAAGACTATATTCCCCAAAGAAGCCAATTAAGATGCTTTACACCAAGAAAATCTTTCAAGTATAATTTACTATAACTTGAAAAGTAATTGGGGAAACCCAGGAAACAAAATTTAAACTGGGGTGAAAAATGAAAAAAAAAATAATAAAGTTAAAATTTTAGTAGAAGAGCAAATAACGTCTTCGTCTAGACCTCTGTGAGTCTGTTTATTAGGTTTATAGTATTGGCTTTTTGCAGCCTCTGGTCAAAAAAGATAGATTAAACTATTGAAATGTCAGGCTCCAGGGTTAATATAGTAGAACGCTCCAGTTTTAGCAGCCTCAAAGAAAGTGCTGATAAGCTTTCAGTAGTTTCAGATGGAAAGAGAAGGCTTGACCATAATTAATTTTTACATTTAAATTAATAGTAATCTGGGAGTTAATTAAATGAGAAGGCTGCTGACTTTGTATGGTAAGGTGGCAAAAGCAAGCAAAGCAAAAGCAAGCACAGAACACGTTTCCCACAATCCATCCACGCTCACTTCCCCAGTCAAGTTTCGGCCAGCTCCGGGACCCGAGCTGACATCAAGCAGCAGGGCTTGATGAGGACTCATCGGACATCTTCTAGAGTTCGGACTATTGGGTCGGCTCCACAGCCCGTCCCTACCTTCCCGCTGCCTCAGTCTTCTCCCCATCGCCTGTCACTCAGGCTGGCTCTGTCCTGGGTCCCTAACCCTGGGCATCAGCCTGGAACTTCTCCGAGGGCGGGTACTGTCTCTGCAGCTCCCAACATCTGCCTCACGTTTACGCCTGGTAGGTGTTCGGTAACCCTGCCTTCCACGGAAATAGGTACATCCACCCACAGCTGGAGCAGATGCCAAGTTGTTTTAAAATGGTTTTGAGATAAAACCTAACCAAATCCCCAAAAAAAATTCGAAGTTTTTTTTTTTTTGGATGGTAATATTTAAATACCTTTAGATTATAAATTATCACTGTCTTTATTATAGGAAAAAAAAAAGAGCCCAATAAAGCATGTGACAAAAGGTGATATCTGCAGCGTGAAAATTAAATTAGTCACATACAAAAATGACGTCCCCTATGTGTCTGCCTACATATATACTCAGATATATATGTATGTATAAGTTAATTAATAGTAATAAATAATTAAATTAATAGTAATAAATAAATAATTAAAAAATCAAGAGCAGTGCCACCACCATGTTTAACTGCACAAAGGTGTTTGAAATTTTGAAAAGGAGAGTCAGAAGAGCTTTTAGATCAAAGATCACAGTTTTTTTAAAAAGGCACAGCAGAAAGCTGCTTGGTGATCTCCTGAAAACACATTAAAAGCAAAGTGATTATTTGGTTACCAGACTCAGTTCTATCAGGACAAAAAAAAAGATATCTGAAGCATGTGTCTATTGTAACACATCGTGTAAATCTCAGAAGAAGCTACCAACACTTTATAAGCCTAGAGTCCAGAAACCCACCACCTATGGAAGGTGATGCAGATGCCTCAAGAGGAGTTCTGGCAGCAAGGGAAACTTCAGGTAACCAGACCCCAAATCACGGGAAGCCTCAAATAACCAGATTTCTGCTGGCCCTGAACTTGCAGCATTCCTGCTCCATCCTCAGGGTACCCATCTTCTAGGAGAGCACTCCATTATAAACAGAATGACGACTCTGGTGCCTTCTAGAAGGTTCCATTCACCTCAGACATACACAAATCTGTGCACTCGGTCAAAAAAATGCACTTATATATTTTAGAAAACAGTATTTTTGTAAAGGAAAGAAAGAAAACTGTTTTCTGGTTGTACTCTGGATAACGAGAAAATCATCTGGAACATTCCAAGCAACTGATCTGACTTGGTGCGTATACATAACTATACCACCGTGGCCACCTTGTCTGGAAGGACATGGTGCCTGAGACCACCAGCTATGTGGCTAGCGCTGAGAAAGAATGCTTCCAGAAACCCCTGCTCACAGCCTCCATCCTCTGCCTTCAGGCCCAAGTGCCCCACGAAGCCTCCCAACCAAATACCAATTCTACTGAGCCCTAGGACCAGAAGCATCTCTTCATGTTACACAGTCTAGCACCCCAGGCGCCCTGAATCTTTCCCTCGGGTGCCTTGATGGGGAACTCATTATCCTCTCTAGGCAGCCTGAGCCAGTGCTTGGGCAAGTCTAACTGCCAGAAACTTCCTTTTGTGTTGCACTGCAATCAACCCATCAGCCTTTCCCGGGAGGTCCAAATTCTGCTAATTGGGACAATGCCAGGGACTTCGAGTGACAGATGCAGTGTTCCAGCCTCCGTGCAGAATTCAGATAAAAGGATTATCACTGCAGCCAAGAACTTAAGGCCTCTGGAAAGAGAACTCTGAAACAGCTAAGGGAAAACAGCTACTTTTTCTTCCCTCCTCCTTTTTACCAAACTTCCAAACATTTCCAAACCTGTAAGTGTCTTCCCTGGACCTTCCTTCCAAATCCCTTTCATCTCAAAGCTGCCAAGCCGTCAATGACATGGAAATCAGTCCCGAATGTTTACCAGCCAGATCTTCCATGGGACCCCAGATTCGATGGAAGCGATGGCCATTTGATTTATAAGCATTTACCTCTGGACTCACTGAAATGTTACTGGCCGCAAACCCTGTTACTTGTCCAATGTTAGGTCCCAGGTGCGCCAGGGAGATAGAACATACGTTTGAAAAGCACCAAGAAAACACATCCAAAACAAAGGGGTGAGGCCAAAACTGACAGAAGATCTGGTTATGGGTGAAAAGTCTCCTGCCCTTATCGTGAAATGGTTTTACGGTTTTTACAAGAACTGGGAAGACATTTTTGAAAAATGTCAAAGCTTAAAAACTTTGTCCAGTCCTTGCCCCCTTTCCACCAAACTACTCCAGCTCTCTGAATGTATTTTCCTCTAATTCCAAATGAGAACTGCCCGTTTAGGAAAAGAGGAAATTTGGTTTTGGGGGTTTCTACCTAAAAATTGTCCCAAACATTGTCCCAAACAAACACTGAACACAGAGTTTTTTCCTCATGGGAAAAAACAAAAACATTTCATCAGTTGTGAGACAACAAATTCAAAAAGCTGGTATCAAGAAGAACAGCCTGGAAGAATGTCACCCTCTCAAGTTCGAGTCCTTAGATTTTTGGTCTTAGGAAAATGTCACAAATGCTTGCAAAGTAGATGTAGCTAGATTTTTCTCTGCACATTCCCAGTCCATGTTGGAAGAGCAGAGCTGGGTCACAGATCTGACAGGGGGCCAGTGTGTGGATGACAGCAAGCAGGGAGGCGGGCGGAGGGCCACGCTGCCCCAGTCTGGTTTTCCCTGGGAGTCCCCACACTCACGAACACCATGAAAAAGCTCTCTATAAAGCACATGCTCCCAGGCTCCCACTGCAGCCATTTCTAACATTCTCACAAGGCTTAATAAAGGGTTTTGGAGATTATAGGCTGTGAACGATGGAGGAGAAAAGGACATAATTTCTGTAATAATTACTAGAGGACATCTGCATGAAGGCTTTTATGCATTATCCCAAGGCTTCCAAGAAATTTATAGGTTTCATTACAACGCACAATAGGCATGGAAACTGTCATTTTGGAGACAAAGGTAGGGGGGAGGGAACAAGTCAAGTACAACTTCGCAAGGGCCTCAAATTAATAGATATTCTGCACTTGGGAGCTTTAATTCAGATGGATTCTAGGTGCTCCTGCTCCCCAGGGCCGTCATATGCACCGAAGCCTGAATCCGATGCTTTCTGCTTCCAAGTCAAACCAAGCACGTGCTCGTTTCCCCAAAGGAACAATATTAATGGCAGAACTTGTATAGTTACCTTTTTTTGCTTTCTTCTGCAGCTTCAGTGTATCTGAGGACTTCTTTTTTATCTCTTGGCGAGCTTTTTTATATTCTAAAAGAAGGCAGAATATTGAATCATTTTACCACTTTGCGCAATGGACAATATTCTAAGGAACAACCATTACTTTCATTACAGAAAGCAGAAACGATGCCCTGAAATGAAGAGCTTAATCCAGAATGCCAAATGATAACAATCTCACACTGACATTGTATAGCCCAGGGGCGATTATTAACATGAAAAGCCACAAAATGCACCTTGGTCTTTTCCTGATAGTATTCACTTGTATCAGCTGTGAGGAGAGACGTCATTCGGGGATATTTCACTACAAGTGAAAAATCCACAATTTCTCGGCCCACGTATCAGGAAATTGAAAAATAGGATTTGCTTTCCCAAAGGCCCAAATCCACAGTGCTTTGCTCAAAAAGGAACCCATGTGGCAAGACGCTCGCCAGATGTTACAATTCAGCAAAGAGCCCCCGAGCCCCCGGCGTGAGAGATCAGATGGCGTGGGGGCAAACTGGGGAAGGTCCAGCTGCCTTAGCCTTACTCTCACACCCACACCAAGGCTGGCGCTGGATCCCGAGGAGGGGCGGCCCACATACGTACACCACGTCCCCCCAACGACTTCCTCGTCCCCCACCAGTCTACACCTGCTCCTGGACTTCCCATTTCTGTCACTGGCGCCTCCATCACCCAGATGCGGACATCTGAAGTGACAACCGCCTCTGACACCTCTCTCCTCCTTTGCTGACCTCATATTCAAATAACTGCCCGTTCGACCAGTTTCCTTGCGCAGACTTCCCGGATGCTTCCCTCGCCGCAAGCCCCCCAGCCCCATGCTGCCACTCAGGGCCCTCAGTCCCACGCTCCTGGGATCCGCTATGCGCCAACCCTTCCTCCTGGCTTCCTCCCGCCTCCAATCTCCCCATAGGCCTTCCCTCCCCAGCATTCACTGCAGGTCGTATGATCCTCGGAGAAACCCGCCCCTCCCACGCTGCCAGTACCCCCAGCCTTTGGGTCCAGGAGGACCAACTGGGGAGGTGTCCATCTGGACCACTCTGCCCCCAGAGCGCGGCACACGAGGTGCTGAGGGGCTTTCGTTGAAGCATACGCAGAGAGGGTGGTGGTTCCGGGCAGGAGACGCCAGGTCAGCTTCTCTCTTTAAAAGGTTGGCTTTCGAAACGTGCTGGAATGCCTTACGTGTGAATCTTTGGCGCCGAAGCCTGGCATTACCGTTCACGTTCCATTCAGCCGATCACAGCTGAGACCACTGAGAGCCTGGGCCATCAGCCGCTGAGGGAGGTTTCGGGAGTCCTTATCCTCCAACGCCGAAATGGGAGAAGTGGGACCAGAGGGGGCCCTGCGGGGGGCACCAGCAAGGGCAGGAGGCAACATCCGGCAACACCCGCAGCTCTGCTCGGGGCGCGTGCTGCTACGCAGCAGCCAGCCTTGCCCCGTACCTTTCGCGTGGTCTTTATCCAGCTGGTTGGCCACTTTCTTCCATTCTTCCATCTGTTCTTGAAGTGGGTTTATCAGACAATCGATTAAAGCACTTCCACCCCAAAAAAAAAAAAAAAGGAAAGACAAGGAGAAGTTAAACAGATACATTCTGTTGTGAGGTTGTCAAAACCACCTAAGTCACGACAACGGGGTGCAAGGCAAGGCAGCACCTAAGCCCAAGTTCACATCCAAATCTCCCCATTTCGTAACAACCTTATTCTCAGAGTGCTGCTTCTCCAGGGACTGGTAGGAGGCCGTCAACATGACTGGATGGAGCGAGCCCGCTTCCCATTTCCCCTGCTCACATTCTCTCTCTTGTGTTCACAAGCATGGTCGCAGACCTGTGGGGTCACCCCTCTGGCTGCACAACAGAAGCTCCTGGAGAGCTTTAAAAAGGTAAAGACATCAGGGCTACACCCCAGACCTCATGCCTGAGAGAAACCTGGAGGGTGGGACCCCAGTATTACTATTTTTTTCTTTTTTAAAGCCACATGATTCTGATGTGCATTCAGAATTAGAAGTCATGAGTGTAGACTAGCTGGACAGCCTGGAGAAGGAAAGCTGAATGGCCAGCTTCTGGAGAAGAGCGGCGAAGGCATCCCCAGGTACCTCCCCACACAGAGGAACCGTGTGAGGCACAGACCCCCAGGGTTTATGTCTGTGTAACAGAAGGAAAATGGATACATTCCTACGTCACAGAGATGTTATAGAAAAATTAGCAAGTGCCCATAAATCGCTCGAATTGCACTGGTGGGAATTACTACAAAGGTGCTCTCTGACTGCTTTTTGATCGTGGCCCTCCTGAAAATCTTGAAGTTCTTGGTACAATTCCCTCCTTTCCTCGTCAGGGCCTCCCCTCCCTCACACCCACGCCAGCCATCAGCACAGCTCACCTCCTCCTTTCTTCCAGGTCTCTGTTCAAATTGTCCTTCTGAACAGACTCGCTCTAACCACCCAGGGTGGAACCGGGCCATCTGTCTCCTAGCCCACGGATTTCGCCTCGTGGCATTTCCCACGGCCTGACGTTGTGGGAGGTGTACGCGGTGTCTAGAGTGTAAGCCCCATGAGGATAGGGCACGGTCCTATTCACTGCTATAGCCCACACACCTTAAGACAGTGCCTGGCACACAGTAGGTGCTCCATAAACATTGGCTGTTGAACCAGTGTCTCCTCATCCCTAAAATGGGGTAGGGTACCGCCATTCATTCATTCATTCATTCTTTACTGCAAATAAACCCAGATGACACGTGGGAGAGGAGGCATTGCGTGGTCTGGGAGCGAGCAGGAGGGAAGGCGGGCAGATGTCATCACCTGCTACCCAGGCGCTTTCTGCTCGAAATGTGTGGACATTCCATGAATTCTCACAAGCACCCCAATTTATAGCAGCTGAGATTCCAGCCAAGAGGCCCACGCCTGAGCGGCCAGCCCGGGGTTCAAACCCAGGCCTATCAGTCTCCAAGACCAGGCACTTCCCACCATGTTCTGCCACCTCCCATGGTGGCCCGGCCAGGAGGGACAGAGGCCTTTCACATTGGCAACCCCTCACACAGCTCACGATCCGTAAAGCAGAATGCTCCAATCTGCTTGGAAGAATGTCCCTCCCCTCCACCCCCCACTGGAACACTGGTGACTCCAAATCCCTGGCCAACCACTGCCAGTTCTACCCACTCTGGAGGCTGGTAAGACAGACAAGAGGCCAGCAGCACGGAGGGCTCCATGGTTACCGCTGTCCGCGGTGGGTAGAGAGGATGCCCCCGGGTAACAGCGCGTGCCCCGCTCCCCAGCACCATGACTCCCCTTCCAGAGGCTCCTGCAGAGGGTGCATGCCCTGCTCGCACGCTGGCGGGGCGCCAGGAGAGACCCAAAGGAGCACAAAGTGGGGTGCGGGCTCCACGAGGGCAGGGACCCAGGCCATCCGGTTGTCCGCTGCACCCCCAGCACCCCGCCCAGAGCCTGGCATGCGGCAGACTGCCCACGAACACTTGATCAGTGAGGGAGGAGCATCACGGGCTGTGGGTACTGCAACGCTACAGGGAAAAAAGTGCCGCCCCTTCCCCCGAAACCAGCAAGGGCTGGTGAGATCCCGGCGAGACGCACTCCTCACCTCGAAAACTGCCTGAGCTTGGCTTCTATGCTTCTGTGTCTCATGCACATCCTGGTCAGGGCGGAGCCAATCTCCCTGGTTCCACCTGAAAAAGAAACACAGGCAAAGCTGAGGACAGGAGACAAGCCGCGATCACTGAAATCTTGAAAAGAGAACGAAATCATCTGGAAAGAAGCTGGATTTCACCACGGGGTAAAACCCAAGCCACTGCCTCTCGCCAGGCGTGTGTACATGCCCTCACGCACACACGTGTGTAAATATACATGGTGACGCATTTTTCTATTATCACCAAAATAAAAGGTACCTTTACTATACACAATGCCCAGTCATACTTTCTATTTTTCTCTAAATGCCAACCGTGACCCAGAAATTGATTTTACGACCCACTAACGGATCGTGACCTGCAATGTGAAAAATAACTTCCCAAGGAAGACGATCAAAATAGTATCTGATATTTAAGGAAAAGCTGTTGTTTTTGGTCTGTTTTGTTTTGCTTTCCACTTCTGGCCAAATAAGCCCCTTAGCATTATTTAGAACAGCTAATAAGGACACTCTAGCTGTTTCAAAGCACATAGTCTAGAAAACAAGTCATTCGGAGACAAGCGAGGCCAAAGCAGAATGCAATAGGGGAGCATTTTCCTAAAGGGTTTGGGGTAAGGCTGGTGAAAGAGGTCCTCAGACTCGACAAATGTCAAAGCAAGCTGTAATTCGGTTTGATTTTCCCGAAATTCTTGTCCTACTGCCCCCTTCGGGCACACCCTCTTTCAGATTATTTATAAAGTTTCCCTCCTTCCCCCTCCTAGAAACAATGCCTGAATCAGCACTTAGCTGGGTGTGGGGGAGCAAACTGCAACCACAGATGGGAATTCAGCATCAAGCACTGGAAAGCGCAATTATAAATGTTATGAAAATACTAGGACTCATGAAATCGGGGGGGTGGGGTGGCGGGGAGTGTCAGTAAAGCGCTATTTTCCACAGACAAGGCCTTTAAGGGAAAGCTGCAGGCATTTATGGTAGGTTTAACCAAGCCAAGTTAACAGGAAAAAAATGCCCTCCCTTATTAGTACTGATGACATTACTACAGTTCGTGTCTCCCCCTTTGCCTGCTCTTCTAGAAATGCCAATGCGCTATTTCAGCTCCTCCTATTTTCCATTTTATTCTGCACAAAGGTTTCCAGAACCAAAAAAAATTAGTGATAATAGTAATATATATTAAATATTAATATTTCTATATCCTATTTTAGTCTGAAAAGAGAAGCCTTCTAGAACGATTCCCCCTTTCCTCTAAAACACGGTTTCTTGGCCCAAATACTACAAACATGTGGGCCAGATGAGTCTTTGTTTGGGGGTGGGGGATCCTGTGCATTGTAGGATGTTTAGCAGCATCCCTGGCCTTGACCTTCCACAAATCAGTAGCCGCCCCCCAATCTGTGACATCTAGATATGTCTCCAGACAGTATGAAGTGTTCCCTGGGGAGCAAAATCCCAGTTTGTGAAGCACTGTTGTAAGAAAACCGAGCAAGAGCTAAAGGTCACCTGAGGCTGGGCAGAGCCAGCCAGGAGTCTTGGTAAAATGTCACCCTTTAGCACCCTTTAGCTCCCGGCACCTGCAGCCACTCCCGGGAGTTAGAGACCACCTGGGCGTCCCCATCTACTGCCGCTCATCATTCTCCACCAGGGAAAACCAGTAGAGGGCGCTGCCTGCACGCGTGACGCAGGCAAGCTTTTACTGCTTAACGAGCAAAGGCAAGGAACACTTTATCCCCAGGGAAATATCTCCTATTTTTCCCTGGGCCTTCATTTGATTAGAAGTTAATAACCTGGCCATGCAAGGAAGCTGGCACACTCATGCACTGCTGGAAGGAGTGTAAACTAGTCCTTTTCTGGAGGAGAATCTGGCAGCGTCCATCCAGCAAAGCCTTTAAAAACGAGTCCCCTCTTTGACACGGCAATTCTACTTCTAGAAGTTTAACCAGAGAAAACAATTAAGGACGAGAGCAAATCCTTCCCCAGGAGGACAGTCCTTGAAATGCTGCTGACGACAGTAAAAACTGGAAGCAGAATCCCATTCTGGGGAGCAGGGTAAATAAAGCATAGAACACAGACTGATGCTGGAGTAGCAATGTAGCCCTCCCCAGGCCAGGCCGCGGTGTTGAAGGTCGTGGGAAGGTGAGTCACCTGGGTGGAGCTCAGCCTGTGCCGGGCCCAGGGAGAAGTGCCGGGCACACAGGAACTCCCTCCATCCTCGAAACGCTCCTGGTTCTGCTAGTACAATTATATCCCCATTTCGTAGACAGGAAAAGTGTCTTATGGAACTTGCCCAAGGGCACGTTGCTAGTAAGTGGGGTTCCAACCCAGGCCAAGCCTCCAGAACCTATGCATTTCACCACTCAGCATATGGCTCTGACTACAGACAGCAGAAGCTGGGGCAGGGGCAGAGCCAAGAGCCTAGAATGAGTACCGCTAAATGTACTGAGCGCCACGCTATGAGGGCTGTTAGGCCTTTAAAGCCCCGCTCTCCAATTCTGGCTGTGCAGCCTAGAAATGTCGAACTGGTACCGCAGGACTGAGCTCCTGTCCTTGCTAAGCTACCACCGAGAGCGCAGGGATGGGCAACTGCTTCACGGATAACCTCTGCCTCAGTTTCCCCAAGACGGGCTTCCGGGGTTGGAAAAGATCACTCAAGGTCGGTTCCCTCCCCCCATTTCTCCGCTCCATTATTTCTGTTACCTTCCCAGACATTTTCCCCTAGGCGGCCACCGGTCGTGTGCCACCCCCAGGAAAGCCGGAGGCTTCCCAGAAACAGCCAGTCTATGGTATGATAACAAGCAGGTCCCTCATAGGCCCCCGCAGCACAGGAAAGCCTGAGAGGGGAGGAAATGAAAACAGCAAAGACAACTTCCAAACAGCGTGTCTCTGTCCAACTGGCACAGGGCAGGAGACAGGCGGGTGACCTCCGCCACGGACTCCGGGACCGTCCGCGGGAATTACTGCTGATCGCAGCAACATGGGGCACCCTAAAAATAGCTCGATCTGTGGATGTGCTTAACATCTTATGCTCTTCCTGACCCTTGCTAAAACTCACCAAAAAAAAAAAATCAGCAAGTTTGAAAAAGCTTCAGAGGCAACCGGCTTTAGCTACAAAGACAGAGCAGACATCTGAAAGGGCTCCGATCTGACAGTGAGAATATTTATGGAATCAAATGGATAGCTGAGACACTCAGCAGCTTGTGAGTGAGGACAAGAGCTTCCTTGTTTCTGGATTCCCCGCACCCAGCCCTGGTGCTGAAGGAAGGAGCCACCATCTACCATTCTGAGAGCGGATCACCAGGCAGGCAGGCCTATACCTGGAGGCAGGACCAGGGGGGTTGGGTTTGTCTTTTGTTTAATCCATACATCTTTGTGTGTCTTCTACGTACACACTATAGAATATTCAAAATAAATACAGGAGTCTTCTTTTAGAAAAGGTCTAGACTGATGCAAGGTCCATCCAAAGGAACAATGGTATATTCACTTCCTATTGCTTTTATAGTCAATCACCACAAACTTACTGGCTTAAAGCAATGCACATTTATTATCTTACAGTTCTAGAAGTCAGAAGTCCAAAATCTGTTTCACCGGGCTAAACTCAAGGAGTCAGGAGGGCTGTGTTTCTTCTGGAGGCTCTAGGGACGAATCTGTTCCTTGTCTTTTCCGGCCTCTAGAGGCTGCCTGCATCCCTTGGCTTGTGGCCTCTTCCACCATCTTCAAAGCCAGCAGCTTAGCATCTTTTCTCTTCTCTGATCTCTGCAAGGTCCTCACATCTTCTCTGACACTGATCCTCCACCTCCTTCTTATAAGAACCCTTGTGATTACACAGACCCAGCTGGATAATCCAGGATAATCTCCCTGCCTCAAGATCCTTAACTGAATCACAGCTGCAGAGTCCCCTTTGGGATGAAGATGGAGACACCTTTGGGGACGGCAGTATTCTGCCTACCACACTGCATAAGAGTCACTAATTTGGAGAGTGCCCAGGGGCACTGTGTGTCTCTCTCCAGAGCCCATTCATCCTCAGATGGTTAAGTCTGGGCCAATGACCTAATTCCACCCCCTTTGACAGTAGCTGGTTCAGGGATGGGACAAAGAAGAGAGAAAGTTGTTGTGGACGCCTATGGGGAAAATGTCCCTGATCTTAACATCAACACACCAAAGAGATCCCACAGGTCACGAACAGAAAGCAGGCTGCCCACCTGCTGCAGTCAGCTATCATTATGGCCATGGGGACACCTGCCTTAGGATGAGACCTGTCCTCCAGACAGAAGACAGAGGGGCCGGCATCCCCAGTGACCTCCCTGAGCTGAGACACTAACACACAGACCCTGAGCAACCTCTGGGCCTGGAGCTCCTGTTTTGCAAGAGCATACATTTCCTTATTTTTAAAGCCACTTTGATTTGGTTCTGTTTCTTGCCAGTTGAAAGGAGAAGAGGGAAGGGAGCATGGGCCTCCTGCGCTTCCCCCGAGCATCAGGAAGCAACCTGCTGCTGAAAGAAATCGCAGTCTGGGCAGTAGCTGCTGAGCGACACAAAGATGCTTTATGGCAAAGATCTTAATTCTTTCCAACGTGGTACACATGAGAACTTTCTGCTGTAACAAGCAAAGGTTTTTATAATACAGTAGCACAAAATTAGTCAGTGATCTACACTGGATGAATTGCAAAGGACACAACGGTGGAGAAAAAAGACAAAAGTCCAGAGGCTAGGCTATCAGAGTATGAATGCTGGGGCCGAATACTCTGTTTTGCACCTGAAGACACTTAAAAACTCCACAAATGCTTATTGAGTATTGCATCCATTTCCCAGGGCTGCCGTAACAAAGCACCCCGAACCAGCTGGCTTAAAACAACCACAACGTACTGTCTCACGCTTCTAGAGGCCAGAGGTCTGACATGAAGGTGTGGGCAGGGCTGTGCTCCCGCGGAAACCCGCAGGGGAGAATCCTTCCCCCCTCTTCCCAGCTGCTGGTGGTTACAGGCAACCCTTGGCTTGTCGATGCATCACTCCAGTCTCTGTCTTCGTTGTCGAGGGGCAGTCTCCTGTGTGTCTCCGTCTTCACACGAGGTACCTGTGAAGGCATTCTGTCCTCTGTAGACGTCTGTGTCCAAATTTCTCTCTTCTTATAGAGACACCAGCTGTACTGGGTTAGGGCCCACCCTAATGATCTCACCTTAATTTGATTACACCTGCAAAGACCTCATATCCAAATAAGGTCACATTCACAGGTACTGGGGGGTTAAGACTTCGACTTATCTCTTTGGGAGACTCAATGCACCCCATAATGAGGATCTGCCTGCAGCAAGAATTGAAGTGATTCCAAAGATGACAACTAGGGCCTAACCTTTGAGGCGCCAGTGGACTGGCTGTGGGCGGCGGGGGGGAAGCTACGAAATGGTGCAGGGAACGCAATCTTTGCAGCAACACCGTGGGGTTGGTATTCTTGTCCCCATTTTATAAATGGAAAAACTGGAGCTCAGGTGGGTGAACTAACTTGCTGAGGACCCCAGGGTTGAGAAGTGGTAGAGCAAAGATCCAAGCCCCACTTTTACTGACACCCAAAGGCCCTTCCCCACTATGACAAACTGGACACATTCCCAACTGAGGACAAAGAGGCACATTAAAGTTACAAACAGAGTATGAACTGTTTTATGTCATTTGGGGGACGACAGGGGAAAATAAGGAGGCACTGAGCCACAATCATTCCCCTGAAAAGTCTGAGAGGACTACACCCTTCCAGACTACAACTTGCCACACGGTGGCTCTGCAGAGAGGCAGGACAGAGGCATGCATCTGGTGGCCTCGTCCCCATCCCTCCACGCTGCCTCATTGGCAGGCGGCTTCCATCTCCCCACACAGCGGGGCACTAATGCACCGGCCATGGTGGGGTCTCCAGCGTGCAGGTGGCCAGGGAGGGCTGAAAAGCCAGTCTGTCGGGCCCAGCTTCTGCAGCAGAAGGGGGGAAGGGGGAACAAGATTTAAGAAGCGCAGGGCCACAATAAGTCACTGTACCTCCCGGAGGCCCTCTGAGGGCTCATGTTGTTGGGAGCCTAATTAGCAGTCTGAAAGAGCCACAGGACAGGGGAAGGCTCTCCGAAGCCTCTGCAGGAGAGGGCTCAAAGGGACAGCGCCGCTCACCTACTGCAGGGGTTCTCGACCCCAGCACGGCTCACGTCTTGGACCAGATCCTTCTCTGTGGTGCGGGGCTGCCCCAAGCACTGTGGGGTGTCCCGCAGCGTCCGTCCCTGGCCCTCCAGGTGCCAACAGCAAGCCCCAGGTCAGGATGACTAGAAATGTCTCCACACTGTCAAATGTACCCTGAGGGGGGGGAGGGCGCAGAATCGCACCTGTTGAGAGCCACCAGCCGAGGGGAACAGGGACCATCTCCCATAAGGACAGCTCTCATGATCTTGGCGCTGGGCCTGGACAAGCCACAGCTGACATCTTCCCTGGGACGGCGGTGGCCCCGCCAACACACACTGCGCCACCCCAAGAGGCGGGCTCGCTGCCCACCCCCAGCATCCTGAGCAGAGGTAACAGGCACCCCCGTTCATGTGATGAAGAAACGACTTCGCTTGCCGTTAGAGAAACATTAATTCCAAAACACGCAACTGACATTCCCCACAAAGTCAACAGGCACTGACTCCCTCCCCTGCAGCCCTAGGGACACATGGATTCCACCAGAGGTGGCTGATGTTCCAGGGTAAAATACCAGAAGGATCCACACAGCCGTGAAAGGGGGGCAGAGACGGGCCCGATCCCAGGCACCGAAGCTCCACCGTCCATGCAGTTAGGAAGAGCTCCTTCGTGGGACCAACACGGGCTCAGAGGAACAAGGGCGGTGGAATACGGAAGTGACCTCTAGCCACTCAACAGCCCGTGACTTCTGTCTGGGCACAGGCCAGCGAAGCACTGACAGCCCCACAGGGTCTCCGAAGATCAGAGACACTGGACACTATACACAAACGCCATGCAACCCTAGCCTGGGCAGGTGCTCCGTCCTTGTGCACGCGGATGCATGCAATCGCTCCCCGCACCACCTGGTTAAAGTTTAAGAGATCTCAGAGGGGTGGCTGTGTGTGGTTCCTGGGCACACAACCACCAAACATGCCAGATACGCCACACATCCCAAATAAGACTTCGTCACCCTGTGACATATTTGTATCAGGAACCTTTTCCCAAAATGTATCTGTTT
Source organism: Mirounga angustirostris (assembly GCF_029215605.1). Lineage (NCBI taxonomy): Eukaryota > Metazoa > Chordata > Mammalia > Carnivora > Phocidae > Mirounga > Mirounga angustirostris. Next base: position 16,052,365 of record NW_026991712.1, on the reverse strand, counting down.
AATCACCAGATCTTACCTGTTGTGGTGTGTGACCCTGTCCCCTCCCCACTGACCTCAAAAGAGTTCTGGGGGCCCCTTCCCAGCTATATTCCACTCCCCCCACCAGCCCCAGTGCTGCATACCTGAGTGACATGCGGACCCCATGTAGCCTGCAGGCCATGGAGATCCCACAGCAGCACGCGCACTGTGGCTGATCTGGAGTCAGATCCCTGCCATCTCCCAAATTATCACGGGGATCAAGAAGAAAAGCAGTAGAGCAAAAGGATTAAGTACGCTAGGCTTTGAAGGGAAACAATGTGGATTCAAAGCCCAGCTCCCCCACTCACTAGCTGTGTGACCTCGGGAAGGGTCTAACTTGCTTAGACTCAAATGTGGATGACTGTATTCTACTAAACAGTCGTGCCAGTTCGTGTTTCAGGTCATCTCTGCTGCGCACATCACACCCAAATGCACCCACCTATGATTCAGAGTTTGGGCTTTTTGTGAAACAGCCTGAGTATCCCAGGTTTTTTACAATCTCGTCCCTAATCTTTCACAATTGCCTCATCCATATGCCATTTGATGGCGATATTTCTTTTTAAAAGCAACTTGCTTCTATCCCATATTTTAAGCATTCCACTTATTTCACAGAAATAACCAATCTTGATTTTACACTCATATTCCACACAGTAGTGTGGATATACAGAGAGAAGCCCACCAGCCCACCAGCTATGAGCTTGCTAAAGGCAGGGGTTGGTACAGTTTCTAGAGAAAGACAGAGCGCTGGTTACATCAATGGGCCAATTAAGTAGGGCTCTGGTGTGGCCATAATCAGCCAAGTCCAACAGGACTTCCAACAGGAAGGCAGGGGCCAGAGTAACTCTGGCCTGGCTGGAGCGACTGTCCACATCAATGTGCCAGCCACCAGAGGATGGCCCTCACTTCTCCCACATGGAATATTGCCCTTCTCCAAGCAGCTGGCTGATGAGAACATGGAAGGCAAGTTAACAGTACAAAGGGCGTTTTCTGCAAAAGCCCGGATTATTCCTTCTTTCCAAACATCTCAGGAGACCAAAGGCTGAGAAGGAGCAGTCCAGAGGGTCTGCTTAGCTATGCAACAACAAAGTGGTCATTTGATGGAACTCAGAGCTGTGGTATCAAGAGGTTCACGGTCACCTGGCTGCCGTGAGCTTCAATCTCTCGGTGCCCCCAGGCCTCCGTAACAGGCAGGCAGCTGTCCTTGGCTAGCCAGCTTTTGAAGGTGTCCCGAGCTCTCTACCTCTGCGGTTTACTTTTATGTTGCAAGATCAAGACAGGTGTGGGGCGCCTGGGTGGCTCAGTTGGTTAAGCGACTGCCTTTGGCTCAGGTCATGATCCTGGAGTCCTGGGATCAAGTCCCACAACGGGCTCCCTGCTCGGCGGGGAGTCTGCTTCTCCCTCTGACCCTCCTCCCTCTTATGCTGTCTCTCATTCTCTCTCTCGCAAATAAATAAAATCTTTAAAAAAAAGATCAAGACAGGTGTGTCACCGCCCTCCTTCCAGGAAAGGATGAAAAGGAAAGGTCCCATGGACTCCACCGCTCGGTACCCTCACAGGGTACTCAGGAGCTCTCCTGCCAATGGCGTGTGGCAGGGTGTTACATCGTGGGCTCAGTATAGGAGGACATGTCTGTCCTTTCTCTCCAGCCACTGCTCTTCAAGAGCCCCGAAGTCTTGAAACATCAGGAGTCTTTGACCTTGCCGGCCGGCTGGAAGTCTGCCCGGGCGTGGCGTCACAGAAGCTGCCTCGGCGTGCGTCACCTGCCGCTCTGGCCAGACCGCGCAGGGCACGGCTGGGGACACCATCTGCCGCCCTCGCCACGGCCACCACGGCTCCGCACACACGCCGGCGCCGCACCTGACGGGGAAGCTGGCGCCCCACTTCTGCCATCTTGCAGGCAGGTTTCGGGGTTCTCACAGCTCTGAGTGGTGGTACCCGGACTCCGAAAGGGGGGGTAAAAGTGTCTCAGGGACCTGAGTGTGAGCCTGAATTCTAATAAGAAAGAGGGGAGCTCAATTCTTATCCTTGAAGAAGCTCAACCATGACGCCCTAACCAAGACCACACATTACCCAAATATCCAGTCCAAGGGGCCAAGTCCAAAGGGCCATCAGGGGCACCACCATAGCTGGACCAACAACATAATGGGTCTGTAGGGAGCACTTGGCACTCCAGGCAGGGGACCAACTGGACCTCAGCTGGAGGTGGGCAGACCGGCCTGAGGCTCTAGAAAGTGGACTTTCCGGGTGACCTCCAGGCTGACCCTCTTTCTTCCTCTAAGGAAAAGCATCTTATGGCAGCCAGGATGCTGGAGAAGAGACAGGACAGCATTCCTACACTCAACAAACACTGAGGAAATGCTACTGTGGTCCCATTCCCATGCCATGGACAGGGAGACAGCCCCAGTCCTCATGGAACGCACAGCTCATCCAAACGTGGAAGCAAGGAATTTTCAGGGTGACCTTTGGGCAGGAAGGTCCCTCGGAAAACTCACCAAGCAACAAACCAGCAGTTCCTTACTGCTCAGTGTCACACTCCAGCCTTTAATTAGCAAAGAAGCTCCTGATGCCCTCTGAGGAGTCCCACACTGGCTGTCCTTTCTCATGTTTGGGAAACACACCCAAGTCCATCCCTGTGCATTTGTGAGGAGGCTGGTTCCTGTCAGGGGCACCATCATTTTCATTTAAAGGTCAAAGAAGGCACTCAGGATATTAAGAACAAATTAACTGTGTTTCTTTTGGCTTCATCAGCATTTTATTTTTATCCTCGGGCACAGAGAGATGGACAACAGGGAAAGGTGGCATCATCTGATGTCCTACATTTCTTTAACGGAGGGGACGGGGTGGGGAGGGGAGGGGAAGAGAAGGGGAAAGAAACAACCAGTTCCGTATCACGGGTTACCATACAGACAGTTTACCATTCACATTAGCTATGTAAGCAGCTCCGCTCAGTAGAGACACTGGTCAGGCTTCAGTCACAGAACAGCATCCAAACACCTTATGTTAACCCTGACCATGGTTTCAGAACACCCAACACTTCTGCATGTGCTATTTAGATCACCCAAATATATTCTTGCAACAAATCCACAATCTGATTTCAAGGAAACTAACAGATGAGAAACGTGAGCAGTATTTTAAGCAGTGGAAGGATCTGCCCCCTTTTGTCCTCATGGGGTCCCTTAGGACAAAAGTGGAAAAAAAAAAAAGTATAAAGATTTTTAAAAATAAACCCTTAAATCTCCCCCACAAAGGAAGCCAAACTTCCCTTTTGCTACAATGGCAATCCCAACCACCCGCTTCCACCTTCGCGGAAGAGAAAAACACATGGAGTTTCCTGTTTGAAAAACTGTATTATTCAGCTACTGTATGTGGCTTACGGGCGACGGACGATCCAGCTGGTGTTTACGGAACAGCTAATACCGTGCACTCAGCAAACGCTGGACAGGGTCAGCAACACAGTTTGGGAAGACACCCTTGTGCCCACATGTAGGGTGGAAGACACTGCAAACTGTTATCAGCTGACAATCTTGCAGCCAAGCTCGCGCTCCCCAGCCTCTCCCACTTCACGACTTTTCAAAAAGCAGAGGAAACAAAACCACACACAGGCCCACCACCATCTGGCGGCTTCAGCAAGCACGAGATTCTGGCATGCAGGGTACTGGCAGCCACAGAGACCAATATTCCTCTTTCTTTGTTGCTGTTTGAAAAGCAAAGCGAGAGTGGTAATACGGGAACACAAACACACGGACCGGCTCACGCTCTGGGGAAGACAGGGCAGGAGCAAATGCACTCCGACTGGGATCCTTCCCTGCCGCTGTTTTGGATGCAATGGTACCCGGTTGGAAAATGCTGGGCGGGGGGGGGGGGGGGGGGGGGGTATCAACCAGGAAATGCCAATGGCCCCCCAGACGGCTGTCACCACCAGCGCCCACCGCGAGGGTCTGCCTCTGATGCAGGTGTGCAGAAAGACGCCCCCACTGGAGCCAGGTGCTCAACTCAAGGAAGCCAACTCGGGCCGGCAAGGCAGATGTGGGCTGCAGTGTCTTCTCAGCTGGTGAAACTGAACCGCCGGGCAGATAAGATGCTTACAGCCACTGATCTGGGCATCACCTCCCAGGCGGCCTTTGGGGAAGGCCAGATCATGTAGAAGGGGGCCTGATGAACAATATGGACACAGAACAGGGCAGCTGTATCTTGGGGATCAGAGAAAGCCTGATGCATCCACCTCCCCGAAAGCGATGAGACCCCTGAGACTGAGCCCTTGATGGGTCTCTTTAGCCATCCCCTGGTTCTGCTTCCACTGGTGACCAGACCCTCCCTGTGACTAACAATTTATCCTTAAAACCTCTGCTATCCAGAAATGTGCTGCTGGCCTATGAACTGCTCTAGTCCTTAAAGGGGCTTCTGTACATCCCTAAACTATGCCAGAATGTGCTGACTTCATCAACTCTCAGGAAGCAATTTTGTTGCTTTCCAAATTATTAGGAATATCTACCGTTTACTAAGGGCTTATAAGCGAAGAGCGAGTTGCAAACAAAGAATTCAATTTTTAACCCCATTCTACTCCTCATATAGGTAACATTATAAGGTAGGTATTATTATCCTCACTTTACAGATGAGGACAGGGAAGCTCAGAGAAGTGAAGTCATTTGCCAAAGGTCACACGGTAGAATTCAGGATCTGTACCCAGGGCTGAGTCTATGGACCTTTTAAACGTTCTTCAGGACAGCCCACTGTTACAAATACATCTCAGAATAGCTGACAGATGAGAAATCAGATTTCCGCCCCCTGCCCTCGCCGTAACTGAAGGAAAATAAAAACCCCTCCACTCAAACATCTGTTTCATCAGCGAGACTCAAATCACTGTTGCCACATCCCTGCCGGACTGTGTGTAGCTGGTTGGTCTGCATGCGGGGCCCTGGCTCCCGGGCGGACGCGGACGGTCTCAGCAGGTCACCAACTGCCAGCTTCTTTGGACAGGTGCAAAGGACCCTTCCCTACTCATTAGGAGTGTCCTTCCCAAAATCACCCTTTTGGCTACTGACTGTCCCAGGAGGAGCCTCTCTAGCACAGTTTTGTGGAGACCTCATCCTTGCTTAGTCTCATTCGAAATCTCTCTGTTTTCTAGAAACACTGACATCTCATCAAACTGCACATCACGGGATGTGTGCACATCTCTGGACACAGTAGGTGCTCAGCAAACCTCCGTATGTGGGAATTGGCAGGCGTGCTGACCTCCGAGTTCCAGGCTTGTAACACTGGCTCTTCCCAATTCTCTTAGTACCTCCCCCGGCTCCCCAGCCCTCTCTCCGGGCATGCTGCCCACCCCACCTGCCACTGTGACAGGGAAAAGCAAGAGAAGCTCAGATGTCAGATTCTATCAGAAGAGTGGCCACATTGGCCAAGACTCCGAAAGACTTCTGTGTTGCAGCTAACTTCCTACCCAGATTCATCGAAGGTCACTCTCATCTCCTCCTCTTCCTCCCCTCCATTTCTATCTCAGGCCACACCTATGCCAAATGGTTTCTGGATGAATCTTTGGATCATTTCTGAGCAGGTTTCTTCTAACTAACCCTGAAATGGCAAACAGGAGGCTGGCTCTTCCAACCAGAGAAAGCAGGTATAGGGCTCAGGCAGGCAGGAAATCAGCATCGTGATGCAACCCAAGCATCCACAGGACCCTAGGGCCGGCCACCCCACCCTCCCATCCCCCATCTGTTCAATGCAAGGGCGTAAACCCAGTTCCCCAGCTGAGTCTCAAGGTCAAGCAGTAGTGAAGTGAACCAAAGACTATTCTGTTATTTCTAAATCTCTTTACTGCTCTGGCCAGCTCAACCACCCACAGTCCTTTGTGTTGTACCGGAACTGCATTAAATCTGGCAAAAATGATCCCAGAGTCACAGTTACTAGAGTCCTCCAAAGTAAAGGGGGGGCGGGGGGAGACGGGTCATATATTGCTTTGAAATGTCATTTGTTCAGTAAATAAGATCTTCCAAAGCTTGAGGTACATCCATAGATGTTGGGGAAACGCAAGGAGTCCTCTGTGGTTAGAAGCTGCTGCTGGAAGCAGAAGATAAACATGCATCTCCCAAAACATTTTCTTGGTCCTGCCCAATTTCCATTAAAAGAGGACACAATCCTAGCATCCTGATGACCCTTCGAGGTTAACCTAACCGGCCCATGAGATGCCCCCAAGAGCCAGTCACGGGATGGGACGTGAACTTTCTACTCGATGATCAGAGCTATCCCTGATCTTCTTCCTGCTCTCTGTTCCCCTGAACCTTTCTTTCCCTAGTGTTCTAACAGAGCACAAACACTTCCCAAGGACAATAATCACCCGTGAGTGGTTTAAACCTAACTGCTGCTCAGTCATCAAACAAAACCCACGGGAAGCTGCCAGAAAGCATGGACTGGCCCTGTGTCCTGAGGGGGAGCATGCAGGAGCCAGGGGCACACAGCAGCTTCCCCTGCTCCATCCAGCTCGCTGCCTGACCCTGAGGACCAGCTGGGTCTGATTTATGGCCACTGTGCTGTGTATGTTCCAGTGGCCAACAGCTGCTCATTCAGTGGGCTCTTGTGTTCCTTTCCTCTTCCCTGGGGAATGATTAGGGGCATAATTCTCAACCCTGAAGGTCTAGGCATTCCTTGTTTTTTAGGATGAATTCTTCACAAAGGCGGGTGGGGGTGGGGCAAATGGGTTTTTATCCTCTGGGCTAATTCTGATTGCCTGCTAATGGACGCCTGGAACAGTGTGTTAAGAATTCTGAGGCTAGATCTGGACTTGGTGGAGAAGTGGGTGCCTAGATCAGCTAGCAGTGTCTGCCATGATCGCAGGAACAATGGAAGGATGCGTGCCTTGTATTTGCTCATCTGGCTGTAAGCTCTCACAGGAACTAGAGCAGTAAGCTTTCACACTTTAATGTGATCACTAGGGGATTTTGCTAAAATGCAGATTCTGACTCAGAAGGTCTGGAGTGGACCTGAGACTCTGCATTTCTAACCAGCTTCCAGCTGATGCTGACTTACTGCCAGACCAGCAACCACGCTTTGGGTCGAAGGGTCTGGGGTACTTCATCAGCCAATACCCCTTTCCCAAAATCCCCGAGAACTCCACCACCACAAGGACCCTACCAGGCGAAATCTAGGTGGACCAGATGTCCCAGACTTGGAGGAGGGACATGGGGAATGAGACTGTTCACTGTGTTGTACCCCCAAAAGACACTGGTGAAGCTTCCCACCCCTCTCCAGAGGTACCCCTGCCAATAAGTGAAACTGCAAATCTGGATCCTGAGAAAAAGAGAAAGCTCAGAAGCATCAGACAGCATGTGAGGGCAAAGTGGCTGGATGTAAGCTAAGTACAGGTCACAAAGTGGCCCCTGGTTCCTGTGAGCCTCTGGCTCCCCCAGGCCTGGGAGGTTAAGTAGCCCTCAGAGTGACTCAGTATAAAAAGTTGGGCACGGAGTAAGCTCTCTCCTCTGTCTTACGGAGAATTAGCACCTCAGGGGTCTCCAGCACATGCAGTTCAGGATGGGGTAACGGAGGGAGAGGAGAGACAAGGGGACCAGACGGTAGCTAGCTCACCTCCCTCCTTCCCATGCACATTCATGCATCACCACACTTGTAACACTGTCCTGGGCTTACTGCATCCTGGGCCCGTGTCCTCCGCTAGACAGTGACCTCCCCGTGGATAGCCGCATTGTCCCAGCCATCTCTGAATTCCCAGTGTCTGGCAAGATGCATGGCCTAGAATAAAGGCTCAGTAGGTATTTGCAGATAAAAGGAAACCAAAACAGAAATAAAATTGTTTAAATCAGACAATAACCCATCCTGAAGAGCAGGTACCCTTAGCAAGTTGGTAGCTAAGGCTACATCTGAGCTCCCAGAAGAGGGTGATGAGCAGCTCTTTACCAGAGTTAGGCTCACCAGTGGAGTGAAAACAAAAAGGGACAGGAGTTCTGACCCCTGTGAGCTCTGGGAGGCCTGCCTGGCTTGAGATTCAAGACCGTTTAGTAAAACAGTAGATCTAAATGCTAATCTAATAAAGAATATTTAGATCTAAAGCTTGTCTGTTTTGCCTGCGCAAATAAAATTATTTGTGTACCTACTATGTGCAAGGCATTATGTAACAATGGGACAGCAATTCTTCTTCCATATAAGAGCATGCACAAAAGAAAAAAAAAAAAAAACAAGAAGGCAAAACGAAGAGTAGTCTTTTCACTTTAAGATAGGGGACCGATACGGCCCTCAGAAGTCCCCATCGGGATGGAACAGAGCCCATTAAAATGCTCACAATATTCAGAACATATTTTTTAAGAAGATAATTACCAACAACCTCGGGAAGCTCCAGAGCCCCTTATATGCTATTAGAAAAGCCTTTGCAGGCACAGCTCTGTTGCCATGACAACGATCACTTGGCTGAGTTATAAAGAAGACGGGGGACCCACCAAATGGTATTCTCAACAGTAAGCCCTGAGGTTTCTTAAAGCCACTTTCTAAAGAAGCTTCAGAATCTAGGAGTTAGAGAACGTACAAGCTGAATGGGACCTAAGGGCAGCCCAGTTTAGCATGTTTCTGGCATTTCTTCCCTTCCCACCCCTGCCAACCAGTCACCTAGACTCAGGTGACATATCCTCCAGGCCAGAGAACTCACCCTGTCCCATGCTCAGAGGGAGAGGGCAGGAAGCTTTCCTCTGCAATCCCTGGAGTAAAGTGAGCACAGGCGAAGCTTTAGGAAGGGCAGGACTTCTCATCTGAAGAACCTCTCCCTTCCAGGCAGAAGGTTCGAGTAAAGCACCCTGACCTCTTTGGCAACACCTGCCATTAGCTCAAGGAGGCCAAACAAAACAAAGACAGCCATGGAAGGTAGCTTCTTCTAGGTCTTAAGTACAGGACTGGTTTCTAATTCCAACCATTAAATGCCACCTGGAAATTTCATGATTGTCACTGTCTTCCTGTGACCTGAAACAGACACGGCTCACCAGGGACCCTCATGGTATTCAGTGAACCACTTGGGAGGCTGCATATGGCAAAAACATACATGCCTTGTGTCCACACGTACACAGAGTGCACATGCACGTGTGCACAGACCACGAGAGAGGAAGCCACCATGACGCGTGTCTCTTTAGTCACCTCCGTGGAGCATCACCAAGGACGGCTTCTCCCAGGGCCCCAGGCATCAAACCCCTTTGGGATGAAGGCATATGGATGCTTAGGTAACTCCCAGCGGAACGCACTTGTGCAGACCAGCATCGGGAGAAGGGGACACGGCTGAAGTGGGGGCACAGCTGGGCACGTAATTTGCATCATAAAAGTGGACTCGGGCATTGCTGAAGGAGAACCCCACATTCCACCAACACACGCTGCCGTGAGGAGTAGCACAGCCTGAAGAGGAGCCTTCCAGATCCTGGAACAGGTGACCTCCACCTGCCTTCCTGACACCACCCCCTTATAGTGAGGTTCCAAAACTCCAGGTGCTCTCCTGGGTGCCTACTTGCATCCTGTCCAGGACAGAACGGTCCAGAACCCTCAGCTTCCTTCAATACTCTGTGCCCCTTAGCTCACCACTTCCCAGATGGCCCCTGAACACCATCTGCATCTTTCACCCTGGGCCAGGGCAGCACTACCTGGGACCGCCATCCTGAAGCAAGCTTAAAGGCTCATTTCATAGGAGAAAGATCTGTTCTTAAAACTGTTCTTAATCTCGGAAGAATGAAGGGGGGATATCAGAGGGGTAGACGAACCATGAGAGACGATGGACTCTGAAAAACAAACTGAGGGTTCTAGAGGGGAGGGGGGTGGGAGGATGGGTTGGCCTGGTGATGGGTATTGAGGAGGGCACGTTCTGCATGGAGCACTGGGTGTTATGCACAAACAATGAATCATGGAACACTACATCTAAAACTAATGATGTAATGTATGGTGATTAACAATAAACAATTAAAAAAAAAACTATTCTTAATCTCTGTTCTTAAAACTGTTCTTAAACTCCAGTTTACTTAGTGTCTTATAAATATAACTTCTACCATCCGAAGGAAGAACTTGAAAAGATGAAACTATTTGATCTACAGTACTCTCATTGAAACCAAACACCCAAGTGGGCTCATTTTCACAGGTAAGACACCACTCATGCGCAGGTGTCTCCCCAAAACGCTGCAAGGCAGCCCCCCGGGTTTCCTACCAACATTCCCAATCAGGAGCCCAGCACGCATTCGGAGAAAAGCCCAGCAAACCTTAACAGTCCTGAATCAGCACACTGACTCAAGTTTGAGGCAGGAATTAGCTCCTGTAAGAATTAGCATTGATTTAGTGAGCATCCTACAGAGATGACGCTGTACCCGTCCCAAACCAGGGGTGACAACTCGGGGAGGACAGATGCACGGAGAGTGGCTCCTGACCGGGAGGCGGAAGACAAAGGGTGGAGGGACCGGCCGGAGTCAGCACGTTCCTGTTACAGAAAAAGAAGCCCGGCCCTCCCCCACCGTGGGACTGTTGGCCACGTTTCCAGATGGCTGCAGCGGGCCATGGGAAATGGCACAGGCAGCCAGCCATTAGGAGAGACAGCTCCGCACCCAGACGGCTAAGAAGACGAGCTTACAGCCCTGGAGATGCTAGTTTATTTTAAGAGACAACTGCCCAGTTATTACAAACCTGAGACTGACCTTTCAGCTAGAAATCGCGACATCAGGGACCTTCTTGTCCTCAGCCAGAAAACAGGAAAAGCAAGGACATTTGAATGACTTCCATTTAAAGAGTGGGTATGTGTGCACCTGCACATGTGTGTGTGCATGCGAGACAGACCAAGGAAACCCAGGGCAGGGGCAGACCCCCAGCCATACAAGGCTGCTAGATTAAAACGGAATTGTATCCAACCCACAAACCACCATTCAAAAGTGGATCAATAACTGCTGGAAAATGAGTCTGAGTAAGGCCCATTTTCTTATTTTTTAAGTTCAAAGACCGAGACCCATCGGGTAGGTTAAGTAAACCCAGGACAGACAGCACCCGGCCGCGAATGCCCCCACCTGGCAAGCAGACAAACCCTGCCCTCAGGCTACTCCTCCAAGCTCATTCCTCAGAATGAACGGATTCCTCAAAGCCTGATGCCAGTGGCAGTGCACAGGAGCTGAGGGGGGTGTTTCTCTGGCCCTAGAAGGATAGCATGATTTCTGACTGCCCAAGACGAACAGCAGCAGGCCCTGCTGGTTCCGCGTCTGCACCTAGTCCCCTGGCTACCCCCCAAGATCCGCTCAGGGTAGCCCAGCCGAGCCGGCTGTTGTCTCACAGAGGTTCCGATCTGCGTTCTGAGTTGAGCCCAGAAGCCATCCCTAGCGACTGTTGCAGCTCTCCCGGCAACCCGTGGCATAACCCTGGGCAGCATCCACTCTGAAGCTCAGCACTTCCTCCATATAGGGCCAGCGAGGACTGAGGGACGTAATCCTTGCAAGTAAGATGCTGGGCACCAGTGCAGGCCCTACGCATCCAAAGTACTCACAGACCCTTGCTACTATAATGCTATCAACGTTCAAGACCACAGCTGTCTGACGGCAGATCTCTTCCCTCGAGCTTCTCCGCAGGCACAGCTTCACACATGCCCCTTTCACCTAAATCTGGTTTTGGATTTACATCCCACCTCACTGCCAAATGCATTTCGCTTTTCTGTTTAATGCTTCAGCTGCAGCAGAAATGTCTGTAGTGACCGATTAGGAGGAAGCGGTCACTGCCTTCGAAGACGGCCACTGAAAGGCCCTTCAGGCCTCTTGGGACTGATGTGTGCGGCTCATAGGTGGTGCAATGCCAGGCTCCAGAGGACACCACGCCCGCAGACGGTGAGTCACGGGCCTCCGAAAGGCTGGTTCCAACCCCAGCCAAATCCAGAAGGAGATGGGAGTGGAACCTGAGTCACAGCACTGCCAGGTCTGCTGGCCCCGCCCTCTCCTTTCTTTTCCCTTGGTCTGTTAGCTAAGTTTAAAACAGACTGACTCACTCTCAGCAAAGGGACAGCTTCCTTCCCACCCCCCCACCCCCCCTCCAGACAGCTCGGAGGAAAGAACAGGGTGGTTACCTGCTACTGAAATCTTGTTTAGTTGGAGACCAGGGGCTAATGCCGCTGGTCCACCCCATTTGTGAAAAATCATCCGTTCCGTTCTCAGGAATCGCTTGACTACGAATGAAGTTACAACACCTTTTGCTCTCCTTTGCGGATGGATGAGTAGATCTCTTTTCCTGATGTACAAAGGCCCACTCACCTTTGTCCTCATTACAGGGAAGGAAGAACATCTCTGATTTCCAAACCAGTGGCAGCATCACCAGCAGACCTCAACTTACCAAAGAGGTGCATGTTCCAGAAGACTGTTTGTATTTGCGATTTCAAAAATGGAGACACTTTTTTTGTTTCCCTGCAAAGAAATAATGCCTCGACGGCAGTTCTCAGCCTAGCCCACACACGTGACCCATTACATACCTGAGCCTAGCACTATGGAACCGACCAGGCCCGCCACAGTGTGGCTGTGGGAAAAAGTACTCAGTTCCTACGTGGGTCATGGATTTTAGTGGCAAGGATTAAAAGGGTGGAGCAGAGGGGGGAAGTGAAGAGCCTCCTGCATTTGAAAAGACAATATTCCTCATGTGTTTTAATAGACATGCCACACCTACCATGCACAGACGCTAGGATTCGTCAATAATATGGTCCTCGCTCTAAAAATGGCTCACAGGCCCCTGGTACAAAATGAGAGGTACACAGAAACAGATGATACCATGTGTAAGGTCCCAGATTTGGGGGGAAGAGCTTGTCCAAGCTGAGCAGGCCAGGGCCCAGCCAGGCTAAGACAGCGTGCTGCTGAGTCCAGAGAGTGGGGAAGAACCAGCAGCAAGAGGGGACAGGCCTGGGGCCTCCAGGGAGTCCAAAGTGACTAGAGCACCTTGGATGGAGGGGCAGTAGTCAGAGGATGAAGCTGGAGAGATAGGCAAGAAGAGGCCCGGCCTGGAAATGGCCTCAGCAACAAGGTTAGGCTGGGGGAGAAATTTCACCCCAAGGCAAATGGAGAGCCATGGGAAGGTTTAAAAGAAGAGGCACGGCCAGCAAGCAGAAGGAACCCAGGCCCATCAATGAATGAATGGATCAATAAAATGCGGTATATGCATGTAACAGAATATATTTCAACTTTAAAAAGGAAAGAGAGGGATGCCTGGGTTCAGTACCCCACTCTTGGTTTCGGCTCAGGTCATGATCTCAAGGTAATGGGATCAAGCCCCACATCAGGCTCTGCGCTCAGTGCGGGGCGGGGGGGGGGGGGCGGGGTCAGCTTGAGATTCTCTCCCTCTGCCCTCCCCCTACTCACGTTCATGCTCACTCGTGCTCCCTCTCAAATAAATAAATAAATCTTGCAAGTATCTACAGCTGTCCAATTCATGGACACAGAAAGTGGAAGGGTGGTTGCCAGGGGCTAGGGGACAAGGAAAACAAGGAGGTATTGTCTAATGGGTATAGTGTCAGTTTCTGCAAGATGAGAAAGTTCTGGGGATTGATTATATGACAAGGTATAGACACTTACTACTACTGAACTATATATACTTAAAAATGGTTAAAATGGCAAGAAGGTGGTAAATTTTATATGTATTTTACCATCTTAAAAATTAAGATAAAAAAAATTTCAAAAGATTTCGGTGATCTCATCTCAGCTTCCGCTTCTGCTCTGGGAATGGTTTTGGAGAAGCTAATGCAAGAACAGGAATGTGACCCCTTTTCCTGGACCAGATCAGCCTGGGGGCCCCAGAAGGAGTCATTAAGAATCACAGGGCAGGGGCGCCTGGGTGGCTCAGCTGGTTAAGCGACTGCTTTCGGCTCGGGTCATGATCCTGGAGTCCCTGGATCGAGCCCCGCATCGGGCTCCCTGCTCCGCGGGAAGCCTGCTTCTCCCTCTCCCACTCCCCCTGCTTGTGTTCCCTCTCTCGCTCTCTCTCTCTCTGTTGAAAAATAAATAAAATCTTAAAAAAAAAAAAAGAATCACAGGGCAACCTGCTAAGCTGTGCACCCTTCTCTGGTCAGCCTCCTTCGGGCTCTGGCAGCTGGGCTCCAAGACCTCTGCCCTTCAGAGTCCTCCTGTCCCTCCTCAGCGCTCTCCCCACCGCCAGCATCACAGGTGACAAGCATCAGGGCTCGGGACGCTATCGGCCTCGGATCGAATCAGGACTGCAATTTCCCATTTCCACATTCAGGGTACAGATAAGCCAGGCCTCATAGGAAGACACTCGACAGAACATGCCAAGGCTCTGCGTGACGTCACAACGCTCCGTGCGGGGCCCCAGGCTTGAGGGTGCAGCAGAGAAGGGGTCACTGCAGTGAACTGGGAAACCGAGCCTGTGCCCGCCGGCGTTTGGGTTGACTGGGAAGCGGGCGGGGGCAAGAGCATTAGCTCAGGGCACCTTCTCTTTATGTGGGTGTGGCCTCTGCTGCAAGTGTGTTTATTTCAGGTAGTAAAACCACCCCCTGGGCACTGCTCTGTTCCTTGAGCGTGGTGGCCGGCGCGGGTCATCTGACATCCTCCTGCCTGGGTTTGGCTGCTGTGACTCAGCCCCCACAGGCGAGCACAGGGGATGGGAGACGCAGCAAGTAAGACCAGGGCTACTGTCAGAACCCATGGCCTCATGAGAATGAGATAAAGTACACCCGCGTGACACGGAGACGACAGAGTAGGGGAACACGGAAGGAAGAAGGGGGAAGAACAGGGTCCTGTGAGCGCCCCCCGCCCCCACATCCTCCAACAAATTCCTTCTCTGAGTCTGAAGTGATTTCTGCTGCTACAAAGCAGGCTCTTGACTGATGATATCCGGGAGGGAATTAAGCCCTTCTCATTCACCCCTGGAGCAATGAGGCATTTAGCTATTGAAATCTGGACTGCTTTTCATTTCCATTTCTGAGCGTCTTTATTTTTTTTTTTAAGATTTTATTTATTTATTTAATTGACAGAGAGAGAGAGACAGAGAGAGAGGGAACACAAGCAGGGGGAGTGGGAGAGGGAGAAGCAGGCTTCCCGCGGAGCAGGGAGCCCGATGTGGGGCTCCATCCCAGGACCCTGGGGTCATGATGCCATGAGCTGAAGGCAGTTGCTTAATCGACTGAGCCACCAAGGCGCCCCCATTTTTGAGCTTCTTTAAAAACAGGGATTGATTAGCAAACAATTCAGATTAACTAGCAGAAATCCACACCTAGGGCCTAGCATTTCATCTGCCCTCCGGCCTGCCACAAATCCTAATGTTTTTCCAATCAGGATTATTTAAGTAGGGACCCACAGGTGGAAAGGCTGTCTGTGCACAAAGGGAGGGCAGGGTGTCTCCCTCTGGCACAGAGTTCGAGGGACTTAAAGTCTGTGCCTAATGTTCCTCCCAGGAGTCATTCCCAGAACACTGGTGGCAACAAAATGATTTTCAGTCAGGGCTCGGCATCCGGTGAGGACGTCCTCTCTGGAGGTGGTGATGTGGCCACTGGGCAGCCCAGGCCCGGAGACCAGCAGCCGCCTCCAGGGGCCCCAGGACTCTTGCTTCCATTTCCAGGAGAACAAGGACTCACCAAACGGCCAGTGGGGTCGCAGGGTTCCCAACCGGGGGCCGGTGGCAGACTTTTGGGCCCCAATAGGCCATTAACTGCGTTAACCCATTTACCTTCATTTTCCTGGCCTGTCAAGTACGAAAGACCAAAAATTCTGTTCTTCCACTTCTTACAAATGAGAAAACCAGGGGATCTGGAAGGGTCCTTGAAAAATCATCGGGTACTTCATAAGGGATCTCACCTAAACCAGAGATCTACAAAATAATTTTTTTTAAACCCTATTTTGAGTTCAGATGTTTTACAGAGAAAAAGAGGTCCAGTGCTGGCGGGGGGGGGGGGGGGGGGCGGGGGCGTGCAGGGGAGTGCAGGGGCCCCTCATAGACTGTTCTCTACCCCAACCCCCTAGGCACACCTGAGAGCTCACCCATCTGATAATGCCACTCAAAATTTAGAGCCTACCCTCATTTTAGGGACCTCAGAGATATAAAGAAGTCAGCTGACAAGATTTACCACCACCTTTTACACTCCTCACTTGGGGTGGCAACCTTATGCTAGGCACTGTATATACTTGATTTCTAATATTCATAACAGCTGTGCTTGGTGGACATTAATATTCCCACTGTGGATGAGGAAACCGAGGCACAGAGACCAAGGCACTCATTCCAAGAGGTGGCCTGGCGCGTTGGCCCTCACCCAACACCAACTGTGTTTTGGAAGGGGGATTCTTTGTTGGGCTACGCATGTTTCCTCAGTCTTGTGCAAAGTGTTATGTAAAAGTACTCCTTCCAGACTCCTATGTAACGATATTCTCAAGCTGCCCGTGCACAGAGAGGGTAAGCAACCTGCCACGGGTCACACAGCAAATATAAGGGAGCTGGGCGTTAGACCAGATGTGTACACCTCCAAAGCCCATGCTCTTTCTACCAAACCCCACTGCTTCTCTCACCTAAATCCCTCAGACCGCCACCTAGGCCTCAGGGGAAGCTGCAGAGAACTGGCCACCACCCTCCGGGTACCAGGGTTCACAAGCGAACAGACAAGTACCCACAACACACTCTTTTCTGTTTCACCACATTCCTGGCTTTCTTTCGTGTCAAGAGTAAGCCGCCGCTGCAACGTTCCACGGTATCACAAGACAGATTTCCAAAGAGGAGGTCACCAGGGCAGCGAGCCTGCGCCAGTTCTTCCATATTTGATCTGCAGTTGACAAAACTAATCCTCGGACAGCTGGTGGGGCAGAGACGGTGACCCTGCTCCTAAGGCCACACGTGCTCCGAATGCATTGTGACCAGGCTGAAGGATGGCAAAGCAGCAGGAAGCCTCGGCCCCTTCCTTTCATTCCAAAGGGACACCTCGTGAGGGGTTTTGGGCCCGTGGCTTCCCCAATCGGCTCCACAGGGACCCTGGTGCCCAGCAGCTCTCCGTAATGCGGGTGCTGGCTTCAGCCTGGGAGAGCAGCCTTCCCCAGACCGGGGGACAGACAAAGGAGGGAAACAAACAAACAAACAAACAACAACAAAAAACACAAAAAGCAGCAACCGATAAGCAAGCTGAAATACTGTTCTAAGGAACAAAGGGGAACAGATGCGAGACGGTCTCAGACTTGACAATGACTTTTGCAGCCTCAGAATCATTTGACAATAACAGATTTATAACATTTGGGGGTATGATGGCTGGGAGGGGCAAGGATGAAGTGCTTTGCTCCGAATGACTGGGATAGATGTTTGTTAAGTTTATCTCAAATTTTCTTGTACGCGTTAACGGGAGGTAATTAGCATTCACGGGAGGAGGATTTCACCTGAATCTCAGAGAGCTGACATCTATTAAAGTTAACTGACAAAAAGGCAGAGCTGTGAATGTTCTCTGAAGCCGGCACCCGAGAGTCTTCACGGAAAGCAAAATGGGCACCAACTGCCAACACTGGGGCTCCAGATGACAGGCATCCTGGCAGCTCCCAAATGCCCCCTCCTCCCTTCCGCCGCCTCTCGGCTTCTCGACACGCTGTTCCCTCTGCTGGGATGGTGCCCTGCCTGCTGGCTTCTATGCACCCTTGTGACCGTGCCTGGGTGTCCCCCAGCCTGAGCGGCACTCCCAGAGCTCTGCCTCCGAGAAGCCCCCTTGCCGTGTGAAATCTGCACCCATCACCACCCGACACGCTCGCTGTCCGGCCACGGTCTCTACTGCTTCTCTCCTCCACCGAGATGAAGCTTCTTGCAGGTGCGGGGGGGGGGGGGGGGGTGTCCTGCCCACTGCACAGTGCCTGGCCCGAGCAGCACTCAACAAAGACTTGCTGAATGATGGAAAATGGGAAGGAAGAAATCACCAGGAATTATGGGGGCTGGAGGGTGTCATTAAAGACAATGGAAATGCAAACAAAATAGATCGGGTTGATCTTTCTAGACTTAAGAAGGAAAAAAAAAAAAAGGCTTTTTACAGTCTCCAGCTGGCTAGATGTAAGTATGGCAGAACTGAGACTCATGGAACTGGAAAGGATCCCAGGGTCACATGGCCCCATATCCACATAATGCAGGGCACACGTGTTGGCCTTGCACCGAGTCGAGCACATCACTGATGCTCTGTTTTCCTGGCAGACGCTGCTCCCCGAAGAGCCATAAGCTGCAGGCCTGTTTTTCTGTAGAATCACAGTACACAGATTAGAAAAATTTTTTTTCTTTCCACTGCTTCAACTTTCTATCAACTCCAACAGATGCAAAAAAAAAAGAAAGAAAGAAAGAAAAAAAAAAAATCCACAAAAACTTAGAGGCGTGGGCGCCTGTGTGACTCAGTTGGTTAAGCGACTGCCTTCGGCTCAGGTCATGATTCTGGAGTCCCGGGATCGAGTCCCGCATCGGCTCCCTGCTCAGCAGGGAGTCTGCTTCTCCCTCTGACCCTCCTCCCTCTCGTGCTCTCTGTCTCTCATTCTCTCTCTCAAATAAATAAATAAAATCTTTAAAAAAAAAAAAAAAACAACTTAGAGGCGTGAGGACTTCATACTCAGAGGTGGGCATTTTTGTCCTCAGGGAAATGGAAAGTATCTGTCTTCTCCAAGGGATCACTTTTGCTCCCCTCTTCTCGATGGGTATTCGTGGAAGACACCAGACTCACTCTTTTTTCATTCCCAAGGGTGCCCCACAAGGTCTTGGCACACAGCGAACATTCAAAATCTTTCCGAGTTGGTCTTTTACCAACAAAGACCAAATGTCGGCCACACCCATTTCACTTTTGAGGCCGTCTCCGTTCTTCTGAAATTCCCATCAGAATGGCAGAGGGCAAAGCACTCACCTAAAAAGTTATTTATGGCCAATCACTTTTATTACTAGAATAATAAAGCTAGGATCCAACCACTGTGTGAGGAGAGACGTTACTTTGTACGTACGGCAACGGCGCTCTGAGGAAAGAAGAAAACACAGCAATTTTCCAACATAGTTCCTTCTTCCTGCATAAAAAATTAAATTAAAAGGCAGAACAATGGAATTTCAATGCCTCACCAAGCTCTGATGGTACAAATGAAACCCTATCTTGAATGACTGGACATGGAATACGGTTTCTCCAACTGAGCACAGTTGTCCAGTTCAAAGGTCGTCCTCACCCACATTCCAGCCCCTTCCCGGCATCCCTCTGGAGAAGCAAGAGGAGGGAAGGCCAAAAAAAAAAAAAAAATTGTATACACACACACACAGAATTATCCTGATCGCCTGGAATCCCTTCACCCATAAAGGCAACTTCTTTCTTCCTTCCCACACATCCCTTTCCTTCCCATTCCCCACCCAAACCCACAAGGAAGGAAAACAATGACACCACTGCAATCACCATGACTCTGACCTTTAAATGTTTAACCAGGGATCTATTTTTTAAGGGCCAGATTAAAAAGGCAGGTGATTAGTTTTCAACATGAGTCACAATATCCTCACAGCGAAATAATTCAATTAAATATTTAGTGGCCTTAGGTTTTGTTTGAGGCACTGTGTACGTTGGGGCCTTGTTGGCCCTGGCCATGCTCTCCCGAGTGCAGAAAGTCAGCTCCCAGGCAGAGCGAGTTGCTTAGATGAGCGCAGGCGGCCCTATACCAGACCTGGAAAGCAGGCCCAGGAGCAGGGAAGGGACGGGCATCGGCCACCACAGCCCTGTGGCACTGTCTCTCACATCACACAGAAGCGGAGGCTGTGACCTCTCACGGAGAACTCCTTACTAAGCCTTGGAGAGCCCCGAAGAAGATTCTCACATGGGTTCCTGGCACTGAACTGTAGGGTTAAGGTTTGGGTTGGGTTTTGCTTCCCTCAAGTGACATGCTACTATGAGCTGGTTTTACTCTTTCAGTTGAGAAGACTCTCCCCGAGTAGCATCCCAAGAAAATAAGGGGAGGGGGCCTAGGGCAAGGTCAGAGAACAGACAACCCGTCCCTGTCCAAGAACAGGACGACGGTAAGAACGATCCAGCCTGTCCGCCTTCCTCAGCCCTTCCAAGACCTGGAACCACAGGGATTAGGTGAAGCATTCAAGTGCTATCTGTTCCAGAGGACTGACTGGGTCATTGAAGAGATCCCCAAACTACTTGATGTGCCTGTTTCGAGGCATATGGGTTCCCTACTGAAAACGTTGAACTCCATCTGCTATCATATGAACTCACACCAATGCTTATCCTTCTCATGAAGACCCCAGGGACTAAACTGCATGCATTTGTGTTCACACATAGATATTAAACGTGCCCTATTTCCCCAGATAGTTTCCGTTAAGGTATCGATCAATCACTTTTGCGGGTGGCAATAATGAAAGGTTAAAATTACTGGAAAACGTGGTGAGGCTCAATTCTGTGAATACCACATTTTTTACCAAACACAAGTCAATCTGGCACCCGAAATAGTTGGGTGCCCTGACCCTCTCCCAAAACAACTATCTGCACAATGAACTTTTGTTGAATTAACAAATCATCCTCAAAGAGTGAAGTTTATAAAATTAACCATTCGGTTTAAACACCTGACTTTAAAACAAAGCAAAACCCCACAGAAAACAAAGAGCATCTAAAACAAGGAAGCATCTTCTAAAATGTGCTGCCCTCTTCCCCTTCCCTGCAGAGATAGGAAAACGGTCTCTCCTCCTCTTGTCATCAACTCAAAGCCATCAACCATTGCTTCCTGTCGGTGAACAGCTAGGCACTGGTTAGGCCAGCTTAAAACAAAGGGGAGAGGTGCACTCACAATCTCCATTTAAGCTTGCCAGCCAGCCATCGTGCATGGATTCGAGAAGGCTGGACACCATGCAAAGGCCGGACACCATTCGAAGGCCTGCCAGGACCTGAGAAGAGTAAGAGGGCCCCTGCTCTCAAGGGCTGGACCAGAGTGGGAGAGAAAGGGACATGCATGCGCCGTTTACTATCATCAGTTCCAGAAGAGCGCCAAACCAAATGGCACTGTGTGTCGATGGCAAGGGAGTGCCATTTTTGGAGCAGGGCAGGGCCTTTTTCCTGAAAGACCAGCTGCCCACGTTGTAAGAGGAGAAATGGCGAGAGGTAAGTATCAGCATTCAGAGTGGAGGTGGCCAATGTCAACCTGGTCTCGGTGGTGATGTGCCAGAGAAGCAGAAAGGGAAGGGGTGGGCACAGGGAACTGCAGGGAGCACCGGCTATGAGCCAGCCAGCACGAGAGTGATCAAGATGCAGGGCCAGGGGACCTTCCCTGAGAGGGCCAGGAACAGACACAGAAATCAAGAGGAGGCAGTTCGGTTTGGCAGAGTCTCAGGTGCCACTGGGTGGGGACCAATATCCCTGTACTGTGCCAGGTACGTGGATGGCACTGAAATCAGCGTCTGTTCGGATGGATAGAGACCAACCAGCAGACGGCTGGAGTAGGAGATTGGGAGCGAACCCAAGGAGGTGGATTTGCCCAGGAGAGGGGAATGTGGGCACCGGAATTAATATGGTCTACACACAAAGCCATTTCCTGCCTTCCATATTACAAATGGCAGATGTCTAGCAAGTGCCTGGAAATTTCCTGACACTCCTCTCATAAATACTATCAACAACATGCTCACATTTCCCCAGCTACAGACCTCACAGCTGTAACAGCACGCGGCCCCAAATCTGTCAGGGCCAGGGTGTGTGGATTTCAGATCCAAATATGCAAATCACCCCCTTTCAGGGAAATGGTCTGGTGGGCGGGGCTTGGGAGCCAGCAGGAGAGTAAATGGGAAGGCAGGTGCAAGTGGTCCTCATCTTGTTGAGCAGCATGGAGGGCTCTCGTCAAGGCTGTGCCTCCCTCTGGTTACATGCCCCTAGAAAGGATTTTTCTGAGCCTCAGTGTGATCATCTGTAAAGTGGGACTCTCTCCAGGCCTTAAAAGACTGCAGTTAAGGAACCTGTGAGCGAAACCTCAGGAGAACACACCATAAAATGGTAAAGCCCTCCACAAGAGCCAGAGATTCTTGCCAAATAGCAGAAAACTTCTGATCCTTGCGTTGAACCTATCACAACAATTCTGACTCATTCTTACAGGCAGAATTCGGGTCCAGAGAAATGAGCGCAGGGTTGAGAATTTAAGGACCACAAAAGCTGAAACTTTAGACAGACCAGCACTTTCGGACACTGATTTTCAGTTCTCCAACACAGGCGGCTTTCACAGCGAAGTTCAGCTGCTACAGACCATCTGCTTTCGAGACAACTCTGCGCCCAGAGGCAGCCCAGTCCTGGCTCCGAGAGAGAGAGAGAGAGAGGCCAGTTAAGGCACCCACACACAAAAACTGCAGCTTTGAGAATCGCGAAAGGGGCTTAAAGGCTCCAGGTGTGCTATACTGCCTTCTTAAACACATCTTGTTCCTTTTATTTCTTGATGACCAGCCTCCCAGGCATGGCTACACATCCATTTTGATGAGCACATCCTCATACAGAGCAGTTTCCATCCAAGAAATCCAGATGACAGGATCACATCCCTGCAATGTCTCTGCACCTCTCAGCTGGCTTACAGGGTCTGTTTTCCATGGCCTGTGACTCTGGCTGAAGCACAGCGAGCACCTACTATGTGCAGCAGAGCACTGGGGAGTCTGCTGGCAACAGAAAGGGAGAGACTGTGTCTCAGTATGACTCCAGGGCACTGTGCAGGCAAGGATGATGATGGGGATGAGGATGAGGATGAATGATGATGGAGGAGGAGGGGGTGCTGGCAAAAGCAAAGACCAGTGACCCTGAAGGGCTATGGGAGAGGGAGGTACAGGGCGTGGGTCTTCCACGAGTGGAATTCGCCTCTCACTACACAGAACCATTCTAATGTCTCATAAATTCTTGTCTTGGGAACATTCTTCTACATGCAGTACGAGTCTGGTTCAGCCCACTGACAAGTTTCTCAGCTGCCATTTCTGCCGGAACGCTTGAGCTAAAAGATGATCCCATAGTCAAGGTAGCCCCAGTCAAAAGGACCTTGAGAAGCATGAAGTCCAGAAATTAGCCATCTCGGCCACAGAACGGGGTGGGTGGGGATGGGGAGCTAGTGAGGTTACATTCTGTAAGGCAGTTTGTTGGGAGGTACCCCATCCGCCAATGGAAAAGAGGTGATATGAAGATGCCCCTGGTGATGGGATGGGGGGGTGAGAAATGACCAGAGCCCAGCACGAACAGAGCAGAGTGCCCCAGCAAATTCCATCCAGAATATCTGCTTGCAGGTTTCTTCCTCTGCGTGTGATCCCAATCTCTGCTCCAGGAGACAGCAGAGAAAGGAAGCAAGGATCGCGTCTCCCTGTGACTGACGCAGGGTCTGATGATGCACGCGGCCCCGGTGCTAAGACAGGTCTCCCGAGGCATCTCTGGATGTGTGCTTGCAGCCCCTGCCCAGCCTGCACGCTTGGGTCAGAAGCAAGCCTGCCGTGGGTACTGCATCCCTCCCGAGTGCTACACTCATTCCCATTTCCTGCGAAGCAGCTACAGAGCCCGGGCCAAAGTCTGCACAGAGAAAACGCTCCGGGGCCTCAAGAGGCTGCCACCCTGTTCTCAAAAGAGAAAGTGAGGTTGTGCTGATCTCCTCTCCCACTCCCTGGCACCTCCGACCTCTGACCTTGGTGTCTTCGCGGTGCCTTTGAGCTGTCTGAAGACCTGGAGTCATCTTAAACGATCTAAAACTGGTGCAATTAAGTTATTCTGTTGGCACTCAAAGGATGAGGGCTGGCTATCGCGGAGAAACTGGAGCATAATCATTGCATTAGCTAACACTTACTGAGCACCACTGCATACGTTAGACACTTGGCACTTCCTCGTCTCCATGACCCCACAAGACAGGCACCTCTGCTTCATAAAGGAAAAGACTGAGGCTCACAGAGGTTATGTTAACCATGGTCACAAAACGTGAACGTGTTGGGGCCAGGATTCAAACCAGAACCATCAGATTCCAATCCGCATTCCCAAGTCCCCCATAACACTAAGCCACGGCCAAGGAGGAGAGGTGACGGAACAGGAAGACGGGAGGGTGCCAGGAAGCAGTCACAGAGGGGCAGAATGGGATCGGAGCACCCCGTGGAGCCACAGGTCCCCAGGCACCGTCGAGCAGGGCATGTAGGAGGACGTCAGGTGCCAGCCCAGATGTCGGAGTCTCCACAGGCAACAGGAAGCCAGAGAAAGCAGCACAGGAAAGCAACGTGAACTGCACTGTGGAAAGAAAACCGTGACACTGCCATTTCCCTCAGACAGAACCTTCCCGTGGCTAGAACACGAGCTGGGATGCACAGTACCACACAGGCCACCAAAGGAGCAGACGCCAAAAGCTTGGCAGGGGGCAGAGGGGCACTTCCCGCCCCAGTCAGCAAGCGTGAACTCCATCAGCCTAGCGGCTCCTGGTCATCTTGCTCTCGGATCATGTACCCCAGAACACAGCACCAATTATCTCTTCCAATTAAACCACCGCCACAGGATCCGAAATCCAATGACACAAACCAGCAGCAGGATGCTCACTCAGCTGCGGGCTGGCATTTATGACCCTGATTAGCAGGAAGGCTGTGTTTCCTGCTCCCCACGGCTCGCCCGAGGAGCCGGGGATGGCAGGTAAGCCCAGCAGGACCCTCCGCCTCCCTTCCCCACAGGACCCCGGAGCAGGGGCTCTGGAAAAGGGCAGATCGTCCCTGATGCAGAATCCAGAGAAGCCAGAGCTCGTTTACCATCACGCCTGCTGTCCAGCACCACAAGGCTGTCAGGATGCACCAACCCCAAAGGGGGGGTTCTTTCCCCACTGACGATGAGCAATTTACAAAACCTCAAGTTACAGGCATTTTGTGAGCTAAGAGATTCCTCTGACCGGGTGCGCACTGATGGGCCAGACACTGCGAGGAGCACTTGACATAATTTCATTCAATCCTCATGGCAGGCTCTGAGGCAAGTGTGCTCTTACCTCCCCTCCATTTTGAAGACGGGGAGCCTGAGGCTCTAAGAAAGTCGCCCTTTGTGGGTAAACCCAGGAGTCAAACCCAGAGGGTATCCGGCCCCAAAGTCTGCACATCAGAGCCCCATGACACCATGGCACACTGTGACAGTAACATGCATACCTTTTATGTAATCCTAGACAATCTACAAAAAAGTTTTTATTCACCAAGAAGGTCCGCGGGGGCAAGGAGGGCAAGGAACCAGGAATGAGAGCTAACTTACGCTGAGCACTCACGAGCGGGGCCCAGGCCTAAGCTTTGCACACACGTTAATCCGTGTTAATTCTTCCAACAACCCTGTGAGGAGGCACTGTTATCATCCTCATTTTACAGAGGAGGAAATGGGAGACTCGGGGAGGTCCAGTCGCCTCAAGTCACAGCGCTGCAGAAGGCTAGGGCTGGGTATTTAGCTCAGAGGCCCAAGATCTGCCCGCTGAACCACAGGATAGCTGGGCTTGGGGGACGCCCCTCCTACAACAGCCCCTAAAAGAGCAAGCTTCTCTGTGCCCAGGCGCTGAGACAGCCAGCTGGCCTCCAACAGGAGTGTCCTCCTGTCCTGGTGCGCAGGCGTGTTTCCATCCCAACACAGACACACAGCCCTCTGCTCAGCCTGCCTGACCAGAGAGTCCCTCCTCCCAGACTTCACCTACAAGGCTTTCCCCCACTTCCTCAGTGAATCATCCCAACGACTGAAGCTCCCTTTCTGAGCAAACCACAAGTTTTCCTTTTCATCTTAGGTGTCACCTTTTTTTCAAACGTATTATGCACGTTAGACTTTGTGTCAACAAAGCCATCAGCAGATAAGTGGGCCTTCATGACGCAAACGGCTGTCAACCCCTCAGGGATAAGGGTAGCAACAGGCGGGAGCGGGGACAGAGGGAAAGAACTGGAAGGAGGATGCTCAGAAAGGACTGAAGGGGGGAAAAACGGACACGAAAGGCCACGGATATTTCCCATTAATTTGCTTCACAGAGATTTCACATTTACAACTGGGTTTCTCCTGGTGATTCTAAGGAAGAAGGGAACACCGTAACTGGATCTCCTTGCTTCACAGGTAGTGGAAGTGAGATTCAAAAGAAATTAAGCCAGACACCAGGTGGTGTAGACCCCTGCTACACAGGGCGACCCACAGATCAGCAGCAAGATCTGGGAGCCTCAATGCAGGCTTCCTGCCGCCACCTCCCGCCTGCATTTCTGCAAGACCCCAGGTGATTCGCAGGCACCTTAAAGTTTGAGAAGCGTTGATCTAGAGCACAGCCTTTGGGGTCAGAAAAATCTGGGTTCTGGTTCTGGCAACACTACTTACTTGTATGGGACCCAGAGCAAGCTCTGTAGCCTGCACTCTCTCATCTGGAAAGCAGTACCTACTTGAAAGATAAAGTAAAAGTAAGCAAAATAAAGCAGTTGGCTGAGCTGTCATCAAAATTTGAAGGCAGAGCCCAAGTCACCAGATTTCGCCTCTTGTCATGGTCATCACCTGTGGTCATGGCACTCCAGAGCCTGCCTGACACACTGCACTCACTAGTGTGTTCTTAAATACACAATTTAACACAGCATCATCACCAACAGAAAGCTGCCAACCATGCCTGGAGCCAAAGACACACTTGTAGAAGAAAAGGAGATGACTAGTAGTGGTGCTTAAACATTTGGTCGGCCAGCACCCCAAAGATTTGCCCTTGAGCCTGAAGCACCTCAGAGACTGGGCGCTTAAGTCAAAGACGAGGAAGTCAGCAGAGGGGGGACAGGCCAGCAACTCTGGACCCTGATTCCAACAAGCTGCCACCGCTGGAGGCCCTGAGGGCAGCCCAGACCAAAGGTCACTACCTGGACCTACAAATATCCCCAATGACACAAAATGTCCTTTACTTCCAGAGCCAGCAAACACAACACACCGATTTCACAAGAGGTGAGCCCTTTCGGGCACTAGAGGCACGTAACACATACAAAGCAAAGATAGGGTCTACGCAACAGGGTCCCAACACCTCTGCCCGGGTCAGATCCTATCCTGGCCTCTGCACCTCACCGCACACCTGGCCTGGAGTCCTGGTCAACGCTTGCCTGTCCTTTACTCAGCTCAAGGCACACCATCTCTGTCCTAAGAGGTCTCTGGCCCTGTGCTGTCCACTTCACTCCCCAAATCACTCTCAGGTTCTTATCATGAAAGCCCTAGGTCTGCTGGCTGTCTCTCTACAGCTCAATCCTGTTCAGCATCACTCCCCTGCTCAACCCCATACACCACCTCCGACCCCACCATGCCCTTGGGTCGATCTACTGTTTAGGGTATCAACCCACGGTTCTTCAAAGGCAGAGGCTCCCAGCACTGCCCGCCCGCCCACTCCCGGTCTTCTGCGGCAGCCCTTGGAGGGACAGATCTGGAGTTTGCCGGGCAGGGTTGTTATTTGTCTGGTTTGGTTTTAACAGAAAGTAAACAGAACGGGGAGAAAGGGTAAGGAGCGTCCACGCTGCCTTTTATCAGCACACGCATACCACAAACAAAAGTCGGTAAAAATAAGGTGGCTCTTGCTACAAACTCGAAATTTCTCCAACCAAATGGTGGTTGTCGTCTTAGAAGCCAATGCTTTAATAAACCTACTGTTGGGCAAACACTTTTGAGAAGTCCTATTTTAAGAACAGCATTCAGAATTAGGTTCATAAGGAACTGGAGAAAAGCGGTCCTTTGACTTGAGAGTCAAACGCTCTTCTGACCATAAACAGTACTGAACAGCTTTGTCATCCACCCTGGTCCCAAGACTTGGCCCTGACTCTTGCTGCTAAAGGGAAAAATTAGGTCCACTCTCAGTGCATGAAAACTTACCACAGTAAGTGGTCTTTAAAATAACATTTGTTGATTCTAATTTGATATTGTGTTAGGTTCTGATGGTGATTCTAGAAGAGGTAGCCCCCCAAATCTGAGCAGTGTCCAGGTGGAGCTGATGGGAGCTGATGGAGCAAGTGGAATTAGCTTCCAGAGATAATTCATTCCTTCTCTCATACTTCAAGGTGTGATCCAGATCTAAATTTATGTATGAAGACCTAAGTTATTCAAAATGACAAAAGAGCAATGTTCTTCTCTACGTAGCTTCCTTTGAGGCCAGTACGAAGGTTAATATAGAGGCCAGTCTTTACTTAAAATGGGAGCTATAAAATGTCCCAATCCTCCCCCCAACGTTTCTTCATGCCTCTCTTCTCTATCCTCTCAAACCACATTGTATAAATATTTACAAATATGAAGAGATCTTGATCTGTCACCAAGGACACCAGAGGGGTCATGACAACGGGAAAATAAAAGTCACCAGCCTGATTTTCGTGATCAACTGACGAGAGCAGCAAACCTTTACATTCCCTTGACCTAAATCCTTTTTCTCCCCTGTTGCTGGAACAGACAGCATTAACAGCACCTAGCAGGTGTACAGTCCACACCCTTGGTACCTGGAGTGCGGTCCCTGGATCTGCAGCAGCAGGCCCTGCCCAGAGGCTTCAAGGACATGCAGCACCCCGGGCCCCCTCCCCACACCTGCTGAATCAGAACCTGATTTTTACAAGATGCCAGGTAATTCCTACGCACCTTAGAGACTGACAAGTGCTGTTCTCTGTGAGAACCTTCAAAGGTAGCAAATGACTTTTTAAAAGTCCTAATGAACTTTGTAGTTTTACAGAATAATAAACTCTGACTCTTGGTTCCCCATCTACTAAAAGGGAACATTGTACATTCTCCCTGGGTCTTTACCCTCCGGACACCACTTCCCTCCTCCTCCCTCTTTCTTCCCATAAATAAACCTCACTTTGGGGTTAAAAAGACAGGAGGAAAGAGACAAGTGCAAAGAACAAGCCGCAGGGCAGAGCTACTCTAGTCTGCTTGGAAAATAAACTTGCAAGGTGGGAGGAGGGAGGATGCACGCGGAATCGCCAGGTGCAGTGCCCCCTCCTAGCAGCATGGCCGTGGTCCCTGAAGTTTGAGAAGACTCAGGACTTCTTGATTGCACAGCTCAGCTGTAAATGTATATGTAAACAGAGAAATGGGTGATGCCTGACATATCCCAGCCAAATGCCCAAACATCCCCGTTCCTATAAAATCCCCCATATCCGCCCCCATCCAGAGCACACGAAAATCCTTATTACAGTTGGCGACTCTGATTAGCAGCTTCCCGCTTATCTCCAAACTGCCAAGCTAAGCTGCCTAAGGCAAAGAGTGGTTGATTCATCTTTACACCCTCCGCAGCACTGCAAGATCTGGTAGACAGCAGGTGCTCAATCACTGCTGCTTCGTGGATGTCCTGAACTGTCACTGTCTCTCATGCAACTGCCCTGTTTTTAGGTGGAACCAAACTTAATTTGTGACTCCCAGATTTCCATTTTATTAGATGGTTAGCATGCTTTCCATCTGGCTGCTAAACAAAATCAGGAGAAAGGTTACCTGGTCTCAATGTGCTCACCTAGGCCAAATAAAATACCCTGCTACATGCACCAAGTATCTGAATGAGGGAAGTCGACACTCAGCTCCTAAGGTTAAAAGACACAAAGGTTAGCAGGTCTGTTGTCAGGCTCCCCAGAGTTTTAAGCACACAGCAGCCCTGGATAAAGCTCTGGATGTAATCACAGCTACGGCCAGATTTTTCTTTCCTTCTTTTCTACCAAACATGTTTTGAGACTCCACAAATACTAGGCCAACGTAACAAAGGTTATTAACTCAGGGAGCTTGCCTCCCAAAAGTTTTCCGAAGGGCAGCCGCCATGACATGGTCATTTTGACAGCTAGGACAAATGAAGCTTAATTTGCTGAGAGCCTTCCCTGTTCATTTAGTGCCATCACTGGAGACTCATGGTCCCCATGGAGGAGACGCACCCAGATGTCCGCTGAGAGCCACGGATCTCCCAGACCAAGAGTCTCCAAGCATTCCCGTTCAGTGAATTGAAAGCCCCAGCCCCAATGGAGCAGGCCCACGAGGAAGGGGCCTGCTTCACACCTTGGGCTCATGGGGCTCTCTGCCCAATCATGACCTTGCAGGACCATCTTCGAGCCTCTTTAGAAGAACCTGCAGGTCACAGTATTTGCTCTGGGCAGGGAGCCACTTCTCTGTGCTTCTCTAAGAGTCATCCTGGCTCCCTTCAAGATGAAGAATTCGGAGGAAGACAGCTAGATTTTAAAATGAACTTATTTATTCATCCAATCCAACCCAAGGGTCTATTTTGTAAAAAGGGAACAGGAAAATGGGGTGGTAACCAAGGCAGGAAACAAAATCAAGGGAGGTTTTGGATGATGACTTTAAAGTCACCCACAGCTAGTCGTGAGGGAGGGGTGTCCAAGGGGGAGGTGCCTTTGTAGGCTGGGGTCAGGGGTGCAGCACCAGGAAGCCCCCTCTCCCACGGGAAGCGGGAAGCAGAGCACGGGGCTCCGTGTGGACGGGCTGGTGGTGGGCTTGGTATGGGCAGCTGAGCACTGAACACTTGCAGAAAGGAGGGGTTGGGGCATTTGCAAACCCCTAGCTGTGGCCCAGCTGCTGCTCCATGCTGGGACCTGCAGGAAGCAGGTGGTCGGCCATCTCTACTCGCATCCTGGCAGGAATGGAATTTCTGTGTCACATGTGGGCCTCAGATTCTTCAGCCAGAGCCACGTTATTCTGAGGAGTCTTCAAGCAAAAGGGTGATCTGCCCCTACAAGTTACAGAGCTGTTTTCATGGATACATTTTGGATGGATGTACCTGCTCATTCATTCATCTTAGGCAAATGTTTGAAGTCAGGTGGGAAAACTGCTGTGGGAACATGATACCAAATCAGGCTGAACCTTACCTCAAAGGACATCTGATCTCAGAGAAGGCTTACACACAAGTTAGATGAATGAAGGAGGGGAAGCAGGTTTGGGAGTTTAGAGGAGGGAGATTAATTCCAGTTAGGAGGAAGACAGAGTTTCCCAAACTTTACTGTACATAATAAGAATCACCTGAGAAACTTTCCCTATGGGGTCTCTTCCTTCTCATAAAATTCTATGATTCCTGTATCTTTTTAGGGAAGAAGAGGCTGACTCCCTTCATGGTATTATCATTTAAGATGGAGAACGTAGCCTCTAACAATAAATCGAACAAAGATATTAATCAGAATTCTTTTGTAGAGAGCCAAGGAAATTTCAAATTTCATAACCACAAAAGGTTTAAAGCTTGAACCCTGCTGCCCAGTTTTCAGGGTCTTTTTCTTCAATCAGTGGAGAAGACAGAGTCAAGAGGAAACACAGAAGTGTTTGTGATCAAATCCGCTACTGCTGAGTAGAGCTTCAAAGGAAGCCCAAATCATCCAAAAATAAGCCTGGAATGAGAAGAGTTCCATCTGAAACAGGAAAGGGGATCACACACAGACATTCCACTTCCAAAGTTCCTTCCCTGGCGGAGATCCGAGCCCTGTGGGCCACAGTCAGGAAACGGGAGGGTCCATGAGGAAAGAAGCAGACACCTGATCCTTCGAGCAGTTCTGTTCTCCTCGAGCTCCCAGAGAACTGGAAAAAGCTACAGAGCTAATTACCACCACTCAAGCATGAAGTGGAAATATCCCCCAAATGCTTCCCTTTTAATAACCTAGGAGTTTTTAGATCAACACCCATCACATACCTATTCCCTACCACTGCGGTCAGGACACAGGTGGGTGACAAGGACCTCGAGGCCACAAAAGAATGGGTAAGAGGAGGCGGATGCTTTTTTGCATCACTAGTAATTATTGCTTTCGTGTTATAAGCAAACAAATGATAAATATCATTTTGGAAATATAAAAACAGACCCTACAAGGGAAAGAATTTTAATGAACAGAGAAGACCAGTTTGAATTCATCAAAAGGCTGAACTGGCAAGTATGAACTCTACATTTTAACAAGAAAAGGACTTCTGGTTTTGAAATGCATCTACGGTGATGAGCGAGGTTAACCAGCTGTTGGCCGGCAGAAGGGCTAGACCATCTGCTTTAATGAAGCTATAAATTTCTCACAAAAGTGTGTCAACAAGCCCCTCTCCAGTGCTGTACGAGCATATGTGATCAGACAATCTTTCCGAGAGTACTGACTTGCTTCCCGGATTTCTTTTCTATGTAGTGTTAAGACTGTCATGGTCTAGGGGCACCTGGGTGGCTCAGTCGGTTGAGGGTCCGACTCTTATTTCAGCTCAGGTCATGATCTCAGGGTCCTGGCATCGAGCCCCGCGTCGGGCTCCCTGCTCAGGGGGGAGTCTGCTTGAGAGTCTCTCTCACCCTCTCCCTCTGCTCCTCTTCCCATTCACGAGCACATTCCCTCTCTCTCTCTCAAAAGTGAGTAGATAAATCTTTTATAAAAAAAAGACAGTTATGGTCTAAATGTTTATAAACTTGGAGTCTGCCAAGTTTAATCAAATAAGATTTTTAGGGGGGTACTTCTTGCCCCCATACCTCATAATCATATTAGTGAATGAGATAAACATAATAGAGACCAGTATAACGAGCCTAGCACAGTCTGCTGACATTTAATGAGCACCTACTATGTGGAAAAGCACTTTCACATATACTACTTACTAGATGGACCCTCCCCAACTGCAGTGCTGGACCCCCTCCCATTTTACAGAGGAGGAAATTGAGTGGTTTCCCTTTGGTCGCACAGCTGGTAGGTGGGCCAAGCTGGGATAAGAACCCAGCTCTCTGGACTCCCAGCCCACTCACTGTTCTTCCACCCTCTGGCCTATTTCCCACCGAGCAATGGGAGGTGATGCGAAGAAATGCAGTCACTCCGGTTCAGCAGAAAGACCGTCCTGTCTGCTGTGATGGCTGTTTATTTTAAGAAGGCAGAGCAGGAAAGGACTCAGAAATGAAATATACACACCTTAAACAATTTACTTTAAACATTCATGCCCCAATCTTGTGATGAAGGGCCAAGGTCTTTTCTTTTGAGGATGGATCTGTTGACTGAAGTTCCATGGTCTTTCTAGCAAAACCACACCCGCAAGGTCCCAGTGCAACTTCCTTCAAGGAGAGTTTCACTAACTTGTAAAGAGAAGAATCCTCCTAGATTTTAACCACCACCATGCCCCTTGTTTATTTATACTGATGCGTCTCAACCACACCTAAAACGACAGGAATTTTTTTAAAGATTCTATTCACTTATTTATTTTAGAGAGAAAGAAAAAGAGTGGGGGGGGGTGCAGAAGGACAGGAGCAAGCAGACTCCATGCTGAGCCCGACGTGGGGCTCAATCCCACGACCCTGAGATCATGACCTGAGCTGAAATCAAGAGTCAGACCCCTAATTAACTGAGCCACCCAGGCACACCAGGAAATTCTTTTTTTTTTTTTAATAAAGTTGCTTTTCAAGTCTTTCCAAAACACACAATGTAGTTTTCAGAAAAACAACTTCTCTTCACACTCAGATTTCATCAGTTTATATAATATTTCATTCAATTACATAATCACAAAAAGCAAGTGAAAGTGGCAAAAACAAGTTTGGAGGGAAAAAACACAACTGCCCAGTGAGCACAGCACTCTCTGGGAGGGAGCAATGACAGCCCCCACGGACGGAAAGAGCAGTTACCCTGGCCAGCAGGCCCCCGGAGGCCAGTTGAGAAAGCTTCGGTCACACACACCTGTAAGCACCTTGGGGCAAGCGGTGGAAGTTTCCATCAGAAAGCAGAGCCGTTTCTCATGCAGCTGCAGCAAAAATTAAATAAGAATATGTAAAAGCTCTCAGCCCTGGCCTTGAAACACAGAACTGCTCAACCAACATGAGTTCCTTCTCTGTCTTATGTACCTTTCTTCCATAGCGCCTAGCAACATACTTCAAAGGGAAAGCTGTGAAGATGGATGGATGGATGGTGGATGGATGGATGGATGGATGGATGGATGGATGGATGGATGGATGGATGGATGGATGGTGGATGGATGGATGGATGGATGGATGGATGGATGGATGGACAGCCCGACAGACCAATGGTCTGGTGGAAGACCTAAAAACCCTTCAATTTAGTAACTTGGTTGGCTCAAATGGCCCAAATAAATGAATCAAGAAGCTGTATCCTGAATCAGAGTTTTCCCTACCCCATGATGAATGAATTCTAATTTTACCAATGAGCATGGAGAGAAAAAAAGGAAGGATAAAGGAAAGAGACAAGCAGAAGAGAATTGTGAAAGCATCAGTCCTGGATAGTCAAGAAAAGAACTGACTCATTGGTAGATAAATCTCCCCCCCACCCTTCCCCTTCTTTCCAAATGTAGTTATTGAGAATGAAGGAACATTAGCATGTGCGTCACAAAGAAATGTACAGACGGCTAAATCCAGCATAAAGGTAATTTACCTTTAATTTTCAATAAACAGCAAGTCTCAAAAGTTAAAAAGGAAATAGTTCCAGAAGGACCACCATGTGGTTTGGTTTCAAGTACTTCCCATGTGCTAAACGGAACAGTTAACTGGAAAGATGTTTAAATCCTGAAATGAAGCAGGTGCCAGATACATGCTTTCAGCGATAGAAGCAATATGAATGGAAAAGAGGCAGAAATGGAAAGAAAGGCCCTAAGCATATCTTTTTTTTTTTTTTTTTAATGAATCACAGGAGATAAAGCATTCACACACTGGAGATTTTTTGTTTACAAGAAGCTCAAAGTGCTTAGAAAGCCATACCTAAAACCTGGGAGGGGACACTGTACTCTGCGGAGAAAAACATCTCAGTTTTAAACAGGAGCCCCAAATCAACCTACCCCTCTCAGTTTCAGCTAATTCCCATCTTCTTTCTGACGATCCATCTTTGGTCGGTCCAACTGAGCTTTACAACTATTAAGTCTTAGGGCGCCTGGGGGGCTCGGTCAGTTAAGCTTCTGCCTTCGGCTCAGGTCATGATCCCAGGGTCCTGGGATCGAGCCCCGCAACGGGCTCCCTGCTCGGCAGGAAGCCTACTTCTCCCTCTCCCACTCCCCTGCTTGTGTTCCCTCTCTCGCTGATTCTCTCTCTCAAAAAATAAATAAAATCTTAAAAAAAAAAACTATTAAGTCTCAGGGCGCCTGGGGGGCTCAGTCGGTTAAGCGTCTGCCTTCAGCTCAGGTCATGATCTCAGGGTCCTGGGATCGAGTTCCGCATCAGGCTCCCTGCTTAGCAGAGAGTCTGTTTCTCCCTCTCCCTATCCCCTGCTCATGCTCTCTCTCTGTCTCTTTCTCTCAAATAAATAAATAAATACATCTTTAAAAAAAAGAAAAAAAACACTATTAAGTCTCCAGGCATCTCCTTAGCTAATAACAAGCATTAACTCACCCAATTTGGGAATATGACTCTCTGAGGACAGCCTCACTTGTGTTTTTAAAAGACCATATGAGAAGAGTCAATGGCTTGTTGTTTCTCTAAGCCTCAGCTGTTCCATCTGTTAAATGGGGATATAGTGGAACCTACTTCAGTTAGCTGTTGTGAGAACCAAACACTTAGTGCATCCTGTACAACAACGCCTCGATCCTGCTATCATTCTCCTGCTCTGTATCATTAACAAAAACACCAACAAAAAGGATCTCTGAACAGTAAAACTGGCAGAGTTGAAAAAAAAAAGTGGGTTAATGCCTGGTCTCAATGAGATGCCTCCCCACCTGGTGGGGGATTAACTATCTAAACCCTTACGAAAGCAGCATTTGGCAACAGGAATGCTTGCCTGCAGCATCACCTGCAATACTGAACGCCAGAAACAAAGTATAACCAACAGCCGAGAAATGGTTCAATAAATGGCTGTAATGCTCACATGAGTGTTTCTATTCTAATAATGAAAAAATTATTGCAATATGATAATTTAAACATTAATATCTGTAGGGGCGCCTGGGTGGCTCAGTTTGGTTAAACGTCCGACTCTTGCTTTCGGCTCAGGTCATGATCTCAAGGTTGTGAGATCAAGCCCCAGTCCAGCTCTGCGCTCAGCAGGGAGTCTGTTTGAGATTCTCTCTCTCCCTCTCCCTCTGCCCCTCCCCTCCATTCACGTACACACACACACACACCCTCTTTCTTAAAAAAAAAAAATCTTTAAAATCTGTAGCCAAAACTTGGAGACCTTATATGTCATATATATATTTAAAATATTACGCATTCACAGTTAAATTATACACACACACATACATACACGCGGAAAATATGGAAAAATATTTGCAGAAGTACAAAATATTATGTTAGGTATTTCCAGATGGTGAAATTACAGGTCATTTTTATACACTGTGAAAAGATAAGTGCTCTGTGTTTTTGAAATCCTGTAAAAAGAGTTTATTTTAAAAATCAAGGGAAAAAAATTTATGAAGTTTGTGTGACGAGGAGAGGAAAAAGTACATTAGAGATGTCCCCCAGCCCATTTCCATGAAAATGAACTGGAAGCACATCATTAGGAGCTAATACCTGAACACACAGAAAGAAGGAACAGAACAGGACCCTCTCAGGCCCACAGCTTGAGCTACGTTAAGCCTGGGGTCATTTCCTTTAAGACCCAGGCACAAGGGCATTGCTCATTTTCGTGTACCATCATTTGTGTGTTGGCGGGGGTGGAGGTTGGGGCGGGGGGGAGCCTCCCAAACCTCAAACCACATTTGAATGCATAAGCAACACACAGTTCTATAGCATTCTGGTGGTTTCCCTGGCAACCTTATCTCTGTCTTCTTTTACCTCAGCCACAGATGATACAGCCTTGGTCCTACAAAGTCCCTGAGGTCACTGCCCACTACAGAGTGGCCACCCATGGTAGGATGCTCACTCGTTAAGAAATCCTAATTAACAAATTTGTTCACACCAACTTCATGCCACAACGATTTTAAAGAAGTGAATCTTGACCATCTGAGTTCCAAACTATCTGAACTTCCTGTTACCAAAATTTAATTTTAGCATCATCTAAACATAATTAATCTTTCTCACTAAGTGAAAGGAAAAAGGAAATCACATTGAAGTCTCCAACTTTACTAAATAGTACAGTGTCTAAACACATACCTGCTGTTTCTACCCCAGGTCCCTTGAGTAGCAAGTTGGCATGGGGGGGGGGGGTGCGTTGTTCCAGACCTAATTTTAACAGGTGAGTGTCAAACTGGAAAACCTCCCACCAGGGGTGGTGAGCAAGGCTTTCACATCTGAACACTACAGACAGAATTTTATAAAGAAGCCAGTGGAGGGGCACCTGGGTGGCTCAATCAGTTGGGCGTCTGCCTTCAGCTCAGGTCAGGATCCCAGGGTCCTGGGATCGAGTCCCATGTCGGGCTCCTTGCTCAGCGGGGAGTCTGCTTCTCCCTCTCTCTCTCTACCTGCAGCTCCCCCTGCTTGTACTCTCTCTCTGTCAAATGAATGAATATTTTTTAAAAAATGAAGAAGCCAGTGGATCATTTCAAAAAGGGATGGGGTAACTTAAGTCACCTACTTAGGATTCAGTTAACTATCAGGGGCCTTTAAACATTTTACAGAATTTGTGTTTTTCCCCTTAAAGGCATTTTTCTACAAAAATATCTGCCTAGATAAACTGGATAAAGTCAGGTGTGTCACCCACAGACTCATTCAACCATAAACATCCATCAGGGACTTAAGCATAGCAGGTCTTAAGATTTTTCTTTTTTTAAACGAATCATAGCCCATAAAGCTTTCACTCACTCTGGAGATTTTTAAGCTCAAGTGCTTAAGAAGACACACCTTAAACATGGGAGGGGACACTATACTATGGGAAGAAAAACATGGCACCGTGATAGGCCTCAGGGACACATGACCCAGAGATGGTCTCAGGTTAGTGGATCAAAAACATCTTCAGTGGGCAGAAGTACACGGGGCTTGCCCGCGCCCAGGGTGGCTAGTGGAAGCATGCTTCTGGGAGTAGCTACACTGTGGTATCACAAGTTGAAAGCACCCCAGTTTACCACGTCAGGTTATTGTTCTGGTGTTGGTGGGGTTTTTTTAACTATTTTTCCCAAATCTCATTTTCTCCATGAAGACTCAGCATGATTTTCAATTTTAAGCCCAAACCCTTGACTGAAATTCTTTATCATGAATGCCCAGAAAGTGAAAATGACCATACATTTTACTATTTTGAGCGCTCTAAACTTTTTTTTTAAAGATTTATTTATTTTTAGAGAGAGAGAGAGAGAGAATGTGTGTGCGCACGCACGAGCACGTGAGTAGACTCCAAGGAGGGGCAGAGGGAGAGAGAATCTCAAGCGGACTCCCTGCTGAGTGTGGAGCCCAATGCGGGGCTCGATCCCAGGACCCTGAGACCACAACCTGAGCCAAAACCAAGAGCTGGATGCTTAAGCAACTGCACCACCCAGGCCCCTGGGCACTCTAAGCTTTCAGTGAAAACAGCTGTTCATGTTCCTAAACAGAAAAAAAAAAACCCTCACCTCGGCACCCAGGACCCCAGCTTCCTCCTCCGCCCCCAGCCCCAGCTGCACAAAAACCATTCAACCCTCCTTCAGGGCAGTAAGCATGGACTCTCACCCCATTTCAAGGACTGTGGTACCTTCAGGAGCTTCTAATGCAAACGGGGTCCAACCGTTCCTGTTCTATTTCTCCCCTTCTCTCCATTTATCTATTTAGAAAAAATTGAATTTTTTTTATTATTCATTAGTATTTAAAATATGTGTAATGGACAGTGAGGTTTTTAGAAAATTGTATGTAACTCAGTTTTTGAAAGCAGTCTGGGCCATGTTGACATCTCAGCTAGTCTGGGCTCCTTCAGGAATCTAGGAATCCATTCCTTCTGGTTTTTTTTCCCCCCTCTTTCCACTGTGACACGGTCAAGGCCAAGTTCCCAAGCTTAGTCCACTAACTCAAAGGCTGGGCTATCTCAGTTTTAGTCCATTACATGTTAAACAGCTGATGGCCTGGAAAACGTGTAACAATGAATATGGCTGACACCTAATCAGCATTTCTGTGTAAATAAACGGAATAAATGATCAGAAATCATTCTGCTGTTAAATCCATACTTTCATTATTTAGACACCCTGCAAGAAATCCAAGAAAATAGTATGTGGTATCTGGGTGTGACAGGAACAAGGCTTCTCAACTGCTTTGAAAGAATAAATGCCCCTGAGTTTTAAGCCTCCCGTACAGAAGGCCGCCATCAGAAAGCTATCACCCAGCACCCTGAAGGAAAACTGGTATCACCTGTTTACACTACATAAACAGGTTGTACAACTTACTGGATCATAGCTAATAGCTATTTTCCACACAGTTTAAAAAAAAAAAAACCCACTGCATCATTACACATACCTTCTTTAAAAAAAGTAATTTATCTATATGCTCAAGAACTACCTCAAACTATAATTTCATATTACTTCTGTTTTATATATGTATTACATTATTCATGTCTGGATACATCCATATTTAAGATCTTTTATTTAACAGAATTTTTTTTGGCCTTTATTACATATCAAAGTTTCTGTGTTTTACCCTCAATAAAACAGGTTCCAATATACAAAAAAAGGTGTGTGTGTGTGTGTGTTTGTGAGAAGTGTTACCATTCCTCCTATCCCCATTATCTAGCCAATTTCAAAAGTACTAAGACAAATAATTTCTCATTTCTTCATATTATTACAGCCACCCACACCCTCACCTCAGACTTAGGATACAGAAAGCAAAGGCCACCTTCACGTCCAACAGTAGCCATTCCCAGCTCCTGACCAGGGGATGTTTCAACACAAGGTAAGAGAGGGAGGGCGAGACTCCCTTCAGGGGCTGCAGTGAAATGGACACCACGAGGCTGTGAGTTTGCCAGGATGAAAAACACCATTATTTATCCAACACCTAGGGAGTCCACATCACATGGGGTACACACAAGCCTACCCTCGAGGAGCCTCTACAATACCCAACCTCCATGAGAATTCTCCCCATGCAAGAATGGATCGTGATTTAACCCTCTCCAAAACAGCTACCCCTTCTGTCTTTTGTGAGCTACCTGCCGTCATTCTTCAAAAAGTTTCAGAAGAGTAATAAATAGCCATTTCCATTCAGACTGAACGCTGAATCAAGAGTTGGCAAACCACAGCCATCAGACCAATTATGGCTCACTGTTGTGGTAAATAAAGTTGTACTGAAACACAACCAGGGCCATCCATTTAGCTATTTTCTACAGCTGCTTTTGCTCTACAGGGCAGGACTGAAGAGCTGCAATAGAGATGCTGGATCTCTCAAAGTCTGAAGTATTTACTCACTGGCCTTTAAAGAAAAAGTGTACCCTAAACGGTACAAAGTGTTTAAACCTCTAGGAGGTCCACAGCATTATCAGCAGGAAGCAGCCCTTACCTAAACAATGCCCTCAAGTGGTGCAGCGGACCAAGAGGGCAGGGGCCCTGAGACGGGCTGTGCTTCTTACCAGCTTTCATGACAACCACAGGACTCTGGCAGGTCTCCGCTCCTCTGGCTAGGGCATCGATACCTACTTCACGAAGCTGTCTTGAGGATGGAACAGAATGACATATATAAAAAGCCCCTAAAACCAGGCCTGATATTCCTCAAGGTGCTCCAGTAAAGCCAATGACCCACCGCCCATCCTTCACCAACCATGGTGATCTGAGTACAAAACGTGAATCACTGAGATACCGACCTTCAGTCTTTATGGCCCCTTCTGCCATGATCTCAAAAAGGATCAGACTCAGAGCAGTATAACCCAAACAAAAGATGCAATGCTCCCACTTTGCTGAGTCACAGAAAGTTAAAGGCTCGGGATTTTATGTTCTTGTGTTTGGGGAAAAATACTGTGAACGGTTTCTGGATAAAATCTTTCCATACCAAACTTCAGGCAGCCTAGGGATATGGAAAAGACCCAGAGCTTAGCCATCTAGGGTCGTTCTTTGAACACTGTGTGTTTAATCTTATTAACAGAGAGCAAGTAGAACAGGGTATCCCCAGACAGCAACAAAACCACACCACCACAGACTAGCCAGAACGGTGAAGAGATGATGTTTTCAAGAGCTGTGAGATCCCACTCCTGTTGTTTCATGTGGGTAGAAGTGACACCAGCCAGAGCACAGAGCAAATGACAAGAAACAAGATAATCAGGACATGGTGAGGGGCAGGCGCCCAACGTGACCATATCATGACAATGTCCTAGGCCAGAGGCAGCCACATCTCAGCCCCTCCCCCATCCTCCCATTCCACCCCATCGCCTCTGACATTTGCAAACCAGAACCCAGGCTTCCCCCAGACCTTCCCTTCACTTTTCCCCTACCTCAGGGCAACTGATCTTAAATACAAATCCCAGGAAGTGGGAGGGGCAGGGTCTAGGTATCAGTTTCACAGCTGGGAAAACTGAGGCTCAGCAAGAAGTTGTGGCCTGGCAGCAAAGTCACAACTGCCGGACTTACCTACCACTCCATACCCGACCCCAGGGCCCGGCAAGTCCTTGGTAGTTAATACAGGTAAGTCCAGTTATTCA
The DNA here is from genome assembly GCF_029215605.1 of Mirounga angustirostris. Classification (NCBI taxonomy): domain Eukaryota; kingdom Metazoa; phylum Chordata; class Mammalia; order Carnivora; family Phocidae; genus Mirounga; species Mirounga angustirostris. The sequence goes on along the minus strand of NW_026991712.1, from coordinate 16,011,067 downwards.
GGGCCTACGTTCAAATTCCAACTCTTCCATCGACTAGCCATTGACCTTGGGATGTCAACTGACCTCTCTCTCTGCCCAAGTTCGTTCATCCGTGAAACGGAAATAACAGTAACCTACCCCGTGAGGCCTGAGTGAGCTCGGACAATGCTTGGCCCCAAGCAGGTGTCCATTAACTGCTGGCTTGGGGCCAACCCTGCTACTCGCTGGGCTGAATCTACCTGACCTCAATCCCCATCTCTGGACCACTTTCTGCCCTTCTCATTCACATAGTCATTCCCCAAACACACAGACAGCAATTTTTTTTAAATTATGACCTGAGAAAAGCCACCTCCTAGGATGTCAGTATTAAAGCATCAGGCAACAAGAGCCTTTTTCAGAAAGCCATCTGGCTTAAGCTGATAACGTGCCACAAAGTAAGCCGATAGCCGCGGTCGGTCACGTGCGCAAGCCTCAACTGAAAACTTGAGCCTGACATGTCCACTCAAAGAGCATTTCTTTAATACACTCAGCACACGCCCCTCAACGACACGCCACTGCGCTCCCGGGCCCCAGCTACGAACACCGTCCCCGGGGCCATTTATTCATTCTTTTTTTTTTTTGGCCACTGACAACTCCAGCAGCGAACATGTTACATTCAGTACACTTCTTCAGAGTTCTGCCCTCTAACTACAGGCTGCTACTGCTTCCGGGGCCGCAGAAGGGCCCTTCCCCGAAAGCACAGACCAGATAAAGAGCAACGTAAAAGGCTTCCCAAGAAAAGAGGTCCCTTCAGCTGTTCTGGCTCAGGACCCTCCACCGGGTCACCGAGTCCCAGCCCACACCCAGCAGAAAGAAACCCTCGCGCAGGAAGAACTTGCTAAATCAACCGAGGGCTCAGCGACAGGAAAATGCACGGACTCAGGGTTACCTTGACCCCCAGATCAGGGGAAGCAGGACCTCCTGCTTGCTGGGCTTCATCCGTTCCCATCTCAGGGTTGCAACACTCTGTCCCAGAGGGAGGGAGCTCCTTGTGTGCTCTCTCCCAGAGCCGCATTCCTCCTCGGGGGCGGGGGTGGGGGGAGACCGTTCCTGGCCTGTCAGAGAGCCCCATTCTGTCCATTCCATTTTCCTTAAAGGGTATTCACTCCCCAACTTCAAAACTCAGTTCCAAGGCCACCTCCCTCGGGCACCCTTTCCGGGCTGTTTCCAGAGGCTCTGACCATTGTTACACTTCCCCGTCCACTAGGAATCACAAACTCTGTAATAATTGGATGGGACTCAGGAAACATCTATTCCAACTTCTCACCCCGTAGAGGAATTTCTTCTCTACATCAGCACTGTCCAAGAGAAATAGGATGCAACCCACAAAGTTAGCCACAGGAGTAATTTTTAAATTTCTGGGGCCACGTTACCATTAAAAGAAACAGGGGGGATTAATTTTCATAATATATTTTATTTAACTCAATATAGCTAGAATATTGTCATTTCAATATGAAACCAACCTACAAATCACTTGATGAGATACTTTAATTCTATTTTTTATATCAAGTTCTTTAGAATCCAGGGCGTATTTTCTTTTTTTTTTTTTTAGATTTTATTTATTAGAGAGAGAGCGTGTGTGAGAGAGAGAGAGAACATGAGCAGGGGGGAGAGGCAGAGGGAGAAGCAGACTCCCCACTGAGCAGGGAGCCCGATGCAGGGCTCGATTGCTTAACCAACTGAGCCACCCAGGCACCCTCCAGTGTGTATTTTCCACTGAAAAATACATCTCAATGCAGACTAGTCACATTTCAAGTGCTTGACAGCCATCAAGTAGCCAGTAGCTACATTATGGGACAGGACGGTTACACCACTGTCTGTGGGCATTCCTACAGTGCAGGGGAGTATGTTCCTTCTAACAATATACAGGAAAAAACACAATTCCTTCCTACAAAGACAGCACATTGGTATGTCATTTAGCAAAGGCTACCCTGGGTGAGAAACACAGGGCATATGCTCAGTCCCAGCATTTCCCTGTTAATTCACTACAACGGGGACTTTAGAGATCTCATGGTCCTTCTCATGACAGGTGAGAAGGATCCCAGGTCCTTCTCATGACAGGTGAGAAGACTGACATCCAGAAAATGAATGTGAATAACCTGAGGTCACACAGATAAGCAATAGCACAGGGAGGCCTAAAATCTACATATCTAGTCAAGGGTTCTTCAAATATTAATACCACACACACACCTATCTACTTGGTTACCACTCTCTGCAGTCAATGCATACTTTAAGATTTAAGATTAAGGCAGTTACAGAAGGCAACACAACTCTGCTTTCTCCCAATAAGCCCCAAATTTCTGAGATCTAGGAAATGCAACAGAATCTCACCAATTCCGTCCAGTGTCCACTTCCCACCCTTACCTGGGATGTGAGGAATAGGGTAAGAAAACACAAACAAGGAAGATAATCATAGGCACAGCAAAGCATGCCTCTTAATTAGGAGTAAAGCACAAAATGTGCACTATGCCTCTATCCTAGACATATCCACCCCCCCTTCCACCTCTAATGGACACTAACAGTAAACTGTGGGAACCTTACAAAAATGGATAGTAACCTGCAATGATTGTTGAAAAGCGCTTCTGAAGAATGATCTCATGGAGTCTGTTTTAATGAATCTCCCCCTAAAGACCCTGAAGTTTGTGCCCCCACCCAATACCTGTGGTAGGTTACCTATCACTCTGCGATCTCATTCACTCTGTGACTTGACTGCAGCAAATTCTCTGCTTGACCCTGTGACCACCTATCTGAGTTATCCATCCATTTTGGGACAACTGTCAAAAGGAATCCACAGATTAAAATTACCCCAAACATATTCAGTTCTGTGCCCAGGCACATGGGGCTTGCCTAGCTCTGGAATGTCTGGATGGGACACATGCACCAGGCAGGTGGGAGAAGGACTGGGGTAGCAATTCAGAAAAGTGGATCTCATGGGAAAGCCGAGATCAATTCCCGTGCCAACAAGAGGGAAACCCAGCAATGCTCTGTGGGATGACAGCCGGTTAAGGCCAGACCAGAAAGGAATCAGCTCAAAGTTATGCCCAAGTGAAATGGCTGGCTAATAACTTTTCATATACTACATCTTTTGTATGTTTTTATTCATTACAACTATCTTGATAGACTATCAGGGGAAAGGATGTATGTGGTAGCTTAAAAAAATACCAAAAAGGCCTTTGTAACATTTACTTTGAAAAAAAAAAAAAATACCCCTTTTCTTTGTAGGCGATACTATGACTAGGACTTTCTTCCATGAGGATGTTGGGGGAGGTCCGCAGTCAACAGAACCACTAGAAGTAACCTGCACTCAAAGAATGCTAAAAACTTAGATAATCTTAACTCACTGATCCCCTGAGTGCCCATCACAGGACAGCTGTATAGACTTGGCTGTAGGAAAAGGTCTCTTTCCCATCACAGATTCTCAGGCAGAGCAGCAACGTCTCAGGTTATTTACATTCCAGAGCTTCTGGATGCTCCCAGAAATATCTTCCTGCTGCTACCCACCCCCCCCATGAGGGTGATGAGGTGGATCATCGTCGCTGACCTGCCAGCTAACAGAGCAGCCTCAGCTCCTAAGGAAGGAAGGACAGGCCCGAAGCATTCCTGCGGACAGTTGCCAGGAAAATCCCGAGGATGAGACTCTTTGCCAAATGAACTATTAACCTATTTTTAAATGTTTGACCCTCTTCTCCCATCCAGTTTGCATTTTAAAGAAATGCGTTCTAGGGGCACCTGGGTGGCTCAGTCGTTAGGCGTCTGCCTTCGGCTCAGGTCGTGATCCCAGGGTCCTGGGATCGAGCCCCGCATCGGGCTCCCTGCTCCGCGGGAAGACTGCTTCTCCCTCTCCCTCTCCCCCTGCTTGTGTTCCTTCTCTCACTGTCTCTCTGTCAAACAAAAATAAAAAATAAATAAAAAAGAAAGAAAGAAATGCGTTCTTCAGAAAGAAAAAAATTCTCTGTTTCGAGAAGTATTACAGAAGCAAATGTTCCCATCTACTCTCTCACCGTCTGTCAGTTTTCCTGGTGAGAATAATAGTGTCTAAAATGTAAGACACAGGGCGCCTGGGTGGCTCAGTTGGTTAAGCGACTGCCTTCAGCTCAGGTCATGATCCTGGAGTCAGGGGATCGAGTCACGCATCGGACTCCCTGCTCAGTGGGGAGTCTGCTTCTCCCTCTGACCCTACCCCCTCTCGTGCACTCTCTCTCTCTCTCTCAAATAAATAAATAAAATCTTTAAAAAAAATAAGTAAAATAAAATAAAATGTAAGACACATTAATAAATTATATAGCGGGAGAGTTCTTCCCTTCCCATAGATCAGAAGAAATGGCAACTCACAATTCTGAAGAATTTTTGAGAAAAACAAAAGTTTCACAAAGTGTAAACACTCAAAGGTTCATGCTAAACCCTGTGAAGTATATTCTTATGTCAAGAACTCCAGGAGTCGAGATACTTTATCCTGACCCGGCTCAGTCTCCACTAGCAAGGTGACCTTTGCCAGCTGAGTATCCTTCAAGGTCCCAGTGGCCTTACTAAAAAAGAGAGTAAGTCCCATGACTATTCTGGGATAAGCATAACGTGATATATCTAGAGAGGGTCCCGACTTATAATGGTTCAACTTACGATTTTTTGAACTTCACAATGGTGTGAAAGTGATACATATACATTAGAAAACGTACTCTGAATTTTGAATTCGGATCTTTTCCCCAGCTAACAATATGTGGAACGGTCCTCTCCATCGACGCTGGGGCTCCCGGTCAGCCCCGCGACCACAAAGGTCAACAACTGATACACCAACAACCATACCATTTGTCACTTTAAGTAGAGTATCCAATAAATTACATGAAATATGCAACACCTTATTATAAAACAGGCTTTGTGTTAGATGATTCTACCCAACTATAGGCTAAAGTAAGTGTTCTGAGCATATGTGAGGTGGGCTATGCTAAGCTACGATGTTTCGTAGTAGGTTAGGTGTTTTACATGCATTTTTCTGTTCACGGTAATTTTTAACTTGTGGTGGGTTTATGGGGACATAACCCCACTGTAAGTCAAGGAAGATCTATATTAGCAAACACGATAACCAATGTGAACAGCTCTTTACAGCTTACTTACACTTCTCATTATCTTCTGCCCATTTTTGACAAGAACACCCTGAAGCTCAAATAACTTGCTCAAGGCCACAGAGTTAGAACAGGGTGTTGGGCTCTAGTCTTCTAATGCCAAAACCTCTAACAGTCTAATAAGAATGCTTAAAGATCAGTCAGGCACTCTATTCCTCATCATAAAACCACTTCCCAGTGAAGCACTACCCCACCCTCCCTTTTCGGCTCTGCAGCCCATAAAGAGCAGAGCAAGACGTGGACCAGAAAATGATGTGCTTATGAGCCAGGCGTGCTAAGTGCAGGCGCCCTGTGGCTCAGCCCAGGCGTGGGTACTTGCCAAGGGGGTCAGCGGAGCCCCGCCTGTGTACCAAGCAAGTCCACCGAGCCCTTCTAGGGAAGCGTTTGTTCCCAAAGTCGCTGCAAATGATTCCAAAAGGCAAGATGTTCGATGCCAACTCTGTTGCGACAGTCAGCTAGACAAATAAAGGAGAAGGGGCGGTTACTGAGTAGATTCGATTAAGAGAGATTTAAGCATATATCAACAAACACAATGATAGGACTCTGTATTTTGATTCAAACAAACTAACGTAAAAGACATTTGAGTCATGGGCGCCTGGGTGGCTCAGTTGGTTGAGCGACTGCCTTCGGCTCAGGTCATGATCCTGGAGTCCCGGGATCAAGTCCCGCATTGGGCTCCCTGCTCAGCGGGGAGTCTGCTTCTCCCTCTGGCCCTCCCCCTCTAATGTGCTCTCTCTCTCTCTCTCTCAAATAAATAAAATCTTAAAAAAAAAAAAAAAAAGACATTTAATGAGTCAGAGACGCCTGGGTGGCTTGGTGGGTTAAGCATCTGACTCTTGATTTCAGCTCAGGTTGTCATCTCAGGGTCTTGGGATCGAGCCCCGTGTTGGGCTCTGCACTGGGTGTGGAGTCTGCTTGAGATTCTCTCTCTCTCTCCCTCTCCCCCCTCTTAAAAAATAAAAATAAAAGACATTTGAGTCATTGAGGAAAACTGAGTACAGACTAACGATGTGAAGAAATGACTGTTAATTTTGTTAGAAGTGATAACAGTATTGTGGTTACAGGCTGTTGTTTTTTTAAAGCCTAATCTGTTAGTGGTTCCTGCTTAAGTGTAGATGGGTAGTCATGTGTGCATTCTGCTTGAAGATACTGCAGCACATGAAACAGGAGGGCCATGCATGTCTGAAAATAAGCCTAGCAGCAAGTTGATGGTTGTTGACCTGAGTAATGGGTAAATGGGGTTCATCAGAGTAGCTGGTCTCCCTTTGTGTGTGTGTTTAAAAATTCCCATACTAGGGGCACCTGGGTGGCTCAGCTGGTTAAGCGTCTGACTTTGGCTCAGGTCATGATCTTGAAGTCCTGGGATTGAGCCCCGTGTCAGGCTCCCCGCTCAGCGGAGGTCTGCTTCTCCCTCTCCCTGGGCCCCTCCCCACCACTCGTGCCCTTTCTCACTCTCTCCCTCTAATAAATAAAATCTTTTTTAAAATTCCCATACTGAAAAGTTTTTTAAATGAAGCCACAAAAATTAGAAAGATCTATTTCCTTCTTCTTGACACATATGTCGTTTTAGAGGCAGAGTAAGCTTAAAAAAAAAAAAAAAAAAAAGACATTTAGTCACAGATGGACTACATGTGAACAGAGGCCAGTTCCCTCTGCACTGAGCCAAAACAGAGCACAAAGACACAAAGGCTCAGCAGCCAGTCTGTGCCAAAGAGAGTTCCAGGGTCACCTCAAGCCCACCGCCCAAGCATCATGCACAAGGCAGATACACACAGCCCTCGCCTCAGTCCAAATTTAACCAGGAGACAAGGGCCTTCTAATGACACACAGGACCCCCAGGTACCAACCTCCTTAAAAAGGCATGAGACCCCTCAGTTCATACATCCAACCCACAGGTGGGTTTGGATCTCAGCTGATAACCTCATTACTAACCCATTTCAAGTTGTCAAATTACAAGCATTATAAAATGAAGTCCTTCTCCATCTGCTATGGACTGAATGTTGTGTCCCCCCCTGAAATTCATATACTGAAGCACTAATCCCCAATGTGATGGTATTTGGAGGTGGGGCCTTTGAGAGGGAAACAGGTCATGAGTGTGGAACCCTCATGGATGGGATTAGTGCTCTTATTAAAAAAAAAAAAAAAAAAGACACAAGAGGTATGATTTTTTCTGCCATGTGAAGACACGGCAAGGAGGCATCCAACTACAAATCAGGAAGACAGCCTCACAAGGAACCCAATCAGCCAGCACCTTGACCTTGGATGTCCTAGCCTCCAGAACTGTGAGAAATAAATTTGTTGTTTAAGCCTGTGGTATTTTTGTCACAGAAGCTCAAACTGACCCACATACCATCTTTGCATTATTTCAAAAGAAGGTGAACAAATCCCAGCAGTTCTGAAGTCTGTTGTATAGGACGTTAATAATCTACCAGCTTAACTCTGACAAATAGTTCCTTTACAAGAACTCAACACTAGTTAAGAACTAGAATCGGGGATGATCTGAGATGAAACAGACAAGTTGCTATGAAAATTACCTTTCTGTCCTGCTCAGAACAGTTATTTCTCACATTAGGGTAGCTTTAAATACATAATGGCCAAAGGGTATCAACTACCACACTAGTTTAAGAGCTCAGATTCTATTGGTTGCCAGCTATAATTTATTATATACTTTCCCCCATGAAACTATATCTTGATCCATTTTAGTGACTCACATCTCAGGAATGATCATATATACGTGCATATGCCTTTACCTGATAATATCAGGAAAGTTTATCTTTAAATACAGTGAAACACTTGGATCACAGCACATAGATCAGCACTCTAGGCTTATTCCAGAAAAGCTACCTAAAAAATCACATGGAGCCGCTCAGCTCATTTCTCAGGAGATTAAAGGCTAAGAACTATGATTTGACTCCAGAAGCAAAGAGCCAAACACCTAAACCACACTGTTTCCAGTGGTTAAATTATAAAGTCCATAGAAATTCTTGGGAGGAAACAGACAAGGTACAGTCGTCATAGCATTAAAGGGAACTGTGTAAAATTACCTGGTCATCTTCTGGATCTTCTCCCTAAGCAGAGTGATGGAATAACACCTGGACCACCCCACTCTCACCTGGGCGCCCTCCCTCCCTTCTTACAGAAACTTCTCCTAGCCCCTGGATCACATTTTCCCTGGGACCGGTTTCCCAGAGATACTTCTATCCTGACCAAGGCCCTGAAGGGAAGGATAGTGATTCACGCATCTTCAAATCAGCAGCATCTAGCACAGTGCCTGGCTCGAGGCTGGCATTTGAATGCCTGCTGAGTGAACAGAGGGTGGATGGATGGATGAGCGGAGAACCCATAATCCTGAGGAATTAACAAAATATACAGGAAAAAACAGAATGTACTAAAGTACTGTGAAGACATTAAAGAATGGATATTAAATCAACTTCAGACAGTGAGAGTGATCCTGGAGTTAAATGAGAGTCCAAATAAAATAACTAAACAGAAATAAGTACAGGGACACACCACTGTCGGGCGGATGTGGTAATCACTATACCGTGGGAACATCCATCAAGGACACACCATTGTAAGGAGGAACCCTCCTCCTCTCTCACTGTTAAAATCAGACCTTGTGATCCATTTCTCGTGGAAGCTGAGTAACAAAAGCCACAGAGTGTTAGAAACAGTCTGTCTCTACCCTACTCAAAGGGACTGCCCCCGCCCCCCACAAAATAGGGCAGGGGGGATGGCCATTCTAACCAGTTAGATCTCAAAACCGAGCAACTGTCCCAGTGATACCCTTGGACTTTAAGGCAGTCCACACATGTACATTAAAGAAAAGAACTTTGAAAAGCCCTGCACCAGTTTTGGGCTCAACTGTGCGAGATGACAAGGCACAGGGCAGCCTAGAGTCAGGTTTCAAAAAAGCGCAACCATATGAGCAATTTGGAATAAGCTGTGCCACAGAAACACAAGCCCTAGAACAGGGCGGCATTTTAGCCAGTCAACAGGGGAAGGAGGGGCAAGAAACCAATGATACAAGATTATAATTAGAAGGTATATTATGGTATTTAGAGAGAAGGAAACACTCACATACACACAGACACACACACACACAGACACCCACACACACAGGGGTGAGGCAATAAATCAGCAAGGCCTCCCCCACCATAGCACAGATCACTGCCCCACTCCTCCAACAGAATAGGTACTTCCTGGGTTATAGCTTAACCCCCGCTCCCACTTACTTGCCTGGACTGAGATGCCTCCCACTCTATACCAAAAAGGAAGCTGCAGCTTAGTGAGGGAATTCAAGCAGTCCCGTTTCCATGAAGGATGCTCTCAGTGCATATAATGTGAATGGTGCTGAAAGCCTCACGGTGGGGCAGCACATTGTGCTGACTCGGCACAGGAAGCCCAGAACCCTTCCCTCTGATAGCAAATTCGCCCCCATGACATCCTGGTTCTCCCCACTCTGAAGGCTCCTTTCCCCACCTGGGCCAAAGTGGGAGGAACTGATGCCCTGAGGCCATTTTCAATCAACAGACAGACAGGGAGGCAACAATCAGTGAACAGGAAAAACCAGACCCAGCCCTGCAGCAAGATGCCCCAGGGCAGGAGAATGCGCTTGGTCATTAGGAAGTTTATCACTCAGAACCTTCGTCCTTTGAGTAAAGAGCTTCAGTAAGAAAAACTCAACTAACACACCTATGTTTTAAAAACTGAAGTCGATCTGCTTTGTCCAAAAGAAAGGGTAATACTGAAAAGTAAAAAGCCTGGGAAAACGTCACCCAGAAACAACTCCAAAATTATATAGGTTTATTTCCTTCTGGGCTTTTTTTTTTTTTTCCTGTCCTAAACAGATGTATATTTGTAAACAGCCCAGGCCTGCGTGGGCTGATAATTACAGTATCTAGACAAAGAGCATGCTTCATGACCCAGTTCCCCAGTGCCCACCAAAGCACGCGTTCTTCTCTCAGGCTAATTCAAAAGGAATTTGCAGTTGAGAACACACATGTGACCATCAGGCATGAAAAGGCCAAATGATCAGGTAGTAGGATCCTAGCAAAGCTGCGGGCACAGACACCGCTGGGAGAAAACACAAGCCACAGCCTTCCCAGCCCAGGAGAGAGGCAGCAAGCTTCCTTCCTGGACCCACCTGTTCCTACAAACACCACCCTCCAAAGATGGGGCTGGGGACGAACCTGGGACATCAAATCAGCACAGCAGGGCCTCATAAAGGGTTTCCCTATTTATTCAAATTACCAAAGCCGCTTTAGCAAAGAGCCTGTTCACAGTTTGCTCATCACACATTTAGAACCTAATACGCTTCTTTACATTCATCTGTTTTCCCTGTCTCCCCCGCTTAGACTAAGCAAGCCTTAAGTTTTGAGGCTGTGCTTTATTTACCTTCGTGTCCACGTTGTCTAGCACATAGGAGGTGCTCAAGAAATGTTTGTGGAGTGAATTAAGAGGCATTTAAAATGGAAGAGGAAGCCAACTTCAGCTTCGTTTTACATTGAAGAGAAAGGAAAAGGATCTATCCCAGTCTTGTCTGCAGGCTCTGCTCTTTAGTCTCAAAGTCGATGGTAAAGGCAATGGTGGCGTTTTAGATCTATTTATCTCATTTGCTACTAACGCTGAACAATATTCCAGAGTACCTTCCGATGGTGTTTGGGAAGACCAGAATCCAACGATGCCTGAGAATGAAGAGAAGCCAGTCTCCACATTTTCTTAGCATCTAACACAAACAGCACCCCCAGCCCCCACGGGGGCTCCAGAAGTAACAACAGTGATGTTCACCACTGTATTCTAGGGCCTGGCCCATAGCAGGTGTTCCATAAATAATTTCTGAATGGTACTAAATGCCAGGTACAGCAGGGGACACCAAGACAGAGAGGGCTCAGGCTCTGCCACCAGGAAGCTTTTCCTTCTAATGCAGTGGTTCTTGGTCTAGGGCACCCACGAAAATTACCTGGAGATGGAGAGATTTTCCAAAATACTCAGGAGCCAAGCTCTTTCCAGACCTCTTGAATAACCTCTGAAGACAGGGTCTGGTACACCTCCTTTTCAAACAGCTACCCAAATGATTTGAATACACAGCTGAGAACCTCTGCCCCCACAGAGTAAAATAAAGCCATTGTGACCTTCATAAATACTGGGACATAGGCACAGGGAGAGGAGCGAAGCCGGTAATGGTTTTTTATTTGTAAGCATCAAAGCTTCCCTATACCTGATAGCACTCTGCAGTCAGACAAAGCAGGCAGAGACCAAGGGCAACTTCCTAAGGGGCTGAGTGACTGAGAAATGTGGCCCTGAGCCACTTCTGATCCAAAAGGCAGCTACTCACCTTTAGCCAGATGAGGACCCTGGTTGTCAGGGCCCCGCCCCCACCCCAACCCCCACACTCAGAGTCGCTGTGTCCGGTGCTGTCTGGATGGCCTCGGGCACAGAATCAGGTGGCCAGCACTGACCTGCAGCCGAGGCCTACAAGTCTGGCTCTTCAGAAAAGGAGCACCTGCAGCACAGCCATAAAGTCCCTCTCAGGAACTAGCACACTGTGCTGTGAAGTTTTTCCTTCGGCCACTTGACAAAACCTCATACTAAGTGAACAACACACGTTTGTTGACAAAGTCATAGCCTCAGGTGCCCTTCTGCTCAAGGAGGCTTCCCACAAACGCTTTGGCACAGAGCTCTAAGTGAGGCTAAGGACACTTGTCCCCTGGCGGGAAGGAAAATCCCCAGCGCCCTGTGTTCTCTGGCCCGACCGCAGTCCCCTCCTCCCGGAAGCCTCCTGAGCAGGGACTCGGGATCCTCAGGAAACCCTGGCTTGCATATGTATGCACCATCCACCCCAAATGACCCACCTGCCCCATCCATGCCCCTGCCAACGTCAAGTATAGGAGCGTCCCCGCTTCTGCTTTATCCCACACTCCTTAATGCAATAGGTTTTGTGAATTCTTGTCCCTTTCTTGGCTCCTCTGCCACGTGACCCATTATTCACCTACATACAAAGGCTGCTTTCCTCTTCCTCCTCCTCAAAGGGCCCTCGGAGTATCACCTTCTGCTATTTTGTCTTTGTCCATCCCAGTGTCCTTTTGTAAACGGCCTGCCACGCACGCGCAAAGCACAGTAGATACAAAGAAAAATAAGATGCAGTCCCATTCTTCAAGAAGGGCAAAGACACACAGAACCGAAAATGATGATAGAAAATGCAATGGAAGAGATAAGCCCCTGGCATCAGGGGAACACAGGGGATAAGCAAGGCTCACAGGAAGCCTTCTCAAGAGACAGTGCCCAGCTCGAGTCTAAGAGCCGAGGATGAGTCGGTGATGGCCACGTGGTGTTGGCAGACAAAGGACCGGGAACAAAGCACAGAAGTCACCCCATGCCTGGGGAGGTGGGAAGAAACTATCCAGACTCCTGGGTGGGACAAGAGGTGACGTCCAGGTGGGGAGTGGCAGGGGGGTACGCTGGACTGGCGGGCAGAGGCCAGAGCCTGCAGGGCCACCCCCTCTGGAGGCCTTAGGGCACCACCCACAGCTCTGCTGGCCTTTTCCCAGGAGTGGTTTCATGACTTCGAACCACAGGCCTTAGTTCAACCTGTCATCAGAGGGCAACCTAGTCGATGGCCCTAATTAAAGTCGCCTGAGACACAGGTGTGGCCGTTCCCTTCCGGCAAGGCCCGTCTCTGGATAAAGGTTCCCCCACCACAAGGCCCAGCAGCCGAGCCCTCCACGCGGCTTCCCACTGGCCTTTAATTTGGTAGCACCCAGGCACTCAGGTCTGAACCCAACCATTTAAGGTTACAAAACGTCTCTCTAATGGTTGGTAATGTGTAGACCAGAGTTTAGGGTATGCGAGATTACAGGCCACATTCTAAAACCGAGCCCTTCATTTTCCCTTGGGTTTGGAAAAGGCGGATGACCATGGGGTCCTCTCATACCCCGAAGCAGGCACACTCACAACCCACGGTCACATGGAATTACAGGCCACCAGGGACTCTTGCTCATCGGGGGACCTGGCTAGTCAGAAATCCGCCAAATATGCAACGAGAGTGCTTTCCAGAGTGCTTTGGCTTACATGGAGCCATTAGTCACTTCGGCCTCCAGACCTTTTTCCACCCTTTCTATAAACACGGCCACCCCCATCACCATCATCAACACATACTGAGTAATGACTGTGCGCCTAGCACTGTCCACCTGAGCCCTGTGAAGCAGACGACCATATTTCATCGAGTTCAGGCCCACGCCTAGACTCAGTCTACAGTCAATCCTTTTTCTCCCCATATTTTAATATCTCTAAAAAAAGCACGTCATACTTGCATTAGCAGGACTTTTTTTTCTTTTTACGGGTATAAAAAAATAAAGGTGCAGCTTAACTGACAGTATCTTGGGTTTGAGGAAGTGTCTATTTTTATCTCCCCCTTCTTGATATGGCCACTGAGCACACAGAGGGTAAATAACTCGCCCTAAGGCAAATGTTTGTACCAGGTAATCCGTGGGGTGCCTTTCAGCACTTAAATGATTTGAATACACGTATATATACAAGAAGCACGGCTGCCTTCCAACCCTGAAGACAAAAATTATTCCTGCAGGGTTCTCTCTCTGGGATTCTTTAAAGATTCCTTTGCTCTATTCAACAATCTCTTCAGTGTCGAATTCTATTTTTCTTCCCGAATCTAATCAATGAACACTTCATTGCTCTCTTTTCCCATCTCTTGAGATCTCAGTTCATAAAATATCATCCAAAGTTCGTTCATTCACTTAGTCTCACTTTTGGGCCTTTGCTTACTTTGTCTCCATCCTCACTCTACACCCTCCTCCAGGAAGCCTTCAGTGATTTCCTCCTGGCTTTTCTCTCTCTCTCTCTCTCTCCCTCCATCCCTCCCTCTCTCTCACCTATTTATCTGGATACATTTTGCATTAAACTGATCTCTCTGGGGGGTAAGCAGTGGGTCATATCCCTTAGCATATCCCTGGGGCCCAGCACTGTAGCTAGCTCAAGAGGACTCAAAAAACATGCTGAAGGGGCGCCTGGGTGGCTCAGATGGTTAAGCATCTGCCTTCAGCTCAGGTCATGATCCCAGGGTCCTGAGATCAAGTCCTGCATCGGGCTCCCTGCTCCTTGGGAGCCTGCTTCTCCCTCTGCCTCTCTCTCTCTCTCTCTCTCTCATGAATAAAAAAACAAACAAACAAAAAAAAACATGCTGAAGGAAGGAAGGAAGGAATGCATGCCTGGGTGTATAGCACATGTAAGGCATCATGCTCTGGAACACATGGGCGAGGCAGCCATGCAAACTCTCAACTCTAATACAGATATGAAACAGGTGTTCCAGTCATGTACTCTGCAAGAACAATAGAAGGAAAACTGAAGTCTGGCAGGAAGGTGCACTGAAGAAAAATACTGATGGAAGTGAGAGGGATAGAGACAGGAGGCTAGAAGGAAAGAGCAAGAGCAAAGGCAAAGAGGCTCCGGGTGCAGTCTTCCCAGGAATGGTCCAGCATAGCATCAGGCAGGGTTCACAGCTGGGATCCACAGACCCCTTGAAATTGAGTGGACAGTTAGTTGGGTGAATACATACCTTTCCAGGTAGGAGGTCACAGCTTTCATTACTGCCTCGGAGGGGAGACGAAGAGCCCCTGAGTCAGTGTGTCCAGTTAGGGGACAAGGAGAACAAAGGAGGGGGGTCACACATTTCAGGATGAGCCACCTCGCAGAGGGTGAGAATGCTACTCAGCAGAGTTTGAGCTTTATTTCTTCGCAATGGGGAGTCACGGAGGGTTTTCAGATAGAAAAGCGGGGTGATCAGATCTGGACTGCCAGAAAGAAAACCCCTCAGCAGCATGGAGGCCACACGGGAGAGGAGGCAGGGGAAGACCGGCTAGGAGAGGCCAGTGGTGGCCTGCAAGAGAGACAGACTCTAAGAGAGTGGGAACAAGAATAGAAATCAAGATTCCCATTTAAGAAAGAACAGTTCAAATGAACCCCAGACAGAAGTCTAGCCCTGCTAGCTCTGTAAAAAGGGGAAAAGAAAAAAAAGAACAAACCAGGGAGTAGGCTGGAGGGGAAAGCATGACTCCATTTCCTCCTCTCTCAGAATCTGAGTTTCCACTGTGAGTTTGGGGTGTAGGCAGACCTCCATGGGAAGCTCTCCCAGGGGGATACGGAGCTTAGCCATCACTGGGAAGAACTCCAGCCTCACTGGTCCAGACTCTTCACCCACACTACTAGATAGGGTCTGAGGTTATTCAGAAAACGCATTTTTGTAGATAGTACCAATTAACACAACAGGTTCTTAGGAGATGTCAAACATTTAAGACGGCAAACCTTCTTGAGTTGTAATGTAGTAGAAAGAACACTAGACACATGGAGCGCAGAATCCTGGGTTCAAATCTCAGCTCTTTTACGGAAGAATGGGAGTTATTATACGATGGGCACAGAGTTTCAGTTTGGGACAGTGAAAAGTTCTAGAGACAATGGTTGTGACAGTTGCAGAACAATGTGAATGTACTTAATGCCACTGAAATGTACACTTTTTAGAAATGGTTCAAATGGGGGCGCCTGGGTGGCTCAGATGGTTAAGCGTCTGCCTTCGGCTCAGGTCATGATCCCAGGGTCCTGGGATCGAGCCCCACATCGGGCTCCTGGCTCAAGAGGAGCCTGCTTCTCCCTCTCCCTCTGCCATTCCCTCTGCTTGTGCTCTTCTATCTCTCTGTCAAATAAATAAATAAAACCTTAAGAAAAGAAAGAGAAGAAACGGTTAAAATGGTGGGGCACCTGGGTAGCGCAGTCGGTTGAGCATCCAACTCTTGATTTCGGCTCAGGTCAAGATCTCAGGCTTTTGAGACCGAACCCCACGTCGGGCTCCGTGCTAGGCATGGAGCCTGTTTAAAATTCTCTCTCTCCCTCTCCCTTTGCCCCTACCCTGTCTAAAAAATAAATAAAAAAAAAAACAGTTAGGGGCACCTGTGTGGCTCAGTCGGTTAAGCGTCTGCCTCCGGCTCAGGTCATGATCCCAGGGTCCTGGGATCGAGCCCCACATCGAGCTCCCTACTCAGCAGGGAGCCTGCTTCTCCCTCCCCCTCTGCTGCTCCCCCTGCTTGTGCTCACTCGCTCCCTCTCTCTGTCAAATAAATAAAATCTTTAAAAATAAATGAACAAATATAGTTAAAAATAGTAAATTTTATGGTATGTGTATTTTACTACAATAAACAAGTAATAACCCTGCAAGGTAGGTATTATTATCATTTCAGACAAATGAGGAAACAGTCTTAAAAAGATTCTGTAATTAGCACAAGGATGCACAGCTGCCACAGAACTAAGGGCTTTGAGCTCCACCAGCTAACTCTAGATCCAAGATGGCACAGCACCATCAGCCACATGTGTTCCCACAGAACGGGCTGGAGGAGGATGGTACTTCTACTCTCCCCATTTGGTTTTCTTATGGGCACAACCAGTTCCACAAGCCACATCTTTTCCAGCATACTTTCTCCTGGCCCTAAACTTACAAATGTCTTGGTGGAGAATGGCACTGTGGACAGGAGGTGTCACCAGATCTGCTTGACACAAGAGACCCAAAGCTGAGCTTCCACCCCTCAGTTCACAACTACAGCAGGAATTCATCCCACTCTTCCCCATTCTCAACATCCGCCTTCTCTTTCCTACCCTTGTGGGTCTGTCTGCAAATGGATCCCTCACTCCATGTGGTCACGGACAGCTAAAAACGTCCCATCAGCCATTTTGTTTCAGGATGGCAAAGAGACCTGCAAGGTCAATTTAACATATCCTGACGCTCTTCAACTGCATACCAGATTCAGTTATAAAAAAAATCAATGCCTCTGAACGTGACCAGAAAACAAAAATGTCAAGATGCCTCAAGAAGCTGAAACCAAGACCTCCATGTATCAGGGCAACCAGTCCAAACGGACCGCTGTGTTGAAAATAACTCCTGTACCCAGGACCCAAAGTCCATCCTTAGCTCTACAGGACCTCATCCGATACAAGCTTTTACCAGCAAATTCTACAAAGCCTATCAAGGTCTGACTCACTGTGTTCTTGTGATGCAAAAGAAACACCTTTTGGTACACACGGGCTCTTTCCCACACAACTCTGTACCTTCTGTGAGGCCCTCGATACATCACATTCCCCATCAAAGCTGCTGAGTGAACACAAGCCTCGTGGTTTACACAGACATTTTGACTGTATCTGGCTTTGAAACTCTTTTCCAACTGGGTTTACTGCTACTGGATTTCACGTTGCTCCACTCGAAATGCTGAGTGCGAAATGAATCTCTCGGTAAACACCAAGCAGCAAAATAAGACCCCCACCCACCTCCACGCTCCAAAAATGCGATCCCTAGGACACCATGATAACACAGTACAATTAGAAAAGGTTTCATCCCCACAGTTTTAGATTCTATTTTTCTCTAAAATACTTACTCATTTTCTAATTAAACAATTAGCAGAAAGCACAGCCTGAGAAACTGCGTGGGAGTCACCAACTTACTACACGAGATACTGTGACAAATGACGCGAACCAAGGGGTAAATAAAACGTGTTTGGCTCCGATGTTTGCACAGGCAACCTCACCATCCAGCTTTTATGAGACAGCTTGCTCCAAACTCAATATACACACTTTTAATGACAGACATATGAAACAGAGAAACAATTCCTTTAAATAAAGCCCAGATTTCTTGGACCGGAGGGGGAAAAAAATAAAAGAGCTAGATGGGGAATATATTCAAGGAAGTATGATTTTTGTTTGTTTTACAGGATGCTACGGTACTACAGAAGGTCCCAGGCCCAAACGAGTCAAAGACTGTGAGCCACACAGTTTTGGCTGGCTTTTACTAACGTTCAGCGTCTCCGTCTACACATACTCAGGGATACAAGGCAAAGCGAAGACCTTTACAGCTCATGTGCTAAATCTGCTGGTTCCACTTGACTAAGCAAAGTTAATATTTGCTCTTCTTAGTTTAGTCCTAGTGAAAGAAAACGGGTAGCTACAGCACTCAAGTCTCCCTATGCTACATAAAGGCAGATGGTACAAGCGTCTCGCTCCTGTCCTAATAGTATCCAAATATCATCTCCACAGAAGGATGTGTCTGCAAGCACAAGCTAATTTTAAGTTCATTCATTTAAAGTTCTTATGCACTCATTCATTCATTCAGCAAGTCTGTCCTGAATGCCAGGTACTGTGGAACAGAGCTCTGTCCTCGTGAAGCTTACATGCTAGTGGACAGGAAACAGATCCAAGAGGTCATGCGAATAAGAATTTTATGTAATTCCAAGAGCCATAAAACAGGGCAGTGGAAGAGACAAGGAATGGTGGGGGGCAGTGCGTAGAGGAAGGAGGATGGGGTATTTAACCTGGGGTGGGTGCGCACTCAGAGAAGGCCTTTTTGACGTTACATTTGAGCTGAAACTTGTACAGAAGTCTGGGGAAGAATCTTCCAGGCAGAGGGAACTGCGAGTATATCCTGCCAGTGATCCTGGGGTGGAAAGGAGCTGGGCCCTTAGGGTTGAGCACAACCAACTCTGGGAACAAGTGCTGGGGGAGGGGGTTTGAAGGGGCCTCCCATGCAGGCCCATAGGCCACTGGGGACTTCTGATTGTGTCCTACAAGCAAAGGAGTCTTCTAAATCGACACGGAGCTACAACTTTAAATACAAACGTGCAGGCAAGCTCAGCAAACGTGATACACTTAGAACTGATGGTTTGAGAGGATAAAAATAAGGAAGTGGGTTTATGATAAACACCCCTTGTATAGCACCCTAGGGGCTACCAAGAGCTTTCTCCACATCATCTTATTTGCATGGTTATATTGGAGCAGTGAGCATCAGAGGTTAAGGAGGAACAGTAAAAAGAACTGCGAGCGCTTAATTACGAAGAAATGGATTCATCCTGTCTCTAAAGTGGTTAAAGAAGAAAACTCCAGAGACTGTGGATGAAAGAGGTGGCTTCAGGGCTCTTCTGCCTCTGAAGACTTCAAATCATCCCTTTCAGGAGGCGTGGGGTATGAACCCATGAGTGCCAAGAGGCCTGGTCGCCAAAACTAAACCGAGAGCTGCCATTTTCGGTACAAGACTCAGGCAGTCTTAATTTTCCATTGTCATCAGTTCTGAGGAGACCTTCTAGGACACGTGGCTTTTCAGTTTTGTTTTCTGCAGTGCCTCTGCAGTCTGATACGCTCATCGGGTCTGGACTGCTCCAGTCCCTCATTGCAGGCTACCCTCCTTAAACACTTCTCATCTCAAGAACCCTCCAGAGCCCTCCTCCAAAATCAGAGCTTCCCCTACCTCTCTGACTGTGCCAACCTCTCTTCTCTCATTGCTTCCAACTCACCCATTCTCCCCTCCAGAGAGGAGTCTCCACATGGTCCTCATTAGAGCCAAGCTGTCCTCCCTTTCTACCCAAACTGAGTCCCGCAGGACCAGAAAAGTCACAGTGCTTTCATGAAGTCTTCCTTCACTATCCTCACCTTCACTAGCTGCCTTGCCTTCTAAAACTTCACAGCATAAGAACCTAGGGACACCCAGAATTCTCATAAAGATAACTTTTCATGGGGCGCCTAGTTGGCTTGGTCTGTTAAGCGTCCGACTCTTGGTTTCAGCTCAGGTCATGATCTCAGGGTGGTGAGACTGAGTCCCACCTTGGGCTCCACGCTCAGGACAGAGCCTACCTGGGATTCTCTCCCTCTCCCTCCACCTCTGCGCCTCCCCTCACTCACACTTGCTCGCTCTCTAAAATAAATAAATAAGGAAGGAAGGAAGCAAGCAAGCTAACTTTCAGAAGACGACCAAAGTAGAGAGAGTATTCCAAGACATTCCCATTCCCACTGGTGGCTCAAACTCTGGAGAAGGATTCACGGCAGTAGCAAATTAGCTCAAGATGTCCCAAGTCCAAGTTTGAGATTTTGTGACTGTAGACAGCTGCCTTCAAATAACAGCTCTCAGATGAGAAACACTAGATATCTCTTATATAACCACCATCTTAATTAAGAACACAAGTAATACCTGCCCCAAGAAATACCTGCTATGATCAACATCCATTTCTTTTATAAACATCACTTAAGGAGACTGAGATTCTCCATTCATAAACACATCTGATCAACACTATTTGTATAAGACATAATAATAAGACAAAAGCTCGATTTTGGCTATATTCAGTGACTTCATAGAAAAATTCCTATCACAACACATACTAAGGGTACATGTCTCCACATCTAGTAGGTACTGTTCTGTAGAAGTTTTAAGGAACTCAGGCAGTCATGCCCATACAATAACTTTACAAATGTCAACTGGAATCGATACTCTGCGATCATCTCAAAGAATGCTAATTAAGGATCTACTTTTTTTCGGCATGTGTGTAGTGAAATAATAAGATGCACCCAGACGCTAAGGGACACAAAGATAGTATTAACCAGTAATATTATTTTCCTCCACTTAAAAATATGGAGAAGAAGGGCATCATGGAGAACTGTGGCCTTTTACGTATCGTCCAGGAAAGAGAAGGAAGGTGACTTTGTCTTTTTCACTTGATTTAAACCTCAAGAACCAAATCCAGGCCCTTGGCTCCAGACTAAGCCATCAGGGTCTCCGAAAGCTAGGAAATGCAGTTCCTCTACATTCCACACTGGACTGCTGTGTTCTGTTTAGTAAGGTGAGCTGTGTCTTAAAGTGGTACCAAAATGTGTAAGGACAGCACAGTAGAGATGAAGAGGGAAAGCCCCATAAAATGAAATATGAAGCCAGAGAGGAGACCACACATGCCTTCACACGGTATGTTCCTCTTGAAGAAAATCACTCGAGGGTGCTACGAGTTGCTCACAAGGACACGCGTGACCCAGACGCGGACACGCCAAGTGAGACCCAGCGCAAGGCCAGGATCCCAAAATGCTGTGTGAGAGTCCGCAAGGGAGGTCAGGCAAAGCGGGCTCTCTCCGCCATTCCACCCTGCGCTATTTTAAGCACTATGACTTCATTGTTGTTTGTTCTGAAGGAGCACAGATGGGCTGCTTCGATTTCTGTTACTACAGGAAGATAAGGAGACCCAGATTGGAAGCAGTATTTCTCTCGCCTCCTGTTAGGGCATCATGAAGCGGGAACTGTGACATGTTAAGCAGCTGCAAGCACTGTTTCTCTCTTTTTTCAGAGCCTAAGAGCATTTCACCAACACTGCCTTGTTTCATGGAACCAAATGCCAGATCCACCTGAAAAATGGCATAAGGGACACTGCTGGTAAGTGGTTAAGTACCCTTCAGTGTCATGGGTGCCACCCAACTGTGAAAGCAATCCCAGCCCCTCGAGACACAGGAAGGCTCGTCCTCATCAGAGGGCAGAAGGAAAATGCCACCCATCCAAGCTGGAATGTGGCTTAAGGTAGACCGGGGTTCTCACAGGACATTTCATTACGCAGATAGACCTCTGAAGCCACAAGGCTTCTCAAACCTTTCCGGGAAATGTAATGAACCAGACTGCAGAAGGAACAGGTATGTAACAGATTACATTTCTTAACCTCGCCCGGAGGCTGCACATCTTACTAAAAACTCCGAACAATCCTCTTATAATTCTTACTATTTCTATTTTAAAAGAGAAAACCAGCTCAAAGAGCTAGAGGAAATAACCAGGCCAAAAATACGTAGCCAGTAAGAATCAGAGCAAAAACTAACTCTTCTGCTCCATGGCAGGTACTGTCAAGAAACTGTCTTCCATGGAGAGGTAGGTTTGAAGCTTCTAGAAGAAGAGTGATCCTTCACTAGCCTATCCACTTTGCTGGCTTCTCCCGTCACCCTGCTGGCAAATATCACATGGAAATAATAAAGAAGTGCAGGAAAACTGCTGTCTTCCCAATGACCTGACTTTGAACGAGTTCTATCATCCAAGCCTCGGGGTCCCCTGTGTAAAGGTGAGTTTTCCTGTCACAGGTTGTAGACCAAGCATATCAGGGACTGATAGCTCCTGGCAATATAGCAAAAAAAAAATTAAAAAAAAAAAAATATATATATATATAAGATTTGAGAGTGTGCACGAGCGTGCACAAGGGTTTGCGAGCCAGGGGAGGGGCAAAGGGAGAGAATCTCAAGCAGACCCCCCACTGAGTGCAGAGCTGGATGGGGGGCTCGATCCCACAACCCCAAGATCATGACCTGAGCCAAAACCAAGAGTTGGCCACCCAACCAACTGAGCCACCCAGGCAACCCCAGTATATTTTTTCTAATGTTAGTGAAATTGACATAACATAAAATTAACCATTTTAAAGTGAACAATTCAGTGGCATTTAGTACATTGCCAGTGTTGCGCAGTGACCACCTCTACCTAGTTCCAAAATGTTTTCATCGCTCCAAAATAAACTCCCACGCCCATTAAGCAGTAAGTCCCCATCCCCCATTCCCACCACTCCTAGCAACCACGAACCTGCCATTTGTCTCTATGGGTTTACCTTTTCAGAAAGTTTCACATAAACAGAATCATAGGAGACCTCTGGTGTCTGACTTTCACGTACCATCGTGTTTTCAAGGTTCATCCAAGTTGTAGCAAATTACCAGCACGTCATTCCTTTTTGTGGCTGAATAATATTCTGTTGGGTGTAGCTACCACAGCTTATCATTCACCCCATGATGGACCACGGGGCTGTTTCCACCTTTTGGCTATTGTTAGAGCTGCTACAAACATTCCTGTAACAGGTTCCATCTCTTGAAATACTTTTACATTTGATTCTAACAACTTTGTGAGGTAGACCCTTTATTCATTAAAACAATTATATATATATATATATATATATATATATATATGTATATATATATAAAAGATTTGAGAGAGTGTGCACCTGAAAAATGGCAGAAGGGACACTGCTGGTAAGTGGTGAAGGACATTTGGGGTGTGCTGCCCTCTTCATTAATTCGTCACACTCAAATCCTCCCCCCGCCCAACCTTCTTTGTTTTAATCAAGAAAAATGGCGAAGGACTTCCAAGGCCAAGTCAGACACATAAAGACTTTGTGAAGAAAGGAACGAAAAGGTGTTTACTCATGATTTGATCTTTTTAAATTGATCATAACTGAGACTGTAACCCGATGTCTACAAAACTGGACATTATCCCTAACCTGTATGAAAAACATAAAGGTTGTAATAAGAATTAAATTCTTTCCAAGGTGAAGACACTGCAGGAATGTGGAGAGAAATGAGGCACAGGGGAGAACAAAAGCAAAGCTCCCCTTCTCTGGTGCTACGCTTCTTCACCACTGAGTTCAGTGACTTCAGGACACCCAGACCTTCCATTGCCCGGAACGATTTTCATCCAGTGGACACCTTCATGACCATCCAGAGAGTTTCAGCTCAACACCTTAAGCCAGGCAGGCAACCACGAGGCAATTGTGGGCCTGAGGGACCCTCAGGGCCTTCACCGCATTCCAGGGTCCAGTAGAAGAACCATGTGCTCATATCTAGACTTGGGAAGGCTAATATTGTCCTCATTCCTGTTGCCATTGTTCAGCTGCCAAGACCATTCTTCCTCCGCACAAAGAGAACCGCCTCCCCAGAGGTGCCAAGAGTCTGAAGCTCTCAATGAAAAAGTCTTAGTTCCCTGGAATCGCTTTTAAATCCAAGGTGTGGGGCTTCAGATGCAGCATACAAAGTGAACCCCATACAACAGGCTCCTTGAAAGGGCAAAACCTGAGGACGGAGGCCAGCCAGCTGCCGTCCCCAAGAGTCAGCCAGGCACAGGCTCACAGGGCAGCCGACGCAACTTGGCACGACTCACTGTGTCATGTCAAGTACTCCTCACTGCATACATAATAAAGTCAGTCAGATGAACACGCTCATGCTGTGTTCCCCATGTGATGCAAAGAGAAAAACTGTCTATTCAGAATTGTAAAGGTTTTGGGGGTGGGCCACAGAAGAGAGCGAGAGCCGTTAAGAATGCTCTTGCTCAACAACATCAAGGCCTTCCTTCCTGAGGCCACCACCATCACCAATGGTTTATTTTTTTCTTTTGTCTCCCCTCCATCAAGACTTTCATTTCAGGGATACACAAAATCAGGAGGAAGAGAAAAAAAAAAAATTTTTTTTTTTTTAAAGATTTTATTTATTTATTTGACAGAGTGAGACACAGCGAGAGAGGGAACACAAGCAGGGGGAGTGGGAGAGGGAGAAGCAGGCTTCCCACTGAGCAGGGAGCCCGATGTGGGGCTCGATCCCAGGACCCTGGGATCATGACCTGAGCCGAAGGCAGACGCTTAACGACTGAGCCACCCAGGCGCCCCCCCAAAAAATTTTTTTTAAAGAACGATTCATTTGGAATATTTAAATTTTACCAAAGGCAGGGAAAAGGTAAGGAACACACACTTTCTACCTCCAGCCCCACACTACTTCCTCCCAACCTACTTTGCTTGAATTCAAAGCAAACTTTTTCTGTCAAGGGTCACGGGGTAAATATCCTAGGCTTTGTGGGCCATCGGGTCTCCGTTATGACTCAACTCCAAAACTAGTCATAGACCAAACCTTAACACTAACGGGCTGGCTGTGTTCCAATAAAACTTTATGGATTAACCTTAAGTCTGAATTTCATGTTCATTTTTACATGTCGTGAAACAGGACTCCTTTTTTTCAAATGTGTAAAAAAACATTCTCGGCTCATGGGCCAGCAGTGAGGGGATGTGGCACGCAGGGTCTAGGTTGCCCGACCCTGCTCTAAATTGTTGATGCCAGCTTGTTAGAGATGCAGTATATGTGGGGTTATTTTGGGGAGGAGGGTTGGGGGGAAAGATTTAGAGGTCTGCATAAACCAAAACAGAACCAGGCACAGGAAATGTTTACAACAGTACATTTCAGAAAGAAAGCACCCACCTCTGTTACACGAATCCCAAGAAAGTCTGAAAACTCCTTTCATCACTTCTTGGCAAAAGACTACAAATTTTAAAACGTGCCTGCTTATTTCTAAACGTTAAGTGTTTCACTCTCTCCTCCATGAAAAAGAAGTATGAGAATACTTATTTATATTTTCTGAATCAGATCGGTAGGTGCTCCTTAGATTCCTCTTGTGGGTTCAGCAGTGGACATGCTGGTGGATATAAAGGATATCAAACACATCTTTTCCCCTAAAGGTCTTTGATCCCTGGGAGTTTTCAGTGATATACCCTCAGTATGGAAGTGATAGATGGGCTGATCCCTAATCCTAGGGATCCATAATCCTAGTTGATCCCCCTCTGATCCACTGCATGCATTTTAGAAATGATTTTACCTAGTGGTTAGTATATTTTTTTTCTTTTTTGTGTGTATGTATGTGTTTGTCTGTGTATGTGTTGTTAGTACATGTATTTATGGCAATGAAGTTAGTATGGTCTTAAAGGAACAATATCAGACTTTAAAATACTAATTCTGCCACTTAGCTCTGTGACCCAAAGAAAACTAACTAACCTCTCCAAACCTTTTACGAGAACAGACATGAAAACAATCTTTCTCAAATATCTCAACACTTTGGTGCAAGGCCTGGTTGGCTCTAATTCACCCTCTTATTCAACAAAGGTTTAATGAGCCCCTACAATGTCTGGGGCCGGAGGAACACAATAAACAAGGCAAACCCCGTCTCCTCCACTGTGGAATTTACAGACCAATGGCAACTCATTGCCTGTTTTCACTAAAAACACACACGCATGCCTAAAAACACTCCTTAAACTATAAAATGTCTATCCTCCTTCGCTTTCTCTACTTTGAATTCCACTCCAACCTGTTAACCTGGGAGTGGCACCAGCTTTGGAATCTAACAGACGCAGATCAACACACAACGTCTGTCGTGTATCTGTCATTCTTGCTCTAGAGTGTGACGTCAGAAGACTGTTGGCATTCGAAGATTTAGGCACTCCTTTCTTAAGAAATTCTATAGTCCATAGCGAGGGTTACATGGTTTTGCCAAGGCAAGGTCTGAATCCCGTATGTGGTGAGGGGGATCAGGATATGCTGCCCCCAAATATGCCACTTTGACATAAGAAATACTTTAAGCTGAAAGGATTTGAGAAGCAGCAGGTGCAGGAAGGATTCTCTGCCCTCGGAGGGATATCTAAAGGAATCCGAATGAACAGGCCTTGATACACTTCCCCCAGTAACTACCTTAGTTTCTACCCTTTTGTCCCATCACATTTTCCCATGACTTTCCACTCCTCATCAAAACTTAAAAAGCCACTCAGGTTCAACTATTTCTTAGAATCTTCATTTCCTTATGAAGGCTCCCATCTGGCATAAAACTTATATGAAAGAAATGTGTATGTTTTTCTCCTGTTAATCTGCCTTTTGTCAGTCCATTTCATGGGGTCCCTCGCTGGAGAACCTCAGAAGGTGTTGGGAAAAAGTGTTCCTCCCCCACAGAGGCGAGGTTGGTCTGTGAAGGCAAGACCTTTAGCTAGTAAGTAAGCCAAGCCTAGTGCCTGCATCTCAACTCTGGTTTTCTTCTTTTCATTTAACAGATTTTATTTAGCCTTTGCAACTACTCTAAGAGGCCGGTATAACCATCCTCATTGAACACGTATAGAAACTGAAAGTACCTGGACACTATAGTGGCTTTTGAGCATTTGAAAATCCATAAGGATCTTGTATGGTCACCCTCTAATGTTCAGGGTCTAAGAGGTGGTTTCTGACCCTGTCTGCACTTAGAATCCACCTAGGTGCTTTAGAAAATACTGATGCCCAGCCCCACTTCAGAGGAGTTAAATCAGACCATCTGAGAGCAAAGCCCAACAAGTATCAGGACTTTTTAAATGCCCTTCTGATTTTCGTCTGGGTAGAGGTTGTAAGGTGACAGTCCATGAGCCAAATGTAGCCTGCAAACTCCTAAAAATCAGAAGATTGTACATAATACCCAGATTCTGGCTTCTTCTACACCTGTGCTGCCCGATGTGGTAGCCATGAGTCACACGTGGCTATTTAAGTTTAAATCAATTCAATTGAAATAAAATTAAAAATATGGTTCCTCGATCATACCAGCCACATTTCAAGTGCTCAGTAGCCACATGTGACTGCCTTACTGGATGATGCAGGTATGGAACGTTTCCATCATCAATACAATGGCTACTACAATCCTATTTCAGTCTAATACAATTCTATCGGACAGCACTGTTCCTAAAAATCCAAGGACCTAAGCCCACTTTCCAATAAGACAACAGGGTCGTTGCCTGCTTTAGACAAGCCACATGCTTTCCCGTTGGCAGCCAGACTCCACTCATTCATGTCTGTGACCTGCCCCCTCCCTTAGATGTCATACCCAAACCCTGCCTAGCCATTATGCGAGTTAAATAAAACTGGTGCAGAGCCTGATTAGAAACAGATTCAAATTCTTTACCTCTAAAGCTTAACTGCACGTGTGCTGTGTTCCCTCTGTCCCACCTCCCTCCTTCCATCTCCCTCTCTGTTTTTACTGCAGTGAGAAGGTTAACTTATATGAGAATAGATTCTACCAGCCTGCAGGCCTTTGGAGTCGATCTCTGCATGAATATGTACTTGTCCTGCATGGTTCCCTATGCTTCGAAAGATCAGATTTTCATCTGGGCAAAGGCCCACCAATGAAGATTCAAAAACACTCCAGTTTCCACAGAAATGGTCACTTTTTCCTGTGAGCAACAGGGTTGAAGGTACATGCATTCTTTCCCATTCTGGACAGTTAGCCCTATTGGGCCCAAACCCTTGCCTGATCTGCTTCAAAAGCCCTTTCCAGAAGCTGCCCCAGTCCTCTAAAAGTGGAATGTGTTCAGAGTTTGTTCGGTGAACCATGGAACCAACTGCCATTCGGTCACAACAGAAGAGCTGGATGTGGTGTAGAAACCCACAATACCAGTCGACTCGCCTCACACTGAACATCTGAGAATGCCAATGGAAGATTTATATAGACTGTGAGAATCTTGAAACCTCTCACACTTTGCAACAAGATCCATGAGAAAGTTTAGAAGGCAGCCTAACTCCTCAATGGGAGAAAATTTATACAACACACTGTACAGGATTTGACAAGGACTAACCCCAACAGCCACCATCAAAAAAGAGTTATGAACCTCACATACACACTAATTTGGGATTTGATTAAAATCACCTCTAACAACTGCCAAGACATTCTCTAAACTTAGCTTTCCTTATTTACTCCAGGACTTTTTTTGCATCTAGGGTTCACAAAAACAGTTAAGTCAGCTTCTCCCAACCGCTATTTATGAACGAATTTAAGCCCTAGGAAACACAGAAATTGAGTCGTATTGGAGTTTCAGTTGTCAGTACCAGGAAGAGATTTTTAAAAGGCAACTGCTTTACCACTGCATCAGACCCTACACCTGGAATACAGATGCTCCCGAGCAGGTCAGCTCCATCTCCAGCTCAGGAGCACCAGGTAAGGCCCAGAGTCAGGCAGCAGGACAGGGAGGGGACAAGTCACCAGAAGAAGGACCTCCCTCCTCCAGCTATCAAACCTCAGGGGGCCATTGCCAGCCAGCTGATGCATCCGTTCTCAGCTAAAAGTAGGTAAGAAGGAAGCCCCTGGAAGTTGAGCCCCAGGGGAGAACACGTTAGGGTAGGAGAGGAGGGAATGGAGGGATTACTCCAAGGCAAAGAGAGGGAAGATGATCATAAGAAAAAACAAAGGTTGGGGCGCCTAGGTGGCTCAGTCGTTAAGCGTCTGCCTTAGGCTCAGGTCATGATTCCGGGGTCCTGGGATGGAGCCCGGCATCAGGCTCCCTGCTCAGCGGGAAGCCTGCTTCTCCCTCTCCCACTCCCCCAGCTTGTGTTCCCTCTCTCTCTGTCTCTGTCAAATAAATAAATAAAATCTTTAAAAAAAAAAAAAGAAAAAACAAAGATTATTTATATGCCACAATGAAGGCACTCAAGTTCCAGAACCCAATATAGCATTTCTATTGAATGAACAGCATGCAACAGTAATCATTTTAACACTTCTGTTATATTCATCTCTTTCAAGAACATCCAGGACCTGATCACCAATATACTCTCAACAGAGAAACTCAACCACCCCTTCCACGTGTTGAAGAACATTCACTGGTGCCAGGCACGGTGCTTCCACAGCATGAATGAAGGACACACTCCTTAGCAAAACAGGTAAGGACGCAAGGAGCCCTCACCCCTACCCATGCTGTGGTAGGCTATCAGCTCTGCATTGACGCCCTTACCCCAGACTTGATTCCTACGGGAGGAAGAATACACCAGGCCACAAAGACCCTCATGGCCAGAATAGTGGTTTCTTTGGACCACAGAAAGGGAGCTCCTCAATCACATTTAAGCAAGTTAATAATCTCTTCAAGGCCACCTGGGGATTAAGTGGCAGAGCACAGAGTAGAAACGTTTCCCGCCACCCCCGCCATGGAGTAGACTCCAAGGTTCAGCATTGCAAACAAAAAGGAGGATTATTGTGCTCAGCTTCCTGCTGAGTGAAAAGCTGGACCTTGGAAACCTTACACAAATGTGTCTATCAAATCTAAAACAACACAGGAAGCTGTGGCATTCTTTAAAAAAAAAAAAAAAAAAAAAAAAAAAAGGCAAATGACAAACTCAAGTAACTAATCTTCCACCCAGGATCATCCATCAGTCATGAAAGGTACTGCTTTTATGCCACACCCAGTTGTTTTTTGGGTATGTGTGTGTGTGTGTGTGTGTGTGAGAGAGAGAGAGAGAGAGAGAGAGAGAGAGAGAGAGAGAGTGAGTGGGTGTGTGTTTGGAGTGTGTGGAAGTTTTTTAAATGTCCACAATGAAAATGTACCCATCCTAAATATATTTCAAATTATTTCAGGGAACCTGACCACTGTGTAAATCAATACCACCTCTCTCAGAACGACCTTGTATAAAGATTAATTAACATAATCTACAGCAAGCACAGCATACTGCCTGACACATTCACACATACAGACAAGTAAGTAGTAGCTTACCATCTTCATGATAACAGTTGCTGGGGTGGCTCAGTCGGCTAAGCGTCTGTCTTCAGTTCAGGTCACGATCCCGGGGTCCTGGGATCGAGCCCCACATCAGCTCCCTGCTCAGTGGGGAGTCTGCTTCTCCCTCTCCCTCTGCTCAGGCTCTCTCTCAAATAAATAAATAAAATCTTAAAAAAAAATAATAGCTATCATGTAAAGTCTGCTATGGACCAGGCCCTGAACTAGGCCCTTCTCTCTCACACACACACAGAGATTTCCCTGCAGCCCTACATGGGTGCTATCATTGCATCTAATTTACAGACCAGAAAACTGAGGTATGCAGAGATTAGAGCCGTTTGCCAAAGGTCACGCTGCCAAAGAAAAAAAAAAGAAAGAAAGCACAGGCCAGGGTTCAACCCAAATTGAAGGTTCTTAACCAGCACACTGTGCAATTTCTCAACTCTAACAGCTGGGCAGCATTCACACCAAAAAAATATACCCTCTTTTACAATTCACACTGACATGATTTCAGGGGCCGTGTTTCTGTGGAGTGAGAGCAGGGTTCATCCGCACGCGTGCCCCCCTCCAGCAGCCTCCCTCGAGCCGGGGTCAGCCCTATTTACTGACTGGCTGGTGCTCCCTGGGGGCGACACAGCCATCAGCAGTGGCAAAGCAGCTGGGATCCGGAACTAACGTGCCTCCCGCCCTCCGTCTGCAAGGTCACAGGTATGAGGAGAAGCACAGAGGCAGGGAACCGCGGCCCCATTCCAGAGAGTAAGTGCTTGGTTCTGAGGCTGCGAGAGGGAACAGGACCGCTCTGGCCATTGCCTCCATGCCTGCAGGGCAAAAATGCAGCAAAGAGGCCACTGGAGGGGCCAGTCCGGCCCTTGGGAGGGAGCAGGAAGCCTGGGGCCGGGGAGGGCGAGGCCAGGCTGCTGGACGGAAGGCCAAGGGTGAAGGCCGGCTGCCCGGGCCGGGGCTGACGGCAGGGCCAGCTCTGGGCAGCTGGAACAGCAGTCCCCACCTCAGAGACGGAGAACAACGCAGGGAAGGGACGACAACACAGCACAGGAACAGACGCAACAATGGGAAACAGCGTTTGAAGCCAAATGCATACTAAACACAGTCCAAGAAAACAAGGAGGGGCTCTGAAGCCAAATTACACCCCTAACCATGTTCTCGGCAAAAAAAAACAAAAATGGATGGGCTTTGAACTATGGATGACTGCTTTGTCTTGCTTTTCTAACGCTGCCAAACGGTCGTCCGCCCTTCCTTCCTCAGCCTCCGGCCGAACCAGTGCACCTTGGTTCCAATCCTGAGGTTTCCTAAAGTAATGAAGCAACTGCACACTGAGCGGTCCGGCCCCAGGTTATTTTCATGGGACTTAAGCAGGATTGGCTCATGTGTAATGTTACAGAGCTTCCGGTTAAAGTAAGCAAATAAATAATAAACAACAAATTTAAATTTTAAAAAAATGGAAGAGGAGTGGCAACACCAGACATCCGCCCCTCAAGGAATTGGGAACATAAAAAAGGTTTCCAACAGCCTGCAGCCTTAATATCAAACACGGGCACAGGCACGCAGTGCACTCCCTGGCCCTTAGGCTCCGAACTTAGGAGGGAATTTCCAGGAGTGCTGGCTTCCTTGACAGCCTGGAAGGAATGCAACAACACAGATCCATCTCCAGACAAGAAAACCACAGCTGGAGGCCAGAGGTGAAAACACCTCTTCCAAGGGTCCTACTCCAAGGAACCACCTGCCATATCTGGGTCAATTTCTCTAGCAGCAAACACCACAGGATGCAGGGCAAGTGAGAATATGAAAAACCATTGCACTGAGATTGGTCAAGCGATGGCTGAACAGACACACTCAGGACCGAGGCAACAGAATATGGTGGCTCATAGCCTCTGGAGGCTTTGGACTGAAGCCCCAGTTCGCCCCCTCCGGTGGTGGTAACAGACGCTAGCTACCCCCTGCGAACGTGGGGAGGCCATAATGAATCAGCACCAGCGCGGTGAGGGCTCAGCGCTGGCTGGCTACCAACGCCCACTGCCATCTCCGTCACGAGACCAAGAGTGAGCTTCGGCTGGTCAGAGGGCGAAAGGTGACCTGAGCCTCGGGACTCCAAGTACTGGTCATCTAAACAAATGGAATTTTGTACCTACACTTTAGAGAGAAGAAATGATCCTTTGGTTTGTAGCCATGGTCAAATCTTCGAGCCCACAAATGCATTACAAGAGTAGAAAACGTCCGCACTAAAACAAAAACCTTTCATTATTTTTTCTCGAAAAACAAAACTGTAAGCTATTTTGCATTCTTTTTAGTTTCTCTTTTTTTTTTTTTTTTTTTTTTAAGTATCTGATAGCACGGCCATTAAAGACAATCTCTAAAAGTCTTTGTTGAGCATCAGAATGAGACAGCTGGGATATTGGCATGAGGAAATGTTCAATCTTGTCATTTTGCAAAAGGAATTCATATTCATAATTAATGAGGCTTTTGTCCATGCCAGAAAGAAAATCTAAAGGCTCAACTATGCTTAAGTAAATTCTACCCAAGCCAACTGCAATACAATTTTATAAATTATAGAGCAACAGGGAAGAACAAGATTTTATGAGTTGTGAGCCTAAAGAAAAAGACTAACATACTTCAAGGAAGAAATCGGCTTAAAAATATTAATTTCTGAAAGGATGGCTACATTTTTTTCTCCTCCATAAAAGAAACAGTATTTGAAAATTTTAACATCCTAAGAAAAAGCATGTATTTGGCCATCACTACATGTATTTGAAAGATTCAGTAAGTCTTTGTTTCAGTCTTTGTTTCTGAGTGTATCAGATGGATGCCACCAGGAACAGAACCAGGACCACCATTATCAACCCAAAATATCAACTAAAAATAACAAAGATGCGCAGATAAATACAAAAGTAGCTTTGGTTCCAGAGGCACTACTATGCAGATATCGGTGGACAAGTAGAAAACTCTTAAATACTAGGGAAACATTTCAAAGAAATTTCCTTAAAGATAACTTTTCTCATTATGTGGCTGTTGAAGAAATACACAAAGATAAATCAGTGCTAGAGTAAAAGCTCATCACTGACCAAAGTTTTATTCAGCAACAACCATGTTGGGGGCTAAGGATATAATGATGAAAAAAATACAAAACACCGGCAGGGTGACTGCCAGATACTAGTGGAGGGAGTGGACAAGAGGAAGATAGGGATTACCTGCTTAATGTGTATGGGCTTTTGGGTTTTTTGTGGTAAAATATACCTAACGTAAAATTTAGCATCACAGCCATCTCTTTAAGATTTTATTTTTTAGAGCCATTTTAGGTTCATAGCAAAATGGAGAAGGGACAGATTTCCCATATACGCCCTTATCACCACAAATGCACAGCCTCCCATTATCAGTATCCCCCACCAGAGTGTACATGTGTTATAACTGATGAACTGACTCTGGTACATCATTATCACCCAAAGTGCACAGTTAAATTAGGGTTCATCCTTGGTGTTGTACGTTCTGTGAACTTGGACAAATGGATAATGTCATGTATTCATCAGTATGGTATGACACAAGAGAATTTTTACTGCCCTAAAAATCCTCTGTGCATTATCACCATTTTTAAAAAAAGATTTTATTGGGCGCCTGAGTGGCTCAGTTGGTTAAGCGACTGCCTTCGGCTCAGGTCATGATCCTGGAGTCCCGGGATCGAGTCCCGCATCAGGCTCCCTGCTCGGCAGGGAGTCTGCTTCTCCCTCTGCCCCTCCCCCCTCTCATGTGCTCTCTCTCAAATAAATAAAATCTTTAAAAAATAAAAAAAAGATTTTATTTATTTATTTGAGAGAGAAAGAGCATAACAAGCAGGGGAAGCAGCAGAGGGAGAGGAGAAGCAGGCTCCCAGCTGAGCCAGGAGCCCGATGTGGGGCTCAATCCCAGGCCCCTGGGATCATGACCTGACCGAAGGCAGACGCTTAACCGACTGAGCCACCCAGGCACCCCAACATTATAACCATTTTTAAGTGTAGAGTTCAGTGGCACCCCAACATTATAACCATTTTTAAGTGTAGAGTTCAATGGCACCCCAACATTATAACCATTTTTAAGTGTAGAGTTCAATGGCACCCCAACATTATAACCATTCTTTAAGTGTAGAGTTCAATGGCGTTACAGTATGTTCACACTGTTGTACAACCCTCACCACCATCCACCTCCACAACTTTTCCATCACCCTGGGTGCAGGGATTAATCTGAGGTGATAAAAATGCTTTGGAACCAGACAGAGGAGGCAGTTGTACAACACTGTAAATAAATGAAATGACACCAAACTATTCGCTTTAAAACAGTTTATGTTATATGAACTTCATCTTAATTAAGGGAAAAAAAAAAAAAGACAGGGCACACCAGCATGCTCTGTAGTGTAATCAGTGAATGAGTCCTTGCCTTGAAGAAGCTCAGAGGTTCGTAAGGGAACAGTGATGGGCAGGTGGAGCCCAGGTTCTGGGGTTGGAGCAAAGCAGGGCAGCCTCTAGCCCAGTTAAGGACCAAGAAAAGGCTTTCCAGAGGAGAAACTGCCTGAGAGCAACCTTAGAGGATCAGCCAGGGTCTGTGTGAGAGAAGGAAAGGAACATTCCAAGTGAATGCCAAGGTGGGGAAGGGGAGATTCCCCAGACCGGGGGCATGTGAGAGGCAACTAAAATTCTCAAAATTCATTTTTTAAAAATGGTAATCATGTCAGGTGATGGGTTTGTTAATTAACTTAATCATGGTCATCATTTCATGTCTAAGTATATGAAATCATCATGATGTACACCTTAAAAAAAAAATCACAACCTAAATATAGTTATTTGTCAATCATACTTCGATAAAGCTTGAAAAAATAAAACATTTAAAAAAATTCATTCAAGTTACCATTACAATACCCCAAATCTAATAGCAACATAATATAATTACATGTAATATTTGTAATATGTAAATACTCATTTATAAACAAAAAAATAAACTGTATTAGTAATAAACAAAATAATAACAGAGCCCAGAGAATAAAGGGAACTTTTAAAATGTCAGAGGTCTTTCGGAGGAAAATCAGAGACGTAAAGAGATCCAGAGGCACAGGCAGAGGTTGGAGACAGAGAGGTAGGAGACAGGGCAAGCAACAGTGGAATCAGACAGGAGTGTTGGTGTCTAAGAAGAAGCCAAGGAGCCACCGGTCTGATGTGGGCAGGACCCCCAGAAATTACGTGACACAGGAACACATGACCTTGTGTCATAGCTGCTGGGGGCTTTCAGAGCCACAGCGTCAAGCGAGCTCCACGATCACCCTGACAGGCAGGGATGGCTGAACCCACTGTCCTCCATAGACAACAAAGCTGAGGTGTGTCCGATCGGATTGATCCACCAAGGCCACCCAGCTGTGACCGGGCAGCACCGACCTCATGCCCGCATCCTGACCCAGGCTCTTCCTCTGCCAAGCCACCTCTCCGTGAAGGAAGCCAGCCCAGCGGGAACGAAAACCCTCCGTTCGTCTCCACCACTGTTCTGATTCAACTTAATCTTTTAAAACACTATGCATATTTTCACACTGGGAAATGACCTTCTGTTGAAAAGGAGCAATCTTTTTTGGTAAGATGTGGACTCTTCACAAAGTTTTATCCACGACTTAGCACAGTGGTCATTGCTCGGATGAAACAATTGCATGACCTGTCAAACTTCTAAAATCAAAACACGGTTATAAATAACTTAAAACCTAGCTTAAATGAACCAAGTTCTCCACAACTGCGTCAAGAAAAGGCACAGCCATGATTCCGTCAAACCGCCATATGAAAATACCTGAAGGGTCTAGTTCAAAGGTTCTCTTCAGGACCGTTTTAACCCCCAGAGGACAATGTTGAGAGACATTTTCAGTTTTCACAAGTGGGGGATGGACCAGGGATGCTGCCAAACATCCCACAATGCACAGTCCTAACAAACAATTATCCAGCCCAACATGTCAATAGTGCCACGATGAAGAAATGCTGGTCTCAATCCCGAGATGGTTCTATATATACAACTGATCTCTCAGGTGGAAAGAATGTGGGACTGAGGGTCACGCAGAGCAGACACACACTCCAGGCACTGCGGCTTCGAAGTTGTGTGACATTTTAACCAAGTCACTGCGAGTCACCAAGCTGGTTTCCCTTGTTTGCAAAATGGAGTTGCTACCACCTCAAGATAAAGCAGCTGGAGGGCTAGCTGAATCCTCAAGGCCACGGCTGGACTGAGATCCCCACCACCTGTGACAGGCAAAGGCTCTGGTCCATCTCGCTGTTTCTGAAGATCATCCACTCCCAGCATTTGCTTTGTACAAACACATTTGGAAAAACAGATGTCAGAGCACTAGGCGTCCATCTAAACAGGGTTGGGGCCCATCTTACTCTCCCTCCATCTCATGGAGTCTGTTCACGGGCAGTGGGAACCTGGGGCTGGGTATCTGCCACCTCCCTGGAGGATGTGCTGTAGGCCCACCTGTGGCCAGTGACCGATGGGCCACCAAACCACTGGGAAGTCAGGAGCTGTGTTCACATGGCTCATGAGACCTTCCGATTCTCGTACAAGCAGCCCATCTTGCACTTGGCTTTAAACCGTATTATCCCAATGAAGGATCACTCTCATCATCAGCATCCGCCTTTCAACAAGCACAGATGGCAACCATGTGCTCAACTGGCAAATCCAGGGCTAAAATTCAGGCAAGCTCTCCAGGCTCTCTGATCCGGTTCTCTGGGCAGGTTCTGAGAGAGAGGGGTCAGGAAATGCAGGAAGGGGGGGAGGGGGCGGGGAACATGCAGAAAGCTGGTCTTTTGTCTGCTCTCAAGCCCTTCAGACAAATCAAACGGACTCAGCCAGAGTCAACGGGATAAAGGGCCATGTCAGCCCGCCCTGCCGTCATTCCCAAAGAGAAGCCTACAGATCCCCCGCTCAGGGCAAAGGTTCCACTTTCACCACCTCCCCCGAAATTCTTCTGTATTTTATCAGATACCTCTGGCCACCTCTGGGTGACACTCATGAAAAGGGTGCATATTAAGGTCTCTTTCTACCTTCGCAGAAATAGCATTTTTTAAAAAATTTGTAATCACTCTGGGGCGCCTGGGTAGCTCAGTCGTTGGGCGTCTGCCTTCAGCTCAGGTCATGATCCCGGGGTCGTGGGATCGAGCCCCGCGTCGCGCTCCCTGCTGGGCGGGAAGCCTGCTTCTCCCTCTCCCACTCCCCCTGCTTGTGTTCCCTCGCTCACTGTCAAATAAATAAATAAAATCTTTAAAAAATAAAAAAATAAAAATAAATTTGTAATCACTCAGATTTTCCCCCCTCTCCTTATTTTAAAGGGAGAAGCATCAGCATTGTATTGGACTGTGAAATGCGCTCAAACGCAGCTCTAAAGGGAAGTACCACCCAGCGGCTGGATGTTAGTTTCCATGGCAACCAGGGTCCCCGGGCCCTGGCACACACAGCAGGAAATGCTGCAGATTTCCACAGCAGGATCTTTTACTAGAAATAAGAGTCCCGTGGCAATTTTAAACGTTTGGGAATCAAAAACATATCATGTGTGCGACTGTATGTGGGCGCATGTTTACGTGCACACACGCGTGGATGGAGGTAGATTTGCAATAAGACAACGCAGACGAAAGAAATCTCGTTATTCTTACAGATAAATATGCTTATGTCAAATATAGCAATATGTTTTTGCTCCAAATTTAAGCAAAACAGCCCCGCCTCGAACAGACACAGAGCTAAAAGAAAACAAAAGCATCTTCCATTAGAAAAACGAAGGACCAAAATAGAAGTGGAAAATGGCTTTCGAAAACCAGTTGACCAAGGGTCCTGCGGAAACAAATAAGCAAACAAAAATCCTTACAAATAATCGACTGAAAGCAGAGATTTTTTTTTCCCCACAGCTCATGTTATTTCCTACTTGAATATCCTTAGCATTAAACCAAGGGACAAAGTGAACAAGCCGTTTACCATGCGGCTTTCAGGGGAAACCAGGAGACAGAAGGCTAGCAGGACAACCCCCCTCAACCGTGAGCCCCTTCCAG
Source organism: Mirounga angustirostris (assembly GCF_029215605.1). Lineage (NCBI taxonomy): Eukaryota > Metazoa > Chordata > Mammalia > Carnivora > Phocidae > Mirounga > Mirounga angustirostris. Next base: position 15,972,997 of record NW_026991712.1, on the reverse strand, counting down.
CTGCGTGGCCTTGGGCAAGTGACTTTGCCCCCTAAAAATGAAAAGGTTGCACCAGACACTAGGTGGTCTATAAGAAAAACCCTGTACCATCTTAAAAATGAAAGACCACAGGGTTAGATTAAAAAAACAAAAAAACTCCAGATCATTCTCACCTTAAGCCACAGATAGGTTTCTAAAAGTAGTGCATAAAAATCGAATTTCTTTAAAATGTATCAGAAGAATATCTTTTGAATAGTCTGTATTCTCAGAGCTGTTTCTCAACATCCTATTTTTTTTTCCCCCTCCAGGAGAGCACACATGTACAGTTAAAGTGATAATGTCAGTTCAGAGGAGTTTTCATACCTCGTGCAAGTTTTAGGCTGGGGCTTTATCAGAGGGAGCGGAGAACAGGCAGCTTGCAATCAGGCAGAATAGGCTCATCGTAGAAAAATACTAGTTTTGACAACTTCAAGTGTCTTCAAGTTCACATTTACATTCCAAACGGTTATTTTTATCTGAGGTGGGCAGACCAGACCAAGTTCACAACTCTATGGCAAATGATCTTTCCCATGAAAATATTGTTTAAATTAAAAAAAAAAAAAAAAACTTGCCTCATCTGTATGAACTAAAATAATTGCATCCTCCCATGAATGCTAATCCATATTTTACTCAAGTAACAACCACATGGTTGTATGCAACAGCAGGGTGGGGTGGAGTATTAGTTATTAAGCCAAAACAAAGAACAAAGGGAAAGAATGAGGATGGAGAGGAGAGAGGGAGAAGGGGGAGAGTCCTCAGGGCTCGTGTACAAAATGCAGACAGCCGGGCAAGCTGGAAGGATGGAACTGCTGAGCAAACCACTTCATTATGTAAACTGCCTAACGACACAAATAACGACGCTGCACAGATCGACCCAGTCACCCATAAAAACACACATCCTCTCCGTGCCTGGACCTTCCTCCCTGCCGCCGCCATCGCCTTCACCCCCGTGTCGAGTATTCGCCGGCATTTACTAAGGCTGCTGAGGTTAGACAGAAACCAGCACACATCACACTCAAGCATCGTCTGGGAAAATACACTGGGGCCAAACAGGGTGATGTCACTGAGCACGGACAGATGTTTCTCTCGGGTTAGTGGTGGGACAAGCCTTAGCAGGACACACGGGCTCCGGGGTGGAATTCGGACATCCCCAGCTCTCCCTGTTACGTACGGGATTTCAGGATGCTGGTGACATCCTGCTCCGGACACCCAGGTAGGCTTACGTTCAAGTGGGACTCATGTTCGTGCCTTTGAGGCCAAAGCACAATAACCACCGTTGCAAGTGTCCTTTCAGGAAAAGAGTGAAAAGTCAAACACGGCACTGGCGGGACACTGGCTAACCACAGTGAAGGTGGTTCGTCGCAGGCAACTGTTGCCACTCAGCCAAACATCAGTAAGAAAAGGCCACCTGTAGAGCGGGGAACAGTACTGCTGGTCAAGCATCAGTTTTAACATTAAGGAAAGATCAGTGGGATCAGAAAGGATGGATTTCATTCTATCACCAGTAATGCCCAGTTCAGAAGATCCCAATCTCCTGGAATATACAAATTGGCCCACCAAAATAATTGCATATGTTAACACCCACCTCTGAACTCCTACAACCAAAAAACAGAGGGGGAAAAGGGAAGATTTTTTAAAATTTATAAAATATATTTAATAAACATATGAATTCCTTTATTTCTTGTCCTTACCTACAGCGTGATTTGTAAAAGAAAAAAAAGTTTAAAATACACATGCCTCCTTACTATGCTAGACTCAACACCAAGTCTGAATTTCATATCAAGAGAACCAAAAAATAATCACGTTTAAAAAATGGAAAATGGGGGGCGCCTGGGTGGCTCAGTCGTTAAGCGTCTGCCTTTGGCTCAGGTCATGATCCCAGGGTCCTGGGATCAAGCCCCACATCGGGCTCCCTGCTCGGCGGGAAGCCTGCTTCTCCCTCTCCCACTCCCCCTGCTTGTGTTCCCTTTCTCACGGTGTCTCTCTCTGTCAAATAAATAAATGAAATCTTTAAAAAATCAAATTAAAAAATAAAAAAATGGAAAATGGTAAGACAAACTTCACCTTCATAGGGCCACTTTTATTTTTTTTTAAAGATTTATTTATTTGAGAGAGAGAGAGAAAGAAAGATTGCAGGCATGTGAGCAGGGGGAGGGGCAGAGGGAGAGAGAGAATCCTCAAACTCCCCTCGGAGCGCAGAGCCCAAGTGGGGCTCAATCCCAGGACCCTGAGATCATGACCTGAGCCGAAATCAAGAGTCAGACACTTAAATGACAGCGCCCCCACCCCCTCACCATGGGGCCAATTTTTAAAAAGTTGTTTTATCCCAAGCAGAATGTGTAAGCTTAAATGTACTGTGGTAATGAGTTAAAATGACTCAAGGTCTATCAGAGTGGAAAAGCATCAAAACAGTGAAACCCACAAGCAGGTATGCATTTATGAACCCACTTAAAAAGGCATTATGTTTTTACGTCATCCCTTTGTAGGTCAAAGACAACTCCAAAATCTCTCTAGGAGATGGAGAATTTATATCCTGGAGTGGTTTACATAATAGGCACACTTTTTAGCTTAAATATTATTATAAAAAGCAACAACTTACAAATTTTTTATTTGTACTTCATGTAAGATTGAGACTATGACAGGTATTAAAATACAAAAATAGGGCGCCTGGGTGGCTCAGTCGGTTAAGCGACTGCCTTCGGCTCAGGTCATGATCCCGGAGTCCCGGGATCGAGTCCCACATTGGGCTCCCTGCTCGGCGGGGAGTCTGCTTCTCCCTCTAACCCTTTCCCCTCTTGCGCTCTCTCTCTCACTCTCTCTCTCTAATAAATAAATTTAAAAAAAAAAAATCTTTAAAAAAAAATAAATAAATAAAATAAAATACAAAAATAGATGGATATGTACTCCTACACACGCACACATTTCAGCATGGAGTGGCTTGAGAAGCTGATGGAAATTCCTGAAGCTACTATCCCAGACTGGGGTGCAAACAGCCCTCAGCAAAGTTGTAAGTTACATATAATTAAAATTAATTAAAATGTAAAAAATCAGGCATTCAGTTCCTCAGTTACACTAGCCACATTTCAGGTGCCCAAAAAACCACCTGTGGCAAAAGTAACTACCATATTGGACAGTGAAAACGCAGAACATTTCCAGCATTTCACAGAACAGCCTGGCCCAGACTAAAAGCTCCACAGGGCCAGGACCCCACAGCATACACAGCTCCTGTCAAGTCCTGGCACTGGGCCTGCAATTAAAGGGAAAACAAACAAAAAAGAAATAGGAGAAAAAGGTGACTCTTTCTTTGCCCGGCCAATTTCCCACTTGAACCAAATACAAATGTTCTTCTTCTTCATAGCTCTGTTCTTACTCCCCACACCTGCCAACATCACACCAGTGAGACTTTTCAAAATCTACCTACCAGAGGGGCACAATGTGCCTAGGGGTTCCTCAGCATAATTCATGGGAATCAAAATCAAGAAGTCAAGTTCAGGGGCGCCTGGGTGGCTCAGTTGGTTAAGCGACTGCCTTCGGCTCAGGTCATGATCCTGGAGTCCTGGGATCGAGTCCCACATCGGGCTCCCTGCTCAGCGGGGGGGTCTGCTTCTCCCTCTGACCCTCTTCCCTCTCGTGCTCTCTGTCTCTCATTCTCTCTCTCAAATAAATAAATAAAATCTTTAAAAAAAAAAAAAAGAGAAGTCAAGTTCAAAACCCCGCAAATGAAAAGTAATGGAGAGTTTCTAGGTCATCTTCCATCCAGCATACCTAGACTTGTGTTTAAAAATATGAGAGAATACAGCTGCTGGTCCATCCACCCTGCAAGCTATGAAGTGTTTCACTTCAGAAAATTTTTTTTAATATCTCAGCAACTGTTTCCTGGGCATCTAAGATGTGCCAGGCTCCAGGAAATCAGAGCTAAGGTGCCCCTATTATGGCTATATACAGGCTCTAAGCAAAATTAGCCCCTGCCAGGTTTCCATAAAACTCCCTCTCCAAGGCTCCAGAAGATGCTTTATGCTAGACTCCTTTCTCTCCTATTATCTGGTAAATCCTCAGAATAAGATCATCAGAAAAATTAATACACGACCCTTGAAGTTTTCAAAACAAACTAAGCTCTTAAAAAAAAACACACACACAACTGAGCTTGTTTCCCAAAGACTTTTAAGTTCTCTCTTTTCCTAAAGGCAATAAAATCTCAAAGACAGTAACCAAAATAACCATTCATGATCTACCGTCATATCTAGAGATGAGCAGATTGCTGTTTTAGAACCTTTTATTTTGAATCACTGAATGGATTTGTCGACATTCCTTTAACTAGAATATTCAGTTCCAGGCCTGTGAGAAGGGCCTTACTTATGATTTTTTTTTTAAATAACCCCCCCACCACCCCCCAGTTTGTGGCTGAGGAGCTTCCTAGGTAGAAATCATAAGGCTCTGATTACATGAAAGAGTCTGACCTGAACACCAAAGTCAAGCCAGAAGTTAAGGGCCAGTGAAATCTCAAACCACCTAGTTAAAATAAAACTCAGGAGCAAACAAAACCAGTCTGGCTGCCTCTTGGAACAGCTTCCCAGCACCTCCTCTCCGAGAAGGGAAGATTCTCTCTCTTCCCTGGGCCCAGCCATTCACCCACCTGCCCCTTCCTGTGCCTGCATCATGAAATTACTTGGCCCTCTTCAGCTACAAGAAATAAGAAATCACACATTCCACACCAGACTGGACCTCAGGGAGGGGGGTCACCACAATGTAAGTTCTGAACCCCCATATGGAATCCGACCAAGATCCCATCCCACCAGCTTCCTGCCCCCAGGGATGACAGCCTTCCTCACCCGGATCCATTGAGGACCACGCTAGCGTGCTCACTGCTGTATACGCTCAGTCATTCATTCATCAAACATTGTCTGCACTTTGCCAAATGCCAGAGAGCCACTGAGCATGTAGGTGCCCCGGCTCCTCAGAGAGGAGCTGGATGCAGGCCTGTCCTGGAGGGGCCTGCATCCTAGTACGGAGCCGGGGATGACACAGGGAGCCAGAAGCACGTGCCGCAGAGGCCCTGAGGCCCGAAGTCTCCCTCTACCTGGTGACCATCGGTATCATCAGTGACGCAACTGCTAACCTGGCTCTTGGAAAACAAGCAGCAAATCCTGGAGCATCTAAAGGGGGCGGACGGGGGCGGAGGGAGAAGGACATTCCAGGTGTGGAATGCACACACATGCAAGCAGACAGGGATCAAAGAATTTAAGGGCTTCAGGGCGCCAGGAGCATTTCTCTATGGGTGCAAGTGCCAGCCACTGGCAGAGATGCCGCTGGACAGGTGGCTTAGGCAAGAGGCACAAACCTCGCCGGGGAGTAAAATCTCCCGAGGAACTTTAAAAAATCTGAGATTCCCAGGTCCTACCCACACCCACCTGATTCCACAGATACAGATTTCAGGGCCCTGCCTTGTATTTTTTTAAAAAAAAGGTTTTATTTATTTGAAAGAGAGAGCAGTGTGAGAGAGAGCAAGAGAGCGCAAGCGAGAGCGTGCAGGAGCAGGGGGGAGGGGCAGAGGGAGAAGCAGACACCCCCACTGAGCAGGGAGCCCCCCCATGTGGGACTCAATCCCAGGACCCTGGGATCCGCAACCTGAGCAGAAGGCAGACGCTTAACTGACTGAGCCACCCAGGCATCCCCGAAATCTGTATTTTAAAACCAACTTCCTGAGCGATTATGATCCACGCAGTCATATCTGGAGACCACAGCATTTAACAAAATGTATACTAAAAACGTGTAACATACACTAAAAACACATCACTATTTGCAAGAACCACTACTGCTTTATCCAGTGTAAGCCCCGGAGACTTTCTTCACCAAAGCACAGAACCTCGGCAATCCAGGCTTGCTGAAGATAGTGCACCTCCGGCCAACTGGGTCTCGCGGGCGGTCCTAAACGTTCCAGCTTCCACCTGCCCTCCTCAAACACACGCTGCAGGTCTGAGTGGGGGCCTTGATTTTTCTCTTCTAACCCTCCCTCTCTCCATAATCCCATGCTTAACGTTGCTTCCTCTACTCCTTTGTCTCCAGGGCAAAAACTGGAAAGTCTAAAGATAACCTAGGGGAGAGAATTTGGACGTCCAACTTCATTCATATTTTATGGACTTAATAGGGCCAACAAGATTTTTCAAATCATAAAATATTAGAGCGAGAAAGGTTCCTCATGATCATCTAGGACTCTGTGTCCTAAGAAAACCCCTTTGAGAGTTGGGGAAATTAAAGCCCTGAAAAGTGAAATATACAGTAGTCCCCTCCTTATCCATGGTTTTGCTTTCTGCGGTGTCAGTTCCCCACAGTCAACTGTGGTCTGGAAGCAGCTGACCCTCCTCCTGACAAATCGTCAGAAGGTCCAACAGGAGCCCAACGCTATGTCATGGTGCCTTCGTCATTCCCCTCACTTCACCTCATCACGTAGGCATTTTATCATCTCTCATCATCACAACAAGTATGGGACAAGAAGATGTTTTGAGAAATAGAAAGACCACATTCACATAATTTTTATTATACCATATTGTTATGATTGGTCTATTTTATTATTACTTTTTGTTGTTAATCTCTTACTGAGCCTAATTTATAAATTAAACTTTATCATAGGTATATACATATAGGAAAAAACAGTATGTAAAGCATTCGGGACAATCCCCAGTTTCAGGCATCCAGTGAGGGTCTTGGATAGTATCCCCCTTGGATAAGGGGCGGGGGATGGAGGGGCTGCCTAGTTGGCAAAACCAGAAGACAAACCCAGGCATCACAGTTCCCAATCTAGGTTACTCCAAGGTGCCACACAGATTCTTCTAATGCATTCAGGATCAAGTAACTTTAAAAGCAAATATAAGCTTATACTAAATCCAGGAGCTCCTTACATAAGGAATTATAACTTAATGGTTAAAATCTAGCTCTGGGCCAGACTCCTTTTACCACTTACTGGCCATGTAACCTTGGTTTAGGTTAAGTTCTCTTTATCCTGACTTCATCACCTAAAATGGAGATCACAAGCACTGTATCTCACGTTATGAGAACAGACTCAGCATATGTGATGCTCTTAGAACAGAGCCCAGCCCGCATTACTATTCAATAAAGGTTAGTTGCCATAATTTCCAACGTCGAAACCATGCCCACTCTTTTAAAGTGATGTACAAAGGCTTCTGGACATTAAAGATGATCTAGTCGGCTGGGGATCCATTTCCTTTCTTCATAAAATCTTAAACTCCTCACTCTGGGTTTGGTGTATCATTATCTAAACAGCCCTGAGATGGTTTTTCAAAGCTATAAAGTAATTACATAGGCACACAGAGGCAACCAGAAATGAAAGTCACACAGCATTATGCTCTTCAAAGGCCCTTGTGGACACAACCAAACAATGCGGTGGTGCAAAGGGCCAGTGCTGACTAAGGCGGAGGGTTTCATCAGCTCAGTACCCCTGCCTTCCAGTCAAACAGGAGGCAGGGCCCAGTGTGCAAGGACATACTCACAGGTGCAGGAATCCTATTCCCCAAGAGGTGCTTCTGCTGTCCAGAGCTAAGATGCCCTCCACCCCAACCCCCTTAGTTTTTTTTTCTTTTTTTTCTTAAATAACTCAGACAACTGCATACCAGTCAGTCCAACATTTCTCAACTCCAATGACAGGTCGTTTGCTGGTCCATCATGGACACGAAGAAGATGGGGACTCTGCTCCACAAAGTCTGGCATTCCATGCATAGCAAATGCCTAGACACTAACTCTTTGTGGTCAGTAATATGGGAAAAGGTATACTCTCATGCTAAATACAAACTGTATATTCATTCCAGAGTGCACAATCAACAAAATATGAAACTGTACTATGGATTATGGTGCTAATAAACTCTTAAATTCCATTATGGTTTAATTATTAATATAAATACACACATATAATAGCAACTTATACGCATTTGTATAATGAACAAAATAGAGTTCTAACATATTTCCACATCCTATTTAACAAGTTACATAATGAGTACATTAATTTTGCTCTTATAGTGAATAGCTTTAAAAGTTTTTCCTAAATAAATTGTATTAATAGCTAGTGCAAAATATTAGCTAAAAAGGACAAAGGAGGGCGCCTGGGTGGCTCAGTTGGTTAAGCGACTGCCTTCGGCTCAGGTCATGATCCTGGAGTCCCGGGATCGAGTCCCGCATCGGGCTACCTGCTCGGCAGGGAGTCTGCTTCTCCCTCTCCCGCTCCCCCCTCTTGTGCTCTTTCTCTCTCTCACTCTCTCTCTCAAATAAATAAATAAAATCTTTAAAAAAAAAAAAGGACAAAGGAATTTCAGAGCTTTGGGAGACAATATGGAATGCTAATATTTTGGAAACCAGAGACATGCTAACTTGAGATTCTGGATGCCTGTCCAAAAGAGATGCACTTAAATTCCCTTCTAGCACATTGAGCAAGGACTCAAAAAATACATCCAAAAGCTCTAAGCAAAAACAAACAAAAAAAAAAACACAAAAAACTGGACTTTTGCAGAGGGTAGATATCAAACTGCAAACCATATAGAGTCACAGCCTTTAATAAGCTTAAGTCCAAGTATATTTGCTGCTGACCAAAACAGTTTGAAGCAATTTCTACAGACTGTTTCCGTGGAGATGCACACACTTTTAAAAACAGATTACACACAGATCTCCCAAAGGATGTATACATGGGCATTAACTGCTGCATGGCTTGAAAGAGCAAATAAATGAGAGAGATCCTAAATTTCCATCAGCAGCAGAATGCTGAAACTGTGCTGTATCCAGACAATGAAATTCCGTTTGGGCGCTAGAAAGAATGAGGCCGATCCACAGGTATGGACATGGAAAGGTAACTGTAACGTACCGTGTAGTAAAAGCACGGAAATGTGTTCTTTAGGGGCTACCTTTAGATCATCCAGAAGTACTTTACTCCATGTACCATTCTACAAATCGTTCTGCAACTAGCTTTCTTCCTCCCAGACGTGTTTATACACGCAAAAAAAAAGTCTATAAATGATGCTCAACCCAATCCCTGCCAGGGGGCACTGGGAGGGTGGATTTTACTTTACAGACTTTGTTATATGAATTTTTTAAACAAAAGTGCATGGTCTAGGTTTTTCCATTTTTAAGTTAAAAATAACTTAATAAAAATCACTTATGATGCTTGTTGACCATACGAGAAGTGCCTTCGTGTTTCTCTTATCACCTCTATGAAATATACCTTCTTTGTATCAACCATACCCTTTTTAGGTCATGTGAGAGTTCTCACCCTCAAGAGAGTGCACAGGAATTTCTAGAGATCGCGAGATGTAAAGTTATTCTGGCATCGCTAAAAATGACCTGAAATCAAGTGGTTTAAAAATACATCAAAGCAGGGGTCTGTTCACTGTGACATTATTTGTCTTTTGTCATGTTCTTCACTTCCAAGCTGCGACTCCACCTCCATCACCGCCACAGAGAGGCTATTCTGGTTTCTTTTCCCACAGACAGTTGCTCTGTTTGTCCTCCCTGAAGCCATGAGACTTGCAGGCCCTCCGCTTTCCCACCGAGAGCCACTCCAGGGAGCAGCCTCTGCAGAAACCCCAGTTCCTGCTGTCGGCAATTACGGGAACTTGAGGGATGCTGCTCTCCTCCATCCTTGAGGGTCCCATCAATAATTAAATATAAAAATATAAAAAACTTGGGGCGCCTGGGTGGCTCAGTCGTTAAGCGTCTGCCTTCGGCTCAGGTCATGATCTCAGGGTCCTGGGATCGAGCCCCGCATCGGGCTCCCTGCTCAGCGGGAAGCCTGCTTCTCCCTCTCCCACTCCCCGCTGCCTGTGTTCCCTCTCTCGCTGTGTCTCTGTCAAATAAATAACATCTTAAAAAAACTTTAAAAAAACAAAATATTAAAAAATTAAAAAAGAAAAGAGAAAATATAAAAAACTTATTAAGAATCACAGAGTCTCAAAAATGCAACGCCAGCGATCTCTGTCCTTTCAAATAGTAAAGCCATTCTTTTAAGGAAGACACGTTCTGATGGCCATTCTAGAAAGACATCAGTGTGACTGACAAGCCCAGTTCCAGAGACCACTGAAGTAGACTATTTGAAAATAGACTCAAAAACACTAACAGTGGTGATGGTTGGCTTAAATGTTGCAGAATCTTTATAGTATCCAAGTAAAAAGAGTACAATGGACACATGTCTACTATGTAAGAACTTTTTAAGGGATTAAGATACGAATTAAGACCCCTATCAAGCTGACAAACCAGATCAAGTCCTTCTAACCACTGCTCTGGTACCTCCATCACATTCTCCTAGGGAACCTTTCGAAACACCGTTGGTGTCTTGGAAATAAGGGGAAATATTACCTCCCCTGGGAGAACCTCGACTCCCTGAGCTGAGCTAATTGCTCACTTTTCTGTATTCCCCCAGCACGCTTCTCTACTACTATTACTGTACAAACATATTACTTCTACCGCTAAATTCTCTATTCACACATCTCCTCCCTACCCCCCACTCAATTGCAAACCCCTCCAGGACACGAAGAATAAATAATATATTGATTTTTGTGGTCCCATAATAGTACCTAAAATATTAGCAGTTCTCAAGTTTCTTGAATGAATGAGAAGTATCCTCACTGCAAATTCATTTGAATATTTAATTAGACACCGATGGTAAAGGGGTACCAAATGAAACCCGCTGGAGGTATCCATCATGTGTTTCAGAGAAGCTAAACCCTCGTGGGACTGACAGCAACCCCCCAAAACTCACCCCCAATACCCATATTTTCCAGTGTTACCATGACAATGAAGAGACAGTATACAAGCAGACCCAGAAAAACAAGGCAAAAAAAAAAAAAAAAAGAGGCAGGAGAGCTTCCCTGCCTGGGAATGAAAAGGAAAGCACCCCCCTTTGAACAGGGTCTCCGTGTTACGAGTGATGTTGTCTTTCTGACAATGGCGGTGGATAGGGGAGCTTCATTTTCTCTCTATACCTCCTCTCATGTTTTTATTCTAGTCACTGAAACTTAAAAAGTTGCACAAGATTTCCCTTTGTTCATTGATTTAATAAACCTTTTAAACACCTGCTATGCGCTAGGCACCATTTTGGGGGAGTTCGACATGACTACGTCATAGTCTCAAGGGGTTTGCCCGTCCAATGTGGGAGACCCACAGATACAACACAAGAGGACACGACTTACACAAGGGATCCTCGCAGAAAAATGCTCTCTATCCGATCATTCTCGCCGCTTCCCTCTCCACAAGGGAATAAGGAAAACCTTAGGACAGACAACCCGTGTGAGGAGGGAAGGACGGCAACCAAACACACGGTTCCAGGCTCGGCAACCAGCACGTCATTAAAAGTGACCCACACCACACACCAGGCCCCCTCCCGCACAGACCGTGCCTCCTTTTCTCTACTTTTCACTCCCCCTCTCACATGCTTCGTTATCTGGAGGACTGTCTGCAACTTCCAATATGGGGAATCCCACAGAGTTTTCTAGGAAGTTAAAACCGTGAGTCAGCTAAGCTCTGATAACTTCGGCTGTAGCTCCCCGTGAAGCCACCCAAGGGTAAGAGCCCACATGCTGCATTCGGTTCGCGCTGGAAGCCGTCCCTCCATCTGCTTACCACGTGTGTTGGTCGCCATGTCAGCCACTTTCTGAAAGGCGTCCAAGAAGGCAGCTGCTGCTACTACTGTGGTCCTAAAATGCAAACAGAGAACAAAAGCATGAGGAATGTCTCATGCAAGTTCATTACAGCTAAAGGGTTAACAGCTCTGCAGGGAACGGAATGCAACCTTCTGGGAGAAACGACTCAACTGGACTCAACTGGACGTGGACAGGCACGGGCTTGGCAGGCCCCCTTGTTTGCTCAGGAAGCATTTCTCCCCATATTAGCACTCTCTCCCGCAAATACCCAGTGCATTCGGGGCTGGTCAGTAATTGTGGGCAATTCCTCCCACCCTGTTCCACCTGATGACATAATTACTGGGCCAAATTTCACAAAGGAGGAAAGACAGGTGTTTCTAACCTAAAAGAAAAACATCATGGGCACCTGGGTGGCTCAGTTGGTTAAGCGACTGCCTTCGGCTCATGTCACGATCCTGGAGTCCCGGGATCGAGTCCCGCATCGGGCTCCCTGCTCAGCGAGGAGTCTGCTTCTCCCTCTGACCCTCCCCCCCTCATGCTCTCTCTCTCAAATAAATAAATAAAATCTTAAAAAAAAAAAATCATTAAAAACTAGAAATGGTACAGGTGAAATTCATTTTAGTGTCGGCAAACAGCATCTCTACATGGACTGGGAGATGGAATCTTGGAGAGAGAGCCTCTGCTTCAAATACTTCATATTAGAGTTGGGAAAATGGAGACAAGTTCAGAGTGACTTTCAAAAATCACCAGTTCGCCTCAGAATTGGAATGGATGTAGCCTGGCAGGATGCACAGTCCCGTGCTCATCCGCTGCAGGACAAGATCCCAGCCGTGTGACTTTTCCCCCTAAATCCCACTTATAATGAAACAGACTATTTTTTTCAACCTTAGAATGCTATCTCGACTGCATCTTCTGAATTCCTTGAGACTGAGAAGTCACGACAGTCATTTGCTGTCCTAGAAATTATTTTGAGTTCTTCACATCCTCTTGAGAACTCTGTGGTCTACTGGTTCCTAGCACTGTCATCCCAAGATGTCATCCAGTGAAGTTAGATAAGCTCCGCTACCCACGAGGACCTGGGCCTACAACACACAAGCCAGCCCCAGGACTCGCACACATGGACTTCACAATCCAGCGTGGAGCCTGAAGTGCATTTCCAAGTTTCTCACATATGAATCTAGTCTTTGCTCAGCATTCCTAAGAATGCAAAGCTATAGGAAGAACATGAGAATAAGGACTAGAAAGGAAGGACTTCAAGATGGAACTGAAGAAAGGACCCTATAGCTCAGCAACAGTAGCTCTGACACAGAAGGTTCTGGAAGGTGCTGGGAGTGGTCCCCAGGGAAACCCGGGCCACAGTCCCTTAGCGCCAAACTGCAGAATGAGGCCTGATATTGTCCGGTAGAGCAAGAAAATATTCTGCTCAAATTAAAAAAAAAAAAAAAAACACAGAACAAAACTGAAAGAAAAAAGCCCCTCTGAAGTGTATTTTTCAAAGAGTTGACATCAAATGCAAACCCTGGAAAAGTTAGCTTTATCAAACATCCTGGGATTTATACATAATTCATTCTGATTGACAGTATCTGACACAATGGCTGGACTGATTCTCGTTCAAGTCAGTGCTGATCATCCCAATTTAATGAGCCAGCTGTAGAGGTGTCTTGCTACACGGGCTCCCCTGAAAAGGAGGATGGCGGTCAAGTGTGAGGAACCAGGAGCTTTTAACCACTGCCTTCCAGTGAGTCCTATTTCACTGTCTGCCGTTGTCATGAGACATCCTGGTCCTCTGACGGGGCTGAGCCACCATGCATGCGCCCGCAGCCCCGAGCAATGATTCAGCGTACACACTGCAAGCTTATTCACCTCTCCTACGGGCTTCTCATCCTTTCTTTACTACCGAAAACTAAACCATGTGCAGGAGGCTCTCAGCTGGGTACTCCTAGTTTGACAAAATAAAGAAATGGTCCCTGTCCTCAGGAGGCCTAAACGTTGTGAATAAAATATATAAAATGTTCTTTGTACCAACGGGGATAAGATTGCTTTAAGTTTTGGGGCGCGTGGGTGGCTCAGTTGGTTGAGCGGCTGACTCTTGATTTCAGCTCAGATCATAATCTCAGGGGTCCTGGGATTGAGCCCCCTGTCAGGCTCTGTGCTCAGCGGGGAGTCAGCTTCAGGTCTCTCTCTCCCTCTGCCCCTCCCCCACGCTCTTTCTAAAATAAATAAATAAATCTTTAAAAAAAAAAGATTGCTTTAAGTTTCACTGTAACTGATTAGCTGTGCTAAACAAATAATTACTTTAAGTTTTAGCTTCCTCTTTGGTAGAAGGGGAAGAGAGGATCTTCTCCTTGGTCAACCCTGAAAGGCTGCCAGACAGTTAAATGCGGTCAGAAAAGAAATGAGGCAGGGTGGCGGGGGAGGGGTACTCAAATGTTTTTCTGGTTTATTCCAGGAGGGACCTCCTACAGGATGGAGGGTAGGTGTAGCTCCTTGCATTCAGACAGAGGAGGTTGGAGCTGGCCCAACAGAAAACCTTTACAAGTTCCCCCTTTTTTAAAAAGTCTGTTCAAGTTCTTAAGCACCAAAATGGTAAAGGATTTGACAAGCCAAAAAGGGGCTATATGCCTGAGACGACTGTCCATCTGGAAGACCACTCACAGCTTGGGATATCCTAGGTTCATGGGATAGAAATCCCAGGCCCCACGAAGCTGACAGAATGGAAGAGGAAAGATCCTTCCTTCTGGAGTTCCTCTCTCCTGATCTACAGGGGATCCATGGATGTCCAGTCTTATGGCTACAGCTCCTGACATCCATGGGTAAAGGACCAAGAGGTTATGTCATCCACGTGGCTTTTTATCCTAGAAAACACCTACCTGCTTTGTCCTCTGGAAAACCACCTCCATACATCCAAACCAACTGATGTCATCCCCCATATGCCACGAACGGGAATCATGAAAATTATTGCTTTTTAAAATGTCCCATCCCAGGGGTGCCTGGGTGGCTCAGATAGTTAAGCGTCTGCCTTCGGCTCAGGTCATGATCCCAAGGTCCTGGGATCGAGCCCCACATCGGGCTCCTGGCTCCGCGAGGAGCCTGCTTCTCCCTCTCCCTCTGCCTCTCTCCCTGCTCATGTTTTCTCTCTGTACCTGTGTCTCAAATGAATAAATAAAATCTTAAAAATAAAATAAAATGTCCCATCCCTCATGGGGCACCCACCAAGTGGGTAGCCCTTATCCCCACTAAAAGCATATAGCTGTAACAAGAAGATGCAGACAAATTTTCTATTTCATATCAAATGATACATGAGCAAGCACAAGACAAGGCAACAATAGCCCCTTAAAGCCGCTCAGCCCTAGATCTTGTTCTTTTTTAAGCAGCTTCATTGAGACATAATTTGTATACCATAAGATTCACCCTTTTTGGGTATGTGATTCAACAATTTTTTTAGCAAAGTTAGAATTTTGCAACCACTACCACAAGCCAATTTTAGAACATTTCCATCACCCCCAAAAGATTTCTCTTGCCCATTTGTACTCAATCTCCTGTTCCTCTCCTAGTCCCAGGCAACACTAACCTATATCTGTCTCTACAGATCTGCATTTTCTAGACATTTCACACACATGGAATTATACAATAGTCAACAGTAAGTTGTAAACTCTTTTTTAAGACTTTATTTATTTATCTGAGACAGAGAGAATGAGAGAGACAGAGAGCACATGAGAGGGGGGAGGGTCAGAGGGAGAAGCAGACTCCCTGCCAAGCAGGGAGCCCGATGCAGGACTCGATCCCGGGACTCCAGGATCATGACCTGAGCCGAAGGCAGTCGCTTAACCAACTGAGCCACCCAGGCGCCCTGTAAACTCTTTATAAAGATAGGCAGTGGGCAGAATGGACTATGCAGCCAGACTCAGGTTCAAATCCCTGCTCTGCCATTTACTAGCTGTGTGACATTGGACAAGCTACTTAGCTTCTCGTTGCCTCAGTTTTTTCATCAGTAAATTGAGGATAATAGCTGTACTTATCCCTTGGGGTTGTGAGATGTAATTAATTTAACATATGCCTGGCACACAGTGGAGCATTACATAAATGTTGCTCATTATTACCTTACAGAGGATACCTCATTTGACTCCCAAAATTCCTGTGGAAGTAGAGCAGATAGGAGTTCGGTTTTACGTATGGGAATCGGGGGGCGGGGGTCAGGACATAAGGCTAAGAAGTGGCAGTGCTTAAATTAGAACCCACTACATGCTTCTGTATCTGTAATGCTTCCAAAATTAACCTCGATCTGCATCCTGGGTCTGTCCTATTCCATCCTCTGTCTAAGGATGTTGCCATTTTTCTGGGGATGACGTGCTTCTCTACTTACCGAAGCTGGGACTGTAGCTTTCCTGCTTTGTTTATGAAATCTTCCCACACTGGATAGCTCCCCTACAACAAAACAAAGTCATCAATCAGTAAGGCACACTGTGATAGACATCTGATTAAGACAATAACAGAACACCCAATTCCAATTATACAGGGAACAATCTGTGTGCGCGCCCTTCCTCTGCAGTCTAGGATACGGTGCCCAGATTATATATAAATGCATTGGCTCTGAAATGGGTTTAGACTGTGCTCAGGCCCTGTTATCCTGTAAATACTACAAACGCCAATTTGAACACGTTTGGCAGAATCTAACACATACATGGATAGATCACTTTTTGAGTAACAGATGGTGGGTCCAAATTCAAGATATGCAGAACATTTAAGGCTCTGACCGGAACCGCCTGACCCTGGCCACGGCTTTTCCCACCCTCATCCCCCAAGGGCAGGGAGGAGGTAACCAGAGTGATTGGCGGTCCTCCCCAGGACAGTGACTGACAGCCACTGGGAAGCATTACTAACCCATCAGAACCTCAAGGTTGAGAAGTTATCGAAGTATAGCCATCCAGCTGATGGCTTGAACCGAGCACCTACACACGACATGACAACATGTGGATCCCCAGCACACTTCAGCTCACAAGGAACTCAACACCCTCCTGTGGGAGCCTCTATCTGCCATCGTGTCCTCTGTGTCCATGCGGCACCAGCTTGAACCTTCTGGGGACCCTCAGGGTGATGCCCAACCCCGCTTCCGTGTGGAAGTCTTTTCAAAGAACTGAGGAAAACCAGCACATTCCTCCAGCTTTCCCTTCTCTCCCCATTTGCAGTTCATGTACTACCCAGGACCGTGTTTCACGTCCCTGCAGCGTCCTGGGGACACTGCAAGGTATCTCTCTCTCCCCTTTTAAGGGCGGTACTCAGACACAAACTCAAAACTGCAGGTACAATTCTGACCGGGGCAAACCAGAGTGGGGCGTGACACCTTCCCTACACGGACACGTTCAATTGATATTAAGATCAAGGAGCCAAGCAAGAGGGGATGCAAAATAAACCCATAAAAGGAGAAGCCATGGCTAAAGAAGCAGAGTTTGGCACAGAATAGTTTACATACAGAGCTAAGACTCAACACCTGCGGGGTGATACTTGCCGCCTCCTGATTTGGCGGTATAAGGAACGGAGGGAGAAATTCTGCTGAAGTTCATCATTTCATCTTCCACTAATTACAGAAGCCCACCAAAACAGGCTGCGACGGCACCTGAGCCAAAACATAATGATTTCATCTTCCTACTGATTTGAATGGTCTTAGTTTCTTACCCTGGCGTACAGTTGCTCAACCTTGCCACCGACATTTCGAGCTAGACGGTTCTTTTCTGTGGGGGACTGTCCCGTGCACTGTAGGGTGTTCAGCACCATCCCTGACCTCAGCTTCACCAAATGCCAATAATAGGGGCGCCAGGGTGCTCAGTTGGTTAAATGTCTGACTCTTGATTTCAGCTCAGGTTAGGATCTTAGGGTCCTGGGATAGAGCCCTGCGTCAGGCCCTGCACTCAGTGGGAAGTCTGCTTGAGGATTCTCTCTCTACCCCTGCCCCTGCTTGCAGGAGCCCTCCCTCTTTCTCTAAAATAAATAAATAAATCTTTAGAACAAAGAACCACTGCTTTACAGGGATGCTTGAGCCCCTCCCCCTGCACTGGGCTCACTGCACAGCGGGGAGTCTCCTTGTCCCTCTCCCCCTGCCCCTCCCTCGGCTCACTCTCTGTCTCTCTCTCTCTCTAATAAATAAATAAAATCTTTAAAAAATAAAATAAAATAAAGGGATGCCTGAGAAACTAATTTCTTTTGGTCATCTGAAGTTCAGCAATTTCTTCAGTATTATTTCACTTAAGTTTCAATTCTGTTAAAGTAAAATTAAATATATTTTTGTTTTAATCTTATCATAAAAGTGCCTCTTTCTACATTTCTCTAGCTATCAAGTCTGTCTGAAAATGTGCAGAGAGATATCTGGAAAATTGTCTACCAAAGTTCAAATAGCCTATTTCTGGAAGCTGAGATTTGGACCAATGTGTTGCGTTCTGGTTTGTATTTTCCTATATGGCCACAGTTTTTTTGTTTTTTGTTGTGTGTGTGTGTGTGTGTGTGTTTTAATTAAGGGTCATGTATCATTTTTACGAAAACAACAGTCATTATTTTTAATTTTAAGATCAAACTAGAGGTTCTGGCAATAAGAGCACCATGAAGTTACAAACCTCCCAAAGCCTAAAGTCTGCTTCACAGATGCTGCTAGAGCAGCATCTGAGACCTGCTTGGCCCAACTGCAGGTCTCGGGATTTATTCCCCCAAGCGACAGTTGGCTCCTATGGGGCGCTAAGCTGCACCAGGCCAGGCATCCTCTCTGACTGGCTCCTGGCAGAGGCCCTTTGGCAGCCACACCTGAGCTCCTGACACCAATATCCACACACAGGTCCTGTCACCACATTGCTAAGCCACACAGCCTCCATCTCGTCTTTGTGCCCCAGTGGGCTGCTTCTACCCGAGAGCATAACTTTATTTTAACTTAGGTTGAATGAATCCTTGACAGCTCAAGCTACCATTCCAGGCCCATCAAGACCTTGTGGGGAAATCCAATTATAACACCTAACGTATTTACCATTTTCTTATCAAGTATGAACACCCTTTCTACATCTATATCCAAGTAATTAAAGGGGCAAGGGCTGAGATCAGAGTTCTCTGGCTGGCCACGAGAGATCTCTGTCCCATGGACATCAGCATACTTAAGAGCACAAGAGTTCAACCAACCAATTACAGCCTCACCTCGCCTTTTCTTCTCTTTCAGATCCCCGAGAAAGTATGAGAAGCTTTTTGAAAAGCCTAAAGATGTTCAGACATACTGACCACCAACTTCCAGCCAAAAGGTACCAGCATCGCTCATCTACACAAAGGAGGCCATGACCGCCCCGGGGCCTTCCTATCCCCAGCACCAACCGCTCCCCTGCAGGGGCCCCTGTGAGAAAGTCACTGAGATGATCCAGAAGATTGAAGAAAAAGGTGAGGCACATTCAATGAGAACATGCCAGAAAGACAACAGTTCTGCGCAGGAAGCACACAGTCCTGATTTCTAGCCACGGCTGCGCCAGCCAAGTATTAAGGGAAGTCACTTTATCTCTCAGGGCCTGCTCCTTATAAAGACAAACAATAAAAACAAATAATTCCATCACCATTACTGAACACGGACATCACTGAACACTAAAAGAATGGAGGGAAGGAATAAGGGGATAAGTCACTACTTCTCGGGGTTGGTGGGAGGGATAACGGAGATCAAACCTCAAAAGCGCTCAGTGCAACGCCGGGCCCTCTGTCAGTGTCCAATAAACATTGGACAGGAATGACCCAAGGGTCTGCAGGGCCCTGTAATCTCACTCAGGCTACTGGGACAGATGTTAAAGCCTCGAAGTCAGACTGTCTGTCCAGGCTGGAATCCTGCATGCTAAGTGCAGAACCAGCTGCATCTCACAACTAGTTACCAGCTGGGTGTAGGGAGTCAGACTAGTCTCTGCCGCTCCCCGCACACGCTAGAAGGAGTACTCAGACCGACATGAATGTGCCTGAAATCAACTGCTTAAAGCACTTAAAAAAACAACTTATCTGCCCCCATCACTTGGGAGCCTCATTTCAGTCTTTACCAAATTAGCAACAAAAGGAGGGTCCCCTCTCTAGTCAAGGGGTGCAGCACACAGCTCTCCGCCCACGAACACCCACTCAGCCAGAAGAAGGCTGCCAAAAGCAGCTCTTTCCTGATTTAATGATATTTGACAGTCTATCAAAGAGTGTCAGGCCCACCTGTTTTAGGCAATATATAATTTAATGGATTCTAAAAAAAAAAAAAAATGAACTTCTAAGAACAGAAGACAAAACCTCCTTGTTGAGAATTTTTTTTTAAAGTGCGTAAATGTTATTAAAATTTAAAGGCAAGGTGATGTTGGATTGCTCTAGATCTAGTTTTTTTCTTTTAAGTTTCTTTCAAGGTTAAAAAAAAAAGTTTCTACCCACCTGAAAAGTAGCTTTACTACAAAAATTCAAAAGTCTGGAGGAAGTGAGAGGAGAGAGAAGAAACTTGAAGAGTTAAAGGTAACAGAGAAAAAGCCAGGGCTTCTTCTAGACTCTTAAGACCAAGTCAAAGAGAATATACTCAAGTTTCAAAAGAAATCTGCAGATCAAGATGCCATATCCACTGAGAACCCTATCAGAAAACAATCCCAACACAGTCCTTAATTTTCTCATCTGCACCGCCCACCAACGAGTCCCAGAAAGCTCTCCCGCGAGGCCATTGGTTCTGACTGGGCTCCATTCACGTTTGAGGAAATCCCCAGGAACACAGTCCTGGGGCTGTGAAAAAGTCTCCACACAGACCCCTCTGTGGGGTTCACCAGAGAACACATAAAGATTTCACAACTTTCCAGACAGACCAAAATCAAAGAAAATAAGACTCCCGCCAAGCACCCGGGCTCTGCCAAGTCCAAAGTCACAGGCAACGGGTACATGACTCTCGTCTCCCTGGAACCCCTTGGCTTTCTTTGGAGAAGAGGGCAGGTTTTGAACCCCAGGCGATTTGTTGAAAATAAAACTCACACCACACTGGATTCTGAGAGAAAGGAAAAGTCCCCTCTTCCAAAACGAGTTTGTTTACAAATATGTAAAGGACTCCCTTGATCAAGTTGCAAGACTGCCCCCCTTTCTACAGCAACAGAGGTGGGGCTTCCTTGAAGACAGGCTATTATAGCTCACACCTCTGCATCCACCAGGTGGGGTGCCCACCATGCTCCCCACATCACACACCCCGCCAGTGACGGCTGTTCTCTCTTCTAACCTCCAGGGGCATTCAACAACTAGAAAACCCCTATTCAGCCATAATAAATACAATCTTTAAAAAAAAAAAAAAAAAAAATCCCAAGTCACCCAGGTGACAAGAGAACCTAACTCACAGGTCACATACCTAACAGCAGTCTGGTCCCTTAGGGAGGGAGTAGGTAGTGAAGTCTTTTACTTACTTCTGAGAAAAAAGACCCACCCAATCTCTGTCAACTCCCCAAGAGGTTGGTGGCCACTTAAGCAAATATGGAAGCTGGCTTCCCCACCCCCACCGTCCAAGCTGAGCTCTGGGAACACCCCAGGGTCCCTCTCCTCTTCTCCCTCCCCTTCCTCCACTCTCCCCTCAGCCAGAAGGCGGGACAGGCCACTTGCCTAACACAGGGCGCAGGACACAGCACCCAACCAGTGGCTGTTGTGGCTTGGGGTTCTGTTTTGCTTTGTTTTGTTCTGTATTAAACAGAGGCCCAGGATGGCATCCCACACACAGAGCAGAAGAATAAACTGTGTGTAACTCATCGGCACGGCTGGTTAACGATGCCCCATAAATAATGCAGCAACTGCCTCTCCCAGCCCAGCCCACTGTGGCAGCGGGACCTCAGGGGACAGCTGAGGGAACCAGACACCCACGCTGGGAACTCGGGGGAGCCGGGAGCCGTGGTCAGAGAAGGGGCAAGGTGAGAAGAGCCAGAGCTAGAGAAGAGTCTCCCAAGGAGGAAGACTGCAGCTTAGCTGAGAACAAATGAGAGACTGGCTCCAGGGAGTGGGTTCCAGCTCAAAAGGCCTCTGTCCTGCCCAAAGGTTCCAGAGGGACGCTGGCTCACCACGCTGCTGAGAACTCAAGTCCTGGGCACACGACTGCACGGGTAACCTCCCAAGCCCCTCCTCTCACCCTGGCGACATGACCACCATCATCATCATCATCATCAAGCATCACCAGTTTCTAAAACAGTTGCTTGGTGCCAGGTGCATGGATCAGCAGGTCTCACACTTTCACTTCCATGCCCATCACCTGGGGATCCTGCAGAAACGCAGGCTCGGATTCCCTTGGTCTGGATGTCGCGTGTTTCACCTAAGCAACGCTGAGGCTGTTGATGCACAGACCACGCTGAGGAGCACAACCTGATACACATTCCGTTCCATGCTCACAACACCCCGCCGAGGCAGGTGCTACTGTTATTTCGCAGCCGAGGAAATGGAGGACCGACTTTGGGGCCCAAGGGCTACCCTGACTCTGGGAAGTACAAGCCACGAGACGAACAGACCCAGTTACCCAGCCCAGCCCCCAGGCTGCAGAAGGCCGCTCAGTAGGCAGGCTGGGTCCTGCTCGGTCCAAGAAGGGATGTATGAGGGCTCCCCAAACTGCAAATGCTCCAGGGGAGCTAGAGATGGTCATGAGCCTCAACCACGTGAAAAAGAAACCACGAGACACAAAACAAAGAAAAGCCCTTCGTGTAGAAAAAGGTCTGGAAGGAATGAACCCGAAATGTTCACAGGTGCTGTCATCCGTGGTGCGATTATGGGTAACTTGATCACATCTTCAGGTTTTCGATGGACTGATGGGGACTGATCAGGTTCTAGCTGACAGCCTGTCTGGAGCATCTCTACAGGCTACTGCTGTCAGCACCCCAAGCCACCAGCCTCTCCCCCACCCCGCCCCCTGGCAGATCTGCAGGAACCTCCTCAGGGCGAGCACGAGTAACACAGCCCTCAGCAGCCCTCCTCCTCCTCTCCTAGGTCACCCCTTGGTGTGGACTTTGGGGAAATGAAAAGCAAAGCTTCCAGAGGAAGCTTCTGATCTGAGCAGGAGTGCCTCTGGACCCCGTGTGCTTCTACAAGCACGAGGCAGGAATCGGCAGCTTCCAGAAGCGGGTGTGCAGGATGAAGGACAGGGCCCCTAACTGCCTGTCACAGCCTTGTCCCAAAAGCCACCCTTCCCCACCCTATCCTGTAAGAGGAAAGGGCTCCTGAGATCCTCATCATAAAAACCATTCCTGGGCTTTTATTCTCTGATTGGGGCCTGCCTAATCCACTAATTATCCCTGTCCATCAAATGGATGACAGCCTTGGGGATAATCAATGGTTGCTTCCTCCACACGCCCACCCTCATCCACTTGCCCAAGCTCACCAGCAATAAATAAGCCTATGAAAAGGAAGATTTAACCACAAAAGGTGCTCCCTCCACCCAACCTCCCCTCACAAACTGCTCCATTTGTAACCGTAAGACCCTAATAAAGTCAAGGACATCAGGCGTCTTCTTCCTCCAGTGCTATGAGGTTCTATGCCCACAATGCCTGTTTTCTGACACATGGGTAGGTCGCCACTGGAAATAAAAGAACCAACCAAATAGGTCAACTGTACCTTCAAAGTATTGTTGTTGTTACATTTTCTACCAAGAGGCATTCCTTTGTCTACTCTGAGCCTTCCAGCAAAAGAGCCACTGGCCACATGGACTTAAATTTAAATTCACTATGATTAAATAAAACGTAAAATCAGTTCCTCACGCCAGTGCTCGAGCCCCACATGGCCCGTAGGACTAGGCTGCACGGATGCAGAACACGTCCCCTGCTGCTGACGGGGCTATCGGACAGCGCCGGCCATCAGGGGACAAAGCCACTCTGGGCACCCGGTCCTGTTCTACACCTCAGTGAGGCTTCTGGTTCCATTGTTTCACTCTTGCAAAAACTGGTGTGCGTACCATGCACTACCATTTCTGTGAAAATGGAATCCTGCTCCTCTCCCTCTTCCCCAAATTCACCCTCTCCCTGCCCAAATCTGTGTTACACCAGCGGTCACCTGGGGCCATCTAGGAGTCCAAGTGTATTTCATGATCATCATTAAGAACCCCATCTCACGTTTCCATAGTACTTGAGGGTATAAAGGGCTCTCAGGACAACCCCTGCCAGGGTACTTGGCGGAACCAACCCCAAAACGGATTCTTGCAATCTGTCAAATCCAGCCTGGGGAGCCATGGCCTGGCCACACCGTACACACTTCATGGGCTCTGGCACCTTCCACTGAACAGTGCCTGCCCCACAACCCCCAAGCCCCACCCCAGGCTGCCAGGAAGGACACCCGGGGGGGGGAGGGGTCACCGAAAAGGCACTAACTGTGTTTGATACTTGTACACTCGCCGTCCTCTTTTTAACACAGTTTTTGTTTTGTTTTGTTTTTTGTTTTTTAATGCGAGAGAGAGCACATGAGAGGGGGGAGGGTCAGAGGGAGAAGCAGGCTCCCCGCCGAGCAGGGAGCCCGATGCGGGACTCAATCCCGGGACTCCAGGATCATGACCTGAGCCAAAGGCAGCCGCTTAACTGACTGAGCCACCCAGGCTCCCCTGGTTTTACCAGGTTGTTTTTTTTTTTTTTTTTTTAAGATTTTATGTATTTATCTGAGAGAGAGAATGGGAGACAGAGAGCATGAGAGGGGGAGGATCAGAGGGAGAAGCAGACTCCCCACCGAGCAGGGAACCCGATGCGGGACTCGATCCAGGGACTCCAGGATCATGACCCGAGCCGAAGGCAGTCGCTCAACCAGCTGAGCCACCCAGGCGCCCTCGCTGTCCTCTTTTTGGTCTTCCCACGGCATGTCCCCCTGGCCTGGAGAGAGCGCCCTGAGGCGCAGCCATGCTCGGGAGTCTGAAAGGACCCATGTGATGTAGGCGTCAAGAGCACGGCGCTACAGTCACGCTCCCGACCTCACATCTGCCCACTGGATGACCTAGGCGACTCAGTCACCCGCAACTGCCCTGTCTTCATGTGTAAAGAACGTCTATGCTAGGCCCCACCTCCAAGGATGGTGATGAGGGAAGGGAAATAGTGCAGGCGTTCAGAAGGGTGACCGGCACTTAGGACTCAATAAATCCCAGCGACTGCTATTTTCAGGAGTCCACATGCGATGCCAGCCACCCTAGCTGGGGCATTTAATGAGCACCTACTACGGTAGGAGTGGGGTGGAGGCCACACAGAGATAAGGAGCCAAAGCACTGAGGAACTCAGGCCAGTAGAACACGGATGCGGATGCGTTAGCCCCCATTCGGAGGGCACCACACTCCAAATATAAAGTACCAGAAGGTGCGGTTGGTGTAAGCTTCCCGGGGCGGGGGCGGGGGGGGGAGCCTCACCTAGGTCTTTAAGGACAAAGGGGCGTTTTCCTGGCAAAGGGGCAGGAAATAAAGAAGGGAGACAGTTTTCCTTGCAAAAGAAAGAATTAGCAGAGGAAAGGGAATACAGAA
Organism: Mirounga angustirostris; assembly: GCF_029215605.1. Classification (NCBI taxonomy): domain Eukaryota; kingdom Metazoa; phylum Chordata; class Mammalia; order Carnivora; family Phocidae; genus Mirounga; species Mirounga angustirostris. The sequence continues at coordinate 15,947,890 of NW_026991712.1, read as the reverse complement.
GATCATGCTGCATTTAGGCATGAGAGTCATTTTGGGGTGTAATCTCGGGGCACGGGAGAGGGGAGCAGGGAGATCCTTCCTACTTACCTCATGAGCTGCAAAGGAGGCTCTTGGTGCCCAAGAACCACTCCTACTTGCCCTGTTCCTGGTATAATCACAACCTACCAGAGACTCACTAGGAATGTCTGCTACGACTACAGAGGCCTGAGCCCCACCCCACAGCTACACAATGGACATCTCTGAGGCCCAGACACCTGCACTGAACACACTCCCCGAGGCACACTCACACTTTCTTGCTAAAATCACACACAGCAAGATTTGAAAATCACCACACCAGGGGCGCCTGGGTGGCTCAGTTGGTTAAGCATCTGCCTTTGGCTCAGGCCAGGATTCCAGGGTCCTGGGATCCAGCTCCATGTCGGGCTCCCTGCTGAGCGGGGAGTCTGCTTCTTCCTCTCCCTGTGCTTGTCCTCTCTCGCTCTCTACTAAATAAAATCTTTAAAAAAAAAATTAAAATCACCACACCAAATAAGACGCTTCGTCCCTCTGAGGCCCAGCAAGCTGTGGCCTCAGCAATTTCTCTGTCCCGATAGTCAAGTCTAGCTCCTTGAGAAATAATCCCTGGTGATGAGCACCTGCACGTGGGAAGAGGAATAGATACGTGCTTTCTGAACGGCACTGGGCAACGTGTTTGAAATGCCTTGAAAAGTCCGTACCTTTGACCCAGGATAAAGCCTTCAGGGGAAACTGTCCATGCAAATCAACGTCTAGCTACAAGGATATACTCACTGCAGTGCTGCTTATAATTAGTGAAAAACCGGACACAGCCTAAACACGAAATCAGCACGGGACGGACAGAACTGTGCCCACCTTAAGGCCTCCGCACATGCTCTTCCCTGGCCTGGAATATTCTTTTTCCAATATCCACGTACTTCCTACGGTGTTGCTCAAAGGTCACCTGCTCTGTGAGGCCTTCCCTAGCCATGGTATTTAAAAAACAACAACACTGCCTCTGCTCTTCTTTTCCCCATTGCACATAATCCTTCTAAAATACAGAAGAACCGACTTAGTTTGTCCCCACTGCCCTAGAATGTAAGCTCCAAGGGGCGCAGGGGCTGTGCCCATTTTTATGTACTGCTGTACCCCCAGCACTTAACACAGAACCTGGCATGTGGTCGGTCCTCAAAGACAGGTCAGCTGAATAAATTAATTGTACACATACCAAACAATGGAACACCACACAACATTAAAACTGACATGGCTCATAATTACATACACGGAAAGGCAAGGTAAGCGAAAAGCTAAGTGAAAAAAAAGTTCTGGCACAGCGTGGGCCGCATGAACCTTTGTCTCAAATGTGTGTACATAACCCGCTTTGTAATCAAGCAGTATGGGTGAGTTTTATTTTTTTACTTAACTGAAATTTCTGTTTTTCTTCCACTAACTTTATATTGCTTGCATAATCTTTGAGAAGTAATCCCTCATGAAATGCTCTCAAAGCACTTAATTTTTTTCTTTTTACGAATAAGCTTCCTCCTTAGTGATTTAATTAGGGTGTCCCTAATTAAGGCCAGCACAACATCAAAGAGGCCAGGTTCCAGGAGACCCTTGCTTCAGGTCTACTCCTGGCTGCAAGGCGACCTCAGTCCCTCCAGCTTGCAGAACTTGTGAGCGCTGGGATGCCGAAGGCTTGGCCACCAGCTAGCTCCTCCTGGCCCTACTCCCGGCTACTTGCTTCCTATTGGGGTGCCTCATCCAATTATTCAGGCCCGAGATCACATCCTGCTGGAGAGCTGGCTTTGAAGGTTCAGTAAACAATCACTTCAAAACAAAGAGCGACCATTAAACCAAACTCAAAGACTTCCTTAATGACTCCATGCTCGGCTGCAGGAGCCGGGGCGCAAGCAAGCCGGGCCTCAGAAGTGAAACTGAGGTCTCCCTGGAAACTAATCTCGAAGCATTTCCAGCCTCCTACTGCAAATATCCCCCTTCCTCTTTCGTGCTCAGGCATGTGGGTGCAGAGCCGTTACTGGGGCGACCCGGACGGACGGGGTGTCTTCAGCAAAACAAACCTGTGTCTCGTGGTTGTCACCTTCAACAGCTGTGTCAGAACCCTGGGTCTCACACCCTGCCTGCTCCCCACCTATTCCCTCTGCTGACAAATCAGAGGCACCCGTGGGGTGAGTCCACCACCCAACAGGATCTTGTCGGCTGGGCTTGACTCGGCTTTAAATACAGAGAGGCCCCTTGAGCTTCTTGAAGCAGTTCAAAGAGCCTCAATTGTTAGGCTTTACCTGGTTCATCCTGAGTCCTAAAGGTACAGATAGAACAATCGTCAAAGAGATCAGTGAAACAGACCCATTACAGAATCTGAGAAGACACAGCCCACCACGGGGATAAGCCCAGAGCCTGGAGCCAGACCACCCGGGTTCAAATCCCAGCCTTCCCTCTCACGAGCTGTCTGGTGTGGGCAAATGGCTACACCTCTCTGAACCTCAGTTTCCCCATCTGTAAAGTGGGAATTGTAGCAGCAACTATCTCACCGGGTTGCTGGGAGGAGTTAGAGTCTATTGGTAAGGCACTAGAATGCCTGCTTGTGCCATATAAAGGCTCATGAAATAGGTAAAATAAAACGTAGGTGTCACTCATACCAAAGCCTCCCCTGACTCTGTCCTCCACTCCCAACGATGATCAGAGGCCCTCCCTAAGATCTTGCTGCTTCTCTGTTCCTCTTCTAGACAAAACAACTTTAGGGCGAGGGCTTTACTGGTCTTGCTCACAGGTGTATCTCTACCCCCCGCAATGCCTGGCCCATAGCAGGCACATCGTCAGATCTGTTGAATATGTGTACTGTGTTCTCTCAAATTATTCATATACGTTGAAAGTTGAAAAGCACTGCAGTGTTGTCTCTATTGCATTATCAAAGTGGAGCTATAGGTTTCTTGTATTTTCTGAAACATCTGAGTGCTATTATTACAGGGTACTCCACTAGAAACTACCACGGCAGCTCAGATACACAAGAGCATTTTATTTAGCATTTATTTCATGCTAAGCCCTTTACATATACTTTCTCACTGAAGCCCCTACAACTTCAAGAGGGAAGTATTATTTCCCCCATTTTACAGATAAGAAAATCAAGTCTCAGGAGGTTGAGTAACTCGCCCTGAGTAATCTACCTAGGAAGTGGCAGAGCCAGGTTTTAAAGCCCAAGGGCAACCGCGTAAGGTAGAACGTAATACTCAGTAGACTCAACACAGGATGTGAAGAATGCCTAAGGATATCTGGGTTGGTGGAAAGCGGAAATAACTTTGTGGTGGGGCCTTGAAGGATGAGAAAGATTTCAGTGGCCAACAATGCAGAAATGTCCTCCAAGCAGGACAAACAGCAAGAATGAGGGGCACGGGATGTGTTCAAAGAGGCCAGGGACTCCAGGATGGAGAGCACTAGGCATACAGCAGACCACTCAGCTAGGGCCCAGCCGCGGGGTCCTTGAATCCCAGGCTAAGGCAGGTGGGACACATCCAGCAGGTGGGCAGGTAGGAAGAACTCAAATATGGCCAAGTCCTAGGAAGAGACAGAAGATCAGTGCCCAGCTGCTGCTACAGGGCAGGGTAAGAGGTGACCGAGGCCAATTTCCCTGGTGATCACTCCTGAAAAAGAAGGGGGAACTCAAACAATGTAGACAGAAAAAGACGGCCTTTACAAAGCTACTCCTCTCCCCTTACCCTGGTGTAAACATCTCTGAAAGACTTTTTTTTTTTTAAGCATTAAATGCCCTGAGGACCTCAGCCAGGACCCAGCCCTCCCCTTCCCTTTATAGACAATGGGTCTGCAAACACAGAATTGCAAATAGGCCCAGCCGAGGCAGATGAGGTTATAATGAACTCAAGAGTAATTGACTTAGCAAGAAAAAAAACAACGCAACTTCTCCATTTCCTGCAACTTCGGTGCAAACTCTAAATACAACTATGTCCAGGTTTGGGTAGCTTTTGCCTGAAGTGGTGGAAAGAATTACTACAGTGACTGGAACAGTAACAGCTGCTAACACCCGAGGGCCAGTGGCAAGGCACGGCGTGGAGCTTCGCAAGCGCAGTCTGCTTCCGGAATCCTCTGAAGTGGGTACTTTCTCAGACCCTTGCACAGAAGAGGAAAAGGAGGCTGAGAGATTAAGTAACTTGCCCATGGGATTGAAAAGCAGATCTCTTTGACTCCAAGGTCAGCGGGAGCTCTGGAATTTCCACAGGAGGGGTTTAGAGGCAACGAAGGGGCCAGCCAGAAGGGAGTAGAAGGTGTGCAGGAAGCTCACTGTTTTTACTTAAATGGTATGTTATAGATCTACACCGTCCAATACGGGAGTTACTAGCCCCATACGGCTATTTAAACAAAAGTGAATAAAACCTAATAGCTCCTTGATCACACTCGCCAGACTTCAACTGCTCAGTAGTCACATGTGGCTAGTGGATAACGTATTTGACAATTTCCATTATGGTAGAAAATCATACCGGACAGGGCTATGGTATATTTAAAATTGTTAAGTATTCTAAAGATGCTTTTTTCTACTATTTTTATATTTCAATTTATTTAATGTTGTTTCACTATAAATTTATTTTTATTTTTATTCGTGGCAAAACACACATAACATACAATCTATCACCTTGGCCATTCTTAAGCGTACAGTTCAGTAGTGTTTAGCAGAGTCACGTTGTTGTACAAACATCTAAACATGCTTTTACTCAGACTTTGGTGAGGATGAGAAAGTACTTTTGAGGGTGCTAAAACTGTGTATGACTCGGTGGTTCTCAAGCCTGACTACACATTAGAATTACCTGGGGGTGCTTTAAGAAAAAAAATGTGAATGCCCAGGATGCCCTCTGGAAGCAATGAATCAGAACCTCCAGGGAATAGGTCCAGGTATCAGTGTCTTAAAGGCTCCCAGGAAACCCGACGCTCTTAGGCCTGTAACCAGGCACATTCTACCAGAAGGGGCACACCAGCCCAGAGCCTCCTCCTCTGGCCAGACCCACTCCTCCAGCCCCGAGAGACCCCTGTCCTATGGGAGGTGGCAGGGAAGGGAGTCCCGGGCAAAACCTGCTACCCACCTCCAGGACTTAGGAGGCCACTCATGACAAGCGAGCTAATATTTTACAGTTGCCCAAATTCTTCAAGGGGAAGAAAGCAAATAAAAAGACACACAGCTCAAAAGACACTCAATTGATTTTTTTTTTTAAACCCACTTAAACTAGACAGGAGAAGAAAAACCACTTAGAAACTATGACCAAGGCCGTATATGCCAAGAGTCAGCACAGGAAGGAGGGGTTTTTGGTGATCCCATCAACTTCTGCAAACACAGAGCCTGAAAGGGCTCTACAGACTCAACCAAACTGGAGAGTTACGGGGACGTAATTAAATACAGAAAAGCTCTTTTACCAGAGAGTTCCAGGGCTGGACATAAAATGAGTTCAAGGTAAGGAGTTCCCTTAGAGGCGTCATTTGAACTTTGGGTGAACTTATTTAATTCATATAATTAGCGCAGGCTGCCAGGCTTGCACAGTCGCCCAGTCTCAGGAACCAATGGGCTCCCCGGACGTATAAACACAGCCCTCTGGCCACTCATGGAGAAGCCTGCCAGCACTTCGTATGGGGACAAGGACAGGAGCCAAGGGTGACAGGCCAGAGCCTGGCCCGAAGGCTTCTTTCCCCTCTGCACACCCAGAAGAAGAGGAAAGGGAATTCCAGGTTTGTCTGTCAGAGAAGACCGGTGAGTGGGAGACGGAAGGAAGCCACAATATGTCCATAGATCATAAATTAAATGACTTCCACAAAAGTGACAGCCAGATGGGAGCTGCCCACCCCACAACAGTCCCCACGGCATCTGAGCTCAAGTTCACGCCTCCAGGCTGGCTCTGGGCTCCAGGCACGGAAATAAGACCCTGATTCCTTCCTTGAGCCTCCTGTAGAACTCAGTAAAGTGGAATTCGGTATGCTGCCCTCTACAAATAAATCCATTCCCCCCTCTCTACCTTCAGCATGTTCTAAAGACCTCCAGCTTTGGGAATCAAATCGGCCAAGGCCTGAGCCAATCCACCTCACCGTGGCCTTGGATAAGTTACCCCCTCTCTTGAAAGAGCCTCAGTTTTCTCATCCGTAAAGTGGGGCTGATGTGAGGACGACATGAAACCATGCGCACCAAGCACTTAGCGCATTGCCTGGCACATGGCAGGTTCTCACCAAGTCCCTTCCTGCCCCGTGTTCACCATATGCCGTGAACACTAAGCACCTACTACACACAGGCGACGCACAAGAGCGTCTTAAATCGGGAAGCAGCAGACACAGCCCAGGTCCTCCCTGGGCTAAGAGGTGGGGAACACTGACAAGCGGTGGGCTGATCTCGAATCTATGCTGGGTGGGTTTGCTTTTGGGGTGTGTCTGTCTGTCTATCATGCTTTTCGGGGTGTGTGTCTGTCTGTCTGTCTGATACTCAGAGGAGACCTTGCGCAGCCTCCTAACTAACTGGGTGTGTGTGTGTGTGTGTGTGTCTGTCAACTACTCAGAGGAAACCTTGCGCAGCCTCCTAAATAACTGGGTGTGTGTGTGTGTGTGTGTGTGTGTCTGTCTGTCTGTCTGATACTCAGAGGAAACCTTGCGCAGCCTCCTAACTAATTGGGGTGTGTCTGTGTGTGTGTGTGTGTCTGTCTGTCTGATACTCAGAGGAAACCTTGCGCAGCCTCCTAACTGAGTGTGTGTGTGTGTGTGTGTGTGTGTCTGTCAAATACTCAGAGGAAACCTTGCGCAGCCTCCTAACTAACTGAGTGTGTGTGTGTGTGTGTGTGTCTGTCAAATACTCAGAGGAAACCTTGCGCAGCCTCCTGAGTGTGTGTGTGTGTGTGTGTGTGTGTGTCTGTCTGTCTGTCTGATACTCAGAGGAAACCTTGCGCAGCCTCCTAACTAATTGGGGTGTGTCTGTGTGTGTGTGTGTGTCTGTCTGTCTGTCTGATACTCAGAGGAAACCTTGCGCAGCCTCCTAACTGAGTGTGTGTGTGTGTGTGTGTGTGTGTCTGTCAAATACTCAGAGGAAACCTTGCGCAGCCTCCTAACTAATTGGGGGGTGTGTGTGTGTGTGTGTGTGTGTGTGTGTGTCTGTCTGATACTCAGAGGAAACCTTGCACAGCCTCCTAACTAACTGGGTGTGTGTGTGTGTGTGTGTGTGTGTCTGTCTGTCTGTCAAATACTCAGAGGAAACCTTGCGCAGCCTCCTAACTAACTGGGTGTGTGTGTGTGTGTGTGTGTGTGTGTGTGTGTGTCTGTCAACTACTCAGAGGAAACCTTGCGCAGCCTCCTAATTGGGGTGTGTGTGTGTGTGTGTGTTTCTGTCTGTCTGTCTGTCAGATACTCAGGAAACCTTGCACAGCCTCCTAACTAATTGGGGTGTGTGTATGTCTGTCTGTCTGTCTGTCAGATACTCAGAGGAAACCTTGCGCAGCCTCCTAACTAACTGGGTGTGTGTGTGTGTGTGTCTGTCTGTCTGTCTGTCTGTCAAATACTCAGAGGAAACCTTGCGCAGCCTCCTAACTAACTGGGTGTGGGTGTGTGTGTGTGTGTGTGTGTGTGTGTGTCTGTCAACTACTCAGAGGAAACCTTGCGCAGCCTCCTAATTGGGGTGTGTGTGTGTGTGTGTGTTTCTGTCTGTCTGTCTGTCAGATACTCAGGAAACCTTGCACAGCCTCCTAACTAATTGGGGTGTGTGTATGTCTGTCTGTCTGTCTGTCAGATACTCAGAGGAAACCTTGCGCAGCCTCCTAACTAATTCAAGGGAGAACCTCCGCAATCAAATACAATGGCCTTCCTCGAAGCTCAGCCAATTAATTTACTCCATTTGTCTCTCTGGTTTGCTGCTTAATAAGGCCATATCAGCAGTGCAATCTGCAAATCTGAGTTAAAGTGCTTAAGGCATCCATCAGTTCCCTCTAAGGAGCCCCAAATACTTCTCCTCTGGTGTCCTAGGCAGCTAAATCTGCCTTTGGCTTTTGTTTGGTTCCAGGAGAGGTATTTCTTTGTTTTTGCAGAGGTGTGGGTTTAAGGGGAAAGTGTCCTGAAGGCAGTTCCGAGAAGTAATGGAGACCTCACAACGATCTCATTTTCCCAGTCCCAATCTGAGCACCTAAACAGTCTTCTGCAGAAGGAATCTTTTGAGCTCTCACCCATCCCCGGCAAGATGGAAAAGCCCAGATGAAAATTATAGATAAAGCGTCTACTAGATCAATAGTTTCAACTTTTCCATCCTCCAAACATTTCAACAACCTCAAATGAGCTGGCCATATTGACAGACACCATTTTAGCTTTTTCCTTTTCCTGGATGCAAAAGAGCAGTTCAAAGTATAAGACGTCAATCGCTGAGAAGCCCGAGGATGCATGGAACATACTTACACTAAAAAGTTGTTCGCTGTTTATCTGAAATTCAAATTTAACTGGAAAGTCTGTATCTTTACTTGCTGAATCATAGCACTGAGCTCAGTGCTTGCAACCTTGCTGGTGCTCAATAAATACTACAGAATTATGAGTACATGCTACTCTCCTAAGAACGGACTGATAGCTGAACCAGGCAAAACTCAAACTCAGCTCATCTTCCATGTGAACCATGACCTGGGATTGACCTTCTCTCCATGTGAGGCATCACTGACTGTGGAAATTCAGAACATAAAGGTTCACAGTGTCGAACAATAAGTTCTACCCAATTTGGTTAAATATGATGTATACAGGATTTTCCCACAGAAACATTCAAGCCAAGACCAAAAAATAAATAAAAGACTTCTTTCTAAACCTGGACAAGATCTGCACCTAAAAAAACCAAACAGACTGATCTACGTAGGCTCTCAATCTCAGAACAGGCACCCATTCTGGACAGTTCCCCTGCTGCCAAATTTTATGACATCTTCGCTTCACCTTCTTCGCCCACAGGCCCAAATTGAGGAAGCTGTAAAATCCTGGGCAAACACAGCCATTTGCTAAGAGAAAAAACAACATGGGGCCCATCTGTACTTTACAAGGGCTCTGCTGGTCCTGCCTCTGTGTGTCCCCATTTTCAGGGCTGCCCGCCTCCCTCAGAGCACCTGGCCACTCTTGGAGGCCTTCGCTGGGTTTTCAGTATCTTCCTGGAGAAAACATTTTTTTCCCCCCAAGAGTCAAAGAGAAGTCCTTCAAAAACTGACTGATGCTCTTCCTTCATGGTCACCAGAGGGTACTTAATGTTACCTTCTTACAGCCCACAGGACAAGCAGCTCTCCAAGGGCAGGCCTTGTTGGCTCCTTGCTGCCCAGCCAGAGACCTTCCACATAGCAGGCCCTCGATAAACAGGAAGGAGCCTCTCGTCTGAGAGAAACCCCAAAGCCAAAGCAGTGGGGGGTGGAGGGGGAACCCTGAAATCATTATCCAGCGCTGACCCAATACCCACAGTCTTGATCTATGATAAGTGAGGGAAAATACCATGTCATGCCTTCGAACCACAAAAGATTTCCATGGAATTCAAGAAGTTCCTTTACCAGCTCTAATTTTAGGCAGAACTTAGGAGGATATAGGTGCCAACAGTGGCGGGGGGCAGTGGAGAGGAACTGAACAAGGCCCTTATTCTGCTCGGCACAGGTGCTGGTAACAGGACACCTCTCTCTACAGTGCGAGGTGGGGTAGGGATATTCAAGGTGTGCTTTGGTGCTTTTCAGCCCCCAGTCCCATTACATAACCCCTAACACACTCTCAAACCTAGTACAAAGTTCTCCCTGCATCAGGCCCAATTCAGCTCCTGACATGCTGATTCTTGAGCAACAAGGCCAAGGAAAATATTTGGTTTTAGCATCCAACTTAAAAAAAAAAACACCAAAAACCTAAGTTAATTATTAAAAGAACAAAGATATCCAGAGTGACTTGCCCTTGAGTTTAGCCAGTCTCCTGGTCTTAAAAGCTCCCCAAACATGATCAAATTCTTTGCTGGTTCAATTACTTAAACATTAAAAAAAAAATCAATCAATCAAAATAAATTTAAAAACTACAAGTATTAAATCACTGTGTTGCATATCTAAAACTAATATAATGTTGTATGTCCATTATATCCCAAAAAATTTTTTTTAAAAAGTCATGGCTCAAATCTGCTGTTTGCAGCATTTAGCCTGCTTTTCTTGGCACTTGGATAGAAACTCCAAAAAGATTCTAGAACCTCGTCAATGTCTAACCATTGTCAAACATCAGAAGCCGGTCAGTTGGCCTTCCGTAGTCACCGGCAAGCTACTGTTCCCCCAGACAAACGGGTGATGGGCCCTCGCCTCCAGCCACGTGAATCTCTGTCTCCACTTCCCTTTGGGACCAGCTCACACCAGACAACTTGATTTATGTGCATGGGCGGAAAGGCAGCCAGTAAGCGATTCTGCACACCACCGTCATTAGTGACCACCACCACAGGAGGGTGGAAGACGGGGGAAAACACACAAGGTTTCCTCTCGTCAAGGAATCAATAAGTTATTTAACAGCTGCTGCTGGATCCCAATGGAAGAAGAGCGAGGGTTTCTTCCGCACCCTTCCCCCTGAAAAGGATAAAACGCACACCCTGACCGCTGAGGATTTAGCCAGATGAAGGAGCACTAGAAAAAAGCAGGATTCCTCTCCAGCTTTTCAATGTCTTGAGGTTTTTGATTTTGGAAGATGTATGGTGTTAGGCCTTGAAATTACTCCATTTTTTTTTTGTTCTTTTCTTTTTTTTTCCTCCTCCAAAGAGGAAACTGACTCCCTTCCTGTGTCGCTGTACATTTTAGAGAATCAAATGCTACTAAAAAAAAAAAAAAAAAATTCCTTACCCTTTCCTCACCCCAGTCCAGCATTACTTCTGGAAAAATAACCTAAAAATTTTCTCAAGATGGCATTCCAAATGGATTTCCAACATTTACACTTGTCCTTCAAAGCAAACAGAAAGGGGACCAAAGACATCAGAAACCCATCATGGCAGTTCAAAGAGAAAAAGAGGATAAACTGGTCATTAGAAAGCCAGCTGACTTCAGATATTAAAAGACTGACTTTTATTGGTGGTGACTTCATGCATTATGCATACTACGCACTGCTTATCCTATATGCCCCCAATTTTTTTTAATTCCCTTTTAAAATATCACTGCCATCCAACCCACAAAGAAGTCTTTTTAAAAAAAAACTCCATTAAAATATTCAACAACTGTCTTCTGCGTAAACAATCTTGGAAATCAGTCTACGCCTTTCTTTTTCCTTATCTCTCTCTACTCCCCAAAAGTCTGGAATCCTGCAGACCCCGAGGCAAATTTTAGTCTTCCCCTCCAGTTTGCTTTTCAAATCTTTGCCAAAACAAAACAAACAACCTTAAAATAAATGCCTTCCCACAGGATGTTGAACAAACCCTACTAAATTCAAAGGGAAAGAAGTCAGGAACCACAAACTATAGATCCAGCATTGAAAGGGCATTAAATAAATCCTTATTTTTAACTGGCGTCTTGCAGAGGGAAAAACATGCCACCTTGGCACCCACAAATCCCCCTGGCCAGAATGCTAGAGGGCAGCCACAGGATGGCAGGCAGAAAATAGGGGGCCCATCCTGTGGTGGGCTACCTTCTGAAAGGCTTTGGGTTCAAACTGCTAAATGCAAAGAACGAGACTGGAGGGATTATGGATTAAGGAACAAGGAGAAAAAAAAAAACTCTAGATTTTTTTTTTCCTGGGTCTGCAGTGGGCAGAACTTTTAGGTCACTGGGTCCTTGTTACTACTCAGGGACTGGAAACATCCATTTCTCTTCAAAAAAAAAAAAAAAAGAAGAAGAAGAAGAAAAAACCGCAAGCAGCTTTACCTGCCCATCTCAAATTCTTCCCCTGGTGATCAAAATACACATGTGCCTCAAACCAAATCTTTGATTATAAGGCGTACAGAATTTAAGTTAACAAGAAATACCCCAGAGTCCGAGGCGGGGACACCAATCTTTGTCTCAAAAGAGCACTTCAATAAGTCAATGTGAATTGAGGGCAAAGGAATGAAAGAGGCTGTCTTTGAACAGGGAATAATCCATCTAATTCCAAGTGGCTGGATTAGAGGCATTCCTGGACAAGCAGGGTCTAGCTGAAGATAATGCTACACGAATGTCAATTTCTCACACACACAAAACAACAACAACAACACAGGCTCTGTAGAAGGAGAGCCAAGACCAGGATGGAGGCACCTTGGAAAAGTTCACCCTTGGGGAGATGGCAGTTGCTTCTAAAAGGGGGAAGCAGGCGTGACAGCTGAGCATTCCTTCACAAAGTCCATCTCCCAGGCCAAACCCTCTCTAAACCTTACACTTCATCAGACAAAAGCTCCTCCAAACGCCCAGTCAGCGGCTGAAGAGGGGCTATCCACACCCACCGGCTGTACAGCTTTCCAAACCTGCCTACTCGTTTTGGAAGCCGAGCTTTTAATTAAACACCACCTCCCCGGATCTGTTGAGGCAAACTGGGGCTGGGTTAAAGCCAAAGAGAAGCTCCCTAAATACACATGAAAAAAAATCCCCCCCACCGCCCCCAATTCCCACCTCCAGCCAGCTCGCGAGGCTGGTTATATTTCCTTTGGATGAGTAACACAGGGCCCTGGTCTATCTCTATGCACCAGAAAATCCACATCCAAGGATCAGGTTATCCCCAGTCCCACCCTTTGCAGGAAAAAAAAACCAGGGTGTTGTTCCCCGCCCCCAATACACACTCGCGCGCGCGTGCGCGAGCACACACGGACACACACACACACCACACACACACACACAATATTCACGATCCTTCCAAGAGAAAACCTGGAGTCGGGGGGGGGGGGCGTGGGGGGGCGGAATACAGTTCTTTAGGGGACTCCAATCTTGCCTTCAGGCTGGAGCCTCAGCCGGTGGAAGGAGGGTCCCCAGCAAGGCTACTCTGGGAACTTCTGCTCCGCGCCCCCGGGGAGGGCTGAGAAAGGCATGCACACCCTCACCAGCTTAGGAACAGCCTAATTAATGCCTAATTTGCTCAGATCCCCCCCAGGTGGACCTGAAAGCCAAGGAGGGAGAGGAAGGCCTCGCTCTCAGGCTCTCGGCCAGGGGTGGGGGGCCAGTTCCCGGGGCCGGGCAGAGCCCCCATACCCCTCCCCACCACCGCGCCAGGTGCCCCCACCCCGTACTCGGGGGAATCAGGTGTCCGCCCAGGCACCCAGTCTCCACGGGTCGCAGACACTCCGTCCAGCGACAGACAATGGCAAACTTGGAGCCGGGGCCCTGCGCCCCCAGGGAAACGAGATGGTGCCGCCCCCTGGGACAATGAGCGTGGAGAGGGCAGGGGGCATCAGACACCCCCAGAGAAGCAGCCCGCCCGGTGACCCAGCAGAGCCCGGAGCGGCGCCGCGGGTGAGCAGGTGACACCGGGCCGGAGCGCTCCCGCAGGTGGCCGGCGGCCGCGGCGCAGGTAAGGGCTGGGCGGCTGGCCCGGGGCGGAGGCGAAGCACCGCGGCGAGGTCAGTGCGCGGCCGCCGCCACCGCAGCCGCGCCCCCGGCGTCCTACCTTCATGTCGCTGATGATGGTCTGGAAGAGGCCTCCGAGCGCGCTGCATTCCTTCTCAATCACAGCCTCCATTTTCCCGGCGCCGGCAGGGAGAGGACACACACTCGGGGCCGCCTGGGCTGTGCGCGGGGCCGGGGCTCGCTCACCCGCGAGCAATTCCACCCTCCAAGCGACCCACCTCCGACTCACAGCCTCTTCTGCAAAGAGGACGAAGTGCCCAAGATCGGCGGTTCTCTGCCCCAAATAACAACAATAATTTAAAAAGCCAAACCGCCCTGCAGGGTGATTCGCCTACATGCAGTGCTCGGCTCCTGGTCTTAAAAATGCCCGGAGAAGACTGACAATCAGGCCACCACTGGTGCCCACGACGGAAACAGCAAAGCCCATCTTGAAGCAGAGAAAACCGCCCGCTGACCTGGGGCCAGCGCCATTTAAAAATGCAAGATTTTCTAATTTAATAATATTTTTGAAATTAAAAAAAAATCGCCCAACAGCAGAACGCGTCTGCTCGCGGCGTCTGGATCTGTTGCTCGCAGCCGCGGCCGCCGCCTCCTTTTCACTCCTGCGCGCCCGGCCCCGGCGCTCGCTCTGGCGCGGCTCCCGGGGACGTTCGGAGGGGCGCACGCGCGCTCGCGGCCGTGCGTCCGCCGCGGGGGCGCGGGTAGGGCGCGCGCTCTCGGCCGTGCGTCCGCCGCACGCGGGCGGGGCTAGGAGCGCGTGCCCGGGAGGCGCGTGGAGCGCACGCAGAGGAGGGGAACCGGCGGGCGCTGCGGCGAGGATTCCAGCCCCGCGGGAGACACCTCCTCCTCGGAGCACGCGCGGAGCACCCCCTCCTGCCCTGGGCGCGGGTCGCAGCGCGGAGAGGGCGTGTCAGCACGCGGCTGGACGAGCGCCCACCCCACAATGGCTGCGAGCGCCTGGAACCGAGGGTGCACCGCCGCTCCCCGGGGTCTTGCAGGGTGGCACGCTTAGCGCAGGGCCCAGCATATTCTAGTGAGCGCTCAGTAGGGCGGGAAAGCTGACGCGGCTGCTGCTACTGCAGCCTTTGGAGAAGCCCTTTCTGTGATATCAGGACTGCCACGCCAGTCACGATTGCAGGCAGCATTCGTAATCTGTAATTAATTTGTAATTAACAAATATGTAATTAAGGAGAGTTTGGGTGCGTATCCTGTGGCGGGATGCCCAGTTCAATAAAAGTTGCAGGCTGCTGGGAAAGTGGATTGATTTGCCTTTGCAAAATAAATGGATTGAGTTTTTGTATCCTGTCTTCGCTTTCTGGATATTGTTGACTGCCTGTGACTTGGATGTTTTTTTGGTTTTTGTTTTTTCAGGCCCACTGAGGGCATTGGGTGTTGGTATCACTGCAGAGAGCCCTGTTGGGACGTTCAACCTGGAAAGAGCACAAATGTTCCTGAGTTGATTTGGAGGCTGGTGGTTCATTTTCATAGCTCCACCGCCTAACTGCACATAGCTGGAGCCCTCATTTAGATTACCACCAAATAGGCAAGGAAGAAGGGAATCAAATGAGCGGCTTTTTAAAAGACCTTGAAACATAAGTACCTAACTCTTGACTGCTCCCTTGCCCCGTGAGCTGACCCTGTGAAGCACAAAATACAACAAAGGAAAATACTGGGGAGGAGACAAAAGAAACCATATGCAAAATGCTGTAGGCTTGTGTCAGACTCACTCACTCAGTAATAGGTCAAGTTCTGGCTTTGAAAAATTGCATGCATCAAGGAGATTCATGGAGGGGCCTATCACAGCTGCGGAAGATAATTTTACCCTGGGCCACTCTGCCCAACTTTTTTTTTTTAAGATTTTATTTATTTATTTATTTGAGAGAGAGAGAGCACATGAGGGAGGAGGGTCAAAGGGAGAAGCAGACTCCCTGCCAAGCAGGGAGCCTGGTTGGTGCTCGATCTCAGGACTCCAGGATCATGACCTGAGCCGAAGGCAGTCGCTTAACCAACTCTGCCCAACTTTTAATCACAACCCTTCTCCACCCCTCCCAAAAATCATAAAGAGGAGTGTTACTTCTGGAATTAACCAATCTCTTGGACAACCCTGCTGGATCCTGTCCCCAAGGTTATGGGGATGTGTAAGTCACATCTTCACCTTGCCAGTAATAGAACTTGACATACAGTTTGCTGTCAATCATTATCATTAGTATGATGTTTAGTGCTATTGGTATTATAGTGATCAGGTCACTGTTTATAGAGCCTGATTGTACTGGGTTCAAACTCCAGTTTACAACCTACTAACTGTATGACCTTGGGCCAAACTAACTGGGCTTCAGTTTCCTCATCTGTAAGTGGGGATAAAAACTTCATAGGGCTCTAGTGACTTTTACTTCCACTAATATATGTAAAGCATTTAAAACAGTTCCTGGCATATGATAAATAAGCTCTCAATAAATCTTACAGACATAGCTTCTTCATAATAGCTTCTTCATAATAACTATTACGAATAGCCAAGATGTGGGAACAACCTAAATGTCCATAATGGATGAATGGATAAAGAAAATGTGGTATGTACATACAATGGGGTATTATTCAGCCTCAAAGGAAATCCTGCAATATGTAACAACATGGATGCAACTTGAGGACATTATGATAAGGGAAATAAACCAAATGCAGGACAAAGACTGCCTGATTCCACTTATGAGTGGAATTGAGTACTAGCTAAAATACTCAAATTCATAGGATGGCTGCCAGGTGCTTGGGTTGGGGGAAGGCGGTAATGGGGAGTTGTTAGCCAACGGGCACGAAGTCTCAATTACACAAGATGAGGTAAGTCTAGGGCGCCTGGGTGGCTCAGTTGGTTAAGCAACTGCCTTCGGCTCAGGTCATGATCCTGGAGTCCCTGGATCGAGTCCCACATCGGGCTCCCTGCTCGGCAGGGAGTCTGCTTCTCCCTCTGACCCTCCTCCCTCTCATGCTCTCTGTCTCTCATTCTCTCTGTCTCAAATAAATAAAATCTTTAAAAAAAAAAAAAAAAGATGAGGTAAGTCTAGTGAATGAGGGATTTTGAACAGGAAAGGGACAACATCAGATTTACACGCCCTACATCACATTCTTTCCCCATGTTTCAGCATCCTCAAACTCTTTTCTCCCTTCAAAATGCCCAGAACTCACTGCACAGACAACAAGATCTGATTAACATGCAATTCCTCCCAGGAGTGTTTGCCCTTTTTTTTTAAATAGCTCCTAGGAGGAGGAACCCAGAGGAATGAAGCTCTACTAAAGGAATTTTAAGTCCTGTGATCTTGGAAAGGAGAGATTGAGAAGCAGCAAAGCCTTCTCAAAGGCACTCCCATCACCCTCCTTCACCTGGTAGAGGGTGGTTCAGGATGCCCACCACCATCTCCTAGCCCCGAGACTTCTGGCAGGTTGTTTGATCTCTGGAGCCAGCCTGTTTCCTTGCAGGTTCCTGACTCGTGGCCTTTTTCCAGGGTTGAAGTAGATATCAAATGCCTATCACATAATAGTCTACCCAGAGGAGTTCCCTTCCCTTTCAGAAGTGATTCTCAGCCCCAGGTGCACCAGGAGTTCTGCCTGGTCCTCAGACTTGGCAATTGGAATCCCCTGAGGGAATGTGAAAACACCTGCGCCTGAGTTCCACGACCAGGGAGACTGATTTAATTCATCTGGGCCATAGCCTGGGCATCAGGACTTTTTTAAACTCCCCAAATGATTCTAACGTGCAGCAAATTTGAGAACTTTGATCTAAGGAATTTTAAAAGAAACTACTCTTGCTCAGGTCCTACCCTTAAACAATTAAAGTAGAATCTCTGGGGACTGGGCTCCAGATTTTTTTTTAATGTATTATACACATTTTATTCCATCCTCGTATAAGGACATACAGACATATGAGTGTGTGTGTGTGTACATACGTATGTGTGCATATTTTGTCATTATTTGCTTTACACGAATAGAAGCACATCACACTCACTTTTCTGGATCTTGTTATTAACGCTTCCTGTTGGGGCTTCTGGGTGGCTCAGTTGGTTAAGCCTCTGCCTTGGGCTCAGGTCATGATCCCAGGGTCCTGGGATTGAACCCTGCATCAGGCTCCCTCTGCCCCTCCTCCTTGCTCAGGCTCTCTCTCTCAAATAAATAAATAAAATCTTTTTTAAAAAATAAAAATTTTTAAAAAAACATTTCCTGTTAACACTTCTTACCATCAACAATTCCTGGGGCACCTGGGTGGCTCAGTCAGTTAAGCATCTGACTCGGTTTCAGCTCAAATCATGATCTCACAGTCTTGGGATTAAGCGCCGCATCAGGCTCCACTCTCCATACGGAGTCTGCTTTGGATTCTCTCTCCCTCTGCTTCTCTGCCCACTTGTGCTCCCTCTCTCTTTCTCTCTCAAATAGGTAAATAAATAAAACCTTTAAAAAAAAAAAAACAATTCCTATAGAAATCCCTCCAAGTCAATTAATATTATTCCAATACACTTTTTTCATTTAATTTTTTTTACTTTGCTACAATTTCAAACATACAGAAAGAAGAGTGCAGAGACTTCCACATTCACCCTGCATTAGATCCCCCAAATGTTAACCCATGATGGTATTTCCTCCGTGTCTCCATATGCTTTGGAGGCTCCTCATGAGATTCCAGCGTGTGTCCAGGTTGCTAGGGGAGGCCTCAGGGATGCGATGAAGCTTCAGGCAATGGTCTGTGACACTTCTGACCCTTGTAAGGGATCCTTGCACAAGGGCAGCCAGGCTGTGGATAGGCTCTGAGGATAGGCTCAGGGTCAAGCAGCCTAGGTGTGAATTCTGACTTCTCCTCCCAGCTTTTCATGCCTCAGTTTCTTCATCTGTAAAATAGATAATGGAAGTGCAAACTCCTAAGGGTGTGTGAGGCCTAAATGGGATGACTTACTCTAGCACTTCGCACCAGTAAGTACTCAATCAAGGTGAGCTATTCACATGTATTGATCATTACCATGACTCATCTGTGAGATAAAACTGGTTTAAGCTCCCCCTCATGACCTATTAGCAAAATGTTTTATGAGCCCCAACCCACTAAATCCCTTAGAAAAACTGGGGAGTTGTCAGTAGATAAAAGCATCTCAAATTTAGAAACCGAAAGCCTTTTTGCAAATGAAACCAGCAAGAATCAACAATAATATCTGTTGTGGTGACTCACCCTAAGAGATGTTTTGTATGCGTTTGTGGATGCTGGCCTGGGATACACCCAAGAATAATATAACCTCAATGTGCAGAATGTGTCACTGAGGCAGGAAACTAATGAAAGAAGGTCTACCCTCACAAACTGATTGGTAACAAGGCCAAAGGCTGGAACAGCGGGGTCACAAGCTCAGCATGTCTATGGGGTCAGGCCGCATACCTGTGAAGAAGGCCAATTGTCAGTTCATGAGAAGTGGGGGGACAGTGGACGCCTGGAGAACAAAGTGCTCGCTCCAAGAGCCAGTTGTTCCTCGGTCCCAGGCTGGGTGGGAAGGTGTGCCCTTAATTGCCCCACATTCCAGTCCTTCCAGAGGGGCTGAAACTTTGCATCTTGATGTGAAGTTTTCCAAAATCTAAATATTTTAAAATTTCCCAGTTTTTAAAATCTCCTCTGCAGGCCAGTTTGAAGCATCTGGTCATGACAATTACATTGAGAGTTTGGTTCATAGGGAAGATGTAAAAGAGGGGAAAAGGAAAAGAATTTACATTTTTTGGGGTGTCTCGGTGGCTCAGCCGGTTAAGCATCTGCCTTCGGCTCAGGTCATGATCACAGGGTCCTGGGATCGAGCCCCACATCGGGCTCCCTGCTCAGCGGGGAGCCTGCTTCTCCCTCTCTCTCTGTCCCTCTCCCCACTCGTTCTCTCTCTCTCAAATAAATAAATAAATAAATAAATAAATAAATAAAATCTTTAAAAAATAAGAATTTACATTTCTCTGCGACTGTTCAAGGAAGAGAGACCCTATCTAATGGTTCTAGGTCACCAGGAAAGTCTGTGTCTGCCCAGTACTGGGGTAGGGATGGTTAGTCAATTCCTGATCTACTTCTTGAGCATCTACTCTGTGCCCAGTCACACTTCTCCCAGGAGAATTTGATTTCCTTCTCCTTGTTTATATTGTCCCAGGCTGCATGCTGACTCCTAATTTGGCAAAATTAGTTACCTTGATATTGAGAATGGAGTTTGCAGGGAAAAAGCAGACATCCCCATTGCGAATTACAGAACAGGATTGTCCAAGATCTGATCTCTTCCTCTTCCTGAGCTTAGCTTTTTCTGTTCCATACAAGCACAATGAAAAAAAGGAGCATTTTGTAAGTAAGATACGAGTTCTGGTTAGAGTAGCAGAAAAAAGAGTGAAAAGCATATTAGAACACCTTACTTTTAACATAACACATGAAGCAATTGAAAAACACCTAGTTAAATCTAATTAATCAGAGGCATCTGAGTTTGCCGGAAAATGGAAAATTTACGTATTCTGCAAAACCCAACATTTCCCCATGTAAACATTTTACAGTGATTTTTTAGTATACTCACAGTTGTGTGACCATCACCACAACTAATTTTAGAACATTTTCATCAAAGCAACCCCTACCCATTTGCATTTCGCTGTACCTCTCCATCCCCAGCCCTAGACATCTACTAATCAACTCTCTGTCTCTAGAGATTTGCCTATTCTGGACATTTCATATAAATAAAATCATACATTGACCTTTCTCATCTGGCTTCTTTCACTCAGTGTAATGTTTACAAGGATCATCCATGTTGTAGCATGTTTCTGTGCTTCATTCCTTTTTATGGCTGAATAATCCATTGCATGGATGTACCACATTTTGTTTATCCATTCATCAGTTGATGAACATTTGAATTGTTTCCACTTTGAGTACTATGAATAAAGGTGCTATAAACATTCATGTATGAGTTTTTGTGTGGACATGTGTTTTCAGTTCTCTTGGGTATATACTTATAGCAGAATTTCTGGTTCATATGGAATAGCTATTTGTAAACTTTTGGGGGAATTGTCAGACTATTTTCCAGTAAATAGTTTCTTATTCCATACAATTTCATAAGGTTTTTCACAACACGAAGTAGCTCTGATGAAGTTAATGTCAATCTATTCATAACAGTGACACCATCTATCTGTATCATCCCCAGCTAGTGCCTGGTGGTATGGTAAATCTCTATTACCTGGCATTGCACCCACAGCAAACTGTTTATTGATTCTTCCAATAGCATGATTTTAGAAATTTTTAAATTCATTTTCGAACAATCCCATTGTTAACGTTTCTAGCACTGAGACTCCCAGGTAAACAAAATTCTACTGTAGCCAATTAATATTCTGTCTATACATCTGTCTCTCATAAATCGGGCTAGCAGGAGTCTATCCCTGAGAGTCTGTTAACTCACTGACAAGACCAAGATTCTGCACCTACAAAGCTGCTTTCTGGTTTCTTTGGACAGCTGAGTATATAAAATGGCCCGCGAATTAAGCATGCCTTGGGGCAAGATAATAATCACCAGCCACTTAACATCTATAGTCTTTTGCTGTGTCCGCTTTGCACATTTAACTGATGGAGGTGGCTGGAGGCTTCCTCTCTCCAGCAACCCCACAAACATGCCTACAATTTCAGGAGGTTTTACCAGGGCAGATGCAAGTTTCCTTCTCCTGTGTCTTGGCTTTTCTTTAAATCAACAATGAACACAGGGGCATAGGAGACCTGTCTGTAACGTGCTAAGGTAGATTAGGCATGGGTTTGGAGTCATAGAGATTTAAGTTCAAATGCTCATGTTTCCATATTATAGCTGAATCCATGAGCAAATTACTTGGCCTGCCCATGCCGTTGATAAAATGCAAAATATCCCTACTTCTAAATCTTGAAGATTAGAGATAATGTGGTTCCCGAGCCTAAGCTGTAACAGGCACTCAATTGTGTGTGTGTGTGTGTGTGTGTGTGTGTGTGTGTGTGTGCGCGCGCGCGCGCGCAAGCATGCCTGTGATTCTCAACCACACTGCCGGCATTCTCTCTTTAGATTTTCAATATGGGAGGCTTTGTTTGGGGTAACAGGGGTGAATTTAGGCCACTGAGCCCGGAGACATTTAATCAATTGTTTCAAAGCAGTTCTGCCTTGTTTACTTTTAATAATGGGTTTGTTTGCTTTTAATAATAAGACCCAGACCCAGCCCTTCTATTTTCTGAAGCTGGGGAGCAAATGGATGCTTGTGAACCGGCACTCAGGAGCAATCTCTGCAGCCACAAGTGGCCAGTGGCCCCGGGGCAACAAGTGAAAACAGGTTGTGTGTGGGGAAACATTCATTTGCAGAGGGTAATGGTATTTACCTGCGATCCTATCCAGCAGCTTCAAAGGTGGTGGCAAGCATTACCCAGCTAATGAGCACAACACCCCCTAGGCCCCCTGGCCCCAAGGCAGGAATGATGTTACGTAATATCTCCCCAGTGATGCCCATCAGAAGACAGAGGGAGAAAAAAGAACTTGCCTACCTGAGCTTGACTAGCTGTGGGATCTCCAGGGAATCAGAGATCCTTCCTGGGCCTTACTTCCCTCTGTAAAATGAGAGGGTTGGTACCTTCCAGGTGACATTACAAGTGTCTTCCATGTGATGGTAGTTGACCTTCAGGCCTGATTTCAGGCTCACTCTCCATCTTTGTTGACTTTACATATACAGGCGTGTCTGTCTGTCTCTGGGGGTACTTTGGAAACAGCTGGAAAAAGAGATTCGGGAAGAGACAAGTGCTGTTTGCTCCAGGCAGTGGCCCAGAGAGGCATTCCCAGTGAAAGAACAAAGTCACTCCCCAGATGATGCTTAATTGCTTAATGCCTGCCTCCTCCCCCCCCCCCCCTTCACACTACCTTGGATTCTTGGACTCTTCCTATCACTTTGTCTGTCACTAGACAAAGCAGAAGAAGCATCTAAGTCCCACGATGCATGACACCATTAGCTTGTCCCAGCTGCAACTGGGGCACTTCTTTCCTCCCCAAAATTTGTTTATATTTATTTTACTCTAAATCTATTTTTACCTAAATATATTGAAGTAGGAGAGGCCTACCCATCTCACACCTCCTATTGACATGCATTTTCTGGAACAAATTCAAACCTAATTATCAAATGAAACAGATTTCCACTAAGTTCTTCCCCATAATTCCAATTCTTCTGATAGGGAGCTTACTATTTCAAATGGCAACCATCCTCTTGTTGGTCATAGCTATTTATTTGAAATAATATCTTTATCCTGAGTTGGATACTTTCCCCCTTGTTGAAGGGAATTTTCTTAAGGACCTATAATCAAGGCACCAACTTTCCTTCAACACCATCTCTCAGAGGAGAAATGTAAATAGCCACACAATTCACATACATGTTAACCACTGGGTCTCAGTAACATATTATTATAAGAAATTACATATTTATCTAAACTCTATTCTCTATATATTTGTATATTCTATTCTATAATGTAATTTCTGCTTATAGTTTAATATATATTGTAATATATAAAAATAATTTGAAAACTGGATTAATTTAGAAAAAGCGACTCTCTCAGGGGACCCATTCATGAAAATGGAAAGATCTTTTATCAAGTAATTTCCCCCGGGGGGCCTTTAAATAGCAATCTCCCCATTTTGATTCAATCTGTAGCAATCCCATTTAGCTGCATTACTGGACCACCTCCTTGTGTGAAGGAAGGTAAACTGTATTGGTGACCATTTAGCTCTCTGGGGTTTTTTCCCAACTTGCTTCTAATTCATTTGGCCATTAATCGGGCTCCCCCGACCCCGCAGCCATTTGATCTGTTTGCAAGATAAGCAGAGAGTTAGGGCCACTCCTCCAGTTACAATGGCTTTCCAGAAGCACAATCCAAAGGGACACTGGATTATGACAAATGATTAATTGAATAACTCACTCGAAAACGATGTGCCGCTTTGAAGACCTAATAGCTGATGGAGTAAGACCTCACATAGTAGCCTAAGAACATGCCGAGGGAAAAAATTTTTTTTTAAAGATTCCCATTAATGGATTTCTACAAATGCTGGATGCACGATAGACAATAACATTTCCATAATTTTGATAATATGCACTTGCATTTGCATAACTCTACACAGTTTATGAAGCATTTTCACAAATATTGTTGCAGCTCTTACAGTGTCAGAGGGATGGGGTGCAGGGGAGGGGGCAACGGGGGTGGGGGGGAAGAGGGGGTGGAGGTGGCCCTGAAAGTCCTCAGCTGGACTCGTGTCCCAGGAGTGACAGCAGGCTTGGAGCTGTTGGCTCCCCAAAGGCACCCCGCTAAGGAAGTGGCAAAAGTAGCACCAGGACCCAGGACTCTAACTTGAAATCTCTTTTAACCGCACCATCTCCTGAGCACCACCGCTTAAACCACCTCTTTGGATATTTCTCGCTCTGGAGAGAAGGGCACACCGCCTTGAAAGTATCTGGCCGTTGGGGGCCCAGCAGCCCAAGCAAGATTGCGACCCACAGAAAGCATCTAAGTCCCATGATGCAAGACACCATTATTTTCCGATATTATAAAGGAATGGGTTCTTTTCTGTGGGACCTTCATGGAATTTACTGCAAGGGGTCCATACATCCTCATGAACCCCCAAGCCCATGTACAGAGAGACTGAATATACAAGCAGTGGCCAGATCACATTAAAAAAATTAAAACTTTAAGCCACAACCTGCCCAAGAAATACATCCTTTATCTACCTTTATCAATAAACAACCCAGGTAGCCAGCCTGCCCTAACTCAGATTTGCAAGAAGCCAGATTGCCCTCTCTAGCGGCAATCCAGGAAGCGAAACAATAATTCTGCAAAAATCGGCCCCAAATATCCAGAACTTCGTTGGTAACTGATACCTTCCCTGTTTGGTTTTTTTTGTTGTTGTTGTTGTTCCCTTGCTTCCAACTTGGGACCAATCAGAGAAAGCTACATATGCACCCCTAACCAATAGAATCCCCTGCTTCTAGTTAGCCCGCCTCCAGCTTCCCAACAGCCTCCAATCAGGGCACACTGAAAGTTGGGGTTCCTTCCACAATGAAGCTCTCCAACTCTTCTGCCTGCCTGTCAGTCTCTGCCCAAATGCCAGTGACAGCGGCCGACTTTCTTGCGATCGCATATTAACAGGCTTTGCTTTTCTCACTTGGAGGGTCTTTGTTTATTTGCCGGGTATAAACCAGAGATGTAAAACGCCTCATTCATACACATACCCCTCCCTTCAAATATGTGTAGCTGCTGTCGTGCTGTGGGTCCTAGTCCAGACCCTGCCACGAACTGCATGTGTAAGATTAGTAGATTTGTCCTTCTTGTTGAGTGGTTCCAACACACACAGCTCTGCCCTTCTCCTTCCTGCTTCTTGGGGTCATTACTTGCTCAAGGCTGGCCGTCTAACACAGGCAGCTGGACTCCAGAACCTGGACTGCTCACTGCTGTGGGTCTACCCCCTGCCACGTCAGGGGTATGTGGGCACGGCTGCCTGTGCCTCACTGGATTTCCAGCACCTCCCTCAATGCTCAGTACATAGTCCATGCCTAGCAGGTATTTATGGAAGGGATGAATGGCTTCTATCTCATCTGTACGGGGCCTAACAAAACATTTCATACACATTGGAAGTTAATACTATTCAATGTCCCTGACTGTGTTCAGCTTTCTCCCCTGTTACTGTTAACAACCAAAGAGAAAGGCTTTACTATACACAAATAGTTTGTTTGCCCTACCCCCACCAGATTTTTGTTCCTATTTACCCGATGTCTAGTCCTGTCTTTTGTTATATTTCGATGCCCTGTTGAATGAAAAGGTTGTCTCAATAGGTGCTAGAAAACAACAACAAAAAGAGAGAGATCGTTTGCTTCTTTCCCACCCAGATCTATATCCATAATTCGCTCCTCTCTCCCTTTGGGTGTATTGTTTTTACTCCCCAGTTAGTGGCTCTGCCGTGAACGCGTCCAAAGAGCCATCACCTGTGGGGCCCCTTACCCTCTCTCTAGAGCTCACCTGCTTCTCCTTGACACCATTTACAGGAGGCGGTGCTAAGTTTGCAGCCCCAGGAACAGCAGCTCTAGGAACCCAATTCGCACACACTGAATGCTGTGGGATCCTGTTCCCGGCCGGCAGCTTTTTTTGGGTTGTTCATTTCCCCGGCCTGGCACTAATAGCTTTTTCAGACCTCTCCAGGGATGTGGACTATTTTGCATTCGTAAGCCACCTTTATGGAGAGGGCCTGCAGTTTTGAAGGACCCCGTGATCACTTACTCAGTCGGACACGCAAAGCGTCAAGGCCTCATTCATCGGAAAGTGGAAATGCGTGGTAAGTGTGATATTGTGAATGTCCTTGTGGTACTGGATGGTCACGCAGGACTCCAGCGTGGCTGACATCATGTTGGAGAAATGGAATTGTACTGATGCAAAGGATTGTTCTGCTAGCTCTTTAAAGGAGGGTGGGGGGATGAAAAAGGAAGTGCCGTTGAGTGGGGGCAGGCTAAGAGAAAAGGAAGTGTTCAGCTTGAAGTCTGGAATATTTTGCCCTTCCAAAGCAGGGCAGGGGATCCACCCAAGTCCCAGGTAATTGCCCCACCATGCTTCCATCCTGATCATCAGCATGGCAGGCCTAGAGAAGTTTCTGAACTAATTTGTGGCCCCTTCTCTGTGCCCGGCTCTTTCCCCATTTAACTCTCACACGATTGCTATGAGAAAGTTGCTGTGGCCTTATTTTGTACTTGGGGAAAATGACACTCAGGGAAATGACACAGTGTGTCCAGTGTCACACTGCTAAGGGATGGAGTCACTAATCAAATTCAAGGTTGCTGGGTGCCAAAGCCAGGTTTTCCCTCTGTGCCACCCCCACACTGTCAGTGACGGGCAAACAAATCAGGGACCATGACAATAAGGACCTGTTGCATTTCCTCAGTCTAGTAGACGTTGCTCTTTTTGTGATTTTGGAGATTCTCCTGGCTGCGTCCCCTTGGTGTCTAGTGGTGAAACTCCTTTCAAACACCAAGGAACAGTGCATTCTCTTGTAGGAAACTGAATTCTCTACGACAATCTTGGTGGGGAAGGGTGCCCCAGAAGACAGAGTTGACGGTGGGCACGAAACAAGGGAAGTCCCCCGTGGGGAGGAAGAAAGGCAGTAGGAGGAACTGGCCAGAGACTTGAGTCATTGTGGGTGCTGAACCATGAAAAGCCTGAGGAGGACCTGGTGTCTGTTTGTTTCCATGATCCCCACCCTCCCGGCGGAAATGAGTTTCCCTAGGGTGCTCCCGTATGCTCTAGGCATTCCTTTCACAATCAACTATTTGCTGAGTGTTTCCACATGCTGACGTAGACTTCAGATTAGGTTCTACTGCACATATAACACCAACACACATGGTGGCTTAAACAAGGCAGATGTTTATCTTTCCATCGTGTCAAAGTCTACATGTGGGCCACAAGTGTGGTGACTCAGTGGAGTCACTGGGGACATAGGTTCTGTCTCTCTACTCTTCCAGCTGCGGCTTCCTCCTGCAAGTCACCTCATGGTCCAAGATGGCTGCTGGGGCCCTTCCTGGGATGGAAGAAGGAGGAAAAGCAGAAGAGCAGAGAGGGGTCCTTCCCAAATGAAACAGCTACTTTTAAACAGCCTTTCAAGAAATCCCAAATAATGCTTCCTCTTATATCCCATTGGCTGGAATTTATTGAAATGGTCACATTTGCCTGTGGGAGTGGCTAAGAATTATCATTGTATTGTGCAGACTGCTGGACACAAATACGTGCAGCTAAAAATGAGGACTAACTAAAGGAAGAATGGATATTATGATAGACCAGGAGTCCCTAAGCTATGGCGCGCATGCTAAATCTGGCCCACGGTTCTGTAAATATAGTGTTACTGGAACCCGGCCAAGTTCATTCATTTACATATTTTCTAGGGCTATTTTTATGCTACCACAGTAGAGTTAAGTAGTTATGATGAGATACACCCGATTTACTATCTGACACTTTGCAGAGAAAGTTGGCTAACTGTTGGAATAGACAACAACGACGTGGGGGGCAGAACAGCATCCATGACGTCTACCCACTAGGCACCCCCAGAGCATCCCCCAAGTTGTGACAACCCAAACTGTCTCCAGACATTGCCAAATGTCCCCTGGTGCTGGGGGAGAGGGAAGGCGCAGTCGCCCCTTCTTGAGAGCCAAGGAGCTCGTAGCAAGGCTTAAATGAGATAGTGCATACGTTACACGTGCAAGCGTTAGGTTGATAACTATTCTCATTATTATAACTAGTGTCCTGGAAACGTAAACTGAAAGAATGAATACATGTCATAGAAGAGCAAAAATCTCACAGAAGCTATTTCTGGTTCTAGGCCGGCAAAGGTGAGAAAGGCGGTCTTAGCTGTGGCAAACAAAATTTTCTGTCAAACCCACCTGTTGCGCATGGCATTATGTTAGGAATGTTGGCCGAGAGGCATCATCAAAAGAGCTGTCAGTGACATATGTTGTTTCGTTGCTTGATTGCATTTTGGGGGGGAAATAGCCACCCCCACTTTCAGCCATGTGCTTCGCATGAAGCTGACCTCCACGTTGGTTGCCGAGGTGAATCACAGGCCTCAGGCCCAAGTCTCCTGGGGAAGTCCATTCTCCCGGCCGCAGTCCTTAGTCCTGGATTGGGAACCAGGTTCAAGCCAAGATGCAACCAGAAAATCCCAGGGGTTTGCTCGGACAACTCTGAAGATGGGGTTTTCCCCTCTCCACTGCACTTGGACATGCCAGGTCATGAGATGAAGGCTGTGGCCTGGGAAGGGGGGTGGTGTCTGGTGTCTGAGAATAAGGCCCACACACAGAGGAGGGCAGAGTTGAGCAGAAAGATGCCTGAAACCCAATTTGTTCACCAACTGTTCATGTTCTTGTGCTAATAAATTCCCTCTTGCTTGTTATTTTGGGCTAGTTTTCTGTCCTTGACATCAGAAGACCCCCGTCTCCCCACCAACCGATCCTTGATCCTGATTATACTAAGAGTATTTCACGAGTCTCTTTGCACAGTTTGAAAAAATAGGCTCCAGCTCCCTTTCTCTGGAGCTCTTTCGGCCCAGCTGTCCTCATTGTGCCGGCTCTGCCTTAAGGCTGGCTTCTCTGGTAGCAAAAATGGGGCAGTGGTTCTGGACCTCACAGATAATGTGCCGCCAGGAAAGAGAGAGGAAGAGAATTCTCAGTTCAGAACCAGCAAACAGAAGTCCTGGGCTTCCCTGTGGTTAGACCATCTTGGATCAGGTGCTCAACCTTAAACCGGGGTGATGGGTAGGGGATCTCCTTGGTTTGTAGCCAGGGCCTGAAGCTAGACTCCTTGGGCTGGCTCAGTGCCATCCGGAGCTTGGAGCTGCTCTTCAGTGGGGATACGGCATGAGTGCTGGAAGGCATGCTCACTGCTCACTTGAAAACAAGAAAATAATATGAAATGTCAACGAAAAGGTCACCGTTTAGTGACACCTTTTCGTTTCTGTTGGATGTCAGCATGCCTCTCCCCCGGTTCTTCCAGGATTTGCTTGTTAATATATTAGCAATTACATCTCAACTGTTAAGAGGTGTTTGTCCCACATTTATTTTCCTTGCTAGACAATTTGGGCAGAGAGCAAATCCAACATCTTTTCTTTTCCTCAACATAGCCCCGTACTCGGTGGAGGCCTGCTCTTTGTATTTATTTGTTTGCTGTACACTTCGATTTTATTTTACTCGAGATTTCCATGCAGATTATGCCAGTAGCCATCTTCTTGGCACCAAGGGGTTCTCATCTGAATCAGAGGCACAGCCAAAAGTTGGGCCAATAACGGGAGCCTGTTGTTTGTGAGAATTATTTGATTAGCAACACAACCAGCCTCTCTGTGATAATCTGCCCATGAACTTCAGTCCAGATATTGAAAGGCTAGACCTGAAATGAGGGAGACGTGTTTTAACTAAGTACACTGATTGCTTTCATTGACCAGGAGGTATTTTGTTTTGTTGTTGGTTTCTCTCTCTCTCTCTTTTTTCAAACCAATTAAATTTGTTCCCCTACAAAGCAAGGACAAAGAATTTCAAACCCAGCTTGCCAAGAGTCTAGACCTCTGAATTGTAATTCCAGGACTGAAGTTCAAATTTTTCCTCCAAGCTTATGGGCTGTGTGATCCTGAACAAGTTACTTAATCTGTATAAACCTCAGTTTCCTCATCTGTAGAATGGGGATAATAGTATTAACCACGTTGTAGAGTTATTCGAAAAAATGAATGAACTAATGTCCGTGGGTTCAACTGATGGGAAATGCTCAGCAATGCTAGCTCTTAATGTGATGGCTCTTTTTTTTTTATCATTGAATGTGTGCATTTGGACAATCCAGACAAAATGCCAAAGCAGCAGTTTCTTCATTTGTGAAACAGGACAAGAGCACCTCCTTTACAAGGCTCTTGTGAAGAGCGCGCAGTAGACATCGAGTCAACATTAGCACCAATTCACTTCCGCCCATGCTGGTCCCAACGAAGAATAGGATGGAGGGCGCCCTTCATTCTCCCGCCCCTCCCATTGGTGGAAGGGGCATTTGAGACCCTAAGGTTTGTCTTACAAATAATTAGGAATCTAGGGCAGAGAACCCCCGGTAGACGTTATGGTTGAGATCCGATAGTCGCAGATCAAGCAATCCAGCCTCTGTGGTTCCTCTTTCAACCACTGTTGACCACATTGGGCTTTCAGACAAACCTGCGGACAGTAAGGCTGAAGCTTCAGTTGGAACAGGAGAGGGGAAATATATGTGGGCAGCTGTAAAATGTCCTGACTTCCATTGGTGAAACACAATTGTGTAGCCAAGGCAGGGACCCCTGCTTCATTTTTGTGAGTTGTTGAAGTTTTTTTCCCCCACTTTGGAAGCTTCCAGCTACCTTAGTGGGTTTCTTTTTCCTGGGTTGCAGGCTACTGTTTAAGATGGCAGTTGGCACGTTTGGAAGGTACTGGCCTGAAAAAGATTCACAGCCTGAAATGCCCCTAGGTTTCCAGATAGCGGTTTATGCATTAGTGGATGTATTTGGGGGATCAGAGAGGTCTGTACTCTGTCTTACTATTCATTTCTGTATCCTGAGCCCCTAGCACAGTGCCTGACATAGACTCCAGGCTTAGCAGATGTTTGACAAGTGAGGGAGAAAGGAGGAAGTCACTCAATTAAATAGATCAGGGCACAAACAGCAAATCCTGACCAGTGGTGTTTATAGCCTATTGAGGACTGAGAATTTCCAGGCTGACCAGAGACTTATTGTGACATTTACTGACTTGTACTTACAGCAAGATCAATGGGGAACCTGTTTGGGCCAGTTGATCCCAATTTTCAGTTAGGATATTGAGTGGTGTCAGCCCAGGCAGAATGACCATATTCCTGTGAGCTTGTGTGTGTAATTGGTGAGTGTCCGGGGCTAGCCAGTTCAGCCTGGGGACGGGAGCACAAAGCAACTGCTGCTGAGCCCTTCTGCAAGATCATTGCATTCAGGTTAGGGATCATGACATTATTTCCTGGCC
Source organism: Mirounga angustirostris (assembly GCF_029215605.1). Classification (NCBI taxonomy): domain Eukaryota; kingdom Metazoa; phylum Chordata; class Mammalia; order Carnivora; family Phocidae; genus Mirounga; species Mirounga angustirostris. The sequence continues at coordinate 15,916,856 of NW_026991712.1, read as the reverse complement.
TTCGCATCACTTCATGCCCAGCAGAACTCCTGTCTGCCGTAACACAGTGGAATACAGACTCAGAGAACATTGGATCTGGAAAGGGCCGATGTTTATCTACCAGGCCTGTTGGACACGAGCATCAGAATTACCTGGGATACTGATTCATTGTACACATGATAAAAATGAAGCCCAGAGAAGTACAGTGACTTTCCTAAGGTCACACAGCTGGTTTGCAACAGAAGAAGCTTATACTGTGGTGTCATGAGAGCTTTATTCTGTTTTATATATTGTCCCAAAGTGTTTTCATCTCTATTCTCCCATTTGGTCTTCTCAACCCCTCTCCACCTAAGAACACGGAATTATTTGTTTTCATGTCAGGAGGAAAAGCAGTTTTTATTTAGATTTCTGTGTTAGCAACCAGACATGAGCTTCTCAAAAAAGGTACCACTAACCTATATCGTACCTTTGTACAAATTAGTAGAAGGCACCCTTTCTTCCAGGAAGATGTGGGCCTGGCCCATGTGACCAGAGTGCAAGCTCGATTTTGGCCCTTACTCCTGTCCTTGGTCAAATGGACTTGGGCAGTTTCCAACATGTACAACTGTACATGGCAGCCCTATTCTCAAGGATGAAGAACTTGTCTTTTTGTACTCCTCAGTGTCTAGCACAGAGCTGGACTTGTAAGTATTTTAAAAAGGTGACTGAATTGCTCAAGGCTACCTGGTTGATCAGTAGTAGGACTGGAACCTCTGATTCTTGGCATGGCCTCAGGTTGCCTTATGCAGGAGACAACAAACTTTAACCTGGTATGCTGACCATATTCCACTCTGGGGGACTCGGCCGGGATAACTTAGTTCTCCAGAAATAAAGCAACTTGGGGTGACCCCTGAAGACCAGTTTTCAAAGTCAAGGCTGGATTTGTAGTGATCCCCATCTCAGGTATGAGTGCTGGGAAGTGTGGGTTGAAATAGCCTGATGCCCCCAACCCCTACAGGAATCCAAATGCCGACCTCTGTGTTTGGCAGAAGTTAAATGAGAGTTTTCAGACAGGGAGCAAAGCTGGACTCCATTCCTGCCTCCGCCCCCCCTTGCAAGGTGTAAACACGTGGGGAAGGTTCCTGAGCAGCTGGGCCTGACCCATAATTACGGTAGTGACACTTTTGCCTACTAATAAACATGCAATTCTTAGCCTTTTTATTACATGGCTCAACGTTATCACAGAGAGGTGGCCTTTTCCCCTCAGGCTGCCACTGAAGAGAACTTCCATTGCTCAGGGATGGAACATTCTTAGCTTTGGCTCTATGTATAGCAGTATTCAACTTATACTGAACTCTTTGCAGGGGCCAGGCCATGGGCCCAGGGCTCAGGGCTTTACTGGGTCATCTTATTTCATCCCCACATTCACCCTGTGAAGTAGATGCGATTATGCCCCTTTTACAGATGAGGAAACTGAGTCAGAGGAGTTCAGGAAACCACTCGAGGTCACCCAGCTAGTAGGTAGTAAAGCCAGGACTCAGACTCACACCTCAGGGCATCTAACCACCCAGCCAGTGTTACTAACTCTCATGTTCCACTGTCCTTAGTCTTGTTTGATGGTGTGCCGTACTGGGTACTGAGAACAAAGACCTGCAGAGAGCCCTGCCTTTTTTCTGCAAGTATTTGCTTTGCCTCATTTATTGATTGCTTGCTGTGTAACCAACACTGTGCTAAGTAGCTGTCCTGGATTTACATGCATTTTCTTTTTTTTACTTTAAATTCAATTAATTAACATATAGTATATTATTAGTTTCAGAGGTAGAATTTAGTGATTCACCAGTTGCATATAACACCCAGTGCTCATCACATCACGTGCCCTCATTAATGCCCATCACCCAGTTACCCCATCCCCACACCTACCTCCCCGCCAGGAACCCTCAGTTTGTTTCCTAGAGTTAAGAGTCTCTTATGGTTTGTCTCCCCCTCTGATTTCATCTTATTTTATTTTTCCTTCCCTTCTCCTATGACCCTATTTTGTTCCTTAAATTCCACATATGAGTAAAACCATATGATAATTGTCTTTCTCTGATTTACTTATTTCTCTTAGCATAATACCCTCTAGTTCCATCCACATTGTTCCGAATGGTAAGATTTCATTTTTTTTTTGATGGCTGAGTAATATTCCATTGTATATATAGACCACATCTTCTTTATCCATTCATCTGTCGATGGACATCTGGGTTTAGCTATTGTGGACATTGCTGCTATGAACATTGGGGTGCACGTGCCCCTTCACTGTTTGTATCCTTTGGGTAAATACTCAGTAGTGCATTTGCTGGGTGGTAGGGCAGCTCTATTTTCAACTTTTTGAGGAACCTCCATACTGTTTTCCAGAGTGGCTGCACCAGCTTGCATTCCCACACAGTGTAAGAGGGTTTCCCTTTCTCTGCATCCCTGCCAACATCTATTGTTTCCTGACTTGTTCATTTTATCCATTTTGACTGGTGTGACATGGTATCTCATTGTGGTTTTGATTTGTATTTCTCTGATTACTTGCATTTTCTTTTAATACTCTAAGCAAACCTACTAGTCAGTACCGTGGCTCCCGCTTTCCCTACGAGAAGTTCAAATCATTCACTCAAGGAGAAGGTGGGATTCCAACTCCAGGCCTACCTACATGACTCTGAAACTTGTTCTCACCCAAAAGCCTTGTATTTGTCAAAGCATGGTCCGTGGGTCACCCTCGTCTACATCTTGGCGGTTCTTGTAGAAATGCAGATTCCTGGCCCACATTCAGGAGGGGCCAACCTACTGGATCAGAATCTCTGACAGCGGGGCCAGGGAATCTGCTTTCCTGCCAAGTGCCCCAGGTGTTTCCTATGAACTTGGTACAGGTAAAACTCATTTCCATACGCAGGTGCTGGTAACACACGCATGTGCACTTCTGAAAATTCACGGAGTTGTAGATTTCTGATTTATCACTTGTCTCTGTGTCTGTTACAGCTTAACAAAACTGGACTTAAAAATCTACTCCCATATAAGACCGTCTCTTTATTAGGAGCCTTTTGCCACAGTGTTACTTTTCCATCCTTAATCTGCATGGGACACTGCAGTGCACCAGGCCTGAAAAACCAGGCTATGAGAATGTCCCAGAGTCACCTCTTCCCCCGCCCAAGGCTATCACGCAAAGGTCACCAGCAGTTCTCATTTTCTTCTCTCTAGATAATTCCCCCAAAATAGATCACCCAAATGCCTCACTCTGAAAACTTCCATCATGTTCCATCAACCCTGAAACCCAAATCAGTACAAAATGGTCCCTCGGGGGCCTCCGGATGGCTCATCATCTGAGTTTCCACCACTGGGTCACCGGGGTGGTCCCGGAGACTTCTCTTTTTGGGCCCAACCCGTCCGTGAATCACTCCTTGACTAATTGTCACCTGTTCCTTTCCCCTTAACCCTTGGTGAGGGGTTTTCCTCTCCTTCTGCCTTCCTCTGCTTCTTCTGGAACCTTGGTAGAATGCGCATCAGAAATATTCTTACTCTGCAGCCTCTGGGAACTGATTCATTCACTCACTTATTCACATTTACTGAGCACCTATACGTACTAGGAACTCTGCTATGGAGAAGAATTTAAAAAATAAATAGGACGTGGCCCCTTTTCTTGTGGAATGCAAAATGTCGGCAATCCTTCTGGAGCTACTTTTTAAAATAATGTTGTGGTTGATGAGCCACTGATGCTAGAGGAGGGGAACAAGGAGGAGAAAGAGGAGAAGATGACATTATTTGAGCCCCCCACCCTTTTTTTAAATGGGCTCCACTCCCAGCACGGAGCCCAACACAGGACTTGAACTCACAACCCTGAGATCAAGAACTGAGCTGAGATCAAGGGTTGGATGCTTAACCCACTGTGCCACTCAGGTGCCCCTATTGGAGTCCTCTATCCATGGCAGGTCCTCTAATAATCACTTAAATGTATGACTTCTTTCCCTCAACAACCCCAGAGGGAGGTACTATTATAATCTTCATTTTACAGATGAAGAAATATAGGCCCAGAGAAACTGAGTACTTTTCTTGGGGTCACACACTTTGTAAAGGCTGAACCCTAGAGCTGATCTGGAGTCTGACCCCAGAGACAGGCCTCTCTAATATTCCCTTTGAGTCCTCAAAACCGTCAAATGAGAAGTATTGGAAGTGCAGGCAAATGGCCTGAAAGAGGATGAAAGATGAGAAACAAGAGCCTGGGAAGAGCATCGTCTGCCTGGCTCCAGACTGAGAACATGAAATGCACATTGGCTGTGGAAGTGTGGTCTTATCTGTCCTGTCTAAAGGATAGCATTTCCCCCAAATCATAGAACCATAAATCTCAGGGTTGGGAGGGATGTCGATGTGGTGTAACCTAACCCCCATTAGATGCTGAACCTCTTTACAACTTTGTCACCAAGTGCTCATCCGGTCTGTCTGGAGGACCTCCCTACCTTAGGAGATAGCTTATTCTGTTTCTTACAAACCAGTGTAATGAATATCGTGGTTTGGCCCGCCCAGCATCCCTTCTTCCTTTTGGTAACAGCATGCGAAGTTTTCTTTGGGAAACTTTCTTCCCCCATTTCAAGTGATTCTACCAGGGGCTATCAGTCAGTGAGGACCTGGGTATATGACCCCAGGTCAGGCCAATCAGACTGCCTCTGCTGGGACACCAAGGAACACAAGGATAGAAAACTGATCAAACCAAGTTACAGCAAAGCGAGAGTGGCCGTAAGGGCCCTGAGCAGCTTCGGGACTCCTGACCTTCTTCAGCTTTCTCTTCAATTCTGGAAGCAGTCATGTCCTTCTATTAAATCCTTTTTTTGCTTGTTCTGCCAAATAGCCAGTTTTTTTTGGGGGGGGTGGGTAGGAGGGGCAGAGGAAGAGGGAGAGAGAGAATCTTAAGCAGGCTGCATGCCTAGCACGGGACCGATGTGGGGCTTGATCTCACAGCCCTGAGATCATGACCTGAGCCAATATCAAAAGTTGGATGCTTAACCCACTGAGCCACCCAGGCACCCCACCAGGGTTGTATTTTGATGCTTGCAACCAAAATACCTTAGCTATTACAATCCACTTGTGTTTTCCTTCTGTTGTGTTGCTTTATTAAATCTGTTTCTTCATTATAAGTATAATCCACGCACATGGTTTTAAAATCTCTTCAGTGGAACACAAGGGTAATTTCCAATGGGGCATTTCCCTGGTCCTACTCCGTGGAGGTAACCACTGCTAATAGTTTCTTGTGTTCCCTCCAGAAACCTCTCTTTTGTTTATTAACAGCTCTGTTAGTTCTTCCCTAGACTGAGTTAAAATCTGCCAGTTTGTGCTTTCCATTCGTTTGTACAAAGTTTGCACTTTGTGCAAACCACTGAACAGATTTCACTTTCAGGTAGTTGACATTTCTGAAACCTCGCGCCTGAAGTCTCTCCTAGAACCAGTCACTCTCAGTTCCTGAGGCCACCACCCAGGCGGCACAGTCAGGAAGCCCCTCGCCAACCTGGCCCCTTTCCTCTGAATACACGCTAGTTTGCTGTATCTTTCCAGAACTGGGACAGCCGAGCTGAATGCGTTATTCCACAGTGATCTGGTGGAGGAGAGCAGAATGCCTGTTGCTGCCCTCGTCCTTCTTGTTGTCCTGGAAAATGCAGCCTGAGACTCTCTGAGTCACTCCGGTCGGCAGCCTTATCACCCCACTGACCTTACTGTCCACTAAAACACACACACAGAGACATACACACAGTAGCTACGTCAGATCTCCTTGATACTGAATTTCTACTGCTTCTTTTTTTTTTAATCCAAGTACTAGAACTAATACATAGCCACACTAAATTCTCTCTAGTGCGTAGATGCATATTAAAATTATTGGCCCTGACTCAATGAAATAGTACTGATAAGATCCCTGTTCCTGAGAGAGCCTATCCTGAACGCATAATCTCACTTTGTGCAAGTGAGCCCCTGCACACTGAAATACAGCACGGACATCAGCACGTGTATCAAAAGCCCCACATTTTTGCATATCTTGTTGCCCACCTGTTGTACTTCTAGGCTGTTCTTTGAAACATTGTTCAAAAATCATCCCAAAGTGCACAGAGCCCAAGTACCCCCACAAATAGGGACTTAGTCAAATAAAGCAAAGAACAATCATATGATGAAATAGCATGTGGTTATTAAAGATCAGGCTCAAGAGCCAGATACTCAAACAGATCAATCCGACACGACACAGCACTCTTTAGCTATGGGACCCTACAGCGCCGTGTAACCTCTGAAGCTGTCCACTTACTGACCACATGGGGCTAATAACATCCTACCTTTTGTCTCATCTTCCACAGCTCCCCACATTCTCTGTAACAACGCTTCCATCCTTTGCAACAGTGTTTCCCCTGTTCCCTCTGCCTGGGATGCCCCTTCCCCGGTAGGTCTCAAAAATACCCACTTGACCCCCGCACGAGTAGGGCCTAAGGTGTAGTTGAAGATGAATAAATATTCGCTGGATGAATAAATCCCACAAGATCAGGTTTCTCCCCCTTTCCACCCTCCCTCTCCCCTGGCCATACCTAATATCCCCAGGCAGAACAATACTTGTTCATCATCCCCATTAAATGTGCAAAATCCTCAGGTGCAGACCTCATGAATGACACAGAACATTAGTGTTTAGTAAACAATAGTAAAAGTGAAAAACAAGTTGGTTGGGAAAGGCATTATTATCTTCCTTTTAATAATGACTCTTAGGTTCTGAAAAACCCCAAAGAACTTTTTGAATCATCCTGGAAAGTTAAGCAACTTGCCCAGTCACAAAGGGCCCCAGGCAACCTCATTTTCTGACCTGAATCTGAGCTGTCAGACCACAGTTCTCTTAGGCGTTGAAGAAAAAGTACTTATTTCACAAATCTTAAATGCATATTTTCCAACATCTCAGAAACTGGGAAGGGCTTTTCTTTCTTTAATTATACATAGAATAATGGTGGTGTCTCTTATAAGTGATGTGTCCTTTGATTTGATGAAATGTATTATTAGTTGTAGTTGGGAAACCTGGAAGAACCTGTATCTGGCAGCTATTGATTCAATTAATGAAGGCACTTTTATACAATTGAATAATATAAAATGATAAAACTGCTAATAATTATGGTTAATTATAAACAATGGGTATGTATGTGTATGGATAAAAGCCATTGGTGATATTTTGTTCTACTAACAAAAAGCTTGGCTTCAATCTGATTCCATTTTTGTTTGAAAAACACCTCTGTGTGGATGGCCACCATAGTGTATGTGAGGACCACCTGCCATTAATAAGATTAGAGGTGTTCTTTTTTCACAGCTGAGTTACTCTTAAAAATAGCTAATTCCAATGCTATTTATTCATTTATCTTTCTTTGGTTATTTGGAAATACTTTTATTTATTTATTTTTAAATTTTTCTTTTTTGAGTAGGCTCCACACCCAACATGGGGTTTGAGCTCACAACCCTAAGATCAAGAGTTGCATGCACCCCACAGACTCTGCCAGCCAGACCCCACCCCTTATTTATTTTTAAACTGATTTTGAAATAATTTCTAACTTACAGAAAAGTTGCAAGAACAGTACACAGAAGGCTTATATACCCTCTTGTGTATTTCTTTCTCTTTCTGTCTCTTGCTCGTCTCCTATATTTGTGCTCACAAAATTATTTTTTATAAAACAGTGGAGAATAGGTTACAGATATCATGTCCCTTTACCCATTAGTATTTCATTATCCATTTCTTAAGAACAAGGATAGTCTCTTACATAGCCACAGACCCACTGGCAAATTCCAGACATGTATATTGGCAAATTCCAGACATGTATACTGATGCAATACTTTCATCTAAGCTACCGTCCATATTCCAACTTAATCAACTGTCCCCATTATGTCCATTATAGGAACTTATTTTTCCCTTGTTCAGAGCCCAGTTCAGGACAGTGCATTGCATTTAGCTGTCACATCTTTTGTCTTCTTAAAGACTTATTCATTTATTTGAGAGAGAGACAGAGACAGGAGAGAAGGGGCAGAGGGAGAAGGAGAGAGAGAATTTCAAGCAGACTCCCCACCAAGCATGGAGCTGGGCACGGGGCTTGATCTCCCAACCCTGAGATCACGACGTGAACCGAAATCAAGAGTTGGAGGCTTAACTGACTGAGCCACCCAGGCGCCCCTTATCTTTTTATCTTCTTTATCTGGAGCAGTTCATCAGCCTTCCTTTGTCTTTCATGACATTGACAGTGTTTAAGAATACAGGCCTGTATTTTACAGAAAGCCCCTCGATTCAGGTTGTCTGATGTTTCCTTACAATTTGGTTCAGGTTGTGCATTTTTGGCTGGGCTACTACATAAGTGATGTTGTGTCCTTCTCAAGGTATCACATCCAGAGACCCATGACATCTGTCTGTCCCTTAGCATGATGCTAACTTTTACCTCTTTGTTGTTACTTGTGCTTTCTTCACAGAATAGTTTCTATTTCTCCTTTGTCAGTAGTAAATACTTTGTGGGAGGATACTCTGAAAGTGTGTAAATTTCCTATTCCTTGTCTGACTTCTTCCCCACCTTCCAGGTAGAACCTGATGATAAATCTTACTTGAACCAATTTTTACTATATAGTTACAAAAGGGTGATTTTTCTATTTTAATCATTTCTCCTACATTTATTAATTGTAAGGAAGAGCTCCCCCTTATTTACTTACAATCAAAATGGACTACGGAGTTTTATTTTTTTCAATGGGTTACTGTCCCTTACTGTCTATATTTATCATGATGCTCAAAATTGTCTAGGTTTGGCCAGTAGGAGCCCATTCATGCTGACTCCTGTGCCTTTTTGACATGTCCCAAAGTTTGTTTGTTTGTTTGTTTTCTGATGCTTCCTCTGGCCTTTCTTTATGGCACAGAAAGATGTTCCAGGCTCACCTTCTTCCTTCCATGCCCCAGCCTTGGAATCAGCCTTTTCTCAGAGGGGCCACTTCTTTTTAGTGGATAATGGCATCTAGAAAAGAAGAGTGTGCTACACACCAAATCTGATACAGGCATTTCATTTTTCTTCTTTTCATCTATCTGTATCTACTATTTTAAAACACAAACATGTAATTCTTTATAAGAAGAGAAAAAAACTAAAGTTGTTTTTACATGACCTTCAACAACAACCAAAAGACAGTGGACTGTCACAAATCCCCATGGGAACCAAAATGCCTTGGACCCTGAGGACAATTTTCATCACACGTTGTCCTGGACGCTAGGAATGCACATGGCTCATATAGAGGGTCCCGAAGCTATCGCTAGTCGGGAAGAAGGCTGGTGATATGTGGACATGTGCCCAGGTGCCTCATCATAATACAAGCCCTGTCTGCCTTGACTTGGGACCAGGCGAGAATGTTTTGTGAAACTGTTGAGGAGCTTGGTTGAACGCTAAGTACTCTTTATGCAGCATGGTGTGTAAAGTGTGGCAATTTCTAGTTCAGAATGTTCTATTCAGTGTGGAAGAATGTGGCTATTTGAAATTCTGCTGCAAAGATGCTACAACTGTTCTAGACAAAGGCTGACAAATCTCTGTCACCACCTCGGAGGCACATGGAGAGAAATGCAGGGAGAGAGAGGGCCTCTCTTCTTCTGGAGAATAAAGTAGAAAAAGACTTCCCTGGGAATGCAGGAGAGGGAAGGACTGGTGTTTCACAGGTAAGGGGACATTTTTGATCCTTTCTACATATTTTTCATAACTTTATTCTGGTTATAAAATTAATATGTGCTGAATCGGGGGGGGGGGTGTGCCCAGAAAAATTTAAAGAAGAGCAGTCTCTCCAAATCCTTCCCCCGGATAATAGACTACCAGTTTATTTGGCATATTCTTTTCTAGTCTCTTTTCTAAGCATGAGATCAGTTGTACATATTTGAGCTCATGCTGTTTGTACAATACCATCTCTTCCTCCTCTCCATTGGTATGCCACAAGGATTCTCCCACATAATTAAAAGGCACATTATAAAGCAAGTTGCAGGATAATACATATGGTCTGATACCAGAAAAAAAAAAAACAAACACAAGCCAAAATAATAAGTTGTATTTGCTAAGCACACATGGAAAATATTTTTTTAAAGCTCTGAATGGACACATTTCAAATTCAAAATAGTGGTTATCTCTGGGGAGACAGAGGGAGAAGAAAGAAACTGGTGTAGGAAAGCAAGGGATATTAGCTTTCCCTGCAAGGCCCAGTTTGAAAAGGGGGGGGGGGAGCACCTGGGTGGCTCAGCAGGTTAAGTATCTGACTTTGGCTCAGGTCATGATCTTGGGGTCCTGGGATCAAGCCCCGCAAGGAGCCCCACGTTGGGATCCATGCTCAGTGAGGAGTCTGAGTCTCCCTCTCCCTCTGCCCCTCCCCCCAACCATGCTCTCTCTGTTTCTCTCTCAATAAATAAAATCTTAAAAAAAGAGAGAGAGATTCTAGTTCTCATGTACTATGTAGATAATCAAAATTATGTTTAAGTTTTATTGTAGTTATCATTATATTGTTTAATATTACATGGCTGCACCTTATTTGAAGGTTTCTTCTAAGATGGGACATCAGAATTGTTCAAAATTTTAACTATTCTCACTAATTTTGTGGAGCCCAAGCTTATGCTCATTTGGGTATAAATCTTCCTTGGGTACAAATCTTTGTCTTAATCTTAGGTGATTTCCTCTGCATGAATCTGGAATTCTTTGGACAGTGTCCATCAAGTCGCATTCCTCCAAGCACCACATGTTAGTTTAGTGTCTGCCTCACTGCATCCTCACAAGCACTGAGTATTATCACTTTTTAAATGCATTACTGGGGCGCCTGGGTGGCTCAGTCGTTAAGCGTCTGCCTTCGGCTCAGGTCATGATCCCGGGGTCCTGGGATCGAGCCCCACATCGGGTTCCCTGCTCTCTAGGAAGCCTGCTTCTCCCTCTCCCGCTCCCCCTGCTTGTGTTCCCTCTCTCACTGTGTCTCTCTCTGTCAAATAAATAAATAAATATCTTAAAAAAAAATAAATAAGTGCATTACTAATTTGGTGCTGACTCATTTACTTTTTTTTTTTTTTTAAAGATTTTATTTATTTTTTAGAGAGCGAGCGAGCGAGCGAGAAACAGCATGAGAGGGGAGAGGGTCAGAGGGAGAAGCAGGCTCCCCGCTGAGCCGGGAGCCCGATGTGGGACTCGATCCCAGGACCCTGGGATCATGACCTGAGCTGAAGGCAGATGCTTAACCATCTGAGCCACCCAGGCACCCGACTCATTTACTTTTAATTAGTATTTCTCTACTACAAGTGGATCTAAATCTTTAAATATATATTCATTAGCCATTTTCTCTGAGGAAAGAAGTTTCTTCATCCACTTGAAGTGGAGAAAAAAAGGCAGAAGCTCTTCAAGGAGGAAGCAGTGGGGATATACCTAGAATGGTGTTTGTCTTTGTCCTTGGAGGTTTCTTCCTTTCACTGCTTGGGAGAAGGAGAAGCTGAGAAAAAGCAGCTTGGGGGCCAGAACAACAGGAGTGACATCAGCTATGAGTCAGCCTAAAGCTCATAAAGTTAATCTTCCTAAAATACAGCTCTGGTTACATCACTGACCTGCCCACACCTTCATCTTGCCATCACCTGTCAAGAGAGAGTCCTCCTCAGTAGAACCCAACCCAACTTCTCAAGCATGCGCCCCTCATGATGGGCACATGTCATATCATATCCTCCATTCAGTGGACTGGGTGCCATTTTTCAAACACACAGCTCCAGCCCTGACTCTTTCCTTGCACACATTGTTATTCCCTCTACTGCAATGCCCTGTCTACTTGATCCCTTCACCAATCTTCCTCCCCAACAAAGATTCCGAAGGCCACCTCCTCAGTCATGCTTTTGCTCATCCCCTAAATTCAAGTGACTTTTCATTACTTTGAACTTCTCTTTGTTCTTGAGGCAGGAGTTAGGGCCAAGCTTCAAACTCTAGTTTGTTGACTTCTCCCACTTCCTACATGGTGCTTTGGGCAAATTATTAAGGAACCTGAGTCTCTGAGTCCCTCTTCAGAAAATCAGAAAATTAAATGAGATCATGTAAATAAAACGTCCACAGCTCCTGGCATGTAGTAGAATGGTCAAAAGAGGTTAGCTTCTACCTTACTTCATTTTGCCTTTGCATTAGTGTGATGTGGATAATTTTCATACCATCTCCAGCTCCCGTCTAGAAAATAAAGTCCTTGCAGGAAAGGTCCCAGTTCTTGCCCTTTTATTTGCCCTCTACACCAAAGCATCTAGCACAATGCCTTGCAATCAGTAGATATTCAATAAATCTGTGTTGAATTTGGAGAAGATTAAAGGCAAATCATTGAGAATTTACTTCTGACCAGAATTTAATAGGTAAGTAAAGGATAAGCACACAGTTGCTATAATAAACTAACCAAGGGACTCAAGAGAAATGAGCATAAGCTTGGGCTCCAAGATTGATTTTCCACTCTCGGGCTATAAGACACTGGGAAGGCCATTTATTTCATGTAAGAGCCTTAGGTCTTGTGTCCATGAAGGAGGTATTAATAGAACCGACCTCATGGAGTTCCCAGGAAAGAGCGAATGAGATCATACATGGAGTGGACAGCACGAGGCACATGGTCCGCTCTCACAGAAACTACTGATCATTTTATGGGTGTAAAAGCAGACAAAGACAGCAAGTTTCAGGAGAATTAAAGTTATTGAGAAGACACTGAGATATGTATCGTGCGAGTTCATATTTTTTAAAGTCCCCAAGAATGCTCTTTAATTCTGTTTGTTCAAAATTTGCATGTTTAATATTTTTTAGAAGAGAAATATTTTATAAACAAGGAGGACAATGTTTTCATGAATACGAATTGTCTGGAATTGATGAAAGTGCCAGAATGCCATCATCTTGAGTTTTACAGAAAGTATGGACCTTGCAGCTAGGACGGCAAGACCACACAACAATTTCACCCTCCTTACTTATATGTCGAGCACATACTACGTGCCAGGCATTTAACAACACACACACAAAGTGCAAGGGCGATAAATTTTAAAAAGGTTTCAAATTAATGACTCCTTTTTGTACTAGAACTAAAACAAAAGTCATGAGATTGTCAGATTTCGATTGCCACGTGCTGAGTAAAGTCAGGAGGTAGATCTGGCTCTGAATTTTTAAGGAAAGAGGAGAGTGTACACAACATGACCCTCCATTTACAGAAAGAAAGGAAGGAAGGAAGGAGGGAGAGAGAGGGAGAGAAACAGTAGGCCTGTCCCTACAAGTGAACAAATCAGGAAGATAGCCTCTCTTCCATCACCCCATCAATAGGCAGGTCTCCGCTCAAAAGCCTTCGGTGGCTTTCCATGGACATTAGGAAAAATTCCAAACTCTAACATGATGTAGTGGACAGTCTTGGTTTTGTACCTAATTGTCATTCTCCACCTTTCCAACTACACCTCTAGTCATTCACATAAACACCTCACCCCCAGTTTCAGAGGGAATTTGGCCTGTTTAAACCCCCAGGGCACGGCGATCTCTGGTAATTATCATTGGCCATTCTCAGCAAAGGAGTCTGTTGCTCCAGTCACCACTGAGAGCCACCTTGTGACCATGGGGAGAGGTTCTCATGAGGCCGAGAGTGACAGAACAATGAGCTAAATATAAAGACTCTGGCTCCACTGAATCAAGCAACTCCGAAGCCGCCCACCTCTGAGCCTCTTGTAAAGTTAGATCAGAAATGTCTTCATTATTTAGGGCAGTCTGAGCCTCGGTTTTGTACCTAGGATGCCAAAAGCATCCTAGTGGTTACAGGTGTTTTAAGGCCTTCCTGCATGGTACCTCCTTGTCCTGCCCTGTGTCAAACCACTTGATCTCAATGCTTTCAAGCCCTCTTCTCCTTTCGGTTCCTCAGATGTGTCTTGCTGTGTCTCTCCTCCAAGTCTTTCCGTACACAGTCTCTCTTTGGTTGGCTAATTGCTACCTACCCTCAGGCCTTGGCCTAAATGCTACTTTCCCTGGGAAGGCTCACCCGACCCTTACAATCTGGAGGTGAGTTAGACATCATTCTCTGGGAGGTAATTACATATTAGTTAGCTAACCTATTAACAGGATTAATTTTTTGAGGCAATATTATATGGTGGGTTAATCTACAGATTCCAGACTCAGACTGTTTGGGTTCACAACCGGCCCCACCTCTTACCAGCTGGTAAGTTACTCAACCCTATGTGTCTTAGTTTTCTCATACATCAAGTGGAGCTAATAGTACCCTCGTTATACATCAGTGGGGACTATGAGGATACATGGGCTAATATATGAGAAACACAGAATGCCTCATACACAGTAATGGTTGTTGTTGGTGTTGTTGCTAGAAAGGCGGCCTAGTAGGAAAAGGATAGAACACTCAGGTCCCACTGCTGGATCATCAAAAAAGTATCCATTTGAGCCTCAACGTCCGCCATGTTTCTCTGGGCCTCCATCTCCTTCCATTGAAAGGAGATCATAAACTCTGTTCTGTCATCTCTATTCATTTATTCAATAAAGTCTTACTGAGCACCCACTCTTTTATCACTATGAAAGTTCTCTCTCTATTACTGGGGACACTTTTTGTTTTGAAGTGTACTTTTTTTTAAGATTTTATTTATTTATTTGACAGAGAGAGGCACAGCGAGAGAGGGAACACAAGCAGGGGGAGTGGGAGAGGGAGAAGCAGGCTTCCCGCTGAGCAGGGAGCCCGATGCGGGGCTCGAACCCAGGACCCTGGGATCATGACCTGAGCCGAAGGCAGACGCTTAACGACTGAGCCACCCTGGCATCCCTCATCATTGTTTTTTGCATGATGTTTCTTTTTCTATCCTTTTACTTTTAACCTGTTTGTATCTTTGAACCTAAAGTTTGTCTGCTGTAGACCGCATATAATTGGATCCTGTTTTTGTTTTTTTTTGTTTTTGTTTTTTTAGTCCAGTCTGACAATCTCTGCCTCTTGTTGGATGTTTGGGCTTGTTTTTTTAAACACTGGAGATATTAGAGTAGATCTGAGTGCTGAGAAAGAGGCCCAGCAGAAGGAAAGGTAGGAGGTGTAGAAAAGAACAATGAATATTAATGCAGTGGGTCGTTGAGAAGGTAAGCAAGGAGAAAATCCATAGCTCACATGAAAGCAGTTGTCTCCTTTCAAGGAGGGATGTTTCCTCTCTAACAACAGAAGGGAAATAGGAGAACATTTTGGTGGTGGGAAACTCAAGAGCATTGACTTCTGGTGATTTCTGTATTCTCTTGTTATAGGAATCAAAAAAGGTAATCTGGACAAAAATACTTCAAAAGCATTAAAGAAATGCAAAGCAATGTCTTCACTTCTTCAGCCCATTATCACCTGGCATAGAGTGGAGCTTTGCCTAAGTGAGACTCCAGGACAGCTGGACTTTGATGGGGCTGGACTCTGGGAGTCAGAGGCAGGAAGGGAGGTCTGCGGCATTTAGCTTGGCCTGGCTTGTGCTTTGGACCAAAGCCAGGGCTGAGAGGGCCATGGGGAGAAGAGGCTCCTGCAGATTTGTGTCTAATTCCTTTTCATATGGGCCCAGCCCTGCTGGCAGTACTCACTAGCTCTGCAAAAGGAAGATTCTGGATTTGCCCAGTCATTGCACAACATCCTGTCACGTCCACAACCAGATATTGCTGATCACCCTGGGTAGAGTGACCCGTGGTGACGAGCACTTGGAACAGACGAGCTAGTAGGCAAGCCTCAACGGGGCTGCACCGTCTCCTCATCCTGCCTGAACTGTGCAATCCCGTGTAATCCTCACAGGCCTGAGGGGCTTCCCACTCACTCACAGTCCAGCCCACACTCTGATTCACACTGTTGGCCGGTGGGGAGACAGGAGTCTGCGCGGAGCAGCTGAACGGGGAGGAAGTGCTCTGGTTTAACGGGTCTGCATGGCAAGTGTTCTTTTCCCTCTTATCTATTTAAAGATTTTTTTTTGACAAAACACATGTTCGTTGTTGAAAAGGTGAAATATGCAGATAAAAAATATATCTCCCCCAATTCCCAGCCAAAGGTAAAAACCTGAATATTTTGGTATATGTTTTGGCATATGTCCCCTCTGGGGACATAAAATGTATATAATATATATAAAATATATATAATAAAATGTGAATGTATGTATAAATATATAAATAATAAAATATATGTAATTAAAATGTGAATGCATATATACATAATTTTTTAATGAAATAATGTTTTTGTGAACACAAAGGCAGGAGGGGGAAATGGAGTTCAAGTGCTCTAAGATTCTTGCGTTTTCTGGGAAGTGTTAAATACTCTATATGACAGTGTATTTTATATTAACCGTAATAAGTCAAGAATGCACACTGAAACACCTAGGCTAACCACTAAAGGAATGATACAAGCATATATAACTAGCAAGCTAATATAAATGGAAAATGAAGTAATAAAAAACAAAGAGAGGAGATAAAAAAACTAAAAACAAATATGGCAAATAGAAAACAATAGCATGGTAGATTTAAACTTGAACAGAGCAGTAACTATACTAAACGAAAATAGATTAACTATTCTAATTAATACTCAAAAATTGCCAGATTGGATAAAAAGAAAAACAAAGTCCAACCTTATGTTGCTGAACACTGAGAGGGTAGAAGGAAATGGACTGGAGAAGATATACCATGAAAGCTAACCAAAAGAAATCTAGTGCTATTAAAGAGGGAGACTTCCCATAATGATAGTGTGGAGAGGACAGCAATTCCCACCCCCGCAACAAAAAGAGGAATTCTAAAACTGGACAAAAATTATCAAAAACAACAATTTCTGGGTACTAGGAATTGACCAAAGGCAGAGCAATTGACAAGTATTTATGCTTAAAATATTACTAGAGCTTCAGATGAGAATGGTAGAAGTCTATGGTCTTCTTGCCTCTGGCTACTCATATCCAGCACACCTCCGGTTCCACAGGGGAGAAATGCAGCTCTATCACCCTGGATCTGGCCAAGAAAATCAGCAACTTTGATGCCAGAAGAGGGTGAGTTTGATTGAGGAGGCAGTAGGGGCAAAAACCCACGCTTTCCCAGCTAAAAGCGATGGGATTAGCTGGGAATGGACCGAGAAAACCCACAGCTCTGCTGTCCTGGTTCAGAACATAGGAACAAAAAAGATGGCAAAAGCAGAAAACAGATACTAGAATAGTGGCATTAACTCCAAACATATCAATAATTACATTAAATATTAATGGACTAAACATAATGTAGATCAGCTCCCTGCAAGGTAATATAAGGTGGACAGATTTAGAGCTTTGGAGTGAGCCAAGCCCATGTTTGGACCCCAGCTCGATCACTTACATTTCCTCAAATGTAAAATGGAAATAATATTTGTACTTTCTTCATAGGGTTAAATTATCTGTGTAATAGCTTACTTTAGTGCCTAGTATCTAGTAAGTACTCAATAAATATCAATCACTTCTCTTAAAATTTAATATAACAAAGATGAGCAGTGATCAGTTTCTCTAGGTCATTTTAACCTAGGAGCACTGGGTTCATCTAGAATGGGGCTGAGCAGGGAGCCTGATGTGGGACTTGATCCCAGGACCCTGGGATCATGACCTCAGCCGAAGGCAGCCGCTTAACCAACTGAGCCACCCAGGCACCCTGTGTATTAGCTTTAGAACTCTCACTTGTATGTTCTCATTTAATTATTACCATATTGCACCATTTTGTAGGTAAGAAAACTGAGGTTCAAAGAGATTGGTCACTTGCCAAACAGCAGGCAGTGGAAGGGTATTCTGACATCCCATCTAGTGCTGCAGATCATATCACTTCATACACATCTGTTCCCTGATGTTTCTCATTTTACTGAAAGAGAATCACTTTTACTAAGTGAAAAAGACAGTCCAAACTCTGATTTTAGTTAAGTTAACAAAGAGTCTGGAAGCTCTTGGAGATAGAGGCCTGGTAGCATTCTAAAAGTAGGGGTTGAGTACTTAAACCCTAGTTAAGTACTTAGAACTATTAGCTTTTGGCTTACAATGCTATAAAAATTTGTAAAAGCAGGAAGCATGTAATGCAAACCTATTAACATAGCACAGCAAACACCACCTGAACAGATCTCCCTCGTCCAGAGAAAATCCCTGGTGTGTTTCTAGCACTCAGCAAATTCAGCCGATAATTCTGAAGGTCAATAAAGTGCCAAGCTCTGTGTTAAGCATGGGGGGAGAAGAGCGGCCTAAAGATGACAGGACCCTGAATATGCCTTCAGAGAACTACAGTCTAGTAGGGGAGCTAGATACATATACACACATACAAACATCCACCTCAAAGAGAAAACAAGGAGCTTCCCATGGCGGAAGGGACTGCTGGGGACAAGGATACCTACAGGTTGGGGCTCAAAAGAAGAGAGGGCAACACTAGCCCCCTTTTAGTAGCTACAGGGAAACAAAGGGAAGGACAGCTATCGGTCTCTGGCTTTAACTAGTCTCTCCTCTGCCATTTCTCTGTTCTCTTCTGACCGCTGAATCTGGCCTTGTTAAAACTGTAGGAATTGGTTGTCTATATTTGTATATCTATCCATTTATTCATTCTATTCACTTCTTCATTTGCCCATTCATCCCTACTTCCATCCTTCCAACCATCTATTTATTGATCTATTCATTCATTCACTCATTGGTCCATTCACTTACTCAAGGACTCATCAATCTATTCACTCATTTATTCATTCATCCATCAAGACAACATTCATCGAGTACCTTCTTACCTCCACACATCAGGCCCAGTGCAGGCTGTGTGTGGGCAAGAATGACTTCTCTCTTATATTCACCATTGAATCCTCACTACCTGGAAAGATGATTAGGGGGTTACTAAGATGAGAATGAAGAGTCCCACAGCATTTGAAGATGCCTGGTGTGTCATGAAAGGGTATGGTTTACCTATACCCATAGGAGGAGTTCCTACTGGCTGGAGCACAGGGTTTCTAGGGGTCAGGAGGCTCAAGGAAGAAGACAGGCAAAGAGGCTGCCCTGTATGGATGTCAGGCCAAGGAGTTTGGTTTGATCCTGTGGGCACCAGGCAATCCACCTGGCTTTCATTAGGGGAATGAGATGTTCAATGTTTTTTTAGGAAGATAATTAACGAGAGATGGAAAACCAAAGGCCAGGAGGCCAGCAAGTAGGCTTAGGCTGAGGTCATGTTGATGGAGATGAAGAGGCAGTATTTGAGCATGTTTCCAAGGGACATTTGACAAGTCATATCTCTAAATCCCATCTAAGAAAACCCCGAGCTTTGAGGAGAAAACACCTTTATTTTGTGTTCTCCTTTCTCGAAGCACATTAAAGGCGTTTTCCAATCCAGAATGTTAATTATTGCATGGGCCCTCAAATGGCGGCGACCAGAGCTACTCCCCTGGGCCACAGTGCAGGCTGGTCTGCAGCTCTGAGTGTAATGAAGCCTTGGCCTTAAAGAGATTTTTTTCTTTCAGCTCATTCCTGATAGAATCTTTGAGATGCTCTCATTTTACAAATGAGAGCTACAAAGAGAGGCCCACCTCGGTTAAGTACTTTCTCAAGGTCACACAGAACTCCTACCGAGAGCAACTCAAGTCTTTCCACCGTTATCATCAAACGAATATTGACAATTGTTTATACACTAAGACTACGGCTTTGGTACAGATTACAGATAAGTTACACAAAGAAAGTAATTGCTGTGTTTGAGCCATTTTTCCATAAGATTCCTTTTATGGAGCTTTAAAATATATTTAATGATTACAAACTCAATATATAGATTCAACAAATGGGCTATGTTGTCAGAGTCTCAAGAAGGGGGGAAATCTGAAGTCCTTCCTGGTGTGGCCCCTTTCTACTCTTGGGAACTTGGAACACAATTCAGCATAACTCTGAGCAATTCCGTGCAATGATTCTGTGTAACTCAAGGATCTCTTGTAGCTCCCTCCTCGCTGGCTTTCCCTCTCCCGGGATAGTTCCCTGGTTGTCAGCCCTGATCCCACTCCTGGCTCACCACTTTGGCCTCATTTCTCCATTCTGCATATTTGCCTCCTACTGCCCCTCCCCAGGCTTCACACCAGCCGTGGACCCAAGGTCACCAACTGGCCAACTAATGATCTGATAAGGCCTACAACACGGTGCATGGCTTACACCATATTTTAAATATTTGAATTGGTTCTCAACAACTACAAATTATAAAACTTCACATTAAAAAAAAAATCTAGATTTCTGGCTTTTCTTTAAAAAGTGGGAGATATGGGGGCCCCTGGGTGGCTCAGTCGGTTAAGCGTCCAACTCTTGATTTCTGTTCAGGTCGTGATCTCAGGGTCATGAGATGGAGCCCCATATTGGGCTCCATGATGAGCATGGGGCCTGCTGAAGATGTCTCTCTCCCTCTCCCTCGGCCCCTCCCCACCGCATTCTCTTTCTCTTTAAAAAAAAAAAGGGGGGGGGGGAGTGGAAGATCTGGCAAGATAGGGCCTGCCTTCCCACACATAATCAGCCAGAGCTGACAAACATGTGCTGTCCAGTTTGCCACAGTGCTTACCTTCTGCTGACCTCACTCATTTATGGAACTTGACTGACCCCAAAGGCATTTGAGTTCACGATCCTCACAGTAGATAACCCTTGGGATACGTAATGGAGCATCTACCATCTCAAGTATTTTCAAAGGACCCGGGAGGTCCACACCGTGTAGCATTTTGTGATTTAACTGAGACCCGAATGGATTTGACTCAGGTATGGACATACAAATCGAAAAACGTAAGAACTTCTAGATAGCACAATGACTTTTAAACTTAATTTTCTTAATTTCAATTTTGTACTCAGGATCATTCTCTGCTAGGTGTCAATGCCATATTTTTTCTTTACTTTTAAAAATAAATTTTTTATGAAAGTAATGTTTATAATAAACCATATCTGAAAATGCAGGTAGGACAGTAGAAAATAAAAATCAGAATCCCTTTATCCAGAGATAAACTCTGTTAATTTTATGTACATCCTTTCAATCTTGTTCTATGTGTTTAGACACATAGAAAAGTGGGATTATATTGCCGCAATTATTTTATAATCTTTTTCTTTTTTCTTTTATTTTTTAAGACTTTATATTTAATTTTTTAAAGATTTTATTTATTTATTTAAAAAAGAGAGAGAGCATGAGCAGGGAGAGGGGCAGAGGGAGAAGCAGACTCCCCACTGAGCAGGGAGCCCGATGCAGGGCTCGATCCCAGGACCCCAGGATCATGACCCTACCCAAAGGCAGACACCCAACTGACTGAGCCACCCTGGCTCTCCACTCTCTCCCCTACTGTGGGCTCCTTAAGAGAAGGAGGCGTATCTTTTATCCTAAATGCCTACCCAAATGAGATCCCATCCTGGATTTTCAACAGGTGTTTGCTAAATGAATAAAGGAGTGACTGACACAGGGCTCCCAACACTGTTTCCATGATTTCTTTCCAGAACTAGGTGTTTCCTAGAGACCTACACTGCTCGGTTCATGGCCATGCCTAGCCTGGATTGTGCAAGGGGGTGGCTTCACTGGTCTGGCCACTCTCAGCTCGACCCCCTGCCAGGCCATGGAGAAGGCAGCCTGAGGTGGAGGGACAGACAGTGCCTCTCAGGACCTCAGGGTAAGCCCAGGCAGGCATGTTTCTGGAACCATCCTTCCTGCTGAGACTTTTCAGTGCAGGGACTCCAGGGAGCTGGTCTAACCATGTAGGCAAATCTTGTTTCTAAGGCAATCTGCTGAATGAGAAGGATGAGTAAAGGCTTTATGAACTGTAAAAGGCTGCAGGAACACGGGGGATTACCATTCGGTATTACTACTAATCTCGTGGAAAGACAGTTCCAATAGGGACCTTAGTAATGACATCATCTGTCCCCTGCCTCTGTTTCCCAGATGAGGACAAGGAAGCCCAAAGAGGGGAAGGGACTGGGCCAAAATCATGCAGTGGGCAAGAAGATTTGCAGAAGCCCTCGGGGAGGAAGGTAGAAGAGCTTGCCAGTGGATGGATAAAAGCTTTACTGAGCACTAAAAAGTCTTAGCTGAGAGCCCTGCTTGAGCTGACAAACTAGATGTGAAGATAGGATATAAACCATGGGCCGCTGACCACAGCAGACGCTGCTGGGGGTGCTGGGGTAGGTGGCGTTGCCCTTGTTGGCAAGGAGAGGACAGGATGGTGACAAGTAGATGAGAAGGGAGGTCTTGACCACCGGGCAGAGGGCTTTGGAGTTTATCTGGCAAAGTGACATGCACTCGGGCACAGCGTCCCCTGGAGCACTCACCGTGACAGAGCAATGGACAGGAAAGCACGTGAGGAAGATCGCATGGAGCATCCCGTGTCTTCTTTGCCAGGGTCCTGTT
The DNA here is from genome assembly GCF_029215605.1 of Mirounga angustirostris. Taxonomy (NCBI): domain Eukaryota; kingdom Metazoa; phylum Chordata; class Mammalia; order Carnivora; family Phocidae; genus Mirounga; species Mirounga angustirostris. The sequence goes on along the minus strand of NW_026991712.1, from coordinate 15,894,555 downwards.
TGGCACCCCTGCATCCCTGCTGGTGACTCCCTGAGGTCTGCTCCCAGCAAAGCAAACCATCCTGGAAGAACACTGCCAGGGGCTTGCTGAAGCGTCAACAGAAATCACCTGGTGAACCAGAAAAGCGGCCTGGGCAACAGCCCGATCCAGAGCAGGTGTGGGCCTCAGTGTCCTCATCTGTACAATGGGCAGCTCCTTCCAGCTCATGCAGATTCGGAGGGCTGCGATTCTGAAAAGTCACAGCGGCACTGGTCGCCACTTCCCACTCTGCCCCTCTCCCACCCTCAGCGCTCTCCCTCTGTCCCGCAGCCCCCTGCCTCCGACAGGCTCCTTCCTCCTCTCTGCCTGAGTCCTGCTGGCCCCAGCTGTCCTTCATCAAAGGGCAAGATTTACCCCACCCTCTCTGCCACTCACAAAGCCCCCACTGGAGAAAACAGAGCCCCGCCTGGAGGGCTAATAAAAGCTTTATTGCCTCTTCGAAGTTACCTATTCAAGGTTTAGGTCTTTCTATAGACATGGCTTACGGCCAGGAGGTGACTCTCCCGGTGGGAACACTGGGGAGGAGCTAGGTAGGACAGGCTGACCCATAATGTGCCCCACATCTGCTTCTGTATCGCTGCCTTGATTCCAATATAAAGGACGACACAGAAACGGAGGAGGGACTCATTTTTATAGAGCTTAGAGGGCTCTCCAAGGCATTATTATCTAATTGGGTTCTCAACAGCTCTGCGAGGCAGGTCTGGCAGCGCTGAGCAGCTGGGCCAGGGGGACCGGTCCTAGGTGAGGGTGCCAGCGACCCAGACAGACCGCTGGGCTGGGCTCACTCGCTGTCCATGTCCGGCAAGTGGCTCAACCTCTCTGATCCCCAGTTATCTCATCTGTGAAATGAGAGTGATGATGTTAATAATAGCCCACCCTCCACAGGGTTATTGTATTCAGTATATGTGATGTATATTCTAAGGGCCAGGAAAGTGGTAAATATTACCACTTTTATTCTCCTTGCCCGTGTGAGCGTCCCAGTGGTCCTGCTGGCTGGGTGCCGGGTGAGAAGGCTGTAGACACACCCTCTGTGTCTGCTCATTCCCTCCCCTCCTCCCCCCAGCATTGCTTCCCTTACCCCTGGGGGCAGGTTGTGTGCCCAGGAGCCCTGCTGGACTCATAGATTGAACCAGGGGCAGCTATGTGACCCAGGCTGGTCCAATCAGATCCTATCTGGGAACGTGGTATTTTCTGGAAAAGCTATTCTTATAAGCCCTGGTAGGTTCTGATATCAAGGAGTCGGGAAACGCAAGGCAGACCTGGGTACAGAAAAGCAGAGAGAGGAAAATAAAGCAAGCGCAGGGAGGGACATAGATAGGACATCATGTGACAAGGAGGGAGAGGCGGAGAGGGAGGCCCGGGATGCGGAAGATCGCTACCCGGGTCCTGCCCTTCCCGGTGCCTAAGAGGATCTGAGGGTGGTGGGTAAGGGGGTGGACTCTAGGGCCAGGAGTCTTTGGCTTGAACCCACCTCCTTTCTCTTTATTAATTACATACTCTTGGACAAATAACCTAACCCCTCTGTGCCTAGTTTCCTTGTCTGCACAAGGATTCGACGCAACAAAATCTGACCTAGTTACCACGTCTGTGGTTCTATGACACGCTTCAGAGGGAGTGGCCTGGGGTTATACGCGTTATCACTGCAATCCCACCTCTCCCTTCCATGAGATCTGGGATTGGGTGTAGCTATTTGTCTCCTCGAAACCTCACTTCATCTGTAAAATGAAAAGAGTACCAAGTACACTGTTGTGACGGTCCAGTGAGTGGTGTGCCTGTAACTGCTTAACCACCAACTGATTGGTAGTGTTTGCTGATTTCCACGATGCAAATACACCCCCAACAGCTGATTTCCAAGGTACCGATGTAACATATTTGAATGAGGAATTGGCAGAGATGGGCACCACTATGTAATATTTCCGCTGTACAGATACAATAGACATGATTTGAACCTAAATAATAGTTAAATGTAGTAAAATAATTAGGCATGGGTGAATGTTGAGTTTTTATCAGAGCTGTTTTTAATGTAATTTCTTTAATTGGGAATTCACATAATGTAATTTTTAGTAATTGCTGTGTTTAGTAACCAGCCTGCAAAATTCTTGGAAATTTAACCACTGGCTCTCAGGAGCCAGAACGAGTTGGCTCGACATGCTGTGGATGAGCTAAAGCTCACAGCAGGCACAGGACGAAACCAGCACACGGAAGGGCTCAATCAACGGTAACCTGTGATTCTTGTCATTTATTTTTATTACGCAATTTATGACCGTAGGGGGAAAATCGGGAGAAAATAAACCACATTTTAAAAGTGCTTTTTATGAATTTAGTGTCGCTTTGTTTAACTGAGCGACACAGACTTGAGGTTTATGCAACGTGATTTACTCATAAAATGACTGTGCTTGGCATAAAGTCAAAACCGAGGCCAGAAAAAGAACTGAAAAATATTAGGTTAAAAAGTTTGTGAAACTTTGGATTTATTGTGGTGTCGCCTGTGGTAGCGGGACGCTGGAGGTAGTTCCTCACCAGGGACTGAGAAGTGAGGGGGGGAGGCTGCGGAAACCGTGCAGCCCTGTGAGGGGGAGGCAGCACCCAGGCGCATGCACCGTCCGGCGATACACGAAGTAAATAATGGGATGAAGTCTATTCACTGCACACGTACGTATACACAAATGTGCACGCCAAGGAACAGTCTCCGTTTTACAAGGTACGTATTTGGAAAGGAAAAAGATGGGCATACACAGAGGCACCATTGGAGAATTAATAGAAGTACTACAGACGAGGTCCAGAAAGTTTGCCTTACGATTTTTTGACTTGATGGTGGTGTGAAAGCGAAACGCATTCAGTAGAAAGTATACTTCAAATTGTGAATTTGGATCTTTTCCCCCGGATAGTGGCCCATCTGCTCTCGTGGTGCTGGGTGTAGGCATTGGCCACAGCTCCCAGTCCGCCAGCGATCACACAGTCAACAACAGGTACATCAGCTGCCATTCTGCACTATATAGCCATTCTGTTTGTCACTTTCAGTACAGTATTCAATAAATTACATGAGATATTCAACCCTTTATTATAAATAGGCTTCGTGTTAGATGACTTTGCTCAACGGTAGGCTAATGTAAATGTTCTGTGCATGTTTAAAGTAGACTGATGAATTATTAACTCTACATCTGAAACTAATGATGTACTATATGTTGGCTAATGGAATTTAAATTTTAAAAAGGGGGAAAATGTAGACTAAGCTAAGCTATGACTTTGGGTAGGTTAGATGTATTACATGCATTTTCGACGTGTGGTTGTTTCAACTTACAGTGGGTTTACTGGGACATAAGCCCATAAGTCGAGGAAGAGCTGTATTTGCAAAGAGGTGGGCAGGGTTAGGAAAACCACCAGTGATGGTGAAGTGGGCCAGAGGAGGAACAACCATGTGACCTGACGTGCTCTAGGCCCAAAGGGGCTGAATTGATTGAGAGAGTGTCTAGAGAAGGCCACCTCACAGGGCCCTGGGGATGTAGCCAACACCTGCCTCAGCAGAGCACCTTGCTATGCCACCTTCTGGGTCTCCTGACAGTGATTCCCGTGGGCCCAACCCCATCAGAAATCAGAGGGCAAGCAAACCATTGACGTCCACCCTACAGATGAGCCTCCAGGGACCCAGAGCTGGACTGAGGGAAATGGAGAGTAGATCTGGAGGGGCAAACGGAAGGGGTGCATCACAATATTCTAGGATACACATTGCACATAGTAGGATGGATGTCAATGGGGGAAAGGGAAAGAAAGTAAGGACTTGGAGTGTAGAGGACCATACTAAAACAAGTTCTTTGCTCTGATGGTGAGTGTAATCATGTCTTCTTGAATGGAAGAGCGTAATTAACCCTCAGCACCTGAGCTCTCAAAGAGAAGGCAAGTCTGACAGTTGCTGGAAAAGCAGCAAGCACACTAAAGAAGTCTTTGGAAAACAGCCTTTCCCCTTGCGCTCCAACCCCCATGTGAAGTCAGGGCTGGAGAGAAAATTGACTCTGAAAGAATGGGTTGGTCACAGGAAGGGGCCTCGGGCGAGGACTGCGTGATGGAAGACAAAAGCAGAAATGTGTGTGTGGGCAGTAGAATGGGTCTCAGGGGTAGTTGTAAAAATCTGTGTTTATCAGTAAAGCGGAAGAGAAGCTATGTGGACAATTAGGAAGGGATGATATTTTTCCTATGAAAAGAGAATGTACATACTTGCAAAGAAAAATGTCTGGCAGGCAATACACCAAAATATGAATGGTGGGTGTCTTTGGGTGTTGTATTATGAGTAGTTTTTATTTGTTTGATTTGCTTTTGTGTATTTTGTAATTTTCATAAAATAAACATGAGTTATGTAATGAGGAAGGAGTTAAGTTAAAAAAGGTAATAACGTCTTTGAATAACATTAACAGCTAAGAAGTGGGATTGATGACATATGTGAGAATTATGCCACACTTCTTTACTTCCTCACCTGCTCCTCCCTCCTCTGCCTCCAGGCTCTGTACACAACTTACACATGAATGAATTGATCGTGTCATTTGCAATATAGAAAATCTGGAGAGGCCCTGGCTCGGCTGGAAACAAGAGGGTTCTCAAGAGATTAAACTGTAACCACTGGGGCGCCTGGGTGGCTCAGTCGGTTAAGTGTCTGCCTTCAGCTCAGGTCATTGTCACAGGGTCCTGGGATCGAGCCCCGCATCCGGCTCCGTGTTCTGCGGTAAGCCTGCTTCTCCCTCTCCCATTTCCCCTGTTTGTGTTCCCTCTCTCACTATGTCTCTCTCTGTCAAATAAATAAATAAAATCTTAAAAAAAATAAATTGTAACCACTGCTTGGGAACATTCTCTACCTGCCACCAAGAGGCCAAGTGGGGATCAAAAAGTAATCCTTCTCGGAATTTGCGGTTTATGTTAGTTTCCCAGGGCAGCCATAACAAATTAGCATAGACTAGGAGACTTAAGACAACAAGAATTTATTGTTTTACAGGTTGAGATGCAAGAAGTCAGAAATCAAGGTGTTGGCAAGGTTGGTTCCTTCTGGGGGCTGTGAGGGAGAATCTGTTCCGTGTTTTCTCCCAGCTTCCGGTGGTTGCCGATGGTGGTCCTTGGCATTCCTTGGCTTGTAGCTGCATCCCTCCAATCTCTCTGCCTCCACATAGACTTCTCAAGGTGTCTCTGTGTCACCAAGCTTCTATTTCCTTATAAGGACACCAGTCAGTGGATTTGGGGACCCTCCCCAATTCAGTATGACTTCACTTAACTCGATCACAGCTGTAAAGACCCTATTTCCAAATAAGGTCATATTCACGGGTAATGGGGGTTAGGACTCTGACATATCTTTTTAGTGGGGACACGATTCAACCCAACCCACCACAGTACCATTTGCCAAAACTTTTTTGCCTTAGAAAAAATTCAAGCACCAGAATTTTCCTGGTGAAATAATCATGAATATTTATTTATTTATTTTAAAGATTTTATTTATTTATTTGACAGAGAGAGACACAGCGAGAGAGGGAACACAAGCAGGGGGAGAGGGAGAAGCAGGCTTCCCGCAGAGCATGGAGCCCGATGTGGGGCTCAATCCCAGGACCCTGGGATCATGAGCCGAAGTTAGATGCTTAAAGACCGAGCCACTCAGGCGCCCCAATCACGGATATTTAAAACTTCTTTTTGGGGGCACCTGGGTGGCTCAGTCAGTTAAGCATCTGCCTTTGGCTCAGGTTGTGGTCCTGGAGTCCTGGGATCGAGGCTTGCTTTGGGCTCCCTGCTTGGCAGGGAGTCTGCTTCTCCCTCTGTCCCCTCCCTCACCATTCCTTCTCTCTCTTGCTCACACACTCTCTCTCTCAAATAAATAATAAATAAAGTTATTATTAAATAATAAATTTAAGAAAAAAACAAAAAAACCCTTCTTTTTGGAGTATAATCTAATACAAGGAAGTGCAAAATCATGTTTGGCTCCACAAATCGTCACAGGGAGACACACCCATATGCTGTCATAGACCAAAAAGCAGAACATGACCTTTCCTGCAGAAGTTTCCCTCTTGTCCCCTCCCTTGATCCTCCCCTCCAACACCATAGATGCGGTTTTCCATTTCTGAAGTTACGAAACATGAAATAATGCAGTCTATTCTTTTGTGTCTTGATTCTTTCACCCAACATTGTGTCTGTGAGATTCATCCACGTTGTGTGTAGCAATAATATGTTCAATTCTAATCACTCTGTAGATTCCATTGTATGATTATTCCACAATTAACTCTACTGTGGGTGGATACTGGGTTGTTTCTGTTTTGGTTTTCACTACTATCAACAGTGCTGTGTTAATATTCTCATATGTGTCTTTTGGTAGACAGACACACATGGCTCTGTTGAGTACATGCCAGGAGTAGAACTACTGAGTCACAGGAAATGTCTGCTAAGTGAAGTGGATACTGCCAAAGACTTTCAAAGTCATATCACTTTACACTTTCTCCAGCAGCATAGGACTGTTCCAGTTGCTCTGTATTGTCACCAACACTTGGTATTGTCTTTTTAATTTTAACCATTCTAGTGGATGTGGATATCTTTAAAAATAAGATATTTCATGCAGCATTGTTCATAAGAACAGACAAAACAAAACAAAAACTGGAAAAGATTGAATGACTTGAAAAGATGCTTTTGATATATTAAGTTAAAATCAAGTTATAAAATTCTACAAACCCATTTTAAAAGAGAGAGAGAGAGGGAAGAGAGAGATGGAAAAAAATCTATAATCTCTCTCTTCCTCGCCTTCTGTCTATATATGCCCTTAATGTGTCTGATTCCTCTGCCTGCAATTCTCCCCCCCCACCCCGAACTCTTTCCATGGATGCTCATTCCCGTTCTTCAGGCCTCATTTCATCACCTCTTCCCAGGAAGGCCCTCCCGGATCACCCATTATAAAACAAGCTCCATCTGACCTTCCCCTTAGAACCCAGGTGTTTTCCTTCACAGCAATGAACAAGTTTCTAAGTATATATAATGGTGTGTTGTTTACTTTCTCCATAAACACAGGAATCATGGGTGTCAGACCCTGGCTATGGGGCTCTCCTTATAGCAGGTGTTTGGACCAGACATTCATAGGGACCACATTCTAGTGGGGATGAGAGAGACAAATAATATGATCACAGATGGTAGTAAATCCTTCAAAGGACATAAAATAAATGAGGAGAGGGAGTTGAGACCTGAAAGAATGATAAGCATCCAGGTCTGCCAAGATGTGGGGGAGATTATTTTAAGCAGAGAGAGGAGCAAGTGCAAAGGCCCTGGGTCAGTTTGGCTGGAGGGCAGTGAGGGGGCCGGGGTGAGGGTTGTAGATGATGAGGTCAGAAAGGAAGGTGTGAATGAGATGAAGAGAATCCTGGTGGGCTATGCTGAGGAGGTTGGATTTGGTTCTAAAAATAATGGTAAACCAGTGGAGAGTTTTAAGTGGAAAAGTGACATGATCCAATTTACATCTTTTAAAAGATCCATCTGGCTGCTCTGTGAGTTGTTAGGATGTTAAGAGTAGAGGCATGAGCTAGGAGGCTATTTCATTGGTCTCAGAGAGACACCAATGGCTGGGATCAGGATGGTAGCCGTGGAGATGGAGAAAAGTGAGTGGAATCAAGACATAGTTTGGCAGCTGTACCACCAACACGTGTTGAGAGATTGGGTGTGGTTTACGAGGAAAGAGAGAAATCAAGCGTGACTATTCTGGCCCAAGTTACTGGGTGAATGATGGTGCCACTAATTTGGATGGGCAAGAATGGAGGAACAAGTTTAGGGGAGAAAATCAAAAGTTTTGTTTTGCGTATGCTAATTTTTCAATGAACTTTAAGCTGATGATTACACATCCACGTGGAGGTATAGCTAGAAGCTGAATGGATACGTGGGCCTGCACTCAGGGGGAGGGATCGGGGCTGGAGAGAAGTAGTTGGCTATCAGCATGTGGATAGTATCTATAGCCATGGGACCAGCAGGGAACCTAGGGAGGGAGTGAGGAAGGGCCCACGTAGGGAGCCCGACACTCAGCCCAGGGTTTTTGAACATTCACAAACAATCGGAGGAAAAGCCAAGTCTTAGCAAAGGAGACTGAGAAGGAGCTTGGCTTTCTGTGATGGAAAAACTCAGAGTGTTTGGTATTATGAAAACCCAAGAAGAAAGTGTTAGAGGGAGAGAATAGTCAATTGTGTCCATTGCTTCTGAGAATTTGGGTTCAAGGAGAAGGAAGAGTTCACCCTTGCATTTGGCAAGCTGAGGTCGTCGGGACCTTGGTAAGGGCAGGTTTATTTGGTTGGGGTTGGGGTGGGAATGGAAGCCTGTTGAGAGCTGTTGAAGAAAGACTTGGACTAAGGAGCAAGTGACTTCTTATATGCTTGCATATAATGATGTCTGTCACACTGTGGTTTCCACACCCATCTCCCCTCCTACTCAGGCAGCTCGCTATGCCTTATTCATCTCCACATTCCCAATGTTTAATACAGTATCCCCGATACATAGTAGATACTCACTAAATTGTTGAGATGCTTTTAAAGAAAATCCTCGGTCCAACTCCCAGACCAGCCAGGTGCTGCACAGATGTCTGGGCCCATCATGGAAGCTCTTATTGTTTCATCTACTAAGTGGAAAAATTGAAAAACAGGGTGAACAATGTCAGCCTCCCAGGGTTATTGTGAAGATGGAATAAAATAGCAAATGTGACACCATTGGAAACTGCAGCTCACCATACAAACCTGAGTTGGGTTATTGTGAGCAGATGACAGAGAATCCACCAGACTCCAGCTCTCCGAGGCACCTGGCACATTGTCCCCTGAAATTTTACTTGCAAAATCAATTCAAATTGGCTTCAATACAGACACTTCCTCATGAACTGAAAGTCAGCCAAAAGACACAGAACAAAGAGCCATGGTGATTGTTAGCCTCTCACACAACAGGGCCGTGTTTACCGGAGATGCTGGTTTTAGGATCAACCTTCTCGAAGGAGGTCTTTATGCATCGACTGGGAAAGTGCCACCAGACAGAATCTTAATAGCACCTCCCAGGGAAACAAAATTGAAGGGATTTGCCATTACCCATTAGAACTGGGAATTTACAAATGGATTTTAAGGGCTGAAGTGTGTTCATCTCATTTCCCCTCCCAGGTCTAGCTGGGGGGGGTGGGGGGGTGCACAGATCAGGGGCTGCCCAGGCAGTGCCGGTTTGAGGAAGGCAGCAGTCTCCCCCATTTCACGCTCTGAGTGGGCATCACCTTCAAGATCGTCATTGCCATTATCAAAGCAGCATCAATTTCTGGAACCTAGGTGCTTTCTCTGTGCTCGATGCTTTACACTCATTACCTCGTTTTCTCTTCACCACCACCGCATGACGTCAGGTCAGTGATCATTCCCATTTGACAAAGAAAGGAGAGGCCCAGGAAAGTTAATCTGGACCACATTCCCAATATAAGAAGTGGTGGAGTTGGGATTTAAATTCGAACCTTTACACTCCAAAGCTTGAGCTCATAACCACGTGTCTATACCACCTCTCAGGGGAGGTTGTTTGGGTCCTTCGAGGCTGCAAAGATAGCTGTTGAGCTCACAGCTGACTCTGCCCAGGAAGATGGCGATTCTGAGTCCTCTCCACACATGCATACATATACACACACACCCCTCAACATCTAAGACCCAGATGAAGAGCTGGCTTCTTCTGGTTTACAGCTTGAGTTTGAACATTCTTTCCCGGCCACTGTGCCCAACAGTCCGATTTCCCAAAAGAAGGCCAGGTGGGGGTTTGTTGCCATCCAGTATGGCATATTTGATTGAGTGGAGTATCGCAAGCAATGGAATCATTTGCACAACACTCTTGAGTTCATTTGCTAGGAGGAAGTCTGTGGGTGAAGCTGGCACTTAAAACCTCATGGACTTTCTCCAGTCTAGAATCACAGAACCAAAACTTTCACTGGAGCTGGCATGCCTGTGTTCAAATGTCACCTTTGTCACTGACAGCCAAATGATCCCGGGCATGGGTGACAAACTAAGATAATTGGCTATTTACTAGGTACCAGACCCTGTTCGAAGTGTTTTCCATGAATGTACTTCTGAAATTGCCAATTCGGAGAGATCAGTTTTGTTATTATCATCCCCACTTTGTAAATGGGACAGCCAAGGCACAAAGAGGTGAGGGACTTGCCTCAGGGCATATGGCTAATTGTGAAGTGCAGGAATGAGAATCTGGGCAGAGGCCATGAAGCCAGAGCCTACCCTCTCTGCCACCATACAACCCTGCCTCACTCACCTGTGCCTCTTTGAGCCCTGGTTTGGGCATCTAGCAAATGGAGGGCATCTGTAGGGGTAGTGCAGAGCTGGATTTAGAACCCCATTTGTGAGGATCCCTAGTTTCACCTCAATTTCATTGCCCTTAGTGGAAGTCATCTTCTAGAATATAAATCTGACTGGAGCTGTGGGCCCCAGATCATACCATGTTTGAATAAATTAGTGTTGTCTCTTTAGAGTTGTGTTCTTCTTTCACCAAGGGATGGAGGAGAACACCAGGAGGAGGACACCAGCTCAAGAGGGTGTATCAGTTTCCTTTGTTGTAACAAAACACCATAAACTGGGTGGCTTAAAACACAAGAAAACTATTGTCTCACAGTTCTGGGGCTAGAAGTCCAAAAGTGAGTTATGGGTAGGGCGGTGCTCTCTGTGAAGACTCTGGGGAAGAATCCTTCCTTGCCTCCTGCAGCTTCTGATGGTTGCTGTCACTTCTTGGTGTCCCTGGGCTTTGTGCAGCCTAATTCTAATCTCTGCCTTTGTCTTACATGGCTGTCTTCCCTTTGTGTGTTTGTATCCAAATTTCCCTCTTCTTATAAGGACACCAGTCACTGGATCAGAGTTGACTCTAACGCTTCTTAACTTGAGCACACCTGCAAAGATCCTGTTTCCAAATAAGGTCACATTCTGAGGTTCCAGGTGGACATGAATTCGGGGGGGGGGGACACTATTTGATCCAGAATAGAAGGAAAAGGTGACAGCAGAGTGAGAAGCAGAGACATGGGTGTTGGCAGGAAGGGGAAGGCTGTCAGCTCTGCTTCTGTGCCTGGGCAGCATTCCAGCTCTGTACTCATCTCACCCCTCCGTGTCCATCTTTTCATCTCTAAGATGACAGGGTTGGTCTTTAAGACCACATCCACCTGTAACATTTCTCATTTCCTAGGTGAGCAAGTAAGCCTCCCTGGGAGCCATGAAGCGCCACAGCAGTCTGGAAGACAATGAAGCAACAAATCCCATAATGACAGGTGTCCCATTCTAGATGAGTCTGCGATCAACAAACAGCTCTTCCAACCTCATGCCAGAACTTTCAGCGGCCATGTCTGAGGGGTCCTTGGGTGGGACCTGTTGTTCTTGGTCCAGATGAGACCACGGCTGATGGTGTCCCAGAGACAGCCCAGGAAAGGGCTTCAGAAGGAATAGAATCACAAAGAGATTGAGACTTGGCCTGAGAGGAAGGGTAAGAATGAGCAGTATAAGTGATCTTGGTTAAGGGGGGTATGTGGATATATCTTGAAGATCCCAAATAGGTTAAATCCTGGATCCCTAAAAAGAGGTTTTAGATCTGCAGTGTGTGATGTTGGCATTAGAAGGTTGGCATACATGTGTATTAATATATTAATACACACATATGTGTGTATTAAATGTGAATTCTCTTAGGACCAAACAAAATACATGGAGTGGCTTTGAATTTGTGGCTTCCAACAGTTACATTTATGTGCATGAATGCAAAAAATACCAGACAGAAATATATCCAAATTACACAATTATTAGCATAATTTCAACTGATTAGATTTTTTTCTTTACACCGTTTTTATTTTCTAAGTTTTCTCCATGTATTTCTTTTTATAATCAGAAAGCTATGACCTTCTCTCATATGATTTTTTTAAATCAATTTAGTAACCCTTTTTATCTCCCCATGTAGAAGTTGTGAAAATGGGGATCCAGACAATGACTTGCTTAGGAGTCGCACCTTTGGGAAATAGCAGGGCCAGGAATCCAAACTCCGGGGCGGGGGGGGGCGCTGATTTCCAGGCCAGGTCAGGGTCAGGCTTGGGTATGAAGGTTTGTCTGGGGTTCAGGGATTTGTGTCTGTTTTGGGCATTGGGCTCCCTCCTTCCACCCGCCATGCACGTGTCGGCGGGCCTGGCTGCCTCTGGTCTCAGGCGGTGGGGTGTCTCATCTTCCTTCCCTCCTCTGTGTGAGGACAGTCAGCTATTTGTCCCGGAGCCAAGGACAGCCTATCAAGGGTTCAGACTCATTTTACTTCCTAAGCAGGGAAGAGGCCTTGCTCTGTGGAAACCATCAATTCGAGGGGATGAATTTAGCTGCCACCCCTAGTTGGCAGCGGGAAGGTGGGCAGGGGCCTGTCAGCCAGAGGATGCAGGCCTAGCTCCAAAAGCGCTTTTGTCTGAGGCCGGGCCCCAGGCCAGAGTGACATTCTTTGGGGGAGGCTGCCAGGGCCACCACTGAGTGGGGCACCTGCAGGGCAGGGAGGGAGAGAGAGCGAGCAAGAGGCCCGTCTTTCTTCCAGAGAAGAGAGAGCCTGGAGGGCAGAATCTGCTATTTGGGGGCCCCCGGGGTGCTGAGACCATGCCAGCACGTGCTTGGGGCTTGAGAACTGAAGCCAAGCCCCAGACTCCCACACTGCCCAGAGATGTGAACTCTTGATTTTTGGCTTTTATTATGTTTGAGGAGAATCCCAACAAGAGGAAAGAAATCCACTCCTTTGACTGGTTTCTTATAAAGATCCCGCGATCACAGACCTCTCTAGTGGGAAGAAAGGTCCTATTTTAGGAGTCTTCTGTTGTAACTCCCCCCTTAGGGCACACATTACCTTTTGTCGGGGATGCTATTGGTACCCCGCCCTGGGCCCCTCCACAGGGTCAGGTGCATCCATTCCCCAGTTGCTGTGAGTGTCGGCTGCTGATGCTCACAGCTGCCCCACTCTGTGAAGAATTACCCTCTGTCAGGAACCATCTTATCTGGGAGGCTACCATCCCCCCCATTCCCAGCCCCCTTTGCGGCCAATTACTGACACAAGGGCCTCAAGGAGGCACCGAAGTCTGTGGAGCAGTTCATGCTCCACAGCCCCCCACAGAATTGGGCTGAAGCTAGACTTTTCTCTTGGCTTCTGTCCTCTTTTTGATCCACCAGTAATCGAACCACCTGGCTCTCTGGGGCTGTCATGCCGATCCCACTGGCGTCAAATATTGATACTTTTTTATTATGTCATCCCCTCCATAGTTTCCTAACATGGTAACTCAAATGGAAGTTCGATACAGTTGTCCGGCTTGGAAGGCATGTGTTTCCAAGCGTTGGCTTGACGGGGACACAGGAAGCAAATTCTCACGTTGTGTCACTATCTGTCATCCTGTGATTACTCACCAGGGCCGCTTCCCTTCTCCACCTCCTCTGGACCCACACAACCCATGAAGAGAAAAATGGATGATGACTTGGCGGGGAATAGCCTTTGCCAGTCCCCAGCTAGGCTGGGGACTGGGCATTAGCTGCCACACGTATTTTGAACCTGGATATTCTGCCAGACACAGCCCATTACCCCCCTGGCTGTGACCCATTTAGGTCATTCTTCTGTTTCTTCCTTCATTTATTCATTCAGCATTTATTCATTTTGTGCCAATCCAGTGCCAATCTCCCAGTGATCATGAGGTAGGTGTTGTTACTATCTCCATGGTCACATCGGGGTGATCACCTAACTATCTTGACTGGTGTTGCACAAAGAGAGACTGGATTCAAACCACATGCCTGACTCTCCCAAACCAGTGTTTTTCACCATGATGCCACATCACTCTTACTATCCACCAAAAGATTGTCTATGGATTGTAGTTTTCAACTGTTTGTATCTTCCTTCCCACCAACAATTCTTGTGTGTGTTTGGGGGTGGTGAGGATTAAGGGTGAGGTGAAGAGAGGTATGTGGTAAATAACTTGCCCACAGTCACACAGCTAGGCAGAGCCAGATCTTGGCCCAAGGTCTAGCTGATTGTAAAGAGCCCAAAGCCCATCTGTCTCCTCCACTGCACCATGCTGTACCATTCAGCCTCTGGCTGCAGTCATCCAACCAATTGTTCTTTTTCAAACAGCCACTATATACCAGGCATTGTGTGGAGTACAAATGTCCATCTCCTCTGCCTCAAGGTGGGATAGATTCTGAAGTGTAGTTTTAGGTTCCAGAACTCCCTGGGGATAAGGTGGTAAGTTTAGATGTTTAGAGGAGGATGTTCTAGATTCTGGCGGGAGAAAGAGCCTCTGCCTCAGGCTTCCATGCAAGGTTGAGCATGTTGTCCACTGCACAGCTCTGGCTTGGACCATCCACTCTGTAGCATGTGTGAGCAGCATCCATGCAGCTGTGAATGGCAGCTGTATATCTGCTTTACAGAAAAAGTGTTGAGGAAAGTCAGGAAAAACATTATGCAATCAGCCATCCAACCACCAAAATGGATTTTGAAAGCCTGCCCTAGACGTGATGGGCACCTCTTATCTCTGCTCTCCAAGGGTGTTGAAGTTCACTTATTAGGGGAAACAAAGCAAAGGAAAGGTAACAACACAGAGCAGCATGGGACAGCGGGCAATTTTGCCCCCCACAGGGACAGTTGGTGACACCTGGAGACATTTGTGGTTGTCATAAAGAGGGGGTGGAGGGGTATGCTATCAGCGTCTAATGGGTACACCCCACAATGTATAGGACAGGGCAGAAGAGCAAGAGCATTGGGCCTGGAATTAGAAGTTTGGGGCTGCAGGTCACCTCAGCCCCTGACCAGCCTTCTCAGTTTGGGTTCGAGTCTGGTGGTTTCCATGGCTGTCCATCCTCTGTGCTTCAGGCCCCTGGTTCAAGGCTCATCTTCTTTCCTTGGCATGAATTTCAGGCTGAACTCCAAGGAATAAGATGCTTCAGTTTGACCCCAACGTGCTCATCCTTCTCTGGGCAGCCCTTCCGGATCTGGTTCAGGCCCCTTCTCTGGCTCTGGCCCTACATAGAGTGTTCCTGGAAAATGGGACACTATTTTAAAACCCTAAGGTCTTATTGGTGTCCTGAACTTAAACCATGTCTTCTTGGTTTGGTTGTATGACCCATCTGGGGTGGGGGCGCTTCTGGGGGGAGCCCTGGACAGGTCACATTTCCCTCATGGTCTTGTGAGTGAAAGGAAAATGTCTCAGTTTTTCCCAGAAGTAGACCCCGGGCCAATGATGTGAGTGCAACTGATTCATCAAGGAAATGCTCCCAGGAGAAACAAATAAGGGAGTGGAGGAAGAAGGACAGGAACGAGGAAGAAGGCATGCCAGGGTGTGATTTCAGCCAACGTCCCAGCTTCACTCCAACCCCACAGGGAACTCCGGAGCATAAGCTGCACCTCAGAGTTTGTCCCAGCTCAGATCCAAGGAACTGTGCCTTGTGCCACCACACCCGCCCTTTATAGGAGGGCAATGCTGTGAGGAAATTGCAGGTGTCATTGGTTAGCCTGCAGAAGTGAGGACAGACACAGGCCACCAGCTGGTCCAAGGTACTTGGGGGTTTCTAGATGCGGGCCAATAGATCCATCACAGGCTCAACTCTGTTCATCTTCTCTCTGTTCCAAGAAGTGATCACCAAGAAGTCTTCAAAAAGTAAGAGAGGGAAGAATTTAGTTCACCGATGTTCCTTTTGTCAAATACAAATTGTCGACCTCCAGTCTTCCTTCTAAATTCCAAATTCTGACTGGCCCAGATGGCTTCCTCTTTCATTTCAATACCGGCCTAAACAAGACCCAGTTAAATTGATTTACAGCAGAAACAAACCACAAAAACTTAAGCCAAATAGAAATGATTTTTGCGTAATCTGGGGGTTTTCTGGATATCAACACATCCGCTTCCCTCGAAATCTGGGCAATCGAGTGTTGATTATATAACAGTCCCATCAATGAATCTTTGTTGAATATTCTGAAAGGTACCTCTCACTTCCTCCCCAAAAGGATAGCCTCTCTCCACGTACTACCAACAGCTGATGTAGGATTTGCAAGTTTGAATAATAAAGAAGGCATAGCAGTTTAGGCATGAACAATTTTTACGTTAAGAAACAAAAAAATGCCATATAGGTAGCCCACCAGAATTTAACTTTTAAATGTGGGAGTACAATCTGTAATTGGCTCATCAAACATGAATAAAGTAACACCCCAAAGTGCCAAATTTTATACCAGTGGCTTGCAACCAGGTGCCATTTTGCCCCTTAGGGGACGTTTGGCACCACAGGGACCATTTTTGGTTGTCCTGGGTCAGGGGGAGGAGCCGATGGATATGCTATTGGCATCTAATGAGTCGAAGCCAGCAATGCCGCCGAGCATCCCACCATGCACAGGACAGACTCCACAACAAAGAATGACCCAGCCACAAACGTTAACAGTGCTGAGGGTTGAGACACTCTCATCTAGGTTAGTTTTATTTTCTGTGAATTTTGCACTAACTCTGTATCTAGGCCTATTTTCAATAGCTTTGAACTTTCAAATTCCCAGTGTTTAATGCTTTTGAACATCAATTAAGGGTAGACTGCTGCTCTAGGTGCTCTGGAATTAACTTTTTGCTGTTACTGAATGAGGAAAACAATGAGGCACTCAGCAACGTTGCGTTCCCTCCATCGGAGTTTTCTGAGTTCTGGCGTCAGGGCGTGTGACCAGTGTAGTGACTTTGTGTTTTGATAGCAGTCTGATGAGACAATGATACATGCACTGGGGCTTGGAGCCTGAGCTCATATAGGGTCCTCCTCCTGCCACCTGCCTGGGAGGGATTCTCTGCTGCCAGCTCCTCTACCCACACCCGGTGACTGTTGCTGCCCTTTGCCTGGCAGGGGCTGGAGTGGGCATGGGGAGGGTTGAGTGGGGCATGTGCCCTCCATGCATCAAGTCAGGGGGCAGGGTCCTGGGGCACCCATGAGGGTCTGCAGTGCTTCAGAAGTATCCCCATGCTTGAGGGAATGCAACATTAAATAGCAAATTAAAAAAACACCATGGGTTATGGACTGAATGTTTGTGTCTCCACAAAATTTATATGTTGAAGCCCTAACTCCCAAGGTGATGGTATTTGGAGGTGGGGCCTTTGAGAGAGAACCGGGTTTAGATGAGGTCTCGAGGGTAGGGCCCATGTTGTGATTAGTGACCCCATAAAAGGAAGAGAAATTAGAGCTCTTTCTCTCTCTCCACCTTGTGAGGACACAGCAAGAAGGCCACTGTCTGCAAACCAGGAAGAGGGCTCTCACCAGGAGCCCGATCTGCCAGCACCTTGATCTTGAATTCCTCAGCTTCCAGAACTGTGAGAAAATAAATTTCTGCTGTCTAAGCCCTCCAGTCTAGGGTATTTTGTTATGGCGGCCCAAGCTAAGACAGCATGACAGGTTGAGAGAGAGTAGAAGAAAGAAAAAAACTTACTCCTCCTTTTTTTCTCCTCACACTTTTTTTTGTCATTTTGCACTGGATCCCAAAAATTATGCAGCTGGCTCTGTCTACAACAAATAGCTACTGCTCTTTCTTTGTGAGCAAAACCTTCCTGGTGGAGTTCTGAGGCTTCCCCTTTATTCTGGAGACAGGAAGTCTTCCCACAGCAGGGTACAACCAAATCTTTTTTGGAGGAAACTTCAGACCAGATCACTGATACATCCAACATATCATTGAACTACTTAATACCAAAATTATTAAATAAAAATAAAAAGATAGAGCAATAATAATAGTTTGGATTCTCTTTCACATAGTTGTGTGTAATTAGGAGACTCAATTAGGATCTACTGGGCTTCTAGTTCTTCTTCTTTTATTGCCTTTGGCATCTCTGGACCTGGCCTTGTACGCCTTGGAGAGAAATTTCTTGCGTGGTGCTTGATGGAATGCCTAAGGGACTATACCGAGCTTATGGGAACAGCTGTGTTTGTTCCTGTCAGCTAATTGTGTTTGTATATGGTAGGATGTCATCTTGTATTAGCTTTCATTATAACATTCCTCCTGGTGGTGAGTTTGTGGGGGCTAGAACCAGGGCATCTGCCCTCCTGTGGTCACTGGGGCTACTGATGTTTATCAAGAGTTCCTGATGGTCATTGAGTGGCTACCTTGGTGCAGATCATGGCTCACTGGTGGGTGATAGTGCTGTTGTATTTTATTGATTAAGTTCCTGAGGTGTGGGAAGAGGGTAGGGAATTTATTCCTGGTCATGTGGCCAGCAAACAGCAGAGCAAACACTTGTACTCAATCCCGACTGGCCCCAGAACATGAACTCTAGCCTCTGTTCCTCCAGTCCTGGTGATGCTCCCCGCTGGCCTCCAGAGCTCAGGTGTGAGATCCTTGTCAGGGGCTAAGAGGATTAAGGAACCCCTGGCCCCTCTGTCTCAGGTCCTGTGAGACCACCCAGCTAAGGGATAAAGTAGGGACTGAATCCCCCCTATCTCTGCTTCCCAAGCCTTGGTCTGGCCTTTCTACCCGAAAGTATGGGGGCTTTTTATCAAGTTCATCTGCCCACAAGGGGCATCTTTTCCAAATTCACAGAAAGGCTCTGAACAGACAAGCATCTGTTCAGGGTATAAAGGGGTTGTTGATTGTTTTTTCCGCCTGCTTGACTTCCAGCTGGTTATTGTCCATCCTTGGGTGCTCAGGGCCACCCATACCCAGCAGGACACTCCTACCAAGAGGCCACACCCTTAGCCCTTAAAGCTAAGTAGACCCCGCTGCTTTCTCAAAATGTGGCCCAGGAACCATCTATGTCAGAATAATCTGAGAGGTTGTTAAAAATGCAGATTTCTGGACCTTGTCCAGATTGCCATACTCAGATTCTTGAAGGGTAGGGCTTGGTAATCTGCATTTTAATAAGTACTGCAGGGCAGCAGTTCTCTTCAGGTCATCCTGCTGACTGCCCTGTTCTTGGGGCACCTCCCTTTGGTGAGATGCAGACTCTGGCACACCAAGGCCTTAGCTAGCTGCTCTGAACCCTTGCTCTTGCCTCCTAAACCCTTTGGATCCTGCTAACACCTCTGGAACTTCACGTCCATATCCCTTCTTGCCTCCCCAATGTCTTGGTCACAGAGCGACTCAGCTCACAGTCCCCATCTCTGGGACTCTCAGAGTCCACTTTGGTCCTGAGTGTCTCCCAAGCCCAGGGCATGGGAGACATGGCAGATCATGCCACACTGTTTAGAGCCTTCTGTCCCCTTCTCGGTATGGTTCCTTTGCTATCTTTGGCTCAGGCCTGCCTACGGCCTATGGTTGGGGAAACGGGTAATGCTCTGGGTTTCTGGTTTATAGATTTTAGGAAGTATAGGGAAAACCTCAATTCTCATACGTGAGTCATTCAGAGTAAATGTTAGGGCTGAAAATGTCTTTAAAAAATTTTTTTTTAGCAAATTAAAGCCAACAGTAAAAGGTTGCATGTTCATATTTTAATGCTAAATATGTTATTTGGTAGCATCCACTGAAGCCTCGGGGTTGAGTTGCTCTTCTCTAGGGGAAATGATTTAATTATTATAATAGTCATCATGGTAATAACTAACATACTGTTTTATAGGTTACTTATGTTGTATCTCATTTGATCCTCACAGAATACTAATGGCTAGTAGTTACTCTGTGCCAGGCACTGCTCTATGACTTTTATGGATGTTAATTCCTTACCAACACAGGGAGGTTCATTAATCGGCCCAAAGTCACACAGCTTGTGAGTAGTTTATCTAGGATTGGCATCCAGACAATCTAGCTTCAAAGTCTGGATGTTTAATCATGTAAAGCTATAACTGTATCATATCAACCCAGGAAAGGTAGATTTTAATATTTCTATTTTACATATGAGGGACGTGAATATGGAACAGACAAAGTGACTTGTTTGGATGAATCATTGTCACCTTCTTAAGGTGGTGGTTCAGGATGTTTAGAGCATATCACCTGAGTTTCAGTGGCCATGTTCTTTTTTTTTTTTTTTTTAAGATTTTATTTGTTTATTTGACAGAGAGAGCACAAGCAGGGGGAGCAGCAGAGGGAGAGGGAGAAGTAGGCTCTCCACTGAACAGGGAGCCCGATGTGGGGCTTGAACCTAGGACCCTGAGATCATGACCTGAGACAAAGGCAGATGCTTAACCGACTGAGGCACCCAGGTGCCCCAGTGGCCATGTTATTAAGGCCAGTGGTAAAATGTCTAGGACATTGAAGGGGGCCTGCGGGTGGATCTCGAAATCCTGGTGGTAGCTTCCAAGGTCAAGAAAATCCCATTTCTTGTTGATTTGGCTAGCATTTGTATGCATTTCTGAACATCTTTTGAGAACCAGTTAAGTTCACACTAATGCATATGTTTTTTAAACTAGGTATTGTGCTAGGTGTGGAGGATACTGAGATGAATACGTCATAGTTTTGGCTTCGAGATGCTCATGGTTTCATGGAGGAAGAGAGACAAAGTCAGGTAATGATAAACCATGTTTATATGTTGTGTGGGAACTGTAAAGTGTTTTGTGGGATTATATGTGAGAGAGTGTGAGGAGTCATGAGATGAGGGTGGAGTTGGGTGAACAATAGTAAGGGGAGATTTTCTAGCAAAATGGCATCTAAGGTTTAAAGGGATAGAAGTTTTCCAATCAAAAAGGGGGTAGGCAGGCATTTGCTTCTGTCCATTAGATAATTGTTTGTGATGTACCAATTCTCCTTGCCAAGAATAACTGGGAAGACTAGATATAAATCAAACAAAAATCAAAAACAGTGGCTTGAAAGGATTGGAGCACAACCAAGGTAGGCATGACTTGTGAGACCAAGATGGTAGACAGAGGGAGCTGTAAAGAAGTGAATGATACTCTACACCGGTTTTCCCCTTAAGGCATTTACAATTTATCAGGAAAGAGGATAAGTCAATTAGAAGGTGACTGCTAGAAGTCTAAAAATCTGAGCACAATTTTTGGCAATCTCAAGATACTAGAGGAATTCAAATTCTACCAAAAAGAAAAGGCCCTGGTTAATAGACCAGACTTATAATGACACCACTGAAGACTCTTGTCCTCGGATAAGGGCAACTGGAAATAGACCAGGCCTTACAAAAACAAACGCACCCTCAAATTATCTCAATTTCTGATTGGATTAAGCCAAATTGCCCCCATACTAACTGCATCCAAGAAGAAAAGTAAAACCTCTCTAGAGAAATATAACATCATCAAGATTCTCTATAATTTTTCAAGACAATGCCAAGCCTTTAATAAATAATCACCAGATATTCAAAGCTAGAGAGTATAATGCTAAGCGAAATAAGTCAGCCAGAGAAAGACAAATACTATATGTTTTTGCTCATATGTGGAATTTAAGAATCTCTTAACTCTAGAGAACAAACTGATGGTTGCCAGAGGGGAGGTGGGTGGGGGGATGGGTGAAACAGGCGATGGGGATGAAGGAGTGCACCTGTCGTGATGAGCACCTGGTGATGTATGGAAGTGTTGGATCACTATCTTGTACACTTGAAACTAAAATAACACTGTATGTTAACTGACTGGAATTAAAATAAAAACTTAAAAAATTACCAGATATTCCAGTTAAAGAGAACCAAAAGATAAAAACCCAAAGGAAAAAAATCAGACAATAAAAATAGACCCACGGGGCGCCTGGGTGGCTCAGTCGTTAAGCGTCTGCCTTCGGCTCAGGTCATGATCCCAGGGTCCTGGGATCGAGCCCCGCATCGGGCTCCCTGCTCGGCGGGAAGCCTGCTTCTCCCTCTCTCACTCCCCCTGCTTGTGTTCCCTCTCTTGCTGCATCTCTCTGTCAAATAAATAAATAAAATCTTTAAAAAATAAAAAAATAAAAAAATAAAAATAGACCCACAGATGATCCAGACCTTGAGGTTAACAAACATAATCTTTAAAATAACTATGATTAAGTGATTTATGACAAGGTGAGGAAGTCGATCTATAGGAAAAAATCAAATAGAAAATGTAGAACTGAAAAATCCAACAATTGAAAATTAGAACTTAATAGATAGGTTTAACAGTAGATTTCATATGACAGAAGAGAGCATTTGTAAACCCGAAGAAAGGATGGTAGGAAATATCCAGTGTTAAGCACAGAGGAAAATTATGTAAACAACAGGAAAAAAAAAAACATAATGACATGGTGAAAGGGCTTAAAATGCCAGCAATTTAAGTGCCAAAACAAGGAAGAAAACAGGGTGAAAAAATATTTGAAGATAAGCAGGCCGAATGATTTTTCAGGGCATTAAACTACTTCTAGTAGTCCATTATCCCATTTTGTGAAAGCTGCCAAAAGATATTATTACATCCATTTTACAGATGAAGAAATGGAGTCTCAAAGAGGCTAGGGGTCTTCATTCAGTTATTTAAATGCAGCTATTCATTTACTCAGCAAACTTTTATTGAGTGGAATCATTTGCAAACTTGTTCTTGTTACACAAAGCAATAAAGAGCTTTAGAAATGACAACTCTATGAGTAAATATAAATGAATTCTTATTTTTAATTTTTTTAAAAAAAGGTAATTAACACCAAAAAACTGTAGATTTTATAATATATGTGGAAGCACCAGTATGACACAAGAAAAGAGAGTGAAATGAAAGTATACTCTTATAAGCTCCTTAGATTATACATGAAGTTTTATAACACTACTTAAAGATAGAATGTGTTAAGTCAAAGATAAATAATATAAAACCAAGAGCAGCCACTAAAATATACTCAATAATCCAAAAGAAGTCAGGAAAGAGGGGAAAAAAAAAAAAACAAAGAGCAGATGGGATAAATGGAATATGAATAATAAGATGGTTGATTAAATCCAGCTATGTCAATAATTACATTAAGAGTAGTTGACCTAAACATGCGAATTAAAAGGGAGATGCTCTCAGACATAGTTTTAAAAATTCATCGAAGTGGGCGCCTGGGTGGCTCAGTTGGTTAAGCGACTGCCTTCGGCTCAGGTCATGATCCTGGAGTCCCTGGATCAAGTCCTGCATCGGGCTCCCTGCTCAGCAGGGAGTCTGCTTCTCCCTCTGACCCTCCCCCCTCTCATGTGCTTGCTCTCTCTCATTCTCTCTCTCTCAAATAAATAAAAAGAATCTTTAAAAAAAAAAATTCATCGAAGTGTCTACAATTGTAAAAACCTGACAATCTCAAGTATAGCCAAAAATATGGAGCAACCAGAACTCTCATATATTGCTAGTGGGAGTGTAAACGGTACAACCAATTTGGAAAACTGTTTGGCAATATCTATTAAAGCTAAATATACGTATATAATATAATTCAGTAATTCACTCAGTAGAAATGCATCCATATGTTTACCAAAAAAAATGTAAAAGAATGCTCATAGCAGCACTTTTGTAATAACCAAAACCTGGGAACCACTCAACACTAGACTGGATAAATAAATTTGGTGTGTTTATACAATGGAATATTACATTAGACAATAGGAAAGCACAAGCTACCGCCCTATGCAACAGTGTCGGTGAATCTCAAAATAATATTAAATGAAAGAAATCAGACAAAAAGTCATCTACTGTATGATTTCACTTACATAAAGTTCAAAATCGGGCAAAACCAATCAAAGTGGAATGAAGGGAGAATATTGGCTACCTTTTAGGGTGTGGTGTCAGGAGAGAACAGGAGAGGCTTTTGGGTACTGGTGATATTCAAATCCTTGATTTCTATAGCCGTTACTTGAGTATGTCAGTTCTATAAAAATGCATCAAGCTGTACCACTTTGCTATATTCATGTCTTGTGTCAATAAAAATTTTCCTGTTAAGAAATAGAGACGAATGACATTTTGGGCAAGAGAGATGGCATACGCAAAAGCACGGAGGAATAAATAGTATGGTGTGCAGAAAATCACAGGTAGCTTGATGTTGCTACAGCTGAAAGCATGAGGTAGGTTATAGCAGGGCTCAGGGAAAAGGTTGCAGTGGGCAGGTCATCATGGAAGCTCTTATCTACTCTGCTAAAGAGTGCAGACTGTTTTCTGAGGTCATTGAAACACTGCAAGATTCTAAGGAAGAGGTGCCATACTAATATTTGAAATTTAAAAATATGTAATTACAAAATATTAAAAATATTCCCAGTGTCCATTGCTGAAGAGGGACCCAAATAGATGCATGGAGACTAGTTAAGACGTGCTAGCAAAAATCCAGTTGAGAGCTGAATGAAGATCTGAATCAGGACAGTGGTCGTGGGGCAGTCTCTGTAATATACAGAGAACAGGACTTCAGAACTACTTAGGAGATGATATTGGTAAGACTTTATTGGGTGTGGGAGGTGAGGAAGAGTGGAGTTGAGCGTGATTCGTAAATCCGTAGCACAGATGATCGCATGGCTGGTGGTTTTACTAAGGGAGGCAGAGAAACTTCAGGAGTTCAGGGAAGGGGCAGAAGACTCGTTTCATTTTCCACGGTTTGGACAGGTTTACAGATAAGGCAGCACCCAAGAGGAGGGGGATTCTTTGAGAGTTATTCTGGGGTCCCTTGTTTCCTGGAATTGATGACCGATTTAAATGCCGGGCCTCTGATGTTCTCCACAAGCACTGTTTGGTTTTGTTGCCGTTTCTGGTCCTCACGCACAGTCAACCCACAAAGCCACGGTTGTCAGCAGCAGATCCAGCCGCACCGCTGCCCTGGGGTCTGAAAGACTTCATCTCGCTCCCCGCTGCTGATCCAGACAAAGGCTGTCTTATGCACCGTCTATTTCAGTCATTTTTATGAGTGCTGCGGAATATTTTCAAGCTATCCCTTTTAAGCATTATCTCTTGGCAGTTAAGAAAATAGATCCATTGCCAGCGCTGGAGTTTCTGAAAAGGGGTTTAAAAATAGCTCAGGGCGCTCTTCAGCTGCAGCGATTGGGAAATTGAGCCCTTCGCTTGCACTTTTCGCCGGTTTCCATTTCAACTCTGCAGCTGGAAATCAGTAGCTCTTCCTCTGTCGGGAACGGATGCAGAAGGAGGAGGGAAGGGGCCAGGGCCCTCTCTTAACCTGGGGTCACATTCAACAATCTGTGGACGCAGAGAGGCACCGGGGGTAATGGAGAGTAGGCGTATCAAACTTGGGGGTTTGAAAAAGCCTCTTCAATATTATGGTATCTCTTTACATTTGGAAATGGACAAAATAAGCCTATTGGTTTTGTCGTGCAAACTATTGGAAGCAAATGGAACACCACCACTGGGCTGGTAGGGATAAGTAGAAAACACACGCGTCAATAGCAATGCTCTTGTTTGCACTTGGTTCACGGAGTACCTACAACAAAGCTAGAGGTGGCCGTTAGCGCCCTTCCCACCTTCCAGGGGTGAGCACTGAGGAGGAGAATCGTCGAGGGACCCTGTCTGACCTCACGGAGCCTGGGAATGGGGGAGGGAGAGTTAGGGCACAGCTCCAAGCCCCTGCTTGCAGCCGTGCCTCTATATTGCTTTTTCACTGGGAGCGGTGCACGAGATGTTACCAATTCTCAAAAGGGAGTATGAGGTGTTTGTAAGCCGGAAAAAGACCCAAGAATAGAGATGAACAAATCTCTTCTAAGCATGGCTCTGCCCTGACGCCACTCAGTATGAGTAAATGAATGAGTGCATTTTAAGTGAATGAAGACCCCTAGCCTCTCTGAGAGGCTCCGTGTCTTTATCTGTTAAATGGATACAATAGCATCTTTTGACGGCCTTCACGAAATGGCCGTGAAGATCAAGGCGGACAACGGACTCCTGGAGGTGGTTTAATCCTCCGGAAAATCATTCAGCACGGCCGCTGCACCCGGCATTGCTGTAGGTGCTGGGGATACACCCGCGAACCAAGTAGACAAAATCCTTGCTTATATTCTATCGGGGAGAGATGGGAACATTCTAAAGTGTGTTACAACGGTCTATACACTCAGGGGAGAAGGGCTATGGGAAAAAGGAGACGTGGAGGAGGGTACAGGTGACCTCACTGAAAGGTGCCATGGTGTGGACAGTTTACCGTGAAGGAGTTCGCTCTGCAGACTTGCGGGTGAAGAGTGTGGCAGGTAATGAGGCAGATGTGCACCTGCCGGGTCCCAGGCCGGTGGGGCTGGTGCCCAAGAGCAAGGTGGGGAGAGGGGAGGTTAGGGAGTTCAGGGCGGTGTGGGGTGGGGAGTTGGGCGGGGGGATGATTTGGGCTGTGTACTGACATGGACTTCCACTCTGAAAGAAATGGGGCTGCTGGGGGTGTGACTCGGAAGAGTGACTGTGTGCCTGACACGTTTTAAAGGGATCCCGCGGCTGTTGTGTTGAGAGTGGATGTAGGTGGTAATGGTAGAGCAGGAATATGAGACTAGCTAGCAGGCTGTCTCAGTAATCCAGAAATGGGGTCAGAAGTGTCCCCTTCTGCATGCATTGTGAAGAAAAAAAAAAACAGTGGGATACGATGGGGTGGAAGGAAAGGCCAGAAGGTGTGTGTTCCAGAATCCAAGCTAGGAAAGTAGATCGATGAGGAGGCGGTGATCACGAGCACTGATGGGATGTGCTGAAGGAAGAGGGGGGCGGGTAGAGAAGCCAGAGGCAAAGAAGAGTTCTCTCTCTCTTTTTTTTTAAAGATTTTATGTATTTATTTGAGAGAGAGAGAGAGAGAGAGAGAGAATGAGTGGGGGGGACGGGCAGAGGGAGAAGCAGGCTCCCCGTTGAGTGGGGAGCCCAACTTGGGGCTCGATCCCAGCATCCTGGGATCACACCTGAGCGGAAGGCAGACACCTAAGCGCCCTCGTTTTTGTGTTTTGTTTTTTTGACTTTTGACTATGATAAAATATGCAGAACATAAAATTTACCAACCTAACCATGTTTACATGAGTTTACAACTCAGTGTATGTTAAACATATTCACACTGATGTGCAACCAATCTCCAAAACTGTTTTCACCTTGCAAAACTGAAATTGTACATCCATTAAACAGCACCTTCCTGTTCCCCCCACCCCGCCCAAGCTCCTGGCACCCATCATTCCACTTTGTCTATGAATTTGGCCACTCTAAATAATTCATGCAATATTTGCTTTTTTCATGACTGGCTTCTTTCACTGAGCATAAGGCCCTTGAATTTCATCCATGATGTAGCATGAATCAGAACTTCCTTCCTTTTAAATATTCCATTGTATGTATATACCGCATGTTGTTTATCCATTCATTCACTGATGGACACTTGGGTTGCTTCCACCTTTTGGCCATTGTGAGTAATGCTACCATGAACATGAGCTGTAAATGTCTTTTTGAGACCCTGCTTTCAAATCTTTTGGGTATATATGCAGAAGTGGAAGAGCTGAATGAGGCAGAGAAAAGTTTTGCTGCAAAGGGAAGCCTTAAAAATGTGGGGGAGTAGTTGGCAGCAGAAGTGAGATCATGAGAAGGTTTTCAGTTTTTGTTTTAAAGTCTGGGAGAAATAGCAGCATGTTTTCATTTGATGGGACTGATCCCATAGAAAGAGAACAAGTGAAAATGAAAAATTGCTGGAGCCATGTTCTTGGGTAGGTGGGGGGGATTGGATTTCGTGTGCCAGTGGAAAGACTGGCTCATGGGGGGAAGGCAGAGTTTGTGGGTGCAGGTGTAGGAAGGGCTAATGGTTGATGGCTGGATATGTGGATGTTCTCTGATTGCTTCCATGTTCTTAGCAAAGTAGAAAGCAGGACGGTCAACTGAAAGTAATATATAATGACAGCAAGATCAGCTACCCATCTTGAGAGCTAGACACTATGCTAGGAGCCTTATTTCATGACCTATACCCTTCTCAGTTAGCCAGCAAAGCAGTTATTATTTTTTTTAATCCCCATTTTACGGATGAAGAGAATGGAGATTCAGAGACGTTAAGAAACTTGCCAAAGTCACACAGCTAATGAACAGAGGCCCTCACTTTCCACCCAGGTTTGTTGGACCCTGGAACCCGTACTTTTTCTGCTACACAGCACCAAGAGTCCTCATTTCTCTGACACCTGTCCTGTCTTGGAACCACAGTATCAAACTTCAGGGACCAAGGTCTCCGGGCCCCCTCCTCAAATATCGGAATGAAATTTTTTTTTATAAAGATTTTATTTATTTATTTGAGAGAGAGAGAATGAGAGAGAGCACATGAGAGAGGGGAGGGTCAAAGGGAGAAGCAGACTCCCCGCCAAGCAGGGAGCCCGATGCGGGACTCGATCCAGGGACTCCAGGATCATGACCTGAGCCGAAGGCAGTCGCTTAACCAACTGAGCCACCCAGGCGCCCTCGAAATGAAATTTCAAGTAAACTTTGGTGCAGAATTGAGTGGTGGGGGTGGAAAGATAATAAACAGGGAACAACGGAAAAGGCAACAACTCTATTTCCTTAAAATTAATTAAGTTGAAGGTGAGTGCGAGAGGCGTATTTTTCCCAGTCCCACTAGTGAGAAGCTTGGAAATACCAGGTTGCCAAGCATCAGCAGCCAGAGCGCTCTCCCTTTGGGATTATGCTTTGAATCAATGCCCCCGCCGCACCGTGAGTTACATATGAGTATCACCTCCATCTTATAGATGAGAAAGCAAGGTTTCCAAGAAAACACCTTCGGAAAAGTCGTGGAGCTTCGTGGAGCTGCAACTTGAACCCAAGTCTCTCTAGCTCGGGGCGCCTGCATGAGAGGAGGAAGCCAGGCTGAGAGGACACCCCCAGCCCAGCTAGTTTGGCACCATGATCACAGCTGTGCTGGCTTTAGTTAATAAATCTCAGCTGCAGTCTTATTTAGTAAAGTAGGGACCATGCTTTATTTTCAAGGGTTGCTGTCAAGACTCGAGGTGAAAATGTGTAGCAGTTGAAGACCCTCAAAGGGTCAGAAGAGAAACCTTTGGAAAACACTAAGGTGACTTGTCACAATTTAAAGGGAGACCTTCTCTAAACAAATGATCTCACATGTTTCACTTCTAGATACCTCTTCTGCAGAAACATTGGCTTATCTCCCAGAGATTTGTATATAAGGAAGTTCGTTGTGGCTGTGACTACAATAGAGAAAGATGGGAAACAAACCTGAATGTCTGAGGATAGACAAATGGCTAAATATCTATTTGGTACATCCATGCAGTGGAATCCTAGGGAGCCACTGACAAGATGCCAAGGTTCTAGGAGGACCGTGGAAAGAGCTCCAAGATACAAGGTTAAGTGAACAAAACAGTATAATTTGATCTTATATTTATAAATGGGGTGATATATAAAGTGGGATTTTATTATTATTATTATTTTAAAGATTTTATTTATTTGAGAGAGAGAGAGAGAGAGAGAGAGAGAGCATGAGCCGGGGGAGGGGCTGGAGTAGAGGGAGAGTGAAATGGAGAAGCAGACTCTCTACTGAGCAGGGACCTCAACACGGAGCTCGATCCCAGGACTCCAAGATCATGACCCGAGCTGAACTGAGCCACCCAGGCACCCCAGGATTTTGTTACTTTTTAAAAAAGATTTTATTTATTTTAGAGAGACAGCTGGAGGAAGGGGCAGAGGGAGAGAGGGAATCTCAAGCAGACTCCCCACTGAGTGTGGAGCCAGACTCAGGGCTGGATCTCACAACTCTAAGATCATGACCTGAGCTGAAACCAAGAGTCAGATGCTTAACCGACTGAGCAACCCAGGCGCCCCTAAATTGGGATTTTAAATAACATACCTATATTTACAATACATATTGTAATATATAAGCGAACATTTAAAAATCTGATTACATATTGTAATGTATTCCTAAATGCATGGAAAAAGTCTGGAAAGATTTGACAAGCATTTGTTATCATGGAACACTGCTGGGGGAGGGAATGGGATTGGGGAGAAGACAACAAATTACAAAAGAGAAATTTTAAAGGCTTTATAAATACAATTGGTCTTTAAAGTTTTTTTAAAGAGTTATGTCAATGTACTCATTTACTACTTATATCCCTAAATCAGACCATCAAGTACTATGAAAACAAGAGTAACAGTTCCTAAAGGTGAAATTTCCAGCACCAGGACAGAGGTTGTGTCCCTTTCACTGAGACCCAGGACTCCCCGGTTCTATTGGTTCTATTGATGCCTCTGACACTCGCTGTGTGATTTTGGACAAGTCGCTTTCTGTCTCTGGGCCTGTTTCCTCCTGTAAAGAGAAGATTGAACTCGAGTACCAACTGGTAAGACTTTTTATGATTAACTTCCAAGCATCTGACCTCTCTTTGCAAGTGCATTTTTGTGGGTGGAAGCCCAATATATGAAACAGAAGAAAGTACGTCAACAACCCGACCATTTGCACCCCAGACCCTTTTCAGTGCTAATGTTTCCTGACTGTAGTTGAATGCAGCAGACCAAATCCACCAGTCAGAGCTTTGCTGCCTCGCCATTGAGTGGAGAATCACGGGGTGATTTTAAGTGACCCACAGAAGCTCACATCTACCAGTTGCTCTTGCCGTGTTTCCCTGCGTATTAAGCCCAGACGCTGGCAGCTGCATGAGGGCTCAGGAACTGTTTGGGCTCCAAAGAGACCTTTGCTATTTCTAGAGCATTCTGTGAGGACCTCAGGTCTTTGGAAGAACTCTCCACAAATGGTTTTCAGAAGAATCAGGTCCCGGGTTATTATGCTCAGAACCTTCCAACCCCACTGCTAGCCCCTGACCCAGCGCTACAACGCTGGGGCTATTGCAGGAAGACAAGGCCACCTGGGGAAAGGATGGAGGCGATGGGAGAGGTCAAGTGCAACACACATCACGTTGTGAAATATGGGGAATGTTCATCAGGGCCCTTTCCCTGTTCTGAGGGGTGCCATCTGGACTTCTATGGCATTGGCTCCAGCCTCCTCAGGTGACAACTGTCATGATAGGGATCCTTTTGTCTCCTTTAGGAGCAGGGCTAGATGCCCCATGATGTTCTGCATCATCAGAGCCCCCAGACTGTCACGCCTGTGTCCTGAGTAATAATGAGCAGCACATCACCCAGAGCAAAGCCTGGGCCCTAGGCTTGTTGGATCCCATTTACACCTGGCCCGGGTTGACAAGACTCAAAGTCAGAGGAGGTGGGAACAGCAGGAGAGCAGTGCCTGAGGAGGGAGAGATGGATGTGTAGCCCATTCAGTAGGCTGGCCCTTCCTGGCTCAAGTCTTCCCTGTGGACGGAAGCAGAAGGTTGGCAGCCAGTGTTCCCACACCTCCCTGACTTTCCCTGCCCACTTGTAGGATGCAGAGCTAGGGCCTTGGGTGAATGACTAGTTATAGCCCACGTCCCCACTCCCACCAAGGCACACCAGCCTGGGCTGCGGGTCAGGAGAGCTGGCTTCAAGTCCCAGGTGGGTCACATTCTCAGTGTGAAGCTAGTCACACGTGTTCCCTGGTTCTCAGTTTCATTTTCTTAAAGGGTCTTGGATTAGATGCTTGCCAAGGCCCCCGTCAGCCCCGAAGTGGCTCTAGCACTAGACTGTAGAGCCTTCACAGGGTTCCACGTACTTAGCAAGAAGAAGGGAGTGAGCGATAAAGGTTAAGTGGGTAGACCCTGGGATCAGAATTCCCGAGTTTAAATCCTGACTCTCCTGTCCTTGCTGTGACTTTTTTTTTTTTTTTTTTTAAGTAGGCTCCATTCCCGGTGTGGATCCCACCAATGTGGGGCTTAGACTCACGACCCTGAGATCAAAACCTGAGCTAAGATCAAGAGTCGGACCCTTAACCAACTGAACCATCCTAGCGCCCCTCCTTGCTGTGACTTTTAAAGGTTTTCCACATTGGCAAAATGAAGGTAAGAACTGCAGTTACTTCATAAGGATGTTTTGAGGAATGTAACAGATAATCTGCATCAAGCTCAGCACCTGATGCAGTAAATGTTTAATACTCCTTAGCTTATTATTTTGCATTTCTCCAGTCTATCATGATGCTGAGATCAATAGCAGGCAGGGGCTCAATTGTTTCTTGATAAAACACGGTACCTCACCATAGATTCAGTTCTACTACAAGCCAAATCATATACCCCACAAAGTTCATCCGTTCATTCGATACTAACCCATCAATATTCATTGACTGTCGTAGGTGATGTCTTCTGACTGAGGAGGCAAAGACATCAGATCTTACTCTAGAATTTACTCTGATACAATCCTAATATAGAGCACACTTTATTGAGTAAGAAGTATTTGCTGAGCATTTATGGAATCCAGAGAACTGGTGTCACTGGGGAGTCCCTATGAAGGTTCATGTCCTGCCCACAAGGAGTTTAGAATTTCAATGGGGAGGAGGCCCCCACCCTCCCCTCCAGGATCCCCAGTGGTGACTAATTTGCACATTTGTGACAGATGCTGAGCATTTATGTGTCAGGGACTGGGTCTGGAGTGTTCCATGCAGTATCTCACTCAACCGCAGGAGGTGGTCCCTAGTGTTCACCCCATTTCACAGATAAAGGCACTAGTCTCAGTGAGAGGAGGTAACTTGTCTAGGGTCCCATAGCTGGCCAGAGGCAGAGGTCTGTCCTCTCTCACCAGACCCCATTGCTCAGTCTGCTAGGGCTGCTGTAACAGAGGACCACAGGGGGGTAACTTAAACAACAGAAATGGATTGTCTCACAGTTCTGGAGGCTGGGAGTCCGAGATCAAGGTGTCAGTAGGATTGGTTCCTTCTCGGGGTGGTGAGGGAGACTCTGTTCTGTCCCTCTCTCCTGGCTTCCAGGGTTTCCAGCCATCTTTGGTGTTGCCTGGCTTATAGATGCATCACCCCGATCTCTGCCTTTGTCTTCACATGATGTTCCCCTGTGTGTGTCTGTCTCTGTGTCCAAATTCCCCCTTTTTATAAGGATATAAGTCATATTGGATTAGAGCCTCCTCTAATGATTTCATCTTAACTTGATCATCTACCAAGACCTTATTCCCAAACACGGTCACATTCACGGGTACTGGGGGTTAGGACTTCAACATTTTTGGGGGGACACGGTTCAACTCCTAACACTTACCTTCAGGACTATGGCATCCCTCAACTGGCTGATCTTCCACTTCCTTTCAGAGACAACCTCAGTTAGCATGGAGTTTGATCTCCTCCTTGACATTCTAATCAGCTGGTGCCCACCTGTATTTGTCATAAGGCCTCTGTGTATGGAGGAAGGTCCCCATGGTGCCAGCTACTTTCCCCACTGAAATGGATCAGCTGGTGGGGGGGAAGGGGGAAGGCAGGTCACCTTCTACATATCAAAGTGTAACTGCAACAAAAATGATATAACATTGACTACTTATTGATCAGTTATTATACTCCAGTCACCGAGTTAAATATTTTACCCGCACCATCTATTTATTCTGCACAGCAACCCAAAAAGATAGATGTTACCATATCATTTCCTAGATGGAAAAACC
Organism: Mirounga angustirostris; assembly: GCF_029215605.1. NCBI lineage: Eukaryota > Metazoa > Chordata > Mammalia > Carnivora > Phocidae > Mirounga > Mirounga angustirostris. Next base: position 15,861,271 of record NW_026991712.1, on the reverse strand, counting down.
TAAGGTTCATAGAGATTAGGTTCTTGTCTAAAGCCACTGACCCCAAGGCTTAATCAACACAGTATCAGGCATAACAATTATGAAATATTAGCAAATATTATTTTAACTATTTTGCCTCCTTCCCATGGAGATTTTGGGTTAAAATAACACCCCCTTTCCCTCCCTTCTATTCTGGTTGATTGGGAACCTTGCTCAGGCCCTATTAGTTCATGCCCTGGGGCTGTGGATGAAACTGGTGAGTTGCAAGGGCAGTAGCTGTAGGCAATTTGACCTTGGAACAAAGCTGGGCAAGGCCACGGAAGAGGAAGTCTGTCCCAAGCGTCCACCCTGTGCAGTTTCCCCACCCTGAGCTGTAGGACCTTCATGCATCCACTCCCTCGTGTAGGCTGTGAAGGGGGCCCAAGGTTTATTCTGTAGAATACACCATTCTGTAGGAAGCACCATTGTTTTCATGGTTTTAGGAAGTGGGCTAGGGCAGCCTTTCCCAGGGCCTGAGTCCTTGGACGGAGACAGAGCAGAGAGGCCAAGGGCAGGAAGAAGCAGGGCCAGAGTTGGACGACCCAAGCCAGGGCCTCTGTGTGCCTCTTGGGCTCTCTGAATGTTTTTTTTTTCTATAAAAGTAATCAGTGATTGTTTTCAAAAACTATGAAAGTGTATAAGATAGAAAAGCAACCGTTTTCACAGTCCCAGCCATTGGTGTATAGGCTTCCATAATTCTGCTATTCACAAATAAACATACACATGGACAGTCAATAAAAAGGATCGTATCACTCTTCGTCTGCTTTTGCCATTTAGCTATATAGAAGCATTGTGTTCTGTCTCTATGGACTGACTGATACTGTGCTAACGGCTGTGTAGGGTTTGATGGTTTCACTGTGTGGATGAAACACAATTTAACTAGACCATGTAGATAGACGTTTATATTGTTTCCCATTTGTCATTCTTACAAGCAATATTGAAATAAAAATTCTTGTACATAAGTCTTTGTCTTCTTGCCCAGTTATTTCTTTGGGATTAATTCTTTTAAAAGTGGGGTTGCAGGGGCAAAGGGTAAACATTTATTTATTTATTTTTAAAGATTTTATTTATTTACTTGACAGAGAGAGAGCACAAGCAGGGGGAGCAGCAGAGGGAGAGGGAGCTGAGCAGGGAGCCTAATGCGGGACTCGATCCCAGGACCTCGGGATCATGACCTGAGCGGAAGGGAGATGTTTAACCGACCAAGCCACCCAGGCGCCCCCAGATAAATACATTTAAAGATTTAAAATTTTGAGTTGTTATTTCTGGATTGACCTCTATAAGCATTAGATATAATAACAGTCCCATCAATAGTATTTGAGATTACCTGTTTTCCTTCCTCTGCCCACTAAGCTTTAGACATTTAACAGGAAAAAAAAAATCTATGTTTTGTTTTAAATGACATTTTTAAAAACTCATGAGTGAGGTCAACCATAGTTCCATATTTTTGGGCTACCTGTGTTGCCTTTTCTGTAAATGCTGTTGTTAATGCTTCTCTACCGGCGGTGAACTCATGTGATCCTGAGGAAATTATATCCTCAGCTCATCGCTTTACCAAAGACGATCTTTGCATTGTTGACTTTAATAGTCTGGAGAAAAGGGACCAGTGGCCATGAAACTCGGGTCGGTTATTATCATTCCTTCATGAATTCGGGGCCATTCATTCATCTACTCTTTTATTCGCTTGGAAATTATTCCTGGAGTAATCCGTTGCTCTGGTTTACTCATTAATCATTTTTTCACATAGTTATTGAGCACCTGCTGCCTTGGAAATGCCAGGTCCCCGGGGGGGTGGGGGTGGGGACTCAGAGAGACTCGGTGGGGATTACTCTCCTCGCCTAGTGGGGACATCGGTCCTGTACATGGTGTCCCAGGAATTCCTAGCCAGAGGGGTGGTGGGAATGGCGGGAGAGGCTGTGATCTGGGCAATCTTCCCAGATGTGGTGTCAGAGGATGGGTATGATTTGCAATAAAGAAGGAGCATGAGGAGAGCCCGAGTTCTCAGCAGAGCATGGGGCTAGGAGCTGAGAGGCCTGGGGTCCCCTCCCCACTCTGCCACTGGCTTGTCCATGAAGGGAGTTGCTTTCAGAAAGGTCAGAAGGCCATCTCTCAGAAAGTATGGCCCCAGCTCTGTGTCATTCCATGAATTGCCAGCTCTTTGTGGAACATCCCCTGGTTTTCAGGTGCTTTGCTAGGTGTGGGGGCAGAGGGAGTGAGACGGAATGATCTCGGGCAACAGGAAGGAGACCGGGAAGGGCAGATGGCACAGGAAACTGCTGGAGAAGAAATGAGCTGCTGAGATAGTCTCTTTGTTTCTGCTTCATTCTTTTTGATGGCTGCCAAGCAATTCCATCTTCTGGGTGCTCCATAATTTGTTTACCTATTTCCTGAGGAATGAGAATTTGTGAATTTTTGTCACAGACCATGTCACTATGGAATTTTGTGCACTGACTCTTGAGTGTAGGTGAGCATACCCCTGTAGGGCAGTTTCTTGGTGGCAGGAGTATATGTACTATAGGTTTTGGTAGCTTTTGCTGAATTGCCCTCCCCAAAGGGGCCTCCCGATTTTTAGGATGACTGGGGCACCAGGAAGTTAGGTTGCTTGCCCAGGGCCATAGCAATGACATGATTTTTCAGGCTTTGAGTCACGGTGGTTCTGTCTTCAAATCTCTATTCTTTCCATTGTTCTATGCTATAAATTCCTGGAACTCTTACCCCCTAACTCTCCGATGTTTCTGTTTTGCTCCTTTACTCCACAGCAACTAGTAAGAGAAACCTTGCAATGATAGGGCCTTAGGTCTTTGTTTGGGAGACAGCAAAGAAATGGGGGCAGGGGGCTAGAGTTTCACTTCAGGGCTGGCACTGGGTGGGGCACAGAGCAACCCCTCCCCCCCCCGCCCCCGCCGCCAAGATCCAGCCGGGAATGGCAGATCAAATGTGTTGTGAGGAAGCAGCCAAGCCTAACAAGGAGCTCAGGGGGCTTCCTGGGAGAACTGGGAATTTCCCAGACAGCCTGCACCTTAATCAGAAAAATCTTTGATACAGGGTTGTCAGCTCTGAATTCTTCCTACCAGCTGAATTACCGGGGACCTTGCGACATCTCTGCCCAAAGGGGTGGTGGTGAAGAAATCAGTGTCAAAATATTTTTCCCAGGTCTCATGGGATTGAGTTGTAATTCCCAGCTTCTCCCCGTTTTGCTTCTGCTCATCCTCCCAGCTTCCATGTGTTATTCTTACAAAGACGTGCAGTGACAATTCACAAAGTCGGGAGCTCCCATAGTGAAGTTCTGCATCCCTCCGTGTCTGCTGCCATGGTGAGCTGGAGTCAGACAGCCAGGGCTCAGATCCTGGCTCTCGGTCTTCAGATCCCCGGGCAAGTGATTCAGCGCCTCATCATCTGTGAAATGAAGAAACCGATATACCTTGTCATAGGGTTGCCATGAAGATGAGGTTAAATTGGCATTCTTTTCCCTTTTCCAGACTCCCCAGGTTGCTCAGGTGATGGCTTCTGACACGTGGCCCAGAGGTGGGACAAAAGCATAGATAGCACTGACGGAATGCTGACCACATGCTAGGCGGTGTTCTAAGTGTTTACATGTATTGCCTTAATTTTCCATTGCTTCGTAACAACAAATTACCCCAAAATATAAACAACAAATATCAAACACTATTTTGTATCTCTTGTGGTTTTTGTGGATAAGGAGTCTGAGAGCAGCTTAGCTGGGTGGTCCCAGCTCAAGGTCCCCTGTGAGGTTTCAGTCAAGATGGTGGCCCGGATTGCATCATCTGAAGGCTTGCCTGGGGCCGGAGGGTCCATTTCTTCTTCTTCTTCTTCTTTTTTTTTAAGATTTTATTTATTTATTTGAGAGAGAGAGCGTGAGCATGGGGGAGGAGCATAAGCATAAGAAGGAGAAGCAGACTTCCCACTGAGCAGGGAGCCAGATGTGGGGCTCGGATCCCAGGACTCTGAGATCATGACCTGAGCTGAAGGCAGATGCTTAACTGACTGAGCTGCCCAGGTGTCCCCGGAGGGTCCATTTCTAAGATGACTCCCTTACAGGCCTGGCTCATTTGGGCTGGTTGCCAGCAGGAGGCTCTCATTCTTTGCATGGCGACCTCCTTGCCAATTCAGAGTGCTGCTTAAGTGTCCTCATGACCTAGCAGCAGGCTTCTCCTAGAGTGAGTGCTCCAAGGGAACAGACTGGAAGTTGCAGTGTCTTCTATGACCTAGTTTCAGAGGTCACATTGTCATTTGTTGCACAATCCTATTGGTTACACCAGTCAGCCCTATCCAGTGTGGGAGGGGCCCACATAAGGACACAAACATGGGGAGGTGAGGATCACCGGAGCCATCTTGGAGGCTGGCTACACATGTATTAACTCACTCAGCCCTGCGTCCAGGGAGGCTTAGTTAGAAGAGACTGAAGTGAAGAAGGAGTTGCCGCCATGTGGGAGAGCCAGATCTCAGAAGTCGTAGAGACAGCGCCCCATGCCAACATGTGCAGCGTGAGGGTGGAGTTTCCTTGGCCAATGGCAGTAATGACTGGTGGAGAAGCCCAGTTAGGGGTAGTTCATGAATTGTTCCTGGCTGTGTTGCTTCTGAGCCGGAATCTTTGGCCCTGCAGGAGATTCTGCGAGCTACCAAATAAAATATGCCTGATGGCTTAAACTAGCTGGGAAGGGTTCTATTATCGCCATGAAAATCCACAATGACTGCTACAAATGTTCAGAGCACAGGGGGCATATTATTCTCAGAGGCCGAATATAGTGAGTAAGAGAGAGCCATCAGCATAAAGTGATGGCCAGAGTGCCTCATCATCTTAGGTTTTATTAGCAGAAGCACAGCAGCTATGATGAAGGAGGTGAGAATGTGTTTCTATTTGGCACTGGTCAGAAGACAACAGGAATATTGTGTCTGGAGGCTGTTTTTTGAAGGGAGACAGTCACAAACTAGAGCACACTTGGAGGAGAGAGGCCAAGATGGTGGAAGAACACAAAACCATTGCCCTTGAGGCCTCGGAAATGTTTTCCCTGGAGAAGAGGAGGTACCAAGGAGGGCACGGAAGCTGTTTTCACAGATATGAAATTCTCTTGTATCATGGTGCAGGGGGTTGGAAAGACTCCGGTTCAAACCCCGGTCACTTCCTCTGCGTGGTGTGGACAAGGCCCCTAGTTTCTCTGAGTCATTTATGGTAACATCTGGCATGTAGGAAATGCTTCATAAGCGTGGGCCTTCTCTTTACCTTCAGCACCAATGAGAATATAAGAGTAGCTTTGCACTTGGTCTGAATAGAGAATACAGGGTGTGCATGCCTTGTCTTTGGAGAAGACTAGGGACAGACTGAATGACCCACTGGGCTGTCTACCCTCACTGAGCCCTTCTGGATGGCTGTGTTCCAAGCTCAGCATGTTATATGCATTTTCTCCCTTATTCTCATTGCCAATCTTAGGAAGTGGGGGCTATTGTGTCCATTTTTTTTTTTTTAAGATTTTATTTATTTATTCATGAGAGAGAGAGAGAGGCAGAGGGAGAAGCAGACTTCCTGCAGAGCAGGGAGCCCGATGCGGGTCTCAATCCCATGACTCTGGGATCATGACCTGAGCCGAAGGCAGACACCCAACCATCTGAGCCACCCAGGCGCCCCTATTGTGTCCATTTTACAGAGAGGGAAAGTGAGGCTTGTTGAGGTGAAATAGCTTGCCATTCTGAGTGGCCATGTCAGAATGTGAACCCAGCTTTGTCCGAGTCCAGAGCCCGGGCTTGGAATCACTATGGTCCGCTGAGAGTGGAGGAAGGGGTGGGGGGCGGAGGGGTATGGCAGGGGAGGACAAGCAGTAGGAGGCGCCAGCACAGATAGGAAGACGCATTCAGAGCTACGCCATCCTTTGGTTTCCTCAGGGCTGTGAAAGAAAGTTCCTGGCTCAGGCTGTGCTTCAGCCCCGACTCCCAGCCCCCGGCAGAATGTCTGGCATGGTGCTCGGCTTCCCGCTCCTGCACGCAGGGAAGGAGCAGACAGTGAAGAGGCCCGAATGCTCCCCAGATGCTAAGGCAGGCCCGCACAGCGGGGCCCCGGGGAAGCTGGCATTGTGCAAGCAGGAGAAGCAGGCCCTGGAATCCTTTCTTTTCCGGAGAATTTAGGAGGACAAAAGGAGCCATTATCCCCAGGGCTGCAGCGGCGGCTGCCTGGGCCTGTGGCTCAGGTGTCACATGCTGTCCCCACTCTTAGCCCGCTTTCTCCCTTTGTCTGCGGGCACACAGAGGCTTGGCCCTTGCTTCCTTCTCTGCTGCCCTGCCCCCTTTGGGCCTTGGTCCCTAGCCACTGCTTTTCCAGACTGGACTTGAATCTCCGTGGACTTGGGGAGGCCAGCGTCAGCTGTGAGGGTGACCGCTGGCTGGGTTCGGCTTTCGTCCCCCGCTCTAGCCCTGGCTGTGCCCACATCTCCCGCCAGCCTGTTGAGGGGGGGAGCGGGGGGCTGGCATTCTGCACAGTTTTCACTGGGTTCCTCTGGGCATTTCCCTTGTCTGCCAGGCCTTCTTCATGCACCAGGCCCTGCCTCCCTCACCAGCATCCCTCCCCCGGCTCCACGCTCCCCCAGTACGGCAAAACAGAACCAGCTTTGGGGAGCTTCCTGAGAGCCAGCCTGTGTTCCCCACCTCTGCCCCTTCTCTCCTGCCCTCCTCTTCCCACCGGCCCCCCTTCCCACCTGTCCTCACTGGCTGCGTCTTCCTCAGCCTTCAGAACCAAGCTCGGGTGTCCCTCCCAAGAAGGCCTGGGTCCCCCTCCGCTCTGCTCCTTTAGCGCCTGGAGTCGGCTCACTCCAGTAGTTACGTGCAACAGGTGAGGTGGTGGGCCGCTTGCACGAGGGGCCTCTTGGGTCAGACTGCCCAGATCCAAGTCCCAGTCCTGCCATTTACCAGCCGTGGGATGTGGGGCAAGTCATTTAACCTCTTTGATTGGATTAACCAGAAGAGCCTCTTTGGGCCTCAGTGTACTTGCCTGTAAAATGGGCACGATTGAGTCGCTGTCAGGATCATGTGAGATCACACCTGTGGCCAGTAAAGCCTCTGGCACAGAGAGAGCCCTCGGTAGATGCGGCTATTACTATCACTGAGCAAGACATTTATTGAATACATCCTGCGAGTGTCAGTGTCTAGGCTCGGCTGGGGAAACACAAAGAACGAGATAGATACCATCTCGCTGCTTAGGGAACCGTGCACCCACAAACCGACACCTCACAACCCCCGGAACACAGCTGGACGGGATGGGAGAGGTACCACGGAACCACACGTGGAGAGGAGAGTGGCCTGAGAGGAGTCCTGTGTCCACACTGTTGGGAGAGATCCCTGTGTTCTGTGGAAGGTTGGGTTGAGGTGTGGATCTCCTGTGGGTCCTTCGCCTCTGCTCCTGGCTGTGGAGCGCTCAGGTGCGGACGGGGGACGGGACTTGCAGCCGGAATGTCGCCTCTTTCTTGCTTCATCACATTTTTGCTTCTTTCCAGTATCGTCCTCACCGGCACCAACGCAGGCATCCCACCTTCAAAAGCAAGAACTGGAACTCTCCCTTGGGGCCACACACACCCCATTTCTTGGTTTCCTTCTCTAGATTACTTCCTCCACAGATCGGCCTGTCCCCTCCCATGCTCTCCTCAGGCCTGTCCCACCGCCCTTCGTCCCCTCCAAACTAGCCTGATCGTTGCCCGAACCACCGGAAATTTTCATTCTCGTTTTCCTAAAGCTTAGACTGTGATTTGACCAGCTGATCACTTCCTCATTTCATTAGTTTTCTGTGGCAACCACAGAAAATCACCACAAATCTCCTGGCTTTGAATAACACAAATTTATTATTTTACAGATCTGCAGTTTAGGAGTCAGAGAAGGGTCTCATTAGGCTAAAATACAGACTGGGCTATGTTTCTGTCTGGAAGCTTTGGGGAAGAATCCATTTCCTTGCCTTTTTCAGGTTCTAGAAGCTTCTAGGAGGCTGCTCACATGCCTTGGTTTGTGGAACACTGAACTTCTCTGGCCATTCTTCTGTGGTCCTATCTCCCTCTGGCCTTAGGGAGGAAAGGGTCTCTGCTTCTAAGGCCCACCTGCAGAATATCATAATCTCCTCACCTCGAGGTCCATAATCCTGTCACATCTGCACCATCCTTCGGCCACGTTCAGTAACATAGCTACAGGGTCCGGGGATTAGCAAGTGGGTATCTCTCAGGGGCCACCATTCTCCCTACTATGCTGATTTAGAAATTTTTCTTCACTCAGCTTCTAGAACTCCACTCTTTATTTTCCTCTTATTGAAGTTGGTTTCAGCCTTCTTCCTCGGACCCCTATCTTGCTCTCCAGGAATCTCATTCAGGCCCTTCACTGTGCGCACGTCGTCGGCTTCTTGTCTCCAGAGTCCACCGCCCTCCTGAGTTCCAGATTCAAAGACTATGAAAATGCCTGCTTGGCATTTCCTCTTTCCTGGCTGATACATCCCTCCGACTTTTAGAACCAAACTCTGAATTTTATCCAAATAGCTTCTCCCTCCTTATCTTCCTCATCTTAGGAAAAGGCACCCCCCATCCAGTGCAGGCCAAGAGCCTAGGAGTTGTTCTTGAGACAGGACACTTTCTTACCCTCCACTTCTTAGTTAGCAGCCGAGCTTATTGACCGATTCTTCAAAAGACATCCTGGGTCCACGCATTTGTCATCACGGATATCATCGGTACGCGGGTCCAAACCACTTCATCTCGCCTGGGTCATTGCAAGTGCCCTGCATCCCCCTGTGTCCCCCCTCCCCTGCCCACCGCCGCCCCCAATTCTCCACACAGCATCTGGGGCGAAACTTGTAAAATGGAATCAGGGCATCCCTGCCCTTGCTTGAATCCTCCGGGGGCAGCAGCTTCCCCCACTTTGAATAAAATGCAATGTCTTTGGCATGTCCTCCTAGAGCATACACTATCTGACCCCTGATATCAGTCCAATCTCTTCTTACACCTGTGACCCCCTCGTTTCTTGTACCCCAACCCTACTGGACCCCTTGCTGCTCCTCACATACCATCGAGTGTGTTACTGATGCCGGGTCTTCACACGGCCGTTCCTTTGCTTGGAAGCTTCTTCCAGACTCCTATGGGGTGGCTCCCTCCTTACAATGTTGGCTGCTGCTCAAACGTCACCTCCTCTGAGAAGCCACTTCTGCATTATTTCCTCTGTATTATATACATATTATCTATTATCTCTCTTCCTCACTAGAATATAATCTCCATGAGGGCAGGGCTTCTATTCTTTTGTTCAATTCTGCATCTACAGCACCTAAAACAGTACCTGGCCTGCATCGTAGGCACCCGATTGATATATATTTGTTATCTAAATGAATGAATGAATGAATGAATGGGAAGGGAGACTTCCCTTGGGGAGGAGGAAGCAGCCTGGGAGCAGGGGTGGTGGGTGGGCTCTGGGTCGGGAAGAACACCCAGGAGGCAGAGACCAGAGGCAAGGCCTCTGAGGGAGACCGTGTCCATGGTAACCGAGGCGAGAGGCCCAGTGGCTGCTCTTGGGGGGAGGCCGGAGGAGGCCGGCAAGCTGATGGAGCCCGGGGCGACACCAGGGGAAGCAGAAAGCCAGTACCCAGGCTGGCATGGAGCTCAGACACCGAGGCTCCTTCCCCGCTCCCGCCTCACTGCTCTGGCCGCGGCCGACCGGGCAGATGGGCTCGTGGCAGGAGGCTGGCTCTCAGCAGGCCCAGGCCCTGCTCCTGCAGGACAGCTCCCCAGCCTTCAGCTCTCCAGTAGACGGAGGTGCCCAGCGCCACGGACTCCTGGATCAGAGAACGCAAAGGAACCCCAGCAAGTCGAGAGCAGTCATCATGTCGCCTAGAGAAGTGACAAGAATAATAAAAGCGGAGTGGCCAGCCTGCCTGTCGCTGTGCACCGGGAGCGTTACTTGGCTCATCCTCACAGTGCTCTGTGTGAAGGGGGCTGCTTATCCTCATTTACAAAGAAGGCCAACCTCTCTGGTGAAGGGGCCTTGTCCAAAGTCACACGGCCCAGAAGGGCTGGAACCGGAACTCAGTGACCCCCTCTCCTTCTGTTCTTCTTTTGTGTCCCCCCATGAATCCCTGCAGAGTAACTGGGCATGGCCCCCACCTGCACCTTCTCCTCGGCTGCTCACCCTAGAAACCTTTCTTCCCCACGCAGTGTGGGCCACCGCGCACCTTGTCCCTTTGTGAGTTCTTGATTCTGGGCCGTTTTGGAATCCTCTTTTATCCTGCTATTTTGCCAAGGAATACACATCATGGATCGTTTTGACAAACGTCCACGGAGCCCCTGCTCAGTGCCAGGTGGGCAGCGAGGAATAGTCATAACTCCAGTGCTGACGGAGGGGGGCTTCCTCTGCGCCAGGCTCTGTTCTCTGAGCTGTGCGTGTCTAGACACCCATCCTGTTCCCACATCTACCCTCTGGCGTAGGAGATGTCCTTCCTATTTCTGAGTTCAGGACACTGAGAAACCCCAGCTTGGTGAGTGGCAGAGCTGGGACAGCGACCAACCCATCTGACTCCAAAACTCTTAATCACTGGTCTACGCCGAGAAATGAGGTCTGAGGGAGAGGAAGGGGCACGGTGCTGTGGGGGTGCAGACGAGGGTGTGACACATTTGGCCGGGTTCCCGTGCAAGTGGACAATGAAGAAGGCAAGTGACTTCACCAGGTAGAAGAGAAAGGACATTTCAGACAGGAACAAAAGTCCAGACAAAAGCGGAGACCTTCAAGTACTGAGTGGGTTCGTACACACGTTGGTTTCTATGCTCCTCGAGTCTTGTTCACCTTCATATTTATCTACGCCTCAATAAATATTTGTGAATTTAAAAAAAATCAGATTTCGTCTGGCTTGGCTCCCAGGTTTGGGGCAAGAAGGGAAGACATGTGCATTTGTTGAGGACCGACAAAGCCCCAGGCCCTTTCCCGGGTGTGGGTCAAGTGGCTTTCAGACGAGTCTGCATGGTGAGCATTGTCTCCACTTTACAGATGAGGAGACTGAGGCGCAAACAGGAAGTGCGGCTTTGTGGCTTCCACTCGCTTCCTGAGCCCATATCCTCCCCGCTTTACCACAGCAAGGCCTCTGGAGCTGCTTCCACCTCTTGAGGTAACACCTGTGAAGTCAGTGAAGGGGTGTGCTGGGACATCACTTTCTGTTTCCCCTTTGCACTTCTTCTGTCCTCCTCCCCTTGTCCCCCAGACAGACTGAGGGCCTGTGCTCCCAGGACCTAAGAGTCTCCTCCCTTTCAGAGTCATGCGGGTGATAGAACTTTCAAGGGAATGGGCATTTTTGTTTGTTTGTTTCAAAACTAAAAACTTACTTTCTTCCTCCTTTTTCTTTCAATATGGAAAAGTTGGAAGATTTAGAAAAGCCACATGACCTCTGTGTGACTGGGGGCAAGCCTCACAGGCAATGAGCCTCAGTTTCTAAAAAATGTCAACGGGGACTCAAAATCATGTATCCTAAGGGCACAAAGAGTTTGTATGTACAGATCTGCCCATTGCAGCATTGTCTATGCTCTTGAGAAATTAGAAATGAACTGTGTGTCCATCAACAGGGGACTCGGTTAAATAAATTTGCTACGTCCATACGAGGTTCACTAAAAAGTATGATGTCGATCTATATTCATTGAATTAGAGACTTCTTGGCTTACCACGGAATGATAAAAGCGGTATTACAGTGGATGTAAAGGATGTTTTCTGCTTGTCTCGCCTGTCTACTCTCCACCCTCTCCATCCTGTTCTGTGCCCTGGGGCATTGGCCTCGAGGAACTACCGTCAGTGGGCTTCTATACCTTCTAACTGTGGCTGAGATGGCCAATGGGAGGCACCAGCAGTTGGAGGACAGGGGAGAGTGAAATCAGGGCTCCATGTCTGCTGGTTGGCTGGGGCTGGTTGTGTCTTCACTGAAGGCTATAGTTCCTGACAAGCAACCCTCTTCGTACAGCTCTGGTTTGTAGTAACCGCTCCCTCTGTCCTTGCCCTTTAGACCTATGAGTCATAATGGCTCTCCCCTGTTGCTAGCCCTGGTGTACCGCACCATTCCTTGCTGATTTTCCTAACTTCTGCCCAAGCCAATGAAGACATTCTGTTTAAACTCTCCACAATTACTCACTTGAACGTGCCATCTATTTCTACCAAGAGCCCAGCTAACACTATGATATAATCCCAGGCAGGTAAAATGATATCCATCTATGATCCAATAAGGGAGGTCTGGAAGGATGACCATGAAAACATTATTGTTTTGGTGTGAAGGGATTTGGGTGGGATTTTTTTTTTTTTTCTACTTTATGCCTCTGTGAAATTTTTGAACTTTTCTACAACAAGCAGGGATTGTCTTTGATTCCAGAAAAACAAACAAATAAAACAGTTGTTGTAAGGGTCAGATGAGAGCAGGACATGAAAAGTGCTTTGTACATTGGGAGCTACTGTTCAAACTTAAGGTCCTAAGGAGTGAGCCAGCTGGTGCAAGGATTTTTAGGGTATTTGCATTAAGGCCTGATTTCCTCATGGAGAGGCTGATTTCCCTCTAGAAAGAAGGACTTGAATGTAAACGGACTGGCCCAGCATCCTTAGCTTTTTCTTTCTGGAGCATCTCAGCAAACAGTCAAGTTCAGAGCAAAGCTTCTCTGCCCCTCCTGCCCTCTGCGTCAGTGACCTGCTGCCTTCCCCAGCCCCCACCGCATTCAAGGGCAGAGACAGCCAGATGAAAGCCAGGGTAATGAACTCACAGCAAAACTGCCCCTCTGGTCTCCCGGGTCAGCATGTCTCTGCCAAAATGAAAGAGAGGACTTCCAAAGGAATGCCTCCTTTTTTTCACAAAACTTGGCAATGAATTAATCATGGTTTATCGGGGCTGTATGATACTTGGTCCCAGTAATGGTGCTAAGACATAAATCACAGCTCTTTGGGGGTGGGGTTGAGGAGGGGGCCCGGCATAGCTGTAAAGAGCTGTTCTTCTAACCCAGGGAAAAAATATCCTTGTTTTCAAGCGGCTGGGAGTGCATTCTGGGCTATTTATAATCTGCTGCCGAGCTAAGGCATTTCTGCAGCTGGGCCTGGGAGATAATTAGCACAGTTTTCTTCTCAAGCCAGGTCTGCAAAACAGACCCCTCTCCTCTGGTAGCCCACCCCAGCCCATCTGCACCTGGCTTCCCAAGTCCGACCTCCCTCGCTTGGTTTCAGCTTTCTAGAAAGCAACGGGTGCATTTCAAGACAGAAAGGCCAAACCACTGTGGCTCGGAGATGAAGGCACGGCTTATGACCCACTGGCAGATGGATTTGCCCAGAGCAGCCCTGTGGAATGTCCATGGAACTTGGCACAAAGGGCCTTTGAGAGCTGTGGGGAAGGGGCACATGCCACGGTCTCTGTTTCCTTCTCCCAGAAGTTACTCCAGATAGAAAAACAGGGTCCCAGGGAGGGCAAATTCCAAAATTCTCCCATTGTATGTCTTGGCAGGAAGGTGAGCATTGGGGTGAAAGTTCCGGAATAGGGCTCAAAAAACCTGGCTGTTTCTCCCAGGACTGCCTGGTGACCTGGAGCAAACCCCTTTATGTCTCTGGACTTCTGTTTCCTTATCTATAAAGGGGGGAGAGCTCGGTATTTTTCACACTTTTAAAACTCATTAAAGCTCCTTTATAAAAGCAATATTGCATAGAAGTGGAGTATATAAAACAGGTACAAACGGGTAACTGGTTAACATGGACTGGGGAGGGGACTGAGACCGGAAGCCCACCCACCTGGCCTCTTTCTCAGCCTGACCGGATGGACGAAGGATGTCCAGGAGCCTCGGGCTCCAAGAGACTTTGGTCGCTGCTGGCTCAATGGCGTCAAACATGCTGAGCTTTGACATCCATTCATTCATTCCCCCATTCATCCCCCACAAATATTTACTGACTTGTGCCAGGCTGGACTTGGTGTTGGGGATGAAAAGATGAATAAGAAAGCCATTGTCCAGGAAAGAAACAACAAATGTTGGAGAGGTTGTGGAGAAAGGGGAACCCTCTTACACTGTTGGTGGGAATGCAAGTTGGTACAGCTGCTTTGGAAAACAGTGTGGAGGTTCCTCAAAAAGTTAAAAATAGAGTTACCCTATGACCCAGCAATTGCACTCCTGGGTATTTACCCCAAAGACACAGATGTAGTGAAAAGAAGGGCCATATGCACCCCAATGTTCATAGCAGCAATGTCCGCAATAGCCAAACTGTGGAAAGAGCCGAGATGCCCTTCAGTAGATGAATGGATAAAGAAGATGTGGTCCATATATACAACGGAATATTACTCAGCCATCAGAAAGGATGAATACCCAACTTTTACATCAACATGGTTGGGACTGGAGGAGATTATGCTAAGTGAAATAAGTCAAGCAGAGAAAGTCAATTATCATATGGTTTCTCTTATTTGTGGAACATAATGTCCTCCATAGCATGGAGGACATTAAGAGAAGGAAGGGAAAAATGGGGGGGGCGGGAATTGGAGAGAGAGATGAACCATGAGAGACTATGGACTCTGAGAAACAAACAGGGTTTTGTTGGGGGGGGATTGGCTAGCCCGGTGATGGGTATTAAGGAGGGCACGTACTGCATGGAGCACTGGGTGTTTATACGAAAACAATGGATCGTGGATGACCACATCAAAAACCAATGATGTATTGTATGGTGACTAACATAACATAATAAAATTAAAAAAAAAAAGCCATTGTCCTTGCCTCACAGAGTTTGCAGGGCAGTTGGATAGATAGATATTGATTAAATATATAGATTATAGAAATAGATGAATAATATATAATATGCAATACATGTGTTTTTGTATATTACATATAATAAATATATTTCTAAGATGAGGTTATACAGAAGTAGGTTGGGCCCTAAATCCAATATGACTGGTGTCCTTACAAGAAGAGAAGCGACACAGAGACAGAGCCACCCGAGAAAATGCCATGTGATGACTGGAGCAGAAAGGCCACCGCAAGCCACAAAACACCAAGTATTGTCAGCAAACCACCAGAGACTGGGAAGAGGCAGGGAAGAATCCTTGTCTAGAACCTTTAGCAGAAGCAAGGCCCTGCTGACAACTTGATTTTGGACTTCTAGCCTCTAGAACCATGAGAGAATACCATTCTGCTGTTTTAAGCCACCTAGTTTGCGGTATTTGTTACAGAAGCCCTAAGAAATGAATAACACTAATACAAATGCGGTTCTTGTTATTCACAGTGGTTATGTTTTATAAAGCCACCACAAGAACTGAATTAGTGAACACTGAACCATTGCTCCCAGGAGAAACACAGGGTTAGGTTCCTGGGAGCCTCTGGTCACAACATTCATCCACCAATTATTACATAATCTTGGTTTATGTGTGCTTCTGTTGAAAGACATCTTATTTAGTATCTATTGTCGATTCATTAATGTTAATTTATGGCCAAGAGCAGTATAACTCATGCCTGAATGAATCTTAGCCGACACCTACCTTTTCTCCACAAGGCACATGGCAGCCTTCTTGGGCTCAGGAGCACTAGACAGCCCTTCAGCACTGTGCTTGGGGACCATTTTAAACAGCAAAACCACCAACTGTGAGCCCCAAAATGTAAAAAATGTGACACAAAATTGGGAAAAGATCACTTGTTTAGAGTCTGAGAGCTGAGATAAGAAGCAGAGTGTCAACTTTGTTGGATCTCAGGTGGGAACACATGCTTTGGATGACTCAAATTTTTTGCCACTCTGCCCATGTCCACAGATGACCTCCAAAGCACTGCAAGTACTGATTTGTGTGATACAAATCAGTTTGGGGGAGTAGACAAATTCATAAATACAGAATCTACAAATAACACGGATTGACCGTAGACACATATATCAAATGGTAAGAAAGGTTGTGAACACAAGAATAGTGTTTTGAAAGATAGGAACAAACACTTATCTAACTGGCAAAGTCAAGGGGCCCCCTGAGTGGTGGCATTTCAAGCCTAGGCCTAAAGAAGAGAGGAGCCAGGAGTGGGGGGAAAGATCTGCCAGCAGAAGGGGCAGCTCGTAGGGAGTCTGGGGGCAGGCAAGAGCTTGGTGCATTTACGTGAGGTGGGAGTGCTATGAGCAAGAAGGTGACTGATTCAGGTGAGGCTTCTGTGTAAGGAGTGATGGGAAGGTCTTGGAGCGATTTGAGCAGAAAAATGAGGTGTCCCAGGCAGAACTAAAGTTCTATCTCAGCTGCTCCACAGATTTGCTGAAATAAGATCTGGTTCCCTCAGCTGGCTAATCTGAGAAATAAATGTGTGATAATTTCAAATCCTTCTTTGGATTTGTGCAGGGATATAAATAAATGCCAAGTGAAGTGTCATGGCGTGATCATATCTCAGTTTGTTCTGCACATGATGGTATTTAATTTTTAAATGATATCTACTAGGAATATAATGCCTCAAACCAAGGGAGTAAGACTTCCATGTGAACATTTCAGCTTCCACGGCAGGAAAGGGGAGGGAGATATTTTTAGAAGGAGACCTCTCAGTGCCCCTAAACCACGAGGGAGGCACTGCCCTGCCCCAGCATTCCGCAGGCCCTGCCTATCAGCTTTCATCGTGGACAAGGCGTGGGTGGGCTGAGGTACCCCATGTTGCCAGGAATGCCTGACCAGAAGCTGCTCTTGGGTGTGTCCCGGAGCTGCCTCCCCTTCACTTGACCCAGGACAGCTGGCTTCCTGGCCTTGTGAAATCTTCCAGAAGCAGGAAAGAACTTGAGTTCTGAGTGAGGCTCTTGAGTCTGACTTCGCGAGGTTGCCGTGTCTATCCTCTCCATGTCTTACTTCACCGTGTCCATCTAACGTTAATTACCATCCCCCTCGACCACCACCAAACCCTAGCAGCAGAAACAGTGTGGAGTTACAGAGACGCTTGGCACGCATTGGCAAATTGTCCTCTGTTAACTGGCAAATACCATGGCGGCCATTTTCTTTCCTTCATTGAGGAGAAAGTCCCTTGTTAATCATTGAGACAGTCTGAGTAAGCTTGTTCTTAGGCATCTGATGACTAAGGAAGCCCCTCATGCTACCTCATCATATTTTCTTCCTCTTCTCCAGGGCTTACCAACACTCCCTTCTGTAGGACATGCTGAGAGATTATGAGTCAAAAGGAAGAATGACGAATAAGTGATTTTTCTGGTCTGGTATTTGGAGGGCAAATTCAGTTCAAAAGTTAGCTATTCCAACCTTTGTAAAAGGTGTAGACGCTCTTGGGTGAACATACTTGGTATGTGAGTATGAAGGTTTTGCAATGGTGCCTGCCCCGCTCCAAGCCTGCCTGCCCCAGAAAAACTGCCTTTGTTCCTCAGTTGACCTCAACACAACTTTTCAGTCAGCAGAGGGCTGTAGGATCCGTGCTGGCCCGGAACTGTGAGCTGTTGTCCCCGTCCTGACACTTTTCCAAGAGACCTCAGGCAAGTCGCTTACCCTCCTGGGGCCACCCTGTCTGCGGAGGGCGTGCCCCCACAGCCAAGGTCGCCTGCTAAACAGCCGGCCCCACTTCCACGGAGGGGGTGTTGCATTGCATTCTTTTGTGCCGAAGGGACTCCAGAATTAGATTCTCCAGCTATGCCTGAGAAACACTCCGCAGGAGTTCGAACCAAGTAATGAAAAACCGTGGAAAACAACGAGGCAGCCCATGTCCCGAAATCACCTCTTCCTGGGCGGTCCAGGAGTGTTCCCGCCACTTACCCCGCATTCTGCTTCCCTTGCCTCCCCGCACGGAGCCCACATTTGCTCCAGGACAGACGATCAGACTCTTATCATGAGAAACTGCACCCGGGAGAGGGCCCCACCTCAGGAGGCCGCACCGAACCTCCTGCCTCTGTCCTCAGAGGGACGTCTCCCTGCCTCGCACCCCCCAAACTCGGCGGAGGTCGCCAAAAATTAACTGAGGGGACACAGGCACGGGGCTGGGCGCTGGGATGTGGAATGAAGGAAGACAGGACTCCCGCCCGAAGATTCCAGTCAGGAGAGGGGGAGAGAGGGTCCTGGAGGAGTCACCCCGGGGAAGGTGACAAGCGTGGTGGTGGGGATAGACACCAAGTGCTGAGAAATGACAGACAAAACGTGCCCCTAACACCTTGATCAATTGTTTCTCCCCCCCCCTTTTTTTTTTAACAGTTATGAAGCATTTTCACACCCAAGAGCTCATTTGTCCCTCACACGCCCTCAGCGAAGCAGACGAGACAGGGACACTGAAGTGTCCCCTGGGGTGGCTCCCTCGGTGGACACACAATGGTTGCTAACAGTACACGGAACACCGTTGACTGGGTGCTTCCTCCAAGCCAGGCCCGTGCCGAGCCCTTCACAATCGTGATCTAATCCTCACATCTCTCCAAAACAGGCATTATTATTATTTTTTCTTTTTTAAAGAATTGCAGTAAAAACCTAGAGCATGACTTTTACATTTACTTTGAGGACATTCACACCACTGGGCACATCACCACCTTCCACCCACAGAACTCCTTTCATCCTGCAAAACCGAAATTCTATACCCACTAAACAACTCTTCAGTTCTCCCTCCTTTCCTCTGCCCTCTGGCAACCACCATGCTGCCTTCCGTCTCTCCGTATTTGAGTTTTTTTTTTTTTTTAAGATTTTATTTATTTATTTGAGAGAGAGAGAGCACATGAGAGGGGGGAGGGTCAGAGGGAGAAGCAGACTCCCTGCTGAGCAAGGAGCCCAATATGGGACTCGATCCCAGGACTCCAGGATCATGACCTGAGCTGAAGGCAGTCGCTTAACCAACTGAGCCACCCAGGCGCCCTCCGTATTTGAGTATTTTAGGCACCTCAGAGGAGTGGAACCAGACAGGATTTGTCTTTTTGTGACTGGCTTATCTCACTTATTTCACTCAGCATAGTGTACTCAAGGTCCATGTTGTAGCAGGTGTCAGAATTCCCTTCTTTTTTTTTAAGGCTGAATAATATTCATGTGTGCGTGTGTGCGTGTGTGTGTGTGAGACATTTTGTTAACACATTCACTCATGGATGGACATTTGGGTTGCTTCTACATTTTGGCTATTGTGAATAATACTGACATGAATATGGGTATGCAAGTATCTCTTTGAGTAAACAGATACAGTTGTTTGAGCAATGTTGGGTTGTCAGCCTTGGGCACAGTAAAATATCCACATATAACTTTTGACTACCCACCCCAACTTAACTACTACTAGCCTACCGTTGACTGGAAGCCTTACCGTTAACATAAACAGTCGATTAACTCGTATTTTGTATGTTATGTGTCTTATATACTGTATTCTTATAATAAAGTAAGGTGGAGAAAAGAAAATGTTATTAAGAAAATCTTAAGGAATACAACATACATTGACAATGTTGTACTGTAAAAAATCTGCGTATACGTTGACCTGCGCAGTTCAAACCCATGTTGTTCAAGGGTCAACTATATTATGAATCTCCTTTTACTGGAGAGGGAAACTGAGGCTCAGAGATATTAAATAATTTCTCCTGGTTCAACAGATAGTAAGTGGGAGAACCAGTCTGTGTGACTCCAGACACAGGGTTCCTAACCATCGAACCATCCTACCTTTAAAAAACATAGGTTTTAACATAAAAAATATCTGCGTTCAAATCCCAGCTCTGCCACGAGCTGTGACTTGAGCAAATCACTTAACCTCTCTGAGTTGTGGGCTTGTTTTAAGGATGAAGTAAATCAATGTGCGTATAGTGCCAGGCTCAGAGTAGGTGCTGGATAAATAGTGTCTTTTGTCATCACTCTAACGACTGGTAGCAAGCATGTAGGAGAAGTAACCCAGGGACGCACACCCTCGGGTTCCTTGGCTGCAACTTCCCAGGTGGGCTGTGGGGCTGGCTCTTGCCGGCTGGGTTGTGGGCCACACTGAGGCCCCCTTTGTCATCCGCACCGAGCACCAGCCCAGGGCTGAGGGGGTCACAGCGCTTGTGTGGCTGCTAGGTGTAAAAAGGGAGCACTGCCTTGAGTCAAGAGGAGGGAGTCCTAACCCAGGGCAGCCACTAACCGGGCTCCCTCCCCTTCCCCCTGGGCCTCGGCTTTCCCACCTGTGGATCGAGGCTCTCACAGGGGATGACCGCCAAGGCCTGCATGTTCTGGAACTTCTAAGCTGTGACCTCAGCGTAGTGGTGTGAAGGATTTGGGTGGTGAAGTCAGATTGTCTGGGTTCAAACCTGGGACTGCTGCCCACTTGCTGTGTAAGTTTCAACCAGGGGCTTGGGACCCCTTTAGCCTTTGATTTTCTCATTACTAAAAATGGAGCATACTACAGAGCTTGAGTCACAGGGCTGTGAGGGTCAAGTGAGAGATTTAAGCGCTCAATAAAGGCAGGCTGTTGGAAGTCTTCTTACAATTATCAGAATGAATACTTGCTGACTTCCCAACTACCGGATGAGAGACCTAGCGTAGCAATATTACTCACCTGTGAATATGAGGTTTCTCCTTTGACGGCAGGAACCCCATCATCACCAACTCAAAAGGTCATGGTGGGGGTTATATGAGATAACAAATGCCAGGCACAAAGTAAGGGCTTAACCAATGTGTATCGGTGGTAGGATTATGCCCGTTGTAAAGTTTTAGAAATCTGTTTCTTCTCATACAGTGATCGAGAGTATAAGTTTGGGCAATTCCTATGACGGGCAATTTGGCAACAGCTCTCAGCACCACAAATCCACCTGCCCCTTGACCCGGCAGCTCCATTACAGGTAATTACAGATAACAGTTGGGAAATGATGTATGTCCAAGGCTCTCCATGGCGGCACTGGTTGTAAATGTCTGTCTGATTAAAATAAGTTGTGCATTGGCAAACTATGCAGCTATGAAAAAAAATGGTAGAAAAAGCTCTTCACATTCTAAGATCTATTAATTGAGAAAATTAAGGAGCAGACACTGTATCACCATATGAAGTTTAGCATTTATATAAGAAGGAATGGGGTGGTATATAATCATATTCCCATGTAATGCTTGTATATACATTAAAAAAAAATCTCTGGAGGGATACACAGCAGGCCCCAAGTTCCTGAGAGGTTTCCCTGTATCTTTTTATAATTATCTGCTTATAACTTTAAGAATGTATTGCCTATTCAAAAAATTAAATAGAGTAAAATTGTATCAAGGAAAGAAGAAAGGAAGGTGGGACAGCAGGAAGGGAGGGAGGGAGGGGAAGGGAGAGAAGTAGTGGGAGGGATGAGGACGGAGGGAGAGCATTTTTCCCCCCTTCCAATGTCTGATTTCTTAAATTAATTTACGTGGCAACTGCAAGAGCCAATGGCACAAAATCTCCTGGAAACCAAAAAGTCTTAAACACGTGAGAGGCGGAGGTGGTGATAGTCATTCCCCAGGTGGGCACGCCTCTGTCTTCTCAGACAGATGATCTAGAGACCTGACTGCCATCTTTAGGGGTTATACTAATTTCTTGTCATCGATGGTGTGAATTTAGCGATGAATACACAGTTGTAAATATACACGTATATTTCTGTTTCTCTCAACATTGGACTCTAGAGGAGTCTTTTTGCCTAGGCTTTGGCACATGTTACTCTTATTATTAATACATACGATACATTGGTTTGTATAAAATCCATAAATAGATTCATGGAAAAATAATAAATTTAATGGCAATTTATGGTTTGTTTTCACATCCATTATCTCATTTGCTCTTCAAACACCCCTAGAAGGTGGGTATTTATTCAACAAACATTTACTGAGTGCTCATCATGTCCAAGATGCTGTGCTAGGTCCTGGTGTTTCAGAGGTAAAACGACAGGGCTGTGGTGTAACTGAGGTCTGGTCTAGTCACAGAGACCAACACACAGACAGATATGCAATTATAGCCATAGACAGATGATGTGGGAACAGTGACGAGAGGCACCCAACCCAACCAAGCAGTGGGGAAAAGATCAGAGAAGATTTCCAGGCAAGATGTGGTCTGAGCTGAGCCTGACATAAAGCTACACTGAGTCAGACCACTGGCTCTCCCAGAGTCTTTCTCCTGGGAGCGGAGCCCAACGATCCATCGTAGAAACTCCACTCCATCCCAGGCGGCCATGCCTAACTCCATGCTACACATTCCTCGGGAAACTTGTCAGTCCAAGACCTATGCTTTGGTGCAGGACCTTTATTTATTGGTTTGGCTTCTTTCCTTGAGGAGTGGACTGTCTGGTTCTCTTGCCCCAGACACACCGGGGCTGATCGCTCGCACATCTGGCTCTGCACCACCCACAAGTCTGGACAGGACTCTGAAAACCACCTCTGACTTTACAGCACATTGTCCCACGCCCTGGGAGGTGGGCTGTGTCTGGGCTTGCTCGAGTCTGGGAACGGCAAAATCTGGCCAGAGCCTGCGCAGCCCAAACTCTGCTCGGAGGAGGTCAGCACAAGCCTCAGACTTTGAGCTCTGGCTGGGAGGTGGTCCCAGGAATTTGCAGAGGGGAAGCCCTGTGGATCTCTGCTCCCTGGGGGAGTGTGAGCAGCTCCTAGAAAGTGAGGGTGGTGAGCAAAAAGATGGTCCCTAGGAGAGTGGTTAAGAGGCTAGGGGGTGTCCTGGGGTGCCTGGGTGGCACAGTCAGTTAAGCGTCCGACTCTTGGTTTCCGCTCATGTGATCTCAGCGTCGCTAGATAGAGCCCTGCATGGACTCCGCATTCAGCAGCTCAGCACAGAGTCTGCTTGGGTTTCTCTCTCCCTCTCCCTCTGCCCCCCCACTTGTGCTCTCGCTCTAAAATAAATAAATCTTTTTTAAAAAGAGGCTAAGGCGTGTCCTATGTGGGGGTCCCCAAAGCAGATCTTGAGAAGAGGGTTCCAGTGCAGGTGACTCATTAAGGGAGCGCTCCTAGCAGAGACCAGGATGGGAGTAGAAGTGGGACAAGGAAGAGGAAGAAACTGGAACAAGGGAGAGGCTGACCTTGAACCCAAAGGACCTTTCTGCTTCAGAAGGATGGAGGGATTTCCCACCGAATCCCAGCCTCAGCCTGATCCCTGATCTCGTGGGGTGGGGGGTGGGGGGTGGGGTTGGGAGTAGCTCTGGGGTGTAAGTTATGCCTTCAGAGTTTGTCTCACCAGGAGAAGCAGGACCCTCACATTCCCCCAGCAAAGGGCTGCCTCCAGACTCACACTCCCAAGCACTTCCTGTGGGCAAAGCTGCCCCAGTAGCCAAAGCCCAGTTTCTACCCATGCGACCAAGGGCAAACTAACCTTATTGACAGTTTTTTCTTTTCTTTTCTTCCTTTTCTTTCCTCTTCTTTTTTTTCAAAGATTTTATTTATTTATTTGAGAGAGAGAGAGTGGCAGAGGGAGAAGGAGAAGCAGGCTCCCTGTTGAGCTCGATCCCAGGACCCCGGGGTCCTGGGATCTTAACCGACTGAGCCACCCAGTTAAGTTGGTAGATGAATGGGTAATGGGTAATAAATGGTAGCAACTTAACGCTTAACCGACTGAGCCACCCAGGCGCCTTGACAGTTTTTTCAACTCTAAAGTGGGGACAGTTAACATGTCCTTCGTAGGGTTGTTGTTTAGGGTAAAAGAGATAACATGAACAAAGTGTGTAGCATGGGGCCTGGCACGTGTTAGGAATTACTTATGTCTGAACCTGGCGAGTGCCCATCTGGGGGATTCTACCATAGGAATGTTGACGCAGGTGAACTTGAGCTCCAGGGCCTCTGCTTCGGCTCCTTGTGTCTCTCTCTCCCCTGCTGGGAGTTTCCACTTCTTTGTCTCAGAAACCCAGCCCTACTGCCCCCTCAGCAACCTCAAAGCCCTGTCCAGTCAAGTCTTAGGACCTCACACCTGAATCCAGCCACTGCCCCAGTCTTTTCCTTACCTTGTTGGCCTTGCTACCCGGAAGCATCATAGAGCAGAGTGATTAAGAGCCCAGATTCCAGAGTCAGGTGGTCTGCGTTGGCATCCTTGCCCCAACACTTACGGAACATGCAAACGTGGCAAAATACTTAGTCTTCCTGTGCCTCAATTTCCTCATCTGCCTAATGGGGTAACAATCACTCTACCTCTTAAAGCTGTTGTGAGATATTACTGAACTGCTGCATTGTAAAATGCTTAGAGCATAATGCTCCGTGTGTTGGCTAGTACAATCATCACTAAAAACAGTCCTTATGGGTCAGATTCCTGCTTTATTTACTGCTCCGATTCTTGGGTTTATAATTTCCTCATCAACCCCTGCTATTTTCACCCTCTGGTCGTGGGCAGGGTTCCCACCCTTGTCTTCCTTTTGGTCTCTGGAGCTCCAAGGTCACTTCCTGTTGGAGCCTTAGAGGGTCAGCACAGGGAGAATCATGAACACGTACATAGCACCTCCTGGTTTTCTACATAGCACATGTCTGACCTGACCTGTGCCTCTTTTTTTAAAATTAAGTTTTAGGGGCGCCTGGGTGGCTCAGTTGGTTGAGTGACTGCCTTCGGCTCAGGTCATGATCCTGGAGTCCCGGTATCGAGTCCCGCATCGGGCTCCCTGCTCAGCGGGGGTCTGCTTCTCCCTCTGACCCTCCCCCCTCTCATGTGCTCTCTCTCATTCTCTCTCTCTCAAATAAATACATAAAATCTTTAAAAAAAAAAAGAATGGAAGAAGAGTTGCCCTCATATTAAAAAAAATAATAATAAAAATTAAATTAAATTAAATTAAATTAAGTTTTAAATTTTAATTCCCATATAGATAACATACAGTGTTATATTAGTTTCAGATGCACCATATTGTGACTCAACACTTCCATACATCACCCAGTGCTCATCATGACATGTGTTCTCCTTAATCCCCATCCCCTATTCCCCCCGTCCCCCCACCCCACACCCCTCTGGTAACCATCAGTTTGTTCTCTATAGTTGAGAGTCTGTTTCTTGGTTTGTCTCTCTCTTTTTTTTTTCCTTTGCTCATTTGTTTTGTCTCCTAAATTCCACATATGAGTGAAATCATATGGTATTTGTCTTTCTCTGACTGACTTATTTCATTTAGTATGATACTCTCTAGCTCCACCCATGTTGTTGCAAATGGCAGGATTTCCTTCTTTTTTACGGCTGAGTACTATTCCATTGTGTATATATGCCTCCTCTTCTTTACCCATTCATCTACCAATGACACCTAGGCTGCTTCCGTAATTTGGCTATTGTAAATAATTCTGCTATCAACAGCAGGGTTCACGTATCCCTTTGAATTAGTGTTGTTGTATTCTTTGGGTAAATACCCAGTAGTGTGATTGCTGGATTCTAGGGTAGTTCTATTTTTAATATTTTTAGGAACCTCCATAATGTTTTCTACAGTGGCTGCACCCATTTGCATTCCCACTAACAGTGATCTGAGCCTCTTTTTAAAAATGAGGGGACTGAGGCTCAGAAAGATTAAACATCGTGCCAAGTTCACCCAGCTCCCAAGCAACTACCATGAATTCCAAGTTCACTGCTCCTGCACCCCCAGAGACCCAGTCTGGGAACCCCAGCCTCTGACGATGGTGGCAGAATGTACCACTTTTCCCTCCATCTACTCTGCACCTACAGCAGCACCTGTAGACCTCTGTGAAAGTGTCTCACCTGAGCAGTTTACTTGTTTGTCTCCCCTGCTAGACCATGAGCCTCTGGGTCTAATTCATCTCTCTATCCCCAGCCCCATCATAGGGCTTGGCATAGCGTAGATGCTAGTTTTGTGTTTGTTGAATGAATGGACAATCTGTTCTGGGTGTATATCCAGAAGTGGGATTGCTGAGTTCCAGAGTATGGGAATATTCAATTTTATAAGGAAATGCTGATTCTTTTTCAAAGTGGTTGTACCAGTTTACGTTCCCACCACCACCATGTCAGGGATGCTGTTGGACCTCATTCTCTCTGCACTTGGCGTTGTCAGGCAGTAAAACAGGAAAGTAGGGATCTACATTTGACCCACACCCTTCCAGCCCCCATTAGTGGTCACATGGGCCACCACAATTTCTGCCATGCATTTCCCAAGCGATGTAAGAAGTTGTCTATCCCATGTCTAGGGGCGCCTGGCTGGCTCAGTTGGAAGAGTGTGCAACTCTTGATCTCGGAGTCTTAGTTGGGTGTAAAGATTACTTAAATAAATAAAACTTAAAAAAAAAAAAAGAAGTAATCCCTCCATGTCTAACCACATGACCACCGTTAGTGGCTGTCCTCGGTCTCTGACCTGGCCCCTCCCTCTGTCTTCAGCCTCATCTCTTGATAGTACCCCCTGCCCCTTGCAGCCAAGGTTCCAGCAGTGAAAACACTCTCTGCCATCTAGTTGAATACACATCATATGTTAGACATTTGCTGGACATTTAAGAGACATTATCACTTTTAACCCTTTCAATGACCCCTTCCCCCATTTTATAGGTGAGGAAATTAAGGCTTGGGAGTTTAAGTTCACTGTCAAAGGCACACAACTGGTAAGTAGTAGGGCTGAATTTTAAACCCCCAGGGTCTGATTCCAGAGCCTGCACTCTTCACTATAACGTGTTTTCCACTAAACAATTGTGTTCACGAGTCTCTATTTTTTCCTTTGCAACTGCTGTTTTTTCTGCCTGGAAGAGCTCTTTCCTCTATTCCCCATCCCAACTGCTTTGCTTTGCTTGGTAAAATTTTCCTCGTCCTTTGGGACTCCAGTCAGGTGTCACCTTTTCTGAGAAGCCCTCTCTGACACCTATGACTGGATTACCTATCTGACACCCAGCATCTCATAGCTGTCTCATCATAAAAACTGATAATCTAGGGGTGGCTGCATGGTTCAGTCAGTTAAGCATCTGATTCTTGATTTCATCTCAGGTCATCATCTCAGGGTCATGAGGTCTGAGCACGGAGTCTGCTTGAGATTCTCTCTCTCCTTCTCCCTCTGCCCTTCCTCCCACAAGCATGCTCTCTCTCTCTCTAAAATAAATAAATCTTTTTAAAAAATAAAATAAAATAAAAATTTATAATCTATTGTAATTGTCCAATTTTCATTTCTCTTTGTGAGACTGAATTTCTGGAAGGCAGGATATCTATTCTCTCAACAAATGTTTACCAATGCCTATTAGGCCCAGGCTCTGTGGTAGGCCTGAGGCTACCATGATAAAAAAAAAAAAAACGAAATCCATGAATAAAAAAGAACTCTCAGCCAAGAGGGGTTGAGCAAGAGAGTCATTTTTGCAAGTACATGATTGTATTAGGATGTGGGTCCTAAAACTGAGCTGTGACATTAGTACAAGGCCCTATGCAAGAAGGAAGAGAAATTCAATGAGCTAAAAGTCTCAGAAGTCTTAACAATAGGGATGACATTTGATCTGGGTTTTGAAGGATGAAGAGGAGCGCATCGAGGGGTCAGGGCTGGCATCTGGAAAGGCACAGAGTGTGGGAGATGTTAAAGGTAAACATGTGGCTTCCCATCACTTAACATAGAACACTAAAAGTATTTAGAAAATATCTATTAGTTGAATCTATAAATGAATAAGTTACCTCTTTGGCCAGGAAAAATTTGCAAGCTCTCATCTTACCCCAAAAGATCCAGGTCTAGTTACATGTAGGTCTCATGAACAGGAAGTTCATGATGTTACTGCCTGGGTCTGCCACTCGGCTGACTGTCTCATGGAATTCAGTCTGGTGTATCATCCATGCAATCACCATATAGATTTCTACCATCACATTAAGCTGTGGCCGAAAATGTTACAGTACTCACTCAGTGCTGTGAAATGGCTTTCGCATAATCTTCTCTGGAGATGAGTCATGAACTAGATAACATGTCAAGGATACTGATTCCTCCAAAGTCAGAAGCGGAATCTACTCTACAATTCTCTACACAAGGCAAACCACACCTGTAGGCTGTATTCAGTTCCAAGCCAATTTTAAGATGTATTTTGTGGTGAACATTATGGTTACTTCTTGATATGGATTGAGTTGTGTCCCCCCACAAAAAGATATGTTGGAATCCTAATTCCCTAGAACCTCAGAATTTGACATTATTTGGAAATAGGGTTGTTGCTGATTCAACTAGTTAAGATGAGGTCATATTGGAATAGGGGTGGCCCTCAACCTAATACAACCAGTGTTCTTATAAAGAGAATGCCATGTAGAGAGAAAGAGACAAACACAGAGGGAGGACAGTGTGATGGGACACAGGGAGAAGATGGCCGCCTACCAGCCAACAAGAGATGCCAGAAACAGATTCTTTCCTCCCAGCCCTCAGGAGGAACCAACCCTGCTCACACCTGCATCTCAGACTCCCACCCTCCAGAACTGTGAGACAGTAAATTTCTGTTGTTTAAATCACTCAGCCTGCGGTACTTTGTCACAGTAGCCTTAGCTAACTGATACACCGCCCAACATCCATTCTATGACCCTTCCCATTAGTAGCCATCATGCATAGAGGAGGATGGATAGTTTGGACACCAATCAGGATGAAGCCCAGGATATTTTTTTCCTTGGCTGAAGAAGAAATATCCTCTTCCCCTGAGAGGAGAATGAGAAGCAAGGAGACCTATGAGCATTGGCAGCCATCTTGCTACACAAAAGAGAGCATTCTGAGAATGAAGCCCAGAAAAAGGCTGAGAAAATTGCAGGGAAATGAAAACACATCTCTAATGCCACTGTGAACCTCTGGATCAAAGCCTTACCTAAAGTCAGTGGCCCAAGTAAATCCCCTTTACTGTTTGAGCCACTTTGAGTTGATTTTCTGTTGTAGGAAACTGAAAGTATTGTAAGTGATACAGATGTTGTCATTTGGAGTATATTTGTTTAGGGGAGGATAATCAAGATAATGGGGGGTATCAGGAAGAACCAGATAAGAGAAAGATTGAGGGGGCCACACAGGCCACCTCCAACGCGTAAAGAATGGTCATGCGGAAGGGGAAGCAGACTTCTTGTGTGACCCCAAGAGATGGGACTGGGTCCAGTGGGCTGTGGTGTGAGAAGTCCTCCCAGCACAGGCAATGAGGCAGTATATAATCTGCAGAATTTATAAACAATGAGAAAACTCACAAAAAGTTGATATGCATTTATTAGCATTGAACGGTAGAAATTCTGAACACCTCCAGTAATAACATATTCTGTCCTGCTGGGACAGAAAGCTCCCACTGTCCCTCTACTGCTTGATATGCAAGTGCTGATGAGGAGAAACTATAGGGAGTGAAGTTTCAAGTTTGGTAGAGAAAGACCTTTCCAACAGGCAACTATGGAATGGACTATCTTGCGGCTGATGAATTATCCATCACTGGCAGTGTACAAATAGAGGCTAGAAAATCACTCTTTTGGGATACTGTTCAGTAGACTACTGAATTCAGTGGAGGATTCCCTTAAATGACCTTGAAGACACCAGCTGACTCCATGAGTCTCTACGAGGAATGACAGGGGAATGACTGAGACAACTCTGTTCAAGTCAGAAAAGGAACTTTGAGTGGGAGGCAATATTTCCGGTCTTCTCCATTAGGATGTGAGTAGCAATACAATAGAAACATTCTGAGGGTCATCTGAGCACTAATGCCCTCATGAGCACTGGAAATCAAGTCATATCAAAGGGCTGGAAAGTAAGAGGTGAAGTCTGTGGTTACTAATGGTCAGAAACATGAAAAGTCTGGGAGCCAGGGCATGTGCTAAGGGAGGCAAAGGGCCAGAATCCAGACGGTCATGAAGAAGAAAACCCAAGTACTAGTAACAAGACCCCAAAAGGGAGCATGATTCCGTCACACTAGCCTAGGGCAGATTAGCTAACCCCTCTGCATCGTTCCCATCTCATTGGATTGTAAAGGCTAAATGAATTAATATGTATAAAGCCCTTAGCGCAGTGCCTGGAGCAATGTAAGTGCTACATAGATGTTAGCTATGGTTATCTTTTCTTAAAGGACCTGCCCTGGTAAGCTGCACACCTCTTTCTGCTCTGCACATTGCCATGTACCCTCTCCCCAAGAAGGTCAGGACGAAGTTATTTATCCCATCCCGATCCCATTCCAGCTCCTTAATAGTCACTAACTGGTTTTTTGGTGGCTAAAAATTGTGATTTTTTTTTCCAGTATAATACCTCAGTGTCATTGGAAATGTTTAATATTACATGTTCTTTTTTTTTTTTTTAAAGATTTTATTTATTTATTTGACAGAGAGAGAGAGAGGGAATACAAGCAGGGGGAGTGGGAGAGGGAGAAGCAGACTCCCTGCCGATCATGACCTGAGCCAAAGGCAGACGCTTAATGACTGAGCCACCCAGGCGCCCCAATATTACATGTTCTTTATTTGTCCATTCATTTGTGTCTTCATTCATTCAAATACTTACTGGGTGCCTCCTTGATTCTTAGAAACTGAAGTTCAAGAGTTCGAACAGTTAGTAAAAATAAGCCAGATCGTTGGGCTCGCAAAGCTACAGTCTGATTGGGATGAGGCGGTGGGAGAGGGTGGGGGACAGACCTGTTAATAATAATCACATGGATGCAGATGGAATCACATTTGTGGCTGCGCCATCAAGAAAGGGAGACAGTGCTGTGATTGTGAAGTCAGGCAACATCCTGGTCTGGGGTGGAGCTTCCCTGAGCAAGTGATGCTTAAGCCAGGATTTAATTGCCTGTGTTTTAACTTAGGAAGTTAGGAAAGCTCTAAGCCAAAGTATCAGTGTGCTCAAATATCCTGACATCCATCAACTGTCATTTACAAAGTGCCAATCTTGCATCAGACACTCTGATAATAATGTTATGATCATTATTTCATGCAGACATTACATCATTCATTCGAAATAGAAGTTATTGTTTGGCCCATTTTACAGATGAGAAAAGTAGGGCTCAAAGGAGTCCAGTAACTGATGCAAAGTGATACAGCCTATAAGCAGGATTTCAGTTCAGCTCTAACTCTAGTCCCTGGACTCTTAACCCTGTCAGCAGAACTGTCTTATTCATCTTTGTATCTAAAGGCTAGAACAGTACTTTGCATGTAGTAGATGTCAGTAAATGCTGTTGTATAAACACTAAACTGAGTAAAATTGTATTGAGGGGGAAGAAAGGCTCCCATGTGTATGGGGGTAGGATGACTAGATGGAGGGCAGAGAGGGAGGGGTTTCAGGAAGAAGGCATTTCAATGGCAAAGCTTGTAGGTGGGAACACACATGGCCTTGAAAGAATATTCTTCTTTGATAGGTATGGAGCTGTTCGGTCATTAGAAGTATTCAAGTGCAGACAGGATAAATACTTTGGTCCTGAAAATGTAGTAGGTCTTAATTACCTTTCACATTATCTTCCATTCTGGGACTGATCTAATACAAAGTGTTCTTGTAAACATGCGCCAAAAATTTACCAGTTCCCAAACCTCCTACCTAAGTGGGGACCTAAGTGGAATGAGGGTGGGTGGAGTGAGCGGGCAGCCACTGAAGGAAGCCAGACAGTGTGACAAACATTAGGGAAGATGGAGCTACAACCTGGATATCAGCTGACATTCAAACGATAGCCTTAGGCAAAACAGATGCGTGCGAGCCCCTAGAATAGTGTCTGGATATAACATTCAAGAGGTGGTAGTGTTTCTTGTTATTAGATACTCAGTTTGTTTGTTTGCCAGATCAGGGCTTTTGTTTCATAAAATAGGGCTTTTGCTCAAACTGGTATCCAAGGGTTGAGGAATAAAAGACTATTTTCCTCTCCTACCAAAAGATTGCCTTTTGGTGGTTGCAGGGGTGGATCTTGGCCAACACTGTGATTTCATTCCATCTTCCTCAAGCAGGTTAAGTTGCCCAGGTCACAGGCCCTCAGTGGGTCGTGGAGTCTGGAGATGTGAGGTTTCCAGGACTGGATGCTTGAAACTCCATTTCCCTTTTCTAAGATTTAAAAGGTAAAAATGAATATTCGTATCATAGTTGCAAACCCCAGGTCTTCAAAGTGCAGAACCATAAATCCTTGTACGTTGTGGGCAGTATATAATCCTATCCTTACAGCATTGCAAGAGGGTGTACTATTATTATCCCCATTTTACAGATGAGTAAACTGAGGGTAACCATGCCTTAGATATACAGCTGGAAAGTGGTAGAGCCTGTAGTTCCCTTCGCCTCTGAAGGAAACATAATACAGCAATTAAGAACACAGCTCTTCATGTCATTAAGAAGTGGACTCAAATTCTAGTTCTACCACTTTTTGGTTGTGTGCCTGTGGGCAAGCATTTCATCTCCATCCCTCCCTTTGGAAAGTCTTCATCTTGGTTTTTAGAATGCTTTGATTCCCATGGTCTCCTTCCTGGGTATTTCACCTATTCCTTCTCTTTTCTGTGTTGGCTTCTCTTCTTGTCTTATACATTAGATGTTACCAGACAGTCCATTCTCCATTTTCTTTTCTTTCCTTTTCCCCCCTATATCCCCTTTTCCTTGGTAGTGTGGGTGCCTGTAGCATGGGAAAGAATGCATAGAGAACTTCTTACTGGCCCTTTAATCTTCCAATTGGAAATATGACACACTGATTGTGCTCACATTTCTTGGACAGAGCAAATACAGGGCCATATCTAACTTCAAGATGGACATGCTCTTGAATCAAGTGTCTCTTCTGGAGTTGTCTTATACCCATCAGAATCCTCAACTCTCCCTCTGTCCAAGAGATTTGCAAATATGTTTATGCCCATTAGAAAACTTACAACTAATCGTGCTTCCCTCTTTGCTTTGGCTGCTAGGAAGTTCAAAGCCAAATGTGGGGTCCATCTCTAGCAGAACCTATGGCATGAAGATGATGTGTTAACCTTATGGCTTAAATTCAATTTTATTTCATATCCCTGTGTTTTCCTTTTTTTAGTTTGTCTATTTAAATTGGTGCAAATCTTTGTATGCCAAATAATTTTTTTGAATGAGTCGAGGTATAAACAAACGCATTCATATGCACACATCCATTCAATCTTTCAGCCCTCATCTCTCATTAGAAATACAAATGATGGGGCGCCTGGGTGGCTCAGTCATTAAGCCTACCTTAGGCTCAGGTTATGATCCCAGGGTCCTGGAATGAGCCCCACATCTGGCTCCCTGCTCAGCGGGAAGCCTGCTTCTCCCTCTCCCACTCCCCCTGCTTATGTTCCCTTTCTCACTGTGTCTCTCTCTGTCAAATAAATAAATAAAAATCTTAAAAAAAAAAAGAAATACAAATGATAATTTATCATTGACCACTGGGTATCTCCACTGGGATATCCTATAGTTGCCTCAAATGTAATATGTTCCAAATGAAACTTAGTATCTTACCTCTAAATGGTCTCCTTTATTTAAAGTCTTCTTTCCACTCCAAAAAAAGAAAAGCTACAATCTTCCCTCCTGGGCAGACATTATTTTGAAGATACAATTTTCCAGGGAGAGATCTCACATTATTTAAAAGACCTGAGTTTAGTTCCTCAGATTCCTTCCTCTCTAGATAAAGAGTTATTAAGGGTAGGTATATATATCCAAGAGAATTGAAAACATATGGTTATGCAAAAACTTGTACACAAATGTTTGTAGCGTCTTTATTCATAATAGCCAAAAAGTGGAAACAACCCAAATACACATCAACTGATGAGTGGAGAAACAAAATGTGGCATATCCATACAATGGAATATCATTTGGCCATAAAATGAGTGAAACCTGACTATATACTTTATATCCTATAGAGATTCTCATATCATTTTCTATTTTGACCTTGATTCTAGGGCTTTGATTTTTTTTTTTTTTTTAATCAAGACTTCCCTTGCCAGAATGAAGATGTGTTAGGCCTAGAGAAATTTGGAGGAGAGAACTGGACTGGGGAGCGATTTATAAATAGCCCTAATAAGAAAAATCAAACACCTTCATTGGAAGGAGTGAAAAGGGGACCCAGAACTCGCATCCTCTCCTCACCGGCAACACTCACTGCCTCAGGCCCACTATCTTGGGATCGTCAGGATTCACCCATAAGGCTCTCTATTCCTATCTCTGACAAGCCCTACACGAAGTCCAAATTCCAAGGGCATCACCCAGATTCCGTATATACCTTGATTTTGCCCCATCTCCCACCTTCCTACTCCCCAGTGTAACTTTGGGAATCCACTGACCATCATCAGCAATGTCTTCTGTATTGTCAAAAACTTTTCTCTCTGTTCCCTTCACCCTTTTGCTCTAACTGTGACTTGGTGCTCCTCTGACAACCAACAACTCTGAAGGTCATGTGAAAAGATGATACCACCCACAACTTCTCCTGGGTGCAGTCGTCACCAGACCCAGGTGACTTCCCATCATTTCCTGGGGATTCTAGTTCCTGGCCTCTTGTCATTCTCTCCATCACTAGGTCTAACCTAACTTTGGTGATTTCATGTAGTTAATCCTTCCAGTGTCCTGGCCTCTCCCAGTTCTTTGGTCTCTTCTCCAAAGATCTTATAACCCAGCTACCCACTGCCATGGTCACACCCTAGACCTTGCCCTTACTCAGTATCTGCACCCCTGCAGATAATCTTAATTTCATCCATTCTCTCCCTGATCATCACCTCCTATCTTTCCAACTCATTCTCTCTGGCATCCAATGTCGATGATTCTTAGCTGCATCAGGATGGGGACTGGTCCAATAACCAAGGTCTGCCCAGAAAAGTATGGCACTTTCAGAAATTGACTCCAGAGTCAGACAACCTGGGCTCATGCCCTACTCCTGCCCCCTACTAGCTCTGTGACCTTGAGCAAACTGTTTAACCTTGCTAAGCTTCAGATTCAGTGATGACCCCAGTCTCCCAGATTATTTGAGGGTTATATAAGATACTGTAGAGTGACGAGCATAGTGTCAGACCTATATGGAATTCTTGGTAAAGGAGAATGATTATTCTGTGTAGTAAACATGATATGTTTTGGTCAGCCTAACAACTGTTCTTTTTTTTTTTTAACAGTAATAATACCCCAACTTTAAGTGAGAAATAGAGCTCTTTTCTTGGTGCTGGAAGGGGCTAATCCCTAACTCAACTCCATGAAGGGTACAGGAACCCAGGCCTGACAAGTAGGAGCATTCTAACCCCTGACAATGGTGAATAGTGTCATTCAGGAATGGGCATGTAAATAGGCTGCACCAATGGAAGTCTACTCAAAGACTTTTTGTGGGAATAATCAGGACAGAGGGGTCCTCCCCTGGATGTGGGGCTGGTAGGACCTACACAGGCAGCAAAGGGAGCCTACCTGAGAGTAGCCAAGACAGAGGAATGTGGAGGGGATGGATGCGGGAGGCTGAGATCTGTGTCCTTGTGTCCAGCTATGCTTAAAGTCTGTCTTGGATTTTCAGTTACACAGGAATAAATTCCCTCCATGGGACTTAAACCAGTTTGAGTTGGGCTTCTCTCTCCCACAGAGTTCTGACTGTTATTATATCGTGAAATGCCAGTTTGTCATTAAAGATGATGCTATAAAGCAACATTAAGACACAGAGAGATGCTCACTGTATGTTTTTGATTGAAAAAATCTTATAGAATAATAAGACATCAACAAGGATGAGAATGAGTAAGATTCCATTTTTTTTTAAAGATTTTATTTATTTATTTGAGAGAGAATGAGAGAGAGAGAGCACATGAAAGGGGGGAGGGTCAGAGGGAGAAGCAGACTCCCTGCTGAGCAGGGAGCCCGATGAAAGACTCGATCCTGGGACTCCAGGATTGTGATCTGAGCCGAAGGCAGTCGCCCAACCAACTGAGCCACCCAGGCACCCAGTAAGATTCCATTTTGTAAAAAATATATAGAAAGAAGTCTGGAAGGCTATATGACAATATAACCTTAGCAGGTTAGCAAAAGATTGCATAGGCTACATAGTTAACTCTGGATTTCTAAGGGTGGTAGGACTGTAGATAATTTGTATTTTCTTTTCTTTTGGGGGGCTACATTATCTAGCATTTTTACAATGTACGTAGATTATTAGTTCAATTCTTTTAAAGGTTTCCCAAATGAGAAAAGCATCCCTCCCTTGCCACACATGTGATCAGAGCATTAAATTTAGCCTGTCCTAGGGGCCCCTCTCTCCATCCATCAGGGTGTCTGGGACTGGGTGAACCTGTTTTGTGGGTTTGTGGCTCCTGGGTGTGCCAGGTCCTACAACCTTGAACCAGTTAGAATCACCAAATCACCATTTACAAGTTTAAACTGTCTTAGAGCAGTTGAGACATTCAGAATTAATCAACTGTGTCCTCTTGGGAGTGAGGTAAGCAGAGCGAAATGTGTACAGAGCTTTCAAAAGGGATCAATCATGGCTTTGGGGATTGTGCGTAGTGATGGGAGGAGCTCTGTGAATATTTACATGTGGGATTATTAGCCAGCACGCACACGGCACCCTCTTCACTGCAAAGGGTTTCACGTCGTAAGTTTCCTAGCAGAGAAAGGAGGTTTTGCCCACATTTTGAGGGTGGAGAAGCTGGAAATCCAGAAATCTTCAGTGACTCGTTGAGGGGTACACGGCAAGAACGGAGTTGTGATTTAAGATTCTCGACTCTGTGCCCTATTCCAGGTGCCAATGTTTTTCTATTAGGGCTGCTTCAGACATCTGTAGCCTGCCTCAAACAGGACAGGCTTCCCTCCCTCCCCTTCTATGAGCTTATTTTAAAAATTCATGTCAAGGTAATTTTCTCTGGGTTTTTCCTTTTAGAAACATTCAAGGTTCTCTCCTATAGTTTATTCCTTTCTCTGCCCTAACTTGGGGAGCCAAATTCATGGCGTGCTGCAAACATCTTTGGCTCCAATTGGGGTTACTGCTTGGGAAAGTTGCTGTATTGCATCTACGGGGTGGTTCACATTTTAGGGAGTGGTATTGAACCCTCCCCAGGTGGTTTAGCTCATCTCCATCCTAAGCATCCTCCTCCATCCCCTCCTCTGTGCAAATAATGATCCAGCCCCCAGTCCCCATTTGCCAGGCACCCTTCCTCACTTTGAGCCGTGGTTCCATGGCTGGAATACCTTCCTGCACTCTTCTCTACCTGTTCATCTGACACGTTAGCTTATCAGTCACTTACAGAGTGCTCACCGGGTGTCAGATTGTTGTTTAAGACTTTGCAAATGTTAACTCTTCACAGGAACCTAATGATGTGGTTATCTTTACTATGATCTCATTGTACAGATGAAGATACAGAGGCACAGAAACTTGCGCAAGATCCCAGAGCTGGCAGGTGCTCAGGGCAAGATCTGAATCCAGGCAGCTAGCTCTGGAGTCCACCCCTTTAACCACCATGCTTTTCTCGCCCCCATGCATCCTTCCTGTCTCCTGCCCTGCGAAGTCACCCTGATATGTATTTGGGGGAATTGTTGGTCCCTCTAGGATTCTTTTGTCCTTGGGCATGGTTTTTATTAACGTTGGGCCCCTACCAGTGGGGAGCTGTGTAAGGACTGGGATTTGGTGTGTTCATCTCAGGATCCATGGCATTCTCACCTGCAGATACTTTCCAGGTGTTTTAAACACTGGAGCTGTGAAACACATGTGGGCTCAGATGAACTGAAATCTACTAGAAGGCCCTATAGTGGGCACCTGGGTGGCTCAGTTGGTTGAGCGTCTGACTCTTGATTTTGGCTCAGGTCTTGATCTCAGGGTTACGGGACTTAACCCCCTGTTGGGCTCTGCGCTCAGTGGAGAATCTGCTTGAGATTCTCTCTCTCCCTCTGCCTCTCCCCCCACTCGTGTGCGTGCGCGCGCTCTCTCTCAAATAAAGAAAAGAAAGAAAGAAAGAAAGAAAGAAAGAAATCTTAAAAAAAAAAAAAAGAGGCCCCATAATAAATAAACACTTGAAGACAGTCCAGGTAAGATGTTCCCATAAAAGGTTTAACTTAAGCCAAAAACAAACAAACAAACAAAACGCAGATAATTTTTAGCCATCCAAGAGCTGATTATTTTCTTGTGATCATTATTCAACCCCCTCCTTCTCCTTATATTTCTTCCAATCTTTTAAACATTTCATGGCTTTGGAGAATCACCATGAGAAGGTGGAGAGCAACTAAAAGCACATTGGGTCACAGCAGCTCCCATGCCTTACCAGTTCTGTGACTTTGGGATGGTCATGTGAGCTTGCCAGACCTCAGTTTCCTCAGCCATAAATGGGATCATAATCACACTTAGTGACCTGTTACTGCATGTACAGCACCTGACCCAGGACTTGGTTGATAGAGAAGGCTGTGTAAATATTATTGTCGTCACCATTATCCCCATGGCCTGGCCAGCAGGACCAGGAGAAAGGAAAGTAACCTGAAATCTTTGATGTGTTTCTTAAGACTGAAAAAAAGGATGAAAATGCATCAAGTGAACATGACTGGTCGAGGTGAGGGCTGAAATAATAAGTTTCTTTTTAAATAAATAGAAATGGGAGGAAAATCCCTGCAACAGGGCAATGTCTTGAAAGAAACAATTGCCTAAATGCAACTAAACCCATATTTACCCATTCGATGCACAATTATGAAGTACCTACTGTGTGCCAAGCCCTGTGTTAGCTTTAGAGGTCCAAAGCCACCTAAGACACAGTCCCTGTCCTCAAGGAGCTCCCGCTCCGACGTAGGGGATGGATATGTCAGTGAAGAACTCAAAATCAAAGCCAATTCCAAGGATTTGCTTTTCTACTGGAGAATTTAGGGAAATGTAGAAGAAAAGATAGTTTGCAGGACAGCAGGAAGGAAGATGTGAGCTGGGGCTTAAAGGGGGTTATGTCAGAGTTCTCAGACGCAAGCAACAGAAAGCTTCCTCAGCTAGCTGAAACAAAAAAAAAAGGGGAAAGCATGGGAAGGAGATTAGGGGCTCACAGAATTGTCAGGAGGCTGAAATGACCATCACTCCCTTCCTATTAGGTCCAGGGTGTCATTCAGACACACCGTTTCCTTATTAAAATCAATAATAGGAAGGGGGTGATGTAGAGTACTGCCCAGCAGAAAAAGGCAAAGGTCCTCTACAGTAGGTAGGATTACAACAGCAGGCAGCGATGAAGGAACGGCACACCTGGGATGGAACAGAATCTGCAAAGGTAAGGGAGGAAAGTTCCGGGTTGTGGAGGGAATGGAAAGCAGCTGAGTGTAATGATAAAGAGTTAGACTGAAAGACAGAAGTAGATAGGTTGAGCCCGAATCATAGGTCTTATTAATGCTGCAATAAAGTCTAGCCAAGCTCAGCTACAGTGGTCTTTTGAGAAAGGAAGTACGGTAGTCAAGCCTGGGAGAGAAGAGTAGGTTGAGGCCATGCTTCTGACCCGATTTCTCCACAAGCTCGCAAGGTGGCCGTCTGCACTGCAACATTAGCCCGGAACGCTGCGGGAGCACGTGGAGGGGAGACAATGAAGCAGGGCAGCCAGTGGAACGCGGGGCTCCATCCCCGGGAGATCCGCTCAGCGGAGTAACTGGAGGCCGGTGGCCCCACCAGCAGGAGACCAAAGGCAGAGGTCAGAGCCCAGAGCAGGAACTGAGCTAATGAGATCGGCTTCACGGGGAAGAAAAGCTTTTAAGCTGCTTCATTTGCCACTGGATTTGCTTTTCCTTATTACTCAAATGCAAGGCAACTGGGTAACTGTGCAGATCTCCCTGGAAATCTGAGATCGTATTTTACCTGCCCCATATCGCTTTCCATTTCCTGTGGTAAGAGGCCCTCAAGTTTTTATTCTGAAGCCTGTCTCCTCCATTCGACACTAAGCCCATGACTTTTTTTTTTTTTTTTAAGATTTTATTTATTTATTTGAGAGACTGAATGAGAGCGAGAAAGAGCACATGAGAGGGGTGAGGGTCAGAGGGAGAAGCAGACTCCCCGCTGAGCGGGGAGCCCGATGCGGGACTCGATCCCGGGACTCCAGGATCATGACCTGAGCCGAAGGCAGTCGCTTAACCAGCTGAGCCACCCAGACACCCAGCCCATGACTTTTTAAAAGCGGTTGGCCCTATATTCTGGCGGCTGGGGGAGAGGTGACCTGTAAACTAGGTTTAGCCAATCAGAGGATTCTACACTCCCCACCCCCACCACGGTGATTGGCTTAGGAATGGACACATGACCCAGGTCCAGCACGCCCACTGCGGGAATTTTGCTGGGGCCATGGCGGGGGGGCGGGGGGGTGGGGAGGGCCCTCCTTCTGTAGAGTTGCCTTGTGGGTACAAGTCACGGTAGGGCTGCTACTTGCCACCTTGCCCACTTTATTGGGAGACCCTGCCGAACAACGAAGCCAGCACAGAGGAACGTGATGCTGGGAGATGGGGAAATCCCTCCCGTGCCTGGCAACATCTTGGCATTATATAACCCCTATGATCCCCCCTCTCCTTTTTCCCTTGTTCTTAAGTGCTGATAATGGTATGTTGTATTACCACATGATGGCATTAAAGGCTTCTCTTTCATAAATGATGTTTGGAGTTTTGAAAAAGTTGAAATTTCAGATATCTTAAAATGTGTTTGTTTGTTTTTTTTTAAGATTTTTATTTATTTATTTGAAAGAGAGAGACAGCGAGGGAGGGAACACAAGCAGGGGGAGTGGGAGAGGGAGAAGCAGGCCTCCCGGCGAGCAGGGAGCCCGATGCGGGGCTCGATCCCAGGACCCCGGGATCATGACCTGAGCCGAAGGCAGACACTTAACGAGTGAGCCACCCAGACGCCCCTTAAAACGTTTTCTTAAAAAAACTTAGCTAGGCAAGGTTATTATGTGTTGAAGTTCGGGCTCCATGGAAGCCGACGCTGTAATGGAGATTAGCATGTTGGGTGCTTTGAGGATGAATAGTTGTGGGAGAGTGAAGGGACCAGGACAGGGTTGTGATACAGTCACAGCGAACGTCTCAGCCCATTAGGGGAGACTCTGGAGCTGGGGGTGGCACTGAGGAGTGGTTCTCACTTGGGGCAAAGGGGCCAGGCATTTGTAGCCCTGTGTTAACTAGTCATCGCATGCAGGCTGCTCAGGCAAGGAGACAGGACCCCAGGCGAGGAACTCTCTTCAGCTAAGGACAGTTGTGGCAGGGGAGGTGCAGAGTGGGGAGCCCAGCTAAACTGTCAGTCAGCAACACTTCCAGCAGCTGCCAGAAGGATGCTTCAGTCCCAACGGAGAGGATCTGGGTGGTATACCTCGGGTTCCCCTACACTCCACTCCTGGGCCACTTCGTATAAAGGAAAAGCAAATGGGGCAAGCACTAGCCGCTGGGGCTGTAGCCTGTCCCAAGGTAGCAACTAATACTCTTGGTCTCCCTCCTCCACTATCCATCCTAGAGTACCCTCACTCTCAGCTAGCATCCCTGCTGATCTCGATGGTGGACCTTGTGGTGTGACCAGACCCTCCAAGTGCCCGAGCTCCTAGGCACCCTGCCCTTCTCAGGCTCCATCTGTGCCTTTGTCCACTTGCCTTCAAAACTAGGCAAAATTCACTGATACAGTGGGCCCCTAAATCTTCACAGCACTCATTTCCCACCCCCTTGAGCATATGTGACTTACCAAGCCCTCCCACATATTTGCCACTTCTTGCTCATCCGATCTGATCAACAGGATGCCATCAATACTGTGATGTCCTTTGAACTGTGTAGCTGGTCCAGGTCACTTTGGCATATATATCAGCTAGGTCTTGATGCTCGTTTGGCATATAGTTTTATTCTTCTCAATGCGGCAAGACTCTAAGTGTATGCTGGTGTGCATTTCAAGTGAATTCGAACTACTTCTCATTCTCCTTTCTAATAGGGATAAAAAAGAAAAAAAAAAACAACACAAAAACCCGATTCACCAGATCAATGGCGGCGTGCCATGTGCCTGAGACTGTGTTAGTTTCATCTAAGACCCTCCTCCTGACACAGCAGTTACAATGAGGCTACTTGACTGTGGGAGTCCACCATCATCCTCCAGGATGCATTTGCTTTTGAAGGACACATGGTAGGGATTACTGCCTCTCAGACATT
Source organism: Mirounga angustirostris (assembly GCF_029215605.1). Taxonomy (NCBI): domain Eukaryota; kingdom Metazoa; phylum Chordata; class Mammalia; order Carnivora; family Phocidae; genus Mirounga; species Mirounga angustirostris. The sequence continues at coordinate 15,819,499 of NW_026991712.1, read as the reverse complement.
AGGTCTTTAAGGGAGGCATAATCTCTGCTGTCTCTGCAAGGGTACAATATTATTTTGGATTGACCCTGTCGGCTGTGGGGAGGAGGCCATTTCAAAAGCTTCCACTTAATCTTTCCCACTACAATAGCTCTTCCCCCGCAAACCAAGGAACCAATGTGGCTGTTCAGTGAACTGCCAAGTCCATTAAAATTACACATTTAGAAACTGAAGAAATAAGTGCTAGGTTTGTCCGTGGACCCGGTGGACTCACACTGGAGCCAGATTCAATTTATTAACCGATCCCCAGAAGCCCCTAATCTCCTGAGGGACCATGTTGACACTTCAGGTCCCAGATACTAATGATAACTTGAACTCTGTGTCCAACAGTCCTTGGGATATTTGAAACATTTGGAGGTCTGCCCTTTCTCCAGGGTAGGAGGACCCAGGGTAGTGACTGGCCATAGGAAAGGTTGGAGGAACTCATTGCTGTATGTTTGTCCTAGTGTTGCAGGATCTACCGTCTGGGAACTCACCTCTCCCTCAGGCCATGCGTTTGGAGTTTGAAAATGGGCTCAGGTGTATCTACTTGTATTTTTCCTATGGTCCAAAACCTGAGCAAGGGATTACAAATCCTTATTGGAGTAGCAGCCCTCAGCCCCCTGATCACCCATCCTTGATTTCTTTTGTTTATAGATTAAGCAATATCCTCCTTGGTTGTCCATGCAAACAGAGGAAAAGAATTAAAGCCAGGATGTGGAGGATTCCTCACTGCAATTGAGGAAAACCCAATTATTGGCTTAGATTTTCTATTTGGGTTCTCACCATTGACCTAATTTGGATTTCTTAATAGACCCATTTGAAGTTGTTTTCTATCATTTTACTCACAGCTGGAAAACTCTCCTGGTTTGGTGCATGAAAGGGGTTCAGTCTGTTACGATTTTCAAAATTTGTTCCATTCTGATTACTCAGGTGGGGGAGTATAATTCTTGCCAGGAGGGGAGCTGGAGTCCCTCCTCTGATTAGAAGGATGGGCCAGAAGCTCCTCTGCTTCCTCCGTTGTGTGCACATCACCAGAGCAGGAATTTTCCCAGTAATCTTGGCTGCCATCTTGGGGAGGTGAGATCATTGAGCAGTGGGGGTGTGAGAGAGTTAGGTGCTGTGGGCAATAACAGCTTCAGAGAATATTCTAGATTGCGGCAGTGGGTCAGAAAAACACCTGCAGGCAAAAGCTCTTTCATGCCTGTGCAAGCAGTACCTGGGAAGAGTCCGGGTGGTCGGAGGGAGACTTGGAAAGCCTCAGCCAGCAAAGCAGGAGCCCAATGCAATAACATGACGTTGGTCTCATCAACCTGCTGCTGAGGTTTGCTTTGGGGTGAATCATCTCAATGGCTAGAACAAGCAGCTTAAGCCAAGTTCACCAGCTAATTGCTTGGTCCTTATCTTCATTTCACCAGTGTGGACAGAACCTTGGCTTCTGGCCCAGGAGATCTGAGTTTCTACCGTAATCAATCTACAGGCCTGAAATCCCACAAGCGACTGTCCCTTCCTTCAAGATGGTGATTTCTTCAGCCCTGTCCTTCCTTCACCCCCAAATTCCTGTCTCCCTCCCCAGGTTTCATCAACATTTTAACAGTGGTAAGACCCTAAACGGAACCAAAGCTTCCCCAGGTTAGCCTTCATTTTCTACTTCTTTTTTTCCTATGGTCCAAAATTTCTCTATATAATATGTATTATATATATTTATTATATATTTGTAGAATGAATTATATATTTAAATATACTTCTTTATTATGTCATATTAGATCATAATTATAAATACATAAACTATATTTTAGCTTACTAACTATAGTATAAATATATATTATACATAAGTTGTATATTATTAATATAAATATGTATTTAATTTATATAATATACATTCTATATTTATTTGACACCCAGTGCCAGCACTCAGCCGAACTCACCCATTAAGTCCCACCCCAAATATCACTTCCTCCTCTATAAAGATGCCCCCAACTTCCCCGGACTGAGGTTATCTCTTCTCTGTGTGCTCCTCGCCCCCTGGACTGTACCCTCATTTAACACTTACCACGATGTTTGAATTGTTTTAAATTTTTTTTCTATCTTTTTTCATGGGCTTGCACTCTTTCTGATTACACTCGGATCACATTAATCCAAGCATCCTTAATACCAGTCCCCGGCACTCCAGTGACACTCAACGTTTATGGAAAGAATGAAATTATTTCAATGCCTGGCTCACAAAAACATGAAGCAGATCTGTGTTGAGTGAATGAAGAAGGAACAAATTAATAGATGAGTATAGTCCAGGGCCCAAAGTGGATCAGTACCTAATGAATATGTGCAGGGCCTGGGCAAGAGAGCATGCTGAGGCTCACTTACTATATATCTAAATAATAAAAGTTACAAAACAGGCTAACTGACAAACTTGTTGAATAAAATGTTCTCGCTTCCTATCTCAACAAATACATCTTTATAACCAAAAGGGGAAAGATACATAAGTTGTGAATTAAGTATGACACAAAGTGGGCAAAATATCAAAGATGTTCAAGTCTAATTAATACTGCAAATGTTGAGGTATTCTATTGAGGGGCTGATGATTTGGGGGTAAATAACAAAATGAAGACAAATATAACCCATAAATTACATACATCTAGATTATACCATTTATTTTTCTTGCCTTTATTTCAGCAAGAGCTATGGGTTTTTTTGTTATACTTGAGTTTTTCACATCATTTATTTTATTGACAGTAATGCCAGATGGCAGAACCTTTCTTGGATCACTGAATTTTTTAGTTCTTTTTATGTAGAAATTCTTTTCAACCTGGGGAAGCACAGATATATAAGCTCATATATACAAGAATATTAAATGCGGCAGTTGATTGCTGTTAGTGGTTTATAATGACAAAAATAGAAATAAATGGGCCCATCGCTATGGGAATGGGTGAGTAAATTTTGTCACAGCCGCACCATTATTATGCAGCCACTTAAGGGAATAAATAGGAGCCATATCAGTTGACTTGGAGGGATTGCCAGGAGGTATTCCTGGGAAAACTGTATGTACAGAAATGTGTATAATTCATCTCATTTCCAAAAAATAGACAATGACAAGACCCCACATGCATATGTATATTTTTGACATATTTCTATAGGATTTTTTTTTTTAAAGATTTTATTTATTTATTTGAGACAGAGAGAATGAGAGAGAGAGAGCACATGAGAGGGGGGAGGGTCAGAGGCAGAAGCAGGCTCCCCGCCAAGCAGGGAGCCCGATGCGGGACTCGATCCAGGGACTCCAGGATCATGACCTGAGCCGAAGGCAGTCGCTTAACCGACTGAGCCACCCAGGCGCCCCTCTATAGGATGTTTGAACATGGAGAAAAGTGTGGAAGGAATCACACTGATTGTTAACGTGGATTTTCTGTGCGTATGCATGGAGGGAGTGGTGATGCAGGTTGTAAGAGGAATGTAGATATGAAAAGAAAAAATTCTGGCTAAAAAGAAAACTCTATACTTAATTTGATCTCAAGTGTTCGATAATCTGTATGCATTTGTGTGGAAGATGGAAAATCAGAGGGAAAGTTTATATTCACATTTACTGATATAGAGGTGTGATAACAGATATAGAATTGTCCAGAAAAATACTGTGATATCATTCTATTTCATTCACAGCAAATAAACAACCTAAAAACCCTGTTTATAAATGTCTCTGTGTTTAAACTGATGAACAAGGAGAGAAATATGGGAAGACTGGTACCGGGCCATTAACACTAATCCTCTCAGGGAACGGAGTAAGAGACGGGGCAGGAGAAAGGTAGTTTTTTCTTGATACATCTCAGTGTTGTTCTACTGGTTACAATGTAAACTTAAATATGCTGCTTTCGTAATTGGAGGAATAACAAATAAGATCTTTTCTAAAAAATGGAAATCCTTGGGGCACCTGGGTGGCTCAGTTGTTGAGCATCTGCCTTCGGCTCAGGTCATGATCTCAAGGTCCTGGGATCGAGCCCCGCATCGGGCTCCCTTCTCCGCTGGGAGTCCGCTTCTCCCTCTCCCACTTCCGCTGCTTGTGTTCCCTCTCTCACTGTGTCTCTCTCTGTCAAATAAATAAATAAAATCTTTAAAAAAAAAAAGGAAATCCTTGAAGAGCTGGGCTTAATAGTGATACTGTCACTTAACACCTCTATTTCCTTGGGCAAGTTTTTTAACTTAAGAAATGGGGTGCTTGGGTGGCTCAGTTGGTTAAGTGTTGGACTCTCGACTTCTACTCAGGTCATGATTTCAGGGTCGTTAGATTGAGCCCTGGGTCAGGCTCCTGTGCTGGGCGTGGAGCCTGGTTAAGATTCTCTCCATCCCTCTCCCCTCCTCAGACACCCCCCCCCCACACACACTCTCTCTCTCTCTCAAAAAAAAAAAAAAAAAAAAGTTCCAGGGGCACCTGGGTGCCTTAGTTGGTTGAGCATTCAACTCTTGATCTCAGCTCAGGTCTTGATTTCAGGGTCGTGAGTTCAAGCCTCACACTGGGCTCCATGCTGGACGGGGACCCTACTTAAAAAAAAAAAAAAAAAGTTCCAAGGGGCACTTGGGTGGCTCAGTCGTTAAGCGTCTGCCTTCGGCTCACGTCTGCCTTCGGCTCAGGTCATGATCCCAGAGTCCTGGGATGAGCCCCGCATCGGGCTCCCTGCTCGGCGGGAAGCCTGCTTCTCCCTCTGCCACTCCCCCTGCTTGTGTTCCCTCTCTCGCTCTCTCTCTATCAAATAAATAAAATCTTAAAAAAAAAAAAAAAGTTCCAAGGTAGTTAAAGAAAACTAAGTCCAAAGGAAATAAAAAATACATCTGGCACATTTGACTTTCAGACCATGTAACTATTTTATCTTATTAAATTATTAAACTAAGTTTTTAAACTTATTAAAACTAAATTAGAAAAAAAATTATACACATCAAAAGTGAAAGGAAATAAATGAACCTGTATATCCAGTTAACGGGGTAATCACATCACAGTCACACAGGAAGGGGCTTTCTTTAAACCTCCGTGATTTGACTGGACATCATTAGTGAGATATACTCTAAGGACAAAAGGAACTACAAAAAATGTTTTCACGGGGCGCCTGGGTGGCTCAGTCGTTAAGCGTCTGCCTTCGGCTCAGGTCATGATCCCAGGGTCCTGGGATCGAGCCCCGCATCGGGCTCCCTGCTTGGCTGGAAGCCTGCTTCTCCCTTTCCCACTCTCCCTGCTTGTGTTCCCTCTCTCGCTGTGTCTCTCTCTTCAAATAAATAAATAAAATCTTTAAAAAAAAAAAAATGTTTTCACTGCGTTCAGGGACCCTACTGTGGGTAATAGCATTTGACTTGATATTCTGAGACTGCTCTCTGTCCACTATAGGACAAATAGAATGAAGAATGTGGTATCATTGAGAACTGAGACTTGGGCATGGTTGGAAGGAGAGTTTTTAAGATCAATGAAGTTAAGTAAAAAACCCTGTAATCCTAAAGTGCAGCATAGGGAACATAGTCAATAATATTGTAATAATGTGTGGTGACAGAGGGTAACTGCACTTAACATGGTGAGCATTTCATTATGTATGTAATTGTCAAATCACTATGTTGTATACCTGAAACTACTATAATACTGTATGTCACTTGTACTTCGACAAAAGGAGGAAAAAACCTGTAATGCTAAATCTGAATTGAAAGAAAAGTCAGAGCATATCTATATTTAAAAAAAAAAAAAGATCAGCAATGCATTATAACCTCACAAAAGAAAGATAACCAATCAGATGCCTCCTGATAGAAATATACACTACAACCTGTAAAGTGGTCTTGAAAACCAAACCTGAATCTGATCAAACCTCCGGATCTAACTTCCAATCTACATGAAATACAGGGGCAGGGAACACACGTGTTGCAATCAGAAGAAATTCAGAATATGGGAAGCTCCACATGGCAAACAACCCAGTCTCTTCCACAAAAATATACAAGGAACAAAAAGAGAGAAATAGAGGGGAAACTACAAATTAAAAGAGACATAAGAGATTTATCAATTGCAGCTTTTGGAACTTTTTTAGATCCATTTCTTAATGCAAAAAAAGATATATGACAATCAGGAAATGTTAAGTGCAGACTACATATTTGATGATATTAAGAAATTACATTTATTTTTTTAGATGGGACAATGGTTTTGTGTTTTTTTAAAGAGTATACATCTTTAGAAGATGTACACTCAAGTATTTAGAAATAAAATTAATGATGTTAATATTCATCTCAAAATAATCAAAGTGAGGGAACACTGGTGGGAGAGTAAAGATAAAATAATATTGATCACATTGATAATTTTTGAAGCTGATTGGTAGGTATACTACATTCATTATATTATTCCATTTCTATATATAGTTATAAATGTTCATAATAAAATGTATATGCCTACACACTTATATATATGTGTGTATATATATCAACATTATTTTTAACAATCCCAAAGTGGAAATAACCTAAATATCATCAACAATAGAATATATAAATTAATTAAGGCATATTCATACAATGGTATACTACATAGCATTGAAAATAAACTACAGCTGCATGAAGACATACTAATGAATCTCATTTGAATAAAAGAAACCAGATGCAACTGAACATACATTGTGTGTTTCCATTCATATATAAATCAGAAACATTCAAAAACTAACGTAAGGTAGGGGCGCCTTGGTGGCTCAGTCAGTTAAGCGTCTGACTCTTGATTTCTGTGCAGATCATGATCTCAGGGTTGTGAGATTGAGCCCCAGGAGGGGCTCTGCATTGGGCATGGAGCCTGCTGGAGATTCTCTCTCTCCTTCTCCCTCTGCCTCCACTCACACACTCATGCTCTCTTTCTCAGTAAATAAATAAGTAGCAAAATAAATAAATAAAAAGTAAACTAAGGTGTTATAAATTAGGATAGGGGCTACCTTTGGGAAAGAGGACAAAGATATGATTGGGAAGGAGTAAGAGGGGTCTTATGAGGTATCACCAATACTCTATTTATTTTTATTATTGAAGTATAGTTGGCATGCAGTGTTAAATTAGATTCTAAATTAGTTTCAGATGTACAACATAGTGATTCAACAATTGTATACCATGACAAGTGTAGTCACTTATCACTATTACCATATTATGACAAGAGTATTGACTATATTCCCTATCCTGTTGTTTTAGTCTCGTGACTTATTTATTTTATGACTGGAAGTTTATGCCTCTTAATCCCCTTCACTCATTTCGCCCATCCTCCCACCCATGTCCTCCTGGCAACCATCAGTTTGTTCTCTGTATTTATGGGACTGCTTTTGTTTGTTCACTTGTTTTGTTTTTTAGATTCCACATGTAAATGAAGTCATGGTGTTCATCTTTGACTTATTTCACTTAGCATAATTCCCTTTAGGTCCATTCATGTTGTTGCAAGTGACAAGATCTCATTCTTTTTTATGGCTGAGTAATAGTCTGTTGTGTGTATACACACACACACACACACACACCACATCTTCTTTATCCATCCATCTATCGATGGACACTAAGGTTGCTTCCACATCTTGGCTATTGTAAATACTGCTGCAATAAACATAAGGGCACATGTATCTTTTCAAGTTAGTGTTTTCATTTTCTTTGGCTAAATACCTAGTAGTGGAACTAGTGGATCATATGGTAGTTCTATTTTTAATTTTTTGAGGAACCTCCATACTGTCTTCCACAGTGGCTGCACCAGTTTACATTCCCACCAACAGTGCACAAGGGTTCCCTTTTCTCTACATCCTCGCCAACACTTTTTATTCCTTATCTTTTTTTTTTTTTTAAGAGAGAGAGAGAGAAAGTGTGTGTGAGTGGTGGGGTTGGTGGGAGGGCAGAGGGAGAAGGAGAGAGAAGCAGACTCCTTGCTGAGCATGGAAGCCAACACAGGGCTCCATCTCACAACCCTGAGATCATGACCTGAGTGAAAATCAAGAGTCAGACACTTACTCAACTGAGCCACCCAGGTGCCCATTCCTTGTCCTTTTTTTTTTTTTTTTTTTTTAAGATTTTATTTATCTGAGAGAGAGACAGAGAGAACACTGGCAGGGGGAAGGAGCAGAGGGGGAGGAAGAAGCCCACTCCACACTCAGCAGGGAGCCTGAACCTGGGCTTGATCCCAGGACTCCAAGACCATGACCTGAGCGGAAGTCAGATGCCCAACCAACTGAGCCACCCAGGTGCCCCTCCTTGTCTTTTTGATAATAGCCACTAATGTTTTATTTCTTAACCAGAGAGGTATACCCAGAGACGTATTCACTTTGGGAGAATTCACAGAGCACTTAGGATTTATGCACTTTCTGTATGCATACTATACCTCAATTAAAAATAAAAATATTAACATAAAGAAAAAATAGACTCTGAATGAGTGCCTGAGAGATTTTCCTTTTGTAGCACCTCATTTTTACTTCTGAAACTGAGAACTTGGAAGGTCAGGTACCTAACAGGAGGGTGTGGTGGCTACAACTGAAACTGTGCAGGAATGGGTATTGGGTGTCGGAGGGGGTAGGCTGGAAGCAGGAACCCAGTCACCAGTAGGAAATGCCCATTCAAAGCAGAGTTGTAGGGATAGCCCAAGGACAGAGGTTGGCGGGAAGGAAAGGTTAGGCCACCAACAGATTGTGTAGCGTGTTCTGACTACACTCTCTACTGAGGAGGTGCAGTGGGGTGTAAGGGCCACAAGGCGGTGAGCAACACTGCGGCTTATAGCACAGAGATCAGAGCTGGACCATAGGGCTTCTTCCCAAGGCAGCCAGTGGGGTGTGTTCAGATCTAAATGAGTGTTTATCCCAGGGTGAGCTGGGGAAACTGAGATCTGCTAACATATTCCAAAAAATGGATATGGCTGAAAATAGGGTTAAAAATCAGAATAGGAGATCTGGCCTGGATTGGGGTGGGGGCGATGGTTGGTAGAGAATTGAAGACTTGGAGGCATTGTAGTTGATGGAGCTTGCCCGTGGTGGTCATTTGACAAGAGGAAGTGGAAGGTGGGTGTCCAGCTTTCTTCAGATATAGGGTCAAGGTGGCAGGGCCACAAGACTTTAACAGGGATAAAAATTACTGTAGTAGGGACTTTGTGCACCGGTCAAATCTTGAACGCAGAGAACTCTGAACCCAACCACCAACACTTGCAAAGAGGCTCAGGTTGAGAGCCAGAGAGACCTGTGTTCAAATCCTTGCTCTATGACTTAATAGCCAAGGGAGTTTGGGCAAGTTATTTAATTTTCCCATGGCTTAGTTTCCTCATCCATGAGATGCACACAATAATACCTACTTCACAGTGGGGATGGAGGAAGAAATAAAAGGAAATGCGGGCAAGGTGCCTGGCATTGACCAGCTACCATTCCATAAATAGTAGCTGTACCTAGAATACCAATTCCTGTGAGCATCAGTGGGTAGACACCAAGAAGTCTATTTTGGCAACTCTGCCGTAATTTGGAATGTTTCATGATTCTTAGCTATGCTCACTATAGATGAGATGCTGGGCTAAGCAACCTCGGCTTAGTGAGCTGGGACTGTTTTGTTAGTTGGGGCTCTGTGAAGGATTTCACAGATTCTCAGGCACAGTTCCCAAGATGTCCTCCCTTGAGGACATGCCATCCATTCTAGGAGGGAGTTTCTGGCATGGCATGACCTCAACTCTAAGCCTGTCATCTTTTGCAGCCTCCCTTGGAGATGGGTAAAGTCAAAGTGCCCTTTGAGGCTCCCTTCCCTGCTCTGAACTGCCCCGAAGAAGCCCACAGCTAGCCCTGCAAGGCCAGCTGGAGAGAGGAGCCTAGGCAGATGATGCTCCAATCTGCCTGCCTCATCCTGCTTCCCGAAGGCTCACCTCCCGCCTCCTCACTCGGGTCTCTGAACTCCCTCTGTACTGTCTATAGACCACCCCCGGCCAAGCCTCCCAAGACAAAGCAGGAACTCACCCTCAGCCACATCTCCTCCCACCTACCCCAATTCTGCTGCATCTTCACTAGCTCTTTTCATTAGGAGAACGATCATTTAGTCCATCTAGTTCATTTTACCACGTCATTTGATGGGTGTGGCCCCCAGAAAATTCAGAATAAGTGTGGGTGCACCACAGAAACACAGTTCCTAATATTCATGGCATATACCTACAGTGACCAGGATTTCAAAATTAGATTCTGTTTTACTTACAGGCTTTTTTCTTGGCTGTGTGACGACAGGGTAAATAGTGATTGAAAACTGAGTGTTGTCATCTGTTTTCCCACCCTCTGCTCATTAAGGAGGATTCTGACTTGTACTACTTAGGTTCTTATCCTCCTCCACCCTCCAAGGAGGACTTTGTCTTGCTAGACCAGTTCTTGGGCTTCTCTGACGGGTAATTGTAAGACAGTGAAGAGGGGAGGAAGACAACGAGATGCACATGGGAGGGAGGGCTAGAGCGTCTTCCTAGGGGGCTTATTAAGGACCCATGCAGCTGCAGTATGGGAGGACAGGGGGTGTTCGGGGAGAAAAATGTTCATGGTGTTTGGTAAATACCAGGTTTTTGGACATTACTTTTTTGCATGAACTATGTTTCTTTAACCATAACTCTACTTCAAACCTGGACCACATAGATCATGACCTTATAAATGATACAGCTGCAATGAAGAGACACACCCAAGTTTCTCAGAAAACTTGCGGGGGTGGATTTTAAGGATACAGAAGGGTTTGAATTGGAATTGGGGCATGTCTGAACCAGAACCAAGTCCAGGGACCATCTTCTCCTGGGCCCCGTGGGCTCTATCAGATGGCATGTCTGCTTTCTCCATTGCTCTGTTCCCTCACACCATTGGATGGCCTCCTCTCACTATACATGGTGTCTACTCCCACCTAGCTTCTGATTACCCATGGCTCACAGGACCTTCCTGCTCTACTACTGAATTAGTGCTTCATAATTCCTGAAAAAGGGAATCTGCTTAGCCCAACTCATCTTTTTGAGTTGGCCCACATCTGACGTAGTTTCTCAGACCATAGTTTGGCTGCCTTGGGTCTGGGACACACTTCTAATCCCCTCAGATTAGCTCAGAAGGGATAGGCTCAGCTGGAAGAAAATATGGCCTCTGTGGCTCTCCCTTAAACAGGGTTGGTGGTGGCATGGTTTCCCTTTGTAGGGGTGTTCGATGGCAAAATGAGATGCCATGGTCTGGTCCTGGTACAGTGGAAAGCACAAGCCTAGATTCTGGTCCTGGCTCTGTCTGGGGTGGTGATCTTGGTTAAGTCATTTAACTTCCCTGCACCTCAGCTTTCTCATTATGACCCCTCCGCTCTCGACTATGACAGAGTGGCAGAGGAGGACTAAATAAAATCTTATGTGAAAAGCTAATTCAAAAAGATAGAGGCACCCCTATGTTTACTGCAGCATTATCAACAATAGCCCATTTATGGAAGCAACCCAAGTGTCCATCGATTGAGAATGGATAAAGATGTGGTCTATATATATACAATGGAATATTACTCAGCCATAAAAAATGAAATCTTGCCATTCACAACAACATGGATGGATTTAGAGAGTATAATGCTGAGTGAAAAAAGCCGGAGACAGACAAATGTCATATGATTTCACTTATATGTGGAATTTAAGAAACAAAACAAATGAGCAAAATAAAAAAGAGACAAACCAAAAAACAGACTTTTAACTATTGGGAACAAACCGAGAGTTACCAGAGGGGCGGTGGGGTGGGGTGGGGGGCAGATGGGTGAAACAGGTGTTGGGGATTAAGGAGGGCACCTGTCGTGACCAGCACCAGGTGATGTATGGAAGTGTTGAATCACTACATTGTATACCTGAAACTAATATTACACTGTATGTTAATTAACTGGAGTTAAAAAACAAATCTTGTGTGAAAGGCTTGGGAAATTTCTAGGGCTTCACAAATGTAATAATACTGACATGTTTTTTTAATACCAAGATACACATTTCTCATTTTACTGTTTTTTAAAATCAGATATCTCACAATTTCTTTCTGCCTTATAACTGATGTGAACATTTAATGTCGGAGCTTTTGTTGTTTCCCCAAATGTTCTAAAGTCAGTGGTATGTCTTACACTCAGTGGCAGGTCTTACGGTAAATAAGATCTACATTAGTCTTCTACCACTGTGTACCACAGTCTAGCAGTGAAAGCAATGCCCATTTATTATCTCCTCATTCTCGTGGGCTCACCTGCTTTCTCAGCTCGGAGTCTCCCAACGCTGAAATCCAAGTGCTGGTGGCCAGGGCTGCTATCACTGCTGAGGGTCAGGGTCCTCTCCCAAGCTCACCAGTTGTTGGCAGAATTCAGTTCCTTGCCTCTCGAGGGCTGAGGCCCTCAGCGTCTAGAGGCCACCTGCAGTTCCTGGCCATGAGACCCTCTCCAAACATGGCAATTTGTTTCTTTAAGGTCAATAGGGGAGCATGTCTGCTGCTTTGAACCTCTCTGACTCTTCTGTTCCTGACCTCTAAACCCTCATTTAAAGTGTTTGCCTGATTGGGTCAGGCCCACCAGGATATTCTCCCTTTTGATGAACTCAGAGTCAACTAATGAGGGACATCTGAAAAGTCCCCTTGCCTTTGCCACACAATGCAACCTGAACGCAGGACCGAGATGCCACCACACTCTCACGTCCCACCCACTCCACTCACCCTCTCGGGGAGGGGATTATACGGTGTGCATACACCTGGGGCAGGAATCTGGGGGCCATCTTGGAATTCTGCCTGCCACAGTATCTACCAATACAGCAAACATGGCAGCTTCATGAGGAGAGTTTATTACGATGCCCATGTTCCTTGTGTGTCTTCCTGCTCCACTTCAGGGCTGTACCCAAAGTAGCTCTCAGAAGCCCCTCGTGGAAGAGTTCATTGATACCCCTTCTGTAGCCTTTCCTTCATTTCCCTCAGGTTGCCAAGTGGCCCAGGGTGGCAAATAAACTTCAGCTCACTCACCAACCTGCTGCGATAGATAGTTGCTGCCTCGTGTTACCTATCGAGAAGGATTGTCAGATTGCATATGGGGTTCCTCAGACAAGGAAGCCCCAGCACCCCAGGGCACTGATGATAATGGATTAACTTCTCTCTTGTGCACCTACAGTGGGATGAGTCATGTAAATTCTTCGGGCAATTGAGAAAGTAGTCCTTGCCGTCTCTGATCCCGATGAGGAACGCTGGTTGACATCCAGCGGTCTGGTACCAGCTGCTGATATCTGCCATGGGTTCCGGGCAGGGGAGTGATGGCGTGGGTGCCGGGACTTTGCCCTCGCTGATGCCCTTCATCCTCATGGCAGGCCGGTCCCCCTCCTGGAATAACTCCCACATAGGCCATTCCAAGACGTCTGCTGCAGGGCGCACGGAACACAGGAGAGAGAGAGAGGACCTTCTTAAAAGGCTGAGCTGATGAGCTTCTCGCCCTGCTGTCACTTTCCAGCTCTCCTGTGCTTTGTACTCCTCTGCTTGTGTCCTGGGATTAGGAAGATGAGCCAAAGATCACATCCTTTGAGCTAAAGCCGGCTGGTGATCTTGGTTGGACAGATGGCAATTGTCCACAGAAAGCCTTGTTTTGCCTTTAGGGAGTCCCTAATACACTATTGTTAGTCATGAGAATGGCCTGACAACTTCAATCAAGTCAAATCAACAGAAACCCTCCCTCCTCCTCCTTTGGCCTACAACCTGAAAACGCAACAACAACCATCCCGCTCATTCATGTCGCCGTCTCTTGTAAAAGCCTGGGGTGTGTGGGTTTTTTCTCCATGCTCCATTAGACTGTGAGGTTCTTGAGGAAAAGGGACCATGTCATGTTCTCCATTTTGTTTCCACTGCCTGGCATAGGACCAATACATGGTAAATTCTTGAGGGAAGAAATAAATTAACATGTGAATTTACTACACTCTTTCATGTACCCAGCACCAAATAACCTTGGTTTTGTTGTTGTTGTTGTTTTTTAATAAAGTCCCAAAGTACAACCTCTCTTCTCCCTTCATCTTTATAAGACAGTTTGGTTTATTTCAAGGGGAAAAAAAAAAAAAAAACAACCCGTGGGAAGAAGGTAAGCGAATTACACCAGGATCTGAAAGGAAACAGATAATGCTAGTGATTGTTCTTGTCGGCTTGTAACAGGCAGGATATAAATATACGTTAGAGAAGAGGAAATTCAAAACAGGCACGGGGAAGCAGGTTGGAGATTTTGAAGAATAGCATGTTCAGAACCTGCTTACTCAGAAGCAATTAGACTGTGACCCTAGGCAAAGCGTGTTTCACTTTGCTGTTTGAATGAGATGAAGTTTCATAAGCGGGCGAACCCCACCCCTTCCTGCCTATTTCATTGGAGCATAACTTATTTTTCAAGGGGTGAGGTTTGGGTGAAAGATGAGTGCTTTCCCCTTCTTTGGAAGCCCTAGTTAACAGAGAGGGGTGCTGTTTTTCTTCCCAGTGATCCTGCCTGCCCTCAATCCCATCTTTTATGCTAAACTTTAATTTTCAAGGCATTCAGGAAACATAAGCCCCTCGATTATAGCTTTTCACTAGACATACTAGGGACAACTTAAATTTATCTTGGTTTTTAAAAAAAGTCATTGCTTTCATCTAAAACAACAACAAAAAAGAGTAGTTAACACACAGATGGCTATTTTGAGTTCAGGAAAACGACTTCCCTTGCCCAAGGCAACTTGCAACCAAAGGAACTCAAAGTCCTTTAACTACCCCTTGAACTAAATGGTTGCTGCTCTAAATGGCAAGAGGGGTCTGCAAATTGTGCTTCCAAACACTCCAGGGATCCAGAGTCCAGCACTTTGCAAAGAAAATTCTGGGCCTGATGGTGGTGTCTGGTTAAACTCCAGACCGGACAGACAGGTATACAATGGGAAACCCAGGGGTTAACACTCAAGTGCCTGGTTGCCACAAAGCTAGCAAGCTGGGCAAAATGCAGGAAAAAGACACATTCTCAGACAGCATGTTCCCTCGAACCTTCTACCTCAGTGTGTCCCAGCTGCCTTCCTACCGGGCTCCAGCTCTGGAGCTCTGGAGAACACAACTGCCCCCTGTTCCTAAAGAACGCCGGGCAAGGACCCAGCCAGTTCAGTCTTTGTTCACTTGCTAGCAGCGTGCACATAATGGCTAGTTGGTAGAGCAGGATCCTTGCCTCCGTGTGTTACCCTCCTTGATGGGATAAAGAATTGTGTTGGAGATGCTAGATATTCGATATGTAATGTATTAGATAACGACTCAGGCGCCAAGTCTCCGATGTATTCCCAGAGTGACTGGAAAAGGGGCTCAGGGAAGCTTCCTCAACTGGCTTCTGGTGCTAAAGAAAGGTTTCTCTAGAATGAAGGCCACATGAACACTGGAATGTCTCTGGGGCCGTGGCAGGGAGTAGATGAGAATAAGTGGGGGGAGATTATGACAGTCTACAAAGTCCGTTCTCTGCCTACAGACATTCAGATTCAGTTGTGTGTTTGTTTAAATCATGGACCAACCAAACTGAACACAGCTGTGGACCATCTTTGGTTACTAGGCCGAGAGTCTTCCACACCCTGCCCAAGTGGTCTCCTGGACCACAGGGTAATGTGTTGTGTTACCCCACATGAACTTGGGGGCTAGGTCAGACGAGCCCCGGATCTACACCCCCCCCAAGGCCAGCGCTACCCACTTAGTGACTTTGGACCAGGTGGGTGACCTTCCCCTCTCCGAGCCTCAGCTTCATTTTACAAATGAAGATAATGCCGTCCTCATGATGTCACTCAGAGTGTGAGGATTCAGAGACATTTTGTATTGAGAGAATTTGCCATCGTGCCCCGCACAGTTTAGAAGTAGCAGTGAGCCCACAACCACACACGCTCACACATCAAGCCCTCAATACAGAGCATGTAGCTAACACCCAACACCTCAGAGTACACACCTGTCTGGTTCCTCTCCTCCTGATCCGCTCTGACCCCCGGCTTCCCCTGCTTCCCAGGCCCACGCTCCTTCTGGGCCCCAGCTAAAGATTCAGCTTCTCTGGCTTGACTCTGGGGGCTCCTTCCTGGGAGAAGGTTTGCATCTGCCTTCCAGATCCTTCTAGAGGCACCAGGCCATCCCCTCAAGAGGTATTTGGACAGAAGTCATTGTGCGGCCTCATGTCTAGGTTCTGAGGGGCCCTGGCTGTATCCCCTGCAGTGGGGGGAGGATGGCGAGCCTGAGAAGTGACTGATGATCCAGTACAGGGCGGCTCTGTTTCCACCGCCCTTCTCAGGGTCCCAGCAGTGGCTAAATTCTCTATGGCCTCAGAATCGTCACAGATTCTCCTTCCTTGCTTCTCAGTTTTTCCCTGACCAAATCCTACCCAAGCAATCCATCTCGGCATAAGTATCCCTAGTCAAGTTTCGTGAGCCCTCAAATTCGTGTCTCGAAGTGCTAATTCCCAAAGTGATGGTATTTGCAGGTGGGGTCTTTGGGAGGTAATTCGGTTTAGATGAGGTCATGAGAGCAGGACCCTCACGATGGGCTTAGCACCCTTATAAAAACAGGAAGAGACCAGCACCCTCTCTCCCTCAGCCATGTAAAGACACGACGAGAAGGCAGCCAGGAAGAGGACTCTCACCAGACATAGAATCTGCTAACACCTTCATTTGGACGTCCCAGCCTCCAGAACTGTGAGAAATAAATGTCTGTTGCTGAAACCACTCAGTCTGTGGCATTTGTTATAGTAGCCTGAACTAAGCCGGAAACCTTCCTTCACTCACAGTTATGTTAGCCCCCCTCCCAAATTCTATTCTCTCAGGGAAAACGCTATGTGGTTTTCATTGCATTTATTATAACTTGTACTTACACAGATTATATACTGGAGTGATTTTTTTTCAAGCTTTTCTCCCCTGTATTTATTTGGATGTATATAAAATCTCCAAATGACTTAACAGAAGCTTCTTTCTCTCTCATGTAAAACTTGGAGTTGGAAGGGCAGCTCTGCTTCACAGACTCACTGGTTCTGCCGTCCCTTAGGTGTTGCCTCACTTACGTGGTCCAAAATAGCTCAACACAATATCCTCATTCCTGCCAGTGGGAGGGATGGAAGGGGGAAGGGAGTCACACCTCTTCCCTTTAAGGGCTGGAGCCCAAAGTTGCAGGTGTCCCATCCAATCAATTCCCATTGGCCAGAGCCTGGTCACATGACCACATGCAGCCACAGAGTAGGCAGTCTTTATTCTGAGCATCTGTTTACCCAGCTAAAAACCAGGGATTCTGTTGCGCCAGCAGAAGGACGGGTAGATGTGAGGGGACAATGAGCAGATTCTACCTGCTACCCTTTCTGACTATGGGAAACCCGACTGCAGAGACCAGCTTTCTGTCAAGACCTTGTACTACGCATCCAGTCTAGTGCTTGATCTAGGTGAGAGATGGAATAGACGGGCAGAGTGGAGACCTAGAGACGTGGACAGGTGTGGGGTACAAGTTAGAGGGAGGACCAACGGGTCTTTCCAATCGGGGTAAGCACAGGGGTCTGCGGAAGGGCACTTCTTCCAAATGTGAACTTCCCGTTTGTGTTATTTACCCTTTTAAGCATTTATTCCTTAACCATCCAACTCAATTCTAAGCTGTCCAAGCTGAAGTCCAGGTAGAATGTAAACTATGGGTTCAAGTCTTATTTCTGTCATTTAGCCAGCTGCAGGAATTTTAGCCTGTTTTCTTATCTATAAATTCAGGATTGAAACACTCTGCCATGGGACGAACCGGACTAATGAACGTAAATGCATAGCACTGCACCCGATGGACATGGATCCTCAATAAATCACTTGTGGCTCTTCTGCTGTGTAACCACTTACCCATCCTAAAGCTAGCACAGGGAGTATCCATCACTATTTGTCAGTGGATAGGAACGTAAATAGGGTAATGTCTGTGCTCTGGAAAAAAAAAACCATGCACTGATTTCTAGAGAAGAGCTGGAGTCTGCTGGCTCTCTACCTGACTTCTGGTTCCCAGTGGTGCCTTCTCAATGTGTTCCTCTTTCCCAGGAAAGGGACTCTTCGTCCTCAGCTGGGCAGGCTGAGTTCTGTGGAGATGACTGGTGGCCTGACACTCACACCCAGTTCAAATGTCACCTCTTCTGTGAAGCCTTCCCTGACCCTTTTCCTCCCATCCGCTTCCTGCCCAGAAAGGCCTGGAAGAATGAGTCACTTCCTCTGTACTCTTGTTGCTCCCTGCCCATTTCTGTTCAAGCTTTTATCTCTCTGGTAACAGGCAGAGGTCTTGGGCTGGCTCCCTTTGGTATCACCCCAGCACAAACTCCTATGAGGCTTTTTCCCTTCTACCCCTTCACAACTCAGAACCTCAGGCCACCCAAAAAGAAAGGTTATCTATGCAAGAATAGTCAGAATGTGGTTGAGCCAAGTCTTGAGTGAACACTGGGGGGGGCACTTCTACTGATGAACAGACAACACTCTGGTTGCTGATGAGAAGGTCGGATGCCAAGGAGGACAGAGAGCATGGCTCCCGAGCCCCGGTGATCTGTGCTGCTCAGAGGTCTAAGTTTCCAGGAAGCCCCCTGGTTCTGATGTTGGATGGTGTTTGTTGGAATGAACTCTGTACTGGCCTGCTCCACGTGGTTCCCTTCTGCTGGGACCTTTTATTTGGAGCCCCAGCCCCCCGCCCCCAACATCTCCCCTCCAGGATGCCCACAAAGCCCAGTTTCTAGTCTTGGACAGGAAGGGGAGGCTTTATCTGGCTTCACTTTGTCATTTCTAAACCTCCAGACTCCTCAAGATCAGGCTTTTGACAAAACATCCCAAACCTTTTTCTCGAATTCTTTGGGCTCATCCCTTTGCTAAAGCACAGATGTAGCACCGTCTTGTGGTCTGCAGGAAAGGGGGGTCATAAGGCAGCAAGGAACATGAGCAGGTACTTGGGGGGAACGGTGGTTAAGATTTCAAAGATCTACCACATCACACTGTCTGGTAGTCGTCCGTGCTCCTCTGCCTTGTTAGAGAGCTTCCTGCAGGCTAGAGCTGTGTGTTACTCTTTTTGCCTTCAAGGCCTGCATTGGGCCACACTTTTGGTAAATGTTTATGAAATGAATGGCCATAAATGTGTGTGAGACTTCTTTGTTGGCAAATGTTCATCACTTCCATTTGTAAGGCCTCTGCACATCTGTCTCTGTTGCTTGGTTTAATCCTCAACACAATCTCAGTAAGGAAAGGCAGGCAGTGTTATTGCTTAATGCAAACTAGAGAACTGAGAGACTTGACTAGGGTCCCCTTGCTGGCTAAAAGCTGGGCTGAGACTGAGACCAAAGTCGGCCTGCCTCAAGGCCCATGTTCTGTCCATCAGAAGGGAGAGCAGGAAAGGGAGTGGGAAAGGGTGTGTGCCCTTATCAGAGCCCTGGGTCCCCTGTTAGCATTCTCAGCTGTCCTTTGAAGTCAAGTCCCTTGTTTTAGGGTCATATTGAAGCCTGGAGTTGGGGAATAATCTGGAAAAGGATGCTAATGTCAGTTATATTTGGAGGGCCCCACCCCCACCCAGGGTAGATTAGATTTTGTCTACTTGGCCAGAGGCTCCTGGGGACAGCGGGGAGCATGGGGGTGCTGGGACCCCTGGGGAATTCATCACTTGCTCACGGCCACCAGTAGGAGCCCTCAGCATTTTAGCATAAAGCAGTTCTCCAACTTTCTGTCCCTGATATATTCTCAAAAATTATTGAGGACCTAAAAGAGCTTTTGTTTATATGGGCTGTGCCTAGTGATATTTGCAATGAACTGAAATTAAAACAGGGATTTTTAAAATATGTGTGTATTAATTTAAAAATAAAGATTTAGGGTAAAGATCATTTTACAGTTGTCCATCTTTAACATGAAAGATGCTTGGTTGTTGTCAAATTTGTCTCCAGTGACCAACATCATCTATCCATCCACTTGGGAAGTGGGTCCCAAGTAAAAGGGCTCAGTGCTCTCTTCGGGGGTTGGAGGCAGGGTCTTGGGAGGTCTTCAGGCTCAGGCCCCCCCACCCCCTGCACTGGGTTCAGTTATATTTGGAGGACCCACACCCCCACTGAGGGTAGGTTAGACCATGTCTACTTGGCCATAGGTTCCTGGGGGCAGTGGACAGAGTGTGGGGGCGCTGGGACCCCTGTCCTGGGACAGTTAGAAGTCTGGGAACACCACCCCTGACCCCCTGGGAACAGCTGGAGATTAGGGGAGGTTGACCCTCACCCATAGATGATGCTGGAAATTTCCTGGGGTCAGGGGGACAGGGACCCTAGTTTGGGGGAGGCAGTGGTTAAGAGGTAGACGAAATGTTCTGAGTTCTGCAGGGAAGAGCTGTAAGGGACAGGGGGCCGGGGCTGGTTGGGGCTCGGCTGTGCTTTAAGCTGTCTGGCTTCGTGGAAGACAGCTGGAGTCTCCACTCTGCTCCAACGTGTTTCAGTTGAAGTACACGTAGAGAGTCCAGCCCCTTGCAGCTGGGCAGTGGGGAAAACAAGGAGTGCTCTCATAGCCTCTTCAGATAATTGTGGATATTCTTCCTTGATGCTCCCCCAAACTTGACAAGTGGAAGTTTCCCAAAGATTAGTTGCAACGTGGAATCTGAAACCGTACCAATGAAATGTTCCTACTCTGTTGGATCTTGCGCTTCAAATGGATCTCTGACCCACACCCACTGGCTCCGCCACGTACTGGTCACTCGGCAGCTCTGAGTTTGCAGAGTTACGCAGCTCCTCTAAGTATAAGCACATTTCTTTATGCAATTTCAATAAATCGCATTTATTAATATTACCACTGATATGATCAGAAACGTCTAAGTATTGGAAAGCTGTCAAGCTCAAAGGAGCCAATGCGCTTTTTTCCAAAATTTTGATTTTCACTCAAACGCTCGGATTTTATCTGTAGCAAAAAAGATTTTCGGTTGCTTTCCTTTATGCGACAGCCTTGCTTCGTTCAGTTGTTAGGAAGCCATGCATCTGAGGCTGAATACCTAGAGTTTGTCAGTCATTCTCTCGAGTGCAAATTGTATTCTGGGGGGACGGGGAGGGAATGAGGATAGTTCAGCCTGCCACTCAAATCACCGGAGAAGCACTGTTCCTGAAGATAACAGTCTTGCTGCGGGGTGCAGCAGAAATGCTTTCTGTACAGCTCCCATATCATTGCAATGGCGCTGTGCAAGTGACTCTTTCTCCCCCGTGAGTGGATGGGGCTGAAGAATACAATGACCACCAGGACAGGTGGTGTGACAGACTTCATTCACACTCAGGCGATCAGCAGTTTTACCCACATTCGCTTTTACACCATTAGTGAAAAGGTCAACACAGAGAAAAAGCGAATCAGGTCTTAGTATTATTACGGAAATTGCTTTGACCTCTAAGACCCTCTGAAAAGGTCTGGGGGACCACTGGGGGTCTCAGGCCATCCTTTGAGAACCATTGACCTCAAGCAATAATTGGTAGGGGAAATTCAGCGTCACCTGGCAGAGAAGAATCATCATCACTCTGGATATATCAGGAGACGTGTGTTTAGGCCCAGCCCTTTTCTGGGCCTCAGTTGTATCTTCTGTAAAAGGGAATAATATCTTCCCTACAGAATGGTTGTGAGAAGTCAGTCACGAGGCTGCTGTGAAAGCACATTGCTGGGGATAAAGCTCTGGGGGAATAAAAAGACGATTTTTTCGGGGTCTATGAGTATTCTTGAGGAAGGGAGAAGCCTAGGCCTGTGGTCCTAATGCCAAGATGCCTGTCTTCTGTGTCCATGTAACTCAAGCTAGAAGGGAAGGAGTTTGTACCCCACAGAGCCTCCCTCCAGGGAGTAGAAAGGGCATTGAAGCCTCTTCTCTCACCCATCCCTTTGCCACCTGCTCCTGAATCTCAAGTGGGCCCTCAGTTCTGCCCTATGTTTCTGTAGTCAGTTTACACTTCCACTCCCCGAGACGACCACAGCAGACAAACTATGGGTGCTAGGGCTGAGCACGGGTTCTTAGACTTACACCCAGAGCACAATCCGTAAAAGGAAAAAGTAATGAATTGGATCTCATCAAAATTAAAAACTTTTGCTCTGCAAAAGGTTCTGTTAGGATGAAAAGACAAGCTGCACACCAGGAGAAATGTTTGCAAGTCACTTATCTGACAAAGGGCTTGTGTCTAGAGTATATAAAGAACTCCCAAAAGTGCGCAACAAAAAATATTAAAAATTAAAAAAAAAAAATAGACAGTGAGCAAAAGACAAAAATTTCACTGAAGAGGATATATGGATGGTAAATAAGAACATGAAAACCATTCAACAACATGACCATTAAGAAAATGCAAATTAAAACCACAGTGAGCACTTGTGGGTGTGACATTGCATTTACTTTAACACAATGCTACAGTGGGAGGGAAATGGGACAAGGGTATACAAGACTCCTCTGCATTGTGTCCTACAACTCCATGTGAATCTACAAGCACCTCGAAAGAAAAAGTAAAATTTAAAAATTAATAGATGATGTCGAAGCCCTGCTCCAGACCCCTAATAGTTTCCTATCACACCTAGAACAAGTCTAAACTCCTGATCATGTCTCACAAATCCTACGGGCACTGGCCGCTGCCTCCAATTCCACTCTCATCCTTACTCTTTTCTTGGAACCCTGGCTTCCTTGAGATTCCTTGAATATTCAAGCCGGTTCCTACCTCAGGACCTTCTCAATGGAAGTCCCCTCCCCCCCACAACCTTTCCTCAGATCTTTGTATGACTTTCCCTCATTACTTTGGTCTTGATCAAATGATCAGATCCTAGGCCTTTCTGGAACATTCTATCCAAAAGAGCATCCACACTGTCATTCCTGCCACTCTCTCTGCACTCCGATG
This sequence comes from Mirounga angustirostris, assembly GCF_029215605.1. Classification (NCBI taxonomy): domain Eukaryota; kingdom Metazoa; phylum Chordata; class Mammalia; order Carnivora; family Phocidae; genus Mirounga; species Mirounga angustirostris. The sequence goes on along the minus strand of NW_026991712.1, from coordinate 15,796,705 downwards.
GTATATTTTGTCAGTATTTGCTTATCTGCATATTGCCTATCTCCATAGAAAAGGGGAGACTAGAGGTTCAATGTGGGTGATGTCCTGCCTATTATGTTCACCACTGCACCCCCACATGTGTGGCACATGGTAGGTGCTCAATAAGTTTTGTTGAATGAATGAACGAACAAACGAATATAAAAATGGCAAGTCAATGTATGGAAATGTTTGCTTTGCCACACATCACTCTGTACTAAGACCTCCTTATGTTTCTTGCAAAGTAAATCTGCTTAGGCATGGGAAAATAATTCCAGAAAAAAGAAGACCTGGGTTTGAGTCCCACCTCTGACACTATTCTGCCTAGGTGAATTTGAATAAATCACATCAGCTTTTTGAGTCTCGATTTCTTCATCTGAAATTAGGATTGCCCTAGGGAGTCTAGGCATAATAAGATTTCAGCAGCTCTGCCCCAAACCGGTTCCTCCTCCTGATCACCATCTCAGCACAGGGCACCACCACTCAGCCATGTGCCTGAGCCAGGAAGCTTGGTGAATCAGTCCCTGCGCTTTCCTATTTCCCTGCCCCCTCACAAACCAGCAGTTGCCAAGTCTTAACTTGTCTACTCGTAAATCTCTCCCCCATGTCTTTTCCACCTTTCCCTCTCTCTCAGCTACTCATCATCTCTTGGCCGAACCATTGCAATATCCTCCCTAATTGGTCTTTCCCATTCATCATCCATACCACTGATGGAATAATTTTTCTACTATGCAAATCTGATTATATCAGTACCTTACCCCAAACCTTAAATCGCTCCCCAGTGCTTTCCAGATAAAGAGCAAATTCCTTACCTTGGCACTGATCTGGCCCCTGCTTATCTCTTAATCCCATTGCTCATCTCTCCCCAGCACTTCCTGTCAACTCCAGCCATATGCTGAAACAAGCCATTCTCTATCATCTCTGACTGACTTTGATCCATTGTTCCATCTGTCTGCATGCCCTTCTATCCTGCCTGAACCCTACAAGATTGTCAGGGTTCACTTAGCATCAGCTGGGGGCATCCCTGACTTGCCTGTCTGTTCAGTGCCCCCGCCCTATACTTGCATGATAATAATGCATCTGCACACCTAACCCTATCACAGCACTGGGCTTAACACACAGGAGGCACCTAATAAAGTTTTAGCAAATGAAGGACTTATGTGAGACATTAATAAGAATGTTAAACCTGCAAATCCTCGTGTAAGCTGTAATGAGCTGTTCAGGAATTTTTTTCTTTTCTTTTCTCTAGCACTAATTTAAGATAGTTATTTGTAACTTTCTGGAGATATCTGGATTTGGCCCTGTGCGGGGCAAAGGAATGGACAAGTCGATGACCTCTGAAATCACCCCTCCTCAGACTTCTTCCAGTTCCGTGTGTGATCTTGGCCAAACAATGAAATCTGGATTCAAAGAGATGTGGGTTTGAATCCCAGCTCTGCCGGCGTGTTAGCTGAATGACCTTGAGCCTTAACCTCCATGAGGAAAATAATGGGATGTCTACAAAGGGTTGTCATGAGGATTCGACAAAACCACGCAGGAAAAGCCCATAGAAGGGTGCTTGGCACTTTCATGTCCGGTAAGTTTTAGTATACCTCCACCTAGTGGTCTTGGCACAAGAAAAGGAAGAAAAAAAAAATTACGAGGGGCAAGAGGCACTGGGGAGTTAGAATGGATGAGGAGGAGCAGAGGGTATGAGGTTGGCAGGAAGAACGGCAGTTCCTTTGGTGCAGAGCGAATGAAGTGGCCATAGAGAGGCAGAAAGGGAAGTGGGGAGGAAGGAGCCTGTAGGAGCGGACATCACTGTTCATAGACAACTAGAGCAGCTAAGGTTTAGGGGACTGGGAGCATCTTCCCAGCCAGTGGGTGGATCTGCGGCCACTGAGGTATTTTCCAGAGTCAGAGAAAGAGGTGGCCTAGGCACCCCCACCAGCCTGTGGTAATCCTGTCTACAGATCATTTCCCAGCCCTCCTTCTACCAGTGTGTTCCAAGTCAATGCTGAGTCCTGGCTTCACTGAAGGCAGGGCCCCTGCATGAGGACTAACAGGGAAATCCAAAATGGTCAGCCTGAGGTACCGAAAAGAAAACCGTTTGGAGTCTGCACAGGCTGGGTTCCACTCTGGGTGAGCCAAAGACCAGAGCTGTGTGACATTAGCTGGATCATTGAACTTTTCTGGCCTTCAATTTTCTCATCTGTAAAATGGGGATAAACTACCTAGTTTGCAATCTTTGGAGGGGTTGAACGACATCAAGATGAAAAATGCTGAGTACAAAATAGACAATCTAACTCGCAATTCCCCCCTTTTATCCAACTTGATGGGTTTTCTTTTATTCTTAGCACTTATGACCTCATATTCTATAGAATGTACTTGCTTATATTCTGTCTCCCACACTGGAGCATAGAGCTCACAAGAAAAGAAACTGTCAAGCGTCTTGCTTGCTACTGTAATCTCAACACCTGGCAGTATTTCGTAGTACTGAGTCAATGAGGGAATAGATTCTATTCCTTTAATTCTCCCACTAGAATGTAAACTCCATGACAATTAGAGTGTATCAGTTATCTAGTGCTGCATAACAAATCATCTCCAAACTTAGTGCTTTCAAACAACCAGGATCCTGGCATCTGTGGATCAGGAGTTTGAGAGTGGCTCAGTAGACAGTTTTGGCTCAGGGTTCTCCCACATGCCAGCAGGTCTGTCATCATCTGAAGGCTTGACAGAGCCCGGGGGATCCATTTCCAAGGTGGCTCACTCACATGCCTGACGGTTGCTGCCCAGTTGGTTCCTCTCTTGGACATTTGTTGGGGCTGCATCGACAGTCTTCCTGATCTGACAGCTGGCTCCCCCTAGAGCAAGCAATCCAAGAGACCAGGGAGGGAGCTGAAAATGCTTTTATGATTGAATCTTAGACTACAGGGCCTGAGAGTCACAGAGCCTCACTCCTGCCATATCCGGTGGGCCACGTAGTCCAATCTCCATTCAGGTGGGAGGAAACCATACAAGGGCATGAACACTGGAGATGAGGATCATTGGGCACCATCTTGGAGGTTGGCTACCACAAGGAGAGTTTATTTTTGAATGGAACCCCAGTGCCTGGCATTTGTTGAATGTGTGAGTGAATGCGCATGTTCCACACATTCCAGGGCTAGGCATAGAAAGGAACTCAGGCCCTGCCTTCAAGGAGATGGCATTCTAGTGGAAGAGGCAGACACACAGAGACATAATAATTCTGTGTCTCATAGCAGAAGATGGTCTAAAAATTCCAGGGAGACTGGTTCTGTCTCCTGGAGATCAGGCAAGTGGGTGACAGGTAGGCTGGGTTCTGAAGGGTGAGTAGAAGGAGGAGGAGTGAAAGGAAGGAGGAACAGCATATGCGAAGGTCCAATGAAAGCAAGGGAGATGGGAACAGAGAAAGGGTGAAAAGGAGGGAGAGAGATGTGTCATCAGTGTTGTGTTTATTTCCTTGTTATATACATCAGATTTCTATTAGTGCCTTTGCCTATGGTAAGAGTACATAATATTAGTAATACACTGTAAATAATATATTGGTAATAATATATACTATTACGGAGAGTGAGGAATATATAGTAGTAGTAATATAATGATAATAAAGAGGGTAACAATAAAATAATGAGGGAAGAACTGAGAACACGTTGAGATGTTGTGTTGCTGAGGTCCATTACCTCCCAGCGATGTCTATTCAACGTGTATGCAGTTCCCCACCAAGGCCAGGCTCCAAGCTAGGCGCTGAGAATATGAAGATGAGGAACACAGGCAGCTAAGGATTAGAGGGAGTAGGGCAAAGGCACGTACACAAATTATTGTGATGAGAACCAGAGTAACACGGGTTCCTGGAGGCACGTAGCAAGGGCTCAGAGGGCCAAAAGAAGGCATTGTTGCAGCCCTTTGGAGGAAGAACTGAAGCCTAAGAATATCTGAGAGACCAACTTGATCTGTCATCAACAAAGATACAGCTCTTTATAGAGACTGACTCAGGGTTTTTTAAAACACCCTTCCTGCATGCCTCCGTGAGCCAGCGAGAGGCACAGTCCTGCCCCGCTTGCCTGCAAGGGAGAGATGCCCTCCCTGGCAGGTGGTTTGCGGCAGGGGGAGTGATGGAGGGGACAGGTTCTGGACAACCCTCCAGGCTGCTGGGCTCCCTCCACCTTGTCAGGCCTCAGCCCAGGGGCTAGAGAAATGCAGGAAGGAAAATGGGGACAGTGGGCAGCCCCACTCCCCAAACCCCAGCTCCCAACAGCTTGGGGTTAAATTATGACTCAATATCAGTTCTCCGTGGAGCTTCCTCCACATCCTTAGTCCTGAGGAAATGAAAGCACTTCTTCCAGGTTCTCCCCAGGCGCCCACCAAGTGTACTGCACGGAGGAGCAAGGAATTGCTCCCTTTTAAAATGAAGGACGCTGAAGCCAGGGGCAGGAGCAGACTTGCCCAAGCAGCAGGCTAAGGAGTGAGGCAGGGCTTCTGAGGACCAAACACGGGGTGAAGAAAGGTCTTCGGAGGTGGCCTGGGAAGACTGCCACAGGAGCGGGACAGAAGACTGGGGGGAGCAGCGCCCATCCCACAGGAAAGGGACTGCTCAAAGCCACTGGACACCAAAGGAGAATCATACCGAAGCCTGGGCCAGGAATCCCCACCTGGTACTTTCCCCTGCATCATGGACAGTCTCTAGCTTCACAAGACCCCTCTGGGAATTTGAGGAATTTGGAACCCAAAGGACACTGGCCAGCTCTTCCCACCTTTCCTGAGCTCTCTGTTGTCCCAGGGGGAGCCATTCTCCAGGCTCTGAGGGCACCCCTGCTCCCTGAACCATGCCACCCAAACCCAGGGCATCTGGGTGGCCACCAATGCACTCTTCTGTACACTGAGGGACACTAACTTCACACCCAATCATTGCCGCCCACACCATTGAGACAGTGAGAATCACTCTCTCCAGACAGAATGAATGAATGAGGCCACAAGCACTCAGAGTAAATACCCACACAGCACAAGCACATGGAGATTTGGCCCCTCCTCTCACGGCTGGTGACAAAGCGTAGCCTGGTGACAGCCAAGCCCAGGGAGTGAGGTCCGTTCTCCAAAGGGTGGGGGTGGGACACACTCGGGAAAGGTTCCATGGAGGAGGCATCCTTTAAGCTGAACTTTGGGAGCTGGGTCTGCCACAGAGAACGGATGGGGAAAGCATCTGGGGGGAGCAGGATGAGGCATGGGCACTCCGAGCAGCTGTGGGCAGCTCCACGAGGCTGGAGGCTCAGGGCTCAGGGTGAAGTGTGGTGAGAGATAGATCCAGACAGAGAGGCCGAGCCTAGGTCACAAAGGACCGCGTGACCAAGCTGAAAGTGTGCATTTTGCCCTGAAGGTCGATATCTGGGGAGTCACTGAAAGATTCTAAACCAGAGAGTAACATTGGAGCAGAGACTTCCTTTTAATGGCTGTGTGACCCCAGACAAGATACTTAACCTCTTTGTGTCCCAGTTTCCATATCTGAAATGGGGTTAATGAAGATCTTTTTCACCCAGTTTTTTGGGAGGTTTTTAAAGAGATTATACATGCAAAGAGCTCAGCACAGTGATGCACATAGAGTAAATGTTCCACAAGTCATAAGCTCACCATTGGTGCATTTTAGAAAATCGCTCTAGTTTCTAGGTAGAGAATAAGGTAGAAGGGAACTGAAGTGGACTGGGAGGGCCACAGAGGAGACTATTGCCATGGTCTAGGTGTGAAGTGATCATGGCCTGAGCTAGCATGGAAGTATCGGGGAAGGACAGCACAGGACTGAAACGGGAGATGTTGCGAGCAGAGAAACTTCTGGAATGAGTGGCTCTTGGCAAGTGGGGGTGGTGAGGGAGGAGGAGGAATGTGGATTTGCCTGCTAGTTACTGAGATAGGAAATCCAGCTTGGGAGACCAGACGCGGGAATGATTCCGTGGTTGTTGACATGTTGAGTTTGGGAATGTTGTCCACCCTGGGGGAAGCAGGCTAGCTCGGCGAGAGGCAGGTCATCTGGGGAATAGAACTGAGGGGCAACAGCACAGAGCTGGCAGCTGAAGCCATCAGAGAGGACAAGACGGCTCAGGGGCTGGGTGTAGCCTCGGAGAGAACCCCGCCAGAATATTTGAGGAGGTGGGCTGAGTCCGCCCCTCACCCCCAACCAGAGCATGAAATAAAAAGACCCTTGAAGTTCTTGGCTGGTCTGCCATTAAGAATGCTGGTTTTCTGTAAATTGGGCTTTATTTTCCATGTCCTTAGAAGAGGCTAAAAACAAAAGCGAATAGTAAACTCTTGACATGATCTATTTTCTAAATACAGATCTTCACATCTTGGGTTAATGGGACCCCTTTAATGTTTGAAATTTGAAACAGGACGTTTACCCGTCCCATGGTTTTCACCCCGTGCCCTCTGCGGTCAAGGTCGTCAGAGAAGCACTTTCCCACTCAGCTGAGCCAGAGCCCACGGTCTTTCCAGACCAGACACAAGTGCCATCACCTCTACCCACTCTTCCTCTCCCACCCAAGGCAGACGCCATGGAACTAGTTCTGAATTATGTTCCACAGCAAAAGCAATGAGACATGATTTTTTGGTAAAACAGATCTCTCAACCTGCCTGCAGAGTTAAAAAAAAAAAAAAAAAAATAGCCCCACCTGGGCCGTTCCTTGAAGCTCTCGGAATCCCTGGGCAAACTTGCCATGAGGCCCAGATCAAGAACCTTAGGAACGGTTTCCTCATCTGGTCACTGGTCACTGTGGGGATGACAGCGTCACAGAACTGAGCTGGAGAAGGGCAGCCCCTAGCTGCACCCTTGCTGTCCCTGGGCCCTGGGTAGGTGCTTCTCTGGCCTTGGACCTCACGACAGTAGCCTGCTCTATAGCTCAGTTTGCCAGGCCTGCGGGAGCTGGCTAGGGTTAGCACTCCACGTCCTTTCTAGACCAATGATGTCTCAAGTTGTGTGCAAAGGACTGTAAGCTAAAGCTTCAGCTCCTTCTTACCCCAGGTCATCCCTCTGTGATGTAAAAAAACTTCCCAGGAATATTCTTTCTGGTTAGAGAGGTGCCCTTTGGTGATCTCTATTGGACGAGCCTCTGGGACAATCGTCTCGTTATTTCCTTCTGCCTCGCATGACAGTTGTCCTATCCCATCCTCGTCACTATTGACATTGGGGGCCGCATCATTCTTGGCTGCAGGACGCTGTCCTGTGCATTGTAGGGCATTAACGGCACCTCTGGCCTCTACCCACTAGATGCTTGGACCACTACATACCCCCCCCTCCAGTCGTGGCAACCGAAAAATGTCTCCAGACACAGTCAAATGTCCCCTGGGGGCCCACATCACCCCTGCTTGAGAACGAGTCCTCTGGGGGAAGAGCTCGTTGAGGGCGGGGTTCATAGGGAGGTCGGCTCTTTCTTTTCTGTCAGAGCTTGTCCCTGTGCCTGGCCCTTGGGAGGTGTTCTCTCGGTGACCCTGAGGGGAACCCCTCTCCGTGCAGTGGCTCACGTGGACAGATGTGGCGGGGAGAGGGCTTTGGGAGATGGTGATGTAAGATGTTTCCCCCAGTTGTCACCCTTTCCTGCTCCCACTCAGGCATGGGATGGGCCCTGCACTTCTGTTTCTTTCTGGAGAGACTTGTGCCCAGACTTTTGTTTCCAAAACCCATTGAGGTGAACAGGATAGGAGAACAAAAGATTTTCCTCTGGATTACGAAGAGATTTCCAGGGACTTGGGCAAGAGGTAAGAGAGAGAGTTCAACGAGTCCCAGGAGTCTTCTGAGTCTGTGGCTGGAAATGACGCACCAGGAGACTTGGCCCTGGGCAGGGACCCACAGGCTCAGCTAAGACCTCGAGTCCCAAGTGTGGCACAAAAATGGCAGAGACCTGGTCAGAGACCATGGGCATCTTAGTGGATGGCGGCTGACGACCAGCAGGACCCTCCAGAAACCGGGAGATCATGTTAAGATGTCAGATCCCTGGCACAAACTCTGGAGGACTCGGGGAAGAGAAACCAAGAAGGACTGAGGTAGTATGAAGCTGGAGACAAAATCAAGTTGATTTATTGAAAATAAAGAGATGCTGTTATTTCTGGAGCACCCGACTTTCTGACCTGGGATCTGTACCATGGTAAGTACGAAGCACCAAATTAGTCATAGCTAATATTTATTGAGTGCTTATTACATACCAGACACTCTTTTTTTCAGCTTGTGGTGAATTGTCTCCTAATTTTCCCCAATATTCCTCTTAGTAGGTCCCATTGTAACCGCCAAGTTAAGAGGTAAGGACTCAGAGACATATTCCAGCTGGATGACTGGCTCTGCACCTAAGTGGTGGGTGCAGATTAAGAATAGTAGCAAACATATAACGCTGTGTCAGGCGCCGTACCTTGAACTTTACAAGCATTAATTGATTTAATCCTCACCAACAGCCTAATGAAGTTGGTTTTGTCCCCATGCCTACTTGTAGAGAAACAAATGGAGAAACAGATTCAGTGAATTGTCCAAGTCTTTCAGCTCATAGTTGGCTGACTTGGAATTTGAACTTGGAGAGCCTTGGCTGCAAAGTTTGTGCATCTATCCACTAAGCCGTGCTTCTGAGACTCCAGGACCCAAGCTCTTAACCATACTCTGCTGGATGGGCACCTAGATATTCACAAATGACCGAGTAGTAAAAAGGGATTTTAGTAGGAACCAAAGGATGGTTAGAACCAAAATGGCTTGTTCGTGTTCCAGAAAGAAGAATCAGGCAGAGCTGTGAACTGTTGGCCTACCTTTGGAATTTACAACGAACACTGAGCTGAAGACCAGGTCACCCACCCAAGAAGTTACTGGCTTTCCTTATCTCTAAAGTAGGGACACCAGTGTTGATCTGAAGATTGATGACTGAGGAGATCATCTCCTTGTAATGGGTCTGCTAGGAACACTAACCAACTGGAGCGTGCAGGCAGGAGAAGACGGGGAAGGAGAAACCTATCACAGAGAAACAATGGAAGGAATTGACAGTGTTCAACTTGGAGAAGTCTGAAGGGGAACACGGATGTTTTCAACAACCCCAAGGATCTGGGAGCAAACTGACCAGGAGTCAGGATCTTGCGAGGCTTTTCGGTTTGTCTCCAGCCACCCAGTGTGCTCTGGGCTCATGTTTTCTCAGTTTATGTCCTAGAGCAGGCTCCCCAAAGACAATGAGTGGACTTTGTTTAGACCCTGATTTGAACAAATGGTAAAGACAGTTGTTGGGGGTTTGTTTTTGTTTTAGATGACAAGAGAAATCTACATTTGGACTCGATAGTGGGTGATATTAACAAATTCATGTTACCTTTGATAGGTGTGATAGTGACATTGTAATTATGCGAGAAAATGCTCTACCCAGGTCCCCACCCCACCCCTTACTTTTTAAAAAGTTGGATGTAAGGGTGAAATGGCATATTATGTGGGGTTTGTGTTACAACTTCAGCAAAAATAGGTTGTCCTTGGTAAAGTAGGAGTGGTGAAACCAGGTGACGACCACATTGTTTATTGTATTCTCTAGTTTTGTTTCTGTTTGAAAGTTTTTATCACAAAAAGTAACAAACTTATCCATAAGTAATTTTTATCCATAGGTATTTTGACAAGTAAGGAGTTGAGGTGAGGTGGCTAAGTTTGACCCTGGGATTTCCTGATGCCTCCTGTAACAGAATCCCGTAGCTGGTGCACGTGGAAAGGGGGGCAGGGGGCGGGGCAAGCTCCCTCTCACACTCTTTCTAAACTTGTGTCAGCCTTTCCTGAGCTGTCTTTATGAACACATCCCAGGCAAGTCAGGCATGGTAGGGATAGGTAGAATCCTTGCTTGTGGGTGTACCCAAAAGTGCTGAGTGTGGTAACTTTTGTACAAGAAAGGGGGTAATAAATATAAGTCAATATGCACATACACCCATATAAATACATATTTATTTATATTTCCCAAAAGAAACAATGGAAGGATAACCCCAAAGTAACGAAAATGGTTGTCATAGAGGAAGGGTGGGAACAGGCTGGAGAAACAGAATTGAAACTTTCTTGACAGTATTGGTCAAGAATTTATGTATTTAATGTATGTTATTTAATTTATGTATTTTGACTTTGGAACAATATAAATGTTTTACATAGGTTTAATAAATATTAAACGAGTAAAAAGCAATCTCTAAAACCTGAGAACCACTGAAACAAACAAACCTAACTATAGTCAGGTGGGCGGCATAGTCATACAGAAAAAAAACAAACTTCAAAAGATTTTAACTCAGTGTCTTGTGTATGTCCCTAGAGCAGGAGTCTTTAACCCGGGGCAGCTTTGCCCCCCGGCCCCCAGTGGACATTTGTCAGTGTCGGGGGACATTTTTGGCTGTCACAACTGGAGGGTGACTACTGGCGTCTAAATGGGGGTAGGGGCTACAACTCGCAGTGTGTTCCCACAACAAAGACATATCCAGCCCAAAATGCAGCGTTGAGGTTGGGAAATCCTCCCCTAAAGGAGTATATTGTAAGGGCAAAAAGAATTAAAAGTTATCTTTTCAAGATCACAATCTCAAATATTCTACGAACAATACTGCATCGCTCTTGCCACTTGAAATGTTTATAGGTTTATTGTAAGATAAAGTGAACAAGTGATTATATGTTAATGTCATGAGGATTCAAGATTTGGGGCATAGGAGAAAGAGATATGAGAATAAAATCAGAGACATTAAGTGCAAATTCTGCAATCTTAAATGTTCCCATGTCTGGTGCCTCGGGCCTCCACGGGGCATTTCATTCATCGGCAGGGAATCTCCACAGGGGCTTCTTGGGCTGCTCACAGCATAGGGATCTCAGAGGAGAGACCAGCTTCTTACAGAGTGTGGCTGGCTTCCAAGAGGCAGAAAGCAAAACCCCAGGCCAGTGAGGATCTACGGTTGAGGGGGCACAGCGTCACAAGCAGTCCCCAGGCCTGCCTGGCTTCCAGGAGGTTGAAAAACAAACTCTACTTGAAGGAGGAGTGGCAAGGTCACAGTGCCAAGGAGTATTCAGGATGAGAGGTACTGGGTGGCCAGCTTCCGAAAGCAGAATCAGCCCCAGCCAGGTGGTGGGGGAGGACGGAGCAGGGTCCAGCTTCCCCACCAGTGGCTACAAACAGGGCTTCTGACTCTAGGAACCTCAGGGAATGGCCAATTCCCACCCTACTTTCCCCCTGATGTGAGCTTGCTAACCTTTTGAGATTCATCAAGAGTCTTCCAGAACTCTCTGGGTTACTCCTGATTTCCAGACACAACTGCATTTCCCCCCGAGGGCAGTGGGTTGAGACCCAGTATCGGGGACCCGAGAGAGGAAGTCCACAGCTGCCTCTGCATTGAAGGGGCCTGGGCTTAGAGAGCCCCCTTCCAGAGGGCTGTCTGCTTCTCCTCCTGGTCTGGATCCGGACAGGGAGGCTGCTACGGAGGGAGAGGAGGCAAGACCAGGAACACATCTCTCAAAACCACTCGGCACCTGCACCTTCTGGCCCACATCTGCCTCTCACCATCCTGCTGGCCCTGGGAGATGGGCCAAAACACAGGAAGGCTGGAGCTGAGGGGCTACTCCAGGGACTCGGGGCAGATGGGCTCAGGAAGCACGGGAGGAAGGAGGGGCCCGATGTCAAAGAAACGAACGTTGTCCAAGGACTTCATCTTTATGACTGCTTCTCCAACGTGTGCAGGCCGGCAGCTTTGTGGGCCCAGTGCTCATTCATGCTCGGAAAGCTCTAGGGATGAATACGTGGGTGATGGGAAGAGCCAGTTGGAGAAAGCAGGATCAGGTGGGGGAGTGGGGGGAGCGGACTGTGGACACACGTGGGGTGCGGGCCAGAACACTCCCTAGCTTGGCTGGTGTGGAAGGTCGGTGGCCTCTGCCCTCGCCCACACCTCCCTCCAGGGGTAAAGGATTTTACTGTAAGCCTGCTTGTTTTCTGCCAAGCTCAGTTCCTCTCTTTGAGCTGCGGGCCTAACTCCACACCCAGAGGCTCTCAGCTGCCCCATCAGGGCAAGGACACCAGGAGGAGACCCACGGTCTCAGAGGATGAGAGGAGAGAGGAACTTTGTTCTCAGCTCCCTCGCGCTGTGGGCAGGATCAGCGACAGGGCTGAGGCTGGAGCACCCCACATTCAGGTGGACTACCATGAGTGTTGAGGAGGAAATCATGCTTCCTCGTCTCTATGTGGTTTCCATCCTGGTCCACTTTGTCCAAAGTAACAGTGAACTAGTAAGGGGCAGTTAGAGAGATACGGCCTGGGTTTTCACAAATCTTATTAAATGAAACTAAATGTAAGCGTGCCTTTGCATTTCCACCATCTTTACCAAGCCTTCCAAGTCCCGAAGAGCACTATTGCTCTTGCTGGTGGCCGAGTGTCCGGGTCTCTTTCATTTTTTCTTGCCAAACACGCTTTCCTCTCTGGTCTCATAGCACCTCCCTCATTTTAAGTGGAGGGTGGGGCGGGGGGAAGCGGACTCTTCTGCCCTTTATGTGGTCCGAGCCAGGTCCCCAGTCACAATGCTCCACACTATGGTGGCCAAACGACTCAGGCTAGCCAAAGAACTCCATCTCCTGGGCATAATGAGTAATTCAGGCTAGGAAGGCGACAGAAACTGGGCCAATCAGGAACTTCCCTAAGATTTTATGCATGGACACTGGAAACAATCATGCAATCCTCCTCTAAAATCAGGACTCTGATTTAGGGGTGCTGGTGGAGCTGGCCTGAGTGAGAATAAAGCTGGAGCACGACATAGCGCACAGGTGGAGAGTGAGAGAGATGTGATGACGTGATGTGAGTCCCTTGCAGGGTAGGGTGAGTGGTCTGCGGAGCTTTAGCAAAAAATAAGACTCTGTCCCCAAGCTTTTCTCAAGCACCACTATCCAGAGTTCTCTGCCACATGGCAGCCGGAAGGACAGAACTAAGGATGTTGCCTTCCTACTCAAGCCTGTTTATTCAGGTGGACACCAGGCAACTTAGATTGAGACACTGGGGCTGAGCAGAGCATGGAGGTCAGTAAATACAGTTTTTAGATGAACCTAGGCCAAACCAGATCTCGGCTGTCCTTATTTGAGCAAATAGACTTAAAGCCTACTTGGGGCTTCTTAGGGAATTTTATTGCCCCCAAAACGACAAGGCTGACCTGCCAAAGCCCTTGATCCAGATGCAGGTCTAGGCTCTTCCCCCACACCTGCTGGAAGGGACAGACTGTGACAGCACGGTAGCCCCCCAAGGGGCATAAACCTGGAATGCCATCTCAGGTGGACAAGGCAGGCCCCCCCAAGGGGACAAGTCAATAGCCACAGAGCATGTCAGCCAGGGGGGTGTTCCCCTGGGGGCAGAACCAGGATTGCCAGGGGGACCCCTCAAATGACTCACTGGCTGGCAGAGAAGAAAGTCTTTTCTGTTCCCACCCAGTAGGATTTGATCTTTGCCATGGTGCAGTCACATACATGGGGTTTCTTTGTATGCCCCTTTGAATGGGACTTTATTGCAGTTTTCCTGTTCCTACCTTGCATTGTCTATTGGTGTAGAAAAGTTGGGGGAGATCCCTTGTTTCTTCAAGTTGTGGTACCAACAGGAACTACACTCACCCTGATTGCTTAGCGCTCTGGAGTTCCTAGTTTTTGAGCTCATCAAAGCATTTAGGGCTTGGGGCTCATCTCCCTTGGAGAAGGGGTAAATGTGTCTAGGTGGGAGAAGGCGAGGGCCCATAAACACTTGGTGGCTAGGAGCATGGATAGGGTCAGACGCTGTTAGATCCCCAGTGCTAGTTCTGCCTTTCTTGTAGACTAAAAAGACACTTGATGTTTGTCTGGACACCTGGCCAGGCTATTTCCAGCCTCCCTTGCTGCTAGTGTGGACAAGTGCCTGAATGAAAATGAGCAGAAGTAATATAAATGGCTCTGGGTCAAGCCCTCAAAAGGAAGGGACCTTGCTCCCTTCTCCTTCCCCTTCTCCCCACCCTGCTGCTGGAATTCAGATGTGCTGGAGAACCACTTTGGACTATGCAGTCAAGGGTGATCCAATGGCTGATTCTGTATCAGAACTCCCCAACCTACAAACTTTTGCTCTTGAGCCTTTTATGAGTTCAGTGACCTTAAGAAAGTATAGAAATCACATCCTATAAAAATTACTGTAGCACTGGCAAGCTATAAAAGCAGTAACCTTGGGAAGCTATGAATTAAGAGTAAAGATTACAAGAAAATAAAGAAACAAATGTAAATTCACAGTATTCGTGCTTGTATTGCTGGTTTTAACAGCACAAGGGTATGCAACTTTTCAGGTGGGCTACGCATTAGTGAGGGGAGACCTTTCCCATTCTGACTCTTTCTCTCCTTCTTTCTGTAAAGTTCATGATAGAATTAGCTAAGGACACAGAATGTCATCAGAAGTCTGGGGCTATAAAGGGCAGGAGTAGCTAAACACATCCATAGTGCAGCCCATGGCCCCCAGAACTCCCAAGAGAAGCCAGCCCCTTGGGAAGTATTATCCTCCGGGTGGGGGACTGACAGACCTAAGCTCATTTCCAGCCCACCACAGCCCCGGTGTGTGAGTGTTTTGCTACAGCATTAAATATTGTCATTCACGAAGAATTTATGCCAACAATCCATGCATGTAATTGAAAATATGCCCATAGACCACCTCCTGGGTTCTGAGCCACACAGCATGAGCAAAACTCCTCCTCATACAAGAGAAGAAGAAAACATAGTGTCTTCCCTCTGACTTTCCAGTGTCTCAGAAAACCATTTCCCCACAGCACAATCACTTCTGTAATCAACGTGACATTTTGTGCATGTGTTGTCTGCTTCTCAAAGTGCTCAGTGCATGTGAAAGAGTCTCATTTATTAGATTCGTAGTTTTAATTATTTGTTTACATAAGATCTTGATTACAAATTTGTAACTGATGTTTAAATGTCCAGGGACATTTAATGTTAAGTTTTTATGCTTTAGTTCATTATGTGTACATAGCGAATAAATATTTGGAAATGCGAATGCTAAATATGAAAGGGAATGTTGTTTCAGAGATTAATGAGTTAGCACATTCCTTACATAAGAGACAGGTAAGTTCTTCTCTCTCGATTAACAGCCATTCTGAAATTAGCGCTATGCCTAGCCAAGAACAGGTGTGATAAAAACCTAGCTTATTAATTCTCATGGGTCTCAGTTTCCTCATCCCTACAGACAAGGGGTTGGATTCGGTCATTACTAAGCCTTCATCTCTAAGATACTGGATTATTATTAAGATTCAAGAACTGTTTTGTTCATGTTTATGCCATATTTTTACCAAACTGGAACAAATGATCAACCACACAGAGAAATGGAAGTCATCTCCTTCATAATGACTTCGACCTCTAGCCTGCCTTTCCTTCTTTTGTAATATTGCAGCTGCCTCTGTGTAAATAGACTGTCAGCATTTTGTCAAGGCCCATGTCTCATTGATAGGTTTTCCAGGCACACTTACAATCAAAACTCAGCCCATCTTGCAGATAATTACCAGCTTCTGCACAGCTCAGCTGCTGTAGTAAACTTTCTGATTCTGTGCCCCAGCTTCCCACAGCAATGGAAAAAAAAATAACAACAACACAAAAACAAAAAACACAACTGCCCACTTCTTAGGACATTTCCATCACATTTTTTGCAAAGGCTGAACATTTGAATAGTGTTTCACTGTTGACAACGTCCTTTTCTCACAATTACCCTTGTCTTACAGATGAACTCAAACTTGGGAGAGCCCAAATTGGCTCCTCAAAATCACACAGCCAGAATGAGGCAGGGCAGGACTCAAACCTGGGTTCAAGCCCAATGGCTTGTCCAGAAACATACCCTCAATTTATAGCAACATCTCTGTACCACATCGGGTTGTCATGAAAGCGGATTTCCACTTTGCTTGAACGTTTTATGCAGGCCTCCAGTTTTATAGAAACAGTAACACTAATGCTAACGCCTTCTCTTCACTGTTAGTTCTGGCAAAGGTTGTCTCTAAAGGCTGGACAGAAAAAGAAAAAAGAAAAACTGTGGGCTTAATTAAAATGTATCAATAAGGAGAACTGAAACAGGAGCTCCCAGATGTCTGGCCTGCTGTCTGTGCCTGGTGCCTGACTCCTCGAGGGCGCTATGAAGGAGTGTAATTTTTTCCCTCCCAACTGTTAACTGCCAACTGCTAACTGTTAACTGCCCAAGGTTGCCTTGCTGATGTCACGCCAGGCATGTGACTCGCTCTGGCCAATGAAACGTGAGCACAAGTGCCATGCGCCATGTGCCAACAGAAGCTGTGGAGAGCTCTTGGATATTTCCACACTCTCTCTTTTCCCTCTGTCATGAGATCAGCATATTCTAGATAGAGGTTGCTCCCACGAGCTTGGTCCCATAGTGAAAAGGATGTGGAGCAGAATTTCAGCCAACCTATAAAGATCAAGTAATGTGAGGGAGAAATAAAGTTTGATTGTTGCAAACCACTGCAGTTTGGGGGATCATTTGTTACTGCAGCCTGATGTCCCCTAAGCTGACAGATTTGAGCAATGATGCCATTGTATTGGAAAGATCTGTCAACTCCAAGGGACAGGAGGCTCCTCAAGCCGGTACTCTTGTTTAAGTATCCTTCCATCCCAGATCCTAGTAAAGGGCCCAGCATACAGGAGGTCGCAAGTGAATTTTTGATGACTGACTGGCTGGATGAAAGGAGGGATGGATGACCAGGAGGATATGACAATGATGTTATGAGTCAAAATGGAGCACAGAGTCCTCAGGATAGAACCCTACTTTCTTAAACCTCATGTGGATACCACTCTGTGCTCTGATTTCATCAATCCCACTGCTCTCCAAATAATCATGTAGGATGCTGCTGATTACCTCAGGCCTTAATATTCCACCTTCTATCATCCAAGTCTGCACTCCCTAAAATACCATCCCTGGATCTTGCTATTTGTGTCTTGGTGAGTCAGCAACTTCTGTTGACTTACCACTAAAACCCAATAGGAAACGTGACATAATAGCTGTCTACCTTGTCTCTGACCCCTTAAATATGGCTGCCCCCCCAACCCGCCGTGACCCTGTGTGCTAGAGAAGAGCAATCTCTGGCAACAACTCTCAGCCCAAGTGTTCACTAGGAAGACACTGTGATATTTCTGTTTTCTTTCCCTCCCTGCTATTTCCTGCATGGTTCCACAGCAACAAAATAGCATAGTAATTTGAGTACAGTCTCCACAGGGTCAGAAAGCCCTTGACCAAATCTTGATTACACTATTCACAAGGCACTAATGCCATGTGGAAGTCTGGAACTAGAATGGCAGGATTGTCCCAAGTTCAGCGGAGACGAACCAGCCTTCATCTTCCCACAATGAGCCGAGCTATCATTGGATGCAGGCTGGAGCAGAGAGATCTGTGTCTTGAACCTGCTTCTCCCTCTCCAAGCCCCTGTTAACACCTGAGGCCTCTCTGTAGAGCCGCTGGTTTGCTGTGTGACTCTGAGCTCAGGAAACTGGCTGGACCACGGCTTGGGAGCAAGAATATGCGAGTCGGAAGGACTGCTTTTAAAACTTTTCTTTTTGCTTCTTCTCTAGTTCTGACAATAGACTGATGCCTTTCACCAGAATTTGCCATGAGAAACCTGACCCGAAGCTTTCAGGACAGGTCAGTTGTCGCCTGCCATATCCTAAAGTTCTCGTAGTCATCAGCAACCTTTCATTCCTGGCACCTGCTTCCTAAACCACAACCCAAACAACTCTGCTGTTCCCAGGGGCAGTAGAGGTAGCCATACATCCCATTCTTTTCTTTCCTGCCGCTAATGACCAATTTCCAGCACCCCTTTCTCCTCTGGATGTCTTCCAAGTCAGAGCCATCATCTGTGGACTTGACCACTCCTTTCCTCTGAGGAGTGCTGTTGACAGACTAGATATAAAACAATGTACCCAGACAGCACAGTGCCAGGTCTTCCCCATGGTGGGACACCACGATGTAAAGTTTGCATTAATGTCCTCAGACTGTGCTTTTTTAAGGTGGTTCCACCCACTTGCCCATGTGTGAGGAAGCTCTTCCTGCAAGAGCCCTCAGAGGCTGCCCCCTCCTGGTACCAGCCCCCTCTCTCGCACTGTCCTGTCTCCCCTTCACAGGCCACATCCACCACGGATGTTCTCCTCTGACTAGCAATAGGGTAAGGAGCTCAGGCCTTGTCAGGAAAAGTTGCCCCTGCACAGAAACTGAGGAGCCTTGCGCAGGTTGGGGAGTGGCCAGGAGGCACAGGACGGGGAAATGTGAGAGAACACCAAAGGTAGGCCAGTGGCCCAACACAAATCTGTTCTTATAAAGCTTGTTCAACTGAAATTTCCAGAGATTTCGTTGGAGATTTTGATTAATGGCAGCGTTTTTCTGAGGAAACAGAAACAAATGCAAAGGGCAATTCTAAAAAAGGGAATTCTATTGAACTTTTCAAGAGATTTAGGTCTTAGAAACATGGAGAAGTCCTAATGTGTATGCTGTGTGTCTGATGCTCTGGGGACAGGAAGAAGAAAACCGGATGCACTTCCTGTGGATCAGACCCTGTTCTCAGCACCTTCCACACATTTACAACATTAGTCCTCCTCACGACCCTATGAGGTAGGCTCTATTACAATCATCCCCACAATACTGATGAGGAAACTGAGGCACATAGATGTCCGATAGCTTGCCCAAGCAGCAAGTTTGTCAGGTGGTTACAAAGAGGCAAAGCTGGGTTTCACACAATACCACCATTTTGCTACAAGGAAAGAAACTTCAAGTACCTGGTGCTCAATTCTCTAAGTCTCTAAATGAACTTGCAGAAACCCTAGGTAAGTATCATCACCTTCTATTTTACAGAGGAGAAAACTGCAACTTAAAAAAAACAAAACAAAACAAAACAAAACGAAAACTAAGTGACTTACCAGCATCACAGAGCTAGCAAGCCAGGATTTGAAAGCTGAGATGGAATTCCACCTTGTAAGGCGGCTAAGCAACAGGAAGAGATGAGAGATGAGAAGCTGTGGTTGCTTTCAGCACAACGGTCCCAGCCCAGGCACATGGCAGGAAATGGAAACGAACATGGCCTCCATCTGGCCAGCAACACTTCTATCTTCGTGCCATGACTTAGTTTTGCTTACCCGGTAGCTCTGTGGCCTATTTTTTTCTTAAGAATTATTTCATAACTTTTGGTAAGTAACTGTGACATGCTGAGCACAGCATCCATGAGCTTGGAGATGAAAAACACAAAAACAAAAACCAACGTTCCTTCAAATGTGTGGAGCGATATTTGCCATCCAGTAGAAAGATGGGAAGGGAAATTAAGAAGTCTCGAACCTGCCCTGTCCCTTGTATTCAGGTTGGTTTCCTTTTTACAACATCTGCCCTAAATCACAGGCAATGGGGCCCTGGATTGCTGGACCAGCTTTTCAGCGGGGCCCTCTGCATACGGAAAGTTCTACAACCTATTAGGATTAGGTCTTTCTTGAGCCTGCTGTGAGCATTGCATCTTCAGTACCTCAAGCTGGTTCCCTAGTGCCAATAAAATCCACTGTCCACGTAGGGTCTTGGGGCTGAAATCAAGGAAAGAGTGAGTTAAATGTTGGTAAGAGATGTAGAAGTGTTATTTAGGCAATGCAATTCACTACTTTTGAAACGGTTGAGCCACAGAATGCTGTGATAAAGGGTCTGCCTATAGGACTAAATGGATAGAATTACATGTAAAAGTATGCAAGGAGGGGCTCTTGGGGTCGGGGGTAAGGGTGATACATTCTGATTTGTACGTTGAAAAGATTTTCTCGGGTGGGAGGTCAGAAGAGTGAACGGTGGGTGAGTCTGCCCCTTCAAGGTTGAGTCCTATAGTCCCCAGTGGGACTTCAGTCAACATTTGAGAGGGAGCTGGGAGCTAAAGACCCCTACCCCCGACCCCACCACCCCTCCCTGCAAAACCCTCCCTTGCCATCCCATTGTGATTAGAGTACCTCCGGCTTTTTACCCGGACCTCTGGGTCCTCCATGATCTGGACTCTGCTTCTCCAGCCTCATCTCTATCACTTTCCTGTACATTCTGTGCTCTAACCCAGTCTGGTCCTCTTGCTATGCTTTGAACAGCTCCAAGTCTCTCTACCTCAGGAGCGTTGCACTGGCTAGTCCTTCTCCTTAGAACACCCCCATCTATAAAGCTGGCTCCTTCTCATCTTGTGGGTCTCAGCTGAAATGTCACCTCTTCAGAAAGGTCTTCCTGGATCACTTTCTCTAAAGGGGGACTCCCTTATCCCAGCCATTCCATTCTTTATCATATTCCCCTCTTTTGTTTTCTTCAAAGCACTTAACCACTCTCAGAAACTATCTTGCTTATTCATGTGTTTGTCTCATCTTGATTGTCTACCTCCACCGCTAAGTGGGAGACTCCATATGAAGGCAAAGACTGTGTCTGTCCCACTCACTCTTGTCTCCGCAGAAGCAAACAGTGCACGTGGGGGCCCTCAAATATTTGTAAAACAAAGGAACATATTGTGTTATTTCACCTGCCACCAGTTGGGTAACTGAACTCACCATTTCACGTCGATTGCCTTTTGTTTCAAGAAGCCATTGTTGACCCTGACCTTTCTGTCACACACTGGTTTACCTGGACTGCAGCATTCATTTATTAAGCATCCATATTAGAAGGCCATGTGCCAGATGCTGTGTTGGGAAGTAATTTCACCAAGTCAAACGAGCCATGGTTCCTGCCTTCAAAGAGTTTCTAATCTAATGGGAAGACAGGCAAGTAAGGGTGATCCCTGCAGGATGCTTTGGTAGAAGAAAGAAAAATAGACAAGAGGAGCATCTCAACCAGACTAGAGGGTTCTGGCCAGACTTCTAAGAAATGACTTTTGAGCTAAGTGTAAGTAAGAGCTAGAAAGAGAAAAGCAGTATATTTTGGGGTGAGGGAGTCCCATGGGCTAGAAAACTATGGGGTGGACACCGTGTGTGCTGTGCTGACCTAAGCAGGCAGTGGGCTCTGGGGAAGGTCTGATGGGCAGGGAGTTTGGGGGACTGGTTTCTGCCCAGTGTGTTCCTAACGAACTGTGTGATCTTGAGTGAGTTACCTCCCTTCTGAATTTCAGATCCTCTCTCTGGCTGGCATTTAGTGGAACCTGAACCGGTCTTGACATTTCAGACCTTCTATTTCGTCCATAAGTATTGAGTCTCTCTGCTCACAGTCCCCTCACACCAATTTACTGGGGGCTCATTTTATGCCCAGCAGAGCATTAAGTGTTCTAAAACATAAAATTAATGGAAAAATGCAGTCTTTGCTCTGGAGACAGTTATAATTTGGAGAGAGGAAAAAAAATAAGCCATAATAAAATTAGGAAAACAAAGCAGTTGAACACATCTTACATCTTTTGCTAATTGTTGCACATGTATGGTCCTGTTGTCCCACGTACATGCCAACAACATCAGGGCCAAAGACCCTGTGTTCTCATCCAGTTTAATCCAGCCTCCCGCTTTCTAGCTGTAAAACAGCGGCCTATGTATTTTACTTTTCTAAGCTCCCATTTCATTATCTGTAAAATGAGGAAAGTACCAAATTTATAGGGTGGTGAGGAGCAAATCAGCTAGAACATGGGAAGCACTTAACACAGGGCCTGACACATGGTATGCCCCCAATAATAATTGCATCCTCTGTGCTGCTGGACGTTGGAACACCTAACAATAGAGGTGAAACATCAAGAACAAGGTTGAAGAGTGATCAATGAAGACTGAGACTGCACACCTTCTGGAAGACCCTTGAGTGAGTTTTTAAGGAAGTGAGTTAACTGAGTTGTTGGTGAGGAATCAGCAGGAACAAAGGTAGGCTCTTGTCATGGCCAAGTAAAAGGTGGGGTCAGGACAGGAATGGAGGTAAGAAGGAGATACTATGGCGAGTTAATAGGATCTTGATGGTGCTCCTAGTCAAGGACTTCTGTATTTTCTCTGAAGGATCAGGCCACCAGCATTTTTTGACCCTCCCAAAGACCTGTTGCACAGGCTAAATTCCAAATGAATGCAACAGAGGCCTGGGGCTTCCTGTTTCTACCTAGCCCCACTCATAACGCAGAGGCTTATGTATGTCCTACATACTAACTTGCCTGTAATCTTCAAGGGTGTCAAGGTCATGAACGTCAAGGAAAGAACTGTTCAAGCTAAAGGAGACTAAAGAGTGCCTTGATAGCTCAACACAGTGTGTGATTCTTCTGTTGGAATCACTGACAAAACTTGAGTGAGTTCTGTGAACTAGATAGTCATAATTATCAATGTCAATATCCTGACTTTCATGCTTATATTTTGGTTATGTAGAATAATTATTGACAAGCTGTAGGATGATGAAGAGCAATTGTGGTAGCTGGTCTCCAACACGGCTGACCACCATGAATTCCTTCTGCCCTATGTACACAAGCCAGAAGTGCAGCCTGTTCCTGTGCTCCCTTGAATGTGGCCTGACTTACGACTGCTGCGAGCAACAAAATGCTACTGAAGTCATGCTATGTGACTTCAGAAGCTAGGTCCTAAGAAGCCTTTTAGCTTCTGCCTGGGTCTCTTAGAACGCTGGCTCTGAGAGAAGCCAACTACTACCTAAGAAGTCTGAGCGCCCAGAAACTACCATGCCCGAGGAAGCCCATGTTAGGCACGCAGGGTGGTTGTGTAGAAAGATGCTCTCTGAATGTCACCATCTGAGACGCTTCTAGTGAGAATTGCCACTGAGCACATCAGGCCCAGAACTCTGAAAGACATGAATAAATTGCGTGAACCACTGTTTGGGGGTTGTTTGTTACACATTTATACACAAGACAATTGCTATATTTGAATGGTAATGGAACTATGAATATATATAAACTTCTTGGTGTTTTTCTCTTTCTTTTTTTGTACTAAGCGTATGTTAAATTCATAATTAAAGAAATCACTTCTTTTTCCCCAGCACTTTAAGAGTAGCATTGCTCAAAGCATACCTTCCAAGACCTGGCTGTTTCCACTAGATAGAATAAATTATTCACCATGATATCTATAGCATCCAACACAATGGCTGGTTGTGATAGGTGCTTAGTAAATATTTATCAAATAATTGATGTATGTAAAAGCATTGAAAAAATTCTCCAAGGATGGAAGGCTATTTATTCATTTGTTCATTTATTTACTTAAAAGAGATTTATGTTAGTCTGGCATCATACTTTTTTCCAACTAGTTCTGTGCTCTCTTTAAAGATACCAGAAAGGGAAGCCATGTGTTGAAGCTATGATTTATTGTTTTTTTTTTTTTTCTGTACATTTACCTCTCCATGTGATTTTCCCTCTGCTTCCTCTGTGACTTCCCCACTCTCTCTCTGGACATTTTGCCACCATCCTCCTCCCTTAGGCCATGCCTAGGCAAAGGCAGCATAAAAAATAGAATTATAAATTAATCTCTTTGGGGAATAAAACTTAGATGAAATACTAATTAAGCTCAAGTTTATCAATTTTTTATATTCATGATCAAGTAGGATTAATTCCAAGAATACAAGGATAATAAAACATTAGAAAATTTGTTAATCTTAATAAAGTATGTTTCACAGATCACAGGAGAAAAAATATGATCATCCTAGTTTTTAAATCCTTAGTAAACTGGATCTTGAGGAATACTCCCTTAACATAATAAAAATTTATATTAAATGAACACTTACTGAGATTCAGCATAGGCAAGGCACTGAATTAAGTTTTCGGGATTAAATGAGGCAAGTCCCTGTTCCCAAGAACCTAAAGCATATACACAAAACATTACCAGTTTCCTTTTCTGCAGTGGACCTTCTATCTCACAAGTGGGAATTAATCCAAAACAAATATTTCAAATCCAGGTATTTTCAAAATGTTCATTGTACTGCTATATTTAGTAGCAAAACCTCTCAACCTTAATGGTCAACAATACAGGGATAGTTTTGGAAATTTCACATCAACTCAATGGAATATTATGCATTCATAAGTTTCATTCAGTGTCCATAATTCAGTGCCAACAACCTAACACATGAGCCTAATTCAAAGACATGCAATAATAATGAACACTGTATAGGAAGTAAAATTAGTGGTTGGTTTCTCTAACTTGTTGGTTAGTACTTGGTTTCTCAACCTTTAGTGCTGCGGTTTGGATCAGATAGTTCTCTGTCGCCAGCGGGGTTTGTCCTGTGCATTGTGGGATACTTAGCAGCACCCTGGCTCCCACCAGCAGGCTAGTAGTATGCCCCCCTGCTTGGTCTTGGCAACCAAAAATGTCTCCACACATTACCAAATGTCCCCTGGGCGGGGCAAATTTGCCTTTGGTCAAGTATAACACATATTCAACATATAACACCACTCTATGAAAACCTGTACATAAATGAATAAAAATTGGGAGAGACAATGAAGAAACAATACTTGCTAGGATCCTGATGGAATTCTGGTCGTAGTTTCTTTTCTTAGATTTTTTAAATTGTTTTAGCGGTAAACACAACCTGTGCCTGAGATGTGGTTTCTAAACAGCCAGATGTAGGAAGAGCTCTCAGTCCAGAAACACCAGTAATACTCTCTGGCTGTGTCGATTCCCCTGGTGGGCTGATGCACGGTCTTAATTTCCTTTATGTCTTCCCTGAGTTCTAGCACTCCACCAGAGCCCTTGGCTAGCTGAACATCTCCTTATATGTGCACCAAGGTCATGGACATCTGCTTCCAGCCGTTGCTGGATGACTCTTCATCATTTCTGGGCCGCATGGTGCCTAGACATTTGGTCAAACATGATTATGGGTGTTTCTGTGAGGCTGTTTCTGGACGAGATTAACATTTAAATCCGTAGACTGAGTGAGCAGATTGCCTTCCTTAATGGGGGTGAGCTTCATCCAAACAGTTGAAGGCCTGACTGGACCAAAAAAGCTGATCCTCCCCTGAGTAGAGAGAATTTTCCCGCCTGATAGCCTTGAACTAGGACCCTGGTGTTTTTTCCTGTCTTGGACTCAAACTGAAAGTTTGGCTCTTAGGTTTTAGGCTTTTGGACTCAGGCTAGAAGTAAGCGTTGTTTCTCCTGCAGACCTTGGGACTTGTCAGCCTTTATAATTGCATGACCAAATTCCTTATAATAAATCTCTTTACCTCCCTCCCCTCCCCCTGTTGTCTCCTATTGGCTCTGTTTCTCTGGAGAACCCTAATACGCCAGCAAAGGTTCACCTCCAGTCTCCAGGACTGGGCCTTTCCAGAGAAGTTCCCAACAAGATGTCACCAACCTTGTAACTGCATCAGAATCAAACAAAAGCACCCACTATTTTGGTTTCCACATCTAATTCTCAAATGGCTTTGACCTTGGGCTGGCACCATGTGGCTTGTCCCTACTCAGATCTGACCTTTCTCAATGGGCGAACCCACAGTAATCTTTCCCTTTTATTCTTCTTTTGTTCTAAAGACTAGACTTTGGCAAACTGTCTACATGTACCCTAGAAACAACTTCAATTTGCTTTTGTATTGATTTCACTTTTCCACCCTCGCTGCCATGCCCTGCCATGTGACTGAAAGAGGCCGATTCTTTCCTCGTTCATTGAGCGTTTTTTGGAAATGCAGCAAAAATGTACTCTGACAGATGCCTTTGCCTCCTTTGGTGCCCTTGCAAACACAGCTGTATAGAGTGGACTCAGAGGTGACTCCTATGACGGGACATCGCCTTACTGCGCTGGTGATGGAGAGTGAGCTAGACGGGATACAGCACACACGGACACAACCAATCACCCAGGCCACATGGTTGCCTTAGGATGCTGATGAGCTTTTGCGGACAGGCGTACTTGCTTCAAGATTCCAAGTGTTAACCAAATAACCAAGTGGCATGGACCAGGAGGGAGTCCAGACTTACAGGCTGAATTTAAGATCATAGGTTTGAAGATATCCTCAGGGGAACTCAAAGAATTCTGACCAGGGTCATGCTTTTGAAATAGATAGGCTGGTTAACAATGGAAAATAAACGGAGGCAAAGCATGCTTTGTTTTCTTTTCTGTCATATCTGTTTAATCTAGTTTGTAGGGTGTTGTGAGAATCAAAAGAAGTAATAATAGAAAACACATAGCACTTATTACATGGCAGATACTGATTTAAGAACTTTACATGTATGAACACAAGACAGTGGTAAGAACATTAAAAATGATAAGTGCATTCTGCAAAGGAAATGTGCTATTATTAGAAATGTAATTACTATTCATTGTTATCATGCACTTTTGCATGAGAACTCTATCCAGAAGTAAGCTCTTGCAGTAACAGATATCGTAGGGACCACTGAGATATCAGCAGGGACCAGGAAACAAATAATCTAGCCAGCCAGATGGGGCAGACTCTACCCTTCTAGGAAGCCTCATGGCCTTATCCCCATGAAAGAATCTGCCTTCCCCAGCAGAAACACATGGACACTCATAATGACACCAAGCTGCTTGCTGCTCAGCTGTCAGATCATGAGTTGCCCGGCTGTCCTTCCTGACTGTTCTCATCAGCCTCCTACTCTTTGTCCTACAGAAGCTACTTCATCTTTCATTACTTTACTGTTTTTTTAAAGATTTTATTTGAGATAGAATGAGAGTGAGCGAGTGAGAGCAAGTGAGCAAGAGTGAGTGAGCGAGAGAGAGAGAGAGAGAGAGAGCGCACTAGCAGGGGGGAGGGGCAGAGAGAGAGGGAGAAGCAGGCTCTCCATGGAGCAGGGAGCCCAACGCAGGGCTTGATCCCAGGACCCTGGGATCATGACCTGAGCCAAAGGCAGACGCTTAATCAAATGAGTCACCCAGGCGCAGGCGCTCCTCTTTTTTTTTTTTTTTTAAGATTTTATTTTTAAGTAATCTCTACACCCAATGTGGGGCTCAAACTCACAACCCCGAGAACAAGAGTCGCATGCTCCCCCAACGGAGCCAGCCAGGTGCCCCTCCTTTCTTTATTCTTGATTGCATCTTCCAAGTACTGGCCATATTTCCTGAGCGTTGGCGTCCAAACTGATCAAACATGGTGGACCAAAGTAGAGAACTGGCTCCTCATTACTTGACCCAACCAGGTCTGTTTATTGAACTGTGCTGCTGAGGACTGAAAAGTCACTCACTTTCAAAAAAAAGAGATGAAGATTGATGTCTTCTGCCAAAGAAAGAGGAGCAGGGCAGTGTCCTGTCACCTCTGCTTCTGCCCAATGATTAAGGTGACCGTTTATCCAAGTATTCCTGAGACAGTCCTGGTTTCCAGTTATTGTCTCAGAATAATTATTCACAGAGCCTCTTTCACTCTCCAGTGTCCTGGTTTGGGTGATAAATCACATGGTCACTCTATTGGTGACCCACCGTGGAGTGCTGCATCCAAATGTAGTGAAAGACATATTGAGAATGGGGGCTGGAAGACCAGGGCTTTAAAAAACCCGACTCCAGGGGTGCCTGGGTGGCTCAGTCAGTTGGGCGTCTGACTCTTGATTTTGGCTCAGTCATGGTCTCAGCGTCCTGGGATCTAGCCCTGCATCGGGTCCCCGCTCAGCAGGGGGTCTGCTTGTCTTCCTCTCCCTCTACTCCCCCCACCCTCACTCCACTCACTCACATGCTCTCTCTTTCTCTAAATAAATCTTTAAAAAAATAAAAATGAAAAACCCAACTCCACCACTGGTTCTATGGGCTTAGGCAACTCACTACCCCTCTCGGATCCTCAGTTTTCCTGTCTGCAAAATGGGCATGGTTCCTGCTCTGTTCTTTTCACAGACATGTGATGAGAAATAAGTGACATATTGGCAGGGAAGTCCTTGGTCACCTTTGTACCACTCAGCATATGAAAACTCTTTTTATGATGACAGTATAGATTAGGAGCCCATTATTTCATACTATTATCTAATAGCTTCCTAGGTGGTTTTTCCTTTATGCAGATGAAGAGACTCCATTTTATTCTTTTTTTTTTTCTAATTTTAAAATTTATTTATGGAAAAGTCATACAAAATATAAAAATTAAATTACATGTAGTCACACATTTTATAAATAATATTCATGAAAAGGAGTAAAAATACGTAAACCTGAAAATATTCTGGACAATTTCATGACAGGAGGACACCATGGGGCACAAAAACTCCCTGATATATATTTGTTAGTTTCCCTAGCTTATAGTGAGAACAGCGGCATTGTTTAATTTTAGTCTCTGTCTTTACCCAATATATGTATTTATTAGCAAAATGCTTTCATAGCAAAGAAATTTCAACAGTGGTTAAGTTTCTATCAAAAGCCAGTAACATTTGTAAGTGTTGAAAAATGTCACACTGGTGCTACAGCGACCTTATTATCTTTCCAAGTTAATTAGAATATTATATAACTACATTAATTAGTCCCCTGAAAACAGACAGTGAAATTTTTCTTTCATAAAATACGTATTTGTTTTCTACTAAAATGAAGTCAAGACATAAATCACACTTGGGCTGCAAGTTAACCCGTCTGAGTTACTTAATGTTTCTGCTTCTCAGTTTTTCATCCACAAAAGAAGATTGGATGACACCTCTATTTCCAAACTGGCTTTAGAATCTGTTAATTCTATAAGGAAACAGCAAAATACTAGATGAGACTCCATTTTAGAATAGAGACTGTCACAGGTAACAAATGACTTGTTGAACTTGAACTTGACAGTATGCAGATGTCATACTATAAAGTACCACGCTCTTCGTGGATTCTTTCTCCCTCCTTCCCTTTCCCACCCTAATAAAGAATCACCATGTAATTTATCCCAAAGGAATGCGGTTGATCTTTCTGGATCCTGATAAACAAAGAACCTAATGGTCCCAATCCTTTGTGAAGATGCGCATTCTTGGTCACTCAACACTGGTGTTTCCTTGGACTATTATTCTTTCATGGCAAAGAAAAGTCCCAACGCCGATTGCTAAGTCTCAGTGACCTGAATGCACTGGATTTCCCACTGGACTTGTTTTCTAATGCAGAATCCTGTCTTCACCTTTTCACCCATATCCACTTCCCACAGAGATAACCGGCAAGGAGGTATGACTTCCTTCAGCGACATGACATGCTTCTTGGGGCAGCTCCTCTGAGCCCTAGTGCCCATGAAACCCACGACTGAGAAGGGGTCACCACTGTCCATGTGACACCTTCCCAGGTTTGCTTGCCAGAAACAGGCAGGCACCCAGGGAATCAGTCCTATTTTCTCTATGCACTTTCTGAACAATCAGTGGCCCAAGGCCACTAGAGATATCATTTGTCACCCCATAAACTCTGCGAAGGAATTCAAAGGAAGCAAACTTGGAGTGCGGAACAATGAGCAGTGAGTCAGCGATGGGCCCATCCTTAGATCTTCCAGGATGTGAATTTATGAAGCCAGTTCTTAGGGTTTCCTCTGCAAGTAGAGGAAATCCAGTAAAAGAGTTCAAAAGTTTTAAAGATATCCTCTCAAATTAAATTATTTCTTCTTCTGTGGAAAGGAGATGAAGAAAAAAGAAAACTCATTCATTTTCAGTACATATTTATTGAACTACCGGGTACTGTAGTAGATGCCTGAATATAGCAGTGATTATATAGACAAAACACTGCCTCCTAGAACTGACACACTAGTCAAAGAGAAAGACAATAAACAAAGAAACAAACAAGTATAAAACGGAATGTCAGGTAACCATAAGTGACTACGGTACAATTTCTAGACAGGGTGGCTGGGGAAGGGAGAAGGGGGGCACTAGCTTCCTGCTCCCAGTGTTACTTTTCTAAATCTAAAGCTCCCCACCTTCCGCCAAAGGGCTTTGTCTTCTTCCGGGAACCCCCACAGGAAAAGCTCTTTGAGCCCCAAAGCAGACCCTTCATATGTGAAGGGACTTTAAATAATCCTCTCTCAAGACAAGAGCTTGCCAAAGAATGCCAGATTGTCTTGCAGCAAAATCTTATTTTTGAATGTCAACAGCAAAATATTACCCCAGTCTGTCTCTTGGCAGCGCCTCAGTAACAAATGATAACCCCCCAAGCAGTTAAATGGCTCAGGTGAACTGAGACAAAAGGTAAACTGCATATAAGCACATGAAAAATTTAAAAGCGGGGGGCGCCTGGGTGGCTCAGTTGGTTAAACGTCTGCCTTCAGCTCAGGTCATGATCCCAGGGTCCTGGGATCAAGCCTGCTTCTCCCTCTGTCTGCTGCTCCCCCAATTGTGCTGTCTCTCTAACAAATAAATAAATAAAATCTTAAAAAATAAAACAAAACTTTAAAGATATCACACCCTCACAATTGCTAAGCTCCTACTGGGTACCAGACACTATGCTAGGTCTTTGCAGAACAAAGGTAAATAAGATATGGTACCTTCCCTCAATGAAAAATCTAATAGGGTCATCCAGAATAGGGAGAGTTGGGACCACACTGGTGTTTCTCTAGAGGATGCTATGGGCATTTGGGACAGGACAATTTTTTAGTGTGCAGAATCTGCCATCCTACACTTTGTAGGCCACTCAACATTCCTGTTACATGCTGTCTTAGTTTGCCAGAGCTTCTGTAACAAAATATCACAGACTGGGGGGTTTAAACATCACACATTTATTTCTCACAGTTCTGGAGACTGGAAGTCCAGGACCAAGGCGTCAACAGGTTTGGTTTCTCCTGAGGCCTCTCTCTTTGGCTTGTGGATGGTTGTCTTTCTGCCTTTTCTCGGTGCCTGTGCATCCCTAGTATCTCTTCCTCTTCTTATAAGGAGATCAGTCCTATTGGATTTAGGGCCCCATTCGTATGACCTCATGTAACCTGAATTACTTCCTTAAAGGCCCTTAAAGTTCCTTACTATTGTATTGTTTCCAAATACAGTCAAATTGTGGGGTTAGGACTTCATACATGAAATATGAGGGGGATACATTCAGTACAGAGTACTTGCCCACTAACTACTGGTAGCATTAACCAAAAGGACCCAAAGATAATCAAAAAGTCCCCACATATTCTCAAATGTGTCCTAGAACTCTAAGACGACTTCCTGTTCTAATGTTCTACAACCTTGAGAATTTACACATTAACTTTAAATACTTACAAAGGCCTGTTTGTCTGTCAATTTTGGCTATCATTTTTTGATGACAGCTAAGATGGTTCTCTGAGAAAAGTGATTTATGAACTGACTCCAGTGGAAATCCAATGCATTTGTTATATCATTAGGTAAAGTTGATAATACCATCTCTCTTTCAGAGCATGCTAGCCCAAAGCAATATGTGACCAGGGACGGGCAGATCAACTCAAAGCTGTAATTTATATATTGCCTGCCTAGATGGAATACATTTTTCACAAATGAATATCATAAAAATCAGTCACATTCTGTTCTGAGATCTAATGTAAGAAGATTTAATGAGAAATTTAGAGGGAAGAAGAGACTCAGGGGGAACTGAAAGATGAGTTCTAGATAAAAGAAAATACAGGGGCGCCTCAGTGGCTCTGTCGGTTAAGCATCTGACTCTTGATTTCAGCTCAGGTCATGATCTCAGGTTTGTGAGATCGAGGCCCACATCAGGCTCCACGCTCAGTGTAGAGTCTGCTTGGGATTCTCTTTCTCCCTCTCCCACTGCCCCTCACCCCCTCAAATAAATAAAATATTTAAAAGAAAAGACAGGGCACCTGGGTGGCTCAGTCGTTAAGCATCTGCCTTCGGCTCGGGTCATGATCCCAGGGTCCTGGGATCGAGTCCCACATCGACTCCCTGCTCTGCGGGAAGCCTGCTTCTCCCTCTCCCACTCCCCCTGCTTGTGTTCCTGCTCTCGCTATGTCTCTCTCTGTCAAAAAAATAAATTAAAAAAAAAAAAAAGTAAAAGAAAAGACAAAAATAGAGCATGACCCCCCTGTCAAGCTGCAGTTATGATATGAAACACATTAACCAGGAAGTCTTTTTGCATGTGATTTTCATATTAATACTAGCCCCATGTACTGAGTAGTTACAGGGACAAGCATAGTAATATGAACCTTCCATACATGCTATCATTTGACTTAATATTGTTGAAAGGCAATTAAAATTTATAGATATTTCCACAACTCTTCATTTTTCCTCAACACCCCTACCAAACCTCAAATTTCCAAAGTTCCTGTATAATTTGAGGCCAGTTTTGTAGGTTTTGCGGGCGCTGTGACTCCAAGAACTAGACCTAGCCCCAAGAACTAGAATTCTTCTCTCTAGCCAGGAATGAGTTCTGCCTAGCCTTGATTTTTCCTTCTGGAGGAAGACTGACTTACTGCAAAGTGGATGCCAAGATGAGGACATTTGAAGACAACGAACCTTAGAGAAAATCTGTGGCCAAGGAGAAGTGACCCCTAAAATCCTGGAGAGTGGTATTTGGCATGTGGGACAATAGTCTCTCTTCCTCTGTGCTAATTAATTACAAATGGTTCACATTAGAGAGAAGCCATAATCCCTCATAATCCTCCAGTACACCCAGGTTTATTCTGGTTAAACCTAATTGGTACAAATATCACTTTGTGTTTGCATCAAGACTCCAAGATTATACAGGATTCAGTCACTCTGCAGTCACTTAGATTTTGCGACAATCCCTCCAAACAGCTGCCTCTGGGGCCACCTGCTGACACAGTTTAGAATCGTGAGCATTTTCTAGGACTAAGGAAAGAGCCCTCCGATGCTATTATGAGAGAGGCACCATCTAGGCTCCGCTCTGTTGATCTCCTTGCCTTGCTGTAGCACCAGAATCCAATCATCCTGGACATTTCTTTCCCCTCCCAACCTCCACACCCAGCCACTCACACACCTTCAAAAAAGATGTTAGGATCTCCTCAGTATCAGTTTCAACCCAAGCAATCCTCTGCGTTGGGGATGGATGGCTCTTGGACTCCTGATACCTTTGGTGCTCTGTGCCAGTCCATACTTTCTCGCTCAGCCAAGTTTCTGCTCTGTTGGACTGCACCCTGGAGGTGTTGAATCAGTCACAAGGTTCCATGGATTAATGATTGTTGCAGTAGCAATTCTCTGTATGCCCCCCCCCCCCCGCCCAAGTAATAGAGGGAGAATTGGAAAGGGGGGATGATGAAGAGAAGAAAAGGAGCTAGAGATCTGCTGAAAGCACCAGAAAGCCCACCACTCAAAGTCATCAAAATAACCCTCAGAACTCTGGGGAAGGTGGGTATCACCTGAGGCTTGGGGAAATCCAAATTTCTTTGTAAAGGGTCGTAAATCTTATACGTGAGGCAAAGAATGTGCTGATTAGGACATCACAGGGCTGCTCACCACATGGCTCTGCCCCACCCGCCAATTAGGGATGCCACCATTCTAACCCCCTTCTCTTTTGAAATGCAAATATCCCTGCAAAGAATAAAACCAGATAACTGACAATTTTGTGCAAGCTGTTATGGTCACATCGTCAGCTCAGTACTGTATCGGTCTGCTCAAGTAACAGAATGCCATCACAAAATGCCACAGGCTGGGGTGGCTTAAACGACACACATTTTCTAATAGGTCTGGAGCCTGGAAGTCAGATCAGGGCTTCAGCATGGTGCGCTTCTGGTGAGAGCTCTCTGCCTGGCTTGTGGACGGCCACCTTCTGACTGTGTCCTCACAAGTGGAGAGACGGAGCAAAATCTTTGTTGTCTACTCTTATAAGGGTACTAATAACCCCATGATAAGGGCCCCACTCTCATGACCACCTCTAAACGTAATTGCCTCCCACAGGCCAAACACCATCACAATGAAGGTTAGGGCTTTGACATATGAATTTTGAGGGGACGTAATTCAGTTTACAGTAAGTACCAAGCCCCTCCCTCTCTGAGACGCGGGAGAATTTTGGGGCGGCTCAATCTATCCCAGTACTGCCCACTTTAGATATTTCTTAAGTGAATAATAAAGTCTTTATGGTTTAAACAACTGCAAGTAAGGTAATCTGTAATGTGAGGCTGAAAACACTCCCAGAGAACCCATATAAAGACAGCTGCAACTGTTATTTTCAGTGACACCGATGCCTGCAAACAGCCAGCCAGGGGCGAGGGCAAAGCTATCCCGACTCCTGCGCAGGGGGGCCCCTCAGGAAGTCAACAGCAGGTGACATAAATATGGGTTGAATAAATGCATGAAAGAATAAAAGAAACAAGGGAAATGGAAGAAGGAATGAAAGGACTTGATGAATTTTTCCAGCTTCACAATAGGATATACCCCCATTGCCTTCCAGAACTTGCAGCTAGGAGTTTATTAAGCATCCAATATCCATTGACTCCTACTATGTCCTATGTGCTTGGGATGTAAGAATGAGACAGGATTCTGTGCTCAGCTCACCTGCTATATCTAGATATCTACACAGCCTACTATAATATAAGATGATCTGATGGGCAAATTCACTCATTTATTCATTCTTGAATCCAGTCTCAGATGTGGAAGGGAGGGCAAGAACTCAGGCCTGAGCAGAAGGAGAGGTTTGCCTAGGACTGGGGGGCGCTGACCACAGCTTCTCCTACCCACCCCACCGAGAACTTAGGAGCTAAAATTGTTCGTAAGATTTGTCTGCTTTGGGTGCAAAGATCCAGGCATTTATGCTTCTGCCTTGATCAGTCACTGTTGTGGGCTGCCCAGGAAGAGTGTGACTTTGGGAGAGGCTGTTCTCTACAACTGAGGCAATCCCTGAGGGGGGCTGACAGCTGAGAGCTCTCTGCTCATAGCACTCCCAGAAGTTGGGCAACCAGCCTTCTCTATTTATTTATTTTGGGGGGGGGGGCGGAGCGAGAGATAAGGCAGAGGGAGAGGGAAAGAGAGAATCTTAAACAAGCTCCACGCTGGGCTCAATCTCATGACCTGGAGATCATGACCTGAGCTGAAATCAAGAGTCGGACGCTTAACTGACTGAGCCACCCAGGCACCCCAACAAGTCTTTTCTTAAAAGGGAATCTGAGTGACACATTTCTGTGTCCATCAGTCATGGACTATGGGGCCTGACTTCTCTGCCCTATTTCCTACCATTGTTCATCTCATTTATTTTGCCCCTTACTGTTTCTTGAGCATGTCAAGCATCTCAAGGTCTTTTCCCTTATTGTTCCTCTGTCTTAATTGTTCTTCCCTTAGATAACTGGATGGTTCTTACTTTCTCTTCCTTCAGATTTCCACTGAAATATCTCTTTATCTGAGAGAACATTCATCACCAGCTTAACCAAAATAGTAGACCTTCCTCAGCATGAGAGAGACAGAAATAGATATAGATATATAGATAGATAGACGTGGTTGTGTTGCTCATTGATGGTCTCCCCCACACTATTTTGTGTACTGTTACATCCTCAGTGCCTGAGAATATACAATAACGGGCACATAAGAGGTTCTCAACAAATATTTGTTAGAGTCAGACACTGTGCTAGGTTCTAAAATAGAGTGGTGAGCAAAAACAGGGACGAACTCTGCCTTCATGGAGCTTGACATTTGTTTGGGAAGGCAAAATAAAATAACAATCATGCAAATAAAAATAAAGTTGCAGTCATAAGTTAGGCTACTTTTGTGGAGAGAAACGTGGTGCTAGAAGGGCACATAACAGGGATTTGACCCTGTCAGGAAGGGTGTGGAAAGCTTTTGTGAGGAAGTGATGTATGAGCTGAAATCTAAAGGATGAACAGGCTTTGACTAGGTGAAGAAAGGTGACAGATTCAAATTTATCTATGGAAGAGATCACTCTGGACTCAGTGAGGAGATTGGATGAGAAGGGGCAATGATGGTCATCTGTAGGATTGTTAGTGTGCTCCTGAAATCCTTCAGGTGAGGGTGATAGTTGTCTGAATTTACGGTGGCGCAGGTGGTTGGGAGAAGTATCTGGATTTGAGAATCCTGTGTGAAGTACACAGCAGATGAGGCTTATGGATTGTATACGGGAGGTGAGGGAAAAGGGAGGTGACAAAAAGGACTTCTGGGCCTCTGCAGAACTGAATGGATGGTTGGGAGAGAATATTGGAAGAGGAACAGGTTTATTTTGTGTTTGTATGTCTATATGGGAGAAGAAAGTGAGAAACAGATTTTCACTTTTGACATTTTGGTTTTGAGGTGTTACTGAGACCTCTAAGATGAGACGTCAAGTAGACCATTGGTGATAAGAGTGAAGAGCTCAGAAATGTAGCCTGGGCTGGAGATATAAAATTTGTGAGTCGTCTGCACAGATGGTATTTTAAAATGTGGAAGTGAATGAGGTTGCCCAGACAGAGGACATTTCAGGATAAGAGAGAGGTCCTGGGGCGGCATTAAGGAATGTCAACATTTAGAGAAGACTGGGCTTGCAAAGGAGACTATCAGGACTGCTAAAGATGTCAGAGGACAATGAGGATAATGTGGTGTCTAAAAGAGTGTTTCTATCATCAGCTTATACAAGATACACCAATATCTTGGGGCGCTTGGGTGGCTCAGTTGGTTGACCTGTGAACTCGATTTTGGCTGAGGTCATGATCTCAGGCTCCTGGGAATGAGCCCCAAGTTGGGCTCCATACTCAGCGGGGAGTCTGCTTCTCTTCTTCTTCCTCTGCCCCTTTACCCCTTGTTCATGCGCACTCACTCTCTCAAATAAATAAAATAAATCTTTAAAAAATTATACTGATGTCTTATGTTCATGTTGTTTTCTGAAAGTCCTCATTTATTTTAGTGATAATATAATCTAGGGCAAAAGATAACTAAAGATTAACAAGGCTCTGTTAAAAGGAAAGTGTTTCTAGAAGAGGAATTCTCGGCAGTCTCAAAACTCCTGAAAGAGGCCTTAGGACTGAAAAACACCAACACAGAGGTCAATGGTGATCTCAGTGATTTACTGCTTTTGCTGCAGAAGAAACGAGTTAAAACGTCAGCGGGAAGCCATAAAATGGAAACACTGTGAGAGGGTAAATCAATCAATCAATCAATCAATCAATCAATCCAAAGAACTATTTTGGGATGGAAGTGGTAGAATTGAGAGGTTAGTTGTTAGTGTAAGGATTCCAAGAAGGTGGGAAGGAAAGTGAGTACCAGTAAAGGGCTCCTTTTAAATGCGGACCAATCCTCCGTTGTAACAGGAGGGAAGAGAGAGACATAAGTAGATTTGTAGGCTTGATGTGGGGGAGACGAAGGGATTGCCTTCCATTTTCTCTGTAATGAAAGACCAGAGTTTCAGTGCTTCTCTGGGTCTTATTAATAACGGCGCCTTGTTAACGAATTGTTTTGTGCGTGGGTGGATGCCTCAGCTGCTCAATTGTTTCGCAGATAGCTAAATATACATCCCTGTTCACAGCGGTGGCAACGGAAACAACAGGAGCTTAGTAAATGCTCGGTTCATTTTTTTTGTACTGATGATGATAAAGCCGAGGATGCCCTGATGGCAAGGGAAAGTATTCGCTCCAGTCGGGCCCCTTTTATAAGGCGCCTGACAAGTGTGACGAGTGAGGATCAAGTGGACAGACCACAGGCAGCGCGAGGGAAGGAAATCCACCAGCGCGCCCCTTCTGGTCCGGGACCCTAAGGGTTAAGACCAACGAGACCTGGCCATCCCTGCTTCCTAGAGAGGCTCTAGGCTTCCTAGAGAGGCTCTGCAGCGGGGCTTGGGTGACTTCCTGTTTCTGCCTTCCGGGCTGGAGAGTTTAGGACCTTGGGTTGGTGGGGTCAGAAGGAGCTGGGCTCCTTGCTCCGGGACGGCTGGGTCTGCGGGGGTGCTGGGCGCCTCGTGTGTGGCCCCCGGAACAGTGAGTTCCTTCTCGGGGGGAAGGGAGCCAAGGGCTACGGGCTGGAAGAGTGGCCACTGCACCACCCAGGTTGCAGTGTGCCCGGAGAGGGATCCCGCGGCTGCGAGGGGCCGGGGCCCAGGATCTCCCGCCGCCCCGGCCGTCGCGCTGCCCTCGCCTCCCTCGCCTGGCGGGTCCCTTAAAGGACTTGTCGGCTGGAGACGACCTGGCCTCCTGGAACTTCACCCCGCAGCGCACCCGGCCTCTGCCCCCTGCCAGCGGTTCTTAAAGCTAAGCTTCAGGCAGTGCCTTTCCTTTGGAAGACTTTCTAATCCAAAGCACGGCCCCATCCTAAGCACCTCTGCTCTAGGACAGCGAAAACAGCCCATCTCTGTGGAGTGACATCTAAGGGACAGCCTTGTAATACCATTTATGGCCTGAGTTTGCTACCGTTTTGCTGAGCCAGTGTTCCTGAGAGCCCCCTACTACCAAAATTAATAGTTTCTTAGCAGGGAAAGTGCTGCACGGGTCTCTGTTACCCGGACTTTTACTTCGTTTGTAAAGACTTTGATGGAAATAGATAACTCAGCAAAACCTATTACTCCATATGAACAATTTCCTTTTTTACCCTTTTAGGTGTGTGGGTTCCCCCCGCCTCAAACGTTAGGGCTATTTGTAATTTAGACTAGTTTCACCTTTTCCTGTAACAAATCCCTAGTTGCTGAGGGTGTTTCGGGAATACCAGCTTCGTTTGGTATCCCGTCTATAGATATAAATCTTTTTTTTTTAATCCAGCTAATATTTTCCAAAATAAAGGCCCTCTTTGAGATTCATTTGCAGTTTGGGGTTATGCCCAGCTCTGCCTCCTGTTCTGGTTTACTGTAATAGATAAGAGTGTGAAAGTCAGTATCCAAACAGGCTTGGGACTGAATTCTGCTCTACTGCTTTCTGGTTTTGTGACCTTGGGAAAGTTTCTTAGTGTCTTTTTTGTTCATCTATAATAACATGCTGGTAACTGTTTATAGATCTCCAAGGGCTATTGTGAAAATTAAATGAGAAATATTATGTGTAAAGTATTTAGCTCACTTCCTGGCACATAATAGGCAGTGATAAGGTGAAAATTACACATTTTTTATACTCCCCCCAAAACAAAGTTTTCCATGTGTGCCTTTGTACATCCTTATTTTAGGCTCTTGTTTTTCCTGAATAATGTTCTTTATATCCTGAAATGGATTGCAAATCCATATATACCTGCCTTCCAGTGATAGATCAGTCCCTTAAAGTAGGTCAAGAATCACAGTTGACTCCAGAAGATAAAGTTTAGGCTAAAAGGAATATTGTGATTATGATAGATTGAGAAAGTAAGAGGCAAGGAAGAGTTCCCTCATTAGCTTCCTTTTTATCTTTAGAGGTTATTGGCTGTAATTATTCTAGCCCTGCTTCGTCCTATTTTTTTCTTTCTTTTTTTTTCCTGATTATATAAATTCTAACTTTATTTTGAGATTGAACTTCGAATGTTTCATCCTTCTGTCAAGCGCCAGCATATTCTTTCTGAACAGAGTGCTTTCTCTTTAGCTGCTTCTTATACCTGCATATCCATTTTTTGAAGTCTTGTTATTGTTGCCTTTTCCAAAAAAACCTTCATGTTTTCAATTAAAAGTGTTTTTAAACTCTGAGTGGACAATGAGTATTAGTATTCATTCTGTTTTTGAAGCTTGATCCTCAGACTTTAATATGAAGATTTAATTTTTTTATTGGCATTTCCTTAGAAAAAGTAAATTGGGTTAACCTTAATTCAAAACACTTGCATCTGGGATAAGTTTTTTTTTTTTTCCAAACATACTTCTAAAGACCATATTTCTTTTTTTCAGTCTGGTGCGCAGAACATTCTGTGCCTATGGTTATGGTTGTTATGTTGCAGTGGTTGGGAAGGAAGGAAAAGTAATACATGTTAGCTGGTGCCTGCAAGCATAACCTGTTTCCTTCCACAGGATTTCTGATCCCTACCCTGGCTGTGACCACTGATGGAGCAAGAGCAAAATACAGAAATAACTAGTGTCTTCAAGGAGAGGGAGAGTTTGAAAAGCCCTTTTACAGGTGAGGGATCAAGAAGAAGATCTGGATTGATTGGAAACTCAATGTAAGATGTGCCATGGAGTGCTGTAGACTGTGTAGAAAGAACAGGGCGTTTGAATGGGACAAACTTTAATTTGATTCCTGCTCTGTTGCTTTGTTGCTTACAAGCTATGTTAACTTTTACAACCTCAGTTTTCTCATCTTTAGGAAAAATGAGTATCTGTCTCATATTTCTTAGGTTTAATGAGATACTATATGCCAAGCTATTGTTCTTTATAAATAGTAGGTATCATTGTTATTTCTGTATTTTCTCAGATTTTAACTAAAGTATCATCAAGTTTTCACCTTAGAATGTGTCTTATTCAGGTTCTCCCCTACTCAGATCCCCTTTTTTCTTTTAAGTCTTCTAGAATAAAGTTTAATGAAGTTTTTAGATCAATAAACCCCCTTGGTAATTGCTGACAGCTGTTCAAATTCCTCATTAGTGTTGTTACTGTGCACAAAAAAATTCACCTGCTTCTCATGAACACTTAGAGTAGAAAAACTAAAACCTGCTTTAAACACTTTAAAAGAATTATGAGGTTTTACTTTCTTATTATTTCCCTTCCCCTGCAATTCAGAATTTCCTTCCCCTGGTAGAGATTAGGGCATATGTTTAGAATATTTGTTTATTCTTACAGGAGATGAAAGTAAGAATAATTTGGAAACTGCTCAACACAATAATTCCAAGGCAGAGAAAGAGAGAGCCTCAAAATGGTCTAAAAGAGATGGCCCCCAAAAATGTAAGCATGAGGGTACAAAAGAAATTCCATTGACATGGTCCCAAGGAGATGAGATCTGGTGTAATGATTCCTGTGAGAATGATGGCAAGTCAGAGAATCAGGGAAATTCTACAGGAAAAGATGAAAAACCCAATCACTGGAGTTGGGACCCAGGGGAGCACTGCCGTGTCTCTGTCCGGCAGAATTCGATCTTCAGAGACAAACCCTACAAATGTTCTGAATGTTGGAAAAGCTTCAATAACAGTTCTCATTTGCGTATTCACCAGAGGACCCACTCAGGAGAAAAACCTTATAAATGCTCTGAGTGTGGGAAATGCTTCAGTAACAGCTCTCATCTGATTCAACATCTGAGAACACACACAGGAGAGAAGCCCTACCAGTGTGGTGAATGTGGGAAAAGCTTCAGCAATACCTCCCATCTCATTATCCATGAGAGGACTCACACGGGAGAGAAACCCTATAAATGTCCTGAGTGTGGGAAGAGCTTTAGTAGCAGCTCCCACCTGATTCAGCACCACAGATCACATACCGGTGAAAAACCATATGAATGTCCTGTTTGTGGGAAATGCTTCAGCCACAGTTATGTCCTAATAGAACATCAGAGGATTCACACCGGAGAAAAACCTTATAAGTGCCCTGACTGTGGAAAGAGTTTTAGTCAGAGTTCTAGCCTGATTCGCCACCAGCGGACCCACACAGGTGAGAAGCCCTACAAATGTCTTGAGTGTGGAAAAAGCTTTGGTTGTAATTCGACCCTAATAAAGCATCAGAGAATTCATACGGGAGAGAAACCCTATCAGTGTACAGAATGTGGGAAGAGTTTCAGTCGAAGTTCAAACCTGATTACGCACCGGAAAACCCACACAGGAGAAAAGCCCTATGAAAGTTCCGAATATGAGGAAAGCTTGAGTCAGAACTGCAGTGTGATAGAAGAATGCAGACTCCAGCCAGGGGAGAAACCATACAAATGTTGTGAATGCGGAAAGCGTTTTGGTCTCAGCTCCCATCTCATTAGACATCAGAGAACACATACAGGAGAAAAACCTTACCGGTGTTCGGAGTGTTGGAAAACTTTCAGCCAGAGTTCCACCCTGGTGATTCACCAAAGGACGCACACAGGAGAGAGACCTTATAAGTGTCCTGACTGCGGCGAGTGCTTTAGTCAGAGCTTTAATCTTATCAGGCACCGGCGGACTCATATGGGAGAAAAACCTTTCAAATGCACGGACTGTGAGAAATGCTTCAGCAGAAGTGCCTATCTCAATCAGCATCGGAAAATTCACACAGAAAAGTCTTTCGAGTCTCCCGAAGTTGAAGATTTTCCTCATGGGTGGACTTGGAAAAACTGTCCAGCGGAAATGGCCCTCATCTCTTCTTTTTCGGTCCCAAATCCATCTTCTTCTTGAGTCCCAAAGCCTGTTTATTTATTTATTTATTTATTTATTTATTTTCCTTTTCTTACTGGGACATTACAATGAAGGTGTTGCTACAAAGTTTTTTGGTGTGTTTGCCATAATGTTTGGAAAAAGTCAACCTCCCAGGTTAGAGGATGGGAAGGCCCCAACCCCCAGCTCATTACATCTGCCCAGTGAGAGAGGCTGCCAGTGATGGAGAAGAAATGTTTTTTTGATTAAGGTAAGATTGGAATAGCTTCAAAGGCAAACATAAAGAGAAATCTTGGGAATAAGGACATCTGAGAGCTTGAAGCTGAGCTAGCCATTGAATTTCCCTGTTTCCTCTTGCCTGATTGGGTGGCAATAATTCATTACTGGCCTCAGGGATTTATCCAGAGAAAGATTCTTTTTGAATAAATAATGTGATTTCCTGGCTGTTTTGGTGGCTCCTAAGAAAGAAAAGACTCACTTTTTGAAATGCATTTTTATTTGCTGAAAATTAACTTTTGTAGTGTTTAGAACTATATTGTCTAATACAATAGCCACTAGCCACTTGTAGCTATTTAAGTAAATTTATATTGAGATGAAATGAAATTTAAAAATAGTCTTTTCCCCTCGATTTTCTCATTACACAACTGCTGGTCAGATCAGATGCGGGGTTCTTTTTCTTTTTCTATGATTAAACCCCTGAGTCTGAGCCAATGTGCAGGGATGGTTTGCCATTGGAGACCAAGACTCCTTAGTTCCAGTCTTGACAGTTTTCTTTTGCCCTCCTGACTTACAGGGTGTGTGGATCCTCCCTGTTTGTCTGTCCAATGGGAATGATGCTTTGTAAAGTATTAAGTTATTTCCTGCGCTCCTAGCCCCTATTTTTTCCTGCCAGTGCAAGGAGTAGATGTGTAGGAAGGTCAAGACTCCTGAATTGCTCAGGGTTTCTTGTCTCATTTTTGGATTCGAAATATATTTTATGAAGACCATGTAGAGATACAAATTAGGAATGTGGAGCCAGAAAGGACCAATTAGACCTGCTGCAAAGGGCTGTAGCTGGTAGATCACAGAATTGCATGGGGAATATTTCTTCTTTCATGATCATACTATGCCTGATACTGGTTAGGCAATTAAGCTGTTTCGTATTGTTATAGGATTCAAAATTTAACCAAAAGTTAACAAAAGACTTACGAAGCATTTGGGGTGATTTACTGCTTTTAAAAAAGGGGAGAACATAATTGGGTATCATTGGCTTTTATGTGACCCGCACCTAAGCATCTTTTTACCTTTGTATGTTAGGTAGGATTGTGCAAATTGTCTTCGACTGTAATATCTGGGGACAAGTGTTGGCAGTTTTTTTTTTTTTTTTTAAAGATTTTATTTATTTATTTGACAGAGAGAGACATAGCGAGAGCAGGAACACAAGCAGGGGGAGTGGGAGAGGGAGAAGCAGGCTTCCCTCGGAGCAGGGAGCCCGATGTGGGGCTCGATCCCAGGACCCTGGGATCATGACCTGAGCCGAAGGCAGACGCTTAACGACTGAGCCACCCAGGCGCCCGGCAGTATTTTTTACCACAGACAACTAAGAGTTTGATTAATGTTTGATAATTAAATTTGGGCATTTGCTATCAAGGCCGAAATTCAGTTGCAAGGCAGGAGCTGTTGGGTGGTGCACCATCGTCAATCACATTATATGTCGCAGGTAACCACTCTAAACCTGCTTCCTCATCTGTGAAGCCGAGAGACTGCCTGCCTCGTGGGGTTTCTGTAAGGATTAAATAAATGTTTGCAAAGCAGCTAGCAGCTAGTGCTTACAATATAACAAGGTCTAAATACATGGTAATGGGTTATTATTGATTGAAATAAATTGAAAACTGACCTCCCCACATTTGTAGAAGAAGCAGTGCAACCCCAGCTTCTCCTACATGTGAATTCTTTATGACCAACCTCGGGAACCCTGAGGAATAAGGTTTTGTAAAAGCACAAGACTATATATTGTGTTTCAAGTTTGCAGAACTTTTGAAAACCCTTTTGATTCAGCTTATTGAATTTTTTTGTTCTTGAAACAAAGGGGTTCAGTTTAAGTCCGGAAAGAACAAAACTGCAAGTTCAATTTCAGCTAATTCCCGTCTGAAGAGATTAACAGCAGGTACAGTTTATGTCCTATCAGCATCACCTACTCTGTTTTATGACTGCCCACGATTACATAAAACCTGTTTCACAAACCTCAATGTCTATAGAATCATAGATGATCACATTTTAGATGGGCTAAGATGGGCTCCATGAGTAAAACAATTTAGCAAGAATCATTGTCTCTTTAGACTGAAAACTAGGAAAACAGAAGAGATGTGTCACTTACGAGGAAAACATAATAGTAAATCTAATCATATTTGATGCTTTTGCCTCAATTTCATTAATCGGCAAGTAGGTATTTTTTATTTAGCTCCCCAAGAAGTAAATATTCTGTATTCTTTATTTTTCTTGCCAGCACAAAGAATGTATAAAGCATTCCTTTTTTTTTTTTTTTTTTATTTGACAGAGAGAGACACAGCGAGAGAGGGAATACAAGCAGGGGGAGTGGGAGAGGGAGAAGCAGGCTCCCCGCAGAGCAGGGAGCCTGATGCGGGGCTCGATCCCAGGACCCTGGGATCATGACCTGAGCCAA
The DNA here is from genome assembly GCF_029215605.1 of Mirounga angustirostris. Classification (NCBI taxonomy): domain Eukaryota; kingdom Metazoa; phylum Chordata; class Mammalia; order Carnivora; family Phocidae; genus Mirounga; species Mirounga angustirostris. The sequence continues at coordinate 15,752,225 of NW_026991712.1, read as the reverse complement.
AGGCAGACGCTTAACGACTGAGCCACCTAGGCGCCCCCCCTTTTTTTTTTTACTTGCCACACATAATATGATTGGTGATGGTGCACCACCCCAATAGCTCCTGCCTTGCAACTGAATTTCGGCCTTTATTTATTTGAGAGAGAGAGAGAGAAAGGGAGAGGGAGCACGAGCTGGGGGAGGGGCAGAGGGAGAAGCAGACTCCCCGCTGAGCAGGGAGCCCGATGCGGAGCTCGATCCCAGGCCCCTGGGATCATGACGTGCGCCGAAGGCAGCTGCTTAACCAACTGAGCCACCGAGGTGCCCCAATAAAGCATTCTTATTTCAGTGATTTGTTTCATAGTTTCATTTTAACTGAAGGGAAGACGACTACTCATTTTTTCTTACTCAAAGAAGGGGCTTATATTTTTTTCCCTACAGTGGAATGAGGAAATCCATGTTAATGCTTATACTCACAAATGTGGTGGGGAATTCACTCCCTAGCTGCCATATAGTCTACCATAAAGTGTGCAAACAGTAAGTCTCTTATCATAGTACCCGAGATGAAGGTTTGCTCCCATCATTCCAGGTCATCCAAGTTGGATCTCCAAATGAGCCTTCTCCTTAGTGCTGTACAAACTTCCTCATTGAGGGTGAGAGGTAGTGGAATATGGTTTGTGACTTCTGCCTCTCATACATTAATCCAGTGTGTTCATCTTGGCCAGTCTCACTTTCTGAAATCATGGTAGTGACAAAACCGTCATTGCTTCTTGATTCTGTATTTAAGTTTATGTAATTCCTTTCAAGCAGTGTGGTCATTCATTCAACAGAAATTTACCTGATGCCTAATATGTGGTTAGCAGAAGTTCAAATGACCTTGGGAGGGGCAAATGTAAGGATAACTAGTAGGAAAATGTTCAGCTTTTCGGAAGACTACCTTCTCCTTGCCAACTCTTGAGCTATATAACTTACGCTGAACCCTCCATCTTCAAATCTAATAATTTGATAATCCAAGGAGCTAGAAATAACTATATATTAAAATGGGTTAGGTTTGCTCTGTGAAAACACAAGCTTGGTGAAGTTTACACAGTGCTTTGCACATAGTGGTGCTCAGTAGTGACTGAGTGGGTGTCATATGCTTATATATTTTATGCTAATGCCCAAGAGTATGCTTTTCCAGAATATGCCTTCCTGTTAGACTGTCAACTCCTTGAGTGCAGAGAATGGATTTCATTTTTGTAATTCTAATGCCTGACACAAAGCCTGGCATGTGAAGTGTTTATTGGTTTTGGATGAAGGGCATTTGCCAATGGTGAAGTTTACTGGAATAAGCTCTCCAGTCTCAGCGTCCCCCCAGGTGCCTTTAACACCATTATCATCCAGTCCATAGAGGCTGGGCTAGCTTGGAAGTCAAAGTGACTTCCTCTAGGAGGCTGGGTCTATCCTCACACTGACCTCTAGAGGACCCTTAAATGTCCCAATTGTTCAGAATCCTCTGGAGGTAAGACCCTGGGCTTTTGGTTCAGACTGTCCAGGATAGGTTCAAAATATGTTTCAAATTCATGTTTCAATCACTTTGTACTCTGTACTTACCTTATAAGATTTGGTTAGCAGTGAATGAGGTGAGGTGTCTCGCATATTATAGGTGTTAAGAAAATAGTATTTTCCTTCCCTGTCTGCCCTCATCTGCTCATAATTTTGCCAAGGATAGACTCTATGCAGAGAAATGTTTAATCATTTCTTGGATTGATTATTTCTAAGTTTCTAAAATAAAGACATTAATAACCTTATCTCATAGGTTTGTTGTGAGGATCAGTGAGAGAATACATGTAATGTGCTTAGCATTGCTAGTACCTAGTAATCACTCAGTGTTAGCTGATAGACCATTATAAAATGCCTCTCGACAACCAAGGGTCTTTGGATCATCTTTGAAGGTAGCCCCAGAGACTTGGGTGTCCCCTGGGGCCACTAAAATGGTGCAATCCTGTAGTTATTGTTTTCCCCATGATCATGAAGGGGTATGAGTAGGAGGAGGTAGCAAGCTGAGTGTGTAGGCTAATAATGTAGCACATCATTATTATTTTATGGTAGATGTTTAGGCAACTGCTGCCTTTTCTGTTTAAAAGGGACCTTTCCTTTAATTCCCCATCTCTTTTATTTCATTTTTGTTCTCTTTTACCTCTCTTTGGCCCTAACCTTTTCTGCCTTGTCCATCCATATTCTAACCCAAACTTAGGCTTTTTCTACCCTTTATTTTGTCCCCTTTTCTTCCCTTTCCCTCCTTCCCCTCCCAGTGAAGTAGGAATGAAGTCAAGGCTTAGGATGGTCCAAACACTTGGTTATAAAGGTCCAGATGGAAACATGATGCTTGGGAGGACTTCAAGGGCATGTTGCCACTTATAAGCAGAGGTAGCTTATAAGGTAGTGCTAAGACAGCGAGGTTTATGATCTAACATTGCATGACTGGTAAAATCAGTAGATGTTCTAGGACTAGACACAGTGAGGGATGAAGTGGATGCTTTGGTTGAAAAAGGATCATGATTAATTTTGAGCCATGTTACATCATATGGATAAATAGTCAGATTAAAGAAAATACTAGTTGATTAGACTGAACACAGGTGAAAGATTTTCCCCCTTAAAATAATAGCTTTCTTTCTAAACATTAATACTTATTGCTAATTGTAAAATATACAGAGAAGTATAAAGTAGGAAATATGTAAAAGTATGAAGACCAAAATAAAAATGGCCTGTGATCATTTTTTCCAGAGATAACTCACGACGAAAGTTCTGGGATCTTTCCCAATAGCCCTTTTTCTAAGTGTATATCTGAATAAATATTTTTAAAAATTGGATTATACAGAGTGTTTGTGTATGTCTGTATAGAGTATTGTGCCTTGATTTTTTTTCTCTAATCTTATGTCATTGCCAGTTTACTTGTTTTAAATGATTATGAGGTTTTTAATGGCTTCATAATAATATACCGAATGATGTACCATAACAACTCAGTTGTTCTGATGGTAGATGTTAATATTGTTTCTAGTTGTTTGCTATTAAAAAGAATGCTATTGTCAACAAGGCTTTTTGGTGGTTTGTGTTCTGTTTTGATATTGTGGTTGTGATCGATCAATTGTTTTTTGTTGGTACACATATTTTAGTGTACATCTCTGTTTCCTTAGAATGAATTCCTAGCAGTGAGATTATTGAGTCAGAGGACATAAAACTTTTTAAAGGCCTGTTACTTAATCTCTTTCCAGAACTGTTTATCAATTTAAATTACCCCAGTGAAAACATCTTTTGGAGGGGTTGGGGGAGGTAAACATGTAATTTGGAGTCAATACATCTAAATGATGGAAACCTCTTTTAAGGCAGCTTGTTCATTCTCCCCCCCCCTTTTTTTTAACCCCTCTTTCCCTCTCTTGGGTTAGGATCAGGGGAGAGTCACTTTGGGTTACGTCATCTTAAGGAGCTCCAGGCACAATTCCAGTAGATGGCACTAGAAGCTGCTCTAAGATCCAGGAAGTGATCATGATGCCCAAAGCCTGGAAGTAAGTACTAAGGAAAAATGGTTGGGGAAGGGCTGGCTACTTAGTTCAATACCTCCTGTCACCTGATTCAGAGAACGAAGTGCACCCCAAATCTGGGAGACGAAGGTAAATTCAGGTTTGGCGAGTGGATGAGTATCTTTTTGTTTGTAAAATTGATGTTGTGGTGGGGGCCTGGGTGGCTCAGTCGTTAAGCGTCTGCCTTCGGCTCAGGTCATGATCCCGGAGTCCTGGGATCGAGCCCCGCATCGGGCTCCCTGCTCAGCAGGAGGCCTGCTTCTCCCTCTCCCACTCCCCCTGCTTGTGTTCCCTCTCTCGCTGTCTCTCTCTCTATCAAATAAATAAATAAAATCTTTAAAAAAAAAAAAAATTGATGTTGTGGAAAAAGCACATTGGAAGCTTATGAAGATACCAAGTGACACTTCTCAGAAGACTAGAATCCTCATCTTTCCCATCCTACTGCCATCAACAATTCAGTGGAAAACTTGCATTGTCAGCTGTAGGGATCGATGTTTTACTAAGGGGAAAACAACCACACTGTGGGAGGGGGGAAAAGAGATGTAAGGTGTGGTCATTGCCATTATCAGAGGTTATTAATTCTTCCAACCTCAGCTTAAACGTAACTTCCTCTGGGAGGCCTTCCTTGACCCCTTGGTTCGTTTAGATCTTCTTAGCCTCCAGTGCAACATGTCCTTAATTACCTGTATGCTGCTGTCTTCTCCATTAAACTCTGAACCCCTAAGTGACAGGTACTGTGTCTGCTCTGTTCAGTGCTTTACTCCCAACACCAAGCACAGAGCCTGACACAGAGTAGACACTTGATACACATTTATTTCATTGAACTGCATTGGTGTCTATACTCTGGCTTTATGAGCAGTATCCAAGAAGAAAAAGAAAATGAAAACCCAGTTCCAAATTCCAACTAGAATTTGTAAAAGATTACATAAGCACTGAAGGGATGCAGAACAATTAAATGACTGGCATTAAAAGTCTATGGACTGGTGGAATGGTGAGCAAGTAACTCTTGAGGGTTTTGATCTAAAGTGTTACAAACAAAAACATTAATGAAAGAGGAAGTGCTCAGTTTCTACCAAAAAGAGAAAAAAAAGGTGTAAAATGAACAAAGGAAAGTTGACAATTATAAATCGGTGACAGCTATGGCCAAGCGGTGGAGTTACAAAAAGAGATGATTAATCTGGATCTGAAAGAATGGATAATTGAAGAAAGGAGGGCACGGCTTTTCCTTGAATCTAGAATGGTACTTGAAAAGGCACAAGTCCAGTCCTGACATGCCAAATTAGGCCAACAGGGAGAGTAGAGGCGTCACTGGAAGATCAAATGTGCTCTTTGTTTGTTTTAAGGTAACTAGATCTTTGTACGGGGAGGAAAAAAATGCGTTCTAGTCAAACAATCCCAGATTCCTGAACCAGCTTTTCTTTTTCTTTCTTTTTTTAAAAAGATTTATTTATTTCAGAGAGAGAGCGTGAGCACTAGCAGGAGGCGCAGAGGGAGAGAGAATCCCAAGCCGACTCCATGTTGAGCGCAGAGCCCAATGCAGGGCTCCGTCTCACAACCATGAGTTCAGGACCAGAGCAGAAACCAAGAGTCAGAGGCTTAAAACAGCGCCACCTGAGCACCCCCTGACCCAGATTTTCTGGGCTTGGATTCAGGCTCTGCTACTTACCAGCTGTGTGATCACTTTTCTGTACATCAGTTTCCTTATCTGTAGAATGGGGTTAAAAACACTACCTTCCTCATAGTGTGATTGTGAGGACAAGATGAGCTAATGTATGAAAAACATTTAGAATGCTGACTATACTGTAAGTATTCGCTCTTGTCATGATTACAAAGTATTTTTTCAAAACAAATCTAAGGGATGCCTGGGTGGCTCAGTCGGTTAAGCGTCTGCCTTCAGCTCAGGTCATGATCCTGGGGTCCTGGGATCAAGCCCCTGCAACCCATTGGGCTCCCTGCTCAGTGGGGGGCCTGCTTCTCCCTCTCCCTCTGCCCCTCCCCCACTTGTATTCTCTCTTGCTCACTCTACTCTTGCTCTCAAATAAATAATCTTTTTAAAGAAACAAATCTGACATGGCACTTTACTAAAAATAATACACTGTGATGAAGTAGAGTTTTGTCAAACAATGGAAGGCTGATTCACTATTATCAAATCTGTTAGTGTAAGATTTCATTACACTAAATTCACTACATGAATAGAATAAATTTATATATTATATTAACAAAATATTAATACATATATCAAATATATATTAACACATTAAATTGTTATATTAAATATATTTTAAATACATTAAATTTCTATATATCCATATATGCTTAAAAAGATTTTATTTTAAAAAATTTAATTGAGAAATTATAAGCAACTATAAGCATCCTAGTCAAGATTGAAACATTAGAAATAATCCTACTAAAATCAGGAATAAGCATGGAAACCTGATATCCCCAGCACTCTTCGGTATTGTGCTTCAGTTCCTCATCAACACAACAAAATGAAAAAAAGAATCAAGAGGCATAAATTTTAGAAAGTGAGCCAATCCTAGGCCGACCTGTGCTCAAATCTACTCCTGAAATACCTCATGCTTTGCTCTGAATCACAGGTGGGCCAATCCCTGCAGGCTGTGTTTCCCAAACTTTCTTTTCAACTGGTGTCCAGCCAACAGTTGAGAGAACACTAGTCAGAGATTGGGCCCCCCCGGGAAGACACAGTACTTCTCCCACTTCCTCTTGGCCTCCTACAGCTTCTCTGGTGGCAGCTATGTCTGCAGCATGCTTCCTGCTCCCCCCAGACAGGTCCACCATGCTTCCTGTTTCTTTGGAGTTACCCTGGTCTCTGAGGTCTCAACACTGCCTGGGCCTGATTACAAAGTATTTTTCATGGACTTACTCTATAGTTTGTTACCTTCTGCCAGTAAGTGGCTGATTTTGTGTCGTATTTCATTGCCTTTGCTTCAGGCCTGAGTGACAAGATTTTTGTTTTTGAAGAGTAGAGCCATGCCAAGATTCAAACATATTTTAGTGATGGTTACCTACTTAAGAAAAAAATCCTCTGATGCTAATTTCAGGTACAGGGTAATCAAGTAACATCCTGGTGATATTGTATTCTCATCTGTAAGAGTCAGCTGCTCAAGCCTTCCATCATTTTAGCAATATAGGAACCAACAAGCAGTTTATTGAGGAATTTATATTTAGGAAAACTATTTCCCACACATTAAATTGAATTTGAATCCTTTTAAACTTGATGTATATTTCAAACAGCCAAATTTGTTGCTACCAGTGAGGATTGTTGTCAGGGAAAGAAAGTTTTGATTTTATAATGGAGGAATGTTAAAGCAGTAATTGATAATTAAGAGAGTATTGAGGACAAGATTTGGAGACCAGGAGCTTAACTCAGTTTCATCAGGTATCAGCTCTGATCTGGCCAAGCCACTTCACCTTTTTAAGTTTCATTTTTGTTATTTGAGGGTTAAACGATGCCTGTGAAAGTATTTTGACACAATTATTTTTATTAGCAGATAAGACATATATTTGGGGTGAAAAATGACAGATGCCATCCTTTTTTTTTTTTTTTAAGATTTTACTTAGTTTTTTGAGAGAGAGCACGATCAGGGGGAGGGGAAAAGGGAGAGGGAGCTGAGCTGGGAGCCCAACATGGGGCTCCATCCCAGGACCCTGAGATCATGACCTGAGCCCAAGGCAGATGCTTAGCCCACTGACCCACTAAGCATAAGCCACTAGGCAGATGCTTAATATATTATTATTATTATTTTTTTTTTTTTTTAAGATTTTATTTATTTATTTGACAGAGAGAGAGATAGCGAGAGCAGGAACACAAGCAGGGGGAGTGGGAGAGGGAGAAGCAGGCTTCCTGCCGAGCAGGGAGCCCGATGTGGGGCTCGATCCCAGGACCCTGGGATCATGACCTGAGCCGAAGGCAGACGCTTAACGACTGAGCCACCCAGGCGCCCTGCTTAATATATTATTAAAGCCACCCCTGATGCCATATTTTCTTAGACTCAGCAAAGTGTTACAGGATTGTAAGGATTCGATTTCGTGAAGATACTGCTCTCTCTCCCTAGAGGTGGACCGACTTTTGACTTGTCCACGGTCACAAAGCTGGTTAGTGACAGCCAGAGCCTAGGTATCCACTTTCTAGTCGGTTGGTCTTCCATTATTATTCATCATCCATTCCTTCACTAAATACATTTTTAGGGAGAGTGTGCTGGGTGCTGCAGGTGACTCTGATTTATCATACAGAGCTCCTTCCCTCAAGGAACAGGGACTAGTGGGATAAGACTCAGCCGTACGTGTAGAGCCAGAGATTGGGTCAATAAAGCACGAACCAATTTATGGAACAGGTGACAACGCAGCTGTGCTCCAGGTGGCGAAAGGATTGTTGCTTACACTGCAGGGTTTAGTGTAGGCAGTCCAGGGTTAAGCAACAGGGTGAGCTAAGACGCTGGTCTCGGTCCTCAGTGAATTCGAGGGAGGTCTCACCATTTCCTAACACCTTGCAACTCTTGCACACGTTTTTGTTTCCCCTGGAATGCCTGTCCTGGACACAGTTCAGGTAACCTCCCCGGAGGTCTTGCCTGACTCCCTCCAGGCCGAGGCGGCGAGGGAGGGAAGGGCTGCCTCCGGGTTCACGGTTTCCTGTTCGCCCACTCAGGGAACTTTCGACACACCTCTACTTTACTTCTTCGCCCACGGGCCGCCCCCTTCTGCTTGATCCCGAGCGAACAGGGTTACGAACATGGGTGTATCTTTAGGCTGAGCACAGCGACAAGTGCGTGGCGCCCGACAATTCTGGATGAAGTAAGGGGACACCCCCGCCTACCCTCTCCTTCCTTCTTCGGGTACAAGTCGGCCTAATTCGTTCTTCCCGACGTCCGGCCTGCACCTGTCACGTTCCCCACGCACCCGCCTCCACTGCTCTCCACACACACTAGGCTCGGGGCCGAAAGGCTGTGTCTGATTCATCTCTAGGACCCGTAGTAAGCGCCCGGGAAATGTTCACGGGATGATTGGCCCCGTTCCGACATTAGGCGGCGTGACTCCCGGCAGCGGTTTCCTCGGAACGCGCTCCACCTCTTCCCGGGTAGGACCCCCGCGGCCAGGGCTGCGGCGGGTAATCTGACCGCGGGGCCCAGGGCACGACCCCCTCCGCGCCCCCCGCGCCCTCCACCCCTCGCAGGCCGCTAGCGCCTTCCCGCCCGCACACCCGGCGGAAGGTCCCCACCCTACGGCCCCACCCCACACCACGCAACATCGCCCTAGCGCCTCACCCGGCGACGCCGCGCTGGCCGCGGCGCCCGCGATTGGCCAAACGCGGCATAGCGCCATCTCGGCCTACCGCGCGGTGCGCGCCCTGATTGGCCGGCGGCGGCGGTGGGCGGGGCGGGCGCCCTGGGCGCGCGGGGCGGAGCGGGATCGCGCCCTTGCGCCCCGCCTCGTGGTCCTCGCCGGGGTGGAGCCCCTCGGCCGTCGGAGCGCGCTGGGCGAGCGGCGAGCGTGGTGGTTACTCTGGTTACTGCCGAAGCGCCGGGTCGGGGCGGGCAGCGGCTTCCCGCGACGAGGCCGTCAGGGGTCGCCGCCCTCTGAGGGAGCGCCCTGGAGAGCGCCGTTCAGCGGCTGGGAAACGGAGGCACGGCCTGGAAGGTTCGGGGGCTGGTGGCTCGGAGCTTTTGCGGAGCGGCCGCGCTTGTGTGCGCGGGGGCCGCAGCCTCGAGTCCGAGGCCGTCCCGGCGCGGGGCGGCATCTCTCCGCGCTCCCGTCCGGGCCAGGCCGCGCCCAGACGTTTCTTTCACAGCCGCCTCCGCATCTGAAAGGACACCTGCTGCAGGTGAGCGAGGACAGTTTTACTGCACGGCGAGCCCACATCACTCTTAGGGACGCCACCAGCAGCAGCCCAGGAGAAGCCCGTCCAGACGAAATAGGTGGAGTGCTGGAGAGAGGAGCGTCTGGTCGGGAGCTGTTGCAGCCGGCGATTTTTTCATACTGCTCTCTAAGTCCGGACACCTTTCCCCTCTTCCCGTACTTCTATGCCAGCTTGATAGGATTTTGTAGACCCCTCTGATTTGAATTGTAACCCTGTGGCGGTGTTTGCTGGAGTTTGGCCGGTTCCTCGTGCTCCTTCTGGTGACACATTTTGGGGAGAACCTCGAGTCACCAAAAGCCTACAGAGAAGAAGAGGACCTCAGCTTTGACCCGGGGACACCGGAGGAGCCTTGGTACCATGTGGACTTTCTTGGGCATTGCCACTTTCACGTACTTTTACAAGAAATGCGGAGACTTCGTCTTTTTTGCCAACAAGGAGCTGTTGCTGTGCGTGCTGGTGTTCCTGTCCCTGGGCCTGGTGCTCTCCTACCGCTGTCGCTACCGGAGCGGGGCCCTCCTGGGGCGCCAGCAGAGCGGCTCCCAGTTCGCGCTCTTCTCGGATATTCTGTCGGCCTTGCCTTTCATTGGCTTCCTCTGGGCCAAGTCGCCCTCGGGATCAGAAAATAAAGAGCAGCTTGGGGCTAGGAGGGTAGGTGGAATTTTAAGTGACCAAGCGAGTGAGCATGTTCTTTTAAAATTAGAATTGGGATCACTCAAATGTAAGTTTTCGTCTTCTCTACAGGCCAAAAGGCAGCGATTTAGATACTCTGGTATGATAAACTCTCATTTAATTGTTGTGTTGTGTTGTTTGTTTGTTTAAGCTCTTGACTGTTCCTTGGCTACCTCCTCGCCACTGTGAGGAGTGATTGAAAGAATTTGTTTCCTTTAGTGTTGGTTGAGCCAATGCTGTATGAAGTCGATTTGATTATGAAAGGGGAAATGAAATGTTAGAATTTAATTTTGAAGGAGGACAGAATCACTTTCTGCGATTGGGAAAAAAATGTTTTACTGAAATCCTTGGGTAAGGATTGCATTTGTACCTGAGGAGAAAGAGACCGGCGGCAGGTTAAGTCCAGTGCTTATAAATGACAGCTGGCTGGGGAAAGTAACAGAAAGAACAATTCAAAAGGCTGGTGGAGTAAAAATTAGTTCAGCATTTTAAAGTCTTGGGCAAAATCCCCTCCTCTCCTCATGTCCGTGGGGCCTTGAGTAAATCAGTGCAGTGATGTCCTGAATCACGTGGATAATTGAGTAAGGCCCACAGTTTAGTCATGTTCCTAATTCTGAGGCTAGTCTAGAGTCACCTGTGAAGTTATGTCTGCAAAGACAGCAAGAGGAGGACAATGGTAGATGAGGGAGAAGAGGTCTGGCTTCAAAGCCAGAACATTTAGGGTCTCTTGGCCATGGGTGTTTGGACTTCTTCCCAGGAGCCGTGGAGCCTTGTCAGCAAGGGGGTAACAATACTTGATTTTAACTTTTTAGAAAGCATGTCCGGTTGGTGGGAGGAGAGTGGATTGCAGGGGCACGAGAATGGGAGCAGGGCTCTCAGGTGAGAGGCTACAGTAGGAAGCCAAGAAGTTTACTCCTTGAGGGTTCTAGATCTACATTATTTTACTGTAGCCACAGTACAGATTAGCAAGGTTTATAGAAGGGAGGACTTGAGTTAGAATTTTTGTTCCACCACTTCTGGCTGTGAGACCTTTGGCAAGACCTTCGTTTCTGTGGGAATCAGTTACCTCTTCTATTAGATGGGGATGGCACCAGTCTTGCTGTTAGTTAAGGAATTAAAGGATTGGATGTGGTCGGTAACCGACTAGTAAATAGTAGCTATTATTAGTTTAGAGGTAGTGAGCATCTGATAACATCTAGTACACATGTTAGGAACCTTTGGATTAGTGCGCGGAGCAGCGGTAATGGTGGGTCTGGCTTGGAGCAGTAGCAAAGGAGGGCGAGGGAGTCTTCATCTCAGTTTGAAATCTTTGGTGTTATCTGACGTAACTTTTGCCAAGGACATTGAGCACTAGTGTAGGTGCCTGGAATGCAGTTATATCATGTGATGTTGAGACATTTTTGGGAAGAGAAAATTGGGTTGCCAGCCATCAGTGATTGGTTCCATTTTGTGAATGCTTCAGGCTTTCTGCTTATTCCTAAACATCAGGGAGTTGGTAGACTCTTCCTTGAGTATTAAGTTCCTATCAGTGCTTTTACTGACCATTCTCTGGATGACTTAACTAACTCAAGTCCCCCTTTTCAGGATTGGGTGTATAAGTATGTGTGTGTGTGTGTGTGTGTGTGTTTAACAGGGAAAATTTAGGACGAAAAACTAATAAAAAGTGGCTAAGATGGCAAAGAGGTCTTTTATCTTGCTTTCGGAAGAGTAATTTAAATATAGTCAGTTATTCTGGACATTAAGAGATACTTATGGGAAGAAGAGACTCTTCTCTTGGTAAAGGACAAAAAAGTAATTTCTCTAAGAGAAATAATAAAAAATGGAATGGACAAGGCCCCAGGCCCTGTAGAGTTGAAGGAAGACTGGGTGCATATTAAAATAACAGAGAATCAAAGTTCTAAAAGATTTTAGGTTTTATTTCCTTCCTTTTTGCTTGAGGTCTTTTATTAAAATCCCTTCAAAATGGCATTTGGGCTTGTCTTGATCATTATGGCCGGAGAACTCAAAGAAGATTGTTCCTTACAATTCTGTATCTGAAATGTATTTATATTTGTCAATCCACATACCAAGAAAAAAAAAATACTTATTTTAACCCTGAATTATTCATATTAAAAAACCCAACAGGCACTTTTATTCTCAGTGGGCATAAATCTCTCAAAACAGGTCTTTTTCATCATCTTATGAATAAAGTTTTTATCGTCAGCCTAACTAGTGATGTGTTTGATGTTTATTCCTAAATGGACCAACTGTTTGGCTAGGCTCTCTTAGAGTGTCAAGATGGGGCAAATTAAATATGTTCTTATATGTTAAGGACTTAAATGTGAACGGGTTGAATCCCAAGGGACAGGATGAGTTATTTTATCCTTTCAGAATTTTCTTGAGTTAAATAATTCTCAATTAGTAGATTAATAGCCAGGATCTGACAGTCTTTTTGTTACATAAAAGGGATTTTTTAGGGTAAGATAGATTTTTCAGATGAAAATCCAGAAGGAGAAAATAAAAATAAATAGTGGAAACATGTAAAAGGTGCTGAATAGTTTGCAACATGAAGTCGAAATAGAAGCTGTATGGGATCTGCATCTGGTAGATGCTTAGAATGTATTTGAGGAATTGAGTAATTAATGATAGAATTTTCCCTATAATAAGTCTTTGGAGCCCCTTGTAAACATTATTTATATTTAGCCTCGTGTGTATTCCTAAATATGTCTGTATAATAGCATTTTCTAAATATATGTGGAAAATGGAATATACGTTTAATTTTATTAGGATATTATTATACATTTTTATTTAACTGAATATTTTGATATCCTTGGTTTTTATATGTGATCTGGATTTAAAAACATAGCAGTGCATTTGGTTTGATAATGTTTGTGATGTAGGTTTTGCCCAAGATGGGAAAGTCCAGAGAATATAGTAGTAGGATAGCAAATGTGGACATATAATTAACTCTTTTTTTTTTTTTTTTTAAACAGCACAAAAAAGGAACCAGTGTTTCAGAAACCACCTTAATAGGAGCAGCTGCCTCTTCAGTATCTTTTCAAAATGATCCAGAAGTTATCATTGTGGGATCTGGGGTAGTTGGCTCTGCTTTGGCGGCCATGCTTTCCAGAGATGGAAGAAAGGTGACAGTAATTGAGAGAGATTTAAAAGAGCCCGACAGGATAGTTGGAGAATTTCTGCAACCGGGTGGTTATCATGTCCTTAAAGACCTTGGTCTTGAAGGTAGGTTCATATTAATTTTTAGGAGTTATGTGGTAGAAGCAAGCACTCTTCGCTTTAGACTATCCTATAACTGGTAAAAAGATATTAGTTACTATTTACCAACAAATCTGCATGAAAATGAGAGCAAAGAAGAAAATGAGCATTTAGTGTATGAGGAGATATAGTAAAGTGGCTAAAAACCAGAAACGGTCAAAATTAAAGATTGGAAAACTAGAATGAAGGCATGAAATTTAGTGAAAGGTGAAGGGAACTTTCACTGGGGAAGTACTTATTATGTGCCTCTTATAGAATCTTTTATTTAAGTATCATCTGTTAAACGAATGATTTTTAAACACAGACTACTCATTTTGGCGATACTTATTCACTGTCTACTCTGGGTGAGGTGTTGGACTTGGTACCAAGGATGTACTGGTGAACAAGACAGATTCACTGGCTCCTCTCAGAGTACAAAATCTGCCTGGGTTCTGGATTGAGGAAGAGCTTGCTTGGCTCATGTGGTAGGCAGGATGGTGTAGGAATTACGAGCGTTGATCCTGGAACTAGATTGCCTGGGGTTGAATTAACAGCTCAGGCACTTAAAAAGCTGTATGAGCTTGGCTAAGTTATTCAACCTATTATGTACCAGTTCTTTCATCTGTAAAATGGGCATTTTATGTGAGTCCTTGCCTCAGAGGTTATTATGAGGATGAAACGAATTCATATACACAAAGCATGCAGAACAGTGTCTGGTATATGGTCGGTGCTATGTAAGTGTTTGCTGTTTTATTCAAGGAGCCGAAAAGGAGAGCAGTGTAGCTAGGAAGACTGGGTGATGCGGAAGGGAGAATGGCTTGCGATTAAGGCTGGAGAGAGAGGCGGCAGCTACATCATGAAGGGCTCTGCAGTCGGTGGCGCAGGAGTGTGGTGTGATCTGCTTTATGCCTGTGTAAAGTGGCTGCAAACCTTTGACATCTGCTCACAATAACAAACACAATTGACATCCTGATCCAGCACATACATACATATATTTGACTGAAATTTGTTTCATTTTACTTTTTAAATACTTCTCATGATTCTATCCAAGTACATGATTCACAAGTTGAATTTCATTTCATAATTTACCATTGAGTCACACCCTGCCATTAGTAGAATGCTGTTTTAAAAGAATATGTGGATAAAATGTGGTGAATAAACTGTTAAGATTGTGGCAGTGGGGTAGCAAGAGTCAGTGCAAAGAGTCTAGTGGGAACTCATTGCTAAGTGCAAATGATGGATGATGGTGGTTTGGGCTAGCATGGTAGCAGAGGATATAAAGAGAAGTGGACAGATTGATGTTAAAATTAAGAGACAGAAATGCCACGATTTACTATAGGATTAGTGTGAGATATGAGGGAGAAGGAGGTATTAAAAATGAGTCCTAGGTTTTGGTTTGGACAGTTTAGTTTATGCAAGAGTAAGGAGAGCCTCTAAAGTATTTTAGGGGGCGCTTAGGTGGCTCAGTCGTTAAGCGTCTGCCTTCGGCTCAGGTCATGATCCCAGGGTCCTGGGATGGAGCCCCGCGTCGGGCTCCCTGCTCCACGGGAAGCCTCCTTCTCTCTCTCCCTCTCCCCCTGCTTGTGTGCTCTCTCTTGCTGTGTCTCTGTCACATAAATAAATAAAATTAAAAAAAAAAAAGTATTTTAGCCAGTCCACATACCATGAATACCTTTAATATAAAAAATTAAGAGTCCTTCTTAACATTTATTATGTTAAGATGTTGGTATCATTTGCTGATAAGGAGACCTAGAGAGGAACAGCCATTGGGGGTAATTTGCGGGACATGTTGAGATACCCAAGTGGAGAAGTTAAGTTGAATATATGAATCTCGAGTGCAGAGGAATGGTTTGGGCTGGCTGGAGTTAGAAATTTCAGAGGTGTCAGCATATTTATAGTATTTAAAAGCCACAACAGTGATTGAGAGCATGTAGGGAGAAAAGAGAAGACAGAATAAACCAAGTCATGGGAAACTGATATTTAAAGATCAGGCAGAAGAAGAGAAGCATGAAAAAGAGTTCAAGAGGGAGCTGGCAAAATGGCAGAAGAAAGCCAGAGGGTTGGGTGCCACTTAATCCATCAGAGAATGTTTCTAGTTGGAAGGAATGGGTATGTGTCAAGAAAGGGAAGGAAAGCTATGTCATGCTTTGTTAATGAAGGCTCAGGTAAGATGAGTATAGAAGAATGACCATGGGATGTGGCAATTTGGAGGTTGCTTGTGACATTGACAAGATGTTTCAGCAGAGTTGTGGGGATAGAACCTAGACTGAAGTGAGTGGAGTTAAAAAATTTTGAGACTGGAAAAGGACCCTTGAGTTTTTCTGTAACAGAAAACAGAAATAGGGCAGTAATGAGATGTAGATGTAAGGATAAAGAAGGTGTATTTTGGGGGCGCCTGGGTGGCTCAGTTGGTTAATTGATTGGTTTGACTCTTGATTTTGGCTCAGGTCATGATCTCAGGGTCGGGCAGACACAAATTCTTTGAAAAGTAAGGAGGGAGAATAGTGTTGACTGGAGTAGTGTGAGTGAAGGGGAGAAGAGGTAAATAATGGTCAGATTATGGGGGCTGAATCCATAGCATTTTGTAGCCTGCTACATGGATTTGGCTTATGTTCAAAGGGAAGCCATTGGAGAATTTTAAGAAGAGGAGTTATTCAATCTCACTTCTTAGAAGTGTGATTAAAAATATTATTTAGAGGGTGCCTGGGTGGCTCAGTTGGTTAAGCGACTGCCTTCGGCTCAGGTCATGATCCTGGAGTCTCAGGATCGAGTCCCGCATCGGGCTCCCTGCTCGGCAGGGAGTCTGCTTCTCTCTCTGAACCTCCCTCCTCTCATGCTCTCTATCTCTTTCTCTCTCTCTCAAAAAAAAAAAAAAAAAAAAAAAAAAAAAAAATTATTTAGGGGCGCCTGGGTGGCTCAGTTGGTTAAGCGACTGCCTTCGGCTCAGGTCATGATCCTGGAGTCCCTGGATTGAGTCCCGCATCGGGCTCCTTGCTTGGCAGGGAGCCTGCTTCTGCCTCTGACCCTCCCCCCTCTCATGTGCTCTCTCTCTCTCATTCTCTCTGTCTCAAATAAATAAATAAATAAAAATCTTTAAAAAAAAATATTATTTAGAAGTATTCATGTTATTCTGTAGGAAAAAAGAGTAGATCATAAAGTGGCCAAGACAGAAGCAGGGGAACCTGATCGGAGGCTATTGCAGAATCAGTGAGAGTTGATGGCTTGGAACAGGGTCATAGTAGTAGAGAGGTGGGAAGTGGTCACATTCTGGAAACGCCTTTTGAAGGAAGTCAGTAGGATTTGCTGATGAATCAGTTGTTAGGTATGAAAGAAAAAGAGGAGTCATGGTATTTAAACAAGACTAGAAGGCATTACCAGGAGAGGTCCAGGACTGAACCCTGGGGTACTCTGATGTATAGAGATCAGTGAGGTGAGTGGGAGTCAAAAAGATGGGATTGAGGAAGTGTGGAGGAAAACCAAAAGCCCGCAGGGTCTAGGATCCAAGTGGAGAAGAGTGTTTATGAAGAAAGGAAGTTCCATCTGTGACCTTTTAGGTTTCTTAATCACCACCTTACATGAGAGGTTCACTTGAGGCAGATGTGGCAATATCTTGACACAGTACTTTGTTACTTTTATTGTTGAACATCAGGCAACCACAAATGCTCTCCAACTAATGACTGTACATAGAATATTTAGAGATCTAACTTCAGGGAACGTCACCAAGGTTGTGGAAACAAGCCTTAGTGGATTTTTATATGTAGTTTATGCAAGAGTAAGGAGAGCCTCTAAAGTATTTTAGCCAGTCCACATACCATGAATACCTTTAATATAAAAAATAAGAGTCCTTCTTAATATTTATTATGCTATTAATTTCCCCTGAGGTATGATGAGATGTGGATAATAGAAACACTTGGAATAGTTACTTTTTGGAGTATGATTTTTTTTTTTAAGATTTTATTTATTTATTTGACAGACAGAGACACAGCGAGAGAGAGAGAACACAAGCAGGGGGAGTGGGAGAGGGAGAAGCAGGCTTCCCGCCGAGCAGGGAGCCCAATGTGGGGCTTGATCCCAGGACCCTGAGATCATGACCTGAGCCGAAGGCAGATGCTTAATGACTGAGCCACCCAGGCACCCCTGGAGTATGATTTTTTAATATAATATGGACTCATTCTTCCTGAATATGAGTTTTT
Organism: Mirounga angustirostris; assembly: GCF_029215605.1. NCBI lineage: Eukaryota > Metazoa > Chordata > Mammalia > Carnivora > Phocidae > Mirounga > Mirounga angustirostris. Next base: position 15,734,718 of record NW_026991712.1, on the reverse strand, counting down.
ATTTATTTTTAAATTTTCAAAAAGATTTTATTTATTTATTTATTTATTTATTTATTTATTTATTTATTTATTTAGAGTACAAGTAGGGGGAGGGGCAGAGGGAACGGGAAGAGAATTCCAAGCAGGCTCCACGCTGAGCATGGAATCTGATGCGGGGTTCGATCTCAGGACCCTGAGATCATACGTGAGCCGAAATCAAGAGTTGGATGCTTAACCGACTGAGCTACCCAGGTGCCCGCTGAGTATGGGTTTTTAATAATTATTGCCCTATGGCTTAAGCTAAATATCTAGAATTCTTAAAATTAATACACTATAATTTAAATGTTATATTTTTATATTAAGTCAGTATCTAGTGGGGAACCTCCTTCCCATGTTGTTTTCTTTGGGATTATTTTGGCTTTTCTTGGTGTTTTTGTTTTCTATATATAATTTAGAATTAGATGTAAAAAAAAAAAACCAGTTAAGATTATGACTGAAATAGCACTGAATCTATAGCTCAATTTTGGAATAATTGACTTGGACTTCCTATCCATGAATGTGGTATGCTTTCCATTCAGTTAGGTCTTTAATGCATTTAAATAATGTTTCATAAATCTCATATGTCTTTTGCTATATTTATTCCTTGACTCTGGTTTATATTTGGGCTTTCATAAATGATATCTATTTTATTATGCACTGTATACTTAGTTTGAGGTTCAGACTTTATACCAGGTCATGGCACAAGGTATGTTTGGATTTTTTATGGATGACTTCACCCATAGACTGTGGTGAATGGCTTACTTCCATACCTTATCTCAGGGTATTGAATTGAGTTTTTGTGGTTTCTATTTTATTGACAAGAAATTTATGAATGGTGCTAAGTTTCCTTGTCCCTGGCCATGGGGGCCCCTACCTCCTATTCAGGAGTGGCCCTTAAAACTCCAATTGTTTAGGCTTGTGGTTCTGATTCCTTTATACTGTTGCCTTTCAAACTTGCTCACTGGTTTGACTTTGACGTTGCTTTCCATTTTTAGTATAGGTGGTTTTTTGTTTTTTGTTTTTTCCTTTAGTTTTGTTTTTTAACTTGCCTTTTGATAGCAAGCAGTTCTGCAGAGGAATGTTTTCCATGTCATTTTTTCTGGTATGTTGACCAGGAGTCTTAATACCTTAAGTGTGGAGCTTTATGATTAATAGATAGTGATAGCTCTAAGTTATCTGGCTTTAGAGTTATTAACATCTAGTATTCATGAAGCATGAATTTCACTGAAGTGTAGGGTACTGTCTTCTTGCCTGCTTAAGAAAGTAAAAGTGGGGGGGCACCTGGGTGGCTCAGTCGGTTAAGCGACTGCCTTCGGCTCAGGTCATGATCCTGGAGTCCCGGGATCGAGTCCCGCATCGGGCTCCCTGCTCTGCGGGGAGCCTGCTTCTCCCTCTCCCCCTTCCCCTGCTTGTGTTCCCTCTCTCGCTGTGTCTCTCTCTGTCAAATAAATAAAACCTTTAAAAAAAAAAAATAAAAATAAAGAAAAAAGAAAGTAAAAGTGTTCAAAGTCTGCCATATATGATTTCATCAATAAAGGTGAGATAGAGACAGATAGATGTTAAGAAATCTTAAATTAGACCTTATTTACCTTAAGATAGTTTACCCAAGGAAAAATTTTGCTGTGCTACTATACTTTTTACATTTTCTGGTGTGTTCTAAAATTGGCCAGTTTAAACATTTCAAGTACTTCTGTTATATAGTTATGGGTTAAGAAAAACAAACTGTCTCAGTAGCTGGACAAAGCATTATAGAAATACCAGATGGGTTTCAAATATTTAGGTCAGAAATGATTGGCAGTTTGCTGAAATTGAATACACTGCAAATTGGCAGCTTTTCGGATATCTGTGTACTGAATCTCTGACTGAATTTTAACTGTAATAATTTGAGAACCATACTGAAAAACTAATTAGTTTTGATTCTGGGTCAGATGTGTGACAATATTCATCCAGCTTGATCCTGCCTGCACTCTAAGTGGCATTAAAAAGAATATCAGAAAACTAATTTATTTCGATCTTAGCCTAGATGTGTGATAGAATTGTTTATGAAGATTTTCTTTCATCCATTTCATTATTCTAATGTACTTCACCTTAATATATTAACCATTACGATTTTAGGCCTATGTATGGTATATTCTCAATTGACATTTCATAATGTACTCTTTCTAACTTAGATGAATATTTAGGTTGTTTTCAGTTATTCTTTATTAGAGATAACACTATAGTGAACTTACTCTTGCATATAACCTTAAAAAATATTAAAAATTAAAAATTAGGGCACCTGGGTGGCTCAGTCATTGAGCGTCTGCCTTAGGCTCAGCTCATGATCTCAGAGTCCTGGGATCGAGCCCCGCATCGGGCTCCCTGCTCCACGGGAAGCCTGCTTCTCCCTCTCCCACTCCCCTTGCTTGTGTTCCCTCTCTCGCTGTGTCTCTCTCTGTCAAATAAATAAATAAAATCTTTACAAAAAAATTAAAAATTATATCTTTAGGATGAACGATAGATGAATTGATAAGACTTAAAGATTATTACATCAAAGGATGCTAACTTCTTGGTTCTTGGTAATTAGTGCTACAGTTACTTTCTAAAATGTTTTTAGTTTATATTAGAACCAGTAAACTTATCAGTTTTATTATAATCTCACCAGCAATTTTGATAGATTTGGTATCTTACTGTTTTAATTTATTTCATTGATTTTTTTTTTAAATCAGGTTTTGAACATTTCCCTTCCCTGCTATGTTCAATATTTCCGTATTGCTTAATGTGAATACCCATAAACTTTTCACCCATTATTACTAGGGTCTTAATATTTTCCCTATGAAATTTAATGAATAAATTTTATACATAAATATTAATCTTTTATGGTTTTACAGATTTGCTAAGTGGTTGTCTTCCAGACACATTAAGATTTCTGAAATAGTGGGCGCCTGGGTGGCTCAGTTGGTTAAGCGACTGCCTTCGGCTAAGGTCATGATCCTGGAGTCCCGGGATCGAGTCCCACATCGGGCTCCCTGCTCAGCGGGGGGTCTGCTTCTCCCTCTGACCCACTTCCCTCTCGTGCTCTCTGTCTCTCATTCTCTCTCTCAAATAAATAAATAAAATCTTTAAAAAAAAAAAAAAGATTTCTGAAATAATTACATTAATGTCCAGTTGTCGACATGGTTTCATCGCATTATGAAGACAGAGACTCATTTTTGATGCCTCCTTATCATTTGGTGCCTCATATAACTCTGGGCATGTTAACAAAATTGATTTTTTTGAACTGAATTGTTTTGTAGATGCAGTGGAAGGTATTGATGCCCAGGTGGTAGATGGCTACATAATTCATGATCAGGAAAGCAAATCAGAGGTTCAAATTCCTTACCCTCTGTCCGAAAACAGTCAAGTGCGGAGTGGAAGAGCTTTCCATCACGGAAGATTCATCATGGGTCTGCGGAAAGCAGCTATGGCAGAGCCGAAGTAAGACTACGCAGGTTTAGAATGTTAAACACATTTAAACTTGGCCTTTGCACAAATACTATTTCATCAATTTTGTCATAAGTGTTTGGGTATGGGCTGGAGCATAGGTATTCTAAAGTAAACTGTAAGTTAGAAGAATGTTAGATCTTCAGTGCCTTTGTTGACAATATCATGTAGAGAATTTCCGTTTGAATGACAGAACTATTGAGATTTTTCCTTTGACTCAATACATTGTGTGGTTTTTATTTTTATGTTGTTGGAATTTAGAGGATGCGGTTGTAACCAAGGGTTAAGGCCTTGTCTGCCTATTTGGGAGTTGGGGTTTGTGCTCACGGTATTTTCTGTTAAAAGTCAGAACAGAGACTTCAGGGGAAAACCCTAGGCTGACAGGACTGGCTCTTCTCCTAATTATTAACTTCTATTTGCCCCTAGCCCTTTGGCACTATAATTGAGAAAGTTTTACACATGAGAACCCTCATCTCATTAACAAGGGCTTAAGTATTGCCAAAGCAAGTGAAGAAGTGAGTGGACTTACCCTTAGGACTGAGAGTTGCTATCTGTGGAAGTAGAATATGTTCATTGTGGAAACATGGGAAAATGCACAAAAATACAAAGATTGTAAAACTTATCCATGATTCTTCTGACTAGAAGTAACTACTCTGGATAATTTGGTGGATAAACTCCCAATTCAATATTTTCCCATCTCTGTATGAATTTGTGTGGTGTGTAAAGTTTCTCTGCATGTATTTTTTTTTTAATGAATTGAGGTAAAAATCTCATGTTGCTTTTAAAAACACTTTAAAAAATCATTACATTAGTGTATATGTATTCAATTTCAAGAAATTAGAAAATAAAAGCCACACTTACTTCTAAAGTCCATTAATGTTTTTGCGTTTTGTCATTCCAGACCTTTCCTGTATACGTGTGTGCACATGTGTGAGTCCCATTTGTAACTGGAGATAAGGAATAAGGAATTCGTCATTCATTATTTAAATTGTCCAAGTGTGCTACTATATAATTTATTTCTGTTTATCCTTTAGTACAAAGTTTATTGAAGGCATCGTGCTACAGTTACTAGAAGAAGATGATGCTGTGATAGGAGTTCAGTACAGGGATAAAGAAACTGGGGACATCAAGGTGAGAGATAGCAAATCTTAGCTCTTCCTAAGACATGTTTCTCCTCCTTTTTCCTCTACTCCTTTGAAAAGTAAGCCCACCAATTTACTCATCTAATAGACTGAGTTCTCTCTAAGCCCTCTGCTGCAGGGTGAATTTCAGCCTGCAACACATTACTCTTTAGAGCATCTCAGAACTCTATACAACAGCTTTGTAGACATGCACCACTAGATCAGCAGTATTAAACTGAAACGAGAAATACACATGTGCAGAGAAGCAGAGGGGACCTGGAAGGTGAAAAAAGGAAGGAGTCAACATAAAAGAAATGAGTGGTTTCATTCTTCACTTACTCTAATCCCTTCATACCTGGAATCTTGATTTACCATTTTACATCAGCTCTTGTGCTTTTCAGTATATTTTCATAATGAGTTATATTGTCATTTAGATCTTCTAACAACTCTGGGAAATAAAGTCCAAAGACTAATTTCTTTTCTTTTCTTTTTTTTTTTTTTTAAAGATTTTATTTATTTGAGACAGAGAGAATGAGATACAGAGAGCATGAGAGGGAGGAGGGTCAGAGGGAGAAGCAGATTCCCCGCCGAGCAGGGAGCCCGATGCAGGACTCGATCCTGGGACTCCAGGATCATGACCTGAGCCGAAGGCAGTCGCTTAACCAACTGAGCCACCCAGGCGCCCCAAAGACTAATTTCTTAAATTTAGCTCATGTTTTAATAAAAAGACAAATTGGAACAAAAAAAATGATTAGGATAAATGACACAATTGTTTTAATCCAAAAGGGAAAAGTAAGAGAATCTCTGTGGAAATAGCAGAGTAAAATAATTGCCAGTACCTGCTCATGTTGATTTAGTAAGAGAAGAGAAAGTGAAAGGCTTATCTGTTGGTGTTTCTGGGCTGATCTCTGGGGTCACCACCTAGAAACTATACTCTAATGATGGTGATTGCAAGATAATATGGAGACCTACATCTATGCATACAAAAATTCTTCTAAGCCTTAGCCACTGATTGAAAGCACTGTACGAAGTTAGAAAATTTTAGAATAAACGTGGAGTCGTCCTTGGACTTTGTGATGAGATTCAATATTCTGTGGTCCACACTTGCTTTGTAGTTGGTTCCCCTGTTGTTGATCAAAGTGTAGCTTTAATCCCAGATGGTTTGGATGGTAGTGCTTTGAAGGCAGGCAATCCTCATTACCCTATATAACGTTGTCCAATAAAATGTGTAAATATTTTACAAGAATGCACATTTTAAGAGAATGGTCGTTTTACTGTGTATTTCTAACCATTTAGCTGAGCATTGTTTATCTTTGTTGTAGGAACTCCACGCTCCATTGACTATTGTTGCAGATGGACTTTTTTCCAAGTTCAGGAAAAACCTGATCTCTAATAAAGTTTCTGTTTCATCTCATTTTGTTGGCTTTCTAATGAAGGTACTGTAGGAATGTAATTGTAGAAAAATAAAAGCAACTTGGAATTTGAAAATTATTAGAATATTTTGTTTTGTTTTGTTTTATTCTAGAATGCACCACAGTTTAAAGCAAATCATGCTGAACTTATTTTGGCTAATCCAAGTCCAGTTCTTATCTACCAGATTTCATCTGATGAAACTCGAGTACTTGTTGACATTCGAGGAGAAATGCCCAGAAACCTAAGAGAACACATGGCTGAAAAAATTTACCCACAATTACCTGGTAAGAAATAGGATTTCGTGGGGCGCCTGGGTGGCTCAGTCGTTAAGCGGCTGCCTTCGGCTCAGGTCGTGGTCCCAGGGTCCTGGGATCGAGCCCCGCATCAGGTTCCCTGCTCGGCGGAGAGCCTGCTTCTCCCTCTCCCTCTCTCTGCTGCTCTGCCTACTTGTGCTCTCTCTCTCTGTGTTAAATAAATAAAAATCTTTTAAAAAAAAAAGAAATAGGATTTCGTTCACATTGTAATCTGTGGTCTGAAAGTAAATATCACAAAAGGCTGTCCATCTCCAGTTCTCACTAAAGCTGGGTCTTAACTAGGCCAGAGATAAGGATGGCAGGTAAAAATGCACCCAGTCAGATACACTGGAGCTGAGCTGTTTAACCAGCACATATGAAAATCTCCAAATTAAAAGAAAATAGTTTCAATATATTTTTTCATATTAATAATTAAATCATTGTTTTAGAATAATTATTAGTATTGAGGAAAATGGTACGTTTTTAGGTAGTCTGGATAGAGATGTAAGATCCCTGAATTCTTGAGATATCTCTCCTACTTCCTTGCTTTAGCGCTTGGTTTTTGTAGATATGGTAGCTACCATTTATTGAATATCTACTATAAGGTGCTTTACAAACTTGATTTCATTTATCTACGTAGTCACCCTCTGAGGTAGGGCATTACCATTATGCCCATTTTATTGGTGAGGGAACTAGGAGTCAGTAAGCTCCTCCAAGGATAAACTGTTAGTAAGTGGTGGAGTCAAGGTTGAGGCTAGGCGTGTCTGGCTCATACATCCCATCCTCAGAACATGAGAGCTGTAAGCAATCTTCAAGGTCATTTTTAGTTTGGAGTTGAATACAGAAAGGCTTCATGAGATTTCAGACATATTTGTAAAACACTCCTAAAAAATTACTTTCTGGCATTTTTTTTGAGAATGGGAAGATGTAAGTAAAAGTAAATAAACATTTAAGATAATAATTAAAATATTAAGGATATTGATAAAATTGAAGGGAAACCCTGCTTGCCAATTATATGATTATAGTAATAGGAAACTGTCTTTGGTAGGAGTATATTTTGTTTAAAAATTCTGTTTCTTTTTCAAGTTATTTTTTAATCTAAGTGAAAGCACTCTGTTTAATAACAGAATATTAACAGATATGAATGTATACATGGAGTAACTTAGATTTTTTTTTTAAAGATTTTATTTATTTAGAGACAGATTGAGAGAGATCGTATGAACAAGGTGGGGAGGGGCAAAGGGAGAGGGAGAGAGAGTCTTAAGCAGACTCTGCTGGGCAACACAGGGCTCCATCTCACCACCCTAAGATCACAACCTGAGCCAAAACCAAGGGTAGGATGCTCAACCGACTGCGCCACTGAGGCATCCCAACTTAGATTTTTTAATAATGACATTTTCAACATTTCAATACATTTGCACTTAGACTATAAGCCATTTTTGAAGCTTTCAGAGGAAAAATTAATTATTCACATTTAAGAAAAAGATAGTCAATAATGTGATAGTTTTAGGGCGCCTGGGTGGCTCAGTTGGTTAGGCGTCTGCCTTCGGCTCAGGTCATGATCCTGGAGTCCCGGGATCGAGTCCCGCATCGGGCTCCCTGCTCAGCAGGGAGTCTGCTTCTCCCTCTGACTCTCCTCCCTCTCATGCTCTCTGTATCTCATTCTCTCTGTCTCAAATAAATAAATAAAATCTTTAAAAAAAAAATAATGTGATAGTTTTTAGCATTTTTTTCTTTTATCGTAGATTGCCTCTTCAATCCAGAGGTTTAGAACAGACTGCCCTGAGATCATGGTGGGAAACCATTTATAGGTTTATATTAATATTTGTTAGGTTATTGAAATTCTCCTTGTTGGAATGGAACAGTTTCAGCTTAGGCATTCTGCTCCTGTATTCCCAGATTACAATGGGAACTGTATGAAAAGACAGTTCATTTTCTATACAAGTAGGAGCACAAAACTTTAAACTGGGAGTGTCTCAGAGATGAGCTCTTCCAAGCATTTCATGTTGTAGATGAAGAAACTGACGCTCAGAAAAGTAGAGCTCTCCACAACTTACCGTTTTTCTGCCGTACATACCCTCCTGCTGTTTGTGTATTGCTAGTATATGAATATGGCGGTGACGCTTGTATATTTAAGTGTTAAATATGATACCTGGCAGTTAACATTTGGGAGGAAGGTGGGGCCCTGTCTCATCTCTGAATTTGCTTCACTTTTCTTAGCTTTTTTGTTCCTTCAGCTGTATGTGTATGTATTTACATTAAATTTCTCTTAGATCCCTTCGTCATTCCTTAGCATGAGTAACTAGGTTCTTTTTTTTTTTTCTATTACTATCTTATGCCTTTTTCTTCCCTTTTTTTTAATTATGTTACGTTAATTACCATACATTACATCATTAGTGTTTGATAGTAACTAGGTTCTTAATGAACAATTGTATTAATAAAATAATTAATTCTTGACTTATCACAAGATATATGTAACATATGTAGTGCATATATTATTATATGTAACATAATAGAAGGTATTTGTTTAGACTTGAAAAGAACATGTGCTAATTAGAAATTGAAATTTTATAAACCATTTATCTGGTGGGGGTGGGATTTATTGCAGACCACCTCAAAGACCCGTTCCTGGAAGCCACTCAGAATTCCCGTTTGAGATCTATGCCGGCAAGCTTTCTTCCCTCCTCACCAGTAAACAAGCGAGGTATTATTTTATTGGAGTGATTCTATAAAGGGTATTCTAAATATTCAAATTTAATATTCCAAATATTCCAAACGTAATATGGGATGGGATTTATGCTATGTAATAAGGGAATCCTATGTGGGACAAAGAATTGGTTACTGTGCTTGAACACATTACACCAAAATTAGTTTTATGATGTCTTGATTATTTCATAATGAGTGTATACATCATTATCCTAGTTATTGAGGCTACCACAGTTAAGTACAGTCCTAAATCTAGAGAAGGCAGTTTTCTAGTGAGGGGTATGAACTGGTAATTTCAGGACACTGTTGATAAATGCTGTAGTAAAAGCCCACTCGTGGTACCACAAGGTTCACTGTGAAGGGGTGCGCAGGGCAGAGGGGAGCTTGTGAACTGTGAAGGGTGATTGGGGAAGACGTGTCTCAGGAAATAAAACTGGAGTTGGGGCATGAAGGATTAGTGGGAGTTCATTAGGTCGACGGTGAAAGAGGGACTTCTAAGTAGATGGAACAATATCTGCAAAGGCCAGGAGGGCTGAGAAATGATGGCACTTTCAGTGAAGTCCAGTAGTTTCCTATGGCTGGAGCAAGCGCACGATAGGTGTCAGAGCAGTAGAAAGGTAAGGTATTTATTTATGCTATAGACGGTGGAAAGTCATTGAGAAGTTTGTTTTTAATAGCTTTATTGAGATGTAATTCACAAATCATATAGTTCACCCATTAAAGTTTATACAGTTTATTACTTTTTAGCATATTCATAGATACGTGCAACCATCATGACAGTCAATTTGAGAACCTTTTTATCACCCCAAAAAGAAACCCTATACCAATCAGCAGTCACTGCTCATTTTCTCCCAACTACCAGCCCTAGACATCCACTGATCTGCTTTTTGACTCTATAGATTTGCCTATTCTGGGCATTTCCTATAAATACAATCAGTGAATCCTTTGTAGCTGGCTTCTTTGAGGTTCATCCATGTTGCAGCATGTCCTTCATTTGTTTTTGTGGCCAAGTGTGTATTCAATGTGTGGATATACTACAATTTAAGTATCCATTCATCAGTTGATAGATGTTTGGTTTGTTTCCACTTTTGGTTGTTATGAACAATGCTGCTGTGGACATCTGTATATGAGTTTTTGTGTGGAGTTAATTTTCACTTTTCTTGGATATGGTAACTCTGTTTAACTCTTTGAGGAACTGACAAACTGTTTTCCAGAGAGGCTGCCCCATTTTGCATTCTCATTAACAATGTATGAGGGTTCCAATTTCTCCACATCCTCACCAACATTTGTTATTATCTGTCTTTTTGGCCATACTCATTCTCGTAGGTGTGAAGTGATACCTCATTGTGGTTTTGATTTGTATTTCTCTGATGGGTAATGATGCTGAAAATCTTTTCATATGCATATTGGACATTTATTTGTATTTCTTCTTTGGAGAAATGTCCATTCAGATTGCCCATTTCTTAATTGGTCAAATGAAAAAAACTTTTATTGTCGAGCTGTAAGAGTTCTTTATATATTCTAGATATAAACCCCTTATCAGATAAATGATCTGCAAAAACTCTCATTCCATGGTGATGGTAGTTGAAGTTTTTAATTTTCATGAAGTCCAGTTTATGGGTTTTTTTTGTGTGTGTGTGTCAGTTGTGCTTTTGATGTCATGAAGATTTACTCCTGTATTTCCTTCTAAGAGTTTTGTAGTTTTAGCTACTAGATTTAGGTATTTGATCCATTTTGAGTTAAATTTTTGTGTATGGTGTGAGGAAGGGGTTCAACTTCATTTGTATGTGGATATCCAGTTGTCCCAGTACCATTTGTTGAAAAGACCATTCTTTCCCCATTGAAGTGTCTTGGCACTCTTGTCAAAATTAATTTGACTGTAAATGTAGTAAGAGTTTTTTTCTTTTAACAATATTTTATAGTTTCAGAGTGTTTTACATTTCTTTTGTTAAACTTATTTCCAAGTATTTTATTCCTTTTCATGCTATTGTAAATAGACTTGTTTTCTTAATTTCATTTTAAGATTCTTCCTTGCTAGTGTATATAAATACAGTTGATTTTTGCATATTTATCTTCTGTTTTGAAACCTTGCTGAACTCATGTATTAGTTTCTAATAGTTCATTGAAAAGTTTTAAATAAGATAGTGGCACGATTAGCTTTTTATTTTAGAGATACTACTCTGATACGTTGTGGAGCATGGTTTGGAGGACAGGTCAGGCTAAAGCTCATAGTAAGGCTATGTAATTGTTCCATGTCAGTGGTGATAAAAGGTTCGAACTAGGGTTGTGGCTATAGAAGTGGAAAGTAGGGAATAGAATTGTGTACTCTCTAGGATGTAGAATGCATGCAACTTGGTGACTCGTTGGCTATTGTAGTAAGGGAGAGTGAGGCCTCTTGATGGATTCCAGGTTTCAGGTTTAGGTAACTTTGCCAGCTATTTGCTGATATTGGAGATATGAGAAAAGGAATGTAAGTTTAGGGAAGTGTGGGAAGAGGTGATGAGTTCACTTTTGGACATATTGGGTATGAAGTGCCGGTGAGGCATTTGAGTGGAGACGTGTGGAACACCATTGAAAAGTGAGTGTGGAGCTCCATCCAAAGAGAGGTCCGAATGGGAGCTGTTGATACACTATGGTTCCTGAACATAAACAGATTGAATTTGCTGTGGAAGAACAGGCATAGTAAACTACTAATCCTATAAATAAACTAATGCAAAGCAGAATGAAGACACTAATGCCAAATTGATATAAACAACATGCCAGCAGTAATTGGTGGAATTAGAAATGTTCCATGGAGAGGAAGGAATAAAAGCTGTTTGTTGCTTGTGGTTTTTTTCGTGAAGATATTAGAGTCATACATAAATCTGAATTAATATTTAGAAGTTTTCCTTTTTATAAGTTAATGTTTATTATATGTATTTTATAATAAGTTATAAATGTAGCATGTTGTGACATTGCAGAAAAGAATTATCCATAATTTTGTCCCTTTAACATTATAATGGTTGTTTATTTCTCTTGGTTTAAATTAAATAACTGCTTTGTTGAAATGGCACTGTGTTAGGTCATTAACCAGGCTGACAGTGGCCCGGGAATCTTAGGCAGCTCAGGAGGTGCACCTAGAGAGCTGCATTTCTGCTTCTGCAGTTTTGCATCAAGGGGCTCATTTTCAGATAAGATTCAGTCAAGGCTTATTCCTCTAAATTAACTTCGGATAGGTTTGGAATATCTGCTTATAATTGCTTTTTAATTCCAGCTACAATGTGGCTGGCTATCATCTTCCTGGGGCCTCCTTTCTTTCCCTTAGAACTGTATAGACATTTCTCTCTGGTGCGCTGGCAGCAAATATGGCTGTGAAATGTCAGATCTCTCCATTTTTTCCCTTGTAAGGAGACTTGCTTTTTATGCCAATTTTTTTTTTTTTTTTCATGTAAGAGGCCTTATAAATATTTTGGCATTGTGTGACTTCACCTTAGATTCCCATGTGGACTTTCATGAGGGTGGGGACCATGTCCTTGTTCTGTGTCCCTAGTATCCAGTACCTGTTAGGTACCCAGTAAATACTAATTGAATTTTTGCATCAACAGATTTTAGTCATGATTTGTTCCCTTGTATTTTCACATTCTCATTTTCTGGTTCACATTCACAATGTTTATGAACAGTGTTTTTTTTTCTTGGTCTTAAGGGATGCATCCAGGATGTGATATCATAATCTAAATTCTCTCATTATAGGTGTTCTTATTTTGGGAGATGCATATAATATGAGGCATCCTCTTACTGGAGGAGGAATGACTGTTGTGTTTAAAGATCTGAAACTATGGAGAAAGTTGCTAAAGGGTATCCCTGACCTTTATGATGATGCAGCTGTTTTCCAGGTAGGATATTAAATTATTCTTTGACAAAAATGTCTCAATAGATTTCTTCCTGGGTCTAAGAGGAATGGGGCCATACTGGGGAGATCTGTACCTAGGAACCTGATCCTAAGTCCTGGTTCTTAGGCAGTCTTGTTCAGGCATAGAGAACCTGTGAGTCTGTGCAACCCACAAATCTCACAGAATTTCTGAATTTCTATGTTTGAATATTATGTCACATTGGTTTGCACAGACCACTTTGCTCATAGTGATCGGATATTTCACTTCAGAGTTCTGGAACTCATTCCTCCAGAGATGATGTGTGTGTATATGTAAATGATAAATATAAGGCATAATTACTTATAGATGATCCTCAGGATAAACATCAGTTTGAGGGGATTATGAACATTAATTTGTGCTTCCCCCCCCACCTTTACCATATAGTAAGTGATCTTTTTCTTTTTTAGGCCAAAAAATCATTCTATTGGGCGAGAAAAACATCTCACTCCTTTGTTGTGAATATCCTTGCTCAGGCTCTTTATGAATTATTTTCTGCCACAGATGGTAAGTATAGATATTTTTTAATGAAAATTACTGAACTGCAAATTTTTAGCACAGGAAGGGAAGGAACTTAATTATAAACAAGTTAGTCATTAGGCCAGAAATAGCCATGTTTCTCGAGTCTGCTGACTCCCAAGTGGCGGCCCTTTGTAACTCCATCCTTGTGCAAGATTTTGCGCCTCTAATCATCATGTATCCACCACTTTGTGTGGAAGGCTTAAGACAACCTTCCCAGCACCACTTCAGTAATGTATCTTTATTCATTCCTCTGGTCCAGATCAGGTTATATATATCCATAAATGCATAAAGTTGTGATGCAGGTTCTTTCTGCCAGTGAATTCAAATGTAATATAGTTGTTAATCTTTTTCTTCCTGAACACTTGTTTCAATTTCTGTTCAAAATAGTATTTTATAAAATGAATACGAGCTTCACAACAAGTTTAGATTTTGTCTCCTATTACAATGCACAAGTAGAAGAATGCATCTACCTTTTACTCACTTGAAATATTCCCATGCTTTTGTTTTTGTTTCTATATTGTAAAGTGGCGATGGTCAGTCTGTATATCAAGGAAAAACTGACTTAGCGGAAGCTGTATTAGAAATGGAGGAAGAGGCAACCGTGCCACCTCCCAAGCCTAGCAGTGTACAGATGGTTAATGGTAGGTTAACGAAACTGGACGTTTAGGTTTGTTCAGGAATAAATGTAACTCCAGTCCTATTACTTCAGATATTTACAACAAAGCTCCTTCTGTGAACTGGCCAGGGTCCCAGCAATCTATGCTTTGGTGACTTGAGTGCAAAAGATAATATAGTACAAATACCTTCTGTAGCCTTTCTATATGCATTATTCTTGCTAAAAGAAAAAAAAAAAACAACTCATTGATTGTGATTTGCCAGTCAAACCTCTCTTGCTAATTGGCATGGAAGCTAAAATGGCTGGGTGGGCAAGTAAAAAGAAAAGAACCAAGTCTTGAGTTTTTCTAAGTGCTTCTTTTTAAGCTTTCCTAAGCTCTTGATTTTCTTACATTATGAAAGATTAGAGGAAGAAAGAGTTTTATTGGGGTAAGTTTACCTATTACGTCTATTCCAAATAAAAAAAATTGTTGGTTGATAATACTATGTTGTGAGGGTTTAATGAGTCACTTTGAAATTATGAAAAACTATACACATCTAAGGCATTGTTAATGTTTACTATTCACAGCTATCCTTTTACTTGAGAGTTTACTGCTCAGAAATATAGGTTGGGTATCTTAGAGCCTGGGAATTTGGTTTCTAGAATTGTGTTTTTTGATAAAAAAAGAATTTACAGAATATTTGCATCACTTAATGAATTTACAACACAGTCAAGGAAATAACTTTTAAACAACTTTTTAAACAACTTTAACTTCCAAATTTTATTTTAGATTCCCTACATCAACTAAGAAAAGCCTGTTTTCTTTATTTCAAACTTGGTGGAGAATGTGTTGCTGGTCCTGTTGGGCTGCTTTCTGTGTAAGTTGTTTTGATGACACAGAGGAACCACATCTTTCAGATTTTCTTCGGACTGCTCAGTTTGTGAATTACTGCAAGTCTTTCTTCTTTCTATATTTTGTCCGTTAGAATCCCAGTCAGAAGGTAGCTCAGAGAAATGAAAAAAGAAATTTAGCCCTGTGTTTTACTTCTGGGAAAACAGTTTTGAACAGAAGCTGGTGGTAGATGAGGCCAAAGCCCTGATTAAAATAGCTTGTTTTTTGCTGGTGGGTTTGACCACATGACCTGATCGGTGGGAGCCATGGATAATAGAGGAATTTGTATTTAAAATTTACTTCGATTAAGGTGCGTGGACTTGGGAAACTCACTAATGGTTTTGATAGTGCAGACATACATAGAATTATTCTTGAAAGGTCTGCACAGTAAAATTCTTTAAGTCTGTTCTCATTCATTTATAATCTGAATGTCAATACTGCTACCTTTTGGAAAACCTAAGACTCCCACAGGTCAGGCCATCCAGTCACTTCAGGCGGAGATCTCAAGATGAGTGAACGAAAACAGCTCCACACATACAGTTTATGTCAAGCAGACTATGAAGAGTTCCTGGCTTCTCTGACAGACAGGGGTATATTCTAAGGAGTTTCTTGTAAGAACATTTATTTGTCCCTGCTATCAGAGCGTAGGCAACACAAGCTTCCAGAGTTGTCTAGAATGTAGAATGTGTGTTTAGCTTTATAGATGATACGTAATTAGAACCTTTCTATGAGTAAATTTTAATTGCTGGGTCTTACTAATACATATATTTTTTTTCTATTACAGCCTGTCTCCTAACCCTTTCATTTTAATTGGACACTTCTTTGCTGTGGCGATCTATGCCACATATTTCTGCTTTAAATCGGAACCTTGGATTACAAAACCCCGAGCCATTTTCAGTAGTGGTGCTGTATTGTACAAAGCATGTTCTGTACTATTTCCTCTGATTTACTCGGAAATTAAGTACCTGGTCCATTAAACTTACAGGGGAGCCATTTGCAAACGACTATTTGGAACTCACCAAGTCCTAAGAGACTTTTTTGGAAGAAGACGTACATAGCATAGAACTATCCCACTTCTAAAGTGGAAACTCTTGGACCAAGATTGGGGTTAATTCGTTTTTGAAGTTATTTGTATATAAACATGTAAATACATACTTTGCAATTTAAAATGAAGGGTAAAATAGATATTTAAAAGAAATGATTGTTAAATTACTGCTAACACTGAAGAACTGCAGTTTTTCTTTTGAATTCAGTAGCTGGAAGGAGTCATTGTGGGACATGCAAATAAAGTGAAGAATGAACTGTAACGTCTTTTTATCTCTGTCGTGGCCTTGAGGTAGCTTTGTGTTCATGGGAAGGAAAACCAAAGTGGGATGGAAAACGCAGAGGGAAGCCTGTTCTGTGAAATAACTGATGTCGGGGAAGTTGCCTTAAAATCTCTGGACTTCATTTTCCTCATGTATCCTACGAGGCAACTTTAAGGTTCTCCTCTGGGTTCTTTGGAAATAACACCTTCGTTCAGGAACGCAATCAGGGCTTCATAAGTTCCACTATATAACATGACTTAGCCAGCTAGGATTACTTAAAGGAACAGTGAATGAACAAATAAGCACTCGTAGTATCTGGCGTAATGCTTAGAAATCAGAATTCACTGAGTTTTAGTATATTTGAAGAGATTGTGGACATCAGAGAGGTATTATGAAATTTCAGTAAATCCCCGAATATCACTAAAGTTGCTTCCCCCGAAAGAGCGGTAACAGATACCCTGGAATGTTACATAACTACTTCAGATTATGATGATAAGGGCTGAAAGAACTTAAAAAGCTTTTATAAAAAAATTTCTCTTTTTCACCTGTCAGTTATCTCCGTTGAGGCCTGGTCACTAGCCAAATCCCTCGTGGCGCCAGTCACGTACCTTATTTGCCCCGTTTTAGCAGCATATGGTGGGCTTGGTTCTGTGAAAGTCCCCTCTAGTTTATCCCACACTTTTCTGGTTAAAATCTCACTTTCTTAGATCTGGCCTATTTAACAGCAGCTGGCTTTCCTTGGGGGCCATTTTCACAGAGAACCAAAGATCTCACTTCATGCAGTTACGGACTACGAATGGAAAACAGCAAGCTATTTTTGAGATGTGGCTGTAGGATGGCCATGGGCCGACTGGCAAGTTCTCATGCACCGCACCAGCCTCCTGGTGGGCGACACTTCCAAACTCCTTACGTGCTGGGCAACAATTCACTTTTATAAGATCCTGTGCTCAGCCTCGACTAGGCCGGACTGCTGGGGTGGGGCTTAGATTGCTGAGGAAGGGAGGGAAGGATGGAAGGAGCAGCTGAAGTTGGGGAGACCTTCAGAAGGAATGCTGAGAACCCCCCAGGGTCTCTGTGATTGGACGAGGACAGTGAGCCTCAGACACCCAAGAAATTTCCATGGTACGTGGTCCACAGATTGTGTGGTCTCTGTGTTTGCTATCACCACCATCCTGCGTGGTGTATCCACGGGACTGACTCAACACGTGGCTTACCTTCCAGAAAAGGTTTTTTTTTCCAGAAAAGGTTTTTTTTTTTTTACAGGATGAATATACAACTTTGTAGTCACAGGCAGAAGGAGAACTTTGGGTACTGACAATACTATTTTACTGAAAATCCAGAGTTGCACAAATAGTTCTTTAGAACATAAAACTAAATGGATTTATACGTAACAATTACATTCAGCATTTATAAGAGGCAGTACAAAAATGTGTTCTGCTTCTACATGATACAAATTGCATATAATACCATGATTTAAACAATATTATATCAAGTAGTGCCGTGAGATACATCTTACTCAGAATATCTGATGTTTCCCACAATTAAGGGAAAAAAAATGCAGTTCTATGAGCAGCTGAGTTTCTTCACTTCTAAATTCATTTTAGTAACAAGAAGATTTAAGGACGATACTTTCATCAAAGAAGCAGATGTCAAAAAAAATTTACAGGACTGTTCTGAATTCATCAAAAATGAAATTAGGCACGTGAGCTTCAGCAACCTAAAACAATGAAACAGGAGAGTTAAATTATTCATAGTGTTAGAACAAGTTCAGAATTTTCCACACGAAAGTTAAGTGAAAATACGCTCTGGAGCAAGGTGAATCACGGGAATGCTGGATTCACAGAGGTGGATGGCTCCCGAAACTGCTGGCTTCTGTTTCTGCTGTTCGTCACCCTGGGGTCTAACTTCTTGGCCCCGCCGACATCGGAGGGAATGCTGTCCAGCGCTCCCTGCCTCATCCTTGGCTCTCAGAGGCACTTGGATCTGCTAGGAATGTGCAGGCCTCTGGGAAGTACGAAGAGGTCATCTGAGGTCACCTCACAAGGGACTGATGACCCACCCGGGGAAGAACAGCATGTCGCAAGTGACAGGCCAGAGGGGGGAGAGAGGAGGAAAGAAGGGCCTGGAAAGCATGCATTTCTGAACTGTTCTGAGGGGAAGCCCTGAGAGGGGTGGGGGAGGGTGAAAGAGTGGAATGTAGAGCCAGGTGACCTCCAACTGCTAGAAATGGGTATTTTTTAATAATGTACTGGCAATACTATTTTTACTGAAAAAAGCAGCGTTGGTTTTTTCTGATTATAACGGTGTGTCACCTGCTACTTAGAGGAAAGTTAGCAAATGCAGAGGAATGTAAAAAGAAGTAATCACTCATCTTAATGCCCTAGAGAAAACTAAACCTGATAATTATTCTATAATGAATCCCTCTAATTTACACAGACACACTCAAAACTAGGTTCACATAATCTTGTGTCCGTATTTACCTCTGCTAAATCTTACGGACATCCTTGTACACCTATCTTCGTGAACTTCTGCACATATATCCAGCAGATAAATTCCAGGCAGTTGAATGGCTGGGACCAGGTGAATATATGACAAGTTTGTTTGTTTGTTTTTAATAAAGCCAAATTGCCCTCCCACAGGATAAACAGTTTGCACCGCCATCGACAGTACTGAGAAGTCCTATTTCTCCAAACCCTTCCATGCAGCGGGAGTCCAACATTTAACTTTTTACCAGTTGGAGTAAAAAACTGGGTTGGTGGAAACAGTAATTTTACTGTTATTTTGATTTGTGACTCTTGAATTAAGGTCAAACATTTTTACAAATGTTTGCTATTTGTATTTCTTGTCCTGAAAACTGCCTGTTACTATCTCTTGCCTGTTTTTGTTTTTGTTTTCTATTCGATTGGTTATCTTTTTCTTACTCATCTAGAAGAACACGCTATAAATCAAGAAAACTGGTCCTTTGTTAATATTTTCCCCAATTTTTTTTTTTAATTAAGAGACATTTGACAGAATTCATTATATTCAGCATTCATAAGAGATCAGATCTCTAAATTTTCTTTATGGTTTCCTCCTTTGGTGTTTATCTAGAAATTTCTGAGAGCTGATACATATTTGTGTAAAATTTCTGAATTTATTGGTTCCATTTTCCACATGATCTGTAATTTATTTTGATACATGGAAGATGTGAAGAGACTAATGGGCTAATTTTTAACCACATAATGAACTAATTGTGCCAGCAATGTTGACTAAAATATTTCCTTTCTCCCCTCATTTGAGAGGCTACTTTTCCTCAGGTGCTACTGTATGTGCTCGGATTTGTTTATAGACTACATATTCTGGTCTATTGATCCATCTACTGGGTTTCATACCAGTACCACACTATTGATTTTGGTAGCTTTATAATATTTTTAAATATTTGGTATGTTTTAGTATCTTCTTTTTAAAACAATTCTTTTGGCCTGAGTTCTGTAAAATTTTTAAAAATTTTCTCACCCCCTCGCCCCAGGCAAAAAAATTATCTGGATTTTGATTATAGCTGCACTAAACCTAGAGACTCATAAATACTATTTGAGTTTCCTCATTCAGAGAGACGGAAAAATTAAAAAATGTTTATAGTTTTTCTAAATTGTTATTTTTTTCTAAACTGTCTTTCTTATAGAGGTTATAATTCCTGAGTACTTGTTAATTCTACAAATGGGATCTTTTCCCTATTTTTGAATTGGTTATTCGTGTATTTACCTTGTACATTGTCCAATCAGCTTTTTCGTACGCTTATTATTTTAATAGTTTTCCACATGATTCTAGTGGGGATTCAAGGAAGACAACTACATCCTCAATAAAGAATCCAAATTTGTTTTCCTTTTTTTATGCATTTTAAATTGTCACTTCTTGTTTTATTGCCTTGAACCTGAGCGACACAGGGGCAGCGGGAGTCAGTACGGCCGTATTACGGCGACGCGCGGACTTCGATGGGAAAGCTGCTAGTTTCACTCAGTATGATGCTGCTAGTCAGTTTTTAAAACATCGTCTTCGGCTTTTGTCACTAAAAAGAAGTATCTTCGATCCCTAACCTACCGAGTTTTAAAAATCAGAATGGCTTTTCAGAACCTATCGAAAAGTCTTTTATATTTTAGTATCAAGCTCTGCATTTCGAGCGGAAACTTACCAACGTGGAATTACTAGTGAGACAGGAAAAGGCGAGTATCTCAGAGGGTGAAACGAAGCCATTTTGGGGAACTCAACCAAACCTGCTGTGGGAACCAGGTTTTCGGGACGGGGAAGAACCACCCACACAATCAGTTCCCTGCCCTGGCCCCTGAAGGGCTCCCCCCCCGGCCCGCGCCCCTGAACTGCCGCTAGACCGGGACCGGACCGGACCGGCACCGGCACCGGAAGCGGGTGCGCCGCTCACAGGACGAGGGCGTGCTGGTGAGGGGGCGGGCAGGGGGCGGGCAGGGGGCGGGCCGCCCGCCGCACGCAGACGGGGGCGCCCTCCCCGCGGCGGGCCGGGGCCGGGCCCGCGCAGCCGCGGGCGGGCGGGAGCTGGTGGGCGCGCTCGCAGGGGCGCAGGGGCGCAGGGCCGCCCGCAACGCCCTCTCCCTACGGTCGTGGTGTCCGGGGCTTACCCTCCTAGGTAGCTTTGTGTAGCGAACGTAATCCTCCAGAAAGAGAAGGGCGCCCACGACATCCGCAGGCACTTCAGGGATCTTGTGGCTGTAACGGAGAAGAGTCTGGATCAAGTCAGTGCGTTGCGCACGGCCTATTCGGCGCACAGGGCAAGTCCAGGCCCTTCTTCACTTGCCTTCTCAGCGCTGAGCCCTTGAGAACGAGATGAGGGTTCTCCTGCGTAAAGCCTCCTCAAGTATAGGGCCTAAGGGCTAGGGGCAGATGGACGTTAGTGATTAAGAGAAGAGCCAGTCCTGTCAGCCTGGGGTTTTCCCCGGAAGCCTCCGTTCTGACTTTAAACAGAAAATACCGTGAGCACAAACCCCAGCTCCCAGACCGGCAGCCGAGGCCCTAACCCTCGGGTACAGCTGCGTCCTCCGGATTCCAGCGACACTTTACTAAGGGAAGCCAGAGGAGAAGAAATCTCTGGAACAGCCTCTTGATTCCTATGGTCATGCTGCCCGCAGACCTGCAGAACACGACCGAGGAGGGGGTGAAGTCTGCGCCGAGCGCTTCACGCGGGCCCCCACGACGCCCGCCGGCTGGCCCGCCTCATCTCCCGCCCCCAGCGCCTCACGGTTCCTGCGCTGGCAGGTCCCCGAACAGGCCACACCTCCCCACCCCTCTGCCCGCGGACTTGAAAGTAAACCAGGCATCTTTCCAGTTCCAGCGTGGGTTCTGCCTCCTCTGCAAGTCTAACCTGACTCCTATGCGCAGGTGGCCCTTTCTTGTGCTTTCATCATACTTAGCATCTGCCCCCCAAGACTCTTAAATTTTCAGTTGTTTGTATGCTGGTTTCTTTGAGGGCCTGGGTCATGCCTTTATCTTTCGGTTTCCAGCATCTGTGATTGTACCTGCACACAGGTGTCAGATACACACAGCATGTAACAACCTTCTGTATGGGATCCTCCTCCTTGTTCATTCATACGACTGCTGTGTTGCCAAGCACGGTTCCAGGGCTGGGAATGCAGCAAAGTACGCGACAGTCTTCTTATGCAGCTCACATTCTTTCTGCACATCAAAAAGGAACTTTTCGCTCTTAAAATTATTTCCAATTTAGGCACAGACTGGCATTTTCTGATTAACGAAGGATTTCATGCAACTGGATTACTGGTTTATTTCCCTGATGCTTTTTTTGCTCTTGAAAAGAAGGTTGAAGAGTGATTACAACTGGAAAAGTTGCCACTGCTCTGGATCTTTCAGTGTGTGACCAGGGCTGTGTTTATATTTGCTCTGCTCCCGGCGAGGGCAGGGAAAGAGCCTCCATGCATCCCAGGTTCCTTCTGTCACTTCCCTTAGCCGGATCAGAAACCCAGAGCCCCAGCGACACCTGCCTCCTGATGGGCTCTCTCAGGGTCCCCAGAAACATGCTGTGCCACAGCCACACTTGGTAGTCGTCAGTGAAGAAGGACCAGCAGGAAGGACTTGCCAATTCTTGACAGATGGGGAGCTACAGCTGGGGTGGTGGGTGTGGAGGTTTCTTCCCAATCTCCCTGTACCGCCTGAACTGTGGTCCTTGGCTGCCTCTCCACAGTCCGGGGCCCAGATGCACTAGGTTTCTAGGTGCCCACTGCGTTCCTTTGCAACCAGCCTCATTTTGTGATCGCTACAATTTCATCTCTGAGACTTCCCTACCCTTCTGGGCTACCTTCTGCTTTTCAGTTGTTAAAAAGTGTGCTGTTGGAAGCAAGGCTCACCGGCTGTCCTAGAAAAACATCCAGTGTGTGTGTGTTGTTCAGTCCATTAACTAAGGCGAGGAAGAACTCTACTGACTGAGGCTCTTGGGGAAAAGATGTCAGGATTTAAGAAGAATGCAAGGTCACTATGAGCCACGGGTATCCAACGGGTGTCAAGAAGCCAGTACTGCAATTTTAGCTGCCCTGCACTCCACCGGGGGCCTGGCGGTCCTCTCGAAGGGGTCGGCTGTTTTTGGAATCTCAGTACAAGCTTGGGAAACCACAGAGAAAATGTAGAGAGGAGGGTCAACAGCCAAGTGGAACCCCCAGAAGAGGTCACGGACATGGTGAGTAGCCACAGCGCGGTGAACAGGAAGGGGTAGAAGCAGCTCATCTAAAGAAAAAGAAGACCTAAGGCAGCATCCTGACGTTCACAATGTGGGGTGAGGCAAAGGTAGGAGACTGCATTTATCCCAATTAGAGAGTGTAGAGGAAGGCACGACGAGTGAGATTTCAGAGACAGGAAGAAATTCTTCATGCGTCACAATGAGCGACTTTCCAGGGCCGGGCACACCGCCACCAGCATCCGGCCTTGCCGTGGGAGATGATGGTGCCTCACTGATGGCCGGACCCCAGGAGGACTCCTGCCAGGATGCCTGAGCACTGATTCATGCCCTGGGTGGAAGGTTAACTAAATGGGTCTCTGAAATCATGTCTGGTGAGGACTGCTCTGTGAGGTCCTGGAAGGTCATTCCCATTAGTCTTTAAGTTACGTTGACCAAAGTGACCAAGTGGCAATCTTCCAGACTTTGGATGTACAACATGCCAGAGAAATTTATTTGGGGGCCTGACCCTTTAGAGTAACAGAGGCGGCTCGGGACCCAGCATCTCATGCAAATAGCTTTTTTTTCTATCCGAGAAAAACCACATGGGGGGGCGGGGGTAGAAAAAAGGCTTATGAGCCTTGTATCCAATAGGAACTTCTGTGTGATTTCTGTTTCTTCCAATGCCGCGACTCCAGGCTGTGCCCAGGCTCTGACACGGACATGCTCCCTGACTCCCGCTGAAGGATATGAGGCCATCCCAGGCCAGTGGCCCACCCGGACAGCCCAGGCTCCCTGAGTTCTGCGCACAGCGCCCAGAACAGCAGAGGAACAGGCCTGCACTCTCTTCCCTGTGGGGGTCGCTAATCCTGGTCACGACTCGCTCATTCTTGCCAAATCACTGTGGAGTGCACCGAGGGGGCTCCCCCAGCAGGGTGACGGAGGATGGGTGCACCTTTAGTTGCTGCAAACAAAGCTGCTTCACACAGCAGGGTAAAGCAGCCAATTCCCACCTGCACTAGGGAGATAATAAGAGGAATTTGGAATGCAAGGTTCCCAGCCCCCTCTGTAACATCAATTCCTTCAGTACCTTGTGCACTGCTCCACTGTGGAGCGGATAAACTGGCCGATCAGCGCCAGGAACTGTTCGGTGTACCGGGAGTGAAACTGCTTCAGCAGAGTGAGCAGTCCCAGGACGAGTGGCGGCCAGTCCACGGGGTCGGCAGGTTTCCGGCAGACCATTCCTGCAAGGAGCGACAAAGGAGGAATTAGGCCACCCAGCGAAGTGCTTTCCTTTGGTGATATTCATCCAGTGGGTACGTTTGTGAATGTCAAAATGTTTGGGGACCGTGCCACTGCCGGCAGATGACTATCTGGAGGGAATGACAACTCTGGACTCCAGTTTGAATTAGGCCTGGGTCAGAGTGGTCTGACTCAACGTAATAAAGTGATGGCTGATTTTTATAATCACCATCACTGTCTCTTTTGCTTAATATAGTAGCACGTGCCATTATAGGAAAGCTGAAAGATACAAATGAAGGTAAATGAGAAGGTGAACATTACCTATAAGCAACTTCTGTTAGTGGCCGCATAGTAGTGTTAGATGCGCTGAACCACTCTCTTAAATGAAAGCAGTTTAAACCCCAGATAACATATCTAAGAAGTATCTTTAAACACAATGTTGAACGTTATACAGTAAAAGAATCTGCAGGAGAGCCTAGACAGTGGAAGAAGGAAATGTGGGGAGTGAGCGAGCGGCAAAGCTGGCTTTTGCACTAAGGATTTCCCCCCAATCTGGAGACCTCAGCCTTCTGCCCAGATGGCTGCAGGGGGAACAGGAGCTAGAGCTTACGGTCTTTGAGGGGAAACACAATGCTGAAAAAGAACCAGGTTGGAGGACTTACATCACCAGATTTCAAGACTTAATTATAATAAGTTATAGTAAGCAAGGCAGTATTGGCATGAGGATACAGAGATCAATGGAAGAGAAGAGAAAAACCAGAAATAGTCCCACCCTTATAGGAACAATTGAATTTCCATGAATATCCAAATGATTTAATGGAGAATGAGAAATCTTTTCAATAAATGGTGCTGAAACTGGATATCCTTATGCTGTACGTAGAAAGTAATTTTAAATGGACCACAGACCTCAGTGTAAGAGCTAAAACCGCAAAGCTTCTAGAAAAAAAACCACAGAAGAATATCTTTATGACCTTAGGGCTAGTCAAAGATTTCTCAGGATATAGAAAGGACAATTATAAAAGAAAAATAGATAATTGGACATTATCAATATTGAACATTTCTGCTCATTAAAGTCACCAGTGAGAAAATGAATAGGGAAACCAAAGTCTGAGAAAAAACTCACACTATCTAACAAAGAACTTGTATCCATGATATATAAATAACTCCTACCACTCAGTGATTAAAAAAAAAAAAGCCATCAACCTAACTTAAAAATAGGCAAAGGACTTGAACACTTAACAAAGAAAGACAGAAAGAATGGCCAAAAAGCACATGAAAAAGTGCTCAACATCATGAATCATTAGGGGAAGGCAAATGAAAACTACGAGATACCACACACACCCCCATTAGAACGATTAACATTAAAAAGACTAACATTGCCAAATGCTGGTGGGATGTAAAATGTACACCACTTTGGAGAAAGGCGTTAGGCGGGCCAGACAGGCCTTCAGATCCCGCACCTGGGTTCCTGTGAAGGCTGGGCCATCCCTTACTTAAACCAGAGATGCCCAAACAAGTTATCCTCATTTCCCTAACCTGGGCCTTGGCAACTCTGAATTTACTCAATGCCCACTGGACGAGACAATGATGGTCATCAGAACATGAAGAAATGACCCTTCCCAGGTGGACAGCAGCAGTGACACTTACGGCAAAAGCTTCCTCTCTGAATGTGGCCCCACGGAGATTCTGCCTTAAAGACAGACCAAGGCAGGCAGGCGTTTCTTAGGTCAGTCTTGAGCAACCCTCAGCAGGGTTAAATACGTGTTTTCTGGGTCTCCAAACACCCTGATGTTCCTTCCTAGTCCTACTTACCATTATTTTGCTTCCCAGATTAACACATCACTCTAATTCATGAAAAGAACTGTAGTCAGATATAGATACATCTCTAGGACACTAAAAAGTTTGTTTTGTTTATAGACCTGGAATTCGATGCAAGAGTGAAATGCTTCCTATGGGCAGCTATATAATGAAAGAAATACTACCTAAGAATGAGACCAGTGAACAAATAGTCTTTAATGAAAACAGGATCATCTTCATGCCCTGACACTCTATCATTATAGAGGGTCACGTATTCTTGTTTAGTTCTAACACAGAGACAACAGAGGAACAACATGACTCTGAGTCTTGAGATGAACTCCTAAGTCCACCCTGGGATGGTTCTTTCCGTTGATTTTGACCAATATACAGAAAAGGACGTAGCGTCAGGGCAACGCTTGCTCCATGCCAGGAACTGTATTAGGTTGTTCAGAAAATCGGGTTGGCCTGAGAGGTTACGTAACTTGGCCACAGTCACACAGGTGAGCGCTGCTCGAGCCAGAATCCGGACTCACGTCCGTCCGTCAGTCCTGCAGCGGTACTGACGGGCGCCACCACGCTCTGCATTCTGTGGCAGGGGCCCATACTGTTATGGGAGCTGTGTCTGGAATCGAGGAGTATTTCTGAATGAGAGGATAAACACCTTACAGAGATTCCACATCTTTATCCTTAAAAAGCTTATGAAATAGGAAGGGGAAATAGCTCAAGGAAGAAATTCATTTTGGAATTGCTGGCTAAGAAATAGCACATTTACAGGAAAGCTCCTATGATATTTTTGTTTTATTTTTTTATTTTGAAGATTTTATTTATTTATTTGACACAGAGAGAGAAAGTACAAGTAGGCAGAGAGCCAGGCAGAGAGAGAGGGAGAAGCAGGCTCTCCACTGAGCAGGGAGCCGGATGCGGGGCTCGATCCCAGGACCCTGGGATCATGACCTGAGCCAAAGGCAGACGCTTAACGACTGAGCCACCCAGGCGCCCGAGGCTTATTTACTCTAAAAATATCATAGGTGGGGCGCCTGGGTGGCTCAGTCGGTTAAGCATCTGCCTTCGGCTCAGGTCATGATCCCAGGGTCCTGGGATCAAGTCCCACATCGGTCTCCCTGCTCAGCGGGAAGCCTGCTTCTCCCTCTCCCACTCCCCCTGCTTGTGTTCCTGCTCTCACTATGTCTCTCTCTGTCAAATAAATAAATAAAATCTTTAAAAAAAAAAAAAAAGAGTAAATAAACCTCTATAGCGGATTTGACAAAGCTCAACTTCGATATAAAGTTTAGAGGCAGAGGAAGGACTTGGGAAGCTATTAGAAAAGTGTTCCTAAAAATAGTAAGATAAAGTGATCAATGGCAAGAAAAAAAAAAATAGGGCGATGTGCCTGGCCAGGACAAAGATACTAAAAGGCTTTGGTAGCTCGTCTGTACCGAATATTTTCACATGTCATCACATGTACAGACATTGTAAAGTACTGGCTATGGCTGTCACTTCTCACACGGCAGCTCCTGATACTCGGGAGGCACACGCCACCCCTGAGATTAGAACGGTAACCAAAGGAGGTTTCTCTCCCACCATGATCAGCTGCCTAAACATTAAAGAAAGGAGAGAAGCAAAGATCCCACACATTTTACAAGTTGGCTAATCTTTGGAAATCAAGGGTGGACTATATTTGGTTAATGGTAAATCCACGGTCTACACCTCATGAAGGGACACTGTACTTCACAGGCCCAAAGACGTGCATTTTCTCCACACTCCTCTGACTAAGGAAAGATCTCGTTGGTGACACAGCACTCTCACTACAAAGAGCTGTTTGGTGAGGTATTAATCCACTGTTACCGTGTTACTGTGACTTCTCGCAAGGAATGTCATACAGTACCTAGGTTTTTGTTGTATTGAAGTTTTGGCAACTGCGCGATCAAAAAGAGGAAGTTGACAACTGGGAAGTAGGGTAAGCGCTTTGTTGTGATGTATATCTGGAAAGAGAAAGGTAAGAAAAATCGATGGCTTCTTCCCAAGGCACAAGACCGCAGAACACATGTTCAAATGGAAAGCTTCCATTTTCTTTCCGTTTGCTCTTCAGGCTACCGAAAACAGGGAGGGTTCAGCATTAGTTTGCTGCCTGCAGAGTTAAATGTAATGCCACCGACCCCTGCAAACATAAAAACCTATATAAAAACGAGCCCTTTTGGGAAGGGAACAATTTTGCTTGGAGATGAGCAGTTACTTTCCCCTCGAATCCTCGTCATGTCATTCACAAAGGGGGAGGGAAAAGGATGGGACGTGTCGCAGAGCGGTCTCCTTGCCTGCTGCAGTGCACATAGTACAGTCGGGGATACCCGGCCATCGCCCTCCCTCCCTCAGCTCCCCGGGGGGCAAGGCAGCGCTCCGGCTGGGAGCCCTGGCTCTGGTCAGACTGCCTGCCTCCCGCGCTCGCCCGTGTGGAGCCCCGGGGAAGTCATCAGCCTCTGAGCCTCGAGTTCCTCACCCGACGATGGCATGGTTCACGGTGCTGCTGAGATGACGGCACGTCACCCACAGCCGGGGCTGACAGGGCTTGGCACGAGGGGAGTGCTCACAAAATGTTAGCTGCTACTTAGTTTCTTAGCTTTTGTCCAAAACCCAGGGGGGCGTATAGCTTTCGTATTTTACAGATTTTGGAGAGGTCAGAGGGTCTAGGCTTACAGCCTATCATCAAAGTCATCAGTATTTCTGCATCAAAACATGAATATTCACTGAAGTATAAACAGCCTTATGTCAGTTCGGGACGAGTTTCGCCACCAAATGAGATCTGGCACCAACTTGGAGAAAAACCTTTCAGCTCGCAGAGGTTTTTGGAAGTCAGAATTGCAGAAGATAGTCTGTGGCCCCAGATTATGGTTGTGATTACTGTCAGCCACGAGGGAAGCATCTCTGGGCCCCAAGGATCAATGCCATCACTTAGCAGCAGTTCAAATAAAAACCCCAGATAAACCTAAAACTGATCTCCTACAGATAAGAGTATCTCACTTTTTAAGGAACCGTGGCAGACACGGTATTACCTGATTCCCCATGGCCTGAATCAGGCAGGGAAGGTGTGATCATCCTGTAACTCGTGGGAAACTGGAACTCAGGAAGGGAGGGGGCTTAAGAGAATGGAGATTCTGGGATTAGAACCCAGGCTCTCCCAATATTTTCGCAAGTGATCTGCCATCTGGGCCAAATCTCTGCAGGGACCATCCATCTCCTGCCACTCCACTCCATACTTGAATCATTGACCTTATTCAGTGGGTTGTGGATGCCAGCCGCCTCCAGGTAGGCTGTGATCTCATACAAGAGCGTGTTGTCTTCTTTGGGGTAAGGAAGCGAAGGGTCCTGATAATGGGCTTCAATATCTGCCAGGAGAGCCCTACGTGAGGAAAAACAAAACAAAACAGAACAGGGATAACGTTAGAGATGAACACAATTCATACAACAGTTAACACAGGCTATGATGTGATCTTTCCGGGCCTCGGTTTCATCTGTAAAATGAGGCCTTGATCCTCCTAATTCTCAATTTCCATACCTGTGATTGGTTGTTAAGTGGAAAATGTGACGTAGAATATTTTACCTTTTGGAGTTAAATTGAATGCTTTTGCCATTCCAGTTTTTATGAACTGACTGAACTGTTTTCAATAACTGCTTTATCAAAAGCGCTGACTTACTGACTGGCAAAAAAAGATTACTTATTTTTAAGTAGAGGCTGGGAATGAGAGCAAGTTGCTGGGGAGGTGGAGGATATGACTGTACTTCAGGATGTGTGCCCACAGCCACTCGTGGTAATTAGCACACTTCGAATAGCCCTCCGGATGATCAGTGACTCAGTCCTCCGGAAATCTAGGTGTGGATTTTGGTAACAGTTGCTTTCTCAATCTGTGCAAGTCCTCAGCACAATGTCTGATGTGTCCTAAGTGATCAATAGATGTTGACTGAATAAATGAATCCATCACTAATGAGTGAGTGACAGAGAGAGAGAGAGAGAGAGAAGACCAAGGGACAAGACTGAGGAAAGGGGCTTATACAGACAGATTTGGTTATCCCTGGGAAGGAAGGCTCTAAATTCAGAGAGCCTTCTTACCTGAAAAGGTCATAAAAGGGTAAATACTGAAGAAATTGGGGTGCTAATGGATAATGAATAATCCAGGCCCCTAGGTGGCTGTTTCGAATGCCGGCACTTACTTATTGAGATTCTCCAGAGCGGCTGCCAGATGTTTGGAGTCAAACCGACAAGAATAATTGAGTTCATTGGCAATCTGTTGTCTCAGAATCTGCATCTGTCCCACCTGGGAATGAGCAAGAGGAAGAAGAGGGAGAACACACAGTGCTTCCACGTGACAGCGAGGAGGCAAACACGAAGATGACTATTTTCTACTGGAAGGATCACAATGTTCTACAGGAAAATCTAAGGATTTCCTGGACTGGTTCTGTGGCTAAGACCAGTGTCTTCCCTGATGGAGCACAAGGAACGTCTGGATAGACTCCTGTACGCCAACCTCAAATATCCCTGAAGTCTAATATTATACGAAGTAACATGAATGGTCAGTTGTTCACATATTAAAGGTGTCTGTTTTGAAGCTCTACTTATGATCTTTTGAAATAAGTTCTCCAAGCTTAGTAGCTGCTAATGAGAAGCCCTACTTCATTTGTCCTAAGCTGAACTTTCTTGAGTCCCAACGACGCCATTTCACTCTGTTTTTCTAAAATTTGGTGACTATAAGCCTAGCCACATCGCCTAGAATTACAGATCATGTAACAACCTGGGTTATAAAATAAACTATATAAAATCTTCCAAAAAGGCCCTTCTAACAATGATAACCTCTCATCTAAGGGTTTCTAACCTTGTTCTGGTACCTTGGACCTCTTTGGGAATCTGGTGAAGCCTATTGACACTGTCTTAGAATAATTCTTTTCAGTGTGCAAAATAGGGGCCTGGCTGGCTCAGTAGAGCATGTGACTCTTGACCTTGGGGTTGTAAATTCGAGCTCCACGTTGGGTGTAGAGATTACTTAAAAATAAAATCTTTAAGGGGCGCCTGGGTGGCTCAGTTGTTAAGCGTCTGCCTTCGGCTCAGGTCATGATCCCAGGGTCCTGGGATCGAGCCCCGCATCAGGCTCCCTGCTTGGCGGGAAGCCTGCTTCTCTCTCTCCCACTCCCCCTGCTTGTGTTCCCTCTCTCACTGTGTCTCTCTCCGTTAAATAAATAAAATCTTTAAAAAAAAAAATCTTTAAAATAAAATAAAATAAATGTGCACAATAAAACATACAAGATAACAATGGAAGCCAGTTGTAACAAAGTATAATTCTCAAACCATTAAAAGACGAGATCTGCAATACAGAGTTATGTCAGCATGGCAGATTAAGCACGTCATTTCCGAGTAGTGATGAGCATAAATGATATCTGGAGATGTCTATAACCCCTGTCCAGTGATAGGAAACTATCTTTGGGTCAGGTCTGGGACCGAGTTCAGATTGTTCCAACAAGTTCAATTTGTTGGCATCATAAAGTCAAAAGTAAATTCTTTTTGTGCCCGTGAATTTCTTCATTCCTATTCTAGGAAAGCTGTCCCCAGAAGATTAGCAAGAGGGAGAGGAGGAATCGGAGGGAAGACTGTTTTATGATGCTAGTAACAGTGAGGGAGAAATGGACACAGTGGTTGAGAGCAGAGGAAAGTTAAAAAAAGAGTGGCCTTCTCTAAGAGCAAAGAAAAGATCTTCTTTAGATAAATGGAACCTATAACAGTTAAGTGTTTTAAAACACCTCGGATGTGTTGCTTTTGACCACTATTCTTACTAGATTATTATTCTACTTACGTGAAGAAAATAAAATTTAAAAAATGTTCTCATAAGAAACCTTTTATTAATAGAAAAATATTATTATTGAAAAACTGGAATAGGGCAAGGCCAAGAAAATAGTGGGTTTCCTCAGGCCACTCAATAATGTCCTTCCAACCTTTTATCTGGCCCATGGACCCCTTGCTGAATTCTAGATACTCTATGTCCAAGATTCCGTCGAAAACACCAGTCTAGGAAAGGAAGCAGAGATACGGGCAGTTTAACCTAACTTGCTCTTCTCTAAAGCATATGCAGTCTCCGTGACCATCGTTTCCTCTTTGGTGCTCACTTACTACAAGCCATTGCTAAGGTTCTGGAGGCTGAGCAGCCTGGGAGCCGGTGCACTCCATCTACCCATTTGCTGGCTAGCTCGAGAGGTCTTCGGACTGTCCGTCCTTCTCCAGCTCTCTGGGTAGCGCTGCCCAGCACAGCAGCCAGAGCTGCGTGGGGCTCTTTAACCTTAAACTGATTAAAATGAATAAAAGTTAAAATCCAGTTCCTCATTCCCACAAGCCACATCTTAAATGCTCAATAACTACATGAGGCTGGTGGCTGTCATCGGATAGCGCAGAGTGTTTCCATCGCTCTTCCAGATTAGCCAAAGACAAATGGACAAATCTGTCCTGGAGGGCTCTATGTAAAGATCACGGACTTAGACAAATACCTGGTTATTACTGAATTACCAGCAATTACAGCTCACGGAGGTCTGTACTAGCCCCTGGGGAACCTCTGTAACCTCCCTCAGCCTCCCACAGAATTGAGACTCAGGCCTGTCCAACCTCAGGCAATTCTCTGCTCCTCCTAAAGGCTTCCCAGCAATTAGAAACAGCCTGAGCAGCTCTCAGGATCTGGAAATCATGCGGCTAAGGGAGTGTTAGACATCTGTAACAAGAGGACACCCAGCAGAGTCAAAGGCTCTGTGGGTCACCTATTCTAAGTTTCCAAATTAAAAAAAAAAAAGTCACTGCAATTATGGGAAATATATTGTGAATTTGGCTGAGGCACCATTGGTACCATCTCCATGAACAACTAATATAATTGGGAACAAGAGAATGGAACTTCCCCAAATTCCCACAGCAGCCTAGACTTTTCTTGTGGTAGGTGAGACTTTTAACCGTGAATCGGTTTTCCACCAGGACACCTACTCTTTCCTACTGTTCTGTAAGTGGGCTTTCTGAGGAGGCAGCGAGTATTTCCTTTAACTCTGTGTCTCACAGCAAGTGATGATGCTTTGCCCATAATGAGTGTTCAGCAAAGCGGTGTTGAATGTCTTGGATCATCACATGATGAGAGGAAGACACCGAAGACACAGAGGGTCCCCGGAGCTGACACTACGGCGTGAAGGCAGGAAAGCAGGTAAGTGAATTCTAAAGTAACTCAGATTTCCATCCAACAAGTTAATCTCATTTCACTTTCTTACTCATTTCTAAATTTAGACAAGAGTGTTCTATTCATGGTGTAAGGATAACTTACGTCCCAGAGAACTTGGCTTTCTAACACCTGTGCAGACCCAAGAGGGGAGAGAGACAATGTCCTGTGCTAACACCTACTTGGAGCAGATCAGAGCTATACACTGACAGAGGAGCTCATTAAATAAACCTGTTACGTCAGGATGGAGCACCACTGAGGGAGGAAGATTTCCCTTTCTTTGTGTGAAAGCACTTCTAGCCCGAAGTCATTCAAAAAAAAACCCAAAAAACGGTTCTCTTTGGTGAAAGGAGAATGACAGGCCAATCAACGGAAAACACAGTCAAGAACAGTTCCAGAATGGATGAGAAAGGACAACTAATTTAGAAATAACGATAAACTGAAGTTTTGTACGTTTGCTTTGATGACAAAAGAAGCATGGCTTTCTCTGGGTAACAAAGTTACAAGAAAATAATTTAAAAAATACAGTATTGATTTTCACCCTCTCTCAACATACCTTCATGATAGCCTCGAGATAAGATGTCCAAATCTTCTGTGTTTTGGCAATGGCGGAAAAATAAATTTTATTCGAATTTGCTGAAAGGTTAAAATATAATTTTCTGTTTAGTAAAAACGGAAAAGCTAGTGTTACCTCCATCTCAGGCTACTTTCAGAACAC
Source organism: Mirounga angustirostris (assembly GCF_029215605.1). Taxonomy (NCBI): domain Eukaryota; kingdom Metazoa; phylum Chordata; class Mammalia; order Carnivora; family Phocidae; genus Mirounga; species Mirounga angustirostris. The sequence goes on along the minus strand of NW_026991712.1, from coordinate 15,700,837 downwards.
TTACCTACTATGCTTTTTAGGGGGCTGACAGCATTCATGAGAGTTTTCAAAGTATCCTGTACAGTTCTGTCTCTCAGGATAATTTTCTGAAACATACTGAGGAAATTCTAAAACAAGAAGACACATAAGGAACTAAATAATAATAATGAATATAAATATAAATAAATATAATGAATACAGTAAATAATACTTAGGTTAACTAAAGTGCTATACAGAACACAGCCTGGCCTAAGTCACAAAATGCTATAAAGGGTAACAGGGAAGAAGCAACTTCCAGTTCCTGTTAGAAACACCCCCTGCTCGGAGGAGTTGGTTTCAGAGAGAGTCTCAACTTCCTCACATGAAACTCCCCAAACCAGTCTACACGTAAAAATACTGTGCTGGCCAAAGAAATTCTAGTTTATGCTCAGTTCTTATCTACCTAACAAGAAGCATATATGTGTGTCTAGTGTTGGTACAGGAAAGCATGAAAGAAAAGCTAAATGAGCTACTCTCCCCTCTCCCAGGGCAGCGGGAAGCATGCACAGAAGCTGAAAGGCTCACCTGTAGCTCTTTGACAATCATAAAGCACAGAAGCCTGTCTAAGCCGTTCAGACCAAAAGTCCCCAAGGTGGTCTGGATTTCTGAGAAGAGGCGGCTGCTGGTTACTTCTTGGTGAGTTTTCATATCGTACCAAGTGTTCAGCTGGTCAATGTGACACGTCATTCTAAAAGAAAAACAAACACTCAAAACCCAAGAGCAGCTCAGAATGAGTTCATCCTGAGGAGATGTGGGATGCAACAGGATTTGGGCATCAGCTGTGAGGAACGATGGTTATGTGATCTGTTTAATAACCTCTGCATCTAGGCACCCAGTGTATCTCACGGTGAATGCCCAATTGCCAGGAAGGCAAAATTCAGTGAAATCACCTTTTCCTGCCCTATGGCAGGTCACCAGTTTGTCTCATTCATTTCCACTGAGTCGGGCTGTTGTTTGGAGCTGAGCAGAGAGGACGAGGTTGGATTTGGTTGTCAGGCTGGAAGACGTGAGAGCCCAGTTTTCTCTCCACAGGGTCTTTCTTAGATTCCCAGAGACCGGGCCATAAGAGTCTTGTGTCATTTCCATTTTGATAAGAAAGGAACTTCAAATCCTGCCGCCCTATGGAACATTTGTGACTGTGACAACACAGCCATTGCCTCTTTCCTCCCGGTTCTGGTCACCAACCAGTGATTCCTTTCAGGCTTAAGAGTGTGCTGACAGCAATGATAACAACCGGCAGTATTTACTGAGCACTTCTTAGAGGTCAGGTTCTGTGCTAAGACCTTTTCCTTTTCATCCTCATCACGGCTCTGTGATATTCAAGCTGTGTGACCCTCATTTTACAGATGAGACAACTTAGTGAGGCCTGATTCCAACACCACATCCTTAACCACCATTTTACTGGCTCTCAAATGCTGGCACAGGGGCCTTAAATCACTGTTGGGTGGGTTCAAAATATATGCCCAGATCCCATTCCTGGGGTTTGACTGGGTAGGTCTGTGGTGGAAACCCAGCCTCTGAAATTCTAGTAAGCTCCACGGAGGATATGCTCCCAATTCTAAGAGCCAGGACATCTCTTTACTGAAATGAGGCTTGGGAGGAGAGGCTTATATTTGGAAGGAAATGGGAAGAACGAGATTTCCAGAACTGCATTCTACTTTCAAGCTTCGAAGTATCCTGCTCCTGTCACCCAGTGCTGGCACTCTGAATGTGTCACTTGAGAGGCGCCCAGTGTTGATGAATCAGTCGGTAATATCCTAATGCTTAGTCCTCTCTGCAAGTCTTAACATGGCACTAGATGCAGAGTCTTCTAGAAGGACTTCAGTGACCCACCCTTGGGTACCAAGAAAGCAGGAGTTATAAAACATTTTGGATCATTTACTCTTTTTCCATGAGTCATAGACAAAACTCATTTGTGCTTGAATTTTTGGAAGAAGTTTACATATAGAGTGTTAAGTTGCGTAACTTTTGAGAGACCAAATAAGCTGGAATTTGAAGGAGGTACAGAAGAGCCATGTCATAAAGATATTCAACTTACACAAATCCAACAACACATGCACTGCTGGACAGAGAAGAGAAGTTACCTTTCCCTGGGTAATCATACCAACCACTCCACTCAGTGAGCGTGCGCACAGGGCTAAACACGAGACAGAAAACAGGAGCCTGCTCTTCCCTCAGCTGGGCTTAGTACCAACTGCCTCGTCAGAAGCTCAACAGAAAAAGGCGCAAAACGAGACGTAAAGACAGAAGCAGTGTGCAAGGCTCTCCCATGGTGCCCACCTAAAATATTCTTAAGGGTGGTTTGATTATAATGAGATGTTCACCCATGTGACCATACATGAACTGTGACCCACTGCATGCAGAGCTGTGCAGCCTGCCCTTGAACGGCACAGTGTTTAGGAGTCGGGCCCCGGGGTCAGAGGCTACCGTTTAGACCCAGACCTTGGATAAGTGACTTATCTTTTTTCTGTGCCTCAGTTACTTCTCTTTAACATGGGAAGAATAACAATACCTCAGAGACTGCTGTGATGTGTAAATGAAGGGATGTGTATGAAGGGCTGAGAAGTGTGTACAAGGTAAGTGCTAGAAAAGTGCATGGGTGTACAGGTAATCTTCAAAGGTCTTGTGACAAGTGCAAGACTCAGTGACGGGCATGGGGCACTGTGCCACAATTACACAGGTACAGATGAGCAATCTAATCAAAAAAGTTTTCATACACCAGGGAGTCCGCGGTCCCAAGTGAGTAGGACAGTAGTTGGAAAGCAAGAGGAGCACGAAACTAAAAGGTGGCTGAACAGACCTTAGGTTTATCTTAGCCTCTATTTCCTTGGACTGGGGTCGCCTCAGGCACACTGCGGAAAATACCCCGTCTCAGAAAAAGTGACTCTAATAAACCCATTAGAATTGATCCAAGTGTGGTAGGAACAAGGGTGTGATCTGAGGAAAATGTTCAGAGACTTCTATTGTCCACCGTGTTCAAGGCCCAGTGGAATTCAGATACACCTACTTGGGGTCTGTGATCCTCAAGATTTCTCTGCAGAGTCGACCGATAAATGTTACGGACTCGTCCACAGGGGTAAACTTTGGTATTGGAATATGAGTAGACTGGTACATACTCTGCCAATCCTGAATCTAGAAACCAAACCAAACCATAAGTATTTAGTACAATTAGCCCTTGAACAACATGAGGGCCAGGGCACTGACCCCCACCACAGTTGAAAATCCACATGCAACTTTTGATTCCCTTAAAACTACTAAAAAAACCCCCCAAAAACCCCAAAACAAAAAACAATAACAAAAAACTTAACTACTAATTAATAGCCTACTGTTTACCAGAAAAGCCTTATCAATAACATAATTAACACATATTTTGTATATGTATTATATACTGATTCGTACAACATAAGCTAGAGAAAAATGTTAAGAAAATCACAAGCAAGAGGAAATATATTTTACAGTACCACACTATATCTATCGGAAAAAATCTGTGTATAAATGGACCCTCGTGTTCAAACCCATGCTATTCAAGGGTCAACTGTACCTCTTTGATAAGATAACCTAGTTATTCTTTTTCCACGTAGTTTTACAAATATAATGTTGCATAAACAGTGACAATAAATGCTCCTTGGTTTTGAAGAGGAAACTTAAAACTGTATTAATAGCTCCCAGAAATGCCACATGTAACATTTATAAAAAAGAAGTATTTGTGACAAGTGAAGTGACTGAGAAGTGAGAAGAGATAACAGGCATTTCTGGCTTTCTGTCTTTAAGTTAACCTATATCGATGTAATAATAAAATTCCAAAATATCATAAGGCTGGTAGATACTTAATCTATTAAGATTCCAAATGAAATCTTGTGAGTTCCCTAATTAAAAACTTACTCCTTGTCAACTACTGACCAAAATCAAACTTCCCTGAAGGTACTCTGAAGGTATTGGTGACCATCTAATGCTTACTGATTCTTAGTAACTATTTAAGTAAACTTTCTTGTTGGCATTTCTGAGGTTTGGAGCATGTATTTAATTTTCTTTTTAAGATTTATGTATTTTAGAGAGACAGCAAGAGAGAGCAAGAGCAGAGGGACAGAGGGAGCGAGAATCTGAAGGAGAGTCCATGCTGAGCGTGGAGCCTGACACGCGGGGCTCGATCTCCCAACCCTGAGATCACAACCTGAGCCGAAACCAAGAGTCAGAGGCTTAACTGCACCACCCAGGTGCCCCCTTGGGGCATGTATTTTAAATGTCAGAACAACAAATGTAGTCAAGAATTTTCAAAATTTAATTAGATACCTTTGTTCTTAAGAAGTTATTACACTCCTGTTCCACATTATAATTTATAATACGAGAAACTTCTTCCTGCCAAATCTTCAGACCATAAATGTTGACATAGTCCTGTATGTACTCAAAAGAGCGATGGAATCCATCCATGGTAGCCCCCAACTCCTTCAGCTTGGGCATCAATTCACTTGACTGTGCAAAAGGGGAAACACAAATCTATTACACTGGAGTAGATGGTCAACCACTATTATCTACATTAGACTTTAAATGAGACGCCTACTGGGAGACAACAATAGTTGAAGACAGCTTTGGAAATAACTCATTTCCTACCTCAACTAGGATAAGTGGCAACTTATGTCAGACATTCAGCAAAGAAGAGGTTTCATCCATTTGGGAAGGAAGCCTCATACAAAAGAATATAAAAAATGAAAGTTGACGATTTCTCTCACGTCATTTGATGAGTATATATGTAACCTTAAAATACTTAAAATAGTTTAAATTGAATTTACTGGGGTGAAAAATACCCTAGATATAAATTTTAGGCCCATTTCTTTTTCCTCCTGAGAAAAATGAGCATATTCTTTAACAGATCAAAGAACATAAAAAATTACAGGCTTTATAGTTCCTGTGTGCCTTAGGGTTAGCATATTCTTCTAACTTTAAGAAGTAACTCTGAATCGCAGACATCAGTTCAATTCTTAAAATTGGGGATCAACAAGTGACAGGAAAGGGCTGGTTTTGGAAGGGATTTTCTTATCGTACAGATTACAATATGGGATTGAAAAGCACATTGGTCACTTGCACTGAACATCATATTTTGGATATGTGTTAGGAGGAAAGGTCTTGTTCCTGATAGTTAGAAATAGTGTGCTCATCCATTCTGCAAGCTGGGCAGAGAGAAAGGACAGACCCATCTGGTCATCTGGTACCTTGGCTCGGGGGTTGAAGATCAATCCCTTATGAAGAGCAAAAGCAACGCGTTTAACTAGCTCCTTCCTTATTCCATCTTCCAGTAACTGTTTTGGATCTACCTGTGTGCAAATTAAAAAGCAATGAATGGCAGTGAGGGAAAGTTCTGTCGTGAAGAAATCCAAAGGAAAGACGGTTTCCAGAATCTGTGGGGGAGCCCTCTCCTACCCCATTTCTCAATGATTGGGACTTTTCTCCTTTCCTGTCCCTCTGATCTTGTGCAGCTTGGACAGAATGATTAAACCTGTAACTCTTTAAGACTCGGCTGACCGCAGTAAAATTCATGATTTTACAACATGACTTCCCAAGATGGTGGGTCTGAAAAGTTTTAAATTGTCTCTCATTTTTTAAATCATTAAAAGTAAAAAGTGTCTTTTCTCCGCACCAGGAGGAAGGATGGAATGTAGGGCCTGCCCTTGAATTCAGTGCATGCCTTTCTTCCCCATGTTACCTCAGGGCATCTCCAATCCTGTGAGCAAACTGAAGCTTGCAAACAGATTTAACAATTCTCTTTTCTTTCAGCATTCTTGGAATGCTGTTTGTAATTAGGGAGATAAAATGGGAAAGCAAATCTGCCATGGAACTCTATAAACTTATTTTACTGGTTCTTTTTTCTGTAATGAGAAAGCATTTGTTATTCCCTAAAAGACTGTCTCCTATCATATCCATAAAACATCAAATAGTTTGAACATAATCCTTTGAATTCCCTGAGACTTGTCTCTTGTACTTTTAATTTGTAAAATGAACCATTATTTTAAAAAGTCATAAAGACAAATGGATGGGTTCCATCTGGGTTTGATTATATTTAAACTTTAAGAACGACAATTGCAATGAAAGTTGCACAAAATACAAAAGCCAGAGAAGCATGTTGAGCTACATCATGACTAAGTAATCAGCAAAATTCAGACTGGAAAAAACAACAGGTCAAAGCCTGTGGGTTCCACTCTGGAAAACAGTATGGAGTGTCCTCAAAAAGTTGAAAACAGAGGTACCATACAACCCAGCAATCGCACTACTGGGTATTTACCCCAAAGATACAAATGTAGGGATCCGAAAGGGTACGTGCACCCCGATGTTTATAGCAGCAATGTTCACAATAGCCAAACTATGGAAAGAGCCAAGATGTCCATCAACAGATGAATGGATAAAGAAGATGTGGTGTATATATATACAATGGAATATTATGCAGCCATCAAAAACCGAAATCTTGCCATTTGCAACAACGTGGATGGAACTAGAGGGTATTATGCTAAGCGAAATAAGTCAGTCAGAGAAAGACATGTATCATATGACCTCACTGATATGAGGAATTCTTAATCTTAGGAAACAAACTGAGGGTTGCTGGAGTGGTGGGGGTTGGGAGGGATGGGGTGGCTGGGTGATAGACACTGGGGAGGGTAGGTGCTATGGTGAGTGCTGTGAACTGTGTAAGAGTGATGAATCACAGACCTGTACCTCTGAAACAAATAATACATTATATGTTAAAAAAAAAAAAAAAGATATTAGGAAGGGAAAAATGAAGGGGGGTGGAATCGGAGGGGGAGACAAACCATGAGAGACTATGGACTCTGAGAAACAAACCGAGGGTTCTAGAGGGGAGGGGGGTGGGGGGATGGGCTAGCCTGGTGATGGGTATTAAAGAGGGCAAGTATTGAATGGAGCACTGGGTGTTATACGCACACAATGAATCATGGAACACTACATCAAAAATTAATGATGTAATGTATGGTGATTAACACAACATAATAAAATAAAATTAAAAAACAGAAAAGGCTGTGGGTTCCTCACCAGATAAAGGTAAGAAAGGAATGGAGGAGAAACCTGAAGATTAAAAAAGACTTAAAAGATACATTTTTTTATTTATATATTTTTTAGAAGATTTATTTATTTTAGAGAGAGCGCACGCATGCGCCAGTGGGGGAGGGGCAGAGGGAGAGAATCCTCAAGCAGACTCCCCGCTGAGCGTGGAGCCTGACACGGGGCTGGGGCTTGATCCCAAAGCCCATGAGATTAGGACCTGAACTGAAATCAAGAGTTGAAGCTTAACAGACTGAGCCACCCAGGCACCCCTAACATTTTTTTAAAATGTAGTGTCCAGAGAGATTTACTTTTGGATAATAAAACTCTAAATGGAGAGACTGAGATTAGATCAGGGCACGTGAGGAGGATCCTGGGGTAGGAGCTGGGAAATGATATTTCTTGACTTGGGTGGTGGTTGTAATAATCTATTAAACTACAGAAGTGTTTCTACAGCTCTCAGTACCTGTGCCCTATTTTACGGTAACAAATTATAACTAGATATCATCAATAAGGAAAAAAAATCAAAGAAGTAAAATGAAGTTTCCGAAGAAATACTCCTTGTAAGAACAGATTTGGTGACAAAGAGTTAAATGTTTTCATGAATTTAAAGGTCTTAAATGGCCCTTCCAATTCTTCCAAGACTTTCACCAATGTATGGCATGCCTGTAGCTTAAAGAAAGCCCCCTTCCCATAGCCCCTTCCTTCACGCTTCTATCCCTTCCTCTGAAGTTAACAACAGTTAATTAACAGTTTTCATATGGATCTTCCAGACCTTTCTCTACTAATTTCTCTACGTATTGTCCTTAATACACATTTAATTTTAAAAATCTAAATGGGACCATAATAGGCGTGCATGTGCGCGCACACACACACACACACACACTACACACACATACACGTTGTTCTGTAACTTGCTTTTTCCACTTAGAGTTTTAGAAATCTTCCAGTGGCAAAAGCTTTTTGAATGGCAGCAGAGCAATCTACACTGGAAATGCACCATGATATATTCAGCCACTCTCTTAGTGATAAATGTCTAGATGATTTCTATTTTTTAAATTTTTATTTATTATTTTTATTTGTTATTATTTTTGAAGATTTTATTTATTTGAGAGATAGAGAACATGAGAGGGGATGGGGCAGAGGAAGAGGGAGACTCCCTGCTGAGGAGAGAGCCTGAGGCGGGGCTCCATCCCAGGATCCTAAGATCATGACCTGAGCCGAAGGCAGACACTCCCCTTTTTTAATTATTCTTTTTTAAGTAGGCTCCATGCCCAGTGTGAAGCCCAACACGGGGCTTGAAATCACCACCCTGAGACCAAGAGTCGGATGCTTAACTGACTGAGGCACCCAGGCGCCCCTCTATTCTTTTTAAAATAATTTTTTTGGCCATCTGTAACAATGCACATTTACACATACATCTCTGTGTGTATCTTACTTGTTTTAAGTCATATGGATTAAAGTCAACTTATACTTTTTTTTTTAAGTAGGCTCCACGTCCAATGTGGGGCTTGAACTCACAACCCTGAGTTCAAGAGTTGCATGCTCGGGCGCCTGGGTGGCTCAGTTGGTTAAGCAACTGCCTTCGGCTCAGGTCATGATCCTGGAGTCCTGGGATCGAGTCCCACATTGGGCTCCCACCTCAGCGGGGAGCCTGCTTCTCCCTCTGACCCTCTCCCCTCTCATGCTGTTTCTCTGTCTCTCTCTCTTTCTCTCAAATAAATAAATAAAAATCTTTAAAAAAAAAAAAAAAAAGAGTTGCATGCTCTATGGACTGCGCCAGCCAGGTGCCCCAACTTATACTCTTTACAAGTGTCTGAAATAGATGCTTAACATTTGAGGGTTAAAGACTAGTGAGGGCCACAGGATCCCTTACAGAAAGCCCTGAGTGGTTAGATTGGCAGAGACAGTCTACTGGGTTGAGTGTGGTCACGATGATATTCCCCCTGTTCTCATCTGAAAGACTGTGGCAAAAGATCTGCATTTTTCTTAATCAGTTGTTCTTTGATAATTATTGCTAATTATTAGGTTTTATTACATCCTTCCTATACTGGTCATTTTTCATATAAGACACTTAATCTGGTCCTAGGATTTATTAACACTTTACAGATTAGTAAGAAGTGATATACCTGGCAAGTCTACTCTCTGCATATCAACTGAATTAAACTGGCACCAGGCCTAAAGTATGTTCAGTGGATTCTATTAATTTTCTAGGGAAACAATGGGGGGTGCCTGGGGGGCTCATTCAGTTAAGCATCTGCCTTGGGCTCAGGTCATGATCCTGGGGTCCTGAGATGGAGCCCAGAGTCAGGCTCCCTGCTCAGTGGGGAGCCTGCTTCTCCCTCTCCCCACCCCCCGCTCATGCTCTCTCTCACACTCTCTCTCTCTCAAATAAATAAAATCTGTACAAAAAATAAAATACCACTATCTTTTTAAAAAAAATTCTAGGGGCACAATAGTATTTCAGCATACTTGCAGAAACCACACACTAAAGTTCCATTCCTATTTAGGTTCATTTCCTATTATTTTCTTGGGTTTTAGTAACACAAGTGTTAATGTGGCAATTCAATAGATACACATTTAAAAAAAAAAATCGGAAACATGTAGATTCTAACTGATATCAGATAAATGAAAAATAAAAGCACCGTGAACCCTGTGCATGGGCATATCACTAGTTATCATAGGATTACAAATGAAAACAGCATTGAGATAACACTTTATACTCTTTGGGAGAGCCAAAATTAGACTGTGGAACGAACAAGTATTGGGAAAAATGTGGGCAGACATTTCATGAAACAGTCGTTTCAGAAGGCAATCTGGTGGTGTTGAGAGAAATTAAGTATAAACACACCTTAAGGCCCAGTGACCCAACTCCTGGGGAGGCAGATTTAGGAGAAATTCTTTCATGGTGTATAGTAGAGACATGTTCAGAGTGGCCTGTAATAATGGGGAGTGCTGGAGTGAAAACAGACAATATGGGTGTCTGTGCCTCGGGGAATGGTTAAGTAGAATGTAAAATTCTATGCAGGAGTAAGAAGTAACCAACTGCCCAACTCATAGCGACATAAATAAATAAATCAAACATATATGCACACATAAAGTAACACCTCATGCTTAAAATGCAGATACTAGCCTCTTTGGGGATAGAAATGGAATATACAGCGTGGGTGCTACTGGGGATGGGAATGGCTGTGGGCGTCCAGATGAGAAAGAAAAGATGAAGAGAGGAGCTTGCATGCATCCGTGATGACAATGGCCAGACAATGACAATGGGGTAGGATTACCGCAGCTCTCTGCACCTGAGATGCAATATAAAAATACTAAAAGGAAAGAAGGGTGGGAGAGAGTGAGCCAGCTGTCTGGCCAAGGGGATCGAACCATTTTGTTTTGTTATTACGAAAATTCAATTAAATGGATTCTTGGTAGATTTAACTAACTCCTGGGTATGGATGAAAAATCAGGATTATAATGCTCTCTCTTCCTCCATCAATAAATGAGTAAAGTGAAGATCAAGAGCTGAATGTGAAACAGCAGGGGACACACGATGACATCATTCTCTGTTCCCCATGGGAGAGCCACCACAGTAATCCAAACAAAGAGTCTATGAGGTCACATGAACCAGCACGAAAGCCGTTACCTTGATGATGCCAACCAAAGTTGTCTTCATCATTAAGATGCCTTCAGTAAAAATGGAAATAGCGTGAGTGAGCTTGGCAACCTTTAACAAAGAAAAAGAAGTTAATTAAGTATTTCTGATAAAAGACCCATCGTTTCTACAGGAAGTGAAAATAATTGGCTGATAGTCCTGGATGAACCAAGACAGCAGCAATGACATGTCCTGGTCAGAAATGAGGCGCCGTGATGGAACCGAGAGACCACTGGTAGCCACGCTGGGAACGGGGTCAGCAGACATGAAATCATTCTTTAAATGCTGACCAATCATTTCCCCTTCTTTGGGCCTCAGTTTCTCATGCATAAAAGGCAGGATTCCATAAGATGGATGGTCCTTTCCACGTAGAAAAGGCTCATCAAGACCCTAACAAGGTAATCTCCCCTTTCCTGCGTTCTACTTTTTTTTCCCCAAGCAACACAAGGAGACATAGATAAGGTAGACCAATGCTATATTTTTGAATGTGCATAAATACATAAATTCAAAGCTTGCAAAATCCAAATTCCTGATGTAATTTTTGGAGTTGTGTCAGAGAGGATGTAAAACTGACCCTGGGATGAAATGTAATGACAGTGGGCTTCCTATTGTCAATTTCCACTTGATTTCACTCTTTCACATCTTTTAAGTTTAGGGGGAAAGAAAAGCAGAGGTATTTGGAAAGAACAACCCCTGAGGCTGCTCGACTACTGAGTGGGCTTTAAAGTCTGGCTGGAGGAAATGGCTAATGGAACCCAGATGACTTTGCTCGACTGTGAAGAGTCTGGGCAATCTAGCCCGAAGCAAAGAAGGGCTGATTCGCCAGGACCCTTCAGGTGAAAAGTGACCAGCTGAACTCCACTTCCTCTGAGGACACTAAGCTGGCGAGGCCTTAAGTAACTCCGGGACCAGGTAACAAATGCAGGTATGGCTGCAGTAACTTGGCACAAATAGGTACACTGAGGGTAGGAAAAAACAAATGACAATAGGTCTGGAGGTCCTAGGGATATGGCAGGCGACACAGACCTGGGATACATCATGGTTTGGGTTTTAAATATCAAAAGGCAGAAGTCAAAGGGACACGCCACCTCGTATCGTGGGCCAAGCTGAGCATAGTCCCTCAGCTTGTCTTTGTCCAGGCGGGTCGGCACCTCAATGATATCGTGGGTCTGAAGCTTTATGATCTTTAGGAGAGAAGTAAACATGCTTTCTGGAATGATCTGCAAAACCTTCAGTGAAAGAGAAAAGCGGAAAAAGAGTTGACCATCTCTTTTGTTTTTCTTAGCTGATAAATGCTAGGATGGCAGGGAGACAGTACCAGTGTGTATAAGGAGCCACCTGGCTACAGGAAGGGATGATAAGGGACTTAACAAGAGCTGTTTGAACATCTGCTCTCAGGCACACAGCTACGTTCTTTCAAACATGAACTGCTCGCAAGATACAAAGCTAATCCTCATACACAGGGAGCAAGAAGATGTATCTTTTCCACATTACAAACGCTTCAAAGACTGAGGATCAGAGGTGTTAGTAACATGGTTACAGAGCACTCAGTATGTGACACAGGTAAATTTTAAACCCAGGTCTGCTGGGCTCCACGCTGTACCGTAAGTTACTGAAACAGGATCAAAATTCTTCTGAAAACTCTAAGTTCTAACTAGGATATATATGCTGGATCTAGATCTGGCTCTTTTACCAGCTAGCTCTGGGACTTTGTGGAAGCCAATATAATCTCTCTTTCAGTTTCTGTGCCTACAAAGTGGGGGTTAATACCACCAGCACTGAAAAAAAAAAAAACAGATGTAAAAGTTCTTTGGAAGTAAAACACATCTGTGTATCCACAGTACCAGTAAGAGTAAGTTTATATTCAGATATTGCAAATTTCTGGAATCAAGTTAAGAATAAGGGAAGAGAACACAGGTATACTTTTTATAGGGCCCCAAGCATCCTTTTTGTCTTCAAATAGAAGTTAGTTTGCCAATAAAATAAATATCACCTTGATGCATTTCTTACCTTTCTCACATAGGACACCAATTCACCAGAATAATACTGAGACACACTGAGAAGATCAGGACTATTTGCTTGATTAATTCGAAGAAGGGGAAGATCAAGGGCAGAGGCAAGCTGAAAGAAAAGTAGGTATTATCTGTTTCTCCATCTCAAAAAGTCCTAGAAATCTCTCTTTCTAGGAAGAGTCTTGGGTCCTACCCAGGAGAAAGCAACAACCACTGAACTTCATCAAAGTTCATTAATAGTTTCTGACAATGATACAGTTTTTTAAGAATAGTCATCTGCTATGGCAGTGGTTCTCAAACTGCAGTCCCTGGACCAGCAGCATCAGCATCAGCTGGGAACTAGTTAAAGATGCTGGCTCTTGAGCCCCACCCCAGATTTACTTAATCAGAAACTCTGGGGGCAAGGTCCAGCCATCTGTGTTGTGACAGGCCTTCTAGGTGATTCTGAGGCCCCTCAAGTCTGAGAGCTACTGCGCTAGAGGAGACAGCTACTCTTGGATGGAAATCAGACACCGTGACGGATGGATCACTGTACTGAATCCAGTCGAAGACGTCACAGCATGTATGAAGTGCCATTATTTTATGTACCACTCAGAAAGAAAGAAAATGCTGACGAGTGAACTTTGATATGCTGCCAATGATAAAACCCATCCCCAATTACAGAGATGTTTAAATAGGAAAGAAAGTGCGCCTATGAATTGAAACAGAAGGTGACTCTGTCAGAAGGCAGTGAGTCAATTATTTGCTCATTTATCTCGATCTGAAGTTACCTTGAGAGCAAGGGCCCTATTTGTATTGTTAACTGCTATTCCCGTATCTTTAGAGGGGATCCTAGTTTGTACCAGAGGCTCAATAAGAATTTTTTAAATGAGTAAGGGAAAGGAATTAATTCACATCTAGAGAAAAAAGGACCCACATTTTTAGTATATTGGTAGTACTTAAAAAATGTATTTTTTAACTTAAAAACTATTTTCTGTAAGACATCCAACTTATGTTAATTGAAACTTCAAATATGCATGGCATCTTTTGAAACTGTGCTCTCGTGGGAAAACTGCTAACAATTTTCAGTCTATAAAAAGACTTAAATTACCTAACTTTCTAAAAGAATGAAATCTTGGACTGATTTCATGCATGAGGTAGTAACGAAGACCAGTTCCTCCCTAGTGACTGAGAATGTGATCTAACTGTTCTTTGCTTACCTTCAGGAATGTAGCTCTGAGTTTAGTAACCATGGATGGGTTTACCCTTATGCTCTCTTGCATGATGGATGTGAATCTGTAAAGAGAGATCAGTGGTTAAGGAGACACCCATGGTGGCCTTCATATAGGGGAAATGTTAGGCTGACCACATTACCTGTCAATTAATTGCCAAGCAAAAGAAAGGTCCCCAACGATATGCATTGTAATCAGGACCTCCTCTTTAATGTTAATGGTTCGGATCATTTGGTGAAGAAACTTGCGAGTATCAGCAAGAAACTGACAGACTTGCAGATTTGATTCCAACTGATGAAATTCTTGAACCTGTGTCACATAAATACATTTAATTAGAAAATTCCAAATGGCGGGCGCCTGGGTGGCTCAGTTGGTTAAGCGACTGCCTTCAGCTCAGGTCATGATCCTGGAGTCCCTGGATCGAGTCCCACATCGGGCTCCCTGCTCGGCGGGGAGTCTACTTCTCCCTCTGACTCTCCCTACTCTCATGTGATCTCTCTCATTCTCTCTCTCTCAAATAAATAAATAAAATCTTAAAAAAAAAAAAAAAAGAAAAAAGAAAATTCCAAATGGCTTCTGTGGTGTTCATTTTTCCCTGAAAACACTTTCAGAAAGGCACGCTACTTACTAAGAATTTCTTGGCAAAATTTCTATTTCAAATAATAATTTTAGAAACGTATAAGCCAAGTCATAATGTAATGCACAGGTTCCTAGGATTAGAAAATGTTCTATTCTTTTTACTGTGTATGTATATGACAGAATGAGTGGATACTTCCATCTTCTATTTTAGCATCAATAAACACATATTAGAAAATCCTCCTGGAAGCAATCTCATTCTTGATCTCCTAAAGCACTTTTCTTTTGACTGCTGAGATTCAGTGACCCCTTACACTTGGCTTTCTGTGATATGTGCATCTGCCTCACCTCTTTGACGATGTTTTAATCACTTTTGTATCTCCCTAGCTGCTCAATAAATATTTTAATGAATCAAAAAAAAAATCCTCTTAATTCTGAAGATTTGCAGGTTTGCTAAAAAACAGAGTAGAAGTCACATCACAACCAGGGTGCTGGCATTTCGACATTATTAAGTTCTTTTTTTGGACTCCATAAAACAAAATAATGATTCCCCAGTGTCCGAAAGTTGTTTATAATTCAAGGTGCCTGGGCCATTGCCGAAATAAATAGCACAAATGATAAAAAGCCTCTGACATTTACAGAGTTGTTTATAGTTGTACTGCAGACTAACAGATCCAGGAAACGAGCAAAACAGGGACAGTACAAGTTGGGAATTTCTGGCTAGGGAAACTGACGCACTAACAATGGAGAACTGTTTTGTGTTGCCATTAACAATAACCAACAAATCTCTCTCAAAAAAAAAAGGAGCCTATAAATGCCAAATAAAGTATCACTTCTCTCTCTAAAGATATATACTTATACCAGTTGAACAGGGTTCCAAGTAAGTATGGATGATGTTTTAAATAGTTGACGGTTATTGTTCTCATCGAGGCTTTTATTTTTAATTTTAAACGCAGTTATAAGCGTACAATTAAAATTTCAAGAGTGGGAAAATATAATAATCCTTTTTTGAATTTGAGTAGATAATATTTGAGTAGATAAAAAACGAACTATTTCTTTTTTTCCGGAAAAGAAAACATCACTTATAAGCATGTGATCATTATATAGCTATGGTTATGGTTGTGTATCCCTTTGTAGTTTTTCCCCCCAAACTCTTCCCTGATCTAGAAATGGTGCCTACAGTGTGGTGTTGTTTTAGCTTTTGCTGCCTTAACCACAATTTCCCTGATGTTTCTATATTGTCTTCATCATTATTTTTCCAAGACTACATGTTTCTGCAAGTGGAAATGTCATCATTTTTGTTGGCATTCTCTTCATGCTGATCACTTCATTATTTTCCCAATTTTAGGACACTGGATATAATATTACAGGGAGCAGAGTATGCTTTTTGTTGCTTCTGATGAAATATTCTCTCAGAAATATTTCCAGGACCAGATTGCTGGGTGGCTCGGAAACTATGATTCATGATCCAAGCACCGCCATTTAAGAAGGGTTTTCTTACCTCCTCCAAAGCTTGTATGAGCTGCACCGTTTTCCTGCCTGCAGCAGTGGAATCATCATGATTTAAAGACAGGATTTGTTTTGAGATCTCTCTGAACCAAGCCTGCAGGTTTTCTATGAACACAGAAACAAGGAGAGACTGCTGAGACCCCATGATTCGCATAGCTGTGGCTTTTAATCTATTCAGGAACCCTTTACAAATCTAGGTCTTGTTCACAGAGCTCTCGCTGTGTACCTGACATCGCCCTCGGAGATTCTCCACACAATAACCACCAAAATGCCTCGGGGCATATGACCTGGAACAAGAGAGGGAACTTTCTACATCAATGGCTCAGCCTAACACCTGGCAGGTGAACACAAGTGTGCAACGGTGGGCAGAGGAGCAGGGAGGAACCAGGAAGGAAACGAAAGATGGGATGCAGAGTTCCTGGGGAGGGTTTTCTGCAAAAGCGAGGATGGGTAGAGAGAGAGGCACAGGGATGGTTTGTCCCTAGGTGAGAGGACAGACATGGGCAGCAGCTTTGGGACAAAAAGGACAATGGCACGTCTTGGAGGGCAATGAGAGGCAACACGTCAGGAGTGTGAGAGACGATCTGAACAGCTGGGGGGGGTGCCGTTCGCATTCACAAACCAATTTCACACCGCAGAGTAAGGGAAGGGCACCAACATGCTCTGGGGACCCTCAGTATGGCAGGCAAAGCTCGAAGCTTGTCTCATTGAATCTTCACAATTTACGGAGGTAGGAATTAGAAGGCATTTCTCAGATCAGGCAGCTGATGCCCAGGGACGTTACGGATCCCAGGCAGGGTCACACGGTTATTAAATGGCAGAGCCAGGATTTTCTCACTGGTCTGGCCAGATTCAAAGGCTTTGCTCTTTTTAACTCACCAAGCTGGTTCCCTAAAGTTTTTGTTGTTATTGTTGTTGTTTTATCAATGGGATGATTTCACTTTAATAAAAGCACTTAAAGGCTTATAATCCTAAATTATTTCAAGAACTGGTATGATGGACACTAGTTGTAATTTTAAAGATTTTTTTTTTTTTTTTTTGGTAAGACTGAGGGACAGCTCTGAAGTAGCAGAAAGAGCACAGGGTTCAGGTCTGAGGTGCCAAGCTCGATCCAGGCTCTGAACCTTTGTTACCTTTAGCGAGTGACTACCTTTTACAGCTTGATTTCTTTACATGTAAAACAAGAATACAGATGTTTATTCACAGCATCTCAGACAAGAAACATATGTGGAAGTTCTTCCTAAGCTGAAATGTGCTACATAGCCAGATAAAGTAGAAGATCTTGTTCTGAATGACCTTTGAAAGGATGTTGGGATTTATAAGAACCTAAAGGTGATTAGAACAAAGATGAATGTGCCTAATTCTCAAAAACTAATCTGGTTAGATTGTTACAGGTGGTTCCTTATTTTCTAGACACAATGTAGTGACCTGCAAAACATGTTGCCAATTTATATCACATGATTAAAAACACAGCCAACTTTTCCCACTAGGAAAAATAAAGTAACTTGGAAATACATTTTAGGCCAACCACTCAGCATCAAATAAATCAACAAAAGCCAAATACAGTAATCACAAGATCATATTGATTAAAAATAGTGGTTTTTTTTTTAAAAAGCTATACCATTAAGCTTTTTTTTAAACAAAAAGCTATACTATTCTACTGTATAATTAACTTTATCAGAAATGAATCTCATAGTTAAACATTAAGCATTAAAAAGATAGTCTGTCGTCTTAAAATTCAGAATGGTAATTCGGGGGCATTTTGAAAGGCTTCTATCTATATAAAAATGTTAAGTGATACCATAATTTTCCTACAGACAAAATTTCCTAGAAGAAGCGGAATTAATACCATTAAAGTAAGCCTTGAGCAATGTTTCAAAAAATCTGCAGGTCCCCTCTTCTGCCACTAGATGGCAGGCGCACTGGGGGGAAAGCAGCAAACGTGATTAGAAGCCGAGAATCTTGCATACCATCTATGTTAGTAGTTAGTAATATTCTTGAGGGAAGTGTCCTGAGATCAGGACAGTTAGGTCCTTTTCTCCCTCCCCCCAAATGCACATAAGCTGACACACCAGTGGTGCATACTATGGTGAAGGTGGGGGATGAATTATGACCCTATGGACTATGCAGCAGAGTATAACAACCCCTCTAGCCCAATCTCATACTTCCAAAGTAAGAAACCTCAAGTCCAGAGAGGCTATGAGGATTGCCCCAGGGAGCACAAAGCTAGAGGCAGCTAAAACTAAGCTTCAGATCTTCATTAGCAACCTCCTAGCATACAATGACGACAACGTAAGGACTTTTTACTCTGTTGCTTTCCAGTCATTTGTGTGTACATTTCAAACACACCAGTATTTCCTCTTCAGCAATTACCATTTTTCTCCACTCGGGTTAGGGGTTTCACTCCTGAAAAGACATCAGCAAGCTCTGTCATCCGCTCTGAACCCTCCTTTTTGTAATGCTCCCATTTGGCTTGCTTTTCTGAAAGCATTTGCTTGAACATCTGTTGAAAGAGACAGAAAAGAATTACTTAAGAGGAAGTCCAGATTAGGCAGTTTACCAAGAAAGCCTGAGCAAAACCCAATTTATTATAAAAATATATGCCTAAAAGTAACATTACCCTGACGTCATCTCTTAAGCCGTCCTACTTTGTACAAATTGAGGGGCAAAGCTGGATCACTAAGACAGTGGTTCTCAGGCATCTTATCATGCACATAAGCCTCACCTGGATGGCTTTATACTTCTCAGAGTCCCAAGCCCCACCCTTGAAGATTCTGGTTCGGAAGGTCTTGGGTGGACCCAAGAATCAGCATTTTTAATATGACATGAAATTTGGTGGCCACTGCTCTAAGGTCCTTTCTAAGTAACAATTTCTGGGGTCATACCTATTCTAAGGTCAGGGAAGGCTGAGGATTATCTAGCCTGATGAATGGAGAATGAACTAAATTACCCACAAAAGTTCTTTCTTTTTCATCACACAGTAGGTCTGTTTATGAACTCACTTTTCATAAAATTAAAATCCTATAAAGGGTTGGGCAGAGGAGGAAATGGTGTATCTCAAGGTTTTGTTTTGTTTTTCCTTGAAACAAACTTTAGAAACATATTTCAGGTATGTCACAAACGTATAGGGATTTATTTCATTGGGCTCCTAAGGGGTAAATATGAGAGTATATGGATTTTTCTTTTAAGAAATTCTTCATTCCTCAGCATCAAAATGAATTTTAAAAGATGAAGACTTCATTGCAGACAAAAGGATCAAGACCGGTGGAATTTTGTGGGGCCAGAGGAAAAGGTATCTTAGTGATCAGGCGGGATGATTAAGCAATGAAAAGTAATAGGATGGGGCGCCTGGGTGGCTCAGTCGGTTAAGCGACTGCCTTCGGCTCAGGTCATGATCCTGGAGTCCCGGGATCGAGTCCCGCATCGGGCTCCCTGCTCGGCGGGGAGCCTGCTTCTCCCTCTGACCCTCCCCCCTCTCATGTGCTCTCTGTCTCTCTCATTCTCTCTGTCTCAGATAAATAAATAAAATCTTTAAAAAAAAAAAAAGAAAAGTAATAGGATGAGGAACAGTCAGAATTATTTATAGTCTGCCCTATCTTCTTGAATGCCTGGGATCAATCAGTGCCAGGTGACAAAGCAGCAGGGACAAAAATAACATTGGGAGGCCTTCATCACAGATCGAATGGCTTGAAGCCCTTCAAACACTCATTTACAGGTTGAACTCACAGGTTTCATATCTTGTTAAGATGGAATTTGGAAGAGGGGATGGTCCTTCAATTAGGAGATGCACCTTCATATAAAGATTACAAGAAACACAGGTCCAATTAGTGTGTTTATAGGAGAATCAGAAGGTGATTCTAGAAAAAGGGTTGGGGTGCGAGGTCAGTTAACAAACCGAGCTGAAATGTATTATTGTTTTGCTTGATTTGAACTGGGTAGTTGGTTTCTTTTCTTTCTACCAGATCTTTCTCTTTTGAAGATCTTTAACGATTGGTCTTCTTTTCCCTCTACCGGAACAGACTGAAGGAAGCTGCCCTTTCTATTCCAACAGATTCCAGAAAAAGATTAATGATTAGAAATGCAGGCTTGGCTAGGCAGATGACCCAGACCTGTCCTGATTTCCATGCAACAACACTGAGCTACAGAACTCTTGGGGAACTGGCGCTCGGTTCAGGATCCTAACTGGACTGAGTGCATTGATTCTTCGGGGGCGACTCTCACTTGCCTCTGAAGTTTGCTTTGATCAAAAAATAAGATGCCTGGTTTCCTGCTCTTGGATCTTTCTTGGTTTCTCATGTTGGCTTAATCTGCCTCTCTTCCCCACTGTACTGAGAGCTCCTTGATGGCAGGGACATGCCTTGTTCATTTTTGAATTCCTAGCACCTAGCTGGGAACAGAGCAGGTATTTAATAATGATTTGCTATTCAGAGGGAAAACATTAACATTATTAAAGAGATCAAAAAGGGGTAGCGTTTCTCTGCTCTTACAAAGTGATACCCAGACAAGGCACTGAAAACACTCAGCACGTGCATTAGCATGCATTAGCATGATGTTAATAAGCAGCATGTACTTTTCCTGAGCTACTTAATGGGGGAACACAGTGTCCTCCCATACCTAGAAAAAAAGAAACATCTAGCATACCACTAATTGGACTGAGGCAAGGTGAAGACCAGTTCTGAATGGGCATTAATATCCATGGCTAGTTCCTGGGCCCACCTGCTCCCAAACCCCAAAGTTACAGGTTCCAGAACATAGGCATTCCTGGGTATCTGCCATTTTTATTACGCCCACAGAGGCTTTTTTAGCCCTAAGACTGACCAACCTCAAAATTTCCTTTGGGGAACTCAAAATCCTTAAAATCCTTAAGTCAACCTTGTTGAATTGCAAATCCTTCACCCTACTTAAAAGCCCTTTCTAGCACTGGGTGTTATATGCAAACAACGAATCACGGAACACTACATCAAAAACTAATGATGTAATGTATGGTGATTAACAGAACATTAAAAAAAAAAAAAGCCCTTTCTAACAGGTTCTCATGGCTTTTCAGATGAAGACTGAAATCCTACAAGGCCAGGCCTGGGTTGGCTCCTGCCCACTCTTCAACCTCATATCATACCACTTTTTCTTGTTCTCTCCCCTCTAGCCAACCGGTCTTTCTGGTCCTTGAACTGGTCATGCTGTTCCCTACCCGAGAGGACTTGGGCATGTTCTGCCCTCTCTCTGGCATGGTCTCCAGAATGGTCCCAACCTTTGTCTTAGCTAACTCTGACAGGTTCCTCCTTCGGGTCCCTTCAGAAGCTCTTGCTTCTCTTCTCAGGGAAGCTGGGGATAGCATCTTTGATTTTAGGTCCTCAGAGAACTATGTTCCTTTCCTTTAGAGCACGTCTCTCAGTTTGTATTTACATTTTTTTTCTTTTTTTTAAAGATTTTATTTATTTATTTGACAGAGAGACACAGCGAGAGAGGGAACACCAACAGGGGGAGTAGGAGAGGGAGAAGCAGGCTTCCCGCTGAGCAGGGAGCCCGATGTGGGGGCTCGATCCCAGAACCCGGGATCATGACCTGAGCCGGAGGCAGATGCTTAACGACTGAGCCACCCAGGCGCCCCTGTATTTACATTTTCATTAGTGCGGTTCTCTGATTACTGTTCATATTCCTCACTAGACTGCCACCTCCACAGTCTTGTACAATTTCCCCTGCCACTGTCTCCTCCCTGGCAGTTGGCACTAAATGCCTGTTAAATGTTTAATCCTGTCCTTTTAGTGTAAGAACTATCTCAGACAGCTAGACTCCGCAGCCTGAGTCAGAGATACAGTTACGGAACCCTAATCCTTTAAAAGTACTTTTAAGCATAAAAACACTAAGATGTTGATGATTATTTATTCAAGGGTTTTACCTCTTTGAGTATAAACTCAAACTGTGCAGTATCCAACAGCAACTGAAAGAGGATCTTGGGATTGTACCTAGAGTCTGTTAGAATCTGGTCCTTGATCTGACGAAGACGTTTGTTGTTTGGGTCACAGGCTAGAAACGGGAAGAAGAGAGTTCCCAATTTATTAAATGTGTAGAAAACATGAAATAGAAGAGGAATTCTTAAAAAACTTTCCTTCATTTTAAGCATTTAAAAATAAGCAAAATGTATACCAACAAGCATGGAAAAATACAGTATATGTATACCATGAAATAAGTACAACTGAACTTTTAAATACGACAGTTGGATCTGGCAAGGAATGTCATCCATGATATACTGTAGAATGAGCAAAAGCAAGTGGCAGAACAGTGTTCCAAATACTGAAGGCATTCTGGGACTGGTTCATTACCGACTGTCCCATATGGATGGGTGGAGCCTTCTGACACCATTCGGCCTCCTTACTTCCTGTCTGTTTGGAGTTGCTTTCGGTTTAGGCATTGCTCTCTGCCATTCAGGGTGGACACTCTCAGTTTCTGAGACTGCTCACCTCAGAGAGGCCTGTTTGCAAGGTTGGCACATCTGGGGACTCGGATTTTGGGAGACGCTACCATTTCAAGAATTAATAAGAGAGGACCACTATGCCTTAACTGTTCGTACCATGTGGTTTATGATGAACACCTGCTTTCCTTCTAGGAGTCTGGAACTTTGGTACATGCCAGGCAGAGGCTGCCTGTGGTCAGCCCCAAGGAGTTTCCAAGGAGCTTCCCTGATTGGCATCACTTCACACATGCTGTTGCAATGCATTGCCGGGGGGATTAAACACATCCTATGTGACTCCATCAGGAGAGGACCCCTAGAAGCTTGTGCCTGGTTCCCTCCAGACTTCATCCCATGCACCTTTTCCCTTTGCTGATTTTGCTTTCTATCCTTTTGCTGCAATAAATCATAGCCACAAGTACTAATATACGCTGTGTCTTCCTAGGAAGTGATCACAACTAGGGTGGTCTTGGCGGTCCCTGACACCACGGGCAAGCAGGGTTACCCACACAAGGATGTGGCACCTCCAAACAGGAAGAACCAGACCTGGGAGCGTTCTGTTCCTTATAAAGGCTGGAGGGCATGGCAGGCACTCAAAGCTTCCTGAACTCTCTACTACCAAGGCCCAGAGAGATTCCAGCAACTAGGCCAAGGTGACAAAAGTAGGCAGGGATGGACCCAGGGGCAAAAACACCTAATATTCTGATTCCCTAGCTCAGCCTCTCTGCTCCTAAGAGAAGCTATTTCAAATAAACAGTATGTTAAAGAAAGGTATATAGAACTTAAAAAATTACTGATATTTGCTGGGGCCAATTATTTATTTAAGAAAAAGTAAGAAAATAGGTCAAGGCTACCTGGACTATAAATAGTCAAAACAAAAAATTTAAGGCAACAAACACTGTCAAAAAGTTCACATCTGATAAGGTTCAAGGTCCCTGGTTGTTGCTCTGGTGTCACACGGCTTTCTTGCTTTCTGAGCCCCTCAGTGGTATCCCAGGATGCCCAGCATATATAGAAGGACCGTGTGATATATGTCAGGGGTGTTTTTTGGTGTTTCAGTTCTGGTGAAGCCTGCAGATGGCCATTTTATACATTGATTTCTAAGCTGTTCCATCAGGAGGAGGCTCATGACAACCTGGAGAAGGGCTCAGTTTTCATGGGAAACTGTAGAGCGGATTTATTATGCATTCATCACAACTATCTAGGAAGAGCTATATTGGAACTGGTAACACTGATGACACAGAAGACAATTTTTTCAGCTTCGTATCTGCCTAACAAACAAAATCAAACAGATCAAACTTATGAAGAGTTCCACTTGTTTTGTATTAATTCTGATTGAACAAGAAAGCTTCTGAAACTAATTTGCTTTCGTTTTTGGATAGGGAACATCACCCTACATTAATGATTACTTCCAGCGTCCTCAGGGCCGGATGCCATCTGTGACTTCTGACCCTGCAAGAATGCAGACTCAGAGAACTGAGGCAACAGATCTCAGAAGCATGGTAGCCTCAGGTTGGACTTCGGAAGCTGGGCAGCCCTGCCTGGGGAAGGCTGGCTCTGAGCATGTTTCTTCAAAAGCTGCAAGACACCGGGGACGCATCCAAAGCCTGGGTGAGATGCCTCCAACAGATCAATAGGACGGAATATAAAGAATACGCATTCCATCCTGCCGATCATGACTGAGACACCATAAAAGCTAAATAAGCAGTTACTTTTCCCACACATGACTCATAGTCAGATAGGTAAATCATTTGTTTCTGGTAAATGATGACCTTGTGCAATCAGGTCAGACAATTGCCAGGCACAAAAATGGAAAACAGATGTGGCTGAAGATAAATGCACAGAACGCTGTCTGTTGTTCCTGCAAGGGTGCAAATCCAGGACACGACTCCTGGCTCCCAGAGCGTAGGCACAGGGTCAGGCACGGTCGTGGGAAGGAGGATGATGAGGCTGAGTCACGGGAAACTCACCGCTGGTTTTATGATAGGATAAAGCGAGGGTCTGAGTTGTTTACATGCTTGAGCATGTTAAGACTTTGGTAAAGAAGATTCAATACTGAGTCAGTAGAGCAAAATCCTCAAATTAGAACTGGAGTTTATGTAAAAAAAAGAAACATGACTACCTAAAACCAGATCCAGTTTAAACTTCAGCCATGGTATTCGTGCTATGAACAAACTGTAAATTGGAGAGGGATGTAGGCAAAAAAGCAAAATGAAAAAAAAACCAAACTGGGAAGCAGCACTTTTGAGAAAGATTTCGTAGCTAGAGATTTCTAGTGGGAAAAGAGAAGGCTGAGAAGAAAGTCCATATATTTTCAGAGCTACAGAGGATTAAGAAGTCCACCTGCTGTCTGCACTGCTGACCACTCACAGGACGTGGAACCAAATGGGAGCTAGAGGGAAGAACATCTTGCCTGGAAGAGTCGGGCTACAGGCTACTGTGTTACCATGGGAGGCTGCAGAATACTCTGGAGTGGGCAGTATTTCTAGAGGCACAGCCTCATCCGAAAGAACAACTGTTGAAAGCAGTGCCAGTCTCAGGGTGGCTCTCAAGCAAAGTTTGGGGGCAAAAAAACAAAAAGCACGAGGCTGGCCAGGCTGCTGAATGACACACCTGTGAGCGGGAAGTGCATGCGCTCCAGATGAGTGAAATCGTTAGTTCATTAACGTCGATCCAGCCTTTACTAAGTACAAGGAATTGTGTCAGCTCTGAACTGACTCGGGTTAGTCCAACCTATTTATTTTTCTATTAAACCAGGTGTTTTTTGTTTTAAGTCACAGGCTCACGGACCCTGTGGAGTCATTTCCTACAATCTGTAAAGCAACTGAACTTGATGGCCCACAGCGTCTCCAAGACTGTGGACCAGAAAAGGTGACACCCAACCTACCTTTATTTTCTTTCCCCCAATCTACCTTTATTAGGCACT
The DNA here is from genome assembly GCF_029215605.1 of Mirounga angustirostris. Classification (NCBI taxonomy): domain Eukaryota; kingdom Metazoa; phylum Chordata; class Mammalia; order Carnivora; family Phocidae; genus Mirounga; species Mirounga angustirostris. The sequence continues at coordinate 15,675,447 of NW_026991712.1, read as the reverse complement.
CTCGTTTAGCCTGTTCATCAACTCTGTGGGTCCATGTTTTTCTGTACTTCCAAAATCATACCTTCTTCTCTATCATTTCTCCAGCCTAGAATTTTACTTCAAAATCCTAGGGGGCCCAGTCCACTCCTGTGTCCTGTGTGGAGCCTTCCCCAACCACCTTCACCCCTCTACACCAACCAGTAAAATTTCTCTCCTGCTCTGGACTCAAATCCCACATCCTGCCAGATGCATTTTGCACATCTGGCTCTTATTTACTGGACTGGCTCTCGTATTAGTTTCCTGCTGTAACCAATCACCACAAACTTAATGGCTTAAGAAGACACAAATGTATTCTCTTACAGTTCCAGAGATGAGAAATCTGAAATGGGTCTCACTGGGGTAAAATCAAGGAGTCAGTAGATCTGTGCTCCTTCTGGAGGCTCTGGGGTAAATCCTGTTTTCTTATCTTTTTCAGCATCTAGAGGCGACCTGTATTCCTTGGCTTGTGGCCCCTTTCCATCTTTAAAACCAGCAATGGCCTGTTGACCCTTTTTCATGATGCCACCTCTCTGGTTCTGACTCTTCTGCTTCACTCTTGCCGATTCAAGGACCCTTGTGATTACCCTGGACCCACTGGGATAATCCCAGATAATCTAACCTGACAAAGGGACTATTCAGGTGGGCAGCTGACTTGTCTAAGTAGACACAAAAATGACTAACTTAAAAAGCAATTTGATTCTCGGGGTGCCTGGGTGGCTTAGTTGGGTGAGTGTCCAACTCCTGGTTTCAGTTCAGGTCATGCTCTCATGGGTCTTGAGGTCATGCTCTCATGGGCCTTGAGATCAAGCCCGTGTCAGGCTCTGTGCTGAGTGGGGAGTCTGCTAGAGAGTCTCTCCCTCTTCTTCTCCTTCTCCCCTTCCCCCGCTTATGCACACGCATGCTCTCTCCCCGTCTCTCTAAAATAAACCAATCAATCTAAAAAAAAAAAAAGGCAGCAACTTGATTCTCTTCCAAAGGCTAAACAATTTTTGCATCATGGAGCATATCTTAATCCTGCAAGCCTTTATATGGAGCCATGCAGATGGCACGCCTTCACATTACCTGAGTCGGCTGTGTGAAGCATCAGCCATCGGATGGCAACGTTGCAGTCTCTCAGGCAGTTCAGAAGCCTTGGGATATTGTCCAGAACCATCTCCTCCCTTAAATAACCTTCCTTCAGAAACTGTTGTACTTGAGCATGCACTTTTTCACTGACAGTAGCGTATCTGCTTGACTTTTAAAAGAAAAAACAACTGAATTTACATTTTCAAAAAGAGACAATGATGTTCCTTGAAAACAAATCCCCATACAGATGAACCCCTGGACAAATGATAACATTTCTATAGGAGATGAGTAACATATGGACCACAGTTGGTAAGGCTCAAAGGCTAGTGGCTTATTGGACATTTGTGAAAAGGACGTTGGACTCAGAACCAAGAGAATCCTAAATCCTACCTCCAGCTATGATTAGATTAGATAGTGTGACTTTGGATTTAACCTCTCCCTCCTGGTTTCTGCAAATGTCACCCAGAGAATCGGGAACAAGTGGTTCCGAGGGCCCCTTCTGTTCTTAACTTGGATGGAAGAGAAACATAAAAGCAGAAGTTCAACTGCCTATTCTTCCCATAATTATTGGCAAAGCAGGCAGAGCAGAAATACCCAGGAGAAGAGACTTCTACAGGCAGATGAAAGCACAACAAAAATATGCCTCAGTAGATCAAAAGTGAATTTTCAAACCAGCCTTTTGGAAATTTGGTCATTCTGCTTTCCCCGGAGCAAGAGTTACATGTTAAACATCATTAGCCAGTCAGGTTAGTTTAAAACTATCACCAGGTGCTTCATCAGAGGACTCTGAAGATCTTCTTAAAATGGCACCAAGGAGAAAATGCAATTTTGGAAAAGTAATTTTAGTAATGAAACATTAATGCTCTGATACCAGTAAGTATTGGAAGCGCCGCTTTCTCTAATGTGTGTTTTGGAGACATACCAACATTGAAATTATTTTGTGCATTATTGATGGAATTCAATTTTCTTTAATAAAACATGCTGAAGTTCTTTGAGTCAATATTGTTCTATCTGCGCTGAAAACTCAAAAACTCAGACAACCGAGCTGAGGAAGGTAACTGTTTAGAAACGTCAAGGATACTGCCCAACAGAGATTTTTACTGCTCTATTTACTTAGGAATTTCCTTCTGCCTTGTGTTTTTTAATTTTTAATTTATTTTTTATTTAAAATTAACATATAATGTATTATTAGTTTCAGAGGTAGAGGTCAATGATTCATCAGTCTTATATAACATCCAGTGCTCATTACATCACATGCCCTCCTTAATGTCCATCACCCAGTTACAGGTGAATGGATAAGGAAGATGTGGTACATATATATACAATGGACTACCACTCAACCATCAAAAACATGAAATCTTCCCATTTGCAATGAGGTGTATGGAACTAGAGGGTATTATACTAAGTGAAATAAGTCAATCAGAGAAAGACAATTATAATTTCACTCATGTGGAAATTAAGGAACAAAACGGGATCATAGGGGAAGGGAGGGAAAAATAAAATGAGATGAAATCTGAGAGGGAGATAAATCGTAAGAGAATCATAGAAAACAAACAGGATAACTGCCTTGTGTTCTTATCAAAGAGAGAGAATGTAACCATTTAAACTTTAAGGAGATGAAATGTCTCCAGTTTTGTTGCTTCTTTCACACATCAGAGAGGACAAATTTAAATTACAGTGACAGGACGTATTGTGTACATTCAGTTACCATCCTCAATATTCATCCTACTAATGAAAGTTAAAATTCCAGCTACCAGTCAAAGCCATTCTGTCCACAAGGACACAGACTTCAACAAGAATAAGTGAAGTCAGTTAGGGTCACGTGACATACTGATTCATCTTAGGATGTCGAATCTTAGGACCCAAGTCTCCCACTTACATATACCATGCAAGTTAAAAATCTGTAATTACCTACCTTATTAGGATGCGCAAATTTGCCTTTCGTTAATCACCGCACTTAAAATGTCTATGTGGTCATTTTCCAAATTCCTTGGGAACTCTCCTCATTCCCTAACCCCCTTAAGCAGGCTTGCAGCTGTTATGAGAATCCTTCTGCATTGGCCAGCACCTACCTGTTCTCTGACGTTTGCAAGGTCCAGGGTATTGTTTAAAGCAGTTTTTGCAGCTTTATACGGTTCCCAAGCATCTGCTAGATTAACCGTGATCCCCATGTAAATACTAATGACCTGCAAGAGGACACATTCATCCAGCATGTTCAATACGTACTCACTTGGAGGCAAAGTTACAGAAGACACTGCCCACTCCTTCTAGTTCAAACTCCATTGCAATGAAAAACCAACGATTTGCCAAAATACAGAGGTAAGTGTTCTATTTTAGGGGCATTTTGGAACAAGGGCGGTAAGAGCTATTCATGGGAAAATGACTAAATCAGGGTTGACAGAAAAGCACATTAGAGCAGTGGTCTTCTCAAACGTTTTCACCTCAGCCTTTATGCAACTAAAACTTACTGAAAACTCCAAAGGACTTTTTTTTTAAATGGGGTTATATCTATTGATATTTATCATATTACAGATTACAACTGAGACATTTCAAAAACTATTTAATTCACTTCAAATAACAACAATAAACCCACTACATGCTAACATAAAACTTTTTTTAAAAAAACAAAACAAAACAAAAAACAGACTAAAGGTTTCCCAAAAAGTTTTGTGAGAAGGATGGCATCGCTTTTCCATTTTTTCAAGTCTCTGTAACGTCTGGCCTAACTCAAGACGGCCAGACTCACACTCAGCTCCCTCAGTCAGACTCCTGAGGTACTGGGTACTGTGTGTCTCGGGGCCTCTGGAAATGCAAAGTGCACTTGGGAAAGGATGAGAGGACAAGGCACAGAGCACCCTGGTGTTATCATAAACACAGTTTTACCTCACTGACCCCTGCAATGAGCCTGGGGGACTCCTAGGGTTCCCCAGTTCACACGAGAATCTCTCGACTAAAGGGAACAAAGCATTATTTTTGCAGTTCTTTACCCACCTACTTCAGTCTGTATAAAAATTGCGATTATTTGTCACTTGAAATTTTGCTAAAAGTTGCCTGAGAGATCCTGCAGTCCTGGGGATCCTCTCTTTTTGGTGGGAGGTGGATAAGCAGGGAGGATGGATCCCCAGTTCCATTTCTTTAACAGTCACTGGGCTCATCATGCTTCCTTTTTCTTCTTGAGTCAGATTTGATATTTATATATTTTTGAGAAAATTTTCCATTTTTTCAGAGTTTTCAAATATATTGGCATAAAGTTGTTCAGAAGTTTTCTTATAACTTTAAAAGTTCTTTATTTTAGGGCGCCTGGGTGGCTCAGTTGGTTAAGCGACTGCCTTCGGCTCAGGTCATGATCCTGGAGTCCTGGGATCGAGTCCCGCATCGGGCTCCCTGCTCGGCGGGGAGTCTGCTTCTCCCTCTGACCCTCCTCCCTCTCATGCTCTCTGTCTCTCACTCTCTCTCTCTCAAATAAATAAATAAAATCTTTAAAAAAATAAAAAAAAATAAAATAAAATAAAATAAAAGTTCTTTATTTTATCTTAGGTTGGCTTCCTCAATCTTATCATATTTAAACTTGTCTTCTCTGTCTGGTCAGTCTCACTAAATATCTATTTTATTACTCTTCAAAAAACCAGCCTTTTTGTATTGATCTTCTCTCTCATTCCCTTTTTGTCCAGTTCAATACATTGCCGTTCATACACCTACTGACTTCCTTTCACTCGACCTTTTCTAGCTTCTTAAGCTCAATATATAACTCATTTATTTATTTTTAAGATTTTTAAGTCATCTCTACACCCAACGTAGGGCTTGAATCCACAACCCTAAGATCAAGAGTCGCATGCTGCACCAACTAAATCAGCCAGACAGCCCTTTAATTCATTTATTTTTAATTGTTCTTTTTTTTAAAGATTTTATTGATTTATTTGACAGAGAGAGACAGCGAGAGAGGAAACACAAGCAGGGGGAGTGAGAGAGGGAGAAGCAGGCCTCCCACAGAGCGGAGATCCCGATGGAGGGCTCGATCCCAGGACCCTGGAATCATGACCTGAGCCGAAGGCAGACATTTAACGACTGAGCCACCCAGGCACCCCTGTTCTTCTTTTTTAAATAAACATATTTAAGGTTTCATTTACTTCATTTACCTTGAAGAACAGTTTTAGTCATTCCCATGTGCTTTGCTTTGTAGTATTTTGATGTTGTGTGATTCTACATATTTCTTCATTTACATTGTGATTTCCTCTTTTTTTAAAAAAGATTTTATTTATTTATTTGTCAGAGAGAGAGCGCATGTGCGCACAAGCAGGGGGAGTGGGAGAGGGAGAAGCAGGCTCCGTGCTGAGCAAGGAGCCTGATGTGGGGATCGATCCCAGGACCTCGGGATCATGACCTGAGCCGAAGGTAGATGCTTCACCGACTGAGCCACCCAGGTGTCCTATTGTGATTTCCTCTTGAACACAAGAGTTATTTGGGAGTATATGTTTTTTCCAAACATTTAAAAATATCTTTTAAGTGTTGGCTTCTAATGTAATCATGCTATAGTAAGAGAATACTGTCTGTAGACTAACATTGTTTTTTTAAACTTTGTTGACTTTGTGAACTGATGTCTCCCAACTTTCATACATATCCTTTCAAATACACATGGTACATTTTTACGGATTTTTGAAAGAGCAGGAGTATATAGAGAAAGAGGTATCTTAAAATTTCCCATCATGATTATGGTTTCATCAATTTTTACATGTTATTTTGTTTTTGCTTTATATATTTAGAGTATTTCCCTGGGTGTGAATTTATGAATTAACCTTGGATTATTCTTTTTAAAATCATATATGATCTCTCTTTATCCCTATTAGTGTTTTTCTTTAACATTTTCTATGGTGTGATATTAATATTTTCTTACTGGCTTTTCATTGGCTGGCATTTGCCTGGAATCTCTTGCTCTCTTTCTAATTCCTTTTTTTTTTTTTTTTAAAGATTTTATTTATTTATTTGAGACAGAGAGAGACAGAGAGCACATGAGAGGGGGGAGGGTCAGAGGGAGAAGCAGGCTCCCTGCCGAGCAGGGAGCCCGATGCGGGACTCGATCCCAGGACTCCAGGATCATGACCTGAGCCGAAGGCAGTCGCTTAACCAACTGAGCCACCCAGGCGCCCCTCTAGTTCCTTTTTTTAAAAGATTTTATTTATTTGAGAGCGAGAGCAGGGAGAGGGGCAGAGGGAGAGAGAGAGGGAAGGCACCATGCTGAGTGTGGAGCCCTACTTGGGGCTCGATCTCACAACCCTGAGAGCATGACCTGAGCTGAAACCAAGTCAGACGCTTAAATGACTGAGCCACCCAGGTGCCCCAATTCCTTTATTTTTAGTGTGCCAGGAGTGTTTTTTAGGAGTGTATCTTATAAGCATCATATAACTGGATTTTGACCTTCCTTAACACTGAAAGTATTTCTGTTCCTGATTATAGCACTATGGTCAAAACTCTTTATTAAGCTTAGGCAAATGAAACCAGATTATCAGTTTTCCTCCTGGTTGCTCAGCTCCTAGCTTGTAAGCATGACGTGTTCATGGATAGGAAGCATCATCTCCTCACTGTGGGCTATTTTTCCTACAGTTCCCTAATCACAGTCTGCAATTCAATGGCCAGTAAGAAGTGAAATAGAATCTGCTACCTGAGAACAGGATCCACTTCATTGTACTTTATTAAAACCTCTTTGTACAAAGAGAACATCTCATCTACACTTTGAGTATATTGTCAGCTTTATTCTTTTAAGAATTAATATTTTTGGGTGAGATAAACACATCCCTGCAGTAATATAAACCTTAACAGCCCTGTAAGGTAGATGAAACATTATTGAAGTAAAATTCCTATTCATAAAATAGGTTAATTCTGTAAGCTTAGAGTCATGAAACAGAAAAAAGAAATACTTATGAAATAGTTACAAACTCAGCAACTAAAACAAGATACATTTTAATACATGGTTTCACCTTGACAGTATCTATTTAAGAAAAAAAAAAAAACCCTTGGGTTCTTCAGGAAGTTTTACTGACTTATTCCCTCATGTTATGATTTAAGATCCTCAACATAGAGTAATTTTATCTAAGTGACTTTATGTCTCATTATTTGCAAAATTATGACCTGTGGGCTAAAGGCCAAAAGAACAGAAAATCGGTTCCCTAACAAGGTTATTACAGAGAAAAAAAAGACTGATAGTAATACTTGCCCAGTTATCTGGAAAGTATTTGTCCACAATCTCTCTCATTTTTGCTTGGTGGGTGTGAAGAATGGAAGGTTCGAAGTAGAGGATCACGTACAGCATGGCAGCTTGAGTCGCCAAGGCCGTGCTGCGGTGCTCGGGCAAAGGGTATGCGGAGACCTGCAAAGCACACACAACCCCCCGGAGAGGCAGCTGTTGCTGACATCTGAATTCATACGTGTGCTGGATAAGTGATCAGGTTCTAGGATGTAGCCGTTTCCCAACAGGGGGTCCTGGGCCCTGGGAGCAATTCTCAGAGGGCAGCACTGTAAGGAATACAATGTAACCAGGGCCTGCCTTCTTACTGCTAACCACCCAGCACTCTCTTCCTTCTCGCCCTTGACTCTGCCGCAATTTGAAGTCTTTTCCTCAAAAAAAAAAAAAAAAAAGAAAAAGATATGTGTAACTCCCTGTGTCCTGCTAGTTGTCCACATCTGTGTCTATCACAGATGACCTCTCAGAGCTGACAGACCCCACACCCTGCCGCCCCCCCTTCCCCCCCCCGGGCAATCTTGCTGCCCCTGTTGTATGCTGTATGGCCCCCTCTGCTTCCCCTAACACTCACCTTGCTTTGCTATAATTCCTTTAGTTATCCATCTTCTTCCTTCAGCTACAAGGTCGTTATGGGCAGGGACCACAGCCTGCCTTCATCAGCGATGGACCCCAGCAGCAAGCTCGTAACACACACTCAATAACTCTTTCTTGAATGAATGACTGCAAGAATGCATCTTTTTTTCCAAATATAGATCAAATGCCATCTTCTCCCTGAAATCTCTAATTCTGCCCAAATTATTGTCCCTCTTTCCTCTATCATCCCATAGTACAGCCCCCCAAATTTGAAATTTTTTAACTGCTTTTATTCTTTTGAGGAAGAAGGAAGGGAAGGAGTAATTGAGGAGGAAAGTGAAATCAATCTTTTAAATACTAAGATCTTGACAGGTTTAATCCCCACCTGGTTGTAAATATCATCAGATCTCAGTCGACCAATGACCATACTGATGAAGGCTTCATTGATAGGCACTCTCTGGAAGTAACTCTCAGGATAGTTGGGTGGTCTTTTGGCTCCTGGTTGACTGGAATAACCTGTACTTCGGAGCAGCTTACAAATATCATCCATATTTGAATCAGCAGAAGATCGAGCAGCACTGAGCCATGTTCACAATGGGGAAGAAAGGGCCAGACAAACCGCCCATATTAGAAACTCAAAAGCCAAAAAGAAAAGCAGAATTTCATTATAACCTGACTTTATGTAGTTTCAGATAAGACTTTTGGTCAATTTATATCCCTAAGAGTCACAATTACATTTTCAAAAAGCCTGTTATAGTACACTTATAAGATTCGAACATCTTATACATATATATACATAGTTATACATATATATAGTTATACATATACATATATATGTATATACATATATATACACACAGTTATATATATACATACATATATATGTAGATATATATATACACATATATACAATATTAGTTATACATATATATACATAGTTATACATAAAATAACTATACATAGATACAGTTAGTTCTATGTTAAAGTCCACAATCCCTTTTCTAAAATCCTTAGGGCTGGATTTGTTTCAGATTGCAGCATTTTCCAAATATAGTAAGTTAATAGGGTATATACGATATGATACTCTAGTAGGGTCTCAATTGGCATTACACGATCAACACATTGATATTTCTGCAGTAAAATTTATGAATAGTCACACTAGTGAGATAAATAAGGACTACCTATAGCCTTGTATCTGCTCTGACAGGTTTTGACTCCAGATGATTTCAGGTTAGATCAGCTTTGCTGCCAAAGGAATTACTATGTGCATGTATATGTGTGTGTACATACACATGTATTTTTTTTCAGAGCTCTTTGGATTTCAGAATTGCAGAGAAAGAACATGAACCAGCAGCAACATTTTGTAAGTTAGAAAATAATTTTAAAACGTGATGTCAACTTAAAGTGGGATATGTAATAACTGGTTCTTTCTTGGCAAGGTGCACCTTCTACAAAGATTTCATCAAAACATCTGTGGTTTTCAGGGTGGTGTGGAGTAGTAATCCCTCAGGGAGACTCAAAGAATCTTAGATTTGAAGATGACCTCCTATTTGATGTAAGAATCTCCTTTCCCACAACTCTGCCTTACAATTGTTCAGTGTCATTGCGGTAATGGATCCTCACATCCTAATGAATTAGCTGTTGTACCCAAAAGGACAAAGCCGGATTGTCAAAGCTGGGCTTGATAAACAAACTTTTTTTTTTTACTTCTTTATTTTCTTTACTGTTTTTGTTTTTCCATGTAATTTTGGAAATATATGCAAGGCCATTCAAAGTTCATTGTAAAAAACATGGATATTAAAACAGCTCGTGGCCAAACTGCTGTGAATAAATCACGCACGCTGGTGAGCACTCTCCTCACATACTCACGAAGCTGAAGGAAACAGGCTAGTTGAGTAGCCTGAAGTGAATTTACGGCTGACGAGGCAGCAGTCCCAGCTGCTGCTGAAGAGATGATGTCTCCAACGATCCCTCTCTGTCGAGGATTTGCCCCTTTGCCCTATTTATTTTACCCTAATTTCTAAATTTAAGAATGTTAACTCAAGTCTGTGCATCTTTTAACCCATGTTCCTGATTCCTGCTTATCATCTGTTTCTTCCCTGAATCGTGACTATTTCTAACATTGACCTTGTATCCCGATTTTGACTCATTAATTCAATAAATTGAAACTTGTGTGGTAGATACTGGAATTACAGAGCTTTAAGGTGGCTTCTGATTTAAAGACCCTACTTCTTTTTTTTTTTTTAAGATTTTATTTATTTATTTGAGAGCGAGAATGAGATAGAGAGAACATGAGAGGGAGGAGGGTCAGAGGGAGAAGCAGACTCCCTGCCGAGCAGGGAGCCCGATGCAGGACTTGATCCCGGGACTCCAGGATCATGACCTGAGCCGAAGGCAGTCGCTTAACCAACTGAGCCACCCAGGCGCCCAAAAGACCCTACTTCTTGAAGTCACAGCTCTATACAGACATACAAAACATGTGATCGTGATATGCGCTGTTGTTTGTTTTTATTTCCACATATACATACGGGTGAGAATTCACTTCCCACCTAACCCAGAGCGATACCTTTTCAAAGTCATCAACCTAAAAATGACAACAGAAAATGTATTCGTTTCCCTACACCCGCCAAAGAGTAATACTTAAAAACATAAAAAAAGAATATTCATTAGACTTCCAAAATTCCCAAATTTATCTATCTTTAAGGTAAAGAAAATTCAGATTCCTTTTTTTTAAAAAACTGAGGTACCACCGTGGACATGATAATCTATTTATCTCTAATAATCTATAATATATAGGCTCTTTTACATATAATATATAGATTATATTATATATAGTCTCTTATTATGGTGATGATATAAAATATAGAGTAATCGTTACATTTCTACACTATGTTCAGAAGACATAAGGATCCCATACTTTTCATTCTAGATCATATCACTGCTGTTCCCAGTACAAGTAGTATGGAAACCTACACTGCATTTTACCAATAGCAGTGCTTTTGGAGGATGCAGTCCCAGCCCCAGGATACCTGTATCGATAGTAAGAGACCAGCATTCTCTCTCTGACTTCTCCTTCAATCTTTTGGTCGATGACCAGCAGCATAACTCCATATAAGTACAGTGCTTCACACTATGAAGAGAGGAAGAAGGTGGTCAAACTCACAGGAGTATATGTTCTTTTGGAATGAAGTTGACGAGGGTTAATTAAAAAGAATCACTTTGTTCCCTTTCTTCCTCAAAGCTTTATATTACAAAGAGAATGCAGGTTTCCCCAAAGGGTTCTCACCTTCTGTATAGAATGGGCTTTGAAAAGTATATGTGAAATAAATTTAAATTGCAGTGATTACCTTTCAGGTGGCCTATTTTTGATATTTGGCTTGGGACCCCAAATGGAGTTCCTCTAAATCCTTTACTTATTTAACATTTCTTAAACGATTATTACGTACTAATTTCTAAGGCTAGATGTCTGGGATGTGAAAGATAAGATAGGATTGTTACACTGAGGAAGAAGCTCATAACCTCCACACGATTTCTACTTCACTTGTAATTCTGTTCAGAGTCTACTATGTTCTAAATTCAGATACTGTCCATTGGACGAAGATAACTGTCAGTTTATTTTGCTTCTCTTTAAAGAAGGGTACTTCGCATGTCTTTGGGACTTACAGGAAAAAAAGTGATGCTAAGCTTGACATTCTTGACTTTCTATTTTAAATGGTTACTATTACTTACTAGAAGTTGTTTTCCATCTTCATTGAGAAGCACAGTTTCTAAAGTTTGCTGAATATAAACACCTTCATTGAGATCATCTAGATATCTAGAAATGAAACCCCAGAGCAAGTTATTCATTCTAATGAAAACTTGAACACCTTTGAAGAAGGAATTTAAAGATTTTTAAAAGATAAGGCAAGATACCAGGCATTCTGGCCTTCAAATAGTCTGTGGCCCTTCGTGCTCTTAAGAATGCACTTGTGAGCTGGAAATCATAGTCATTTAGGGCCACAGGTTGCTAATACCGGCTACTCCAAGTAATCCCTAGTCTTGATTTATGAATTACAAATATTTTAGGAGTAATGCTATAAAAACATGGAATAGTTAATTTAAAAGCTGATGAGTAGTGAATTCTTAAGGGCTGAAAGGAAGAGAATACTGTGTAGTTAGGGATAAGAAGGAAGCTATGGTTACCAATGCTATAAAAATAAGTTCCTTTCTCTCCTCATATATAAGATACTAAAATATGGTCATAAACTACAGGATTGAAAGCTATATGACTTAATACAGAAAACAAAGTGATGGTTGCCAGAAGGGAGAGGACTGGGGGGGTGGGGGGGGCAGGCGGTGGGCATGGGCAAAGTGGGTGAAGGGGAGTGGGAGCTACAGGCTTCTAGTTACGGAATGAGTAAGTGGTGGGGATGAAAGGTCCAGCACAGGGAATGTAGCAATGGTAGTGTGACAGCGTTGCATGGGGACAGATGGTGGCTACACTTGCGGTGAGCACAGCATAGAGTTATCAAAACACTAGGCTGTACAACTGATGCTAATGAAACAGTGTGTCAACTATACGTCGATGAAAACAAAAAAGAAAGCAAGCCATATGACTTAGTACAAACCAAGGTTATTATACTACTTCACAAGAGAAGGAAAGTATAATAAAACTCTAAAATACTTAAGATGACTAGTGCCAGAGGAAGGAAAAGACAATTATGCATGGGAGAGGCATGGGAGAGGTGGGGAGATTGTGCAGTAACTCAGAAAGATGCACATTTTCTGGCATGTCCCTTTCCCACTATTTACTATCAGAATAAGCTATTGCTAAATTAATCAATACCTGTTTAAGTCTACAATATATTTATGCACACTTTGAAATGCTAAATAAAATCTGGTCACAATTTCTATGTTGTTTTCACGAAATTCTTCATCTAAATCCTGTAGCTCTGGCTTAGCTTCCAGCTTGCTTTCCCATAATTCTGGACCCTGAGAAGAAAAACACATTTATGTGAAATGGCAATAAAAGCATACCTGTGAGTAACAATTTCTAAATAGTCTTTTAAAAATTTGCTCTTATGCCTTAAAAGGGATATCGAAAATTGAAAGCAGAGCAACAGAAGGTAATGAAGGTAACAGAAGCCTAGATGCAAAATCCCTTTGGAAGAAATGAATTTGAACTCTAACCATGATTAGCATGCTTTTAAGTGTGGGGTACTTTGTTGTGAAATACATTACACCAAAGTTATCTTTTTAAAAGTTTGAATATATTATGTTAGGGCTTCCACACAATACATTTATATTATTTTCAAGTTAGTTCGTTGATACTAAATTTGGTTTAAAACCTTTCCTCTTTTAACTCTTTCTCCATAATTACTTCACCATTCAGCATCTCATGGTTCCCAGAGAAAGCATGCTTTTATAGACAATACAGTGGTAAAAATGCTATGGAGGAGGATTACCTTAAAATAGCTGAAATCAAATATGATATCTCCATATTTCTGTTGATCGACTCGGTCTCTGTACCTGAACACAGCAGGAATAAACTCAGAAAGCCTCAAAAGTTCAGCAATGATGGCGTTGCCACAGGAAACAATCCTTAGGATTGCCTGGCCACAGAGGTTGTTCTCAGCTAGAAAGTCCAACATGGTGAGGATGCTGTACTATACTCAATGCCTGGGCAGCAGGAATGTTTCACTGGCTTCAGAGCTGGGGTCTGTAAATCATTAGATGAAACCAGGTCTGCTGACAGATTGGCTGCTCCATTAAAGAACCTGTAGCCCGAAAGAAAAGTATAAAAATCTCTACTTTAAAGGGAGTACATGTAACATATATATAAGATTTTTCTCCCAAGCTCACTTAAAAAAAATTAAAACAAGTAACGAGGGGCGCCTGGGTGGCTCAGTCAGTTAAGTGTCTGCCTTCGGCTCAGGTCATGATCTCAGGGGCTCCCTGATCAGTGGGGAGTCTGCTTCTCCCTCTCCCTTCCCCACCCCAGCTCGTGCTCTCTCGCTCACTCTCTCTCTCAAATAAATAAAAAATCTTAAAAAAAAAAAGGAACAAACAATGAGTTCCAATATGAGGGGAGGGCATTTATCCTCCACTCTTCTACTTTTCCATGTCGAGGGACTTTGCTAAATGAACACTCTTGGCCTCTTTTTCGATCCTTTAGCCACTTCTCCCCATGAGAAAAGACCTGATATAGCTGATCCCTGAGCTTGGGAGGATCCAGTGAGCATGTGTGCTTAAATGTGCCCTAAATTGGGCACTGATTATTAAGTTTTCCTTACAGGAGTTGTTCTACCTTTGCTAACACTTGTTTTACCTTTGGAAAAAGAGAACTATGTCTTCAAATTCATTAGAATTAGGCGAGGGAACAACCTTTAAAAAATGTGTTTCTCAGGGCGCCTGGGTGGCTCAGTCGTTAAGTGTCTGCCTTCGGCTCAGGTCATGATCCCGGGGTCCTGGGATCGAGCCCCGCATTGGGCTCCTGCTCAGCGGGAAACCTGCTTCTCCCTCTCCCACTCCCCGGGCTTGTGTTCCCTCTCTGTCTCTCTCTCTGTCAAATAAATAAATAAAATCTTTAAAAAATAAATAAATAAAAATAAAAATGTGTTTCTCATATGTCAGGTATAGGAGGCTGTTGTTATCAAGGCTAATACATGCCTGAGAAATACTACTAAGTGACTCTAAGGACAAATATTTCATGCTAAGCTATGGAGAAGTTTTGATTAGAAAGGTGTCTTGAAATGGTATCATTAAAACTTATGAAAGTAAGTTTCACACCTAGCAAAATTTAGAGTAAAACTGCAACAACTATGTCCTCATTCAAGGAACAAACCAAGAATGAGTCAGAAGTTGATTTCACCAAATTGTGACTTTGATAATACAGTAGCTTGTACTTCACAGTTGACTTTCATAGCACGATCTTAGAAAAAGGTAATTTTTGCAAAAAATGTTCAAGGCAGCATTCATTTCCCCAACAGCTTCTTCCAACTCTTTTTCAAATCATTATCTTTGGAAGTGTTAATTTTGTCATCATCTTTCTTGTATTTCTCTCTAATTGTTAATTTAGCTAGGTCATCGTGGTCAACTTCATGGAAGCCTGAATTATTTTTCAACTTCATGAAGGCCTGTGTACTTCCCAAGATTTGCACTTGCATTTCGCACTGGTACTGTATTCTATCAACATGACATTAACATTGAGAAGACTGACCAACAAAATAAGAATTCAACCTAACAGACCCTTTAGGACACGAATATCTGAATAAGAACTAATCTTACACATGGTCAACTCATTAAAATTTTTATGTCAATGCCAACTTTTATGTTCATATGTAATCTTCTAGCTGCAGAGACTCAAATAGTGAATGATGAAATAATGAGGACTTCGCCACACACAAAACCAGAATGTGGAAAGACTTTTGACAGGAGAGGGCCTCCTTTGCAGCCCAAGAAAACATTACCCAACCCTTGTCTCATCTGTTCAAAGTTCGCTCATGTTAAGCTACCTATATAGTTATCTAGTACATGAAAGCTTTGTATAACCCTTAAAGGTTTTCTTTTTTTCCTTCTGTAAGTCTCTTATTATTGATTCAATACTTTAAAATGTCTTAATTTACCAGGATGCTGTTGACTCTCCAACAAGAATTTCCTCCCTCCTTTTCCTTTCTTCCTATAGAGGAGGAAACAAGCCGATCCTTATTTTCCCACCGCCCCTGAAGCTAGGTTAGACATGTGACTCAATTTTGACCAATGAGATGTAAGAGGAAGTCTATGGTAGACCTTAATGGGAAATGTATTCTTTTTCCTCTTGCTACAAGGAGAGAAGCATATGAAGAGAAATTTTTCTCTCTTTCCTCTGGCTATCCCTCTCCTTCTTGCCTTTGAATGTGGTCCAATGAACAGGTCTTGCCTGACATACAAGGTGACAAACCTAAAAGAAAAAAAGCCAAAAATCTGCAGATTGTGGTTTGGAAGGAGAGAAAGAATCTAAATTCTGGTTGATGTTATTGACTCACTAATTCAACTGTGGCACTCCTTACCTCTGTAATCCTTGTAAAATGAACTATGTTTTGTCTGCTGCTAGTTGGCTTTTGGATTCTTTACAGGTGGAAGCATTCCTGTTAATATAGATTCATTCATTCAACAAATATGTACCCAGTGCCTACTGTATGTCAAGCACTGTTTTAGGACCTGAGGATACTGCAGAACAAAACTAAGTTCTTGCTCTCATAAAGCCTGCATACTATTAGGAGTGGGGAACAGATAATAAATAAATGCATTATGTATCAGGCTGTGATCATTGCTGTGAAGAAAAAGCATGATAAAGAGATGGAGTGTGTGTGTGTGCTGTTTTACATAGTTTGTGAAAGCCTCTCTGATAAGATATTTGAGCAGGGACCAGAGGAAGTGAGGAAGCAAGCAGTAAGGGTATTTGAGCGTGGTTAGCAGCCTCTAGGACAGTCCCTGATGACCTCCATCTCCTTGTTCATGCCCTGTGTGGGCCCCTTTCCTTGAGTGTGACTTACTGACTCCTAAGGAACAGAATAAGGTAGATGTGAAAGATATGACTTCTGAGATTAGATCACAAAAAAATGGTGACTTTTGACTGGGGCACCCTCCCTAGCTTGTTTGTTCTGGAAGAAGGAAGCTGTCATGTTGTGAGAGAGCCCTGTGATGAGGGAGTGAGAAGCCTGCCAACAACCACTTGAATGAGCTTGAAAATGGATCCCCGCCAACCCCAGTTGAGCCTTCAGATAAGACAACAGCTTCTATTCACAGCCAGACTACAACATCCCAAGAGCCCCTGAGCCAAAGGCACTTAGCTAAGCCACATTATGGATTCCTGACCACAGAAACTATAAGCCAATAGATGGTTGTTTTTTTTTTTTTTGTCTTAAGCCACTAGGTCTTGGGGTAGTTTGTTATTTTACAATCGATAATGATCTGGGAGAAGGGCATTCGGGCAGGGTTTACAAGTAAATGCAAAAGCCCTAGGGCAGCAGTGTGCTAAATGTGCTTAAGGAATAGGCAAGTGGCTGATGCAGATAATTTAATTTTTTTTGAGTAAACTCTACCCCCAACGTGGGGCTCAAACTCACCCTGAGATCAACAGCCACATGTTCTACTATCTGAGCCAGCCAGGCACCCCAATTTCATTCCACTTTTTGCATTGAAATGGTCTGGCTGGGAAAATGAGACAAGGGAAGGGGGAAAATAATGGCAAATGGGAAAAAAAAAAAAGTCACTGAAGTCCTCTGAAGACACAGGTCTAAGCAGGATGAAACTCCAGACACAACTGTAAGGCAAGCAAACTATGTTTAACGGGTGTAAACTGCTACCAGATTTTGGATCCCAATATAGGATAGACAGTGCGACCAGGGAAAATATCTTAAAGCAAAACAACATTACCTGCCTTTTTCCCCTCCCCCCCCCCAAAAAGGATGAACAGATACACTCAGCACCTGCATGCAGACAGTCAGGTTAGCTTAGGCCTGGGATAATGACATAAGTCAAGACTTTTGTGTGTTTACCTCTTATTTTAATCCTTAAATCCCTACACTGTAGGCAACATTTAAAATATTATTTGGTTAGAGTATTTGGTAGATACCCCATTGTTGGTTGAAAAACTTGCCCTAAAGAACAGAACCTAAGAACCAACATTAAAAATGTTTAATCATGTTGCAGTGATCTCAGAATTCGGTGGCTTTATAGAAGGTGCTAAGACTTAGTTGAAATTTAAAAAAACCACTCTAGAATGAGGTGCAGATAAACACTGTAGAAGAACCTAAATTAAATCTTCCATTTAGTGGTTCTCTTGGTGCTAGAGATGAAGAAAATTCACGAAGACCAGTTTTTCTCAATATAGATGGTATTACTACCAGGCATGAAATGAAACTAGAGATCCCACTCAATTTCCCACTTTTCTTCTACAGGCACCCCAAAAAGTAGCTGTAGCTTATTTTAAAGAATTTGTTATGGAACATTGGTTTTCAGTTTGGAAAATAACCCTAGACAAAAGACAACATGTTTCAAGAATGCAGCATGGCATCATCATACCAATTACCCAATAAGTACAGAATCTGAAGGAAATTAAATTGTCCTGGGACAAACCACTGTGTGCCCTACTCAAGAGGACGAAAGAAGACAGGTCTATTTTTATCCTTTCATAAAACCTCAGTTCCATAAGAGAAGCACTGGTCTCCACTTATCCATTATCAGGAACAAAACGTAATGGTTGTTGATCAAGGTAAAAGTGACTGACAACTCTTTTCCAGAAAAGTTCTGAAACAAGCCTGATCACTCTAGTCCCATTCATAAATCCCGGAAAAGACAGGAGAGGGAAAAACGGAAGGTGTTTCTGGTTGTGGGCAGGGGCAGTAAGACCTCTCCCTCCCTTCTCATGACCCCATCTCCTATGTTGGAGGAAACTCATTCCAACTATGTTGGAATCAGGAGATCCGGCTCCATTACGGGCTCTGAGACTTGGTTTATGTTTTCAACCATGCCCATAAACCAGTCAGGACCCTCGGAACTGTTTTCCTAAATGCAAAGAACTTCGGCACCAGCATGACATAGGTGAGGGAATTAAGGTGCACAGAGGAACAATGACTTGCTCAAACTCACAGCCGAAGGCAGAACTAGAATTCAAACCCGGGTCCATCAGACTCTAAAAGCCCTCGCCAAACGCTCCGTTCTCTCGAGAGTAAATGGAGGAATAACACTGTCTACCCAGCACGGCTCCTGGAAACGTGGAACGATCAGATGAGGGCCAAGCAGCTGAGCATCATTTCCCAAAGCGCCCAGACAGCGTGGAAAATCATTTCCACCTAACTGGAGATGGAGAGCCTGGACCGCAGCCCCGCCGCTGGAGGGCCCTCAGTTCGCCAAGCCGGGCTCCCCCTCCAGACCGCACCCCACGCCACAGACGCCCCTTCGGCCCGCGCGGCCCGGTCCGGGGCTGGGGAGGGGCAGAGGGACGGACGGAGAGCGCATCCCGCCCCAACTCACCTGTCACCCGGGCCGCGCCACGGCGCACGTGTGGGGCCGGCGATCGCGGGCGAGGTCGGCACCCGGGTCCCCACCCCTTCCTCTCCGCACCGGTGCCCCCTCTATCCGCAGCCCCCGATCGGCAGCCGGCGGGACCCCAGCTTCCGCCTCTGGCTCTCCTGGCGGTCACATGACCAGAGGGGCGGAGAGCGGGGCGGGGCGTCACGTGACCGCTGGCGGGCGACGGCTGATGACGTCCGAGCCCGCGCTCGCAGTTTCAGCGACTGGGGAAGGGAGTTGAGGAAGGAGTTGGGGTCCGGGTGTGGGCAGTACGGGTGCAGCCAGACCGAGCTGGGTCGGGCATCCAGGTAAGGCGGCAGCGGGGGGTGGCGACGGCGAGGGTGGCGGGAGGGGTCGCCTCCCTCTCGGACGCTCCGCGGGTGCCTGAGCTGGGGTCTGTCCGCCTGGGCTGTGGTCCTGGCTCTTTGCACGTCGAGCAGTGAGGCTCGGGCGGGCTGCCTCCCTCCCTGAGACGCCATCTCTCCATCCTTCGACCCGAGTGGGGGAAAGTTCACGAGTTCTTGATGCAGATTAATCTGGTTTGAGCTGTCTTTAAAAGCAGGGCCTCGGACAGGTCGTTCAAATAAGCTCTCTGGGCCTCAGTTTTCCTTTTGTCTTCTATAAATGGTTGTGAACCTTCGCGATAGTGAGAATGAAGCGCCAGGGCAGCAGTTTATGCGCAGTGTAGGGGACCTCGGAAAGGTGGTTGCTGCTTGTGTTGTGACTCTCCTCAGTTCTTTATTGATCGCCTGTTTGGCATGAGGAACGGTTTTCTGTGCTGTGGAACATGTCGGAGTTGTAGTTTAAGCTGCTCGCAGGGGGAAGGAGTGACAGCCATGTGAACAAATAGTTGTGATGATCGTACTGAGTTTTATAAAGAAGTGTATGTGTATTTGAGGGAGAGAGGGGGGTCGTACTAGCATGAGGGAGGGGACAAGCAATTGCTTGTACGGATCAGAGAAGGTTTCATAAAGAAAGATGTATCCTTGCATCTTGAAGAAGGAGATACAGCTCTGCGTGGACTCGTACAGGCCCCCGTGATTTGAAGGAGATTCAGCATAATGTCTATAAATTGTTTGCTCTTTGCCTCCCACTGTCCTCTGCAGAAAGATGAGAGAGGGAAACAGTAATAACTGGTCCTGCCTGAAGCCAGTCTTAGCCCTGCTGGGGTCTGAGTATGTGTGTCTTTCTGCTTCCCCCATTCATAAGTTGAAATGCTAGTACCAGTGTGATGGCATTAGGAAGTGGGGTGTTTGAGAGGCGCTTAGGTCATGAGGGTGGAGCCCTCTTGAATGGAATTAGTGCCTTTATAGAAGAGGCTCCTGAGAGCTCCCTTGCACCTTCTACTGGGTGAAGACAGAGTGAGAAGGCACAGGGCCTATGAACCAGGAAGAGGGCCTTCACCAGAACTTGACCCTGCTGGCACCTTGGTCTTGGACTTCGCAGCCTCCAGAACTGTTGTGAGATAAATTTCTCTTGTTTATAAGCTACCCAATCTGGTATTTTGTTACAGCGGCCAGAATGGCCTAAGACAAGGCCTGTTAGGGGAGGCAAGATAACATGCTTGGGAAAAACTCAGGAAACCTTGTTTTAAACTTTTTTGGAAACCATAGATAGGTACAGGGAACAAAGAGATTATTGTTATTGGGGAAGGCTCTAAGAGGAGGTTGATTTAAACCAAGGTTTCTCAACAACTGCATGATTGACAATTTGGGCCAGATGATGCTTTGCGGAAGGAGGTGTCCTGTGAATTATGAACTTAGCTGTACTTAGTAGGAGAAAGAGGGAAAAGTGCGTCTACTCCATGTAGTCCCTTTGCTTCTCAATCTGAATCTTTTCCCTGGAAATACTCCAGAATTACAGAAGGAAGGTTTTTCCCAAGGTCTCTGCAAATGTAGAATTTCGTTAGAGTAGTGTGAATTTTGCATGCACATAATAAGGATAGCTACTATGTGGTAGACATTCTCCACTTAGCTTGGATTATATTATTCCTTATATGCATTGTTTGTTTTGTCAGCTCCATCTGCTATTAAAAAATAGTGTAGACTGGAGGCTTAAACAACAGAAATTTATTTGCACAGTTTTGGAGACTAGAAGTCAGAGATTGGGGTGCTAGCATGGTTGGATACTGATAAGCGCTGTCTTTCTGGCTCTCAGTCAGCCCCCTTCTTGCTATGTCCTCACTTGGTGGAGAGAGAGAACTGCGGTGTCTCTTCCTCTTCTAATAAGGACACTAATCTCTTCCTGAGGGCTCTACCCTCAGGGCATCTAAACCTAATTATCTCCCAAAAGGCCTGGTCTCCAAATACCATCACAATGGGGGTCAGGCTCTCAACATAAAATTTGGGGGCAGATGCAGTTATCTCAGTGTTCTCCATGCCTGTTTGATTCTAAGAATCACCTGGGGCAATTCATAAAAATACGGGTTTCCTCGTAGTGTCCACCAGGGACTCTGGTTCAATAGGTCTGAGATAGTACCTATATATAAATCTATATTTTTAATAAGATTTCAACGATTCTTAAGATCAGACAAGTTTTAGAAAACTGTAACATTTAATTTACCTTCAATGATGCTGTGAGATAGTTACTTCCTTTTTACACGAGAGCAGATTGAAGATAGAGAAGGCAAGCAACTTAACCAGGGTTGTGCAATTTTAAATGGCATGGGGGGGACAGAATTTCCAGGCATCTTTGTCCAGTGTCCATTCTCTCAAGCACTACTCCGTATTTTTGCTTATAGTGTTATAATGATGAAGTTGATGTTAAAATTTGCTTCCACTTTTAAAGATTTATGTGCTGGGCCTTATTCTGAGTGTTTTATTGTATACTTTATCTCATTCAGTTCTCACAGTAATCCTTGAGGTTGGCACTGGATGATTCCAATTTTAGGAAGGGAAAAATGAAACACTAAGAGGTTAAATAATTTGCCTGAAGTCATTCAGTTACGTGACAAAAAGACACAAAAGTGATGTGTCTTTGTGTGATTTTGTTTATTCTGTCTAGTGTTCTTTAAGCTTTATGGATTTGTGGGCCTGTAGTTTTGATTAAACTTAGAAAAATTTCTGCCACTATTTTTTTTTTTTTTAATTTATTTTGAGAGAGAGAGCGTGTGTGCTTTGAACTCAGATAGTCTGGTTCTAGAAGCTGTATGCTTGACCCTTACTCCATATCGCCCCCGTATTTTACTCTATAATGTAGAGAAATTCTGCTTTTACTGACAGAGTCTGGGATCTAACCAAGTCTGTAAATCTGTTAGAATCCAGAGGACTGTCAGGAATATATACAATATCTATATATAATATATGTTTTTTAATTTATATTTATATATTTATAGTTTTCAGAATTCAGTATGCATATATGTCAGGTAAGTTAAAAAACTACAGGTTTCGAAGTTCTCCTTATTAAACTATTTTATTATTACCATTTTCAGTTTTTAGAAAAATGCATCATACAAGTAGTCTACTTTTTCTAACCCCTTTATGTTTTAGGTTTTTAAGAACTGTGTTGTTGTTGAATTCTTCAGAGAACCAAGGAATGTTTTGAAAGAGGGTATTCTCCCTCCTTTGAAAAATGCAGACACTTAGCTTCCCTGTGTATTGAGTGTATCTGTGTTTGGTGGCCCAGATAACAGCACAATGCTTTGGTGTCCCCTCCAGGGATACAGAATGTATATAATAGTGTGGCACTTGTGGGCTATTAGATACTCATATGGATGTGTATAGCAGTGTTATTTTCCTATGCAGTTATTATTCTGACTCCTAAATATTATTTCATTGTGTTTGAAAACTTAGGTAATAATTTCAAGATGCCCGGACGTTCCAGTTCCAGTTCAGGTTCAACTGGTTTTATATCCTTCAGTGGTATAGAATCTGCTCTCTCCTCTTTGAAAAACTTCCAGTCCTGTATCAGCTCTGGAATGGACACAGCTTCTGGTGTTGCCTTGGATCTCGTGGAAACTCAGAGTAAGTAACAATTAAAACTTAATTCTTTTGTGTCTACTTTGGGATAACCCTGTATGGAGGCATTACTCTAGGGATGTGAGATACTGCTGACCTTTCAGGTGTTCTTGGGATAGTCATTTCATCCCTCTGGGCATCGGTTTTCTCATCTTTGTTCTACATACACCACAAAACGATGTACTGAGGATGAAATGAGCTTGATTCATTCGTGTGTCTTCAGATGGTTACGTGCCAGTAGAAACTGCACTGGAGACTTACAGGCTGAAACATGAAGGTTCCTGATCTCAAGGAGCATACAATCTAAAGTATGTGAGATTTGTGAACTGTGAACTGTAAGGTATGCAAATGCATTAATATAAAGTTATAATAAAGTCATTTTGCAATAGTCTAACTGTTCATTCTTGATTACTTGGTAGACAGACGAAGCTTATGCTAGGGATACGGGCAAAGGAAGGCCTCTTCTAAAATAGAAGAATTCAGCTTTGATGAACTTTATCAACATTTTTCGATCAGAAGACTTGGAAAACTGTTAATTTGCTTTCTTTGGATTAGGGTTGTTTTTATTTTATATTATATGGAGGCAGGGGAGCAACAGTATTTTTGTGTCGTTTTTAATATCACTGGTTTTCAACGATTTGATTGTGATGTGTCTTTGTGTGATTTTGTTTATTCTGTCTGGTGTTCTTTAAGCTTTATGGATTTGTGGGCTTGTAGTTTTGATCAAATTTAGAAAAATTTCTGCCACTATTTCTTTTTTCTTTTTTTTTAAATTTATTTTGAGAGAGAGAGACAGTGCATGTGCAAGCAGGGGGAGGGGTAGAGGGAGAGCGAGAATCTCAAGCAGACTCCATGCTGAGCGCAGAGCCCTACCCAGGGCTCGATCCCATGAACCTAGGATCATGACCTGAGCCAAAATCAAGAGTCGGATACTTAACTGACTGAGGCACCTAGGCGCTCCTGCCACTATTTCTTCAGATAGTTTTTTCGTCCCTCTTCTTGTGAGACTCTAATTATATGTGTGTTAGACAGCTTGATAATGTCCTATAAGTCATGAGGCTTGGTTGATTTTTTTTCCGGGTCTTTTTTTTCTGTCTGGCTTTAGTTTTAATAGTGTCTGTTGCTATGTCTTCAGGTTCATTGGTCTTGTCTTCTGCAGTCTCTGTTGTTAATTTTGTGCAATGAATTTTAAACTTCAGATACTGGATTTTTCAACTCGACATAAAAAATTAAATGGAATCTTCTGTCTTCTATTTCTCTTCATTATGTTCAGGTTTTCCTCTGTATTCTTGAGTATATGGAGCCTATTTATAATAGTTGTTTTAATATCCTTGTCTGCTAATTCTGTCATTCCTGTCGCTGCTTCTTCACATGGACATTGTGTGTATTATGTTGTTGAGTGTTTGGATTTTGTTGTCTTCCAATCAAGAATTATGGCATTTGTTTTGGCAGGCATCAAAGTAATTTGTGGATTAGGCTAATCCTTTCCAGGCTTGTTGTTAAACTTTGTTAGTGCAGGTCAAGTTAGTGTCAATTTATTTTAGGGCCAATTCAGCCTGGTTACAAAGCTTGGCCTTTCTGCATCTCTGTCTATTGCCCAGAGGGTTCTGTGAGATAGCCCTAGTGTGGGTGGAATTCGAAGGTCTCCTGGTGCTGGGTGAATCCTGGGAATTGTTCACTTTATAGCTCCCAGCAAGTGTTTCTCAGCGGTTTAGGATTGAGGAGATCTCTGCAGATCCCTAGAGTACTGTCTCTGCGTAGCCCCCTCCTGGTGCTCTGTCTTGAAAACCTCTGATGTCTTAGCTTCCCCGAACTCCAGTCTCTCTCTCCTGGTCCTTCAAGACTTTCGTTCTCTGCTTGGCTTCTTCCTCCTTTGTGCAGGGAGGCAGGCGACTGCAGGACTTACCTGACTTGTTTGTCCCTTTCTGTGGGGCTCACGGTTCTGCTCTGCCTGTGGTCCCGCTGTCTGAGAGCAGCGGTCTCATATATTTTGTCCAGCTTTCTAGTCCTCACTGCAGGACAGCCAGTTCCATACCAGTTGTTCATTTGTGGCCAGCAGCAGAAGTCACCCATAATTTTTAGTGGGTAACCTCGCAGGGTCTTAACCCTCCCCAGCCTGATCTGTAGTCTATTTTTGGATCTTTGGTAGGTGACCTGGATAAAGGTCATAATAAAATCTTCAACCATAAGAAAGAACAGCTGGAGTATAAACCAGTTGACTGTGTTGTTGGACAGCAGTGAATGGATTGGGAGAAATTAAAGTGCAGAAGAGCATGTGGGAAAGTCCATGAATCATCTTCATAGCAGAACGATTCCCTTTTCCTCTTAGCCTTATAAGATTAGCACCCTTTCTGTTTACCTTTTGGGTTCCCCAATTTCATCACAAATTAAAATGAGGTTTGTTGGAAGAGGTGGTAGTGATCACTTAGGTATCATTTTCTCACTTTGTACTGTATATCTCTTGTTGCTATATTATTAAATTGTTGGTAAAGGGGATTCTTGTTCCCAAGCACTTGGAAGGGGTGACGTGTATTGTTTTGGTATATTCCTATACCAGGTTGCTGTCCCTATTCAACTTCTAGCTCATTTGAAATGATCACTTTTCCCTGTGTTATGTTATAGTGTGTGGTGTCCAAGCAATAGACTCTTACTGCCACCATGTCTATTTTTTTTTCTAAATGTGTTGGTATTCTGGGAATACTTTCTTATTTACCTAATAGTAAAATGAAATTTGTTGCATTAGGAGATTTTTCAAGTAGCTGGGGCTTATTTTTCAGATTTTTAAATTTATCATATACTTTTCTGCTTTCTGAGGCAGAAGTACTGACTTAATTTACCAAAATTGTTGTTGTAATTATCATCTTTAAGCAATTAAATTTTCAGAAGCCCTTTAAGTTTAGTTAAATAAAATTGAGGAATGGCCCTGTTCTAAAATGTTAATGTACCTCCTGTTGTGGCCTCTTCTTATGCCTCCATGCCAGTAAAGGAAGGTTTGAAAAGAACAGGGTTTGTTTTTTTTAAGATTTAAAAAAAATTTTTTTAAATTTTTTATTAGAGAGAGAGAGCACAAGCAGGGGGAGTGGCAGGCAGAGGGAGAGGGAGAAGCAGGCTACCTGCTGAGCAGGGAGCCCGACGTGGGGCTCGATCCCAGGACCCTGGGATCATGACCTGAGCCGAAGGCAGACGCTTAACCGTCTGAGCCACCCAGGCGCCCCGGAAAAGAACAGTTTTTCAGAAACTCATCCTATTGAGGGCAATTGCTCTTAAAAGGTTAGAATTAAATAGTTCGTCTCTGTATATTTAAAGTAATATTTTTAAAGTACAAAATCAAAAGTAATCAATAGAGCCAAGTCTTTGAACTTCCTTTATATACTTATGCCACTTGTATTCATGTCTGTGATGTTACCTGTCATACTAGAGGCTTGGGTTTGCAAGGCTAGCTTTTCAGAGTTGATTTTTTCCCCTCCTAAGTGATAGGTTTGCAGTTTGAGCCACAGGATAAGGGATGGCACTTAATTGTGATGATGTGGAAGTGGCCATACTGATCTCTTGATTCAGTTTTTTTTTTTACTTCAAATATGTAACTCTTTAATTTTGAGTAAATAGATACTTATTAAAATTCAGAGTTTTTTTTTTTTCAAAGAAAGGCATACTATAAAGCTGAATTTAAAGATTTAATTATTTGTTTGAGGGGGGAGGGGTAGAGGGAAAGAAGAAGCAGGCTCCTCACTGAGCTGGGAGACGGATGCGGGGCTCAATCCCAGGACCCTGAGATCATGACCTGAGCTGAAGGCAGACACTTAATGGACTGAGCCACCCAGGCGGCCCTATAAAGCTGAATTTAAAGAAATGCAAACTTGTAGATAGATTATGGGACTGCTCTTACTGAACCCTAGGTGTTTTAAGTTCCTTTTGGATAAACAAGTTCTCCTCTAAGACCTAAGTAGAAAAGAAACAGTTTAGCAAGGCTTCATCAGATCTGCTTTTCTCCTGATTATTTTGTAACATAATTGCACAGAGCAGATATATACAGTGGACTTTTCTGTGGCATCTATTTTCATTAGGGTAGATGATTCTTAATTTAAAAAATCACCAATATTCAGGGCGCCTGGGTGGCTCAGTTGGTTGAGCATCCAACTCTTGATCTCGTCTCAGGTCATGATCTCGGGTCTTGGGATCCAGCCCCATGCCAGGCTCTGCACTCAGTGGGGAGTCTGCTTGAGGATTGTCTCTCTCCCTCTCCCCCTCTTCCATCTTGTGTGTGTGCTCTCCCTCTCTCTCTCTCTGTCTCAAATAAATAAATAAATAATAAATGTTTAAAAAAAGAAATATCTTGGGGTGCCTAGGTGGCTCAGTCGGTTGAGTGTCTGCCTTTGGCTCAGGTCATGATTCCAGATTCCAGGGTCCTGGGATCGAGTCCCACATTGGGCTGCAGGGGAGCCTGCTTTTCCCTCTGCTCGTATGCTCTCTGTCTCTCACTTACTCTGTCTCTCAAATAAAGAAATAAAATCTTAAAAAAATTAAAAGAAATCTTTTAAAAATCACCAATATTCTACCTCCTTGGCTTTTCATGTGTTAGATGAACCCCACCCCCACTTAAGATACAGTAACATGCCATATCCTGATATCCTGAAACCAGTTAATCTTTTTCTTTGTTTCATGGAGTCTTTTTGCATTTATATTGTATTTTGCTTTGTTAATGTGTCTGATCTTCCCTTTGAATCTGGTCTCCTGGGGCAGAGACCTCAGAGAGCTCATCTCACATTTTCAGAGGCTTAATGTTCATCAGGTGTTGAATGTATATAAATTAGTTAGTAAGACTCTTCTCCAAATAGAGATATTTGGATCCACTATATAGAAAATTAAGTTGTTTTCCAAAATTAGAAATTGAGCACTTCTGTTAATTTGTAAGCCTAATTTTTTTAAGACTTTGCATTTAATTTTTGTGTAAGAGCTAATTAATCCCGTGGTTCTCAAACCTGAGGGTGCATCAGAACCACTTAGAGGGCTTGTTAAAACACAGATTGTGGGACCCCACCACCAGAGTTTCAGTAGGTCTGATGAGCCCAAGAATTTGCAATTCTAACAAGTTACCAGGTGATGCTGATGTTAATGCTGCACCACAGCCAGACTTTGAGAACCCTGGTCTAATCCTCATTTCCTTTTTGGCAGGAAACATACACCACTAGGTGGCACCAGAATACTTCTTATGAGGTAGCCATCGGCCTTAGGGACGTTGTTGAATGCAGACTTAGATTGTGCAAAAGGAACAATCACTAAATTGTTGAAATTTGTAGCCTAGAGCCCAAGTTAGTCCATATATCTAAGAACACAAGCACATGTTGACTGCATCAGACCAGAGAAACTATGGGACTATTAAGGTGACATTTTAAGATGAACTTTTCCAGGAATGAGGAATAACCAACCGCATATCTCCACTACCTTCGTTTTCAAATATGCAGGTTACTCATTTTCATTTAATAGTGATAGATGTAGACCCTGTCACAAGGTAGAAATAAACACCGCAGCTTTTTTATTTATTATTCCAAGTTACTGGACCTTGATTTTTGTTGTTGATTACATTTAAAAACTACTCTAAAAAGGCTTACACATTCTGTTCACATAAATAGGTCATTTTGTCCTTCGACTAGAGGGCTAATTGTGTTTGGGACAGTTTTAGGAGGTTAAAAGGTGGGACATGTGCTTTCCCTTTCCTACCGGCTTCCTCGGGTAGAAAGTTGAGTAGTTTCCTTTTTAAGAGCTGGGGCGAGGAAATTCTGGGCAGTTGTTTGCCTTGCCTCACCTCTTGTGGCTGTCATTCTCACCCCATAAATTTCCAACCATCCCAGATTTTCTTTCTTCCACTGACTGTAACAACCTGAAAGTTGGCATGGTTTCTCCGCATGATGGAAAGTGTGGAAATCATTGCTTGCTGTGCTCTCCTGTTTGCTAAGCTCTCCTGTTCACAATGGGATGTCACTTTCTGATACAGTCTGTGAGTCATATTTTAGTTTTTGAAGCAGAATATGTATAGTATCTGAGTACCGTCTGGGTTTCTAGGCTCTTGAGAATAATCTTTCTGTTGATTCTATTTTTTTTATCTTTGGAGCAAAGGCATGAGTTAGGTTTTAGTGACCTAATAGGGTATGTAAATGACTAATACAGAAAAAACTGAGTAGGAATCACTCGATCAGATTTAAAAATTAGACTGGCATTTTATCACGTATCTTTTGATCATTGGAAAGAATTAAGGCTAGTTTAATGTTAGGCAAAGATGACAGCTCAAAGCAGAAGTAGAACAGACTTTAGGATCCATTTTGAAACATCAGTTTCCTTTATAGAAAATAAAATTTTGTCTGGTGGTAAGCCGAAAGGAGCTTTTCTTAGGTTGGTGATTAACCGTTGAAATCAGTTTATTTTAAAGATTTTATTTATTTATTTATTTGAGAGACAGAATGAGAGAGAGAGAGAGAGAGAGCACGAGACGGGGGAGGTCAGAGGGAGAAGCAGACTCCCCTCTGAGCAGGGAGCCCGACACGGGACTCTATCCTGGAACTGCGGGATCATGACCTGAGCCGAAGGCAGATGCTTAACCTACTGAGCCACCCAGGTGCCCCGAAATCAGTTTGGTTATTTTGGAGAGGACTATTTTTTTTATTCAGGCCTATATCTTCTGTCTGTACTTTACAACTGAAATTATATATTTGTGTTTTACATAAATGTAAAGTGTTATTTATATACTGCAGCACTGTCCAATAAAAATATAGTGTGAGCCACATGTGCAATTTAAATTTTTGTTATCCTCGTTACAAAAGGTAAGAGAGATAATTTCATTTTAGTATTATTTTATTTAATCCCATATGTCTAAAATATGATTTCAACATGTAATCAGTATAAAAATTGAGTTATTTTTACTTTTTTTTTTTCTGTACTCAAGTTCAGAATCCTGCAGTCCATCTCAGTCTGACCAGCCACATTTCTTATGCTTAATAGCCTCATGTGGCAGATGGCTGCCAAAATAGGTATCAGAGGAGAGCAAGAATCTGTAAGACTAGTCACATCAACTAGTTTTGCAGGTTTTTAGTAGTTTTGGTGACTATTCACATCAAACCAGTTGGTAAAACGAGATAATACCATTTATTGATTTTTTTTTGTACTTGTCACTCCCCTACCTCTGGTATGATTGGTATTTTAAGTTTTCCCCCAAGTTGTTTAACCAGCTTAAAATTACTTACTTCTGGGGATCCTATTAATATTTGATGCTGTTTGAAATGTCATATGCTGATTCGACTCCATTCCTACAGTACTTTGATATTTTGTAACTAATGTGGTAAATTAGTTTCTTATGGTATTGGGCAAGCCAGAAAGGTCAAGCCTCTTAACTTAAGCAGCCAGAATACTCTAGTTGCTGTAAACAATTAAGCCTGTCAGCAATTGACCTTGGAAATGCTAATTTGCTTGTCCCTGGGTGCTGCTTCCAGAGACAGGCTTTCTCTCCCGGGGATGGGGATTAAAAAACTCAAGTTTGGAGAAGTACTAGATAGAACACTGGGGCTAGCTCCACCCACACCTGCTTTTAGCTTCGTTTTTGCCTGTCACCAAGTTACAAGAGGAGTGTTCCTTGCAAGAATTTCTTTGAAGGCCTTGTAGAATTACGTCTACACGGACATTGAGAGGGAGCTTCGTTGACCTTTGGCTCTACCCTTCCCCATCATTCTATGGCACCATTTGCTGTAATGGTGGTTGATTATGAATGATTTCATCACAGTTTCATTATATTTCTTAAAATAGGGAAGGCAACTTTTATCAACCCCTTTGCTTTTGTATTTATTACTGCTGTTGTAGTGGCCGATCCAGAAGAAGGTAAGGTAAGGAGAAGTAAATGTTGGCTGGAAAAGTTACACCCAGGGAGAAGTTACAGGCAGTATTGAGTAGATAGAATATTTATAAAATCCAGAGTTACTGTTTCTAAACTGGTGGTGGTAGCAGCTTTGCTTAAAGGCAAAGATTTAGGTTTCCTTTTCTTTGGCACAGTGCTCAGGCAAAGTGATTTTTCTCCCTTTATTGTACAATGCTGATTCAAAACAGTTATTTGAGTTTGGTTGGTTTTCACTTTTCTTAGGTCACTTTATGTTGATCAGTCACCAATTACTTATTGGCCCATGCCCTCAAGAAGCTAATAATTGAGTTAGCAGATTAGACAAATATATGTAAAGATAAGGAGAACTTCATAGTAGTAAATGATTTGTTCTAAATGAGATTATGAGCCTGTCTGTCCCATTCATGACTTTTTACGTTGTGACCTAGCAGCCTGATTTTATATCCAGTAGGCATAAGTCTTTTGTAGGCTCTACTGATTAGGCAACTTAATAATAGTGGACACAGTGCTTTCTGTGTGCCGGCCATGCTCTAAATGCCTTATGGGTATTCATTCATTTAATCTTCACAACAATGCTATAGGGTAGGTAGGTTACATAATTCATTACTGTTCAACATATGAGTACACTGAGCCTTGAGGTTGACCGAAGATTATGTACCATTCTCTGGAAGGGTTATTTTATCACAATAACCTATTTCAGATTGGAAATACACATTTTCATTATTTCCTCCTTGTATATTCTCAATCCATTGTTCTTGTCTGACTTTCCCCTTCTCAGTTGCAGTAAGCTTTGAGATAAGTCCTCTTATCTGCTCAAGTATTGCCTGTGCCTGTGCTCATTATAGAGACAGCCCTTTTGCTGAGTGCTGTCACCATTGTACCTGAAGATGAGAGTTTCTCATTAAAACAATTTGGAGAGTCCATTCTGTGCTAATTCTCATTATTGACTTATAAGGTTCCCTTGCTGAGCTTACAAAAAAAAAAAGTTTTGCCTAGGATTGTATTTATAAATCTTAATGACCACGAATTGTCTCTAGATCATTGTTATTTGATCATGTCTCAGGCTATGACCAAAGCATCTGGCGTTTATGCTCTGCAGATAGTAGCTATTAATTTCTGTGCCCATTTTAAACCATAGAGCATAGTTTACAAGAATGTTCATGATGTCACCGGCTACACCCCTCTTTACACTCGGTATACGCCGGTCAGAGAGACTGGATTTAGTTCCACGAGTATGTGCTCTGTCAAGCCAACTTGCCTGTGTTCACAGGACTTCCTCTCCGTGTTGACTGCTTAGAAGGCACCTATTCGTCTTTCAAGGGCAAGCTTACGTATTCTCTTTTGTCTGCAGATATTCTACTCCCACCCAGACCAAACCGATCTCTTCTTTGGTTTCTCGGTGTTGGCCAGGCATTCATCCTTCAAAACAATAGAGCACTTCTTTGCATTTAATTATTTATAAAGTCTGTATTCCTAGCACTAGATATGGGAGTTTGAGAAAGTCAGTTAAGAACATCCTGTTTCCTAATCAAGTTTTGGCTTTCTGTCTGTGTTTCAGCTACCCAGTTCTGCCGTAAACAATACTAAATGAATGGGTGTTGACCAGTTGCAGGCTATACTTTACTGACCCTTGGTGGAGACAACAGTCATACTGTGATAGTCTCTTTTCATATATATGAGGTGAAGAATGGGTTAAATTTTACACAATCAAAAACATAGAAGTGATACCTGAAAAAGGGATTGTGGAGAAGACAGCAGAAATATTCTTGCAAGTATCTTTTTTTCCCCCTGGCTAATTTGTTAAATTACTGGTAGAAAATAATTTCTGGTTTCACATGAAAGAGCATAATGTGAGCTTTGACAGCTTCTATATCAAGCTTCTATATCATGTGAAAATTCTTACTTGTAAAGGTTTTCGAGGCCTGCATGTCCATATCAAAGTGCATATACTTAATTATATTTTAATTTTCTCCTTTCCAAGAGCCATTTATGTTTTTTGAAGTTAGTCCCACAAGTATTTACTAAGTACCTATTATCTGACAAACACTGTGCTGGAAATACGAAGATAGGAAGATACCCTCAATAAATTTCTAGATCTTGTTACAGCTATTTTCTTTCTTAATAATCCCATGAAAGTGAAGTAGATGTTTGACAGATGAGAGAGCTGAAGCTCAGGGGGCTTAAGGGATGTGCCTGAAGTTACAAAGTTTAGTTTGACTGGTTGCTACTCAAATCAAGACAGCTTCTGCTCTGTGCACCTGCGCACACGCATGCATACGCACACACACACTCACTCATTCTTGTGTATGTCCTCATGTCCTCTG
Source organism: Mirounga angustirostris (assembly GCF_029215605.1). Classification (NCBI taxonomy): domain Eukaryota; kingdom Metazoa; phylum Chordata; class Mammalia; order Carnivora; family Phocidae; genus Mirounga; species Mirounga angustirostris. The sequence goes on along the minus strand of NW_026991712.1, from coordinate 15,642,363 downwards.
CCAGTCCTAGTTGCCTTTATCGGTATTAGGTTTGGTGCCATGAGTAAAGAATCCCTCATTATGGGATGCAGTTATGCTGTCATGAAATTTATTTTAGCAACTTAGGGTTTATCACCTTAAATTCACCTTAATGGGATTTTACTCATGCTAACCTAGTTTCTTTTTAATCCCTCCCAGTTAATCACTCCTCTGATCTCCGTTAGCTGTTTTATCCTTTTGTTTGGTGACTTTTTAAAAATAACAGCTTTATCAAGATATAATTCACATACCATATACTTCAAGCATTTAAAGCGTATAACTTAGTGGTTTTACTTGATTTATTCAATTTTAGACCATCTTCATCACCTCTAAAAAAGGAACCCTGTACCCTCTAGCTGTCACCTATCTGTCCCTCCCCATTCTCCTCAGCCCTAAAGGAGCCACTGCTACTTTCTTCCTCCACAGATTTGCCCATTCTGGACATTTACTGTAAATAATCATATGTGGCCTTTGTGACTGGCTTCAGTCACTTAACAGGATGTTTTCAAGGTTCATCCATGTTCAAGCATATATCGGTACTTCATCCCTTTACTGGAAGTGGCCAAGAATGGACATCCTCATCGTGTTCCTGATCTTAGGGCAAAAGCATCCTGTCTTTTCACCAAGCATAACGTTTGCCAGAGAAATCCCTTTCTCCTGCAGTGTCCATCCAGCACCCTGTATTGAGAAGGCTTAACATTAGGCTCACTGTAAGGAGAATGCTTAAAGCAGTTTCATCCATTATCACAGAGTATTTATCAAAAGATGAATTTTGAGCTGAAAGGCAATAACTTGATTCCCTGGTAAAACACACAAATAAGCAAGTGGAATAAAGCTTTAAAGGTGTTGTGAAAGAAACCTGTATCAGGAAACAAGGGTGGGGGGGCACCGTGGGGTTAGTAGTCCATTCTAGCTGAAGACTTTAGGAGAAATTTCATACAGGAGACATTGACAAAAAGATGAGTAAGTATTTCCTATGGAGTGGGAGAGGGTATTTCTGAGGGAAGCAAAGGTGAGAAGAGGTATGAAGAGCCTGGTGTGAAGATCTGTGAAGCTCCTGAGGTTTTACCCCCCTTGCAAGCTAACAAGTTAGCCTGCCACAATTTCATGGATGCTGGCAGAAGACAGGAGACTCCTGGGTCAGAGACAAAGGTCTTGTTGCTTCACATCAAGGAGTGGGAATATCATGTTTCATAGGTTCGCCTTGCTGACCCCCACCCCACGTCTTTATGGGGCTGGTATGGAAGGGCCTGGGGTGATCCTGCAGTCTGTGTCACAGCTGAGGACCTTTGAGCTCAGGGAACCCAGATTTTTATAATGGGCAATAAATGTCCCCACCCTTTGGCCCTGGAGGAAGACACTGTCTTTCTTAACACATCCCTCTGCTCTGGAGGGAGACATTATCTCAGTCTTCCAAAGCTTTGTTCATGATACAGACATCCTTGAAAAGATAGTCTAGGGACGCCTGGGTGGCTCAGTTGGTTAAGCATCTGCCTTCGGCTCAGGTCATGATCCCAGGATCCTGGGATCAAGTCCCGCGTCTGGCTCCCTGCTCAGCGAGGAGCCTACTTCTCCCTCTGCCCTTCCCCCTGCTCATGCGCGCTCTCTCTCTCTGTCAAATAAATAAAATCTTAAAAAAAAAAGAAAGAAAAGATAGTCTAGAACAAAAGGGCATTTAATGCCTCTGCTTGCAAGATGTACAGAGATGTGTGAGACCCCTAAAGAATTGATTCCCAATACCTGACAGATTCAGGGAGCTGCGAGTAGTTCAGATTGAAGATTAGTTTTGATTTGGGCCGTTCTAATATTTTTAGCACCACATCTTCCAGCTTCAGCACTTACTCCATCAAGATACAGTGCATCTCTCAGTGTAGCAAGGCCGTGGTTGCTGCCGGGTTCCCCTCTTTCCCTTTTGGCCAATTAGGGCAGCACAGTGCTTTGGTTGGCTAGGCAGAGTAACTTCAGGACTTTAAGAACCAGTTCTGGAATCAAGTAATCTGGGTTCTAACCCAGCTCTGGCAGTTAATCAGCATTGTGACTTTAAGTAAATTTTGGTTTTTTCATTTATAAAATGGGGATAATATCGTAAAATAGCAACTAATATCTAATGAGTATTTAACTGTATACCCACACGTCTTCCTCACTTCCAGCTTATGTAGGGTTGATGTAAGAATTAAATAATAGGTATAAAATGTTCTCCACTATGCTTAGCACATAGTACTCACATTTTATTGCTCAGTTATTTTGTTTTTGTTAATAATTATTAGGGCCTTTTGTAGGTGAGAGATGGATCCTTAAGAGCTCTTGGTATAGATTTAGTATTGTACAAAGTTACTATTGTACAGATAGCCATGAGTTAAAATGCAGGTTCTGCTACCTATTAGCTGTGTCGCTGTGAACCAGTGACTTCAGTTCTTCAAGCTCCCTTTTCACTGCATGTAAAATATGGACAGTATCTTCTTTTCAGGGTTGTTCCTATTTTGAAACAATTTATGTGCTTTGTATACAGTGTTCACCTCTTACCTTGGCTGGTCAGCCTGTAAACACTTGGCTTTGGTCCTTAAGAGAATTAGTGGAGAACCAACGTAGAGTGTAAAACCTCGCGGTCAGGATGGGGGGTGGCAGCACGAGTGTGTGTAGGGAAGGGTGGCCATTATCTCCCTAATAGGAAAAAAAGTGCCACTTATGATAGGTTTAAGAAGCAGAAATGTGTCCTAGTTTTAGAAAATTAGTAGAGGATTTAATTTCAAGCAAAGAGGATCAGAGTTCCTGTGGGACAGTCTAAAATAGACATTTAAACCAGTTAACAAGGAGAGATTATGTAATGTGTTACATAGAAGATGCAGTTTTTGTCAGTGTTCTCTGTTCTCTTGAAATAGAGGCTTCCAGAGTTTCTTGGTAGTTTTGGAACTTAAGTTTGAAAGAATTATCCCGTATCTGTCTTTTCTCTGTTTTCTCAATTCCAAACTTAGGATAGTATCTGGATCTTGACTGGAACTTAATAATAATGAAATTGGTAGAGTTGTTATCTGTAACTTGTTTCTAATTTTATAATTTCTAGAGTGCACTATGCACATGTGTTTAGATGCTTAATAATTGCAAAGCAGAATACAAATAGTTGTTCCTATAATCAACCCTGCTGGTTTCACACATCAAATTCCTGTAATACCTAGAAACCTCTTAGACCCAAATCATGTGAGAGATGACCATGCAAGGTCTACGAAGTATCTCAAATGCTCAGCTGTGAAGCAGTTTCTTTCCTTTTCCTCTTTTATTTTTTGGCTAACTGATCATATGTTCCAGTAGTTTACTTTTCACTCAGATGTTTAACAAATACTTACATATTCACTCCCAGGATACTGGTTTTGCTTCTCATCCTTACCACTCTTGGCCATATCATCAGTGGGGGAACCCGTCAAAATATAAGCATAATTCTTTACATAATCTGCCCCTCACATTTTAATATAGTTACAGCACAGGGAGAGCAAGTGACTGCTTATGTGAACAGAGATTTTAATATACTTTTGTTTTATATTTCATGGTTTTGGTTGGTCCCCAGTTGTATACCATAGGAAGAGATTTCTCAAAAGAACCTTGGGAAAATATATTTGATTTCATCTGTTAGAGTTTAACAGGTGACTGATTTAACATCTCTTTTTCATTAAGAACAATTTTAAGTCTAGATCTGGAAAAGAAAAGAAATGAAGTTTAAAATATAGGACAGGTGTACATACGTTTATTACAGGTATTGGATATTTCTCACGTGCTATAGTAACTGTTCTCCAGTGATGGCTCCTTGCAAGTCCTCCCATTACTGTACTTGCATGGTGTTGCTCACATCAAGATGTGGAGCTTATTGGGGTAATTTGTTAAGTACCAATAGATGAAATTGGTACCAAGATGGGATTTCAACCCATGCTGACATATGCTCATATTGCTGTGAAAGAAACCACCTTAACACTTAATGTTTTAAAACCACAAACTTTTTTTTTAATATCTAACGATTCAGTGGGTTGACTGAACTGGGCTGGGAGGCTCTTCCACTCCAAGTGATATCAGTTAAGATGGTGGCCATTTGGGGGGCTCACATGGGTTGAAACTTGCAAGGCGGTTACATGGTTGGCAGTTGGTACTGACTGTTGACTGGATACTCAACTGGACTTGATGATCAGAGTCTGAGGATTCTGCTTCGTGTGGTTTGGGTTCCTCCCGACATAGCAGCTGTTTTAAGATGGGGCAGAAACTGCCAGACCTGTTAAAACCTGGGCTCAAAAGTTCTAGGACATCACTTCCAATGTATTCAATTACTCAAATCCATCACAGGGCTAGCCTCAATTCATGCATAAAGTAAATAGAGTCTATCACTGAGGAGGTAGCATTCATATAGAGATCAAAGAATTAATACTACCTGTACTAAGTATTGGAAATACAGTGATGACTAAAATAGGCATGGTGACTGGGTACTGAACAGAGCCTGGAGAGAATTAAGAAAGGATCAGAATGGGGTGGTAGGCTCTCATAAGTCAAATTAAGGAGTTTAGACTTTAGGGCAGTGAGAAGCTATTAAAAAGTTTTAAAAATAGGAATAAGATAGTTTATATTTTGTATTAATTCTGTGGCTATGATATGGAGAATGGCTTCCTAGGAAAGAGTGTAGAGTTAGGCCACCCAGTTGGGAGGCTGTTGCAGTCAGTCCTCTGGCATTAGATGATAGTGACTTGGGCTTAGACCAGGAAGGTGACATGGGTGATGAGAAGTAGTCAGATTCCCTTTTTTTTTGAAGATTTTATTATTTATTAGAGTATACGAGTGTGTTCGCGCAGGCAGGGGGCGGGGCAGAGGGAGAAGGAGAGAGAGAATCTCAAGCAGACTCCGCACAGCTCGGAGCCCAGCACGAGGCTCAATCTCATGACCCTGAGATCATGACCTGAGCTGAAATCAAGAGTCGGATGCTTAACTGACTGAGTCATCCAGGCATCCTGAGAAGTAGTCAGATTCTTTTGTTTTTTTTTTTTTCCAAAATTTTTTAAAGATTTTTTATTTATTTGAGAGAGAGAGAGAGAGCACCACCAGGGGAGGAGCACACGGGAGAGGGAGAAGCAGGCTCCCCGCTGAGCAGGGAGCCTGATGGAGGTCTTTTTTTTTTTTTTTTTAAAGATTTTATTTATTTATTTGACAGAGAGAGAGATAGCGAGAGCAGGAACACAAGCAGGGGGAATGGGAGAGGGAGAAGCAGGCTTCCCGCTGGGCAGGGAGCCCGATGTAGGACTCGATCCCAGGACCCTGGGATCATGACCTGAGCCGAAGGCAGACGCTTAAGGACTGAACCACCCAGGTGCCCTGATGGAGGTCTTGATCCCGGGACTCCGGGATCATGAACTGAGCTGAAGGCAGACGCTTAACCGACTGAGCCACCCAGGCGCCCCAAGTAGTCAGATTCTTAAGAGACAAAGGAGAAATAATTAATGCAACTCGATTTATTGAATATGAAAATTGAGGGAAAGGAAGAAATCAGTGATGGTATTCAAATAGAGGTTCCCACTATGCACCATCCATTTACTTACCCATATGACCCCAGATATATATAAGACAGTTTCAGAATTATTAATCTGTACCTCTGTGACAAACAACTTCATCGGCTAGTATGCAGTGCTTAGGTACAGGTCTTTGTACCTTTAGTCTTACAGTTTTCACTCAAAACCCCGTGTAAGGTTACTTAGGTCAGTGAGTTAACTTTTCAGTGAGGTTAACTCAAACATTTGTAATGTAGTTAAATTCCTTTGTCATAGTCTGCATTCTGTCCTCCATCCCCTGATCGCTGATTGTTGCTTTGTTGTTCATATTGTTTGGTATACATTAAAGTTCGTTTTTTTTTTTTAAAGATTTTTATTTATTGAGAGAGAGAGAGAATGAGAGAGAGCATGAGAGGGAGGAGGGTCAGAGGGAGAAACAAACTCCCTGCTGAGCAGGGAGCCCGATGCAGGACTTGATCCTGGGACTCCAGGATCATGACCTGAGCCGAAGGCAGTCGCTTAACCGACTGAGCCACCCAGGTGCCCCATGTTTGGTATACATTAAAGTTCTTTGTGAGGTAAATTTATATGGGTTTTGACACTTTGCAGTCTCTTTTTGAAAAGGTGTCCTGTACTGAGGACAGGCCGTGACGGTGCTGTACTGAGGACGGGCTGACGCTGGCAGTATTTTGGAAGCGTAAGGCTGCGACCAGGACGAGGTCTACGAATGAGGCCATGGTCAGGTTTATAGCTCAGCAGTCAGGGTTCATGAATCTTCTGGTTTTAGAAGTCAGGAATAGTCTTTATAATGAGGGACTTTCATTAGTCACGGGTCGGGGTTTAGAGGATTAGTAGATCTCACATATCAGGTAAAAAGTTGTATCATTGCATCAGGCCAGAGATAGTGGAACTTAAGTGATGGCAAATGGAATGTGCATGGAAGGGCCATATTAGGCTCACACGTCACACAGCCAACAGGTGCAGCAGGTAGCGGCAGTGAGTTCTGGAACAGAAGAAATGCTTAGCGATTGTAGGAACTTGGAGGAAGAGATTCTTTTTCTTTGAACCTCCTGCAGAAATGTTTCTCAAACTGCATTTCTCAACAGCCTGCCTTAGAAACATCTGGGAGGCTTATTTAAAAATTACAGAATCAGAGCTTCTGGAAGCAGAGCCCAAGAATCAGCATTTTAGCCAAACATCCCAAGTAATTCTGGTCCATTCAGAAGTTCGAGAACCCTTGCCTCTGTAGCGAGTGGTGAAGTCCCTTGCACCAAGTAGGTGTGCCCTTGTGTATTTACTAAATTGAATTGCACGTTTGTTCTGATAACTTCTGAGTAGAGGGCTGACTTAGCAAGTAATGTGAATAAAAATCCCTAATGCTTACCGAGTGTGTGTTCTGTGCTGCACTCTGTGTTTGTCAATTAGCTCCTTTAATTTGTATGAAGAAGATACTATTATTATTCTCTCTTAACAGAAGATTGATAGGAAAATAAGGTTTAGAACGTTTAGATAACTTGCCCAAGATCACAAAAATTCTTCAATGGCAGGTGCAGAATTCAAAGCCAGGCATTCTGCCTCCAAAGTCCATGTTATTTCTGACATTGTGGAATCTTTGCCTTTGGGGGTTAATGTTATGCATCCCCATAGTTTCGGAGATAAATAAACCAATCTTACAAAGAATAGGAGACTTAAAATCATACTACCATTGAAGTGTTTCTGCAACTAAAAATTTGTGTGTGTTCGTATTTTACTGTATTCAGCTCTCTAGGGAGTAGTGTAATAGTGATGTTCTTGAGTCCTACGGAGAGACATGTTTCTTAAAACAATTTAGAATGATTAAAAAAGATAAAACATTTCAAGAAAATTTGCCATGTGACATTACTGTAAAGCTACAGTACCATAGAGCATAAGGGTAAGTACCATAAGGCACATATTTATAGACCCTTAAACTTGAAATAGCTTATTCAGCTCCCTCTTACAAAAGAAGGGAACTGAGCCCCGAAAACTCAGAATCTTTGGGCAATATCGTCAGCTCCAGATGTCCTGATTCGGTCCAAACTATTTCCGCTTTCATTCTGCTTCTTTCTTAAGTCTCTTTATGAAACAATTAAAATTTATAACTGGAATTATTTTAAAAATCCATTCCATTTAGATGAACCTAATTAAAAGGTGTACAGACACTCACTGGAGGATGACAATTTGTAGCTGAAATTAGAAGCAAATCTATTCTGGTAAAGTTGGAAGGAATATTGGGTGCAGTTGCAAAAAATAGATGTGAGTAAATGACTTAAGATATTGAAGTAGAAAAGTTTGTTTTAAAACAAAGGCTTTTGTAGAATGCATTATTTATGGGCGCTTACATTCAGTTTTGGTTTTCTAGCTTTTTAAAAGCCCTAAAATAATTCAAGAGTATAAAAATAGGAAAACAGCTGGTTGAGTTCTAGATTCGTTGAAAATGTGGATTTGAAGTAACAGTTCCTCTTTGTCTTAGAATTTTGCGAATTCAGAAAGAATCTCAGAGAAAAAACAATTTATGATTTTAACTTTAAAACATACATTAAAATAGTGGATCTCAAATTTTGCCACACTTCAGAATCACCTGGAGGACTTGTTAAAATACAGATTGCTGTTTGCCACCCGAGAGTTTCAGATCCAGTTGTTTGGTGGAGGGCCCGAGAGCTTACATTTCTAACAAGTTCCCAGATGGTGCTAATGCACCTGGTCCGGTGACCACACTTTGAGAACTACTGGGTTGGAGAAAACAAATTATAATAAAAAGCAATCATAATTTTGTGAGGTTAATTATAGACTGAAAGCTGGTTTCTTTGATATCTGCTACATAAAAAATTTCTGTTGACTCATGTTTTCATACTTTATAGTCATAGTAAAACCATAATGATGACACTGAGAGACTATGATATTTGAAGTCCCTTCTGAGTCATTTTGATAAGATGAAATTATATTAAACATGGCCTATGTTAGAGTGTGTTTTTTTGGTAATAGTTGTCTGGAAATTAGGACTCTGTGTGTGGAATTAGGGTAGCTCTCCAGTTACTCCATATCCTCATCAACACTTGATATGGGCAGTCTTCTTAATTTCAGCTATTCTAATAAACACACAGTGGTATCTTACAGTGTTTCAATTTGCATTTCCCTACTGACCAGTAATGTTGAATACCTTTTTGTGGGCTTATTTGGCATTTACCTCTTTGGTGAAGTATCTATCCAAGTCTTGTTCCATTTGTTATGGCTTTTTATTATTATTCAATTTTGAGAATTATATATTCTGAATACAGTTTTTTATGAGATATATGATTTGTATTTTCTCCCACTCTGTGCTCTTAACAGATTATTTGGAGGAACAGAAGTTTTTAATTTTGGTGATCTCCAATTTATCAATTTATTCTCTTATGGCTTGTGTTTTAGTGTTGTATTTAAGAACTCTTTTCTTAACCCAAGATCTCAAAGATTTTCTTCATAATTTTTTCTAGAAGTTTTATGGTTTTAGATTTTACATTTAGATTTGTAATTCATTCTGACTAAATGTATGTTTTTGGCTCGAAGTATGGATCAAAGGTGTTTTGTTCTGTTTTGTTTTGTTCTGCATATGATAGTTGTACCATCAACTTGTTGAAATGACTGTTCTTTCTTCACTGAATTGCCTCAGCTCCTTTGTCAAATCATTCATCCATATGCACCTGTTTGTATTTCTGGACTCTGTTTTATTCTGTTGATCTGTTTGTCTGTATTCCAGTACCACCCTATTTGGATTACTGAAGCTTTATAATAAGTCTTGAAATTGGGTAGTGTTGGGCCTCCAGCTTTGTCTTTTTCAAGGTTGTTTTGGCTATTCTAGGTCTTTTGCATTTTCCATACGAATTTTAGAATCTGTGTCAATTCTACGAAAAAGGTCAGCTGAGATTTTGATTGGTATTGTGTGCCCTGCAACCTGAAAACTCCCTCAATATAGTAAGCGGGGCAGTTACAGGTTTCACCTCATGTTTCCTATTACCCTGATTCCTCTTCCTTACATGACTTCTAGCATCTTGCAAACCATTATTTATTTATATATTTTCAGTTTGAATTTTTTGTTTCAGGCAGGACAATAACTTTGGTCCCAGTTACTCAGTCTTGGCCAGAAGTGGAAATACTGTGGTAGGTTTTTGATAAACAAGAGAGTAACCTCAGATTTGTTCTTGAGCATTGGTAACAACATGGAAGAAGGACTGGAGGGGAAAGAGGGTGAAAAAGGAAATCACTAAAGAAGCAAAGCAGTAATCTGAGGAAGAAATAATAAGGATTGAAATTAAGGCAGCTGTGGTTGAAAAGGGAGGAAAAGAGAGAATAGTCGACTTGAGTGGGCCGAATTGCTAGAACCTGGTGAGTAGTTAGATGTGGAGGATGCTAGAGGGAGGAGTCTAAGATGACTTTCAGGGTTTGGGTTTTGCATGTCAGTTCACTTTGGCTGCCGAGACTGGGTGCCTGTATGTGGCATGTGATTGATTGGAAGCTCCTAGTTTACAAATAGTAGGTAGTGTTACAGAACCAGTTACTTGCTCATTGAATATTCATAGTTCTTTATCTCTTAACTTTGCAGTTCCTTAGAAGTGTCATCCAGAAACAGATATTAGTGGCTGATAATTCCCATTCCAGACGTAGTTTACTTTCCCCAACAGAGTTCTCTGAGCTGTTTCTAGTAGATTGAAGTGTTTATGGATCATTATTTCTTTGTTAAAGAGGAAAGAGGTTTTTTTTAAAGAAGGCAAGACAAACAATTTTGGGAGTCACTACTGATTTAAGTCAAAGTTATGAAAATAAAACATCTTAGAAATGGTAAGATATGTATTGAAAAAAAAGAATTATAAGTTCTTCTCAAGAACGTGCACTACGTGTAGGTACAGATATAAGGAAATATGCTGTATCAGATGGGATAGGTATTACAATGTTTGTGGCAAATTATGATAGATTTATTTTCTGGAGCTGTCAGTGATTTAAGTTTTAACAGATTGATTTGCCCTTGTTTTCGTGAAATCAAATTTATTTTTATATGAGTATAGTTGACACTGTTAATTAGTCTCAGGTGTACAGTAAAGTAACTTGACAAGTTTTACATTATGCCATGTTCACTACAAAGCAAGTTTATTTTACTTTTCCGAAAATAACAAGCATAGAGATTCTCCTCTGACAGGAATGGAACATATAGTTGTTCCCTCCTCTTGTGATTGTGCCTCTTACTCTTTCCTTAAATGTTTCTCAGAACAAACTGCTCATTTAGACCAACATTTGAGAAGTAAATAACAGCGATTACAGTTCCTGTCATCGTAGATCTTATAATCTAATGAACTTCTTATCAGATCTTCTCAAGCTTATTTTTATAATATATATATATTTTAAAGATTTTATTTATTTATTTGACAGAGAGAGACAGCGAGAGAGGGAACACAAGCAGGGGGAGCAGGAGAGGGAGAAGCAGGCTTCCCGCAGAACAGGGAGCCCGATGCAGGGCTCGATCCCAGGACCCTGGGATCATGACCTGAGCTGAAGGCAGACGCCTAACGACTGAGCCACCGAGGCGCCCCTATAATATATATATATTTTAAAGTAGGCTCCGTGCCCAGCATGGAGCCCGATGTATAGGGCTTGAACTCACGACCCTGAGATCAAGACCTGAGCTGAACTCAAGAGTTGGACGCTTAACTGACTGAGCCACCCAGGTGCCCCTCAAACTTATTTTTATATTTTTTGAGGACTTAATTTCTGTTTCATTAACTTTCTATTTTAAAGTAGGCTGACCCCATTTGAAATTTTTTCTGGTATAAATTTATTTAAAATGAGTACGGAGATAGGCTGGTCTAAGGCAGTTTGCTGTCCACGTGCAAGCAAAAGATCATTAACCTTTTTTTGAGTAGCAGTCTCATTTATGAGTTTGATTACCCTAGTTCCTCTTCACCCCTCACCCCCTTTTTTTAATTGTGATTGCCCTGGTACAGTAGGGATGATTTTTAGTCTAATATGAATAGATCTTAGGAAGGCATTTGGCAAAGTCTTAGGACATGGAGTAATGGGTTATGCCCAGAGGGTGATGATTATTGAGATAGTTAGGAGAATGGATTCTGTTACTTAATAGACCCCCCATTTGAATGTTCTCTCTACAGCTCATTGGCTATATAACCTTGGTTCAGGGTACTTAACCTCTCTGAGCCCATTTTTTTGTTCCGCTGGATGGGGATAATGATGGTGTCTCCTTCACAGAGTTAGTCTAAGGATTGAATGAAATGATGTGTATAAATTGCTTAGCATAGTGTCTGGCACATAGTGAGTGCTCAATAAATGTTACTATTTAATTTCTTGAAAGAAAGCTGGTAATCAACACGTGATCTCAGCAGTACACATGTAATAACGGTGTTATCCTAGCCTTCATTGGTTAACCCATGGCTGTACTTGTTTTTAATTTCTGGAGTCCATCTGTAAAAGGGACACTAGCAAATGAAGCACATTTAAATGAAGGCACGTCAGCTGGGTCGAATGAACTTGATCATTATTTATCCTGGAGAAGCAAAGCTTAAAGGTAGGAAATACTTAAGAGGCATCTTCAGCTCTTGGAAAAACTGTGATCTGGGAGAGTTGACTGTTTCTGTGTGGCTCAGTAATAGCTCTTCTGCAGTCTGCTGTTGAGGACTAGGGTTCAAGTCCCACTTCTGATATTGGGGCATGACTTCAGTGAATCACTTAACCTCTCTGAGCCTCAATTTCCGCAGCCATATAAAACAGAGTAAAATCACTATACGGAGGTTATGAGATGTAGATAAGTTAATGTGTGTGAGAGCAATTCACATTTATTGTTGTCATTGCCTAGAGTTGTTCTAGGGTGGTGATGAATCAGCTCTGTCTTTGGAAGGGCTCTAATACTTAGAGCTGTTTGGCAGAGAACAGGCTTTCCCACCACACCAAGAGCCAAACACAGGCAGGGTAGTCCTATCAGGGCTTTTTTGAAATTTTTGCATGGAGTGGAAATTTGTATAAGCTGTTTGAGAAAAGGTGCAGGGTTTACCTTGTTTGCTGCTCTGTCCAGGCCACCAAACAGAGTGCCAGGCACATGGTCTGTGCTTGGTAAATATTTATTCAGTGAGTGAATGGAAGTTCCCCTCTAGCCACCCATATTGTATTCTTTGTTTAGCATCTCTCCTTTCTTGTTTTTAGTATGTTCATGTTGTTTTCCCCGATATATTTGTTTGCCTTAATTTCTGTTGTCCTTTGTAAAAGAGGGTTCCTTATACATAGAGTATTTCCATGGAATGAGAACCTCATTACAATGGTTGCTTCTGGGGAGGGAGTTTGGGGATTGGAGACACCACATGATTATGCTGTTTGAATTTTTCAGCTGTGTGCTTAATTCTCAACCACATGCTTTACTTATTTTATTTATTCATTTATTTATTTTTGAGAGGGGGTGGAGCAGGGGAGGAAGCAGACTCCCCACTGAGCAGGGAGCCTGATGAGCAGGATCCCAGGACCCTGGGATCGTGACCTGAGCCGAAGGCCCACACTTAACCCACTGAGCCACCCAGGCGGCCCTGTGGGTATGTTTTAAAATGGTAGCTACCCATAGCCTGGGATTCATAGTGCTTTTGATGGCTAGTAGAGACTAGATTGTATCCAGAGACCGTTTCTATGATTTTGTGAACCTAATCCTTCATAGAATTTATTTCAAGCAATATTTTGAGTTATCCGTTACCATGGTGGTTTATGGAATATTAACTATATGTTTTAAGGAAATACCTGTCTATATAATGAAAGATGGTCTCCATTACTGTGGGGTAGAACTATGTAAGTCAATTTTACTTGCTCTCTCTCTCTCTCTTACAAAAAGGTAATGTTTAGGAGAATTCCTTTATCTAGAGAACTGATCATTTATTACCCCGGGACTTTTGCATGAGTGGATTATTTGCTGGTGTGTAGTAATTCAGACCCTTACAGCTTGTGCTTTCCCTGCTAACTTTAAAGTTAGACCTGAGGTCAGTTCCTAATGTCACCATGTATTAACTGTGTGACCTGGGGCAAATGATTTAACCTCTATGAGTATCCGTTTCCTTCTTGAATTACTTTTAATAACACCTAATTCATATTGTTGTAACAAAGGATAGAATGAGTAGTATGTTCAAAGTGCACATTGTCAGTATTCAGTGAAGATTTGTTCTTTTTTTTTTTTTTTAATCTGTATCTTTCTCCTCTTTTCTCATCCCCAGTGTTTTTGTTTGAGAATTTAAACTCGAATTCAGCCTCTGTGGATAGGGGTGAGAGCATTTGTTTAGCCTCTCCTTCAGTCTGGTGAACATCTGGTGCACACCTACTCATCTTTCAAGATACAGTACAAATTTATCCCCTCACCGGTTAAACCTTTCCTACCTTCTGTGGGCAGGAGTAGCTGCTCCTTGCTTGAACGCATTTTTTCCCTCTGCCTGGCATATAGTAAGTACTTAAGCATATACTAGGTAAATGGGCTTCTGGACATGAGTTGGTAGGGGAAGGTTTACAGAGCTTCTCATTGAGCATTGCGGTTTTGTGAGTTCAACTTAGTGCTTTGGTCTCAAGTTAGAAAAAACAGCTGAGAGAGTTAAGGAGGTGACCTTCACTTGATACCTTTTGGTTCTAAGAGTAAAATGATTTCAGCATTTAGGCTAATTACATTTGCAGAGTAGTTTTCCATTCAGCAGTAATTATAATGACAGATATTTTGTTTGTGCTTACCATGGGCCAGGCCCTGTGCTGATTATTTTGTCTGTGTTTTCTCATTTAGTCCTTATCTTGGCTTTATGAGTTAAATACTGTTATTGTACCCATTCCACAGAAGAGGAAACTCTAATACGGTGACTGACCAAAGACTACATAGCTAGAAAGTTAATAGAGCCTAGATTTGAATATAATCTGACTCCAGAGCTGGCTTTTTGAGTTCCTGTATTATACAACTTGCCTCTTCTGTATTATTGACAAGAAAATTGTATGGATGAGTAAAGAGGATTGTAAAGGTCAATATTTCTTTAAGATTTCCCCCATATTCGCTGTGTTTATAGTTGCGTACCAGTTTGTACCATAACTCCGTTCTACTCTTCACTACTATTTCTGGTGGGAGGCAGTTATAGAATGTGGATTTGGTTTTTACTTTTCCTCCACACTATTATCTGTGGGGAGGAATAATTATGGCTAAAGTACAGTGTAGTGAGAAGTAACAAGTTTCTATTAAATATTGCTCAAGCAGTGAGTAAGTCATTAAATTTGACTCCTGATGAATATATAATGATTGCTTAATACTAGGCTGCCAGGAAAAACATACACACACACCCACTCACAAAGGTAGGTGTGCATGTAGGTATATGTTGCTAGAGATAGTTGGAGCTGTATTTTAAGAGAGGAAGGGTTTTTTTTGTTTTGTTTTGTTTTTGTTTTTTTGTGGAGGGAGGGAAAGGTATGATTTATACTGTCATTTGTTTGAGTTCATCCTGAAAGACGAAATTTCTTGTTTACAAAATATAGAAGAATCTCTGAAGAGATTAGGAAGAGATTTGTTTCAAAAAGTAAAATCTCTCTATTCCATGTTCCATCTGTTCTAGGAAATTTAAAATCCAATCAGGCAATTCCCTGCCTTGTTTTCTTCCCTGCTCCTTGCCAAAATGGACATATGTACTTTATGGTGTGGATATTTATCAGATCCTTCTAGGTATGTGATTCATGTTGAATTGGAATCAGTAACCCTAGAAGAACACTAAATGGCTGCTTTGTCTTAGTCCGGCATTTTATTGATCAAATGTGTGGAGTTGAATTTAATCAACTATATGTAATTGGTATTGTTCCTGTTCAGACATGCCCATATGACTTCGTAGAATAAAGAACACCAGATTCTGCAGTTTTTATTTGTTTAGGACAGATTTCAGGAAATGACTTGGCCAGGGACAGAACTGTATAATTGAATCAGGAACAAAAAGTTGGAAGGGCTAGGGCGCCTGGGTGGCTCAGTTGGTTAAGCGACTGCTTTCGGCTCAGGTCATGATCCTGGAGTCCCTGGATCGAGTCCCGCATCGGGCTCCCTGCTCGGCAGGGAGCCTGCTTCTCCCTCTGACCCTCCCCCCTCTCATGTGCTCTCTCTCTCATTCTCTCTGTCTCAAATAAATAAAATCTTTAAAAAAAAAAAAAAGTTGGAAGGGGTAAGTAGATGAAATTTGTCTTAAGGGCATGCCCCCCTAACACACACACATTCACACGTGTCCTAGTTGTAAAGGTAGGGAAGTTTTATGGACCTATAAGACATGAAGCATTTGGTCCTCTTCTGGAGATTAGGGAGGATTCAGGAAAGGGATCTGTGGCTGAGATCATAGAGAACAGCAGAGCGAAGCAAAAAGACATCTGGTTGTGTAGAGGTGGTACCCAGATGTGTATGGACATGTTAGGGGAAAGAGGAGGGAAAATGTCCTCTTTTTCATGTCTGTTTCACTGAAGGCAGTTCTACTGAGGACCTGAGGGGTTGCTAAGAGAACTTGCTTGGCTCTACTAGGTACTACATGTGCTTGGCCCTGTTTCAGCTATGTTTCCCAAACCTCAGAACTGGGCCTTAGGGAAGAGACTTTATTTCTCTCTAGTGCAGATGCCTTGAGCTGCAGCTCTAGGCAGCTGTGGCTAGGGAGGGGCCTTATTTAGAATAGTTGGTCTACAGGCTGCATCTCTTAGCTGCATCTCTTCCCTTCCCTTCCCTTCTGCGGAACTGGTCGCTGGTCTGGAACAAGAGCTTAATTGGTCTACTGACCATGCCCACCTGGACTTGGAGAAGCCAAGATAAAGAATCTTCTGCTCCCTCACTTTTAACCATTGGCCTAAAATAGCATTATATTGAGCAAATAATATGTGAAGAGACCCTAGACAATCTTGGAACTCACCCTGAATGATAAACTCTCATGAGTCCATGCTGTGCTACGCAAGAATTACCATATTGCTATAGGCTTATTACCTGTATCTTTTGGTTATAAATAGAGGACTTGGCATTTGCCTCACATGAGTCTGCATCTGTAAAAGTAGCTAGTTTGTCATCTCCCTTCCATTTCTTTCTCAGACCTATCTCTTGGCCTCATTTTGCCCTGGTCTTTCATACTGGAGACAACTAGCATTGATTGTTACTATTTTGCTTTTATAACTTGTTCCTGCTATCACCTTTGTCTCATTGAAGCCTCATGAATTTTGTTTTAAGTTGAAGTGATTGCAACACGAAATCACCCATTTCTGCTTAGTGTTGTACAGATCATGTAACTTTAATGCCTTATTCAACACTTCAAACAGGGAATAGTAATAGAATATTGCTGTTAGCGCGTTTTGACATTGAGAAACAGATGACGTGTCTAATGAATAGCGTGGCTGCTTAGATTGCATAATTATAGGTTTGTTTGACTTTAGGGAAATCATACACAGGCCAACTGCATCCATTCAGACACTTTATATTCTATAAATGTCAGAGCACTTGAGTCTAAAAAGAAGTCGTCCTTTAGTGACTGTCATTATTCTTCTAAGGTTTGCCACTGAACAGGAAAAACAAAAATGAAAGAGAAATCGTCTTTTAAAAATGGGTTTCGGGGCGCCTGGGTGACTCAGTGGTTAAAAGCCTGCCTTTGGCTTGGGTCACAATCGTAGGGTCCTGGGATCGAGCCCCGCATCGGGCTCCATGCTCAGTGAGAAGCCTGCTTCTCCCTCTCGCACTCCTCCTGCTTGTGTTCCCTCTCTCGCTGTGTCTCTCTGTCAAATAAATAAATAAAATTAAATAAATAAAAATAAAAATGGGTTTCATTCTTTGGCCCTCTCTGGTCTAAATAACATTTTTAAAGTTCTTTGGGTACTATTAACAGTCTGAAGTATTCGGGATGGTGCCAACCAGGATCCCTCGGCACAGACACTCAGATTTGAAGGAGGACAGCCCTGCTGCTGACATACTTACAGAAACAGTTACAATTTTATCCTGTAAATCGGAGATTATCTGTGCCCTCTGGACTTGATTTGCTGGGGCGGGGCGGGGGGATATATTGAAGCTAGTTCTTGTGCTAACTTCTTGGAACAGTTTCCTAATTAATGCACCAGATGTTTTGTTACACGGGCCTTGCAGACTCCCCGAGCTCTCCATGAGACTTCCTTATGTAGTTATTGGCTTATAGAGGAATGTTCAAGTATATCTCTTAGGTTCATTTGGTTAATACAAGCGAAGGTTGATTTTAATAAATGCTCATTGAATGGCACATCGAAGAAATGTGAATATTCCTAGATTCCCCAGACCCCATTTGGCCAGGGGGAGGCAGTCAGAGGCATAGACGATAGGAATGGTTTCGATACTGGCTGCACTCAGAAGGATCTCTGCTACTCGAAGACTTCCCCTTGAACGTGTCTCTGCTGCGGGTTTGATTTCATAGCAGCTAGAGTCCCTTTCCTTACCTCCTGGCATGCGGTGGGCAACTTGGTTGCTTTTACACCCCCTCCAGCTGGCCTTGCTGATGTGAAAAGTCGCTCTCTTCACCACCATTAAAATTTCGTAGTCTCGGGGCACCTGGGTGGCTCAGATGGTTAAGCGTCTGCCTTTGGCTCAGGTCATGATCCCAGGGTCCTGGGATCGAGTCCCGCATCGGGCTCTCTGCTCCTTGGGGGCCTGCTTCTCCCTCTGCTTCTCTCTCTCTCTCTCATGAAAAAATAAATAAAATCTTTAAAAAAAAAAAATTTCGTAGTCTTCTAAAAGGGAAGAATCGTTTTCTTTTTGTTATCAATTTCCTTGATGTAAGGAATTTGGAAGAGCTTTTATGGGACCAGGTCTGATAGCAGTTGCATGACATTGCCTGGTGTCTTACTTGGAATGGACTACCAAGGGACTGAGATGACGAGGCTGGGGGCCAAGACTTTCTCCCCAGTGAGGGTTTGTTCCCTGGATATTCATGGAGGAGTTGGAGGTGTTTGTCCTTCTCCTCGTGGTTACGCACCTGTCAGCAGAGGCGGGCAAGTGTGCAAACTGCCGCTGGAAAGCCTGAGTTGGCAGCCTCCCTGTGCCCCTCACTACCTCTGTGGTGCTGAGCAGGTTCCTTCAGCTGCTCAGTTTTTCACTTTTCTCGTTGGTAAAGTGCAGATAAAAGAGTTGCTGTGAGGTTTACTGTAAATGGTGTGCTCAGTATAGTCTTGGCACAAAATAAAGCGCTTACTAATTATTAGTTACAGCTATTATCGTTATGTATTTTTTTTCATCGTCGTTACTGCTCTCCATGCTTTATCAGCTGCACCGATCTCCTGTAATGCCAGCTTTTGTGTACAGTAGTAATTTCTTCTCTGGGATTGTCATTCTGTGAATATTAACATTTTTTGTGTGCTTCTCTTCCCCCACCTCCCTTGCCCCCCACGTGCTGGTAGCCAAGCTTTTTCCGATGGAAAAATCTCCATGAAAATATAATGGGTGAATGAGTTTATATCAAATGTCTTCATTACACTTTAATTCAATAGATCTCTGAGGCAGGACAATTTATAGTTTGGTGAAGGTTTAATTTTCAAATTTATTAAATAATGCCATGTGAGAACATTGAAGGAAGAGATGCTGTAATTCTTCATTAGTTCCCAAGAACACTAAAGCATCATTCTTGCCCTCAAATGGGTTAAAATCTCTTTGGAGAAATGAGACAAATGCACATAAGAAGTTAAGAATGTTTATGGTTGAAAGTGCCAAAGTATCAAGTATAGTTGTTAAGATAAATTAAGGAAAGGAGGAGAGATCTTTCTAGGCTGGCATGGTTTAAAAGCAGGTAGGGCTTGAGTTCAGCCCTTGAAGGATGTATAGGATTTAGTTTGGTATAGATTTTTAGGAAGTCTTTCCCATAAGAGTGGGGGAATTTTGGTAGTGGGATTATATTTTGGGCAGTAAAGGGGCAAGGAAACTTTGGCTGGTCAGTCCCTCCACACCCACCCCATCCCCAGTTCACTTTTTAGTCAAAAGCCAACTCCCTGTGTCTGTGTTCATTCCCAGTTCCTCTTGAATCCTTCGGGGATTTATTTGGCCTGTTTCCCTTTTTCATGCAACACCATGCTCTTCCCTCGCCTTGATTGTTTAGTAGGGCAGGACACAGATTCCCTATGCCTTCCGTAGTCAGGTGTTTCTGAAACATGAATACAAATCATGGTTTTAAGAGAGATTATTATTGCAATAGGGAAATAAAGGTTAACAAGAAGAACAGCAAGAATCACCGAAAGAATCTTAAAATGTAAGGTTGCTACTCGATAGGTACATTCTCATGGTCTGTCTTCCAGATTCCTTTTGCTGTGGGACTCCTTCTAGTTCATAGGTCTCTGGTCTCCAGCCCTGTTCTGTGGTGGACGGAGACACTGACTTTAACCAGAAGTGACCTGACCTGGCTCACATCCAGGTGGGGCGTGAGTGTCAGTTCCTCTCAGGACTAGCTTCCTGATCTTTTCTGGTGTTTTCCCTCTTGCCTCTGGCTGCACTCTTCATCACTTAGGTCCTTCAGCCTGTCCCAACATTCTTGGGCCCTGGAGCCTTCGCTGAGGCTGCAGGAAGCCCCAGGTGACTTCCAAAGATTCTTGCCTTAGGCTTGGTGCCATCAAACCTGACCCAGCCATCACTTATTTTCTCCTTTGCAGGCAAGGTCTCCTTGGACTTGTAATTTGAAATTGCCATCTGGTTCATGTCTTGCTAGCATCCTTGGGACCTTGATAATGAGAACCATGATCCCATTTGTTTTATTTTGCAAACTCTTTTCATAGCATTTTTAATGTCAAAAGCACATTTTTATGTGCTTTCAAAAATAAACTCATTTAATTCCAGAGGGAGATTGCCAACATTATATCGATTTCCACAGATTAACCAAATACAGTAAAATGCCTGCCTTTATGTAAGTCACAAACCATCATATTAGGATATAAATTGCTTAAAATTCTCTTTCTGATCATCAAGTAATTAATATGATTTTTTTTTTTAAAAGATTTTTATTTATTTATTCATGAGAGACAGAGAGAGAGAGGCAGAGGGAGAAGCAGGCTCCCAAGGAGCAGAGAGCCCGATGCGGGACTCGATCCTAGGACCCTGGGATCGTGACCTGAGCCGAAGGCAGACGCCCAACCATCTGAGCCACCCAGGCGCCCAATTAATATGATTTTTAACGAACAGTTGCTGTATGCATAGCAGATACATGTTGCTATCAGCAACACCTAAACAGTTTGTCTCCCTTTTTAACATTTGGACATTTTCACAACATTGACCTGTGATTGATGGTCTGACAGTTTTATTTGTAATATGACTTGAGTCCTTTCTCATACACTATTTTGTTAAAAATGTTGTATTTAATTTTGGGAATGTAAATACAAATTTTTCTTTGTAAATACTGCCCCCTTCCCCCTCCTCAAAAACAAAAAACCTTATATTGGGATATATATATACAGTCTGTGAAGTCTGGGTGATATAAGCCAAGAGACATCTACCAGAAGCAAGTTAATCCAGGAGATATTTTCTGAAATGTGTTTATAATTGACTATTGTAAAATTGAAGCATAATTTTAAAGTCTAGGACAATCACTTTCAAAAGCCAGATGTAAGTGCATATATTATTTCTTGACTTTGGGATGATCTGTCTTATTGTTCTGTAGAGTAGACAAGAAATCCTGACATTTGTCTGAGCTAAGGTATTTGAATGGAGAATCTTTGAGTGTGTGCATTCCCAAATGTGACTAAGTCAACTTTACTAAATTCTTTTCATTCAGCTTTTTTAATATTAAAATTTGTATTATTTCGTGTTCTTGATCTTCCCCTATACTTAGAGCTTGAAAAAAAGTTTAAAAGCACTTAAGAACATTTCTTTGCTTTTTCAATCTGGTAGTCACTCCGTATAGTCTCCTGTTACGCAAGGGTATTTTAATTTTTTAAACGTAGTAAGCATAATTGTTTCATACTCTGATAGATAATTCCAATATCTGAAACATTTGTAGATCTGTTTCTGCTGATTCTTACTCTTGGTGTCTTGTTTTCTTGTGTTTTTTAAGGTTTGTAAGGTTTTTCTGTTGATTTTATTTTTTTCCCCCTGTAATCTGCTCATTCTCCTTCACAATTATTTGTATGGATTAATTGAGGCCTCGGATAAAAATGTCTTCTTCAGAGGGGAGTGCCTGGAGGTACTATTTCAGAGTGAGACCACCTCACACCAAGATCAGGGCTTGGGTTCCCCGGACCACTCAGGTGAGGGGAACCCAGGCAGCAAACCCAGGACAGCTGGCCTGTGGCCATAGGTTTTCAGAAACAGGTTTGTTTTCTTTCTCTCTTACCTGTTTTCTGCTCAGTGGCCAAGGCCAACCCTGCTGCAGCCTGGAGGAGCTGGGTGGCATTACTTTGGTTCCTCTGTAATCTGAGGAGTTAAGAGACCCAGCTGGCGTGGGGGAGGAATGTGACTGTGGTGTTCTGTGCTCTGCCTTGCTTTTATGTTTTCTCTAGATTTTGCCCTAGTTGTTTCTGTCTTGTAACTCTCTTGTTTTTAAGGAGTTTCCTTCCTTCCTTCTTTCCTCCCTTCTTCCTTCCCTCCCTCTGTCCCTCCCTTTCTTCCCTCCCTCTCCCCTCCCTCCCTCCCGTCCTTCCTTTATTTTAACTGAGTGTTTTTCTGGTTTTCAGTAGAATTGGTCCACATAAGCTACTGTACTAGAAATGGAAATCTTTCTTATTTGATCTTTAATAATCCCGTGAGGTGCATGTGCAGATACATGGCCGGGCTGCTTTAACTGAAAAGGAAAAACTAAAAAGGAAACGGAAGCCGAGAGAAGTGTAGTGGTTGATTTATGATCACACAACTAAGTGGCACAGCTTCAGACTCCTAAGTCTGAGTCTACTTTTTTTTCCCACTCCAGCCTTTGAGCTTTCTTCTACTGGGTGTATTCTCAGAATTTTGAATGAAGCAGGCCTATGTTAAGGAGGTCTTTAAAAAATATGCAATACCTTTTACAAAATTGTTTAGATCATTGACTAGTAAGGATTATATTGGAACAACTTTTTCCAGAGATGGCATTTTAAATGGAAAACAGTAATTGCTTTCTTTTTCTTGCAGCTGAAGTGAGTAGTGAATACAGTATGGACAAGGCAATGGTTGAATTGGCCATGATGGATCGGGAACTAAGCCATTATGTAAAGGCTGTTCAATCTGCAATAAGTCATGTAAGTTTATACCACTCACCTGGTAATATTTGGTTACAGCTCACTGACCTGAAAACAGAAACACATCATCAAAATTCTTCTCTAGCCTTTAATATTTCCTTATCATTACTGTAGCGGCCGTTAATTTCTTCTTAATTAAGAAGTCTATAGAAAAGGAATCTTAAGTAGTTTCCCAGCTAGGTCACCTAGGTTTATTTAGAATATTACATCTATTTTAGATTTTCTTGCTGGTTTTTTTTTTTGGTCTTGAAATCTTTAGTGTAAGCCCCCTTCGAATGTGAGTAGATTTTTATAAAACGCTAAAAATTGCATAGAACATGTTTTTGTTGTTATGTTTGCTGCAGCATACCATTTAGACCAGGCTTAGTTACTCATTCTCCAGCTTTAACTAATATGCAGCTATTGCAAAATTCATAGGATCAGATAATATGGGAGAGTTTTAGAGCAAGTTTAAAAATAAAGAAGGCTGACATTTTAGTTTTTCCAGAAGCCAAACTTATTTTTGTTGACTCCAGCTGTCACAGGAACAACACATAAGGCAGTTAAGGTGGGAACATAGCGACATCCTTTTCAGCAGTACTGGGTTGAGTAAGAAATGAGCAATATGATTGCAGTAATATTTCTGAGAAGTCCTTTGTCCTCTGAGCAGTGGAAACTCCCCTTTGAACTGATTTCAGATACCTGTGTAATAGGGTGTCTTGTACTTCTGGTTTCTTTATTTGCCTTTTCTTACTTTTATCTATGGGAAAATGCCCAAAATCAAATCTTTTAGAAGATTGGCTACTGTTCAGTGGAAGATAAATTTTTAAAAATGGTTTATTACTTAAGCTATACTTAAATGAGCATTACATAATTATATGTTCATAGTTACATGAAGTTCTTTGTTTTTAAAAAAAAAATTTTTTTTAGTGGTTAGTATTTATTAAGTATAGGATTTGTGACTTAAGAATATCTGCTTATATCCAAGAAGTAGTAAACTCATTCAGCTTGTAAAAATCTGATTTTTTTTTTTACCACTGTGGCTGTTAGTCCTCGGACTGTGAATATTCCTTCCATAGGAAAACATGAAAGTGATCTCGTGTTGGGGCATTTGAAAGTGGGTAACAAAAAGCACTTAGACCAGAAGTTTTCAACTCCCGCTGCCCCTCAGAACCAGCCTGTCCCTATTCTAATGAGATTCTGATTTCATTTCTGGAGCAGGATTGGGGCACCAGTGTTTTTTAAAAAACTCATTCTAATATGTATCCATGGTTGGAGACCACTGACTTAAAAGAACAAGGCTGACTTTATAGAATAAAGTATGTTTGCCACCAAGATCAGAGTTAGGCCTCTTATATAGATCAGTCCTGCTTTGACCCTTACATCCTATGGAGGTTATTTGATAGGCCTTTCTGTCTTTAACTTTGATGTGCAAATGTAATAGCACAGTGTACATTATAGATAAGAAAACAGATTTTGGAAGTTAAAGAACTCAATATGAATTTTTTCACTATTAAACTCTAGGAATCACAGATGTAGGGACATAGTGGGGATATGACATTTTGAGGGAAATAATTTTACACTTTTCATATACTATGCACTCTACATACTTAGAAGTTATGGACATTGTTATCTTACTGCTTATTTCAGTGAGGGGTAAAGAATGAACAGCAGCTTGAGAAGGGCTGGAATGGTACAGTTCTTTAGGAATAGCAGTGGTTTAGGGATCGGAAACTCTTCCAACTCTTCTACCCTTGGTTCTTCCATTTTCTAAGTTATGATCGTGGGTCAAGAAACGTAACCTTTAGAAACCTCATGCTCTTCATTTATAAAATTCTTGGCCTGCCTATTTCATAAGATTATTATGTGAAGCAGATTAGATACTATGTATCAAACCTTTGACATTCCTAAATTTGATGGCAACCTAAGATACTGGGTTTTTGCAAACTCAGACTTCCAAACATATTCCTTAAAAAGGTAGAACAAGATCTTTCTTAAAGGCAAGTAGTACTTCCATTTCTATAACATTTCCAAAATTCTGACCCTACCGTGTGGTTTCGCTGTTGAATTTTCATGTAATCATAGAAATTAAAAAAAAAAAAGTTTTTTAATCATCATGGAGCGTTAGAGTGTATTGTTTAAATAGAAGTCTCTCTCCTACTCTCACCTTCACAGGATTCTGAAGGTCACACACCTCTGAAAAGGTTTTAGAAGTTTATTTGGGAACCTTAGGGGTGTAGATCCATTTACCAACAATCTCTGGGAAGTCCCTTTGGCATGCAGCAGAAGCTCTCAAATTGCCTTTCTTTGTCCTCTGCGAAAACAGAGCTACTATATTCTACAATGCGTGAAAGATTTTATTTAGAATCGGTATTTCTTTCAGTGCTCTTCAACTTAAAAATAAAAATAAAAAAAATTAAGATTTTGTCCCAGCTAGTTGATAGAGGGGAATATAATGCAGTGATCCCTAAAAAAAAAAAAAAAAATCACAGTCTGTAAGTCCTTTATTAAAACTTCCAGCATACATGGGTGTATACCTGTCACAACTCTTTAGAACATCACGTCAAACCACAGAGAGCTGTGTCTGAACTCTTTGGAGACTCAGTCATCAAGCACACACATGACGACAGTACTTTGAAACCTGTGAAATGGCACCCAGACACCCAGTGGTACAGTGACTTCTTTTCTCACTGGGACCGCCAGGGAAGAACTTGTCTCACTTTCACGTTGAGAACAGTGATGTTCTGAACATTACGCCTGATGACCTAATGTTTTTTCCCCTGATTTCTAAGCTTTTATTATTTGAGTATATTGAAGGGGCACCGTTGTTTTCATTGTTCTCAACAGGGGGCTTCTTGTTTTCAAACATTCACTGAATAAATATTTACTAAATACCTATGTGCTAGGTACTTCTAGGTGCAAGAAATAGGTCAGTCACCAAAGCCCACATGACCACCACCTTCAGGATGTCTGGAGTCTAGAGAGAGAGACAAACATTTAACAAAGAGCAATCTTAGGTAATGACTTGTGGTGTGGGCAAGAAAGGGAAAATAAAGTGTTCAAGGAGACTTAACTCAGGAGCATAATACTGCTAGGGGGTTGGGGAACTCCTTCCTGAGAAAGTGGTATGTAATCTTAAGATGAAAGTCAAATGAGCCTCAGCATGGGGATCATGATATATAACTTCTCTGTCTTTGTGACTTTTACGTGAAATGGAAGCATCTTTTTACTGGTTGTGTCATTGTTAGAGTTTCAGACAAGTTGAGAAACTAGGCCAGAGAAAGCCAATTTTTATATATAGAAAGTTTAAAATATGCAGAATAGTTGAGTAACATGCTTAAGGCTGGTCAGTGATTAATTCATTCACAATAGGAGTGCCTACTATGTGCCAGAAACTGAGTAGTAATGCAAGTCATGGCAGTAGTTGATTTAAGAATCATTTTATTACTGATATTCTGCTTCTCAAGCCATTTCACTAGTCGAGCAGGGGTTATGCCTCTCAGAGTGAAACTTTGAATTGGTATTGAATGAACAGTGGTAATGCTGTGCGTTTCTGTACTGTGTATTTTAGTGTTTATGTGATTGTTTAAAATTAAACCTGTAGTCCCATCTTGGGGCTTCAGATTCCACAGGATGGATACCAGTTTGGTTCAAGAAATCTTCAAATCTATTTTCAGGTATATGTTTCTCCAAATAAGAGATGATCAAGAGTCCAACCACTGTCATGGCGATGGTCCTTGCAGCTTTGTTATCACCTTAATTCTGGTGAAAAAGGATAAGCACCATGAAGCTGAATGATAAATGTCCTAAGAGGCTCACATTAGTTCCTGACATTATTAGCAGTCAGGGATAAAATATACATCCTGTGTGCTTTTTGATGAGCAGTCCAGTCCTAGAGCTTAGCAGAAGTAACCTACAGTATGAGATTCATATTATACTTTGGTGTTTATTTTTTTGTCATGGTGCTTAATTGTGTAACTTTAACAAATTTTAAATCTTTGCCATATTTTACCTGTATACTGTTCTTTTAGTAGGTACTGCTTCCGTGTGTTAATTTATTGGAAAATCAGAGTATGTGTATTTTCCTTACTTTCCTCTGCTACTATTTTCTTCTGTGCTACATGCATCTTATAGATTATATAAGATTTTCAAAGCATTTAAATTGGATTGCTGCCATGTATTTGTTTTTGGTTTCTTAAGTCAGTGTTATTTTATAACAGTTCCTACCTGGGGAGGGTAATTATTTTTGTTAACTGAACAGGAGCAACTAGGTGCTTGATTGGTCTACTTGTGTTGTTTCTTATAAATCTGTTTATGGATATGCCTTGTGTACTGTGGTTTTTACTTGATAAGCTAACCTGAACATTTAATCTGTCCTTTCAAACTAATATGGTGAGAGAAGAGTAGAAATATACCTCAGGTAAGCTGTTGAAACCAACACAATCTTAGGTATAATAAAAGAACAAGGTGGGTCAAAGGTATAGCTTACCTCAGCCTTGTCATTATGCAACTACATGGTTTAGAACGGTTTTTGACATATCACGTCCCTATGCTTCCTCACCCTTCACCCTTCATCAATTGGTGAGCTTTGCCTTCTGTAAATCTTAAAGTTACCTTAACATCCACCACTT
The DNA here is from genome assembly GCF_029215605.1 of Mirounga angustirostris. Classification (NCBI taxonomy): domain Eukaryota; kingdom Metazoa; phylum Chordata; class Mammalia; order Carnivora; family Phocidae; genus Mirounga; species Mirounga angustirostris. Next base: position 15,615,017 of record NW_026991712.1, on the reverse strand, counting down.
GAACATGAAATCATATGAGGTATCTTGCAAGTTGGGAGTTACCATTTTAGTTTAACCAGATTTGGGGAGCACTTCTCCCTTAGAAAGTGAATGTTTTGTAGTGTCTGAAGGAAGTTTCAGGCCAGAGAATATAATTTATTAGATACGATCATCTACCAACTAAATGTAAAAATGTACTCCACATTGTGAGTCATTGACAAAAAGGAGAAGAAGGGGAAATTAGTTTGGAGGTTAAAAAATTTGGGGACAGAAGATTCCTGAGCATGAGAGAAAATACTGTTGTCAGCAGAATAGCAAGAAGGTGAAAGATGATGGTGGAAAATAGTGAAGATTTCTTGCAGCCATTTGGGAAGGTACTGGAGAAGACCCTGTTTTCTGCTCCCTGTCCCCAACACTTGACACAACAAGATGGTGCGTGGTCTTTTACCACCCTTCTCGTCAAAAGTTTCCTAATGCTTCACATATGAACCTTTTTGTTTTTAGGAATGTTGCCCAGGTGTGGGAATTAAGCCGGGGGAAAAAAAAAGTTGACTTTGGGTATTCATTCTTTAGCCACTTGGCCCAGAATATGTCTATTTCTATGAGTACTGGTAATTAATTTCTATTCTGGTGCTTTAGAACTTCTTCTGCAGTTATTCCCAAATTAAGATTGTGTTTGGTAGCATTTTGTCTAATACACAGAAAGTAGGTCTGGATATAGTATTTCACTGACTGAGTTACTTCTGTAGGAAAGAACTTAGATCTGAATCTTCTAGGTCACCAAGTAATGTAGCTGCTTATAGGTGAACATTCTGCTCTGTGCTATAATGAGACTGATTTTCATGGGTGGTTTATAGAAATCCATCTTAGTGTTTTGTAGGTATTAAGTGTTGGATTTTATTCGGAATTATAAAATGTTTACACTCTACTGGGACTTAATGTGTCTCTAGTGCAGCATTTTCAAAAGTTTCCTCTGTAATACTGATTAATCAGGATGTGAATAAGTATAATAGGAAAAAGGGATTTTGTGGTCAAATAAGTTTGGGGAATGCTTGATTAAAAGAATTTCCTTAAAGACTCCAAAGCCTTTAATATGCTTTTATGCATTGTGATTTTCCAAAGGAAGTACATTTACTAATTTCTTAAACTTCTTTAACTAGAAAATCTCTTTGGGGGAAGGGCCGATGCTCCACAGAACCCAGTTTGGGAACTACTTCTATAGTCTCCACCTGTTTATGCTACAGAGGATGGGCCTGCAGTTTGCGGCAGTTTCTCTGGCATCCAGGAAACTGGGGAGTGCATCAAACTCCCTATCTGAAATTCCGGAATGGACCTAGGAGATGTTTCTGTGTAGATTGGGAAAGGGCCAGGCCTCTGAAAAGACTGTGCGTTATTCCAACAGTGAAAAAGAGGAAGGAAAAGTTTTTTAAAAATATGCAGTGATTGCCTGGTTCTCAGAGTCTGTGAAGTAAACAAGACCCCTGCATGGAGCGTTGATTCAGGAGAGCGGAGGGAAGGAAATGTTTTCCAGGAAAGGAAGAGAGGAGGGTACAGAATAGGCAGGAGGGACGCAGCAGCAATGTGGGCAGGAAAAGCATCCAGACCTTTGAAAGGCCTGGTTCATGACAGCACTCCAGACGGACACTGAACATCTGGGCCTCAGTGGCCCCAGGCAGTCCCGGCAGCTAATTACTTGTGTTATTTAAATGATGTGAGTGTTCTTTAATGTAGCCAACTCCTATTAATTTCTGATGTTGAGTGTGGTCCATGTATAGCATCAAGCCCTTATTTTAGATAGTCACTTTAGCTCCTTCCATATCAAACGTTTCACCGTAGTAAGTATTAAAAATAGAGCTGAGATTGAGGCCGTTCCCGATTACCTAGCAGTGGTGCTAGTGGGCAGTGGAAGAGAGGCAGGGAACTAGATTGAATGGAGGCCTGGATCACCAAATGTTAATAAGGTTCACTGTAAAATGAATGCATTTTCAAAGTGTGGCGTTGAAAGCAGTTGTTTATTAATCTCACTATTAAGTTGTTCAGTTCCTGCCAGTAGTATGCTTGGTCTAATGAAGGTACAAAAACCTCTGGACATGTATCTACAAAATAGCTACAAAATAGCATTAACAGTGAAATCCTCCCACAGAGACATTAGCAACATATTTAAGAAATTCAGAGTGAGGGGAAAAGAGCCTTTGCTTAAATTCTGGCTTTTCTCCGCTCTAGCCCTGAGCCTCAGTTTCTTCTTAAAGTGGGAATGATAGTACAAGTTGTAGAGTTCTGGTAATGATGGAAAATGATAGCATGAGAGCACCTGGAATGGTTGTACTAATTTATAACATGGCCCAGGGCATTTCTGTAAAGGAGAAGTCCTTTCCTTTGATCAAATTTCAATAGCATCTGAAAGGGAGTTTTGAGTTAAAATTCAGAGAGGAGATGAGACAGTAGAAAACCACCACTGGGAAAGGCCAGAGATTATTTCTTCAGAGGTTGAAGGCAGGGCCTCTCTCCTTAAAAGGGGTCTTGTGGTGGTGGGGACAGAGTGGGTGTTGAGGGGAGCTTAGTCCTCATAGTGGTGTGACCAGGATGTGTTGGGTGGAATTGCGGGGACGGGGTCCACGCGGAGGCCAGTGAGCAGCACGGCGTTGGCCGGTTGGGTTTGAAGTTCCCTGATCACTAAGTCTATACAATGTCTGTAGCAATGAGAAAGAGATTATATTTCACATATGCTAGTTGGTGGTGATGAGGGGGATTCATACTAGAGCTAAGAACCAGACAACTGAGTAAAAACTTTGGTAATTCAGGAATAACTTCTGATGTTTTCTTAGATAACCAAAAATCACTTAAAGATGTCAGCAAGATAGTTCAATAAATAACATAATTATATACCTATGTGCACAGAGAAATAGTCCATGAGCTACATTTCCATCTTTAAATAATTTGTGTTTATTAGTAGCACCCATTTGAAAAAATAGCAGGAGAGGAAAATGCATTGGATTTATTGCTCTGATGTGTCATATGCAAGTTGTCAGCTATATTTCACATGTGTGATCCCCATAAATTGTTGACAAGTGAGAGAATAGAAAGAGGATAGGGGAGAGAATATAAATAACGGGTTTTATGTTTTCCCCAAGCCCTATGCGAGTTTGCGATTGTATTGGTAAGGAAAACTCTTGTTCTGACGTGGCGCCAATGCACAGTGAATTATCACTGAGAGTAAACTTTTTATTCTGTTTCTTAAAGCATCAAGCCTCTGGTGATAGTGGCCCTGTGTCTTTCATTCTTTTGTGTCCTGGCCAACTCAAATTTTTAACCACTGGAACTTTTTGAATTTCATTTCTTTCTGGGCTTTTTTTTTTTTTTTAAGGAAAATTTTTTATGTCACATAATACAGCATTCTTTAAAACAGTGAAAATCCTTATGTTCATTTCTCATGGGCTAGAGTAATGCGGTCAGTTGTGAACAGTCTCTAGTCTATCCTGTATTTCATCTTAAAAAAAAAAAAGATTTATTTGTTTATTTTAGAGGGAGGGAGGGGGGAGGGGCAGAGGGAGAGACTCTCAAGCAGACTTCCCGCTGAGTGTGGGGGCCCAACATGGGGCTCGATCCCAGGACCCTGAGATCATGACCTGAGCTGAAACCAAGAGTCAAAGGGCGCTTAACCGACTGAGCCACCGAGGTGCCTCTATCCTTTGTTTCATCTTAAAGTAATCATTTAATTATCTTTTAATAGCAAGTGATATTTAGAAAGGCTGAATCCCTGTTACTTAAAATTGGACACAATAACCAGAAATAGTTTAATATGATGGCATCACACAATTGATCTCCATACATCCCTTACTCGTGTGCTTTCTACCTTCCCTTCGGCTGACACCCAGGGTCCCCCGGGCTTCAGCGGCCGCCTTCTCATTACCTCAGCTGTTTGTGGTTCTTGGAATGTTACTGGTACCGAGGAACAAACTCTCTCTACCCATCACATTACTCTCTGTCGCCCCGAGGTTTATTTTAGTCCCCAACATGTAACAGAAGCCAAAAATGTCACATGAAATATAAAATAAGAACTTTAAGTGGACTAAATCCTGGGTGTGCTTAGAGTGTCCCTCTTGTAAAATCAGAAATTAAATTTGATGAGTAAAGCGTGGTTACACCGTGTTTTAAAAAGCCCCAGCAGAAACATCATATGCACAGTGTTTTCTTAGAAGAAATTCTTAAGATATTACTTAAAGTGCCTATAAATAATATAGATGAAATTAAGGTATGTCCTACCACATTTTCTGTAATGCTAATGGAGTTGCTCTGCCAGAATAGGGAATTCAGGTGTTTCGCCTTTGTGGCGTAAAATGTGTGTGATCCCATTACGATGGTAAATTGCTGGGTGTTAATTTAATTGGATTGAATGATTGAGGTTTCTTAGCACTTATCTCCTCAATAGCCGTGTGACCTTCAACAGGTTTGCAACACGAACTCAGTAGTATCTGTCCCTTCCTATCTTGGACTCATTTCTTGATTATACCCTGAGATACCGCATGTAAAAGCACTGGGGAGGGAAAAGTGCCATATAAAGGCATGGTCTTGGCGTTCCCTCCTGTTAACTTTTTAAAAATTTTTTAATTTTTTTAAAGATTTTATTTATTTATTTTGAGAGAGAGAGAGAATGAGAGAGAGAGAGCACATGAGAGGGGGAAGGGTCAGAGGGAGAAGCAGACTCCCCGCCGAGCAGGGAGCCTGATGCGGGACTCGATCCAGGGACTCCAGGATCATGACCTGAGCCGAAGGCAGTCGCCTAACCAACTGAGCCACCCAGGCGCCCCTTCCTGTTAACTTTTAATCTCTTTCTCTTACCACAGAAATGCCCACTACACGGTGATTTAAATCACGGTGAGCCCTCCTAAACCACCCGAACCCAGTATTAATGGTAAGGGGTCGCTTGTGTCTTGTTCCCTCACATTTATCTTCTCATCCCACAGCCTAAACTGGAAAGGAAGAATGTGTAAAGTTTTACATTCACTTTTTGTCCTTGATTTAGTCATCTTTTTGGTAAATGTTTATTTCTGTCTCCCCTCCCCACCCACCTCCCAAGAGTTTTGCATAAATCTCTTGTAACAGTTCAACAAGTGACTCATGTAGATGGGGCTCGCTCTGTCCCTGAGTCACTTCATTATGAAACAGAGTTGAATATCTATATTTAACAATGAGGAAATAATTTAAAACAATTTATAATTTCTGATCTGATCATGTTAGTGACTAAACTCATCAACAGTGAAGAAGGAAACTAATGAAAATTCACAACGCTAGACCAAATTAGTCTAAAAGTAAAGTCTGAATAAATCACAGTCACCTTTACTTCTTTCTCCCCCTTTCCGGAGTAGTTGGTGTTTGATTGATAAGAATGTTGGTCTGGGAAATTAAGATCTGGCTTCAAATCCTCATTCTGCCATGCGGTGACCTTGGAAAAGTCAGGCTAATTCTGTATTCCAGCTTCCTTATTTCTAAAATCAGAGTGATAATAGTATTTGTCCTGCATACCTCACTGGGTAGTGGTAAATAAAATGAGATTATAAACAGGAATGTGTTGTGGACCTCTCCCCCACAAAAAAGGTGAAAAGTAGTTCTATAAGTTATTACATCCCGACAGTTCCTGTCTGACATTTCATGTCCAAATGGCCACAGGACTAAAGAGTGAGGGATACTTCCTGATTCTGCAAAAAAAGATGGGAAGGGAGTCTCTGTTAGCTCTTAGAGCTGGGAAGAGGAAGATACATTCCAAGCGTTTGGATTTCTGAATTTAATCATGGAACACCATCTCCTCTATAAATACCATTCTGGGGCTAGGGTTCCAGTGTAGGCAAATTTTTAAAAATGATTTAATCAGAGTTAATTGTGATCCAAATTATATAAAGTTATAACAAAGCCCATCTATAGTATGGGTATCATTTTGTGTTTAAAATGTTCTGGAAGATTTAGCTTTGGTCTGGATGATAATGAATTTATTTCTCTTCTGGCTTCCCCGGTTATTTGATATTTGCCCAGGGCTATTGATGCTTTGCTTAAACCAGATTTGGAAATGTCCCCTGGTCAGTCCCCTGGTCAGTCCCCTGGTCAGTCCCCCTGGCCCTTTGACTAAAAGTCTGAAACCAATTTCCTTCACCCCAAGTGAGGGGTGAGAAGCCCTCTGGGCTTCTTGACCTCTTTAATGATCACAGCAACCCTCCAATTAGGAAGGGTAGATGTGATGGACTCTGAGCCTCAGGGAGGTTAGGGTACGCGCTCAGGTCACAGGGTTATTCTCAAGAGGTTATTCTGGTGTTTTTGTTTTTGTTTTTTTTAGAAGTTCTATTTATTTAAAATGTAATCTCTATACCCCATGTGGGGCTCGAACTCAGGATCTGGGGATCAAGAGCCACATGCTTCTTTGACTAAGCCCGCCAAGTGCCTCTGAAGCTTGGCGTTTTTTGAACGAGTTTACAACCTGTTCAATTACAACCTGTAATTGAAGGCTCTTGCCGTGCCTCAAGACAGATGGAGTTCATGGAGTTTACTTTGAGTTGTAGATTTCTTGGGATTAAGAATGCTTTTGTCTAGTGTCCCTTATAAAGTACGCTTCTGGCTTTAACACCTGTCTTACTACCAGCTGCCCAGAGGTAAAGGTTTGGGACATTTTTTTTTTTTTTTTTTTTTTTTTTTTAGATTTTATTTATTTGTGAGACAGAGAGCATGAGAGGGAGGAGGGTCAGAGGGAGAAGCAGACTCCCTGCCGAGCAGGGAGCCCGATGCGGGACTCGATCCCGGGACTCCAGGACCATGACCTGAGCCGAAGGCAGTGGCTTAACCAAGGTTTGGGACATTTAGTCGAAACAAAAAGTGACTCTTCACATTGATTTGACTTGGAAAAGGGAGGGATTCAATTAGTAATAAAGAACTGCTTGAGGAAAAGCATATTCTTATATGTAACTGTTTTATCAGAAAAAAGGGAAACTTTAGAGGGCCCAGTATTATTGACTCTTCTAATTTGTCTGTGTTATAATTTAAAAGTGGCAGTGGTGTGAATATGAAGGAATTTTAGGGATTTGAAATAAAAATGAAGTAAATCTTTTTTTCCAGTTGTTATAGATGCTTTATATTATTAAAATATTCAGTCCTTTCGGGCGCCTGGGTGGCTCAGTCGTTAAGCGTCTGCCTTCGGCTCAGGTCATGATCCCAGGGTCCTGGGATCGAGCCCCACATCGGGCTCCCTGCTCTGCAGGAAGCCTGCTTCTCCCTCTCCCACTCCCCCTGCTTGTGTTCCTGCTCTCGCTATGTCTCTCTCTGTCAAAAAAATAAATAAAATCTTAAAAAAAAAAAAAAATTCAGTCCTTTCCATAACAAAAGTATACCTAGCTGACATATCTCTAGCGCTTGTTCAGTTGGCTTTAACTCAGGTAGAGGAACTTTTTTTCTTCTTGCCAGATTAGCCTATAGATTTGTTCATGATTAATTTCTTTTTAGAAGCACTGAGGGAGAAGTCTCTCCATGGTCAGTGTGTGGCATTTTATGGAACATGTAAAGAATGTTCACTGGGATAGTGGAAAGAACACTGCAGTTGGAATCAGGAGACCCAGCCTCACCCTTGCTTCTCCACTGCGTAATGGATGACACTGGGCTAGTGACTGGTCTTCTTGAAATCCTCGGTTTCCTTACCTGTAAAATGAGGGTAACACATCATAGGGCTGTTACAAGGATTAAATGAGATAATATAAGTAAAATGCTTCATGCCTTCACAGGAAGTGAGGTTTCACATAGTAGGTATTCAGAGTAATTGCCTCTTTTAATCTCCGTGCATAAGGTTGTTGTGAAATTAAATTGGGAAACAGAGTATGAAAGCTGGTTTATAAATGTTTAAATATCATCTCAGTGTCAGGTGGTATTTTCCATTGACTGCTCCCTTCTTTAGCACTTCCAGAGCAAAATGTATGGGAGAATGAACGGAAATAAGTTATGGCTAGAAGAGCTGGGTGTTACAGGGTGGCCACCAAGTCTGGGAATGTAAGTGCAAACACAATATGTGGCTTCATTATATAATATTACACTGCATTATAAAATAGCATTATCTGTGTTTCCAGACTTGGTGACTACTCTGTAGCCTCAGTTCTGCCCCCTGTTAGGTGTTTGTTTCAGGGAAGTTATTTAATCTCTCTGGGCAGTGAGAATCAAATTATGTAAATTATTCTAAAAAGTATTTTATAGACTATGAAGCATCTGACTGGTTTTGTCTTGGTTATGGTTTTAATTTTCCTGCATATAGTGGCTTTTTGATTAGCTTTGTGATGGATGAAATTCATTTTCATTTAGTCAGGAAACCTTTCTCATAGGAGATGAATTGGAAGGCGAAAGGCAATTTGATAGCTTTAGTAGTGGGAAGTAATTTCACGTATTAGGAGGCCATATTAATTATAGAGAAGGCAGCATCAGAAAATTTGATAGGCTGCTAGACCAGAGTGAATGGAACCCATAAGGATAAGGAGCATTAATGCGCTGCTGGAGTATTAATAATTCCACAGTCCTTACTGTGTTGGGTGAGATGTGATAACTGGGGGAAAGATCCAGCTACATACCCGTGGATTGCCCTCATTCCATGCTGTAGTTATGTAATATGATATAAAGACAAGGGATTTGAAGTCAGACGTTGTATTTATCAGAATCTTTGTGGTAATTAAGAATGTTAGAGGTTATGGATTTAGAGGGAAAAATGTAGTATTTCCAAAATAGATATTTTGCCTTCTTTTTAGTTCCCTCAGTCCTACTAAATAGGTTTTCTGATGGCTACTCAGCAAGAACAGAAGGAAGAAAACAACTGGCATTTCCCTTTCTTTTAGATGATAACAGAAATGGTGAATTCGTTCTTTCGGTTATTCAGGTCCTCTAGTTCACGGAGGGTGTGACCGGAAGACCCAGAGGAGACGTGTTACATGACAGGGATGCTCTTGCTCCCAGTGCCATCTGTTAAAGGCTGGTCTTCCTGGTTCCGAATGCTCAGAGAGAATGTGCTTCCATGAAACTTAGCATTCCCCATTCTCCTCTCAAGTGTGCTTTCTTCAGGAGAGCTAACACCAAGTACGTATACCCCTCCTCCTGCCGTTTCCCCTCCACACACTCATACAAACCCTGGAGCAAGGAATGCTTCTCTCAACTGTTCAGATTCTAAAGCAGGGTGCCTCTTTACCACCAGATAGCCCCAGTATCACCAACCACCGCTGACTTGTATGGGAAAGGGAAGCTTACCTAAATGTGTGTCGGAAAATTGAGGTCCTCAGTAATTAGGGCTATTCTAGGAACCTTGAATTTGATGGATGTACCACAGAATAAACAGGTAGGAAAGGGCATATAATATGGACTTTGTGTACTGAGAGTTGCACTGAAAGAATTAGAAAGTCAAAGAGACTAATTTGGTCTAGGGTTGTGAATTTTCATTAATTTCCTTCTTCATTGACATTTGAACAGAGACCTGAAGCGAAGTAAAATTTCCTAATCTGTAATGTAGGGATATGTTAGTTCTTACCATAACATGGAAAAAAAATCCGTGAACTCTTGTATGTAGAACGCAGTGTTTCTTACATTAGAAATGCAAGTGTTGGAGACAGTTTCTCAGTTCCACCTGCCCCCATGTCTCTGAGGAGGTGAGAGCAAGGAAGGGTAGTACCTTAATCCTTGATAGGAAAGCATATGCCGACTGGGAAATGTCTCTGTGACACGTCTCTGTGACTGTGTCGAAACCAACCTGAAAGTCCGTTTGGTTGTTCAAAGGTCTCCTTAATCATGTAGTTAGAATGTTTCATTTGATAAGCATTACCTCGCTTATCATTTCAAAAACTGTTAGAAGGATTTTTGAAATCACTAATTGATAGATTTAATTCCTGTGTGACATTTATTTATCTCTGTGTGGACTGCTCATGAATTTAAGCTGCCCTTCTTAAGAGCATAGCCTCCAGATCACAAACTCATGATTGTGGTGAAAGGTTGCAAAAACACAGTTCTTTGTGTTGACTCTAAAATAATGTGAACAGGTCCCTTTGACAGGCTCGGGGGAATGACTGCAATCTCAGCTTCCTTTAGAAGGAGGGAGAAAAGAAACATCGGGAGAGGGGCGGAAGAAAAGGGAAAGACTCGTTCTTTTCTGCCACTTGCTCTTTTTCAGTCTGGACATTTTTCTTCCCGGTTACCAGCTCCGCTGGTTCGTGCTTCCCACCTCCGCTCTCTCTGTTACCGTCACCTGTCTGGCATGCATGGCAATAAAAATACGGCATTTTTTGGGTGCCGAGTGTGTCTGACGCCATGCTGGCACTGTATACACGGTGCCGCGTGTCCTCACGACAGTCTGTGCGGAGGATGATGGAACGTTCTTGGGGAGGTGAGGAAGCTAAGGCTGACAGTTACGTGACTTGCTCGAGGTTACACACCTTGTGAAAAGCTCAGGGGCTGTAGTTCGGTCATTTTCTTACTTGACTTTCCTGCTATTGATAACCCCCTCCCTCCTGAAGTGTTAAGTTCCATTTATGACCACACATGTCTGTTTGTTCTTCTAGCTCCTGGCCGCTTCTCCATAGTCTCCTTGGTGAGCCCTCCTTAGGTCTCTCCATCCACTAAATCTTTGTATTCCTACTTGTTCTTTGACCCTTTTCTCTTCTCACACTACACTCTCTTCTTGAGAGATAGGTTCTATGCTTGTAACTTGAATCACTGTCTTTGTGCTGCTGAGGCCCAAATCCTTATTTCTGTGCCCGGACGCTTGTCCAGGGATCACACTGACATCCCCACTTGCGAGTGCTTCTTAAATTCAGCAGGCATCAGGGAGAACTTTTCCCCGTGTTTTCCTCCTGGGGTGCGAGAACTTGGTGAATGGCGATAACATCCACTCAGCTTCCCATACCGGAACACTGGTGATCCTCCTTCCTCCTCTGGGCTCCTCCCAGCATGCGCTCCATCTCCGGACTTGACCGACTCTCAGGTGAGTTCACCGGTCTCATCCCCACCTTGGGCCTTAAGTCTCCGATGGCGAGTTTGCTGTAGCGTTTTGCTCCCTCCCAGTGTTTTCTGTCTAGTAGCCCAAGCGATCTTTCTACGTTATAAATTTTTGTTATTTTGCTCGCTCTTTACACAACTTTACCTTCTTCAGTTATTCCTTATTACTCTTAGGATTAAATTCAAACATCTTTACCTGGTATATACCGCTGCTTATTAACTCTGTAGTCTCACTTTTTACCATTCCTTTATGCTAGTTCTTGGAATGTTCTCATGTCTCTGGCCTCAGGACATGTTATTCTTTCTACTGGGGGTGCTCTTCTCTCACTTTGAAATGGCTAGCGCCTTCCTACCCTTGATGGACTTCGCATGGCTCCTTTTTAACAGCCCTCCCTGACATGGCCTGATCTCTGTCGGAAGTGTGTTACTCCCATGTGCTCTTCTAACAACAGCACTTAGTCATTTTTCACAGCATTTGTAGCTCTACCCTTGCCTTCTCTCTAGAGCCATGTCTCACATCTGCAGCCGTCTTCCCATTTCCACTTCATTTCCTACCCACTGGCATTTCACTTTCAGTCTTCCAAAACTAAACTCTTAATTTTTTTCTTTTCCCAAACCAGCTGTTTCTCCAGACTTGTCCACCTCAGAAGGTGGCATCTGTACTATTTCATGCAGTCAGGGCAAAACCAGAGCCGTCCTAAGTTCCTTCCTTGTTTCACAACCTGTATTCAGCCCATCAGTAAACCCCGTTGTTTCTACCTGGAGAATGTATTTAGAATGTGACCGCCTCCGACTCGTCTGCTGCCGTCACCCCGATCCATGTCGCCGTCACCCTTGTGTAGATGACTGCAGTGGCCTGCATCTACTTGGTCTCCTGCTTCCGCCCTTCCTCCCTAAAATCTGTTCTCATGACAGCCGGAGTGGTCCTCTAAACAGAAGATCAGATCTTCTCACTCCTGCCCAAACCTTCCCATCTCTCTCTGAATAAAGCTTAAAGGTCACACACTGGCCTCTTTGACCTGTCGCACCCTCCATCCATCATTACTTCTCACCTCATCTGCTTTTACTTCGCTTCAGGTCTCTGTTCAAACGTCATTTTCTCAGTGAAGCCTTCCCCGACCCTGACCGTCCACCATAGGTGAGGTCACCTACCCCACCCTGTTTAATTGTTCTCCATGGCACTCATTATCATCTGGTTAATTATTTTATTATTTTGTTACTGATCTCCCCAACTAGAATGTAAACTCTGTGAGGTTAGGGACTCGGTCTCTTTTGTTTACTACTGTTTTGCCAGCATCTGGAGCAGTGCACAGCCCCTAGTGGGCACTCAGTAAGTATTTGGTGAAGTCTAGGGTAGCAGTTAAGTCATGGACTTAGACGTTTAACAGACCCGCCAATGCAGTGAGCCCCAGCCCCAACACTGGCGAGTTCTGGGACTACTTGGGAGTTACACCACTCCTTAGCCTCAGTTTCCTAATCTGTAATGTAGGGATATGTTAGTTCTTACCTCTCAGGTTGTGCGTTTGTTTGGAGGGGGGATTAACTAAAATAAGTCAAGTGAAATGCTTAGCTCAGTACCTTGCCCATAATAAACTATGAATTAAGTGCTCTTAAGTTGCTGCTGCTGATTCTTATCCAGTGACATTTAGTTGCTTTTCACTTGTCCGTCTCCTCCTCCAGACCTTAAATTCAGCTGAATATTAAATTTGAGGAACTAAATTTTAAATTTTATTTAATTTTATTATTTTTTTTTAAAGATTTTTTAAATTTATTTATTCATGAGAGACAGAGAGAGAGAGGCAGAGGGAGAAGCAGGCTTCCGCAGAGCAGGGAGCCCGATGCGGGACTCGATCCCAGGACCCTGGGATCATGACCTGAGCCGAAGGCAGACGCTTATTAACCATCTGAGCCACCCAGGTGCCCTAAATTTTATTTAATTTTAATTTAGATTTAAATAACCACACGTGGGGGCACCTCGGTCTATTAACTCTTGATTTCGGGTCAGGCCGTGATCTCAGGTTCCTGGGATCGAGCCCCGTGTTGGCATCTGCTTGAGGATTCTCTCTCTTTCTCCCCGCCCCTCCTCTCCACCTCCCTCTAAAACAAGTAAATCTTAAAAAACAAAACAAAACAAACAAACCTACATATGGCTAGTGGCTACTGTATTTGAATTTCAAAGGTCCAAATTCTTTAAATGTATTAATTCATTCAATATTCACAACACCCTCTGGCTTGGGTAGAGTTTAGATGAGGAAATGGACTTACTGAATGGTTAAGTAACTTGTCCAAGATCACACAGCTAGTGGGAGACAGAGCTGAGATTTGAAGGTCAAATCTCTAGGTAATCTGGTTCCAGGGGCTATGCTGGCACTTTCTACACTGTACCTCCTTATGTCTTTCTGAAGAATTGAAGTTCCTGGCCAAGGACCAACATGATGTCTGTGTTCTTGCTGCAAGGGAGGCCAAGAAAGCAAATTTCTGGTTCTACCCCAGTAAGGTGTCTCTCATAAGGTGGGAGATTCCCCAAACATAGGAAGACTGTTCAAAAGGTTCTAGACCAGTGAGCTTGGCTGCTCAACCTCTGAGTATACTTTTCTTCCAGACTTAAATTTGCAAACAGTGGGAACAATAACAAAATGCATCCTACTAACATACTGCAACTCTCTCTCATCTCATCACATGCTCTCTCTTTCCCCAAAAGGTAGAATGATCAAACATCTTATTAGTTACTCTTGCCAAGTCCAGGATATTTGGGCCATGCTCATTTTTGTTGTTGTTGTTGTTGCTGATCCATTATCGTACTCCAACTTTCTATAAAATATTAGGAGAAAAGAGAGAAATTAGTTAAAACCATAAATATGTATGTGTCAAACTCAGGAAGACACATGCATGGATACTTCTGTCTTAGCTTTCACCATTGGTCCTAAACCCATAGTTGGTATTTTTAACTCCTTTTCTCCATGACCCGGTCTATGTTTTCTTTGCCCTCAGCCAACTCTCAGCTGATTGTAGGTTTTTATCTGACTGGAACACCTCGACATTCATTCCTGGGGTATCTGTGTTCTTGATGGTCCTGCCTGTATGGAGTTATTTCTGACTTCCATTATCTTTTACCATTAGAAATGGCAAACCCAGGAGGTGTTTCATGCCCCTGACTCACACCTCCCTTTTCTCACTCGAGAGCAGCCATCCTCTTTACCCTTGATAATCAAGATTCATTGTTCCAACCAGTTCTGTAACCCTCAGTTTTTGTCTGTCTTTTCAGTGTCACGAGGAGCTCAAAATTGTTAGGTTGCAGTTTAAGCTTCCAGATCAGTCTAGGCTTTGTTGAGTCCTTTGGTGAAATCACTCTTCTCTTGGGTAATGAAGACTGTTAAACCAGCAGAACTAGAGTTGCAGCCATGGTGGTGGTGGGGGGGGGGGCGGAATGCAAGTTGGTCATTAGGTGTGATGACAGGGAGAACATGTGTATTTGTCCCTTGCTTCTTGGCCCATGTGTTCTGGCTACTGGAGAAACAATGTCCTATGTTATTCACTGGTTATAGGCATCCTCTGGGACATTACTCTGACCTCATGAGGTGTTGTCTCCCATTTAGCACTGGAGCTGAATTTCCAGTAAATGATTTAGCATTCTGGAAGATCATCTTTCTGGGTAATGGGGTACTTGGTAAGATCAGAAAATCCTGTTAGCATCAACCCATTGCTGTACTTTTTTCACCGCAAAATCTTGAATGAAATACCATAAAGATAAAAAAGGCGTTTAGTAATTCTGTGGATGACGGAGGCCTGGCAGACAAGAGGGGCAATTTCAAATTCAGAATAAGTGTGTTTTCATACAAGAACTAACAAATGACCACTAAAGATTTGAGGATACATGCGTGCAATCAAGTATGTCTTCATAAAATGAAGATGGAGTATAAAAGTTCATTCTGAGTTGTTACTTGGAGGCACAAGCAAAGCAAAATTAAGTTGAAAGGGGATTCAAATGAGTTCAAACCATTGGTCATTGACTCAGTATGACCTTGGACAAGATGCTTAACTACTGTTAGCTGCCCATTCCTCACATCTTTAAAACTGGGATAATGATACTTGTGTGTATAAAGCTTTGAACCACCCCCATGAAAGGTGCTGTGCAAGTGCAGTGTTTGTGAATAACAATAATCAGCATCCTCTTACCCTCCCAGGAGTGTGACCTGTGTTTAAATTGAGCAGTGCTTCAGAAGATTGCCTATGAAATGATGTCCTCAGTATTCATGTTGTAGCTGATACATTTCCTTCACAGCACTTAGCAGTTGGTGATAGTGTATTTGACTGTTAGGATAATACTGGTTCCCTCCACTAGACCCTAAACCCCATGAGAACGGCAGGGTGCAGGTTAGTCTGCTCACTGTCACATCTCCAGTGCCCAGCTTAGTGCCTGTGTGTGGTAGGCATTCAGTAAATATTTATTGAACGGGCGAATGAATAAATAATGCATGTTTCCATGAATTCTGCCAAAAAATTTTAAAAAAGTAAACTCGAGAGGCAAAATCAGTACATTGGTCCCCCAGCGTCCCCCATACGGGAATCTAATGCTATATTCTGTATAAATAAATAAGTCATTCCTGTTGGTCATAATCCTGTAGTAGGAATGGTGCCATGAGAAATTTATTGGAGTAATTTTCAACAGCATAAATGTTTAGTAACAGATGCACATACATGGCAAGTTGCCTCATTCAGTTGCCATCTGTTAGACAACTGTCTGTTCTAGCAGGACTGGTCCATTAGAACTAGACCAACAGCACTCTCACACATGTTTTATTTTCAAATTTTTTCTGAAAGCCTTGAAGGAAGAGAGATGTTTCCATGTCTGGTAGGCAGCTGCTCAATAATGGTGTATTGCAACACCTTGGCAAACTATGAAGTCCATTCGATGTGTCATAATGCTCAACAAGGAAGTATTTTCTCTTAAGTGTTTTGTCAGAAGTCAAACTAAATAACGGCACTAGGAAACTCACTCAACTACAAATAATTGGGTCCAACAGAGTTCACTGCAGATTGTGCAATTGACAACAGAAACTGGCATGAGCTGAAGGCTATAATCCATGCTGGTCATCATTAGTGTGTGATGTGTGTGTGTGTGTGTGTGTGTATTTTTTTAAACAGGGCAAAGACAGTGTAGTAAACTCTATAGGAAATCTAGTGTGTCTCCATATGTACATGCAATTAGGTTATACCCAGTGAAAGCATAATGATTCTTGGCCTGGACATGCCTTTCAATGAAAAACTTTACCAAGCTTTTTTCTATATAAAGGTGGAGACAGTGTTGGCCTATATAAATTTACCTTGTGCATGACCAGTTAGGTTGGTGGTGTGTCATAAGTGTGGGCCAACTTCCATAAATGTCTCAGTGCTTAGCATAATGCCTGGTACCCAGTGGGCCTTAGCAAATATTTGTTGAATGAATGTTCTAGGACCAATCGAGGTAATTCCCTCTGGACTCTAGGCATTAAAGCAGGTCCTGTAGCCTTAGATCAAGCTGAGTGTGAATTAGAGCTTGGAGTACTTAGTGTACTGAACTGAACACATAGCAAATTGCTTATCACTACTGTGTGCCCATAATAAACTTCTAAATGCTGTGTGATTTCCAAAATGTAAATCATCAGGTATGTGTTATTTTGGGAGCCAAACATGTAACAGTGGCTATTTCAGAGAGTAAATCCATCTGAGTCTTGGTTTAGTTACAAGAATGACTAATTTTATACTAGATTCTCACATGATTCAAAGTGTGTGAATGACTCAGCCCATTAATATCCTTAGCTCCTGTGATCTCCCCTCCCAGTGAAATGATAGCTATAAGGCAATAATGGTAATTGGAGGAGGAGAAGACCTTGACTTTGCCCTCGGGCAATAAAATGAAATACTTTGAGTAATTGCATATGTATATAATACTGTTTGAAAGAAATGAGGTATGCTATAATATTTAAAATTTTATGTTAAAGTGTGTTGAAAATGATATGGGTAAGGACCAGATTCTGCCTTTTGTATCAACCATAATTGCTTTTTCAAAACAATCAACTTCTTCATAGAGAAAGAGCCACCAGAGGCCTAAGTTAGTTGCTGACAGCTCATTGATTGCCTTCTTCTTGCTGACATAGAGAAATATAGCAGTCACAGGAGTGTTGGGTCCCAATTCAGTGGAGCTAAACATTCATGAGGGATTTTGAGCTGAAACTGAGTAGTTAGTTGGAGAGCCTGTGGAACTTTGGGGTATGTGTCTGGTTTTTTTCCTATTATTGCTCCATCTTGTTGAAACAATTAATTGAACAAAGGTCTGGATATTTTAGAGTCAGCATTTTGTGCATATCTCTGCTTCTGCTAAAGTCCCCAGTGACCCACTCCCTGCATCCAGCGTACACTTCTCAGTCCTTATGTAGCTTGACTTCTCTGTAGCCTCTGACAGATCTCGAAATTCCTTCCTGGACTTTTGGGGTATTTTCTTTTGTTTGTCTTCTTAACTCTTGTCCTTCTTCTTTCTAGACTCCTCTAGCTGCCCCATAAACGTGGTATTCTCCACAGCTCTATCCTTGGTCCTTTTTGGTTTCTATTTAGTCTTCTTGGTAATCCCTTTCATTTCCATGGTTTCTCCTAAAATTTACGCAGTGGTTCCTCCGTGTGGATGTTTCCCTGTCAGGCTGCTGAGCTGCAGACCTATATATCCAGGCACCCCAATGGTAAGTTTGCAGTGACAGCAACAAGGACGGCTACTCATTCTCTGTGGTGGGCCGCTTGGTGCTTTGTTGCTTCATTCCATCTGTTTTTCTCAGCAACGCTTGTGAGGCAAACACCGTTAGCATTTTCTACCTGTAAGCGAGGAAACTAAGGTTAGACGCATTTAGTAACTTTTCCAAAGCCATTCAGTTAGTACAGAGCCTCATTTTTAATCTCAGGTGTAGAGCCCAAGTTTTTGATCCTAAATTCTTTGGGTTAGCTCATCAAAATGGAATCCTTTACTTTCTCCTCTCTTTTTTGTTATTTTTTCCATTATTCTCTGTCCTGCTTGAAAGGGCCATATTTCATCCCTCAAGTAGAAATCTGGGAGTTGCACTGGACCCCCAAATATTGCGAATCACAGAAGGACTTTTATTTTTATGTATTAAAATACCTCCTTTGCATTAAATAGAGATTTAAAGTCATCGCTTTAGGCTGACGTATTATTTGGACTATGCATTGTTTTAAAACTAGAAAACATGTCGCCAAAAAAATCTAGATTTCTCATTTTTCTTTCAACACTTGGACTTGCACTCTCACGTGGCCACAGTCATCTGGCGCTGTGTAGCAGCTTCCTCTCACCTGGGGCTGGTACTGTCTGCTTCACCGTGGTCCTCACCACTTCCTGTTGTCCTCTTTTTGGGGGTTTCCTCAGATCTTTGTCCAGCCCTGCAGGCATTTTTGACACTTGGTAAAGACTGTTGTGCTTTCCCAGCTGGTCTTCCTTCCTCTCTAGTTTTTGCCCTAGAGAATGATTTTCTCAAATGAAATCTGTTACTCGCTTTCTTTTAGCATTTGTGATTTATGTTTCCCCACTGGCTCCTTCTTCTTAGTCCACAAGCACGTTCAAGGCTGTATGCTAAAGATAAAAGGAAAAGAATAAAAAAATTGTGAACATCCACTACCTGCCAAAGTGAAACACAAATATAATTTAATTAAGTCTTCACAGCACTGAAGTGGGTGTTCCTGATTCCTAATTAAGAGTAAGAGAAATCCAAGACTTGGAAGGATTGTCCCAATATCCATATATAGGGTGGTTGCAGATCTGTCTGATCCCTGGGTCCATGTTCTTTTTCCTCCATTATGTCACCTTGATTTCAGGCTACTCTTATCCTCTGTGCAAATAAACGAGGCCCTTTAGCTCTCTTTCCAATGATCTACTCCCATGTCTCTCTTCCTTTGCTGCCAAACTTTATTCATCTGTTAACACAGAACTCCCTTAATCTCTTCTCTCATCTCAGTACAGTATTATTTGGCTGCCCCATAGTTCACTTGTCCTTTTGAGCACCTACTGTACAACAGGAAGTGCACTAGACCCCAGACAAATAGTCCTTGCCCGAGAGAAGCTCCACAGGCTGGTAGGTTGAGACACGTATCTAGTTCCACTGCAGTGTACAGAGTACCTAGTAACGAAGTCCAGTCTCTTTTTAGACCTTATCTTACTTGAGCTCTCTTGCATCATTTTCCCAAAGGACAAACACCTCTGTTAAGAAAATTTTCTCTCTTTCTTTCTCCTGTGGCATTCCTCACACCTGGTTTTCTTCTTTGCTTCTTTCAGACTTCCTTTTGCATCTCTTTTCTTTCTGTTCCCATCTTCTCATTTTAAATGTCTTTCCTGCTGCGTACTAGAGCTCTCCACTCGACAGACATTCCGGATTGCCCACTTCTTTCCTCAAGAAATGTAATTTACTTAGTTGCCCTTATTAACTATTAAATATCCTGGAGTCGTCCACAATCCCTTGTCCTCCTCACGATAAGACTTGGCCATTCTGCTTTAAAAATGGCATTACAGGGCACCTGGGTGGCTCAGTTGGTTAGGCATCTGCCTTCGGCTCAGGTCATGGTCCTGGGGTCCTGGGATCGAGCCCTGCGTTGGGCTCCCTGCTCAGCGGGGAGCCTGCTTCTCCCTCTTCCTCTGCCGTTCCCCCTGCTTGTGCTCTTGCATGCTCTCCCTCTGTCAGATAAATAAAATCTTAAAAAAAAAAAAAAATGGCATTACAATTTGGTCAGGTTGCCAGCACCTCTGCCATTAGTTAACCTACAGCAATATCTTCCTCCTCCTTTCTTGTCTGAAGTGCATCTTATATGCTTCAATTTTAGCAATTATTTTTAAAAAATTTTTCATGGTATTCTTATTTTACTCCTAAAGTCTTTTAGTGTCTTTCCTGCTGCCTATCAGATCAGGTCTCACTTTCAGAGCTATTCACCATCTGCTCCTGATCAACTTTTCTGGTTTCTCTCCTGTTTAGCTATGGTGCTTATTAGCATTTGGAAGGTACTCACTGAATACTGGATGGGTAAGTGGGTGGTGCATGAAAACCTGACCTTTTCTCTCCCAAGGGCAGTATCAAATTCCCATTATGTAAGTATGGTATCTGCTAAGTTTACCTCTTGATAGTTTCTGTCATTTTTAAATTACAGTGGTGTAAAGATGAATAATCTATGAGCTGTTTTTTTTTTAAATCCTGTTTCAGGGGCACCTGGGTGGCTCAGTTGGTTAAGCATCCAACTCTTTTTTTTTTTTTTTTTTTTAAGATTTTATTTACTTATTTGTGAGAGAGAGAGTGAGAGAGCACAAGAGGAGGGAGTGGGAGAGGGAGAAGCAGACTCCCCGCTGAGCAGGGAGCCCGATGTGGGACTCGATCCCGGGACTCCAGGATCATGACCTGAGCCGAAGGCAGTCGCTTAACCAACTGAGCCACCCAGGCGCCCAAGCATCCAACTCTTGATATCAACTCAGGTCATGATCTCAGGGTTGTGAGATTGAGCCCTGGGTCAGGCTCCCTGCCCCCGGGTGTATGCGCACTCTCTCTCTCTCTCTGTCAAATAAATAAACAGGGGCACCTGGGTGGCACAGTCATTAAGCGTCTGCCTTCAACTTGGGTCATGACCCCAGGGTCCTGGGATCGAGCCCCACATTGGGCTCCCTGCTGAGCAGAGCCTGCTTCTCCCTCTCCCTCTGCCTGCTGCTTCCCCTGCTTGTACAGTCTCTCTCTCTCTCTGTCAAAAATTAAAAAAAAAAAAAAAAAAAAAGAACCAGCAAGTGCTTAAAAAAATAAATAAATCTTTTTAAAAAAAAATCCTGCTTCATAAATTTATTAACCTAGTGTATGTGCTGAATTGTTCATATGTTGAAATCCTGATCCCCAGTACCTTAGAGTATGACCATTTTGGAGATAGGGTTTTTAAAGAGGTAATTAAGTTAAAATGAAGTCAGTGGGATGGGCCTTGGTCCATTAGACTGCTGTCCTTATAAGAAAAGGGAATTCGGACACAGACACGTAGAAAGAAGACCATGTGATGACTTAAAAGGAGAAGATGGCCGTCGACAAGCCAAAGACTTCCAGTCTCCAAATCTGTAAGAAAATATATTCTGTTTAAGCCTCCTAGTCTGTGATGGCTTAAGTTGTTGTGACAGCCTTAGCAAACTGATATACCCTGTGTCTTTTAATTCGCTTAGGTTTTAAGTCCTGTGTCTCGGGACTTTATCCTTAGGAAAGGGATGGACTGAGGATCCAATAAAATCTCTCCTCCAGTATCAGATTTCTTGGAAGTATTTTAAATTTGTCCTGGGGAAAGTGGGCCATCCTTACCTTTTTCAGACTAGATAGCACTTATGATCAGCTACCCAAAGACTGGGTTTTTTCCTTCCAGTTTTGAGATGATATATCTTATTTCTCTTGAACATACAAACAAAGCAAGATTCCATTAAAAATATCATTAATCCCCATTTATTGCATTGATTTTAAACAGATAAGGAGTTTAATATTTTCCAGGCTCTTGTTTTAATAGCTAGAGTGCAGTAAGTTCTCTCTGCAATGCATAGTTTTGCCAACCGCAGCATCACATTTCCAGAGAAGATACTTGCTGTGGTGAATTTATGTGCTTTCCAGGAGTTCTTTTGAGGTTCTGGCCTTGGGGGAAGAGAGTACTCTGAATCACTAAATTTGGTTTATTCAGGTTTTCCTGTCCTATTTCAGGTTGCCATATTGTCTACCTCATAATGCCTGTTCTTTCTCCATCCCCTCCTCCCTCACATTCCAGCCAGCTCCTCAGCAGTGGAGGTAATGAAGCTAGGGAAATTAAATATGTTGAGTGGGTTAGAGACTTTATTGGAAAAGAACTTTTGCATTTACTGATCATCTGCTCAGGTCTGCTCTGATTGCCTCAGATTAAATAATAATTTCAACCCCATTAAAGACCTTGAGAAGGTTCACCTTTATACCTGCCTGTAATATCACCATTAACATCTCAGGTGGATCTGAGTCCATTTTATTTTATAAATCCAGAATGAGAGGCTATAATTCTTTTCTGAGAACTTGTAATTTATTTTCTATATCTACTCTGAACTTCATGCTACAATCTTAAACTTGTTTCATCTTGTATCCATGGTAGAGGTGGAGGATGGCTAGTCACCATGTATAACAGCTCTTTTTCTTGAGACATGAGGCATTATTAAATTGCCTCTCTACCTTCTCTTTTCCAAACTGCGCTTTATTGGTTCTTTAGCCTTACAGGCCTTATTTTAAATTTTTAATTACATATAAGATGTGTCATTAAGGCCTTTCCATATTTCTCACAACTCTCTTTGATGATGGATCCAGCACTGGTTGAATAACATCTGTACAATGAGAAGACAGTCCGTTTCTACACTCAGTACTATATATATATACATTTAGGCATTTTGGTTTCATGCCTAATTTTTGTTTTTGACTTAGCTAATTAAAATCCAAAGCAGTTAAACAAAAGAAGATTATAAAATTCTTTTTTCCATGACAAAGGGTAATTGAAACATAAGTTGCAGGTAATCTTTGGACTTCATATGCCTTGGTACTCAGATTCGGAGAGATAAGAAGTATATTCCATTGACTGGAACCAAAAGTAAGAATTTTCTGTATCTATTTTACAGTCTTGACATTGCCTCCAACCAACTGGATTATAGTAAACAAGTCATTTAATTCTTTCTATATAATTTTATTTATTTATAAAACTGAGGAAGGTGGAGATCAAGGTTGGATGACCTCTAAGTTGTCTTCCACTTCAGAAATTATATTGTATACTCTGCTAATGACAGTAAGTCGATCAGTGGGGTTGTAGTGGGTAAGTATATTTGGAGCATGTAGATTAATTCACTTGAAAGATATCAAGTACATATATTGAATACAATCTACTACATGCCAGGTGCTGGCAAACACAGTGATAAATCACATATTTTTCAAAGAGTGCATTTTATTAGGGGAAAGAAACGTAAAAATAAATGCAACTCACTGTTACAGGGGCTGTGGTAGAAGTCTAAGGCGTGTTGGGACATGAGGGAGAGTTGGGTGAATTTTGCTTGGTGGCAGGAGCATCAGGAAAAGGCCAGTGATTCAAGGAGCCAAATATGAAGGCCTGAAGAGGAGCAATCACAGTGAAATTGGGGAGGGGCTGGGGGAGCCACTGATGGAAGTGGCTCAAGTTTGAGATTGAGGAAGTAGGAACAGTGGGTACAGAGGATTTTTTCCAAGGAGCTGGACTATAAAGAGAAAAGAACTGAGGGGAGTGGGCAGGGGTTTGAGGAAGTTGTTGTTGTTAAATTTGGAAGTAAAGAGCTAATTTAGAGGTTTTGGGGGGAAAGCTTCTAGAGGTGAAAGTTTGTTCTGACAGGTGCAGAAGACCGAATTAAGAAGGAACTTGAAAGCAAGATTGAGGATAGAAAGAAAAACAGATAGATGGAACAGTTAATGGTGATAATGCAAACATAGCAAAGTCTTAATTGTAGCATCTAGGAGGTAGGTGAATGGCAAAATACAATTCCTCCAACTTTGCCACGTGTTTGAAAGTTTTATAATAAAATATTGGGAGGAACAAAAGGAATATAGATTGAGAGTTTAGCTTTGAACAGAACAGGGGACACTTACTCCTCGTTGTGGCAGCAGATGGTGAAATTCAAGGTTAAAGCCTCAACTTCTTCATGAAGTCCCAGCCACTCTTCCCCGTTGGGGCAGAGAGCCAGAGCAGAGGAGCCCTGAGGAGAATGAAGGCTGGAATCAGGACTTGGGGAGTAGGAGAGGGGACTGAGCAGACCTGACAAAAAGGAGGAAGCCATGAGGCTCAAGTTCTGGTGAAGTTGGAGGGCACAGAGTTGCGCTGGTGTGAGATTTTTCCCTAGTAAGTTGTCAGGAGATGGAAGTTAGTAGGGCACTGGGGCGAGGGTTTAAGATTAAAGTGATGAGTGGACGGGATGAATGGCTCCCCCCACTGTTTATCAGCAGTCTGTTCTGGAACAAGTCTCAGCCTCTCTGGTTCTGTTGGGATTCTGTTTCCTACCTCACTGTATTTTTATTTGAGTGAAATGAGATAAAAATAATGTTACAAAACAGTGTCATTGTTAACATTTAACTGAGATAATTGTATTGTCTTCTTCAGGTAAAAGAAGAACGTCCAGAAAAAATACCAGATCTAAAATTATTAGTGGAGAAGAAATTTTTGGCTTTACAGAATAAGAATTGTGATGCAGACTTTCAAAATAATGCAAAATTTGTACAGTTTAAACAACAGCTGAAAGAACTAAAGAAGCAATGTAAGTCCGCATGCTTTGCTTTGGTTTGGCTTTTTGAAATTAGGGAACTGACCTGATAAACAGTCCCAGAAAACTGATTTTATAGTTTTGCCTATCTGCTTGGCTTGATCCTCTTTCTAAATTGCTTTTTATTGTTGTTGCAATTCTGTATTTTGTCTGACTTTTAGTTCAAATCAGCCTGTCCATTTCTGAAAGCCAACAGTTTCCACAAAGTGCTAAGAAAATTCCCCAGCAGCTCGACAAAGTGACACTGTATTGTCCCATTGCTGGGGAGGGGAATTGGGAAATTAAAACGGAACTATTTTATTAAAATAGCAGTGGTGTTTTTCAAATTGTAAACTGCTGTGCCACGCTTTTAAAATAACCAGTTTGAATTCTAGTTTTGCTGCTTTGGAGTAGCAGTAGCAGTGTTTTCTCAACTAGTCTTTTTCTTCTCAAATTTGGACCAGGATCCTCTCGATCCCTTCTGTCTTTTGGTAGCATAAATTCCATGTGACTGTGATTGTGATGCCAACATAATTTTGATTTAAAAATGAGATTGGGAAAAATGATTCATTATACAAAAATATTTTTGTAGACAGTATTTGACAGAAGTAGATCTTTTCTACACAGTGAAGTACATCCGTCCTTTCTTTCCTCTTTTTTCCACGTAATCCACATAACAGTTTTATGTAATTTTGATCATTTTTATATTAGCACCAGTTGTCATTCTTCTAGGCTCCCATCTCTTATTATTCCTTAAAGAATTGGATAGTGAAGCAAATAACTTTTTTGTAAACTTCAGTTTCCCATCATCTTCATTTGCATACCCATGGAGCACTGTCATATGAGATGTAAATTTCCTTCTTGTCCTTATTTGTACTTAGTGTAAGGATTCACATTTTGAAATAAGCTTTCTTTAAAATATAAGCATTTTCTTTAAATTGATGCTGAGGTCTCAAAAAACGACTGGGGAAGCAGCTCTACTTTTGTCTATTTTACAAGTAACTTAAGTTTCACAATTTAGAATGTTTTGCAATCGTGATGAGACTTTTGCTTTTACGTGGATTTAAACAGTAAGCATTTTCTCCATGTTTTCGTTTATTTTTTGTTCTTCTTTGAACATCACAGCTACCAAAATCCTTCTAATATAACTTGCATGATCCCCCCCACATGGGTAATAATCCGCCAAACAGGTAATGTAATAATTTGTTAGTGTCTTCGTGATCTTAAAGGTGCTAGTGAATTTCAGCTTTGGTGTGGGTCAGAACAGCTAAATGTATTTCATTTTTCTGCTTGGAACCAATAATGACAAATTATGTATGGCAGATTTAGCATCCAACCATAATTCTTGATTTTTTTTTTTAGATATTTGATAATACAGATTGAAGGATAAATATCCGAAAATATGAATTTCTTCTGCCTTTGTTATTGTTTACAAAGTTATTATTCCATAAGAGAAAGCTATAGACTTTTAGAATTATATGCTCACAAGGGAACACTTCCTTACGAAGGATATGTAATTCAACAAAATGACAAGTGTAGGAATCATGGTTATTATTTCCTTAATTTTCTCTGAAATGGTCAGGGGGAAGGGGCTGAAGGCGGTTGCCCCAGGCCAGTGGTACTATGCATCATTTGGATAGACAGTTAAACTTTATGACGAGGTAAACTTATATTGAAAGAAATGCTTCCTTATATAGGGTTTCCCTATATATGGTAACACTGGAATAAAGATCACTTTCCCTTTTTGTTTCTCCTAAAACATTCTTTTTTTATTTTTATTTTTTTATTTTATTTTTTAAAGATTTTATTTATTTGAGAGAGAGAGAATGAGAGAGAGCACATGAGAGGGGGGAGGGTCAGAGGGAGAAGCAGACTCCCCGCCGAGCAGGGAGCCCGATGCGGGACTCGATCCCGGGACTCCAGGATCATGACCTGAGCTGAAGGCAGTCGCTTAACCGACTGAGCCACCCAGGCGCCCTCTCCTAAAACATTCTTTTAAAAAGTTTTTAAATCTCAAATGACAGAACAAGTAAAATATTAATACACTCTTAAATGCTCTCTAAGGCGTATATGCTTTACTTGCAAAATGCAATTTTTAGTGCATTATTGGTACTGTCAAACCAGCACCTTGTCTAATGGATTTTATTTCTTTAGATGTAATGCTTTAGATGGGATGCTGCTGTGAGGGTGTTGATTAGCATCAGGAGCCCACAGTTTTTGTGGAGCCAAGTCGGAGGGACTAGGATCTATACAGGAGCCAGTGAATGTTTGTTTTGAGATATGCTCTGAAGGCAAGGAATTACAATGATAATTTTTTTTTTTTTTTTTAAGATTGGAAACTACAAGCCAGGGAGAGATTCTTGCCTCTAGTTGCCTATCTTGGCAAAGTAAAGGCTGAAACAGTGTTCTGATCTCCACATATCTGAAGGGTTCTCTCATGAAAAGCACTACTACGCTCTCCCCAACTTCATTGACACTGACATAAATTGCATGGGATTAAATTTTGCCGAATCAGGATCCAATCACAAGTGCTAGGAAGCTCTTTGGTGGGGAGAGGCCAAGATGGAGACTGAAATCAGGTGGTCTGAGGAAGTGGCCTGCAAGCCGCCTCTGCCCACCCAGCTGTGGGAGTAAGTTAACCCAGCTGTGGCTCGGCAGCTGGCTCTCCAGCTCTCTGGTCTCAAGATCCCTTTACATTTTTAAGGCTTACCCAGGGCCTCCAGAGAGCTTTTGTTTACATGGGTTGTAGCTCTTGACATTTATCACATTAGAAATCAAAACTGAGAAACTTCAAAAATATTAATTCATTTTAGAAATCAGTAGTAAACCCCATACGTGTTACCGTAAAGAGGGTTATGAAATACAACTGTGTATTTTCCAGACATAAAAATGAGTGACAAGTGTGACATTGTTTTCCAGTTTTGCAAATCTCTTCAGTTTCTGGCTTAATGGGAGGCAGCTGGATCCTCATATTTGCTTCTGCATTCAGTCTGTCCTGGTGCATTGTTTTGCTTGAAGTCGACAAAGAAATGCTGGCCTCACACATAGGTAGTTGGACTTGCTGAAAGGATCTTGCAGATTCAGACCACCCGAAGTTCTCATTTTGAGAACCACAGATTTAGGCCAGAGATCGGTAAACTATAGCCTGTGGGCTGAGCGCAGGCTGTCTCCTGTTTCTCTGTGGCCCGAAGGCCAGGAATGGTGTTTTTACATTTTTAAGTTGTCTGGAGAGAAGTTAAGAGAAGGGTAATATTTTGTGATGTGTGAAAATTCCGTAAAATTCAGATTTCAAAATAAAGTTTGACTGGAATGTAGACACACTCCCTCGTTGCCACGTTTCTATGTGTGCTTTACATTGTAATGGCAGAGTTGAGTAGTTACATCAGAGCCCATCTGGCAAAGAGAGCTTTTAGTATTTGTTAGCTGGCTCTTTACAGAAAAAAGTGTGCTGACCTTTGGCCTAAACCACAATCAGAAACAAGGACAGTTTTGGGGGGTTTTGTGTTTGTTTTTTTTTAACTTTAGATTCTTCCATAAATACTATACATTTGTCTTAGGTACGTTCGGAACACTTGGAGTGACGGCTATTTATGAATCATTGCATTTGGTGCTCTGAGATAAATAAAAGGCAGAGTCCCTCTACTTGGTAAAGACAATATACACATATATGAAGTAATGTGAGAACCGTTAATAACAACAAATCAAAAGCAAAGAAAAATGCAAGAAACAGCTGTTATACAACATAAGAGAGAGTCAGAATGGGAAAATGTAGCTTTTTTTGGTGACTAATATTGCCAGGCAATTGATAGGGTAGGGTCTGTTTGGAGCTATATGTTCAGAAAGATTCAGAGGCTGGGTTCAGGCCCAGCAGGAAAGAGTGTGCTGAGGGATTACAGTGGGAAAGAGGAGGGATACTACAAATATCTGGTATTTGCTGTCCCTAGCATATAAACATAACAGGTATGCTGTACTCATTTAAAGATACGATTACTCAAAAGGTAACATACTTAAGTTGCACACAATAATTTTTTTAGTTGTTATTTATGTCTTTGGATATTACCAGGCATTAGATACAACTTCTTTGGGCAGTTTACTGACCCCTGGTCTAAACCACAATCAGAAACGAGAGCAGGTTTTTGGTTTGGGTTTTCGTTTTTGCTTTTGTTTTTTAACTTTACATTTTTCTATAAATACCATACTTGGGGACCCATTGTGCTGTATGTTAGAGATACGTCTGTCCCAGCTTTCCAAAATTATTACCAAGATCAAATGAAACAGTGGATCTTCGAAAACTCTGAAAGCTTGTTTTAGATTTCCGTTGTTATTGAGAAGGGGCCTGTAGAGCGTAGTGGAAAGAGTATGAGCTTAGCAGCCGGAAGACGCGGTTTGAGTCACTGAACGTGTAGCCTGGTTTGCCTGCCGGTGCCCATTTTTCTTAGTTGTGATTCTCGGAAGCATACAAATCAAGATTGATTGAAGATAATTTTTACACTTGGTGGTGGTGATGGTAACTGAGTTAGGGAACAATTCCAAAGAAAAGGATTCCATTTCCCTAAATGGGAATCATGCTCTTAACTAACCCAAGTTGTGAAACCAACAATATGATTTGGTTTAAGGCAGACATAATAACCGTACTTTCTTGGATAAAGTGATTTTAATTTATCTAAACAATATGTTCAGGTAATTTCTCTCTTCCTTGACTGTTTGTGTCTTCACTATTCCAACTTACGGTTTCCTGCACTTTAGCATCAGGAAAACTTAATTAAAATGTGTAGATAGCTCTGTATGGACACTTTCTCAAGTCGTCAAGCAGCCTTTCTGCCATCCTTCATTCATTCACCTATTACATAATTAGCAGGCATGAGAAGTTTTAGTGCAGGTCAGCAAGGCAGAAATTGAGGACATTAGATGTTAATTGGACATTTAGAAACCTTTGAAATATAAGGGCTTCACTTTGTGATCAAAAATAGAATTGATTGAATCTGTGATCTTTAGTATTAAAATAACCTAATATGAAATGTAATTCTTTTGGTACATTTAAATGCTCAGAGTAAAGGTGAGCATTTTTTTAATGCGAACTTGCTCATCTGAAGACATTCACCAGAAGTTTAGAAAGTGTATTTAGGTCACATTGGAGATATGTAGGATATAAGATATGGAGATAATTGAATCCACAAGGGAACTTAGAAATCGTTTCCAGTCAGGGTGACATTTTATACCACGATTTTGTAATGATCTGGACTCACAAATCAACTCTGTACCTTCACTTTAAGCACACTTCATTTAAATATCAAAACTGATAGACTAGGGAGTGGCCATTCACTTCCCAGAAGGATTTCCTCAGGCCATTAAATAGGGAGCTCCTTGGGAACGTTAGAATGCCTTCACTTAACTATTTCTAGTGGGTTGCTTTCCCTTTCCTTCAACATCCATTCAGAACCACAGTGCAGTTCCACAAGGGTAGGGACTTTGATGTTTTGTTTACTGCTCTAGTCCTTGAACTCCAGCCTGATGTCTAGGCACAGAGTATCTACAGCACAGGTCCTTGATGATCACAGGAATCTTCAGGAGAGCCATCATGTACTTGAGAGCTTATCACCTATCTAAAAGAGACACCTGCCACCCATGCCTGTCTGTTGTTGCTGTGAATAGGTGTGGACTCACTGTGGCCAGACAGATCTTGAGGTTCTTTTGGGAAACCCAGAATCTAGCTGATGATCTTTCCATTACTAGATTTTTAAAACACTGTGCAAACAAAACTGTCAGTTTGTGACCTTTGGTTTTACTTTCTCATAATACAATTTTTCTCAGTGCCTTTTTAGGCACTTGATGAGGAACATCGGCATTAATTTGGCCAATTAACAGTAGACTGTGATTTCTTCAGAGAAGGGGGTGGTCTTGCTTTCAAGATAACTCCAGACTAAGGCCAGGTTGTGCATTTCACGTCATTTGGGAGTGGGTTCTATTGCAAAGCCAGTGGGGATTTTGTGGTGAGGGGCTGAGTGTGGGAGCCCCTCACCCAGATGCAGGAGAGCAACAGGGTTATAGAGAAGACTAGCACCTTCGAAGGTTGGTGGAGGGCATGTGTGAGTGTTGAAACCTGAAAGGAAAGAGATGAGGAAGAGGCAGAGGTGGTGCCAAGAGGGAAAATGTTTGGCTGTGCCTAGAAATATGTTGAGTGCATTTCAACTGGGCAAAGTGTTGACCAACCTGACTTAATCCTGATACTCTTCAACACATAAATCTCTTTGTCATATGATATAACTGTCTATCCAAACAATGTGCGTTGCTGGCCTGCAATTAACCAAAAGCCCAGGACCCATCAAGGCAGGAATGGTTTCATAGTCATCCCTATATTCCCTTTTGTTCCTCACATAATCAGAGTTTGGTTAATATTTATAGAAGAGAATTATTCAACTTGAAAAAGAGGGTCTCAGAACCTACTTAAGGCATTCTGATGATGAAACTCAAATATCATCAGTAAAGGAGAGAAGAAGAAGAAAATTAGCATTCATAGGGTTGAGATTGAAAATCAGCAAAGGTTAGCAATTTATATTCTTTGAAAATCTTTCAGTTGCTCAGAAATTCAACATAAGGGATTTTGTGTGTGTAAAACACAAAATGTTGGTGTATATTACATATAGTAATATACAGTTTTCAGTGGCACAGTAGCATCATGCTTAGGAAGTAAGTAGGGCTCACTTTAAGTGTGACTGCTTAGAACATTAAAGCATTTAATAAAAACTTAAGTTTAGTGGCTCTTCTGCAGACAGTTTTCTCATCTCTGTGGCCCTCAGTTGATTTTCATGTTTTCCTTGATGATGATGATCAAGCCATCAGCATTTATTTGCTGGATGACCATTATTGGGAAATGCTAAAAATCATAAATTTCACAACAGAGATTGACTCTTTCAGGCTGGATTACATCCCTGGCCTGAGGGGTTATGCTCATTGAGTGAGATTTCTGTCCTATGCAGATTTTTTATTCCTGTGTGTCTGCCTCTCTCCTCCTTCCTCATCTCTGAGTTAGTGTCTCTGACTCTTTTCTGTGTGTCTCTCCTTCCTTCTGCTTTCTTTGTGTTTCCCACCCATTTGGCCTCTCTTTCCCATACATCCTTACTCACCTCAGTGAAGCTAAATGGTACCATTCCCATCTTCATGATGAAGAAGCTTCAGAGTGGGTAAGTGACATGCCCAAGGTTACAAAGCCAGAAAATAGTGGAACCGGAAGACAGGAGATGCCAGGGATAAAAAGAGAGCATTAGAGACAGGTGTAGCTATCCCATCTCTTCTGGTTCATAAAGTTCAAAAATTCCCAGGAATTTTTACATTTTAAGGCAGATTTGCAGTACCAAATAAATAATTGAATAAGTGAAGAAGAAAAAAAAAGAAAAAAGGTTAACTCAAATTAGATCGATTCTGTTGTGGTGTTTTAATCAGGGCATTAAGCTATCAGGGAGCTGTTTGGCGGTGAGAAATGCCCTTTATATGGAGCAATAAACACGCCATCTTCTCTGCCTTCACCTTAGATTTGCCCTAGTCCTTTAGGGAAGTAGTAAAAGTGATAGCCCGGCTTGATATGGTGCCTAGGATATATGATACTTAATGAATGCTTGTTGAATTAATGCATGACTACAAGCACTGTTTGAGTGCCTACCTGTGCATAGGGTATGGTGCCTGCATACTTTATGTACATTACTGTTTATTTCTCACAACCCTACAAGATAACTATACCCATTTTGTAGATTAGAAAATATGCAAATAAAGGTGGTATAACTTCCCTAAGCTCATAAATGCTAAAATCCAGACCCACGTTTGGGTGGCATCAGAGCTCGTATTCTTTTCCTTGCATACCACACCAACTCTTTAAAACA
Source organism: Mirounga angustirostris (assembly GCF_029215605.1). Lineage (NCBI taxonomy): Eukaryota > Metazoa > Chordata > Mammalia > Carnivora > Phocidae > Mirounga > Mirounga angustirostris. Next base: position 15,582,875 of record NW_026991712.1, on the reverse strand, counting down.
CACCTATTTGTCTTCTTTTTTCTCAACTCAAGCATTTCATTCATCTCCTGAAGACTTGATTTCTCATAAGACTCTTGAGTAGTGAACAGTGTTTGAATCTCCCAGGTCATAGATCTGCATTGATGTACTCTGCATCACGGGGGGAATCTGCTTCATCCAGCTGAGAGTGAATCTCTTGCTTGGTCACTTCTGTGTAGAGGGCAGAGAGTAGGAATCATACCAGACATTATATAGTAGTTTATTTATGTGTGCTTCATATTGCCTTCAAAGTATCCTCTAGAGAAACATGTACTTGAAGTGAGACTCACAGAAGGTAAGTGGTTTACTTGCGCTCACAAAGTATGTTACAGATTGAGACTCAAAACTGGGTCCCACTTTGCCAGATCCATGGTTTTGGCAATACATTCAGGAAACAGTGACTAAGAATGCCATTTCCTGTGTGAATAGTTGCTATGTTATGGCAGAGAGGAGTAGGGTATTTATCGTACTTACAAGTTTAGAACAAATTCCATGAAATTAATTCAAGCATAACAACAGTAATACCATGCCCGTACATCATCTCTCCTAATCTTCACGACATACACGTGTGAGAACAGAATGCATGAAAGACGCAGGCTCTGTTTTTAGCAGACTGAATCCTGGAGGTGACATATTTACCCGGTATCTCACAGTCAGGAGGTCACAAGGCTAACAGATACATTCCCAAGGAAAAGGGAAGCTTTAGGATGAGAGATGGCTATAATTAAAGTTATTAGGAGGGAAAGATTCAGTTATCAAAGGTGAAATGAGTCAGCAGCAAGTTTAAACACAAACTGTGAGCCATGGGTGTTTCTCTCCTGGTGGCGTATTTTGAGAGAGTGTGATCCCATCCATGCTCAGAAAGCAATGTGAACCCAGGGTAGGAAAATCAAATCACGTGTCCTGGGGACGACGTACATCATACTTAAGAAAATAACTATCTTGTCAAGTTATTAATCCCTGAGGTTGCAATGATTTCAGTTTTATAATAGTAAGATGTATATAATGGGCAGCCCTTTGTAATCGACACCCACCCCCGCCATTTTTAGACCCTGGCAGTGACTGTTTTGTGTTTTTATTTTTTTCTCTGTATAGAGAAACTTTTCCAGAATGTTGCATACATGGAATCATACAGTGTGTAGCTGTTTAAGTGGCTTCTTTCACTGAGCAGAATACGTTTGAGATTCATCCATAGTGTTGTTAATATCGGTAGTTTGTTGCATTGTGTATTGTGAGTAGTATTCCACTGTATGGAATCATAGTTTATCCATTCACCAGCTGAAGGACATTTCAGTTGTTTCTAGCTTGGGCCATTATAAATCAAGCTGTTATAGACATTCGTGGACACATTTTAATGTGAACATAAGTTTTCATTTCTCTTGGATGAATGGGATTGCCAGCTAGTATGGTAAGTAAATGTTTAAGTTACGAGAAACTGACAGACTCTTTTCTAATACGGAGTAAGGTCCTGTATTCCCATCAGCAATGTGTTGATAGCTGTAGTTGCTGAGCATCCTCACCAGCACTTGGGTTATTTTGGTCTTGTTTTTAATTTTGGCCATTCTACTAAGTATGTGGTGGTATCTCATTATGGATTTAATTTATGTTTTTCTAATGATGAGTGATGTTGAGCATGAAGTTCCTTGTATATGTAAATTTTTCATTTTTTTTCATGTTTTTCTGTTCATGTATCTCTTACATTTATTCTTTAATTCAAGAAACATTGTAGATGGTGCTCAACAGTCATTCTCCCAGTGTGCTCCCACCCCTGCATCAAGGTCCCTTGGAAATTTATTAAAAATGCATATTTTCAGGCACCACTCCAGTCCTAGGGAGTCTGAATCTCTGGAGGTGGGACCCTCTAGGTCTCCTGTATACCAGAGTTTGAGAACCATTGGCTTACAGGAGTGGCACTCCCCTATGACTGGGTTTCATATCAAATGTGAACTTGAAAAATAAAATCAGAGTGCTGTCCCCACTCTCAAATATTTAGATTTAGTTGGTGTCTGGTGGGGCTCTCTAGGCATTTCTTTTTAAGTTCTCCAGGTAATGCTAAAGTACAGTCAGGGTTGAAAATAACTCATCTGTTAAAAGTTGTTTAGCCAGGCACTCTAGTGGATACAAAGCTGGCTTATAATTCCAGATCTCATGCAGCTTATTACCTATAAGGGAAGAGCCATGTATACACAGCATGGTTACAGACATCTACCTATAGGTTACTCAGTCATTACCTAACGAATTAGATTGTACTTGGTCTCCTGGGTTTGAATATAAATTAACTTTATTCTTTTCTATCTGAGAGCCTCAGTCTTATATTCCATGTTATACTTCATTTTCATTCATTCAGCAAGTGTTTATTGAGTATGTTGGGCATACCTCAGTGAACAAAGTATAGAAGTCCCTGTGCTCATGGAGTTTACAATCTAATCTTTGGCACCTAGCTATCATCTGCTTATATTCTTAATACTCATATTCTTAATAGCTCTGAAATTCACATGCATAATTGATAGCCTTAATAATGATCATATTTGTTATATTTAAGTACTGTCCTTATATTTGTTAAAATTTATATTTAGTCATGATATCCTGTGTTCTTAATAACTTTTAAACTCATTTATCTCATCACCTAGGTATGTTAATAACAGTGTTATGGGTAGAAACTGTTCAACCCACGGAAAGATCCTAGAATTTAGAATCAAAATATAAATTCAGATTCTTGCACAACCAAGTAATAGTTTGTGTTTTTGATCAAATCAGTGGAGTTGTACTTTTCTGTAAAGTATGGGTAATGTAATAGTAATAATGTTTCCTAGCCCACAGAGTTGTGTAAGGATGAAATCGTATTTTAAAATGAAAAGTGAAAGTGATTTATAAACTGCAAAATACTCTCCATATATTAGTTACCTGATCTTTTTTAGCTTGCTTAAAGGCATTTACTTCAATAATTTTTAATTTTAAAGGATATACATTTTATGTTATTAGGAATTGGCATAAATTCTCAAGTGCAAGGGAACAAGCTCAGAGTGTTTTAGTCATTTTGTTAAAGTGTTAAGAGATTAAGTGAAGGATAAAATTGCTAGACTATCAAGTAGTTAAGTAATATTCATTGACAAGGGTGTGAACAAAAAACATGTTGATAAGGTAACAAATCACTTTTCGGTACAATATTGGTTTTGGCAACCTTTTCTTGATAGGGAAGCGAGAAGAAAGTGTCAGGAACAGCACTATTCCCCACATAACGAACCATCCTGTGTCTGATGAAATATATTCATCATGAGCAAATATAATGGAGCATATGTTATGGACCTGCAGCTATCCCTATGTGCTGCATGGGCCTTTAAAATATTAGGGATTCTCTTATATATACACTAAATTTCACTGGAGAAAATTAGCTCTGCTTTTTGAGCCAACCTAGCTTTTTTACTTTTTAAATAAATCACCCGATGACTTATTTCAAATTGCATTTTTTTAGTAAACAGTTACCTCCTACATGCAGAGAGCACTTTGGTAGGTTCAAGGAACAAAGGCAAATAATTAATGTCCTGGGAGTGAGAGGAAAAGGAAACTGGTCACCAGCGATTGCAGGGTCCTAGAGCTTTGACATGAGAACTTTGGAGAAGAAACGAGAGAGTGAGGTAGAAGCGTGATGAAAAGCGTTGAGTAGAGTTTTCCCGAAATAAATGCAGTCGGTTTGTTTTTTTTAATAAAATAATAAAGATCCCGGGGTTGGGCGAATTCATCAATTTTCTTTACTATGGGATTCCTTGGTCTTTATTATGCAATTTGGTTAGGATGTCGGTTCAGTGAGAGAAGGCCCTTGTCTGCCTTGATTGATACTGTCTACAGTGCCTCGAATAGCACCTGGCTGGATCCAGTGCTTCCTGTGGATTTGGGGAATGAATGGAGGACTACAAAAGGGAGTTAAAATTTAGTTCATGGAACCTTTTTTTTTCTCCAGGGGAGAAATATTCCATAGCAAATACTCTGACACACACTAGTCCTTGGAATGAGAGGATGGGATGAGGTGTAATGTCCCTTTTCACCAAGATTGCTCTAGCACACCTGGGTGACAGCCATGCTCTAGGTCCAAAGTGTGGCTGCCAACTGGCAGAGGTGTTCCAGACTTTCTGGCAACTTTCCTCACCCACTTTGGCTGTTGGGTGCTTACTGGTGGAAAGTACTTTCTTTCTCTTTCCTTGGGGGAAGGGGAGTCCTATTCTTTGACTTCACTTCAGTTGCATAAAGCAGGAAACTTCCAAGTTAGACTCAAGAGGTTTTCATTCCTTCCCCGACCATCAGCCTCAGCAGCCTCCCTCTCTTGCTACATGCTAGCATCTACTTCCCTCCTCACACATTCGTAACTTGACAGTGCTTCTTACATTGGATAATGTAGAGCCAAGAAAATAGAGGGGTAGTTTCTTTAGGTATATTTTCTTTCTGCTTCAGAGCACAGTGGTTTTGTTTTACGATTACCAAAAGCAAAAAATTCCTTCTACAGAGAGAGGAATAGGAATTATCGGCCAGTTAAGATGTGCTGTCTAGTCGCATCCTAAAAACCTCTACCAACCTTCTCTCCACTTCTTTCCGCCCCCACTGCTACCGCTACTCTATTTCCAATTTCACTCTCAGCCTCCCACGTTCTCCCTGCTCCAGACTTGCCTCCCTCCGGTTTCTGCCAGAGTGATGGATCATTCTAAGATATGGGTCATGGTTGTTTGCCACGTGCTCTTTCAGAGACTCCCCTAGCCTTCCAGAATAAAAAGACCCTTCTGGCACCAGGTTTCTGTTCACTTTCTCACCACTCTGCTCTCTAGCCCTTTGATCTCCTGGGATGGACACTTGCAGTTTCCAGAGGGTATTGTGTTCTCTTTCACCTGTGGACTTTCACACTTGTTGATCTCTTTGTGGAATATTCTGCTTTCTCTGCTTTCTCTCTGTCTCTCTGTCAGCCGGCCGGCCTGTCTGTCTGTCTCTCTCTTGTCACTTGGTTAGGACAAGTCCATCTTTCTGCCTTAATGCAGATATCACTGACTTCTGGGTGGGTCCCCAAGGTAAGATAAGTGCACATCTATAACGTGGGACCTTTAAAGAAGTTTTAATCTGGAGAAGGATATCTAATATTAAATATTTGGAAGATTAGAATGTGCAGTTGTTTTCAAGAAGAGGAATTTAAAGGAAACTTTATGGTGGCTTTGAAAACTCATGATTTATTTAAGTAGTGTGCAGAATGGAAGCCAATACTAAAAGACGCAATTTATAATTTGATATTTGAAGAGGTATTAATACTAACCTTTAAAATAAAATATTCTATATGCACTGCTTTTGGGGATGGTACATGGCAGCACAGACATACTTGACTGGAATACATTGACTTTCTTGACTGACTCATTTGACTTGAATAGCAAGTTCCCCCATAACCCCACCCCTAAAAGTAGAAAGTGTATTATTATGTTCTCAAAATTCCAAGCTTTGAGAAGCAGTGAGCTATTCATTTTTGCTCTGATGGCCATTGGTCTGCAGCTGAATTCTGGTAATTGCATGGGCTGGAGGCTGGAGGCTAAAGTTGAAGAGGAGGTCCCGAAAGAGCAGAGGGTTGGGAGAAGCATTTTAGCATCATAGGTTATACATATCAACATTGTAGTTAATAAAGCACACCACATATATCTGAGGATCAGGCTAAGCTTTGATAATACAATGATAATTTAAAATAACTATAGTCAATTGCATATTGAAAGTACAGAATGTGTGTCAAGACTCTTTAAAATGTTTTACTGGTAATTGTTCTTTTGGGAAATCAATTCTACTAAAATAATCCAAAATGCAAATGCTTTATATACAAAGATATTTCTCAGTGGCAAGCAATGGGAAAATTTGGAAGCAATTGAGATTTGTGAAATCATTAATCAAAAAAGTGAAATGTTTAGAAAATGCTTTATCATATAATGTTAAATTTTATGTTTTAAAAAGACTTATTTATCCTAGAGAGGGGGCGGAGGGGCAGACGGGAGAGGGAGAGAGAGTCTCAAGCAGACTCTGTGCTGAGTGCGGAGCCCGACACGGGGCTCAATCCCATGACCCCAAGATTACAACCTGATTATTTAATCATAATTAGAATGTTAAGACTTTAAAAATAAATATTCCACATATAGGAATGATTGGCTCTACTGTTCAAACTGCTGTGGAATAGAAATTAATATTGTGATACCATGTAAGCATTCAGTTTTAAATTAAATGGTGGTGAGTTAGCTTTTGTTGTGGAACACACTACCCCAAAACTAAAAATAACTTAAAATAACCGTTTATTTGGCTTGTGATTCTGTGGATTGGCCATTTGGACTGGATTTCGCTGGGCGATTCTTCTGCTCCAGCTTGGCTCACTCCTACATCTGCAGTCAGCTGCCTGATTGCCTTGGAGGTTCTTGGTCTAGGGCATCCTCAGTCGTGACAACTTTCCGTGCTCCCTGTGGTCTCATCCTCCAGCATGCTAGTTCAGGTTTGTTCACATAGTGGCAGAAGGGAGATAAGAGCCTCAGGACAGAAGCAGACGGTCTCTTGAGGCCTTGGCTTGGAAATTGTACAGCGTGACTTTTGCCAGACTGTTGGTCAAAGCAATCACAAGGCAGCCCAGATTGAAGGGGTGGGAGAAGAGACTCGCCTTTGGATGGGAGGAGGCGGAAGTCCTGTGGCCAGATTTTCAGCCTACTGCACCAGTTCATGTTTGTTCATTTTGAATACTCAGATATCAGATTTTAGCTACTGAAACATCACTGGCTGTGTGTGTGTGTTACTAACCGTCACTTCTCAATATGCAACCCTCAAAAGCAAGGGGTATTTGAAGTAACCTCACTTCTGTGAGTCATCCTTTGATCAGGGACATGTTTATTCAGATACCAAAGCAACTGAAGAGATAATTTAACATAAGTAAAACTAGACCATAACTGGTTTACTTATACAGGATTTGTTGAATGTCTTTGAGTGGCTCGTTGGTACCTGGCCCTGAGGTAAGTATTTATGAGCAGAGAAAAAAGAAATACGGCATAATCTTCTTTCAAGAAGTTTGTATTCTTACAGGATGAGCAAAGTTTATATCCATTCAGTCCAACAAGTATTTGTTATTAATGTGTCAAGGACTGGGCTTTAACCAAAGATAGTATGCAGATGGATATGACTGCGTCTTTTTAGTGGAGCAGAGAAACAGATATTTAAAACCACTGTAACTCAGAGGGAAATAATAAGTTCCAGGAGAGAAATACAAACGGAGCGCTGTTGAATTAGGAAAAGAATAGGAGGCACATGATCAGCTGCCAGGACGTGTGATTCATATAATTAACACCTGAGAAGGAGCGATCTTTGAAACCACAGGTGATGGCTTCATAGAGGAAATGAGTTCTGAACGAGACTTTGAAGAAGAGGTAGAATCTGAGTAAGTGGAGAGGCGAAAATCCTACTCAGTTTAGGACTGAGTTGTGTTTTCCCAGGAAGGTAATTATCTAATTAAAGAGAGAGCCTTTTAAAGTGGCAAATATTAAAGAGTATGAGATAATACTGTAGAAAGACTCTGTAGAAAACATTATGCTGGGAAGATGGCTGGCAGATTTTTTCCCTCTGGTGGTGCCAAGGCTGCTGCTTTTTTTTTTTTTAATCAGATATTTGTGTTGTTTGGTTGGAAAATTGAGTAGGGAGTATTTATTTTACTTTATAAGGGCAATGAACATGTTCATTTTCGTGGAATAGTGCTCTCTTTAGTGCTATATTGGTTTAAAAAATAGAAACAAATTGTGTGCTTCTGTTGACAAGGAAATCCAAAATTAACAAAAATAAGGAAACCCCCACTGAGTAATGTCAACTGGTACTTTCTGCAAGTGTGTCCGATCTGTGTAAGAGCTAAGCTGGTAGAAGGAGATTGGGGAGATTCCTTTCCTAACTTTGACAGGTAAATTTGCTTTTCAATCTTTCTGTTCTTGTTTGTCCTATTTAAACAATGGAAACTATTTTGAGAAGGATTGATTAAAGTGCATTTATTTAATGCTCAGTGAATAGTACAATACTTAGACCTATACCATTTGCCAAAGTGCTAAACATAACTGTATAGTTAATAATAAAATATAAGAAGCATAATTTTTATTTTAGTAAATCAAAGGCAGTATTTCACTGTTTAAATGGCATTTACAGTATATGAAGCCCATTAGCTAGTCTGTCACTGCTTTTCCTATGAAAGTCAGGTCTTTCTCTCTGGAATTCCTCTTCTCCTCTCTTAGTTTTGCATTTTCCACAGATAGAGAGCTCATTGAGGACAAGGGCTGAGCCTCACTGAGTTTTATGACCTCAGTATCTTGCAGAATTCCTGGCTCATAATAGACATTCAGTAAGTGGCTGGGTTACGTTGTACATTCATATACATGCCCGGTTAATAGGGAGGGACAGTAAGAGAGGTGTGGAAAAGGGAGTAGCTTTCAGTGTCTGCAGAACTGAACGGAACGTCTCTCTTTGTGAGCCCCTTCACTTTGCAGACAAAAGCTGGCTGCTGCTTGTTGCTTTCTTCCTCTCCAGTCTGGCCGCCGGGGCCCCTCCCAGCCTTCCATGGCCACCTCCCTCTCCGTCTGCTCCAGGCTGATCTCACTCAGAGGGCCTTCCGTGGGAAACCTTTGTTACCCACTTCTGCTCAAGATAGCCTGTTCCTTTCTGCAGCACTTCTTACACACCCGCACACACACGCACACATTCCCTGGCCCCCTTTAAAGTTTTTATCTTTTCAATTGGGTTATGTATGCATGTAGTATAAAATTCACAAAGTACACAAGCCTACGTAATGAAAAGTAGGGTCCTTGCCTCCCTGGAGCCAGTTAGTGTTACCCGTTTCTCTCGTATCCCTGTAGAAACAGCTGTGTGTGTGTGTGTGTGTGTGTGTGTGTGTGAGAGAGAGAGAGAGAGAGAGAGATAGCACATTAGCCATACTGTCCTACTTTGCTTTTTTTCACCTAAATATTTTGGATATCCTTTCATATCAGTACAAATAGTGCTTCTTTATTTTTAATGGCTACATGGTAGCTCATAATTTTTAACCAGTTCCCTGATGATGGGGATAATTGACTATTACCCTCAATCCTACGATAAATAGTCTTACACTGTACAGACAAAATTCCACACAAGTTGGTCTATATCTGTAAGAAAAATGCTGGTGAAATTGCTGAGTCAAAGCCAATGTGATTTCTTTTAATTGTGCTGTGGAGGACAAATTGCCCTCCATAAAGATTATATTAATTTGAGTTCCCATCAACAGTGTGTGGGAGAGCCCGTTTACTGCAGACTGGCCAACTCCAGTTTAATTAAAACCTTTTGGGTCTTTGCCACTTACATGTTCTAGATAAACTGTTCTTACTCTGTTTCCTATTGTTTGTCATCCTTTAGAACATTTCCGCTGATGTCCCTTGTGCTATTGGTTCTTTGTAATTTCAGATAATCTGATACTTTCATTGACTCTGTATTCCTTAACTTGCAAGAGAGTTCCTGGTTCTGATGTTCTGTCCCATGGGCATGTACCTGTCACTTCCAAATTTTGGTGTGAAAACTATAGTCATTCTGTTAGGCATCTTTGCATTGTTTTCCCCGCAGTTACTTACACGTCATAGTGCTCTGTGACTGTTTATGGATTGATTATCCCAAGTGGGCAGACTCCCTCTGTGTATGTCATTTTGAAGAAGAGAGCGTTACGGCTTTCTAAATATTTTGCGCTAGTCCCTGCCTTTGTGTTAAATATTTTAAATAACATTATTAGCATCTGTTACTGTGTATATGAATCATTCTCAGTGCTCAGACCCAGCTTATTCACTATTGACTTTTACCTCGTTAGAGATGCTAACACAAATTCACTTAAAGATACCAATAAGATTTTATGGCTTGTTTTCTGGTAGACCTAGATAAAACCTCTCTGGGTCTACTCTGCAGAGCTGGCTGAGAAGGGGGGAAGCATCTCTTAAAAGATACTCTTTTTGGGTCATGAAGAAGCCCAGGGACCTGGCCAGGCTAACAGGGTACGCCTGCAGAGCTGAGGTGGTGAGGGTCAGGTAGCTGTGCAGGGAGGCCTCATTCGTAACCAGGCTACTGTGTCACTCCTCCAGACAGCAAGGTGAGAAGAGCAGAATGGGCAACGAAGTTGTTAGCCAGGCTGAAGTACTTGAGGGGAGGGAGGATTCAGGTCAGTGGTTCCATATTAAACCATTGAAGATCACTGCGAAAGGATGAATTATTTTGACGTGCTGTATAGTTTGTAAATTTGGGATGGTTGATCAGGTGAAGAGGCACAGTGGGCTAGAAAGTACTGATTCACAGAATCTAAATAATTCCTTTATTAAAATAACATTTCTAACTGCAGGGTTTCGGTTGCATACTTTAGTATGTACCACACAGAACCCCTGGCTGAGAGGCAAGGCTTGATTAAATGCTAGCCTGTGTTCTGATCTCCAAGGTCTGTACCCAGTGTGCCTTTTTCTGATTCATCTGCTAAGTCAAATGCTCAGGGTAGTCAGGCAGAGGCTTTGTTCCATTGACCTCATGTCCTACAGACTTAATGTCTAACATTCTCTAATCTAGTAAAAAAAAAACAAAAAAAAACCCTAAAGATCAATGTGTAATAATAATTCTGATCCAAAAATTGCGTTTAACAGTATATAACAACAACTGGTTATAGTTCTCTTGTAGAAAATGAGAATAAGAAAGAAAAGAACTTACTTGGCTTTGTAAGAGTAGGCCCCTTTATGAGAAAGGAATCTTGGATATTTGTGCTTTTTTTTTTCTTTTTAAGCTTTTATTCTCTGCCACATGATTTTCCCTTCGAGGAGACTGGAAGTAAAATGAATCAGCCCATAGAAGAATGTCCTCTCAGGGTTCAGAGGATTATCTACATCTCAACAGGGTACATGAAACCAGTCATGTTACTAATTACATTCTCACTTGGCCAAAGGGTTAGCTGTTCTGAAATGGGATTTGAATGCCCATATCTTTCATAGGCCTAAGCTTGTCTCTGGTATTTTAATAAATAAACATTTTTTATAGAGTGATTCAGCTCAAATGTATTGTCATAAATAGGAGAGTCTACGTAAGGCACTCATACTTGCCCTTTCTTTTCTTGTTTCTCTCTCTCGGTATTCTAAATCACACAGAAGTCTAGAAGTCTGCAGGCCACATTAGCCTGAAATGCGAGTTTTCTTTGGCTCACACAGTGTTGAGATTTGTTGTCTGCCAATGCAGTTAGGTAGGAGTTGTGCTTCTCATTTAGTCACTATTCTGACCGTTCATGGAGCCCACGGGGCAAGAGAATGCAGAATCCGGGCCTCCAGGACTAGTACATACGTGAACCAAAATGAGATGAGATCAGAATGGGCAGGCAAGGAGCCTGACCGGTTGGGGCTCACGGTCTCAGATAAGGAAAAAAGTCTCTTGGGAGACAGTACAGAGCACTACATAAGAAGAAGGAGTTTGCTACACAACAACCTCCTTTGCTTAGATCTTTCTTTTTAGTTAACAGACTTTATTTCTTACAGCAGTTTTAGCTTTACAGAAAAATCGAGCAGATAGTGGAGAGATTTCTGGTAGGCTTCCCTCCTGCCCTTTCCCTATATTTAGCATCTTGCATATTAGTGTGGTGTATTTGTTATAATTGATGAACCAATATTAATAGAGTACTGTTAACTAAAGTCCATCATTACATTAGAGTTCACTCTTTTTTTTAAGATTTTATTTACTCATTTGAGAGGGAGAGATAGAGAGCATGAGCAGGGTGAGAGGCAGAGGGAGAGGGAGAAGCAGGCTCCCCGCTGAGCCAGGAGCCCGACGTGGGGCTCGATCCCAGGACCCTGAGATCATGACCTGAGCCAAAGGCAGACGCCCAACCATCTGAGCCACCCAGGCGCCCCAAGAGTTCACTCTTTTTATGATACTGTTCTGTGGTGGGTTTTTTGTGGCAAAATGTTAACATTTACCATCTCGACTGTTTTCCAGCATTCAGTTCAATGGCATTTAGTACACTCGGGTTGTTAATGCTGTCATCCCCACCATCCATCTCTAGCACTTTTTCATGATCCTACACTGAAACTCTGTGCCCATGAAAGAGTAACTGTACAGACCCTGATAACCACTGTACTACTACTCTCCGTCTCTGTTTGACTTTTGTAGTAGGTATCTCATTCATATAAGTGAAATTAAACAATATTTGTCATTTTGTGTCTGGCTTATTTCCCTTAGCATGGTGTCTTCAAGGTTCAGCCGTGTTGTAGCGTGTGTCAGAATTTTCTTTCTTTTTAAGGCTGAATACATACTCCATGCTATGTATACACCACGTTTTGTTTATCCATTCATCTGTCAGTAGCTTGGGTTGCTTCTACCTCAGCTAGAATGCTGCTGCTAATGAAGATCAGTATACACATATCTGTTTGAGTCCCTACTTTCAATTTTTTATACCCAAAAATGGAATTACTGGATCAAATGGCCTGTGGGTTTTTGACAAATGCAGAATGTCATGTATGCACTATTATAATATATAGAATGGTTTCACTGGCCTGAAAATCTCATGCTTCAACTGTTCATTCCTCCCCATCTTTGCCTCTGCTTGGATTTTAATATGTTCCTTCTGTGGAGATGTAACTACTGTTTATACTCCACTAAGGTAAGCTTTCAGGTAAAAATGGGTAGGATCCCAGAGCTATTAGTAGAGGTAATGAAATCAGTGATCAAGGGACTCAGAAAGCAGAAAATTCTGATAAATTACAGTCCCTCGGGCTTTCAGATTCTGAAAGTTACCTAGGCAATAAACATAAAGGTCACAGATACAGAGCTTTAGAACGCGTGGGTTTTAAATTCAATGTTTGTGGGTATACAGTTTTATATCCCATCTGTTTGTTCCACTATTAAGCTCCTACTATATGCCACGCCCTGTGCTAGATGCCATTCAGGCAAGTTAGAGACTATTTTAAGAGCTTCTTCCTTATGCACCAAGGAACCCCTTTTGCACTTGTTCTCCAAGAAACATGTGTTTTGTTTTGAAAGATGTCCATTATGTAACTATACTTGTGCTAGGCTTTCCCAGTTCGCTGAAAATAGCTTTTGAACCTCCATGATAATTTTCAGGGAGTCCTAGTGGTTCTAGGTGTCTTGATAAGAGCACCGGTCAGCTTTTATGCAGAGTGTGGTTAGGCTGTGTGACTGTCAGGATGCCCTGTCCTGTCATTACAGCTGTGCCACGGTACTTTATGTGGCTGTTTTCCAGACGTGGCTTGCTCAGATTACCATTTCTCTGGCTTCTCCAGTTGCTTGCTGACCTAGCCTTTCCCCCTAGACTTCCTTTGTGCCAGTGACCGTTTACATGTAAAAAAACATACTGGGGTAGAACATGCAGAGAAGAGAAGGCTCACTCCTTCGGGAGGCTGGGTTCCTGAAAGCAGGGGGTCTTCATGCGTTTTTCACCGTTCTCCCCCATCAGACGTAGCACACGCTTCCTGATATTTTGTATTTTTATACATGTTCTGCATACAGTGTGTACATTATGTGAAACCTAATTTTTTTCCTCATTTTTTAGATAAAGTTATTTTTAAATAGAAATTCGAAGATGTTGCATACCCCAGTGCATGCATCCTACTTGGAACACCTGTGCTGAAGTAGCTAGCTGTAATATTTTTTGCTGAGCAGCATACCTCCCCACTGTATATGACCGTAGCATAGAGTCTGTAGATAGTGCCAAGGAACTAAGAGCTATCAACAGACAGGGGCATTTCTTTAGGGAAAAGTCCTAACGTCTATTTCTAATTCACTGTGATACTCAAGTTCAACTCCATGCGCATTTGTAACAGAAGTAGCGTATCCTGAAAAATTGAGATAGTTTTAGGTCAGATGCTAGCCATTCATCTCCCACAACCAATATTTTTTGAACACCTTCTGAGTGTTCACATTACATGTTACTAGACACTGACCATTCACTGTACATGATACTGTATAATGATTCCATTTGACATCCGTAGTCCACATTTTCTACTGTTTTTGCTAGATACTTTTTAAGCGTTTTAGTCTCCTGTGGCTATACTATCAGAGAAATGACTCTTAATACAGAACCAAGTGAAATCCGTGAACAATCCACTGAAGTTGCTTTAATAGCACAGACTTTTAAATGCATCATTAATGGTATATACTCTCTACATATTTGCTGTTTGGTCTCGGGAGAGGCAGGTAGACAGAAGGAGATGGAAGGAGAGCCTAAGTTGCATTTACTGTTTCCACTGTTCCAAAGCCTGGATATAAATGGAAGATGATCATTTCTACTTAATTTATCTGGCTAGATTCCTGTGCCTAATGGCTGCGCATATACCATAAACACCGGGAAGAAGCAGCCATGGAAACACTTGTTTTCTTGTTGGGCTAAATTTACTCTGGGTTGAATATTAACACAGTGCCTGGCAGTACTTTAAAAGCAAAAATAGCTTAAGCGTGACTCACTCTGAGTCATTTACTGCTAGTGCTGCTCTACTGCCTAGAGCTTGACATTGAACAAGTTGGCAGCCTGGATTGCTACATTTTTTCTAGGAACTCTGAACAGATTTCATTCTTGTGAATTCGCTTGTGCAACGATATTAAATAGAGTAATATGTTTATTTTGTTTCAAAGTCAAATGAATTTGAGAATGGTGAAACTGAAGTATTTTTCTTGGGCTTTCTGGAAAGGCTGGATTCTCAGAATTCTCCTGTGGTTAAAAGACTTACTTTATCTTATAAAGAATTAATAAAATGTCATGGAGGTTTTGTTTTAGGTGCTTGGCCTTTTCTGATCAAAAACATCATACTTCCTGAAAATCATTATAAAAATGAGCTTAGTAGTACTACCAAGTAGGATTCATTAAATTTCTGACATTACCTGACAAGATGGAAACATGCCATCCTGAAAGCTTTTTCTCTTTCTTCTTCTTCTTTTTTTTTTTAAATACGGTGAGGCATGTAACATAGCCTGCCTTGTAGTTAAGTTGGGTGTATGACTTGTAAAGTCCTCTCTTGTTATTAAAGGTTATATAATGGGAAGTTCACTGGTTTTGAAAGGCAGACCAAACCCACCCACAGGATTTCTATTGGCCCTTTAAATAAATGTATCGCATGCCTTTCCCTGAGTAACCCTTGCGGCTGAGGAGGGAGTGAGCAGCTTGTTGTCTGACTGTAGGAAAACCCATAAAGGATCGGTTGGTCTCATCTGGGCTGGGGTCAGGAATGGCTGAGAATCTAAAAGTACATATATGAGGATGGTTTTCCCATGGTGTTGCAATCTTTTATTTTAACATGTTTTTGTGTTTAGTTTTTGGAGTTGCCTAACAGTATAATTTCAATTGAGGCTTAGTTTCAACTCTTTTATTATAAACTGTGGGAACATGATTTTTTTTTTCTGTTTAAAGGCACAATCATTTTGCCTTAGGATTTCAATAATTTATAAAGAAAGTTTTCCAGTGACAGCCTAAAACCAAAATGAGCCTAACCTAATGCTTGATATTATTTTGAAATTGTTTTACCATAAAAGTCTTACATTGGGAGATGTAACTCTGGCAGAGAATTTCAACATAGTTGCATAAATTGTGTTTCATATTACAACTTGTTCTCTACTTGACTTCATTGAAATTAATAAAAGGACTCTTTCAGAAGGATCTGGTGAGTTAGCATCATTATTTAAAAAAAAAAAAAAAGCGAAGAACTTACTCATAATGTATCCTGTGTTGCTAAGTTTTCAAAGTTAGTGATCTCAGCCACACCCAGAGAGTCCTTTGAGAAGACTGAAATCCACTTATTCATTTATGCTGGCTTAAAATTTTCTTCCCAATAAAATAAAAAGTAAAAGCGGAGATCGATCTGAATTTTCCCCGAGATATATGGTGATTTCATGAAAACCTAACATTTGAAAATTGAGTTGCTGCCAAGTCTTGAATGTAAAACATAGTTCCTTATGCTATGGTTAAAGAGGTCCTTTAAAGTCGGGCTTTCTGACTGGGTGCTGTGTGTGGGTGCTAAAAATATCCCCAAGGTGCTTTTTGTATCCCAAAGGGGTCCCATCATCCTGCCTTAGATCCAGAGGAGAGAATGCCAGGTCCTGCTGTAGTATTCCCCTGTGTCGCAGTCTCGCTGACTCTCTCCTGCTGCATTTTGGAGACCTATAAATGAGTTATTTGTATGGCTTGAAAATTAACTCAAGATTTAGTTAACCAACACTAGTTAGGTTGTAAACTGAGAAGTCTAGTCTAAATGAATCTCAGCATGGCTGAGTAGCCAGTCTGTTATTATGCCAGTTATGTAGACGTGTCTTGTCCATAGGAATGTATGAAGAAAACCTCAGGTCTTCATGCAGGGCCCAGCATAAAGTAGGCATTCAATAAAAGCTCATTAAATCTGCATTTGCTTATATGACCACTCTCATAACTGCTCACCTTATTTGGCCCGCCAAGCTTTGTTCCTTTCCTTTTATTCATCTCTATACTCAAACATTTATTGAGCTCTTATTATATGCCAGAAACTTGCAAGATATTTGAGATAAAAGATTAATAAGCCTTCAAGAAGTACAGTCTTCACTTGGAGAGGCAGATAGGCAAATTATTAACTATGTTCATCATATGCTTTTTTTTTTTTTTAAGTCTAGGTACAAGGATGTCATGACCTTCAGTAGTAACATCTGGAAAAAAAAAAAAAAAAACCAACAGCAACTTTTGATTTCTTTGAGCATTTACTGTATATACCAGGTCTGTTCAGGGTACTGTGAAGTGTAGATGGTGGTATCATTCCCATTTTTCAGAGGAAGATATTGAGGCTCATAGAGCATGAGCAATTTGCCCAACTTCATATTAATTATTCAGACCCAGGAAATCTGGTTGCAGAGTCCATGTCCTTAACCGTCACATAAACTGCCTCTTGTTGATGTACAGAGGAAAAAGAAAGAACTCTTAGAGTAAGAGAAAATGGGAGGTCAGTGCACCCAGCGATAATGGCATCTCTTTTGTGGAGCATTAGATTTTTTTTTAAGAGGAATGATTACTTTGGAGTAGGTTTGCTAAAGTCCGTGTTGCTAAAACAAAGTGCCCTCATAAGTAGGCTAATTCTGAGAGTGATTTACCACATACCCAGCATATCTTTCTTAGGCTATATGTGCTAATCCCTAAAATGAGCTGAGTCTGAGGACTTCATGTTCTTTCACATGACCTCAGAGACTAAAATCAGCTCTTAAACCAATGCTGGTTTCTGCCATTCAGAGAGCAGTGCTTGGAAACAGCTCAGCTAAAAGTAAAGCTTTGCTTTCCTTCAATTGAAGGCAGTGTTCCTTCTCTCATCTTGTCCTTTCAACTCTGTTCACCTCCAACCCCCCAATTTTTTGTTTTTTTAATAGTCCCCACTACTAAACAGTTATCAGAGCCTGCTGCTCTTGTTTCTTCCTTGGCTCTGTCCAAGTTCCCGATAGCTGCGCAGAAGTAGAAGTGAAAATCGTCGGCTTGCCCTGTGCCCATATCCTGTAGGTGGAGCACCCCCCTAAAGGGCCTAAAGGGACAGTGAGCAAAGACGCTTCTCCCGGGAGTTCCCCTGGCATTTTTCTCTGTTTCATTGTGTGCTTTCGGGGACATTTGTTTTTATTTGGTAGGGTATTTTTTTAATTTCTTGGCCTATTTTATAAGAAAGTGTTTTGTCTTAACATGGGAGCAAATTGTACCTACTCACTGGACAAAGTTGTCTGCAAGGACCTTGCCGTTTTCACCCCCTGCAGGCCCACCTTGGGGCTGCTGTAGGCAAATAATCATTCTGCTTGGTGAGTGTGAAGCAGAGAGAATGAGTGCATTTCCAGGTACAATATCCATTTTTGTGGGTTTTTTTAAATTTTCAAGTAATGATTTCCAAAAGATGAATTTTTAATAGACTTGTTACAGCTTAATCGAAATGTATCATTGAGTCTGAAGTTGCCCTCACTTAGCACCCACATACGTAACACTTAGTAATTCTTTACATTTTTGATTCAACACAAACTCTATGTTTATTTGTAAGAAAAAAGAGTGCATACATTTTCTTCAAGAAAACCGGAATCAAACATTTTGTCTTGAGCTTTTTCCCCACACATTAAACTAACATGTTGGTAATCAAGATGATGCACTGCGGAAAGACATGCAATTCTACCCTGAGGGCAGTGTGACTTTTGACTAAATATTCTTGTGCCCCAGTCTTTGTGAATTTTCTTTTAAACATGTCTAATCCTGACATTTTAAAATAACATTTTATAAATCTACCGGAAAGGGAAGGTGACCATACAACTATCAGATGGTGAATTCTAATCATGGGACGTTCGCGTGGGTTGTCTGTAATTGAAGACAGTGCATCCTTTGTCATTGAAGACGGTGCAAGTGAGGACGTGGAGATGGCCAGGAACAGAAAGGAGAGAGGGGTGAACGGCTGCTTTCTCGGCACTGAGCCCCCTCATATCTGTAGCTAGGATCGGTTCTAGATCTCATCTTTTTTTGTGTGTTTTATTTATTTATTTGAGAGAGAGAGTGCGAGCACGTGTGTGAGAGCACAAGCAGGGGGAGCGGCAGAGGGAGAGGGAGAAACAGACTCCCCCCAGAGCAGGGAGCCAGACACGGGCTCGATCCCAGGACCCTGAGATCGTGACCTGAGCCAAAGGCAGCCGCTTAACCGACTGAGCCACCCAAGCGCCCCGAGATCTCATCCTTGATGCTTGGAGGCCTTGGGGAGTTGGAAAACCAGTTTGGGCATTGCAGGCAGCTCTAGATTAGTGTTTTCCCAGGTTTTCACTTCCTGACTCTGGAGGAAGGAATGCCACTTGTCAAAGAGGGAATGGGAATTACACTTGAGAATAAAAATGTAGTTTTGGAGATGAGGTTGGGGTGGGGAGAGAAAATTTGTGGGGAAGATAAAGGAGAGGAAAAGACAACTTTCTTTCTCCCCTTTACTCCTCCTTGTTTGACAGTCTGGTTATTTCTGCTTTCTCCCTTGGCTTCCTCTTCTCTCTGCCCCTTCGATGGCACTGTGCTTCACAACTTGTTCTCTCTTCCCTCTTTCTCTTCTTTCTGTGTCCCCAACCCCATCAACTTCCTTTAGTGGCCCCATCCTACTTCGCAGAGGTGTCCACCAGTCGGTGCCACATTCACAGCATAGCTGGGCAGTCTGAAATACCTGTGCACACTCAGGGTCTGTTTCAGAATCCGCCTTTGCCACCCAGCAAGCTTCGCCAGACTTTCTAGTTTCCCTTAAAGTCAGAGTGAGCCCCCGTACTCATCCTCATCCATCTTCCAGTCGGGTAGACAGTCTCCAGATCCATGGGACATGAGACAGGAGAGGACCTGCCATGTCCTAGACATTGGTAGTAGAGATTTTATCAGTGGTGTCAGCATCTGTTCTGCAGGTACCTGTGAGAACGTGTGGGGGTTTTCCCTGATTTGTGGATGGGGTATCTATGGCTCAGAGAGAACAAGTCACACGGCTGACAAGTGGCCGAGCTGGAACTGAGCCTTTCCCCATCCAGAGCTGGTGCTTTGCCGCCTAGCAAATAACTAGTCAAATGCTTGCTTACTCTTTCTATTTACAATTAAGAAAAACTTTTATTAGTATCTTTTTCTAAACTATGGCATTAATTTTCGATTTTTAATGACATCTACCTGAATATATTGAGATTAATATTAATGATCAGGAAATCTTTTACTGGACTAGTAAGACTCTTAAGTATTTACAAATCTGACTAAGCTTTAATTAGACTTTCTTTATATTCAATCTTTTTAAAATTACTTTGCTAACTATATAATTGTGTATATTGTAGAAAATTCAGATAATGTAGGGGACAAAAAATAAAAAACACCAATTATCCCACCACTCAGAGATAGCCACATACCAACGTCTGTATTTCCTTAGTCTTTTTTCCTGTGAAATATACACTTGCAAATTTGAGATCAGTCCTTGATTATTTAACTCAGTATACTGTGAGCTGATTAAATATTTGAAAACATGATTTTAAGATGAGGCCTAATATTCCATTTTATTACTGTATTGTGATTTTTTTCCTCTTTGAATCATTACCCTCTATTAATACTCATTGGTAGTCTATCCATTGATAATAATGAATATTATCATTTTTTAAAGTCAGTTTGGTAGTTTAAAAATAATTTATGCATTGAGTCTACACTATTAAAAGGCACCATTTTTAGGTCATTTCAAATTTATGTATTGTAAAGATTAAATAATGGTATATCTTTCAGGGAGAAGTTGTTTTCTAAAAATTACTTCAAAAGTTGGAACAAAAAAAAAACAACAACAAAAAGAAAAACAAAAACAAAACAAAACAAAAAAGTTGGAACAAGTGGTTTGTGTTTTGTTCTGGTAAAAATTTACTCCTTTTGAAAGTGTTTTCCATACATCTGTTAATTCAATCAGCAGACATTTATTAAATCCTTTCCTGTACAAGGTGTTAATTGCTGAGAATAAAAAGAGGAAAAGCACGCTTTCTGCCTTCAAGAAGCTCATAATTTATGCAGGTAACATATATATATATAAACATAATTTTCTATTTAATATAATGGTAATAGTAGGACTCGAAATAAATACTAAAGTAAAGCCTCAAGCAGTGTGCAGGAAGAACACAAAGGAAAAGTGGTTAATTCTGATCAGTGGAATAAAGGGAAGACTTCCTGGAAGAGTTAACATTTGAGCTGGGCCTTGAGGCGTGGGTAGAATTTCCCTCGGAGAAAGCCGCAAAGGGCATGTGAGGCTGGGAGTATAGTATAATCAGACCCACAGGCGGCTGGGAGCACATGTATTGGAGAAAGCACATGTTCCAGAGGGGTTGGTGTATACCATGCCAGGCTGGGGTGGAGGGTGGGGGTTGGCATGGGGCCGGTGTAATAACAGGGAGCTTAGAGCCGGTAGGGGGTCAAACGATTGTACTCAATTAGTGTGTGCCTGGCTCTGTGCTAAGTTCCTTCTCATCTATAATCTCATTTGCTTTACATGACAGTTTGCGAGCTATTTATACCACCACTCAAAGATGGAAACAAAAGCTCAGAAAGCCTCAGTGATTTCCCTCAAAGTCACAAAGCTTGTAAGAGGCAGGACCAAAACTCAAACGTAGGCCTGAAGTTCATGCTTTTTTGCCTTTTTTTTTTTTTTTATTCGTTCTACTTACCTAAGTTGAGATAAGAGTATAGAAAGCTCTGAAAACGATGTTAGGTGTTCATGGGCGTTGCTTTTTTTTTGATGAGTGATATTATCTGACTAGCGAAGATACCATCTGACTAGCGGAGGCAGAGTGAAGGGGGAGTTGGAAAAAGATATTGCAAGAAATGAGACAAGATTGACAACTATGACAGAAATCCAAGCAAGACGTGGCGGGTCTAACTACCAAAGTGGCAGTGGGAACGGAGATGCAAACACAGAGAGAAGAGATTTGGAAGGGGAATTTAAGCATGGGGAAGACCGATGGTCTAAAGGCAATGAGGAGGACTAGATTAGATTTGTGGTCTCAACTTTTTTTTTTTTTTTAATCATACTCCCCTTAGTAGTTAAATACTTTCCAGCATGTATCCAGTACAGAAATTTTGCTGTTTTATTTTTTTACTCTCCTTTCCAGTAGATTTTCTTGTGCATATCCATTTTAAAGGTCACTGGAATTAATTAAGAAGAATGGGTGTTCGGGAAGGTTGGCAAGGAGGAAGAGTTAGCAAATAAGAGTTTCATTTTCGACACACTGAGTTTGAGGTGCCTAAAGGAGTTCAGTCATTTGGAGATGCTTCATACAAAGTTGGAAGTGAGTAGTGAAGTAAAATCATACGAAGCTTATGTTCTAGGTGAAATTCAGCTTTATCCTCAAAATAGAGCCAGTATATTTTTTTCCTAGTTCTATTTTCTTTTTTTTTTTTTTAAGATTTTTTTTTATTTATTTGACAGAGAGGGAAATAGCAAGGGCAGGAGCACAGGCAGGGGGAGTGGGGGAGGGAGAAGCAGGCTTCCCGCCGCACAACAGGGAGCCCGATGCGGGGCTCGTGTCCTGGGCCAAAGGCAGACGCTTAACACAGACGCTTAACACAGACGCTTAACGACTGAGCCACCCAGGCGCCCCTCCTAGTTCTATTTTCTATGTAAGAATAATTAAAAATTAAAGTCAGGAGTCTGTTTTATATTATTTTTAGCTACATATCTTTAGTTGATTGTTAGTGTTTTATCATTTGATTCTCAACTAAATATTTACAAATTTTTGAAAATGCTATCCTTGGTCTAAATTAAAGAATTAGTATTCTTAAAATAACTCTTTTGTGTAGTCTAAATGGGAAAATTGTTTTTTTTTAAGACCTTGTAGATTGTAATTCATTGGCCTATTCAGACTCCTTAAAATAGTCAAAGATATCAAGCCTAAACATGTCTTCCAAACAAGGAGATTCATCCAGAGATCAGAATTTCTTTATAAATAGCTAATGCTTTTCAGTAACTTTCTCAGAAGTATAATTCTCATTTCCTTCTGGCTAGTCCTCTGTTACTGAGTTAATACCTATAAAGCCTAGCCCAAAATACTTTCCATTTATTAAGATCCTACAATTATATGATTAAAGGCACAAATGCTGGTTGGTGTTTTGGGGGTGGTTCAGTTCGGTTTGATTTTAATTAAGAATACTGTTTTCTCAACCTTCAGCCAACAAAATCTTTTATTCTTAATATTCAAGGCATGTTTCCCTTTGGGGAAGTAGGGATGAAAAACAGCTGTAGTTCCTCCAAATCTCGTGAAGTTCAGTTAACTTTCTTCCTTTTGTCTGCTTCCTATCAGCCTCAATATATCAGTATCCTTGATGAATATTTATTGAATACCCAAAGAATAGTGGTACCATTTTAAGTTGATGATGTACTGATGTGGGAAAGCACCTTTTCTTTTTTATTGCTTAATGGATAAAATAAGGCACAAAGAAAAAAGAGTCTTCGGTGCACTTGGGCAAATAGATTCTCAAAACACGTACATAAAAATGGAAGCATTTCTACTGGAAGGAATGGCATGGCCCAATCAAATGGATGGGTCCCCCTGATCTTGCCCCTGTCTTTCTTAGACAGCAGAGGGCAGCAGCATGAGCTACTTAGTTCCCCTGGAGCCATCAGCCTTTACTCGCTCTTTCCTCCTCTGAGCTCAGTACACACCAGGTACAGCTGCCCTGCTTGGACAGTAAGTATTTGAGACTCTGAGGGAGAGGATTAAAGCACTGAACAAAATCACAGTATAGATGGGTAGTTCATAAAAATGACAGTATCTGATTTTACATTCTAACACGTATAATCCTGGTCTCTTGTTTTTTAAGTCTTCATTCTAGAGCATTTTTGAGAGAGCAGATATTTAAGGCTGTTAGTCATGGAATAAGCCGTAGAGTCGCAGGATGTTTATAGTTGTTTTACAGGTAGAAGCAGGATAAGCCAATCTACGGGAAGTGCGGTGCCACAGTGAGGATTTAGTAAATGTGAATGAATGATTGCTGACATCTCTTCAAGAAAACAGCTTTTTTCCATAGCTGATCTGGATTCACAGTCTACTGCTGCTTTGTATTTGGCTAGCCTAAAACAGCGGTGACTGTAAAAACAAAGTGACTAAAGCATCTCAAGACCTTTGTTCTAGTTCTGCAGCTTTAATATTGTTAAGTGCTTACAGAGCAACCTCTTGAAAGCTTTTTCTCATTGCCTGGAACAGAGTTTGTGTTTCCTTTTGTGTTAACCTCAGAACTCTGATCATAGCACTTCTGCACACTGTAGGTCACAACCCACTAGTGAATAATGACATCATTGTAAAAGGTTGTGACCAGCATTTTATTGTAAAGGAAAGATACTGAACAGGGTATATTAGAAAATACCACATGCGCCATGCAAACTTTTGTTCATTTTAACATATGTTCTGTACACTGGGTTGTAAGGTAAAATGTATTTCTTACTGCAGAGCATGGTAAAAAAGTTTTTGGAAAACACTTCATTGTAACTTGCATCACATCTTCATGTAATTCTGTTTATAAATCTGTCCCCCCTACTAGACTCTGCACCTCTTGAAAGAAGGAATCACATTTTCACATTTTCTTTGTCTTAATTCCTAATACCTAGGACAGATCTTCCTGACATATGCAAGGTGTTCAGTAAATGTGGAATGAATGAATGAGTGCATGAATGAAAGTCACTTAATTCCTCTGAGCCTCATTTCTTTTTCATAAATTAGAATATTACCAACCAGATCTCACAGTGTTATTGTGAAGATCAATTGAGGTAATGCCTGTGAAAATGCTTTATACAAGTGTACAACATATACAACATAATTTTTGTTGTTGGGCAAATAAGCCTCAGGAACTCCAGAAATCTTAACTCATTGTTCTCAAGATGGCATATTTTTTGTTGTTCTTAATAATATTATAAGCCTTTTTTAGATTTAGAGTTAGAAAACAGTCTTGAAAAATTGGGTGTGTGCCTTTTTTAAACTTTTTATTATGAAACATTCAATATACAAAGTAGGTCTAGGGAGGAAAAATTTTTCCTCTACCCTTCTAGATTCTTTTGGTTGGTCTGTTAATTAAACTGACATAATATTAATGGGAGATTAGAAGGTTTAAACAGGAGAAGAACAAATTTAATTGCATAGGTACAGGAGCCCCATAGAGTCATGAGAGGCTCAAACACAGTTAATTGAGGCTTATATGCTATCCTGAGCCAAGCAGAAGGGGGCAGGAGTCTGGGGCTTCAAAGGGGAGGAAGACAGTTCACAGGGAGATGGAAGAGCAGATGTTTGGTAAACAAATGTGTGTCATACCTTGCAGAGACCATGGGACACAGACAGGACTTAGAACGAGTAGGGTCTGTCAGCTCCTCCCAGCTTTACCACACCTAGCTCACACTGTGTAGTTATCTCTGGTGATAGTTCTCTCTGGGACGGGGCCCTCTATTTAAATTGTTAGAGGCAGTAAGCAGGAGGTAAAAAGCTCTTCCTGACTCTTCTGGGCCTTGACTGTCTTCAGCTCCAACTAATCCACATGCCATAGCGGCACGTTTCCAGGAGGCTCAGTCTGAAGGCACAGTAGAAGATGGACTTCTGTGTGTACTCATCCTACCTTCAACAGTTGGTTGACTGTTTATGGCCAATTTTGTTTCATCTGCATCCTCTCCTATGTTCCCTTCCCATCTTACTGTGAAAGAATAATGTATTTCTTTTCTTCTCCTCCTCCTCCCTCTTCCCCCTCTTTCTTTTTACCTTTTCAAGTATGTAGAACTTTTTCTTTCTTGTTTTTTTTTTTTTTAATTTCTTTTATTTATTTTGGGGAGAGAGAGTTAAGTGCAGTGGGGAGAGGCAGAGGGAGAGGGAGAGAGATACCCAAGCACACACTCTGCTGAGCGTGGAGCCCGATGCAGGGGCTCAATCTCATGACCCTGAGATCATGACCTGAGCCAAAACCAAGAGTTGGACGCTTAACCGACTGAGCCACCCAGGCGCCCCTAAAGTATGTAGAACCTTTAACATTCTTTTAAATGAGTTATTCTCTGACAGGAACTAGCAGGTAAACAAGATATATTATTTCCCAAGATTTTCATATGATGGTGACCAAAGTACATTACAAAACATGATCACATTCCAGAGTTGTAACTAGTTCTGGAGGCTTAGTTACACAATTGCCAACTCTGCTATCTTCTGCAGAGATGTGACCTTACAGAAAAGTAGAGAGTTTGAAGCATGATAGATTACTTTCAAGCTTTTTGAATTTTTGTTTTGTATCATGTAATGGTCCTCAAGCTTTGACCTTTAGCTAGGCAACAAAGTGTATCCAACGGAGACTTCTGGAATACTGTAAAGCTATAATAAACTCTGCTTTAAGACTACAGCCCAGGGTTGTAACATGGATCTCAGAAGTCATAGTCCACTTAGAAGAAAAGAATATGTTACTAATTTTTATTGATTTTTTTTTTGGTTTCATAATTTTGTGATTCAGACCTTAATATGATCTAAATACCAATAATTTTAAACTTTAAAGATGTTTAATTCTGCCAAATATTTTAGTATGAATTATGTGGAATTTTTCATCCTTAAAGTCAAACGTGGAGCTCATTTTCATTTTTAATAAGGTACTGCTAAGTTTTGCCCATTGCAATAAATGAGTAGTTAGTGACTTTGCATATCTCCATTGTCTTGAAGTTTTTAATGTGTCCTTGAAGTCTTTTTCCAAAATAAAATAAATATAAGTGCACATATATATGGGGCACCTGGGTGGCTCAGTCATTAAGCGTCTGCCTTCGGCTCAGGTCATGATCCCAGGGTGCTGGGATCGAGCCCCATGTCAGGCTCCCTGCTCAGCAGGGAGTCTGCTTCTCCTTCTCCCACTCCCCCTGCTTGTGTTCCCTCTCTAGCTGTCTCTCTCTGTCAAATAAATAAATAGAATCTTTAAAAAAAAAATATTTCAAGACATATTTGTACTAATGTAAGGCGGTTACCCCAAACCCAGGTGGGGAGGGTTGTGGGTCAGGAATGCCAGCTGGAGGAGGTGAAAGTCACATGCGTGGTATGAGTGTCCTGACTCTAAAATGTTGTGCGTCACAGATCTGGGTAGATTTCTGTCAGGAACATTATCATTCCACCAGTCTCCCCTGCTGGAAACCTAGAAATCATCTTTTCCTCTTTCATTTCCTTCATGTAAGAAATAGGTCCTTATAGGTTATTTATTTAGAAAAATCTCTGGCTTTATCTTTTGCTTTTTTCTTTTTTTAAAGATTTATTTATTTATTCCAGAGAGGGCAGAGGGAGAGGGAGAGATCTCGAATCCTCAAGCAGACTCCCCACTGAGCACGGAGCCCAACATGGGGCTTGATCCCAGGAGCCTGGGATCATAACCTGAGCCAAAATCCAGTCAGAATGACTGAGCTACCCAGGCAGCTCTGGCACCTCTGGCTTTATCTTTTTCATTCCTGTGACCAGGGCATCAGTTCTGATCTTTATCAACATACATCTGGACTATAACAGTTGAGAAGAAATGAACTAATACTTTGTGGCCATGCCATTTTATGTACATTTAATCCTTAACAAACCTGATTATCTGCATGTTTCAGGTTGTGAAAACTGGGCAGGCTCTTACAGGAATATTATATTGCTAAGGAATCTCCTTGCCCTGAGTCTTTCTGCCCCTGTAGTTCATTCCATATCAGAATACCATGATAATCTCCCTAAAATGTAACTCTTGCCTAATAAAACCTATAATTGCTGATCCAGCACTTTACAAATTATTAGGGATTTTTCACGTTTGATTTCATTTTGCACAAACTACTCCATGAGGTATTTTATTACTACCTTGTAAGTAACCTGTAATGACTTCTATTTCCCATCAAACCAATGATAAACTCTTAATATTGATGACATTCCACATTTTGTGCTATGGCTGTGCTGTGTCCATGTAATCATATCTCTCAGTGTGAACTGGAGTTAATTTTAGCCAGGTGAGCTTCCCTATGGTCCTCTTTAGTTACCATTCTCATCTCTTCCTAATGTCTGTTCAGACACAGCTCTTGTCCATGTCACCTGCTTCCCCCCCAGCCCTGTCCTCTCAGTGTGAACTCTACCAGCCCTACGGAGCCCATTTCAAGTCCCATCTTTTTGAAGAAGCCTTCTCCAATAATTTATGTCTTCCTATCTTCATGATTTCCTTTGTCAGATATGTTTGCCCTTGAATGTAATTTAAAATTTTTCTCCCTGAACTATAAAAGTAATACATTGCTTCATGTAAAAATATTGTATAGGATATTTAAAAGTGAAAAGATAACTCCTGGGGTTTCCCAATCCCAGTTCATAGAAGGAACCACTGTTGCCTGTCTTTACCGTCATATTTCAGTGCATAAACAAGAATGTGTGTGGGCACATATACACACACCTATTTACACATGTGGGAGATAGATACAGATAGATCTATTTTCTACACAGACACCATCCATGACTTTCTTTTGTTCACCTGACAGTATATCTTGGAAATCTTTCCATGTTTGGTGAGTGGAAGTGATTTCATTTAAACACATTGCTTTATTGCCTCATATTGTTTGATGTCAGATCATTTTATGCATCTACATTCTTATCTTCCTTCAAAGAAAGAAATCAGCAACCCCACAAGAGCAGAAGTAACCATATATTCATTCGCATGTCCATTCCTTTGCTCTTTACTCCTTGTGCATTTTTTGGATATTTCAGTGTTTGTGCTGTGGAAAATTAAGGATGTTTGCTTCTCATAACCCCTCAGGCATTAGGATATAGTACGTAAGAATTGAGAAGTGACACAGATTTCTGTTATTGGAAATATGGCCCATCGGGTTATTTGAACAATCCTCTTGCTGAAAACCATCCAAACTGTTGAATGTGTAGAAGAAAACATCCTCAGAGCATCAAAGGGCAGAAAATCAAAGGAAATCTAAGGAACAGCGAGAGTGCATGGAGGCTTAAAGAACCAAGCTGCTGTAGCCCTGCGGGCATTTGCCAATGCAGGAGAATTTGAGCTCTGCCTGCCTTATGGGTAGTAAAACTAAGGAAATGATTAACATAAAATTCAGCATGATGATTTGGTTGGGGGGGCGGTGGATGCAGGGAGTTTCTAGGGTACTCCGAATTTTTTATTTATTGACCTGGTGGCAGCTATCCAGGGAAATTTAGTTTCTAAACAGCATATTTATTTTGCTATTTAATTTTCTATATACATGTCATAATTGACAACAAAGAATTAAATGTAGAAGAATTAGTTGTAAAACAATGTATATAGTACGATTCCACCCATGTGTATATATTATATAAACGGATGCATGCATGTGTGTGTGTATCGTAAATGGGATGTGTAATCCATAAATTTTACATGTTGATAGAATATATAAATTTATGTTTGTATACATATATAAATATGTGTTTGGGGCTGCAGGTGTGTGTGTGTGTGTGTGTGTGTGTGTGTGTGTTTCATGTACATAGAAAAAGATCTGGAAGAGTGTTCACCAAACTACTGAGGGCAACCTTGAAAGGTAGAACAGGGGTGGGGAAGTAGAAAGGAAGGAACCTATACTTCGTGCTTCACTGTTGTTAAATTTTTTTAAAGTAATCATCATTATTATTTAGGTCTTTTTTTTTTTTTTTAATCAGATTTACTGAAAGATGTGGCTTCTGTCTCTGCCTATGAGTATAAAAGGTACTCCTGCTGCCATGCTTCATGCCACTTGGCACAGTACCCTTTTTTTTTTTTTAACACATATCTTGTTCCTTTGTTAGGCTGGAGCTTTTAAAGGGAACAAGACAATGTTGTGCTTATCTTCCTATTTCTTGTACCTTAAAGAGAGCAAAAGTCTGTAGGCATCCAGGAGATACAACATTTCCTTAGAGGCTCTTTTGAATGTTATTTTGTAGCTGGTACAGCAGTGAGCATACAGTTGGTACAGCGAATACAGGTTGGTTTGACTTTAACTGACACTTTGTGGAACCTGTAGGCAAGTGTGGAGTCCACCGTGCGGTGCCCCTTTTGATCTCAGAAAGCTGGAAAATGAAAATACTCTCTGAAAATTAAACTAAGAAATGCACATCTACTAGATTAAATCCAAGAGAGCCAACGTGAACCTAAGAAACATGAAGACTCCTTGGACAGTAAGATTTGACTATAATTGAGGGTACTGGCATCTTAAAAACTCCCAAACATATAAAATCTCCATCAGAAGAGCATTTTCTCTGTCTCTAAAACAGAGAAAAGGAAAAGCAATCAGTTTAAGTGTTGTGATACCCAACCAAGCACTGTCTGATCAATAGCACCTGCCAGGTTGAGGCATGCATCCAGCCTGCCTGGCAGGTGGATAACCCTGTTGTGGAAAGCTGCAGAGCCTCATGCCATTTTGTGCTGGAATCCTGTGTAATTAACTCCACTTGCTCTGCTTCCACGCCCACCAAGCTTCCCTCTGATAATTTGTCTTCCCAAGGAGATAATGCACTATCAGGCTGATGGACATTCAGTAGCCTGAATCTTCTGCTGTTCACTGTAAATAATAAAGTCGCCTTCTTCTTCTTCTTCTTCTTTTTTTAATACATCAGTGTCTTGTGAGTTTTGTTAGCATGAGTCTGCATTCCTGGGTCCAGTCAAAGAGATCGGGTATCAGAGTCTGTGAGGCTCATCAAGGTAAATGCTACCTTGAGGGCATCTGTTGGAGCGGATTGCTGGATTTCCCAGGTGATGCCCATCCATGTCGTCATGCTTCATGTTGCCTTTCCATTCCACACGTCACCAGAATAATTCTGCCCAGAAGTAATCTCTTAAGAACATCTTCATAACATGCACATTTCAGTTAGAGAGTACCAAATAATATTGTCAGTGAGAGTAGACCCTGTTCTTCTGGGTGAGTATTACTTGTTTGGTTTGGCAAATTTCACACCTGTATGGAGGGATGGAATATATATATTGTCAATGCCACATCATGAGGATCTCTGACAACTCATTTCCACTTCTGGCTTCTCAGCCTCTTCTGGCTTCACTCTGGCTCTCATCTCATTGTCCACATCGATCCTGGCATCATTCTCAAGTCACTTCCTAATCTGGGTCTCTCTTGCAGCAGCGAAACCTAAAGAAGATGGAGGACACAATGAGGTCGACAAGATTAAGGATAAGGATGCAAGTAGAGCAGGCAATGGACGAGGTTATAGAATTTTTTTCTTCCGTTCTCATCTTTCTCTCTCTCCTCAAAACAGCCCCCGTAGCATTTGAAAGGGTTTCACATACCACACATGTGACATGTTCAGCTCATCTGTGAATGTAACGGAACTTAGGCCAGATTTCAATAAATCATTCACAGCAATTTCTTGCTAAGAAGGGTATCAGAGTAGATAACAGGGCAAAACCCATTGCAGCTCTTGAGTGAATCCTGGAATTTTTTTCTAAGTGATGACTATTACCTCAAATAAGACACTGTCAGGTGGGAGGGACTTTACTAAACTGTGGTTTTCCCCCTTTCTCCTGTTCTTTCTTTTCACCCCAGCTTCCAGCCAGCATGACTGACCACTAAATTTCACCATAAATTTATTAGGAATTTACCCAGAGCAATCCTCAGTTGTCACTACTAGTTAAAATAATATATTTTTATGAATAGATTAAAACCTCACCAAAATTCCGGATAGCATAGATTAATATAGAATCTTAAAAAGATGTTTTTACAGACTTGGTTTTTAAAACCTATTTTTTTAACAGTCACAATTTTTCCATTTATACAATTGGAGTTCTGTAGCAGAATTACACACTGTTGGATTATAAGTATATATAATAAATTCATGAGGCTTCTATCCATGTACATCATGACAGAGCTGTTCTTATGTGTTGTTAAATGATACGGGGCTGAATTGCTAGACAGGTAGTTGTGGACCATTCCTGATTACCTAGATACTAATTAAGTAACCAGTGAATTCACCAAGTCTTTTGACCCAGTTTGCCAAACGGCTTTCATTTTCTTTGGATGAAAGATGATGCTGATGCGGACAGGGTCCAGTTTCCAGCCCCTTGTAAGCAAGGTTTGTTTCACAGCCAGAGACATCGTGGACATGAGATCAGTAGCCACCCTGCGGACTCCGCAGTAATGGAAGTTAGGCCAGGTGGCATTGAAACACGAAATAATCAAGCCTATCACCACTCTGAAGTACCTGTCCTACATTTGTGGATTAGTGCAGCATCTTAGACAAAAGTGAACATTTTCTAAAGCAAACCTTTTTGCTTTGTTTTATGCTGATAGGAGAGCTTACCAAAAGAAGAAAGATCATATTCCCTTCCTTTATTAAATGTTTAATTACCTAGGGAGAGGATGCACATGGTCAGCATTTATTTAAAAAAAAAACACCCAGAACTTTCAAAATTACCTGTGTTTTTCAGAACTTACATACATCTTATCATTTTACCAAAGTGCCTGATATAATTTCACGATTCCTCCAAATAGGACACTACATACACTGTACTATGAATAAAGGAGTAGAGTGAGCCAGGGAAGGAGGATCACCTGAGAAGTGGTGAGGGTTTGACCTCCTCTTCCTGCCCCTCGTCATAAGCCCAGCCAACTGCCTTCCTCTTCCTTTTTCTCTTTCCTTCTGTTGAAGGTGAGAGTCTAGATAGGGATTCACTAGCCAGATCGGAAAAGACAGCTGGATTGTAGAATAGAACTTGCCTTAAGTTGGGTAGCATTACGGCAAGCTGAAGTTTTCAGTTTTCAAAATTACACAGATCTCCTCGGATCCTGATAGACCCTTTGTATGGAAGCCACCCTTTCACACCGAGTGCATGAGGACCCTGCGTAAAACGGCCAAGGAAACAGAAGTTCCTCTTCTCCCTCAGTTCTTTCCTGGCGTGTGTTTTTCTTCAGCTCTTCTGCAGCCTGAGTCTCTGCCTCTTGTCCCTTTTCAGGAAAAGTTTACCCTAGGGCTTGATGTCATTGGGTCAATCCCTGTGTGTGTCTGTGTGTTGTGTGTGTGTGTGTGTGTGTGTGTATCTACGTTTTGGTTTTGTTCGTTTGTAATACACTTTAGAATAGTCCTTTCTAACCAAGCATTTCTTAAATTTTTAGGATTGACTGTTTAGGCAGTCTAAAAATTACCCTTAACAAATGTATATGCACATAAAATGTTGGGTACAATTCTGTGGTATTCATGCACTCCTAATGTCTGTTTATGGATCTCAGCTGGATTCAGAATCCCTCTCCCATGATGGAGTTCCAAAATTCTCTACTTGCATGGACTCTTGTGGGGCTTGAAAATACATTCATTCACCTGATACCCATTAAATGCCTACTCCATGTCAGGAACCATGCAGGGCACTGAGATAAGGTGAAAAGGACAGTGGCCCACCCATCAAAATTTCCATTGTAGTTGAGGAGACAGACGAGTAAAAAGACGATTACAGTACAGAATAGATGTAATAGTAGGGGAAATACGGGATGCTTTGGGGAACACATCAGATGAATGTTTAATTCAGCTTTGGGACATCAAGAAATTCTCCTTACAATGACACCTGAGTTATTCTCCCAAGTAGAAGGAATGCTGTGTACAACGTCAAGGGCATTATCGGCTTGTATATTATGTTGAGAAATTTGGATTTGATTTTGAAAGGCCTTAAGTTGAGGGGATAAGAACTGATCTGTGAGGAAGATAAGTGACTATAGCCTACAGAGAACAGGTTGGGAGAAGCAGGACTGGAGCCTGGCAAACTTTGGCAGTAAGCCAAGCAGACAATAATAGTGATTTTAACTAAATTACTGACTATGGATGAAAGGAAAGAGGATGAGTGGAAAGAAAATGAATTGGAAACCACAGAATTTAGTGATTGACTGCATTCATTCCTTCAACAAATATTTGTTGTGTTGCTGTGTGTTAGGCCCTCTTCATTCTTTTGCTGGCCATCCCTGAGTCCTTTGAGGTGAAGATTCCTGATTCCCTTTAGCTAAGGTGGTGGGGAATGTGTGAAGTTTAATATGTAAGCTCAGGTTACCATCTTGAACCAGAAGCCTATCCAGTACATCCTGATGAATGATAGTGAAGTAGACAAGACGCCATCTCTGTCCTCAAGTCCAGTGGCAGCGACTTCCAGGCTTCTGGAGTGGACCGCTCAGTGGATGATGGTGCCATTTGCCAGAGATGGAACAGATGTGTCTCAGACGAAAGGCCCTGGGCAGAAGTGCTTCTTCAAGCTGTAAATGCCCCTCCTGAAGTTTCAGGATATCCCTGTAGTTGAGAATCACCATGCTTAATGACAGATGCGTTGCTGATGGGAGAAAGTTTCTACAGAAACAGTATTTGGGGAGGGGCCAAAGAATCACTGATAGAGATGGTAGTTGGAGCCAGGAAGAGTATGTTGAATGAGAGGAGGGGGCTGAGGTTTGGACCTGGCAAAACCACAGAGAAAGAAGAGGAATCCGATGAGAAAGCCAAAGAGTATAGAGAAAGTCAAAGATGTTCCAAGATGGAGCCTGAGGGACAGGAGGGAGGGGTAGCCGTGCGGCAGCCACAGTCCACTTTCAGGGTGTGCTGGATAGGCTTCTGGCTCAAGACGGGAGCCTGAGCTTGCATGTCAAACCTCACACGCTCACCGCCACTTTGGCTAAAGGGAATCAGGAATCTCCACGTCGAAGGGCTCAGAGGGGGCCAGCAAAGAACAATGAAGAAATTTTATGCCGTGTGAATTCTATCTCAATAAAGCGGTTATTAACAAAAAGAATCATGAAAAATTCTCTTTTAAATGTATTCTAACAGAATTGTTATACTTAAAAAATGAATAAACTATAAGCATCCAGCTGTGTGGGGGGTGGGATAGGGGGGAGTGAGGGAGATGTTGTCCACAAAAGGAGAGTAAATTTGTACCCAGTTACCTACTAACATCGTACGCCGAAAGCAGTGGAAGAGCACCTTAGATGCTAGAGGGCGTGTGCTGTTCACGTTTTACAGCCAGCGGAGACGTCATTGCCTGAAAGGGCAACGGAAGGATCATCTTTGACATTGAATGACCCGCGAAACATCCCATTCATGTACTTGTCCTGAACAACAAAAATGCAAAGAGATCCAGAGCCAAACAAGCAATTAGAATTACGAACCCAATAGGGGAGGAAATCAAAATAGAGTATTTTTTTAAGTGGTATGGAATTACTTACGAATAACAGTTGTTAATACAGTAGTAAGCCATAATGTTAACAATAAATGATTCCTCAAAAAACTAATATAACAGACCAATAGTAGTGGGAACCCACAATTATAAAATGCTTCAACAGTTTGACAGGCAGAAGGAAGACGAAGGAGTGCAAGGAGACTCGATGCTGTTTTAGGGTTGGCTTCTGTAAAGAAATCGAGGATGAAGAAAATTCTAAGTTAAGCAGTACTAGTGTGGAAATGAGATGAAAAATTTCTTGGCCACGAGTCGGGATAGAACATCTTAATATGGCTAAGGAGAGGGTGGTAAGGAGAAAACCATTTGGAAGCATAAAAAGCAGAATATAGTTTAAATTAAAACCGAACATATTCATTACCACACAGTAACAACCCTATTCTATTAGGAGACAAGTATTCAAATTGTTTTTTTAAAAAATCCAACCATAATAATTTGATCCAGAGTCATGCCTTAAAAAAAAAAGTCATATAACCATAGATGCAGAGGGAATTTTTAAAAATATATTTGAAAAGAGTAATATTTTTAACCCTATGACAATAAGTTCAACCTACAAAATGAATGACCAAAAATTTATTAAAAATTTAGATGGCTAAAATTGACAAAAATAGGATTAAAAGAAAGACTCCCCCCCCCCCCAAAGTACAAATTCTAGATATATTTATCAGTAAATTCTGTCAAATCTTAAAGGAGCAGGTATTTCCTGTGCTTTCTAATCTACTTCAAAGCATGGAGAAATATGGAAAATGGTCCTGTTTATTTTATGAAACTAGAATGGCTATGACCAAATTCTATGTTTTTTCTTTTTCTTCAAAGGTAAGAACACTATCACTTAAAACTAAATGTATGAAATCTTCAATCAAATATTAGCAAATAAAATCTAGGAGCCTATTGAAAGAAATGGAAAATATGATCAGTTCAGACTTGTTTCAGTAATGTAGCATTTGCTTGTCATTAGAAAATCAGTAAGATGGTAATCACATTGAGGGATCTACAGAGGAAAGCCTTTTCCTTCCTGTGAGCCAAGCAGTACTCTGGTGATCCAGCAGTGAACCCAAGTAGCCCACTCCCTTTCTTTGTAAAACTTAGTTCCGGTGGGAGAACAACAATAAATAGATAACTGTTATAATAAGCACATATAAGATTTTGATGTATAACAGATTTCAAATCAGTGAGGAAAAAGTTGGCTTATTCAAGAAAAATTTTTGGAACCATTGGCTAATGTTTTATAACATAAATCCCAAGTTTAGACTTTACATTAAAATACATTCCAGATGAACTGAGGAGTTTAAATGTTAAAAATTGAAACCAAACTATGGGAAGAAATCAACAATGACTACTTGTACTACATTATGTTCTGTCAGATCTTTTTCAATCCTGTCAGAAGTAAAAGTGCTTGGAAAGATTTATGACCTGAAGGATAATGTTGCATCACTCCCGAGACAGTGAGGACAAAAACCGCTACTTCAGACTTGCAAACATTCAACAAAGCATAACATGTTGGCAAGATATATTTGAGGGTTTCATCTAGGAAGAACTGAAATATCCAGGGGCAAACGCAACATCACTGATACATAAGTCCAGCTGTACCAGCAAGACTAAGGTTTCTGGAATGCTTCCTGCACTCTAGATAGTATTCTGAGGCTTTACACATAGTACTCAGAACAGTCATCCGAGGGAGTGATGGGTAGTACTTTACATACTTTACAGGAAAGGCTCACAGGCACAGAAAGGTCTCTAGCTTTAGGTCTCTGGGGCACCCAGGCTAATAATTGGCAGAGCTGGGATTCAAACCCCATCTGGTGCCAAAGTCTGTTTTCTCAGTCCTTAATGCTGTACCAACCATGTCTCTTAATTTTCTGACTTACTATAGTTCTCAAAAAACAGGTTTCTGAAGATGAATTCAGGGAAGGGAGAAATTTAACTTAATCTGTCTGAAGAATGAATTTGGGTGATAGCTTCCCACCTCGCAGCTACAGATCCCCTGGGAGCCTGTGAGGGGTGCTTTTCTCACCTGCATCCAGTCTTTGCCAGAAGATATTTGTGGGGAGGGTTTGGAATTCGGGTTTCATTCAGTTGCCAAAATAACTTCCAGAAAAATCACTCTGAAGAATTTTTGAGTAAAAGATTTCCCTGTTTACTCCACAACAAATGAGTGGACTTCGAATGTCACTCCGTTTTCATCAAAAAGTGCAAGGCTGGTTTTTCTCCATTTGTGCTCATCAGCAAGGCCCGCCTATTCCGTTCTCTTTCCCACACCACAGAGGTTTGGAGGCAGAAGATTCTGGCAAGCGAGAAGACTCGGTGCTTATGCTGAGCAACACTTTTAAGCAAATTTCCCCCCCAAAATCTGCCATTGTTTTCATATTTGAAGTATGGGATTTTTTTTAAGTTTATTTAAAGATGGCATGGACTTTAAAAACACTGAGAAACACTGTTTTACACGTGTGCTTATATTAGTATGGGAATGTTAAGATGTTCACAAGGTGTATTTCAAAATCAGCACGCCTTTCTATATCCTCCCAGATTTTCCTAGCCTTCTTATTTTAATTAATCTGAAAAGGACTGAAATGTTATTAGAGTCTCATGATACCATTGAATTTCTAGTTATCCTTCTATTTTTAAGAATAAGTTTAGTGTAACTCTATTAATTTGAAATGTGGAAATGTTTAGCATAAAACGTCTATTATTCCCTCATCGTAAGTGAATACTTACTGAGAAATAACCCACTTTTACTACTGTTTTTTACTTTTATTCTCATGAATTCAGGTTTGTCTGCAATTATTATAGCTATAATTTCTTCTGACTTCCATTTATTTTGTCATGTCTCTTCCAGACACTTAGTAGGTTCTATATTTTAAATCAGTTTGAATCCTGATCTTTAAATGAGATGTATGTTGATACCTGATAACAGTGTTGATTATAACATTAATATTAGCCTGCATATACTAGTTATATGTATATTACAATAAAACAGCATGTACAATATCTCTTTTTTATAAAATATAATAAATCTAAAATACTTCCATATGGAAAAATATCTAAAAGGATATATACACAGCTATTAAAGTGGTTACCTTTGATGGTGAGACTACCAGTGATGTAAATTTTTATTTATATGTATATTCAAAGTTTTAATAGGAGAGATGTTTTATTTCATAATTTAAAAGTTTAAATTAACAGTGGAGTAAGAAAGTCAGCTCTAGGACAAAATAGACAAATGTCAGTAGCTATCTTATATACCAGTCATACCGTTCAGAAAGTATAATGGTGGGGGGAGGACAAAATAAACAAACAAATAATCTTATTCTCAATAGTAACATAATACATAAAATGCCCAGAAATGAATTTCAGAAATACGTACATCTTTTCAAAAAGCAAAAGCAAACCAATTTTTCTGAGGTGCTTGACACAGTGGGAAATTATATTACGGGTTCAGTAGGAAGACATGATTTTTTTTTTTTTTTTGCCAGTGCAAAGAGAAGAAAATTCAGTCTTTCACACAACGGAAGGAATGATAGTTCATTGAGTAGAATCAGTAACATGTAGTGCCTGAGTAGTTATGGAGCTCAAAGAAGTGCTGGGGACAGTGATATTTCCAAATTTCCAACTTAAGCTGGTCAGAAGAGGAGCTCATTAACAAATTCAAGCATCATTAGAACCTTTTATTGAGTGCCTGTTATATAGTAGTCATTGGGATAGTTATTTTTGTTAATTAGCTAATTTCATCTTTACCACTATCTGAAAGTTACTAACCCTATTTTTTAGATAAAGAAACTGCCTTTTTAAGCAACAATAAATCAGTCGCCCAAGATCTGACAGGGGCAAAGTGTCAGAGCTGAGATTTGAACTTGGACCTATAATCTAAATTTTTTTTTCCCTACAGAATACTACACTATACCTTTACTACAAGACAAAGACCCCAGAAGGAGAAGCAGGCTTGGGTTATGACACTGAGTCTGGCTTTTTAACATACTGAGTTTAAGAGATTTTTGTTCATTTGTTTTACTTTCTACCTTATCTCTGATCTGTTTCAGGAGATTTTTCAGTTTCTCAGATGTTCTACTGGGTGAGAAGTAGTAGTTGCATGAACGTTGGGTAGGCAGTACAGATCATGTTATAAATATACCTCATAGTTTGTCTCGTAGAAGCAGCATCCCATCCAACTTCTTTTTATTATGGAATGGCTAAATTAATATTGTGCCCTTCCTCCACATTGCTTAAAATGAAGTCATATAGGCCGTCTGATTTATAAGGTAATTATTATATATAGGAAATTAGATTTCCTAAATGTTCCGCCACACAAGAAGAATCCTGAGAAAAAAGTTCATTCTTTTGGGGAAAACTGATTTTACTTCCTTGGTAAAATGCTACAATGTATTCAGTTACTTGACAAATCCCACCAATTATTTATTTATTTATTTATTTATTTTTAGATTATCTAATGTTTTGGAAGCTCCTCGGAAAGCCTAGAAGAGATTAAATATTTTCAGGTCTGTTTAAGTGTGTGCTTCTAAAGCTATAATTAGGTATCTCTCTGAATTCAGCCAGCTAATTTATTATTAGTTTTTTATTTAGTCAGGATTTACCTTTTGGAATTAGGCTTACAATCTGATCCTTACTGATGTCCAATTATTTCATTTCCTTTGACTTTCATAATTACTTTTAATAATTCAAACTCCAATACCTCTGTTCACATTCGTGATTCAGTCATGTTTAAAGATGTCTAATAACTAAGGTCTTATGCATTCTTTCATATTCTATTTAATGGCTAGATGCATAGTATTTGAGTCATCAGTGTGCCACAAAACATCAAGACATGTGCATCATCAAATAAATTACAACTATAGCTGTAAATGGGACCCAATCTGCAAAAGCAGATAGTGTCCGCTTTAAAAGAAAGAAAATTAACAGTACTCATCATTCAGATTCTTAGGTTTAAGTAGCTCTGACTTGCTTTAAAAAAAAAAAAAAAAAGCGAGCATGTATTTCCCATATATAACAAATTCTCAATCATTGCTACTTTTTCTATAACTGATGACCCACATAGATTGTTTGCTATATTTTTTATCTATGTGCCTCGGTTTGTGTGTGTGTGGTTTTTTTGTGTTTTGTTTCGCAAAATGAAGGACTGTAATATGATTAGCTCATAAAATCCTCCTTTTTAAAAAAAAAAAAAAACCATTATTTATTTATTTGAGAGAGAGAGAGAGAGCACATGAGAGGGGGGAGGGTCAGAGGAAGAAGCAGACTCCCTGCTGAACACGGAGCCCGATGCGGAACTTGATCCAGGGACTCCAGGATCATGACCCAAGCCGAAGGCAGTCGCCCAACCAACTGAGCCACCCAGGCGCCCCTAAAATCCTCCTTTTTAAAAAGATTTTATTTATTTATTTGAGGGCAGGGGTGGGGTGGAGGGAGAGGGACAAGCAGACTGCATGCTGAGTGCGGAGCCCACTGAGGGGCTCAATCTCAGGACTCTGAGATCATGACCTGAACTGAAATCTATCAAGAGTCAGATGCTTAACTGACTGAGCCACCGAAGCACCCCCAAACCACCCTCCCATTTCTAACGCTGTGTGACTTTAACCCTAATTTCCTCTGGGCCTTAATCCTTCTGCTAATCGATGTGCCTCACTTGTCCAGAATAGAACCTCTGTGGTGCAAGTGACTGATGGAGATTGTGAAGTTCTGTGTAGACAGTTTGGTCTAGGAATGAACCCATTCACTCAGCACATACATGCCATGTCTGTCCTAGAAGAGCTCACGTAGTCCAGTAGAGGAAGGTGATGGTTTTAAAACATGGCTCCCGAAATTCCTTGACACTCCTCCCATCAACTGATGGGGCTACGCCCTCTCCGCTTGAATCTGGGCTCTGTGCCTGCCTAACCGGAGACTATGGCAGAAGTCTATTCAGTTTCTACTTAGAAACTACCAGTTTCTGGGCCCAGGCCTTAAGAAACTAGCAGCTTCCACTTCCTGTGTCTTGGGACACTTGCACCTGGAACTCAGCTACCATGCCATGAAGAACCTAAACTGCTCTGTGGAAGGACACAGGCAGAGAGGAACTAACAGCCAGCACCTGCTTGTCAGCACAGGGAGTGAGTCATCTTGGAAGTAGATTTTCCAGCTCTGGGAGAGCTGCACCAGCTGACACTGAGTGGAGCAGAGACAAGCCATGCTCGTGGAGCCCTGCCCAAACTACAGATTCCTGAGCCTGTTGGGTTAGGCCACTAAGTTTTGTTGCCGGAGCAAGGACATAGTCACATAGCAATTTTGAAGCAATGTAGAATTAGGATGGCAACAGTATGTACCAGATCTCACAAGAACCCTGAGGAGAGACAGCTAATCCTCTATCAAGGAAGACTTCCTCAGTGAGACAAGTGAACTGAGTCTTGAGTAAGACTTAGCCAGGTGGAGGGAACAAGGGTGAAGTGTTCTGGGCAGAAGGGACAAGAGTGTGCAGGAAGCAGCATGATGTGCATGAGGAATTAGGAGCACTTAGGGGTGGCTGGAGCATAAAGCTGGAGATAGGAGGAAGTACTGATTGATCTAACCAGAGATTAGCAGAGTTTGAGTCCTGGAGGTCCTTGTATGCCAAGTGAAGGCATATTGTATTCAGACAGTTGGGTTTTTGTTATGGTCACAGGTATTGGATGGAGCAATCTGATCACACTGGTGTTTTAGATCCCTCAGTTTGACTGTGGGGAGAGTGGACTTTGAGGGTATTAAAACAGGGAGCAGGAAGACCAGTTAGTTAGGTGACCATTGCAGTAGTTCAGGCAAGGACTTCGAGGGCCTGAATTAACTGCAATGATGGGGAGCAGCAAAAGAAAATACATTCAAGAAGCATTAGGGAGTTAAAAAAGAAAGTATTTAGGAGGTAAAAAAATATTTAGTAACTAACTGTGGGGAGAAAGGGTGAAGTAAAGGAAGACTCTTAGATTTCTAAGTTGGGTGACTGGCTGGATGCTAATACCCCCAGAAGGGAGCAAAAGAAGAGTACAAGTCAAAATGAGAGGAGATTTAAGCGACATAAAGATTTGGGATAAATATTGTCACAAATCTGACAATTGGAATTATTACTGGATGAGCTCCCCCAGGAGAAGAATGAGAAGAGGATATAACTCTGGGAGTAGTACCCTGACATTTAAAATGTGGTCAAAGGAGAAGGAGCCCATAAAAGAGATGGAAAAGAAAGATACAAGAAGTTCCAGGAGAACCAAGAAGGAGTTGTCTCAGTAACCAAATAAGCAGTTTCAAGTAGGCGGTAAATCCTTTGTGTCAAATGTAAATAACCAGGCCAGAAAGATAGGCATAGATGAGAAGTCACTTCTGACTTTAGCCAAGCTGGACAAAGCCAGGTTCCAATGGACGAGTGAATGGGAGGTTAGAAAGTAGATACAGATGATGTAGCTACGGGAATGGAGACTAGCCGGAGAAGAACACAGAGCATGAGAAGGTGTGGTGCTGGTGCTGGTGGTTTTGGAGGGATGGAAAATACATAAATGCTTTTATGACCCAAGGAATTCATGGCAGTAGAAGGAAGAGGTGGAAGAGAGAAGAGAAGGTGGGATTCATGCAGTAACATCCACTTGGAGACAGAAGGACAGAGAGTCAAGGGCAGTCCTTTGAGACTGGAGAAATGCAGTAAGGGTGGTATTGATGTACATAATTTTATAGGAGTAGGGCAGGAAATTGAAGATCAGAGTTGAGGGACTTAATTTTTTTCCGTGAAATAGGAGTCAGGTTTGTCCACTGAGAGAAGGGAGCAAAGCAGGAATAATAGTTGTATTGAAGAGAGTGATTCGTTTTAGAATAATGTTTTAGAGAAATGGAAACGAGGACTGGCTTACAATAAGCAAGAGGGATTGAAAGGAGACTCTGAAGGCCCAGTTGATGTTGAAAACCATAGTTTTGTACTAGTAACCGTCTGCACGGTTATTTGATTTTATCCAGGGGAATGCCCTCACCCTTAAGTCACTCAACACAGGACACTCCCCCCTCACCCCCACCCCCGTTAACTGGCCCCATTGGCAGAAGAAATGGGGGAAAATGGTGTGGTCTCAACTATGATCTTCAATTTCCACAAAGAAGGAAGCAGGGCCTCCAGGAAAAACAAAGTTTTGATTACAACAATGAGATCGAGCACTCTGGGTAAAGCTGGGGAATGATTTGCTTTTTTTTTTTTAATAATGACATCAGGGTTCCCAACAGCAAAATAGAAAAGATCTGGAAAGGAATCAAGAATGAGAAAAGCCACAGATGAGAAAATGCCAAGGAGTAAGAGGTTGGGGGATGTGGGCTGGTGATGTGACTTCCTTTTATTCGGTGGCCAGAGGGTGACACAAAGAGACTTAGTTGGAAGAGAATACCTGACGTATCTTTTGTATGAGGCATTGTGGTGATACAACTGACTGATGGTCCCGACCAACTTCTGGCTTTCTCACAGAGCTTTGGAAAGAGGAAGTGAGAGTCCTGTACCCATCAGCGACGGACTCATGAAGTTCAGAGCAACGGCGTGGACCCTGGTTGAGATGGGGGCTCCCTCTGGGCAAGGGCTGCCACAGGCGTGGGGTGCCAGGGGCCTTGGTTGGGTCTCCCCAGGATTGTAGAACA
This sequence comes from Mirounga angustirostris, assembly GCF_029215605.1. NCBI lineage: Eukaryota > Metazoa > Chordata > Mammalia > Carnivora > Phocidae > Mirounga > Mirounga angustirostris. Next base: position 15,539,563 of record NW_026991712.1, on the reverse strand, counting down.
GCATTTCATTCCTTGCTGCTCTACTCCTCCCACAAACTGAACAGTAATAATCCTCTTGAAAATATAGCTTATATTAATACAGGCTTTGTAGTTTGTAAACGGATGCTTTCAACAACTCTGAAAGACAGGGTAGATAATGTTATTCCAGTTTACAGACTAGAAAGGGAATCTCTGGGGTTAAGTTCATACTGCTAATAAGTGGCTGAAATAAAAACAGAAAGTAGATCTTGTAACTTTTCACTTTTTTCAGCTATGCCACATTGCAGTTTTGGAGCTAAAGCTAGACTGGGCTCATCTAAACCAACCTCCCCTCTTATAGATGAAGCAACTGAGTCAGCAGCCTGGTGGTAAAGTGGGAAACAACAACAAAAAAAACCTGCACAGATACCACACAGGTTGGGTGTTCTGGGAAGCCGATTCTGAGGTGGAGATTGAGGTGCAGAAGTCTGCTAGGGAGTGCTCTTGGGACCAACACTTGGGGAAGGGAAGGGAAGGGAAGGAAGCAGGATTGGGCAGGGGGAAGTCAAGCTGATGATCCAGTCTCCCCCAGAAGCGTCAGCAGAACCTGCAGGGAGTTCTGAAGATGGATGACCCTTCAGAGCTGTTCCTGAGTTGGGAAAATAAGGCCAGGCCTTTATACCTCTTTGACCAGCCATCAGATGCCAGTCACTCCCAAAAGGGGCATGGTCTAGAGCAAGGTGACTCCTTAACTAAAGTGGTCTCCAAAGAGGGCTGAGAGCAGGGCACTTGCTACCAGCAGGACTCGTGGCTGTTTCATTCCTGAGGAGCCTCTGGAAGGCGCTTCACAGTGTCCGCCATGGTGGACTCAGCTTATCTGGACATGGGTTTAAATCGCGGCTCTGCGACCTCCTAGCCACTCACTAAGCTAGTTATGTCAGGCAGGTTCTGGGTAAGGATTCTGTAAGCTTCAGGATCCTCTACTGTAAAATAGGAAGAATCACGTGAGAACTAAGCCTTGGGTTTCCTTATCTGTGAAATAGGAAGAATAGTTGTACCAACCTTTGAGGAAGGTTAAGAGGATCCAGTGAGATCATAGAGTTCCCAGAGTACCCATCATTTTTAGAAAATTAGTTATTATTTTACCGTATGTAAAATATCTAGTTCAGTGCCAGATACATGATATTTGCCATGAAAGTTGCTCAATAAATAATAAAAATGTTCCAGAAAGCGTCAGTGATTTTCTGGAGCCCAAAGTCTGTGTCGAAGCCAGAGCTGGAATGCATCCTACTACACTACTCTGGTTTGGGTTTCAATTCAAGGAATATGGGAGGAGGTATCTCTGTGGAAGTCAGAGTAGTGTGGTGGAAGGGAGTGGGCCCCTGAACATGACTTCACCTGGGGGAGTCTGATGCCTTGGGCTACTCCACTAGTGTTAGCCCAATAGGAAAATGCGTTTTTCAGAATGGAACCAAGAGGATAAAATTAAAGATGAAGTCATCTGAGTAGCAGGATTCCATCAAAACAGCACTGTAGCAAAATGATGATTACAGTTTGGGACAGGTTGCTTTGATTCCTTGGTGCTAAGTATCTATTATATATATGACTGCGCATGTATGTAATACATGACTGCACTTTTGTGCATTCCTACCAGTTCTGGTTGTTTTCCTCAGCAGATCTGGATTCTAGTCCTGCTGTCTCCTTCATTTATTAGATGTCAAGCCAGGCATGATTCTCTTTCTGGGCTTGAGTTTCCTTTCTAAAATGAGGATTTGGGTCTCGGAGAGCCCCTTCCTGTTCTAGCATGGTTTAACTCTTTAATTTCCGGTATACCCTACAGCACAGCTATTTGAAGACAAAACGTGACCACATCATCCCCCAGATAAAGGATCTTATTCTGTGTGTTCAGAGGAGCACAGGTGTGGAACAGAGCCCAAGGAGAAAAGTATTCAGTAGCTCTGGCCAAGAAACCCCTGATATTGACATTACAGTGAGGAAGGGAAGAAAAGCACTATCTTGTGAATCAACCAAAGTGCTCTGTAGTTATCACAGAATCATGTTCTTACCTGTAGTTTTCTGTGGAATTATCCAAATTCATTGTGAACATTTATGGATAGCCACTTTGGTGCTGGATCGTGTACCCGAGCCAGTTTATGCGGGCTGAACCCCAGCTCTATTCAACCAGGGAGAGAATGGGAAGGTGGTCCAGTTCAGAAGGTTGGAAATGCTGAACTTTTTCTTTTCTACTAGAAAACTATACTTAGATATTCAAATGCAGTCTAGATCCAGCATCATAAGGCTTTTATTGTTTGTGGAAGCATCTGGTTTTTACTTTTTTTCATTTGGCGTCTTTGCTCTATTACTATTCTTATGCAATTGGGTTTATGACTTGAGTGGCTTTTGAAATACCAGCAATTAAACTCTCATTGGAGATTCATCACACAGAAGGCATTTTAATATAACTCTTATTAATATCTTCAATTCTGGGAATTTAATCAATACTGACTCTTTGAAATTTTTTCTTGCCTGAACCATTATATATTCTTTCAGAACAAATATTTAGTCCTTATGATTTTGTAAACAGGGATTTAAAGAAGAGCTTTAGGGGCGCCTGGGTGGCTCAGTCGTTAAGCATCTGCCTTCAGCACAGGTCATGGTCCCAGGGTCCTGGAATTGAGCCCCGCATCGGGCTCCCTGCTCAGTGGGAAGCCTGCTTCTCCCTCTCCCACTCCCCCTGCTTGTGTTCCCTCTCTTGCTGTGTCTCTGTCAAATAAATTTAAAAATCTTTAAAAAAAAAAAAACAAAACAGCTGAGCTTTGAAAATAGGTCAGGGAGACACATCTACTTTGCTTTAAATCTAGTCAGGTGAGGCAGTTAGAAAAGCAACTTAGGAGCTTTTGAAAAGCATTTGTGAAATCGGTTTTTTGTAATTTTATGCAAGCTGCCATCTGTATACCTAAAGTGTGACTCAAACCTTCCTTTAGCTTTGCCAGTCTCTTATTCATCTATTCATTATTATTCATCTATTCATTGTTCACTTATTAATTCCCCAGATACTGCTCTAGACACTGCGGTAATGGAGATAAATAAGAAGGACAGCGTTGACTGTGTGCCAGGCACTTTGAAACTTGGGAACTATGCTTATAGCTACAGAGGCTGGTGTAATAGAGTGAGTGTGACACTGGGAGTCCGGTGGTTTTCTTAAACTCACTGGTAAGCTGTGTGACTTTGGGCGAGACCCATTCTGTGACTGTTTCCTCATCTCTGAAATAATTTTGCTCACCCTATTTACATCACAGCTTTGATACAAGAATCAAATGAATTCGTAATTTTGAAAGAGACTTGAAAATGATCAGGCATTACATAAAAACAAGTGGTAATCTTGTGATTGTGGTAGTGGTTTTGACCAGTTTGTTGCCTCTTTGGACAGGATTGAAGATGAGTACATTTTTATTGTTCTCTTGAACTAGATCGGTGTGTTATGACGGACAGCCTTCACCATTTCCACACGTACAACCATGCTACCTCTCTTTCATGGGGCAGGGACTTGCCAGTGATGTAGCTGGGGGAATGATATCTATAGCTGGTGAAAGTTACTTCAAAAATATTATTCAATCCACATATTGTATTAAATCAACAAGTATTGGTTAGATGCCCAGACTAAGTGGGCAGAGAGGCATAAGGGATGAGATGGCATCTGTCTTCCAAGTGGCCAAATAGAAATCATTACCTTAATTGCAGCTTCCTAAGGATCTGTACAGAGATGTCCAGTTGGCCCTATAATGTTTCCAGGGGCCCTCTCTCTTAGACACTGGAATGCCCATGTATCCCTTTTGGATCATGGAACAGATCATCTTATGAGGAAATTAAAAACTTACTTCTAGCTTCATGTGTGATGTACTGCCAGGTTTTAGGTCTCCCATGCTGGTGCCCTAGGATGAGACAAGAGGTCCGATCTTCCCTAGAGCAAACCCAGTTATGGACTCACTTAAGGATTGCTCTCAGATATCAGCTCCAGAGTACAGAGAGATTACTGTGTCCTACTCACTGCTACCTCCCAGTGCCAAATGACTGGCTCACTAAAAATGTTTTGAATAAATAAAAGCTTCAGTCTACCATATAGAGTCCTTCTGATACCCTGATAATCCCAGATGGCTTCTTGAAGGCAGGGGCTATATTTATTCATCTCAAGATGTCCAGTGTCTGGCACATCGTTGGTGTTCTGCGTTTTTGTCAAATGAACACACGGACAAGCATACCCCGGACTATGATGGATGCCCCAAGATGAGGAATTCCTGATCTCTCCCTAGAGTAAGCCCTCAAAAGAGAGAGAGTGACCTACTCCCAGGAAGTCTGAGGCACAACCCAAAGCAGCCTCTGCTACAAATGTGAAGTTTCATTGAAATTTCTTTGTTTTGTTTTTTCATAAGCTTTTTGTTTTGTTTTATTTTCTCATAGTATAGTTGACACACAGGGTCCTGTTAGTCTCAGGTATACAACATAGTGATTCCACAGCTTTGCACTCTGCTGTGCTCAGCTCAGGCGTGGCCACCATCTGTCCCCATGCAACACTGTATGGGGGACCACGGACTGTGTTCCCTACGCTGCACCTTTGATTCCTGGGACTTCATCATTCCATAAATGGAAGCCTATACCTCCCTCTCCCCTTCACCCATTTTGTCCATCCTCCCACTCCCTTCCCCTCTGGCAACCATCAGTTTATATTTAGCGGTCTGTTCCTGCTTTTTTGTTTGTTTTGTTTTGTTCTTTAGATTTCATATATAAATCTAATAGTATTTGTCTTTCTCTGACTTGACTTAGCATAATATCCTCTAGGTCCATCCATGTTGTCACAAACATTAAGATCTCATTCCTTTTTGTTGCTGAGTAATATTCCATTGTATTTATAGACCACATCTTCTTTATCTGTCCATCTATCAATGGACATTTGGGTTGCTTCCATATCTTGGTTATTGTAAATAATGCTGCAGTAAACAAAGAGGTGCAGATATCTTTTCAAATTAGTGTTTTGTTTTCTTTGGGCAAATACCCAGTACTGGAATTACTGGATCCTGTGGTATTTCTATTTTTAATTTTTTGAGGAGCCTCCATCCTGTTTTCCACTGTGGCTGTACCGCTTTGCATTCCCACTAGTGGTGCACGAGGGTTCCTTTTTCTCCACTTGCCGACACTTGTTTTTCCTTGCCTTTCCAAAAGTGTAAGGTGTAAGGCGGTTTTGATTTGCATTTCCCCCATGATTAGTGATGTTGAGCATCTTTTCGTGTCTTTTGGCCTGGAGTTGCTTTTCCAATCTTTGCCATTTTGTTTGAGATTTTCTACTCCACTCCTGTTCCTTTCAAAAAATAATCCTCAGCAGAATGGATAACATGGATATTCCAAGAAGATACCTTGGGTGTATCCTCTGCCAAGTCCCATCTATGTCTGTTGCACACAGTGGTGCTTGTCCACGTGGAATGGCCCAGAAGAGGGTGGGCTGTTCTTTGAAGCCATTTCAGAACTATGTAAGAGACCAAAAGGCCCAGGAGAGGAAAGAGAAGTGGGACAGCCAGCCACAGTTACTTTCTGGGAGTCTTATTACACCGTCTCCCCACCTCATTGATTCTTTCAACTCTTCCTAAAGCAATAATAATACCAAAGAATGTCCTTACCTCCTCCAGTACCTTGACATTTGCAAGTATCTCATTTGATCTTCTCAGCAACCCTGTGAAAGTGATGGGGTTTCTTTTTGTTTTCAGTGTTACTGTCACACAAATGAGCAGACCAGGAGGAGGGCTGGAACGAGGGTGAGGGGACTGCCAACAACTCAGTAATCGAGATAAATAACTTTTAATGCAGTATTTACAAAAATAAATTTGCAGGATCTGAGAGGGCCAGGACGAAGGTGAGGCAGGAGGTGTGAGACAGGTAGTAAGTGCAGGGTTGGGTTCTGTCATCATTTAAAATTCTGTTTTGTTCATCATTGACGGGGGGGGGGGGAGGGGGCATTAATTTTGACATTTGGAATATTGCATTAAAATATGATTTCTTCTGATTGGTGAGTTTCTGTTTAGGCTCTTCAATTTTGTCCCTGAGGCCACTGCCTCACTCCTCCCGCCCCCCCCCCCCCCCAGATAGATAAGATAGATGCCCTGGGTCATACATACACCTGTAAGTAGCAGAGCCTGCTTTTGAAACAAGGCTTTTCTACCTCTTTCTGTCCCACCACGCAGCCACTTGAATGCCTAATTTTCTTTGTCTCTGAACATCTATTGGTCTTTTGTTGTTGTTGTTGTTCTTTAAATTTTCTTACACTTTTAAACCCCATTATTGGAGAGTCTCTTTAATACCCCCTGGTGATCTTTCCATGTATTTTTTTCTGTAAATGCCTCTTAGGTAACACCTCTGTTGTTTTAAGTTCTTTGACTTCCAAACATTTCTGGATGAATCTTATCTCAAGGGCACAGTAGGAAATCTTTGCCTTGCTTAGAGCTAAATTTTGTGACACAGATTAAGAACCTATATGAGTATAGCTAATTTTTTTTTCTTTTTTCTTTTTTTTTTAGAGAAAAAGCAGGGGATGCAGAGGGACAGAGGGAGAGGGAGAATCTTAAGTAGGCTCCATGCCCAGCATAGAGCCCAATGCAGGGCTCAATCTCACAACTCTGAGATCATGACCTGAGCTGAAACCAAGAGTCAGACACTTAACCGACTGAGCCACCCAGGCGCCCCAAGTATAGTTAATTCTGCATGAGCTGGGAGAGGTGCTTTATTTTTTTTTTAAACACCCTCAAGTTATAGAACGACATAGTGATTAGGATAGCAACTAGGAATTCAGCAGCATGTCCCATAAACTCAAAATTCCTACAGACTTTGCTCTTTAGTGAAGTTTCTCGGATAATGAAAACAGTGCATGGCAACAAGAACAAAAAGCACTGTCCGTGTTCACCCTCTATGGCAGGAGGGTGCATAGGACTATATGGAGCTATAAATTATCTTTTACTGTGAGGATTTTGTTTTTCTAAAGTATGTATCAGTTGGTCCTGCTATCTAGTTGGGAAGAACAGATCAACTTCCTTGTGCTTGGCCTTACTTCTGAATAATTTACAGGCATCCTTGAGAATTTCAGGTCTAGCATACCTGTTGGTGGCGGGGTCGGCAGATGGGTGGCAAACAGAAAGTACTGGCAATTTGAGATTAAAAATAGAAGGGAGGGGCGCCTGGGTGCCTCAGTCGGTTAAACGACTGCCTTCGGCTCAGGTCATGATCCTGGAGTCCCTGGATCAGTCCCGCATCAGGCTCCCTGCTCTGCAGGGAGTCTGCTTCTCCCTCTGACCCTCCCCTCTCATGAGCTCTCTGTCTCAAATAAATAAATAAAATCTTAAAATAAAATAAAATAAAAAAATAAAAATAGAAGGGAAAAGAAAAGATAGCAGTAGTAGACTTTGGGTTTGTTTTTTGTTTGTGTGTGTGTGTGGTGGGTTTTTTTGTTTTTTTTTTTTTTTTGCAAGTGAGTCTTAACGGAGGTAAAGGGAGTTGAGGGCAAGGAAACAGACCTTGGAATTATTTATGCTCCAGTGTCTGTCGAGTAGGAGGAGTGATGTTAGGAGTTACCGTGTCCCTGGGAATTTCATAGGGTAAAAACTCTGATTTATAAACAAAGGCAGTGAACATTTAGTTTGAGGACCAGACAAAGCATGTTTTCTTTATTGCCTTACTTTAGTAAGCTCAAACATGTATAAGGGCTTCCATCCAGGTGGTATTTTTATGAGAGATTGTGGGAAGTGAGACTACAAGGTCAGGGCCAGACTGCTCAGGAAGTTGAAGGCTAAGCTAGGAAATGGATATCTTTACAGGTGATACTGAAACTATATAGGAGACTTTCGGTATAAACAACAGTGTACGCCAAAAAAAAGTTTAGATACACAAACAGTTTAATCTGGTGGCATTATGAAAGAAAGAGAAGAAACTGGAGACAGGGACAAAACTAATTTGTCTATGAAAACAGTAAGTGTTTTGAGCACTGTTTTTGGTTGATTAAAAGTGAGAAATGTAAGGGACCATGAGATAAGTGGCAGAGGAAATTGGCATTTGTCCCAGGACTTACATTGGTTGTTAGAAGGAAGGAGAGGGGACCCCAAGGTTTTCTCATGAATGCCCTAGAGAACAGTCACTCCTTACCAACAAATGCAAAAGGAACCGATTGGGCATGAAGGAATCGATGGTGTATTCAGTTCCACACGTGTTCTCTTCGAAGCACTGGTATGATGAGCAATTAAAGGTTGCTGGAGATGCAGACCCCGGACTAGGAGAAAGATGAAGGCTAAACATAATTATTTTCGATATAATGTTGATATAATTTTGATACAATGTTGACGTTTTAGCAGGCACAACACAGAGGGCTGAGATGGACACACAGCCACTGGCTAGAAAGAGGAAGAAGCCATGTAGGAGGTGGTCTGTGATGGAGGAGGTGCAAGATCCCAAGTAGCATGGGAGCCGAGGGCGGAAATGGTGTCAGGAGGAATGGTGTGGCCGGCAGTGGCCGGGCCTGCAGGTGGAAACTAATGAGTAATCACAGGAGTAATCTAGAGCTTAGAAAATAAAAATTGAAATCCAAGAAGAGGAAGAGGGCCAAGAAGTCAGAAGCTAAAATAGAGGCGATTCTATTGGAAGTCCATTGTGTGAGCTTTAAATGAAGTGAACTTGATGGATGACATTTAAATCTCTGGTGTTTTATCAGTTTCGAAGACTTTTTTTTTTAATTGGCAGATATTTGTGAAGAGATCTTTTGTACTCCCACAAAACAGGAGCTTCTTAGACAAAAGCTACCTTTGCTCATTCCCCAAAATAGATTAAGATTAATTTGGCTCTTTTACTTTGAGTAAGAGAAGCTGGTCTACCTATGGCTGACTTGCTTTTATGTGTCCCATAGCATTCCAGAGCAAGGAAGTAAAATGCTGTTTTCTTTCATTTTTTTTCTCTTAATATCTGTGGAGCAAACAAAAGCATACCATCCTAAAATGGCATTCCTTTGTATTCCGCTCACTGCTTGATTAATTTTTTTCCTGTCCCTGACATAACTTTGGAAGAGGAGATTTTTTACAGCAGGAGTTCTGATAGATGGGAACGTTCCATGATCACAGCTTTCTACAAAATCATTAACACTCTTGTTTTATGCTTTGAGTGTTTGCTTCTTGGCAGGAGTTCATAGAATCTGACTGAATCTAAGAGCTTCAAGGCAAACTTGAATCATTTAGGTCTGTATTATAAAGGATAACTTAATTCACTTGAGTCTTCATAATAAGACATCCTGAATCAGTTACTGTCGTCGTCTGTAATTAAAAACAATCAAATTAATTGATCAAGAGCCCTTTACCAAGCTGCGAGCACAACAGAATATGAGTGAGCATAACTGGTTAACCTGTGCACAGAAGGCTTTGTTAATTCATTCTGTCATTCATTAGTACACAGACACTTCATGCCAGGCTGAAGGAAAGGCAGTCACTGCCCTTAGGGCTCTCCAGGACTAGTGTCTTTACAGAGAACACAGTTTCCAATATGACGCAGTAGTAGATGTTAAGTAGTAGTAAGCAGAGGGTGCTGCAACAAGAGAAAGTGTGAGGAGAGCATGATAAAGAGAGAAGTCAAAAAGTTGGAAACGGTAGATGGGATACAGTTTATGCAGATCCTTACGTCACTTGCTAAAGAATCTGAATGTTATCTTGGAAGCACTGGTGTACACCGAATTGTTTTAAACAGAAGCAAGTCATGATCAGCATTATGTTACATTTGGGGTAGAATGACAGATAAGATTTAAGGAGGAGGGAAAACCAGAGGCAGGAAGACAGTTGTCTTTTTGAAGATGCTATTAAGGTGGGCATGGAGAGAAGGAATTGAATTTGAGAGATCTTTGGGAGGTAGCAGGAACCAGTTGAATGGAAAAGATAGGAGGGCATGAGAGGCAGGGTAGAGTCAAGGACACATTTGCAGCTGAAATGCCCAGGCAATGGGGGAAGACGGGGTGCAAAAGACGGAAGGGTCAGCCTTTGACTATCTCTGCCGTGAGAGAGATTACAGCAGCTGAGTCATCCAAGGCTGATTCAGTCCCGGACATGACTCCTACCTGTTCATCTTTGAAACCAACCATGAAATAAATGGCTTTTGGCCTCTCTGAAACTGAGACCTTTGGAACAGTGCTGCATAGGTATGAATCAGGTTTCATAGGCAGGAGCCTCCCAAGTTTCTCCATCAGGGTTCCGGAGGATGCATACTTGCTTTTATTGCAGTAGGATACCCGTCCTATGGTGGTTTTCAGTCATGCTTTTTAATAACTCTGATCCTCTGTCTGTTTTACGTTTCACCCTGATAATGATTGTTATACTTAGGACTTTGTGGCTTCAGGAAACAACAACATTAAATAATTAATCTGCATCATATCCCTGGGAGTTAGGAGGTGGTTATTGCCCCATTTTCCAGATGGGGAAACCCAGGGAGACACTCGCGGAGCGACCTGCCCGAGGCTCCTCGGTCTCACATCAGCAGAACCGAATTCTACATCTGCAGTCACCTTGATCTTATCACGCCCATACTCTGTGCTCATTGTCAGTCTTAACCTATTAGATCACGTTTACCATTTCACTTGCTCAGAAATCTCGGTGTTCAGATACAGAAAAGGGCAGGCAAGGTACAGGAAGGAGTGAAAGTGGCCAAATGACTCAGCCCTGCCTATGTGGAGGTGGGGAGGGACCAGGAATAGGAATATAAGCAAGTCTTGACTCCAGTGTGTCCGGGGAAAGAATGCCCGTTTTCCAGTGGAGCAGTGACATCATCTTGGTTAACAGACCAGCCAGTCTTCTGTGGCACTTTGGTGCAAATAGAACATTATACCCAGCAGTAAGAAGATGATTATTATAGAAACTATTATATAAAGACAGACAGTATATATATATATACTGTGTATATATATATATATGGCTGTGTGGTGTGATGGACAGAGAACTGACTTTGGAGCTAGACAGACCTGGGTTGAAATGTCTTCCAAGAGGGAGCTGGGTGACATTGGCCGGCTCCTTCTCCCACAGCCGTGGGAGATCAGATGGTGACATGTACCTGCCCAGCGTGCAGCGTGATAGTTCCTGCTTGCCGTTGCTGTCAGTAATTTTATTCCCATTCAACGACAAGATGTACTGCTGAAAGAGCCCTCTGACTTTTCTGCTGAGTGACAGGAGCAGGTAAATTCAACTTTTGAGGAATTATAGACTCTGATGAAAGGAGGCATTGAAACATTGTGATATTGAGTCAAGGAGATGGGCTATCACCCCTGGTTGGCTGACAAATATGGAAAGGTAACTTCAGTAGGCCAGTCATCAGCGTGTGCCTTCCAAAACATTATAGTCATGTTACAGTAAACTTTTTATATTTATTGCGTCACAAAGATTTATTGAAGCGATAAAAGTTATTATGGAAAACAGTGTGCAGTAACTATGGTAACAGTTATTTGATCTCTCAGTAATTAGCTAAGCATTTCATTGCACAATACTTTCACAATGCCTTCCTGGTTAGTTCATTAAACAAAATTAGCTTTTGTTTCAACTGCCTTCCTACAGCGTCCCAAATTTGATTTTAGTTCAAAAGAATTGGAAAGTGTATTTTAAAACTACCTTTCTGACTTTCAGTTTATGGACCTATTTGAGGTTGCAACTGGTTTTTATTCCATTCCTTCTTTAGACCACAGTACAGTCGTGTGATTTCTCATATGATCCTCCACAGTGTGTCTCAGCTTAGTTGAGTGGGCTTAGAAATGAATGGTGAAGTTGGAGACCAGCTCCTTATTTCTGGCTCCCTTCCTGGCTCTGATTGCAGACGGGAGATGGCTGATAGCCTTCCTATGACTTAGTTTCTAGACCTGTGAAATTGGGTTGCTGAATTATAAATCTTATTATCCTGAGATCTCATCGGTGGGGTCATTTCTTGATGAGAATCTGAAGTCTCCTGATAGGGCAACCTGGAGCTGGTAGGAACCTGGGTTTTCTAAACACCCTGTACCAGCTGCCTCTTCTGCCCCATTCAGCCTAACTCAGGCTGTGTTCAGGTACCTCTCCTTTTGAGAGGTGGAATGTGTTCTAGATGATTCACCTTGGTGATGATGTCATTCTCAGAGGACTTCCAGAGCTCCTAAGACAAGGGCGTCTCAAACAGTTTAAGAAAGGTATATTGATTGGGGGGGCGCCTGGGTGGCTCAGTCGGTTAAGCATCTGCCTTCGGCTCAGGTCATGATCCCAGGGTCCTGGGATCGAGCCCCACATCGGGCTCTCTGCTCAGCAGGGAGTCTGCTTCTCCCTCTCCCTCTGCTTGCCTGTCTGCCTACTTGTGATCTCTCTCTCTCTGTCAAATAAATAAATCTTTAAAAAAAAAAAAAGGCATATCAGCTGTACACCCCCTCCCCCCCACCCCCAATATACAGGTGAAGCTGAACCCATACACGCTGTTTGGCAGACTGGAGGTCCTAACCACAAGGGAAGGCTTCAAGCATTCAAGATTGCAAAACAGAAAAATACTGAAAATGAAACAAAAAAATGTCTCAACTTATTTACTAAAAATGTGGTTCTAAAGTAAGTTAGCAAAACAGGATTTTTAAAAATCCAGTGCAAGTTTCTTGCATTCATTTTAATTTCTGTCAATTTAGTGATTTTAAGTTCATTTAATTTTTTAGAGACAATACTAGCTTTTATAAACTAGTTGCTTTCTGAGTTGTGAGTCAAGCTCTTTTCTCAGTTAACTGGACGACACCCACCAGTTTTCAGTTGGGCAAGTGTTTTTGCATATGAACCATAACATTTCCAGTTTCCTGCATATTTATTTGACTAATTAGATTGTTTTCTATGTAGGATAAACACATGTTTAGTTTCACTGACTAGGGTTAAAAGAGAGGGAGGCAAACCGTAAGAGACTCTTAATGATAGAGAACAAACTCAGGGTTGATGAGAGGGAGGTGGGTGGTGGATGGGCTAAATGGGTGATGGGTATTAAGGAGGGCACTTGTTGTGATGAGCCCTGGGTGCTGTATGGAAGTGATGAATCACTGAATTCTACTCCTGAAACCAGTATTACACTATATGTTAACTAACTAGAATTTAAATAAAAACAGAAACAAACAAAAAGAATCTAATGTAAGAATCTATTTGTTCTTGTTGTTCTTGATTGGTCTTAAAATTTTTCTTGGGCAATCTGAAGTTAATAAAAACAATAACAGCAGAATAATAAGTTATCCTAGGTGACCTCAGCACCTGACTCATTCTTTTCCCCCATCTTCCTCATTCCTGCCTTGATTCTATGTGATTTTGACATCTTCACTGAAAAGGCCCCTAAAACTCTTCACATTTACTTCTCTCCCATATACTCTTCCTTCTTCACAGAAGAATGTTTTTCTTTCTCTGCATTTGGAAAAAAATTTGATGTGCTTTAATGCAATTCTCATTGCAGCTTCTGTGAAACTTTCCCCAATTTCTCTCTCACCTTGTTCCCTGTCCCCTAATTCTCATGTCTTTCGTGCCTAATTCTTGGGCACACTTATTATAACTTGTGGTTAAAAATGATCTTCCCCAGTGAGCTGTGAACTCCACCAGCAGCGTTCCACTCCATATTCCTCCTTGTATCTTTCCGGGTAACATACAAGACCCATGACTGTGGATAGCCAGCCAAACCAGTGGTTTCTGGTCTCACCACTCCCTGACTTCTTAATTCTAGGCATTTGTAATTTTCATTTGCTGCCCAGCCCAGCCACGGTTGATATTTACCTTCTAACTCCTTCCCTTTCTGTAGACCTACACAATTTTCTATGTATGGACCTCCAGTCACTTCAGGAAAAGAGGAAGAGAAGTACTGTTTATTGAGCACCCAGTGTGTTTTAGGTACTTTACAGTATGTTTTAGTCATTCCCACAACCCTTTGAGATAGGTATTAATATCCACATGTTTTATCATGAGAAAGTAAGGATCACAAGAAGCTAATAATTGGAGGAGCTGTAATTTGAACATGGGATTCTGCCTCCAAAACGGAACCATTTTCATTTTACCAATTCATTTTATCCATTTTCGTGACTCAACCTAGCATGAATTCCACACTAAGCCAATTCATTAAAGCAGTCACCACCACCCTATATTCCTTTGATCTCTTGGCCTTCTGCTGGGCGATTAGTCAGAGGTCTACCTCTCCCACTGGGTCTTCTGTCCTGCTCTAGTGCTCTAGTTGTGTGCTAAGGAAATGACACAGATTCTTCCAGATGTGACTCTTTACAAAGACAGTGCTCAAGTTCATGTAGACAAGGAATGCCCAATCTGCTGCTTGCATGTCACCCCTAGCCCCTACAATGCCCGTGATGGACAATGACAGTCATGAGTTTATTTTCAATCTGGCCTTCTAGGAAGCCATTGCCAATTGATGAGAATTGATAGAGTAGATACAACCTGTTTGCCACTCTGCTCTACCCCCTAACTGCTGTTGCTGGGTGGTTTTCCTACTCTTTGTTAGTCTTACTGCTAACTGAGTAACAAACCCCCTAAAACCCTCTTCCTTATTCCTGAAAAACTGGATGACTGACCGCTCTCTTGACACACCATTGCTCTTGCTTGCATTGTTCTTCTACGTGACCCATCTTCTTCCTATCACTGTAGAATAATTAGTAACAGAATAGTCTCTATGATAGAAGTTTCATGAAGGCAGGGCGCCTGGGTGGCTCAGTTGGTTAAGCATCTGCCTTCGGCTCAGGTCATGATCCCGGGGTCCTGGGATCGAGTCCTGCATCGGGCTCCCTGCTCCAAGCAGGGAGTCTGCTTCTCCCTCTCCCTCTGCCCCTCCCTCCTGCTTGTGCTCTCTCTCTCTCATGCTCTCTCCCTCTCTCTCAAATACATAAAAAAAAAAAAGTTTCATGAAGGCAAACTGGTGTGTATTGTCCTTCATTGCATATACAGGGCCTGGTAGAGTATCTGACACATGGTAAAAGCTCCCCTTTTCCTATAAAGAAGGAAGGAGGGGGAAATGGAAGGAGGATGCATTTGACACAGGTATTGTACTGTACATATATTTTTTTTGATTCCTGACCCAGTGACGTCAGTAGTGGTATCCCAGTTACAGGTGAGCAAATGAAGCTCATGGTTGCAGTGCTAGTAAATGGACCTGTCCAAATGCCATCGCTTCTGGGAGGCCTTTTATTATCCCTTCGGCCATGACCGCAGCACTGCACAACTGTGGGGACACCGTTCGCGTAGATGACCGTGTGCATGGTGACCCCCGGCCCTGGACTTGTGCAGTTTGGTGGCTCTGGTGACCGCTCCCTCCTCCATGTTTTCATGGTACCCAAGGTCTTTCTTAACAACAGTTTTCACACCCTGCCTCCCATGCTATATGGAAGTCCTATTTCCCCACTACGTTATGAATTCCTGGAGAGGCAAGTGCTTTCTTCGTCAGTGTCGCGTGTGAGACCCATGCAGAGTGACTGGAATGGTCATATATCCTGTCCGCTGTTTTGACAGAGTTGGAGCCTCTGCAACGTGCATCTTCTCAGCCATCCTCTTCTTCACGTACATTTCCCTCCCTCTGTGCTCACCCTGGGTCTTTCTTGCCAGTTCTTGACGAGGCGTGTCCTCCTCAATATTGCCTCTCTGGCTATTATCGTCAAGGCCATTCATAAGGTATTCATAAGGCCCTAGGGGCACAATGACTAAACAACGTTGTCCTTTTCAAAAACCCCCAAAGTGCTGGAGATCTCGAGAGAAAAACTAGTGGCTCTAAAACACACACAAAAGTACAGGATCAGAAATAAATGTTTAAACAAAGAAATACAAACTCAGATATTTTGTCTTCTTCATTAGATACTAAATTTAGCAGGGATTACTGAGAAATCAAAGCAAACTATAGAGTAAATGAGGAGTAGCCAAGTAATGTCAAAAACAAATACAAAAATTCTTTTGAAAATGTTTTGGCCATAATTTTTTTTTAAGTTTATTTATTTTTTTAGTAATCTCTCCACCCACCATGGGGCTCGAACTCACAACCCTGAGATCAAGAGTCGCGTGCTCTTCCGAATGAGCCAGCCGGGTGCCCAGGCCATAAAGTTAGTTTTAAATGTGGGTTATGAATACAACTTTTAGTATGTTTGATATGATATTGGGGCTGGGGCTCCGAAAATTAAACATACTTGGTATCTTAAAGATTGTCTGGGTTCTCAATACTGTGCACGTAGCTCCCCCCCCCCAAAAAAAGTTTGCTGGGTGTTAATTGATTGTAATTAAATTATGATGATCTTTGTTGTTCTTATGGAGGGAAGGAAGCTCGGATATTTTGTTATTCTTCTGTTGTTTATTTTATTCTATTGACAGAAAAAAGAGTGAAGGGAATTCCCCCCCCCCCCCCCCACTTAGGCAGAATGAGTGCCACATTCCTATGGAGATGTTGAGCAATCTTTGGGGCCCCCAGGTGGTACCAGTAAAGAGCCTCCTGAATGTTCAGTGTTGGCCCTCCTCTCAGATTTACTTGCCCCCCACCGCTCCCCGCCCCCCCCCGCCCCGGTTCCTTTCGAGGATAGGAAGTTGGGGGTGGCACAGAAAGGAGGGCAAAGTGCTAAAGCAGATGAAGCAAAGGGATGTCGTGGCCAGGACCTGGGAACTGTGCAGGAGCAGAGGAATGCGGTTTTCCATTGTTGGCTTTTGCGAGGCATGCCGGAACTGACCTTTCCACTTGCCCTTCACGCTGGGGGTGACTCAAAGTGCTGAACCATTGTTTTAAGTACTGATTATGCAGTGACCATGTGGACAATATGGTAGAGGTATTTCCTCAGCAATGAGCGTTGAATATTTAAAAGTTAGGTGGATTTTTGGTATATTTTTGCTTCATGAGGAGGAATTCCCCTACCCTTTTTGTGTGTGTGTGTGTGTGTGTGCATGTGGATGTTCTTTTGTTTTTCGTTCTGCCACATAAATTGCAGTCCCAGGAGCTGATTTGCTTTAACCTGTTCAGAAACTGCTATAGGCCTTCATAGCTTTCTTGAGCTACGTATCATGTTGGTAGGCTAGTGCTGCTGAAGGCTCATACCTAACATTGGCTCCCTACTACCCATCTAGCAAGGCTTCAATGCAGAGTGAGAACCAGGATGGGATTAGCAAGGAGGCACACTCAGCTGGAGATTAGAGCCACAGTCAAAGGTGAAAGTGTAAAGCATATTAAATATATTATGTGTTTGTATAGTTATTTATAATACATTAACTCTAATCACCATGGGGGGGGGTGTTGTTTTTTTAAATATGTAGATTCATGTGATCTATCATCTCAAGAACTTAGAATTACCAATTAAATACATACAGATTTTTCAAAGGAAATCATCAAAAAGGACATTCCACTCTTATTACAAAGCTATTTTAGGGGTAAATATTTTGATAGATGTGGTTCAGTGCACCTGGGAGCTGAGACATGGTTGAGCCCGAGGCAGTTAGCACAGATGGAGCCCTGAAATATATCAAGGGTTGTCCCCCGCCCCCCCATATAGCACAAATGGTTGATTGTGGCAGCATGAACATTAACATTTTCTATGCCACTGCCAGAAGCATAGCTTCCTTGTGAAAAATGATCTTATTTAAGAATGATAATGACCATGCTGACTTCTCCCAAATAAATTGTTATGGTGTATGTTATGATACAAGCATTTTGTTAAGAGTACTAACTAGAATCAAGTCACTAAATTGGTGTTAAGTAAAGTCTGCTTAGACTTGTAGCAGATACAAGGCGAGTGTTTAGGGTTGGGGCATTTATTGGTTGTAAGGCAAAAAGGATGCATTAAGATGGGAAGATCACTATGATTTTTCTCTTTTTGAAGCTAAGAGTTGAGACACTACAGACTTAAATCATAACTTGTACTTGATTATTTTAATAAATTATATCGCCCAACTTTGTTGTTAGGAAATAAGCATGTGCATTTATTTATTTATTTTTAAAGATTTTATTCACCCATTTGACAGAGAGAGAGAGACAGTGAGAGCAGGAACACAAGCAGGGGGAGTGAGAGAGGGAGAAGCAGGCCTCCCGCCAAGCAGGGAGCCTGATGTGGGGCTCGATCCCAGGACCCTGGGATCATGACCTGAGCCAAAGCAGATGCTTAACGACTGAGCCACCAGGTGCCCCAAGCATGCACTTTTAAAATGTTGGCCACTTGCCATGTTTGCCTATCTTCTTGGTAGATAGGTTACATTAAGTGACATTTAAAAATTGTAACAC
Source organism: Mirounga angustirostris (assembly GCF_029215605.1). Taxonomy (NCBI): domain Eukaryota; kingdom Metazoa; phylum Chordata; class Mammalia; order Carnivora; family Phocidae; genus Mirounga; species Mirounga angustirostris. Next base: position 15,521,341 of record NW_026991712.1, on the reverse strand, counting down.
TTTTTCCTCCCTTGAGCTGAAGTCCTGTCTTTCATCAGCCTTAAAAAGTTTGTCCTTATGTAGGTGGCATTATTAGGAGAGGAATGACATAGTAAACCCAGCAGTCTTTGATACTCTCCATCAATTAGCAAGAAATGGGTGGAACTATATAATAATGAGCTTGTATTTTATTTGTCATTGTTTGTTTTACCAGTGGAGCATAAGTTCCTTGAAGGCAGGTACCATCCTTTTGTCCTCATCTAGAGAGTGTTTAATGTTGAAGGATTCATTGCTAAGAAAGTGACAGTTTTCTTTAATACCCCACAAAGCTGTCAGCAAACAAATGGTAAAGATTTTTTTTAAGGAAACCACCAAGATGTCTTTATTAGCAACACAAGCAGGAACGTGGGTATGTGAGCTGGTTAAAGGAGTTACACTCCCTCCGGCCTGCTTTTGCTGAAAGCTGGTTCATTGTAAACTCAGTCTTGTGTTTCTGCTAGAGAAAAATAGGCCCAAATATTCCCTCAGAGAGAGCCTGCATAAATTCAACAACTGAATTTGATTTTCCAAAGTGTGTTTCTAAACTGAGGAAATGTCCTTTTAAAACCATTTACCTAAAATGTTCTGTGATTGCAACATCTGCTAAGCCTATTATGTTCTTTTATTAAACAGTTTTATTGTTCTGTGTGCAAACTGCTTATTTGAAGCAATAAAGCTGAGTTGATTGCAGACTTTCTAACAAGCAGGGATTATTTTTTAACAGTGAAAGAAACTGCGTATTTCCTATCATACAAAGCATTAAAAAATCCTATTCGGAAATGATCCCATTAACTTCATTTCATAAAAGTCTCTATTTGAAGTCTAGCTGATTGTAATATAAAATGATACTGGGTGTGTTAAGTTTAGCAATACTTTTGACCCCTTAGAGGTTTTTAGTTTTCGTTTGGGACCCATCCAGACAGGAGAAAGCCCTTAAATGTCTGTAGGTTATTTAAGGCCTAGGATTCAATAGCAATCCACTGACTAATTGAGGAAATATTTTTCTTACATTGTAAAATCCAAAATTTCGGTAAGGGCAAATCTCATTTTAGACCATCGTCGTTCATCTGTGACTATAGTTGGATTGTATAAACCTGTTTAATTTAGTAATGTAAGACTTTTCTCAAGTGCATATTGCCCTCCCTGGTTGCTGCTCCACAGACCTGTGGTCTTGCGGAATAGTAGCACAGCTGCGGAGACCACAGAATTTTTCAGGAAAAAAACCCTGCGCACCTACCCAGTCAGTGAGTGCAAATGTCAACTTTTTGCCTACATAGATGGCTTTAAAAAAAAAAGATTCAGTGTTTTGCCCCCACTATGCAGGGCACAACAAAACACCAGCATGGATGATTTTGACCTGCAGCCAATGAAGGTACTATGTCTATGTTGATGAAGACTTGGTAGTTTCCATTGGGTTCCGCTCACACACAGCTACTATGAATCATCTCTATATAGGACAGTTGTGCTTGGGCACTAGGAATAAAGCTAAGCAGTCCACGCCCTCGCAGTATCTGGGCTAGACGAGAGCGGGATGGCCTGACACCAGTGACTACGTTCATGCATGACTTGCAGCTCCAGGGAAGAGCCATATTAGGCAGCCCTGGACTCTTCTTGCAAATAATTTCCCCTGAATTATGGCTGGAAACAGTGATGGCGGCAGCGGCCTATTGTAAGAAGGCAATCTTGCATCACTGTTGAAAGAGAAGTGAGAAAGCAAACTGCCTGAATTGGAATCTCGATTGTGCTTCTTGACTGTTGCGTGAGCTTGGGCGTGTTGGGTGACCTCTCTATGGTCTCACTGTCCACATCTGTGAGTGGGGATCATAATAACATCTACCTCATAGAGTTATTACGATGATGGAATAAGCTAGAGTTATAAGCAGAGCTCTTTGCTGGATGTCGGACACACGGGACATGCATCGTGCTGATTCACCACGGCTGCTACTGTTGTATTTGATTCAGAAAGCACCGAGCTGGGAATCAAGGAAAGCGGGCTCAGGCCCTTGTTCTGTCTCTCTATGTAGCTGTGACCAGCTGGAAACCACCTAACTTCTGTGAGCGAACGTCAGTAAGATTAGGATAATATGAAGATTAAATGTAATTAAGTATTATAACACAGAAAGAGATGCACAGATGAAAATTGCAGTTCAACAGTGGGCGCGGGCTGTCAACGTAACCGCATGGGGAAGGCGCACGACACAGCACAACCTGTGGATCACCGCGGAGGAACCCGAGGCCTGCCCATCTCTTGGTTTCCACTCAGGCACACTGGGCCACAACACAGCATTAGAACATTATTGACTTTAGAAAGACTAAAACAAAAATTCGCAGAATGAAAATTTGACTTTTGGGTGCTCCCACTTTATTAAAAAAATAATACCCCCTAAAGAGAGAAGACTTTTCTCGACTTTCAACAACTTTATTTGTCTTGCTTTCAAAAAGGTCCCTGCTGTGGCTGAGTCTCAGAGTGGCATGCAGAGGCAGAGCCATGACTGTGGTCCCCTGCAGGGCGCAAGAGGTTCTAGCGATTGGCCTGGGATCTTTCCTGCCCTTTTCCCCTCCCTCTCTTCCTTCCTTCCTTCTTTCAACAAATATTTCTAATATACCTACTCTGTGCTGGGTACTTTATTATGCCCCGGGATCCAGAGAAAAATAGGATCGACATAGTTTTTACTCTCAGAGTTTTAAAGTTCAAGTAGCATAATAGATTTTAAAACTGTTTTTAATTTGTTTTATTTTTTGTCTTTCAGCTAACATCTTTTTTTAAATTTTTCATTTAAAATCAATTTAATTAAAGACTTTTTTCTAAGATTTATCTGAGAGAGAGAGAGCATGTGCACGCACACAGGGGTGGGGTGGGGGGAGAGGGAGAGAGAAACCCATCCGGTCCATGAATCCTTGTTTTAGAAATGAGGAAACTGGACCAGAGGCATTCCAGCCTTGCCTAGGACCGCTGAACCAGTGACTGCCCCCAAGATACCTAGATGCGGATGTTTTCAGGATTTCCAAGTGTTTCTCTGACTTCCCACATATCTGAAGACAGGACATTCACATTTGTGTTCGTATCTTTAAATCGCTCAGGGAAAAAGAACAGTGGGTATCGAAGTACTTGCAGAGTTTCTGTGCCGTGCTTGATCAATATTCCTTGAATCTGAACCGGAAGAAAGGACTATATTGGATCACTTTATTCTGTGATAATATTAGAATAAGTACTAGCAACAAAAAGAAAAAAGGTGTAGTGCCACAGTCCAGGGAGAACTTTATTTTTGTTTTTTGGAAAAAAATACCTTAATACAACCACATAAAAACAGATTGATCGAAACAGTGAGAACCCTGTTCCTGTCTTGGAGCTTGTAGAAAGAGAGCCTAATTTGTACATACTCTTTTTATAGCTAACGTGCTAATTGACTCAGAGATGACACCTGTGTGACTTATTTTTAAAAACCTTGCTAAAATCTATGTCTCAGATTCTAGGAAAGAATTAGCCGCAGCTGGCCCCACATCTGCTTGAATGATGCAGTGTGAAAGGGATTCTAAATATAGTTGGGATTTGAGTGAAATGTACTTCCATGCTGTACTACAAAGTATCAGTGGAACTAGATCTGAAGGAGCTTATCATTAAAATAACCTAAAACTAAAATGGTATGGTTTGCTCTGGCAAGCAACAAATATTTACCTTAAGCAATCTTTGTTAGCAAACTTGAAATATAGCTGGTCCGTTCCCACTTGCCAGATGGAGGGAAAGATTATACCAGAGCTTAGAGGAGTAAAAATAAATCACATCAGCACAGAAAGTGGCTTTTTTATAGGAGGCCTCCATCCATTCGGTAGCTCAGAAATGCTTTGTTTCTATTTTTGTCAGTCCTTGGGTTTCATGGCACCTGAGTCAGTCGTTCTCAACATCCACCCCTCCTTCCCTCTCTTTGGCCTCCACCTTTCTTGCCCTTTTCCCCTCCCTCTCTTCCTTCCTTCCTTCTTTCAACAAATATTTCTAATATACCTACTCTGTGCTGGGTACTTTATTATGCCCCGGGATCCAGAGAAAAATAGGATCGACATAGTTTTTACTCTCAGAGTTTTAAAGTTCAAGTAGCATAATAGATTTTAAAAAATTTTTTAATTTGTTTTATTTTTTGTCTTTCAGCTAACATCTTTTTTTAAATTTTTCATTTAAAATCAATTTAATTAAAGACTTTTTTCTAAGATTTATTTATCTGAGAGAGAGAGAGAGAGAGCATGTGCACGCACACAGGGGTGGGGTGGGGGGAGAGGGAGAGAGAAACCCAAGCTGACTCTGCACTGAGCACAGAGCCCTACACAGGGCTTGATCTCAGGACCCCAAGATCACGACCTGAGCTGAAACCAAGAATCGGACGCTCAACCGACTATACCACCCAGGCGCCCCATCCCGAGGCGTAATAGATCAAACATGTATGTTTAGATAGCACTATGCCTGTAAAGCTCTCAGTAAATGTCAATAAATAGCAGCTCTGTGTGAAAACAAGCTTCTGTGAATCCTCTGACAACAGACCCACTATGACAGCTGCCATTTCTTGAGCCCTTACAGTATGGCAGGAATTACACACACGCATGCGCGTGCATACTTACATAGATACAAACACACTGTTGTATTTAATCATTACAACATTCTAAGGGTAGATGTTGTTATCCCAGTTTATAGACGAGGAAACTGAAGCTGAGTGAAATTGGGTTGTCTGAGGTTACATGGCTAATAAGCGGCTGAGCCAGGATTCGAACTCAGGTTTGTCTTGACTCCAACCTGAGCCCTTAACTGTGAGGATGCACCTTGGAGTCCTACGTGTTCGGTTTCCATCGAGCAATGCGGCTCGCTATCCCCGCTAGCAGCACTGGATTCTCCCGCTCCAGTGCCTGGGGCGACTCATTTGTATTCCCCTCCCAACACCTGACCCCCTGGCTCCTCAGGATTGCAAGACTACCAGAGAACAGAGGGGAGTTAGTCATCAGTGAAAGCTGAAGGTCTTTGCTTCAACGCTTTCCTTTGTATTAATATGTCTTTTTACAACGGTAGCAACAAAAACTGTTTATGGCCAGTCTCTTCCCGCTTTGCCCAACTTTCCGAGACTTCAGATAACATCTGGATGGGAACACCATATATTTGCATTGAGCATTATATTTTACCAGGCACTTTCATGTCTGTGAACTTGCTCAAGCCTCACCATCTGGGCTGTGTAGCATCAATCGCTTCGCTCCATTTTGTAAGTGAAGAAACTGAGGCCTACAGCAACGAAGTGGCCCAAAGCCAGTAGCTAATCTCTAGCGAAGCTGAGACTCAGACTCAAATCTGACTCCTTTGCAGCCTCAGAAAGTCATGTTTGGGCAGTGATTGTAATGCCCTGGAGTGAGGGGTCTGCTCCCTTGCTGATTACAGCATTTCGGGAGACGTAGATGAGGGGGTGAACTTTCTCTAATCTCACTACAGGTACCTCCTCTGTGGGGTTTTACTAAGCAAGTCAGCAGCCTTTAGGATTAATAAGATAGGGAATTTGTCTCCTGTTCCCTGGTATTGCTCCAAGCCCAATACCACTGTTTGCTGTCTGCTGCAAATGCTTTCCACAGATACTTGGCCTTGGGACATACATTGCTTGACAGCTCTCTGGGCTAGAGACGATTAGAAGCTAAAATTTGTTAAAGTAGATTACCTCAGGGGCGCCTGGGTGGCTTAGTCAGTTGAGCGTCCAACTTGTGATTTCAACGCAGGTCATGATCTCGGTCCTGGGATTGAGCCCCGAGTTGGGCTCCACACTCAGTGGGGAGTCTGCTCAAGATTCTCTTCCTCCTTTGCTCCTCCCCAGTCACACACACACACACACTCTCTCTCTCTCTAAAATAAGTAAATAAAATCTTTTTTTAAAAATGTTTACAAAAAATAAAGTAGATTACTTCATTAGGACAACTTTCTCCTCCAGCACCATTTCCTTAAATTATGTCCTCTCACCAGTATCATTAGTCTGTCCATCTCTGCTGGCTTTCCTCTAGGCCTGGAAACCCACTCAAGTCTTTTCATCTCTAACTTTAAAAGTACTGATAGATAATGAAGAGAGAGAGAGAGAGATTGAGACTGTCCTGCATCAACTCGTGCCCCTTCTCTCACTTCTCCTCCTACAGCCTTCTTACAAGAGTAGTTTGAATACCCAGGGACCACTTCCTTTCTTCTGTTCACTCCTCCATCATGGCAGCCTGATCCTTCCATCACTCCAATGAATCCTCTCCAGAAGATCTCCAGGTCACAAAATTTTTCAGTCTGTATCTTACCAAGTCTCTGCTTCATTTAAAATGTTTGACTACTGAATGCTCCTAGAAACTCATTGCTCCCCACTTCATCTCCTTTGTGAGCTTCTTCTTGAGCTGCTTCTACTATTTTTCAAGGATTCTGCTTCTAGCCACTTGCCCTCCTTTACATTGACTTTCTCTTTGCTTCATCTCATTCATCATGACTTCAGCTCCCACCCTCTGTTTGTGCTGCTGAGCGAGATCCCTAGCTATAATCCTGGTTTTCTTGTGTGGGTTTTTTGTTTTTGTTTTTGTTTTGTTTTTAAGATTTTTTTTATTTATTTATTTGACAGAAGAGAGAGAGCGAGAGAGGGAACACAAGCAGGGGGAGTGGGAGAGGGAGAAGCAGGCTTCCCACCGAGCAGGGAGCCCGATGCGGGGCTCGATCCCAGGACCCTGGGATCATGACCTGAGCCGAAGGCAGACGCTTAACGACTGAGCCACCCAGGCGCCCCTGTTTTTGTTTTTTTACACAGCTCTTCAATTCTCTTTCTTTCTTGTTTTGTTTCAAATTTTTATTTAAATTCTAGTTAGTTAACATATAGTGTAATACTGGTTTCAGAGTAGAATTTAGTAGTTTGTCACTTACATGTAACATCCAGTGCTCATCATAAGTGTCCTTCTAATACCCATCCCCCATTTAGCCCATCCTCCACCCATCTCCCCTCCAGAAACCCTCAGTTTGTTCTCTTTCGTTAAGATTCTGTTTCTTGGTTTGCCTCTCCCCGCCAAGTTCATTTGTTTTGTTTCTTAAATTCCACATATGAGTGAAATCATGTGGTATTTATCTTTCTCTGACTGAATTATTTCATTTAGCATAATGCACCCTCGCTCCATCCACGTCATTACAAATGGCAAGATTTCATTCTTTCTGATAGCTGAGTAATATTCCATTGTGTGTGTGTATTTTTATCCATTCCTCAGTGGATAGACACTTGGGGTCTTTCCATAATTTGTTGTTGATAATACTGCTATAAACATCAGGGTGCATGTGCCCCTTCAAATCAGTATTTTTGTATCCTTTGCGTAAATACCTTGTAATGCAGTTGCTTGGTCGTTTGGTAGTTATATTTTTAACCTTTTGAGGAACCTCCATACTGTTTTCCAGAGTGGCTGCACCAGGCCATAATCCTGTTCTTACTACTTCTCTCTTCACTTGCAGGTGGCTGCACTGCAGCTTCAACATGACCTTTTTTCCTTCCAAAATCAGCTCTTCCTTCTGCAATCCCTGCCTCTGTTAATGGATCATCCACTCAAACAAAAAAACCTGGAGTCATAATAGACTAACCCCCTCCTTCGCTCTTAGCCATCCCATTTCAGTTCTATTGCTTCCTAGCTATTTCACAAATCTGTTCTCTCCCTGTGCCCTGATCCTTTTCCCTGCCAGTTGTTACTTAACGTTTTTCCGTGTTCCGAAAGGCTTCTCTCACTTTTGTTATTGTTCACATGGCAAGCGTGTTCTTATTCATTCTTAAAGACTCATTTCAGGCTTTATCATCTGTTTATTTATATGCATCTGTCCTTTTTTTTTTTTTTTAAGATTTTATTTATTTATTTGAGAGAGAGAGAATGAGAGACAGAGAGCACGAGAGGGAAGAGGGCAGAGGGAGAAGCAGACCCCCTGCCGAGCAGGGAGCCCGATGCGGGACTCGATCCCGGGACTCCAGGCTCATGACCTGAGCCACCCAGGCGCCCTGCATCTGTCCTTTTTAACCCTCTCCAGATGCTGGGTATCTGCCTTCCCCACTAGACCGAGCTTCTTTAGGAAAGTACTATTCCCTTAGTCTTACTCAATCTGTGTACTCCCAGGGACTAAAAAAGTACCTAAAACTTACTAAGTTCTCACCAAATATTTGTTGAGTTGAATCAGAATTTCTAGAGTAATCAGAACCCATGAGAAGCATTGGAAACAGGAGCTCTGGAGGAAAATGTAGGCAATTATCCAAAACGTCTTGCTGGCACAGCTGTCTCACTGGGTATTAACATGTAGACCCTGTTCTGCCTCACATTGTTGCCATGTACATGAGCACTGTACGCTCCTTTCCCTCAGCAAATCTGTCTCAGCCTCTGCTCCTCCTCTGCCTAATTCCTGCTAATTCTCTAGGACTTAGCCCAAAGGCTTACCTCAGGATAGATTAGATGCCTCTCATCCATACTGGTATCTCTAGCGTGGCACTTATCAGAGCATGGCATGACGGTTTCCTGTTTCCTGTCTGTCTTTTCCAGTAAACTGAGCTCTCTTAGGACAGACACCAGGTCTTACTCCCCTTACATTCACAGTGCCTGACCTATCTGTGAGGAATAAAGAAGAAATATGCTTTAAAAGTAGCAGATGTTTATGGGTGTGCTGTTACAGAAATCTCTGGAGTCTAATATAAAGCTTAAGTGTAAATGTAACATAAATATTAATGTGAAGCTTAAGTTATGTAAAATCTTAAGTTCCTTTTCCTGAGTAGGACCTTAAAGCCACGTATTTTAGGTGTGTTCAAATTCTGGTGGCTCCAGTTAACAGTTGTTAATCAGACTAGCTGATCAACTTACTGAGCTGAAATCAAAGCATTCATTATCAAAGCCTTTTTGTTTATGAGTACAAACACACCATTGATGTTTGTAAGAAGAATTAGTTTCTCCCCTGAATGTTAACTAGCCACAAAAGATGGGGTACACATGTGATAGTGTTTTTCACGGAGTTCAAAGAATGTTGGCCTTTGATGTTCTGCCCTTAAATAGAAATGAGTCTGCGTTATAAAATCACCAGTGAGGAAACACGGAAACTTCCAGGCAAGCACCTGAGAAGTGTTGCTAGAATTCCTAAGGATTAAAATCCAACAAGATGCGATGTTTATAACATAGGGGGAAAAAGCTACATTTTTTGGTGACAGTACATATGTCTTACACTATGAAAGTAAGTGAGACTAAGTAGAATTATAAATATTTCATATCAAATAGAAATGTCTCAGTTAAGACATGACTGAAAACATAAGACACTAACAAAATAGCTTTAGCAAAAAAAGAGAGAAAAGCTATAAAGTACAGGTGTCTCATGGGAAAAGGGACTAGAACGAGCATATGAAGTGGGCTTTCAGGTCTTTCTCAGACTATAAAATCTCTCATCTTTACTTCTTTCCGTGACTTGCTCCTTTTGTCTCTCTCTTTAGACTAGTGTTGTCAGTTTCCCTGGCCATCTGGCAGAAGATGACCACTGCATAGCACTCTAGGTTATAGATCCTCTTTCAGTTCAACTAAAGAGCTCAGACTGAATTAGAATCTCTTAGCTCCAATTCCAACCTCTCGGAAGAGAGAAGTTGGTTGATGCAGCATATGTCAGTAGTCCACTGTGGTCCAAGCAATTGTGGTCAAGGGGACAGAGTCATGTGATACAAATATGGTTACATTCACACCCAAATGAATGCAAAAGAAACAGTTCTCAGGTAGGTTGGGCCATCATGAGCTGGACAAACAGTGCCACTACCACCTAAAACCAAGGACACATGAAGTGAAAAGTACAATGTAGGATTTATCCCGGCATATATTATTTATAGGCTTAGTCTGTTTCCTCCACCAAACTATAGACATCTTGAAGCCAAGTACTATACCTTATTTATGTTTAATTCCCCAGTACCTGGAACAATGCCTCACAATGGACATTCAGTAAATATTTATTGGATGAACAGAAACAGATAGAAGTTCTGTCTTCCTAGGAATTACAGTCTGATAATGAAAGCCGTCAGTAAACATGCAAGCACGTATTTTATAGCTATAATTGTAGTGAATACTAAGAACATTTTTAAAAGATGAGAAAGGAGTTACTAAGCAAGAATAGAAACTTTCAGAAGGTACTTAATGGTGTTAAAACTCAAGGTTGCTATATTGACTTTGCTTATTCATCCCAAGAGGCTGGAGATAATAATCAGAAAGGATTCCTTCATTCCTTTCATAAATTTAACACACAAAAAATGTGATTTATATTAAATATATGGGCTACTAAAAGATTGCTATAAAGAGCTACCTGAAAATTATAAATAAATATAATTCATTTTTGCTGATATCTTTTAATTTTTATCTGACAGTTTTAAATTGGCCAACTCCTAGCCCAGAGTTTGATGTAATTATAAAATAATTCTCTGAGATAGTGAATGATTAATTAAGTGCACAGTAGCAGATATACTTTGCCCAGCTCTGCAAAGAGATCTGGACTAAGATTACAATGCAAAAGACATGTTCTTTGAAAAAGAATGTGGCAAGATCAGATGGTTCACCAGGATGTGTTTCATCAATACAATGGAAAGGATGTATCCCGTGATCTTGGTGATAGTAAAAAAAAAAACAAAAAAAAACAACTAAAGGCAAAGGGATTTAAGAAATGTGTTTCATTTGGGGCTCCTGGGTGGCTCAGCCAGTTAAGCATCCTACTCTTGGTTTTGGCTCAGGTCATGATCTCAGGGTCGTGAGATTGGGCCCCACATCGTGCCCATGTTGGGCTCTGTGCTCAGCGGGGAGTCTTCCTAGGGATTCTCTCTCCCTCTACCCCTCCCCCCACTCACACATGCACGCTCTCAAATAAATAAATCTTAAAAAAAAACAAAAAAAGAAATGTGTTTCATGAGTGTACTTGTTGCCAATATCTAGCAGAAGTAGAACTATTCTAGGAGCAAACCGGATCGCCTAAACAATAATTAACAAAGCTTTGACCTAGCTATATTAATTAGAGTAAGTAACAGGAGCTTTTGTATAAACAACTCCAAAACCCCAGTGGCTTATTACTACTGTGTATTTTTCCCTATGTGAAGTTCAGTGCAGATGGGCAAGGAGGGGGTCAGGCCTATAATATAAAGTTATGCAAGGACCCAGGTTCCTTCCATCTTGTGGCTCTCTCCTGAGTTCCCTCCTTTCAAACTGGTCCATGGGGAAAGAGTGCGGTTGGGCTAGGTCTACATAAGGAAGAGCCCATTACTTCCACTCCCATTTCATTGGCTACAACATGTACCACACCTACGTACAGGGAAGGCTGGGAAAAAAAGGTATAGTTAGGAGGAAGAAGAGAATGTGCATACTAGTGAGTATTCTGTGTCTGTCACGCTAGCAATACGTAGATTGGAGAAGCTTTAGGAAGCATGTGGGAAGGGAAATATGGTGAAAAAGGCCCTTGTGTTTTCAAAAGAATGTTGTTGATAAAATTTGAAATGATTTCAAACAAGTTATCTTTCAAAAAATAAAAAAAAATAAGGAATTTAGGAAATGTCTCCCAGAAGCCTCTTACCACTGGTAATGTTGCTGACTACTACAAACCACCTGTGATTCCCTGTCAGTGATGGAAAGTCCACAAGAAGACTAAGAGCATACAGATTCTGAAAATTACTGGTGTCTGATCACAGTGGTGGTAGTTCTTTTCCTCTCATACCTATCAAAGAAGATCCTCCTCTCCTCCAGGAGGGTTCTGCAACATGAAAAACAAAATTTCAATGTCGGTAGGCTGTATTTGTTGAACACTTCCTTTAGTCTGGAGTAGCATTTCCCAACCAGGAATTGAGGAAAGAGTGTATTTTTATAGTTTTTACTTCAGTCTGTCCCAGTGGCCCTGGTGTATATCTGATAACCTGTGGTCCTCTCTTATAACCATGGCTCTCGATGCCTGAGGTCTTTGTCAGGGATTCTGCAAATGTAAGTTTTACTACACTGACGGCTTAAGCTACTGAGCACGTACTATATTTTGGGCATCCTTCTAAGTGGTCTACACCCTCACGGAAATCTCAGTGGTGTGTGTTAGGATTATCCTTATTGTACAGATGGTGAAACTGAGGTACAGAGATGTCAAATAACTTGCACCAGGGTTGAGCAGCTAGTAATACATGGCAGAGGTTGAATTTAAACCCAGGCAGACTAGCTCTAGAAGTCATCCCCCTCAATATCAAACTGTAGGTAGTATAACAAACCAAAGGACCATCTGGGGATTTCCTGGCATTACATATCAGAGAAACAGAATGCTGCCTTCCTTGTACCCTCCGGGATCTTGTCAATTAATCCACATGAGAAGTAACTCCTGCCCAGGAAGTTTCAGATTTTATCAAGGGAGATACACCCCAGGCAGTTGAAGAGCATGAATCTTATTGTTGTAACCAGGACTGACTAAGATTTGAGGGACATAATTGCATTTCAGATGCCCCAGATTGAGTTGAGCAAGTAGCTGTTAGTGGTGCTGATCAGCTGTCCCTAAGCAGGGCAAAGTATTATTGGTTTGATTTTAATTACTGACTCCAGTTGGTTATTTTTGGACATGTATTTAAATTGAACGCAATAAATGAGCATCTACTATGTGGAAAGCTCCATGCTTCTTACCGTAGTAGGAAATATAAATAGGAGGAAAGCTTAATCATCAATGTACTGATTAGTGGAAGGAGCAGGATTACATTGAACATTAGTGAGGTCGCTGAGACTCTGGAAGACCCTTGTTTAGTTCTTGAGCCTTTAGCTGATAGGTTACACACTAAATTTGTGAAGGAGGATGGCATTAGGGTCCCCAAAGAAGCAATCCTTGTTTTAGTAAGCAATCATATTTTCTTCTATCTCATGTGTTAATATTCCTTTTCATAATCGCTTTATTGAGCTATAATTCACATACAATAGAGTTCACCCATTTAAAGTACACAATGAATGGTTTTTAATATATTCTCAGAATTCTATAACACAATCAATTTTAGGATATTTCCAGAAAGAAACCCTAATGTATCCCTTTGCATTCCCTTCCTATTTTCCTCCAGCAACCACTAATCTACCTTCTGTCTTTGGATTTGTCTGTTCTGGACATACCGTGTAAACATGCATATGTGGTCTTTTGTAACTGGCTTCTTTCACTTAGCATGTTTTCAGGTTTCTCCATGTTGCAGCATGTACCAGAACTTCATTCTTTTTAGTGCTGAATAACATGTCATTGTATGGATATACCACCTTTTATTTGGGTTGTGTCTGTGTTTTGGCTGTTATGAATAATGCTGCTGTAAACATTCATGTACAAGTGGGCATATGTTTTCATTTTCATTTCTTGTGGTATTTGAGAGTGCAGTTGCTGGGTCATTTGGTAACTCTATGTTTATCCTTTTTAGGAACTGCCAGACTGTTTTCCAAAGCGACTGCGCCATTTTACATTCCCACCAGCAGTGTGTGAGGGTTCCAATTGCTCCACGTCCTCGCCGACACTTGTTATTATCTGTCTCTTTGATGGTAGTCATCCTAGTGGGTGTGAAGTGGTATCTCATTGTTTTGATATGCATTTCCCTGATGGATTATTGTAATCGTTATTTTGCCAACCTAAGTCAACAGCTTCAATCTTATACTTTCTTAAGCACATTATGGAAACTGTCTGAGGTGACTGGATTGACTTTCTAAAACAGAACCATAGCTCTATACTAGACAAATGTCACTTAACGAGGTTAGAGTTATACCTGAAAGAACACCAAGTAGACTGACATGGAGTTAAGATTATGCACTCATCTGGGAAATTTGTTTTGCGGCATGTGTTCATTCACAGTGTTCTGAGGCCTTTATCTAAGCTACTCGAGTACTATTATGTGACATTTACTGGATAATCCAGACAGCACTTGGGTTAAATCAACAGTGTGATGTCACCCAGTAAACACTTGAAAGTGGAGATGTGTGTCTCTTCTAGTTCTATCAGTTGAGATTAGCAGTGGTTCACAGCACAGGGAGCTTTATCTCCTCTGTGATCCATCAGTCTGTGTCTCGTCATGGGCCAATAATCTGTCACCTGAAACTACTTAAAATAGATTGGACTTTCTTGAATGCTGTGTTGCTGTTGCAGAAGAAGGGAAAGCACCTTTTCATGACTTTCTTTTTGTGTCCATGTCCCTTGTGTCCAGGACAAGCAATGTGATTTTTAGCTCCTTTGCTCATACCTAGAATTTTTTCTGTACCAGTTGTACCTTCCATCTCTTTCCCTTGTGGAAGCTTCCAGTGTGGTTGTCTTTGTGTTTCTATCAAGGGAAGAGAAAGATATGGGGCTTAGAAGAGGGCTCAGAGTTCCACCATCTTGATTACATCAGTGAGCAAATGTGTAAAAAGGGCCTGCACAAAAGCCATTTGGGGAGAAAAGAAAAATGTAAAAAGTTGATCAAAATTCAGAGGATGTTTTCTTCAGAGAAGGTCTCAAGATCTAGAGAGCATCCCCCAAAAGGAGACCCTAAGGGTAGACTGATCATCCTCCCTGCCCCAAAGGAAGAATGCCCACCCAGATCTTGATTCTCCCTGTTTGGCTCTACTCATCTGTCTGAAGTTAGCACAGCTCTGAGAAGGTCCAGGAGGGGCAAAGTAAAGAAGGAGAAAGAACTAAGAGTGGATAATCAATCCCTTCATAATACGTCATCAGATGTTCTGCCTTATTTATTCCTTAAACTTTTAATGTGCATTTATGTAGTTGAATTTGGCAGGGACGGGGGTGGGGGGTGGTATTGTTGGAAGGATCAATTAGGTTTGTGGGAAGAGCTTGAATTTTGTCTCTCCAAAGTACAGGGAAGTAATAACTTTATACATTTACAGAGCTGGGTTGGGTTTTTTTTAAGCTTCAGTAAATAGTTTTGAGCATTTTATTAACTAAAATATTATTTTGGTGAAAACTTGAGCATATCATGGCCCAGTGATAATTTTTGCCTCTAATGAAGATCCTAAACCACTGTACAACCCTGACTCATGTGCCTTTAGAATCATCAAAGAACTCAATAGTATTTACTAAAGTATTAGTAGGAATTCTAGTTCAGATTCTTATTTTTGCAAAATGATTATCCCTCAAGTAATAATTAGAAAAAATAATAATTAGCACTTACTGAGCATTGATTATGTTCAGGGCATCATACTAATAGCTTTGCATTGGTTATCTCATTTAATACTTCTTTCCGTAGCCCTTTGGAATAGGTACTGTCGTTATTCCTATTCTACAACCTGAGTCTTAATGACATTTAATGCTTGCCTCGTCCAGAGCTTGCCCCCTTAGCCCCACAACAAGCAACCTCCCCTGTATACATATTTAATGCACAGAGCCCACCTTTCCAATGCCATCTCACATATGAGAAATGGGGAAGTGGTATGGGGGACAGAGAAAATATGGATGAGGGGATGAATGCATGAGAGAGAGCACACTTCCACCAGGAAAGCAAATTAAGTTTTGCCGCGGTAGAGTTTTTGTTTTTATTTTTGTCCTGGTGGTTTTTGTTAAAACTTTTAAGATTTCCTTTTCCTCCTTCTTATTCTTGCACAGAAACATGAGGCAAAAACTGCTGATTATTCCTGTAGGAAAATGGCCAAGATGTATCTTCCATGGACCAACAATGAATCAGAGATGTTGCTTGTTCTTTTCTGTTAAGAAATTAGAATAAAGAAAAACCTTGCTTATACCAGTTTTCCTTCAGAAAACCAAACACCTCTGATTACTTATTTTGCATAGAAGATGGAGTATATTTAGAAATTCAGGAAGTATTTGTTTTCCCGTTGCAAGCGTAAAAGTTATTCGTAGTCACTTATTCAACTAAATTGCTATCATCACTTCCCTGGCCATTTTACAAGAGATATCCCAAAATCAGTGAATGAATTCTCTCTCTCTCTCTCTCTCTCTCTCTCTCTCACACACACACACACACACACACACACACACACACACACACACTGCCTACCTGCCCATCTTTAACAGCCTCTATATAATACCTTTCATGCCTTTTTTCAGAGTAAGTGTCTGCAGGTAATGTAATGAAAGTTACCTTCCTATAAAAATGACTGGCTCAGAGGCAGCACTTGAAGCCAGTAATCTGCTCCAAAGAAAATGCAGATCCCTGGCGTTTCTTCCCCTCCCCTGTAAAGGTAGAGGTTCTTTCATCTGCTCTTTGTCTCCACTGAATAGTCACCTTCGATTGAGGCACCTCCTGGGACAGGCAGGTAGTTCTAAGTGGGGGGAATGATTTCCGTTGTTGAGCCAGATTTTGTGTCCTTTAATGCCTGCTTCTACCACGAACACTTCCTTCTGGACTGAGACATAGTGAAAACTAGGGTGAGATCTTAATTCACAAACATTTATCATTTGCAGACAAGATGCAAAGCAATTATGCTTGGAGATACTCCTGTGTGTGCTTCATCATATCAACCCTTGATGTGGAAGAAAAAGCCTAGGCTTTGAAGTCAGATAAGAGCAAAATAATGCTGACTGGGTGCCAGGCACTTTATATAAGTTAACTCATTAGTCCTGACCACAGCCTTCTGAAGTATATACTACTAATATCTCCATTTTACAGAGGAGAAGATTGAGTCACCGAGTTGAGAAACTTGCTCAAAATTGCCTGGTCAGTAAGGGTCAGAGCCAGCCCCTGACCCCAGGCAGGCTGGCTGCAGAGAACCTAGTGTTTCCCCCTTGTCTATGCTCACCCTCAGCCAGCGCTTCCAATCCTGCAGCTGCACCTGATGAGCCAGGCAATGCAGGGCATTTCCTTCAACTGCCTTCACTCCAGTTTCCTCATCTGTAAAAATGGGCAAGGTCATTATAAGAATTAAAATGCAATACCACTGACCATGACCAGTGGTTTTCAACTTCCGTGCTTTTTTCTTTTGTCTTTTTTTTTTTTTTTTTTAAGTTTAGGCTCCACCCGAACTTCTGATTCATTTAAATACTTTGTGGTATGTGGTTTGTTGTCACCGATTTCAGACTTTAGGGTCTTTAGAATAAGCAGGGTGTTGTTGTTGTTGTTTTTTAATTTTCTTGATAGCTACAAAATTCAGTACAGCATTAGTCAGCATTGATAGGATTAAGTTTGGGGTGATGTTAAAGAGTCTGACTTCATAAATCCCGTAGGGGCTGTTCTTCAGATACTTCAAATGCACTCTGTTGCCTCTTTGATTGCTGAAATATTGATCTGTGTGCATGCTCAAGGCAGCACATTGCATGAATAGCTGATGCTAGTAAGAAGGAATGTGTTGCTATTCTCCCTGTATGTGCTGTTTCTTTACTGAAACCCAGTGGACTATTCTGAAAGTAGATGCTCAAAAATATTAATAGCATCACCTACAGACATCGTGCATTTTTAAATCTGTACCCAGTGGTACTCGAGAGGTTATAAATATTATGGTTGATACCGGCTTTCTAAACATTAAACGTGTTGGCTGAATCAAAAGGAGATAATTTATCATCGTGCCGTGCTTCCTTTCTCTTTTAAAGAGAAAGGAAGAGCCTTATGGAAAATGTAATGACTCCTTTAATACATTTATTTTACGAGCAATAGGACTGACTGATTTCATTGAGAATAGTTGGTGAGCTTTTGAGTGTAAGGCAAGAGAATGCCATGCAGTTTGAAGACTGTGGCTCTGATCACATCATTTTGGCTTTTTTGAGCTGGAATGTGGTCACTTTAAGGGCTGTGCCATTTACCTCTCAGTCTGAGTCAGACCAAAGATGACAGGGCAGATTTGGAGATCTAAGAGGTTGTGTTATCTCAGGAGGGTGGTACTGCTTCCATTCAGCAGTCATTTGTTGAGCACCTCTTCTTCACTAGGCACTGGGGATACAAACACGCAGTGGACATTGTTCCTGCGTTCCAGTCTATAGTCTGTGGGGCGCTGGGAAGACAGGTGGCTTTAGTACACTTCAGCAAGCATTATGGTGGAAGAGGATACAGGGTGCTTAGAGGGGAAGGAGGAGGTCACCTAATCTAGCCTGACGGAGGGAGGCAGGAGAGTGATGGAAGGGCTAGTCTAGGAAGGCTTCCTGGGGAGCAGGGTGCTGAGGTGAGTCTTACAGGATGGATTGGTGTGAGCAAGGTGAAGGAGGGATGGAAGGGCGGGCATTCCAGCCGGTGTCTGAATCCTCTTGAGCAGTTCTTAGTCATCCTACCTCACCAGCAGCATCAGATCCAAAAAATGTCCTGTCTGACCCACTGACTTCAAATCCTGTTATTATTTGACTGTTAAAGAAAAGATTCATTTCTGTGTCTTAATGAGTAGCTGGTTCTGTGAAATATAAGTTCTAAGGGGAAAAAAAAAATTGGGGTGTTTCTGCCCCTGCAGTGCCTTACCCATTTGGCCTGACCTCCTCCATCGTAACTTGAGCAGGATTGGCTAGGGTGCTTGCTAGAAACCCCAGCAGCATGGGCTGGTGGGAAAGCAGGTCCCTGAGGAAAATCCCCAGCCTGTCTAGCTGGCATTCAGAGGGGATCGTAAAATCAGTGAGAGTTGGACAGTAAGCAACATCCAAAGTAGTCATCAGCCCTGAAGGTTGTTCCTTGGCGAAAAATAATTGTAGGCAATGGCTTGTATCCAGCCCGCATCACTTACTAGCTTTGTTTTCTCTAAAATAAGGACTAATAATAGTACCTCACTATACCTCACTGCAGCAGGGTAGGGAGTGGGGTGAGGGTTAAAGTAATTAATTCATGAAAAACACTCGGAAGTTTCTGTTAGCTGCTAGGGGGCAGAGTCCCAGTTCCCTTAGGAGACCCAAACATGTCAAGACCTCTGCCATTAGTGAAGTACTTAGCGCAGAACTCCCAATTCGCCGGGAGATACTGGGTTACCCCACAAGCCAATTTATCCATTTAGCACTCATTCAACATATACTTCATGCGCGTCTCCTATATGCCAGGCACTGAGGAAGAATTAGAACAATTGGTCCATACAAAGGTCCTAACGTAGGAGTGGGCCTGGCACGTTCCAGAAATGGCAAAGAGGTCCATATGGAATGAATGAGGGGAAGAAAAGGAAGAGGTGAGATCAGAAGGTAACAAGGGGCAGATCTTGCAGCACCTTCTAGGCCATAGGCCATTGTGGGGACTTTGGCTTTTACTTTGAGGTCACTAGGGGATGAGATTCGAGAGAGGAATTCTAACAACTACTGCCGATTATTGAGCTTATAGGATATAGCAGGCACTGTAGAGTGCTTGACCTGTGTTATCTGACTTAATCGGATAAAAAAGCAGATTAGAACAATGATATAAAGCAAATGACACTGTCCCCAGGCAGGAAGCAAGAGGGCCTGGAGAGCTTGCCTGCGTATCTGTAATTTAGTGAATATAGGAAATGTGTTTGCCACCAGATTGGTTGTAGCAAGACTAATTTTAGACTCCACTCGTTCACACCACAAGACCACTCTGAGGAACTGGGTACGATGATCTCGATGCCTGTGCTTCTGAAGGCCTCTGGAAATCAGGGGTAAAGACTCTGGGTGGATGGGGCTCAGCACCCAAATGTTTCTTCCCCGGGCAGGTGGACAGAGTGTCAAAGCTCAGGCTTCCAACATCTTCTGTTTTTCCAACGGACACATTACATGTGCACGCTCCTTCCACATTCAAAGACCCCAGGGTTGCTGGGTACTTTTTAAGGGCACAGAATCGAAGCCCAAAATACCGAAGGTTCA
Source organism: Mirounga angustirostris (assembly GCF_029215605.1). Classification (NCBI taxonomy): domain Eukaryota; kingdom Metazoa; phylum Chordata; class Mammalia; order Carnivora; family Phocidae; genus Mirounga; species Mirounga angustirostris. The sequence goes on along the minus strand of NW_026991712.1, from coordinate 15,501,615 downwards.
ATTTCCTGTTCCTGACCACACCAAACCAGAAAATGAGGCAGCTTTCAGCACAGCTGTCTCCGCCCATGAACCTGCAGTTTGGCTTTGACTCAGGGGCCTGTGGGAACTGTCATACTCCTTACTCTGCAAGATGTTATTCTCAAACCCCAAAGTCAGGTTGCTAATTTGTTTTGCAGGATCAAATAAGGACCCACCTGGTAATCTTAATTCCTACTCAACTCATTTGAAAGGTGTGCTGACTGTTGAGGGAGCTGAGCTGTAAGATGAGGAAGAGAGGGTATTCGTTGTTTCAACACGGGTATAAATGAGCTGCCTATTGCATGCAGCGTATAAAGCCACAGGCTAAGAATGTGAAGTCGGGTGGTCTCTGCCCCCCCAGTTGTTTGGGGTACAGTAGTTTCACAAATATTTATGGTGTACTCTAAGTGCTCTGTTAGCCAGATATCCTAGTTACTAGACATGGTTCCAACTGTACGTACTCCGCAAAAATGGAGCGCGAGAAAAAGACTACAGTTGAACAGTGTGGGTGTTGCACGCCAGCTAGTTCTTCATCCCGTGTCAGCTAAAGAAACAGCCTTCATTCCAACACTGAAAGAAATACTGGCTGTGTTGAGCTTCTCTGAGAGTTTGTCTTTGATCTATACGGGATTTTCATTTTATGCTTTGACTTTAGAGTATGTTCTTGAAATAAGATGTGAACCCATTGTACTGACAGACGGGCAGGCTAGAGTCACACCAGCTTGCGGATTTCAGTCTCTGACTGATTTAGACGCAGGTGGATTTTTGGACTACTCACTAGCCTCATTTTTTAAATCTCTAAGACAAGGATAATTATATTTATTTCATTGGCATTGCTGCAGTGATTAAGTGGGGGAAAAAAAAGTCAAGATCCCGACGAGTTATTTATCATAATAAGTGATAGGCCCCACCCTATTCCTAACCAGGGCAGCCATGGACTTTACCTGTGGGAGTCATGGAAGGTGTTTGGGCCGAGGGGTGACATGATTGATGGAGGGTTTAATGGAGACTTTGGTGTCACTGTGATGTATGGGCTGAAGTGTAGGGAGGCCGGAAACCCAGAAAGGAACTAGCCAGTGGTGACAGTGGTGTAGATGAAGACAAGGACGGCAATGAAGGACACCATAGCTATGGAGAGGAGGAGCCCACCGGAGGAGTGTGACCAGTAGAATGGGCAGAATTTAGAGACTCTTCGAATTAAGAAGCAGTAGGACTATCATCAGAAGTAAGGGAAGGCTTCGAGTTGTCCAGTGGAGGAGGTTGGGTAGATGGAGGTAATGAATTCACTCACTGGAAGAGGGAAAATCAGAAGAGGCCCTTTTTTACTACAGGCTGACACTGCATACCTGGCCCAGAGCTCCAGAATTTAATACATTATTGGATGTAGTCAACAGCACAACTCTCTGGGGTAATATCGGGGCCATTTTACTGTTGTGGAAACCTGAACGCAGAGAAGCCCAGTGTCATAGGATGGGCCAGTCATTGTCTCTCTAGGATCTGAGCATGGATTTGTCTGACACCTCTGAAGCCTCACCTTATTTATTTATTTATTTACTTATTTATTTATATTTTTAGATTTTACTTATTTATTTGAGAGAGAGAGACAGAGATAGTGAGAGAGAGCACAAGTGGGGAGGAGAGGGAGAAGCAGGCTCCCCACATAGCAAGGAGCCTGATGCAGGACTTGATCCCAGGACCCCGGGATCATGACCTGAGCCGAAGGCAGATGCTTAACTGACTGAGCCACCCAGGCGCCCTGAAGCCTCACTTTAAACTACAGCAGGAAACAAGCCCTCAGTCTGGAAAAGGGGTAATGGAGTAGGGTCAGGAGGCTGAAGATAAAGCTGAGTCCTGGAAATGTTCACCTTGCGTTGCTTATGTAAGGCAGTTGGAGATATCTTGAAGGCAGTTGGAAAATCAGACATGTAGCTCAGGGGAGGGGTTGGGGGGAGATACGAGAATGTGGGTGGTGGTGTCCTATGGTTGATGTTGGGGAGCAAATGAGATCACCCCGCAAGGCACGTAGAGCTAAAGAGAACCAGACCCTGAGTAAAGGAAGGTTCAAGAGTGAACGCTCTAAGTGCCTGGTTTAGGAGTTTGGCAGCACTCAGCTAGCTATATGCAATGTCATTTTTCCTGACCCAAGCATTGCATTGTGCTTGGTATATAAATTTGCACAGCATTTATTTTTCATCAGCTGGGTATTGATTGCCCAGGATGTGTCAGTCACTGTTAGCTTGTAGTCTACTGGTGAGCCCTAATTTTGAAAAGTGATCAAACCATAGTAATAAGCCATTATCAGCTACCGCTTAGGCTTTAGTGTTGTGATAGGGTGCTCTTTTTAGGGTTCTATATAAGACTAGCTCCAAAGCCAGACTGGAGAGTCAAGAGCCAGAGAAATTAGGATCACAGGTCATAATATGGAGTAAGTTTCTATTTTAAAATAACAATTGCTGGGCCCCCAAACCACCGTAGATGGTATCTGTAGAGAAATGCTCGAGAATGATTGCGAGACAAATAGAGATCATACATACTGAAATTAATTTGGCTACAGTTTATGCAGGAAGCTGGGGTTTCCAAGCGTGGAAGGCAAAAATGAAATACACTGCAGATTACTTCTGCGCGCCCCTGTGGAGGCTGAGGCACCATCTCCAAGTCAGTCCCACACAGTTTTTTCTCAAGTGTTGCAACTATTTTTCAGTTGAGCACCAGATGAAGTAGTTGGCTTGCCTTGAGGAACCAGATTATAGGAAAAGAAAAACCCTTATCTTTTAATCACAGACTTGAGCTCCACCCAGTAAGAGTGCGCCCTGCACATGAGAGGCTTAGAGGGAGCTGGGAAACAGCTCTTCCTTCCCCGCCACTCCCCTTCTGGGGCCCCACTGCACGTTTAAATTCTGTCTCCGTGTCTCTTTCTCTCCCTCTCTCTCTGTTCCCCACAATGAGTATGCTTGAATTTATATGGATAATGATAGGATGCAGCTCCACTATACCAAATACTTGAGCCAAAAGTACATGCTGAAATCTTTTTTTTTTTTTTTTTTACAGATTTTATTTACTTATTTGAGAAAGAGAGAGAGAGCACAAGCAGGGGAAGCAGCAGGCAGAGGGAAAGGGAGAAGCAGACTCCCCACTGTGCAGGGAGCCTGATGTGGGTGGGACTCAATCCCAGGCCCCTGGAATCATGACCTGAACTAAAGGCAGATGCTTAACCGACTGAGCCGCCCAGGTGCCCCATGCTGAAATTTCTTCAATTTCTTTTTCCCCCTGAATGCATAATTGCTCCAAGACCTGCATAAAATGTCAAAGTTAGCAAATTTCTTTTCCACTAACCATCAGCACAGAAAATTTCCAAGCCTTCGTATTGTACAGCAAGTAGCCCAGTCTCAGTTTATGGCCTTTACCTTGATAGCCAGTCTTCTTCTGAGAGGTTGTCTAGCTTCATGGTTAAGAGCATAGCCCTCGAGCCAGACTGTCGACGTTTGAGTTCATATTCCACCAATCACGGTGTGACCTTGTACAAAATACTGGACCTCTCTGTGCTTCAGTTTCCGCAGAGGTAATAATAGTACCTGCATCCTTGGGGTTTGTGAGGAATAAACAAGTTAATACATGTAAACACTTAGAATTGAACCTTACATATATATAGTAAGCAATCTGTAAAGGTTTGGTATTAGTGCTAGGACTTGATTATGCCAGTGGATGAAATGACACGATGGCAAGATGGTGGCCAGGCCAGTGAGGATAGAGTTCCCCAACCCACTGTAAATCAGTCCCAGGTCAGCTCTCCTTTCATTTGGTGTGGAGGGAAGAGTCCAGCATCTGTCTCCTCTTCCTCTTTTAATACTGAGGATCACCGATCTGTGGTAGAACTGAGTAAGTTCTCAGTACTCAAGCCCCATAGCCAGAGGCAAGGAAATTTCTATTCTTTAAAATAGAAACCCCCTTCCTTCCCAACACATGTGCCACAGCCATGTATAGAAATCTTCCAGGAGCAGTATGGGAAGAGAGCTGAAAGTGTGCTGTGTGGCATGATGCCTTGTGTATGATAAGGAAGATAGGCAGCCAGCCAGCCAGCCTGTTGTCTCCGTTCAGTGATCTTTTGTCAGATTGGAAGGGGATATGATTGTTTTCTCTGTAGCTCAACTTCTCCATCAGTCCCGTTGAGCTGCCAGTTGGAAGATCTTGGTCGACACATCTCTCGGGCTCACTTGTCTCTAGCAGCAATGAAGAACAACCCCTGGATTTTTAAATAGGTGACGTGAGCTCCAGCCCAGAATCAGTTGGTCAGACCTCATGTCCTTATGCCACCATACATCTCCCTCACGAAGCACCTTCCCTAACTTGCCCTGGCGATTTCCCGATACCAACCTCCTTCCAGCAGGAAGCTGCAAAGGTGTAGACTGCAAATTGTTAGTGGGATAAACTCATCAGCGCCTTCAACTTCTTTCTAGAACCCCACACGGTAGAATTATAACGGGCTTTTTGACCAAGCAACAGTATCCTTTACTCCCTGGAGGATGTGTCAGATCTTGTTGCTTTTTAACTGCTTAAGGGTTAAAAACTGTTACACTGATCACAGAGGTCAGACCCCAGAGTCTGTGAACTAGAGCCAGCCCACAGATGTGTTTGGTTTGGCCCATGTAGTTGTATATACATATATCAGTTAGTTGCAACATACAAAAATTGGGAGATTTCACATAATGATCTGCGTTTCCAACTTCTGGTTATAAAAACACGAGATCTGACAACGCTGGTTCTTCCCTCCTCCTCTTGTGGAAGGGGGTGCCCTTCACCCCTCCACTTTGCTGGAGCCCCACCTGGCCCACTTCCTCTCCTTGTGCTCATTTCCTAGCCCCAGAGGCATTGGAGTTTTTAAATCTCTTCAAGCCTGGTGCTATTTTCTTTATAAGAGAATCCCAAAGGAAAAGTGAAAATTCTTCTCCTTAGACTCCATGACCTAAATTGAACAAGATGCTCAATACTGAGTCCCAGGCCTTTGCTCTCTGAGGTAAGAGGAAAAATCCCAAATAAAGCGTTCTGTGTGTCATTTATTTAAGAAGTCACACGGTTGAATATTATCCTCACCTGATGTTTTTCCTGAGTCAGAGAACGGTCTTTTTCCTTTGACCTTTTTCATGGTGGCATTTTATGCTCTTCTGGTTGCTGCCAGTAATAGAGGCTAAACAACCCAAAGACGAACCCTCTGGCCTTGTCCTTCGTCATCTCCTTTTGGCTGCTGAGAGATTTGAGGTTATGGGCTGTATCTGGGGAAGGGAGCATGAAAATCTAGAGGGGAAATAGATTTCATAGAGCTGAAAACTGAGTCATGGGGCCAGACGATCCAAAGGTACCATGTGCAGAAGTAGTTGTAAATTACTTGTACTGGGAAGCCACTGGCCTCCCACTTTCAGATGTGCATGACCAGCTTCTTCCCCCAGCTTCTGTAGGCCCCCGAGCCAGGCCAGCACACTTCACTTGGTGACATCTGCAGGGCTCTAAGTCTCCCTCCTTTGTGCCATGTCTTTATTCTGAAGATGGAAAGAGGAGGTCATTCCTCTTATCAGCTGCCAGCCACCTGAGGGCAATCTGAGTGTGATAACTTGAGGTCAGCGCACGGCAGTCCAGGAAAGAATTGTGTCATGAAAATACAAAGGGTAGTTAGTACCATGTTTATGGAAATTCGGTAAACACTTTGGGGGCTTTGGATAGAAAGTCATCTATGGATATTACTCATTCATTCCGTGGTCATGGTTGTCTCAGTTTACCTTGGAAATGTTTGGTTCATTTGTTCAAATTCCCATGCCTCTGGTTTCACATAAGGTCATGGACTCCTCGATCAAAGAGTTTTTTTTAGTAGCTTTGGTGGGTCTGAAATTTCAGAGTATTGAGCAAGGCCTGCGCTGAGCTAGACATAATCTACTGAGACTGGACTGTCAGAACAAGGAGCAGCCGGCTGTGGTGACCAGGTTCTGAAGAAGGAAGTGTAGCTCTGTGGAGAGGACCTCAGAAAGATAATAAAACACGTTAGGTTGGAAGCTGGTTTCTTTTGCCTTTTTCCTGTGATGGGGGGACATCGGCCTATTTAAGCAAGGCGCTAAAGCAGAATGAGGTGTGGTTGAACAGAAACATTAGATGCTATCTTTCTTTTGGGAAACTCTAATCAGAAAATACTTGAAACTTTTGGCTAGGGTCCCAAAGGATCCTTGGGGGAAACTAGCTCCAAAATGGCAAAGGAGAGAAGATACATCATCGGTTAATAACTCAGATGAGCTGGACGGGAGCGAGTTTCCTTCCTGGCCTGCCAGCTGTGAGATTTGGGGCACATTATTTAACCTTCTTGCCCCTCGATGTTTTTATCCCTAAAAATGGGAATTGGAACATGATAGAATTGTCAGGGGATGAAGGCAGATAATGGGTGGAGAATTCCTGGAGCAGTACCTAGCATATGCTAGCAAGTGCTATCACGTTAAATGGAAATGCGGAATCACTTGTTTGGATATTCAGTATGGTTTTCAAAATAACAACCCATATCACAGGTAGTGTTATTTCTAAGGTTTCCATAATTCCATTTAAATCCCCAGGCATTTAAACCCATTTCCGCAGTCTTCTGTATACCTACCAGTATATCTCATTCCCTCTCCAGGGATTTTTACTCTCTCAGCCAGTCCTAGTCTAATGAATAAATGCTTAAGTCCCCATCTGAATGAAGGTTGAGGCTGATTCTGGGATGAGTCACTGAGATCTGTTTCAGCCTTCTGGAGCTTTTGTTGTTGTTTTGTACTCATTTACTGAAGATGGTGAATTTTGCATCATACCTACTGCCGAATTACAATGTAACAATTAACGAGATATGTTTATGAAATGCCTTGTGTTTGTAATCACTTACAATAAAGCATTAATAAAGACTGCAGTTTATTGATGAATTTATATAAACTACAAGGGGGAAATCCCAGTGCTTGTGGATGGTGATCTCATTTTTAATATGTTACATAATTACTACAATTGAAACCTAATTGACTTTACCAGATAAGTTGGGGTTCAGAGTTACATGCTGGTAGTTACTACCTTCAAACTGTCTTCTTTTTGTAGCTGGGGGGAGGGGGATCTGGGGATCCTACTGCAGCTTTTGTCTTTGCCCACCTGCGGAGAACTTTGATCCTTGTACCCATAGCTAGAAGCAGAAGCAAATCATTTCTTTCCTCTACCAAATAATAGAAGCCACAAAGAAAAGCACTCTCTTCAGTTCTGGATGGAATTAGACACCAAATAAGAATTCCCTTTAGCTAAGTTCTTTGCTTCATTTAAAACGTAGAATCTTTGTAGAAGTCGGGGTTGCAGGGGGAAGTTCACAGATTGTTTGATGTTTCCTTTTTCCCATAAAATCTCCAAAGAAGGGAATCTTACTGCACCTTGGAATTGTCAGAAACATGGACAGTAGAAAGAGTTCATTTGCTCTAACATAGTTTATGATGTCACTAGAAATTCTTGATAAAATTGTCAGCATGAGTATGCCATTCAATTAATAAACCATGCTCTATTCATGGTATGTTGTGCAATGTGTCAGCATTTCCCCTTTCTTTCCTGTAAATTGTAACTTTTCTGATGATTAGCATTTAAAGTCTTTTCCTGATTAAGGAATTGTCAGCTGAAATCATCAGGGATTTCCCCAGAGCTATTTTGAAAGAAATCTGAAGAGTTTAATGTGTTGCTTGGAAATTAAGAAATTTGGAATAGTTCATGTGAATTTAAATGGTGAAATAGAATGAAGAGATGATTGTTTTCTTTGGGGAAAAAAAGATGATAGTCACAGGGTATAGTAAAAACGTTAGAAATAAAGTCTAAAACATTTAATAAACGTCAGTGTCTCTGTTCTGTGCTTTTCAAAAGATATATCTGTTATATTTTTGGAGCTAAACTGAAATAGAAACAGTAAAATAAAATTTCAGATCCTTGGAAGGTTTTTTTTTTTTTTTTTAATTTGATTTCTTGATTTACTCCGTGAACAGAAATCTTTGTTTTGTTTTGTTTTGTTTTAAAGCATTGTTAGGAAACCTTCTGAAGTACCAATCCATGTTGCGTTCATTGTGCCACCAGAACAAGGTTGGTGGACCAGGGTAGTAGAAAGTATACTGGACAGGGCAAAAGGCAAGAGAGATCCATTGTAGGTGTACGAGTTATGTAATGAGCTTTCTGCCCAGCGGCAGGATGGGGTAGGGCAAGTAGGAGATGGCTGTTTGGTGTGATAGAGTGGGGGGTACTGTTTGAGAAGAGTGGTCAAGGGAGGCCTCTCTGAAGAAGTGACCCTTTGAGCTGAACCAGAAGAAACCAGCAGGGAAGGGCTCAAATACACAGTAAAGAAGACCACATGTGCAAAGACCTTGGGGCTGGAATGAATTGCTGTTCAGGAAACTTGAGCAGGCAGATGTAGCTGGAGCATAAAGCAAGAGTGGTGGGATAGGACCTGAAAGGTAGGAAGGGTCAGCTCTGATAAAAGCCCATTACAGGGAGACAAAAATTAGCATTTGGGTGCATTTTATGAAAGCTTACTACTGTGTTTCAGAATTCTCCCAACTCTAAAAATGGCAGGTGAAAAGCACTTTGAAGAAATAGGGCCTGTATGTCAAGGTTGAGCCAGCTGCAAGCTCCGGATTTGTATTCAGTGACATAGGCTGTACTTGATGTTAAAAAGCAGGACCTCACAATTTGCCAGCTAACACTTTTCTTGTTGTCATCTTGCACATAAACTAAGGAGACTGAGACAAATCCTCAAAATTGGTCATCTTGTGACTGTTGGCCTTCCTCCATCCTCAGCCCCAGCATAGTAGTCTCCTAATGACCCGTATTCCTTCTTGGACAATGTGACCCTGGTAGCAAGTCTGGTGACAAAGGAGGAAAAAAAAACCCCACAACTTTCCTGTCCTTCTCTCAACAGGTAAGAGAAATTGATTTTGCAGGACAAAATGAAAAATCTAAGGAAGCCCAAATGATAGACCTGAGATCTGGTCTACCAGCTATTACACCGAAATAGTGGCAGAAAGCTGCTCATGCTTTCTTACTGTCATCTTGCAACCACGAAGGCCTCCTGGGCAGCCCTGTGTGACCAACTTCAAGCTACACGGCATTTCCAGGATAGTCATTTAGAATCATGGGAAGTGAAAAAGACAGGCCCTATTAGGGTATTCAAAGGCATGAGGTATTCGAGGACTGGTAATCAAATAGGGGAGCAAACACACCGAGATTTGAATTGCATGTATGTAGAAGATGATTTGTTCATCATAATTTAGCAACATAATTTAGCAACTAGAAGCAAAGTTTTAATGTCTAAGTGGATATTGAAACAGCAGGCTAATTCCTCCCTGCCACTAAAAAGCTTATAGAGATCTCCTAAGTCAGTAATATGCTTTTTTAGGTTTGTAGTTTCTTTTCAAGAAGCCTTGCATTTTTCAACACTCAACCCCTCCCTGACGATAACCAGACCCAGGTGTTGGTTGTCTGCCGGTTATCTTTTTCACATCTCCAGAAGTCTGGCAGTAGCTTTCTTCCTTAATAGTAAGTGGTGTGTAGAGAGAGACCTACAGACTTCCATTCAGGCTATCGAGTTCATTCATTGTGCACCATGCCTGAACAGTGCCCACTGCTAGTGATTCTGCAATTAAATAAGATGCTAGGTGGGGTCTAGTGCGGAAATGGGCAGAGCGTGAGATGTACTATAATAGCAGAAGTGTAAACAGAGTGTGCGAGGGCAGAGAGAGAGCAACTGACTCAAGAGAGGAATCGAGGAGGGGCTCAAAGGAGTAACTAAGCTCGCATTGAACGGTTTAAAGGAAGAAGATATAATTAGGCACAGAGAATCACATGAGCCATGACAGACACAGAAGAATGGCCATGCATAGCTTTTCTAATGTGACTTTTGTCATGTGACCAGACCTTTCTTCTTTCTCCTTTTTGTGTGGTGTGCGTGTGCACACGGGCATGGGCACGTGCATGTGTGTGCTGGGAACAGGTGGGAGGAGAGTTACAGAGATGGGTAGGGACAAGTGGAATAAAGTAGGGAGTGGGAAGCTCCACGTATTGCAACAGTAATACATGAGTTTTAGAGTCAGAAATACCTGGACAGCTCTCAGGCAATTCCATTCCCTCAGCGCTCATGTCCACATGGACACCATGGGAAGGCTTCTGTCTGGGTTGCTCTGAGGATGAAATGAGGTATGCTGTAGCAGTCAGGGGCTGGCCTTGTAGTCAGCTAGACCTGTGTTCAAATTGCTCTGCCTTCTTGTGATACCTACGTTAATTTTGCATGTCCCTGAATCTCTGTTTTCTCACTTATAAAATGGGAATGATACTGTCTTGCTCATGGGCTGTGAGCATTCAATTAGCTCATTCATGAAAGTGCTTATTAGGACAGTGCTGCGTACATGCTAAGCAATAAATGTTAGCTCTTCTCCTCCTCTTTCATCGTCACTGAAGGTTAACTCCTCCCCCTAAAGAAAAATGACACTTCGTGATTTTAAGTCCCTCAGTAATTTCTTCACGAATTGTGAAGAGACTCCGAGAGAGAACAACCTTTTTTTCACAGTCATGTTTTCCAAGGAGGGATCTTCCATTCAGGCCTCACTGCAACCATTTTCCTTTGCTGGGGAGTAGCCTCATCTTGTCAAATGCCAGGTGATGACAAATGCCATCCCCAGGCAAGCACATGAATAGCATACTCTCCTCTTGAATTCTGTCTCCTAATTTGAGGTAGTTTGTACACAATTTCCGTACCTTCGAGAGCACATGCTTAGGCTCTCAGTTCAACTGTATATATGTCTAAGCTCAGTATTGTGGGGAGCAAACAGCCTAAGGCTCTGCTCTCAAGTGACTAACTCCCTTGTTGGGAAAATAAAACTTAGGCAACAATATGAAGAAAGTATATGACAAGGTACAAAGTCTGTTCTAAGTATGTTTATGGTACTAGCTGTCAGTACATTGGTCATCCAAGGGAGGGAGAATTTGCTGGAGTTTTCAAGGGAGGCTCTAGGCTTTAGGAGCCAGCTTATAACCAACCAACATGTCTTAGAATAACCCTTGCTTTTGGTTTCATATCATCCCTCCACCTTCCCAGCAAACCCTAAAGATGAGTCCATTCTGGGAAAAATAAGATCTTGATTTGAAGCCAGTGGTTCCCCCAAAAGATTCCTCTTCTATATCTCTGCTTTCCTTCACGCTTTGAGATTCTTCCATACCAAACTGCTTTCACAAGTAATAATTTATATCTTCCATGTTTTATTAATCAAAGAAAGTTGCCCATCAGAGATCTTGATCAGCATAAGTTACATGAACTCAGTGTAGCAACACTGTTACCTGACTTCAGTTTATATGGAAAAGAAAGAAACTACATTGTCTCACTTTACTAATTATGAATTTAGGATACTAAATTTAGGAAACTCTTATTACTATCATGTACATATGTACTCCAGAAAATATACAAAATCCAAAAGTCACAGAAGTAAAGGTTGATAACTTAGACTACGTACAAAATTTAAAAATTATTCTTGGCAAAAAACAAAACAAAAACACCCTGAGGAAAGTCAAAAAACAAAACTATCAGCTGAACAAGGTGGGGGGAATTGTAATTCATATGATAGAGAGTTAATCTCCCACACAAATTCTTACAAATCAATAGGAAAATGAAAAAGCAGTTTTCTAAAAATTCAAAGATCATGAATAGGCAGTTCCAGAAAAAGCAGTGCCCATCACCAATAAGCATGTAGCAAGATGTTTAATCAAAACATCTTACAAATGAAAATAAAATAACTTTTTAAACTATCAAAGTGGTAAAGATGTACCCATTTGATGATACTTAGTGTTACAGAATATATGGAGAAGTAGGCATTCTCAAAAACTGTTAGTAGGAGTACTGAACGGTAAAATATTTTTGGAGGGCAATTTGGCAAAATCGTTTGTGCTTAAAATGCACCTATCCTTCAGTCTAACAACGACACCTTAAATAATTTATTCAACAGATAGATCCACATATTGACCAGAAGTATATATGCAGTGATGTTTACTGCAGCATTTTTTTTTTATCAGCCAAAACTAGAAGCAAGACTTCAGCTTCTGAGTCAAGATGAAGTAAAAGGGACCACATTTAACTTCCACGTGAAACCTTAAAAAAAAAAAAAGGACAAAATGTATGAAACAGTAGTACTCGAGACATTGGACATCGTGCATCAGAAGGCAATGATCTTTGAAGACAGGAAACAAAATGAGCCCCATGATTACTCTAGCTTACTGCCCCAGGCCACAATATATGGTCTCCCTGATTGGAAGAGATGTAGCTAGGAGTCCAGGAAGCCAAGATGGCTAGATTAAAATGGAGAGCTGCACAAAGACAGAAATCTGGAGAGCTGAGGAAATCTCCCTGGGGTATTGAGTTGAGTACAGATGAGGGCATTCATGTAAGGAAATGACCCAAGGACAGGGAAAGAACATTCTAAAGGATTGAGAGAACAGTGCCTGAAACTCACAGAGGGATGGAAATGGTGTCCTGAACAGCCAGAAAGGAAAAAATTTCATAATTAAGGGGTATTAGTTACTAAGTCTTGCCTCAATAGTGGAGAAAAATTAATCAGAGATTAAACACATCTCTGGTCACCCTGAACAAATCTTGAAAGCAAGACCCAAAGGATCAAACTGTTTCCAATTAACTGCATCCCAGAGCAAAACTCAACAATGTTTACAAGAAGACAAAAATAAACATCACCCCACAATGCTTGGTCTCCAATCAAAAACTACCAGGCAAGCATAGTAGCAGGAAAATGCAACCTGTAATTGGGGGGGGGGGGGGGGCCGGGAATCAATCCATCGACACTGAACCCATAATGAGGGAAAAAAATCAATCCATTGAAACTGAACTGAACAGATCTAAAAATAAGTAAGCAAGGTCATTAAAACAGTTGTTACGACTATATTCCATATGTTTAGAAAGCTAGAGGAAAGACTGTCCCTGTTAAGTAGAGACATGGAAGATACATATGTATATGGAGATATATATATATTTAAAGACCTAAATTAAAAAGATGAAGCCTGCAATGACTGAGATTGAAAAGAAAAAAAAAAAGAAAAGAAAAGAAAAACACATTGGATGGGATTAGCAACAGCATAGACATTGCAGAAGAAAAGACTAATGAACTGGGTGACATTGCAATAAAAAACTATCCACAATGAAATACAAAGAAAAAAAAAGATTAAAAAAAGTGAACAGGGCACTAATGACATGGGACAACTTTAAGGGGTCAAATATATATAGTGAATATATGTCACTGAAGTTCCCAAAGAAGAGGAGAGAGAGGGGAAGACTGAAATAATATTTAAAGAAGTAATGGCAGAAAATATCCCAAATTTGATGAAACCTATGAACCCATTGATCCAAATTCAACAAACCCAAGCACAAGAAACAGGAAGAAAACAACACGAGAGTGTATTATAATCAAATTGCTTAAAACAAGTGATAAAGAGAAAAATCTTAAAAGCAACCAGAAGGGCAAAAGACATGTTACAGACAAAGTAAAAAAAAATGTAAAGATGACAGGTATTTTTCATAAAAAATAATGCAAACTAAAACAAAAATAATATAAACTAGAAAACAGCAGAGTAAAATCTTTAAAGTACTGAAAGGGGGGAAAAAACTATCAATCTAGGATTGTATACCCAGAAAATATATTATATGGGTTTTTTTTTTTTTAAGATGAGATAAAGAGTTTTTCAGACCTACAAAATGTGAAAGAACTCATCACTTATAAACCTGCATTCCAAGAAACGTTAAAGGAAATTCTTCAAGGAGAAAGAAAATGTATAGCTGGATCTACACAAAAAAATAAAGAGCACTATAAATGATAACTAATATAGGTACGTAAGAGGATTTTTTCTGATTATATTACCTCTTTAGATGATCATTGACTTTTTAAAGCAGAAATAATAACAAATTTTATATCACATGTAGAAGAAAAATATATGACATAGCAGAGGCCAGGAGGGGAGAAATGGAAGTATACTATTTTAAATCTCTTATACATGAAGTAGTATATTATCACTTGAATGTAAACTGTGAGACATTAGATGTGTATTGTAATCTAAAGCAATCACCAAATACCACAACAAAGGATTATAGTTAATAAGTCCACAAAGAAGAGAAAATGAAATCATAACAAATACTCAGTTAATCCAAAAGTTACCAGGCCAAAAGGAAAGGAAAAAAAAGGAATAAAGAACAGATGGGACAAAAAAAAACATAACGAGATGGTAGGTTTGAACCCAACCATATGATACGCATTAAATGTAAGTGGTCTAAACATAGCAATTAAAAGATAGAGATTATCAGACTGGATATAAAAACAAGGTCTAACTATTTGCTACCTATAAGAAACCCACTTTAAATGTAAAGACACAAAGAGACTAAAAGTAAAAGAATGGAAGCACATGCTGACACTAATATAAAAAAAAGCTGAAATGACAATATTAATCAATTTCAGAGCAAATAATATTACCAGCAATAAAGAGGGTAATTTTACAATAATAAAGGGATCAACTCATCCAGAGGATGTACATTGATGTACCTAATAATAAAGTTTCAAAAATCATGAAACAAAAACTAATATAACTGCAAGGAAAAAACAGATCCCTAATTGTAGACAGAGATTTCAACAATTGATAGGCAAGTATTCAGAAAATCAGGATATAGAAAACTTGAATAAAACCATCTCCACTCGGGGCGCCTGGGTGGCTCAGTCATTAAGCATCTGCCTTCGGCTCAGGTCGTGATCCCAGGGTCCTGGGATGGAGCCCCACATCGGGCTCCCTGCTCCGCGGGAAGCCTGCTTCTCCCCCTCTCACTTCCCCTGCTTGTGTTCCCTCTCTCACTGTGTCTCTCTCTGTCAAATAAATAAATAAAAATCTTAAAAAAAAAAAAAAACCATCTCCACTCTTCACCTAATTGACATTTATAGAACTTCCTACCTAATGACAGCAGAATGCTCATTCTTTTCAAATGCATTTGCAAGATTTACTTACAGAGATGAATTTCTGGGCAATAAAGCATTTCTCAGTAAATTTAAAGGATTCAAATAATAGTATGTTCTGACCACAGAGTTCTTTTTTTTTTTTTTAAGATTTTATCCATTTATTTGACAGAGAGAGAGATAGCAAGAGAGAATGAGCAGGGGGGAGGGGCAGAGGGAGAAGCAGACTCCCCGCTGAGCAGGGAGCCCAACTCGGGACTTGATCCCAAGACCCTGGGATCATGACCTGAGCTGAAGGCGGACACTTAACCAGCTGAGCCACCCAGGTGCCCCATGACCACAGACTTCTGATTTCAATTAGAAGTTAATAACAGAAAGATACCTGAAATTTTTCTAAATATTTGGAAACTAAACACTTCTAAATAACCTGTGGTCAAAGAGAAATCAAAGGGGAAATTTAAAAGTATTTTGAAAACTAAATGAAAATGAACATACAACATATCAAAATGTACGAAGTGCAGCTAAAGCGATGCTTAAAGAGAAATTCATAGCATTAAATACCGGCCCACATTAGAAAAGGAGGAAGTCTCGAATCAGTCACCTCAGCTTCCAGCCTAAGAACTAGAAAAGGAGAGTAAATGAAATCCAGAGTAAGCCGATGAAAGGAGAATTAAAGATTAGATCAGAAATTAGTCAAATAGAAATCAGTATAAAAAGTTAGAAAAAGCCAAAAGCTTTTCAAAGGGCTGCTTGAGAAGATCAACAAATCAAACAAAAAGAAAGATTACACTAATTACCAGTATGAATGAAGTTACATCCGTATAGGTTAAAAGGATCACCAATTAACATTATGAACAACTTTATGCCAATAAAGCCAACAACATAGATGAGGTGGACAAATTCCTTGAAAGGCTCAAACTACCAAAGACCACTTAAGAAGAAATCAATAACCAAAATCGTGCTTTATCTATTAAAGAAACTGAACTGTAGTTAAAAACACTTACACAAAAAAAACCTCCAGGTTCAGATGCCTTCAAAATGAATTCAACCAAATATTAAGGAAGAAATAATACCAATTCAACAAAAACTTTTACAGAAAATTAAAGGGGAGAAAATATTACCCAATGTATCCTATGAAGCCAGTATTACCCTGAAATCAAAACCAAAGTTAATACAAGAGAATTTCAGGCCAATATCCCTCACAAGCATAGATGCAAAAATTGCAAACAAATTTTTAGCAAATAGAATCCAAATATGTATGAAAAAGATAATACATCATGAACAAGTAGGGTTTATTTCAGGCATATAAGATTGATTCAGCATTTGAAAATTGATCAGTGTAATTCATCATATGGACAAACCAGAAAAAAAATCATATGATCATCTCTTTAGATGTATAAAAAATATTTGACAAAATGCAATATTGATTCTTTTTTAAAAAATTTTATTGTTTTTTAAATTTTAATTCCAATATATTAACATACAGTGTTATATTAGTTTCAGGTGTATAATATATGATTAAACAATTCCATACATCACCCAGTGTTCATCATGACAAATATACTCCTTAATCCCCATCACCTATTTCCCCCACCCCCCCACCCACCTCCCCTCTAGTAACCATCAGTTTGTTCTCTATAGTTAAGAGTCTGTTTCTTGGTTTGTCTCTTTTTTTTTTTCATTTGTTTTGTTTCTTAAATTCCACCTATGAGTGAAATCGTATGGTAATTGTCTTTCTCTAACTGACTTATTTCACTTAGCATACCCTCTAGATCCATCCATGTTGTTGCAAATGGCAAGGTTTCATTCTTTTTTTATTGCTGAGTAATATTCCATTTTATATATACACCTTATCTTCTTAATCTATTCATCTGTCGATGGACACTTGGGCTGCTTCCATAATTTGGCTATTGTAAATAATGCTACAATAAACATAGGGATGCATATATCCTTTCAAATTAGTGTTTTTGTATTTTCTGGGCAAATAACCAGTAGTGTGATTACTAGATCATGGGATAGTTCTTTTTTTAATTTTTTACTCCATACTGTTTTCCACAGTGGCTGCACCAGTTTGCATTCCCACCAACAGCACCTAAGGGTTCCTTTTTCTCCACATCCTCACCAACACTTGTTGTTCCTTGTGTTTTTTATTTTAGCCATTCTGACAGGTGTGAGGTGATACTCATTGTAGTTTTGATTTGCATTTCCCTGATGATGAATGATGTTAAGTATCTTTTCATAAGTGTCTCGTAGCCATCTGTGTGACTTCTTTGGAGAAATGTCTGTTCATGTCTTCTGCCCATATTTTAATTGGATTATTTCTTTTTTGGTGTTGAGTTGTATACATTCTTTGTATATTTTGGATATTAATCCTTTATCAGATATGTCATTTGCAAATATCTTCTCTCATTCTGTAGGTTGCTTTTTAATTTTGTTGATTGTCTCCTTCGCTTTGCAGAAGCTTTTTATTTTGATGTAGTCCCAATAGTTTATTTTTGCTTTTACTTCCCTTGCCTCAGGAAACATACCTAGAAAAATGTTGTTCCGGCCAATGTCAGAGACCTTACTGCCTGTGCTCTCTTCTAGGATTTTTATGGTTTCAGGTCTCATGTTTAGGTCTCCAGTATTGATTCTTGATAAAAACTCTCAGCAAACTAAGAATAGAAGAGAATTTCTTAAAACTAATAATGGACATTTATGAAAATCTATAGCTAACATCATACTTAATGGTGAAAAACTGAAAGCTTATTCTCAGAAAACAAACAAGGGCATCTACTCTCACCACTTCTATTCAGCATTGCACTGAGGATTCTAACAAGTGCAATAAGGCAAGAAAAATCATTAAAAGGATCTAGATTAGAAAGAAAATAGTAAAACTGTCTTTATTTGTAGATTACCTGATCATCTGTGCAAAAGAATCCGATGGAACTTACAAAAAAATGCTACCAGAACTAATAAATGAGTTTAGCAAATTTGCAGGATACAAAATCAATAAAAATCAATTCGTTTTTCATACCAGCAACAAACCATGAGAAATTGAAAATTTTCAATGCCATTCATAATACCAAAAAATATGAGATACCTACGAATATATCTGACAAAAGATGTACAAGAAGTGCATGAAGTGCAAGATGTGCAAGAAGTTTAAACACTACAAAATATTGCTGAGAGAAATCAAAGAATGGAGAGAGATACCATGGACTACTTGATATACTTAAGATGTTATTTCTCACAGAATTGATCTGTTGATTCCTGTGACACCAGTGAACCTCCCAACAAGTTGTTGTTGTTGTTGTTTTATGTGGATACTAACAAGCTTATTCTGTAATTCATATGGAAATTCAAAGGACCTAGAACAGCCAAAATAACTTTGAAGAAGGACAAAGTTAGAGAATGTACTCTACCTAACTTCCAGACTTGTAAAGCTATAGTAAGCAAGTCAGCATAGTAGGATAGACGTGGTTAAACAGGTTAATGGAACAGGAAAGAGTCTAGAAATAGATCCTTACATGAGCAGCCAATTAATTTTCCACAAAAGTGCAAAGGCAGTTCTGTGCTTCTCCACAAACATGCAAAAACAATTGAGTGGCGAATTGTTTTCAACAAATGGTCCTGTAGCGATTGGCTATCTGTATATTTAAAAAACAAACCTGATCCACATTTCACTCCATCTGTAAAAATTAACTCAAAAGGGGTCAGAGATCTAAATATAAAACCTAAAACCTTGGAGACGTTCTGGAAGAAAACAGGAGGAACTGTGACATTGGTTTAGGCAAAGATTTCTTAGATATAGCATAAAGAAGCAATCATGAAAAAAAAATGGTTAGACTTTATCAAAAATTAAGAACTTCTGCTTTTTAAAAGATACTCTTAGCAGAATGAGAAGACCAGTGACAGACTGGAATATGTTTTTTGCAAATCACAAATCTAATAAAGAACTTGTATCCAGAATGCAAAAAGAACTCTTAAAGCTCCATAGTAAGAGAATAACCCAGTAAAAATAGGGGGAAAAAAAAAAAAGATATTGAAATGGGCCAAAAAGAACAGAAACAGGTGACAAATAAGCACAAGTAAAGATGTTCAACCTCTTCATTATTTAGGAAATGCAGATTAAAACCATAATGAGATACCACTATACACACCTATTAGAATGGCTAAAATTTAAAACAAAACAAGCCCGACTGACCATACCAGGTGGTAGCAGGGATATGGAGTAGCTCATTCTCCATCCCATCTGTTAGGAATGTCAAAGGATACAACTTCAGAAAGCTAGTTCAAAGGTTTCTTTAAAAATTAAACATCTACTTACCACATGACCCATGCCTCCCATTCCTAGGCGTTACACAAAAGCATTGGAAGCATATGTCCAAAAAGAACTTCTACTGCACAGATGTTCCTAGCAGCTTTATTTATAATCATTCAAAGCTGGAAACAATCCAGATGTCCATCAACTGATGAATAGATAGACACTCTATCCATAGAATATCATACTATGTAGAAAAAGCAGGAACAAAACTGTTGATACCTGCAGCAAGGAGACCGACCAAAAAAAAAAAAAAAAAAAAGCCACGTAAGATGTAAATCTTTATATAAAATTCTTTACATGCACATTGACCTAAAGTGGCAGAAAACAGATCAGTTGTTGGCCTGGGGGCGGGGCAGGAGAGCAAGAAGGTGTAGAAGGGAAGGATTACCCAGGGCACATGGAAGCTTCTGGGATGATTGATATGCTCACTATCTTAATTGTGCTGATGGTCTCATGGATGCATACACACATCAAATTAATCAGATTATGCACTTGAAATGTTAGTTCATTGTAGGTCAGTTATACCTCCATAAAATAGGGGTCAGAAAGCTACTTAAAGGTTCATTATTAGGGGATTAATTAAATGAATTCTGGATGCCTATAAAACAGATTAAGCAGCTATTTTAAAAAATGAAGCCAACCTGTATATGCCAATATGAAATGATCCCCCAGATATATTATTAGATGTGAAAAGCAAGGTGCAAAACAATATATATTAACATGTGATCCCTTTTTGAGTAAAAAATAGGCATTATATATGTGTGTATGTATGTGCGTGTACATATGTGATGTTTAATATATATATAGTATGTATATACAAATACATGCATTTATATGTGTGTATATACTGTGTGTATGTGTGTGTGTGTGTGTGTAGAGGATTTCTTGAAACATACACAAGAACCTAACAGTAATTTCTGAGGGTTGGGATTGTGGGTTTGTGGACAAGGGAGCAAGGCTTTTACTTCTCATTTTATTCACTTCTTTTGAATTTTCTTTTTTTTTTTTTTTAAGATTTTATTTATTTATCTGAGACAGAGAGAATGAGAGAGACAGAGAGCACATGAGAGGGGGGGAGGGTCAGAGGGAGAAGCAGGCTCCCTGCAGAGCAGGGAGCCCGAGGCGGGACTCGATCCCGGGACTCCAGGATCATGACCTGAGCCGAAGGCAGTCGCTTAACCAACTGAGCCACCCAGGCGCCCTCTTTTGAATTTTTTTAACCATATATGTGCACAGTTCTTTTTTTAAGTTTAAAAAGAAAACTCTGGGGCACCTGGGTGGCTCAGTTGGTTGAGCGTCTGCCTTCCGCTCAGGTCATGATCTCAGGGTCCTGGGATCGAGCCCCACGTGGGGCTCCTTGCTCAGCAGGGAGCCTGCTTCTCCCTCTGCCTGCCGCTCCCCCTGCTCATGCTTGCTCTCTCCCTCTCTCTCTTTCTGTGTCAAATAAATAAATAAAATCTTTTTAAAAATCTGGTTTTATTTTTTTAATAGAATTCTTTTTTTTTTTAAGATTTTATTTATTTGAGAGAATGAGATAGAGAGAGAGTGCATGAGAGGGGGGAGGGTCAGAGGGAGAAGCAGACTCCCTGTTGAGCAGGGAGCCCAATGCGGGACTCCATCCCAGGACTCCAGGATCGTGACCTGAGCCGAAGGCAGTCACTTAACCAACTGAGCCACCCAGGCGCCCCTAAAAAATTTGGTTTTAAAAAGATACAGAGAGAGAAAGAAAGAGAAGGAAAGACAAAAAGAAAAGTTGGGAATTGTCCACTGAAACATAATTGCCGATTGAAAGATAGAATAGAATTGAAATAATCTGGTTTGTTCTTCATTCTTTTCAATCATTATAGAATGTCATCTTGTGGGGAGATTTTAAAGATTGTTCTAGGTTAAGGAATTGAATTTATGGTGTGCCTGGGTGGCTCAGTTGTTAAGCGTCTGCCTTCGGCTCAGGTCATGATCCCAGGGTCCTGGGATCGAGCCCCGCATTGGGCTCCCTGCTCAGTGGGAAGGCTGCTTCTCCCTCTCCCACTCCCCCTGCTTGTGTTCCCTCTCTCGCTGTGTTTCTCTCTGTCAAATAAATAAATAAAATCTTAAAAAAAAAAAGAAATTGGATTTATGCATTTGTCCCAAATAACAAAAATATTTTATGCCTCACTTCTTGATCAGATTGAAGTAAGAGCATTATTTTTCAAAAGGCCTTACAAATTGAGCTAAAAATTAGAGTTTTCCTAGTATATGAGAGCTACCACCATATTACAAGACAACAGGCACAAAACTAAGGAGGTGAGAAGTATTTTTCATACAAGTATTGGGCACAGAATGTAAAGAATAAAAGGTGTTAAAAATAAGATTTCTTTGGGAGTATTATAGACTTGAACATGTGACCTGTAGGACCCCATTTCTCCAATATGGTATGCGTGACCACAAAATATTTGTCTGTAATTATTGGAGGATTTAAAGGCAAAACCATAGTAGGTATCTAATTATCATAGAGATTATCATGAATGGATTTGCAAAGATTCTCAACATCTCTAAGTGGGTCTGAGTGGATTGATGCGTAGATAATCTGGGACTCTTGAGTCTTCTGAGATTAGTATGTATTAAAGAGCTCCTCCTTAATGAAAGATCACCATATTCAAGAACTAGCATAGTTGTGGGTGAGGTTTTCCAGCACAAGGAAAAACATTTCTTAAAACTGTTGGCTTTAGGGGGACTAACTTTGAAGGAAACAGCACCGGCCATTTTTCCAAGTTGGATAGTGACTTTTAAGAGTCAGAAGTCACTCATATTTTTAATTATCACATTGAAACTGTCAGAATCATGTCGGAAGCAGCATACACTCAATCTGGCTGTAGGAACCTTCCGGATGTCTTTAGAAGAGATGCCTAAGTCATTTACAAGATCATGCATTAGTGCAAGGTGAAGTAGAGCTAAGTATAATCAGTATATCCCCCATTTAAGGATCAATTTCCATGCCTGTCACATCCGCTTCCGGTGAAAACAAGTGTGTATAAAGGCATGTGCAGAGCTCTGGGCATGTAAATGACTGAACATCTTGAGGCCTGGGCGGGGCTGGGTTTGGTGCCAGGCACCAGGAGTGTCTCAGTAGGCATTTTCAATTGGGCGCCTGGGTGGCTCAGTTGGTTAAGCGACTGCCTTCGGCTCAGGTCATGATCCCAGGGTCCTGGGATCAAGTCCCACATCGGGCTCCCGGCTCAGCGGGAAGCCTGCTTCTCCCTCTCCCACTCCCCCTGCTTGTGTTCCTGCTCTCGCTGTCTCTCTCTCTGTCAAATAAATAAATAAAATCTTTAAAAAAAAAAAAAAAAGGCATTTTCAATGGAGAAAACGTATATGCTGAGCCCTGCTGGTTTGGGAACCTGATTCCCTGCCAAGCCAGAGGTGGGTGATAAGTAGTTCTCTCGTGAGAGCCCAACTCAGGGATTTTCAAAATGTGGTCTTGAGGATCCTCCATATGATTCAGAGGCTGGTGCACAAAATCCCAACCTCACTGTTTGGTTTCTAGCATGAATCAGTGGTAGGATATCCATCCCCGGTGCTTCATCAGAAACCGTGTCAGCCTGTCCATCAATTCCAGCTGGCTGGCTTTCCGTTTTCTGGTGTTTTCCTTTTTTCCTTTTTCGTGGCTGGGTGTTATCATCGTAAAATGTTAGGGCTAGAAATAATATCTCAGGTCACCTCGCCCCAACCTCTCATCGATGAGGAAACGTCTGGTGGCTGCCTCAGGAGCACCCAGAGTCAGATCTCCTGACCCATGCTCAGCGCCTTCTCGAATGCCCATGCTGCTCTTGTCCCCTCAAACAGTCTGCAGACCAAAGACGCGCGAGGAGCATTGTCCAAACACACCCAAGCCTGAGCTGTGTGTTTAGATCCAGAGAAAACCACTCTTGGATCCTGTTGCAGTGACATCAGGGCGGGCCTCATACCTCAGTGACAACCCCCACCTAGGAGACCAAGGCCAGCCTGACCTCAGTCCACAACGGGGCCCCCTCTCATTATAGGTTAGGACAGTAATTAAGGTGTTCTTGAACACATGTAAAAACGTGACGCGGCCCTGCTGTCACATCCCCTGGCTCATTCAGTGTGGGGGTGACAACAGCTTTGCTGCAGGAGCCATGTCCCCTGCAGGAGTAGGGCTGACCACATCAGCTTGGCTCTTCCTTCAAAGCCGCCACAAAACCTTTGATTTGCCATTGTTTTTTTGATATCCTGTTTCCTTTCTTTTTAGTTAATAAGAACATTTCCTTTTGAACAAATACTGTGCTTTGTTTACATTTGGGGTTAGGTGTTCATGTTGATTTTTACGTGGATCCACATCTGCCCTTGATTATAGACAACTCACTGCCAGATGATCTTATTGTCCAGCAACACACCTCTGGCTTGTCCTGATACCCCTGCACAAACTTCGGGAGTCTGGAGGCCCTTCTTCATCTTCCGGTCCCCTCACAGTACAGAGTAGTAAGGAGGATGGCCTCTGGGACCATACTTATGAGCTGTGTGACCTTGGGCAAACTTACCTCTCTGTGCCTCAGTTTCTTTGTCTGTAAAAAATGGGTATAATATTGATAACCTGCTTCATAGAGCTGTAGTGAGACACATTGTTAGTTGCATTAATCCACTTAGCACAGGGTCTGGGAACATAGTGAGCACTCACTAAAATGATGGGTAACCGTGGTCCCCATGGCAGGGATATTAGTAGTAAGAGTGGTTGTTACTGGTTTTGTTACTGCTGCTTTGGTCCACGCCTGTCCCAAAGAACCACCACTACCAAGAACCTTTGACCTCTGGGCCTGTGAGGTTGGGGGTTAGAGCCTAAAGTGGGGGAGGGATGATGACCTAGGAAGGGGAAGAAAAGGGCAGCTTTAAGTGTTCAGGGCATGTGGCTTTCAGAGTGATGGAAATAAAGCTTCCCCAATGAGAGGGAAACAGAACTAGCTTCTGACCCACTATGAAGAAGTGTAGAACTCGATCATCATCCAACCTCAAGGAGGAAGGCGAGCCTCAGAGAAACACAGATCTACTCTAAAGGTTTGAGGAATTCGTGGGTGGAATGGTGAACTTGCACCCAAAAGGCTCTAGATTCAATGCCATGTCTAGTGATTCATTCCTGAAGCCTTGAGTGCATAGCAGGTGCTAAAGAAAACAGAATGTAGATCTAACCCTCTAGAGTTGCCCGTCCCACCAAGAAGGGACTGTCGGTGTGGGAACATGTGAGTCTCAGATTTGGATGTGCAGTGGGCACGCTGACACTGGGTCCAGCGAGCCGCGGCCTCACCCCTTCCCAGGGCCCATCTGCCAAAAGCACAGTTTGTGCTGGGTGACCCCAGGCTCTTTTCAGGTTTCATGTGATACTGAGTCCACTCAAAGAGAAAGCCAAGCCTTGTTCCCTTCATGCATCAGGTTTTTGTGTTTGTACACACACTCTGAAAGAGGTGGTAAATGTCATCTATGAAGGAGAAAGGTTTCAGGGCGCCTGGCTGGCTCAGCCAGTGGAGTCTATGACTCTTGATCGCAGGGTTGTGAGTTCCAGCCCCATGTTGGGTGTAAGAGTACTTTAAAAAAAATAATAAAATATTTAGAAAGAAAGAAAGAGGAAAAGGAAGGAAGGAAAGAAGGAAGGAAGGAAGGAAAGAAGGAAGGAAGGAAAGAAGGAAGGAAGGAAGGAAGGAAGGAAGGAAGGAAGGAAGGAAGGAAGGAAGGAAGGAAGGAAGGACGGACGAAGGAAAGGTTTCTCACACTTCTGAACAAGTTATTAGATTTCTGTTTCCTCACCTATAAAGCAGTTATCAGTCCCCAGGGCCCTCCCTCTGGGGGGTGCCCATGAACATCAGATAGTAAACAGATTGTAAAACACTGTGTAAATGTCAAGTGCTGTGTCATAGCAAAGAGTAACCTCAGGTGAGGTAGGAAAATTCAGCATGCGACCAGTGAGAACTGTAAATTCTCTACTTCCTAAAGTTTAAAAAAATACATATTTTCTTTACTTTTTAACAGAAAACAACTGAGCTCCTATTATATATGTTTTTAAAAAAAGATTTTATTTACTTATTAGAGAGAGAGAGGGAGAGAGTACGAGCAGGGGGAGGCACAGAGGGAGAGGGACGCGCAGACTCCCCACTCAGTGGGGAGCCCAACGCGAGACTCAATCCCAGGACCCTGCGATCATGACCTGAGCCGAAGGCAGACGCTTAACCAACTGAGCCACCCAGGAGCCCCTTAATTAATGCCTTATAATAGCACAGTCTCAGGACTCCCTTCAAAATCAGATCACAATATAAGAAGGCACTTCACTGTTTGGGAACTCAAATTGCCTCGCAAGGAATCTAAGACAAGCTTACATTATTTCAAATTCCAATCAACAGCACAGTTGCAGTAGATAGGATGGCCCACTATTTGCAATCATAAATGTATTTGCAGGGGTAAAATTCAGAAAGTTCAGGGGCACCTGGGTGGCTCAGTCGGTTAAGCGTCTGACTCTTGGTTTCAGCTCAGGTCATGATCTCGGAGTCCTGGGATCGAGCCCCACATCAGGCTCTACGCTCAGTGGGGGAGTCTGCTTGTGGACTCTCCCTCTCCCTCTGTCCCTCCCCCTGCTCACACTCTTTCTCTCTATCTCTAAAATAAATAAATGAATAAATGAATAAATAAATCTTTTTTAAAAATTTCGGAAAGTTCAGAGAACAGTGGATGAAGTGTGGTCTCCAAGGTGCTTCTTGTAAGCTTCAGTCAGTACAGCCTTTGCTAAAGGGCAAGCAAGAGTTCCATATTCATTTGTTTGGTACCTTTCTCTAAGGAGATCAGAGCTGCTTTGTGGACATAATCTGTTTAATCTCACAGCATTCCCGCCTTGTAAGTAGCTCCTATCATCCTCACTCTGCTGATACGGAACCCACAGCCAGATAGGAAAACTGACTTTTCAAGGGCACATACACAGCAAACCAACATCAAGAATGGGAGTTGGATTCCAGTTTTCTGGGTTATATTTGCCCAAATTCCCCTAAGTAGAGCAAATCTGAGAATTCCGTAAAGGACATGCTTGTGCCCCCAATTCACAGATTCCTCCAAAACTGGCAGACTTGCTGAGCTTTGCTATTCATTGTTAGATTTTCTAGAGATTTTGACTATAGGTGCATTCGCTATGAAGGTCATGTTTGTAGTACCACATGGTTTCTGGAGTCAAATATACCTGGGTTTGTCTAGCTCTGTGAACTTCAGTTTTCAATAAGATGTGAAAATTAGTACTTGCAACAGAGTTGTGTCAGAGAGAGCTTTCAACGGGTAAGAGCTCTCACGTTACACAGCAAACAGGTCCTTAGGTTAGTTCTTCTCTTGTTCATAGGACTTTAACTGACTCTTTAAGCTTGAGTCAAGCAAAGCCAGGTATATTACAGGTTTTCTTCTTAAAAGAAGCTTTGTCTATTGCTATTGCAAGCCTAGTGCCTTTGTCCCTCCCTCTTTGCTGTTCCATGTTTAGTTATAAGAAGCTTGGGGGGAGTTCCCGCCCTTGAGCTTAGATTTCTGTCAAAACAAGATTACCTCTTTCTTGCTCTGTGAGTCTTATGAACCAACCTTTGATTTCAAAATTCTCTGAATTCTCATGAACGTGGGAAGCTACCGTGCAATATGCTTGGGAATAGTCCAGTTTGGGTTCTCCTTAAGAGAAAGCGAAGGATAAGATGACCTAATGGGTTTTGGAACTGGGGAGAGACAAAGTTGTCTGAGTGGAACCCTGAACTGGGACTCCAGGGTCGGGCACTTATTGCTCCCTTTGTTCCAATTATTGGGGGCTGGGGGTGGGGTGCATATACAGAAAATAGAGTCCTGGCCCCACTCCAGACTTACAGAAGAAGAGTCTCAAAAAAAAACAAAAAAAAACAAAAAAACCCCCCACAGAATCTTCAAGAGCGGACCCGAGAATGCAGATTTGTTTCTAATATAGTTTTCCTGGTGGTGCTGATCCCCTGCCAGGTTGGGAACCACTGCCCAAGGCCATTTTCCAGATGAGGGAAATGAGGCCCGAGAAGGCCCTCCTCCAAAATCACAAACGTGGTTCATGGCAGAGCCTGGCCTGGGACTCAGATCTCCCTTGCTGCTACTCGCTGTCACCCCTTGGTTTTTTTCCACTATGCCCTCAGGCCCCCGGGTCCACTGTTGACTCAGGATGAAGCTGCCCGTGTCTGTACTTTTTCATCTGTATTCTAGAGATAAAAACTCCTGACCTTAAAGGGCCATTGTGAGGTTATATTAGTTAAAGGGTGTTCCGTCCACTTCGTTCTTGAGAGTCTGTTCTTTAGACGACTGAAAGGGTGCGAAATTAAGCCATTTTGCAGAGAGCTCTGAGTCATCCGTGGCAGCTGTCTGTGCCTCACTGGAGGTGCTCTGATCTTTGTCATCAAAATGCATGTGTTAAGTTCTGCCTCTAGCACAGAGCTCCGGCCTGTGCTGAGTTACCCAGAGAATGGTCTCTGCCCTTGAGAACAGCCAGCTGTGGGTAAGGGCCCTAAAAGTTATTCACGCAGCAACAGAACAGCCCTGAGGGGCGGAGGAGACCGGGCATCCAGGCTTCTGGGCATCCCACATTCAGAGAATCTCGCCTTCCAGCCTAGATAAGGAGCTTGGTGATACCCAGTCGGCCTCCCTGGCTTGGAGAAGTTGAAGGGCTTTGGCCCTGCTCGCAGAGCACGTTGGGAGCCGGTTGCCTGATCCGGCCAGAGATCTTCCTCCCTCTCCCCAGGCTGGGGTGGAATTGTTTCTCTCAAAGGTCGGAATCTAAGGGCGTCCATTATATTGAATCAGGAAAGGCTTTACTGGGGAGTTCGCATTTCAAAAACATGTTGAGATGAGGCGTCCGAGGTCAGGATTTGGCCCAAAGGGGCTATGAAGTATCTTAAAGGAACCTAGAAGGAAGTCTTGAAGCAATGGCTGAGGTTCCTGGTTAGGGTTTGTCCTGCAGAGGGAAGTCAGGGTGGGATTCCAAAAGGGAGGCCAACCCTTAGAAATGCCCGCCCGTGAAAGGCCTGGGAAGGGGCTTGATGGAGGGACTGGCTGGTAGGTGGGAGCTCTGGAGGGTGAAGAAAACGCTTCGCCCCCATTTCTCGACAGCTACCACGTGCCAAGCCCTGTGGTTAGCTTTCTGCCTAAGACATTTTTATCCTCTGAGCAGCCCTACCAGGCAGGTGTTGTTTTCCCATTTGTGGATGAGGAAACACACTTGGGAAAATTAGGTAACAGAGAGGCACTGAGGGAGGCAAGATTTAAACTCATATTGTCTCCCTCCGTGAGGCCTCTCTGAGACTATTGGGAGGAAAGTTCTAGATAGCCAGCCAGGAGGCAACTAACATTTTCCCTTTTTGTCTCTAAACAAAGAAAGGAGCAAAATGAGGAATATTTCACAGGCCAGGGGCTGGGGAGGAAGTTGGGGCGGGGGGGAGCGCAAGCTCTGGCAGTCATCCAAATTATGCTCAAAAAAGGACAAGTGGAAAATGACTAGCGATTGCTTATTTGGCAGATCATTGACATGGTGACGTGACCCAGTGAGAATGAAAAGAGGAAGGCTCACAGAAGAAAGATAAGCATGTGCCATATATAAAAAGAGTTACTGATGATTGAGGGTGTTTAAGATTGAGAACCAGGTATTGCTCCACCAAAGGGGAAAGTTCAAAGTAGGTAGGTAGATTGATGTGTCATCTAAACAACTGTGGTGGCACTGGGGGAGATAGGTCCTCAGAGAACATCATTTATGGCTCTGTGTGGGCTAAGACACTCTAGCAAGGAAGTGAATAGCCAGGACTAGGAAAATGACCCACTGGGCGAGGTCATATATTATCACACAGCACCTGGTAATGCAGGAAGACAAAACTTAAGTCCGGCAGGACCCCAATGCCAGCAGGAATGGGTCACTGAAGTGGTTTTGAAGAAGATATGAAAGAGTTGAGGCAGAAGGTAAAAGCAGACACATCCAGTATCTTAGAATACAAGGGAAGGGGAGAGGGGGGCAGGGAAAGGGACCATTATGTGCTGAGTACATTAAATAATCCATGACTCAATTAAATTAAACTAGGCACTCAGTTAAATACTCAGTCCTTACAACAGTCCCATTTTACAGATGA
Organism: Mirounga angustirostris; assembly: GCF_029215605.1. Classification (NCBI taxonomy): domain Eukaryota; kingdom Metazoa; phylum Chordata; class Mammalia; order Carnivora; family Phocidae; genus Mirounga; species Mirounga angustirostris. The sequence goes on along the minus strand of NW_026991712.1, from coordinate 15,472,162 downwards.
GGAAACGAAAGCTCGGGATCTTGGTGGTGACTCGCCTAAGGTCAGACAGCTGGGGGCGGCGGAGGCAGGATTCCCCTCGCTGTGACTCTGAGCCCCCCGCGCCTCTGCACTGCACATTGCCACAGTCAGAAACGGGGCACGGGGCAGAGGGGAGCACTGGTCATGTGCACAGTCAGAAGCAGTGGAAGGCTGGTGAGGATCAGAAGGGACTCAGAGCCGTGAGGAGGCCCCTGGTGGTCTTGTGGAGGGAAACAGGAAATGCGAGAAGCAGACCGCAAGGAAATTCACATGATCAGTAACACAGTTTCATTTGCCATGGGTGGCATTTTACTGTCTGTAACACGGAGGATTAAATATTAGCTGCATGCAGGTCGCTCTTCTGGGGAATGTGAGTTCCTTGTTTGAAAATTCTTTGTAAGACTAGGTTGGGCTTCCAGGTTGGTGCATCTTTAAATAATAGTTCCCAGAAAAACACTGGCTCCAGTGTGTGGTTTTTCATATTTTTCAGCTGTTGGTCCTGTTGGCAACATAGACATTTACACCAGCAAGTCACCTGGAAGCTAAGGGAATCCTCTGCCCCAGCTAATACCATGGTCTGGCCATCTACAAAGAGTAATAATGTCCCCAGCTCTGATCTTACCCTTTTCAATGACTGATGGTCTACTTAATATTTGTGAGATGATGAGTTTGCATGAATTGCAACTAATTCCTAGGAGCCTTTGAAAAAATAATTATAATTTGGAAAAATGGGGTTAGTCTATATGAGGGTTTTGCAATAATGAGGAACGAAAAGAAGAATGGGCAAATGTTTTTGCTTTAAAGGTAAGAGTCCATGGCTCAGTAAGAAGTCTGCTTCATCTCACTGGGAAAACATATTCCAGCCACCAATTTAATTTCTGTTACTGTTGCTGACTTGCAACCCTCCTCCTCCTCTAAGTCTATGACAGGTCTGAACATAATTCTTCTTTGTAGTCCATTGACTCTTGTAAAATAATGCTGTGATTATAAGGTTTCCTGAATACAATTTTCAAAATGTAAGTAATAACCACATTGCACCTACCTGCTGTACTTGGGTGGCCATCTCTGTTGCTCAATTTATACTTAATATTGGTCCTAGTGAAGCATGTTTTCATCACTTAAAATCCAAATTGTATTTGCTAGGTTATTAATGGCCACTTATTTCTGTAACATAAGTCAGGATGTTGTGCAAGTTTGGCTTGCAAATAGATTGACTCTTGAAAGCAACAAGTTAACCTTGAGATCAGTGTGAGGAGTCACTTGAGTTGGCCACCTAAATATTCAATGAAACCCATAGTCTGATTCCTCTCTGGGTAAAATTCTGAATAAAGGATTGAAAACGGATAGGTTTTTGAGACTGCAGACTCTGCCCTCTCCTCCTATTTTTCAGGTAGTAGAGAGAACAAGGTCAAAAACAACACATAAGTGGCACAACCTCCCGGGTCACATAGCTGATTGGTGGCAGAGCTGGGAACTGCCAGTCATTCCCATGCACTTTCCACCAAACTACTGTTTTCTTGTGATTGGCAAACAGTTGACTTAGAGGCATTGTGTTTTTCTACCCTAGATGTTTGTTGAAAAAAAGAAAATTTGCCTATTATATAAAAGCTCTTGAAAATACTTCTCATACAATCAGATCAACAGAACACAAAAGTTTCTTCCTGCCAGATTTCCTAAAGTCCCCTTTGCTTGACTTTTCTTCTCACTTTTCCTCTGAAAAGCCATGTTCCCTTTGCACGTAGGAATAAGGAATCTTATTTGTTCCGACAGCAATGTGCAAATATCTATTGCATCAAAATTCCCAAGCAGAGTAAAAAAACCGATGGTCCTTTTCTGAATTTCATTAGCAATGGCAGCGAACATTCCATCAGAGTCTCAGAAGCAATACAGAAAAGAAAGAAAAATCAAGTTAGCAATTATATAGTTAATATTGTACAAGATGAAAGCCTGCATTATAAAGCCCTGAGTGTTGTAAACTCTACTTTTAAATCTACCTGCGGGCTATCTGTCCTTTCAAAATACAGTGTCTGTTGTCAGTAGTCGAATTTTAATAAGTGAAATGTATTACAGGAGTAATAGAGTATGTATGGTGAAATTGAATGTTTATGGAAAAGTTTTTTTTGGTAAGGATTCGATCAGGCCATCCCAGTGCTTAAGACATCTTAGGATTTGAAATCAGACCAAAGGTTTTTAAAGGATTCTCTGAAAATGTATTTATAGCTCTAGCCCTGAATTTATAGTTGACATGAAGGGCAAAGATGAGCAGACAAACTGGGGAGGGCACAGAGCGTCACCAGATACGACTTACCCTAAGCTCTTATTAAAAATGTTACATGTTTGTAATTCACATAACGGAGAGGATAAATTTCCAAAAGTGCCCTGACACCTTGCTGCTGCAGAAGGGTCACTGGTCACTGCTTCGCAGTCCCTGTGTCATTCAGGTCTGCGTGTGTCCCATCCACTCCGAGCTTCCTCTCCCCCAGCGTTCCTCAGTCACACAGAATACTGGGAACATACCAAGTAATATAAGAACACCTGACTTTAAAATGCTTTTCTTGCTTAATTTGTTCGAACGTGCATGCCAGGGTAGATCTGTCCCTGTGATCGGAGTCACTGAGAAGAACAGAAAGGCAAGCACGCTTTCTCTCACACTTTGGCCTTTGCTCCTCTTACCTCCTTTTCCTTCAGGATTCCTCTCAGCGCCGCTGTCGCCCCCTGCAGTCCCGTGTGGAAGCCCCCCGGGGCTCCCGTGGCCCCCCCATGCTCACAGCCATGCTGTGGGGCAACACACTAGGCTGTGGGCATGTGTTTACTTGCCTGTTTCAGCCCCCCCGGACTTACTATCCTCTGGGCCCAGGAAATCTGGAGCTTGGCAGACATTTACCAGATGAAAGTTGCATGAATCACACCTTGGGCTCCTAAATGAAGAAGAGAAAAGACATTTTCTTTACGTTTTACTCCTGACCCTAAGCCTCCAGTTCTCTAGTCTCCAGGGTTCAGCTGTCCCAACTGTACTGAGAATGCTACTCGATGTCATTATGAAACTGGGTTCAACTTTGAAAGCTAATGCTCTTTGCCGGCTCCTGACAGTGATTAGGTTTAATTGCCGTCTTGGTATCAATTCTGAAAAATAACAGTAACTGAATTTGTTCTGGAAAGTAGGAGAAACAAGCCCTATTTTTAGTATTCCTTTGTAGTTAGGTCTCTGTAAATCTGTTGTAAATTGAAGCATGTTTGACTGTATTCCATTCTTCTTACTTGTTCTCACTTTGCCAGTTTTGATCTCCTTAGATGTTGAATCATATTTCTGGAATGAAAGAGTCATAGGCTTTTTTATCATTTGCTACTTTACTATTTAATTTAGAATAGAGAACAAAGTGATAAAATTAGATACAAGAGGCCTCTGTGTGTCATCAAGTAACCTAGTCTGCTTTTGGTAACAAAAATAAAATTCCCTCTAAATTATTTCTAGCTCGTTTTGAACCAGCTTTGTTAAGCTGAATGGCCTCCGGTCTGTGTGAAGAGTACGGGAAATTCACCTCTCCCTCAGTGGGCCCAAGAAAGTTTTTCCTGACAATTAACATTTTCCTTTCCTTAATTTCATTCCATTGCTCCTCATTATGACCCCTATAATTAGTGTGCTCATTACCTCCCCTACGTAATTTCTCTGCCTCCTTGATGTTCTCCCTTCAAGTGTCTGAGGCTGCCTCCTTTACTCGCTCTTGAATCCCCTGCTCCCTTTACCCTGGAGGGCCTCATGGTCAAGGGTGTCAGAGTGAGAGAGAGGCTTCTCCAGTCACCCAACCAGTAGGCCCACCATGTTTTTCTTTTGTCTTAAGAGACCTTTTTTAGCAAAGGAAGAGAATTGTAGTCAGGGCAATGGAAGAGCTGTAAGATAACCTTGTCCTGCGATGTTGGGGGATATGGACCACTCTTTGGTGCTCTCTCGCCACTCACCCCCAATCTAGATTAGACCCCCGCTCCTAGCTGGAGAGTGTGGCTTTAAGCCCACAGCATAGTCCTCAGCTCAGAAGGGGAGTTGTTTGAGATCTTTATATTTTTCTGTTGAGTTTGTAAAGCAGGTCCCGAGAGCCTTCATTTCTCCTCTTGTTCTCTTTCCTTACTTCCTTTATCTTGTCCCTGCTGACCACTCTCTTCTTTTACTCACATTAATGGGATCTTCTGGAGCTTATGAATGGATGTGGACTATACACTGGAGTGCAGAGACTTGACTCCCCCTGGGCTTTGAAAATGAAAACCAAGATCATCCAGTCACCCTGCTGGTTATAGTTCAGAAACTGTCTCCTTACCCAAGATGGTTCTGTTACTGCTTTGATGCATTTAGGTTTTTTCCTCTAATGAGGGCAAAGCATTTTATCTCCTCTTCCCGTGTCCTAACGAAATAGACACGAAGAGTGGCAGCCTCCAGGAAATTTAACACCTATCCCTCAATTTATGGCAGAGCCAAGTGGTACCTATATCTGGGCTTGACCCACCCTCCTGAAGTCCACGCCTTACAGAACTCTTCTCTGGGTTGTGCATTGAAACCCTTCTCTGCAAAAGAGCTAGGCAAGGAACAGAACAATTTTTGATCCACCAGGGACCCCTTAAGATTGAACTCCATGTCCTGACACTGAGCCCCTACCATGCACCATGCACTAGGGATACAGAGATGAACAGAAGCGGTCCCTGGTTTTGAGTTGCGGGAGACCGTGACATAAACAGATAATCACCTATGATGTGTTAAGTGTCCAGGGTGGGGGTGGGGGTGGGGTCCCTGAGTGGGAAGGTTCCCCAAAGGAAGGCATTCACTCTCCTGAGCCGCTCCTCAGTTCTCTGTGTTCCTGTGTGGCTCGGCCTAGACTCATGGACACCACAGGTGCTCTGAATGCTGCTTCTTCCTCCCTCTCCGGCTCCCTCTTGCCACCTGCCCTGCAGTATATGAGCTCTCAGTGAGAGAGAAACTCTGTCCCTCTTGACACTATGGGTGTGGGTAAGGAAAAGGGTAAATGTTCCATGCTAAGCATATCATCAAGTGCTACGAATGTCATGAAGGAGGAAGTTTTAAAAGTGTGATTTCTTCATGTTTACAAAACGAACAAATGACTCAGATCTATTGTACACATTCACAAGAGCTATGTCCTAAGCTGATCCCGATTTTGAAGTCATGTCTTCCTTTGCATGCGGGAAAGGTTTGCAAGAGGGTGGAAAGTGAAGGGCGGCGGGGGTAGGGGGGGTGCGGGGGCGGGATGTGGGGAGAGGAAGGAAGGCTTATGGACCAGGACTTGGTGCTAGGGTATGTAAGTGGAGGTGCCTTTCCTTGGGCTCTGTGGTATTGAAGATTTCCCACATCCCTTAGCTCCTTCCTTCCTGTCTGTCTGCTTCTCCCCCTTTCCTCCCTCCGTTCCCTACCCCCTCCTCCTCCTTCTCCTCCTTCTTCCTCTTCTTCTTTCTCCCTTTCTCTCCCTCTCTCTTCTTTCCACTTGGCAGGCTTTTTTTTTTTTTTTTTGGTATGTTTTCTGTTAGACTAACTTCAGACAAGACCCTGCAAACTGAAAACAGATGTCCAGGCCGACCAGAGCGTCTATGGATTCATTACTGTTGGAAGTTTAGGCCTGCCCTGATTGGCTCCGAGCACTCTGCAAGCTGGGGAGCTGAGCTACATTTGGGTGGCTTTGCTGACTTTGTTGCTGACAGCATCGTTAAGCCTCACTAGATTTGGACCCTCAGGCTCTGACCTTTTTTAAATTTCTTCCATATTGAGTACACTTTGGGGATTGTTCGTTCATTATTTTTTTCTTTTCTTCTGTCTTTTTTTTTTTTTTAACATGACTACATTGTGCCATCATAAAAAACGAATTTTTAAATGTATCAAAAATAAATGTTGGTACTCCTCATCAAATGCAAGTAAAAAGGAAAAGTAAGCATATTTAATTATCACCAAGATGCTGTGGCATTTTGTAACAACCCCATCGGGTATGTGATCCAACTCCAGGCCTGGCATCACTTGGTGACACAAGAGCTTCCCTTTCTGAGCTTTCTCCCTAAATGGATGCCTTCCGTGGCTCTTCATCTCTTATCCTTGGGGGATACAAATGTCATTGAATTTTGAGAAACTTTATAAAACTAAGTACGATAGTAGCCCCAACTTTATTCTATTATTAAAGCCTCCTGTTCTATTCAGGTATTTGGTTATTATTTTGTCTGGAGCTCTGAAATGAGAGGCCGGGGGGAAAAGATATGATAGACATGAAATTGCCATGTATTATTGCCTTGTAGGGGAGCAGACAAGTTTGAAATAGTACAAATGTTGTTAGGATCATACAGCTAGAAAATACCAGGGCTTGCAATGGTGTCATAGTCCCTGTGTTACCCAAAATTGAAACTCTGCAGTTTTAAAGTTGAGCAAGTATAAACTCTAAAGTTCCTTTTTTTAATGTTATGATCTCTGGACTTGATTTCATAATTTGTTTCAGTTTGACAAATCAAATAAACAAATCCATCCCATCCCCATTGCTGTCAGTTCCATGTATCTCATACATATTACTTGGTCTCATGAAGAGTGCTAGATATGGAAAGTGAGAGCTAGATAATTATTCTTCAGAAATCTTAGATGTCTTCCCTGATTCCTGTACCATCCGCTCACAGGGACATGAGGGACATTCTTGTGTCATTCTCTTTCTCTATCCCATTTTTCAAAATTAATTAATCATACTACATATATAGTTTGAAGCTCATTTTTCCACCGCATGTTATAACATAAGCATTTTCCGACAGTAAAGATCGTTTTCAATAACTATCAGATCTTGTGAGTGGTGATGCCATAGTTCAGTTAAATTTAGTCCGTCAGATAAGGAAATTTCCCCAGTGTTGCTCTGTTATAAGAACTGCTGGACTTGAACATGATTGCATGGACACTCTGCCCTACCTGGGGAAATTCAGCAAATGCAAGATAATTTTCACGTTTGATGACTGATTGTTATACTTTCCTATGAACGTAGATGGCTTGGGGCAGACAGAATCAGAACCAATCATGTGGAATGATTTCTTTCTTGGAATATGACCTCTGTCCTCTTGCATTTTGGTAATTTGCTTTTGCACAGACGTGGAACACAAAATATAGAGTGGCATGACCTAGGTAGTGTCCTATGGCCCCCTTCTGGAAAATTAGTAATTAGATCAAGGACCAGGTTGTCTTATTCCACACTATTTGCCTTCAAAACAGTCTTCTTCACTGTTTTCATCTTATCAATTTCTATATTATAATAGTCAAAGCAATTGTTTCAGCAACCGAGTGTTCACTGAACATTTATTAAGTCCTTGCACCTTGCCTGGACTCCCTGAAAATACGAAGATCAATAAGGCAGAGTTCCTTCCCTTAAGGAATTCAGTGTGAGAGGAGGGTAGAGAAGTAAACAGATGATCACCATGTGTACAAAGACACTCGGGAGGCTGAAGGAGGAATCACGTCTGCTTTGGGACTTGACCGAGGAAATACTGACTTTGAAGAGTAGTCAGAGGTTGCTCGGTGAAGGGCTAGCAGAGGTGCAGAAGACCACGGCAAGTGTGGGCAGTCATCAGTTTGGGGTGGATATGCGGGATGGGACTGAGGTGGATGGCAGAAGGAGGCGAAGATGCTCTGGGCCAGCTAATGAAGTCTTGTCACGTTTAGGAGGCCATGGATTTAGAAAGATAACTACCGAGAGAGGGGGGACTAGATTGCAGAGAGGCTGAGGCAGATAAATGAAGAACTTTTTGTAATATTCTAAATAGGAAATGCCAGGGGCTTGAATTAGGACAGAAGCAGTGAGAACAGAGGGGAAGAGACAGAGTGAAGTTTGTTAAAGTTTTAAGACAGAGATGGGAAAGGGTATATGAACAAATCGCATGTACCGTCTTGGATGCCTGGATGGGTGGTATTTCCAACCCTCCAAAATAAAGAATACATCAGATGAGCCTGAAAGGGATTTCTCACCTTCTGATCTGTGCTTGCTTCGTACTCTACCATGGATGTGAATAACTAATAAGAGTTGTAGACCCTCCCAGTGCTAGCTAGTCAGGCTTTTCCTATCCTATGGTTTTCTAGTTAATTGCCCAAAACAAAGAAATAGAATGTGTACATTAGGTCCCCTGATTTTGCTTGGTAACCTAGAGAAGATCATTTATAAACCTTATCCTATAAGAAGCACTAAATGCAAGTACAGAGTTTGGGGAGATTTTCAGTATTTATTGGCTTAAAATGGATACTGTATGATCAGATCTTGACGGATTGGTTTTTGCCCCACCGGTACAATGCACTGGGTTCTGTTATTTTAAAACCTTCATATTTTGTGGGGCGCCTGGGTGGCTTAGTTGGTTAAGCATCTGACTTCGGCTCAGGTCATGATGTCAAGGTCCTGGGATCGAGCCCCACGTCGGGCTCCACACTCAGCAGGGAGTCTGCTTGAGATTCTCTCCCTTTGCTTCCCAACCCCGCTCGTGGGCACTCTCTCGCTCTCTCTCTCAAATAAAATAAAATCTTTTAAAAAAATAAATAAAACCTTCATAGTTTGACATATGCCATATTTTGACTGTATTTAAATAAATGGAGGCAAGTTAACACATGATGTCAGCCAAGGACAAAGGATATGTCCAGAACAAGAGTAGGTAAATTAACAAGTACGTGATAATGTGAAGGGGTCCATCTTATTAAAATGTCGGCTCACTTGGAAAAAATAATCTGTAACTGTTCGTTCGGTTTGCTTTCAAGATCTTGGGAGGGTGTGTTGGAAGAGCCATGGAAGTGAGAGCGGACAGCAGATTGAAGATGTTGATAGTGCTGTGTCAGCCAAGTACAAGTGGGCTTGTGCAGGCCTCACTCTGCCCTGGGGCATGGAAGTGCTCATCCCATTTCGAGTCCTGGATTGGACGGTCATGTCCTTTCTCTTGGGGTGACTCCATAGCACGTGATCTTTACTTAATTGAGCATATATGTTGTACACACCCACTCTATGCTAGCTCTGTGGGAATTCTGAGTAATAATAATATTAATAATCATAACGGTATTTGCTGATCACCTGCTATTTGCCAGATACCATTCCAAGTTCCAAGAACTTTTCATAGATCAACTCATTGAATCCTCATACAGCTCCGTGAAGTAGGTATGATTATTAGCTCCATTTGACGGCTGAGAAGACTGAAGCAAAGAAAAGACAATTTGCCCAAGAGCACCCTGCTAATAAAGCAATGCAACCAGGATTTGAACCTAGGCGGGCTGTCTCCAGAGCCCACGTTCCTAATTACAGTAGTTCCCACTTCTTACCTCCCAGAAGAATCTGGTTTGGTCATCACTTTCTCCTGGAGGTTCATCTTCGTTCCTCATCCCACCTTCAGAGATCCTCTAGGTTACTTGCATACTTTATTCAAAACACATTATTATGATTACATTAATTGCGCAAAATGTTAGTATTTGTAACTGTCTCTCCTACCAGACCTGATCTTAATCCTCTCCGCGTCTGCGCCTGGCATTTTTGTGGTGTTTGGCACAGAGCAGATGTTCAATAAATGCAGCTTGCGTTGAGTTGGCTTGACTTGAACACACAGTGCTTCTCTTCAAGGAGCTTTCGGCCTACTTGGAAAACAGCTTCTATCTCCATGAAACAACTGAAGAATGAAGAAGTTCAAGCTAAGAATACAGTACAGACAGCAGGTGTTACCGGATTTCAAAGAAGGAGCTTCATTGCAGGGACTGGGTTGGATTGGGTTGGATTGGATAGCTTCTCCAAGTACATAGAATCTGAGAGGAATACAGATTACAGCCAAGGAAAGGAAGAACATTGGTCAGAATGTTGACCTGAGGTGGCTATGAGTGAAATGCTCACTTTGAAGGGGGGGCAGCAGAATTGCTTCAGAAATGTAGGTTGAAAGTACCTTCTCAGGGATACAGATCAGATATGAGCTTCTCAGGCAAACCCTATTCAATCCTGGGAGCTTCTTTGCTGGTATCTTGTATATGCATAATCCTCCCAAGACTACTTTGTATTATATATATAAGATCCTTGTGACTGAGCTCCCTGCGGGCAAGGACTGTTCTTTGCCAACACCAGGGACAGTACCTGGCACATGGTAGTGGTCAAAATAATAATGGCAGTAACAATTTACAATTATATAAGTATGTAACATTGATTATAATAAACATATATTATATGATACATGACATTTACTAGGTCCTTATTATGTTCTAGCCAGTGTTCTGATTGAATTGTATCAATTCAGTCTTTGTTGAATTTTGCCGTCCTGTGAAGGTTATGACATCTTGGAAATCTTTAATTATGTAGACCCTCTCTGGACACGATCTGCATCTTAATTCTGCAAAAGCTGCGCACACACACACACAGAGTCTGAACCAGAGCCAGAGACTGTTGGAAACTAGGAGTCCGTTTGTTCAGTGGCAGGTTGGCCCAACCAAACAGCTAGTGGGCTCAGGACAGGCCATCTGTCTCAGGAAGAAACTGAGAGGCAATGCTGGACAATCAGGAGTACAGTGGAGTGGACCACAAAACCATACACACACACACACACACACACACACACACACACACACACTGCTCTTAATTCCAAGCCGAAAGGACTGGGCGTGCTGACGTACTTCTTTTTCTACTTAGAGTCTCAGCCCTAGTTCACAGGTGGGGCCACTCCTAGACCCAGCCGTAGGTTACAGGTTATGGGGCAGGAGAAACAGTCCGGAATTGGCCTAGACCCACGTGCAGAAACAGTTTGAAATGCTGTAGCTATCTAGCTGTGTTCTTTTGCCCAATTAGGGAGGCCCCCCAAATCTTCCCTGTGCTGGCTCAGCCTCTCCAAATACGCTGTACTAGAATCGTGCAAGGAAAGTAATCTGGACAGGGCAATAAGCATTTCAAGCAGGCAGGAAATATTTGTAAAGTATTTTCTTCATATGCTACTAACGTTCAAGAGAAAAGTACTTTTAGAAAAATGTTCAGGGTTAATTGAAAAAGCACACAGTAATCAACTTTTATTCCCAGTTGGCATAAAGCTGTCTTACTGGTAGCCAAATTTGGGATGCCTGAAGACAGACAAATGACTAATGCTAGGGCTGTGTGTGGCCAGGACCCAATGTATTTTCTGACCACAAGACCATGTCTGGACTCTCCTTTATAATTACCACACAGCCTACTATAATTGTAAAACTTATATTTACTTCCTGCCTTTGACATGTAATTCAGGGTCCAAGGCTGCACCCCAAGCTGGAGTGAAGTAGTCTCTGCTATTTGCTTAAAAGCTATAAAAATCATCATTGTGCAAGGGTGTGTGTGTGTGTGTGTGTGTGTGTATGTGTATGTGTTGCCACTTCTATTAAATATGTTAAGTACATCCTGGTGAAAAATATGCCCACCCTTGCCTTGTCAGATGAAGCGCTTTACTAATCAGATGTTGATTGAACTACTCCTACACGCCAAGGACATTTAGACTCTAGGAAACACCAGTGAGCAAGACAACAAAGTCCCTGCTTTCCTGGAAGAGAATGGGGGGAGGGGAAAGGAGGAAGGGAGGGAGATAGGCGAAAACAGCGCTTATGGATTTGTGCCTTGTGAAGTCACAACCCAGTAATGTGCGAGAGCATGCCTGGGTGGCCTCTTTTAGCTTGGGACATCAGAGAAGGCCTCTCCAGAGAGATAACACTAAAATGAACATTTTAAAAGGACAAGAAGGAGTAGGAAAAGCAAAGATCTGCAGGAAGAACATTCCAGTCAGGTTAGTGTAAAGGCCCAAAGACAGGAAAGAGTGGCATGTTCCAGAAACAGAGAAAAGACCAGTGTGAGTCCAGCATGGTGGGTGAGAGGGAGACTGGTCGGGGAGGTTGGCTGTGAGCGCCACTGCAGGAAGCGAGTGTGGGAGCATTACGACCCTTTTCAAAGCAGAGATTCTAGGTAGGAGGCTACTGCAGAGGTCTGGGCAGGAGGCCGTAGTTGTTTGGACTGGGATATGGTAGAAATCGAGAGAAGGGGCTAGATTTACTCGATTTAGACTTAGGGAATATAGTTTAGAACCAGTCAACAGAACTTGCCAGTAAGGCTCGATGTGGGGAACAAAGGAAAATGAGTAATTAAGAATAATTCCAAAAGTCTTGGCTTGAGCAGCTAGAAGGATGATGGCTGACTGGGGACGACTGAAGGCAGAGCCGTTTAGCTCTTCATTCTCCATCATAACTGACTGATGATGAACCCACATCTTGGGGTTCAATAGATGCCCTCTCTACCCCCTAACTTTACATCCCAGGGGAATATTCATAGACTTCTGGAATTCTTTGTGCACTTGGTTACTACTTCAAGCATTTCCGTGGTTTCTCTTTCCTCTTCACGTTCATTTTATGACATCCGAAGCAATCATGTCCAAGTTACTCACTCACACCCTGACACATCCCTTATGGGTACCTCTCTAACATTAAGTCCTGTCTGCACTTCCGCCGTCTGCACGTGGCTTGGGTACCCTCCCTCCCAGGCAGGGACAGAAGGGGGGGATTTGAGATTTGCCCACCAGATCACACGTTGACAGCCGACACGTACTTCTAACAACATACCCTGTGTGTGTACGTGGAATGCAATATGACTAATTTTCTTGCTTTTCACTTTATAATAAGGAAATGTGTGATCTCTTTAATAATGATTAAATTGATTTAATCCACTTATTTATTTATTTATTATTTATTATAATATCGCTATTTCCTACTGTTGCCCTAAAAATATTGTGAGGCTTAAGTTTTCTGGCCTATACCAGAGGGTACTTTGCGAGGATTAAATGTGATAATATATTTAAAGTGCTCAGTCCAGTGGCTACAATGTAGAAGACGGTAAACTTGAGGTGCTGTTATTAATAAAATAATAATCTGGGGGAGGAAAGGGTGACTCCCAGAACCTACACACTGGTTTTAGGCTTCAAATTAAGCAGGCCAAGAAAACAGAGCCGTGCGCTGATTTACTAAATCCCTGCCTACCTTTGAACAAAATCTATAATGTCTTTAGATTTCAGATTTCTCAGGTGTTTGAGAGAATTAGGGTAGATAACTTCAGCTTTAAAACTTACGTGGTGCGTCTGGGTGGCTCAGTCGTTAAGCGTCTGCCTTCGGCTCAGGTCACGTTCCCAGGATCCTGGGATCGAGCCCCGCATCGGGCTCCCTGCTCAGCGGGAAGCCTGGTTCTCCCTCTCCCACTCCCCCTGCTTGTGTTCCCTCTCTCGTTGTGTCTCTCTCTGTCAGATACATAAATACAATCTTAAAAAAATAAAAAATAAATAAAACTTACATGGTTCTAGTAGATGATCTATATTTTTCTCTCCAGTCTTCCTTTACCAAGCTTATCAAAAAGTCTTATCTTTGGATCAACTAAATGAGTGTGACTGATATTTACTGCCAGATGTGACCTTCTATTAGCACATCAGAGATCCCAACATTAATATCACTTTCTATAAATATCGATTTCAGGTGAGGAAATGTTCTATCTCAAGAGAGGTTTAGCTATTGAGGATCTTTCTCTTTTTAGACTCGCGGTCCGCGAACTATTACTCACTGTTGGCATTCTTCCTCCGTCTTACTTTTGTTACCTTCTTTCATGATCACGGATGTTGATAGCCACCTACAGTTTCTGAGTTCTCCACTCAGCCTTCCTTAGTGGTCGCCATTGCATTCGAGCTGTGCTTTGCTTCTTCCTCTACCTTTTACATTTAAAAATAGAAAATAAAAAACAAACCCACAGCCTTTCCCATTGGCAGAACTCTGTTATTCATCTAACAGAGTTTCTGGTGACTTCTACAGTATCACATCTACAGTCAGAAAAATGCCATTAGGGAAAAAAATAATCTGCCATCAGCTCAGAAGAAGCTGTGTAAGAAATGGACAAAGAGGGACCTGAATTTTGACTACCAAACACACAATCAGAAGTTGGCAGTAGCCGCCCACAGGAGGAGGTTTTAGAAAGTGAATTAAAGAGGGCGCCTGGGTGGCTCAGTTGGTTAAGCGACTGCCTTCGGCTCAGGTCATGATCCTGGAGTCCCAGGATCGAGTCCCGCATCGGGCTCCCTGCTCGGCAGGGAGTCTGCTTCTCCCACTGACCATCCTCCCTCTCATGCTCTCTCTCATTCTCTCTCTCTCAAATAAATAAATAAAATCTTTAAAAAAAATAAAAAAAAAGAAAGTGAATTAAAGAGACAGAACGCTCTTAGCTCTGCTCCTTGACTTTGCTCCTTGTCCACCTTTCCTGAGCCCTTGTGAACAACCACTGGGTTGATGAAGGATTCCTCTAGGAGTCTAATTCTTCGCTCTGTGAATACGAAAGACGGGTCCTGGGACGCACAAAAACCCTTCATAGGTCCCATCCCACATCACAGCAAACATACCTCCACATTAAATATACTTTTATTGCCAACAGAATTTTTTTTTTTAAAGATTTTATTTATTTATTTGAGAGAGAGAGAATGAGAGAGAGCATGAGAGGGAGGAGGGTCAGAGGGAGAAGCAGACTCCCTGCCGAGCAGGGAGCCCGATGCGGGACTCGATCCTGGGACTCCAGGATCATGACCTGAGCCGAAGGCAGTCGCTTAACCAACTGAGCCACCCAGGCGCCCGTCAACAGAATTTTTTGAAAATATCTTCATAGTTTTGCTTTGGACATAGGTTGGTTACAAGTAACTTATAATTGGCTATTTATTTATCAGCAATTATCTTAGCATACCTGGGAATTATTAAGCTCAAACCTAAATCCAGCCTACATATTGCTTCCAAATGAAATATTTTTGATTACCAAGTCAGCAATTTTTTTAAAGATTTTATTTATTTATTTGAGAGAGAGAGAGCACAAGTTGGCTGGTGTGGGGGTGGGGGGGCAGAGGGAAAGGGAGAAGCAGACTCCCCGCTGAGCGGAGAGCCCGGGATCATGACCTGAGCTGAAGGCAGACCCTTAACCAACTGAGCCACCCAGGCGCCCCCCAAGTCAGCAATTAATGAAGTTAATCTAACATCACATTTTGTCAATCTTTTTCATTTATTAATCCAGTTTTGTGGTTCTCCTGTTCTGAAACCAACAAATGATTTTCAAGGGCTCAGACATATTTACAGGTCCTTGAAAAGCTAGAAGGCACAGTACCTGAGTGGCCAATGGTTAAAAATGCCCTGCCTGGGAAGTCCTATGCTCTGAGGTCTCCACTCCTGCCTTCTTCAAGGAATGAGAGCTGCTTTGAGGGACATTTCTCTAGGAAAACACAAGAAGCTGACATGTAGTCTGTAAAACAAGGTGTAACCCCTACAAAAACAGAGTAGCTAGGGGCAGAATCCCTGGTGCCAGCCATTAGTTCACTGGGTGACCTTGAACGAGCGTTCTGTGGCTCTTTTCCTGCCCCCAGTGGTACTTTTCTGGACAGGCATTCCATCTGGCCAAGGTGGGAGGCCCGGGCCGTCAGTTTTAGGAACAGAACGGTGTGCAGGACCATCTGAACCTGAGACAAGGGTTCTCCCTCCCACATTAAAAACAAAGCAATTATTATCATTGATGTTATTTTGCCAGAATGAAAGAAGGAAGGGGAGAGAAAAGGCAGTAAGGACAGGAAAGGGGGGGCCAGGGGAGAAAGAGGAAGGAAGACACTGTCAACACTTACATTTAAAAAGCTATTGATCTTTGATGTCTGTGCAAAATGATGTCTCCCTGCTCCAGAAAGAAAGGCTTTCACATGAGATACTTGGTCTCATTATCCCATTCAGAAGCCATCCATCATCCGTTTGCTCTCAGTAAGGAGCAAGTGTGATGAAATGAAAAGAACATAAATTTCAGAATCACATAGGCTCTCCAAAGGCAGCCTTACCATGATGTGCTCAGCAGTTCTCAAAGTGTGGGCCAGGGACCCTAGGGTTCTCCCAAGGCCTTTGCGGGTACCCACGAGGTCCAAATTATCTTCATAATAATACTAAGATGTCACTTGTCTTTTTCACTCTCTCTTTCCATAAGTGTATTTTTCCAGAGGCTACATTACATGACATCACAACAGATTGAATGCATAGACAGATACCAGAATCCCACTATCTTCTCTTACTTATTTAAAGATTTTATTTATTTATGTATTTAGAGAGAGAGAGTGGGGGGAGGGGCAGAGGGAGAGAGAGAATCTCAAGCAGACTCCCTGCTGAGCACAGAGCCCAATGCAGGGCTTGATCTCACGACCCTGAGATCACGACCCAAGCCGAAATCAAGAGTCAGACGCTCAACCCACTGAGCCACCCAGGTCCCCTCAAAATCCAACTATCTTCTATTAAGCAAAACAGTAAAGATATTTTCAAAAATGTAAAAACAATGCCACTCTTGTCTCAAACTCTTTTATTGTTGTTCTGGAAAATATAATTACTTTTAGTTTTGAAAATATCATTTATGTTAACATGCAGTGGAGTTTTGTTTTTTTTTTTTTTAAGTTTTATTAACTTAAGTAATCTCTACACCCAACGTGGGGCTTGAACTCACAACCCTGAGATCAAGAGTCACATACTCTACCGACTGAGCCAGCCAGATGCCCCAGGAGTTGTGGTTTTTTTAAATGAATTGATAAATGCATATTTTTAAAATCCCTAGTCTTAATGTCTGCTGTGGCAAATATTGGTAACTATAACTCCAAATAAGTTTTTTGGGGTCCTCAGTAATATCAAAAAGTATAAAAGTATTCTAAGACCAAAAAGTTTGAGAACCCCTGAGCTAGCTAATAGTAGTTACCCTTTATTGAATGTTTCCTTGTGCTAGGGGCTTTGCAAAGCATGCTACATTTTTCATCTCTTTTAATCTTTGCAACAAAGCTATAAAGTAGAGGCTTTACGAAAAAGATCTTACTAGCCCAAGGTCTCCCAGCTGGAAGTGAAAGAGATAACCAGGCCCTTCTGACTCCAAAGCCACACTCTTGATTACTGGACAGTGCTCCCTCCCAAATTAATTCTTTGAAAAAGGTATCTCACTGCTCTGAGTCTGTTTCCTTATCAAAAATGGGCAGAATCCTGCCTACCCTGCAGGATTCTCTTAAGAGCAGAAGAGTTAACGGGCATCCAAGTGCCTAGCAAGGTTGCCTACCACCCAACAGACCCTGAGAAACCATTAACCTCCTGCCTTCCTTCCATTCCTTCCTTCCATTCCCTCCTGTCCTTGGCACAATGTTAGACCAACGTGGCTCAGCGACTTCCCTTTTCCCCTCTAGATGGTCTTCAAGCCGATAGAGAGGCTGACGGAACAGAAGGAGTTGATGAAGATATGATTGTGACCCAAAGTCAGACCAACTTCATCTGCCCCATTACACAGGTACTGTCTCCTTCTTCCTTCCCAGAAAGACAAAGCAATTCACTTCATAGAGGCACAAGACTCATGTTTGCTTTCTAACTTGATTTCACATCTCGGGTGAGGAGGGAGGAAAGGAAAGTGATGAGGTCCAGGAGGCTATGGGGGAGGTTCCCCGGGCTGGCAAGACTTTTCAGTCAACCGTGCCCTGAGGGATCGAGGAGGAAATTCTTGGCCCACGAGCCAGCTGACATTGGTGCCACGGTCTCCCTGCATTTTCCTCTGTGGCCATCTGCCCCAACAATGATCTACGATCAATGAGCCACGAGACTGCGAGGTTGAGCACGGGAAGCCCCCAGATGAGGAAAAAACAGTTCTAAGTAATTGGTGACTTGGAGAAGTTACTGGAAGTGGATCATTATCATTCCTGAAAGCTGAATGTCTCCTTGATTGCAGGTGGAAATGAAGAAGCCGGTGAAAAATAAAGTGTGTGGCCACACCTATGAGGAGGAAGCCATTGTGCGCATGATTGAGTCCAAGCACAAGCGGAAGAAAAAGGCCTGGTGAGTCGGCACCGGAAGGAAAGTGAGCCTTCCCAGTGGCGGTCAGTCAGAGGTGGTGTGCCCACGCTAGACAAAAAGACACTTCCATGTCCCCCCTAAAGCCCACCCACCTCCCTCTTGGTGTAAGCACGGAAGCCGGCTTTCTGGAAAAACAATACACGACGGAAAAATGAGTAGTCTGCTCAGGAAGAAGCTGAAGCAACTTCAGCCACACCTTTGAAACAGGAGAAAAAGGAATTGGGTGCAAGTTTCATCATTAATTAATAGGAATGTTCATGAAATTGTGCTATAGCCTGAGAAAAGATTAAGGGGAACTATGATACTAAGAGATTTCTTTTTCCCCTTCTGTATGTACTTACACAAGAAGGAATGGCAAATTCTTTTGCATCCTGCGATACAGGTAACTTGGTTAAAACGTTCCGAGATAAGATTTGTATCCAGAGGTCTTGATCGAGATTGAATTGTCAGGGAAAACCTTTCATATCTTTAATTATTTAAATAACTTTCTGAAAGGTTCAAGTAAATTTATGAATCACTTCAGTGAGAAAAAAAATTTTTTCAATTGGAATGTTTGGAACATCTTCCTTTTACCTGTATTTTATATGTATTTCCACCCCCTGCCCACCCCCCACCCACGCATTCCTACCCCCCTGGCACACAACCTTGGAGGACCGTGGCTCCATTCCTGTGATAACATGGAATCCTGGGTTGGCTAGACTCACTATAATTCAGTTTGGCATTTCTCGTGCTCTTATCGCAGATTTGACGTAGGAATGGAATTGCAGGTGTGACCAGTTCTCAATGGACTTCTGATAACAGTCACTTTGATGTGTGGCTCGCTTCTCCATCACCCAGAAATTTGCTGGTCCAGACCCAGAATTGGAATTCCCCAGCACTCCTCCTGTGGGCGTGGACTTAGAGATAGGGTATTTGAGACTCTAGATATCTTGATGGTCATTCAGTCAAGTCATTTACCCTCTTTGTCCCCGAAGAATGCCCTCATGACTGCAAAATTAAGAGTGTTGAGTACATTTGTATCTGTTTTGAGTCCCAGCTTAGAATTGAGATGTTGTATTTCCCTAGTGAACCTTCCGTTTTCCCTGTGAATATAATTTCCTTTGTTTCTGGACTTCTGAGCCTTCTCTTTCTACTGACTTTTTTCTGTGTTCATTCTCTGAAAAAAAACCTTTTAATTTGCGAAAATGATAATTGCTGAGAATAGATATTCCCAGATAGTTCTGTTTCACAACTCTTACTTTCTTAAAGTTTATGATATTCTCCCAGAGTCACATTTGGAAAGAGCAGGCACTGAGAACAAAGCACATTTCTCACAAGTCCCAGGATGGGGATGGTGACTTCAAGAACAGGCTCACGTGTAAAAGGATCTTCCTAATTACATGTTCCACTTTCTAATGTCCTTTGGCTTTTTTGAATTGTATGTGCTCGTTGGAATTACACGAATAACATTTGTCATTTAGAAAAATGTCTTTTTCCTGTCATGCTTCTAGAACATGAGCGCAGATTCTGCAAACTGCAGATTCTCATAGCTTGATAGTAACAATTAAGTCCAAGTGGAAGAAGTGTGGGAGGTTCAGAGAGAATGTAGTGTTTTTACTGGGCCTTGAAAAAAAATGAGAAGGGTTTCAGAGAATGATGAAGAAGAGTCCTTCTGGCCAACAGGCTCGCCCCATTCAGAGCCTGTTCTACTTGGTGGTCAGAAGGTACGGTCGTGATTACTCTTTGTGAGAGGAGAATAGAAGGGTGCTCTGGACAAGAACAGTAGAACAGTAAGGAGAGTGGTGTCAAGATTCATTATAGAGATGTTAAATGTCATGGTTTCTTTGGTTTCCTCATCTATAAATTGATGATAATGATGGTAATTGCCTCCCTGGTATGTTTGAAATTTGAATACGATCTGTGTGAAGTACTTTCAAGTCCTTGGCCCATGGTAAGACTCAGTCAACGGTACCCTTACCCCCCACCGCCACCCTCATTCTGGCCGCCATTATTCGGTAGGCATGAGACAACACTGCAGGGTTTTGAGGGAATCAGGTGAGGCAAGCTGGAGGTTAGGAAGTTACTCCAAGACAATTCAAGAGATGGATGAACAAAGCATGAGGTGACAGCATCAGTGAGAATGTGTTTGCAGGGGATTAAGTTACTGATGATGGGGGCCTCACTGAGGCAACAGTCTGAGGCAGAAGGGAATGAGAGTGGGGCCCATGCTGGGGGCACAGCTAGCAGGATTTGGCAACTGAGAGTCGAAGGGAGGAAGAAGGAGTGGAGGATATTTCCAGAAGGGTAGCGGGCTCGTTAGCCAACAGAGAGGGCAGGAGTGACAAACACATTTAGGAAGGATTATGAGAGGCGCAGCTTGGGGTCCTAGCGACACAGCCACTTGGAAGTGTCCCGGAGGCCCAGAAAATGTGAGGTGTTGAACCCGGGAGAGAGCTCTGAGCTCAAGACGTCACTGAGAGGTAATGGCTGGAGGAGGCAAACCCACTCACCTGCCGCCCAGGGGCAGCTCTGGGCGGCAGGTGAGAGCCGGCTGAGAACCACCAAGGACAGGACCGTGGCCTGGCTCCGGGCAGCATGGGGCCCGCGGCCAGCCCTGCTCTGCTCACCGCCTCACCCTCAGCACCCGTGGACCCTCAGAAAGGCATTGCACGCATTAAAAGAGAAGGCAGTCAGAGGAAGAAGACCCCAGGGAAGCCGGCTGAGGCGTAGCCCGACGAGACAGGAAGAAGGAGGGGAGGCGCGTGTCCCAGGAGCAGCGGGGCTGTGGGCAGAGTCCTGGAGACCGGCTGCACTTGGCAGCAGATTACACCTCAGGGCCTCTTCATCAGCTACTCCAGAGCTTCCTGACTGAGCATGAAGCAGTGTCATTTCCCATGATGCATGTGAGCCCACGGAGCAGTTCTGGGTCCCCTTTGTTTAAAAATGTGACACATCCAGTTTGAGAAATCTTAGTCCTTCCTCCTAGATGGCTCTAACGTTACATTTTGTCAGACTGGAAATCCAGGTACGTTGTATGACTGGGCACTGACTGGAATCGTCCTGGCCGTGCTTAGGTGTCTGCGAAGATCTCTCTCCCCTGGCTTGAATCAGGATAGAATTGTGGAGACTTCGGCCCTCACTAAATACAGTAGTTAAAACAATTTCCTGAATAACGGCCGTGCGTTATCTCCCTAACAGAGCTGCCTTATGATTGCCCCAGTAATAAGATATTTACAGTGTTCCACAGTCATGTCGTTCCTTTTTCGCTGAGGAACAGGAACTGTGTTTAACCAACAGTCCCATTGAACAGCACGTGCAGTACAATGAAGTTGAGTAGGGATGTGTCGTTGAAGAGCGGAGTGCTGGTGTTGCGCTCACTGTCCCTAGTTCACTCTTGGCCAACGGGCCATTTCGCCTCTCAGAGCCCCCATGTCTTCATCTGCAGAGGAGAAAGAATAACAGCATCTCCCAGGATCTTAGGATTACAGAAGCGGTGGGGAAATTCCAATCTAGGCCTGGACCAGCACATTTCTTGGCAGTGGAGAAGCAAACCACTTAAGTGAAAGCTCCTTTGGAACTCCAGAACGCAGTAGGGTTAGAAAGGTCGACACTGTCAGTGTTGTTATTACTTACCTCACCGCTTAGTGACACGTTATTTTAGACTCAGAGGAGGGAGGACAGAGTTACTCGGTGTATTTAGGTATGATGGGAACCCATCCCACTCAGACTTCCAGAGGTATCCGTAGACCTCCTCCCAGAGCTGGATTGGACCTTGGAATTCTTGGGACCCAGATCCAGGAGCTCACAGGACTCCGAATCTTGTACTTTAGAGCTGACACTGAGGCCAAGGTTCCCTGCAGCCTCCTGGGACCCCTGAGACCTGGGCTCTCTTTGTTCAGTAGACACTTTCATGCTTGCTCGATGTTCTGATGGAATGTTCTGCCCTGTCAGTGACCCGAGTTGAGGACTCAGTCTCTCTTTCGAGGCCTGTAGGTCTGACTCCTGCACAACGATGACTCGAGAGCTTAGGATTGGGTGTTGCCACACCTAACTTGCTCACCAGGACGTCCTGGGGATTAGTGCACTAAAGCTTATATAGAGTGTTATTTCTCCAGAGGAGGAGTGCCCTGATTCAGTATCATGTCATTATGGCCTTGTCTTACCCTTTGTAGCTGAAAAACTTGTGTTTGTTTATTTGAGATAGGGTGAGAAACAAGGTTCTCCCTTCTCTCCCGAATCAACCTCTCCTCCAGGAAGTCTTCCCTGAACCGTCACTCAGGCTGGGCAGAGCGCGCCTCATCAGGCTGCCATGGCAGCCTTGCATCGTAGCTCGCCCATGTCCCACCAGCACCCTCAGTGGGCTGCCTCCTCTCCACAGGCTTCTTGGGAGCAGAAGCTGCGGACTAGAGTCAGGGCCTCAACCCTTGTCGCACATTGCCCTCCTTATTTCTCCTGGCGACCCCACGTTCTATGTCATCTTCATGGCAGAAGAAACTAAGGCATGAGAATTAAAGCCGCTTGCCCAGAGGGTCACAGCCAAGAGGCTTGAGCCCACGTCTCTTTCACTCTTGAGCCTG
Source organism: Mirounga angustirostris (assembly GCF_029215605.1). Lineage (NCBI taxonomy): Eukaryota > Metazoa > Chordata > Mammalia > Carnivora > Phocidae > Mirounga > Mirounga angustirostris. The sequence continues at coordinate 15,449,713 of NW_026991712.1, read as the reverse complement.
CGTTTGTGTCAAGAGGCAGTCAGCTCCCCTTGGGAGGGCTTTTGGGTGAATGCCTCTGTCCCCCAGAGTTGATCCCTTAGGTGAGGTCAGACTTCTTTGTTTGGGATGCACGTCACCCTGGGCTCCATCCCATTGTCCCATTGTGAGGAATGAGCCTGCAGTGTGTGGTTGATCCCATCAGACATGCTCAGAGTCCTCTCATGCACCGACAGGGCGGCTGATGTCACCAGGAAGTCCTCCCCACCTCAGTCCCCACTTCCCCCTCTACGCTTATTCACCATCTGGCCATCAGGGCTAAAGACTTGGTACTCGGGAGTGGGGAGGACCCCAGGCCGGCCGTCACAGTGCATGTTCACCAAGTGACAAGTATGAAGTGAGGGTGACCCCAGCACATGTCATCCCAGGGACCTACTTTGAGGTGCATTTCTGCGTCACAGAAGTTGAAGTGATGAAAAAATGCCCTTTCTAAAGTCTTGAAAGTGTCCGTATCCTTCTCATAATCACAGCTATTTACTTTCACAGTTAAAGAAACAATTCACTTTGAGAAACCAGTGTAGGACCTGTCTCAAGCGCCTCCAGACCTTACGCCAACACAGAGCCAGATGGGCAGAAGGATGCATAGTTGGGCAGACCACCTGATCCTCTTTCCCATGAGGGCCTTTTTACAGTCACATTTTAATACACGTCCCTGCCCTATGGGGCACATTTCATGATTTTAAAAATAAATATTGTTAGCATGCATATTATCTATTACATTGATTAATGCCTTTCTTATATAAAGATGCCTTGGTCCAGAGAGAACAGCCAAGAAGATGGTTCTCCTTCATGTTGAACAGTTGGGCTTCCTACCACTGGACAAATCAGAGTTCCCATGATCAGCTTTCTTCCGCTTCTGGTTTCTATCTTTTGTCTTGTATTTATTACTTTTGATCTTGTCTTATAGCTGTTATTTTTTGTCTTAATACCTGTGCTTTTCGGAGAGTTGTCTCAGATCACTGGGCCAGAGCTCTGTGTGGGCAGGAGTCTAAATTTGTATTGCACAGTTGGGTGCTTAGAACCCAGCACAGAGCTGGTCAAATGCGTGCACAAATGCGTGCATGTATGCATTGGATATATGCACAATACAGAGAGATCAGCCACTTTAAAATGTATCGGAAGAACGATGGTCAGAGATGCTAGTCTTAGGAGATAGTGAAGGGGACGCGGGGTAATATTGAGCACCGTGTTGCCTGTAGCCCTGGGAAATAGGAATTCTGCCGCCACTTCAAATCTGAGGGCATAGAGGCTCAGGAAGGGAACATTTGTTGCCTGTGGTCTCATAAGGAGCAAGTAGGTGTTGGCCATATTCAGAACCAGGTCACCTTAACTCCAGACACTGGGCACTCTACCCTACCCAAGTCTGCTTCATGCTGAGAGGAAATCAGGTGACTTCCTCCGGCCTGCTGCCTTCAGAGGGGGCCACATCTAAACAGAGCAGCGGCTTTAAGTACCTCCCCCCCTTCCATGGGTGACTCACACACTGATTTCTTCAGCCACAGTTTTCCCCTGAGTCTCTGCCAGCCCACGCAGTCTCTCCACCGGGAGGACGGGTGGGCATTTCGGAGGGAACATAGACCACCTGGGACTCCTGACTCCATCCCTCTTGCTCCCCGTAGAGATAAAGGGTACCCCCAATGAGCCCATCGGCTGGGGGCCAACCCTGATGAAGCTCAGCCCTTCTCTTCCCTTACACTGTGCCTCTGACCCCACAGCAAGTCCTAGAGGTTCTGTTTCCACCCTGAAGCCGACCACCGCCTGCAGCCCCGGCCATGCAGCCCCCTGCCCCGCACCGTGGCGGGGCTCTCCTACTCTTCTGCATTCAGCAGCCAGAGCCGGGGTTCCTAAACATAAACCAAATTGCATCCCTCCCCTATCTCAAACCCTCCAGGGTGTTCTCTTCATATTTAAAATATAATCCAGGGGTGCCTGGCTGGTTCCATCGGAGGAGTGTGCGACTCCTGGTCGTGAGTTCGAGCCCCACATCGGGTGTGTGGAGACTACTTAAATAAATAAACTTTAAAAAAAATTTTAATAATAAAATAAAATCCAAAGCCCACCTGACCCTCTCCAAATGCCCTCCGTCTCTCCCCGGGCATCTCAGCCACACTGACCTTGCTCTTTTACTCCAGGCCACCAAGCTTCTGCCTTCTCGGCTCCTGCCTCTGCCAGGGCCACACGCAGCACTTGTTCTAGATAAGATCTCAGTAAGGCTTGCCCTGACTCCAGCTAGAGAAGTCTCACCCCACACTCTGTCCCTTGACCCTGCTTCTTTGTCTTCAGAGCACTTAATGCGAGTGAACTCATGGCACACTCTCTGGTGACTTAGTGATGATCTCTGTCCCTCACTGGAAGGCGAAGTGGGCCCTGTTTGACCCCTGCCTGTGCTCTCGACCCTGGGCAGGGACAGGCTCAGGTAGGCCCTCAGTGAATAAATGAGTCAGGGCACATCGGTCCCGATTTCTAGAACATTCTCCTTGTGGCTAAAATGTCTTCATGTAAATACTTGTATGTGAGAAGAGTTTAGGCCGAAGGCATCCAACTTACGTGATTTTCTTCTACTTGACAGTTGCCCCAAAATTGGCTGTAGCCACACGGATGTGAGAATGTCTGATCTCATCCAGGATGAAGCACTCAGAAGGGCCATTGAGAGCCACAACAAGAAGAAAAATCGTCCACCCGAGTAGGAAAAGCACACCTCCCTGCAGGGATGTCCGCAGCCTACCTCCTACCCCAGCCCCCTGGAGACAGCAGTGTTTCTCAGAGCACCTCGACTGGCTGCATAGCGTACTTTGTTGGGGTAAAACTTGAAGGTTTTAAGTGTAATTGGAAGCCTTTTTCTATGTCACAACAAAAATCCAAGCATATGATATTGTTTATTTTTGAGTGTTCTATAATTTTAAATAAAACTTTGATTATCTGCAGCGTGTCCTGTCTGTGTACCTCCCAAGGTATAAATTGTTCCAGGGGTGCAGGCGTGGTGGTGCCAGGCCCTCCTACTTCTAATATTTCAGGCTGTTTTTTCTTGTGGTTGTAACCAAACAATGTCTTTCGAAGGATATTTAACAGGGAAACATGGAGAAAGACCCCCATGGCAAGCATTGTCTAGCAGCATCATAAACGAGAGCATGAGGTTATAAAGCAGAGCCAGCTTACTGACCTGTATTTACTTTGTGTATCGACAGTTCCCAATGGGTAAATGCTTCTGTTTGTCATCCTGACTGACCGGCAGAGAATGCCCCGGTGAACAGGCTTATCAGTGCAATGATACTGGGTGCCCCTAATGGAAATTTTGCTACGGCCCTCCGAGAGCCTGAAGTATCTTTAGAAACAACCACATCCTGACTATCTCCGCCTTGCTCGGTGGCTCTCTGCAAGTGGCTTCAGGCTCTTGGGCCCTGGGGTCTTCAACCGTGACATAAAGATGTCGAGCAAGATGTTCTCTCATGTCCCTTCAGCCCCAAACGTCTGTGGACTTAGGACCAGCCAGGTCTTTACGTTGAACATCTTTGATTATATTCTGTGTCAAGAGTGCTCATCTATTAAATAATCTCCATAGCAACCTTTTATCAACTAGAATATTCAATTAAACCAGACAAAGCATACCCTGCCTACACTAGGAAACCAAGAATAGCTAACAATAGCTAACAGGGGCTAATATTTATTGAGCACTTACTGTGTACCAGGTGCTAGTCCCAGTGCTTTACATATATATGTTCACTCCTGTGATCTTCACTGTCTGCTGAGAAAGGTACTTTTTTTTTTTTTTTTAGATTTTATTTATTTATTTGAGAGAGAGCACAAGCAGGGTGAGGGGCAGAGGGAGAAGCAGGCTCTCCGCTGAGCAGGGAGCCTGACGCAGAACTCGATCCCAGGACCCTGGGATCATGACCTGAGCCGAAGGCAGATGCTTAACCGACTGAGCCACCCAGGTGCCCGAAAGGCACAATTATTATTCTCACTTTGCAGATAAGTAAAATGAGGCACAGAGAGGTGAAGTAACCTGTGGAAAGTCACAGAGCTCATAAATGGCTGAGCTGGGACAGGACCTCAGGTAGCCTGGTCCCAGAGTCTGAATTCTTAAACCTATACTCTCCTCCTCCCTATTGGTTTATTTAGATCTAGAAATATACTCAAAAGTTCACATTTAAAAAGTGAAGCTTCTGTAAATAAACAAAAGTTCATTAAAATGTAGGAAATAACTGGAGCTGACATTTACTAGGGAGTGAAGGCCATGAAATAATACATATTTGATATTTAAAAGCATAGTCTAGGGGCACCTGGGTGGCTCAGTCGGTTAAGCACCCGACTCTCGATCTCAGCTCAGGTCATGATCTCTCAGGGTTGTGGGATGGAGCCCTGTGTCAGGCTCCCTGCCAAGCAGGGAGTCTGCTTCTCCCTCTCCCTCTGCCCCTTCCCACTGCCCTCTCCCCGCCTCTCTCTCAAATAAATAAATAAATCTTAAAAAAAAAAAAAAGCATAGTCTAAAATGGCAGAGTTAATTTTGAAAACATTTCGTGGAATTCAGAAATGAGGGTGACATTCAGTTGTCTACAAGCAAAGTCAATTTGAATTTCTTAAGATGCTTCATCTGAATCAGACTTCCTGAGGAAATGATTATGTTTCAGCCAGAACAAACATACTTTTAATGGAATGTGGTTCTTTTGTGAAATACTTTGTTTCCTAAACAGATAGCGGCAAGCATGAAATACTTACCCAAGATTTGATTTGTGTTTTCCCCCACTCTTGGTGTGGACACTAATATCAATCAGAAAAGCGCAAAATGACACCATTCCACTGGAGCAAAGGTACAGTGTTTGTATCCTGTGAAGTTTTTTCCTTCGTTTAGTCTTCAGAAGCTATGTTTCATGAATTTGTCTAGCCAATTAAAGCCTTGGAGGTTTTATATAGAATTTCTTTGAAAATTTGCCATTTGGTTGTCATTATCAGTCTGGCATATTTGTTAAATTTCTGTTACACGAGTTTTCCCAAAAAGTGAAGCCTTTTCTTCAAATGAAGTTGTATTGCGTGTTGAAAGGGGGGCAGCTCTAGTCCAAGAGGCGTTTCCATGCCCTTGTGCCCAGGGCAGCCCCGGACTCCTGAGATTACACAAGGCCCCGGGAGGGACATTTGAAAGCCCTACCAGACTATAGCGAACTCAATTTTTCTTTCCAGATATGACTGATTTAAGACTTGGACAATTGTACCCCCATGGCATTTTTTTTGTTTTTAATGCCAGTTCCTTTCAAGAACTTCCAATTAAGTTTAAAACACTCCCACAGACTCCAAAAGATAAGAGAATTTATCTGTCGCCTTATACAGAGCTTCAAACATGGAGCGTCCAGCTTCGAGCGGCTCCTGCAGGGAGTGCTCCTTTCCCCTGAAGACTCCCGGACTGAAGTTTTGTGTGAGGACAGAAATAAATCACAGGACGGGCCGGTTCCAAGGCCACTGTGAGCTGATCTCTGGCTACACAGTAGGCTTCGGCCTAAGTGCCTCAAATGTATCACCTAAGTTAATCCTCCCTGCAAGCCTAGGAGGCCGTTGTTAACCACCCCCATTTTACAGATGGGAAAACCAAGGCTCAGAGTCATGGAGTCCTTTGTCCAAGGTCACTCGCCTGTACGGGGTAGAGCCCGTATTGGAACAGAATGGTGAGTGCAGAGGCAGCCCTCTGACCCACTAGGCTCTTGGCCCCGGGGCCGCAGAGGGCACATAAACCATCAAAGCTGCACTTCTATCCCGTCTTTATTGCCATCACTGAGACCACCATTTCCCTGGCTTGCAGACTTCTGTCCTCCCTTCCCTAGTTCCCTCTGCAAACACCCCGCCCAGTCCAAGCCTTCCCTCCTTGCTTCACACGTAGACTGTTCTCTGACCGCTCATCTTCCCCCTTGCCCTATTACTAACCTACTAGAAGACCCATGGGGTCATCTTACATCCTACCCAAAAACGTTCCTGTTCTAAGGAAAGACGTTCAGGCCTGGCACTCAGGATTCTGCCACAGAGCAGCCCCACTCCCGTGACGGGGTAGCCCCTGGGCTCCCCAGCGCTCCGGCCCTCCTCTTCTTTCAATGGCAGGGGAATTTTCCTGGCTGGCTCCTAGCGGCCACCTTGGCTGAGAGTCACTCCATCCCACCAGGCCTTAGAGTTTTCGGGTGAACTAAAAGATTTGGACTTGTCCCCAAGGTTTCCGCAAACTCTACAATTCTGTGTCTTGTGTTCAATGAATCGGTCCTGAGGGAAGTGTCAGCCCTTTTGAAGGAAAACAGGCTGACAGCGAAATCAGTATAAATTTGAACCAAATGTATACGTTGCCTCGTCAACTAGTCATCCAACAAATACTTTCTAAGGCCCACTTTTTGCCATGGTTTGTGTTAGTCTCTTTGGATACAAAAATCGCCCCTCCGGAAGGCTTACTGTCTAGTTGGGGCTGACAGATACTTGAAAAACAAATTCCACAAAAAGTTATGTGAGTGCCACATGTAGGGGAGAGTGGCACAGAGAAAGGGAATACAGGAAAATTCTTGAGTAACCCCAAACTGTGTTTTAGGAAATCAGGTAACAAGATTCAAAACAAGAAGTCTGCGGAACCTGATTGGGAGAATAGGGAGTGAATCACGAGGGTTTTATTGGAAACTCGTGACGTTTGGGAGATCTGCCTACCAGCTTGTGTCGGACTCGGGGGAAAGGACTAACCTCTGACGAGAAGTCAGTTAAACCAGCAGAACAGGACCCCTCACACCATGCTTAGGGAAAGGCCAACTGGTGCGGCCACTTTGAAAAGTTTGGCTTTTGAGAAAGGGGTTAAATATAGAAGTTACTGCACAACCCAGCAAATCTACTCCTAGGTATCTACCCAAGAGAAGTCAAAACATGTTTCCACAAAGACTTGTGTATGAAGTAGCAAGACTTTTAAGAGCAAAAATGTGGAAGCCATCCAAATGTCCAGCTGGGGAGTGGATGAACAAAACTGGGACTCCGTACAGTGGGCTATTACCTGGGGGTCAGAAGGAATGAGGTACTTACGAACTCGCACCATGACATGGCTGAACATTATGCCAAGTGAAAGAAGCCTGTCACAAAGAGCATAGAGTGTCTGAATTAACTTCATTACATGAGATGTCCAGAAGAAACAAATCCATAGGGACAGAACGTCGATTAGTGGTGGCCTGGGGCCAGTGGGGGTGGAAACGGGGAGTAACTTGCACAAGGGAATCGCTCTGGAGTGAAGTACGTGTTCGAAAACCAGATTGCACAACTCTGGATTTACTAGAAGTCCCTGAATTCAACACTTCAAACAGGCGAATCTTATGGTGTATAAATGATACAAACGAGCTGAGTGAGGATTGCTTTACACAACAGGGAGGAGAGAGCCTTTCTTCATGGTCATGGTCACGGTCAGATAGAGCCCTAAATTCAACCGGTGATCAAACCTCTATCAATATTCTCAGAAGTGTTTTTGATGCTTAATCTTAAAGATTAGAGTGAAATAAGAATTCTATTCAAGCCTCAATCCCTAATCACAGGATTAGAAGTAGCAGTTACTAAAGAAGTGTTAAGGGGCGCCTGGCGGGCTCGGTTAGTAGTGCAACCTTGATATCAGGGTGGTGAGTTCAAGCCCCACAGCGGGTGTGGAGCCTACATGAAACAATTTTAAAAATAAAGAACCGTTCAGGGTTCATGAGAGGATAAGATTAAATAATGACCAATAGCTCTAACGAACTTAATTTTACTTATTTCTATTTCTTTATGTCCCAATTGTATATGCATTTTATAGGCAGTGATCCCTAATAGTAACCAATAGTTCTAATTAACTACTCTTTGTTGTTGTTGTTAAGTATAATGGGGTGAAAATTCTGGCCATTTCTTTTCTCTGTTCATCCTGCTGTTGGGAAGGAAGACATTCAGTCCCTAAAGACGACCTTGTAATCATTCATTCAGCAGACGGCAGAACGACCCAATATAACAATGTCATAAACATTTATGACCACAGAAAGGAACATTTAGTGGGGACTTTTTTTAATGAACAAATACAGAATTGGCCTTAAAACAAAAAGAAAAAGCAAGATACAATTATGAAAAGAAGCAACCCAAGGACCACCCTTCATCATAAACAGAATACAAACCAGAAGTGGAGTGCTGTTAAGAAGGGAGTCAGCATGCTGCTGGAATATTCAGGAAAGTTGTCATTCACAGTCCAGGGAACTCGGCCATCAGGCTCCACGGGGCCGGGAGCTGAGCTTCTAGGCTACTTATGGTCACCACGGTTCACGAAGAATGTGGCGACTCTGATTAGCCCAGAGAACAGCAACAACAAGGCTAAGAATAATGAAACATGGATGCTATGCTGAAAGGAATTGGAACGTTTTTGGCACAGAGAAAAAAACCTGAACCTTCTGTTTTGTACAAAACATGGGAACTCTGTGAGGAAGATGCTACAAGGCAATTGGCAGTAAGGGCCACAGGAGGGCCAATTAGAGGATCTTCGATACTCGGAAGAAAAATTACTATTAGTGTCTAAGCGCCAGGCTCTCCTCTGGGAAACCATGGGCCCCCAGGGGACTATGGTTAAAATTCAGAAGGTTTATGAATTCGTATGGGGGAAATAAAAATTACATCTTTACGGGCGCCTGGGTGGCTCAGTTGGTTAAGCGACTGCCTTCGGCTCAGGTCATGATCCTGGAGTCCCGGGATCGAGTCCCACATCGGGCTCCCTGCTCGGCGGGGGGTCTGCTTCTCCCTCTGACCCTCCCCCCTCTCATGTGCTCTCTCTCATTCTCTCTCTCTCAAATAAATAAATAAAATCTTTAAAAAAAAAAAATTACATCTTTACTTTTACTAATCTCTAATTGGAATTTAGCATTTCCTACAATTATAAATGTAGGCAACAGGGGCGCCTGGGTGGCTCAGTAGTTGGGCGTCTGCCTTTGGCTCAGGTCGTGATCCCAGGGTCGTGGGATCGAGCCCCGCGTCGGGCTCTCTGCTCAGCGGGAAGCCTGCTTCTCCCTCTCCCACTCCCCCTGCTTGTGTTCCCTCTCTCGCTGTGTCTCTCTGTCAAATAAATAAATAAAAATCTTTAAAAAAATTTTTAAAAAGGTAGGCAACAGACTACAGTCGAATTAGCAATACCTGCAACTTTGTCATCCGTAAAAATGATAAATATTTTCGTGTTGCAATCCTGTTGCTGTAAAGATAAATTTATACTCACCTCTTTTAAAATCTAGTACTTCGTTCCCTTCTGGCAATGATGGCCTAACAGAAATGGGATTTGCCCTCTCACCTTTAACAGCTAAAAATCTGGACAACATATATGAAAGGTGGTTTTCAGACATTAGACAACAGGATATTGGCCCTTGCCCTTGTTTAGCACCTGGGGAGTTCCCAGGTGCCCTCAGAGTGTGGGGGGGGGGCGGGGGGTCCTAGAGGGAGCCTGGTAGGCAACAGAGCTGAAGATTCAGGGAGGTAGAAATTGCAGAGCAGAGGACTGGGGGGAGACAGCGGCCCAGAGAGGGAGCTCTGGAGATGTGCAGAGGGTCTCCCTGGATGCCTCAGCTGAGTCATCACCAGCTCCAGCCAGTGAGGAAACTACCTCAGGCCAGGCAAGAACCTCCCAGATCAGAGGGAACAAAAATCTAAACTCACACAGGCCCTAGAATGTTCCTTATCCCCCCAGCCAGAGCGAGGCAAAGTTAGCCCTGGACTAAAGGATGCTCTCATTCTGCGTAACAATACTTAAAAGCAAGTTTCAAAAGCGAGGGTAGGCAAATTTTCATGGGAAGGGGCAGCCACTGAATATGCTCAGCTTTGCAGGACAGACCTTCTTTGTTGCAAGTTTGTAACTCTGCCTCGATAGCATGATATGTGAATGAATGAATGATGGTGGCTGTGTTCCAATAAAGCTGTATTTACAGACACTGAAATTTTAATTTAATATAATTTTCACATGCCACAAAATACTGTTCTTTTTTTCCCCAATACCCTTCACCAGAATGAAAGATAAGACCCTACATCATTGAGGGGCACTGGGGTGGCGCAGTTGGTTAAACATCCCATTCTTGGTTTCAGCTCAGGTCATGATCTCAGGGTCGTGGGTTCGAGCCCTGCATCGGGCTCTGTGCTCAGTGCGGAGTCTGCTTGGCCCTCTCCCTCCTCCTTTGCCCTTCCACTGCCTAACCTACACACACATACAAAAGCACAAGCACATGCCCTCTCTGTCTCAAATAAATAAATAAAATCTTTTTAAAAAAGATCCTGCATCATTGAAATGATTTTTCTGCTAGATGTAGGAGTAATACTATGAGTAAATAATTCAAGGTTGGTTGGAATACAATACAGCACAAGGATGGAACCTTTAGGAACAGAGGGGACTTCAGCACCCATGGGCTGGGTGATGGTGGTGGGCGCTCCTGTGCACTTTCTGTTCTCCTACCACACAACATACTTTCTACCTTGTGACCTCTTGTGTGTGTGTCATCTCCCTCCCCTGGCCGTGTTCTCATTTTTTTAAAAAGATTTTATTCATTTATTTGAGAGAGAGAGTGATCCAGAGTGAGAGAGAGAGAGCAGGAGGTGGGGGGGAGGGAGGAGCAGACTCCCCGCTGAGCAGGCGCCCCTTGGCAGTGTTCTCTTGAGGATGGAATCTACATCTGAATCATGTATATTTCCTATGCATCAAGGTTTCCCTGAGTGAGGTCAGGACCAGCTTTATCAGACTCTTTGAGGACCTTGTTAAAAATGCAGATGCCCCAGGGGCACCTGGGTGGCTCGGTTGGTTAAGCGTCTGCCTTCAGCTCAGGTCATGATCTCGGGGTCCTGGGATCAAGCCCCGTGTCGGGCTCCCTGCTCAGCGGGGAGCCTGCTTCTCCCTCTCCCTCTGCCTCTCCCCCTGCTTATGCGCGCTCTCTCTCTCTGTGTTAAATAAATAAATCTTTTTAAAGATGCAGATGTCCAGGCTCCACTCCAGACCCACTGAGTCAGAATCCTGGGAGGCAGATCTAGCAGTCTGCATTTTAACCAGTTTTCCAGCTGGTTCTGATTCATACTCCATGTGAAGACTGTATGAGTTAATGAATTAATGATGAGTTCATAAAGCCAAACAGAACAACATATAGATACACTAGAATTACAGCTATCTAAATACCATATTCTTAGGTCAAAAGCTCCAGAAGATCATAGATAAATACAAAGAGTTGCACATCTTTTTCTTTCTTTTCTTTTTAAACAATATTCTGATGAGTCAAAAACCTGGCGCTAAACACTTCATCCCAATTCCATTTATCATTCCCTTCCCGCCTTTTCAGATTTCACTTCATGGATTGTTTTTTAATTACCCCATTTGGCAGCATCTCTTCATCTCCAATCCCCCAGGGCCTTGGATATGCTAAAGTCTCAATTAAAACAAACCAGAATAAAAAACCTCTCAAGCACCTTTCCCTTTCCAAAAGTTCATACACATTGAAAGCATGGAAATGAACTAGTGTGATTCCCGAGAGAGATCTCTAACAATCTCTCTTTGCTGGATCTAGGTTCAGTTGATATTTTTGGCGTGAATATTGGATTCTCCAAGAAAGCAGTGTTTCTCAAACTCCAATGGTTCAAACTCCCTCATCAGAGTTTTTTGCCGTATCGACTTGTGGCCTGTGTTATTATTTGCCTAGTTTTTTACTTTAATCAAGTCACTTTAAAAAATATGTTTGGCCTTCTCCTAAATAATAATATACATGAAATTACGTAATTACATGAGATTATAGGTTAGATGCACTAAGTATATTTTAAGCATATTAAAGTAAGTATGTAATTACTAAAATAAAAGAAATACATGTTCTTGAAACACCTACCATCCTCTTGGGTGGCCTTTTGGGAAACTCCTGCATAGAGTCCTGCTAGAGGTCCAGGCCAGCCCCCCAAGCCTTCCCACACTCACCAGGTTCTCTTAAGAACCTCCCTCCACACACTGCCAGCACTGAAAGAAAGAAGTCCCTTGAGAGGGCACTGACACCAGCAGGAAGCTTTGGCTGTTAATCATCAAGGCACACCCACCCGCCCACTGTGGTTGGGATTTCAGCATGGACTGGCAGAAAGAACAGGCCCAAGAGGGGGTTTGTGCTGACCAACGATCCGAGTTTCACTTGGGGAGTGTGAGCCAGGGAATCTTTGTGAGCCTCCGGGGCTGCCCGTCCTGGGTCACGCCCACAGAGCTCAACCAGGCATTCCTCTTCCCCCTCCCCGGGTCAGTAACCCTGAGCTCACCAGCATGTCCCAACTGTTTCCCTGAGGCAGGTGACATCCTTGTCAGCCATGGGAGCTTCCTAGGGAGAAGCCAGCTACTGGCCCCGCAAGCACTTGCATTCTACAAATCGATTTTTCCTGTGGGTCTGTGTTTGTGTTTGAGGCAGTGTCCTGCATCTGACCACATGTCCAAGGTGACTATTTTATGCCAGCAAAGGAAAACAAGCTTCACACCTCACGGAGCTAAAGGTGAGGCGACAGCTGGCTGATGGTTCATGATTCACCCCAGTGGATGCTGAACTACAGGCGTGAAAGGGGCACATAGCAAGTCATAGCTGAGAACCCGGGTTTGGCTACTTGGAGAGTAACAAGGGATTGCAACATGTTTTTAGCTAACCTCAGCTCTGCAGAGCTGGGCACTCAGGGAGTAAGGTTTAGGGAAGTCAAGCGTCCTTCGGTGCTTTTCCCAGAACAGCTGGGCATGTCAGAAGACAAGCGTTCCAATTTCACTCTCTTTCTTACTAGCTCTGTGACCTGAGGCAACCCCATTAATTTCTCTGCACCTCTGCAGCTTCACCTGTGAAAAGGAGGGATCACCCCCTACTCTGCATGCTTCCTGGGGCTGCCCAGATCCAGGGAGACGAAACATGTAGAAGAAATTGAGCACTAATCACAGAAGCCTGGCTGGACGTCTCAGCCTAGGTTCCTGCTTTGGAGGCAAGTGCGTTTTATTTGAATATGTGTGAAAGCATGGGAATTAAATAACCTGGAAGTATCAACCAAACTCACAGTGGGCTACCTGGGGAGTGGGTGGTGGTAGGAGGAACCAGGTTTGAGGGCGGGGCAGTTCATTTTCCTAAAATGCATATTCATATCCTTACAGTTAATTTCGTATTTTTCAAAGACGATCGCCCAGAGGTGAACTGCACTACCAGATCGGGGAGGCAGGCCCAGTCCTTCAGGAGGGAGGAGGGATAAGAGGGGCTACAGTGCTCAGAAAAGATTTTTATTGCCTGGGGGAACCTTGCCTAGGGCAAGGAAGAGACCAATTTGGGTAAATGGGAGGGAGCAAAGCCATTCTCCCAGGGGACCTGTGTGAGCCAAGGTCCTGAGGCCAGTCTGCAAAGGAGGGAGTGAAGGACAGGGGCAGTCAGGTAGAGGAGAACCCAGATTCATACTGGGGATCCACATGCACAGAGATGTACTGGTTGCCAGGTCAGTACGTACTTACTGTCCGAGTATGCAAGGCCTGTAGAAAATACTAGAAATGTTAGCACTTGTTTCATTTAAGAGACAATGGAGAAAGAAAACTCTCAGATTTAAAGAGGGGGAAAAAAGCCCAAACCATAAGCAAAAAGACCCAGGGAGAGTTAAACCACAGAAAATGTAGAAAGAAGCTGTGCTCAGGGATTTAATAAAATTTCCACATCTTAAAAGTGCACTGGGTGGGGTCTGGGAAGTGAAAGATGGAGTCATTTGTATCATCATTTTCTTCCCCAAGGAAGTCAACCAAAAGCCACTCAAACTGTGGGCTTCGGCTGATGGAGGAAGCAAGGGGTGGGGAGGAGCTGCACCTGCGCTGGGGGTGAACTCTGACCTCTTCCCACCCAGACCAAGGAGCTTTGCAGGAGACGCACTTGGAGCTCAAGACCAACAGCTTCCCACCTTCTCCGGACGCCTCTCCCGCCCAAACTGCCAGGGGACAGACAAGGTTGAGGCCTGGCGTTCTGGGCCACAGCGTCCCTCTGCCCCCCAGACCAGGAGCCCCGAGACTCACCATGAGGCGCATCCTTGACCCCTCTCAGCCTTGAGCCTCCAGGCTCAAGGCCTGGGATGCAGGAGTTAACACGCTTCCCAGGCTGGTCACCCCACATGGGCTGGGGGAAAGGATACCCATTTCCCGGAGTTCCCCCCCACCGACAGATTTACCAACACACTCGTGACCCACGTGTGAGACAGAGGTTTATGCCAATAACTTAGCCAACGCCGTCACTTTGGATTTGCAAATCTGTTCTATGAATTTGGGCATGCAGTTGTTCGAATTTGGTTTTTTTTGCTTTTCGAATGTGTGCGTGTGCACATGGCGGGGAGGGGGGTGAAAATACCTACCCTTCTTAGATATCGAGGACTCTTGCAGATGCTAAAGCAGTTTCCCGAGGAGACCTGGCCGCAGCAACTCCCAATCCAAGGGTGTGAGGCCCAGCTTTGCCACTGGCTAGATGTCTACTTGTGATTCTTTATGTCCCTTGGCCTCAGTTTGCTCAGCTGTACAATGGGGGTTGTTATGAGGATAAAGGAAAGAATGGATGGGACGTATGAAGGCAGGAGGAGTTATTAGCAGTTTCATTCCATAACTAGGCACTGGGGAGCTACAGGGTGCCCAGCATCTAGGCTCTAGGGGATACAGCAGTGAACAAAACAGACAAGAAGTGAGGGGAAACGGCTAACGGACAGTCAGATGAGCAAATGCAGGGGCGTGGGTGGTGCCAAGGGCCAAGGAGAAAAATAGAGCAGGCAGGAGAAAGAGTAGACAAAGTAGCAAATAGAGTAATGGGGGGTAGGGGCAATGATCGCAAACAAGCTGTTTAGGCAAGGACCTGAAGGGGGCGAGGACGTCCTGGCTGTGCGCGTGCGAGGTTAGCCGATTCCACGGAGAGAACCCCCACCCCCCAAAATGCTGTTGCTGTTGACTCTGGGCCTCCATTCCCACTGGGGCTGGGGGAGGCTGGGGGCTGCTCTGGACTCTTCCCAAGGGGCTCTGTTTTAACCGATATTTTATTCCACACACTCCCAGGACCCCCCGACTGTGCCTGAAGACGCCGCTAGCCTTGGCTCCGCACACTTGGCTCCCTACCCGGGCCCTGGCGTTCTGTCCACGCCATCCCATCAGCCTCCATGTTCCCTATGGCTCTGCCTGCGGGCCTCCCCCACAGCTCCACGTCCCTAGCCTGCCTGTGGCTTTCGCAGGTGCCGTTCCCTTGGCCTGAACTGTTCCTTGTGCCCTCACCTCCTCCTTTTACAGGGCTAGGTCCCCCTCCTCATTCAGGCTCTCAGCTTAGCCCTCTTTTCCTCCTCCAGGCCTTGCTGACCCTCCAGCCCCCACCCTGCAATCGGCCTTAAGCGCTTGGTCTCTTGGGCTCCCAGCGCAGCCTATGCGGACCCCATCACAGCACAGACCACGGCGCGTCCTTCGGCGCATAGCAGGTGTACCACGGTATGTATTAAAGGAGAAAAGCTCCCCTCCATGAGGGCATTTCTCCCTCTAGCCTCTCTTGGGATTTCTCTCCTGACCATCCCAGCCGGGCCACACTGATGGAACACTGTGGGGTGTTTCCTCTTTCTCGGGAAGCTTCCCGTTGGCACGGGTGAAGGAAGAAGCGCAACCTTCCTCCTGGGGGGAGGGGACAGGAGAGGGGCCTTCCTGGTTGATCAGTTATCTGGTCCACGAGTCCGCCAAGGGGTTCTCTCAATCACTGAAGGTGACATGAAGGAAATCACAGAGTTCTAGAATTAGCTGGGCTTTCATTAATATCAACAGGAACCCTGAGATTGGTGAAAATGGAAGCGTAAGCTCAGAGCACATCAAGTGAGAAAAAGTGAGAAAAGAGAGTAAGCCCTTGGGAGATCCCTGTGAGCTCAGAGCTAGAGCATTTCTTCACCTTTTCATCACTCATGTGCTGGGGACCTGCCTCATGCCAGACCCTGCCAGGCCCTGGGCGTGGAGAGATGGAAAGGTCCCTGTCCTACGGGGAGGTGGCGGGGGTGGGGTGGGGGGCTTGAAGCATGGATCCAAGGGGGTGCAGATGAGTCTTGTAAAGGGCCCAGAAGGAGAACTTCTAGATGGTGATATTGTTGCATGACAAGATTTAACTCTGCCCTTCCTGGAGAAGCCAACAGTGAATGGACTTGCAGCCTCACAAGGGACATCTGGAGGCGTGTTCCTGGTGGTTCGAGGTTGGAACATTCCATGGAACAGTGGAGAACACAGGGAGGGTGCAGGGCCATCTTAGACCCAGCAGTGGTTGTCTGGTGCCCCTGCCGTGCACACGCTGTCTGGGACCAAGGCGCTCCTTTCCCCAGCTGCCGGGAGCGCTGGCCGCCGAGAGCTCCCAGCTGAGTCTCTCTGCCTTCCCGAGGGGCACCTCCCAAATAACGACTGCTTGACAGGGGGCTACCGTGGGGCCGACTCTTGAGGGCCACGCCAGCCCCGGAGCTGTGATGGGCTGAGGCCTCCGTTGTAGCTGCCTGGCGCATCAGTGTCCCGATCTGCTTCCTCTCCCCGCACCCCACCCGGATGCCGGCCCCAGGAGCCCTCTCAACACACCTCCATGCAAATCTCCATCTCGGAAACCCTTTTCAGGGAGCCCGACCCAAAAGAAACCCTCTATTTCAGAGCTGCTACCTACGCTGTACATCAACTCCGTTGTGGGTCCCACCGGCAGTGTGGGCTCACTTGGGGACGCCTGTGACTGTCATCGTGCCCCTGGGAGGATGCATCACTCAGAGGAAAGAGAGAGTCAAGGCCATCGCTCTTCTTTGCGGAGCTGTGGACCTCAGGATTTCCAGGCTGGAAATGTTCTCATTCTTTCTGGCAGTTTCACCCAGGGCTTGGCAGCCTCCACCATCTGGAAGTTCTTTCTCATTTCAAACTGGAATCCTTCCTTCTGTGATGTATCCCCATTTCCTCTCCCCTTTCCTCCGTGGAGCTGTATTCCTGCCAAGAAAGAAAGTTAAAAGGGAACAGAGACATATGGATTTCCTATTAAGACTGACGCCCACATTTTAGGAGAACAGAGGAAAGCGCTCAGATTAGGGCAACGGAAATACATTTGCATGGCACCAACATTTGGAATTTTTTTTTTAAAGGTAACCCAAACAATGAGTGCCTCTTTTTGTCCAGCTTATTAAACTTTTAGAATATTAGGGAGATCCCGGAGACCCCTCCTTAGAGGTAGGGTGGTATGGAGAGCCCCAGAGTTGGAGTCCGGACCTCATGCATTCAAAACCTGTGTCTACCACGTGCTAGCAGGATGACAACGGCAGTGTGACTATGGGGAATGCACGATCCCTTTGAGGCTCAGCTTTCCTTGTCATATGGTGGGAAACGCCACACCTGCTTCTGTCTCAGGGTTATTGAGAGTTAATGGGAGGACATGAAAAAGTCCAGTAAACCACCAAGCACGGTCGTAGGGTGAATATTCAACACTGTCCGTGACAGTTTCCTGAGCAACTACCAGGTCCAGAGTCCCACCATGTTTTTTTTCTTTTTGAGAAATTGACACACCAATACAAAAATTCATATGGAAATGCAAAGGACCTAGATCTGCCAAACAACTTTGAAGAAGAACCAAGTTGGAGAGCTAATGCTACCTGGTTTCCAGTCCTGTGGTAAAGCTCGATGTGGTATTGGCATAATGAGAGACAAAAGAGAGTCCAGAAACCGATCTACCCATATATGGATAACTGATTTTTTTTTTTTTTTACAAAGGTGCAAAGGCAGTTCTGTGGAGAAAGGATGGGCTATTAACAAATAATGCTGGGATATTTGGATACCCCCTAGGCTCAAAAAATGAGCTTGGACCATACCATGTGCAAGATAAAAAATTTAACTCAAAATAGATAATAAGTATAAGTGCAAAACCTAAAACTATGAAATTTCTAGAATAAAAAACATAAGAGGAAAACTTAGTGACCTTGGGTTATGCAAAGATTCTCAGGTGTGACTTCCAAAGTGTCACCCATCAAACAAGTGGGTTAATTGAACTTCATCAAAATTTTAAAACTTCTGCTTTTTAAAAGTTACTATTAAGTGACAGATGAGATAAGCTACAGACTTGGAGAAAATATTTGCAAATCATATATCTGCTAAAGCACTTATATCCATTATATATAAAGAACTCTCAAAACTCAATAGTAAGAAAACACGCAACACATGTGTAAAAAATGGGCAAAAGATCTGAACGGACACTTCACCAACAAAAGATAAGCAGGTGCCGAGTGATCACATTAAAAGATGCTCAATGTCATCAATCATTAGGGAAATGCAAATTAAAACCACAATGTGATACCATGATACGTATTTTAGAATGGCTGTAGTAAACCAAATGTTCATGTTCCCCACAAATTCATATGTTGAAGACCTAATTCCCAGTGTGGTTGTATTTGGAGGTGGGGTCTTTGGGAGGTGATTAAAGTTAGATGAGATCATGAGAGTGGAGCCCCCTTGTGGGATTGGTGCTCTTATTAAGGGGGTGAAGAGACCACTGGTCTGCACACCGGAAAGAGAGTCCTTACCAGAACTGGACCATGCTGGCACCCTGACCTCAGACTTCCAGCCTCCGGAAGTATAAGAAAATAAATTTCTGTTGCTTATGCCACCCGGTCTCTGGCATTTCTTATGGCAGCCCGAGCAGACTATGACAGTGGCTAAAAGTAAAGACTGCTGCTACTAAGTGTTGTCAGGGAAGTGAAGTAACTGGAACATTCATATCCTGTGAGAATGTAAATAGTACAACCTCTTTGGAAAACACTTTAGCAGTTTCTCACAAAGTTAAATTATATCTACCATGATCCACCCATTCTCTTCCTAGGAATCTGCCCAAGAGAAATGAAAACATATGCTCACACCAAACTTGTAAACAAATACTCATAGCAACTTTATCTCTAATAAACACAAACTGGAAACAAGCCAACTATCCATTAACATGTGAATGGATAAACAAACTGTGGTACCTCTATCACATGGAGTACCAGGCCCAGACCAAGGCCGTGGGGGGCCCCCTGGGCAGCAGGCGGAAGGCCCAGCACCCAAGGTGGAAGCTTGCAGGTTCCAAGTGGGCTGACTCTCTGACCTAGAGCTGGCCCAACCCTGCACAACTGGACCCTCAGAGACTGCCCAGGCCCTAGAGCAGAGGTGGCAGCCAGTGGGGCTCTGAAGCATGGGTCTGAGTACTCACCTGGCCACTACTTGTCCTATGACCTCAAGTTGATCCCCGAATCCCACAGGAGTATGATTCTAACTTCAACTTAACTTCCTGTGGAATTCCCCTTGACCCCTGACCCTCGCATCAAAGCCTCCCCACTCGGGGCTGCGTCTGCCTCGTTATCTGGTTGCTCCATGAAGGTGGCCACCTGCTTGTTCACCAGTGTTCCTGGCAGGTGGCCCACAGTAGGTGTTCAATACATGTTGCCAATTGCTCAAAACCATCTACTGTGTGCTCGGCACTTGGCATATGACAGCTCATTTAATTTTCTAAACAATCCTGCAGTGTGGGTCTAGTCATCCCCATTTCAGAGATGAGAAAACTGAGGCGGAGTGAAATGACTTACGGGATCCCGACACACAGGACTATGAAGAGGCGGTGCTGGACTTTGAACCCAGCTCATTAGACTCCGAAGCCCCTGAGTTTGCTACCACCCTGGGCTCCCCGGCCTCTACCGAGGGGGTGACTTTGCCTAACCTTGCTCCCAGCAGTGTTGCTTCTGAGAGGGCTTTGCGGACGATTAAAGGGTGAGCTCACCATTCGGAGTGGAATGTGTCAGGCTGGTGGCTGGTGAGTGGCCTCTGGTTCACCTGACTGGCTCATGTTTGGGGTGTGTCACCTGTGAACTTGGTCGGGTTTCTAGTAGGTTCCCACGGAGATCGGCCTCTCCTGGGAGGCGACTCATGCTGCCTTTCCTCCCTGACCACGCGACGACCCCACTCACTCTTCCCAAGGCCTCAGCCTTCAGCCCCACCGCATCACTCAGGGGAAGTCAGAGCTCGTAATTATTTGACTAATCCTCATGTGGCAACACACTGGAGACTGTTTTTTTAGCACGAGGCAGAGGGAGAGCTTTTCTCCCTCCAGCCTTGCCTTATCTGGGTCTGCAGATGGGAGACGGGCACCTCCTTCCCGGGAGCCCAGAGATGTGGAAATGAGGTGCTGGGTCTCCCAACCCCGGGAACCCACAGCACCCTGTGGATTATCAGTCTCCCAGGGCTGCTGTAACAAATTACCATAAAATTGGTGGCTTAAAACAATAGAAATTTATTTTCTCACCGTCCGGGAGACCAGAAATCCAAAATCAAGGTCCTCTTGGGATGATCCAGGATAAGATCATCTCAAGACGCTTAATAACATCTGCAAAGACCCTTAGGTTGCGCTCACAGGTTCCCAGTGGGCAAACATTTTCGGGGGGCCACCATTCAGCCCCTACCTCTCAGAGGTTGCCTCTACCAATGCCAAATAATGGCACAGACACTCCCCCCCTTGCTAGAGGCTTCTGCCATTTGTTCTTTCCTCTCCATCCCTAGAGCCACTGTCCTATTCAGTCCCTTTCTTCTATTGCTGGGACTGGTGCAGTAGGCTTCTAACTGCTCCACTTTCATCTCTCATTCTTTTTACTGCTCCAGAGGGATTTTGCTAACCACCAAATTTCCTTATATCACTCCTGCCTCAGACACTTCCAAAGAGCAAGTCCAATCTTCCGGGTGTGGTGTTTGAGGCCCTGCCCAGCTGCCCAGCTTCTCATCCCGGTCTCTGCCTCTACCCTCCACCAGACCCACCAACACTGTAAGGCCTTGAAACAGACTATCCCCTCACTTTGAAATGCCTTTTGCTTATGCTCATTGTCCATTTCCCAGCCCTCCAGCCAGAAGCCCTGGGAGGTCATCTTCAGCCCTGCCATGTGTCCTGAGCTCCTTCCTGGGTCCCAGCACTTGTCACTCACCAGTGTTGTTTACTGACAAGCCCAAGGCCTTCTTCAGTAGAGGTGGAGCTCCTTGAGGGTCAGGATGGCACAGCCTTTACCTTTGTGGTCGGCATCATGCCCATCGCAAAGCTCAGCACATAGCACGTGCTGGACAAGGTTCACGGTGTGAATGGCCGAGTCATGGTAAGTCACTTAGAAGCAGAGATCCTGCTTAACTCATCGGCTTAATTCTGACAGCGTCTCGCCGCCCCCCTCCCCCTCCCACCGCACCTACCTTAAAGTTGTAGGAAATGAGCTCCTACAATGCACAGTGGAATACATTGAAAAAGCTCGGCTTTTGAAATTGGCTGTAACTCAAAGCAAAGCCTTCCTTATACAACTTGGGCAGGTCACTGGGATTTTTGGAGTCTCTGTTTTCTCATCTGCAAACAGACAGATTCTGTTTCCCTCAAAACAGTGGCCATGTACATGCAGTTACGATTTGGCCCAGAAATTCTGCTCCTAGGTATCTGCCCAAGAGAAATGCATCCACCAAAACACTTGTACATGAATACTCATAAGCAGCCTTGTTCAACGTGGGCAAACGGTGGAAACAGCCCAAAGGCCCATCAGTGGATGAATGGATACACAAAATGTGGCGTATCCGTACAACAGACAATTACTGAGCAGTGGCACGGAATGAAGGAGAGACACGCGCCCCCACCTGGATGACCTCTGAAAACATGATGCGAAGGAAAAGAAACCAGCCACAAAAGATGGCGTACTGTATGATTCTGTTTATGTGAAATACCCAGAACAGGCAACTCCACGGAGACAGAAAGTAGAGTAGTGGTTGCGTGGGGCTGGGGGGGCGGGATGGCAGGGGTGGTGGCAGCGCGTTGTTGGGGGGGGAATCTAACGGGTATGGGGTTTCTTTGGGGGATGCTGAAAATGCTCTCAGACTGACTGTGGGGACGGCTGTGTGACCCTATGAACCATTGCATTATGCACTTTGAAGGGTGACCTCCATGGTATGTGAATTAAATCTCAACAAGACTGTTCCAGAAGTAACAAACAGTGGCAATGCGCACCAGGGTCAAGCACCGAGGTTCTGGCGTCTGTCAAACAGATCTGAGTGTAAATCCTGGCCCCACCGCTAAGCGGACACGGGAGCTTGAGGAGTATTGGTTAACTTTTCCGAACTTCAGTGTTTTCACCTATAAAGTGGAAACACTCCACATACTTACTTTCCGGGGCTGTTTGGGGGATAAATTTGATGAGGCTCATAAAGTGCTTGGCACAGAAAGGGGACGCTTGATGTGGGCTATTATTAGCTTGGTCTGTGTGGGCTGCTGTGGGTTCTCAGTGGTGGGAGCTCCTCCACGGCTCTGGGCGGGGGTCTGCACCTTCTCGGGAAGCAGAGGAGTGGGTTCTAACCAGCTTCCCAGCCCCGTCTCCGCGGCCCCTAAACAGTGATGCCAACCACCCGGGGGAAGGCGGCTGAGGCCGCTGTCCGTTTCTTCCCCTTGACTCTTCAGTTCTGGTAGGCGTACCCAAGGATGGCTGCCAGGGCATCCGAGGACACTTGGGAGGTAGTGAGTTCATCGCTCACTGTTGCCATCCACACCCTCGGTGTAGGCTCCCTGGTTGCCTTTTCCAGGCCCAAGGGGCTGAGCTGATTCCCTTCCCACCGGCTGACCCAAGCCAGCACTGGTCCCCAGGGCCAGTGAGCAGGGCTGTGAGGGGTTCCTGCCCCTGAGAACACACCGCGTCCCGCCCAAACCAAGCCCTCCCGTTGCCCGTGTTCCCTGTTCTCGTCATTCATTCACCAGCTCTTCGCTGAGCCCTTACGGCCCGTTGCGTGAGGCCTTGAGATCAGTAGACGCTGCCCCCAGTCCTCATCGGCACTTGGTGGCGTCAATACACCCTTTCCCTCGACTTAAAGAATTCCAAGGGATATCTTTTAAAAGGCATGATGTTCTTTCTGTATTTTTTTAAATCTTTATTTAAGTAATCGCTGCACCCAGTGTGGGGCTCGAACTCACGACTCCGAGATCCAGAATCACATGCTGTTCCGACTGAGCCAGCCGGGCGCCCCTCTCCGTATTCTTCTAATGCTCATGAACACGAAGACGTAACTCTTAAAATGCAAATGATCCATTCAAGCACCACCTCAAATCGGGGATGCGGCTTTGGTAGACCGAAGTGCCCCCGCTGGGGAGCTGCCCCTCCCCGAGACTGTCCCTTCTCTGTTCCGTCCTCAGGGTCTCCCTGAGCACCTGCCCACAGGCTGCAGTGTGTGTCTGCTGCGGGCCAGGTACCCCGGGGTGGCCAGAGTTGGTCCTGGAGTCACAGAGCTGGCCATTCTACCCCTCCCTGCCTGTCACCCGGGGTCCCTCTGACACGCAGCCTCCTCGGGTGTAGCCCCGCCCCCCCTTTCCTCCTCTTCCCCTCCCCCTCAGCAAACTACCCAGCATTCCAGAGCCCACAGTGCCTCTGAGCCTCTGCTCAGGCTGAGCCCTTTGCTTACGGGTGGCATCCAGAACGCAGCTCAGCTATCACCCTCACCAGGAAGCCTTCCCTGCGCTCACCCCACCTACACCTATCTCAGCTGGCTTTTATTAGGTGGTCCTGCTCTGTGCCTCCACGACCCCCTGCTCCTCTCCACGCTCTGCTGAGCTCATCTGCAAATGACCCCAGGGTCCTGACTGTGTCCAGTCAGTCTCTGTACCCCAGAGTCTGGTATGTCGGCAGCAACTCAGTAACTCTTTGAGTTGAGCTGACTTTTCGTAAGGCCCCAAGACTGTGGCAGGAAACAGGTTGTCACCATGGCTGAGGTACACTGGGGCCAGCTGGGAGGAGAGTGGTTTCCAGGGCGGGGGGAGCCTTCTCACATCCTTCGCGGTGGGTGGAAATGGCTTTGGGTGCATGTAGGAAATG
This sequence comes from Mirounga angustirostris, assembly GCF_029215605.1. Taxonomy (NCBI): domain Eukaryota; kingdom Metazoa; phylum Chordata; class Mammalia; order Carnivora; family Phocidae; genus Mirounga; species Mirounga angustirostris. The sequence continues at coordinate 15,425,833 of NW_026991712.1, read as the reverse complement.
TGACTAATAGGCAGGCTCCATGCTGCTCCCCGCGGCCCGCCCAGCACCCTTGCGTCTCAGCTCCTACAGCCTCAGCTGCAGGGGCCAGGGCTGGGCCGCCTATTTCCAGACAGGTGCTCGGAGGGGCAAGAACCCCAATCCCTCATGTTCTCACAGAAGGATGTCCTCAGTGCTTAGAATATCTGTTCTACGTTGGTCTGAGGTGATGGACCACATGTTTCACCACAGAGGCCACGGGAAGATGGCCAGCAACAGGGCAGGGGAAAGGGTTTTGTGGTCAGCTTGGCCCCCATGATGCTCCATGTGGGTCTTGGGCAGATAAATATCGACAAGAGGAGTCCAGACCGCGAGCACCTCTGAGCCCAGAGCATGCCTTTGAGCAATGGGCTAAACACTTGTCACCTCTTTCCTCAGTTCATCCTCACAAAGGGGCCCCAGGAGGTGGGTGACACTCGCCTCAGTTCAGATTCATGAAACTGGGTCTGAGCGGCTGAATCAGCTTCTCTGGGAGAAGGTGGCATAAGAGACGGGGCCGTTTGGCTTTGGACTGTGTTCTTTCTGGTATGCTCTCCAAATAAATAGTGGTAGTAACATAATCTTGGTTTGTTTTTTTTAAGATTTTATTGGGGGTGGGAGGGATGGGGTGGCTGGGTGATGGACATTGGGGAGGGTAGTTACTATGGTGAGCGCTGTGAATTGTGTAAGACTGATGAATCACAGACCTGTACCTCTGAAACAAATAATACATTATATGCTAATAAAAAAAACTGAAAAAAAAAAAAAGACTATTTATTTTGAGAGAGAGACAGAGAGCACGAGCAGGGGGTGGGGGAGAGGGAGAGAATCTCAAGCAGACTCCACAGTGAGCACCGAGCCCGACGCAGGGCTCAAGCCCATGACCCCGAGTTCATGACCTGAGCTGAAATCAAGAATCAGACGCTTAACCGACTGAGCCACCCAGGCTCCAATAACAACAGAACCTTGTCAAAAACAACAGACCAGCATCCACATGTGGGAAGAAGCCAAAAGCAGGCTCTGATTTTGAAGAGCTACATAGTCCCCCGGAATCTGAAAGAATCACCCAGCCCTCCCCCACCCCAAATACACGTGGCTCATGTGGCTGTCAGGGAACATTCTAGCACTAACCAGGCTGGGCCTCTCCTTTGAGGCCAGACCTCCTTCAGGGGCACAGGAAGCTTCTGTTGCCCGGGCTGTTGGTCACAGTAGTCGCCTCCAGGGATCATGTGGGACTCACGTGGTGACAGGGGGCTAGCCCAGGGTGCTCTTCCAGAGAACCCACCACTAAATGGGCAAGTCATTTTACATTGCTGAGCCTTAACGTCCGTTTCTGTGAAAAGGTGGGCAGAACCACCTGCCGCACGCACCTTGGAGTGCGGATGCGAGGCTCATAGGCAGGGGGATGTGGGAAAGCCCTTGGCCAGCCATAAAGCCATCCACCAAAGGGGGGTGCTCTCTGATGTTATTATCACCATCGGAGCCCTGAATGCCCTTCCTGGTCTCACCTGGCTTCCATGAGTTTCCCTAGAAATGGAGTCATGGCCCATCACTTAAGGAAGGGCAAAGTACCCATGTCCTTATAGGGGATTTGGAATACAGCTCACTAGGGAAATATGTAACTCATTCCGAGGACGCCTGCCGCACCCTCTGTCACCCTGAACAGTTCCCAGGTTGCTGAGCAATGGCTAGGACTCTGAACCCCTTGGGCTGGGGTGCCCTGTGCTCGATCAGCCACAAAACACAGGACCAACTTCTCCACGTGACCCACAAGATACAAAGCCTTGTGCCCGGGATGTTATGGGGCCCCACAAAAAGGGTTCCATTTTCCTTTCTTATGAAATCAGAAAAAAGAGAACATAATAATAATGAATATGTAATAACGAATCTAGCCTCCATTACGTTCATCATAAAATATAATCTCTAGTTCTCTATCTCTCTATCATCTGTCTATCAATCTTCCGGGAGGCAGGAGCCCATGGGGGTAAAAGCGCTGAGGATCCAAGAACGTCCCAGTGAGGGCCTGACAAAGACCAGGGTGCAGGGAGCAGGCATACCCTTTCCTCGTTTGGGGCCGCTGAGCTCGAGTCAGGAGATTGTCCAGTGGCCACAATCCCCTGCAGCCCTTCTTACTGGAGAGACAGGGTCTGTTTGCTCAGCCCTGGAATCTAGGCTGGCCCCTCACTTGCTTTGGCCAACGCTTGTGGCAAAGGGGACGCTGGGTGAGTTCTGAGCCTCGGCCTCCTGGGGTCTGACAGCTTCCCTTCTCTTGCTTTTATCTATTTTATCTTTTTGAAAGATTTTATTTATTTATTTGTCGGAGAGAGAGAGTGAGCACAAGCAGGGGGAGCGGAAGGCAGAGGGAGAAGCAGGGAGCCCGACACGGGGCTCAATCCCAGGACCCTGGGATCATGACCCGAGCTGAAGGCAGACGCTTCACCGACTGAGCCACCCAGGCGCCCCGTACGTGTAATTTTAAATTGTCGAGGGCCTGTATCTCTAAAAAGTGCAAAGAAACAGGGGAGATTAATTTTAATCATCTATTTTATTCAACCCAGTGTATCCAAGATATTAACATTTCAACACCTGAGTGATGTAAAACTTATTAATGAGCTATATTCATACAAAGTCTTCGACATGCCATGTGTATTTTAACCTGCGAGCACCCCTCCATTTGGACGAGCCACAGTTCACGGGTTCTACCGCCTCTTACGTCTAGTCGTACTGCATTGGACAGCACGGACCCAGGCTGGAGTTTCTGAATGTTTGGATTTCTCTAGCCAGGAAATAGTTCCCTCACAATTTTGGAGGCAGTATTGCCAAAATTTTTATTTGGTTAAAAAGGATGTTTAAAAAAAAAAAAAAAAAGCCAGAGCCACCTGTTGTCGTTGTATTATCCCAAGAAAAAGGACTTAAGCGTCCCCAAAGCATAGAAAGGGTATAATGTCAGATAAACGACATCTTTAAATTGAACACACTTATCTCTAAGGAAAACTTAATGCACTCTGGTCATTTTTCTCATTTTGCCACAGATAATAGAACATTTCACTCTGCTCCTGAAACCACAAGTCTTGTCCTTTGGCTCTTAGAATCACCCGGAAGAAGCTCTAACAGTATTGATAGCCCAGACCAGATCACTTCATCGGAACCTCGGGTGGGGAGATGGGGGCAGGCGTAGGTGTTTAAACAACCTCCCCCCCCGGGGTTGAGCTCCACATTGCGTGTAGAGATGGCTTAAAAATAAACTCTTAAAAAATAAATCTCCCCCCAAGTAATTCTAATACGTAGTTTGGACTAAAGGAGACTACTCCTTTAGTTTGAAATTAAACCCCTTTCTTTCAGAGATGGGGGAACTAGGTTAAGAGACGGGAAGACATTTAGGGCCAGTGCAGGGAGGGGGCCCAGGACTTCCAGGCTCTCCAGCTAAAGCCCTCCTCCCCAAACCCTTACCCACCCAACAAGGGAACAAGGAATGGGGGCTAGGGGCCGCCTGGGATCACAGAGCAGTAACTCTAAGGGAGCTAGGTGCCGGGATCCAGGTCAGCAGGGTGAGCAAAGAGGAAAGAAGGCAGCACTCCCCAAGTTAAAGGGTCAGATCTTCTGCGGAAATATAAAATCCCGACACAGCACATAACAACTACCTCCACCTTGAATGCCTAAGTGACTTTGTTCCTGGCATCTCTTCTGGCTCATGCACTGTGGTGACTGAGATGCAGGGATGGAACAACACTGTGTGTGGGTACCCTTGGCTGTAGCTTGAAATAAAAAAGAATTCAACTGACTCCGCTTGCATCGGGAACCCAGGCTCTAGCCAGGAATGACCTTGAGCCAGTCACTTAACCTTTGTGCATGGGTTCCCGAGTCCGGGAGTTCCTGGGAGACAGAAATGATGCAGGAAAATGCTATCCAGAGCCAGGCAGGAGGTAAATTCAATAAATGATGGCTATTATGATGTTAATTATTTTATAAACATGGCTCATTATGTGCCAAGTAATGTTTTAAGATCTTTATAAATATCAACTCATTCAATCCTCATTACAAGCCCATGAGGCGAGCCTTTCTGTCGTCCTCATTTCATAGATGGGAAAACCGAGACACAGAGTGGTTAAATCACTTGCCACGGTCACACAGCCAGAGAATGGCTGAGTCATGATTCCAACATAGGCAGGACTCTTGGATGCCCCTTACCCACGTTCTTTCCTTCCCTTCCTGTCCCCCTGCTTGGGCTCTGCCTGAGGGCACGCACTGGTCTGCGGGAGGTGGTGACCACGGGCAAGATTGAGAAGAGGGTGAAGACACAGGACGTGGGAGAACCCTGCTGTTGCTGAACACCTCTGCTGGGCCCGGTAAGAGGCCGGGGGCCTCGGGGCCACCCTCTCGGTCATCTCCTGGTGCCCAGTGTCATTGGACGGTTGATGCTTCATCTCACTTTAGACAAGAGCCCAGGGAGGGTCTGGGACATGAAGGATCTGGCCCGGCACACCGGGTAGCCAGGGGGACCGGCACACGGGGAGGCCAGGGACCCGGCACACTGGGCATCCAGGGGGACCGGCACACCGGGCGGCCAGGGAGTAGAGCTCACAAGCTGCCTGGAAGGGGCTGCCCGGGCCGGGGGCTCTACATGGGTCTCTGGGGGGAGGCAGACCAGCCTTTGCTCGTCCTTCCCACCCAGGGAACTGCCTGCTGCGGGGACGGAGGACAGCACACAGGGTGTGTGCTTTGTGGGGGGCCTACGCCATTCCCCTAAAAGGGCTGGCCTCATTCTGCTGCTGCCGGCCAGGGAGCTCTCCCTCCTCCCTCCCTCCCTTCCTGCTTCCTTTCAATCACCCGCCAATCCATTTGGCCTGCCTGCTTTCCTCCCTCCTTTCCTTCCTTCCTCTCTTTCTCCCTCTTTTTTCCTTCTTTCTTTCCTTCTGTCTACCCACCATTTCATTTAGCCTAGTTTTCTTCCTTCCTTCCTTCCTTCCTTCCTTCCTTCCTTCCTTCCTTCCTTCCTTCCTTCCTTCCTTCCTTTCCCTTTTCCTATCAACAAAGGATGGCTGGGGTACACTGGTAAGGGAAATAGATATGGTTGCTGGCCTGCCGGCACCTGTGATCTAATGGGGTGGGGGTGGGGGCAAGCACTAAACAAATAATTGCATGAATAATTTCCCTGTGAGGATCAGTGATAAAAGGGAGCACCATTGAATCCTGGGAGCAGAAGTGACAGAGTGACCCAGCTAATTTAGTTCAGGGGTTCAGGAAAGGTATCTCTGAGGAATTTCAGCTAAAACCTGAACAATGGGTGGGAGTTGGTGGGGAGAAGAAATGGGATGAGTGGCGAGGAAGAGGCTTCTAGAAGAGGATTTAGCATGGGCAAAGGCCCTGGGGCAGAAAGTGTCTGCCATTTTCATATAGAGAAAAAGGTGTGACTGGAACATGATGAGGAGATGAAGTTCTAGTAGGCAGGGGCAGGGCTGAGCAGCCTTGGAGGGGTTTGAATTTTATTACCCTTGATAAAGATTTTACATGTTTTGATAAAAGTTCCAGAAGTGGCATTTGGCCACCCCATGGAGCCATCCCCTACTCCCCTCAGGCTTTACTCTGAGCCATTGGCCATTGAGGTCCGGCCAAGCATGCTGCCCTTGAGGTCTGTTTTCTGTACCTACAGAGGGTGCATTGACCGGCTCAAGGTCCCCCCGACTCCCACTGCCAGCACCTGGCAGCACCTGTGTTGGAACCCAGGCTCCCTCGTTTCGGCCCCGAGACCACGTACGTGTGTCCTGCCTGTGGGAGCAGGCTGGCAGAGCGACTGCAAATCTGGAACCATTCATCCAGGCCCCAAATGCAGCCCCATCGTCCATCCCCTCCGACACTCCCTTGTCCCACACGGATCTCTGGTTGCCAAAGCACCTGTTTCACAACCCTGCCTGCACCTCCTCTGTTCCCCAAGTCCCCTCTGCTCTGCCCACAGAGGCTGTTCCAGACTTCTCCCAGGGTCCTCGGGCTCCAGAATCAGCTCCACAGTGCCCCCGTCCTGCACCAGCTCTCTGTTCGCACGTATATACCCGGCATCCCTGAGTGCTGCGCAGAGACCCTCCTGGCTCTCCTCTTCTCCTCTCTGCCCCAGATGAGGTGGGGCTTAGCCCCCCTGGCTCCGGAAAGGGGCACCTCCTGTTCCCAGGAATGTCCCCTCCTCTATCTGTGCCCCCTACCCAGGAACTGCCTCCTTTCTGTTCTGCAGTTACTCACACTCATTCATGTGCAGGGAGAGCAACAATGGACCACAATCAACCTAGTGTTTCCTGAGAGGACATGGCAAAGGGCCGGCTCTGATTCACCCTCGGCCTCCCCGGCCGCCCCTTCCGGGAAGTGCGTTCAGATCCCACATCCTGCCTGTCTAGGGGAAGAGAGGCAGAGGGCCAGTCAGATGGATCCTGTCACCAGAGGGCAAGCCCTAACTCTGTCACTTAGCTGCTGTGTGACCTTGGCCACACAGTTTAATCACGCCGAGCTGGCTCAGGAGGGCGGGAGCGGTGAGCCCACCTTGCAGGGAGTTGTGAGGTCTGGGGGCCCCCGTGCCTGCCAGCCGCCAGCCACATCAAGGGGGCTTCCGCCAGGCAGGCCCCGTGGACGGGGGCCAACATGATGGCAGTGGGAGGGCATGGAGGGCCCTGCTCTGCAGCTGGGGGAGGTCTCCCGATGGCCCTGGGGGCCTCTGGGAAGATTCTCAATACCCTTCACCCCCAGTTCAGGGGATACATTGGAAGCAATGGGACAAGTGACTCAGGCGTCCGGGGCACTGCCCTTGTCAGGGATGGCACCTGCCTGGGGCACGTGAAGTCACCAGGTAAATGGACTCCGTGGACTGGTCAGAAGCAAGGGGGAAAGAGGCCTTCTCGAGGGAGGTTCCTGCCCAGCCCCCATAGACACACTGCAGAGGAATCCCCTCTGCCAACTCCCCAGGCTGTTCACAGTCTCCCCCAGTTCCCTCTGAAGCACCACCCGCCCTGGCCCCCAGGGTCACCTGTTGTTCGGGGAACCCTCTCCCTGGGGCAACAACAGCTAAACCTCACCTCAGAGGGTGTATTTTGGGGGGAAGATTTAGTTGGCTCCTTACAGTAGGCTCAGGGCGCTGAGAAGGAAAGAGAAGTTGGCAATAAGGTAGGCAAAGTACATTTTTGAGCAGTTCAATTAAAAGTATTCATTGAGGGACACCTGGGTGGCTCAGTCAGTTAAGCGGCTGACTCTTGATCAGGTTTTGATCTCAGAGTTGTGAGTTCAAGTCCCCCACTGGGCTCCATGCTGGGCATGAAACCTACCTGAAAAAAATAAGTGTTTATTGAAAACTTATGTCCATTTCTCATTTCTTACTTGGACAACTCTGCAACAAGCCCATTTTATAGGCAAGGAAAATGAGGCTTAGAATGAAGAATTTGCAGTGGAGGAACTTGGGTTGACCTCTGGTCCTCCCTACACTAATCCTAATGGCAAAATTCAGCTCTAGCTTAAAGTTCAGTGAAATGACAAAACAAACAAATCAAACACAAAAAAGCTCATATTCACTGGAGTTGTCCCTTCAAAATCCTGGTAAATTATAAGCTATCCTGCTTCTGCGGCTTTATCCAAGCTGTCCCCTCTACCTGGAATTCCCTCCCAAACCAGGATAATCCTGCCTAGCCTCCAAGATTGTCCTTAGGTGTCTTTTCCTCCCCCAAAGAAGCCTCTGGAAGAAGCGGCAAACTGCATCATCCGAATTTGGAAACTCTCTTTCCCAACATATAGTTGAAAAGGTGGTGGACAATCTCAGAACTCCTTGGGCTCGTAGCTGTCCCCCTCACCCCCCCGACGCTGAGTACTCCTTAGAGGCCGACTCTGTTGGCATCACCACCTCCAAGCCTACATCCTGAAATGTTTGTGGAATGAGTCCATGGGTGGGGGTGCTGGATGAGAGCCATCTCCTCGGCTCTGCTCCCGGGTACCCACCCCGCTGCTGACTTTGCTCTAAGCACAGATCATAGTACCAATATGATGTAAATAAAGCAAGTTCATGCTGCTTTGTGAAAACTGGATTATCAAAGGCCCCCATCGAAGCTGAGAGAAACCCCTGCAGGCAAATCAGTGGAAACCCTCAGTTTACACAGACTGGGGAGCACACATCCCTCCCTGGCTTGTGGGACTTGTACACCCTCCATCTTTTCCACTCCACTCAGCAACCCCATGAGGGAGGCAGGCCAAGGGTTTTGATACCCATTTTACTAATGAGAAAACTGAGGCCCTAGGGAGGTAACGCAAGACTTGCACGGATGCACGGCTTAGGACGGGCAGAATTTGGGGCCCCGCCCCAGGCCTGTTGATTCCAAGCTTCTGTACCTGCCAGCATCCTCGGCTGCCATGACACAGAGTAAGTAGTCTGCTCAGGAAGGAGAAGGAGTTGCGTCAGGAGGACACTGCCGGTCCTGCCAGCCTCAGGCCCCAGCCCCTTCTCTAGCCTGGGCCTCCAGTGACCCCTTTTTTCTGAACTCCTGAGTTCAACTGAGACAACTCAGTTTTCGCCCTTCACTTAAGTTTCCATGCTCCAGGCCCTCCCCGAAAAGTTGACACAAGGACGTCCACTGAATTACTAGCCTCTGGCCCAGGGTGGGGAGCACTAAGAATGACCGAGAGCGGGCTTGCCCTACAGATTGCCCTTGACTCCTTCCCTGATTCCTTCATGTTGGATGGTCACAGCTCCTCAACTATTTGGTGGGTTTAAAAAATGTTTTATTATGAAATATTTCATATATATGTGAAATATATATATTTCACACATATACATGGACACAAACACATACTTATATTCACACACAGGGAATAAATATAACCCATTTACAACCATTGTAATGTATCCTTCTAATCGCTCTACTTTTTTTTTTAAGAACTTACCTATCTATTTGAGAGAGAGAGAGAGAGAGAGCGAACGAGCTGGGAGGAGGGGCAGAGGGAGAAGGAGAAGCAGATGCCCCACTGAGCAGGGTCCTCCGTCCCAGGACCCCAACCTTTGCTAACCAGAGCTGAAGGCAGCTGCTTAACCAACTGAGCCACCCAGGTGCCCTCTCTCTAGTTTTTTTTAAAGGGATAAAATATTAGTGCTTCAGCTACATTCCCATCTCCTCTCCCTTCCCTCCCATGTTCACATCTTTTGACTACCTGCTATTTTTCCAAAAGCAATTTATACCATTGTTTTGTTTCGCAATTTACATCAATGGTATTATACACCACACAGTATTTTGCACCTTGCTTTTTTCACTTCAGATGCGTTCATGAATTATCCAGGTTGATGTGTGAGGGTTTGGTTCATTTCTTTTAATTACTATAAACGTGCCCATCATAGAACGAGTTTCTGTATCCTCTTCTGTCAGAGTGTTGCTTTCCCTTACTCCCTTCTAAAAATAGGATGGCAGTGAAAATCCTTGTGCAGACCTTCCTTGGCCACAGAGGAGAGTTTCTCCGGGGGCTTGTGGCCTCCTTGAAGACAGGGATTACACCACCTTCCCCTACACCAACCCTGTCCAGAAATGGGCACAGAGCAGGTTCGTGATATTTGGATGTGTATTTGTGGAGTGAGTGAACTTGATACATTCAGGACCACCCGGACAGCACAGGTAGGACAACCTTTGCTAACAGCCTCCTCAGCACCTACTCCCCTTTCCTGGCTAATGGAGCATGGCTGCCAAGTGGTGGATCGCTCTTGGCCTAAACCAGTCATGATAATCCTGCAGCTGCTTCCCCAGCTCCCCGTGCAGCCCTGTTGTGGCCAGTGAGATTGAAGGGATGTCTGGTGGGGAGTCCCTGGGGAGGCTTTGATCCCCTGACAAAAGGGGGTTCTGAGATGGTCCACAAAGACAGCCACAATAAGATCACCCGTACACACACTCCTTTGCAGTGTGACCCTGCTTCTTCTCCATTAAGAGGTGGGACTTACTACTGACCTCTGTGACTGGCCTTGGGACTTGCTTTGTTTGACCAAAATGGAGAGGAGGTGACATTGTGGGACTTCCAACCTTTGAACTTCCAAGAACTTTGAAGCAAACTCTTGTTCTCTTGCTAAGACCCACCATGCAAGGAAGCCCCGGCTCGCCTCCTCAAGCAGAGACTGGCAAACGTTCCCTGTATAGGGCCAGAGAGTAAATATTCTAGGCTTCGTGGGTCATAGAGTGTCCCTCACAACTACTCTGCTCCTGCCACATGAAAGCAGACATAGATCATACGGGAAGGAACGGGTGGCCATGTTCCAGTATAGCTTTACAAATCAGGCAGTGGGACCTTCGAGAATGAGAGAGCATCACATGGAGAGAGTTTGCTCTTGCTGCCATAACAAAATACCACAAGGGCATCGACTTCACACAAAGTTACTATCTTACAGTTCTGGAGGCCAGAGATCCAAAATGGGTCTTACTGCGGTACAATCAAGGTGGCAGGATTCGTTCTTTCTGGAAGTTTTAGGGAAGAGTCCATTCCTTGACGATTCCAGCTTGTAGAGGCCACCCACACTCCTTGGCTAGTGGTCCCCTTCCAGCAATGACATTACTCTGACCTCGGCTTCTGTCATCGTATCTCCAGGAGCCAGCATCACATAGAAGACGTGTGAGTGAGGCTATCTTGGACAATAGAGCCCTTCCTGAGCCATCGCCTGACTGCCGTCACACGAGGGAGCCCACTAGACCAGAAGAAGAACCGCCACCTCAACCCAGCCCAAACTCCAACCCTGAGTCGTGAACTAATAAGTCACTAAATTTTGCAGTGGTATTTTATGCAACAGCAAATGACTGACTGATACAGGAATAAATGCTAATAACACCACTATTTTGGGCCATTCTTTCCTTTTCTGCCTTGAGAACAGATAACGATTATCCGGAGCTGTAGCAGCCATTTTGCAACCATGAGGGAGAACAAACAGAATCATGATATGATTGGCTTTGACATCACGGTGCTGCCAAAATCACAACAGTTTTTATTCAGTTTTGAATTTCTTTTTATGTGAGGAAATCAACCCCTATTTATTATGATACTATAATCCTAGTTATTTTCAAACTAAAGATTTTCTAGCCAGGGTGATATATGGAATTGTAAATAAAAAAAAAAACTAAAAAAAAATCGTCATACTGTACACCTGAAACTAATATTACACTGTCTGTTAACTAACTGGAATTTAAATAAAAACTTAAAAAAAAAAAAAAAGAACTTCTAATGAATACACAGCAAGTTGCCAGGCCTCTGAGGTTGCTGGGAAAGGGCCGGGAAAAGCCGAGAATGAAGAAGACAGAAGCGGTGTTTGACCTGGTCATGTTGTTTCCCCTCCTGAGCCTGACATGGCATCAGCAGAACATCGAGGGGACATGCTTCCAGTGCAGAGAGAGCATACAAAGGACCCAGATGAGGGATGCCTGAGAGGCACGTGGGCCCAGCCTTGCTGATAAGATGGGGAGCTCTTGTCGCTTCACCATGTCTTCTGTGAAGAAGAGTGACTTACGGCAGTTATGAAACACTGAGGCCCATGTGTATTTCCATTTTGCCCTTTCACTACTCTGGCCAGGAAGGTTTCCAGCTTGAGGGAGTTCTCCCAAGGGGATTGTGCTGGAACGAGGAGTGGTTGGAAGGACATAGCACTTGACTCATAGGGAAGAGTTGATAGAGCACACAGGTGAAGGCCAGGTGGTTGTTTCAGAGGGAAGCATCCCAAGCAGGTGCAGGGCCATCCTGGGTCCCCTTCTCCTGCCTTCTAGAAGGTTCCAATTCAATCTGTGGAGAAATCCCCCACACATCCTTAACACAGACACACACACACAGACTCATACATAGACACACAGACACACACATGGACACACAGACACACACACACACAGACACCCCCTCCCCGCCGGAACGCGCTCTCTCCTTTAATCGCCAAAAGCTCTTTTGTTCTCCATTTTGCAGGTGGTACTAATGGTTAATCTTTACTGACTGCTTACCATCACCCAGGCCTGTGCTAAGAGCCTTACTTGCATTATTAGCAAAAAAAATTCTCACAGGAAGCCGTAGGTGGGTTTTTAAATGCTCATTTGACAGACAAGGAAACTGAATTCAGAGAGGTGTGAACACAGAGACTTGTCCAAGGTCGCACGGGCTGTACACAGTGCAGCCGGGATGAAAAATCAGGTGTTCTGACTCCAGAGCTCAAATTCTTTTTTTTTTTTTTTTAAGATTTTATTTATTTATTTATTTGACAGAGAGAGAGAGAGAGACAGCGAGAGAGGGAACGCAAGGAGGGGAGTGGGAGAGGGAGAAACAGGCCTCCCTCCGAGCAGGGAGTCGATGCGGGGCTTGATCCCAGAACCCTGAGATCATGACCTGAGCTGAGGCAGTCACTTAACCAACTGAGCCACCCAGGTGCCCCCAGAGCTCAAATTCTTAACCACAACCCCCGCTCGCCTGCAGAGGAGGAAAGCACGGCTCAGAGAAGTTAAGGGACTTGCCTGAGGCTGCAGGCCCAGGGTTTGCACATGGGTCCGTCTGGCTAAGGGTTCCTTGGTCTTGTTCCGTGGTCCCCAGCACAGGCCCCCAGCTGTGGCAAAGCGACCACTAGCCCACGAGTGTGAAAGTCAGATTTGCGCCTCATTTCTACCCTTTACTCATTCCGTGACCTTGGGCAAATCAGGTTTGTCATCTGTAAATGGAGACTTGGGTTTGCCCCTCCCAGCCGAGAGGATTTTGTTGATCTACAGTAGCTAGGGGTGTGGACGAGTTGGATCAACCGTGGGGTCGTTGGCGTTCCTGCTGCTTTTCTAAAGCCCAGCCTCGGGGTAACTGTTCTTCTGGACTAGCATTTGACCTGCAGGGCCTTGCTGTGGCAGCTGGGTGAGTTTGGGGGGTCCTGCTGCTCGAAATCACCACCCTCCATAAAACGCTCAGGGATGCAAGGGTTTAGCAATGGTTATTGCGTCAGGAAAACTGTCTGAATGGCTCCATTCTATCCTCTTCCCCGCCCAGGTGCTGGCTCAGCGGCCAACAGGAGGCAGGGCACCCAGGGGGAAGGATAGGCATTTCCTTTCCCACCACCCAGAAATGCCTGTGGCAGGGGCGGGGGTGGGGGTGGGGGTGGGGGACGACCTCGGGTCTATCCCAAACGCCCCTGCAAAGTGCTAGTCCTCAGGGGGATATGAAGAGAATCAGGAAGCCAAAGCCAGACTGGGGAGTGAAGCTGGGGTGGGGGGGGGTTGGGCAGGAACAAATTGGGCAGCATCCTCCCCACCCCCCACCCCACCCCAGGGAGCCCACAGTCCTGCCCTGCCACCAATCAGCTGTAAGGCAGGGCAAGTCGCACGCCCTCTCTGAGCCCACCTCTCTGAGCCCAACGGGAGCTGAAATTCACCCCAGTCCCACAGGGAGGTCAAGGTGCTTAGGGACCCGCACTTTTTCAGTGAAGTCCTCAGGAAAGTGTTAGCCATGGCTGTCCTGTCGTTTTTACTCCTCTGTGACTCCGTCTGGCCTGTTTGACCCCGGAAGCCCTGTGGAAAATGCACAGTTTCAGTCACTTGGGTCTTGCCACCATGACCTTGAGACAGTTCCTCTGACCTCCGTGAACCTCCTTTTTGGGACGGAACTACGCCCACCAAGTCTGTGGGGGTAGTGGTGTGAATTCAATGAGAAAATGGGTCTGCAGGACCCAGCCCAGTGCCTGGTGCAGAGGAAGTGCCCATCAATGGTGGCCTTTATTATGACTCGGGCTTGGAAGGGACCCCGAGGGAAGTGGAGCTCAGGAACAGAGGAAGGATTGTACAGAGGTGAATGGGGGAGGGGGCCTGGGGCGGTGAGTGTCCTCGCCCTCCTGGGCCGGCCGAGCCCTACTTGCTCTCTGTTCTTTAGGGTGGCATTTATTCTCACAGCCTGGGAACAGTGAAGGAGAGGGACCCTTCCAGGATGCAGCACCCTTGGGATTTTCCCATGCCCTCTGTTTGTTCCTATCCAGGGGCTTGCAAAACATTTTTAACCCTTTCCTACCCCATGAAGCATTTTCCCACAAACGTCATTTGGGGATATGGAGTCTCAGATGATTGTCATCGCTGAAGGCGAGGGGGAGGTGTCCCTGAGCAGCAGTGTGCTTCCCCCTTCTACGCTCAGTGACCTCCTGTGGGTTCTTGAGAACGGTACTTACATCATGGAGATCAACAAATATTACAACCCAGAACTGATGGTGAGAGATTTACCAGCACCCCACGGTCCCCCCGAGAACTTGGAAATGAGGTTTTCAGAATTAAAACAGGACTGGTCTTCCATGGTGGAGACCAGAGGACAGACCGTGCAGCCCCCCAACTCTTAGCAAGGTGAAGTGGAGAGTGAAGATACTTCGGTGGGCAGGAATCTAGTCAAACAGTTGGTCTGATGTCTATTTGGAGAAAGCTGGGAATGGCCTGGTGTGAGCAGAAAGGGAGCTGGTCAGAGAAGAAGCATCAGGCAGCATGCGTGGGGTGAAGGGCAGCCATACCCTCTGTATTGGCATCACCTCGTGAGTGCTCAGCATCCATCCCATCGACTTCCTTCTCTGGAACCCTGATTTCCCCACTCCTGAGCAATGACTGCACCCCAGGAGTGGCCTGGTTCCATCCATTCCCCTTATCAGCTGGATCCATTAGCTAGTCCTGCCATAGCAAAACACCACAGACTGGGTGCCTCAGATGATGGAAATTTATTTTCTTAGGGTTCTGGAGACCAGAAGTCTAAGATCAAAGTGCTGGCAGGGTTGGTTTCTTTTGAGACTTCTCTTTGGCCTCCAGATGGTCACCATGTCCCCACATAGTTGTCCCTTGGAATGTTTGTTATCTGTGTCCTACTCTCCTCTTCCCAAAGGACGCCAGCCATATTGGATTAGGGTCCACCCATGTGACTGCATTTTAACTTAAATACCTCTCTAAAGGCCCTATCTCCAAATACAGTCCCAGTCATAGGTACTGGGAGCTATGATTTCAACATATGAATTGGGAGGTAATACAATTCAGCCCCTAACATCAGTCATTGGTTAAGATGGGGGCATGTGACCCATGTCTGGCCAATGGTAAGAGAGGATGTCTGCTGGGGGTGGAGAAGGCGCCTCGGGGGAAACTCTCTTTTCCCCTAAAGGATAGCCCAGGGAGAGATGCTTTCCTCTTCCTTTGAGATTTGTCATACTGGGATGCCGTATCTGGGCTTGCTGTAGCCATGCTGAGGCCAGCCTGGGGGTGGAGCCAACAAGGGGATGGGGACGTGGAGCTCTCCACGGTTGAGTTGGCGAGTCAGCCAACCCTGGAATCCGCCCCAAAGTTGTCCGTTGGATTTAAGATGATGTCAGTCGAGGTTTTGGTTACACCTGCAAACTTCCTGATTGCCATTTGAAGTGGAGATGGGGAGGGGTCCACCTATACCTCCTCTTTCCAGTGACCTGCGTGTCCGGCCGGACACATTTCCCAGCTTCCCCGGATGTTGGGTGTGGCCGTGTGACCAAATTCTCACCAGTGGCATGGGAATATGAGTGGAGGGCACACGCGCCATTTCCAGGCTGAGGGGGGTGCGCCTCTTTCACGCTCTCGTCTTCTTCCAGCCGGCCGGAGCCTGACGTGGCTGAGACCAGGGACCGCATGTGGATGACGTGTAGGAACCCCAATGTGGAGAGAGTCAGTGTCCCTAGGTTCGGTCGGTCGGGACTACTCACCCGAGGAGGGTACAGGGGAGAGAAACAGGCTCTGGGTTCTTCAGACCGCTGTGGGCTGTCTTTGTCGCGGCGCCCTGACTACCAGCCTTGATCTGTTGATCTGTAAGGGCGGAGGCAGTTCTGCCAGAGTCAACTGGATGACACATGTTTCCTGAAGAAGACTTTCCCTGTAGGGTCAGACATGGCTTCAGGCTCCCGGCCTGAAATAGACTCCTTGATCTCTGCCAAGTCCCCTTTGTGGATTCTGCCAGTGCACGCGGTTTTCCGATAATGTGGCTTCTTGTGGGCGGCTCATCTAGGCAAAGCGCGCGTTTTCATTGATCTGCTGATGCTTACATCCTGGTCTCTGGATGCCGGCCTTTATCAACGTTATTCTCACATATTTCAAGTCCCGGGAACCCTGCTCCAGTGAGTCTGCCTCTGCTGGGCACTTACCCTCTCCAAGGACAGCTTCGGGTTCCAGAGTCCGGTCGCTGCAGGGCCTTTCGGCAGAACCGACCTCTCTCCCTCTTGCATGTCCCTCTTGTAGTATTTACTTCATTCTGCTCATGTTCAGTGCTCTGTAACATGGCCTTCCGCCCCATTCCGCCAGGGGTTCGCTGGGGACGGGGCTGCTCCCCACTTCCCGTGTCTCACCTGATGCTGGGCTTGGGAAATGTGGGCCCCCTGATGAATGACTCTGGCCAAGGATAAACAGCCGGTCGAGGGCCCCAGTCCAGGTTTGTCCCAATGGACACAAGTATTCTTCAAAGGTCTTAAAGCAAGTTTTGATAAACTGAATGGTGTTTCACCTGAGCTAGGTAAGGTGCCCCCTCAAACCTACAGGTGAGGCCCTGTGTAATCTCACTCCAGAGTTTAAGCAGAGGCACTGACTCTGTAGTTTCTTTAAAGAGAAGGGATGGAGAGAGAGAGAGAGAGAGCGTGAGAGAGACCGAGTGAGCACAAAAGCGCCCAAGGACGGAGGTGGAGAGAAGAAAGAAGAGGAACCTAAGTGCCCTGACATGGGCCACCCTCGGGTTTGAATCCTGGCTCCCATCTTTCTAGCTGTGTGGTCTTGGGTAAGTTACTCAGCTTCTCTGATGCTCTCTTCCCTCAGCTGGCAAACGGAGGTGATAATATGGATTTGTAGGGCTGGTGCGAGCATCAGTGAGATACTGTAGGCAGAGCATGGTGAATGACACCGAGTGCGTATCATCAGCACTGGGGGCTTTGCTTCCCCAATGAAGCAAATCGTCCCTGACCAGGCATTCTCCTGAGGAAGGAGGTTGCCTGAACCCACAGGCTCCGTGGACGACGACCCCTCAGCAGTCCTTCACAGGGCGCAGACTTTTGTCTACCGGTTTGTGTAGAGCGAGTTACAGTGTCGGTGCCAACCCCTTGTCGGCTGCCCCTGCTGAGCCTGCAGCTCCAGAGAAGAGACGTCCCTGCTGTGGCCTCCCGTGGCCACCCTGCCTCCCTGCTGACGTGGCCTTCCCGCCCTCTCTGCAATTCCCACGGACTGGCCCCTTGGAGATGCGCCGCAGCCCTTGGCGACCCGATGTGATGCGCCCCCAGACCTCTTCACCCTTCAGTTCACGGTCTGCAACCATCCTCAGGAACGTGGTAGAGGAGCTGCTGATCTAGAGGGGGTTTTTTGTTTTTGTTTTTTTAAATGGAAAACCCAGAATCCAAACGGTTCTGTGCACAGGGCCAGCTTCCTTTGAGAATGAAGTGAGATGGGTTTGGCTGGTTCACGCCAAGTGAGGGAAGATGGTATGTTCCAAGAGGCAGGATGACTTACCTCAAAATAGCCTGCAGACCTCAGATTAGATCACGGTAGGGTAGGAACTTTTTTTAATGAGAAAAGAGAAAAAGCAGGCTGTAGGGTCTGTATGTGAGTGTGTGTATATATAAATGTATCTTTGTATATCCGTTTTAATATATATATTTGTATATATTTTAATATATATATTTTCATTTTTATTTATTTATTTTTTAAAGGTTTTATTTATTTATTTGAGAGAGAGTGAGCGAGAGACAGAGAGAGAGAAGGAGCAGCGGGAGGGGCAGAGGGAGAAGGGGAAGCAGACTCCCCACCAAGCAGGGAGCCCGATGCGGGGCTTGATCCCAGGACCCCAGGATCATGACCTGAATCGAAGGCAGATGTTTAACCGACTGAGCCACCCAGGCGCCCCGTATATTTTTTCAGTGAGTACTTTATGTATTGAGGTGATTCACTGGTGAGGCAGAGGTAATCTGAGCACAGGGGCCTCCCCAAATCCTGGGAGATGTTCGAAGGGACTATGGGGGAATTATATGAGTGTTTAGAAAATGCCTCCGTTCCCATCAGCATAGCTCACACTGATCCTGGCAGAACAGAAGAAGGGGTCTCATGACCCTGAGATCAAGAAGGGGTCACATGGTTGTGACATCCAGCCTGCACTCTGCTGGCTGAGCCCTCTGCCCCAGTGTGGGGAGGTACCCAACCAGAGGACAGGGCATCCTTGTCTAGTGAGCATCTAAAGGTGTCCCGTGGGCTGGCGGGACCCTGGCTCATAGACCTCCTGATTTATCCAGAATGGTTCCAGAATGCTGTTCCTGTCATCTAATGCCGTGTAACAAACCATCCTAAAACTATGGGGGTTAACCATTGTGTAGATCAAGAATTCAGAAGGGGCATGGTGGGGATAGCTCTTGCTTGTTCCGGGGGCCTCAGCTGGGAAGGCAAGGGCGGCTGAGGCTGGAGGGTCATTCTCAAGCTGGCTTCCTCACTCACCTGTCTGGCAGCTGGGCTGGGACAGCTGCAGGACAGGCTCGGCTGGGTCTGTCATCTGGAAGGCCTACTTGTGGCCTCTCCAGCACAGTGTTCTCAGGGGAGACAGAATTCTTACCTGGTCACCCAAGACTCCGATGGCCAGGGCCCCAGTGCACAAAGCAGGTGCTGCATGGCCTTCCGTTAGAAATCTCCAGAGAGGCATTTTCACGTACTGGATTGGTCATCAACCTGCCCAGATTCAAGACACTCTGCCTCTCGAGGGGAAGAGTGGCAGAGAAGTTGCAGTGATATTTTTTTCAAACTGCCACAATGGTCTTCTGGGCTGGGCGGATAGGAAGAAAGAGGGGCAGCCATGAGAGCTAGACCACGCCACTCCCTCTAGGTTGGGGACATCTGCTTCCAGGCTCTGCACCCCTCTCTTTTCTGCCATCAGTGGGGGAGGGGGTCTCCTGGGAGGAGAGGATCCCTGCGGAGCATTTCTGAAGAAGCAAACTCAAAGACTTCTGGGGCCAGGCTGCTAATGTAAATGCAAGGTGGTAGGGGTTCCGCAAAAAGGAGCAGGGGTGGGTGCTGTGGTGAGCGAGACAGGGCAGGCCTCACAACCCAAGGAGGCATCATCGCTGCAGGGGCCTCTCACAAAACACGGCTGCAGATCGGATCTGGCCTGTGAGCTCCTAGCTTGTGACTCCTAACAGTAAAGAAAAGAATCAGTGTTAGAGACGGGGGAGGCCTCAGAGATCATCAGACTGGTGATTTTCAAACTTGTTTTCTCTAAAGCCGTGGAAAACTTTTCTCAAACAAGATCTTACAGAAGAAGCATGATGTAGAACATCTGATAAAACCTGGAATGGGTAGCCTGGAATCCCACATTGGCTCCTGTTCTCTTCCTAAGGGGCCAACCGGAAGCCCGGGGGTTCCCAGGAACCCAGTTTGAAAACCACCAGTTTACCTCTTCATGCAAAAAGGGAGAAAAGTGAGGTCCAAAGAGGGGGAGTGACCTGCCCAAATTCATCCTGGGAGTTAATGGCAGAGATTATTTTGAATGTCAAGAGACTAGACCGAGGTCTCGCATATGGAAGGAACTTAGTAAATGTTTATTTTTTGCCTGGGTTTTGGGACCTTGTCTTTTTTTTTTTTTTTTAATTTTATTTAGTAGGCTCCACGCCCAGCATGGAGTCCAATGTGGGGCTTGAACTTATGACCCTGAGATCAAGACCTGAGCTGAGATCACTAGTCGGAGGCTTAACCCACTTAGCCACCCAGGTGCCCCGGGAACCTTGTCTTGAGCACTCATATTGTCTTCCTTAGATGTGTCCTGATTTTTTGTTGCTGTTCGTTTGTTGGGTCAGGGAGCATCATGCATGCTGTGTGTGGCCATGAAGCCTCATGTGCCACGAAGCAGGGAGTTTCAGCTCCAAGGATCTCCCAGCATTTTAGAATGGCAGAATGCTTAGCACCTTCCTCATATTGCTGCCAGGCACTTACCTGGGCATGAATGAAAACAAATCAAGCCTGAGCTCATGATGAGCCCAACCCTGTCCAGAAAAATCAATACAGATTTCCCCATATTATGTAATATGTGAGTTCCTGAAAAGTTGGAGGTAAATCAGTTTTTTCCCCAGTTCACCATGATTCTCGCTCCACGGTTCCTATGTTGTTACCAAGCCGCATAAAAAATACACCGAAGGAGCTTGCTAATGGCATCCTGTGGTAAACCCTTCTATGAAATGGGAAGAATTGCTTCCTAATGAACATCTTGTTTACTTATCTACAGATATTTTATTTGTCAATTTGGATTTTCAAAGCAGAGGCTTTTTCAGTTCTGGCATATGGCAAACCTTTAAGGAATACTCGTTGAACATTCGTTGACTAGAGGAACATAGTTCAAAGTCAAGGAATACCCATACCTGATAATCACGTTTGTGGACGGGTAGGTACCTCAAAAAGTACTTTTCACGTCTTGGTACCTGTTTGTTTCCATAAGAACCTCATCGGGGAGGAAAAGCAGGCCTTTATTATGCCATTTCAAAGGTGAAATAACTAAGGCCCCATAATGAGCTTCCTCAAATCAGTATCTGAAAAAGGTCTGATGGAAGGTACGTCCAGACTTTGCAGCAGATAAAGCCCCACCAATGAAATCATGACAATTTTAGCTCACTTGTCCCCTTGGCTGGTCTGATCTCAGCTCCGCCAAGGGTCCATATCCATCCTCCCAGGCATCTGGGCTGGAGGCCGCAAAAGCTTAAGCTCTTTTTCCTTTCCCCAACCACCACATCCTATTGCTTTCCAGGGCTGGACATTCAACTCTGAAAGCTGGGCCCTACTCCTCAGCCCCCATCTCTGCCCAAATGCCAGTTCTCCCACCCCACCCTCCCTGCGTGTGACCCTCTGCCCCGAGTCCATTTATTTGCTTGACACTTACGAAGCCCTTCCTTTACAATGGACACTGGGCTGGGGACTAGAGATCTAGGGCCAAATAAAATGTGGCCCCATGCCCTCTGGGAACACAGTTGAGTGGAAGGTGCCATGAAAGAAAGCTGGATGGAGGACCCAACAGCACCCAGGAGAACATTTAAATCTGACTGTGGTCCTGGGGGAAATCTGAGTGGTGTTTTGAAGGATAGTTTATCAGATTGGCAGGGGGAGTGGGGAATTCCAGTGAGAGGAATCAGTGCAGGCAAAAGTGCAGAGGTGTGAATTGGCGTGGCATGTTTAAGGACCCTGGCAGGAGCTGACAAAGGGGAGAGTGGAGGTAAGGAGACAAGAAAGGTGTGGCTGGGAAGGGAAGCAGGGGCCAGAGAAGAGGGCCCCCATTTCCACACTCTGGTACTCGGATTTTATCTGAGGGTCCCTGCAAAGTTTTAGGCCAGGGCCTGATGTGATCAGATTCAAATTTTAGAAAAAGTACTCTGATAGGTGTGCAGGGAATGGATGAGGAGGTAAAGGGCACATTTTGTTTTGTACCCCGCTGTGTCAGCACCTCATAGGTGTGCCAGCAGAGTGGGTGCTCACTGTTTGTTGAAGGGATGAATGCATGACCCAGTAGGCAGCTTACTGCAGAAACCCAGGGGGAGGTCCCGAACAAAGATCATGAGAGTGGAGAGGAGGGGATGACATGGGCCAAGTATAGGGTTCGTCTCCATCGGGGCCTAGTTGGGAAGTGCAACAGGCCAGGAAGTTCCATGGAAAAAATGAACAGTGGAGAATTTGTTACAAAAGTTTTGGAAGAACAGAACAACAGGGTTCATGTGTGTTGGGGGGGCAACCCAGAGATTAGCAACATCAGGAAGCTGCTGCCACCTGAGGGCCTGAAGGGACAAAAGAGGTGTCATTTGATCCCTGGAGCCAGAGTCCCTATAGTAAAGCAGGACTGTGAAGAGGGAGGGGCGCCAAGGTTGGGTTCCAGAAGAAGCAGAGTCAGAGATGGAGACTAGCAGGCGGGAGGCTTCTCAGGGAATGTTCTTGGAAGGGAAGGGAAGGAACAGGATTGGGCAGAGGGAAAAGCTGGGCTGAGTGCAGCAGTCTCAAGGAGGGCCTCAGGTGACCATCAATTGGGAGGTCTGAGGCTGGGATGCCCTTCAGAGTCCAACCAAGTTGGGGCAAGGAGGCTGGACCCTTTTAGTCCAACCACTAGATATAGACCTCTTGGGAAGGGTGTGTGACCTTGGGCAAGGTAGCTCTTCTAGGTCAAGGCAATTTTCAAAAAAGGCCTCCTAAAAGGCAATCCCAGCAACTGGAGGAATAAATCCTTCGATCCGGAAGAGGGCTCTGGCAGCACATCCCAAGAGCCATACAGAGGGCCTGCCTAGGCAGAGCTAGAGCCACAGAAGAGGTGCGGCCAGTACCCCAAGCAGAGACAAAGGGAAGAAAGAAGTAGCAGCTTCCCACCTTCCCATCTCCCTCTAGGACTTGCCACTGGGAAACGGGGCTGGAAGCTAGTGGGCAAGAGAGCATGGGAAACAGTTTGCCAGGGGCAGCCCCAGAGAGCTGCACAGAGGAGGGCAGGGGATGGCTCAGAGAGGTCTAGGATGCCCCCGGGGCCTGGCTGTGGGGAATGGGAAAAGGGCAGATTCAAGGGGAAATGAGTGCCCTGGAGGGTGGGTGGAGTGGGTGCTGGTGATGCCTTTCTCTCCAAAGACAGAGAAGGAAGTATACCCCTTGGAGCAAGGTGCTGATGGCTCATGTTGACTTTGCCATCCAAGTGCAGATGCCCAGCTGGTAGCTCAGTGGATCTTAAATACTGGCACAGAATAAACTGAAAGAAAGAAAACCTCAGGTAGGCTCTGTCCTGGCCACAGGACCAAGTGTAGCCTCCTCAGCATGGCCCTGGGGCCCTTCCAAGACTTCTGCAGGCTCAGCACCCACCACCCTTGCAAGTCTCTGAGCCAGCCCTGCTTCCCCTGATAGCCACCATTCATACCCCGCGGGCCCCCTCCCACGCCCCCAGCAACGATCTCACAATCCCACACATGCCCCAGGTCAAATGCTCCTTCTACCTGGCACTCCTCCCTAGTCCTCTTCTCTCCCAAACACGTTGTAATCTTTCCGTTGAGTTTAAGGGAGAGGGCTTAAGAGCCTGAAAGCTCCACCACTCACTAGCTCTTCAACTCCAGCAAGGAACTTAAATCTTTGAAGCCTTCTTCTATGAGATCGGGCAAAAAATAATCCCACAGGCTGGTTGTAAAACCAAAGCGAGGTATTATGTGTAAAGTGCTAAGAACAGTGCCCGACACATTATAGACCTCAATTAATGTGAGCAATTATTATTTGCATTTCCATCTTCTAATCCCCAGCATCTGGTCCTTAGTAGATGCTTAATTAGTGTCTGTTGAATGAATGGAGATTTAATATGTAAAAGGATTTATCCTTGGGGTCCCACCTCCTTCCAGAAAATCAAGTGTTGAGCGGGAGTGCAGAGCCTCTCTGAAATAGTTATCTATGGTGGGGTGTTCAGAGACTCCAAATTGACCTGGTTCTCTCAAGAAAGAAAAACGGCAGATTTTCAGTTATTTTCTCGGAGGTTTTTTGGTGCGGGG
The DNA here is from genome assembly GCF_029215605.1 of Mirounga angustirostris. Taxonomy (NCBI): domain Eukaryota; kingdom Metazoa; phylum Chordata; class Mammalia; order Carnivora; family Phocidae; genus Mirounga; species Mirounga angustirostris. Next base: position 15,402,345 of record NW_026991712.1, on the reverse strand, counting down.
TCTGGCACACATTTCATGCTCACCCAAATCACATTGCACGAATGTACGCACACATCCTGGCAGGGATGTCCGGGTGCAGGCATATCACAGCCGGCGGCCAGAATGACTTCTACTCCCCTACCCGCCCACCACGGAACAGGGGCTGGCTCCGGAGCCCCAGACCCTGCTGCGCGTGCGGAGGCCGGGGAGGGGGCAGGAATCCGGCGGCAGCCACGTGGGCCCCTTCCGCCAGCTCCCCACATCCTTTGTTTCCCACCGGCCCCAGCTCAGGAAGCTCTTTCTGCGAGTCACCGCGAAGGGGCGGCCGGGGAGCCTGGAGAAGCTATTTCCGTGCAATCCGGGAGGGCGGCAGGCGCGGGAGGGGCGTGGAGGTGGAGGCAGCGCAGAAGGCCCAGTGTTTGCTTTTATTTCATCCAACAGAAGGTTCTATTTGTGGAAGCGAACAGACGCTGGGGATTAGAGCTGGGAGGGGGAAGGAAAAGGGGGGAAAAAAAAAAGCCACATCCACTACCACGCACAGGTCTTCCCCGGAACTACCGCGTGGGGGTGAATGGCTGATTCTGGAATTCATCACCTTTCCTAGCCTCCCTTCCTCCGGCTGCAGCCGGGCCTGGGCGGCGTCCACGGCTCCAGTCGGAGGTCGCGAGGCGCGCGGCGTAGCCGTCCCGCGGCCGCGAGCGGCTGGTGCCGAGATCTGAGGCGCGCGCCCGCAGCCCATTGTGCTTGGTGTGAATGAGGAGCGCGCGCCAATCAGCGGTCGCTTCGCCCCCCCGCGGCCCCGCCCCTCCCGCCCACTTCCCTGGGACCCTTACGTCACGGGAACTTTTCCTCCGCCCCCTCCCCCGGCGCTAGCGCTGAGCCCCGGGCCTGCGGGAGGGCGCGCGCCGCCTCCTGCCCATCCCAGCCCGGGGGGCGTGTGCGCGCGTCCCAGCTGGCTCGGGACACACCACCTGCGCCCGAGCGCGCGCAGCCCGGAGCATCCCCGGCCTTCGGGCCACCCCCGTTGCCCCCGTCGACCCAGCTCCACCTCCCCCCGCCCCCCGCCTTGCCCCGGCCTCCTCCCTCCGCTTCGGTGACTGCTCGCCGGGCGGCAGGGCCCGAGTCGTCGCAGCCACCTCATTGCTCAACCCGGCTTCCCAACTGTTTACACAGCCCGGCCTGTGAGTGTGTGTGTGTATACAGCGTGAGTCACCGAGAGGCGGAGGAGGTGGAGGAAAAGGAGAAGGAGGAGAGCACTGGCCGGGATCGGTGCGGCGCACACACTCACTCACTCACACTCGGTCACTCTCTCCGAGCGCGTCTCGCTCGCTCACACACACGCCGGGAGCCCCGGAGCGCGCAGGATCCCGAGCGCCGCGGAAAAGTTGCTCCGGCTTTCTCTCCGGGACTTCGGGCTTTGGGAAGGGCATTGGCTCCGCGGCTCCGCCGAGCCTGCGGAATCCTGCCCTCGCGGCTCCGGACGTCGGGAGCACCAGCCGCCGCCGCCTGTGCCCCCGGGACTGTCGGCGGCCTCGACAACAATAGCGGCGGCCGCCTCCGGCCGGGCGCCCCGAGCCGGTGCCCGCCGAGGTCCCGGGACCCGAGCCGGCCTCTGCCCCCGCCCGACGCGCGGCTGCCCGCGTGCAACGCGAGCGCCCGGGAGCGGCTCCTGCCTTGCCCCCCGTGGGGGCTGAGCCGAGCTCCGTCTGCAAAGTCCGTCCCGCCCGCTGGAGTAGGTCGCGGCGCCGGCGCCGAGCCCGCAGCGCCTTCCCGCGCCGATCCCGGGACCTACAAAGCCGGGGCCGTCCCGGGACGGGATGCGGGTCGGTCCTGTGCGCTCTGCCATGAGCGGCGCCTCGCAGCCCCGGGGCCCGGCCTTGCTGCTCCCGGCCGCCCGGGGCGCCCCGGCCAAACGCCTGCTGGACGCGGACGACGCGGCGGCCGTGGCGGCCAAGTGCCCGCGCCTCTCCGAGTGCTCGAGCCCCCCGGACTACCTCAGCCCCCCCGGCTCGCCCTGCAGTCCGCAGCCGCCGCCCGCCGCGCCGGGGGCTGGCGGCGCCTCCGGGAGCGCGCCGGGGCCCAGCCGCATCGCAGACTACCTGCTGCTGCCCCTGGCGGAGCGCGAGCATGTGTCCCGGGCGCTGTGCATCCACACCGGCCGGGAGCTGCGCTGCAAGGTAGGCGCCCGGGGTTCGGGACCCGCCGTGGGGTTGCGGGGACGCGGTGGCCGGCAGAGGTGTTTGGGGTCTCGCCCTCGCCGGCGCGGGGGGCCTCAGATGCCGTCTGCGGTGACTTGAGCGTGGTGGGCGGCATTTGGCCAGGCTCACACCCTTTGGGGGACTGAGGGATTTCGGATGGAGTGGTGTAATGCGGGCGCAGCAGGCAAGAGGAAGTGCGGTGTTCGGGGGCTCTATCTCTGGTCTTTGCTTGGCGCCCAGTGCAGCGCACGGCGTTCCAAATAAGTTGTGGAATTGAAATGGATTCCTGGGCCATGCCCTTCCCCTTCTCTTATTCTCGTGGCTTCCCCCGCCCCTTGTCCTGCAAGGGCGCCCTGCAGTGGGTGCCTCCTCGGAGCCCGGAGCAGCTTGCGGCTCTCTTGCCGGGGTTCCAAGGCACCTGGGCTCAGCTGTGGGCGCTGAGGGGGTGGGAAGACCGTGTCAGGCTCGGGGCTTGGGGATTCCGGCTTGAACGCGCGCCGGGTGAGAGCCTCGTCCTCCCCAGAGAGCAGTCTGAGGCGGTCTTCCAGCCAGGGCGGGGGATTTGCCCGGCGCAGAAATGTGGGAAAGCCCGTGGCGGCTAGGAACCCTCGCTTCCATTCATGTCTGTGTTTTCCGGCCAGCGATTTTCTTTTGACCACGAGAGATTCCATTCCGGAGAAGATAAAACTCCTGGAATCGGGATCCTCCGCGTGCCCCTCCAGCGCCCTTAGACGCAGGACATTCCCGCAGCCCAGCCTTTGCGAGCCTGACACCCGTCTCACACATCCCCGAGGAGCCTCCGGGCTGCTCCTTTTCAACCGAAAGACAGGGTCACCCCTCAGTTGAAGTTGCTCTTGGGTTTTCCCCAACTCACCTGAACTCCACCCGAGCCCCCCCCCCGCCCCGGGCTTGCTGCTGCCACCTACCGTCCGACCTGAATGAAATTCAAATGCATGCTCCAGCCCAGTTTAAAAGGGGGGGGAAATCTTTTCTTCCTCGCTGGGGCTAAGAGCGGTTTGGGGAAGATACGTTGTGTGGGGCCGGGGCCGGGGGGGGGGGGGGGGGTGTTCAGAGAGATTTTTCTAGCCGGGGCCAGGGGAGCGAGGCCTCAGAGGTGGGGTGGGTCTGGCCATTGTGCAACCCCTTCCAGTTCCTCTGAGCAGATAATAGCTGAATCCAGATGGTGACAGCCCATGTGTGTCACCGTTTCCAGTTGAGTCTAGGATATGAGTAACCGGACCAAACAAAAGGCCCTTAAAGAGACCAGCTAGTTTCTGAGAGGAGATACTACCCATTTCCCTGGTGAAGGTGGGGGTGGGAGCTGCCCCCCCCCCTCCGTGGGGGGGGGAGATAAACAAACAAATGTAAAAACCATGGAGAACATCCCATATCCCTCCTGTGACAATTTTAACTCCAGGCTGCTTATACCTGAGTCAGACTGTAGGCAGATTGTTTAAGGCTGTGTTGTCACAGTCTTTCTGCGAGTCATCTGTTCCTTCTGACTAATGACAGATCTGCATGTTCCCCAGCCCCCTGCTTCCACTTGGAGGCTGCAGAGTCACCACATTCTGTGTGCTCTGTGCTGAGAGCTTTGGGTCTGCAGGAGGTCATGCATTTTCAGCTCCTGGAGATCCCGGGGTTGGGGGAGTTGCTGATGGAAGGTTGGGACACCTTCATCAGCTACTTCCAGCAGCCTCGCCTGCAAACAAGGAAGGGCCACAGAGGGTGGGGGCTTTAGGGCTTAGCTCTCCCCGGCGGGTGGGGGAGGATGATGGCCTCATGAAAGGAGGTAACATAGATAGAAGACAGTTATTTTAAACCATCCGTATAGTAACCCAGTTGCTAGCCCAGAGCCCTCAATGTTGCTGGTCTGGGGGGGGGGTTGGTAAGAGGCAGCTGGAGCTGCATAAGGTGGGGCGGCAGAGATAAGGGGCTGTCAATGAAGGGAGCCTTACTGTCAACCGAAGGCCAATGATTGAGAGCTGCAGTCTGGGATTCAGGAGGCAGCCTCTGCTTCCCTAGCCTCCTAAATGGGGGGGGTCACCTTCTCTCTGCAGGTGTTCCCCATTAAACACTACCAGGATAAAATCCGGCCTTACATCCAGCTGCCCTCACATAGGAACATCACCGGCATCGTGGAAGTGATCCTTGGGGAAACCAAGGCCTATGTCTTCTTTGAGAAGGACTTTGGGGACATGCACTCCTACGTGCGCAGCCGGAAGAGGCTGCGGGAAGAGGAGGCCGCCCGGCTCTTCAAGCAGATTGTTTCCGCCGTTGCCCACTGCCACCAGTCAGCCATCGTGCTCGGGGACCTGAAGCTTAGGAAGTTCGTCTTCTCCACGGAGGAGAGGTGAGCAGCCTCCGCAGCTCCTCCCGTGTGGCCTTTTGGGGCAGGTGCCGCGGTTAGATGCAGAGTGTTGGTTCACACCAAAGCCAAGGGCTCAGTTGTCCCAGAATTAGTATTTAGAAGCCCTCTCCCGAGGAGCCACGGCCAAGGATGGTTTATTCTGCACTCTCGTGGATGTGGCCCGGGGACACGTTGGTGCTTCTTTCTTTGGGATGTCACATGAGGACAGGATGCCCTCCCCACTTCCACTCCAGGATCAAGTTTATTCCCCATTGTGGTCAGAAAGGTCAGTTCTTCTGGGGTACAAATGGTCAACCCGTCCTTCACAACATTGACGCCTAAAGGAAGGTTTCAAATCCTTGCTTAAACCAAGTGGGGGGCTTTTTTTTTTTTTTTTGTACCTAGAAAGTATCACGGAGCTAACTGTTGTATTTGCACTCTTCTGCCCTCCTCCTTGGTACCCTATTTCTGTTCCGCTTTGGGCTGGTCCCCAGTACTTTCTTCACATTCTCTGGTGGCTCTTTTAGATCTCTTGTTTGGATACATCTTCAGAAAATAGCCACACTGAATAATACATGGATGTTGGCTGGAATTGGTTGCTAAATATAGATCATGACTTCCCTCATAAAGGACAGGATGAGCTTGATAAGAGGATAATGAGACATTAAGATTCAGAGTTGAGGTTTCAGGCAAGGGAATTCAAGAAGCCACAGGAAATAAACCTTACCTGATTTTAAGAGGTGGGCCATATTCCTTACCGGTCGATTAAGAGCAATAAACCCTTGCAGAATTGCGGAGGGATGTGTGTTATTTTGTTGCAGTTGTTCAGAATTGGGGGGCGGGGGTTGCGTGTGCGTTACTTTGTTGCAGTTGTTCTCGCTGGGCTGCCCCGACCTGTGCGTTTTTGCGTTTTTACCCTTACCTCCAGATCGTAGGAAAGAGTTGAATTGCCATAAAGCATAGCTTTATATCTGACCTTGCAATACTTATTGGAACATACCGATTAGCAAAGAAAAGCAGCGTGTTTGCAATGGAGAAGTTTCCAATTCCTGGAACATGCTCCTTTGATATGTTGATGTATTTTCTGAAACATGCCTTACACACCTCCTTGCTAGCTTTTGAAATCCGCATTGCACAGGCGACTGTCATGTGCGTGGAGTTTGGCAACCCGAGGGTTAAGCAATGGCCGGCTGACGCTAGTCTCGTAACCAGCACAGGTGCAGGGTTTTAGAACCACATCAGCCAATCAGGGGCAGACAGTGTGGGTTGAGTCATATTTTCCGTTTACAGAACCAATGGGTATTTTACATAACGACGGGGAGGTCAGGCTGAGGACATACTGAAGTTAGCACATGTATACTACACTCCAGGGAACAGGAAGGCAGGAAGAAAAAAAAAAAAAAAAAAAAAACCCAACCAGACCTTTGAGAGGAAAAAAAATTGACCCATTAGCCAGTACCAAATGTTTGCATTTGACTTCACCACCAGGGACTTACTGAAACAGGGCTATTTCAGAGAAGCAGGGAGGTGCACAATCTGCCACCAGATGATAGAGGTTCCCCACGTGCCTCTGGGCTTTGGGGGATCCATGAACCGTGGGTGGCTGGGTCCGAATGAGGAGGCACCTGCAGCTTCAGAAGGGAGCCTTTGCCTAAAGATTTTTTTCAGACTTTAGCGCTGACCTGAACAGATAAAGCCCCCACGTAGAAGAAATAGGCTCAGGTGTTGGTGGGCCATCTGTGTGTACGGATGTTTGTAGGCCCTGCATCCCTGAAATCCACCAGCCACCTCTGTTTGCTCCTATAACCTCTTGGTCCAGGCTAAGTGTTCTTTGCAGTTAAACACCCCAGTAAGTGATGAACCTTCCTGGAGCCTTTCCCATCACAGTTATCCTGGCCTGGGCCCAGGTGGACAGGGTTCCCACTGTGTGTGTATGTCAGCGTGAGCAGGAGTGCTGACAGCATGAGCAGAATAGCGGTGACTTGGGGCCCTAGGTTCTATAGTTTAGAGTGTGGGCCCAAGTAGCCGTGGCAGTCAGTGGCATGATAAGAATAAGATGGGCCTCTAAAACTAATGATGTAATGTATGGGGATTAACATAAAAATAAAAAAAATTAAAAAAAAAGAAAGAATAAGATGGGCCTTTAGGATGCTCAGTCCCCGTCCCCCACCCCACCTGCCGCCCCCTGCCCGGAAGAAGTAGGATATACTGTTCTTCTCTGATAGCTTTGCAGAAAATGTCAGCATTCCCCTAAGACAAGCTCCCACTTCTGCAATGGGAACTTTGTAAATTGTGTAACCCTATTAGGATATCTCTTCTAAGCTCTAGCATAATGAAGAGTATGTGGGGCTTTGCATCATACTGTCCGCCCCAGGCTCTCTCTCGATAACTTTGCAAATGTTTATTGCAGTTTGTATTGGTTTGTGAAATCCTGAGTCCTGGGTGGTTGCAGGGCACTGCTTACTGGATGAAGGGGTAAATGGCGTTCCTTGAGTCTTTGCCTTTAGTGCCTGTGGGTGCTATTATAGAGAAGGCTTTGTTTTTCATAGCAGCTGATCTGGAAGTAATAGCTTGTTTCCTCTCCTGCAGAAGCCAGCTCAGACTGGAAAGTCTAGAAGACACACACATAATCAAGGGGGAAGACGATGCTCTGTCAGACAAACATGGCTGCCCAGCCTACGTGAGCCCCGAGATTCTGAACACCACGGGGACCTACTCCGGAAAGGCGGCCGATGTTTGGAGCCTAGGGGTGATGCTCTACACCCTTTTGGTGGGCCGCTACCCCTTCCATGACTCAGATCCCAGTGCTCTCTTCTCCAAAATCCGCCGTGGACAGTTCTGCATTCCTGACCACATTTCCCCCAAAGCTAGGTGCCTCATTCGCAGCCTCCTGCGACGGGAGCCCTCCGAGAGACTCACTGCTCCTGAGATCTTACTCCATCCCTGGTTCGAGTCTGTCTTGCAACCTGGCTACGTCGACTCAGAAATAGGAACTTCAGACCAGATTGTTCCAGAGTACCAAGAGGACAGTGACATTAGTTCCTTCTTCTGCTAATCCCCAAACCTCAGAAACCTCATAATTCTCACACATGGCATTTCCATTTCTAAAGATGGACCGGCCTTGCGGCGTGCTGCCAACCAGATATGTGATGGCGTAAAGATTGTAGCTGCTGAACGCAACCTGGCGCTAGCCCTCTCTATTTGTTGCGACGAGCGGCCTTATGGATCTGAGCTGTACACGCTCTAATCGGCTGCCCTGCAAAGCTGTTTCCCTTCTCCACGATCCATCCCGCCGCCAATTGTCCTGCTGTCAGATGCGGGGCCGTTCCGAGTCTGCAGAGGTGGCAAAGAGTATGGATGTCCTACAGCAACGTGGTCGAGTGAAAGGAAGGTGAACGTTTTAAACGGAGAGGAAGTGAGTGGTACAGTGGCATTTTGGGGCAGTAACCATATCTTAACAGGGTGACAAATCATTTTGGGCCAATAAACCTGCCATCGTTGAACTTGTCTTTGGGAGCTAGACTGTCACTCCCCCAGCTTCTCTGTTGGGAAGTTCTTTTTGGGGTTTGGTTTAACACACACCCTTTCTTCACCCTCACATTTACCAATGACCCTGCTCCGTTGTGGGAGCAGACTATTTGAGGAGCATGGGAGCCTGCCCGCACGACGAACCCAGACTCTCGCCTCCGTTTCCTGCCAAGACCTCATTTGCACTAATGCCTTCTTTCTGACCTTGAAACGTCCCCTTCTTCGCTAGAAAAGCACTTACCAGCTAACCGTGGAGAAGCATCACAACAGATTTGAACTCCTGGCTATTTCAGAACTCTGAGCTCAGACAGAGAGACTGCAGATTGGTAAAGTCAACTTGAGCCCTTGGAAACCGTGAGCTTTTGTTGGTTCCCCTCAAACGTGTCGGCATTTAGCCTTTGTTCCCAAGACCATCTCAGGGTGGAGCATTTTGTCTAGGAGGAGAAAGATAAGGGGAGGCTCTCCTCGCCTCTCCCCAGAGCAAACGTTAAACATCTTTGTGCTTTAGAGAAACTGAATTTTGGAGAGCCATAGACGATTCTCAGACCCACTTCCAGGATTGTACTTTAACCCTTCATGGATATGGTCTGCCTCCGGCATTGTGCGTGTGTTTGCAGTTTTGCATGATGGGTTGTTCGTATTTTAAATTTGGTGTGGTTTACAAATATGTCTCTATAATCAGCATCTAGAGTGAAATGGCCCCAAATCTTTAACGTCGGAAGAGCCTTTTTAAAAGTATCTCATCCAACTTCTTTCCTCTTTCTGCCACCACCCAAAGCAGAAATCCAGCCCCACCCCCCACCGCCCTCCCTTCATCTTCCTTCAGGTGGGAATCCAGCCTCTGTTTGAACGCTTCCAGAGATGGGAGCTCACTACCTACAAAAGCTAGAGCTTAACTGCAACTCGCATTAAAAAAAACCAGAACACACAAAATATCAATAAATGTCTCAGTACTGAAATCAGGTGGTTAAACGGGTAAACCAAACATACTGTATTTTGAAAAAAAATGGCACAAAATCAGGCAGTCATTTTTAAGGGCTACGCCTAGGCAAACACCTAACGTGCATTGTGAGAATGCTGTGTATACCTCACGTACTGTGTACTTTGTATGTATATATATATATATATATTTTACCTTTTATACCTATTGTCCAATATGTTTTATTGTTTTGGCTCTGAGGCTTGTTTTGTCTGTGTCTGTCTGAATAACCTGCGTGTCTAAAACCACGTGAAATGTGAATGATTATCGGCAATATTACCTTGACAGAATCATGGGACTCGGAGAAGAGGGAGGACAGAGGCCTCTGTCGTACTAACGTGCTCGTGGTTGCTGACTGTTGTATCTGTGATACATTATCCGGCTGAGGACTCTGGGCTGGCTGGGGCTTCTGCCGGGAAAGCTCGAAACACTAGATCCTTCCTGTACGTGTGTATATATGTGAACAGTGAGGCGACCGTTTCTGACTTGTAGAGAAATTTTAATAAATCTGGTTTCGTAAATAGGCGCAGTGCATTCCTTTTGAGTCCAGTCTGCCTTCTGCCTTGTGCAACTTCATGCTGGGGATGCAAAGGTCTCTGGAGTCCGGGTTTGGAATATCACAGGGGAAACGCAGAAGTAAACAGCTGATGATTATTATGTATGACCTTTGGCAGCGTTGAACCCATTCACTTTTTCCATTGAAGTGGGCAAATTCATTTTGATGGGTGAAGCCAGTTTGGTGAAATCAGGTGGGTGAGGGCTGTGGGCTGGTACAGAGCCGAGAAACATTTGAAGAGGAGCAATGAACAATCCCTCTGGCCTCTGGTCTTTTTTAGGTCAGGGACCCTAGAGAATTTGATGAAAGCTATGGCCACTTAGAAAAGTGGACACAGGCAAATCCAACAGAATTTTGTTAAAACTGTGAGAGGTCTGCGTGTGTCCCTGAGGGCATCCCAGGCTTCCTGCTGAGTAAGAGCCCCCCCCCAATAGATTTCATTAAAAAGGCTAATCGAGGCATTTCCTTTTTCCCCTGTAAGTGTAAAAATGGAAATAAAGGAAGCAAAAACCAAAGCGACATCATTTTGAATCACAAAGGTAAAGAGAAAGAGGATTCTTATATAATTAGGTTTATAGCTTCTGGGTTACATCAGAATCTATTTTAAAGGAAGTAAATTAGCATCGAGAATGATTTAAAAAAAGACTTTACACTGTAAAACATAGCAAATATACAGACAAATGCACATAAAAGTGTTTAGCTCTGAGTTTTCACAAGCCAGACATTGGCATAACCAGCCGGTGGGATCAGGAACACTTGGCCGGGACACCACGATCCCCTGTCCCGGGTCAGCCCCCGTCTGACACCCCCTCTGAGGGCCCCTCCCACCGGGTAGAACTTTAACTCGTTCTCACAGTAAAAATTAGAATGGAATAAATCAACCCTGGGTTTAAACGAAGAGGCAAACAGAAGTGACAGATGACACAACTGCGTTTTTCTAGGACTTAGGCTGAGATCACCCAGGAAAGCAGACCTGTGACACCAAAGTAAATTGCAACTCAGGCCTCGTGACCCAGGAACTTAAAAGAAATGGAAAAAGCTCATCAGACGCAGGGCAGGGAAATGGCCAAATGCCCGAGTAGCTTAGAAACTAGGAAGCTGGGGGTTGGTCTAGGGTCATCCCATGAATAGGACCCTTTAAGCCCAAAGTTCCTGGGGCCTCAGAATATGCAATGTGGTGTCTCCTTGTTCCAACATATCTAGACGAGGCTCCGTGTAACTCCTTGGGCATACAGAAGGCTAATACTTTGGACTTCACTGAGCTTTTTCATCTAAGGATTTCAAAACACTTTGCAAGCAATTAAGGTTACAACATATCTTAGTACTGTTGTTACACGTACCAAGTGGAGAGAAATATGGGTCAGGATTGGCTGGGATGGCATGTGATGCCACGGATACATAAATGTAATCTCTTCCAAGGTAGGAACAAATCTGGGGCAATTTTACCAGGCTACACTATAGACGTTTGGAATGAGAGTGTGTGAGCGCAGGCTGGGAAACCGATCACTTTTATTTCCCCTTGTGTCCTCAACCTACCTGCTGTTGGAGTAAATCATGCAAGTAACATCTCGATAACCTTTTGTTCACGGCATACTTTCTAGAAGGTTTACTCTTGCCCTCCCCCTTCCCCCTTTTATATTCACAGAAGCGAACTAGGCAAGCCAAATATGACTTGCTCCATTTTGTAGATGAGAAAACTGAGTCCCAAGTGTCTCTAGGCACCTACTCCGGGGTAAGCTGCTCAGAGCTGGGACTTGAACTCGGGTCTTTGGACTCCTTGCTCAATGCTGTTGTGGTGTCTGCACACCACAGACTTTTACTGCAGCGTAAAAGTCTTCCGGTAGGATGATGATTGAAGGAGGTGGTTTGAGATAAATACAAATACTGAGTCTTTAGCCCAGTTAACCTCTTCGAAAAGACCCAGTCAGTACTTCAGTCATAAAGATGGGAGCATTATGCAAGATGAGAGATACATGATTGAATAAACATTGTGCACCCACCATGTGCCAGGCACCCGTAGATCTTTGGGAAACACATGACCCAGCCTCAGTCCTAGCTCACTGAATGGGAAGCTCCATGGGGTCAGGGAGGACTGTGACAGTCGTATTCACCCCTGGCTCCCCAGCACCCAGCGCAGTGCTTTTCACAAGGAAGGTGTCCCGTGCCAACATGGATGGATGGATGAATGGATGGATGCACGTCTTCCAGCAGCTCAGAGAACCACAAGCAAGGAAACAAATCTTGTGACTGGGGTCTTGTCCTAGCTCTGAACCCTTCAGCTGTATGACCTTGAACAAACAGATCTGCCACTGTGGTTCTTATTTGTTCATCTTTAAACGTGAGTGATACTCCTTCATTTCTTTCTTCCGTCCTTTCAGCTGCCATTCTGGGAAAACAGAATGATTCCGTGATTCTGTGAAAATAGGTACTATAATGATCTTCGTCAGACTGACCATGGGAATAGTTTTGTGCTTCCTTTTAAAACAGCACAGCCGAGTGATTGGGTTCCTTGTCTAATTTCACTCTGGGCAAGGAAAGGCATTGCAGCAATAAAGATTATGGAATTGGCTTTTCAACAGGGCTTTGGCAGGGAAAGGGAGGGCAAGTATTTAGTTAATTGCCCCCTCCCTCCCCTCAAAAAAAGAAAAAAAAAAAAGGAGAGCGGGATCTCATTACCAACCCCGCAGAACCTTCCTTACCAGGTTTGGTGGATTCTGTAATGATCCCAACTGCAGTCAGTGACTTGTGGTTCGTAGAAGGGCAAGATGTAGCCAAACATCACACCTCAATCTTCCTAGATGTTTGACGGCACATACCTCATTCTACTCAGCAGCCCTTCAAGGTGGGTGATCTGTTCCCATTTAACAGATGTGGATGCTGAGACCCAGAGGCTGGACTGTCTGCCCAAGGTCCCGAAGCCAGAGGGTTGGGGAGGGGGGAGAGGGGCGGACTCCAACCCAGGCCTGGTAAACAGCAGGTCTTTGCCCGTTCGTCCTGTGCTTTGTAGATTGGGTCTGACAGATGCTAGACCAGCGACACAAAGTCTTCTTTTTGGAGAAGTATTTTGCTGGGACATTTTTTGCCAGGAAGTGTAAGTATGCTGGATTAGTCCTGTTTTCGGGCTATGATTTCTACCAGCTGAGATTTATCAACAGGGTGCTCCTGTTGTACTAAGAGGATTAGCAAAGGATTACCTCCCGGCACCCCTATAAAGCAAGCAGTACTGCTATAATCCCCTTTTGACAGATGAAGAGCCTGAGGTTCAGAGAAGGTAAGGGGTTTGCCCAAAGTCACACAGCACAGCATTCATTTGCGAATTAACACACCCAGAGCCCTTAAGGCCTATTGTCCCTTTGTTTTTGGAACTGGGAGGGGACTTTCTAAACTTTAGAAACTATTTATTTAGTCTTGAAATGCGGTGTGGTGTCCTGGAACAGAAAGAAGCTATTAAGGGGAAAATGAGTGAGATCCAAGCAAAGGCTGGAGTTGGATCGGTAATAACATGCCAGTGTTGGTTTCTTCGTTTCGCCAACCGTACCGTGCAAATGTAAAGTGATAACAGTGGAGCAAACCCAGTGAGGGACTCTGTACTATCTTTGCAACTTTTCTGTACATACTAAAATTATTCCAAAATGAAAAGCTTATTAATAAAACACATTAAGTCCACACTGCCCCCATTTTCAGCGAGAGGAAATCGAGGCTGAGACCCGGAGGCAAGGTCACTGCGGAACCAGCCTCCCCAGGCCCTGCCCTGCTGTGCCGGCTCCCTGGGGTGCTGGCTGGTGTGACCTTCCAGAACGTGTCTAGAGCAGAAGGACGTGAATGTGAGGCATTTCCGTGGAACGCGTCCGAGAGTTTTCTTGCCACAGGACGTGACATTTTGAAAAATGGTCTGACCTTTAGACCAGTGACTCCACGAGTGTCTCTGTCAATTTCCTCATCTGCTCATGGCTGAGCCAGGCCGGGGGCTGTGGGGCTCCCTCACGAACTTTAATTCCACGCCTCATTAGCTCAAAGACTGCGGGGGTGAGCTGGGGAAATATCCGTGCAAGGAAGGCTTTCCCTCTGTCTGAAGAGGAAGACCTGCGGGAGTCGGGGCTCCAGGACACTCCAGACACATTTCTCACCCGGCTCCGAGTAAAGAGGGTGTCTGGTCTCTGGGAGGTGAAGAGCCAGCCCACCTGCTCCCTGCCTCCCCGGGGACGGTTGCTCAGTCTGTGCCCTGCGCCCGGGCAGGTGCCGCAGCCCTTCGCGGCCAGGAAGCAGGTTAGTCCAGCATCACCCCCGTGTTCCAGCTGGGGAAGCCATGCCCGAGAGGGCAAAGTACAGCAAATTTGCAGTCGATGCTTGTCTTGTTTCTGGAAATTTCTTTCTCCATAGCCGGAGTTAGAGTTGGTTTCCTGCTGATAAGCATCTTTCTTAAGTCTTCGCTGGGGAAGTCAATCTGTGGATGACATTTCCCCCGGCAGCCCCCGAACACTCAGTATTTCTCAGACACATTGTTCCACAGCCAGTGTCCACTATGAATAATTTGAGTAACGGTGAGGAAAGGAACCCGCATGTACAGAGTTCATCGTATTTGCCCAACCCTGCCGTAGCACTTTATAAACACGGTCTCGTTTCATTCTTAGGACAACTCTGTGAGACAGGCAATCTTATTTGTCCCGTCTTACAGGTGAGTACGTGAAAGCCCGGAGAGGTGAAGTAACTTGCTCAAGGTCACACAGAGAGTGAATGGGATCTGACCATGGGGCGTCTCACTCTAAAGAATATGCCTTTAACATGTGGGTGACCTGCTACCCCCTTTTCGGCAGGGGTTCACCTTTTATATTTTATTCTCACAATTAAAGTCCTATCATGTCAGTGTCCCCTGACCTCCCTTGAGGGAAAACACTTTGCGTTTGACACTTTGCAAAGCTAGGGGTAAAGAGGAAAAGGTTTGAACTTTAGGGTTAAAGGGACCTGGTAGCAAATCCTAGCTCTGTAGCTCATCAGCTTTAGGAATGAGACAAGTCACCTGACCTCTTCCTCATTTGTAGCAACAACGCCTCGGAAGGCTGCGGCGGTGAGGGTTACATGAAGTAATGCGTGTCCGGGGCCAGCCCCAAGGTGCCACACAGCTGCCTTGAAAGCTGGGCACATCACTTCGAAGTGGAAAGAACCCAGGCGGGGAGGTCAGACAGACCTGGATTTGGATCCCAGCCTAGCTACTTATTTGCTCTCTGACCTTCAGCAAATTGCAAAGCCTCTCTGGACCCAGAATTTCCTCATCCATAAAATGGTACCTAACAATAAGCATTTTTGCAGAGCTACAGCTCTGCGGGCAGGATTGGGGATAAATCACACCAGGGACCCGGCCTGGGACTGTAGTCAGAGATGAGCGGAGTTCCCCTTGTCATTCTTCAGCATTTCCCCCTCCCTCCTCGGCCTTCCCTACTCTTTCCCTTGTGGTTCGCACGGGCTTGCCAAAGTCAGAGTGTTGACTGTCCTGGGGGACAGCTTGGAGGGGAGGGTCGGTGGCAGGGAGCAGGGCAGTGCCCCGGGGGGTCAGCTTTCCCACCACCTCCTGCCCGGGGGCCTGCCCACCTTGACCTTGGGCCGTTCAGGAGCAAGCAGTTGGGCTTCTCTGACCTTGTCTAGCGGTCCCGCTCCTCTAGGGCATCAGAAACTCACCCTGGGCAGGGGGAGGGGGTGTGTGACTTGAAACCATTTTGCGGATACCACCTTGATTCCCAAAACAGAGGTCTCACTGGGACCCCACAAGGACAGAAGAGATTAAAAAAATTAACCCGTGGCCAGTTTCTGCTGAGGCAGGGATAGCTTAGTTCCGGCCAGTTGGGTGGCAGAGAGAGGAGCCTGGAGTCACAGAGGCCCAGGTTTAAAGTGGGCCCAAGTACTTACCCACCTCAGCCTCAGTTGCCTTATTTGTGAAATGGGGTTAGTAAGAATTCTCGCCTCCTGAGAATGTGCCGTTGAAATGAGATCCTGCTTGTAAAGCATTTCCCTGACATATACAAAATGCTCAGCAAATGTTGGCTACCAATAAGTGGCATGTAGGATGGTCAAACGCAGCAAGTCAATCCATCAAAAAAAAAAAAAAATCCTAAACAATGCTTCTCATGAACGGGCGTGAAGGACCTGGTTAAAATGCAGATTCTCTTCATCAGGGCGGGAGCTGGGCCTGAGACTCTCCTTTTCCCAGCAGTTTCCAGGTGTAGTCAATGCTGCTAGCCTACCAACCACAGTGAGAGCAGCGTGGGGCTGAAACCCATTTACAAACAGAAACCTGTTGGGTCTCAGTTAAGATGAGCTAATTCCTGAAAATGGGTCAATTTTGGGTAAATCCGGGAGGAGGGGAGTGGAGAGAAAGTACTATTTACTGTGGCTGCTTGGCATCGGGTGTGTTGAATGAATGATCTCTTGGGATTCTCGCAGCGCAGCTGAAGGATGTTCTCAGGTCCACCGTACAGGTGGGGGAACTGGGACTCAGTTGTTCAACGCTCCAGGTCCCAAAACTTAGCAAAAGATAGGACTGAGATACGGCCTTGCGTCACCTTGCTTCCAATCCATCACCAGTGGATCACCAGGATCACCTGTCCCTCTGGATCTCGGAAGCAATGGCAGGAGCCTGAGAACATAGCCGAGACCATCCTACACAAGCCACCTCCTCGGTTTCCCTGCTGGAAGTGAGTGGCCTGGGTGTAAATGACCTCTAGTGGCCCCCCTACCCCCACCTCCTGTTGGAAGAGTTTATCTGTCCCTGGGTGCGCCACTCTTACTCAGCATTCCATTGGCTGCTTCCCCACTCTGCTTCCTAACTCGGTGCTGATGTTCTAACTGCAGACATATCGATGTCACCCGTCCACTTAGGAACACTGGCAGACCTGCTGGACACGGGCCTGTTCACCATAGCAGGCCAAGTGATGCAATGGACACCAGAATAAACTCAGCACCTGGTCCAGAGAGAACATTCTTCTATACCCCAGAGATGAGCCTCCCAGCGTCCCTGCAGGTAGAGAAGGCCACTTGCGTCAACTTGAAGTCATGTGGGATCTAGTTTCACCTGGAGCCCAGGCTCAGAGTCTTAACCCCATAGGGCCCGAGTGCTAGAGAGATAGGTTTGAGCCCACACAGGGCGACACAGGCAGACAGGCCCACATTCCCCCAGGTGGACTCCCGCATACCTCCTGGGCTCAGAGAGAACTGGGCAGGATTTTGGAAAAGCACGTTGGCCAGAGCTAAAACCTCTGGGTTTCAACCTTGGGGTATGACATTGGGCAAGTTATATATTCTCCTTGGGCCTCAGTTTCCTCTGCTGTAAAATAAGGCAAATGTGGTAGTTTTCTGGTGGGGTTCTGGTGAGAATTAAATGAACTAATACAGGGCCGCCTGGGTGGCTCAGTCAGTTAAGCATCGGACTCTTGGTTTTGGCTCAGGTCATGATCTCAGGGCTGTGAGATCAAGCTCTGCACTGGGCTCTGCGCTCAGCGTGAAGTCTGCTTGAGATTCTCTCTCTCTTTCTCCCTCTGCCCCTCCCTACTTGCATGTGCATGCTCTCTCTCAAAATAAATAATCTTAAAAAAAAAGGTAAATGAGCTAATACATGCAAACCATCCCATGCAAGCCATCCTCATAATTGTGAAATCTGTTAGAGTAGGGACTTCTCTGTTCTGTTTATTGTTGTATACCCTGTATCTGGAAGAGTGCCTAACACATGATAAATGTTCACAAATATTTATGCAATGATTGAATTAGGGAGCCTCTAGAGTGGTGGTTTTCGAACTATGGTCCAAGGAACCCTACGGTGTCTGGGGCCACTGAATGATGGGATGGAGGGAGTGTGAGAGGAAAAACTTGGAGAGGAACCAGCATCATTGTGCTCCCTTCCCCTGCCCAGATCCTCTCTGATTTATATGTTATAAATGTGGTTTTTCTGGGTAAAATTTTATTTGGAGGAAGATTTTTGCAGCTGAAAAGTAGTTGGAACATCATTAATATCCAAAATTTATTTCCTAGACTACCTGCCTTACATTGTCCTGTGTGAGGGTTAAGAATGCTGATTCCCTGATCCCACGCATGATCCACTGAATCATATTTTCTGGGGAAGGAGTATGCATTTTTAATCAGTGTCTTAAGGCATTCCCATTCATGCTAACATTTAAAAAACACGTGTCTAAATCATGTTACAAGTGGGGACATTGAAGCCTTGTTAGGTGAGGTGCCTGGCTCAAGGTCTCCAGGGCGATGTTGGAAGGGCTGGTGTAAAGGTGTCTTAACTCCTAGACCAAGTGCTCTTTCCAGGCTGCAGCTTCTATGACCCTAAAACAAACAAGCCCCTTGTGGGTCCAGGTGATGAGAGGGGTTGTGGGAGGGAGACAGGAAGTTGGTCAACACTCTCTTGGCCTTGGGGTACCTGTCTGCCTCTTGGAGCTTGGGCTTTGCCCACACATGCCAGGGTGGGCACTCAAAGGGTGTTGGTCTAATAGAAGGAATGAGTGAAAGAATGACATTCTTATGGAGAGATATAAACAAACAGTATATGATATAATGGCAGGTAGTACTAAGCTCTGCGAAGAAAATAAAACTAGGTAAGGGATAGAGAGTGATACGTTGAGGGACTATTTTAGGTAGAATATTTAGATACTATTTTGGAAAAAAAGCCTCTTCTGAGGAGGTGACATTTGAATAGAGACCAGAGGAATGTGGGAGATGGAATTGTTGATGGAAGGTAAAGGGGACAGCAAGTACAAAGGCCCTGAGACAGGAAAATGCTTGGTGTGCTTGAGGACCTGCAAGGATCATTTGAGGTTGACATGAGACAATGTGGGAAAATTTCTTAGGACAATGTCTGCTGCACACTGGTTGTTACTATTATTAACGTCATTTTAGCCTCATGATGTGAAGGACAAGTACTATCAGATTTACCTTTTATTTTACTTTATTCTATTTTCTGTTATTTAAAAGTCATATTCATTAAGATGTCCCTACACTAAAAGTCACCTTTGTCTAGTGAATAGGTGAATGAGATTTGCCAAATGGTCCCATTTGTGAAGCAAATGGATATCAAATATCAGATATCAAACATTTCCATATAAAAGTTCCTTTGTGCCCTTTGTAGCAAATCTCATTTACCCACAGCCCCTAGCAATCACTGATCTGATTTCTGTCTCTAGAGTTTGGGAATCAGATGGGTATAATCTTTCATGTCTGTGTTCTTTCACTTAGCAGAATGCTTTTGAGATTCCTCTATGCTGTTGAATGTATACCAGTGTGTTCTTTTTTTTTATTGCTGAGTAATATTCCATTGTATGGATATACCACATATTGTTTATCCTTTCATCAGTTGAAAGACATCTGGGTTATTTCCAATTTGGGGTTATGAATAAAGCTGCCACAAACACTCATGTACATATCTTCTGTACATATCATGTACATCTTCTGTACATATCATGTACTTCTGTTCATGTACATATCTGTGGATACATGTTTTCATTTCTCCTGGGTAAATACCTAAAAGTGGGATTGCAGGATCGTATGTTTAACTTGATGAGAAATCAAATGATATTGTAGCCGTTTCGGGTGGATGTGTCATGGTATCTCATGATGGTTCTAGATTCCATTTCCCTAGTGATGAATGAAGCCCAGCATCTTCTTCTGTGCTTGTCTGCCATCTCCATCTCTTCTTTGGTGAAGTCTCTGCTCAAGTATTTTGCCTACTTTTCAACTGGGATGTTTGTTTTCTTATTGAGTTATGGGAAAATTTTTTTTATGTTTCCAGTTGCAGGTTTTTTTAAATCTAAGATGCATTTTGCAAATAGTTCTTCCTTATCTATAACCTGTCTTTTCATGTTCTTGAAGAGTACCTTTGGAGGAGGTGAAGTTTTACATTTATTTTTTCAACAGTTCCATACTGTTTTTCAACAGTACATTTTCAACAATTCCATACATCACTCAGTGCTCATAATGACAAGTGTACTCTTAATCCCCATCACCTATTTCCCCATCCCCCCACCCACCACCCCGCCGATAACCATCAGTTTGTTCTCCTTAGCTAAGAGTCTTTTTTTTTCGTTTGTCTGCATAAAGAAGATGTGATATATATAATATTCCATTATATATTATATTATATTATATTATATTATATTATATATAATGGAATAATATTCGACTGTGAAAAAGAGTGAAATCTTGCCATTTGCAACAACATGGTTGGATCTAGAGGATATAATGCTAAATGAAATAGGTCAGTCGAGAAAGACAAATACCATATGATTTCACTCATATGTGGAATTTAAGAAACAAGACAAACAGACAAAGAAAAGAGTTTTTCATTTTTATTAAGCCCAATTTCCCACTTTTATGGTTTACATATTTGCTGTTATAGGAAAAGTTCTACCTAATCCAATGCTACAAAGCTTGTATCTATCCTACATTTACTTTTTTCTAAAAGCTTTAGAGTTTGAGGTTTTATATTTAGGTCAATGATCCATTTTGAGACCTTGAGTTGACTTTTATATGTGATATGAACTAAGTATATATATATCTACATAGATACA
The DNA here is from genome assembly GCF_029215605.1 of Mirounga angustirostris. Taxonomy (NCBI): domain Eukaryota; kingdom Metazoa; phylum Chordata; class Mammalia; order Carnivora; family Phocidae; genus Mirounga; species Mirounga angustirostris. Next base: position 15,382,202 of record NW_026991712.1, on the reverse strand, counting down.
TATCTCAATTGTCCAAATGTTCCAGGAACATTTGTTGAAAGATCTACTTTACTGTAGTAAGACAGAAAGATGTAAGGCTTTGCCCACCATTCCGTATAGAATAGAATTTCCGATCCATTACGAGAGACGGCAGAGAAGGGGCGAAGGCACAGATTGGGATGGCAGAGAAGGGGCGAAGCCTCGTGGGAGAGATGGAGCTCTGCGTGACCCACCGAGTGGCCGTGTGGGAATGGGCAGTGAGCAGCTCCGTGATGAAGCCACCAGTGCAGACGTGGGGTGCAGGCTGGTCCGGGAGGTGCCTGGTGGGGTGTTTCTCTTGGTGTTCTCAGAGATTTGTACCCGTCTTGTGTAAACTGCAGATTAGGAAAGCATTAGGTAATGAGAGGGTGGCAGAGCATATTACATACCAGCCTGGCACGGGGCCACAGAACACAGCCCGCGGGGATGGCCTTGCCTCGCAAAGCAAAGAGAGCTGGATCCAGGACAGGGATGGCTTCCTCTCTCCCTCCTGTAGCCGGAAGGGAGATACTGCCAGGTCTGGCTGGTGTCTGGAGCCTCTGCTGTGTCTCACATCCTCTGGAGGTGGCCGTGGAAAGGGACTCTGGGAGCCCCCTGAGAGCAGGAGCCTTTAATCCCCCTTTAAAAGGAGGCCGGTGGCAGAACTTGTGCCCCGAGGCAAGTCAGCCACAAATCAAATTCGCTCTAGTCCTCCTGCTCCCTCCAGCCCCCACCTTGCCCGCCCGCCCCAGGGTCACTTAGACGTTGACCCTTGCCACCCTGACCCAGGGGCCGAGGAGCGACTTCACAGGAGGCTGCTTCTTTCTAGCTTCGTACTGCTGTGGCTCACATGTTTATTGAGCAACTACTACGACGAGCACGCACGTATCCCTGCATTTATAGGACCGAAACATGGTCCCTGCCCTCTGGATGCTTCCATTCAAGCTGTGGAAGAACTCAACATGTATTAAGGGTGGACAGGAAACTGACCTTGGTCGAGGGCCTCCTCTGGGCCATTAGTGGACTTGTTCCCGTAGCAACTCGGTGAGAGTGAGTCAGTAGACATCAGGGCTCAGAAAGGTTCAGTAACTTATCCGAGTTTGCACAGCGAGCTGGTGTCGGAGTCAAGGTGTGCGCTTGAGACTGTCAGACTCCGCTTTCGCTAATCACACTGCCCTGCCTGTACCAGAGCTCTGCTGAGAGGTGTGGGGGTTTCCAGAAGGGGATGGGCCGCAGTGTCTAGCCGCGGGAGCTTACTGTCTGCTGATGGATGAACGGCAATCACTGGGCTCCTGCGGAAATGCAGACAGTGCCACGGGTCTCTGGGCAGTGGGGGGCTGGGTGGCATGTGAGAGGGCTCTTCAAGGTCAGAGGCCTGCACTCTGCGAGTTTTCGGTGCTGCCGAAGGAGATGCTAGAGAAAGGGAACAGGGGTGCCAATAATGGACACAGACCCGGCCCTATGAGCCCAGCCCCGTTACACTTCGCAAACATTGACTCGCTTCATCCTTGCGGCAGTCCTAGACGTAGATACTGTTATTATCTTTATTCCACGGAGGCCCAGAAAGCTTCGAGAACTTGCCCATGGTGACAGGGCTGGTAGACGACAGAGGCAGGCTCTGGCGGGGAAGTGAAATCAGCCAGACTGTTAGGTTTGCAGGGGCCGCAGAGCGGAGAGTCAGACTGAAAGCATAGGTTGGGGCTAGCTCAAAGGAAGTTCATATGCCAGGCCGAGGAGCCTGGCTTTTGCCCTGTGGCCTTGCTGACCTCTAGGAAGTTTTCGGGTAGGGGAGGGATGTCCGACCTGGGTTCAAGCGCCTGGCTCTGGCAGATGGGCTGGAGATGCACTGGACTGATCTGGAGAGGAGGTGAGATTGGAGGAGGGAGACAGGTTAGGGGGCTGAAGTCCTTACCCCTGAGGGCAGTGGGGCAGTTAGGGGGCCATGCCACAGGCTCGAGCCTTGCATGCAGTAGGCATTCAGTGGGAGATGGACGAGCTGTGACACATGCCCAGACCCAAAGGGACACCACTATAGCGTGAAAGGGCGCAGTGTGGGTGTCCATGCAAATGCCACAGGAACGTAGACCCTGGAGGTCAGACTTCTGTGGGCTGGGCTGGCTGGGGGCCGCTCCAGGACAGAGGAGGGAGGTGGGATCCTCCTGGAGGCTGAGCAGACGGAAGGAGTAAGCCTAGCAAGGCACCGGCTTTGAGGAGGGAAGAGTGTGGCCAGAGGCTGAGAAGCTGAATCTGCATGGGCCGGTGTGTACCACCTTCTCTGGGATTTTTCCAAGGGGAAGAGGCTAGCAGAGACCCGACTGCTTCTGTAGCTTGAAAAGGAAATTTGGGCCAAACCGTAAAGCCTACTGTTCCTGGAGGAAATGTCTCTCTCCAGCTCAGATCTCACCTTCCAACTCAGGATCTGTAAATCCAGGGCACCTGGGTGTCTGTCCTCTCCACCTGGATGATCAACCATCTCACCCGAGGCTTGGAGAGCCCAAAGCTGCAAGCGTCATCGTCCAACCTACCACTTCTTTCACTTCCAAGTTCCCTATCTTGATGAGACACAGATTTCAGCCTAGTTGGTTGCTCAGCACAAAACCCTGGGAGTCATTTTAGATTCTGCTTTTCCGTAATTCCTCATTCATTCAATGTCCGTCCACTTGTTCAGGGCCCCGTTTCCTCTGCTTCTGAGCTGTCTCTGGTGTTAACCATTCAACAAATATTTACTGGTCACTCAATAAATATGAGCACCCACTGGGTGCCAGGGAATGAGCACAGAGCAGTGAACCACGGAAAAATCTCTGTCCTGTGGAGCTGACTTCCCAGTTGGCTTCATCTCCTCATCTCTTTGTAGCCATTACCATCTCCTGGTTCAGGCCTTTCTTATGTCTTGCCTGCACTTTGACGACATTGTTGTTGTACTTCCTGCCTCTGGCCTTGACTCCCTATGAGCTGATCATGCCATTCCCCTGTTTAATCCTGCAATGGCTCCCCACTGCCCATAAGAAGACAATGAGAGTCTATTCTGACATAGCAGGTCCTCCATGATGTGATGTGGTTCCTGCAAACTTCTCGGCTTCCCAAGTGTCTGGCCTGGCCTCAACGACTTGGGTTCTGCCTCGGCCTCTGTTTGGTCTTGTCACTGCAACTTTGTACCCCGTGCTCCCTCCCTATGGAATATGTTTCTCCTTCTCCTCCTGGAAAACTCCTGCTTATGTTCCCAGGCTCAGATCAAATGTCTTCTCCCCTTGAAAGCCTTCCTTGATGTCTCCAGACAGAGTCGAGAGCCTCCTCCCCTGCATTTCTGTATCTTCCTGCTCACCCCTATTTTCCAGGACTTTGTGCACAGAGTGTCTGGCCTGGAGAGCTAGGACTGGGCTCTGTTCATCCCTGACAGCTAGAACATAGGGAAGGCCTGATGCATAGCGAACGTTCTGATACTGTTTGCTGAATGAATGAATGAATGAATGAATGAATGAATGAATGAGTGAATCAGTGACATAGGACACTATGTTCTAGCTCCTAGGATTAGGCCTGGGTAAGGGAGATATCCCATAGTCAGGTGCTGAGGGAACTGAGGGAAGCAGGATACGCACGTTGGCACAGAGACGGAGCCAGGGACAGTGAGAAGCCATGTAATATTGGAAGATAAACCCTGGCCTCCAATTCCTAAGCCCCAAGTCTTCCTTTTTCTGCCTGTGTGCCCTTGGGCAAGTTACTCGACTCTGTCCTTTTACTATTACTATCATCGTGGTAAGATATACATGACATAAAATTTACCATCGTAACCATTTTTTATTTTTATTTTTTATTTTTTTAAAGATTTTATTTATTTATTCATGAGAGACAGAGAGAGAGACAGAGGCAGAGGGAGAAGCAGGCTCCCTGCTCCGCGGCTGAGCTACCCAGGCATCCCGTAACCATTTTTTAAGTGTACATGTCTGTGGCCTTAACTACATTCCCATTCAATGAACACTTGGTTGCTTCTACCTTTTGGCTATTGTGAATAATGCAGCTATGAACATTGGTGTGTAAATACCGGTTTGAGTCCCTGCTTCCATCTCTTTCGGATGTATACCCCCTGGAATTGCTGATTCATACAGTAATTCTATGTTTAGCTTTTGGAGGAACCACCATGCTCTTCTCCACAGTGGCTACACTGTTTTGTATTTTTACCAGCAATGCACAAGGATTTCCACTGTCTCCATGGCCTCATCTGCCCCCTAGGGATGCTGCTACCTGCCTGCATCATATGGTTCACAGCCATGTTTTGAAGATCAAATGCAACAATGTTTGTAGAGCACTTGCTGAATAATGTTCTTGTGCCCGCATACAAAAGGTGCTCGGTCCCCTGGGAAACAGTTCGCACCTGTAGGAGTTTCCTCATCCACCAGCAGACACACCGCCTTCTGGTGACTTGGAAAGGGGACTTGTCCTCTGGTGATAGCAGGCTCATTCACTTTTCTACAGGAGCAGTGACTATAGGAGGACTTTCCACTCCGGGGCCAAGTAAACCTATGTGCTCCAGGCCAAATTAAAGAACTCTCAGTCTTGCTTAATTCATCAAACCTCAAAGGCATAATGCCAAGCAAGGGAGTGTGGGCTGTGACTTGTGCTCAGTGCTTCATTCCAGAGGCTTTCAGTGGAGTGGCAGATGCAGCTCATTTGTGATCGAGTATTACTGTCCCTCTTTCAGGAAAATGGCACATCGTTGTCATGGTCAACCAGCATGTGGTCATTTAACTTGCTTTGAACAATGAAATGGGAAAAGAATGGATGTGTACCACTTCTGGGTAGAAGCCTTAAAAGTCAACACCTTTTTAAACATATTTTTTGTTTCCCTCTCTCATCACAACCGGCAATATCCCCCAAACTGGCTGCCACTGTCCAGTTGGGTTCCAGAGTGAGGTGGAACAGAGGAGCAACCAATCTGCGCTGGACACATAGGGTAGAATGAGAAATAAACCTGTGCTGTTTATAAACCCCAAAACTGAGAATTGGGGCTATTTGTTACTACAGCATAACCTAGTCCATCCTGACTAATATATCAGCAAACGGTTTATCCTATTGGTGAGGAAAGTGCTGGAAAGAATATGAATAGTGTTTCATGGGAACATAGAGGAGGAGAGGAGGAAACAAAGATTAACCCTGGAGGGAGAGGTCTCTGATGGTTTCTACTTTTAATCTTGTACTCATTTATTCCTTCCAGTAACTTTGTGAGGTAACAATTATCCTCATTTTTCAGGTAAGGGACTTTCAGCTCAGAGATGTTAAATTTATTTTCTTTTCTTTCTTTTTTTTTTATTATTTATTCGAGATAGAGAAAGAGAACAAGAGAGAGCGAGCACGAGCTGGGGGGTACAGAGGGGGAAGCAGACTCCCCGCTGAGCAGAGAGCCTGCTGTGGGGCTCAATCCCAGGACCCTGGGATCATGACCTGAGCTGAAGGCAGACACTTAACCAACTGAGCCACCCAGGTGCCCCAAGGTGTTAAATTTCTCAGTGTCTTTCAGCTTGCCATGAATGGAGATGGCATTCAAATTTAGGTCTCTCTGATACTTACTTTCTGGATTTTTTGTATTAATAGTAGCTGAAACTTATGTAGCACTTTTTATGTGCAAGTGTCTGATGATGTTCTAAGAGCTAGGAATGAATGAACTCGGTTAACCCTTATATCAGCCCTCTGATAGGTATATTATAATCTATTTTATGGGTAAGGAAACAGATCAAGTGAGTTGCCCCATGTCACACAGTTGGCATTTGAAGACCAGCAGTCTGGATCCAGAATTCATGTTCTTAACCACTGCACTATGCTCAGCTTGGTTCTTCCATGCTCATGGGAGAGACAGATGAGCACCCACTAACTCCTCACTGTATGTGCTTTGCCTGGTTGAACTCACCAACGCCCATGGCTTCAACCATTACATAACAACTGTTAATTTAGCACAGCTCTTTTCCCACTTCTCATTAAATCTCCCTACCTGGATGTCTGGCAGGCATCACCAACAACCAGTTCCAACCCTCAGGAGCTCATCGTCAGACTCCAATCTACAAGCTAGATCAAGTGATCCTTCTGCTGAAAATCTTTCCATGTCTTACCATTGCCTTCCCTTAGCACTGGTGCCCTTGCTGTTCCTTCTGTCTCTCCAGCCTCATCTTCCTCATCCTCCCTTTGCTGATGTCCCTTTCTAGAACATTCTTCTCTGACTGAATAACCTCCACTGTCCTTTAAGACTGATCTGAATAGCAGCTTTATTCACAATGGCCCCATATTGGAAACAGTCCAAATGCCCATCAACTGGTGAATGGATAAACGAACTGTGGTATATCCAAACGATAGAATACTGCTCCACAGCAAAAAGGAATGCACTGATATACCCAACAACATGGATGAATCTCAAAAGCATTAGGCTAAATGAAAGAAACCAGAAATGAGAAAGACTACATACTGTAGGATTCCAGAAAGTTCTAGGAAAGGCAAAGGTATAAAAACAGAAAACCAATCAGTGGTTTCCAGGGTTTGGGAGTGGGGAGGGCAGGGATTGTGTATAAAGATGTGCAAGGAAATTTTTAAGGTGATGGAAATATTCTACATCATGATAGTGGTGGTGGTTACATAGATATACACATTTGTCGAATTCATAGACGTGTACACTTAAAACATGGGTTTGACTGATGTAAATGATTTCTCAATAAAGGTTATTTTTAAATAAGGCTCCATTCAAGGAATCTGGCTCTGGGATGCCTTGCGGGCCTCGGCTCTCTACCTTAGCTCTCCCCACCCTGTATTTTCACAGTCTGTTTTCTGGTTTATGTCTGATGCTAGACTTTGAGCTCCCTGGGTCTTTTCTCACAATATAAACATCTTCTAGCAGAGCACTGGATACTCCCCAGACACTCAAGACAAATTTTTCTGATGAAGAGTTTTTAATGACTTGTCGAAGTAATGGAGCCTCCATAAGAAATCTTTTGTCTTCAGGATAAGATTCAGGCCCCAAATCACTAGGACTGGAAAAACCTCTAACCTGAATGCCACAGGCTGTAGCAAATGTCAGTTAACCATCTTTCTGGTCCAAAGAGAGGTGGAGCCAAAGGGTACGGATGGCTTCTGACCCCCTACCACTGCCCCCGGAGCAAACCCTGAGCAGAAGTTCTCGGTCACTGTCACACCCTCATCCCCTTATTGGCTCACTTGCCTACCCTGCATCCTAGGATGTAACTATAAGCCCCAGGAGGGAAGGGACCCTTTTGTCTCTCTCATGGATATTTCTCGATGCTTGGCATGCAATAAAATAGCAATAGCTTTTTTACATGACTGAATTTTCAAGTTCGGATACCTGAAGTAGGCAAATTTTTAGTCTGTGGCTAAAAATATTAGAGTTATTTTGATTTTGGAAATAATGAAATGGGAGGTGGCCCGGGCATGTGGTCCAGCACTGTGGGGGGAAGAAACACAAGGCAGGTAAAATCTCTGATGTGTTAGTGTTGATGAGCAGGTCCATGTTGGAGGGGGTGGTGAGTGGGACAAGGTTGTTGACATTTTGAAGAATGCTCTGCAGTGATTTTTGTCAAAAAAATAAACTTTATTTTTTAGAATAGAGTTGCAGAAAAATTGCAAAGATAGTACAGAGTTCACATATGCGATGCAACCTGTTTTCCCCAGTATTGTCTTATTTTAGAATGGTACTTTTTTCTTTTTCTTTTTTTTATAATTAATGAACCAATAGTGATATATTATTAATAACTAAAATTCACATTTTATTTAGATTTCCTTGGTTTTTGTCTAATGCCCTTTTATTATTCCAGGATTCCATCTAGAATAGTACATTACATTTCGTGTTGTGGCTCCTTAGGCTCTTCTTGGCTGTGATAGTTTCTTGGACTTTGTTTTGGATGACCTTGACAGTCTTGAGGAGTACTGGGTGGGTATTTTGTAGAATATTCCTCAGGTGGGATTTGTCTGATGCTTCTTTCATGATTAGTCTGGAGTTATGGGCTCTGGAGAGGAAGACCTTGGAGGTAAAGAGTTGCATTTATTTTTAAGATCTAAATTCATTTAGTCTAGATGAAAGTGTGTTGTGGTTGGCATTATATGCTTGCAAAAGCCGTGCTGATAAGGAGTAAGGCCTGAACCCATGACAGAAACAAAAAACATCATAGAACCATGTTTTCTGCACCTAACTTCATTCTCCCCTCTGACCCCAAGCCAAAAATTACTGCAATTTCTGGATCTTGATAATCCTTTCTAAATGGAATTAAACTGACTCAGAAAGAGCCAGGAAGCTTCTGCACTTCCCCCCGCCCCGAGACTGGCCTCTTTCTGCTTCAGTGTTTCCTTCCTGAACAAATCTTCTCATCATCAGAGGTAGGGAAATGATTCTGTTCTCAAGGGTCTGCCCCATCAGGGAGCCCCTGACTCTCTCCCTCCAATCCTCACATATATATTAATTCTCTGTGATGTTCTGGGAGCTAAGCTTGGGCTGAAAAGGTGGTGGCACAGGACTGCTTGCTGCAAGGAGCTGGGGTTTGGAAGGAGACACACGCAATTGAGTGAAAATTGTCACACCTTATAAATCCCAGGGAAGTGAGTATGTACCTGGGACAGTGTGGCCCAACAGAGAGGAGGCCATTCTTTTGGGTTTGTATGAAGCTTGCCAATCAAATGTAATTGGGCAATGTAGGAGTCCTAGCAAAAGAGTGTATTAGGGGCGCCTGGGTGGCTCAGTCAGTTGGGCATCTGACTTTGGCTCAGGTCATGATCTCAGGGTCCTGGGATCGAGCCCCATGTTGGGCTCCCTGCTCAGCAGAGAGTCTGCTTCTCCCTCTCCCTCTGCCCCTCCCCCTGCCCTCTGTCTCTCTCTCTCTCTCAAATAAATAAATAAAATCTTAAAAAAAAAAGGAGCACATTAATGAGCCAGGTGGGTGCCACCTGTCAGCAGGATTTAGCAAGGACAGTCTTTCCCCAGAGGTGACTTTTCCCTTTCAAGTTCTGCCTGTATGAGGGTAAATGGTTTCCCCTGTATGCAGGCTGGTCTGCGGGAGGTAACCCAGCTTATCCCGAGGCTGTGCTGTGTTGTACCAACCTCTAATTCTTAAATCCTTGGCTCTTTTCCCCAAGGTTTATGTCAAACCAACCTCTTGAGTAGGCAGGATGGTGCTTTGCGAAGTGCTCTGAGTCTTGAGCCATAAGGTTTGGGTCCAGTTTAATATGCATGAAAATTGCTTCTATTTAGGGGATGTGTATGGAAAGCCAGCTCCTGCACTAAATGTCTTATGTGCATTGTCTCATTTAGTCCTCCAACAGTATGAGATAATAATCATACTAATGATTGTTACTAATTACTGAGCATTTATTTTTTGAGATAATTATCATTTTCTTATTTTATTTTACTTATTTTTATTTTTTTCCAGTTTTATTGAGAAATACTTAAATCACTGCATAGGTTTAAGGCATATAGCACGATAGTTTAACTTACATATACTGTGAAATGATCACCACAGTAGGCTCAGCTAACGTCCATCTTCTTATTCAGATAGAATATGAAGCACTGGGGCAACTGGGTGGCAGTTAGTTAAATGTCCAACTCTTGATTTCGTCTCAGGGCATGATCCCGGGTTCCTGGGATCGAGCCCTGAGTTGGGCTCCACACTTAGCGGTGAGTCTGCTTGAGGATTCTCTCTCTGTCTGCCCCTCCCCCTGCTCACGCACGTGTGCGCACGCACACACACACTCTCTTTCTCTCTCAAAATAAATAAATCTTAAAAAAAAAATATTGAGCACTTATTATGTGTCAGGGCTAATTTAAAGAGCTTGCCATGGATTACATTTCATTATCACAACAACCCTCTAAGTGCATAAATCTCAAGCATGGAACTTGATTAGTTCTTACCCATGTGACCACCACCACCTAGATCAAGATACAGAGCATCTCCCAGAAGGCTCCCTTCCCAGTTATTACCATTTTTACCCCTCCCAGTTATTACCATTTTCCCCTAAACCTCAAGTAACCATTCTTTTGACTTCTAGCCTGTTAGGTGAGTTTGGCCCATTGAATAAACAAGTAAGTAAATAAATACAATTTTACTAAGGTGAGATTCATGTAACAAAATTCACCACTTTATTTGTTTGTTTATTTATTTTTGAAGATTTTATTTTTCAGTAATCTCTACACCCAACATGGGGATCGAACTCACAACTCCGAGATCATGAGTCACAAGCTCTACCGACTGAGCCAGCCAGGCTCACCCTCCAATTAACCATTTCCAAAATAAACAATGCAACGGTATTTAGTACATTCTCAATGTTCTACAACCGTCACCTCTGTCTAGTTCCAAAGCGTTTTCAGCACCCCACAAGAAAACCCCATACTCATGAAGCCGTTGGCCCGTTTTCAAACATCAAATCGATGAATCATGCAGTGTGGTCCTTTACGTCTGGCTTCTTTCTCTCCGCATATGTGTGTGAGGGTTTCCCGGGTCGTGTGTGCACTGGGTACCAATATCCTTCCTGGTTTACAGGGGAGGAAAGGAAGGTGCAGAGGGGGTAAGTAACCTGCCCACAGTCATTCAGCTGGCAAGTGGTTGAGCTGTGAAGCCTGGCAGGGTGGCCCTGGGACCCTGTTCCTGGAGGGTACGCCGTACCGCAGAGGAGGAGGCAAGCTCCAGCGAGCCAGCAACCAAGCTGAAGGCAGTTGGCTATGATTTCAGAGAGTTCCTCTGACTGCAAAGTCCCGGCTGTTGGCTGCTAGGCTCTTTTCCCCTTGACTACCTGTGTGATGTGGGGCCTTTTTCTGGACCTCGGTTTCCCAATCTCAGCACGCCACTGGGCCTTCCTCCGCCCAGTGAGAGCTGTCCTAAGCTGCGAGGGGCCGTACAAACACAGCCATGAGGATGTAGTTGACTATGATATCAACGGTCTTTGGGAACCTGCAGGGGCCGGATGGGCCCTGGGGGAGCTGGGACTGCTTGGGGGTGGGGGCCGGGTAGGGGCCCGTGGGAGCCCAGCCCTCCTGTTCTCGCTGTTTGTACAGCTTTAGTATTTCCTGTGCTTTGCTCCATCCAGAATTACCATGTCCAACATCCTACAATGCAGGGTCTCTGCATTTAAGGAAGGTCCCTCCTGAGGAAGCATCCCTTCCCAGCCTCTTGGCCTAGAATATGCGTCCTCTGGACAGGCCCTGCTGGCCGTCTACAGGATGGCGCTCGTTATCAGTTATGAAATTCGTCCTCTGTTAGTCCAGAAGTCAGATTCGGAGAAAGAGAGACAGTCACGTGGCTAGAGGTGGAACAGGTGTGCTCTCTGGAGGGGGGTTGGCGCTTTGTTGATATTGTCCCCATTTATCTACCCAGGGCCAGAAAGCAGATTGTCATCTTCGGTAGCAATGACTTTATAGTTTCAAACCTCTGAATGAAGGAGAAATAAGGTCACGGTGTGGAATGGCCTCGTCCTGAGTAGCGGCTCTCGTCTCTGCCAGATGCTGGGATTGACATGGAGGTCTTGGCTTCCCTCTTGGCGTGGGGGCCGTTCTGTGTGTACAGAAAGGGGCGTGGGGCGGGGGTCCTCACAGTACTGCTCTCCTCTCCCTTTAGGCATCCCGTCTTCCACTCTAGCCTTGTTTAAATCCCAAGGTTTCCCTTTCCAGACGGTTTCTAAGGGGACAAATAAAAAGAATGTTCCAGAATGCTTTGCTGGCCCAGGGGATGATTTGTCAGAGCAGTTTCCTGGATTACGGCCTCTTCCCCATCAGCAAATCATGTGAAACAAAGTCCTGTCAGCTGTAAACCCTGAATGTGGGAAAAAGAGCTGACACACAGGACTCGTTTTCGTAAAGTTGACATTTCTCATGAATAGCGAATTCCTGAGTGTGGGCAGTTGACCAAGGCCAGGAATTCTCATTAGCTGGTGATAATCAGGCATGACTCGGACTGCGGAACGCGGCTGGGAGGAGAGGTCATCCGTGTGGGCAGGGACGACCCACAGCTGATAATTGAGTGCAGTCCAGCCAGAGTGGTGGCTAAAAGACCCAAGTGCTCTGTGTGGGCTAGTAATCCGCTCCGCCTCCCCAGCAGTGCCACACTCTCTGGGCTCCCCCCCACCCCACTGCCCCTGAATCCTGCAGCGAAAGGGGTCGTGCTGACCTGGCAAAGGCCTTCCAGACGAAGTCCAGCTGGGGTCTGACCCTCGTTTGGATGGATCGTGGTGAACTGGTGGGTAAAGAAACGACCGGCCTTTCCTGGCTCTGGGGCAACTGTTCCTTCCCTGGGCCCCCGCAGAGACATGGGCTCGGCCCCAGCCTTCTTCCTGCTTCCTGAGACCACGACCTCTTTGGAGTTGAAGGGCATCTAGGAAATGAGTTAAGCGGATTGTTTCCCCTCCAGGAGCCCAATCCCCCTCCCCGAACATCCATACTCCCCAAACAGCAAGCATTAGCTCTTTTTTTTCCCCCAGCCCTCATCTCTGTAACATTTCCTGGTTTTCCCAAACAGAATTAGTCATTTCCTTCTCTGTGTTCCCATAATATTTCCATGCCACCGTATCTCTGTGATGCAATTTTATTTTATGAGCACTGTGATATTCTCTTGTGGACATATGAAAGCTTGTAAACATTTCTTTTTCTTTTTTTGCTTTGGCTTCTGGGAAGCTCAGCCCCAATTTGCAGCTCCCTGCAATCAAGTGATCAATGTGCACTTTGTGAGTTGACTTTCTCCTGGCTTCATCCTACGTTCAGCCTCTCTTTCCTCCATTTCTTTATTTATATATACTTGGATTATATCCACCTATGTGACCCACTTCAAAATAAAAAAAACCACATTTTTTTGCATTTTTAATTTTTTTTTAAAAAGATTTTATTTATTTATTTGACAGAGAGAGAGAGAGACAGTGAGAGAGGGAATACAAGCAGGGGGAGTGGGAGAGGGAGAAGCAGGCTTCCCGCGGAGCAGGGAGCCCGATGTGGGGCTTGATCCCAGGACCCTGAGATCATGACCTGAACCGAAGGCAGACGCTTAACGACTGAGCCACCCAGGCACCCAATATTTGTATTTTAAATAGCCAAACCTGACCCTCCTTAGGTGCCCTCACTCCCAGGCATTTAACTCACACCACCTTCCAAAGATTATATCAAAAAAAGTTTTTCTTTTTTTTTTTTTAAGATTTTATTTATTTGACAGAAAGAGACACAGCGAGAGAGGGAACACGAGCAGGGGGAGTGGGAGAGGGAGAAGCAGGCTTCCCGCGGAGCAGGGAGCCCGACGCAGGGCTCGATCCCAGGACCCCGGGATCCTGACCTGAGCCGAAGGCAGATGCTTAACGACTGAGCCACCCAGGCACCCCTGCATTTTCAATTTTTAAAAAGATTTTATTTATTTTGAGAGAGAGAGCGAGAGCGAAAGAGAGCACGAATGGGAGGAGAGGGAGAAGCAGGCTTCCTGCTGAGCAGGGAGCCTGATGCAGGGGCTCAATCCCAGGACCCTGGGGTCATGACCTGAGCCAAATGCAGATGTTTAACTGACTGAGCCACCCAGGCGCCCCTGCATTTTCAACTTTAATGAGGTGAAATTTACCTAAATAAAATGCATCCATTTTAAGTATATAGTTTGATGAGTTTCACAAATGTACACCCATGTAACTACCAACATAACGATGATATGGGACACATTTCTATCACCCCCATGTTCTTGTACCTGGTCCCAGCCACCACAGATATGCTCTCAGTCACTATATATCAGATTCACCTTTTTCTAGAGTTCCACATACATAGAACCATATAGTACGTGGTCTTTTGTGTCTGGCCTTGTTCACTGGGCATAATACTTTTGAGATTTATCCATGTTCTTGTGTATACCATCAGGGGTTCCTTTTTATTGCTTTAGTAGAATTTCATTGTATGGATAAATCATAATTTGTTTATCCCCTGTTGATGGACATAAAAGTTATTATTTCCATTTCTGGGCTAATATGAATATAGCTGTTATCACCATTTATATACAGTTTGTGTGTAGGAAAAAAAAAGGCAGCTGCATTAACCATGGTTCTCCAGAGAAACAGAACCAATAGGATCGATCGATTGATCGATCTATCTATCTATCTATCCATCTATCTTTTATTTATTAGAGCTGGCTCACATGATTATGGAGGCTGACAAGTTCCCAGATCTGCAGTTGGCAAGCTGGAGACCCAGGGAAGCTGATGATGTAGTTGCAGTCTGAGTCCAAAGGCTTGAGAACCAGGAGAGTTGATGGTGTGGTGCCTGTCCAAAGACTGGCGGGCTTGAGACCCAAAAAGAGCTGATGTTTCAGTTTGGGTTTGAAAGCAGGAAAAAAGTTGATGTCCCAGATCAAAGGCAGTCAAGTAGGAGGAATTTCCTTTTATTAGGGAGATGATCAATGTTTTTTTCTGTTCAGGCTTTCAACTGATTGGGTGAAGCCTGCCACATTAGGGAGAGCAATCTGTTTTACTTTTTCACAAGTTAATTTCATCTGAAAACATCTTCACAGAAACAACCAGAATGATATTTGACCAAATATCTGCGGGCAAATCAAGCTGACACTTAAAATTAACCATCATAGCTAGGAATCAGTAAACGCACAAATAAATATATAATTGAATTGGATTATTGATTTTGGCTTTGAGGCTTGCCTCCTTCCTGGAGTGGGCGTGTTTGTCAATTAGGAAGGTATTTATCTGCAGGCAATAAAAAGTCTAATATCAATGGCTGGGGCAAATAGACGTTTGTCTGTGTTTTTTTTCTTACAAGGCTAGAAGTCTAGAGGTGGCTGGATGCTGGCCTTTGTTCTATTGTTCCATGGTGCTACCAGAGATGTGAGCTTTTCCTCTTTTGCATCTTCCATATCATCCTGGTGTTGTGGGCTCATGATTGCAGAATGCAAGGTCACCATCCCCAGGCCTTGGGTCACAAATGAATCCCTGAGTCTCAGGTTGCAAGGGAGGCGGGGAAAGAAGCATAGAGAAGCAGGACCGGGAGAGATAGCTGAGTCTGTCCCTTTTTATCAAGAAAGCAGAATCCTCCCAGAAACCCCACCTGGCAGATTTCTCCTTATAGCTCATCGGCCAGAATTGGGTCATGTTACAACCCCTAAGTTGCGAGGACACTGGGGAGCAGGATTGTCACGTCTGGTTTAGTCCAAAGGTACATTGCTCCCCCAAGTGAAATCGGAGTTCTGTAGCAATAAAAGAGCGTGGGGTGGGTGTTGGGCAAACAGCTAACACCTCTACCACTCACAAAATTCATCGTTCATGCCTTAGCATGGCGCCTAGGACACAAGGGTGCTTAAGAAATGTGTGTTTGCGGGGCGCCTGGGTGGCTCAGTCAGTTAAGCGACTGCCTTCGGCTCAGGTCATGATCCTGGAGTCCCTGGATCGAGTCCCGCATCGGGCTCCCTGCTCGGCAGGGAGTCTGCTTCTCCCTCTGACCCTCTCCCCTCTCATGTGCTCTCTCTCTCTCTCTCATTCTGTCTCAAATAAATAAATAAAATCTTTAAAAAAAAAAAAAAAAAAAAAAAAAGAAATGTGTGTTTGCTTGGGTTGATTTCAGAAGTTCCCTGGGTGGGGAGTCGGAGTTAGACCATGAATCCCAGAAATAGGGGGCTGGGTCCCAGCCCTGCCATCCCCAGCTGCATGACCTTGAACAAGCCACTGAACTTTTCGAAACTTGTTTCTCAATTCGGTAAAATGGGACTAATTCTTCCCCAAATTCAGATACACTCTGTGAAAGCACTTTGCAAAGGATAAGACAGATATTAGTCAAACCCACTATGGCTACGGAACCCCAGAGGGTTGAGCTTTTGCCTCCAGTCTCAGGTTCTCTGCTCCTCCTCCTAATACTTCTGTCCCTCATGGCCCCCGTGGTATTTCACAGATCCCAGGGGAGAATTGAGATAGTATCCACACTCCTGACTGGACTTCATCCTCACTGTCCTCTAAGGATCATGTGGCCAATGTAGTGATTCTCCAACTTGCCATTTCCCTGCTCTGGGCACACTGCTAGAGACTGGGACTCTGGGAGGAATCCATGCATTGCCTGATTGTCCTGGGGCCAGCACTGTGTCACAAGGTTACTAGAGCTGTTTACAGCCCTGACCTTGCTCTCAATCACTCATGAGTCAAAGTTGTGCAAGCTCATCCAACAGCCCCTGTGAAGGATTGCACCGAACATCACTGCGGCCTGGACATTGGCTTCCACATGTGGATCCAATGAAACTCCTGGTTCCTGATGGCTTTCTGTCACTGTCTGGTCTCCTTCTCTTCCTGCAACATTTTAATGTGCCAAGATCTTCCCCGTCTTGACATTATCGCTTGACCCCTTTGGTTTTGGCTTTTGAACTGTTGTCCTTTTTCTCTCCCCATGTTCTGAACTCATTCATCTGCCTACCTCAATGTTTCCACCACCTTCAACCCCCCATCACTAGCCCTGAAATACATGACCTCCCAAAAGCCAAGCCAAGCCCCCTGAGCATGTGCTAGATCTTCTCTTCCTGGTGCTCTTTGTGGTGGGGTGTCCACACTCTCCCTGTCGCTTTAGCCACTCTCACTGGTCTTCAACTGTTGTCTCCCATCCTTCAGCTGACCTTGAATGTTGGTGTGTCCACTGGGCCAACCATTTTTCTGACGCCACCTGAGCAGTTGCTTCTACTTCCACTTGGTGATGTTGCCCAGGTCGGTATTTCCAGCTCCAGGTCTCTTGCTTCAGAGCGTTCTTTACCAATATGGAAGCTGAGACGCACAGACATGGAGAAATAGGTCTGTGTCCACCTTAACCCCAGCGGTTGATTTCACGGACTTGTTGTCAGACCGTCTGTAGGGGAAAGAAGAGGAAAGGTGCTTGCTTGAGAGCTTACAACGTGCCAGGGACTACCTGTGCTGGGCACTTGTGTGCCATTCCATGTACCTCTTTGTTATTTTATGAATCCCTGCTTTATAGATGGGGAAACAGAGGACCCGAGAGGTGGAGTGAATTGCCCTCGGTCACACAGCTGGGATGTGGTGCTCCAGGGGCTTTAAGCTCAAGCTTTCTGACACCAAAGTGAAGGCACTCTTCTCATGATCCTGGGTATCTTTCTCTTGCAAAATCCAGATTTGGACAGATGGCCTTGGAAATCCAATTAGTCCAGACCGTGTGACATTTTATGCCATCTCGGAGCTGCGGAACGGGCCCATAAGCCAGCAGCAGGCACGGACGCGGACTCGAATTAACTGGGTCGGCCGTTGCAGGTTTGGGTGTTAGCAGCCATGTAATATCATGAACTGTCAGCCCTGAAATACCTCGGCTGGCACCAGTGAGCTCCAGGGCCAGTGGGACACGGAGAAAGCCATGGAAAATATGCTATCTGCTCCCCTCCCTTTTTGGTAAGCTGGGAGTCAGATTGTTCCGGAATTACCTGGCCGGTTATAACTGCAGGGGAAGGAAGGGCCATTTGCAAGAAGCCCTGTGCTTTGGTTATTAAAGTCTGCCCAACACGGGAGGCAATAAATGGGAACTTGAGGGAGTCTAGCTAAGCAGTAGAATAGTTTTCTCTTGGACAAGCCCAGGTTTGGGGGTTGGCTTGTCCACAGGTTTAAGGTGTGTGGTGCCAGGCCCATGGGTCTTGCCTGTCACATTCTCCTATTCATTTGGCAAGACTCCTTCCTCTGTTATTTTTTGCATCGGGCTTCTGCCAAGAGAGTCTTGGGCTCACAAAACTTCTGAGCTGCCTTTTCAAATTGCCTTAATTTTTTTCTTTCTCATTTGGTGGCCCTTGTCATAAACAAAGATTTCAAAAAGCCACAACACGCCAAATGAAAACCCAATACCCCCTCCAACAAAGGAATTCTGATGTGTAAATGTAACCTTCTAAAATCACCCAGTGATTGCTGCAAATCCACTTCCCAGTGTCATCCTGCAAAGAAAGCTCTCTCTAGGTGAGGCAGAGACACAATTTTAAATCATTACAAGACAAAATGACAGCATAAAAAAACTTCAAACCACAAAAAAATTGATCAATTTTACTTTATTGAAATGAAAACTTATGCTTTTTGGGAGACACTGTTAAGGAAGTACGACGACAAGCCATAAGGGGGAAGAAAATATTTGCAAGAGAAACAGTTCGAGTAAGAAATGGTCAAAAGATTTTTTTAATAAACACTTTACCAAAGAATATATATGAATGGCCAATAAGTCTATGAAAAGATCCTTGGTATTATTAGTCACTGGAAAAATGTAAATTAAAACCACAGTGGGGGTGCCTGGGTGGCTCAGTCGGTTAAGCTCAGTCTGCCTTCGGCTCAGGTCATGATCCCAGGGTCCTGGGATTGAGTCCCGCATCCGGCTCTCTGCTCATCAGGGAGCCTGCTTCTCCCTCTCCCTCTGCCTGCCGCTCTCCCTGCTTGTGCGCTCTCACTCTCTCTGTCAAATAAATAAATAAAATATTAAAAAAAAAATAAATAAAACCACAGTGGAATACCAGTACATAGCCACTGGAATAGCTAAAATTAAAAAGACATAATGCCAGCTACTGGTGAGGATTCAGAGCAACTGGAACTCAGGCACATTGCTCAGGGGAAGACAAAATGGGATAACTGCTTTTTTTTTTAAGATGGTTAAAAAAAGGGTTATTATATTTAGAATTAGCCAACTGGGCTCAGTTTAGATAATCCCAATTTTTTTGACAACACCGAAAGTATTTAGTAGTCAGGGATCAAATATGTGCCTTCTCGCCATGAGGCCTGGTTAGAGTACTGGCTTTGGCCAGTCAAGGTCGCAGAGCTTCTTCGCAGCCTGTTTGATCTGGTGCTTGTTGGCCTTGATGTCCATGATGAACACCAGGGTGACTTGATCGTCACGGCCAACTTCATGGTTGGGAGTACTTGATGGTGGCGTAGTGGTCGGGCTTGTTTCTCCTAGGGATGCTCTTGTAAGATGACTTGTATTGCCTTTGGAGCTATAGCATCTTGGGCTGAAAGCAGGTGACATGTGGATCTTCACTGTTTTGGTGGTTGTGGACACCCTTCAACACTGTCTTCCTAGTCTTTGAAGCCTTTGCTTTGGATTAGGTTTTTGGGAGAGACAAGGGTTTCTGTTTTCACTTTTGCTGCCATCTTCATAAAAATCTGGGAAACCACTTTGGAGAATGGTTGCAGTTTTTTGTGAAGTTCAACCTATACTTTCTTTATGACCCATCAATCCCTAGAGAAATAAAAACATGAGTCCATACATATACCTGTATGTGAATGTTTATAGCAACTTTACTTGTAATAGCCCCAACCTGGAAATAGCCCAGATGTTCATCAGCTAGTGAATGGACAAATAAATAGTGGTACCTCCATACATTGGAATACTACTCAGAAAAGAATAAAGTACTGATATATGCAATAACATGGGTGAATCTTAAAATCATTATGCTTGGTGGGGTGCCTGGGTGGCTCAGTCGGTTAAGTGGTTGACTCTCGATTTCCGCTCAGGTCATGATCTCAGGGTCCTGGGATGGAGCCCTGTGTCAGGCTCCACGCTCAGCTGGGAGTCTGCTTAAGGATTCTCTCTCTTTGTCTCCCTCAGCCCCTCTCCCTGCTCATGCTCCCTTTCTCTGTCTTAAAAAAAAAAATCATTATGCTTAGTGAAAGAAGCCAGACCTAAAAGGCCATATACACATACTATGTGATCCCAAAAATATAGAGACAGAAGTCAGGTCAGTGGTTGCCAGGGGCTAGGAGAGGGGGAAACACAGGGGTCCACTGCCAAAAAGCACAGGAGATCTTTTGGGGAATGACAGAAATGTTCTATATCTTGATTGTGCAGAGGGGTATGTGACTGCATTTGTCAAAAGTCATGAAACTTTACTCTTACAAGGATCAATTTTATTGCAGTAAATAATACCTCAATAAACCTGCCTAAAAAAAACAAGTCATAAGAATCATTTTGAGCCCAGGCTTTGGAATCGGTGGGTTTGAATCCCTGAGTCCCACATATTATCTTGGTGACCCTGAGCAGATGTCTTGACCTCTCAATGTGTCTGTTGCTCTATTTATAAAATGGAGTGTGTTGGTTAGGGTAGGCTAACTGCTGTAACAAATAGACTCCACATGTATTGGGGGTCAAGAAGGGTGTTTTCTGTCACCTAATAGTCTCAGTTTGTCCCAAGTTGTTGGTGGCTGTGTTCCCTGCAGTCATTTGGGGATGCCGGCTTCCAGTGGCTTTGCCATCTTAAATATGTAGCTTTCAAGGTCATCCTGGGGCTCATTTCAGCCACCCATTCAACCCATAGTTAAAGAGTGCATGGAGGTTTTATGCATCTGGCCTCAGTATCCCCTCCACTCATATTGCATTAGGGAGAACTCAGTCACGTGGCCACACCTCACTGCAGGGGAGGCTGAGAATTATAGTCTAGCTGGGAAATATACTTTAGTCTAGCTGTGTGCTGAGGATGAAGAGAAGAGCGTGGGTTTGGTGAACAGGAATTGGGAATAAAAAGCAGATCGGAATAAAATGATATGACACATGATAGAGCATAGTAAGTGGTAAGATGGTGGGTATGCCTCTCAGGCATAACATCTCAACACTATTTCCCAGCCTCAATAGTTACTATTATAAGTGATACTACAGGACAACGGCCCTAGGCTCAAATGCCTACAGTGGCCAAGAATATGAGAAACTATGCACATTTGGCCAACATTCTAGAAGTAGGGAGTGGTGAGCTCTGTGGCCGAACTGGAGAGAACGTTCTCTGCCTAATGGCCCATCAGTTCCCCCAAATTGTGCACCTAGTGTTGGGTAAATAAAATGTATCTGAGAACCACCAATGGGGACTCACAACAAAGTCTCGGATCCTGTGGGTGGTTGATGGCAGCCTGTGAAGCAGTTGCTGTCTGTCAGTTGGTTAACAAAAGCCATTCTTCCATTTTTTCTACCATGAAAGTTGTAGCTGGGCTTGTGGATGGACACTTAGACTGCATTCCCATCATTCTCAGCAGTTGGCTGGCTTACGTGCCCAAGTTCCTGCCAGTGGGAGTTATGTGTACCCCTAGTGGGTCTGAGACTTCAGTCACTGGGCACACTTCTTCCTTGTTCTGACAACTGGAACCCAGCCATGATGGTGGCCCAATCTCAGCCATGCAGACAGCAGCAATATTCTAGTCTAGGGAATGGTGGAGAAACCAGATGTGGGAATGACCACGTCGAGCAGAGCCTCATCGATGACCTGTATGGCTCATCTCGGGTCTGTCCCATGAAAGAGAACCTCAGTATTGTTTAAGCCATTGCATGCTGGGACCCCTTGGTTATGGCAGCTCAGTGTCCGCCTAAATCATACAGGGAGACTTTCTCACTGGCTAAAAGATTTGCTCCTCTCACCAGCTTTATTGCTTCTGCCAATTCTCAGCGAGGCCTCAGCTAAATTACAAACCACTACATGTCAGAGGCCTTCAGGGATGCTCATGAATAGTCCAAACTAGTCCATATGGAAAACAATAAAGGTCCAATCAATCCATCGATCATTGGGTCAGTCGAAGAACATGCATGTGAATTGTTTATTTTCAGATTAGGAACAAGAAGGATGCCTCTCTGGAAAAGGAGAAGGGAAGGCAGCTCCTTGATTGAGTGTGTCTGATGTACTGAGTAGGCATTTACAGACGCAATCCCAGGTTCCTGCTTGTAAGAGTGTAACCCCAGGGCTGCTGGTATTTTACAAGGCAGATGAAGAAATTGTGGTTCAGAGAGATAAAGTAGCTGGGCCAGTGGGTAGTGTGGAGTCAAAAGAATGGGCTGGCCATGGTAGCCTAAAGAAAAGGGGCCTTTCGTTGTCTGAGAGGCGCCCCTAGCCTCTTGCAGGAGAAGGGAGCCCGAGGAAGCCTGGATGTTTATGGGGGGGGGGGGTGAGCAGAGCTTCCAGAATTATAAATCTGGTCCTGTTTTTTTGTTTGTTTATTTGTTTGTTTACAACCAGCCCTTCGATGGGCCCTCATTGCCTTCTATCTAAAAACCCCAGTTCTTAGCTCAGCAGCAAAGCCTTTAGCCACCTGACCTCTATCTTCCTGCTTTACATGGTCATATCCCTTTTGTATTGTTTGTGGTCTCTTTGTTCCCTTGGCCCTTGCCTTTGCTGTCCCTTTTTTTTATACATCTGCCCCTTTGCTGACTCCTTATGTTCCAAGATGCAGACACCGCCTCCTCCAGGAAGCCTTCTCTCCTGACAAACCCTCTGCTCCTGCTAGGGTCCTCCTCTGTGCTCCCCTTTCTTGGAGCAGTTGACTAGCTGTGTGACTCTGTGTACAGTATGTAACCTCTCTGAGCCTCAGCGTACACAGCTGTAAAATGGCCATGATAGCAGTCGTACTTACAATACAGAGCTGTAGCAAGGTGGAAAGAGATCATGCCTGAACAGCTCTTTGCCTAGTGCCTTCTGCAGGGAGTGTTCGATGCACGTTAGCCTCTCGGCACATTTAGTGGAGCTTTCTGTCTGAGCCTCTGCCTCCTGGAGGAGACTGGAAACTTCTAGAAGCACCTCCCACCCTCCCCATGCAGCACCGCATCTCCAGCCTCCAGCCCAGTGATCAATAAATGTTTGTGCAGGGACCAATGCTTAAGGAGCTTCTCTGGCTATTTCCTTTGGGGAAGGCCCGGGTTGTCTAATTATGTGAATGACTTAATTGGTGTGGTGTTTTACCAGCAACTGTGGTTTGGGGATATGCAGTGACTGCCCAAGGCCACACACATAGTACTTGGCAGATCAAGGACTTTTGTCCTCTGTGCACCAGGGCTGCCCCTCCTACAGCTACCTGACTGACTAAGGCAAGGAGATCTTTGTTTTGCAGTGGGAGGGAGAGCAGACAAGGAGGACACCAAGACCCGCCGCTTTCTTCATCTTGTGCTCTGGAGCTCCAGCCCCAGCCTCCGGCCCCTCAGAGAGCACGTGGCTGTGCGAGCCCGAACCATAGCAGCCCTCACTGTGTTCTGGTGAAGTCTCCGTGGCCTTACCTTGCTGATCTGCACAGGGACCCTTTCGGGTGGGAGTGATTTTAATCTCCATTTTACAGATGAAGGAACTGAGGCTGGGTCTGGAATTCACGCACGGGCTGTGGGACTTCAGGACCCACCCACGAACCTCTAGGCCATGCTGTCTCTGGCTTCCGATTCAAGTCTCATCAATGACTTAGCCCATCTTTTCTGGCACCTTCTGGAAAAGGCGTTATGCCAATGCAGAAACACGGTGATTCCCAGAGGAGGGAATAAAGGAAAACCACACGCAATCATTAGGCATTGCTAACATTGATGCATTGCTCATGAGGTGTTGGGTGCTATTCTAGAGACAGTATGTGTCTTAGACTTCCTTGGTTCTCACAATGAGCCTTTGTGATACTCCCCCATTTTACAGTCTGGGAAACTGAGGGGCATGGCGCCTAAACGGTAGAGCCCGGATTTGAACGCAGAGCCACTTCCCCATGCTGCTATGCGGGGTGGAGGAATGCCAGGGGTAGCATTTGGAATGGGCTTTGAAAGACAAAAGGTCGAGGGGAGACAGGGACAGCTGGAAGAGACACCCATGACAGGGTGTCCGGCAAATCTTTCCTGGCTCGAACTCAATCCCCGCGCTCATCCACGACCCACGTCCGATATCCTCTTGGGAAGGGGCCTCGGACCCCCGTGAGAGACTGAGCACAATAGCTGAGCAATGCAGCTTCATCTCCAAGGAAATGGACAATTCTGAAAAGGAAGGTTCTGGGAGTTTGGAGAGGCAGAGCCAAAGGTATGAGGGTCCCTTTAATTTTCTTACTCTTCCCTACACTTCCCCTGCCGGTTTCTCCATGTCTGAGCCTTTTCTGTTTCTTAGACCTTAAAAAACCTAATTCTACCTCTCCCTTTCTGCCCTTCAAGGTCCCTCATTGCCTGTGACCCCCACTCTGTCCCCAGGGCAGAGCCAGCCAGCCACCCTCCCTCCCCAGTGCCCAGTGGCTGTGCGCACCATTATCAGCATCATTCTGGAAGGGCCGTGTGAGCCTGGGTGCACTCTGGTCTCTGGAGGCAGACCGGTACCTGCCCTGAAGCTGGCAGAATAATCAAGAGAGTGACTGAGCTAGTCCTGGATTTATCAGGATTGAAGGTTCAGAGAGGTCAAGCAAATCACTTCAGGCCACACAGAATATTCTTAGAGCACTCCTTAGAGAGTCCTGGTTCTGCGTAACAAATCTGAGCCTCTAAAAACGGTGATAGTGGTATGTTTCAGGGGCAGCATTTCCCTCCTTGCTAAGTCAGTGTAGACATCAGCCCTGTTCCCCACCCACCCCATTTGTATTTTCCGATACGTGGGTCTTAGTTTTTGAAATGGTAGGAGGTTGGACCAGTCAGAGGACCTTCCTTAGAGTAGTTTAATAAGCTCTAGAGGGCTCTGCCCATAAAAAAAAGTCTTGAAAGATGTTGGTTAACAAAAAAATGTCCAGAGCCAAAGCAAGGTCCAGAATCCCTGCAGTTCTTTTGGCAGTTTGGCTGCCATGTCCAAAGACTACTCTTCTGGCTCATAGGGGTCAGCTTTCTAGAAAAACCTGTTCTGGACGGTAGGGTGCTAGGCAGCCATCCCAGAGTGAGACCCCATTTTTCTACACTTAGCTGGTGGGAAGGGAGCTGAATAATCATTAAAGGGTTCATTGCAGCAGGCGCCCAGGCCCGGGGTTGCGACGGGCAGCCTCAGACAGCCCTGGTATTAATGCGGCTAATTATGTGGATTGCTTCACTGGGAGATGGCAGATAGGATCGGGCTCCGGGAGCCCTTGTGGGAAGGTGCTGTGGGACCCAGCCCTCGGTGTGCTCATCGATGTGCTGTCTGGGAAAACCGAGCTGCCCCAGCCAGTTCCTGAGGTGGCTGGCCCCTCACAGCGGCTCCCCGTGACAGACTGTGTCCCCAGCAGGATCTTGGCCGGGCTGTCGAGGGAGAGATGGGCCCTCCGGGGAGGGGTAGTTCCGAGGCCGGCCAGAGTGGCTGCTGACAGATGGCTTGATAATGATCAAAAGGTGCACCTCCCAGGTAAGGAGGGAAATGCAGCCCCCTGGAAGTAGAGAAAAGAAAGGAAAACTGCCAAGAACATGTCCTTGAGGGGCTTTTGATCCCTGCGAAGGGCAAGGCAAGTCTGGTTGCACCCTTGATCTTAAGTTTCACCATATTTCTGGCTCTGAACCGGGTAAAGGTTTAGGCTCTATTTCCTGTTCCCTATGGCTGGAATTGGCCACACCTATTAAAAGAAAGGGAGAAAGGAGGGAAGGGAGGGAGGAAGGAAGGAATGGAGGGAGGGAGGGAGGGAGGGAGGGAGGGAGGAAGGAAGGAAGGAAGGAAGGAAGGAAGGAAGGAAGGAAGGAAGGAAGGAAGGAAAGGAGGGAAAACCCAAGATCAGTGTGTCATTCACAAAGCTCTATTTTATAGTGAGCAAGCAAGTACAAATTAGCAAAACAAGCCCCGTCCATTTCCCTGAATCTCTGCCCTATTTGCAGGTGCTCAAAGCCCAGAGGACCTTCTGTGCAAAGATAGCAGATTTGAGATTTGAGTAAACCCAGCTCAGCAGCAAGTCGGTGTAGCTTGGTCAGTCAAGCAGAGATGAGCCAAAACTTTGGAAAGAATCGTCTCAGAAAACCAAGTGCTCTATCTCCTACCTATTTAGAAAATCTGTCTCCTGGTTTTTGCAAACACTCATTACTGGGAAACATTTGCAGTGTTCATATATGTTAAAAGCTTTTTTACAAATTCTAAGAAAACCCTGAATTTGGTCAGACTGTCATTTCTTTGATGATGTTTGTGGGGGGAAGGGCTCTTGGGATGTGCAAAGTAAACAGAAATAAACTTGGCTTTTCCTCTTTTCCAGCTGGAGAGCCCGTTGCTTTTCAGGAATAAGGCTCTGGTCCTTTATCATGCTAAACTGGAAAAATGTTTCTCTTTCCCTTATAAATTCTTTCCCTGCTCCTGATGTTTGATGAGATAAAGTGTGACACTTTTAAGCACAAATCTTGGTCTACAGTAGATGCCTGAGGATGGCCTCTCTTCTGGTGCCTGCCTCCTTGTTGTCATGACAACCTATCTTTTTCCCCCACTGATTGATTGTAAGATGCTGTATCGATTTAGTAAGAGCCTTTATTTATCTGTTGGCAAGGTTGGCGTGTGTGGTGGGGACAAATGCTGATAGCGAGGGGTACCCTGATTTCCGCAATGTTAGAATTTGAAAAAGAAAAGTGAATCTTAAGAGTTGAGGGGATTTAATAGCTTGTTCGAATAGGGGCCACATTCCTCAGGAAAAGAGGCGCGGGTCAACATTTGGTGAGGCTGACCGCATCTGTCATCTGGAGATGCTCGCTTCTCTTGGTTTCCAGCAGGACACACTTCTCTCTCTCTCTTCAAAAATATTCCCCCCGAGCTTTCTTGAGAGATAATTGACATCTAACATCGTACAAGCTTATGACGTACCACGTGACGATCCGATGCTTGTATATAATGCTAAACTATTTCCACAAAGAGGTTACATACATCCGTAATCTCACATAATTACCTTTTCTTTTGGTTAGAACTTTTAATATTTACTCTCTCAGCAGTGCTGTTGGCAATAATCATAGTTCCCCACAACACATTCCTCTCAGAACTGGAAGTTTGTACCTTTTGGTCGCCTTCACCCCTTTCCCCCACCTCCCCACCCTGGCAACCATTAATCTGGTCTGTTTCTGTGAGTTCATTTTTTAAATTAATTAATTAATTAATTAATTTATAAAAAAAGATTATTTATTTGAGAGAGAGAGCACAAGCAGGGGGAGTGGCAGGCAGAGGGAGGGAGAGGGGGAGGCAGGCTCCCCACTGAGCAGGAAGCCCAACTCTGGACTTGATCCCAGGACCCTGGGATCACAACCTGAGCCGAAGGCAGATGTTTAACTGACTGAGCCACCCAGGTGCCCCTGAGTTCATTTGTTTTAGGTTCCACGCAGACGTAAGATCATACAGTAACCAAAGACTCCCTGATGCCTGGAACAACATAGTAGGTGTGTGATAAATACTGAATGAATGGATGTGCAATCCTGACCTAGATACCGAGATAGAATTTGCTGTGTAACCTTGGTGTGTCCTTTTTGTCCTCTGGGCCTCAGTTTTCCCCTTGGGCCAAAGCTATAGCTGAGTTCTGACGATGCCGTCTTGATGTTTTCTCTTATCTTCTGTTTTATATAGAGCATTGCTAATCATCAACCACTGAAATGGTTTCCAGACTCACTAATGGGTTGAGACTCCCTGTGGGAAAAACAGAGTCCCGCCGTGTCAGAGCTGCAAGGCTCTGCTGGTTGCTGGGAGCGGGCCACTTGCTCTGCAGAATGAGGAAGTGGGGACCATCACGGTCCTCCCCGGGTGGGGGTGAGTGGGAGATGGTGCTGGGGAGAGGAGCTGGGAGGTGCTCCAAGTGAGGAGCCAGGAGCCAGGAGAACGCATGCACACGCACACGCACACACGCACACGCACGCGTGCACACCTGCTGCTTTCATCCTCAGGCTGAGGGGGTGGTGGAGTGGGCCTGGCACTTTCTCCCTTTAACTTGGCATTTCATTCATTTCCTGATTAGAATTCTTAAAACAACCACCATGGATTACTTTTATATTAATGACAACAATCATTTTTAAAAAGTCCCTCCAACCTCAGTGACGTTTTAGGAAAAAAGGTAATGTAATATATATGTAAATTCCCTGATATCAGGCTCATAGAAACTTCCGGATCAATATCCAGAAATTCTAGATCTATCCCTCCTTCTCATGGCCAAAGAAGAAAGACTGGCACAGGGAAAGGGAGGCAGCAATCAGCCACACTGTATAGTTCTTTACTCTGCAGAGGCCCTGACCGATCTTACATCTCCGCTTTTCCTTTGCCGCGTCCCTGACTTTTTAAAGATTTTATTTATTTATTTATTAGAGAGCGAGCGAGAGAGAAACAGCATGAGAGGGGGGAAGGTCAGAGGGAGAAACAGGCTCCCCGCCGAGCCGGGAGCCCGATGTGGGGCTCGATGTGGGGCTCGATCCCAGGACTCTGGGATCATGACCTGAGCCTAAGGCAGTCGCTCAACCGACTGAGCCACCCAGGCGCCCCTGCGTCCCTGACTTTTTAAAGCAATAGCACACAGAGGTTCAGGGGAAGGGGCCTGAGGGCCTTACAGAGAGAGGTTGTGGGAATGCTACACGGGTCTGGCTTTCCCACCTCCATACCTTTGTTGACTTAATTTCCTTCACCTAGAACGCCCTTCCCACATATCCCCTTGCTGCAATCCGTTCCTGCACGCATGCATGCATGCGGCATTCGTTAAGCTTCTATCGAGGGCCAGGCGTCAATGTATTAGAACAGTCCAAGCGCTTGGGTAGATATGGGGAAGATGTATGGGGCCCACAGGAAGCACGGATGGATTCCAGCTGGGCTTAGGCATCTTTCTCTTCTCTTTGGAACTCACGGTTGCTAGAAGGCAGAGCCGGGGCTGGTCCCGGCGGCTCCCTACCTGGCACCTCAAGCAAATCTTTTGCTCTTTTCTAGGCTCCCCCAAAGTCTCCCATCTCCTGAGCACAGACCTGTAGGTACTTATCAAGCATTTGGTGGAGGTAATAAACCTGTCTGTGCCTCAGTTTCCTCAACTGCACTGTGAGGAAGATCCAGGACTCCTTGTATAGCCCACAGATCTCTCACGGGAATGAAATGAGAGAAGTATGGCCTCTTGCTGAGGCAAACGGCTCAGGTGACTCCTTGTAAGGAATCATTAATCCTATGAAGCAGAAGGAGGGCCAGGATTATTTACTACCTTCCTGAAGGGAAAACGGTTCAGAGATATTTAGAGACTTGCCTAAGTTTGCACAGCAAGCAGGAGGCAGTGAGAAATATTTCTCTGAACTTTGACATACTGCCCCCCCCCCCCCCCCGGCTCCTCCACATTAAACCGTGGCAACAGAGTGCTGTCCGCTTTCCTCTCCAGTGATGCCCTTATGCCCTTTCTTCCCTGAGTTTGGGGCCAGTCTGGAAATTTTGGCAAGGTGGCTGGTGCTTGCACTGCCCGACCAACACCCAGAGGCCTTCTCCTGGCTTCCTGTCTGATGGCTGGGGCACCTCCTCCTCTCACACCCCCAGCTCGTCTCTGAAACACATAGAAAAGGGTCAGGAAAATGGGTTCTGCTCCGGCCGCGGATGTTTACTGGGTCAGGCTAACTGATTGCAAAACGGAGATTGGGAAAGGGTGCGTGGGGGGCAGGGCCTGGGATTTAGGACTGTGGTTGGACCCCAGCAGCCCCTCTGACCACAGCCAAGTGCCCTGCCAGCCTCAGTGACAAGTGATCCTCGGGCCCCCCTCCCTCTAAGGGCAGCGAACCATCTGAGTGCTCTGTAGCGCCCACGGCCCAGAGGGATGCTGGGCTTAGAGTACTTAGGGCAATGCCTGGCCCGTGTTAGCTATTGTTATTCCTGAGATCTCCGCGCCTGGCCTTGCTGGGTGCCGGCTCCCCTAGAACATGGCGCCATCCATCCACACCCTGTCTCCTCCCTTGATGACGAGGCCCACCATCCACCCAGGAGGGCAGAACTGACTCTCCGGGTGTTGCAGGCGGAGGAACTGGCTCTCTGGACATCTCAGGCCCTGAAATAGCAGGCAGCTGGGACCTGACTTCCTCCCTCTGGGACCGAGCATCCACTGGGCCATCGGCAGGTACTGGACTCGACACGGAGCAGGTTTCAGCAGGCTAACGTGTGCTTCCCCATTCCAGAAGCAGAGAGAAGAAATGGCTGACAACAGACACAGACCAGTGGTGGGAGAAGGAGGAGGAAGAGGGCCCTCTGAGAAGTTAAGAGGCTGCACTGTCATACTTATCCCAGGATCTTTTTTTTTTTTTTTAAAGATTTTTTATTTATTTATTTGACAGAGAGAGAAATAGCGAGAGCAGGAACACAAGCAGGGGGAATGGGAGAGGGAGAAGCAGGCTTCCTGCCGAGCAGGGAGCCCGATGTGGGACTCGATCCCAGGACCCTGGGATCATGACCTGAGCCGAAGGCAGACGCTTAACGACTGAGCCACCCAGGCGCCCTATCCCAGGATCTTGATCTAAGTTTTCCCACGAAGGTGGCCGCAGTTCCTGGTGAAGCCCTTTGAGAGTCCTGGAAAGAATCAAATGAAGCGAGGGGCAGAAGCTGAGGGTTTCACTTCAAGCTCTGCAATTTATTAGCATTGTGGCTTTGAGCAAGTTGCATATGCCCTCTCTGAGCCTCAGTGTTCCCTCCTGGACAGTGGGTCATTACCGTGCCAGCAGCTGGGTCTGGCACGGGCGGTGGGCAGACTCCAAGCCCAGCAGTGCATATGAGATGGAAGGTGGGAAGCCATAGCAGGTCCTGAAATGGGCATCCGAGTGGACCCCCAAGCATTACAACAGCCCTCGAAAAACGGTTAGTCTCTGCACTGCCTCCCTCTAGATTTAAGAGCCTGTGGGCTGTGAGGTCTTGCTTTGCCTTGTGCTCAGAACCGACACCAGAAACCCATGCAAATGTTGTTCAGTAAGTCGTGGTAATTCTAAGACGGATTCTGGAGTCAGGCTGCCTGGGTTCAAATCCCATCTCGACCTCTTCTTAGCTGTGTGCTTTTGAGCAAGTCGGTTAACCTCTCTGTGCCTCATTTCCTAATCTCTAAAGTGGGGATAACAGCAGTGCCCTCCTCATAGAGCTGTTGTGACAACTGAAATGAGTAAATGTTTCAGAGCGCCCAGAGGAACATTACATCAGTGCTTACAGTAAAACAAATGAGCATCCACCTGGGCCCTTCCTGAAGATACAGCTTCCTGTCAGAAGGTGTGGACAAGAAGAAAGCAGGCCTTTAATCTCCCTCTTCCTCCATTGGTCAGGCTAGAAGAAGGGAGAAATCATCTTCCCCTAAAGTGAAAAGTGAGGTCTGTTTGCTACACCTACCACTTTGGGGAGTATTTGTCTTTTGACAACGAGTAACCAGAAACCAGGACTGGTCAGGCGGGAGCCCCTCCTCTACCCCCCTTCCCGACCCCCACCCCCGACCACTTGTTATACGCACCCCTGCCCCTCTGTCCACAAAGCACAAAGCAGGTGGGCACAGGCCCAGGCCCCAGGGTCTGGCCTCAGGTGGCCTGGGCACTGGACTCGGAGCCCATGGATCAGGTTCTGGGTCTGGGTCTGGCTTTGGTTCTGGGGCAAAGTTCTGAAAGCTCTCTGAGCCTCAGTCTGCCCTTTGATAAAATGGGGCTTGTCATTAACACACCTTGGAAACAATAGATGCAAACACATTATAAACAGGAAAGTTCAGTGTGTTTAGAACAGGGGGTAAGGGGTGACCACAGAGTCGAACTTCCCGTACACCTGGCAACTGCCCACCAGATCTCCGCACAGCTTGTCCCTCAGGGATGTACAAACCTTCAGTTCATGGTGTGGAGGCTCAGGAGAAGCTCACCTGCTGGTGGAACTTGACAGGTAGAAGGCTGGTCTTGGGCATCTACAAGTGTGGCCGTAACCCTATCTGCAGTCAGGAAACCTGAGTTCTTATCTGGTCTCTTACTGGGGGACTTGGGGCAGGTAATGTTCCTTCTTTGGGCCCCAGTTTCATCTTCTGGGAAATGAGAGGATGGTGACAGGAAGCAACACAGTGTGGCAAGGTAGAGACCAAGTAGGTAACATGTGTGAAATACTTTTGCAAACTAGAAGGGGCGACAGCATGAAGAGAATGCTGGCTGTGAGCTTTGGGCTCTAGTTCTGCCTCTGGAGCCAGCGTGCTGTGGGACCTTGGGCAAGTCATTTCTCTCCGACCCTTGTTTTCTTCATCTGTAAAAGGAGTGTCTAGGGCTGGATCAGCAATTCTCAAACCAGGTACACATTAGAATCAACGTGGGGGGATGAGTATGAGAGACAAAGGCGCCCCACCCTGTCCCAGATCAACTCAATTAGAGTATCGGGGGTGGGGCATCCGGATCATTTCCAAGCTACCCATTTATCGCCACTGCACAACATCGTGTGCGAACATCTGTCCACTTGACCCAGAGTCCCCCTTTTCGCTTGAGCTTGTTTGATTTTTAGGAAGTTCATGGGCTATGGTGATTACAGGTGTTGCTGACATGGGGGCCACCACCCTGCCTACGGAGAATGAGCCATTCTCAGACCCTTTGTTCTCAGCTTTGTGCACTGAGGTTCCCTTGGGGAGATATTAAAAAAAACAAAAAAATAAAAAACCCAAAAACCCATGACTGGGCCCTACCTGGAGCAGGTAGATAAGATCTTTGGGGGTAGGGCATCCCTATTTTAATCGGAGCTCCCCAGGTGATTCTACTGTGCGGAGTTGAGACCCACTGGTTTAAGAACAGTGAGGGACATGTGGAATTTAAGAAACAAAACAGAGGAGCATAGGGGAAGGGAGGGAAAAATAAAACAAGGAGTAATCAGAGAGGGAGACAAACCATAGGAGACTTTTTTTTTTTTAAGATTTTATTTATTTATTTGGGAGAGAGAGAGAGAGCATGAGCAGGGGGCGCGGCAGAGGGAGAGGGAGAAGCAGACTCCTTGCTGAGCTGGGAGCCTGATGAGGGGCTCGATCCCAGGACCCTGAGATCATGACCTGAGCCGAAGGCAGATGCTTAACCGACTGAGTCACCCAGGCGCCCCACCATAAGAGACTCTTAACTGCAGGAAACAAACTGAGGATTGCTGGAGGGGCGAGGGGTGGAGGGATTGGGTAACAGGGTGATGGGCATTATGTGATATAATGAGCACTGGGTGTTCTATACAGCTGATGAATCACTGACTTCTACCTCTGAAACTAATAATACACTATATGTTCATTAATTGAATTAAAAAAAAAAGTGAGTGAACCAGAGAAAGCAGAGACCCAAAACTCGTGGTGCATTTTTTTTTCCCCCTGCCCAGAGCGCTCATGGCCTGACCTAGCGGATTATCAGTCTCCTTGTCCTGGATGATGTGCTCTGAATGAGGCAGGTGGTCTAGAGGTTAAGGGCATGGACTTTGAAGCCAGGTGGACTGGGTTTGAATTCTACTTCTCCCTCTTTACTGGTTGTGTGACTTGGGATAAACCACATAACCTCTCTGAACTTCAGTTTCCCTATTTGTAAAATGGAGTTCATGATAGTACCCAACTCAAGGAGCTGTGGGGATCGAATGAGGTGATGCATGGACAGTCTACAGAACAGGGCTCGGCAGGCAGTGAGTGTCAGCTATAATTTGAGAGCAGGGACTGCATCTTGTTCATTCCAGACTCTGCTAGCTCCGAGAACGACCTCTTAGGTTGGATTAAAGAGAAGCCTGTGTATAAAAGACAGGCATATGTCCCATTTGTCTAGATATCCTGCCTTGATCTTTCCCATAAAGCTTGTTTCCTAATCCAGCTAATCCTGGTTGTGGATCAGAATCACTGGGAGAGCTCTTGAAAATGCAGATCCCCAGGCCCAGCATCCCCCCCCCCCCCCTTACTGCCCTATCCCTAATCACAGTACCCATCCAGGAGGTCTTGGGTGGGACCCAGGGATTTGGAGATGCCTCTCAAGTGACTTTAATGTTCAGCCGGGGCTGAATAACTCAATGCGATAAGTTATAACTCAAGTATAATGCAACATATAACTCGAAGTGAGCCCATCGACTTGTCGTTGCATACACATTCATGAATCAGACAAAAGTTCTTTGTCAGTCTGGGAGTTTTGGTTTTTGATTCAGACAATATAACTTTGCCAAATTATTTTCTAGTGGTGGGGAAAGTTCTCCATGGAGACATTCATATTTTCTCACCTTGTGCTGGATTGAAAAACATATTTTGCTGCAACTCCAATGAGGAGGCAGAGTCTATTCCACTACCCCTTGAACCTGAGTTGGCCTGTGAGTGTCTCTGACTAGCAGAATGTGGTGGAAGTGAGGTTGTGTGAATTCTGGAGCCCAGGTCTCCACATGCCTTGTGGCTTTCACCTTTGCCCCATGGGACGCTCTTCTGAGACCACTGTGTGAGGAAGCCGTTTAGCCAACTGGAAGACCAGAGGCCACGTGGAAGGGAACTGGGGTGTCCCAGGCAGGGGCCGGCGCCACCTTCCAGACTCACAGGTGTGGCCGTCTGGGGCCTTCCATTCCAACTGACTGCCCACTGAACACAGTGGCCTGAGTGAGTGAGCCCAGACAAAACCAGCAGAGAAATTGTCTAGCCAACTAGCAGGACTGTGAGGAATCCTTAGTCATTATTGTTTCACATCACTATGTTTTGGGCTGGTTTGTTATGTAGTAATAAATGCCTGAAGGATGTCTTATCCTCTCTTTTCAACTCAGGATCTCCATCAGTAGGAAAAGCCTTCAGAATAAGGGGCAACTTTGATGGACTGGAATGAACAACACTTATCCCCCCAACCCCACAGGGGTTGAACTGGGTCTCAGGTTTCGCCCAATGGGCTAAACAGCCTTAGAGGCCCATGTGGGGGCTATGGGGGTCAAGGTGATCTAGACCCCAACCGGCCTGTTCATCCTGTAGGTGGCCTGAGTCTCCAACTGTCTCCACCATCCTCTGTCTGCATTGTGGCAGGATCCATTCTGTGGCCCCAGGGCCTTGGAAAACCTGGCGCAATCATGAATGAGTTAAATGCTATCTGATCATAAGCCAGAGGGCCTGTTTTCATTTTCAAAACTCTGTGTGTCAGTGACTCTAATGCAATGTCCAGCAATGTCTTGAGCAAGTGACCGGCAGGGGACATAGGATGCTGTTTACTCAAGATAGCCCCATCACGCAAAAGCAGCTTGCCTAACCTGGTTTGTAAGCGATTGTTACGAGACCACCATTGCAACAGGGATGGCCCTGGATGATGGTCCCAGGAAGGGGCTGGTCCCCCCCAGGCCAAGTTTGGGGCCATCTCCCTCTTTTCAGAACCCTTGGGACCCTGGGTCTCTGTGAAAGAACAGAGAACAAGCATAGTTGGGAAATCCCACTCGGATGACAAGTGGTCCTTTTAAGGATGAATGCCCCGGGGAGGAAAGCTTCATGCTGCCCTTGGAAAGAGACAACCTGCAGATCAGAGGAGGCTGGAGGGGTAGTTGGGACTTGTGGAGGGTGAGAATAATGTAGTCTGGCTCATAGGCCGGTTGCTGAAAGGGCTTTTGAAAGGGTTGGTCTGGGTAATGGGTCTATGGGGTTGTGATCGGGGCTCGAAGGTCATTCTCTAGCACCAAAACTGTGGTGAGTAGATAGCCATATGCCCTGCCTACTCTTAGGGCTGGTCTTGTGGGTGTTTGCCTGAAGGTCAAACTATCCAATCCTTTATCCTTTCTAACCCTTTCTCTGGGCCAGAGTCTGAATTACCACCACCACTCATCCCCTTGTCTGAAGAGTTCTTTATGATTTAATAGTGCTTTCATATGTCTTCTCAGTTAATATTCACTACATCTCCAAGAGATAGGCATTATCACAGCCATTTTGCCATTGGGAAAATTGAGGCTCAGAGAAGTTAAATGTCTGGTACAAGACTCTAAGTCTGTGTGTCCCATAGAAATAGAAAGTGAATCAGAAATGGGACCTGCATACATAATTCGATTCTGGTAGTCTCATTTAAAGAAAGTAAAAATAAACAGGTAAGGTTAATTTTAATAATATATTTTTAACCCAGTATACTCCCAGTATAATCATTTTAACGTGCAATCAATATAAAAATTATTGAGCAATTTTACATTCTTCATTCATATTACGTCTTTGAAATCTGGGGTGTATTTTATGCTATAGGACTTCTCAATTTGGACTTGTCATGTTTCTAGTCCTAACCGGTCTCTATGGCACGTGGTTGCTGTATTGGATGGCGCAGTTGTAGAACTTCTGACTCTGTGCTCTTTCTCCTTCCCCACAGCTTTTCTGCCCTCCTGTAATATGCATCCTATTTCTCCCATTTCTAAAAGGAGGTTCTTGGACCAACGTATTTCCAAGGTCTTTCCAGCTCTGAGGTTCTCTGATTCCAAGGCAAAGCCAGGATTCTGCCCAGGCTTTCTGCCCAGGATTCTCTTAGTCCCGTGACACAGGACCCAGGAGACACCGAGAACCCTGAAACTTGCCACAGGCAGCTGTGTTTCTTCCTCCGTGGCCTGCAGGGGTGGACAGTGACAGGCACGCAGATGGAGGGACACACAGGCACACGGACACGCCTTCCCCCAGGTGCCCAGGTACCGACGCCCGGCCCACGGTTACAAACACAGAGACACAGCCCCCAGAGGGTGGTGAGGGAGAACGGGGACGGCGACCCTGAGTGTCTTCTTTCTGTTCTTGCACAGGAAACCCACTTGTCACCATGGGTCATCCTGCCCCTTGAGATCCAGATAAAACTCCCAGGGACACCCCAAACCCAAACTCCAGTCCATCTCTGCCATTTTTTTTCTGAGCATGTGTGCGCACGCACGTCACCCTGCACACTCCGCTACAGGGTTGCTGTGTTAGAAGCATTTCTGACCACAGGCTCTGGTGCTGCTGAGTTTGCCAGCCACCATCAAGAGGTTCCCATGGCCCCTCCCAGCCTCACCCTGCCTCCCACGGACCGGCAAGTATTTATAATTCTCCTCCCCCAACACCCTAAACAAAGGCAGTTGTTTCTTTCAGAGGAATCCTGGGGTGAGCTCTTAATTCCTACACTTTTTCTGTTGTTAATCCATGGATTGAGATTATAAGTGGGCGAGACATTTTAACCTGGTTAAGCCTCCAGCTCCCCAGCCGGCTGCCCATCTCAGCTCTCAGGAGGCTGAAGGCAGGTGTCTCCTGGGGAAGTGAGATCTTTCTGCTTGCTGCCCGGTCCTGCCCCTGTCCCAGCATCTAGGTACCCACAGGCATGAGGGGCTCTTTGCAGTGTCTCATCTAATCTCATTGCATTTTCAAAATAGTCTTAGGAAGTACCTACCATGTGCATTATCCCGATTCTAGAAAAGATACAGCTGAGACAGGGAGGTTAGTAACTTGCCCAAGATCATGCAACTTGGAAGGGATGTCACTGGGATTCTGTCCTGACTCTGTCCTGGTCTCCATCGCCCTCTCCAGGGCTCCCTGGCCGGGGTCTGTGCCCACAAGCCAGTTCTGCATTAGCCGGCAGAGCTGTGGGTGGGTAAATCACGCCATAGGTGGCTAGAGGTTCAGGATCTGGATCTGAAGCGATGGGGTGCCTAGGTGAGCCTCCGAGGTCAGCTGAGGCTGGTGCCTGCCTCCCGCCATCACAGCCTGAGGGCAGCAGCCCTTCCTGGTGTCCTCAGGATGGTGGCCCGTAGAATGCAAGGTATTGTGTCTGACTGTGCGGACTCTTCCTCCTCTTTCTCCAGTTCCTCTGTCCCCCACCTACCTAAGTGAGTGACCCTGGCTTGGCCACTTCCAAGCCCTTTGTAACTCCGACTGCTCACCTCTACGTGGAAGGATGTTCCCCGAGTGTCTCTCTCGGCCCCCAGAGGTATTGCCCAAAGCCATGTTTGTCAAATGATCGACGTGGTCCAGTGTTTTGAAATAAAGTTCTTAAAGAGAAGGCAAAAGGTTTGTTTGTTTTGTTTTAATTTTGTTTTGTTTTGTTTTTTGTTTTTCACACAGAGCAGAACTCTTCTGCACTGTGGGAGGGGTGCATGATCTCAGGTCAACAACGAACTCTGTCCTGACTCAGAAAAGAGAAACCTGATCTTCGGGCCTTCGGGAGCAATCAGTTCTCCTCCCAAAGTGACTGCAGAATGGTGGAGGCAGTTAATGAGGCTCAGGGAGTGGGGAGGGTGAGGGAGGACAGGGATAGCTCCAGGCCAGAAGGTGGGAGGTGGAGTTGGAGACGGATGACGGAATGAGCCCTTCTGCTCCCTGTGGAGAAGAGCATTCAGTTTAGGAGGTTTAGGGGCAGGTAATGGATGCTGGAATTAGGGGGGGCCTTTTGGGGTGGTGCCGGAAGTGGGGGAGGGATTACAGAGGTTAATGGTATTAAGGGATAGTGCTGGGGTGGGACTTGGGGCTGTCTGTGTGTTTTGGTTGGAGTGTAGATTAGAATTTGAATAGTGTATTAAGAGTGTGTTCAGGACAAGTAATAGAAAACTCAATTTACTGCAGTTTAAATAATGAGGGGATTATTTATTTCTCACAAAGCAAGAGGTCCAGAGGTGGGCCGCCACGAGCTGGTGCAGAAACTCAACAATGTGATCCAGATCCGGGCTTTTTTGGATCTTTGTGCTCTGCCATCTTGGTGTGTTGACTTGCTGGCCTTCTGGTTGAGAGAGAGCTGTTGGGCCTTGAGGCATCATGCACATGGGCCATGCAGGAGGAAGGCGGGAGAGATCACACCAGCTGGGGCTGTTGACTTTTTATTGGGAAAGTCATAAACTTTCCCAGATGCCTCCCCCCTTCCCGGCCGACTTCTGCTTATATTTCACTGGTCACAACCGGGCCATACGGTAACCCTGAGCTGCAAAGGAGATGGGGAAGTTGATTATTTGGCTTTCCCGCCTTTCTATGAAAGGAGGACATGGGTGCAGGAGGTGGGGGTCAGTGTGGGTCAGCCAAACTCTAGTGATGCCCCAAATGGGAGATGCAAATGCATGGGGGTGGAGGGTTGCAGGGTAGGTAAGACGGTGCTTGGGGAGGTGTCTAGCAGAAGGAACACGGCCTTTTTATTAAAGGCATCATGCGGTTCAGCTCGGCTAGCCAGGAAGCTCTTGACGAGCTACTTACCTTGTCTAGGCTCTGGTTCCCCATGTGTCTCTGCACCCTCCCTGTGGGCCACAGGCACTGCTGTGTGTAAATACTCAGCATGGGCCCAGCACTCAGGAGGTGCCCAGCAACGGGGATTTTGTTATTATTCGTGTCAATGCGTCCGAGGTGTGGTAGGCTCAACAAGGAGGGGAGAAATATTCAAAGTCGGCTTCCCTCATTGCTGCCTTGACCAGAAACTTGATCTTGTGTAATCTTTTAAGTCTTGGGTCACTTCTTTTTGTATTTCAGGCAGGATCTCTCAAAAGAGCATGTAGGGTGGGGGTTGGCATTTGGCCCCCGCAGGGCAGAAGACCCTGAGAGCACAGAGGAGGCCACTGGAAGGGGTAGAGGTGTGGGAGAGAGGCTGATCGCACCCTTCCTTAAGAAGGAGTGGGTTTAGCAGGGTGTTTAACACTTTCCTTAAGGTTCCTTCCAACAGCCCTTGAAGGTGAATGTCATCACCCCCATTCTAAATGCTAGGAAGCTGAGGCTCGGAGACGGGAGGCTAGGTCTCCAGGGTGGCGCAGCTTGGGTGTGTGTGGACCCTGGAGGGCAGAGGAGGGCTCAGGGCCTGTGGGGTTGGAGGTGGAGAATCCCCAGGGCTGGAGCCTCCTGGAGTAGGTGGGCATGGGGCACTGTGAGTGTGAGAAGGAGGACACCCAGCTTCCCAGTGGTAGGCCGTGAAGAGACTGAGGGCACAGTGGTGAGGAAACCTCATGGACTCATTTCCACTTGGCCCACTGGCTTTTCCACCTGAGAGTTCAGAAGTGCAGGCAGCTCCAGGAGGACCTTGCTCAGAGTGTTCTTCCAAGGCCTCCCCAGGGCTGGTCTCCTTGGGGCTGTTGTCCCTGAGCCTTTGCACATGACATTCCATCCCTCAGGTGGCCTTCCCTCTTGCCCACCGAGGCCTGCTTTCACAAATGTGGCACAAATCTTGCCTCCTCCAGGAAGTCTTCTTTGACTGTCCCCACCCACCACACACACCTGCTACCCATCATCAGCACTTAGAGGGCACCTGGCTTCTGCAGGAGGGTCCAGCTTTACACAAAATGAAAACGCAGCTGCTCAGGGCAGATGAATAAAGGGGACTGTTCTTCACTTTAGAAAAGGTCCAGCACCTGCCTTTGTTAAGGGTCAACCATGGGTAGAAGATGATTTGATGTACGGACATTAGCTTTATGCCCAGACCACTGTGAAGGCCTTAGATGAAGGGCACTTGTGTTCCTATTCAATCATCTACATTTTTTATTTTTTAAAAAACAAGTTGAATTCTTTCCCCGTCCCCCCTTTCTCCTTTTGATGGGAAAACAACATAAAAATAACATTAAAGATTTCTTTTTTTGGAAAAAAAAAGAGAAAAAAAAAACCCTTTCCGCCCATAAACATTCTTATTTTTGGACATTCCAGTCTCTGTTCACATGCATGCCGATTTAAATAGCTGCAATCGTGGAACTTTCCTTGGCTGCCCCGCCGTGAGCTTCCTGAGAGGAAGCAGAGACCGATGTCGTTCACCAGGCA
This sequence comes from Mirounga angustirostris, assembly GCF_029215605.1. NCBI lineage: Eukaryota > Metazoa > Chordata > Mammalia > Carnivora > Phocidae > Mirounga > Mirounga angustirostris. The sequence continues at coordinate 15,341,996 of NW_026991712.1, read as the reverse complement.
GCCAGCAGAGTGCCAGCCAGCGAGAGACACCTGGGACCGGGTTGTTACCATCACTGTTACCAGCTTAGCTTGGTTGAGTAGAGGGAGGGCGACCTTCCTCTGGCGAGGGCAGGCACTCCCGCGGTTTGAGCCTCACAACCATCTTGCAGGAGAGGTATTCCTCCTCCATTTGCCACAAGAGGACAGCCGGTTAAAGGACCTGCCCCTACTTACAGAATGAGAAAGTGGCCGAGCTGGGATTTGAACCCACGACCTCCGAGCTCAGAGCCCGTATTTTCATTGCAGTACGTTTTCTCGGCCTCAGTACTATTCACACTGCGGGTGGATCTTCTTTGCTGTGTGGGGCTCTCCCGCGCGTTGCAGGATGTTGAGCGGCATCCTCAGTCCCCGCACAGTACTTGCCAGGAGCCCCGCCCCCACCCGGCTGCGCCCCCCACCCCCCCACGAAGCTGTGACAAAAAAACACGTCCCCAGACATTGGCAATTGCTACCCCAGGGTTGAGAACCCCTGCTGTACAAGAAAGGCTAGTACCTGCTATTTCTTTGACGTCCCTTTTTCGTGTTCAGGGCTGCATGGACAGTGGGTGCCGATCTGTGTGGGTGCCTGCCAGAGGCCTTGGCTGTGTGGGTTTGTGGTGGGTCCCGAGGGAGTTCCAGACTCTGTAAGAGGTGCTAAAATAAGCATTCATGACCGGTCTCTGCAGTCCTACCTGCCTGGCTGCAGAATTGCCTGGCACCCTCGCTAAGAAATGGGGACTTACCTGCCCTTTGCTACATCCAGATGTGTTTGGGGGGACTCACACCTATGGGACAAGGCCTTGGCTGCTGTTGGCCCACTCAGTGGCATTGCACAAATTAGAAAAATGCAACCCTTCCTCAGCCCTGTTCCAGGGCATAAGGATTGGTGAGCAGAACACGGGCTGGGCTCCGCTTCCACTTAACATCTCCAATGTTCTTGCAGAATCCACAACCTGCACAAGCCTTCACAGCAACTCTGATTTAAAAAGTTTTGCTAACTCTTCTTTCTCCTTCTTCACCCCTTGGCAAAGCAGGGCCTGGGTCAGATAAAGCCTAAACCTGCTTTTGGACCTAAGACTCCACTTTTTCCTCGCTCAGCTTTGCCCTGGACTTACTCAGTTTATTCATTCAACAGACATAATAAACATCTACCACGGGCAAGCCCCATTTTAGGAACTTGGTAGAGCCTCAGAAACGAGGCAGGATACGTAGTGCAACGATTCTCAAAGTCTTGTTTAGGGACACTTTGGGACTTTTGTGAGTTCTAGGACTTTCTCCCTATACTCTGCCTCATATAGCACGTTGTACATACTGAACGCAGAAGCAGATACGGAAATCCAGCTGTCTTCTCTGAAGTTCAACATTAAGGAGCTTTGCCAGATGTCAAACAGTGCCACGCTTCTCGCTAATTTTTGTTTTGTTTTGGAAAATAGGGTTATTTTTCATGAAAGGATACTGTTTATGCTAATATAAAATGGGTTTGTTAATTGCTATTTTAAGCGAGTTAATAAAGATAAACGTTTCCTTATTTTTAATTGCTAATAGAGCAAATATGAATGGATATAACCCACAAAAATGAAAGCTTGCCGGAGGCCTCAGTCGTTTTTAAGAGCGCAAAGTGTGTCTGAGGCCGAAGGTCCAAGAACCGCTCCTGCGGTGGGCAGAGCCCTGGGCCTGGAGGCCGGCTGGCCTGGACTCCGATACCAGCCCGGCCCTTCACTAGCTGGTTGTGAACCTTGGGCGAGTTCTTTAACTTTTCGGAGCCTCAGTTTTCTCATCTGTAAAATGGGAACCCGATCCCCCTCAGAGGGCGATGGTGAGATTTTCGGCGCACTCGCTGGAACCCGCGTTCTGCTGGGGGGGTTGCTGGTTCTCGAGGAGAGCTGGGGGTGGCTGTCAGGGGGACGTGTCGAGCTGAGCACTGCCACGGGGCTGGGGGGTTTAGCAGCCTCCCCCGCAAGGTAAATATGTGAGGATTGGGAAAGTTGGTCAAAGGGAGGAATTCAGTTTGTGAAATCGCTTCAAAGGGGAATTGGAGACGACCTGCTTTGCCCTTGATTATTTTGATGGTAACCACTTTTAAGTTCTGTAAAACTCTGCTGACTGTCTCTGTCTCCCTCTCTTTTCCTGGACAGAGAGGCCTTCTCTGGGTGCAGAGGAGCTGGGCCTTGCTGGGGTCACCCAGGGGAACTAGCAGCTATGGCAGCTATGGCTGGCTGTCCTGGGAGTGGCTTAGGAGAAGTCCAACGGAGGGACCATGAATTAGTCCTGCCCAGGGCACCTGAGGTGGGGCCTCACCACCATGTATGCCACCCTGGGGCGGCCAGATGGTTCCTCCATCAGCCTGCTTTGGTAGTGAATTTCCACCATGTGAGATTTCTTCCTTGGGCTAAAGGTTCTTATTTACCGGAAAATGCCTACCAGAGTCTGAATAACAGAACAACTTGTCACCACCCACTAACACCTTATGGTGGCCTTATTTATTTGATAACAGACAGCAGGGCTTTGGGGCCGTGGGCTGGAGGACAGCTAAGTTTCGAATGTCACAGGCTCTATTGAGTTTCCAGCCTCTATGTCTTTGCTGTTCCTTCTTCTGGGGCCCCTTGGACCCATCCCCGGTGTTAGGACCACTCCTGACCCGGAGGAGATGGGTCTCAGATTTTAAGTCTCTTGCATCTGTTTTCGCTGTCCCTCAGCTCTCTTTTGCCTTATTTGTCCCAGTTCTGGGTTCAAGTCTTTTATGACTTGAGCTAACTTAGTTAGATCCTGGGACATGCCAAAGTGGAAACTTGCATTCTAATATTTAGGAACCTGGATTGACCCTGCGGTCTCTATTCTAATCCTGATGATGCTGTTGGAACGACTGTCCTTCTAGTGAATTTCTGGCTGTTTAACTTGGGGCTCTAGTTGGTGGGGTAGGCAAAATCATCCACTCCCAATGTCCACATCCTAATCCCCGGAACCTGTGAATATGTGACCTCACATGGTAAAAGGGAGTTTGCAACTGTGATTAAGTTAAGGCTCTTGAGATGGGGAGGATTATCCCGGATGATCGTGTGGGCTTGATGTAATCACAAAGGTCCTAATATGAGGGAGGCAGGAGGGTCTGAGTCAGAGAAGGTGTGATGCTGAAAGCAGAAGTTGGGTTGATGTCACTGATGGTGCTGAAGATGGAGGAAGGAATCTGGAGCCAAGGAATGCACGTGGTCTTGAGCTGGAAAAGGCAAGGAAACAGATTCTGTCCTGGAATCTCCAGGAAGGAGCCCAGTCCTGCCCAAGGATGCCCATTTCGGACTTCTGACTTCCAGAACTGTGATATAATAACTTTGTGTTTTTTTAAGCTGCTAAATCTGTGATAATTTGTTATAGTAGGAAAAGGAAATGAACACAGTTAGGAATAGGGGTCAGCAGAAGCTGGTACAGTGGCTGGTAGATACCTCTCAGGGTGCTATGAGGTCTCCCAGTATAACTAATGCGTGGGCTCTGTCCTCTCTCCTCTCTGTGACTCTTGTCACAGTCGAGCTGTGGCAATCAGACATAAGGCGAATGACTCCAATGGCAGGTGCAGAGCGGTACGCACCAGGGCAAAGCTGCAGATCGCGTGCAGACGATGGAGATGCTGCTTCTGGTCACTGGGCTCAAGGGAAGATCAGAAGGGGCATTTGAGTTGGTCCTTAGGGGAGGGGTAAGGTCCCACAAACGGGCAGAGGGAACAGTATGAGGGATAGCGCCAAAGTGGAAAAGCACAGTATGAATCTAGAAGTGGGAAGAGAGTTGGGTTTGGAGCCAGGGATTTGTATCAGGATCTGCCTACAAGCAATAGAAAACTCCAGCTCACTGCAGCCAGAAAGAAGTCCTGAGGCAGGTTGGCTGATACGATGGCTCAACTATCTCGCCAGGGAGCCGAGTTCTTCCCTTCCCTGTCCTGCCCTCCTCAACTCCCAGATTTTGCCATGGCCTGTCCCCCCCATGGCCCCAGGAGGGCTGCTGCTGATTCAGATGTAGATAAAAGTGTCTAGCAGAGGACGAGGAACTATGTCTTCCCAGGAGTGTCTATGTATCAGCGAAGAAGCCTTCCCTGGAAGTTCTCACTCCTCTTCTTCTTCTCCACGTGTTTCCAAGGCCGGAATTGAACTGGCCCAGGGAAGCATGTGTGCGGACGGGGCTAGGTGACCAAACAACACTGGGGCTCTGTTAGCTAGGAAGATGAGGAGATGGATTTTGGATAAGCAACCAAAAATGTATGCCACGAGAGATGTGGGATTGGGGATGGGAGAGGGAGGCTGGGTGGGACTTGAATGCCAAGCGGGGTCTTGTAAGTTAATTTTCTCTGGCTTGGGGAGCCATAGAAGGTTCTAGAGCAAGGGTGTGACCTGAGCAGAGGTGAGCTTTTGAGCGATCACTCTGGCATCGTTATGGAGTGGAAGGGTGTCCCTGGAGGCCAGAGAGCCCAGCTGGAGGCTTACTGCACGTGTCCACCTGAGAGGGCAGTGGGAATAGAAGATGACCAAGGACAGAACGGAAGTGAGAAGCCTCACGGGGGTAGAATGGTTGGGACTGGGCGCCGGTTCCTTCTCTCCCCACATGGAACCCATCACCGAGTCCTGCTGGCATGGATCTGTCTGCTCTCTCTGTTGTCACAGCCAATACCCTTGTTCGTGTCCCCTCTTCTCCCGCTAGGCTCACTGCACCGTCATCGACACCACCCTCCCTGCTGCCATTTTTGCTTTCCCGTGATCTACGGTGTCTCCAGCTGGGCACTATCCACATTTTGGGTCAGATAATCGATTGCCGTGCACCGTAGGATGTTTAGCAGCAACCTGGCCTCCACCCGGGGTGGGTGAATGATGCCTGTGGGGCGCCCACCCCCAGTTTCGGCAACCAGAAACGTCCGTGGACGTGACCACATGTACCCTGGCGGCAGAATCACCCCGGGCGGGAGCTGAGAATCCCTTCCTCCATAGCTGCCTGGCGGATCTTCACAATGGCAAGTCTGATGGGGTCCCTCCTCGGCCTCCCATCTTAAACGTCTACAAAGACTTTGACTTTTATACCCAGCTACTCTTTGTCCCTCTCTCCAAGCCCACCCCAGTCACACCGGTCTTCGCTCCTCTAGGCTTCCCCATGGGCTTGTGTCCTCTGCCTAAAACCTCTCCCATCTCTTTGGCTGGCTACTCCCAAGCATCCCTCAGACCTTGGATCCAAGGATCTTCCAGGAAGTCTTCTGTGATTCCTCCAGGTCTCTTACTTCAGGCGATGTGTCTTCCCTCTCTGCCTGGGGCTCCTACAGTAGTGCCTGGGGGAGGGGGAGGCCTGTGGGGAGGGGGCTCCCAGGACCCTAGCTCTTCAGCCTCAGCCTTGGGGAGTCGGGGCCATGCTCACAGCTCGGTGGCCCTGCTTGCCCAGGTCTTGGCACCTCACCCCAGGTGGCTGGAGGCAGCCAGTTGGGAGTCGTTGGGTTTTTCACAATGAGTTTCCTGAAAGTCACCCCGACTCAGGGCTGGGGATAGCTGGGTGTAGGCCAAGGGGGGAAGCATAGAAAGAGAAAGGCACTTCCTGTTAGAAAGCGGAGGCCTGTGAGGTGGGGCTGGGGCACCCAGGCCCAGAGCCAAAGGGACTGTGGGGGGCCCTCCGCAGAACCCCGGGACCCTCACAGTCCTGTAGACAGGGGCCGGCCTGACCTCCCGTGGCCAGGTCTGGCCTGGTCTGCGCACGCTGGCTTGCACACCTCGCTCCTGTCCCTTGCCTGGCCCTATCCGGGTTGGGGTACTGCCCTCTGTCCAACGGGACAGAGGCGGCTGTTTCTCTCAGCTCCCCCTTCTGCCCTTAAGACCCCGGAGTGGTTGCTTTCAAATCTGCTTAGGAGAAAAAGGAAGGAAGCAGAGGACTTCCCTCTCACAGAGTCCACCACCCCAGGGAGGGCAAGCCACGGGAGGTGGCTCCTTCTAGTTCCCCCAGGCTCCAGGAATGAGGGGCCTTCCCGCCTACTCAAGAGCCCTCCCCTGCCCCAGCCCCCATCCCGCAGAGCACTCTGCTCTCCTGGGCCACCCATGGGCTCCTTTCTCGGTGGGGAGGGGGAGGAATATTAGACATATTTAATAACCAGCTTGCCATGGGTACTGCCCATTCGTAGTGGACACACAGCGACCATAAGTCCTCCCCCAGGGGGTCAGACCAAGTGACTGGCTTGCTTTTTGTTTCTTCCCTCAGGCCCCAAATCTTACCCACTCATCCCTCTTTTGCCGCTGCCTGCCAGCTCTGGGATCTTTCCTCACCCCCGAGCCTTAGTTTCTGAACCTGTCCAGTGGGGATGTAAAACTAGCACCCACTTTTCAGGGTTGGTGTGGGGATTCAGTGACGCCGAAAGCTCTGGCCCATCACAGGCTCGTGGGTCCTGTGAACACACGTCCTCGTTTACCTGGGTCAACCTGGGGTAGGCCTGCTTTCCTGGGGTAACTATTAAGAGCATCCCCTTTCACTCTCGAAACTGTCCTGGTTTGGACACTAAATGACCCAGTCACTGTCCTGTTCCCCGTCTTCATTGCTGGAGTCTCTCTTCCTTTGGCCAACGGCAGCCCGTGGAGAGGAAAACCACTGGGTCTGCTCTGAGTTCTTGCCCCGGCTCTGCACCAGGCACAATATGGCCTTGGACAAGTTGCCTCCCTGAGCTTCTGTCTCCCCAGCTGCGGGGAGAATGCCACCCACCCGCCTGCAGGGCACGGCCCTGAGTTGTTCTGGTCTGTGCCCCCCGACGCCTGGCACACAGCAGGTGCAGGGCTGGGTGGATGCCTGAGTGAAGCAGCTTTAGCTGCACCCAGAGAGGCCGTTCCTGGCCCTGCTGCACACTCTCGGGGATTCCTGGTCCCTGAGGGCCAGCATGTCCCTGCGATGGGTGCGCCTGAGCTGCCCCAAGCCAGGCGAGGCAGAGGAGAAGGCCCAAGGCACGGGCCCCGGCTTGATTCCAGTTCCTCCGGACTGTCTCCCCGACTTCTCTGCACACTGGTTTCTTGAGCCTCAGGCTGAGAAATTGGGCAAGATGGTCCCTCACGCGGATTTCGATCCGAGCTGCGTTTCTAGCTTCAGGTGCCACACGTTCTAATGAGCTTACGGTCACCAAGACTGGGTTTGGATCCTGACTCTGCCTCTCGGGCAAGTCACTTAACCTCTCGGGCCACCATTTTCTCAAGTGAATGATAGGCACTTAATAAACCTCTGTCCCGCCTGCCAGGCTCTAGCTAGTGACAGGAATGCTGCTCTCCATCCCTCTCCGCCTGACACCTCCCCCTGCAGGGAGGGCAGGACCAGTGTCCTCGGGAGGCTGCTGGGAACCTGGTCACCCATCACCACTCCGTATCTGAGTCCACAGAGGTGTGGCCTGTGGCCTCCTGAAGAGGTAAAATGCAATTTTCCCAAGAGGGGACGGTTCAACAGACCGCTGTCCCTGAAAGCGGCAAAGGTGGACAGGAAATTGGATGAGTCCCACTCCTCCGACCTCTTATTCCAGAACGCACGTTCCTTGAGCACCTACTAGATTCCAGCAGTGGCTCTCATGTGGCTCCATGTCATCCTTACCATGACTCTGAGAAGTGGGCCTTATTACTCCTCCTTCAGGAGGAGGCTCAGAGGGGGGTGCTCACCTTATTCTCAGCTGAGGGGAGACTGTCACCTTCCCCATCTGGGGTGTGCAGGAGTTCATTCTGTCCCTACCCTCACCCCCCCCCCCCCACAGATGCTGGCCGCTTGGGACCGCCGCTCTTTGCTTCCACCCCATAACCTGAGACTTGCCTCCCACCTACTTCTCAGGGATGCTTTGAAGACGGGTGAGAGTGTGTTTTCCCAAAGCTCCCGAGGCCTCCTGGGGCCTCATCAGGCCAGTGTATTATTAGCTAAGGCACAATGACAGCCATACACCGGTCTTAATGAATGCTCTCTAAACATCCTGTCACTGAGGCCAGAGCCAGGCATCATTAGCTCCATTTTAGAGATGGGAAAGCTGCGACCAGGATCATCATTTGTGACCTGCCCACAGTGTCACGATGAGTCAGTGGAGGCCTAATGCAGCCTTTCTCTCCGTTTGTTCTCCCTCCCTCCCGAGAAAAGGAGGGTGAGAAAGAAGAGTTGGGGCATCCATGGGAACCTCCGGCCTTTCCTTAGAGAAGGAAGGGGCACAGCCGGACTTGGTGGCCCCAGCCTGGCAGAGCCGGGCCTAGACTGGAGTGGAGACTAATAAGGAGGAGGAGTCCAGATCCCCCTCCCTCCCTGGACAGCAGCCCTGCAACAGTGCTGGAACCCCATCCCCCAACCTTCTCCAGCTGTTATTTTGAGACTCAGACCATGGACAAGGTGGTGCTGTGTGTGTGTGTGTGTGTGTGTGTGTCCCGGTTCTTCTAGCCTGAAAGGGAGGAGGGAGGTGGTGAGGAGGGCAAAGGACTCACATTTGTACAATGCCTTTCATGTTCCCTGTACTTTACGTGCAGTTTGCCATCTCGTTCTCATTCTACGGATGAGGCAACTGAGGCCCAGGGGCGTAAGCAATTCGTATCAATTGCACAACAGGTGAGAGGCAAAGTTGAGATTCCAACCCAGGCTCCTCTGGCTGGAAAGCTGTTGCTTTGGAAGCAGCTCACCCTGCCCCTTTGGAATTTCTCTGGGAGGGGTGTGGCCTGCACGTGCGATCATACAGGGCCTGCGTTCAGAGGGACTCTGCCCTTGGTTTCATTGGCTCTGCTGTTACTATCTGGAAATTCTTACTAATTTTTGAACAAGGGGCCTTGCATTTTCATTTTGCCCTGGGCCCTGCAAATTATGTGGCTAGTCCTGGGTCTATGCACCAAAGGCTGTAGGACCAGATGCTTCTAACTGGCCAAGTCTCCTCAGCCCAGTGTCCCCATCTGCATGGCAAGGAGTCTGGAGGAAAGGGCCAGCTCAGGCTAGCATCATAGTCACGGGGCCTGAGCCACAAAGGCCTGGTGAGGACCTCTTGTGGGGAGAAGGGCCCCGATGGAGAGAGCTCCTGGGGTTCAGCCTGGGAAGACCTGGTACCTGGTCGAGCTTTAGAGTGACTGACAGGTGCTGGAGAGCAAAGAAAGGGGACCCAGGAGCCCCCTGGGCTGCAACAGGCTGGTGGAGAGCCCTAGTTCAGCTCTTAGTTTAGGAAGTTGCTGAGAAATTGTTGACCTGTATAATTCTGACTCTTTGGTGGTCAGAACTTCAAGGGAGGTGTGACCACCTTTTTCTTTCAAATAAACACACTTGGACTACTTTCAAAGCCATCACCAGAAGGGACTGTGGCCGAAGATGTCACTGTAGGGGATGCTTTGGTGCCCTGAGCTACACTTGTGGGACGTGGAGGGTTCTGGGTGAGTTCTGACACTCACGCACAGCTTCCCACCTCAGGCACCAGACATACGACTCCAATTTTCTGCCTCAGGCCCAGTTGTGAGAGCGCATTCAGCCTTGTTCAAGGGTAGCCTGGAAGTCAGAGGTCCCGAAAGAATCTACCTCCCGGGCCTACAAGGGCAACTTTAAGAGCACACAATTATATTGACTTTTCCTCCTTCTCTGACTTAAGCCCCCCCCACCCCTTCTCATTCCTGCTTCTTGGGGTCATCTCCTAAATAATCCGTGTGAACCCTATCCTGTCTTAGGCTCTCTTTTTTGGAGGACACAAATAGTTGAGTCACTTACAGCCTTGGTATTCCCTCTTCTGGACTGACCTTCAGAAGCTGACGCCTGATCTGTTGTATCTCTCTGGGCATGGTAAACCTTTCATCTTCCAGGAGCAGGGAGATTTCTGGCAAGAGCCGAACATGATCCAGTGAGGGGAGGAGATGGAGGGGCACAGGGGGCTGCCGACTTAGAATCATGAAGGATTTGGAGGTAAAGGCAGGGGCGATGGGCAGTGCAAAGGCCCTGATGTGGGAGAGAGAACAGAGAAGAGGCAGAGTCACAGAATGCAGAGAGGTAATGGGGCAGCGGGGAGGCCCGCTCATGCAGGACTTTGTAGGCCAAGGTAACGTTCAAGTCCAATCTTTGCCATTAGCTGCTGTGTGACGTTGGCTCTGTCCCTTTTGCTTTCTGGGCCTAGTCTTCTCAAATGCCAAGGGAGGGCTTGGCAAGTAGTTCCCAACTCTGAAATAGCTGCTTTTAAAACCCACCGATGCCCAGGGCACCCCCCCCAACCAGCCAGTTGAGTCATAATCTCTGGAGATGGGGCCCGAGCACCCATGTTTATCGCATCCTCCCTCCCCGCCGGCCAGCCAGGTGACTGTGGACAGCCAGAATCAAAAAACACTGGGCTGGGTCTTGGGGGCCAGTGGCAGGAGCTCCCGATGGGCACATCTCTGTCCCTCCGTCTATGCTGTGGTTTTTCCCAAGCTCAGACCAGCTTCGGGCCGGGCCAGCAGCCTGCCTCACCACCAAACCTCCAAACCCAGAGAGAGAGCAGGCGGGCACCGCACAGCCCCTTCTTCCTATGCCCGGACCCTGGGGCCAGAGCGCACAGGGCCACGGCCCCCACGGGCCCAGGGAGACTTTGTTTACGGGGCACATTTCATGTCTACAGGAGCTGCATGGCTGCGATCTTGCCTTAGAGCAGTTGCCAACAATGGGGGGCGGCCTTTACCCCACCTGCTAATTTCCCAAGTTCCTCTTTTGGGCATATGCCTGTCCCTCTGCGTTCCCGTGGCTGCGTGGAAGTGGACCGAGGCCCAAAGGGTGACTAAGAGGGGAAGCCCCTGCACCGCGAGGCTCCCAGTGGCTCCGGGATTGTGTAAGGCCTATTTCTGAGGTGGTTGCAGACGATGTGATGAATCATAGCAAACACACATGCTCTGGCGGGGGACAGTCCTTCCTCATGCCGCTGTGGAAAGAGGAGCTTCTGAAAATGAATCAGCAGCAGCCGAACCCCGGGTCCGTGGGAGGAGGATGAGGGTGCGAATTACACATTTCCAAAGTATTGGGGTGCGGCCTCTGGAGCCTGGGCGCGGGGCTGCAGGGACTCCGGTCTTTGGCTTCCTCAGTGACTCAAAGAGCCTCCCTCACCCACTCGAGCCCACCACCTCCATCATGGAACAGAGTCTTGTGCCCTGGCTGGGGCCCGGAAGACTGAGGAAGGTCTGAGGATGGGCGGCCTGGTGTAGCTGCTTGATGGCCACAAACGGGCTCTGAATCCAGAAGTCCCCAGAGACCTGCCCTCGACTGGGTGGCCTGGGTGAGAAATTCCTGACCAGGAGAAGGCCCGAACCACTGCTCTTGGGGAGACGGGGAGGCCTCTCCTGCTCCCCAAGCTCACAGGTGTGTGAGCCGCAGGGCAGAGCTGAGTGGTGGTTGGGAGCCTCCCCCCGACTTTGGAATTAGACAATTCTGGGTTTGAGGTGGAAATCCAATATGGCCCCGTGGAGCAAATGGTGGGACATAGTGGAACCTCAGCGTTCTCAGTTGTCAACTCAGGAAATAATATCTGCCTGGTGAGACTGTTATTAAGAACACACAGGGATTGCATGAGGCAGCAGGATATACATGCTAAGAACTCAGATTCTATAGCCAGAGTTTTAAGTCCTCACTCTGCTACTCTGTAGCTGTGTGTCTTTAGGCCCGTTACTTAACTGTTCTGTGCTCCAGTTTCCTCATTTTTAAATGGGGATGATGGGCGCCTGGGTGCCTCAGTTGTTAAGCATCTGCCTTCAGCTCAGGTCATGATCCCAGGCTCCTGGGATCGAGCCCCACATTGGGCTCCCTGCTCTGTGGGGAGCCTGCTTCTCCCTCTGCCTCTGCCTCTCTCTCTCTCTCTGTCTCTCATGAATAAATAAAATCTTTAAAAAAATAAATAAATGGGGATGATATAATAGCACCTACCTTATAGAGTGGATAAATAAGCTAATATATATAAAATTGAAAGAAGGATGCCTGATACATAATGAGCTCTCAGTGAGTTATTGTTATATAGGTTATTGTTATATAACCTAGTATCATTGCAACTTATCATGCATAGATTAATGACAGCCAAAGCTCTAGAAGGAATAGTTGTCATTATCGTCATTACTGTTTTTTTCCTGGAGAGCTGGAGTGGATTTGGATAAAAGCTGGGGCCAGAATTGGCATTGGAGAGAGGAAGATCTGAAGCCAGAAATAAACAATCCTAAACTGTGTATGAAACTGCAAAAGACCCCAAAGAGCCAAAACAGTTTTGAGAAAGAAGAACAAAGCTGGAGGCATCATGCTCCCTGATTTCAAACCATACTACCAAGCCACAGTAATTAAAACAGCATGGTAATGGCATAAAAACAGACACATACATCAATGACACCGAGTAGAGAGCCCAGGATAAACCCACACATATATGGTCAATTAATTTACAGCAAAGGAGCCCAGAGTACACAACAAGGAAAGGAGAGTCTCTTTAATACATGGTGCTGGGAAAACTGGACAGTCACATGCAAAAGAATGAAACTGGACCACTATCTTACACCATACAGAAAAAATTAACTCAACATGGATCAGGGGTGCCTGGGTGACTTAGTCAATTAAGCGCCTGCCTTCAGTTCAGGTCATGATCTCGAGGTCCTGGGATCCAGCCCCGCATCAAGCATCAGGCTCCCTGTTGGGCAGGGAGTCTGCTTCTCCCTCTTCCCCTGCACCCCCCGCCCCAACTCATGCTCTCTCCCTCTCCCTCTCTCAAATAAATAAATAAAATCTTTTTAAAAAATGGATCAAAAACTTGAATATGAGATCTGAAACCATAAAACTCCTAGAAGAAAACGTATGTGGTCATTGACATCAGTCTTGGGGATGATTTTTTGAATCTGACATCAAAAGCAATTAAAGCAAAAATAAACAAGTGGGATTACATCAAACTAAAAAGCTCCTGCACAGCAAAGGAGACCATCAACAAAATGTAAAGGTAACTTATGCAATGGGAAAAAATATTTGCAAATCATGTATCTGGTAAGGGGCTAATATCTAAAATATGTAAAGAATTCATACAACTCAATAGCAAAAAAGACAAAAAAACCCACAAAAAAACCCCCGAAACACAACAAAAAATTAAAAAAGCCTAAAACCAAAAAACCCCACCCCAAACAATATGATTAAAAAATGGGCAGAGGATCCGAATAGACATTTTTCCAAAGACACACAGATGGCCAACAGACACATGAAAAGATGCTCAATATCACCCATCATCAGGGAAATGCAAATCAAAACCACAATGAGATACCACCTCGCATCTGTTAGGATGGCTCGTATCAAAAATAAAAAGTGTTGGCAAGGGTGTGGAAAAGGGAACCCTTGTGCACTGTTGGTGGGAATGTAAATTGGTGCAGCCACTATGGAAAACAGTATGGAGGTTCCTCAAAGAATTAAAAATAGAACTACCATATGATCCAGCAATTCCACCACTGGGCATTTATCTGAAGGAAACGAGCACACTTATTCGAAAAGACATATGCACCCCCATGTTCATTGCTGCATTATTTACACAAGGCAGGAAATGGGAACAACCAAAGTGTCCATCGACGGATGAATAGAAAAGAAATTGTGTAATGCAATATTATTCAGCCAAGGAAAGAAGAAAGTCTTGCCATTTACTACAGCATAGATGAAGCTGGAGGGCATTAAGCTAAGTGAAATGAGTCAGACAGAGAGAGACAAATACTGTGTGCTCTCTCTTAAATGTGGAATCTTTAAAATACAAAAAACAAAAAACCCCCCAAACCCCAAGCTTATAGATACATAAAATGGATTCGTGATTGCAAGAGGCAGGGGGTGGGAGGTGGGAGAAATGGGTAAACCTCTTTTGTGTTTCTTTTTTAGTTTAAATAAATTGAATAAAGTTTTTTTTAAAAGATCTGATGTCGGAAGACAGTGGAAGTCAGACTTTGGGCCTCCTTTATAATTCTGCTTGGTTGGGTCCAAAGCAGAAGGAGACTTTGCAATTAGCTGGGCAGTGGGAGAAAGATAAGGGGGAGAGTCTGACTTGGAGGGCACTGGAGTTCCAGGGTGACCCCGTTTATCTTCCTGCAAAGATGGAATGCCTTTGCAGATTGCCCAATCCATATCGTGCAGAGAAGACCCCCGGAGATACCCCGGCAGACTGCCCAGTCCCACAGAAGAACCAGGCTGCTCTGGTTGAGATGAGCGTTTCCACTGACACATTTGTCAGAACAACATGCTCGATTGGGCAATAGCTGAAAATTCGAGAGATTTTCTGCGGCTGTTGCTGCTGGTGAACACGTTCCCTTACCGATGGGCTGTTGGTAGGGTTCGAGGTTCTAGCTGGTAGCTCTTTTGTGCATGAGCCTTACAGCTGGGCTTGAGGTTAACCTAATTTCTGTAACCAGAATGTCCTAATAGAGTGGTTCTCATCCTTGGCTGCAAATTTGGATTACATGGAGAGCTGTAAGAAATAATGGTGCTTGGGCCCCACCCCAGACTAATTGAATCTGAATGGGTAGATCCAGGCATTGTATGATTTAAAAGCTCCCCAGATGGTGCCAGTGTGCATTGAGGATTGAAAAGCCATGGCTCTACTCCATCTTGCTGTTCTGAATTTAGTTTTGTTCTACTCTCTTTCATCCTGAGCTACCTGCCCCTCCCTACGCCATTCTACCCTGGCTTGCTCCATTCCATTTTTCCCCTTTTATGTTTTACTCCCCTCCACTGTGTTCTATTGTGATCCATTCTATTTGTATATGTTCCAACAAGATTGATTTGTTGAATGATTCAATCATTCAAATAGTATTTATTGAATGCCTACTGTATACCAGATATTAATCTAGGAAGGGCAGGCAACAGCAGGGAAAGGGGTGTGAGAGTGATGGGTCGTCAGAGAAGCTGACATTTGAGCAGAGACCTGAATGAAGTGAAGGAGCTGCTATGAGGTTATGTGGAGGTAGAACATCCCAGAAAAGGAAAAGAAATGATGAAGGTCTGAGCAGGGAGCATGCTGAGCACATTTTCTTCCAGTTCATTCCACTCCACACATTAGGTCTCATCCTTTTATTGATCACCCCCCTCATCCCAATCCCTTAAGTGCTCTGCTATTTTATTATGTTCAGTCCTAACTAGTTTCTTTTGACTTGGCTTAACCAACTAGGTCACTAGTCTAATATGAGGTAACAGGTGAGATACAATAAATGCTAATCCGGAGGTCTGCTGATAAAGACAGGGCTGTCTCATCCGGCTCAGCTCAAATCTGGATAGCTGTTCTGCCTGACAACCACCTGTTAAAACCACATGCAGTTTTAGAGAGAAAATAGAAGTTGGTCGCCTCACATATATTTCCCCACATGCTGATCTCCATGGATTTTTTGTTTGGTGATATAGTCCAAATATAGGGCCTTGGTAGATGTCAGAAACCCATCAGGATTCACAATATAGTCTCTTATCTCTTTTTATTATCTGCCACAGTGTCTGAAATTGCCTTCTTTGGGTCAATCAGTTAAAGGCCGTGTAGAGATGAGCATGTTCAACAGGGATCAGGTGTCCAGTTATTTTTTTTATCAGGATCTCTTGGAATCATGCATAGGCTGGGATCTTGAGTGAATAGGATGTGGGACAGGTGTCTTAGTCTGCCTGGGCTTCTACAACAAAATGCCACAGACTGGGGTGGCTTAAGCAACAGACACTCATTTCTCACAATTCTGGAGGCTCAAAGTCCAAGATCAAGGCGCTGGCTGGCAGATTTGATGGCCGGTGAGAGCTCTCTTCCTGGCTTGTAGACAGCTGTCTTCTTGCTGTGTCTTCACATGGTGGAAAGAAAAAGAGCTCTGGTTTCTCTAACTCTTCTTATAAGGACCCTAATCCTATCATGCGGGCCCTACCTTCATGAACTCATCTAAACCTAATCACCTCTCCAAAGGCCCCAAATACTGATACCATCACACTGGAGATTAGGACTTCAACATACGAATTTTGGGAAGAGAGGAACATTCAGTCTATAGCAATAGGCAAGGTTTGATTGAGAAGAGGGGAGCTAATAGGAAAAGATCTGGTAAAGTCGGGAGCATCAGGACACGTGTGCATATCCCAGGATAGTAAAAAGGGCACTGAGGCCATAGAGGTGGAGTGAACAAGGAAGGCCAAGGCCACACGTGACTGCGTCAGTGTTCTATTCCAGACTGGCAACTTTTGTGGCAATTTTAAGACCTTTCTGCAAATTCATTGACACATCTGCCGTTGAGAGGTGAGGTCTATGTCCCCTCCCCATAAATCTGAGCTGGCCTTAGTGACTCTCTTGTAAGCCATAAAATGTGGTAGAGGTTTTGCTGCCTGACTTCCATAAGCTAGGTCATGAAAGCTTATGGAGCTTCTGCCTGGTCCTCTGGGGTCGGTCATTCTAGAGGAAGCTGGCTGGCATGCAACAAGTCCATCTACCCTGACACCACCATGCTGGAGAGGCACATTTGAGCACCTTGCCAAAAACCAGCTTCCACTGCCAGCCATCTGGGACTGGGACTGGACGTGACTGAGTAACCTCAGGGGTCCAGCCCAACCGAGCCTTCTGATGAGTGCAGCCCAAATCGGCATAGACTCCAATCTCGTGAGAGGTCTTAGCAAGGACTGCCCAGTCTGAGCCCTTTCCGAATTCTCAACCCACAGAATCAGGAGCAACTTAAAATGGTGATTGTTTTATACTACTAAGTGTTGGGTAATTTCTTTCATAGCAGTAGTAACCAGAGCACCTTGTACCCAGCCAGTTCTTTATGGCCTGTGTTTATGAGCCAAACATCCAGGAAGATGACAATAGCAACACACAGTGGGTTGTCCTGGGGTAGTTGGGAGAGAGGGGGAGAAAAAAGGCTTCTAGAGCAAAGAGCTTATAGACTTGGAAATGATTTTAGAGAGTATCTTGCCCAATACCCTTCCTTTGAGAGGCTAGGGGAAGTGACTTTTCCCAGGATCATATGCCAGCGACCCAGGGCTGGGAAACAAGTTCCCACACCTAGACTCCTGTTTCCCTTCTTCAGTTTTTCTCAGCCAATACAGGGCTATGGGGAGAGGGGTGGTAGGGAGGTTGGTTCTGGTTTCCTGGGTGGGTTTGGATTTCATTCATTCAACACCATCCTAGACCTCCCTGGAATTCTTTGCCTTGAATGTCCTCCCTCTGTCCTTCTGTGTGCATCTGGATCCTCCCCTGAACATCTTTTCTTTTGATGCATTCACTGATTTCATACATAAATATTTATAAGGCACTTCTTATATGCCAAGAGCTGCACTGAGATCTGAGGCTCCCTTGTTGAGTGAGGTAAACACAGACCCTGCCACTCCGATCACCTCATTTGTAAGAAACAACTCTTACCTTGAACTCCAGGTCTGTTGCCTTTATTCTGTGTAAGATGCCACCCCTATGTGTAATAATGGGGTTTATGACTCATCTCTGGCATCTAAGCTCCTCTAGGACAGGATTAGTGTCCGATTTGTGGCTGTCTCTTCTAGAGCATGTGGCTCAGCAACTGACCCAGCGGTATTTGTGAGGTCGTGAGCTCCCTGCAGCTTTCAGATTGGGGGTGGGAAGACTAAGGCGTCAGAGGATTAGGCAGGGGATCCTCACTCCCCCAACTGAGAGTGTCAGTTCCTCATGTGACATCATAATGCCACCTGACATTTACTGGGTGCTCACGATAGCATGGTATGCTGCTTTGGCTTTATATATAAGTAAGCTTCACAGTCACCTTCTCTAGGAGTGAGTAATGAAATCTCCAGGTTACAGGCTGGGAATCAGAGGCTGAGAAATATGCTCCATGGTACTCAGCTTGGAAGTAGCAGCTAATGAATTCAAACACAGGTTGACTTCTATGCTCGTATTTTTCAGACTGGACATTGTTAATTATTAGTGGGTCATGAAATCAATTTAGTGGATCGTGATTAGCATTTAAAAAGGAAATAGAAGAGAAAACATGGGTATACTGTTTGTAGTATGCCTTAAGGATTAATTTCTGAAAATATTGTATTTCAGATACACACATACACATTGGATACCTCTGTGTGTGTGTGTGTGTGTGTTTGTGTGTGTATGCTCTGGGTCATAATGCAAAATGCATTTCTTGGTCAAACACACTTGACCTGTATTGCCTCGAACACACCAGTAACAAATAACATTTTATTGAGCACCTACTGTGTGCCAGGAATTACTCTTGAAACTGAATAGTTCCTTCTCAGGAGTGGCAGTGAAGTCACTTTGACAACCCTTCCTGTCCTCTTTCTGCAACCCCGTGAGGCCGCCCCCCCACCCAGGCTGTGACAAGGGAGCTGCCCCAATGGTCTTCCAGTGAGGCCACCGCAGAAGGTACTGGGCTGAGTCTGAAGGGCTCTCTCACCAGAATGTGTCCTGTACAGACAGCCAAGCCTCTGTGAGCGACACCGCAGGGTGAGGCATGAAGGCTATGCGTCACCAGGCTGCTCGGGGTCTGGCCTCCATCCCCACACCTGCCCCAGCTGGGAGGTTGCTCCATCTGCCAGGCCTCTTGTTATTTCTGGGTGCATTTTTTCATTTATTTCCATTCTTGAAGTACAAACACACTGACACACACCCAAGATTGATGGCAGGCAGGTGATTGTAACAGGGGCCACAGACGAGGAGAAGAGTAGAAACAGCTCTTTCCCTGCATTTTCAGGCTGTGGGTCAGAGAACATCAGGACAGGCAGAGTGTCCAGCCCCCTCATTTTATAATGGGGAAACTGAGGCCCAGAGAGGGGAAGGGGTTTCCCAGACAGCAAAGGCATGATGGCCTTAGACCAGTCATTCTCCTTCTGTCAGGTTCTGCGGGTGGGTGAAGGGGCACCAGTCATTGCTGTCCACTGAAGGTGCCTTCGGACAAGCTCTCCCTCCAGGATCGCCTGGGACGCAGTCTCTCCTTCTGTCTCCTCCCCCTCCCTGCACTTCCAGAGGAGGCAAGGTTCAGGGCAAGGCAACTAAACTGCAGTCTGGGATTTACACATACCACAGCCCCGTGCAAGAAGGAAAAATACTAGGCTTTGCAAACCAATGCAAGTTAGGCTTCTGCACTTACTGCCCAGGCAGAGTCACGGGCAAGATCCCCAGCTCTTACTCTGACTAGAAACACTTTGGCAGCATCCCTGGCTGGCGCTCTTGGATAGCCCATTCTGAGCCAGAACTTCTTGGGTGAGAGCAGTAGGGAGCCTTTTCCCGGGCAGCTGTTGGCCGGGCACGCAGGCAGAATTGGCCCCCAAACAGATAAGACCTACAGAGACCTGGGCTTGAGCAAGCCCAGGGTAAGAAGGACCTGTAGAAAGTCTGAGTTGGAGAGGGTCTTGAGAGCCCCTTACTCAGTGGTTCCCAAAGTGTGTTCCCTGGCACCTTAGAGGGGGTTCCCATCTCCCTTCCACCCGCGCAGATCCACAGCAGGAATATACATTGGGAGTCTCCTACTAAGGCTTGCCATAAACTCCACACAGCATCTTTCCCCCTCAGATTCGCCTCTAATCCCGTAGAATCTGCCAGTGCTCGGGCCGTTCGTGCCACAACCAGGACCTGCTGCATGACACTTTTCTCCTCTGGGCTCCGTTCAAAACCAGCAGTCTTTGTGTTACTTAGGAATTGGCTTGGAGCAATAGTCTCATATGTGGGATATGTTCGATCCGGCACTTGAAGAGGCTTTCCAGGTGTTGTGTCCTCTTGGTGGTGTGAGGCGCAAGACACAATAATCTGCCCTTTACTGTGGAGGGGATGTCCTGGCCTTTCCCAGAACCCATTAAAACTGATGTGGCGGGACCCTGAATCTTCATGGACTCTGTCCCCACCCCCTGGAGCCTTTGGGTCTTTTTTTTTTTTTTTTTAAGATTTTATTTATTTATTTGACAGAGAGAGACAGCGAGAGAGGGAACACAAGCAGGGGGAGCAGGAGAGGGAGAAGCAGGCTTCCTGCGGAGCAGGGAGCCCAATGCGGGACTCGATCCCAGGACCCTGGGACCATGACCTGAGCCGAAGGCAGTTGCTCAACAACTGAGCCACCCAGGCGCCCCAAGCCTTTGGGTCTTATCAAGACCTCCGAGGTACTTGCCACTTCTTACCTATTGATTCACAGGAAGTCATTAATCTAGTCGACCAATGTAATGGTCTGGGCAGTGTCCAAATGAATGTCCGGGTCTCTTCAGACTATATTATGACAGGGGAGAGAAGAGTCAGTGTAGCCCTGGGGGAAGACTGTAAATGTATAATGCTGTCCATTCCACCTGAATGTGGGCTGCTTCTGGTCCTCCCTCCTGAGAGAGATGTAGAGAAACACACTCGTCACCTCAGTGGCCATGCTCCATCCTGGGCTGCATTAACTTGCTCAGTAGACATTACATATAGTCCAGCAGTTGCAAATGAGAGCTACTGCGTGGTTGTGTGGACATCTGTGTCAGCCTCTAGATCCTTCTAAGAATTTCTCATGGCCAGACTGGCATCTTAAATGAAGACATGGTGGGAACCACATTCCTGTATCTTTCAGATCTTTAAGGGTGGCAGTCATCTCTGTCATGACGCAATATTGATTTCAATTTACTCTCTCAGCTAGTGGGGTGTGGGTAGAGGAGGTTTCAGAAGTTTCTACTTGCCCTTTCCCACTATGAGAGCTCTTACCTCACAGGCCAAGGGAACAATATGGACGTTCTGCCAACCGTCCAGTATGTCCATTCCACTTGTAGTTCAGGCCCTGAGGAAATGACCACTGGGTGAGTGTGTGGACCTACTGTGGGCTAGGTCCGAGCTGGGACTCCAACTGTTACCTGACTCCCAGACGTACTCATTCGAACAGGGGCCAAGATAGTATTTTGGGTATCACGTATCAATTCAGACCCTATATCCAACAGTCCTCAAGTTGCAAATGGGCTGAGGTCTGGAAACTTGGCCAGAGAGCCTGATCTTTGATTTATTCTGATTGTATAGATTGAGCAATTCCCTTGCTGGCTGCTCATCTAGCCTGCCATTAGCAATGTCCTGTTTTATTAACATCTCCATAGCTGGCTGTGGCTCAGGCCCCTAGCTGCCTCAGTGACTTTGCTGCTTATCACAATATTTGCATTCATCTTGCTTCCGATGGGTAAGGGCCATCTGGCATCTATTTGAGATCCTATTATTCTCATTCCTATCCGGGAAGCCTGGCAGACCCAGTGTTTTCTGGATGAATAATAACAACTTGGCCTTGGTTAAGAGTTTGGCAGTTGGGACGTGATGTGTGTGTGTGTGTAGGGGGGTGTGTCTACTGGGGGGACACCATCTTTTTTTTTTTTTTTTAATTTATTTGAGGGAGAGAGAGAGCATGAGAGATCACAAGCAGGGGGAGCGGCAGAGGGAGAGGGAGCAGGGCTTTGATCCCATGACCCTGAGATCATGACCTGAGCCGAAGGCAGACGCTTAACCGAGCCACCCAGGCGTGGGGGCATCATCTTTAAGCTAGGTGGGAGCATTAGTATTTACTAGGAGTCCTAGGCCACTTCTGCAGGCTTAGAGAGTTCTGGATGTTCTGGAGCTTTAAGGTTCTTGAGTGCATCCACGCTAATGTCCCTATCCCAAGTCACAGGGCCTTGCTGCTTTCTAATTAAAGCTCTGAACTTGGCATAATTGCCGGGGTTGAGAATTTTCTGGTGATCTGTTACCCTTACAGTGAAGACCTGGGCCTGATTCTCAGCCTTTTCTATCTTCTGACTGTACAAGATGAAAGTTCTTCAGATGGTGCCAAAGAGGCCCTCTGACTTTGACACTTTGCCTTCTAGGGGTGATTTTCATTATCCTTCTTTAGTGCATTATGGCATTCAGTGAGAGCCATCCAATTTTATTGTCATTATAATTGGTAACTCATCCAAGCCTCTCAAGCGCCTGCGATACAGTGCCCACCAATTCATTCCCTTCTTCCACAGAAAACCCAGTCCAGTTTGCCACCAGTAGAGGCTTCATGTTTACACTCGGGGGGCTGTGTTAAACCCCCGAGTGCTGGAGTATTCACTATCAGCCAGCCAGCCAATGGGTGATCCAGCCCCCAGATCCCATGTAATAGGCTTCTGGGACTAACTCCCTAAAGTCAGACACTCTGGGAAATAGATCCTGGGATGGACGTTTGCATTCAGGGTGTCTAATGGGAAGTATTTTTGGGAACAACACCTGGGAAGGAATTACGAATGTGGGATTAAGCGGGAGGAGAAGTTGAACTCTGACGGAGTCACAGTCGAGGCCTTTGGGCCCATCCCACAGGGAGCTCAGTCCCCGCAGAGTTGTCCAGAACTAAGCCCTTGGAGCGTCTCCACTGACCAGTAGGCTGCTGGCCCGAAGGGGAGACAACCCTGGGTAATGCAGGGCCCTTCTGTTAAGAGCAGTTCCTGTGGAGGGACAGTCCCTGGGTGAATGAGTACCTTGGTCCTAAAGGAGAGCTGGGCAGAGACCACCGTGCAGTGGTACGGCAGTGATTTTCAGAGTGGGGTCCCCAAGCCGGCAGCATCAGCATCACCTGGGAGCTTGTCAGCAGTGCAAGATCTTGGGCCCCACCCCAGACCTGCTGACCCTGGGCCTAAGACCCAGCCACCTGTGTTGGAACAAACCCAACCGGTTAGTTTGATGCCCTGGAAGTGCGAGTTGTGCAGTCTTGCCTGGAGCAAGATCTAGTGGATCATTTATGAAGAAAATCATCCTGGAAAGTGTAGGCCCGGTGATAACTCTTTATAAATGGTTTCCTTGATCTCTTCTAAAAAAAAAAAATGCGTTCACGTCAAGGACCAATGCGTGAGGGCACCTGGCTCATTTGTTTTACCTGCTTGGGCCCTGAGGTGTTTCCCAAACAAGGTTCCAGCCGCCGTCAGGAGGAACCTAAATCCCTCACGGCCCCCTGGAAAGGGTGTGGGCATTGGTATCAGGAGAACCTGGGTTTGGAGCCTGGCTCCCCAGCTCCTCTGACCGTGTGGCCCGAGGAGACCATGTTCCCTTTCTTCTCAGAACAAGAATGGGTTTGCTGGGAAAAGCAAAAGGAAATCACAACCCTAACTGTGAAAACTGTGGGCTCCACTTTCACTTCCAGTGTCCCGGGTTCTAGTTCTGCTCTGGCCACACGGTGTGATTGTGGGCATACCCCTTCCGATCCTGGGGCTGTCCCCCCATCTGTAGCGTCGAAGGGCATGGATCTCGACAGATCCTGAGGTTCCTTGCGTTCCACTGTCTGAGTGTGCCCGTGTGTGGGAGTCTTGTCGGTCACCCTCGTCCCCCAAGCTTTCAGGGCCCCAGGAAGGGAAGGGTCCTCCAGGGTATTTCAGATCTCTCTTTGAATACAGTCCTAGCTTCTGCTGTGGCCCAGGAGGCTCCTGTCTCATGACCTGGTGTCTGGAGACCTCTCAGATCTTACCCTTCCCCTCATCCTACACACTCCCGCCACTCGGTCCCTTCGTCGTCTTGGAGCAAGCCAGCCTTCTCCCATCTTATGGCCTCTGCATTTATGATTCACTCTCCTGGAACAGTCCACCCCAGCTCCTCACATGGCTGGCTCCTCATCATCTTCTGGGTCTCAGCTCATCGTCACCTCCTCAGAGAAGCCTCCCTGAATCACTCCACTCTATTAGCGCCCACTCCCGGGACTCAGTTGCTGTCCTATCAGCCCATCTGTTTCCCTCAAGGCACTTCTCACCATCTGAAGGGCTCTTATTTTGTTTTGTTAGGAGTTTTTTTTACTTGGCTGTTGTCTGTGCGGATCCACTACCACATCCAGCTCTGTGAGGCTGGAACCTCTGATTTGTCCTTACTCCCGACAGTGTCTCCAGCTAGGGACCCTTGCACACAGTGAGTGCCCCAAAACTATTTTTGAACGGGTGAGAGAGTGGAGACACATTTCTGGGAACTGGGGCTGGAGCTCTCCCTCTCTGTCTCTGGCTCTCATCTCTGAGAAATGGGTTTCATCAGGCAGGCCCGTTTCTTCACACTGCCGCCTTACGGCACCCGTGGCTCCTGCCATCTTGCCTCAGGAACTTAGGGGCTGGGCCTGGCTCTGCTGGCGTGAGTGCCCCCTCCCAGCTCCTGGCTCCCGGCAGCCTCCTCGGGCCAGGAGAGAGAGAGAACAAAGAGAAAAAGGGGCTGGACTTGGCTTTGCCCTCCAACAAACCAGCAAACCAACACACAGTCTCTGGTTTTGAATTTCAGTGAGGATGTGTCAGCAAAGCCTGCGTTACGCCAGCCCGGAGTGGGTGGGGAGGGCGACGGAGGGGGTTATGTCACTGGTGAGGTGTGGTGGTGTAATGTGGGGTGACAACACACGGCCGGATGTGGTGTCAACAAACAGGGGCAGGGGCTGGGCTGCTGGCTGGGAGGTGGGGAAGTGTTGGGGTGACCCCTCAGGCCAGGGAAGAGAAACGGTCATTTTCTGAGTGGGTCGACCAGACGCCAGGTGCTTTCACATGAAGAGCTCCATGAGGCAGGGCCTGTATTACTGAGATCACCTTTCCCCATGAGGAAATCGAGTTTAAGCGTAGAAGTCACGTGCCCAAGATCGTTTGGCCCAGGAGGAGAGCGGGATGCAGAGGCAGCTCTGTTCTAGCTCTGTTTCCTCTTCCCCTGGACTCCAGGTAGACATGGTCACTCAACTACTTCCCAGCCACGCGAGGTCGGACAGGCTGCTCAACCTCCGTGTCTCAATTTTCTCAGTTGCAACAGGGGTGTCATTACCCTCCCTGACCCAGTGGGGTGAGGGTTGAATGAATGGCGCTCTCTGCCCCAGCCAATCTTCCTTCCTGGGAGCACAGAAGTCCCAGCACACTGGCCCAGGGAGCATCGGGAGGGGAGGAGACTGGGAGGGAGAGGATGTAGAGGAGGGAAATGAGGTATTCTTCGACTGGAAGCTGCCTTTGGGGCTCCGGTGCTGGCAGAAGTGGGCATTCTGTTTTTCTGAGGGGCTGCTCTGCCGATGAGTGTGTCCCCACTCTGTGGGTACACCCAGGTCAGTCTGCCTCCCACCTCCTCACTCTGTTGGCAATGAGAGCAGAGGGAGGTTGCAGGGGGAGCAGTGGCCGATGGTCCAGACAAAAGGAATAGGATGGGGCGTGGGCACCCACCATGGACTAGGCCCTGGGTGTGGCACTTGAGAGCCTCAGTCTCAATGACCTTGCCAAAGATGTGAAGAGCGAGACGGTGTGGTCCCTGCTCTCTTTGCTCTCCTTTTACCGACCAGCAAGATGACGATAGAAGGGGTGAGGTCAGCCAACAGTCAGTACAGCCAACACTGTACTCCAGTGATAGAGCCGCGTTTGAACTCATGTCCACTGGGCAGAAACTTGCATGGCTTCTGGCTCTGCTGTGATTGACCAGCTGTGTGGGCCCGTGCTTCTCCTCTTTGGGACTCAATTCCTCCATCTATAAAAGGACAGAGTTGGACCAGAGGACCCTTAAGAGTCTCCACGGCTCTGACACTCCCTGGACCACCATCTTGGCCCAGGGCCTGCTTTGTGAAGCTGTTCTGTTCACTTGCTTGTCTTCCTTTTACTGCAGAGCTTGGAGGTCCCTTAGGTAGGACCCAAATGGCAGCACCTGGCCAGTTATGCTGGGACAAAGACTTAGTGTCATTTGGGGTCTCTGGGTCTAAGAAGGATTCCTAGAATCCCCACTCCACAGAGGACATGGTATCTTTTTTTCCGTTCTCCCATTCAACCAAGAGATGAGTGTGTTTTTTCAGTTGTTTACTTTTTTGGGGGGTGGGGTACCCTCTCTCTCTCTCGATTGTGGTAAAATATACATAACATAAAATTTACTTTTTTTATTTTTTAGAGAGAGAGCATATGTGAGTGGTGAGGGGAGGGGTAGAGGGAGAGGGAGAGAGAAAATCTTAAGCAGGCTCCACGCCACCCAGCACGGGGCCAATGCAGGGGTCGATCTCACAACCCTGAGATCATGACCAGAGCTAAAATCAAGAGTTGGACGCTTAACCTACTGAGCCACCCAGGCACCCCTAAAATTGCCTATTTTAACCATTTTAAAGTGTACAGCTCAGTGGCATTAAGTACATTCACATTATTGTACAACTGTTACCACTGTCCATCTCCAGAACTTTCTCATCACCCCTGCATTATACAGTAACTCCATAATACAATACAATACAATACAATACACAATACAATCCAATACCACTGCATCCCCCTCTCCCCGCTCCTGGTTGCAGTGCTCTTTTACACCAAGATCCCATGATACTTAAGAGTCCCTAGGTTCAGGGGGGAAGGAAATGGACCCCAAATCTGACTGATTTCCGAAGGGTCAGGCACATTCGTAAGCACAGGGCAAGAGGTGCATGTTAGCTTCCCTGGTTTGAGTAGCACAACACAATCTTACAGCTTCAAGATGTCTCTGCTCAAAAGGCATACCGAGTGTCTCCAGTTGCACTATTAATCTTCATTTATTTCCTTTCCCGGGGGTTCTCTCTTTCAATGTCACTCCCTCTGTTCTTTGGCTCTTGGAAGCATAGCTGGAACTGTGAGAGCATTGGGCCGCTGTGGATCAGGAGACCCACTTTCTAGTTCTGGCACTGCTTCTGACTGTATGAACTTGAGTAACCAGCATGGCCTCTGTAAGCCTCAGAAAGCCAAGTGGGGCTAAGAACACCCTCATCTCTCAAGTGGCGTAAGAATATCAACTCTTTCTGGGAGAATCAAATGAGGGACTTCGTGTAAAGGTGTTAAGTGGAGTTCAAGTAAAAGGGAGAATAGATTCCAACTCTGTGGTTAGCGCACTTCTTTCTCCTCATCTCGGGAAGATGCTCTGAGGGGGATGGGGTGACCACCTCTGATCCTGATGGCTGTGGGAGGCCCCAAACCCACAGGTTCTGGAGATGTCTCATGGGGAAGTTTTCCAAAGGTCAGATCTGGTTGTCAGCCTCCCTTACTACCCACCTTCCTCATGGGCTTGGGAGTTTGCCAATTTTAGGCAATATTTTTTCTTATGCGTTTGAGGTGATCCCCCAGCCCAGGGATCTATCAAAATAGTGAGCTGTTTTTACCTACAACACTTCTGACTCCAACCATGTGGGCTTTTTTTTTCTCCTACAAACCAGTTCTCCAACTCCCCAGATGGCAATCTGGTGTCCTCAGTTCAATTCGGTTCTGACCCTAACTACCTGGACTTGGTGCCAGACTCTATAGGTTTCAGGGCTCAGTCTCATAAGATTGCCTTTCCTTCAGAGGCTGGTCACAAGCATTGGGCACTGGGCTACCCACACTGCCGTCTGACTTGGTTCCAAAGTCAGGGGGTTCCCCACACCTTCTCCTTTTCAGGTTTGATAATTTACTAGAATGGCTCACAAAACCCCGGGAAATATTTTACTTACTTTTGTTGGTTTATTATAAAGGATATAAATGAACAAGTAGATGAAGAGGTACATAGAGCAAGGTGTGGAAGGGTCCTGGGCCCAGGAGCTTCTGTCCTTGTGGAGTTGGGGTGTGCCACTCTCCGGGCACATAAATGTGTTCACAACTCAGATGCTCTCCGAACCCTGTTGTTTAGGGGCTTTTATGGATGTTGCCCGAGGTAGGCGCAATTGATGAAATCACTGACCATTGGTGATTAACTCAATCTCTAGCCCCTCTCCCTTCCCCCAGGGTTGGCGGGTGGGGTTGAAAGTTCTAAGCTTCTAATCAAGATTGGATCTTTCTAGTGCCTAATCCCCAACCTGAAGCTATTTAGGAGCCCACCAAGAGTCACCTCATTAGAACAAAAAGGCTCCCATCACCTGATCACACAAGAAACTCCAAATGTTTTGGGCGCTCTGTGCTGGGAACCAGGGACAGAGATGAAAAATCTTTGTATGACCCTACAGGCAGTGAGAAGGGCCCTACCCTGTCAAACATGAGGTTTAGCAAAATAGGGCTGGGATGTCATACTATATCATGTTTCTTATTTAAACCACCATTCATTGAGGGTGTAAGCTTCAGGGAGGCTGAGTTTTCACTTCCCTTCGCCATGTGTAAAACAGAGATGTATTAGTTAACTACTGCTGCATAACAAATTACCCTGAAACTTAGTGTTTTAAATCTCATCTTTTGTGTAGGCCAGGAATCTGGGTGCAGCTTAGGTGGGTCCTCTGGCAGATGCTAGGGAAGGAGGCCCCCTGAGGGGGGAGAGCATCAAGGGGCACTGGAGCTGGTGGGTTTGGATGGATAGAGGGAAGAAAATGTGCTTGGGAGAGAAAGAAAGGAAATGTTTGTTCATCAAGTGTTTTCTATATGCAAGATACACATACTCTTCTTTAATCTCTACTAAAGCACTATGATGTAGGCATGATTGCCTCCACTTTATAGAAGAGGAAGCTGAAGTTCCAAGAGGTTAAGTGCCTTTTAATGAACCACAGAGCTTAGGAAATGGCAGAGCTGGGTTTAAGACCAGGCCCATCCAACTCAAGAGTCAGAGCTCCTTTCACATGAAGAATCTTGAAATTTGAAGGTATCCATCAAGTGCAAATTTTAGTACCATGCACTGCAAGGAGAATATCTAATTATCCATCTTCTTATTTATTTGACAAACACTTAGAATTCTGACTACATGTAGGACACTCTATAGGGTTAGGAATAGTACAAGAACTAAAACAGACCTGTCATTGGCCTCATAGAGTTTATCATTTAGCCCGCTAGCCTTCCTCTAAGAAGTGTGACTATTCATTATTCATCGGATTCATCCATCCATCCATCCATCCATCCATTATCCATATATTCATTCAACTGACTCACATGTATGCCTTAATTTTTCATATGCTCACTCATGTACTCATTTAATCATTTTGCTACTCTTTCCCTTCAGATTCATTCAAGCACTTAGAAGTTTATTCTTTTATTCACTCATTCATTTATGCATTGATTCATTCTGCTACTCTCTTGTTCCCTTCATTGACCTCTTTAATGCTATGCTAATCCATTTATTCATTCACTCTCACATTCATTCATTTTTTCCAATCATTTGCTCATCAAACATTTATTAGGCATTTCTAAACTCATCTGCGAGTTCCATAGAAAGGCTGTTGCTGTCCTTGTCCTCTTTGATAAGCCAGTGAGGAAGAATCCTCTGTGGTATCCATCTTGTGGGAGCCTCCAGGGAACCACGGAGGGCAAGGGCACGAAAGGCAGCCTGCCCTCACTGTTCCCCAAGCTGGGGAGCCTCTCGGGTAAGGTAGCCATCTTCCCGCAGAGAGTTGCCTCTTGCCACCTCGTGAGAAGGGATCAGTGGGAGAAGCTGCCACTCTCAGCTGTCTTTCCTCCTTTCCCTTCAGGGAAGTCTCCCCTGAAGCTATTGGTCTTCCTGACTCTGGGCTGGGGGGGCAGGGTGGTGGTGCTGAGGAGTGACTGGCAGTGGGAAGGCAATGTCCAGGGAGATAGGAAGCCTGTTCTGTGAGGCTTATCTCAGGCCTGTGTGGCAACTAAAGACAGAAGCCACAATTGGAGGAGACGCTCCTGATCTTATCAGCAACTGTTGTTTTTGTATTTATCTGGGGAGAGGGGTGAGGCAGGGGGGTGGGAATGGGATTGAGTTGTAGCAAAAGGAATTTAGATTAGACACCTGGAAGAACTTCCCAGCATCACTGCTGTAAGGTCAAAGGGAGATCCGGCCGCTGCCTTTTATCTTGAATCCTTGGGTCAATACTCATTCTGCACAGGTGTTCAATAAACGCTTATTGAACACACAGACAGGCCTAGGGGTCTGGAGACTTGGGTCAGAAGCCCTTTTTGTTTGTTCCCATGGGGGCCCATTCTTCTCTATATTTCACTCCTTTCAGCCTCTGTATCTTTATCAGTCTTGTAGGGATGTGATGAGGATTCAGTGACACAATGGGTCAACGCCTGGCATCATGGTACATACTAGAGAAATATCCATGGCATCTGAATTCTGGAATCTCTGTGCCCCATGGTAGTCTAATAAAAATAGATCCAATAAATCACTCACATGATTTAATTTATGGGGGCACAGAATGTTCATTCATGTTGGTGAACAGCCAACGGGTTTTGGAGTGAGACAGATCTGAGCAATTTAGAGCTGGGCACGGGGTGGGGAGTCGATTAGGGAGCGGGGAGGGAGAATGGACTGGAAGAATAAAGGAAGAAGTCAGGAGGACACTTACCACACCTGTCGGCCTTGTGATAGGAGAGGTTTGGGAAGGGAAAAAAATAGCCATTGAAGAATTTTAAATAGAAGAAATGTATATGTTCAGATTTTGCTCTGGCGGCTGGGAGAGGACGCACTTGGAGGGGGGTCAGAAGTCGATGCAAGGTGTTCAGTCTAAAGCAAGGCACTGTGATCAAGGGGGAGATCAAGGTGAGCTGGGTCTTAGCTGCCTTATCTCTTTGTGAAGGGCAAGTGGAGAAGGGACTGGCAAGAGGAGTAGAAATTGTTCCAGGCGCTCTGCTACAATACTCTGACCAGAATGAACTGTGCACTCCTTTTGAAGAGGATTTGGTACTACGGATCCAAGGTCTTCTTGTCTCCACTCTCTTTGATCCAGTAATTTCTCTGGAAGACAGTGTAAAGAGATAATCTAAACTATGGAGAAAGGTTTTTGCCTGTCAGGGATTCTTAACTGATAGTTACTATGTGCTGGGGCCCCGAGGGTACACCAGGGAATGTTCAGGGGGAAACGCCCCTGGGAGAGATTCTGAAGGGCTACTGAGGTCTTTTGTCTAGTCTTTCAGTCAAATAATATTTACTAAGCACCCGTTATGTGTCTATATCCTTCAAGGCTCAGGGTTTACCACAAGGAACGAGACAGACAAGGTGTCTGCCTTCCTGGAGCTCAGTAGGATGACAAGCAAGGGATAGTGGGTCAGCAAAGTCTGAGGCTTCCCTGACCGCCCAAAATTTTATTTGGTTCTTCTCTCATATGTTTTCCCCATCCCCCACACTCATACAGGTGGGGAACTCAACTTTCTTTCCCAAATCCCACTAAAAGTCATCACACGAGGACTTTGTATGTGCAGCAGACTTTTTTTTTTTTTTTTTTTTTTTTAATTTTTTTATTCTTATGTTAATCCCCTTACATTACAACATTAGTTTTAGATGAAGTGTTCCATGATTCATTGTTTGTGCACAACACCCAGTGCTCCATGCAGAATGTGCCCTCCTAAATACCCACCACCAGGCTAACCCATCCTCCCACCCCCCTCCCCTCTAGAACCCTGTTTGTTTTTCAGAGTCCATCGTCTCTCATGGTTCGTCTACCCCTCCGATTTCCCCCGCTTCATTCTTCCCCTCCTGCTACCTTCTTCTTCTTCTTCTTCTTTTTTTTTTTCTTAACATATATTGCATTATTTGTTTCAGAGGTACAGATCTGAGATTCAACAGTCTTGCACAATTCACAGCGCTTACCAGAGCACATACACTCCCCAGTGTCTATCACCCAGTCACCCCATCCCTCCCACCCCACCCCCCACTCCAACAACACTCAGTTTGTTTCCTGCGATTAAGAATTCCTCATATCAGTGAGAACATATGATACATGTCTTTCTCTGTTTGACTTATTTCACTCAACATAATACCCTCCAGTTCCATCCACGTTGTTGCAAATGGCAATATCTCATTCCTTTTGATGGCTGCATAATATTCCATTGTATATATATACCACATCTTCTTTATCCATTCATCTCTCGATGGACATCTTGGCTCTTTCCACAGTTTGGCTATAGTGGACATTGTGCAGCAGACTTTACAGGAAGTTTCGGGAGATAGAGGGAGGTACATAATGAGAAGGCAAATATGTTAATTTTGCATGAATTAACCATCATGTCCCAGAAAATGGTTTGGCCACCACCTTTCCCTCACTTTCTGTATCTCTGGTTCCTGGACCATCTTCCTCAGTGGCAGAAGAGTTCCAGTTGTCCGTGGCACTCCTCCCCACTTGGCCATGCTTACACAATCACTTGTACAAAGTCTGGTATTCCTGCTACACTGTAAGCTCCATGTAGTACTTAGTTCAGGGCCTTGGCCATAATGGACATTTTGGAAAGAGTGATTCAGTGAACAAACAAATGGATGAATGAGACCTCCTTCAGATCACTGCAAGGAAATTGTGCTCCCACTTCTTTGAGAGGAAGGACAGCAAGCTAAATTTCATCAAACTGATACCACGTGGGATTCTGAAGTTACAAGATGAAATAGAAATATCTGGGTTTAACATTTGCCCTTTTGTCTTCCCTATGGGCTTGAGAGTTGGATGGTGTAGGTTTGAATCTTGGCCCTTGCACTGTGTATCCTCGGGCAAGGTGTTTATCTCTTCTGTGCCTCAATTCCCTTATCTGTATAATGGGCACATTAATCGAACCACATCTAGTGGGGTGGTTAAGTGAAGACTCTAGAACTGGACTTCAGACTTCAGATCCCAGTTTTACCACTCCCAAGCCGTGTAATCTTGTGTAAATAACTTATTCTCACCGTCATCTTCTTCAAAATAGAGATAATGACAATATTTACCTCCTTGGGCTACTGGCACGATTACATGAGTGGATATACATAAGGCGCTCCAACAGGGTCTGGCGCCTAGGAGACGGTATGTAAGGTTAGCTCGTGTTACTTACCTCCTCAGAGAGAAGATGGAAGATAACACGCAGAAAGTGCATGCTTAGCACAGTTCCTCGGATGTTCGTATTAGCTGCCACTATTCCCTGTTTTATCAATTTAAAGACACATTCTCTATCACCATTCTATCTCCTCCGAAAGTGGGATGTATTTATCAGTCACTTTTGTGATGGAGGCATTCGCGATGCACTTCAAATGTTGCAGGGTGATGTCAGCAGGCTGGAGGACCTCCTGGCAGACAGGAGTGGGGGGCTCCCTGAAGAAGGGCTGCATCCTTCCTGTGACCGTCCCTGTGCTCATGGCACAGAGGACAGCGATGTGGGAAAAACCATCGACGTGGACAACTCTGAACCAGAAAGTGATTCCCAGGACGTGGATTCAGACTGTGGCGGCTTTAGGATTACCTTGAGCAATGTACCTCGCTGAAGTTTTCCTTCTCATGCATGTGTGAGATGGATGGATATACAGTAAAACCCATTCTAAAGAAATCTAAAAAATCTTTTAATAAGTATAAAATACACCTTGTAAGTAATGAGGATCAACTGTATCATCATTTAGTAGGTAACATTTTTTTCTTTCTTGTAGGTGCCTAAAATACCGCACACCTTGTGATCACCCGCATTCTAGACAGATACACCGTGACACCGTGCATATCCCCCTGCCAGTCCCTGTGGTCTGCGCAGTGTGGATGTAGCCAGTGATGTTGGAGAAACCGATGCTGAGGTTCCTGCCTGGAATTGGCCGTATAGACTTCCTGTGGACTGGGGCATTGCCTGGGGCAGCCTAGGCCTCCCAAGTTCTCCCCTTAGCATCCTGCTGCCACACTGACCTGCTCTGAGTTTTCCTGGGTGGCTTGGTCTTGGCCTACCATCAGCTTTCAGGCAAGTCAGCTTGCTTCCCCTGAGCGGGTTGGAATTGCCTGGGCTGAGCCTTTCCCGTGACTGCACCAGAGACAGGTCTGGGTCGGGCAGGCAAGTAAGTCTGATAAGGAGGATGGGGCAATTTCTGGCCGGCACCACCTTGTAGGGAATCTGGGCTTTCCCTCCAGGGCTCAGGGCATGGGCAAGGGAAAGAAGGGTGGGGACTTGTACCCAGTGAAAGTGGCATGCCTCTCTGAACCTCATTGGGACAGGGCAGGACCTGTTTCCATGTGCCCAGGGCTTATGAGAAATCAGGCAGTGACCTTTCCTTCCCACCCCTCTAAAATGAAATTCTCTAGGCTTTCCCCTTTGGTTTCTAGAGAGTTCTGTGGGGAGAGGAAATTTTGTTTGTCAAGAAGGATAGGCGATGATCACTTCATTTGGTGACATTGGGGACAGGTGGTGGCATGTGGATGGCAGGGAGGGAAGGGCCCGGGATGGGGTAAGAGGATGAATGAGGTGGCTGATTGTAGCCAATGCTCCCATTACACATGGGGGAGAATGACAAGCACCCACGCTTTGCCGAAGATCATTCCCAGCGTGTGAGCACATATGAGTGTGTTTTTACTCCCAAGTCCAAGCTCTCTGGCTAATTAATGATAGTTTGAATACACCATGCTCTGTGAACTCACTTCCAGGAAAGGGATGGTTGATTTGGTTGGCCATTTCTAATCTGAGAACAATTTTAAAAAGAGAGAGAAAGAGAAAGAAGGACAAAAGAAAGAAAGAAAGAAAAAAGAAGAATCTCACAAGAATGATTCCTTTCTGTGTTACAGCTCTAGGATATTGCTACCTTGCTCTAATTTATGTATTTCTTGGTTGGTTTTTGATTGATTAATCCATTGAGCAAATACTTATTGAATGCCTAATCCGAGTCAGGTGCCGTGCTAAGAATAAGGGGCGTATAGTAATGAAACAGAGGGGCCCTGACTGTAAGGAACTTCCAAGGTAGTAAATAAGCAAATGCTTATGATATGAAACATTTGCTTGAGCAACCTGATCTTCACAACCTCCCTTTGAAGTAGGCATTGTTATCTCTCTTACAGATAATGAAACTGAGACTCCCAGAGGTGAAGAAACAAGGGTAGATAGAGGACTTTGGGCGCTCGGAGTGGTGAGAAATGATTTCCATTTGGGAGTAGTCTGGAAAAGCTCAGGGGGAGGGGGGTGCTTTGAGCGTGGTGGGGAAGGCTGAGCTGGTCCACAGCAGGTGGAGAACGGGAGCAGCCTGCTCCGGGCCTTGGGACACAGCCAGGGCGGTGGCAAGGGGAGGCTGAGCTACTCAGAGAGCAGCCAGGGAGGCTGTTGGCTGGATCTGAGCCCCTGGGACCTTCCAATGGGGGAAGTCCTGTTGCAGGAAAACAGGTCAACACCCCAGGCAGACAAGGAGTAGTCATTGCAAGGCTGAGTTGCCTGGGATTGCACAACTCTAGTGGGATGAGCAGCTGTGTTTGGAGGGAGAGCTCAGAGTTGGGAAGAGCAAAGGCAAAGCTCCTCTGCCTCCCCACTATCTCCCCTGAGCAAATCAGCTCAGCCACTTGGGCCCCGAGCCTAAGCAAACCAAGGGGAGCCTGGAGAAGGCCAACTGTAGGCAGAGGGTGTTCAACAGAGGCAGTGGCCTCTACTGCTCATTCATTCCTTCCGCAAATATTTACCGAGTCCCTACTATGTGCCAGATCCTGTGGTAAGAGAAAATGAAGCCACCATCTGTGTAATCAGGGCCTCAGTCTAGTGAAGGAATGAGGCAGGGAAACAAAGCATGATTGTACCAAGAGGTAACGAACACCTACTCTGTGTCAGGCATTGTTTTCAGGGCCTTATATGTGTTAACTCCTAGAGTCTCCACAACAGGTTGGTTCCATTCTTATTCTTGCCTTAGAGAGGGAAAGGCAGGGGCACCGAGAGACGAAGTGACTTGCTCCAGGCCACAGAGCTCTAGTAAGAGCCAGGATGTGGACCTAGGCAGATGGCTCCAGAGCCCAGGCCCTTAACCGCTATGTGACACCACCTCCCGTTCATACAACCAAATCAGTAGTTTATTCATTGCGGGATGACTAGAGGCCACGGGGGAGGCCCCAAGAGTGCCAAGGAGGGGTCCACGATCCGGCTGGTGGTGGGGGAGGGGGGCGGTCAGGGAGCACTTCCTGGAAGAAGTGAGACTACTGGAGGCATTAAGGGTGAGTGGTGAGCACTCAGGCCGAGGGGAGGGAGTGGGAATGTTCGAGGCAGTGGAAGGAGCCAGAAAGAGCTGCTGACCAGAGAGAGCACAGGAACTGGGAGGAGCCCACTGTGGCTGGGGTGGGGGGGCTAGTGGGATGAGAGGGGGGATAGGCAGGGGGCACGTTTGAGGGAAGCTGGAAGTGGCTGCCTCTGGCCCGGTGTTTCCCTGGGTTTCCAAGAACCCGGTGCAGTAAACGCAGTGACTTAGCCTTTCCGTACTTCAATTTCATCATCCATAAAATGGGGTTTTGAAATAATCTCAGCCAATCTCAGTGGAGCCTGCTGGGATGTTTGTGGAGGACCCAAATTCCTCAATCTTGTTTTCGGCAGATTTCCATACAAGGGACCTTCACTAAACAAGCTAGGCGCTTTGTGGGAGATTTTAGAGCACGGGGCTTTCAAGTGGGGTTTTCAAAGTTCTTTGAATATGCAGGACTACGCTAATAAAAACAACACGATTACTTCTATGATGTCATCATCCTCTCCAGGAACAGTGTCCAATTATTACCAGGGGAGCGAGCCTTAAAACTCAGAATTCAGATTTGGCATTCAGCCATGGAAATGGGCCAGCCCGAGCGGGCAATTCGGACGGGTGAAATTGCATCAGTAAAACACAGTCAGCCTCTCATCCCTCGTGGTCCTCTTCTCCAAACACCGCTGGTCCCTTCCTTCGAGGCCCATCGGTTTGGTTACTAAGTCATTCTTAATAACCGTCAAGGCCTAGTGCATTTCACAATATGGTTTGAGATGCTGTGGAATGCGAAGGAGCATTCTGGCCTGCTCCAGCACTTGGAGGAATCGAAGCGGAAGGTGGCGGCTTGAGACATCGGAGCATTCTGGTGTAGATCCCGTGCATTAACCCGGATTGGCGATATCCATGCTGTTGTAAGGGAACTTAAACTTTGCATCATTCTTAGGCAGATGAAGTTAGGGACCCTGTGTACATCTATGTTCTTGAATATTTTTGTCTGTTTCATGTGATGGTTTATTCCATTTATGTTCATATCCGTGTATGGACGTATGCAAAATCTCAAAAAAAAATTCTTTTTATGCTTCTGTCCTGAAAATGTAGATTTAAATTTAGTAAGTGTCCCATCCTTAGCAATAAACGTCCCTGTTATATTGTTTTCTGAAAGTGAAGGAAAAAAAAAAAGGACTATTTAAATTCCCAAGATTTTTTTTTTCTTCCAGGGTTTTTTGGCTACCCGTTTGAAAGGAGGGTTTCCTAACTATGAAAACTTCCCTGATTATTTTTGGCATGACCCTACACTGTCCTAAATAGTTTTTTTTTTTTTTTTTTTTTTTAAAGATTTTATTTATTTATTTGAGACAGAGAGAATGAGAGAGAGAGAGCACATGACAGGGAGGAGGGTCAGAGGGAGAAGCAGACTCCCCGCCGAGCAGGGAGCCCGATGCGGGACTCGATCCCGGGACTCCAGGATCATGACCTGAGCCGAAGGCAGTCGCTTAACCAACTGAGCCACCCAGGCGCCCTGTCCTAAATAGTTTTGAAATGTTTATCACTTTACTCAGATGATAAATAATGAAGAAAGAAAAAAAAGTGTCTATAGTGATAATTTCATGCAGTCCTTTGAAAGAATTCCTGAAACACTTCCTATGTGATACATTTCAAACAAAAGATAAACTCCAAGTTGGGAATTAATCCTAGCACCCTGCTCAGTTTATCAGACACTTGATCTTTTAAGAATCATCAAATACAATCTCCTAATTTCTATAATCTCTGCAAGGATGTTAAACCCAAATGAACACTACGTACCATGCTGGATAGCCCAACAACATTTTCCAGAAATAACACACCTTCCTGTCTGCTGCATCTTCACTGTGCATAGGATGCTTTGAAAAATAGCTTTTTCTCAGAAGCATGCCTTGATAGTATTGAGAGCTTTTTGGAATTCTTTTATTTCTTCACTCACAAATCATAACTTACCACTACTGAATCTCAAACCTTGGTGTCACTGTGTGTGGGTGGAATGCTTAGCTACCTTTTCATCCCTGTTGCTGCGAATCCGTTCAGTTTTCTGCTCCTGTTAGCAATGCTACGATAGGCCCGGCCAAGAATTTTATTCAGAGCAACTCCATCCTGCAAATCCATTTTTGCAACCATGGGCAAATTGGTTCCAGTTTTCCCCTCAACCTTGATGAGCCTAACAGCCTTTCTTTGTTGACACTGGGCCTTGAGTCTTGGAGCTCTTTGGCCCAAGTTGACATGTCTTCTTTCATTACACTGTCAGTGGGTTCATCCCGTATTATTGACTAAGCCAGGGAAACACTGATCTCAATCTTAAGGCCCTGAAACATTTCATTCTTCATCGTTCTTTTAAAGATTTCATTAAAGAATGATGTGCACGTTTATAGTGATTAGTAAATCCCTCAGTCCAGGTAATTTATGTGAGGACGAGGACTTTTGTCTGTCTGTGTGTTTTGCTTTTTATTGTTTGCCCAGCAAGACGGACAGTAGGTCCTAATTAATATTCCTGGAATGAACAAATGAAGTTCTTCTTTTCTTTCGTGCTTTGCTCTGATTTCAGACATACTCCTAAATATGATTTTGCTTTCCAGATAACATAGCTTCATATTTCAAACTTGGGGTCAGCAACGTTTTTCTGTAAAGTGCCGGAGAGTAAATATTTTAGGCTTCATGGGCCATAAACTCTCTGTCCCAAGTACTCACCTGTCATTGTAGCGCAAGGGCAAGCAGAGATAATACATAAATGAATGAGCATGGCTGTGTGACAATAAAACTTTATTTACAAAAATAAGTGAGGGGCTAGATGTGACCTATGGGTCATAATTTATTGATCCCTGTTTTAAACTATTAATTAAAAACAAAACAACACAAAACCCTTTCTCTGTCCTGCAACTTAGTTTGGCTGAGCTAGTAATACTTTTTCCCCAGTGGTTTCGCTACATATAAATCATTACTAACTATAATTGCCATATTATTTCTCTCATGTTTTCTGAAAGTTTTCAGTTTTTTCCCTAATAGAAATAGAAATTCCCTGTTCCCACTGCTAAGTTTTCCTGGCTGCACGATGAGTCTCAGGAATAGAATGTTATTGAACTCCCGCCTTCAAAAATCTATTTTCCAGATTCTTTACACTTTGTAATTCGCCCTGAACTCCCTGTACTTTGAAGACACACTTGGGTTGTTACAGGGCAGCTGTTTCTTAGGTTATGAATTTCAAATCACGTGCTGGCTCTCAACCTGAGATAGCACTGTTTCCTGCTCTTGTACGGGTCCCAGATGTCCCCGGATGCCGTGTCTGTGGGGATGAAATATGCTGTCATTCACCACCACCATGACGGGCCATAGCATTTGACTTGCTCCGGAAGCTCTTAGTAAGTTTTATAAAGAGTGATTATGCAGGCCTTCAAATAATTACAGGCATCAGGGAGGAAGCTGCAGCTTATCACACATAAAATAGCAGAAGTCTATAGAGAGTAAATTTTTTTTTTAAGATTTTATTTATTTGAGAGAGATTGAGCGTGCACACCCAGGAGCAGGGTGAGGGGCAGAGGGAGAGGGAGAAGCAGACTCCCTGCCAAGCAAGGAGCCCGATGCGGGGCTCGAACCCAGGACCCTGAGATCATGACCTGAGCCCAAGGCAGATGCTTAACGGACTGAGTCACCCAGACACCCCTAGAGAGTTCATTTTTTAATTTTTAAAATTTTTGCTAAGAGATGTAGAATACTGACAGGAACAGGGCGCCTGGGTGGCTCAGTTGGTTAAGCGACTGCCTTCGGCTCAGGTCATGATCCTGGAGTCCCGGGATCGAGTCCCGTATCGGGCTCCCTGCTCGGCAGGGAGTCTGCTTCTCCCTCTCCCGCTCCCCCCTCTTGTGCTCTTTCTCTCTCTCACTCTCTCTCTCAAATAAATAAATAAAATCTTAAAAAAAAAAAAAAGAATACTGACAGGAACTAAAAAAGCTCAGTGGGTGGCAGGCGGGACAGCACTGAGGCCTGGTGACATGTCACCAGGAGTTGACTGGTATCGATATGCTCGTAGTTTTGCTATGACAATGAAACGTGAGGTTAGTACTGTCAGGGATCAAAGAAAACTGTGACGTACATTTCACAATTTGGAACTGATTTCATATAACAACAAAACAGATAGAGCATAGAGCAACAACAAAATAGACCCATTTATTGAGTATTTACCATGTGCCAGGAACTGTACTAGACTCTTGGCCTGGATTATCTCACTTAGCCCCCACTGCAGCCCTACCAGATAGACACTCTGTTCCTAGTTAGCTGTGCTTTACAGACATTATGCATCCTGCTGAAGCTTATAGAGTTAGCGGATGTTGAGCTGGTATGTGGGTTTCTGATGGGCGCCATTTTCCTTTCCTCTGAAAAATGTGATTGGGAGAGACAGAAGGGTGAAGAACAGGGAACGTCCAACTCTAACTGGACTCTCCACCACATCCTGTAATCCAGCCCCTCGTTACGCCCAGAATCTTCCCCCTCTCTGCAAAGATGAAGAAACTGGAAGAGAAAGTTTTAACTTGGTTTTAGGGGTGAAGGATTGGTGAGGGCAAGAGTGGCATCAGAAGGCCCCCAGAGCAGCCTGAGGGGAGGGGAAGGTAAGGGAGAGGAAGACACTGGAAGTGTGGCAGGTTCGTCTAGGTCTGGACAGGCTGAAGGATTTAGAAGGTTGGCTTATTTAGGACTTATCAGTAGAGCACCCAGCCATGCTCTGGGAATGTGGTACATCTTCAGTGGGAAGACAGCACCCAGAAAATAAGTTCTTTGAGAGTGTCAGTCAGAGTTCTCCAGAGAAACAGAACCATTAGAATAGAAAAAAAATTTGTTATGAGGGGATTCGCTCACATGATGTGAAGGCTGAGAAGCCCCACAATCAGCCATCTGTGAACTGGGACGCTAGAAAGCTGGTGGTGTAGTTCTGAGAGGTCTGAGAGCCAGGAAAGCCAGTGGTGTATATCATAGTCTGAGTCTGAAGGCTTGAGAACCAGAAGCATCGATGTCCAAGGCAGGAGAAGACAAATGTCCCAGGGCAAGCAGAGAGAGCAAAAGTGTCCTTCCTCTGCCTTTTCGTTCTGAGTCCTCAACAGATTGGATGATGCCCACCTGTCCTGGTGAGGACCACCTTCCTTACTCAGGCTACCAATTCAAAGGCTACACAGAGAAATACCATCACAGACATACCAGCCATAATGTTTTACCAGCTCTTGGGCGTCCCTTGGCCCAGTCAACTTGACATATAAAATTAACCATCACAAAGAGTGGGATGCTGACCAGGTGCTTGGTGCTTTAGAGGGAATCTTGTGTGAACGAGAATTTTTTCTAAGAAAAATGCCAACTACCACTTCCTGAGTACTGTGGTAGGCACTCTGCAACCACACTGCATGCAACTATCGTCATCGACCCCACTTTGCAGAAGAGAAACCCAACGCTCAGAGAGCTAAAGTGATTCGCCCAAGGCCACACAGCTAAGAAGTGGCAGAATCAAGATTATCAGGACAATGCTGAAGAAATCCTAGTGATTCACAGGGATGTATCTTGTTCAATTCTTTCCTGACCAGTGACTGGCCAGAGTGTGGCTGGCCTTGGATTAGGCTGGAGTGTAGAGGGTGGGAGCTAATGACCTTTGTTTCCTCAGCACCATGTATAACAAGCCTTAGTTTCACTACTGGTAATTAATAGAGGTAACTGCTTGGGCCTGTGGATTGTGAAAAAGCGCTTTGACC
Source organism: Mirounga angustirostris (assembly GCF_029215605.1). NCBI lineage: Eukaryota > Metazoa > Chordata > Mammalia > Carnivora > Phocidae > Mirounga > Mirounga angustirostris. The sequence goes on along the minus strand of NW_026991712.1, from coordinate 15,300,599 downwards.
TCTTGCATTCCATTTAGTTCAGGCACGTCTGTGATCTGGGGGTCTATTTATTGCTTCCATTTTACAGATGAAGAAGCTGAGGCTAGAGTTCCTTCCAGGCCCACGTTCCTGTGAGTTGAGACATCCAAACCAGGCCCAAACAAGGAGAACAAATATATCAAATATGTTTAAGAGCAGTAATCGGAGGCAGACTGCCTGGGTTGGAATCTTGGTTCTATCCCTTCCCAGCTACGCAACTGGAGGAGAGGTAAGGTGGGGTGGGGGGCGGGGAGACAGGATTTGGGGAGGGGGAGAGAGCTTTCCAGGCAGAGAGAAAGACAGCCTGCCCAAAATAGTGAGGGGGCAGTAGGGGCCATTGGTTGGGAACAAGGGGCTTGTAATGATTTATTTGCACTTGATCTTGCCTCTTATTAACTAGGATGCTTAAAATGGGGTCAAAAAACACAAAAACACAAAAAAAGCTAACCCATCCCACAGGGTGGTGGTTATGAGCAGCAAATGAAGACAAGGGCTTCGTGCATTGCTTAGCCCACGACCACACTGGACACCAGCAGCCCCATGATTGAAATGGGTCAAGGCTGGAGAAACTGGCCTGTACATTTGAAGCTGTTGGAATCTGGGACCAGGAATGGCTCCGGGGCAGCTCTTAGGAGGGGTGATGAGGTTCAGTGGCCCTTCAGGAGGCACGCCAGGGCTGTGATTGCTGAGTCTGGGGCCCCACCGCCAGAATACTCGCCGCCACCAAACCTTCGCTTCTGGAGGCCAGGGGACACACTGCTCCTCAGAGACACTTTCCTCTGCCTCTCCTTTTCTATAGGCATCTTCATGGGTTTTATTCACTTTTGGCAGGATGGGCTACATGATTTGTGGGGCCCTGTGTGAACTAAAAACAGGAAGCCCCTTTGTTCAAAAATTAAGAATTTCAAGATGGGGACTGTAGAACATTGAACCGAGTTGGGGGAACTTTCTGAGCATGGGATCCTGTGCCCAGGTCACATGGCCCTGAAGCTGGCCCTGACTCTTGGCCATTTCTGTCTCTTCCTGGGCATCTGAGTAAACTCTGAAAACCTCAGTCAGCTGCCTGGGTACTCTGGATCACATACCAAACGTGTGGGCATTTAGAAACATCCATTCTTCAAAGAATCCTCCCTTAAGCCATTTATTAAATACATTGGAAGGCATTGGCAAGACCCATACCCAATACTTTCTTGAGAAATTGAGTGTCTGCTGGGAGACACACACACACACACACACACACACAGTACTTAATAAATTAATTATTCCATTCATTCAGTCAACACACAGTTATTATTGCCTATCCCGTGGCAGGCTCTGTGCTGGGCATCAGACATACAGAAATGAATTGAATACCATTCAGAGCACAGAATTTAAGGCCACACTGTTGGGGTTAAAATCCTGATTCTACAACTTTAGGGCTGTATGACCTCGGGTGAGTGTCTTAACTTTTCTGGGCCTCGGGCTCCTCACTTGTAAAATGGGGATCATCATAGTACTTTCCTCATAGAATTGCTGTGAGCATTAAATGAGTTACTACTCCTATTTAATGAGCTCATGGGAGATTTTTAGAACAGTGCCTAGCACATAGGGTGATCTATGTAAATTATTATTTCCTCAAGGAATTAAGGTCTAGCGGCAGAGAATGACACACACATACACAAAATGCACATGGTAATTAATTTATTTAGCCAATAGTTGCTCATATTTACCCTGTCCCAGGCTTCGTATGTGGCCCGAGGGGGCTATCAGGAAAAACAAGATGTGGTCTCTTTCCTCCCCACCTCCCCTAGGCCTGCAGTCCTATGGGTACAAGACAGCAGAGCAGGACCTTGTTATGACCAAACCACCATTTCAAAATGTGTTATTACTTCTCTATTTTATGCTTCATATAATGATGTGGGGCGAACAGATGTGCAGCATAGAGGTTGACCAGGTACTCGGAGAGAACAAAGCCAAGTGCCACCCGCCAGGCAGGGAGGAGGAGAGGGGTCAGTGGAGTGTGGAACAGTTTCCCCTCTGCATCAGGAACCTTGCTGTCATGCAGAGCAGACCCAGCCTTTGGCCTCTTGCAGCGTGAAGGGCAAGACGAAGCAAAGCAGAGCCCCATATTTGGCCAGGGAGAAGTTCACTCCACTACACACCCTCTGACTCAGCCTCCCAGCCCAGCGGCCCCGGGGGGCTGAGCTCACAGGGCCTCTGACTCAGGCGCCATAGGGTGTCTTCATCTGGGCCAGGGGAGGAGGCGGTCCTGTGCCCCTGAGCTCCAGCTCCTCACTGGGCTCCCCTCCCTTCGTCAGCCTCCACTCTCTCAGTGGCATGCATGCTGGAGACTTGACATGCCCCAGACCCCCTTGCCCCTCGGACTGACGCCCACATGCATCCAGAAGCAGATTCAGCCAGGGCTGACTTCTCCGTGGGGAATTGCACTGTAGCTTCTCCTCACAAAATGAGCTAGGAGGTGCTGCGAATGGGATGGGTGGGTGAAGTCACCTTGGTGAGGGGGGGAAGGCAGCACCATTTGGTGGGAAACAACAGAGATCAGGGCGTTCGTGCAGTGCTGTGTGACCTTGGGCTGCTCACTGCCCCTCTCTGGTCCTTGCTGCTGAAAGCACTGGTGAGTCTCCGAGGACACAGCGAGCTGTGGAGGCCAGCCCGTTCAGTTGGGAAGAACGCATGCTAAGGAGGTGCTGTCTTCTGGCCCCTTGCCTCTCGATGTGTGGTCCTTGGAAATCACCATGCACATCCCCTTGGACCTTGTGAGAAATGCAGACTCTTGGGCCCTACTTTGACCTACTGAATCAGAACCTGCATTTTAACAAGGTCTCCTGATGACTCACGGGCACGTTGAATTTTGAGATGTGTGCGAACTTGGCCGCACAGTGGAATCCTGGGAGTTTTAAAGAACTCTGCTGTCTGAGACCCACTCCCAGAAGTTCTGATTCTATTAGGCTGAGGTGTGTTGTGGGCACCTGCATAGCTCCCCAGGTGATTTGACGGTGCGGAAGCTAGCACATCGGTGATGCTGTGAAGCCGGGTCCCACACTCAAATAGATGTACGCCACGTCCAGTCAGGCCCAGAAGTGAGCCGGACTGGCTGAGATCAGTGCCTGTGAGACCATGTGTGTATGTGGGGGCCGCAGAGGGTGGAGGAGGGCTGTTGCCGGGACAACAGGGCCTCATGGCTATTGAGCTGCAGCTGATTGTTGCTGTCCTTAAATGCACACCCCGTGTGGGGCCAGATCTCCCCCAAACTCAGCTGTTCATGTGATACCTTCTGATTGTTCTTTCTTTTTTTCTTTTTTTGGCTCAATTTTACTTCCAAATACTGTGTGGTCCAAACAGAATGGGTGCGAGGTGGCCTGGGACTGGCTGGTTTGCAACCTCTGTTCAAGATAAGGTGTTCCTCTGTCCTGGTTTGCCTGGAACTGTCCTGCTTTGGCACTGAAAGTCCAGCATCCATGCAAGCATCTCAGTCCCAGACAAACCAGGACGGTGGGTCCCAGTGCAATGTAGCTTACTGGTTTAGGAGTATCAATTTCGGAGCTCTGTTTCCTGGGTTCGAATCCTGGCTCTGTCACTTGCTCTCTATGTGATCTTGGTCACATCACTTAAACTCTATATACCTTAGTTCCTTCATTAGTAAAACGCAGATAATCAGAGTACCTACCTTTGGCCTGTGAGGATAGAATGAATTCGTGTACATAAAGCCCTCAGAGTCATATCTAGCTTTCAGCAAACACTGTGCAACTGTTATCATTCAAAAACTGGGTGCTCAGGGTAAACCCGTCTCATTTCCCCAATGACACCGAAGTCATCTCAGAGCAGCTGTGGTGAAGTGATAAAAATGAGAGATCTGGATGCAGAAGACCTGGTCCTGAATCCCAACACTGCTGGCTCTTTGCTGTGTGGCCTTGGGCAGGTCACTTGACTTCTCTGGGCCTCACTACCTCAGTTGTAGGCTGGCATAATCACACCTATCTTCAGGAATGCCATGAGGAACAAATGAGGGGATGTGTGTGAATGTGAAACCCAGCTGGGACAGGTGTGTTCTTGCTAGTGGGTTGACTGCCTATTCATGCTTCAGGAATGTCCAAAGAGAAAGGTTCAGGGTGATTTTTAAGAAATGACTTCATCGTGAAGATATATAAAGGTTTCAAGAAATTTAATCAATCACTTTACTACATGTTGTATTATCTCAAAAGGAAGTCAGACAATATATTATGCCAGGGTGAGCTTTGGCGGTTCTTAGGACCAGAAAGTTAGAGACTTTAATGCATTATAATATTATATAATATGTAAAAATATTATATATAAGAATATAATATGAAAATATTATGTATAAGAATATTATATATCATTACATAATATATACACTATTACCATATTCTTGTATCTGTGGTCCTTCTCCAAAGGCAGCCCTCAATTTGATATAGTTTCATTTAAAACGAAAGGTCTTTTGCAAAATTCGGTGGTGATTTTGCTGCAGGATTTTTACTTTTTTTTTCCATTTGAAAAATCACATATGGTTGCTCACTTTGTTTAGAAGCCGTGTGACTAAAATAATTTGTATCGGTTACCTGTTGTTGTGAGACAAGACCACAAACCACCCCAGAACTTAGTGGCCTGAAATAATAGCTGTCTATTTAGGTCATGATTCTGCCAGGTGCTTCTCTGGTCTAGGTTGAGCTTGGATGATCTTGGCTGGCTGAGGCAGCTCACGTGTCTGCGGTCGGCAGGGGCTGTCTGGTCTCAGATGGCTTCACTCCCATGTCTGGTGGTTGGGTGATTGTTGGCCAGTAGTGGGAGTGGACTTCCTGTCGCTCATCACTCCACAGGCTAGCTTGGGCTCTTCACATGGTAGCAGGGCTCTGACCCCCGATGTGCAAGTGTTTTTCAAGCCCTTCATTTGGTCACATTGGCTACTTTTCCAAAGCCAGCCATAAGGCCCAATCCAGAGGCAGTGCAGGGAGAATGTTTCACTGCTATTGCTTTTTCTTATTGCTTGAGATTCTCTCTCTCCCTCTGCCCCTCCCTCCCCTCTAAAATGAATAAGTAAATCTTAAAAAAAAAACCTACCCACCCATCTTTCCATACTGTCCAGTGTGCTGGATGTGTGTTTTTTTTTTATAAGATTTTATTCATTTATTTGAGAGAGAGTGCGAGCGAGAGAGCAGCAGTGGGAGAGGGAGAAGCAGACTCCCCACTGAGCAGGGAGCCTGATATGAGGCTCGATCCCAGGACCCTGAGATCATGACCCGAGCTGAAGGCAGCCGTCCAACCAACTGAGCCACCCAGGCGCCCCTGTGTTTTGTTCTTTATGCCTGAAAAGCTCTTCTCCTTCCTTCTTCCTTGTAATTCTATTCTATTCATCTCTCAAAACTCTCCGCAGATGACACCTCCTCCAGAAAGCCTTCCTCCACATACCGTCTATGTCAGGTATCATATTCCACGGTCCCGTAGTTTTCAGGCTTTTTCTCACTCGTGACACTGATTTTTTCATGTTATAAATTTATTTGACTGGCTCCCCCTCTTTTTTTTTTTTTTAAAGATTTTATTTATTTATTTGACGGAGAGAGACACAGCGAGAGAGGGAACACAAGCAGGGGGAGTGGGAGAGGGAGAAGCAGGCTTCCCACCGAGCAGGGAGCCCGATGCAGGGCTCGATCCCAGGACCCCGGGATCATGACCTGAGCCGAAGGCAAACACCCAACGACTGAGCCACCCAGGCGCCCATGGCTCCCCCCACTTGACGATGAGCTACAAGAAGGTGGGATCTCTATCTTAATTTTCTTTTGTGGATATACATAATCCCAGGACCTAACACTTGCTTCGGGCATAATAAACCCTTATTCAATGTTAATTGAGTGAATTTATAAATGGACTTTTTATACCTGGCACATGTTCTATTAAAATTCATTAATAGAGCTAATTTACAGGTATATAGACCTGCACATTAATTTTCATTATGGAAATAATGCACTTGGTAAAAATTTAAAAGCAAAGGATACACCAAGGAAAAAAATAATTTTTTCCCACTTTAGACCCTCAGTTCTACTTCCCAGAGGTAATCACCTAAAACAGTTTCTACATATCACTACTCCAACTTTCCATGTATATAATCTCTATCTGCATAAATAGTCTCAAAAACACCACAAATGGTAGCATACTATAACATTATTCAGCATCTTGATTTTTCACACTTATTGTGGGTGTCTTTCCATATCAGTGAAACTGGTCTACTCTTTTAAAGTAGCCCCATAATATTCAATTGTAGAAAGTGTACCATATTGAGTTTAATGGACGCTTATAAGCAGGCCTTTCGTTTGTTTTTAACTTAAGTTTGTTGATTTTTACTATTACAACATGTGCTACAGGGAACGTTCTTGTGTGTCTATTTGCTTTCATGTTTGAGTTTATCTGTAGGGCGAATTCCTAGAAATGGAATAGTTAAAAAAGTTTTTAAAATAACCTCATACAAAGGTGATAGAAACAATGACTGTAAAAAAAGAATCTCACAGAGGCCTGATACTGAGGTCCATTCCTGAATTTTCCATTTCGCCTTTGCAGAGGACACAGGTAGGGCCTTTCAGCTGCCCAGTGTTTGAACCCCTTCTAAATTTGGGGTGTAGGTGGCACCTGGTGGGAGCAAGGCCCTGCTGCAAAAAACCTAAAGGGGCCGATACTTCCCTCTTGCCTCTTGGTAATGCTGCTCTTGGATACTGGGGTTTAGGATCTGCAGGTTATGGAATAAAGACAGTGAGTGAGAGAGAACACAAGTGGGGTGAGGGGCAGAGGGAGAAGCAGACTCTCCACTGAGCAGGGAGTCCAATGCGGGGCTCGATCCTGGGTCTCCGGGATCATGACCTGAGCTGAAGGCAGACACTTAACCGACTGAGCCACCCAGGCGCCCCTCTTTATTTTTATATTTTTTAAGATTTTATTTATTTTTTGACACAGAGAGAGAGACAGTGGGAGAGGGAACACAAGCAGGGGGAGTGGGAGAGGGAGAAGCAGGCTCCGTGCCGAGCAGGGAGCCCGATGCGGGGTTCGATCCCAGGACCCGGCGATCATGACCTGAGCTGAAAGCAGACGCTTAACCCACTGAGCCACCCAGGCGTCCCCCAGACTTATTTTAAATATCACCTCCTCCACAAAGCCTCCTGTACTTTCACGCTGAAGCATTCATTCCTAACTTTATGCATTCAACCTACAGGTGTTGTTTATTTTCAACACCTGCTACATTCCAAGTACGATCTGAGGCACCTGGAGCCACTTTGGATTTTTGCTTTCGTTCTGTGTGAAGGTGCCAGTGCTCAGCACTGTGACGAAGAGCTTGGGTGCCCCAGCCAGACTACCCACGTTCAAATGTTAGCACGACTGTCGGCTCCAGGACAAAGAGTCCCCGGCTACAAGCAGAGCTGCTGGGTAAGAAAGAAGGCTGGGGCCTGGATCCCCACCTCCTCGCCCTTCCCTCTCTGGGCAGTGGCCCTTGAGGGGTTGTCACAGAACCTGGGGTTCCGGAAAGACCAGTTTGCAAGCAACTCCTTCACCCCCCTTTGCTGGTACACACATGAGGAATGTCTGGCCTTTTGAAGTCTGGTGACCTCCCCAAGGTCCTCCAGCGAAGGTCCAGCTGGACCATAAAACCTGGGTCTCCTCACGTCCAGTGGAATCCTTATTCTGGTGCATCAACAGCTTTCCTGGAGCTAAGCAAGGAGGGGAAAGGGACCCAAATGATCCTTTCGTGAACGGAGCAGAGTTGATGTAATCATTCATTTGTGCCTTCACTTGTCACTTGTATGAAACGGTTCCTATACTCCAGGTGTTGTGCTGGGTCCTGGGGATGCAGCCATGACAGCACCCAGGATCTCTGCTTACAGAAAGTCAATGATTCTTGACACATGCAAATATGTTTACATAGACAGGGATGAGTCTTTTGAAGGACAGGGACGGGGCGAGGGGTGAGGACATCTGCCATGGCCTCCTGCCTTCTGCTTCCTGCCTGTGGGAGGTGCTCTGTCCTTAGGGGCTCTGGGGATCAGGCTGGGGGTGGCATGGGGGCTGGGGACCACTCACAACTCCCAGGAACACGAGCACCAGGCCTGAAGGAGTGCAGAGGAGAGGCCACCGGCTCACGCCATTCCCCGTTCAGGGTCTGGGTGGCAGAATAAGGTGGGGTATAAGAAACAAACTCAGAGGATAAATCCGTCATACACATTCAGGAACATGTTGCCAGAAAGCTCTTTTTAAGCTCCAATTTAGGAATGTCATGAGCTCTACAGTGACTGTGTGAATTTAGGCATGCCCAGAATTAATTACTCTGTACGTGGGACAGTCCTGAGAATTTGGGCCAGGCCTGGATATGAGCAAGGCAGTTGGGAGTGTTAACACAGGCAAAAGGGAGGGGGCGTGGGCAGAAGGTGGGGGATGGAGAAGGAAGCTGGTACCAGAGAGAGGCCCTATGGTCTTTTAGAAGGGTCTACGATGCAGCAGGTGCCGGAAGAGGCTCCGTCCATAAAAAAAGATTGGCAGAGTTGCTATTCTCCAGGAACTCCGTCCTAGAGGGATACACAGTGAGGACTTTTTGCTCAGAGTGGTAGACCCCCGCCCAGATATTTGACCTTTGACTGCCTTTTGGATCATGGCAACTGCCAAGTTCAGAGGCTTCAAGTTTTCTTCTGATCTACCAGCCTTACCTTAAAGCTAAAAATGGAGTTCCTTGTAGTCATTCACAGATTTTATTTTATTTTATCTTATTTTATTTTTTATATATTTTTTTAAAGATTTTATTTATTTGCGAGAGAGAGAATGAGAGGCAGAGAGCATGAGAGGGAGGAGGGTCAGAGGGAGAAGCAGACTCCCCGCCGAGCAGGGAGCCTGATGCGGGACTCGATCCCGGGACTCCAGGATCATGACCTGAGCCGAAGGCAGTCGCTTAACCAACTGAGCCACCCAGGCGCCCCACAGATTTTATTTTTTATGGATAACTATTGAGCAACTACTTGGCACCCAGCTAGGCAATGGGGATACAGAGATGGGGTCCCTGTCCTTGAGAATGTTCCTACTCAGTGGGGGGACAAAAGGCACCGCAACATTTTCTGTTTGGGGCAATGAAGCATTTGGAGTGAAGAAGCAAGTGAGTCGTCCGAGTCCTAAATGGTACCATGGGTCTGGGAGCACTTCCAAATAATCTCTTTTTAAGTTGTTAATTCATCCCATGAGAGGGGTAACTAAACTCTTAGTTTCTTTGCTTTGGCTGGAATTAAATCATTAATGCAGGGTGTCCAAGTCTTAGATTGGTGTTGATTACATCCTAGGTATCTTTGAAATATGATTAGCAGACCAAAAAGATGGTAGTCATGGTGCCCAAAGTGAGCATGTCTGATTGTAGATAACACACACACACACACACACACACAACCTTGATGAAGAAGAAGTGGGGAAATGTATTTGTTATTACTCAATAAGTGCAGTTTGTTTGTTAGACGAAATCTTTCAAAACATGAAGTCCAAAGGGAAAAATTATGAAAGGGTCTCTTGAGAGTAGAAAGTGTGGGAACCGCGGTAGTCGTCTGATGAAAAATGACTCTTCATATCTCCAGGAAGTGATCGGCCTCTGTTTGCCTCCTTCCCGTGACAGGGATCTCACTACTCCCTGAAGCAGGGCGGATGTCTCACCTGGGCTCAGGCCCTCAGTGTCACCCCTCCCCCTCCATACACACACACCGTTGAGAGTCCCCAGTTTCCTTCCTAGCTCTGTTGTTAAATGGCTGTGTGCTTTTGGCAACTTAGTCCCACCCTTTGATTCTAAAAATCGTCATCTTTGTGATGAAGGGCTTAGACCATGTTGGGGTGTGGTGGAGAATGCTAAAGTGCGCCAACATCCAGTTCCCCTCTCTTCTCTGGCACTTGAACAAGCCACACTTCCCAGCCTCTTTCGCATCTAAGAGGTGCCATAGGACTTACTTTGCCTCCTGGAGCGTAAGAGGGAGTGATCATGACATTTACAGGCCAGGCTGTTTACACTAGAAAACATCCTGCAGCATGATCTTCCAGGCTTTCCTCATCTCTCGGGGCTGGAAGATTCCAGGTTGACTTGGAAGACACACTATGGTGGCAACACAATGCGGAAGCAAACTGGGTCCTCAAATCCCCCTTGTACGGCAGAGTCTCCTGACCAGGAACACCATCATTGCAATTTGTGAAATGAGAAATACAACTTTTGTGGTGGTAAGATGGTGATTTGGGGGTCGTTCATAACAGCTGTCAGCATGAATTATCCCAAGGGGCCCAAAATGACTCATTCCTTCACTTCCTGATCTCTGAGCTCAGAACCAAAGACAGATGGAGATAAAAACATTGATTTTTCTAAGGATAAAAGTTGACTTGAAAGATGTGGCTCAGGTATGTGATCACAATGAATGAGCTTCATACGCTGCTTCCCAGAGTTCAACAGACTTGATCACCCCATCAGTGGATACTCTGGGTGTTTCCGAGTTCCCCCACATGGACATGATCCTACTGGCAGATCTTAAGGCAGATCCTAAAGAAAGAGAACCCAAAAGCGCTTATCTGTTTCTTCCCTCAAACTCATTGATCAGATTAGTGGCTCCATCTCTCATGAGGAGCGAGCCTAGTGCGGAAACGAGGCAGAAAGTGTTACTCTGGATAAGGTCCCTCCACATGCAAACATGAGGCCAGGACACCAAGGTGGTTTGCGAGAATATGTGAGTGTAAGCTCTCTGAGGATAGGAGTCACATCTTCTCCCCGCTGTGCCTCCCCACACAGCATCTGGCATGGTCTTGGCACAGACATGGTGCTGAGATCATGCTTGCCGATGGACCAGTGACCCCTCATGAGCCTCTGTGACATTTTCCCCACTGGGTCACTCCAGAAGGAGCAGAAATTGCTGTGGTTTGACCCCTCACACTGCCAGTCCTTGCCTAACCCAACAATTTGGGAGTGTGAAAGCCAAGCTGATGACCCAATCCTTCCTTGGGGAGATACCAGTGCTTTCTTTCTGCCCAAGTCCCATGCTGGACAAAACACTTGACCCTGGTCAGCCTGTTGCCCTGGGGGTCACTGAGTGTGTTTGAATTCCCATTGTTGGTTGTACGTTCCTGAAGTCACAGACTCAATCACAGGTATGGTATCAGTTGAGAAGTACCTTCAGCAGGTAGTGACTGAAAAAAGTTACTGGGGTAAGAAGATAGGCCTGGAATGACAGGTGCGTAACATCATCGATGTCCTAGTTTCCTTGTATCTGTCTGTTTTACCATCCTCAGCTTGGGTCTTCCATCCTCAAGGCTGACTTATGGTTGTAAAATGGCCAAGGCAGTCCCAGCCCTTATGTCCACAGTACAGATAGCAAGAAAGAGAAGGGAGAAAGAAATATAAGGTCTTCCAGTTGAGTCCACTCATCCTTTTTCGGGGTTTCCTGGAAGCAAGAGACAACAAAAAATGCCTATATTACATGGGCCACAATATAACCAAATGGTCACCTCTTTCTACAAACAAACCTGGGAAATAGACGTTTTCAGCTGGCCGAATTGCTTTCCTTACAAAATCAGGATTGTGTTTTTAAGGGAGAAAGGAAGGGTAGATAATGGGAGGCAACCCAGTCTCTGCCTCACATATCTCTATCCCCTGCAACGCTAATCATGCAGTAGGCATATGTACGTTTCATTCATTCACTCATTCACTCATTCATATTCAGGGCAAGGCATCTGTCTATATATTGGGGGGGGGAGAAATAATACAATATAAACAAAAGTATAATATAATGTTTGTAATTTCCCTCCAAATGAGGGAACCTATTGAAGATTTTGAGCAGGGGGTTGATGTGTTCAAATTCAACTGCTTCCTTAATCTCTCTCAATTCTTCTTCTGGCCACCAAATTAGACATATGTTAGACCCCTCATTCTATCTACCCTACTTGTTTGTTTTTTTCTCTTGGTAATGCAGTGTAGATAATTTCTTTAGATTTGTTTTCATTAATTTTCTCTTCAGATGTGTTAATATTTTGTTTAAGCAGTCTGCAGGGTTTCTATTTTAATTATTATACCTTCTCATTTCTAGAAGTTCTATTTGGTTCTTTTTCAAATATGCCTACTTGGTTTCTTATTCCTTTATTGTGTGTTCAGTTCTTTCTGTTATTTCATTACTTACATCAGGGATGATTGATTTACAGGTTGTATCTGTTAATTCCAACATCTGCAGTGTTTATGAGGTTGATGCCACACTTTGTTGATCCTGCTTCTTCTCACTTAGGAGATTTGTTTATTTGCACGTTTATGATTCTCCATTGTGAGCTTATGCTCCCTGGAACAATATTGTGGTAATTCTTTGAGGTTTAACTTTGAAGTGTACACCTCCAGGGAATATTTGTGGTATTTTTGCTAGATCCTGGGTCTATTTGGGTTGTTTTGGGCCACATAGGAGATATAAATAATGACCCCAAACACTGTGAATTTAGGCTTGTGGTTAGGAATTGTCTAGGGAATAGTTTTTTCTTTTTCTTTGTGTCGGCTTCATTCAGAGCCAAAGCCTAGACCAGCAAGTTTCGTTCTGTGGAGTGAGTCTTTGTTCTTCATTCACCCAACCGAGGTTGCCATTTTTGAGGGTACTTTTTTATGGGAATCTCACCTTGCTAGGGCACCAGGCCTTGTCTCCTGTTCCCCACCATACCTCCCCCAACACCCCACTGTGCACAAGATCCATTAAGACCTCTTTTCTGCCTGGGGATCATACATACCTCAGGCACACGTCACCTCCACTGTTTGCTCACCCCTATGGATTCAAGCCTTTTTGTTTCTGGCCTTTAAGAGATCCCTTTTCTGTTCTGCTAGCTCAGCCATTCATTAAGGAATATATATATATACATTATATATATATATACACATTATATATATATAATGTATATATATATTTAACCCATCCCCCAATCCTCCTCCCCTCTGGTAACCATCAGTTTGTTCTCTAAATTGAGAGCCTGTTTCTTGATTTCTCTCTCTCTCTTTTTCCCTTTGCTCATTTGTTTTGTTTCTTAAATTCCATATATGAGTGAAATCATATGGTACTTGTCTTTCTCTGACTGACTTACTTCACTTAGCATTATACTCTCTGGCTCCATCCCTGTCATTGAAAAAGGCAAGATTTCATTCCTTTTTATGGCTGAGTAATAGCTATATAAATATATATACACACACCACATTTTCCTTATCCTTTCATCAGTTGATGGACACTTGGGCTGCTTCCATAATTTGGTTATTGTAAATAATGCTGCTATATACATAGGGGTACATGTATCCCTTTGAATTAGTGTTTTTGTATTCCTTGGCTAAATACCCAGTAGTGCAATTGCCGGATTCTAGGGGGTTCTATTTTTAACTTTTTGAAAAACCTCCATACTGATTTCCAGAGCGGCTGCACCAGTTGCATTCCCACCAACAGTGCAAGACGGTTCCCTTTTCTCCATATCCTGGCCAACACTTGTTGTTTCTTGTGTTGTTGATTTTAGCCATTCTGACAGGTGTGAGGTGAGAGCTCATTGTAGTTTTGTTTTGCATTTCCCTGATGGTGAGTGATGATGAACATCTTTTCATGTGTCTGTTGGCCATCTGCATGTCTTCTTTGGAGAAATGTCTGTTCCTGTCTTCTGCCCATTTTTAAATTGGATTATTTGTTTTTTGGGTGTTGAGTTGTGTAAGTTCTTTATATATTTTGGATACTGATCCTTTATCAGATATGTCATTTGCAAATATCTTCTCCCATTCAGTAGGTTGCCTTTTAGTTTTGTTGATTGTTTCCTTTGCTGTGCAGAAGCTTTTTATATTGATGTAGTCCCAATGGTTTCTTTTTGCTTTTGTTTCCCTTGCCTCAGGAAACATATCTAGAAAAGAGTTGCTTCAGCCATTCAAAGAAGTTACTGCCTGTGTTCTCTCCTAAGATTTTTACGGTTTCAGGTCTCACCTTTAGGTCTTTAAACTATTTTGAACTTATTTTTGTGTATGGTGTAAGAAGGTGGTCCAGTTTCTTTCTTTTGCATGTTTCTGTCCAGTTTTCCCAACACCATTTGTTGAAGTGGCTGTCTTTTCCCCATTGAATATTTTCCATGCTTTTTGGAAGATTAACTGACCATATAGTTGTGGGTTTACTTCTGGAATATGTTTTAAAGAGACCTCATCCATTACTTTTATTGTGTTAACCTGGGCAGGTTTCTGCCGTATTCTAGGAAACTCACATGAACACATTTACATTTTAGAAGGACATTCTGGATGTTGGGGGTTGGGTAGAAAGGATTGTTAAGAAGGAAAGTCTCACACTGGGTGATCATCTAAGACACTATTGTCATCGTCCGGGCACAAGATATGGTGACTTGGCCTGGGGAGGTGGTGGTGCAGTGAGGGGAGCTTGGGTTGAGGTCTAGTTTGAATTGGCTGATGACAAGATTTGCTGGTCTTGGATATGGGGTGTGAGATAAAGAGAGCAGTTGGAGGTAACTCCAAAGTTTTTAGTCTGAGTATCTGAGTTCAGGGTACATCTCAGCAAGTGAGGGAATGAACAAAGAATGACCAAGTGGCCATGGATGTAGGTGGATGGAGTCCCTTTTCTAGGGTCTGGTCATTCCTGGATAAGTTGAACAATGAGGTTCTAGACCTCCAGCGAGGACGATCAAATCTTGAAGTATAGTGAAGCCTGCCCAGGCCTGAAAGTCATTCTCCATCGTGTCACCACACTCCTCCTCAGTTAAATCTGCTCTTCCCTTGTCATCCAGGCTTCAATAGAAACCAGAAAATGAAGTCCTGGGGAGGGTGGGGAGTGAGTGCCCCATCACTTAAGTATGTGCACACATGGGATCAGTCGTGCCAGGGTTTTGGATTATGGTGACATGTAAAATTAAACCAAGTGCCACCGATGGATGAATGGATAAACAAAATGTGGTCTATACAGACAGTGGAATATCATTCAGCCTTGAAAAGATGGGAAATTCTGACACATGCTACAGCATGAGTGAAACTTGAAGAAATTACGTCAAGTGAAATAAACCAATACAAAAGAACAAATACCGTCTGATGTCACTTCTAGCAGTATCTACAGTAGACAAATTCTTAGTGACAGAAGGTCGAATGGTAGTTACCAGGGGCTGGGGGAGGGGGAGTTATTGTTTAATAGGGACAGAGTTTCAGCTTGGGATGATGGAAAAGTTCTGGACATTCATGGTGGTGATGGTTGCAGAACGGTGTGAATGTACTTCATACCACTGGCCTGTGCACTTAAAAATGGTAAAAAAAAAAAAAAAATGCCAAGCAAACTAACATCATAAAGTTGTCACCTTTTAGTTTTGTCCACTGAAGGCATTAAAAATCAATCTTCAGTTTGTTATAGCCTTCCTGTCATCCAAAGAAAGAATATGTTTAAGCCTCAAGAAAGCAAGAAAGACATGTTCTCAAGGCACAGGGTAATTCTTCGAGTGGGACAGCATTGGTTTCATAAAAAAAGCCAAACAGTAAAAATGTGTTGCTCTATTTCATTTACATTCCTCCTGGACAGTGGAATCAGGGTCTGTGAGACCCTGGAGTGGTTGGCTGACCCTTTGTTGGGGAGGCTGAAGAGGACTCGAGGATCATACAATAGAGTTGGATTCTACCTCTTTGAACATATTTGCTCAGGGGGCTGTGTGTGTGGTGGGAAGGTGGGCTACAGTCAGGGTGACATGTGAGACAGTGTCATGTGTACTTGCTGCTCATGACAATGAACGTAGTGCTCCTGGCCATGCTCAGCACTGCACTGCTTTGGATGCTGGATGGTATGGTCACGTTGGCTCTTGCCTCCTGGGCGGGATAAGCACCTGGACAGGGGCCGCTCTGCGGGGAGAATCTGTTCAGTGAGAATCTCCGTGTGACACTGTGTTTGTAAAGAGCCTTCCCAGGACTTGGCGAGTAGCGGGTTCTTAATAAATGGCAGTTATTTTTATCCAGGCCGTCTAGAAAAAGCACTGGCTTTGGAGTCTTCAGATTTTGGACCGAATCCCTGTTTACTAGGGCTTTGACCTTCAGCAAGTTACTTAATTTTCTGAGTTTCAGTTTCTTATCTATCAAGTGGAGTCAATGAAACCTTTCTCACAGGGTGGTTTGGAACAGCCATTAAATACAACAGTAGTTAATAATGTGCGTAACGTGGGTAGTTGGGTGCCATGCACGTAGTAGGTGCTTGAAAAATATCCACCCTTCCTTCTTAATTTCCTTTCTTCCTGTCTTCCATTTTTTTGGCAACCCCCCCTTCTTTCTGTTCTGCCTTTCTGCCTTCTACAGTTGGATAGCATGTCTAAGCTTCCTGATCCCGATCCCTTAAGAGTCTCCCACACCCGGTGAGGGGGAACCATCCAGACTGGCCCGGAGAGATTCAGCTCTGTCGAGGTGTCTGCCTTTCCTGTTCAGAATGGCTTCTCTGAGTGCTGTCTCAGTCTGTTCAGGCTGTTATAACAAAATACCACAGACTGGGTAGTTTGTAAAGAACAGACATGTATTTCTTACAGTTCCGGAGGCTGGGAAACCCAAGGTCACAGTGCCAGCAGGTACGGTGAGGTGGTTATTGAGGGACCACTTCCTGGTTCACGGATGGTGCCTCTTGCTGTGTCCTCACATGGTGGAAGGGACCAGGGGTTGCTCTGGGCCTCTCTTATAAGGCACTGATTCCATTCACGAGGGCTCCACCCTCCCTCATGACCTAAGCGCCTCCCAGAGGCCTGCCTCCCATACGATCCACTTTGGCTGTTAGGATTTCAACATTTGGATTTTGAGGAGACACAACATTCAGACTATAGCAAGTACCTTCTGCCCTGTAGAGGTTCCTGCTGGGAAGTTAAGTATGAGCGTCAGGGAGGAGACATGCGGCTACCCACACGAAGAAAACGCAAACCTCTCTTCTCAAGGGGCTTGCAGCTTCCCCGGGTTCAAACACCAGTTCCCACTTAAAGCAACCCAAGACCCTTTCAACTGGCATTCTCGGGGACGATATATTTTCTCTTCATCCCTAATTCCAACTCTAATTTTCTATGAACTTCTAAATATGACCAGTGGGGCGCCCAACAGAGGACAGGAGCACGTCTTCTCTTCCTGGAGACTAGTACCAGCTGGGGAGTCTTGTAGGGCTCTTCCCTCCTCTGAGCTACTCCTGGGCCTCTCTAAATGACTTTTTGTTGGCTCATGAAAAGGCTGAACTCAGTTCACGGCTCCAGAGGAGATGGTGAGTTAGGGGCTGGTGGAAACCAGAAAATGATTCCTGCCAGGGAGATACTTTTGAGCTGGCGTTTGAAAGGCTGGCAGGCAGGCCGGGTGGGGAGGGTGGGAACAGAGCCCGGCTGGAATCCCCCTACATCCGGGTCCCTGGCCCTGGCCAGCTTTGGCATTCTGCCGGGTACCCAGCAGGCACCTCACAAACCCTAGTGAAGCAGAGCTCACCCTTCAAGGCCTGGCTCACAGTTCACCTCTTCTGAATCCTCCTGGGATTGTCCAGACAGAACAGTCACTCCTCCCTCTGGGCTCCCAGAACTCTGCTGTTGTGGCATTTGTCATACTGTATCGTAATTCTCCGTGGGCTCTGGGCAGAGAAGTCCTTGAGGGCAGAGGCCATGTCATTGCACCTCCTGCCAATCACAGGGACTTAGCACATGCCGAGTGACTGAGAAACACGGGTCAGCCTGTCTGGCACTGGTAGTGGTCAGGGGGCTCCTGAGGAATTGGGGGCTGGCTGCACACCAAGGGCCACTGAATCTTAGGCTCCAGGGCTAGGATCTGCTTGGCAATAACTCCAGTCCACATTTTCCACAGATGGTTCTCGTAATACACAGGCAGCGTGCCCAAGCCAGGCTCTGACTAGTTCCTCAAACAAGTTAAATCTTTCCTTTTGGGACAATTCCATCAGCGGGCAGATGAGCATGCTTCCCTGACAACTGTAGCTTTCACGGTCCTGACTGTGGGGCCATTTCCCCACTTGGTTCCTCATGGCCCCTAGCAGCAGCCTATTATACTTGGCTGGGCTTCTGGCTGGTGAGGAGATGAGCTCCGTCTTCCCAGATCTTGGGGTGGAAGAGAATTACATCCACACCCCCACCCACAGCCGCCTGTGCATGGCTGTGATGGAAACTGGCTCCTCATCCAACAGATCTCAGTGGAGATTGGAAAATGCTCGTTGGAGGAGGCTGTTGTGTCATTGTTGGTACGTGGAGGGAAGCCAGGCTGCAAATGAGACCATAGTCTTCCTATCGCCCTTGCTTTCCACTCCCATGGAAGGACGATGCCTGGGCACTCTCTGCCTTGGGTGGCCAAGTTTCATCAGATGAGGCTCACGGAGGCAGACCTGAGGGTGGCCAGACAATGGAAGGTGGGAATACCTGTGGACAAGTCACAGTCCTAGGCTGTCCCTATCTGCAGGATGGTGCATGTTAACCCTTCAAGGCCCACTCAACATAGCTGGGCAGTGAGCCTGATTTCTGGCACATGCGTTTGTAAATTAGCCTCCACCTGAGTCATGTCAACAGCCTCTACCCTGCACACATTCAACTGGAGCCTGAGATTTGAACCTTGGAGTCCTTTCTGCTGAATCCTTTGATAAGGGGACGTGCTAGGGTCTTCCTGTAATATGTAGGTTTGGAGGGAGTGCGAAGATGATTTAAATCTCTCAGTGAAAACGGAAGCACGTATTTATTTGGAAAGAGCACCGGATCAGGGGTCAGTTCCAACTAACATCTACCCAGTTCTGTGGAACTTGGGCCAGTCGTATCTCTGTCTTTTGCTTGGTTTCTAAAATTCCTTTAACGATGATTAATGTAGTGTTTAAAGAAGGGTCATGAATTATTTTATGTGCTTTACAAATATTAACTCATTTAATCTTTAGAGTAGTCTATGATGTAGGCATAATTATTAAACTCATTTTATAGATGAGGAAAGTGAAGGACAGAAATGTTAAGTAATTGGTTCAAGGTCACATAGCTTATAAGTGGTGGAGTAAGGCTGAGCTTTCCCGGATCTCAGAATCATTATCCATAAAATAGGTATAAAACTTGTTACCCTGCCCAGCCCAGCCCAGCATTTAGCTCCTTTGTGTTCCCACAGAGCTTCACTTGTACCTCTGTGATTATTGGAATGAAATACTCTTAAAATGTAAGCAGGATGAGGGCTTGGTTCATTAGCACAAATGGGTAGCACAGTCCCTAATGTGTGTAGTGGGCATTCAATAGACATTGGATGAATGAACGCATTGACCCCATTCCTCTCTGTTGTGTTGAAAGGGTCCCAGCTCTTCCCAAAACATGGTTTTCTGAAGGCGCGGATTGTGTCTTAATTTATCTCTGGGTCTTTAGACCCAAGGATGTTCCAGATAGATGCTCACTGAATGAAGGAAGCCACATTACTGCC
Organism: Mirounga angustirostris; assembly: GCF_029215605.1. Classification (NCBI taxonomy): domain Eukaryota; kingdom Metazoa; phylum Chordata; class Mammalia; order Carnivora; family Phocidae; genus Mirounga; species Mirounga angustirostris. The sequence continues at coordinate 15,281,161 of NW_026991712.1, read as the reverse complement.
CTTTGCCTTAGGTAGTTAGTCATCCCTAATCACGAAGGCATGAGGACACTTACATGCCATAAGCCAATGGACATTGACACCTGTGAGTTATGGAATAATCGTTTGCGGTGAAAAAAAAGATAAAGTGGAGGAAATGGGGTTCTTTCAATTGCTGTGTAACAAACTATACTCCAAACAAGGATTTATTATTTCTCCCCAAAGTTGGGCAGTTTTCTGTTCCATGTGAAATAGCCAGGGATAATCAAGTAGCTGCACTTGGCTGGGTGCTTTCCAGGGCTGGGACATCCAAGACGGTTTCTCATCTGGACCTCTCTTCTCCATGTGGTTTACCATCATCTGTGGTCTAGCAGCTGGCTTCTAAGAAAGTGGCGCTGGAGCTCCATACACTCTTAAGGCCACGCTCAGGTGTCGCAGGACATCACTGCTACCGCACTGGTTGGGCAAAGTAAATCACAAGGCCAGACCAGATTCTAGGGTAGGGAAAATAGACTCCACCTCTTGCTCTGAGGAGCAGAATGTATGAGCAGAGATGGGAGAAACCATTGGCAGCCATATTGGACACTCTACCACAGGGGTGGACCAGGACTGGTGACAGGAACCTCGAATTATCTGCGTGCAAATGAATAGCTGTTGAGAGTTAGGCTGTCTTTTGCCTTCCAGAGAGTTACTGGTTTCCTACTCAGGTGATCCCTTAGGATGTTCAAACTTCCCACCTGTCCTGGGAGGTCAGATGACCAGGCTCTTAGAAAATACCAAGTTTTTTCTTCCGCTTTTCCAGGTGATGAAACAGAGGTGTAGAGAGATGCGATGTGTGAGCATCATGCCATAGGTCAGGGCAGGAGGAGGGCTGCTATATGCCACGTGGTTAAGAGTGTGGATGTTGGGTTCAAATGTTGGTTTTTCCACCAAAATGACTGGATGATTCATATAATCTTGCCAGACCTCTACCCCTTTGTTTATTTAATGTGGATAATAATGCCTACTTTATATGTGGTGAAGAACATGAGTTCTTGAGCCAGACTACCGAAGTTCGAATCCAGGTTTTTCGATTTATCACCCGTATTATCTTCGGATAAATCCTTAATTGTCCTCTGCCTCAGTTTCCTCTTCTGTAAAATGGGGATAATACTACTACTTATTATATAGAGTTGCTGTGAGGATCCAATGAGTTTAAATACACAGAAGCCTCTAGAACAATGCCTGGCACATGATTCACAATCAATGGATATTATCTATGATTATTAGAGTGTTAGTATGAAAATGACAATGAGATAATGCTTACAAAAGCCTCATATAGGCCGTGCCCACAGTAAGTGATAAGCTCTGATTGGTGGGCCATGAGCCCTGTAACCCATTCCCTCTCTTACCATGGCTCACACTTGGGGAAGTTTGGAGCAAACAATCCCAATTTCTCTCTAATTGTTGTGCAAGCAGCCAATGTCTTAGTTCATCTGTTGCAGTTTGCTGCTCACCCTGTTGCTGTTTCCTAGTGGGCAGGGAGACTCTGCCTCCTTCCCAGGAGAAGACTAGTCATGTCTCCTTGCCTCCCTGCGGGAAGCCCACTCCAGGGGAGTCCTTCCGCTGGACGACCACACCTTTCTCCTCTGTCCCAGCCTCACCTCTGACCTGGTGGATAAGTCCCAGATAAATTTGGGATTCAACCTCTGCTTCGACCATTACTGCATTGTCATTATTGGATCTCAGTGTCCTTACCCGCATAGAGTAAATAATAAAAGTACCTGCCTCGTAGATTTATTGGAAGAATTAAATGAGTATATATATACGAAGGGCTTACCTTGTCTGCCACATAACAAGTGGTCAAGAGTCAGTAATGGATTATGGTTATCATTATTGCTATGTACATTCCAAGGCCCAGCTAAAATGCTCACTCCTCCAGGAAGCCTTCCTGAGCTTCTCCAGATGGAAGTTAGCATTTTCTCCCCCTGGGCTTTCTTCTCACCCTTTCTCTAGTTTTCTTGATATCATATTTCTCCTCTATTGTTGAATTAGAATAATTGAAAAATGAGTCTTCTCTTTCATGGTAAACTCAGAGATGAGGTTTTGTGTTGGAATCAGCCCATAGGCTCCACTGGTCTGGGCACAGAGCAGGTGCATAAGCAGCATTCAGGGCAGATATCCATTACATCAATTGCAACTATACTATATTTAAAATATATATATATATATATATATATATATATACACATATATAAACAGAGTACCTACTATGTGCTAGGCTGTGTTCTGGGGGCTATATGAACCCATTCTTTCCCTATCTTCCACCAAGGTAACAGCCCCTCTTTGGCCTCACACAACCCTTTGGGATGCCCTTTTGGTATTCCTTTATCTCTTTCAGGCTGCTCAGGCTGTTTCTTTCAGTTTGGACTCATCCACAGTAACCCTCTGCAGGTGGGGGCAAGCTATGGTCTCTCCAGGCGAGGAGAGAGTGCTCAAGCACCTTACAGGTGTCTAGCTTTGGGCACCCCCCCCCCCGCCAACTCTGCCTCATTTTCCTCCTCTGGAAAACGCTGCTCTCACTGCTTTGCCCTGTGTTGAGGGATTAAACAGGCTCATATGTGTCAAAGTGCCTGGCAGACCGTAGGCCCCTCCCAAATATAATTACTATCCAGCTATGGCCTGAGATTTACTGGACATGTCACAGGGGTACTAACAGGAGGTGCCCTGCCGGAGATTTAACCTGGGCTTTTGTTCTCTTCTTTCATGAGGTGGTTGCCAGGCACATCAGGGTGCGGGCAGGAGAAGAAAGGCACCGAGGCCAGCTTCCCTGAGAAGGGCAGGTGCACAGCAAGGAGCCCTCATGCTCTTGAGAGAAGGATATGAACAGGTGTTTACAATTCTGGATATTTAAAAGAGTTCCCCACGGTGCTCATGGGCCAGGGGAAAGGGATTTGTTTGGGGTGGAGAGTAGAATCAGTCCTGCTTGGGGGTTCCTGCTGTGTTCTTGTGCCCTGGGAAATAACGAAGTATGAGAAAATGAATAAGAATCATACTTGATGAGCCCTACATGGGGCCTCTGGCTGCTGGTCAGGGGCTTGGTTTCCGCCTTTGCGTGTATCGAAGAAATTGTGTAGGCGTGAGTTTCAACAGTGACACTGTGTGGTAGCAGGAATCCATGGCCGAGAGAATCCCCGCCCGTTCTGAACTGAACAGACTCCAGTTCCTCTATGCCTGGTATGTGCGAAGCTCATTTTTGTTTTTACTTGGCCTGTCCCCAGGGCTATGGGACAATTTCTTGGGAAGGGAGGAAGCCTCCAGAGGGAGATGCTGGACTTTTCATGTAGATGTGTGCTTGGGAGATTAATTGGAAAAATAAGTGGAATGTGACCATATTTGTGCTCTGAGTTTATGGAGCAGTTCATACCAGTTATATTAATTATCCCAGAAGGCATTGCGAAATGCTAAGAAGAGATTTGGTCTTAATTAACTTTTGTTTTTAGGATTACAAGATGAATAGGTCTTTTGAGGGCAGGGGATGGTCTATTTTCTGGGCATGGAGGCGATGGAGCCAAAGGTATGTTTGGGATCCAGTCAGAAGGCTGGTGAGTCTGGGTCTTCACGTCTGTCAGAGAGAGTAGTCAGAGAAGATGGAAATGCAGGTTACTTCTGGACCACGGAAGGCCTCGGGTGCCTCCACTAAGGGGTCTGGAGTAGCTTGGGCAGTTTGGAAGGAGCAGTTCCATCTGGCTATACCCATCAGGGGTTTGGGGACTGAAAAGCTGCCTCCTAAGGGCTGATGCAGTCTCCAAGATGGCCACCCATCTAGGAGTCCTAGCGACCTCAGCCCTCAAGCCCTCAAACTCCTTATCCACAGTCCCTGCGCAAAAAACAGCCAACGCGGCAGCTCCGGGTGGCCAGGATTGCGACACCAATGTGTTTGTTCCCCGTGTTTGTGAAATACCTCAGAGGCACTGTTCCAGTCCCACCTGACTAGTTTTCTGATTGCCACATGGCCCTGGCTCTATCTGCCAATACTCAACCAGGGCTGACTAGTCAGAGATTTTGAGATGTTTATGGGTTCAGAACTCGAGACCTCATTTCTGTTTGTCTGAGTGAGGAGATCTTACCTTTCATAAGCTTCTGAATATCACTTGTTGGGCTGGGAGGCAGCTCTGTGACCCTGGAGTGAGTAGGGTGACCTTGGGCCAGTCACTTGACCTCTCCAAGCTTTTGTCCCTTTAAATGCATAATGAAGATAATTATTCCTATCTTGCAAGATTGTGACCCACAAGTATACCACCAGATGGAAGGTCAGGTACCAGGTCACTTACTAGGCTTCCTTTCCTTAAAGGTCACTGAAAGCAAAGTTGGCCTCAAATTTCTGAGTCATTAAAATTCAGTCTTGCATTTAATTCTTGCAAATGAATTGCTGTCAATCTTTGACTAAGGGCAGGGAGAAGAGGCCTAGCTAATATATAACATAATAGGAACTCAGAAGCCTCTGGAAATTGGCTCAAAAATATGGTCATGGTCTGAAACCATAAAAATCCTAGAAGAGAGCACAGGTAGTAATTTTCTCTGACATCGACTGTAGCAACTCTTTTCTCTCCTGAGGCAAGGGAAACAAAAGCAAAAAGAAACTATTGGGACTACATCAATATAAAAAGCTTCTGCACAGCAAAGGAAACAATCAACAAAACTAAAAGGCAACCTACTGAATGGGAGAAGATATTTGCAAATGACATATCTGATAAAGGATTAGTATCCAAAATATATAAAGAACCTATACAACTCAACACCCAAAAAAACAAATAATCCAATTTAAAAATGGGCAGAAGACAGGAACAGACATTTCTCCAAATAAGACATGCAGATGGCCAACAGACACATGAAAAGATGTTCATCATCACTCACCATCAGGGAAATGCAAAACAAAACTACAATGAGCTCTCACCTCGCACCTTTAGTCAGAATGGTTAAAATCAACAGCACAAGAAACAACAGGTGTTGGGCAGGATGTGGACAAAAAGGAACTGTCTTGCACTGTTGGTGGGAATGCAACTGGTGCAGCCGCTCTGGAAATCAGTATGGAGGTTTTTCAAAAAGTTAAAAATAGAACCCCCTAGAATCCGGCTATTGCACTACTGGGTATTTAGCCAAGGAATACAAAAACACTAATTCAAAAGGATATATGCACCCTTATGTATATAGCAGCATTATTTACAATAACCAAATTATGGAAGCAGCCCAAGTGTCCATTGACTGATGAATGGATAAGGAAAATGTGGCAGGCAAATATGTATATATAATGCTAAGTGAAATAAGTCAGTCAGACAAAGACAAATACTGTATAATTTCACTCATATATGAAATTAAAGAAACAAAACAAACTAACAAGGAAAAAAAAAGAGACAAACCAAAAAACAGACTCTTAACTATAGAGAACAAACAGATGGTTACCAGAGGGGAGGTGGGTGAAGGGGGTGGAGGAAATAGGTGATTGGGGATTAAGAGTACACTTATGGGGCACCTGGGTGGCAGAGTTGGTTAAGCGGCTGCCTTCGGCTCAGGTCATGATCCTGGAGTCCTAGGATGGAGCCCCGCATCGCATGGGACTTCCTTCTCAGCCAGGAGTCTGCTTCTCCCTCTCCCTCTGCCCCTCCCCTTGCTCATGCGCACTCTTGTGCTCTCTCTCTCAAATAACATCTTAAAAAAAAAGAGTACACTTACCATGATGAACACTGAGTAATGTATAGAATTGCTGAACCACGATTATCGTACCTCTGAAACTAATATAACACTATGTTAACTATACGGGAATTAAAATTTAAAAATAAAAAGGAATGTGGTCAGTGGTATTCAGCCCAAGGAAGCGAGCTGTAGGAGATGTGCGACCTTATGCATCATTTCCTTCATTGCCCTCCTTCTACCAAGGGGATAAAAACTGAATTTGCAGAGGGGTAGGGCTCACAATTATTGGGCTTCTATTATGTGCGAAGCATGAAGAGAGTCAGAGAATAGTTATGCATGTGCTTTCTCATCTTGTCATTTCTTCAACCCAAAGAAATAGGCAGCATTATCATTAAATAACAATTGCTCATTTAGTCAAAATTTATTGAGTGATTATTATGTACCAGGCATTGCTTTGGGAGTTAGAACATGGGAGAAAACAGGCCCAGCGTGGTGATATGCCTTGCTCAAGGTCACCCAGCTGGTCCGCAGAGGAGCGGATAAGATCCCTCCTTTACTGAGGCTTTATTTCAGAGCTGTTTTCAATCTGAGATGCTGCACAGGCAGACACACAAATGTGCACACACATGTACATACACACGTGCACACGCTTGCATGCATTCTCACACATTCACTTGTGCTCACACACACACACACACACATGCACAAATATACCCATGGGTGTGCACGCACACACCATTCTAGCACACACACCGGATACATATATACTTGCACATACATTCACATGCACCATTCCATTCATTGGGAAAATTTTTTCAAACTGCTGGAATCTGAATATTTCTTTTTTTTTTAAATTTTTAAATTTTTTATTCTTATGTTAATCCCCATACATTACATCATTAGTTTTAGATGAAGTGTTCCATGATTCATTGTTTGTGCATAACACTCAGTGCTCCATGCAGAACGTGCCCTCCTCAATACCCACCACCAGGCTAACCCATCCTCCCACCCCCCTCCCCTCTAGAACCCTCAGTTTGTTTTTCAGAGTCCATCGTCTCTCATGGTTCGTCTACCCCTCCGATTTCCGCCGCTTCATGGAATCTGAATATTTCAGATCAGAAATACTACAGACATAATCTCAAAGGTTTCATTCTGTTTGCTTCCCTCCCTTCCCCCTCCCTCCCCTCCCCACCTCCTGCGCCCCTTTTTCTCCGCTCCCTCCCCATTCTGTGACCTGGCCTCTCTTCCTGATTTTTTCTAGCAGTGCCTTCTTAGGGAACCATTAGGACTCCCAGGCTCGGGTTGCAGTACTCAGCTAGAAAGCAAAGACTCTAAGGCCACCAAAGGCTGACTCTGCCAAACTGGGCTTTCCCCACGCAGCTGCACTAACCTCCCGAAGTCCCCTTCCCGCCCCATCCTCTGCCTCTCTGCCATGAGGTGTGGCATGCTTAGTTCAAGTGCAAACCTTGCGGGCCTGGGTGTCCTCAGCCCCAGCACCCACCTCCCTTGCTCTCTCAGGCATGAGCCAAGTGCCTGTGAAGATCTCTTCCAAGTGTTTCGTCACGCCTCGGGGTGGGGATGCATCGAGTTTTGTTTCAACACTGTGCTTCCACCTGGCATTTCATTTGTTAACTAATAAGTGAAGGAACTCCTCCTGAGGCTGGCAGCTCTGGTCTGTTGAGTGTTGGTGGGGGCACAGCGGGTCCCACCCCTCGTCCTTTGTGATCACCTGGGAGGTAGGCTGGGGTGCTGGGTTTTAGCTCAGCTCACCGGTGTAGGCAATTCAAGCTCTTCAGAATATTTCATCATCCAGGCAGCTCAAGGTGGGGGTTGTAGAATCTGAGAAACTGGCAACTCCCGAGTCTCAGTCCCCGAAGAGTGCCAAGAGTCACCTCCCCCGACTCATCTATAGTCCTTTGGTTTCAGGGCCCTCTTTCTGCATATATAGCTAAAACACCTTTGCCTTCACCATTAAAGATCTCAAAAGTGTGCTTACAAACTCCAAGTACTCATTGCAACCTTTGGACTCCAGGGGCTAGCATTTACCCTCTTCATGGCCGTTTGGCCACATGGCCCAACTGGGTGAACTTGCTGGAGGCAGGGTGTTGAGTGCAAGCACTCAGAAACAATTCCAAGGCACGGGAGGCAGGATAGTCTGCAGACAGCCCAGGACTGGTTTTGGCAACATGCACTTTGTCTGGGGCAAGCTCACGGTATCTCTCTCTCTCTCCACCAGAGGAGATAAAATGGGCAATGCAAATAGGAGATCCACTGGGGATGGCGCTGTGGAAGTGAACACCACCCAGTGGGAAAGGGAACTGAGCACCCAGGTGCTCATGGGCATGGGGCCAGATTTGGGGATAATTCCCTGATAAAGACATAGAGTTCCGGAGGTGGGGTTCTTTTGGGTACTTAGCTGATAGTCTTCTACGGTGATTGCTTATGATCAGGTCTTATGTTGCAACTAGATCATAAACTTAGTGCCCAGGGATCAGAGCTTCAGTTTCTTTTCTCTCTCCTGTACTGCCAAACTCAGACCCTTATGTGTAGCGAGTGTTTGATCAGTGCAGGAAAGGAAAGGAGGCTAGGCTGCATTTATATGATGCTATGTCATGTTCAAAACCCTTTACGGTGAGTCATCCCCTTCTGGTGGCTGAGCTCACTTTCAGGCATGTGAACCCCTCACCTCCCTTCTCTGGTGCCCATTTTTGTGTATAGCATCGTCAGGACTTGGTGAGCTGTCTTGTAACAGGGGAGGCAAGATTTACACAGACAGAGCGGAGTGTAATCACGAGCTGCGGTGGATTTACTGGAGCATCACGATGTTCAGACAACGTGTCCTACCGCAGACATTAAGAGGAGTCTCCTCTTGTGTCTTGATTACAGATACCAAGGAGGCCTTCTCGAAGTCAGTGGGACTAAGGGGGGCTGTGGGCAAGAAAACAGGAGATGGTCCAGGCCAGAGGAACCGCACACGCTAATGAACGTATAACGTGGGGCTTGCACATCCTTTTTCTTGTTTCCTCACTCATTCACCCCAAAACTACTTCACGAGCCCTGCTCTGTGCCAGGCACTGTTTCAGCCTTGGAGAGCAGAGCAGTGAACAAGTCTGGTGTGGAGCTGATCATGAACAAATATTACAAGCAAGAAAACATCAGCTGGAAAAGACCAGAGCATCATGGGAGGGTGGGACAGGCAGGGGGCAGGAGGAGGGTCGGTGAGGCTGAACCCTAAAGGATAAGGGCAGGAGGTCAGCCTGGGGGACAGGGGAGGGTGGGAGGAATGGCAAGAACTATTTCAAGCATGAAGTTCCAGGAACAGAAAGAGCCAGGCGCTGGTGAGACACTTGAGTAAGTCCTGTGTGGCCAGAGTATAGGAAGTCAAGGTGGGGAGGGGGGCCGAGGGGGTAGTGAGTGAAGGAGACAGGGACGGGGAGGCGAGGAGCAGGCCAGGAAGAGGTCATGCAGAACCTTCTGGGCCCTAGGAGGGATTTTGGACTTCATCTGAAGCAGTCTAAGCAAAGAGATGCTACTGACTTGCTTGAGGGTGCAGGAAGCATAATGATGGGGCAGCTTGGCAGATGATTTAGGAGGGGAACGTGCTACCCCACCAGAAGGTTTTCCGGAAGGCCATTTCCAGCTTGGCCCTCTATGATTGCATCCTGTGCTGCGCTGGGTGCTTGGGATGGTGGAGCCTGCTCCCTGCAGCGGGGGGGCTGGGGGGTCTATTGTACCTTCTTCCTCCATTGCCCTCGTCAGTGGTCCATGCCCCGCAGTTCTCCTGTGTCCCCGTTACCGCATCACTTTACCCCAAAGAGCCTGCGGCCCCCCTTCCCTCTGACTAAATTTCCCTTCCATCCTCAAAAAGTCCTTATTTGGCATTAAACGCTGGGGTGCCTCTGAGCCTGCTTTTCCTGCTCCTAGCTGGGCAGCCCGTGTCTTCAGTGGAGAGAGGGTGCACAGAGTCACCTAGGGAGGGCGGCCGTGACAGTTTACGAAGCTGCTACTGGGAAAGGGCCTTGCCCTGGCCTGGCTCCTGGTTGGTTCTGTAAACACTGCCTGTTGGTATAGTCATGGCAGACCAGGCCCTTCCCTGTCACCCCCACACCACATCAACGTCATTTCTATCCTTTCTCCCAAATGCCTCACCTCCCCAGCCCTAGTGCACTCCTCCACCCTGCCCCAGAACACCAATGTCTGTCTCGCTCACACTGTTCCCTCAGCCTGTGATGCCCTTCCTTCTCTAAGCACCCTGAGGCCTAGCTCATGTCGTTCCCTCTGGAGAACCTTCTGGGCATGCTCCTGCCAGTCCTACTCGAAGGCAGACTTAATTATTCTGTTGAGTCTCTGCAGCCCTTGGGGGCATTGCTTTATTACAACACGCATTTGTAGGTATTTCTGTGGTTGTTTGCGGGGGGGGGGGGGGGTCTGTCTCCCCTTCCAGGTGTGTATCCTTGGGCGGAAACATGTGTCATTCACCTGCTGTTCTGAGTACTGGGCACAGAGCCCAGTGCTCAGAGCTAGCTAGCTGGGTGAATTAATGAACCGGCCTGCTTGAAGGCCAGGACTGTGTCTAACTGAGCTTTGGTCCCCCACTGCCTGGCACCCAGCAGTTCACCCATCCTCCTTGCCCACCATGGGAGGGCAGGTTGGGCAAGTGTGGGTAGATGTGTGAAGCAGGGAAAGGTACGGAGGGCCAAGAGGAAGGACAATTCAGATGATGGGCTCAGGGACCAAGAGATGGTTCCAGACTTCTTTGAGGAGGACCTGGGGCTGGGGAGCTGGAGTACCAAGGGAGGTTCAGCCTCTTTTCCCTGGCCTGGACCCTTTCCTAGCCCCGTGGGAGGGAGGACACCCCACCCAGGCCAAAGGGGAGTATTAACATGTCAGAATGACTCGCAGGATATTTCATGGTCTTATCTGTTAATAATAAAAATGAAATTATATTAAAAATACAACCATGTGTGGGTTGCAGAACGAGTTAATGATTCTTCACGTAGTTAGATGCGTACCCCTTTAATTGAGGCAGGTAATGACCATGGTAATAACACCTTGGATCTGTTTATGGGTTCTTTCCTCCGAGAAGCTCAAAGCACTTTCCCTTCCTACCTCATCTCTCTCCCCAGCTTCCCAGGAAAGTGTGTCTTATTATCCCCATTGCTTAAGTGTCTGTGTACTGTGACTCACTCTATGGCCCTGAAGCTCATCTCCTTGTCCCCTGGCCTGGGCAGGGCCCACGTGCCTCTCTCCTCCCTGGCTCTGGGCCTGGAGCACCCCATTTCTTGGACGATCCAGAAGCCTGGACTCACTGTGCAGGGCCAAGGGGGAGCTGAGGCACCAAAGGAAGCAGAGAGATGGGGATAGGGGAAGAGGGAGGGAGGAGAGGAGGGAGGGTTGGCAGAGAAAAATGGGAGATTCAGAGAAGGCAGAGTGCTAGACTCCCAGCATCATGAGGGCAAGGACCGTGTCCTGTTTATCTTTCTTTCTTCTGGATCAGGTGTAGAGCTTGGCACCTTGTGGGATAGATGGCCAAACCTATGGTATTATTCAACACCTAGCTCAAACATCACCTCTTCCAAGAAGCTTTCCTTGGTTCCCACCCCCCGCCCCCCAGTGTCCCCACCACACCCCCAGTGGGCTCTCCTAGCCCTTGGAACCTCTGTTTATCCTTCTCAGGCAGCTTTGTGTGTCAGTTCTTTTATGTATCAGCCACCACCATTCAGGTGTGGGCTCCTAGACCGGGCGTGAGCCTGACTCGTCCCCTATCCCTGGGGTCCGTTAGCGCAGGGCTCTCACCCAGTAGGACTACACGTCAAGGGTGCAGGCAAGTGTGGGCTTTGCAGTCAGATAGACCCCGATTCAAAGCCTGGTTCTGCCTCTTATCAACTGTGTGTCTTGGGAAGCCCCTCGGTGTCTTGTAGCTTTCCCTTCCTCACAGAAAGTGGAGTTGAGAAAGCCTGCTCTGGCGGGCTCTGGCGGCAGAGTTGGCCACGGTGACACTGCTTTGGCACCTAGTAGGTGCTCATTATCCATTTCCTATGAGTAATTTTAAACTGATAAGGACAGATACTACACTTGATCTTAGCCAAAAGGCCGAGAAGCGATTCCTGTGAGTAATTAAAGATGTGGTGGTTCCCTGCCCTGGCTCCGCATCAGAACCGCCCTTCTCAGGAATAGACCTGCTTGGAAGCCCCCTGGGAAATTCTTAGCCTGTGGGTCTGGGTGGGGCCCAGGCCTCCGCCTTTTAGAAGAAGCTTCTTTGGTTCTTCTGATGTCGAGGGTCTCAAGGTTTGTCAAATGGAACATAAGATAAGAATGTAAGATAGTACAAAAGTCAATGACTTCTCTGGTGTCCCGGGTCCAGTGAAGGGACAGGAAAATCTCGGAGGGAAGATGGGACCACAGGTGCATTGCCTGTGGGGGCAGATGGAATGCAGAGGAAAAGTTCAACCTGATTTTGCTTCACACGAGCTCTGTGACCCCAGTAAGCTGGTCATCTTCTCTGAACTTTATCTTGCTGCTTTCTTTGGGGTGGAGTCCGAAGGGCTGATTTCTTCAGCTAGTCTTCTCCCTGTTTTTACATGTGAGGACTAGATCTGGTGGGGAGAAGAACCCTACAGACTCCATGACCATCAGGCAATGGGGTCACGAGGTGTTGCGTGGTCTTTGCTACAATTTGCCAAGTTTATGGATTAGAGGTGGAAATAAAAGTACGTAACCATTTATAGCTCCAGCTAGCATCTGGGAGACCCCTAGGGGATCTTTGTGCAGACGGTGGTGCTAGCTGAAACTTCTTTGTGAATAGGAGCCTAGTACTTTCTAGCCTATGGAGGTCATGACCTTGTAGAGGACAAGGGTCAGCACTGTAGAAGGAGCCCAGGCTCTCAGCCCTTGAGACATGAGCCGACCATGAAAAATCCTATCTCTAAGGCTTATGATCCTGAAAAAGAATTTGATGTAGTGGCAAAAGACATTTGTCCCAGGGATGACAGATGAAGGGGCCAACAATGGAAGTCCGGAAAGACGTACCTCCACAGTTCAAGGTGGGAGTCATAGGGCACTGGGGATGCTGAGTCCAGGTGCAGGGCTCATGGGAGACTGTAGGATCACGTAACGAAGTGGCTGCAGAAAGCGGGCAATGGGGATTGAACAGAGCGCCAGGCATTTTCTTCTGTGCTATTTGCTTCCATTTTCACACAGCCCTGAGAGGCGTTACTGCATTGATATTCAACACTCACGATAACCAGCTCTGTGGTACAGATGGGAACACAGAGGCTCAGAAGGGGAGGGTTCCCAAGGTCTCAAGCACCTCGCTGGTGTCAGAATTTGAATCCCCATCTGTCCACCTCTGATATCTGTGTGTTCGCTTTCCTCCACTACACGTTACTACTCGGATGGCTGCCCCAAAGCGTTTGGGTTTCTTTAAGTACTCTCTGGAATGGTTCCCAGATGTTTCCCTGGGTAAGGCAGACACCCTCCCTTTCCTGGGAACAGGACACTCAGTTTTGGGAAGATGGGGAGGTGTTTGGCGAAAACCTCAAGGTGCTGGCTTCCTGTCATTACAGATGGGAGGTGGGGCTGGTCCTCAGGATCCTGAGTGGGGGCTGAAAGTGTCTCTCTGCAGGCAGGACCTGGGGGATGGCCCTGGGCTGCGATGGTCGGTGCTACTGAGCAGGAGAATGGACAGGTCTGAAGTCTCAAAAGGCATAGATTTCCAGACTGGGTATCACCCCGGAGACCCAAAGGGCAGAGGTGCACAAAGGTGACCTTGATTTGGGTGCAGAAAACAAGAAAGTCTGCTTCTTTTCTGTGAAAGGTGAATGAATCACTTTTCCAAGGAGCCAACCCATCCTTTGTCCGCTGCACACCTCATGTGGGCTCGGAGTGGAGCCTTGCCCGGTGGAGGGAGCCAGGAAGGTGTGTGGTGGTCAGCACTGTCATGCCCAGCTTCCTCCTTCTTCCCTTTCTCCCCCGAGAGCAAGGAGGTCGGAGGATGAGACTGGGAACGGTCCCCTCACAGTGGCTGAAACTTGTGAGGGCAAGGACCGTGTCCTGTTCATCTTTCTTTCTTCTGGATCAGGTGTAGAGCTTGGCAGATTGTGTGATAGATGGCCATACCTATGGTATCATTCAACACCTAACTCAAATGTCACCTCTTCCAAGAAGCTTTCCTTGGTTCCTCGCCCTCCCCCCCCCGCCATGTCGCGGCTGGGTACTGAGGCTGGCAGGGAGTTGGGGGGTGGGGAGTGTGTGGGGGAGAGGGGAAAAGCTATGCTGAAGGTCCAAAAGTGGGGGGAGGGTGTAAAAACCACAGAGGCCATGGCACAACGGAGGGGCAGAGAAAAGTCTTCTGTTCCCCAATCCCGTCTTCCCTGCCTGCTGTCAACAGGCTGCAAAGTCAGAAACCCCGCTTTGAATCCAACTCCCCCCTTCACTCCCTCCTCTGCTGCCCTATGCCCAGCCCTCAGATCTCACAAATTACACAGCAACCTCAAGCAAGTTGTTCTGACTCTCCGGAGTCTTAGCTTTCTTATCTGTGTAATGGGGATAACATTACCTGTAGAGCTGAGAAAATTCAAGCAGATTAAGCAGAAGAAGTGGCCTGGGTGTAAATCATAGTGTGGGCTTCAGTCCTGACCCACTGGGCAACCCTTACTCTCTCCAAATCTCACACTGCTCATCCGTAACATACGTTTCTGCCAAGAGTTGTTGTAAGGATCCAATAGGACAATGCTCCTGGCACATAAAAGTGCCCAGAAAAAGTGCTCATTGCCTTCTCCTTCCATGCTCGCTCTTTCATAATTTTGCCAAGGAGAGAGATTTGGATCTGAAGATGCCCAACTATTCCAGGGACTGATCTTTTCTGGGTCCCTTATTCATAAAGTGAGAGAAATAGCGCAGATCTCATTGAGCTGTTGTAGGGCCGAGGTGATGAAAGAACCATTCTAGAACAGAGCCCTCTACACAGAAAATAGCCCATAAAGGTCAGCTTCGTGGCCGCCTCAAGATAATTCTTCCGGCTAGTGATGGAGCCCTGGCTGGTGCCTTGGCCTCAGTGGTCAGGCAGGGCTGAGCTGAATCACCCAAGAGTGACAGGTCTAGGCAGTGACAGCCCAGCCTGGTGGGGTGGGAGCAGCTGGGCTCCTTAGGGAGCCCCCAGGAATAATTCGGCTATTATTTTGTAACAGAGATTGCCTGTGGCCTTGACCAGTTCTAGAGATGGTGGGAAAGAGGGATGTCCATGACCATTGGATACTCCTACATTTTCTCATGGCTAAGGAAGCAGATGAAGGCAGTGGCAGGGCAGGCTGTGGCCTTTTACTGGATACTGACCTGGTAGGAGGCCATACAACTGGATGGCAGCTGGAGGGGCACCCTTCCATAGTATGGGGCCGTGAGCACTGAACAGGGCCTCAAAGCCTGTTCTTGACCAAGTTAGACAAGATAAGATGTGTTTCTTTCTCAGGAACTTGGAGGAGGTAGGCTGGATGGTTTTTAGGCTTGGAGCCCATGGTTTTAGACTCTAAGTCCAGTGCTCTTCCCATGACATCGTGTATGTCCAGAGTCATAGGCCCTGACCCTAGGAGCTCAGCCATGATTTGTGGCAGATGGGTAACTGGATGTTCAGGGAGCACAGAAGAACAGAGGTTCAGAGAAAGTTTGTGGAGGAGGTAACATATGAGCCAGGCTTTGTAGGGGGAGGTGCAGGAGAAAGCACTTGTCTCCACTTCCTCATCTCCGACTCATTTCTCCAGCTCCACCCATTGCAATCTGGCTTCTCCCACAACATGGAACTGCTCTCACCGAGGTCATCAGTGACCTTCTTGTGGCAAATCCAATGGATGTCTCATTACCCTTCTCTTAACTAATGGGGGGGGGGTCACATTTGACACAGCTCACTTCTCCTTTGACTTGCGGTTCTCCTCCTACCTCCCCCATTGTCACTTCCCAGTTTCTCTTGTGATCTCATCTTCCCTTGCAACCCATCTACCTACCATCCATCCAATCCATCCATCCATCCATCCATCCATCCATCCATCCATCCATCCATCCATCCATCATCCATCCAATCCACCCATCCATCCATCCACCCACCCATCCACCTAATCCATCGATCCATCCATCTTTCCATCTATCTACCCATCCAGTTATTATCTATCTATCTATCTATCTATCTATCTATCTATCTATCTATCTATCTATCAACATCTGTCATCTATCTATCTATGTAATTAAGGAGAGTATAATGAAGGCACTCTTTACAAAAGTATGAAAGTATTAGGAGAATGTACCAGGAAACGGTGCAGCACTCTAGCATGAATAATATCAGGGAGACATTACCCAATCTAGGCCTGATGGGAAGGCCAAGTGGTTATCAGAATCCAGAGATTATGGTTACAAGAGGGGCTTTACACAGAGGGGCACAACCAAACAGGGTCATCAATACCCCTGACTCTCCTCCTGCCCTCTGATGCAGTTCACAAAGGCCAACTTCCCATGCTCCTTACACTCTGATGTCACTCTTCCCATGCTCCTTACACTCTGATGTCAGCCTGCTGTATGTGCCTCTTTCCCCTTTCTCTGTGTTCTTACCCTGAGGGCTCCTCGGCTCCAATGGCTAATGCCCCTAAATTGCTGTCTCATGCCAAGACTTCTGTCCTGACCACCTGGTCACCCAACTGTCTACTTACTGGACATCTCTAAATGTCCTTCTGGCATCACAGACTCAGCATAACCACAGAGGACCTCATGGCCTTCTCCCAAATTGTATCTTCCCGTATTTTCTTCCTGTATGGATGGCATCTCCACTCACCTCGTCATCCAAGTCAGGGCCTGGGATTCATTCCTGACTCTTGCCCTTCCTTTCCCCTTGACACCCCCCCACCCAGTCCTGCCAAATCCACACCCAGATGTTTGACACATACAGTCCCTCTCCATCCACCCCCCACTGCTCCCTTTGTTTGGACCCTTCTCATCTCTCCCTGGATTATGACAGCTACCGAATTAACCACCTACTAGCTGCCTCTTAAGGTCCACTCTCTCTCCCTTCTTAGCTAAAGAATGCCCACTTTGGTTATGTCCATGGCCAGTGATCTAAAAGACAACATTTGCCAGCCTCTCTTGCAGCTAGGAATGACTATGTGCCTAAGTTCTGGCCAAGAAGAGGTAAGTGGAAGTGTCATGTGGAAGGTGCTAGAAAGTTTCCTTAAAAGGGAGAGGGTGCATTCCTCTTCCTCTTGGCTCTATATTGCTGCCTGAAACATGGTTCTGATGGTTGGAGCTCTAACGGCTACATTGGGCCATTTGGAGAATGGCCTTCCACAGCTGGAGGAATGCCCTTCACAAAGTGTACCAGCCATAAGCCACTATTTCTGGACATCTTCAGTGCAAGGGTAAATTAAATATCTAACTTGATTCAGCTACTGTTATTTTTGTTTGTTTGTTTTTCTGTTATTTGCAATGGAATGTAATTCTCACGGATGCATCTGAATCCCAGGAGGTAGTTGCAGATATTTCTGTGCCCCACACGCCTCCCTTAGACCACCTGATTTTAGCACGGCAGCGAGGACAGTTCCATGTGTGCCATGACTGTCCTATTTCAAACATGCAAGGCTTGTTCAAAACCACAGTCAGGGGAAGGCCAGTCAGCCTCTGTGCCTGGAAGAGCAACAGGTGGAGAGAGCGTTAATGCCTCCCGAGGCAACCTTCAAGCAATGGGGACTGAAAGTTGGTGACGATGGGCAGGTCATTAATGATTTCTCAGAGGGTCTCCAGCAGGACCGAGTTCTGCTGTTCCCAGAGGTGACCAGCTCAGTGACACCTCTTCTAGTCTTACCCCCATCCCCAACTCACTCTCCTCACTCTGTCACTGCTGCTTCCTGGGGTCACCTCACCCATAAACCACCCCCACTCACTTTCTTATCTCAGGCTCCGATGCTGGAGGAACTGACAGAGTTTGCCCTAAAATATAGCTCTGTTTATGCCCTTCCTCTCCCGCAAAGCCCACCTCTTAGAGCCCATTAACTCCTGGATGATGGTACGATTTGATTCCTTGTCCTGTCCCACAAAGCCCCACTGGCTCTGGTCCCTTCCTCCCCCAAAGCCTTGTTCGTTGCTTCTCGGCCCCTATGTGCCCTTTGCTCCAGCCATGCCAGGCTGCATTTCACGCTCTGGTGCCTTCTCACGGACTGGAACATTCCTAACCTTACCCTATTGCAAAGGCTCAGGTGCCCTTCACCACTGTGCTCTCGTGTCCCATCTTCTGGAAAGCCCTCCCTGACCTCCCATGTTCAGCTAGAGCTGCTCCACATCCAGGTTCTCACTCTTCCTTTATACCATTCTTGAATTGGCTAATTAGCTGCCCCCTCTCCCTCTTTGAGAGCAGAGACTACATACATCCTATGTAGTTTTGTATCCTGGGCCTAATGCTGAGCTGGAACAGAGACAAAATGTGGCCATGTGAGCAGGGACAAGAACAGGAGAAGCAAGGGCCAGCGAGGGGCGTGTACGTGGTGCATTCCTGGTGCTCCACACGCCCGAGGCCTGTCACCCCAGCATCCCACTTTTCCAAGATCTGATCTCTTGTCCTTTCAGCCCCAGGGCCTACAACCTCCCCCTTCTGTTCAGAGCCTTAGCCACACCCAGTGTTTGCCCAACACCATGGGCTCTTAAGCCCGCTGACCCTACTCATGATCTTCCCTTTACTTGCATTACTCCAATTCACCCCCACACACCATGAATTTCTCCCTAGCCTTCAAGGCCCTCATCAAGTATACCTGCATCCATAAACCCTTTCCTGCCAGGAACTGTGCTTTGTACATTGTAGGTTCTTAAGGAAGCTGGTTGTTGTTGTGTTGGGTGTGTTGGGTGGAATGGGGAGCATGTATATACATATTTAAGAAATACTTACATAGGGCTGAATATATTCTAGGTACTACTCCATGTGCTCTACATGTACGAACTAATTTAATACATATAATGCTATAAGGAAGGTCTTGCTCTTATCCCCTGCAGAGAGGCTATTTAACTTTTCTGCAATTGCATAGCTAGAAAGTGCTAGAGAAAAGATTTGAACCCAAGCAGTTTGGGGAGGACAAACTTTCTTTTGCAGGCACGTGGAGCCGTGGAAGGACTCTCAGCGTAGACGCACTGAGGGTGGGTCTGGAAAGGACCGGACTAGACGTATGTGAGCAGCCCTGGCCTGGGCTGTGCAGGCTTAAAGTGGCTATAGGACAAGGGGTACAGGGGCTGTTCCTCAGGTCCCCAGGGCAATGGCGGTGTCTCTCAGGTCCTGGGAAGCATGTGGGGTGGCAAGAGGGCCCTTTAAATGGACATTCTCTGAACTGGAAGGAGAAAAATCAAACACTTGATACTTCAATCAAATTTGCTTTCTGGGAGCTCTGAGGTCAACTTGGGTGACCAGGACATCTTGTGGACACCTCACAGGTGTCTGGAAATAACTTTAGAGGTCTGGCCTTCACTGATCAGGACCAGGGAGGAGAGTGACTGGTAAGAAATCTGCTCCTGACTCCCATCAGCCTATCATCTGCTCTGCAGGTGAGAGGGTTCTTAAAATAGCAAAAATGGTATTTATAAATGGATGTGGGGATCACAGGAAGACCCCTGGGCCAATCATCAGAAGCTTTGATGTAATTTGCTGGGTGATTTTGGTGGCAAGCTACGTTCCCTTTATAGGGCTCAGTTTCCCCATTTGTGAAATACAAAGTTTTGGGCCAGAAGCCCATGAAGAGCTCTTCCAGACTGATTGTTAATGATTCTAGCTGCATATGGGTTACCTTGGGAAGCAGGAAGGAGGGAAATTGAGGTCTGTTATTGGCCTGAATTGTGTCTCCCCTCCACCCCCGCCCAGTCCAGATGTTGAAATCTTAACTTCAGAATATGACTGTATTTGGAGATAGAGCCTTTAAAGAGGTCATTAAGGTGAAATGAGGTCATTGGGATGGGTCCTAATTCAACCTGACTAGTGTCCTTATAGGAAGAGGAGTCTAGGACACAGACACACACAGAAGGAAAACCATGGAGACACCAGGAGAAGCCAAAGAGGGAGGCCTCAGAGGAAATCTACCTGCCAACACTTGGATTTTGGATTTCTAGCCTCTAGAATCCTGAGAAAATAAATTTCTGTGGCTTAAGCCACCCAGTCTGTAGTCCTTTGCTGTGACAGTCCTGGCAAGTTGATAGAGGATGATGCCATTCGTGGACGCAATGACAATGTCCCCCAGCTGTGGTGTCTGGGTCCCTCTGGGGTCAGGCGAGCCCCAACATTAAAGGAGTACAGGCAGGACAAGGGGAGGGGTTCAAAGTAGGTCTCCCTGGACAGCATGCATTGAGCCTGCTGTGTTGTCAGGGCTAGATGAGTAAGCCCTAGTCCTGCCCTCAAGGAGTTTCTAGTCCCATGAAGGAGACAAATATACGGTGTGGTGCTTGTCCAATGGGAGCCCTGCAATGATGAAACATACCTGTCATGCAGACGCAGGAAGCCCAGGATGACTTCACAGGGAGATGTCTTGAAGGGTCAGTCATGGACCTCGCCAATCAGGAAATGGAGGGAAGAGCATCTTAGGCAGAGAGGTCAGAATGTACAAAGGTGCAGAGGCACACATGATTTCACAAAGAGGCATGGTGCCTGCGAGCAGGGCTGGATCGGATCAGACAGACCAAACCGTGGAGGCCAGACTTCCTCCTGATTGGGCTGGGGAGCCTGTGAAGGGTTAGGTGGAGGGGACACAACTTATAAGCATGGGGGTCTGGATCCAGACCCAGCTGGGTCTCAGTGGTGCCACCTACTAGGTGGTCGACCTCGTGCAGGTTACTCATCCTCTTGGAACCTCTGTTCTCACCTGCAAAATGATGATAATAGCACAAGCCTGATAGGTTTGCCACGAAGATTAAGTAGGTGAACACCTACCCCATGCTTTCAACAGTGCCTGGCATGTTGATGGCTCTTAATACACTCTGGCTCTCAGCTCAGCCCTGGTTTTCACACCTGCTCCACCATGTTGGGGCTGAAATGATGATTTCATCAACCCTTTCCATTTGGTGAAGTAGGGAGTGAGGTCAGTATAGGAAATCAGTCGTCACAAACTGGAACTGGGAACTGAGAGGTGCACAGGCTTCTGGAAATGCAAGGAGAACTTGCTAGGATGCATTTCTGTAGGGTTCTAGGGAGTCCTGGGCCTCAGCGGGGCACCCTCTGAGGCCTCGTAGGTTTGTGACGCACATGGGGGAAGGAACTGAAAAGGGGACCTGAAAGATGTGTTTTCTCAGAAACAGGCAAAGGGGGCAGCAGAGTTGGGGTGGGGTTGGGGGGCAGAGTCGCTGCCCATAGAAGTTATCTGGCCTGCAGTTGCCAAAATGGCAGCCATTGGATTAGCCTTGGCTTGAAGACCTGCTTTGTTTAACTTTATGGTGTTTGAGGAGATTAAAAGCTGCAAATAGTTACTTTTTTTTTTTTTTATAATTCAAGATTCTTTACAAAAAATCCAGATGTCCAGCTTCTGATGAAAATCAGAATATCTGGGAACAGTGAGTTGCCATTCCCATCTGGCAACTGTCCGCAGGGACTGAACGGTAGGTGCTCCTACATTAGCTTCCCTTAGCTCATTTCTATTTTGTCGCTGCTCTATTCCAGTAGGCATTTGCTCATAGGATCTCCAAGTCTAGGCTAGTAGTCTCATTTTACAGAGGAGGAAACTGAGACCCAGAGTGGGGATAGGACCCATCCAATTTATACAGGTGAGTGATCAAGTTCAGATGGGACCTCAGGTCGCCACACACTCAGCCACTTTCCACACTCTGGTTTTCCTCCTTTTGCCTCCGTGCCCTGGTGGGAAGGACTGGGGAGCAAGGGGACATGGTCTACTTTTAGCTTTAATCAGTAATTATTTTCATAATAATAGTAGCCATCTATTAAAAGCCTACAAAATATCAGGGGCTTCATACACATTTAACCCTCATAACAAACCTAGAAAATAAATATTATTATCCCAGCTTTTCAGATTAGGAAACTGAGGCTCAGAAAGCTACAAAAAGCTTGCCTGGGGTCACCAGGCCACTGTGTGGTGGAGCTGGGACTTGAATAGGCTCTAGCTGACGGTAAAGCTCCACACCTTTGTTGAAGGCCTGTTCTTAGGCACTAGGTTAGGCTCTGGAAGATGCAAATCTTGGAAAGTTCTGGAAGCCGCAGTCTGAATGGTGTACCAATGGGTAATTTGGACAGCTGAGGGCATGTCACAGCCAGTTTCAAGTTGCTGAGTGTCCCATGAGCTTCATTAGACAAGGGTGACCTTATCCCACCTCCCTGGGTCTGCCCACCTCTTTCCTTTCGGACACTCCTCATCCTGGGGAGGGGGTTCCTGGAAAGGAGTGAGGGGACCTGGCCAGGGCTTCTGTTTGTGAATACAGAAGTCCTGTTCATCTCCAAGAGCCCCCACCCCCAACATCCCCATGCTGGGTTAGCGGTCCCAGCTGAGGGCTCGCTAGCACTGTGAGCTGACCTTGAACATGGTAGGCGTCTCTTGGTGTGAAGGTTTCCTTTAGTTTGTCCATCTTCCTCTGTAGATTGTCTGCTCCTCCTGGCCAACAGCCCTATCCCATTTATGTCTATATCCCCACCACATAGCATGGTATATGACTCACAATGGGCACAACTATGTGTCTCTGGAATGAATGAACAAATGAAAGTACAATGAGGGAACTATTTCTTCTTTCCAGGCTTAGTCTCTGGGATTTGAATCTTGGCTCTATACTTACTGAGTGACTTGGTCAAATTATCTAACCTCTCTGGGCCTCAGTTTCTACATCTGTAGAATGGAGATGATAATCACGCCAATCTCATCATTCATTATTAGAATTAATTAATTAATTAATTTTTATAACATTTTTTTCTCATTATATAACATTTTTAAATTTAAATTCAATTAATTAACGTATAATGTATTCTTTTTTTTTTTTAAGATTTTATTTATTTATTTGAGAGAGAGAGTGAGAGAGAGAGAGAGCACAAGAGGGGGGAGCGGGAGAGGGATTAGCAGACTCCCCGCCGAGCAGGGAGCCCGATGCAGGACTCGATCCAGGGACTCCAGGATCATGACCTGAGCCGAAGGCAGTCGCTTAACCAACTGAGCCACCCAGGCGCCCCATAAAATGTATTCTTGGTTTCAGATGTACAGGCCTGTGCTTCATCAGTCTTATATAATACCCAGTGCTCATTATATCATATGCCCTCCTTAATGCCCATCACCCAGTTACCCCATTCCCCCCACCCCCACCCCCTCCAGCAACCCTCACTTTGTTTCCTATGATTAAAAGTCTCTTATTGTTTGTCTCCCTCTCTGGTTTCATCTTGTTTTATTTTTTCCTCTCTTCCCCTATGATCCTGTGTTTTGTTTCTTAAATTCCACAAATCAGTGAGATCATATGATAATTGTCTTTATCTGATTGACTTATTTCGCTTAGCATATTAGCCTCTAGTTCCATCAAAGTCATTGCAAATGGCAAGATTTCATTTTTTTGATGGCTGCCTAATATTCCATTGTGTGTATATATATATATATATATATATATATATATACCACATCTTCTTGGTTCTCCCTGCTTGGTTCCCTCTGCCCCTGCCTCGTCATCTGGCTGACTCCTGCTCATTCGTGAGGGTTCAGCATCGATGTCATTTCTCTAAACCTTCCCCTCTGCATCCCGGGACTCCTCGAGTGAGCTGGCCCACACCTGCCACCTGCCATCTGTACCGCAATTACCAGCTGAGGCTTGAGTGCTCTCCAGATGGTAAGCTCTGAGCACACGGGGCCATGACCATCTTACTAATGATTGTCTACTCGGTGTCTGGCCAAAGGCATAGAGGCTGCTTGGTAATACCTGTTGAATGAGTCAGAAAGATGAATTAATCAATGTCATCATCAATTTCAGAAGCCACTCTCTGATTACTGGTTCTGAAGTCCTGATGATACTTTCAAGTTGAATGTTGAAATGACTTACTCATCACAGGAGTTTACTCATTTAGTTGCCCAAAAAATAAAATGAAATTACACCAATGGCTTTGTGTCCCTTTGCTTTTATAGCGTAGGTGTTAATGGCATGGACTTTGGGGCCAAACTGCCTGGATTTGAATTCCAGCCCTGCCCCTCAGAAGCTGTGTGATGTCCTGCAAATTACTCAATTTTTCTGTACTTCAGTTTCCTCGTCTGTCATATGGGGATAGGAATAATACTTACCTAATGTGGTTGTTGTGAGGATTAAATTAGTCTGCATTTGTAAAGACACAGCCCCTAACACACAGATGTGCTATATAAAATTTGTTAGATAATGCAAATAAAGATAAATCTCATACACAATATGGAGGTCTCTTTGAGGTTCACCTCCTTTCAGAGTAAATCTTTGGCATGGTCCCAGCACAAGGCAAATTGATGACAGAGGTAAAGTTCATTTTCAGCGTCTGACAATCCTCTGTTCCTACCCCTTTCCCACCCTCTGTGGTATTTCATCTCACTTATAACTCCCAGAAGTCTCATCCTTTCCACCTTTTCCATCTAGCAACTGCTTTCAGATCTGTTAAAAAGGCCAATTCATACTCTAGTGTAAATGACTTCTAGGGTTGAATGGATCTCCTCTCCAAAATATTGTCTCAACATAAAGTGTCCTAATTCCAGGAATCCAGGAGGGTAGAAAACCCATGTTATGCACACTATACACATCTAAGGGCAGTGGACTTTGGCCAACCTTATTTATAACATCTCCCAGAATAAGGAATCAAGAGTGGGAAGGTTAGAGCCATGGAGCTTAACATGGAGAATCTTGGAGACTCATTGGGAAGAAAGAGAAAAATGTACCACTGGTCACTTCATAACAACAGATGGGCTTAAAATAGAAAATCAGCGTTCTGTCTAGTCCACACTGTCACTCCAAGGCTGCTGAGCGCTCAGACGCCACGTGACCCAACCTCAGAGGAGAGCGGCAGTTTCAAGGTCAGAGTGGCCACAGCCAATGATTTAGACAGCAGAGCTCAGCATGGGACCCATGGCAGGAGGCCGCCTCGAGCCTGTAAATGATGCCATTGTTTGAAGTTGCATGCAATCAAAAAAAAAAAAAAATCAGGAAAAAGAAAGAAAGAAAACCAAACCACTAAAGTTTTTGGGACAACATCCCTTGCCAAACTTTTTTTTTTTTTTAAAGAAAAACACCAACCTGAAGCCAGTGAAGCAAAGAGGAAAGTATCATCTGGGCCTGCTCTGAGGGCAGATGGCAGCCTCTTGAGTTTTGTCGATCATTGCATAAACAGGGTGGCCTCTGGGCAGGGGTGGTCCGCTTCGCAGGAGCTAGCTCCTCAGTGAGCACTGGGGCCTCCAGTGGCCATGTTCTTTCAGCTGGAAGTGCTTTGTCTCGTAGTCCGTTCGATTTAGGCATTGCTGGGTAACTCTCAATGTGTGGTTGGTTACACTGGTTTTATTCCCTGTGATGATCTGCTGGGGTGGAACAAATTATTAGACCCATTTTAGGGAAAGGGCGACTACTGAGTTTCAGAAAGGTGACCTTCCTTGCTCTAGGTCAGGGGGTGAGGAGGTGGCAGAGGCAAGGACGGGACACAGGCCTCTCTTTTGCCATTTGGCCAGGCGCACGTAGACAGGAAGGGGAGAGGAAGGCGTGCCTGGCCTTGGGGATGGCCGGGGCCTTAATGATAACGTCACCTGGAGTTGGTTGAGTGTGTTGAGTAATCACAAGCATAGGCTCTGGAACAAGAGGGTGAACTCAAATCCCAGATCCACGTCCTACTAGCTGTGCAACCTTGGGCAAGTTGCTAAACATTTCTGAGCCTCTGCTTCCTCATCTGTAAGCTGGAGTTAGCAGCAGGGCCTGCCTTATGAAGGTCGTGGTGGGGAGTAAATGAGCTACAGCGTGTAAAATGTGTCCTGGTGCCCCATGAGTGGCAGCTCTTATCACAACATCCTTTGAATAAACTCTTTCATTTGGAGTTTCATATTGATGATGAGAGGGAGTTATTTGTTTTTATTTCCATTTTGCGGATGATGTAAGGCATGGAAAGGCTAAGTTATCTGTAAAGTAAAGAAGCAGAGCTGGGTGTTGATTTCAATGCTGAAGCCGTGTTGCTCCTGGCTGGCCATGTGGGCTCCCTGTGTAAGTTCTTGGACTTTCCTGCCATGGTTGACCCCAGTTGTCTTGATAGGAGCTGCACCAGGACCAACACAGACTGGAGTCATGACCAGAGCACCAGCATCCCCAGACTTCCCTTTCTGCCCTGTTTCCCTGTATTAGTTAGTAGAAGCCTCCAACTTTCCCTCCCAAGTGTTTGGTGTTCTTCAGCACTTGCCTTGTTTTCTGACTCCAGTGGATGTAAACTCTTTCCCAATGCCTAGTAAATGTTAACCATCCCCCCTGCCCCCCGCCCCACCCCAGCAGTCAGGAGGCAATGGCAGTGGGCCAGGTGAGAGCTGACAATACCTTGAACCAGAGTAGGGGTGCTGATGATGGAGATGAATGGATTTGAGATCTCTTTACAGTGAAACAGACTTGTTCCAGGCCCTGTGATAGGCACTGGAGACACAAAGATGAATAAGATATGGAAACCCGTCTTTAAGGGGCTTATAGTCTAAAGAGAGGGAGGCATACATATAACACACACTGGTGCACCTGACTGTGGTGGAGTGACTGGTCACAATGCCTTGGTTCATGCTATAGTCACACTCTTTGTGATGTGAGTTCCTAGCTTCTCCTATTAGGAAGCTGAAGCTATTTGCCTACCCTTTGGGCCTAGGCTGCTCTTGTGATATGCTTTATGAAATACAATGTGGTAGAAGAAGTGGTGGGCCAATTTTGAGCCTAGGCCTCAACTGACCTTGTGTGCTTCCACCATCTTCAGGGATTTTGCAGAGTTTCTAAGAAAACAACTCCAGGATAGCCTCCTTGATGACAAGAGACTCATGGCCCAGTCATCTCTATCACCTTTACTGAGAGCAGGCCAGCTACCAGGTATGCAATGAGCGTCTTAAACTGGCTAACACCCAGGCATCTGGACAGTTGAACACAATGCATGAATGAGCTCTGGCAAGATCAGCTGAGCCTGGCCCAGATGAGTAGATTGGTTTAGCCAACTCATAGACTCATGAGCAATGATAAATGCTTATTGCTCAACGCATGGATTAGCAAGCTATGGCTTGTGGACCAGTAAGCTACCAGTTTTTGTAAATAAAGTTTTATTAGAATACAGTTGTGCCCATTTATTCATGTATTGTTTAGAGTTTCTTGGAGCTATAAAGGCAGAGCTGAGAAGTGGAGACAGAGACCATATAATCTGCAAGGCCCCAAATATTTGTTATCTGGGCCTTTAAGAAAATGTTTTCTGACCACTGGTTTGAAGCCATTGAGTTTGGGAGTGGTTTGTTACACAGTGATAGCTAACTGATGCATAGGTGCTGGGACAGAGAGGCTGGTGGGAGCCCAAAGGAAGGATTGGTTAGCTGCCCTTGACTATGACATGGAGTGGTCAGGAGAGGCTCTGTAGAGGAAGTGATGTTAAATGTGTCTTGAGCCAAGTGTAACTTATAGGGAAATGATGAGGAAATCAAGAGCCAGAGTGATTATGACCAGGCCAAAGTCACATGACAGGTCTCCTGGTTCCTGTTTGGAGAATTTTCTCTTATTCAAGTAGGTAGTTCAACTTTGGGGTAAAAGAAAGGGCCATGGGGCCAGCCAGAATTGGGTTCGGATTCTAGTTCTACTTTCTGAGATGTGTGGATCTTGGGCAACCTAATTTTTCTCTACTTAAGTTTCCTCATTCATAAAATAGGAAAAATGATCCCAATCTCAGAGAGTTGATATGAAATTAATTAGATGATGGACTCAGGTTCTGGTAGAGCAGAACTTTTGTGGTCATAAAGAAAGCTGTAGAAATAAAGATAGCTTAGAAGTACTTGCCCAGGGCTTTCCTTTTTAACGAGGGTGAGAGATTTCAACTGAAGGCAATTTGCTCCACAGCTGGAATTTCTGGTGGAATGTACAGTCTGGAACCACCCATGGACCCTCTACCATGCAGGGCCACTTGCTTCCCTGCTGGAATCATCTTGCCTTGGGGACTCCTACCACCGATATCTTCCTGGGGTGCCTGCTCTGGGCTGCTTGCTCTGTTACTCACCCCACACATGGTGGTCTAGGGGATTTGGTCACTTTGCACTTATCTCTAAGTTCCTGTTTCTCTGGGCCCAGGTTGGGCCAATTCACATGCCTATTTAGAGGATGAGGGCAAGCGAAGGGTGTTGAGCCAGATTCTAGAAAGAGTTCCTCTGCACACTCACGCTATGCCAGTCCCTGTGCTGGGAGGCTCCGGGAATCAGGATGAAGCCAGACATGGTTTCTCTGTCTTCCCAGAACTCAGAGGTGAGAGGTCGACCAGAGGGCAGATGTTCTCAACACAAGGTGGTGAATGTTGAGGCAGAGGGAAGCTTGGGGCTTGGAAAACGATATTCAGGGTGAGTCCAGTGTAAGGAGGATCTTCCTGGATAAAATCTGAGGGGGAAAGCCATCCTGGGCAAAGAAAATACCATGAGGCAAAGATAGAACAGGCTGTGGAAGGCATGGCAGGAGCCTGGTGCTGCCCCGTGTCGAGTCTGAGTGAAAGAGAATCAGGCGAGGCTAGCGGAGGAAGCAGGAGCTCACACCCTGTCGTCATCAAGAGGATGGAAGCCCAGAGGGGCCTGGAAGATTGGTGATGGGCAAATACGCAGCGTAAGGGTTCAGAGGGACCAGGAAGATTGGTGATGGGCAAATACGCAGCGTAAGGGTTCAGAGGGACCCTGCTGATGGGCTGCCATAAGGGGTGATAGTTTCTGTTTTCTTGGTCTCCAGGAAGGGCAGGGAGTAAGGAAGTTTCCAGCATCAACATGTTCCCCTTCAGCTCTGAAGCTCATTACGGTTTCACCATCGGGTTACACTCTATTTCTTACCAAACCTAGCAGGAGATTTTATCATGTTGCTTCATAACGTACGGTGGGACATGGAGGGTGCTGATAAACCGTGCCGGGTGCGGGAGTAGGGGTCAGGGGAGAGGAAGAGGAGGTGGAGACATCCCATCTTGTGCCACGTGGTTCCAAAAGGTGACAGTCAGGGTCTGGGGACAAGGCCTGTCTTCGGGGCTCGAAAGAGACATTCTGTAAGCATTTGGAAATCCTTTCTGCTCTTCCAGATGAATGAAGAAGTGAATCCAAACCTAGAAGTGGAAATTAAAAAAAAAAGTCCCAATCATCACTTTGGGAGCTAAGATGTCCAAGTGTCACAAAAGAGAATTTCTCAATGAGGAACTAGCCAGCAAGGGAGAAAAATACCCTTTAAAAATACTTCCTGCTAGAAGTCAAATGGTAGGCAAACAAGAGTTGCACCATCAAGGCAAGTGTTCTTTCTGGGTTCATTTTCTGAATTTGGAGTCAGTTGGTTTCCACACATCCAGCATTCTGCCCCTATTGCCAACACCCCTCCAAAGTGTAGGCACAGAAGTGAAACTTCCAGCTGATGAGCTTGTGCAGACCCAGTGGGCATTGGCGGGGTCCTCCAAGGTCAACGTGCAGTGGGGGGGAAGGAGGGAGGCCGGCGCCCCCCCGCCCAGGTGAGCCTGGAGTCAGGGTGACCCAGGACATCAGGAGGCCTGTGTTCCATCCCTCAGCCCTCCCACAGGCTTGTCTCAGATCCGCCAGAGCAATTCCATTTCACACCTAGTGATTTTGGATTGGAGACAGGTGATGTTCAGAGCCAGGCTCATAATCTTCCACCTCCACGGAGACTGCAGAGAAAGTTCCCTTTGGCCACTATTCGTGAATCTCTCCACCTGGCAGGCCCTGTGCTAGGCTCAGACATGAGAACATGGTGTTGGGAGGCAGGGACATTTGCATTAAGCTCTGCCCCTCGCTACTTGAGTTATCGTGGGAAAAGCTATTAATCTTTTGGAGTCTCTGTTTTTGTATCTGAAAAATAGGGATACCCACGCTCACTTCATGGGGAGTAATGGAAATGCTACCATGAATAAAGACTTTAGGCATGCACAGTGTGAGGTAGGAGCTCAGTAGGAGCGGTCTCTCATGCTATCCCCATCATCACACTCCCATGCTAAGTTTGTATTAACACATGCCAATAAGAAGACACAGCTCCTGCCCTCACGTTGCTCGCAGTCTGGGGAGAGGTAGACCAGAGCAAGATTACTCATGGGGTGTTATGAGAACATAGTGAAAAGAGGTTATGAACTCACGCTCAGATGTGTGTAAATGTGTGGGTCCGTTCATGGAGGTGTGGAGGTGTCTAGTGTGTGAGAATGAATATGGACGTGTGTGTAAATGCAAGTGTGAGAGTTGTGTGTGTGTTGTGTGCGTGTGAGAGTTGCATGGAAGTGCGTGCCTGTGTGTGTGTGTGTGTAAAGGCTTTTCGGTGCCTTTGGTGCTTAGGCTGAGCACTGAGGACCGAGCAGTTTGCAGAGGACGCTGGGAGTTGGGCTGGGGACGCCTGGCCACAGTCAGCAAATAGGGCCCGAGGGTCTTGTCTGTGCCCTGCTCTCCGCCCAGTGCTGGTTCTTCTCCACGTTCCCAGGGGACATTCTTGCCCGGCTCTGTGCCCTGTGGGCTGCCCTGCCCACTGCGTCCCCTGCTCCCTTGGCCGGTCTTCTGGTAGCACTCGGTGTGGAGGGTCCTGGCAGGAGACCAGCGGGCCGAAAGAGAGGCTGTGCTCCTCCACGATGTCTTCCCATCCCCCTTTCCGTGTTTCCACCCCCTGCCCCTCAGGAGGTGCGATGGCCAGGAGCCTGGGCTGCCAGCTCCCATCAGTAAGTGGTCCCTAAGAGAAACGCTTTTCATTTGCACCATCTGGGGTCAATTCCATAAATCCGTCCAGGTGGATACACCTCCTGTTCTTGTTATCATCGATATTCGGGGAGGCCCGAGCTTCCTTTTCTTGGGATGAGCTCCCAGTCCCCTCCTCGGTTCTATCTTTTGGTCCTAAATAAAGCAGCAGGTCAGCAAACTAGAGACTCGGGGGTTTGCTTCAACTCTGAAGATTCTAGGTTTGGCTTTCAGTTCTCCCGCCTGCTCTGGGGCAGGGCTCAGCTTAGTGGTTCCGGGGTGCTCTTGCACTTGGGGGAGGGGAAGGGGGAAGATGAGCATCTGCACCCAGCTGTGCCCTGCTGACCTCCCCCCCCCACCCCCCGGGGCAGCCGGCAGCAGCCCTGGCAGTTTCCTCCTTCAGAATATGGCTCTGCCTCCCCCACCGCTCCCCTCCCTACCTGGCGCAGCTTGCTGCCTTCTGCCTTCTCCGCCCCTCTGCCCGGGGTGCCCGAGGAGCCCAAGAGGCCATTCTCTCGTGCAACCAATATGCATAGAGCACCTACTGTGTGCCTGGCCCTGTTCTCATCAACAAGGCTCCAGCAGGGAAGGCTCATACTCTAGGGGAAGAAGACAAGAAACGAAGTGATGCCTCATCCTGATTGGTCGGGTGGGGGTGCTTGTTTAGATGAGCAATCGAACAGGATGAGGAGGTGAAAAGGGAAGGGGTGCTATTTTACAAAGGGTGGTCGTGGATGGTGTCGCCGAGAAGGTGACACTGGAGCAGAGACTGGAAGGAGGTGACGACGGGGTCCCTGCCGATGTACGGGGGAGGATGCGCTGGGCAGAGGGGACAGCAAGGGCAAAGGCCCTGAGGCAGGAGCGCGTGGGTGGGTCCCAGGAAAGGAGGCCGGCGAGGCAGCTGAGCTGGTCTTGTACGACACTGAGAGCCTCGGGGGTAGCTTTGGATTTTGTCTGAGTGAAATGGGAAGGCTTTGGAGGAATGGAGGGGTGACCAAGATTTAAGGATCCCTCTGGCTGTTGAAAGGGACCACGGTGATGACAGTCAAGCCCAGCCCACTGCCGCTGCGACCACCACATCGGAAACACAGGACGGCTTAGAGAATTTGCCCAAGGACCACGTGGGGTGTTCTTGCTGTAGTTCTCATAATCAACAGCATCGATGTGACCCCACAGCTGTGCCAGCTAATGGAAGTCGTGCTTTTGTCTGAGGTTCAGTTTCCTCGTCCCTAAAATGGGGATAACACTATCTACCTGTGAGGGCTGTCACGAGCGTTTATATTGCTCACGTACATCATCCTCATAGAAAGTGAATGAGGGGACTATCATCCCCATTTCAGAGATGCGGAAACAGAGACTCAGGTACTTACCTGAGGCCATGACCTGCCCACCTGATTCAAAACATTCAGGCCTATGGGAAAGGAACAGCCTCGAGTCTGGGGCCTAATGTAGATATGCCTCAGGTCTACACTGCATGCTCCCCTTGGGCCGAGGTGACCGCATAACCTTATTCTCCTCGTCTAGGGAGATTCCAGACTCCTCCACCCTCCAACCAATGAAAGCCTGGGCTCCTGCTCTCCTTGACCACCACACTTTGTAATTCTTTCTTGTTGGCTCCTGACACCCGGAGGGGAGATCTACCTTCCTTGTGCTCCGTTCCCGGCGTGGGCATCAGGGGGTATGAGTGACCTCTGTAATGATAGTTCCAATTTGCTCCACATTTCCTGGGTATCAAGCGCTATGCAAAGGCTTTTATATACGCTCTCTCATTTACAACCCCAGGACAACCCTACGGGCTTACTATTCTCATCCGTACATTATGGACAAAGAAATGGAGGTTGAGAAAGTTTAAGTAATTTTCCCGAGATCACGTCCTCATGGTGGAACCAGAGCTTGAATCCAACCCTTCATCGCTTCAAAATCGGTGCCCTTTCTGCTGATCTCCTCTGTCTATTATTCTATGGAATAGCCTGGCTTGGTCAGACACGGGCTAGTTAGTTAATCAGTTAATTCGTGAGTTTGTTCAATTGCATGAATAAAGTTGGCTGACTCGGTGTCACGGGGAGGAGAGTGGGATAGAGCAGGGAGAGATGACTGATGGAAATGAGCTGGGGCTGGGAGGCACCGGGGCTCCTGCACTTGTTAGCGATGTGGTCCCAGGCAAAACGGACCCTGCAGACACGATGACGGCTATGAAATTTGAGGTGAGGAGATTATCCTGGGTTGTCCCGACGGGCCCAATCTGACCGTAGGAATTCCTAAAAGTGAAAAACCTTTCCTGGCTGCAGTTGGAGGGAGCGTTGTCGAGAGAGAGGAAGGATCAGAGAGATGCAAGGTGAGAAGGGGCTCAACCCGCATGGTTGGCTTTGGAAACAGGCAAGGGCCACGAGCCAAGGAATGGGAAGGCCGAGCAGCTGGAAAAGTCAAGGAAATAGATTCTCCCTAGAGCCTCCAGGGAGGATTGAGGCTCTGCTGACACCTTGAATCTAGCCCCATGAGACCCAGGTCAGATTTTTGATCTTCAAAACTGTGAGATAATAAATTTGTGTCCTGTAGGCTGCGGAGTTTGTGGTAGTATCTAAGGGCCACAGAGAAAACAAATATGGCACCTCACGTCAGGCCTTGGAGCTTCTGTTCTCTCCTTGGCAAAATGGGGACCACAGCCCCTGCACCCTTGCATGGTTGTAAGAATGAGGTGAGACGGAGTGTGGAAGTTATCCAACGCAGAGCCGCGCACACAGTAGGTGCATGGGGCCTGCTAGCTAAACTGGAATTGGAACGATGAAACCGGGCGGTGATTGGCAGGTGTCCATCAGGGTGTGGACAGCAAGCCCTGGAGGTGTCCAAAGGAGCGGGGATGGCTCAGTGGACAGGCTGGTCAGAGGAGGTCCCTCGGGGGGGTGAGACTGAGACATGAGTTGTAGGGACGTCATAGGAGAATTATTCTGTGGCTTGTAAGAATGTAAAGTCTGTGTCAAATTTGAGTATTGGAGTTAGGGGCTCCTGCACGTGGGGGTGGGTACACCCTGAGGCAGGGGTTGGAGTCAGGCGTCACTGACTTTGGGTCCTCACTGAGCTACTTACTAGCTTGTCATTACCTTCTCTGAAAGTCTTTTTTTTTTTTTCAAGATTTTATTTATTTTTTTTTGCGAGAGAGAGAGAACATAAGAGAGAGAGAGAGAACACACAAGCAGGGCGAGGGGCAGAGGGAGAAGCAGACTCTCTGCTGAGCAGGGAGCTGATGTGGGGCTCCATCCCAG
Organism: Mirounga angustirostris; assembly: GCF_029215605.1. NCBI lineage: Eukaryota > Metazoa > Chordata > Mammalia > Carnivora > Phocidae > Mirounga > Mirounga angustirostris. The sequence goes on along the minus strand of NW_026991712.1, from coordinate 15,247,389 downwards.
GACCCCGAGATCATGACCTGAGCCAAAGGCAGATGCTTAACTGACTGAGCCACCCAGGTAGCCCTTGGAAGTCTTTAAAAATAAGGATAGCAACACCTACCATAGGAATTTGACAGGAGGATGAAATCAGGTGAGATATTGACTGTAAATGTTCTTCAAGGACAACACTGCAGAGTGCATGAGGGAATCACGGTTAGTCTTTTCCATTGCTCATGGGATGAAAATCAACAGAGCTTCATGTGGCCAAGGGCCTAACGGAACACTGTTTGATTTGGGACCATTTTCCCCTGCTCTCTGGGCATGGGAATGTGTGCCCACTTCCTGCCATGCTCATGCCTCTCTCTAGAGACCCACTTCCTCCCTTGGGGCCCACGCAGCCAGGAAAGGTGACCCATCTTTGTCTGCATCTCACGGAAGGAAGGTTGCTCCTTACCTTCATCTCCCACTTGCCACGTGACTTGAGGAAAATGACGGTTTGTTTCTGGGCCTTATTTCTTTGTCAGCAAAATAAAGATGTTGCTCTGGACCCTTTTTTAACTCTAAGAGTCTGTGAGGCTGTGTTTCCAAGAAAAAACAAAACTAAACGAGAAGCAAAAGGATTGACATCACTACCATAGGACTAGAATAATCAGGGCTACACTTTACTTGCTAGAAGCCAGACACTGTTCACCTAATTGTTCATTTGATCCTCACAAGAATTCTGAAAGGTCGGGGGGCGCCTGGGTGGCTCAGTTGGTTAGGCGACTGCCTTCGGCTCAGGTCATGATCCTGGAGTCCCGGAATCGAGTCCCGCATCGGGCTCCCTGCTCGGCAGGGGGTCTCCTTCTCCCTCTGCCCTCTTCCCTCTCGTGCTCTCTGTCTCTCATTCTCTCTCTCTCAAATAAATAAATAAAATCTTTAAAAAAAAAAAAAAGAATTCTGAAAGGTCGGTACTGTTCTTATTCCCAGGCACAGAGAGGTGAGGTTGCTCGCCTCGGATCACACAGCGTGTGTGGGGTGTGCGTGGGCTTTACCCTCAGCGGTTGCCCTCCACAGGCCGTGCTAGTAACCAAGAGCCTTGGAGCACTTCAATTCTCTCCTCCATTGTTTGGGGGTCCTCATGGATCACTACCAAGACCTGGTCATGTCTTCCTTACACCCCATGTTTTCTTGGCTGGTTTTTCCTAGTATAGTTAGGTTATATTTTACTGTTCCCCAGAAATTTAGGGGCCAAGCAGGAAGAATGTTCTGAGATATTTAACAACTGTGTCTTCATGCTGTTGGATAATATATGAGCCTTACATTCTAAATAATTGATATTTATTGAGCACTTACTATATACAGGATCCATTCCAAGAATTGTATATATTTTAGTGCTTTTAGTTGTCACATCCACCCTGTCTAATGAGGTAGGTCCTCTTATCATCCACATTTTCCAGATGAGGAAATGAAAGCACAGAGCATGGGTAGAGTAGCGTGCTTATGTCACACAGAGAGTGAGGGGCATTGCTGGGATCCAGACCCAGGCTGTCTGGCCACAGACACCAGGCTCTTACCCACTTCACTTTATTGTCTTTCTCAAGATTACCTCCTCTGGAAAGGAATTCTGTAGCCTATTTTTAGAAATTCTATAATAAGATTACATAAAAATGAAACAAGCTGCTTTACTTTTGGGTTCCTCACAGTCTTGAATAACCAAATGATGATCAGGATCTTTAAAGGCAGGAACAGAGCAGGTACACTTGTTAAACTCTTTTAATCATGGGGACTCTTTACTTCCGGTGGATCAGCTCAAGGCACATATTTTTGTGAAAATCAACTCTAGAGGCATTGCAGATGGTTTTTTTGGGGAGGAGTCAGGTTCCAGATTCTCACTAGCCCTCCCCCATTCGAGTTCTCCCCAGAGATTCCATCCTCACTCCACCAGTGCCTTTGCTGACTCCATAACGCACCTGACATGTGTTCAGGGAAAAACAAACTTATGTATTGAGTCTCTGAAAATTAAAGTACACTCTCAATGTACCATGTTGGTAATTTGCCAATTAAAAAATCTTTTTTTTTTTTTTTAAGTAAGTGATTTCAGGTAAAGTAAATCATTACTCCTGAGTTATACTCTTGGTAAATCTGATTTTTTATGAAACAGGTTTGAAAGTGAGGAACATTTGGCTTTTCCTGTGGATGGGAGGAAAACGTTGAATGGGGAGAGAATGACAGAAGAGGGTGTGGAAGCCATAGGAGTTGAAGCTGTGGTTTTCCCCAAAAGTTGCACAAGATAATAATACGACTTCTGTTTTTCATCTACTCTGGATGGCAACTGGGGGATCCATCAGCTTGCTTGAGAGGACAGAGCTGGTTATGTCGAAGGGCAGTCTAATTGTTAAATCTTAGAAGGTCTGGTTGTCTAACCTGTTGGCCATTCTTGTTTGAAGCACCTGCTGACATCTTTTCAACATGCTTCCACGCTGGGAGACAAGGGATTCTCCTTGCACTGCCATTTTGTCTATTTCCACATTCAATTCTATTCTGTCTGTGGTTGCTGAGCACAAGGCTTGCAATGAGCCAAGCACTATGGGTTTAGTACCCCTTTAATCCACACATGAATGCCAGTGTCTGGAGATAGAGAGTTGACTAGAGCATGTCTCTGCTTTGGAGGGAAACTCATTAAACAGAGACAAATAAGCCAAATACACAGCCCATCATAACTTTTGGCAGAACTCAAAGGTCAATAGAAATGGAACAACACGGAGGTTTGAGAGATCGTAGCTAGGTGGTGTGCATGGGGGTTCTGGAAAGTTCTCTTGATGGGGTGGCAGTGGAGCTGGACTTTGAAAGATGAATAGGTTGTAGCTACACAGAGAAGTTGTTGGGAAAGAACTTCTCGGGGAGAGAGCTGCCTGAGCATGGAGAAGAACTTGTCTGGGGCTGTTATTAGCTTGCCAGCAGCAAAGTGGCACTAGATTCAAGTTCTTTTGCTGTTTCTATGACAACTGCTGACCCCTCATCTGTTAGATGCCCCCCAGCACTGGTGGAGAGGAATGATGGAAAGCTTTCCAGATAGTTTCTAAAGGACCCAGATAAGTTATTTCACTCTTGATATACCCCTCTGTTTTCATCAGCAGAATGGGTATAAAGTAATTACCTCATGAGGTTAAGGTAAAGATGAAAAGTAAATGATGTGTGTAAAGCTTTAGAATTGTGAATGGCACCTAATAAATGCTCAATAAAAATAATAGTATTTATTATGTATTATTATAATTGAATGCTTGAAGATTTCAACAAATAGCTTTATCATGAAATCTCTAGGGGCGGGCACACCCTAATTAATTCTGTCTCTGCTGCATTTACCGGTTTCTGAGCTGGTAGCTTTCAGTAAATGTCTTTCAGATCACTTGAATGGTTGAATGAAGAAATATGAGAAAAATACCCCTTTTCCTAGGATGAATCATGTACCATTTGCCCTATATACTTGAGACTCCAGACCCCAGACCCCAGCCTGGGTGGGAAGACCCCCGTCCTCCTGGGTCAGCTCTTTCCCTTCATGTGCATCTTCTGTGAGTTACTCTGGGGTAAAGAAAAACATTTGACCCCTGTTTAGAAAGATTGCCTTTCACAATCTCCCAGTTCCCTAGATGGGAATTGCTGAGCTGACAGAATGTACAGAGAAGAGCTAACTATTTTTAGGATGAACTAGAAAGATTAGAACTTTGCTCTCTCCTCAAATATCAAACCTGCAATCTGTAAGAATCCAAACAGGAATATTTGGGGAATTGGATATGGAGAATTGTTCATTGCACTCTTATTGCTTAAAATTCCTACACAAAAATGCTAATGGGCCATTGATACTGGAGTGTCTACTTTGTGCCCAGCACTGTGCTGAGGGCTTTATATGCACCATGTTGTTTAATTCTGCTATTAGCAACCTCATGTGATTGGTTTAAGTCTTCCTATTTTGCAGATAGGAACACGGAGGCATAGAGATGTAAGGTATCTTGAGCAAAGCCACAGAGGGAAGGTTCCAGGAGCTGGAATTCCATCCCTCATCTGTCTAGCTTCAAGACCCACGCTCTCTCTGAGGACAAAGATAAGGACGCAAACCAAAACAGAGAGGAGAAAACAAGCTGGCCCCGGAGGGTTGAAGAGTGAAATCACCCCAGTCACGGCGGATTTGGTGAGCGAATCATTTGGCCGCATAGAGGGGCAGATTCCCAGATGAGAGAGTCAGATGAGTCTGTCTCTGGGGAGCTCACACCCTAAGAGGGGAAACGTAAGAGGACTGGTTCTCATCTGCCCAGCCCTAGCACTTTCTTTATGGGGTCTCCCGGTCCGTCCTTGCGTGCCACACTGGGGTATTTCCAGTCAAGTCTGCACTCTCCCAGACAATAGGTGGCCATTTGTCTCAAACTGGAGAACTGGACACTGGGAAAGTAAATTGTGACGCAAGAATTAAACGTGGCAAGAACTGAGTGATTCGGTTAGCAGCACCCTGAAGGTAACTGCCTGCTAATTCCTGCCTTCTGGCTCTTCAGCTTTTCTTCCTTTCTGAGGGCTTCCTTATGGTAGGTACTCTAGGTTGGTTCACTCAACACACGTCCCAAGTCTCTTCCCGCTGTGCTTTCTCTATTCTAGGAAGTGGAAGGCTCAAAGCTCACCTGCCCAGACTTCCTTACGGTTAGGGGTGGCCATGTGGCTTAGCCAATGAGTGTTCATCTGCCCTCAACGTCTCTCCCCTTTCTCCTTCTTCTTATTGGGATGTGGACACGATGGCTGGGGCTGGGGCAGAAACCTTGTAAGCATGAGGAAAAGGTTAGAAGCGCTGCACAGATATCAGGCAGCAACTTCCCTTTAGGCTTCTTGCTCAGAATCCTTTATGCTTCAAACAGCTCTGTTGGGGGGTTCCATTACTTGTAATCAGACGCACCTCTTAACTGCTACCCCTTCTATTTATTTCCTTTGCATTTTTTTCTTATGGGGAGGGTGCTTGCGGTAGGCAGAATTTCTTTATGCAACCAAAACCATCCTAATAGATGCAAGAAAAGGAGGAAGGCGCACAGCAAACCACAAGATCAGCCAGAATGAAACATGGTCCTGCAGGGGAGAACAGTCACAGTTTGGATTTATGTTGACACAGTCTGTTTCATTTTTCTAAGGGTTTTCTCTCTCATTGTTTCCTTTGGCTCTCTCGGCCATCCTGTAAAGTAAGAATTATTACTATACCTGTCTTAGAGGTAAAAACAAAATGAAACAGATCAACTTGGTGTTTGAATACTATGGAGAAACGGTGGCAGCCTCATGAAAGGAGTGTTTTGAATGGGGGTTTGAAGGACAAATGACCTTTTAATAGGCAGAGAGGCAGCGGGAAAAGCGGTCCTGGCTAAAGCAAGAACTACGAAGCCCAGAGGCATGAGGGGGCTGGGTGACTTTGGCAAATGTGGCTGGTGCTTGGGGCTGGGGCCTGGGGGTCTTGGGAAACATATGGAGGAGGTAGGGTTGGAAAAGTCAGCAGGGGCCAGATCGTAAAGGTCTGGTATGTTGGCAGCCTCTTTGGGTTGCAGAGGCAATTGAGTAACTTCAACTAATAGGGTAATTGTGAGGATACATGTGGGAATAAAAGAGCTTCCAGAATTAGGGCTAAGCTTCTGAGGGAACCAGGCATATAGCATAACCAGCATCACAGGATGAACAAGATTCTTGGGAGAGCCCGGCCTCATAGAGGTTGGAAGTTACTTTTTTTTTTTTTTTTTTTTTTTAGATTCTATATATTTATTTGAGAGAGAGAGAGAGAGAGCAAGCACAAGCGAGGGGAGAGGCAGAGGGAGAAGCAGACTCCCCGCTGAGCAGGGAGCCCAATGTGGGACTGGGATCATGCCCCGAGCCAAAGGCAGATGCTTAACTGACTTGAGCCACCCAGGCGCCCCTGTTGGAAGGTACTTTGACAACATAAAATTGTTCAGGACTGAACCTTCTTTTTGTACCGAATTATCTCATCTTCTGCACAGTAGCAAAACTCATTGGTTGCCAGCCTAGAGCTTTGACATTAACACGAAACCCTCTTGTGTTCAAGTCTCAATGTGTGTCTTCAGTTCAAATTCTTGAGCATGTACTGGTTAGGATCGATTAGGCTCTGCTGTGACGACAGATAGACCCTGAAACCCTGGTAGCTTTACACAATTACACGAGTATTCCCTGGAACGTGTGGCCTCCAGAGTCTCTCATGGCAAGAGAAGAGAGGGACAGGGGAGGCCCACTAGTTCTTAATATTCTTGATGCTTATCTTCACAATCCATTGGTGAGAAGTAGCCAGGTGGCCCCACCTAACTGCCAGGGAGGTTGGGAGAGGAGGGGGAGTGACCAGAGCATTTGAGAAGCATGAACTACCGCCCCACCACCCCCGCCACCAGCAGGGTCTGATGGATCTGCACGCTCACCTTCACCTTCATGGACCAGTCACTCCTTCCAGGTGTCCCAGTCAGTTCGAGCTGTTGTAACAAAAACACCCCAGACTGGGTGACTGCAACAGCAAGCATGCATTTCTCAGTTCGGAGCTGGGAAGCCTAAGATCAAGGTAGAGTAGATCTGGTGTCCGGTGAAGGGCTTTCTGGGTCATAGCTATTTTCCCCCATGGCAGAGAGGGAGGGCAAGAGAACAAAGGCCCCACCTCCAGATGCCATCACAGTGGGGGTGAGGATTTCAATAGCAAATTCTGGGGGGCACAAACATTCCGTCCACAACACCACAGTCACTTGGTGGTCCCCTTTCTGGCCATCGATTGGCTGCCCTTTGGTCAGGTGCCTTCCCATGGTGCCATGAGCTGGGGGTGGGGGGGGGGCGGGGGAAGAAGAGGCGGTAGTCTCTCTGGTGTACGCAGGAAAATGTCCATGCAAGGACTTACTGGAGCCACTTCAGTATATTGCGTGAAGGCTGAGGGCTTATTTTGGGGGCACTGGGGAGCCACTGAGGGTGTTTGCGGGGCAGCAAGAGACATTGCCAGTTTGCATTTTGCACAGGTCCCTCTGGGGCTGGGCTGAGCATGATGGATAGGAGGTACAGGCTAGATTGGAGGGAGAGAGACTGGCTGTGAGGCTGCTGGGATTGCCCGAAGAAGACACTTGACAGGAGAGTGGAGTTGAAACAGAAGATAAATCGAAGACTCCGCAGATAGGATGCTGGAACACCAGGATAATACACAGAGTATCTCATGTGCATTGTGGTGAGAACTGAACGAGATCCTGTCTGTAGAATTCTTAGCACAGACTTAGCATCTGCTATTATTCTCTATTCAAAATGCCTCTGCTTGAGTGCTTCCAGAGATGGGAAGCTCAGCACTTTAGTGAGGTAAGTAACACTCACCTGGCTAATATAGCAGCTGAGACATGGCCTATGAAGGAGCCTTATTACCATGAGGAACAGCTAAACCATTATATCATGTTTCAGAACTAGAGGGAGGTAGTATCAGGAATCTTTTGGTTGAAAGTAATGAAATCTAGTTCGAGCTGAGCTCTATATAATGAAGAGAATTTATTGGCTTATGTAAGTCTAGAATGTGTGCTGCAGGCAATGCTTGATCCAGCAGCTTAAAGATGCCTCTGAAGACCTGGTTTTTCTCTATTTCTTCACTTGGCCTCCTATGATGTCAATTTCAGTTAAAGCTGGTTCTCTTATCGGTTGCAAGATGGCTTCCAGCATTTAGCACTTCCTTGGTTATGTTCTTCTTCGTTTATATCCAGAAAGAGACAGAAAATGATTTTTCTCCTATGTTTTCAGCAAATATCCTGAAATTTTCTCACCGGGCCAGTGCCTACTCTTGGCCCAATCACTGTTTGCAGGTAGATGGACCTCAACGATGGACTTAGCCAAGGTCTCACTCCTGGAGCAGGGGGCAGAAGTTGGCTTCTTCCGAACCCCTGGGATGGAAATCAGCAGGAAGGAGTACGGGAATGAGCACTGATAGGCACCACACTTGCCCTTGTCCTGCCTTCCCTCATCGTCCTTTTTATTCCTCTGTCTTCTATGCCTGTTTTGATAATGAGGAATCTCAAGGCTTTGGGGTGGGACTGTGAAAGCTTGGCCTCTGTTCCGTTAAAGAAGGACTCTGAAGAATTGTTCTTTTGGAGGCACTGCCTCCACCATGTGAGACTCTGCTTGGCTCTAGGGGACCAAGGCTGGACTTACACCTTGTAGAGCAGATTGTCAGCTAGAAGGGACCTAAACGTGACATTGTCGGGCGCCTGGGTGGCTCAGTCGGTGAAGCGTCTGCCTTCGGCTCAGGTCATGATCCCGGGGTCCTGGGATTGAGCCCTGCATTGGGCTTCGTGCTCGGCATGGGGCCTGTTTCTCCCTCTCCCACTGCTGCTCCCCCTGCTTGTGCTCTCTCTCTCCCTCTCTGACAAATAAATAAATACAATCTTTTTTTTTTTTTAAAGTGACAGCGTCCTAGGTGGGAACGGAGGCTCAGAGTGGAGAGTTCCTGGTCCTGGGCCAGAGTCACAGAGCCCCAGTTTCCTTTGATATGCACCCCTGCCCAGCACTTAACCCCTCTGGGACTCTGCCTCCCTCTTTGGAAAATGAAGCGCCTTCTTTGGCTCTGGGTTCTGTGGTGAAGCAAGTATGAGTTAGCTGGAGAGCTTGTCCCAAATACACTGCCCAGCTCACTCCGACACTGTGATGTGAAGGACAGACTCCTCAATTAACGCTGAACCCCGGCCTCTTGCTTTGTGTCAGGTGCTTCCACTCTGGCCCCAAGCCGTCTGAACTTGGCCTCAGTCTGAGGGCTCCAGGACTGAGAGAAAGGGAAAGGCTGTGGATGCCCCAGGGGACCCAACCCATGACCCAACCATAAAGGGAAGACAAGAGACCTGGGTGTGCTGACGAGGCCCCGGGGGCCAGTCCAAGAATTCGCAAGGGTGCCACTGGCTGAGCCGTGCTCTGATGCCCCAGGGCAATGTCGTCATGCAATGAGGCTCCCAGCCTGCCAGAGCCCTTTGGCTGACCAGGGCAGTCTGCAAGGCAAGGGGCATTGCAAGCCCTCCTCCTCTTAAAGGGCTCAGGTTACTGGATGTTTCTAGAAGGAAAGGCCTTTAGAGGGAGGGCCGGAGTCAGAGTGAAAACCCTTAGGTTCCAGTCCAGGTGCTTCTCCCTGCGTGCTCTGTGACCCCCCAGCAACTGGGGGCTAATGGCCCCTGCCCAGCCTTCTTCTTCCCCAAGACATGAGATTTAAAAGGCAGTGAAGCAATGTAGCAAAAGGCATGGGTGCACAATGCACCTGTTAGAGGACTATTATTATTGTTAAAGAGAACAGACAGCTCCGACGTTGGATCAGAGGCTCAAGCAGAAGCAGCCCCTGCCAGCAAGCTGCTGCCTTTAGATCAAGCCGAAGACACTGGATGCAGAGGGGAAAAGCCGCTCCTGGAGGCTTCTGCCTGTGACATCGTTGTCTCCTTTTTCCCTTCGAGGCCTGCGGGGAATCTGGGAGGCTTCCAACACACACAGCGCTACCTGGTAGAATACTTTGTGCTGCCCAGGCACCTGTCAAACCCTCCAGAGAGACAGCGACCAGAGGCGGGGAGAACATAAGGTGCCTAGAGAGGGTGGCTGTCCTCCCCGCCCTCTGCTTTGCCTGTGCCCCTCCTCCTCGCTGGGGACTCTCCTCGGCTCTCTGCTTGTCAGGCTCTTGAGCTCTGGACACACCACGTTGGCTGCCTCTGTTTCCCGTCTGTCACCTGGCTTTCTGGATCTTCCAGATGAAGTCAACCTGTCAGCCCCCTTTTCATCCTTAAATCAACATCTTTAGCAGAAACGGGGTCATACCTGCAAACCCAAATCCCTTGTGAGACAAGGCAAGCTGCTGTAAGTTTAAAGGCACAGTTATTAAGGTAAAAAAGGGGACATCCTCACAAAAGTGATCTCAGGCCCTTCTAGTGCTTTCCGCATTGGACGGTGGAGAGCCCTGAGAGAGCAGAGACCATCAATGCTTTGGGAGTGTGTGCGGATGTCCAGTCCTGCAGAGTGTTTTATGTTCGTGGGGCAACTGACTCTGATTCAATGTGAGCCTTGGGCCCATTTTGCAGATGAAGCAGCCAAGGCTCAAGGACAGACTAGTGACTTCCCCAAGGTTCTCAGCCAGGAAATGGTAGTATTGGGGACCAAAGGGGGTCCGTGGACCCTCGGCCCAAAATATTTGGTTGGCATCCTCGACAGCATTTAGCACAATGTTTGACACAGAGATGACCAAGAGGGAGCTTTTGAATGAGGGAGGTAACCTCAGGGAGGTGGGGTGCTGTAGGGGAAAGAACATGGGATTCGAACATAGATCTAGCCATTCTAGAATGTTTATTTGGACCCATGGTGTCTCCAACAGGGCTCATAACCCCTCTCCTTTCCTCTTGAGGGTAGGCTGAGGGGCTGAGCTGATGGGTGTTCAATTTTTCTATTTATCCTTCATCAAGAGCAGGTCCTATTCATATTATGATTTTTTGTAAGATTTCATTAGGGAAAGAAGGAAAAAACAAAAACAAAGATTTCCTGGCTAAAAACAGGTTAAAGAATTTTTTTTTTTAAGGTTTTATTTATTTATTTATCGGAGAGAGAGAATGCGACAAGCAGGGGGAGTAGGGGAGGGAGAAGCAGGCTCCCCGCGGCGCGGGGCTTGATCCCGGGCCCTGGGATCATGACCTGAGCCGAAGGCAGACGCTTCACTGACTGAGCCACCCAGGTGCCTCAAGAATTCTGTTTTAGGGGGCCTTCAAGGTCTTCCCCAAACCTCACTGTCTGTGATTTTGTGATTTGAGTGTGGGCTCTACCTTTTCCTGGCCATGCGGTGGTGGATAAGTCAGTCTGCCCAGTGAGTCTTAGCATCTTCATCTTAAAAATGGGCATAAGGAGAGAAACGTTTCTGAGTTCTCGGGGTTCTCATGTGGAGGAAGCATGTGGATGGATGTGCCCTGAGAAGAGCCAAGGACCCTGCAGGAGTCCGGAATTGGTGACGTTGTGTAATCATCAAGCAGTTCTTGAGGGGCAGCTCTGGGCTGCATCTGGTTAAGTGTTGCAGATAAGAAGAGCTATTGGGCACAGAGTGGGGGCCCGGAATAGACGTACATGCGTGGGTGCACGTCTCCTGGCAGATAGGTACCTAAGCAGGCAGTTTCGGTGCAAAAATGACGTATGCCCAGAAGTGAGCATGGCGAAGGGTCATCCAGCCCAGCTCAGCCTGGGCATGGAGGTGACAGGAAGGCGGTGGGGGCGGGAGGAAAGTGACATCTAGCACGCGTCTCAAAGCGGAAGCAAAAACCAATAGTGATACTGGGTGGGCATGATATAGCTCATTCACACAGGATTTTAGTCACAGAGCATTAAGACTTCTGAGTTTCCACTTCTCCTTTGTGCAAGGATCTGACAGCAACAAAAGTAAATGTGAAGAATACCATGGGGCCGATGGTACAAACTCTGGAGTTTGGCTCCACCTTTATTTTTTTTTTTTGCAAAAAAATACTATTCAACCAACCAATGTGCTAGACCCTGTCTTCTTGAGAAAACTCAACATATGTTCAGAACCTTCTTCTGTGAGAGCCCAGGGGGCCCTCTGCGTATCTCCTGCCCAGCAGCATATTTATACAAATGGGAAAGCTGGACCCGAGATGGGTGAAGTGTCTTCACCACGGCCGGGAAGTACAGCAGTCAAGTTTAGATCTGGGGTTCCTCAGGGACCACAAGCTCTGATGGCTCTGGAACGGGAGTGGCGGTGTGTATAGAGGGGACACGTCCAGGTTTGCAGTCTGAGGGCCAGAGGTGTTCACCCCTGCTTTTATCCAGCAGTGGTTGTGTGTGTTTATCACCTAGGGAGTTCTGTGCTAGGGTCCAGAAATGAGCAAACCACTCTCCTTGCTTTAAAGAGCTCACAGGACAAAGATCCTTCAAGTGTCAATTAAAATCCATGATGTTACGGGGCGCCTGGGTGGCTCAGTCGGTGAAGCGTCCGACTTTTGATTTTGCCTCAGGTCATGATCTCAGAGTCATGAGGTCGAGCCCTGCGTCGGGCTCTGTCCTGCGCGTGGAGCCTGCTTAAGATTCTCTCTCTCTCTCTCTCTGCCCCTCCTCCCCCATCCCTGCTCACATGTGCTCTCTCTCTCTCTAAAAAAAAAGAAAAAGAAAAAAAAAAATCCATGATGCTAAGTGGCAGTGGAGAAAGGTGCAGTGCTTTGAGAGCAGTATTTGCCTGGGATGCATTGGAAAACATAAGCACTGAAGCCAAGCCCACTTGGGTTCAGCTCCAGCGCTGACTTTCACTGTGTGATCTTGAGCTAGTTAACCTTTCTGAGCCTCAGTTTCTCCATCTGGAAAATGGGCAGAATACTACCCTTCCTGTCGGCACTGACGAATAAAGTCTACCCTCGAGTTACTACTGCTACTGCGCCTTGGCCCAGAAGCAGAGACCATCATCATGGCGAGAACCCGGCCAAGACGTTCAGTTTCTCCAAGCCTCTGGGAGCTTCGATTGTCCTCATCTGTGTACGAGGCGATGGAAGTGAAGTTTGATTTGTACAACCGTGATGTGTTAAAAAAAAATGGTAGTCACCTCTCTCGGGATTCTTAGCCTGTTCTAGTTAGGATGGTGAAGGCAGTGTAGCAGGGTGGTTTCTCAAATTCCAGGGAGCCACTGTAGGTCAGAAGCCAGGGCAGCCTCTCCGACCTCATGCCCCCCTCGCCTGCTGCCCCCTGGAGCCTCTAGACATAGAGGCTCATAGACATAGACATAGACCTCAGTGCGCTCTGGAGTAGGACCTGTGGATCTTGAGCTTGGGTTCTTGGTCTATCAGCAAAGTCCTGCGGGGGGCGGGGAGGGGGGGCTTGCCATCAGGCCTGAGAAAGAAGTCAGGCGTGCTTGGAATGCAATTGCAAAAGAGGTTACAAGAGCCTGGCAAGAATGCTGAAATCAAGTGATGTCGAGAGGTTTTGTTATTTTTGAAAAAATGACTCATTCTGAGAAACCGTAACGGGCCTCCCAGAACGTTCACCTAGTTGCCTGTATGTATAACCCAGAGCCACTGCAGAGAAAAACAAATCCTGTTGTCACAGCTGAAGGAGGGGGTGGCAAGGTTGCTGGGTGGGAGGGGAAGGAGGTGGGGAGGAAACAGGGATGACAATTGGATGGAGGAAGAGTTTCAAGATAACTCCTGCCCTCGGAGCGGACTGCTGTAATTACCTGGTCCCGTTCTCCAACCATCACGAAAACATCCCCTTGCAAGGAATGTGTTCTCTGGATTGACCTGAGCTGGCCAGGGACGCTGGGTTAGTTCCATGTGACATGCAAGGTGAACAGGTGCCCAGAGAGTATAAGCTATTTCCCCTGGATGAGAGAGAGAAGGGAGGGTCAGGGAAGTGGGGAGGGAGAAAGGGAGAGAGGGAGAGAGAAAGAGAAAAAGGAGGAGGAGGAAGAGGGAACAAGAGAAGGGCAGAGAAGAGAAGCCCTGTGAATGAGAACCAAAATGAGAGCCATGCTTGTCTTGAGGAGAAGCCCCGTGAAGGGCTGCCTTCAGCGAGGGCACCTATCGGCCTCCTCCCCATGGGATGCCCTTAACCAAATGTATAGCTTTGGGGAAATAGGTTCCTTCACCCAGTCTCTACGGGGATGGGGAGCAGAACAGATTCAGAGCTTCTAAAATTTAATAGGCATAAGAATATTCTAGAAAACTTGTTACAATACAGATTGCTGGGCCCCATCCCAGAAATTCCGTCTCTGAAGGTTCTGGAGAGGGGCCAGCGAATCTGCATTTCTAACAAGCTCCCAGGTGAGGCTGCTGCTTCTGCTTGATCCCAGACCCCCCCCCCCCGGCCCCCCCACCCCCCTGCCTTTGAGTGTCCTGGGGCTGGCTGACTGTGAACGTCCCTGCTGTTTCTGGCATCCACGATTCAGGAAACTCCACAACTCCTGGCCATGGAGAGAGCTGTGCTGGGGGCTAGAAATATGAAGATGCCCAAGGCAGGGGTTCTGCCTTTTGGGTCTAGCAGTCTAGGTGAGGAAACAGGCGATACAGGGAATTTCATTACCATACAGGATGATACTGGGGCAGCTGCGTGCGTGCAATTCAGGTAAGGCTTCAAGGACAAGGGGGCTGGGTGCGCCTTCGGGCCTTAGTAGTCACTAACCAGGAGGTCATGTGAGGGCATGACTTCTGGGCAGAGAGCAGCATAGGCTGTTCGCAAGAGTGCACAGAAAAAGCTTTGGCTCCGTGCTAACTGCATGAGGTGTGGTGTGAGTGCTGCTCAGAGTAATATTCCAGCTCTGCCATCCCGGAGCTGCCAAGCGTGGCTGTAGCTGTGCCCCGAGTCCCTGGAGGGCCCTGGGGAGCCAGTGGAGGGAGCTCCGGTGGCCGGCATCCCTGCGGATCACAGTCAAGTATGATATGTACATGTACTATACGCATATATTACACAACACAATGTATATATATATTACACACACGTATATAATACATATATATGTATATACGATACACACTATATATATTACACACATACAATACATATATACATAACACTATATATATATTACACACACGTATATAATACATATATATGTATATATGATACACACTATATATATTACACACATACAATACATATATACATAACACAATATATATATTACACACATGTATATAATACATATATATGTATATATGATACACTATATATCACACACATACAATACATATATACATAACACAATATATATATTACACACATATATAATACATATATATGTATATATGATACACACTATATATATTACACACATACAATCCATATATACATAACACAATATATATATTACACACACGTATATAATACATATATATGTATATATAATACACACTATATATATTACACACATACAATACATATATACATAACACTATATATATATTACACATACATATATAATACATATATATGTATATATGATACACACTATATATATTACACACATACAATACATATACACATAACACAATATATATATTACACACACATATAATACATATATATGTATATATGATACACACTATATATCACACACATACAATACATATATATATCATATATATATTACACACGCAATATTATATGTACCTGCAATATATACATATGTACACACGTGCACATAGTTGAACCTCATTATTTGTGGATTCTGTATTTGTACACTTGCCTACTGGCTAATATTTTCTTGTAACCCCCCAATCAATACTCGTGGCCCTTTTAGCCATACAAGGACACGTGCAGAGCCGTGACAAAATTGGACTCCTCCTGACTTGTTCCAGGTGGGATGATGCTCTGACTTCGTGTTTCAGCTCTTGTCCTGGAAACCAGGGTCCTTTTTGCAGTCTGTCGGTACCATGTTCTGAGCATCTTGGTGCCTCCTCCCCAAGCCCCCCCATGATTTCGCCATTTAAAATGGCTCCCAAGCCAGTGCCTGAGCGCTGTCTGTGGTCGGGAGCACAGAAGCTGTGATGTGCCTTCTGGAGAAAACAGGTGGGTGAGATAAGCTGCATTCAGATCATGAGATCCAGAGCTCTAGGCCATGAGTGCGGTGCTAATGAATCAACAATATGTGTTGAATAAGGCGCCTTTAAGCAGAAACACACACAACAAGGTTATGTATTGATGGTTTGATGAAAATATGGCCAGAGGCTCCCAGACCCTAACCTTTCATTTCCCCTAGGAGCAATGATACGGCACTCCCTAATTCAGTGTCCGTGGCGACTCCATAGCACATAATTACCATGAATAATGAGAATTTGGGGGTGTGCGTGCGCGTGCACACTTGCACACTTGTTTGCTTCTGAGCAACAGTAAGCCCCTGCCAAGTATTTCTGTTGCTCAATATTACAAGTTATTATATTTAACAAGATAATTCAGAGTTGCAGCAAGAGTTTAGTAAAATCCAAGCCTAGATAGGTAGACTCTGGAAGCTCTCTTATTAATCCTATCTGATGGCAACCCTTTTCCAGTTTAACCATTTCCACTAACCATTTGAGCAAAAGGCGTTTTTCTATTCATCCTGAAGGAGCTTCCATTCGCACTTGAATTCACAACATCTCACCAACTTGGTTTAGATACAAATGTACAGCTAATGAAACTTGGTGTCCCAGGGTCGCTGAGTGTGACCTCGGTATGGATTATAGGAAGATTTTACACTGGAGATTAGTTTGCTTTCTTCGCTATGATTCTGACACCAATTTCGATGTGTCTTTTCTGACACCATCAAGCAATTCTCTGTGACACCAGGTTGTCCTAGAATCTCAATTCTGACACTATCTACGTCTATCTGAGGTCGCATCAGACGCTACAGACTGAGGGCTCAGTCCCACAAGACTGTTCCCACTTGAGATGTCAGCCACAAGTCCAGGTTTGTCCCTGTGCTCTGACTGATGGGTTATAAATCAGAGGTTCCCATAATCCTCTCCTCGGGTTCGATGAATTTCCTAGGGCAGCTCACGCGACTCAAGAAACTGGGTTATTCACTGGATTGCTGGCTTATTACAAAGGATATTAAAGGATATGAATTAACAGCCAGGTGAAGAGATCCCTAGGGCGAAGTTCCCAAATGCAGGAAATTCTGTCCCCCTGGAGTTTTTTGGGCCAGCAGCCTGTCAAGTGTTCTGGTTCACCAATCTGGAAGCTCTCCTACACCCTTCTTTTTTGGGGTTTCATGGAGGCTTCATTATATAGGCAAAATTGGGGATTCAATCATTGGCCATTGGCCACAGAACTCAACCTCAGGGCCGTTCTAATCTCCGGAGGTCAGAGGGTGGAGCTGAAGTTTCCAACCCTGGCAACCAGCCCTCAGCCTTAGGTGACTTAGGGGCTTTCCAAAACGTACCTCATTTAACATAACAAAAGACACCTCGATCACTGCCTCACACAGGAAATTCCAAGGGTCTTAGGAGATCTGTGTCTGGAACAGGGACGGAGACAAAAGTCTACCTTTTTTTCTTATGAATTGCAATCACATTCGTGATGACTGTGTTTGGTAGACTGATGTGATGTTTGCCATGGAGGGAGAGATGGTACATAGGCTTAAGGGTGCTCTGGGACCCGCTTCGTGGGCAGGGAGGGAAATAGGGCGCAGTGACTGCCCTTGCTGAAGCAGCTGATGACCAAGCTGGGCCGGGCCCCCCACTGCAGCCTCCGGCAGCAGCCCAGGGCACCATGCCTCCACCACCCTGCCTCTCACGTCTGGGGGTCCTGCCCTCAGCCCTGTCCCCTAGGCCACGTCAGACCTCTCTGGCCTGTTTCTGAGAAATGTGCTGAGAACACACAAAGGCCCTGTCAGGCCTTCACGGGGTTAGACTTGATTTCCCTGGGGGGCTCCGCAGCCTTCCTGGACTGTGAAATCTCTGCCTCCCCAGGGGCGGACCATGCCGGAAGGAGTCTTTGGGTGCCCCTGGGCCTCCGACTCCTCCCCGTGGGTTCTGGGGGAACTCGCTGGCCAGCCGAGCGAGAGGAAGCACTGAGGCTGAAGGAGCGAGGCGGCTGGCTGCCATCCCACATAAACACGCTCTGTCACTGTAAATTATTTACGCACCATATGGAGGCCGGACAGGCTCCTTGACAGGGTGTGTTAATTAGAAGCCTGTGGATCCTGCCTTGGCCCAGATTCCTGGGGGCCGGGGGTGAGAGGTACAGAGGAGTGGAGGTGGGGCGGGGGGCTGTTTCCTTTTGCTCAGCATCTCCCTGATTAGAAACTTCAGTGATTCTGGCTTTTCCAGCAACAAGTCTGAACACTGTACTCGGCGTTCAAGGCCTCTTTCAGGCAGGAGCTCCCACACTTGCCCTCTGCTTCTGGCAAGACAACTTCTCACCGTTCTCTGTAACTGGCTGAACCATTCCCCTCGCTAGACCTTGCATCACGTGCCCCCTCGCCCGCCCGGAAACCCTTCCTTTCTCAGCATCCTTTACATGACAGATCCTTTAAAGGTCACGTCCTCTGCACGGCCTTCCCACTCACCCCCTGGGGGACAAGCTTTTTCCTCCTTGTGCCCTCAGTAGAGCTCACACGTTACAAGTGTGGCCTCTGGTCTGAATCAAGACACCAGCTGCATCCCTTGCTGAGGGACCTTGGTTCCTTAAGTAGAACCTAGAACCTAGGGTGTCTCCCTAAATCTCTGGGGTAGGGAGGATGGAGTATATGCTAGCTTTACATGGTACCTGGCACCCACAAATCCCACCACAGACACTCGCCCTTCTTCATCAGTATTAATGTAGAATTACTTCCCTCTGCTGTAATCACTGCTTTGGTAAGCCTCACTCTTTCTAGACTCTGACCCATTGGAGTGCTGGCGCTTGGTCTTACTCCTCACTAAACCTTCTGCTTCGAGCCCCGTGCCTGGTGCTTCATAGGTATCACATACGGACTGTAGATTCGGTAGTGGCACACACGTGTGATGGGCAACATTTACTCAGTGCTTACTCTTTGCCAGGCTGTGTCCTCAGCCCTTTACAGGCGTGAACTATTTACGCTGATGGTCTTACGTGAGGAGCTGTGATCGGTACTCTCACTGGACAGCTGAGGAAACTGAGCATGGACAAATACCTTGTGCAAGGTGACCTATGAGTCCTGGAGTTGAGATTCAACCCCAGAGAGGTTCGGAACTCAGTTGTTCCATTGCGTCTCCTCGTTCGAGAATAGCAGCGCAGCCTGGGTGTTGGGTGGTCGGCACCTGGCCCACAGCAGGTGTTCAGTGGATGGTGAGTAAGAGTTTGGGGCCTTGGTATGTTGACTGCCCAGGCTAAAGGCAGGCAAGTCACACAGATCAGCTACTAAAAAAGGGTGAAAGTTCCTACTTGTTAAACTCATCTCTAGAAAAAAATTTTTTTTTTTCTTTTTTTCCTAGAATCTCCAGTCCCGCGTATCTTTTTTTCCAGCTGGCCGGCTCTAGACTCGGCTCTTGGCTTTCCAGACAGGAGGAGCAGTCTGTGTTTCCCAGACCGGCTCTGGGTCACTTCCTCATTGCCATCTTTTCTTCAGGCTGCTGTATCTCTTCCCTCTGTCTAGAACATTCCTTCTCCCTCTCTTCTGCGCCCTCCCCCCTGCCACTGTGATCCTATCTGGAAAACTCCTCCCATCCTTCAAGGTCCGGTTCACGCCTACTGTCCTCTGGGAACTCTTGCCCAACTGTCATCCTCGATCTTTGGTTCTCCCAAACCGAACACACGTCTAAATTATATACAGCCAACAAAGTGGTGACTGGCGTGGGCTTTAGCTCCAGACACCTGGCTTTCCGTCTGGCTCTGCCACCCTGTGCAAGTCTCCCTGCCAGGGCCTTAGTTTCCCCATTGGTGAAATGGTGCAGTCATAGCCCCTACCTTGCAGGGCTTTGCGAGGTGTGCGTGGAAGAACGCATAGTCATGAGATGTGGACACAGTACGTGCCCCTGTACTTTTAGTCTTCTAGAAGGGGTCCTCCATGCATCTTTCTGTCTCCAGTGCTCACAATAGTGCCTGGCACACAGCAGGTGCTCACCAAATGAAAATGCAATTTGAGTTCAACAAAGTAAGCATTTATTGGGCGCCCACCATGTACCAAGTGCAAGATATGCAAAGATGGGTGGTGGCTAGAGGTCAGGGTGCATATACACAAACACAGCCAGCGAGAGACTTGGAACGAAGACCGATGCAGCCCTTCCATTGGTTCATTTGGTCATCAGGGCATTTGTTTTTCCAGGCTCTGGGGAGACAGAGATGAATGAAATGCACTCCCGGTCCTCAAAGAGACGTGACCCGGTACATAAAACATACAACTGGGCAGATGATTGCTGTCCTAGAGTGTGCCTCGGGGCTCTGAGGACAGAGCGGCTGGATTGCGGGTCACTGTGTAAGGGATGGGGGAGGGGAAGCTGGAGAGATGAGCAGTGCCTTTGCCCCTGCTGGTTCTTTTGCCAGGGACACCTATTCTCTCATCCTTCCTGTCTCCGATGGTGTGTCCTCTCCTCCGGCAGCCCCTTTGGGAAGCTGCTTCCTCCTCGCTCTATCACTGCACCCTGTTCATTTCTTCTCAAGCACTGACCATGGTCCCTAGTGAATGAAAGGTGGGCAAGGAAAAGGAACTAGCAATTTTTGGAATACCAACTATGTGCCAGACACAGTGCTCTTTAACTGAGGAACACTATTTAATTAATTTCCCCAACGTTCCAGGGGTGATGGTATTTTTATCCTCATTTTGCAGACTACGAAAGGGGCTCTGAGAAGGCAAATGCCTTTGTCCAAGGTCACCGGCCGGATGTAGTGGAATCCAGGACCAGCTGCCTCCCCACACCCATGGTGCTTTTATGGCACCGGGAGAGGCCAAGTGCAAGAAAGGAAATGGAATGACTCGTTTACTGCTTCAGGCACTTTCAGCAACAAGTAAGTGATTTCCCTAATTCCCAGTCTGCTGTTAATACAGAAACTTGGCCGCTGGGAACCAGGCTGCGGAAAAACAGGTTTCCTTCTTAACTCAGCAGCACCACCTGCAGGATATGAGGGAACACTGCAGAAATGAGCAGGAGCAGGATCTCTGCGGGAGGGGATCCTGAAAAAGGGACCTGAGACAGTATCTCATGCCCTTATTAAAAAGGGGCACACTGAGACTGAGAAAGGAACTTACTCAAAGTCACAATGTCAGCGATGGCAGATGGGAAGCTGTATCTCTTCTGGTTCCCAGTTCAGTACCCTCTCCCCACCCACTCCTTCCTTCTCTCCCTACCCACTCCTTCCTTCTCTCCCCACCCACTCCTTCCTTCTCTCCCCCTCCCTCATTCAAAAAGCATTAACTTAGCACCTACTATGCCTTGGGCATATTTCTTCTTGTGGGTTATAAATATTGATGGCTAAAATGTGCCTTCTGGAATTATTGTTGTATTGATTAATCGCCATTAACCACATACCTCATCATTACAACTAAGATGTATTGACCATTACTATGTATCAGGCACTATGCTAAGGCATGATCTCAACTGATCCTCACAGGTGAGGAAATTAAGGCTTAGGGAGGTTTGGGAACATCCCTGACATGGTTTAGTAAGTTGTGGAGCTGGGATTCAAACCCAGATCCTTCTGACCCCGGAGCTAGTGATCTTCACCACTCTGTTCTGTTTATTCTTTAAAGTATCAAGGTCAGTTCAAAGAGTATCCATACTCTAATTAGGATTTTGCTCCCATTTCAAATAATTACCTTTTTTTTTTTTTTTTTTCCCCTAAGAGTGGTGCTGACTCTCTTATCGAATTCGTTGCTTCTTAAATCCCTGGGAGTTTATACTAAGGTTCTGCTCTGTACCAGGCACTGTTGTAGGGGCCCGGGACACAGAAGCAACTGTAACTCCGCGAAGAGCTCATGGCTTTGTAGGTTTCAGCCTCGATACAAGGCAACTGGCAAGCTTTGTTCTAATAGTAACACTGCACCGCTCCAGGGGGCACCATTCACACTGCAACTGGTGGAAATGGCACCTTTTGAGTTGCACAGTGCACTGCCTGTGTGGCCGTATATGGCCCTGACCTAGTGAGATGAGAACGGGCGGCCGGGACAATCACTTCCGCCTCTGCAGAGTGGGGAAGCTTCCAGGAAAGGGCACTGGCATGTGAATGTGTACAGACTTCGAGTTCCTGTCCTCTTCAACTGGGAGATAGTATCAAGGTTTGGGGAAATAGATCTCTGCGTTTCAACTAGCAGAGCAGAACGTGTATTTCAGTTTCCATTTCTTCATTAGCTACCAAGTTGCATTTCGTTTTAAGTTGCCAGGAATTTTGCCCTTGTTCTAATTTTCGGCTGGATGGGATAGTTCCTCTCTTCTGGGTGGTTGGTTCCCGAAAGTGGAGCTCACCAGCTGCAGGTGGCATGGGTAAACCAGAAGATCAAATGTGGGCAATGTGACAACCATTTGGGGAAATCTCTGCCCAACCGGAAGGGAATGAACTCACTGCAGGCCCTGAGAATGGAGTGCTCACTTCACAGAAAACAGCACTCTCCTCTCTCCCCCCGCCCCCGATCCCTAGCGCCCTCACCATCTAAGAGTACTTTGCCTTTTGTGCACATCTTACTTTAACGTATAGTATGAAAACCAAAGGTGTTTTTTTTTCATTTTCTAAATAGAAAATTATTCTAGAATGACTATGCTTTTCCCCAACGCCCCTCCTGAAGATGTTAATTCAGACCCCACTACGGAGAACATGGTAGGGGGTGAGAAGTGCAGGATTGGGTCAGCACCAAGGGCACAAAGGTGTAAGGGACAAAAAAAAAAAAGAAAAAGAAAAAGATGTGCTTTCAGCCCTCCAGAAGCTCCTGGTCCTGTTGTTGCTGGCCCTGCAACCACAGGAAAACACTGTGGGAAAAGGACAGGGTGGTGAAGGAGGAGAACCTCCTCACCAGACGGAAGGCAAGGAGCAACACACCCCCCGCCCCACCCCAAACCTCCCCTTAATGGCAGAACAAGGAGAAATATCAGCTAGTGTGGCAGAGGGAGGAGATGAGGGAGAGCTCTCTCTTCTGTTCCGCCCTGGAGGGAGAAAGATGCTGAGCAGCTTCTGGATTTCTCATTAATTTGGAGTAGGAAGATTCCTTTCTTTCCCATGTTGTGGGCTAAATAGGCACTCGATAGCCGGTCTGGGAACATGATCAGCCAAGATAACCTTGTTCCTGTGGGAAAATGAATTCTATAGTCCACACAACTGTCTTAGCTAGCAATCATCTATTGGAACACATCCCTTCCGTCGAGTTGAAGGGTCTCTGCTGTTCGTCATTATAAAGTTTCATGTTGTGAAAAGAACTATGAATTCAGATGATTGGGTTCTCAGCTGCCCCATGCCAGATGGGTTGTGCTCTTGGTCAAGTCACCTCATTTTCTTCTTTGGGGTCTTGCCTGTAGAATGAGGGCTTGGACCAGATGAATTCCCATGCTCTTTTGGGATCTGAGTCTTTGGGATTTTGAGTCTCTTCATTATGTTACTCCCACTTCTAGCATGTTATTTCATTTCTCGCTGAATAGAAGGCTTCTTTGGCCCAGGGCTTATAGGCTCCAGATCCATTTGTCACTCCTGTGTCTGTTGGTTTCTGGCTTGGTCCAGCCAATGGGGGTAGTGGACCATGACTGGGGGGAGTCAGGAAAGGAGAAACCAGTGTATTTCTCCTCCCCTCTGCCTTCAGAGGTTGCATTTCTTCCTTGACTCTGGATCCCACCAGCGTTATAGGGTGACCTCGGGACTTGGTTTCCTATGACCCTGCCTCCTCCTCTGTCCCTCCAGCTAAGGGGCAGGAGTGGCTTCTTGCTGTTCTTAATTTCTGGGTTGCCTCATTGTTTCCCGGAGGGTTTTCAACCCAGTGTCACCTGTGTAACCCATTCCCCACATTAATTTCCTCTTGTTCCAAATACGTAGAGTGGTTGCTGTTTTCCTCGGCTGGACTTGGACTGAGACATTCCAACTTTTGTTGGTTTTACCTTATAACAGCCAGCAATAAAGATGATAATGATAATGTTGATGATTATAAACCCTTACTTGGTATATAACCTCGCATATTACAAAGCTTTTACTCGGGTTCTATAATTTGAGTCTCGTAATAACAGTGTGATGTAAGAAAGGCATTTATCATTAATTCCATTTTACAGAAGAGGAAATGATCTCACTGAGTAACACAGCCGGTAGGTCTTGGGACAGCTGGAACGAAAACCCAAGGCTTCGGTGTCTCATCTAACTCCCCCCTCCCCCAAATTGTCCTACTTTTCATCATTATCCCACCTACCCCGTTGGAATGGTGTCTTAATGCTTCTCCCTTAGGATGCCGTTTTCTGAATGTGAGACACAAACCATCCGTTGAGGGTGTATTCGTTATCTATTGCTGTGTAACAAATTACCCCAGCACTTAATGGTTTAAAACAGTATTTTTTATTATTTTGGAAATGTAGGCATTAATGTTCCCCTCTATCCCACATTTTCTGGGTTGATTGTTCCCCCCAGAACTGGAGGAGTAGGTTCAGCCTGGGAGGGCTTTGAGGTTGTATTTTTCAACAATTTGAGCTGGAGTCTGGCTGCAACGTGATGAGGAGGGAGGTGGCTGGCTGATATTGGCACTGTGCAGTACTGAATGTACAGGTCTGCCCTTGCAAAAAAAAAAAAAAAAAGCAGCCTCTAGCCAAGGGACAAGCCCAGGGGGTGAAGCATAAACTTATTTGTATTAAAATCATTAAACGGGAAAGTCCACTGTGTCTCTCTCTCCATCTGTATCCTTCACTGAGTGTCGAGCATACAACATGACACTAGAAAGCAAGTGGATCCCTGCACTGTGGGACTTACAATGTCATCAGAAAGAAAAAAATATTTTGTATTCTTGCGTCCCTGGGGATGCCAGCATTTGGGGAGGATCAGGGTCTCCTTAGCCATCACACCCTCTGTGTTGTCAACCATCAAGAAATATTTATATTTACCTTATGCTCACCTTGTGTCTCTTAGCCCGCTGTCTAGGATTCCCTGCCAAGGACCTTAACTCGGTTATTTCTGGAAATCCCAGGGGCTGGTTCCTGTGTACATATGAACTCTGTCCTTCTGGCTCCAGTATTCTGTTTACCCTCCTTCTCGGCTGTAGCTTTCTGCTCTGATGTTCACAGCCAAGTTTGGAGGTCCTTGCCAAGGCCGCACTGGCTGGTATCTGTGGTGGGGCTACTGTCTCTTTCCAGCATCGCTGTGTTCCATGCTGACCCAAGGAGAATGCCCATCTCTGTTTGCATCTTTTCTGCTCACCTATGCCCCAAGCGGGGCCACCCTGCCTCTCCGTAACTCATTGGGATTTTTAGGAAATAATCCTATTTTTTGTTTTGTTTTGTTTTCTTCTGTTTCAGCTTCTCCCCTCACAGGTTCTTATCTAAGCTCCAAGGCAGGTGTAAAGAGGCATATTGGGAAGCTTCTGAGCCGCGCACACAAGTTGCCTCTACTTTCCACCATTGTTCCACCTCCCCCACTGGAACAGTGCCTAACACTCTTCCCTTGGGATTCATTTTCTAAGTGTAGGGCACAAACCATTGTTTGAGAGTGTACTAGTTATCTATTGCTGTGCAACAAGTTACCCCAACTGGCTTAAAACAGCACCAGTTAGTACCTCACAGTTTTTCTGGGTCAGCAATCCAGGAGAGGTTTAACCGAGTCCTTTGGCTCTGGGTCTCTCAGATGGCTGGAGTCATCGTAAGGCTCGATGAGGAAGGACCTGCCTTCTGGCTCACTCATAGGGCTGTTGGCAGGATTCAATTTCTTGTCAGCTCTTGTGCTGGGGGCCTCAGTGCCCTGGGAGCTGCTGGCTGGAGGCCCTCCTTGGTGCCTTGCCGCGTGGGCCCCTCCAGAGAGTATCTCCCAACAAGGTCCTGGCTTCATCATAGTGAGTAAGTGAGAGAACAAGAGAGAACACACACAAGATAGAAGTCACAGTCTTTTGTGACCTTCTCTTGGAAGTGATATCCATCATTTTTGCCAAAGTTTATTAATTAGACACAAGTAGCTGGATACAGCGCACACTCAGGAGGGGATTACACAAGGGTTGAATAGCAGGAGGTGAGGAGCATTGGAGACCATCTCAGAGGCCGTATACCATGGACAACAGGGATGGGGTGAAATTAATTTTGATGTTGAGCAAATTATGATTAAAAACAATTAGTCATTAGCTATTTATTTTGAAGTGTCATAAGAAAATGTTACTACTGGATGTATTGCCAAAGAAGAGACTACATAAAAAAAAGCTGGGGGGGGGTCAATTAAAAGAAAAATATGAAGAACAGGTGGTTTCTAAGTGTGACTGCCAGCAGGAACTGTGACTTGCTCCTAAGTGAGAGGATATGGCGATGACGATGGGATGTCACTCTCATGATTACGTTATATCATATAAGATTCTGTCATATCAGAGATTCTCCTAGTGGACTCAATGAAGTAGGTAAGCCTACATGGCAAGGAACTCAGGGTGGCCGAGGATCTGAGGATAGCCTCTAGCTGACAGCCAGCAAGAAGCCAGGACCCTCAGTGAGAAAGCCACAGGAAATGAATTCTGCCAACAACCCGAATGAGCTTGGAAGTCGGTTCTTTCCCACTTGAGTCTCCAGATGAGAATGCAGCC
Source organism: Mirounga angustirostris (assembly GCF_029215605.1). Classification (NCBI taxonomy): domain Eukaryota; kingdom Metazoa; phylum Chordata; class Mammalia; order Carnivora; family Phocidae; genus Mirounga; species Mirounga angustirostris. The sequence continues at coordinate 15,221,291 of NW_026991712.1, read as the reverse complement.
CAACTGGCCTGTGGATTGCAGCCCAGTGAGACCCTCAGCACAGAACCTGGTTAAGCTACGCCTGAACTTCTGGCCCACAGAAACTGTGAGGACACAGGTGTGTGTTGTTTTAAGGCCTCTACATTTGTGGTAATGTGTTATACAGCAATAGAACACTAATGCACCACTCTAAGACACATGCGAAAACCTAAAAAAAACATTTCGGGACATGGCAAATTTAACTATATAATTTTTGTTTCAAATTGTCATGAGGTTCCAAATATTCTTCAGAAGGACAAAGCCCTCGAGGCCAAATTTAATAAGTCTTGGTGGGAAAGAGAGACCCATGAGCAGCATCTGTGGAGTGGAGTGAAGGGCACCTTTCTGATGGGGGTGCTATATACAACTAAGAGAAGGTGGCTAATCAAGGGTCATTGAGAAAACACCTTGCATCAGCTGAGTGAAGACTTTCTGAGGATTGGGCAGGAAAAGGACTAGAGAGTGTATTTATTTTTTCCTTTTGAGTTTGTGATCTGGAAGGAGAAGGATGAAAAAGCATGGTGGGAAGTTGATGTTGAGTGAGTCAAAGAGCAGCCGTGGGAAGTCTAATTAATTTTCTTGTGAGTGCTTAGCACTAGCTGGCCACAGGCTCATGGGATCACATCCATGGCTGGGACTAATATGACTAGAGAGTGAGGCCCTAACCTTCAGTTAACTAGTAGCTGGTATTAGAGGAATCTGTGGAGACAGAGCACCATGTTATAATCAGGGATTTTATTCTTAGACGTGCTCTGTAGCAGATGTCAGTGCCAATGTCTACTTAATGTGGTAGTAATAGTTAAAAATTTGTGTTATTTTAATGTAAATGCTAGTTTTCATTGAAGAATTTGTCTTGGTTTGGGTTCCTCCAATGTGGAATCCAAGCAGGGATTTGGATGACAACAGTTAATTTGGAGGTGATCTGAGGAAGCTCCGTTAGGGGTGAGGAAGTGAGCCAGGGAAGGGAGGAAACCAGTGAAGGTGCAAGAGTGAGTCTGTTGTCACTGTGGGCACCTGCGACTCAGTTGTGCTGGGGACCCTTTAAAAGGCAGTATTGGCTTATCTTAGAATTGCCCCACTGAGGGGCGAGACAACTGGGATATTTATTTATTAATTCTTGTCCTGTATTAGTTGAGGGTTACTCATGGAAGCTCTATCTCCCTGGCCTGCCCTGAGAGGGGGCCAAGTACACTCCTGTGGCAGAGAAAGAGCTCAGAACAAGAGAAATAAGGGTTTGGAGTAAGAAGACAGAGGAATGTATGGGAACTTTCACCACACTGCAGTTGGCCTGTGGGGTGGGCTGATGGGGTAAGGGCAGGACATTGGTGTGTATGAAGTGTAACCATAATATCCGAAGGGAATAACAACCAATACTAGGACACGCTTTCTCAAACACAATGAACAACCAGGGCTCATTTAGAGAGATAGTCTTCTAGGTCACAAGACACTATAAAATTGACTCAAAGGCAATGTTGGAGCCAGGGACCACAGAGGCACATGCCTCCTTGTGTCAGCTTACCAGCCTTGGACCTCTCTTTGTGCATTGCCTTTAATTGATTGGACGCTGGGCCCAATAATGACTAGGTAGCAATGACAAGACAAGGGAGGTACAAGGCAGGACCCCAGAGAGAATTTTGAATCCATGACAAACTGGACCCACCTCCGTGAGTCTTAGAATATCCTCACTGTAGCAAGTATCCTTTGCATTAAGAGTTCTAAATCACCTCTCATTTAAAACATGGCAGGTAGTTGAGATCATTGAGAGTAAAAATGAACTTCCTCGGTCCAGAAGGGATGGCTTTGGCCAAATACTAAGATTTGGACTTATGTCCTTAATATCCAGATGATGAACAGATAGAGAACGAATTACTTTTTGAACTCAAGTCATTCATATGATCAATGCTATTAGTAATTGCTAACATTTATTGAGTGATATGCTGGGCTCTGGGCTATGTTCTTTATATGTCTGACCTCACTGCATCCTCGCAACCACCCAGTTAGAGAGGCATTCTGCAATCTCCAATTCATAGGTGTGGGGATGAGACTTAGGTTAAGGAACTCGCTCAGGTCCGGAGAACAGCAGGGGCAGAACTGGGTTGGAAGCCAGGTATGACTCTAGGAACTTGGAAAGAAGTTCTCTAGGATGGCTGCCATGATCGTGTATGTCCTCTGAAATGGTTTGCGTCTCAGTGGGCCATGGAGTAACTGGGTTGTTATTGTCAGATCTGGGTCCCGGGTTTTAGAAAATGCTAGTGTGAGAAGACTGTCGAACGTCTGATGTTGCATGTGACAGGTGCCAAGTGACCGTGTGCGCCGGGAAGTCTCTGTGTGTGCTGAGTTGGCGTGGCCCCTGTGAACCATGCCATACTCTAGCACTCAAGTGTGAAGCTTCCCAGAAGCAGTCCGTCTTCCGCAGGATGGGAGGCTCTGCAGCAAAACAATGTCCTGGGAGTAGGGTGACCGAGATGCTTATTTTGGGTTCCACCCTTGGTTGGCTGTTTGACTTCAGGCAAGGGACTTAGTCACCAGGGAACCTACTTTTCTCATCTGTAAAATGAGAATAATGAGGCTTGACTCCTGCCTTCCTTGAAGGGAGGGCAGGAAGCTTCCTGAGATCACCTCATCAGAGCCTTTTGATCTGCTTGAAAGAATCCTCCTTAATTGCCCAGCCAGGTACTCGAGCAGCTGGGCGAAAGTTTTATGACCCAAGATTCCCACAGCCCATCATCCACACGCTCCCAGAAGCTCTCTGAGGTTTGCAATGATAGATTCGGCTGGCAAACGTTCTGCCAGGCCATCAGCAGAGATTTCTCAGAGACTGACTCATATAATAGATGGTTTCCCAGGGGTGTCCTTACCAATGCTTCCACTTATTTGTATCGTATTTCTTAAGAGTTCCTATGTACACATGGCAATTTCTCACCCTCCCCTGCCTTGTCCACACAGTCACCTTTGGCATCACCGAGAGCACTGCAAACCCCCAAGGGCAGCTCTTGGCTACTTCAGCTACATAGCCTGGATGTGCGCTCGGCCCTCCAGGTCCTGCCCACACCCCTAACTCAAAACCCGGCCCTCAGTTTCCTTTCTTGTTTCATTTCTCATTTCCTCCCTGGTTGGTTCATTTATCCAGTTAACCATTCCATTTTATTTGCTACTTGCCTCCTGTACCTCTGGGTTATGGTGCACTCTGGGGAACCCAGTAAGGCCCCTGGTCCCATGGAGCTCACAGCCTCGTGGCAGATATAGACACACAGACACTGGTGAGTGCCATGCAGTTTGATAAGCACCGTAACACGGGAAATGGAGGGTCTACAAGAACCTCTTCGAGGGGAGCCTAATTCCGTGTGGGGTGAGGGTACCACGTCTAGCAGTCAAGGATGATTAAGGGTGGCCACTGGGAGCGGACATATGTCTCATCACGAATGACTTAGGTGTGAAAGAGGGTGTGGGGAGTTTGGGAGACTGACACCACCAGGGCGAATCATGGCTTGGCAAGAAGCCCAGTACCTGAAGGTTCTGATGAGCCTTGTCCAGAAGCCTAGACCTTACTCTGGAAGGAAAGGAACGAGCAGCAGGGAGGTGATGTGGTCACAACCCTCAGCAGCCTGTCAGGTGCTCTCAGGCTTCTGGGCCTTCACCAAACCTTGTCTTTCTTCCTGATGCCCCTCCCTTCCCCAACCCATTCTCCTCCTGCTATGGTCGTACTCATCTTTCATGGTCCCTTCCAAATGCCATCTGTTCTTCGAAGACTTCCTGGACCCTGGGCTCAGAATTGTTCCTTCCTTTGGCACCTAGAGTCCATGACTTGTACGTTGCCATTGTTCACATTCTACCTGGTATTTTATGTTAGTTGCCGCTGCTTTCCCCTCACTGGACCGAAAGCTCCTTAAAGGTGCATTTACCCTGGAATATTTAACTCTGCATTTCCCACAGCACTTACAGTGCTTTGAGCCAAGCCTCTCCCAAGCTCTAGTTCCACTGTTTATTAGCAAAGTGATCTTGGATAAGTCACTTTATCTCTGAGACCGGGAGTTGTTTCATCTCTAAGATGGGGTAATGATTTTTATTGCATAGGATAATTGTGAGGATTAAGTAAAGTACCTAGTTAGCACTCAATAAACACTGGTTGCCTTCCTCCCTCCTCTGGTCTCTGGTTCAGAAAGATTGTTGCAACATCGTGGGAGAGCATCACAGAGGGAGGAGTGTGGCACTTTTCCCATGCGTCCAGAGGAAGTACTGAGTGCACGTGGGAGATCCCATCTGCGCTGGCTTGCTGCGCGCGCAGACGGAGAGGCAGGATATCAGCATTTTTGCCTGGAGCCTTGGGTATCAATGGTAGTTATGGCCACCTGTTCTTATCCGAGCCTTTTTGACAACTTCCATGGAGTACTCATCCTTAATGTAAACAAAAAGAAAGTGCAACAGATGATCTGCAAAAATAAACTCAATAGTATGGGTCTCCTTGTCTAGGATCATGCCCTAAACCAAGGTGTGCTTGTAGGGAGAGGAGAAACAGCGATCTGCCAATGAGTCTTTTCCTTTCCGACCTGGTCACTGCTCAGTCTGTGTACAGAATCTGTAGTATGAGATTATAAGGGTCATTGTCATGGCTGTGGTCATCCTGGTCATCACCATCAGCACCAGCCTCCTCCTCCCCCTCATCTATCATCGCTGTCTTTTGGGCACATCCCCACCTCCTCACCTCCCATGCCATTCTATATAGACCCTGCCTGCGTGCATAGCCTTGCAGGTCACTGGCTGCTTTTATCCATACTTGATTCTTCCAGCAACCCTGTGAGGCAGGTAGAGCGATTGCCATCATGTTAGTGGGCAAGGAATTGGGGTGCAGAGAACTTGGGTAACTTGCTCAAGTCACAGCCCAGGCTGGGAGTAGAGGGGGCATGGGCAGGGCTGGGGCTGAGACTGAGGTGGTTTGAAGCCTGCAGAGGGCCGTTTGACAGAGAGGACAGCCTTGTTTCTTGGCAGAATATCACCATGAAGTCTGAGGAATTTTTATAGCACTGGAGGAAGTCAATCCCTTTTTCTACTTCTTTTTGGTTCTTGGAATACCTACTGTGTGCCTGGGCACGTAAATGTTGGTTGCAAGAAGAGTAATCATGAGATTGCTTTATGGGGCTGGTGTGATTTCTGGAATATTTCACAGATGCTCGCCCTTTGTTTGCCTTGGCATACAGATGTGGAAAATTGCAGGAACATATATATTTGTCCTCTGTGGAAGTGCTAGGGACAGAACTGTTCTGTCTCTACTCATGTTTCCATGCAAAGGGCAGAAATGTCAAGGTACTGGGGATACTGGGAAGGACTGCTGTTCATTGGGTCACATTTGTCTATTGAGCAGGGTTAACATTCTAAGTCTTCATGTTGCTTGCTTTCTTCTGGACCCACCTTGATTCTGACTTGGTTCCTTGCACATTCACTTTTTCATGCTTTAAACTGCACTCTCCCTGCAGGTATTTGGGAAAAATTTTTGGCCAAAGAACAGAGGTGTTTTTCCTTTTTGTGCCAGCCTCTTAATGAATTTAAAAAACTAGCCAGGCTGGGTGTGAAAAGTTTAGAATTCCAAGAGATATATATCAGTGAACAGATTTTTCAACAAGACCCCTTCCATTCTCTACTCAAGATAATATTGGGATGCAATCAGGCAACACCTGCGTTGCATTCTCTGCTCTCTGCTTTGGAGATTTCTTTACTGGGATTGTTTCAAATAATTCTGGACAGTGAAGACCACCCCCTCCCTGCTTCCCCACTCTCACCCACCTCCACCTTAGGAGGGGAGATGAAGAGGCTCCTTCATGGTCAAGGATCTAAGGCATAATTTGGTCACTGTTTGCCTAGGGTCAAGGTGACCTGCCTTTCTCTTTATACTTTATACTCCTCTTTATACTTGAGACTTTATACTTTGACAACAATGGCATTCAATTGCTATTTCTTCTTTCACACTGGGGGCCCTGGGAGCCGGGTTTCCTCTAAACTCTAATGGGTTTATTACAGAGTAGCAGGCATGGGGAAAATAAAATCTCATGATTTACAGTAAGATATAGAGACTTTGAAGAACACCTCGTCTTTCATTCCCTTCTCTTTATTGTAATATCTACAAATTACCTCTTGGGAAAGGAGGAGCCCCAGGCTTGAGGTACTGTGTTCTCCTAGATAGAATTTGTCAAATCCATATTTTTCTCAAGAAAAGGATGGGAAGTCACATGGCAGGTGGCCATGGTGCTTGGCCTTCAAGGCCTGAACTTCTAAGTCTAGGTGCCTGTGGGGAGCCCCATCAACATGAACATTTTGATCTGGGAGTGCTGTGTGGATGGAGTCACTTTGGTGGGAAATAGGAGGTGCTGGGGCTGCATGTTCAAGCCCGTCTGCAGATCATAGTCACCCTGACCACTTGAACCAGAATCCCTGGAGGTAGCCCAGGCATTGAGATTTTTTTAAAAAGCTTCCCATATCCAAAGTATGGATATGATTGCACATCCATATTCTAATATGAATCACTGCTCTGAGGCAGTCTCCCGTACTAAAGATTGTTACAAAACATTTAAATGAAGTGAATATTTTTTGTCTCTACAGTTGCTTCTATCTATTGTCTAGTAGGAATAAGAACCTAGTGGGAGAAGTACCTAGTACCTACCAGAAGTACCTGGTACCTTGTGGGAGAAGTATCTAGTACCTAGCAGAAGTCCCTAGTACCTTGTGGGAGAAGTACCTGGCATCCTGAAGGAGAAGAGGGGGTGAGCAATGGCACTCCGAGCTCCAACACCTCCCAAGAGCCTGGAGTTTGTAGAGCTTCACCATGTAATCCTCACACCAAGTCTTCAAAGAAGGCGCCACCATTCCAATGGAATTCAGATGAAGTTTAGGGACACGCCTGAGGTTCACATGGTAGCTAAAGGTCGAACCAAGATTTGAATGCAGGCTTGCTTGGCCCCCAAGTCCAATTTCTTTGCTCCCTACCTGGATAGCACCCAACAGGTTGGGTCCTTCACTCCCCCTACAGCCCTCATGGTGGCAGTTAGGAGCCCTCCCTTCTCTGAGGCCCTGGACAACAGGATCTGTTATAACTGCCCTCTCCAGATTGCCTTGGGAACCCCAGGGGCCAAGAGTGCTTTCCTTGTGATTCAAAGGACTGCCAGTATTCCCCTAATTCCTCAAAGAACCCCCCAGGTGCCCCGCACAGAAGCAGCATAATATTTTTTTTAAAAAATCTGTATCCTGATTTTTGGCTTGGAAAGAACAGTTCCCATAACCACAGCTCCCCCTGAACTGAAATTTCTCAGAATCCCTCCAAGAACGTGGGACTGTGATCTGCAAGAGACACAGAACTGTGGATATTTGCCATGCTTTCCGACTGCTCCCCCCCGGGTTGTCCTGTTCTCCTCGGCTGGGTGACCGCGTCCAGGGGCATGGCAGCCTAAGGAGGAAATGTAACAGGGCTTCTTGGTCCCCATGAAAAGCCAATTATACAGAAATTGTACAAGAAGGTGGGTTCAGCACAAGCATGGTGACATACACTCAAGGATTTCGAGTCACGGGAAACGCCGTCTGTATCAGCAGTATGAGCTGACCTCCCTCTCCCCACGACCGAGGGCGTACTTCCTTCCGCAGGTGGTCCTGTTCTGCTGAAAGTCCGTTCCATCTGGGAATCACGGTCAGTCCTGTGTGTGGGCTTAGAGAAGGCGGTGCATGGACTGGAAGGTGTTCGAAGATGGCAGCCGGCTCCGTAGAGGGATTTGAAATGGTGTATGACAGCGGAAGGAAACAGAACGAGGGCAGTTTGCATAACTCGGGGTGGACTCGGGAGAGAGCAGCTGGTGCCTTGTCACGGCCGCCCAGGGCTGCTTACCGTGGGTCAGGCTAGGCCAGGCCGTGCTGGGTCCCTAAAGAAGCCACGCAGGTTGCCGTGGCTTAATAGTTTACCTCTCGCTCTGCCAACGTGCCCTGCAAATTACGAGTTCTCTTGCATTTTGCGGTACCACCATCTGGGACATGGAGCCTTGGGGACAGCTGCTATAAGGCAGAGAGATAGGGAGGAGGGGATCAGCTTCAAGTTCCCTCAGTCTGGATGTGACAAAGCCATATGACAGTGAAGCCAAAAACATTTACTATCTGGCACTTTGGAGACAAAGTTGGCCAGTCTGACATAGAAAAGCAGGCGGCTTCTGAAATCTTTCCTTTTCTTTATTTAACGTGATTTCTGTAACACCATATGGCACACACTGTTTTTAAGTGTTTTATGAATATAAACTCCTTGATTTCTTATAATAACTCCATGAGGTGGATATTATTATCCCCATTTTTCAGATCAGCAGATTGATGCCTAGAGACGTTACATGAGTTGTCCAAAGTCCCATAATTAGTGTGTGGTCCACCCAGGATTCAAAACCAGGCATGGGGGTTCCAGAATCCTTGCTTAAACCATTGCCCTCTACATTCTGCGAAAGCTTGCTACAAAAACACAGGCCTGAGGTTCTCAGCGGGTGGTGAGAGGTTGGAATGCATAGAGATCATCAGCTCATCGGGAAGCAGAGCTGGGAAAGCCTGGGAGAGCCCTGGAACCAATGCCCTCCTTTATCAGAGGATATGGTAGGGAAGGGAGGTGTTCAAACTTTCCCAGCAAGCTCTGCTTGTTCTAGGAGGTTAAAGGCTAGTTTGGCCAATCTCCTTTCACCTATCACCTGCCAACAATTTTAGAGTGGGGAGCGGAAGTTTTAAAATAAATCCCAGGCATCCTGTTATTGTACACACAAATACCTCAGTGTCCAAATTCATTTTGGTGGAGGCTTTGGGAGAGAAAGTGAGGCGTAGATCAGTCCTCTGGGCAGAGCCGGCCCCTGTAATGGGGAGGGCACTACTGTTTTCCACGACTGTCAAGGGAAGGTTTGCATACACGCATTCCTCCCCTGGCCCTTGATTCCCTCCCCTGTGAGTAATGCCAATGCCTGCCAGACTCAGGGCTCCTGGTGGAAAAAAAACACTGCGGGGGGCAGGGGTAGGGAACGCTGTCTGCAACCAGGATGAGAAAAGAAGTATCTTGAGTGGATCCCTTATTTACAACTGTCCTCCTTTTCCGAAAGCAGCCTCCTGCCCGTGTGGGGCCTCTGAGCCCTGCTGGGTGGGTTTCCATGTCAGCTGAGTCATGAGTCTCCTTCCTATTATCTTAGTTAGCCGAGTTTGTCACTTTCCAGCAGTGCGACTCACCCCTTGAAAGGGAAACAGAGAGCCTGGAGAGAGGAGCCTCTCATCAAACCCTCACAGCCCCTCCTTTGGAAGTGAAATCTTTCCCCTTTGAACTCCCATCTGAGCACCCGAAAGAGGAGGCATGGCAGGTTGAGGGGCGTTTGGCCTCTTGGAAGGGCCCCTGGGCAGATGGTGCCAGACTCTGGGTGGGAGCTAGGCAGCCTTGCGGAATTTTGGGAACTCTGCTCCCACTCTCTGACCAGCCCGAGAGGTCTTCCCAGAGGGTGGGTCCTTCTCCATTGCGCTGGACTGGGTCCTTCAACAGCCCAGGACAGAAAGCTCTCTACCCAGCTCTCAAAGAGGCCCCTTCCTCTGGAGAAGCCAAGGTGGGAAACAGGAGGAGGACGCTTCCTCGGGCCATGAGCACACCCTCACTTTGCCCGCCCCAGGCTTGATAATAACAGCCACCCCTATACATGGTTGGCCCCCTGTGTCCAGCAGGGGTGCTGCGCTTGGTCCCTCCATGAACACACCAGTTTGGAATGGAGCCAGAGAATCTATCTATGTCGTCTCTGGGCCAGGACAGACCCTGGACCTCCCACTTCCTCTGTAGCCCTCCACCTCCCTGTCACCCTTTCCTTGGGTACATTTTCATATTGATTTTTAATTTAACAAATGCTCATATAGCACGAACCTGCCAGGCACTATTTAAATACTTTATAACTATTAGCTTATTCTAACCTTCATACTGACCCTTGGAGGCAAGTAGCATGATCCTCATTTTACAAGTAAGGATACTCAGGCACAGAGAGGTAATTGCCCAAAGTCTACAGTTAATATCATAGAGGCGAGAGCTAGCCTAGGTACAGAGTCTGGGTCAGACTCGCTAGGCTATGTCATCTCATTTAAGTCCTACAACTGGCTCCGTAGCTCAGGGGTTAGAGCACTGGTCTTGTAAGTCCTACAACCGCCCGGCAAGGTAGGGATTATTCCCATTTACTCAGGATGCTGAGACTCAGAGAAGTTAATTTTGCTCAAGGTCGCACAGATATAAGTGATAGGGTGGCAGGTGGAATTCGCTTTTGTCTGACTCCAAGGTGACACAGACTGTGCTAACTGCTCCAACCCTGGAGGGAGAATGTTCTCCCTTGATGGGTGTGTGTAGCAAGGTGTTTTCCTTAAATCTCCTGTAGCCAGTCGGGAGCCCCCCGCCCCACGGCCCCGCACATTACCTGAATTCTTTCTCTTCCATTTTCTTCCTTTATCGCTACCTGTCACAGTGTTTGGACCCTCTAGTTGAATGTTGAATGACAGTGCTGATACTCAAGGGCATATTGTATTGTCTTTGACTATAATGGGAGTGCTGCTAATGTTTTCTTCTTTCTTTCCCAAGGACAGTGGTTTATTGTGGCTCTTTGGGTGTCCAGGCAGAACCCTGCATCAGGAGGAAGATGGTAGGGCTGATTATGGCTCTGCCTCTTGCTTCCGAGAGAACTTGGACAAGTTATGGAACTTCTCTGATCTTCAGCGTTGACATGTAGAGTTGGGCAAGATTTGGGGTTGACTGATCAAATTTTTTAATTTGTTTTTTTTTTAAGCTGCAGAATATTTTAGTTATAAGAAATCTTAAAAGTACCTCCAAATACAAAATAGGTACCATACTTATTAATGTATCATGGGGGCCATGGAAGGCTATGCAGAACTTAAGTTTGGAAATCACTGGATTAGGTAATAACAAGCTGCATGACTATGTGAAGCCAAGAAGTTCAGTATATTAGTTTCTGAGGTAAAATATTACCACACATTTGGTGGCTTAAAACAACAGAAATGCATTCTCTTACAGTTTTGGAGACCAGAAGTTCAAAATCAAAGTGTCGGCCAAGTCATACTCACTCCAAAGACCGTAGGGGAGAATCTCTCCTTGCCTCTTCCTGAACTTTTGTGGCTATGGTAGTTCTTGGCTTGTGGTTGTTTCACTCCAATTTCTGCTTCTGACCTTCTGCTTCACATGATCTTCACATGACCTCTGTGTTCTGAATCTTCTCTTTTGTTTCTTACAAGAACACTGGTCATTGGATTTAGGGTCCACTTGGATAATCTAGGATCTTCTCAACTCAAGATCCTTAACTTACATGTGCAAAGACCCTTTTCCCAATAAGATCATAGTCATAGGTTCTAGGGATTTGGATATGGACGTATCTTTTGTGGCCACCATTCAATCCACTACAATCAGTAATAATTTTACGTGTCTTCTATGTGCCTGGCACCATGCTAAGCATGCCAGACCACAGAGATAATTAAGACAAAAATGTTACTCCCTGGAAGCCTCTAGGCTCATTTGAGAATCTCTATTTAATTTCAGGTCTCAGCATTGAGGCTTGCCTGCCTGCCTTCTTCCCTCCCTCCCTCTCTTCCTTTTAAAACCAGGTTTATGGAGATATAATTTACATACAGTAACCTTCACCATGTTTAGGTATACAGTTGATGAAGCAGGCTTAGAGAGGTAAGATGATTTGCTCCAGGGTACACAGAGAGGAAGTGGCAGAGGCTGAGATTTGAACCTATGTGTCCTATGACCAGGTCCTGCTTACAAACCCGTCAATCTACCTGGCCTCCCCTCTTCCTCTAGAGGGGGCCTCCAGCTCCTCACCTGACAGACGAAGAGGTTGGCAAGATGCTTTCCGGAAGATCTTAGAGCTCTGACATTGGAAACTGCCATGGTGAAGTGCAGAGAAGCACTCTTTATTCCAAGGAACCCTTCAGTGCGAGGAGAATCTTCCCAAAATGGAAACTGGTATGACTCCTATAAGCAGTTAGCTGATTTGTGTCTGTGTGCCTGTTAAATGGATTTACAGCTCATGATACCTCATTTCAATTTAACTAATCCTCACCGAATGGACAAGTGATTTTAAATGATTCCCTGAAGGAACTGCAAGCTGAAGATCATATTAATGAGGCAAATCCAAGGGAACGGCAGGAAAATGGCTAGGAGGCTACTTCGTGGCAAGTCCTAGTGCTCGCTGCTCTTTCAGCGAATGCCTGGATAAAAATAATGGCAGGCGAATCACATCAGTCACAGAATTGGTCAAAAGACTTAAAAAATTATTGAGAAAACTCTTTGAAATATGGTCTTTTCATCCACTGTGGTTAATGATGAGTCTCTCCTTGGGTCTTGACACACCTGAAGAGGGTGTGAAGCCATTGCAATTAGCAAGACATTAAGAATTTTTTTCCAACTGGTTCAAGTCATGATATACTCAATCCAGCCCTTTACACATTTTGGTGAAATTTGATAATTTTGAATTTGTTTCTTAAGAGTGAAAGTGAGAAGCTGTAATCCATTGGTCAGAAACTTGCTCCTCTTGCTACTGTGATAATGGCTAAAGAAATATCTGAACATGACCCAGTGGCACATTCAAAGGGACTCCTTGGTCATTAAATATTGTCGGAAGATGCACAGCATCTGTGGCTGAAAAGTTGAAGGAACATTAAACAAATAATTCAGCGTGAGAGATTGGCTTTGCAACTGATGGAAAGTACAGATATTTTCTACACATTTCAGCTTATGCTGTTTCTAGATCGTTCATTTCAATAATGAAATACATTGAAGGGCCCTTTCTTGTGAGCTCTCAAAGGAAAGATGTACCAGAAAAGATTACATTCTCAACAATAGATGAGTTTCTTAACAACAGCAACGTTTTGGGTATTTATGTTGACTGGAGTGAAAAAAAAAAAAATAGACACATTTCATGAACTTGCACCTTATGTGAAATTTATCTGCTACATTGACCATAGCAAGCTATTTAAGCCAGGAAGTTAAAGACACAAAAGCACAGAACACAGTAGGATCTCACCGATGTGGATCATTATACAGAGGCAAGAAGTTTACAACATAGCAGAATCTTTATAATACTTGGTAATGAGATAGGGAGTACTCCTGAAAATACTTTATTTAAACAGGGATTCCCTTATTGTCTTCTGGCCAACTATTTGAAATAATGAGTGAATAAAATCAAGGGTTGAAATTATTCGATCTTTTCCAGGTTGACAAGTGGCTGTCAGGAATAAGCTATAGCAGATACATTGGGGAAAAAAAACACGAACCTGCACTCAAGTTGTCCCCTAAGGGTAAATGTCACAACTTAATAACGAGACAGTAAGTGCCTTTCAAAGAAACTGGTAAACCACAATGAGATACCATCATACATGCACCAAAATGGCTAAAATGAAAAAAGACAGACAATACCAAGAGGAGGCGAGAATGAAGAGCACCCAGAATTCCCACGTGGTGGGAGGGTCAATTTATGGAACCGGTCAGGCAGCTGTTTGACAATATCTAAAAAGCAGAACATAAGCAAACCCAGTGACCCAGCAATTCCACTCTAGGGATATACCTGACAGAAATGCAGACATGTTGTCCAAAAGACAGGCATTGAAATGCACATAGCAACACTGTTGCTAATATTTGCTGGAATTTATTCAAATGCCCATCAAAAGCAAAAGGGATAAACTCACTGTTGTGTATTCACACTAGACAATACTCTATGCAATGAGAATAAATGATCCATGACAACTTCAGTGATATGGATGAATCTCACAAATCAAATTTTGAGCAAAATGAGCCAGACACACAAAAAGGTGCCCCCTGTATGATTCCACTTACATGAAGTTTAAAAAAAAAAAAAAAAAGGAACAGGCCAAAAAGCTAGGATAATTGTTACCTTTGGGAGGATGGAAATAACTGGAAAAGGCACAAAGGGGTTTTTGATAATGAGGCTGAAGATAATGTTCTGCTTCTTGTTCTGTGTCTTTAATTGGGTGTGCTCAGTTAAATAAAATACACTGATCTATACACTTGTGATATGTACATTTTCCTGTATGCATATTACTCTTGAATACAAAGAAAAAAAAATGACACCTTTCCCCTGAAGCCGTGTTTGAGCACTGGTGATTTGAAACATTTCCAGTGTTAACATTGTTAAAAATGGTATATATAACGGAGATCTCTATTCCTGGAAAGACTGAAACAGAATATTCTAGACTGTTTTAAGTTTCTAAATGTTTTTGATGTTGAACGAGTTTTATTTATTTATTTTTTAATTCCAATAAATTGTGGGGAAAATGGATTGTTATCAGGGAGCTTGGAAATTTACTAGCCAAATTCACCAAGAATCTTTGCATAATTGGTAGATAGAATTGAAAAAGGAGCATTATGACTGAGTAAGGTAAAAATGCCTCATTTCTTTCATTTGAATTTATGCATCTTTGAGAGGCATCTTTTCTAGCAACAACAGGCACTTAAAGCAAGTGTCAGAACAAACCAAATTTAGGACCAAACTGTTAATCACTACATCATACAGATTAATCCAAGGTTGAAAAAACTTAGAAAAGCCTATTTGAAATCACATTGGTCTCACTAAAAGCATTTTTATTGTATCAATAATTTTTTGAAAGCAAAAAATAGAATAAAAATTACTAAAAATTGTTTAATTCATCTTGATTTCAACCTTTTAAATAGCCATTTTATGTGTATTTTATAATACAGATAGTATATTAGAATAATAGTATGTATATATAAATTAAAAATATATGCACATACACTGAATGTCCATGCTTGAAATTTCGTTGTTGATAGGGCACTCTATCAAAAAAAGCTCAGAGACTGCTAGTCTACACCAGCATTTAGCCTTTAGAAATAGGTTAGTTTCGTTGATGTAGGTCAGGAACCACAGAGAAGTTTTGAATCCTAACTGTGCCATTTACTAAATGTGTGATTTTGAGCAATTAGTCAATGTATCCGGATCTGGGTGTTCTTGTTAGCAGAATGGAAAGTTAGCACCTGTCTGGAAAAGTTTGTCACAGTAATTAAATGAGCCAGTATATGTAAATTTCTTAGTACCTTGATTAGCTTCCGAACGTTTAATCAATAGTCACTACTCCTGTCATATAGTCATTTACTAGTGTTTTGCAAACTTGCCTCATGAGAAGGATCTCCTGGGTGCTTAGGAAAATGTTTCGGTCTCACCTCAGATTTTCTGTATTAGAATCTTCATGGGTAGAATCTTGGAAGTTGTATCTTTAGAAGGTCACTCTTAGGACCAAGCAAGTTTGAGAAAGACTGATTTACAAGATGCTGAAACTCTCTTCCCTCTAATGATCAGCTCCATGCATGAGTCTTACCTCCTAAGAGCCAGGAACTCCCATAGGACCATCTCTGTCCTGCACAGTGTCTAGCAGAGAACTCTATAAGCCACTGGGGGGAGAAGGCCAAGGTGAAAGCTCCACGTCTGGGATGATAAGCAAAAAATGGGTCTTAGTTGGTGGAGCATAGCAATGGAGAGACTGGGAGAGGCAACAGGCAGAGATCCTCCACAGGAGAGAGGCAGCATGAAGAAGCAGGAGAAACTTCCCCCTTGGGCTTGGGTGCAGAAGTCGGACTAGCTCCTTGGGGTGCTAAGTGGGAGACATCGGAGGCAAAGCATGGCGCCCAGGCACACTGGGAAGGCTCTGTGTCCTAAGTCCTACGTCCAAGGTGGGAGTTGACCACAACTGATCAATAAAATTACCCAGGTCCAGGGTAAGATAGACTTGGTGCTTTACCATTTGACCTTCTTGACAAAGATCCATACATACCATTCCCATTGACTTAGCAGAGATTGGTCCCTGAGTTGGGGGCTTATCCTGTGCACGAGGAGAAAGCAGCCTAGAAGCATAGGAGGTACCTGCTTATTCAGGTTTACCCGTACTAGGTGCTTAATGAATGCATGCACATTCAGCACGCCATTGGGTAATTACACTGAATCTTGTCATTTTGTTGCCTGTGCATCCACTTATTTCCCCTGTTCCTCTCCTTGCCTCTGCAAGGAAAGATTGTCCTAGTTGGGGAGCATGGAGCGGGTGCTCTTCCTCAGCACAGATGCTCTGCTGTGTCCTGACAGCCCTGAGTTGCCCTCAATTGGAAGGTGTGGATAATTAAGTTAATGAACACGTTTCCACTGGCTGCTGAAAGCCTCATTAATCTACACACATGTTGCCACAGGCAAATTATGGCGTCAAGGGTGGGAGGATCAACAAAAATAACTTCAGAAATTCATTAATCAGACTTAGTCAAGCATGCTGTTCAGAACTGGGAGTTCTTATCCAGCAGTGGCCAGAGGATTAGATTTTTTTTTCCAGCTACATGAAAGGGACTTCTTAAGCAGTATTTCGGAACATCTAGGTTATTGTACTGGTATTTATGACTCTAGTGGTTGATACTAATGAAATCTGTCCAAAGACTTCCGTGTGGAGGGTTCTAGAAATCCTGAGTGGATGATCAGGTTTCCAAGCACACAAGAGGGAAAATATGATCATGGGATCACATGCAGAAACTTACCCAGCTATGGCAGAAGTGGTTTGTGCTCCCAGGTAGGTGATTTTCTCCCCAACCCTTCACACAGGTGTCCTTGGAGTCAGTTTGGAGCTGTTAATGAATGGTGAGTGGGGGCAAGAACAGGCATCGCTCCAACGGCCCCCTTTCTGCTATGGCAGCCTCAGAGACCACCGTTTCAGGTGGCAAAATAACAAGATGGAGGAAAACTGTTTGACCCATATTGGATTCACATGTGTGAAGATTAAAGTACATGATAAGCCATGGAGATTTCCTACTTACTTGCTAAGACAACAGCGTCTGTTGCATCCTGGTCGATATGGTAACAACTTAAGGCTAAGGGCTGTTTTTTGGAATATGGTGATTAGACGAGTTGTCTCATAATGTCCTCATGAGCAGAGGGTCTGGATTTCAGTATGGCCTTCAACGGGATCTTCTGTGGATAAGTTGGGGTCTTTTTCAGACCAGTTGGGGTCATGGGTGCTGGATGATAAAATAGTTACATGGGTTCTAAGTTGCCCAAATAACCATTTACCCTAAAAGAGCTCATTAGCAGGTTAACATGAGCCGTGGGAGAGGACATGAAGAGCGTAATCCCTACTTGATGTTCAACAGTTCAATCAGTGGCTTGGGCGAAGGTAGAGATCCCCTGCTTTTTAGGTTTGTGTGTTTCACAGAGAAGGGAGACACACTAAGGATCTTGACTGATAGAGTCAGAACTCAAACTCCAACAGTCTAGAACAACAAGCTTCATATGACAAGATGGGAGGAAAGAATCACCTGTGAATATGTGACGTGAGATGTGAACTACAGAATCACAGGAGAGGTGGGACGAGGTCGAAGAGCAATTTGAAAATAGCTGTGAGTGGGCCAGTAACAAGGGCTAGAGACCAATTAAGTGTCCTCTAAGCTCTAAGAATCTCTTATTCTCCAATACTCTCTCCACCTGTGGACCTATTTAGGAGGCTGGGGAGTGGGTGGAATGGGGAGAGAATAGGGACAGAACACATGGTCTGGGATTCAGTTGAAAAGTCTCCACATCCTTTAATAATTTTGAAGCCAGGTCCTTCAAAGTTGGCCAATAAAAAGGAGAATCTTCGTGAAGAATCTTCGCGACTGACCTCAGATGACATGGATTTGATCTATTAAGATGGCCAGGAACTCCTCCTACTTACTGGTGAGGTAATGCGAGACCACCAGCCCAAGGTTACTTTTGGGGATTTAGGAGATCACCTTTGTACATGGAAATTACACCAACTCAGAGGCACTGTAAACATGAAGAGGATCTGAATTCATTGGAGGTCTTGATCCTGGTTGAGGTTTTTGCTGGCTTTCCTCAGACACAGTCACTCAGTGACATGCTATCTTACACAACTACAACAATAATAAACAAGTAGGGACTTGGCCTTTTCTTCCTTAGAATTTTAAAGGTCACATTTCCCCGTTCCATGCTCATAAAGTGTTTGACACTGTGGTGGGCATGTCCCATTCAGAAGAAAGCATGCTCTTAGAAAAGGTGTAAAGAATCAGGAACCAAAGCACAGCCTCCCAGCCGTAGCTTGGGTGTGTCCCCGTCTCCCTGGGCTCCACAACCAGGGCCGGAGACTAAGTGTGTGCCCAGGTTTAAACAGGGAGCTCAGAGGTGGACAGAGAAATTCTAGTCCACAAATACAACAACCCATAACACAACCGGACGACCTCTAAAAAAATCATCAGCCTACAAAACATCAGGAAAATAAACCTCTAAGTCAGAGACAGAGTGACAGGTAATTGTCCTAATTCTTCAGTGAAATTTGGGACCACGGACTGAGTCCCCGAGAAAAATAAAAAGTCCCATTGGTTCCCTTTTTGGCCCAAATGATGGAGATAGGTGGAACAAAGGTGTTTCCCCTTTTAATGGAGATCCTTGGGAAAATTCTCAAATGAGTGGAGCCCATGGAAATGTGTTGGAATGTTCGGATGTGTTTTTCCTTCTTGGGGACCCCAGATGAGATGAGAGATCATGCCATTGCCCTGCAGCCAGGAACCATTTCCTGAAGATGGGCTGTGTCCCCGAACCAGGGGCCGATGAACACCAGACAGGGAGCCCTGGCTTAAGGCCCCTCTGTTCAGGAATCCTACTTGATATGTGTATTTCCATCAGTAGATTGAGGCAAAAGCATCCCTTTGTTTTCCAAATGAGATGAAAGAAAATTGTGATTGGATTTTTCATGGGCCCACAATTTATGCTTCAGGAAAGTGACTACATCATTACGCCATCTCTCTCCTCCATCCTCCGGCCCCGCCCCCCACCCTGTGCCTCTGCTGGAGCATGCCCAGTAATTCTTCTTTGTCCTCCTCTGCAAGCTGGTGCAGGCAAGCCCTATCCCCCACCCTGGGGTGGCCCAGAGTCGGGCATCTCTGGGGCTCAGGACCACACGGGCATCGAGTACCACACGGGCTGGAAACAGTGAGGGAAATACTAAGCACTACATTTGAGGGGAGGAAAGGGCATGTGACATGTGTGACTGGTATCTTTTTCTTGGTGTCCTGTTATTGTCATTTCCAAGCTTGGGAACCTTCCAAAACTCCTTCACCAGGTAAAGAGAGCAGCCTGAATGGTGTGCTCACAAGCAGAGCAGTGGCTACTGACCACACCGTGGAACAAGGCATTGGGATCATGCCCTTGACCTCCAGTCTTTAATGGGTTCAGTGTGATATACTTGTCGTGCTCGAGTTCCTGTTCCAGTTCTGCCACTTCCCAGCAGTAACTTTGGACGTTATTGCTTTTAGCCTCGCTTTCCTAACCTGTAAAATGGGAATGTTGTCAAGGGGGGTTGTTGAGAACATTGTCTGTTGTCATATGCATGAAGCACCTGGCACGGTCACTGCACGGGGTTGACACTCCCTTTCTCTTACTCCGAGCTCTGAAGATTTTTTTTTTATCCTGCTCAGTGAAAATGTATAGAGTTTGAATTTGAAGAAAGGTAAGGCAAGTTAAGGAAGTCCAACCTTCTCCTTTTATAAATGAGGAAGCTGAGGTCAGAGCAGTTAAGCCATTTTTTTCCAATGTCATGGCACTGAGGTCTTGACTTTTTATCCAGTGATGGTTTTATGGCTTGATGCTTCTGTTGAGATAGTGTAAACCACTCACACATGGGAGTTTGTGAGCAAGACAATTGTATAAAGTAGAAAAGACCAATCAAAAGTACTTGTCCATGTTCCAGCCTAGCTATGTGCATGCCCAGTGGTGGGAGTGATGGTGGGTTGTCAGTAAATTAATTATTGGAGATGCTTCAGAAGCATGACTTCCTGGGGATAAAAGTGGACAGGGAACCTGCTGGGTATTCTTTAGGGCTTGACAATATCTATGTATAGTGCAGAATAATTGTGAAGACACAAAGAGTATTTACTAGACAGTTGAGAGTTACACAGGAGCTTTCATAGGAAGATGAAGCTCCTGGTTCTGTACAAATGTGTGTTAGCAGTTGAATACGGGTAATGTCTTCAAAGTAACCAATATGCTCCACCACCTGCCACCAGTGACTCTCATGTGAATCCAGTTAAGTCTGTGATGGATGGGATACTTCAGCTAATTAAGACATCCTGACTCACTGAAAGTCACCCTGGTGGACAAAGGTGCTTATACATTCCCAACGATTCCACTCTTGAGTTAGTATTACTTGGATGATGATCCAGAAGGTTTTCCAGGAGCTAAATGTGTCTCGAAGGTTGCAACTGTGAACATTTGTTCCCAGTGGGTGACCGACAGAGGGAATATGTATACATGGATGGGCAGACCTTACCAAGGGTGGGCTCTGAGGTTGTTCATTGGATCAAGGTCTCGGATGCTATATATTACATCTCCATTGGGATGGCAACTCCCGCTTGAGCATGCTTTTTTACAATCCCATGCTACTGTGGGATTGTCAAGGCATGCTCTGTTGTTCCCATTTTAAATGAGGAATCTGAGGTGAAGTGTTTTGCTCAAGTTTGTGGAGTGGGTAGGCAGCTCATCTGGGACAACCAGCTGGATCTCTTGACTCCTGATGCAGGCTCACTCTCATGCCCTGAGATGCCTTTCATAAATGCAGAGGCCTGAAAACACCTTGACTATTTGGATCCCATGAAGTATCCAGGCAACAGATACCAACCACTTCTTTAAGTCTGTGGCTCTGTTTTAGAACCCCACAGCCATCCAAGTAGAGCGAGTCTCTAACTAAAGCCCCAGCAATATTCATAGTAAAAGTGAAAAAACTTAACATTTTGAACTTACAGTAATACAGACTTATGGTTGAAATTCTAGTAAATACATATATACAAAAACAAAATTCAAATCACATGTAATTCTACCACCCCAATCATCCACATACTTTTGTGGTATTTCTTTCTAAGTTTTTCTTAAGCGTAGAACTCTGTTTCCTTTTATATCTTTGTGATCGTGTTTATTATTTTGTGTTCTGAAGTTTCATTTATATATGACAATCTATTCTTCATATAATTAAATATCCTTTAATATATTTTAAATGCTTGCATAGTGTAGATGTGCCATAACCTCTTTGAATTGATTCCTAATTTTGAATATTTAGATGATTTTTAATTTTTGTTAATATAAATTACACTTTTGCAAACAATGTCACTTATAGATATCTTCATATAATTTTATAGAAATCTTTCTATAACTGTCTTAATACTGGCTTTGGACGCATTTCTGAAACGAGCATTTTGAAGACTCTTTATACATCTTCCCGGAGTAAGTTTTGAACCTCGTCCAGAGCTCCTGAGCTATCCTGCCCTTCCTCTTGTTCCCTGGACGTGATGCCTTCCATGCTGTGGGCCTCCTTAAAGGTCACGAGCTTTGTCAGCCTGGGTCACAACTCTGTCAGCCAAATCCGCCCTATTCTCTGGACCCTGCTGACTTTATCTTCCCTCTCCGGTGGGGAACTGGATGGGAAGGGGAAATCGGACTCCTGGAAAACCCCTCTGCCCATTAATCCAGTAGCACTTTATGCTACACCCACAGCAAGGCCGGCCCTTGTCGTGCTCTCCAGAAACACTGTCCCGTTCCCACCCCGTGGACAGCCACGGGAAACCTCCTGCACCCTCATGCATCTCCGTCCAGGGCCAACACCCGGTCTGTGGGGAGGCACTACCTGTCTTCTAGAGTCATTATTTTCTTTCTTGCCCCAGCTCCTCGTTTGCTCAACAGGCGCTTCACAGCTCAGCCACTTAATAGCCCTTTCTATCAATTTCCCCATCTGCAGCATGGGGACTGTGATTCTGGGCAGACAGGGTGGTGTGGTGAGCATTAATGAATGTCTTGAGGCACGTCGAGATCTGTAGATATGCCCGGAGTGCTAATGAGGCTGCTCTTGGGCAACCTGCTTTGTTTCCCACAGAGGAGGGATCAGTTCCTAATCCCCGGGCAGACGGTGTCTCCAGGTTGCTCCCCCATGAACCCAAACAGTGGATTCCCAGGCAGATTTTTCCTAGTGCTATGCAAGCTCTCAGCTTAACTGGAAAACTCGAAATTCCATCGGAAGCAACTCCAAAATAATGCCTCAGTGTCTGCCCACTGGGTAGGGCCACTTGGCACCTTCCGGAGTAATGTTTGCCTGAGCAGAGAATGTACTCAGCCCAGGATCCTCAGATGACGTTAGATGGTTCACAGGTGAACTTTCAAGGACGTCTCCCAGTTGTGCCCGTATGTTGGTGGGTATTTTCTCTTTGTGGCGAGGGATACGTTGAAAAAAAAAAAAATCAGTCATCATAAGAATAACTACATGTGATAAGTGTTTATGATGTGCCAGGCACCGTGTAGGTGCTTTACCGGAAGTCAAACGGTTCATCACGACAATGGCCTTGGGATGTCGCTACTCATGACTCGCTTTGGACACGCAGCGTCTGGAGACACAGAGACTTTAAATAGCCTGTCTAAACTTACCCAGCCGGGAAGCAGCAGAGGTGGGATCACAATCAGGCAGTTTTGACTCTGGGGCCCACGCTCCTGTTCACCGCCTGTCTGATTTCCTTTCAATACATTTGCGTTTAAGGTACTCATGTGAAATCTGTGTTAAAAATAGATTTATTTAGAGTTATGAAAGCGTGTTGGTGGGAATAAAAATGATGAATAAAAAAAGTAAGCCAAAAATAGTGACATGGCAGGAGGAGTTGATGGACACTGATGATGAAATCAGGTGACCCCAGGGGCAGTGGCCCCCAGCGGGGGGTCTGGTGACCCCCTCTGTTGGCATGCCCTGTAAGCTGGTTAAAAAATCCAGATTTACTGAATCAGAATCTCTATGGGTGGGGTCCAAGAATCTCTATTTCTAACCAAGTCCTCAGAGCATTCTTACAGATCGTGACGTGTTCCAATGTATCCCCCACACCCCACATCCCTACTCAGCAACAATTATAACCACCAAGGCTTGATGTCTGATTGTCCCACTGGGCTGTCACTCTTTTGGCCTAATGTCAGGGAGAGCCATAGGTGAAGGGAGAGAGAGCTACCGTATAGGAAGCATCTACCGTGCTTGGACCTGTGCTGGGTCGGTACCTAATCTTCACAGCTTGCTGTGAGGTATAAATATGTTCATTTTCCAGTTAAGGAAACTACAGCCAACTGAGGTCAAGTGACTCGGTAAGTGGTGGGGCCAGGAGTCAGGCCTGGGAGCATGGGGTTTTTCAGCTCTGCCTTTTCCAGCCTATCAGTCCACTGAGGACAGACCTTTAGGGCCAGCACAGCCCACAGACCAGCTGGAAGATGCCAAGTCAAGAAAATGAGCTTGTATTTGGATAACTGCGCTAATTGGTATATCCAGCACTCAGTGCTGGAGTTTAAAATCAAAAAGAGGGAGCATCTAAGTCAAGGAAATGTGTCTGCTCCTAGGTGTACCCAGTGTTAGGTGAGAGGCTGGTGGCTACAGGAGAGAGGAGAGTAGATGCCACTTATTAGCTGTCGGTTTTGACAAGTTACTCAAATCTCTAAAACCCATTGTCCTTGCGGGGACCACAATAGATCCAATCTCGGATGGTTATATTCAGCATGAAATAGGCTAGTGAATGTGGAGTGTCTGATACTCAGTGAATGGTCGCCTGTTGGAGAACCAGACTGTGAATTCTGAGAGACCGGACAGCAGCAACCACAGCCAAGGTCAGCCCTGGACAGCACTGCCAGGAGGTTGCCGCTGGTTCTGTGGACAGCTCCTCTGACTTCACGCCGTTGCTGGGCTCTCGACACCACTACATTCTTGAAAAAGACTAAATCCTTCCTGCATCTTCCTTCCAGCACCTTCGTTCCAGATGGACGGACTGTCTCGTAGGTCTTTACCAATGTCCAGATTCAAGGGACAGATGAAGTATGATCTCTCTTTATGGGCTTCCAAGTGTGAGGTGACTATGGGAAGTCCTAATCCCATGGAATTCTCCTCAAAAGGCAGGGAAGGCAGAGTTGATTGTTGGGAAGGAGGGAGGGAGGGAGGGAGGGAAGGAATGAGGGAGAGAGAGAGAGATCCCCTGCATTTCATAAAACTCATAAAGTCCGTTCTTGTTGTCTAAATTTGCATAATGGAATTGAGGGCGAAGACTGGTAGGAAGTGGCCAAGCCACCTCATAGTGAAGCTCTGGGTGTAGAGTGCCCAAGGGACTAGATATATTAATTTACTTGTTTATTTGTCCCTTTACTTACTGAGCATATATTGAGTTCACCATGTTTGGGGCTCTAGTGCTAGGCTCCAGGAACATGATGGTGAATATGTCAAGGTTCTTGTCCTGAAGGAGGTCTCAGACTAGAGACATTCAAACAAGGAATCCTAAGAGGCAGGAGCAGGATTGAAGAGAGGGGAGAGCCTGACTCTGAGAACCAGGACAGGAATTGACAGATGATACTTTTGGCCTGAAACTCCAGGGGGTGAGGTGACCTGCTCAAGTTCTACTAGTCAATCATTGACCAGGGACTTGGGCTGAAGTCTTCACGCTCATGTTCTGATGCCTTTTTTTTTCACTCTGGGTGCAGCTAGCTCTATGCAAGGTGGAGGGGCAGACAGTAGCTTAGAGCAAGGGGTGGGGTCTGGGAGGCTTTGGGGTCCTGCCTATTCTACTTGCTAGCTAGGTGATCTTCATTGGTCTAGAGTCATGTAATTTCAAGACTTACTCTTCCATCTATACAATGTGGGTGATATGACTTCCTTCCCAGGATTACTGTGAAGACGAATGGACCGCAAACTTAAAGAACGAAAGTGCCCTTGACAATGGTAGACATTTGGAGTGCTTAATAAATGGCAGCTACATAGAAAGAAGCTGAGATAGGGTGATTGCCTTCAAGGAACTCACTCTCTGGAAGGTGATAGGGTGGGGGTAGGATGGAAGAGTGGAATGTAGCCGGGTGTGAGAGAGAAGAAATAAGCACAAATCTCTTCATTGGATCGGCTATAAGTAGGATCAGAATTTGGAGAAGAGAGAGCAGAGCATGGCCATAAGTCAAAGGCTTTCTGGAAGGATCAGTGGAGTGGCCAGGGTGCTGCTTTTGTTCTATAATCAGACTCCCTATCTGAAATCCATCCCCCTTAGTAGATCTGTGTTCTTGGGCGAGGAAGTTATTTAATTTCATTAAGCCTCCGTCTCTTTTGCTGTAAAATGGGTGTAACAGTAGTATCTACTTACTTGGTCGTTCTGAGAATTAAAGGAGCTAATCCACATAAAGTGCTTAGTGCAATGCCTGGCACTTAGTAATCATGCCATGAATATTATCCCTGTTGAACTGAGCCTTGAACCATGAATATACAAAACTTACCTCATCATGGTTGTTGTAAGGATTAAGTGAGGCAATTTATGTTAGGCTGGTACACAGCAGGCATTCCTTACGTGCCCTCGCTCTCAAGGGTAAGGGCAATGCCTCCTAGTTCTTTGTACCTCACATGACCCCTAACACAAGTGTCTGGCCCGAGGTTAGTTTGAATCCAAGGAGTTCGGCTGGGAAGTTGACAACACGTCCAGGGACTAAAGGGAGGCCATGCTAAGTCTGGGAAATGGCGTGACTGAGAGCAAATCCGTGGAAAATCGCCCGCATCCCCAAGGAACTGAAGAGTCCCCTTCGAAGTTTAGGTCGGTTAAGTCCCCTTTGTCTCCCCCTGGCGGCCATCCGAAGCATGCACAGTGCACTTCTCAGGGAAGGGAGTCAGGGCTGAAAGAAGTGACCACCAGCCCCACATGAAGATGCCCAGAAGCTGTGCTTTGACTGTGATTCAGCCCTGCAGGGTGATTCACGACCTGTCTCGACGGCGCTGACTGGCTCTTGGTGACATTTCCCGAGGAATAACAAACAGTCCCATAAGAACCAGCCCCGAAACTAAAGAAAACTTGTTATTTAATCTCTTCTCACTTTACCCACCCAGATCCTTTGGGGCTCTGCCCTTTGACCTCCTCCTTCAGGAACTAGAGTGTCGGATATTCTCCTCTTTCCTGTGTCCCTTTGGGCCATTAATCATCACGATGACAATATTTTGGATGCTTGCTCTGTGGCAGGCGGGGTTCTAAACGCTCTGAACATTTAGCTCATTCAATCCTTCCCACAACCCTATAGGTTTGTCTATTTTGAGCCCGATATTTCAGATGAGGAAACTGAGGCACAGTGAGGCATGGGACTTGCCAGAGGTGACACAGCTGGGATTCGGCAGAGCCAGCTTTCAAACCCAAGGGATCTGGCTGCTGTGCCATCCGCCTCCCGGTGACGAATCTTGGCCCCTTGTCCAGTATCACTGGGTTTTTGAGGCTCGAAGGCCTTGACTCTCCAACCCGGGATTAGCTGGCATAGAACAGCTTCTCACGGTTTCCCAGCCATAAAATCACGGAGGGAAATGGTTTTCAGAGCACCTCATTGGGTGCCACCTGCAAGCTGCCAGTGCGGCCGGTCTGGGGGGCGGGGGTGCTCGGGAATCCGCACGGTGCACAGTGGTGATCTGTGTCCCCCAGGTTTGGGGACCACGTCTTTTAGTTACCTGTTCTTAGATCTTTGACGAATCGCTTTTAGCTTCCCCACGTCTTTGCTTCCTTGTCTGCCGAATGAGGACGGGAACCCCAACCCCACAACACTGTGTGTTGTGATTCCTGCTAGGCAACCAGCACAGTGCCTGATACACACCACACGTTTCTTTTTCTTTTTTTTATTGTTATGTTAATCCCCATACATTACATCATTAGTTCTAGATGAAGTGTTCCATGATTCATTGTGCATAACACCCAGTGCTCCATGCAGAACGTGCCCTCCTCAATACCCACCACCAGGCTAACCCATCCTCCCACCCCCCTCCCCTCTAGAACCCTCAGTTTGTTTCTCAGAGTCCATCGTCTCTCATGGTTCGTCTACCCCTCCGATTTTCCCCGCTTCATTCTTCCCCTCCCGCTACCTTCTTCTTCTTCTTTTTTTTTTTCTTAACATATATTGCATTATTTGTTTCAGAGGTACAGATCTGAGATTCAACAGTCTTGCACAATTCACAGCGCTTACCAGAGCACATACCCTCCCCAGTGTCTATCACCCAGTCACCCCATCCCTCCCATCCCACCCCCCACTCCAGCAACCCTCAGTTTGTTTCCTGAGATTAAGAATTCCTCATATCAGTGAGGTCATATGATACATGTCTTCCTCTGTTTGACTTATTTCGCTCAGCATAATAACCTCCAGTTCCATCCACGTCGTTGCAAATGGCAAGATCTCATTCCTTTTGATGACAGCACACGTTTCTTAAATGAACTTGCCCTTGAAGGTAAGGGCCACGCTTCCCATTTCTTTGCATCTCTGTGGCCCCCAGCACAGGGTGGTGTCAGCTGGACAGCTGACAGTGAGTCTCTTTCTCATACATGCCATGCAAAACTGGGGCGTTTGGGGTCAGGAATGGACACCTCCTCCTCAGGAAAGCAGTGGGGGGGGGGCGCACTGACTTGGTACAAACAAGCCTTGGTACAATTAGGTCAAACCTCAGTTTCTCATCCGAGCGGGTGAATGAGACGTGGATAAACATGCCTTCCACCAGGATTGCTGGGAGAATCCTCACGGAGGATTTTACGCGCGGCAGGCACATTTTGTTCTTCCAAACAGCATCCTTATTACTTAGACCATTTCTACGTGGGGTCTGAGCCTAGTTCCAGCCGGGCCAGGGGCTGAGTGTGTAAGCAGGTCCAAGAAGACGGGAGTTGTGTCCTGGTTTTCTAGAAGGCATCTCCTAGGGGGGCAGGGCAGGGATGGCTCTCAGAGACCCCAAAGCTGGGTCCAAATACTCTACAGAAGGGGATGCTTCAGTTCTGATGTAGAAGAAAAGGGAGGAACATTTGGTGAGGCGCTGTGAACCTTCCACTTGACTCTGGGGTTGACATAGCTGTGGGATTGAGATTCTCCATTCTGATGGGGCAGGCCAGGAGGCAGCGAGCCTGGCCCTCGTGTGGTCTCTAAAAATGGAATTAATAACGCTCACTTCTCTTTTGCTTGACCCACATCTCCCTCCTCCTGCTTTGAGCACTGATATTTTTTCACTTTCTATCTGTAAAGCCTGTCTGTCTCATTACTCACCAGCAAGGACTCCAAATGCAGAAGCTGCCCCCGTGAAAAACCACTGGGGAGCGCACAGCCATCCCACGTCATGCTCTGAGTCACCTTGGAAAGTGAAACCCGGGCTTGCCGCTCTGTCTTGAAGGCTGGCGGGGTTCTCCTGGGGTGACGGCTCCCCCCAGGTGTTGCTCTGTGGTTTG
The DNA here is from genome assembly GCF_029215605.1 of Mirounga angustirostris. Classification (NCBI taxonomy): domain Eukaryota; kingdom Metazoa; phylum Chordata; class Mammalia; order Carnivora; family Phocidae; genus Mirounga; species Mirounga angustirostris. The sequence continues at coordinate 15,192,985 of NW_026991712.1, read as the reverse complement.
CAGCAGCTGGGTCCTGCTGGGTCCCCACACTGGGTTTCAACCCACACCTTCTTGCCTCTGCACTTTGGGCTTTGCCTGGGATACTTTCTCCACTCTTCTTTTTCTGGATAACTCTCATCTACCCATTGAGATCAAGCTCAAAATCTCCTTTATGAAAACGTCCCTGATTCTCCTTTAGCTTCCTACTGGAGAGGCCATATATCTCTACTCTTATGTTTCGGGAACACCTCAAACACTCCTGTTATAGCACAGACCCTGCAGGTGTGCTCTCAGTTGTTCTCAGACCATCAGCCACTGAGCGTAGGGACCACATCTTAGCTCCCCTGTAGTCCCAGCACCTGGACCCTGGTAGGTGTTTTGGGAATACAGTTTGCATGAATTATTCATGATATGGTTGATGACTATCATGGCTCCTTCCATGCACATTGGTTTCATGTCCATTGGACTACTGGTCCTTGGAATCTAGCTGGTGGAAGATCCAGTTCTGGATAACCTTAACAGAAGTTGATATAGTATTTCCTTGAGTATTATTTGTGGCGGGAGTTGACTTTCTTACTTATCCCTTCTATCGTACTGTACAATGCCCATTGACTCTGGCAGGTCATGATGGCCAACTATATTTCTATCAGGTAGAATTAGATTAAGCTGTGGATGACAGAGCACTCAACATGACAGTAGCTTCAATAGATAGTTACTTTTCTCTCACGTAAGCAACGACAGACAATCCAACTCAGGACAGCTGTGATAGCTCTTTCTACAAAGTCCTTGTACTTTCTACTCCACTCTCCTTAGAGTTTAGCCACTGTCTTCCTGGCCCAACACAGAGCTTCCATAGTCATATCTATATTCTAAACACAGCATGAGGGAGGGTGGGAAGAAGGGGCAGAGTGGGTGGGGCAGCTGTCTCTAAGGAACTCTTCCAGAATCTACGAGAATCTACCACATGACATTTTGTTCACCTCCTACCGGCAGAACTTTAGTCATGTGACCACACTTCCCTGCAAGTCAGTCTGGGAAGTGTAGTCTTTATTTTGAGCAGCCATGTTCCTAGTTATGGAAAAAGGGAAAATGACCCTGAGAAAAATGGTCGAGGTCTTTACCACAGTATTTGCTCGGCACTTTGCTGTTTAGATGTAATTTTTATTTTCATTTATTATCTGGGCAGATACTCGAATGGTAGATGAGATAAGTAGCTTGTTCGAGGACACACAGCATGTACGTGGCCAAGTCAGAGGAACCAAGAGGTGTTTTTGGTTTTTTTTAAGATTTTATTTATTTATTTGTCAGAGAGAGAGAGAGAGAGCACAAGCGGGGGAGCGGCAGGCAGAGGGAGAAGCAGGCTCCCTGCTCAGCAGGGAGCCCGATGCGGGGCTCGATCCCAGGACCCTGGGACCATGACCTGAGCTGAAAGCAGACGCTTAACTGACGGAGCCACCCAGGCGTCTCCGGAGAGGTGTTTTAATGCTCTATCCTGGCTGCTGCACCAGGTCGCTTCCCCTGCTGGGCAGGAGGTAGCCATTTTTGCAGATACACATTGGTCTTTGTCGTGTCAGTTTAAGAGAAGTGGAAGGGGCACAGTCTTCCTGCCGAGTGGTGACTGCCTTAAGCCTTCTGAATACCCCCCTCCCTGGGCATGGTGCCTGGAGCACAGGAGCCCTCAGTAAACTGTGGAATTGTTGAGTCGTTGTGGAACACCCACTCTTCTTGTCTAAAAATGATAACAATGCACATTCTTCTAGCACATGACAGTTAGTCTTTCCATCTCTGTGGTCTCCAACTGGCTTCACGGTTTATGGAGGCATTTGCTGTTCTCAAAGCCGGATTGTTCAGGAAGGGCTTCCTCCGGAACACACACGGAGGGTGTAATATTGGATGAGGCACATTCAAGCGTGATGCCCCTTTAACTCTCACTGAGCTTTCCCGAGCTTGGGATCATTATCCTCCTGTGAGAGGTGAAGAAGGTAAAGTTTAAAGAGGCAAGGTAACTTTCTGTAAAGAGCTGCCCCTGACTCTGGATGGCTCTGAATGGCTGTGGTCTTGGGATTCCTCCCCCTCAGTCACTCCTTGGACGTCAGTGAGTCACCAGCAAGGTGTGGTTTGGGAGGCATAAAGAAGGATTAGCCGTGGGATACCCGTTGTTTTTGGGAGTCAGGGAAAGCTAACTGCTGAATGGGCCAGTGAGAGAGAGAGAGAGAGAGAAGGAGGGAGAGGGAGAGAGAGAGAGAGAAGAGGGTGGCCTGCCTATGGGCTGAGGGTCTGAGCAGTTCCTCACCCCAGCGGGCACTGGGGAACTAGGAGGGCATGGCTGTAGAAGGCATAAGGGGCAGTGCGGGGGAATATGCGAGAAGGGCTGAGGTCCACTTCAGTTGTCGGATCTCTTGCCCCTGGGAACTTTCAGAAAGCAACATTTAAAAAAATCTGTCCTCGGAGATGGGGTCTGGTCCTGCTAGACCCTCGGGAGGGGAGGTGACATCGGATGAAAATGCCCTTCTTTCTCTCTCACTTGTGAGGGATAGGACTGCAGCATCATGAGGAGGGCATCACCTGAGATTCAGTCAGCAGACCCAGGTTCCAGTCCTGTTTCTCCTCTGAGGGTGACATTTGGGTGAGACTCAACCCTTCGGCAAGAATGTCTTCAGGACGAGAGTGACACAGCTTCTCCAAGGAGGTGGCTGAGGGGACTGCACAGAGTTCTGTACCTTGGTGAGCTTTGCAAACCGTGACTCATTCTATGTACTGGAAACACGTCTTCTTGGTTTGCTTTGGTTAAGCTTATCACACAACATCGCGGCAGAATAGAAGGTTGGCCCATGGGGACTCTAACCTTGGCTCTGTGCCCCCCGATTCCTGGGCAAGTCGCTTCCTCCTTCCTAATCTGTAAAATGTGCAGAGCAACAGAACCCAACAAAGATGGTTGTCATGAAGATTTAATGAGATGATATATATATATCATAAGTTCTTACCCAGTGTTAGCTATGATATTCATGACAAATATTTTAGAATTAATTATGCTATGAGGATTAAGCACTTAGAAGAGGAATGCCTTAGGTATCTAAATGGCACTGTAAAAGATTATTTTCAAATACACCATTATTTTTATTTTACTATTAGTTTTATTAGTAGTAGAATTTTCACAGTTGAAACTGCAGGAACCAATGCAGAGATTCTCATTTTAACCAGCAGATGGCACTCATGTTGTGTTTAAATTCCGAAAAAGCTTAAAAATACATACATATTCATATTTTCTATTTTTACCAGAAAGATTAAGAAAAAAAATCTTAAGAAAGGCCATTGTCTGTGCCATGGGGAGATAATTAGGGTATGTAAAACAGCTGATACAGTAATTAATAAGAGCAGTGACTGGAGAGTCTTGAGAAGCTTTATGGTAAAGCTGCGGGACAGTAATTGACCTCACCGACATAAGAAAAAACATCACGAGCTCACACACAGCAGGGAAAAGCTGTGTTCTTTCTTCTGTGGATTTAGAACCAAACCAGGGAATCCTGGAGCTGCGCTTCTAAGCCACACCTGGGGAGGCTTTGAAGCTGAGGTTAGTTGCCAGAGGGCAGGATTTCCAGGCCCTGGTCTCATCCATGTTCCAGGGCCATGGCAATGATCGACCCCCCAGTGGATGCTCAAGAAACACGCACCCCACAGCACAAGCAGAGTCTCAAAATCCAGGCGTCATCTTTCTCATGGTCATAATCCTGGATAGACTTGGAAATCCTAGGGTCTTATCTCCATTTGATTGTGCAGCCCCATGCATGGCCCTCCCCTTGCCTGGATGTCATTGACTTTCTATGTGAAATGAGGAGGAAATAGATATTGTGACCCTATACGGATTCTATAAGGACACATCCTCCATGTCGGGAGGAAATGGGTAAGCATGGGTAGGAGCAGTCAAGTTCGTGCTGTCTTGGTTCGAGAATTTGCACAAGTCTCCTGCAAAGGACATAATGACAGTGTAGGGTTACATGAGCATTGTCTGAATTCTAGATCTGTCTGAACTTGCTGTATACCGTGAGTGAGTGGCTTCACCTGTCTGATGGAGCGGTAGTCCCTTCATATTTGCTTGTATGGTAACAGGAATGACAGGGTTTTCAAGTGTTTTGTAGAGATAGAAATATATTCTAGGTGCTGAGTCTACCACCTATATTAGTGGCCTGTAAGCTATGCGGGACACATACTTGGATTTTATTTCTAATTTATCCCTCATCCGCCTCTCTTTCGATATCTATCTGGGCCCCACAGAGCACAGGCTTTTTTTTTTTTTTTTTTTTCCCAAACTTTCCCAATATGGTGGCCATGGAGACCCATTGCTCTGATTTCCTTCGAGAGAACCTGTCGCAGGGAGCATCACTGACCAACAGCCTCCAGCTGCCATCCCAGGAGCACTGAGGTCCTGCTTTCTCTGGGCTGCTCCCAGCTAGTGACTGGGCCTGGGTAGGGGTACCTGCTCACTGCGGGCTGCCCCTAACGAGAAGCTCTGGTGTTAAGACTCCTTGTCACGCTGGTTGACCATCCTGAGATGCAGTCTGAGGATTTTCTTCCCTACTCCTTCTTTTGCTGTCTCCTCTCCAGGTTTCAGACCCACCTCCCTGTCTGAGAGCCCTCCCAGGCTTCTCCTTTCCTGCCCTTGCTCTCCTTCACTGTAATGAACCCCTTGCACATCGAATACCAGTGTGGCCTGACTTGGCATACCAGACTCCTGTGGTTGGGTTCTACTTATGGGTCATTTGAGTAGAGTCTACTTATGGAGGGCTGCAAACAGAAGTCATTCCCTGGTCAGTCTGAACTGGGGATAGAATTGTTTCCCCAGTGATTCGGAGTAAGGAGGAGGGTAAACCAGATGTTGGTTGGACCTTGAGCAGCAGGGACAGCTGGGTTGGCTGTTCTGCTACAGTCTTGGTGGGCATTATGTGCAGGCAGGGAATTGGGGCGTTAACAGTGACAAGTATCATCCAAGGAGCAGGCAGTTCAAGAGGAACAATTCATCTTTGTTCTTTATCTTTGGCTGAGACCTCTTCCTGGTAGCTTTTTAAGGCTAAGTACTAGGGCTGTTTCCTTGGTTACAAAGGCTCCCTCACTAGGGCAAAGGTGTGATGTGTGCACCTCCAGTAGGCAAAGTGGCAAATTGCAAGTGTGTGTGTATTAGTGTCTTAGGGCTGTCGTGACAAAGCACCACAAACTAGGGAGCTTAAAACAGCAGAAATTCATTGTCTCACGGAGGTCCAAAGTCAGAGTGTGGGCCGGGTCACACTCTCTCTGAAGGCGTTAGGAGAGGACCATTTTTTGTCTCTTCCCAGCTTCTGGTGGCTTTCCAGCAGTCTTTGGCATTACTTAGCCTGTAGACGCCTCACTCCACTCTCTCTGCCTCTGTTTCCCCATGGTCTGCTCCTCTGGGTCTCTGTCCAAATTTCCTTCTTGATATAGATACGCCAATCATTGGATTAGGGCCCACCCCAATGCAGCATGACCTCATCTTACCTTTTGATCACATCTACAAAGACCTTATTTCCAAAGAAGATCACACTCACAGGTTCCAGGTGGATGTGAATTTGGGGGGATCACTGTCCAACACAGTACAGTGCCGATGTATGGGTATATGTGTGGGACGTTCATCCCGAACAGACTTTGTACACTTCCATTTCTTCCTGCTTCCCCTGTTTCTGCCTTAACTCAGACCCCACGAATTCTCCAGTGCTTTAAGATTTTATAAAGAGACACCTGGGTGGCTCAGTCAGTTAAGCGTCTGCCTTCAGCTCGGGTCATGATCTCAGGGTCCTGGGATTGAGCCCTGTTTTGGGTTCCCTGCTCAGTGGGGAGCCTACTTCTCCTTCTGCCTCTGGCCTTCCCCCTCCCCCTGTGCTCTCTCTCTCTCAAATAAATAAATAAAATCTTTAAAAAATAAGATTTTATAAAATACTCTCATATTCCTTATTTCATCTGATCCTATCAATAACTCAAAAATGTATTATTTTCCCAGTTGTCAGAAAGGAACCAAGGTTCCAAGGGGTTAGTCACTTTCTGAAGATCACACAGGTTGTGTGTGTCAGGAAGAGGTCTGTCTGGTTCCATGCTTGATCCACACGGCTGCCTGTAACTTTCAGCTGTAAAAAGCAGCCTGATTCTTCTATTATTTCCCAAACCTCTTTCCCAATGAAGGAAAAGCCTTTCTTTTTTGCAATTTAAAGTTGTTTGGCAATGTTCCCCTTTCAGAGACCCATCAATCAATCAAAAATCCAATTGATCAAACAATACTGAGCACCTACTATATTTGAAATAGCATTCTTAGGCCCTGAGAATAGAGTGGTGAAGAAAGCCTATAGTCTAGCAGTGAATGAGACAGATATGCAAACAAATACACAGATGAAAAGATACTTAGAAATTGTAATGGTTATTCAGGGAGAAAATGGAGGGTCGGGGATCTCCTTTAGATTGGGAGGGGTCAGCAAGAACTCTGGGAAGGTTCTCGCTGAATAGAAATCTGAAGCATGAGTAGGTTTAGCTAGCTGAAGAAGGGGCATGGAATGTTCCAGGCAGTGCAAGCTGCCAAGTTTGAAGTTGGGGGAAGTTGGTGTAGCTGCAGGGCAAGAAGGAATCAGGGAGATAGGTGAGGAAAGCTTACAAGTATGGTGGAGAGGTGAGGGGGGCTTAGGTTTTGGAAGCGAGATGGTAAGAAAGGGTTGAGTTTGAGAGAGAGTTTGAAGAGGGAACCAAAGAGGTGAAGGGGCCATCCTGGCTCCTTGCCCAGATAGGTGGGCTTCGGACCTGCTGTAATGGATTTCCTTCTATTGACGACTCACGTTCAATGACTTATCGATGACCCATGGCTCACGTGCATATCTGCAGGTGAGGAATGACAGGTGGCACCAGGAAGGAGTGCCCTGCATCCTGACCACAGCTTTGGGGACCTGTTCAGCATCATGCAGCACCCCTGCAGTCTACCGACTGACTGAGGCCACTGTTTTTGCTGTCAGATCTCATGGGACTGCTGTCAAACGAAATCAGCCAGAGCCACAACCTACAAACCCAGCCCAGTCCATCCACGGTCCCTATTCATTTCTTTTTTTTTTTTTTAGATTTTATTTATTTATTTGAGAGAGAGCATACGAGTGGGGGGAGGGAAAGAGGGAGAAGCAGACTCCCCATCGAGCCTGGAGCCAGATATGGGTGGGGCTCGATCCCAGGACCCTGGCATCATGACTTGAGCTGAAGGCAGATGCTCAACTGACTGGGCCACCCAGGCGCCCCTCCCCACTATTTCTAAACACAAGCAGATTTCCGAACATTGTTTTAATTCAGGTTGAAAATCTCCTCAATCCTTTTTTTTTGTTTTTTTAAAGATTTTAGTTATTTGTCTGAGAGAGGGACAGAACGCACAAGTAGGGGGAGTGGCAGGCAGAGGGAGAAGCAGGCTCCCCGCTGAGCAAGGATGGGAGCAGGGCAGGATGCGAGTGGGGAGCCACAGGCTTGAATGGCCAACAATGCTTGGTCTCCATCTGAGAGGCAAAAGGGAGTTGTGGATGGCTTTGGAGCTTGAGAGCATAGTTAGGTTTTTCCTCCCTCCCTCCCTTCCTTCCTCCCTCCTTCCCTTCCTTCCTCCCTCCTTCCCTTCCTTCCTTCCTTCCTTCCTTCCTTCCTTCCTTCCTTCCTTCCTTCCTTCCTTCCTTCCTTCCTTCCTTCCTCCCTCCCTCCCTCCCTTCCTTCCTTCTTTTCCTTTCTTTCTTTCTAGAAAGAAAGCCGAAATTAAGAGTCAGACTCTTAAGCTTAACCGACTGCACCACCCAGGTGCCCCTCTTTCTTTCTTTTCAAGTGAAATTAAATTGTCCATGGTTGCCATGGTGAGTTGGGAGGGGCGGACAACAACCAGGAATCAGGGAGCCAGGGTAAGAGGTTGCTGCACTAGGTCCACCTGTGTGTTAATGAAGTTGGTGGTGGTATGGAAAAGACCGGGTGGGAGGAACACTGAGCAGGAATAAGGTGAAATACTAGTGAGGAGCCATATTTAAACATGGTTGCCAGGGTTTGAGCTGGGACAGAATGGGTCCAGGCCAGGCGGGTTAGTGAATTTGGGGAAGTGAGTGGGGGAGGGGCTGCCACCTAATGGCTCCTTTTTCCTCAAGGACAGTCGAGGTGGAGGTTTTGGGTTAGGGAGGGGACGTTCGGTGGAGCAGGAGAATCCAAGGGAAAAATCAGGTACAAAACAGTGGATTCTGAATAAAACACAAAGAATCACAAGTATCTGGGTAGAGGACCGCAAACCTCCAGAATAAACCCTAATTATTTTTAATCAGTCGTTAACAGAACACTAGCTTCCTTTCTAACCTTCCAAAGCTGTCATTTGTAGCATTTTTAATGTGAAATCTCTTGGTTCTTTTTGACCCGGCCTGTTTGAAGTGTGGGTGTCATTTGGTTTTCCTGCTGTGTCTGTTTTATTATTTTTCTCAAACAGTCAGCTTTTGACTTGCCTTTTCTTTTATCGTATACTTTTGTTTCCAATTTATTAACTTCTCCTCTTTGGTTTTTATTCTGTTGTCCCTTCCCTAAATATTTGTAAGCTTAGCTCACTAATGTCCACTGTTTCTTCTTTTCTAATATAATATTTAAAGCTGTAGTGTCCCTCTAAGTGTCACGTTTGGTAAATTCCACAAGTTTGGCATATAGTCATTTTGTTATGGTGTAGTTATAAATATTTTCTCATTCCCATTTGATTCCTTCTTTGATCTTTGAGATTTTTAGAGGTATATTTTATAATTTTTAAAAAAAATTTTTAATTTTATTATGTTATGTTAATCACCATACATTACATCATTAGTTTTAGATGTAGTGTTCCATGATTCATTGTTTCCATATAACACCCAGTACTCCATGCAGAACGTGCCCCCTTTAATACCCATCACCAGGCTAACCGATCCCCCCACCCCCCTCCCCTCTAGAACCCTCAGTTTGTTTCTCAGAGTCCACCGTCTCTCATGGTTCGTCTCCCCCACCCATTCCCCCCCTTCATTTCTCCCTTCCTACTATCTTCTTTTTTTTTTTTAACATATAATGTATTATTTGTTTCAGGGGTACAGGTCTGTGATTCAACAGTCTTACACAATTCACAGCGCTCACCAAAGCATACCCTCCCCAATGTCTATCATCCAGCCACCCCATCCCTCCCACCCCCCACCATTCCAGCAACCCTCAGTTTGTTTCCTGAGATTAAGAATTCCTCGTATCAGTGAGGTCATATGATACATGTCTTTCTCTGATTGACTTATTTCGCTCAGCATAACACCCTCCAGTTCCATCCATGTCATTGTAAATGGCAAGATTTCATTCCTTTTGATGGCTGCATAATATTCCATTGTATATATATACCACCTCTTCTTTATCCATTCATCTGTTGATGGACATCTTGGCTCTTTCCACAGTTTGGCTATTGTGGACATTGCTGCTATAAACATCGGGGTGCACGTCCCCCTTCGGATCCCTACATTTGTATCTTTGGGGTAGATACCCAGTAGTGCAATTGCTGGGTCATAGGGTAGCTCTATTTTCAACTTTTTGAGGAACCTCCATACTGTTTTCCAGAGTGGCTGCACCAGCTTGCATTCCCACCAACAATGTAGGAGGGTTCCCCTTTCTCCACATCCCCGCCAACATCTGTCATTTCCTGACTTGTTAATTTTAGCCATTCTGACTGGTGTGAGGTGATATCTCATTGAGGTTTTGATTTGGATTTCCCTGATGCCGAGTATAATTTCTGATTATCATTTTCTTTTGTTAATTTTCTTCAGTGAATTGCACTGTGGTTGAACACATGGTCAGTATGATGGTCTCTCTTTTTACGGATGTTAGCAAATGCTGATGATCACTGCCTAGGTCAGGGGTCAGTGCACTACGTGACCGCCGTGAGCCAAATCCCGACTGCTCCTGTTTTTGTAAATAAAGTTTTATTGGAATGCAGCTGCATCTATTCCTTTATGCTTTGTCTATATCTGCTTTTGAGCTATACCAGCAGAACTGAGTAGTGACAAAAATTCTACGACCCGTGAAGCCTAGTTGGCCTCTAAGAAGAAATTTGCCAACCCTTGTACTAGATCCATTATTCTAGTAGAGCTGCAAAATGGTGATTCTGTATTCCTTTTTAAAATAATTCTAGTTCTTTTCTTTGTAAATATTTTATTTATTCATTTGAGACACAGAGATACAGAGAGTGAGAGAGAGAGCATGAGCAGGGGGAGAGGCAAAGGGAGAGGGGGAAGCAGGCTTCCTCTGAGCAGGGAGTCCGATGAGGGGCTCGATCCCAGGACCTTGGGATCATGACCTGAGCCGAAGGCAGACGCTTAACCCTCTGAGCCACCCAGGCGCCCAAAATAACCTTTCTCCATTGATGAGCTGGGGTTCCTCCATAAGAACAAATTTCCCTACTCAATTATTTGGTCGCCCTGAGGTATTGTTAATACAGGAAAGGCAGGATAAAGTCTTGATTTCCCCCCCTTTTATTTATTAGTTTAAACAAATTAAATTTATTTCCTTAAATATGACCATTTAAAAGTTACCATTATGATATATTTGATGAGGTATTTCACTCCATTGCAATTTTTAGCTGATATATTTGCTATTATATCTGATGTGTTTTGATGTTGCAAATACATTTTTTGCGTTTTCCTTGGCTGCAGTTACTATTCTTACTGATGCTCAAGTCATCCCATCTTTGAACAATGGGAGCCTCTTGGTATGGCCTCCTGAATCCTTTCGATGTGATTTCTGTCATCTTTGATAACTTCTTTGCCCCCTGGTATAGCAATATGTTCCAGACTCATCTTATATGCGCCCTGCCCCAGACCTGACAACCAGTTCTACTTTTACTGGAGGGTTTAGTCTATTATTTATTTTGGTTACTGATATAATTGGATTTACTCCTGTCACTTGATGTTTTGCTTTCCATTTGACATTTTTTATGTTTCTTCCCTACATCCCTTTTCCTGTGTTTTTAGTTTCCTTGAGGTTTCTTTTGTCTCCCTTAATTTTAACATACATTGTAACTAAACAAGTCTGAAGTTAAATTATGTCTCTAAACTCCTGAAAAATGCAGGGACCTTGAATTATTGTACCCCTGGTGTCTTTCCTTTGACCTCACATATTATTCTTGTCCCTTACTCACATTCATTCTTGTTTTTATCCCCAATTAATCACCAGTGTTTAATTGAATAATTGATTTATTATTGACTTGTGAATGTTGGCTTAGATTTGTCCACTTTTAAAAAAAAGACCAATTTCCTTGCTTACTATTCTTTCTAGAAACTTCTTTCTGATTTCCATTTCCTTCCAGAGGAAACACGCACATTAGTAACTTTTCTCAGTGAAAATGTGTTAGTGATAAACTCAGGTTTGCCTCCTTTTCTGGAAAAAGTCGTTTTAGCTAGGCTGTAGGTTTCTCCTTCTCTCAAGTCCACTCCCTTCTGTTGCCTCGTTCTTGGGGACCTTCAGCACATGATGGCCAAGATAATGCCACGCTGGCTCTGTCGTGACAGCCAGTGATCCCAGAGACCCAGGGGCATCTGCTTCCTGATAGGGCTTTGATTTTCCTGGTGATGATCATGAGCTTCTCTCTCAACTCACCACGCAGCCTGAGGCTGAAATGTCCTGCTTGGCCAGGCAGGGGGGACCTGCCCTCCTGAAGTCCTGGGGACAGTGCCACCAGAACAACAGTGTTGAGAATTACAGGGAGGTGGCTCTCCAAGGAGGTGCCGTGGTGACCACAGCATCTGTCCACCATGATTATCGTATTGGATATAGTTAATATTATGGGGCAACAATGTTGTTATGTGTGACTTTCCTAGAATTACATGAGTAGTTTAGTATTTGGTCAGGCAAGCTTGTGGACCCATGAAAAGGAACAACAGAGTATGGATTCAGTGGCCATTCTTAGCCTCCCCAACCGTCCATGCAAGTAGGGGAGCCCTGTGAGGGCTTGAGGTGGCCAGGTGCTGTCTCCCTTCAGGAGAGACCCGCCCTGAGCAATGCAATCAGGGCCCTTGGGATCCACTGCAGTGCTGGAAGAGAAGCCCGAACCGAGCTCAGGGGAGCTATGGGGACTGCCATATCTGCCCAGGGCTGGACCCTTCTCCAAGCCTTCTTCGCAGTAGAGCTCCCCACTGGGCTGGGTGAAAAGTTCTGAGCTGCACTGCAGTGTGAGGCTCTTCAACCCAATTTTCTCTCTTCCCCGCCTCCCTTCACCGATGTCAGACCAGCATCGTGGTCTGGAAACTTTCTCTGCCTCCTCCCACTCCCTCTACCTTCAGCTTACACAGCCATTCCCTCCACAAGAGTCTCTCGCACTGCTCACTCCGTGTCGGTGTCGGTTTCCTGGAGGAGCTGAATTGAGAGAGGTGCTTTTTTGGCCACTGGCTGCTTTCTTCCTTTTCCTTTTCTTCCTTTCTGTTGAAAAATCCTCTCCTCTCCCTCATTTTCTCATTGTGCATCCACTTAAAGTGGAACAATAGATCTTATGAGAAGACAAGGGGTGTTTTAAGTCCTGCTCAAAAATTTTCTCTTGGAAGCTGTATTAGTCTAGAGAAACAGCGCTAGTAGGGTGTGTGTGTGTGTGTGTGTGTGTGTGTACATACAGACACACACATCTTATTGGTTACATATATAAAATATCCAGAGCAGGCCAGCAGGCTGGAGACCCAGGGCTTGGTTGATGTTGCAGCTTGAGTTTGAAGGCACTCTGCTGGCAGAATTCCCACTTCCTCAAGGGATCTCAGTCTGTTTTCTCTTAAGACCTTCAACTGATTGGACAAGGCCCATCAGCAATTAGGAGGGTGAGATGCTTGACTCCAACTCTACTGACCTAAATGTCAATCTTATCTAGAAAATACCTTTCACCTCATTTAGACTGATGTTCGACCAGATTCCTGGATACCATGAGCTAGCCAAGTTGACATAAAATTAACCATCACAAGTACCATCTGGTCTGAGTTCTGAACGCTTTCAAATAACCTGGTAGTGAGCCTGTAGGGGGTAGCTTAATCTGCCCTGAATTTTAACCTTTGGTAGCTTCTGGGCTAGTATTATTTGCCAAAGAGAACCTCACAGTCGTGCATTTCTAAGTCTTCAGAAGATAAATGTTTGAGGCTTTCTATTCTCGCTGTTGCAACTACTCAGCTACGCCACCATATATGAGAGTAGCCACGGACTACAGCTTAGCAAATGAGTACGCTCTGTTCCAATAAAACCTTACTGATGGAAATGGAAATGCGAATTGTATGTCATTCTCACTTGTTGTGAAATTGTATTCTTCTTTGGATTCCTCCCCTCGCCTCCCCTCTCAACATCTAAGGATGTCAAGTGCTTTTTTGCTTTTAGGCCACGCAAAGGAGGTGGTGGGAAGCTGTGGTTTGCCACCCTTGTTCTCTGCCATTGCTGTCTCCATGAAAATTCACCTATCCTCTCATGCTCTCAGCAGGCTGCTTATTTCCAGGTGTCAATTCAAGTCTTTTTTTTTTTTTAAGATTTTATTTATTTATTTGAAAGAGAGAGAGAATGCATGAGCAGAGGGAGGGGCAGAGAGAGAATCTCAAGCAGACTCCCCACTGAACATGGAGCCTGGTGTGGGGCTCGATCCCAGCACCCCGAGATCATGACTTGAACTGAAGGCAGATGCTTAACTAACTGAGCCACCCCAGTGTCCCTCAGTTCAAGTCTTTAATGAAACAATCTGTTTTGGGAGCTCAAGACATCACCTTCCTCTGCAAACATGCATTTTCACTGAGGCTTCTGGGAACAGTTTCTTCCTCAAAGAAGGCTATAATGCTAAAATTTCTTTTTGGGGTGTTGGGAGATTCTTTTGTCTGGAAGAAGGTTTTGGTCTGGTACCATAGCGCCATGGACATGTAGGGTAGTACAAGTAGAAGATGCCTTAGATTGTCTCTTTCTGTTCGAGTCATTTATTTATTCATCCACTCAGCATCCATTAAGTGATCTAAGAGATAGACACCGCTGCTCATAAAAGAAAATTTTTAGCAGATGACAGAGTCTTGCCTTTGGTGTTTTCTGAAACAAAGCTTCTGCCTGGCAACAGCCTTCCTGCTCCTCCAACCCTAGGAAATGCTAGCTTTCCTTCCAAACTCAGGGCAGGAATCAGTCCCATGGGAATCCTCTGACGTTTCCCTCCTCCCAAGAGAATGAGCTAATTCTCCCTCTGAATTACCCCGATCCCATCGTCCTTACATTTCTGCCCCTGTTTTGTTGGTAGATGAGCTATATGTTCCCTTAGTTGTCTCTCCTGCTAGACACATCTTGAGGCGCTCTCTTACTCATTTCTGTGTCCCAGAGCCTGATACATAGTAGGTGCTCAATAAACATGTGCTGAAATTATTTACTCGTTCAACAGGTATTTTTGAGCCCCTACAATGTGCCAGGCCCTGTTCTGAACAGTGAACAAAACAGACAAAATCCCTGTCGCCTCGAGTTTCCACTATTATGGAGTAGGAGGTGGGAGAGAGGCAAAGTTAAGTGAGAAAATGGCATAGTGTGTTAGAAGGTGGGAACTACTATAGAGAAAAATAAAGCAGGAAGAAGAGGCAGGAAGTGCTGGGGAGCTGGGGTGGGGCTGTAATTACAAGCAGGATGATCAGCAAAGACTGAAAGGCCCTGAGGAGAGAGCCACCTTGCAAGCTGGGAGAAAGAAAGCCAGCATAAAAGTCCTGAGGTGTGTGCCTGGAACGTCTGAGAGCAGAAAGTCTGGTGTAGCCAGAGCTGAGTGAGCAAGGGGAAGAAATAACACTGCATAGATTTGAAAGATGAAGAGAACAAAGATGCCTTCCAGAGATCTGGCGATGAAAAGGGAAACTGAGGCTCAGGGACGTGGATGATTTTTTTTCAGGATCGTATAATACAGCTGGTCAGTGTTGGAGCTGGGACCCTGGGGCCAGACCCCGATTTTTTTCACAGAGGACATTGCAGAGCTCCACCCACAGGGAGACCAGCAGCCCATCAACAGAGACAAAAGACTGTCTTGCAGGGATCTCTTCCTTATGCCCCGTCCCAAACAAGAGGAGAGTAAGATCCCCCAGACACTGTGCCCAGGGAGATAGCAGCAGTCAGGGCTTCACCGCTGCCAGCAATTTTGAAGTTGCCCATATTTCTCTCACCTGGGATGTTTTCTTGCTCTGAAACCTTTTAGCAGATGACAAGGTATTGCCCTGGGTGTATTCCAGAACACAGGTCTTTGCTAAAGTGGTCAGACAGCCACTTCCCGTCAAAGCCAGGGACTGTCCCCGGGGGATGAAACCATTCCGAGAGCATTTCCTATTTGCAAAACATTGCTCTGACATGCCATCGTGTATTCCTCGCCACTGATCAGTGAGATTGGAGAGCACTCTCGGATGTACTGTGCATCCGGGAGAAAGATGAGAGCCAAGAGGGGCTGCTGATTCAGGGGCGGTCATTCTCATCTGTGCACAGAACGACACGATTAGATACGGTTTTTAGGAAGACCGCTCTGACTGCAGCACAGAGAACGAGCAGAGAGCAGGGGCAAGTCAGAGTAGTCCCTCTGGACACAACATGGAGCAAGATGCATGGGACGAGCAGTGTGATGGAGACACAGAGCTAGACACAGACTTGAGAACAGTGTGCTGGGAGGTAAAGGTCGGCAGGGGCAGAGCGTGCGCAGACCTGGAGGCTGCTTCAGTTTTAAGAAGCTGAATGGATAAATCTAATTCCGGGCCATGGGATTAGGAATCCTGCTTGCTCAGATTTGCAATATATATTCTCCAGTGTCAGTTTTTATCAGTAAAAAGATTATGTATTGATTTTCTACAAGTTATTTCTCAATTAATTCAGACCTGGGCAGGGAAGAGAGTATTACTACTGGACCTCCTCAAAGAGTCAGGAGGACAGCTTGCTGCTGGCCCTGACATTATCAAACCATTGAATGAGCGCCAGCAACCACTTACTTCCAGATTACTCTATATGTGAGCAAGATTAAGCCCTGTTCATTTAATTCAGGGGTGTACATCAGGCTTTCTGATAAACCGAGTGAATGTATTCCCAACTGATAGAGGAAGGTCATGATGCCATTAAGTCTAGACCCACAGAGAGGACAGGGCTGAGGGTTGGGGTTTGGGAGCCCTCGGTGTTTAGATGAGGGTGGAATTCATGACTAGGTATTATGGGAGCACAGAGAGTCACATAACCAACACGGGGAATCAAAGAAGGCTTCCTGGAGGAATGGTCATGTAAGCCATCTTGAAGGATGAGAAGAGAACACATTTGCTGGAGTAAGAGTGGGGATTTGGTGGGGTAGGAGGGGGCTGGGTAGCTGATGGTCGAGGAGGCAGAGCAGTGGTGAGTGTGAAGGAAGAAAGCCAGTAACAGCATAAGTGCTTGCTGGTGTTGCTTGTAAGTGGCGGTTTCAGTGAAGACAAATAAGGACAGAGAGGTCGGTGGGGGCCCGAGGACAAGGGACTTTTCGATACCATTAAAGTTATCAGATGAAGAATGATGAAACCTTGAATGATACCCTAATAGAGGAGACAGAACCAAGAGGCTTGATTTGAGAGGAGCTTCTGAATAGGAAATGCAGAATTTCATAACCATTTGGATGATGGGGTGGAAGGTGAGGTGAGGTCTGAAGCATTTTATAGATTTCAGGGGACAGCGTGGTATGGCAGACGTGGTGAACCCCTGTGACAGAATCAGGGCCCCCCATCTTCCTAGCTAAGAGTAAGTCCATAGTGCCTGGTACATCCTGCAGGAAGGGGGGGGGTCTCTGTCACTGGGTTCTGACTCCGCCGGTGCTCTGGGAAGCACGATGCCTTTCCTGATAAAATGGCAATGTACTGTAGGCAATGCTTCTCCCCTCCTTCTTATGGCCTTGTATTCAGTAGCTTCACGAAACCTTGGCGTGGTAAGCAGGAGAAAAAGTCAAGAGAACAGCCTTGCTGCTCGCCTTGACATTATCGAGTTATTGAATAAATGCCAGCAACCACTTACCTCCAGATTACTTGATAAGTGAGCAAGATAAAGCCCTGTTGGTTTAATTCAGGGGTGCACATCAGGCTTTCTGATAAATTGAGTGAATGCATTCTTAACCGATACGGGAAGGCGGCTGCCATAGAAATCTTGCAGCCTTCAGTTCTGAGTCCGCCGCGGGGCAACGTGGCGTTGGGATCAGAGACAATGAGCTGTAGCACCAACACTCCTGAACAGGAGTTTTGAGACCCTTGAGCCAGCTAACAGTCTCCCTTGCACAGTGGGGACAGTAGTAATCTACATCAGCAGGCTACTTGGCACAGTGATTGGGGGGGCATGAAGTCCCCTCCCTTATTTCTTTATAACTAAAGAAACAAGGTTGCTTTCCTGAGCTTTATGTGGAAGTCCTTCAGTGACAAGCTTGGAGTCTCAAATTCAAGCGTCAGCCCTGCCACCAGCTATCTGTTTGGTCCTGTGGAAGTCTCCTCCCCTCTCAGGGGTTTCCCTTTTGTTAAACGGTTTCCCTTTTGCCTCGGTTTCCCTTTTTGTTAAACGAAAGACTTGACCTAGGATATGACTTCTGAAGCTCCTCCTGGTTGGAGCTGCTGGCTAGGGGACTTCTCTTAACGTTGCTTTCGCAATCCCGCTGCTTGTAGTTTTTCTTCTTGCCAGAAGGTGGTGCTATTGAGTCCCTCGTGTTCGGGTACTGACTCCCGCTTATCCGTGGTTTCCCTTCCCGAGGTCTCCCTCGCCCCATCGTCAGTGCCCGCCGTCAGCCCCCTCCCAGAAGCGGATAACCCTGCGTGGTGGTGCCTGCGTCATTCCCCGCGCGTCATCTCATCACGTAGGCATTTTACCATCTCAGGTGGGCTCGGTAAGGGTGAGTACAGGACAGTAAGATTTTGAAAGAGAGCGACCACATTCACATAACTTTTACGACAGTAGATTGTTACAGTTGTTCCATTTTATTATTAGTTATTGTTGTTAATCTCTTCCTGTGCCTAATTTATAAACTGAACTTCATCATAAGTATGTAAGTATAGGAAGAAATAGTCTATATAAGATTTGGTAGTCCCTGCAGTTTCAGGCATGGGGTGGGGGTCTTGGAACACATGCCCCGTGGAGAAAGGGGGACAACTCTATTACGAAGAGCGCTCCATTTGCTTCAAGTTTGGGGAGACGCAAGTTGGCCTTCCTTAGATGCTCTGAGTGTGAACTTTTGGTTACGGGGGTCTCTTTGGAGGTCCTGGCTGTTCTTTGCCCCTTTCCCAGCCCTGTAACCCGGGCTGCAGTCTGGTTCAGTTCTTTTCAAGTCTCAGAGTACTGGTCAGAACCGTTCCAGTTTTACCCGCCTCAGTTCAGGGCCACAGAAGGGAGGCTGGGGGCCTTTGGACCATTTCAAGATGTGGGGATAACAGAGGACTGAGGGTGGGCCCCCCAGACTGGCTGGTGCAGGTTTACGCCTGAGACTGGATTGGCTGAGGGCCTTGGCAGAAACAGTGTGTTGGGTTTGACCAGGACTCACGGACCATTTCTTCCCCCTTACCTCAGACTGCCATGTCCCCAAGTTCCTTCCGGCCCCTGCCTGCTGGAGCCGCTCCTCATTATTGGAACTCCAGGTCTGGCTCTCCAGATCCAGGTGGTAGCATCAGGCTTCAGGGGTGGCCAAGAGGACCTCCCCTCGCCTGAATTTTGGTGGGGTTGATGATTTGGGTGTCACCGAGGACACCACTGACCTGTCTGAACTGTTTGTACCCAGGAGCAAGCCCCAGGAGGTGGTCTAGGTGTCCTGTCACAACAACCAGAGGGGTGAGCCCCTGATAGTGTAGACTGGCGCCATCAGCAGCAATCAATGTCACTTTTTCTCGGACACGATATTGAGAAGGATGGAGCTTTCCCACAAAGGCATATGGACAGTTTCGAGCAGATCAGGAAGTGCTCCTCACTCAGGTACCAGCTCCCAGGCATGCCTGTCCCTGGGACCCATCAGCTTCCCTCTCCTTCAGGGGCTGCCGCCATCCACTGCATCCCCTGCCTCGTGGGTGCCTTCTCCTACCCCCAAGCCTCGCGGAGGAACCTACTATGGTCAAACCAATCTGTGCTCCCTTGCTCCCCATTAGGACAAATCACAGGGTTTCGGGTTTCAGGGTTTTGCTGTGGGTCACTAGGTAGAAACAGCGAGCCAAGGTCTTCAAGACAGCAAACAAGGCAGAATGGAAAGAGGATAAGCTCTAGAAACACAAGGCCTGAATGAGGCTCAGGTCCGTCACCACTGCCTAGTGCAGGAGCACCGATGAGTCATTTAATTTCCCTCTGCATACATGCAGACATGTATGAATGTCTGTACACACAGACATATACATGTATGTACACACAAATGAATGTTTGGATGCTTGGCTTCAGGTCTTGATAATTTCTTGTCTGTATATT
This sequence comes from Mirounga angustirostris, assembly GCF_029215605.1. NCBI lineage: Eukaryota > Metazoa > Chordata > Mammalia > Carnivora > Phocidae > Mirounga > Mirounga angustirostris. Next base: position 15,173,581 of record NW_026991712.1, on the reverse strand, counting down.
GTTTTATGCACCATCACTGATATATTTATTGTACTTTAGGAAACACAGGATAATTATTAACATTCCTCTTGAAAGAACCCTTTATGGTCAGTGATTTTTCTGGGTTCTGGTGACATGGTCTTTAGGTTTAGTTTTGATTGTCTTAGTTTGGTAAATCTCTTTAAGAAATACTCACTATTTCCCCAATTCTGGGACAGTGATTCCCTTTTCATTCTGGAATATCTGTGTCTATCACTTAAGAACATTTTGGGGGTACCAACCTTCTGCCCATGGCAAAGCAATAACAAGAGAACATTCTCAGGTCTTAGGGCCTCAGGCAATTCTGCAAGGCTTTTTTCTTTTTCTGACTCTATGGAAACTCCAGGGAAATGGGCACCTACACTACACCTACCGCTATGAAAAGCCTGAGCAACAATGATTTTACTCAGAAATCACAGGGTGATAATTTGAATGATGGCAGATAGAATTATTTCGGTTTTGAAGTAATAATAATAATACTAATAATGTCTTTTATATGTGTAATATTTTTTGTTTTTAAAGTGATTTCATATATATTCTTACCGTGACACCCCCAAGGTCCAGGAATATGAATATTGAATATAATTTATCAACATTTCTTAGATACGAAACCCAGAGCCTTGAGAGGTTATGTAATAATTGTAAAAACTTCTACTAATCACATGCTTATTTAGCACATCAACCTTATGAGGAAGGCATTATTATAACCATTTTTCAGGTAATGCAACTGAGCTCAAGAGAGGTTGGATAACTTCATCAAGATCACACCACTAGTAAGAAGAACCAGGATCTAAACATTTGTATATAAAACCTCATAGTTTCGGCTTGTTTCACTGTAGCATGATGCTCTTCCCCTGAGAGTGGTGGCCATGTGGGAAAGGCACTGGCCTGGGAGTGAGGAAGCCTCTGATCCTGCTTGTGTCTGCCCCTAACCTATGAGTCATCTTGGGTAAGTCATTTCCCCTCCTCTTCCCTTCGGCTTTGTTATGTGAAGCGTGGAGTGTGGAAATGAGGCACCTTCTAGCTCTCGGACTCTGCATAGTTGAATGACTCCCTTGGTTACAAAGCTGGGGTAACTAACATGGACACCAATGCCCCGTCTATACCTCTTAGCTCTCTTGTCCATGTCTTTCGTGTCTGCATGAGAATTTCCTTCCAAGAAGAATTCGCTGGTAGACGCACAGTTGCTGACTCTGCAGAGAAGAGTGTTGGAAGGGAATGGCAGGACCAAGAGTCGGGTGGTAGTGGGAAGCCTAGCTCATCCCCGCGGCATGGCAAGGATGTGGGAGTTTCACATAAACCACGTGTTGCTGCAGGGGACGGTTGCTGAGCATGGTCTGCTGTGCTGTCTTGGGTACCCCCGAAGCAGAGCCTACAACAAGGACTCACATGCAGGTCATTTATTTTGGGAAGTAATCCTGGCGATCGAGAGTGGAGGCTCTGGGAAAGATGATGTAGAGGGAGGGAAAGCCAATCCTAATGGATGGGGCATCAGAGATGTCTGCACAATTGTGTTGCTGGTACCCGGCCCATGCGGGCTGTGGAGTGGGTTGCAGGGTGAGAGATGAGGTGGGTATGGAGGGACTGCAAGAGATTGTTCCAGAGTGCATCTGCCACACTAGGAAGCTGTGTGTTGGAGAGACCCTGTAGGTTCTCCCATGTGTGCTTTGGGAGACAGCCAGCATCTGGATGCCAACCACTCAGAGCTCATAGGACCTAAAGAGCACCTGCCTGGGAAGAAGGGTTTCCTCCTCTTCTCTATAATCCCCTCTTCTCCTCTGGAGGAGCTAGGAGTGGAGACAGATGGGGTAGGGAAACTACCTCCTCCTCCCCACCAAGTCCGTCTGGCCAATAGGCTGAGCACCGAGCGGGGGGAGGGAAGGGGGAGAATACCAAACTAGACATGACACGTGTGTTCCACTGCACTGGGCTAATTTTTTAGGATCTAAAAGTGACCGAAAACTATGGGATGTCCCTACGGGGTGGAGAGGGAGATGTGACACAGCATTGATGGCAGTCCTTACAGGGAATGAGGTTTCCATGTCTGCATTTCGCCAGGCTTGGATGGTCAACCACTGCCCGCCATTATTATTTAGCTATTCATCCCATGGGACAGCTAGATCGGCAGTACTTTTTCTCAGGAGTGGCCTCCTCGGTCTAGATGATGGCAGGTATGTATTTACCTACCTGCAATGTTAAGGATAAAGTGCCCTTTATGATGATGGTTTTAGCCTCTAGTGTTGTCAGGGGCAGATAGGGAGCAGAAGTGAGGGCAGCAGGCTGCTTGGGACCAATGAACCGGGGCGCTCACGTCCTGCTTACAGGGGGCAGGCACTGTTGAGTTCTAGCTGCTGCCATACAGAAAGAGCAGGGTAAGGACTTTGGATCTTTGGGCATGGCTGTCAAATACCTGGATGGATTGCCACCACCATACTACCCCTCAGTCCCCATGGTAGACTCTCCTAATGCCCTTCCCCCTGCTCTATCCAGCCCCTTTTCTAAGTAACTTTACAGTGTCCTCCCATTGTCACTGGGGACACTTTCTTGTCTCGAGAAAGTGAGGCTCCTCTCATTCTCAGGTCTTGTTTTGGCCAATGGTGTATTAGCAACTGAGACACACGGCGGCTTGAGCAAGTGGGTTTCCCTCTTGCATCTCCACCATCACCAGGAGGAGGGCCAGCCTGCACTAGCTGCTGGTCCCATCACAGGAATGAGAGGGTGCAGGGCTGAACCACACCAGCCATGTCCCTCACACACCAGCCATGTCCCTCATCGATCAGCTGACCTGCAGCTATAAAAGTCAGTGATGGTTGTTGTAAGTCCCTGGGTTTGGGGTGGCTGGTTATGCAGAGATCTTGTCAGAGCAGTTAAACAGTCATACAGCCTCTAGGACCCCGGTAGCGTGGCGCTATTTCTGCTGAGCCTCTAGGTGCCCTCAGGTTCTTCCGGACATAGTCAGCCAGGCAATCAGCGGTATTCCGCGGGGAGGAGCAGACCAGGTGGACTGTTTGCCGGACTCCAGGTGACAGGGAGCCTCCGAAGACTGCCCTGGTGTGTGGGTGTGTTCGCGGCACCCCTGGGGGGGGGGTCCCTTCTTCCTTTCCTTTGTTCTGTCTGCACAGGTCCTCAGAGAGCTGGTGGCTCAGCCTCCGTGACCTAAACAGCACTCACAGGCTATCTGGTGGAGTCTCTTTGGTTCCTTTTCTTAGTATTCATTCTCTGGGCTTTTTACAACTTCAAAGAGCTTCTCACCCATATTCACTAATTAATTCATTACTACAGCAAGTAAAACCTGAAGCAGTGAGAGGAGAATGTCATTAGCAAGAATACCAGAGGCTCATTATTTAGAGCAGTTTGCGGGGAGCCGGGATCCCTACGCCAGGGCTGTTAACCCCTTCCCTGGCTGACAGGGACTCCTCAGGCAAGCGTGTCCCCGGGGCAGAGTCTGCCTGGCACTCAGCAGTCACCTAGCACCTACTGTGTGCTCAGCTCGTTCTGCCAAGGTGCCACGGGGATACAAGAAGCTTTCAACATGGTTTCTGACCGCAAGGGCCTTCTGCCTAGTGAGAGCTTTGGAGTCAGGGAGACCTGAGTTTGAATGCTGGCAATTTATGAGCTGTGTGACTTGGGGCTAAGTAGCCTGTTTCCTCAGCTCTAAAGTGAGATGCTAATACCTCCGTTGGGGTAAAGCGAGGATAAGCAGCGTAATGCAAATCAAAGGCCTGGCCCATGGGGAGTGCTCCCTAAGCTATAAGCTACGCATTTACTAATTCACCGACACAAGTGCCTTCACACGCATCTGTCCTCCCAAGCCTGGCGCAGGTACACGGGGCAGTGTGGCAGAAGGAAGGGGGCTGGCAGAGGGTAGAAATTTGGGGGACACCTTTGTCTCAGGGGTGCTATGAGGAAGAGGAATCAGAGAAGAAAACTGAAGGGTGGCAGGGTAGGAGGGACTACAGATGGCGGGCTGCACGCGGGGGAGCCGCAAGAACGGGGTGGGGGGCAGGAAGGTGGCCGCCCACAGTGCCCTGTGCTCAGAGACACGGAGCAGGGTGTAGTCGGAGGACATTCCCCCATTTGATCACCCAGCGGTTGCTCAGCACCTGGGCGGCCATGTGAGGCTCCGCTCCGTCTCCCGCGGGGGGAGCGTGGCTGACCACCACCAACCTCTCCCCCTCTGGACTGGATCAGCCATCCGGTGGTGCCCAGGGAACACGTTGACTAATAGCTATTCGCCAGGCCTTCATCTCAGCGTTTAAACTACTTATTAATTGGATTGTCACGGCAGTTCCAAGGTATGGATATTATTATCTTTGCTTTACAGCTAAGAAAAAAGAGGTGAAGCCATGACTGGCACCCAGACCTGATCCCTGGGTCTGGTATGCCATCCCGATCGGAGGCCCTTTATCTTTTATTTATTTATTTTTAAAGATTTTAGTTATTTACTTGAGAGGGAGAGAGGTCTGTGTGCCCCTGTTCAGCCCCCAAGACAAGCTCTGCTCTGGTCCCAGTCCAGCCTTCTTATCCAGGGCTTGGCTTTCTTTTTCTCACAGTGGGTACAGGGTTAAAGCATATTGCTAAAACTGTGTCTCTTCATGGATCTTTTCGCATAACATTTAATCGCTGGTAATGACTGTGACCCCAGCAGTCCTCATCTAGTGAACTTCAAGTTGGCATTTCAATTAGCTTTACTGATTGCTGGGTTTGGGCATTTCATATATTTGTGGGGTAGCTTAGCCCGAGAGCAGTCAGCTAAGGGACTTATTACCACAGTGCTTCTTGGGGGGAATAAATAACCTCATTACAGCTTCTTTTGCTCTGGTCGAGAGAAAGTTAGAAAAGTTGACTCTCTCAGGGCAGTTGTTTGGGGGGGTGGGTCTCGGGGGGCAGGGCTTGGTACCCATGACTAAGTTGAACAAGCAGGAGGGTTTCCTCCCGTCTTTTCCTTTCCTTCCTCTCCCCTCCTCCCCTTCCCTCTCCCCTCCTCTCCCCTCCTCTCCCCTCCTCTCCCCTCCTCTCCCCTCCTCTCCCCTCCTCTCCCCTCCCTGGACTTGCCTCTTCTTTTTCTTCCTTCTGTTCATCATTTCTTTCTTTCCTTTGCTAAAGCCTTTGATGGAAATAGTATAGTGACCTATATAGAATTCTTTTTTTACTCCTTTAGTTATTGAGTTAATAATTTTATGTGATTATATGTGATATATATGTAATAATGTAATTATATGTAATAATTTTAATGTTTAATTCTAATTCTGTTTAAAGCTGTTGTGGTTTCTGTCTCCCGATTGAACCTTAATTTAGACAAGTACCTGGCGTGGATCAGGCACTGTTGTAGGCTCCTTGGAGAGAGCCATAAACAAAATAGGGAAAATATCCCCCTCATGGAGCTTGTGTCTCCAGGCCTCATAGGCTCATGGTTATAGCTGGAGTCTCATTAACAGTTAAACTTGGAGCTTACACACACACACACACACACACACGCACACACACACACACACAGAGGCACCTGCCCGTGCCCACTGCAAACTGCAAAGTCCAAGTCCCCTCCTTTCCCAGGTACCCCTGGGAGACCCCCACATGTCTCACAGGTGCTTACAGTTGCTGGTTTTCCTGTGGTGTCTGCCACATTCTTCCTCTCCTGCTGAGGGTGTCCTGTCAGGGCTCCATGAGGCACTGGGGACAGTGTGACAGCCCTGAGAGCAGGGCCTCTTGTTGCCCTGCCCAGCTTAGCTGCCCTGGGGTGGGGCCATCTGGAGCCCTCTGCATGTTCAAGCATCTCCCAGGGTTGGACCTGCCCCTGGATGTGAGGTTTAGACCCCATCTCGTCCTCCCATCCCTCCCTCAACCCTTATGTCCTCTGGGTGTCTATGCCTCAACTCCATCCCTCTTCCCCACCTCCTGCTCCGTTCAGCCAAATAAACCGAACCCCACCTGTGGTAAACTCAGTAGGCGCCCAGGCCCCACCCAGGCTCACCTGGGACAAACTGTCACTTTAGAAAGCAGCACTGAAATGGGCGCTTATTTTTAATTTTGCTGCAACTGACTCCAGGATCTGCTCCCCATTAGGGTTACCACAATGCCCTGTTCTCTTCCTAAATGAACACCTGTGTGGTCCCTGGAAGGAGCCTCGGGTTCGGTGGAGTCACAGACCCTGATTTCAATCCCTCTAGCACTTTAGGACCCTTTCCTGTTAGTTAATATTTTTTTCCCCTTAATTTATCTGTAAATTCAGGAGTGTTAAATGAGATACTGTGAGTAAAACATTTTCCTGGTACATAATAATACCAGGGAAATAATAGTTTTTGTTTTTTTTTTACACCAACCCTCACTCCACTGCTTAAAAACGTACAGTCGCCTCTGCTGTAATAAATCTGAACTCCTCTCCCTGCCGCCACCATGATGGGCCCCATGGCCCTGTTCCACTTGCCTTGACCTTTCCCACCTTCCTGTCCTGGTTGCTTTCCTCTTCTTCAGCCTGTTGAGTTGGAAAAATCCTCAGCTAGGATTTGGACCAAAGAGACTTAAGATTTAAGTCAGCTTCACTGTTTATTCACTAGCTGTGTGAACTCATGTGCTTCCTGGGGCTTTCTGTTGGCTTCCGGTTCCAGTAAGCATCTTCCCGGAAGCAGTGACGTCCAGCCACGGAAGCCAGTTTGCGTTTGGATTCAGCCTCATGACGCCCACCTCAAAGACATCAGCCAGGCAGTGCCCCTCCTCCGATCTGGGTCCCAGTCCCCTGGCATTTTCCGCTGAGCTCAGGGACACCAGCCTCTGCTCAGCTGTGTCCCCCTTCTCAAAGGCCTGAATTTCAGCTTCATGGGGTCCCTTCTCCAGGTTCCCAAGTTTTAATAATTAAACGTTTCAACCTCTTCCCTTGGCTCACCCAGCCCTAGGTGGCTTCTTTAGAATTCTCTTTTTACTCCTTTAGTTATTGTGTTAATAATTTTATGTAATGCATATGTAATAATGTAATTATATGTAATAATTTTAATGTTTAATTCTAATTCTTTCTGTTTAAAGCTGTTGTGGTCTCTGTCTCCTGAGTGAACCTTAATTTAGACAAGTGCCTGGCGTGGATCAGGCACTGTTGTAGGCTCCTTGGAGAGAGCCATAAACAAAACAGGGAAAACATCCGCATCATGGAGCTTACATTCTGTTCAGGCAAAACAAAAAATAAACGCATGAATACGGAGAGTATGGTGTACCAGAGGTGGCAAGTGCAGTCTGGAAACATACCCAGCAAGGGATGGAGAGGTGCTGGGATGGAGGTGTTTTGCACCTTAAGCTGTCATGTTCAACCGACACCACTCATCATATATATGAAAATACTTTGCTGCCCAAATATTGGGAATTATTTTGTTTCATTCATAGCTGAGCCTTTTTGTGAATCTTGGAGATTGTGTAAAACCAGGGAGAGAGTAGAATGAATAGGACTCTAAATGGATGTCATACCTGGAAAAAAAAAGTCGAATGTTTTAATTGGGTGCCTAATGGGTGTGTGTGTGTGTGTGTGTGTGTGTGTGTGGTGGGGCAGCGGGTAGTCCTCTGGATTTATGGCATAAATCATTGAATCCAGCAGTCTTCCTTAGAACAGATTCTCAGGCTCATTTCAAACCCTGTGTACTACAGACCAGAAGGGGACTCCATTTTTCAAATAAAAACTTTTACAATTTTCCTCACCATTTCACAATTCCAAGGGAATCCAATCATATTTGTCTGTACATATTCTTCATTTAGTGTCCTGGACACTGAATAGGCCTCTTTTTTTTTTTTTTAAGATTTTATTTATTTGAGAGGGAAAGAGGGAGAGAGGGAGAGGGAGGGGCAGAGGGAGAGGGGCAAGCAGACTCCACACTGTGCCTTGAGCCCAACACAGGGTTTGATCTCAGGACCCTGAGATCGTGACCTGAGCCGAAACCAAGAGTCGGACACTCAACTTACTAAGCCACCCAGGTGCCCCAGAGTAGGCCTCTTGAATTGGAGAATCCCACCATTGGGGTTGTTCATGTGGATGATTTGAGTGGGGTAGCAGCTTTTTGCTTCCAGGTTCCTGAGTCCTGAGGGAAGATATGAGCAGTCTTTGGGACAGAAGGGCATGGTCCTGGGTTGTAATGAACTCCAGAGGCTGGAGAGAGGGAACAGGATATGCGTGTCCACGAACAGCCTGATTTCTTGCTGACAGATGTTGTCATGGCTTTTTGACAATTCTTTTCCTCAGGCCTGGAAAAAAATCTGGACCTAACTGGTACTTCTTTGTTTCTTGCAGAACAGTTGTTTTTGTTGGTTGGGACACTGGATGGTAAAACCCCCAAATGAAAGAGTAGGTGTGGGTTACTCAAAGAGATGTACCTGCCTGGTCCGTGCGGGCCTGGTTTCCATTCTGGGTGTTTACACAGCAGGGGATTCCTCATGTCCTGACCTCAGAAGAAGTCATGGGCTTTGCTTATTAATGGGGAGGAGAAGTGGAGCCACTTTCTTTCCTGGTTGCCATCCCTTTGGCATCATTCAAAGGGAGAGAAAGTTATTTTATTGCTGTTGTCAAGGGTCCTGTTAGGGTCTAGGTTATGCCCACTGTTGGGATTCAGAGATGCCCAGGAAGTAGGTGGGTCATAGACCAGAAGATGATTCTGAGTTTTGGTTTGTGCCGGGCACTGTGCTGAGGGCTTCATATACATTTATCTCATTTAATCCACAGACCCACTCTGTGAGATCAATACAGTAACACAGGAGGATATTAAGATACCGAGATATTAAGTAATTCAAGTGAGGTTTAGAAGGGGGGCTCTGCTTGACATGGTTCGCAAGCATTATTTGCATGAGGCAGGTGGGGGGTAAGAGGGTTTCTGACGTACAACCACTTCATGTCCCTTTCCACGACTCAGTGTTGAAGGTCTGAGAGAAAGGCCATCTTTGCTGTATGTTCAGAAGACAAACCAGGTCAAATCCAATCTAAACTTACTACTATCATAAGTAGTACATACCTTTTGATCATATGTAATTTTCTCAGTATCTCGAGAAATAGAAATTAATATCCTCATTCTACAGATGGCATAACTGGCTTAAGGTTGGATTAGCCTGCACTGTCTACTTAGTTCCAGTCTTCCCAAAACCAGGTTCATGGTTTCTAAAGGTTAATCTCTTTTTTTTTTTTTTAAAGATTTTATTTATTCATTTGAGACACAGGGATAGAGAGAGAGAGAAAGCATGAGCAGGGAGAGAGGCAGAGGCAGAGGGAGAAGCAGGCTCCCCGCTAAGCCAGGAGCCCGATCCCAGGGGCTCTATCCCAGGACCCTGGGATCATGACCTGAGCCAAAGGCAGACGCTTAACCCTCTGAGCCACCCAGGCGCCCCCTAAAGGTTAATCTCTTCTCTGAGATTTGTTAAACAGGCTGCTGTTCTGGTTATCTATGACTGTGGAAAAACCACTCCAAAACGAAGTGGCATGACATTGTTGGTCATGAGTTAAAATAGCACGCAGTGAGGATGGCTCTCAGAGGGGTGGGGCTTTGGCTGAGGTGGCTCTAACTGCTGGAGAGAGACATCTAGGTCGGCTCAACTAGATGCTTCTGGGTTCTTTGGTTCTTCATCACTTTGCTTCTATGGGATATGAATGTCCAAGATGGTGCCTTCGCTCATGTCTGACATCTGGGCTGGTATGGCTGGGACAGCTGGAACAGTTCAGGTATTTTCTCTTTTTAGATGGCCTGTACACGTGGTTACCTTGGGTTTCCTTACAATGTGGTGATTTCAGGGCTTCTCAGTCTTAGCACTATTGACATTTTGGGATGGATGGTTCTTTTTTGTGAGTGGTTGAGAACCAGATTCCAGCTTTCCTAATCTCCAGCTTTTATACAGTTCACTGAGCTATACTTGAGTTTGAATGACTCATTGTTGAAAACATGGACTCTGTCCCAAAGGCCACGCAGTCTTGTATTTCTCTTCAGGACTCCTTTAGGAAAGCAAATGCCTGCTATGCCAGACATTATAACATTTAGCAATGCTGTAGAAGAGAATGTGAAAGGAGACTTATTTAAATGATACCATATACCACGCACTATTTTGGGTATGTATATATATTCATACATACATTTTTTTTTTTAAAAAGTAAATCCTGTTACAGTAATAATATCCTCATTTTACAGTTAGCAGCACTGAAACTCATTTGGTCAAGTGCCTTGCTCATCTTGGACAGGGTAGCAAAGATCTTGCAGGTATTGGGGCCCTAAACATGTCAGCATCATGAAATATGTAGGGGCTAAGTGTGAACTAGCTCCAGAGCTGTTTTAACCTTTCCCACTCATACCACAATATCTATTTTATTCTGCCTACTTGAAAGTCATGCATCTGTATGACTTTAGCTTCTCTCTTCATCTACCTAATAACATCTGGGAGCTTGGGAAAGGCTTTCTCTGATATTTATCATGCCCATCAGAGTCACTAGGCAATCTGTGGGTTTCTTTGCAGAGAACAAAACCAGGCTGACAACTCAGGGGAGCCTGATGTAATATTTTTGGGGCACTTGTTTCTGTGCAAATTTTGTGTCTTGGTGTTGATTGTCATTGGTTGCAAATGGACAATGGCTGTGTGTGAGGTTTGTGCTGATATTCAGGATGTGCAGTCCCTGAGCCACTGAGTGATGGGTGGTCATTGTTCCTGGCGTATGACAAGGCTTAAATATAGACATCGCTTAGGTTGTCACTACAAGTTCAGTTCAAGGATGTTTTTATATGGAAAGGGGAGGGGTCCAGGAGAAGGAGTCTGAGTCATAAAGAATGAAAGTTTGATGTTTTGCCACATCAACTGCTAAATCACACTTATGCTTTCTCCAGATCCCCGCAGACTTTAATTCCCAGTTTTATTTGAAGACAACATCATCAACGTATGGATTGCTGTGACTGACTTTTGAATGTCTCTGTGAGAATACCAGGATATTCTAGTACTTCTGCCCCCATAGACTGTGAATCAGTAATTCCCTGACACCCAGTAGGTGTTCAAGAAATGTTGGTTAAGTGAACGAAAGAGCTATGGTTTGGCCTGAGAACTGAAATGGTGCATTACGGGTGTTGACAGTGGAGAATACAGTATATTATCAATTGTAATCCTCATTATTCTAGGGACTTATATGGTCCAGTCTGAGAGAGAGATCATCTCAATAACAAAAAAGTAGTAAGAGCAAAGGTTATGAAAAAGTAAATCATATTCATTTTTTATTGACTTCCTCAGAGAACACCAGAGGGGGAGGTCCATTTTATTTACTGAAACATCATGTACTCTCCCTTCCCTTTTCTCTCCATCTTGCTCAGACCTAGTGGCTGCTCCAGGATCTCTCCAGGTACTATCCCCAAGAATTACTTCCTTGTAATTCTTAAGCAGTTTTATGTCTCTCCCCACATCCCCCAGTTTTTTTAAATGCAACCCTCCTTGGTCTCTTCCTTCTAGAGGACTCTTGGTTCTCTAGAGGAGAAGAGGAGCATTAGGAAAACTAAATAGACAATTACAGGATTTTTCTTTGTGAAAAAAGGAGAAGTAAAGGCTATGAAGACTCACATGATAATTTTATTCTATAATTGCTTCCTGCATTAGTATTTTTATTGAGCAAATATTAGGTAGCAACTGTATGTACAATTTTTTCATACATTCATAAACATAAATAGATTTTGCCTATTTTCAATTTTAATATCTAGTGGCAGATTACCTTCCCCTCAAAACTGTAGCAATTCATGCAATCAACTTTCAAAAGTGCTTGTTTCTCTGCATTTTCATCAGCTCTGGTTATTATCTCCTCTTCAGCTGTCAGTCTGATGAGTTCCTTTGATGTGCATTTCCCTGAATACTAGTAAAAATGTTCTAAGAATATTTTCATACTTATTATCCATTTGGATTATCTCCTAGTGATTTGGACTGTTTTTATAATTTTCTCATTTTTCTGATTTTTTGTCTTTTTGAATAGTCAATTTTGTAGATATTCTTTATATATTAGGGGTATTAACCCTTCACTTATTAAATTTGTTGAATTAATTAGGATAATAGTAGCTTCTATAACAAATGAACCTCCAAATCTCAGTCGCTTAATTATGATGGAAGATTATTTCTTGTTCTTCTAGCAGTCCAGTGTGAGTGTTCCTGGTTTGCAGGTGGGCAGCTTTCTTCCAATTGGTGTTTCAGGGACTTGGATTCTTACCATCTTATGGCTCTCCCATCCATTATGGCTTTGGAGTCCTCTGCATATAGCTAAAGAAAGGGAAAAGCAGAGTGGAGAATCCCTACCAACTTCTTAAAAGCTCTGGTCTCAAAGTGCCATACACCATTCATTGCTGATGCAACATTGATGCAAGGGGGCTGGCTATGGTTTTGGCTGGGCTGCTATCTCTGAGTGTGAATTTTTGGTAGGTGGCTAGCCATCTCTGCCACACATGTTGCAGGTATTTATTTTCCATTCTAGTACTTGTCTTTTGACTTGGCTTATGATATTTTGTCATAAAATAATAAAGATTACAGAATGATCTCTCTCCATTTATCTATCATCTATCCATCTAATCTTTCTATATTGCTACCTCAAGGTTATACACATTTCCCCCTACATTTCTTAATACATCTGTAATTTGTATTTCAATATGGTATGAGTCAGGTTTTTTTTAGATCATGGTTTTTCCAGGGAATTAAGTTGCCATTTTTTTGGCCATATATTGTTTCTTTATATATTAACCTCATTCTACTCTCTATTCACTGTCACACGTTTGTTTGTCTAGTGTTATGGAAATATTAGACTAGGCTGACCACCATGGATTCATAGTAAGTTTAAGAATAGCTTCATCAAGTCTCTCATTACTATCATCTTAACTATTAGGTTATTGGCCTTTCTCTTTAAATAAATTACTCTCATCTTTCTTAGCTCTAGCTTCTGTCTTTCAGAAACAAAAATAATATTTTCAGATTGCTATGGTGGGTTAAAGAAGACCACAGATTCTTTGACATTCCTCCTATTGAGAAATGGGGACTATGTTTCATCCCCTTGAATCTGAGGAGACTCTGTGATTGCTCCCGCCAAGAAAACATGGCAGAAAAGGTGCCATGCCAGTTTCTGGGCCCAGACCTTAAGAGAATGGTAGCATCTACTTCCTCTCTCTTGGAACATTTGCTTTTGGAGCTGCTGTGTAGGAAATCTGACTATCCCAAGGTCCCTGTGATGTAGAAGTCTAAGCCACATGGTGGGATCCCAGATGATGTAGAGAGAAAGGGAGACAGAGAGAGGCCAAGGAGCATCAAAGTACCAGAGATGTGATGAAAAGCCATTGTGAAGTGAATCCCTTAGCGTCAGTCACCCCAGCTGGTGGCATGGAATCTGAGATGACCCTCCCAGCTGCTGATCCCCACTCCCCACCCCAATTTCTGGCACACAAAACTGTAAAAACATAAAATGGTTATTTTAAGCCACTAAGTTTTGTGGTAGTTTGTTATTCAGGATTAGGTAATCAGACAAGTTGGAGATCCTGTATCACATGTGGAGTGCCATGTTCATGAGATAAGGTAGCTATTACTGACATTATCATTATAATTCTCCTGGAGGAGATCACAGGTACTTTATTTTAACCCTTTCTCTTTTCCCGTGGTCAGCTTCAATGCTGTCACCAGTGTGTGTTCAATACCAGCATGCCGAGCTGTCCATCAACTCAGCCTCTAGAATATATGGGGAATTTAGGCACGGCACATGGTGTGTCTGGGAGTCTGGCCTTCCTTGGACTGTCTCCAACTGCTCCCCTGTCCTGACTTCCCTCTACTTGCTAAAGTAGTCCTTTCTTCCATTCCAGGTAGACTCTCCTTTTTGATTATCCCAGAACATAGCATGTGGATGCCATGGGCTTTTTCAATGTTGTCTTTCTGTCTCCTTTCCACGTTCCTTCTTCCCACCCTGCCACTCCCTGTAAAATCTGAAAAGGCCTCCCCCTATTATCTCCCCATTGTTAATGCCAGTCACCTCTCCATGCACAGCCCTGCTGCCCTGTCCCTATGAGCCTTTCCTAAGTGTTCTGGCTCATGTGCTTCCCTTCCTTCTCTGAATTTCTTCAGTGCTTTTATTTCTACTTCTTACATGTATTAAATGCAGGCTGATGGGGCACCTGCATGACTCAGTTCGTTAAGTGTCTGACTCTTGATTTTGGTTCAGGTCATGATCTTGGGGTCCTGAGATCAAGCCCCATGTCGGCTTCATGCTGAGTGTGGAGCCTGCTTAAGATTCTCTCTTTCAATTTCCCTCTGCCCTCCCTCTGCTCTCTCTCTCTTTCCCTCTCTCTCTCTCAAAAAAATGCAGGCTGATTGGTTGCTTGACCAAGTCATGTCATGTCTCTTATTCATCTATTCAAGAAATATTTATTAAGCCTCTACCACATGCCAGGCACTGTTCTAGTTGCTGGGGATATGGCAGTGCAGAAAACAGGAAAAAAAAAATCCAGTCTTAATGCAGCATAAATTCTTATGTGGAATAACAGATGTTGGACAAATAAATATGTTATGTAACATGTTAGGTGATGACAAATGTAGTAGAGAATTAAACGGGGAAAGCAGATAGATAGAAAGGAGTTGCACCTTTTTTATTTTGGTAGGTGTTATTACTTTTATGAACTGTTAATTATAAAATAAGCCGTAAAACTAAATTTTACCAAAAAAGCCTTGTAATCCAGCCTCATGACTAGAAATTAATCACCCCAGCTTTCTTGAGATTCTCCTATCACATAGTAGGTGATAAGCATTCTTTTCTTTTCCTCTTCTTTTTTTTGAAACCTTAAATATTGCCGTGGGCTAAATGCTTGTATTCCTCCCAAATTCATAAAGTATTGCAATTTTAAGTAAGGTGATCAGGGAAGAACTCACTGGGAAGGAGACTTTAGGCAAAAACCTGAATGAGGTGAGGGAGGGGCTGATGTGACTATCTGGGGCAAGAACATTCTAGGAAGAAGAAAGAGCAAGTGCAAAGGCCCTGAGGCAGGGCTAAGTTATGAATGTGAAGGAATAGCAAGAAGGCCCTCCTCTCTGTCAAGTCCTGGAGGGCTAAAATCATCTGTTATATTTCCTGTGTCTCTCCCTTAGCACTTAACTCAGGACTGGGTACTTAGTAGATATGGATAGAAACACAGAATATTAGAGCTCAGAAGTAGTTTCTAATGTTTCTAACTCCCCCATTTTGCAAATGAGGAGCCTAAAGTCTCAAGAGTGAAAGTGGCTTGCCCAATTCTCCATACCTCTACTGTTTCTGCCCTTGTGGTTCCCACTGCCACCATGATTACTATTACTATTACCATTACTCTTAGTATTATTCAAATCCCAGGGCCCTACATAATTTCTCACATACACTGCCACATTCAAAGAAACATACTTCAGTAGAGTATTTACAAAGCACTTATAAGTGTTACCTATATCCCTTGAAGAACATGAATGAAAATCTGTCTCAAAATGCAGAGCCATGTTCTCCCTTCCTCTCATTCACAGAGGGAAGGTGAAAGAGAGAATCTTTTTTTTTAATTCTTATGTTAATCCCCATACATTACATCATTAGTTCTAGATGAAGTGTTCCATGATTCATTGTTTGTGCATAACACCCAGTGCTCCATGCAGAATGTGCCCTCCTCAATACCCACCACCAGGCTAACCCATCCTCCCACCCCCCTCCCCTCTAGAACCCTCAGTTTGTTTTTCAGAGTCCATCGTCTCTCATGGTTGGTCCACCCCTCCGATTTCCCCCGCTTCATTTTTCCCCTCCCGCTACCTTCTTCTTCTTCTTTTTTTTTTTTCTTAACATATATTGCATTATTTGTTTCAGAGGTACAGATCTGAGATTCAACAGTCTTGCACAATTCACAGCGCTTACCAGAGCACATACCCTCCCCAGTGTCTATTACCCAGTCACCCCATCCCTCCCACCCCACCCCCCACTCCAACAACACTCAGTTTGTTTCCTGCGATTAAGAATTCCTCCTATCAGTGAGATCATATGATACATGTCTTTCTCTGTTTGACTTATTTTGCTCAACATAATACCCTCCAGTTCCATCCACGTCGTTGCAAATGGCAAGATCTCATTCCTTTTGATGGCTGCATAATATTCCATTGTATATATATACCACGGCTTCTTTATCCATTCATCTGTCGATGGACATCTTGACTCTTTCCACAGTTTGGCTATTGTGGACATTGCTGCTATAAACATCGGGGTGCACATACCCCTTCGGATCCCTACTTTTGTATCTTTGGGGTAAATACCCAGTAGTGCAATTGCTGGATCATATGGTAGCTCTATTTTCAACTTTTTGAGGAACCCCCATACAGTTTTCCAGAGTGGCTGCACCAGCTTGCATTCCCACCAACAGTGTAGGAGGGTTCCCCTTTCTCCGCATCCCCGCCAACATCTGTCGTTTCCTGACTTGTTAATTTTAGCCATTCCGACTGGTGTGAGGTGGTATCTCATTGAGGTTTTGATTTGGATTTCCCTGATGCTGAGCGATATTGAGCACTTTTTCATGTGTCTGTTGGCCATTTGGATGTCTTCTTTGGAAAAATGTCTGTTCATGTCTTCTGCCCATTTCTTGTTTGGATCATTTGTTCTTTGGGTGTTGAGTTTGATGAGTTCTTTATAGATTTTGGATACTAGCCCTTTATCTGATATGTCATTTGCAAATATCTTCTCCCATTCTGTCGGTTGTCTTTTGGTTTTGTTGACTGTTTTCTTTGCTTTGCAAAAGCTTTTTATCTTGATGAAGTCCCAATAGTTCATTTTTGCCCTTGCTTCCCTTGCCTTTGGCGATGTTTCTAGGAAGAAGTTGCTTCGGCTGAGGTCAAAGAGGTTGCTGCCTGTGTTCTCCTTTAGGATTTTGATGGACTCCTGTCTCACATTGAGGTCTGAAAGAGAGAATCTTAAGAGCCTCTCATCCTCTCATTCCCCACAGCTGACCCCTAACACCTTCTCCTCAAATCCTTTTCTTTGTCTGCCTCTGATCAGGTGGCTTTGGACTTTCTTTCTCTTGTGTCTTCCTTGGTTTCTTTGATTCCTTTCTCCCCATCCTCCCTATTCTGTATTAAAACAAACAAATACCCAGAAGGCAAAGATAGAACAGAGCAGGGGATGAGAAGGAACTAAATGGGCAATAGAAAAGTCTCTTTAGTTGCCAGGAGAAGAAAGGGCTGGGAACGCTACCTTGTTAGTATTTGTCTTTGTCAAACTGCTATTATTTCTATTTCTACTGGTACTATTGATAACCACTATCACTTGTATTCCATTTCTTATTTTACCAGGAACTTGTATAGCCAAGATTTAATTGGAATTGAAACCCACATGTGGTGAAGGCCAAACGTCCATTCTTTCCATTACATGCTGGTTGAATGAATGAATGAGAAAATGAATGAAATGAGGATCCTTACCCTGTTTATGTAGCATTTCCCAATCAAGAGCAAAGAGGAAGTAACTTAATTTTCTTCCTCATGCCTTTTTTAAAATTCTATTATGTTACGTTAATCACCATACATTACATCATTAGTTTTTGGTGTAGTGTTCCATGATTCATTGTTTGTATATAACACCCAGTGCTCCATTCAGTATGTGCCCTCTTTAATACCCATCACCAGGCTAACCCATCCCCCCAATTCCCTCCCCTCTAGAACCCTCAGTTTGTTTCTCAGGGTCCATAGTCTCTCATGGTTCGTCTCCCCTTCTGATTCCCCCCCCTTCATTTTTCCCTTCCTACTATCTTCTTTTTTTTTTTTTTAACATATAATGTATTAGTTGTTTCAGAGGTACAATGGAATATTATGCAGCCATCAAAAGGAATGAAATCTTGCCATTTGCAATGACGTGGATGGAACTGGAGGGTATTATGCTGAGCAAAATAAGTCAATCAGAGAAAGACATGTATCATATGATCTCACTGATATGAGGAATTCTTAATCTCAGGAATCACAGAACTGTACCTCATGCCTCTTTAATACCATGGCTGATCAGATGCTTCTTATTTGCTGGCATGAAAGAAGTACATATGAATGAGCACAGTAAGAGAACAAACAATCTCCGTTGAGAAACTGTGATGGTTTCATGTGTCAGCTTGACTGGGCCATGGCATGACCAGATATTTGGTTAAACATTATTCTGGGTGTATCCACAAGGGTGTTTCTAGATGAGATTAACATTTGAATTGGTAGAATGAATGAAGCAGATTGCTCTCCCCAATATGGGGTGGACCCCATCCACCCAACATGGACCTGAATAAAAGGAAAAGGAGAATTTGCTCCCTCTACCTGTTTTTGAGCTGCTACATCAGTCTTCTCTTGCATTAGGACTGCGACACACACTATCAGCTTTCCTGGTTCCCAGGCCTTCAGACTTGGATGGGAACTATACCACAGGTCCTGCTGGGTCTCCAGGTTATAGACAGCAGATCATGGGACTCTTTAGGCTCCATAATCATGTGAGCCAACTCCTTATAATAAATCATATATGTATAGGATACATATGCATATGCTATATATGTATATATGTATATGATACACACATATACCATATATATGGTGTATATGTACACACACATACACACTCACGTATATATATTCTATTGGTTTTATTTCTCTAGAGAGCCCTGACTAATAGAGAACCTTTTTGTATATATGTATACACATATGTGGAAAATGAATGCATCACAGTGCTAATTATGGACTCTAGGTAGGTAGAACTGGATTCAAATCCTAGCCCTTCCACTCACTGACTGAGTGACCTCAGGCAAGTTGCTAAACCTTCCCAGACTTTAGCTTCCTTTCCTGCTACATGGATATAATAAATATCTCACTCCTAGCTGAGATTGTTGGCTGCTACCCAATGTCCATCTGCCCTTTGGTGCTTTCTAACCCAAATACAACTTTGTTATGTAATTCGTACTCTGCACAACCATAGGTTTCTCTGTGCTGATTGCTCTGGAACATGGAATGCATTTCTGGTCAAGGTGACATAGAGCCATTTCTGTGAGACACTTATGTCTACATGTTAGGCTTGGAGCTGTGGTGACCATCTTGTGACCACAAAGTTCAGGCTGACTGGGGATGGCAGAGAGGATGATGTGATCACCCCTGAATTTATCAATTGTGGAGGTGCCTACCTCTGGACTTCCTGTTATAACTTCCCTGTGGTTTAAGCCAGTGGAGCTGGGATTTCTGTTTCCTGAGGTTGAAGGAATCCCAAGTGATGTACTTGGTTGTGTTGTGATGAGTATTAAATGAATTAGCCTATATAAAACACTTCACACACTGTTTGGCACTTAGTAAAGAATCAATAAATGCTAGCTTTAATAAGAAAATATGAATAAATCCATTATATCTGTCATCAGGAATAGCCTAAGGTAGAATTCATGTTTTACTTGGTTCTCCAGAAGTTCTTACAAGACAGAAAAATAGAGGAGATGGAAGCCAGCTGCTATGTAGAGAAAAGTTGACAGCTTTTTCTGTATTTATGATAATTTCCTCAGGCTAGATTCCCAGAAGTGATATAACTGGGCACAAGCATTTTAAATTCTCTTCACACATATTACTCAATTGCCGGCCCAAAGGTTGAACCATTTTGTACTACAACCAGCAGTATCGATCCCTGCCTTTCCCCTTATCTTGGTCAATATTTGGAATTATTATTTAAAATGATTTTTTTTCCTGGTAGGCAACATGTGGAATCATCATTTTAATTTTACTTCTTTTGACTAGTAGTAAGTTTTAAAATTCTTTTTTTTATTATTTTTATTTTTTTTAAAGATTTTATTTATTTATTTGAGACAGAGAGAATGAGAGACAGAGAGCATGAGAGGGAGGAGGGTCAGAGGGAGAAGCAGACTCCCTGCCGAGCAGGGAGCCCGATGCGGGACTCGATCCTGGGACTCCAGGATCATGACCTGAGCCGAAGGCAGTCGCTTAACCAACTGAGCCACCCAGGCGCCCAAGTTGTAAAATTCTTATCTAGGCATCTAAAACCTTCTGGGGTTAGTCAGGGTTTAGGAGTGCTCTCCAATATGGGAAGTGGGATTCTAGGAGGGAGCTCACCTCCATCTCCCAGTAACTTACAGTGGTTTGCTGGTTTGAAGTAATTAAAGGGCTTGAAATAATTTGTTTTTGTAGTATCCTGGATCATCTAGGATTGCATGGCTATGTTTCTTCTGAACTGTGTGAGTCCTCTCCCTAAATGGGAACAGAAAAAGGGTATCAATGCTAAGAATAACGTCTTATTACTGGGGCTGCCCCTAAGGTGTGTGGGGGCCCCGGAAGATATTTTTTACAGGACCTCTTTCTAAACAATTTGAGTCACCCCAAATCAACATGTTAGTACCATTTTGGTGGCTAAATCTTAGATGATTCCCACAAAAGAAATATCACACTGGCCATTCAGAGCAATCCTCTTGCCAGGCCACCCTCCTGGAACCACAGCCCAGCCATTAAGCTCTTGAGCAATTTTTGTTTTTAAAGATTTTATTTGTTTACTTGAGAGAGAAAGAGCAAGTGAGAGAGAGAGAGAGAAAGAGAGAGAGAGTGCACAAGCAGGGGGAAGGGCAGAGGGCGAGGGAGAAGCAGACTCCCCACTGAGCAGGGAGCCCGATGCGTGGTTAGATCCCAGGACTTTGGGATCATGACCTGAGCCAAGGGCAGATGCTTAACAGATTGAGCCACCCAAGCGCCCCTCCTGAGCAATTTAATAGGCACAATTCCTGGAGCTCCATGGGGCATCTGGTCAACTCCACACACATTCAGCAAGAGTGAGTATAGAGAGTTGGAGAGCATCTCTAAAGGGGGAAACAGAGCCCAGGTCCAGCTTGGTGCACCCTGCCTGATGGCATTGCTTGCCCAAGACCCATTGCAGGTACCAGAAGCATCACAAAATCACAAGGAGAACACTCTAACTCATGTGGACCCCCTTGCCTGGCTTTAAGGAGTACTTACTATTATCCCTACACTAACAGCTAATTATACTTGTGTTTTCCCCATGTACTGGGCCCTATTCTAAATGTTTTCCATTGAGGTAGGTATTACTATCATCCTATTTTATAGGTGTAAAAGTAGTGCTTTAGATGCTAGCAGATTGTCCTCTACAGTCTGATGTAAAGGCTGGCCTCTAGCCGGCTCTGCTACAATGCCTTAGATCCAGGGCGAAGGCCCTTCCAAGCTCTTTATCTCCACCCAGGAGTTCTTCCTTCTACTTGCCTGTTAAATCTCTTCTACTTCCAGAGGTTCTCACATCTGTTCTTTCCCATTAAATGTCTGACTTGTGCCTTTATTTAATGCTACCGAACTCATCAATGACCATCAGCCCCTTTCTTTGATGGCATCACACACACTACAAATGTTTTCTCACATCCAAAAACATCTTTTCAAACAACACTTGATTATGGTTATAAAATATATTTCATTGCAGGAGGCTGACTCTGAAAATTCTACCAAACAGCAGGGTCACACTCACAAAGGACCTCTCCCCCTGTGTGCAGGCCTGCTTAGCATTTTGGTTTCTGAATAGCTGCCCCAAGAGCTTTGAAAAATATTTCCCCCCTCCATTATTTTCCAAGGGAAATGTCAGATCAACATATGATTTTGAAAGAAGCATCTCTGAATTAAAATACAGTGTAATTGGCAATTGTGGGTCCCTTCCATGACTCCAAATCTCATTACAAGATACTCATTCACTCTTTTACTTGCTAGGGTATACAAAAATGGTATATAAATAGCAAAATGGGAATTTTTGAAGTCTGCAGTTATTTCCAAATTGCTACATTTCCCCTTAAATTTTTAAAATAATGTTAAGTTGTGCTGCCTGATTCCCCTCCTTCACACCCTTACAAAATGTGTTTGGTAACTATATACAGAAAGTGAATTTGACAATATACATGTAATATGTATATGCATATTATTTTAATTTTCAATTTGCAAATACATTAAAATAATTGGACTGTTAGTCCACCATTGGTCAAAAGAGTTTAGTTATATGGGGATCGATAAGAAATTTGTCATTCTCTTAGGAAAGAAGCCTCATTTTATTTGTTTTGCATTGCTAAAGATGGTGAACAAGAGAACAAAAAGCAAGAGAACCATTCAGCCACAGAGCCTGCAGTTTGAATATTTTACATCTGTAAATGGGATTCCTTTTGGCATCTTATCAGAACACAATGAATTTGATTTTGGAGAGAGATCCTATACACCATTTTTCTTGTAACAGAAACATCTACTGTGTGATCCAATGAGCTGGTTTGAATTCCTGGTAGCTCATGGTTCAATCTTCAGTTGTCAAACAGTTATACTTTTCCAACTTTTGACACTTCCATTTTATGCGATTCTACTGAAAGTGAATTGAGTTTCCTAAGATTTAATTTAAAACCTGTTTATTGAAATAAGCAGATACTGCTAGGGCCAGTAGTCTGAATCTCTGAGGGCTGAGATGGTTGGATTTAGAAAAATATAAAGATTTATCAGGGATGCAATAAGCCAGGGGAATTGACCACAGCAGGGAGAGGAGAACTATAGAAAAGCGGGACTGGTATTTTATTATCATAGTCCAGTCTGAAGTACTCTTAGATAGGAGAGTAAAAAAGCTTCTTCTTTCTTTCTCCCATGCAAAGCACAAACTCAGGACTGATGCATCCCAAGTACACAGGAAGCAGATTTCATCTTAACCCAACAATGAGCTCCCTATCAATTCCATTTGTTCCATAGTAGAATGGGCTGCCACAAGGAGGTAAGTCATCAAAATCACCACCCACAACTCCATATGGTAGGTAATGTGACGACACTTACCTGGCAAGAAATCTGAGGTTCAGAGAGGCTCTGTGGGCAGTCTGGAGTCACAGAGCTAGTAAGGGCTGGATTTTGAATCCGGGTCTCTCTGACTCCAAACCCTTTGATTTCTCTACCATACCAATACCTATTCTGTAATCCCAGTGAGGTCCCCACCATGGGAGGCCTCCAGGCAGAGACAGGTTGGTAGGAGAAATTTGTACACTGGGCAGAAATTGATGCTGAACGATCTTTCAGGTCACTTTTCTTTCCAAGGTTAGTGATTCTATGATCTTGTGACTCCAGCAGTCTCCTCCTTGGAAAAGGAGGAGATGCACATTTTAATATCATTTCAGAGACTTTTGCCCTTTTCAGCTACTTCTCTGACTCAGTCCCTCCTGTCTCAGGGATCCTATACATCATGGCTAGATCACCCTTAGCACTTACCATACTGGACCCTATTTAATTTGTGCTCATATCTGCCTCTCCTGCCAGACTCTCACAGATGTTAGGAGTCATCTCTGGGGATCTCTTCCTTCTCGGGCAGCAACCTCCCCATCCTAGAATGCAGCCCAGTGCCTGATACTTAAGTGTTTTTGGAATAAATGAATGGATATGATTTATGTTGTTAAAGCACCTTTTACCATCAAGCTGGGGATATTGTAATAAATTTAGGGAAAATGTAGCTATTCCTTTCAAACTAATGACTTCAAATAGGGAGATGGCACCATGGGGATGGGAGTTGTGCAAAATGACCATTGAGTGTATAATTATAAATGATCCTAAGGCAACAAATGAGGTGGACATCTATAAAAATTAATATGTCAACATCAGGAGGAGTAAGCTGAGGCTCTACAAGTGTAGGAAAAATTAAAAGATGAGTTTAGGTATGTTTAGAGTAGGAAAGATAACAGAGTATATATTCCTACAGCTTGGGTCAAGTGGTGTGGTAAGAACATGGCAGAGGCAAACAGGTGTATTTGTGCCTGTTTTACTTGTACATTTTTTTGTGGTCAGCCTCTCAATTTTTCCATCCAACCTCCTTTTCTAGGAGTTTTCCATATCTTTGACCAAATGAGAGTTGTCATAAAAACATAACTTGGTTCCCTGGCCAGGTTGACTGGTCCAGGTTTGGACTGCTTACTCAGGCTTGGCCAATGAATCCTTCCCTTGGAACTTCTGGAATTGAGGCAAAAGAGATCTTGAGGGCTTTCACTTCCAGGTGACCAAATCCATAAGACAGAAAATGTGGGACCGTTCAATGATTATATGTACCATTAATATAAAAACCTAGTTTATAATGGTAGAAGCTAGAGACACTATAGAGACAGGATCAGGGATAGAAACTGGTAAACCAGTGTGGGAGTCTAGGTACATTCCAGTCTGTGGTTCCAGTGTGTTCAGACCCTGTCACACTCCTGCTCTTCTCCTTTACATTGATTAACCTCCTTATTTCCTTTGCCTTAACTTCCTTTGGAAGTTAGAGTTGGTTTTCCATTACATACATCAGAAAAGGTCTAGCAAATATGTACACTTATCCACCAAGATGAATGGAATTGATTGGAAATATTAGAGACCCCCCCATGTGGTTAAGCCCCGGTAGATCAATGGAAGCCCCCTCCCCCCACCCCTTGCCAAAAGGACTGAAAACGTTCAAGTGTCTCAGCCCAGAGCACTTTCAACGACGGGCATTGAGGGTGCTTGTCAGCAGATCTCTTTATCAGCAATCTTTCAGGAATCCTGGAGGATGTGGGAGGAGTCAGATAATGGGAAATAGAAATGTATTTCCTAAGAGGATATTAAATGAGAGTTTCTTTACTTTCTTTGTATCCCAATTTATATACTCTCTCTGGCCCTTAGTTACTTTCTTTGTACAATACAGGTACTATAACACGCCACTACCTTCCTCATATACTCTGGAGATGCCACCAGGTATCAGAAAATGCTTTGTATACCCTTACTTTCCCTAGAGAGTCCAGGGATCATTATCATCATTAAGCTGGCTAAAGTAATAAACAGAAAGCAGTTGATAGCCACTTTTATTAGTAGGTTAGATATAGGTAATAATTATTAATGACAACATGTTTAGCACTACACTATACTAAATATTGATTAATTGTCAAGTGTAAATTCTAGATTAGCTTCCCCCCACCTTGGATTAAGGTATTCTCTTGTGTAATAGCAATTTTACCAGGGTTAGCATTATGAGACATTTTCTCAAGATTAAAGAAAATCTTGTAGAATTTGTTGCACAATAGATTGCAAACACTAGCATAGCCCTGAAATAAAGCAGACCATTTCCTCCTCTACAGACTTCTTTAGCCACTTATTCCATAAAAAAAAGAGTCAACTCTTTTGCATAGGGGAGGATGAAAATTCAGAGAGGAGACAGAAGGACTATGTAGTATGACATCATGGAATTTGGGAAAGGAGAGAATTTTGGAAATGATCTCAAAAACAACAAATGCAGCAGTTAATAAAGACAATTTGTAAATTGGAGAGATATGCAATCATTAAGACTTGGTGATTCTACCTCCTTGCCATTTGTGTCCCATCTCTCTCTCTTTAAATCCCTATTGGCAGTTACCAAAGTCCAAGTCTTCATGAAATCTTCCTAATTACTTCAACCATCTCCTAACTGGTCTACCAGCAACCTTCCCCCCCCCCCCCCCCCCCTGCCGCCCAACTTAGTGAACACCTCATCTCCACTCTGGAACTTTGGCTTCGAGATAGATGATGGGGTGTTGTTGTCCACCTACCTCCCTTGTATCTTCCACTGATATGAGAAAGGACAGGTGTCTCCGATTCTTCTCTCTTTTGGACTGGGACCTCTTTATATAAGTGTAATAACAACCACACAAGGAAAACTCCCAATATGTTAAAGGAGGGAGATAAAGACATTTAGGAAAATTTCTTTCTTGGCAGAACCTACATCTCAATACCATTGTCTGGTTTTAAATTCTAGCAAGAATAATTCCTTCCTTTCTCCTTGAGGTCTTACTATAATTTTCTCACTTCTACCCCAGGTGCATTGAGATTGATGACACAGATTATGTATGCAGAAATGCAAAAGAGAAAAGCCCATTAATTGCTTTAAAATATTACACCAATGATTATCCTTGTTTTATGGAAGAGGAATCTGGCTCAGACAAGTAAGTGACTTTCCCAAGCTGTTGAGTTAGTAAGTGGTAGAGGCAAAATTGAAATCCCAGGAACATGGCATTTTCAAGGGGACCCTACAGAATGCTGAATGGAGAAGGAATGTGGAGTCCCAGGAGAAGAGGAGTAATGATTTGAGAAAGGGGCAAGAGGCTGGATGGAGGCAGAAGGGAGATGAGGCAACAAACAGTGAACCCCAGCCTTTACAACTGCCCCCCACTCCCCATGGTAGATGGCCTCTGCAACAATTTCAGTATGCTGGTATCACTTCCATGTAAATATGCCCTTGGTCTCCTTTCCCTGCCCCATAAATTGTGCAGTGAATTTTAGGATGTGTGAAAATTCTTGGTGCTGAGTGACTTTTCTTTTTTTTTCTTTTTTCTTTTTTGTGAGGAGAAGCAGTGCCATAAAAGGAGCTGAGATTTCCATCCCAGTGGCCCCCTTGACCAAGGCACAGAGACAGCCTAAGCAGAAGTAGGGGGTAGAGTAGGTCATGATTTTGGGAGTGAGACCTCTGGAATCACTTGTAGAAATTTTGTGGGAAGGACTTAGGCTTATAAAGCCAATGGAATTGAGAGTTTTAGGCTCATTTTATCTAGCTCACTTCAGGCAAGTGAGCACCTGCTGATCTCTGGGTTCTATCTGTCCTATCCCCTGCACCATATATTCCTGAAGCATGAGGACCGGACTGTCTTTTACTTTCATTTTTATTATTGAAGTATAGTTGACACATGACATTACGTTAGTTTCAAGTGTACAACAGAGTGATTAGACAACTCTGTGCATTACAAATGCTCACCATTATAAGTGTAGTCATCATACATTATTACAATATATATATATTTTAAAGATTTTATTTATTTATTTGAGACAGAGAGAATGAGAGACAGAGAGCATGAGAGGGAGGAGGGTCAGAGGGAGAAGCAGACTCCCTGCCGAGCAGGGAGCCCGATGCGGGACTCGATCCCAGGACTCCAGGATCATGACCTGAGCCGAAGGCAGTTGCTTAACCGACTGAGCCACCGAGGCGCCCCACATTATTACACTATTATTGACTATATTCCTTATGCTGTACTTCCAATCTCTGTGACTTATTTATTTTATAACTAAGGACTGGACTGCCTTATTCCCTTCCATCCTAGATCTTCACATGGTTCCTGTTTCATAGCAACAATAAATTATGGCTTTTTGATAGAAATGCTTGAGAAAACTGGTCTAGTAGGATCACAGGGGCAGAAGCCTGATTGAAGGAGATTCAGGAGAGAGTGTGGGGTGGAAGCATAGAATTAGGGGCTATTAGCCACAGATCTGAAGAATTGGGCAGTGGTACCTATGATAGGCAACATGGTTAAGAAAGGCATTTCTATTGTTTTAAGATAAAGGATACATGGCTTAAGAATATTAACAGGCAGAGGGAAGGAAATGAGTCTCCTTTTAGAATAGATTTTTTCTTCTTGATTACACATTCACTCTATTAAACAGTTCGTGTTAAACAGTCACCTAGACATCATTATCTCATCTGCAGAGGTTGTCATTCTGTCACTTTCCTTTTTCAAGTCTTTCAGAACTTTCGAGAACCTTCTGTGTATAGTTCACAGTTGACAACATGGTGGCCCTTCTGGACCTGGCTCTTGCTTACTTTTCTGGTCTTACTTCCACCTGCCCTCTAGGATGACATGATCCAGCTATCTTGTACTACCATCAGTTTCTGGAAGGCACCACACTCTTTTCCATAAATTATCTGCCCTCTAGTACTGTCCCCTCTGCCTGAAATTTTCTTTCCTACCCCCTTTCTGCTTGGACAAGTTCTCCTCTTAGCTCAAGGGATGCCTCCTCCCAAGAAGGCCTTTCCTGGTCCATCATCTTGGTATTTTCAGAGAAATCCATGCTTTCCTTCTTGCTAATAGATTTTCTGTTGCATAGCTGTCTAGATTCTAAGTTTGTGATGGCAGGGACCATTGTGTTTTGTCTTTGTGTCACTGTTCCTCAGTCTGCCACCTGCTAGGATTGCAGTAAATTTCTATCAACTGAATGAAGTGAGAGCAAAGAACATTTAGCCATTTGTAGCCCAAATTATTTCAAAATTCTACTGCCTGTGTCCATTTTATGGCTTTAGAAGACAAATTTATTATTGTTTGTTACTTTTATGGCTGTTGATTCCAACTTCCCTTTCCTCACATAGCCCTGTGGGTCCATTTCAGACCCATCTGGAGTTCTTGGAGGCAGTTATGCTAACAATGGGTGCACAGAATTTTCTTCTTTCTTCCATCATAGTTGCCACGTCTCAGGACCAACCACATCCTCTCCTAGCATATGCAGTATTTGAGCAGGTTAGTCAGTCTCTCAAGAATAACTATTTCTAGTTTCTAGGGATAATATTTAGGGCAGCTATAAACATCTTTGTAGAACTCATTTTTTCCTTTAAAATTAATTTCTTGGGATAAATTCTCCAAATTGATATTTGTAGGTCAAAGAGTATAAACATTTTTATGACTCTTGTCACTACTTGCCAAATTGTTTTCTGCAAAGATTGTGTCACTTTATAGTGCTGCCACCAAACTTATTTTCCTCTACTTTCCTGATGGTGTTTGGCCATTTGGAGAAAAAAGAATAAATGAAAGCATTCATTTTTATTATTTTGCTAGATCTAAAATGGATATTCAAGTTATTTTAATGCATATTTCTTTTATTAGTAAGAAAGAGAATTTTTGTTTCCTGTTTGTATTTTTCTCATATCAATTATCTACAAATATGGAAAGAAGTCATTTGAGTAGAGGAGGAAAAGAGAAAAAATTAATACAGAAAAAAACCCAAGATAATTGATGGAAAGTAATCCACAAAGGTTACTGGAGAATAGGGGGTGAGTTTATACTTATAAAGATGAAGAGACAGATTTTCTCCTAAGAGAGACACACCTAAAAAATACAAGGTTGGTAAAGGACAGAGATACAATGATAGGAAATGATAACTAACTTTAGCTGGTCACTTAATGTATTAGTTACTGTGCTAATTGCTTTCTATGGTGTCTCTCTTTTAATTGTCAGAACCACCCATTTCACAGATGGGGGGACAGAGGCTCAGCAAGATTAGGTGACCTGCACATAGAAAGTGTGGAGCCAGGTTTCATACTCAGTTCCAGTCTATACCCTTAACCACTGTCCTCCACCTTACAGTTCAGTTTTGGGAGGGAAGATGAGTTTTTTTGTTTTGTTTTGTTTTTTTATCTTGATTTAGTAGAAGGAAGTGGGGATGATCTCTTGAGAGGGGCCATAGTGAAGAGAGTATTCTAGGGACACA
Source organism: Mirounga angustirostris (assembly GCF_029215605.1). Classification (NCBI taxonomy): domain Eukaryota; kingdom Metazoa; phylum Chordata; class Mammalia; order Carnivora; family Phocidae; genus Mirounga; species Mirounga angustirostris. The sequence goes on along the minus strand of NW_026991712.1, from coordinate 15,144,340 downwards.
AGAGGATAACAGCAATTGTGGGCAGCATTCTGGTATGAACCTGGTTGACATATTTCTGTGATACTTTTCAACAAAGTCCGGGCTTTGGAAATAAGAGAAAAAAAGGCAGAGAGAGATAGTCAAGGTATGCATGCTGTTGAGTTGCAGCTGGAACTGGGGTGGGGGGTTCTGCAGTCTAGACTCAGGAGGGCAGAGTTTCAGTGGCTGACAAAGTTGTTCAGTCTAGGTAGGGACCCACATGACCATGGGGGTTAGCTGTCTGCACGGTCCTGTCACCACAACAGCTATTATGACTATGACTCTTGTATTAGTCAGGATTTCCCAGAGAAACAGAAACAATGGGACATATATATAAGAGGGGATTTATTATAAAGAATTGGCTCAGGGCACCTGGGTGGCTCAGTCTTTAAGCATCTGCCTTCGCCTCAGGTCATGATCCCAAGATCCTGGGATAGAGTCCTGCATCGGGCTCCCTGCTCGGCAGAAGCCTGCTTCTCCCTCTCCCACACCCCCTGCTTATGTTCCCTCTCTTGTTATGTCTCTGTCAAATAAATAAATAAAATCTTAAAAAAAAAAAGAATTGGCTCATGCGATTATGGAGGCTGAGAAGTCCCACAGTCTTCAGGCTGGAGCCCCAGAAATCCAGTGGTGTAGCTCAGTCCGAGTCTGAAGGCCTAAGAACCAGGGGAGGGGCACCTGGGTGGCTCAGTTGGTTAAGCCACTGCCTTTGTCTCAGGCCATGATCCTGGAGTCCCGGGATGGAGTCCCTCATCGGGCTCCCTGTTCAATGGGGATTCTGCTTCTCCCCCTGACCCTCCCTCCTCTTATGCTCTCTTTCTCTCTCTCTCTCTCTCAAATCAATCAATCAATCAATCAATCAATCTTAAAAAAAAAAAAAAAAAACCAGGGGAGCTGATGGTGTAAATTCCAGTCCAAGGACAAAAGATGAGATGAGATGTCCCAGCTCAAGCCCTATGGCAGGATAAAAAGGGGTGAAACCTCTTTCCTCTCCCTTTTGTTCAGTGTAGGCCATCAAATAATACTTATTGCTCACCCATAAGGTGCCAGGCCTTGTGCTGGGTAGGGGCTTTGCCTGGCTTCTTATTCAGCCTTACAGACAACCCTATGGGGCAACATGCTATCCTATGCCTGTTTGCACTCAGAGCTCCCACCCTTTCCTGCTCTGCTCTATACTGCAGAGGATGCACCCAGCAAGCTGTACTTCCCAGACTCTCCAGCTTGCTGGCTACTAGTTAGGCCAAGCACTGTCACCCGCAGTGGCTGGGTCTCCTTCCTGGCCCCAGCTCCTCCCACCCAGACCCTCCCACTATGGTTCCAGACTCACAGGGGCCCCTCCTGTGAGTAGCTCCTGCTTATGAGACAGTGTTATTATTATGCTCAGTTGGCATCGAAGACTATATGTGGAGAGAAGTAACTTTTGCAAGGTTACCAGCTATTACGCAAACCAGGGCAGTCTGACCTGGGAGCTGAGGCTTGCGGAGTCAGGGACAAGTCCAAAGTCACCCTGCTAGCAGGTGCTGGAGCCAGAATTCAAATGTGGAATGTCTTGAAAACATGGGGGCGGCAGGCTGGGAAGGGGAGGAGCGGTCTAGATGTAAAAGGCCCTTTGTCCCTGGCTTTGCTGCCTTCTGAGCATGGAAACCTGAAAGCCGAGCCAACACTGCCCAGGGAAGGATGAAGAGAATAGGGAGGAGAGAAGAAGGAGGAGGAAGAGGAGGAGGAGGGACCCAGAGCCTCCTCGCTTTGACTTGTGTCTGCAGGGCCAAATCCACACAGCAGGCATCCGAGGCTGGCTTTTAGACACAGACCCCTCGTTGTCCCCTTGTCCCCAGCCTGCCCTGATTAGCTCCAGGCATCCGCGCTTCGCCAAAGCCGCTGCCCATCAGGGGCTGGTTTTTTTGCCCTTTGCCCACACTTTCGATCAGAGGGTGCCCAGTGCTAAAGGCACAGCTAGGAAGCTCTTCCTTAGGGCTGCCTGGGACTTCCTGGGATGGCTTCAGAGGTCAGAAAGCAATTTGCAGCTTTTGTGCGGGAGGCCACGGGGTCTGGGGAGGGAGTGCTTCAGTTGGCGGGGGAGCTCATTAGGCCCAGGAACTGTTTGGCCACCTCACAAGTCACTTGAAAGTCCTCCGGGATGATGGGCTGGGGGGGGACAGAGACCACTTTGTGCTCGGCAGGCAGTTCACTGCTGTTGTGCAAGTAGCAGGTCTGGGAAGTGGGGTCTGGGGAGACCGGTTCTTAATAATCCTCAGGGGATTTGTCAAATGGACTCGCCAGGAGTGGCTGTCCTATATTTACTTCCTCCGGCAGGTTGTGCTAAGGCCTCAGTCCCATAATGCTATACATTTTTTTTTTTTTTTCTGGGACAGCTTTCTATGCAGAGCTACTCATTATGGGTCACATATGCTGTTGTATCCTTATTAATAAAAGATCTCTACTCTTATCAATGAATTAACTGTTTCCATAGTGACTAATGCACTTTGCAAGAGTGATATTGGAATATTCTAAAAGCAGATTCCCTAAGGAAGTGCCAGAAAAGTAAGAAAGACAATTCGATTATTTATAAACCATGATTCCTGCCAGATTTTTGTGGGAGGAGAGGAGCGGAAAGATGTCTTATTAGACCACTTCGGGGGCATAGGGGACATTCATAGAGCTAGAGTGCATGGCTTCATTTTGAAGGCTGAATAGATCAGCTCCAGTTTTAAACTCACCACCTGTTTGCACTATCTGTTTCAGTTTCCTCGTCTGTGAAGACAGGATCTCATTACATTGTGAATAATAAATAACCCAGGCAAGGCATCTAGCAAGTCAAGTATTCAGTGAACATTCATTGTTACTATTATCACAAAATGCTCCTTAGTGCTAATGAATGAGGTTAGTAAGTAACCATGCTGGGTCAGTCATCTAAGCCTTCTATGGTTCCTTTCCACCCGGTAGAGGGCACGCCGGGGCTCTCAGTTCATTCCTGTGTTGTCATCAGCAGGTCATGCCCGCCATTTCTATTGCTGTTTTAATTAGCCCCCGTTTTGCCTTTAACAGCAATGACTGGGTAAATATCTACAGATCTGCTAAAGAGTTAGGCTACTATTGTAGCTTGATGATGCCAGGGACTGGTCACTGTTGTCTAGGTCGGCAACTTATTAAGTTCCTTGTGTCCTGTGTGTTTTGATCTGCTTTTCCCGTCTGTCCTCTTCTTGTGTCGGTTCTAACAACCTCATGGGGCCCCTCTGCCATGTCGGCGGGGGGCCGAGTGGTCTGTTGAAAGGGCTTGGTGGTCCTGGCTGCAAATCCTCCTAAATAGGCATAAGCCCTTTTCCTTGGGGGAGCTTCTCTGTCCTGCGATCCGTGGGCAGCAACATTTACAGCCTGAATTTTGCATGGAGGGGCCATTGAAGCAGAGCTGCTGGGTGGCCTCCCCTCCTCCTTAACTAACGGTTCTGTGCTGGAGTGGTGAGCAAACGAGACGAGTGTAATTTAATACGTATGGAGAGCATTTATGGTGCATCAGGCACCCTGCTCCCTGTTTTACGGGCGTGAGCACTTTAAATTCACACAGAATTCTGAAAGGCAGGCAGTAGTTGAGTCAAGCGCTCTTGGATTTGCGTTCTGGGTCTCTTTACTGTCTTCATGACCTTGCACAAATCACCTTCAGGCCTCGGTTTCCTCATCTGTAAAATGTCAGTTATGTTAACTGCCTCAGAGGGTTATTGGGAAGATAAGTGGGATGTTGTAGAGAAAGCATAAGTCAGATAAAATAAATGTGAATTCTTTTACCCTCCTTAGAGTTCTGTTGAGTAAGCTCTGCAGGCTCTGGGATCTGCAGTAATGACTCTCCGCATGCCTTCTGTGGTTTTGCTTCTCTGCAGTTCGTTTCTGCACTGTCTGTGTCCTTTAGGAAAGCCCATTTAGTTTAGGTGAGAAAAGTATTGACTTCCTGGCAAAATGTTCCCAGGAAGAACTTGGGCCCAGGAAGTCTTATAATTTTAGCATTTATATTTAGGTCTATTATCCACTTTTTTAAAGTTAATTTTTGCTTAAGCATGAGAGGAAGGTCTTAGGTTTTTGTTTTTTAATTCTTTTATTTCTTTTATTCCAATTGTCTCAAGCACCATTTGTTGAAAAGACAATGATTCAACATTGAATCGCCTTGGAACTTTGTTAAAAATCAATTGACCTTGAATGTAGAGTTAATTTCTGGACTCCATTCTGTTTCATAGTCTCTAAGTCTATCCTTATGTTGATGTCACCCTGTCTTGATTATTGTAGCTTTGTAGGAAGTTTTGGAATTGGGTAGTGTGGTAGGCTAAAAAATGGTCCTCCAGTGTGGGGATTCACAGTGCCTGTGTAGATAAAACCTGACTTGTATATGCCTCCCTGGATGAGACTAAGTGAAAAGCAAAGGAGGAGTGCCCGGAACACTGGGCCTCCTCTGAAATTTCTTGGTTGAATAGCCGGGATTCTTACTGTGACTCAAAGACCTCATCTAGGAAGTAAATGCTTAAATGCAGGCACATGTAGTGATCACATAATTCACGAACTCCTTGTCTTGCATGTGGTGTGTTAATTAAACTCACAATAAAAGTGGAGACAGAGCTTGGCTGAAGGCTTTCCCCCACTAGAGCGTCTGGTTCCCAGGCCTCTCCTTTCTCCTACTAAGGCATTGGTAGTAATCCTTTCATTCACCATCTCAGGGTTTGCTGGCCAAACCCAACACTCCAGATGATGTCTACATCCTAATCCCTGGAATGCCTCAATGTTACCATATAGGGCAAAAAGGGGGTCTTTGCAGATGTGATGAAGTTGAGGATCTTGGAATGTGGAGATTATTCTGATTTATTCAGGTGAGCCCTAAATGCAATCACAGCTATTCTTTTCAGAGGAAGGCAGAGGAACAGGGTCGCGTGGCTGAGTGGTCTAAGGCGTTGGATTAAGAGAGGGGCAGAGAGAGATGTCCATCAACAGATGAATGGATAAAGAAGATGTAGTATATATATATACAATGGAATATTATGCAGCCATCAAAAGGAATGAGATCTTGCCATTTGCAATGACGTGGATGGAACTGGAGGGTATTATGCTGAGCGAAATAAGTCAAACAGAGAAAGACATGTATCATATGACCTCACTGATCTGAGGAATTCTTAATCTCAGGAAACAAACTGAGGGTTGCTGGAGTAGGGGGTGGGGTGGGAGGGATGGGGTGACCGGGTGATGGACACTGGGGAGGGTGTGTGCTCTAGTGAGTGCTGTGAATTGTGCGAGACTGTTGAATCTCAGATCTGTACCTCCGAAACAAATAATGCAATATATGTTAAGAAAAAAAAAAGATAGCAGGAGGGGAAGAATGAAGGGGGAGAAATCGGAGGGGTAGACGAACCATGAGAGACGATGGACTCTGAAAAACAAACTGAGGGTTCTAGAGGGGAGGGGGGGTGGGAGGATGGGTTAGCCTGGTGATGGGTATTAAAGAGGGCACGTTCTGCATGGAGCACTGGGTGTTATGCACAAACAATGAATCATGGAACACTCCATCTAAAACTAATGATGTAATGTATGGGGATTAACATAACAATAAAAAAATTAAAAAAAAAAAAGAGGGGCAGAGGGAGATCTGACATACATACAAAGAAGCCAGTGTGAAGACAGAGCAAAGAGGTATTTGAATTTGCTGGCCTTGAAGATTGGAATGCTGTGTCCACAGCCAAAGAGTGACTACAGCCACCAGAAGCTGGAAGAAGCAAGAAATGGATTCTCCTCTAGACCTTCTGGGAGAAGAATGGTCCTGCTGACACCTTGATTTTGGTCCATCAGAGGCAGAATCCACAGATATTAGGAATGCTCATCTTCTGACATCCAAAGTGCTTTGCCCTTGATAATCCTCCTGTCTTATACTGTTTTCTAGTTGTTTGTGTTAAAGTTTTGTCTTCCCCCAGATTAGAATTTCTGTCCTGGAGAGGGGCGATTTTCTTTTTCTTTTCTTTTTAAAGAATTTTTAAAATTTAAACCCAATTAATTAACTATAATGCATTATTAATTTCAGAGGTAGAGTTCAGCGATTCATCAGTCTTATATAACACCCAGTGTTCATTACATCTTGTGCCCTCCTTCATGTCCATCACCCAGTTACCCTACCCCACCACCTCCCCTCCAGCAACCCTGTTTCCTATGCTTAAGCGTCTCTTATGGTTTGTCTCCCTGATTTCATCTTGTTTTATTTTTCCCTCTCTTCCCCTATGTTCCTCTGGGTTGTTTCTTAAATTCCACATACGAGTGAGATCATATAATAATTATCTTTCTCTGATTGACTTATTTTGCTTAGCATATTTTTCTTTAATATATTCCTTAATATCCACTTACTTCTAGACCTGCGGTAGCAGCTAATATACATCTGTCAGCCTGATTTAAACAGAATAATGATTTGGAGACCTGAAATTTCAATTTTGCTTCTAACTTGTATTTAAAGATAAACTAGGCATATAAAATTTTAGGAGTTTATTTCAGAACAAACTTCCAGTTGTAAGATAAATAAGAACTAGGGATGCAATGTACAACATAATGACTATAGTTAACACTGCTGCATGGTATATTCTGTTAACCTTAAAAATAGAAACCTCTAGTTATTTTACTAGCAAAGGATTGTTTTATTTGGGAATCAAAGAGAATTGCAATCTGGGACAAACAGGCTTCAGCAAAACCATGGGCAAGTCTGGGGAATATAGGAGAGATGCTCTTTTTTAAGCAAAAAGGAGGAAGTTGGGATGGCCATTGTCAACTAAAAGTCCACTGAATAACCTGTGAGTTCAAAGTGTGGTGGCTTTTCATTGGCTGAGCTGTTGCCCAGGGAATAAGGAAAGCATCTCTTTTTCCTGTTGGAATAGTAGAGCAGTGATGTAGGATGGATGTTAGAGTTCAAAGCTGACAGCCAAGAAGGAATTCTTGAAATGTCTTTGGTGCAAAAAGGTAGTTTTATTAAAGCATGGGGACAGGACCCTTGGGCAGAAAGAGCTGTACCTGGGTCATGAGGGGTGGCCCATTATATACATTTAAGTTGGGAAGGGGTTAGGAATAGCTAAGTCTCTAAGGAATTTTGGAAGCAAGGTTTCCAGGACCTTGAGGGGGCTAGGTATTATTGGGAAAAGGTCATTTATTACTATCTAATAAAACCTTAGTCATGGGGCCCCTGGGTGGCTCAGACCTGCCTTCGGCTCAGGTCATGATCGAGTCCCGCATCAGGCTCTCTGCTCAGTGGGGAGCCTGCTTCTCCCTGTCCCTCTCCCTGCCACTCTGCCTACTTGTGATCTCTTTCTCTGTCAAATAAATAAAAATCTAAAAAAAAAACCAACCTTAGTCATGAGACCCTTCAGATGTATATCGGTGGGTCACATGCTTGGGGAATGATTGTGAATGTGTATCTTGGAGGGGGTTAGAGATAAAGGAAATTTCCAAAGGAATTTTTATGTGTTAAAGTAGACTTACAGGATTCTGGGGGTTGGGCTAAAATTGCCTTTTGCCCTTAGCAGAGCATTAACATCGAGGCAGTTGAGTCCATAGAAGAAGGTCACTCAGCCCATTTCAAGGACTTGTCAATGGGCTGTAAGTAGTAAGGAAATTTAATAAATTTTCTTCTGGCTTTGTTTCCCCCATCAAGCAGTATCCATGTGCAACGTCAAGTCTGTATAAAGTCAAATCTGCCTCTTCCTGTCGAGTCTCCCAGTTGACTTTGAGTGGTAGGACATGAGAGCTCCCAAAACTCCTGACTCCATTCTAGTGAGGCTTCCCGTTACCAATTTTCACAATTTGAAAGGTAAAAGAGTAAATCCTAAGGGTTCTTATCATGAGAAAAAAACTTTTTCTTTTTTTTCTGTGCCCCTATGATGGAGATGAGGATGTTAACTAAATTTATTGTGGCAATCGTATTGCAATATATGTAAATCACGTCATTATGCTGTACACCATACAGTGCTGATTGTCCCCTGTATCTCAATAAAACTGGGAGGGGGGAGTAGGAGAAGAAGTTTGAGCAAAAATCAATTTAAATAGGGAAGTGCCACCCCAGAAGTGGCCAGGGGCACTCTTCTGCACCTGTCTAGGGGAAAGACTTCTATAAAGTGTGGAAGTAAAGAAGGAGAATTATTTGATTGGCCATAGCTTAAAGCCTAGTTGGCTGTTTGCGATTGGTTGCCCTGAGCGTTTTGATCTCATTAACTTTGAGGCATTTACAGGCTTTGATTTTGGTTTGCTTATTTATAAAGGCCTCCACATTATTAGAGCTGCCACCCCAGTCTATGATGGCTTCTTTGTTTAATTAATTAGGTACCTGCTTTGCAACCTTAGGTAAATCAAATGGCTTTACTGGACATTACACTTCTTATTTTGTCAGTGGGACTTAAAATCCTAGAATAATGTTATTAGGAATAATGTCTCACTTTACCTGAGGAATGTAATAAAGAATAACAGATAAACCTGAAGTGAATATAATTGGCGAGCCCTCAATGTACTCTGAATGATGAACCATCAGTTTCTCCAAGGATCAATTTACAAATGGAGTTCAGTGCAGATTATTCTCTAACTTCACATCACTAGGGCCCTAGGAGAAGATGCCTTACCTCATCACATTTTCAAAACTGCCTCATGGTTTTCACAAAGCTGTGTGTGATGTGTTGGAATAACCATTTCAAAGAGAAGCAATAAACCACAAGCTGGTTTTCAATATCTCAAAAGAAGCACGCAGACCATAGGTTCACACAAAATTAACACCTCCATTGTCTTTCACAGCCAGGCCTTGGGGAGGTTATTATGCTGTTTTGCTTTGTAGATGTGTTCTTAAAGCACTGAGAAGACCCTCCTTAGAAGCAGGAAGAAGCCAGCACGTAATGGCATTCAGATTTTCAGAAGTTTTACATCAAATGAAACTTATTTTCTCCGCATTCTTGCTGCTAACAGTCCCGGCTTCATAAAATAATCTAGGAGACATTCTCAAACATCTGTGAAATACGAAATTCCCAGGTGTGGAGAGCAAGCTTTTGAGGGGCAGAGTGCACTGGGATGTGGTGGAAAATCCCCGAATAGACTCTGTCTGGACTTAATTCTAGGTTCTTCCTCCCTAGGTGTGCCTGCGATTTCTTCTCCTCCTCTCTCAAAAGGGTACAAGCCTATTAGCCATTATTATCATGACTAATACATGGCACCCCTATTTGTAATACTCTTTTTATATTTTTCAGCTCAATAAAATGGACTAAAAGAAGTAATAAATGGATAAAGTAAATTCCCTTTCTTTGGTGAGAGTTAAAGTAGTACTGAATCATAAGGAGGCGAACCAAGGCTCCAGGGCTGCAAAAGGCCAGCCTAGCCCCTAGCAGAAAGATTTTAAAGCACAGGCAATCTCTGTCCACTGGAGCTGTAGTTTGGAATCCAAAAAGGGAAAACAGGCCAAACCATTTCAGTCCTCGGCCGCCAAAGCTTGTAACTGCTGCTGCCAAGCATCTTCTAGTCTTGGTGTGAGCTCCAGCTGGAGCTGAGATGTTTCCATCTGTACAACCGCAGGTGGTTATATAATTAGCCACCTACATTTGTAGCACTGTAAAGGTAAGTCTAGTAACAAATCCATCTTTGCTGTATATCTGTTGGATGTTACCGTGGTCTGGAAAAGGGTCTGTCCCTAAAATAAATGGATCAAAATGCTTTTGTTTTTCAAGTTTTCTGGAGTTGCTTACTTAGGCAAAGTCACTGCTGAAGCTGATGTGATTGAAATGGTAGACCAGCAAGCCTGAAATATATTTGCATCTGCTACCCACTCAGCTTGAGCTTTTTCTGCATCCTTCAGAAGACTGTATCAGCCATTTGCTTTCTGGAGGGGCCACTTTTCACTAGAACCTCTTATACTTCCAGTCTCCTGTTCTGTATCAACAGATTTGGTCTCCTCGTAGTGTCTGCCTTATTTCTTACCCCTCCAGACTGATGTAGTTTTGGAATATAGGTGAGGCTTGGTCGGGTGAGGTCTGGAGCCGACAACCAAGAAAGAATTCTTGAGACATCTTTGGTGCAAAATGGTGGTTTTATTAAAGCATGGGGACAGAAAGAGCTGCTGCCCCGGGGTTGTGAGGGGTGGCTGATTATATACTTGGGAGTTGGAGGAGATAAGGAAAAGGGAGGTTTCAAAAGGATTTTTGTATGTTAAAGAAGACTCACAGGATACCAGAGGCCTTGCCCTTGTCAAGGTAAGGTTGTTTTTCCTTCTAGCAAGACCTTAACATTAATGGAATGTCATACATATCCCACCCAGGAGTAGGAGAGGAAGGGTTTGTGGGGTGTCAGCATGTGCTTTGTCCTCAGCTTGCTTCTGCATCCTCATTACAGACCAGATAGATATGTCCATCTTTCACACTTGCCAACAATGGAAATGACCATTTCAATCACATGCCGCTCATATAAAGGCAACTTATTACTTTTAAATTAAAAATGCATTTGTTTCCAAAGGAGTACCAAACACATCCTTAGATGGGGTCCCTGCTGAGGTTCCCTTAAACCCCTCTCCTGTTTCTGCACGGTTGTTGATTTCTATAGCATGTACAAGGATAAGAACTTAGAACCTAGTACCTTGCTGATGAGGTGACATATGTGGTTGGCTGGCAAAGATGACATTTTGATCCTCTACCTGCACTTGTTGTTTTAATTTTTAATTTGTTCAGAACCAGTTGAGGAAGAGAGGTTTGGGTGCTCCCTGAAAATTCCCCACAATATTGATCTAATTTCCCTGATACCAGTGATTTCTCCAGTTTCTGTTTAGGTCATTTTTGTTTAGTTTTGGCTGAACTGGAACTTTGCCACTCAAAATGATTCTTAGTCTTTATTTGATTGTCACTTTCTTCATGCAATAAATGGCTCCTCCAAGTACTAGCTAACGAAAATCTGGCTGGACTTCCATCAGCAATGAAAGGGTAATGTTGGTGATTGGCTTTGCCCCACTGAATGGCATACACATGGATATGGGATTTCAAATTAGCGTTTCATTAAAAGTCTGGAGTCACAACACAGTCCTGTTCTTTATGTTTGTTGAGATGTCTTTCTAATTAATGGCCCTTTGGACTGAGAATCAAACCCCTTATTTGGATAACAGGCAGGACCGACATGGCATCTAGGGCATTGGTAGAGGCAGAAGCCAGGCCTTTGTGTGTGCATGAGTGCAAGTTAGCATCTGAAGCATGCTTTGTGGACCACTCTCCCCGAGAACATTTGTGGCTCACCTGGCAAGATGAGATCATAGGTTTCCACAGTTAGCATCTTGGGTATCCAGGCACCAAAACTTTTTAGCTCTGACTTGAAAGCTTATCATTACAGAGATTGGGTGTGGGAAAAGCCACTTTCTGATAGTAAGGAGAAAAGACTTCTTGAAAGTCTCTTATGAACCAGAGTGATGAGAGAAAAGTAAGAAAAATGACACTGCTTAGATTTTTATACTTCACGAAGCCAGGAGAGGGAATTTTCTGGGGGTCCTTTGCCAAAGAGGCAAAGGTATAAAGAGGCATCCCCCAGAGAAGAAGAGGGTGATGGTGGTGCTGGTCCCTTTAATGAGCTTCTTAAGTAACTCTCACACACACCAGCATTGCCACATCCACAAGCAAAAACCAAGAGGTGAGAATGTGCTTAGGATGTTCAGGTGAAACAGGGAGCTTGCTTTGGCTGTAGCTGTGGAGGTAGAGGTTCACAGATGGGCAGACACCAGCACAAGATGGCCTTTGAAAGTCAGGCTATTGACTCTGGTCTCCGCTTTAATTGGCTGCCTTTTCTCCCTTGTCTCATCCACTCCCCTGGTAGTATTTTCTTCACCTTCCAAATAAACTACTTGCATTTGAATCCCCATTTCAGAGACTGCTTCTTCTGGAAGAATCCAAACTAAAACAGAATCCTAGTCTACATTTCTTTTTACGACTCCTCCCAGTAGGGCTACTCTAGCTGCTCCCAATTGTTTTATGGATCTGGGTGGGAGAATAAGTATATCATCTCAGTCCTCATAAGCCATGCTGTCACCGTGTAACATAAGAAATGTGACAGTGGCAATAACACGCTACATCTTAGTCACTCTAATGTGTAAACTAATACAACAGTCGGGCACATTCCATGTCTCTGATATTAAATGATGACTGAATTATTGATAACTTGTCCCACATTCCCTTGAATCAAATATTAATATAGCAATATCTTGCATGTGGCGGCTGGATTCCTTTTTAATGATTTCATCACTCAGAAATCCGACCACGTCTTTCACCTCATACAAGATGAACTGGGTGCATTCTAGAAAGACAACTTGAGGAGATGGGATGTTTAAACATTGGTTGTTGTGTTCTATGAGTTGACACATAGCAGGCTTTCCCTGGGACAAGTGTCAAACACCAAAGAAGGATTTCAATTGTCTGAGACTTTCATTAGGGTCTATTCTAGAATTTGTTTTTGCTGACCTATTTCACAGAACCCAGGCATGGCAACACTGGAATGAGTTTTCCGTCTACACTCTTCACATTCAGTATTTAGTTTCAAGTATTTTGGCTTATGCAATCTCCCCCACCTCTGGATTCCTCTGCTACTCAATCTGCACTACTCTTATGGCATTTACATATTCCTTGTTCTGATACATTTATTGGTGTCTGTCTTGTTTCTTCTACTGGATCATATTCTTCTTGAGGTCATGGTACTCAATGTTGTTGACATTGAGAGGCTCCTTTCCTGAGGGCTTTTACTCATCCTTCCATCCCAGAACTTACTGAAGAATCTGCAACTCTGTAGGTACTCCATAAATGCTTGTTGAATGGCCACCTTTGACAATGAATAGATGCAAAAGACCTGCCATTTCAGTAAGGTTTGGGGGCGGAGGGGCGCTTGGTTCATGTCCTCATTATCTCTCTTCTGGATCAGAGATATTCTTTTTAAAGATTTCAAAAGGGAAGAAAAAGATGCTAAGGCGTCTGAGAAAACCCTGTGGGAGATGTTAAAAGAATGTATTAACTTTTATTTATTTTATTGCTCTTACTGGTACTCAGTGCCATACCTTGTTACATAACAAACATTTATGGAATTTTTACTATAATCTGGACACTGTACTGGGTCTTTGTACTGGGATTTTCAGTTTTTAAAAACACTTTACCACTCATTGCTGTGTGCTTCTAGGCAAGAATAAGTCATTAATGAACATAAACAAAGGCTTCAAACAGTTACAAAATTTTCTTAGTGTGCTGCTAAAATAGGAAACAGCTGGAGTTACCATCTTCAAAACTAATGTTATGCTTGTATTTTATGTAAAAAGTAAAATTTGAAAGATCTAACACTGACCCATTTCCAGATGTCAGGCACTGTGTTGTATGTGAATTAACTATGCCAAGCAACTATTAACTATGTTAAATACTTGTAACAATCTTATGAATTATGTACTGTTATCGTTGTATTTTCCAGATAAGAAAACCTAAAGCCTACCTGAGGTCACACAGAAAGTGGTAGATTTGGGATATGAACACAGAGTCTTACTCCAAAGTCTGCTCTCTTAAAAACTGTGCTGTACTGTTTCTCGGAGCTGATTGTTTCCCTTTTTCCTTTGGCTTCCGGAAAGCTTAGAGAGAAATTTATCATTGAACTTTACTCTGAATTCTACATTTACATTGAACCATTTGACGGAGTTTATTTGTATTGGTTTTTCTTTTGATCTTACCTACCGCTATTCTTCTATTTGGAAATTAGAAAATTTTTTTTTAATTATTATTATGTTAATCACCATACATTACATCATTAGTTTTTGATGTAGTGTGCCATGATTCATTATTTGCGTATAACACCCAGTGCTCCATGCAGAACGTGCCCTCTTTAATACCCATCACCAGGCTAACCCATCCTCCCACCCCCGCCCCTCTAGAACCCTTAGTTTGTTTTTCAGAGTCCATCATCTCTCATGGTTCATCTCCCCCTCTGATTTCCCCCCCTTCATTCTTCCCCTCCTGCTATCTTCTTCTTTTTTTTTTTTTTTTAACATATAATGTATTATTTGTTTCAGAGGTACAGATCTGTGATTCAACAGTCTTGCACAATTCACAGCACTCACCATAGCACATACCCTCTCCAATGTCCATCACCCAGCCACCCCATCTCTCCCACCCCCCACCTCTCCAGGAACCCTCAGTTTGTTTCCTGAGATTAAGAATTCCTCATATCAGTGAGGTCATATGATACATGTCTTTCTCTGATTGACTTATTTCGCTCAGCATAACACTCTCCAGTTCTAGCCACATCGTTGCAAATGGCAAGATTTCATTCCTTTTGATGGCTGCATAGTATTCCATTGTATATATATATATATATATATATATACCACACCTTCTTTATCCATTCATCTGTTGATGGACATCTTGGCTCTTTCCCCAGTTTGGCTATTGTGGACATTGCTACTATAAACATCGGGGTGCATGTACCCCTTTGGATTCCTACATTTGTATCTTTGGGGTAAATACCCAGTAGTGCAATTGCTGGGTCATAGGGTAGCTCTATTTTCAACTTTTTGAGGAACCTCCATACTGTTTTCCAGAGTGGCTGCACCAGCTTGCATTTCCAAGAACAGTGTAGGAGGGTTGCCCTTTCTCCACATCCCTGCCAACATTTGTCGTTTCCTGACTTGTTAATTTTAGCCATTCTGACTGGTGTGAGGTGATATCTCATTGAGGTTTTGATTTGGATTTCCCTGATGCCGAGTGATGTTGAGCACTTTTTCACGTGTCTGTTGGCCATATGGATGTCTTCTTTGGAAAAATGTCTGTTCATGTCTTCTGCCCATTTCTTGATTGGATTCTTTGTTCTTTGGGTGTTGAGTTTGATGAGTTCTTTATAGATTTTGGATACTAGCCCTTTATCTGGTATGTCATTTGCAAATATCCTCCCATTCTGTCGGTTGCCTTTTGGTTTTGTTGACTGTTTCTTTTGCTGTGCAAAAGCTTCTTATCTTGATGAGGTCCCAATAGTTCATTTTTGCCCTTGCTTCCCTTGCCTTTGGCGATGTTTCTAGGAAGAAATTGCTGCAGCTGAGGTCGAAGAGGTTGCTGCCTGTGTTCTCCTTTAGGATTCTGATGGACTCCTGTCTCACATTGAGGTCTCTCAACCATTTTGAGTCTGTTTTTGTGTGTCGTGTAAGGAAATGGTCCAGTTTCATTCTTCTGCATGTGGCTGTCCAATTTTCCCGACACCATTTGTTGAAGAGACTGTCTTTTTTCCATTGGACATTCTTTCCTGCTTTGTTGAAGATTAGTTGACCATAGAGTTGAGGGTCCATTTCTGGGCTCTCTATTCTGTTCCATTGATTGATGTGTCTGTTTTTGTGCCAGTACCATACTGTCTTGATGATGACAGCTTTGTAATAGAGCTGGAAGTCTGGAATTGTGATGCCGCCAGCTTTGCTTTTCTTTTTCAACATTCCTCTGGCTATTTGGGGTCTTTTCTGGTTCCATACAAATTTTAGGATTATTTGTCCCATTTCTTTGAAAAAAGTGGATGGTATTTTGATGGGGAGCATTGAATGTGTAGATTGCTCTAGGTACATTGATATCTTCACAATATTTGTTCTTCCAATCCATGAGCATGGAATGTTTTTCCATTTCTTTGTGTCTTCCTCAATTTCTTTCATGAGTATTCTATAGTTTTCTGAGTACAGATTCTTTGCCTCTTTGGTTAGATTTATTCCTAGGTATCTTATGGTTTTGGGTGCAATTGTAAATGGGATTGACTCCTTAATTTCTCTTTCTTTTGTCTTGTTGGTGGTGTATAGGAATGCCACTGATTTCTGTGCATTGATTTTATATCCTGCCACTTTACTGAATTCCTGTATGAGTTCTAGCAGTTTTGGGGTGGAGTCCTTTGGGTTTTCCACATAAAGTATCATATCATCTGCAAACAGTGAGAGTTTGACTACTTCCTGTCCGATTAAGATGCCTTTATTTCTTTTTGTTGTCTGATTGCTGTGGCTAGGACTTCTAATACTATGCTGAATAGCAGGGGTATAGTCGACATGCCTGCCATGTTCCTGACCTTAGGGGGAAAGCTCTCAGTTTTTCCCCATTGAGAATGATATTCGCTGTGGGTTTTTCATAGATGCCTTTTATGATATTGAGGTATGTACCCTCTACCTCTATACTCTGAAATTTTTTTTTTTAAAGATTTTATTTATTTTTTTGAGACAGAGAGAATGAGATACACAGAGCATGAGAGGGAGGAGGGTCAGAGGGAGAAGCAAACTCCCTGCCGAGCAGGGAGCCCGATGCGGGACTCGATCCCGGGACTCCAGGATCATGACCTGAGCCGAAGGCAGTCGCTTAACCAACTGAGCCACCCAGGCGCCCTATACTCTGAAGAGTTTTGATCAAGAAAGAATGCTGTACTTTGTCAAATGCTTTTTCTGCATCTACTGAGAGGACCGTATGGTTCTTGTTCTTTCTTTTATTAATGTATTGTATCACATTGATTGATTTGCGGATGTTGAACCAACCTTGCAGCCAGGGATAAATCCCACTTGGTCGTGGTGAATAATCCTTTTAATGTACTGTTGGATCCTATTGGCTAGTATTTTGGTGAGAATTTTTGCATCCATGTTCATCAAGGATATTGGTCTGTAATTCTCCTTTTTGATGGGGTCTTTGTCTGGTTTTGGGATCAAGGTAATGGTGGCCTCATAAAACGAGTTTTGAAGTTTTCCTTCCATTTCTATTTTTTGGAACAGTTTCAGAATAGGTATTAATTCTTCTTGAAATGTTTGGTAGAATTCCCCAGGAAGCCATCTGGCCCTGGGCTTTTGTTTGTTGGGAGATTTTTGATGACTGCTTCAATTTCCTTAGTGGTTATAGGTCTGTTCAGGTTTTCTATTTCTTCCTGGTTCAGTTTTGGTAGTTGATACATCTCTAGGAATGCATCCATCTCTTCCAGGTTATCTAATTTGCTGGCATATAGTTGCTCATAATATGTTCTTATAATTGTATTTCTTTGGTGTCAGTTGTGATCTCTCCTCTTTCATTCATGATTTTGTTGATTTGGGTCATTTCTCTTTTCTTTTTGGTAAGTCTGGCCAGGGGCTTATCAATCTTGTTAATTCTTTCAAAGAACCAGCTCCTAGTTTCACTGATCTGTTCTACTACTCTTTTGGTTTCTATTTCATTGATCTCTGCTCTGATCTTTATTATTTCTCTACTCCTGTTGGGTTTAGGCTTTATTTGCTGTTCTTTCTCCAGCTCCTTTAGGTGTAGGGTTAGGTAGTGTATTTGAGACCTTTCTTGTTTCCTGAGAAAGGCTTGTATTGCTATATACATTCCTCTTAGGACTGCCTTTGCTGTATCCCAAAGATTTTGAACATTTGTGTTTTCATTTTCATTTGTTTCCATGAATTTTTTAAATTCTTCTTTAATTTCCTAGTTGACCCATTCATTCTTTAGTAGGATGATTTTTAGCCTCCATGTATTTGAGTTCTTTCCGACTTTCCTCTTGTGATTCAGTCCTTGTTTCAAAGCATTGTGGTCCGAAAATATGCAGGGAATGATCCCAATCTTTTGGTACCAGTTGAGACCTGATTTGTGACCTAGGATATGATCTGTTCTGGAGAATGTTCCATGGGCACTAGAGAAGAATGTGTATTCTGTGGCTTTGGGATGGAATGTTCTGAATCTATCTGTGAAGTCCATTTGGTCCAGTGTGTCATTTAAAGTCTTTATTTCCTTGTTGATCTTTTGCTTAGATGATCTGTCCATTTCAGTGAGAGGGGTGTTAATGTCCCCCACTCTTATTGTATTGTTGTTGATGTGTTTCTTTGCTTTTGTTATTAATTGCCTTATATAATTGGCTGTTCCCATGTTAGGGGCATAGATATTTATAATTGTTAGATCTTCTTGTTGGATAGACCCTTTAAGTAGGATATAGTGTCCTTCCTCATCTCTTATTACAGTCTTTGGTTTAAAATCTAATTTGTCTGATATAAGGATTGCCACCCCAGCTTTCTTTTGGTGTCCATTAGCATGGTAAATGGTTTTCCATCCCTTCACTTTCATTCTGGGTGTGTCTTTGGGTCTAAAATGAGTCTCTTGCAGACAGCATATCGATGGGTCTTGTTTTCATATCCAACCTGATAGCCTGTGTCTTTTTTTTTTTTTTTTTTTTTTTTAGCCTGTGTCTTTTGATTGGGGCATTTAGCCCATTTACATTCAGGGTAACTATTGAAAGATAGGAATTTAGTGCCATTGTATTGCCTGTAAGGTGACTGTTACCGTATATTGTCTGTGTTCCTTTCTGGTCTGTATTGCTTTTAGGCTCTCTCTTTGCTTAGAGGACCCCTTTCAAATTTCTTGTGGGGCTGATTTTGTGTTTGCAGATTCCTTTAGTTTTTGTTTGTCCTGGAAGCTTTTTATCGCTCCTTCTATTTTCAGTGACAGCCTAGCTGGATATAGTATTCTTGGCTACATATTTTTCTCGTTTAGTGCTCTGAATATATCATGGCAGTCCTTTCTGGCCTGCCAGGTCTCTGTGGATAGGTCTGTTGCCAATCTAATGTTTCTACCATTGTAGGTTATATATCTCTTCTCCCGAGCTGCCTTCAGGATTTCCTCTTTGTCTCTGAGACTTGTAAGTTTTACTATTAGATGTCAGGGTGTTGACCTATTTTTATTAATTTTGAGAGGGGTTCTCTGTGCCGCCTGGATTTTGATGCTTGTTTCCTTCCCCAAATTAGGGAAGTTCTCTGCTATAATTTGCTCCAATATACCTTCTGCCCCTCTCTCTCTTTCTTCTTCTTCTGGTATCCCAATTATTCTAATGTTGTTTCGTCTTATGGTATTGCTTATCTTTCGAATTCTGCCCTCGTGATCCAGTAGTTGTTTATCTTTCCTTTTCTCAGCTTCTTTATTTTCCATCATTTGGTCTTCTATATCACTGATTCTCTCTTCTGCCTCATTTATCCTAGCAGTTAGAGCCTTCATTTTTTATTGCACCTCATTAATAGCCTTTTTGATTTCGACTTGGTTAGATTTTAGTTCTTTTATTTCTCCAGAAAGGGTTTCTCTAATAACTTCCATGTTTTTTTCCAGCCCAGCTAGTATCTTTAAAATCATCATTCTGAACTCTAGTTCTGACATCGTACTAATGTCCATATTGATTAGGTCCCTGGCAGTTGGAACTGCCTCTTGTTCTTTTTGTTGAGGTGATTTTTTCCATCTCGTCATTTTGTCCAGAAGAGAATAGATGAACGAGAGAACAAAATGCTAACAGGGTAACAACGTCCCCAGAAAATATACACTAAACAAATCAGAAAAGACCTGAAACTGGGGGAAAAGAAAGGGAAAGGAAGAGAAAAGAAAAAGAAAAAGATAAAAATAAACAAAAACAAAACAAAACAGAGTATGATCAAATATGATCAGGCTGGTGCATAGGTAAGTGCCACACACTAGATTTTTGGCATGTTTTGGTCTGTTAGAAGGAAGTGCCTCCCAAAATTTTAAAGAAAGAAAAACTTATATAGGTATAAAAATAAGGGTTAATATAATGAAGGGATAGAATATGACTGTAAAGATGAAAATTATAAAAGATTTTATAAAAGGAATTGATAAGAAGTTGTTTGAAAAAAGAAAAGAGGATTAAAAAAAAAGGGAGAAAATGTGATCAAGCAGGAGACTAGAACAAAGCCATACACTAGAGATTTAGGATTTTGATCTGTTAGAAGAAACTTACCTCAAAAATTTAAAGAGGGAACAACTTATATATATATACCAAAAATAAGGGTAACTACTATGAAGGGATAGAATATGACTCTAAAAATGAAAATTAAAGCTATTTTTTAAAAAAGGGATTGATAAGATGTTGGTTGAAAAAGGGAAAAAGAAAAATTAAAACAAAAAGGACAGTTAAAAAAAAATTAACTTTGAAAGACTAAACAATCATGGTAAAAAAGCCATGAATTCTATGTGCAGTATTCCCCTAGCGCTGGAGTTCTGCCATTCTCATTGATTGGTGAACTTGGTCTTGGCCGGCTGTTCTCACTGATCTTCTGGGGAGGGGCCTGTTGCCGTGGTTTCCAACTGTCTCTGCCGGAGGCGGAATTGCCCCGCCCTTGCCCCCTCCCGGCTAAGTAATCTGCTCGGGTTTGCTCTCCGGGGCTTTTGTTCCCTGCGAGCTTTCCGTACAGCTTTGGAGGCCGTGAGTGAAAATGGCGGCCTCCCAATCTCTGCCCCGGAGGAGCCGAGAACTCGGGCCCCGCTCCTCAGTGAGCCCCCAGAGAAAAGCCGTCAGTCACTCCCGTCTCCCCGGTCTCCGGCCGCACTCCGTGCTCACCCGGCCTGTGACTGCGCGTTTCTGTCTCTGGCCCCCGACCCCGGGTGGAGTCTCCAAACCCAGCAGATCCCTGCGGTGCGCTCCCGCGCGGCTCCTCCCGGGGGAGGAAGGTGAGTCTCCCCGGATCTGCCGCTTGTTGGGTCCCTGCTGGAGGAGCAGGGGCCCGACGGTGCCGCGGATCACGGTTTATGGCCACCCCGAGCTGAGAGCCCGCGCCTGGGCTCCGCCTCTGCAGCCGGCTTCCCTGCTCCGATACCTGGGAGCTCTGCCGCCCTCAGGCACCCCCGGTCTTTCTGTGACCCCGAGGGTCCTGGGACCACACTGTCCCGGAGGGTTCCACCCCCCGCTTAGCCACCAGAGTGATGTCCCTCAGCGGAGCAGACTTTTAAAAGTTCCGATTTTGTGCTCCGCGGCTCTATCACTTGCCAGAAGCGGCCGACGGAGGCCCCTTCCCCCGCCGTCTATCCTCCCAAGTATCGGATTCACTTTTCCGCAGGTCCTACCTTCCAGAAAATGGTCGCTTTTCTGTTCAGAGAGTTGTTGCTCTTCTTTTCTTCCATCTCCTGTTGAGTGCGTAGGTGTTCAGAATGGTTTGATCCCTATCCAGCTGAATTCCTGAGACCAGAGGAAATCCAGGTCTCCTACCCCTCTGCCATCTTGCTCCACCCCAGAAATTAGAAAATTTCTAATTTTTAAAATTTTATTGCTCTTTATGCCAGGGAGCAGCAATGTCATTGACTCTACTACTTCCATCATTCATATATTCGGGTAGGAAAGTATCTGGAAATTCTATAGCAGGTACTTTATTGGGAAATGATGCTCTAGATAGAGGGAGGGACTTGTTCTAGTTCACATGCTAGTGAGTGGTCAACCTTGGTAAAAATCTAGCTCTCCTGACTTCTGGTCCAATGTTTTTTTCTACTATATCATACTGTCTTATGTTACTCCTGCTTATTTACCACTAGTACCCATTTCTCAATCATCTCTTGTGGTGTCTTTCTAGAATATATTTAATCTTTCTCTTTTTCACCTTAAGAAATAATATAACATGTTAGGAAAAATAGGGTCCCAGGAGTTAGAGAGCCCTGTGACCCTAAACAAATGACTTAACTTCTATGGGCTTTAGTTTCCTCATCTGTATTGATAAATGCTCTGATGTCTGAGGTGCTTTTTGTACCTGGATATAAATACTAACATTTGTGATTTATTTAAATGCAATTTATTAAATTCATATATCTAAGAATCCAAAGTTTGAAGACCAATTTTCATGAGTATTATCATTATTGATTTGAAGTGTGATTAATGAAATGCTCTCAAATAATTAATTGCAACTTCAAATTTAGTATAATTTATTCTTTTAAATGCTGCACACTTATTCGACTGTAGGCAAAACACAAATGGAATTATTATAAAACATATTATTATGTATGCACTTGAACCTATTCTAAGATGTCACCATTGTGGTTTCAATTCATTTCTTTATTAATTCTATATTTGGTTTTATATTTTCTAAGGTATTTCCTTACTTAGCTGGGATCTTTCTAGACCTTCGATAATAATATTTTAACACCCACTCAGGGAAGCAATGATCTTACCATATTCAAAAGAAAATGAATATCTTCAAGCTTTCAGTACCTAGGTTTTAGATTAATTGACTCTCACTCAGGGCGCAAGAACTCTGCCTTGCCCACAGCTATTCAAACACAGGTCACTAATAAGTAAAAATAAACTATGCTTATATGGCCTTTTAGGTTCACGCCTTCCATATTTGTGAACTGGTATTTCCTCCACAAAATTATGTCCATGTTTTTCTTTTTAAGGAATTTATTATCTTTTTAGATGTTTTCAACTTTATTGAGATATAATTAATGTACAAAAATGCATCCACTTTAAGTGTACATTTTAATGAATCTTCACAAATGCATATACCAAATGACCAAACCATCATCAATGCATAGAATATTTCCATCACTACCCAAAATCTTGGTGAGTCCCCATCATGACCCCAGACGTGAACCCGGACAACTACTGATCTGGTGATTACAAATAAAGCTGCTATGCATATTAGTAGTCAGATCTTGAACATATTAAAACAAAGTCTCTAAGTCGTTCATGTTCTTTGATGCTATTGTAAATGGTATCTTCTAAAATTTCAATTTCCAATTGTTTATTGATAGTATTTGGCAATCAATTGATTTTTTTATATATTGAGATTTTATCTTGTCACCTTGCTCATTTTTTTTCTAGTAGCTTATTTTCTAGATTCCTTGGGATTTTTTTATTTTGCACATGATTATCTTTTCTGTTCATGAAGACAGTTTTATTTCTTTCTTTCCAATCCATATGTCGCCCTTTTTTTCTTGCCTTATTGAAATGGCTAGGACCTCCAGTACAGTGTGGAACAGACCTGCTGAGACTAGAAATTCTTGTCTTGTTGACTGTGTGTTGCCTTTCACCATTAAATATGATGTTCAATCTTTCACCACTGAATGCAGTGTTAGTGGTTGGTTTTATTGTAGACATTCTTCATAAGGTTGAGGACTTTTCTTTTATTCCTAGTTTGTTGAATGTTTTTGTTTTATAATCATGATTAAGTGTTAAAGTTTGTCAGATGCATTTTATGTGTATATGAAAATGAACATATAATCTTTCTCTTTTATTCTCTTTATATTGGAATGTTTAGACATTTACATGTTATGGAATTATTAATATAATTGGGCTTAAATCCACTCCTTGCTATTTATTGATGTATGTACTATCTGTTCTCTATTCCTTTTCAGTCTTTCTTTGACCTTTTAAGTGTGTTTTAGAATTTTATTTTATTTTCACCGTTGACTTATTAGCTTTATCTCTGTTTTATTTTGTAATGATTGCTTAGGGTTTACGATATACAGCATTCACTTACCATAGTCTATCTTCATGTAACATAACACCACTTCACAGGTAATTCATATAACTTATAACTGTATTTTCAAATTCATCCTCCCATCTTTTGTACTATTGTTGTCACATATTTTGCTTGTATATATATTTTAAGCCCCATATTAATTTGTTATCCTTGTGTTAATTCATCAATGATATTTTAAAGATTTCGAAATTTGGGAAATTGTCTTTTATATTTATCCACATATTTACCCTTTCCAGAGCTCTTATTTCTTATAAATCCATATTCACATCTAGTGTGTTCCTTTCTTTATAACTTTGGAACAGATTTTAAGGCATCTTGGTACTTGGTTGTTGTATAAAATTTCTAGGACTGTTTGTCTCACTTTTTGTTCTTTGTACTTACTTTCTCCACTAACAGAGACAGAATATTGAAACTTTTTAATAGACATATCCTGAATAGAAGAAACATATACCTATACTCCACACTTTCTTAAAAAATACCTTATTGTATTCATCATTCTTTCATTTTATACCTCTAATTTTTTATATTTTATGTTTCATTTCTTATTTGAAGTATCATTACAAACTAATATGCTTTCATAAGTATACCTTGTTTCAATTAACCACAAGATTATGGGATGCCTAGGTGGCTCAGTCAGTTAAGCGTCTGCCTTCGGCTCAGGTCATGATTACAGAGTGCTGGGACTGAGCCCCGAATTGAGCCCCACGTCAAGCCCACTTCAGGCTCCCTGCTAGGCAGGAAGGCTGCTTCTCCCTCTGCCCCTCACCCTGCTCATGCTCTCTCTCTCAAATAAATAAATAAAAATGTTTTTTAAAAAATCCATAAGATTATAATAATTATTTTTGATGCTGAAATTTTCACAGTGTGGTGGTGCTAGACCTTTAAATTAGAATCTTTGGGTCTTTTAAGCTGTGTTCCATAATGACTCCTAAGCTCCACCCATATTGTTTTCTATAATATGTAATAAATCTGTAATATGGACTGAATAAGATTATTTTTCCCTGTGAATATTTTAATATAATATTAATGTTTTTAAGGGTTGGATATACTCCTATCACTACAACTGTGACTCATTACTCTCCATTCTCTCCTATTTTTTATGATGGTGCAGGTTATTTTCAGTTTGATTCTTCCCCACCCTCCCCACCCCCATTCATTTTTCCCCCCATTTCCTGCTTCGGTTTGTGTATGCTGGAGACTGATTTATCTGTACTATATTAAAGCCTCCATTGTTCTCTGGCTCATGTTTAGGCCTAACTGATGAAACACCACAAGGAGATTGGAGAGTTTGGAATGTTTGGGGAGAGAAAGTTTGGGGTATTTGCATTGCTGCCTCCTCCATATTTTCGGTGTTGCAGTTTGGAGAGTGGCTGGATCCCTCTACACTAGAGTTTCTGCATGCTGTTTTCTTCTCCATGCTTTCAGGTCTCACCAGACTGCAGTGACATTATTTTGTTCCATTATCCCTTCAACCAAAGGGGCTCTGATGGCGTATTGCTGTGGCTAGTCTCTGAGTGCCTCCATATTATTAGTTGGTCCTCTTAATTCTATCAGTGGTCATCAATTCCCTTTTATTAAATCCTGTTGAGTGGAATTCTGTTCCATGTTGGGACCCTAACTGACACAGCAATTATTACAAAATCCCCATGTTCCTGTTGTCAAAGCTTGAGCTCGCCATTAGAGCAAACAGAGCTGGCTCTCCATGTCATCTGGTAAGGTTTGATAAATGTGGTGGTGGGGATACATGCTCTCTTTTCTACTCCTGGAAATGTTAGAGCTATAATAGTTACAATGAGTGTGACCATGAAGTAGGATGAATTTTAATACATCTAATAATCAGTTTCTGACCATCCACCTAATCACTCTGATTCTGAAACAAAAGATTAAAAACACTGCAGGATTCTCTCAGTTTCAGACTCCTCTGGAACCCTGTGGAATTCCTTTAGAACCTTATTAATTTTCAGCTCTCTACATTACTTATTACCTTAACTCTTCAGGTAGGAAAGCAGAGAGTCACTAAGATCTCACAGGTTGAAGAGAAGGGATAAAGAGTCTCTGAGATGAGAGTTTCTGGACAATCTAATAAAACATTTTGTTGGGTTTATTTTGAAAACAGTATCATCAAATAAACCACACTACTCTCTCCCACCTGTTTATTACCCGCCCTGTTTTGTTGTGTCCAAGTTCAAATTCCTTCCACAGAGGTGGTGGTGTCTTCTCCCCTCTTTATCCTGGTTTTGTCATTCTCTTTGGGATGTGGCTTCTGTGAACTATTTGGCCTCTCTGCAAATAAGAAGGCTGTGTTCCCCCCAACACCAGAATTCTCATTACCGTTTCCCTATTATCCTTCATTTTGGTTCAGATCTGATCTATCATAGAATGCATGAAGCTAGGACTTCGATAATTTGTTTCTGAAAGTGTTTACTGAAGTGAGTGACCAGGCATTATCCTTCTCATTTCTCCCAAAGATGTGTCTGGGGAAAAACTAGCTTAGCTTTCTAAGAGGGCACATGAGTTAATTCTTCTAACTTTTGTAGAGTGTTTGTGGTAGAGGGTGAGAGGTGTGGGTGAAGTTTTCTTAGAGAGTAGTCATGGGGTCCCTCCTTAAGGCCTATCTGTGTATTTTCAAAACATTCTACCTTTCAGGGAATGGAATGGCTGTGACTATAAGAATCTACCTTTTGGGGTGCCTGGGTGGCTCAGTCATTAAAGTCTGCCTTCAGCTTGGGTCGTGATCCCAAGGTCCTGGGATGGGGCCCCACATCAGGTTCCCTGCTCAGCGGGGAGCCTGCTTCTCCCTCTCTAGCTCCCCCAGCTGTGTTCTCTCTTTCGCTGTCTCTCTCTGTCAAATGGATAAATAAAATCTTAAAAAAAAAAAAAGAATCTTACCTTTCTTTTTTTTAATTTAATTTAATTTTATTATGTTATGTTAGTCACCGTACAGTACATCATTCGTTTTTGATGTAGTGTTCCATGATTCATTGTCTTTGTATAACACCCAGTGCTCCATTCAATACATGCCCTCTTTAATACCCATCACCAGGCTAACCCTTCCCCCCACCCCCTCCCCTTTAGAACCCTCAGTTTGTTTCTCGGAGTCCATAGTCTCTCATGGTTCGTCTCCCGCTCCGACCTTTCAAGCATATGGTGATGGTCTGTTCCATTGATTGTCACCATTGACCCATACTTTCTTGTATCCGTGTCCTTGACTAATGTTCCCTTGGATGTGGACTAGCCTGGTAACTTTCTTTAACCAAGAGACATGGGGAAGGCATGCAAGTTCTTGGCCTAAGTCTTACAAAGGCCTAGAGGCTCCTACTTTTGCTTTCTTGGGAGCCCTGAGCTACCATGTAAGAAATCTATTTACCCTGCTGGAGAGATCACATGGAGAAGCCACATGGAGAGGTTACATAAAAAGGGAGAGGCGTTGAGATTATATGGGGAAGGTAAGGGAGAAGAGCCTAACCATCCCAGGGTCTCCAGCTGAGCCCAACCCCAAGCCAATCCACTAGATGAAAGCAGTCACACAAATGCCTCTTAGCTAGCTGAGCAAAAGAACAATTTAGCAGAGCCCTGACTGATACATGTAAACATTCTACATGCTACTAAATGCACAGGGATACAGAATGGAGACACACACCGTGACCTGCAATCATAGATCTGAACTCTCTTTTTTTTTTTTTTTAAGATTTTATTTATTTATTTGACAGAGACAGAGATAGCGAGAACAGGAACACAAGCAGTGGGAGTGGGAGAGAGAGCAGGCTTCCCGCCGAGGAGGGAACCCGATGTGGGACTCGATCCCAGGACCCTGGGATCATGACCTGAGCCGAAGGCAGACGCTTAACGACTGAGCCACCCAGGCACCCAGATCTGAACTCTCTTATAAACTGCCTTTTGGATGAGCTTTCCACCTTCTTTCTCCTGGCTGAGTTCTTTCCTCTCTTACTACTCAGGAAAGCATCCTTAAGTATGTCCTAAAGTGCAGATGCAAAACAGTAAACCCAGAGAGAGACCAGGATTCCCTCTTCTTTTAAGTTCCTCTTTTGAGTTCTAGTTTCCTATTTGAGCATTTTACCCTATGGCTTTCATACTTACCACACTAAAGATAATAAAGCCATCTCAGCATTCATTCCAATCTAAGGGATGGTGTGAGGTTACATTTTGTTGCACCCTCCCCAGAGAGAGCTACCCCTTCCTCAGCGCAGGCAGTCATCCCTACAGATGACAGCACATGAGATCTTAACATACCCTGGGTACATTCAGACCTCAAGTTTGCTGGCAACAGCCATTAGTACTGCTTGCTGGGGATTCTTGTTTTCCAATTCTGAGTATAACCTAGGATTGTACACCCTGTGGGCAGATGAGACCAGGAGCTGGAATGGAAGTGATGCCAGTTACTTCCAGACGGAGCTTTTAAATGCAGATGCAAGACCATCAAGAGCTCTCTTGCCTCTGCCAGGATTGGCATTGGTGGCAGCTGCTTCAGCAAAGGTTCTAGAGTAAGGTGATACAGAGAAGAGCGTTCTCGTTGACCCTCAATAGACATGCAATACGAGCAAGTGTATCCTTTTAATCACTGATATTTTGGAGTTATCTGTAATTGGAGCACAACCTATCCTATCCTGATTGATTGATTTATTGGTATAAGAGAAAGCTCCTGCTAGAGACCTCTTACTTGTTCTTTCTGTCTCATTTTTGTCTTTGTGCTTAAAGCCTTCCTTAATGGAAAACATGCAGGTTATCTCTCTGGTATCTGTTTTTCTGAATTAGTTCTGAAATATAAAACAGGCCAAAACTCCTAAACTAACATTTGGGTTTTTTTTTTTTTTTTTCAAAAATTCTCCATTCTTTTTTTCTTATATCTCTCTTCTTGTTTGTGTTTAAACACTAGACTCTAGCCAAGCTGGACTGTTCCCTTTGTGCCAGACACATCCAGCATATCCTTTCCTCTGTGCATTGGCAGAGTGATTCAGAGCGGCCACTCAAGAGTCAGACAAATTAGGCTCAGATTCTAGCTTCAGCTCTCACTGTGTGACCATGAGCAGGTCACTTATTCTGTCAGAGATGGTTTTTTCTTCTGTGAACAGGAGATATACTATCTTCCTTGCAGTATTAGGGTGAGGATTAATAAGAGAACGTTTGAAAAGTGATCAGAACAACACTTGGCTCATAAAAGGCCCTCATCAAGACCTGGAAGTTTAGCTCTGCTTTTATGCACTCCTTCTAGATAAAATCCCCTATCGGTGGCTCTAACTTAGTCTTTTAAGGATAGTTTAAATGCTTTGTCAGGGCACCTGTCTGTTTTTATTTTTAGCTGGCAATTTCTTCTTCATCTATAGCAACTACCTATCATCTCCTACCTTCTGAAATCCTAAAATAATTATTGGTATCTCTTTTAGTTCACAATTATAATCTGATCCTTAATGTTTTATATGTATGTCCTTTATCATGTGTTAGCTATTAAGTTTCTTGAGTGTAGAATCCATGTCTGTTTCTCAATTTTATATGGCTCACAACATCCACTCCTGGTCCTGAAAACCATTCCAAGTGGGAACTCCATAAGGATTTTTGAGTGAGTGATGAATGAAAATTTACCACATTTGCCCTGGGTCCCACCACGGCCATTTCTCCTTTTTCTGGGTCCTTGGTTTCTGCTGAGTATTTCATTTGTCACAAGAGGGACAAGAAGAAAGAGGCAAACTCTGGAGCACATGCTGAGTAGGTATATTACAAGCATTGTCTCACTGAATTTTCGTTTCAGCCTTTTGCGGCAGATTATTTGTTAAGCCACACATCCTGGGCCACACAGGTGGTAATTGGATGTGTCGACTTCTAGAAGGCACGCTGTTTTCATCATATGATATTTGTTTTTGAATCAGGCCTTGTAACAATTTTTAAAGCTTTTTCTCAAGCCCTCAGGCCAACTCGATTTCTGTTCTGGCTCTATTAAACGGGATAGAGATTTTTAAAAAATATGTGGTTCTTAAACACAATGTGATTTATTCTTTTAGACCCTGACAGAGCTTTAGTGATTGAGACAAACACAGAGTAAATGCTCATGGCAGATTAATTCCAAATGAGGATGTAGCAGTCTTAAAATAATCTAAGGGTAAATTGGGAAGTAGGTTTTTACTTACACAAACTCCTTCCCAGAACCCCGTGAAGAACCCTGTAGAGTGAGCATAGTTTAAAAGAGAGAATTTCTTCTGGAGTCTATGGCCACAAGCAGAAAGTGAAGAACTCAGCTGAATTTGAGGAGACATAGGACAATGTCATTGTATTTGTGTGGAGGAAAGGAGAAAGGGCTCCTCCATAGGTATGGTTTCCCCCATCGATATACCTCTTGATAGCTAGTAGATGCAGCTGGAATGTGCTGAACAAATGTGGTGAGAAAAGGCTGTGAGAGGTTGTGAGAGACAGAGTGTTAGGAAGGGGCAGTCCCTGCTTATTGTCCTTGCCCAGAAAGTGCTGTTCATTGATTTTAGTACCTGGCACATTTTGGGCTTGTTTCAGCCCATATTAGCTCTACCAGGATGCTAATTGGAGAGGAATGCATTATTTTCTCTGGCTTCAATCCAACCTGCCCTCCCACACGAGGTCCTATGATTCTCCGGGCAGGATTTGGCTCCAGATTATCCCCCAAGACTTACACAATGCCTTTGCCACTGCTTCATGCTGTGGGTGGGCTCTTGTTGATCCAGGTTGGACCTCATTTCCTCTACAAATGGGCAAAATTTCCTCAGAAATTTCTGAGCCATACATGAGAAAATTTCCAGACAGACTTAAACTCTTATTCCTATTTCTCATCACCATGTGGGTACTTTTATGTAGCATTTTTCAACCTCTTGGGTTAGTTGCTTATGCAATTGTTGCCTTTACCTGATTGCTTGAGTAATCCTTATCCTATCTCCTAAGGTCACACTACATAGATATAACTATCTATGTACACTTATAGATGGGTAGGTAGATGGATCGATACATAGACATCACACATGCAGTATATATGTTTTCTATATGTGTATACATATACACACATATGGGTGTAAACATGTCTGTGATGTTCATATATCAAGACACATTTGTTGAATTACGTTATGGAAACAACTCACTTGTTAAGTCTAATTATAATAATTCTTGTATAATGCTTCCTATGCCAGAAACTCTTCCAAGAACTTTTCATACATTAACTCTTTCAATCCTCACACCAAACCTACAGGGTAATATTACTATTTTCATCCCTGTTCTCTAGCTGGAGCACCAAAGGCACAGAGAAGTTAAGTCCTTTGTCCAAGTTCACACCAACCCAACCCAGGAAGTCTGTCTCCAGAGTCCATGCTCTTTACCTCTATGCTGTGTTGCCTGTCCGTGTTACACTAATGGAATGGAAGAAGAGTTAATCACACGTGGGCAGAACGTTTTTTAGAATTTTGTAATACCACTTGCTCTGCAAATCACACCTTCACAAATATAGTTTATTTTGTCTGTTCATTCATTTACTAATTTATTCATGTATATGTCATTCAGGGAATATTTGTTGAGTGTTTACCAATGTGTTTGTATATGCAAAGCACTTGGTGTGTGTTATGTGTGTGTGTGTTAGGGGAAGCAGATATCTTTTCTCTGTTCCTGAGTCATGAACTTACTGTTTATTTAGAGGAATCCCAAACCCTGCTTTGGACCTGTCCTTGATTCTTTCATCCTTTGGTATTTTATGAAGAGGAGAAGTAGAGGCAAGAGGGAAGGGAGAAACCATGAGACATAGTTGAATGTTGCATTGAAGGTGGCAGTCAGCCATGCTGGCTTCTTCTTGTTTGACCTGCTCATTCTCAATCCCTATAATTGCTTTATGTGGCTCATAATCATCCCCCAGCCACTGCTGCTTGGGCCAGAGACAGACACATAACCCAAAATGAATCATTGTACAAGTGCATGGAGAGACGATGGTATCAGTATAGTAAAGGTACTTACCTGGCAGTCATGTAAAGTTCAACCTCAGGTATGGGGCTGGGTCCTGATTAGAGAAGACAGAATGGAACTGATGCCAAAGAGAAGCGGAGCTCAGAGAGACAGAAAGAGAAGCTGACATTTCTGACTTCCAGCTCCAGCCCTGTGAGATCCATCTGTGTTTGTTTAAATCTTGGGTTTTCTGTGAGGTTCCTTGTTACATCTTCTTAAGAAAAACCCTAGTGCTTTCAAAATAGCTTCAGT
The DNA here is from genome assembly GCF_029215605.1 of Mirounga angustirostris. Taxonomy (NCBI): domain Eukaryota; kingdom Metazoa; phylum Chordata; class Mammalia; order Carnivora; family Phocidae; genus Mirounga; species Mirounga angustirostris. The sequence continues at coordinate 15,112,869 of NW_026991712.1, read as the reverse complement.
GGGTTTCTTTCCACCCTCCCCCCCAACACAGAGTGACCCTTGACTTGGGCAGGAAATGACTCTTCTTTCTTTCAATGAGGAAAATTTTGGAAAAGACTCTCTAGTCCAAGAATTATGGGGTTGATTCCAAGTCATTGGCTCTGGGTGTCATTAGGCCTCTACTTCTCTGCTGTAAAAATATATATTACCCCACAATCTTTGCATCCTGTTTACTCCCGAGTACTGTGTAGTGACATTGGACAGTGGCCCTGAAGAATGGAAAGAGTGGGAATGGTGTTGGGAAGGGCCAGTCCCTTGAAGCTGAGCTCCAATGACTGTGATTTCAGTCATGGGGCAGGACATGCCAGCTTTGCTCATTGGTTGCTGGAATGCTGCTGTGGTTTGGATGCATCTCAGTTCTGCTCAGGCCTAAGGTATTGAGTGTCCCCAGAATCAATGTAAACAACCAGGTAAATCAATATAAACAATTAAAATAGATTTTAGTAGAAGGATAAATAGAAGTCTTAGAAATAGCAGGTGAAGTCACCTCTACTTGGTGGTGGGTTTTGGGAATATCTCTACCCTTTTAAGTACCTGCTGATGTACAGAAAAATATAAAGGTTATGGGGGCTGCCTGTCTACCAGGCTGCCCTTAATTTTCTTGTCTCTGAAGTGGGGGAATGGGTAATAGATGAGATAAGCTGTAGGGGTCCTTCCAGCATTGTGGTTGAGCATGAGTGGCATAGTAAAGTCAGTGGCTTAAGTATTCACAGAGATGTTATGCAACAGATCTTCCTGCATAATACCTGCCAAAGGGGGCCAGTTAATGATAGTGTGTAAATTGTTGTTACGGGTTGAGTGATGAGGAAGTTCAGTTCATGTTCTTAGAAAAAATTCATTGTGTCATTCCCAGGATGGATTTTCAAGCAAAATGAAATTTCCACTGTAAGTACAGCCAAAGGTAGGGAACTGCCAGGAGAGATTAAGATTAAAGTCTATGAGTGTCGGGTCAGGGGAGCAGGGTTTTAATTAAATGAAGCAATGGCTATAAAGCTCTTACCTAGTGGTTTTCATGTAGCAGGTACTTGGTATAGTCAAGTCCTTTTCTTTCTTCTTCCCCTTTTCATCCATCTTTCACTTTCCAACACTCTGCTTCTTAAGATTCCTATAACCACATGCTGGGTTGTTTAATTTGCCTCCCTAGGAAACTAGCAGAACTCATTCCCAGTTGAATTAAATTCATTCCTAGTGCCAAGAAAGACAGTGGAAGAGGATAAAGGGAATTCTGGGGTGGAATGATTCAACTACTTGCAGAGGCAGGATTCATTATGGGTAAATGCTTGCTGGCTGACCACGTAAATGAAATGCAGGTCAGATATTTTGAGGATGAGAATAAATGCTGGGTAGATGAAAAGGATGTGAAAGCCAGTCCAAGCTAGGATGAAGCAAGGATATTTTAAATTTAGTTAGGGGTGTTCTTACAGTAGAATCAACTTCGTGGTGTTACATGTTTAGGAGTCCAGGAGATATTACAACAATAAACTATTGTAGGACAAGATAATTAAAAAGCACTTTATGAGAACTATGGCTTAGCATATCATTCAGAAAATACATAAAGATAACTTCTGCTTTTGAGAGCATAATCTGTGTGTTTTGAGGGAGGGGATGGAGTAGGGCCCAGCTTTGGAGCCAACAGGAGAACGTATAATGGGGATACTGAAGAATGGAGGAAGTTTGCATGGCTCTGACCTTTTCCTCTCCCTGGCAACAGTTAGCTTGGTATCCTGCAGCCAGGCGTGTGTTGCAGTGAAATTAAATAGGAAACCAGCTTCTTGTGGGCATTGAGAACTCCACTTGTCAAGGCCCTATGGTCATAAACTTGATTTTGAGGTTTACAAATAGCTGAGGTCCTATTACTGGTGTCGCATGGATGAAAACTCACAAAAAACACACACCAAACCAAAGGCATAGAACTTTACATGCATGCATAGAGCTTTACAGTGCTTTGGCGTTCCACCCTCCGAATCTTACTTAGTGCTTAAAATAACTTTGCAAGGCAGGAATTAATTTCACTATTTTTAGATGAGGAAACTAAGGCTCAGAATTTAAGTGATTTCCCCAAGTGATCTGGCAAAGTAGGAAATTCAAATTTCCACTGCTAAACTCAGTTTTCTTTCCCACAACACCTGCCTCTATTGATTAGAACTTGTCCAAGGGCTCTTCTAAGGCTTATGCTTATTGTGAAAATCATTATATTGAGAAAATTTAGTTTGTCCTATACCCAGCTGCTGTTCTCATTTTCTGCCACCAGGCTAATCCAGTTTTGCAATCTATCTTAGTAGTTTTCCAACTTTAGGATGCAAAAGAACCACTGAACATCTTTCTAAAATGAAAATTAATGGGTTCCATCTCCAGAAATCCTGAGACAGTAGATCTGGGGAAGGGCCAGGAATGAGGATTTCATGAGCACTCAGAGTGATTCTGTTTCCTGAGAGGGACCACACTTTGAAAACACGGTTCCGATTATGTTTCTACTTCCTACCACAGTAACAAACGGATATCTAGATCATTTGCTTTCCATTTGTTTTTGTCTCTGGATTCATAATGTTTTATCATCCCTGTATCATCCCATGAGTCCGTATTCCCAGTAGGTTCTTCCTGGAATTATGACTCTGCCACTGAATTCTGCAGCTTTTTCATCACTAGATGTGATTAAAGTTTTCTTAGTGTCATTTGTCCTGGACACTCCTGTCATTTATGGTTCAGATTTCACATGGGATGGTGGCATAGATCTATGAAATCTTTTATCAGTTATAATTTTTCTAGCTTGAGTAGCTTTGAGTTTAGTGTAATAAGAAATGTCAAAAATTTAGAGTTAAAAAATATTTTCAATTACTGTTCTACCAACCGTAGCAGTGTGATTCTAGTAATTCACTTAACTTCCAGGAGTCTTGGTTTCCTCATCTTTGTCATGAGGATAATGACATCTATCTTCCAGGGTTGTTATGAAAATTAAATAAGATAATATGTGTTGATTTTATAAATTACAATCACTATAGAAATGCCTGTTGATTTCATCAGTGTTGGTTCTAGACTAGAGTATTACCACTGACTGTTTTCTGAAGGGTAGTGTGGTTGAAACAAAGCTGGGTTGCAGAGACTGGTTTCATCCAGTGAATTGTGCTTAGCCTCACCTCAGGATTTTTGTGCATGAGCCCCGTGAATGGATGGTTTTAGGACAGATGAGCAAAGGGACACCAAAGAGACCAGCATGACATCCATTCCCCTAAGCCTGGCATGACGGCCATGCGTGGTCCCTATGTGGAGAGCAGACAGTGTGTCACACAGGAAGAGAATGCCCAATTCAGAGTTTCAGAGAGGGCTATTCCTGTTTGTGCATTGAGGTTAGTGTGCATGTGTTAACATGGTGAAGGCTGAGGAGAGCACAGCGCTGTTGTTTACCTTAAGGGTCCAGCCTTGGGAACAACAGAAGTCCCAGGAAGAAGAGCAGCACTTGGTTTTTATTAGGTGAAGTCAGCCGCAGTAGCAGCAGAGAATGTCTTTGAGGGACCTGAAGGGGAAGAATGGTTAAGTGTACGTGGGAACCCAGAGAAATAACTGGGGTGCCTTGGGGAGGGATGCAGAGTGCTTAGCTATGGGGCTTGTGCAGATGGAGGTTCTCCAGGCTCAGTCTGGCTTGAATTTTCCTTACTGTCAATTCTCTGTCAGGTACATGACCCTCCTATATGCTGTTGAGACTCCAAAATCTATACCTCTGGCTGAGGCTTGCCATCTAAGCTCCAAACCCACTTATATTCTGTCTTCTAACAGAATATCTGATGCATTTGGGCACTTCAAGCTCAACAGATCCCCCAAAGCATCGTCAGTCAACAATGCAACCCGAAGCTGCTCTTGTAGTCCTTAGGTCAGTGTATGGTCCCATTCAGCGAAACCAAGCAGCTCCCTTTTCCTTCTGTCACCATTCTCATTCAGTCTATCATCAAGCCCTGCCGATTATACTCCTAAATATTCATGGTTCAGGCTACACTTCTCCATCCCACAGCCATCATTGTGGTTCAAGATATCATAACTTTCCACTGCACTTCTCCCGAGCAAGCTCTCTGGTTTCCCCGCATCCATTCTTGCCTTCCCTCATTCTACCTTGAATAGCTGCCAGAAGGATCTTTTAAACAGACAAATCTTATTGTGTCATTCCCCAGCTTAGAATCCTCATTCCTAAGGTGAAGACTACACACCTTAACGTGGCTGGTGTAGCCATGCATGCGGGGACCAGGCCGACTCTTACTCTTTCCCCTGCTCTGTCTGTTCCAGTCTGAGGGGTCTTCCCTGCACTGTGGAGATGCCTGACTCATTCCCACCTCTGGGGCTTCTCACTTGTGTTTTTGCTGGAGCCAGAGACTTCTCCCTCTTCTTTCTCTAGTTAATACCTTGCTTTACACACCAGTCAGAGAACGCTGATGAAGTATTTTTTTTTTTTTTAAGATTTTATTTATTTTTTAGAGAGCGAGCGAGAGAGAAACAGCATGAGAGGGGAGAGGGTCAGAGGGAGAAGCAGGCTCCCCGCTGAGCCGGGAGCCCGATGTGGGACTCGATCCCAGGACCCTGGGATCATGACCTGAGCCAAAGGCAGACGCTTAACCATCTGAGCCACCCAGGCGCCCCCTGATGAAGTATTTTTAAAATTTTTTAAATTTGAATATAGTTGGCATGCAATGTTATGTTATTTTCAGGTGTATGACAGAGTGACTCACCATCTCCATACATATGCTGCTGCCATCTTTCACCACCCATTGCTATGACACTACATTGACGATATTCCCTATGCTGATGAGGTACTAAAAACAAAACAAAAAGCTCTTCTCTATGCTATAGTCCCTCAGCACCTTGTACCTACTTTCCCCTCGAGCTGCGTACCACATGGTCTATTCTTTTCTCTAAAGTGTGACCTCTCTGGGGAGGAAGTGTGTCTATTGCCTTTACTTTCCTGTCCCGAGTTCCTAGTGCAGATGACACAGTACTCAGCAGACATTCAGTGAACACTCACCCAGCGATTGTGTAGATACGAAATCCTGAGACCATTTCTTTCCAAGTGTGTCACAGAAATCTCATGTTCAGCAGGACTCTACTCAGTGGCTTGTCAAACCTCCGTGGTAATGGAGCCAGATTGACACATGAGGCAGGCATCTAGGATTGTTAACTAAACAGCCACAATTCTTTCTTTTCTCTGAAAGTAATTGCTGGTTGCTAAATACTCAAACGTGCATTGAAAAAGCAGCTCATTACATTATGTTAAGAAATAAATTACCATTTCTCATTGCTTCTAGTAGTTAATTACTTCTAATTATTAGTCTGAATAATAAATTACTGCTTCTGATTATGTTGTGGGCACAGTTGGAGCATTCAAAAATGCAATTTTCATGGTTGTTTACATCAGAACATGTTTACTGAATTATAGAGCCATAATTACCCTGAACAACTGGTAGCAAAAAATAATAAACATTTGATAAATTCAATCGAAATATGTCATTTCTTTGTCAGCTTATTTAAGAGATCAAGCATTAAAATGAAACAACCATGCTTGACTTTTCCAGTCTCTTCAGGGGGTAACAATATGTCAAAATTGGGATTTTTGTTTTGTTTTGGTTGAATAAGAACTAAATTAGAATTACTTTTGTTATTTAAAATAATAAAGAAAATAATCAGAACTCTAATACTGTTAAAAATCAGGTTACACAACCAGCATACAACTCATAGGAAGAAATAAATTATGCCTAGTTAAAGGGAAATTGTAAGAAATACTAAAACCTCCAGAATTATTCTATTGAGTTATGACATATCTAACATGCATTAATCTTAAGTGTAGAACTTTAAGATTTCCAAACCCATGGTTTGAATCTGTCACTTTGCTTGCCAGTTTGTAGGATCAATGATAGGAGTAGGTAACCTATAACAAGCTGTGGGCTGACTTTTTTTTTTTTTTTTTTTATCCCTCCTACTATTTGCTACAATCACATTTCATCGGTATGTTCACCCATGTGGTTCTGTTGCCATCCCCTTTATGTCAGACAGACTCTTAAGATGTCTTCAAGATCTTTATTTCCTGGGGCTGCCTGTAGGTGCTTCCTTCCCCTTGAGTGTGGGTGGGACTGTGACTTGCTTCTACCCAACAATGTATGGCTGTGATGACTAGCTACACATGACTACCTGGATGTGACAATGTGATTAATTACATTGGATTGTAGGGTCTGTCTGGCTGGAGTCTCTTTGTCTCCCTTCGTGACTTGGAAGAAGCAAGCTTCCAAGCAGGGAAACCCCATGAGGCAAGAGGCTCTGAGAAGCCTCCAGGAGCTGAGGGTGGTCCCCAGCCAACACTCAGCAAGAAACTCCAATTCCCAGTCCTACGACTCCAAGGAACGGAGTTGTGCCAAGAGCCTACATGAGCTGGAAACAGATCCTTCCCAGTCAGGCCTCTGGTGAGATTGTAGCCCTGGCTGATACTTGCATCCTTGACAGACCCTAAACCGATCTCCCAGCTGAGCTGTGCCGGGACTTCTGGCTCGCGGACATCGGGACATAATGAATGTGTGTTGTTGTAGCTGCTAAAAATGTGATGATGCTGAGATTCAGAGGAAGTGCCCACATTTTCTCTTCCTGCAGACACTGATCACTAGAGAATCCTTCATACCAAGGTTATTAAAAGCTGCTGACATCACAGATCTCAAATATTCATCTATCGTCCAGAAAATAGAGCATAGAACCAGGGACAGAAGACCTCTTAGGTTGAATCTTGCAAAATTGCCTGAATGGCATGTGGAATGTCAGAAATTTCATAGATTTAATCTCTTCTTGATTCTTCCTCTGATAGCAGTTAAGCTTTGAGTGACTCACTTTATTTCAGGGTTCCCTTTTTCTTCACCTATCAGATCAGAAATAATAACAAAAATGTGTTCACATTTTACCTACTTTGTCTCACTCTGTCCTCACAATCACCAAGAGAGGTATTAATTGCCCCACTTTTCAGATGAAGAAATTGAGGCTTGCAGAGGCTATACAAACCGGATAAAGTCACACGGTAGAACAGCTAGGATTCAGTGCTGGCTAAGGCAAGTCTAGGGCTTATTCTTTTGACTTCATTTTGCCACAGTTCTTCCCTTACAGCAACACTATAACGAGGCCAAGCAGAGTAAGGCTTTATAGCCAGACAGATCTGGGTTTGAATTACAGTTTCAGTCCTGTGTGTCTTTGAGAAAATTACTTTACTTCTCTGGGCCTCAATTCACTTGTCTAAAATATGTGGATAGTAGCTACTTCACAAGTTTCTTTTGATAATCAATTAAGATTACACTGTAAGCAAAGACTACAGTAAACATTCAAAAAATGCTAGCTATTTTTTTTTTACAGATATGAGGTAAAAAATGAGTTTAAATAAGTGAAAGCATTTTTGAACTAGAATGTTTGTTATATTTGTTAACATTGATTGCAAGCACTTCTTTTTTTTAAAGATTTTATTTATTTGAGAAAAAGAGAGCATACACAAGTAGGGAGAGAGGGGCAAAGGGAGAAGGGAAGGGAGAAACAGACTCCCTGCTGAGCAGGGTCTCTATCCCAGGACCCGGGGGGATCACAACCTGAGCTGAAAGGCAGCCACTTAACCGACTGAGCCACCCAGGCGCCCCTATTGCAAGCAGTTCTAATAAAATTAGTTTGAATTATCATAATGAACAACTGGTTACAACAGTCTGCTTTTTGGGTTGAGAGTAGACTGCAGGGAGACAAAGTTGGAGGCAGGGAGGCAGAAGGTTATTATATCATCTGAGAAAGTGATGAGTGAGTGTGATGTAGTGTAGGGGGTGGGAGTTGTTGGAGTTTGAATTCGCTTTAAAGGTACAGCCAGCAGGATTTGTGTGGGTTAGATGGGCGAAGGAAGGAAGGGAAAGAGAAAGAAGAGGGGGAGAGAAAGAGACAGACACACACACAGTGAGAGAGAGAGAAAGAGAGAGAGGAGGGGATGGAGAAGGAGAAAGAGAAAGAGAGAGAAAGGGAGGGAGGGAGGTATTTTGGATTTTGGTTGAGCCACTGGAAAGATGGCATTCCAATGTACTGAAATGGGGAAAACCACTGGAAGGCTGAGTCAAAGAGGAGGCAAGAAGTGCACATTTGTGCCTGTTAAGTTTTAGATGTCTATTAATAATGCTCATGTAGAGATGAACAGGCTGCAGAAAGAACACACATGAATCTCAGGGGAGGGTCTGGGTTGGAAGTGTTCATTTGGAAGCTGCCATGTATAGACAGATGGTATTTAAAGTCAGGAGACTTGCCAAGATCTCTGAGGGACTGGAGAGGCAGACAGAGGTGGTGATGACTCGGAACAGGGTAGCCGAGGTGGAAATGGTGAGAAGGTTGAGTTGAAACCAGAAGTGATGGGGGTGAGGGGATGACTCCAAGGTTGTTTGGCTTGAGGAGTGGAGGAATAAAGGTGGCAGTTTGAGAAGGGGATGACTGGAGGAGGAGCAGGTGTGGGAGAGTTCATCGGGAATTTGAATTTTGACCCATTAGGGCGGGGATGGCAGCTGCAGTGGGAGATGGGAGCAGGGCACTTGTGAGGGCACGGCTGAATGGTGGGTGCTAGAGAAGGTGGTGCATAAAAGGGGTTCGCTCTCCTTTTAGTTGAAAGGGAAGTTCAAGGCTTCCTCTTTGTTAAAGTCTGCAAGTGCCTCCATGTGGCAAATGGCGGAGGACATCATTTTCCTCTTACCCACCAGCAAGTTCACAATCTTCCAAGTTGAGATTCAGTCAAGTGAAGCTCAAAGGCAGGAGAGCCCTTTGCTGCTTGGTTTCAGACCTGCCTTCTAGTGTCACTTTCTTTTCCTCAGGAGATGGACACTGGGAATGTCTATTTACACCTGACCCAATGCTGGGATAGCTCTGCTGCTTTCTCAAGGGCTGCAGGCTCTATGGCTGAAACCAGGGATCCTAAAACTATGGTCCTTGGGCTAAATCTGGCTCACTGCTTGCTTTATGAAGAAAGTTTTCTTGGAGCGCAGTCATTTCCATTCATTTCTGGACACTTTTGTGCTATATCAGCAGAGTTGAATATTTGCAACAGAGAACATATGGTTTGCAAAGCCTAAAATATTTACTATCTAGCCCTTTACAGAAAAAGTTTGCCAGTCTCTGACCTGAACATAACTAGTACATCTGAATTCAAGCTGTTTATCCTCAATTTTTCTGTGGGGTGTGTACATATACATACAGGAGCAAAATGGTGATTCGATTTCACAGTCAAACTCCAAACTCAAGACCAACAGAAGAGATAAGGCACGGGAGTTAGGATTCACTGAGTTCAAAGTATTTTTGAGTAGAGAAAAGTTTCAGTATTACTTTCTGGGAATGAGATTTATTTGCACTGGTGCCTCTTTTGAAAACCAGCCCCTGATGCCGAGTGATGTTGAGAACTTTTTCATACCCCTGGGAAATATCTGTGTTAGAGATGCAGTGTGCTTGTGCTAGGTTGCTAGGTACTGGGAGTATTACGAAATTTTAAAAGTTAAACAGTTTTAAAATAATAAATTGGTCTCAGTATGCATGTGTGTGTATGTGTATCTATGTGTCTGTGTGTGTCTATGTGTGTGTGTATCTGTGTGTGTATATCTGTGTGTGTGTGTGTGTGTGTATGGAGAAAAGCTGGGGAACAGTTGGGTAAAGGCAAAACCCAGCTGGCTCAACTATTTTGGGATTTGGAGACATCTAATACATCCAAACTTTGGAAAACACTATATGACAATTTGTTGGAACAGTATAAAAAGAGAAAAGTCAGTGAGGTATTATGTTCAGAATGCAGAATTACTGTCATCCTCATAGACGACTTCAGCATCAGTGACCCTTTCAACACATCTGACCTGAGGGTCATCTTGAGTCCTCTTCAGCCATGCATAGGCACAGACACACCGTGGTCCTTGTCGTCACTGGGAACTGCTTGCCTGTGCATTATGAATAGTGGGCAGCCTAGGCTGTGTGAATATAGCAGTTGCTTCGTTGGGACTACTGGGCTCCCTGGCCTGGGGGTTGTTCAAGCTGGGGTTGGACAGTTCCCCATCAAAGATGCTGTAGATGTCATTCAGTCATTGCCTGGCATGTAGTTGGTGCTAAAAAAACATTCAGTGAATGATAAAATGAAGAGAGTTAGGTAATTTTTAAAGTCTGTTCCAGCCTATCTTCCAGTCCTAAACCCAGTGAACTCTTCTATAGCATTTTAAATGTGACAGAGACCATGAGATGTTCACCAACTCCATTTCCTTTTCCTGAGCACACAGGAGGTATTTCTCAGCCTCCCCTGTACCCTGAGAGGGCTTTCTTGTTTTCTGTTCTTCCAAGGCTACCAGAGACCAAATGTTGATGATCTCAGTGTCACAAGATGGAAGGAGCCTGGATCCCTGAGTTACTTCTTGGAGGAGAGCAGCTCAGGGGAGCTACCCACTTGCTTTGGGCTGTGATGAGAGCAGAAAACGAAACTCTTGTTTTGTTAATGCCCCTCAGTTTGGGGGTTGTTTGTTGCAGCAATTACATGTTAGAGTTCTGTGTGAATGCATTCGTATTACATGGCTAAATTAGATAAAAATAACTAAATTCAGGAAAGGAACACTTCAAGTTGAAAAATTACTTTCTCTAGAGCAGTGAAAATGAACTATAGCCACATGCATACAGACAGAAGCATAATGTTGGCAAAAACATATTTACATAATGCAAATCACTCAAGAATACATACCATATGATACCATTTATATAAAGTTCAAATTCAAATAAAACCAAACAATGTATTCCTTAGTGATACAAACACCTGGTAAAGTTGAAAAACAAAGCAAAATGCAAGACAGTGTGAAGCTAGGGGAGGATAATAGACAGAGGAATGTTGGTATGGGTGACAACATAGGAATTAGAAACTCTTGGAAAGGTTTTATTTCTTAAACTGGGTGGTAAATCCACTGATGTTTAATCATTCTTTATAATCTAAATATTTAGTATGTATGTTATTTTGTATAGATGAAAATATTATGGTGAGTCATGCCATATGCACACTTAGCTTTTCAATTCAGTCATATATGTACACTGGATATTCAATTACATATAATTATATATCATAATATATTGCCATATATATGTGATTGGCCCAAATATACTTGATTATGTGCTGTATGTTTTCATATACATGGCAGATTTATAGACATTTATTATTGCAGAAGACTGCATATACAAAATCCTCAAATCTGGGTGATTTAATGGATTTTCAAAGATAATTTTGACCAAATGTACATGTTTCTTAATTTCTTGCATTGGAACCCAAGCCTTCTGTAAGATTTGTTTTATGACACAGATTGCACTAGGGAAGTGTTTCCCAAACTGGGGTCCTTGGATCCTTATCAGTTCATAAGCTAGTTTTGGAATTTTAAAGTCTTGGGAAATAATCGCTCATTTGCTTTTAATAAAGACACCTAAGCCAACAGGTCATTTGATCTATTTCAGCCCAGGATTAAACAACTTAGCCTGTTTACAGTGCTTATGTATTTCATGTTGACTAGAAGTACTGGTTAGCAATTTATCTGTCTTTGATTAATTAAACATGGGAAAAACCAATTTGTTACTAGTCTCAGCTAGGAAGATGAAATTTATCAAAGCATGAGGCCCATGGGAAGAAATTAATAAAATGAATCCCTGCCGGTAAAAAGGTTTAGATCAGTGTCCTATATTAATTCAAGTTCATTTTGTGTTCATTCATTTACTAACTCATTCATTTATTCAACCAATATTTGCTACGTGCCAACTCTGTACCAGACAGTTCTAAGTGCCGGGGGTAGAATGGTGAATATAGTCAAAACCTTTACTCTTATGGACAGAATGTTTATGCCCCCTGCCCCCCATTCATATGTTGAGTCTCTAACCCCTAGTGTGGCTGTCTTCAGAGGTGGGGCTTCTAAGGAAGTAATTAGGGTTATATGAGGTCATAATGGTGGGGCCCTGATCTGATAGGATTCAGTGTCCTTTTAGGGAAATACATCAGAGTGCTCACTCTCTCTCAGTCTTGATCTCTCACCCCATGCACACTGCAAGGAAGGGCCATTGAGGACAGAGCAAGAGAGCAGCTGTCTGCAAACCAGGAGGAGAGCTCTCACCAGAAACCAAATTGGCTAGAACCTTGATCTTAGACTTCTCGCCTCCAGAACTTGAGAAAATACATTTCTGTTGTTTAGGTCACCCAGTCTGTGGTACTTTGTTATGGCAACCCTAGCTGACTAATACACCTGTTCTTCTAGAAGTAATAGTGTTGCAATGGGTCTTAGTTTAAGTAGTTGGTGTTGCTCACAAAGGGAAGGGAGCTAATATGCATGTTGGGAGGCATATAACATCATGGTTCAAGACACTGCTCAGGGGGTCTGACAGATCTGGGACTAAGTCCCTTTTTGGTCATTTGATAATTTGAGAAGTCTGGGCAAAGGACTTAATTCCTTGAAGCCTCAGTTTTCCCTTCTCTAAAATGGGATGGCAGTTTCTACCTCAAAGGGTCATTGTGAAGGGTAGATGAGCTCATAAAGCACTTGACACACCCCCTCTGTAGAAAAGCCTCAATATACGGGCTGTTTCATATATTAGTTCACACATCTTATTCAGTCCTCACAATGAACCTGTCAGGTGGTGGTTGCTATCTTCTCCATTTAGGAAACATGGAAACTGGAGTTGGAGGGATTGGGCACCTTCCTTTAGGTGATGCAGGTCATCAAGAGTGGAGCTGCTGGGAGATGGCCCCAGGTGTGCCCACCACCAAAGCCTGGGCTGTCTTCCTTGCCTCCTGGTTCCTCTGCATCCACGTTTAAAAAGCTGAAAGTGGGGAGCACTTGTCGTTTATGCTGAAAGATCTGATATAGTCCTTTCCTTCCAGATCAATGATTCCCAACCAAGCATGAACAGGAGTGACGAATTACCCCTGGGGAGGTATATCATAGTCCCTGGGAGATGAGGATAGCTCACGTGTGAAAGAGCATATAATTTCTTTGACTTGATTTTATGAAAAAAAAAAAATAATAGTATTGGCTTGATCTTCGTGATTTAATTTAAATGTCAGATTAGGAAGGAAAGGAGAAGTTTATGTAAAAAGGGCATGGTTTAAAAATAGACTGAGACTCTGTTTTTTCTGGGGTCTTCTCAAGGACAGGTCTGTGTCTGGGGCCTTTTTGCAGATGCTGGAACCAGCCCAAGAGGGCTTATAGGAAGATTCTATGAAACCAAAGCAGGCCTTATACATGGTAGCATTAGTAGAGCTGACAGAACCCTCATGCTAATAAAGATGTTTGCTGGACTGTCATGTGTGTGGCATTGGGTAGGAATAGCTGCCTATAATATTCTAGTTAGCCTGCTCTCAAGTGAGCAACATTTCTGCTAATGATCATAACCAATTAGTTGAATTCTGAAAAAATCTTCAGGGCAAAATCACTTGTTCCCACTGTTCACAAGGATTTATGAAGTTATATGACATATGATGGCTGATCCATGCCTTACCGTGGAGAGAATGAGGAAGTCCCAGGCAACATGTCTCCTTTCAAAAAACTAGCTCCCTGAGGGAAACTGAGGATAGGCATCAGGAAGCAAGTGGGTATGCAGGGCACGATGTCTCTGCTTTGGGTGGAGAAAGACACCGGGAGGCCAGGGCACCCATGATCTGTTGCCTTGTAGGTGGGTGTAGAAGGTGCACCCCGTGTCCCAGAGGCTTAGGGGAGCAGCGCAGGGTGTAGTTCTGCCTCTGATGACGACGGACCCAGGACTAGAAATTAAACCTCACAGGACTAGAAAGTGTCAATGTGTCCATTTTCTAGACACAGAAACTTGAGACATAGAGAGAAATGGTATGTCCAAAGTCACAGCAGCTGGCTGGGCTCAGGAAGTCAAACCCAGACTCTGGATGTCCTGCCCACTGATCTTTCCTTGTCATCAATTCTTCAGTTTCAGGAAAACCTATACCATAGCCCCAGAGACCTACCTATGTCATGACTATCATTCTACCAGTCTGCCTCAGTTGGTAGCCAGGCAGGAGAACAGGACCATGCCAGGCAGTCAACTAGGACATCTGATTTCTCCCCTTTTCTCGCCTCCCGAATTCCTGTCAATATTTTCCACAGGGAAAAACTATTGAGAAGCTAGTGGACATGATGGGCAGGAAGTGTGGTCTGTAGATCAGAGCAGAGCAAGGAAAGGGGGAAGAACGGAGCTGACACATAGGCAAATGAGCTCCAGCAACCACTTGCCCTTAGCTTGGGGGTTCTTGAAAGAGTTAGTTTCCAGAGAGCTGGGTGCTGAAGACATTTGTAAAAATTAGAGCGACAGTCCTAGACTTGTTGAATCATGGAGCCATGGGCTTGGGATAATAACAGTAAATAGCAGGTGTAGGTGTGCCACAGGGCAGAATGGCACATTAGAGTATCAAATAGATCTGGATTCAAGTTTATGCTCTTTGACTTACCAGGGGTATGACTATGGCAAAGTAAAGAAACCACTGTGCTTTCTGGTTTACTTACCTTTAAAATGCAGATCATAAAATTTTCTTTGTAGAGTTTTTGCAATATGCCAATAGTAAAATGAATATAGAGCATCCTTAACCGTGTCTGGCATATGCAGGTTATCAATAAATAATAGCTCTCAGGCTTCAGCAGGACCCGTGTCCTATAACCCTTAGAGGAAGTGAATGTCCTTTGATGTAATGCCTTGTCTACATTTCTGATTATTTTATGGGATAAGTTTAGAGAAGAGCATTTCCTCATCAATTTATACTTCTGTCAGCAATTTTTGATGAGTGGCCATTTTCATACACTTAAATTTATTGTGGGTATTATCATTTTAAAATACCTTTATGTTGACTGCTTTTTGGGGGGTCATGTTCATGGCCACTGACTCGGCTGAGCTGAGATGAGTATAGACACAAAAACAGAGGGTTAGCTTGACCACTGGCAATAACTGAATAACAGGATATTGTATCTGGAGTGGAATATAGGCCACTCATGTATTCATCCATTATTCTAATATTTTGAAGTCTCTCCCATGGGTGAAGCACTTGTCTCAATATCACCTTCTCAAGGGGCTGATAATAATAATTGCTATCATTTCTCTAGTGTTTGTTATGTGCCAGGCACTATCCTAAGTGGTTTAAACTCATCAACTCTCACAATAACCCAGTGAGATCATTTCTATTATTACCCTCATTTACAATGTGACCTTGGCTGGGAAATATTTCACTGTAAAGTGAAACAACATGGCCAAGATCACACAGTTCGCAAATGGCCAAACCGGGATTCAAACTCAGGCAAGTGTAGCCCAAGTGCTCTGTCCTATATTCTTCCTCAGATACTTATGTTAGGAATATTCCATATCCTCTTTTTCCACTCACTCTATACCTCCTATCCCCTCGTGCCATTTTGCAGGTGCTTCTTGTAAAGTTGTAGAAATAAGTTGAGTCAATAGAGATAATTCACGACTTAAATGAACTCTGCAAATTACCCGCAAGATAAAAGTCTCACCTCATCAGGTATGTGCATATCTTCACAAAATCTAGGTTCAGTGGGGAGGAATAGGAAGGGCAAAAGGGGATTCTCCATTTCCCGTGGAGGTACAGCCTTGTTCCTGGGATCCTCTTAAACCTGTCACACATGGAAACGTTTAATTGGGGTTTACAATGTCATCATCATTGCTGTCACTACTGAGCTCATGCTTTCGATAATTTCTCATCATTCCGGGAGAGCACAATAGTGCCCGTGTTCAGCACTTCTATGCTAACTTCTAGCTTATTTACGTGCTCATCTGATGCAGTTTCAGTGTCATCCATGATGTTTGGCATGATCCTATTCTCCGTATCGATAAAATCTTCAAAGTCTTCATCAGCAGGTTCATTTTCAAACATCTCTATAGTCCAAAACCTGTGCCAAGCATTTGTCAATATTGATGTATTAATACTGTTCCAGGCATTAGCTACTGCAGAAATGACAATCTCAACTCTTTTAGTATGTCTTGGATTCCTAGACTTTTGTTCACTGCAACAGGCATTCAGCTAAAGGAAAACAAAAGGTGGAGGGGAATTTATGCTTGCCCTCCATGGAGTATAAAATTCCTTGACCAATAAGATTGTATCACAGATATAACATTGAGGGAGGAATAAATGCTGGAAACATTTTTTCCCCAAGAAGTTTAGGAGAGGGATGTTGGGGTAGTGTCCATGAACAATAAAAACTTTTCTAGTCCGGGCTGCCTGCAATGAACTCAAGCATAGGTGTGGAGGTGTATTGAATCAGTCAGAAGGTATTTATGTGCTCACCCACACATTCTTGTTTGCACAGTAATGACAGATAAGTTGTATACATCAGTTAAACATCATGGAGGTTGGTTCTTTCCAATCACCACCCACTTAATCTTTTTGTAGAATTGGCACATCTGAAAACAGTCTCCCTGGACCCAGTGTCAAAACCAGCCGGGGTTCACTCATCAGCCATTGCTCAGGTTTTTCTAGAAACAGTACCAGTAAAGAGCCGTTTCATCAGCATTTGCAAATTTGTGAAGGATTAAGGTGTTCATCAGATATGATCTTAGCAAATTTACACATGTAATTCTCACTGCTTCATGATCAACAGAAGCTTTGTCATCACAGATTTTCAAATATTTTACACCCTGACACTTTTTAAGTTTCTGCAGCCAACTTCCTGAATATTCACACTTACCTTCAGTGTTTACTTCTTCATGGGCTAGCCTGGCTGGTTTTGTGATCAGCAAGCAAGTCAGTGGCATGCATTCACTTTACTGTTTTCAAATCTGATAAATCCGAAATCAGAATATTTGTATATTCCTCAAGGTAATGCTTCACTCATTTTTCTTTAGTTCTTGGTTGTCATAATCACTGTAAAACATCAACAAATTGTCTTTCAGTTTCACTAAGTTGTCTATAGTGTTGGTTCCCACTTTATATTCAATAAGTGACCTCACAGACACACCACAATCTCTGCAACAACTCCTTTTTCTTGGCTATTGATAAAAATAATACTTCTTTCTCTTCTATTATTCGTTGGGCTATTTTTACCTTTATTTTTTTTTTAACATTTTCAGAGTAATTAAAAGCCACACTCACTCCCCCCCCAACAATTTAACAAAAAAATATCAATTAGCAGCAGAGGCACATGTGATTGGTAGAAACAGACAAAACTGGCATCAAATATCAATTCAGGTCTTATTTTGCACAAAACTTGCAAACAACAATACCAACAACACTTCTGGAATTGTGCATGAGGGATTATGAACGATATTATCATTTGACAACTGTGGAAATTGAGGGTTGGCAGGATTCTCTGGCTTGAAGATTTGTAAGAATTGCTTGCCTCAGTTCCATTTTGAAGTCAGACTGAGTTTTGAATATACAGTTCGACCCTTCATTAAGTGGTGTGATTAAGCAAGTTGTTCATGCTTTGTGTATCTCTTCAATGGTAAATGGGGATACTAATCTCCACCTTGAGAATTACCAAGAGAATTGGTATAGCATATTTCAGTGTATAATCTGATTATTAGCAGATGTAAGATCCTCTTTGCCCAGCATAATTCTTCCATCTGTGGGAGTCTGTAGAACCCTCTACATACACTGACTAGAATGATGAAGTCAGATGAACAGCTGAATGGCCTTTTAAACACTCAAAGCTCAGGCTTTTAGTTGCAGGAGCCATGCTTTTGGAGAGAGAAGCAGTTTTCTTCTTGGCTGAACCCCTGGCTTTGAGCATCAAAAGTCAGAGTCCCAAGGACTCATGGAGCACATATTTTTATGCCATAAATAACAGCATGTTATGAATGGAGGATGGTTTAATAATATTTTTTCTCCCCTGCCATTATCCAAAGGAATATCCCAAAGGAAGGCAAGAGTGTTGGACAATGGTAGAGATTTCTGAGGGCACTGTGAGCCCCATCTCCAGGTTCACTCTGTGTCTATTGAGATAGAAGGAGGAAATTGAAACTTGAGTAGGTTTCAGAGGACCTGAGAACAGATAAGACTTGCATGTGAATTCCCATGATATACACAGGAGACCTACAAAGTTCTTGAGAATTCTGTAGTGTCAGCTTGGACTGAAAGAGATTACTATATGAAAGAAGGCTGTTTGCTTTCAACATTGTACTGGTAAGAAACAAGCTGATAAAACTATTCAGTTGCAAGCAAGTGCCACCTTTTATGAAAAAGTAAGACGACTCAGGTGACAGAGGCTCAAGGCCAGAGAGGGAGAGCCATGAGCCCAGAGGGAGGAGCCACAAACCTCAGAGGATCATTCACAGGCCTTGAAACCTAATGAAATTTTCCTGGCTGGATTTCAAAATTGCTTGACTCTTTTTTTTTTTTCCCTTTCACTTTCTTACCTTTTGGAGCAGGAATATCTGTAACTGTCACTTTATGTCGTTCCTGACATTGCCTGTGGGGGCAGATAACTTATCTCTTGAGTTTCACAGGCCCACCGATAGAGATGAATTGTACCCGAGGATGGATTAGACCCAGAGCCTCCCCCTTGCCTAATTTAGATGACTTAGATCCTGAGATTTGGGTTCTTTGAACTGATTTGATTGATATGAGGTTTTGAACTTTGAGTGATCCTGTAGTCGGATGAGGTTTGCGGGGGACTTGGGATGGAGAAAATGTGTTTTGTGTGTGAGACAAACATGAATCTTCTGGGCCAAGGGTGGACTGTGGTAGATTGAATAATGGCTCCTTAACGATATTCACATCCCAATTCCCAGAACCAGTGGATACATTACCTTACATGGCAGAGGGATGCGGCACGTGTGATTAAATCAAGGACACCGAGATTGAGAGATTATCCTGGCTTATCCTGGTGGGCCCAGTATAATCACACGAGTCCTTAAAAGCAGGGGCCATTTTCTGGCTGTGATCAGAAGAGGAGATATAATGATGGAAGCAGGGTCAGAGAGATGCTATGTGACTGGCTTTGAAGATGGAGGAAGGGATCCACACACGAGGAATGCCTGTGGCCTCTGGAAGATAGAAAAGCCAAGGGAATGGAATCTTCCCGGCCACCTCTAGAAAGAAACGTAGTCTTGCCAACACCTTGATTTTAACCCAATTAAAACCATGTCTGACCTCCAGAACTGTAAGATAATCAATTTGTGCTGTTTTAAGCCACTACATTTGTGGTAATTTGTTATGGCATCAATAAAAAAAAAAAATGAATGCAAGCGTATCAAGGTATTTCTCATGTGCATCTTACTGGAGAACAGCTGAAAGCCATGACTAAAGAAAGATATTTGGGGTAGGGAGAGATTCCAACCAGACTTCATGGGATGAGTAGCATTTAAACTGGGCACTGGGCGTAACTGATGGAGAGGATTCTCCACTGTAATCAAAGACAGAGTGGCCTGGATGGATATGCAGAGTGCAAAGGGGAACTCCATGCCATCTGGGGCATCATCCATTAAAAGGACCAGACACTTTCTGCCTGCTGCTTTGAGATCCTTTTAGTTATTTTGCCTCTGGGACTAGAAACCTCAAAATATGTTGCAGTTAGAGTTCTTAAATCTCACTGTTCATTATCATTGCCCTTGGGAAGCTCAGTGATTTTTATGCACACAGCAGAGACCTGTATGAACTATTACTCCCCGAGATGTCATTCTTACTTCTAGTTCCTTTGTCAGCTTCCTGAGTGACCTTGGGAAAATCATCATCTCCTGGGTTTCATTTTCTTCTTCAAGGAGATAACAGTATCCTCGTCCCCTTCTCTTAATTTCTGTGTGTGTGTGTGTGTGTGTGTGTGTGAGCATGCCACTCTTATACCTCCAGCAAATTCCACTTTTCAGCTCCTAGGAGAGTGGGAGGATGAATTAGAAACTCTGTCAGGGGCTTTGAACTTTTCTAGAGTGATTCTTGAATTTATTTAGGAGATAGAGCACCTGGAAAGCATGGCTCTTGAAAGAACACCATGAAATACTGGTATATTTAATTCTGGGATATGCAATAGGAACAGCTTTACTTCCAGACAATCTGACAGTCTGCATCTGATTTAAAAACCACAACCTGAGTACACATATCCACTAAAAGAACAAGATGTTGGTCTAAACATGCTCGGCTGTTCCTGAGTTTTTCTGGTAATATTTCTCTGCTGCTTGTTCACTCATTCTCATCTGCCAGTACTTTAGATAGCAGATGTCTAAAGCTTAAGAAAAATGTGTCTGGGAAGAAAACTGGAAATTGGAAAAAAATGTGATCTCAAACTTATTTTTCCCTTGATAATTGAAAAAAAAAAATGTCCTTATTTGGTTTCATGGCAGAACACTTCCTTCAGAGACCTAGTGTTCAGTCCGAGTATGTTTGAGAACTCCCATTACTGTGAGCACACTGTGAGATTCCTGAGCGGAAAGGCCAGCAGAAAGGCCATTTCTTTCTGTATTCTGGAACATATTTAAATAGTTACTGTCTCTCCACACTATTTAACAATAATAGCTAATATTTACTGAACACTTATGGCTTCTCAGATGCTGTGCTAAGCCCTAAGTACATATTAGGACACTATTATTATTATCCTAGTCTTACAGATGAGATAGTGAATCTCACAAAGATTATCTGCTCAAGGTCACAAAACTGATACACAGAGAGACAGAATTCAAACCCATAGCCTGATCCCAGAGCCTGGAATCACTGCTCTACTCCCTAATTCCAAATCTCGCTTCGTCCTCCAGTGCCCACCCTTGATCCCAGGATGCTGTCACTTCTGGGGTGCTTATAACATCCACTCCTGTGCCTTTTTCTGTGGTTCCTCTGCTCAACCAGTTGGGCATCTCCTCAAGGTTGGTCCAGTGGCAGCTCCCAGAGTCCCAGACATGTGTGACCGTGGGGATCATGCTGTGAGCTGGAGGGCAGTGCAGAGCAGCAGGCAGAGAACCCGTCCTTGCTGTAGGAGCCCCTCTTGCTCTTGCCTGATGGCCTCACCTCCAGTTCAGAAGTCAACTTTTTGGAGAGCTATTTCCTGATCCCACTACTTGAAAATGTCTCTTTCCCCAGATGCCACCCTGTTTCGTTTCTTCCACAGCATGTGCCCCAACCAGATAGCACTTGTTTGCTCCCTCATGTATTGTCTTGTCCCTCTCCCCAAGAATGGAAACTCCAGGAGGGCAGGGACCCTATCTATCTTGCCCACATTTGTACCTTCAGTGCCTGGAACAATGATTGGCATATAATAAAACGTACTCAAGTATTTGTTGAAGAAATACATGAATGAACACATTGAAATGTTTTTGAGATGCTTTATTCATTAGATAAATATTGAATATCAGTGTTGCACTAGACATTGTTCTAAATGTCAGGAATACAGTGGTGAGTACTATGAAGCAAACCACTTAAAAAAAATATGGACTCTGGTTGTGTCTTCAAATTATCAACAGCCAGGCCATTTGGTTAAAATTATGGTGATCATAGAGCATGATTTACTTTGGTTTATACTTTTGTCCTGACCTAAGTCATAATAATAATAATGCCCCATCCAGGGCGCCTGGGTGGCTCAGTCGACTGTTAAGCGTCTGCCTTCGGCTCAGGTCGTGATCCCAGGACCCTGGGATCGAGCCCCACATCAGGCTCCCTGCTCCGCGGGGAAGCCTGCTTCTCCCTCTCCTACTCCCCCTGCTTGTGTTCCCTCTCTCGCTATGTCTCTCTCTGTCAAATAAATAAATAAAATCTTAAAAAAAAAAAATAATAATGCCCCTCCCACTCTCAAAAGTGTCCTGGTTTGGATGATAAATTATGTATTCAGCATAGCTAAACTTTAAGTATCAATGCAATAACTACCAGCAGGCAGGCAAACAGCAGATAAAATAACCCTGTTATGAATTAGTCAAAGAGTGGGTCTAGTTGCTGTGTATGGTGTTCGTTTTGGGATGTTGCAAGTGATGGGGAAACGGTGCAGACCGACCTAAGCAGAAACATCAAGGGGAATAGGCAGACTTACAAAGGTAGTCTGGCAAGGTAGGATCCAGAACTCAAACTCCAAGTTGTTCCCCTCATCCTGGAGCAGCCCTAGCCTCACCCTTCCTAGTATCAAATGGCAGCAGCAGACCTGGCCTCATCCGGTCTCAGTTCAAGTACAGCAGAGAAAGTGAGAGCCTTTCCCGGGAGCACTTGTGCAAGTTCTGAGACTGACTCAGACCGGTCCAGCTTGGGTCATGTACACCTGCCCTTCTTCCTAGCTGGAGTGCTGATTGGTGGAGGCATAAGTTATGCTTCCCATCCTTGTATTTGAATATGGAGTCCTACCCAGATCACATATCTAGAGATTGAAAGAGTAGCAGAGCTGTCCAAAAATGGAAAAGGGGGATTTTTTCAGAAGAAAAGAGGAGGTATTCAAAATATGGATAGGGAACCTAAAGCATCCACAAACAGTATGTTTGCAGATGTCTGCATGTGCACGCGTGTATGTTTTTGGGCTGATCAACAGTCTTACTAAACCAGGGCAATAGCTTCAGTCAAATAATTTTATATCTATATAATCTCTTTCTCAGGTTCCTGTTTTACAGATCCAAATAAAGTTTTCTTTTTTCTTCCCATCCCTTTTTTCTTCCCACCCCGTTTAAGAATCCCTTACTTTCCCTACAGTATGTGGCAGGCCTTCACACACATTGATTTACTCACTCATAGGACTTCCGTGTACAGATGTTCAAGTTGTGCACGGCACATAGACCATAATGTGAGTTGTGCAATATGGTGACCCTATATAATCCTCATAGAAATTCTCCTAGCAGGTGAGGAAAATGGGGCACAGGAAAGTTAATTGATTTGTTTTAGGTTGTCCTCTAAATCCTTTGTTCTTTCACTTAGAGAATCTGGTCAGGGCAAAAAAGTTCTCATGATGATTTACCTGGGAAAGAAGTAATTGCTTGTTGCCATTAAATCCTCCTCATGCCTTTAAATAAACACTTTCCCTGAAGCCTTGGAAATTATAATAAGGTATTCTCATTTTTGTTTTACATTTAGACAGATTAAGCAAAAACAGATTTAAAAAATCAGTGAACCATCTGTACTGTTTATACCCTTAAGTGTAGAAGAAGCCCATAGACATGATTAATTCTGTGAAAGGTATACAAAGCACCAGAATTTCTAAATCCTGCTTGGGTCTCTTTGTTCCCAGTCTTAGCCAGTCGATAGCTCCCA
Organism: Mirounga angustirostris; assembly: GCF_029215605.1. NCBI lineage: Eukaryota > Metazoa > Chordata > Mammalia > Carnivora > Phocidae > Mirounga > Mirounga angustirostris. The sequence continues at coordinate 15,089,663 of NW_026991712.1, read as the reverse complement.
AATCAAACTTGGAAAGAAACATGGGAATTTAGAGTTGGTTCTTGAATTTTAGTGCTCTTAGTAATCACTGTGGGTGTTTCTGAAAAATACAAATTCCTGGCCTCCACTTCAAGACATTCTAACTCAATGTTTCTGGAATCTGCATTTTTAACAAGCACCCTGGTAACTGTGATGTGATGTATCCGTGAAGATTCTTTGAGAAATAGAGGTTTTGAAATGCAGTTTTCAATAAAAATGAGACGAGCCATCCTTTTCTGCATTCATTCAATATTCATTGAATCCTAAGTGCCTATAATGGTCACAGTCCTAGGAATGCATAGTGTTTGGACTTCCAAAACAGTCTGTCATTTTCCTTTTGGTATTCACAGTGACAATGTTTTGGAAGAAGTTGCCCCCTTTTAAAAGCAGACAAATATGCAAAGGCTAGAGGTGTGTGCAAGGCCCTGGATCCCAGGGAAGGTTTCTGAGTGCAAGATGTCTTTCCTTCTGAGATACCCATTTAGACAGAAGAGGCAAACTGGAGGTCAGGCAGCTAGCTGGTCTCTCATCTTTATATAGAAGTGACAGTGCGAGAGGTACTCAGGCTGACGTCAGCAAAGAAGAGGTGGGAAAAGTTTTTGTGCATCAATAATGCATGCTTCTGCTTTCTTATATCCCTGTCAAATCAAGAGGAAGCACATCCTCCCTCTAAACACACTGCATGAGTATGGAAAACAAATACAAGATCTCTGTCTCAGCTGTGATTAAAGATAGGAAAGGAATGAATATTCTTCTTCTGTCCCCACTCTGACACCTGGGGAAATTGAGGCTCAGATAGATCGAGTGGTTTGCCCACTATCACCTAGCTGGCATTCTCAGCTATCTCTTACTGCTAACAAACCACCCTGGAACACAGGCGCTTAAAGCAGCCATTTATTACTATGTCAGGGTTCTGGGAGGTTCTTACTTGGGGTCTCCAAATGGCTGCAGTCAGATGGCAGCCATCAGAAGGATCAACTGGGCTCAGTGTCTAAGATGGCTCTTTTCTCACAGGCCTGGTGCCTTGGTGTTCTTTGGCCATTTTTCTCTTCCTACATCACGTCTCATCCTCCAGGGCCTTGGCTTGTACTTTGCACAGCATAGTGGATTCAAGGTCATCACACTTCTTGTATGGGGGCTAGCTTCCAAGATGGCAAGAAGAAGCAGCTCCCAGCCAGTTAGGGCTACAGATGACATCATTTCCACCATAACCTGTTGGCCAAAGCTGTCACAGGTTCGGTCAGAACCAAAGGGGTAGAGAAATACACTCTCCCTTTTGATAGGAAAATGTCAAGATCACACTGCAGAAGATCATATGGGATGAGAGATACTGATGTGGCCATCTTCCGGTGATTTTATTTTGCACGTGGGGAGAATGTGTATCATTACAGGCCAGAGGGAAAACTCTAATATCTTATCTACGAAGATGGTACTTGAATGAGTCATGCCTTCTGGTATTCATGTTCTGTGTAATTCTTACCCCTTGAATCTTGGCTGACTCTGTGACTTGCTCTTGACCGATAGAATATGGCAGAAGGGGTACTGTTTGACATTGGAAACTAGTTCATAAGAAGCCTTGCAGTGTCTTTTGGAATGAATGTGCTCATTCTTGGGGAAGCCAGCTGTCAAGTAAGAAGTTGACTACCCCAAAACCACCATGCTTCGAGGAAGTCCAAGTTAGCAACATGGAGAGAGAAAGAGAGATGCCCTGCCAGCCACAGCTATTCCAGTCATTCCAGCACAACTGCCAGACATATGAGTAAAGAAATTATCTTGGACATTCTAGACTCAGCAGGACCATGGAGAGACTAACCAAGGAATCCAGGTGATAGTCAGAATGGAAACCCCAGACACAGAGCCTTAGTGAAGCTGCCCAGGCCATTTTTAGACATTCACGCAACCCAAGTTTAAGCACTATCCCTGCTGTGAGCTGAATAGAATAGCTATTGCTTTATGCCATTAAGATTTGGGATGGTTTGTTATATAAAATAGATAACTAGAACACCTTATAATAATAATAATAATAATAATAATAATAATAATAATAATAATAATAAAAAAAAATACTTCCAGACACTCTGCTAAGTGCATTATATATACTTAAATCATATATATATAATTTATTTCATATACTTACATACATTTTATATATAAAATAGGTATATATATATAATAGATCTATTATACATATCTATATCTAATATAATCTACACAGTAACCCTGCAAAATTAGAATTCAGAATGTTACTCTACTTTATAGAAGAAGAAAAAGTTAAGTAACTTGCTCTAGGAATCAACCATGTGGTGAAGCTAGAAGTCAAGACAGATAAGTTGAGTCTGGCAGCCACAGGAGTTCATGTCTAAGTCCAAAGCCCATGCTCTTCCTCTATTTCATACTGCTTGGTCCTTTTCTAGCCTTGGCTCAGTTGAACCAATTAACAGCTTTACAAATAGAACAGATCTTTTATGGGTGCAATATGGAGAAAGAGGAGGAATGAGCTCCATTTGTGGAAAAATACCTGGTCCTGACAGGGACATGTGATGGGGGTATGGTTGGGCTGAGGTTCTGACCACCTCTCCCTCTTCTGTTACAAATTTTCCAGAATTTTCCTGGGACTGAGTTGAGAACATATGCCATGTGAAAGTGGGAGAAGACCAGAAATAGCTCATTTGAGCTGGTGCATGAAATTTTATTGGGAACAGGTATGATTTTGGCAAGACCATGGGGCAACCAAAGAGAAGACCGTAGGTCACACAAGGTGGTTCTATGCTTTAGTGACTTGAAGACAGCCTATCCAACTCATCAGAAGTTCCAAAAGTTGCTGAAAAGTTGGAAGAACCAGGCAACTGGCTGGACTGACTTGCTCCCTGAGGCTTTTTGCAGCTGTAAGCAAGTGCCCTGAATCAATTTGATTTTCACTTTAGGAAGAGAAGAGATATGGCCATGGATTTCTACCAGTGGGAAAACGACATAGCCCTGTCTTCGCCAACTGGCTGGTCAGCTCTTCTTATTGCATTAGCAGAATGAAATTTTGCTATTGGCCCCAGTACCTCTGGAAAGCCTCCATGATTCCTGTGGCCTTTTCTCTAATTTTTTTTTTTTTTTTTGACTGAATGAACTAGTGCCTACAAGGGTACCTGAGATGCGGTATTTGTTAAATGAATGAACTTCTTCATCCTTTACTCTTCAGTATTCGGTAACATTCACAAGGTTCTTTTACCATTGAAATTAAAAATCTTAAGACCTTGGAAGCCAAGGTTTTAGAGCTAATAAATGAAGGATCTAAAGTTCACTGTTGTTGTCTTTTATTTTATTTTATTTTTTTTAAAGATTTTATTTATTTATTTGACAGAAAGAGAGAGAGTGAGAGAGGGAACACAAGCAGGGGGAGTAAGACAGGGAGAAGCAGGCTTCTTGCCGAGCAGGGAGCCCAATGTGGGACTCGATCCCAGAACCCTGGGATCATGACCTGAGCCGAAGGCAGACGCTTAATGACTGAGCCACCCAGGCGCCCTGTTGTTGTCTTTTATATACAAGTGATATAGTCACATATATTATATATATGTATTTGGTCGATTTCTATTATGTACACACGCATATATTTATTGTGTCAAGAACTTAAAAATTGTTAAAATTATAAAACTTCATTTGGTAAAAGTGGAATGATGGCACTGGAAGGGTTGGAGGAAGGAACACAGGAAATGAATCATTTGGATACATCAACTCTCTGGAAATGGTATGGGCATCTTGGATGTTAGCCCATTAAACTGGCTTGTAAGATCCTTTGATTTTATAAATGAATGAAGAATGTAAATGCATGCAAATAAAGTCATGAACTGAGACTAAATGGGGAAATCTAAGAGAAGAGCTTGAGATAATATTTTATTTCTTACACCCCGCCACCAAAACAACATGGCAACCAAGAGATATGTTTGAAGGGGCTCATGGGTCCCACTGCAAAGCATACCAAAATAAAAGGACACAATATAGTATATGAGAATGAAGAGAAGTAATCGAAATCAGTACATGACAGATCCTTCATTTTCGAGACCATTGTGACAGATGTCTTCTCTTGTATGGTGTTAAAGATCACAACGAGGTACTACTCCCCTGTAGATTGGGAATTTCAGCATAGATCATAATTTCAAAAAAATAAAAATCAATAGAGTTTTCTTTTCATTTACAGTGATTAATAGTGCAGCAAATGTCTGTATAGTTATTCCGTGAATTTGCACTTAATAGATCAGTTGCTCAAAAACTGTATTTTTTAGAAGGTAGAAAAACTACCCAGTTATATAGAGAATAACTGATGTTCTCACTAAAATCTTACAGAAAACAGATTAAAAAGAGCAGCTGCTTTGGTTAAATCTGGGATGGAGGCCCTAGGACCTTGTCCACTCGCCCTCTGCCTCTCACTCCAGGTTGGTTTATGCAGCAATACCTCTTAGACATATGTGAGGGCTCTATGAAACTCCATGTGAAATCCCTCATGGGAGAGCAGTAAGCCGAAGGACTCAGTCCTCAAGTACTCATTTTTTCTGGTAGCACATATCCTCTGAATAATTCTTCATCCCTCTTTATTCTCTGTAGACAGAATTGACCAGCTGATTCAGGAGACCAGTGGGGTATTTACTTCGTGGTCTGTGGGCCACCTACATTTTCCGACTCTTTAAGAGTGAACACATTATACACACACATACACGCCCATAATTCTTCCCATGGTGTCTTCTTTGCCTGGAATGTCTTTTACTGTCTGTCAATAAATGAGAAAATTCTTCAGGGCTCAACCAAATAGTTCTTTGTATGTATCTTTATCTCACCTCTATTGGAAAATAACAACTTCCCTTGTATCACTAAAGCCTGTTATTCAGGCTTCTATATTCCATGGCATGGTGATTATTTGTGTATCTATTCTACTTATTCATTCACTAAATCATTCAATGAATATTAATTAAGCACCTATTAGGTGCTAGACGCTATTCCAGGTGCTGGAGATTTAGTACAAACAAAACGAATAAAACCTATGAGGTCAAGAGAAGTCATGTTATGTTCAGCTCCATAACCCCTGTGTTTAGTAGATGAGCTGTAGTACAGCTCAATAAATATGTGTCAACATGAAATGACATAAGATCTGTTATTTGAGTACCACTCATGGTTTATATGCCCAGGACAGATGATGGATTTGAATCAGGATGAGGTTTCTCTATTTGCAATATATTTTGGAAATCATCTAACTCTTGTCAAGAAAGGCATGAGGGTTCATCACCCACATGGCTCACTTTATTTTGGTTTCATTTATAACACAGATAGCTTTTGATGAAGATAAACTCCCTAGCTCCCAAGATTGTACTTTTAGCAGGTCTGAGAAAGAAAACATTGGTTTAGTTAACTTTGTTTTTTTTTATTATTATTTTTTAATTTTTAAAAATTTTTAAATATTTATTTATTTGAGAGAGAGCGAGCACGCACGAGAGTGTGGGGGAGAGGGGCAGAGGGAGAGCGAGAGAATCCTCAAGCAGACTCCCTGCTCAGCAGGGGAGCCCGACGCGGGGCTCAATCCCAGGACCCTGAGATCATGACCTGAGCCTAAACCAAGGGTCAGACACTTAACTGACTGTGCCACCCAGGTGCCCCTAGCCTTGTTTGTTTTTATGGAGAGCCTTTTATATTGCATCAAGAAAAAGGGTGATTATTGTAAAAATACATATAGATGGGATCAGGAATAGGAAAATCGTCAGAATTAGAGGGAGTGCAAACTATTGGCTGTTCTATTTGTCTCTGTTTCATGAACCCATGATTTCTCTCCCATGGCTTCTCAGCTTCTACCTGCCTATCTGTTTCATTCTATTCTCTTTACTGACTGGCTTCCTCTGTTTACTTTAGTTTTACTTCCTATAACTCTAGCTTGCATATTGCCCATCATAGTCTTACTTTACTTCAGGAAATTTTCATCTCTCTCTCTTTTTTAAAAAAAATTTTTCTTCCTACTCATAAACTTATTTATTGAAGTATAGTATACAGACAAAAAATTTGCACACATTTTTGGTGTAAGGCTCAATGATTTTTTCCAAAGTGAACATACTTGAATTACTACCACCTAGATAAACGGAACATTACCAGCTTCCTAGAAGCTCTCCACCTTTGTCTCAGTCACCAGCCCTTCTCCAAAGGTAACTGGTAGCTTGGCTTCTAACACCATAGATTAGTTTGCCTGTTTTAACATTTATAAAAATGTAATCATATACTCTTTACTCTTTGAGTCCAGTTTCTTAGTATTTAGTACTGTGTTTTTGATTTCCATCCATGTTGTTTTGTGTGGCACTGGTTCATTCATTTTAATTATGGTATAGTCATTATTGTATGAGTATACGATACCATATTATCCATTCTACTACTGATAGCCATTTGGGTTATTTCCAGTTCAGGGTTGTTATGGATAATGCTGCTATGCAAATTTTTGTTGTTTTTTGGTATTTATATTTGAGAGTTGAACTGGTTATCAGACATACAAGTTTTACTTTGGTAGATACTACCCAAGAGTTTTTCAGAGTGATTATCTCAATTTATACTCCCCCAGCAGTGCAGGAGAGTTCTACATGCTCCATATCTTTACCCTTACTGACAGTTGGTATTATCAATCTTTTTCTTTTTAGTCATTCCAATGGGTGTGTGGCAGTATCTCATTGTAGTCCTAATTTGCATTTCCTGAATGACCAATAAGGGTAAGCATCTTTGTATGTGTTTGATGTTACTTGGGTGGGGCACCTTATATATCATTTTGCCTGGGTCAGTCCTGGCTCACTCCTGTTGTCCTGGTATAATTACTGAGTGGTCCCAGTTTGGATGATGCATTATATGGCCACCCTACATGGCATATGTTCTTTTGTGAGGTACTGTTCAAATCTTTTCACCATTTTCCTATCACATTGTCTGCCTTTTTTTCACTGATCTATATGAACTATTTATGTCATACACATATAAGTCCTTTGTTGGTTGTACCTATTGTAAATGCATTCTACTCTGTGGCTTGACAGGTCATTTCTTAATTCATTGTTTTTGGTTTTGTGTCTCACTCTTTTTTTTTTTTTTTTAAAGATTTTATTTATTTGTTTGAGAGAGAGAGAATGAGAGACAGAGAGCACGAGAGGGAAGAGGGTCAGAGGGAGAAGCAGACCCCCCGCTGAGCAGGGAGCCTGATGCGGGACTCGATCCCGGGACTCCAGGATCATGACCTGAGCCAAAGGCAGTCGCTTAACCAACTGAGCCACCCAGGCGCCTTTGTGTCTCACTCTTAACTGACTCTGTCTCTCAGTTACTTTCTAGGTCAATAATAGAAATAATCTGAATGGCTTCATCTTTTCATACAGGACATGGCTATGCCTCAGATACCAAAGTCCTGTTCAGTTACTTGTGCCCAAGGGATGGGGGTGAGTCAGAGTCTGATAGTATATGACATGGCTACTCATCGCTGTCACCTGAGAAGGGGCTTTGGCAGGGCAACTTCTTTCAGAAGGAGAAGTAAACATGAAAGATGGATCTGGGTTTTCATTCTGCCTCTGCCATTCAGCTGGTTACCAATTTCATGTTTGAGTTTCCTTATTTCCAAAAAAGAAAGAAGTGCTTATTTTATAGTGTTCTTGAAAGAATTAAGTGCCATATTTTATACAAAGCACATAGCACCATGCATTGAAGATAATGGATGTCTAGTAGGTGCACGTTTCATTCTTTTTTTTCTTTCTTATTTTCTTTCCTTCCCTTCTTCTCTCCTTTATTCTCCTTGCCCTGTTTCCTTCCTTTTATATGTGACATAAGGAAATAGAAGATCTGATCTCTTTGCTGTGGACCCACAAGCTTGCTGTAGACGCATGACTTAGCACACATAAAATTTTAATGTGCCACGCGGAAGAGTATATAATCAAGTACAAAAGTGGGGGCACGTGGGCTATAAGACTTATCAAAGTTCAAAGAGAGGCATGATTGAAGATATTCTCCATGAAAAACAGGAATGAATTCTTTAAAGCACATTTGAAGAGATAATGTTAATCAAATCTCTAATATAGCTGCTTGATGGAAGACATTTAGTTATGCTTGAAGTAAGTGCTTTGAAATTTCAGTTGTTCATCCATTAGAAACAGACATCTGCAATTTAGGAAGTAAAAACAAGTAGCAGATTATTACCCTTCAAGTCTGTTCTCTTGTCTCTTTGTTATGCACTGATAAAACCAGGCCAGTCAATGACATGTCACCCTAATTGATTTTAATTAGTGTTCCACAAAAGAAAACTGATAAAAATCACTCTGAGAGCACGTACCCGGTGGAATCTTTGAACATTGTTGAATTTGGGGTTTCCAGGACATCTAGAACAAATAAAGATGGATTACAACAGCTTTGATGAAAACTAGTCATAACTTTCTCTTTATTGTATATTCATGAAGCACTCTTTTAAATCATTTGGAAAGTGGGTAATTGTTATCTACGAACAACTGGAAGACAAGTGGCTTATTTTGTTTTTATCATAATTTTGGAGAAAAGTTATAAATAGGCGTTCCTGTCTATATGCATGTCTCTTCATCTGGAAGGTTCTTACTGATTTTTTCAAGATGCAGGAAAACTTTGGCTTTTTCCTTAAGGCTTTTGCCCATTTATTCCAGAAAAAATAAGTATTGTGACCTCTGCCTCGATCATTTAACAACCATTACTATGACACGTGTGGTGGTGGGTGGTGGGTATGCAATAGTGAAAAATATAGTCATGATCCCTGCCTGAGGCATGGAGTTTACCCAGTTATAGTCATTACGATATTGTTTAAAAATTATCTGTTATAGAAAATTTCTTCCCATCTGGTGTGGAAACTTTTGAAGATGGAGTCTATGTGTATTCACGTCAGTATACCCCTCATCCTACATGGTGCTGGCACTCAGTAAATTTTTATTGAATCATTTTGAGTTGATTCTGGCCAGTCTTACAACCATTTTGTGTGTGTGTGTATGTGTGTGTGTGTGTGTGTGTGTGTGTGTTACTTATTAGAACATTCCTGAGGCTTTTCCTCTTTCACTCTATCCTTCCAGCAATTCTATTTTAGGTTTCAATTCAGGCTGGGATTATGTAGGAAGGTAAAATGAGCAAAATCCATGTACCTTAGAGTCATATGTCATCTTAGATGGATTGACAGTTGTTGCCTAGAGTTGTGTGGGGAAAGGTTCTAAGATGTCCTTGCAATACTGTTGAAAGAGTGCTGTGATCGATTAGTGATGTCTTCCAGGGATGGTGGACAGACAGAAATAGCATAGATGCTGTGTATCTGTCATCTCTGTTTTGTGCCTTGAGACACAAACTTGAGAAGGGAAAAAAGGAATATGGGCAGACTATTGGTTTGGAGCCAGCAAAGATGAAAAAAAGCACAGGTTAACCTTCTACTATTTTGTGTCTGGGGTGAGATGATTGACAATATTCAAGTCAGAAAGCTGGGACCTTATCTGTATTACTTATTATTGATCACAGACACTCAGTAACTGTTACAGAAGTTGGGCATGTGAATGAACCAAAGTCTTGTGATCTCCATCCTGTGGGTCAATAGATCCCCTGTCCCTCTAACTTAAAGTTCTCTGATTTCTTCATCTATCTTAAGAGATGAAGTGAATCTAATGCCCACAACACTCATGCCCTACTTGGGAAAGTTAGTTATGGTATTGGAACTCGAAACTATAATCACCCGACCTATGAATTTCAGAGTGGAAGTTGGTTATGTCCGATTTCAGCTTGAGTTTTGCTCCTTGTGTAATGTTAAGCAAATCAATGTATTTTTCTGTGCACTTTAGTTTTCTCATCTATGAATTGAGGTGATTGGACTAAATGATGCTGAAGATTCTTTTATCTTTTTTTAAAACTATCTATCTATCTATCTATCTATCTATCTATCTATCTATCTATCTATCTATCTATCTATTTATTTAAGAGAGAGTGTGTGTGTATGAGGGCAGAGGGAGAGGGAGAATCTTAAGTAGATTCCATGCTAAGCTTGCAGGCCTGTGCAGGACTCTATCTCATGACCCTGAGATCACAACCTGACTGGAAACCAAGAGTTGGTAGCTTAGCCAACTGTGCCACCCAGACACCCCTTGAAGGTTCTCTTTAAATTTAATATTCTGTGTTCAGCTTGAGACCAAAGTTCACCAGGATTATTCTACCAACTACCCACCCTGTCGGCTGCTACCACATCATGGTAGCTCTTCACTCCCAGGATCTGACAGGGCCCTGGCAGGATGAGGGAATTATGGCCGATCTCTTGATCACTAGGGAAGGGTTAGATCCTCGAGGGCAAGACCCATGTCTCACGCATTTTCATACTTCTGTGCTCATCACTTTTGTGTTGAATCAATGAAGCACAACTTTTACTGACAGGAGGACTCTGGAGGAATTCGTGAGCACCAGTTTCTGGGGAGCATCATCTGTGTAATTAACATCAGTCTGGAACCTGAGGGTAGCAACTGAGTCATCTTATCAAAAGGTCACACAAAATCTGCTGCCCAGGACAGGGACTGGTTATGGGTTGTGGTTATTGCTGTTTTAAGAAGAGAGGGGGAAAAGGCCTTGTTTCTAAGGAAAATCTTAGTGAATGTGCTTGATTGCTCTTGTATCTTTTATGTTCTTCCTGACTAGGTATTCACCGCAGAAACATAATGAGGCTGCTTGGAGGCAGGGGCAGGGAAAATGTAGTATATCAAACAGGAGCTATTTCTCCTTTCCACATTTTCCTCAGCTCCATTCCTATTCCATCTTCAGCATAGTCCAGGAGAGAATGAGTTTACAACTTTAAGTGCCTGGGAAGAGATCTTAATTTTTAGCCTGACAGGTATAAGAAGGGAGGCTATACATATGATTAGTTCCTAATAACCTCCTAATAGGACATTCGGTTCCCTTCCTCTCTCCTTGCACACAGAGTGGTGACCCAAACACCATAAATGGAATTCTGATGACTCTCCTTTGTCTATGGCTGAAGCAGAGGGATTTTAATACAAAATTACAGATTCCCAGGTCTTTCTATCAGAGTCAGATTTTATTGGTATGGAGGAGGGCTGTGGGAATTTTTAGTTTTACAAAGTTACCCTAGGTAATTCTGATAACGAGTCAGGTTTAGGATCTACTGATGTACTAAATAAAGTCAACCTTTCATAGCATGGCATTCAAAGCCCTTTCTCCTTTGCAACTTCTAGCCATTTCTTCTGTGCCATTCCTACCGCCATGCATCACCAGATCGCTGTGACTCTCAAACATGACAGGTTCTGTGCACCTCCATGCTTTTGCTCATGCTGTACCCCATACCCACAAGGCTTTTGCACAGGTGTTTGGTGAATTTCTCATCCTGTGCATTCCGTCTCTGAGTGTCCTGGTAACTGTCCATCCACCTGCAGAATTAATCGATCTCTTTTTGTGTTCCCATAATCCGTTGAACATTTTGTCTCTATTATAGCTACAGCGACATATTTTCTACTCCTAAAATTGGCACAAACAGCTGAATAGTGGGATAGAGTATTTTAAATAGAACAGAATATTTAAAATTATTTTTATGCTTAATTTATGAATTTTTAACCAAGATAAAAATAATGTATGTTAAATCAAATAATACAGAAGTGAGCTTATAATAAAAAACGAAACCTTTCATTTCCCTCTTCCTGGTCTGGTTCTAATTGCCTGAGACAATAGTTTAAGAAATCGATTTTTTAAAATCAGATAATGCAAAATTCAGCAGAATCAAAGGGGGCAGTGAAAAGTAGCTCTTTTTTTCTATTTCTGTCCACCAGATACCCATCTCCTCTCACCAGAGATACACACTACTACCAGTTTCTTGTGAATTCCTCTTGGGATAGTCTATGAGTTTTCAAATACATATTCACACACACACACACACACACACACACACAGAATCATACTGTATTACTGTATACACATTGTACCTTGCTTTTATTACTTAACAATATGTCTTAGAAATTTATTCCATATTTGTACATAGAGGAATCTCTCATTCTTTTGTTCACTGTGTACTATTTCATTGTTATTAGCTGTCTATGATTTACATAAATTCTCTACTGATAGAAATTTAGATTGCTGTGAAACTTTTGCCACTACAAATAATTATGTAGTGTATATATATATCATTTTTTTTTAAGTGCAAGAATACCTGAAGGATAAATTCCAAAGGGTGGAATTGCTGGGTGTACATTTTTATATTGAATAGGTTTTTCCAAGTTGTTCTTCATAGAGCACATGAACTTGTACTCCCACTGCAAATGCATTTGTCAAACCATTTTGTTAAGCTTTTAAAAAAACTTTTTGTCAATCTGATATTTAAGGGAGTGGTATCTCCTTATGGTTATAATTTGCATATCATTATAATGAAACTGCACATCTTCTATATGGTTCAGAGCCAGTTGTATATTTTTTCTGGAAGCTTCCTGTTCCCTTCATGATGTATTTTTAAAAGTATTAATCAAAATTATTCATTTTTTCCCTTTCTGGGCTCTGGAATTTATGTCATACTATTTACCTTGCAGAAATTATATTTAAGAATTACCTCTACAGTTTAAAAAATTATTTTCCTCTAGAACATTTATGACTTGATGATGTCATTTCAATATTTTCTCTAGTTGAAATTTGCTTTGTTGTGAAGAATGGATTTGGAATCAAGCATAATTTTGTTCCCCCCCGCAACGGGTACTCAGTTATACTGACACCACTAACTGAATAATCTATATTTTCTCAACTGAATGGAAAGCCACCTGTTTCACTTATGGATTGAGGTTTAACACATATTGATTCTGTTCTCCATTTCATTCCAATGTTTTTATAATTCATGTGACAATATAATGCTATTTAAATTTTTGTAGTCTTTATAAAATATTTCAGTATCTGATTAGAGCACTTCCTGTCTCGTTACTCTTCATTTTCAGAATATACTAAAAATATGTCTTTGCATATAGACTTTAGAACCGGAGTGCCTTATTTGAAATTTATGATAACATCAAATTTAAATTTTTATCTGGATTGCATTAAATGTATATATTATGTTGGGAATAATTAGCATATTTAACACATTATGTCTTTATATCTGAGAACACATTATACCTTTCCTTGGCTTAATTTTTTTTATATGTGTATATCCTTTAGAAGTATTTTAAAGTTTCTTCATATAGTTCTTCCAGATTTCTCATTAACTGTATTCCTGAGTATTTTAAACTTTTTTTTTAATGATCCCTGGTCAGGTTTTAAAAAATATTATTATTAGCCCAGTGATGGGTATTCAGGAGGGCACATATTGCAAGGAGCACTGGGTGTTATATGCAAACAGTGAATCATGGAACACTACAAAAACTAATGAAGTACTGTATGATGACTAACATAACATAATAAAAAAATAATAAAAAACAAAAATAAAAAATAATTATTATTGTTATAGAACTCAGCTGCCCGGAATGGCCAGCAATCCCTGTACCGAGGGATGAAAGACGACTCCAAGCTTTGCTGTGAAAGAGAGGAGAAGGCAAGGGGGTCAATGCACAGAGACGAAGACCCTTTGCTCTTCTTTGCTACCGCTTTTATTGGTCCTTCAGGATAATAACAAATCCTTATCACTGTGTCTCAAGCCCGGGATGTGTGACATGGGGTCTTACCGAAACTGAGGGGATTTATGGGAAAGGTAAGATATGCTAATTTACGTGTTCTACTAAACATAGCCTAAGGGACAATGCACACATCTCTTAGATCACAGGGTGGCTCTTTGGGCTAAGAGAGCTTCAGGAAAGGCAACTCCCTGCAGCATTCCAACGGCAGAGTGGTCACGCGGGCCCCAGCATTCCAAAGGCCCACGCTCTTCTCCGAAACCTTCCCTCGCCCCCAGCGGCCTCTGTATTACATTTTAGCAATCCAGGTATTATGGCTGATTTCATGCTCTACACTAACCCCAACACTCGGCTATGTAATATGAGGGACTCAGCATGGTTATACTACCTGTCAACATTTTTACCTCTTCTAAACTCTTGCTAATTATATAGTCTCTACACAGTCATGATTACATTGAGTTTCTTTTAACAGTCATAATTTCTACAATTGTTTTAGTATTCATACATTTATTTCTAAATGGACTCACTGCTCACCACCAGTATATTTGCTAGAGGTTTTCTAATGATTTCTTGGTTGGCTGAATTTTACCCTGTAGGAGCTTCTTCAAGAAGGGCACATGGACACTCCATTTCCCAAGTACTTTCTTGTTTGAGAATATTTGTTTTGTCTTTGTATTTGAACACTATTTTACCTATCTATAAAATTCTTGTATCTTGCTTTCTCTTCTTCAGAGAGCGCTTTATAAATCTTGTTCTTATAGGTTAAAGGTTGCTGTAGAAAAGACTGTGGCCAGCCTTAGAAATGACTTGCCCCAAGAAATGACTTGATCTTAGAAATGACTTGCCCTTAGAAATGACTTGATCTTCTTATTTTGCCTGAAAAATTTTTTATTTTTGAAATCTGTTAACTTTATTATTGTATACTTTTGTGTTAATGGTTTGTAAAGTTTTACCGGGACAAATGCCTTTCAGTTGATATATTCAAGCTCACTTTATTTCTGAATTTTATTCCTTTTTTCCCTATTTTTTTTCTGGATACTTCCTTCATGACCACCAGCTCTTACCTGTTTTCCATTTTATTATGTTTTTTACTTTAAGTCTCTAATCTATATCTTTTCACTTACCTGCCTTTCTTAATTTTCTTCTCTTGGCCCTTACTGTGTTTTTGGTAGTGTTAATTGTCCTCTCTACCTTCCTATTGTGCCCTTTATTTAGGATTACTTTCCTTACTATTTTTTCCCTGAGTTCTACAAGCTGACGACTTTTTTTTTTTTTTTTTTGGTAAGGCTATAGAATTTTTGAACAAATGTTTTCTTTACTTTGGAAATGTGCGTGTGTGTGGGTATGTGTAGGTGTGTTTAATTTTTATTTTTATTTCATTGTGATAAGAACATTTAACATGAGATCCACCCTCTTAATAGATTTTAAAAATGTACAATATAATATTGTTAACCATAAGCATCGCGTCCCATAGCATTCTCTAGAACTTATCTTGCATTACTGAACCTTTATACCCATTGTTTTAAAGAGGAAATTGTTTAATTTTTATGGTACTAATTTTGATAACAATTTCATCTGCCATTATAATTTTCATGGTCATATATTCCTGGTGAGTGTTCTTTGCCATTTAGGTTACTTCCATTCTTTCTTCTTTTTTATGTAGTAGGCATTGTATTTTGAAGAAGGTGACTCTTTTCTGGAAATACTCAGTATTTTTTAAAGATTTTATTTATTTATTTGAGAGAGAGAGAGAGAGTGAGAGGGAGCATGAGCTGGGGGAGAGACTGATGGAGAAGGAGAGGCAGACTCCTGACTGAATAGGTAGTCCAATGTGGGACTCGATCCCAGGACCCTGGGATCATGACTTGAGCCAAAGGCAGATGCTGAACTGACTGAGCCACACAGGCACCCCTGAAAATACTCAATTTTTAAATAAGGTAAGTTTTTCATAGAGTAACTTTTTACATGAGGCTCATATAGGGGAAGGGCCATATCATAAACCCAGGAGAGCAGGAATTTCCCTGGTTCTGTGAGACTGGATTGTGTGTACAAGTGAATTCTTTCAGCCTTTACTGGTTCCAAGCAGACAGATACCAACCTCCAGGGTGGCTCCCAACTCAGAAGCTCCTCCAAAGTGCTTTTATTGCCTGCTTCTTAGTGGTGACAAAAGGACTTAAGGATGCTCCTTCATCACTTTGTGTCCATTTTATATGTAGTTTTTAAGAGGACAATTATTTTGACCCTCAAGATACGTCATGTACTTTTGAAATTGTGATCTACTGTCTGCATAAAATTCAAAACCACAGGCATCCTTCCTAACTTTTTTTCCCTGTGTTAGGCGACTCTCACACATATGAGGCCTGATGATTGTTATTATTATTCCCATTTTAAGAAAAAAAAAAAACCCAGAAGCTCAAATAAAATAAAATGATTCATTTAAAGTCACTTAATTGGTAACTGGTTGAATTGGAAGGTAAGACTAAGTCTTGACAGAAGGGGAGCTCTGTCCCTTCTACCATGTAACTTCACTGCTACTGTTAGCATTTCATTACATGTCCTCATTGTTCTCTATTTGATGCTGGTGTGAATCTCCCATGCTCATGAAATAATAAATTCCCTGAATTCAAAGACCTTGCTTTCTACTTCTAGATTCTTATGAGCCATATATTTGGTAAATTCTTGCTTTGCTCATGTCACAGACTTAAAAGGAGGAAGGGCCTCTGATTGTTAAAGCCATCTGGGCCCTGGAGAACAACTGTGGTAAGATTCTTATTAAGTCTCTTGATTTTATTTTCAAGGCATCCTGATTCTTTTGAAAACAGTCTGTGTTACATACTCTTTTTCAAGATTCTATCATGGTATCCTCTGTGTTCTGTCATTTGAGGAGTTGGTTGTCTTTAGGAGATGTTACATTTAGGTTTTCATGGGGCAAGATACTCAATAGGATGTAATGGCATCTCTTTTAAATTCCAGTTATGCCATTTTAGAGTCAGTCAAACACCAATAAAGTATGGGACATGGTTATCTACTGAGCTGAATTCTTGGGGGTGGGTTGATATTATTACAAGGATATATGGCTCTCTGGTGTGTGCACAACAAGGCTGAGAAAAAGAATGTTAATCCTTTCCTGGAAGTGTTTTTTGTTCCATCAAGAAGAGAAATGGGAATTACAGAAGGGGAGAGCAAAGTGTTAGAAGAGTATATTCTTTGTTCCAAGACGTTAAAATGACATATAGGCTTCTAGATTTGATTCCAGATTTACATTTGTACCTTCTCATCCTTGGCCTTGGGCCTTGCAGGAAGACTTATGATTCCAAAAGAGAGCAATTTCCTCTGATTCATTTAGGGTTATGGTTAAATTTATTGGGGGGAAGTTTGTGTTTTATTTACCAGGGAGCAGTTTGATTTCTCCAGGGAACACAAAATCTCAGAAGCCAAAATCAAAACCAGTAGCCTATAAAATTCATGGAAAATGACTTAAGAAAAAAATTCACCTTCAATCTTTTTAACACATTAATTACTTGTCCCCAAGCTTTGTTCACATATAGACCCATGTAAAAACGTGGGTATAAGCTGACATATATCTCACAGTCCTCTTTGTTTGCTTTACATTCTACCACAAATATTTTTATGATGAATTGTTTCTTCGTAATTTTAATTTTTAGTGGCTGATAAAAATCCATTGAATTATAGTACCATAATTTTCTTCATCATCTTTCTATGATCAGATTTTAAGGGCTTTTTTGCTCACAATTAATGCCACAATAAATAACTCCACACATCTCTTTCTCTTCCCTCCTTCCCTTCTTCCCTCCCTCGCTTCTTCCTTCTTTTTTTTTTTTTGTTAAAATATTTCTTTAAGATGAATTGTTTATAGTGAGATTTCTGAACCAAGGAACATGGATATTTCCAGCGGTCTTGATACTTCTTGTCAAAGTGCTTAAAGAAGACATTTCTAAATATTTAGACTTCCTGAGTATCCTCTATTTTCTGTCCTCTATCCTCTAATGGAACTGTTATTCTTGCATTCTTAGTAATCACCATTACTAGGAGTATCCACAAAGAGGCCCATTGGTCAGTTTTGCTGCTACCACTGTAGTCTAACCACTGTGGGTTAATTGCTTGCCTGGATTATGCCAACAGCTGCCTAGCTCGTGCCCCATTGCTTTCACTCTTGTCCTTCCCCAAATCTTTTCTTTATACATCTATTAAAGCACTGTGGTATAATAAATACATATTTAGTCTTTGTCCTCTCTTCCTGGCACACACAGCTCCTAAAACCCTTGAAATTTCTGAGTATAAGAGTATCTTTTATATGTTAGTGAGATGACTGGTCACTGGGGGTCCCTAGACAGTTTCAAGGAGATGGTCACCAGAAAGACCAAGGTTTGATTAGAGGGTTGGAACTTTCATTCCCATCCCCAACCTCTGGGGATAAATCGATAGCCAATGATTAATATCATGCTTATGTAATGAAACCGTAAAAACTACTAAACAAAGAGGTTCAGAAATCTTGGGGTTGGTAAACACATCAGGGTGTTGGGAGGTTGATGTGCCCAGAGAGATCATGGAGCCTCCCTGTCCCTTGCCCATACTTTGATCTATGCATTAATTCTATCTGGCTATTCCCAAGTTGTCCTTTATAATAAATTGGTAATAGCAAGTAAATAAATAATTAGGGAAATGTTTTCTTTTTTTTAAGACAAATTAGATTTTATTTTATTATTTTTTTTTATTATGTTCAGTTAGCCACTGTATAGTACATAATTAGTTTTTGATGTAGTTTTCAATGATTCATTAGTTAAGTATAACACCCAGTGCTCATCACAACACATGCCTTCCTCAGTACCCATCACCCCATCCCGTTACCCCCTCCCCCCACCCTCCTCCCCTCTGAAATCCTCAGATTGTTTCCCAAGGTCCATAGTCTCTCATGGTTCCTCACTAGCCATCAGGGCAATACAAATCAAAACCACAATGAGATACCACCTTACACCAGTTAGAATGGCAAAAATTAATAAAACAGTAAACAACAAATGTTGGCAAGGATGTAGAGAAAGGGGAGCCCTCTTATACTGTTGGTGGGAATGCAAACTGGTACAGCCACTCTGGAAAACAGTATGGAGGTTCCTCAAGATGTTAAGAATAGAGCTACCCTATGACCCAGCAACTGCGCTACAAGGTATTTACCCCAAAGATACAGATGTAGTGAAAAGAAGGGGCACATGCACTCCAATGTCCACAGCAGCAATATTCACAATAGCCAGACTGTGGAAGGAGCTGAGATGCCCTTCAACAGATGAGTAGATAAAGATGTGGTCCATATATACAATGGAATATTATTCAGCCATCAGAAAGGATGAATATCCACCATTTGCATCGACACGGATGGAGCTGGAGGAGATTAGGTTAAGTGAAATAAGTCAAGCAGAAAAAGACAGTTATCTTATGGTTTCACTCATATGTGGAATATAAGCAATAGCACGGAGGACCATAGGGGAAGGGAGGGAAATCCAAAGGGGGAGAAATCAGAGGGGGAGAGGAAAATGTTTTCTGAGTCCTGTGAGTGGGAACTGCTGACTTTATAGGCAAGTTAAACTGAAGTGTGGGTAACTGGGGACCTGATATGTGCAACTGGTGTCTGACATGAAGGTGATCTTATGGGACCAAGCCCTTAAAACTGTGGGATCTGCCATCTTAGACTGGAGTGGCAGTCTGAATTGTCACATCTTCATATGGCTCCAGATAGTTAGTGTTAGAATTGAATTGAATTGTAAAACACCCAGTTGGTGTCAAAATTGGTTGGTGTCAGGAGGAAAAAAACTTCAAACACAAATCTAATAACTCTCACCTACTTGAGCCTTTCCCACTGCATTTAGAATGAAATTGAAAGTCTTTTGTGTGCAAAGGATACAAACATAATGATCCGAAGGGGCACCTGCACGCCAGTGTTTATAGTAGCAATGTCCACAATAGCCAAACTATGGAAAGAGCCCAGATGTCCATCAACAGATGAATGGATAAAGACGATGTGGTGTTTATATATACACAATGGACTACTACTCAGCCATCAAATAAAGGAAATCTCACCATTTGCAACAATGTGGATGGAACTAGAGGGTATTATGCTAAGTGAAATAAGTCAATCAGAGAAAGACAATTATGATTTCACTCATATGTGGAAATTAAGGAACAAAATGGAGGATCATAGGGGAAGGGAGGGAAAAATAAAATAAGATGAAATCAGAGAGGGAGACAAACCATAGGAAACTCTTAACTCTAGGAAATAAACTAAGGGTTGCTGGAGGGGAGGTCGGTGGGGAGATGGGGTAACTGGGTGATGGGCATTAAGGAGGGCACGTGATGTAATGAGCACTGGCTGTTATATGCAACTGATGAATCACTAAACTCTACCTCTGAAACTGATAAAAACATAATTAAAAAAATACCTTTGTGTGTCTATCAGCCATTTGGAGTCTGTCCCCCCCGCCACTTCTCCACACTCACTCCCTAATACTCTCCTCTTACTCATTACTTCCCTGACACACTTATCTTCTATTATTTTATTATTTTAAAACATACCAAGTTCATGACCACTTTATTGCCTGTGCTTTGCCTAGCCATCTTCCTTCAGACCTTCATGTGGCTTGTTCTTTCATATTTATCAGGCTTCAGCTCAAGTGGCACTTCCTTAGGGATGCTTTTTTCCAACCATCCTGGCTGGGGTAGCGTTTTCTCTCTCCCTAGTTTCTAGTCATTCTTTTTTTTAAAATTTAATTTAATTTTATTATGTTATGTTAGTCACCATACAATACATCATTAGTTTTTGATGTAGTGATCCACGATTCATTGTTTTCGTATAACACCCAGTGCTCCATGCAGTAATACCCATCACCAGGTTAATGATCCCCCCAGCCCCCTCCCCTCTAAAACCCTCAGTTTGTTTCTTGGGGTCCATAGTCTCATGGTTCGTCTCCCCCTCTGATTCCCCCCCCTTCATTTTTCCCTTCCTTCTCCTAATGTCCTCCATGCTATTCCTTATGTTCCACAAATAAGTGAAACCATATGATAATTGACTTTCTCTGCTTGACTTATTTCACTTAGCATAATCTCCTCCAGTCCATCCATGTTGATGTAAAAGTTGGGTATTCATCCTTTCTGATGGCTGAGTAATATTCCATTGTATATATGGACTACATCTTCTTTATCCATTCATCTGTTGAAGGGCACCGTGGCTCTTTCCACAGTTTGGCTATTGAGGACATTGCTGCTATGAACATTGGGGTGCATATGGCCCTTCTTTTCACTACATCTGTGTCTTTGGGGTAAATACCCAGGAGTACAATTGCTGGGTCATAGGGTAACTCTATTTTTAATTTTTTGAGGAAACTCCACACTGTTTTCCAAAGTGGCTGTACCAACTTGCATTCCCACCAACAGTGTAAGAGGGTTCCCCTTTCTCCACAACCTCTCCAACATTTGTTGTTTCCCATTTTGTTAATTTTTGCCATTCTAACTGGTGTAAGGTGGTATCTCAATGCGGTTTTGATTTGAATTTCCCTGATGGCTAATGATGATGAATATTTTTTCATATGTCTGTTAGCCATTTGTAGGTCTTCTTCAGAGAAGTGTCTGTTCATGTCTTCTGCCCATTTTTTGACTTGATTATTTGTTTTTTGGATGTTCAGTTTGAGAAGTTCTTTATAGATCTTGGATACCAGCCCTTTATCTGTAGTGTCATTTGCAAATATCTTCTCCCATTCTGTGGGTTGCCTCTTTGTTTTGTTGACTGTTTCCTTTGCTGTGCAGAAGCTTTTTATCTTGGTGAAGCCCCAAATGTTCATTTTTACTTTTGTTTCACTAGCCTTTGGAGATGTATCTTGAAAGAAGTTGCTGTGGCCAATGTCAAAGAGGTTACTGCCTATGTTCTCCTCTAGGATTTTGATGGATTCCTGTCTCACATTGAGGTCTTTCATCCATTTTGAGTTTATCTTTGTGTATGGTGTTAGAGAATGGTCACGTTTCATTCTTCTGTATATAGCTGTCCAATTTTCCCAGCACCATTTATTGAAGAGACTCTCTTTTTTCCATTGCATATTTTTTCCTGTTTTGTCGAAGATTATTTGACCATAGAGTTGAAGATCCATATCTGGGCTCTCTATTCTGTTCCATTGGTCTATATGTCTGTTTTTGTGCCAGTAACATGCTGTCTTGGTGATCACTGCTTTGTAATATAGCTTGAAATTGGGCAACATGATGCCCCCAGCTTTGTTTTTCTTTTTCAACATTTCCTTGGTGATTCGGGGTCTTCTCTGATTCCATACAAATTTTAGGATTGTTTGTTCCAGCACTTTGAAAAATGTCATTGGGATTTTGATCAGGATGACATTGAAGGTATAGATCGCTCTGGGTAGCATAGACATTTTAACGATGTTTATTCTTCCAATCCATGAGCATGGAATGTTTTCCATCCTAGCTAATAGGATCCAACAATACATTAAAAGGATCATCCACCACGACCAAGTGGGATTTATACCCGGGATGCAAGGGTGGTCCAACATTCGCAAATCAATCAGTGTGATAGAACACATTAATAAGAGGAGAAAGAAGAACCATATGGTCCTCTCAATTGATGCAGAAAAAGCACTTGACAAAATACAGCATCCTTTCCTGTATAGGGAGTATACGGGTGTATATAGGAGTATAGGGATAGAGGGAACATTTCTCAAGTTATAAAATCCATCTATGAAAAATCCACAGTGAATATCACCCTCAATGGGGGAAGCTGAGAGCCCATCCCTTAAGATCAGGAACACAACAAAGATGCCCACTCTCCCCACTATTGTTCAACATAGTACTAGAAGTCCTAACAATAGCAATCAAACAACAAAAAGAAATAAGAGGTATTTAAATTGGCAAAGAAGAAGTCAAACTCTCTCTCTTCACAGATGACATGATACTTTATGTGGAAAATCCAAAAGACTCCACCCCCAAATTACTAGAACTCATACTGCAATTCAGTAATGTGGCAGGATACAAAATCAATGCACAGAAATCAGTTGCTTTCTTATACACTAACAATGCAACTGTAGAAACAGAAATTAGAGAAATGATTCCATTTACAATAGCACCAAAAACCATAAGATACATCGGAATAAACCTAATGGTTGGCATAATGAGGAATTCCACCCATAACATATGCCAGTTCTGGTGCCAAAACTTGCCAACAATATATATAATTATCATACAGGAGTTTCAGGGTAACATGATTGAGTATATAAAACCACTATGGCTTATGGACCTCATCATGGACAGGCAGAATGTCATTTTCACCACATCTGTCAGAAAACTAGAGGAAATCTAGCAACCACATTCACTAAATGTCTCAGTCCTGATGTATTTTGATATCCCTTTCTGGAAAAAATAAGATCTTTTGAGCTTACTATAGCAAAAGGTAACCAGTGTAAGATTTACATGTCAGAGTGCTCATTCTCATCATTTCAAACTCTGATAAGAAATATATTCTCAGCTTAGTTCTATAAGAGAACGCAGCTTCTACACTGAGCCAGGCTTGAGCACCATAATGTTTGTTCTTATTGGTCAGGGCAATTATGTAGTCCTTAAAGTCCCCTGTGGTCACTCTGGCTTTTCCATTTTATTCTGTGATGTCAAATGGGTCATGCTACTGAAGGAAGGAGGGGATTGAAATCTTCATAGCAACACGTGGATCCCTTCAAATTATTAGGAATTGAGAAGATTTTCTAGAAGTTTTAAAGGTGTTAGTAGACATGTTTAGAGATGCTTTGCAGAGGAGTGAAAAGCAAAGGATCCAGTGGAAGCAAAATCAGTTCATGTGTACTCAGCAAGAATGACATAAATTTCAGTGTTTGGAACTGCCAGACTGAATGAAATGGGTTAAAATTAATTGGAATATTCTGATGAAATTTCTTGGTGTTTAATTTGATTTGTGTGCTTAGAGCTGATGAAGTTTGGAATAAAATCGAATCTCAAAGGGATGTGTTAATAGGTGCAGAACAGCATGAGGCTGATGGAAATAGATTACCAAAGTCACTTCAGAAACACATTGGCAGCTTTCCTGTACCTTATTTTGATAGCCTCATAAAAATATACATTGTCCAACAAATAATAAAAGTGGGAAATGCCTGAGCTCAGTGTTACTGGCTATCAACTTATGGATTCATGGTGCAATTCTCATGTCAGGACTCTTG
Source organism: Mirounga angustirostris (assembly GCF_029215605.1). Taxonomy (NCBI): domain Eukaryota; kingdom Metazoa; phylum Chordata; class Mammalia; order Carnivora; family Phocidae; genus Mirounga; species Mirounga angustirostris. The sequence goes on along the minus strand of NW_026991712.1, from coordinate 15,065,800 downwards.
TTTTCTTGAGAAGAATATAAGAGAGGTGGCCACATTTGTAAGCCAGAGACATGGGTCTTGTGAAGAGGCTAAATTAGTCTTTTTATATTACCCTTGATTCTACAGAAGGAAAATATAAGCACATCAATAGTCATAGAGGCATTAATCAAATCTTGTGTTGAACATGGCTAAAAATCCAGTGATTTCCTCCACAAATACTTATTGAAACTTACTAGAGGCAGGTACTGTGCTAATGACTGGGCACATAATGGTGAACAAAAGTTGGCAAGTCCCTTAGCGCCACCCCAGTGGTAGAAGTCAAACATCAATCATATAGCCACATAAATGAATTGAAAATCAGGAGAGGAACATTCGAATGGGAGACCTTATAGGCATGGTATTAACCTTGTTGATAGGTCAAAGAAGACTTCCTTGAAAAAGAGATGCTTCAGCTGAGGTCTGAAAGGTAAGCAATACCCAATGGACAAAGAAGGAAGAGCATTTCCAAGGAAAGGGAGCATCATGTACAAAGGCTATATGTCTGGACAGAAAGAGCATGGAGAGAATGAGGAACAAAAGGAAGTCCATATGGCTGGAGAGAGGGGGAGAGACAGAAAAAGAGAGACAGAGAGAGAGAAAGAGAAAGTAAATATGGGCATGTGTTAGATGAAGTAAGTACTGTATGGTGGGTGGCACAGGCGTGGAATATGAAGGGGCTAGAGAGGTAAGCAGGGACCAGACTATCAAGGACCTTAAGGACTCATTAAGGATTTGGTCCTTATCATGAGAACAATAGGAAGGCATTGAAATGTGTTAAGTGGTCAGGTGCCTTGATACCTGTCTGCTTCTCAATCTCTCTCTCTCTCCCTCCCCACCTACCCCCCTCCCCGTGTGTGTGTGTGTGTGTGTGTGTGTATTTAAAGGCCACTTCTTGTGCCTGGCCTTCCTAGGATTTATCTGGGCTAACCTTGTGGATACTTGGGGGTCATAGTAACTGAAGAGAGAGCTTTGGTGCCCGTTCTATCTTATATAGCTGTGACTTTAGAAGCAGAGCCACTGTTGGAGTTGGAAGCTTGCTTTAAAGGAACCCTCTGGTACATATACACATTGTGCTCTCAGAGAAGCTATGTTTCCCTGCCATGAGCCACTGGATGTTGTCAGCAAATGTTACCAGAGGTCATCAGGCTGCTACATATTTGGTGAGCTTTATCATCTTGAATCTCCCCATCTCTCACTGGTGACATGCTTAATGAGTGGAAATGATATTCTGCATGTCCAATAGGGGCTCAAACCGCTTCTTACATTTCTATGTCACTCTGAAATTTAAGCACTTTGCCTTCTATGGTTGTACACTCTGCCATTTAGCAAGGCATTACTTGAATCTCTCCTCTGGGATCTGGATAAAATTCCCTGTAAGCCACCAGTGCCAATTTATACCATTATGTTGGGCTGTATAACAATGATTGGGCATCCACACATGCAGTTGCAGATCCTCCATTGAGGACCAGCTTCTCAGCAGGTGCAGCCAGGATCTAGAAGATCCAGGTGGGACAGAGCAGAGTAGGCCTGAACAGGGATGACCAAACTTTATAAAGTCTTTTTCATTTTGATCAATTAGTTCGACTCTAACAATAGCTCAGCAAGATTGGCAATGTGACAATTATTGCTTTTATTTTGTAGATGAAAACTACATGCTGTAGGTTTTTGGTGAGATGGTTATTGCATTCAAGACTATTTTGATTAAGGGTCACAGAATTCCACTCAAAGTTGCTAAAGCAAAAAAAGAATATTTAGTATAAAGACACAGAAGCAATATCATTCATTCATGTATCCATCCATTCAACAATTCTTTGTTATTTGTCTATGTTCCAGAATCTGTGTTAGGCTCTGGGGATATAATGATGAACCAAACCACACACAGACTCTGCCTTCATGCAACATACAGTCTGGTAGAGGGGATAGATATTGTTCAAGAGATCACATGAATAGAAGTAAAGTTGATTTTTTGTACTATATGGCAACTAGCATGAAGACTGGTTTGATGTTATGAATACTCAGGATGGTGCATTTGCTCAGCATAAGCTGAAATCTGAGAGATGAGAAGAGACTGATTACATGAAGAGAGGAGCAAAGGGAGTTCTGGGTTCAGGGAATAGCATATGTAAAGAGCTCATGCTTTAAGGAAGCTTGGTGAGAACTATGGACCAAAGGTGGTGAATATGGCTTGAGAAGAGAACAAGAGGGAGCCTAAGAAGAGGTGACATGGGGGAGATGCATAGGGACCAGATCTGGTGACTTGCAGATGGTGTTAGGAGTAATTATTTTTATCCCAGGAAGAATGGACAGTCTTGGAAAGTTTTAGAAAGGGAGGTGTTGGCATGATCAGCTTTATATTTTATAAAATTCATTCTGCTATGGTGTATTGGAGAGGGTCAGGAAAAGGGGGAGACCTATTCTGGGTGTAAATCAGTTATAGTCCAATCAGACAGGGATTAGATCTTACAGAATTGTGGGAGCTGGTATAAATGTCTAAGGGTGGCTTGTTGCCTCCATCCAGTTTTGGTCTACAGTCACTATACAGGTCAGGAGGGTTGGCAACCCAGATGAAGAGCTTGGCAACTGAGGACAGACTTGAACCTGTGTCCTTTTTTCACTACCTCTCATGACATTGGGTGACCTGCAAAGGAAGCTGGAGCCCTTCCTTAGGCAGCTACACACACCCCTGGCCCAGGACCTGGAGATGATGAAGGGAAGGATCTGGAAGAAGGTGGAGGATCTGCAGGTCTGGCTGCTGCTCTGCATCAACCAGATGAGCCAGCAGATGAATAGCAAGATACACAAGCTGCACTAGCATCTATCTCCCTACACCAACTGTTAGGGCATAATGGCTGCTGAGTTCCTTCTGCCTTCCAAATTTTGCTTTTTTCCCTCATGGTCTGACTGAACCCAGAACAAAGCAGAGAAGGAATGTGGAGAACCACATTAGATAGTTTGGAACAGCACAAAACCACCATCCAGGTTAGTGCCATCATTCAGGACAGAAATAGCGGCCTCTTGGATTACATCTTGGGAGTGAATTGATACTTTTAATAAATCACTGAACTCTACCTTTGAAAGTAATAATAATACACTATATGTTAATTAATTGAATTTAAATAAAATAAAATAAGAAAATAAAAAGAGTTCAGACTAGTAATTTTGTAGACTGTCCATCAATTTGGGGATGTCTGTTGTTTCTTTATGATTGGATTCAGGTTATGTGTATCTGGCCAGAATAGCAGAGAGGTGCTGCTGTCTTTGGTGCATCTATCAGAAGCCACATAATGTTATTTCTCAATATTTGCGATGTCTGATTGCTGGGCTATAGTGGTATATACCAGGTTTCTACACTGTAGAGATTCAGTATTTTCCTTGTAATTAATAAATAACTTGTGGTAAATACTTTGAAATTTTGTAAATACACTCTTCGTTATCAAACTCTCTCCCACTAGTGTTAACATCCATTGACAGTTAATTTTTAAAGTATTTTATTTATATATTTATTTTATTTTATTTTTTGGTAGACAATTTTTAGAGCAGTTTTAGGTTTACAGCAAAATTGAGTGGGAAGTACAGAGATTTCCTATATATTCCTTTCCCCCACACATGCTAGACTCCCCCATTATCAACATCCCCCACCAGAGTGGTACATTAGTTATAACTGATAACACATCATCAACACATCATAAACACCTAAAGTCCATAGTTTACATTAGAGATCACTCTTAGCATTGTACATTCTATGGGTTTTGACAAATGTATAATGACACATATACACTATTATAGAATCATACAGAGTAGTTTCATTGTCCTAAAAATCCCCTGTACTCCATTGATTTATCCCTCCTCTAAGCCCTGGCAACTGCTGATCTTTTAAGTGTCTCCATAGTTTCACCTATTCCAGAATGTCATATAGTTAGAATCATACAGTATGTAGCCTTTTCAGATTGGCTTCTTTTACTTAGTAATATGCATTTTAGGTTCCCCCATGTCTTTTTGTGGCTTGATAACTCTACTTTTTAGCACTGAATAACACTGCATTGTCTGGATGTACTACAGTTTATTTTTCCATTGATGATTTATTTTTAATTTTTATTTTCAGTTTGAAACAACATCAGAATAACAGAACACTACAAAAGTAGTACCAAGAAGTCCCATAAACTATTCACTAAAATTCCACAAATGTCATCATGTTACATAACAAAGTACAATGACCCAAGCTAGGGGATTATCAGATACAATATTATAGGTAATACTAATATACAGACCTTGTGCAAATCTCACCGATATGCACGACTATTTTCCTAGTCCAACGTTGAATTTAGGATCACACAATGCATTTAGTTGTCATGTCTCCTTAGTTTCTCCAATCTGTGACACTGTCTGAGTTTTTCTTTTTCTTTCATGACCTGACACTTTTGAAGAGTACTGTCCAGTTCTTTTTGCAGATATGATTTGTCAGTGATTTGTCTGGTATTTCCTCATGATTAAATTCATCTTATGCATTTTTTTTTGCCAAGAATTATGCACAAATGGTAATATGGCTTTCTCATTGCATTGAATCAGGAGGCAAATGATGTCAATTTGTTTCCAGAATGTTAACTTTGATCACTTTGTTAAGGTCGTGACTGCCACGTTTCTCCACTATATAGTAAATATTTTCTTTTTATAATTAATAAGTATCTTGCTGGGAAATAATATAAGACTATATTGCTATCCTATTTCTTGTCTTGTTTTCACACACTTATTTTTAGTATTTATAGATGATCCTGGTTGAAAATAATTGTTACTGTGGTATTTGCTACATGCTGATTTTCTATTTCCTTTATTTCTTCTACATTTATTAGTTGGAATGCTACTGTAAGGAAAACATTTTCCTCCCCTCTTTTATTTATTTATGCCATTATTTATTTATATCACTATGTACTCATGGATTTTTACTTTGTTCTAGGGATTATAATCCATTCTATCATTGTGTATTTGATCCCCAAAATGTCCCAGATTTGTCCATATGGAGCTCCATCAATTTGGCTTCTGTGCATTTTTTAATTGTCACTGTCATTTTTTGGAACACTTTCTTACTTTTTCACCCCAGAAGCTATTCCAGCCTCATCTTGTACTTTCCCTGCTCTGGACCCTTGAATCAACCATTTCTCTAAGGCTTGGAAAATGACATTTGGAAATCAAGAGTCTCTCACTGGTATAGGGTATCATTGTTCTAATCCTCTCAGTGGACAGACTTATATCTACATCTATTTGTGTGTATTATTTAAAAACCATGAGTTTGTGGTGATATATCCAATTCAGTCCAACACCACAGGAGTCATGCTAGTCTCTCCCCTTTCCCTATTTGTAACTTCTTTCTCCAGCAGTAAACCTGGCTTCCATTATCTATGATCTATTAACTTATTTGCTCAATCCCAGAATACACATAAGTAGTTTCAAAATTACCAACCATACCCTTGTGAAAAATGAAACTACTACCTAGAGTACACTATTTGTGTACAGTTCTTTTTGTATTTATTCATAGACTACATAGTCAATACTTACTTTTTAATCATATTCAAGTTAACTCATATTTTTATTAAAAACAAACCTACTAACTAGGGTATATTTCTGTATAGTTATTTTTGTTTAGCCTTAAAAATACTTGGTCAATACTTATTTTTCTTGAAATTGTTAAATCTAAATTCAAGCCTCTGCTTGTGTTGGGTGGTGGTGAATTCAATCACCAAGCTCATTATTGGAGCTTTCCTTCCTTAACCCCAGGGTTGTATAGAGGTCCTAGGGATCTTAAGAAGGGAGAAAACTTCTGGGGAGCCTGCCCCACTCTTTGGACCAAACAGATTACCATTCTAATGCCCATTTTCCAAGCCACATTGTCCCTTGAAGTACTCAGCTCTGTTTCCATGGACACCAGACACTTTTCTGAGGCTGGGGATCCTAGTGTCCATGATGTTGCTTCTTCAGATATACCATTCGTCTCCAGAGGTGGCCCCACCCGTAAAATTCCCAGAAGTCCTTGTCATTCCCAGTCTTGAAGATCTCTCTATTTTACCTTACTGTTTTGCCTAAGAGTAAAAAGTATGGCTGCTTGTTCTTCTGAGTACAGATCATGAGGGGTACAGTTAATTGTTTCACAAATGGAAATTTATGTAGTCCCCTCTTTCTAGCCCCAGTTCACAGGACTACCTTTGATTCTACCATTGGCTGCCAAGTCTAGGACTTCTGTAATGTTCTGTCAGGATATTGTTCCCAGATTTCAGGGGAGCAATTTCCATACACATTCCAGGCTGTAGCTCCTTCAGTTTCCTGTCATCCACCGCTATGCCATCTGGTTTCCATCTTCCAGAACGTTTTTGAAACCTCTTACCCTGTGATGAATCTGTTCCCATTTTTTTGTCCCGTGATGAGTCCATTCTTAATTTTGTTGTTGTTGTTCTTATGGATTATCTTGTTTTATTCCTTTATGGTCATTCTGTTGAGAGCTGTCAAGTCAGTGGGTTCAATCAATCATCTTGAGTCAGAATCTCAGCATATATATTCATACAATAACTCAGGACATTTTTAGGACATTTCACTTGAAAGCCTTTTGAGTTGTTTATGAGCCAAACAAGAAGAAAAACTACATTGTATTTGTATATTTATAAGCCAAAGTATCACTATCTACTACGATTGCTAACTTTATTTGTTGAAGAACCATTGTTGTTTCTTATAATAAAGTCTACCATCAAGTTGGATAAAGAAAAACAAAAAACATGGCTTATAGTTAATTTCCTCCAAGTTTTCCAAAAAATTTAGAGCTTGTTGTAAGAAGTGTGTAGCTTCTCAAGGTGTATACATCATAGGCAAAAATATTCATCTGGCTGTTTGTGTTCTGGTGTATTTGCTGCAAAATTACTTCCAATTATTCTGTAGTCTCCACATTACAGATATCTATCTCTAGCAGAGAAAGTTATCCCTATTTTTAGTATGAAATCCAAGCCTTATATCTAGGTCTGGTATATAAAGATAACCCTCTGATTTATTCTTTCCAAAGAATAGGACTTTTGTGTTCTGTTGGGTAGAAATGGAACATTTACCCAACTATAAGAAGTGAAGGTGGGAGTCTGAGTACTTAGCTACTTTATAAATAGACTTTGAACTAATCTTCCTTTTTTGGACTCACTTTCAAAGGTACTTGCTATAACTAATCCCTAAACCCTCTGAAGGTTCTAAGGAAGGAAAAGGTAGCTTCTTGGTTTTACTCTGCTATTGGTCAAGGATATAGCTTTTTCAAGTCTGCTGTAAATATTATTACTCATCCTTCTCCTTTTAGCTTCCAAATGTTATTGTTTTATTCCATGTTCTCTTTCCCTTACATGTCCATACTTTGTTTTGCTTGGTTGTTTTCATCCATTTACAGTTTTAAGTAGGGTTCTTAGAGGGGGCAGAGATAAAAACATATGTTTGAGAGATCTTTGAAAGAGACATATGAGAGGCCTGAAGAAGGATATAACTAGAAATAAGGGTCAGTCCCATAACAAAAGGCAAAGCAGGGCTATCCACTAAGTCAACTTAATCTATTACATGGAAAAATATATATTCTTAAAAATATTTTGAAATGACACAGACACACAGCAGTTCATTAAGAGATATTATCGTTCTTTATTTGATTGTTTTTTTGCCAATAAAGTATAGCTTCCATGGACCTTGTTTTTCTAGGTCATTATTTGTAGATGGTCAATGGAGAGCCTATATTTTGCTATTATTCTCTGTGTCCTCTCCTAAGCCCCAAATGTCTAGTCTGTTTTTTTTTTTCCAGATAGATGTTTATCACATGCCATTGCTCCCTTCCCAAACAATCCTTCCAAAGTTAAGAAAAAGCTTATATCCAAATAAAGAAGATGTGGTCCATATACACAATGGAATATTACTCAGCCATCAGAAAAGATGAATACCCAACTTTTACATCAACATGGATGGACTGGAGGAGATTATGCTAAGTGAAATAAGTCAAGCAGAGAAAGTCAATTATCATATGGTTTCACTTATTTGTGGAACATAAGGAATAGCATGGAGGACATTAGGAGAAGGAAGGGAAAAATGGGGGGGGGAATTGGAGGGAGAGATGAACCTTGAGAGACTATGGACTCTGAGAAACAAACAGGGTTTTAGAGGAGAGGGGGGAGGGGGGATTGGTTAGTCCGGTGATGGGTATTAAGGAGGACACATACTGCATGGAGCACTGGGTGTTATACAAAAACAATGGATCGTGGATCACCACATCAAAAACCAATGATGTATTGTATGGTGACTAACATAACATAATAAAATTTTTAAAAAAAGGAAAAAAAAAGAAAATATCTATCAATCAAACAATGAAAAAAATTCATGTAAGTAATAAGATGACAATAAATAAATATAGTTTGTACACACACACACACACAAAAGAAAAAGCTTATAAAATATTAACAGGTGACATGGATGGATCTAGAGGATGTAATGCTAAGGGAAATAGTCTGAGAAAGAAATATACCATATGATTTCACTCGTATGTGGACTTTAAGAAACAAAACAAACAGATAAAGAAAAAAAGAGACAAACAAACAAACAAAAACCTCAGACTCTTAAATACAGAGAACAAACTGGTGGTTACCAGAGGGGAGGTGGGTGGAGGAATGGGCAAAATAGTGAAGGGAATTAACAGTACATTTATTGTGATGAGTACTGAGTAATGTATAGAACTGTTGAATCACTATATTGTACACCTGAAACTAGTCTGTTGTCTTTAAGAAAAGAGCATTATTGTCCTCATTTCACAGCACAAAGTCCTCCCATCATATTGATCTCATTTCACATTCTTTACTTCATACATCATCATACATATCTTCACATAAATAAACATCAAAACTTAGAAAAATCCTCACATTCTGGGATATATTTAAAGTTTCTGTATAAGTAAAATGTATAAGAGGACTAACAAAGTACCTGACACACAGAGGTGCTCAGAATGAGCTACTAATATGTGTAAGTGGTGTGTGTGTGCACACACACGCATGTACATGCACATGTGTGTTTGTGAGTTTGTAAGATTTGGACCTGGGTATCATCCTGCTTTCTCCTGATTATCTATATGTTAGATTGTAGATACTTAATATTTGATCACTGAGTGGTTATGTTTTCTTACTCTCCTGGTGTTCCTCGGCTTGTGGCTACATCACTCCAATGTCTGCCTCTATCTTCACGTGGTCTTCTCTGCATCTGTGTTTTCTCTTCTGTCTCTTATAAAACCAATCATCATTGGATTTAGAGTCCATCCATGTAATCCAGGATGGTATGAGTCCACTAATATGATAGCCAGCTACCTACCAGCTCATCTTGAAGAGAAGATTGCCAGTGTGTCTGTTGGGTTTTCCTGGAAGCAGACAGTGAGATGGAGTGAGGAATACAAGAGCTTTATTGGAGCATAATGCCTATGGGAGATGAAAGGGAATGGAAACAGGACTGGCCTGGGAAAGTCTTCAGATTGCCATGCAGGTCTGACTTCTAAGAAATGAAGAGGGGATGGAAGCAGGACTGGGCAGGAAGAACCTCAGACCAGTCAAAGTCTCAGATCAACAGGCACTCTGGAGCAAAAACTGCTCATTAATGAGGGATGGTCAGACCCTGTTGTTCCCTGTAGTTAGTCACTGGTGGGGGACTGGCTCTGGGGGCTGGCTAGGAAGAACATGGAATTGGCTCAAAAGCTGAAACAAATCCTGAACATACTATAGCTGAAGGCTGTCAGTTAACTACATTCTTTGCACTAAAAGGTAAATTTTTCTTGAAGGAGGATTTGAGAAATAAAGGAACAAGCACAATGCTTAGGTTAAAGATTTACTCAGTAGTGAAGCTTAAGATCAAAGAGTGCAAGGAGAAAGGTTACATGGGACAGTGTGTCTGTGAGGTGTCTTGTCAAAGAATATAATATGGGAATGACAACCATATATAACTTAGTGAAATATAAAGACAATTTGTTGATATTTTATGGTAACAACAACAGACAAGAACTAAAGGAAGGTGAGTGTAACATTGCATTAGTCAAAAAAATGAAGATTTTGATTTTAGATTTATCAGATTTGAAAACAAAGTAACTATATGCCAATGATCAGTTTATTAATCATGAAAGCAGCCAGGCTAGCCCATGAAGAAATAAACACTGAAGGTAAGTGTGAATATTCAGGAAGTTGGCTGCAGAGACTTAAAAAGTGTCAGGTGTAAAATATTTGAAAATCTGTGGTGTCAAAGCTTCTGTTGATCATGAAGCAGTGAGAATTACATGTGTAAATTTGCTAAGATCATATCTGATGAACACCTTAATCCTTCACAAATTTGTAAATGCTGATGAAACGGCTCTCTACTGGTGCTGTTTCTAGAAAAACCTGAGCAATGGCTGATGAGTGAACCCCAGCTGGTTTTGACACTGGGTCCAGGGAGACTGTTTTCAGATGTGCCAATTCTACAAAAAGATTAAGTGGGTGGTGATTGGAAAGAGCCAACCTCCATGATGTTTAACTGATGTATACAACTTATCTGTCATTACTGTGCAAACAAGAATGTGTGGGTGAGCACATAAATACCTTCTGACTGATTCAATACTCTTCCACACCATTCCTTGTGTTCATTGCAGGCAACCCAGACTAGGAAAAAACTGAAGAGTTTTATTGTTCATGGACACTACCCCACACATCCTTCTCCTAAACTTCTTGGGGGAAAATGTTTTCAGCATTTAATTTTCCTCTAAATGTTACATCTGTTGATCAAGGGTTTTTGGTCAAGAAATTTTACACTCCATGGAGGGCAAATATATTCCCCCGACCCAGCTTTTTTTCATTTTTTAATTGTATACTTACTGACATTAACAGATACTTAGGAATCCCAAACACACTAAAAGAGTCAAGTCTTAAGGACGTCATTCCTGCAGTAGCTAATGCTTAGAACAGTGTTGATACAAAATGTAAATATTATCAACCTTGACAATGTAAACCCAAACTATAAAATTTATGAGTGGAAGTGGGGTGGGAGGCAAGGAGATGAAGTGAAGGGAAGGGTAAGTTTGCTAGTCAATTCATCTTAAAATTTGCTTAAGAGATAATGTCAATATTTGGTGAATAAAAGAAAGGAATCAAAGTGTTTAAATTTTAAAGTTAGTCAACAGCTAAACAAAAATAGTGACATAAGTGCTTTGGGAAAAAGAAATTGAGATGGTGTGAATTGATACTTATCTATCTGCAAATTGTTTACTTGGAGTTAAATGTGCAATTATCAAAGAATCAAAGGTCCTGAAGAGCAACAATGAAATACATAAATCCCCAGCCTATCCCCCCTCACTCCCAGGCTCCTCTCCAGAAGGATCTGCTTTTAACCTGTAGCAACTATATGCACACTTTTTTTTAATGGTTATCTTTATAATTCTAACTAAAATGAGTTAAAAATTAAAAATAGAAAAATTGGAAAAGAATTCAATCTTAAGGGAGATGCTAACACCATTTTACATATGAACCATATTATCTAAGAGCATACCTTTACATCCTTCATTTCATTTGGCTCTCAGGGAGATTTTGTGAGTTTGGCAACCCTTGGCATTATCAGATCATTTTAAGAGTAGGGAACCCAAGCACAGAGAAGATGACTAATTAGTCCAATATCACATGGATATGGAAGTGCAGATGCCATGGTCAGACCTAAATCACATGTCTTCTAATCTTGTCCTTATTTCTATATATCAAAGGTTCCCAAATGGTGGTCTTTGGAGAACACTGGTCCAGGAAGCTTTTTGGCCCAAAGCTTCTCTTTGGGTAAGTTCCTGAGTACCTTTTTTGGCCTTGAACACCCTGAGCTGTGTGGTATTTAGAACAAGTAGATCAGGAGAGCACTCTAGTCCCCTATTTGAAGTTCTTCTGGTCTGCTCTACTTTTAACCTCTTGGGTCTTGCAAATATCCAGGATGGAGAGATGAGGTCTGACCTTCACTTTTCTAAGTATCATACTGTCATTTTGGGGGCAGTTTTTTATTTTTTATTTTTTTTATTATTATTATTTTTTTATTCTTATGTTAATCCCCATACATTACATCATTAATTTTAGATGAAGTGTTCCATGATTCATTGTTTGTGCATAACACCCAGGGCTCCATGCAGAATGTGCCCTCCTCAATACCCACCACCAGGCTAACCCATCCTCCCACCCCCCTCCTCTCTAGAACCCTGTTTGTTTTTCAGAGTCCATCGTCTCCCATGGTTCGTCTACCCCTCCGATTTCCCCCGCTTCATTCTTCCCCTCCCGCTACCTTCTTCTTTTTTTTTTCTTAACATATATTGCATTATTTGTTTCAGAGGTACAGCTCTGAGATTCAACAGTCTTGCACAATTCACAGCGCTTACCAGAGCACATACCCTCCCCAGTGTCTATCACCCAGTCACCCCATCCCTCCCACCCCACCCCCCACTCCAACAACACTCAGTTTGTTTCCTGCAATTAAGAATTCCTCATATCAGTGAGGTCATATGATACATGTCTTTCTCTGTTTGACTTATTTCACTCAACATAATACCCTCCAGTTCTATCCACGTCGTTGCAAATGGCAAGATCTCATTCCTTTTGATGGCTGCATAATATTCCATTGTATATATATACCACTTCTTCTTTATCCATTCATCTGTCGATGGACATCTTGGCTCTTTCCACAGTTTGGCTATTGTGGACATTGCTGCTATAAACATCGGGGTGCACGTACCCCTTCGGATCCCTACTTTTGTATCTTTGGGGTAAATACCCAGTAGTGCAATTGCTGGATCATATGGTAGCTCTATTTTCAACTTTTTGAGGAACCTCCATACTGTTTTCCAGAGTGGCTGCACCAGCTTGCATTCCCACCAACAGTGTAGGAGGGTTCTTGGGGGCAGTTTTTTAGAGATAACTTTTGAAAAATATAAATGTCCTTGTGACATTCAGATTTACATTTCTAGGCTCTTATATGCTCTGGTATTTTTGCTGTGATGATTGTTCTCAAAAGGACATGTCCATTTCTGCAGATTTTTTGAGATGGCATTTCAGCTTTCTTTCACATGTTTTTGGAATTGGACTCTGATTGACAATTTGTTCTTGGAAGTTAAGTACAAATTCAGAATGCACTGTTTCTTGTCCACTTAAATCCCATACCAACCCTGTTTTATATTCCTTAATGTCCATTTCAGTGAACTCACATTGGTTTTCTCCAATGAGAGTCCCAGGTTAGAATTTTGATTGAGAAATTCTCCTTGCATTCCTCCTCAAGAACTTTCTTCCTTCATTCACAATGGGCTGTTGATATACTAAAGTAATCAGTTATCCCCAAATGTCTGATGCATAGATTTTATTTCTTTTTTTGAGAAGCGTTACAGGTGTAGATATTTGATGAATTTTTCATGCATTTGAGCCATTTTCAGAATGATAACTTTTATAAGGTGGCAAAGTAGGGAGGTAAAAAGTACCATGTGGCCAAGTGAAGGAGGGAGGAGTTTACTTATCACTCCATTGCTTATCATCTTTGTGATATCAAGCAAAGTACTTACACAATCCAGATATCAGTTTTCTTATATGTAGAATGGAAATAATGATTTTTTATTTTAGTTTTTTTCTTTTTCTTTTTTTATTATGTTCAGTTAGCCAACATATACTACATCATTAATATTTGATGTAGTGTTCAATGATTCATTAGTTGTGTATAACACCCAGTGCTCATCACAACATGTGCCCTCCTTAATACCCATCACCTGGCTACCCCATCCCCCCACCACCCTCTGAGGGTTATTTTACAGTTTTGTTGTGAGGCTTGAAGAAGAGGGAAAAACACTCAGTACAGAGTCTAGCATATAAGTTGCATGCAATATATGACAGATACTATTTTTATAAACTTTTTCCATCTTCAAGGTCATGATAAGTATCTAGCAAAATTTATGGTAGACAAGAGACGATTAAGTAACATAATAATGAAGGGCTAATGGAACTCTCCAATCTTATATGGGAACATACTGAACTTCAATGGGCTTCCACTTTACTGAAAGACTAGATCTCTTAGGGCACCTCACACTGATGTATCGCGCACTTTATAGAGGTAGGGACACTACAGGGTTGAGAATTAATGCCATGTCACTCTGCCTGAGATTTCACTACTTCAAGTAAAGTGGTGGTTGGGTGATTACCAGATTTTTCAACTTTTATTCTTTTTCAGGTCCATGTAACTGAAACTATTGAGCTTGGTGGGATAATCAGGAAGATCAGCAACAATCATTTTGCTGCTGTGAGTCATCCTTTACCTAAGTGTTGCTCCATTTACACTCCTTGCTAAGCCTAAGGTCTTGGCTTTCACTTCAATTACAACATTGGGATTGGAACCCTTATCTTCTATTCTTGGCAGAATTCTTGACATCTTGCCTACCTAAGTTTGTTCAGGGCTCCTCCTCAGAGTCCTTATTTCTCCACTGTTGACCTGGCTCCTGTTCTGATATAGACGTACTATGTGGCATAATAGTCATCACCTGGCCTCGAATATTCCCTGTGGATGTGTGTAACCTGATTCCACTCATTGGACAGCTCTTTGTGAAGCATATATTCCAACAACTACTTGATTTGCAGCTATGTTCAGGTAATTTATACACATATGTTGCCCAGCTGACACCCTGCCCCCACCAAGATGGCACAGCAACTGGCCAGTTCCTTTGTGGGATTCCTCTACATTCCCACTCCCTCCTGTGTTCTGGTTTAAGCTGCCAATATCCCAGCAAGTCTTGACTCAGAGGCTTTTGGAGTATTGACACATTGGAATTTTGTAGAGGGCTATACACTGAATGCCAGGTAAAATTCCAAAAGAATGAAAGCCTTCACAGATCCACATTAGGGTCTGAACCATTTCAGCAGAAGATGGATGTGACTGTTACCCATCACTAAGTCTTCTCCACTCCTTATTTCTCACAGCTCCATGCCCTGTAGTGCCTGACTCCCCGCCTCCGGGGGCCAGCGAGGCAGGTCTCCTGGGCTGGTGCTGTGTCGTGGCTGCTGTATGCTGCCTTCTGCGTAGGTTCTGTCTTACCAGGAGAGCTTTAATTGTAATTTTCAGGTGAAATATGGGACACTGTGGCAGAGATGAATTTCTTCTCCAGTGTCTGATATACAGTTGTCCCTTGGCTGCACGATAAATAGCACAGTTTTTGCTTTTAAACCTGTTGTTATTGTTTCAATTAATCACTCTCTGAGAGACTCCTTTATTTGCCCAGTCCCTGGAGCGCTCATAGGGGTTGGTATTTGGCAGACTTTTGAGATAAGATGATTTAATCCAAATACATTTCAAAAGTGAAGTGGAAGCCAAAAGTGGTTAAGGGCCTGCTTGAGACTGCATAGCTCCTTCATGGCGGAGCCAGGACAATACCTCATGTCTAGTGGCTCTTTTGGATCTTATTTGTATATTAACATGAGCCTGAGTCCATCTCTGTTTGTTCTATCCACTGATGTCACAGGCTGGGCTATTCTCAAGACTGAGAATTTAAGATTTATGAGGGTTGATGGGAAAACTAGTGACAGAGTCATATTATCAGAGTCATTTTGCAAAAGGTTTAGCACATTCCAGGTCTCTGCTCAGTCCATGATGGAGATGGATGGGCTCTTGGAATTAGTGTCCAGATGGAGCTCCAGCCCTGGAGAGTTTCCATACCAGAAGAAAGTAATCTGAATCTGGAACGACCTCTGTCTCTGTCTGAGGGGGGGGGTTTATTGAGGATGTAATTTAAGCAGAGACTCCAACAGTGCAGTTCAGAGGTCCTGTAGAAAAGAGTCAAGTCATTTGATAACACTGTTCCCCACATTCAAATGCAAAACCTCTTCCCCATAGTGCACAGAGATTCCTTAGGGTCGTGGGAGGGAGATAGTGTCCCACTTGGGAATAGTGCACCAACTTTCTCTTTTAGGGACATCCTATTGGTTTCTTTCTCTTCCTTTCCACATCTGTATATTACCAGACTCTGACACTCCTGTCTCTCCAGTCTTGCATTCATCTCTCCCTGAACACTTCCATGACCCATGTCAGGTTCTCAGATTTCTGAGCTGGCTGATTGCAGAAATCTCTGAAATAATCCCTAGCCTTCAATGTCCTTCCCTCTAATCCCCTCTGAATACCACCCTGAAAAACCACAGGTCTTGCAGTGTCACTGCTGATCGGAAATGTTGTGTGATGCAATGGGAAGGGTTGTGATTTGGAATTAGGCCTGCATTTTGCTTCCAGCTCTGTGAACTTCCAGCTAGTGCTCTGAGCCAAGCTATTTAATTTCTCTTAACCTTAGTTTCCTCATTTATGAAATAAAGATAATAACAATACCTACCCTGACAAGTTGTTTTGAGGATTAAATGGGGATAATACCTATGAAGTCCTTAGCTACAGTAAGCATGTAAAAACATTGTCTTCTTTCTATTCTCATTCATACCTGATATGGTGTCTTAGCTTGTGTCTCACCTAGAAGCAGTCCCCAAAACAAGGATTAGAATTCAAGTAGTTTATTGGGGAAGTGATCCTAGAAAGCACTGTTAGTCATGAAGAATGAAACAGGGAAGAGAGGAAGAGTAATAAAGGGTATGCTAATCTGCAGGTTGCTGCTATGGACCACAGGGATGTAATTCCCCTAGAAACTCTTTGATAAACTCTGTAGAACTCATCTCACACTTGTCCCACTGAGGGTCAGTGAAGCTGGAGTCTACCAACTGGAACCCCTCATTGGTTAAGCATGGCTCCTCAGAGATTACTCCCCTGTACTTCCAGCCTGTGCCATGAGTTGGCCAAGCAAACCCCCTGCTGGGGAACACACTTAGGCAGTGATGGTGTAGGGCAGTGTCTGGGTATGCCCTCCAGGGAAGATCTAGGAATTTGTCCATGGCTTTGACAATTGAATCCACTTTGCCTGATCCACAGTTGGTTGTTGTTGGACTGAAGTGAAACAGGATATCAATGCTAGGTTAGGGTGAAAAATGCTGCGCCCCTCAGTCCCTCAACTTCCTTCTCTGTTGTCAGGCTGGTGCATGTACAAGCATGCGTGTGCAAATACACACACACAAACACACACGCACACGAGCTTGGTGGGAGTAACAATGTTTGCAAGCCCAGGAAGATCCTCTCTCAGCCCGTGCTTGGGGCTGTTTCTGGTTAGGGTTCTCCAGACCTGAACTCACTAGGGTGTGTACCTACCAGACATGCTCTTTCCTCTTTCCACCTCTGGTGAATCAATGCCCATCTCATTGATAGCATTAAAATGTCCAAGAGCACCATAGCCAGCCAAGGTCCCAAGACAGTTCATGTTTATCATGCTTGCCTGCATGGTCTCTGTCTTTACGACCTTTTTTTTTTTTTTTTTTTTTTTATTCACTTGAGACACAGAGATACAGAGAGAGAGAGAGCATGAGCAGGGAGAGAGGCAGAGGGAGAGGGAGAAGCAGGCTCCCCGCTGAGCAGGAAGCCCGATGCGGGGCTCGATCCCAGGACGCTGGGATCATGACCTGAGCCGAAGGCAGACGCTTAACCATCTGAGCCACCCAGGCGCCCCTCTACGACCTTTTTTGCCCCCCACTCAGTGCACAACCATCTCTCTCAGGACCTGGCTTCTTGTTATATTACTTTGTCCTTCTCACCTCTCCTTTCATCCTGCAATTTCCAATATAATCTTTTTGTAATCTCTTTACTACAGATTTTCTATTTTCCCTGTTTCCATTCTAGGCAGACATTCTCATACCTGACTAATCTCCCTTGATCCCTTTACTTCCCAATTTGTTTGCCTTCCGTACCAAGGCAAAGGTCCTGGTTCATTCCTCCTTAACAGGTCTAGTTGATTAGCTGCAAGAATTCCACTTTTTTTTTTCTTTCCTGCCAGGCAACTCACTTTATTGCAGTCGGAATGGGTTAAGAGTATACCGTGTTATTGAGAGTATACCGTGTGCCCAGCCCTGGCTGTGCGGAATCTATGGACGTGTAAAATGTAAGCAAGGCCTTGCAGAATGAAGAGTCTGGTTGATAAACAAAGTACACAGTCATGAAACAGTTAAATAACTATTTAAATTCACATGTGTGTTACAGATGAGGTTGTAAGGTGTAGAGTAGCTTGGGAGCAGGGAATAGCTGGGACAGCTGGGACTGAAGGAAGCAGCAGAGGCTTTGAGAGAAAAAGCTACTCACCTGTATTGGGGTTCCCCAAAATCACACTCAGATTTGATGATTCCTTAGAAGGACCCGCAGAACCCAGAAAAACTGTTACACTCCTTTAGTAGAGTTACAGTGGAAGGATACATGCTAAAATGAGCAAAGGAAAAAGGCACACAGGGCAGAGCCCAGGAAAGATGAGGTACAAGATTTCAGTTGTCTTCTCTCAAAGGAGTCAGATGGACAGCACTCAGTTCTCCCAGCAATGATGTGGGACAACATGTGTGGAATACTATCAGTCAGGTAAGATTATCCAAGGCTTGGAGTTCACAGTTTTTAGGTTTTCAGTTACCCAGACTCCAGCCCCATTATAAGTCAAATTGATACAATGCAGCCCAAAGTCCCAGGCATACAAAAAAAAGAGGCATTCAACCTAAGTCCCACTGTTAGCATAAACTGTCTGGTGTGGCCCAAGGCCTCAGGTATCCGAAGACACTCTTATCAGGCAGGATATTCCAGGAGCTCAGAGGTGATCTTGCAGGAGATAGTTGAAGGCCAATCCTGACGACCCTTGGGAATGTGCAGAGTTTGGGCCACCCAGGCCTGTGACTTCACCCTTTACTGGACACTACCACTCCTTCCACCCTAAGCCATACCATCAGTCTATAGGGTGGAGGAATGATGAGGAATGGAAAGGCAACTGAAGCCGCCAGACGTTTAGTCTAAATCCTGTTAGGTAAGGCTCAGAAAGAAAAAGTCACCTTTACGGGGAAGCCTTCCCCGATGCCTTCCAGACAGGTGTGTTGCTTTCCTTCCAAAAACCCAACAGAATGTAAAAACAACTACAATTTCTTGAATGCTTTGTAGGCACTAAGAACTGGACCAAGTGGTTTTCATGCATTGTCTCATTGTTAGCTGTGATTGTGGGTATTTACATTCAAGTTGTGTCAAGATGCTGCACTCCCTGAAGGTTGAATCTGTGACTTAGTCATCTTGATACCCTTAGAGCCTAACACAGTGCTTGGCACATAATAGGTGTTCAAGAAGTATTGATGAAATAAGTATATAAGGGAATTAATATTTTGTCCTGCAATGAGGTAAATAAAGTCAGAAGCCAGGATTAGAATCCAGGTCCCCTCCTGTGCAATTTGTCTGAGTAATCTTGTAAACACCATAGTAAACAGGATGACAGTTGTCCCAAAGCTGACACTTCCTAGAAAATGAACTATTTGTGGATAATATTCCATTGGCTCTTGCACAAACATACAATAATAGAATGAAACAAAATCATGTCATCAGCTCTAGAAATAGTATTACAAAATACCATTTATTAGTAATGAAATGACATGAATATCTCCCAAAGATGCCATGTTGTTTCCTTTCTGTGTGCCTTTGCTTACACAGCCCTTAGTGCTTGGGGAGGTCTTCATGTGTCTACCCAGATTCCCCTACCTCACCACTAATTTGGGACTCAGCTTTGGGATTATCCATTAGATGGGGGTTCTTAACAAGGGTTCACCTTCCCCCAAGGGATCCATGGGTGAAACTCAGGAGGTCCAAACATGGGGAAATTATTTCTATTTTCATTAACCTCTAACTGAAATTGGTCACTTGTTTTAATTATGAACGTTGTTAACAAATCTTACTGGTATTAGCAGTATTTGAGATTTTGTTACCAAAGGAAGCACAGATTTTTTTAAGACATTATAGCTATTGCAAATATCTAAAAATATTGACTATATTCTTCACTATCTGGTAACTATAGTAGTTATTAGGCCCACTGATCTTATTTTAATAAGTTAACTAAGAAGACATACACTTAAAATATTTTGATAACTACATTTCAATATAATTGCCTTCCTTGTGATCCTGTGTATTTTATATTATGCATTAAAATATTATTTATATATTATATATTATAATTAATAAACTTATAATATTAAACATATTATTCAGATAAATTTCTCCAGAAACATGAGACTATGGCTAAGGGTGTCATGACCTATTCTGGGTCACAGTCTCATGTGGTTCTAATGCCCAGGCATGTGTCTATCAAAGGGATTTCTCAGTTTCCATAACACTCCATTAAATGTCTGCCTCACCAACTAGACTGTGTATAATTCAGGGAAGAGAGGGGGTCTTATTGGTTTGAATGTCTCCAGCTTCCAGGATTATGCCCAGGGCTTGGTGGGTAGTCAGTAACACTTCCTGAACATGCTGCTAAATTAGTGAATACATGAACAAGAGGGTTTTTCAACAGGCATGTCTGGACTCATACTTATGAGTGCAGTTTTTTCTTCTTCCAAAGATCTTCTCTTGGGAAGGCTGCACATTTATTCTTTTTGGTTTTCCCTTACTCAGGCTATTTCTGCAATCCCCCTGGGGTAGTTACCTTTTTGGACAGGTTCTGAGAGCACTACTAAGTAATTCAGTCCATAAAGTCAGAATCAAACTGGATTGTGACCCACCTTGGTCATCTAGCTCTTTGTTCAAGCTCAGCTCTGAGTGGCTTTTGACTGTTTCAAATGGAAAAATAAACTTCAAAAAACAAATCCACGTTTGAGTATGCAGATCTCGTTACTGCCACAGAAGCTATTTAAAAGCACATGTTTTGAACAACAGCCTGAAAAGAATTCTGGAAGAGGGACACCCAAAATGTCCTGGGTAATGGCAACTTTGTGGGAATGTTTGTAGTTTCTCGAAGAGACCACTTTAAGTTGGCCAAGAACATGTCTAAGTTCTAATGTGTTGATTAAAAAATGGCTCGATTTTCTGGCTCTCTATTTCTATCTTGCAGCAATCTTGGAGAAGTTTCAGTGGTCCTTTAAGGTGTATTCAGGACTGGCAGCCAAAACCTCCCCAAATACGGTGCAATTATTTATGGCAGTTTCTCCTTCTTGAAATATAAGTATTGAGGGCCTAATATTTGGAATGAAACAGTCTATTTGGTATTTTGCTGTTGTTGAGCACGTATCCAAACCCCTTGATATAGAGTCAGAGATTTACATAATCATGAACTCCCCAAACGGTGAGTGCCTCACAGGCTCATTTTAGAGATCCATTTTGCTAATCAGTATTCTTTTCTCACATCCCACACTGGATTAGATGCATCTGTGGAGAATTACGAGAATCTGGAAAGATGCTCTTCCATTAATTCCACCTTCTTTTACATTCTTCCGGTGCTCCAGGAATGAAAACCACGACAAACAGTTCTTGTAAGGCTGCTTTTCCTTTCAGCCACAGAGAAACAGACAACACAAACACCAACAAGAAATAAAGGTCCCATGAAGGTTAACTGTGAGAAGAATTTCCCTCATTCTTCACTGACCCTTGACAGATCAATTTTAAAGATCTGTCCATTGGAGATTATGAAAGATAAATAAATATTGTAAAAACTGTTCCTTGCGAGCGCTCTAGTCTTAAAGAATACAACATTGATTTAGTTGGTTTCCAGTCCAATAAGCTGTGTGTTAATCATCTTTCACAGCTGATACTTCAAAAGAGAAAAAAGACATTATAAAGAAGAGGGTCTTTAAGACAGTTTAAGATATCTCAAAATCTCATTATGTATATATATAATCCTGAGTTGCATACGTATTAATTTAGATTCTCTTATTTATATAATGAATCGACAAGCTGATAGGTCCTTGGGGCCACCAGAATCCAGGTCTGTTAATTATCTAACATAATTACGGCAAGAAACATCTGCGCCTTTTCCCCTGCTCCACACCAGCGGAAAGATGCATTTACACAGGAGGTAGGGGATATTGTTCTTTAAAAAACATAAAATGTTTAGATATTTCTTCTTGTCAACTATTAAGTTAATTAACAAGTAATATTCAATGGTTTAGGTTTCTTCATTTTTTAATGTTCAACTCAATGACCTAACAGCTACATGCTAACTATGAACCATATACAGTTCTAGATGCAAAGGATACAATTTGAGAATTATTTGGGTCTCTGGTTTTGTGTAGATCACAGTAGAATGGGGAAGACTAAGTATATTATAATGGAATAAGTGCTATAATTGAAGTGTAAAAAGTTCTATATGGTGAAAGATAAATAAGTCTGCTTTATTCTGCTAATTATATCCTTCTCCTCTCCTATATTGTCACCTTCTCCCTCCATACGGACATCACCCATCTTCTAATAGAAAAATGAAACAAAGCAGCACTACCAGAAAGACTCCTTCCCTAAAGTATATGTCCCTATGTGACTGTAAAGTCACTGTCCTTTCTCCATTCTGCCCAATCAGATTTGCAAATGCATTGTCTACACCCACGATTTCTTCGTCCCCAGGTTTGATGGATTGCCATCCTCTTTTTAAGGAAGGGCATACTTCCTTAAAGTAATGCCCAGATCCTCTTTTTAAGGAAGGGCATACTTCCTTAAAGTAATGCCCAGATCCTCTTTTTAAGGAAGGGCATACTTCCTTAAAGTAATGCCCAGATCCTCTTTTTAAGGAAGGGCATACTTCCTTAAAGTAATGCCCAGATCCTCTTTTTAAGGAAGGGCATACTTCCTTAAAGTAATGCCCAGATCCTCTTTTTAAGGAAGGGCATACTTCCTTAAAATAATGCCCAGATCCTCTTTTTAAGGAAGGGCATACTTCCCCAGCTGCTGGAAGAGCTGTTAGCACACAGCCTTCAGCCACCTGCCCCTCAGGGCTGCTCAGCTGGACACAGCTGACTCACCTGAGTTCACATCCCTTTTGGTTTGTCCACATTCACTGAATGATTGAAGCATGGTATATAGGCCTGGCCATGATATTCCAATGTGGGACTGCTTTGAAGGGCCGTCCTAGCTTGAACTTCCCATGGTGTTCACTGAGGCTGCTGCACGGCCAGTATTATATCTTGAGTTCTCCCTCTGGCCACTCCTACTTCCTTCTCCACAGGGCTGGATCACAACGGTAGTCCTTAAAAAGCATTCTGTATACCAAATTCCCTCTGTGGCCTCTCAGGGAACCCGTCCATGACCCCCGTAGCCTATGACACCAGTATGCCCTGTGCCTCTCACAAAAAGCCTGTACGATGAGCTGGTAGTGAGGCCAATTAGAATTTTTTTTTTTTTAATTTTTCCTGCTGGATTATTTGTTGCTCAAGAGAAGGGGCCATTTTCTTAGAAAACTTTTACTACATATGGTGCCAGGAGCAGTAGCATAGATACGTTGTAAA
This sequence comes from Mirounga angustirostris, assembly GCF_029215605.1. Taxonomy (NCBI): domain Eukaryota; kingdom Metazoa; phylum Chordata; class Mammalia; order Carnivora; family Phocidae; genus Mirounga; species Mirounga angustirostris. Next base: position 15,042,431 of record NW_026991712.1, on the reverse strand, counting down.
TATTAGTTGAATGAATACCTATTAGAAACCCTCTCATTATTCGTATGTTCCAGTAATTCTAGAAGACCAATATTGTTGCCTCAGAGAGATGCAAGAGAAAGTAGGAAGTTGGCCAAAAGGTTTTTTAAGAAACTTTGTACACATTAGAGTATAATACATTGGATGAAATATCTATGATACAAAAGTGCCTCAAGTCCATGAAGGATTCGAGTGGTAGAGGGTGAGCTGCAAACGAAAGATGTAGGAATCCAGAAGAATCTAATAATATCTAGAAAGATAGAAGTGGTGACAGTCCAGGTGGACTTTGCTGGAGTTAAAACTTGGTGTGTAGAGGAGACGGGGAGGGTACTTTTGGTGAGCATGCAGCAATAGTGCTTGGAGGTGGGGAAATAGTAGGGCCAAGGCAGTGGGAGGAACAGTCAGAAGATAATAGGATCAATTTGATCAATTAGAATTTCTTATATGGAAAGTATGACAATAGTGAGGTACCATATAGGTATTTAATAAAACCTTGCAACTGTACTGGTTATCTATTGCTGTGTAACAAGTAACTCCAACATCTTGTGGCTTAAAACAAAAAAGTTAAAAATAGAGTTACCCCATGACCCAGCAATTGCACTACTAGGTATTTACCCAAAGGATACAAATACAGTGATCTGAAGGGGCACCTGCACCCCAATGTTTATAGCAGCAATGTCTACAATAGCCAAACATTGTAAAAAGCCCAGATGTCCATCAACAGACAAATGGATAAAGAAGATGTGGTATATATATATATATATACAATGGAATATTGCTTGGCTATCAAAAAAATGAAATCTTATATTTGCAACGTGGATAGAACTAGAGGGAATTATGCTGAGCAAAATAAATCAACCAGAGAAAGACAATTATATGATTTCACTCATTGTGGAATTTAAGAAACAAAGCAGAGGATCATAGGGGAAGGGAGGGAAAAATAAGATAAGATGAAATCAGAGAGGGAGACAAACCATAAGAGACCCTTAACTCTAGGAAACAAATTGAGGGTTGCTGGAGGGGAGGTGGGTGGGCAGACGGGGTAATGGGGTGATGGGCATTAAGGAGGGCATGTGATGTAATGAGCACTGGGTGTTATATGCAACTGATGAATAACTGAACTCTACCTCTGAAACTAATGATACGCTATATGTTAATTAATTGAATTAAAATAAAATTAAATTAACCTCCCCCCCCAAAACCCAAAAATTCCCCACAGAAAACAACCACCGTTTATTAGCTCAGTTTCTGTCATCAGGCACCCCAGCATGGCTCAGCTGGGGCCTTTGCTTTAGGGGCTCTGACAGGCTCCAACCAAGTTATCCGCTGGGCCGCCCTTGTCTCAAACTTCAAATGGGACAGATCCACTTCCAAGCTCACTCATGTCATTGCTGACAAGATTCAGCTCCTTATGGGCTGTTGGGTTGAAGGTCTCTATTTCTCGCTGGCTGTTGACCAGAAGCTGCTCTCTGTTCTTTGCCATATGACCTCTCCATCAGAGCAAACACTGGAGAGAAAACACACAGCAAGGGAAAGAATACCAGCAAGATGGAAGGATGAAAAGTCATAGTTTTTTGTAACCTAATCATGGGAGTGACATTCCATCATTTTTGCTGTCTTCTGTTTGTTAGAAGTAAGCCACTAGATCCAGCCCAGAAAGAGACAGGGATTACACAAGGATGTGAATTCCAGGAGGTGGGGATGCTTGTGAGCTATGTGAAATACGGCCTGGCACATATTCAAATTCTACCACAGTAACTTTCATGAAGAGAAGGTGAGTCATCTTTAACCTGTGCCTGACATTTTTTGTGCCTTGCCATGAAACTGCTCAGCTTTTTCATATCTGTGTACCTTTGTATATGCTGATTCCCCTTTTTGGGTACCCTTCTCTCTTCTTTACCTCAATAATTCCTACACCTTCCTTATGTTTCAGTTGTTCATCACTTCCTCCATGAAGCCTTCTCTAAATCTATAGGTACTGTTAGTTTCTTTCTTCTCCATGCTCCCATTTTCCTTTGTAAATATAGTCACACGACAACTTGGTACATTTCGTTGAACTTATATGTCTACGTAAGTGTTTTTCTTGCTAGATTATTGCTTCCTTGAGGGAAAAGATTAGGCTTTAATTATCTTTTTATCTACAAGGTTTTGCATAGTTATTATTAGCTCAAAGTAAAATCTGTAAATGGTATCTATTTTTTTGTGACTAGGTCATTGAAGGTGGTCAATAATTACACTATACATTTATTTATTTGTTTATTTATTTATTTATTTATTATTTGTTTATTATTCTTAATTTATGAAGCACCTGCACCTGCTATGTGCCACTCACTCTCAGAAAAACCCAAGGCAGGCATTGTTTCTCCTATCTTTAAGATTTAGAAACTGAGGTTAAAAGAGATTATTTAACTTTCCTGAGCTTCTTTCTTTTCAGCCCTCTTCTAGCTAATGGAGGTCGTTAAACACAGTTCTGGTCAATGGCATGTAACTGTGAGTCTGCTGGTGGGGATTCCAGGAAAACTTTTGCTTTCCTAATTAAAAATGGACCACCTCGACTGGAACACTCTATTTTTTTTAAACCACCGTTGTGTTTTCCCTGCTGTTTTTCTTAGGACCTGGAGGTAATTCCTGGAAGTTCAGCAGGCATCTTGTAACCATGAGTCCATAAGCATGAGGATGCAAGGAGTCTAGGGTCTTAATGATATCTGTGAATAGCTACAGTAGTCTTGTGTTGCCTTCTGTGGCAATGTTATGGGAAGAAAATTAACCTATTTGTATAAGCCAATGTTAGTACGGGTTATTCTGCTTTATTTTTTTAAATCAATTCCCAACTAATACTGCTGCCGAAAGGTAGAGCTGTGATTCAAACCTAGTCTCCTTGACTCTAAATCCCATATTATTTCCACTTTGCTGTATCACATAGTTCCTGACTCAAGTTTATTCAACATGGATGGAAAAACAAAGACAAAGTGACACAGAAAAGAGGTAGCATATACTCTAAAGTTAGGCAATCAGCTGTGCCCAGCTTGCTGAAGTTTTTCCAGGGATAGATGAAGTTAATGGTGGTAGAATGATCAGACAAACCTTCACCAGTGGTGCAGGCTGTAAACTAATTCTCAACTAATGGGTAGAATTTGGATGCTCAGGGAGAGGAAGGCACAGGATAGTGCCACCTAGATGGGGGAAGAAAGGAGACCGTCATATCATTGGTAAAGGGAAATCACACAAACTCTTTCATCCTTCTCCCTTTACCTTTACGATGTGCTCACTTGGAAAGTGAACTTGAAATCCTTTCCTTACCTTTTGGCAAAGAGTTTGGGGCACCATTACACCATTATCAGTAGAGGTCATCAAGTAGGGCAGGTGGAAGAGGGAAGTTAAATGTCATTTGACAACCAAAAGCACAGTGATATCAGACAGTGGAGTCAACTCGAGGTGGGTAGGTCACCAGGAAGTCACTTCTTGCACTCTCATTGATGCCTCAGATGCACTTGATAAAGCTCTCCCATCCTTACACCAGGAGGCCATACTGCTGTCAGGAAAAGCCATGGCAGATCTAATAGTTATCAGACAATGGTTTTGACAAACATTATGAGTAAGTGCCAGCATGTTAGGACACCTGGGGGGCTTTCGAAATTATTGCCTTAAATGTCTCCGGTGTCTGAATCAGAGTGGAAGAAATTTAGTGTTTAAGTCTTGGCTGGCTTCATGACTTTTTCTTCATAAACGTAAATTTCTTCTGAGTGTGCAATTGCAGGGACAGGGAATACTTTTTTGCTCCTTCTTCATCACTAAATAAGTTTTTTCCTGTACAGATAAGAATGAGGTATCACTCGGGGCGCCTGGGTGGCTCAGTTGGTTAAGCGACTGCCTTCGGCTCAGGTCATGATCCTGGAGTCCCTGGATCGAGTCCCGCATCGGGCTCACTGCTCGGCAGGGAGCCTGCTTCTGCCTCTGACCCTCCCCCCTCTCATGTGCTCTCTCTCTCTCATTCTCTCTGTCTCAAATAAATAAATAAAATCTTTAAAAAAAAATAATACTTTAAAAGAATGAGGTATCACTCTAGATGGTCTTGCTCAAAAGATCTACCAAAATGAAGTGCTTTAAGACCTTTCCTCAAAAAATTTTAAACTCTATGTATACATTATATGCATAGATGTTTAGAGAATACTTTAAAAAATGTATAGTCACCCATATCTTGTGTAACAAAACAGCTCAGCTACAAGCAGTCTCCTGAACAGTGTTTAGAGCTAATTTTCCTGTGGTAAATTCTGTCTTGTTGTAAGTATTATTCAGGTTCTCCCTAAATGACTTTTAGTTGATAATCCCATCTGTTAAAAAAAAACAGTAGAATGAGAGTTTTATTTTTAGAGTAAGCTGTTTGACCATTGGAATTAAAGCAAGCTTAGAAAACAGCAAGGCTGGGGCTGCATTAGCCCGTAGGGAGCCTCTGGAAGAAAATGGAGGGAAGAACCGAGTAGATAAAGTTGGCTGAGTGACAAAAATTTGAACATGAGAGAGCATGATGTCTATATTCTGCCTTTGTCTCCAAGCCCAGTTCATGAACTCAGGTTTGTCTCCTGTGAAGATAAGAGGTATTTGGCTTGTCTTTTAATGGAAAGAATAGTCTGTCATGGAGCTTTTGTATCTTTGTATCTGAGGCTCAGAGCAACAGTTGGCCATGACGGTGCTTGGGAATCAATGACAGAAACAGCCATAGTGCTTATTAGAGCTGCTAGAACCTGGTGCACCAAGGAGTTCCCAAGGATATCCTAGAAACTCTAGCATGCCCAGTGGTAGCCAGTGGGAAAACATGGAGGGCATCTCTTGCTTGTGGAATGACTATGCCTGAGTATGCTGAGGACTCCAAAAGACCAAATGGCACAAACCGTCTCATTTGTATGGGGAAGCAGTGGCAGTTTTGAAAAGATATAAACTGCCTAAGCAAAACATTGCTGAGAATGCAATGCTGTGAATCAGAAATGACCTACGCTTTGGAGATGCTTCCTCTCTATTCTCTCCAGCATGCCCCAGGCTGGATATAGAGTGCCTTACTACTCACTGTCATTGTTCTTACCTACATGTCTTCCAAGCTCACCTTACTCACCTATTCCTGACATTTGTTACTATTAATCAAAAGAACTCCACTGCCACCCACCCCCAAGTAGCTCAATCCTCTCGCTCAGGCTATGAGTAACTCGGGGTAAGGTGCGAAATGTGCCAGGGAAACCCACCAAATTCTTACACATTCTTGGATAGGTTCTTGAGTCAGCATAGCCTTTCAGAATGAGAAATAGATAAATCAGAATCAATTAGAGAAAATACTGATATCAATTGGCATATTTAGTGTCATAAGACAAAGGACCCTTGGCCCTTGATACTTGCCTCAGTCTCCTTGGGAAATGCAGAAATCCGCGCCCCCAGACACAAAAGTGCAAAGAGTTGCAGAGAAGTAGCTGAATGAGGAATTCTTTTACTGTGTCTCCTTTTTCCCCCTCACATATAGCCATCAGCCTTGAAAGGAGACAGTCTCGCCCTGTTCGTCTGATGGTTGTCCAGAGGGGTGCTCAGAGTTCAGGCAGTATTGGTTCACGGTCTCCTACCTGCCAAGGCTTCAATATAAATTATTCAGAGTCCTGTCTCATAAGTAGGCTAATGCACCAATGCTAATTTACTCACGGTCTTTGTCCATGACAGGGTCAGGTTTTGAGCAAAAAAACCTTCCTTTTACTCAAAATCTCTTTCTTTCAAGTTTTACAGCCTGAGTCCTTTTGATTTGAGATCTGTTTATGGTACTTACATGCTTCCATGGGCTGCATCTCTTGCATACCTGAGCTGCCTCAGTGCACCTGGTGTCTTCTGCTGGGAAAGTTTTGTCCCCCCACTTAGGCTGCCAAGCCAGTGGAAAAAGTTTGAGAGGGAAGAGATGGCAGTGTCTACCTCTCCTTTTCCTTATCTCCCACAAGATTTTTTTTCTTTTTTCAACACTTCTGCCTCACATTCAAGTTATTTTTCTATTTCTCTCACAGAATGACAAACCCTTAGAACTCAAGAAATGGCTAACTTTTCTGACATGAGAAACAGTGAGTTCAAATCTCAGTTGTGCCAAATACTAGCTGTGCAACCTCGGACATTCTTTTGTGTTCTGAGAGCCAATTCCAAGGATGTGTATACCACCAAGTACTTCTCTGACACCATCTGGGTGACTTATGATTTAACTCCATTTGGACACTGTTTACCTGAAGAGCACATCCGATTCCACAGTTGGAGAGGTTAGTCCTGCAAGGCCACCATCCCCTTCAGACAGCTGTCACAAGTTCAGACACCTGTCACCTGTTCTTCTGAGTGGCTACAGATTGGAGGTTCTCATGACCCCATCCTTGGGTTTGATTAAATGTTAGAGCAGGTCACAGAACTCAGAGAAACATTTTACTCACTAGATTGCCAGGTTATTATGAAAGGATAAACTCAGGAGCAGCCAGATAAAAGATATGTAGAGCAAGGTATGTGGGAAGGGGCATGGAACTTCCATGCCCTCTCCAGGTACACCATTCTTCCTGTACCTCCAGTGTTCACCTACCTGAACATTCTCAGAACCCCATCCTCTTGGGGTTTTATGGGGGCTTCATCACAAAGGTGTAACTGATTAAATCATTGGCCATTGGTAAACTGATTCAACCTCCAGCCCTGTTCCCCTCCCAGGAGGCTAAGAGTGGGACTGAAAGTTCCAAACCTCTAAAAATCCACTGGTAACCAGCCGTCATTTTTTGGTGCTTTCTAGGTAATCTAATTAACATAACAAAAGACACCTTGATGATTCTCATCACTTAGGAAGTTCCAAGGGTTTTAGGTGCTCTGTGCCAGAAAAGAGGAGGTAGACCAAATATATATTTCTTATTATAAATCACAATATCATAGACATACATGTTTCCTTATATGCAAAATTGGGATAATAAATGACTTCTCACTGGTGTGTGAGGATTACATGTGATAACATATGTGAGAGTCTTCTGTTAAGAGTAAAGCTCCTTACAAATGTAAGGATTTAATATTGTCCTAATTGTCATTCATCATTTTATCCTTCACATAAACTTGCATTGGGCCCTATATTTCAATAAGTGCTCAATACATGTGGCTGAAATGAATAATAAACACTCGATAATTAAGCCCAGGTTTAAGTTTTGTATATGTTGATTGCCAGTGACTGACATGGAATGTTAAACTAGTCTGTGTTCTTGCAGACAAATGAGAATTTAGCAGCTCAGGAGACTTTGGGCCCTTCTGTTAACACTCCCCAGGACATCCCAGGCCACCAAGGCCATAGCAGCAGAAGCATGGATGCCAGGGTTCAGAAGCTGGAGACAAGTCTTGCTCTGTACTGTATGTGTTGGGTGTTCAGTCTGATGGCACGTTTCTGCTAATCCAAATCCAGATTATTATTGTTTGTTTGTTTTTTTTTACAGATTTTTTCTTTGGAGTCAATGTGGCCCTTAGAGCCACTGGTTTGGTTTGGTAAAAAGAACACCACTTTTGGAATTCAAATCCCAGCTCTGGCACATGTTAGCTGTGGGATATTACGCACATTTCTCCTGCCTAAGCCTTAGTTTTCTGATCTGGAAAACAGAGATGAAGATAGCCTACTTCAGAGGCTGATGGGAGAATGGAGATAATATATACAAGGAACCTAGCCCAGTTCCCAGCAGGCTGCTGGCACTTCATCAATAATGTTTATTTTCCTGTGGATTTGAATAGATGGCTGCATGTGTTGCTCTGTTTCTGTCTTCTCTAGCTTTAATTCAGTATTTTATATGACTTTGTTTTATCGCCTTTGGCTAGTATGTGATTCTCTATAGTCAGCTGTCTTTCCAGATGCCCTGTGACCTCAATTCTCTGATGGGTATGAGAAAAGTTATTGATTTTCCATTTGTTTAGCCTGTTTCTTGTTGTAAGGCTAGAAGTGATAATTTCCAAACTTTTTTTCTAAAAAAGCCTTTTATTGAGACATGATAATAAGCATACAAAAACCTGTGCATATTTAATGCATACAACTGAGTTTGGAGATAAATATATACCATGAAATCATCACAACTAATGCCATTAACCTATCCATCACCTCCAAAAGTTCCTCCTGCTTGCCTGCCTGCTTGCTTGCTTTTTCTTTCTTTCTTTCTTTCTTTCTTTCTTTCTTTCTTTCTTTCTTTCTTTCTTTCTTTCTTTCTTTCTTTCTTTCTTTCTTCCTTCCTTCCTTCCTTCCTTCCTTCCTTCCTTCCTTCCTTCCTTCCTTCTCTTTCTTTCTTTCTTTCTTTCTTTCTTTCTTTCTTTCTTTCTTTCTTTCTTTCCTTTTCTTTCTTCTTTCTTCCTTCCTTCCTTCTTTCCTTCCTTCCTTTCTCTCTCTCTCTTTCTTTCCGAATTATTATTACTATTATTATTAGAGCATTTAACATAAGATATATCTTTCTAGCAATTTTAAAGTATGTGATACAGCACTGTTAGCAACAGGCACTGTGCTGTACCTTGGTTTCTAGGACTCATTCAATCTGCATTCCTGAAACTTCGTACCCTTTGACCAACATCTCCCCACTCCTCCCTCCCCCATCCCTTGATAACCACCATTTTACCCTCTGCTTCTAGGGGTTTGACTGTTTTAGATGTCTCATATAAGTGGGATCATTTAGTATTTGTTCTGATTTTTTTTTTCTTCACTTAGCACAAAGTCCTCAAGATTCATCTGTGTTGGCACAAATGGCAGGATTTCCTTCTTCTTTTAAGGCTGAATAATATTACATTGTATGTATGTACCACAGTTCTTTGGCCATATACCTATTGATGGACATTTAGGTTATTTCCATGTCTTGGCTATTATAAATAATGCTGTAGTAAACATGGGTGTGCAGATATGTCTGAGATCCTGATTTTAATTCCATTGGCTGTATACCCAGAAGTGATGTTGTGGTTTCATATAGTAGTTCTGTTTTTAATTTTTTGAGGAAACTCCATACTGTTTTCCATAGTGGTTGTACCAATTTACAGTTCCACCAATAGTTGTATAAAGGTTCCTGGTCAACATTCCTTATCTTTGTGTTTGTGTGTGTTTTGTTTTGTTTTGTTTTTTGATAAAAGCCATCCAAATAGGTATGAGGTGATATTTCATTGTGGTTTTGGCACATTGTGATTTTGATCTTATTGTCTCCCCAAACTCTGTATTGTAGGTACTTTCATTTCCAGTGCATAAAAGAAATGGTGCAGGAGTGCTAAGGGTGTTTTTAAGAGGCAAATAGATGATTAGCAGAGGAGCTATGCTTCAGACTCTGGTCTTCATGACTCCAGGGCCTATGCTCTTCCCATAGAACCACCACAAAGACTGGACTCCATGATGACTGTGTTTATTAAACCCTAAATCATAACACTTATTTTTTTTTTTAAAGATTTTATTTATTTATTTTTTAGAGAGCGAGCAAGAGAGAAACAGCATGAGAGGGGAGAGGGTCGGAGGGAGAAGCAGACTCCTTGCTGAGCAGGGAGCCCGATGTGGGACTCGATCCCAGGACTCCAGGATCATGACCTGAGCCGAAGGCAGACGCTTAACCATCTGAGCCACCCAGGCGCCCCGTAACACTTATTTTACTAACAACGTCACATGCATTAACCAACTAAATGCTCATAACAATCCTAAGAGTTAGGTAGTGTTATTACACCTGATTTACTGATGAGGAGTCTGAGGCACAGAATGCTAACTCACTAGGTAAAAGCTCCACAGCTAGTAACTGGCAGACTGGCATCCATATTCATGTGATTTGGCTTCAGTGCCCACGCTGTTAACTGCTACATCATCATACATGGTTTGGCACGTAAGAGTGAGCCTACGGGGACCCTGAACTAGGACATACAATTTTCAACAATATCTCCGATAAATACACAGAACAGATACAGATAAAGGGTGGAGACAGGGGGTCAATTAATTTTGTCAGCAAACCTCACAAAAAGCTGTACACCTGATGATTGAAAGGTAGATCACAGAAAATTATGCATGCCAAGAAATGTGACCTTTCTGAAGAATTTTTATCAGGGAAGAGCATGAATTACTTTTGTAGCTTTTGAAAGTGATTTCTGGCGTTGAAAAAAGAGTTAAAACTAGGTCTTTTCAATAGTTCATGATCGAATTTACTGGGATATGGTTGTCTGAGCAGCTTAGCTTCCTTTCCCTCCTGACCCTTCATCATTTCCAAAGGCTACACTTTATTGAGTAAACACTACTAAAAAGAAGTCACTGTCATCCCATCAACTGGCCAAGGAAAGAGAAAATCGTTCCAGTCTTAAATCTTAGTCACTGTTTTGACGGCTGTTATACAGAAAGCTGACATCCCTATTGAGATATCTGCTTTGACACCTCACTCACTAGTTTTTGAGACATTTTAATTATCTCAAGGATGCCATTAGAATGCATGAACAGAATCATAAGTTCTTCAAAATCCAGAATGCTCATGTCGTGTATGTTATTCTTGACAATATGAGTTACCTTATGCACTCGTTTCTGCACATCATTTAATGTCTTGGTGTTCTTAGTTCTCCCTGTGGTCATCCTTCCTCTTGATTACCCTGAGTCATTTGGTAATCTGCAAATCAGTCCTCTTAACAACTGGCACCTTCTTCCTGATTTTTAACCCATGTGTTGAATGGCCATGTCTCCCTTTGCAAGGTTAGTGAGAATATATTTATTTCTAACTCTTAATCCTACTTAAATTTAGGGACTTTTTTCTTTTGCACAATTTACAACGACAGAATTTCCTCAGAAGCTCTGGGTGAAGGACTTATCAGAAGTCATCTAGATTAGGAAATTATAAACCATCTCAGAAGGACAGGATTTTAGATATGGTGTCTGAGGCATGGGAACACTACAAGTTCAGAATGGAGTTGTTTGGGGACATTCATAAGGAACAAAGCTCAGAGATGACAATAAATATTAATGTGAATAAATATGTTAGTACCTGCCATGTGATGAATGTGTGCAGAGACACTTTGATGGGCAGTTTGTATCAAATTGTTCGATTCTCTATAAAGACAATATTCTTAACTTTAAATTTTAAATGAGAAAACTGAGGCCCAAGGAGATTGTAAAATGTACCCAAGGTTAATAACTTAAAAAGCTGGAATTTGAATCCAGACCTTTAGTAGCAAAGTCTGTTTGTGAGCATAAACGAAATGGTCCCTGAAGGATGGAAACAGAAGAATTTTCTTGAATAAATAGGTTCATTATTGAAAGCCTACCTGATAGGAGCCTCAGGCATTTGCACTTAGGAGACAGGTCTTGCCTTACAATGGAAAGAAGAATACAGTTTACAGACTTTGATGTTGACATTTTACATGAACTGAACAATGAAACTGAAGAAACCCTTAAGACATACTTATTATTTTCATGTGCTGACAATGCTTAGAATATCTAAGATATACCAGTCTTGGCCTCTTTTTATTCTGCTCATTGTTTTAAGGAATCTGAACTAGTTAGGATGGGTCAGCTGGAGTTCCCAATGTTTCCCTCAGTGCGGGAATGATTCTCTATGATTTTAGGGATCCCCTGATGCCATCTGGTTTTGAGAATGGCCATCCAAATACTACCTTTGTTGTGGTTATCCAAACTGAGGTTTTCCATTTGAATTTGTATTATGTTCTCAGACCTCACTTTATTAGTGTGGGAACAGTCATGTCTCTGGGCTCACCATCAGATGAGACATCTGTGGAGTTAACCTTTGGTTAGTACCTGCTGTGTGTTAGGCACATTACTAGACTCTTCAGATACGTTATTTCATTTACTCATACAAAAATCCCAGAAAGAAGATACTGTTCTGACTTTTTCAGGTAAAGAAACTGTTACTTAGAGCAGTTAAGTAACTTGTCAATGGTCATATAGTCCTTAAGGGATGGGAGAAAGATAAATAGGTTTAGCTGACACTCTTATATTACACTTCTTGGTATGTTGCTTATTTCATAGTCTTTTATTAGATTCTAGAAGGATTATTATTTCATTCTTTTCCTTAATTTTCTTTCTTTCCTTCTGTCTTACTCTCTTTATCCCTCTTTCCCTTCCTTCCTCCTTCCCTTCCTACCATCTTTCTTCCTTCTATCTACTCTCTCTTTGCTTCCTCTCCCTCCTTCCTTCCTTCCTCCCTCCCTTGTTTCTTTTCTTCCTTCCTGTCTTCTTCTCTTCCTCCCTTCCTCCCACCTTTCTTCTTTCTACTCTCTCTCTTTTTTCTTTCTTTCCTTCCCTTCTTCTTTGTCCTCCCTTCTTTCTTTTCTTTTTGTTAAATGAAAAGATGCAAGAAATACTGAGTCCTTTTGACAGAAACTTCTTGGATCTTTTCACTTCTTTATTATATTCTCAGGCACCCTTTCAAATGAGTATGTATTAAAATAGCAACTTGCACAAATGTCAGCTGATGCCATCTCTCTGTTTGCCTTAACTTTCAGAAGGAAAATTAAATTTGATGAGGTTTTGTTTCATTGTTTTGGCCTGAGTTTTACAGATACCACTTCAAAGGATCTTGCTTAGTCCTTAGAATGGCCTTGTCTGAGGCACAGGGCTGGAGAGGTTGACCTTGGAGACATACTGCCTATTATTGAATCAGTGACTGCTAGAGCTGCGGGGGCTCTTAGAAATCACTTTTAGAAAAGGAGTCAGAGGCTCAGAAGATTAAGTCAGTTTCTTTATTTCTAAAATGGGGATATTAATAACACCTACCTAATAAATGTTTATGAGTATTAATTAGATTCCTATTTGTGAAGTGTATAGAATTGTGACATGCACGTGATAACCACCATAGAGTGTTTAAAAAATAAACATCATAATTTGTCCAAGGTCACAAGGTGAAAAAGGCACCATAGTTTTCTGAATAAGTATACCTGAGTTCCAGTTCCCTTGTATGACTTTGGGCAAGTCATCTAACCTCTTGGAAGGGCAGTTTTGCTCAATCTTGAAATCATGTCTGATGTCTTGACTTCACAGCATTCTTGTGAGAGCTGAATGAACTAACATAGGCAGAGTGCACAGCCCCTGATAGGAGCCCAGCAGGTGAGAGCTAGCTTTAGACCCAATGTCAGAAGCAGAAACCATGATCTCCTGACAAACTCAATGCTCTTTGTAAATCTTGAAATATTTCTATGATTACAAAGAACAGAGATTTCTTGTCTATAATATAACTGTTTCTTTTAGGGCTTGGGGGTGGAATGTTTAATGTCCCTTAAGCCAACCCAAGAAAATCTACCTAACTTGAAAAGAAACATATTCCAGACACTTTTCTTCCTGTTGGCAACATCATTGGTTAACACACTGTCTTTGGCTGAGCTTCATTTGTATTCTCTAAAAATCATAAGGGTATGTAGGCTGAAGTCTCTCTTTTTATTTGGAAGAAGATCTTCTAAGCATTGTATTTCCTTATCTCTTCCTGTTTTGATTCTTTTGCTTTACCTCACTAGGCCAGGAATCACGCAGATCTCAAATCTGATTCTAACGCAGTCATAGCCATTTGAATGACCTTGGGCTGGGCACTTGTAATTTTCTTTGACATGTGATAGCTTCTATTTCCTTTATTTACTTTTTTTGAAAAAAAAATTTATTTACTTATTTATTGACTTTTAATTTTAGAAATAATTTCAATTTTTAATTTTGACTTTAGTTTTAGATTTACAGAAAAATTATGAAGCACAGAGTTTCTACATATCCTTCACCCATTCCCCCAATTATAAGCATCCTATATTGTTATGGTACATTTGTTACAATGAATAAATGAATACAGATACATTGCATTAACTGAAGTTAATGGGTTGCAAAAGTTAAGTTGATTGCAGTGATTGGTTTTCACATATTGAATCAGTATTGCATCCCTGGAATAAATCCCACTTGGACATCACATATACTTTTTTTCTCATACAGTTTTTGAATTCTATTAGCCACCTGTGTTTTCCAGTTTTGTCTTTTACAGCTTGCCAATATGAACACTGATCTGATCAGGCAACCCCATTGTCTATTATATGTGACATTTTGTTCAAATCCTACCCTTTCCTGTAGAGCCTCTTTAATTTTTTCTCCTTCCTTCCATCCTGCTCTTTCTAATCTACTCTTCAATCTCTACCTCTTCTGTCTCCTTTAAAGGTTGCATCTCTATGCAGCACTTGAACTGGCACAGCTGTGTAGATTTTCTGTAAATAAGGTCTCTATGTTTTTTTGTTTGTTTAATATCTCATTTTATTACAGAAAGGATTTATAGCATTTTCCTCAACTACACTGATTCAATAAGGTAAGAACCAATTAAAGCCTAAGTGGATAACGACAGTGGGACACAGAAAAAATTAGGGTGGAAAAGATAAGATGAAGCCAGAGGTGAGGTTTTTGAATAATACAGTGATACAATTCTCTACATTTTTCTTATTTTTTAGAATTTCTGGTACATTAGTATAAAGTTTTATAGTTTTCAAAGGACCTTGCCACATCTTATTTTGTTGTATGTTGGTGTTTTAATTTTTTTTTTTGGCCAGGGTAGAAAACCCAGATTCAAAGAGCACAGGAGGTAGTGAATAATAGAACAAAGAAAGTAATCTCACTGTGTGAAAGTTCAGGGTCATTTCACACATACTCTATTTCACAATAGGATTATACAAGCTTTGTGAGGAAGGGACCGTGTTTCGTAGTTGCTTTGTTTTCCATATTTTGCTCACTCGAAATTAGGCACCTGTTATGGCCAACCACAAGCACATTGATTTGAATGCTATCTCATTTTGCCTCCAAGTCTGTAAACAGTGTGCAAGGTGGGTTAATGAGAATTTAATGTAGCAGAATAGGAAGACCCAAGCTTGTGCTTTGTTTCCCGTTGCTTTGAAGAAGTAACTGTTCAGCCTTGGGGATATAAGACTAACTTATGCATTTTTACATTGATCTGATTCCCATAAAAGGCAAAGAATGCTATCTTTAATTCTGAGACCCAAAATAGTTTATAGATCCTAGCTAACCATATAATGTCCCTATTAAGGAGAAAGTGTGAAGAAAGACAAGTGGACAGTTGTCCTAGTGTTGAAAGTAAGGGCTCCTCTGCTTGGTGGGTTATGAGGAGATTAAGGGAGCTTTCCTGAGACTGGAAAGAATAATTGCACTTTCAATTTCCTTAAATAAGTGAGAAGTACCCTCAGTAGCACACAGGGAGTGTCAGGTCTTAAGAGAATAGGAATTCAGGACACTGGCTGGCAGCCATAGAGTGTCTGTGGGTAGGGCCGGTGTGAATGGCAAGAATCTACATTATATGGCCAGTTGGGTAATGGTCAAGACTGTGAGTGGGCTGAAGAAAAGGCTCCTTCCTAACTTTTGAGTAATCCTGAAAGCTTCTAGCATGTTATAAGGTCATAAAAATCACCGATTAATGAAGGTAAGTGAGAGTTTGAAAGGACATAATTTGATCTGCAAATATAGAGAAATAAGATCTTTCTTGCACCTTGGGTGTCAAAGAGCAATCTATGCCTATTACACCAGCTAAGTGCTAAATACACCAAGTACCACAACTGTAAGAAATATGTCTTTGTCTCCTGAATAGGCAGCATAGTATAGCTTTTCATACTCAGCTGTCCCTTGTAATAGCCCAGAAAATTTGTTCAAGATACGGAAGTATGGGCTCCCTCTCAGATGTACTGAATCAGGATATTGGTGTTAGGATGGGACATGGATAACTGTAGTTTTCCTTTTCTGTCAGTCCTCCTCTCATCTGTGGACTGCTAGTTGAAAAATTCCTGGTCAGGTGATAAAACATGGGCTTTGGGTTCAGGCAAGTCAGGATTTAAATTGAAGCTCAGCCACTCAGAAAAGT
Source organism: Mirounga angustirostris (assembly GCF_029215605.1). Lineage (NCBI taxonomy): Eukaryota > Metazoa > Chordata > Mammalia > Carnivora > Phocidae > Mirounga > Mirounga angustirostris. The sequence goes on along the minus strand of NW_026991712.1, from coordinate 15,026,571 downwards.
TACCTAAATTCTGTGAGCTACAGGATCTTATTTGTACAATGAGGATTAAAAATATCTCCTTTTCATGCATATGAAGAGATTAAATGGGATACTCTATCTAGAGTTTTCACTTCAGCGCTTAGCATGTAGTAGACATTCAGTAAATATTTATACATCCCTCCACCCAGTTTTCTGCTTGATTTCAGGATATCATTCCATTTAGGTAGCCAAGGGTTCTTGGAATGTCTGACTTACCACCTCTTTGGTGTCTAATCTAAAAGCTCTCCTTCATCATAAACCTACCCATGGCTTCATCCACAATTGTTCTAGGTACTGACTGGCAGGTCAGAACACTGAGAATGACACATTTAAAATGACTGGGTGTCCTAATCTTCATTCCTCTAGAAGCTATCTTGGAGTTAGCACAACTGAAGATAATTAAAAGATTGCTTTTTCAGAGCTTGAATCTTTTCTGACAGCCTTATATGAAAAGTCTCCTTTGTGTTGTCCAGGAATGATATTGTAGACAGATGAAGCCATCAATCAGTTTTAGCCAGGAAGGAAATGTCTATTTTGATTGTGTTAATACCTGGTCCAATGATGACAGATGGGTTGCTTCAGTTTTCAAGGATATATGGAATGGTGGTTTTCAAAATGGAAAGAATTTGGAGTTAAAGTTGGAAGATGTGAGCTTGAGTCCTTTCTTCCTTTCCTCCCTCCGTCTTTCCTTTCTTTCCTCCCTCCCTCCCTCCCTCCCTTTCTTTCTTTCCTTCCTTCCTTCCTTCCTTCCTTCCTTCCTTCCTTCCTTCCTTCCTTCCTTCCTTCCTTCCTTCTTTCTTTCTTTCTTTCTTTCTTCCTTCCTTCCTTCCTTCCTTCCTTCCTTCCTTCCTTCCTTCCTTCCTTCCTTCCTTCCATCTTCCCTTCTTGTAACTATATGGATTTGGATAATGAAAAATACTGCCTTTTGCATCTCTTTCTGTAAGATGGAAATGACAACCCGTGCCTAAATTGTCTGTCAAGGGCTTTTATGAGGATTAATGAAATAAATAGGCCTCATTTTATAAAGTATAAAAACAGAGTTTATTTTTCATGTTCATGTCTTAGATGACTCTGGAATGAGAATGTATAAGAGAAGGAAAGAAACGTTTTCCCATTTATTAATTATTCATTCATGCACTCATTTATCATTAAGCAAATATTGAGACGCTATGATAGAATGTAGCCTACTAAACCCTCGCACTTGTATTACTTCATTTAATGTTTACATCAGCCTTGAAAGGTAGTTATTATTACCTTCATTGAGAAATTTGAGATCCAAAAAAGAAGAATAATTAGACCAAGGTCACACAGCTGGTGACAAGGTTGACATGGTAGCTTGGGTTTTTCTGACCATAAATAAGATCAGGCAGTACACAAGCTTGAAGATAAGTAATTTTTATAAGGTGTTAAAAACTTGAGGTGTTTTGGATATCTCAGGAGGATCCCTTATTGAATAATAAAGATATTTTTTTTGGCTTCCATCACTTCTGCAAATTTCCATCTGCTAAAGTTAGATCTTTCTTAACCCTTGCCCTAAACCCATGAAGTCATGCAGACCTAGTTTAGACTCGTGCTTGACAAGATGGTAATTTAGATTCTTCTGTCAGTTACAGCCCACCCACTAGTCACCAAGTAGAACAAAATGTGGAGTGATCTGGTGAGGAGGGTGATAGAGATACCTATGATACGGGGGCATCTGCTAATGATTCCGTCAGTTTTTATCACTCTCATAATGGCAGGGCAGAAGCATCTAGATTTTCAAGGCAAACATCACAGGATGATTGTGGTTTCTCACTGTGAATTAAAAATGACAGCTTAGGCTCCAACCATGACCTGCTTAACTGCAGAACCCAGGTCACTCGTTTGATTCTCTTCTTTCTCTGGTTCCCTGCATGTCTCCTGGTGGGATGAGGAGGGAGGAGGTTCTCCCGTGAACTCATGTCAATTTAGGTCTTGACTCACAGTTGGAATCTGCCTTCAATTTCCACTCTCAATACTTCCCTTGGTCCATCCCTCTTATCACCCTGCTTCTCTCCTTCTGAGCTCTTAGCTTCAGCAACCTCTAGGCTCTCGGCTGTAAAACTGTTGCGGCTTCTCTGTGTGGGGGCTACATGGTTCCTGCTTCCAAAACTCTGCTTCCTTTTCATCAGCACTTAATGGATTGCTGGGTGAATCCATTCATCCAAGACTCCGTTGATTTTGTATCTTAGAGAGCCATGCTGGGGTTCTTGGAATTACCATGGGATGGAAGAAAGTAAAATAAAGCAATGGAGGGGGCACCTGGGTGGCTCAGTCGTTAAGCATCTACCTTCGGCTCAGGTCATGATCCCAGGGTCCTGGGATCGAGCCCCGCATCGGGCTCCCTGCTCAGCGGGAAGCCTGCTTCTCCCTCTCCCACTCCCCCTGCTTGTGTTCCCTCTCTCGCTGTGTCTTTCTGTCTAATAAATAAAATCTTTAAAAATAAATAAATAAAAAAATAAAGCAATGGATTCTATCATTTAATTTTGTCCCATAGATTATACCTGCTGAGACATGTTCCATGGCCTTGCTGCTTGGGTTTTGTCACCCTTTGGTTTATATGCAGCCTTTTTTACCAGCCACAGAGGCTTGTTTGTGGCTGCTTAAAGAAAACATTCTCCACATTTTACCCAGAAGCATTATTTCCTACTTTAACTCTTAAATTCCAATATGGAGTTTTGTTCCTGATGGGTCAAACCTACTTCTTCTTTTCTCTTGAAATTTTACATGGTGACAATAAATAACACTAAGCAGTTTAGACCTTGAAAATACACCAAGTCATGATGTTTTATTTAGGAGGTTACATTTGGGGCCATTGGGCGAGACAGAGTGAGTATCCTTTGAACTACCGATAATTGGGGCAGGAAATAAAGTAGACCTTTGGGACTAGAATGTAAGCTCTATGAAGCTCTAGAATAGTGCCTGGCTAATACTAGGTACTCAATAAATGTCTGTTGAATGAATGTTGAATAAATGGTGAATCATCAAAGGGGACAGGAATAGTAACTATTGTCTTAGGGATCAGAGAGGGAAGTATGGGAAGATGGACATCAGTCCTGGGGTGATTGAGAACATAGGAGGGAAGCAGATGAATTGCCCTTCATCTCATGGAGACAGGCAAGGATGAGCTTGACCACTTTCAGCTGAGTGCAGTGGCAGAGCAAATAATAATGGCAATCCCAATGTGGTGGTGTCTGGAGGGAAGGGAGAAGCTCTTTGTGGCTACTCAAATATGAGCTGGGTACTTCTCCTGGGTCCAGTGTTAGCAAGCTTCACCATATGAATGGGCCTATGGATTCCCAACCTCTCCTAGGTGATTCCTTAAAGTATTGGTACCTCAGTCCAACCCAGAGATTTTAATTTGGCTTGTGATATGCCCTGGATGGCAAGATTTTTGAAAGCTCCCTGGATGGTTGGAATCGTAGCCTGGGCTGTAAAGCATTGTTTAGATCAGTGATTTGTAAATTATGAAAAGTTAAACAGGATCTCTTTGGAGCTTTGACAAACTGTATATGCTCAGCATTCCTCCATTCTCTTCCTCACTGCACCAGGTAATTCTGATTATTGTCCCCCTCTTCAACCAATCTGAGAAATGTAACATTAGATGATTTCTAATGCTTCTTAGAGATAAAATACATCCATGATTACTGTTTTCTATCGTAGGATTCTTCTGGGATCAATGGATTGGGCTAGATCCTATATTTGAACCCCAGTTACAGAGAGTTGAGTTCCTCATCAACTGGGTTTGCCCATGACCAAGGGTCCTATTGAGGTTAGTGGGACAGTCTGACTTTTGGCTTCGTGTGTACACAGAACCCACTTATCCTTTTAAATCCTCAGCCAGTCAAACCACACAGCTGACACAGCATTTGGGCTTAAAATCAACTTGTTGAGCTGTAGCAAAATCTCATTCTTTTGCTTACACATTGTTTGTCAGGCTATGAATAATTAAGGATGATCTGAAGAACAAAAGGATAAAATTTCATAAAGTTAACATTTACGTAAAGGGATTAGGCACTGCCAAAGAGGTTTTTCTTGACTCCCTAGAAATCAGCAGTATATCAGAGGGTATAGGGAGCCTTAAGGAATTACTATCAGGGTGTGCTCATTACCAAAGAATCCCGAATGGAAAGAACTCCTCACATACTCAGCCTTTGTAAGCCAGCTTAGACACCCACGAGATCAGAAATGTGGAGGCACAGGAGTCAGGGGACTTTCCAACTTAATGCTGTTTAATATTAATTAAACTTAATATAGCTCAGTTATCTGTTTTTAGATATTCCCAGGCAGAATACCAGAAAAGAAGAAATAAATCTATATTAATATTTTATGTATATTGAAATTACATAATCGTAAATGTGTTCATAATTATATGTTCACATCACGTAATACATTGTCATATATTCTAAATTTCTGAATATTTCTAGAATAACTGAATAGGAGAAAATCAATAATTTCCATGAGATCAGTTACCTGGGAAAATTCATATGAGAAGGTATAGGTGTCATTGCACAAATACATATTCTTTTTTTTTTTTTTTAAGATTTTATTTATTTGACAGAGACAGAGATAGCGAGAACAGGAACACAAGCAGGGGGAGTGGGAGAGGGAGAAGCAGGCTTCCCGCCGAGCAGGGATCCCAATGTGAGACTTGATCCCAGGACCCTGGGATCATGACCTGAGCCGAAGGCAGACGCTTAACGACTGAGCCACCCAGGCGCTCCTCAGCTCAGTTCTGATCAATATATGTATGTAAAAAAACCACATAAGGGGAAAGAAACATGCAACATCAACTCCTGATAAAAACTGTCAGCAAACTAGGAAAAAAAGAGACCTTAACCTGGTAAAGATCATCTACAAAAAAACCGTACAGTTAATATTATATTTAATGATGAAAGGCAGAATTATTTCTCTTTGAAGATCAGAACCAAGAAAGGGACATCTGCTTTCATCACTTCTTTTTTTTTTTTTTAATTTGAAAGTGGGCTTCCCTTATTTTATTTTATTTTTTTATTTAAATTCAATTAGCCAACATATAGTACATCATTAGTTTTTGTTGTAGTGTTCAATGATTGATTAGTTGCATATAACACCCAGTGCTCATCACATCATGTGCCCTCCTTAATGCATCACTTCTATTCGACATTGTACTGGAGGTTCTGGCTAGTGCAATCAGGCAAGAAAAATAAAATAATTGCATCCAGATCAGAAATGATGAAATAAACTTGTTTTTACTTGTAGGTGGCTTTGTCTATGTAGAAAATTTGATGGATATAAAAAAAGACATTTGAACTAATAAATGAATTTAGCACAGTTGCAGGATACAAAAATATACAAAACTCGATAGTATTTAAATATAGTAGCAACAAACATCTGGAAATTAAAATAAATGTCATTTATAATAGCATACAAATAGGAAATACTTACAGATAAATCTAAAAAAAGATGGGTAAAACCTGTCCTTTGAAAACCTTAAAATATTGATGAGAGAAATTAAAGAAGACCTAAGTAAATGGAGAGATGTACTTTGTCTATGGGTTGGAAGATTCGATATTGTTAAGATGTCAGTTATTTCCAAATTTATCTGAAGATTCAACACAATTTCAATCAAAATTCCGAGCGGGGGAGGGTAGAAATTGGCAAGCTGATTTGAAAGTTCATATGGAAATGCAAAGGATCTAGAATAGCAAAACCAAAACCAAAACCCTTTGAAAAGAACAAAGTCAGAGGGCTAACACTACATGATAGACTTGGCTATCTCAAAATTATATCCTGAGGCAGACAACTAGGAACATCCTGAAGCTGTACTAAATCATTGCTTTCCTATTTAGCAAATGACTAGTTTGAGGAGTTAAACAATATCCTGGAGGTATATGAGTTAGGATTTAGTTGCCAGATTATCTACAGGAAGAAAGGAAATATGACGTATGAGCACTAAAGTAGGGATCAAAAACTTGTGTTTTTAACAGAACCCGTATTTCTTAATGCATATAAACGGAGAAGCACTATTTGCCTACTTGCTCTTATTTATTGTGAGGATGAAAACATGCAAATATGTTTAAAAAGGACAAAACACTATGCAGCTCTAGAACTGATAGCATGTGCATGCAGATATTTCATAATGTGTATTTGGAGCTCTTAAGGGATGGGGAAAATTACCCAACTATTGCCTATTGTGGGGAAAAAGTGCCCAAAGGATGGGAGATAGAGTCACAGCCTGGACCACTTGTAGCATGTGAAAGTTTGGTTGTCGACCCCACATCCTGAGCTTTGGATTGGTCACTAATTTAGATGAGTAGCATGTGGAAAAAAAGGATGTATAATCCAGGTATATACTAATTTTACTATTAAGCAAGTTTCTTATAACACTTTCTACTAGCTCAGTAGATATTGGGCTTTAGTGGTGAGTGGTGAGGATTAAATGAGAAAGAAGCATGACATGCAAAATATGGTGCTTATATTAGGAATTTTATAATGCTAATCAGAAATATACATGGTTTTCAAACACCCCTCCCCAAATAGTGTTAGAATTTAGGAGAGTAAAAGCATTCCCCTTTGTGAGCAATAATGTAAACCATACAATTTGTTCTACTTCCATTATTGCCATGGTTACCTGGAAGCTCAGAACCAATTATGAAGCTTAGTTCTAACAATTCTAAAATTCCTATCAATTTTATATCTGATTCACATTTGATGCTAATTTCCTTTCAATTAACTTCCATAAACTGCCTATTTCTTTCTGGGAAGAGGGTCGGAAGAAGGAAAGTAAATGAATGAATGGGTGCACGAATTAAGGAATAAATGAATGAATGATATATAAAGAAGTATATAAATATATATGAATATATAATATGAAATATATTTATATATAATTACACATATTATATATATTTATATTATATATATTTATATTATATATATATAGCATCCTAGCTACATATTTACTTACCATTATTCAATAAATATGCATGAATTACTGAGGCAGATTCTATGTAAACCCCACCTGAAAACTAGCCTTATGCTATAATTAAATCCCAGCATCTGTGAGTGTGTGTGTGTGTGTGTATGTCTATCTCATGTGTCTGTGTCTACCCTCATTCTGTTGAATCTCATTCTCTAGGGACTTTGAGTTAAAGGAAAATTCCATCCCTTTTTGGCCAAAGAGGATTTGGCGTTAGGTAATTAAATTCCTCGTAGGCGTCTTTCCTGATGCAGTAATACTAAATCCAGAGACAAGTTGTCTTGGCAACTGTTTTGGCGACTGTTAACAGCCTGCTTTTTAGGCTTGTGAATAAAGATGTTTGAGAATGTAAATCACCAGCTGAGGTTTAACAGATTTTATTCTCACTTTCCCAAAGAAGCTGGACACTAATTGATAATGCAGTACACTTTTATTTATGTTTGAATAATAAAGCAACGTTCGTAGCTCAGCCCTTGGACGATTACATATATTATTCATGCTTTCAAAATGTAATAAAGATACATAATATCAGTTTTCCAATTAAAGCTTATGACCAAGCTTGGTGATGGTTATAGTTTTTGGCAGAGATTTTTAATTTTCTTCAAAGGCTTTCTTGGGATTCACAAAACAGCTTCAAGCATAAACATGTGTTGCTTGGGGGGACGGAAGGGACAGACACCAGCACACATGCACAGGAAGACGACATATATATGCAAACATTTTCCAGGTACTGAATCTGGCAAACATTGACAACGGCCCTATTTTATTTAAAAATAATTTCTTTTAATTAAGGTATACTTTTAAGGTTCACATGCAGTGGAGAAATTGGCTACTGAATTAATTTGTTATCTGTCAATTTTGTGGCTAGCTAATGTGCACTGATGTCCATTCCTAACACTAAAAAAATATGTGCCAATAAAACCACTTTTACTAGATAATAAAGTAATCCTCACTTGAGAGGCTTCACATTGAATGCTTTATATAAATATGGGGTATTAAACAATTATGTAGGACTGAAAGGAGCTTAAGATCTTTTGGTCCAACCTTTTTACTTTACAGAGGAGGATACTGAGATCCGGAGAAGCCATAGGTCCCCAACATTGTCAATGCAATATAGAGGGTCCTGCCGTGGTGGCCTTCCCTGAATTTATTTCTTGCTAAAATAACCCTTTCATGATTTTTTTTTCCCTTTTCATAGGGAAAGCATGGTATGATTTACAAGTTTGGACTTCTGGGACGCCTGGGTGGCTCAGGCAGTTAAACGTCTGCCTTCGGCTCAGGTCGTGATCCCGGGGTCCTGGGATCGAGTCCTGCATCGGGCTCCCTGCTTTGGGGGGAGCCTACTTTTCCCTCTACCTGCTCCCCCTGCTTGTGCTCTTGCTCTCTCTCTCTTTCTCTCTGACAAATAAATAAATAAAACCTTAAAAAAATAAAAGTTTGGACTTCTGAGTCATATATACCTGGGTTCAAATTCAGATTACTTACTAAAAAAAAAAAAGGAACCTCCATAATTTTGATTCCCATATAATCCTATGGTTAGGTAGCAGCCACCCTATCTATAAATTATATGCAAGTGTTCTATAACCTTGAAATTATAAAGATGACAAAGGATCCCACCCTGCCATGAGAACTTCATGTTGTATACAACACATAGAGTCCTTTAGCTCTACAGAAAAAAAATGGGTATTTCAAAATCAGTCTCCATTTAGTGCCCACAGGGGGACTGTTCTCGTTTGGGACTGCAAAGGAAGAGACCGCTAGCTTCTCATGGCTGAATCTTTTTTTTCTGCTACCCATCCTGTCCTTTTCCTGTGGAAGTTAGTCTGCAACAAAATATCTGCCTCTTGTTTTTTTATCTTAATGTATCAAAGCTAAGAAGGGCTACAAGATATTATACTTTTTTCTCTAGTAGAATGTGCTTGTTCAGTTCTTTTTTAAACCCATCACTTCTCAGGGATATGACATGGTTCTTCTGTAGGACTCACTTACTAGGGCAGTACTCTCCGATAGAAATCTCTGCAGTGATGGGAATGTTCTGTGTCTGCCCTGACAAATATGGTAGCCATTAGCCTCGTAGGGTGATTAAGCACTTGAGATAGGAATAATGTGATGGCTGAGCTGAATTTTCTAGTTTACTTAATTTTGGTTCATTTAAATATAAATATTCACATGTGAGTAGAAGCGACCATATTGGACAGTTCAGGTCTAGAAGTTGGATGGATAAATATTAGGAGCCTACCTCTCTACCTCTTCCTTTTCTTTCCTCTCTTTCTTTTAAAGATTTTATTTATTTATTTGAGAGAGAGAGAATGAGAGAGAGCACATGAGAGAGGGGAGGGTCAGAGGGAGAAGCAGACTCCCTGCCGAGCAGGAAGCCCGATGCGGGACTCAATCCAGGGACTCCAGGATCATGACCTGAGCCGAAGGCAGTCGCTTAACCAACTGAGCCACCCAGGCGCCCCTCCTCTCTTTCTTCCTGCTTTCCACGTCTCTCTACTTCAAGTTTTTCCCTCTATACATGATAAAGTAACCCCAGCCAAACGGGGCTTTTTCCAAGGAAACATATTTTGCTTCTTATTGGAATCTTTTTGGGAATGGTCCTAAACTGGGAAAAAAATGAGAGTATTAGGCTCTGTAGAATCTTGAGAAGGAAATCCTTTGAAGTTAAGGAGGTCTGTGATCATCCCATGCCCCTCAAACCACACCTTATAGGTAAGTATCCCTCTTCCAGTTTAGAATGCAAGTCACAGTTGAGCATTTCCTGTATTAGTGGCATTGACATTTTTCGATATGCTGTAGTCATGTCTTATCCCCTTTGAATAACCTGATGTATATCTTAATGCCAATAGCTTTAGTGGTAAGTCATTAAGTCTCGACTTCATTCTTAAAGCAGGCAATGATTTCATTTTTAAAGGCTTTGCTCATCTAGCTCTAGTCCCTCCGTCCCCATGTGTTGTGTAAGGTTAGATACTACCCATGTCACCACTGGTTTTTTAAAAATTTTGTGTTTATTCATTGCACAAACACCATGCTTCCTTCATTCGACTAGTGCTAGAGGGAGACAAAAAAGACACAAGATGAATATGGGCATTTGTATTATAAGGTAGAGGACAAAGTATTTCAGAGGTAGCCCTCACGAAGGTTTCCTAGTTTCAATAGAAATTCCCTTCTTCCCCCTCTAGTATCTAGTGTCTGGCCTAGAGATTTTGTTTTGGGAAGTCCTTGTCTCTAAGCTTCTGAAGTCACATCCTTCAACAGTGGTTTCTGAATGCGTGGCCTGTGATTACTGAAGCTCAGACCCGTTCCTTCAAGATCTGACTTTCTAGACACCAACTGGCTCATCACAGGTGCGGAATCAAAAGCCACTGCCTTCTTGGTAGCTGAGTACAGGCTGCTTTCTAAAGCTATTGTTCCAGTAAATTACTTCCCCAAACTGTGCCCAAATGTGCAATTTAACCCACTGTGATGACCGTGTTAATCCTTCAGCAATGTCCCCGTCTCCTCTTAGCTATCAGAAACATCCTTTCCATGTTATTTTTCCGATTATGTGAATGGCTTGCTTCTTGCAGCCTTAAAAAACATCCTTGACATCTACAGTGGTGGAGTACCCCACTTTTGTACCCCCCTGATCAGCAATGTGATCACCTAGACCAACATTCTAAGAAAATCAACATAGTGTACATGAAGGAAACTATTCTCTATTCATTTAGTACTTGGTGCTTCCTGTCTGAGGACCTTCGTCTGGGGATATTTCTTTTATTTAACAGCAATAAGAATTATTAGCAGGTTGGCATTACCATTCTTACTTGTCAGTGAAGAAACTGTTGCCCAAGGAGTCAAGCAAGTTCGCAGAATTTTGTGCTCCTTGTGGTGGAGTTGACACACAAACCCAGGTCTCTATGGACCCAGGGACAGCTCGCTCCACTTTTCACACATTTAATCCACTTAAAAAAGCAGTGTGTGTGCCTCATTCTCTCTACCTTAGAATGAGAATGATGGCCAAGTTACTGTTCTACTTTTTTCTCATGGGAGTAAAGATTTATAAATGGGTTTGACATAACCAATACTTTTCCCCTAGAAATGAAGCCTGGTTTATTTTTGAGTACGTTGTCCTCTCTTGACCTCTGTCACTTGCTCTTCAATGGTGATAAAGGAATCACCTGCTCATGTAACTGCTACAGAGTGCCTGGTGTTAATATCTGAAGCATTCTTTTCACCATGGAGAACCAAGAACCCATGGTGAAGAATCAATAATTCCTTATTTTATTTCCCAGAAGTATCAGAATATATACCAGTAGGCTTTGCATGTAATTTGAGAAAGAGAAAACCCTAGAGGAGCCTGAGATAAACCTTTTTTAAGGAAGCTACTATAGCTTTCTCTGCAGAGTGGTCATAAGGTGGCAGCCTCTTAGAACATCTGGGTTAGCGGACGTCCTGAGCAATGGCCGTGCTGGTTGGTCTTGCCTTCACAGCTCAGCCATATCCAGGTCAAGTGTCTGCCAAGGTTATAGCTGCCAAGTGGTCCATCAGCCAACACTGATGGAAACCACTTCTTGACAGTGTTTTCTAAAAAGCAGTAGCCATATCATTCTTCCACTTTAGAGTGCCGTAGCTTTCAGAATGCTTTATTTCCTTCAAGAATCTAACATCTAGAGTGGTTAGAAAAAAAAAAGTGTGGGGGTACAACTCTTCCTTATATTTTCCTATTGTTTGAAGTGATTGGTTCTCAACCTTGATGGTACATTAGAATATCCTGGGGAACTTTTAAATCAATCTCTGGGGCCCATTGAAGATTTTTAAAGGCACCCCAGGCGATTCTAAAGTGTATTCAGAGTTGAGAACCATCTTTCCAGGTCCTCACAATTTATTCCCTCGTTCACTCACCATTTATTGCACACTTCCTCATGTCGGCTCAGAGCAAGGTGATGGTGTTGATGTTAAACGAGATTCTGCAATTGCCTCCAAAGACTGTTTACAGGTTAGTAATTCAATTCAATGGACATCAATTCAGCCAACATGTTTCAAGCTCTTATGCATGACAGGGATGATGCTAGATACAGAGGAGGCTGAGATGACGGCAAGTCCTGCTGTCTCGCTTTTGTATTCCAGTGGGTGGTATAATTAGATGAGGCAGAATTTGGTATTATTAATGTCTTACCTTTCTATAACACTTCACAGTAACACAAAGATTGTTCACCAACCTATATAACTTGAAGCTTACTCAATAATTCTTGAGATGTATGCAGCCAGCTATCATTATCTGAGGTCGAGAGAGGAGACCAACATGCCTTGCCAGGAAGAAGCGAGTCAGTCCTCACACCCACGTCTACAGACTCCGTGGTCAGTGTTTGCTGACTCATTCCATGCTATGCCGTGGGGCTCAGGAAGGAGTGGTTGGTTTTGATTGCCTGAGTGAGTGCAATTGCCCAAGGGTGTATTTGTGTATTTGTCTTGGGAGTTTGATTTTCGGGAGAGTGAGCAGAAGACCATTCCTGTCCACACATTTGCCGAAATCCTTCCTCCATCCAGTCAAAGGCCTCTTCTAATGCTATCCTGATGCTCATATCCTTGTATAAGATTTCTTACTTTCACCAAATTTCTCTTTTCTCCAATGTTCTGGATGTCTATTGTCTTGAAGAGAAAACTGAAAATACTTAGTTCTATCAGGAGATCTGCTTGTCATAAGCTTCTGTCAATCATAGAAAGGTTTAATTAGGTGACTGAAAATTAGTCCAAATGTATATAAAGAAGAAGCCAGACACGTCTCATTTTTAGAGATCTCCATTCTGTCAGCTAATAAATTGTTAAGCCAAATGCCATCTGGATTGGGACTGGCACATAAGATGGTTGATAACGAACATGTTTTAAGAATTAACCTTATGGCTGATTTGGAAAGTTGTCTCTTAAGGGAGTGAAGTGTGGGTGAACATCCTTCTCATGTGCAGAATCAAAGTGATATTAACACCCTTCAAGGTCAATCAATATAGGTAGATATTCCTGGGCCACTGTTTTATTTCCACATAATAGCAGAGACTCCACTAAGTGATTGATTCCCAGAGGTCTCTGCATAGAAGACTTTGCTGCTGAAAACTTCACTGGGGATTGTGGAATTATCTATCCTTTCCTTAAAGGCTTGGCAATCTGAAATGATTAGGATTGTCCAGATTTAGGTGCAGTAGCCTAAGAGAAACACTAAAAAATTGCAGTACATCCAGGAGGAGACATTTATATGATGAGGAACCTGAACATCCTCCTAAAGAACAGCAACTGAGGAGCTGTAAAATTTTAGGTTGAGGAAGCAAAGATCCAGAAATGAGAATGGAAACATGAGAAATATTCAAATATGCAAATATCTATTTGTGGAAGTGAGATTGTGTTCATTCCATCTGGCTCCAGAGAGAAGGACAATGACCAGGGGTGGTAGTGACAAGGTGGCAAATTTCAACTTACCCTGATGTGGATGAAGAACACTAGAATTACTCAGCAATAAAAGGAGTTGCTTCATAACCCTCCCCCCCTTTTTTTCAGAGATGTTCAGGAATACTACTTTGGGAAGTAGGAATTCCTCAACTGGGTAAGCAGTTGGTTTTAATGAACTTTCTTAGAAATATTCAACAGTTCTAGGTATACTTAACGCCCCCTGGTTAGATGGCTGGCACACAGGGGAGAGATGGTTTAGTTCTCATGTCTCTAATTATATTTATCCCCCCACTGTCTGTGTCATTGAGCTTCACTCTGTCAAGTGAGGGAAACACTGGAGAGATGCTAAAAATCAGCCACAAGTGTGAAGTGGACAGGTAATCCATTACCCACACTGCTAGGTGTATAGAACATGTCACTAGTCCCTGTTAAATGAGCATATTTCCAATGTCAAATCACCTGTGTACCAGAGGGGGCAAACGGTCCCACACAACTTGATTCCAGTCTATCCGTCAAGCTCACTTGCTCCTAACCTCTCCCCCTTTACACTTGAGTCAGACTCAACTACTGAACAAACTCTTTATCACACCCTCATGCCTCTGCTTAAGCTATTCTATGTCCGAGAAATATTCCCTTATATTCCTGCCCTAACACCTTTATCTACCTCACCTGCCTGTCTGCTGGTCCTCCTTCAGGGTCATCTCAGATATCACTTTCCATAGAAAGTTGTCCCTAACCGCCAGGGATGTGTTCATTGCCCCTTGTCTGCTCCCAGAGTACCTCCTGCATCTCACTCCCCTCCCCTTACATTCCTGGCACACATCACTAATTAGTGATGGCACACTTTCTTGGCTGAGCCTGGATTCAACTTTAGAATCCTTTTAAAGGCATTCCAGGAAGGCACTACTAATGAACCAGAGTGGATGATCCAGATGAAACCTGCCTGCCAGTCCCAATTTAGGGCATGCCTCACGGATGACACTTTCTGTGTTGTATTGAAATAGTTCATGAAATTGCTTTTTATACAAGGCTGCAGTCATCATCAGGGGAATTGTTGTCATTTTTAGATTTAAAAAAAAATCCCCAATACCATGCATAGTGCTTGATATTGGTCTTCACAAAGAGCTCCTTGCTATAGAAGTGAATGGGGGCTTGGCTGGGAGAAGGTTGGGAGGGCAGAGGGGAGCTCTAGAACTCCTTCACAAACCAGTCTCAGTGTACCTGCCTGATGATTTCCCGGGGCATTATTATCTTTGAATGAAGGATGGGGGGCAGCGGACACCATGACCTCTGCCTACCTGGAGGATGGGCTGGCAATACACCCTTGGTGTCCCTGTAGGTGCCTCTAAAACCCTTTCCTTCAAGGGCCTGAGGGATCCTCTGGCAGGTAGGCCTTTGAAGTCCTTTTTATTTATTTAATTTAATTTTTTTTTTTTTTTTTTTTTTTTTTTAGAGAGAGCATGCAGGGGAGGAGTAGGGGGAGAGGGAGAGAGAGAATCTTAAGCAGACTCCACGCCCAGCATGGGGTCGATGTAGGGCTCAATCCCAGGACCCTGAGATCATCACCTAAGCCAAAACAAGAGTCGGGTGCTTAACCAGCTGAGTCACCCAAGGGCCCCTCCTTGTTTCTTTTTTTTATTTTATTTTATTTATTTTTTTATTTTAAGATTTTTTGTTTATTTATTTGAGAGAGAGAATGAGATAGAGAGAGAGAGCATGAGAAGGGGGAGGGTCAGAGGGAGAAGCAGACTCCCTGCCGAGCAGGGAGCCGGATGCGGGACTCGATCCCGGGACTCCAGGATCATGACCTGAGCCGAAGGCAGTGGCTTAACCAACTGAGCCACCCAGGCGCCCTCCTTGTTTCTTTTTAAAGAGTGCTTCGGGGCGCCTGGATGGCTCAGTTGGTTAAGTATTCGACTCTTGGTTTTGGCTCAGGTTATGATCTCGGGGTCCTGGGATCAAGCCCCAAGTCCAGCTCCCCACTCATTGGGGAGTCTGCTTGAGGATTCTCTCTCTGCCCTTCCCCCTGCTTGCTCTCTCTCTCTCTCTCTCTCTCAAATAAATAAGTAAATCTTTGAGAAAAAAAAAAGAGCCCTTCAATATTCAGGCCCCATGCCTGTCTCCTTTCACTGCCTCCACACAGAGCCCTACCTTTCTTTTTTTTAAATTTTTTTTTTAAAGATTTTATTTATTTGTGAGAGAGAGAATGAGAAACAGAGAGCGTGAGAGAGAGGAGGGTCAGAGGGAGAAGCAGACTCCCTGCCGAGCAGGGAGCCCGATGCGGGACTCGATCCTGGGACTCCAGGATCATGACCTGAGCCGAAGGTAGTCGCTTAACCAACAGAGCCACCCAGGCGCCCAACCTTTCTTTTTTTTAGATTTTATTTAAATTCCAGTTAGTTACCAAACAGTGTAATATTAGTTTCAGGTGTACAATACAGTGATTCAACCCTTACATGCAACACCGGGTGCTCATCACAACAAGTGCTCTCCTTTATCTCCATTCACTAGTTCCCCCATCCCCTCACCCACCTTCCCTCTGGTAATCACCAGTTTGTTCTCTGTAGTTAAGAGTCTGTTTCTTGGTTTGCCTCTCTCTCTTTTTCCCCCATTGATCATTTGTTTTATTTCTTAAATTCCACATATGAATGAAATCATATGGTATTTGCCTTTCTCTGACTGACTTATTTAGCTTAGCGTAATACTCTCTAGCTCCATCCATATCCATGCAAGTGAGCCCTATCTTTCCATTTCAAAGTGCTCACTCCTTGCATGCAGAGAACCCTTCAGACCTAGCTCACGGCAGCCATCTCTCCCCTGTGTGCCAGCCATCTAACCAGGGGGCGTCAGTTCAGCGCTGGTCCACCTTGCACTTGCCTTGCCTGCAGCCTCCTGTCCTCTCTCCATCGCCTCCTGTCCTCTCTCCATCACCTCCTGACAGGAACACTTCTCTCCCTCTGCTCCGGGCGAGGAGCTTGGCTTCCAGGAACTCGTCCTCAGAAGCTTCTGCTTCTGAGTCTCCAGCACTTCAGGAGCGTCAGTGAAGAGCAGAGCACGGGGACCGATTGCACAGACACTGGAGGCAGATAGAAATGACTCTACCATTCGCAACCCACGTGATCTTGGCACCAAGGCTTAGCTTCCTCATCTGTAAAAACAAGATTGTGAACTATTACGCCTGCCTCATATGATTTGGGGGAAGATTAGGTAATACTTGCCGTACTCTTAGCAGACCCTGCCTTATACTAAGAGCTTACAAAATTTTGGAGTGAATAACTGAATGCCATAAGGGATCCCCAAACGAATCTAAACATAAAGATGATAGTGAGGTGGCTTTCACAAGGTTACAGCTGGGGCTTGGGGTGCTGGTAGGGGGCATGTGGTGGGAAGTAAGACTGGGCAGATGAGTAGGAACCAAGCTCAGGGAGGCCTTGAAGGGAAAGCTGAGTGGTTAGGACATTGTTGTACTTTTGCTCTCTGGGTAGGAGAGAAAGGACGCCAAGGGCAGTCATTGATCAATGCCAGCCCACAAGCCCCCTCTACAGAAAGGGTGAGCCATCCTGGGGATTTATACGTGAACTGAGCAATTCTCCATTGGAGGAGGACCGTGATTTAGACCAGACTGCTTTGGTCTTAGCTGACAGGGAATCCTTTGAGGAGCCCTGAATTGGGCATGGAAATTCCTAACTTAGTCACTTTTTTGAAGGCCCCAAAGGCAGGTTTGGCAGCAGTTCCTTTATGCAGAGGCTGACATTGGAGCACAAGTTAAGCCAGCAGATGCTCATATCTGTTGGACTTCCATCACAGCACGTCGGCAATTTCAACTTAAAGAAACAAAGAGCAAAGCCTCGGATGTGGGGTGGACATGTGGGAAGGCCCATGGAGAGGAGAAGGGTTCCCCTGACTCTGCCCAGCTCCAGAGGAGCGATGGGGGATCAAGGGTGGACATTTCAAGGGGGCTGGTGTAACTACGTGGTAGAGGAACTTCAAAGCTATCAGACAGTGGAAACTGCTGTTTTGCGAAGCATCCTGTTTTGTAGCAATGTTTTAAGACTGGCTGTCACTTGGTAGAAAGGAGTCATCAGTGGTTCCTTCTTGAAGGAACACTTCAGATTAAATGAACTCTTACTTGGGAAGGAAGACGGATAAAATGTATTTTCCTGAGACTTCATGAACTGCAACATACTTTATTTATTCAATACCCTTGGATGCTCTGAAAAAGAAGAGTCTCCCCAGGCTGCCCACCTATCTAAAGATCCTCGCCCCATGGTCTGTATGGGAAGACGGTTCTCTCAGCTAACAGCAGGAACCATGTGCTTATTTATGTCTGAATCTCCAGCCCATAGGGCACTGCCTATTACCGGTTAGGTGTGCAATAAACGTTTGTTGAGTGAGTCTCAAATTAACTTTTTTGTATCTAGAATTATACATGGACTAGATATGCCTACTTGGAACGGAAACCAGTGGCTAACATTTATCAATCTCTTATTCTTGCCCAGATGCCAGGCTTAATGCCTTACATACATTGTCTCATTCAAACCCTACAAACAACCCTAGGAAAAAGATCAAGCAGATATTACTATCACACTCTTTTTACTAATGAGGAAACTGAGGCACGCAGAGACTAAACAGCTCCCCCACGGCTACATAGAGAGCAATTAGATGATGCAGGATCAAAATTTAGATTGTGTGACTCCAAAGCCAGCAGAGTTCATCAGTGCACTCTACAGGGCGTGAAGGAGTGACCAGTAGCAATCATTAATAGGGCAGGATATGTGCAAAACCTAGCTAGCAGTTACTGAGTGCCTTCCTACATGCCAGACACAAAGTATTTGCTCACTTAATAATCCTCATTGCAGCCTCATAATGTAGGTACTATTACTGCGCTCATTTTATAGATAAGGCACAGGATCCAGGGTTTTCAGGTTTATCGGATCCTAAAGCTCATCCTTCCAATGTTATGTGGTTTTCCCTCTTTTGTGAAACTGAATCGGTGAATAATGAATCTTCTTCTGTAAAACGTATGCGTTGCTCTAAGAAAATTGTACTTGGACTTGACCTGGAACTGGATCTCAGTTCTGCAAATACTTTGTTCGGATAGTAACATTCCAGAATGCTTTCTGCTTGCCCACTGGCCATTGCTTAACTAAGCGTTTAGAGGAAGGATGGGAGGCGGCAAAGAAACTCATCATAAAGCCAGTATTGTGGGAAAAAAACTAAGAATTTAGGATCAAATGGAGATGGGTTTAGGGACTGGTTCACCAATTTCCTGGCTATAGGACCTTGCAGGCCATGTAACCTCAGTTTCATCATCTATAAAATGGGAATGGTAACTATACTCACCTCATAGTGCTGCTATAAAGAGTTAAAGCACCAAATTTCCTTCCCTTTCCTTGTCATTTTATCTTCCTTCTTTTCCTTTCCTTTCTCCCTCTTTCTGTTACTTTCCATTCTCCCCTTTCTTTTTCATTTTCTCATTGTTGTTCATAAAATTTTTTAAAAGATTTATTTACTTACTTGAGAGAGAGCAAGAGCGAGAGAGCGTTTGTGGTGGGAGGAGGGGCAGAGGGAGAGGGAGAGAGAGAATCTCAAGCTGACTCCCCACTGAACACAGAGCCCGACACGGGGCTGGATCTCACGACCCTGAGATCATGACCTGAGCTGAAATCAAGAGTCAGATGCTTAACCGACTGAGCCACCCAGGTGCCCCAGGTTGCTCACAAATTTTTAATGTGGATTTATTACTGCATACAAGATATCATTCATTCCTTTTTCATATTTTCACCTAATCAAAATCAACCATACTCCAGAAATAATGCCAAACCTTATAGTTGGATTGAACCCAAAAGCAGCAAACCACGTTCTAAGAAAGTCAGCGTGACTTTAACAGAAAGAGACAGAGCTCTCACTCCCCTTCTTTGGGTTATAGGATGTTTGAGATCAAAAGCCCTCTTGTTGAGAAAAGGGGCAAAGGCTGATATGCTGAAGAGCATGCATGTGCCGGGGACAGCTGCTGAGTGTGCGGGCTCCCAGGGACAGCCAGGCCTGGAGGCATGCCGGCCAATAGGAGGAAGCCAAGAATTCCCTGCACTAACCCTGCACAGCACCTGGGCAGGGCACTCCTTGAGAAAGAAATCCTTCTCCCCTTGCCTGGGATCCCTCTTGGGTGTTTTTAGGTGGAGTGTGTGAATTGTACTTTAGACCAGCAAAGCAGGAAGAGGATTAGCCATTTGCATCTCTTGTCCTTTTTCTCCCTCCCTCTGTGAGGGTGAGGACGTGTGCTGCCTCCTGCCGGGCATCGTGGGGAAGATTAATTAGCTAATATTGGTAAAGGGCCTTTGGTGATGACTGCTAAGTGTTTGCACCGTGTAATTGCCATTTTTTCCAAGAAACTGTCCATATAGTTACTAATTAGGCATTGTTGAAGCACCTCATGCCCCATTATTTTACAGTTGTCTTGCAATTAACTGGCATCAGTACCATTTCAAATGACATTTATTGCCCATTTCCCTGGTTTAATTTTTGGAAATTTTATGGGAAGCCTGGGCATTGTTTCGTATTCACTGTAACTTGAATAATTAACAACGTAAATATGACTTTGGGTGGCGATATTGCCAACAACAAGAGTTCTTTAGAGATTTTAATTAAGAACACTACACGTTGTACTTCATGTGAAGGTTTATTACGGTGCCAGAACACTGTAAGTACCTCTTCCCCCTGGACCTGTGGCTCATGTGTGAGTGTCTGTGCACGTGTGTATGCACACATGTGTATGCACATGTGTGTGTTCACCAGTGTGCATGTGCGAATGTATGGTCTTCATGACCAGGAGTGTGATATGAGATACGAGGACAAGAGCAAAGTCCTCCTTTGGCTTAGTCTTCTTTAAGGCATAAACTAGAGAAACTGACTAATGAGCTTTTCTCCATTTCTTACTATAAGCTAGAGATCTGAGTTGGCTCAGATCAAGCATCGTTTGTTAATGTCCACTGTGGTTTCAGGTATTAGGCTAGATGCATTTCATGCTTTCTTCAAGCTTTACAAGAAGTCAGTGAGGTCTCTCATGTTGACAAAATGAAGGCTCAGGGAGGTTAAGAAAGGTTTCCAGGGTCACACAGCTATTAGCAGATGAGGACAGGACTCTGAAGTCTGGGCCCCTTCCATGCTCTCTCTCTCAAGCAAAATTGCTGAGCTTTCATTCTGGAAGTGAGCCTTGGTCACTCCAAAGGCCAACTTGTGCCTTCTCCAGGAAGGCTCTTATGGCTCACCTATTTGTATGTAACTTCTTTCTTGTATCTGATAGAACTTTCTATCATTTTTCATAATCTGTTTTATTTTAGCTATGTTCTGGGGTGGAAGGCAATATGATACAACCGTTAGGAAAGCATGGGCTTTGGGGGCACCTGGATTATATTTCTCCCTCTGCTTCTTCCTATCTGGGTCATCTTGAACAAGTTCTAGCACCTCCTAAGCTTCGTATTATTGTTGGAAGATGAGTGGAGAGCGTGTATGTAAAGCTTAGAATGTTTCCTGGCATAGAGAATGCATACAGTACATAGTGGTTGGATGGATGGATGGGGGATGGGGGATGGGTGGATAAAAAATGTATAAATAAGTGAATGGATGGCAGAGACCATTATTCATTTGTATAATTACCTCCCCCAAATTCTGATCACTCAAGCTTGTATTTAGTATTCAATAAGATTTTTAAAAAATAGAGGAGAATCTCAAGAAGACTCCTTAGAAAGTTTAGTGTACCTGACTGGGGCCTAGACTGTCTGTCCCTGTGGTGGGAAAACTGGACGAAATCCTGATTATGATGAAGTATCCAACTCTTGACAGAAATTACCGCTAAGATCAGAATATGGTGACTACTAATGAACTGAAACATAGGTTGTTTTTTTTTTCACCCCATTTCATGTGTTGTTGTTGTTTTTTTTCACCCCATTTCATGTGTAGGGACAGAAGGACAGAGGCCAAGAGGAGGCCTGGACTTGAGATCTCGAGATTCTTCTAAGAATTCCAACCCCACCATGTATAATTATCTATGTGACTCTTTGGCCTTTGTAGAACTGTCTGCCATAAGCAGTAACATTCATAGGAACTATCCACGAAATGGGCTCTGAAATGGAGATTTTCCTGTGGAAACTTAATGGGCAGGGGAGGCTTCTCTGTAAAGGCACCTGCCAGAGAGGGAGAGAAGCAGGACTGGGTTAAGGCGGCTGCTGCAAACCAGAAGCTGCTCCTCCAGGCATTTCTGGAGCTGTTGGTGGGGGGTGGGAAATGGGGAGGCCTCAGAGCTGCCCTGAATTGAGAAAGAGGGCTATGCTTTTGAACCCTTGTAGGTCATCCCCAGGAGAGGGCTGTCCCTTTGGGCAAGGCCAGGGCAGGGCAGTTCCTGGGGAGGAACTCAGCTGTGAGCACCCCGCTCACCCAGTAGCTGCAGGAATGGGTTTCTCGGGGCGCCTGGGTGGCTCAGTCATTAAACATCTGCCTTCGGCTCAGGTCATGATCCCAGGGTCCGCGGGAAGCCTACTTCTCCCTCTCCCACTCCCCCTGCTTGTGTTCCCTCTCTTGCTGTGTCTTTCTGTCAAATAAATAAATGAAATCTTTAAAAAAAAAATAAAAAGGGAAGGGTTTCTCAGTCCTGGGAGGGAGGACTCTGGGTGGAACACTACGGCATCCACCGCAGTGAAGTGGGTGTGAACTCAGCATGTCTTTCCCCTTATGACTGCATCATGCTACTTTTCCCCTGCCACCCAATGCTTATTATCATTTCCACTTTACTGCTGCAGGTAGAGTTTCTGAGTTAAGTAACTGCCCCAGTGACATACTAAGAGAGTGTAGGGTCCATCATATGCCACCAAAGCCCATGCACACTCCCTAGGACCATGTGTCTGCCTACTTTGACAGCAAGCGAAAAGTCACTCATAGCTTGCTAAATTATTCAACACTCAGTTGCTTGCTGAAACTTATGAAAAGATTGAAGGATACTCTGTGTTTATGTGTGTGTGTGTGAGAGAGAGAGAGAGAGCAAGAGCGAGAAACGTTTCAGAGCAAGCAGAAATTTGGCTGTTTCTTCAGCGTGCTTACATCACTCAGGATTTTAGAGAAAGAGAAGGCCATTACAGCATGCTTCACATTGAGAAGATTATGAGTCAGGTCTTACTGCTTATAAATATAACTCCATGTAATCAAACCTAACATATTTTTTTTTTGAGCTGCATTCATTAATTCCCTATTATTTTGGGAATTATTTATTGCACATCTCTGATGTACTCGCTAGGGACACGCAGGTAAACAGAGCTCAGAGGTTGGTGGTGACAACTTGTGTTGGTCCTGGGCTCCCATACTGCAAAAGGATTCTGCCACCATGGTGGCCCAGGGAATACAAACAGGCAGAAAATCATCTCCAAAACTTCAGTCTGTCCACCATCCCCAATCCGAGGTGGAGACTGCAAGAGGAAGGGAAAGACGGAGAAGCTTTAGGGAAACGAGCATGTTTACTCCAGCCTTGAAATGTCCTATAGCCTGAGAAGCTGTGAACGTTCAAGGGGCCGTCTCTGCCAGAGTAAGCCCCTGCGGGATTGACTGGCATAATCAGCAGCCTGTACGCTTACAGATGCCAGTTTCAGGGATGCATGAGCTCAGGGGGGCCCAGCAGCTACTGTGAGGACTAGCTCAGGCATGCATCCTTGCCCCTTACTGCCCCTGCCTGCTGGGAAAGGCAGGCCTTCAGCTTGCCATTCCTTTTTACAAAATATTTGCTCTTACCTGTCGAGGCCTTGTCAGGGTCTGTGAGTCTCCAACAGGCACACAGGCTTCTTGGCGCCTCTTCCAACGAAATGTGAGAGCAGAGTTCGGCTGGTCACTCGGTTCAAGGCAGAATGAAGTGGGCTTGAGTTCCAGTTCCACTGCTTGCTGGCAACTGGCGGGCTACTTCACGAGTCTGGGCGTTGGTTGTTCCATCACCTGCAGAATGGCTTAGCCATCCCATGCTGTGAGGATCAAATGGGAGAAGGCTGTAGCTCCAAACGAATGGCTGAATTCACATTAAATTGTCACTTTTAGACATATACCAAAGGCTGAGTATGGTGCTGGAAACATTTCTATCTACGTTATCTTCAGAATCAATTGACACCACAGTGGCCTTCTGTGAATTTAAGAAATGGTGCTCATAGAGATGATTTAACTTGCTGGAGGTTGCCCAGCTATTAAGCCTATGCTGGTTCCAGATATCTCGTTTTTTTTTTTTTTTTTAAAGATTTTATTTATTTATTTGAGAGAGAGAATGAGATAGAGAGAGCATGAGAGGGGGGAGGGTCAGAGGGAGAAGCAGACTCCCCGCCGAGCAGGGAGCCCGATGCGGGACTCGATCCCGGGACTCCAGGATCATGACCTGAGCCGAAGGCAGTCGCCTAACCAACTGAGCCACCCAGGCGCCCCCAGATATCTCGTTTTGCAGAGATTAGAGACTGCCTGGGCCGCGGAGGGGTCAAGGTAGTGCTTGCCCCGCAGGTGGTGGCACTAGATGCTAACTCAGCTGCTGACCCCCAGGTTCAATGATCTGGTGGCCTGGTGAGGACCCCTGCTGGCCGAATTGTGTGGGCTGGTGTGAACACCAGTGAGGTTGCAGGTTGGGAGGAAGAGGACAAAGGAGCGGAGTGTCATTATTTGTTTAGTCAACTCATCAGGTGTATTGGGTGCTCCTCATTTCATGCCACTGCTTTGTTGATGTCCTTTGCACAAAGATCACGATACTCTCCGATGCTGCTTGGCTTGCCTCTGTTTCCTGTTGCAGCCTCACCTCCCCCAGACCCTGCTCCCTTGGGCTTTCACACCGGCAGCTCCAGGGTCCACTCCCTCTGGCCTTTGCGAGTGATGCTGCTTCGCTCCATGGCTCTTGTGTCATCTTTTCATCCTTCAGCTCTCAGCCAAGCACCTTTTTCTCGAGGCAGGTGATCCTGCTGCCCTGGGGCCAGCTCAGCGTCCCTTGTGCATCACTAATACAGCCCTGTCTTCCTTTCCTTCAGAGCACTTCACTCGCTCTGCGGCTATTCATTCTCTGATGGATTCACTGATTAATATTTGTCTTTCCTTCTACACTGGAAGCTCCAGAAGAGCAGGGGCAGTCTAACATGGCTGGTGCAGACCTTCTGACCACAGACCACCTACCATGTGAATACTCTCTAAATCCCAGTCAGTCTCCAATCTGTGAAATTAGTGTATGGTAGGTGTTAAATAAATATTTGTGGTTCACTCTCAAAACACTGTCTTCCATTCTTTCAGAACACGAATTCAGTTCCTACCTGTATATTCCTTAATGGGTCAAATGACTAATAAGGAATGAATGGGAGAAGGAAGGACTGGCTGTCATTGGGACCTACCATGCACTCAACTGTTTGCAAGGTTTGCACTGCAATGCGCACCTGTTATATGTTGTGGGGTTTCAACCTTTGGAGGAGAATTTGAGGGCTTATCCAACCAGGAGCTGGTGTCCACAGTAAAAGCGATTCTTTGTGTAACGTTGGGGCAGGGGGCATAGACTTTGGAACCAGACTGCCTGGATCTAAAGCCTGACTCCACCACTTACTAGCTACATGAATTTAAGTGAGTTACTTAACCCACCTTTGAGTCAGTTTTGCCATCTGTAAAATGGGTTAATAATAGTACTTACATTGTAGGGTTGTTGTGAGGACTGGGTATTTTAATACTTGCTTGTTTTGTGACATTTTTAGAATGGCTCCTGACGCAGGGTACATGCTATCTAAGTGCTAGCTATTGTTTTATTTGTTTAAGAGGTAGATCATGTTATGCCTTCTTGGGTGCTAGCCCTTCTAGCCACTTCCTTCCTGCTTCTGCCTCCCTTCTGACTTGAGTTGCTAAAATCTGATAATTTCCTGAGCCTAGCTGATGATGACAATTTTTTTTTCTCTGTGATTTCAATTGAAAAAGAAAATTTCCTTCCAATTTTGATTTCAATTTCAAAACGAAAATTTCAATGTCAAATTCAATTTCAATTTCAATGTGATTTTTTTAAAAGACTTTATTTATTTGACAGCGAGAGACACAGCAAGAGAGGGAACACAAGCAGGGGGAGTGGGAGAGGGAGAAGCAGGTTTCCCGCGGAGCAGGGAGCCCGATGCGGGGCTCGATCCCAGGACCCTGGGATCATGACCTGAGCCGAAGGCAGACGCTTAACGACTGAGCCACCCAGGTGCCCTCAATATGATTTTCTCTGAAATTTTTCCACTGGTAGAAAATGGACCTGTAGTCCCACCTAAACCCCAGTTCTGCCCCAAGAAAATTTGGTTCAGTGGATTTAATCAACTGGAAGGAACAGTGTTGGGAGGTGAGCAAGCTTGAGAAAGATGGCTTTTGCCAGCGTGGGTGGATGCAGTTCAGTTCCACTGAGCTAAGTGGGGCTGCCTAAGTTCCAGTGTTTGCTTTTGTGTGCATTACCGCTCCCCTTTCTCACCTCTTATCGGACTCTTGGCTAGCAAGCTGATGCGGAAAGAAAAAGAATGTTCATGAAATGCCTTTGTAAGACGGTCTGCCAGGGCAATTTAAAAACATAATTAGTTATTAAGGTTCACTAAAGTTATAGAGGGTTGAAACTTTAAAGTCTGATCTAGCTGAGGCCAAAAACATTGCTGTGGGGAGGACAAAAACCACAGTCCAGAGATGTGACTTGCACCCAGGTTCCAACACTTATGGCTTTGGTGACCTTGTGGGAGTTCCTTCCTGCCTCTCCTCCTCCGCATCTGTTAAAGGAAACACTTCAATCATCTATTCACTAAATATTTACTGAGATCCTGCCATGTTTCAGACACTGCTGGACTAGATGAGCTTGTAGATGTTTTAAATCTGAACTGTCTGTGAAGGCCATCTGCAAAACCTCGTATATGCTGAACTCGGGAGCAGGAGCATGATGTTGTTTTATTATTTATTATTTATTTATTAATAAATAATTTGTTTTATTTTTTATTTTATTTTATTGTTTTATTATTTATTTTTTGTTGTTTTGTTATTTATTTTTTGATTAACATATAATGTATTATTTGTTTCAGGGGTACAGGTCTGTGATTCATCAGTCTTACACAATTCACAGCACTCACCATAGCACATACCCCTCCCAATGTCCATCACCCAGCCACCCCATCCCTCCCACCCCCCCTCCACTCCAGCAACCCTCAGTTTGTTTCCTGAGATTAAGGACCTCTTATGGTTTGTCTCCCTCTCTGGTTTCGTCTTGTTTCATTTTTCCCTACCTTCCCCTATGATCCTCTGTCTTGTTTCTCAAATTCCTCATAACAGTGAGGTCATATGATATTTGTCTTTCTTTGATTGACTTATTTCGCTCAGCATAATACCCTCTAGTTCCATCCATGTCATTGCAAATGGCAAGATTTCTTTTTTTTGATGGCTGCATAATATTCCATTGTATATATATACCACATCTTCTTTTTTTTATTATTATGTTATGTTAATCACCATACATTACATCATTAGTTTTTGATGTAGTGTTCCATGATTCATTGTTTGCGTATATCACACAGTACTCCATGCAGAACGTGCCCTCTTTAATACCCATCACCAGGCTAACCCATCCTCCCACCCCCCTCCCCTCTAGAACCCTCAGTTTGTTTCTCAGAGTCCATCGTCTCTCATGGTTCATCTCCCCCTCCAATTTCCTCCCCTTCATTCTTCCCTTCATGCTATCTTTTTCTTTCTTTTTTTTTTTTTAACATATAATGTATTATTTGTTTCAGAGGTACAGGTCTGTGATTCAACAGTCTTGCACAATTCACAGCACTCACCGTAGCACATACCCTCTCCAAAGTCCATCACCCAGCCACCCCATCTCTCCCACCCCCCCTCCACTCCAGCAACCCTCAGTTTGTTTCCTGAGATTAAGAATTCCTCATATCAGTGATATACCACATCTTCTTTCTCCATTCATCTGTTGATGGACATCTTGGCTCTTTCCATAGTTTGGCTATTGTGGACATTGCTGCTATAAACATTTGGGTGCACCTGCCCCTTCGGATCCCTACATTTGTATCTTTGGGGTAAATACCCAGTAGTGTAATTGCTGGGTCATAGGGTAGCTCTATTTTCAACTTGATTAACATATAGCATAACGTGTGGCACATAACATTCACCCAGGTCAATATGTGGTACTCTTTTTAAAGATCCAACTTTTGGCTTTCTTACTTCCTGTGTGTGTGTGTGTGTGTATCTGCTACTTTATTGATTTAGATTTCATATTTACCAGTTCCTTCCTTCTATTTACTTTGGATTTATTTTGCTGCTGTTGTACCTTTTATAGTGGAAACACAAGTCACTCATTTTTAGCTCTTTTTTTTTTTTCCTCGGTCTGCACATAAGTAAAGTTGTAAGTTTTTCTCTAGCACAGCTTTAGATGCTCCCTAAAATTATTGACATGGTGCCTTTTCATTATGATCATATGAAATATATCAATGTCCTTTGTGACTTCTTTTTTGACCCATGTAGCATTTAGGAGTGTGTTGTTTAATCCCCAAATGTTTGTATATTTTTGTTTTATTTTTTAGTTATTTTTGTTTTATTTTTTAGTTTATTTAAATTTTTAGTTATTTTTAGTTATAAAAAATATTTTATTTTTTAGTTGCCATTTTTTTTTTCCTTTGTACTCAGAGACACAGTCTAGAAGAACAGTGGTGTTTCCTTCTGCTCTAGAAGAAATGTTCCCTACATATGTACAATCCAGCCCTGGGCCAGGAATCCATTTCCCCATGCGGCATTCTGGAAACTCCTGCCTGCACAGTGCCCTTCCCTTTAGTACACCGTCCTGCAAATTCCAGTGGTTTCAGGAGCCCTCGACTCTGATCTCTGCCTCCTCAGCTTAGCAAGAGTGCCGTTCTCTCCTTGAGCTCTTTTCCTGGTGACATATGGGAACCTTGAGGGTCCACAAGGCAGAAAGTTGAGGAAACACTGAGCTCACCACAGGTGCCTGCTTTTGGCTAGCACCCAGTTCTGCACTGACTCCACCCCCTTCCTCTCGATTTCCCCTTCAAAAATGTTTCGCTTATTTTGTCCACTTTTACAGTTGTTTACAGTAGGGGGAACAGGGAGCAGTCTAGAACCCACGCTCTGTCATGGCCACACCCAAAGTACTCCTTTTTAATTTACTCCTATTTAGGTTACTAACAGTAAACAGAAGAAAGTGGTTTTTGGAAAGTTAGGTTTTAAAATGCATGCTTTTAAAATTTAACAAAATGTATTTATTTTTATCAGCAGTTTTAACTTAATTTTTGTTTGTATTTCTTTTTTTTAAAGACTGTATTTATTAATTTGAGAGAGAGAGAGAGAACATGAGCAGGGGAGGGGCAGAGGGAGAGAGAGAAGCAGACTCCCTGTTGAGCAGGGAGCCCAATGTGGGGCTCAGTCCTGATCCCAGGACCCCAGGATCATGACCTGAGCTGAAGGCAGACACTTAACCGACTGAGCCACCCGGGGTGGCCCTGTTTGCATTTCTAATAGCAAAGAGAAAAATTACTGTTTATGAACTTCAAAGAGAAAATTACTGAGTCAATTTTTCTCTCTCGATTTCTGAACTTCTGTCACTGAGCAACTAAATTGAAACTCAACTGCTGTCTAACACCTGTTTCTAACAATACCTGACAGGGCTTTTTTACTTGATGCCTTTTAAAGATAACATAAAGACCTAGTTAAGAATGACAAATTTAACACAACAGAAGACCAACTATGGTTTGCTTCAGCACAATGCTACCATCTCACAGCACAGATGACATAACTGGTTGACACCTCCCTTCTCCCTCAGGTGATGGCGAGTCCTTTAGTAACACATTGCAGGTAATATTGCTCTCCTGCTCCTGCCTGGATGTTCATACTGATTCATGTCCGACTCTTCCTGTTTTCCTGACTCTCTTCTGTGTTTCATACTTGTCTCTGCCAGGTATGCCAAATAATTCTGTTTCATAAAAGCATGACTTTATACCTGTATTGAAAATCTAGCTCCAGGGCACCTGGGTGGCTCAGTCGGTTAAGTGTCTGCCTTCGGCTCAAGTCATAATTTCAGGGTCCTGGGATCGAGTCCTGCATCGGGCTCCCTGCTTGGCGGGGAACTTGCTTCTCCCACTCCCTCTACCCTTCCCCTCTGCTTGTGCACGCTCTCTCTCTCTCGCTCTCTCAAATAAATAAATTTTAAAAAAAAGAAAATCTAGCTCCAGAGAATTTTTAAAGGTTTTGTCTGTAATTCCCTGCAATATACCCATTATGAACAGAATCTTCATTTATTGCATTTCTTAGCCATTCTTATTCCTACTGCCTACAGCACATATCCATGAAAATGCTGAAAAATAAGGTTTTGGGTTTCCTTTTCCCCTCCAGATTACATTCGGCAAAATCGCAGTGCTAAAACTCCTTGTTATCTGGGAATAGTGTCTCCTCTGTACGGCAAGGGAGGGTTCTAGAGGCTGGCTGGCTTTTGATGAAAAGAAAAAAAAAATAATCCAATTTCATTCTACCTGAAAAACAAATCTGTTTCACTGGGTCAAACGTTATTTATCCTATACCTATTCCTGTGTCACATTGTTAAAAATAATTCCCAGTTGTAACAATCTTGGGATTTTCCCTTTAGTTATGTTATGCTCATTTAGGATGGTACAAATGAACTTAATAACATCCACTTTGGATATTTGAAACACCTTTTCTGTTTCTTACGGTTCTTATGCTTCAAAAAGATGAGACCAGTAGTGGGCGCCTGGGTGGCTCAGTCGGTTGAGCGACTGCCTTCGGCTCAGGTCATGATCCTGGAGTCCCGGGATCGAGTCCCGCATCGGGCTCCCTGCTCGGCGGGGAGTCTGCTTCTCCCTCTGACCCTCTTCCCTCTCATGCTCTCTGCCTCTCATTCTCTCTCGCGCAAATAAATAAAATAAATAAAATCTTTAAAATGGAGATGGTAAGAGGGCGCCTGGGTGGCTCAGTTGGTTAAGCGACTGCCTTCGGCTCAGGTCATGATCCTGGAGTCCCAGGATCGAGTCCCGCATCGGGCTCCCTGCTCGGCAGGGAGTCTGCTTCTCCCTCTGACCCTCCCCCCTCTCATGCTCTCTCTCTATCTCATTCTCTCTCTCTCAAATAAATAAATAAAATCTTAAAAAAAAAAAAAAAAGATGAGACCAGTAGAGCAGTGAATTCTGGGTAGATGAGATATTAGTCTATCTTCCACTCATTTGTGTAGCTTCATTAAGCAGTTGTAGTTTAAAATCACAAATGCCACGATTTGGGGGAAAAGAATGATGCTTTATACTCTGGAGAACGCAAGAGAAGCAAACTCCCTGCCCTCAAGTTGCTCAAGGCATACCTGGAAAACCCAGGTGCAGCTACATGCAAAATTAGATGACAATTCCAAATTTTTGAAACGCAGAACATACAGGAAATTTTGTGAAAAACAAATGATTGGAGTAGGCAATGTGGACAATTTGAGGACTGGAATGGGCTGACAAATCTTTTCCAGGAACACTGCGAGCATACACCTACTGTAGCCTAAAAAAATTTTCAATGCTTAAACCCCATGATTGTGTTTATACGCAAAGGTTTGGAAAGCACTTTGTTCTTTGAAATGCAATAGGGTGTGCCGTTTAGTTCGATACTCTGTCTCCTTATTTAACGCGTAACTCACCACCCCTGCTCTCTGCTCTCTTTTTCTCTGTAAGGAACCTCATCTGCTTTCTAGTACCTCAACACTCCATTTCTGTTATTGCCTCCTCACTTGTGATGCAAGCAGTAATGGGACTGGCTCCCCATTCTGATTCTGAACAAAGGTGTTGGCCAATATGGACTTCTCTGCCCAGACTCTAAGTGAATGAGGAGCAATGGACTAGGAAGAGCATCTCCAAACACACCCAAAACTGTCATTGGATTGTACGTAGCCCCTTGGAAGAAAATAGTTGCAGATACAGCTCTGCATGTTACTGGTTTGAGACCAGACCAGAGCATCTTCCCTCTAGCTATGCCCACAGGAACAGTTAAAGAAGAAACATCGAACACAGAGGAAGACTTGCAGCCATATTAAAGAAAAGTTTTCCTTCTCTTTAGCTGGAGGTATCACGTTCTAATTGTGTCCTTTTACGCTCTCATATATAGTACATCCCTCTTTCTTTTGGAAAATGACACTGTAGCCATTGATTTTTTTTCATCAATCAAGGTGAGCTAACCCATATGGTTTTCAAGGGGGTAAACAGACCAGGCAAAAGGGCTAAAATGTAATTATGAAATCATGAGTAGGGGAAGAAATGGGTGCATTTCTGGATGGCTGTGTTCTCTAGATGGAAGCTGAACCCTGGAGTTAGGACTTAATGCTCCAGCATCCATATCTTTTTGGGAACACTCTTTATCCTTGTTTGAAAGTGTGGACGGAGAAGTGAAACTTAAGCTCCTTTGACAAAATCCTGTTTAATCAGGCCTCTTGCTTATCTTCAGGCCTAAGCCAGCCTCCCCAGAGCTGAAACTTACAGGCATATGCTTAACTGACTGAGCCACCCAGGAGCCCTGAGAAAGAGAATCTTAAACAGGCTCCATGCCCAGGGCAGAGCCTGATGTGGGGCTTGATCTCAGGACCCTGAGATCATGACCTGAGCTGAAATCAAGAGGCGGGCGCTTAACCAACTGAGTCACCCAGGCGCGCCTTAGCTCAGTTTCTTAACCTTGGCATATTGGGCCAGATAATTCTCTGTTGTGGAGGGAAGTCCTGTGCACTGTGGGAAGTTTAGCAGCACCTTAGGCTTTGCCCTCCTAGATGCCCTGCCCCCACCGCAACTCAGTAGCAACAAGCAAAACTGTTTCAAAGACATTAGCAAATATCCTCTGGGAGACAAAATTGCCCACAGTTGAGAATTACCATTTTAGCCTAATGATACATTTTATATATTAGATAAGACAAACCAACTCCTTAGCAATGCTTGAATGAAGTTCGGAGGCATTGGTATCCATTTTAATCGGGCTCTGGTACTTTATTTAAAGGAGCAGTGGTGTGTAATAACAAGATGAATTATGTGATCACGAACTGAAACTCATTATGATCATATGATCATTTTTTTTCTCCCTCTTTCTGTCTAGAACCTAGGAGTGGAGGAATAACTTGGAACATAAAATCATTGTACCCTGAGATCTTTTTGACAAAAGTTCACTTCATAAATATTACCTCATGCATGATCACGAAGAAAAGATGTTTCATTTTCTTTTGCCTCAGGAAATGTCTATGAGGGACTTAAATCACTCAGGCAGGATGTGGACTAGGAGGTGTCAGAAACAGCCGTGTACCTGCCCAGTAAGCCCGGGCGAGCTTGGGTGGACAGATCAGCTGGATAAGAGGAAAGACCATCCAGACCAGTATTGGAGAACATGTAACGGAACATGCTAACATAAGTTAGCACGGGTATGCCACAAAAAAATGATGGAAAATCCAGTGGCTAATGGCATCAGAGAAAATGACTTGCATATATAACCAGGCTCCAGTTTCTGAGCTAAGTTCCAGAACAGAGAAAGAAGTCAGGGAGACTTAAGAAAAATATGACAGCACTAATAAGCATTTTACAGGAACCACATGGTTGAAATGAGAAGCTGGCTCAAGGAAAATATCACAGATTCAGTTAGCTGGGCATGGAGAACAAGATTCTAGAAGATCAGTAGCAAATACTTCTTTATTCTGTATCTTTATGCATTAGATGTATATGCTTTCATCACATCACAGGTGAGAGTTTATCCACAAAACTGACAAATACTTTTTTTTTAAATTTTTTTATTCTTATATTATCCCCATACATTGCATCATTAGTTTTAGATGTAGTGTTCCATGATTCCCTGTTTGTGTATAACACCCAGTGCTCCGTGCAGAATGTGCCCTCCTCAATACCCATCACCAGGCTAACCCATCCTCCCACCCCCCTCCCCTCTAGAACCCTCAGTTTGTTTTTCAGAGTCCATCGTCTGTCATGGTTCGTCTACCCCTCCGATTTCCCCCCCTTCATTCTTCCCCTCCTGCTACCTTCTTCTTCTTCTTCTTTTTTTTTCTTAACATATATTGCATTATTTGTTTCAGAGGTACAGATCTGAGATTCAACAGTCTTGCACAATTCACAGCGCGTACCAGAGCACATACCCTCGCCAGTGTCTATCACCCAGTCACCCCATCCCTCCCATCCCACCCCCCACTCCAGGAACCCTCAGTTTGTTTCCTGCGATTAAGAATTCCTCATATCAGTGAGGTCATATGATACATGTCTTTCTCTGTTTGACTTATTTCGCTCAACATAATACCCTCCAGTTCCATCCACATCGTTGCAAATGGCAAGATCTCATTCCTTTTGATGGCTGCATAATATTCCATTGTATATATATATATATACCACGGCTTCTTTATCCATTCATCTGTCGATGGACATCTTGGCTCTTTCCACAGTTTGGCTATTGTGGACATTGCTGCTATAAACATCGGGGTGCACGTACCCTTTCGGATCCCTACTTTTGTATCTTTCGGGTAAATACCCAGTAGTGCAATTGCTGGATTGTATGGTAGCTCTATTTTCAACTGTTTGAGGAACCTCCATACTGTTTTCCAGAGTGGCTGCACCAGCTTGCATTCCCACCAACAGTGTAGGAGGGTTCCCCTTTCTCCGCATCCCCGCCAACATCTGTCATTTCCTGACTTGTTAATTTTAGCCATTCTGACTGGTGTGAGGTGGTATCTCATTGAGGTTTTGATTTGGATTTCCCTGATGCCGAGCGATATTGAGCACTTTTTCATGTGTCTGTTGGCCATTTGGATGTCTTCTTTGGGAAAATGTCTGTTCATGTCTTCTGCCCATTTCTTGATTGGATTCTTTGTTCTTTGGGTGTTGAGTTTGATGAGTTCTTTATAGATTTTGGATACCAGTCCTTTTTCTGATATGTCATTTGCAAATATCTTCTCTCATTCTGTCAGTTGTCTTTTGGTTTTGTTGACTGTTTCCTTGGCTTTGCAAAAGCTTTTTATCTTGATGAAGTCCCAATAGTTCATTTTTGCCCTTGCTTCCCTTGCCTTTGGCGATGTTTCTAGGAAGAAATTGCTGCGGCTGAGGTCGAAGAGGTTGCTGCCTGTGTTCTCCTTTAGGATTTTGATGGACTCCTGTCTCACATTGAGGTCTTTCAACCATTTGGAGTCTATTTTTGTGTGTGGTGTAAGGAAATGGTCCAGGTTCATTCTTCTGCATGTGGCTATCCAATTTTCCCAACACCATTTGTTGAAGAGACTGTCTTTTTTCCATTGGACATTCTTTCCTGGCTTTGTCAAAGATTAGTTGACCGTAGAGTTGAGGGTCCATTTCTGGGCTCTCTATTCTGTTCCATTGATCTATGTGCCTATATGATTTTGTGCCAGTACCATACTGTCTTGATGATGACAGCTTTGTAATAGAGCTGGATGTCCGGAATTGTGATGCCGCCAGCTTTGCTTTTCTTTTTCAACATTCCTCTGGCTATTTGGGGTCTTTTCTGGTTCCATACAAATTTTAGGATGATTTGTTCCATTTCTTTGAAAAAAGTGGATGGTATTTTGATAAGGATTGCATTGAATGTGTAGATTGCTCTAGGTAGCATTGACATTTTCACAATATTTGTTCTTCCAATCCATGAGCATGGAACGTTTTTCCATTTCTTTGTGTCTTCCTCAATTTCTTTCATGAGTATTTTATAGTTTTCTGAGTACAGATCCTTTGCCTCTTTGGTTAGATTTATTCCTAGGTATCTTACGGTTTTGGGTGCAATTGTAAATGGGATCGACTCCATAATTTCTCTTTCTTCTGTCTTGTTGTTGGTGTATAGGAATGCCACTGACTTCTGTGCATTGATTTTATATCCTGCCACTTTACTGAATTCCTGTATGAGTTCTAGCAGTTTTGGGGTGGAGTCTTTTGGGTTTTCCACATAAAGTATCATATCATCTGCAAAGAGTGAGAGTTTGACTTCTTCTTTGCCGATTTGGATGCCTTTATTTCTTTTTGTTGTCTGATTGCTGTGGCTAGCACTTCCAATACTATGTTGAATAGCAGTGGTGATAGTGGACATCCCTGCCATGTTCCTGACCTTAGGGGGAAAGCTCTCAGTTTTTCCCCATTGAAAATGATATTTGCTGTAGGTTTTTCATAGATGGCTTTTATGATATTGAGGTATGTACCCTCTATCCCTATACTCTGAAGAGTTTTGATCAAGAAAGGATGCTGTACTTTGTCAAATGCTTTTTCTGCATCTATTGAGAGGATCATATGATTCTTGTTCTTTCTTTTGTTAGTGTATTGTATCACGTTGATTGATTTGCGAATGTTGAACCAACCTTGCAGTCCAGGGATAAATCCCACTTGGTCGTGGTGAATAATCCTTTTAATGTAGTGTTGGATCCTATTGGCTAGTATTTTGGTGAGAATTTTTGCATCCATGTTCATCAAGGATATTGGTCTGTAATTCTCCTTTTTGATGGGATCTTTGTCTGGTTTTGGGATCAAGGTAATGCTGGCTTCATAAAATTAGTTTGGAAGTTTTCCTTCCATTTCTATTTTTTGGAACAGTTTCAGAAGAATAGGTATTAATTCTTCTTTAAATGTTTGGTAGAATTCCCCTGGGAAGCCATCTGGCCCTGGGCTCTTTTTTGTTGGGAGATTTTTGATGACTGCTTCAATTTCCTTGGTGGTTATAGGTCTGTTCAGGTTTTCTATTTCTTCCTGGTTCAGTTTTGGTAGTTGAT
The DNA here is from genome assembly GCF_029215605.1 of Mirounga angustirostris. Taxonomy (NCBI): domain Eukaryota; kingdom Metazoa; phylum Chordata; class Mammalia; order Carnivora; family Phocidae; genus Mirounga; species Mirounga angustirostris. The sequence goes on along the minus strand of NW_026991712.1, from coordinate 14,990,374 downwards.
ACATCTCTAGGAATGCATCCATTTCTTCCAGGTTATCTAATTTGCTGGCATAGAGTTGCTCATAATATGTTCTTATAATTGTATTTCTTTGTTGTTGGTTGTGATCTCTCCTCTTTCATTCATGATTTTGTTGATTTGGGTCATTTCTCTTCTCTTTTTGATAAGTCTGGCCAGGGGTTTATCAATCTTGTTAATTCTTTCAAAGAACCAGCTCCTAGTTTCGTTGATCTGTTCTACTGTTCTTTTGGTTTCTACTTCATTGATTTCTGCTCTGATCTTTATTATTTCTCTTCTCCTGCTGGATTTCGATTTTATTTGCTGTTCTTTCTCCAGCTCCTTTAGGTGTAGGGTTAGGTTGTGTACTTGAGACCTTTCTTGTTTCTTGAGAAAGGCTTGTATTGCTATATACTTTCCTCTTAGGACTGCCTTTGCTGCATCCCAAAGATTTTGAATAGTTGTGTTTTCATTTTCATTGGTTTCCATGAATTTTTTTAATTCTTCTTTAATTTCCTGGTTGACCCATTCATTCTTCAGTAGGATGCTCTTTAGCCTCCATGTATTTGAGTTCTTTCTGACTTTCCTCTTGTGATTGAGTTCTAGTTTCAAAGCATTGTGGTCTGAAAATAGGCAGGCAATGATCCCAATCTTTTGGTACCAGTTGAGACCTGATTTATGACCTAGGATGTGATCTATTCTGGAGAATGTTCCATGGGGACTAGAGAAGAATGTGTATTCCGTTGCTACTGACAAATACTTTTTGAGCACCTGCAACGGGTTGTTACTGGGCGATGGAAATTTAGTAGCCAAAATAGAAAAACATCCCACTGTCATACAGCTTATATTCTAATAGAGAAAGAAAGGCAATAAATGCAATAAATAGAAAAATATATAGTATGTTTAAAGGGAATAAGTGATATGAAAAAAACAGTTCAGGGTATAAAGGCTTGGGAGTGCTGAGTGTCAAATCAAAGTAAATATGGACTTAGATAAAGAGAGACTTTATTTAAAAAGACTATTCCAACAGGCAGAATGTTCTGACCCCAGAACTCTGCAAGTATCTCAAAATTAAACAAAAATAAAAGGCTTTTCTTTTATAGGGTGGGGTGGGCAGAACTAGCAAGAAATCTGTAGGGGAGTAGGGCAAGGGGTTGGTTGGGGTGGGCAAGTGGCATCTTTGGGGCATTTTCACAGTGAAATTTTTTTTCTTTTTTATGGTTAGCAGATTCTCAGAATGAACTGTTTAGGGGAAGATGTTCTGCACTGTAGTGGTTTAATGTTTGCCTAAATGTTTAGGCAAGCCAATGTTTAGGACAAGCCAATGTTTAGGGGCCTGTGTGGAGGAGAGGAGGCCAACTCAAGTTTGTTTGGTCAAGCAAAGCTCAATGGGTATGCCATGGGCAATTTTGTGCACTTGGTCGTAGGGAAGAGGATTTATGTATAATGTCAACTAAGGTGGTCAAGGGTAGGCTCCGTGGTGTATTGTCAGAGTTGAAGTACGTGAAGAAGCAAAGACTTCAGAGCAATGAGCGAACGAATAGCTGATATTGAGAGAAGACCATTTCTGGGGGAGGGAAGGATAGCACAAGGCACTGAGGTAGGAGTATAGCTGTTGTGTTTGAAAAATAGCACAACAGATTATATTTTCCAAAGATTGCCTCCATCATTTCTCGAATCCCATAAGCTTTTTTGCAATGCAATCTTGCCATATTCCCATGAACAGGGAGAGTTTATTTCTTGGTGTCCTTAAATCCTGCCAGGCTCTGTGACTGCTGACACAAATAGAATATAACAGAAGCGTCATCGTGCCAGTTTCTAGGTGTGGCCCTTTCTTAACTGGCGGGAAACATCTACTTCCTGGTTCCTGGCAAACTTGGTCTTGGGACAATGTCTCCCAGAGCACGGACTTCCCTGGTGCCACACTGTCAGAAGGCCGAGGTACACAGAGAGGCAATAGGGAGGTGCTCTGGTTTGCAGTCCCAGCTAAGACCCAAGCATCAACTGTGGGTCATGAGAATGAGTCATCTTGGGTGCCCAGCTTTTTGAGCCAGTAGAGCACTTCAGATCTGGCTGACTGTCATCTGCAACCACACAGGAAACCGTAAGCAAGAATGCCCAGCTGAAGTCAATCAACTTACAGAGCAACCAAGAGATAGCAAATTGTATTAAGCCACTTAATTTGGGGGTAGTTTGTTATGGGACAATAGATGACTGAGATGAATAGCAAGGAGGACATTGTAGAGGGAGGGGAGTGGGCCACAGGGAGATGAAGTCAGAAAGGTACACGGGAAGTCCAGTTGGATATTGCCTCATAAAAACTTTTGAGTTTTGCTCCAAGAGAAGTGGAGGGCTGGTGCACGGTTGTGAAAGCACAGTGACAAGATCTGAGTAACATTCTGAAAGGATCTCCCCGGCTGCTGTGTGTGGAATCAACCGCAACCACTGTTGTAACATTCCAGGCAAACATGATGGCGGCTCAGATCATTAGAGGAGGGATGGGAGGTGAGAAGTTCTTGGCATCTGGGTATATTTTGGAGGTAGAGCACAAAAGTGTTTCCTGATGGACTGGGATGTGAGAGAATGAAGGTGTCAAGGATACCTGCAATACTGGAAGAACGACATGCCTGTTCTTAGATGAGGAACGCTATTGGAGGAGTGGGCACAGGGAGGAAGACTGAGAGCTCAGCTCGGCATATATTCCATCTGGACCTTGGGCTGGACGTCCCCGTGGAAATATCAAGTAGGCCGTAGGACATTATAGGTATGGAGTTAGTGAAGGTGTCAGGGCTGGAGTTGTACATATAGGAGTTCTCAGCACATGGGTGCTTTGAAGCCATGAACTAATGAGATCACCTAAGGAGTGAGTGTAGGGAAAGGAAGGGAAGGGACCAGAGACTGAGCCCTGAGGCATTGCAAGGTCAAGAGGCTGGGACAAGATAAAGGGACAGACAATCAGGCTGAGAAGGAGCAGGCAGAGTGACATAGGAGGAAAACCAGGGAAGCGGATGTCCTCAAGTCTGGCGAAGGAGGTGTTTCCAGTAGGAAGGAGCCAGCAGCTGGGTCAATGCTGCTGCTATGTCACGTAAGGGGAGAACTGAGGATTGACCTCTGTGTTCAGCAATGCGGTCTCAGCAAATGATCTCACTTTCTCTCTGCTTCTCCCTGTACACAACACAATAGTTACTGAGCATTTATTGTATGTCAAGTATGTCTTAGACTTGGGGATATTAAGGTAAGCTAAATGTTCCCTTAAGGAGTTTACAACCATCTAATTGATTAAACAGTATTTACTGCATAATTACTATGTGTAAGACACTCTGCTAAATACTGTGAAGGATATAAATGTTGGATAGGATACATGTTTAACATAATTGGAAATCTAGACAGAAACACACAGACTGGGACATTGCAGCACAAGTAAAGCCCATAGAAAATGTCCTAATGAACTGTAAGTTTTCAGTAAATGGTGGCGTATATTGTATGATGAAGGGATAGGTTGCCTAAGTTGGAAAAATCTGGAAAAGCTTCATGAAGGCACGTGAATAGAAAAATTCAGAGGCAAGCACGTGGCATGGGCATTGGAGGTCAGCTAATAGGCAACTGTGGAGAAGTCAGAAAATGAATAAAACACTAAGGGTGACACCATGGATGAACCTGGAAGACATTCTTCTAAGTGAAGTAAGCCAATCACAGAAGGACAAATACTGTGTGATTCCATTTTCAGAAAGAACCTAAAATAGTCAAACTTGTAGAAGAATGGTGGCCACCAGCGGCTGGGGAAAGGAAACAGGAGTTGCTATTTAACGGGCATCGAGTTTCCATTACACTAGATGAGTTAAGTTCTAAACATCTGCTGTACAACCTTGTGCCTACCATTAACAATAATGTATTGTACACCTAAAAATGTGTTAAAAGAGTAAATTTCATAACTTAAAAAACATCAGAAAGGGTGCCCAGGTGGCTCAGTTAAGCTTCTGACTCTTGACTTCAGCTCAGGTCATGGTCTTGGGGTCGTGGGATTGAACCCCGTGCCCGGCTCTGCACTTAGGACGGAGTCTGCTTGAGATTCTCTCCCTCTCCTTCTGCCTCTGCCCCTGCTCATGTGTTCATGCTCTCTCTGTAAAATAAATAAATAAAATCTTTAAAAAAATAATTATGAATTGAAAAAAGTAAGTGGAAATACCTCAAGAAAAATTGGGGTCATTGTTCATGACTTTGGGTTCTGACCTTTTTCTGTGCTATGGCAGGGTTGGGGTCTGGTAGATGAGGAAGTTTTGGACCAGTGGATGCATCATAAATTTGTTTTAGGGTCATTGATCTGGTGGTGAAAGTTGGGATGGGGTGTAGCTGGGGGATGATAGGACTCAGACCTAATTTCACTGAAATGGATTGCTACTTAGAATAATACAGGTATTTTAAAAAGTCTTTTCAACCTTGTGGAGAATTTCCCTCTTCATAGATGTGTGTTTCTTATGCATTTAGGGTGGTGTGTGTGTGTGTGTGTGTGTGTGTATGTCGGATGAACATCTATTTCTTAAAGTGTTCCTTCCTATGTATTCAGTTTTTGCTGCCAGCAATGGGCTCCCTTTCTTTCACATTCTAGCTATCACTAGTGCTTAAGAGTTTAATTGCAATGCTTGGGGTTTCCTTCTATGCTACAGCAAAAAGAGCTTAGTTTGTCTTTGGATTTATTTTTCTCTTGGGTTCTAGTTATGCTATTATCTCACCCACAAACACTGATATTTCAAAACTTCTGTTTTGATTCTCACTCCTCTTTTTAAAATGTAAAGTCTGAGCATGGTGCCCGGCGCATTGATCTCCTCCAAAATAATCATTCATTCTTTTTTTTTTTTTTTTAAGATTTTATTTATTTATTTGAGAGAGAGAGAATGAGAGAGAGCACATGAGAGGGGGGAGGGTCAGAGGGAGAAGCAGACTCCCCGCCAAGCAGGGAGCCTGATGCGGGACTCGATCCAGGGACTCCAGGATCATGACCTGAGCCGAAGGCAGTCGCTTAACCAACTGAGCCACCCAGGCGCCCCAATCATTCATTCTTATATCCTTTTTCTCTCTCTTTGTTTTTCGGATGTGTGGAAACATTGTCCAGTAAATATGTCAGACTTAGGTGCTTTTATTTTTAAGTTGCTGTAAACCTTTTATGTTGTTTTAAATCTCTTGATTTTGTCCTATGTCTTAAAAATCGTTTTCTTCCCATTTTTATTCATTTAAAAGCATTTACCAAGCATTATTATGTGGGAAACCAGAATCTGACCATCTACCACCCATCCCCATGAAGGTCTCAATCCAGTAGGGGAGTCAGACACAGAATTAAATCACTGTAGATACAGTAAAATAATAGATCTTATACAGGTACAAGTAAATTACTAGAATTCTCATTTCATATTCCAAATTTTATTGTTACATTTTTCAGTTTTTTTATACAATGGCTAAATTCAAATATATAAACTCTATGATTTTTTTCCAAAGCACTATTAATATTGCTATCATCTTATCATATAAATTTGATCTTTTCATTGTTTTATTCATGGTTTCTTTTTTTTTACTTTTAATTTTTTTATTACTCATGATTTTGTGTTGTTATCTTCCTTTCCCCTTTTTATGGCTTTTAAATATTTACTTACTTAATACATATTTGAGGGTAAGTTTTTATGTTAGTGGTAGTAGTAACATGACTTACTACATTTTTTCTGGTTAATTACTCTTTTGGTGCTATTAACTATACTTTGAATGCATGTCTTCATTTTGTTACTATTAAACATATCTTTGTAGGTTTATGAGCCAAGGGCAGGCCACCCCAAAATGTGCCACTTTGCTATATTGGTTATTTTGCATTAAACTTACTTAAGAGTCAGCTGGTGTAGGAAGGACACTCTGCCCTACACTTTGTCCCCCCAAAAGCAGGAAATAAATCTCCCATGAAAAAGGTGTCCTCTCTGAACCAGGAGGTGAAGAGGCATCCTTATCACCAGAGATGGGAAATTTAGAGCAGAGAGGGCTGAATAAACTTTTGTTACTTTTTATTAATTTACTACCCCAGCCCAAATTCTGTTTACAATTCCTCACTAATTAAAGCTCCCAAAGTTAAGTTTTCTTTGTCCTGTCAATTCCTTATAGATTTATTGCCTATTTGTCTAAAAAGTATAAAAACTGCCTGCCTTGATCATTTCTTTAGGTCTCAGTTTCAATAATGGATCTCCACGGGCACATAATAAAACTGTGTTTTTTTTTTTCCTCCCGTTATTCTGTCTCATGTCAATTTAATTTTTAGTCCAGCTGGAAGAGTTTGAGGGACAGAGGAGGGATTTTTCCTCCTCTACAGAGGCTGCAATTAGTTGTGTTTTATTTTAAAATTTAGAAGAGGCTCTTTTTAACAGAAACCACAAGGATGTTTACAGTAAAAGGTATTTATGAGACACATTTTGGATTTTCTCTTTTATCCTACAAGTTCACTGTTCCTGTTCCCAGAGTTTTCTTTTCACATACTCATATTATGTGCAACTGATGCTTTTAAACTCTTCCTTCCTCTTTTAAACTCATTTGGAAGATAACTCTAGCTCATCTCATTTTCCTTCCATTTTAAAATGTTAACACGAGTTTTTAGAACTCTATTTTCCCTCCTATTTTTTTTTCTGTTTTTAAATTAGCATACTACTTCTCTACTCTCTGAGAAACCACTTCTCCACTCTCTGAGGCAGCCTTCTGGCCTAAACCTCTGTCAGTAGACCTTGTTGATTTTAACTGAAGTGGCTGCAGGTGCCCTTGGGGGCCTTCCAACCATCCACACAGACCCAGGGGCTACAGATCCCTGGAAGGTGGGGCTCAGCCAGTGATCATCTAATCTCTTCCAACTGTTCTACCTCCCACTTGGAGGACACACTAGCATCCCTTCTATCCCCAGGTCCTTTTCAACATCAGTGTCCTCCGCAGCATTGAACTCAACATTCCAGCTCACAGTGTGTACATAAAGGAATGTTGCAGAACACACTGCCCGGCAGTGAAGGATAGAGAGGTGAGAAAAGAAAAGGCTTTCTTTGCTACTAGAAGGAGGGTCAGTCTAGAAGTGAAACGGAGCTGACATTCGGCAATTAGCAGAGACTTGATGTGTTCGAGGTCCTATGGGTCCTGAGACAAGTGGACCGAGCAGTAGGGCTATGTGTTGTGGGGGGCGGGGTGGGGTGGGCAGGCACATGCTCTCTAAGGCCAGTGAACTGTTATCAATTCTCTGAGACGTGACTTGGAAAGGTAACCCTTGTGCCTTCTCAGAAAATCTGACATAAAAGTCAATACATCTGAGAAAGTACATTTTGTACTTTTTGTGGTTTGGAGCAAAGCAGGATATATTGGGGGGGAGGGTGGTATAAGCTTGAGACTTACGGCTCTGTTTTTGCAGGAAGACCTTAGCTCTTCACACTCCTGAGCACTTCCAGTACACCCATACATGGCTGAGAGTCAGCTCTAAGCCCTACAGAGACAGCAAACCACCTGCCTAGAATGAATGCCACCAAATAAAGATGCAAATCATAGAAACCGCTTTAACTCCCCAAAGCCAGAAAGAGTCCCTGTATATTCACTGCCCATTAGCCTCGAAGTTAAAGGGAGAGGTTATCTTGTGGTGTCTGTGAGTGATTGAATGAAGTCCAGGACAACGTTTTGAAGAACTGTGTGGAGAGGTGAGAAAAATAATACCAGCACCGTTGGTGTAAATGGACAAACTACAGGCCTCGTGCTGCCCCCCGGAATTCTGAGGGTGCATCCTGCTTATTACAGTTCTAGCTTATAGTTGCTCAACAGGACGGCCACACTCCCCTTTCCCTCAGCTTACCCACCTCCTCTCATTTCTCCTACGGTGCAAGGGAACAATGACAACTCACAATTCACGGAAAGGTGAAAGTGGGGGTTTGTACAACCACGGAGAGGGGAGAAATCCATAGCGTCCCCTTGACCAAATGTAACTTTATTCCCTGCTTCTCAGGCTACCTGTGGAAAAGGGATAATTTTGTTTTTTAAGTTTCTAATCCATCACAGCCTAATTCTTTTATAAAATATCATAAAAATGAATTACTGGAAAAATTAAAAAGCATAATTAGATTCAACAGGCATGAAATGTCTCTGCCAGACTTAATCTCAATTTCAGTACTCGGCTTGTCACAGATGGGTGATAACAGTTTGCTGACTTGCTTTGGGTTGTGGACAGCCTTGGAGTACCACTTTCCAAAGTTAAACATCCATTAACTTTTTAAACACACATTTATTGAAATCTCTCCACATATCTCTCGTTCTTTCCTTCTTTCTTTTCTTTCCATTTTTCTTTCTTTCTTTCTTTCTTTCTTTCTTTCTTTCTTTCTTTCTTTCTTTCTTTCTTTCTTTTTCTTTCCTTCCTTCCTTCCTTCCTTCCTTCCTTCCTTCCTTCCTTCCTTCCTTCCTTCCTTCCTTCCCTCTTCTTTCTTCTTTCTTTATTATCTATCATCTATGTATCTATGTATCTATCTATTATCTATGTATCTATGTATCTATCTGTGTATCTATGTATGTATGTATCTATCATCTATCACCTATCTTTTACCTTGTATATTATTGCTCCTGTAGTTTCAAGCTGTATGCTTGATTTATGTTCTGTTCTTCTCTACTCTATTCTATTCCATTTTACTTTGTATCCACTCCATTCCATTCTGAATTTGTTTAGCTTATGGCCACAAGAGCATCTTTTTCTAGCGGATCCCAGAACAACTGGGTAGAAGGTATGTGTATATGATTTTGGTAATAATGCCCATAACAGTGAACCACAATGTGTTAAGAATTTGTGGGTGAGTAGTCACTTGGTGACTTGTGAATGTCCTTTTCATATTTCCTAATGCAGTTTTTTAAGTAAATGATAAAAGTTACCTTAAAAAGTGAATCTGTTTCTATTTTAGGTTTGGAATCCTTTGTTTTTTGATAGAAATCTTCAGGGGTTGTTTTGGTTGTCAGAAATTCTTTTGGATATTCTTTGGTTATACCTTAAGATTTCACAAGGAAATGCCTAATTGACTAGTTTTCTTCAGATACTTTACCACTTCCTTTAAAAAAAATTAAGAGTGCTTTTTTTTTTAAAAAAAGATTTTATTTATTTGAGAGAGAAAGAGAAAGAGAAAGCATGGGTAGAGGGAAGAGGAAGAGGCAGAGGGAGAAGCAGGCTCCCCACTGAGCAGAGAGCCTGATGCAGGACTCTATCCCAGGACCCCGGGATCATGACCTGAGCCAAAGGCAGACGCTTAATCGACTGAGCCACTCAGGCACCCCAAGAGCGCTTATTTTTTAAGATGATATCTCACTTAGTTTTATTCTTGAACTATTTATTACTTTTATCTTTTTAAGGCGTTAACAATCTTTTTCAGTCCGATGTATTATATGTCTTCTGTGTCCGGCTAGGCCAAAATTAGCATATCTGGGACCTAATGCTCATGGTGAGTGTTTTGTTTATTTTAGATTTGTGTTGATTTTTATCTAAACCCTGGACTTCTCATAGTCTAAGAGGCAAAATCTATAGTCGTTCATATTCTTGTATCTTTTACGTTACTTACATTCCTCCTGGAACTGTGTAAGATTATGACCTTGCATTTTTAGGGGAGGAAGAAAATATTTTTCTTTCTACCCTTCTAGATTTTCAGCTAGGGCTTGATGGGAGAAAATGGAACAAAGGCCAGACTTCTCTGTGGCTCATAGTCCCCAGGCAGGATTCTCCTACAGCTACCCCAAGCACTTCCTTTAATGTTTTACCAGCTTTGCTCTGGTTAGTGTTACTTTGTTCTGGTAACTGTAAATATCCCTCCAGTCCCATATATGTTAGCAGTCATCCTTCAAACATATGACCCGCTGATATACATCAGAAGGGTCTCATGACTAATGTTTTACTAGACAGTAGTAAATAACCTTAACAGTAGCTAGCCCCTCAAGGTCCTGGAAACCTTGCTTCCAAATTCCTTAGAGACTTAACGCTATCCCTGACCCCCACTAACTAAAAAAGCATATAATCAGTTACTCCTCACAAGGCCAGTGCAGATCTTTCTGCCCATGGGTTCCATCCCCCTGCTGTAATAAAAGCACCATTTTGCACTGAAAACTGCTCAAAAATTCTTTCTTGATCCTTAGCTAGCTCACGGCCCCACATCAGGACTGTAACAAAAGGCAGATCAACGAGAGAAAAACAAACAAGTTTATTGACATGTTTATCTTATGTATGCATTGGAGAAACTCGGGGATGAGTGACTCCAAGTTTTATTTACAGCCTGGTCTTTGCAAGGAAAGACATTTTTGGGGAAGTGACAAGATAAAGGAAAAGGACTTTGGATCCCCACCGGCAACAAATTGTGTGAAAGCAACTATGAGGGAAACAAGTCTCCCTTACCTCCGTTTGGTATGTAGATTTCTGCTGTGCCTCCAGGCTGGATAAGGGACTAAAATTGTCTCTGGTGATTAGCTTTTGTCCTTTCTGGTAGAGAGGGGGAAGGAGACACTTTGGTAAATTTATGTCTTGCTTTTAGGCAAATAGGAGGAGAGCAGAGAGCATTTTTGTGTCTGCTTGTTCTTAATTGCCTTCATTCTGAAATAATCCATGTGCCAAACTGGCATATTTTGGAGTGGTCAAACTTTGTTACTTTTCACATTTAAGGCAATAAAACTTGAAAATTAGAGGAAGGCGTTTTTTCTTTCAATGTTGCTCCTAAGAAAGATCAATGAGAAAGTAATATTAATGCATATATGAGATTTAATACCTGGGCTTTTTAAAACAGAGCGCAATGAAAATCACATCTCTGATTACACAAAACTAAATACAGATCACGGAGTAAAAACAGGAGTGAAAGACTCAAGAGAAAGGGGAGATAGAAACGATTTAAAGACCTACTCCGAACTAGACGTGGATTTAAAAAGAAAAGCAAATTCCTTTCTTGGATACCATAGTCCTTAGGAGCACAGATTCTGGAGCCAGACGACCTAGGTTCAGATCATCTAACATCATTTATATAATCGTCTTTGCCTGGAAGCTATGAGTATGAAGATGGGTATGACATATTTTCTGCTCTTTGAGAGCCATCAGTAACTCTTATAAACAAAATATAAAACAATGAGAGTTAAATGTTCTAAGACAACAAATAGATGGGTGGACAGAAGTGAATAGACAGTGTGAGTGTCAGTGGTTATAGTCAATAAGTGAAGAAACAGAGACGTAAAGAGTTTGGGATTTACTTTTGATCTCTTGGCTAGCAAGCCCGGGGCTGAGACTATGACTTCGTGAGCCATCTCCAAGTAGAGAACTAGGGCTCTTTTCCCTCTGCAGCCTTATCTCAGCCTCTATCCTTACTAGCTGTGTGAACTTTGGGAATTGACTCAGGCTCTCTGAGCCTGAGTTGGTGTATCTGTAAAACAGAGCTAATAACAGTACCTATTTCTGGAACTTGTTATGAGTATTGAATGAGATAGCGTGTATAAAGTGCTTTACAGAATGCCTGGCTCACAGCAAGCATTCAATATATCTTGCCTTTTATTAATAGTTATACAAATATTTTATTTCATTCCAGTACTGCTTGTGGAGAGCAGATTACGTACTTGGAGTCACATAGTCAAGATTAGTTCTATTTTTGTATACATTTTTTTTGTTTCTGGGTGGAGTATACAAGACAGAAACAATCAGATATAATACATATATAGAGAGAAATACTACAATTACAAGGCAAAGCCTTCCCAGAAGAAGTAATTAATTGCAAAATGAAGTGACTTGGGTTTTCCCCTTTCTCTTTAAGCTTCCACAAGAGGCTATGCCGTACTTCAAAACACTGCAACATATGAGCTTCAGAAAGGAGAAGAGAAAAAAAAAAAGATTTCTGGACAACCAGTCTGTATAAAATACCTAGGGCAATTCTTGGCACCAAAAACGTGTTCACTGTAAGTTAAACTGACTTTATGTGATTATTGAATATGTCTTCTATGCCATCTTCACAAATACTCACTATCCCCAAACAAACTAGGTTTGTCAACTTCAAGGTCGAAACAGTGCCAAAAAAAGAGAACATTTCTCTGGGTGGGGGAAATTTATGGCTTCATCTGCGAGTCATTTGTAATAAATTATCTAAAAATATATGCTTTTAAGAGTTTGGGCCAGTTTCAAAATGTGAAAAAGTTAAATTTATCAAAGCTATCTTTTCTGTGTTGTTGTTCTTGTTTGAAAGATAATTGTGAACGAAGTGATAGAGAGTGTCATTGAATGCCAAGTGAATTAGGGAACCATGGGAAGCAAGGCTTCTGATGAGAAGATCATGCTCCAGGTCTAGGGTGCAGAGGTGCCATTCTTTAAGCTGTTCAGCTGCAGATCCAACCTGTGTTCACTAAGCCCTGGGGTGGCACACAGTCTGTACAGGGCACTGGAGGTACCAGTAACCACTGGTCAGGTTCCCACTGGAAAGACAAGACATACACTCAGAATGTCAACCCAGTGACACTGTCCAAAGTCAATAAAAATCCTGTAATGAGGAATCACAGTGTAGAATGTGATGCAGCCCTGAGGAGAGGCATAAGCAGGAAGTTCTGTGAGTTAGGGGAAGAAGAAAGCTCTGTGGTCTGCAAGCATCTGGAAGGCTGAGATCTTGGGCTGGAAGAGGTGAGATGGAAGAGGTGAGATCTTGGGCTGAAACTCAGTGGGAGTATAGCGTCAGGAGAGGTGTGAAAGAGGTGAGTTCCTGGGGAATAAGCAAGGGTTGCTGCTGCATAATGGGAGCAGGCAGGGATACATCTGGCACTCAGGAAACCCACTGGGGCATCTCTTAGTACTCCTGTGCTATGGCCTCATAAAACATGGCAACTGGGGCCCCAGACTCCTCAGAGGAGAGGATAAGCATGTTTCATTTGCTTGAAGGAACTAGTCTCACTTAGGTACAAAAGGAGTGAATGAGAATCTGGAGAAGTGTTCAGAAATCCCACTGTTATATGGGCACACTGCAGACATTTAATGAAGCTCAAGAAATTCATAATTCCTTTTTGCGGTGTATCAGCTGAGACAGCCTATTACAAGTGCAGTTGCCTTGGCTCAGCTGAAATGTGACCGAGTCTAAGTTCCGTGAATGCATCTTGCAGTTCAGAACTTGACTCTACTAAGTGTAGGTTGGAGACACTACCCATGTTCCTCACCCTGAGGACTTGGTGGTTCAGGAAACTACCTCATGCTACAAGAACTTGTGGTTTTCTAAGAATTTCCTCTGGCAAGCTCACATGCCTTGGCCTGATGTCAGGTAGGCTATAAAGGCTGGGGAATTAATATCCGCAGAGCAGTTCTCATCTAATGGGAATTAGTGCGTGAAACAGCCCAGAGTTCTCAGTTCTTCAGTCATCGCTGAGATGTGTACCACACTGCCCCCTGGAGGCTGAAACCCAGTCTCCCACAAAGGTGTTCTCTTGGCTCCAGCTTCGTGCCTGTCCCCATTCTCCATCCCCCTACAGATATTTCCTGGGATCTTATTCCAAGTCTCTTTGCAATAAATCTTTGGGTCAGGGTCTGCTTCCGGGGGAACCCAAATGAAGACAGACAGTTTGAACCTCAGGACTTTCATATTCCCATGAATGTTCTCCACCGAGGTGAAGTTCCTGTAAAAGGCTATTTACCTGTGGTGCTGCTTGGCAGGTTCAGAGCACACTCCTCTGGAAAATGTTTCAGCCACTGTAACTCATGTTTATGAATATGGTTAGTCAGGATAAAATTTTTTTTTTCTTTTGACTCTGGTCTGAATAATCATGAGGGGTATTGCAAACAGAATGTTTTAGCAGAAGAAAATCAAGGAAATGAGGGAAATCACAATCATTCCCGAAGTGGTGGGAAGCTCTTCTGCAAGTCACTGATTCAGCAAGTATTTATCAAGTCTTGTTTATGCACAGGGCACTGTGAGGTACCAAGATCATTGTAATTGTAAATTTGATTTTGGAGAATGCATCCCATAGTCATGAAAGCCAGGAGGATATTCATGTTGGTTAACTAAAAAGGAATGAAACAGATTTGTAAGCACACAACTTGCTCAGATACTGTCTATGGAATCAGGATCTAGGGAGGAATTCCTTCCTGTTTTTTTGAGTGAAGATAAGCAATTGCCAAAGAAGTGCATATCCAGATCCCTAAGGTGGCTGGTTAGTGGGCGCTAACATTCATTAGGTTTTGTGAAATGCGACACAGTTTTTAAAAAATAAATCACTCTATTTCATATTCCACCTCATATAGTCTTTAGCTTTTTCTAATTGCTTTCCATAAGCTTTTTTGTCTCCACAACACAATTGTGAGATGTGTTGTATCATCCCACTATATTGTGTAACTATAAAGACACATGAGAAGTTCACCCACTTATTAATGTTACAAGTGTTCACTGCATGATTGTTGTGTCCCAGGCACTGCCTTCTGGGCACTGATGCCCACTCACTACCACAACCCCCATCTCCCCTTGCCATGAAAAAGCAATAGAGAACACATGGTCTCAACTTACAGGGAGTTTCTGGTTCATTTGCAGAAATAGGCAAAGAAAGAGGAATTTTCAAAATGGTATGGTAAGTGCTAAGAAAGAAGAGAGTATGGGGTGGAGGAATTCCAGTTCATTCAGATTTGGGAAGGCTGAGAGAACAAGTGGGGTCAGGGACAAACCCAGAGTATGTGTCATCTAAACCTCATGTGTATGTGCTTTAAGGACTTAGCTAGATAGAGGGCACTGGAGGCTGAAGGGAAAACACAAGCAAGCATCTAGACATGGAGGAGAGCATGGGGTGTTTGGGAACTAGGAGTGTTCAATAGAGCTGGAGTGTAGAGTCTGCTCAGGGCTGGCAAAAGAAAGGAAGTGAGTCAGAACATGAAGAGCTTGAATGCTCTGCTCCACAGTATAGACCATTTTGGAAGGGTAACTGGGAGAGATTGAAATTTCTTTAACAGATTAGTAAAAAAGTCAGATTTTCACTTTAGTTTGCTTTGACTGCTCCATGGAAACTGAATTGTGGGAGAAAAAGACTGGAAGGCAGGAGACCATTTAGGAGGTAGTAAGTGGCCTTGAAGGATCAGGTGATAGAGTGATTGGGCTGGCATCAGCAGAAATGGAGAGATGTCGGTAGAAGTGTTAAGAGGGGAAGAGAGGCTACATGTAAGGAGGTGTGTGTGTGTGTGTGTGTGTGTGTGGTGGGGGGGCATGGAAAGTAAGTGCACTTCATGCAGAAGGGGGTGCTGGGCTGAGGAAGGAGACATGACTTAGCCTAGCTTCCGGGGTGACTAGAAATTTCATTCCTTTTGTTGTTTCTTACACTTGAAACTCTTTTCTACAAGATCTGATCACGTGTGACAAAACCCAGCAAACTCTCTTTTGGTCTGAATCTGATGACAAGGCAAAACAGACACTTCAGCTTCTTGTTCTTTATCTCATGGTTGATTAACAGAGATTAAAACTCTGTGCTCTCAGAAGTTTGCCATATTTGGGGAAAACAGCCATTTCCCGTTTTGAAGCCTAAAATTTATGTCTGCAGCTTGCAAAACCACAGTGTAAACCACCTCATTTGCAAACGTGTATAAAAGCTGAGTTGCGACAAAGATGTTTAGACTAGGGTTGATACTGCTTGTGATAGTCTCCATCATATTTGTTTCCTAACTTGTCTGGTTTTTGTCTTACAGTTTGGTGCCATGACTCAGGATCAGACCTTGTCTTCAGATTCCCATTTACCCCAGCCAGGTAATAAGGCCCTTTGGAGCCTTTTGTGCTCCATTTCTGGCTGGAAACCCAGGGATCTAAAGGTGAGTCCTGATCCTGGTCCTATATGTTCCAAACTTTTGTCTGTTGGAAGCATGGTAAGAATTTGATTTTGATTCTTTCTGAGTTCTTTAGTTGATTTCCAGTGGTGGAGTTTTGGGGTGTGTGTGTGTGTGTGTGTGTGTGTTTATTGTTAGACCATTTGGCTATCTCTGTAAATGAATTAAATGGTTTATAGATATTTTGTCTCTATTGAATGAAAGATGATGGAAAATTGAGTTCATTACTCTTTTCTATTTGTTTATCCATTTTTCTCCATTTTGAACTCAAATCCATTAAGAATTTGTATCCATTAGGAAGGAAAGAACTCTTTTTATATGAAAGTGAGTTTTGTATTTCTGGGTTTACCCCTAATGTATGGACTGAAATTTTGGAATTGAAGCTATAAGTTTTCTAGATCTAGACGTATGTTTATGTGTCTATAGGTATGTAATATTTTCCTGCCTCCAGATGGTATTACTAAATTAGATTACAAAATTTTTAAATCGAACTCTACTCTAATTCACAGACCTAAGATCTTAAATGGGACTATTCCTAAAAATTCTCAAGTATTGAAAAAATTAAATTTTGAATACTTTCAATGTACTCAAAATACTTTCTTATAGGCAGTTACTCAAATGTTCTAAGAATTCAAGTTTACATAATTGAGGTTACTTTGGCAAATGAGACTAATTTAATTTGTTGGTTTAATAAGAACAGCTTTATCTTCTGAGTTGTCAGCATTAAGTGTAATACAAATGTACATTTTTATTTTACTTGGGCATGTTTCTCCTCAACTTGTAAAGGTGTGCTGATTTAATATGCTATCATTTCAGTTACTATATTTTAAGATTATGAAAAAATGTAAATTTGTATTTAGTCAAATTAAGTCATTATTTGGACAAACTTTATTTCAAAAATAATTTTGTTTTGTAGAATGTCAGCTTGAAGACAGTTTCCAAAATCATTTGGTAACTTAAAACCTTGGACTGATGCTAAATTGAGTTAATTCATGAATCATTAGATACCTAGATCAGATCTAAGTAGGATAAAATACTGAAGCATTAATTGCTAAATACAATTTCATTTTTATATACTTTTTGCCTCTTATTTTTATATAATACAGAAAGGCTATATATTTGGGTCTGTTAATGGACATGTTCATTTTTGCCACATTGAGACACTATATTATGAGGGATGTTCATGGCTATAAAAAATTATGAGATGTATATTTAAAAGCTCTGCTAGTCAGCTAGAAAATACTGGTATATGAAAGACAGGTTACAGTTATTTACTAACAGGCACTCCTTCCTTGACCAGACTTTAGTCAGGCTCCTGCGAGTCTTCTTCTAGATGAGCCTCGACCTTGGCCTACTGAGCTCCATTTTAGCAAAGAATCCTAAGCTAGTTAATTGACAACTGCTCCCCTTTATATCTGATCATCCTTGATATCTGATCGAGCTCCTCATCCCCTGCCCTGGATATCTAAGCCCCTGGCCTGCTTTCGGTAAGAATCTTGTTAAGCTAGTTTAGCAAGAATCTCCTTACTTTGGTATCCAAACAAGTTCCTCTCAATAATTTTCTATCCACTCACCCCCTCACTCAGCTCCTTGGCTGCGATCTTCAGTTGTCTGTGTTGTGTAGAATGGGACTCAGGGCTACACTGAAGCCTCTCTCCCCTACTGCAGTAGCTCTAATAAGATCTGCCTCGCCATTTTGACACATGCCCTGGAAATACTTCTTCTCTTACACCACCTCCTAGTCTTCTCTATGCAATAGAAGTGGCTGTAGTGAAAACTTAGAATCAATATATGTGAATGAGGCTCTATTAGGAGTGAGAGCAGCAGAGAGGAACAACTTTGCATGCAAAGTGTGCAGGAGGTATTTTGTTAAGGAAAACAAGAGAAGCTTTGTTCCAAAGTAAAACAACTCATACCGAAATGAGAGAGAAAGAGATAAGTGTATGATAAAACTTGTCTGGATAGACAAAGTTGCAGATGGTTCACGGAACAGGAATTTTACTTCTTGTAGTCAAAGCTGGCTGAGGTTTACGAGTTTATTTATAAGATTTTTAGTAAGAGTGTTAGTACCAAATATGCTGTTTCAAAACTAGCATTTGGTTTTCTCTCTGTTAAAATGACAATTTTTTCTTAGATTACTGGAATTCTCTTAATAAGTGCTTTTCTCTACATTGAGAATAATCTGCCTAGAAAATAACTATTCAGGGTTTTATTAGAATAATTCCTATACTTGTTGATTTTGTCATGTCTTTAATTACTTGAGAGAACAAAGTCTTTTCACTTAAAAAGAACTTAAGATCTTTATAGTCACATACCTCCTATGTCTACTTTAAAATTTATATTGTCATTTTGGTTAACTAGATAACCAACTCCTATTTCTTAGTAATCCATGATCCTATTTAATCAAGTGTTCAAACTTGACTGCTTTTTATATTTTACCTTCCAGAAATCAAATCCTAAATATCTTTTGCCAAGGAAATTGTCAAGGAAAAAAAAAAAAGTTAAGTCTGGACCTAAGTAAGGAAAGACATTATTGAATAAGACTATTACAGAGAGATGCTCAAAGCCCGAGCCAAAACAGTTTCAGGCAAGGGGAGTGGGAGCAAAGCTTCTGTAAGCAGAGACCCTGGGATGGGTGTCTGTGGAAAGCACAAGAACGATGTCATGCTAACAGCTGGTGTGTGGGAGGGGCCTTGGAACTTAATGAACTGCATCAAATATTGTACTAATAGAAAAGTTGAGGCAGAAAAGTTGGTTTGTGCTCAGGCACATGGGCTTGGGATTCTGGGTCTCGGATGAAGTAAACAAGCTAAAGTGTACCTAGAGTTGAGACCTAGTAGTCTTCAGCAAAGCAGCCTAAACTCGTGTGAAGCACAAAGTTTCATCAGCCTTGTCAGTCCCTCTCCTTATTCAAGGCGGGCTCAGAGAGACTCTCCATGAGTAATTCAGAGATAAGGAATAACTCAAACAGGAGATGGTTGAGTGAAACAGACCACAGGGTCAGCATTTTCTCAGTGATATCTCTAGTAGAAGGCTAGTTTACCATCTGTTTGGTGTGCCGGTGAAGGTCAGTTGTTTCAGTGTCCTTCAATGGGATGCCTAAAATGAAAAAGATAAATGTTAATATAAAGGAATATATTAAAGTGAAGAGCCAGAATTTGAACCCTAAGACTATCCAGCCCAGTGAAATCTAGGAGATCAGTGAATGAAATAGTTTGATTGTGCAGCACAGTTCCCTGAGTTGTATTATGCTCTTAATTATGTTGCCCAGAGTCTGGGTTACCTCCCTTATGAAGGCATGCATGACCTGAGCATTTCACCAGACTTTCTTAGTCACTCAGCAGCTTGTCCAGAGAAAAGTCTGGTCCATGCAAGGACTGATGCAGTGTTTCTTTAGATCCTGGAGAGGGGAGACCAATTACAAGGCAACTTAGAGTCCTAATAAGGATCTGGACAATCATGTTCATGCAATCATGAGCAGTTGCAGTTGCAATCATAGCAATCATGTTTAGTTGAAGTCAGGAGGAAGGGAGAAAAGTTGGACAGGTTAGTTTGAAAGGTTGTAGGCAGATATGAAGGAAACTGAAAGAATTGAAAATTTGGTAAGGGTTGACAATCTCTGTAAAGTAACAGATCCAAATCCGATTTATAAGTAGATATCAACACTAATTTATCCATAGTGGGAAAGGAAGCTAATTAGTGTCTATCAGACAAGACAAAGTTTACATATCGACCAGTTATCTGCAATTTACAGAGGTGCAAAAGAGCTCAAAGACAATGAATAGGGTCAGAATCTGATGATCCAGAAGAGCACGCTTAGTTTCCCATTGAAACACAAAATGCTCTTACAGTCCCTTTTCCCCTTTTGATCAAAGACAATCTCAAAGAAAGATTATTCTTGATCACAAAACAAGGCTGGTCTCATTAGACATGACCTGTTTGTTTACACAGATGCAGCAAGAAGGACAAGTCAACACATGAGTCTTCTATTTGCTTTGCTGGACATTTTCACAAAGAACCTCAGATTGGACTTTTCAAAGCCTCTTATGGATAGGAAGCCAGGCCAAAACTTCACCATCATTTTTCACCTGCATTACCTAGTGATTTGGTGGGAAGTCCTCTCTTCCTGAGGTCCCCAGAATATCCTAAGATTCCTGAGCCTGCCTTGCTCACCTATAAGGCTGGGAACCCTGTAAAGCCGGTTACCAGGCCAGCTTCCCTAAGAGGGACTTTGTAAGCATTGGCCCCATAAAGTCTACCTTAATTCCTAAAAAGAGCCTGGTCACATCTGATGAAATGAGCATCCTTCTCAACTATGACATTCTAGGCAATGCCAGCCTTGATTGCATAACCAGTGTTTCCAATTCTGTCCTATTAACAAGGTGGACAGACTCCTACTGAATCTATGCAAATAACTAGGGTGCCACGAAAACAGGAATCCTCAATAAGAGTTCCACAAATTTCACAGGGTGAGTCAGGGCAGAAAAGATCAATGTTTCATTTCTGCTTTACAAGAGCACAGTCTAATAAATTGTTATGAGGGATACATAGCTTGAGAGAAAAGAGAGAGTGGTTCCTTACATCCAGAAAACAGAGCATTAAGGCATCAGCACTGTTCCAAGCAAAGCCCATGTCCATCTAGTTTATTCAGTGCTTTGTAATTAATTCTTGTTCCACTTGATCTGGGTTAGTAGTCTCATGAACACATCTGCTTCTTGACTAGAAGTCTGGGACTCCTGACTCAGTCCACTGGTATGATCTCATAATTATTGAAGCAATGCCAT
Organism: Mirounga angustirostris; assembly: GCF_029215605.1. Lineage (NCBI taxonomy): Eukaryota > Metazoa > Chordata > Mammalia > Carnivora > Phocidae > Mirounga > Mirounga angustirostris. The sequence continues at coordinate 14,969,779 of NW_026991712.1, read as the reverse complement.
CAGCAGTCTGTAGCCAAGAAGACCTGGCATGGTCCACTTCCATGGGTTTCTAGGATAGTCCTGTTTTTGTTAAAGACAAAGCACTCAGCTTTTGCAAAGGCTTTTCGGGAAGCAACAGAGTAAAACACAAAACCACCTGTAAATGACAGAAAATTTAAAATAGCCACGGTTAATGTATTTTTTATAATTTTCAAAGGTGAAAGATCTGATCAGAGTTCACTATTAAAATAGTACAATTGATAAGAAAACATGATTGTTCATGTGACACTTAAAAAAGTCAGTTCAAAAAGTTTTAGACAAAACATGCCAAACAGAACGATGAATGCTATTTTCAAAGAACACTGGATATTATATCTAATTTGTGGAAATGGATAAGCATAATCTTTACAGAGAAAAAAATATCAGATACAACATAACAACTCTGAGACATGATATGCCACGAACATGTCAAGCATATTGTTAGAATATACTAGTTACCAAGCAAAAAGTAAACTTAACCTGATTGAGTTAGTCTCATTCTGACTTCTTCATGCCAACAGCTTCCTATCAGGGCATACCTAAAGTCCTTCCCTTTTAGTCTACTATACAGCTCACCCACTAATCTCCCTGCCTTGAGTCTCTGCCAAGTGTAAGTGATGGTGGCTGACTCCCATATGATAGCAAGCTCTGAATAAATAGTCTTTGCTCATTCTCATTTGGGTGGCCTTCATTTATTTCCACATCAGTACTGCTTAATCAAAAGATTTTCTTCCACCAGCCTCTTGGAATCCACTAAACCTGTGACTCACAGGGTCGACTCCTAGTTATTTGCTTTAATTCAATATTTTATATTAATATTTTCTCTTTTTCATTTCAGGTATCCCTGTTTAAGATGTCTGGACTTTAAGATTCTAAAACAATTGATCTTTGCTATAACCTCTCAACTGATGGTTCAACTTATTTTATAGGAACAACACCAACAGAAGTCCTAGAGAGATCCTGCCTTGTCTCACTCAGGAGGTTTCTGCTTTAGTTGTTCAGAAATCTATTATATTCCTTCATACCGAGCAAAAGGAGGGATTGACAATGTTGGACTTTACCTGAGCTCGGTATTCCTGGAAAACAGTGATGGTTAATAAATCCCCCCCATCTTTTGTGTTCCAGGAAAGGACTTACTGAAAAGAGGCATCACTCTTCTCCATACAATTTATATAAGACGCCCAGTCCATTCCTTCTCATGACTCCAATAAGAGTTCTGTGTCTAGGTGTCTGTGGACAATTAGTTTTTGACAAAGATGCCAAGACCATTCAATGGGAAAAGAATAGTGTTTTCAACAAATGACTCTGGGACAACTGGATATAGTCACATGCAGAAGAATGAAATTGGATCCTTATCTCACACTATATAAAAATTAACTCAAAATGGATAAAAAATCTAAGTGTAAGAGCTAAAACTATGGAATTCTTAGAAGAAAACAGAGGTAAATCTTCATGATTTCAGAAGTGGCTATGGGTTTTTAGATATGACCCCAAAACATAAGCAACAAGAGGAAAAACAGATAAATTGAGTTTCATCAAAATAAAGAAATAAAAGGCATTCAAATTGGCAAAGAAGAAGTCAAACTCCCACTCTTCACAGATGACATGAGACTTTATGTGGAAAACCCATAAGACTCCACCCCCAAATTGCTAGAACTCATACAGAAATTCAGCAATGTAGGAGGATACAAAATCAATGCACAGAAATCAGCTGCATTTCTATACACTAGCAACGTGAATGAAGAAAGAGAAATTGGGGCGCCTGGGTGGCTCAGTCGTTAAGCGTCTGCCTTCGGCTCAGGTCATGATCCCAGGGTCCTGGGATCGAGCCCCGCATCGGGCTCCCTGCTCGGCGGGAAGCCTGCTTCTCCCTCTCCCACTCCCCCTGCTTGTGTTCCCTCTCTCGCTTTTAAAATTTTAAAAAAAATAAAAAAAAAAAAAAGAAAGAGAAATTAAGGACTCAATCCCATTTACAATTGCACCAAAAACCATAAGATACCTAGGAATAAACCTAACCAAAGAAGTAAAGGATATGTACTCTAAAAACTAAAAAACATTTAGGAAAGAAATTGAGGAAGACACAAGGAAATGGAAAAACATTCTATGCTCATGAATTGGAAGAATAAATATTGTTAAAATGTCTATACTACCCAGAGCAATCTACAAATTCAATGCAATCCCTATCAAAATATCATCAAGGTTTTTCACAGAGCTGGAACAAACAATCCTAAAATTTGTATGGAACCAGAAAAGACTCCAGATAGCCAGGGGAATGTTAAAAAAGAAAACCAAAGCTGGAGGCATCACAATGCCTGACTATATTAGAAAGCTGTGATGATCAAGACAGCATGGTACTGGCACAAAAACAGACACGTAGATCAATGGAACAGAATACAGAGCCCAGAAATGGACCCTCAACTCTATGGTCAACTCATCTTTGACAAAGCAGGAAAGAATATCCAATATCCAATAAATGGTGCTAAGAAAACTGGACAGCCACATGCAGAAGAATGAAACTGGGCCATTATCTTAAACCATACACAAAGATAAACTCAAAATGGATGAAAGACCTAAATGTGAGACAGGAATCCATAAAAGTCCTAGAGGAGAACATAGGCAGCAACCTCTTCAACCTCGGCTGCGGCAACTTCTTGCAAGACATGTCTATAAAAGCAAAGGAAACAAAAGCAAAAATGAACTATTGGGACCTTGTCAAGATAAAAAGCTTCTGCACAACAAAGGAAACAGTCAACAAAACTAAAAGGCAACCTACATAATTGGAGAAGATACTTGCAAATGACATATCAGATAAAGGGCTGGCATCCAAGATCTATAAAGAACTTATCAAACTCAACACCCAAAAAACAAATAATCCAGTCAAGAAATCAGCAGAAGACATGAACAGATATTTCTCCAAAGAAGACATACAAATAGTCAACAGACATATGAAAAAATGCTCCTAATATAATTAGGGAATGCTAATGCTCCTAATGTCATTAGGGAAATACAAATTAAATCCACAATGAGATAGCACTTTACACCAGTTAGAATGGCTAAAATTAACAAGACAGAGAACAACAAATGTTGGCAAGAGGGTGGAGAAAGGGGAACCCTCTTACACTGTTGGTGGGAATGCAAGCTGGTATAGCCACTCTGGAAAACAGTATGGAGGTTCCTCAAGAAGTTGAAAATAGAGCTACCCTATAACTCAGCAATTGAACTACTGGGTATTTACCTCAAAGATACAGATGTAGTGAAAAGAAAGGGCACCTGCACCTCAGTGTTCATAGCACAATGTCCACAATAACCAAACTGTGGAAGGAGCCAAGATGTCCTTCAACAGATGGATGGATAAAGAAGATGTGGCTTATATATACAATGGAATATTACTCGGCCATCAGAAAGGATGAATACCTACCATTTACATCAACATGGATGGAACTGGACGGTATTACGCTAAGTGAAATAAGTCAATTAGAGAAAGAAAATTATCAAATATGGTTTCACTTATAGGTGGATTATACGAAAGAGTGCAGAGGATCATAGGGGAAGGGAGAGAAAACTAATGGGAAAAGATCAGAGAGGGATACAAACCATGAGAGGCTCTTGACTCTGGGAAACAAACTGAGGGTTGTGGAAGGGGAGGTGGGTGAGGGGATGGGGTAACTAGGTGATGGGCATTAAAGAGGGCATGTGATGTAATGAGCACTGGGTGTTATATGCAACTGATGAATAACTGAACTCTACATCTGCAACTAATGATGTACTATATGTTGGTTAATTGAATTTATTTTATTTTTTATTTTTTATTTTTTTTGGTTAATTGAATTTAAATAAAAGATTTTTTTTTTTGTGCTCCAAAGGATACTATCAAGAAGGTAGCAAGACAGCCCAAAGACTAGATCTGCTTGAAAATTGTATATCTGATAAGGAAATTGTATCTAGAATATATAAAGAATTCTTACAACTTAGTAATAAAAATGACAATCTAACTCAAAAGGGCAAAGGATCTGAATAGACATTTTTTCCAAGGAAGACATACAAATGGCTGATAAGCATATGAAGATATGCATAGTATGCATCAAGTAAATGCAAATCAAAACCACAATGAGATACTACTTCATACCCACTAGGTTAGAAGCAAAATGTAAGACAATAACAAGTGTTGACAAAGATGTGGAGAAACAAGAACCCTTGTGGACTGCTAGTGGGAAAGCAAAATCACTACTTTGGAAAACAATCTGACAGTTCCTTCAAATGATTAAATGTAGATTTACCATATGATCAGATATTCCCCTCCTAGAGATACAGCCAACAGAAATGAAAACATATGTCTACACAAAAACTTGAACACAAATGTTACTCAGCAATATTCATAATAGCCAAAAGGTAAAATTAACCCAGTGCCCATCAGTTGTATATTTGGATAAACAAAATATGACCTATCCATACAATGGAATATTATTTGGCCATAAAAAAGAATGAAGTACTGACATATGCTACAACATGGACAAACCTTCAGCACATTATGCTAAGTAAAAAATGCCAGTGACAAAAGACCGCATATTGTATTATCCATTTATATGAAATGTTCGTAATAATAAAACCTTAAAAGACAGAAAATAGGTTAGTGGTTGCTTAGGGCTGGAAAGGATGGTGGGGGGAGGGCATGGGAGGTAATAGCTAAATCACATGTTTTTATTCAATTGAGGTGATAACAATATTCTAAAATTGTAATGATGGTTTCAAATTTGTAAATAAAAATAATTGTACATTTTAAATGAGTCAATTTTATGGTATGTGAATTATGTCTCAAGAGAGCTGTTAAAACAAAAGAAGACAAATGGCCCATGTTTGCAGATGTTTAGCTCTTTGTAGCCTGTTTCCTGAATATAGGAAGCTGGGAGCCCATTTTGACAAAATCCCTTTTAATTCAAATAACCAGCATTTTCACTAATATGAGTCTCTCAAAAATTTTGTGGGTTTACACTGTTGGTGGGAATGCAAACTAGTACAGTCACTCTGGAAAGCAGTATGGAGGTTCCTCAAAAAGTTAAAAATAGAGCTACCCTATGACCCAGCAATTGCACTACGAGGTATTTACTCAAAGAATACAAACGTAGTGATTTGAAGGGCACGACACCCCAATGTTTATATCAGCAATGTCCACAATAGCCAAACTATGGAAAGAGACCAGATGTCCACTGACAGATGAATGGATAAAGAAGATATATATATATAATGGAATATTACTCAGCCATCAAAAATGAAATCTTACCATTTGCACGATGTGAATAGAATGAGAGGGTATTATGCAGAGTGAAATTAGTCAATCAGAGAAAGACAACTGTCATATGATTTCACTCATGTGAAATCTAAGAAACAAAAGAGGATCATTGGAGAATGGAGGGAAAAATAAAATAAGATGAAATCGGAGAGGAAGCAAACCACAAGAGACTCTTAACTCTAGGAAACCAACTGAGGGTTGCTGGAGGGGAGGTGGGTGAGGGGATGGAGTAACTGGGTGATGGGCATTAAGGAGGGCACGTGATACAATGAGCACTGTGTGTTATCTGCAACTGATGAATAAGTGAACTCTACCTCTGAAACTAATGATACACTGTGTGTTAATTGATTGAGTTTAAATAAAATAAAATTAAAATTTTGTGGGTTTTTTATGGAGCTGATGAGAGGTTCACTCTACTATACAAAAGCTGCATCCATAATTATTTTTTTTTTATTCTTATGTTAATCCCCATACATTACATCATTAGTTTTAGATGAAGTGTTCCATGATTCATTGTTTGTGCACAACACCCAGTGCTCCATGCAGAATGTGCCCTCCTCAATACCCACCACCAGGCTAACCCATCCTCCCCCCCCCCGAACCCTGTTTGTTTTTCAGAGTCCATCGTCTCTCATGGTTCGTCTACCCCTCTGATTTCCCCCGCTTCATTCTTCCCCTCCCGCTACCTTCTTCTTCTTCTTCTTTTTTTTTTTTCTTAACATATATTGCATTATTTGTTTCAGAGGTACAGATATGAGATTCAACAGTCTTGCACAATTCACAGCGCTTACCAGAGCACATACCCTCCCCAGTGTCTATCACCCAGTCACTCCATCCCTCCCACCCCACCCCCCACTCCAACAACCCTCAGTTTGATTCCTGCGATTAAGAATTCCTCATATCAGTGAGATCATATGATACATGTCTTTCTCTTTTTGACTTATTTCACTCAACATAATACCCTCCAGTTCCATCCACGTCATTGCAAATGGCAAGATCTCATTCCTTTTGATGGCTGCATAATATTCCATTGTATATATATACCACAGCTTCTTTATCCATTCATCTGTCGATGGACATCTTGGCTCTTTCCACAGTTTGGCTATTGTGGACATTGCTGCTATAAACATCGGGGTGCACGTACCCCTTCAGATCCCTACTTTTGTATCTTTGGGGTAAATACCCAGTAGTGCAATTGCTGGATTGTATGGTAGCTCTATTTTCAACTTTTTGAGGAATCTCCATACAGTTTTCCAGAGTGGCTGCACCAGCTTGCATTCCCACCAACAGTGTAGGAGGGTTCCCCTTTCTCCGCATCCCCGCCAACATCTGTCATTTCCTGACTTGTTAATTTTAGCCATTCTGACTGGTGTGAGGTGATATCTCATTGAGGTTTTGATTTGGATTTCCCTGATGCTGAGTGATATTGAGCACTTTTTCATGTGTCTGTTGGCCATTTGGATGTCTTCTTTGGAAAAATGTCTGTTCATGTCTTCTGCCCATTTCTTGATTGGATTCTTTGTTCTTTGGGTGTTGAGTTTGATGAGTTCTTTATAGATTTTGGATACTAGCCCTTTATCTGATATGTCATTTGCAAATATCTTTTCCCATTCTGTCGGTTGTCTTTTGGTTTTGTTGACTGTTTCCTTTGCTTTGCAAAAGCTTTTTATCTTGATGAAGTCCCAATAGTTCATTTTTGCCCTTGCTTCCCTTGCCTTTGGCGATGTTTCTAGGAAGAAGTTGCTTCGGCTGAGGTCAAAGAGGTTGCTGCCTGTGTTCTCCTTTAGGATTTTGATGGACTCCTGTCTCACATTGAGGTCTTTCAACCACTTGGAGTCTATTTTTGTGTGTGGTGTAAGGAAATGGTCCAGGTTCATTCTTCTGCATGTGGCTATCCAATTTTCCCAACACCATTTGTTGAAGAGACTGTCTTTGTTCCATTGGACATTCTTTCCTGCTTTGTTGAAGATTAGTTGACCATAGAGTTGAGGGTCCATTTCTGGGCTCTCTATTCTGTTCCATTGATCTATGTGTCTGTTTTTGTGCCAGTACCATGCCGTCTTGATGATGACAGCTTTGTAATAGAGCTGGAAGTCCGGAATTGTGATGCCGCCGGCTTTGCTTTTCTTTTTCAACATTCCTCTGGCTATGCGGGGTCTTTTTTGGTTCCATACAAATTTTAGGATGATTTGTTCCATTTCTTTGAAAAAAGTGGATGGTATTTTGATGGGGATTGCATTGAATGTGTAGATTGCTCTAGGTAGCATTGACATCTTCACAATATTTGTTCTTCCAATCCATGAGCATGGAACGTTTTTCCATTTCTTTGTGTCTTCCTCAATTTCTTTCATGAGTATTTTATAGTTTTCTGAGTATAGATCCTTTGTCTCTTTGGTTAGATTTATTCCTAGGTATCTTATGGTTTTGGGTGCAATTGTAAATGGGATCGACTCCTTAATTTCTCTTTCTTCTGTCTTGTTGTTGGTGTATAGGAATGCCACTGACTTCTGTGCATTGATTTTATATCCTGCCACTTTACTGAATTCCTGTATGAGTTCTAGCAGTTTTGGGGTGGAGTTTTTTGGGTTTTCCACATAAAGTATCATATCATCTGCAAAGAGTGAGAGTTTGACTTCTTCTTTGCCAATTTGGATGCCTTTGATTTCTTTTTGTTGTCTGATTGCTGTGGCTAGGACTTCCAATACTATGTTGAATATCAGTGGTGATAGTGGACATCACTGCCGCGTTCCTGACCTTAGGGGGAAAGCTCTCAGTATTTCCCCATTGAGAATAATATTTGCTGTAGGTTTTTCATAGATGGCTTTTATGATATTGAGGTATGTACCCTCTATCCCTATACTCTGAAGAGTTTTGATCAAGAAAGGATGCTTACTTTGTCAAAAGCTTTTTCTGCATCTATTGAGAGGATCATATGATTCTTGTTCTTTCTTTTGTTAATGTATTGTATCACATTGATTGATTTGCGGATGTTGAACCAACCTTGCAACCCAGGGATAAATCCCACTTGGTCATGGTGAATAATCCTTTTAATATACTGTTGGATCCTATTGGCTAGTATTTTGGTGAGAATTTTTGCATCCATGTTCATCAGGGATATTGGTCTGTATTTCTCCTTTTTGATGGGGTCTTTGTCTGGTTTTGGGATCAAGGTAATGCTGGCCTCATAAAATGAGTTTGGAAGTTTTCCTTCTGTTTCTATTTTTTGGAACAGTTTCAGAAGAATAGGTATTAATTCTTCTTGAAATGTTTGGTAGAATTCCCCTGGGAAGCCATCTGGCCCTGGGCTTTTGTTTTTTGGGAGATTTTTGATGACTGCTTCAATTTCCTTAGTGGTTATAGGTCTGTTCAGGTTTTCTATTTCATCCTGGTTCAGTTTTGGTAGTTGATACATCTCTAGGAATGCATCCATCTCTTCCAGGTTATCTAATTTGCTGGCATAGAGTTGCTCATAATATGTTCTTATAATTGTTTGTATTTCTTTGGTGTTGGTTGTGACCTCTCCTCTTTCATTCATGATTTTGTTGATTTGGGTCATTTCTCTTCTCTTTTTGATAAGTCTGGCCAGGGGTTTATCAATCTTGTTAATTCTTTCAAAGAACCAGCTCCTAGTTTCATTGATCTGTTCTACTGTTCTTTTAGTTTCTATTTCATTGATTTCTGCTCTGATCTTTATGATTTCTCTTCTCCTGCTGGGTTTAGGCTTTATTTGCTGTTCTTTCTCCAGCTCCTTTAGGTGTAGGGTTAGGTTGTGTACTTGAGACCTTTCTTGTTTCTTGAGAAAGGCTTGTATTGCTACATACTTTCCTCTTAGGACTGCCTTTGCTGCATCCCAAAGATTTTGAACAGTTGTGTTTTCATTTTCATTGGTTTCCATGTATTTTTTTAATTCTTCTTTAATTTCCTGGTTGACCCATTCATTCTTCAGTAGGATGCTCCTTAGCCTCCATGTATTTGAGTTCTTTCCGACTTTCCTCTTGTGATTGAGCTCTAGTTTCAAAGCATTGTGGTCTGAAAATAGGCAGGGAATGATCCCAATCTTTTGGTACCGGTTGAGACCTGATTTATGACCTAGGATGTGATCTATTCTGGAGAATGTTCCATGGGCACTAGAGAAGAATGTGTATTCCGTTGCTTTGGGGTGGAATGTTCTGAATATGTCTGTGAAGTCCATTTGGTCCAGTGTGTCATTTAAAGTCTTTATTTCCTTGTTGATCTTTTGCTTAGACGATCTGTCCATTTCAGTGAGGGGGATGTTAAAGTCCCCCACTATTATTGTATTGTTGTCGATGTGTTTCTTTGCTTTTGTTATTAATTGCCTTATATAATTGGCTGCTCCCATGTTAGGGGCATAGATATTTACAATTGTTAGATCTTCTTGTTGGATAGATCCTTTAAGTATGATATAGTGTCCTTCCTCATCTCTTATTACAGTCTTTGGTTTAAAATCTAATTTGTCTGATATAAGGATTGCCACCCCAGCTTTCTTTTGGTGTCCATTAGCATGGTAAATGGTTTTCCACCCCCTCACTTTCAATCTGGGGGTGTCTTTGGTTCTAAAATGAGTCTCTTGCAGACAGCATATTGATGGGTCTTGTTTTTTAATCCAGTGTGTTAGCCTGTGTCTTTTTTTTTTTTTTTTTTTTTTTTTTAAGATTTCATTTGTCAGAGAGAGAGAGAAAGCGTACAAGCATGGGGAGCAGCAGGCAGAGAGAGAAGCTGGCTCCCCACTGAGCAGAGAGCCAGATGTGGGACTCAATCCCAGGACCCTGAGATCATGACCTGAGCCGAAGGCAGATGCCTAACCAACTGAGCCACCCAGGTGTCCCAGGCTGTGTCTTTTGATTGGGGCGTTTAGCCCATTTACATTCAGGGTCACTATTGAAAGATAGGAATTTAGTGCCATTGTATTGCCTGTAAGGTGACTGTTACCATATATTGTCTGTGTTCCTTTCTGGTCTATGTTGCTTTTAGGCTCTCTCTTTGCTTAGAGGACCCCTTTCAAGATTTCCTGTAGGGCTGGTTTTGTGTTTGCAAATTCCTTTAGTTTTTGTTTGTCCTGGAAGCTTTTTATCTCTCCTTCAATTTTCAATGACAGCCTAGCTGGATAGAGTATTCTTGGCTGCATATTTTTCTCATTTAGTGCTCTGAATATATCCTGCCAGTCCTTTCTGGCCTGCCAGGTCTCTGTGGATAGGTCTGTTGCCAATCTAATGTTTCTACCCTTGTAGGTTACATATCTCTTCTCCCGAGCTGCTTTCAGGATTTTCTCTTTGTCTATGAGACTCATAAGTTTTACTATTAGATGTTGGGGAGTTGACCTATTTTTATTGATTTTGAGAGGGGTTCTCTGTGCTTCCTGGATTTTCATGCCTGTTTCTTTCCCCAAATTAGGGAAGTTCTCTGCTATAATTTGCTCCATTATACCTTCTGGCCCTCTCTTTCTTTCTTCTTCTTCTGGGATCCCAATTATTCTAAGGTTGTTTCGTCTTATGGTATCGCTTATCTCTCGAATTCTGCCCTCGTGATCCAGTAGTTGTTTATCTCTCTTTTTCTCAGCTTCTTTATTTTCCATCATTTCATCTTCTATATTACTGATTCTCTCTTCTGCCTCATTTATTCTAGCATTTAGCGCCCCCATTTTTGATTGCACCTCATTAATAGCCTTTTTGATTTCTACTTGGTTGGATTTTAGCTCTTTTACTTCTCCAGAAAGGGTTTCTCTAATAACTTCCATATTTTTTTCAAGCCCAGCTAGTATCTTTAAAGTGATGATTCTGAACTCTAGATCTGACATTGTACTAATGTCCGTATTGAGTAGGTCCCTGGCAGTCGGTACTACCTCTTGTTCTTTTTGTTGCGGTGATTTTTTCCATCTTGTCATTTTGTGCAGAGGAGAATAGATTAATGAGAGAACAAAATGCTAGCAGAATAACCACGTCCCCAGAAAATATACTCTAAACAAATCAGAAAAGACCTGAAGCAGTGGGATAAGAAAGGGAAAGAGAGAAAAAAGAAAAAGAAAAAAAAAGGATAAAGATAAAAACAAAAACAAACAAAACAAAACAACAACAACAAAAGGAAAACTAGAATATGATCAAATATGATCTATATGGTATATAGATCAGTGCCACACACCAGATTTGGGGTGTATTTTGGTCTTTTAGAAGAAAGTGCCTCCCAAAATTTTAAAGAAAGAAAAAGTTATATATGTACAAAAATAAGGGTTAATATGATGAAGGGATGGAATATGACTGTAAAAATGGAAATTATAAAAAATGTTATAAAAGGAATTGATAAGAAGTTGTTTGAAAAAAGAAAGAAGAGGATTTAAAAAAAGAAAAAAGAAAAAGAGAAATAAAAAAGGGAGAGGATGTAATCAGGCAGGGGAATAGAAAGCACCATATACTAGAGATTTAGGGTATATTTTAATCTGTTAGAAGAAACTATCTCAAAATTTTAAAGAGAGAACAACTTATATATATAAGCCAAAAATACGGGTAACTACTATGAAGGGATAGAATATGACTATAAAAATGAAAAATAAAAAAAATTTTTTTTTTAAAAAAGGGATTGATAAGATGTTGGTTGAAAAAGGGAAAAAGAAAAATTCAAAAAGAAATAATAAGACAAAAAGACAGTTAAAAAAAATTAACTTTAAAAGACTATAGAATCATGGTAAAAAAAGCCATGGATTCTCTGCGCGGTATTTCCCTAGCCCTGGAGTTCTGCCGTTCTCATTGATCGGTAAACTTGGTCTTGGCCGGCTGTTCTCGCTGATCTTCTGGGGAGGGGCCTGTTGCCGTGGTTTCCAAATGTCTCTGCCGGAGGCGGAATTGCCCCGCCCTTGCCCCCTCCCGGCTAAGTAATCCGCTCGGGTTTGCTCTCCGGAGCTTTTGTTCCCTGCGAGCTTTCCGTCCAGCTTTGGAGGCGGAGAGTGAAAATGGCGGCCTCCCAATCTCCGCCCCGGAGGAGCCGAGAACTCGGGGCCCCGCTCCTCAGTGAGCCCCCAGAGAAAAGCCGCCAGTCACTCCCGTCTCCCCGGTCTCCGGCCGCACTCTGTGCTCACCCGGCCTGTAACTGCGCGTTTCTATCTCTGGCCCCCGACCCCGGGTGGAGTCTCCAAACCCAGCAGATCCCTGCGGTGCACTCCTGCGCCGCTCGTCCCGGGGGGAGGAAGGTGAGTCTCCCCGGATCTGCCGCTTGTTGGGTCCCCGCTGGAGGAGCAGGGGCCCGACGGTGCCGCGGATCACGGTCAATGGCAACCCTGAGCTGAGAGCCCGCGCCTGGGCTCCGCCTCTGCACCGGCTTCCCTGCTCCGATACCTGGGAGCTCTGCCACACTCAGGCACCCCCGGTCTTTCTGTGACCCCGAGGGTCCTGAGACCACACTGTCCCGGAGGGTTCCACCCCCCGCTTAGCCACCAGAGTGACGTCCCTCGGAGGAGCCGACTTTTAAAAGTTCCGATTTTGTGCTCCGTGGTTCTGTCACTTGCCAGAAGTGGCCGACGGAGGCCCCTCCCCCGCCGTCTATCCTCCCGAATATCGCCTCGGATTCCCTTCTCCGCACGTCCTACCTTCCAGAAAGTGGTCGCTTTTCTGATGAGAGAGTTGTTGCTCTTCTTTTCTTCGATCTCCTGTTGAGTGCGTAGGTGTTCAGAATGGTTTGATCCCTATCCAGCTGAATTCCTGAGAGGAGACGAAATCCAGGTCTCCTACTCCTCCGCCATCTTTCCATAATTATTTTTGAGTCAGATCTTCTAATTCTGACTCCCTAAGAGGATGCAGAGGGTCAGACCTTTTATCTTCCTGAGAGCATCTACTATGCACAGCCTTCAGGATTTCAGGAGATCTTAATAAAGGTTTTACAGTTACCCTTTGCAATGTGACAAACCATACCAACATCCAGTGAATTAAAACAGTCATGATTTGTAATACGTCTGATCATTCTGTGAATTAGTTTGGAGATTCCCATGCTGATTCTGCCCGGATTTGCATATGTGTTGTTTCAGCTAGAGATTTAGCTGGACTGGAAGGTGCAAAATGAGCTCACTCACATGTTTGGCCACTGGTTCTGGCTTTTGGCTGAGATTCTTCAGTTTTTCCCTACGTGGCCTCTCATCTGCCCATAGGCTAGTTCAGCTGCCTTCCCTAGCTATCTCAGGGAAGTTTTCTGAGAGAAGAGAAATAGAAGACACAAGGCCTTTTAAAGCTTAACCCCCAAAGTTACATTATGTCATTTCCACCATATTCTATTGGGCAAAGCAAGTTATAGGCTAGCCTAGATTTGAAAGGTTGGAGAAACAGACTCCAGAGCCAGATGAAGGAGAAGCCAAAGTCATATTGTAGTACAGTGTTTTACTGAGATAGGAGGGGTTAGGGACATTAAACAATCTGCCACAGTCCTTACAGGGATTTTGGACTTTATCCTTTAGTGCTTGGGGCATCTCTGAAATGTGTTAATAGGAGGGAATTATATGATCAGTTTGTGTTTTAGAAAGATGATTGAGGGCAGTGTGAAGATAGACAGAAGAGAGGAAAGACAGAAGTTTGGCAAAATGTATTTAGAAAAATAATGAAATCATCCATTTGGAGATGATAAGGGCTTGAACAGAGATTGGAGGAGATAGCTTATAGACTTTAAAATCTGACTCAGTGTTAGGTAAGTGTCAAGATTTTATATAGCATGGCAACTCACTATACCATGACTATATGTATATGTAGTAAATTATATATAACATTTCTAATCATACATATTATGTGATATAAACTAAATCAAGTGAAAACAAGGGAATAATGAGCATAGAGTTTGGGATAATGACTATCTTAGATGAGGGAGGTAAGCTAGTACAAAAGCTTTGGATTTGTGATTGCGTAGTAGGCTCATACATGCCTATCATATTGCTAAGAGAAAGAGAAAGAGAAAGGGAAATAGATAGTTGTAAACCAAAGATGTAAGCATAGTATGAAACAAGGATTGTTCTTTATATATCTGATCCATGAATGAAAATGATAATGGTTATCTGCCTTGTGACTCTCCAGTAAAATGGATTAGTATGTACTATGCGGCATTTCCAAACTCGCTTGCTCCGAAATCATTTGTCCACAGATGAATTGTGGAAGGTGCCATGGCACTTATCATTTCACAGATGAGGAAATCGAATTTATGAGATATAAAATAAACTAGCTCTTTCTTATTCTGAGTTTTATCTCTGTTTCCTTTTTCTTTCTTTTTCTCTTTTATTTTCTCTCTCTTTCTTTTAGTGATCTGTTATATTTTTATTAGCTAATAACAAGTCAGTAACATTTAAAGAGGACTGAATACTTTAAAAGGTCCTGTGAATACCATAAAAGAGTAAAAACCATATTCTAGTCTCCAGACATGTGTTGTCTAATACAATGGCTATAAGCCACCTGTGGTTTTAAGCACTTAAAATGTGGATAGTGTAACCAAGGAACTAAATTTCAAATTTTATTTAATTTTAATTAATTTTGTTTAAAAGTTAAAATATTTTTCCATTAAATATAACTATTGCTTCAGTAGGATTCTATTTCACTTAGAGTCTTGAAAATTTAGCATCCAAACTGAGATGTGCTACAACCATAAGATACACACTGAATCTGGAATATGGTTGGACACACAGATTTTATTTTATTTATTTATTTTTTAAATTAAAAAAAAAGATTTTATTCATTTATTTGACAGAGAGAGAGGAGAGAAAGAGCACAAGCAGGGAGGCACGGCAGAGGGAGAGGGAGAAACAGGTTCCCTGCTGGGCAGAGCGCCCAACGTGGGGCTCAATCCCAGGACCCTGAAATCATGACCGGAACCAAAGGCAGACTCTTAACCAACTGAGCCACCCAGGCGCCCCTGGACAAACAGATTTTAGAAGCAAAAAAAAAAAAATCCATTCCATTTTGGACATGTGGAAAAGAGGACTTATTATAAAGAAAGATTATAAAATATTTCATTAATAATCCTTTATATTTATTACCTGAGAAAATGATAATTTTTTATATATTAAGATGAATAAAGTATATCTTCTATTTTAATATATTTTATTATTATTAAATATTATTTCTTAATATTTTAATATATTTAATAAAATACCAAAATTCCATATGTTGCTCATATTTGCTTCTATTTGACAGTACTGCCCTAGTAATTTTTTATTTCTCAGGCACAAACTTAGAAACACTGTAGTTGCAAGGTGCTCTCATGAGCACCAAAAGAGAAAAATATCCTTCTTTGGCTTTCTGACTTTTACATTGTTAGCTGTCACCGACTCTCTGTAATGTGCGTGGTCAGAGCCTAGGGTCTGCGAGGGCAGGTTTAGGGTAGGAAGTGATCACTGTTTCTTTGTGGCAGTTCCTTCCAGACCGACAGTCCTCATGACTGTTGAGAGGCCTCTGCTTGACTTCTCTGCTTAATCAATCTTGGCAACTCTTTATTGCTTGCTTGACTAAACCATGGTGGAGATTATTGCTTTAAAGCACCTTTGTCAGCTCTTTGCAGAGGAGAGAATTCTCAGGGCCACACACATTACCTGTGTATATGCCAGTGATGAAAATGGCAGAAGTGATGGGTAAGAAGAATAAAACTAAGAAACGTCAGCGCTCAAGAGCGCCCCAAGCCATGCAGTCAGGGTGTCACTCAGAGGACCGGGTCTGTCTTGACAGGACCCATGCCTCTCCTCTGTGATCCTCTCAGAGAGGAGATGCATAGGCAGTCCGGAAAAGGTGTGTGCCCACCTACACAGACATATATAATTCTAAAAATTTTGTCCTTCCAAACGAAGACCCACACGATAAATGGTCTGATTGCTTCATTGAACATTTACCCAACGCCTGACACAAGCCGATGGTTTGGTTGTAGGTGAAGAGAAAGAGAGGAATCAAGGGTAGATTCTAGGTTTCTACCCTGAACAACTTGGCTGTGCCATTTTCTGAGATGCAGAAGTTTCGGATCCAACGTGGAGGACATAGAAATGAAGAGAGCCGCTGTGTGCCTGTAGATTATATAAAAATCTCTTGGGTGATACTCTGGTTTTACTTCTGTTCTGTTTTGCTTTAAATCTTCTCCAGATGACTCTCCAGGGCAGCCAGGATTGAGAACACTGGGACTTCATGGGATCCGGAAACAGGTGTCAGAAGCAAAAAAGATCCATTCCATTTCAGACATATGAAAAAGAAGAAATGACACGGTCCTGAACTGAGTCAGATTCAAGGATCAGAATCCTTGCCTCAGCTCTGTAATCTTGCAGAAGTGCTGTCCCATTTAGCCTCAGTTTGCTCACCTGTAAAATGAAAAGGTTGGAGTGGAGGGACAATCTCTTAGGCAGCTGTTCCCTAGATGAGTGTCTTTGGCAATATATTCTGAGTGGTGCATGGTTTGGCACAGCGGTTAAAAACATGGATTTGAACCCCGCTATAGGAAATCCCCAATTCCATGATCCCAGACGTTTCTCAACCTCTCTTGTGATTGATTTCTTCGGCTGAAAAAAAAAATGGGTCTCAATCCCTAACACCCCAAGTTGTTACAAAACCTAAACAAATTGATATCTGTAAAGTTCTTAGCACAATGACTCTCACCAGAGAGTTGGTCAGTAAGAGTAGCTTATTATTGTTATGCCCTTTTATGCTCTTTTTATTTATCTTGCCTGATTTTGTTGATTTTACACATTTGGCTAATTTCTCTATAGATTCCCAAGAACATACTTTCCCCCCATGCTTAAACTAAAACACGAGGTTACAAAAAACCTCCACAATGAGTGGAATTAATTATCATTCATTCTCCGCCCTCAGAATCTGTAAGACTGTACTTGAATAGTGGAATTATCCCTGGGAGCTTTCTAAAGCATTTTCAGTACAAAATCTTTACTTATAAAAGGGGAAATAAGTCTCCCGTAAGAATACATTATTTCATTTGGAAAGTACAACAGTAGTAATTGCTTTATTCACTTGTAACAATTTCACCATCCCAAACTACCCACAAACACCTCTTTCCATCTGGAAGTCTCACTGCCAGAGAGCTTGTTTACATATTTTGCAAGGAGGGGAAGAGAAAGGAGTGGATGTGTATTGCGTTAAGCCCTGTGTTGTGATATTTAATGAAATTTTTAACAGCCAGGCAACATTTTGAATGCATAGACTCTTTTGACCCTTTAAAAAAAATCTATTTTAGGTATAGGTAGTTATTTATGTCTTAAACTGGGTGCTGAGTGCACAGATTTTTATATACTTTTATACTATACTTTTTCCTACATCTACAATGTTTCATTCGGCTTTTGCTTTGGCAATGGGATCTGCTGCATGACCTCAGTCGTACAAGGAACTATGTTGGTTCTTGGTGCTACACTGAGCACCATGCATATTTATGTTGGGGGATAAATGCTAAATGCAGGTTTAGTGCCTGCCCAGGAGGCATTCCCGGCCTGCGGGGAAGTTTCTGAGGCAACGTCAGTAATCACCCCTTCAGTGAAAAACACACTGAGAAGTTGTATGACGCGGAGTGCCGTTCTCCATGCGGGAGCCTGGTTGGGCTAAATAGTTTTGGATTCAGGAGGACCGTTTCCCATCAGGAAGACCGGAATTAACTAGCCATAGTCAGCACGTCCCACAGAAGACAAATGCCTCTCCAGTAACAGCTCTCTCAGCTGGTAAATAGACCTGACATTTAGGCATCTATTGCTCTTTTTGCACTAATAAGTCTGACTGGAAGCCCAGAAATCATTAGAGGAATGAGAGCTTTTAATGAGCTCTAGGAGAAGAATATGGTTGAAAAAACACATTACTTGCAGTTACCAGCACCAAGGATGCTAATGTTAAAATTTATGAGAAAAGTGCTTGAGGAAGGTCTGAGCCATTATAAAAGCTAGGCATAATTTCTGTTTTAGAAAAAAAATCAGATCATTCTTTTAAAAAAGGTCTACCCTAGAGTTTACTAAAACTTCATATTAGGTTTTATTCTAGATTTTTTCCTGCCACCCCTTCCTCCCCACAATGGTCAAAGCTTAGGCTGAAGAACAGACAGTGGGACCATGTTGTGGGCTGATAAATGTATTCACTGGTTTATTTTTCTGCAAAAAAAGTGTATGATGTTCTCCCAACTGTCTTATCAACTAACTAAGGGCTGTTGATTCTCATCCATTCTTTAACCCATTCATTTATTTAATGATTCATTTAACAGACATTTTAAAATTCCATACTTACAGAGCACCTGGTAATCTGATGTGTGAAGAGATGAATAAAACATCTTATTTTCTCAGGGAGTTTAAACCCACACACCATTTACTCTCTTACATAGTGAACTGATGGTTAAAAGCACAAACAGACCTGGGTTTGAGTCTGGTTTCCCAGTTAATGCAGGTTAACCATGCAGTTTATTGTACACAGCAGAGCACTTCCGAGAGACAACAGTAATTGCTTTTGTTATCTATTGCTGTGGAACATACTACCCTAAAACTTAGTGGCTTACAACAGGAATTATTACTATCTCCCACGATTCTCCTGTTGACCAAGCTTGGCAGGGTGGTTCGCACTTGTAGTCTTTCCTGTGGTTTTTGGCTGGGGTGGTGTCATCTGAAGGCTTGACTGGGCTGGATGGCCAAGATGACTCCCTCATATGACTGGCAGTTGATGCTGGCTATTGACTGGACCTCCACTGGGTTGTCAACCTGAGCACCTCAAGCCTCTTCACGTGGCATGGGTTTCTCATAGTATAGTGACTGGGTTCTGAGAAGGGACATCCACACAAACAACTGTTCTAAGAGACACAGGTGGCAACTGCAAGTCTGCACAAAGGTGATGCCTAGCAGGATGCTACATCCACAATGTTCTGTGACCAACAGAGTCCTGGCACAGCCTGGAGTTAAGGGGCTAGATGAATAGACTCTACCTCTTGGTAGGAAAGTGACACTTATATTCAGGAGGAAATGAATGACAGTGGGTGGCCCTCTCAGAGAGAATCTATCTCAATAATTATACTAGGAGAAGAGATAGAGCCCAGGACTGTTCTAAGGTTTGTCATCCAACCTCAGTCTCCTTATCTGTAACATAGGGTAATAAGAATGTAACTCTGATTGGCTTGTAATGAGGATTAAACAAAATAGTCCAGGTAAGACTTGAAGCTTGAGTCTGGCACACAGTGAATAGGTAAGAAAGTCCAGCTGTTAGGTAGCCTCAGGTTGATCACACTATTCTCCATTTCCATGGCCATAGCCCTGGCTTAGACCCTTTGTCACCTCTCATGTGGTAACACAGTTTTTGGACCAGTCTTGCTGTTTCCATATTCAGTTTTCATCCACCTGTCTGTCCTTCAGATACTTAGTAGTTCATTTTTACAAAGCATCATTCTATCACCCCTCCTCTGCTCTGATACCTTCAGCGGGTCCTCACATTGCCAGCAAAGTCCAAATTTCTGGCCTGTGCCCAGACACATTGACCATACATAGCTATAGTTGCTGTGAATGGACGTTTCCCTGCTTCCTGCCTGGAGGGTGCTTTCCTAAGTCCTGTGTGTCCAACTCCCCATCCTTCAAGGTTTATCTGACAATGTTCTCTCCTTCATCTGTATCCCCATTTCATCTGTGCCTGCCATAAGACTCTGGGGACTTTCTAACTGGTATTATGTTTATGAGAATATGTGGATGTTTCAAGGGCTTGAGGTGGGGAAGGAGGAAAGAGAGATTGAAGTGGAATGTTTCTACAGCTCTGTCATCATTTGGTTCTCTTTAAGCTAGGCTGTTCATTGCGTGTCTTGAATAAAGGAGTTAGCAGCAGAAAGATGGTTTTGAAATTCAAAGTCCTAAAACATGATCAATACAAATAACTCAAGGCATACACTGGAAAATACGAAGAGAGGAGCAAGCCTTCCATCCACGACATGAGAAAATAATTTCCCCAGGCTTTGTTGAGAGGAAGGGGACAAAGACAATGTGCAAAGGGGGAGGGAACTGTGTGGCCCCTGATGAGGGTACCAGAACAGGAAGGGCTGTATAGGAGGAGTAGAATCAGCATTGCAGGAAGGCTCAGTTTCTCTTGAGTGAGCACCGTCCTTGTCCCATCTGAGGGGCTACACTCATGATGCTGTCATTAGTGTCCAAAGCACAGCCAGAACTGCCTGTGGACAGATACCCATGTCTGCCTTACCCTTTGGTTGGTCCTGGACTGATTTACCCTATGGAACAGCCACCCTCACTGTCCTTGAGTTCTCCTAAATGCACAAGAGAGGGTGAGACCATCAATGTGGTCATTGATGAATGGAAGATGTATGGAAAGAAATATGTCTGCAACTGTGCTTTGGTGGGTATGAGCTGATTCAACATGAGAACTGGGCTGAGACAGGGACCAATTTTAGCATCACACCATTACTGTCATGAATAATCATGCATAAATAGTTATGGAATGAAAGCCTATCGTTGAAGGCGCAATGGCATTATTTAGATTCTACACAAAAGATTTGTCTCACCTCTCCCATTCATTTATATAACCAGCCCTTTATTTATGTTCATATACATTTATTGACATTTATTCTGTGCTTTGGGTTATAATCCTATATTACCTTGCACATTCTTTTTGATCAAATTGTTTTAGCTTTGACTATTGGGAGTTCCTTCAGTTCACTCCTATGTCCCTTTGATATGCCCTCATTGTTGTTGTTTTGAGCACTTCCTTACTTTCTGGTACAAGATTCTTCATGCTTATCTTGTATTCTTCCTGTTCCAATCCTAGAATAAGCCATTTCTCTCAGGAGCCCTGGTCTCTTTTATTGGAGAATGGCATTAGAAACCAAGATCTGGGCACTAAGTGGGCTTTGTCTTTTCATTTAGGAAGGGAAGTTCTTTCCAAAAAACTCTTATTTCAATTTCAACACTGGGCTAAAAAAATAAAGTATTAGTCCCCTCACCTTCTATGATGGAGGAGGGTATAGTCGGGAATAGATGTTAAGTAAACTAACCTACAAGATTTGCCACCATGTGAGAGCCAACTGCTGCATGTCCAGATTTGCAAACCAGACTATAATAAACACCCACTGGCTTACTTGGAAATTTTTCACACTCCATCATTGCAAAACTTTATGTTCTTTTTTCAGCCCTAAGTGCAGACTAATAATCAACATACTATAAATGTATTTGGATTTCAGCCACTTATAATAATAATGAGGATGATAGTAACCAATGTTGGTGAAGTGCTTAGATAAGCCAGGGACTACAGTAAGTATTTTGCACGTATTATTAGATTTGATCCTCAAAAAATCCCTAGGCACAATTATCCTCAGAGGAGGCAACTGAGGCTTAGGAACATTAGTGACTTGTCAGAGCTAACAGCTAACACAGTGGAGCCAAAATTTGAAGCTGAGCAGCCTTTAACAAGACCTCAGCCTCAATTTCTCTGTGACTGCCTGGGCCATTTATAAGGGAAGACATTGCACATGGGGGTATGGCATCTGCAGAATCTCTTAAAAGATGTATTGCCAGGTATTCACATAGAGCACATAAAAGCTGTTATATGCGGGACGCCTGGGTGGCTCAGTCGTTAAGCGTCTGCCTTCGGCTCAGGTCATGATCCCAGGATCCTGGGATCGAGTCCCACATCGGGCTCCCTGCTCTGTGGGAGGCCTGCTTCTCCCTCTCCCACTCCCCCTGCTTGTGTTCCTGCTCTCGCTGTGTCTCTCTCTGTCAAATAAATAAATAAAATCTTAAAAAAAAAAAAAGCTGTTATATGCTCTACAGAGCATGTGATATCCATATGCTTAGATCTATCATGCCACAAGTGATTTCAGCCAATCAGAACTCGGCTAGACTCTGTTCCTGTGTGAGTCACACACTCAGAGTAGTTTGTTTATGGAAGGTATGAGAACTCAGACTCCAGTTCAAGATGATACGGCAATTCATAAGCAATGTAAACTGGTTGAAAAAGCCAGGAACCGTTCATTTAGTGACTACTACGATGAGGTTTTTATACCTACCACAAAATTTTCTGCAAGTGACAAGGAATATGACAAGAGCAGGGTATTTGGATTAGGCTGTGCAGAAAACAAAACAAGTAGAGGCAGAAGAAAACAAGTTATTTCATGTGTGACTTTCACTTAGGACTTCTCTCAGGTAGAACCACCTGTGATTTTATATCCTGGGTTTCAACCCTAATTGAACCCCAAATCTGTGGGGCACCCACATCACGCATGTCTTGTGGTCTGTCATTCATTAAGTGATAATGCACTCGTATAAATGAACACACTCCTGATTTAACAGCTTGACTTAGAATTCTGGCCTGACCAGGTGTGTCACTTTGAGCAAGATATGTATCCTCTCCATACCTCAGTTTCCCCATCTGTAAAAATGGAGACAATAATGGTTCTTACCTTGGAGAATTACTGTTTTATGAGAGATGATATTTTGTTAAATGTGTTTCAAACATTAGTCATACATATCAGTTTTAATATAAATTTTATTAATAAAATAGATGAATTATTTCTGTATAGTTTATTTGTAATAAAAATTTATTATAAATTAACTTTCTGAGTAACACTGTACTTTTTAAGTGAATCTTCTTCCATCAGAATATGCTAAACATGATTTCTTTTTTTTTTTTTAAAGATTTTATTTATTTATTTGAGAGAGAGAATGAGAGAGAGCACATGAGAGGGGGGAGGGTCAGAGGGAGAAGCAGACTCCTTGCTGAGCAGGGAGCCCGATGCGGGACTCGATCCAGGGACTCCAGGATCATGACCTGAGCCGAAGGCAGTCGCCCAACCGACTGAGCCACCCAGGCGCCCGCCATTTGGAATTTTCTTTTTTTTTTTTTTTTTAAAGATTTTATTTATTTATTTGAGAGAGAGAATGAGAGAGAGCACATGAGAGGGGGGAGGGTCAGAGGGAGAAGCAGACTCCCTGCCGAGCAGGGAGCCCGATGCGGGACTCGATCCTGGGACTCCAGGATCATGACCTGAGCCGAAGGCAGTCGCTTAACCAACTGAGCCACCCAGGCGCCCCTGGTTTTACCAGGTTTGTTTTTTTTTTTTTAAGATTTTATTTATTTGAGAGAGAGAATGAGAGAGAGAGCAGGAGACGGGGGGAGGGTCAGAGGGAGAAGCAGACTCCCCGCCGAGCAGGGAGCCCGATGCGGGACTCGATCCCGGGACTCCAGGATCATGACGTGAGCCGGAGGCAGTCGCTTAACCGACTGAGCCACCCAGGCGCCCTATGCTAAACATGATTTCTTTTAGCCTTTGCTTGAAGATGCCATCATCACCATGGATATCATGAATCTTCGTTTTAGATATGCAGTTCAGCCACTCCTGACTCTCCACGGCAGGACCCCTGATTGCCATTTTAACTTTGTCTATTTCCTCTGTTTACCCACACCCAGTGCTACCGAAAGTCTAAACTGTGTGTGTGTGCTCCTCTCTCTGCCCAACCCTGTTTCGTCTCCACGAGACTTTATGCGAACTCTCCTCTGTGCTCCATATTCTACCTTCTGTCCTTCATTCTTCTGATCAAACTTTGTATTTATCAGTCAAGACTCATCTCAGATATCACCTTTCCCAGTCTTCTTTCCCTGGACATTCAGAGTTAGATATATCTCCCCTGTGCTTTTGTGGAAGTCTGAACTATCCATATGATGGCATCTATCACAAGTATCATAGTTCTTTGCTTATTTTTCTATACAAATCTCCATCGGATTTTGACCTCCATAAACTATTTTTACATTAATCTTGGATAATTGGATAATTACATTGGATATCCAGGGCCCATAAAAAAACTCTACAATTTAACAGTCTCTTTATATATGCTTAAATGAATAAACAGACATAAAAACACATTGGGATTTCTCAACACCAGGTCCGTTAAATTGATAACAGTAATATAATTTATTTGCATCATTTGAGCTGATTTTGGCATTTCAGTAGACACTTATTGAGTTCCCCACTACATGCAAGACACTGGTTCAATTTGGAGAACAGAGGAAAAAAAAAACACTGTTGTATTCTTTTCCATGATAGGAAGCTTCTACCTCTTTCCACTTAATTCCTAGTTCCTCTCCAAGTGTTCCTTCAATCAGAGTCTATAATTTGTCTGCCTTCTTTCCATCCCAAGACTTAAACTAAGGAAGGAACCAGAAGGTCCCACCTAAGCCTCAAACTTGATATATACACTTTAGTCTAATTTTTACCAGAGCTTTGCTCTAGGAATTACATGATGCTATGCCACTTAATAAAGTAGTGCTTTGTTTTCTATGTGACCATGGCTCCTTATATACAGCTCTCTAAGAAATTGGTTTTGGTCGGAGTAGAGGTTTTTGAGGCTGGAGAGGGGATGGAGAAAGGAAAGATAAATAAGGCAGCAGGATTCGGGCTTTTCTGGGGTTCTAACCATACCATCAAAAAAACTACTGAAATGCATTCCTCCATAATAGAAAAGACACATGAACCAACATAATCTTATCCTTGCCCTCTAAAAATTACAATTTAATGATCTTATGAAATCTATGTGAATGTGGAAAGCTGGTATATTAGTTTCCTAAGGCTGCTGTAATAATAAGCACCACAGCCCAGATAGCATAAAAAAACAGAAGTGTATTCCCTCACAGTTTAGGAGACCAGAAGTCTAAAATCAAGGCATTGAAAGTACCGGTTCCTTCTGGGGCTGGTGAAGGACAGTAAGTTCCATGCCTTTCCCCTAATTTCTGGTTGCCTGCTATTCTTGGCTCCTCTTCTTATAAGAACACCAGTCATTAGATTGAGGATCCACTCTAAACTCAGGCTGATTTAATTTTGAGATTAATTACATCTGGAAAGACCCTATTTCTTTTGTTTGCTTGCCTTAGTTTCAAGTTTTTATTTACACTCCAGTTAATTAACAATATCCAGTACTCACCACAAGTGCCCTCCTAATACCCATCACCCAGTTAGCCCATCCCCCCACCTACCTCCCCTCCAGCAACCCTCAGTTTGTTCTTTATAGTTAAGAGTCTGTTTTATGGCTTGTCTCTCTCTCTCTCTCTCTTTTCCCCTAAGTTCATCTGTTTCATTTCCTAAATTCCACATATGAGTGAAATCATGGTATTTGTCTTTCTCTGACTGACTTATTTCACTTAGCATAACTCAAGCTCCATCCACGTCATTACAAATGGCAAGATTTCATTCTTTTTTTATGGCTGAGTAATATTGTGTTGTATATACATACCACATTTTCTTTAACCATTCATCAGTCGATGGACATTTTGGCTCTTTCCATAACTTGGCTATTGTTGTAATGCTCCTATAAACATTGGGGTGCATGTATCCCTTTGAATCAATATTTTTGTATTCTTTGGGTAAATACCTAATAGTTTAATTGCTGGACTGTAGGGTAGTTCTATTTTTAACTTTTGAGGAAACTTCATACTGTTTTCTAGAGTGGCTGTACCAGTTTGCATGCCCACCAACAGTGCATGAGGGTTCCCCTTTCTTAGCATCCTCGCCAGCATCTGTTGTTTCCTGTGTTGTTAATTTTAGCCATTCTGATGGGTGCAAGGTGATATCTCATTGTAGTTTCGATTTATAGTTCACTGATGATGAGTGATGTTGAGCATCTTTTCATGTGTATGTTAGCTATCTGTATGTAAAGACCCTATTTCAAAGAAGGTCATACTGTGAGGTTCTGGGTGAACACAAACGTCTGGGGGATACTCATCAACCCACCACAGCTGTTCTAAGATAAATGATAAAAAATTGTGTTACAAGCATGCTGTATGTGAAAGAGACATTGAACTGGGAATCAGTAGATGTGCCAAAAACAAGTATGCAACTGAGTAATTCAATTAAACTCTCATTCTCTAGATTTTGGTAACCCAATCAGTGAAATAAGATATTTAAATGAGGATCCAAAGACTCATGCAGTCTATCCTTTACCACAATAATCCTTGTATCTCTCCACATTTGACTGTCTCTAAGGAACCTTATTAAATCTTATTTTCTGTCCTAACAGGACCCTCAGTCTAAGGCCTCCTCATTAAGTTTCTTGCATTCTATCACCAGGGCAACCATGCAACATAGTCTCTTCATAGGACACCTTTGAGAGTGAATGATACTAAAGATTGCTATGAAAACTTATACTGGATAACAGACAAAGATTGCAACTATCCCAGGCAAAAAGCATCATGTCATCAATATCTATCAAAACTGTTCTCAGATTCCTCACTCCAACTGAATTATAAATTGCTATGTCTAATGATAACATAGATCATGACTAGTAAGATCCATGCCCATGACCAAAATTACTAATTAACCATAGAGATTTTTTGGTTGATGTTAAATCTATAACTAACTTTAGAATTCTTCTCAAGAGTGTTCCAGGTAGGCACTATCAAAGGATAGGACTTGACAAACAATATGGAAACTCTTTTCTACATCTGACTTTGAGAATTACCAGGTTTTTCTTTTTTTTATTATGTTCAGTTAGCCACTGTATAGTACATCATTAGTTTTTGATGTAGTGTTCAATGATTCATTAGTTATGTATAACACCAAGTGCTTATCACAGCACGTACCCTCCTTAATACCCATCACCCTGTTACCCCCTCCCCCCAACCCCTCGCCTCTGAAACCCTCAGTTTGTTTCCTGGGGTCCATAGTCTCTCATGGTTCATCTCCCTCTCTGATTTCTCCCCCTTCGGATTTCCCTCCCTTCTCCTATGGTCCTCCATGCTATTGCTTATGTTCCACATATGAATGAAACCATATGAGAATTACCAGTTTTTCTCTATGTAAATGTGCTACTTACTAAACACTGAAACCTTAATTTTTAAGAGTGAAATACTAATAATTAAGATCCCATGCATTTAATGGCATAATATGTTGGGAGGGAGTAGCCAACTAGATACTTTGCAAAACATATTTTAAAAAAGATGAACTAAAGAAAAATATGTAGATAAAGAATGATTCTCATAACTGCTCTATTTCTGTGCTTTTTATTTGAATTTTAAAATTAAAGGAAAGAATTTAAAAAGCAATAACAATTTAGTTTCTTTCTACACCTGCTGAATTAGAACTGAATGTGATAGTGGTCCTCATGAGATAAAATTGATTTCATGTTGACTGTTTGCTGGGAAGAGAGGAGATGAGCATCAAGTCCTTAACCCATTTACTCCTTTTATGGAGGTGGTGGTAGAGTGGCAACTGGGAAGAGACACTCCTGAGAAAGAAACCTTGTGACCTGGTCTAATTGCCTTTTAACCTACAAATACTAGACCTCCTGTCAATCAAACAATGGATTCTGCTAGCAGAAGAATCCTTATCTAAGGAATGCTTTTAGTAGAATGTGCCTGGTTGTCTAGGTTTGTGTATAGCAAACATATCTGGATGACACATACCTTCCTTTAAATTTAAATTTTGGACTGAATATTTCTAAAGGGGGGAATTCTTGCAGAAACGAGAGACTATAGCTGGCTTCATTGTTGTTTCTCTTCTGGTGACAGATCGGGGATCAACCTGGAACAGACCTAGAGACAGACATGGTTTCAACCCCCCAATTTGTTGAGGGCAAAAGCAAATGGCGGAATAGCTGTCAAAGTTTGTTGGTGATTTTCATGGATTCTTGAGCATACAGAGAGCATATATTCAATGTATTTGTTTAAGATGGAAGTCTGAAATATACCACAGCTTCCTGCTCTTGCACCAAGTGCAAAATGAAAAAAAATGATGTAAATCCATAAACATGATGCTCACGAAAGAGTCATAGCATGCACCGAGAACTGTGAGAAAACCCTGAAAGACATAAAGTAGCAAACAGAGAATTGAAAATGGAAACTACCATGAAAACCACCATAGGAGGTCTGATAACAAATTTTTTTTTTTAAGATTTTATTTATTTATTTGACAGAGAGAGACACAGCGAGAGAGGGAACACAAGCAGGGGGAGTGGGAGAGGGAGAAGTGGGCTTCCCGCTGAGCAGGGAGCCTGATGCGGGGCTTGATCCCAGGACCCCGGGATCATGACCTGAGCTGAAGGCAGATGCTTAACGACTGAGCCACCCAGGTGCCCCAGGTCTGATAACAAATTTAAGGTTGGCAGCAAAAAGCTTGCACACCTGGGAGTGACCTAGATTCAGATTAAGACGCAACTTTGTGGCAACCAACAAAGTGATGCTTTGGTTTGCCCATAGAAATAGTTTGGTACTTGACCATACAGTCATATAACTTCACCTGGATGTCTGCCTCCAGGTGCAAGCAGAGGATGTGGGAGCTTGCGTCACATATCAGAGACAGTACCCAGGATAACTGGTCACTCCGGGAAAGAATGGTGGGCGGTCACTCTCAGACACCTAGTGTTCTCAGTGAAGACAGCCTCAGAGTCACATTCTTTGCTTACCTCCAAGCCCACACTGCAGAGAAATGCATCAGACAGTATGACCAGAAACCTCAGATAAAAAATTAACATGCAATCTAGAGTCATAAACATCTGGGGAAAGAGAACACTCAAGGGAAAGAGAGAAGGAGCCTGAGCTCAGGGGACCCAGCAGCTTTAGGTGTTAGTCAGATGTGCTCCCTCAGAGCCAGAATTATGAGAAAAGATCCCAACTTAGGAGAGAGCTAGGGGAGAAAGGGATAGTCTCCCTAAAATAATAGGGCATGTTCCTATCCCATGATTTGTCCCAAATCCCATGATTTGTCATTCATGCCCTTGGTTGGCAGAAGCATGACATTCTTACTCTACTCTAGAGCCCAAGGAGAAAAAAAGACAAAGAAAAATAAAGCAAACTCCGTAACAATTAGGCCACTGCTCAGCCTGGCTAACACAAGTAAGAACATTTTGACAAGAGTTTTACGTCATTAAGGCCTTGGTTCCTTGGTTCTGGTGGGAAAATTGGGGCAATTGGTACCAAGGTCACAGAAACCATGTTTTCTCAATGGATAGAGTGGTCCCCAAATGGGTCAAAATTGATTACTTGTCGAAAGAGTTCTTGAGATTGAGAAAAAAAAAGTATGCAAAGAGATTTTCTTTTCCTTGACATTGGAAGGAAAGAAGATTTGTGAAGAAGCTTACCGACCTCAAAATGTCAAGTATAAATAATGCTTCTGAACCTCCCAAGGAGAAAAACTCCAGGCCACAAAATAATTACCAAGATGCAGGAACTATACTGCTCAATGGTATCATTCAATATTTTCTGGCTAAGGCAGGAATTTCCTTTCTGGGACATGGAAGAAAAAAGTGTCCTTCAATGTTTGGTTAAATGTCACCCTAATGAAATTATTTCTGAAAACATAAAACTCTTTATCAAAACTCACTAAGAAAGACACAGACAAAAAACATTTTCTTTAACCTAAAGGCCAAGGAGAAATCAAGATAAAAATTACACATTTTAAAATTTTATAATTCAAATTCTGCTTGGCTTTTTCTTATCCTGTTTTATTTTGAAAGAAATTTACTTAATTCCCTCAGCCTTCCTGTCTTCATTAATAAAAGAGGGATAATATGGACCTAGTATGGTTTTTAAAAATAATTATAAAGTCGTGCATATTTATATTGGAAAATAAACTGGAATAATGAAAATTTAATCTATAAAATTACATCTCTACCATCTTTTCCCATCAGAATCAAGTTTAATCCCCTAACACTTAATGTCATGCCTTGTTCATACTAGATGTTCTATCACTATTGGTTGAATGAATGGTCTTACATCTCTGAGTTGGAGCAGTAGGCAGGCACCAGGGTGTGGATGGTTTTGAATCCCACACTGAAGAGCTCTTATTCTGAACTGAGAAATGTCTTCATCAAATTCACACGGTGTGGAATTTGGAGCTGAGTGTTGGAATTAGCGGTGGGCGATGGGAGGGAAGTTGAGGGAACAGAGCTGGGGAAGCACTAAGTTAGGTGGATTCCATAATAGTCTGAACGATATTATCTTCTTAACTACATTTCTGCTTACTTTATTGCCTCTAATGATATCCCATAATGAAGGGAAAAAAAGAGGAGGCAAGCGAAGCAGAAAGAGTAATCTTTCTGCAATCTTGATTATTTGTTGAAATCCTGAGATTTCCTTGATTCATGCTGGACGATTCCAAGTGTCTGGATATTTTCTCATCTTACAGGCAAAACAAGCCTATCATCTGGACACCGTGGCCCACTATCCTTTCCAGTGAGGGAATTGAAGCTAAGGATGATCAAATACATTTGAAACCTCCCCCAGTTACTGAGTTTTACAGTGATTTTTAAACCAAAGTTTATATACTACAAAGCCCCTTTTCAATCTGCTAAAGCATATTTCCTCTCCAGATAGAAAAAAGAAAAAAAAGTCATACTTCTTAGCATTACACTCAAGGCTCCCCACACTGTGCAGGACTGGGATCACAATGAAGAACCAAATAATCACCACCTTCAAAGGACTTACTTTTTTTTTTTTTTTAAATAAAACAGTCCCAGCTCCTCATCCCTTCCCCTTGCTGATTTTGGAATTGATGTCTACTTTCCTTTGTTTCTAACATTTTATATATATACTTATTTTTATATATTTTTATATTTTAGTATTATATATTTTATGTAAAATATATGTTTTTAAATTGTGACATAATTGACATACAGCATTATATCGGTTTCAGGTGCACAACACAAGGATTTGATATTTGTATATATTGCAAGATGATCACAATAAATCTAGTTCACCTCCATCATCACATAGGGTTACAATTTTTTTGTATATATTATGTAATATCATCATAATATCTTCAATGCTTAGGAAAGAACCTCATGATTTACAGTAGAATTATGCTGAATTGACTTTCCTCCAGTAGCCTGATAGCATCCTTATCAATCCTCCCTGTCTGAGAACCTGAGATTTTCAGGGATTCACGGGCACAGAATCCCGGTCAGCACCAGAGCACGAATGAACAGATGATTCTTGAGGGAACAATCCCATTCCTTCTAACCTTAGGCCCCACACTCAGCTGTGGAGTCAGTCTTCTCATTCCCTCGTCCTCCTGTCTCATTTTTCTCCAGAAGAGGTTGGAGACCTCTTTAGAGAATATGGAATCCAACTGGTTCTTTCCACAGAGCAAATTATCTGGACAAGTTCATGGGGCAATGTATGAATGGAAGTGAAAGGTAATAACCAAGAGCATTGGGTTATAATAAAAAAGGAAGAAATTAAGTGAAAAGAGCACCTAATAAGTAGAAATGTGCAATAACCTTCTAAATGAGGTTGACAGCACCTTTTCTTCTGGAGTCAAAATAGAACAGAACAAATCACTAAAGAGCTTCTGTGTGAGGCAGTCCCGAGTGTCACGCTGGTGAATGTGTTGACCTCTTCAGTTCCCTAGTTTCTATGGCTCCGAGTGCTAACATTCCCCACTGCCTCACTGAAAGAGAGAGAGAGAGATCTCTTAATGATATTACTGAACGCTGACCTTGTCAAGAAAAAGAAGCCTAGACAGTTATTAATTTAAAAAAAGAAGGGTAACTGCAGTGTCAGCTCAAATTTGAACCTGGAGATCCCAATTTCAAGGCTGTGGCAGAAGTCCCCTGAGACGTGTACTAAGTTCAATGTATATTTAATAGAAGAACAACTTCCTTCTGCTATCAGTGCTCAGATTTGTAGGTTACACTGGCAGAAACAGTCATGAAAATCTCAATTCCCTATTTGTGTTTGCTGTCATCTTCACTGCTACTTTATTATTAGGCATTGTATTTTGAATCTGAAAGGGAAAATGCATGTAGAATTTCCATATGGCATATTGCACTTTGAAAATGGTCTATATACTACAAATGGAGTGATATATATATATATATATATATATATATATATATATATATATTTTTTTTTTTTAATGGAGGGAGGACCGAAGTATATAATGTGTGTTGTGTCTGCTCTGTGAAGACCGCTCTGATCTGAGCGATGGGAGTTTTTGGTTCTGATCCATGCTCAACCAAGATAAGAGTTAGCTGTGTGATTTGAGGCATATCAGTTGACCTTTATTGATCTCAGATTCTTGATTTGTAAAATTAGGGCCCTCTCATCTAAAAGCCTGAGGTAGGCAGAATGACGGCCCTCCAAAGATGCCTGTGTCCTAATTCCCATAATCTGCACGTGTTAGGTCCCATGGACAGGGGACTTGAGGTTGCAGGTGAAATTAAGGTTGCTAACCAGCCAGCCTCAAGATGGGGGAGTCCTTGGGTTCTCAGAGTGGGCCCAAAGTCATCGCAAGAGATCTTCTAAGTAGAGGAAGGAAGCAGAAGAGAGAGCGAGACCCAGAGAAGTGGCGGTGTGAGAATGATGCCCAACCTTGCTGGCTTTGAAGTGGGAGGAAAGGCCACAAATCAAGGAATGTGGGCAGCCTGCAGTAGCTGGAAAAGGCAAGGACAGGGATTTTTCCCCTAGGGGCTCCAGAGGGAACACAGTCCTGCCGACACTTGGATCTTAGCCCCGGCTTCTCTCTTCAGGCTTCTGCCCTCCAGGACTGTCTGATAAGACGTGTGTGTGTTTTTAAGCTATTAAGTTTGTAGTACTTTGTTATAGTCGCAATATAGACCCCGTCGAGAGCCACTTGTGATGCAGCTGATACTAAGTTTTCTGGGTGAGCATCTGGGAATCCTAGCTTTCACTGTTCATTTCCTTACACTGGCAGATCTACACTCACAAGGGTTAATTGGCAAATTGTATAATCAGGAGGATACGTGATAGCCTTCAGTTTAGGGGAAGCAAATTAACTTTGGGCTGGCAGTTTGGGCTTAAAAGCAGAGTGGCATCCTGGCACTTTTCTATTGTTGCTGCCAAGCCAAATAGAGGTGGTTTGCTCTGAAGAAGGAGGCTTTCGTGTAGGTGTGCTGACAGCAGGAGTACAAAAGAGAAGAGGAGAACTTTCCTGATTTTTAATCATACCATTAGTAAATAATGATTAACTTACATCTTATTTTCCAAACCCTATGACCCTAATTGTTTCCTTTTATCTCACCTGATTAGCTAGTAATGCCCTCAAGGTTCTGTTACATAATAGGGAAGCTAGTGGGCAACCTTGTCTTTTCCCTCACTCAGTGGAAAAGATGATACAGCCTATAGTGTTTCCCATTAAATAAGATGCAGTTTGGGGGCAGAGGTATTAATTATTATGTTAAAGGTGTATCTACCAATTTATATTTTATTTAATGTTTTAACATGAATGGGTGTTGAATTTTGTCAACTATATTTCTCATCGATGGGGATGTTGCAAATTTTTTCTGCATAGTTCTATTAATATGATAGACTGCATTCATCCATTTCTAATGGAGCTTGTATTTTAGGACTGTGCTAGAGGACAAATAAACAAGTGAAATGTATAGTATGACACATGGTGATTGATTCTGGTAATGGAGGTGGACCATGGCTCGCAGGTGGGGAAAAGTAGGGATGCAAATACTTTATGTGCGATAAATGCTAAACTCATTTATTCCTTTATTTACTCAATATATGTTTGAATATCCACATTTTTGAACATCCACATTCATTAATTTCTATACTCAACAGTCATTTTGGGTACCTTGGAATACCTAGTCTATATCAGGGATGTAATTTACAAATAGGAATAATATAAAATATCTGCCTTCCAGGGCTCCCTGGGTTGTGTGGAAGGACCTGTTTGAAGGAAGAGCAATCTGGGTTAGTTTTTTTAAAACCAATAGGAGAGAGTTGCATACCACCCTTCCATGCAGGGATATTCTCAGACTATTAAAATTCACCACCCCTTGCCCCTCTACTTGGAGATACATTCAGGATTGCCAGAGGGAAGATTAAGTGATCCAGCAAGTCACATGCCTTTAAAGATGGGGAAGGCCATGTTTGTTTGTTCACCAAAACATGTTATTTACATATTACTCCTGTTTTCTTCATGTTTTGCAATGTCTGTTCTGGAGCTGTGGTAAACATTGGCTTTGACTACCTTATTCTTTAGCTGTATACCTTTCTTCGAGAAAGATGGAAAGAATTGTAATCCATTTTGTAAATCTGTGGAGTGTGTTTCCACAAATCTAGCATCCAGGCAAGATTTGTAGGCATCTACCTTCAGTAATTTGTGACCTACTGACACTGGATGGCAGTAACTAGGTGTTCTCTATGTTAAAGGACAACAGCACTAACGTTTTTCCTGCTCAGTTGGCAGTGTTCATTGTTTACCCTTTTTAGAAAGGTAATGCAACCCCCTACACTCATTCAATGCCACCCCAAAAGACAAGTGAGTCACTTCTCTTCCTTTTTTCAGTATAGCACCAAAATAATCTATTTTCTGTGTTGGATTCAGAGAAGCCTGCTTTTCATGGACAGTGGGGAAGTGGCGTTCACACACTGAACCTGACATCTGGCCCTTTCACTTTTAGGAATTGCCTTGCCTTGTTATTGGCTCCCACTGCCTTTCTGACTCTTTCTTCAGCAGAATTGACTCAACATATGACTTTGACCCCTCCCCAACTTTACTATCCCTCTTGTAGCTTAGACCCATCAAAGAGTGATATGTCCTTTCAGTTAAATTTTTTCTTCTTCAATTTTTATTTTTACATGGCAAATAGCCAGCAGTCTCTCATGAAGCAGGTCCCAAGTTTCTATTAAAAAGAATCAAAAAAGAAAAAGGATGAAAAAACCAACACTGGGTGAGTCCAATGGAAGAACACTAAAAATCCTAGTTCACTCTGCCTCGTGGACCTTCCACTGATCTCCTCTTACAAAGGAAAGCCTGCTTAAAAATGTAGGGGATTAACTCATTCCAGGGTATGTACCAACCAGGATTATGAACAGCTACTCCTCTAATGCATTTATTAATTCCTCATTATTTGTGAAGCATCAACTGTGTGCCATGTAATCTAGGTGGCCCAGATAAAGAAGATAAAGACAAAAAAACATCAATCATGCCTTCATGGAGGTTACATTCTATTATGTAATAAGACAACAAATAAAAAATAAAAGATAGTGTCTGTGCTGTGGGGAAAAATAAAGATGGTAAGGGGAAAGGAAATATTGGGAGTTAGTCTTTTTATTTAAGGTTTTTAGGGGATTCCAGAGGTGTAAAGTATGGGGATCTTTAGTAAAAGATGTTTCTAGCAGATGGTGCAGCAAACCATAGATCCTTGAGGTGGGGGGTTGATTGATATGCTCAGAAAATAGCAATAAAGGAAGAGCAAGGTTGGTAAGATTGAGGTCAGAGAGCACAGATAGCTAGATTGTAGAGAGTGAGAGTTCATTGTAAGGACTTGACTTTTACTTTAAGTGAGAGTGTTGAGGAGAAGAATGTTATAATCCCACTTACCTTTTCCAGTGGTGACCCCAGCTGCTGTTTTATGAAGGAACAGTAGAGATGGGCAAGAACAGAGGCAAAGAGACCAGCCATGGGGCTGTTCCGTGGAGAGTTATGGTAGCTGGGGTAGCAGGCATGGTAGTGAGAAGGTTGCAGATTTTGGAAACATCTTTAAAGGTTAAACCAGCAGGATTTGCTGATAAATTGCATGTAGAATGTAAAAGAAACAAACAAAAAAGAAGTCAAGGATATTCAAAGGCATTTTGATCAAGCACTTAGAAGAATGCAAATATCATTGCTGTGGACTGAACTGAGTCCTCCCAAAAGTCATACATTGAAGCCCTAAACTACCTCCCCTCCATGTGACTGTATTGGAGATAAGGCCTTTCAGGTGATTAAGGCTAACGAATGAGATCATAAGAGTGGAAAAAAAAAAAAAAAAAAAAAGGAAAAGACTTTGTTTCTGCCATGTGTGGACACAGTAAAAATGCAGCTGTCTACAAGCCAGAAAGAAGGCCCTCATCAGAAATCAAATCAGCTAACAATTTAATCTTGGACTCCCCAGTCTCCAGAACTGTGAGCAATAAATTTCTGTCACTTAAGCCACCCAGTCTGTATTTTACTATGGTAACCTGAACAGACTAATTCAGTCATTAACCAACAAGTAAAAGGGTTTTTTGTTTTGTTTTGTTTTGTTTTGTTTTGGTTTTGGTCAGATATAAGGGAGAAAATAGACATTCCTGTTATGGATGCATGCAGTTTGATATGCCCAGTGACTATCAACATAAAGATATTGTACAGGCAGTTGGATAAATGAGCCTGCCATTCAGGGGAGTGCTCAGGGTAGATATGAAAATTTATATGTGTATAAATTGTATTTAAATCTGTGAGACTAGTGATACTAGGGGGTGAGTGTATGTGGAGAAGAGAAAATTTCTGTGCACTGAGCACTGGACCACATCAACACTAAGAAGGCAGTGACATGAGGACAAATGCAAAGGGACAGAGAGGGATGCCAGCATGAGAAGAGAATCGAGGAGGCAGAGCTTTCTAGAAGTCAATTAAAGAAGTGTTTTGACAGGGAGACTCTATCAATTCTACATATGTTGGGTAAGATGAGGACCAACAATTGATTGCTGGATTTGCCATTGTGGAGGAAGGTCATTGGTAAATTGTTATGAATGGTTTTAGTGCAGTGTTGGGATGCTGGTCTGAAGGGAGTGGATAAAGGGCATGGCATAGGAAATTGAAGACAAAGAGCACCGACTTCTATGTTGAGGTATGACATATAGGTATCAAGGTCCATTAGACATGGTGTGTAGCCTTTCTGAAACTAAAGGTCTAGTGAGACAGCGCATGCTGAGGATGACAAATTTTCATAAATACCATTAATTTAAAGTACAAAAACCAAAAGAAGAAACAAGTAATAGAGCCGAGAGGATACCATTATGCCCTCTTCCTGTCTAAATGTAAACGAGTTCCATTGGATGAATATCTGCTTTACCTGGGAAACACTGGAGGCTTAAAATAATAAACTGTCCAGTTGGTGTGGATGTGAGAAGGGTATTGGGCCAGAGCCCTGACAAGTCATATACTCTGCCTGTTGCCAAACAGCAACACTTGATGGTTCTCAAAGCCTCATCTCATTTGAGTACAGAGGATAGCTATATACAGAGCCTCTGACAAAATTAGAGAATAAGAATAAGGAGAAAATCCTGAAGTCTCAGTGAAAGATATATCTGAGAATTATCTACTGCTGGCCTCAGAATGAAATGTTTGGACTCTGGAATCCTTCTAGAATGCAGAGACACAGGTGCAGAATGCCATTAGGATGTAATAAGCTAACTGGGAACTCTAAGAAAATAATTTGCAAAGGGGAAGTAGAGGATATAAAGAAGGACCACAGGAAATACAAATGAAATGAGGTTAAAAGCCATCATGGAGAAAATGAAAGCCAACTTTAAAGTATAAAATTTTAGATTGGATATGAGGAGGACACAATTGATAAGCTTTCCAGAAATACTGAAGGAAAGGGCAAATGGATGAACACAAAGGGCTGTAGACATTGAGGACTAAGACTGGAAATCCAGCTTGGTAAAAGTTCTGAAACATTAATAATCAAAAATTTAAGAAAAGCACCCTGAGCTTAATTTTTCCTCTGGTAATTTTTTTTTTTTTCAGATTGAAAAAGTTCCGATCCAAACTGATGTGAAGGGACACTTCTAAATTTTTGAATTGCAATGTTATATAATGTAAGCTTCATTATCAGATGTCAAGGTGTATTATGACATATAATAACTAAGCAAGTATAAAACTGTCCCAAAAATCACTACATAGACCTAGATCAATGGAATAGGATAAAGAACCCAGAAAAAGACCACAAATATGCAGAAATATGATATACAATAGAAGGGACATTAACACCAATGGGGAAAAAGTAGACTAATTCAATAATGTTGCTTCAGTAATTTGTTATAACACATAGAAATGATATAATTCTACTTCACATGATACACAAAAATACATCCTAGGTGAATTAATGGCTTAAAATTTAAAAAATGTTTGAAGGCAGTGTTGTGATCTTAAGGAGGAAAGAAGACCCCATAAAACCCAAGTCACTAAACAAAAAAGGATACATTGACTATTTTCAAATTTTATACTTTTTTTTTGCAGAAAAAAAAATAAAAATGACAAGCAGTAGAGTTGGAGATTTTAGTGACACATAACTGATAAAGATTTTGTATCCAGAATACAAAGTAGAAAAACTCCTACCAATTCATAAGAAAAAAGCAACCAAAAAGAAAAAAACATGAATAAGTAATGCACAGGTAAAAGAAAACTTTAATGGACAATAAACAAATTGGAAAAGATGTCCAGCCTTGCTAGTAACCAAGGAAGTAAAAATAAAACCCATAATGAGATACATTTTATATACAACAGCCAGGCAAAAATGAAACATTCTGACAAAACCAAGTATTTGCAGGGATGTAAATGAAGTTGGGAACTCCAACTTGTTTAAATGTCAACCAAGTGTTTTAATAATCTTAAAAACACTTAAAAACTTAGTCATTTTTTATTTGTAGAATTACAAAAACGAATGAAAGTACATATATCAATATAAATAATCTTAAAAACATAATGTTGAGTGAAACAAGCAA
Source organism: Mirounga angustirostris (assembly GCF_029215605.1). Classification (NCBI taxonomy): domain Eukaryota; kingdom Metazoa; phylum Chordata; class Mammalia; order Carnivora; family Phocidae; genus Mirounga; species Mirounga angustirostris. Next base: position 14,931,067 of record NW_026991712.1, on the reverse strand, counting down.
GTTGCAGAACAGTCTGTGGAATATATGATTTTCATAAGGCTTAAAAACATGCAAAACCCTTCTATATGGTTTATGGATATGTATTGTGTCTACGTACATACACGTACATGTATACATATATACAGTAAAGTGCATGTGTAGTAATTTTTAAATGTGGGGAAAGATAAATGCTCAATTCAGGATAGCAGTTAACTCTGGTGGTCAGAGAAGAACCTTCATTTATCTTCATGAAGCTTTATTTCGTAAGCAAGGAAAGGCACATTGGTGTTTTTATGATTGTTTATACCACTTGCAAGCACAAGATATTTAGTATAATAATATATGACTATAACAATAATACCCATTTACAATTCCAGATTACTTCTGTGAACTGTGTGAAGTATGTATTATAGTGGTAGGATAAAGGTGGAAGTGAATAAAATGTGCTGACTTTCTGTATCTTATATTTTAGAAATAAAGTATAGCAAGCATTTCATTTGCCACCGATAATGAGAGAAATAGAGCATAAGAAATGCTTTTTTAAAAACTTAGTAATTTTTTATTTGTAGAATTACAAAAACGAGACATGTGAATCATCCAAAACACTGGCAAAATAAAAGCAAATGAACTTTGTTCTTATACAAAATGACATAAAAGAGCAAGGAAGCACAAAGGCAAAAAGCACAAAAGAGAGTAATAGAAGAAATGTCAACCATAGCAGCTGGATAGAAAATCACTTCACCGGAACACCCAATACTTGACCTGGTTGGCTTAAGAATTTCTTCTAGGGTTGAGAAATCTTAACCTCAAAGTATGTTACATGTGTTTTAGTGAATCTGGTAGAGTATAAATTTAGGAATTAAAAGAGAAAATAAATTTAAGAAGGATATTTGGCTTAGAAAAACTTATATTTTACCTAAATATGCCTTGCCAATCAATTGAAGGATGGAAATATCTGTTATAGCTCTGCTTCTGGGTTGATCTATACATATGTGAAAAGAAAAAAAAAACAGTTTTGGTAATGAAAGAACATAAATACACTTTCTTATCAATATTTCTGACAAAAGGACAGAACCTCACATGTGCACTAATTCTCTTAAGAAGGTAATTTAGCAGCATGCAATAATATTAAAATGACATGTTAAATAAAAAGCAGTGGAAAAATAACTTATCAGAATGATAGCTTGACAGGCTGTAAAACATAGTGGTTAAGATCATAAATACCAGAGCTAATCTGTCCGTGTTTGAAACTCAGCTCTGACACTGACTAGTTTATAACCTTGGTAAACTACTTGACTAATCTGTGCCTAGTTTGCTCATCTGTAAAATAAGAGTCCAGATGTGGTTTTCAAAATACTCACCTGCTAGTAAAGTAATGTAAATTACTATTTAAATAAATACATAGATTGAAATATATTCCCTTTTACTTTCTAAATATGCTACACACAGTATATAGGAAAGTGTTACTAAGTAAAATGTTACAGGGTAAATTCGTTATCAAGTCATTTTATTAATTCACAAATCATTTGTTAATTTTTAGAAATTATTATTGTGACCTTTTGTTTAACTGAGCTGTCACTGGTTAAATGAGACTCCTCTTTTTTTTTAAATTTAATTTTATTATGTTATGTTAATCACCATACATTACATCATTAGTTTTTGATGTAGTGTTCCATGATTCATTGTTTGTGTATAACACCCAGTGCTCCATGCAGAACGTGCCCTCCTTAATACCCATCACCGGGCTAACCCATCCCCCCACCCCCCCTCCCCTCTAGAACCCTCAGTTTATTTCTGAGTCCACCGTCTCTCACGGTTCGAAATAAGACTCCTCTAAAGCCACGATTTGACATAGGAACCGCATCAGAATTTCCCAGCAGCCCTCTCACATTGATAGCCATTAGGTTCTTGGTGTCTAGTGCTTTGTTGCAGCCAGAAGGTGGCCGGACCCTTGCCTGTAAGACATAGCCTGGTATTCACTTAGATGCTAAAGCATCCTATGTTGCTTGAACTTGGTCCGTACTGACCATGCTGCTATTAATGACACCCATTTTGCCACCTGCTCGGCTGTCCCTGCCAATGGTGCTTCCCAGAAGCAGCCAGCGGGTCCTGTAGGTACCCCTCCCACTGAACCATCAAACCCATCTCTGTAGCCTTAGTTGGGCTTAACAGCCATCTTCTCTCCTACCCCCCAGTATCACTTCCAGACCCCATTACTTGTCTCAGCCCACTGCTGAGTGACATCATCATATGGGGATCTGTGGTCTCAATCATTAGAGTTGCTCTTTACCAGCCAATAGGAATGGGTTGCAGGGTTTCTCTGACTCCATGGCATTATTATGTGTCCCGCCGGAAGTATAGAATCTCAGGGGACCTTGTGGGATGTTAGGACTACACAAGGTAGTTCAGGTAAAGCTCTTAGAACAGTGCCTCACATACAGCAACCATTCAGCTAATACTGTTTGTTAGTAGCTAAATTTATTTTGACATTTTAAAAGCTGAAAGAGGGTGCAACAAATTCTTAATAGAAAAAAAATCCCACTAGTGTTAATCTTTGCTCTTGCTGTAAATTTGTTGATCTGATTTCTCTTCCAGTGTGTACTGCATGAGTATCTCTAGTGCAGTGATACATGATATGTATTTTGTGAAATTTATGATATTTTCAATATCGTATGACAAACAGATTGGTTGTCAGTGTATCAGTTGTTTTCCCTTGTGGTAGCTGGCTGACTGGGAGCTGTGGCTGCTACCCACGCCCAGCATCACGAGAGAGGATCAGAGGATCGCACTAGGCATCACTAGCCCAGGGAGAAATCCATATTCAAAATTCAAAGTATGATTTCTATTGAATATGTGTCACCTTCACACCACTATAAAGTCGAAAAATTTTAAGTCAAACTGTCATTAAGTTGGGGATCATCTATACTCAGATTGTATTCCGTAGCAACAACAAAAACAACCAGTGTGTAATAAACTCCTATTTCATCACTGATTTCTGTAAGAGATATTCTTAATGGACATACAAGAGTGAAAAACAAAGTTAATTTTAACAAAGTTAAAATGTGAGGCAAATGTAAATCAGAAGAAATATAGAGTAGCAATTTTAGCAGAGGACAGGACAGATTTTAATGGCAGAGCAAAATCAGTGACAAAGAGCAACCCTGCTTACTATGAAAAACAGTAATAGACGCAGAAGATAGGTCAGCAAATCTATGCATGCAACTATATATAAACCAAAAATATTAAAACGACAAGTGACAGATTAATGTAGTGATTAATCCTGTATTAGAGATTTTAACAGGTCACTCTCAGAAATTAATAGAACAGGCAAAAATAAGCAGGATCATAGATCTGTATGAGTTGATTGATGAGAATAACGCAGAGATACACAGAGAACTTTCTGTAACAATTGGAACAGTCACAAAAATCTATCATGTACCAGACTACAAACATATCTTTATTGTTTTTATGCACAGTGTATTTTCTTTTTTTTTTTTAACTTTTTATTTAAATTCCAGTTAGTTGACATCAGTGTAATATTAGGTTCAGGTGTACAGTATAGTGATTCAACACTTCCATACATCACCCAGTGATCATCACAAATGCCCTCCTTAATCCCCATCACTTATTTCCCCCATCCCCCCACCAACCTCCCCTCTGGTAACCATCAGTTTGTTCTCTATAGTTAAGAGTCTGTTTCTTGGGGGCACCTGGGTGGCTCAGTCGTTAAGCGTCTGCCTTCGGCTCAGGTCATGATCCCAGGGTCCTGGGATCGAGTTCCGCATCGGGCTCCCTGCTCTGCGGGGAGCCTGCTTCTCCCTCTCCCACTCCTGCTTGTGTTCCCTCTCTTGCTGTGTCTCTCTCTGTCAAAAAATAAATAAAAAATCTTTTAAAAAAAGTGTTTCTTGGTTTGCCTCTCTTTCTCTCTCTTTTTATTCCTTTGCTCATTTGTTTTGTTTCTTAATTCCACATATGAGTGAAATAATATGGTATTTATCTTTTTTCTGACCAACTTATTTTGCTTAGCATAATACTCTCTAGCTCCATCCATGTCTTGCAAATGGCAAGACTTCATTCTTTTTCATGGCCGAGTAATATTCCATTGTATGTGTACCATGTCTTCCTTATCCATTCATCAGTTGATGGACACTTGAGCTATTTCCATAATTTGGCTATTGTAAATAATGCTGCTGTAAACATTAGGGTGGTGTACATATCCTTTAAATTAGTATTTTTGTATTCTTTGGGTAAATATCTATTACTGCAATTGCTGGATCATAGGGTAGCTCTATTTATTAACTTTTTGAGGAACCTCCATACTGTTTTCCAGAGTGGCTGCACCAGTTTTCATTCCCACCAATGGCGCAAGAGGGTTTCCCTTTCCGCATCTCTAAAGAATTAACATTGTACCATACAGTTTCTCTTACCACATAAAATATACATAGTTAGAAATTAATATCCAAAAAGATAAAAATTTAAATTACTTATGTCTTTAAACCAATAAAATACTTATAAAACACCCCTGTGTTGGGGCACCTGGATGGCTCAGTCGGTTAAGCATCTGCTTTTGGCTCAGGTTGTGATGCCAGGGTCCTGGGATTGAGTCCCATGTCGGGTTCTTTGCTCAGTGGGGAGCCTGCTTCTCCCTCTTCTGTGCTCATGCTCTCTCTCTCTCCCTCCCTCTGTCTCTCATGCTCTCTCTCTCAAATAAATAAAATCTTTCAAAAAAAAGAAAACCCCAGTGTTAAAGAAAATATATAGTAAATGATGAAATACTCAGAGATAAATGACAATGAATACAGAACAAAATGTGTGGGATGCTAAAAATATATATACATACACACATATAAGTACACACATATGTACACATATACATATATATATAATATACAGTTTTTAATCAATTGATAAGAAAACCATAAAGACTGAAAATACATGAGCTATAAGCATCCAACATCAAATCTAGAAATACAAGCAGAAAGTCTTATGTTTCCAGCATTATGGCAGTCCAGGTGTTCTACAAGTAGCCCAGCCGCCTTAAAAGCATAATACCTTCTGGATAATTTACAACAGATTTATTTTAAATACGTTTCTGAGTGCGCGAGAAAATACAGGAAATCCCCCGGGGTCAAAGATAACAAAGGGAAAGCGGTCTGAAACTACAGAGATAACTGCATGAGAACTTCAAACCCACGCTTCTCTGGGATCCAAGCCACTACTGGGAGCTCAGAATTATTCCAGCCTGAGAGAGCCGGAGACTAGTCTTGAGGGCCATGCCGTCAGTGATTTCCTTAGAAGCTGCCCCCCAAATAAGGGTTGCTGTGCAGGAAGGTAAGGAAACGCTGTCTGAGGAAGCCAGTTAAAGAGTGGAGGAGACAGGAGAGAGGAGCCAAGTAAAGGTGTACATCTCAGGCAAAGTCCTGTTAAGGTACCTTATCCTGATCTCACGGAGGGCTTCTAATGTTATTATTCAGTAATGATAGATTATTACCTTTATAATTTAATCTAATATTATAAGTTATCATAACTTATTGTTATATGATTATGTTAATGTATTGAGATTAGTTATTATTATAATAAGTTAATATAATAGTATAATAATTTATCATGACCCAAGGAAAATAAACTGGGTTTTCAAAGTCCTGCACCTGTCAGTGATTATCAGGGGGTATGTGGAGGGAGGGTGGGGGGATAAATTCCTAGAAACTTCTAGCTTTCTGTGCAGACCCAGGACAATGGCTAGCAGTTCAATTCAAAGGAAGTCCTCTGAAGAAGATCTTAGGTTAGACCAGATCGGAGGGAATCTGAGCACATCACTAGTGTCTGGTGGAACAAGGGAGCCCAAGTGGAGAGACCTGACCAACCTGACATGCAAAGAAGTGCAACTTCCGTAAAAATGTGGGCAGGGAGACATCTCTCTACCTACAAATGCAAGCAGTGAGAGAGCCTATTTGTCTCTGCCCCTGCACCACGTAATACTTTCAACAAAAACCAATGGTATTTCTTTACAACTTGTTGCTATAGGCATGTGCTCATGTGCAAATCATATATACTCTCCTCAGAAGCAGCTACAGTGGGGCCCAGTGCAAAATGAAAATGTGAGATTCTGTGCTTAAAGATTAAGAATTGTACTGGTAGTTGCCAGAAGGGAGTGGGGAGGAGAGATTCGGGGGATGGACAAAATGGGTGAAGGGGAGTGGGAGATACAGGCTTCCAATTATAGAATGAATGAATTATGGGGATGAAATGTACAGCATGGGGAATGTAGCAATGGTAGTGTGATAGTGTTGGTTGGTGACAGATGGTAGCTACACTTGTGGTGAGCACAGCATAGCATACAGAGTTGTCGAACCAAGAAACAGACTCTTAACTACAGAGAACAAATTGATGGCTACCAGAGGGCAGGTGGGTGGGGGGATGGAGGAAATAGGTGATGGGGATTAAGGAGGGCACTTGTGATGAGTCCGGGGGATGTATGGAAGCATTCAATCACTACATTGTATACCTGAAACTAATATAACATGGTATGTTAACTATGTTGAAATTAAAATAAAATAATAGAAAAATAACATACAGAGTTGTCGAATCACTATGTTGCATACCTGAAACTAATGTAACATTGTGTGTCAGCTATACTCAAATAAAAATAAAAAGGAATAAAATAAAATGACATTTTCCTTCTCCTTGTTGTCTCCAGTAATTGATCTTAATAAGCTTTATTTTTTGTCAATATAGTGAATTTAAAGTATTTATTCTTTTCACTTTCACTTCTCCGATTGCTAATGAGATTGGGCATCTCTTCATTGTCAGTTTCTAATAGGTTCTCCATTTCGCCAATCCCTCAACCCTTCTCCCCCTGGCAACCATCAGTTTATGCTCTGTATTTATAGCTGTAATTCTGCTTTCGGTTTGAATGGCTAGAATTAAAAAGACAAGAAATAGCAAGTGTTGGCGAAGATGTGGAGAAAAGGAAACACTCATTCACTGTTGGAATGTAAATTGGTGCAACCACTGGGGAAATAGTATGGGGTTTACTCAAAAAATTAAAAATAGAAATACTACATGATCCAATAATCCCACTTCTGGGCATTTACCCAGAGACAATGAGAACACTAATTTGAAAAGATATCTGTACCCTTATGTTTACTGCAGCATTATTTACATTGTTTCTAATAGCTAAGATGAGGAAACAACCTAAGGGTCCATCCAAAATAAATGGATAAAGAAGATGTGGTATACATACACCATGGACTATTACTCAGCCGTAAAAAGCATGACATCTTGCCATTTATGACAACATGGATGGACCTAGAAGTTATTATGCTAAGTGAAGTAAGTCAGACAGAGGAAGGCAAATACTGTATTATTTCACTCACATGTGGAATCTAAAAAATAAAAAAAATGAATATACTCATAGTCTTAAGAGTATAAACTGAAGTAGCTGTTAGGAGAATCATCTGACAATGAAAATGCATGTTAAAATGAAAAACAACGATATGCCCCATGCAGGATTTCACCCCTAAGTACATATACCTTGGAGAAATTTTAACACAGGAAAAGAAGTGCTATGCACAAGAATATAATGTGACCATTGCTGTTTGCAAAAAACTGAGATGATCTAGATTTTCTTAGGGGAAAATGTACATCAATTGTAGTCTCTGGCTAGGTAGGATACTGTGTATTGGCCAGATGAAATGAGCTGTATCCACATGGACAAAGTAATAAAGTAATGATATTTAAAGGGAAAACCTAATGTGATTTAAAGTGCCCAATAATATTTACTTAAAATTTAAACAAGAACTTGCATACATAGTATTTTATGGATACTCATTAAATTGTACGCCTGAAACTAATACCTACATTGTATGTGAACTAACTAGAATTTAAATAAAAACATATATATGGAAGATACATATTAGATACACAAGACTATGTATTTATGAAATGGTGAACTGAGTTTGGGGGATAAGCAGTAGGGTTGCCCAATTTAGCAAATCAAAGTACAGGGCATCCAGTTACATTTGAAGTTCAGACAAAAAACAAATAATGGTTAATACTAGATCCAAGGAATATGGGATTAAAAAAACCTTCGAGAGGGTCATGCTTCCATCCCTGGCTGGCCTGAAGGAAGCTACGCAGAAAAGCAGCAGTAGTGGTTTGTTTTGTTTGAGTCCCAAATATCGCATGGGACATATTTATACCAAATATGTATCCTGAAAAAAAAATGTGTTATTTATCTGAAATTTGAATGTAAGTGGGCAACCCTTACATGGAGAGACACAGTAGCACGATAAGAAAATAAGAAAGAAAGAAAGGTCCTACAGCAACCAATAAGGATTACGTACTATGTCTGGGAACTACTGTCAACTCAATTCTGACACGAGAATTTTAAAAAGTAAATCAGTAAATAAATAATGAAATTATATAATTTTAGGTAAGTTATTTTACTGTACAAATTATAGGTTGAAAGTATCTTATAAAATCACGGCAGAAAATGATTCTATTATGTCAAGTACTTTAACATGCGGAGAAAATTTATTTGTTCCTGGTTTTATTTGCTTGGAAGAAACAAACTGCCCACTGAGATAGTCACATCCCATCATAAGCTACTCACCACAAAGTTCTTCTTGAGCATCTTTATTAAATATTAAACAAGATCTTTTAGTCTACCAGAAATATAACCTTACTAAACAAGCACCATTTCCTATTCTGTAGAATGTATGCGTTTGTTAGAATTTGATTATTTAAGCTTTAAACAACTGTCCTAGGAATACTTATTGCTGTCAACTACTTAAGCCTTCCTTATATTCAGGAAAAAGAAAATTTCGATCACCTGATCTACTTTATTTCTTTGCAAATGATTGCCAATAAAATCAAAAGGTTGCTGTGGCCAATTTCAATCTAACATGATGCACAGTTCTGTTTCTTCAGTAAAATGATGCTGACCAATGGAGATCTTTTCCTCTTCACTTTAGGTAGTTTCTCTACATAATTGTTAAGTAAACTCTAGAATGCCAAAGTGAAGTGTTGTTGTGGTCACCCTGCATAATGAGGAAGGACTTCAACCCAAGGTTTGGTTCAGAAGTTGAGAATGATGATATTGCATATGCCTCCGGTGGGTAGACAAAAGTTTATCACTTGTGTAATGAAGTTTTCTGGGGAGAGCCGGCAAGGCTGCCCTAGTTGGTCCAAAAATGGCTTGAGATAGTATGGAAAGAAGTCTGGTTTGGGGTTTTTATGATATTTTGGGGGTGGAGGGGAGGGTAGAAGTAAGGGCTCCCATATACAGGCCTGAGCTGCTGTGGCTTGAATTTTCCACTCAGGCCAAAGGAGGGAGAATGGGCTTTCTTATCAGTTTGACCAGATGTGGGGCAGAAGGAAAAAGAAGTGGGGCTTAAAAGCTATCAGTGATTCGGGGCGCCTGGGTGGCTCAGTCGTTAAGTGCCTGCCTTCGGCTCAGGTCATGGCCTCAGGGTCCTGGGATTAAGCCCCACATCGGGCTCCCTGCTCTTTGGGGAGCCTGCTTCTCCCTCTCCCACTCCCCCTGCTTGTGTTCCTGCTCTTGCTATCTCTCTGTCAAATAAATAAATAAATAAATAAATAAATAAAATCTTTAGAAAAAAAGCTATCAGTGATTGAACATCAAAATGGAGTCAGAATCTTTGCTACAAGTGCTAATAAAAGGACCAAATCCTACTGACTGAGTAAATATGATTGACTGGAACTTTATGTTATCACATTGCATTATAACCAGTTGAGATATATGAAGTAACGCAATCAAAAGTTAAAAATATAAATGACAGAAGAGTAGGCTAAACATGGTTACACACAAAAGGCCTAATGGAATTAATTAGAAGAATATATGAAATATGAGTATTAATGACAATACCAGTTAAATTACAAACCTCGTTAATTTTTAATAACATTGCTTTATGTGGTATTTAGCAGATGCAATGGCCATTTCTCAGAAGATGAGAGACACATTGTGTTAATTCAGACTCAAAAAGTTGTTTAAAAAATCTGACATGATCGATGACTTTTTTTGTGTGGTTGCCATTTCAGATTAAACTTAGCAAGGATTTTAGACAGAAAGGAAACTGAATAAAATTAAATCCAGATTTGTTTTAACTTTTTTGACATTTCTAGAATGACGTCATTCATTCTAGAGTTCGGTCAAACTGTGGGATAGCAATATCAGAATCTGGATGGTATTTTGAGATATGCCAAACAGTGCTTTTTAGAATTAGCCGTATAGCATAGCTCAATTCTAGCGGAAAAGTATTTTTATATTGACATCTTTCTTTTCTCTTCCTTCCAGAACTGTGGTGACCTTCCATTGTTGCTCAAAACTTTGGTTATAATGATATTCAACTGTGTAGCCCTTCTTCCTTAAAATATGATGGAACGTCAAGAGACCCCCCACCACCAACCATTGCATCTGCTAAATACCACCAACACCATACTGTTTCTGGCTTACTGAATGACACTGGAGAAGATCCTTTTCCTCTCCTCCACCTCTGAGACTTTTCCTGTGTAAAATGTTAGGATTGGGCTGCTCTCTCTCTCTGCATACATACATATTAACTAGGGCTTCTTCCAGTTCTGTAATTCTAAGCTTCTTTACACGATGTCTCAGGTTTTCTAATTCAGGAAGAGGTAATAATGAGCCTGCAGGTCTTACTCTTCTTGCTCATTCTCTAAACTTCATCTCTTTGCAAATATGCCTCAGAAGAGGTAGACCAGATCTCAATTATTTTGACTTCTTAAATCTTATCTTTATTTCTTTATACAAAAGCAAATCTGTATGCTATACATACTTGAGGGGAAAAAAAGCAAACCATTGGAAAAAAGAAGCAAAAAGGAAAATCAGTAGTTATAGTGCAGTGAAGAAAAATAAAGCAGAGTAGGGAGATAAAGATAGCTAGGAGAGGAAGTTCAAAGATGATGGTCAGAAAAGGATTCTCCAAAGTGGTTACTTTTGAGAAGCTCCTGAAAGGAGTAAGAGAACGAACCATAATGTGGGAGAAATAGCATCACAGACAGAGGAATAGTGGTGCAAAATACCCAAGTTAGAGGAGACTTGGCATGTTAAAATATTGACCAGGAGGCCATTGAGGCTGGAGGGCAGTGACCAGGTGGCGATGGTAAGGATCTTTAGCTTACCTTGAGGACTTTAGATTTGAGTCCTAAGTCTGATGGGAAGTTATTTCAAGGATGCTAAGCTGGGTCATGTTCTGATCTGGCTTACATCCTTAAAAGATTTGTCTGTCCATTGTGTGAAAAATATTCTGGCAGTGAAGTAAAAGTGTAAGCAGGGAGGTCTGTTAGGTTAAGGAGAGGTGATAGAGGAGTGAGCAAGCAGACAACATTTCATGGCTGGATTAGAGGTGGAATGGGAGAGAAAAATAAACACCAACGATGACTTCAAAGTTTTAGACCTTAGATATTGGGAGCTTGGTGCTTTTGCAGAGATGAGAAAAGATATGGGGGCTGCAGATAGGGGTGAGAGTTGCTTCAGTTTCAGATGCCTATTAGAGATACACCAATAAATGTTGAGCAACTGGGTGGAAATGAGAAGCTAGATTTCAGGGCCAGGTAAAGATGGACCTAAATTTGGGAGTGATGGGCTGACTGAAGTCACAGGTCTAGACTGAGTATACTAGAGAAAAAGCCCAGAGTGGACCTGGGGACACACTGACATCTAGAGTTTGGGAAGGGAAGGCAATCTGACCAAAGAATTTCAAGATAGAAAAAAAATGTTGTTAGTAGAAAAAGTAATACCAATGTCTATTTTAAGGACAGGGATATTGTGAAAGGCAGTTTTGCCAAAGGAAGAACATAAAGCCTAGGAGTCCTAATGAAAAGCAATTTCAAGGAACTAAAAGAACCAAATGAAGATTTCCAGCCCTCACTAAAGCCATTGCCTCCGAGAATGGCCTCCTACTCTCACAAATGTGAGCTGCTCTTCATTGGTTGGTTATCAATTATAATGACACATATTTTCATTTTTCAAAGCCTCATCATATCTCATCCCATTTTATTTTCACAGCAACTTTTACTGAGGCGAGATGATAAATTTTTACTAGTCATTTTATAGATGAGAACGTTGAGGTTCAGTGGTGAAGTGGTTACATCACTAATTAACGATGATGCCAGCTCTACAAGTTAAGGTCTCTCGACTGTTCTTTCTATTTTGCATACCACTTATTCAAGCATTTTAAGGTTTACACCCACAACATGTTTCCTCACAAACAGCACTTTATGCAGTAAATTACACATACATAAGATCAAAAATACAGAGGAACTCTCTTCATCGCTTATCCATCCCATTTAAGCATCCACAGGTATATCAACCCATCTATCAATTCAATAAATAATTTTTTGAGCACGTACTATGTATGCCAGACACCATTTTCCATGGATATACAAAGAGGAAGATGGTTTTATCTAAGGGGTGTTTTCATATTTTTACTCAATATGCAATAATGGTAATTCATACTACTTCTTTGTGATAGGCTACTGCCTATACTGAGGAATAGTTTCCGATTTCATCATGTGATTTAACTTCTCCAAAGTAGTAAGTTCTAACTTCTGGGAATAAAGGTTTATATTTTATTTTCTCATTTGAACTACAAGTTATAGATTAACAAGATATTAGAAGAGATCTTGGATATTATTAATCCAACACTTTCATCTTGTGGCTGGGAAACTAAAGCCCAGAGAAGTGAAGAGTGATTTGACCAAGCCACACAGCTAATCCATGGCATTGACATTGAAAGTTACACTGTTTGTGAGAGTAGTTTCTCAGATCTTTGAGTTCTGGCCAAGGATACTTCCTGGTTGCCAAAAGTTTCCAAGAAGTTTATCTTGGAAATTCCATGAGTTTCTCACCCAAGAATTAATTTTACCAAGCCAGATGGCATTGTTGGCAAGAATGGGGTGTCACCATCCAATTTTTTTTTCTTTAGGCTTCATATCTACACAATGAGCACCATCCAAATTTTGAAATCAGAAAAGGGGCTTGCATTTCATTATAAATTCAGATGATTGATGTTCACATTTGAGATTTTAGTTAGATATTTTCATGCTTGGGAAAGTAATGTATTTCTCCAGATAACATCCAGATATTTTTCCCTTCATTTAGCTTGTGCGTGAAGTCCCTTATTAATAACATTATATTAATCTTATTAATCTTGTCTGAAAACTGATTACAAATGTGGAGCTACCAGCAATATTTTTTTGAGGTTTATTATGATAATCTTAGTGTCTTAATTAGAACAACAAAGGTTTATTTCTTACTTGTACAAAGTCTGTTATAGGTTTGGGTCTCTCTCTAGGGTAGCTGTTTTTCATGTTAGAGCTCAGCATAGAATCTCCACATCAAGGCATACTTCCACAATCACTTCAGCTGAGAGGCATAGGCTGAAGGTTCGAGTATCAACAACTGAATGTTTCCACACGGAAATGTCCCTTATTCCTTTTGTTTATACAGCCATACCCCAAAGTTGAGGGGAATAATAGTTATAGCTGTTACAGTTACCTTTGTTGTGCTGAATGGAAAATTTTTTTAAAAGGAATAATTAATTAAAAATTTTCACATTCTTGACCCTCTTAAAAACTTGGTGATTATGACCACAAATGCAAAATCAATGCCCAACAGTCAACCTAGATGCAGCTGAGTCCTTGTTCTATTCTTATCATTGTGCAAAGAGCTTTTCAGATGTTATTTTATTGAAAATAGTCTCTCAGTAATCTAAAGAATTTGTTATTATTGTTGCCACTTTGTAAATGAACGAACTGAGGTTCAGTGAATTGTCCAGGGTTATAAAACTAGTTTAAAAAACGGGGCAAGATTTTTTAGAAGCAAAGAAAAAACCAAACAATAACAATAATTTGCTAATACCATTCTTATAAATCTAAACCTAGTAAATAAAAAGCATAATGGTCAAGTAGAGTCTTGCCTTTTGCTTTTTTTTTTTTTTAAGTAGACTCCATGCACAGCATGGAGCCCAACATGGGGCTCAAACTCACAGCCCTCAGACCAAGACCTGAGCTGAGATCAAGAGTCAGACACTTAATCGACTGAGCCACCCAAGTGCCCCTTGCCTTTTGCTTTCTAAGAAAAAGTTATTTTCAAATAACCCTATTAAACAACTGGGAATGGTGGAGCCACTCAGTTCTTGGACTGTTTTGTTTTTTTTTTTTTTAACTCCTGTATTGCCCTGACAAATGTCTTCCATTGTTATCTTAAACTGTTTTTTTTTTTTTTTTTTTTTAATTTTGTTTATTTGTCAGAGAGAGGCAGGGGGAGCAGCAGGCAGAAGGAGAAGCAGAGGGAGAAGCTCCCTCGGCAGGGAGCCCAGTGAGGGACTCAATCCCAGGACCTTGGGATCATGACCTGAGCCAAAGGCAGATGCTTAACTGACTGAGCCACCCAGGTGTCCCTCTTAAACTGTTTTTTACACCATTTTGAAGGTGAGAATCATATCTGCTTTTATCCTCTGCCCCATCAACACAGAACAAAGTAACTGGCACACAGGTGTTTGGTGAATTTGTTTTTTAAATGATTGCCCCTGAACCTTTGAAGGGAGCAACGGTACAAAAAGAGCATTATAAGAATATTAAAATGACTGATATGACACATTTGATGATTCTCCCTTTGTTTTTGCATTACGTACACCATTACCTAGAGTTTTAAATGTTTTCTCTCGGCAGAATGCTTATTACTAAATCATGGAAAACATAGGAAGGGAGAATGGGAGTTGGGGAAGGCTTTGCCTTGGAAATGTTCATCTTGAGCCCATGTAGTACTTAATTTTCATCTTGGTGGATGTGAGAGCATCGAGCATCCAGGTTGGAATAATATCTGAATTACTTGTCAGGCCTGTTAGACAAGCTGGCATAAATCTCATTTTGCATTGACATTTTTCAACTAAGATTTAACAGTCTAAAAATTCAGGTAGATGCTGCCAAAAACACCACATAACCTGAAGGCCTGGAATGTCTTCAAGGAAGGAAGAGCTGGAGTGACAATTAATTTCCTTGAAGGTCACAGTCTAAGAATGATGCAGTGTCTTTAGAATTTTGACAACTTGGCTGCCCTGTAGAGGTCTCCTAAGTATTCCTAGCAAATACTTAATCATGCTTCTCAGAATAGACCTCGCTTATAGAAAATTTAATAGAATGGAGTTTTGGCTTAAAATAGTTTGCTTTCCATCCCCCACCCCCCTTTCTGGTTGATCTAGATAATGGAAAGTCAGTTAGAGAATGCATGCTAGGAAAAGCAAATCCTAGAGTTAAGAGGTCATGAATAGATGTCATTACATATGAGAGGAATCTATCTTAATTTTCCTCATCTCTATCTTTTATTCTTCCACTTGGTTCCTAGGCATGCCTCATTTTTTTTCACATTTTCTCTCCAGCCCCAAGTGTCCACCTCTTCCTATATATAAGGTAGGTTGTCCTTCCCTTCTTTGCCTAACTAACTCCCATTCATCAGTGAGATTTCAACCAATACTAGTGAGAAATTTCTCCTTATCCTTGATCCCAATAGTACCCTTGACGTTGAAGGAAGCACTTATTTTTTTTTTTTAAGATTTTATTTATTTATTTGAGACAGAGAGAATGAGAGAGAGAGAGCACATGAGAGGAGGGAGGGTCAGAGGGAGAAGCAGGCTCCCCGCCGAGCAGGGAGCCCGATGCGGGACTCGATCCCGGGACTCCAGGATCATGACCTGAGCCGAAGGCAGTCGCTTAACCAACTGAGCCACCCAGGCGCCCCTGAAGGAAGCACTTATTGACATGAGTATTGTGTTTACTTATTCTAAGGCATAAATGACTGACAAGGCATCATACAGAGTCCTTACAGATGGGTTTTCTTGTAAGAAAGTACAAGAAGGTAGGGGAGATAGGTAGGAAAGATAATCCAGGGTGCCTGGGTGGCTCAGTTGGTTAAGCGACTGCCTTCGGCTCAGGTCATGATCCTGGAGTCCCGGGATCGAATCCTGCATCGGGCTCCCTGCTCCGCAAGGAGTCTGCTTCTCCCTCTGACCCTCCCCCCTCTCGTGCTCTCTCTCTCTATCTCATTCTCTCTCTCAAATAAATAAATCAAATCTTTAAAAAAAAAAGATAATCCACACCGAGTACCAAATATGTGTGGCTTTCTATACAGTCACCTAAAATGGTCTCAAAAATGACACTGTGAAGTAAACTCTATCACCTTTCCACAACTTACAGTTGATAAAATTGAAACTCAAGTAAGTGGCCTATATCCAAGGAATTCCAAAGCCCAGGCATGAAGGAAAATTGTTTTTTTTTTCTTTTTTCTTTTCCTTTTTTTTTTTTTTTTTCTGCCAAAAGAAAGTGAATTGCGTCTACTGTCAAGGATGGGGTATTGAACTTAGTTCCCATTGTAGGAGAGAGCTTTTGAATGGAAAACTCATTCAAGCAATGAGTCCAAATGTGTTTTTCTCTTTTGTCACTAGCTCGCCATTGTTCATGTCATTGAAGTCCCTGGTTTCAAATAAAGCAGCAATCCTGTAAGAGATATTATGAGATACAACAATACAGTCCGGTTGGAGACAATTACTATATGTTGGCTCAGTGCTAAAGTCTATGAGAGGACTTCAGAATCAAATTTATACAAATTCAGGAACCCCTGATCATGGTTATGAGCCCTGCTGAGGCAGAAGTGCGGTGGACCACCTCAAGTGCCCAGAATCAGAGTGAAGTTATAGTGAAGGTGTCACCTCCTGACTTTTCCTGTAATCCCTGGTCTTCCTAGTTATAGCCATCTTTCACACAGAAACCCTCTAAGGTATATGTTCAAATTTCACCATCACCAAAAAGTGCCATGGCTTAAGCAAAGCAGGAATGGCAGCCCCTATCTGACTGATGAGAAAAAATGACATCTAAGAATTTTTTTTTATTATGTTATGTTAATCACCATACATTACATCGTTAGTTTTTGATGTACTGTTCCATGATTCATTGTTTGCATATAACACCCCATGCTCCACGCAGAACATGCCCTCTTTAATACCCATCACCAGTCTAACCCATCCCCCCACGCCCCTCCCCTCTAGAACCCTCAGTTTGTTTTTCAGAGTCCATAGTCTCTCATGGTTCGTCTCCCCCTCTGATTCCCCCCCTTCATTCTTCCCCTCCTGCTATCTTCTTCTTCTTCTTTTTTTTTTTTTAACATATAATGTATTATTTGTTTCAGAGGTACAAGTCTGTGATTCAACAGTCTTACACAATTCACAGCACTCACAAGAGCACATACCCTCCCCAATGTCTATCACCCAGCCACCCCATCCCTCCCAACCCCCACCACTCCAGCAACCCTCAGTTTGTTTCCTGAGATTAAGAATTCCTCATATCAGTGAGGTCATATGATACATGTCTTTCTCTGATTGACTTATTTCGCTCAGCATAATACCCTCCAGTTTCATCCACATTGTTGCAAATGGCAAGATTTCATTCCTTTTGATGGCTGCATAATATTCCATTGTATATATATATACCATATCTTCTTTATCCATTCATCTGTCAATGGACATCTTGACTCTTTCCACAGGCTATTGTGGACATTGCTGCTATAAACATCGGGGTGCACGTACCCCTTTGGGTCCCTACATTTGTATCTTTGGGGTAAATACCCAGTAGTGCAATTGCTGGGTCATATGGTAGCTCTATTTTCAACTTTTTGAGGAATCTCCATACTGTTCTCCAGAGTGGCTGCACCAGCTTGCATTCCCACCAACGGTGTAGGAGGGTTCCCCTTTCTCCACATCCCCGCCAACATCTGTCGTTTCCTGACTTGTTAATTTTACCCATTCTGACTGGTGTGAGGTGATATCTCATTGAGGTTT
Source organism: Mirounga angustirostris (assembly GCF_029215605.1). Classification (NCBI taxonomy): domain Eukaryota; kingdom Metazoa; phylum Chordata; class Mammalia; order Carnivora; family Phocidae; genus Mirounga; species Mirounga angustirostris. The sequence continues at coordinate 14,913,215 of NW_026991712.1, read as the reverse complement.
TGATTTGGATTTCCCTGATGCCGAGCGATGTTGAGCACTTTTTCACGTGTCTGTTGGCCATATGGATGTCTTCTTTGGAAAAATGTTTGTACATGTCTTCTACCCATTTCTTGATTGGATCATTTGTTCTTTGGGTGTTGAGTTTGATGAGTTCTTTATAGATTTTGGATACTAGCCCTTTATCTGGTATGTCATTTACAAATATCTTCTCCCCTTCTGTCGGTTGCTTTTTGATTTTGTGGACTGTTTCTTTTGCTGTGCAAAAGCTTCTTATCTTGATGAGGTCCCAATAGTTCATTTTTGCCCTTGCTTCCCTTGCCTTTGGTGATGTTTCTAGGAAGGAGTTGCCATGGCTGAGGTTGAAGAGGTTGCTGCCTGTGTTCTCCTTTAGGATTCTGATGGACTCCTGTCTCACATTGAGGTCTTTCAACCATGTGTGGTGTAAGGAAACGGTCCAGTTTCATTCTTCTGCATGTGGCTGTCCAATTTTCCCAACACCATTTGCTGAAGAGACTGTCTTTTTGCCATTGGACATTCTTTCCTGCTTTGTCAAAGATGAGTTGACCATAGGGTTGAAGGTCCATTTCTGGGCTCTCTATTCTGTTCCATTGATCGATGTGTCTGTTTTTGTGCCAGTACCATACTGTCTTGATGATGACAGCTATGTAATAGAGCTGGATGTCCGGAATTGTGATGCCACCAGCTTTGCTTTTCTTTTTCAACATTCCTCTGGCTATTCGGGGTCTTTTCTGGTTCCATACAAATTTTAGGATTATTTGTTCCATTTCTTTGAAAAAAGTGGATGGTATTTTGATAAGGATTGCATTGAATGTGTAGATTGCTCTAGGTAGCATTGACATCTTCACAATATTTGTTCTTCCAATCCATGAGCATGGAACGTTTTTCCATTTCTTTGTGTCTTCCTCAATTTCTTTCATGAGTATTCTATAGTTTTCTGAGTATAGATCCTTTGCCTCTTTGGTTAGATTTATTCCTAGGTATCTTGGTTTTGGGTACAATTGTAAATGGGATCGACTCCTTAATTTCTCTTTCTTCTGTCTTGTTGTTGGTGTATAGGAATGCCACTGATTTCTGTGCCTTGATTTTATGTCCTGCCACTTTACTGAATTCCTGTATGAATTCTAGCAGTTTTGGGGTGGAGTGTTTTGGGTTTTCCACATAAAGTATCATATCATCTGCAAAGAGTGAGAGTTTTTGGGCACCTGGGTGGCTCAGTTGGTTAAGTGACTGCCTTCAGCTCAGGTCATGATCCTGGAGTCCCAGGATCGAGTCCCACATAGGGCTCCCTGCTCAGCAGGGAATCTGCTTCTCCCTCTGACTCTCCTCCCTCTCATGCTCTCTGTCTCTCATTCTCTCTTGCAAATAAATAAAATCTTAAAAAAAAAATTAAAAAAAAAGAGTGAGAGTTTGACTTCTTCTTTGCCGATTTGGATGCCTTTTATTTCTTTTTGTTGTCTGATTGTTGTGGCTAGGACTTCTAATACTATGCTCAATAGCAGTGGTGTTAGTGGACATCCCTGCCATGTTCCTGACCTTAGTGGGAAAGCTCTCAGTTTTTCTGCATTGAGAATGATATTCGCTGTGGGTTTTTCATAGATGGCTTTTATGATATTGAGGTATGTACCCTCTATCCCTATACTCTGAAGACTTTTGATCAAGAAAGGATGCTGTACTTTGTCAAATGCTTTTTCTGCATCTATTGAGAGGATCATGTGGTTCTTGTTCTTTCTTTTATTAATGTATTGTATCACATTGATTGATTTGCAGATGTTGAACCAACCTTGCAGCCCAGGGATAAATCCCACTTGGTCGTGGTGAATAATCCTTTTAATGTACTGTTAGATCCTACTGGCTAGTATTTTGGTGAGAATTTTTGCATCCCTGTTCATGAAAGATATTGATCTGTAATTCTCCTTTTTGATGGGATCTTTGTCTGGTTTTGGGATCAAGGTAATGGTGGCCTCATAAAACGAGTTTGGAAGTTTTCCTTCCATTTCTATTTTTTGGAACTGTTTCAGAAGAATAGGTATTAATTCTTCTTTAAATGTTTGATATAATTCCCCGGGAAGCCATCTGGCCCTGGGCTTTTGTTTGTTGGGAGACTTTTGATGACTGCTTCAATTTCCTTAGTGGTTATAGGTCTGTTCAGGTTTTCTATTTCTTCCTGGTTCAGTTTTGGTAGTTGATACATCTCTAGGAATGCATCCATTTCTTCCAGGTTATCTAATTTGCTGGCATAGAGTTGCTCATAATATGTTCTTATAATTGTTTGTATTTCTTTGGTGTTGGTTGTGATCTCTCCTCTTTCATTCATGATTTTGTTGATTTGGGTCATTTCTCTTTTCTTTTTGATAAGTCTGGCTAGGGGTTTATCAATCTTGTTAATTCTTTCAACGAACCAGCTCCTAGTTTCGTTGATCTGTTCTACTATTCTTTTGGTTTCTATTTCATTGATTTCTGCTTTGATCTTTATTATTTCTCTTCTCCTGCTGGGTTTAGGCTTTATTTGCTGTTCTTTCTCCACTCCTTTAGGTGTAGGGTTAGGTTGTGTATTTGAGACCTTTCTTGTTTCTTGAGAAAGACTTGTATTGCTATATACTTTCCTCTTAGGACCGCCTTTGCTGCATCCCAAAGATTTTGAACAGTTGTGCTTTCATTTTCATTTGTTTCCATGAATTTTTTTTAATTCTTCTTTAATTTCCTGGTTGGCCCATTCATTCTTTAGTAGGATGCTCTTTAGCCTCCATGTATTTGAGTTCTTTCTGACTTTCCTCTTGTGATTGAGTTCTAGTTTCAAAGCATTGTGGTCTGAAAATATGCAGGGAATGATCCCAATCTTTTGGTACCGGTTGAGACCTGATTTGTGACCTAAGATGTGATCGATTCTGGAGACTGTTCCATGGGCACTAGAGAAGAATGTGTATTCTGTTGTTTTGGGATGGAATGTTCTGAATATATCTGTGAAGTCCATTTGGCCCAGTGTGTCATTTCAAGTCTTTATTTCCTCATAGATCTTTTGCTTAGATGATCTGTCCATTTCAGTGAGAGGGGTGTTAAAGTCCCCCACTATTATTGTATTGTTGTCAACATGTAAGAATTTTAAAGTCTTCATAAATGTAACAAAATGTGAAACTGTCACCCAAATCCTTAAGTTCTGGCCACAAACATACTGTGCTTTCCACATTACTTAAAAGGGGATCATAATAGAATAGGACTTTAAATCAAATTAAATTTAAAATCATATCCTTGATACATATAAAAAAAGGGCAAAATGGCAGATATGAATCCACCTATATAAATAATAACATTAATGTGAATGGATTAAATACCCCCATCAAAAGGCAAATAAGTTAGACTGAGAATATGATTCAACTATATGCTTTCTATAGGTGATATGCTTTAGATTTAAATATATAATAGATTGAAAGTAGAAGGATGATAAAGTTATGGCATGCAAACAGAAATCATAGAAAAGCTGAATGGCTACATTAAATCAGACAAAATAGATATCAAGAGAAAAAAATTGTGACAAGAGACAAGATAAATATTTTATAATGATAAAAGAGTAAGTCCATTAGGAGTAGATAACAATTATAAACATAAACACACCTAAAAATAGAGCCTCTAAAACATAAAGTGAAAACTAACAGGATTAAAAGGAGACATAAACAGTTCAACAATAATAGTTAGAAACTTCAATACTCAACTTCAGTAATGGAGAGAACTAGATGGATTTCCATCTAGATGGATAGAGAAGACTTAACCAACACTATAAACCAACTAGACTTAACAGACATTTCTAGACCAGTCCACTCAATAATAGTGGAATATACATCCTCCCTAAGCACACACAGAACATTCACTAATATATTCTACATGGTGGACCATAAAACAGGCCTTGAGAAATGTAAAAGGATTGAAATAAAATAAAGTATGCTCTCTGACTAAAATGGAATGAAATTATAAATCAATAGCAGAATCATTTGGGCATCGTGCAAATATGCAGGAAGAAAACAATATACTACTAAATTACCAATATGTCAAGGAGGAATTCACAAAAGAAACTAAAAAATATTTTGAGATGGATGAGAATTAAAATGCAGCAAAAGCAGTGCTTAGGGAAAAATTTATAGCTATAAACCCCTGTATTGAAAAGAAGCAAGATCGCAAATCAATCATCTAAACTTGTACCTTAAGAAACTAGAAAAAGAAGAGTAAAATAAATCTGTGGCCAACAAGTGGAAAGAAAACTAAGGAACAGAGTGGAAATTAATGAAACAGAGAATAGAAAAAAAACCCCAAAACAACCAAAAAAAAAAAACAAAGAGAAAACCAGTGAAACCAGAAGTTGGTTAGTTGGAAGATCAACAAATTTGAAAAAACTTGCTATCTTGACCAAGGAAAACAGAGAAAAAAGTCAAATTATTAAAATCAGGAATGAAAAGGAGAGTATTACAACTAATCTTGCTGACATATATTTTAAAAAGATTATAAGGGGATATTATAAACAACTGTATGCCATCAAATTAAATAAGTTAGATGAAATGGACAAATTCCTAGAAAAACACAAATTACACAAAACTGACTTACAAAAAATAGATAATCTGAATATACCTATAACAACTAAAAATATTGAATTAGTAATTTAAAAACTTTTTACAAAAAAAAGCCCCAGTGTCAAATGTCTTCACTGGTGAATTGCACTAAATGTTGAAAATAGAATTAATATCAATCTTTCATAAGTTCTTACAAAAAATAGAAGAGAGAATACTTATTAATTCATTCTGTGAGACCAGTATTACCTACGTATCAAAACTAGACAAGTTATGGGCTCCTGGGTGGCTCAGATGGTTGAGCATCTGCCTTCGGCTCAGGTCATGATCCCAGGGTCCTGGGATCGAGTCCCACATTGGGGTCCCCGCTCAGCGGGGAGCCTGCTTCTCCCTCTGACCCTCTCCCCTCTCATGCTGTTTCTCTCTCGCTCACTCTCTAAAAAATAAATAAAATCTTTAAAAAAAAAAAAACACTAGACAAGTTATATGAGAAAATTATACACCCATATTCATTATTAATATAGATGTAAAAATCCTTATAACATAACTAGCAAATTGAATCTAGCAACATATGAAAATGATTACACACATGACCAAGTAGGACTTACCCTGGAATACCAGGTTACTTTAAAATCTGAAAATTAATCAATATAATACACTGCATCAATTTCTCCATGCAGGAGAAAAACCGCATGATCAATTCAGTTGACAGAAAAATCTTTTCACAAATTTCAACACTTTTTCATGATAAATACAGTTAACAAAATAGGAACTGAAGGAACTTCTTCATGTTAATAAAGAGTATCTATGAAAAACCTATGGCTAACATCATACTAAATAGTGAAGGACTGGATGCTTTCCCCCCTAAGATTCATAATAGAATAAAGATATCTACTTTCTTCACTTCTATTCAACATTGTACTGGAGATTCCAGCCAGAGTAATTAATCATGAAAAAGAAATAAAAAGCATCCATACCAGAAATTAATAAGTAAAACTATTTCTATAGATAACATGATCTTGTCTAAAAGAAATCCTAAAACAATCCACTAAAAACCTAATTTATTAGAGTTAATAAATAAATTCATCAAGATTGCAAATATCGGATCAATATAAGAAAATCAATTGTGCTGAGCGAAATAAGTTAATCAGAGAAAGACATGTATCATATGACCTCACTGATATGAGGAATTCTTAATCTCGGGAAACAAACTGAGGGTCGCTGGAGTGGTGGAGGTGGGAGGGATGGGTGGCTGGGTGATAGACATTGGGGAGGGTATGTGCTCTGGTGAGTGCTGTGAATTGTGTAAGACTGTTGAATCACAGACCTGTACCTCTGAAACAAATAATACATTATATGTTAAGATAAAAGAAGATAGTAGGAAGGGAAAAATGAAAGGGGGGGATTTCGGAAGGGGAGACGAACCATGACAGACTATGGACTCTGAGAAACAAACTGAGGGTTCTAGAGGTGAGGGGGGTGGGAGGATGGGTTAGCCTGGTGATGGGTATTAAAGAGGGCACGTACTGAATGGAGCACTGGGTGTTATACGCAAACTATGAATCATGGAACACTACATCAAAAACTAATGATGTAGTATCATATGATTTCACTGATATGAGGAATTCTTAACTGCAGGAAACAAACTGAGTGTTGTTGGAGTGGGGGTGGGGTGGGAGGGATGGGGTGACTGGGTGATAGACACTGGGGAGGGTATGTGCTCTGGTAAGCGCTGTGAATTGTGCAAGACTGTTGAATCTCAGATCTGTACCTCTGAAACAAATAATGCAATATATGTTGAGAAAAAAAAAAAAGAAGAAGAAGAAGAAGAAGGTAGCGGGAGGGGAAGAATGAAGTGGGGGAAATCGGAGGGGTAGACGAACCATGACAGACGATGGACTCTGAAAAACAAACAGGGTTCTAGAGGGGAGGGGGGTGGGAGGATGGGTTAGCCTGGTGGTGGGTATTGAGGAGGGCACATTCTGCATGGAGCACTGGTTGTTACGCACAAACAATGAATCATGGAACACTTCATCTACAACTAATGATGTAATGTATGGGGATTAACATAAGAATAAAAAAAAAACTAATGATGTAATGTATGGTGATTAACATAACATAATAAAATTTTAAAAAAAGAAAATCAATCGTATTTCTAAACACTAGCAATGAAAAATCAAAAAAATAAAATTGAAAATTTCATTGTATCAAAAATAATAAAATACTTATAATTAAAATTAACAAAATAGAATAAAATATTTAGGATTAAAATTAACTAAAGAAGCACAAGACTTGAAAGTACAAGAAAACTATAAAACATCACCGAAAAAAAATTAAAGGAGATTTAGATGAATGGAGAACATCCCATATGCATGAGCCTAAACACTTAATATTATTAAGATGATAATACTCTTCAAATTGATCTACAGATTCAATTCAATTCCTACCATCATCAAAATTGACTGCCCTCCCCCCTAGAAGTTGATAGTAGTCAAATAGCCAGAATAGCCAAAATGATCTTGAAAAAGAACGAAGTGGGAGGACTCTAACTTTCCATTCCAAAACTTACTGCAAAGCTACAGGAATCAAGACAGTGTGATACTGGCATTTTTTCTTTGTGGTGGGGGCTGTCCTGCGCATTGTAGGATATTTAGCAACATCTGTGGCCTCTGCCCACTAGATATCAGTAGCAGCACCCAGTTGTGACGATCAAAAATGTCTCCAAACATTTTAAAACATCTCTTGGGGGGCTGGGGGGCAAAATCACCTTGGTGGATAACCACTGCTCTGAATACTATTCTTTCCCCAAAGAGAGCTGAGGCCAAATAAGCATAGCCTTCAAGAAATCCCCAGGCCAGTGGGAGACAATGGCTATTTTGACTGAGGGAAAAAAACCAAAAAACAAAAAACAAAAAAACATTGTTTGGAACATTAAAGAAATAGAAATGTTAAGTAACAAAGTAGAAAACAATGTGAAAATTGTTAAAACAGCATGAACAACCCATAGTAGAATCCCAGCATCAGGAGTGATTGATTGTGCCCTTGGGGAGAGGCAGGCCTAGGAACAGCTTAGCAGGGAATGTGAAATTTGATTTGGATCAAGAAAGCTGAGTGAGTGAAGAGGGGAAAGACATTGTAGGCTGGAGGGGAAAAGATGAGCAAAGGTGTGGAGCTGTGCAGGTTGCAGGCAGAAGGGGGTACAAGGACTGGATATGGCAAAGGGATAGCAAGTAATGAAGCTGAGAAGACCTATTATTTGCAATCTTCATTTTAACTCTTCCTTATACATAGCTTGAAATTTGTAGCAGGTCTTGCTTATGCAATTTTCCCTGGCTTCCTAGTGGGTGAATAAAAGTAAAATCAAAACTGGAGGGGACTTTTAAGTCCATTTTATAAAACCAAGAAAAATCCAGAGCCAGAGATCAACATAAGAAGCGGTTTTTCCTCTTTGAATTTCTGCCTGAGTGCAGAGAGGACTTTTTTCTTCTACTTTCTTTCTCTCTTTCTGATCCCCTGAGAAATTTAAAACCCTCTTGAGCAGAATGCTTGCTAGGGCGTAGGAGAAAAATAATCTTAATTGGCTCTTTCCAATTGTGTTTGTGGGAATGGGTGTGGATGCTCCTCATCCATTTACATCTGATGGTATTTTTAATTTGGGTAATTCTTTAAGTGAATGATAATAGATGCATGTAAATTTCTCTGCCTCTTGGAAACTGTCATACCTGGAGTTACTTCAACATAGAAAAACTAATGATGGTCTAAGAAAATAGTCATTCCAGATGTAGGCAAAGCCTCATTTCAAGTGGCAACATAGATTTTGACCCTTTAAGTGAGGACAATGGTAGTTACCAGGTATTAAAGGTCTACAAGACAGTAATCATTTAAATACTTCACATGCATCATATCAATTGATTCCAGACAATAGTCCTATGTCTTGGTCTTAAAATCCTCACATTGTAAAATCCTCACAGACCAAGGCTTGGCAAGGTTAAGAACCAAGTCACAGGTCACACAATAATAAGCAGGAAAGCTGGGATTGGGTATGGGGTCTGTCAATCTCAAGGTCCTTGGCTTTAACCCTAACTCAACACTGCTTCTTCCCTGGTCTTGACATATAGCTGAATATACTCTGACATGTTTTCTATTAGAAAACTGGTACTGTCATATAATGTACAGCATTATTACCCAAAGATCAAATGCCAGTTTTCTAAAGGCAAGGGACATGTCTTGTTTGAGAAAATCGAGAATGTAGGAAGTATGTGGCTTGGCACAGGCCAGGTTTAGATCATGAGCACATTCAGTAAGGACCCCAAAACTTTAGGATTCAGCTTTTTAGTTGAAAGAAGGGTCACCAAAGACTTTTTTTTTTTTTTAATGTAAAATGGAGTTAGCTAGCTAGCATAGTGTTTTGAAGACAAATGTTAGAATTCCATGTCAAAACAAAGATTTGTAGTCCCTGGAAGACTGAAAAGAATGTAGTGGACAATGTAATCAAAGAATGCCTTTTAATATGATGAAGAATAGCTGACTGGCTGAGAGCAAGCAGTAGGAGGCAGGACAGCAAGCCAGCAAGTCATAGAGCATAGATGTTTTAGAGCAAGAAAAACTCAGAATAAGAACTTAGCCATAATCTTGGACAGAAAGAGTCTAAAAGCTATTGCCAAAAATAAGACAATTGCATTGGGTGTATATATCAATATGGAAGAGAGAGACAAAGTGGTATATATAATTAAGAGACAAAGTGGTATATATAATCAAAAGATATGAAGCCTCGGTGCAAGTTGTTCAACCAGGAAGTTCTAGGATAAGGACAGAAAATGCTACTTTATTCACAGTCACTCTAAGGTGGTGGCAGCATAGCCTATCAGAAATAGCCTGAGGTCAGTGGAAATCTAGAACCAAATGGCAAGAGAATAGCAAGAGTTACTCAATATCAGGTGATCATTATGGGCCAGTCCTCATGCTAAGTGCTTTACATAATTTTTTCTTTAATCTCCATAGCCACATGAGGTAGCTTGTATTATTTCTTATAGTCTATGGGCTCAGACTGGTCAATTCACTTGCCTAAAGTCATGCTGCTGGTAAGTGCTGGGGCACAATTCATTCTGGTCCTTCTGATCCCAGAGCTCTGCTTTTTACATCTGTGCAATTCTTCCATGAAGGAAAGGAGGGAGGCGGGGAGGGCTGGGAGGAGGGAAGAATTTAGTCCAACAATGGAAATTCTATTCGCATACTAACTATTGGCATAGAAGGGGGCACTGTGACCCATTTGGGGCAATGGAATGTGCAAGTATGTTGACTATGGGGAGATTCTGGGAGACAAAAGAGACAAACCATAAGAGACTCTTAACTACAGGAAACAAACTGAGGATTGCTGGAGGGGACTTGGATGGGGGAGTGGGGTCACTGGGTGATGGGCATTAAGGAGGGCACATGATGTAATGAGCACTGGGTGTGTTTTGCAGATGATGAATAACTGAACTCTACATCTGAAACTAATGATACAATATATGCTAATTAATTGAATTTAAATAAAATAAGAAAAACAAAAGAGACACATCAAATAAATAATCTTTGCTGTATGTTTGTGTGAAGTTGTGGTAGCTGGAATTTCTAAAGCCATTTTAGGACCACAAGGAGAGCTAGCCTTCAAGCTAAAAGGAAGAAAGAATCTGGTCCAATGACTTGCTTAATTAATTAATTCCAGGGTTTTTCTACCTGAGATTTCTCTGAGTCCTTTTACTGTTTAAGCAGTTTTGAATTGCTTAGTGGATACTTATCTCTATCTTGCTAGTGTGGGAAATAAGCGTTAGGCACTGGAATTCACCTATTTTAAGTATAACCTGAGATGGCTCTCCACTTACTCCCTTTTGGGCTCATTGGTCCTCACCTTCATGCAGAATATACCAATTCTCTCTCTCTCTCCTTCCCTCCTCCTTTAAAAATCCACCACAAACTGTGGAACATTTGCTTCTGCTACATCATTGTGTTCTAGTTCTCTGTGAAGCCTTTACTCATTTGGATGCCATCTTAAAATGTAAATATCTAAACATGTAGTAAGTATTCTACACTGTGCCAGGTACTTGTGAATAAAGTAAGTTCACCCTCCCTAACAAGATCATTCTACAGTTTAACCTGATTCACTCTAATCTATTTAGATATACTCACAAAATAAATTCATCCCTAAGATTATTCATTGATTTGTATAACAGATACTCAGCACCTAAAGTGCTATGTGTCTGGCGGGTTATGGATCTACACAAATGAACAATACATTGTATATAAGAAGCCCCCATGACTTGAACACATAGCAGATTAATTAAAGTCTTGGAATAAGGGTTTGAAGAGAGTACTATGGGAGTGGAAGTCTGAATCAGATGTTAGGGGGGGACATAAAATTGAACATGACATGGTTTCTGCCCTAAGTTGGAAATAAAGGGATATGTTGAGATTGTTGACATTTTTTTTAAAGATTTTATTTATTTATTTAATTGACAGAGAGAGACACACACAGCAAGAGAGGGAACACAAGCAGGGGGAGTGGGGGAGGGAGAAGCAGGCTTCCCGCCGAGCAGGGAGCCCGCTCTATCCCAGGACCCTGGGATCATGACCTGAGCTGAAGGCAGTCCCTTAACCAACTGAGCCACTCAGGTGCCCCGAGATTGTTGACATTTAACAATCTCAATATATTCCTCCCCAAAATTATGTTCCATGGCTTACCTAACATGACTTTACATAACTATAGGATCCCTACTACGCGTAAGTGTTTAGTATCCCCAGATACCTCATGTTCAGATCTTATCCCCTGGGAACTCATTATCTAGCTTTTAACAAGGCTTTCAATGCTGACATCTGAGGCTCTTTTTGCATTTTTCTTAAACTACTCTTACTAGCCTCACTCAGAGCCTATTTAAAACCTGGAAAGTTAGGGTGACCTTGGGCAAGGTATTTAATCTCTCCAAGACTCTAGATCTAAGAAATAGAAATTATAGCACTATCTCAGGAGTTTGTTGGGATTAAGTTACCTAATACATAGGGAAATAATACAGTGCCTAGTACATAGTAACCACTACACATATAATGGTTCTACTATTGATCTTCCTGATCCTCAGATAATTAGACTTCTGCTGTTCTGCTCATATTCCCAGAACTTTTGAATTTTCTAAGTATTTTTGCTCACTTTCTTCTTTCTTCATAGGAAACTCCATTTCTTATATTTTCCGAACTCCTATCTATTCTTCACAGCCCACAGTGAGCTCTTGGGTACAGTAAATGGACTTACATCTGCCTGCCAAAAAAAAAAGCCCCCCACAATCTTTTTTATTATTAAAGCAGTTTTATGAGAATGGGAATTATGGGGAAGCTGCCTTGCATATTTGTTCTTAAAACGTGACATCATCGGGGTGCCTGGGTGGCTCAGTCAGTTAAGTCTCTGACCCTTGGTTTCAGCTCAGGTCGTATTCTCGTGATCATGAGATCGAGCCCCACATGGGGCTCTGTGCTCAGTGTGGAGTCTGCTTCAGATTCTTTCTCCCTTTCCCTCCTGCTCACTCTCTCCCTGTCAAATAAATAAAATCTTTAAAAAAAAGACATGACACCATTCATGTCTACTCAAGAGGAAAAGGGTAGTTTTACCAAATGCCTGAGGTGTCTCAGTAATGGAGGAAATTTCAGGCAGATGAAACTGACCAATTTGGTGTTCCAAGAGCTCTGTATTCTATATACTCTATCCAGACCTCAGCTAGTTATGCACGGACTGTTATAAAATAGAAATTAGGGCTTGGGTGAAACAATCCTTCTAGAATTCTCCCTCAAAAACCAAAGTTTTCATCTGCAAAAGGAGAGCCTTTTAAAGGTAAGATAATGCTAAGGAACAGTGACTTTTATTGAGTAATAGGATTACAATAAACTGGGGGAAGGAGAACTAACATTTATTGGGTGCCTATGAGTTGCCATGCATAACTTCGTTTAATCCTCACAATACCTTAAACAGTATTATACTGAAGCTTATAGAATTAAAGAGTTTTCCAAAGGTTTGCTGGTAGAGCTAGGATTTGAACCCAGGTCTGTAAGATTCTAAAACCCATACTTTTTATGCTGTTCTGTGTTTCTTTTGTTGTTTTCAACAACTCAGAAATGGAGAACCAAGTTGCTATCCTCTGTCTTCATTGTATATTGTTTTTGTACTTTCGGAGTAAGCTGGGGTGTTTGGAGGAGTATAAATGGAAGCAAAAGACACTTTCCACGCAGGAGGCACTGCATGGTCCAGAAGCACCTCAGATGTCTTTGTCCTTGGTCACTTCCCCATTCTTCTCATTGGAATGTGATTTGGAAAGAACTGGTGACTGATGCTTCATACTAATTTTTATTGCTGTTGGTAGGGATAGAAGGATGTTTCTTCTGCACTGTATGCCTCTCTGCCCACGTTCTTCACCTCCTCCCTCCAAGAGAAGTCACTAATCCCGTAAGTCAGTTTACCAGACACTGATTAGGTCATATTTGTTAGAGAGCAAGATCTCTGTGGGGTAGAATGTCCACACCTGTCCTTCTATTCTACTTCCTTTCATCTGAATATATTGAAAAGGTCCCTGGTATAAGTGTCCAGGCCAAATGTGATAAGGCTCTAGCATTTGGATTTAGCTTGGAAGGAGAGGTAGGAGGAAGGCTTATTTATTGTTTGAGCCTAAGCCATATATATGTTCTAGTGCAGATTTATCAGAGTTCTGATTTTGGACTCCTTGGCTAAGGCCCAGCTATTACCAAAGGGAAGTGTGGATTCTCATTTGTTAATGTCCCTTGTGTGTATCCCCCTAAATCACCTTGGGAGCTGGAGGTGGAAATGGTTGGTTGGTCAACACCCCAGTATTCCTGGGTACCTGGCATAATATCACTTTTATACCACTAAAAAGTCAACAAAACTCTTAACCTTTTCCAATATTTTATACACTAAATTTTATTTCCAGAAATAGATGGTCTTTAAGGTCAGAGATTGACCTTTACATTTCCAATCTCTTGTTAGAAGCACACCAATTGATCTCAGCAAAGAGGGTTCTAAGGCAGCAGGTAAAGCATTGACCCTGTCTCTGCACCAAACCCCTATATTGGTCCCTAGGGATATTTGAAATAACTTACAATCAACAGTATCTCCACTTAACAGATGAGCCTAATTTTTTGACCAGATTGGCATTAATAATAACAATAACAAATAGTTTCTGCTTGTAACTGAAAAAATTCAGAGATAGAGAAAGCATGGTTAAGTCAGGGTATTGCCCTCTTCTGTGTTGGTTTTGACTTCAGAATTCTTTTCTTATTTCTTTCTTTCTTTCTTTCTCTCTCTCTCTTTTTTTTTTTTTAAGTGAGTAAAGTGATAGAAGTTTATTAAGTGAAGATACAGAAAAGCTCTCAAGAGTGAGAAATGGGTCCCTGCAGGGTTACCACAGGATTATTTTCTTCATGACATTAAAATGACTCCAAGCATCACCTTATTCAAATATAATGCACAATAGAATTGCTACAGTAGATGGGGAAGATGGAAAATTAATAAGATTCAAGGGGCACCTGGCTGGGTCAGTCGGTAGAGCATGCAACTCTTGATCTCAGAGTCATGAGTTCAAGCCCTACATTGAGTGTAGAGATTACTTAAAAATAAATAAACTAAAAAAAATAAGATTCAACAAAAATTTGGCTTGATTTATCATGGTGGAGTGTGTTAAGTTGTCTTGCTTTCCAAGTCCCAGTTCTGTTTCTTGATTGGATAGTTTCTTAAATTGTGTCAGATCTTGCTTCTAATAGCAACCATAAATCATTGAAGTTATGTCTATAGGAAGTCTAAGCACCACCTTTCATATCTGTATTCTTTGTCTTAATGACAAGTTACTGACAGAAACTGTACCTGGACAGCATAAAGAGAAGTGAGTATTTGGCAAATATTTGGTAAATGTTGCGAGAGAGTTAAACTGGATAATTCAGATTAACAGATCTGAATAAATACAAAATCTCCAATTTTCTTTTCTTTGGGTAAATGGATGCTGCAGTGTAAGTGAAAATTAATTATACAGCTTAGTAAAGCAACAGATGTTAGGGACAAAGGAGAGATGTGAAAGGGAACTTACATTTGTTGAGCACTGATAATGTGCTGGACAGTGTGCTAGACACCTTACACATGTTATTCATTCTTTTGAGTCAACATTATGAAATAACTATTAGGTGATAGGCAGTGCACTCTCTGATGTGACTCTCAATAGAAATAAGGCATGATATTTTCCTTAAAGAAGTTACAGCTTAGAGGGAGAGATGAACAACTAGGTCAGCACTCATATTGTGATGTGATAAATAATTCTATTGTTCAGAGAAGGACATCAAAATCAGACAGAAAGTCCACAGATGGTTCCCAAATTTAGAAGTACTTGAACTAAGTTTTGTGAGAGGACAAAGGGATTGATTAGTTGAAAAGGGAAAACTGGATATTGCTGATATCAAGAATAGCATGTGTGGGGGCACCTGGGTGGCTCAGTCTGTTAAACATCTGCCTTTGGCTCAGGTCATGATCCTAGGGTCCTGGGGTTGAGCCCCATGTAAGGCTTTGTGCTCGGCAGGGAGCCTGCTTCTCCCCTTCCCACCCCTCCCCCTGCTGTGCTTTCTCTCTCTCTCGCTCTCTCTCTTGAATAAATAAAATCTTTTTTTTTTTTTTTTAAAGAATAGCATGTGTGAAGATGCAGGGATGTGGAAGAGTGTGATACAGCTGAAGTTTGGAAAACTTAAAAATTATGTGGTGTAGTAGCTGAAGATGAGGCTACAGAGCTGGATATAGTGCAAGTCATGGAACATGGAAGCCTTAGAAGCCATGAGTACATTCTTCATTTTGAGAGTTATGGGGAACTACTGATGAAGATTAATCCCAGAAATATCATGATCATTTTTGTATTGAAAATAATCACTTCAGAAGCAGTATGGGTGATGGTGGAGGAAAGTGGAAGGACCAGTTATTTTGTAATCCCTTCAAGCATTAATGATGAAGACATTGGCAATAGAAGGGAAGGATCTGATTCAGGATGAGGAAGTAGAATTTGATGTGGATGGTGCATGAGTGAGAGAGGTCTACAAGGTTCCCCACATTTGAGGCTGGTGAAGATAGAGACAATTTCCAAGATGAGGAATATTGTAAAAGGAGCAGGTTTCAGGAAAAGACTGAGTTCAATTGGGCATATGGATGTAATGGGCACCTACTGAAGTAGAGCAAGGATTTGGTTTATTTGGGTAGAGAGAAAAAGTCATCTTTCTTCCTTTTTTCCCTCCTAAAGGTCACTGTAGTATACCTTCTTAGTTATGCATATGCAAGGAGAGTAGTCATCCATTATAACTGGGGGGGGGGGGGTGTAAGACTCTAAGTAGAGTACCAAACAGGCAAGTGTCAGATATCCTCATCCTCCGCTCTCTGAGATTGCAATTTCGAGAAACCTATTGTCTGGGCTGATATGGCACTGACCAAAAACCACAGAGAGGAAAATACCAGGGCTCCAAAAGGAACTCCATAGAAGGGAAGGGGAATTGGTCCACCGACTGACTCTTTTTCCAGGGTTAACAGAATGGCCTGAATTCATGGAGAAAGGATGGCTTACCTGGGAAACAATTTCTAAATATGTGACTGTGGATCAAATAGCTGTAAACTTAAGGTTTGACAATTGGCAAGTATTTAAACTAGTAAAGGCATAATAGTGGTAGTCAACAAATGTCTAGAAGAATGGGCAAGACCAGTGTTCAAAAGTGATCCATGTGGCCACAATGGTGTTACTAGTGGGGTAGGAGGGCTTTGTAACTCCTCTTTTTCATCTGGAGTTTGAAAAAGAGGACTAGGTGTATTTGGGCTGAGTGAACTCCTGAGTTTTTTGCAATGATGTGTATCTATGAATATAGGCACATGAGAATTTAAACAATTAGTTGAAAGCATAAAAGACATGTGGTCTCATCTGCATCTTAAACTGGTAGAGTGGGCCAGATAGATTACACTGAATCTGTAGTACCTGCAGAGCAGTCAGGTAAAGATATTGAGGAGGAAGATGCAGACATGAGTGAGAAGGTCAAGAGACAGCTTAGAGTTGAAAATACAGATGTAGGAGTCATTAGTATGTAGATGGTAATTGAGTATATGTTTTCAGATGAGATCATTAAGGGGAAACATGGTCTCAAGGCTGGAGACCACTAACATTTGGGTGGTTAGTGGAAGAGGAGGGGGTCCACGAATGACAAGCCAGTGAGGTAGTGAGATATTAGAAAGAATAAGAACTATGAACTCATAGAGGTCAAGCAAGGAGAGATCTCTCAAGAAAAGCAATGGTCAAAATTCAAATGCCATAGGAAATCGAAATATGCCTAAAACAAAAAAGATACTGGCTTTTCTGACATATACTTTATCCCTGTACCTTTCAGTTATATGAGCCAATAAATGTTTTTGTTGTTTACATCAGTTTGGGTTGGGGTTTTGTTTCACTTGAATCCACAAAAGCCCTAGTTGATGTTGTTCAGATTTTCACATAGACTTTGATGTCTCCCAAGGCGACGACATACTTAGGTATTCTGGCTCTAGGAATCAAGATGCCTGCTGCAGGATGGATGAGATAAGCTGCATATAGCAGGTGTCATATATAACACTTATTATTAGGTATCACTGGCTTTGATACGGAACAAACAGCTCCCAAAAGTCAAGATTCCTAACCACAACAGATTTTTAAATAGCACCCTTGTTAATGGATGTCATAGATGGTCTTCTCCATGTGTAGATTGGGCCACATATACTATTAAACATCTCATTGTAAACTTACATTACAAAAATGTAAAATCTGTACATTTTTGCAGCTGTACACTGGATTAAATAGTTGGGCAGACTATTATTCAAGTTTCAGATGGTTCTCACTCAGTATTCTCGACCTTACAAAACTTTAAAATAATCTCAATCTTCAAAATGTTAATATAAACCTCTAGACTCCTTCTGATCCCTTGGGAGTTGTGTGCAAATGTTATGCTAATATGCTCTGTTACAGCTGAGAAAACACATCAGATTTGCCAGTGAGCCACATTATTGACAGAGCTCTGGGAATTCAACCCCATGAGCCTCAGAAGTTAGAAAGCAGAGCAAAGCTTATGCTAGGAAAATAAAGTTCTTTGACTATGGCCTTCACTTTTAATTATGATGCCCTAAAAGTTACAATTCTATTCCGCTTTCTCACCAGGCATTTAGAAAATGGGATTGCTGCATCTTGCTTTTAAAGCGCATGCCTGCATCAAAACATAATATGTCTCTACCTGCTGTGGAACTACCTAGGAATTCAAAGGCATATTTCATCTGAGTTGTCAATGTCATTGGAAAATTAAAAATAAAAATATTCAGTTCTTCCTGTGCTGTGTAACAAAGGGAGGGGGATCCTCTGAGAGATCATAATTTCGGAAGTGCAGGCCAACATTCTGCTCTGAAAACAAAACAAAACCAAGACTGTTTGCTATGACTTTACTAAGGAGCTTTTAAAGATTTAGAGTTAAAATAAGACACTTCCAGAAATGGAGATGTGGGATCCATAACCAGAGCATGCGCCATCTGTCTTGTCTTCCCAGGAGAGTTGTTGGGTTTTCCTGGGCCACATCAAATCCCATTGGGATAAACTTCTTGGTTGTCCAAACCATTTGGTTGCAATGGGATTTGGGAACAATTATTGCACAGCTAGAAATCACATTTGAAAATTCTTAGGGCCAGAGATGAAATAGAATTTATACCAGCTTTTCTGTAGTTAAATCAAGGGAGAAGAATCTTGAGCCTAATTTATTTTAGGAAATGATATGTCCAGCCAACCTGGGACTGACTCCAACTTTGGAATTAAAAGGACCTGGGTTTATATGTTAGCTCTGTCAATTCTTTACAGGCTATTCAAGCTTTCTAGGCCTTAATTTCTTCATCTGTAAAATGGTGGTACCTGTCTTAGAAGATAGTCTTAGAATGTAGTGATAAAGGTTAAATCGAATTATACATTTAAAGCCAATATCCGGATATCAGATACATAGTGAAAGCACATAAATGGTCATTAGGGAACACAGATGTGACAGCAGGCTTAGTACTTTCCAAATATTTATCTTTAATCTTTTGATTATTTAGGGGGAAGGATGATATTTTGTTTAGAGTTTGGTATTTGGGGAAGATTTTGCTTAGAAGGTAGAGAAGGAGAAGGAAGTTTAAAAGATAATTGTTTCCAACTATTGGCCTGATTTTAAAACTGGGACACTAGTTTCATTCAACTATATTAAAAAAATATTTATTATCTGATTTCCTATTTTCCAGGCTGTGTGCTAGTTCTGGGGATATAGAAATTAAAAAGCTACCATCTTTGGCCCTATAGAACTTGATGTTTATCACAAAACGTGGACATTAACCGAGTAATTACAGAAATAATTATGTACAACTGTAATAAAATGTCACCAAGGGAAAAGACAGCATGTTTGGATAGTATGTAATAGAAGAAATTTAACCACAAGCATGGCTTTCTACTCCCTGAAGAAAGTCATCCCCAGTGGAAATGTGAAGTTTAAAGGGCTTGTCTTCAGGGTGCTTAGGTGGCTCAGTTGGTTAAGCATCTGCCTTTGGCTCAGGTCGTGATCCCAGGGTCCTGGGATCGAGTCCCACATCGGGCTCCCTGTCCAGCAGGGGGCCTGCTTCTCCCTCTGCTGTCTGCTCTGCCTACTTGTACTCTCTATCTTTCTGTCAAATAAATAAATAAATAAATAAGGATAAATAAAGAAATAAATAAAATCTTAAAAAAAAAATTAAGAGTTTGTCTTCAATGTGCTTTTCAAAATCTTCCTATTCTCTCCCTAGTTGGGGACAACATTTCTTTGTAGTCTTTTGGTGATTCTGTATTACTTGTCATTATATTCCCAGAACTTAATGAAAGTGCATATATATTGCATTGTTTCATTTATACCTAGTATAACTTTCCTACTCGGTACTATCCTTTACCTAAAAAACTTTATCTCTATTCTCTCACCCAAGGAAGAGAAGTTCAACTCAACTATCCCTTTGTTTGCATGCTCAGACCCATTCTATTGAAATTCTACTGATTAGACAAGCCTAGAGTCCTTGTAGCTAGGCACTAAACATGCTTAAATCTTTTCTAAATTTGTCAAATTTATGCTCCTATGGCTTATTTAGAGCATTCTGCTCCCTCTAGGAATGGCAGACTAAAATAAGGTGGAGCGGTGATAGGATAAGAGGGAAGGAGAGAGACTCCAGGTTATTCAGTTTTGATCCAGGTCTCTCCTGTTTAATATTATAATTCCTTCCCACTAAAATCATTGCTAGTAAATTTCTTGAGCAAAATAATATGAATCATAGGACACTAGAGTTTTAAGGAACTTAAAGTTCGTATTAATTAGGACTCTGGCAAGTGACGAAAACACAGTTGAAATTGGCTTAAGCCCAATAAAGTGATATATTGACTGACTCAAACGACCAAAAAGAAAAAAAGGAACAAGATGGAGGTCTTCTCTAGCTATATGTAGTCTGATCAAAGGTTCCAAATCTGGCTTTCTCCATTTCCTTACCCATACTGTGAAACTGTAGAAGATGTAGGGACTGACTTGCTCAACACTTATTCATTCTTTCTTCTAGAATGTCTTCCATATTTTTGACATTTTGACACCCAAAACTGCATTTTTAGCCTCCCTTGTGGCTCTGGGTAGAGATGTGATCTAGGTTATCCCAATCCATAGCATTTGCATGAGATATAGATTTGGACCTGGATAAGGATTGGATGGAGTTAGGCATGCATTTTCCTGGTGTGGATCATGGCTCAGGCAATGTAGCTCATCAGTAGTCACTCTCTGAGTCAGAGATTTTCCACAGTGGGGCTGGCAGCTTTCCTGAACATGGCATATGCAGCCTGGTTCTGTGGTGAGCAGCTTCTCAACTTGGCAATTTCCCACATTGTTAATGGAAATTCTCAAATCAGAGCAGAGGTATTGTGACCCTAAAGACTAGGAATATTTTTTGGAAGCTTAGCCTAAAGTCTGCTACTTTGGGTTTCCATTGATTTTCTTCTAAACTACCTTACACTTGGTAGATATAAACAAAAGACCAAATTAAAGCTCTAGAGGTGAAAAATACAATGTTTGAGATGAAAAATCACACTGGACGGGCTTATTGGAAGATTACACAACTGTAGAAGAAAACATTAGTGAACCCGAAGTCATGTAATACCTTCATTCAAAATGAACACAGAGAGAAAAAAGGTCTGAAGAAAAGAGCAAAACATCAGTGAGCTGTAGAATGACTTTAAGCAGCTCAATATACATGTAAACAGAGTCCCTAAAGTGGGAGTGGGGCACAGAAAAAATATTTGAAGAAATAATAGTAATAAGGACTGAAATTTTTCTAAATCTAAAATTTAACAATAAGAAAAGAAACAACCCAACTAAAAAAAAAAATAGGCAAAAATATGAACAGATACCTTACCAAAGAAGCTATATAGATAACAAATAGGCATGTGAAATCATATATCATTAAAGAATTACAAATTAAGACAATGAAACATTACACACTTCTTAGAATGGCTAAAATCCAAAACACTGACAATCCCAAATGCTGGTGAGAATGTGGAGAAACAGGGAATCTCTTTCATTGCTGGTGGGAACACAAAATGGTACAGCCACTTTGGAAGATAGTTTGACACTCTCTTACAAAGTTAAACATAACTTTTACCATATGGTCCAGAAATTATGCTCCTAGGTACTTACCCAAAGGAGTTGAAAACTTATGTCCGCACAAAATCTGCACATGAATGTTTATAGTAGTTTTATTTATAATTGCCCAAACTTGGAAGCAACCAAGATGCCCTACAGTAGGTGAATGGATAAATAAACTGGTGCATCCAGACAATGGGATACTATTCAGCACTAAAAAGAACTGAGCTATCACGCCATTAAAAGACATGCAGGAACTTGAAATACATCTTCCTAGGTGAAAGAAACCAATCTGAAAAGGTACATACTGTATGATTCCAATTATATGGCATTCTGGAAAAGGAAAAACTATGGAGACAGTAAAAACATTAGTGCTTGCTAGGAGGTATTGGGGAGGAGGGATGAATAGGTGAAGCACAGAGGATTTTAGGGCAATAAAGCTTTTCTGTATATTATGATCATGGATACATGTCATTGTACATAGAATGTAAAACACCAAGAGTGACCCTTAGTGTAAACCATGGACTTTGGGTAATAATGTGTCAGTGTAGGTTCATCTATCATAGTGAACGTGCCACTCTTGTGTGGGATGTCCATAGCATGACAGGCTATGCTTGTATGGAGAAAAGGGATATATGAAAACTCTGTATTCTCTGCTCAGTTTTGCTGTGAACCTAAAACTGCTCCAAAAAACAAAGCTTATGAAAAATATACAAGGAATATACAAAACATTAGATGGTAACAAATGGCATAACAAAAAATATTCAGGGTAAAGGAGAAGAGAGAAAATTTCTATTTCATGTATTTCCCCCCTTCCTTTCCCCTTGAATCTCACACATCTCCTTTCTCAATTTATGTTAAATTCTTAGTTTTTTACAAGCACAGCCCAAATATATCATTGATTCTTTTCCAGGTTCATCTATGTTATAACATGTATCCTTACATTGTTCCTTTTTTATTGTGGTAAAATTTACATCACATAAATTAACCATTTTTAAAGTGTATGATTTAGTGGCGTTTAAGACATTCTCAAGTCAGTGCAACCATCACCTATATCTTGTTCCAAACCATTTTTGTCACCCTCACAGGATTTCCTGAGCCCATTATGCAATCCCTCCCCATTCCATCCTACCCCCACCATTACTAATAAGCTTTCTGTCTCTAAGAATTTAATTATTCCGGATACTTCATTTAAATGGAATCATAACATACGTGATCTTCTGTGTCTGGCTTCTTTCAGTTAGCAGAATGTTCCTGAGATTTATCCACATTGTAGTATGTAACGATACTTCATTTATTTTTTATGATAAAATGACATTCCATTGCATGGATATACCACATTTTGTTTATCCATTCATCTACTGACGGGCACTCAAGTTATTTCCACCTTTTGGCTATTGTGAATAGCACTCTGATGAACATCCATGCACAAACATCTGCTTGAATACCTGTTTTCAATTCCTTGGGGTATTGACTTTGGAGTGGAATTGCTGGGTTATATGATAATTCTGTGTTTAACTTGTTGAGGAAGCACTAAACAGCTGAACCATTTTATATTCACATCAGCAAAGTATAAGGGTTCCAATTTCTCTATATCTTTGCCAGCTCTTTTTTTCTTTTTTTCTGCTTTTCTGATTATAGACATCCCCAATCAGTGTGAAGTAAATCTCATTTTGGTCCCTTCAAGGGTAGTTTAGATTGTCTGATATGTTTTTTTCATATGTATAGGTCACATTTTCTCGCATTTTTTCCCTTTGCACAGTTTGTAATTTTTGGATGAAAATTCTACATTGTAGATATTATATTGTAACAACTCTGGATACTAACTACCATCCCTTGGATTGTTGTTTTATCTGGTCTTTTGTTTATCTGCTTAACGACCTGGCTGAATTAATCTTGCCGAGATTATTTCTCCTGCAGTTTGCTGCCTCTGATATCCATGTTCAGATTTCTTCCCCTTGATTTTATCCTTTAGCCTGGTTACTTGGAGTTTGCCTGTGGTCAGCATAAGCCACTTACTGGTCAAAGATTATGCTTAAACTCTGTTAGCCAGTTATGTTTTTGCCCTTTACCACAGGATTCATGAGGGGCTTGAAGCCTGCTCTCACAGCTCAGGGCATTTATGTATTCGGCTGCACATTCAGCCACAGACTGGGAACTTGGAGATCCCCTTTCTGACTGCTCCTGAGAGGGTGCAGCCTTGGGTATGCACATAATCTTTAAGACTTCCAGGGAAGAATGTGATTTTAGTTTTAAGCCTTGCTTCTTAGGAGTCTCCCCTGGGTCAGAGTAGCCTATTGCTCAGTGTTTGTTCAGTGAGATTTTTTTTTTTTTTTTTTTGGCAGAGTTTATACCAATGAGATTTCTCTATTGTGTTAATGAGTCTGTGTGTGGCTTGTGGAATGCTCTGAAGTCTACTCTGACTGCTTCTGTGTGGGCATAGCTTAGTTCACGTACACAGCCTTTTGGACCCCAAGAGTTGACTGTGATCTCAGCAAGGGTCTTCTGGTCTACTCTTTCCCCCATTCTCTCTACGAAACTTCAGACTGCTCTGTCATTTTGCCTGTATCAGGGGGCTACCAGATTCCTTAGTTGCCCTCCACCAAGATCTCCACTGTTCTTGACAATGCCTTTAAGCATGGGGTTACCCAACCCCGTTCCAAATTAAGTCATGCCAGCAGGAACTTCCTATAGGGTATAGAGTTCATGCAAGGTCTTCGGTCCGGGTTTGGGCTGCTCCAGTCTTGCAGAGGGGCAGAGGGCTCAGTTCTCAGCAAGGCCACTCTCATGGGCAGGAGGGGTGCGTGAGGACCATGAACTGCTCAAACCCTCTGAGGGCCCATTTCCAGTGAATGGTGATTTGTTCCAATCATTTTATTTGTATCCCAATCAAATATTCAGAGAAAATTTCCTCATTACCTTGTGGAAAGTCTTAATGGTGAAGCCCACGGGTTGATTCTCAGGAGATTCGGGAGCCAGCATACTGATTGAGTGCTAACCTCATTAGAAGAGGAACTGCAGAAGAGAGAATTAACAGCAGGATGAGCTGCACCATTAAATATCAAATTGTCATCCAATTAGGTGTTGTCCTATGAACAGTGTGTTGTTTCCAGATATCAAACACCAGATCTCAAGTAGCAGCAATATCTTTCTAATTTTGAAATGTGTCATTAATCTCAACTGCACTGTTGTTCATAATTGCAGTTCCGCACTATGCTTGAAAAACCCATCCTGAATTTGAAGCTGTTTCTTAGTAACCTGCTGGATTTTGCAGGCACACCCTTGAAGGCAGACATCTGGGTAACAGCTCATGGGTGTCACTATGTCCTTCTGCCAGTCATACCGTTAGGCTGGGCAGCAAAATATAAGGTAGACAGGGTTATTTGCCAATGACCTCTGCAGGGATCATCTGACTGGGTAGTGCATACTCTTCTTTGGCAATGTTCCTTGTCATTCATTTGTTCACTCACTCATTCTTTTGTTTGTTCATTCATCTACAAATTCACTTATTCTACAGACCAGAATGAATTACAGGCAGAGTTAATATGTGTGAATGGGGAGTGGGGAGTGATGGGGGTGGTAATTTGGAGGCTTTGGTGGAAGAGAACATAATCAATTTAGGAAACTGTAGGTAAGGTTTGTTTCAGAAAAAAAAAAAAAAAGAGCGGGAAGTATGTAACCTACCAGAAAATGGCATAAAACTGTTAAAAATGTAGGCTGTGAGCAGATGTAGACAAGAGGAATATTTAGTAGTGTTATCTGTACATATCACAGAACCTGTTACCCCTCAAAATGGGAGAGAGATTTTCATGCCTAACTCAACATATGCCCCAACACAAACAAAGCAGAACAAAGAAAATAAATACAACTCATCCTTTTCAACAAAAATGAGAGTGGCTCGGATCAGAAAGTTCTCAGAAGTCAGATACTGTGGTGCTGTGAAGAGAGGGGGAGGCCCGGAGCCAATAGCCACAGGGCTCACAAAGGGGAGACGGCCCATTTGCCAGGCAAACAGCAATATTAGCCAAAGATACACCTTTCTCTAAAACTAAACAGATGAACAAACATAAAGACATTATACACTAGAGTGAATTTTTTGAGAGATAGAGAGTGGAACTGGAGGTGGCAGGTTAGCGAAAATAATAGTAAAATAAAATTGAGCCCTGGCAGGGACAGTGGGGACAATAACATGCCATGGACTTTAGAGTGTAGTGAACTTAATTCTGTGTACTCAGGTCCAAAAGTATAAAATATGAACTAAACAATAATGGTTATAAAACAAAAACGATCACTTGGAAAAGACAAGCAGAGGAGGGTTGCCCTAGAGCTAAACCTCACCAAAGAATTCATCTGTTACGCACATGGTGGGATTAAAAACTAATGCTAGACCAACATTCCATAGTATTAATAATTTATCTGTATGTGTTTTTATCTAAAATGAGCACATTCATAAAATATAGAATATTATAATCCCACTATGTAGGTTTAGTCATTCCTAGTTAATCCTTTCTCTAAAGGCTCGAATTAAAACTCTCCAGGTAATTAGGTGGGTTTAAAAATCTGATTTTGACTTAAACTAAATCAGTCTGTCTGAATTAAAATATTGATGCCACTTATCATTTGAGACCTTGGCCAAGTTATGTAACCTCTTTGTTTCTTGGTCTCTTCATTTGTAAAATAAGAATAATATAGTCCCTACGTCATCAAAGTATGAATAAGATATATAAATAAAATATCATATGGAAACCATTCACAATAATTCCCGGCACACTGAAAACACTTTACACACAGGTATTCATGCTGTTATTTGCTATTATTTTACTTATTGTTATGATCTTCTTGAAATCGTATCAAGACTTGAATGGACTGATAAAACCCTAAGCATTTATGACTGTTGCCTCAAGGGGGGTTATTCCTGAATGCATCACCAGTTGTCTTTTACACCTGTGCTTCCCAGAGGAGATTGCATGGAGCATCAACCTCTGAACGGTCTCTGGAAAATAAGACTACTGACACAGATTCTGCCTGAGTTCGAATCCTGCCTCTGTCAGTTACTAGTTATGTGAACTTTCTGTGCCTCAGTTTCCTTCTATGTGCTACGGAGATAATAGCATCATTTCTGTAGGGTTATTTTTGTAAGTATTAAATGAATTAATGTAGCCAAAGGGCTTAAGACAAAACTAAGCATACAAATGATGCTTAATACCTATCTCCTATTATTACTGTAATCTACGTTAATCTATATAAATTCTAAAAGCCTTAAGGTGAAAAGCGAGCTGTTTTTGTGGTTTGGGATGTGCCTCTGCCATTTGATAAGAATGTTGCCGTATGAAAGTTCCCATTTTGGGCAGGGTGGCAAGGCCTGCCCACTTAACCTTTATCATTGTTCAGAATCTCAGTTTTGTGCACCAAATTCTCCACATTTGTCCATTTTCCAGAACTGGATTTGCTAAACTCTCAGTCTCTCTCCCTTTCTATATCTTGCCTCAAATGAAAGATGGGTTTCTCTTCTTCTGTGCCAGGGTCAAGTTCATGGTGGGTGATACCAGGTGGCAGCAAAGAGAGATGAGTTTCTAGGGACTAGGGCTGTCATTTGAAAAAAAAAAAATCGATTGGCCATTGTACTCGGCCACTGCTCTTACTAAAAATATTGCACTCATTTAATGCACTGGCTTCATTGGGGCTGAACTTTGTCCCCTCGGGGCGTGTGTTTTGGGGGCTGGTAGTGGCAATGGAATGAAAACAGGAATTCTCCTTCTTCTCTTATCACCTGTCTTCATTCTTTTTTTTTTTTTAAAGATTTTATTTATTTATTTGAGAGAGAGAGAGAATGAGAGAGAGAGGGCATGAGAGGGGGGAGGGTCGGAGGGAGAAGCAGACTCCCCGCCGAGCAGGGAGCCCGATGCGGGACTCGATCCCGGGACTCCAGGATCATGACCTGAGCCGAAGGCAGTCGCTTAACCAACTGAGCCACCCAGGTGCCCACCTGTCTTCATTCTTATCCCCAGTATTGTCAAGACATGAGTGAGACAGGTGTCAGATGTCACCGTGTCAGGGCCTTCTCTAAACTCCTGCCCTCTGAAACAGTCTCAGCACACAACTTTGGGAGGGAGCTGTTCCCTGTATCAAAAGGGACTGCAGGAGCTTATTTAGATTGGGAGAAAGTGGACAGAAAGCTACATTTTCTGATTCATTGCTCAACATATAATAAACAATGTTTTTTCCTACGGACTGCCATAGACCTCTTTCTAAGTTTCTAAAACCCTGATTTATAAGCCATGTACCCAGTCCTATGAGATAAATCACTGCTGCTGAACAAATCATAGTTGCCTCACTTCCTCTTGTCAGATACTTACTTTCCTAAATGTTTTTGCAATGGGGGGGGTGGACAGGTAACATAAGGCAATGACTTATGAGAGAATTTATAAGAATAATTTTCTTTTATGAGATACAAAACAGTGACAGTCACAAAGAGATGCCCCTCGTGTGTGTGTGTTTGTGTGTGTGTGCGTGCGCGTGCGCATGCTCCATTTCATCTCTTCTCTTGACCTTGGAAGTTGTAATGCCATCTTGCAATCATGACAAGAGACTTTGCCAACAGTCTCCGAGTGTTCAAGCAGAAAGATGGAAAGATTCTGGATTCCTAATGAGATTGTCAGATTGATGAACCAGCCCTGAATCCGCTAACCTCCAGTCTCCTTTGTTATAATACTTGTCAATATTATTTAAGTCGCCATTAGTTGGATTGTACACTTCTTGCTTCTTCAGTGAAATATAGACAAGAGTCTTAGAATTTAACAAGGTTCACTGCTTCTCTATCAGCTGCAGGTTGTAGGAAGTAGGCTGATTGATGTATGGGAATGAGTCTCAGCTTTGTATCCAAAGTACCACACTCAGTTGACTCCTGCACGCTGCTCTGCAACATAGATTTCACATCAAAATTTCTCCAGCCTCAAGGCCAGGGAGCTGAGCTTTTATATCCCACACGAGTCAGTCATCGGCTATAAAGCTGTGCCATGGGTGGGATGGGTGAGGAAGAAACTTTAAGGCACCTCCAGCTTTCTGTTTATACAACTCAAGTGGCTCTAGTAGGTTCATAGTTAACGTTCAGAAGATTGTAGATGCTGCTCAGTGGAAGCAAAGCACACAGAAACTGGTGTGTTCATGCACAGAACTGGTAAGTGGGACCAGAGGGAATTAGAGGGCAAGAGTTGATAATGTTTGCTACACCTGTTTCCCTACCTCTCAGGGACAACATACCTGCTTACTCATGGAATAAACAAAACCCTCCACTCTAGAAACCTGAGTTGCCCAAGGGTGTCTAACTCAGCGCTTGCGGGCTGGGTGACACCGGCTACGAATGTAATGTCTCTGACAGTTTCCGCTGCTATTCCCTTAGTCCTGTCCAGTGAATCATTTTTACATAACTAGTAGAATTTTATAAAAGAACAACACTTTAAAGATGAAGGGACGGAACCTGTTCGAATACTACCATCAGCACAATACAAGTCTGTTTAGGAACTTCAATTCTGTTGCAAAAGGAATTTAAGGTAACTTGCACAATACAGGGCAAGATGGAATAGGTTAAAATTATGAGTAAAAGAATAAAGAGAAACAAGGCAAGAGATCTAAGAATAGCAAGGATGAGACTAAATGTGCATATTATAAATACTTACGTTCCAAAAATTATTTTATGAGAGTTGGTAACCCAAAGAAGATTTTTAAAACCCTGCCTGTTACATAGTTCACAGTGCTTATAAGCTATAAATAGACTAGTTCTATTTTCATTGCTGGGAAGAGACAGGTCTTTCTCTCCGGGAGCCTCAAGAAGAACACAATATGCGATGTAATGATGTGCTGAACAACACCCCACATCCTCTCGGTAGACTCTACGATGAGTACTGTAACTTGCTTCTTACAGTAGCCCTTAATACAGTTGAATGTTCTCCCACCAAGATACAACTCAATAAAAGTGCAAGGGCAGTAAAAATAATTCCCTAAGGAACTGATGAGCTACAGTCTGGTATAGGCTTAAAATGACTGGGAGCCCATCTGAAAAATCTGGGACCCCATCTCAGCCTGTTCGGTGGAATGTGGGGATGGCATGTCCATCAGGCCATTCTTCACCGTAGGCCTCTGCAGAGCTTTGATAAATATGAGGCAGCAAAGAGATTCAGATTATATTGGCTGACAAGAACCTGGAGGACAGTTTATTCCATGTAGCCAGTTAGAAACAGACCCACGTGACTGGTAGGCAAATTGAGTTTGGGGCTGGCTGACGTGAGACTTACTAGTAAATTTCTACTAGGATTGAGCAAAGTGGAATCAGATACCCTTGCTTAAAAACCTTATTTCTGGGCAAGTTTGTCCTGTGTCAGTCACAGTGCTGCTCCCTGCTCAGGGGGGCATAGACATTTATAGCACAGATGATATCATTAGAAGGTCTTGGTAGTAATGGGGCAGGGGGTATACCCCTCACTCTCAAAGGTCCTTGTTCTGTGTTGAACCATTTTATTAGCACAAGCTTCCTGATACTATCAATTTCTTGGTGTCCAGGGACTTTGATCTTTTTGGTTCCCTGGTGCCAAATAGTCTGTGACTTGAATTTCTTTCTTATGTAGCTCAAAGTTTCTTATCTTGTGAGGCTGAGGAAACTGGTATCTCTGGCCTTCCCAAGCTGACCTTATCTTATCTCCTAAAATTTTAGACACACACTGCAGTGATAACCCTTTGTCTGGGAAGAGTGGTGGGAGGCCTGGGGAGGAAGTCTCAGGCACAAGATGCTCCCACCATCGCTCTGCGGAAATTCCCCAGGGGACTTTACACCCGGTGTAGTCAGTGCACTAAATCATAGGGTCTCAGGAATTGTAGTTGATTTCATCTAAGGACAGGTGAGAAGATGTTTTTAAGAGACTGACTGTGACTTTGGAATCACAAATCACTCTGCACAAATAGGCACCAACTCTGCCTAAGATGTAAGGCAGATGGCATCAATATGCCTGGTGGGGCCATTTCTCACTAGTTGTGGGACTTGGGGAAATAACTCAGTTACTGTATTTTCTCCACAGTAAAGTGGGGACAGCGATACTTTTTCTCAGGGTTGTCTTGAGGATTTAGGGCATTAACATATAAGTAAAGCGTCATCTTAGTAAGGTGCCTGTCACTTATTATCTCTATATCAAGATATTTAATTTTTCCCTTCATTTAATAATTTTTTGTATTGATCTTAACATTATATAACATCATAATCCCTGTTTTCTCTCGGGTAGCGTATCATTAATGTCAATGATCAAATCTTTTTAAATTTTGGATGTATCTTTGATAGAAAACATTTGGCTGGATACAGCTTTCTGATCCATTCTGTGAGTCTTTTTCTCTAAGAGGGGGATTTAAACTTTTTAAATATTATATTATAAAACACATGTTTGGATTTGTGTAATCTCTCTTTTATAGATTATCCTTTACTTTTCCATACTGTTTCCTTTGTCTAACTTTTTTTGTGTCATTGTCGGTTTTCTTTCTTTTTTTTTTTTTTTAATTTCCTCTCTATTGAACATCGATTTGGAAGAAAATATATCAGATTTGTCCTCAGAGCAAACTAAGTAAAATTATTTGTAAACAAAATGTTTTCACTTGTATTTCTAAATTTATCAACTTTAGAAATGAAACTTTATTTATGCCCCCACTTATGAAAGATAAGATAATTAGTCTGCTTCCATTCCCTGCCTCTTCTTTAATTTTTTGTTTGAATATTTTAGGGGCAAGAGGAGTCTCCCAATCTATTATCATGAAACTCTCTTTTAAATTTCAGGTGTTTTATACTGTAGCTTTTTATTTTTAAGAACATAATTCTTGCTTTGTCATCACAATATCACAGTTTTTCCAATTCTCTTTTTTTAAACAATGTAAATATTAAGTATTTAATATGTAAATATTAAGTATTTAATATGTAAATATTAAATGACTGCACAAGCAATGGGCCTAATTAGAAATCAAATGGCAAATCAAAATATGTCTCAAAACAAAAGAAAAAGAAAATGCAATATTCCAAAACTTATGGGATACAGCAAAAGCAGATGTCCCAGTGAAATGGATGCTAAAAATGCTTGGATTAAGGGAAAAAAATGTTCAAATAAACAACTTAACATTACACCACAAGGAACTAGAAAAAAAGAAAACTTAGCTGAAATTTAGTAGAGGAAGGAAATAACAAAGAAAAATCAGAAACAAATAAAATAGAGCCCAGAATAAATAATAACTTAACAATGAAAGTAATGACCAGATTTCCCCCCAAAATAAACAAAATTGGCAATGCTTTAACTACATTAACCAAGAAAGAAAAGAGAGACGACTCAAAAACCAAATGAGAGATGGAAGAGAAAACAACACGACAGATAACCTCAGAAATACATACTGTGATAACAGATTACTATAAACATTTACATACTAGCAAATCAGATAACTTAGGAAAAAAGCCACAGAAAATTCCTAAAAATGCACAAGTTACCAAGATTGAATCATGAGTCTTGAATCCAAGAAATAGGAAATCTTCTTGGACCAATAACAAGAATGAAAGTTGAATTAGGAATCAAAAATCTCCCAGCACACAGGAGCCCGAGACCACATGGTTTCATTGGTGAATTCTACCAATATTTGACAAAACTATTAATAAGAATCTTTATCAAAATCTTACAAATAATGGAATAGAGGGAACACATTCAAAATCATTCTGTGAGGCCAGTATTACCCCGATACCAAAGCAGGATAAAAACAATACAAGGACAAAAACGTCTAGGGGCCCCTGGGTGGCTCAGTCAGTTAAACGTCCAACTCTTGATCTTGGCTAAGGTCATGATCTCACAGTCGTGAATTCAAGCCCCATGTTGGGCTCCACGCTGGGCAAAAGGAACAAAAAAGTCTAGTTTGTCCAATATAAGTATTGCTACTCTGGCTTTCCTTTGACATCCTTTTGTGTGATAAATGTTTCTCCATCCCCTCACTTTCAATCTGCAGGTGTCTTTAGGCCTAAAACGAGTCTCTTGTAGGCCCAAGGTACTTAAATAATTTTAACCTATCTCTTTTTCTCCTTTCATCTTGAATTTCTGAAATCCGAGTGAAACTTAAAATCCATATTGTATTTTTGGTAAACATATTTAATTGATAGTGCATCTTACATTCAACAGCTTCTTTGAAATGAGGAGTATTACAGAGATAGATAAAAAGTAGGTGGATAGATTAAAGATATCACTTTATTGTCTCAAACTACATTTATTCTGATATAGTTAATAATTAAATCATAAGCCAATAATTAAATCAACAAAGGAAGCAGTGTACTTCAGGGAAGAGCAAGGCCAGCCCTTGGAGTTAGACTCAATTTGAATATTAGCTCTTATCGCTTAAGTAAGTTATTTTTCTCGCCTCAATATTCTCGCCTGTAAGATGGAGCCTCAATATTCTCGCCTGTAAGATGGAGACAATAATACATATTTAATATTCTCAATATTCTCGCCTGTAAGATGGAGACAATAATACATATTTAATAAGGATTAAAATAACATCTAATTAAGGCTTGGCACATAGTCGGTATTCAAATTTAGCAATGTGCTAAATTTTGTGAGGATTACAAAAGATAAGTGGAAAAAAAGAAAATTATAATTTTTGATAGTTTAGTTTGTATTAGGCTTTGTGGTTGATATTCTATGTGGGCTCATCTTACTTTTCCTAAAAACCTGAGGAAATTTTTAATATTCTCATTTAACATATTTAGAAATTGTGACTCAGAGAAATTAAATGCCTTATCCAGAGTCAGGTCTTGCCCTGAAAGAACTTGTGTTCTAATTGGAGATATAAGTAATATCTACTTGAAGATCAAATAAACTGTACAGTATAAAAGATGTATCATAAATGATTTCACTTATTTGTGGAATCTAAGAAACAAGACCAATCAACCAACCAACCAACCAACAACAGATCTTAAATACAGAGAACAAACTGGTCGTTGCCAGAGGAGAGATGGGTGGAGGGATGAGTGAAATAGATGAAGGGGATTAAGAGGTACAAACTTCCAGGTATAAAATAAGTCACAGAGATGAGAAGTACAGCATAGGAAATATAGTCTATAATATTGTAATAACATCGTATGGTGGCAGATGGTGACTCCATTTATTGTGGTGAGCAATAAATATATTCAATAATGTATAGAATTGTTGCATCGATATGCTGTACACAGGAACTAATATAACACTGTACATTCATTATTAAAAAAGTATGATAAGGATAAGTATGGGATCTCTAATTGAGTAAATACAGATGATAAAGGACCAGGAATTTAGAAGGAGAATTTTCCTGGTTTAAAGTGTGTATTGGGGACGCCTGGGTGGCTCAGTTGGTTAAGCGACTGCCTTCAGCTCAGGTCATGATCCCATGGTCCTGGGATCGAGCCCCGCATTGGGCTCCCTGCTCAGCGGGAAGCCTGCTTCTCCCTCTCCCACTCCCCCTGCTTGTGTTCCCTCTCTCGCTGTGTCTCTCTCTGTCAAATAAATAAAAATAAAAATCTTTAAAGTGTGTATTGATCAGGATAGGTTGCCTTATGCTGTAGCAACTAACAACTCACAAATTTTAGTGGTTAAAACACAGATTTATTTTTAAGTCATGGCCCTCACAGGTTGAACACATCATAGCTTAGAAAACCAGGTTGATGGAGAAGCCATCATGTTCGATGTTGTCGGTTACTGCACCAGAGAGAAAAGCTCTGGAGAGTCTTATAGTTAATTAAATTAATCAAGTGCTTAGGGATTGAAATGCTGCGGCCAGGTGTCACTTCCATTTTCAAGTTAATGGACAGAACTAGTCACGTCACCTTTGCAAACACAAGGTGGGCAGGAAGCACATTTCTACCATGTGCCTGGGAAGAGGGCAATCTGGAAATATTTGGTGAATGGCAGTAGTAATTAACAACATGTGATTCTTACAAGAGTCTAACATAACGTATTTTTAGTGATTTAATATTTGTTTAAATACTGCATTTTCTAAATATTACTTCTGGTTGAAGATTGCACTATGATAAGGACAAATTTTTGTATGTATGTGTGTCTATTACTTAAGTCAGCTGCCTATGCACACGAGATGCCTTGCTCATAACCATCCCTGCTGATTACCTTTCAAACCTTAACTAAACACCTGTGCTTACTGGTAGAAACTAGACCTATCCAAAACTCTGCTTCTTATCTTCCCCTCTGAGCAGACATCATATTCCAGGTACTTGTTTGTCCTAAAATGGTTTATTTATTTATTTATTATTTTTATTTTTTTAAAGATTTTATTTATTTATTTGACAGAGAGAGAGATAGCGAGAGCAGGAACACAAGCAGAGGGAGCGGGAGAGGGAGAAGCAGGCTTCCCGCCGAGCAGGGAGCCCGATGTGGGACTCGATCCCAGGACCCTGGGATCATGACCTGAGCCGAAGGCAGACGCTTAATGACTGAGCCACCCAGGCGCCCCCTAAAATGGTTTATTGAGAAGTTGCTGTTTACGTAGCATTTAATGGCACCTTGGAAATCACAAAACAATACATAATCATACTAGAAAAATTTATTTTAGCATCTACCATCTATGTGGCTGCCTCAGTGAGAACCTAAAGCGTCATCCTGAACTCTTCCCCCTTCCTCACCATACATGCAACCCGTCATAAAGCTCTGTTGATACTGTATTTTTAAGACAATTGACTGCACATGGGAATCATCTGGGATATTTAAAAAAATACTGGTGTCTGGGTCCCATCTCAAGAGGGTATTATGTAATTGGTCTTGAAAAAGCCCTGACCAGTGAGGCTTGCATAAGTTTCCAGATGATTCTCATGGGCAGTCAAGTTTGAGATCCAAGAGGTCTCAGTTCTGTCTACTAATCTCTATTCCCACCTTCCACGTTTGGTGAAAGCTCCTTTAATCTCTAATGTGGATTATTTCAATAATCCCCCCTCTGGTCTCCCTGGCTCGGCCTGAGTGAGAGCCCCCAGTGCTGTGGGCTCTGGCCATCTCCTGTCCGGTCACTTCTACAGACTGCATCAGTACTGCCTCTTACTCATTGTTTCTTCTTTTATTTGTATTTTAGACTATGAGCATATTACGGGCAGCAATTACGATCTGTTATATGCCTGACTTATAGTTCAGGATATGGCACATAAAGTGTGCTCAGTTAATTTTTTTGAATAAATATGAATGCGTGAATGTTCAGCAAATCCGGGGCATTAGACCAGTACAAAAATGAATGAGACAGAGGATCCCTATAGAAGTATTAGTAGTCCAGTGGGGGAACTGGACATAGCAACACTCAATGCAGTAGGAAAAAGGGTTATTGTAAGAGATGGAAATGTTGTTTCTCAAGTTTGGGGCTTAAGTAAGGTGGCAAAAAATATTGCCAAAATTATCCTGCTCTATGGATATTCCATGATTTGCTCCCAGTAATGAGATCATTGATCTGCTATTTAAAATTGGAAAGGTGGAGAGGAATTGAGAATAGAATATGGGCGTGGTTTCACATTTCCAGTCTTTTAAACATAGTCTTTTATGACCTGCTCGTTCCCAGATCACTTTATCCACCATTTCTTTTGTACCTGTGTGCCCAGAGGCTCCAGAACACCTACTTATTTCTGCAGACATCTGAGAAACCACATAAGCCAATGGCAAAATGCACGTATAAATTTGTCTGTTCTCTGCACAACTTTTTGCATCTCAGCTCCAAATCAACCTTCTGAGCACTGGTCTGAGAAACGTCCCCTTTGCTAGCTGGCTTCCTGTTAGATTCTGCCAGTAGGGGGCACAAGAGGGAGAAGGTAAGGCAGAAGTTTAAGGGCCAGAAACTTGCTCCTTGTCAGTTTGCCCAGCCTCCCACGGTTACCAGGGCAACAGCCCTTCGGTTGGTGTGAACCTCCAACTTCTTTTTTCACATCTTGAACCAGCCCCCTGAGTGGCTCTTCCCACTGTTTATATATCAATCCCAGAGAAGAATTCTGATTGACTACTTGGGTCATGTGCCCATCCTCTGGGCCAATCGCTGTTTACAGAGCTAAGCAGTTCTATGATGGGTGGGGCTTCTGGGACACGCCCACCATTGTGGTCAAGTGCAGGGTCTACCTGGTACTGGAAGAAGAGTCGTGAGAAAGGGTACTGGAAAGGTAAAAATATAAGCTACTACAGTCAACTATAAGGTTAAAGGGGAAAAAATAAGGTTTGACTTTCAAGGAGTCCTAGATGTTGGATAAGCTAGCCGTTCCAAGTAGCCATAATTCCTCTCTCACACAGGGCTTGGGGGTCCTCATGCTACCCGACATTTATTGCCATACCGTGTCTCTAGGGGCTCCCTGGCATGCCCGGATGGACACAGGTTCCAGAGGTTAAGGTCCCGTTGGGGCTGGATACATACAGGCATGTTCAACATGCTAAGGAAGCCAAGAAGCATGAATAAAGAGTGGCTTGCTGGAATCCAGAAAGGCTTTGGAATTGTCATTTGAGTTGGATCCTAAAAAAAATCAGCAGGCATTTAGCAGGCAAGGAAAGGGAAAATGCAGTGTAGCGGATGTTCTGGGTTATGAAGATACCAGTGCAGGAGAGAGCAAGGCATGAAAAAGGCATCATGGGTTTTGGTTTCGTGTGGCTGAGTATAACATGTATGGGGGTGGGGTTGGGGGGTGATACGTCTGGAAAGACAGATTGTGGCCAGATTGTGATGAGCCTCGGATGCCATCAGTTCTCTCAGAAAACATCTGCTTGCTGTGTGCTGGCCAAAGCTACAACCATTTTCACACATACATCGTTATGGGACTCCCTTTTTATGAATGCCTTGGCATCAGTTTGCTTCAAAAGGTCCGGTCCAGGGAGATGGCACCAGGGAGGTGAAGCGGGTAGGTATGAGAATGGATGCTTTCAAATTTGTTACCCGAGCACATTTCAGACTTCGGTAAAATATCTTCAAGCTGTTACAAACAAAGTACAGCAAGCTTTTCATCCTCTGCATTTGTGCACCTGTGTGTTGCCTCGCCCACCGCTGGGTCAGGCTCCGTGAAACCCCAGAAATGGAAGCAGAAAATCGGGCTGGGAAATTAGGGAAGAGAACAAATCCGCCCAAGGCTGACTCATCTCAAAATTGAAATATGTAAACAAAGTTTAGCTGCAATGAAACAGTTGGGAGTACAGACCGCCGGAGGCACTGAAACAATAATGAGGCTGAAAGGGATGCAGGAGAATATACATTATTTTTAACTAAAATATAAAGGACAAGACAGAGGGGAAAAAAAACAACAACTAGCCTTTTAGAAATGTGTTAGGGGAAGCATTATCACTGTCCCCACACTGCTGCATATCTTCCTGAACCGCTGACAGCTGATTTCCCCAGGCTGGGTTTAAAGCTGTTTATGATTATTTTCACCCTGCTTTTATGGTTAATTAATTATACCTTTGCCTGGAGCTGCCACCGGTTTGGGCAGTATAGACAGGAGAAAGAGATGATGATTAAAAGCTGCATGAAAATTCACAACTGCCTGAGCTACATGGTGCAGGAAAGGCAAGGATGAGTTGGAAATAGTGCTGACTTCAGGACCAGGAGGGTTTGGCCACTGGCCAAGTGCAGGAAGGGTAAGAGAGGGACCACCTCGTCCTGGTTGGCCTGGACTTTTCTGGTTTGAAAACTGAAAATCCCACTTTTAGAGTGCTCCCTGCCCCTGGCAAACAGCGTTGGTCACTCTAGGGAGGGCTGGAGATCTAGCAGACTATAATTCAATAAGCCAGGTAAGGCAGACCAGTGGTTTGGGGATAGGGAGGGCTGCCCCTGGAAATGGTGCAGAGATGTGACGGTCAGCCTAAACTGGAGGGCATGCTGCTCTAGGAAGCACCTAAATAGGCAGTCAGAGAGATTGTAAGAATGGACAAACTGGCCTCAAGCCTCAAGAATCCAGGACAAATAATATTTATCAGTCCAAGCAGGTAACCCACAGTCTTGGGTGAAGTGGGATTGGGGGGTTTATATTGGGCTAAAGTTCTAGGGAAAGACTTTAATCCTTGAACAAGGGACTGATTATACCAAGAAGGGACATGTTTGTGGAGGGAGGGTATTGAATTTCTAGGTGGGTTTGCAGGGAAAGAGCAGAAGTCTGGATAACTTAGAAGTGTTTGTTAGCTTCCCATTGTCCTGAAGATAAAACCCAAGATTGTTGTTTGGAAATGGAGAGCTCTCGGGCCTGTTCTCAGCTCTTTTCTTATCTCTTCATTCTCCCACTCTGGTCATATCAAATGATGGTGGTCCTCAACTGTACCAGGTTCTTTCTCCCCTGGCCTTTGTGTATGGTGGTTTCTCTTCCTAGAGTGTGTCTTCTACTCATACTAATTTCTTCTGCCTTTTAGGGTTCAGCTCAAATGCTTTCTCCCCTCCTATCCTACCCCCAATCATTCCCTGAATTCTTATTCTAGGTTATAACCTCTGAAGAGAATGCAGGCAGACTACTTTCCAGTTTTGCTAGAGAAATTCCAGACAGCCACGAAAATGCCCCTGAAGTTCAGACTCACATCCTGAGTCCCCATGGGACTCACTATGGTCTGTAGGAATAGTTTCAAATGAGCGTGGATAACTGCTGATTGCCCTATTGCAGCTCCAGATCCTTAAAATTTATCAACAAAGAGTTAAGGCTCTAGTTGAGTATTTTTTCTCAACACTATTAACATTTTGGTAGGGATGACGAGGTGGGGAGAGTGAGTGAAGGGGAGCCTGTCCTCCGCATTATAGGAGGTGTAGCAGCATCTCTAGTCTCCACTCTTTAGATACCAGTAGGATCTTTCAAGTTATGACAACGAAACCAGGTATCGTAGAATGTTCCTCAGAGGACAAAATTTACCCCATTTGAGAACTACTGTTCTGGTCTAAAGGAACATCCTGTACAACATTGGCCAGACTCTTACAGAGCAGAATCCTCATACCCTGCACCCAAGAGCAGTTAATATACATGGCACATGGGCTTGATGAAGACCTGTAGAGAACTTCAGTGAGTATAATACTGCCTGCCCTATGTGACTTGACCAGATAACCTATGATCTATCTTGGTCCAACCTCACAGCCCTTTTTTGCTATTTAAAAAATGGATCCTCCCTCTTTTCACTGTAATAGTAATCTAATGGAGAAGCCAGAGATTGGAAATTCTCTACTGAGTCTATGGCTTAGTGTATGTATGGGTCTTTTCCAGATTCTAAACACCCTAGAGTACGAGCCAGTTTTTCTTTTTTTTTTTTTTTTATGATTTTGGTATTCCTCCAATCCAGGGTCTAGAATGGAGCTTTGCATGATATAGGCAATTCAACAATATTACTCAAGTCAAAGTTAAAAGTCAAAAGAATATTTGGAAGCTTTGGTGACCAGGAAACAAGTTGGAGCTAACTCACTTGATCTAAGGCAAGAGAAAAGTCACTTTTCTGTGAAGTGTGGTACTCAGTATCCAAGGCTCCTCTTTGGACAGAATTGTAGGCATTGCTTGGGAGTTGTGAGAAATGCAGAACCCTAGATCCTCTGAATCAGAATGTTCATTTTAAGAGGTCACCAGGCGATTCCTATGCACATTAAGCTTTAAGAACCATGGTTTTATAGCGCAGCCTCCGTATCCCTGCAATCCATGGCCAAGTCTTTGACTTACCAGCTGTGCAGCCTTAGGCAAAGCGTTTAACCATATGAGCCTCACTGTTTTTTTCTGTAAAATGGGAGTTTTGATAGATATTACATGCTAAGATTGTGAGGTTCAAATTAAAAAAAAAATAAAAGGAAAATGGCCACAGATCACAGTGCCTGACTTTATACAGTAAGAGTTCAGTTGCTATTATATGTTGTTATTCTCTGAAATTTCTTTTTACTCAGGAAAAATCAGAGTCTGGACCTTGAACGATCCCTCACCTGCTATCTGGCCCATAATTTGAAGTTTGACCATATCATTTACTCTTCATCCAGATGTTGAGAAATATCAAGCCAACCTTGGTTGAAAAGTTTTCACCCGTTTATAAATATGATCTACATTTTAGAAGTGTGTATCTTGGGAACAAAACTCTATAATAAGGTTAATGAGAAGAGAAGCAACACAAATTTGTTTTCATCACTGTTAAACAGAGCTTAAATCACAGCACAGAGGGAAACAGCTGCTCTGGATGGCAGCTTAGGAGCAGATCAGTAGAGGCTGATTATCTATTAATGAGAGGGTCTTAGTGGTGAGCCCTGGTGGAAAACCCACCAGACTCAATTCTGTAAGCCATCCGCTGAAGAGTTGGTGTATATGAATCACTTGAGTGATGTAAAAGAATTCAAAACAGATACTTTCCAGCTACCCTGGAGGCTGTCATGTTCCACTACTCTCTTACCTGTTCATATTAAGAAAATAGGATCTTTCAGTAAGTAAATGTGTGTTCTATTTAATTAAACTCACCGCTGGGCTCTGTGTTGGGGCTGGTCCTCACTCAGGGATTATTGGACTGTTATGTCCTGCCTTCCCTCTCCTTTCTCTCCCCCTAGTGCTTCTCTATCCAGCTCAAACTCAGCAGGAGCATCGTGATAAGTGCTTTAGTAGTTTCTTATTGCACCCACTTTTTAGATAAGGAAATCGAGGCTCAGAAAGCTTAAGACACTTGTCCAAGATCTTCTAGCTTGGAGGACTGTGATTTAAGCCCAGGTTCTGGGTGACTCCATAGCTTATGTTCATGGCAACTTGTGCAATATAACATAGGTGTACTTAGTAAAAACTCACCACAACAGTGGTTCTCAGCATTTGTCCTCAGACCAGCATCATTAGCATAATCGGGGAACTTGTTAGAAACGCGTATTTTCGTGCCCTGCCACAGACCCAGTGAATCAGAAACTGTGGAAGTCGACCCAGGGAGCCCTCTGATTGATTCAGATGGACCCTAAAGTCTGTAAGCCACTAGCATGTAGGCTGTATGCTAAGCACTCAAACTTAAAAAAGAAAAAAATAAATGGATTCCCAGACCTCAGGGAGTTCAGAGTCTGGCAGAGGGGACAAGCCTATAAAAACAGTCTGAGTCATATTTTATTG
Organism: Mirounga angustirostris; assembly: GCF_029215605.1. Lineage (NCBI taxonomy): Eukaryota > Metazoa > Chordata > Mammalia > Carnivora > Phocidae > Mirounga > Mirounga angustirostris. The sequence goes on along the minus strand of NW_026991712.1, from coordinate 14,871,851 downwards.
GTGCGTTGCAATTGCAGTGAGGAAATATGCATGAGAAACAAGGAAAGTAAAGATGAGCACAACTAACCTGGAAGGAGCAGGAAAAGCTTATTGGGAAAGGTAGGGCTTGGATTGAATCCTACAGCCTGAGAAGTCCCCAGCCACAGGGACAAGAGGACAGAGTATTCTAGGTAAGGGGAGAGCATAAAAAAAAAAGGTGAAATAAATGATAGGCATCAGAGAAAGAGCAGTTACATGGGGGATGCGGGAGCATGAAGTGTGATGAAGGAGGCGGTGATGAGTTAGTTCACTGAGCGGGCAGTGAGCTGCCCTCTGTCATTCTGCAGCTTGACCCCCCACCTGCTGAAGCCTTGTCTTGGTGATTTTAGAGTCATTTGTCACTCTATGGCATTTATGACTGCACTATGATTCCTGATGAGGGGCACCATATATCACAAAGTCTTGTTCTTCATGAGCTATTGAGCACCCAGTAATTCACGCATGTTATTTCTACCGCACACTATTCTCCTCCTTCTTAATGTCCCCCATGCCACTGACACCAGCTAGTAGACGTCAAGCTGTCCAGTGGATAAAATGTTGTTTGACAAAGGCTTTGCAGCTAGGGATGTCACTTATAGTTTATATCATGAATTCTAACTCAATTCTTTGTTCTCCACATCATCCATCAGTGAATAATATACATACATCGTAGGACTTTGGTCTATATTTTCCAGATCAGTATTCTAACAAGAGCATGGGTTATAGTTCAGCACTTAAAATAAAATAATGGTGCTGTATTCATCCTGGCATAGTGAAAAGAATATGAGCTTGAGGATGAGAGAGACGAGGGTTGTAGCCTCAACTCTGTATTTTCCTGCTGTACCCATTAAATAAGTCACATTGGAAGTTCCACTTATTTTTAATCTTGCAAAACCTCAATTTTTCTTATCTGTGATGTTGGATTGCTGGAGAATTACATGATACAATATTGGTGCCTGAAACTCAGTAGATGGTATTCCTTCTCTTGTCAGTATGTATGTCCGACTTAGTGTTGCAGAGTTTGCTTCTTGAAAATGCCCGATATTCAGACTGGACAGAGATTTCCTGCCTCTATTTTTAGATATTGTGTCTGTGGATGTTCCTCCTACATGGCATAATGGGAGTGGTGTTGGTCTTCTCAGCAGAGAAACAGCAAAATCAGTGCATCTGGCTGAAAACCTTTCCAGCTATTAGACTTCTAGGGGATTTCTAGGGGAAGGGAACTCAGGTCCACAGCTATTTGATGACTCCTATGACTCCTAAAGGAAATGGAAGACGTGCTTCCATCTGACCGATGGAAAAGGTCATTGTGCTGACCTTAGCCCCAAATATCAAGAACTCAGGTATCAAGAACTCAGGTTTGGCTCAATGAGCACCCACAATGTGCTGGGCTGGAGACTGGGTGCTTAGGGGTATGCTCTCATTTCATCCTCACATCAACCCTGCTTACATCCATGTCAAGGATGAGAAGCCAATTGGCTGATGTCACGGGTCTAATCTGAGGCAGAGATTTGACTGAACTCAGGCATTGGTAGTTCATGTCCAGAGCCATTTACAAGTTCCTATTCCAGACCTACTTTTCAGAATCTTCAGGTGAGGTCCCTAGGCATCTATATTTTTATCGAGTGACCTGCAGGACAATTTTCATGATTAGAAAATTTGAGAAAAAAAAATAAAGCAAAGCAAACATACTGTTAAAATAAAAAGCAAACAGAGACCAATCTTGAAATTCTGCTGAGCAGAATAGGCAAATTGTACACACAGAAAGTGTATTAGTAGTTGCCTAGGGCTGGGTGGGGAAGGGGCTGCTGTTGGAGAGAAATGGGAAATGACTGCTAATGGGCTCTGAATTTCTTTTTGGGGTGATGAGAATGTCCTGGAGTTGTGGTAATGGTTGCACAACCCTGTGAATATACTAAAAACTATTGAATTGGACAATTTACATGGCTGAATTGTATGTGAATTATATCTCAATAAAGCTGATTTTTTTAAAAAAAGGAAAGAAACTTCCCTGTGCAGACAAAACCAGTTTAGTCAAACAAGCAAAGCTTAATTTAGCTTAGTTTGCAAGTCAGCTTGACCTGGGTCACTTCTTGCTTATGCCTCTGAAAACCATAAGTAAACCTTTAACTGTTTCTCAAGGTGGGTATGAGTTAACTACTGACCAATACCTACCATTTAAGAAAATTCTAATATTATAATCAGTCCTGGGAAGAATAAACAGCCACTACTTCCTCACTCTATAAGCTGTTTTATAGCAATATACCTCTGAGTCACATTCCGTGTTCTGTTTTGAGTGCTCTGGTTTGCAAACTGTCCTTCTGGTGTCTGCACAATACACTCTTACTAATTCCTACGTTAGTGATTCATTGGTTTTACTTCTGTTATTACTAAACTTGAAACCATACAAACAACATTTGTACCACCAAGAGACACAGGGTCGCTTTGACTCTTTGACCAGGACTCTTAGGAATCCTAAGATTTTGTGTCAGATCAGGCTGGGCAACATATCTAGGGGCTTCTGTGAAGCTTATGTTAACGTCTGTCCCTTCACCTTCTACAGATGAGGGAACCAGCCTCAGAAGTTTTAAGTGGTTTTAGCCAGACTCACGTAGCTGGTCTTTCGCCAAGCTAGGATCAGACCCATTGCCTGATTCTACTTCTTTTTCTACTATAAACACATTTTGGCCGATCATCTCACATGTATAAGGTTTCTGTCCCTACTAGACTGCCAGGCTCAGCTGAGCAGGCCCTATGATGTTCTCCCTGTGCTTAGCACAGGGCTCAGAATATTCGTTCATGATTTGCTATCATCTATCAGGTAACCTTTTGCAATACGCACGCATATTTCTGTGACAAGCCCACTGAGTTTGTATCATTGTCCCTGGGCTTTGGGTTATAGAAGAATGGAAGAGGAGAGAATCTTGTAATATAATGGGGGCGATAAGAAGACAATCCAATATGAAATTTACTCTTGCCTGGCTTACTTGTAGCTCTCCTGGGGCAATAATCAGATGACCACATATTCCCAATTATAGTATGAAATCTAAAATTAAGATTCAATATTACATGCTGGAAAATCAGGAGGGTTTCCAAAGGCCTAACAGCAACCTTCCTTCCCCACTCTGCTCTTGCAGATAAGGTCCCCTAGCTAAACGACCTTCTTCATCAAAGGAGCAGGCCCTGTTCCTGCCAATCTCTAAGCAGTAGGTTTCTGTTCATGCCAATCTGTGGAATGACTCAAACAAGCCAATCATATTCTCCCATAAGAACGAGGGGGCACCCCTTCCTCTCAATGCTACCAAGACTGCCTCCCACAGCCCTTGTTGTTTATTGGGTTCCTGAGTGAAACCCACATGTGACCTTGTGTGACATGCAGTGATTACGTGACTAACAAATTGTATCATCTGTCCACTGTCGGGTGTCATGTGCTCAACCATCCTCATAACCACAGGATGGGGATCCCTCCCTCACTAACTGGGTAAATTGGAGGCCATTAAGATCCAACTCAGATCCAAGTCTGTGTCCCATCCTCAAAGACAGGTCACTCCTTCTCTGTTGGTTCTGCTGTAGACAGAACGCTGGCTCAGGAATCAGGAGTTCTGTGTTCTCTCTACCCAAACCTCATGGCACGACTGGACTGAGCTTTGAATCTGTATATGCTCCAGGCTTCTCTCTGGTAAAACAGTGACTGAAATCTGTAAGTGGGTTTCAAACTAGTTTTTACCTTGGGAGCCCTCCTCTCAATTAAAATCTGAGCGATGTTTTGAGGAGACAGAAGCAACGTCCTCAGTGGCACCCTAATGCTCTGCTTACTGCCCCCCCAACCACACACTGCTACCCCATGCCTGTACCTGAGGAAGCCCAGGGTTCCTTTGGACTGAGATTGACAATCACATCATTAGACGTTTTCTGAGATTCGTCCTTTATGTTCCATAGATTCTAGGATGTGAAAAATGCAGGCCCAGCTCTGCTTTCTACGAGCTATGTGACATGGGGAGACTTGCGTTAAATCTCTGAGCCTCAGTTTCCACATTTATAAAACCAAAGAGGCACGAAAACAATCATAAGAGTGACAACAACAGCAATAAAAGTCATAATGAACAGGAACTGTTGACTATGTTCCCAGGCCCTGCTCTAATTATTTCACATGATCATTACGGACTGCATGTTTATGTCCCCCACAAATTTCACATATTGAAATCCTCCTACCCCAGTGTGGTGGTATTAAGAGGTGGGGCCTTTGGGAAGGAATTCAGATTTGATAAAGGTGGAGCCTTTATGACCCTTATGTGAGTCACAAGAGAGTTTGCTTCCTTCCCCTATTCTCCGTCCTGTGAGATACAACAAGTTGGCAGTCTGCAAAACTCACCCTGACCTCAGACTTCCAGGCTCCAGAACTAAGAGAAATACATGTCTGTTGTTTGTATCAAGCCCGTCTGGGTGGTGTATTGTTATAGCAGCCTGAACTGACTATGATGTATGCATTGTCATTAATATCGAAGGCACATGTCAGCTCAGAAACCGTTTTGCCGCTTTGTCTGGCACTGGCGGGTTGAAGGAGAGAGCTGATTTTCTAAGAGGGCCGCTTAGCGGCTCTCAGCCAGAGGTGCCAACTGTCAAGCCCGAGTCTGAATGCTTGTACAGGCCTCCTTCTGAGGCAGCAAGATTAGCCTGACAGGTGAGCTAGCCTGAAAGGTTACCCTGCAAACAGAGCTAGGCCTTACATGATATAGTTTGAGGGCACCTAGAAGGTTCCGAGACTCACAGCTTCCTCTCCCAACCAGATGTCACATTGTCTAAGATCCCACCATTAAAGACCCTTCCATACGGGTGTCATTTTGTTCTCCCCCGGCACTGGTGGTGGTTAAATTTGTCCACGCCAAATTACAGTTTCTGTGGAATTAAAGTTCAGGAGATTCTCTCTGACATTCTTGCCCACCAGCCTCCTCCTGAATGATCACACGCAAGAGGTTTCAGTAAAGAAAATCCTTTAGTCTTCTTTTGTTTTTAGAAAGTGATATAGTAGTCAGGACCAAGGATTTTTAAAGCTGGAAAGATCTGGGATCCAATGCCATCTCTAAGCTGAGAACTCCCATATTTCCCTTTCCCAAGCACACATTTTCCCCAAGCTTCAGGTTGCATTCCAACTACCTACTTGACATCATCGTTTGGAAGGAAGTGTAAGAGACATCACAAAATTCTCATGACCTGAGCCGAACGCCGTACTGTCTGCCCTCAAACTTGCTTCACCGCCCCCTCCTGATGACAAACCAACCACCTGTTGCCAAACTCAGAGAGCTTGATGTTTTCTTTGACTTCTCTTTCTCACATCCCAAATACAATTTTCCCTGAAACTCTGTTTACTTAACAAATATATCCATGATTTGATCCCTGGGCACCAGTCCTGCTGTGACCTGCCTAGGCTGACCTAGCACCATCTCCTGCCCAGGTAGTGTCAGATTGGTCTCCACTTCCGGGGACAGCTCTCCAACCTGTCACAGTGATCTCACTAAAACCAAACCAAACCAGGCCGTTCCTCTGCTCCCACAGCTCTATACTGGCTTCCATTCCACTCAGATCACAGTTCGGAGTCCCTGACCCAGCCCCCTGGGTTTGAATGAACTTGTCGCCTTTGCCTCTCTGACTTCATGTCCTCCCACACCTCCATCAGCAGCAACCACACCAGGCTCCTCACTTGTCTTTAACTCGCCAGGCTCACTCCTGCCTTTGTGTCTTTGCCACGGCTGTTCCTCTGCTTGAAGGCATTTCCCCAGATGCTATGGACTGGATTGTGTTCCCCTGGGGAACTGTAACAGAGATGAGATCTTTAAGAGGTAATTAAGGTTAAATGAAGTCATAAGGATAGAGCCCTAATCCCAAGACTGGGGCCTTATAAACAGAGAAAGATCTCTCTCTCTCCTCCTCTCTTTTTCCCTCTCCCACTCTGCCTCCCTCTCTTTTCTTCTCTCTCTCTCTTTCTCCCTCCACCATGTGACAACTAAGTGAGAAGGCAGCCTTCTGCAAGCCAGAAGAGAGTCATCCCTAGAAACTGAATTGGCTAGCAGCTTGATCTTGGACTTCTAGCCTCCAGAATTGTGAGAAATAAATTTCTGTTGTTTAAGTCACCCAGTTGAAGGTATTTCGTTATGGTAGCTGAGCAGACAAAGACACTAGATCTCCATAAGACTGACTGCCAACCTCCCTCAGCTTTTTCTCTAATGTCACTTTCTCAATAAATCCCACTACAATATTCTGCTAAAATTGCAATGCCAGGATTCCCAGTTCTCATTCTGCTCTTGTTCCTTGTTCAAAGATGTATCATTTTCTAACCCCTGATATAATTCACTTATCACATCTGTAGTTTATTGTGTGATAATCCTGATAGAATTAGTTCCTTGAGAGACCTCTGTTTTGCTCCCAGCCATGTTCCAAGAACCCGGAACAATGCCCAGGACATAGTAGGTGCTCAATACATATGTGTAAAGTAAATGAATAAATAGAGTACTAACTATAAGATTTTCTACCTCTGTGAGCTTGGACAAGTTGTTGACCTACCTAAGTATCATCTGTAACTTCAGGGGACTGTTACCAGAATTGAATAAGTAAACTTTGTGTGAAGATGGAGGGGCTGTTTGTCTTGTTCATCATCATATCTTAGTGCCTGGAATACCAGTTCTCAAAACAGAGTTAGGTGCTCAATGCCGTGCTTGGTAAATAGTAAGTACTTACCAAGTAATGACTATGATTTTGACTGGTTAAAATATCTACTTCAAAGCATTGTCTTTAACTTCCTCTTGGGAGCTGGATTGGACTGGACAGACGGAATCCAAATCTTCCCATTCTCTCTGCCCACAGGCTTTCTGTACCAGCCATGCCGGTCTGAATTCGGGGCACCAAATGTACTTTCCTGCATTTTGTTTCAGTGTTTTTCATAATGCTGTATCTGTGACCTGGAATGCTCTTCATTTTCACCCACCTCCAGCCGGTAAAAAACTCCCATTATGTGCATCTAGTTGATTCCTATTCAACTTCCCAGAGTTCAGCTCTAATATCACTTCATAGGAAACTTCCTCTGACACCCCAGAGTAGATTGGGGTCCCTCATAGTCTGATTAGGAGCACCCTGCACTTTTCAGGAGCCTTACCATCCAAACTGCCTGGTGTTGCATAGATAAAGAATATTATCAATGACCAGGTATTTGATATCCATAATTTAATTTTATGTTTTTTAGTAGATACTAAAATTATCTCTAATACACAGATAGAGAAACTAAAGCTCAAAGAGATTGAGTAACTTCTCCAGTCACATAACTAATAAGTTGTAGAGCTGGGATTTGAACTCAGTTTTTTTCAGCTCAACAAAAATCTACTCTTCCCACCCCAAGTGAACTGTTCCCAAGATTCCTCAAGTCAGTTTCCTGATCCCTTTCCTTAAATGCACTTTGGTCCTTCAAGTTCTCCAGAGATATCAAAATATATCCTAACCCAATTGACTCTTTGACCCAAAAGTCATTGGTGCCACCAGTGATTCCAGGAGTCTGAACTCATTCCAGGAAATCCATGGTTCTCCCTCGCTATCTCTCTCGAAGATTTTCTCCCATTCTGATGATACCCATCCTTATAAACTGCTCAGTCTTAAACTTCCCTGTCTCATTAAGGGGCACCATCATCAAGCTAAAAACTTAGGGGACACCCTCCATACCTTCTTTTACTTCCCTGTGCCATCCAATCCATGTCTTAATAGTTTCTGTGCTCCTACCAAGTATGTCTCAAATCCATCTTTCTCCATTATTCTATAATGTCCTATGTCCTCTCATGGCTTCTAATCCTTTCCAACATTTTTAATGTCAGTTGAGAAACAATCTACCCAATGCATTGCTAATTAGTACCAGTTAGACTTTGAAGGGACAGGTGAATGATGTGGATGTGTTCATAGAAATATCTGAATGTGACAATGCCATTCAGGTTTGCAGAAAAGGGTTACAGCTGGGCAAACCAGATGCTGGTGAGGTATGTCCTATTTACGAGAATTCATTGAGAACATGAGGGGCATGCACTTTGCATAATGTGGAGGTCAAGACAACACAGTACAGCAAGGGGTAAATAGAAAGATGAGATGAATGGTTGGAAAACACCATTAATCAGGGGAGAAAGCTGGCATTGTGCATTATAGATCTATAAGCAGTTTAGCTAAGGTGTTTCCACAGTCTTGTAGTTTTGTGGGGTTTACCCAGCACTTTGCTTTCAGAAGGAATTCAGTATAGGGGCTTACATGATTGTTGGCAAAGCTGAGGGGTGGGGGCAGATGCCAGAGAAACTGAAGCTGAAGATCATTAAATTCAATACCGAAGATCTCTGCCTGCAGCACCAAATCCGGTGGTTTTCCAAGGCTTGCCTGGAAGTTGCTACAGTTCTCAGAATGTCTAGGAAGCTCCCAGACTGTCTAGTCCAGTCTGCAGCCATGGAGCAAGTAGGTTGCAAGAGTTTGCTGACAGGCTTCTCCGATGCTCACATCTGCACATTTGTCCGTCTTCCATCATTGCTAGAGAATAAAGCTTCTCATTCACTTCTGTTTTCAAGACAGCACAGGCAGCTGTTGCACTCCTTGATGAAACATAGCTCAGAATGAAACATGGAAGGTGATTACAAGAAATGAAGTTGCCAACCTTACAAGGACATAGTAGTGGCACTCAGCTGACGACAGCCCACCCCACCATCTGCCACACAGCAGCCAAAGGATCTTTAAATACTAACACAGAATATTTTACAACCATGCTTAAAATGACTTCAGTGGCTTCCCAGTTCTCTTAGGATAAAACTCAAACTTGTCCCCATGACCTGCAAAGCTTCCTTGATCTTTCTCTCACCACCTCTTCAATTTACCTCATGCCAGCCTTCCCTAAATCACTGTATTCCAGCCACATTGGTTTTCATTTCATTTCATTTGACACGCTGAATATTTTCTTATGTCAGAATTCGTATATTTACTCTTCCTTCTGCCCAGAATGTTTTTCTCCTTTTATCACATTCCTTTTATCTCAACGCTCTCTCTAAAGAGCCCTTTCCTAGTTTTCTCTGCTGTCCCTGTCATTTCCTTCAATGTATTTATTGCGATCTGTTCTTATCTTTTCTTTTGGGTTATGACCTGCCATACCCATTGGGACATAAGCTCAGTGAAACCAGGTACCATATTGTCAAGGGCTGGTTCTCTGTCCCCAGTTAGTTATCAGTTATCCTCTGGGAACACAGTTCATCATGGGCTGAGTTCATCACTTCAGTCTGACATCAGTTTCTTTGGTGCCCAATAGCCTGCAGCCATTGTACCGACCTTAACAGAAGTTCTAAAGAGATAAGAACAGTATCTGCCCGGTGCAATGCTTAAACAGTTTCAGCACGTTTCAGGCAAAATATCCTAATGAACCCTGAACTCTGCAACTTTCTATCACTGATGTTCTACAATGCCTCTCTCCTCTCATCCCTTGGAATAGCCAGAAATACCGTATCAGTTTGATTATTTGTAACTTTACCCCCTTTCCCAAATATTTCAAAATTTCCTTCATTAATCAATACTAAGCTTAAAGACACTCAGAATTCATTTATTTCTTCTGTGTGCTTCCATGGCTCTTTATTACTATTCCCATGATAACCTTTATCACAATCAGCCTATTAATTGATTTCCTTGTATATGTATTGATACCTCCACTAGATGATGTGTTATGTGAGAACAGGAATTCTGTCTGGAGTTTTATGTCTTATATCTTTAATGGTGGGCAGGTAGAAGGCACTCAGGAAGCAATTGTTGAATTGCACTGAATTCCTTCTGAAAGCAAAGTGCTGGGTAAACCCCACAAAACTACAAGACTGTGGAAACACCTTAGCTAAACTGCTTATAGATCCATAATGCACAATGCCAGCTTTCTCCCCTGATTAATGGTGTTTTCCAACCATTCATCTCATCTTTCTATTTACCCCTTGCTGTACTGTGTTGTCTTGACCTCCACATTATGCAAAGTGCATGCCCCTCATGTTCTCAATGAATTCTCATAAATAGGACATACCTTACCAGCATCTGGTTTGCCCAGCTGTAACCCTTTTCTTCAAACCTGAATGGCATTGTCACACTCAGATATTTCTATGAACACATCCACATCATTCACCTGTCCCTTCAAAGTCTAACTGGTACTAATTAGCAAATAAATCAAACTGAATTTTCCATTAAACACGCTTTCATTCGTGACAGTATTTACTTGCTTGCATTTAGTAGGGGAAACAGGGATGATAAACATTAGCTACTGTTTTTTCTCTTGTTGAAGATGAAAATAATTTGTCCATCATAGAGGGTACATTTTTTTTTTAGTTTTATATCCTGATGTTGTCTGAAGGGAAGGACTGTGTACTGAAATTAAAAGGTAACACCAACTGTAGCTACCAACTATGAAATATGATGTGTCAGACAGTATGCTAAATTATTTCTGAGGCTCACAAAATTGCATGGCAAGTGATTAACTCTATTTTCCAGATTAAGAAAATGATTGCAAAAGAATTAAATAGGGGCACCTGGGTGGCTCAGTCAGTTAAGTGTCTGCCTTCGGCTCAGGTCATGATCCTGGGTTCCTGGACTTGAGCCCCACATTGAGCTCCCTGCTCAGCGGGAAGCCTGCTTCTCCCTCTCCCTCTGCTGCTCTCCCTGCTTGTGATCTCTCTCTCACTCTTTCTCTCAAATAAATAATAAAATCTTAAAAAAAAATTAAATAACTCAACCGAGGGCACAGAGATAATTTGAAGATAAATTAGGCCTTAACACAAAGTTGGCTTCATTCATGATCCAGAACTCCTTTGGAAAATAATCAGTTGTGTGAAAGTGACTTCCACTAAATTGTTCTAGGTCCATTTTCTTCACCTGCAAACTTGAGGGAACTAACTAGATAGTATCTGTTTTTCCTCTGACTTTCTACGGTTCCATGTTCCTGTACCAAAATCTATTTGAGGCAAGTCTGACTTAAAGCATGTATGCACTTTGATGAATACAGAAATGGTGACGATGATGACCATGATGATATATATAAAGAAATTCAACACCACATAGATGAGGCAGGGAAATGTTTTTTTGCCAAGAACCAGAACTAAAATGGCTGCTGTAAGTGAGCATGAAATTTAGCTCTGAAAATGTGCAGGTGAGATGGCAGAGTAAATGTGGGTCACACAATCTTTCTTCCTATTACCTAGCACAACCACCACCACCAAAACAGTAAGTGTCAGCAAAAAACTCACCAGTAGCAAATAAGCTGGAAACTGGAAATAATGTTAGGCCCACAAAGAGTAGAAAAGGCTGCCAAGGAAGACACTTGATAGCTTCTGCTTCCCACCCTAGTGACAGACAAATAGGGAAAGTAAATAAAATTCTGGAAGGTTCATCAATGCCTCCTAATCTGAAATTATTAATAGACAGACCAAGGAAATATTTTTTTTCAAATCCCTAGGACTAAAAAATCTATTCTTGAAGATTTCAAGATCTTAGCAGAGGTACTTGCTTTCTCCCTCTCTTGCTCGCTCGCTCTCTTTGTATGTATGTGCGTGCACACACACACACAAATATATACACACACATATGTGTATTTTCAATAATCAAGATTTCAAAGATGACTAAATAAAAGAGTTTCATGAAAATAAGAGAATTATATGAAAAAAGAGATAGCAAAACATCATCGTAAAATTAATATATAAACTAAAACTAAAAAGAAACAAATAAGCTATATTAGAGAATTTTAATTAGTGAAAAAAGAGAGCTTTGTGGTATCACTGTGATGGTCCATGAAAAGGGGGGCATTCTTACAGACTCAACCAGAGATAAAGTGGACAAAGACATGAAATCAGAGGATAATTTTTATATGTGAATAGAGAAATCAAAATCAAGGGAGAACTGAATATTTGGAACAAAATAATATTGTATGTTCCCAGAAAATAAAGACTTTTTGTAAGACAGACTTACTGTTCATCCAGGCCTAAGGAGAAAGTTGCTTATAAGGAGGAAAATCAGATTTAAAAGTTCTCTATGGCACCAATTAGTGCTAACGACAAGAGACATAAGTCTACACAATTCTAAAAGAAAATTAAACACCATCAAAGTGTACCTCAAATACAGAGCCACAGGCAGATATTCTCAAACATGAGCCATTTTTGCAAAAACAACTGATGAAATCCTATTAACCAAAGGGCATGGCAAGAGGACTAGTGAGGTAATAAAGTCTGAAGTTTAGAAATGCCTTTGGTGTCACTACAGTTTCCTTCGCTTTTGCCCAATTGAAAGTAATACTTTATGGAAAATGGGGTACCTGGGTGGCTCAGTTGGTTAAGCATCTGCCTTTCAGCTCAGGTCATGATCCCAGGGTCCTGGGATCCAGCCCCATGTGGGGAGTCTGCTTCTCCCTCTGCCCCTCCCCCCTGCTCCTGCTCTCTCTCTCAAATAAATAAATAAAATCTTTAAAAATTAAAAAAATCGCATGGAAAATAATCCAAAAAAGAAACATGTAAAGCACACAGAGTGTAAGATAATAAGACAGTTTTTATTCTCATATCTACCTAAACAGATATCGTGAGTACTACTTAATGTTACTAGTACTCCTAGGTGGTGATTTTTAAATGATTTTATCAGTTTTTTCCTTTTGTTGCTATCTCTTGATTTTGAAAACAAGCATGTGTAAATGTATAGTGAAGTCAACTCATTGTTTTGTTTTTTTATTTTATTATGTTATGTTAGTCACCATACAGTACATCATTAGTTTTTGATGTAGTGTTCCATGATTCATTGTTTGCATATAACACCCAGTGCTCCATGCAATATGTGCCCTTCTTAATACCCATCATTGGGCTAACCCACCCCCCACGTCCCTCCCCTCTGAAACCCTCACTTTGTTTCCCATAGTCCATAGTCTCTCATGGTTCATCTCTCCCTCTGATTTCCCCCTTTCATTTTTCCCTTCCTTCTTCTAATGTCCTCCATGCTATTCCTTATGTTCCACATCAAAGTGAAACCACATGGTAATTGTCTTGCTCTGCTTGACTTATTTCACTTAGCATAATCCCCTCCAGTTGCATCCATGTTGATGCAAAGGGTGGGTATTCATCCTTTCTGATGGCTGAGTAATATTCCATTGTATATATGAACCACATCTTCTTTATCCATTTGTCTGTTGAAGGGCATCTTGGCTCTTTCCACAGTTTGGCTATTGTGGACATTGCTGCTATGAACACTAGGGTGCATGTGGCCCTTATTTTCACTAAATTTGTATCTTTGGGGTAAATACCCAGTAGTGCAATTGCTGGGTCATAGGGTAGATCTATTTTTAACTTTTTGAGGAACCTCCATACTGTTTTCCAAAATGGCTGTACCAACTTGCATTCCCACCAACAGTGTAAGAGGGTTCCCCCTTCTCCACATCCTCTCCAACATTTGTTGTTTCCTGCCTTGTCAGTTTTTGCCATTCTAACTGGTGTAAGGTAGTATCTCAATGTGGTTTTGATTTGAATTTCCCTGCTGGCTAATGATGATGAACATTTTTTCATGTGTCTGTTAGCCATTTGTATGTCTTCTTTGGGGAGGTGTCTGTTCATGTTTTCTGCTCATTTTTTGACTTGATTATTTGTTTTTTGGGTGTTGAGTTTGAGAAGTTCTTTATAGAGCTTGGATACCAGCCCTTTATCTGTAGTGTCATTTGCAAATATCTTCTCCCATTCTATGGGTTGCCTCTTTCCTAGAGGAGAACATAGGCAGTAACGTCTTCGACATCGGCCACAGCAACTTCTTTCAAGACATGTCTCCAAAGGCAAGGGAAACAAAAGTGAAAATGAGCTTTTGGGACTTCATCAAGATAAAAAGCTTCTGCAAAGCAAAGGAAACAGTCAACAACTCATTATTGTTATATTCAAAGAGCAGGAGGAAAAAAAATTAGGTCTTAGCTTAATCAGCGTAACAAGGAAGAAGAATCTCTTCCTGAACTCACCATCTGATCTTGGAGATTCCTCTCTGCAATCTCATAGACATTAGGCCTCTTGCTTTACTCTCTAAAACTTGGTTCTGTCATTGATAAAACTGGGGAAATGCTGCTACATCACAATGTGTCTGTAATAAGAACAGGAAACAATGCATGTGGTAAGATCAAAGTGATTATATGAGCATGTCCAAATGGGCTCTCCTCCCACCAGAAGTGTCCTGGTTTCCCAAGCAAAACATTGGATGCAATGATCGTTAAGTGGGAATAAAGTAAGGAGAAAATTGAAAATAACAGATAGAAGAGCCTGGCTCTGGTGGTAAAATTGGTTCTATTGTCTCTCATTTCTTCAGAAAAATAAACCCGAAGGATCTTTTGCAGGTATACCATCCCGGTTCCAGTTTTCTGTGGTCCGCCTGGGAGGTGGAGCTTATGTGCCTGCCTACAGGGATGCAGAGAAAAACACATGTACAAGTCGGTTGGAATAGAGAAATCCTAGGATCTTTGAAGGGCTTGAGGAGAATGATCTCTCTCTCTTAAACCCAAATCTGGGAGGCAAAAGCCTGGATCCACTGCTCCATCCTACCACTCTAGGGTGAGAGGCCATTGAGAATAGAACCAATACAAAGCAAAGCAAAGGATCCATCACACATCCCCACCCCCAAATATATTAGATACATGAGCTAATTCCCTTTTATTTGAGGGAGGGAGAGTTAGTTTGGGCCATTTATAATGAAGAGTCCTCTTATTTGATACAGATGAGATTGTCTGTCTTTACTTGTATTTGTTTGTTTAGGACAAGTTTGGGAGCATCTGCAGTGTATGAGTCCCAAAGATGAGGGATAAAAGAAATGTACAGAGAGATATCTCTGCAAACAATTTTGTTCCATCATGGAGTTGCCTCATGACGTTCAAGAAATACAAACAGATGACTTACGTTATTTTAAAATTAGCTTTGGTGGCATAGAGTTGATTTTTTTTTTTTTCACATATGAGCATTCCAGGACCAAGACCTGTGGTTTGTGTCTTTACTGATAAGATACAGAAGAGACCATTTTGAGGCCTTTGCTTATTACATTCTGTCAGCTGGGAAAGCCATGCCTTCTTCCTGCTGCATGAGCTCCCTTTGCTTGACCAACTCCTACTCAGGCTCTAATGCTCAGTTTTGGTATTTCACCACATATTACCGTCCATGGGTCCCAATGCTTTACCCCTATTCTACCCAATGGGGCTCACCTGTGTGTCTATGACAACCACCTCTCACCTCTCTCATTATATACTTTACATGGTAATATGATTCTCTCCCACTAGATTGTAAGCTTTTGAAGATAAAGATGACTCACAAGTTTTTGTATTTTTAACACATATCACAGATGAGGCACATGACAAATGTGCTAGATATCTTTTGTTCACGCCCACCCTCAAGCCACTCTCTGCACTCCTTACTCTACATCATGGAAACTGTAAGAATGCCATCAGTGGGGTCCTTTGCCTTGCGATTCCCACTTGGATTTCGCTAGTGGAAAGCACAGGCATGAGATTAAAGGGGAGAAGGTGAGGTTGGGATGTTTTTCCCTTGGCTTTTTCCAGCAGCCAACCCTCCATGGATTGCCTCTGTCTCTCTACCTAAGGCTGCAGATACTGTCTCAGGGTTCGAGGTATCAGTCCCACCTCCTGACTCTTCAAACCTATGAGTGGTAAGGGCTTCTCTTTCTAGCTCTGGGGCACTGCACTACTATTTGTTGGTTCCATTAACCCTGGCCCCACCTTTATTAAACTCCCCTTAAATTGCTAACTCTTTAGATACTGACTGTAGGTTAGTAATCATTATATTTTAAAGAATCAGCTATTGGATGGGTGATAAAAATAGGGATTGAAGGTATGAGTGATTGCCATAAGTAGTATTGGAGTGTTCCAGATTTGCCTTTATTGTGATGTGTGAGTGTGCTGTGCCTGACTGGTTTGAACCAATGTAAGATGGGTGGGTGGGTGGGTGGAGCATCAATTTGAACTAAGAATAAGGAATGTTTCTTAGGGTCCTGAAGTCAGCCAGAGGTCAGGTGTTGTAGGTTAGATTCAATCTACTGAGATAACAGTGGGGGTGAGATGAGGTATGAGCAGGAGACAAAGTGTTGATCAAGTGGGGGTCAGAGGCACAAATAACCAAAGTCAAAGCAGACAAAGAAAGTACAGGAAGTGCTTGGATTTAGACACAGAGAAGGAAGAGATGGGTCCAAGGTTAAGATATAGAGTGGTGTTTGCCAGGGAAGGCTTCATAGATGCTGGTCTCTTGTCTCCGCATTCTATCATGTGTAATTTAGGAGATGGACGTGTATGTCTCTTTGCGTTAATTTAACAGGTACCCACACATGTTTGATCACTACCACCACCAACAGACTACATGCAGACATACATCCATGCACCCACACATGCACACACACATGCACACACCAGACACAGTTCTACTCCAAAAGTTCACAGTTAGCACGAGTCTTTTGGAGTGGATATAGAGATGTCAGTTGTGGTTTACAGGGAATGCTCCCCTAGGAATTCTATTTTTATATTTCTTTCAGACAAAATCAAAGAAACCTGCATCTATTTCCACGCTTACCCATTGTCTCCATCATGATGTTCTATTTTGCTTTCTGCATCTGTATCAATCCATTTTGCCTCAGGGACTAGCCTTCTGTGTTAGTCCCCTGGTTCCCCCATTGTCAAAGGAGCCTCTGTGAAGTGGAATTAACATGGTTATGGTATTTTATGTCATTTCATTACTGAGGGTTTCTTTGTCATTGATACCATCCTCACTCTTTTGTTGATCTTCTCGGGGTCTCTCTCCTCCCAAGTCTGGATTTTAATGTTGCTCCTGATTTAACTATTTAAATAAACTTAATTTTTTGTTTGCTTTTACAAAAATTGCTCTTAATAACTGCTATTATCCCTTATAATTACAGTAATCACTTTGGTTCCAAGTGACTCACAACGTTAGCTTTCTGTCCAATAAACCCTGGCAGTTGTATTTGGCAGAGGGTCTAGGGTATTGATAGTAAGAAAATAGCATGGTGCCTGGGTCTGGTGGGTCAGAGCTACACTGAAAAGTCAGGAAGACCTAGGGCTTCCCAAAGT
This sequence comes from Mirounga angustirostris, assembly GCF_029215605.1. Taxonomy (NCBI): domain Eukaryota; kingdom Metazoa; phylum Chordata; class Mammalia; order Carnivora; family Phocidae; genus Mirounga; species Mirounga angustirostris. The sequence continues at coordinate 14,854,717 of NW_026991712.1, read as the reverse complement.
AACAAAATAAAAGATTTCAAGCAACCCCAGCTAGATCTTGAGATTGGGAGATAGTTTAGAAAAACCCTTTAAATTTACAGTCTGTGAAGTCAGACTATCTATTTAAACCCATCTCTGCCACCGATAGGCTTTATGTTCTTAGGCAAGCTAGTTAAATGTCTCAATGTCAAATGTCTTTGATGTCTCAATATCCTCATCTGTGAAATGGGTATAATTAGATGGCTGCCCCAACTGTTTCAATTGCTTCCATTCTGACTGATCTGTAACCAAGCCATACAACTTACTAAATATTTTAGATAATACCTATATAACCATATATAACCATAAAATATAGCCATATAACCATAAAATAACCATATCTTTTAAAATTTTGAACTTTTTCAATTTTCTTTTATTCCAATTCGATTCATATTTTATTTATTTATTTATTTATTTATTTATTTATTTATTTATTTAAGAGCCAGAGAGAGAGAGAGAAAGCACCAGGGGAGGGGTAGATGGAGAGGGAGAGAGAGAGAATCTCAAGCAGAATCCATGCTTAGTGTGGAGCCTGACACGGGGCTTGATCTCACCACCCTGAGATCATGACTTGAGCCGAAATCAAGAGTCGGGCACTCAACTGACTGAGCCAGCTAGTCACCCCTTATTCATTTATTTTTAATTTGAGTACCGTTGACACACAATGTTACATTAGTTTCATGTGTACAACATAGTGCATTCATTCAACAGCTCTGTGTTGTCTATCTCTCTCACCACAAGTGACCATCTGGCACAATACAGCACTACCACATTACTATTGCTATATTCCCTATGCTGTACCTTTTTATTCCTATGACTTATTTGTTCCATAACTGGAAGCCTGTATTTCTCACTGCCCTTTGCCCATTCTGCCCATCCCCCAGCACCCCCCCCCCCCGCCTTTGGCAGGCAACATTTTGTTCTCTGCCAAAATAACCATATCTTATGGTTTTTGCGTGAAGATTAAATGGGTAACCAAGGTATAGCCCTTAGAATTGTACAAAGTACATAGAAAATACTCAAATACTGGCTGTTAGAATTATTTTTATTATTACTCTTCAGAGAGTTTCCATCTGGGTCACAGATATGTTGTCTCATAAAATCCTATGATAACTATTAAAATTACGGTTATTATTCCATTTTGTAGGTGAGAAAACCAAAATTCAGAGTGGTAGAATGTTACAGAGCTAACAAGTGGCAAAATGGGATTTCACCCTGGTTTGGTTCTTAAAACTTTTTACTATACCACATTACTTTGGGCCAGAAAAAACATTTATAAAACCCAGAGGGAAAAAAAAAGGTTTGGGTCAGAATGTCCCTAAGTATAACAATTATGAGAGGCAGAAAAGGAATTAAAGAGTGCCGAGCATAAATCACATACACCAGCTCCTGCAATGGGCTCTCACACCTCTCACAGCTCCTTGTTTTAATTAAAGAGCAGGATTGGAAATCCCATTAAGTTCAGTTCTAGTCTTAGGAGCAGAGGCTGCAGAGGAGAGAATGGGTAGTCCCAACCTCACTGATATGCATAAAGTACAAGAAAGACTAAGACAATCGAAATCGGTAGCCTTTCTTTTTTAAGAGATACAATGGATGCTATGGTGTGTCCACCCAGATCCTTCCCTTGAGGACCAAAGTACCTATTCCTCCAGCTTCTGGGAGTGTGGATTGCTGACAGCTCTCAGGTGAATTCCCCACTGAGCACTGCTATCAGATGAAGAGAACCCACTTGTCCAAATTCGATCCCCTTCCTGGACATAGCTCACATCCAATGATTGGTCAATAAAGAAGTATAAAGGACTCCAGGTTTTCCCTGCTATCTGAAAGTAGATCATTCTTTTTTTTTTTTTTTTTTAAGATTTTATTTATTTGCGAGAGAGAGAATGAGAGACAGAGAGCATGAGAGGGAGGAGGGTCAGAGGGAGAAGCAGACTCCCTGCCGAGCAGGGAGCCCGATGTGGGACTCGATCCCGGGACTCCAGGATCATGACCTGAGCCGAAGGCAGTCGCTCAACCAACTGAGCCACCCAGGCGCCCCGTGAAAGTAGATCATTCTTATGAAAACTTTTGTAAGCAGAAATGGAGTAAAGCAAAGAGTAAAAGACTATCCGCCTGCTTTCCAAAAGTTCACAATATGCCACTTTGCTTTTAGGAAAGACCGTTAGTATGGTAAAGGCTTTTTTTGAAAAAAACAAAAATCCTCTTTGGATTTCTTTCAATTAGCAAGACAGGTACTAAAGTAGGCCTTTCCTAAATGTGATGTGGTGTAATAGGAACTTTTGGAAAGTGGGGGATACCTGCATTCCCCTTGCATCAGTTGGGGGCAACTCTGTGAGAGTACCCAGCTCCAGAACTTCTGCCTCCCCTGGGAAATCACTCAGGCTGCTCAGGTCTACTTCTCCTGCAGCTTTCCCCTCTGCCTTCACGACACCACAGGTATTCACCCCAACAGTGCTACCCTGTAAATTCCCTGCACATAACTCAGTGCCTCTGAGTCTATGTCCTAGGAAACCCCAACTGCAATATGGGGGTAGAGTATGCATCTTTGTTGTGACAGCCAACTCCGGTTAATCTCCGTATTTCCGAGAGGGCTCTGATGATTTGCCAAATATTTACTGTAGTATCAGTGAATATATCAGGGCACAATAAATATCAGGAGCACTTTTGTGAGCATCAGGATGGAAATATCTTATTGATTTCCAAAGAGCAATGCAACTGTTGTCAGAGGTTAAGTCAGTGGTCTTGGCAGAGATCCAGGTCTCAATGAGCGCGTCCATTAACATTACTCTATCTCCAGCGTCTTGAATGCTCAGGACAGCGTGGAAAAGTCTTAATTACCGTTAACTTAATGGTGTTTGGGGAGTTTCTTCCTTCCAATTTGTTTAAAGCTGAGTCCCTCTGGCCATAGGTTGCCCTCCAGGTGCCATGTTAACAAGAGAATATTCCTGAAAATTTTCTAGGTGGGAAGATCACATGGCATGTCATTGCACTTCTTAGGGGTGTAGAGTGTGAAGGGCAGAGCACAACCATCTTAAGGTTTTGGAACTCAGGTGATGTGTCATCATCATGTCCACATCTCTGACCAAGTCCCCTCAGCCCTGGTCATTACCAACCATGCAGCTTACTCTTCTCTCTTCAAAGCCGTCCCCTGTCCTGTGCCCTGAGAATCCTGCGGGTTCTTTAAGGCTTAGAAGAAATGTGGTCTGCAGTGCGATGTAATCACAATATTCTCTAAGGAATATTAAAAAATATAAACCTCTCTGGAAGGCAATTGACTTTTGTACTTGCTCATCATTGTAGATAGAGGAATTTAACCTCTGAAAGTCTATTGGAAGCAAACAATCCAAAAAGGACACACCGATTTTTCAATATAAAGACACAGAAAAATTTCTAGGCATGACCATTAAAAACAACCCTTGTTCTCTTTTCATCTTATCTTCATTCCATAGGATTTAAGCTTCACCTGGGCAAGGATCATGTCTGTTTTTCTTTTTCACTTCTGTCTCCCCAGTATCTAGAACAGTGCTTAGCACGTGGTAAGTGTTCAATTAATATTTAACAAATGAATACATGAATCTTCCAATGTGCAGAAGGTAGTGGAAAAAATGAAACTATGTTGAGATACAAAGAAGGTTGGCATAAAAAGAGGATACCAAGGTATTTCTAGTTGGAAAAAGTCAACATTGTAAAGATGCCAAATTCTCTAATAATCTGTGAATTTATAACATTTCCACTCACACAACAAATTGACGTTTTTGTTTGAGAACTTAAAAAATTATTCTAAATTTCAGCTGAAAGAAAAGAATAAAATCGTCCTTTCCATTTTAAAAGTGGAGAAGTCAGAGAGGTTTTGTTTCGCTACATGTCCCTGCACACAGTGGTAATCACAATAGTGTGGAACGAGAAGAATCCTTTGCCTGGTGATGGAAGAGCTTCAGTTCTGTGACGGATAAAACCATGGAATGTTGCTGTTTCCCCCAGTTACTGTTAACCGCTCTGTTGAATCTTCCTTTCCCCGCCAGTTAGCAGCCATTTTAAGCATTGTGATTATTAAAACAATCTATTTCCAGTCCAGACCATTCTAAAGCTTTAACCTCCAACTTCTCCTTCCACCCTTCCTTCAGTATAGACTCTGCTTGTGGCTCTGGGGCCTCTGAGAGGTGGAGAAATGTGTGAAGTCTTCTCTAAATATCCTTCCCCTGCCAGCACACTAGTGAAACCCATATTTTCTGTGGAAATTTCAGTTGCTATTAAATAAGTTAGTGAACTCCCAATGAATCTATTGTATATCCTGGCCCAACAGTTCTGTTCTCAGTGGCTTAGAACGACAATTTTTTATGTGAGTAAAAAAGAAAGAAAGAAAGAAAGAAAGAAAGAAAGAAGAAAGAAAGAAAGAAAGAAAGAAAGAAAGAAAGAAAGAAAGAAAGAAAGAAAGAAAGAAAGAAAGAAATACAGAGATTGGGCCTTTTAGCACCTTTCTGAAGATATAGCATGCAACATTAACTCCATTTTTTAAAAAACCCAAGTGTGAAGAGCATAAAAGGAATGACATTAAATTATTAGCATGTACCATCTTCTTGCTCCCACTTCTCCCAAAGGAGAGAGACTTATTACTTGCTAGGTCAATTCCGGATCCTCCTTTATTTATATAGGAATATCAGAATCAGGACAAAAGGCAAAGGATAACACAAAATAAAACAAAAGACCTGAGCTAGAAAGGCCAACGTTAGGGAGAGAGATGGGGCTGTTTCAGGCTGGGGAGAATGGAAATTTTTGAGGTGCATGGAGTGGGGGAAGGACCAGATAGAAGGAAAGAGAAATTGAAAGGAAGTGATACAGGGAAGGGGATTTTTAATAGTTTTGCTGGCTTCCAAGAATGTAGCCATCCCTTTCAAAACTTCTCCTTCCATTGGGGGGCGCTTGGGTGGCTCAGTTGGTTAAGCAACTGCCTTCAGCTCAGGTCATGATCCTGGAGTCCCGGGATCGAGTCCTGCATTGGGCTCCCTGCTCAGCGAGGAGCCTGCTTCTCCCTCTGACCCTCCCCCCTCTCATGTACTCTCTCTCATTCTCGCTCTCTCAAATAAATAAATAAATCTTTAAAAAAAAAAAAAGCTTCTCCTTCCATTGCTTTATTTTTTTTCTTGGAGAGGTACTATACTAAATATTCTCACTGTTTGTAATTATTTCTAGTTGCTGGACAATTGGTTTTTATGTGACTTTGCATAGCACTGGTTGCAAAGCAACTTGGGTTATATAGGCTACCTGAAGTCTTTGATTTACCAAACATGCCATCTGTGTATTCTGATCGATAAGAATCTTTCCAAATGCTTATGATGCCCTGATGTGGAAATAGTAAGGCCATGATCTCTGAAACGAATGCTCTGGTGGTGTCCCCAAAAGTTCTGTAAAACAAATATTGCATTGAAGTTATTTTCATCCTTAAGTGTCCCAAATTTATGCTCAAAAATTCGAAGTTCATGTTCCAGTTTTACTGTGTTAACTGTGCAACCAAACTATGAACCTCTTGAAGACAGGCAAGTTGCATTCTCATCTTTTTATGTTGCCAGAATTTTAGCAATTGGCCACCTGGGGCCCATAGTAAACACTCATTATAAGTGGGTAAGTGTAAGGCTTCAGCTATATCCAAGAAATCCTTTGATTGTCTTTATAAAGTCCTGGATTAAAGACTACTTCTGTAATCATTATGAATCGATTCTTGCAGATTTAAATATCTGTGACTTTAGCAGGTATGACTCTTCCTTAAGGGGTCATATCCGGTGAAGAGCTGCACTCCTCACATGCATGGAATGCCTTCTTAAATAAAAATAAATGTTTCAAGTTTGCTTCAATAGATGAAGAAATGAAAGAGGGAACAGAGAGAAAGATACAGGAAGGAATAGAGGAAGGAAATAATATGAGAATTTAAGGCAATTCTTTACGGAAAAAAATCTATTCCAATAACTCCTTGGCTGAAGTAACCAATCAAAATGTCCAAGAAACCTGAAAATATTATTTTTTCCCATGTTGGAACATCTACAGGTGTTTTAGATAAACTATTTAAATACAGGAAACAGGTAATGCACGACTTCCTTATACTCACACATTTCTCCTTTTATCACCGTGGTTACTCTTATTTAAATTTATTAGCACTGATGGACACTTAGTAATGTGCTCATATTGAAGAGGTTAGATGTGTTTACACAGTATGATGATTACTAAACTACTTTTTTTCCAGCTGATCAAAGTGTCACCAGTTTCTCTCTTCTGCCTTTTTCTTATAAAGAGAAATGCCTCAAGTGCCTTCTGAAGGCTTCCTGTTCCATCCCAAAGGAGTTTCTCAGTAATGTTCTTTCATCATAAATTGCTGGGTGTTCTGAAATGCTTTCTCCCCTGAAGTTATAAGTCACAAGTTTCTGATGTTTTGTCTAATCTCTCTCTCGGCATACTGATTCTCTGGGGACAAGTGTCATGAAAACGCTTTTGGATAGATAAAAACACATTCATTCTCAGTCTCCACTGACCCTGCTATTCAAAGAGTCAGTATCTATAAGGATGGCAGGTGTATTAAGTGAAACATGGATTTTTCTTCTCCAAGTATTGTAATTATTGATGCTTTGGACTCTTCCTGCTTTATCCATCATACTAAGGTTATCCTTGAAAAAGTATTGCCTGAGTCTAGAGCTCATAAGTCAACATCAGTGATAATAGAAAGCATTTATTAAATCCCATTAAGCACTTACTCTTCTAAAAGCTTTTTGTGTAAAAACTTTTTCAATCCCCACCACAACCTCAGGAGATCAGTTCTCCTACTATCCCTGCTTTATAAATGAGGAAAATGAGGCACAGAGAGGTTAAGTAATTTCCTATTTCACATAGAGCAAATGGTAGAGCAAGGGACTGCAATGTGGGCATTTGCTTATAGATAGCTCTCTACACACTAGAACATGCTGTCTCCAATTAGCAAAAAATGGCAGAGAGGCAAGATTTTTTTTTTAAGGTTTTATTTATTCATTTGTCAGAGAGAAAGAGCACAAGCAGGGGGAAAAGCAGGCAGAGGGAGAAGCAGGCTCCCCACTGAGCAAGGAGCAAGATGTGAGACTTGATCCCAGGACCCTGAGATCATGACCTGAGCCGAAGGCAGACGCTTAACTGACTGAGCCTCCCAGGCATCCTGAGAGGCAAGATTTTTAACCTGCGTGTAAGCTTCACGGGGCCAGCAAGGCCCCTGAGAATTACATACAAACATGTCCTCACACTGTGTGCAGAGGTGTCTGTGATTATGTGTGCATTTTTCTGAGAAGAGACTCTACTGATTTAATTCAGTTCTCAGAACGGTCCAAGGTGGGGCACCTGGGTGGCTCAGTCATTAAGCGTCTGCCTTCGGCTTAGGTCATGATCCTGGGGCCCTGGTACCCAGCCCCACATCGGGCTCTCTGCTCAGCGGGAAGCCTGCTTCTCCCTCTCCCACTCCCCCTGCTTGTGTTCCTTCTCTCGCTGTCTCTCTCTCTCTGTCAAATAAATAAATAAAATCTTAAAAAAAAAAAAAAAAAAGGATGGTCCAAGGTTCCCTAAGAAATGGTTAAAGAACAATATAGTGAAAAACAGTCTAGTGTTTGAGATCTAACAACTCACGGTTTAAATTCTGGCTCTGTCACCTACTTTATTAAGTCATGAGCAGCTTTAATTTTCTTGGTATGTTACACAGGGAATAACAATGCCAACAACATAAGGTTATTGTAGGAACCAAACGACATAATGCATACCCAGCATCTAGAAGACTGTCTAGTATATATAGCAAATGAGGACAGGTCCCTTCCTGATCCATCTGGAAGCCTCTAGGCAAACAGGATGCTCCCCATCAATCAACATAAGTAGTGATGTCTTCATCTGCTTCCTTTCCCAGGTTCCCGGTGATCTTTCCTAAGTGTTTCCAGCCCAGAGCAAGAGTTGTGAGCGTGGGTCCAAGGCATGATTCTGGTCTTTGTTAGACGCAGTTCTCACCTTTACACAGATGGTGTTCAAGTTTTCTCCAGGCCCAGGTGAGTCTCTTAGTCTCTTGGCAGAGGACCAATTAGGAAAGATATCAACAAAACAACAGCCTAAACCTTGCCATATTTGGGGTGTAATTGATACTTCCTTTTTAAAAAATTGAAAACTTTCTGAATTTCAAGGAAAAAGCAGGTTAACAAAAGAAATTAAAATGTGACTGTATTAATTTTCTATGGCTGCTATTAACAAATTACCGCTAAATTTAGCGGCTTAAAATCACACAAATTTGTTATCCTGTATTTCTGCAAGTCAGAAGTTTGATGTGGGTCTCACTGGGATAACATCAAAATGTCACCAGGGCTGCATTCTTTTCTGGAGGCCCTAGGGGAGAATCTAGTCCCTTATTGTTCCCAGTTTTTAGACACTTGCCTACATTCCTTAGCTCATAGTCCCTGCCATATTCAAAGCCAACAATGGCCAGTCTGGTCTTTCTCACTTTGACATTGACTTTTCTTCTGCCTCTCACTTCACTTCTACTTCAGGACCTTTGTACTCCCCTGGAAAACCCAGGATATTATTCTTATTTTAAGGTCAGTTGGTTAACATTGTTAATTCCCCTTTGCTATGTAATATAACATATTCACAGGTCCTGGGATTAGGATGTGGGCATCCGTGGAGGGCCATTTTACTACCTAATGCAGTTACCTTCTAAATTAGGTCTATCGTGACCACCCTATTTAAAATTCCAACCCACCTGCACCCTCCTGATCTTCACTAAGAGTTTAAGACATAATTGTTGTAATAAAGGTGTGAGGTGCCAAGGACACAGATTTCTTTTTTTTTTTTTTAAGATTTTATTTATTTATTTGACAGAGAGAGAGAGAGCACACAAGCAGGGGGAATGGTAGGCAGAGGGAGAGGGAGAAGCAGTCTCCCCGCTGAGCAGGGAGCCCGATGTGGGACTGGATCCCAGGACCCTGGGATCATGACCTGAGCTGAAGGCAGATGCTTAACTGACTGAGCCACCCAGGCAACGCAGGGACATAGATTTCACTGGGATACATGGGTAAAGGAGTCAAACTGACCTGGGTTTGAATCCTAGTCCTGCCATTTTTAACATGATAATCTTTGGAAAGTCTTAGCCTTTAAGGGCTTCAGTTTTCTTATTTGGGAAATGGTAATAATACATCAACTACACAAGATTTTTGTGAATATCAAAGAAGATAGTGTTCTAGCCATTTCTGGCAAAGAAATATACGTGGCAAGTGCTCAATATATATTCCCTTCCCAGCTTTCTTCTTCTTTCCCCCTCTAATTCCAATCAAGTTCTTTGTTTTTTAATTGTGGTTAAATAGATATAAAATTTCCCATCTTACCATTATTAAGTATACAGTTCAGTAGTGTTTAGTATGTTCACGTTGCTGTGCAACAGATCTCCAGAACTTTTTTGTCTTGCAACACTGACTCTGTACTCGTTGAATAACTCCCTGTTTCCCCCTCGGTTTTAGCACCTGGCAACCACCCTTCTACTTTCTGTTTGTAGGAGTTTGACTACTCCAGGTGCCTCCTCTAAGCGGAATCCCACAGTTTTTGTCTGCCACTGACATATTTCACTGAGCCTAATGTCCTTAAGGTTCACCCATGTTGTAGCATATATCAGAATTTCCTCCAACACAGCATTTTTACAGCTGAATAATATCCCCACTGCATGTATATACTACAAATTGTTTATCCATTCATTCATCCATGGACATTGGGTTGTTTCCAACTTTTGGCTATTGTGAAGTGCTGCTGTGAACGTGAATATATAAATACCTCTTTGAGACTCTGCTTTCAATTCCTTAGGCTATATAACCAGAAGTGAAATTGCTAGATCACATGGTAATTCTATTTTTAATTATTTGAGGAACTTTGGTACTGTTTTTTATAGTGGTTGTACTATTTTATATTTCCACCAACAGTGCACAGTGGTTCTATTTTTCTTCCACATCCCAGCCAACACTTGTTAGTTTCTGGGTTTGTTTGTTTGTTTTGAAAATAGCTATCCTGATGGGTGTATAATATCTCACTGTGATTTTGATTTGTATTTTCCGAGTGATTAGTGTTTGAGCATCTTTTCATATGCTAGTTGGCCATTTGCATATCATCTTTGGAGAAACATTTCTTCAAGCCCTTTGCCCATTTTTAAAAGTTGGGTTATTTGTTTTCTTGCTGTTGAGCTGTAGGTATTCTTTATATATTCTTGATATTAACCCCTAATCATATATATGATTTGCAAATATTTTCTTCCATTCCGTAGGTGGCCTTTTCACTCTGCTGATTGTGCCCTTTGATGCAAAGACACTTTCATTTTTATGCAGTCCAGCTTCTCTGATTTACTTTTATTGCCTCTGCTTTTGGTGTCAGATCACTAATGAGAGTTATAAGTCCTCCTTTAACACATTCATGCATACACATAGACACACACACACTCATAAGCATTAAAAAAGAAGCACTGAAGAAATCACTAAACCACTACTACCAAATGAAAGAGCAGACTAAAAAACCAAATCAAACCAAAACAACCAACCAGTCAAACAAACAAAAAAAGGAACGAAAAGAAAGAAACTTGTCTATTTTTTAGAAATCTCCTTCTCTGATCAGAAATGGGTCATCTTCATGTCTTATGCTGTCTTCTCCTGAGAAATAAACACAAGGAAATAAGAGCAGCTCTGCTACCATCCTGGCAATAACAAGGAGGTGGGAGCCAGTAAATCAGTATTCTTGCAATTAATTAGCTACTTGACCTTGGGCAAATCATTTTCCCTTTTTTAGGTCTCACGCATCTTATCTGAGATCCCCTCAATCTTTAATGCTCTGTGCCCAGTTATTTTTTCACATTCAGGATAAAAGACCGTATCCTTGGTCCTGTCATTTGTGACACCATTGTTGGTGGGTTTACTAGCAAGCAAATGCCCCTCTGGCCACTCTCTAGAGTGCAGTCTTCCTAATGGGATGAGAGACAGTTGGGGAGTTCCTAGCCAACTGCTGAATCTTATATTATGGTTTTCCCACACCAGGTACCAATTGATGGGTGTCAAGATAGAGTTCCAAGCTGATTCATAACCCCTCTTGACTCTCTTGATGTCTGTAGATGTCTCCCCCTGTAGTCATCCCTCGTTTTTAGACCATCTCCTCTAGTTCTTTTGAGGAGCCTGCAATATTGTCATTGATCGCTTGCCTCAACTTGGGTTTGCTCTCTGTCTTTTCTTGTCTTGAACCAAAGAACCCTTTCTTAGACTCTAGTTTTACTCCTGTCCATCTAACACTGGATGGTCACACCCATCCAGTCTCAGAAATGATGCTTTCCTGCATTTCTTCCATCTGAGATTGGTGAAAACATTACACATAAAATCAGTGTCTAAAGCAATTCTGATCTACTCAAATTCAGAGTTCTCCTTAAAACTGAATATCTTAGATCCTAGGTGGGCCAGAGTCACATAATAATCATGATCTCAGCTAGGACGCAAAAATATTAACTATTCCCACAAATAACTTGATTGATGCTATCTGAGTTAGTTTAGATTATAATTAGAAGTTTTTCTTGAAATTGATGAGCCAACTTTTATTTCATTCCATTCCTAGGCTGTTCTTGTTTAAAACTACTGTGGCAGAACTTACGCCACACAAGTGAGTGGTGACAGGTGTGCAATAAATAGAAATAACAGATAATGCTCCAAGCATTTTCATTTGTCTCTAATGTGTTATCACACTTAAGTTTGAAAATGAGAAGGTCTGATGTTAGGAATTAGTAATAACCAAACTCTAAAGTCGCAGAAAACACACACACACTGAGTCCTAAACTCAGAAGACTACTAAGGAAACTTCCCATTGCCTACAAGTTTCCTGGCATATTCATATACATGCACACATGTCTCTTGCACACACACACACACACACACACACACTTCTTTATTTCTTCTATTCCAGACTGGGCTTAGAAAGACTTCAACATCATGATGCTAAGTGCCAACCTACATCAGGTCACTTTTATTTCATCAAGTTGGTTGTAACATACTTTTTTTCCCCCAGTACAAGAATGAATACAGACACTCAAACCTCTAGCCAGCAATGACATCCCTTAGACACCTGCTTATTCAAAATGCCATCACCAGAGTTCTGAATGTGGAAGCTCGATCTCAATTTGGGAGCAGTGCTGTGCTGAGGAGGGGTCTGCACCCCGTGTGCTTGTTGCCTTTCTTCTTGGTTTAAATTCCTAGTCAGACTCTAGCATACTGGAGAAGACAGATGCTGAAAGAAGAGGGAGTAGGGTTTGTGACCCCAGAGAGAAAAGTGGGAGAACCCAAAAATGAGGCAGGATTTAACAGTAGACTCCACAAATTTTGATTGCATACTAGGAAGCACGCTAGCAGCTTAGAAGCCCCCAAGAAAGGCAAATCAGGCCTTTCTCATAACCTGGAAAAACACAACTAAGACAAACAAGGATCAATCACAAGAGTAACAAAAGCCAGAAGATCAGGTTACTACTTTGGAACTGATGTCGCAATCAGAAATACAGATGGTGGAAACTTTGTGCTCTATTTCCTGGATACAGAAAGACTAAGTGTATTGCTAAACCTGATCCAACTAACCAATTGTGGAATTCAGACTTCTAAGACTTCCTGTGTTTTCTCTCATGCTGGTTGAAGAAAGACCATGACGTTCAAGAAGTTCCTTGAACCCTATGCTGAAAGCATATCGACTTTATTCAGTAGGCAACAGGGAGCCAGTGACATTTTTTGAACAATAGAATGATATATATATCATTCTCACTATATATATAATATATATAGTATATTATATATACTATATATATAATATCTTCTCACTAATATATATATAATATCTTCTCACTAATAAATTTGCTTTGTTTTTGTCCCAGGAGAAGTATACTGTGGCTAATCTTTTCAAATCCTTTTTTTTTTTTTTTAAGAAAGAGGGAGAAAATAAGTGTATAGAAAAATAAACAAAAACAAATAAACAGATAAATACATAGAGTGTGTTTCCAGTAAAAAAAAAAAAAAAAGTAAATAAATAAAAATAACCAGAGAAACAAGAAGCCTGAGTTATATAAATCATAGCCAATCAGAGTACCAAGTCATTTTTCCCTACAGAAGCTCTTGATAAATGGTCAATAAATGTTCAGTGATGTATTATTTTGTAGATAATTTCCCTTATTCTCAAGTTTTGCTCTTCTAAGTAATTTCACCAACCACTTTATAATTGTGGCATGTAGGAACATATCCATAATCTTTTTTTCCCCACAGCAGAAGAGTGCAAAGATCTTGTTTCAGACAGCTTGGTTATTTACAGGAAGGACCTACAAGACAATTCTGAAAATACAATTCAGATCTCCTGAGCTTTCTACCTTTTTAAAGTTAACAGTTAGTGGTGGAAGAGAACATTCAATTTGACTGAAAAGTAACACACACATTATAAAAAACTCACAGTCTGACCGACTCTACTAGGTATCAAAATTTACATTTTTTTCCTGTAATGCTAATAATTCAGCATTCCATTAACACTACATTAAAAATAAAAAACTCTGGTTTATCTTAACTGTCTTTGTAGAAAACTCCTTCTTGGCCTGCTGATTTTTGACAACCTGTTGGAAGGTAATGATAACACAGATTTGCCTCTGAGCCATATTATTGCACAGCTTCCTGACAACCTTGTCTCTTGGTAAACAAATCATTTGCACCCTGCCTGATTTGTTTCCATGTTTGTAATTCAACTGCAATTTGTTCCTTCCCATGGCTAAATGAAAATGTGGTCATCAGATGCAATCCTTCCTGTTTGAGCACCATAAAAAATAGGTTTCTGAAGTGCAACAACATAAATATTTTATTAACCACAATACAGGTTGGAAGAATGGTGGAATGAAAGTGGTAGAGATAAGATTTCCTACAGATTGTTTTACAGGATTTAGAGGCCATGTCATGGTTTGGTGCGTTCATTAGGCTCTTGAAGAAACTGTTTCTCATCCAAAGAAACATAGTAACATAAACCTGTGCTTCTCAATTCCTTGACATACCAGGTTTGTATTTTCTTCCTGGTTGAATTGGGATATAATATATATCATCAAGTATTCCCAGACCTGATTTTAATTCATTCACTGCCATTTTTTTTTTTTTGTCTTTGTTGTTATTTTTCTTTTTTTCTTCTACATAGCATTGTTACCTCCTGGGCAAATTAAGAGCCACTGTAGAATAATGAGGTTTATACTGAAAATAAATTCTTCCCACAGCTGTGGGGCCAGTCACCTGAAGCTATAAAGAGGAGAAAAAAAAATACTCAGAGATTTGAGGGGGGCCAGGGGGTGCTAATGATGAGTAGTACTGCAAACATAATTCTTCTCTTCTCCATGTTAAAAGAATTTGTTGAAAAATATACTCCCTCTGGCCCAAAAAGCTATTTCCCATGTCCTGTGGTTTCTGTTCCGTAGGTGTCCTGAAAATAATTGGGTATTTAAAGAATCTCAAAAAAATTGCCGATCACAGAGCCAACTGCCTCTTGGTGCTTTCCCTCTGAGGCTCTTATTAATTTTTAATCAGCTTGCTGCCGTTTTGGGTCTTTAGGACTCCTGTAAGGAAAGGAGAATGCCGGGTGGGCGGCAGAGGAGAGAGTAAATAGGTGCAGAGGGAAATGGGCTCTCCAGACCTCAGAGACAAAGGTTGGTGCGCTTTCAACAGAGGGGATTGAAGCGGTTTCAGCGGAGAAAGCCACTCCCTCAGCTAGACCACACGGAGCCTTAGAATCGCGTTTCTTTCCAGCCGCTTCACTGGTGCACATTGCGTGCGTTCTTTCGGCCTTTATTTCCATAGACGAATGCCACTCCTTTTGCTCTCAGACGGGCAGAATGACTTGACTCTTAAGGAAATTTTCTACTTTTTCTAAAAGATGCATAAATCCCAGCCTTAGAACTCGCCCTCTCTCCTTGTTCTTCATCTTGAAAACCCTGCCCAATGCGTGCACACAGCAGGATGCCAACACATACCTGTGCAGTCAATGCTTCCCTCCAGTGGGGAGGTGCTATTTTAAACCATAATGGAGGTCTCGGTCGTTTCTGAGGGCCTTCTTATCAAGGCCCCCTCCGGCCTTTCAGTGGGTGTGACCAGGGAGCAGGCTGCACTGGGATTCTTGGTTGCAATGAAAAGATAGTTCCTCTGAGTGGACTTTTTTCTTTTTTCTGCTTTCTAAACTGTCAGGTGGTAGAAACCATCAGGTAGGAGGCACCTACTTGGCAACACTGGAGTTAGTAAAAGGCAGGGGACAGTGATCTGAAACTGAGCAATCAGATGCTTTTCTTTTCATTCTGTTGCACTATGTAGGGTATAAGGATACTTCACCCAAATGGAGGTTAAATTTTAATAGACTTTGGAATAATGGATGTTTTGATTTTATTTATCTATTTATTTGTGTCTATATTATTGTTACTGGTCAAGCTCAAGAGGGTCATTTTCAAGTATGTAGAAAAAATGATTTTCTAGAAAAAACTTAAATGTTACCTCCTTAGGAAAACCCTCCTTAAGAATCCTTAAAATAAGAGTATAATTTTTCACTTAGAATGATTATGTTGCTAACCATCAATAGTCCATTGCTTCCTACTGCTGTGTAGTATTGCGTTTTATGGCTATTATAAATAAAAATTCAATGAACATGTAGGTACAAGTGTTTGTATGGACATATGTTTTAATTCCTTCTGGGTAAATGTATGGAAATGGGATGGCTGGATCATATGGTTAAGTGTATGCTTAGCTTCTTAAGAAACTTCCCAACTATTTTCCAAAGTGGTTGAACTGTTCACATTTCTGCCAACAGTGTGTGAAGATTACCCCTGCTCCACATCCTCACCAACCCTTGATATGATCACTCTTTTCATTTTAGATGTTCTGAAAGTTTCCAGTGGCATCTTGTAGTTTCAATTTTCATTACCTTTATGATTAGTGATGTTGAGAATCTTTCATATATTTTCTGTGGTAAAATGTCTGTTCAAGTATTTCACCCATCCTTTTAGGACATTGTTTGTTTTCTTATTTAATTTGTCTGTTATTTGTATATTCTGGATATAAATTCTTTGTCTGATATCTGATATGAAACTACTTTCCCCCAGTCTGTGACATACGTTTTTATTCTCTTCACAGTATCTTCTGAAGAGAAATTCCTAAATTCTGGTAAAATCCAAATTTGTAACTTTTTTTTTCCTTTTATAGATTATGCTTTTGGAGTCATATATAAGAAATCTTTGGTCATAAATTTTGTTTCCATTTTTTTCTAGAGATGTTATAGTTTTGGGTTTTAACCTATCATCAATATTGACTTATTTTTGCACATTTACAAAGGCATGGACTCAAGGCATGAGTTGAAGTTCATATTTTTATAAGTGAACACTCAACTGTTCTAGTATGACTTGTTGATAAGACTATCTTTACTCCATTGAATTTCCTTTGCACTTTTTTCTTAAAAATCAAATGACTAAATATGTGTAAGTCTAATTCTGGATGTCCTACTCTGTTGCATTGGTATGTCTATCTTAAGCAAAAAAAAAAAAAAAAAAAAAAATCAGACTATCCTGATTACTCTGGCTTTATGACAAGTATTAAAATCTGGGATATTAAGTCCTCAGGCTTTGTTCTTTATCGAAGTTATTTGGTGTGTTCTCTGTCCTTTGCATCCCCATATGAGTTGTAGAATCAGATTTCTGCAATTAAAAAAAATTAAGAGGATGTCTTATAGCATACTTAAAGGTAAATATACTGGTTTGTCCTAATCATGTAAATCATGTAGTTGCATCACTAAAAATATCCTCTTGTGGTAGATGACTTTTTAGCTGTTTTGGAAGGACATTTTTTTTTTTCCTTAGGCAAAGTCATACTGCAGCAATAATTAACCCCAATATCGACATGGCTTACAATAAGAAAGGCTCGTTTCTTTCTAGGCTTCTTTGTCTGTTGCAAGTCGGTAGACAAGCTCTGCTCCATATTTTTTCATCTCAGACCTGGGCTGAAGGCACAGCTTCTGTTTGGACAAGTCTTATAACAGAGAAAGTTAGAGAGATGGTACAACCACTCAATGGTTCTTAAATGTTTGCTGTGAAGTCACATGTCCCATCCATTCACATTTCATTGGATAAAACCAGAGACATGGGCAAACCTGCTGTCAGTGGAATGAAAAGAAAAATTCTCCCAGAAAGAGGACACCATAGGTAAAGGGATATAATTGTTTTTAACAGAATAAAATCTATCACAGATACAAAATAGCTCTTTAAGTGGCCACTTTCAGAATTGTGTGCCGATTTGCGAATGGATAGGGTTGATTTAATGTGGAATAAAGTTTTCATGGGAAAAATTAAGGTAGCCCACATGTTTTGCCTTACATGGCTATGCTTCTGTTTCTCTCCAACTTCACTCCTCCTAATGCCAGTTAAGAAGCTTTTGGGCTGGCTACTTTGACTTCATGGCCTAGTGTCACATCACATATTTCTGGGGAAAGTTGCAGTATTATTTCCTGTGTCATTGTTTTGCCCACTCTTTTATTCCTTTCCTTCTATCATTTAATATTTTCTCAGAGATACCTCCAGAAAATTTACCAACATATATTATTCAGTAAGTAACCAATTCTCCCTCAAACCTAAGTGGGGATAGAGAAGTAGATTGTCTGGAATCCAATAGGATAATTATCATAAAAGCCATCATTAATTGAGCATTCAGTGTGTGCCAGTCATGATTCGAAATGGCTTACCCGCATTTCCTCATTTAATGCTTCCAGAATGCTGTTAAGTAGATATCATTGTTATAATATGAATAACAATGAGGGAAGAGGTGCACAGAGATGTTGAATAACTTGTCTAAAAACTCCCAAGTACTGTATTGGAGTCTTGATTCACATCCAGGCCTGTCTGGCTCCAGAACCTAAGTCTACAAGACTGTAATTCAAGAGGATGACCTTCATACAATCTCAGAGTTCTTAATTGACAATCTTTAAGACTTTAAAATGGGCAAAGCTGGAATTTTAATATCAAAGGGAAATAGTACATTTTTTATGAAATCACCTGCATCTGGACAAAGCAAGCTATAGATCTCAGGCTAATTTTGGGGAAATTAAATTTGGAGAATAAAAATCTACATTATACCTTTCAAAGCAATATATGGAGGCATCACTCTAAAGTTCAGATAGATACTGTAATTTTTCTAAATGAGCTGTGATTAAGATTTGCTGCATGACACAATGTCATTTAAGAAGTATTAGTTGCATCACAATATAATTATAACTTCATTCCACTTAGAAAGAAAAAGATTTTAAAATCCCCAACAAAATACTGTTAAAACAAATCCAGCAGCAGATTAAGAGGATTATACATCATGACTAAGTGGGATTTATTCCAGAAATGTAAGAGTTGTAATAAGAAATCATTCAATGTAGTAAACCACATTAATAGAATGAAGAAACACACACACACACACACTCATCTCGATGCACGAAGAAAGAGCATGTGACAAAATATAACACCCTTTCATGATAAAAACACTGAACAAACTAGAAATAGAATACAACTTATTCCACATGATAAAAGGTATTTATGGAAAACTCACAAGCAATACCATATTCAGTGCTAAAATACTGGACATTTTTCTTCCCCTAAGTTCAGGAACAAGACAAAGGTGACTGCTTTTGTGGTATCTGTTCAACATTGTATGGAGTTTCTAGCCAGAGAAATTAGGTAAGACAAAAAAAAAAAAAAAAAAAAAAAAGGAAAAGAAAAAGAAAAAAAAGAAACAGCAACCAAAATGGAAAGAAAGTAGTAAAATTATATTTTCCCATTTGATATGGTCTTCTATATAGTAAATCCTAAGAAGCCATAAAAAAAACACATTAGAGCTAATAAATTATTTCAGCAAAGTTGCAGAACATTGACAAAAATCTGTTTTTTTCTATACTCTTATAATCAACAATCCAAAATGAAATTAAGTAAACAGTTCCATTGTAATTACATCATAATGTGTGATATTGGCATCAAGGTAGACATACTCATGGATAGAACAGATTAGAGTCCAGAAATAGCTTCTTTATTACCAGGGCCAAAGCCAGCTGAGCATATATGTGAACCTGAGAATTTCTGCATTCCTAAGACTGTGATATCAAAATCTTTAATCAAAATTTTAGTAATGGATGCAACTATAATACCTATACTGTCTTTTTATCCAGTGATATTGGAAATGTGCTAAGTTGAGCCCTGACACTTGTGAAGAGTGGCCTGGGAGCTGTCTAGAGGGATGGGGGAGGGGGTGGAGATAAGTCAGGGTGGCTTTGTCTCACAACAACTGCTTCACCCAGAATAGGTCCATTTTCATCTATTTTGTTTATTGTGTTTCCCCACAAGGTTTTGGTAGGCATGTCAAAGGTTTGGTAGGCATGTCAAAATTTACACTACATTTTTTTTTATTATTTCAAGATTTCCTGAAGTTTGAAGGGGCCCACACAGAAGCCTCTCTCTTATTTGCCTTTAATCCCAATTATTTTAGTCTTTAATCTCAATTATTTTATCTTTGAAAGTAATGAATGATGGCTGCTTTCCATAATGCCAATAAGACCTATAAATCTGTCCCACATCTTCTTCATCCATCAGTTGATGGACATTTGGGTTGCTTCCATATCTTGGATAACCCTAACTCTTTTTTATGATGTAAATATACCTGTAATACTGACAGTGCAATTAATAAGGTTCCTGTTTTTCAAAAAAAAAAACCAAAAAACAAAACTGAGATAGAGAACCAGGTGGTAGCCAAGCTAAAAATCAAATTCAAGTTTATCTCACTCCAAATTTAGTGCTCTTGGTATCTGCAGCTGTATCTCTAGAGCTTAGTATATTTCATCCTAAAATACTTAAAATGAAGTCTTCTGAAGGCTTAGGAATAGGACCTAAAGAATAGAATACTAATATTTAAAACTAGCTAAAGCCTACTTTGCCCTTATGGATTTTTGGAATATAGATTGCTGCTACTTAGGTTTTGCACTGAATTAAATAATGCGTCTCCAAAATTTATGTCTGCTCAGAACTTGTGAATGGTACCTGAGTTAGAAATAAAGGTTTTGTAGATACAGTAAAGTTATATTGAATTAGGGTGGGTTGTAAATTCAATAAAGCTGGTGTCCTTATAAGAAGAGAGAAATCTGGACATACAGAAAAAGATGCACAGGGGAGAAGGACAAGAGAAGATGGAGGCAGAGATTCGATGTTGCTGCTATAAGCCCAGGAATTCCAGGGATTTCCTGCAACCACAAGAAGCTACAAGAAGCAAGGAAGAATTCTTACGTGCAAGCTTTAGTGGGGGCATGGTCTTGCCAACATCCTGATTTCAGCCTTCTAGCCTCTAAACCAGTGAAACAATAAATTTCTGTTATTTTTAGCCACCCAGTTGTACAACAACCCTATTAGGAAACAATACAGGGTCTGTTTGGGAGAGTATCTAGTTCCATTATCAATTCAATGGTCCTGGGGTGAGAGGGCTTAAGAATCCTGAAAGCCATTAGTTAGGTTTCCCCAGAGTATCAAGGGAAGAGGGTGCTTACTAAATGTGGATAAAAATGATCTGAGAAAAATAGGGAAGTTCTTCATAGGACCTCAGCCACCAGTTTAGTGCAAAGAGTGCAAGTATTCAAAATTAGAGAGCTAGGATCTGTGAACATTAATCAAGGAAAACCTCACTAAAAGAGTTAGGAAGCCAGCAGGGGGAGCTCTCACACCCTACCACTCCTGGTCAAATTGGCTGACTCACCAGGAAGACTTACTTTGCAAGCAAACACTACTTTAACCACTACTTGACAATCCCAGCAGGAGAAAGAAAGCTTTTCCTTCTCCGCCAGCAATAGCCCAGCCAATGAGAGATAGTCACAACTCAGCCAATGAGAAGCCACCATACTTCAGAATCCCACTTAATTCCACTGGGCCTTTTCTTTACAACAGCCCCTCTTGCCTCATTTTCTTTTCTTTTCTTTTGTTTACCTGACTTGCCTGTAGCTTGCTTTGTCAAATTGCAATTCTCTGCTATTCTTGAATAAACCCATTTTTGCTAACCGACAACTTTATTTTTTAATGTTAACCGATCTCATTCTTGATGTGTCATCATCCCAAACTGAGACCTTGTGCAAGGCACTTACTCTCCCTAAGCCTCTTCCCTCTCCTATAAAAAGGGAATCTTTTCTGGATCTCCTAATTTTCAAAGGGATAGTGAGTATCTGACAATAAAATGATTGTGAAAATGTTTTGAGACATCCAGAATTGTTCAATCCATTGTCATAAAGGAATATGGAAATATAAGCCAGTCTCATTATTTTTATTTTTAAATGACATCAGCTAGAATCTTCAGATACGGAGTGAAGAAATCAAATGGTTATTTTGCTTCCAAAGCTTAATGTTCTATCCTTTTCCTAACTGCAGAGTCTATAAAGAAAAAAATTCCATATTCTATTTTTCTACTAATCTAGCTTGCTAAAGCTTCCATCACTTCAGCAAACAACAAGAACAACAACAAAACAGTGTCATTATAACCCTCAAAGCAGGGAATAAAAAATACTCTTTGATGACTTAAATGGAAGATTAGCTGTTTTGAATACAATTAAGGCAAGTGGCCAGTCACTTGCTTGCTTGCTTTCAGATCCACTCCCTGCTCTTTCCTTGATCTGTATCATGCGAAGCCAGATCCTTAAATGCAGAGGTGTCGGAAGAGCCAGTAGGAATCCCTAGGGGTTGCCTGAAGAGAGGGCAGAGACCGGGGCCATGGTATCTCTCCCTCTCTCTGCCGTGGTTAATATCTCTTTGTGGTTCTACTACCTTCCCTCCCACCAAGATCTCCCTCCTTGGGCTCAGTTCCTGCCAGAATCACTATGATTCAAGCTTCCAGTGTTTTGTTCTGGCTTCTATTCTGGTACGGTGTCCCCCCTTCCCTGCCATTTTCCCTCCAGCCTTCAGGATGGAAGTGGCCTCCGAGAGTTTTTAATTTCATTTTTCATCTTCCCTTTTGTTCTTTCATCTCTTCCAGCATCCTTGTAACTAATTCCCTGTATTAATGTCCCTCTATTTAATAATTTACTTGGCACTTTTGTTCTCCTGGATGGACCCTTATTGAATCAGTAAGTTGAATTAGTTTGTCTCTGCATGGAAGAAGGCATAAATGTTTCCAAATTTTTCTGATTCTCTAGTCTTAGAAAAGATTGATTGTCCTTAACATACACTATAGCATGGCAAAACTACAGCCACGCAATTATTTATCCTTATATAAATGCATGTAACACTAGGGCACATAAATAAGTCTTCACTTTTTTCCTTTCTCTAGAGTGTGTTTGGAGACAGTTATGAAAACAAACTTTTCAGAAGTGGCAAGGTGGGTGGTAGGTAGTTGAGAAGGGATGTACAGTATGTTCAATTTTGCTTGGGAGTTTGGAATATTTGTGTATATAATCAGAGTGCACCTTCAGTCCTTCTAACTAATGAATTCTTTCCTGTCCTACAAAATTCTTTTCAGATACTGCTAGCTGTTTGCAAAAATGCATGCTCTCCTCTTCTTCATGGTCACACGACTCCTTTACATTTCTCAGCCTCCTGGGTAGGTAGGCATTGTCATGTGTCTTAGTTCTAGTCGTGGTATATAATACCACTTCCTAGGGACACTAGCATTTCCAGGCATGGTTCATAAAAAGCTCTTGAGTTAGCTTATCTGGGTGTTTTTTCCCCTTCTATCTGCTGACGTGGAGGTGGGGAGTCAACCAACTGACCCATTCACTCACTGATACGATCACATGATCCAACATAAACTTATTTTGAGCTATTATACAGCTGGGGTCTATTAATTATAGCACCCAGCATGTCCCTAACCAATATACTCCCTCCAAAAGTCCTTCTTTAACTTCTGCGGAAGCACTGGTTTCGTATTTTGGGTGCCCTGTTTATACTTCTCTGGCAGCCCTTATCAAATTGGATTAGAATTAATTGCTCTTAATGTTCTCTCTCTTTCTGTCTCTCTCTTCGGAGCATGAGCTTTACAAGGACAGGGAGAGGGTCTCATTTACCTTTGTATCCCCAGGGCCAAGCACTAGGTTTGGAGTATGCAAGGTCTTGAGAATTGTATGTTAAATGGAACGGACTGGAATTGGAGTCTTACCTAGTCTGTCTTTGCTTCTCTCATCCTTCCTAGGATGGAAATATTGTCTCTGAACCCTCACCTTTTTAAACTGGTGTTTACTATTTGCTGCCAAACATATCACCCCATCCATCTACCCATCTACTCGAAGTTTTAACTTGAGACTTCTATATGTGAGCCATTCCTTTCCTCCCCACTTTCCTACAGAACTGTCATAACTCTGAGCCCTTTCTGTCTTCATCATGGCCCACAGACTTCAGTCTTATGGAAGTATTGCTTACAATATCCTGGGGGATAAAAAATAAGTATGAAGTTTTTATGAGCACATTATAAGATCTCCCTGAATTCATACTCTGAGCTGTGTTGTTTATTTAATTGAAAGAATGATATTACCAACCTGAAAATCTCTGATTTCTAAATTTAACCATTGTTAGTTATAATCCAGGATTAAACAAACTAACAACTTTGAAAACTCATGAGTCCTGTGGTCAGAACAAAGGTCAATTCAATGAAATACAGTAGGGGGGGTGGATATTTTAGCTATAGAACAACAGGGACAATAGAATAGGAGTATATGTCTTCATATTCTTTATTCAACTAGAGTGAAAGTAGAAGGTGAATTTTTAACATCTATTTACCTCACTGGTACTTTGATATTAAGAATTGTACAGATTCCTAGTCTATTCCATTGCAAAATAGCTGAATCATAAAATGTCAGGACTGGAAGGTGCCTTTCAATTTACGTAGGTTAGTGGTCCCTGCCTTGTTGAAGGATATGAACCCTTTAAAGTACATTTTCAGAGTTGTGGGTACACACACACACACACACACATACACACCTTATATATAATTTCGATGACTTAAGTATTCCCTGGAGGACATCCATGATCTCTCATCCAACCATGGAAGCCCATTAGTGAAATCTTGTATGCACTAACAAAGAAGTCTGCATATGAGCTATGAAGTTTACTCCCTGTAACAGTAAAGTACAATCAATGCCACATTCATAAGTTTATCAATTTCTCCAAATTAAATTGCATCTACTTCTAGCTCCTACTCACTAGGCTGGTAGAAGTTCATCTCAATCTTCATTAAGAAGGCTACCACATCCATTCCCCCAGGATTATGTCCGGGGTCGTTCATACTGCAGACCTTTCAAGGGGTTTACACTAGTTATGTCTAATGTGCTCCTGGTTCAGGGCCACAAGCTTCTGTTGCTAAGCTTGGGTAGGCAGTCTTTCCTGGTAGCTCTAGAAAGCTCTCATTCCTCATATTCTGTCACATCAGCATCACCAAGCTACCCCATCAGAGGTATTATCACCTCTAAGGGGAAGGGAGGATGGTGACCATACAGGAGGATGGGGCAGTGCTGTTGGCTAATCCTCGAGGCACGCACACTCCAATTGCATTCCCAGTTCTAGGGGAGAAACTCTAAAAGTTTTCTCACATCCTGTATCTTTCACCTCCTCTGCTCCACCTACTGAGTGAATTCAGCATAAATCATGTCAACTGCTTTTTGCAGGATAGAAAACAGGATGCCTTCATCACTGAGCGCTTGTGCTCTGGAGCAAACGAGCTGGGTTCAAGCCCAAGCTTTGATGCTTACTAACTCTATGAATGCATTCATTTCATTCTGCCATAACAAATTACCACAAACATGGTGACTTAAAATAGCAGAAATTTCTTAACTCATGGTCTGGAGGCCAGAAGTCCAAAATCAAAGTGTCATTACAGTGGGTTTCTTCCGGGGGCTCTGAGGGAAAATCTGGTCCATTCCTCTCTCCCAGCTTTTGGTGGTGGCCAGCAGTCCTCAGCTTTCCTTGGCTTGTAGTTGTGTCACTCCACAATCTCTGCCTCCATCTTCATGTCACCTTTCTTCTTTTGTAAGGGCACTTCTAATTCAATTTTGTCACTCAGTTTAATACAGGATGATCTCATCTCAAGATTTTTAACTTAGTTACATCTACAAAAAGCATTCTTCCAAATAAGGTCAGATTGACAGGTTCTGGATGGACATATCTTTTGGAGAATTACCCTTAAACTCACTGCAACAGACTAAAAACAATTTTTTAACTCTTCAGTGTCCATTGTGACCCATTGTGTAATGGGGATGATGATGACAATAGTAAATTCCTCCATACATTTATTGGTGATAAATGAATTTATCCATATAAAGCACTTAAAGAGTTCCTGGTAAATAACAAATATTCTTTGCTAAACAATATGTGCTATAATGGGGAGTTAACTTCTGAATAGCTATTAATTTCTGCTGTTGGGTCAGTTCAAAGCCCCATTAACAAAACCCAAGACAGGAAACCACAAAGGCTAATAAACTTCTGTTTATGAAGTTGGGGGGTTGGATGTGCACATTGGAAAGCATTCTGCCACATTTCTGTAGCTATTTTGCCTTAGTACTAAGAGACAGTTTTCATGGTGGAAATATCAACAACCTGGAATGGTTGCCTTGTATTTAGCCCAAAGAATATAAAAGTTTCCAGCGATAGGACATTGGGATGAAAAGGGGGTCTAGTAAGGAAATCAGATCCACAACAGGTTTTAACATATGGAATTATATATAGAAAACTGGCTAATCAGGGAGAACTGAAAAGCCAAAAAGGAAGCATAGAGGTAACACAGAGACAGTAATCATAGGAAACAGCTACCTCTCCCAGTTAAGGGAACAGAGGGGTCATTCTCCTCACTTCATCTTATCATGCAGGCATCTTATGACCTCACATGGTCACAAGAAGGGTCAATACAGTTCAATAAGTTATTTTGAGATACAGACCACATTCACATAACTTTTATAACAGTAAGTTTCTTAATTGTTCTATTTTATTATGGGTTATTGTTGTTAATCTCTTAGTGTGCCTAATTTATAAATTAAACTGTATGATAGGTATGTATGTATAGGAAAAAAGATAGTATATTTAGGGTTTGGTACTCTCTGTGATTTCAGAAATCCACTGGGGGTCTTGGAACATATCCCCATGGATAAGGGGGCACTACTGTATATATATAGAAATATATACATATGTGTGTGTATATATAGAGAGAGTCATATATCATGTGATAATATAATCAATAAATACATTAAAACAAAACTAAACTGCAGTTAGGAAAGCCAAGCCCTTCAGCATTTAATGCTAATAAGTGGCCAGGCCACTATATTAACCAAGGTCTGACTTTAAAGACTATAGTCTTTTTAATCTGAATTATCGTCTGGATATCAGAGCTAAAATCTGAAATGTTCTCAGCAATCTGGAATACTGGGAAAAACTTAAAACGCATTTCTTATACCAAACATAAATGCAACATTCTGCACCTGGACTAAAAAAAATATCACAACGGTCAGGGAAAGAATGTATGTGCCTATATAGCCCCTAAAAGGATTAATATGTTCTAGCCCATTGCAGGCCTAATATTAATAAACAATGTGATCCAGCTATCAAAAAATAAATGTTAACCATTTTCTGCAGTACCCAAAACAAGCAAAGGGATAACCCACCCTTATTCAGCAATGGTCAGGTCACAACTGGAATATTTTGTTCAATTTGAAGTATTATATCATCAAAGGAACTTTGAAAAACTGAACTTAATTAGCTGAGAGTGACCATCATGATGACAAGATAATACCACCATCCTGCCACTATCTTGATTTCTACCCACCTCCTCTTGCTTCATAAAGTAATAAGCTCCTGACAGGGCTCCTGGCCTGCCAGGCATTATCCATCATGCCGGAGAGTGGTCTGTGTAAATACGAGTGCGCTAATGTTGGACCTGCGCAGTTCACCCCAAAGCCTTGGGGATACTGTCCAAGTCACCTAATAAGGTTTTAAAAGTCCTCAGGTTCTTGTATGTGTTTACTTCTCCAGACACACGCACGCGCGCGTGCGCGCACACACACACACACACACACACACACACATAAGCACCATAGCGGATCTTGCTGATTCGTATTTTCTATCCTTTGGGCATTCAACTCTTTTTACTGCATCACTTTCCTACCTCTGATTACCACTTACACACTTGCCCTCTACCCACCCATTGCCTACTATTCCTGCTTATTCTTCTAGGGGTTAGCTCAGGCTTCACTTTATCTGAAAAGCTCTCAACAGCCCCTGCTCCAGATTTCCAGGTTTTTTGGCCCCTCCTTTACACCTCCATACCCCTCTGAGCTTCCCCGATCTTAGCACGTATCACACTTTGTTTTAAGTGCCACTTTCTTCTCTCACCTACTGGATAGAAAGTTATGTAAGACCAAGAACAAGGTTTGCTTTCTCACTATTTTACCCCCACCACCAAATACAGTACTCAATGAATAATTGTGTCTTGAAAGACTTCATTCCTGAATAAAAGAGGAAGGGATTTGAATGGAGTAAGGATATGTGCAGAGAAGAGTGTGAAAGCCATCTTCTGGGTATAAAGCAATATGCACTGATTTTCCCATTTGGACCAAAAAAGCAGAATTAGGAATTAGGTAGATGTGAACTGAAAGTAGATTTAATACATTTATTACAAGAAAGAACTTCCAACAATTAGAACGATCTGAAAACATGGCATGCTGGTGTTAAACATAGGGGTTCTCTACCATTGAAATGTTGAAGTTGAGAGGCAGGTTCATGGAAGGCTAATAGGATGTATTTTAAATGTCAGTTTGATAAATTGGTAGTTTTCTGGAGTTGATCTGTGTGGAGAAAGAGTCTGAGGGACAGGGAGAAAAAATTATATAATTATATAATCAATTATTAGTGTCTGTCAAGAGCTTTCTTAGGATTGAAAAAATATGCAGTAGTAGTCTGTCCCTGTCCGTCTCCATCCCTGTTTCTGTCCTCCCCACCCCCAACACACAGAGAAATATACGATTATAAAATGAGAGTCTTAATAGGGTGACTATCACTTTGTCAGTCAAAACTCACCCCCCTCAGTGGCTACACTGCCTGGGAACTCTTACTTTGTTGTTTCTTTTTTGAGTCAATGGGAAATTTTAATGTCCACTATCCCTTCTCTTAACTGGAAAGTGGGGAACTTCACACTGGTTAGCACATCGTAATTCATTACTGTTTTTGTCTTGAAACAACAAAAAGGAGAAGTGGGTAGATAGTTGTGGGCAGAAAAGATGCTAGGGAATCAGGGACTCAAAGACTACCCAATGGCTGGTACCTGAGGAGCAGCACCCAACAAAATAAGTAGATTTTGCTGAGCAGTGGACTTGATCACAAAACAGGAAAATAAGTCTCAGCACATGATATTTAAATCATGCAGTTCTCAGAAGAGTATCAAAGTTCACATTACCTTGGTTAAGTCTCCAGCTGTCCCTAGTGTTGAGGAACCACTCTGGGTCTCTGCATTTTATACATTAACTTTTTTAAGATTTTATTTATTTATTTGAGGGAGAGAGAAAGCGAGAGACAGAGCATAAGTGGAGGGGGAGGGACACAGAGAGAGGGAGAAGCAGGCTCCCCACTGAGCGGGGTTCGATCCCAGGACCCTGAGATCATGACTTGGGCCAAAAGGCAGACGCTTAACCGACTGAGCCACCCAGGTGCCCCTGCATTTTGTACATTAAATAAAGATCTTGAAGTAGTTAAAGAGAAGCTTGTTTATTAGCTGTGATGTTATTCTCCTTTCAGGGCTGCCTTTTCTTACCACATTAATCTTGGGCGTGCTGCTAATGTCTTTTCTGCATTGAAGTCAGGAGGCCGGTTAATATGAGGGCAGTGAACCGTGAAATGCCTGCGTGGGTAATATATGGGTTCTGGCAGCTAGACTCTTCGGAGGCACAAATAAATAGACTCCTTTCTTGCTTGATGGGAGTATTAAATGCATGCGTGCAGGTGCAGCACATAGACTGGATACATACTAAATATTAAACAAATGCTAGTTGTTATTTTTATATTAATATTATTTTTATGTATTGTCAAGTGTCAAGTCAAGAGCTTTGCTCTCAAAGTTCAACTTTTAGGACAAATATCAGACTTCAGTCTGTAGTTTCAGGACTGAATTAGTCAATGCTGGGAAAGGAAGCAGCATGATTTAGGGACCAGGTACAGATTTTGGAACCCCATATTTACATATGAGTCCTGGTTCACCCACTTATTTTCTATGTGGACTTGAGGAACTTATTTGCTTCTCTGACCTCAGTTCATGATTGGATTAAGTGAGATTGTGCATGTAATTGACCTAGTGTATAATAGTAAAATAAAAATACAAAATAAAATAAAATAAAATGTAATGTTAAAAAGTTAATAGTCTCTTGTTATTTATTTATGCACATTTATTTTTATTTTTTAAAGATTTTATTTATTTATTTTAGAGAGAGAGAGAGGGAGGGAGAGCATGTGGGGGGAGGGGGAGGGGCAGAGGGAGAGAGCCCCAAACCGACTCTACACTGAGCATAGAGACCACGTGGGGCTCCCTCTCACGACCCTGAGATCACAACCCAAGCGAAACCAAGTGTCCAATGCCCAACCAGCTGTGCCACCCAGGCGCCTCTGTACATTTATTTAGATTTGGGTTTCCTCCCTTTGATCAGTTCACCATGCTGTACCCAATCTGACCACATCACTGTCCTTCTTCAGGCTCCTTACTGGTTCTCCTTTACACTCAGGATAATCATAACAGCAGGCAGTATTTTTTTTAAAGATTTTATTTATTTATTTGACAGAGAGAGACACAGCGAGAGAGAGAGAACACAAGCAGGGGGAGTGGAAGAGGGAGAAGCAGGGGTCCCGCAGAGCAAGGAGCCCGATGTGGGGCTCGATCCCAGGACTCTGGGATCATGACCCGAGCTGAAGGCAGACGCTTCACCGACGGAGCCACCCAGGTGCCCCAACAGCAGGCAGTATTAATGGTTCTGTGTGAGTACCAAGTACTGTTCCCCCCAATCCTTTTGGATGGATTTCTCCCTGGCCTCAAGTATGTGGCCTCACCAACATTCAGTATTCTGCTGGATATTCAATGGAGATGCTCTGTATGTGTGCAAAGTTCTCTCTGTGCAGCTTTCTCCTCTACAGCACTTGAAAATATAGCCACCCAGGGCTCCCCAGACTCTGTTTCTTCAACTCAAGGATTCTACCAGGCTTTGCCTATGTTTCCCCTCCTTGTCCGTACTTCAGCCTGAAAATGTTCTCACTGGGGCAACTGTAGGGTTCACCAAATTGTCTCCTACATCCTAGAAATCACTGCCCTTCGTTACCTGTCCCCACTGTCTTAAAATCAGTGTTTCATCTATTTTGTCCAATTTTGCATTTGTTTTAGGTGTAGGGGTAAATGGGACCTGGTACTCCATCTTGGCTGAAGGCAGATCTCTAGCAGCTCACTTCTCACCGTGCTCTCAGCTTAGACATTTGCAACCTTGGTTCACCAGACAGAAGGCTCAAGACCTACTCATTGCTTCACCAAATACAGGTGAGCCTAAATTCCCATCAGGTGGCACCTTTATTATTTTGCAGTCTCTGACTGGATTTCTGCCTTAGTTTCCTCCTCCTCAGCTCTACCTTCCTAGTAAAAGCCTCCTCTGAAGCCATGGAGACTGGTTCCTACTTTTCCTAGCTGGGCCGGACACGTTGCACATAGGCTGCGGTGGATATTTATCCCAGGCTGTCACCAGATACTCAGTTGTTTCCATGCAGCTGCTCTTGGTACTCCCTATAGAACATATTAATTAGTCCTAGATTAAGTATTCCTGAATACTACTTATATACTCCTCATTTGGATATCAGTGGATATGGATCCTTACCAAACCAAGACAGGGTGTATAATAATGCCCTGGACCCTTTTTTTTTTTTTTTCATTTTTTTATTCTTATGTTAATCCCCATACATTACAACATTAGTTTTAGATGAAGTGTTCCATGATTCATTGTTTGTGCATAACACCCAGTGCTCCATGCAGAATGTGCCCTCCTCAATACCCACCACCAGGCTAACCCATCCTCCCACCCCCCTCCCCTCTAGAACCCTGTTTGTTTTTCAGAATCCATCGTCTCTCATGGTTCGTCTACCCCTCCTATTTCCCCCGCTTCATTCTTCCCCTCCCGCTACCTTCTTCTTCTTCTTTTTTTTTTCCTTAACATATATTGCATTATTTGTTTCAGAGGTACAGATCTGAGATTCAACAGTCTTGCACAATTCACAGCGCTTACCAGAGCACATACCCTCCCCAGTGTCTATCACCCAGTCCCCCCATCCCTCCCACCCCAACCCCCACTCCAACAACACTCAGTTTGTTTCCTGCGATTAAGAATTCCTCATATCAGTGAGATCATATGATACATGTCTTTCTCTGTTTGACTTATTTCACTCAACATAATACCCTCCAGTTCCATCCACGTCGTTGCAAATGGCAAGATCTCATTCCTTTTGATGGCTGCATAATATTCCATTGTATATATATACCACATCTTCTTTATCCATTCATCTGTCGATGGACATCTTGGCTCTTTCCACAGTTTGGCTATTGTGGACATTGCTGCTATAAACATCGGGGTGAACGTACCCCTTCGGATCCCTACTTTTGTATCTTTGGGGTACATACCCAGTAGTGCAATTGCTGGATCATATGGTAGCTCTATTTTCAACTTTTTGAGGAACCTCCATACTGTTTTCCAGAGTGGCTGCACCAGTTTGCATTCCCACCAACAGTGTAGGAGGGTTCCCCTTTCTCCGCATCCCCGCCAACATCTGTCGTTTCCTGACTTGTTCATTTTAGCCATTCTGACTGGTGTGAGGTGGTATCTCATGGAGGTTTTGATTTGGATTTCCCTGATGCTGAGGGATATTGAGCACTTTTTCATGTGTCTGTTGGCCATTTGGATGTCTTCTTTGGAAAAATGTCTGTTCATGTCTTCTGCCCATTTCTTGATTGGATTCTTTGTTCTTTGGGTGTTGAGTTTGATGAGTTCTTTATAGATTTTGGATACTAGCCCTTTATCTGATATGTCATTTGCAAATATCTTTTCCCATTCTGTCGGTTGTCTTTTGGTTTTGTTAACTGTTTCCTTTGCTTTGCAAAAGCTTTTTATCTTGATGAAGTCCCAATAGTTCATTTTTGCCCTTGCTTCCCTTGCCTTTGGCGATGTTTCTAGGAAGAAGTTGCTTCGGCTGAGGTCAAAGAGGTTGCTGCCTGTGTTCTCCTTTAGGATTTTGATGGACTCCTGTCTCACATTGAGGTCTTTCAACCATTTGGAGTCTATTTTTGTGTGTGGTGTAAGGAAGTGGTCCAGTTTCATTCTTCTGCATGTGGCTGTCCAATTTTCCCAACACCATTTGTTGAAGAGACTGTCTTTGTTCCATTGGACATTCTTTCCTGCTTTGTCGAAGATTAGTTGACCATAGAGTTGAGGGTCCATTTCTGGGCTCTCTATTCTGTTCCATTGATCTATGTGTCTGTTTTTGTGCCGGTACCATGCTGTCTTGATGATGACAGCTTTGTAATAGAGCTTGAAGTCCGGAATTGTGATGCCACCGGCTTTGCTTTTCTTTTTCAATATTCCTCTGGCTATGCGGGGTCTTTTCTGGTTCCATACAAATTTTAGGATTATTTGTTCCATTTCTTTGAAAAAAGTGGATGGTATTTTGATGGGGATTGCATTGAATGTGTAGATTGCTCTAGGTAGCATTGACATCTTCACAATATTTGTTCTTCCAATCCATGAGCATGGAACGTTTTTCCATTTCTTTGTGTCTTCTTCCATTTCTTTCATGAGTATTTTATAGTTTTCTGAGTACAGATCCTTTGTCTCTTTGGTTAGATTTATTCCTAGGTATCTTATGGTTTTGGGTGCAATTGTAAATGGGATCGACTCCTTAATTTCTCTTTCTTCTGTCTTGTTGTTGGTGTATAGGAATGCCACTGACTTCTGTGCATTGATTTTATATCCTGCCACTTGACTGAATTCCTGTATGAGTTCTAGCAGTTTTGGGGTGGAGTCTTTTGGGTTTTCCACATAAAGTATCATATCATCTGCAAAGAGTGAGAGTTTGACTTCTTCTTTTCCAATTTGGATGCCTTTGATTTCTTTTTGTTGTCTGATTGCTGTGGCTAGGACTTCCAATACTATGTTGAATAGCAGTGGTGATAGTGGACATCCCTGCCGCGTTCCTGACCTTAGGGGGAAAGCTCTCAGTTTTTCCCCATTGAGAATAATATTTGCTGTAGGTTTTTCATAGATGGCTTTTATGATATTGAGGTATGTACCCTCTATCCCTATACTCTGAAGAGTTTTGATCAAGAAAGGATGCTGTACTTTGTCAAATGCTTTTTCTGCATCTATTGAGAGGATCATATGATTCTTGTTCTTTCCTTTGTTAATGTACTGTATCACATTGATTGATTTGCGGATGTTGAACCAACCTTGCAGCCCAGGGATAAATCCCACTTGGTCATGGTGAATAATCCTTTTAATGTACTGTTGGATCCTATTGGCTAGTATTTTGGTGAGAATTTTTGCATCCATGTTCATCAGGGATATTGGTCTGTAATTCTCCTTTTTGATGGGGTCTTTGTCTGGTTTTGGGATCAAGGTAATGCTGGCCTCATAAAATGAGTTTGGAAGTTTTCCTTCCGTTTCTATTTTTTGGAACAGTTTCAGAAGAATAGGTATTAATTCTTGAAATGTTTGGTAGAATTCCCCTGGGAAGCCATCTGGCCCTGGGCTTTTGTTTTTTGGGAGATTTTTGATGACTGCTTCAATTTCCTTAGTGGTTATAGGTCTGTTCAGGTTTTCTATTTCTTCCTGGTTCAGTTTTGGTAGTTGATACATCTCTAGGAATGCATCCATCTCTTCCAGGTTATCTAATTTGCTGGCATAGAGTTGCTCATAATATGTTCTTATAATTGTTTGTATTTCTTTGGTGTTGGTTGTGATCTCTCCTCTTTCATTCATAATTTTGTTGATTTGGGTCATTTCTCTTCTCTTTTTGATAAGTCTGGCCAGGGGTTTATCAATCTTGTTAATTCTTTCAAAGAACCAGCTCCTAGTTTCGTTGATCTATTCTACTGTTCTTTTAGTTTCCATTTCATTGATTTCTGCTCTGATCTTTATGATTTCTCTTCTCCTGCTGGGTTTAGGCTTTATTTGCTGTTCTTTCTCCAGCTCCTTTAGGTGTAGGGTTAGGTTGTGTACTTGAGACCTTTCTTGTTTCTTGAGAAAGGCTTGTATTGCTATATACTTTCCTCTTAGGACTGCCTTTGCTGCATCCCAAAGATTTTGAACAGTTGTGTTTTCATTTTCATTGGTTTCCATGTATTTTTTTAATTCTTCTTTAGTTTCCTGGTTGACCCATTCATTCTTTAGTAGGATGCTCTTTAGCCTCCATGTATTTGAGTTCTTTCCGACTTTCCTCTTGTGATTGAGTTCTAGTTTCAAAGCATTGTGGTCTGAAAATAGGCAGGGAATGATCCCAATCTTTTGGTACCGGTTGAGACCTGATTTATGACCTAGGATGTGATCGATTCTGGAGAATGTTCCATGGGAACTAGAGAAGAATGTGTATTCCGTTGCTTTGGGGTGGAATGTTCTGAATATGTCTGTGAAGTCCATTTGGTCCAGTGTGTCATTTAAAGTCTTTATTTCCTTGTTGATCTTTTGCTTAGATGATCTGTCCATTTCAGTGAGGGGGATGTTAAAGTCCCCCACTATTATTGTATTGTTGTCGATGTGTTTCTTTGCTTTTGTTATTAATTGCCTTATATAATTGGCTGCTCCCATGTTAGGGGCATAGATATTTAAAATTGTTAGATCTTCTTGTTGGATAGATCCTTTAAGTAGGATATAGTGTCCTTCCTCATCTCTTATTACAGTCTTTGGTTTAAAATCTAATTTGTCTGATATAAGGATTGCCACCCCAGCTTTCTTTTGGTGTCCATTAGCATGGTAAATGGTTTTCCACCCCCTCACTTTCAATCTGGGGGTGTCTTTGGGTCTAAAATGAGTCTCTTGCAGACAGCATATCGATGGATCTTGTTTTTTAATCCAGTCTGTTAGCCTGTGTCTTTTGATTGGGGCATTTAGCCCATTTACATTCAAGGTAACTATTGAAAGATAGGAATTTAGTGCCATTGTATTGCCTGTAAGGTGACTGTTACCGTATATTGTCTGTGTTCCTTTCTGGTCTATGTTGCTTTTAGGGTCTCTCTTTGCTTAGAGGACCCCTTTCAAGATTTCCTGTAGGGCTGGTTTTGTGTTTGCAAATTCCTTTAGTTTTTGTTTGTCCTGGAAGCTTTTTATCTCTCCTTCAATTTTCAATGACAGCCTAGCTGGATATAGTATTCTTGGCTGCATATTTTTCTCATTTAGTGCTCTGAATATATCCTGCCAGTCCTTTCTGGCCTGCCAGGTCTCTGTGGATAGGTCTGTTGCCAATCTAATGTTTCTACCATTGTAGGTTACATATCTCTTCTCCCTAGCTGCTTTCAGGATTTTCTCTTTGTCTATGAGACTCGTAAGTTTTACTATTAGATGTTGGGGAGTTGACCTATTTTTATTGATTTTGAGAGGGGTTCTCTGTGCTTCCTGGATTTTCATGCCTGTTTCCCCAAATTAGGGAAGTTCTCTGCTATAATTTGCTCCATTATACCTTCTGCCCCTCTCTCTCTTTCTTCTTCTTCTGGGATCCCAATTATTCTAATGTTGTTTCGTCTTATGGTATTGCTTATCTCTCGAATTCTGCCCTCATGATCCAGTAGTTGTTTATCTCTCTTTTTCTCAGCTTCTTTATTTTCCATCATTTCATCTTCTATATTACTGATTCTCTCTTCTGCCTCATTTATTCTAGCAGTTAGCGCCCCCATTTTTGATTGCACCTCATTAATAGCCTTTTTGATTTCTACTTGGTTGGATTTTAGCTCTTTTACTTCTCCAGAAAGGGTTTCTCTAATAACTTCCATATTTTTTTCAAGCCCAGCTAGTATCTTTAAAGTGATGATTCTGAACTCTAGATCTGACATCGTACTAATGTCCGTATTGAGTAGGTCCCTGGCAGTTGGTACTGCCTCTTGTTCTTTTTGTTGAGGTGATTTTTTCCGTCTTGTCATTTTGTGCAGAGGAGAATAGATTAATGAGAGAACAAAATGCTAGCAGAGTAACCACGTCCCCAGAAAATATACTCTAAACAAATCAGAAAAGACCTGAAGCAGTGGGATAAGAAGGGGAAAGAGAGAAAAAAGGAAAAGAAAAAAAAAGAAAAAGATAAAGATAAAAACAAAAACAAACAAAACAAAACAACAACAACAAAAGAAAAACCAGAATGTGATCAAATATGATCTATATGGTATATAGATCAGTGCCACACACTAGATTTGGGGTGTATTTTGGTCTTTTAGAAGAAAGTGTCTCCCAAAATTTTAAAGAAAGAAAAACTTATATATGTACAAAAATAATGGTTGATATGATGAAGGGATGGAAAATGACTGTAAAAATGGAAATTATAAAAAATTTTATAAAAGGAATTGATAAGAAGTTGTTTGAAAAAAGAAAGAAGAGGATTTAAAAAAAGAAAAAAGAAAAAGAAAAAAAAAGGGAGAGGATGGATCAGGCAGGGGAATAGAAAACACCATATACTAGAGATTTAGGGTATATTTTAATCTGTTAGAAGAAACTATCTCAAAATTTTAAAGAGAGAACAACTTATATATATAAGCCAAAAATACGGGAAACTACTATGAAGGGATAGAATATTACTCTAAAAATGAAAAATAGAAATTTTTTTTTTTAAAAAGGTATTGATAAGATGTTGTTTGAAAAAGGGAAAAAGAAAAATTCAAAAAGAAATAAAAAGACAAAAAGACAGTTAAAAAAAAAATTAACTTTAAAAGACTAAGGAATCATGGTAAAAAAGCCATGAATTCTATGTGCAGTAGTCCCTTAGCGCTGGAGTTCTGCCGTTCTCATTGATCGGTAAACTTGGTCTTGGCTGGCTGTTCTCACTGATCTTCCGGGGAGGGGCCTGTTGCCGTGGTTTCCAAATGTCTCTGCCGGAGGCGGAATTGCCCCGCCCTTGCCCCCTCCCGGGTAAGTAATCTGCTCGGGTTTGCCCTCCGGGGCTTTTGTTCCCTGCGAGCTTTCCGTACAGCTTTGGAGGCGGAGAGTGAAAATGGCGGCCTCCCAATCTCCGCCCCGGAGGAGCCGAGAACTCGGGGCCCCTCTCCTCAGTGAGCCCCAGAGCAAAGCCGCCAGTCACTCCCATCTCCCCGGTCTCCGGCGGCACTCCGTGCTCGCCCGGCCTGTGACCGCGCGTTTCTATCTCCGGCACCCGACCCCGGGTGGAGTCTCCAAACCCAGCAGATCCCTGCGGTGCGCTCCCACGCGGCTCCTCCCGGGGCAGGAAGGTGAGTCTCCCCGGATCTGCCGCTTGTTGGGTCCCCGCTGGAGGAGCAGGGGCCCGACTGGGCCGCGGATCACGGTTTATGGCGACCCCGAGCTGAGAGCCCGCGCCTGGGCTCCGCCTCTGCACCGGCTTCCCTGCTCCGATACCTGGGAGCTCTGCCACACTCAGGCACCCCCGGTCTTTCTGTGACCCCGAGGGTCCTGGGACCACACTGTCCCGGAGGGTTCCACCCCCCGCTTAGCCACCAGAGTGACGTCCCTCGGAGGAGCCGACTTTTAAAAGTTCCGATTTTGTGCTCCGTGGTTCTGTCACTTGCCAGAAGCGGCCGACGGAGGCCCCTCCCCTGCCGTCTATCCTCCCGAATATCACCTCGGATTCCTTTCTCCGCACGTCCTACCTTCCGGAAAGTGGTCGCTTTTCTGCTGAGACAGTTGTTGCTCTTCTTTTCTTGGATCTCCTGTTGAGTTTGTAGGTGTTCAGAATGGTTTGATCCCTATCCAGCTGAATTCCTGAGAGGAGACGAAATCCAGGTCTCCTACTCCTCCGCCATCTTGCTCCCAAGTGTCTGCCCTGGACCCTTAAGCCAAATCTCTACCCCCAGTGCTCCGCCTGTGATCCATTCCCCACCAACGTGTCATCGCGAGGATCCAGCATACC
Organism: Mirounga angustirostris; assembly: GCF_029215605.1. NCBI lineage: Eukaryota > Metazoa > Chordata > Mammalia > Carnivora > Phocidae > Mirounga > Mirounga angustirostris. The sequence continues at coordinate 14,816,547 of NW_026991712.1, read as the reverse complement.
CCGAGCTCCCAACTAAGGACACTGAGAAGTTAAATAGTGACAACTATGTGTTTTGTCTTTGGAGAAAAATATTCACGTGCAGAGAAATTCCTGTGAATGCTTAGTGAGTTGTCTAGTTCAAACTTCTTTTTGCTGTCTCAATTTACAAATTAAACAAACAGACAAAAAACAAGGCCAGCAGAGTTTAATTGAATTTCCCAACATCACAGAGCTAATTAATGTTAATGATAGTACTCAAACTCAGGTCTTCTGCATCCTGGTTGAAATTTCCTTTCTCCTGGATCACAAACACTTAGATCGTTCTTTTGGTGAGCTATTTATTATTAATATTGTTCCCGAATAAGGGGGAAAAAAACTCCACACACAACAACCCAATTATTGTGACCCCCTAATTTTTTCTAGAGCTGACTCAGAGAGAATGTTTTCTTAAAGATTTTGTAAGCTACCTTTCCAAGCCTCCCTCTAATTTCCTTCCCTCCTATAACATGGTAATCTACAAGGAAGACCAGAGAGAAACTCTTGGCTTCTGTTTTCTTAACTCCTTGACTTCGGAAGAGCCACAACCCTACCACAAACTTTGAGGCATCGTGTTCTGGCACTACAATTTTTAAGTTCTTAAATTACCTAATTTATACATATCAGAGAAGCAGGGTAGCTTGTGCTGTAAATCAGTGCACTATAGAAAAATGTTTTCCAAATCTGAGAAGATGGGCCTAGTGGGGGTCCTTGATTTTCTCTTTTTCTCCCCATGGCATTGTGGTCTAATCCATGGACACATAACTATTGTGTTCAGAGAGTGGGTGTGATCGGCACATGGGAAAAAGTCCCTATGTCATTACTTCCTTGAGATGACTGAAGGAGCAGCCTCCCACCCAAGGGGACAGTCAATAGAAGTTGGGCAGTGGAGCTCAGTGGATCCCCACCTGGATTAAAGCTGAGCAGAATTCAAAGCAGAGTAAATATCGTAGTTTTCCTATCCCGTCTTGCCAACTCCCACCTCATTCCCTGGAGTGCTCCTGATGTGGCAAAAGTGGGAAGATAATCCCCAATGTCTAAATGAGATAGAGACAGGTGCCTAAAACACAAGTGCCTCCTCCCCCCAGTATCTTACAGTTTAAGGGGTCACTGTGTTCCATTCCATGCAGAGCCGCTCCAACAATTCACAGAATGAACTTAAATTCTCGACTTTGCCAAACACTGCAATAACATTAAAGGTTACAGCGAGGGCATAAGTGGGAGTCGATAGAAGAGTTATGTTATAGATTAGTTGGGCTATGGGAAGAAAAAAAGATAAAGTGACTATGAAATAAATAACTATTTAAAGTTATTTAATCTTTTTTTTATTTTTATTTTTTTAAAAGATTTTATTTATTTATTTGAGAGAGAGAATGAGATAGAGAGAGCATGAGAGTGGGGAGGGTCAGGGGGAGAAGCAGACTCCCTGCTGAGCAGAGAGCCCGATGTGGGACTCGATCCCAGGACTCCAGGATCATGACCTGAGCCGAAGGCAGTCGCTTAACTGCCTGAGCCACCCAGGCGCCCTAAAGTTATTTAATCTTAAGTAAGTAACAGCTCAGTCTTCTCTTAGACACACACATACCCACAAAAGATTCAAAAGATTTCTAGCCGGTCATCCTGGCTCATCTTCCCATTTTGTCATTTTTTATTTAATTAGGATCAGTGTTGGTTTTTGCAGGATCAAGCCTTGGAAACCTTATTTATTAATATCCCCCAAACATTGGCAATAGCAACAATAATTTTAATTGCACGGGTACTAAAAATATGCCAGGGGCGCCTGGGTGGCTCAGTGGTTAAGCGACTGCCTTCGGCTCAGGTCATGATCCTGGAGTCCCGGGATCGAGTCCCGCATCGGGCTCCCTGCTCGGCGGGGAGTCTGCTTCTCCCTCTGACCCTCCTCCCTCTCATGTTCTCTGTCTCTCATTCTCTCTGTCTCAAATAAATAAATAAAAAAATAAAAAAAAAAAAACTTAAAAAATATGCCAGGTACTACCTAAGTCCTTAAACACCTCTAACTTGGACAATAGCCAGGTAGATATAATTATCCCATTTTTCCAGCTAAGGAGATAGAACCTCAGAGAAGGTAAGTAACTTGCCCAAGGTCACACAGCTGGCAGGTGGTAGAGAGTCAGGATTCTGTGTGATACCAAAGTCCTTGCTTTTGCAGTCACTGGAATTACAGCTAAGGGTAAGTTATTCCTCCCTGCTCTCTCTGTTCTCCCCAGTCCAAGGGTGGTCATCATTATTAGAATCTTGGAACTGCTTCAAAGACCTGGTGGCTCTGCAGATTCAACTCCAGGATAAGAAAAGCAAATAAAGTGAGTGTTCATTTTCAGCCTTTATGTGGGTCTTTTCATCTTCAAAGTCCTTTGTGAATATTAAACAATTAATCCCCCTGGAAGCCCTCAGCACTGGGGGAAGTGAACATTTCCATTAATGTTGACGAATGTCTATTGCTGTTGGTGAAGTTTTGCCTTTCAGCTTGTGCTTCTAAAGCCTGAAAGCCTTTCCATATAAATGAAGCACATTTTCATTCACATGTCTCTCCCAGGTGGATGAGGGAGTTGCTGAGCTGTCTAAACACAGGGCTTTTTAAGTACCTTTGAGGAGTTAAAAAGCTTTGCTGGTTCTGCTTCCTGAACACACACACACACACACACACGCACACAGTTTTTATGATAAATCAGAAAACTCGATGGTGTGTGTGTGTGTGCGCGTATTGCTGGGTGCTTGTGTTTTATTCCAGACAAAATGGCACACAGAGGTGACTTCTCTGTTGGAGCTAAAGCCATAGCCAAGCTCTGCACAGTTGTCTCTGTGGTGCACCTGGTTAGCATATTTGGTTGCTAGCTGAAAGGCTGGTGGTGCAAACTCACCCAGGGATAATTTGGTCTTCTTTTCAGAAATATGCAAGCAGTTCATTTCAGGAATTTATTACTCTTTTGCGAAGTACTGGTTCAGTGCTCCCTAAACTGGTCTGCTAAATAACACCCCAGGTGCTTATTAAAACCACAAGTTCCAGAACCTTGAGATTCTGGATCCTGCTGTTCTCCCAAGGTGCCTGAGAATTTGCTTTTTAAAGACATAGCCTCTGCCCCCAGGAAATTATTATTATCATTCAAGTTTGTGCAGAATTTGTGTGGAAGATAAAATAATTGGCCCCAGAGCCACACTGCCTGGGTCCGGCTCTGCTTCTCCACATACCGACTGAAAAGTTTCGCGACGCCCATCCAAGGTGGCCGCCTGAGGCTCTGGCGCGGCATCCCACTGTGATTGTCTACACGCTGGTATCTGACAGTGTTATTTTTTTAAATGTTTGTTTATTGTCCGTCTTTCTTAACTCGACTTAAACCTCCCCATTGCCTATCAGAGGTGCTGTGCTGTGTCGCTTTAGCAAAACCGGGGCTGGATTTCTCAGAATTCCCTTCCTTTAAAGAACCAGGTTTGGGGGGCACCGGGGTGGCTCAGTCGGCTGAGCGTCCAACTCTTGACTTCGGCTCAGGTCATGATCTTAGGGTTCTGGGACGGAGCCCCGTGTCGGGCTCTGTGCTCAGCACGGAGTGTGCTTGTCCCTCTCCCTCTGCACCTCTCCCCTTCCCCCATCGTGTACTCTCTCTCTCATTCAAATAAATAAATAAATAAAAACTTAAAAAAAAAAAAAAAGAACCAGGTGGAGATATGAAGATATGAGAGGTGGGAGCGAGTTGTCACTGTTCTTTGAAGGTCATCATTGGTTAGAGGTCATAAGGGACAGAAGCCAAGAGCAGCAGGGTCCAATTTGTGCTCACTTTTCCTCACTCTACGTCCGAGTCCCCTTGCAGACTTCCAGCCCTGCTCACCAACCATGACCACAGGCCCAGCGCCAGACCCTGCTCTGAGACCTCACAGAGATGGAGCTGTGAAGAGCCAACGGCCTCCCATGGACTGCTGCATCGCTCTGGGAGCTGGTCTTGCCCTTCAGCCGGGAATGAATCAGAGCTCGGCAAACTCCTCATGGCTTTACTTTCAAAGAATGTAAATTCTGTGAAATCTGAGACCTCGACTAAATCTGCTCGTCACGATTTCCTCAGTACCTAGAACAAGGTCTGGCACTTGGTAAGCTTTCAGTATTAGCTGAGTGGCTGATGAAAGTGATGGCTTCATCCATAAATGGGGTTATGATGTTTCTTTCATTGAGTTGTGTGAGGACAAATGAAATAACACATAAAGAGCTCAGTATTATTCTTGGCAGATAATACGCACTGATACATGGTTGTTGCTGTTATTCATTCTGCTGTTACGGCTTTGAAAATATCAAATCCGCCACTGGGAGCCAACATTATATGTACGTGTGTGATAAAATCTGTCTCAAGTCAGTGGTCTCCCAACCTGCCTGGGTTTAGTCCTGCCTTTGAATCATAATGTCATCCCAGAGAACTATAAAGCCAGAGAGGATGCTAAAAATTCCCAGTACAGCACCCATGTTCGAAAGATGAAGAAACAGGGACCTGAGAAGTGAAGAGATTTGCCCGAAGTTATCTACTAGTTAGAAAAAGATGCAAAACTAAGAACGTGTTTCATTGAAGCTGTCCAGAGTCCTTTCTGTGATCTTATGGAAAATAAAAATTTTAAAGCATTTCATAACGAAGCATACACATATGTATATGTATATAGAGATGTATGCATATATACACACACGGTAATATGTATGCATATAAAATATATATACATAGGGTTACAGTGTCTTGCCTTTCCTACGCCTAGGATGATGATACATCTGAGTTGCCTGGGACAGTACAGTTTATGCTTATGCTGTGGTTTAATTATTAACAGTATTTCCCTTCACTCTCAGAAGTGCCTTGGTTTGTCCAATAAATTATATAGTTTCCCTACCTATAAGAGATGCCTTTGTTCTCCACTTTCTGTGTACACATTTAGAATGAAGTAGCCTATAGAGATGGACATGTGTGCATTAGGCATCATCAACCAGAACATTGCATTCGCTTGGCAGCAGTGACCACTGTGGGGATGGGTTCATGGTGTGATCAGAGCAGTAAATCATATGCTGGGACTGCCAAGTGAGAAGCAGTCTCTGTCTTCTCCGGGATGGGCCACCAGTGAGGATGCTGGGCATCTGGAGCTGCTCCACACTTTGCTAGGGGCCCTGAGCATGAAGCCAATGGGAAACAAAACACAACCAGGAGATGGGAGAAACTGAATCTTCATTGCTGATATCACGAGTGCTTGATCAAACCCTCCCTGAAGCTACACAAACCCTGGATATTTTTGTTAAAATTAGATGAGATGAGTTTTCTGGCATCTGCAATTCAAAGCATCCTAACTAAAGTACTGACTGAGAAAAACATAAATGCAATAAAAGGGATGGGACATTTATGCCATGGTCCTATGAGAGCTTTCCCCCTAAGGTCAGGAACAGGGCAGGGATGTCCACTATCAGCACTGCTATTCAACATAGTATTAGAAGTCCTAGCCACAGCAATCAGACAACAAAAAGAAATAAAAGGCAAGCAAATCGGCAAAGAAGAAGTCAAACTCTCACTCTTTGCAGATGATATGATACTTTATGTGGAAAACCCAAAGGACTCCACCCCAAAACTGCTAGAACTCACACAGGAATTCTGTAAAGTGGCAGGATGTAAAATCAATGCACAGAAATCAGTGGCATTCCTATAGAGCAACAACAAGACAGAAGAAAGAGAAATTAAGGAGTCGATCCCATTTACAATTGTACCCAAAACCATAAGATACCTAGGAATAAATCTAACCAAAGAGGTAAAGGATCTGTACTCAGAAAACTATAAAATACTCATGAAAGAAATTGAGGAAGACACAAAGAAATGGAAAAACGTTCCATGCTTATGGATTGGAAGAACAAATATTGTGAAGATGTCAATGCTACCTAGATCAATCTACACATTCAATGCAATCCCCATCAAAATACCATCCATTTTTTCCAAAGAAATGGAACAAATAATCCTAAAATTTGTATGGAACCAGAAAAGACCCCGCATAGCCAGAGGAATGTTGAAAAAGAAAAGCAAAGCTGGTGGCATCACAATTCTGGACTTCTAGCTCTATTACAAAGCTGTCATCATCAAGACAGCATGGTACTGGCACAAAAACAGACACATAGATCAATGGAACAGAATAGAGAGCCCAGAAATGGACCCTCAACTCTATGGTCAACTAATCTTCGACAAAGCAGGAAAGAATGTCCAATGGAACAAAGACAGTCTCTTCAACAAATGGTGTTGGGAAAATTGGACAGCCACATGCAGAAGAATGAAACTGGACCACTTCCTTACACCACACACAAAAATAGACTCCAAATGGTTGAAAGACCTCAATGTGAGACAGGAGTCCATCAGAATCCTAAAGGAGAACACAGGCAGCAACCTCTTCGACCTCAGCCACAGCAATTTCTTCTTAGAAACATCACCAAAGGCAAGGGAAGCAAGGGCAAAAATGAACTATTGGGACCTCATCAAGATAAGAAGCTTTTGCACAGCAAAAGAAACAGTCCACAAAACCAAAAGGCAACCAACAGAATGGGAGAAGATATTTGCAAATGGCATATCAGATAAAGGGCTAGTGTCCAAAATCTATAAAGAACTTCTTAAACTCAACACCCAAAGAACAAATGATCCAATCAAGAAATGGGCAGAAGACATGAACAGACATTTTTCCAAAGAAGACATCCAAATGGCCAACAGACACATGAAAAAGTGCTCAACATCGCTTGGCATCAGGGAAATCCAAATCAAAGCCTCAATGAGATACCACCTCACACCAGTCAGAATGGTTAAAATTAACAAGTCAGGAAACGACAGATGTTGGCGGGGATGTGGAGAAAGGGGAACCCTCCTACACTGTTGGTGGGAATGCAAGCTGGTGCAGCCATTCTGGTAAACAGTATGGAGGTGCCTCAAAAAGTTGAAAATAGAGCTACCATATGACCCAGCAATTGCACTACTGGGTATTTACCCCGAAGATACAAATGTAGGGATCTGAAGGGGTACATGCACCCTGATGTTTATAGCAGCAATGTCCACAATAACCAAACTATGGAAAGAGCCAAGATGTCCATCAACAGATGAATGAATAAAGAAGATATATACATATATATATATACACACACACACGATGGAATATTATGCAGCCATCAAAAGGAATGAAATCTTGCCATTTGCAATGATGTGGATGGAACTGGAGGGTATTATGCTGAGTGAAATAAGTCAATCAGAGAAAGGCATGTATCATATGACCTCACTGATATGAGGAATTCTTAATCTCAGGAAACAAACTGAGGGTTGCTGGAGTGGTGGGGGTCGGGAGCGATGGGGTGGCTCGATGATAGACATTGAGGAGGGTATTTGCTATGGTGAGTGCTGTGAATTGTGTAAGACTGATGAATCACAGACCTGTACCTCTGAAACAAATAATACATTATATGTTAAAAAAAGAAGAAGAAGAAGAAGAAGAAGAAGAAGAAGAAGAAGAAGAAGAAGAAGAAGAAGGAGAAGTAGAAGATAGCAGGAAGGGAAAAATGAAGGGGGGGAATCAGAGGGGGAGACGAACTACGAGAGACTATGGACTCTGAGAAACAAACTGAGGGTTCTAGAGGGGAGGGAGTCAGGGATGGGTTAGCCTGGTGATGGGTATTAAAGAGGGCACGTTCTGCGTGGAGCACCAGGTGTTATTCGCAAACAATGAAATCATGGAACACTACATCAAAAACTAATGATGTAATGTAATCACTAATGGTGATTAATATAACATAATAAAAAAAATTTTTCTTAAAAAAAAGAAATTGTTTCTGGGCCAGAGTTGTTCCCTTGATAGGTTAGCAGGGGAGGTATGTTCCTGCATATCCTAACCTCCCCATCCTACCCCTGTGCTGTGTATCTCGGTCATCATGGACTTTGCAATCCTGACTATGACATTCATTCATTAATACACATAAGCTGAGCACTTTACACAACCCCCCCAAAAGTTTATATTCTACTTGAGGAAAGGATTAAGCAGTGAAGTGACAACTTCTATACGTACAGTGGCATGCCAGGGCTTTCCGCAACTGAATGCAGGCACCATAAATGACCCAGACTTGGTATGAAGGTGAGCAGAGAGAAGGCCTCAGAAGGGAACAGAGGTGGGATTAACTCTGAGAGGGTTGGCAGGAATATACCAGCTAGTTAAGAAATTACAGGGAATCCTATGAAGAGAGAAGACATGCACCATCACACAGATGACAGATAGTTGAGGAAAGGCAACCATTTGCTAGGAGCTTAGAAGAAAAGTCTAGAGAGAGAGAATCGGGAGTTCCAGCACACCACTGTGTGGATTTCTACACTGTGAGCAACAGAGGAGCACGACAGGGAATCCTCGATCAGGTTGTCCGGCTTCTCTTGGGCCACTGTAACAACACTGCTTTGGTCTTCACTTGACTAGCTTTCAAGAACCTGCACACAGGCTTGCATAGCCTTCTTTACAGACGCCCCTCCCAGGAGAAGGCAGATTGCGCATGATTCCGCTCTTCTCTCTCTGAACCCTTTGGCTAATTGATAGACAGCTTCTGCTTTATTTTACTCCTTCCTCCTGTCCCTAAACAATTTTCTTTTGCTTCGGACTAATCCTTCCTTAAGCTCTCATGCCAGGTCCCTCTCTTTCTCTTTTACACATCCAGTGATCAGATTTGCATTTTAGAAAGACTGTTAATCCCGGCAAGAGTTTCGAGCAGGGGAAAACGGGAAGCAAAGAGAGATGGAAAGTAGAGAAATGCAAGGGAGAGAAGAGGGAGTTGTGGGGGGGATAGGGAGGGGAGGATGCTTCGCAGTGATAGCCACCACACATGTGGGATGGGAAGAATGCATTTGGGGTCTGTGTATCAAAAAGCAGTTAGCATATGTTCTGAGAGAAACCTCAGCACGTGGAGGCTTAAACTGCATTCGGAATTGAATTGCCAGGCTCAGTAAATTTACAATATGCTTCCTCAATCCATCCCACCTCCTTGCTCCTCAGCTCAGTGAAATAGCTAAATAATTAAATGCTAAAATGCTTCTTGGATATGTTTGTTGTTGAAACACATCTGCTACATGTTGGAGGAACCCTTCTCGGCAGATGTTCCTTTCCTTTGGCTTGTTTATCTATGGAAATGAATACCTTAAACCTCCTCCCCCGCTAAGCTTAATAAAAAGGAATCCTTTCCATACTCATCTCCTTCACGATGCCCCTTGTCATCCTTTATCAAACTATTAAGGACATATGCTGTGCAGCTAATTTTTTTTTTTTTTTCCTGCTACTGCACTGCCTGAATCCAAGGGAAGGCCATCTTCAGCTCAGAACTTAGTGCAGGGGAACTAATCCCCAAAGAAAACAGAGTCTCTGTAGTTGACTGAAAAGACGCTGCAAGCCAGGACTCTAAAGAGACTATGGCGTCTCTCATTAGCCCCGGTATAATGCAGTCTATTCTTTGAGCAATTATGTACTTGATGGAGTTAAGGTTGCCCACTGATAACTAGAAGATGGAGAAAACAAGGAATAAATTGAGATGGCATAGCGTACATTCATCCAATTTGGGGAAGATTGGGAGCCGTGGAGAACAAGGAGTAGACAGGATTCAATATGTTTGCCATAAAGACCATGAACATAAGGGAAGATTCAGTAAACTTATTGGAGACATTCATGGCCTCCAAATTTATTGAAACCCCTTGGTGAAAGAGTCACTAGGGAACTCTTAAGGAAAGCATTTGCTTTCTATTTGTGCAGGGAGATGGTCAAGATTATATGGGCTCAATTAAAAAAAAAAAACATAACTAAGACATCTTTGAAATACAGATAAGAGAGGAGAAAAAGGAAATTTTAATTAAAGTCACATATGGTACAGCTTAGCAGCATGAGAGACCATAGGGGCTGTTTTAAAATTACTTGCATGTGTCATAACATTGAAATTGGAGAAAATAGATATTTTTTCCTTTAGGGTGAGATAAGCATTTGACTCATGAGCTCCATTTTGCGTGGCATTTAATTTCACTAAGTCCTCGAAACCCAAGCTTTTAATTATGGTTGAGTTTCCTTAGCAGCATTTGGCCTCTATTTTATAGATGAGTATCCTGTTGTAAGAGAAATCTTGTATTATAGAAAGTACTAGTCTACTTTTTGTTCCTGTGTAAGGGACGCTTGCTTTCTCTCTAGATGTTTGTAGAATGTTTTTCTTCAAACTTGAAATTCATGTGTCTGCCAGGATGTGTCTACATATACGACTCTGATTCTGCAGAGCATACATGACCTCTTTCCATCTGCATCCTTCATTGTTGGCTCAGAGATTTCCTAAATACTTTCATTGCATTTGTCAATTTCCTTTGCAGACACAGCACTATTCTGCAAGCATGGGCAGGTTATTCTCTTTCCTAGTCTTGTGTAATCACCCTCTCTCTTGTCCTCTCTATTTTCCCGTCTTTGTTTTCTCAAGTTCTTCTCTACCATCCTGATTTGATTCTCCACATTCTTTTCTGCTTCCATCTGCCTTCATTATGGTCTGGAATTCTGCTACCAGAGATTTGGTATTTTTGCCTTTTTTCTTTTTTTAGCTCACCCAACTTTTTTTTAAATTTTATTTTAAAAATATACAATTTCACTATTTAAAAAAAAAAAAAGCACATAGGCAGGAGGGGGAGACGAACCATGAGAGACTATGGACTCTGAGAAACAAACTGAGGGTTCTAGAGGGGTGGGGGTGGGGGGAATGGGTTAGCCTGGTGATGGATATTAAAGAGGGCACGTATTAAATGGAGCACTGGGTGTTATACGCAAACAATGAATCAGGGAACACTACATCAAAAACTAATGATGTAATGTATGGTGATTAACATAACATAATAAAATAAAATTTTAAAACAAAAAAAGAAACTTATGTGTTTGACTTACTAAAGCCAGAAGACTTCAAAACAGGCACTCTATTCACTATACATGTCTATTAAATTAACTCTTTGGTTGATTATAAAAGTTAGAAATATGTTTAGAATATATGCCCTCTTAGTTGAAATTTCACATAATTTTAACAGACTTATAAATTACAAATAAAAGACGATGTATATATACTTCAAAAAAAACCTATGATGTAACGTATGGTGATTAACATAATAATAAAAAAATAAAATTAAAAATAAAAAAAAATAAATTTAAATATCTTTAAAACTAAAAAAAAAAAAACCACATAGGCAAAAAGAGAAAAAATGAATTAAACCACTTGGGACCTCAATGCCAAGAGACAAACAACTTTTAGCATTTATCTTTCCACACTTTTTTTATCGATATGAAAACTACATACATATTCTTGTAGCTCACTCAATTTTGTTTTCATTCTATTCTGTTCTTCTTTTATTTCAGACTACTTTCCTTTGGGAATTTTTGCTCCTATTCAATAAATACTTTTCTTTTTCTTGGTTTATTTGATTGAATATTCAATTTAAAACTTTTCCTTTGGGTTGCAAGATTTCATTTTCAGAACATGTTCTTCTTATATTTTCCTCTCCTTTTTACAATTTTATGTGCTCAATATTTTCTTAATACTCTTCACTCAGCCTCGAATGAAGCAAGGTATCTACAGACGAGGTGTTTGCCAATAATGTGTGGATTTCCCTAGCTCTGCTACCTGTTTGTCTAAAGCTGGATTTCCATCTCCATTCTACAACTGGAGTCATGGGCAAGACTTCCAACTCATTTTCTGGTGTCTGTAAGATATCTGGGTAACATGTCTCTATTTTATCAAACTGGGAACCTTTCCATCTTTACTACATTCGTAACATGTTCTGTCTAATCTCCAAAATGCACTGCTTCTACATAATTTTTTGTATTTGCTTTCACTGCTTACTGTTGATAATCACTTCCAAAATCTTCCTCCAAAAGTCTTGACACTTTTTGCTTTGCTGGGTTTCTTGGGGATGGAAGACGTCGATGGATGAGGAGAGAAAGAGGACTGATTATCTGGTGGGGGACAGGGGTGGGTGTGTGGAATCAGTGCTTGTGCATTAGAAGTGCACTTGTCTTGTTGTAATTTTATGGAGACCCGAATGTCTTCATCAGAAGAGTAATCTAAGATGGAAGAATTTTCTTCCAATCTTCTTTAAGGACATGTTTGAACATGAATAAAACTATTTGCTGAAGGCTGGGTAGATTCTTTAAAAATTTTTATTGCAATATATTCCATTGGATTTAAAATTACTATGAAGCCTTTCAAAATTTAAGGCAATTTCAGGAAGGATGCATTTTTGCCTTGTTCACTGTTGTCATGGGCAGCAGGAGAGTGGACAAAGCTGAATTAGGAACTGCTCAAATGCCAGATGCCATTTTAAACTGGAAGGCACCCAGCAATTAGCATCTGCTCAGTGTTTGGAACATGGTAAATGACTTACATACAAATGAACTTTTGGGATATTATCCATTCATAATGTGGGCACCAAGTGTACTATAAATCACCTAATTTCCCTCATATCAGTCTGCATTTTGGTTCCAAGTCAAAGGCTACAGAATAACTAATTGTTTAAAAAAAAAAAGATAAGATGAGCTGAAATCATTACTGTCATCACAGATTTAAAGATGAGAAACGGATAAAGAAGGGGGAAAAAAAACCTCTCTATTCTGCACATATAATCCTCACAATCACCTACGACTTGTGACTATGACTGACTGGAAGGAAGGAAAGCGGGGCATGCTCTCATGTACACTGACCTGCCAAACTGCCACCAAATATTGTATAGGCTGTCCTCTAAAATCTAAAGAGAGATGAGATACTTCCATGAGCATCTTTTATGATCAGTATTCTTATATCAATCTAACCACCAGTGGGTTTTAAAGAACCTGCCATCATCATCTCTTGGTGGTACGTGAACAGTAAATAGGCATGGACCATGGGGTATCTCTGGCAATACTAATATAAATCATTAAAATTCCTTCTCCTACTCCCTGCACCTTCTTCTTTCCTCTCCTCCCCATATTGCTGTGCTTCGATCATTCTTACTGTGCTTGGAGGTTCCTATAAAAGTGCTTCACCTGTATTCTCAAAGCTCATTTTAGAGCAGGGACAAATAAAGATTAAAACCATTTCTGGAGAACAATCACTAATTCTTATTGAACAATCATAGGAGATCCTTCAAGAGTAAGAAAGAGCTTCTTCTTGTGTTTTTAAATAGCTAGTATAGGGGCACCTGGGTGGCTCAGTCATTAAGCGTCTGCCTTCGGCTCAGGTCGTGATCCCAGGGTCCTGGGATCGAGCCCCGCATCGGGCTCCCTGCTCGGCGGGAAGCCTGCTTCTCTCTCTCCCACTCCCCCTGCTTGTGTTCCCTCTCTTACTGTGTCTCTCTGTCAAATAAATAAATAAAATCTTTAAAAAATAATAATAATAAAATAAATAAATAGCTAGTATATCATCCATTCTCCTTGGGAATTGTCCTAGAAAAGATGTTTCCAAGAATTAGACCTTTATTAGCTATGTCTACATAGCATCAAGGAGTTAGATAGAGGAAAAGAAAAACAAACAACAAGTAGAAAAAAAACCCAAATCAATCGTCTGGGTACTGGTTCCATGTACACTAAGTAAATGGATGTTTGATTTTTTGTTCTTTAATCTGGATGTTAGATGCCCACATCTGATTTATTGTTTTACACCCCAAAGCACCTAGTACTCTGTCTTGCACCTGGCAAGATACCCAATAAATATTTATTGAATGAATAAATGCATGAATGAAGATAATGGGCATGGATGTGAGTAACTGATGACATTATATAGAAAGGACTTGAAGATATAAAGCCTTGAGACTCCCTTTTTCATTGACAATGATAGAATTTAAAGAAAATAGAACTTCTCTGTTTTTTTAAATTAGGATTTTATGAATTCCCTAATGCAGTATTTTTGATCATTGCATGCTAGACAAAGGTAGCAGATGAGAGACAGTCCTTTAGCTTGGATGACACTCAAGTTAGAGTTGCAGGACTTACACTAGAGTCTATGAGTAGTTCATCCATATGTCTCAATTTACAACTGGGTATATAAAAATAAGGAGTCAAAAGGAGACCATATCCCGCATTATTCTGTGTGGAGGACTGCAGGACAAAGGTCAAAAGTGTAGAAAGAATGAGGAAACAGATTTTAGTCAAATACAACAATTGCTTGTCCTGTAACATGAGCTTCCACCTAAGAATGAAAGAGCAGCTTCACAAAGTAGCTATTTCCTCCAACACTGGGGATATTCAGCACATTTATATGTATTTAGTACCTAGAGTAAAGCTTTGACATATAAGGATATTACATAAGCATTTCTTCAATAAAACAAAAGCTGGAATACTTGAAATACTGAGTAGATGACTCCTGTGTTTTCTAAAAGTTTTGACTTATGGCTTATATGATGGCTGGGCTATTTTGGATGAAAGTCACAAAGAGACTCTAGGATTTAGGGGCCAGAAGAAAATTTTACTGAAAGGCTAATTCAGGAAAGTGGACGCATAGGAGTGAAGAGAGGCCAAAGAGTTGGTTTGGAATGGGATTCAGGAAGATCCAGAGGCTCCAGTTACCATCTCTGGAAGGAATGAGAACTCCAGATATTTTCAGTCTTTTCACCATGCTAACTCATATTCAAATTCCAGAAAGGGAGCATCTGATGGACCTCATCTCTTGGGCCATGTACTCAAACTTTTGACTAGATTACTTGATTAATTGGAAAACCAGACTGTGGCTACTCAAGAGGTAATTCCTCAAGAGGGACTAAAGGTATAATTTCCAAAAGGAAGTGTAATAGATACTGGGTAACTTAAAAAACATCAAAGGCCCACTGTTCCCTCTAAGCCTCTTCCAGCTCTATGGTTCTGTGGAGCTCTGGTAATATAACACCACGAACTCACTCCATGAGCCTTTTGTCCATAGACAGACCATTGCCTAATAATCCTTTCTGATGATGACAAGGAAGACTGAATGTACAGCTGGATATGTGCACCTTCTTCCCAATGTGCATGTAGTCACTCTGGGTAGAACAAAGTCATGGGCTTGGAAAACATTGAGTAAGGGGCAGGTGGGCTTAGGTAGGGAGAGACAGGTAGGGGGTAACTGCCTAGGGTCACCCAGGGAGCTATGTGTCCGGGCTCACAGAAATCTCAGAAGTGGAGAAATAGACACGATATTTACAAGAACACCTTGTTTGTGCTCATGATAGTTACAAGTCCACCGTGTTTGTTCTAAATATAGACATGATGTTCACAAACCCACCATGATATTGACAAGAAATTTACCAAGTTCCCTGGTCAATTTCTTATAAAAGACCAGCCATAACCTCCTTAAGTGGCAACCCTTTAGGGACCCCTCTCACACTAGAGAGCTCCTTTTCTTTCCTTTCTGTTCTCACTTTCACTTAGTAAACTTTCACTTCACTCTTTTGGCCTGAGATTCATTCTTTAGCTCCGTGAGACAAGAACGCTGCAACCCTGCAACAGGGCTCTCTGGCCAGACGTCTTGACCGAATCCTGTGTCAGCCACACACTCATTGTCACTTTATGCAAATTACTGAACCCATATACACGTCTCAGTTTATTCCATTGTACGTCCCTCATAGGTTTATCATATGTATGGGTTAAGTTAGATAACACATGTAATCAGACTGGCACCTATTCCGCCCTCGCAGTAGAGGACTGTAGATGACATTTTAATATTACAACTACCAATAATGTCACCACTGTTACCTTATTGAGTAAGATGTATTTCAGGCACCCACAGGTAGTCCAAGGCACATTTGCAAAGATGGCCAACCTGTTCTACCAGACATTTTTCTTCAGAAAGAGAGAAAAAGTATCTTAAGATACAAGCAAAACACTATAAGAGAAGTGGTGGGAGAGAGCTCAAAGCCTGCCTGCCATTCTTTATGCTCCGAAAACCTTGGAAATGGCTCTACTGCCCGGTGAAAAACAAACTCTTAGACTTTCAAGAATAATCATGCTTAAAGCAAAGCAGAACAAATGAAAAACAACAAAAGCCTTATTTTCTCCTTCCATCCAGGATGTATCTTTTTAAAAGACTTTTTTTTTTTTTTCCCAAATAAAATAAGGTGAAATCAGAGAGGGAGATGAACCATGAGAGACTCTTAACTGTAGGAAACAGACTGAGAGTTGTTGGAGGGGAGGTTGGTGGGGGATTGGGTAACTGGGTGATGTGCATTAAGGAGGGCAGGTGATGTAATGAGCGCTGGGTTGACCTGCAACTGACGATTCACTAAACTCTACCTTAAAAATAAGTTTTCTAAAAAAAATACTTTTTTTCCTTATTATCATAAAAGTACTATCCATAATCTATCCAAACAGAGAAAACATTACTGGATTGTGCCAGCTAACCACTACATTAACCAATTGCTGTTGGCATTTACAGTAGCACTTTCTATGTACATAAATCTGTATAGAAACAGATTTGAATGGAATGTAAGTGAAATGCTTTTGGAAATGAAGGGGGTACAGGGTATAATTTTGAGTGGGCTAGCTCTGGATACCCCATTAAGTAGAAAACCACTTAGGACATAGATCCCGTTTCAGGCTACAAAGTAATTTAGAGGGAAGCCAATCCCTCGGGACCATCGTGGTTGAAGTGAGCCATAACAACCCTTCACCCTATAAAACCCAAGGCATTTCCACTGACTTGATTCACAGAATGCTGTGCTACAGAGTTACCAGTTCTGCATCCCTCCTTCAGTGACCCTTGTCTAATTGGGGCTTTAAGAGGATCTCAAAGTGTTTCAGTTTTATAGGAGTAGTTAGCATATTCGGTTCCAATGCTACTGACATAACATTGTGCATTACATGTGGCCATTCTTCCATTGAGTACTCTCAGAAACACTGTGGGGGGGGGGGGGAAGTAGCAAGCCCATTTCACAGATGAAGAAACTGGAGACCAGAGAGATGACAGGATTTGCTCCAGTTCACACAACCTCTAAGTGGCACAGTAGAACAAAATCCTACATTTTGACATTAAAATCTTTTCTTTACTCCTTACAGTTTCTGTTTCATTGTTTTGAGACTGAGGTTACCATTTGCCTCTTTCTAACAAAAAGCTTTTGGTCCTGAAGTTGGGTTTCCAGGTTGTCAATCCCAATGACTCTTGCTTGAAATAGGCAGCCACTGAGATGGCTTTTTAGGAAACCAAACAGCTAAGGTGGACAAGGCTCAAAGGGAAAACAAAAACAACACAGTTATCTGGGCTTCTTGCCCATTCTCTGAATCATTCAGAGGGGATCATGAGGAAGAGTAAAGGCACATTTTACTGTTAACGGATTTTAACTCACTTTTAATTCAACAGCAAATGGAAGCATCTATTGTTTTTGCAGATCTAACATCCCATTATTCCTCTGAAGTACCGTTGGCTGACTGTTTTTATCAATGTTGGCATGGATACCAGTCTAGTAAAATGCAGAATATTTTAATACAATTTACATTTTTTCCCCAATTACCATTTAATTCACCTAATAGTGACCACATGGCAAACTTGTCCACATTCCAGACATCAGTTCTCTGGTATTTTTTTATTTTAGCAATAACATTTAATATAATTTACTTAATTGAAAAGTAATATATGTACACTAAAGCACATTTGGAAAATATGGTAATTTATAAATTAATAAAATAAAGATTGCTGTGATCCAACTACCCAGAAACATAGACCATTTACAGTGTATGATGTGTGATTTTTTTTTTTACAATGCATATGCACATATTTTTTAACAAAGCTGAGATATTTTCTATATAAATATATAACCTGCTTTTTCAAACTTAATAATATGTTATAAATACTTACCTAACTCATTATTGTCTCCTAAGACTTTATTTTTAAAAGCTGATTATTTGGCTTCATAATTTTAAAAACTATTTTTTTCTTGTTGGATATTAGTTTTTTTCTCACTTCTTAACTTTTATAATAACACTCTCAACATATCATTGTATGTAAATTTTTGTATACAGCTGTTTCTGTGAGGCATATTTTTGGCTGAAAATTCAGAAAACCTAACTACTAGTTTCTTAAGTGATATAGACATTTCCCCAACATAACAAGACATCTGGAGGTAGAAAACCATGGCTGGGGCACTGGCTAAATGACACCAAAGAACAACCCAAACTCTTTCTATCTCTTTCTACCCCTGGTTTGACTATTTGCTTTTTATTTCTGTGCTTTTGGAGCTCTTTGTTGCAATACGGCTACCATAGCTCCAGACATCTGTACTCAAGGAAGTAGTGGGAAGGAATGAAGTTGGCCACACTCCAACAGTGTGATATCCATGTATCCACTATAGATGCAAAGAACTTTGGGAAAGTGAGTATTTAGCGCTTCTAACCTCCGTATAAAATGAGGTTAAGAGAGAAAGGGGTTGGCAGTAGGTGTTAGGTTGGTCAACCAAAAATGTCTGCCATAATCTATGATATAAAATAAGAAATTTCTCCCTATAGGAAAAACCCCTAGAAAAGATACCTTAGAATTTCATTTTTTCTCTGATATAAAAGAAATATATGTTCATTGCAGAAAATTAGAAAAAAAAAATCAGAAAATCATAAAAAATAAAATATTTCATAACCTCACCAAGCAGACATAACCAGCCAATAACTAGACTATGCATCTAGTCTTTATCCTATACTAGCTCAGACAACTCTATGGGGAAGCAGGAATTAGGGGTTACTGTAATAGACATGATTACTAGTCCTAAGAATCCAGATGAATGGCTCTCAAGTTCAGCCCAAGCAACCATTTCTAGTTTTGTACTTGATAAAACTAATCTACCCCAACAAGTTCATTGACTTTCATGGAGGACAAGCACTAAAACAAATAGATACATATTACACTATATTTAGCAATACAGTCATACACAAAGTATTAAAATAGTACTAAGCAGAAGGAGTTCTTTTGGGGGGCGGGGGATGGCTCAAGAAAAGCTGCTCAGAAAAGATGATTCCAGAATAAATTTTAAAGTTTAATTGAATTTTCCATGGGGACAATGGCAGGTTGCAGTGATAGAAATGAGTATTCACGATTCAAAAACAGCATGCAGAAAGCACCGAGGAGTGAAAACAAAGAGTGCATATTTGAAATTACATATCAATGAGGGCTTAACAGATTATAAATTTTGAGAGATGTCTATTTAATAGAAGCAGATAATTCTGCGAAGAGAAACAAGACTCTAAAAAGCTTAGCAGTTCATGCAACAGAAGAGCCACTCTGTTCCACCCAGTTGTTAATAGAGAGTCCTGGGCTGGGGGCTGAAACAGGAAGTGTCTTGATCACTTTATCTGTAGAAAGATCATCCTATCAACAATGTCTCCTCTAGATACACAAAGACAGATGATCCGTTGAGTCCATTGCAACAATGGGTTCTACCTCCTCCAGAAACCTCTATTCCTGAGAACACAGCCCTGAGGAACTTCTGGTATGCTCTAAAGGAAACTTTCATGACCTGGGAGTCCCAAGGATAATCACCATCAACATCATCATCATCTTTCTATCAGTTACTGTAATATCTCAAACAACTGCCATGTTCCTGTCACCCGAATTAGGAGCTTTATGTATGATATATCATAAGAATTCCAAACAGCTGCTTTTAAAACTATATTCTTGTAGGCCAGTGCTCTGGATAATTGCTTCAGTCATGACAGGGGGGCTGAATAGGTCAGGCTCGGTTCCTGCTCCACCCCCACCTGCGACTTTAAAGGAACAGTTGTACATTTACTTATTTTACATCATCACAGATAAGGAGTTTCTCTACCTCTACCTCCAACCTGGGTTCTAAAACCTCCCCACTTTCTTTGTTGGCCAGGCATATAGTAAATTAGGAAAAAAGAAGGAGGGTTTTTATATTATAATTCAAAGCATAGGAAAGAAATGGAAACTGTTTTAGTTTAATAATACCAAAGAACATGGGGTGGGGGTGGAAAGCTGGAATCAATTAAGAGTCTGGACTGTCTTATGGATGGTTTGACTTTGCAAAGGGATATTCTCTTCACCTTTCTCCTCCACCCCTATACAACCCAAGCCTTCTCAGGGAAAGACTCGTGAGTCTAAGAGGACAGGTAGTATAGCAGAGCATCTGGGAGAAGGTAAGGATAGAAGAGAGTTTTAGGAGTCAGGGGCATGACAAGGGAGGAGTTGAAAGGAAGGGGGACTCAGAGAGGGGAGCAACCAGTTAAAGCTAAAAGCTTTAGCATGCCAGTTAAAGCTAAAGGCTCTCCATGCTCTCCTAGGAGCTGGCAGTCTGTTTAGAATAGAATAGAGAACCATTTCCAATTCTCCATGAATTCCTTGACTCAGTGTGGATTATTATAATAGGGAAAAATAAGCCTGAAGAATGGGCAGGGCTACATGGATGCTGGCTGCAGACTCTCAGAGACTAATGAACTCTTCTGTTTCTCAGTTTTCTCATCGATAAGATGAGGATAAAAATACCACATACTTCTTACCTTGATGAAAGAAAGAAAGAAGATAAAATATGTTAGGAGCTTAGGTTGGTGCTTTGGGGTCAGCAGACTCTCTGTAAAGGGCCAGAGAGTAAATATTCTCAGTTTTGCAGACCATACTGTCTCCATCATAGCTACTCAACTTTGTTCTTACAGTGAGGGAGGCAGCCATGGACACATGTAAACAAATGTGTGTAGCTGTGTTCCAATAAAACTTCATTTATAAAAACAGATGGTGGGCCAGATTTGGCCTGCAGCTGTAGTCTATGGGCCCATAGCTTAGAACATTCCTGGACATATGTAAATGATTCATAAATATTAACTATTATTGTCATTATTAATTGATCACCATGTCTTTCCAGATTCTTTCTGTTTGACAATTAGCCAATAGTAAAAATTTCTATGATAATGTCCTATAGCAATTTTCCAAAGTCAAGGATATAATAAAGAGATGATTTTATATTGGACTTTGCTATCAAATATATTTTTATAAACAAGTCTTGCTTTAAAAAATAGATGTGTATTAAAACTAATAGACTAGATTTGACCAAGCCTCCTTCAGCTGCCACAAATGCTTATAATCCCAAATGTTCATAACTCCTCTCCATGAAGATTTAGGTTTCAAGACTTCTTTGTAGGATGCAGATTTTTGCACAGCTTGTCCATGGGTGAGAGCCAATTTTTAACAAGACTGGTCCTCCTCAGCACCATCCTTACTGCCATCACTGTTACTATCACCCAGAAAATTCTCATATCTCAAGGAGAGCACCCAAGTTCCAGGAGCTGGTTCTGCCAGTGTCTTGGCATCTTTCCAGTGGCCCCATCTGTTCGCACTGCTCAGTCAAGGCCTAACGGCTCCGAACATATGGCTGGGACTTCTCATCTTGGAGAGTTGAAGCTGACAAATACTTGAGAACACGCATTTGGTGTGGGAGGTATGTTGGCTCAAAGAAACCTGGTCTATTTGCAAGCCTGAGGCTGCTAGGGAAATTACCTGAAGTCCTTGCAGGGGAAGAAGAACCTTTCCATTTTCACAGGAATAACTGGAAATTATTATATATTTATTCCATCTGTACAAACACACAAAGTTAGTCTCACAAAGTTTGAAGGACATGCCCCAGTTGAAACTGGGATAAAGTGGCAAGCACTGAACTAGTTTGCAAGTATTCTGTACGATGGGGTTCTTTACATTTACTTAATCAGAATATCCCTTTTTCCAACCACTCCAAGTAAGTAGAATTTTACTGTACACTGGAATATCAAATGGCCTGGGAATCGATGTTGCAAGAATAAATCAGGGCATAAATACAGCTGGACAAAATGCATTGGAAAAAACCCTGGGGATGGGTGCAGAGTAGGCAAATGGTTTATATCTGAACATTTAAACAAAAGGACACATTTTAATCAGCTTGTCAGTCTCAGTGCACCTGCAGTCCTTTCAAGAACTAGTTGCCCTTGAGAATGAATCAATAAACAAGGCAGCCATGGTCCCTGTTCTCATGCATCTTACAGTCTAGTGGGACGTTATTAATTAAGTCCTTTAGGGCCTCAGGATGAAGGCAACAACACTGTCGAAGGGTTTACTGGAGAGAGTTTAATGAAGGGTCTACTGAGTTATGAGCAAAGTTAAAGGAACAGGACGGAACAGGGAAGCACCTCAGGACTTACAGTTGTGGGCAGCTGATACTACCTCTAAGACTGAAGAGGCAAGAGGAGGGAACAGTGTGATCAGAGCCTGGCAAGAAAATGAAACCTCAGAAGAGGACCATCTAGCAGGACCCATGGTAACAGGGAACCGCCGCAAAGCAGAGAGGGAGTAGTTGTGGGAAATAGATTTTCCTGCTGTATCCAAACTCCTACCTGTGGACTCTCAGTAACCAGAGAGCAACAAAATCTGTAGCCTGAAAGCTTCTTGAGGCACAGAGTGTGGTTGAAAAGAGTGGCGAATATATTTTTGGGGGCGAGGATATTGAAAATTAAGAATAACCAGCTTACTTGGGGTAAAGTTTTAGTACCCATGAAGGACATATAGCAGTTCTTCAATTCATGCTTATTTAAAAGAAATGGCATAATGGAAATAAATGGGCTTTAGAGTCAGCTCAACATGGACTAGAACCCCATCTCTGTCACTTCAGAGCTGTGCGATATTGGGCAATTTCCTTAATCTCTTTGTTCTAATTTCCATACCTGTAAGGTGGAAATAATAATGCCTTCTTTACAGAGTCTTTATAAAAAAAAAAGAAAGAGTTTTTGGTGTTTTTTTTTTAGACACTTGGTATGTAGGAAACTTTCAAACAGTATTATGTTCTTCCCTTTTTTTTTTATACCATTGCTTCCTTATTACTGTAATAATTCCAGGAATTTATAGCCCAGCAAACATAAAATTCAGTGCTGGACATAACTGGCAAATATTTTAACAAACTTATAAGTGTTAAAAACAATCTTTCAAAATGATAGCAAAAGTAAAATAATGCTGGTCTTAAAAGAGATTAAGGAAACCAACGTAAAGATTACAGTCATCTAAAATTCCACTCCTTAAAATAGCTTTTTGATTTTGTACATCAGAGCATTTTGGACAATCGTTTAAAAATGCTGTAAAAGTTGCCATCCCTGGGGTGATGAATGTGCCTCTAATCTCTCCTTACCTTGCTCCTCTCCTGCAGAGTTATTTGTCCAAAACCAGAATTGATTATATCACTTTCCTCTCTTAAACATGTTTCCCATGTGCCTATACCACAGAGTTTAAACTCCTTAGCAGGACATCCAAAGGTTTTCCTAATCAAACTCCAAAGTAGAGTTCTAATCCAATCTCCGAGCCCGGCATACTACAGATCAGTTTCACTGAACTACTCATACTTGGCAATACATTTTCATACCTCTGTTCCTTATTGTTCCCTCTGCCCATATCTTCCCTCTTGGTCAAGTGAAAACTTACTCATCCTTCAAATCTTAGTCTCAGGGTTGGTTCGTTGGAAAACAGGTCATTCTTTCTCCTCTGTTCCCATAGTGTTTTATTATATTTCTAACTCAGCCTCGTGTTAACGATTTTTTGTATCTGTCTCTCTAAGCAATTCAACTTAGATGCGTAAGTGCAGAGCCTGTATGTACCACATAGAGTAAATACCACTTAATTAAATAATTATAGTTAGAGTAAGGGGTAAGGAGGAATTCATTATGGTGGGCTTCCAAAAGAAGGCTAATGTGAAGTGAATGTTAAATTTGTAAGGTGAGGAATATGAGTGCTTTAATAAAGGAAGTGCCAAGGCCACTGCTTTGAGAGTGAGACAGAGCAGTTTTCATGGAAGGGCATATAAGTAGGATGCGATTCAGGGAGAGGCAGTGGAAGTTAAAGAAAGTAAGAACAATTGATCCATAATGCCTCAGTTTCCCCACGCAGCCTTCCCTGGCCACTTTGCCTTAGGAAATGGTCCTACTTTGGCTCAGTTCTGTCACTCCCACAATCTTTAGCATTTCTGTGGCCCATTTAGAGCTGTTGTTATGAACTTTGCCTTTCCTCCTCACTAAATTACAAGCTTCCTGAAAGCTGAAACCACATCTCATATCCTCAACCCATGCATACACAGTGAATTTTTTTTGTTTTTTTTAAATTTTATTTTATTATGTTATGTCAGTCACCATACAATACATCATTAGTGATCCACGATTCATTGTTTTCATATAACACCCAGTGCTCCATGCAGTACGTGCCCTCCTTAATACCCATCACTGGGCTAACCCATCCCTGCAACCCCTCCCCTCTAAAACATTAGTGAATTATTGAATGATGTGATGAAAGACTTTGAGTCCCTAATCCAGAGCTTGACTGTGTTGGAATAGACAACAGAGAGGCAGTCCCCATCAGGGCCCTGCTCTTCCTCCCTCTCCCAACAAAAAAGAGAAAAATGCTTATTTATTCATTTACTTTATCTTTATCCAGCACCTGCTTCGTGCCAGTCCCTATTGAGAGGGTGGAGATATAGCAGAGAACAGGACAGACAAAATTCTTGACTTGATAGAGCTTATCCTTCACTGAAGGAGACAAACAAGGAGTATACAAATACAAAGTAATATATTTCAAAAGTGGTAAGTGCTGTGAAGACAAAGTTGGATGAGGGTCTTAGAGTGATGTGGTAGCAATGTGAGAAATTATTTTCAATAGAGTGGTCAAGGAGGCATCTCTGTGCAGGTGCTCTATGATCTGAGATGCACATAATGTAAGGAAAGAAGTCACATGGAGATAGTGCAGTTAGACCATACCAAGACTTTCTCAACCAATTATTGAAACTGTCCATCAGCTCATTTAACAAATCCTTCAAAGGGAGATCAGATTCATGGAGCACAGTTTTTTCTTCATAGTCCCTCAGCATCCATTACCAATCATTTCGTTAGTTTCTGAACATTTTCTTTTATTACTTATTCAATTACTCACTAATTTCTGAAATGAGATTTGGTTTATGGTAACTTCCAGGTTCTTTTTTCTTTTTTTTTTTTTAAGATTTTATTTATTTATTTGACGGAGAGAGACACAGCGAGAGAGGGAACACAAGCAGGGGGAGTGGGAGAGGGAGAAGAAGGCTCCCTGCAGAGCTGGGAGCCCAATGCGGGACTCGATCCCAGGACCCTGGGATCATGACCTGAGCCGAAGGCAGACACCTAACCAACTGAGCCACCCAGGCGCCCCCCAGGTTATTTTTTCCATAGACACATTGAAAATTAGAATTTCCTTGCTTAATCATATCTGTTCTCTCTTTCTTATAAAGTCTCATTGTAACATTTATGGGCCATCTACAAGTTTGATGGATGTCATTGAAAGGCAGAAGAGTGAAGAAGGTCACATACTGGCTCCAGGACACGTGGCTTTCGAAGTGCACTCCCCTCAAATCTATTCAAGAAACATCTATTGAATGTCTTCTATGGGCCAACCACTGTTCTACCTGATAACACCAGTGAACCAAACCCTCAAGTTTCCCTCCTTTCATGGAGCTTAAATTCTTAGAGGAGGAGACAGACAATAAACCCAGGACATATATAAATTACATGGTATGCATAAAGAGTGATGAGTGCTATGAAATAAAAGACAATGTTGAGCCATGTGTGAGGAATTGGCTGGGGTTGCTGGTGCTGTGGAGCCCTTTAGGCTTTACAGAGAGAATAAAAAAAAAAGAACACTGTGTGTTCAAGGCAGTCAGTATGGGTGGAGTGGAGAGAGCTCAAAGAAGAGATGTAGAACACAAGGAGAGATGGGCAACGGGAACCAGATCCTGTAAGGCCATTGGCTTGTGTACAGAGCTAGGGTTAGTTTTCTATCAATCTGCTGTTTTTCAATACTAGCCTGAAAATGCAATTCTGAAGTAAACAGGGCTAATGAGCTCCATAATTGAGGTTACATACCACTTTGGAGTTGACAATATGTTTTTACATATATTTATTCATTTAATTCCCCAAATCCTCAAGTTAATGTTATTCCACTTTTATTCTTTTTTTTTTTTTTTTTTTTGAGAGAGAGAGAGAGAAGGAATGCATGTGCATGAGCAAGGGGTCAAGGGGCAAAGGCAGGGAGAGAGAGAATCCCAAGCAGGCTCCGCGCTCAGTGCAGAGCCCAATGCCAGGTTCCATCCCACGACCCTGAGATCATGACCCGAGGCAAAATTAAGAGTCGGATGCTTAACTAACTGAGTCACCCAGGTGCCCCAATATTATTCCAGTTTTAAAGTGAAGAAACTAAGCCTTGGAGATATAACTATCTTGGTATCTCTGCTAAGGTATGGAAGATCAAGATGTAATTCATATCCAGGAACATCTTATTGGAACAATGTCTACTACTCCACCATTAGTGTCCTGTAACCAGCTACACTCTTGTCTTCCTGGGACTACCTCATCTGCCATTGAACTGATGGACTTTTCGTCCACTCTTGCCTTACTGCAGCAGTAGCCAATCTGACCAGGTAGCATCCTTATTTCAATGAGTTCCCAACTATTGGTGTGGTCTGCAGGACACTGAATGGATGGGTTGTGTGTCTCTCTCTCCACCTTGGCACACCCCCATCTCACCTTTCTGGGCTATAGCACATTCACTCTCTTTTATCCTTGATCCTGCTGTAGGTCCTTTGCATGTGGTGTTCTCTCTGCATGGAAAAAAATCCCTCTTATGCCTCTAATTATTTCTACTTTTCATATCTCAGCTCAATTATTTCTTCATATTACCCCTTCCTTGCTGTCCTGGGATCTCAAAAACATTTGTTCAGTGAAAGAGACTCTAGAGTCTCAATAAGTATTTGCTAGATGAATGGATACACAGATGAGTCAAAGTCTGGAGGTAAAGGCCACTATTCTCACAAGCATTTTGTACAAGCCTATGATTCATATGGAAGGCTAAGTCAGAAGGAACTTTTGCTAAACAACAAGAATAGAGCTGTGCACAGTTAGTTAATACATCATTTATTTTTATGACAAATATGCTAATTCAGGTACTCAACACATATTTGCTGATTTGTTCATTAAGGTAAAGTTGCAATTATGTTCTATTTAACCATAAAACCTACCCTTGTAGAGGCAATTTACAGCTAGCATTGTACTTTTACTTACTGTAGCTCACTGAACCCTTGTAAAGGCCCTACGATGTCATTGTTAACACAACATAGCCTGACTGTCATTGGTTTAACTAAGTGTTTTATCAAGGTGCCAGTGACTTAGACAATACAAAACTTAAAGTTATTCATAATTTTGCTGAGACAAGATCTTGAAACTTGCCTTTCAGTTGTTTAACTGAAGTCAGTAAGCCTAATCAGCCATTTAACATTCTCATGATATCGTGGCTTTGTTTTTCTTTGGAAAAAGGAAATTTAAGCAAAACTCTGGTGAAGAGAAAGTAGAGTTATTTAAGAAAGTGGTTCTTGGTTGGGTGCAAATGATTGGCTACAGCAACATTACCTAATGTAATGCTGACAAAGCTCATTGAAAAAGCTGGTTTACCTGCCTTGTCACCATCTCAGGAAAGTGCCAGGCTCATAAGAACACATTCAACAACGAATTAAGTAAGTCAATATTTTCCCTAAATTTTGTGAACAGGATATAAACTGCTTGTTTCTCTTTTTCTTCCATTCAGTTCTATCACATGTCACTGTTTCTCCTGCACCTTGTACTTTGGCCCCCTCTAATTGGACATCTACTCAGCCTGGTGCTTTTGCCACGGCCCTTCTCTCCTCCCATTTTGTCTGGGTTTTGCATTCAATGTATTCTGTGAAGTTGTCAAGCACTTGGCAACTTGGAAAGCAAGAGGGGGTAAATATTTTATGAGCTCATCCAGAATTCTCCCTTAATGGATAGAGAAAGGGATAAGCTGGGACATTTTCACAAAAATTCTGTTCTATTACTGGTGAATTTTGAGATATAGAAAAGTGAATACTTCACTGGTGAATGCTAAGTGCTTACAAAGAATAATCCCCATGTAGAGAGGAAGAAACTGATGCTCAGAAAAGGCGTATAAATTTGACACTGTTTTCCTATAATGTCAATGACAATTTTGTTACCTTTTCATAGCATGGTAGAAGGAGAATTATCTTGACTAACTTGTCCTTTGCTCCTACTTGATTTTGACCTTGAACTTGCTCAAAATCCAAGCTCTGCTTCTATATGCTGTCCCCCATTTTGCACACAAGTGCTCTCTCTTAATGGACGCAAGCCCTAACCGGTTTTCCTCTTTGCAGCTACTGGAGCAGTAATGTCAGCTCATCCGTGGATACTCCAGCTCCATGACCAAGAAGGGGTAGCACTGTATGTCCAAGATTCAAAGCTAGGAGAATGCAAAACTGGAGCTTAAACTTGGTCCCAAGCACTTGTCAGAACAGCCTGGGAGGCTATTGTGGGGTGAGTCCATTTGATCTTTGGTTTTTGTTTGTTTGTTTGTTTGTTTGTTTTTTCTTTCCCTTTCATCGTATGCTTGTGCACCTTTTTATTTTCTCCCTTACTCTCTCGACATTAAACTTAGTATTTCCAGCCATTTGTATGGTATAGCCTTATCCTGTCCCAAATTATGCCACCTACTGAAAGACTCAACTCTTCCACTGAGGAGTTCTTCTATGTTCTTCTCACACAGGTATGGGAAGGCAGCATGGAGTGTGGATTTCGAGTTAGGTAGCCCATAGTTTGATTTCCAGCTCCCCTATGTGCTGGCATTTGAGGAATAAGCCTAACTCATTGTTCATGTCAATCAGGTAATAGATGTCTGGTTCACTACCACTCCATCCCTATGATTTCACAGCAATTTCACATGCTGATCTCCACCAGGTGTTATTTATTTCCATGACTTAATGCAGTTTACCTTTGAATTGAAAGTCTCTAGAAAGCTCCAACACAGAGGACTCCACTTTAGTCAGAGTTATCCAACAGACCTTTCTAAGATGACAGAAGTGCTCTCTATCTGCATGTCTGGTACTTAGCCACTGGCCACATGTCGCTATTGAGCATTTGACATGTGGCTGGTACAAGTGAGAAACTGAATCTTTATGTTTATGTTAATGTTAATTATTTTAAATTTAAATCTAAATAGTCACATATGGATTGAGCTACCGTACTGAATAGCACAGTCTTAGATGATAAAATTTCAGACATTAAGAGGGTTATAGGATAAATATTTATGTGAATGGGCAACTTACCAGCACCCCTCAACTATTAGAAGTTGTACCCACTCTGTCTATTCCTCAGTTCATCCGTACTATAGGATTACAAAACTCTATAAAAGTTGCGTATGTTTAAGTACACATAAGGTTATTATTGCTACCAACTTTTAAAAATATGTCTTTATTATTTTCCAATTATCCAGATTGTTCTTTTATTTTCTTTTGTTCAAGACAGATGCTAAAATAAATTCAGGAGAGAAGATAGTTTAAAGTCATCATTAATTTCATTTAGTAGATTGTCTACTCAGCCCCTACTGCTGCTTCTTTGTTTTTCTTATAAATGCATTTTCATTCCTTTAACTCTCTTGGGGTAGGTTTAACTCATTATTGATGGTCTGATCTCAGCCCTTTATTAAGTCAGAATCCTGCAGTTTGGAAGTTTTCCCTGGTGGAACATTTGCTTTGAATAAGGGATGTATTCCCTGTATTTCTTCTGCTTGGTTGGGGCATCATTTAATAAATTACTGTTGAGATTTTACATATAGAAGTCTAAATAAAAACTGGAATGAAATAACTCAACTTTTATTAAATTTTCTGTATACACATTTTATCAGGGTCACACATGGTTTGCCTTCTAAGATAGAGAGTTCCTTATCACTGGAATTATCTAAACAAAGGTGTGAGGTCAAGTTTCAGGTATTCTAAAGATAAGCATCTTGACTCTAAGGTCTTGGCACTTAAATGGGTTTGACGTTGTGATGACAGAATATCTGGGACCTTGCCTCCATTTCCTAGACGTTGTCCAGATACAAGAATCTCTCATATTGTGATGTTTCTGATTTCACTTATGTGTTGTCTGTCTGTTCTTTTACTACCTCTCTGCTACATTTTTTCTCTGGATTTCTTTCAAGAGGCTGTCTTCCTCTGCCAATTGCATGAATGGTTGGTTCCCCCAAATCCTCAGCCTTCTCCCCATATCTGTCCCTATATGCTCTTTGTGAGATGGCATCTATCAGCATGGTCCCCTGCCACATAGGCACTGGTGACTGCTAGATGTGTTCCTAAGCAAAGTTCCTCATGCACACATAGAATTGCCTACTTAGAGGTCTCCACCCGACAGTCCCACAAACACTTCACACACAGTGTATTAAGTTTAATTCAGTGTTATCCTCAAACCACCCAAAATATCTATTCCTCCTACATTTCCAATTTAGGTGGTATTATCATGCAACCAGTTACCTAAGGTCAGAACCTGGGAATCATCTTTCATTTTCCTCCTTTGGATCCCTCTTCCATCTAAAAGGTCACCAAATCCTGTCCATTCGACTGTGATTTATTCATTTATTCATTCAGCAAGTATTTATTACGTGCATGCTCTGGGCCATATATCCTGCTGGATGCCATGAGTGGAGAAGTAAATAAGACAGACACAGTCAGTGCCCAAATGAAGCTTAGAGTACATTACTGAGAGATACAATTAAAATGAAACAAAAGAACATATAAACAAAAGTAATGTGCAATCCACACCCCATAGTGCGTGGGCTAGAACTGACCCAGCCTCTCATGCATCCTTGCTCCCTCAAAAATTCCCCAAAATGGCCCTGAATTCTTATCTGCATATAAAAAGAACACAGACACCAATACTCTGGAAGTCTTTCCAAACAGATGACTGCTTGTCTATGCAAATTGCTTGGAGTCTGCATCATTTGGTCACTGAAGAGTCTTTCCCTTGAAGACTCATATTACTTGTACAGTTCACTTAGTGTAACCTCTAACTTCACACAAGATTCACTTTTACAGTGACCTGCTTTTGAGCCATCAAGTATGGGCAAGCTCACACTTTCACAAGGCAGCTCACTGAATATTTAATAACTTTGCCTGTTAGAAAGTTCTCCCTGAAATTCCTCTCCATTGCCATTGTTCTGGAGTTACATAACACACCCATTATTTTTTCTTGTGATTGCCTCTCAAATACTAGAAGATAATTATCTGAAACTTATATTCTACACACCACCTTTTCTCACTTTCTCCTGTTTCTCATGGAAATGATACAGTCTCCAGATTTTGCACTGGGTTAATCCTAATGGCACTCTAGTTTACAAATGTCCAGATTAAAATGTGGTGTCCAGAACTGAACACAAAGCTCCAGATGTGATATGACTCCTTGTGATTACAACATTGATGATGACAAAAATCATAAATACCACTACGTATTATCGGCTTCCTATGTGCCCAACATGGAAAGAACTTAATTATCTCATTGATACTCACAGTAAGTTTGTAGGCTGCATATGCTTAATATCTCCACTTTTGTTGAAATGGAAAGAGACATGACCTAATTGGTAGCAAATGGCTTATAAGTGGCAGAAGCCAATGCTTGTCCCCGACTATATGTATCTTCAAAGCCCACATTCATAAGCACTTTTTTGTTCTCTTTCTTCTTACACATAAAACAAGGAAAGCAACATTTTTTTACCTCTTTGTACCTCTGTAATTTCAACTTGTATTTTCTGACAAATTAATCTATAATCTTAGAGTAATGATAATAGCTGCCTCATAGAGTTGTCATAAGGATAAAATGAAGTAATATATGTTAAATACAATATGACTAGCATGAATTTAAAAATATGAAACTTTTTTCTTTTTTTAGAGAGAGAGAGAGAGAGCAAGCAGGGGGAAGGGCAGAAAGAGAGAGAAAGAATCCCAAGCAGGCCCCATGCTCAGCGCAGAGCCTGACACGGGGCTCCATCTCATGACCCTGAGATCATGACCTGAGCTGAAACTGAGAGTCAGGTGCCCAACTGACTGAGCCACCCAGGCGCCCCTAAAAATGTGAACTTTTATTATTATTGCCATTATTGTGCCACATGATACATGATAGTCATTAATAAGTGATTTATAACTGAGACAGTCCTAAGGAAATCAGAAATTTATAGCTAAAGACAACTTCCCACAGGAACTCAGAGGTTTCCGTACTCTCAGAATGTTCCTGTAACAGTCAGAATAAGATAGGCTAGGTGGCCCCCCAAAATCCCAATTATTAATGTCTTAACACATAATGACAAAATGCTTATTTCTCATTCATTCCACATCTCCAGCAGGGCTTTATGGGGGCTCTACACCTCTACTCAAGGTCTGAGATAATGAGGACTCCAGCACCTTGTAGCTTGTCACCACCCTATCTGGAATGTGTTGCCACTTTAATGGCTGCAATGGATAATGAGAAAAACCCGAGGGTCAGTTTTCATGGGATTCCTTAAGCCCTAGAGGAGAGGAAAAGTTGCTACAAATAAAATTACAATTGTTAGGAGACCATATAAAATGGTTTGTTCTGGGCAGTCCCAGTCTACACACACTGTCCTGTCATTTAGTCTTTTCAAAAGTGCCCTGGTTTGGATGATAATCTAGAGTTACCCCGAGTAATGTCAACCCCATCTTTCTACCTATTTTATTAGAAGTCATTTTGTGAGAGAGGCCTTCCTTTCCACCTACCCAAAAGTAGACTCCCTTCCTCTCTCTAGCCCATCACGCTCCCTAGGCATCACAGCACGTATCACTACTTCTCTGTTTGCTTGCTTGCTTCTTGTCTACGGACCTCATTTAAATGTCAGCTCCATCAGAACAGAGGTCTTTTCTGTCTCGTTCAGTGCTGTCCTCCCAGTTTCTAGCTCAGTAAATGTTTATTGAGTGCATGAAAGAACATGCCATTTTTCTCACTGTAGCATTCATAATTGGGAAATGAACATTAAAGCTACATTAAAACATTAAAATTACTCCTACCTGAAAGGAAAGCTAAAAATATCTAGTATTAGCAAGTATTGATGAGAATATGGAAGAAATGGACACTCTCATCCACTGCTATTGAAAATATAATTTGGTAAAACTACTTGGAAAATAGCTTCATATTCCTTAGG
Source organism: Mirounga angustirostris (assembly GCF_029215605.1). Lineage (NCBI taxonomy): Eukaryota > Metazoa > Chordata > Mammalia > Carnivora > Phocidae > Mirounga > Mirounga angustirostris. The sequence continues at coordinate 14,783,537 of NW_026991712.1, read as the reverse complement.
AGAGCTAGTCATGATGTTCTCTCTCTACAACCCAGCAACTCCATTTACAAGTGTATAACTTAAGGAGTGTGCCCATGCACCAGAAGACATGTCTGCAAACATTCTTAGCAGGAAAAAAGAAAAGTTAATCTAAATGTCCATCTATAGGAAAATATATGAATAAACTATAGATATTCATAAAATAGAACATTAGATAGCAGTAAAAATGAAGGAACTACAGGTACCTACAGCAATAAGAATGAATCGAAAACATCTAATGTTGAGAGAAGAAATGTCCCATCACTAAACCTTGTCTCCCTAATGTCTCTAGACCAAAAAGGTGGGGGGAAGGAAAAACAAAAAGAAGATTCCTTTGGAAAAGTTGTCTATTAAATTTCTTTCTTGGAGAGCCATATACATAGTAGCTATTAAAGGATATAAGAAATTCTGCAATGTAAATTCAACTTTTTTAAAATTACATACTCACGTTATATGTTAAGAGCAACAATAACAACCCGTGGCACAGATTTTGGAAAAATGTAATCAAATTTATGATTTCCCCTCTGGAAAAATTTTACAGCCTAAATATCATCTTATTTTTCTAGCTCCTCAACAGATCTCACTGTTGACCACAATGAAGTTAGTGCTCAGCCAGAGCTCCCTGGTTTAGGGAATTGTTTCATGGGTATTTATAATATATACATACATTTATGGTCATGTTTTTACTTGGCCCTCAATATCTACAAGAAAAAGTCCAGAATCATTAACTGGAGGCCAGTAACAATAAGCATTAAACATTTAAACAGGGGCAAGTTATTGATACAATCATTGGAAAGGCTGGAGGAGCAAGTTCTAGGGTAGAACTGTAATGACTTCTAGAAAAATACCAAAGATTGGGCCTCGTACGTAAGGGAACCAACAGGGATTCGGGGCATATCTATGTTAATCACCGGCTCTTCCCTGGTCCGCCACCGGGAAGCAGCCACTCCAGCAACTGCTCCAGAACCCACACCTTGTCCAAAGAATCTGAACTTTGTGGACACCCTCACAGAGCTAGTGTCTGGACCTGGGACCATCACGGAGAGTCTACACATGAGCCCCAAATCTCCATGTTCATAATGCTGGTAGACACTTCAGAAGGAGCCATATTATTCCCACCTCACTTCTGCTTTCTTAATCTTTCACACATCCACCAGATTGGCTAAACCTAGATCCCATCCAAACCCTTGCTACAAAAGAATATAGAAAATATAGGTTTTGCTTTTCCAGTATCCATTTCTGAACACACCAGAAAGACTGAAGAATGGGTGTTGAGCACCACATTACCATGCCCACCATAAGGACTTTTCTTAAGACTCAGGGCCAAAGAGACAACAAGTAGTGAGGCAAAGGGGAAGAGATTTTGTTTCCTAAAGCAGCTTAGCGTACCTTGGAGATCTGTTCAATTATGAGACTTTTGATTTGTTGGTTTAAAAAAATTTTCTGCATTGATATTTCTTTTAACTTTTTCTGTATGGTAGCCACTCCACATGACTTTGATTTTGGGCTAATGCTTTTTGCTTTCTTGGTAGGTCTCTACAGCTATCAGAATCCCAATCCAATAGGAATACTCTAATCAACATGTCTAAAATAAGATTTTTCCCCCCACATTTGTTTGTCTTTTTCCTTGGGAAACTCTTGTCTACTCCAAAGACTCAAGATGAAAAATTGCTCACAGGGTCCAAAAAGAAAGAGAAAGGAGGCTAAAAATCAAATAGACATATTGTGAAGAGAATCAAGAAACGAAGAGCAAAGGCAAAAAAAGAAAAAGAAAACTGAGAATTTAGTATTATTTCAGCAAACTTATCTAAATTCTCAAGATTAATTTTACTGGGATGGCTGCCTTGAAGTGTGAAATGGATCAATGTGGCTTGTAGTGGGGCTCCAGAATACACAACTTTAGCAAGGACCTTACGTATAAGAGACCTTCTATACATAAGGAACCAATGTAGGTGGTCCCTTTACCACCTTTTGAGAAATACTGTTCTGGTTGTAAGAGAGAGAGTGACCGTCATTTTCTCCAGCTGGAGAAAGGGCTTTTATAGAGACTGGGAACCAAGAAGAGCCTGTCATCGCCTTGTCAACAAAGATCACTGATTGGGTCTCACAGTGGGGTCCAAAAGGTGATGTGCTCTTTAAAATGCAGGTACCTGGACTCTGTCTCAGAGCTGCTGAATCAGAATTTCTGAAGTCAGGATGGGAAATAGGCTGTGATTCAAGCTCCTTGCATGATTAGAATGCACAGTAATATCTGAAAATCACTGCTACACATAATGTGGAAGGCACTGTAGCATTATTTTCCCCAGAACTCTAAATTCATTGAAGGAGGTTCATGAGTAATGATATATTTTAGTATGTGGTGTCCAGCAATGGCCTCCTAATAATTTATTTCTAAATAAACTGACAATCATTGAATAAAAAAATCAGCCTTTCTTTCCATTTCTATGTATAAACTTGGGAATAATACAACCAATGCAGGAACTGCAATCTAAAGCAATACTTGACCCTGTTGGTCATCTCCAATCCAATCTCTGAAGAATTGTTAGAAGACATAGAGAGATAATCTCTGTAGAGTTGAACTTGTCAAATTATTGCAATGAAGAAAGTTGGAAGTGACATTCTATTCCCACAGCTTTGGCAAATGAATCTGTTGCTCTATTATGTACTGACCTAATGAAGATATCCAATAGAGCAGATTGTCATCAACAGGGAAAATTTTCATGCTTAAAAACAAAATGTAGCATCTTTTACTTACTTGTAAACCAGAGAAAAAGATCATTACAGCAAACACTAGCTGCTCTAGTTTTAAAAACAAATTGAAAGGGAATATAGTTGCGTTTCAACATTGTGCTGTTTCCTATGCCTATTAAAACCCCCAGATGAAATTCTGATCTTTTATTCTAGCCTTTTCGTTAAGATTGTTTTGTTCTCCATCAAAACTGTGCGCTGCAAAATCCATCTGCCTTCCCTGAGCCTAAATGTAACCACACTAATCCAAGCCGATAGCTGCACGTGAATACGAAGCTGATGTCATTTTTGAACAAGCATCCTAGCATACTGTTTTAACAACTGATTCTTCTCAGCTTGACCAATATAAACACTTATATTACAAGGGAATTTGCATTTAAAATCCCCATGCCAACAGCTGATAAGAGAAGACAGAATATTGAATTTGGGCACATAAATAAGCTTCTTGAAAACAACAAAGAGGATTCTAGTAATAGCTTTCATTAGACGGCATACTTCACCCACTGGGAGTTCTTGTTTTTTTTTTTAATTGTCTTACTTTCTGGTAACTAATCAGGCCCTGACTTACAATGTTGGCACATTGCAATGTGTTTTATTTTTATTTTTTTAAAGATTTTATTTATTTATCTGAGAGAGAATGAGAGAGAGCACATGAGAGGGGGGAGGGTCAGAGGGAGAAGCAGACTCCCCGCCAAACAGGGAGCCCGATGCGGGACTCGATCCCGGGACTCCAGGATCATGACCTGAGCCAAAGGCAGTCGCTTAACCAACTGACCACCCAGGCGCCCCACCCACTGGGAGCTCTAACTAGCACACTTCCCAAAAACATATTGGGGAAGTTTGTACTTTTTATAAATAAAAAAAGTGATGAAAGTGCCTCAAATCCACACTGATTTTGTGCGATAGGTCATTTGAACCCAAATTTTAATGGCTTCTGTTTCAATGCCTCATTTTTGGGAACTTACGCATAGATGTATAACTTCACAGCAACTTATACTAGGGCTTAGGAGGATATAAAGAAGTCTGAACTTAAAATCAGGACAATAAAAATATATGCATCTATAGTTACAGGACCACAAATGGAGTATGGCTTTTTTTGTAAATGGCCAAATAGCCTTGTCCAAATCTAGAAAACTATTAATGTCCCCTTTAAAAAAAAAAAAAGTGATGTGAGAATTTGGATCTCAGTGAATAAGGGTGTGCGGTTGTTAGAATTCTTAATAAAACCAACTATCAGAACTGTGAAACCCATACACTAAAAATTGTGTTAGTAAAATATTTAACAAATGGCATCTAGGTTTTGTTTTTTTTTTTAAAGCATTTTTTGACAAGCGGTGAAGCCTAGTATAAAGTGCTGAGGTTTTGAAATGAATCAGAACTGGCTTCCAGGGCGCCTGGGTGGCTCATTTGGTTAAGCGACTGCCTTCAGCTCAGGTCATGGTCCTGGAGTCCCAGAATCGAGTTCTGCATCAGACTCCCTGCTCTGCTTCTCCCTCTGACCCTCCCTCCTCTCATGCTCTCTCTCTCTCTCTCAAATAAACAAATAAAATCTTAACAAACAAACAAACAAACTGGCTTCCAATCCAGTTTTGCCACTGGCACTGTAATTACAAACTATATGTTGTGGGCCAATGACCTTGTGTGGCCTTAGCAAAGTATTTTATATCTGTAAGTTACTGTTTTTTAAATCTATGAAGTAGGAATCATAATAGTAAATATAATATCTATTTTGAAGGGCTGTGTTGCATAAATAATTAAATAAAATAATAAATGCATGCATGATGCTTAGAACAATGTTCAGTACAGAATAAAATTTCGATAAAAGGGAGAAAAAATATAACCAATTTCTTTCTGGGTCTAACCTGGGACCTATTCTTAAAATGTAATAGTTTAGAGGAAATATAAAGATAGAAAAATTACTGCAAAACAAGATAGTAACAATAGGAGGCAGAATAAGTTAGTGAAAGAAGAAATTTCAAACAAAGAGAGATCCACTAATTGAAAAGTAAAAATGTCTTATTCTAACAAGTGTTGGTAAGGGTGAAGAACAACCAAAAAATTATATGCACTGTTGATGGAAGTGTAAATTGGCAAAACCAGTTTGGACAATAATTTGACCTTATCTCAAAAAGTAAAACAAAATGTATATACCCCTAGAACCAGTAATTTTACTTCTAGGCATATACTCTAGAGATCCTTTTATATATGTATACCTGGGACAGGACAAGGATGTTCATAGTAGCCATATTCATTAAAAAAAAAAACCAAAAAAAACAAAAACTGAAAAGAAAAAAAATTCTGTAAAAATAGGACAAACAACAAATTATGAAAATCCGTAATAGGGAGCAATATAAAGGAGTGAATTTACATTGTTGAAGTTTTGATTTTGTTGTCTTGCTCTAGAGATTGTTGGGCATTCTTCTGGCTGGTTATTAAGTAACTTAGAGATAAATTTGATCCCCTTGAGATCTGTTTTGCTAGGGTGGTTCTAAACTGGCTTTTACTTTAGGGGTCGTTCTGCAGCAGAAGATACATTCTCAAGCTCAAATGTAACATTCATCAAGACAGACCACATTTAGGACCACAAAACGTATCTTAACAATTTTTTTAAAAATTGAATCAATAATTAATAACTTTCCCCAACAGAAAGAATCATGCTCATAGTTTCACTGGTGAATTCTACCAAATACTTAAGGTAGAAATTATACCAATTCGCTATATCTTTTCCAGATAATAGAGTCAAAAGGAACATTTCCTAACTCATCTATGATGCCAGCAAACTCATACCAAGCTCAGATAAAATATTAAAAGCAAGAAAAACTACAGATAATATATTTCATGAATACAGATGCAAAAATCCCTAACAAAATATTAGCAAGTCAAATGCAACAATGTGTAAAAAGAATCATATACCCTGACCAAATGGGATTTGTTCCGGGTATGCAAGACTGGTTCAACATTTGAAAATCAATTACTGTAATCTATCACATCAACAGGCTATAGAAGAACAGGCATATGATCGTATGAACAGATGGAGAAAAAGCATTTGACCAAATCTAACACCTATAATGATTTAAAAAAAAGTTTCAGCAAACTAGGAACAGAGGGGAATTTCCTCAACTTGATAAAGAACATTCACAAAATGCCTATAGCTAACATCATGAGAAACTAGATGCTTTCCCCATAAAATAAGGAACAAAGCAAGAATGTCCCTTCTTACCACTTGTGTTCAACACTGAACGTCCTACCAATGTAATTAGGCAAGAAAAGGAAATAAAAGGTAAATGAATTAGAAAGGAAGAAATAAAACTGTCTTTGTATATACACACTTGCTGTAACAATCTATATAGAAAATCTGAAAGAATTGACCAAAAAATCTGATGGAACTAATAAGTGATGACAGCAAGGTTGCAGGATACAAGATTAATTCACAAAAGCCAATTTCTTTTCTACATATTAGCAATGAACAATTGGAATTTGGAATTAAAAACATGACATCATTTACACTAGCACCCCCCAAAATAAAATGTTTTGGTGTAAAACTAACAAAATATGTACAATATTTATACAAAGAACACTACAAAATTGTAATGAAAAATATCAAAAAGATCTAAACAAATTGAGAAATATTCTATGTTTGTGGATAGGAAGATTCATTATCATGAAAATTCAATTCTTCCCAGCTTCATTCAATGAAATCCCAATCAAAATTTCATCAAGTTGCTTTCTGGGTATTGACAAAATAATTCTAAAGCTTAAATGGAAAGTATAAACCTCAAAAACCAACACAATATTGGAGAAGAAGAACAAGGTTGGAGGACTGACACTGGCCAACTTAAATTCTTCCTATAAAGCTACAGGAATCAGAACAGTGTGATATTGATGAAAGAATAGACCAATAGATCAATGGAAGAGAATAAAGAACCCAGACATATACCCATACAAATATAGTCAACTGGTCTTTGACAAAGGAGCAAAGGCATTTCAATGGAGAAACAATAGTCCTTTCATCAAATAGTGCTGGAACAATTGTAAATCCATATGCAAAAAAAAAAAAAAAAAAAGAATCTAGACACCGATCTTCTATTTTTCACAAAAATTAACTCAAAATGAATCATAGGCTTACAGATAAATTTAAAAAATATAAAACTTCAAAAAATATATAAAACTTCTATAAGATAGAGCATAGGGGAAAACCTGGACAGCCTTGTGTTGAATGATGAGCTTTTAATACATTAAAGTCCATGGTTAGGGGCGCCTGGGTGGCTCAGTCGTTAAGTGTCTGCCTTTGGCTCAGGTCATGGTCCCAGGGTCCCAGGGTCCTGGGATCGAGCCCCACATCAGGCTCCCTGCTCTGTGGGGAGCCTGCTTCTCCCTCTCCCACTCCGCCTGCTTGTGTTCCCTCTCTCACTGTGTATCTCTCTGTCAAATAAATAAATAAAATCTTTAAAAAAAGTCCATGGTTAGTAAGTGAGAACTTCTGCCTGAAGTAGACTTTGCCATCTCACTGGGGAGCTTTGGAGCAGAAGCTGCCTACTGGAGGCACCCCATGTTGGGTAAAAATGGCCTGGACCAAATGTCCCTGTCATACTCAGTCCTTGGCTGGAAACTGCCCAAGAATACCCAGGTCTTGACTTGAAAGCTGAGGCAGATGTTAAAGGCACTAACAGCTAGAGGCTGTCAAATAACTGCACTTCTTGTAACGAAATGGCAAGGTCTTCTTGGATGAAGATCCAAGCATGCACCTTTGTGGATGCCCTGGGTATGTTGCAAGTGTCAAGAACTGGCCATCAGAATGAGTAATATTCTTGAAAATGTCATCCAGATCTCCCAATTCACAGCCTAGTTCTTTAGTTCCTAATTTCTTTTATATCCTAAGCACATATCTGCCAGCCCATATGGGGATCTTTGTCAACATATACTTGGTCTTGGCAAATATTAGACTTTCTCTCCTGAAGCTAATTATCAGAAGAGCAATCTTTGGCTGGGTATCCCAATGGCTAATCATCTCACCAGTATTGTTAGTATTATCCACACTTTGGCTAGTCTTCTCTCTAATTACAGTTGAAATGAGTGCAATTTGGAACAAACCCTGAGGAATATTCATTTCAATTTTATGTGCAAATAGGTATTTTTCGTGCAATTTATTTTTGTTTTGAGTTTTGTACCCCCATATCCAAAGATAGGCTCTGATCTTTTTGCTAACTACACTGCAATTTAATCCTTTTTTAAGGATATAAGGATAATAATCTTAAAACATCTATGCATTATTTTTCTCTCATAGTTTCCATTCATGAAGCTTTTTATTGGTCGTAATTACAGCAAAGATGGAATCAGATGGACCTTCATTTTTAAGCTCCCTCTTCTCTCCTGCCTTCATCAAGTCCTTTCAAAATTTCTATTTGTGGTCTTTTAAATATAATTACATTTTCTTTTCTTTTTTTTTTTTTTCAAAAATGCAAATGGACCAGAACACACCAGTAATTGCCTAAAACTTTCTTCTACCGTTACAACCAAATATTACACATGAACTAGAGAAAAGGTGGGTAGAAATAACAATGGTTAAAGTCTAAGGAAGACAAAGAGAGTCTATACTTTTGTTGGTTTAGGATAAGGGACTCTGCTTATGACATCATGTAACTATGCTTAAGAGCTTTAGGAATATTTGTTCAATCAGGTCCAACAGATTTTTATTAGGGATAACATTGGGAACAGAGTAGTCAAAATGGGTGGAACAAAGATGAAGCCCAAGCCCATGGTTTCAGGAGGGAAGGACCCTTCTGAACAGGATATTTGTTCTTCTGTCCACATTCAGGCTAGAACTATAAGATACGAAAAGTCACATGTGCCCAAGATAAAGGATCTCTTTTCTCATAGTTAGATTCTATAGCACCAGGGAATGTGACATCAGCCTTGAGTGCTGCTTGCTTTCTAACTGATAGGACAGGAAAAATTGTGCATTTGTTATTGGTAGATGATAAAATGATGATCACAGAAATTACTGATTTTATTCATCTACTTACTCTTCACACTATTTAATCCCCACCTGCTATGCCTGGCCTTCTTCCAATCCATATTCTTAAATTTGAATCTCTAGTTCTAGGTCCTGAAAACTCTCGGATTAGGAAGCCAATCCTAAACATTTTTTCTAGATTTCCCAGTACTTCTGTGACCCTTTGTTAGGCTAAAATTTTGAAATTACTGTGATTGGGGCCCTTTTTGGCCTAAATTCTACCCTTTTTCTGTCTCATTTAATTAGAAAATGAAAGCTTTAATCTTAGATGTCCCTCAAGGGTCAGTTCAAATCATATATTTTCCAGAAAGCCTTTCCTGGCTAATTTAAGCACATATGGTTTTTTTCTTTTTAGACCTGGTGCTATAGAATCTAACACTAGAATGTGTATCAAGTTATCATTTTGCACTGACTGTTTCGTGAACTTAAATCCTACCTCAAACATTTGACCCAGGGATCAATTTATTTCGCACGCAAAACTTGTTAGTTTGAGTTAACTGAAGTAAAACTCATTTTGAAGGATTTCTTGAAATGCCCCTGAGATGGTGGTTCTTAACAAGAAGGACACATGAGATTCGGCTTAAAGAACTGCCTTAAAAGACCTAAGGTGCCCACGGCCTCTCTTCAGAGATTTTGTTTCAATAGATCGGAAGTAGAGCTCCTTTGGAGTCTGTATCTTGTAAAAATTCTCCTCACACAGTAAATGTGTACACCCCTAGATAAAAGCTACCACTTTAAAGCTGTTGGAAAACACTGATATGGTTTCAGTTTCCTGAGTGAGTTCTGACTAGGGTTGCCATATTTAATAAAAATGGCATATTAAATAAAAATATAGAACACCCAGTTGAATTTTAAAGTAAACAACAAGTATTTTTTTAGTATGAGTGTTTCCAAAATATAGTATGACTTATACGATAATCCTAATCCTGACTGATACACAGGCCCATATATATATGAAAGTTTACATATGATACAAGTGTAACTGTAAATCCCTGGACACAAGAGGGACAATTTAATAATTGTGCCGAGGAAAAAGATTTTTCTTAGGCAAATAAAATAAAATTGGAGCACTGGCTCATACTAGAAACAAAACCTAATCCCAGATTGATTAAATTTGGAAACAAAACTTTAAAACTTTTAGGAAAAAATACAAAAGGATATTTTATGTCTTCAGGATCGGTGTAAGATTCCTTTACAAAAGACACGAAAGGTGTCATCCAAAGAATATTGATAAATGTGACTATATTAAAATTAAGAATTTCTGTTCAACAAAGGACACTACAAAGAATGTGAAGATACAAGGATAAAATATTAAATCTCATAGGTTCAACAAATGATTAGTAACCATTATGTATTAAAAAATTCTCAAAGCACTAAGAAACAACCCAGTAGAAAAATGCAGGCATAAAAATGCAATTCAGAAAATACAAGTCCAGGGGCGCCTGGGCGGCTCAGTCGTTAAGCATCTGCCTTCGGCTCAGGTCATGGTCCCAGGGTCCTGGGATCGAGCCCTGCATCGGGCTCCCTGCTCTGCGGGAGCCTGCTTCTCCCTCTCTCACTCCCCCTGCTTGTGTTCCCTCTCTAGCTGTGTCTCTCTCTGTAAAATAAATAAATAAAATCTTTAAAATAAAAAAAAAAAGAAAAAGAAAATACAAGTCCACAGAAAATAAATATGTGAAAATATACTTATTCTATTATAGTAGTGATAGAAATGGAAATTCACAGTAATAGTGACAGTATAGTAACAATAATATCATTTTATGTCCAGTAGATTAGCAAAAATTAACAAATCTGACAAGATGAAATGTTGATGAGGGCGCCTGGGTGGCTCAGTCATTAAGCGTCTGCCTTCGGCTCAGGTCATGATCCCAGGGTCCTGGGATCGAGTCCCACATCGGGTTCCCTGCTCGGCGGGAAGCCTGCGTCTCCCTCTCCCACTCTCCCTGCTTGTGTTCCTGCTCTCGCTATCTCTCTGTCAAATAAATAAATAAAATCTTTAAAAAAAAAAAAGATGAAATGTTGATGATGTTGAACAATTGAGATAGTAGTGAGAGTGTATATTGCCAAAAATCTTTCAGAAAAATAAGGTCACATTACATTGTAAAGTTGAAAATTATATTTTATGATCCAAAAATTCCAATTCTAGGGAGAGAGCATAGAGAAATTCCTGCCCTATATAATAGCTCAGAGAAAGTTTCCTATGTTCACTAGGAGACATTTTCAGAAATGTTTCCAATAAAGAAGATACCATAGTGGATAAATGCACCACAGCTACATGAACCAACATAGATAGATTTGAGAAACAGAATATTAAGTAAAGAAACCCCAAAAACAAAAACAAAAAAACAATCTCAGAAGACTATATTTAGTATGATACTTTTTTTAATGTGCAAAATAAACAAAACTAAATAGGGGCACCTGGGTGGCTCAGTCATTAAGTGTCTGCCTTCGGCTCAGGTCATGATCCCAGGGTCCTGGGATCGAGCCCCGCATCAGCCTCCTTCTCCCTCTCCCACTCCCCCTGCTTGTGTTCCCTCTCTCCTCCTTCTCTCTCTGTCAAATAAATAAAATAAAAGCTTTTAAAAAAACTAAGAATACTCCCATATTTGATGAAAAAAAATTATTGGGGGGTGCCTGGGTGGCTCAGTCGTTAAGCATCTGCCTTTGGCTCAGGTCATGATCCCAGGATCCGGGGATCGAGCCTCGCATCGGGCTCCCTGCTCAGCGGGAAACCTGCTTCTCCCTCTCCCACTCCCCCTGCTTGTGTTCCCTCTCTCGCTGTGTCTCTATCTTTCAAATAAATAAATCTTAAAAAAAAAATTATTGGGGATAAAAGACAAAGGTATTCAATGTAAACTTCCAGGATGGTGGTTACCTTTTTTTTTCTTCATTTTTTTTTTAAATTTTATTATGTTATGTTTGTCACCATACAATACATCATTAGTTTTTGATGTAGTGATACACAATTCATTGTTTTCATATAACACCCAGTGCTCCATGCAGTATGTGCCCTCCTTAATACCCATCACCAGGATAACCCATCCCCCCTCCCCCCTCCCCGCTAACACCCTCAATTTGTTTCTCAGAGTCCATACTCTTTCATGGTTCATCTCTCCCTCTGATTTCCCCCCCTTCATTTTTCCCTTCCTTCTCCTAATATCCTCCCTGCTATTCCTTATGTTCCACAAACAAGTGAAACCATATGATAATTGACTTTCTCTGCTTGACTTATTTCACTTAGCATAATCTCCTCCAGTCCCATCCATGTTGATGTAAAAGTTGGGTATGCATCTTTTCTGATGGCTGAGTAATATTCCATTGTATATATGACCCACATCTTCTTTATCCATTCATCTGTTGAAGGGCATTTCAGCTCTTTTCACAGTTTGGCTATTGTGGACATTGCTGCTATGAACATTGGGGTGCATATGGCCCTTCTTTTCACTACATCTGTGTCTTTGGGGTAAATACCCAGGAGTGCAATTGCTGGGTCATAGGGTGGCTCTATTTTTAATTTTTTGAGGCACCTCCACACTGTTTTCCAAAGTGGCCATACCAACTTGCATTCCCACCAACAGTGTAAGAGGGTTCCCCTTTCTCCACAACCTCTCCAACATTTATTGTTTCTTGCCTTGTCAATTTTTGCCATTCTAACTGGTGTAAGGTAGTATCTCAATGTGGTTTTGATTTGAATTTCCCTGCTGGCTAATGATGATGAACATTTTTTCATGTGTCTGTTAGCCATTTGTATGTCTTCTTTGGTTACCTTTTATAGGGAAGCCAAAAATGGTATAAAAGAGTAAGAGGTGCTCTTAGATAGTTAAAATGGTATCGGTAATGTTCTCAATTGTATACTAGAATCGTGGACATTCATTTTTATTAACATACATGTATGTTAAATATATTGTGTTCTATTGATCTAATATCCCAATAAAGTAACAATGAATAAACAGACATCCTTTGTTCCAATTTTTCAATTTCGTTAAGAAAAAGTGTGCTAAAAAGAGTTTTAACTCACAATAAGAAATACATTTTTCATGGTTATCTAATACACACATATATGCACACATTCCAAAACAATGTGCTCCTCACATTTTTGTCTGGAATAACACATACTTGGCAATGCATTCTGAAATTTTTTATTCTATTCTCTTTTTTAATGCTTACACAGCCCACTCAAATAGATTTCATGAACCACTATTGGATCATGACCCACAGTTGGAAAAACACTGCACTAGAATTTACCAGTTTTGCTGGCTGTTAATAAATATTATTTAAGCAAAGTAACCTGCTGTCTAATAAGTTTAAGAAATTACAGGTTAAGTCAGTTTATTGTGAGATCCCCTTTATTCTTAAATGACTTCTATGTTAACATGCAATGTGACTACCCAAATAAGGGCCTAGTATTCAGTTTCCAAACTTAATTGATCATGGAGCAATCTGTGGGACTAGTGATGTAGAGAACATACTCATGAACTAGTTCTTCAAGATAATATCTCCTCTTTCAGTCTCCTTCCATTTCCCTATCTCAAAATTCTTCGTTTCACTTGTGATTTCCCCAAACACAACACTAGTAGTGATTAGAATGCATGAAGCATAGCATTAAAAATACACTTAATTGATGGGGCGCCTGGGTGGCTCAGTCGTTAAGCGTCTGCCTTTGGCTCAGGTCATGATACCAGGACCCTGGTATCGAGCCCCGCATCAGGCTCCCTGCTCCGCGGGAAGTCTGCTTCTCCCTCTCCCACTCCCCCTGCTTGTGTTCCTGCTCTCGCTATCTCTCTCTATCAAATAAATAAATAAAATCTTAAAAAAAATACACTTAATTGAAACTGGTGAAAAGTAATATTATGACCATCCACCCATAAAACTATTGATGTCAAGAACTCTCTCATCTTCACAAAATATCCAGTGACACTCCTAATCTCTCATTAAACCTAATTTACCTGTAGAAACAACAACAAAAAAGAAATCATTTCAAAATATCTCATTCAATTTGGTTGTCTATTCAATGTATTGATTTTTACAATAGTTATCATTTCCTGTCTTTTAGTGGAAATCTGTAAGGGTTCATTGATCTTAGTAAAATAGACTTTTGTGTAAGGACGTTTATATCGTAATTTATATGGGATAATGTGCACTAAGTTCCGAACAACTGACTTATAAATGACTTACAAATGCGTTTTGGAGTGAGTCATCAATAAACTTGGGTCTGCCTAATACTCTGGAATCTTAATAAATTAAGCCATTACCAAGGATTAAATTCCTTTATAAGTATTTCATTTGGGGGAGGAGTGGAAAGACCTGAACTCTCCAGGCTCAGGCATGCTGTCACAGATGGAGAAGGAGACATTTCAGGAGTGTACTTCTTCTTGGTGGAGACTCCAAAAGAAGGTGAGAGGTAATCAAGGACAAATTGTATATTTCATTTTATCGATTTATTTGTTTGTTTCCTATTTTACTTTATACAGGGAAATATCCTGCTTCAAACAGAACACGAGATGATTCTCATCTTCTGCAACATGGGGAGGCAAAATGTTTACCATTTGGAGTCTCAGGGCTAGTTGCTTTGGGTCACTGAAATTTCATAAATATGTCTTTTCTCGTAAGTTTTGACTTCAGAACCTTGGCTTTCTGAGCAACCATTGTTTGCTTCCCCCAGCTTAGTGGTGTGCTAGACCGGAAATACTGGCTCACAGGACCTGATTATGTGCATCTCTTCCCACGTTGGCTTAGAGTCAGCTATGTTGGGAGTATTTACACCACAGAAATTATTAAATGTTACAATTTGACTTTTTCTTCTTCCTCGTCCTCTTCCTCTTCCTCCTCCTCCTCTTCTTCTTCTTCCTCTTCCTCCTCTTCTTTTTCACCTTCTCCTTACCCTTCCCCTGCTCTTATTTCTTTTTTCTTTTTTTCTTTTTTGGTGAGTTGGTTTGCCAGCACATAACTGACATTGACCACCTACCTGCATTACCACAACCATGTGACATTGTGTAAGTTTCTGAACCTCACTTTAATAGAAGAAAAATAATTCCTTCTCTTCTCTTCCTGGTCCACAGAGGCTTATGTTTTGTGGAGGGCAAAGAACCATGAAACTAAGCCTTATTTTTTATTTGAATCCATTCTGCCTTTTTTATACCTGGTCCTGAGCTTCACCCTGTAAGTCAGTTTATTGTGAGATCCCCTTTATTCTTAAATGACTTCTATGTTAACATCCTCTTATTTAGTTCTCATTGTGACAGACTGTTACTTTTGCAGCTCCCAGGGGGCCATGTCTCAAGCTATTTAAGCTCCTGTGTCATCCCCTGTCATTGGTTCTATGCTAATCTGTGTGACAGACCTTGGCCAATAGAAGGAGACAGAAGAGATGCTATGCCAAGACTTGCTCTAGGTTTTAAGGACCTGGAAGCTTCTTTCACTGTGAGTCAGATACAATGTAAGACACTGCCATGCAGTGAAGGGAACTCAGCTAGTCCTGTGGAAAGATTAAGTGAAGAAAAACAGGTGTTTCAGTGACTATCCCAGCAGCCAGCAGGCATGGGAGTGAAGAAGCCGTCTTGGGGGTTTCAGCCTAAGATGTTCCGTGTGAAGCAGAAAAAAGCCATCTGCACCAATCCCTCCTTAAATTGCAGAATTGTGAGCAAACAAATGATTTTTTTTTTCGTCATTTTAACGCACTAGGTTTTGGAGTGGTTTGTTGTCCAGTGGTAGATCATGAAAATACACATCAATCTTCAAGCTACAAGCATCATCTCCAGAGATGGTGCATAGCTTGCTTAAGGTCACAGAGCAAGTGAGTGCTGGATTTAGGTTAAAATCCCAGTGTCCTTACTCTAGCCCTGTGCTCTCTGCGTTACTCCATTCACTAGTGAGCATGATTTCAGAGAATACCTAAAACCTTGATTGCACAATGAACTCATTTTAAAGTTATCTTTCTCCATGGTGACCAGTTGAAGATTATACACTGTTGCTGCCTAACTGTGGACTTGAGAGTCTACATGAAAGAGAGAGAGACACGGAGAGAGCTGTATTGTAGTCCTAGACTAGTTGCATTTGTCAGGATTCTCCAGAGAGATAGAACTAATAGAATATATACATATGAGAGGAGTTTATTTTAAGGAATTGGCTCATGTAATTATGAAGGCTGGTGAATCTGAAATGTGTACAGTGGACCCACAGGCTGAAGACCCAAGGAAGAGCTGATGTTGAAGTTTAAGTCCAAAGGCCTTCTGCTGGCAGAATTCCCTCTTCCTCAGGAGAGGCCGGTCTTTTTTCTATTCAAATCTTCAACTGATCAGATGAGGCCCGCCCACATGACAGAGGCTAATTTACCTTACTTAAAATCCACCAATTAAAATGGTAATCTCACCCAAAAACACCCTCGCAAAAGCAGCCAGGGTAATGTTGGACCAAATATCTAGGCGCCATGGTCCAGCCAGGTTGACACACAAAATCAACCATCCTGTTAGTCCAGCAGTGAAGCCTGGCACCAGCCACTTAACTTTTCTGAACCTCAGTTCCTCCGTAATATGACAGGCATTTTCATATTTCCTCACAGAGTAATAGAGATGACGAAATGAAGCCAAGCATAGAAGGCTCTCGGGACCACACAGGCACAGTGGCCAGTTTATGTGGTGATGGACATTGTGGGACATGTGAACATGGGCTTGTGCATGAAGCTTTTAAGACATTGCTCCAGAAAGAAAATACCACAGTGAGGCACTTTCTTGCTTTGTTTCACAGGGCTCTTCTGTCAGAGAAAGGCAGTGTGAACACATCAGGAAAACCCCCTAAATACACAGGTTGCATTACAATGCGATGTCATGATGGCCCCTTTTCAGAAAGTGGGTTCAATAGCACAGTGTTGGGGTTTTTTTCCCCTCAAACATCTTTCTTTAAAGAAGAAGAAGGGAAAAAAAAACCCACCTCATTCATTCAAAGTGCTTTCCTCTTCAAAGTGTGTGTGACTACAAATCTGATTCCAGCCTCCCAAAACACCGTTTCATGCTAATGAAATTAGCATTTCATTCTAACTGCCTCCCTTCCGAGACCGTACATAGACTCTGGCTTCCACTCAGACCTTCACCTGCCACCTCTGATCAAGGTCCCCTCCTGGTCTGGGCCCTCTTGTGCCCCAGTCACATCCTTCATTTACGAACTGAGACTCAGAAATTCCTGGGACTTAATCTATAGGGATTAAAGCTTTGATCCTTGCAAAAATGAAAATCCCCAGGAGCTCTGGCTGGATAAAGGAGTGCAGAAAGTTTAATTTAATACTACTGGGGGTGTGCATGTGTTGGTGTATGTGTGTGTGTGTGTGTGTGTATGTGTGTTTGCATGTGACTGCAGTAGGAATAAATGGTGCCCTTGCATATGAAAAAGGACCAAGAGGATGAAAACATAAAGACAAACTTCCATCACTTGAAAATCTCACTTAAAATTAGCCCTTCACCGGGGCACCTGGGTGGCTCAGTTGGTTGAGCGTCTGCCTTCGGCTCAGGTCATGATCTCAGGGTCCTGGGATCGAGCCCCACATCGGGCTCCCTGCTCGGCAGGAAGCCTGCTTCTCCCTCTCCTGCTCCCCCCGCTTGTGTTCCCTCTCTCTCTGTCTCTCTCTGTCAAATAAATTAAAAAAAAAAAAAATTAGCCCTTCACTAAGCCTGGAGACCTAACTGAGGGCTCTTTGTTCCAGAGCCTTGGGAAATCCTGGGAGGCAGGCACTGTCACATGGGAACCGAAGACTGTACACGTTCTTTTAATATGGGAGGGGCAGACCCAAAGGTGCTGGAGGAGTGTTCATTATTGGAGGAGTAAATTCCTGTTGAATAGGCCTCCTGCTGGCTCAGTAGGCTGTGTGTAGTTGAACCATTCACCGGCTAAGGAAAAAAAAAAGTCATAGGGCAAGATTAGCTTGAATTCCACCCTGAACTCTTAAAAAGGATTCCATGTGCTCTCTCTGGGTGCCTTTTAGCTGCAGGGTGGAAGGCTTTCCTGAGGGAGCTTCAGTGGTCAGCAGAAGAGATATAATAATAACTAAGATTCTTTTGACAATTATCTCAATTGATTCTCAGTTGATTCTCATACCAATCTTGCAAGTGAGGGAAGAGAGAAGTGTCGGTTAATCTCACTTCCAGAGAAGTTAAGTGCCTTGCCCAAGCCAAGGACTGCTAGACCGAGAATTTAAAAGTACCTAGTGCTTCAATCTTTCCCATTATAACTTAGGCAAAGGACGGAGACTGCAAATAAAAATTCAACTAAAAGTGAGGAGTAAGCATTTCATTAAAAATCCTGGCTCTGGGTAGAGAAGGAAAAAAATTTTCAGTCCCTCGGATACCACTGTGGTAATGTTATAAATCATTGCACAGAGTACTGGAGAATTTAGGGTGATTTCTCCAGTAGTTATCATGGAAGCACATATTTAAAATAATAATGATATATCATTTGTACACACACACTCACACCATTAGGTTGGCAAATTTTAAAATTCCATAATACAACCTGTTGACAAGAATAAGAATATATAGGAGCTGTTACATAAGTGGGGGTATAAACAGATACTAGATATGACTATGTTGAAGAACAATTTGACAATATCCAATAGAGTTGAAGATGTACATATCCCATGACCTAGCAATTCATTCCTAAGTGCTTTCTCTAGAAAAAATATGTACACAAAGCAGCATTTACAGGACTTTTCATTACAGTACTGTTTATAGTGGTTGAAATTGGATTTTAAAATTAGAACAAACCGATGACCATTCACTTATTGTTTTATCCATCTGTCCATTCATCCGTCCATCATGTGTGTGCGCATGTGTGTGTGTGTGTGTGTGCATGTCTAGAATGTGCTAGATGAGATTCTAGGTTGTGGATATATAGCAGTGAGCAAGACTAAGAAGAAGAACTTGTCCTCGTTTATATTTTGGTGGAAATAAGCAATTAGCTAGGAAAGAAATATATAATTTTAGTAAGGGAATGTGCTATGAAGCAAATAAAAAAGAGTCAGGACCTAGAAGGCACCTTGGTTGGAGAGGAACATATTTTAGATGTATTGGTCAGTCTGGCAGTCCTCTTTGTTAGGACAACATTTAAGCAGGTATTTGGCTGAACGTGGAAAGGAAGCACATGAGTAAAACACAACCACCCTAATGCCTGGGGAGTAATACGTAATAGGGAATAAAACCCACAGGGACACAGGCTCTGTGGTGGCAATGTGTTTTTGGTAGTTTCTGAACCTCACATGTATAAAGGATAACCAGAGATTCAGGAGTAGTGGAGGATAAAAATAATTAAAGAGAAATTCCATTTACTAATGGAATTTTTCAATATGGTGTTCAGCTCATCTCAATAAGTAATGCAAGATAACAAAAAAGGAAAATTGTCACCTAAATCTAGGTTATTATGGAAATGGACCAAGAATGTCAGTGACAGCTGATATTTAATAACTACTTAAAATGTGTTATATACTGTGCTTTTTTTCATCTATCATTTCACTTATTTGTTTATAACAAATGTAATTGTTTGTAAGAATCTTTAATGTGGGTACTAGTACTCTTGCTTCACCAATGAAGAAATTACGGTTTGAAATGTTTAAGAAACCCCCTTAGTGTGAGCTAATTAGCAAGCAGCAAAGGCAAAATTTGAACCCAGCTCTGCCTTTATTATAGGCTCACAGCCACTCCAAAAATCCAGGATGTTGGTGTTAGAAGACCTGTTTTGTTTCTTGGCAAATCAGATAACCACCATTTGGACAGCATCCATTTTGACTCTCATTTCTCCAGAGGTCGTGTACGCAGCCCATTTCCTTAAACTGACCATCTGCCATTCCTGGTCCAAGAAAGGCCAAAACACAGAGCTGAAAGGTAGATTCTCTCTAGAGTCTGAAACAATGTTCACAGGGCCATCGCTTTGAGA
This sequence comes from Mirounga angustirostris, assembly GCF_029215605.1. Classification (NCBI taxonomy): domain Eukaryota; kingdom Metazoa; phylum Chordata; class Mammalia; order Carnivora; family Phocidae; genus Mirounga; species Mirounga angustirostris. Next base: position 14,763,844 of record NW_026991712.1, on the reverse strand, counting down.
ATGGCTGAGATGCTGCCCCATCTTCCCTTTAATCTATTTTCCTACAAATTAAGAGAATGTCCATAACAAGCAGTCCCCAGCCATTGGGCAGGGAGAACAAGAATGACAAATCAGTTTTATTCCACGTGTTCACTGCAATCACTTGGAGAACAGAATTGAGAAAATTCTGAGAATTATACAGAATTCTGTCAGCAGACAGAACAGGTGGGACAACCTGACTTAATGAACTCGATCTACTGGCACTGTCGATGACCACTCCAGCAGGAAAAAAGCTTGGGATATCTCATATTAGATATTCATGAACATGCGATGCAGTGTTATCCTGTAAACCAAACTCAATTTTGCTCCAGTTGTGATCTCATCTTTTGCAGCATAAACCCTCCCAAATACCTCCTCCAACTTATTTCACAGGTGTATTTTATCCAAACCACATTTCTTGTCCCCTTGATTATTGTTTTCTTCATTTGTCCATGACTTTTCTTGTTATAATATAACAGCAAGGGGATCTGTTACCTAGGCAACCAGGCATAATGTCTGTCCTGGTTCATCTTTGTTGGGACTTGTCTACACTTGGAGGGAACTCTTGAAGTGCTCTTGATTCACCCTGCTCCTAAGGCTACAAGACGTGGCAACAGTGAAGTGTCCTTCCTCTCTATCAAATGTACAAGGGCTCTATCGCCAATCAGGCCACATTCACTGTAAGTTCCAGTAGTGTATCTTTTTATTTTCAATATCTCAATATAAAGTTAAAGGTTTTACAAGCCCTCATATCATTCCTCAGATCTCTTACCTTATCCAACTGTGGATTATAATTTTATAACTTTATATATTTTAATGCATTTATTACTACTTCCTGTATCTGATACAATTCTTTCCTCTGTTACAGAAGCTTCTCATTCTGAGTAATGTTTCCAGACACACCACACTAAAAACTTCACAGGTTCCATCTTCATTAGAATGCCACATTTGGAAAAATCCTTAGGATCAACCACGATTACACCTTTGCTTTATAGATGAGGAAAGTAAGGGGCAAAAGAAGAGAACAGGACCTACAAGCTACTTTAGACCCATGGTCATACATTGCAAGACTAGTCATTCATTAATTTGTGTATTCTTCTAGTCATTCAGAATATATATTCACTATGTGCCAATCCCTGTTCTAGGTATTAAGAAATGAACAATAAATAAGTAAATAAATAAATAAACAAACCAAAGTTCTTATCTTCAAGGAACACTTTAACCAAAACAATCCAGAAGCATAATCGGGGACAAACCCAAAAAGGCTTAGAGCTATTCTGACCAAACTCTAGGTTTGAATATCCACACTTGCATTCAGAAATCAAAATTAAGGTCACAAGACGTGAAGTAAGGAGTTATGGTTTTAGTCTCATTTGTGTCAATAACTAGCTAGATTAGACAATTTTCTTGATCCCACTGATCTTACCTATAAAGCAGCAGTATAGGACTAAATCATCTTAAAAGTATCTCTTATAAATCCAGAGAACAAGGATTTCCATCAGAATCACACGGGAAACCTTAAAATAACAGAGCTATCCAGGCTCCACACTGCTCTGCCTGAATCACAACTCGTACAGATGAGGCTTCAGTGGTGGGAAGGGCTTCTGATGAGTCTTTGACTCCAGGTTTTGATCATCATGAGTGTCCCTTGACTGACTGCTTCTTATACTAACTGCCTGTTATTTATAATTATTCCCTAACATTAACTATGATGAAAATTTTAAAAATTAATAATTTGAACAATTTGGGGAAAAGCCTGTATGTTTGGTAGCCATGGTAAAAAGTAGTCATCAAACAGATTTTATCCTTGCTTAATTAATCAAATACTGTTCTACAGCCATGGTAAAAAAAATCATTACAACTGGTTTTATACTCATTTAATCAATTAATGATTCACTTCAGTGAACAAGCTTCCTAAAACCAACTAGTTAGGAATAGTTTTTTATTTTTGAAAGTCAATCAAGTGGACACACAAACTTCCCACGTATATTGTTCAACAGCAATCTTATCTAAGTAATCATGTTTTTAGAACTGATTTTAATCTGCTCAATCCTGCTGGAAGTCCACCAGTGCCTGAACATCGTTCTCCCCAAAACACCATGTAAGGCCAGAAGTCTGCTTTGCTTGGACAGACCATGCTTGATGAGCATAGCTCTCCCTTACTTAAATAAGCAATAAATTGAGCTCTGTGTTTTCGTTTCAGATATTGAGTAGTGATATTGTCTTTAGGCAATTCTGGAGGTACCATCAAGATTACTGTAAGCTTTGAACCACTGGATCAATAGGAATATTCTTCAGTTTTCTTGTGCAAATCCCATTAACACCTCAATAATGTACATTGTTACACTGGGCTCTCACTAATGACTTCATTTTGTTATCATAGGATTTGCAGGAAACAGGAATGTTTTATATAATACATTTTGAGTTTAATTTGGAGGGCTTTTGATTTCAAAGTACACCATATATATAGTGTGTGTGCATGTATGTGTTTTGTGAACATATGGATACATGGCTGGGGTTCTTTAGTCCTGGATTGTCTGCTTTCTCTTGCATGTATATATATAGTGTGTGTGCATGTATGTGTTTTGTGAACATATGGCTGGGGTTCTTTTGTTTTAGATTGTCTTCTTTCTGTTGCACGTACAAGTGTGTGCTCTGTAAGTAACAGATGAAGACATAGGCTTGATCAGTCTCCAATCCATCTTGCCAATTCATGAAAATAGGTCATTTTGTTTATTTTTGATTATTTCATCTTCCAAGGTACACTTGTGTTTTGATCACACAGTCCATTTCTAGCCTCTGCATGATTAGGGAACCCAGAATTATTCATAAATACACATTCTTGGCCAACTACAGTGGCCTTTTTCCTGTCTGTCATAAGTTGATCTGTTTCAAAGCCATGACCTGTTCCAGGCAAAACAGCTACTTCCCTATAAATTCTCACAGCACTAATTTTGGGGCTTATCTTGGTGAATGGCAAAATTATTTTTACTTCGAATAACAATAGCTATTATGTGGAACTTTTTACATGTCAAAATGTAGAGGCACTTCAGAAAAAAATAGGAAGCAAGAAAATCAATCATCAGTCGACAGCTTTTCTCAGCTTGTATGCTGACTTCAAATAAACAAAATCCTGACTTTAAGGAAACCTCTTACAAAGGCTCCCTTGCTCACTCCTGTTCAACCTTTTGAAATCTATAACTTCTCCTTATCTATCATATCTCACCCTCCAATGCCTTCTGTTCCTTCTTCGGACCTTCTATCTCTGCTCCCTGTTGGGGGAGGGGTATTCTCAGGAAAGGAACAATCACACTGCATAAAATCTCTTGTAATTCCTACATCAGAAGGCAACATATAAAAGCTGCATTTAAACCCGGGTCTAGAGAAAACCTGAGGGCTACGATTAAAATTTCTCCTAAGCCTAGAGGTTTGACCAGAATCTGCAACAGAATTCAGGATTTTACTAGATAGTTATTGTCCTGGATGGTCATAGCTGTCTTCATTTCTTCATTCAATTGTTAGTTCTTTAGACAGGGAAGATTGCTAAAAGTACCAAGGAGGGAAAGACCAGGAGGGAATTTAAATAGCCCTGTTATGCTAATTTTTAAAATGGCCCTGACAAGGCATAAATAAATAAATAAGATATGCTACATAAAAGCAATTTCAGAAGGCTTTCTCTTAGAATTAGACTGCATAAAAAATAAAGACTGTAAGCCAAACAAAAGCAAATGAATAGCAGTCTTCAAAAAAATAGTCTTTAAAACTCCCAAACAGAATTTGGAGTAGGCACAACAGCTTAAGAAAAGAGAAGCTTGGTTTTCCATAAATAAGCTCAGACCTGAATCAGGGGACTTCATCAGAAAAAAAGAAAATAAAATGGGTAATTCCCAATTCAGAGTATCTTCAACATGTAACTGAACATTCCAAAGACTCTTAGAGAGTAAACAAGTTAGAAATCTAAACAAATTCAGTTTAATAGGTAGAATTTACCTTACAAATGGAACTTCTGTATAAAATGTATTACAGAATAATTATTATTAGAAGTCTTAGGAAAATACCCTGGGTATGATTAATATTTCTATATTATGTGTGACTGAAGAAATAAATAGTTAGCTTTAATTCCAGAATTCTTACGGAGAAAAACCTCATGTACTGAGATAGAATAATTAGCACAGAGCACATAAGAACCCCAATCAATTTTTCTCAGATTATCGTAAAATTCTTTGTTGTATTTATTAATATGGTAGGCCATATTCTAGAGCTATTAACTCAATCACATGTTATATTTCAAAGACCCACTGATATGTCTTGATCCAGGAACCAAGGCTTCTCTTTGCCTCAACAATTGCAGACACAGCTGAACTATTCAAAGTATCTTTAGATTTAGCACCAGTATCACCTTTAAATCTGATGATATCACACGCAACATACTCCCCTGTTCGTAATGATAAACACCAACATTTTTTTGCTAGGCAACTACCTAATTATGAAATACTGTTACTGTCTCTCAATCTAAAAACTCTCCTACATTTACCCAATGAAAAAAAATGTCTTGATTGTGTTTCCATGGTTCAAGAAGTATCTATGGCCAGAACAAGTCTTTTGGACATTCCCTTAAGTCTTGACTTAATATATTTTTATTACTAGATCTTATCTTAAAAATGAAAAGGGATAATAGCAAGTTAGATATGCAGCAACTAGTCTCTTGTACAATCTAATCCCTTACTGGAAACCAAATTGCTTCAAATAACTGAACAATGGTTCTTTCTAGAACACATCAAATTGTTAAAAGTAAAAGGGTAAATATATTCTCTGATATAATTTTGAAAAGTTTGACTAGCTTAGGATGATGTTCAAACTAAGAAACTTCCTTTCCCCCCCGCCCCGCCAAAATTGCTATTCTTAAAGTGGAGGCTCATAGTAAAAGTGAGAACATTAAAATTACATAAAATGAAAAATTGCTACCCTAAAGGTGAAGGATCATACTAAAGGAGATACCATTAAAGTTACATAAAATGTTTTAGCATATCAGCATGCTAGTATGCTTCCCTAAATACAGTCCTTACATATGAACCTCTTATAATACAAAGACAATTCCATGTTAAAGTTAAAGGATTCTACTAGAGACAAAAATTTTGAACCAAATTCTAAAAGAAATACTGGAAGCAAATGGGTTTTAAGATCCATAAGAATTATATCTAGCAAAGCCAAGATGGCTGCTTTCTAACATTAAATGAAACCTCAAATATATACTTGCCAAAATCTACCAGGACATATGTCACAACAGAGGAAAATTGTCCACAATATAAAACATTGATGGGGAAAATTTACTAGAAGATGTGGCCGATCTATGCTATACCTGTAACTAAGAAATGTAAAGATTAGATGTGGAATGGAACTGATCTAAAAGATTTTATACAATTGCTTCCTGCTACATTCATACCATCATGAATATATGTTTCATACCAATGTTTATTTTCTGAATGGGATAAAGCACTCTATTGTCAAAAGTCGTATCACTCACTCTGGCTAAAAAACATACAAACAACAACAACAAACTTAAACTTTGTGTTCTTATATGTGGCATGACAACTTATGTGGAGAGGTATGGTGCACACTTTACTTGTGAATTACACATGGCTTTGCCCCTTACTCTGAAACATCACTGTTGTTATCAGCCCCAAGCCTCTGAAAACATGGACGGGATCTTCTCAGAATTGCAAAATTTGTAACAATTAGAGACTTTAAGTGTCTCTGGAGAACCCCCAGGAACAATTGGTCCATAGAAGTCCAATAGCTAAACCCAAGTTCATTGGATCAAACTGATGACATAAAACAATCAGTGGGAAAGAATATCCCAGGTAGCTGAAATCACTGATTATCATGCTCTGTGTACTTTTTGTTCACTATATTTTTGGCCATATTTACCTATTCACTAGGTTCAGTTTATATGATTCTAACTTAGAACTATCAAAGGTAAATCAAGAAGCTGAAGAAAATTATTTTCTTAATAAAGCCTATAAATTGTGGTTCCAGAGTGCCTTTTAGTTCCTTCTCATAAATGTTAAACTTGCTTGTCTTACAGTTTTTCAATGTTCATCTGCTCGAGTCTTAAGTTCTTTTGTGTAGTCTCTGTCCGAATAAATGACTCCAAAACTAATTCAAAGACAAAAACAAAATGAAATCATACTGATCACATTGAACTAAAAATTATACCTTTGTATATATACTGTATATACTATATCTTATATAGTATACTACACATCTTTTATAGCCCACAGTTCATAGCATGGTGCCTAAAATCTATTTTTTTCTTTTCTTATATTTAAATTCAATTTAGTTAACATATAGTGTATTACTAGTTTCAAGGGTAGAATTTAGTGATTCATCAGTTGCGTATAACAACCAATGCTCCTTAATACCCATCACCCAGTTACCCCATCTCCCCACCCCTTTCCCTACAGCAACCCTCAGTTTGTTCCCTATAGTTAAGAGTCTGTTATGGTTTATCTCCCTCTGGTGTTTTTAATCTTATTTGATTTTTCCTTCCCTTCCCCTATGTTCATATGTATTATTTCTTAAATTCCATATATAAATGAAATCATATAGTATTTGTCTTTCTCTGACTGACTTATTTCACTTAGCATAATACACTAGTTCCATCCATGTCATTGCAAATGCAAAATTTCATTCTTTTTGATGGCTAAGTGATATTCCATTGTATATATATACCACATCTTCTTTATTCATTGATCCATGGATGGACATCTGGGCTCTTTACATAGTTTGGCTATTATGGAGATTGCTGCTATAAACATCAGGTGCATGTGTCCCTTCAAATCACTAGTTGGGTATCATTTGGTTAAATACCTAGTAGTGCAAATGCTGGGTCATAGGGTATATCTATTTTTAACTTTTTTTTTAAAGATTTTATATATTTATTTGAGGGAGACAATGGGATAGAGATAGCATGAGAGGGGATAGGGTCAGAGGGAGAAGCAGACTCCCCGCCGAGCAGGGAGCCTGATGCGGGACTCAATCCCAGGACTCCAGGATCATGACCTGAGCCGAAGGCAGTCGCTTAACCAACTGAGCCACCCAGGCGCCCCTATTTTTAACTTTTTGAGGAACCTCCATACTGTTTTCCAGAGTGGCTGCACCAGTTTGCATTCCCACCAACAGTGTGAGAGTGTTCCACTTCCTCTGCATCCTCACAAATATCTGTTGTTTCCTGACTTGTTAATTTTAACCATTCTGACCAGTATGAGGTGGTATCTCACTGTGTTTTTGATTTGTATTTCCCTGGTGCCAAGTGATGTGGAGCATTTTTTTCATGTGTCTCTTAGCCATTTGTGTGTCTTCTTTGGAGAAATGTCTATTAATGTCTTCTGCCCATTTCTTGACTAGAGTTTTTATTTTTTGGGCACTGAGTTTGATGAGTTCTTTGTAGATTTGGATACTAGCCCCTTATCTGATAAGTCATTTGCAAATATCTTCTCTCATTCTGTAGGTTGCCTTTAGTTTTGTTGATTATTTCCTTTGCTGGGCAAAAGCTTTTTACCCTGATAAAGTCCCAATAGTTCATTTTTGCTTTTGTTTCCCTTGCCTCTGGGGATGTGTCTAGCAAGAATTTGCTGCAGCTGAGGTCAAAGAGGTTGCTGCCTGTGTTATTCTCTAGGATTTTGATGGATTTCTATCTCACATTTAGGTCTTTCACCCATTTTGAATTTATTTTTGTGTCTGGTGTAAGAAAGTGGTCCGGTTTCATTCTTCTGCATGTGGCTTTTTTTTATTGGATATTCTTTCCTGCTTTGTTGAAGATTAGTTGACCATAGAGTTGAGGGTCCATTTCTGGGTTCTCTATTCTGTTCCATTGATCTATATGTCTGTTTTTGTGCCAGCACCATACTTTCTTGATGATCACAGCTTTGTAATACAGCTTGAATTCTGGAATTGTGATGCCTCCAGCTTTGGTTTTCTTTTTCAACTTTCCTTTGGCTATTTGGGGCCTTTTCTGGTTCCATACAAATTTTAGAATTGTTTGTTCCAACTCTGTGAAAAATGCTGGTGTTATTTTGACAGGGATTGCATTGAATGTGTAGATTGCTTTGGGCAGTATAGACATTTTAACAATATTTGTTCTTCCAATTCATGAGCATGGAATGTTTTTCCATATTTTTATAGTTTTCAGAGTACAGATCTTTTACCTCTTTGGTTAGGTTTATTCCCAGGTATCTTATGGTTTTGGGTGCAATTGTAAACAGGATCAATTCTTTGGTTTCTCTTTCTGCTTCTTCATTGTTGGTGTATAGAAATGCAACAGACTTCTGTGCATTGATTTTATATCTTGTTACTTCGCTGAATTCCTGTATCAGTTCTAGCAATTTTTTGGAGGAGTCTTTCAGATTTTCTATAGAGTATCATGTTGTCTGCAAAGAGTGAAAGTTTGACTTCTTTACTTATTTGGATGCCTTTTATTTCTTTTTTTCTTTTCTTTTTTTTTTTAAGATTTTATTTATTTGCGAGAGAGAGAATGAGAGACAGAGAGCATGAGAGGGAGGAGGGTCAGAGGGAGAAGCAGACTCCCTGCTGAGCAGGGAGCCTGACGTGGGACTCGATCCCGGGACTCCGGGATCATGACCTGAGCCGAAGGCAGTCGCTTAACCGACTGAGCCACCCAGGCGCCCCTGGATGCCTTTTATTTCTTTTTGTTGTCTGATTGCTGAGGCTAGGACTTCCAGTACTATGTTGAACAACAGTGGCGAGAGTGGACATCTCTGTCATGTTCCTGATCTTGGGGGAAAAGCTCTGTTTTTCCCTATTGAGGACAATATTAGCTGTGGATCTTATGTATATGGCCTTCATGATGTTGAAGTATGTTTCCTCTATCCCTACTTTGTTGAGTGTTTTTATCAAGAAAGGATACTGAATTTTGTCAAATGCTTTTTCTGCATCTATTGAGAGGATCATATGGTTCTTATCCTTTCTCTTATTAATGTGGTGTATCACATTGATTGATTTGTAGATGTTGAACCACCTCGGCAGCCCAGGAATAAATCCCGCTTAGTTGTGGTGAATAATCCTTTTAATGTACTGTTGGATCCTATTAGCAAGTACCTTGGTGAGAATTTTTGCATCCATGTTTATCAGGGATATTGATCTGTAATTCTTTTTTAGTGGGGTCTTTGTCTGGTTTGGGGATCAAGGTAGTGCTGGCCTCATAGAATGAGTTTGGAAGTTTTCCTTCCATTTCTATTTTTTTTGAACAGTTTCAGAAGAATAGGTATTAATTCTTCTTTAAATGTTTGGTAGAATTCCCATGGGAAGCCATCTGCCCTTGGACTCTTGTGTTTTGGGAGGTTTCTTACTACTGATTCAACTTCTTTGCTGGTAATGGGTCTGTTCGGATTTTCTATTTCTTCCTGCTTCAGTTTGGTAGTTTATGTTTCTAGAAATTTATCCATTTATTCCAGATTGCCTAATTTGTTGGCATGCAATTGCTCTTATATTCTCTTACAATTGTTTGCATTTCTGTGGTGTTGGTTGTGATCTCTCCTCTTTCATTCATGATTTTATTTATTTGGGTCTTTAAATTTTTTTTTTAATTTTTAAAAAGATTTATTTATTTATTTATTTATTTATTTATTTATTTATTTATTTATTTATTTATTTTAGAGAGAGAGCAAGAGAGCATGAATGGGAGGGGCAGAGGGAGAGAATCTCAAGCAGACTCTGTGCTGAGTGTGGACCTGGCAAGGGGCTCGATCCCAGTACCTTAAGATCACAACCTGAGTCAAAACCAAGAGTCAGATGCTTAACTGAGTGTGCCACCCAGGTGCTTCAAGGGTCCTTTCTCTTTCCTTTCTTATTAATCTAGCTAGGGGTTTATCAATCTTGTTAATTCTTTCGAAGAACCAGCTCCTCATTTTGTTGATCTGTGCTAATTGTTTTTTATTTCTGTGTCATTGATTTCTGCTCTGATCTTTATAATATACCTTTTCCTGCTGGCTTTAGGCTTTATTTGCTGTTCTTTTTCCAGCTTCTTTAGGTGTAGGGTTAGGTTGTGGATTTGAGACTTTTCTTGCTTCTTGAGGAAGGTCTTTATTGCTACTAATTCCCTCTTAGCACTGCCTTTGCTGAACCCCAAAGGTTTTAGACAGTCGGGTTTCATTTTCAATTGCTTTTCATGTGTTTTTTCAATTCTTCTTTAATTTCTTGGTTGACCCATTCATTCTTTCGTAGGATGTTCTTTAGCCTCCATGTATTTGTGGTCCTTCCAAATTTTTTCTTATGGTTGACTTCAAATTTCATAGCATTGTGGTCTGAAAATATGCAGGGAATGATCTCATTCTTTTTGTACCAGTTGAGGCCTAATTTGTGACCCAGTATGTGATCTATTCTGGAGAATGTTTCATGTCCACTCAAAAAGAATGTGTATTCTGCTGTTTTAGGATGAAGTGCTCTGTATATATCTGTTAAGTCCATGTGGTCCAGTGAGTCATTTAAAGCCCTTGTTTCATTGTTGATCTTCTGCTTAGATGATCTGTCCATTGCTGTGAGTGGGGCATTAAAGTCCCCTACTATTACTGTATTATTATCAATGTGTTTCTTTAAGTTTGTTATTAATTGACATATATTTCTCTGCTCCCAATTTAGAGGCATAAATATTCACAATAGTTAGATCTTCTTGTTGGATAGACCCCTTTATTATGATATAGTGACCCTCTTCATTTCTTATTACAGTCTTTGGTTTAAAATCTAGTTTGTCTGATATAAATATGGCTACTCCAGGTTCCTTTGGTGTCCATTAGCATGATAAATGGTTCTCCACCCCCTTGCTTTCAATCTGGACGTGTCTTTGGGTCTAAAACGAGTCTCTTGGAAGCATCATGTCAATGGGTCTTGTTTTTTTTTATCCATCCTAATACCCTATGTCTTTTACATCCAGAGTAATTATTGAGGGATATGAATTTAGTGCCATTGTATTACCTGTAAAGTTGCTGTTCCTGTAGATTATCTCTGTTCCTTTCTAGTCTTTGTTACTTTTGGTCTCTCTTTCCTACTCAAAGGGTCCCCTTTAATATTTCTTGCACAGCTGGTTTAGTGTTCATGAACTCCTTTAGTTTTTATTTGTCTTAGAAACTCTTTATCTCTTCTATTCTGAATGACAGCCTTGCTGGATAAAGTATTCTTGGTTGCATATTTTTCCCATTTAGCGAGATAAATATATCACGCCATTCTTCTGGCCTGCCAGATCTCTGTGAACGGGTCTGCTGCTAGCCTTATGTGTCTACCCTTGCAGGTTAAGGACTTTCTTTCCTTAGCTTCTTTCAGAATTCTCTCTTTATCTTTGTATTTTGCAAGTTTCACTATGATATGTTGTGGTGTTGACCTATTTTTGTTGATTTTGAGGGGAGTTCTCTGTGCCTCTTGGAATTGAATGCCTATTTCCTTCCGTAGACTAGGGAAGTTCTCAGCTATAATTTGTTCAAATAAACCTTCGGCCCCTATTTGCCCACTCTTCTTTTTCTGAGACTCCTCTGATACGGATATTATTTCAATTTATGGAATCTCTGAGTTCCCCAAGTCTACCTTTGTGATCTAATAGTTTTCTTTCCCTCTTCTTTTTGGCTTCATTATTTTCCATATATCACCTATCCTCTCCTCTGCTTCTTCAGTCCTCATAATGACTATGTCCGGTCTGTTTTGCATCTCAGTTATAGCATTTTTTATTTCAGCCTGACTAGTTTTTATGTCTTTTACCTCTGTAATAAGGGTTTCTCTGCTGTCTTCTATGCTTTTTGCAAGTCCAGCTAATAGTCTTATGCCTGTTGATCTAAATTCTTGTTCAGGTATATTGCTTATATCTGTTTTCAACAAGTCCCTGGCTGTGATGTCTTCGTGACCTTTTTTCAGGGAGAATTCCTCCGTCTCATCATTTTGGCTAAGTTTCTATCTTTTGTACACTATGAAAGCTTGTTATATTTCCTGTACCTCAGAATAATGCTATATTAAAAAGAGTCATACACTGTCCAGCACCTGGCACTTCAGGAAGTGTTTCTGGTATAAGCTGTGTGCACTCTGCTGTTGCATTTTGGCTGATCTTTCCCACAGGTCAGTCCTCGGCAGAGTTCCTCCTTGCTTGCAGTAGGGAGTTCTGGACCTTCATCCAGGTGTGCTTTGATTTGTTTATTGAAAAAAGCCTGGAGAAAAAAAAAAGAAAGAAAAAGGAAAAAAAAATAGTAAGAACAAAAAACTCTCTCTCCCCCACCTCAAATAAATAAAAAAATCTTTAAAAATGGGGCGGGGGGTGCCTGAGTGAAGCAGTCGGTTAAGTCTGCAACTCTTGGTTTTGGCTCAGGTTGTGATCTCAGGGTCAAGCTCTGCACTCAGAGCAGACAGAAGTCGGCTTGAGATTATCTCTCCCCCTCCCTCTGCCCCTCCCACTCATGCTCACTCTCTCTTTCTCTAAAATAAATAAATAAATCTTAAAAAAAAAAAAAGAAACTATAAGCCTGATTCCAATGAAAAAGAAAGGAAAAAAAAATAAAGAAAAAGAAAAGGAAAAAAAAAAAAAAAAGAAGAAGCCTGATTCCCCAAAATGTGAGAGAAAAGGAAATGAAAAAGCAAACTAAAGAAACACACACACACACACACAAACCATAAGCCTGATTGCAAAGGAAAAAGAAAAAAAAAAAATTAAAAGAAAAATACAGCCTGGTCCTATTTCCACCAGAACGTGTGATCAGTAGACTTGGTGCATGTGGCAGGCCTCCTGTGTCGCTCTTCTGGGGGAGAGGCCCGCTGCACTGGCTCAGTCACTCCTGCCCCAGGAAAACCAGCACTTGCCAGGCCCAGGGGGCGGAGTTTGATGTCAGCAGCTCCCACCTCCCCTGGGGGCCCGTTGTGTTGCTCTCTGATGTCCCACCATGTTGGTAGCGGAGATAAAATGGCGACAGGCTGCTCTTTTGTCCTAGCACAGGGGACCTCACGCTGCCTGTAGTTCAAGAAGCCCTCACAGAAAAGCGAGGGCCATCAGCGTGCCCAGCGCCCAGCTCTCCTGTGTTTTATCTTCGGTAGAGGCTGGGGTTCAAAACTCTAAAACTTAAAGGAGCCGACACTCTTCAGATCCTCTCCCCCGCCACCAGATTAGAGACTCGCTGCGCCCCGATTAGTGCCCTTTGTCCCAGAAGAACAGTCCCCCGCCTGCCCAGGGTGCAGATTCTGTGCTGTGGCATCACAAAAGGCAGCGACCCCGTGATCCAGCACTTTTGTTCACTGCCAACTAAAGGCTATTTGCTGGTGCCTGCAGGGTCTTTTGTACTTGGAGAAGCAATATGTCCCCTTCCAAATGTACTCCAAGAAGGGGAACGATCTTCCCCAGTGCAACCCCAGAGATCCCTACACCACTCTGTGCATGTTCCCCCGCCCCGCAGCCTCCTTCTCTCCAGGAGCGTATGTTACAGCTCCTCTCCAGTGAAAGTTGAGTACTTCCAGAATCTCTGAGCTTGAGCTCCACTCACTGTTTGCAAAAGCCTGCCACTCAGATCCCTAGCTCTCCAGTCTGTGGTCAACTCCTCTCTTCCTCTCTCCCTTTTCTCTCTCCATGGCAAGGGTTCTCTCCCCATGGCAAGAGTTCCCTCCCCTCCAGAGCAGATCAACTTTTCTCTCCCCCAATTCACTTCCATGCACCTCGCACCTGCACTCTCTCTCCAACTCTGGAAATCTTTCTTCCAATCCTCAGGTCAATTTCCTGGGTGCTCTAAGTGATCTGACCTCAATGCAGCTGTGTTCTGGGGATCAGGAAAGCCCAGGGTCCCCCTACTTCTCCGCCATCTTAACTCCTCCCCCTTGAATCTATTTATTGACATGGTTCAAGTTATAAAATACAATATCCTCCCTAGATCCTGAATATACAACATCCTAAGTGGAGAACTAATGAGTTCAGTTTAGGATATTTTATTGCCAGAAATAAAGATTGATGGAAGTACCTATAAAACAGAGTTGAAAAAAATAGAATTGGCTGAGAAGAAATAGAAAAAACAAATATGTCTCGGTTAACAGGTTATTAGTGAAAAATCTAAGGGGAATATGGTGGCTTTTATAATATTCTTAGAAAAGAAAAAAATTAATACTTTTTGAAAAGAAAAGAGAATCAGAAAAATATGATCACAGAAATGTCATGGGGAAAATACATACGAAAAGGCAAAGAAGCTAGAATAGCTAAAACAATTTTGGAGAAAAATATGGGAGGAGGCTGTCTACCTGTCTACCATCAAGACTGTGGTATTGGTGGAGAGAGAGACATATAGATCAACAGAGAAGAATAGACCCAGACAGAACTGGAAATAGACCCACACAGACAAATCTAAGTGATTTTTGGTAAAGGTGCAAAAGAAATTCAATGTGGGAAAAGCTGCAGAATTTAAGGCTAGGCAAAGGTTCTTAGAGTCGACAACAAAAACATAATGCATAAGATGAAAAAAATTAATAAATCAGATTTCATGAAAATTAAAACTTTTGCTCTGCAAAAGATATTGTTAAGAGGATAAAAAGGTAAGCTCTGGAGTGGGAGAAAATATTTGCAAACCAGATTATCTGACAAAGGACTAATATCAATAATATATCAAAACTCAATAGAAGGGACGCCTGGGTGGCTCAGTTGGTTAAGCGACTGCCTTCGGCTCAGGTCATGATCCTGGAGTCCCGGGATCGAGTCCCGTATCGGGCTCCCTGCTCGGCAGGGAGCCTGCTTCTCCCTCTGACCCTCCCCCCTCTCATGTGCTCTCTGTCTCTCTCTGTCTCAAATAAATAAATAAAATCTTTAAAAAAAAAAAATAGAAAAAAGCAATCATCGAATTCAAATATGGGCAAAGACATAAAGAGACATTTTAATGAATAAGATATACAGTACAGATGGAAAATAAGCACATGAAAACATGTTCAATGTCATTAGTCATTAGGAAAATTTAAATTAAAACCACAATGAGCTTTTACTACATATCTACCAAAATGACGAAATTAAAAAAAAAAAATAGTGACAGCCCTAAATGCTGGCAAGGATACAGGAAAACTGAACCACTCATACATTGCAAGTGGGAATATAGAATGGTATAGCCATTCTGGAAAACAGTTTGACAGTTAAAAACTAAATATGCACCTACCATGTGATCCAGCAATTCCATTTATCCCAAGGAAAAGCACACACATACAAAAACAAAAACCTGAAAAACCTGTACAAAAATGTTCATAGCAGCTTTATTCAAAACAGCCAAAAATTAGAAACAATCCATCAGTGTATGAATGGTTGGACCATCTGTAGTATATCCATACCATGGAATACCACTCAGCAATAAAAAGCCACAAACTATTGATATATGCAAAAACCTGGGTGAATCTCCAGAGAATTATGCTGAGTGTAAAAAAGCCAATCCACTAAGTTTACATACCGTGTGATTCCATTTATACAACACTCTTGAAATGACAAAATTATAGAAATAGAGAACAGATTAGTGGTTGCTAGTTGTTAAGTTGGGGGTGGTGGCTGGAGAGGAGTGAATGTGACTATAAAACGGAAATGTTAGGAATGCTTATGATGACGAAAATATTCTGTATCTTGGCTGCATCAGTGTCAATATCCTGTTTGATATTTTATTGTACAGTTGACCCCTTGAACTATAAAACATGTGTTTGAGCTGCTCAGGTCCACTTATATGTGAATTTTTTTCTATTCATACAATCCAGTACTGTCAATGTATTTTCTCTTCCTTATGATTTTTTAAAATCACATTTCCTTTTCTTTAGCTTACTTTATTGTAAGAACACAGCATATAATACATGTAACATACAAATGTGTGTTAATCGATTATTTATGTTATCATAAGGTTTTTTTTTTTAAAGATTTTATTTATTTATTTGACAGAGACACAGCAAGAGAGGGAACACAAGCAGGGGAAGTGGGAGAGGGAGAAGCAGGCTCCCCGCCGAGCAGAGAGCCCGATGCGGGGCTCGATCCCAGGACCCTGGGATCATGACCTGAGCCGAAGGCAGACGCTTAACGACTGAGCCACCCAGGCGCCCCTATCATAAGGTTTCTGGTCAACAGTAGGCTATTAGTAGTTTAGTTTTGGGGGAATCAAAAGTTATAGGTGGATTTTCGTCTGTGCTGGGGGTCAGCACCCCTAACCCCTGTGCTGGTCAAGGGTCAACTGTAGTTTGGAAAGCTGTTACCATTAAGGCAAAATGGGTAAAGAGTAAATCATATCTCTGTATTATTTCTTACAATTGCATATGAATCTAAAATTATCTCAAAGTAGAGTTTATTTTTAAATCAAAAAGCATTCATTACCTACCAAATAACTGTGTCTTTTTAGAAATAGTATTATCAAGAATGGTTTATAATGGGGGTGCCTGGGTGGCTCCGTCGGTTAAGTGTCCAGCTCTTGATTTTGGCTCAGGTCATGATCTCAGGGCCGTGAGATCGAGCTGCACAATGGACTCCATGCTGAGGATAGGGGGAACCCTGCTTAAGATTCTCTCCCATGGGGCACGTGTGTGGCTCAGGTCATGATCCCAGGGTCCTGGGATCGAGCCCCGCAAGGAGTCCCGCATTGGGCTTCCCGCTCAGCAGGAAGCCTGCTTCTCCCTTTCCCACTCCCCCTGCTTGTGTTCCCTCTCTTGTTCTCTCTCTCTGTCAAATAAATAAATAAAATCTTTAAAAAAAAAAAAATTCTCTGTCTCCCTCTGCCCTTCCCTTCCACATGCCTGTGCTCTCTCTCTCTTTCTTAAAAAGAAAAAAAGAATGGTTTATAATCAAAATATTTTTCTGGCTCTTTCAATCAGAAAGTTTAAAGAGCCAGAATCCTCCATTACTCTCAGGTGACATAAAAAAAAAGGGCATTTGCATCAAGGCACACCTCGGTTCAGGCCCTACGTCTATTTTGGACCTCTGAGAATTGGATATCTTAAAGTAGGGATAATAATGTCTATTTCACTGAGTTGCTATAAGAATTGCATGTGATAAAATACGCAAGCACACACCTGCACACTATTGTAATAAACCTGTTAATTTCAAAGTGCTTACACACACACACACACAAAGAATCCTACTGTAGCCATGAAGCTATGTGCATTTTTATATAACTGTGTATCTGTGTCTCTGTGTGATTAATAATATAATATCACTGTCATATAGGTATAGAAATGGATATTTCAGTAGCGGTGATTGTCAGAATAAATGACTTCCTTTAAAAAAAAATGCAAGCACAGATTACATTGCCTAGTAAATTATGAGGGCTCAACAAATGTGAGTTCCTATCTCTTTCCCATTCTGAGTAATGGGAACTCTTACTTTATTTTGTACATAAAACCAGATACAAGAAGGAGAGAAATGGCAGGCTATGTCTGCAGTACGAATTGCTTGCAGAAAAAAAAAAAATTAAGATGAGTTGCCAGCATGAAAAATAATCTTCCCAACAGAGTTCAAAGAGACTCAGAAATGGTCTCTATGGGGGAAAGTTCCCACTAAGCAGGGGAACATGAAAGAGAGACAACAATGGCCAATTTGACCTATTACGTGTTTACCACATCAAGTTTATTTGTTGTTCTTATCACAAGCCACTAGGGAGGCACTGGGGGTGAAGAAACACCTCCCACTTCACAGCCATTTCTTCTAGGTTCTTTCTTTTGCCGACTGGCCCTGACACCATGTTTCAAGCACTGATAGACGACCTCTTTTGCCCGACAACCTTCCCCAGGATGGGAGGCTATTGAAGGAAATATATATTTGGAATCGGGGTTGGTGAGGGAAAATATCAGACAAACATAAGGTGCAATAAAAGAAGGTTGAAGTCGGAACATCAGAAAATTAATTTCCTGCCTCCAAGTGTTATTGGATGGTAGCTCAGCAATCCGCCTGGGACAGTTTAGGAGCTCATCATGGGAAATAGGGGAGCCGAGTGGATGGAAATAGCAAAGGATGAATCATAGAAAGATGTCTGAACATCTTAGTAACCCTGGGAAGCCTTGCTCGCCTGTTTCTGCAATGCAGAAGATTTTGTTGCCTGCTGACAAGCCTTCTCAAACAAATCAGCTTCTCTAGAAAGCTTATTTGCATTTTAATGGGAGAGGCGGGCATCGGCCCCAGGCACCAAGTACCTCCTCCAACCTCCTGGAGGCTGTCCTGAAAGCTGCTTGTTGATTACGGCTTTCCTAGATCCTGCCTTTCCAGTAAATTCATTAGAACAGACTGGGCAATAGCAAATTCAAACTGGATGAAGACTTCAAAAAATTGTTGCTTACAAATTTCTCTCCTCCCAAATCAGAAAGAAATGCTTACAGATCCAAGATAGTTTATCATTGTCAATAATCAACTCCATATATTTGTATAGCACATTACAGTTTACAAAGCACTTCTCCACAAGTTATCACTTTAGATCCACATAAAATCCTTCAAACCAGGTGGGGCATATGTTATCACAGAGATAATCATCCACAGATGAGGAAACCAGGGCTTGAAGAAAATGATTACCTAATGTCACCAAGGAACAAAGTCAAAGCTAGATAATTCTGACCCCCTAAATACCATTGATATTGAATTGATAGCCAAAAATACACAGACATTTTGAAGCTGTGGATTTTTTTCATGATTTTTTTGCATTTTCCTTCTCTGTGGGAAAGGAGGGTTAAGATGGTTTGGGGTGTGATAGCATTACACCTTAGTAGACACTTAGGAAAGTATAGATCCCAGGCCTGCAAAAACTTTCAGCTGCGTTGGGAATAGGTATACAACTGTGGAATCTTTTATGACCCTCAAAGGGGGTATCTGACTATACATTGAAATGTGGACAGAGACATTAACTGCCAGTGAAATTCTAACTGATTACATGTCATTATGAGCTAGAGTAGAAGCAGAAGGTTATGTGGTGACGACCCTTATAAGCAAAGACTTACAGAATGAATAGGACTTACAGATAAAGGAGGAAAGGAAAGGGGTGGGATATTTCAACGAAGAAATAGTTTAAACAAAGAAATAGTTTGAGCAAAATAGTAGACCATATGTTTTAGAGCTATAATCATTGGTATTAGAGGCTGGAAAGAATACTATAGTATATATTTAAGAGGGAGCTCTGAAATCAGATTTTTGGAGTTCAAATCTCCATCACTTACTAAATGAGTTATATGACGATTTCTCTATCCGTAAACGGAGACAGTATTAGTGCCAACTTCATAGAGTTTTGTGAGAATTCCCTAAGATAGTACATAAAACCTCCTTTATTAGAATAGTACCTCTACTTAGTTGACATTAAAACAACAACTCTTACCTTTTCTAAAAATCGTCAGGAGCCAGGGAATGGTTGGACTTGGAGTAGAGACAGAATGAGCATATAAATTATCATTTAAGTCATTTACCTTTGAAATGAAAGGGGATGCTATTAATGATTATGCCAGGGCACTGAGAATAAAGGAGAACTATTTGGGACAAACCACAAGGTATATAGGACATATAGGAGACCCTGCTCTAAGTTTTCCCTTGTTCAATTCAAACTTCCCAAATGTGTCATAGACAAAATTCCATAATCAAATAGCATTATGTAGATCAGATATTGTAACTTATTTCTGTAATAAAATTCCAAGTGTTGAGCTTTTGACCAAGAATGCCAAAGGTAGACAAGATGTTAGAGGTCACCTAAAATTCCTTCAGCATTTTCAGTTGTAGAGGGGACCACACTGAGAGCAGGTGCTGATAGAGTGCCTGTGATTTCCTTGGGCAACTCTGACACAAAGAACCCACAGCTGGACAGAACTGCTGGAGACACTTTACAGATTTCTAATTATCATGAGAGTCCAGGGCTTATTACACAGATGAGGGAACTGCTTTGCATTGGCTGAGAGCCTTGTTCAAGATTTCCTAACGTTCAGTTCAGGAGTTTTTTCAACACATCAGCATTACCCAAAGTATGTTCCAGTTCACAGGTGTCCTGCAAGATGCTCCAGCAACAAGGGTAAGTAAGCTTAGTTAATGCTATATTACAGCACACTCCTAGAAACTCACAGTATACATTAGATGCTCTGAGAAGTTCTTGAGTAAAAAACCAATCCAATTTTGTTCAAAACAGTATTTCCCAAATGTGTTTTACCACAAAACCCTTTTATCATGCAATATTAATTAACATTCTGCAGAATTAGCATTCTGCTACAAGCTTTGCAAAACACAATACTGCAGAATTTAGTAACCTGGGAAGAACTTCCAAACCAGTAAGAATGAGGAATAAATAGATCATTAGAACATTTTCTCATTTTATATGGACTTACATGCAGTCATAAAATCAACACGTCTCTCATCAAATGTATTCTTTTAGTTGTTTTAAGTAACATATTCAATCAGGCTTAAGACAATTGGAAATGCCCAATTGATCATTTCTTTATTAAAGGGCGGGGAACTTTAAAAAAATTTAAAAGCAAAGGAAGAATGCATAAGAACAGAGAGATTAATTTTTTGAATGGTATACTTCAATGTGTCCAAAAAATAAAGCCAATTAAAGAAATAGTAAATAGGATTTATAGTTAAATATGACAGTGAGGGAAACCCATCTTAAGTACATACATGGCTTACACAAATTTTGAAAAGCATACAAACAACAACAAAACCCATTAAGAGAATAGAAAAAAGGACCAAGAATCTGAACACAGGAAGTAGAAAGGGAATGAATAAAGAAGGTACTTGACTTCCCACATCCAACTCGCTAGAGGCTATGCTTTCTCCACAAACATTGACTCCTACTAAATGACTTTTCATAGTCTGTTTCCACCTTCCATACCCCCACTGCATAATAGTCCTGTGTGATCTGCAACCTAGGGCTGCAGCACCCACGGGAGTCATTATTAGCTGTTTTATAGTAGTTTTTGTTCTGAGAGAACTTCCTCTTATACCTAAAAGTCTATTGTTGAACTCGAGACATTTAGTTTAGGACACACACAAAAGAAGGGAACTTCCCTAGGCATGGTGACCTTGGGGTACACTTGCTTCCAAGCACAGCCTCCCAGATTCCCAGGACATCCCTGCAGGAGCTGATTCAAGAAAGGAGCCAGCTAAAACTTTCACCTCAAACTGTCATCTTCGCTCCCCCCTGGCAGTATCTGACTAGCTTGGTTTCCCATTTCTGGTTATTTGTCATATCAAAAGTTCACTGTTCATCTTCTAAAAAGCCACAACCCCCCTGGTAAGTTTGGAGTCTAGTCTCCTCTCCATGTGAGGCATATGTATCAGTTGCCTATGTTTCCCAGAAAGGGGGATTTAATTACTTTTCCTGGCTACCTCAGTTATCATAACGAGCCATATGCTACAGAATAAGCCGTCTCCAAATTTAGTGGCTTCCAACATTTATTATTATCTTTTGTGGTCCTGGGGGTTGACTGGGGCTCAGCCGGTGGTCCCTACTCGGATGTCTCCTGTGACTGCAGCAGACGGTGGCTGAGAATAGAGCCATGCGCTTGTTGTCTCTCAGCCTCTGGATAGTGATGCTATTGGCTAGGAACGCCTAGGGACTCACCTGGGCCCAACTACTTGGGGTGAGCCTCACAGACGTTTCCCTGACCAGAGCCAACGTTGCGGCTGGACCAGCCTGTGTGGTTTTTATTATGATTGCAGGACACACCTCAGCAACAACTGTCAGGGGATTTTGAAAAAAAAAAAAAAAAATAATAATAAGGTTTATTACTCACAAGTCCTGAAGGGTACACAGCATGCCTGGGCCACACAGCAAGGTGGAAGGCAGAGACAGAAAGAGCACAGACCTGAATTCTGCCTTTATTGGGGTTGCGGGTGGGGTGACTAGGGTTTTACAGGTTCACTCTTCATTGGTGAGTTTAAAACAGAAGAGCAGGAATTAAAGCATGGGAGGGGAAATAGGGTCACTCAAGCGGTCAGTTGTCTAGGTCATCCAGGGCTTTCTAATGTGGGGAACTTCATGGGTGGGGCAGCCTGGCTCTTATCAAGTTGTGTAGTTGGTAATATGTTTATTGGATATGCATGTCTTTGAAATGGATGCCTCAGCAAGCAAAAGCTTAATGTCAGGTGCTTACATTATAATTTTTTAAAAAAGCTAATTATCAGACACTTCCATTACCTGTGTACACAAAAGTGGGCTGGATGTGCGAGAGGGCTCACTCACAAGACTGGTCCCTCCGTGTCTTCCATGAGGCCTCTCTCCCAGTAGACTGGTCAAGTCTTCCTATGTAAGGTGTCAGGTACCCAAGAGAGAGGGTCCCAAGAGCTAATGCTCTGAGAGATCCAGGCAGAAGCTGCAAAGTTGCTTATAATCTAGCCTCAAAAGGATGAATACATCACTTGTGCCGAGTTCTATTGCTCAGCAGGTCGTGAAGACCAATCCAGATGTAAGGGGAGGGGAATCAGACTCCACCTTTTGATACACTTGAACAAGGAACAGGAGGAATTGCTTGGGGTCATTTTTGGATATTTCCCACCCTGCCATTCACCATCTGTGTTTCTTGTCTTCTGTTTTACTTTGACTTGTGTGATCCAGGTACCTTTGTTTCCAACCCAGCTCTTTATTACTCCACGGGAATAGCACATTCAAATAGAAGAATGTTCCTAAGTGACATGATCTGACTTCTCCAGGGGGCTTCAGATTCTTTCTTGCTATATCCATCGAGCTGATGACGTGAACGAAGTCGCCTGATATCAAAGTAGATCCCAGCTCAGTGCCACAGGCACCCCACGCTGCGTAAAGCAGGACACACGTTGCATGACCAAGATCGGTTGACCAACTGACAGAACAAGGGAGTGCAGGCCGCATCCCAAGACAGAAGCTGTCCTCAATTTGGCATTGGGGTGCCTGAAATGCAGAGGTCAAAGGAAACTGAAAAGAGAAATTAGCATACTGCATTTTGAATTAGGAATGGAAACTATGTGGAAGAAAAGAATTTTAGGAAAAGACCCGGAGAATTTATGTGTCGCTCTGCAAACCCATAAATTTTCCCATTTTAAATAGTGAATTAGTGTTTTAGATGGCACTTTCCAAGAGAGAGAGTATTCTGTACCTAACCTATGAAATGCAGGGTGTCATAATTAATGTCTCAAGGGGAAAATTCTCCTGATTGAGCTTTAAGTTTGCAAGGCAATTGGCTAGGATTAACAATAGCTGTAGTGAAGTTAAATCCAGGGGATTTTGTTCTTTTCCTGATCTCTACACCAGGAGCCAGTAAACTATAGCCCATGAGCCAAAATCCCATCCACCACCTGTTTTTGTAAATAAAGATTTATTGGAACACAGGCACATGCATTTATTTACACATTATCTATGGCTGTTTTCATGTTACAATCTGAATTGTAAAACCGAAGCTGTTACTATCTGGCCCTTCACAGAAAGGTTTGTCGACCCTTGCACTACCACAGTCCTCAGAAAACATTATTTTTTGCCACAGTTTATAACTAGTAATTCTAATGTGACCCTAGATTGTAATTTACTGGGCTATAGGGCACTATATATTTTACTTGAAAATTATATTGAATAAGGAAGTTATTATTTTATCATAAGTTGTGGCAGTAGTAATATTTGATTCTGTGATTTGATTATTCATTTTGAATATTGTGTCTGCTGTGGTTTGAAGTGGGTGCTTACCCTGTTTTTGTTTTGATCTTTGCTCTGTGTGCTCTAATCAAGACCTCCCCACTCCAGGTATTGTAAAAGCAAATAACAATGAAGGTATGTCTCAGGGAGAATGAGGTGTAGTGGAAGCAAGTTCATCTTGTTTCTCATCTAGGCAAAGTGTATCATTGCAGTCATGGGATGGTTATGGCAGGATGAGGGGGCATCATCATCCTCATGATGGAAGAGTAAAAGATAAAATGGTACAGCCATTTGAGAAAACAATTTGTCATACATTTATGATCCAATAATCTCACTTTTAGGTATTTACCTGAGTGAATTGAAAACTTCATGTCCATGCAGTATCCCGTAAACAAATGTTCATAGCAGCTCTATTTATTATCAACAACATTTGTTTGCGGGATATAACTATATTATAGTTAACTATATAACAAAATAAATATATATAGTTAACTATAGTTAACTATAACATATATAACTATGTTATAGTTAAAGGAGCTCTTACCACTATGCATATATGCCCCAGTAATCTGATAGCCATGACAGACTTCAGACCCAAGGAGGACCTAGACATTGTAATTCTGGCTATATATGGACACCACTGGCACCTTGAAAATGAAAAAATATATATTAGAATTACACTTAAACACTATCTACAGATGTGTCACATTGAAGGGAATGTGTTCAAGCTTATATTCAAAATACATTTAGTATAGTTAAAATATAAAAAATAAAATAGACAAATAGAAGTGTGTGAATGGTTGTTACAGGGTCCCTGGTAGGATAATGTGAATCGACAGTTCTTTCCTTTTTATTGCCAAATATCTTCCATTGTATGGAGGTACCAGAATTTTTATCCATATTCTATCCATTCACCTGTTGAAGAACACTTTGGTTGTTCCTATTTCCTATTGATAATAAATAGAGCTGCTATGAACATTTGTTTACGGGATACTGCATGGACATGAAGTTTTCAATTCACTCGGGTAAATACCTAAAAGTGAGATTATTGGATCATAAATGTATGACAAATTGTTTTCTCAAATGGCTGTACCATTTTATCTTTTACTCTTCCATCTCACCAACATCGACAACTGTCAGTTCTTTCCCCTTAGCCATTCTCATAGGTATGTATTGGTGGTGGTATCTCATTGTGCTTTTGATTTCCATTCTCTAATGACTAATGATACTGAGTGTTTCTTCATTTGCTTTTTTGCTATCCAGTATCTTCTTTGGAGAAGTGTATCTTTGCCCATTTTGTAACTGAGTTGACTGTCTTCTTGTTGTTAAGTATTAAGAGTTCTTTATATATTCTAGATCCATGTCCTTTATCAGCTGTGTGATTTGAAAATATTTTCATCCAGTCTGTGATTTGTCTTTTCATTCTCTTAACAGTGTCTTCCATAGAGCATAAGTTTTAAATTTTTACAGACTAATTTATCCTTTTTCGTTTTTTATTTATGACTTGCACATTTGCCATCTCATCTAAAAACTCATTAACAAACCAAAGGTTACAGATTTTCCTCCAACATTTTCAACATCTATATACATCTGTGGATTCATTCGTTTCTTTAAAAAAGATGTTTATTTCTTCTTTTGTTTCTTTGTGTGTTGCAATTTGTGGTTGGAAACAGAACATTTTATGTAGTACAGTAGCAAGGGAGACAAATAGTTTTTTTTTTTTTAAAGATTTTATTTATTTATTTGAGAGAGAGAGAGACAGAGAGAGAGCATGAGAGGGGGGAGGGTCGGGAGGGTCAGAGGGAGAAGCAGGCTCCCTGCCGAGCAGGGAGCCCGATGTGGGACTCAATCCCGGGACTCCAGGATCATGACCTGAGCCGAAGGCAGTCGCTTAACCAACTGAGCCACTCAGGCACCCGGGAGACAAGTAGTTTTATGCCTGGAAATAGGTAAACTGTTTGCTAGGCTTTAGTGTGGAATATTGAGTCAATCTAGCCAAAATGTGAACTGGATTTGGATTTTAATCTTGCTCTGGTTATATCCAGTATCAGCTTCACATTCCTCTAGTAATACTTTGTGCTTAGCATGGGGGCTGGTTTATCAGAGGATTTTTCTCAGTGATTGCTTCACCTTTAGCTTTATGTCTTTCCTTTCCTTCTACACCTCAAGACACCTCTTCTGGGGCTCTTGACCTTCTCTAATACTAGCCCAGTATGTGTGTGTTTGGAGGGGAGGGTATGGGTTGTAAGTGTGGCTCACTGTGGTTCAGCCTCATTCTTAGGCAGGTGTTCTGATCCTGGGTCTCAGGGGTCTCTTTGTATCCTTATCTATCACTTGGGGAGGAATAGGTAGAGAATCTACCCCTCCCCGAGAGGTAGGGGGTCTTTAATGGTCTAGCCTCAGGTATACTCCTGCCTCTTCCAAAGGAGTTTTATTTTGGTTTTGTTTGGTTTTGTGTTCTTCTCTCCCCTTCCCTTAACTGCAATGGGTCTTGACCTGTGTCCTCAGGGTAACAGGCATTGATCTCCTTGCCTCAATGCTTGAAGGTTTTTCCATAGAGGAAGGAGAGGAGAATAATCCAGGAAGGACTCTGTGCCTTTCCCTCAACAGCTGCTGATCCCCTCTTCCAAGGCTGTATCACAAAGGTTGCTTCATCTACACTCTCATCCGTACCTTAGACTTCCTTGTGAGGACCTGATGGAGATCTATGGAGAAGAGCCTGCAAGTGGATACAGATTCTCTTTGTTTCAGTGGCTCCTGGGGCCACTCTATACTTTATGGTGGTCCACACTCAGCCTTCAGCAATTTGTTAAAATTTGTAACTGAATTATTTCCGGCTTGCATGGCAGATGGCATCGGTGGCGAGGACTTATATTACATTTCTCCTTGGAGAGATTTATCTTTCCTGAAATTTCAAATTACTAGTTGGTTGTCCTGAAACTCATCTTTTTGGTACATTGCAAAAGTTGTGATTTTGCAAATTATTCAGATTTTTTTCGTTGTAACAGTGAGATCTATGCTCTTTCTCACTTTCCACATTCTAAAGGGAACATGGAAATTTTCTATTTTATTTTGAAAAACAGAAAAAAAATAGCCATTAAAGATTTTTAAGCTGGGGAGTGAAAAATTCAGATCCATTTTGCGGGGGTGGGGGGGGGGATTACTCTGGCTGCATGATACAGAATGGGTTGGAGTCCAGAGGCAAGTTAGGAGGTTGTTGGAGTAGTCTAGGCAAAAGATGAGCAAACCCCAAACACAGCATGGCATGGGGACTAAAGATAAAGATATATTTGAAAAGTTTAGGATTTAACAGGATTTCCTGACAGATTGTGGACGTGGGTGCATAGATGCATATTCATGCACTTCAATGTGCTGGATTATGGTGTGAAAAAGAGGGAAGATTTTTTTTTAAAAGTGCCCATGTTTCTAACCTAGGCAACCAGGAGAGGATGATAAAGAAGTCGAAATAATATTAAGGTTGTAAGCAAAACAGAGGTGCAGAGAACATATATAGGTGAGTGTTGACCTTGGAGAACAGGTGGTCAGTTCTCTGCAAGGGCTGTGAACAAGCATGACAGAGGACCTCAGAAGATCAGTAAATGATAGATCAGTAAATGAATGAATGAGTGAATGAATCAATGTATCAGAGTTTTAATTGGGAGCTATATCTATTTAATAAGACTGATGTGTTCCTTTTTATTCCAGCAAGGGCAGTAGGTTATATGACATTTAAAAGAATTCAGTGGGGATAATGTGTGTAACTGGAAATGCCCCAGAAAACATGAACTGAGCCACTCTAGCCCTTCCCTGGCTCAGATGCTTCGGGAGCTTTCTCATCTCTCCCCGATCACTGGGATTCCCAAATACTGTGTGCTAACAGCATGGGTCAGTTAGTATGAAATTCAATTTGTTACAATCTGTCTGAGGCCACTTAATAAGCCTGACACATAAGCCTCAGGTTTGGGGACAATTAAGAGAAATTCATAGTGTGAAGGCATTTAAGTTCCTGTTAGGAATGAAGAGAAATATTTAATGCCCAATTCCTATTCCATCTTTCAGAAACAGGAAGAGATCATTATATCACAAACAAGTTAATGTTACAGTGATTGTTACAGGACAAATAATTAAAACACATTGTCTATATCATGATATCATGGATTTCCCTCTTCCTTCTTCCTTTAAGAAAGCATTGATACAGACTCATGCTTATTCAGCTTGGTGCATCTCATCATGCACTTGGTGTTTAGGATGAAAGATGACAATTCCCCTCTTAGAGGAGCTGCAGCCTAGTGGGAAAATGCCCACAACAAACATTTGCTCCTGTAAAATGATGGGTGCTCAACTCGGGGTGGGGGAGGGGGCAGAAAGGGGAAGGAAGGAGTGTCACTAACTTGGACTGGAATCATAGAACTTACCCATTCAAATGATCATTGTTCTTCAAATAATCATGATGAAAAAAAGAATACATGTCTCACTTATGTTCTAGTTACAAACTATTTTAGACTTTCCTCTCGGAGTTATCTCAGAGAATATTTGCAAGTTACACAAAAAATTTGATTGTTTTTCATTTCTATCAAATTGTACTAACTAGCTCGGTTCTTTCCAAAATGTATTTCCTTGCTTAGTTGTCTGTATAGATGCCCCAGGAGACATCCTTCCATGGTCAAATAAATTTAAGAAAAATCTACCTATGTTCACCCCTTATTTGATGAGCATTAGCAGATCCAAATCTCTGAAAAGCCCTGTAATAAACTTATTTAACTTGTAGACCAGTGCTTCTCCAAGTTAATTTCATCAAATCTAAGACACCATCTATTTTAAGATGCACCATTAATTTAGGTAAAAGTTATGTAGAAAACAATTTTCCAATTAAGCTGGGACTGGATACTTTCTTAACACTTAGAGGAATCCTTATTTTATACTTATTGAAATAACTCTTTTAGCATTATTTTGACAATTATTTTATTATATATTATTCTTGGATATATCTCTATTTATGAAACAAATCAAGAAACTTCTAAAACTTCTAAAACAGATCCCAACTCTTCTGAGTCACTTTTTATCTCAGAATAATTGATACACATGGTTTCCACACTAAATCGTTATCTGTGCTGCCAAGAATATGCTGTTGTTCTAAGCATGCTTCATTATTTTTATCCAGCCACAGACACCTATTGTGCAAGTGTTGATATATTTGTGTAAGAAAAACAAGCACATCAAAACTGCCACCTAGATGACAATGATAGTAAGGTGCATTTTAATCTTAGAGATGTTAAAATTTGAAAGAAAAGAAAGTTTGTTATGGAATCACTGCAAAACATCATATACCCACCAGGCTCCCTGTTTGTGGATCCCATGGAGCTAGGGTTTTTGGGGAGCCTTTGAGAAAGCTGATCTAGCCTGTTTGATCAAAGTTGGATTGAAGCTAATGATAGCCAGTCTTCTATAAAATAAGTATAGAACCACACTACCTATATCATAGCAGCATTGAACATAGGAAGCTCAGAAGGGATTCCCTGGAAGGCGGTGCACACAGCAGTTGTAAGCACAGGACCTGGAGCCTGCTGGCCTCAATGTTACATGTGTGTTTGACCACTTCTTAGCTCGGACTGTGGGCAAGTTGCTTATTCCCCTTAAGGACCAGTAGCCTCATCTTTGCAGTGGGGATAATAAGGACGCACCTTCCATGTAGACTTACTCTGAGGCTTAGATTTAAAAAAAAATTGTAGGGGTGTCTGAGTGGCTCTGTCAGTTGAGCCTCTGACTCTTGATTTCAGCTCAGGCCACCATCTCATGGTCGTGAGATCAAGCCCCACGTCAGGCTCCATGCTGAGTATGGACCCTGCTTGAGATTCTCTCTCTCCTTCTCCCTCTGCAACCCACCCCCCCACCCCCACCCCAGCCCTGTGCTCTCTCTCTCAAAAAAAAAAAAAAAAAAAGGTAAAGCCCTTACCATTATCAGCAATCAACACATTTTAGCTATTATTTCTTTCCCAGGCATTCATGACAAATAACCACCTTCCTTGATTTAGCTCAGAAAGAATCTCGGCTATTTCTGAGAATTAAAATGACTTTTACAGGATGAATGATTTCTCACGTGAAGAGGCTCCCAGTGATGTGCTGCAGGGGCTGATGATGATTACTGAGTGAGGCATTTAAAAAAGTTCTTTTGGTGACGGCAGCATTATCAACTTAAGTGCATGACCTCCCACATGCCTATTATGAAAGCAGTTAGACTCATTTGCAAAAAGCAGTTCTGGTGTGATTACTACCATATCCCTCTGCACGGGTAAAAACTGGATAGAAACTTGTTTTCTGTTTCCTGCATTCCATCCCTCTTCCCTCCCAGGTCCAATCCATTCAAAAGTCTATGACAAAATGTTGGGGGGTGGGGCGGAAGTGTTGGCTTCTTTTAAACATGAATTTCACTTCCTGAGTATGTAACTTGGGCAAGCCAACTGATCTTTCTGAACCCTGATCTCACCTCTAAAATAAGGATGAAAAAGTGCCCACCTCAGAGTCATTTGGGCATTCCATTATATACCAACACGTGTCAAGCTCTATAACCCAATTCCAGGCACTTAGTAAGTATTGACTAAATGTTGATGTTACCATTCTTATGATTAGCATTAGAATTAACATCACTACATTAATTTCTTATTGTAACAAATTACTATAAACTTGGTAGCTTGAAACAACACGATGTACCATCTTACAGCTCTGGAAGTCGGAAGACCAAATGGGTTTCACTGGGTTAAAATAAAGGTGTCAGTAGGACTGGGTTTCTTCTGAAAGCCCTAGGGGAGATTGTTTCCTTACCTTCTCCTTCTTCTAGAAGCCACCCACATTCCTTGGCTTGTGGCCCCCTTCAATCTTCAAAGCTAGCAATGCATCACTGCATCACTCTGACATTGCCTCCCCTGCCTTCATCTTTCCCCTTTAAGGACCCTTGTGATTACACTGGGCCCAGTGGGATAATCTCCCCATCCCAAGGTCAGATCATTAGCAAACTAGATGCCGCCTTGCCATGTGGCATAGCATATTCAGAAGTTCCAGAAAGGAAGACTTGGGCATCCTTAGGGGCCATTATTCTGCCTACCAAAATCGTCTTCACTCTATCAGTTATGTACGGCTGCATAACACATTACCCCAAAAGGCAATGGCTCAAAGTAACAACATTTGTCTCACAGTCTCTCTGGGTCAGGAATTAGAGTGTGGCTTAACTGGGACCTCTGATTCAGGGTCTCCCATAGGTTGCAACCAGGGTGTCCATGGAGGCTGTAGTCATCACAGGGGTTGCCTGGGGGAGGGTCGAATCCAAGCTCACTCACCTGGTGGTTGGCAGAATCCAGTTCCTCATGGCCATTGGCCAGAAGCTTCCCTTAGCACCTAGCCACATGCACATCTCCATAGACGGCTGCTCGCCACAGCGGCTGGCTTCACCAGAGTGAGCAATCAAAATGGGAGGGAGAAAGAGAGCACGCTAACAGGACAGAATTACAGTCTTTTGGAATAAAACCTCAGAAGTGACATTCCATCCCCTTTGCTATATTTTATTCATTAGAAGCAAATCACTGGGTCCAGTCCACATCCAAAGGGAGGGTTTTTCACATGAGCCTGAATACTGATGGCAAAAATCGTTGGAAGCCACTTTGGAAGCCTGCCTTCTTCCATCTTCTTCACCTGGTCACATTTGAGCCCAGACCCATTTTAACTAATTATATCAGAATATCTGGAGGTGCAGCTCAGGCCCTGTCCTTTTAAAGGTCTCCCTTTGTGATCTTCTTATGCAGCCAGCCCTTGGGAGCCACGGCTTTGCACCCCGCCACTACAATGGTAATTTATGTACAATGCACTGTGACTGTCATTCTCTATTGAAAATCCTGTCACACATTTTTGATCATGGGCAGCAGGGGGTAGAAGCGCTGTACTTGCTTGTGAGTCCCTCTCTGACTCACATCCACCTCCTCGAATTTGTCTGCACCCATCCACACCTCACTCATTACATATGCTCCTTTAATACCTCACGGCTTATATCCTTCCCCCAAGCATCAGGCTGTTTGCCAACTCTGTGCCTTGGCAGATGCTGTTCTCTCTGCCCACAGGCCCAAGCAACTCCCGGCACACATATACGCTTTTTAAAAATGTAGTAATTTTTGGCCACATTCAAGGCAATGCTTATGCAATGTTTATAAAGAAGTTTATTAAAGTGTAAAGTACAAAGAGCAGCAATAAAATATCCATGACCCACCAATTGGCTTAGGCAGAGAAGAGTGCCTGGAACTTTGAAGTTTCCTTGTGCTCATTCCGTGTCCCGTTCCTTTCACTCCGTCACAAAAGTAATCAAAACCCTAAATGCTGTGTTTATAATTCCCGTGCTCTTATCCAAAGTTGTAAATCCCTAAATAACAAAGTGACTTAGTTGTGCACGTTGCATGGAATCATGCCCTAGTATGCTCCAGAGTGTCATCCATTTTGTTCCTGATAGTTAAAATACATCCCTTTCCACCACTGTACAGCAACCAGTTTTTAAAAATACATTTCAGTTTATTTATTTACTCTATTACTGATAGATTTGGAATACTTCCAGGATTTCTGCTATCGATGACATTCCTGCTATAAATTATTGTCTATGTCCATGGTGTCCACGTGAAAATGTTTCTCTGGGGGATATACCTAAGAATGAATTTGATGGTCCCCTTGATATGGGATGCTCGGGTTTATTAGATACCATTAGAGTTTTCCAACATGTTTCTGCCAATATACATTTCCCCTGGCAGTGGATGA
Organism: Mirounga angustirostris; assembly: GCF_029215605.1. NCBI lineage: Eukaryota > Metazoa > Chordata > Mammalia > Carnivora > Phocidae > Mirounga > Mirounga angustirostris. The sequence continues at coordinate 14,731,448 of NW_026991712.1, read as the reverse complement.
ATGTTCTACGGCTCTATATGCTTATCATCACTTCCTATCACCAGACTTTTCAATTTTTGCCAGTCTAATGGATCTGATTAGTGACATAAACCCTGATGAGTGGAAAATCTTTTTATGTTTGTTCACCATTCAGGTTGCTTCTTCTGGAAAGTGATAGGCAAGTCTTTCGCCCATTTTCCTAATGGTGATCTTTTTAATTAGGAGGAGTTCTTTACATATTTTGAGCCCTAATTATTACATTTTGTGGTTTGTCTTTCAAGATTTTTATGATGCATTTTGATAAACAGATGCTCTTTTAAAATATCATTCATCTGATTTTTCTTTCAAATTATGACCTGCTTTTTATGTCTTCTTTAAGAAATTCTTCCCTATGTAAGGTCAGAAAGCTATTCTCCTCTATTGTCTTCTAAAAGTTATAAAATTTTGACTTGCCTATTCAAATTTTTAGTCTTCTGGGATATAATCTTATTTCCATGTAAGGTAAAAATTAAAATTCCATCATTTCCCTATGGTTAATTGGTTATTAGAGCATTATCAATGTATGAATTACCTTGTCCATCATTTCTATGTGGAGCCACAAGGCCGATTGTTTTATAAATAAGGTTGACAATTACATGTTTCACTTTCTGGCTTCTTGATTCTGTTTCATTTGCCAAATTGTCTATCACTGCACTGCATTATTTATTACAATTTTATACTTTTATAATTATTTTTGTCTGATAAGGCAAATTCTTATTCTTTAAAAAAGAGTATTCTAACTATTCTTTGCCCTTTGAGCTTCCCAAATTTTAGAATAAACTAATCATATTTAGGGTTTTAATTTTTTTAAATTTGTCTTGTTCTGAATATTAACTCAAATTTTAGAATGTCAAAGGATAGGTGATACCAAAAGAAATTACTAGAAACACACACATGCACAGATGTGTACACACTCACACACACACAGGGTATAAAACTTACATTTATTCCCTTCAACATGCTAATCAGGCAGTTGACTCTTGGGGAAGGGGCAGGGTTTCAGACACACATTATTTATTTATTTATTTATTTATTTTTTAAAGACTTCATTTATTTAATAAATAAATTGACAAATGTAATAAATAAAACACCAGGTGTCCCTACAAATACTTAAAAAAAATTTTTTATTAACATATAATGTATTATCTAAGTCAAACAGAGAAAGACATGTATCATATGATCTCACTGATATGAGGAATTCTTAATTGCAGGAAACAAACTGAGGGTTGCTGGAGTGGGGGGTGGGGTGAGAGGGATGGGGTGACTGGGTGATAGACACTGGGGAGGGTATGTGCTCTGGTAAGCACTGTGAATTGTGCAAGACTGTTGAATCTCAGATCTGTACCTCTGAAACAAATAATGCAATATATGTTAAGAAAAAAAAAGAAGAAGAAGAAGAAGGTAGCGGGAGGGGAAGAATGAAGCGGGGGAAATCGGAGGGGTAGACGAACCATGAGAGACGATGGACCCCGAAAAACAAACAGGGTTCTGGAGGGGAGGGGGGTGGGAGGATGGGTTAGCCTGGTGGTGGGTATTGAGGAGGGCACATTCTGCATGGAGCACTGGGTGTTATGCACAAACAATGAATCATGGAACACTTCATCTAAACTAATGATGTAATGTATGGGGATTAACATAAGAATAAAAAAAATAAATTAAAAAAAAAAGTTAGCCTGTTTAAAAAAAAAAAACAAAACATAATGTATTATCTGTTTCAGGGGTACAGGTCTGTGATTCATCAGTCTTACACAATTCACTTACCATAGTACCTACCCTCTCCAATGTCCAACACCCAGCCACCCCATCCCTCCCACCCCCCTCCACTCCAGCAGCTCTCAGTTTGTTTCCTGAGATTAAGAATCTCTTATGGTTTGTCTCCCTCTCTGGTTTCATCTTGTTTCATTTTTCCTTCCCTTCCCCTATGATCCTCTGTCTTGTTTCTCAAATTCTTGGTATCAGTGAGATCATATGATACTTGTCTTTCTATGACTGACTTATTTAGCTTAACATAATACCCTCTAGTTCCATCCATGTCATTGCAAATGGCAAGAGTTCATTTTTTTTTGATGGCCACATAATATTCCTTTGTGTGTGTATGTGTGTGTGTGTGTGTATGTGTGTATATATATGAAGACTTGTATATATATATATATATATATATATATATATATATATACTGTTGTATATATATATATATATAACAGTACGTGTGTGTGTGTGTGTGTGTGTGTATATATATATATACCATATCTTCTTTATCTATTCATCTGTTGATGGACATCTTGGCTATTTCTATAGTTTGGCTATTGTGGACATTGCTGCTATAAACATTGGGGTGCACATACCCCTTTGGATCCCTACATTTGTATCTTTGGGGTAAATACCCAGTAGTGCAATTGCTGGGTCGTAGGCTCCTTTTTGAGGAGCCTCCATACTGTTTTCCAGAGTGGCTGCACCAGCTTGCATTCCCACCAACAGTGTAGGAGGGTTCCCCTTTCTCCACATCCCCGCCAACATCTGTCATTTCCTGACTTGTTAATTTTAGCCATTCTGACTGGTGTGAGGTGGTATCTCATTGAGTCTCTGATTTGGATTTCCCTGATGCTGAGTGATGTTGAGGACTTTTTCATGTGTCTGTTGGCCATTTGGAAGTCTTCTTTGGAAAAATGTCTGTTCATGTCTTCTGCCCATTTCTTGATTGCATTCTTTGTTCTTTGGGTGTTGAGTTTGATAAGTTCTTTATAGATTTTGGATACTAGCCCTTTATCTGATATGTCATTTGCAAATATCTTCTCCCATTCTGTCGGTTGCCTTTTGGTTTTGTTGACTGTTTCCTTTGCTTTGCAAAAGCTTTTTATCTTGATGAAGTCCCAATAGTTCATTTTTGCCCTTGCTTCCCTTGCCTTTGGTGATGTTCCTAGGAAGAAGTTGCTGTGGCTGAGTTCGAAGAGGTTGCTGCCTGTGTTCTCCTTTAGGATTCTGATGGACTCCTGTCTCACATTGAGGTCTTTCAACCATTTGGAGTCTATTTTTGTGTGTGGTGTAAGGAAACGGTCCAGTTTCATTCTTCTGCATGTGGCTGTCCAATTTTCCCAACACCATTTGTTGAAGAGACTGTCTTTTTTCCATGGGACATTCTTTCCTGCTTTGTCAAAGATGAGTTGGCCATAGAGTTGAGGGTCCATTTCTGGGCTCTCTATTCTGTTCCATTGATCTATGTGTCTGTTTTTGTGCCAGTACCATGCTGTCTTGATGATGACAGCTTTGTAATAGAGTTGGAAGTCCGGAATTGTGATGCCGCCGGCTTTGCTTTTCTTTTTCAACATTCCTCTGGCTATTCGGGGTCTTTTCTGGTTCCATACAAATTTTAGGATTATTTGTTCCATTTCTTTGAGAAAAGCTGATGATATTTTGATAGGGTTTGCATTGAATGTGTAGATTGCTCTAGGTAGCATAGATATTTTCACAATATTTGTTCTTCCAATCCATGAGCATGGAATGTTTTTCCATTTCTTTGTGTCTTCCTCAATTTCTTTCATGAGTATTCTATAGTTTTCTGAGTATAGATCCTTTGCCTCTTTGGTTAGATTTATTCCTAGGTATCTTAGGGTTTTGGGTGCAACTGTAAATGGGATCGACTCCTTAATTTCTCTTTCTTCTATCTTGTTGTTGGTGGACAGAAATGCCACTGATTCCTGTGCATTGATTTTATATCCTGGCACTTTACTGAATTCCTGTATGAGTTCTAGCAGTTTTGGGGTGGAGTCTTTTGGGTATTCCACATAAAGTATCATATCATCTGCAAAGAGTGAGAGTTGGACTTCTTCTTTGCTGACTCGGATGCCTTTTATTTTTTTTGTTGTCTGACTACTGAGGCTAAGACTTCTAGTACTATGTTGAACAGCAGTGGTGATAGTGGACACCCTGCCGCGTTCCTGACCTTAGGGGAAAAGCTCTCAGTTTTTCCCCATTGAGTATGATATTCGCTGTGGGTTTTTCATCAATGGCTTTGATGATATTGAGGTATGTACCCTCTATCCCTACACTGTGAAGAGTTTTAATCAAGAAAGGATGCTGTACTTTGTCAAATGCTCTTTCTGCATCTATTGAGAGGATCATATGATTCTTGTTCTTTCTTTTATTAATGTAATGTATCACATTGATTGATTTGTGGATGTTGAACCAAACTTGTAGCCCAGGAATAAATCCCACTTGGTCTTGGTGAATAATCCTTTAATGTAGTGTTGGATCCTATTGGCTAGTGTTTTGGTGAGAATTTTTGCATCCATGTTCATCAGGGATATTGGTCTGTAGTCCTCCTTTTTGATGGGGTCTTTGTCTGATTTGGGGATCAAGGTAATGGTGGCCTCATAAAATGAGTTTGGAAGTTTTCCTTCCATTTCTATTTTTTGGAACAGTTTCAGAAGAATAGGTATTAATTCTTCTTGAAATGTTTGGCAGAATTCCCCTGGGAAACCATCTGGCCCTGGGCTCTTGTTTGTTGGCAGATTTTTGATTACTGCTTCAATTTCCTTACTGGTTATCGGTCTGTTCAGGTTTTCTATTTCTTCCTGGTTCAGTTTTGGTAGTTTATACATCTCTAGGAATGTATCCATTTCTTCCAGATTATCTAATTTGCTGGCATATAGTTGCTCATAACATGTTCTTATAATTGTTTGTATTTCTTTGGTGTTGGTTGTGATCTCTCCTCTCTCATTCATGATTTTATTTATTTGGGTCCTTTCTCTTTTCTTTTTGATAAGTCTGGCCAGGGGTTTTTAAATCTTGTTAATTCTTTCAACGAACCAGCTCCTAGTTTCGTTGATCTGTTCTACTGTTCTTTTGGTTTCTATTTCATTGATTTCTGCTCTGATCTTTATTATTTCTCTTCTCTGGGTTTAGGCTTTATTTGCTGTTCTTTCTCCAGCTCTTTTAGGTGTAGGGTTAGGTTGTGTATTTGAGACTTTTCTTGTTTCTTGAGAAAGGCTTGTATTGCTGTATACTTTCCTCTTAGAACCTCCTTTGCTGCATCCCAAAGATTTTGAACAGTTGTGTTTTCATTTTCATTTGTTTCCATGAATTTTTTTAATTCTTCTTTAATTTCCTGGTTGACCCATTCATTCTTTAGTAGGATGCTCTTTAGCCTCCATGTATTTGAGTTCTTTCCAACTTTCCTCTTGTGATTGAGTTCTAGTTTCAAAGCATTGTGGTCCAAAAATATGCAGGGAATGATCCCAGTCTTTTGGTACCAGTTGAGACCTGATTTGTGACCCAGGATGTGATCTATTCTGGAGAATGTTCCATGTGCACTAGAGGAGAATGTGTATTCTGTTGCTTTGGGATGGAATGTTCTAAATATATCTGTGAAGTCCATCTGGTCCAGTGTGTCATTTAAAGCCTTTATTTCCTTATTGATCTTTTGCTTAGATGATCTGTCCATTTGAGTGAGGGATGTGTTAAAGTCCCCTACTATTATTGTATTGTTGATGTGTTTCTTTGATTTTGTTATTAACTGGCTTATATAATTGGCTGCTCCCATGTTAGGGGCATAGATATTTAAAATTGTTCATCTTCTTGTTGGATAGACCCTTTAAGTACTACAAATACTTAAAAAAAAAAAAAAATCCCACACATTAGTGATTAGAATTGTTCCCAGGGCACCTTGGTGACTCAGTCGGTTGAGCATCAGATTCTTGGTCTCAGCTCAGGTCTTGAACTCAGGGTTGTGAGTTCAGGCCCCATGTTGGGCTCTGCACTGTGCATGGAACCTACTTAAAAAGAAGGGGGAGGGGCATCTGGGTGGCTCAGTTGGTTAAATGTCTGCCTTCCACTCAGGTCATGATCCCAGGGTCCTGGGATCAAGCCCCACATCAGGCTCCCTGCTCAGTGGGGAGCCTGCTTCTCCCTCTCCCCCTGCTCATTCTCTCTCTCACTTGCTCACTTTCTCTCTCTCAAATAAATAAAATCTTTAAAAAATAAAAATTAAAAAATTAAAAGAAGGGGAAAAATTGCTTTCAATTGATTGAAGGATTTGGAAAGAGTTCTCAACTTTATGACATTTAGTCTTCTAATCCATAGATGGAATATGTTAGTTTATTTATTCAGGTTTTCTTTAATATTGTTAACAAAGTTTCATAATTTTCTCCTTAAATGTGTTTTATATCTTTTGTTAAATTTATTCCTATTTGTATTTTTTTGATACTATTATAAACATTATTTTTTAAAAATTTACTTTCTCTCTAGTACTTTTGTATGGAATTGTAATTGATCTATCTAGCAAGCTTGCTAAGTTCTCTTATAATTGTAGTAATTCGTCTATATATTCTTTTGCATCTTCTATCGAGCCAATCTTAGAGAATAATGAAAGGTTTATTTCTTCATTTTCAATCTTCATAAATTATAAATTATTCTGATCTTCCTATATTGGTCAGGGTTTCCAGGAAAATGTTGAATAGAAGGAGTGATTATCGCTATAACTTTCTTATTCCTAATTTAAAGAAAATTCTTTATTCACCATTATATATGATATTTTCTTTGTTTCTTTTGACTACCCTATATCAGCTTCTCGAAAGGCCTTTAATGGATAAGTATTGAATTATATCTAATGCTTTTTCTACAGCTAATGAACTGCTTTTATGATTTATTATTTTCCTCCTGAGGAAACTCCTTTATGTTGATTTTCTAATGTTCATCCAACTTTTATTCCTTGGAACTAACCCATTTTGATCATGATATATTTCCTTTTTATTGGATTTTTAGATTTAGTTACTAATATTTTATTTATAATTTGCATTTATGTTCAAGAGTTAAGCTGGCCTATAATTTTCCTTTTTCATAGTAAGGTTTTGGTATCAAAGTTATGATAATATCACTAAATGCATTGACTATTATTTCATTTCTTTTCGTTTTTCTTTTCTCTTTTGTTTTCTTTTCTATGCTCAGGAACAGTTTGTATAAGATTAAATTTTTTTCTTGAACATCCAGTAGATCTTTGTTGGAAAATCTTCATTATTTGTTGAATTACTTTGAGGGTTATGTCACTATTTAAGTGTTTGATTTCTTTATGAATCAGCTTTATTCTTGTTGCCTTTTTTTTTTTTTTTTAGAGAGAGAGAGTGTGTGTGCCTGAGCAAGCGGAGGAGCAGAGGGAGAGGGAGGGAGAGAATTTCAAGCAAGCTCCACGTTCAGTGTGGAGCCCAATGCAAGGCTCAATATCAAAACCACGAGATCACGACCTGAGCCAAAATCAAGAGTCAGATGCTTAACTGACTGAACCATCCAGGCGCCCCATGAATCAGTTTTAGTAATAATATTTTTCCAGGAATTTTTTTCATTTCACCAAGTATTTTATTTTATTTTAAAGATTTTATTTATTTATTTGACAGAAAGGTAGACACAGTGAGAGAGGGAACACAAGCAGGGGCAGTGGGAGAGGGAGAAACAGGCTTCCCGCGAAGGAGGGAGCCTGATGTGGGGCTTGATCCCAGATCATGACCTGAGCCGAAGGCAGACGCTTAATGACTAAGCCACCCAGCGACCCCCACCAAATATTTTAAATTTATTTTCACAAAGTTGTTCACAATGTCCTCTTATTATATTTTAATGTCTCTGGAATTTCAGTTATTTCCTATTTTTTGCCATTCATATTGCTGTGTATTTGTTCCTTCTCCCTTTTGATTTTGACCAATCTTGACAGAAGTTTGTTTATTTTATTAGTTGTATTAGTTTCCTATTGCTGCTGTAACAAATTACCACAAATTTGGTAGCTTCAAGGAACACAAATGTATTCTTTTACAGTTCTGGAAATCAGTAGTATGAAATGCATCTCACTGTGCTGAAATCAAGATGTCAGCAAGGCTGCGTTGCTTCTGGGGTCTCCAGAGGGAAATCTTCTCCCTGCCCCTTCTAGCTTCCAGGGATGTTGTGACAATCCCTGATACATTAGTAGTCATCATGCAATCATGTAGGCTATAGCACTCCAAGATCTGTGGTTGGCAAGCTGAAGAGCCAACCAGAAGATACATGGTATAGTTCCATTCTGAGTCTTAGTCTGAGTTTGAGTCTGAAGACCTAAGCACCAGGAGAGCCAAGAGTGTAAGTTCCAATCTGAAAGCTGACCGTCTTTCAGTTTCAGTTCAAGTCCAAAGGCCAGAAAAGACAATGTCTCAGCTCAAGTTGTTGGCAAGAAAAATACCCTCTTATTCAGCCTTTTTGTTCTAGCCAGGTCTTCAACTGATTTGATGTGGCCCACCCACATTAGATAGGGAAATGGGCTTCACTAAGTCTACAGATTCAAACATTAATCTCATCCAGAAACAACATCATAGATACATCCAGAATAATGTTTGGCTAAATGTCTGCACATTTTGTGGCCAAGCCAAGTTGACACATAAAATTAACCATCGCCCTTGGTTTGTGGCTACATCACACCAGTCTGCTGCTGTTGTCACGTTGTCTTTTTCCTTTGACTTTCTTGTCCTCCTATAGGACCCCATGATTATGTTTAGGGCACAACCAGGTAATTCAGGATGATCTCCCAATCTCAAGATCTCAAGATTCTTAATCACATCTGCAAACGTTTTATGATTTTGCTGTTGTTGTTGTTGTTGTTTTCCCACTTAACATAATAGTCACAGATTCCAGGGATTAGAATGAGAATATATATGGGGGATGGGCATTATTCATCCTACTACATTAAAGAAGTACCTTTCAAGTCTCTTGATACTTTCTATTTTAATTTTTATCATTGCCTCCTTTCATATTGTTTTGATTCCTTATTCACTTTTTCACTTCTTTAGTAGGATACTAAATCATTATATTCAGCATTTTCCCATTTCTAATATTAGAATTTAAAGCTAAATGTTTTCCTCAAAATACTGTTTTAGGTGCATCCACAAATTTTGACATAGAATTTTCACTATTATCTAATTCTAATGAATTTAAATTCCCTTTTTGATTTCTCCTTTGAACCATGAGTAATTTGCAAGTGGGTTTCTTCATTTCCAAACACATGAAAGTTTTCTAGTTCTCTTTTGGTATTGCTCCTAATCTAATTGCATTATATGATCTATAGGATATTCGTTCTTTAAAATTGGTTGAGACTCTATGGGCCAGTATGTGACCAATTCTCACATAACATCAAATAGATTTTACAGAACAGGTAATTGATAATTGGGTTCGGTTTTCTCTATAGCTTACAACCTGTAATCCTGCTCACGATTCCTCAGTCAGCTCAGATGTTCATTTCCTCCAAGAAGCCTTCCTGACCACTGGGCTAAGTGTCCCCTTATAAGCTCTCATTGCACACCATGTATAATTAAACACAGCTTTGTTCAATATTGTAGTATCTGATCCCTTATTTACCTGTCCTATAAGTTTTTTAAGATCCTCAAGGACAAAGAGCAGATGTTATTTATCTTTGTTTTTCTTATTCCCACCACTCTATCTGCCATATAGGCTCTCAGTAAATAATTATTGAACTAAGCAACTGAATGAGGCTAATTTTTTCAGAAGCTTGCCCAATTCTCCTCTTCCATGTAAATGATATTCATTGCACTCTACAAATAGTGCCAATATGCCACATTAAACTTAGTGGAATGGAAGGCAAATTTTCTACTCTATTGAGAAGTTTTATTTACCGAGACAAAAGTGTTTATTTTTCAAAGACATATGCAGGTCACTGAGGTGAGAACACATAATCTTTGAATTTGGTTTTTGGCTCCTAACAAGTACAAGTGCCTTAATTCTGCTAGGATTACAGTGTTGTGTGAACACACAGGTGAGGCACTACAGAGCTTAACTGTATGGCATCTGGGACATTAATAGGACATAATCATGTCATACCCAAAGAGAAGAATCTAACTTTAATTAATTGTAGCCTCAGAGTTGGGGAAAAAAATTAAAATCTTCTACTCTAGCCTAATTCTTATATCCCTTCTCCAAGATCCTGGACAAGAATTAAAGTTTTTGCTTGAATATCTCCAGTGATGGAAGACTCACTAATCTTCAACATTTTTAATATCAATATTATTCCCTATCTGGTATATGCTAATCTGATAGTAAATTAATCTGATTTAATTAGATAAAGAGAGCACAATAATTCCTTTTTCATAACTCAGTAACACTCCTCTTTCCTCTAGACAAAGGAATCCCTCCATGCATCATTTGTTTTTCTCCGTCTTGAGTATGATCACAAGTCAGGATCTATCCTAGCATCAAAGCTTATCTACTATAATACCCAAGCTAAGTAAACTTCCTTTATGAAACTTAAATTTGGACTATTCAATAGAAAAAAAGATGAATTTATTTCATAAAAACTGCAACATTGAAGAATTTCTCAATTTGGAACATAGCAAGTATTGGATTATAGTGTTTGTTAGTAAAATTTAATTGAAATATAGTTAAGCATTTTAAATTCCCAAAATTGTAGACAAAATTTAGAAATCATGAGTATGTCCAATCCAGAACTAGAGAATTCTAAAGTGCATAAAAACTTTTGTGATTCAAGTAAGGTTGAATAATGCCTGAATGCTTACAAATACAGGAGTTCCTAGAGGTGAGAATGTTTGGGAAGTATGGTAAAAGTAAAGGATAATACCACTTTTATACTAGAAAATGCTTAGCATATATATCCCAAGGCCCATCAATATCTATCTTTTCTCACCAAAGGCTTTTACTTCAGTTTATAATAATTTTACTGCAAACAAACACAATCCATACTCTCACCTTTCTTTATATCCACATACATAACTCTGCAGTGCCCTTACTCTCTGTTGGTACACGTGACCATGTGACTTGCCATCAGCAAAAGGACATTAACGAATGTGACATACAGGGAGGTTTTGAGTGTTTGGATATAGGGACCGCCTTAGCTCTTGTACCTCTTCCTTTCCCATGAGAACATGCCTAGGCTAGCCTGCTAGAGGGACAGGAGTTACGTGAAACAAAGTCAAGTCTCTCCAGCCAGCTGCCAGGCAACCCATAGATGCAACAGCTACCCTCTGAAAGACACAACCCAGACAAGCGAACATTTTCAGTTTAGACCAGAAGAGCTGTGCAGACTAGATTGTTGACCTGCAGATTCATGAACTAAAAAAAAAAAAACGAAAAAAACCACTTGTTTTCAGTCAATATGTTTTGAGTTTGACTCAATATCTGCGTCTTTCTTTTTCTTTTTTTTTTTCCTGTCCTTTATCACCACAGAACATCCCCTGCTTTGGCAGCCTAGAGAGTCGACTCTTGAAGTGGATAAAACAGTATTAAAAAAGAAACAAGAAATTTTCTTCAGAGCAAGGGCTGGGACTCGTGTGGTAAAATGGAGAGTAACTGAGCCAAGATGCTAAACTTCAAAGGCTCTCTGCTCATAAACACTATCCCCACCATTCCCACTTCCTCAGTACACCTGGAAGTAGGGCCTGTGATTTGACCACATCCCCCCAGTTCACACCAACCACAATAACAGATATTACCAATGAAATATGAAACAACAGGGGGGGAAACAGAGATGTGAATCACAACCATTAAAAAAAAAAAAACCTAAAAGCCACATATTGAGCAATTTTTCTAGTTGAAGTAGAATAAACGCACATGAGAGAAACAAGAGTTTTATGTATTCACTACGTATTCACACTAACTGTTCAAAGAGCGAAATCAAGGTATTGGAAATGCCAAGGAGAAATAAGCAATTATAGAAAAGAATTAATTGGAAATAAGTGGTATAAAGATAGAATTGTTGAAATAAAAAGCTGAATAGATAGGCTAAATAATAGACTAGATCCCATTAAAAGTGAAAAACTGAGCTGAAATATCATGCCTAAGACTTTCACAGAAGGCAGAAATATAGCATTAAGTGAAAAAGAATAATTTAAAAAGTTAAGCAAGATAAGGGATAGGAAAAGATGTGTTCATAGTCCCCTAACAAGTATTATAAAATCAGAGAAAAAAAAAGTAACTAAAGGGGAGGAAATATATAAAGAAATGATTTGGAATATCACAAAATTAAAGAAATGTAAGAATCAGATTAAATAGGTTCGTAGAGATTAGAAAAGTAAAAGCTGTAACTAGTTGACAAATTAAAGTATATCCAAATGAAAAGGAAAGATCTCCATGAAAAAGGCAGATCACCTGAAAGGAAATGGCAAGGGTCATGTATACCTGAGATGAAAAATAATGGAGTAATAACAACAAAGTAAAGAAGGAAAAGAATTCCAAGTATAGGATACTGTAACTAGCTAAATGATCACTTACATAGGAGACTGAAATAGAGATATTCTTTTTCTTAAGGATTTTATTCATTTATTTGACAGAGAGAAAGGGAGAGGGAGGGAGCACAAGCAGGGGGAGCAGCAGAGGGAGAGGGAGAAGCAGACTCCCCGTTGAGCAAGGAGCCCGATGTGGGGCTGGATCCCAGGACCCTGGGATCGTGACTTGAGCCAAAGTCAGATGCTTAACTGACTGAGCCGCCCATATTAAGAATAGAAATATTCTTAATAATGAATGCCTCAGAAATTTTACCACTAAATTTCAGAGAGCTAGAGCCTCTCTGAAAGAAGATCTTAGAGTAAATACTCCAGCAGTAAGACAGAGAGCAATAATGTGTGAGAAATAACTTAATAAAAATGTTGCTGTATACATAAACAATAACCAATAACATACTCTCCCCCAGAGTGTATCCAGAGTGCATTTCTAAGTGATAACTAGATGTGATGATGTAGAAGGACCAGAAGAAAGACCAGAGATTGTATGAGGAAACTTTAAGAGAAGACAAAAATTGACAAACTTAAGAGGCTGGTTCGGGGAAAATAATAACTATAAGCCTCAATAAGTTCAGGATAACTGACAAAATTCAAGTAGAGCATAAGGCCTTCAGACAACCAGAATAAAATTGATCTATGGCAGTTAGTAAAAAAGGAAGATAAAAACAGTAAGTGTTATAAATAGAAAACATGAAATGAGATTCAGAAATAACTAAAATGTATAACAAATTTAACTAGGTTAAATATACCCATCAAAAGACAAAAAGATTTCAACTGGATAATTTGATAGGGACAATGCTAACTGTTCACCTACATTTCCTCTTCTTGGGCAGACAGAAAGAAGGCATAACCTAATCTGCCTGAGAGCTAATCTGGGGACATATGACTGAGTTCTGGACTGTTGATGGGCCAGAAGGTCTGTAAGTCACTCTCAAGCCTGGTCCTTAAAAATATGATGCTCTAATTCTCCTTTCCCTGATGATCAGCCCAGGAGCATATGTGTTATAGCTCTTGTCCCAGCCAGACCCCTGAATCGTTTTTAGAGTAGAACCATGCAGAACAGCCATGTTTCCCACATGTGAGTGACAATAATGAATCGCTGTTGCATTCTTTTGTGTTTTTATTTCTAACCACATATGAGGATAGATTCATCCTGACTAATACGAGGAAGAGCTCTAGCCACAATTATTTCCAAGGAACAGTCTGAATAAGGCAGGATCCTTCAAAACCCTGGAAATGTGTAAGTAAAGATATTATTCAAGGACACCATCCTCAGCCCTGCATTGGTAAGGATCTGGCCTCTTTGGTGCTGAATTTAGTTCAAGAATCAAGAATACTATTATATGCCTCCTCACTGATGAAGGCAAAATGATTTGTAGAGTAAGCTGTTCTGGAATTGCATAGTGAGCCCTGAACTAAAAAGACAGAAGTGCGATAAAAATTTAGTATTTCACTCAACCCTGGCAGGTCACAGGCTTTCTGGAAAGTGTCCCTTGCAGCCAGCACCACATAGGAACAAAGCAATGAAGCAGTCATGCAAAGATAGGTTTCTGTCCTTGGTTGCTTTACCACCTTCATTCCACTAAGCTCTGATGCACTTATTAAATAAGTAAATCATTTATAAATTTATAAATCACACATTTATGGCAGGTAAGTATGTGTTCTCTTCTCATCAATTCGCAGCCTGGTGTGCCACACTGAACACACTTAAAATGAAAAAGTGAAAAAATAACATACCAGGCAAATGTGGCCAAAAGAAACATGGTGTAGCCACATTAATTTCAGACTAAATAGGATTTAAAGCAAAAAAAAAAAAAAAAAGAATTATAGGTAAAAGTTTACCTTGTATGTGCGCTGATAAAAGGAACAAAAGATCCAAAAGATATGATAATCATAAGGATATTAGCACATAAAAATATATACATAATCCCTGACAGCGACCTGTGAACAATGAGGAGAAACAGCTAAATCACTAGTTGAAGTTAGAGATTTTAAAGCCTGCATATCAGAAACAGCTTAAGGAAACAAATTAAAAATTCATATGCATGATAATTAATAACTATGAACCAAAAGATACATAAGCCCTTTACACCCAGTGAACATGCTTTTTCTTTTCCAAGCACACATGAAACATTCATACAATGCAATCAAGTAGTGAGTCCCAATAAAAGCCTCAATAAATTGCAAAGAAGCAATATCTTACAGCGTTTCCCAACTACTATTCAAGTAAAATAAAATATCAAAACCAAATGTAAAGTTTATGGAAACCCCAAATATCTGTAAACCAAACACCATACAACTATACAGCACTCGAGTTAAAGAGAAATTCATATGTGAAAATAATAAATTTGCAGCTAAGTGAGCATAAAAGCGTGCCCGTTCAAAATTTCTAGGAACCAGCAAAAGCAGTACTATAGGGGGTGTATATATACTAAAAAGTATTTATCAGAAGGCAACAAAGGTTATAAATAAATGAGTTAAGTATTCCCCAAACACTAGGGAAAAAAAGGGAATAAATTCAAAGAAGGAAGCTGTAATCAACATAGGGAGAGAAATTAATAAAGTAGAGAAGAAATTACAGATAACAATAACAGCACATACTGTATGCAAAGGGATGTTCTAAGTGCTTTACATATATTGACTCACTCAATCCTCACAGCAACACTTAGAGAAGGTAAAATTATTCATTCTCATTTTACTGATGAGTAAAGCAGTGCACAGAGAGATTACATAACTTTCCCAAGATCACAAAGCTAATAAGGAACAGAGACTGATTTATAATCGGTGCTTTTATCAACTGTGCTATACTAACCCAAAAGCTGATTTTTCTCTTGAAAAGACTCTTAACGTAGATAAACCTCCAGGAAGACTCATCAAGGAGAGAAAGAGAGATTGAGAGAGAGAGAGAGTAAGAGAGAGAAAGGGAGGGAGAGAGAGAGAGAAGCATTGCTTTTTCAGGATAATTAGGGATAGCTGATAAAACAAATCCTAAATCTCATTGACATTAACATAATAAATGTTTATTTCTTGCTTACATCACAATTGTTGGTCAGTGAAATCCACAGGGCAACTCTTCTCAAGCAGTGATCAGGGGCCCATGGAAGCTGTGGCAGAAGAAGAAGGAGAAGGATGAGAAACACTGGCTCTTAGCTTCCTTGATCTAGAAGTCACACTCTGCTTATCTTTCTTGGGTTTGGACCAACCACTAGTCACATGTCCTCACCCCAAAAGATAATGAGGCTGAGAATGTAGGAGAACACATGCATTGCTTTGGTGATCACTAGCAACCTCCGCGATTGTTGGAGGAGGTCACCAAGAGGATGTCACTCCTGGTTGACCCAAGTGAGCTGGACCCAGGTGATCAGAGGGTCCTCACACCCTCCCTTTGTCCCTGGAATGCAAGTTCTGCTCACCATCCCCACAGTAGGAGCTGTTCCAAGGGTGTAGCCTTGAGAGAGTAAGCTGTTGCTGAGACCATTTGGACAGTGTACATGACTGAACCCAAGTAAGGCTACTACCTAAATTCTTAAATTCTTAAATTTTGGCAGGCTGGTATGGAGATCTACTTGTCTTGTGGTTGCCCAAGACAAGCCTTGTATGTGAGTTCCTTATTAAACCTGCCACCTAACAACCTGAAGTGGTCTGCTCTTTTCAATCTCTCCCTACCCCTCCTATACAAAGGCTAGGTAAATAAGGTGAGAAAAAAAAGTAAATACAGAATGTAAAAAAAGATTTTAAAAAACTATAAACAGACTTTAAAAAATATATATATTATTATTATTAAAGGAATATTTCAATTGAAATAAATGTATCACACAAATTCAAGGTGGTAAAAGGGGGTGGGGGTACATAGGAACTCTGTATCTTCTGCTCAATTTTTTCTGAAACTTAAGACTTCTCCAAAAAAAAAAAAAAGTTAAAAAAAAACACAACCCCACACCTACTTCCCTTATAAATATAATTGCCAAAATCTTAATGCAAATATTAGATAAACAAACCTGGTATTATTTAAACAACTACACAATGATGATGTAAGGTTTACACCAAGAATAATATGATGAGGACTTTGAAAAGACGGTGGTGTAGGAAGATCCTGAATTCACCTCCTACTAAGGGCACACCAGATCTACAGCTCAGGGATTATATGGGTCATTTCCCTTTGAAAAAGCTCTAAAAACTAGATGACCTGTTCTCCATAACAAAGGATAAAAAGATCACACAAAGACAGGTAGGAGAGGCAGAGACCACACCTATTACCAGAAACCCCACCCCTGGGGCACAGTAACACAGGACAAAGAGGTATGTCACCAATCCACACTTCTCTTGCAGAAGTGAGGGGTTGGTGCCCACACCAGGCACCCCAACCCTTGGGATCTGCAGAGGAGAGACAAGCCCCCAAAATGTCAACTTAGTAAACCAACAGGGCTAACATTCAAGGGACCCAAAGGGCTGGTCTCACTCTACCTGAGACCCCGTGAGAAAACATCAGTTTGAAAAGCACCTAGTCTATATGAGAAAGAGATTCATTTGTTAATCTAACAGCATCTGCTAGAAGGGACAGTTTAAACTTCTGGAGACAAAGACACTTGGCATGCAGCATTTCCCTCCCCTGCCCCAGCATAAACACAGGGTCATCTGGGGGAACCAGCACAGCATGGACACCCACTCCTAACTTGCTTACACCAAGCCCCACCATGCCCCACCCCACACTTTGGTCTCATTTTCCAGAAACTCTTTCAGATAAGCCAGCCTTAAGAGGCACCCTTAAAAGAGAGGATCCAAAACGTCTCAGAGACAAGGGGATCCATTCTTTGATTGGTATGCAGAAGCTTCTAAAACACAAAATGACTTCCAAAAACAGATTTACAAGGATCTTTACAGCATGTAAATAAAAAGCCTTTAGCAAAAACTTTGTTCATCTGAGTGGGTAACATTAACTTAGTCCATGTGCCAAAAATACAATTTAGATCCAACTGTTCTTTTGAGTTTTTTACCTGAGACATGGTTAACAGTTTAAAAACAAAAGCTGTAAGATCTCTGTTTGTGTTTGTCTATATGCTATGTATGTCTGTATATGTATGTTATAGGAATGTGCTATTTTTCCAACCCTGGATGGGATTGCCAAAATTAATTTGTAAAGAGCTCTATTTATTGGCTTAAAAATTAAGTATTTATATAAATCAAGTATATTCTCAGAAATATACACATTAACCCAAATGTTTTCAAAGTGCACAATCTGAGATAATCTGACAAAAACTAATTTAAATTTGTTAGTTTAGTAAAAGCAGGCATGTCTTCAAAATTTGTCAACAAATAAAGTAATTTAAAATGATGATCAACTATTTAATGTTCAACTCAAGCATAATTGTTAAAAACAAGTAATTTAAGTAAATAAAAATAAGATCAAATGTGTACTAAGCTAAACTAAATAATGGAGATTCATTGAATATCTAAATCATTTCCAAATAAGATAAACATTAAATGCTAAACATAAATTTATCTGCTTTTGGCTTTTCAATTTTTACAGAGAGACATAAAAAATCTAGGCCTCTTAATGAATGTGTTTTCTACCATACTGAAACAAAATTATGATGAGGAAGAATATACTCCCGAAACTTTTGAGATGTATTTATAAGTTTGCTAGTCTACTACGGGGTGCTAATATATGATAGCTCACAATCGCCTGTTTCCTAGTTTTTGCTGGAAAGCAAAGATTACAAATAGGTTAAAAAGTGGGAAGAAGAGCTGAGAATGCAAAATGAAGCAAAGAGAAAATGTCAGAACACTTGGAGTAATAAGTGTCAATTAACTCAGCAGAAGCTGTGAGTCAGTACCCAGAGAATGCGGGCAGAGAATCCAGGTACTGAAGCAGCAGGTGTCCTTTTAAAAGGTGAGAAGCAGAGGAACTCCCTGAGAGCTTTCTCCTCCTCTGGAAGGATTTACTGTAACTTCTTGCTTTTCAGACTGTGGTCACAAACCACAGGGGGGTTCTGATGAACATTTATTTAAATAGAAAATATGCATAGTATCTATATCTATGTATATCTATGTATGTAGATAAATGGATAATCTATATCTTCAATTTTATCTGTAATTTATAGGTGGATTTATTATCTATATACCAATAAAGAGAATAATTTCCTAAAGTACAAAATAGAGTGCAAACGCGGCATATGCCGAAAACAGGAAATGTGTCAGTTAATTAAACTTTGATTTCAGTTACTTAGATTGTTTACTATGCATGAGTATGTTCCGGCCATAATATACACTATACTTCTTGCTGTGGAATGATCCAACATATTTGAAAGCCACTGTGCTTATGGCAGAGTAAAGTGAGCAACAACAGGGTCTGTGGGACAGCTGATGAGGCTAATTCAAGAACAACCACCCTTGCTGTCCTCCTGTTCACAGGCAGCGGTAACTCCTGAAATCCAGGCTGTGATCACTCTCTGATAGGCTCACACTTTGTTACCTTGGCTTTTCAGGATTGCAACCAGCCAGCAATCTTTGTGTTGCTGGAGTGGAGGGTGGGGTGGGAGGGATGGGGTGGCTGGGTGGTAGACACTGGGGAGGGTATGTGCTATGGTGAGCGCTGTGAATTGTGGAAGACTGTTGAATCACAGACCTGTACCTCTGAAACAAATAATGCAATATATGTTAAGAAAAAGAAAAAAAGAAGAAGATAGTGGGAGGGAAAGAATGAAGGGGGGGAATCGGAGGGGGAGACGAACCATGAGAGACGATGGACTCTGAAAAACAAACTGAGGGTTCTAGAGGGGAGGGGGGTGGGAGGATGGGTTAGCCTGGTGGTGGGTATTGAGGAGGGCACATTCTGCATGGAGCACTGGGTGTTATAGGCAAACAATGAATCATGGAACACTTCATCTAGAACTAATGATGTAATGTATGGGGATTAACATAACAATAAAAAATTTTTTAAAAAAAGTCCTTCCTCCATTTCTTATTGCCTTATTTCTTTCTACTTGCAAGGCTGGGAATTTCTGGTGGTGGGCAGATATTTATAGCTTTACCATCAACTTAGAAGGTGTCCCATCTTTCAAATCTTTATTCTTCCCTCAACTTAGAGCAACCCACTTTAGCAGTAACTTAGATTGTGGTGTAGGAAGATCCTGAATTCACCTCCTACTAAGGGCACACCAAATCTACAGCTCAGGGATTATATGGGCCCCGGGGATCCTGTTCCGTCATTCCCAGGCTAGCAGAGCAACGTCAGGACAAATCTATAGACACCAGTGAATCTCATAATGTAATTTCCAAAAGGCACATGGTTTATTTTAACAATATTATGTAGAAGGAGTTTATATTCATTTAATGCAGTGCATAGGCAATTATGTTATCCTCTCAGAGTAAAACTGTAATTATTCTGTAACAAGTGCCTTACATCATGTCTTTTCTAGAGAAGCTTTGTAAGCTTTGAAATCGAGAAAATAGCATTTGAACTAATAAAATTGAAATTGTTAACCAAAAAAAGAGGGCTTTTTCTTTTTAAACAAACTATGAGATATGACAAAGATGAAAGAATTACTATATATAAAAAGTAGGGTGTATGTTTTTGGTAAAAGAAGGGATGAGAAATGAAGATGCATTTTTGGTAAGGGAGAAAAAAGAAAGTAATTTTGTCCTAAAGTAAAATGATTGTTCCTAAATAAGAAAGGGGAAAGATAGTACAAAACGAAAATGGATATGGAAAGTTATAGAAGGTTTATGGAAAAGAAATCTTGAGAAGGAATTTTATGTGTGATCAAGCTGACTAAGATTAGAATGGATTTATTTAAGTTAAAAAGAAAAAAAAGGAAGAATTTTAATATCAAAAGTACACTGATGCAAAACTAGAATTTGGTTTTCTCTCTGTTAAAAGGAAAAGGTTTTCTTAGACTATTGGACTGCATTTAATAGGAATACAAAGGATTTTCTTTACCTTTAATGTAATCTGCCAAGAAAACAAAGATTCTATGTTTTGTCTTTATCAGGTCTTTGATTACTTAAGAAAACTGAGTCTTCTCTATTACTAAAGCTAAGTGTCTTTTTTGTACAACTATGTAGCATTTTGTATATGTTAAATTTCATGGGAAGCACTGTTAAATAAGAAGTGATGTTAAATTTTCTTTAGGAAATATTTATATGTAAGTTATTAATATAAGTGCTCCAGAAATAAATGAAGTTCCTGGGAATATGATGTACCCTGATACAATGTCAGTCATGATTCCTTCAGTTGTCTTAAAGTATTGTGTATAATAGAAATAACCAAATTTCCTTGTCAACTGCATTATAATGAATTCTCATCTGATATTTAACCATTGCTAATCTTTAAGTCTTTTGTCATTTATAGAGTTATTATTTTAGTCTAATGTTTGTGCAAAAATGTTCCTGAAAAAATGCCTCACCTTCAAGGAGATTCATGGAAAAGAACACTCTGGAATGCAGATTTCTGATAACTTTAAGATCATCACACTGAACTGGGTAAGAATTTCTAAAACTTTGATGGAAAATTGGCAAATTCAGAAAATTGGTAACAAAAAATCAAAATCAACAAGAATTAATTGCAGGAGGTTAAATGAACTAACGAAGATGATAATTTTTATGACTTCATTTTTAAAACATTGCTGGTTCTTTAATATTTTGCTTGCTAGATTTAAGGGATGCCTCTTTCTTTTAAGCTGTCTATAACTTAACAGTGAATTAGGAAAGTGTGTCTTTACAACAAAGGTTAACAATACATGTGTTTACATAAATCCACTAAGACTCTGTTCTCTTTTTTTTTTAAAAGATTTATTTATTTATTATTTATTTGACAGTGAGAGAGGGAACACAAGCAGGGGGAGTGGGAGAGGGAGAAGCAGGCTTCCCGCGGAGCAGGGAGCCGGATGTAGGGCTCGATCCCAGGATGCTGGGATTGTGACCTGAGCCGAAGGCAGACGCTTAACGACTGAGCCACCCAGGTGCCCCAAGAATCTCTTCTTGTAACAGGATACAATTAGAGAAGTCCTTAGCTTGGGTTGGACAAGTCTTTAAAGAGACTTTCAAAGTCCAATCTGAGGTTCCTTATGAAAAGTTCCAGCAAAGCAGATTCAAAAGAACCTATATGGTCAGTCCCTATTCTTACTGCCCTTCTAATAAATAATCAGGCCAAGCTTATTTACACTAGGCTTAATTTGCAAACAAATTAGTCTTGCTATGGTTGCCTGCCATGGAAATGGAAATGATTGTGGAGAGAAAATTATGTTTCAGTAATACACTGGTGGATCTCAGATTCTACTGCTGTTGATTACCTTTGAGGCTTTTTTTTTTTTTCTACCTATAGACTGAACAGAGTCCTGAATTTTTCTAGCTTCCTCCAATATTTGGCTATAACTCTCCAAACTGACATTTCTATTTTTCTCCCACTCTATTGAGATGGAATCACTATAAAACTAAAACTTCTCTTTTCCTGAAGCCATGCAAGCTAAAGCTAGACAGTTGTTTTGTTTTTGTTTTGTTTTTAAAGAGAGAAAGAGAGAGAGAGAGCTTGAGCAGGGAGGGACAGAAGGAGAAGGAGAGAATCTTAAGCAGGCTCAGCACAGAGCCTGTCGTGGGGCTCAATCTCATGAAATTGTGACCTGAGCAGAAATCAAGAGTCTGACACTTAACTGACTGAGCCACCCAGGTGCCGCTAAAGCTCACAATTTGATATAAACTTCAGAGAAATCACCACAACAGCTCGTGTGTGGACAGTCTTCATTCCTGCTGCTACGTGGCCACTCAGAAAGATCACCAGAGACATTCACACTGCAAACCAGGAAAATCGTCTGGTTGCCACTGCTTACTCTCCTCCATCTGAAGATGCTCAGAACCCAACAACTAGAAATCTTCTCAACTGGCTGCTCTCCAAACTCAGAAAACTCAATTTATAATTTGCTCAAACTATTAATCTTTGTTTTTCTTCTGTTTCCATAGAAATGCCTCTTAGTAACTTACCTGAATGCTCACATCACATAGAGGCGTAATGGAGGTGAAAGCCCCCTGCAAGGCTGCCTCCCGAAATACAACATCCTCAGATTCACCCAGTCGGAAGTGATCACGAAGATATGCATTTGCTAATACAACATGTTGTGTCTATGTCAATAACTGACAATTGTCAATTGACTGAGAAATGTAAAACCTGAATCTGATTATAACCCATTTGATTGATTTGATTGGTTAAATGCTGGCTCCTGGGAATCCAGGGCAAGTTTTCAATCCTTGCCTATTGTTCTTGTAGTCCTCATATTGACCTCGCGAGTGCATTTATACCCTGGAAGGTTTTAGATGCCTGTCGGCAGCCGCTCACATGCCACAGAGTATCCATTAGGATCTGACAACCAGATGAAATCAACACTAACCACATGAATGATGAAGTGGGTGACTAGGTGACCCCTGAGCCTGATGACTCAATTAGCGGAAACAGCAAATGGATGATTCTTCAGCCTGACTACATCATCGGTGGTAACAGAGAATATGTATCATGGCTGGTCTTACTCTCAGCCTGCTGAAAGAATGACCAAAAGGGAGGAATTGTTGAAATCGGAAACAAAAGGAGATCAACATGAAAACTTCCCCGATCAGACAAAACCAGTCGAGTCATACAAGCAAAGCATCAGTTAGCTTATTTTTGCAAGGTTAACCTGACCTGTATCATTTCATGCCTATGCCTTTGGAAATGATAAGCAAAACTTGAACCGTTTCCCAAGGTTGACATAAGGTAACCACTGAAAATTGTAATATTGTAACGAATCACTAGGAAGAATAAACAGTCCCTGATTTCTCATTATATAAGCTGCTTTATAACAATATACCCTAGAGCTTCATTCCATGTTCCCCTTTGAGTGCTCTGGTTTGCAAACTGTCTTTTTGGTATGTGCACAATAAATTTTTATTAATTACTACTTCAGTGATTCACTGATTTTAAGTTCGGCTATTTTGAACCTTTGACAGAAAATTTTAACACCCCATTAAAAGTCATAAAATATACCTTAAAAAATGGAGAGATTACTACATCCACGAAGGGTTTGCCTTAACATCATAAAGATTTCAATTTTCTCCAAAAAAAAAATATTTTTTTTAGATTTCACTAGCACTGGCCACTGAGTCCTTCCTCCAGACATCACACTGGATGATCTATGAAACTAGAGGGAAGTGTGGATCTGAGGACCTTACACCCATAATCACAAAACAAACAAACAAATTGTGAAAATACATTGGGGGACAAAAAAGGATTCATGATTTAATGTGGGTGGAACTGTCAGTGTGGGGTAGGCAAATGCCAATCCCACTGTCAGGGAACAGAGTGGGAGAGAGCTGTATTATTTTTAACTTTTTATTGTAGAATAGTTCAAACATGGACAAAAATAAAGAATAGTATGTGAAATTACCTTATATCCATAACCTTGCTTTACTAATTCTCAACTCATGGAAAACTTTTTTAACCTTTACCCCCTACACCACTCACCTAGATAATTTTGACCGGCTGACTTCAAGAGCCTCTCAACGTTAATCTTCAAAGAATGACTGACCAAAGAGAGAAAATGATTCCTCTCCACTTACGAATGACCATAACATGAAAATCTTACACACCAGGTGGTGAAATTCAATAATTATTTCAAAAAGATTATTTAAAAAGACTGTGTTTCATAATGCAACTTAGTAGCAGTATATAATACCACTGATCCCTCCATCTCTCCATCTTTCTCTTTTTCTTTTCTTTTTTTTCTTTTGGCTTAAAGGACACTATTTGCTTGATTCTCCTCCTAAACTAAAGAGTTATTCCTTCTCAGTCTTCTTTTCTGCTTACTCCCCATTTTCTAAATCTTTAGCACTGAAGTTCACCAAGGTTATGTCCTCCGACCTCTCCTCTATCTAAACTTACTCCTGGTAAACTCAACCATTCTCATAACATGAAATACCATCTGATCACTGATGATTTCTTAATTTACATCTCTACCTTGGACTTGTCCCCTGAACTCTAGACACATGTATGTAATTGCCTATTCCATGTTTACATTTTAATGTTTAATAAACAGTATAACCTAAGTCAAAATCTTGATCTTCCTTCTTCTAACCACCCAACACCCTAATGAGCCTTCTTCTCCTGCTTTCTTTATTTCATTAAATATCAATTCCATTCTTCATTGCTCAGACCTAAACCCTGGATTCACCTATAATTCCACTTTCTCTAGTAACTCATCCAATCTATCAGAAATCCTGTTTAATATGTCTTCAAACATCAAGAATTGGATAGCTTTGTACCACCCCACAACTATCACTTGTTCAGGACTTAATGATTTCTTATTTGGATTATTGTAAAGCCTCCTCACTAATCTCCTTAAACTTACCCCTTCAACCTGTTCTCTACATCACAGCTAGAGGTTTGTTCATTGTTGTTGTTTTCATTTTTTGTTTAACATCTCTTAATAACTTTATTTTGTAGAACAATTTTAGGTGCATAGGAAAATGGAGCAAGAAGTATAGGAAGTTCCCATATATCCCATGCCCCATACATGCACAGCCTTTCCCACTATCAATGTTCCCCAACTAGAAAGGTGCATTTGCTACCATTGATGAACCTACACTGACATATAATCACCCCAAACCTATAGTTTGCACTAGGGTTCATTCTTGGTACTGTATTTTCCATGGGTTTTGACAAATGTATAACAATATGTATCCACAATTATAACATCGTAAAGAATAATTTCACTGCCCTAAAAATCCTCTCTATTCTGCATATTCATCCCTGCCTTCCTTGGATTCCTGGCAACCACTGATATTTTTACTCTCTCCATAGTTTTGCCTTTTCCAGAATGTAATAGATTTGGAATCATATAGTATGAAGCCTTTCTAGGCTGGCTTTTTTCTTAGCAATATGCATGTAAGTTTCCTGCGTGTCTTTTCAAGGGGTGGTAGCTAATTTCTTTTTAGCACTGAGTAATATTCCATTGTCTGGATGTACCACAGTTTATTTAACCATTCACCTACTGAAGAGCATCTTGGTTGCTTCCAAGTTTTGGCAACTATGAATAAAGCTCGTATAAATATCTGCATGCAGGTTTTTTTTTTTTTTTCAACTCATTTGGGTAAATACCGAGGAGTGTGATTGGTGATCATATTGTCAAGAGTATGTTTGGTTTTGTAAAAAGTGACAAATTGTTTTCCAAAGTGGCTGTACCATTTTTCATTTCCACCAGCAGTGAATGAGAATTCCTATTGCTCCATAACTTCAGTATTGGATGTTATTAATGTTTTGGATTTTTGCCATTCTTATAAGTGGGTAGCAATATCTCATTAATTTTCAACTCTCTAATGGCATATGACGTTGAGCATCTTTTCATATGCTTATTTGCCATCTGTATATTTTCTTGAATGAGATTTCTGTTCAAATCATTTTTAATCAGATTGTTCATTTGCTTATTAGTGAATTTCAGAGCCCTTTAAAATGTATGTTAGATAATAAATAAATAAATAAATAAAATGTATGTTAGATCATGTTACTGTTATTCTCAAAATAAGAATAATTCACATTTATGCTTCACCAGGAATTGTTATAAGTGCTTTTCATATGGCATTCCTTCATTTTTAAGATGTACTTTTTGTTCTTTCCACATTTTAACATTGTTTAAATTGGGATGTAGACAGTGCTGAACAAAAAGGTGTAGAAAACCTAAAAGTTACTAACTTTTAGAAATACTTTAATCAATTCATGTAACTTTTAGCTGAGACACTGTGGGTGCTGTCCTAGGACTGTGGAAAAGCCATAAATAGACCAACCATCACAAAGGCTGACATTCCATCTTAAATCATCGTAATACATGTTTACATCTAGTTGATCTGTCCCTTCTCTCTCACTGTCGGAGCAAAACATAAACATCCTCTGGAGAAAAAGAATATCATTCATATCTTTCCAATTTTTTACACACAACTCCAGAATACAATAAAAAATCACCAGACATGATAGAAAGAAGAAATGAACAACAGAAAACCTTCAGGTGTACAAATATTGGAGTTATCAAACAAGGAGATTAAAATCATGTGACAGATATGTTCAAAAAAACCAGAATACAAGGTAGGTACCCTCACCGGAGAAATGAATCAAATAGAAATTGTAGCACTGAAGAAAACATTAAAAATTCAGAATTTAATAGATGAGAATGCAGAATAAACACAGAAGGAGAAAAAATTACAAAACGGCAAGGTCGGTTAGTACAAAATATTTAGACCAGTACCCTGGTTCTCCTGCAGATGAGGCAGGCCCACCCAGGGAGGTCAAGTTATTGCATCAAAATCTCATCACTGGCTGGTGCCAGAGCTGAGCCTGGAGTTGAGTTCCATGACCTGACATCCAGTGCTCATCCTCCGATGTCTCCCACTTAACAACATCTTCCCAGAAAGTCTCATCTCTCCAGAAGAGCATTCCTTCTACAGAGCCCCCAGAGAAGCTGGTGGCTAGAGTTCATCTGCATCCTCCTGACTTTCAGGGGAAGGCAGTTTAACCTGGAATTATAAGTGAAGTGTTAACTCTGAAATTTACCTATGAAAGGCTAAATGGTTCCTACCACTTGGTTCTCTGGAGTGAGCTGAACCCCCACATACTGAGCAATGTCTGGAGACATTTTTGCTATGACTAGGAGGATACTACTGCCATCTAGATAAAGGCCAGAGGTGTTGATTCACATTCTACAATGCACAGGATAGTTCCCCACAGAATAAAATGGTCTGGTCCAAAATCTCTATAATGCCAAGACTGAGAAACCCTGATCTAGACTGAATTGCAGGGCAGAAATTAAAAAGGATAGCAGAGAAAAGAGAATAAGGGACATATGGGACATAGTTGAAAGATCTAAAATGTGGATAATTGGAGTCCCATAAAGAGATAACATAGAGAATGCATGGAAACAATAATACTCAAAAGGATATAGGCCAAGAATATTCCAAAACTCACAAATTCCCTCAAGCCACAGACTCAATGAAACTCCAAGTATGATCACTTCACAGTAAAATTCTTAAAAATCAAAGACAAAACATCATTAATGCATTCAGAGAAAAAAAAGAAAAAAAATCCTACTTTCAAAAGGAATAAAAGTCTGATATCAGATCCTTCAAGTCTTTAAGGGACTGTAAATCAAGCATTCTATGCCTAGTGAAGATATCCTTTAAAAATGAAGGGGGCAAATTAAAATAAAGGGAAAATAAAAATGTTTTCAGATTAAAAAAATCTATAAGAACACAAGTCTGGGTTAAAAGAAGCATGAAGTGTCTTCTTCAGGCAGAAGGAAAATTATTCCAGAGAGAAACAGAAATTCAGGAAGAAATATGATCACTTAAAAGAGTAAACATGTGGATAAATCTAAAAGAAGAGTGACTCTATAAAACACAGCACTGTCTTGTGAGGTGTATATTTAAAATTAAACTTCATAAAAAACAAGAGCAAAAAAGATGGACAAAGGTTTGTCTTAGTCGGCTCGGGCCGCTATAAAAGACTGGATGGGGTGGTATAAACAATAGACATTTATTTCTCACAGTTTTGGAGGCTGGAAGTCTGAGATCATGGTGTCAGTAAGATTGTGTTGTTGGCGAGAAATCGCTTCCTGGCTTGGAGAAGGCTCCCTTCTTAATGTGTTCTCATGTGGCAGAAAGAGAGAAAAAGAGAGAACAGGCTCTCTGGGCTCTTGTCTAAAAGCCCTATCCCCATGCATGGGAGCCCTACCCTCACGATCTCATTTAAACCTAATTACCTCCAGAAGGCCCCACCTCCTAATATCATCACATTGTGGGTTAAAACTTCAGCATATGAACTTTGGAGGACACAAACATTCAGCCCATAACAGAGGTTAAGTGGAGCCCAAGTGTTATTGTGAACTTACATTGTCTGCAATGCGGTAAAGCACAAGTGAGAAGTATGTTTATTACTTTGATTGTGGTGATGGTTTCACAGGTGTGTGCTTATGTCCAAACTCACAATGTATACATTAGAAAGGGCAGGTTTTGTATATCAGTTATATTTCAATGAAGCTGTTTTTTAAAAAAATCAATAAAAACATTGACTATTTGAACAGCATGTTTAACAAATTCTATCAAACTGATGTGTCTAAGATCCTTTAGCAATGACAAAATGTACATTATTATTTTAAGTGCAAATGGGATAATTACCAAAATTGATTATGTAGTAGTCCCTAACACACATCTCTTTGTTTGAATAACATATATTTATTCAACTTTTTTTGTTAAATTTTTTTAACTGTGCACTTAGGGTGAACTTTCTTTTTTTTTATTATTATTATTATTATGGTAGTCACCATACAATACATCATTAGTTTTTGATGTAGTGTTCCATGATTCATTGTTTGCGTACAACACCCAGTGCTCCATGCAGTACGTGCCCTCTTTAATACCCATCACCAGGCTAACCCATCCCCCTTCCCCCCAAGGTGAACTTTCTTTTTTCCTCTCCTGTCTCCTGCCCCTACCTTTAAAGAGTGATTTTTAAAAGTGAACTCATTGAGACAAAATTGTCATTAAAATGAATTCCAAATATGAGCTTCCAGAAAGACAAGGAGCAGTGATTACTGTTTTTTTTTTCTCTAAACAAGGGCTTGTGTTTCAGAAGCCCAGCCCCTCTCCCTTCCAAATGGAGACAAAAAGCTCAGTACACAAATAGAAAATAAAATAAGGAAGCCATTTGTTTTCCAAAACGTATTAGGAATAAAGTATATAACCAACCATATGATACTGACTCATACGTTCAAGTTCAAGGTAGTTTTCAAGATGCATGCATTTTAAATTCTGCCCCTTTCTACAAAGAAGGGCCTCCTGCTAGTATTGTCAAGAAAAGCTTTTTGGTTCTATACAATTCACACCGACTATAAACTGAAGTACATGGGACTCAATGAATCATAGTGAATCTACTTATTTACAACCATCATTTATGGAGGATGTTTTTTGGATAGTGAGAGTACCCAACAAACACACTATTTCAAAGGAATTAACAAAATCAGAACAATCAGGAGAAGAATTGAAAAGTGGCAGCTACATTTTCTAACAGGTTTACTTGGGACTCACATGTAATTCCCATCTTTTTCAGTCCATTCTCCGAAGGGCCAAGATTACACTTCAACAAAATGTATTATTTTATATTACATTACAGAGCACAGAAAAAAATAAGAGCCTTACAGAAACCTACACAAAGACTTTTTACATAAGGTCCCATCCTCTCCTAATTGCAAAGATTTGCCGACAAACACTTTCTGACCTTTGTTACCTTGCAATGGCCTCTGTAGGAAGTTTTCTCTAAATGTCTACTGGTTTCTCTTTCTGTAACCCCTCTTTCTCTTCCTCCAAGTATGATACTTCCTTCATGCATTACTACTTGGCCCAAGATCCTACTTGGTCTACACAAGAGGACATCTTTATTTCATCCCAAGTGTAGTGGAAGCACAAAAAGCCTAACTTGAGGGCCTCTAGACATTTCCTCAAGGCATGGGAAGGCCCAATGAAGGCTCCATCTGGAAATAGCAATTTATATCTTTATCTGAAACACTGAAATATCACTTGACATTACAAGGTAGGCCTAGGCTGCTGTCCAGTGTTCCAATACCCTGGCAGCCAAATTGCAAAGCTTGCTAACTGAGATGTCCTCAAGTTCCTGTGGGAGTGAGTCCAGAGAAGAACGTGTCCACTCCTAGGTATGGAATTTTCATCTTCTTTCCTAGAATCCCCTTGTATTTCATTCTGGCCACATTTCATGATTACATGATCTAGCCTCACTGATACAATATCCTCTTAACTTTTCCTTTGAACACAAATCACACGTTTCTGTGGGTTCTTCAAAGTTCTTTTAAATTACATTATCTTTAAGAAGGCCTAAATAATTTGCATTTGTTTATATTATGCTTGCCCAACATTTATATTATGCTTGGCTAATAGCAAGTGAAAACTGAGCCAGGTTCTTTCAGATTGGTCTGGGCAACTGAATGGAAAGTAACTCTCATCTCATTTTGTTTGAGATTCTGATAGCATTGTTTAAAACTCAAACGCTATATTTCTGAAATATAACACTGAAGTGCCAGGGTTCATGTTCGAATGACCTCTGAGCTTTCATCTGTGTCTCCATCACTTTCCTCTTTGATATTATGAACACTCAAAGGCAGAAAATAAATATAAAATAATAGATAAGCTGTACAGAAATAATCCATAAATTCTATGTAAAACTTTAGAACTTTTTGGTTACAATGTCAGCTTCTCATGGGCTTCCACTCCCATTACCACCCCCCAAAATGCTAAGAAAATAATGGGAGATTTCCACTGAAAATTACACAACACATTTATATTTATATAAAATGTAAATAAAACAATTGAAAATAAACAAGCAAAAAATCTCCGAAATCTATCTTTTAAAAGATTTTTCCTGCCATTACAACTTGAAATCATCACTACTGGAAATAAGAATAAGATTTTACCAGGAAAAGATAGAAGTATTTTTAGGCATGCTTTATGGCTCGATTGAAGCCTAGAGACAAAACATTTACTGGGACACCAACCTTCAGGGTCATGTGATGTTTCCTGCAATACTTCTATGCAGCTCAAGTCCATGCACAGAAAATTAAGGAAATTGAATTGCTTCAGATTTGAAGCTTCACTAAGCAAGAATGACAGGAGTATAATAGGGCAAGAGATTCTCAGATTTTGACAGCTTTAATATTTTAAATGGTCCATTTAATCAGTCTAAGCTCTAAAAAAGAACATATTAATTGGTGATATTTATTAGATATCTATGATGTGCCAAGCATTGTGCTAAGTGCTTTACATACACTGTCATGTTCTAATACTCAAAATTATTCTAGGATGTAATAATTATTATTATCCATATTTTACAGATAAGGAAGTTGAATTTCAGCAAGGTTAAATAACTTGTTTGTCATCTCACAACAGCAAGTAATGGCTGATATTCTAACTCCAGTCTGTCTTGATATTAACCTCACACATAGACTGCTTCACTATATAAAGGTAGGAGGGAGTAGACAGGATAAAGTGAAGGAGTCTGTGCAGAAGAGATCTCAGTGTGGTTGAACAACAGGATTAGTAGGAGTACATTAGTTACACACACACACACACATACATGAATAGGATGCTCTGAATAGAAATTGGAGGCTTGAATTTAGGATTTCAGAAGTGGTCCCATTTTATTTTTTTTATTATTTTATTATTTTTTCCCATTTTAAATAAAAAAGAGAAACCAGTTCTGTGATTAAAGTGGGTTGAATCGGGGTGCCTGGGTGGCTCAGTCTGTTAAGCATCTGCCTTCTGCTCAGGTAATGATCTCAGGGTCCTGGGATCAAGACCTACATCAGGCTCTCTGCTCAGTGGTGAGTTTGCTACTCCCTCTTCCTCTCCCTCACTATCTCTCAAATAAATAAATAAAATCTTTACAAAAATGTGGGTTGAATAATGAAAATTTTGTAGAGGAGAAAAAAGAAGTGGGAAGTAAGGGTGTTGGCTATGTCATCCATTTTGAGGCTTAAGTTACCAGAATAATGGCTGCCATTGAGTTGTAGAGGGTATGGTTAGTCTGTTTCCAAAGTCTTTATTAAAGGAGAAGTCGAGGTAGATAAGAGTAAAGAGAAGGAATAGAGCAGAGAGGGCTGAATGAAACAACAGTTGATGATTTAAGGATTTTTTTTTAGTTTTTGTCTTTTATTTTGCAAAAATAGTTTTTTTTTTTTATCTGAAAATAATAAGTTCTGTTTTGTTTTGTTTTTTATTATGTTATGTTAGTCACAGGATTTTCTCTTAAGACTGGAAGAGTAACTGTCTAAGAACCCTTATCTTTGGACAAGAAAGATGTCAGTTCTGACTTATGACCCTGAGATTTGTGAGGTATAATGTGTGACTGCAGCATAAATTACCTCACACTTAGCACACATTTATCATCTCACAGTTTTTGAGGGTCAAGAATCTGGGCATGGTTTAGCTAGGTTCTCAGCTTTAGGATCTCTCACAAGGCTGCAATCAAGATGTCAGCCTGGGCTGGGGTCTCATCTGAAGGCTCAACTGGGGAAGGATTTACTTTCAAATTCATATGGTTATTGATAGAATATTAGTTCCTCAATGTCTGTTGGATTGAGGGCCTCAATTCTTAGCTGGCTATAACTGGAGGATACCCCAAATTTCTTCTATGTGTGTCTCTCCTACATCGCAGTTTGCTTCAGCAAAGCCAGAAAGGGAGAGTCTGCTAACAAAATGGAACTCATAATCTTGTAACCTAATCACGAAAGTAGCATCCCATCACCTTTGCCATATTCTATTAGTTAGAAGCAAGTCATGAGGCCAGCCTACACCCAAAAAGGGGAAATTACACAAGGTTGTGCATTCCAGGAGGTAAGCATCATTGGGGACCATATTAGGGGCTGCCTGCCACATGGTGTGAGAGGGAATGAGAAGCCTTTCTTTGAAAAGAGGGTAGGGAAGGCAGCATTCTTAGAGATCAACCAGGTGTCAGTTAAGTTCAGGAATTATAATGAACATCAAGTGGGAGTTTGCTGAGTCACATTGGGATAGTGATTCTAGTAGGTGCAGGAGAAAAACTTGAGAGAGAAGAAAACTTGGAAATTGGGTGAAAGAAAAAGAAGCACAGAATAGGACTCAGAATTCTGTGAAGAAAAAGAGTTTAAGGC
Organism: Mirounga angustirostris; assembly: GCF_029215605.1. Classification (NCBI taxonomy): domain Eukaryota; kingdom Metazoa; phylum Chordata; class Mammalia; order Carnivora; family Phocidae; genus Mirounga; species Mirounga angustirostris. The sequence goes on along the minus strand of NW_026991712.1, from coordinate 14,698,477 downwards.
AGACATAGTGACTTGTTCTCAAAAGTGAGTTATTACATGCATGGTTAAAAACAAAACAAAACAAAAAACAAAAACAAAAACAAACCAACAATGAAAACAACGACAAAACCAGTCTGAAATTAGAGGTTTAATTTATAACAACTACAACAAACTAGTTGATCACATGGTGGCCAAACCAAAGTCCAAAATCCCCTCACCTCCCTTGCATACAATTGTCTTTTTTTTTTAAGATTATTTATTTATTTTAGAGAGAGAGAGAGCGAGTGAGCAGGGGGAGGGGCAGAGGGAGAGAGAGAATCTCAAGCAGACTCCTTGCTGAGCATGGAGCCTGACGTGGGGCTCCATCTCAGGACCCTGAGATCATGACCTGAGCCAAAATCAAGAGTCAGATGTTCAAGTGACTAAGCCACCCAGGCGCCCCCTACTTATGACTGTCCTTATAAGCTAGATATCTTCATATTCTTCATAGAATGGATAAGCCTACAGACCTTAAGACGCAAATGAAGCAATGCTGTTGGGGGGGTGGGGAAGGAATTAAATGAACAGGTCAACCAAACTGGGAAAGATGTTGTCACACTTGGCTATCCTAAATGGATTTGAGGGGTTCATGTACTGATTTTACGGCTTCTTCTGCTTGATTAATGAAATATAAATTGAGGTCTCATATTTACAAGTTCTTGCTGAATTATAGTAAAATGAAGGAATTAGAGTCTATACCTCTAGCAGAAACCATGACCTTGTTGGGGTGGCCACCTTCAATGCCTATACACCACTGAATCACAGTCCTGGGGAACTGTATCCACTGCCCTGCTGATTTCAAGTGCTGGAAATTGCTACATACACATGGAAAGATTGGGGTCCACTGAGTCAGAATACTTACTCGCATCTCATTTGCCTTCCCATCCTCAAAAATCTATATTTATGAAATGTGGATGGAATTAGATGTCTAAAGCTTCTTAATTCTCCCATCACCTACAATTAAAAGACAAAATCAACTCCTTGTCCCAAACTTTCTTTTGTCTTACTAATAATGAGAACACTGTCTGTGAGAATATAAAATATCTCTCTTTTACTAGTACTCTCTCTAGGGGAGTCATTTTAGGATTTTTTATTATCATTTTAAAGATGTTCTAATCATTATTTAGCATTCAAAAGGAGTTACCAGGCTGTGGGCCTTAGGTCTTTGGAACTATGGGGAATAGGGAGTTTCTGAAAATGATTCCATTGACTTTTAAAAACATTATTGAACAAATATTATCAAAAGCTCTGGCATTTTAAAAACATTATTGAACAAATATTATCAAAAGCTCTGGCATTCAGTGAGATGTTTCTCTGTCTCTTTATCTGTCTATTGGGTACTTTCTGAAAAGAATCCTTAGTGACTGAATCAAACACCAAAGTACCAACTTGTTAGGAATTAGCCAGAAGGGCAAACCAGAATAATATCCTTTTGTTTCTTTTCATATAAAGCAAGTTTGTGGGTAGGGGTAGGGGGTGAAGAGGGGGAGGCCAAACCCCTCTGTTCCATTGTTTGGAAAGCTCAGAGGAAGAAGTGTTGCTTTGTGTCTTTTGTCATTTTCCTTTTAAACCAGGGGATTTTTTCTAACGTGTTAAAACACTAGAATAATACTGGTGATAAAATTGGAAAAATTGTCTTTGGGGGAAAATACAGAGATACTGAAACAAATTTATTAGAACTGAGGAGATGGGTGTTGTTTTTTTTAGGACCTGTGAATGTCTTGTCATTTTATGTTTGGTTTCAAAAGAAAAAAAGGTTTTGTTCTACTTACCTAACTTTTCTGCAAAAATATAAACCATACAATTTTCATTCTTATCTATTTCCTGGGTTCCATTAACCATTTATAGCTGTCATGCATACTTACCGTTTATATGTTCATATAAAATTAACTGATGTCTTATATTCATTGCAAGGGAGAAAATGGAGCACATGAAGGGTGTTACTACCTACATGTCCATTTTCAAGGCAATCCATGCATTGATTTTAATAAAACTTTTTATTTCAATTCCAGTAAGAACATGCATATTGCTCTTGAACCTATCATCTACCATATGATGAAAAATTTTAAATTTTGAATATAATTTAAAAAAACATAAGACTAATTGTATCTATTACCTTACTTAGTGTAGAATATTTGGTCATCTAAACAAGTTGGTTTTAGCAAAAGAAAAAATAGAAACATATTTCAAAATTTTCCTATTTGTTCAATGCTATGAAATTACTGCCGTAAATAAGATAGAACATCCACTATTGGAACTAGAAGGAGAATCTTTAAAGCAGCAGCCTGACATTTTTTCCTCCCATGTTTCCTTTGTTTTTCTTGTTTTTTAAATTTTTTTTATTATGTTATGTTAATCACCATACATTACATCATTAGCTTTTGATGTAGTGTTCCATGATTCATTAATTTCCTTTGTTTTTCTTATGATCTGATCATTTCTACCATCTTTTTGGTCCCAAAGTCGGTTTCTTCAACTTCAGTATTCTGGCCTAATTTGGGGGTGGTGTAGGGGAACGCTTCTTTCGATTCCCCTTAACAATGGTGAGCAGTATTAAAGTGACTAAAATAATGTTACCCAATAGTAGGGGCAGCATAATGAAAAGATGTAAATAAATCACAATAAGCATGAATGCAGTCAAGTTCTCTAAATAGAGACTCTTTATTCTCTTTAAGATTACCATATTTACTCCCCCAAAGATGTCAACAGGTATGTTGCTTATTGCTCTTGAACTCCCTCTTACCAGCCTGTGCTCTGTCCCTTGAAAGCTAACTTTGATTCACTCAGTGCCTTTAAGTCAAAGCTAAAGAGTGCTCTCTACTCCTGCCTCCTCCTCCCAACCCTGCTCCAGTCTCGCCTGAGGGAGGACATCCATCCATTCAACACATATTTATAACATGCTTGCTTGTGTGCCACACAGTGTTCTAAGTGCTGGGCATTCAGCGGGTGAATAGGAGGGATAAGATCCATAACCCTCACTCTCATGGATTTTATATCTTGGTTGGGGGAAAGGCAAATTCAGACAAAAAATGAGTAATTTCCAAAAGTGACCTGAAAGAGAAACAAGGTAGTAGGTATGATGGAGAGGAACCAAGATTAGAGAAGGGAAACTGCTTTGCTAATATTGTTCTAGAAAGCTTCTCTGAGGAGGCTGCATTTGAACTGACACAGGAATGGGGAGGAAGAGCCATCTGTGAGAAAATCTGGGGACAAGACATCAGGGTGGAGGGAATAGCAAGAGTTAAGACTGGATGAGCTAGAAGTTTTCTGGATCAGAAATAAGACTCATGTGGCTACAGCATGGTGAGCAAAAAGTTCCACATGAGGTGGCAAATAGGCAGGGGCCAGATCTGGCAGAGCCTGGCAGGTCACAGTAAGGAGTTCAGGTTTTATTCCAATTGCCATCAGAAGCCACTATATATACCCATGTTCCATCCAAACAACCGACATCGATTACTCTTAGTAGATTTTTATTTCAAACAACAGTTTATACTTACCACAATCTACCAAATTTTCCACAACAAACATGCATGATTTTATCATTCCGCACTAATAGGAATCACAGATTCTGAGAGAGATGATTTATTTCTAGTGTAAAGGAGGGAAAATACAACATTAGCCTAGAACATCTTGTTGTGCCTAAAGCAAAGACATTCTCAAAGACTAACAGTGACGTGTCAAGACAGGGGGCCAACTTCAAGGGACACTGAATGGCTAAATATTTGACAATTTGAACACTAAAAAAAAAAAAAAAAGGATTATAACGCATTGACTATTTTTCTTTAAAAGTCCCTAGTGTTAAAAGATAAACTGAGGCATGTAAAAAATTTTAAGAGTTTGAGTAAAAATACTTTCAAGGCAGGCAGGATCAGACTGGAAATGGTTAGAAGCGCTCCACATTGGTGGGACCTTGGGGACAGACTTTTATAGAGAAAAGGTAGAAGCAGAGTAAGGAAATTATTGATTGGCTATCTATCCTCTGTAGCCTGGTTGGCTGTTTGTGATCTGTTGTCCTTAGGTTTCAATTTCCCAGCTTTGAGGCAGACTTAGATTGTGGTTTACATGTGTAGGACCCCATAACATTAGAGTCACCTAAGTCCGTGGGTTCCTTTTAATTAATTTAACACCAGTGATAGCCCTTAATCCTGGGGAAGAGGGAAGATGGAAGGAGAAAAGAAAGTTATTTTGCAGAAGAATGCCAAATAACAGTAGAAACACTGGTAATATTAAAAAAAAAAATTGCAATTTCTCCCCCCACCCCAATGTAACAAGTGATTTGGGAAACAATCATAATGGTGATCTTTGGGTAAAAGATGTTAAATAGCAGGATATTTACATGACATTCAAAGTGTCATGCTACTGATTACTTACTAATTACAAGGGGAAATGTCTCTTTATAATGAAAGAACGATTTAATCAAGCGCTCAAACAGCATCACCAATATTGAAAACAAACACAAAACCAAGCTGCTATCATGTGCCTCTTAATGTGATGGTTAGAAGATAATTTTTGAAAAAGATCAGGTTATGACTCAGAGATATAAAATAAATTCATTAAAAAAAATTTAGTTGCGGGGCGCCTGGGTGGCTCAGTTGGTTGAGCGACTGCCTTCGGCTCAGGTCATGATCCTGGAGTCCCGGGATCGAGTCCCGCATCGGGCTCCCTGCTCGGCGGGGAGTCTGCTTCTCCCTCTGACCCTCCTCCCTCTCATGCTCTCTGTCTCTCATGCTCTCTCTCTCAAATAAATAAATAAAATCTTAAAAAAAAAATTTAGTTGCCTTGTTAATCTGGGAGAGAACCAGGCAGATGTTATAATTGATTCAAAAGAGAATTCATAAATAAGTAAAATCTTTTAAAAAGGGGGGGTGGCGCCTGGGTGGCTCAGTCCTTAAGCGTCTGCCTTCAGCTCGGGTCATGATCCCGGGGTCCTGGGATCGAGTCCCTCATCGGGCTCCCTGCTCAGCGGGAAGCCTGCTTCTCCCTCTCCCACTCCCCCTGCTTGTATTCCCTCTCTAGCTGTCTCTCTCTGTCAAATAAATAAATAAAATCTTAAAAAAAAGGGGGGGGAATTCAAGGAACAGATTCATTTATAGATCAGGATTATTGAAATTAATGTGCAAATGGAGGCAATGCTGGTTTTTCTGCTGGGAGATTGAGAGGAGAAAGAAGGACAGTCCATGGTTTTCCATTGAGGCCCAAAGTTTTAATAAGAAACACACAATATTAATAATGGGATATTTTTGCCAAAAACATTTAATCTGAATTTAGTCAGACAAAACTAGAATATAGCAAATTCTATATAATATCTAACCTGAACCCTCTTAAAAGAGTTGATGTCATGAAAAACTATGAAAAGATGGGGATAATGTTCTTGATTGTAACAGAATAAGAAGCATAAGTACATATGGTGGATAAATCCTGACTGGATTCTGGATTCTACAAAAAATACAGAATAGGGGCACCTGGGTGGCTCAGTTGGTTAAGCGACTGCCTTCGGCTCAGGTCATGATCCTGGAGTCCCTTGATCGAGTCCTGCATCGGGTTCCCTGCTCAGCAGGGAGTCTGCTTCTCCCTCTGACCCTCCCCCCTCTCATGTGCTCTCTCTCTCATTCTCTCTCTCTCAAATAAATAAATAAAATCTTAAAAAAAAAAAAAGATACAGTATATATTTGGGATGATACTCAGGAAAATTAATATATGGACTTCATCTTAGTTGATATTATTGAATCAGTGTTAATTTTCTTAGCTCATAATGGTTTTGGGGTTATGCAGGTAAAATTCTTTAGTCTTAGGTTGTACATGCCGAAGTATTTAGGGTTGCCATGTAATCATGCCCTGCATACTTCAAATGTTTCTGAGAAAAGAAAAAAAAAAGATAATAATGTACATATAGAGAACAAATTTGTCAAAAGGTTAACTAACTAGTGAATCTAGGTGAAAAATACATAAATGTTTAGTAAAGTGTTTTCATAGTTTCATGTTCATTGAACTATCAACTTTTAAAACAGATTTGCAATTTTTAGTACAAAAAAGTTAAGGATAAAGGTAAAAACTGCTCTTAGAACAAAACAATGCTTATAAAATGAGTTAAAAAAACATTAAATATGTAGCTATGAAAACATATGAGTCAATGATAGGGATATATTGAGAGACATATATGAGAGAGAGAGATGGACAGACAGACTGATTTAATGCAGGAGTTGCAACTCATCAAGTATTTGTCAATTTCCAAGAATAACCTCCATTCGTCCTCCATCCCAGACTTCGCCTGTATCAAGGAGTCCCAGTCTTTTCAGATAAAAGATGACTTTTTCATGTGAAAAAAAGTTACCAATATTGTGTTTGTCACTTTCTCGTATGTACTGATTAAAAAAATACATAGTGACAAATACACCCATGAATTCATGAAACACTTAGAAATGAATTTCTATGTCATTAAGCACAAGACTGTTTACATAAATGTGTGAATAGGGAATTTCATGTGGATGAGGCTTTGTATTTGTTTTGTTTAGAGACTATTTAGAATGTAGAACGATTATGGGTTTTACATTGGTTTTTTTACCATTCTGTAGACAAAAGAAAATGAATTCAAAATGGGAATAACTTTAGATGGTGATACAGAAGGGCTTATTTTTATTCTATCACCAAACATCCTCTTGGACAAGAGGATTAAAATTTGGTTGCTTGTTCCTTAGACAGGTAGGAGTTGCCAAGGACAGAACCCAGAGTTCTGGACTAAGTCTGACATGGAATAAATTTTGATTTAATGATTATCCTTTCTGGATGCTGGACCCTGGAAAAATTGCCTGGCTTCCCTGAGTCACGGTTTCATCATTTGAGATGAAATAATAACAACAAAAAAGATAATAATACCAACCTTTCTGGGGTAATTGTATTTTTCTTCATTCTTTTTAATTTGTCTGTGTATTTATGATAACTTGCCACACTTCCAAAGGATATGAAGCCACATAATGATACTGTGGGGTGAAAGGGTAATTCTTGGAATGTATTTATACAGAATAGAAGTACAACTTTGGTTTCTTCTTCCTCCTTCCTCTTTCTATTTTAAACTTTAGGATCGATAACTCTGTGATCTTGAGCATTTTAACTTTATTTCAGCACCTTGGTAATGCCATTTGTAAAATGGGGATAAGATTCATTAAAATCTTAGAATTTAGGAGTGAGATGACCTATTTCTACGACCTTGAGCAAATTACTGAGTTTTATGATTCCACAAGTTCTCACCTATAAAACTGAGAAAAATATCTGCCTTGACTCTAATGATCAACTGAAATACTATAGTTGTAAAATGTCTTTGTGAATACTAAAGTGTATATGTATGTGAGTAATACTCTGTCATTAAAGCTAAGAAAGGAAATGGACAGAATAAAATTGTTTGCCCAAATAAACTTGTTTTAAAAATGAAGTATAATTAACATACAGTGTTATATTAGTTCCAGATGTACAACATAATGGTTTAACAATTCTTTACATTACTCAGTGTTCACAATAAATGTAGTCCTCCTCTGTCACCAACGTTTTTACAGTCTTATCGACTATATTCCCTATGCTGTACTTTTCATCTCTGTGACTTATTTATTTTGTAACTGGAAGTTTGTCCTTCTCAATTCCCTTTATCTATTTCACCCATCTCCCCACCCGTCTCCCCTTTGGCGACCATCTATTTGTTCTCTGTTTTAAGAGTCTGTTTGTGTGTGTGTTTATGTGTGTGTGTGTGTGTTTGTCTCTTTTTTACTTTTTTTTTGTTTCTTAAATTCCATAGATGAGTGAAATCATATGGTATTTGTCTTTCTCTGTCTGACTTATGTCACTTATTTCACCAAATAATCTTTTAAAATATACCTCTAAAATAGCACTATTTTGACTTAGACAAATTTTACATGCTTGTAAGTCATAAATATATCATAGAATCCCCATAAAATGCTTTACATTTTTTTATTTGTGTTTTATACCAGCAAGACTTCAAAACTGACAGAAGTGAAAAAGGGGAGAATTTATATGAAAACTTTTGTATTCCTATGGATAAATATACCATAACAATCAAAGATATCATTATGCTATTGTCATTTTATGGTTTTCAATACACTGTTCTCTTATTTGAAAATTAAATGCATGATGAATATAATGTATCCATCAGTAAGTGCCGTCAGCCTCTGTGTTATCTGAAAAATACACTTTGTAAAGAGAAGTAAAGAAAAAAGATCATTCTCAATCTCTTGTCTCCCTGGGAGAAGGTGTAATATTACAGGTTCCCCGGTGTGTCAGGATAGTTTAATTTATGAATATTTCCCAGATAGTATCCATCATGACTCAATCAGATTGCATGTATATTTCATTCCATCATTCAAAAGTCGGTGACCTATAGCTGGTCAATGAGGTGTAGGCTTTTGATTAAAGAAAGTAACTGCTGATCTTGCACCCTTAGAATGTCAAAAGAACTGGAAATTGTTCTTGCTAAATTCTGTAGCAGCAAAGGTAATACCAACTGCATGGAAAATTCAGTTCTCTTAAGGAGAAAGTCTTTAGCCATGCAATTTCCACAAGGATGATTACTTTCAATCAGAAAGCATGGTAAAATGATCTCATTGAAGGAAACAAGAAGGAGATTGCAACTCATAGAGGCAGATTCTCTCCAGGGTCCAAATCATTTCTGGGTAGTGTTGCAGGAAGCAAAACTAACACTTTCAGGCCATCAGAAAAATGTATTATTGTTGCCAAGCACTAAAGTACCCCACAGAGACATGGATGAGTCATTCATCTTTCTGAGAGCTTAATTTACTACTGGGAGGAGTTGACCTATGACTCACTGAAGGAGAGTAGAATTTATATGTACTGAGCACCTACTATGGTTCCAGCACTGTGAAATACACCCTTATGTGCATTGTCTTATTTATTTTTTACTACAATCTAGAAATAGATGTTAATGCCCACAGCTAACAGATAAGTAAATGGAGGATAGAGAGATAGCATAACACTCTCAAGGTCATAAACACAAATAACAGAGCTACATTTGATTATATATCTGTCTGCTACCAACATCCATGATGTCTCAACTACCAGGGCCTCCACTGAGAGAGCCCAGAAAGCAAATTCCCTCTTTTCATAGTCTTATACTCAACTGTCTCTTGGCCACCACCCTCAAACACCCCGGCCAGTTGGATGTAGGTGCCAGCTACAATCTACTGGCCTGGAAACCTGGGCTTGATGAAGGTCCCATATTTTTCTCCAAGACCATGTAGTTCTTGAACATAGCAAAGATTGATGAATTCTCCATTCAGCTATCCATCTATTACCAAAGCCCTATTTCAGAAAATAAATATTCAAAACACAGTTTTGTTCCTATTCTATGATGAGAAAAGGGGAGAGAAGTGAAATCCAGTTGACAAGATCAAGGCAGGAGCATCAGAGAAATTGAAGAATGGATATGTTTCCATATATAAAGATGGCATCAGGAATGGCATTCCCAGAGTAGAGACTACATGAAGAAAAGCCCAGAGGGAGGCAAGTCAGGAGCAAAAAGTTAAGGATGACTTTGAAATTTCAGATTTATAGAAAATGCTGGTGCTATTAAGTAAAACTAAGAAAGCTAAGGAATGATTTGAAGGAAATAAAGTTTTGGACATATTGACTATGTTGGTCATTTGCGCCTTTTGTCCAATTGCTCAGGCCAAAAACTGGACAGCCATTCTTGACATATCTACTTTACTCACACTGTGCATTGCAATCCACCAGCCAATCTTGTTAGCTCGACCTTCAGTGCCTATTTTGAATTCAACCCGCTTTTCACTGCCTCCATGTTAACCTGTGGCCTGAACCACCATCATCTTTTACCCGGATGATTACAATAGCCTTTTAATCGGTCTTACTGCTTCTGTCTTTTTCTACAGTCTCAACACAGGAGTTAGAGATACTCTCAAACTTTTTTTTCACTCAAATTACTACAGTTTGATGCAGAGTCCTATACTGGCCTGTATAAACATAATCTTGCCCCACTCCACTCTCTACCCAACCTTACTCTGTGCTACTCTGCCCTTCAACCTTCCATTCCAACCACACTGGCCCCCTTGTTCTTCCTGGAACACACCAGCTGTAATTCTGTCTTAGAGCCTTCATACTTGCTGTAACTTTTACTTAGAAAGCTCCTTTCCCTGATAACTGCATGGCTCTCTCCTTCTCTTCCTTTAGATCTTGGCCCACTTTCTCAGAGAAGCCTTCCCCGATGGTTCATGCAGTCCTTGGACAACCCAGCCACTCCTTAACCCCCTTCTGTTTTGATGCTTGTTTCTTTTTCTCCATAGTCATTATCACTTTCTTACATATTGTTATTTATTATTGTCTGCCTCCCTGTATTAGAGTGTAAGTTCCAGGGGTGCCTGGGTGGCTCAGTCGGTTAAATGCCTGCCTTCTTCAGCTGGGGTCGTAATCTCAGGGTCCTGGGATCGAGCCCTGTGTGGGGTTCTCTGCTCAGCGGGGAGTCTACTTCTCCCTCTCACTCTCTCTCTGTGCTCACTCCCCACCCCCCTCTCAAATAAATAAAGTCTTTACAAAAAAAAAAAAAAAGAATGTAAGTTCCACAAGACAGTGGGATGTGTCTGTTGGATTCACTACTGTAGCCTCCATGCATAGAACAGTGCCAGGCACATAATGAGTGCTCGGTAAACATATGAGTAAATGAAGTAATTAAGAAATTGAGAATTCAGAGAATTCAAGACTAAAGTTATTGACTTTGAGATCCTTTACCATTGATGGAATAAACTATATGACAGACCACCAAAGAAGGAAGGTTAATGAGAGAAAGGATACATCTTAGGGTGTTTGCAGGCAGCAGCAAGAGATGGAGCAAGAGTGCCATATATATTATATTTTATATATATTATATGTATATAATATATATTACATATATTATATATTACATAAAGTGCACACTATGTATGTGTAGTTTATGTAATACATAGCACATGTAATAAATAAATACATGCATTCATTAGTTCATTCATTCATTCATTCATTCATTCATTCATTCATTCATTCATGTTCCTCAGGTGCAAAGAGTGAAGCCAAGCATATTGACATTTTATCCAGTAGACTTGCGAAACTTTCTATTTAGTTTAATAGGTTTGTCTGTTGCTGATGTTTTCTATAAGTAATCAAATCCTTTAGGATAGTGGTGGTTTTATTTCTTCCCTTCCAATTCTTTATAGCCTTATTTGTTTTTGTTTTATTGGAGCTTTGCACAAGGCCTCCAATTCTGTTAAGCTGTGGAAGTGGTGGCAAACTGTTTTGCTATTGATCTTAAAGAAATGCATCTAAAATGTCTCTATTAAATATAAAGCTGGTTGTAGGTTTCTGTTGTTGTTTGTAGCATTTATCAACTTAAAAGATTTAGTTTTTTTAAAAGAAACATATGTCAATATTGGATTTTACCAAATTGTTTGTCATCTAATGAAAAAAATCATCCGTTTTTCTTGTTCTCCAATATATTTTTTAAAGATTTTATTTATTTATTTGAGAGAGAGAGAGAGAGAGTGAGCTGGGGGAGGAGCAGAGAGAGAAGGACAAGCAGACTCCACACTGGAGCACAGAGCCCGATGCAGGGCTTGATCCCATGACCCTGAGATCACAACTTGAGCTGAAATCAAGAGTTGTACACTTAACCTACCGAGCCCCTCGGCGCCCCTCTCCAGTATATTTCTGTAGCTAATCACACTGATAGAAGTTTCTAATGTTGAACCTGTACTTGATCGTGTTGTATTATTTCGAAATACACTTTTGGTTTCAATTAGCTAAAGTTTTATTTCATATCTTTGCATATTATAATGAAACAGACACTATTTTCTTTCTCTCTCTCTCCCTCCCTCCCTCTCTCTCTTTCTTTTCAGATTTGGAAACCACATGACACTAGATTCATAAGATGAGCTGGGCAGTTTTCACTTTTTCTATCTCTCAATGATTTGCCTAAGAAAGGCATTAACTGTACCAACATTCAGAAGAACCATCTGGAGTCTGAACTTCCTGGGAGAGAAGGTCTTTGATGACTGCCTTGAATCATTTTCTACTGACTTTAACATTTATATTTTCTCTTCTTTCTTGTACCAAATTTGGCATTTGCACATTCCTAGGAGTTTATCCCTTTCACCCATGTTTCAAATTTATAAGCATATATTTAAAATATTTTATATTACTTAAAAATTTGTTTTGTTTCTGCATTACTCCCTTTCTTGTCAGTATTTTATTTATTGGCATCACACTTTTTTTCCTTGATAGTTTTGGCTACAGTCTATTTTATTAATCTTTACAATCAGCTGTTAGTTTTATTAATCCCTATTTTTTTAAAAAAAACTTGTTTTTTTCATTATATTTCCTTCCTTCTAGTTTCCTTGAGTTTGTTCTTTTTCTATCTTCCTGAGTTGAATGTTAGGCTTGTTTTAAACTTGGTATGTGTCCTGATAGATGCATTTGAAATACTTTTTTTCTCCCTGCTGTTTAACAGCATTCCACAAATATCAATATCTCAATGTCTCATGTTTCATTGCCTCTCAATTTTAAGTATTTAATAATTTCCTTCATTCTTTCTTTTTTTTTTCCAAGAGAGAGTGGGGTGGGGGAAGGGGCAGGGGGTCAGGGGGAGAGAGAATCTTAAGCAGGTTCCATACTCAGTGCAGAGTCTGAAGTAGAGCTTGAGCTCATGACCCTGAGATCATGACCTGAGCCCAAATCAAGAGTCTGACACTTAACCAGTTGAGTCACCCAGGCGCCCCCCATGATTTCTTTTTTAAACAAAAGGATTACTTCATTTTATTTTGGTTCCAAACCTGTGCTAATACCGTATATTCCTAAATTTATGACACTATTTTTACAGAATATAGTCTGTATGAAATTGATCCTTTGGTGTTTAAAAGTGAGACTTCATTTCTGACCTAACATATAATCTATATTTTGAAAGCAAATCCCATATTTGCTCAATAATAAAATATATTTTCTACTTGTTGAGTAAAGAGTTGATATAAATATAGATTATAGGTGATACAGATATTGATATAGAGATAAATATATGTCTGTATGTAGAGATATATAAAACTCAAGTGTATTTATTTAGATCTATGGTTTTTCTGGTTTTGTTTCCTTGCCTGTTTTCTGTTTTTGTTAATCTATCAGTTCGTGAGAAGAGTGTTTTAATATCTCCAGATGTAGTTATTGACTTCTTTCCCCCCACTCAGTTCTGTCATTTTGGGCTTTTATATTGTTGAATATATATTTGTCAGGATGTTTATACCTTCTTGTTCTTCTGTTCCTTTCACCAGGGCATAATGCCGCTCTTTTCTGCTGCCTTCTGAGGAATTTCTTCAATCTGATTCCCAACTCATTATTTCATTCTTTGGCTCTTTATTCTATGTATTGTGTTTTCTATATCGAATTTATAATTTTCATACTTAATATTTCACATTGTTATTTTTTATAACTTTTAGCTATGGCTTTATGTTATCCTTTACCTCTTTATATTGATTTTACCTTTTTTAAATTCTTGAGCCTTCTGTTCCAATAATTCTTCAGTTGTAAATGTTTTTCAGTATGTATGTATGTTCTGTGGTGGTTATATTGACCAAGGGTCGATCATTTTGGCCTGGAGGCATCAGTTAGCTACACCATCTTAGAAATTGTATTAGGGAAGACCAAAAAGGTAGGTTCTGGTCTACATCCCCCTATCTAAATTTAATAAGTAGGAAGAGGGACCGAGTGAGCTCCAGGTCCTGCAGAGTTGACCCCTTCCATTTGTGGCCATTCTATAACTCATCTATTTTGGATGCACATGTAAATTCTTAGAAATAAGCATTGCTGGAATGAGGCAATCTTGACATTTTGATCCACTGGTCCTAAGAGTTTGGAGAGAGAGGAGGTGAACAAGAAATAATCCAAAGGTATTCAGTCCAATTATTCTCATCAATTCTTTATCCCCTTAGGGTCATGCTTGGCCCTAACATCACCTCCACTGACTTCAATGGCTTGGAATGTTCCTCACATTATCTGGAGAAGAAAGGATCAACTATTGCCTCTAGACACCTGGGGCAGAAACAAGGCGAAGGCTTTCCTCCAACCCTACTTCTCGTTCTAGTCAGGCCAGTTGTGACACCCAGAAAGCCTTCAGTCTCCCAGCACTTTATATCTGGCAACTATTCTTCACTGTTTTCTTCTAGCCCATGCTTCTCCATTGCTTCTATAGTTCTTCTAGACTTTGACTGGGAAGCCATGCTGACTGACCATCTTGACCATGTTCAAATAATACTTAAGCTGCCATCTTCCTTAGTGGGACCCTCCATAAGTCAAGTGTGTAGTAGAATCATTTCAACTTTTTAAACATTAGATTTTGACTTTATGCCTAGAGCATAGGACTGTCTGTAACAGCTGAGAAACAGTGGTCTTTAATGGTATGCGGAATTGTCCAAAATTTATTTGGAGAAATAATATAACCCTGGCCCTCCTCCTTAGTCATGTCAGGCCTGAAGCCATCATCACCAATTTGAAGAATATTCTAAATGATAAGTATGGAGTTGGGTTTGCTTCATTTTGTTATTTTTCCCCTTGGAATTTGCACTATGGATTTGTCAGAGGTCAGAGTGTTATGTTCCCCATTTGAATAATCTCCCAGCCTTGACTTTATCTGTCCATCTATGTTAAGCAATACAACCAATTTAAAAGCACATTCCTACAATTTCTCCAGAAAACTGACCCCTGGGACCACTCTGGGCCAGCATTATACATCTGGCACCCTCTGCTATGCCTACTCTGGCACTCTTAAAGCTATTTGAGCGTCATTTCTTTATGTAAATGCAGAATTCCTATCACCTTCTTTCAGATAGGGAATTCAGATACTTTCTTTGTTCTCCTCAGGGCCAATTAGAAGACGCAAATGACTGGCTTTTTTTGAGCCTCTATCCCTATTTTACTATTGGCTTGCTTATGATATAATATTTATGTAAGGTATCAAACACAATTTTTGCAATTACATTCAATATTTATAATTAAATATAATATAAAACATTTATATTATACTATATAATGTATAGACATACATTATATATTATATAAATATATATTTATTATCATTATATATAATCTATAATACTGATATTACATATTATAATAAATAAAATATTCCTCATTAGAAGAATCCCTGGTGTATGAAAATTATATTTCAGAGCCATCTAAATCTCTTAAGAGGCATTTGAAAATGTCTCGCGACTTCTAAATAGGACATTTGATAATCCCATCCAAATACTAGAAGGCTAGATAACTCCTATTAAGAGAGCAAACTACTTGTCAGGAACAAGCTGGATTTAGGTATTTCAAAAAAAGAGGTGAGGTGCTTAGATTATAAATTCCAACCCTTTAATCTCAATCCCAAACCACGTTAAAATATCTCATTCTGACTTTTCTGCACACGTGTTTTAAAGCTTTTATTTAAGAAAAGATGTTGGCCACTTGCTGAAATACTTTTGCTGCAAACATTGTGTCTGGATAAGAGTGTTATTTGTAATCGCTCCTTTCTTTTCAAACTCAGTAACAACAATTTCATTTTCAGGGAAAAGAAACTTTGTTTTTTCTTAGTAGAACCAAGGCTCTACTGAAAATGCTAATGCCCAGGGGCCCAACTCACTGAGCCCGAAGGAAACTTTGGCGCCTCAGCACATAGCCTCAGGTATCCAGGTTAATAAACCATGTTTAAGGTTAATGCCTGTTCTTACATGATCATCAATCCTCCTTAAAAAGAGCTGCCACAGTGGGATTTGCGACACCTGCCAATCAGTTCTACTCAAGAGACTGACAAGGGGCAAGAACAAAAGCTAACACCAGAGGGAAAATAAAGGTCAAACAAGTTTGACAGTTTGATGTACATGAATCAGAATTTTATTAGCCCAAACTAAGTTGCTGCTACTTTTTCTGGCCATTCCTGTGGATATGTCAGATTGGAGTGTACTTCTTCATGCTTTATTGCATGTTAGAATAAATTTTCCGTTAGTACTAGTTTATTTTATATTATTATTCTTACACGATATTTATAGATATTAATATTAAATAGTGCATGTATTTTGATATGTCCAATTTTTTCCCTTTGCAGCATCACATTATCAGCATAATGGCCATTTGCAGTATCGTTACCTTCTAAGTGGGTCCCCTCCCACCTCCAGATCAACCCTCTCTGCTCCCATTCACTCAGCATTTAGTGAGAGCTTACTATGTGCCAGGCTCTGAGGATCCAAGACCGATTCCCTCTTAAGGAGCTTAAATGAGTGGAAAGTACACATTCCCACAAAATATTCTTCATTTTATATTACTACTCTTCTTTAATATAGACACAGTACTCAGCGTTAGGTCCATGTTGTAGGAAAACATTTGTGAAATGCTTTGAAATAAAGGAAAAAATTTTGGGGGTCTTTGGTGGAAAGCCAGACATAGTCTAAACATATTTTCCTAGGGTTATTTTACTCTATGGTGTCTCTGAGCTTTCTCTTGTCTTTGAGCTATTTTGCAACTTTGTAATTTGTAGGTAAGTGATAGCAAGGGAATGATTCTTGTGCAGACGTGAAGATGAATTTTGTCTAGGGTGAATACAATCGATTCTCATACCCTCCTATCTCCTGTTCCTACAATCTCACCCCTGACACAGTCTAGGTTTACATATATTTGTAAATTCATTTTGACATTTACTGCTCATGGATGTGGCTCTTTGACTTCTCCTTCTGAACCAGCTATAAATATCTTTCTAGTCCTCTCAGTTAATGAGTTCAATAAAATCTCAGTCCTCTCAGTTAATGAGTTCAATAAAATCTTTACATGTGTTCATGTGTATGAATGTCATGGTTACACCTGTTTAAAAAAAATGTTGTTTAACAACTTGCAAGATACTTTAAAGTAGACAACAAACTTTCCAACCAGCCTCAACAACTATCCATAGCTCCTTAGTACCTGATATCCTCTGTATTACTACATTTGGGCTGCTCAAACAGAATACCACAGGCTGGGTAGCTTACAAACAAAATAAATTTACTTCTCATAGTTCTGGAGGCTTGACATCCAAGATCAGTGTGCCAGCATTGTTGAGTTTTGGTGAAAGCTTGCTTTCTGGTTCACAGATGGTAACTTCTTTCTGTGTTCCTTACATGGTGGATCTGTGGGGTCTCTTTTATAAGGACACTAATCCCATTCACGAGGGCTCCACCCTCAAGACCCAATAACCTCCCAGAAGCCCCACCTCCTACTACCATTACATTGGGCATTAGACTTTCAACATATAAATCTGGGGAGAACACAAACATTCAGACCATAACATTGTCTATCTACTGTGCAGATGCACACACCTCGAATCCTTCTGAGTTGATACATATTCACTGAGCACACCCTGCACTTTTCTGTCTCATTGTTGCCATTTATTCTGTTTGTGCTGTATACCATAGAAACTGTTTTCACTTCTTCATACATTAATTTTTTACTCTGTTATTAAGACTCATTTTAAAAAGTTACTTCTGTGAATATCTTTCTCCCTGCCCAAGGTCAAACTAAATGTTCCTTCCTCTGTGCTCGGTCAGCACCTGGTCAGTAACCACTAGAATAACTCATCACACAGCATTATCATTACTGCATGTGGGTCCATCTCTTTTGTCAAACATAAACAGTAAACTCCTAGAGGGCATGTCTTATTCATTTTTGCATTTGCATCACTTGGTTAGAACCTGGTGCATAGTCAATCCTCATCCCATGTTTATGGAGTGAATAGATCACTGAATGATGGAATGAATGAACAATCACAATCTCATCATCATAATCATATACTTAATCCTCTATACACATTTTGATCAACTAGTGCATTGTGATAGACCCTCTATATGGGAAACTGAACATGAATAAATGCAAAAACATGTATCTATGAACATCAGCATAAAAATTGGCAGTCAACACCAAAAAAAAATTATAATCAAGGAAAAAGAATCAACACAATATCCAATATGTTTTGGTCTCAAAGTTAATTTGCAAACTAGTTGATTAGAACTTCAGACATAGTTTCCCAGAGTAACAATATGATGCAAGGAGTTTAGTCTCCAAGTCCCATCTACCCAAACTTCTTTATCCTGCAACATAATTGAGAATATATTTACATGCAATAAAGTAGTAGAAGATCACAGATTTAAGAGACCCTCAACACAGTGTCCTGACAACCTAGAAAAGCCTTTCTAACACTTAGAATTTAAAGAAAATAACTCAATTGACTAAAATATCACTTCTCCATCATTTCAACATAGGTATTTCAGGAGAAAGGAGGCTTTAATAGAACAGAATGATAAATTAGATGAATAACAGAATATTTCTGAGCACTTTGACATGTGGTTGGAGAAGCCTGACACTTGACTATGTCTATTTCATTTAAAAATTCACTGCTTTGCTTTTTCTTAACCAGGACATTATTCCTAGCACAACTTCCTCCTCCACCTCCTCCCCTCCCTCTCCTCCTCCTTTTTCTCTTTCTTCTTTCTTCTTCTTCTTCGTCGTCGTCGTCTTCTTCTTCTTCTTCTTCTTCTTCTTCTTCTTCTTCTTCTGTTGCTTTCTGTGGCTTTAATGCTGCTTGGGTTAAGAGAATGTTGGCTGTTCTTTATTTTGTTGTCATGTTGGTGGTGGTGTTTTCTGTGAAGAGGAAAAAAGAAAGTGAGAGAGAAAGAAGAAGGAGAGAGGTTAACAATACAGAAAGAAGGAAGACAAGAAAAGGTTTTGGGGCAGAGGAAAGAAGCAGCTCTAGTGTCCTGGTAAACTGGCTGAGATGAGGGAAAGCATGACTTATGTGGTTCGCAATTTCCGCAGTGTGAATATTCTTGATGTAGCCACTTCCAAGCTACCAGCACAACATCCTGAATGTAAACTTGTGTAGAAGAGTGTCCACTTGGCTCTTGCATGCGACAGGAGCCTGATGAGCCAGCTCTAGGACACCACTGGGGAAGAGAGTGAGGAGAGAGAGAAGAAAAAGAGGAAGAAGGACAGAATGTGAGAGGAATTTAAAAATGAGTTGGAAAAGGCTGGTGTTAAAATGCTGGGTTTTTTTGTGAGAATCAGGCTAATAGAGGAATAATCCGGTGTGAGAAGTTCCCTTTTCTGGAACCCAGAGTTAGCATAATCCCAATCTGTGACCTGGTAGGGAAGAGCTTTCCTAGGGGACTTCAGTTGTTACTAGACATACAGTTCCTGTAAGGTACATGGTGAGTCATTCTGGAGGAGTCATTCTCCCACAGGTAGATATTCCCCCCAAGAAGACCTGCCCAGAGAAAGACAGAGAGAGAGAGAGAGAGATGATTTCCACTAAACCAATTTCCACATTTATGAGCATAAAAACTGCCCGAGGATCTTGTTAAAATGAAGATTCTGGTTCGGTTAAGTCTGGGCTTGGCCAGAGATTCTGCATTTTCGAAGATCCCAGGTGATGCCAATGCTGCCTGTATATAAACTACAATTTGAGTTCCAAAGCTCTAGTCTGCCTTCTCGTCCATGTGCTTCTTGACGTGCCAGATGCAAATCTGCTTATGTCCCATGAGAAAATCCCAATCTTCATGAAGTACCACATCCTGTTCTTGTGCTCTAAGAGTAATGACCGAATCATCATAGATTCTGATTAGACACAGATGATAACAATAGTAATCATGTTCACGTCTACCTTCTAAGTGCCATTTATGTGTCATTGGCTAAGTTCCCATCAGTAGCTAATACATGTTCTTTGGCTTACACATTATCATAAATATAGTTCATTACAGCAAAGAAGCCGTCTTTGCTTTTATCTCATCTGACAGCTTAGCCATTTATCTGACAACTTCAGTTTTAGTCACACTATCTGTCCCTTCTGCTATGGTCTGAATGTTTGTCTCCCTCCCCAAAGTTCCTACATTAAAATCTTAACCCTCAAAGATGATGGTATTAGGACGTGCTGCCTTTGGGAGATTTAGAGTCATGAAGGTGGTTTATAAAAGAGACCCCACAGAGCTCCCTAGCTCCTTCCATCATGGGAGGACACAGTGAGAAGGTGCCAGCTCTGAACCAGAAGGAGGGCCTTCACCAGAATTTGGCCATACTAGCACCTTGATCTTGGATTTCCAGCCTTCAGAACTAGGAGAAATAAATTTCTGTTATTTATAAGCCACCCAGTCTATGGTATTTTGTTATAGCAGCTCAAATGGACTAAGATACTCCCTTATACCATTTTCCTGCAAGAATAACCCATGGCTTTAACATCAAACTCTTGCCTTTAGACTTTAGGAAGTTGACGCAGGAATCCAGGCAAAATCCATCTTTCCTCAAAGGGCTTCCTTAGGCTAATGCTCAAGCTTGTCTTCATCTTGTCATTGTCAATCCATTTCAAAAATACCTTCCCCAGTTACAACGGTCTCAAATTTCTCAATGTGCGAAAGATTGCTTATTGGAAGGAAACTGTACTATAATCAATGAAAATCAAGCTAGGGAGGGAGCAAAAATACCCTGAGGGAGGGAGGAAAAATGAGGTAGAGAAGAACTATTGGTTTTGCCAAAATTTTGCCCTGTCCACTAAGGTGACATCATCATCCACAAACTGAAAGAAATGACCCCAGGACTGTAAGAAATGTGTGGGCTTCTAGGAATTCACATGTGCTATGATTATAAAGTGAATGTTAGTAAGTCAACAAATGCTTGTATTTCCATTCTAACAAAGGACTCCTAATATTGCAATCTTAACCTCAAAGCAGAGGGCTGTAAAAAAAAAAAAAAGCATCCCCTTCCAAGTTAGATATATCTGGCTTTAAGTACAAGAATCCATCACTTATGGGCTGTGACTGTCCTTGGGCAAATGACTTAACACACATTCTGTCTCTGTCTTCATTTCCTCATCTTTAAATTGGTGATAATAAGACTTGTATCATAAAACACTTTTCCAGATTAAATTACATAACACTTAAGAAATATCTACCACATAAGAGACATTCCATTAATATTACTTTTCCCACTTCCTTTCCTGAAAAAGAATGAATTTTAGGTGTTAGAAATTCCAGGTCTTATGAGTAGCTGAAGTTTTTTAGGAATGGTAAAAACTTCCTGAAGAATTAAATCACTGATCGTAAATTCTATATATATTGTAGACACACATGTGGTCCTTATACATAGATTCATTTGAATGTTTATGCAATTAGTTAAAATTTTGTTTTAAAAATCTCTTTTTATCAAGACTATTGTTCTTTTTGTTCCATCCCATTAGAGCTCCTTCATCATTTACTATAGACTTCATTCATTGTTTATTGCTATCATTGGCTTTTAATTGATAAAGGTAGTATTTATTTTTCATAACATAATACCTTATATTTGCACTTTGCTAAAATCTTAGATTTAAATGTTTTTCCTCATTTAATCTTATAGCAATTCCAGTTAGTTGGCAGATTAGATATTATTATTTCTGTCACATAGATGAAAAAAAACAATTTATGTAAGTTAACAGAGATCATACAAGAAGGCAGAATGACAGACTGTTGTCAGCTTATCTTTTAAGACAGAAAATTATCTTTATATTCAGATGGGGACTGAGCTTCTGAGAAGTTAGGGATCTTGCCCAAAGCCACACAACTAATAAATGAATGCAGCTGGAATTTGCATACAGGACTGCCTGATTCCACTACAGCTCACACTTCATCTGTTTTTCTACTGTATCATTTGAGGTCTAAAACTATGTTAACTTTGGCAACACTTTTTACTAACAGTGCATTTGCATTTGCAAGTTTGTTTTGAATCTGATCCTTGTAAGAGTTGTGAAATGAAGATGGACAGATATCACTATAATTCTTATTTCAGCATTTACATGGAGGCTCAGGTAGTAAATATATGGCACAACAAAGTCAAAAACACTGTGGTTGGGAGGTATGGGTTGGGAAGAAGGTATCTGTGGATATATTTCTATAGAAATTAAGTATCTATATGGGCAAGACCAGAAGCTTTACTATAATTCTCACTCCACAAATTTTGATGAAATGTGCAAGCCCCTCACACATTGGGAGGGTGGATGACTTTGGGAGGGTGCTGTCTTGAAGCTCAAGGGTGATGGTACCTAGAATTGTGGTCATATGTGTAAACAGGCTCACTACCATCGATACAACTTGCTTTTCTTGGCAAATCTCTTTTTATTTCCCAAGGAGGCAAGAGTTCAGAGTAGAATAAAGAACTACATTAGCAGCAGTGTCTGAGAGCCTGCACCTGTCTAAAACAGGCAGCTTGCAAATTAGTCCCAATCGATTGGATTTCCAGAGAGAAAGGGGAATAAAAAGTCAATCAAGTCAACCCCCTACCCTTGTCCAGTCAGTGGGACACATTATTCATGACTCAAACTCAGTATGCACTGTTTATAAATAGTTCTAAACCCCAGGATGCCAAATAAACCCTCTACTATTTGTACACCATTTGAAGTAAAGCAGGACAAGCTTCAAGCAGCCAGCCTGTACTTGGGGTTTCCAGAAATTCACTGAGCATTCTCCTCAAGCCTTCTAATGGCGGTGTGAAGATTTCATTAGAGCATTCTGGACAAATGGCAGACCCTGGCTACAAGTGAGGGATGTGAGTGGCTAGTGAGCATAATGAATATGTGAGAAGGAAAGCTGCCCACTTATAATCAGAACTTGATTGTTGTAGCCCAGTAGCAGCACTGAAATGTGGACCTCATCTGGTTGAAGTACAGGTGAGGGGTACAAGCCCTGCATGATAAAATGCCCATGTATTATTTCTAAAGTGCCTTCTAGGAACAGATAGGACTTGATATTAATCAAGGTCTAGTCAGTAAATAAAGATGTCATGGCAGGTGGTTCAACAGAGGGAATTTAACATGGGGGACTTAGCTATGACAGTACTGGAGTAACTGAAAAGCCAAACAGGAGAAGGTCCTCCAAATAGCAACACCAAGGTGGGATTAGGTGTACTAAAGATGTGTTGGGGAAAGGCCCTGTGAAGTACAAAGCAGGAGGGAGCTCAGACAGGTAGTTAGAGCCTCCAGAGTCAGACCGATCTGTCATGCATGAAATGAGAAAGGGAAGGAAGGACTGGGTAGGAAGAGCCTCAAACAGGTGAATGGGGGTCTCCAAGCAACAGGTGATCATTAGAAGAGTCCTGCATTGGGCAAGGATGAACTGGATCTAGTTCCCTGGTCGTTGGCTAGGAGCAGCCTAGGGAAAACATGAGCTTGCCTAACAGCAGATAGATCCACGGAGTGGTGGGGCAGCTGAGCCTGTCAGTCAACCATGTTCCCCTTGTAGTGAAAGGAAACACCTAAGCAGCACTCCTCTGTAGTGGCCACAGTGAGGACACCAAGAGATTAGCAACAGGAGGAAGTCACTACCAGCCCCAGGGCTAGGGAAGCAAAGGGAGGTGATGTTTCAGTGTTATAGACCCCATTGCCCTGCGGGTGCTGAACAACAAAGGGAATGTAGGCACTGCAGAAGAAGAGCCATAACAACAAAAAGTAATAAAAAAAAAAGTAATTAAAATCTATGAAATGGGCCCAGCCAGTTAGCCCTTCTGCTTTTAAAAAATTAATTTTTTGAAAATGGAGAAATTCTCAGGTGCAGAAATTCCACTTCCTGCCAATATGGAGTAACTGGGACTGCTAAAAACCCAGACAAAATATACAAAACAATCATTCTCAAATTATTAGACTTCAGTTGATGAAGTGATCCCTGAGTGACAGGAAACAAATTAGATGATCCCCACTAATGCCTCATATTACTACTTACAGACGGTCTCTAGGCTGTAGCACGTGGACTGGGAGCCTAAGCAGAGCCTGCTGAATTTCTTGAGCTGGGGAGACAGAGCTGAGAGTCCTGAGAGATCGAGGCAACCAAAAGTTTGGTAGAGTGTTGGAGATAAGAGATCTGTACAGACAGAGAACTTTGGAGATCTATAGAGGGTCCCTCCCAAATATTCAGCTAAATGCTAATACATGTGAGGAGACTCCTCAAGGCCAGTGAAGGAGCCATCCAAAAAGATTAGAAGGAACATTGCAAAGCTCACACAGGCTCTATTTATCAATAGAGAAGAGACCACATAATTCTTAGGGCATCATGAATGAATTAGTAGAGAAAGCTTTTGTCTTAGAACTGCAGGGAAAATTAGCCCTAGACTAAATGCTTTTCTGATCCCACCAAACAATGCTTTAAAAGGATAAAACTGTTTCCAAGTAGCTTAATCACTTTCCAAGACAATACTTATAGAAACACAAAAATATCCAGCATGCAACAAAGTAAAATTTAAATTGTCTGGCATTCAATAAAAAGTTACCAGACATGCAAAGAAGCAGCAAAATACTACACATAATGAAGAAGAAAATCAATTAATGAAAACTAACCTAAAATGGGCAAAGATGACAAGATTAAAAGACAAAGAGATTAAAACAGCTATCATGCCAGGAAAATGTACAAGAAAGTAGAAGATTAAGTATTTTAAGGAAATAAATGGAAGATATAAAAATGACAACATTGAACTTCAAGAAATAAAAATTACAATGTCTTAGATGAATAATACACTAAATAGGATTAATAGTAGACTAGACAATGAGGATGAAAAGATTAGGAAAGTTTAAGACACAGCAAAGAAACTCTATAAAATGAAATACAGACAGGAAAAGATTGAAAAAAGAAGAGAATGAAACATCAGTGAATTATGGGACAAATTCAAGGAGCCTAATAATGTGTATAATTGGTTTTTAAAAAAAAATGGGGATCGAAATATTTGAAGATAATGGGTAAAAAATTTTCCAGAGTGGAAAAAAGAAACCAATAGATTCACAGATACAAGAGTATCAAAAGCAAAACCAAAACCCAAACAAAACCCAAACAAAAGAAACATGAAGAAAACTACATTGAGGCACATTATGATCAAATTTCTTAAAACAAGTGAAAGAAAAAAAATCACCCAGAGGACAAAAGACCTCAGTTTCACCTTTAATAAACTAGACAGAGAAGAGAAATTGTACCCAAACTAAGCAGTAGAAAGGAAATAATAAGATTAGAGTGGAAGTCAAAGCAAGAGAAAACAGAAAATAGTAAAAAAAACCAATAAAACCTCTCTGAGCCTCAGTTTCTTCATGTGTACAATGGGACTAAAAATGTCACTCTAATAAATCTTACTGATTCTATTTCCCAACACTAAGAATGAATGGTGGGTGTCCTTTATCATCACAATTGCATTATTGTTTTTCTAGTGACAAAGAAAAAGTGAAATGATACCTGAATCTAATTTCCAGTGTCAAAAATTGTTATATATCAAAACATCTTTATTCATTCCTATTACCTACTTGACTCCTGAGCCATAGAAGTTTGCAGTGCTTGGCCTACACCTTAACATGACTTTATAATATTTTCACAAGTTCATCCAAACCTGTTGGTCCTTCCTCATCTCCCATTACTTGCAACTCTGTTACAGCTAGCTTAACCACCTCACTGCCCCTGTTCTATGCTCATTCTTGCTGCTAAACTTTGGACAAGCCCTACCTACAAGGTGGAACAATGAATCCTTCTGCCTCTCTGAATTCTACTAACCCAGCAAGGTCCTTCTGAGAGCCAATGTTTTCTGGAAAGCTTTGTGATACCTCTTAAACCAACTTGCCTTCCATAACCTAGATCTCCAAGGAATACACAGCCAAGCAGGGAAGAGTAACACATGAACAAATAAGTGGGATAAAATGCAGTGTGTACTGTACATACAGCACAGGAATGTAGCAAAAACTAGGAATCAAGGAGAGGTAATTAATTTCCCCCAGCAGATAAGGGAAGGATACACAAAGTTCACATTTCATATAAGTCTCTAAGAATAAATGGAAGTTCAATCACAGACTGGAGAAGTGGGGGCAGAGAAAGCAGCCTATGCAAAGTCAAGGAAATGGAGAGCTACATGCTTAGGGAACAGTGAGAGTATGGAGTGGCTGGCCAGAGGAGAGGACCCAAATCCTTATGCTTCCCTAATCCTCTCTGTTGGCTATGGGAGGGTAGGTTCCTTAGAAACCAGACTGAATAAGACATTAGTCTGGGGGTCACTAATTAGAGAGTGCTGTTGGGATTGATAGCTGTAGAAAAGAGGAAGAGGAAGCAGGATTGAAAAGAAGTTGAATTTACATTCAATCCTAGTAATTGGATCAAATCACCCCACAGTTAGCTCTGGAGCTGGGATGACCCCTCAGACTTTCATGCCCCTTCCTCTAACAGTCACTGGATGTGGGCTATCCTTGGAAAGGGATGTGGCATTGAACAAGGCAATTTTCTTCAACTCATGACAATTCTCAGGGAGGGCTGACAGATATGGGTCATCTTCCAGTAATACTCCCAACAGCTGAATTAATAAGGCCTTCATTCCTGGTGGAGGATCTGTGTGGCACATCCAAGTGTCCACCACAACCTGCTTATTTCGACCACCATGGTTCCTTTCCCCCTCCAAAAACCAATACTGGATTTGAAGCGTGGCAACATTGATCTCCAAAGGGTGCAAGGCAAAGCTGAGAAATTTGCAGCTAAAATGGGATGAATTCTAATGTTTCCGATATTTGACAAACCACTGATCATCCATAGGAATAAATCTTCAGAAACCAACTCACGAAGTAGAACTGTCTTTCACCAAGCAATTCAGCTAGACAAATCTTAGTGATATTTGTTCTTTCAAGGACTAATTACCCTATTATTAAATAAAGCTAATTATCATAATTTTAACTACTGGAAGATATTGTGGAAATTGTAGTGGGCATGAATAATCAATATGCAGTAAAATAAAATATAATTTGCTCAGATCCCAGGGAGAATGCTCTGTATGCAACTGCTGATCTTCAGTGGTGAGTTCATTTATTTGCTACCAGCTCAGACTTCCCTGTAATTAAAGTCAAACCTGTCCATCTTCCTGCATCGTAGGCAGAATTCTAAGATAACCTCCAGTGATACACACCTTTGTGTAATCTCTTCTCCTTGAATGTGGGTGAAAACTGTGACTTACTTCTACCCAATAGACTGTGGCAAAAGTGATGGGATTTCACTCCCATGACTGTGTTTTGCTGTATGGCAAAGATGAAGGGATTTTGCAGATGTAATTAATGTCCCTAATCAATTGATTATAAATTAATCTAAACGGAGTGGGCCTTTACTTATCATGTGAGCCCTTTAAAGGAGGGTCTAGAAATTAGAGATAGAAAAAATAAGAGATTCTCCTTACAGCCTTAAAAAAGCAAACTACCAAGAATTTTATAGACTTGTCATATTTGAACATGTGTATCTATATGTGTATATGTATATACTTGACGCCTGAACAATTGGGGGATTAGGGGCAGTGACCCCCTGCACAGTTAAAAATCCAATGTAATTTTGACTCCCCAAAAGGCTACTAATAGCCCACTGTTGACTAGAAGCCTTACTGACAATGTTGTCAATGGACACATATTTTGTATGTTATATATTTTTTGCTGTATTCTTACAGTAAGGTAAGCTAGAGAAAAGGAAATGTTATTAAGAAAATTATTAAGAGAAAATACATTTACAGTACTGTACTGTATTTATATAAAAAAAAATCCTCATGTAACTGGACCCACAACCTGTGTTGTCGATGCGCCAACTGTACATGTAAAAATTTTCTACGTTCCAATATGTGTACTCTTCTACACATCCACTGTCACATGCATGTGTATATATATTCACACATGTGCAAGTGTGCACATGCACGTGCTCTATGAAAAATAACGGATAGATAGAGTATATAGCTAGGTGTATATTTTGATGTGTGGAAATGCATATTTATACATACATTCTGCTCATCATTGCCTAACTTTTGTACATTTAACTGTATGCCTGTGAGATGGAGCCTATTACCCAATAATATCTTATATGCAGGCTCACTTTCACCTAAGTATCAAGAAAGAGCCACCAATATTTAAGTGACTCTGGTTTCCCTTAGACATCCTGCAGTTCTCCATTTGATGTTAATGTAAATGAACTGAAATGGAGCATGAGATCAGGGCAGGATGACTGCGGATTCCCATCTCTACTCCCAGCTGGGCCACAAATGGAGCCTAGTAATTCATCCCTCCTGCTCCCCAGGCCAGGAGGAGGGGTCTCTTTCCATTACCCTTTACTGGGACTCTGCCTATTTTCTAGGCCCCAGCCTTGTTTCCTGACAAAAGAACTCAGCAAAAACCATTTGGCAAGTGCAATCTTTCGGTCTCCTGCTATAATACTCAACGTCCAGAGAAACACGTTCCTCTCCCTTCTCTCCCTAAGAGGTCTTCTTTATTTCCTTCTAATGGACTCTTTTAAGTGACAAATTTCCAGCTGTTGTCAGGATTTCTCCGTTAATGTGGTTCAGGCGCTCCTGAACGTTCCTTCTTTAGCTCATGTCATTTCCTTTCTCAGATATTCTCTTTCTTTCCTGTTTCCTTACTTGCCAAATTTGTTAATGATCAGACCTCAGTTCCAATGTCACCCCCTCCTGCACTCCTTCCCACACATATACGCCAAGTCAATCTCCTAGTCAGACTCCCTGGTAGGACCCTTCATTGGACCCATCATAGTTTACAATTGGATGGGTCCTTAATTGGACCCATTAAAGTTAGTAAGTGTACATCTACTTGCACGATTCTTTGCTTCATGTCTGTTTTCTACTAGACACAGGGTAAGAACTGCTTTTGTTTGAACCAGCAGTATATTCTCCATACCAAATCCTGGCAATTGGTCCATAGCAGGATGCTCATCAAATATCCACTGAATGAATGAAGTGTGTAGACTGGGCTTTACCCTGATTACAGCAAAGCCTGAACTCTGGTGTACATGCTGTCTCCTATATCGCTCAGTGTCCAGTTACAACACCACACATCAGAACAGCTTCCTTATAAAAATCTATTTATGATATTTGGTGGAGCAGTTTTGCTGGTGAAGGAGAAAAATGTACTTCACAGCATTCAAATGGTCTTTCTGAAATAAGAGAACATTGCTTATGAATCCTCCGCAAAGCTTGGCAATTTTCAATTTAAATATTTACCATGAGTTCACTTATCATATTTACCGTGAATACATAATGCAAGGCATATGGTAATAAATATTATAATAGACCTCAAAGGTGTCATGAGAGCCAAACAGAAGGAATTTATCTCCACTGGGGAATGGAAGGTCCCAAGTCAAAGTTAACACAGGAACAAGGCCTTGAAGTTTGGATAGGTTGGTAAAGACGCTTTCAACCCTGTTCACCTGGCCAACTCCTGGCTAACTCTAACTACCTTTACAGTTCAGCTTAAAAAGCACTTCCTCTGGAAGTTTTCTCTGACCCCATCCTCCAACCAAGTTACATGCTCTTAGTGCCCTTTCCCCATTCACATCACATCACTTATTTGTCCACCATGCTATACTCTAAGCTCACAGGAAAAGGAACTGAAGGTGACTTATCTACCACAGCATCTGCATGGTTTAGTAGAGTGCCTGGCAAAAGGCAGCCATTCAATAATATCCAATGCATAAGTGCATGAGTGACAGAAAAATGAGAAGTGAAAGTGGGAACAGCAATCCAGATATGGACAAACACCGTAAAGACATAAAAGAAAGGAAAGCCTGGTGTGGTCAAGTGTACATGGATATGCATTGCTCCATAAGAGAAAGAAAACATCTGGGGCAGTTAAGTGTATATTGGATATGGGGAGCAAAGGAAAAGGAAGGTTTGAAAGGTCAGATGGAGCTAGATTTTCAAAGGACTTGAATCATAGTGAAGGATTTGTAGTTTCTATCATCATGAGAAACTACACGGTTCTTAAGTAGGACAGTAATATTAGATTTGTACTGTACAAAAATCACTTTAGAGGACCAGAAGTGGAAAGACTAGAGAAAGAAAAGAGAATAAAGACACAGAGAACTTTTAGGAAGCTACTATGATTATCTAGTTCATGATTTCTCAACCTTGGCACCATGAACATTTTGGGTTGATAAATCTTTATTGTGGGTGGCTATTGAGCGCAGTGTAGGATGTTCAGCAGCATCCTTGGGTTCTACCCACTAGATGCCAGTAGCACCTATCCCCTACGGTGTGGCAACCAAAAATGTCTCCAGACATTGTCTATTATTTCCTGGGGGACAAAATCACCCCTGGTTATTTTGAGAATGACCGCTCCAGGTGATAGGCAATATGGTATAAGCAAAGGTGATGGTTTTTAGGATGAGAGAATGGGCTAGATACCAGGACCATAATGAAAGTCATTTCCCACAGCGAACAACTGTTTGTAATTGTGCAGCACAGTTGCCCGTGGAAGTAGGTCTCCGCAGAAGAAGACAGGTAGACTCCTCTTACAGTTATCACATTTCTCCTAGAAACCATACAGGTAGCTGAGTTTTAGACATTTCCATTTATTTTGTTGGATTTCATAGTCAAGAAGCCATCATTCTTCCTTGATAGTAGAATTCTGATTCTCTTTGTAGCATCAGCCCATGGACTTTAAGCCCCTACCTCTGACTGCAAGGATGGAACAGCAACACAGAGCCCTGAGCTAAGCAGACACAGGGGATGCCATCATGACACTCAGAGGAAAGCCCATTTGAGAAAGAAGTCAAACGGAGAAAAGAAGCCAAGAGAGGAAGGGAGAGAAACAGAGCTGTGATGGGGTTATCTGTGCTCTGGAATCCTTCCATGCCTGAAGGTAGGCCATCCTTGGATTCCTCAATTTAGTTAGTCAACAAATTCATATTTTTGGTTTGGGTTATCTGAAGAACTGAGGGTGAGTCATATTGTTCAACACCCAAGAAGTGGCATTATAGAGTGTAAAGTGGGCACTGGACATACAGAATCAAACCTCAGATTTGAATCTAAGCCCAATCATGCATTCAGCTATTGATCATTCATCAGACTTTTATTGAGTACTTCTTCTGTACTGGGCAATGAACTATACTGGGGCCATAAACAATGGGAAAAAAAAGATGGTCTTACTTGCAAAGAACTTATATTCTAATGCTCATCTGATGACATCAACCCTAACTGCATATTTGAATCACTTCAGGAAGTTTTTAAAAACGTCAATGCCTGAGTTCCATGCCAGACCAGTTAAATAAGAATTTCTTAGACATAAGGTAGGTGATATTTACTGAGGTAATACTAATGATGGTTAGGGTTCTATTCCCATTTTACTGAAAAGGAAGCTGAGGTTAAATAACATGTTTAAGAATACACCACTGGTAAGACACAAAGCCAGAATTTGAACCCAGACGAGGTCCCACAGGATTCCAGAGCATCCTCTCAATCACCAAGATATGCTATAATTCAAAAGGCACAGAAACACCATGGTATATTCAGTCCAATATTACTATGTACAAGCCAAGTTCATTTTCAGAATTCTCAGCTCTTCTTTTGTCTTCCCTTGTTCTTGGCCTCCCCAATCCCAGCCTCACACATATACCTTCTACATGCACAGGATTGACAAATTGCCTTCTCTGTACTATTTAAAATATTCTTTCCAGAAATTATCTGCTACCCTTCACTTACAATGCGGAGTATGCATAAGTCATGGTGCTTCCTTATCCAGAGTCACACTTAGGTCTTGAAATAGCACTGTCTGCCATGGAATAGCAGAAAGAACACTGGCTCTGGAATTAGAAATCTCAACTGTGTCACTTTAACTTAACCAGTTCTGTAGCTTCAGATAAATTACATAACTATTCTGAGGCCCAGTTTCCTCTCATGTAAAGTGGGAATAACGCCTCTCTTATTGTGTGGTTGTGAAGATTAAATTGAAATATATTTACAGCATTTAATGTGGTGTCTCAAACATGGCAGACACTAAATTAATAGCAACTATTGTTATTACAATTTCTGGGTATTCATATCGATTTTCATATGGCTGAGGTTGTCAAAAATATGTAAAAATAATTAAAACACCCAATATCATCAATCACTTACTATGTTCCTGACATTGTCCTCATTGCTTTACATGTATTTTGTCAGCTATTTCTAAAAATAATTCTATAAAATAGGTGCTACCATTTTCCACATCTTATAGATAAGGAAACAAAACCAGAAGGATATCATACATCTTTCCTAAGAAACTGTTAAAGATTTATGTAGTCTTAGTGTAAATTCTTTTAGGGTTTCCAGACCCAATTTCCAATGGGGGGTCCCCAAAAACTACACCAAGCAATTCTCTCAAATACCAGCAGGCTGAGAATTCAACTCAATTCTGACACTATCTACTTTAAGAAAGCAACAGATTCCACAAGTTAAGGGTTCAGTTTTATAAGACTGTCCCCTACCCACAACTTCAGATGCCAGTCCCAAGCCCCAGCATGTTGTTACCGTACTTCTGTCAGGATACAGAGGTTCCCACAACCTCTTCTTTAAATTCAATTAATTTGCTAGAGTGGCTCACAGAACTCAAGGAAACACTTATTTACATTGACCAGTTTATTAAAGGATATGATAAAGGAGACAAATCAACAGCCAGATGAAGAGATACATGGCATAAAGTGTGGGGAAAGAGTGTGGAGCAGATGTGCCATTCTCCTTACATGTCCATTTGTTCACCACCCCAAGCACTCTGAACCCAGTCCTTTTGGGTTTTTATGGAGACTTCATCGCATAGTCATGACTGACTAAGTCACTGGCCATTGGCTGATTCAATCTCCAGCCCTTTTTCCTCCCAGGAGGATGGGGTAGGTGGTGAAACTGAAAGTTCCAACCCTCTAATCACCTAGTTGGTTCTCCAGGCAACTGGCCCCCATTCTTGGGTGGGGTCCAAAAGTCACCTTTGTTAACATAACAAAAGACATCTTTATTGCTTTTATTACAGGAACTTCTAAGGGTTTTAGGAGTCAGGAACCCTGGAGGAAGACGAAACACATGAGAAATATAGTTTGCTCATCTGAATGACCAAATACATATTTCTTGTAAATTACAATATCGCACAAATCCTAGAAGTTTCCTTTATGGGAACAAATATCAGCATTGCTATTGCCATGTGCCAGGTGTTTGTTGTGACAGATGTTTGTGTACATTATCTCATTTGATCCTTAAAACAACCCCACTTTACAAACAAGCAAAGAGAGGCTCAGAGAAATCATTGTAGTTGCCTGGGATGTGGTTAGAACCCTGGTCTGTCTCACTCAAAGCCTGTGTGCTTCTTTTTCCCTCCTAGATATGAATAAAAGCTTAATCAAAGTTTTGATTAATTAATAGTATATGTACCCAGGAAAAAGGGCTTCTTTTGTAGATCAACAAACCCCAACCCACCAGAGAAGGGATCTGATGAATTTTCATTTCCTTCTACTGCATGTTACTGAACTCAATACTCTTCCCTTCTTTGCTTGGCCAGACACTGATACCTCTTCAGCAGTCCAGATTTCCATCCAGAAACGCTCCCCCTCTAGGGAGGACTCACTCAGCATCTCCTTTATGAATCCAATTCCCTTTGCAAACACAAACTACCCTTGTCTAGTTTGAATTGGAAAGAGTTCCTCTATTTCAGAATAGAGAACTCTCCCTGCATTAAAAGAGAAATTCCCGCAATATGTTCAAATAGGGTAATCAGCCCAAGTTCTATCACACTGAATTAGTGGCAAAGATAGTTCCCATGACTTAATTAATTCTTCTATTACCAGCATGCATGCTCTTCAACTGAATCTCATTTACATAATCCCATAGAGCATCATTATTTAAGTTTAAAGGCACTTAAAATCAAGTCACACAATGGTTATATGTAACTCAAATCAATGCAGGCTATTCAAAGAAAAGCACTGAATGGATATAAAGATTGGCTGATAGATGTACCATTTTCAAACCTGCTCTATTTATGCCCACATCCCAATAATGCCACTGAGCCCTACTATGTGCAAGACATTAAACAATGAATTTCACATCTTATGGGTGCAGTGCATAGGAAACTATGCATTTAAAATAATGCTATTCTGTCAAGTTACTAATCTACATTGTATATATTTCCTGGTCATAGGCAGCTTCCACACAGAAACATCTGGATGCAAATTGAAGAATTCAATTACTCAGATCCAAGTGGGTATATCTGTTTTCTGGTAGCTGGATAATTGACTTAGAGCTGGCTTCCTACAGATATAGCCCAAAGCTATTTTGACAAAGACAGAATGAAGTAATAGTT
This sequence comes from Mirounga angustirostris, assembly GCF_029215605.1. Lineage (NCBI taxonomy): Eukaryota > Metazoa > Chordata > Mammalia > Carnivora > Phocidae > Mirounga > Mirounga angustirostris. The sequence goes on along the minus strand of NW_026991712.1, from coordinate 14,664,300 downwards.
TTTTTAATGCTGCTAAGAAAAAGATCTTTGCAGACATGCTTGACTTTATGCAGGTAGCCACCAAAACAACCAAATTATAATTGCTATTTGGTCACATCGAGATGCTACATGAGCTCTCTGATTAATAGAACTGTGTAAAAAATATGTCAAGATATTGCCATAATATAGTCTGATATTTTGCCTCTGGTAAATTTTCTGAGGCATTTCCTTGCCTATGCATGAGACAGCTATGGAAAGGTAGTAATTTCCCAGGAATGAGGGGAAGCCAAAAAGAGGTTTAGATTTTGGACGATAGTGAAGCAAATTTTAAAACAGTGTTTTGAAATCATTGTTACTCTAAAAGTCTAATGTTAGAACTTTTATTGTGTTAGTCTCTGAAACAAGAACATAAATTTAAACATTTGAGGTATAAGATGATAAGTAAATCTAGATTTTTTTTCTTTTAATACACTTTCATTAATTCCATCTGAGCCTTAGCCTCTCTAGATCCCTGGAATTCAAGGAGTGCATCTCCATGCACTTGATGAGAAAAGAAGGAAGATGGGGGGGGGGGGTAGGAAGATGGAGGACATAATGAGAATAGACACACCTCTACTTATACTCAAAAGATACTCTGCTGTGCGGCTCCATTCCTTTCTGTCAAACAGCTTCCCACACAAAAGCCATCTGTAAAGGGAAGGAGGTGACAAAGCAAGTTGTTGACAGTATGCAGTAAAGTTCATCTCTGGCTTTATTAGGAAGAGAAATGGAAAGCAGAAGCTTAGGGTTGTCAGTAATTTCAAATGTGCTGTTTGCCCAGATGATAGAGAAGACCTTGTTTACTCTGTCTGAGCTCATCCTGCTTCCAAAATCTGCAGTGACTCCCTAGTGCTTCTAAAAAGTTAGTGCATTTGGAGGATTGGAGTCACCTGGGAATCTTATTAAAATGAAGATTCTCTTTTGGTGTGTCTGAATTCTGCATTTCTTACAAACTCCTAGTTGATGCCTGCTGCCAGTCCATGGTCCATGCTTCAAAACCCAACACACCCAGGATCATCCCCCTCTCCTCTGGACTTCACCCACAGCCCAGTCAAGCTGACCACTTGCTCTTTCCTAGACAGATGTTGTGCTCTGCTTCTTCTGACCCCCACCCCTAAAAGTTCCCCACGACCCCCAGTGCATACGCCTCCAGAGGTAAGAGCAAAAATATTTTTCTCTTCTGCCATGCTGCCAAGCTCATTTCAAGCGTAGGTGTGCAATTTCTTCTTCCCCTAGTGGTACTTGCTGGTACTTCTGCAAGCTGCTGGGACACTAACTTTTCCTCCTCCTCCTTCTTCTTCTCTTCCTCCTCCCCATTCTTCTCTTCTTCTTTCATTTGAGGCATCTAAATGCCTGTGCTGAGGGCAAGAACTCTGGGATAAACACAGCTCCTGCCCTCCTGACTTTCAAAGGCTGATAGTGGGAGCATTTGGAGAGAGTAGAGGTGTAACAAGGTCAGTCAGCAAAATATGGAGGTGCTCTTGCTGAGAAAGCATGCACTGCTCTGGTAGGACTGAGGAACTGAGTTTTGAAGGAGGATAGGATTTGACATGGCTAAGAAGAGAATGAATATTCTTCAGACAGGGAAAAACAGAATCACCAGCACCAGCACAGCAGGAGGGAAGGAATGGCACTGGAGGTGATGGAAAGGGCAAGGGGAAGAGTGTCAGAGTGGAAGCTAAAGTTGCTTTGACTTCCACTGTTAAGATTCTCTAACAGCTCAACAGCTCCAAGCCAGGACACGCTCCTTCAATCCCTTTACTTGACAGAGTCTCTTTTGGAATTCTGGGCAATCACATCTAGCCTCCTGAGACAAACCTAGAAGCCCTGAGCTGATGAAACACTGAGGTTACTTGCCTGGTCCTTGAACACTGCCTAACCTATAACTCCCATGCTCACACCTTCAGTAGCAATAATTTCCATCTTCAATCTTTGTGTTTCTCCAGGAGCAGATCCTGAAGCAAGGGCTTGAGTGCAAGTAGTTTCTTTGGGCTATGAAGACCAGCAGAGGCGCGGAGAAGTAAGAAAGGGAAGAGGAGACAAACAACATTAGCAAGCCAGCTACTGTTGTGGGTGATTGAAACGTCATCCCACTGGGGAGCCAGTGTGAAATATACGTCTCTGCATTACTACACAGAGGACAAGGAATCTGGGGGTGCTCAGACATCCATTTCCCTCAGTCAGTGGTGAGGGCTAAGGGTGGCATAGAACAGGCATCCTCCTTTGGCTCTTCTGGTCTGCCATGCATGGCAAGTGAGTCTCCTACAGCAAAAGAAAGCCCTCAGGCAAAGAAATGCAGGAGCTGGCCGTTGGAACTCTGGTGGATGCATGCTGAGCTGGTGAGGTAGGGATGCTATGAACAGAGCTGCAGGTGTCTGCCACATATGTCACAGGACCCAGGGCCAGACCTCCTTCCTCTTTGCCTGCTCTCAGTACCACCCTCAGCCCAATCTTCCTAGTGTCTGACTTTGCAGATTCAGTCCCCTGTTTTGGGTTCTCCTCTAGCTGAAGCTTCCCTCCCCACCTGCTATCTGGTACCGTGCACACGGAAGTACTCACGGACCGTTCATGGAATTTCTACTTGATGACTCAAATCCAATGGGCCGCCTGGTGAATTTATTTTAACATGATCCTGAAATGGAACTCAGATGACTTTACATCAAATACATATTCTATCTGTAGGTCAGCATTTATATTACATCCTGGCTCTCTGGCGACTGATGAAACGTGAGAGCAATTTATTTTTGTCTCTAAGCCTGATTCAGTGACATCACCATGCCACACTCAGGAGGTTATATTACACTGCCTCTTCTCTGCCCCAGTTGTGCACAACCCTGCACTATTAGGGAGGTTTTGCTACAATCCCTAAGCCTCAAGTATATTTCCCCGGCAGTCTGCTTTTACCGGCTCTCTCTGGATCTTACTTATGGCATCAGGTTTAGGCGCCCGCAGTGCCAGCCGCAGGTTTTGCCTCTTTGTCGGTCACTAATCTCACGTGAACAGGCAGGAGAACTAAGCCCTCGATTCTCAGACCACGGGCCTCCGGGCTCTAAGGCACCCACGCAGCAGGCAGGTGACTCAGGCCCGGCCAATCAGAACGTTCATTTCCGTTGGCCGCTGTAATTGGTCCCGCCTGGGCACGTGACACAGTCAGAGCCCGGAATGAAGTAGGATGTTTGCTGGGGCAGTGAGAACTTTGTTCCTTTCTTCTTCTGGACCTGAACCTGAGGGGATGTTGGCCAGGATGTGCTGCCTGGCCCTGTTACGGTTCACCCTCAGCTGGACAACAAAGGCCACAGGAGGACAGCAGAACTGAGGGCCGGAGGGGAAGTGAGACTGCGTGCCTGACGTAGCCGAGCCTGAAGCCAGGGGTTTTCTGGCCTCAACGGGAATATACGAGAACGCGGCTTATGATCGTTTGGTTGGACTTTTCTGTCGCTTGCCCCCAGAAGATCTCTAACTGATACGGAACCCGAGAAACCTGGCTTTAAATCCCAGCTCTGCCTTTTGCTCGCTCTGTTTTCATTTTTATTTGTTCATTTGAGAGACAGAGCGCGCGAGCGGGAGGGGCGGGGCGGGGAGGAGGGGGCAGGAGAAGCAGGCCCCCCGCTAAGTAGGAACCCGACTCCAGGCTCGACCCCGGGATCCCAGGATCATGATCTGAGTGAAGGCAACTGCTTAATCAACTGCGCTACCCAGGTGCCCCAACTAGGTCTGTTTTTAAAGTCCAGTTTCCTCAACTTTCAATGGACATAAAATTCCCCCCTGACAGAGATATCGTGAAGATGAAATGAGGTGAGGTATTCAAGCCTCTCTGCTCAGTGTCTGTCCCCATTGCAGGAATCTATGAAAATCTAACTTCCTCTTCCTTTCCCACTCACCTCCCTGCACAGCCCACCGTCCTTCCCCAAGCGTGTCCCAGCCCAGCAAGGGTAAATTTCTGCACATTGGCTGCATTCCTATAATTGATAAAATCAGAAAAAATGAATGCACTCATGAAAACCCTCATGTAGAAGTATCCCATGACCACAATCAGACTCTATGCTGAGGAGAGCAGGAGCTCCCAGCTGGCCCAAGAAGACCTTCACCATCTTTGTGACTTGAATAATTTATGTGCCTAGGCTGGACCTCAGTTATCTTCTTTTTCCAATGAGAAAAATAGTATAGAGGTGGTATCTGAGGTTTCTTTTAGCTCAAAAATATTCGATGGGACTGGAGGAGATTATGCTAAGTGAAATGAGTCAAGCAGAGAAAGTCAATTATCATATGGTTTCACTTATTTGTGGAACATAAGAAATAGCATGGAGGACATTAGGAGAAGGAAGGGGAAAATGAAGGAGGGGGGAATCGGAGGGAGAGAGGAACCATGAGAGACTATGGACTCTGAGAAACAAACTGAGGGTTTTAGAGGGGAGAGGGGTGAGAGGATGGGTTAGCCCAGTGATGGGTATTAAGGAGGGCACGTACTGCATGGAGCACTGGGTGTTATACGAAAACAATGGATCGTGGATCACCACATCAAAAACTAATGATGTATTGTATGGTGACTAACATAACATAATAAAATTAAAAAAAAAAATTCTATGCCTCATTTCCTGAAATGCCTCTTCTTCCTACTTGATAAACTTTAAAGTCTCTGTAGTTGTACAGAGCAGGGCTAAGACCTGGGTGAGGCAAGTGGGTCCAGAGTACACAAGGAGGACAGAGTACACAAGCAGGCACTTGCCCGTGGGTGCCAAACTGCACAGCACATCTCTAAGAGTAAGTGCCTCCTTAAATTTTGCTCCTTAGGCACCAACCCTGATCACTGTAGTCTTAGCCCTGATATGTTCCATGTAGAGCATGCCTTGTGCTGTGTTCACCACGGCGGGTTCTAACTAGCAAACGATGCTAAAACTGATTTTGAATTTTGAGTTAAGACCAGGAAACCAGACCCTTCCTGGACCCAAATGAAGACATTTCCTGACCTATGAATTATGGGACCCATTTTAGGCAACATGGACAGACTTATGAACCATATTGTGCTATCTAGACTTAAATTTTCAGTTTTGAATTACCATAAGCACCATGAACCACCCCCAAACCCCACTCCAGCTTTTCTAGCACATCACAAATACTACCATTACCTCTACTCTTCATCGAATGATTTGGGGAGCTTCTTCATTGATGCCAGCCTTTATCTGGCAAGTATATTGATTGAGCTCCTTAAAAAAACAAAAACAAAAACAAAACCCTCTGATTTTGTTTTATTCTTTGACAACGTGCATATCATGTAGCTCTGGGAGAAAAAAGTTGATTCCACTTCATTTATGATGAGGTACATATGACTGAGAAAAAGATGGGTGCAGGGAAGGAATATCCAGACACTGAGAACAGTGTAGAAGTAATAAGACACAGGAAGGAGTCATTTTCAGACTCCACCTTTGATGTAGATATTCACATGTAAATAAGTATAGAGATGTAATTTGAGCATTTGCCAAATACGGGGCACTTTACCCTTGACATCTTATTTAATGTTCACAATAAACAAGAAGACGCTGTTAGCTCCATTTTATAAATAAGTAAACAAAGACTCAGCCCAGGTCAGTTTCTCAAGGTCACAGGATTCAAGTGTGGTTAAAGAGTCTATGTCGAAAATGAGGTTTCTCTGACTTTAAAGGTAGTTTGCCCCTTTTCACAATTCTACAAAGAGTCAATGTGTTTTTAATTGACTATTTGTCCTTCATACCCCTCAAGGTTTTAGTGTTTTTGGTCATCAGCTAAGTTGTAAGGGGAAGAGTTTTAACTCGCTGGTCACTGAAGGAGCTAGCTTTAATAGCCTGCTTCAGTGGATGGAGTAACAATAGAACCCTTGTGGAGAATTAGGATTCTGATTTCATGCCTGCTTTTCCAGCAGCCTCAGAGTTGTGGCTGTGGCCATGTTTGTAACAGAGCTCTCAGCACTGGGGTGTCCCCAGCGGTCCCTGCGAGATCCCAGAGGACCAGCAAGGCTCTCTTCCCCCCACTCCCCACACCTAATATGTCAGTAACAAATACCTTACTGATAGCCCTGAATTTTGACTGCTCTAGAAGAAAACATCTCCCCAGTTATTGTCATTTTACAGAAATGAGTTTCATGAGTACAGTCGCAAACAGTTTGCCTGGTTGCATTACTAACCCAAACTCAAAACTAATCCAAACTCAAAACAGCCATTTGAAGGAATTGCTCCAATGATGCTGCCCCTGCTATTTTATGGTCCTTTGAGAAAGCATTTCTTTGTGAGAAACACAATTAATGGCATTTATTTCCTTTCAAGCACCCAATAGTGGATGAAGAATCATCAGAGGAGAAAGTGAACAGCTTTGGGAAGAGGTAATTGTAGGAAACAATTACAGCAAGTGACTGGACCAGTACTGGCTCCCTCAGAGGGACAGAGGGATGACTCTGGCACCTGCCAGGGCAGACACTGATGCTTCCTAGCCTTAGCAAGAGGCATATATGCAGAGTGCAACTAGATACCTAAAGTAATGGGGACCATTCTGGGGTGAATTTTACTTAATGTTTAAATATAGAGGATTTCCTTCATTTCAGACTCCTTGTGTGGTGCAGATATTCACATGCAAATGAGTCCCTGATACGTAATGTAATAAGGGAAATATCTACAGAATACCTTTTGAAATTGATGTGATCAGTTAGGTATTATCACTAGTCTTCTATAGCTTGAACAATCTCAATAGTCAGTTCTGATTACTTCTTTTATTCTATTTGTCATGCCCAATAAGTATATTATATTTGTTAGTTTCATTATGCCCCACCAAGTCCACCCAAGACCATGAGCCCCTTGAGTACTCCATCACATACTCAGCTCAGTGAGCCCCTGTGACACTTTGACTCCCTAGCACCTGGTATGTAACTGATCCTCAATAAATGCTTGTTGGATGCATTGATTTTGCAAACTGATCTCCAGCTATCTTCATGTATGATGTCTAATAATTTCTTAGCAGCTTCTCTTACAAAAAAACTGGGGAACCCAGTCAATAAATTGGATATATGTATACATACACACATGTATACATACAAATATGTAATATATAATCTGTATGTATATATGCATACATATGTAATGTGTATATATGTATGTAACATATATATGTACACAAACATATATATAATACACATACACATATACATACACACAGACACACACACACACAATTCCAGGATGGCCAAGTCCTAAACTGGGAATAAAAAAAGTCAGTCAGTTGGTCTTTTCACTATTTTTTTTACCTAAAGTTTTTTTTGTTTTTCTATTTCTACTTTAACTCTGCCACTAGCAAGCTATCTATCTACTGGTTTATAGCTTTCCCTTTCTGCCATAACTTTGCTTGTGGTTTATATTTGTTTCTAGGGATTCTTTCTGCTCTCACTTTTTACCTAATGGAGAGAGAAGCAGAATAGCCAAGTTTTCAGAGGAAAGGTAGAGAAAGAGGGTAAAATATCAATTATAACATAAGAGACAGACTGGCATGGATCTCTGCTAACTTTACATTGGTGTGTGTCTCCATAGAAAACAGAGAATTCAGTGTTGGGTGTGGGATGGCTATAAGTTGGGTGAGACAGAAGCAGGAGAAGTGACCTCATTATAGATTGTTTCTGAAGGGGATACTAGGGGAGCACCAAACTCATGCTTCATTCTGAACCCCATAGTATTGACCAGTGCCTGGGAGTTTTCTCTTCTTTGTAACAAAAACTGGCCTTGGCTGAGTTCTTTATTGCTAGCCTCCCCCAACTCTTGCCTTCGTTCCTGCCCATATGCTAAGCCTGGTTGTGCAGACTTCCAGTTGATTATGAGAGCCAAGCAATAGCTTTCCAATAAAGTCTTTGTATGCCTCAATTGCTAGAGTATTGCAACCAAGAGCATTCACAGATGAGAACACTAAGAGATAGAGATGTTTAAAAACCTGGCAAGAGTCACAGTTGCAGGCAGTACTGTTGCGATTCAAGCAGAACTATAGGACTCCAGAGTCCACGTTCTCAACCCAACACTGTTTTTTTTTGTTTGTTTTTTGTTTTTTCAATAAGTATATAGCCCCTTTTGGAAAAAGTTTCTGCAAAATCTAGTAAGGTTGAATATATGTGTATTCTACAACCCAGAAATTGCACTTTTTTTTTTTTTAAGTACACTCCACCCCCAACGTGGGGCTTGAAGTCACAACTTCAAGATCAAGAGTTGCATGCTCTACCAACTGAGCCAGCCAGGAACCCCCCAGAAATTTCACTCTTAGGTGTGATAGATTACAAAAATCAGTGCAATATTTTGCATATCCTCCCATCAAGAGGTAGAGTTGATTCTCCCACTCTGTGATTCTAGCATGGTCTTATGATTTGTTTTGTCCAAGCAAGTAAGTTAAAATGATGTTGTGTCAGTTCTGAGCCTAGGCCTCAAGAGACTTACAGTTTCTATTCTTGCTGCTCCTAGAACCCTGACACCCTATGTGTATGCCTGAAGCAGACTGCTGGAAGATGAGAGAAAGACCATGTAGAGCATGTAGAGCAGCTTAGCTACTTGAGACCACCTTGCAAGCTGATCATAAAAACATGAAAAGCCCAGCTCAAACCAACAGGACCTGAGCTCAAACTAAAGTGCCAACCCACAGAATTGTGAGCTAAATAAATGGTTGTTGTGTTGTCACTAACTTCTGAAGTGATTTCGTGCAGCAAAAGCCAATTCAATAAGTATCTTAGGGATATCTATCCATCTATCTATCTTTATAGATAGATGTGTGTGTATATATATATATGTGTGTATGTTATATATGTGTATATGTTATATATGTGCATATATGTTATATATAGTATATATGTATATATGTAGTACATATATGTATAGTATATATAATATATATGTATATATGTGCACATATTTGTGTATATATATATCTATATACATAAACAAAGAAATAGGTATAAGAATGTTCATAGCAGCATTGTTTATAATAGCAAGAAATAAGAAACTATTGGGCTCAGTAGGTTAAGCGTCTGCCTTCAGCTCAGGTCATGATCCCAGGGTCCTGGGATCGAGTCCCATGTCAGGCTCCCTGTTCGGCGGGGTGTCTGTTTCTCCCTCTACCTCTCCCCACTGCTTGTGCTCTCGCTCTCTCTCATGCTCTCTCTCTCTCAAATAAATAAATAAAATCTTTTAAAAAATAAAAAAGAAATATGAAACTATTTAAATAACCAGCAATAGGGATACAGATACACAAATTATGCAATATTCATGCAATGGAGAATTCTACAGCAGTGAAAATAATTGAGAGAACACCTGCTAACATGGATGGGTCTCACAAGCCATGGTGAGAGAAAAAACCAAGATGCTAAAGAAAACATGCAATTTGGTACCATTATATTAAGTTGGAAAACATACAAGTTATGTACTGATTGGGGATTCCTCTTCATGTGGTAAAAGTCTAAGAACTGCATGGAAATGATTAGTCAATTTGTGAGAGTAGGCTTGCTCAAAACAAGTCCACTCTTCATTCATGTAACAGTCCAATGAAGTTTGATAGTGAAAAATTGCTCCATGCAGTCATTCAGAGACCCAGTGATGTTCCTTGTAGTCCCCCGGCCCCACTTTGGAGACTTCAGATCCTTCTCCATGCAGCCAGCTAAGGGGAGAGCTTGGAGGATTGCTCAGGATTATGGGCCAGATTTGGAAGTGGTGTAATTCCATTTCATTCACATTCACATTCTTATGGCCAGAATTCTGTCACATGCTCTGACCTATTGCAAGGGAAGTTGACACATACAGTATATCTGAATGTCAAAGAGGAATATAAAAGGGGCTTTTTTGAGTAGATTTCCTTGTGATTGCCACTGGATTGAATATGAAATATATTCAGGGGAGAAGAAATGAAAGGCTTCATCTGTACTGTTGTGTTTTGTCTCTTAAACTGTGATGCATAGATGAGTTTTTGTTATATTTTCTTATATTTTCTTCAAAAATGTATGCTTTTTTTCTGAAGTATGTCATAAGATGGTAAGAAGTTTACGAAAGTAGATAGAATGTAGGGGCTCTAATCAAGGAGACTGGGATTAAAACAGTTCTGTATTGAATATTCAAGAGAAGTGAATCAGAATTCTAATCTGTAATCCTGGAAAAAGAGTAGGGATTTTGCAATTTAGAACTATATAGGTACACAGAGCTGTTCCCTGTTGACCTTTGAATCAAGACTGATCTGGAAAAGAGTGAAAATAAGCACTAATAATTCTACTGGAGGGGGCAGGAGAGTCCAAACACCCAAATCTCTCATGCTTCTCTTTGGCTAACCAGAGCTCCCCACTACGATGGGTCCTTACATACACCTTCTTATAAAAGAACCATGAAATTTCAGAATGGGAAGGGTTTGAAGGGGTATGCACCCTTACCAGCTTTTTAAAAAAAAATTAATTTTATTATGTTATATTAATCACCATACATTACATCATTAGTTTTTGATGTAGTGATCCATGATTCACTGTTTTCATATAACACCCAGTGTTCCATGCAGTACCTGCCCTCCTTAATACCCATCACCAGGATAACGATCCTCCCACCCCCCTCCCCTCTAAAACCCTCAGTTTGTTTCTTGGGGTCCATAGTCTCTCATGGTTCATCTCCCCTTCTGATTCCCCCCTTCGTTTTTCCCTTCCTTCTCCTAATGTCCTCCATGCTATTCCTTATGTTCCACAAATAAGTGAAACCATATGATAATTGACTTTCTCTGCTTGACTTATTTCACTTAGCATAATCTCCTCCTGTCCCATCCATGTTGATGTAAAAGTTGGGTATTCATCTTTTCTGATGGCCAAGTAATATTCCATTGTAAATATGGGCCACATCTTCTTTATCTATTCATCTGTTGAAGGGCATCTCAGCTCTTTCCATAGTTTGGCTATTGCAGACATTGCTGCTATGAACATTGGGGTGCATATGGCCCTTCTTTTCACTACATCTGTGTCTTTGGGGTAAATACCCAGTAGTGTAATTGCTGGGTCATAGGGTAGCTCTATTTTTAATTTTTTTGAGGTACCTCCACACTGTTTTCCAAAGTGGCTGTACCAACTTGCATTCCCACCAACAGTGTAAGAGAGTTTCCTTTTCTCCACAACCTCTCCAACATTTGTTGTTTCTTGCCTTGTCAATTTTTGCCATTCTAACTGGTGTAAGGTGGTATCTCAATGTGGTTTTGATTTGAATTTGCCTGATGGCTAATGATGACACAAAGATAAACTCAAAATGGATGAAAGACCTCAATGTGAGACAGGACTACATCAAAATCCTAGATGAGAACATAGGCAGTAACCTCTTTGACATCTGCCACAGCAACTTCTTTCAAGATACATCTCTAAAGGCTAGTGAAACAGAAGCAAAAATGACCTATTGGGACTTCATCAAGATAAAAAGCTTCTGCACAGCAAAGGAAACAATCAACAAAACCAAGAGGCCACCCACAGAATGGGAGAAGATATTTGCAAATGACACTAAAGACAAAGCACTGATTTCCAAGATCTATAAAGAACTTCTCAAACTCAACACCCAAAAACAAATAATCAAGTCAATAAATGGGCAGAAGACATGAATAGACACTTCCCCAAAGAAGACATATGAATGGCTAACAGACACATGAAAAAATGTTCATCATCATTAGCCATCAGGGAAATTCAGATCAAAACCAGCTTTTTTACCAAGGACAGGAATCTCCTCCAGTATCTCTGGCAGGTGATCATCTAGCCCCTTTGGAAGATGACTCTTCACTCAAAGTGTTCTAGGCCTTCTCTATGGACCTGACTATCCATTATGCACTCCCTCAGGCCCTACTTTGTGCCAGGACAGGGCTAGATAGTCCAAGGTAATCTGGACTACGTTGTCAGCTGGATGCTTTTCTTGGAATGGGTGATAGCCTTTCAATGTCTTAACCAAATGGATGGTCGCACAGCAAGCCTGATAGGGAATGTCTTGGAACACACGGAATTTTCATCAAAACTGACAGGTGCTCACTTATTTGTTTATTTTCAGACAAATTTCTTTGCTATTGTATGACACATATCTGAGATCAAGACTTAAAAAAAATGACCATCTAAAGTTGATATTCAGTTTATGGGGGACCAGTCTCATGGTCATAAAGGTGACATTTCCTTACTCTGTGCCCCTGAAGAACTTTGTTTATACCTCTTTTTTGATACTTCATATATTCTGCCATCAGGGAAAGAGTGACATTTGAATATATCCTCTCTAGTATTTGTTGAGTTCCTCACAGATCTTATTAATCAGCCACAGTCTCTGGTCTATAGAGGATGGCCAATAATAAGGAAAAAATAAGGACATAAACATTAGAAAAGTAATGAGAAAAACAATTTGAAGGTATTGATGAAATGTGAAACTACTTCTGTTTAATAGGAGTTATTAATGACTCTCCAGCTACATAATAAAAAATAAATTATAGTGCGGGTCATTACAAGATTTCAATAAGAAGCTAGTTGAGTGAACCCTCAAATTACACGCAAATTGGAAGGCTTTCAGAATACAGGTACAATGACAATACTAAAATCTCGGGCCACCAGGAGTATGAAATTTCCCCCTTTTCCTAGACATTGAACAGTCAGTTATATTCATGTGCTGAAATTCATGAAGATGCACATTTTTATAAAACAAGAGAGAGAAGATTGAAAGTGGTAGTTCTCAACTCCTAGGCAAGGAGTGCTCAGCTCTGAAAAAGTCAACCTTCTCCTTCCCACTTTAGTATAGATACAGTTGAAAGATAAGCACAAAAGTCAGATAAAAATGATGACTTAAGTCCTTGGGCAAATTGGTTTGCTAATACTTTCCAGAGTTGAAAATTTCCCCCAAACTGCAGGCCACCCCACAAAGACCGAACGAGCTAATTGTGCCTGTAAGCATGGCTAAGGCATGATGAGAAGGAGCTGAAACATGCTCATTTTGTTCTCCGTGATCACCAATCAGAAAAGACACTCTTCCTGAGGGAGCAGTGATGGGATGAGAAAGCCCAAGAGAGCTACGCCAATGGAAACTTCTCACACAGAAATGGGGAAGTGGTACATAAGTATTCCCCACCAACAAACCAGGGTTCCCAAATTCTGTTTGTAGTCTGACAACTCATTCCCCATAAAACAATGCAAAGTGTGCTAGCCCTCTGAATCTTATTCATGACCCAGTAGAAAGCTCTGTTTGACAGGTTCCGTGAAAGCTACGCACCCCTACACAGTATTTCCCCTCCTGGTGGCCCCAGAGAATGCTGATAGAAATGCAAAGACAGTCATGATTAATAAATACATAAGTAGGTCTGAGCTTCAATAGCAAGGCACAAAAAGAATCAGGGAGCATGAAATAAAGCTGCTTAGGATTCTGCAGACTGGTCTGAAGTAGAAATGGTGCTGGTGGATTGTACACTTTTTCTGTCAGAGCCTGAGAGGCTCAAAGGGATTGTTCTGGAAAATCCCGAAGCAGTTATAAATTTATGGTTGCAAGTATTCTGTTGTTAATGTGCAATTTTAGCTGGAGTTTTAGAATTGAGTATTTCAATTCAATTTGAAAAAAAGACTATGAAACCCAAGAAGCACATCAATCCTTTATAGTATAATTACGTAGTCTTTTGTGGCTTTGTTCTAGGACTCTAAAGTGGATACATATGCATACATGTATTTGTTCGGTGAATTTGTATATTTATATAAACATATCACACAATGTCAATTACTAGAGGTTTCTTACTCATAAATTGTCCTGTGTAAAGTGTGCCTCTTTAAATATCAAAACTTCTAAAATATCAAAGGTTTTACATTTTAAAACTTTCTAAGCAGATTCTCTGAATTATTAAAATAAACTTCTGAAGAAAAAAGTAACCATTTCTTAATTTTATCATGAACATAGATGGCTGTGGGATGAACTTGGGTTATTGAAGTATTTAGGGACATTTGCCCTTACATGTAACAGCCTGTCCATGCTTATAATCTCTTTGTCACTACCAGCTATTTGACATTTTAAAGATAAAATTTACACACGGTGAAATACACAGACCTTAAGTGCATAATTAAGTTCTGATAAGTGTTATACCTATGTTAGCGTCCCAGTCAAGACATAAGACCTTTCTATCTGCACAGAGTCCCCTCGTGTCCACTTTTAGTTAAGCCCCACTCTCTCTGTAGGCAACCACGGTGCTGACTTTCATTCCACAAATTAACTTTGCCTATTCTTGAATTTCATATAAATAGAATCAACAGTATGTAGCCCTTTATGTCTGGCTTCTTTCACTCAACATAACATTTTCGAGATTCATCCATGCTGTTGCATATATCTGTAGTTACTTTCTGTATTGCCGATCAGTATGCCATTGGTAGAATAATTGCAATATGTTCTTCCATTTCTCTTATCGATGGATATTTGGCTTATTTCCTTTTTCTTTATTATGAATAAGGCTATACGAGACATTTTTATAAAAATCTGGAATTCACATATGGAAAAAAATCTTGGGCCCCTATATCAAATCACATGCAAAAATTAATGTGTGATCAATTATAAAGTTAAATGTAGCAGCTAAAACCATAAGGCTTCTAGGGGGAAAAAAAAGAAATATAGAATATCTTCATGACCTTGGAGCAGGCAAAGATTCTTAGATACAACCTAAAAAGCACTCAACATAAAATAAAAGCTGATAAATTATACCTCACAAAAATAAAAGCTCATCAAAACACACAGTTTACAGATTGAGAAGGTATTGTTAATGTATTAGAGGCATTGAAATGTATTGGTAATTCACTTTTCAGAGGAATTGTATCCTGAATAAATAAAGAATCCTACATATCAACAATAAGAAGACACACTAGTAAAAAGTTGACAGAAGATTGGAAAAGGCACTTGACAATAGAAGATACGTGAATGGCCAGTAAATACACAAAAAATGCTGACGTCATTAGTTGCAAGGGAAAGACAAATCAAATAACAGTGATATACCATTTTATACCCACGTGAATGCTAAAATTAAAAAGACTGGCAATACTAAATGCTGGTGAGAATGCGGAGAGGATAGAGGTGTGAAATGATACCATCTCTTTAGAGAAATTGTTTGGCAATTTCTTGGAAACTAATCATGTATAACCATGGAGAAACTCCATCCCTAGGTATTTACACAAGAAAAAGGAAAACCTACGAGCTTAGGATGCTTCAAAGAGCTTCTCTTTAAGGTAGGAGAGAAACAGCATAGTCAAGGGAAGCCAACATTATCTGAGCACTTACTACGTGCCAGACAATGTAAAAGGCAAGTTATGCATGTTATTACAGGACATATATGACTTTCCAAAGGTAGACAAGTAAATAAATAACAGGTTAGGCTTTTAAAAATTATTTTATGCATTCATCAAATATTTAGTAAGTTTTTGGGTGTTGGGCTTTGTTCTGAGGGCTGAATATATTGCATGAAAAAAAAAATTAAAAGGATTAGATTTTTGTCCTAATGGTACCTAAGTTTTAGTGGGGATTGAGGAACCATAAAATATCAAATCAACATATATTAATATATAAATAAAAAGGGAGTTTCTGATAGTAAGACCTACTTTGAGGATACCGAAATAAGGTAATAGGACAGAGAGTGACAGCAGTGTGGAGGTACATTAGACAGGGCAACCATGGAAGGTGGGTCTGAGGAAATGATGTGTGTGGGATGATATTCTGATAATGAGAAAGAATCAGGCACATGAAGATCTGGAAAAGAGTAATCCGTGTGGAAGGAACAATAAGAGCAAAGGTCCTGAGGTGAAAACTAGCCTGATGTGTTCAAGGAGTAAAAAGAGAGCCTGTGTGACTGAAGAGGGAGGATGCCCAGAAGATGAGGCTGGAAAGGGAGGAAGGGGTCAGATTGTCCAGTGCCTTAGATGCTATGGTAACAAGTTCAGATTTTATTTTAAACTCAATGGGACTCCATTAGGAGGTTTTAAGATCCACTCCAGGGACGTTGTGAGACTCCTTTGATGGTAACTATAATTATTACAGCAGGATCTGACTTGAGGTTTGATTATACTGCTTCTTTAATAAAGTCAAGTACACATTCATTTATTAATTTATCTCAATTTAGCTCAATAAATATTACTTCAGCACTTCTGTCAGCTGGATACTTTTCTCAACACAATGTAATCGCCAATTGCACAAGCAAAACTCCTGCCCTTACGGAGTTTATAATCTATTTCTGGGTTTCTCTAACCTGGTTGCACAATGAGAATCACCTGGGGAGGAAAGAAAGCAAGAAAGCAAACAAGCAAGAAAGAAACTAACAGAGCCTATTAATTTTTCATCTCTCCAGATCATTTTAACGTGCAAACTGAGGTGAGCATACCACTCTTTTCTTAGACACATGGGGGCAGCATGACGTAGTTGTACAGATTCCTAAAAAATTTTTTTAGCTTTGTTTTCAAATAAATACGGTGATGAAGCTGAAGCACAAATAAACTTAAAATGCAGCCCCTGTATTGGCCAGCAAGTAGCAGAGCCGAGATTTGAATCCATATCTTTCTAATCGCATAGCAATACTATTTCCACACAGCAGCTACAAAATGTTTTCTAAAAAAATAAATAGTAGTTTTTTTAATTACTCCTTAATTTTTCTATTTAGTATCCCAACTCTTTTATCCCTTACAAAAAGTTACAAGAAAAGATAATGTATAATTATGAGTAGAATTTTAATCTTCTATTTCAACTCTGGAGTTGATTATAGCAATGTCATGAAACCTAGAATAACATTCATGGCTGCATAGAGTCTGGGCATTAAGTTTGTTCAAGATTTGGCCCCCTCCAGCATAACAGGAGAATTAAGATAGGATGTTGCTTCCGTGGAGAGAACTGTTCCTGACATGATCTGTAAGTCGGTGGGGATATTTCCATTTGCAAGAGTACATTGGCCTTATTTGAAACAAAAACAGAATTTTATATTTTATTTTTTTAAAGATTTTTTTTTTTTTTTAATTTGACAGAGAGAGAGAGACAGTGAGAGAGAGAACACAAGCAGGGGAAGTGGGAGAGGGAGAAGCAGGCTTCCTGCGGAGCAGGGAGCCTGATGCGGGGCTCGATCCCAGGACTCTGGGATCATGATCTGAGCCGAAGGCAGACGCTTAACGACTGAGCCACCCAGGTGCCCCAAAAACAGAATTTTTTTTTTTTAAAGGTTTTATTTATTTATTTGAGAGAGAGAGAATGAGAGACAGAGAGCATGAGAGGGAAGAGGGCAGAGGGAGAAGCAGACCCCCTGCTGAGCAGGGAGCCCGATGTGGGACTCGATCCTGGGACTCCAGGATCATGACCCGAGCCGAAGGCAGTCGCTTAACCAACTGAGCCACCCAGGCGCCCCCAAAAACAGAATTTTAAAGAGAAGAGATTTTCATGGTCACTAAATCCTCCTTTTTGCTTGGCACCAATTTGCATAACACAGGTAACTTATGTCTAACACACTTTCAGAAACAAATAGAGAAAATCAAATTTTTCTTTCAACTCCAATAGCAATTTTATATTTTGCCAAATATCAGCTAATGTGGAACCTTAAGGAATAAGGAACAGCTGGAATTTAACCAGAGACGCCAGTGACTATTAAAATTCAGTGTTAATATAAAATGTGGCCTCTAGTAGACCTACTTTGTCAGTGCATATAATTAACTCACTTGTATTGGCGCAAGCGTTTTGCATGTGTATGAAGAGGTTAATAAACCTTTATTAACAATCAACATCCCTTACATTGGGAGATTCACAATGTTACTAGAAGTTAGAATAACCTAAGGGCTGCCTATAGTTGTGTTCTTGAACGAATATTCATTCTGCTGAATGAAACAGGCCTGAAAAATATCCAGTATCTGATCATGGTGTCTCTAGATGTTATTGCCACCCACTCCAGCCACGTGGGCAGATCCTCATCTTGGCTCAAGTGCACTTTTCACAAGGACTCAATACTTCTTCATTGCATCCATGTACCCCCCCTCCCCTCATCCAACTCCAGAACTATTAGAGGTAATATTTATATCATATACCATCTGAAAAATTAGTACTAATTAAAAGCAAAAATGACATCTGGTTCTTTCCCTACAATGGCCCTCTCTGGTGACTAGCTGTCTTAGCACCCTTCTTTCCTTTCCCTTCTTCATTGCAGAAAGGATGCCATTGTTCTCAGCACTCATGCCCTGGCTCTGAGCTTCCAGAACTAGTGCAAATTAGACAAGGCACCACCTCTAGAGGACATAGATCCTGATTCAGCAGGAAAGCAGCTGGGCTAAAATGGACTTGCCCCCAGACGAGGCACCCCAGTGGTTCTGTGCATATTTCCTGGGATTAACCAAACCTATCCCCCTTAGAAGGATGTTTAGTAACCTGTTATTAGTGAGCATGCTTCTTAGGGTCTCTCTCTCTACCCTAAATTTCTAATTAAAGAAGTCAGAGAACAAAATCAAATTTTGGTGGGGCAGGAGGAGAGGGGTTTTTAATGTCAAAACAGCAATGGCAATAACAATATTTTCTCCATATCCCAACTGGTTTTTTTTTAAGATTTTATTTATTTATTTGACAGAGAGAGGCACAGCAAGAGAGGGAACACAAGCAGGGGGAGTGGGAGAGGGAGAAGCAGGCTTCCTGCCAAGTAGGAAGCCCAATGTGGGGGCTCGATCCCAGGACTCTGGGATCATGACCTGAGCTGAAGGCAGATGCTTAACGACTGAGCCCCCTAGGTGCCCTCCATATCCCAACTGTTAAAATAGGCCCCTATCCTAGGAAGATCCACAGTAGCAGAAGAAGGCTTATTCAACCTTAAAGGTGAGAAGATGAGTTTAGTGCTCAAAGTGGAGGAGAAGATGCCAACTGTCACACCTCTTGGCTTTTTTCCTAAGTCTTTGAAACACAACCCTGAGATTGCTTGGCTAGTTTCTTTCTAAGTCAATTTTATTCTTAGAAACAAGATACCAGTAGTGATTAGGGATAATTGTGACTACATCCCTAAAGAGTATTTTTTTTAAAGATTTTATTTACTTATTTGAGAGAGGGAGAACACAAGCAGGGTGAGGGGCAGAGGGAGAAGCAGACTTCCTGCTGAGCAGAGAGCCTCGCACAGGGCTCGACCCCAGGACCCTGAGATCATGACCTGAGCCTAAAGCAGATGCTTAACCGACTGAGCCTCCCAGGCACCTCTTTAAACAGTGTTATTAAAAGCTATATGGGGGGGCGCCTGGGTGGCTCAGTCGTTAAGCGTCTGCCTTCAGCTCAGGTCATGATCCCAGGGTCCTGGGATCCAAATTTGAGATTTTTTTAATAGAAATAGTAGGATCCTCTGGCTAGTCCACACAAACCTGTGTTACTCCATATAGCTTTCTTTAAAAAAAGATTTTATTTATTTATTTGACAGGGAGAGAGAGAGTGAGAGCAGGAACACAAGCAGGGGGATTGTGTATTGTGTACATAGCAGTAAGGAAATAAGTGAGAGAAGAATGACAGATGGAATTGTTATTTCTTAATCCTAGAAAAGTGGAGTTACTTTACATCTATTCTCCCTAGGTTGCCAAGGTAAATATTCCCATGGGCTCACTTGGCTCTGCCTGGTTTGGGCCAGAAGAATCTGCCTCTGTCTTCAATGGGGCAAAGGTATTTGGAGATGGAAAACAGCATGGCCAGTGATTCCTTACCTATTAACATGCCTAAAGTCTTTTTCTTTAGTTGACCAAATCCACTAATTTAACCAAGATTACCAAGTGGACGTTCTCTTGGAGAATGGGAAGAATTGGAAGGAATGTGTGGTTCCTCTGCCAGGTTTCTAATCACAGATGTACCTTCGAATCCCAACAGATAACAGGAACCAAGACCCTTGGCTCATCGGTAATTTTTTTTTCTGGTAGAAACCATTAGACATCTTGAAATGTCTAATTATATGTGTCCATAACACAAAGTAAAACCAGGTATATATAGGCTCCTGTTTGTTTCTGGCTACAGCGAAAGGGTAGGCCTAGCTTACAACCCACCCAAAAGTCACAAGAAGCCCATGTGTTAGTCAGGGTTCTCGGGAAACAGAACCAACAGGAGATATTTGTATGTTTCTATATCTGTATCTGTATTTGTATCTCTATCTATTTATATCAATTTGTTATGAGGAACTGGCTATGCCATTATGGATGCTGAGAAGTTCCACAATCTGCCATCTGCAGACTGGAGACCCAGGAAAGCTAGAAGTCTAATTCAGCTGAGTTGGAAGGCCTAAGAACGAGGAGAGCTGATGGTGTAAATCTCAGTCTGAGGGCACAAGAAAATGAAATGAGAAGAGATGATGTGTCCCAGCTCATACAGGGAGGCAGGGGGAAAAAAAGCAAATGCCTCCTTCCTCTGCCTTTTGCTATTCAGGCCCTCAACAGATTGGATGATGACCACCCACATTGGGGAGTGTCATCTACCTTACTGAGTCCACTGATTCAAATGCTAATGTTATCCAGAAACACCCTCATAGTCACACCCAGAAATAATGTTTAATCTGGGCACCCCATAGCTCGTTCATGTCCACCCATAAAATTAATCATTGCATCCCCCTTGGGTGTCAAAGGAGGTTGAGTTAGAATTTGGACTTCTACCCCCAGCGGGCAGTCACAGGACAGTGGCCCTGCTTTCCTTTGCCAGAGTGGTATCAGAGGGAGCTACATGAAACAGATGGTTGAAATAAGGTCCAGAGTCTCATAGCATAATATAAAAAATATCCAAGTTTCAACTGCAAATCCCACATCATCCCAAGAACAAGGAAAATCTCCAACTGAATGAAAAAGACGATTAGCAGATGCCAATACCAAGATGACAGAAATATTGAAATAACCTGTCAAAGATTTTAAAGCAGTCCTCGTAGAGATGCTGCAATGAGAACCACAAACAAACTTGAGACAAATGGAGAAAGAATCTCAACAACGAAACAGAAAGTCTCAGCAAATAAGTAGAAGTTAAAATAAGAACCAAATGGGAATTTTAGAACTGAAAAAACAATAGCTGGAATTTAAAAACCTCACTGGCTGGGTTCAGTAGCAAAGTGCAGAGGCGGGGAGACAAAACCCAGTGGATCTGAAGATGGAAAAACAGAAATCACCAAATCTGAACAGAGAGAAAACAGAACAAAAAAAGGAACAGAGCCTCAGGGACCTGTGGGACCATCATAAAAGACCTCACATTTCTGTCATCAGCATCACACACAGAAGTGAAAAACTTCCCAAACTTCCCCCAAAGACAGAAGCCTACAGATTCAAGGAGATGAGCAACAAGACACATTACAGTAGAACTTCCAAAATCTAAAGACACAGAAAAAATCTAGAAAGCAATGAGAGAGAAATGTCATTTTATCTCTAGGGAAAAAATCAATTCAAATGATGCCAGGATTCTCATCATAAACTGTGGGGCCAGAGGAAGTGGCACAATTGAGCACCACCTACAGTAGATGCAAAATAAACATGTGAATATTCAACTCTGAAAGGTGGGGGGGAGAAGGCAGGTTGGCTAGAAACTACAAAACTCACAGAAAAGGAAACAGAGGAAATCTTAAGGATCAAGAGCCAGATAAAGAAAAGGAAAATTGGTAAATAAAACTTGATCAAAATTAGAAATTTTTTCTCTGTGAAGGACTCTGTCAAGAGGATGGAAAGACAAGCTACAGAGTGGCAGAAATTTTTTGCAATCCACACATCTGACAAAGGACCAGTATCTAGAATCTATAAAGAGCTCTCAGAATTCAATAGTCAAAAAATAATAAAATAAAATAAATATAAATAAAAGACATAGATATTTCACCAAAGACATATAGATGACAAAAAAAAAAAAAAAAAAAAAAGCACATGAAAGATATTTGGACATCATTAGCCATTAGGAAAATGCAAATTAAAACCATGAGGAATGTTACCACACACCAATCAGAATGTCTAAAATAAAATGTTAGGCAGGATAAATAAATACTGGGCAGGATGCATCCAAACCGAATCATTAATACATTCCTGGTGGAAATGTAAAATGATACAATACCTCTGGAAAACAGTTGGGAACTTTCTTTAGAAACTAAACGCATGACTACCATACAATCCAACAATTACATTTGGGGGCATTTATCCCAGAGAAATGATCTGCTGTTCACACACAAACCTGTACACACACTTTATTTGTAATAGCCCAAACCTAGAAATGACCTAGACATCCTTGAACAGCTGAATGGTTGAACAAGCTGTGGTGCATTCATACCGTGGAATCCTACTCTGCAATAAAAATGAACCCACTCTTTTTTTTTTTTTTAAAGATTTTATTTATTTATTTGAGAGAGAGAGAATGAGAGAGAGCACATGAGAGGGGGGGAGGGTCAGAGGGAGAAGCAGACTCCCTGCCGAGCAGGGAGCCCGATGCGGGATGCGATCCCGGAATCCAGGATCATGACCTGAGCCGAAGGCAGTCGCTTAACCAACTGAGCCACCCAGGCGCCCAAAATGAACCTACTCTTGATACACTCAACAACCTGGATCAATCTCCAGAGAAATAGGTAAGTGAGAAAAACCAATCCCATAAGGTTGCATGCTGTATAATCTCATGTATATATTACTGAAGTGATATATTATTAGATGAAAAAAGCAAATGGAGGAAAATATGTGTAGTATATTACCGTTTCTCTAAGAAAGGAGGAGGGGATGCATACATATAGATTTCTTTCATTTTTTTTAAGAAAAAAGGAAAAGTTTTGTTTCTTAAATTCCACATATGAGTGAGATCATATGATAAATGTCTTTCTCTGACTTATTTTGCAAAACAGAGGATCATAGGGGAAGAGAGGGGAAAAATAAAACAAGATGAAATCAGAGAGAGAGACAAACCATAAGAGACTCTTAATCATAGGAAACAAACTGAGGATTGCTGGAAGGGAGGGAGGGTGGGGGGGATAGGGTAACTGAGTGATGGGCATTAAGGAGGGCATGTGATGTAACGAGCACTGGGTATTATATAAGATTGATGAATTACTGAACTCTACCTATGAAACCAATAATACATTATATGTTAATTAATTGAATTTAAATTTAAAAAAGAAAAAAGAAACAAAAACTTGAAAAGAAATGGTTCCTCAAAGAACCCAAATAAATGGTCCAAATGGAGGAACCAGGAGAAGGGAACAAGGTTAGAAGTTAAATTTCTCTGAATATACTCTATTATATGATAAAACTTTGGAATACATTAATATTTTTCATAATTATATAAATACATAAGTAATCTCTATAAATAAAAAGTAAAGGAAAATGACTTAATAGTATACTTAATAGTATATGTCATAACCATATGAGAAAATATTTCAGATGACTTTATAACACAGTAATTTACTAAACATCTTTCATGGATGTAACCTAAGGACAAAAAAAAATCTTAGAAAAAATCTTAAATTGATTTTAATAACTATTGTTGATGGTAGCATTTATATTTTATTCTGAGTCTGTTGTGTGTGAACTACGTGAGAAAGAAAATGAATAATTATATCAGTGTTGAGAAATACAATGCTTGGCATAATGGAAAAGAAAAAGAGATGTACAATTAAAGATATTAGGTAAAAACTATGTAGTTCTAATTTGATTTATCTACATGAACTCATGACAATTTATCTTTATCTCCTGGTTCTGTCCATTGAAAGGGCTTAGAAATAATAGCCAACCTAGTAACAAGGAGTACCCTTAGTACCCAGATCATGGTCTTCCACTTTTAAAAGAAATCGGGGGTCCCCAAAATATTTATTTATGGATGAAATGATATGATGATAGGATGCCAGAAAGCAAAGAAGCTGTAATGTCTAGAAAGGTAGTATTGAAAGGTTTTAAGACCTCAGGAGTCAACTTAAAAGACTCTTAATGGTCAAAAATAGGATAATTTGGGCATTGTAAGAATAATCATAATGGATTAAAACATTTCAAATATGATCATAAAGTTAGTAGAAGAAAAAAGTTCTCATTCTTCCTTGGAGTTTGTTACAAAATCATCTCATTTATTTTGAAAAATGATAAAAGAAAATGATCAAATATTTGTTCTTTTTTCCTGTAAGAACTTATCTCAGGGAGGGGTGCCTGGGTGGCTCAGTCAGTTAAGCATTCGGCTCTTGATTTCAGCTCAGATCATGATCTCAGGGTTGTGAAATCAAGCCCCGCATCAGGCACTGTGCTGAGCATGGAGCCTACTTAAGATTCTCTCTCTCTCTCTCTCCCTCCTCTTCTGTCCCTCCCCTCCCCCTGCTTGTGTGCTCTCTCTCTCTTCTTTTTGAAAAGAAGAACTTATCTCAGGGAAATTGAAGAGTTGACAACACAAAGTTTCTTTCTAGAAGTGTCTTAGCTGACAAATGAAGGACTGGTAGAAATAGAATGTTGCTATCTCCAACCCATGATGATAGGCTGTAATGATGGATGCTGACATCTCAGACCACCTGCTGATAGAAGTACAAAATACCATCTATGGGGACTTCTGGCCAAAAATCAAACTATATATGGAAAAAAGCTGTAGGACCAACCATCAATTTAAAGAAAAAAGGGGACAGAAGAATATGTTAAACAACAAAAAAGTCCCAACTGTGAAGAACTCTAGAGACTAAAAATCTGTTGTTGTTTTTTTTTAAGAAATAAATAAAATTGTAAGGAGGGGGTTTGAGCCCAACATTGGGTGGGCTTTATTTTAGTAATCTCAAATTTAGAGATTACTAAAATATATAAACTTTAAAAAAAATAAATTGTAAGGATGAAGAGAGATCAAAATCATGAGACAGAGAGAGATTTAAAGAGAGAGAGAGAGATGTGTACAAGGGACCAAGCAGAATGAGGGCTCTATAGATTGAAGCAATTTAAGAGAAATATCAACCACTGTATTGCAATTTATGAATCTTGTTTTCATTCTGATTCAAATAGAGACTAAAACCAATGGAGTTCTCATAGTACTAAAAAAAAGCATAAAATTTGAACATCAGCTTGTTTTTTTATACTAAGAAAATTCCATTGGTTTTAGTCTATGTATAATAATGATATAGGATTATGTTTTTAAAAAAGAACATTTTGGGGGGCGGAGCAAGATGGCGGAGGAGTAGGAGACCTGGATTTCGTCTCCTCTCAGGAATTCAGCTGGACAGGGATCAAACCATTCTGAACACCTACAAACCCAACAGGAGATCGAAGAAAAGAAGAGCAACAACTCTCTCATCAGAAAAGCGACCACTTTCTGGAAGGTAGGACGTGCGGAGAAGGGAATCGGAGGCGATATTCGGGAGGATAGACGGCAGGGGAGGGGCCTCCGTCGGCCGCTTCTGGCAAGTGATAGAACCACGGAGCACAAAATCGGAACTTTTAAAAGTTAGAATAACGTCACTCTGGTGGCTACGCGGGGGGTGGAACCCTCCGGGACAGTGTGGTCTCAGGACCCTCGGGGTCACAGAAAGACCAGGGGTGCCTGAGTGTGGCAGAGCTCCCAGGTAACGGAGCAGGGAAGCCGGCTGCAGAGGCGGAGCCCAGGCGCGGGCTCTCAGCTCGGGGTGGCCCTAAGCCGTGATCCGCGGCACCGTCGGGCCCCTGCTCCTCCAGCGGGGACCCAACAAGCGGCAGATCCGGGGAGACTCACCTTCCTCCCCCGGGAGGAGCCGCGCGGGAGTGCACCGCAGGGATTGGCTGGGTTTGGAGACTCCAGACCGGGTCGGGTACCGGAGATAGAAACGCGTGGTCACAGGCCGGTTGAGCATGGAGTGCAGCCGGAGACCGGGGAGACGAGAGTGACTGACGGCTTTTCTCTGGGGGCTCACTGAGGAGCGGGGCCCCGAGTTCTCGGCTCCTCCAGGGCGGAGATTGGGAGGCCGCCATTTTCACTCTCCGCCTCCAAAGCTGGACGGAAAGCTTGCAGGGAACAAAAGCTCGTGAGAGCAAACCCGAGCAGATGACTTAGCCGGGAGGGGGCAAGGGCGGGGCACTTCCGCCTCCGGCAGAGACATTTGGAAACCACGGCAACAGGCCCCTCCCCAGAAGATCAGCGAGAACAGCCAGCCAAGACCAAGTTTACCGATCAATGAGAACGGCAGAACTCCAGGGCTAGGGAAATACCGCGCAGAGAATCCATGGCTTTTTTTACCATGATTCTATAGTCTTTCAAAGTTAATTTTTTTTAACTGTCTTTTTTTCTTTTTTTTCTTTTGAATTTTTCTTTTTCCCTTTTTCAACCAACATCTTATCAATCCCTTTTTTTAAAAAAAACATTTTTATTTTTCATTTTTAGAGTCACATTCTATCCCTTCATAGTAGTTACCCGTATTTTTGGCTTATATATATAAGTTGTTCTCTCTTTAAAATTTTGAGATAGTTTCTTCTATCAGATTAAAATAGACCCTAAATCTCTAGTATATGGTGTTTTCTATTCCCCTGCCTGATCACATTCTCTCCCTTTTTTTTTCTTTTTTCTTTTTTTAAATCCTCTTCTTTCTTTTTTCAAACAACTTCTTATCAATTCCTTTTATAAAATTTTTTATAATTTCCATCTTTACAGTCATATTCCATCCCTTCATCATATCAACCCTTATTTTGTACATATATGTTTTTCTTTTTTTAAAATTTTGGGAGGCACTTTCTTCTAAAAGACCAAAATACACCCCAAATCTAGTGTGGGGCACTGATCTGTATACCAGCCTGATCATATTTGATCACATTCTGGTTTTTTGTTGTTGTTGTTGTTTTGTTTTGTTTGTTTTTGTTTTTATCTTTTTCTTTTTCTTTTTTTTCTTTTTCTTTTTTCTCTCTTTCCCTTTCTTTTCCCACTGCTTCAGGTCTTTTCTGATTTGTTTAGAGTATATTTTCTGGGGATGTTGGTACTCTGCTAGCATTTTGTTCTCTCATTAATCTACTCTCCTCTGCACAAAATGACAAGACGGAAAAAATCACCTCAACAAAAAGAACAAGAGGTAGTACCGACTGCCAGGGACCTACTCAATACGGACATTAGTATGATGTCAGATCTAGAGTTCAGAATCATCACTTTAAAGATACTAGCTGGGCTTGAAAAAAATATGGAAGTTATTAGAGAAACCCTTTCTGGAGAAGTAAAAGAACTAAAATCCAACCAAGTAGAAATCAAAAGGGCTATTAATGAGGTGCAATCAAAAATGGGGGCACTAACTGATAGAATAAATGAGGCAGAAGAGAGAATCAGTAATATAGAAGATGAAATGATGGAAAATAAAGAAGCTGAGAAAAAGAGAGATAAACAACTACTGGATCACGAGGGCAGAATTCGAGAGATAAGCGATACCATAAGACGAAACAACGTTAGAATAATTGGAATCCCAGAAGAAGAAGAAAGAGAGAGAGGGGCAGAAGGTATAATGGAGCAAATTATAGCAGAGAACTTCCCTAATTTGGGGAAGGAAACAGGCATGAAAATCCAGGAGGCACAGAGAACCCATCTCAAAATCAATAAAAATAGGTCAACTCCCTGACATCTAATAGTAAAACTTACGAGTCTCATAGACAAAGAGAAAATCCTGAAAGCAGCTCGGGAGAAGAGATATGTAACCTACAAGAGTAGAAATATTAGATTGGCAACAGACCTATCCACAGAGACCTGGCAGGCCAGAAAAGACTGGCAGGATATATTCAGAGCACTAAATGAGAAAAATATGCAACCAAGAATACTCTATCCAGCTAGGCTGTCATTGAAAATTGAAGGAGAGATAAAAAGCTTCCAGGACAAACAAAAACTAAAGGAATTTGCAAACACAAAACCAGTCTTACAAGAAATCTTGAAAGGGGTCCTCTAAGCAAAGAGAGAGCCTAAAAGCAACATAGACCAGAAAGGAACACAGACAATATACGGTAACAGTCACCTTACAGGCAATACAATGGCACTAAATTCCTATCTTTCAATAGTGACCCTGAATGTAAATGGGCTAAATGCTCCAATCAAAAGACACAGGCTATCAGACTGGATTAAAAAACAAGACCCATCAATATGCTGTCTGCAAGAGACTCATTTTAGACCCAAAGACACCCCCAGATTGAAAGTGAGGGGGTGGAAAACCATTTACCATGCTAATGGACACCAAAAGAAAGCTGGGGTGGCAATCCTTATATCAGGCAAATTAGATTTTAAACCAAAGACTGTAATAAGAGATGAGGAAGGACATTATATCCTACTTAAAGGATCTATCCAACAAGAAGATCTAACAATTTTAAATATCTATGCCCCTAACATGGGAGCAGCCAATTATATAAGGCAATTAATAACAAAAGCAAAGAAACACATCGACAACAATACAATAATAGTGGGGGACTTTTACCCCCCCCCTCACTGAAATGGACAGATCGTCTAAGCAAAAGATCAACAAGGAAATAAAGACTTTAAATGACACACTGGACCAAATGGACTTCACAGACGTATTCAGAACATTCCACCCCAAAGCAACGGAATACACATTTTTCTCTAGTGCCCATGGAACATTCTCCAGAATAGATCACATCCTAGGTCATAAATCAGGTCTCAACCGGTACCAAAAGATTGGGATCATTCCCTGCCTATTTTCAGACCACAATGCTTTGAAACTAGAACTCAATCACAAGAGGAAAGTCGGAAAGAACTCAAATACATGGAGGCTAAAGAGCATCGTACTGAAGAATGAATGGGTCAACCAGGAAATTAAAGAAGAATTAAAAAAATACATGGAAACCAATGAAAATGAAAACACAACTATTCAAAATCTTTGGGATGCAGCAAAGGCAGTCCTAAGAGGAAAGTATATAGCAATACAAGCCTTTCTCAAGAAACAAGAAAGGTCTCAAGTACACAACCTAACCAAAAGACAACCGACAGAATGGGAGAAGATATTTGCAAATGGCATATCAGATAAAGGGCTAGTATCCAAAATCTATAAAGAACTCATCAAACTCAACACCCAAAGAACAAAGAGTCCAATCAAGAAATGGGCAGAAGACATGAACAGACATTTTTCCAAAGAAGACATCCAAATGGCCAACAGACACATGAAAAAGTGCTCAATATCGCTCGGCATCAGGGAAATCCAAATCAAAACCTCAATGAGATACCACCTCACACCAGTCAGAATGGCTAAAATTAACAAGTCAGGAAACGACAGATGTTGGTGGGGATTCGGAGAAAGGGGAACCCTCCTACACTGTTGGTGGGAATGCAAGCTGGTGCAGCCACTCTGGAAAACTGTATGGAGCTTCCTCAAAAAGTTGAAAATAGAGCTACCCTATGATCCAGCAATTGCACTACTGGGTATTTACCCCAAAGATACAAAAGTAGGGATCCGAAAGGGTACGTGCACCCCGATGTTTATAGCAGCAATGTCCACAATAGCCAAACTGTGGAAAGAGCCAAGATGTCCATCAACAGATGACTGGATAAAGAAGATGTGGTATATATATATACAATGGAATATTATGCAGCCATCAAAAGGAATGAGATCTTGCCATTTGCAACGATGTGGATGGAACTGGAGGGTATTATGTTGAGCGAAATAAGTCAAACAGAGAAAGACATGTATCATATGATCTCACTGATATGAGGAATTCTCAATCTCAGGAAACAAACTGAGGGTTGCTGGAGTGGTGGGGGGTGGGAGGGATGGGGTGACTGGGTGATAGACACTGGGGAGGGTATGTGCTCTGGTAAGCGCTGTGAATTGTGCAAGACTGTTGAATCTCAGATCTGTACCTCTGAAACAAATAATGCAATATATGTTAAAAAAAAAAAAAAGAAGAAGAATGTAATGGGAGGGGAAGAATGAAGCAGGGGAAATCGGAAGGGTAGACGAACCATGAGAGACGATGGACTCTGAAAAACAAACTGAGGGTTCTAGAGGGGAGGGGGGTGGGAGGATGGGTTAGCCTGGTGGTGGGTATTGAGGCGGGCACATTCTGCATGGAGCACTGGGTGTTATGCACGAACAATGAATCATGGAACACTTCATCTAAAACTAATGATGGAATGTATGGGGATTAACATAAGAATAAAAAAAATTAAAAAAAAAAGAACATTTTACTTTAGAAGAAAATATTGAAAAAATATGAATAAAATAATATAATTGGGATTTGTCTCAAAATAATTGGGGAAAGGACTGCATGGGGATACAGGTACAAAGGTTTGGTTGTAAATGGAGTTGGGTGCTGGGTATAAGGCGGTTTATTAAGCTGCTCTCCCAAATTTGTATATGTTTGAAAATTTTCATAAAAAAAGAGTTTGCTTCTTCTCCGAGAGAACACCAAATGGCGGATGACGCCGGTGCTGCGGGAGGGCCGGGGGGCCCTGGAATGGGAGGCTGCGGTGGCTTCCGCGGAGGCTTCGGCAGGGGCATCCCGGGCGGCAGTCGTGGCCGTGGTCGGGGCCGGGGTCGAGGCCGTGGAGTTCGCGGAGGCAAGGCCGAGGACAAGGAGTGGGTCCCCGTCACCAAGCTGGGCCGCCTGGTCAAGGACATGAAGATCAAGTCCCTAGAGGAGATCTATCTCTTCTCTCTGCCTATCAAGGAATCTGAGATCATTGATTTCTTCCTGGGAGCATCCCTCAAGGACGAGGTTCTGAAGATCATGCCTGTGCAAAAGCAGACCCGTGCTGGCCAGAGGACCAGGTTCAAGGCGTTTGTTGCCATCGGAGATTACAATGGACACGTCGGCCTGGGTGTCAAGTGCTCCAGGGAGGTTGCCACTGCTATCCGTGGGGCCATCATCCTGGCCAAGCTTTCCATCGTCCCCGTGAGGCGAGGCTACTGGGGGAACAAGATCGGCAAGCCCCACACTGTCCCATGCAAGGTGACTGGCCGCTGTGGCTCTGTGCTGGTGCGTCTCATCCCCGCCCCCAGAGGCACTGGCATTGTTTCAGCCCCTGTGCCCAAGAAGCTACTGATGATGGCCGGTATTGATGACTGTTACACCTCGGCCAGAGGCTGCACTGCCACCCTGGGGAACTTTGCTAAGGCTACTTTTGATGCCATCTCCAAGACCTACAGCTATCTCACCCCTGACCTCTGGAAGGAGACGGTGTTCACCAAGTCTCCATATCAGGAATTCACTGACCATCTTGTGAAGACCCACACCAGAGTTTCTGTGCAGAGGACCCAGGCTCCAGCTGTGGCCACCACCTAGTTTTATACAAGAAAAATAAAGTGAACTAAAGCTTGTTAAAAAAAAAAAAAGAGTTTGTAGTACGGGGCCCTTGGGTGACTCAATTGGTTAAGCATCTGTTTTCAGCTCCAGGTCATGATCTCAGTGTCCTGGGATCAAGCCCCGAGTCAGGCTCTCTGCTCAGCAGGGAGTTTGCTTCTCCCTCTCCCTCTGCCCTTCCCCCAAGTTTATGCGCTCTCTTTCAAGAGAATAAATAAAATCTTTAAAAAAATAAAAAATAATATAAAGTTTGTAAAGCGTCATCCAGAATGAGGATAGCACCTGTGGTGTGTTTGAAGACTAAGAGACAAGCAACCCAAAATTGCTGGGCTCAAAGCAGGAGGGCAGATTTTCAAGACAGTAGGAAAGTAATGGTCATTCTATATAGTAATAAAAATGAGTAACAATGAATGAAAATAAAAATGGAGAAATAAATAAAAGTAAATAAATAAAATTAAAAAAAAAACCAGAAACAGGTAATAACATGAATGACCCTCACAAACGGGATAGTGAGCCAGACACCAAATGGTACATACAATATGATTTCATTTAGGTGGAGCTCAAAAAAGTCCTAATTAATCTATATTCTTTTGGAATGTATATAAAAGTGGTATTTCCTACGTGTTCACTATACAGTAATTATTTAAACTGTACATTTTCTATACCCTTTAAACTATACAACATACCTTTCAATTTTAAAAAGAGGTTTAAAGGAAAAAAGCGCAATGATCTATGAGCAACATCTGGGAAGGAGGAAGGCTCAGCCTCCCACGGATTAGGCTCAAGCTAATCCTCAGATACTGTGCAGAGGTGAAGGAGGGGGGCTGCCTCTCGCACCGAGGGCCACAGAGTGACAGAGTAAGCAGCATCCCACAGAAGAGCGGGTGGGGACGTTCTGTGAAATACGGCAATGTGGAGAAGTATGTACCCTTACAGTGATGAATCCAGAGGAAGTGACCTTAGTCCAGGACGACTGAATGGGTTTTTGTCCGGGATTTCAGAAAGGATGGGACAGAGGGAGTTGAGTCTACGCCAACAGGCCTCAAAATTCTGAATGGAACTCAGTGTCCAAACTGGCATAGGACTCAGGTTCTGCTGGGTCCCATTTCTACCAGCAACTCCATCCTGCTCAGGGGAGTGAGCTACCAGCCCATGCTGAGGCCACGGTGTCTGTGGGACTTGATGGGCACCAGTCTACCCCCATCGGTTTTCATCTTTTTCCTCTATTCGTTATAAGACCGTGTCTGCCATGAGCACTGTATCTCCAGAGCCCAGCACAGTACCTGGGAAGCTGTGATGCTCAACCCTTGCTGAATGAACGAAAGAATGAATGAAGAATTCCTATTTCATATTTGTGGAAGCTAACCTAGAAGAGCTACAGAAAGGACCTGGAGCCAGCAATGGGACAGATGCAACATTAATATGCAACATTCATTACTCAAAACCGTTTTCCATGACCAGCCTGATCTTTCACTGATCTTCACTCCACAAGCTCTTCCGCATTTTTGCAGAACCCAGATTTGGGTAACTGGGGTTAAGACATTGTGAGGAAGGGAGTGAAAAGCAGGCTCTCTTTCCTTTGGTAAGTGGTCATGCTACATTTTTTTTTTCAAGTACAGCACTGTTTTGAGATAATTCCTAAGAGCTCCGTGTGGAAGGAGAGTGAATGGTTATTTAAGGTAGTTGTAGAGCTGCCAAGAGGGTGTGAAGGAACAGCCACAGATCAAACCAGGTTGGAAGCCCGCAGAAACAGATCAATGAAGGAGCCTGGGCTGCCTTACATCTCAGACAGCTGGAGTGGTACAGAAAGACAGAGTGAGCTTCCAGGCAGGAA
This sequence comes from Mirounga angustirostris, assembly GCF_029215605.1. NCBI lineage: Eukaryota > Metazoa > Chordata > Mammalia > Carnivora > Phocidae > Mirounga > Mirounga angustirostris. Next base: position 14,631,286 of record NW_026991712.1, on the reverse strand, counting down.
AGATTAGAAAGGGAGCGGGAGGGGAGGCATGTGAGGGACAGCCAGCACGGTGATAGGAGCTTGTTCCCATGACTAGTAGTGAGCACCCACAGCCCGCACGGGGGCATGCCTGCTGCCAGGGCCTCCTGACCAGTGTCCTTGCCTCTGGCTTCTCCCTGATCCAGCCAATACTCCCCACCCTGCCGCAGGCTAGCATCAAAGTCAAGTGACCTGTGTTCTCCTCCAAGCTTTAGAGGAATGCTGTCCAGTGGAAACACAATGCAAGCCACATATGTTATTTTACATTTTCTAATAGCCACACGAACAAAGCAAAACAGAAACAAGTGATACTCTTTTTGATAATACATTTGTTTTAACCAAATGTATCCAAAGTATTTTCATTTCCACATGCAATCAACATAAGAGATATCAATCACATATTTATGTTCATACTGATCAATGAAAACCTCTGTGTGTATTTACATCAACAGCGCACTCGGTCAGACTGGCCCTATTTCAAGTGCCTTATGGGCAAATGAGTTGAGTGGTTACTGCATAGGACAAGGTAGGGCTACTGTGTGACCCTGAGCATGTCACTTTACCTCTCTGAGCCTCAGTTATTTTCCTCTATAAAGTGAGGGTTAGGCTTAGAGGATTTTTGTTTTAATATTTTATTTATTTATTTATTTATTTATTTATTTATTTATTTATTTATTTATTTATTTGAAAGAGAGAGAGAGAGCACAAGCAGGGCAAGGGGGAGGAGCAGAAGGAGAGGGAGAAGCAGACTCCGCACCCAGGCAGAACCCAATGTGGGGCTAGATCTCAAGACCCTGAGATCATGACCTGAGACAAAATCAAGAGTCGGATGCTTAACCCACTGAGCCACCCAGGCGTCCCCAGGCACCCCAAGGCTTAGAGGATCTTTAAGCTACCTTTAATATATTATGGATATATATTCTGGCAAAGTAAAGCTCCATTTCATAGCAAGACGTCCACCTCCCACAATGGCCAGCTGGTTTAAAGATGGGCAGCAGAGGCTGATAATCCCAAAAAGCGACACAGATCTATTTGGATGACAAGGGAGTAGTCACAGGGGACAGTCCCTGCAACATGGCCATTTCCTCACTATCAACCAGCATGCCATAAATGCGAATCTGGTGCTAGAAATGTCAAGTTTATGACTGCACATCCCAAAGGGTTCTTTTGTGGTGTTCTCCATCTGTAGAGATAAGAAGAGGGACATTAACATACACAGACCACCCAACTGCCAGAAACAATGTGGGCATCAAAGGCAGAACTTTTATAAGCGGGAAACCTCAAGACCTCAACAGTCCAATTGGTTGCATAAGTTCCTTAAGGGAATTTAACTAGTACTTTCTCCTGCAATGTACATGCTAGGGGTCACACATCTGCTGCCCTGGTGGCAAAGGGGAGAGATCTACCTTCTAGCAAAACTATTCCCCATAAGATTTTCTCCACCGCCAAATTCTGCAGAGACAAATGCATGTCAGAGTCATGCAGTCAGCTTCTTATGGAATTCTCTGAAAGCTGTCCACGTTAGACAGAATCCTGCTTCATCTGTACTCTGACTCCAGCTAACCTACCTGAGCATATCATCCCCCACCCTCTCACCTGCCTGCCTTGAAACCTGCTCCCTGCTTGCAGTCACACACAAGAGCAGCACTGACTTGAATGCTCCGCTGTCATTCTCCACATCGCAGAACGCTCTCAGTATTCAATTCCCAGATCGCATGGGATCTGTGCGAAGCCTGTTCTCAGTCTATCAGGCAGAATAAGCAGTGACTTCTATTTGTATGAGGTCAGTGACATCGTCGTCCTCAGTGATGCATACCAAGCTCTCCGTGGCGTGGAAATGAACAGACCTGAGTTCAGATCCCGCCTCTGTCATTTACAAGCTTTGTGCCCTTGAGCAAGTTACTGAACTTCTTACAGATTCCTCATAAATAAGATGGGAACTGAGATAACTACCTAACAACACTGCCAGGTTGTTTTAGTTCATCTTCACAGGATGCCACTTGATAGTGTTTGTTACAACTAATAGCATTGGAAGTACCAGATGTTTATGCATTAGCCCATTCGAAAGACATTTACTGAGCATCTCCTAAGCGAAGGCACTATTCTGGATTAAGAGGAGAAAGTCAGGTAAATAAATGACTCAGTCCCTGCCTGAGAGCAGCTTATTATCTCCATAAACAAAGCCTCGGTCTTTGATGCTCTCTGCTCTCCTTGTTCTCTCCTCCGGACGTCGCCAGTGAGTGCCTTTGGTAACTGGGCTCTGTTGGGATACCTGTCCTCTGACTGAAAACAGGAGACTGTTGGAAAGTAAACAAGCCAGAGCTATTTTCAGTAAGACAGGCCTTTGTGGGAGTCCACACAAACCCAACAACAGTTTAACACCATCTAAAAGATGCCCTGCCCTGCCTTCCTTACATCCACTGCCCATTTCAGAGACGGCTCTGCCCCACCCAAGAACTGGGAGCCACCGCAGAAAGTTAGCAGGGCCAGCAGCTGGTTGCAGGATGACTGTGACAAGCCCAGCTCCCCCATAGGTCCAGTTTTCCATTATCAGAAGGAGAGAGGGTGCATGAGTTCATTCTGACTTAGCCATGCCTGTCTCAGGAAGACCTAGATTTGGGAAGACAAAATTAGTTTCTTCTCCAGGAAAGGAGGTGTCCTGGAGAGCAGAGAGGCTATCCCTCCGGGGTGCAGGGTGGCCAGGGATACCCAGAGGGCTGCGATGGAGGAGGGCTCGGCAGGGACCGGGCCAGGGTCCAGGCCTGCGAGCAGAGAGGTCAGGGTGAAGCCAGTCCTGACAGCGAGGTGGATACAGAACCTCAGGCAGACGGCTCCGGGATTAGTAAATTCCTCCCTGACCTGAGGCTCAGGTCAGCAAAAGCCCTCCAGAACCCCTCTTGCTGTAGAGAGGGGACTCCTCCTGCGGCGCCAAGTGAGAACCGGCTTGGGAAGCCATAATACCTTCAGATGACAGGACCGGAAGGCATGCGTAGTGCTCAGAGCAGGTGGCTAATACGGCAAAGCAAACCCAAGGTTGCCAAGCAGAGTCCTGGGTTGTGGTGCAGAGGGGCTGCTTTCGGAAGTTGGGAATCCCCCGGGGCCTTCTCCTCCCAGGGGACTCTATCTGCCCCCTGGGAACTGGGTGACCGCTGCCCTCTGGTGCTTAAGTAAGCGGCCAATCTGGCCACAGTGCAAGACCAGGGGAGTGCTCCCCAAGCAAGTTACAGATTGGGATTGGGAGAGCTCAGTGATCCTTGCTACCTTCCTTATCGCTAAGAATTTTTCTCTTGTTGGGAAAGATATCTGGGTGCAAACATGGGCATTGAAGACAGAGAAGATGAGAGAGAGAGGGGCAGAGAGAAGAAATATCTGGAAGCTCTCATTCAAAACAAAACAAAACAAGTCATTTACACAAGGACACAAGCCTCCATTACCTGCAAAACTGCCCTAAACAGAATAATATGTGGTGACAGGTAGTGGCATTTATGCAGATTAATGGGTGACAGAAGTACCCACCGAGCATTCTGAGGACTGTGTCATTAAAAAGATAAGGACAAAATGCAGCCGCTTCTGCACAAACCCGGCGGAAATCCAAAACAGAATGAGAAGGGGAAGGGGTGAGTAAGAGTGGCCCACAGCACCTGCAGTTTCCTCTGCCAAGGTCACCCTGAGAACTCAGGGAGCTGCCACTCAACCGCACCTCTGGGGAGACAGGAAAGAGAGGTGACTGTGAGTTAGAAGTTCCGTGGGCACGTCTCAGACCTGCCCCTCAGGGGTGGTCTCAGAAAGTCTTTAACACCTTGTTTGCGAGATCGTGAAGTGTTCTCTCTCTTCTGGGTCTGGGTAATATGTCTCTACTTTTGCATTCTGCTGTACGTATATGATTCTCTCTTCCAAACCCTGAGATCCTCCTCAGGTAAGAGCTATGTTTTACTCAGCCTCAATTTCTTCCCCTGAGAGCCTACTTGGTACAGAATGGATGGGAGGAAGGAAGGAGGGAGAGAGGGAGGAGAAAGTCTGCTGAGAGAGGCAGCAGGGGATACTGCAAACAACTCTTTCTTTAAATTAAATCTGTGGGATCAGGTGCCCTGGGCTCTCAATTCAGACTGCACAGTGGTAATTCCTGGCCAGACTAGCTGTATGGTCTTTGACAAGTTTCTCATCCTCTGTGTGCCTCAGTTTCCTTGTGGATAAATGAGGGATTGTGATAGCATCCATTCCCTAGGGCTGTCACAAGCTCTAAATGACACAGTGTATATAAACAGCTAATTACAGTGCCTGGCACTTAGAGCTACACACCAAATATTAGCAATTATTGCCATGTAAAAAGAAGAAGTCATTAAAATAAAGCTGGTGTGGTTGAATCAAGTTGGGGGACACACAGCCCCATCTGCTCTGCCTTCCTCCCTGGTCCCACGGTGCTGGGGAGAGCCCTTGTGCTCCCTTTGGATATGAGAGATCTGTGGAAAGCAGTGAGCATCACCGTAGAAAGGACTCAAGCATGGAAATCAGACCTGGGTTCTAACCCCAGTCCTGATTTATTAGAAAGGAAAGTTACTGCACTTCCCTGAGTTGCAGTCCTCAGCTACAATTTAGGGATGAAATCTGCCCAGCTGACAGCATGAAATGAGAGAAAGTATGCAGGGCATTTAGAGCAGTTCCAGACACGTAGGGGCTCGAGGAATTCACCTCCCTCCATGCTAAACACTCCCTCTCTGGGTGCCCGGCAGTTCATTATTATTTTCCAAGTGAGCAAAGAAAGCCCCTTACTTACACAGCCACAGAGGAATTTGACAACATCCAGCCCCATTTGGACATGTGAAGTGGTCCTTTCCCATGCTTGATGGACAGCAGTAAGTACCCGGGGTCTCCTGCAGCCAGACCTGTCAGCCCACTGCCAACATTGGAGACAGATTGCAGCCCGATCGAACTGCCCCTTCCAGAGGCCACATCTTTAGCAGACAGCAAAAAAAGGAAAATAAAAGAAAAAAATGCAAATCAGGAAATAGGTGGCTCTTGAGATGACTTTATCAATTGTCAGACTAGGATGCTCCCAGACAGCTGGTAACTCTTGAGCAAATATGAAAAAAGGAAAAAAAACCCACAAATTCCCCCCAAAAGTTCCATAAGTGACTCAAGAATGACAGCTATCTCATTCCAAGTAAGATAGGAACCTGTTGCATAAAGGAAGAAAATTTCCAAACATATTGTGGCAGTGCAATTTTTGGCTCTAAGATGGAGGGAAGAAAAGAGCATTCCCTAGACAGGAAACCAAGGATTCCTGACTACTCTGTCCTCCCACTTTCTTCCTTCCTTCCAAAACCAGAGCTTGAAGCTAGATGTTAAAAAGGAAGGACAGAAATAGAGGAATCAAGGAAATGGAGAATATTATCTTTAATTCATTGATTCCTTCAACAGATTGTTTTCTTCCTTTTTGCTAATTAACTTTGTAACATGGAAAATTGTAACATGTATAAAAATAGAATAGCCCAATGAATTTATTAACCACTTTCAACAGTTATCCAGTCTTGTTCTAGCTCTTCTTCCACTCACTTCCCTGCCTCCTATATTATTTTTAAGGAAAACCTCAGACATCATATCATTTAATCCATAATATTTCACCCCAGCTGTATACTGAGCACCTTCTAGGCATGCTTAGCCTGGCCAGGCAAAAAGAGATAGGGAAGACTCCTTGCCCTCACAAAGCTCGAAGGGGGACGTGGGTCTTCTGAAGCATGCAAAGTTGAGGCATTTATTTGTATAACAAATGTTGTAGAATATGGCCAATGCCAAGCATGGTTCTCAATGCTTTATGATATTAATTTATTTAAATGTAGTCCTCCAAACCCCCCAGTGGGGTAAGTAACATCATCGTTCTCATTGTATCAATGAGAAAGCTGAGGCACAGAGAGGTTAAGTAATTTTGTCCAAGGTCATACAGCTAGTAAATGGTGGACCTGAGGTGCACACATTGCTTGGAAGGCACAGCAAAGGAAGCGGATCATTTTATCTGGGGCCACTGAGGAGTGAGTGGAAGTTCTCCATGTAGACATGAGAAGGGAAGAGCATGAACAAAGGTCCAAAAGGGCTCAACACACAGGAAGCAAGAGTTTTGGAATGGCTGGAAGTGGACCTAGAATGGCAGGTGAGGCCAGGCTAGGAAGGGGTTTTAGGTGCCATGCTGAACAGTGTGGACATGCCGTGGCCTCTGGACACCCAGCAGAGAGTAAGCCGGTGAATGATGAGATCAAATCATATTAGAAAGATAATTCTGGAAACCGCACAGAGGACCGAATGTAAGTAACAGAAGGCCTAGGCATGTCCAGGTAACCTGGGAGGTGATCAAGCCTGAACCAGAGCTGTGGAAGTGGGAATGGAATGAAAGATACAGAAATAGGAGTCAAGTGACATGATGATAATTGGGACTTCCATTTCTCAGAATGTTGGCAGAAGCCCAAAGCTCTGAACAATAAAGACCAAGTACTGCAAATTCTGAAATTGGTGCTGGACACATCAACAAAGAAGCTAGGAAGGGGCCAGATCCCTTCCTGAACCCTTTAGTCCATCCCCCAGCTCTACTCTCTGGATAAGAGCAGCCTAGAGATTTCTCCAGGAGAGATTTCTTTGCAGAACACTGTTGGCAATGTAGGGGAGGAGTGCTCTCCCCTCTCAAGCCAAGAGAGGGAACTCAGCGGCCTCTAGAATCAACAGGGGACCAGAGTAGTGGAGAAATTCTTGGGAGGACATGACAGTCCTCCCAAGAGTTGGGTGGGACAAAATAAGGTGGCTGACTTTTACTCTGGTCGGGGGATGCTGGTGGCAGTCACCAGCAGAGCCAGAATGCTGCAGCAGAAAAGGCCTGGAACTTCTGAGTTCACAGGCAAAGGCATCCTATGTGTGTCCATAGGTAGGAGACCCCCTTCCTGAGCCGCTGCCTCCCAGCAGGAAGGGGCCAGGCTTGTGTGGCAGGCAAGCAGCTGCAGCCTATCCTGAGAGATGGCGAGAGAGGGGCTACCAAGAGGCCCAGCGTGAGAGCTCTGAGCCCGACGTTGGCCCCTGCCTGGCATTGGCTAGTATCTGGGAACTCAGAGCATCCCCCCCATTCCCAGGAGTGATGCCAGTCTGGCTGTCGAGGCCTAAACTGACTGCCAACAACATGGTTTATGCCAAACACCTGCTTTCCTTCTGGGAGTCTGGAATTTTGGTATGTGCCGGGAAGAGGGATCTACGGACCAGCCCCCAGTACAAACTCTGGATGCGTGGTGTCCAGTGAGCTCGATGTCACAACTCCTCGCTGGAGAATTAAGCATGTCCTGTGTGACCCCACTGGCAAGGATCTTTGGAAGCTCACCCCCGGTTTCCCTGACTTAGCTCCATGTATCTTTCCCTTTGCCGATCTCGCTCTGTATACTTTTGCTGTAATAAATTATTGCTGTGAGTACTACTGTATGCTGAGTCTCTCGAGTCTTCCTAGTGATTCCCCTGACCTAGCTGTGCTGCCAAAGAACCCACCATTGCCCCCAAGAGAAGTGATGCCAGCATTTGGGTGCCTCCCAAACAAGAGGGCGCAGGTGTCAGATATGATAACACGGATCATGTAAAACCATTTTTAGATTTTAATTTCTCAGTTTTCTCCTTGAGCACATCTTGGGGAGAGCAGAAGCAGTGAGGGCTGTGTGGGAGGAGGGGAGAAAGGGCAAATGACAAAAAGAGAAGCAAATGAGCAAGTCGGATGAAAAGTGCACACCCCCTCCCACTTTGCAGAGTCTGACCTGAGGGGAGCGGTGGGGAGGAGAGTTGGCAGCGGGATGGGAGCTTGGAAGGGATGGGGTAGGAAAAAGTACTGAACTGAACTAGAGGTTAGGTTGTGATATTTTCAAACATAACCACAAGTAACTAGGAAGAGGTTAGAAGAGCCATGTGATCTGTCTAAAATGTTGCCAAGGATGGGAATGAAGATCCAGAGTGTGTCTGAGGACAATATGGGAGCAGAATCACTCTATTTCTGGATTGGATTCTACCAAGTCCAGACCATTCAATGGTACCAAAACCCACTTTCTAAACACAAGCAAGTGTCCCATAAAACCATACAAGTCATTCAGGTAAGCGTGTTCATCGACAGTTAAAAGAACATCGGCTTTGAATTCTAGCTCTGCTCTTTCTAGCTGTGTGGTTTTGAGGGAAGTTTCTTAACCTCTCTGATCCTCGATTTCTGTTTTCATAAAATTTGGACTTGGACGTCAACCTCACATATGGGTCACTAGGGGAAGAAACGAGAGAAGACATATCAAGTGCCTGGTAGCTTTGGGAGACTCAGCAATAGGTCCTTACCCCTAGTGGCCACCTGCCCTCTTCCACCTTCTTTGGAGTATTGTGAAATATTTGAAAGAGGAGTGACTTGGTGGGATTGTAGGTTTTTACGATCTTTATTTTGTTTGCAGGAGTGAGCATTTGCCCAAGTTTGCCGAATGTGTAGTTGGTGAAGCTGGGTTTCGGACCCAGAAGGCCTGATTCCTCTACTGCCTCTCACAAGTGAGTCCAGCACCAGCCCTGGGATGCTGTCTCCACCCCCGACTATGAACGTCGCTCACTGTCTCTTCCATCACATATCACTGGGCTATCATGTTGTTCAAAGGGGATTTGGCTGTGTTTCCTTCCCTACTGACACCACTCTGATGATGGATTGAATTTTATTTTTTCCATAAGAATAGACATCTCCACATCCTTCCAAAGTATATCCTCATCTGTGCCCTGGAAAGTGGAGAGATGTCTGACCTTCAAAGCATGCAAAATACTGGATTTAAATAAAGCAAGTAGACAAAGTTCTTCCTCAAGTGAAGGTAGCATTGCAAGCCACCCACCACAACTGGAGGATGTTTCCGGGAACCAGAGGACCCACAGGCCATCTATTCAGCTGTGAACTCAAGAGAGCCTGCTTCCTCTAGAAACTTCCAGCTGGTCCTTCTGCCAACAAGAGCTTAAAACACTCCTAGCGCACAGTTCTTGGGTTTCCCACTTATCTTTTCCACTGCATATTTAGTCTTGATGGGAGAGAGAATGCAAAAGCAGTAGAAACATGCACCTTTCACAAATATGTTTTAAGCAAACTTTAGGCCTTTCTGACTTTCATTTTTCTTTTCTGAGAATAAGGAAGATAGACTAGATCAGTGATTCTCAACCTTGCTGCAACTGGGATCGTCTGGGAGCTTTTTAAAAATACAAATGCCCGGGCCCTCTCCTCACCAATTAAATCAGAATGTCCAGAGGTGGGGCCGGGGTATGGGTGTTCTCCAGACACCCCAGGTAATTCTGATTGGAAGTTCCCACTAGGCTACATGATGCTTGTTATTGTCACCTCTAATATTCCTTTGATGATCCCTTGAATAAAGTGTGGCCATAAAGCAGTGGGATGGCTTCCCACACCTCTCATGAAAAGCCATCTGAATGCCAATCTTTCTCTTTGTGTAGTTGATGGAATCCAGGGCAGCCTGTGACAGACCAACCCGTGGTTTTAGAAACTTTCTAGTGCTACACATCTGGGAGGTAATGATGAAATCTTAGACCAGAGGAGTGACAATGTTAAATTCTTATGGGGCCAGGCAAGGAATATAAATGTGTGACTGAGGCCAGGTATAACAATAGGGAGGGGTGGGGTCTGTGGAGCTAAACAGGTGTGCCCTGCCTACAGGCATTCAAACAAGCTCCTTCTCTCCTTCCCTCTCTCCCTTCCTTCCTTCTTACTCTCCTCCCTTCCCTTCCCTTCCCTTCCCTTCCCTTCCTTTCCCTTCCCTTCCCTTCCTTTCCCTTCCCTTCCCTTCTCTCCCCCCGCTTCTTTTCTATTTTCTTCCCTTCCTTACTTTGTTTCTTAAATATCACCTTGGCAGAATGAGAGATTAACCTGTGTGCTTACTTCACCTGTGGGTCACCTGTTTGAGACCCCTATTCAAGACATTCTGATACATTAGAAAAATAAGTAATAAAAATATCCTAAAAGCTGCTGCCTCATTACTAGACCTCCCAAAAGACACCACGCCTTCTACATTCCACATTGCAGTAGACAATGACATTGAGAGAGAGACAATAGGACCTATTGCCAAATGCTGCTCCAGACCTACCCAACCTCCCTTTCTTCACGCATCTCCCTGATTCTACAGATTTGGTTCCTTAATCTTCAATCAGATATCTGCTTCCTGTTCTTTGGTTTCTGTGCACCATTCTGGTTTCCCTCTTGGCCTTACTGCACCTTCTTCCCACATGCAGTTCTGAGCAGAAGCTCCTCTCATGAAAACATACCCTACAGCTTCAGGGACAAGAGCCTCTCCAGTCCCCCAACCCTGGAGGCCCTCCCAACCAGCTGTCTCCTAACTCAGGGTTTCTCAGCCTTGGCATTATTGACATTTGGGGCCAGATAATTCTTTTGTGGGGAGCTACCCTATGCCTTGTAGGATGGTTAGCAACATCTCTGACTCCTACCCACTAGATGCCAGCAGCAAACCCCTCCCACAATAGTGACAATCAAAAATGTCCCCAGACATTTCCAAGTGTCCCCTGAAGAGTGGAGACCCACTGCTCTAAGTGCACACAGTGTCCTGGTGCCTGCAAGGAAACTGGTACAGTAAGCTCCATCAGTCTGGGACATAGCCAGCATAATATCCAAGCTTCCAAAAGAAAGGCCCCAGCTGAAAAGGGAACAAGCTTCAGTATGATCAGCTGTGTCAGTTCTATTTAATTGTAAATTTGGACAGGCTCTGCTGAGTGAAGTACAGAATGTTTTTCGCCTTGGGCACTGATATTGTATTAGAATAAAAGCAACCTGAGAGGCATTTGTGTTTGTGGAAAGTGCGTGCATGGGCAAATCTCTGCTCATCAGATTGTTTTGAATTAATGTGGAAGCTATAAATAAAGTGTTCTCTCTTTTGGGGGCTGGCTTTGATCTATTGTTATCCCTTCCTTTTTAGAATCCTTTAAAGGCAATTTTCATTCAGATTCTTCATCAGTGAAGCAAGCCGACTCCGATAATTCAACTCAAAAGCCTCCCTCGCTTTCTGCACACAAGCCCCATGTCAATCAGCCAGGCAGCCCTCTCCCCTAGATGGCTGTCCCCCTAATGCCCTGGAGAATGGAGGGTGGATAGGCTAGGTTGAGATAACTCGGACAGGCGTGTAATGTGAAGAGAACAAGTTTGACTGACATTTTCTTCTTGTGTTAAGGTTATTGAATAATTATGGGAGAATTATTGCAGTCACAATTCTCATGTGCCCTGGAAGAAGGGGCACAAAAGAGATGATTGGGGTGAGGGGCACAATTCAGAATCTTTGTGCCTGGTTGAGTCATTAATGAGTGAATCTTCTGAAGCAGCCAGCATTTCTGCAGCTGCTGAAATCCACATGTGAAAGATGACATGAGCTTCCATTGTCACAAGGCAGCCCTGAGTCCACAGCAATCGAGCATTAGTGTACTAGAAAGGTATGGGAGGAGTGTGGTAGGGAGAAGAGAATGACCCCTCCTCTGAAATAGTCCTAGGCCTGCCTCTTACTTGCTTTGTAGTGTGAATGCCTCTGAGACTCCAGTTCCCTTGTATTTAAAATAAGGGCAATCCTATTGCCTTCATAAAGCCATCAAAAGTTTTAGAAATCTACTATGGCAAGTGCCTGGCAGAATATCGGGTCCATGGGAGGTGCTCCCCATCATCATCAACATCATCATCATTCTCTTCCTCCTCATTGTCATCATCACTGTCATCACCGTCATCATCATGACTGTCACTATCATTTCATAGAGAGATGAATGGGTTGGTGGATATGTGCTATATTCTTCTCCTTTTTGGCAATGAGGACTCTAGGTTATTCTTTCCATGGGCAGGGGGAGAGAACTTTTCTCAGTTTCTTATTTCTAGATAAAAGTGGAAAATTCCCCAGACATCTGGTCACTGTAGACTTTCCATAACCAAGTGGATAATAGGAACATTCACAAAGACTTAGTTCAAAGGTCCAGATGGCTACAGAGGGGTGTTTATGCAAATTGGATGTATGCTTCCCTGCCTTTTTTTTTCCCTTGAAGAGCATGGCCTGTGATTTCATAGAAATTGAAGACCCACATGTCAACAAACATCCTCTCCACTCCAACTTGCATGCCAGGGTAGGTTAGTAAAACAGTGTGGATTAATGGGTAGGCCATGGACAAAGAAGGCAAGTGCACATGGACCCAAATACCGATTCTTCCATGTAATAGTTATGAGACCCTTACTCTCTCTAAGCTTCAATGTCTTTTTCTGAAAAGATGGGTAGAATAATTGTTACTTCACAGAGGATTATTTTTTGGTGCAGGTTCTGCTACGATGTGAGACAAACTAGAGAGGAAGATTGTGTTCAGTGAAAGAAGCACATTAAATAAAAGTGCTCTGAAAACTAAGGGCCGTAAGATGCTGAGGCCAAGGCAACTGTTTTTCCCTAAGTCAGAGTTGAATACCAATGAGAGAGGAAACTTTCCTTCTCCTCCACCCAAGGTAGTGGCCACACTGTGTAAGGCTGGAGGGAGGGTAGAGGGGGGACTCTTACATCTGTGATCTAAGATGCAGCTGCTCCCAGACACAAAGGATCAGAGAGCCACAAGGCAAAATGTCAGGAGCATCAGAAATGCTTCCTCAGGAGGAAAGTCAAAGCCATCTGTGGGTTCACAAAAGATGATCTAAGAGATCTGTGGGCCAGAAAGGGAAGATTAGGAAGAAGCCGAGTCTCATAAATTGTGTTGTTTAGGATGAAGTCAGAAACTGTTGCTCATTTATTGTGACCCTGGTGTGCCATGGGAAACAATGGTGACACGTGGATTTACAAACCGCTCATCCTTGCAGCAAACAAGAAATGCAATGTTAGGTTTGTTGGAAAGGCAGAATTAAGTCCCAAAGTGCCTTACTACAAATTAGGGGTCCAGTTCCTAGACCCAGCTCTGCCCTCCATGTGATGCTGTGGATCCTAAACTAGGTTTTGCTGATTTGACAGTCATCTATAAAATCAATTGTTGACTTTGCTGGAGAATCCTCATCTGGAAGGTCAAGTTGTTAAATTTGGTAGTAATTTGGTAGTAATTCTGAGGCTTTGAGAACCTGGGTCCAAGGTTCTCAGGATGTACCTGAGTGAACAGGGAAAGACTGCTCACCTTCAGTCCTCCTAGAACAGAGGAAAATCTCCCTACACCAAACCTAGCAATTAGCCCCAAACACTCAAGGAATCAATTTTATTTTGTTACACAATTTGGCACTCTGTCTTCTCAGCAAAATGTGGCTAGCACATAGGTCTTCTCTAAGGAAAAAAAAAAAAAACCCTGGAGAGAAATCCAGTTTTAACCAAAAGATGATATGTGCATCTCAGAATGGCATGGTCCCCCTACAACAGGATGGCTCACCTGCCCTATTATACAGACCTGAATTGCTCACCAAAGGCTCTCAGTAGCCCATGGGGAAATAAAAGCAAAAACAACTTTACTTTTCAGAGACTTTAGAGACTTTTCCTCATTTGGAGTGTGTGTGGAAATGAATTTTAAGCACAAATCTGTGCTTACTGAGCTCGAAGCAAATTGGAATCTTGACCACAAGGATTGAAGGTGGCTAATCTAATTTGAAGACTTTATGCAGGCAAATGAGTGCCTGTGAGCTTCTTGGGACCCATGTCCTTCTAACCAAATACTCAAGAGAGAGAAGGATAATGCATTCATCTTCCTGGCAGGGTACGTCCTCAAGAAATGCTGAGAGCTTGCTTCCAGCTTTAAAACAGTGTGACCATATGGGTCTGTGACCCCCTGATCCTTAAAAATTACCTGATGAAAATAGAAATACACCTCAATATGTTCACAAATACGAGTAATGGAAGTCCCCAAGCTACTTGTTATTAAGCACCTACCATATGCCAAGAAATATTGCACAGAGCTCTCTTTCTCTCTCTGTTCTCCCTATATAGATAGATACAGATATAATTTCACACCAAGAACCCTAGGGTTAGCATCACTATAACCATTTTAAGATGAAGAGATTAAAGTTCAAAGAGATTACAGAACTTGACCCTGATAACCAGCTAAAAGATGGAAGAGTCCACCCTTAAACTCTGATCAGTCTGACACTAAAGTATCTTCCAACGTTTCATCTTTCAACGGCATGTATTGGATATAGGCATATCTGCAGAAACACAAAGTGATAAACAATCCTAGTCATAGTGGTTTAATCAGTATAGTTTGATTAATGGTTGCTAGAAATATCCCCCAAAGAAAAGAAAATGGGTGGCAGTTTTCTGTGATGATTCAATATAACAGGACAACACTATACCTCAAAGTATGAGGTGTGACGTTTGGCAGGTCATTTCCTTCCAGGAGTTATTTAGGGTCTTGCTACTCAAAATATGGTCCATGGACCAGTGGCGTTGACATTCACCTGAGAACTTCTAAGAATTCTTATAAGAATTTCGAGCTTAGTCCTAGGGCTACTGGATCAGAATCTGTCTCCCAACTCCAGGAGTGATTCTTATTTGCATTAAAAGTTTGGGACGTATTGATTTAAGACACCAAAGAATAATATGGATTGTTCATAAAACCATGGGTACCCACAAATCTAGGCTTCTGGAGTGTTGTGATTTATAAAGATCTTAAAATCTTGGGGCACCTGGGTGACTCGGTTGGTTAAGCATTTGCCTTCGGCTTGGGTCATGATCCTGGGGTCCTGGGATTGAGCCCCATGTCAGGTGCCCCGCTCATGGGGAGTCTGCTTCTCCCTCTCCCTCTGCCCCTCCCTACTTTGTTCTCTCTCTCTTTCAAATAAATAAATAAATAAATAAATAAATAAATAAATAAATAAATAAATAATTTTAAAAAATCTTTCACAAAGAGCACAGTATATGATGATATGACAACATGTATTGAACACTAACTCTATCCCAGGCACGGTATTAAGCACTTTGCATTTATTATTTTATTTAATTCCTATAATAGCTCTAAAAGGTGGCCAGTCAGGGGCACTGGGTGGCTTAGTTGGTTAAGCATCCGACTCTTGGTTTTGGCTCAGGTCATGATCTCAGAGTTGTGAGATCGAGCCCGAAATGCTCAGTGGAGAGCGCTCAGTGGAGAGTCTGCTCAGGAAGAATCCCTCTTCCTCCCCCTGCTGTGCGTTCTCTCTCTCTCAAATAAATAAATAAATCTTTAAAAAAAAAATAATCAAAAGGTGGCCAGTCATTATCCTTATTTTGTAGAGTAGGCACTGAAGACATAGAGATCAATGAACATTTTCAAAGTCACTTAGCGGGTAAGGGGTGGTTCTGGGATTTGAACCCAGACAGTGTGATATTAGGGCTTCCACTTTGAGTTGATTAGTGTACTATGCTGCCTCTCCAGCCCAAACAAGGGAACATTCAGGAGAGTCCGATGGAGCATTGTGCTTCATGGAGGCTAGCGAGCATTTCAGTTTTCAACAAGAGCCTCATTCTACCCAGGTGCAACCTCCCCATCAGTTACCAGTTCTGCAGAAGGCAATTTATTACTAATTAAATAGCAATTAAATTAAATTATTACTAATTAATTAAATGTAGATTAATTAAAAAGTAAATTAAGCACAGTGATCAAGCAGTATCAATAATAATGGTGCGAATGGACATGTTCTGCCTCCTGGTATGACACACTGACATAGACCCAACCTCACTGCAGTACATGCTTGCCAAAGATGTTTAATTTGGATCAAATCAGAAGGATGACAAACCCAGATAACTGTTATAGATTACAGGAGACTGAATAGACATGCCAACCCAATGCCCTGGGTAACCCTTGACTGAACCCTGAAAGGGGTGAATGATGGTGGAGATACCTATAAGAGTGGTTATGGACACAGTTCAGGATATCTGAATAGGGACTCTCTGTATCTTAAGTAACAGAATTGTATTGGTTTTAAATTAATTGAGTGTGACCATTGTATTGTAATTGTGTAGAATATGTCCTTGTCCTTAGGATACGCATGCTGAAGGATTTGGGGTTTGAGAATCATTTATATATGTTCCTTCTTACATGGTTCAAAATTAGAGGAGCAAGATAAATCAGATGTGGCAAAATGTTAATTTGTGACTCTAGATGAAATAAATATGGGTGTTCATTGTATTATTCTTCCAACTTTTCTACAGGTTTAAAACTTCAAATTTAATATTTGGGAAAAAAGTGCATTAGTGATGATTCAATGTTATTTCAGTAAAATAATGTCACTTGAGTAAGAAAAAGGATAGTGTGTGGTGGGGGAAAGATGTAAGGATGAGGGGCTGGGGAAGAGAGTCATGCTTGGAAGACCATAAACTATCAGCAACCTCGGTGAGTCAAAGGTAGGTCTCCTGCTAGTGAATGTCATCTGTATGCATTTGGAAGTGTAAAACTGCAACTTACAGAGAGCTCATTGTTGACTTTGGTGTGGTTTGTCAGCCTTGCTCTGCCATCACTGATGGGTAGTTGACATAGAGTCCCAGGATTTCCCCAACACCCATCATTTTGAACCAATATCCCCAAGCATCCTTTGCCTCAACCCAGAAATGTTTGGGGGAGTTCCTCGTGAACCCCCCAACCCACTTCTTTTGTTGAAGATTTGGTCCTGGGCAGTCGCGTTTGTCCCACCTTACCCTCACCCCTAGCCATAGGGACTGTATGATTAGACACCTAAACTGAGCTGGATCAGTCAGATTTCTCTCCCAGGAATCTGAAACACAGAGAAAATGAATCTGATCTGGAGAATCTGAGCTGAAAAACCATGTAGGACCAGAGCAAACTATAGCCAAGAGCTTGCTGAAGTTATAAGGAAACAGAAACCATAAATATGCAGAGAAAGGTAGTCATCTGCAGAGAGGAGAATGGAGAAGGTGTGTGGAGAAATACAGGTGAGAGACCTAAGTCCCCAGAGAATCAGAAACAACGTATCTTTTGCATCATCCAAAGGATTCTTAACTCCTAGCTCCATTGCCCATTAGGCTTCACTTCCTCCCCACCCACCCCCTGGGAACCCTCTCTTCCTCCCTTCTCTGAACTAATAATTAGGTAAGTTTCAATTCCTCCAGCAGGCAACATCCCCAAGCCCCAAACTATTCATCCCAGTTTCCCCCTCTTTTCATTCAATCCCTGTCTCTGAGCCAGCCTTGCACCTGGGCTCACTTGAATAGTGACATGATTTATTTTACTGTTTCCTTTGTTAATGTATGGATTGGTGGGATATTTGTTCTATTTCCAGTATACTGATTGCCTTAGGGATTCTAGAGGGCCAGGGACAGAAGCTGCACTACTTATGTTTTTATTATAAAAGTAATACACGTTGATAATAGAATTCTTGGGGAAAAATAGAAAAGGTGAAAGAAGAAAAAGAAAAATCATTTATAATTCTATCATCCAGAGATAAGTCCTATTAATATTTGGGCTTATTTCCTTCAGATCTTTTTAGACTTAACAATATAATTTAGATTACATAGCACATACAATTTTGAACCCTCATTTCCATTACGTGGAAAGCATTTACATATATATAGATATAGATATATTTTAAGATTTTATTTATTTATTTATTTATTTATTTATTTATTTATTTGAGAGAGAGAGAGAGAAACAGTGCACAAGCAATGGGTGGGGGGTGGAGGAGCAGAGGCGGAGGGAGAGGAAAAGAATACAAAGCAGACTCAGCACTGAGCACAGAGCCTGATGTGGGGCTCAATCTCACTACCCTGAGATCATGACCTGAGCTGAAATCAAGAGTCAGACCCTCAACGACTGAGCCACCCAGGTGCCCCCACCTATATTTTTAAAGTTCTGTTGAAGTATTCTAAAATCAGCATGATGTTCTATTTGATATAAAAAAATGTAAGACATATAAATATATGAAATAATCTATGTACAACCCTATTACTGTACACGTTGGTTATTTTCCTTGCTTGTTAACATAAATAACTCGGGGATCAATATCTTTGTGTGTTTTAGATTCTTAATGCAAATGGACAAACCAGTTTCATAATAGGTTTCACAATTCGCTCTTTCTCCTCTGATATAAAACTTTCTTGCACAGCATCTTTCCTTGCATTGCTGCCATTGTTTCAATGTTAATAAATCTAATCATAAAAATAGTAGCTCATATTTGTTTGCATTTTAAGTTTTTATTTAAATTCCAGTAAATATACAGTGTAATATTAGTTTCAGGTATACAATGTAGTGATTCAACACTTCCATACATCACCCAGTGCTCATCACGACAAGTGCGCTCCTTAATCCCCATCATCTATTGCCCCTATTCCCCTACCCACCTCCCCTCTGGTCATCATCAATTTGTTCTCTCTAGTTAAGAGTCTGTGTCTTGGTTTGCCTCTCTCTCTCTCACCTCTTTTCCCTTTGCTCATTTGTTTTGTTTCCTAAATTCCACATATGAGGGAAATCATATAGTATTTATCTTTCTCTGACTTATTTGGCTTGGCATAATACTCCCTAGCTCCATCCATGTCGTTGCAATTGGTAAGATTTCATCCTTTTTTATGGTTGAGCAATATTCTATTACATATATCTCCCACATCTTCTTTATCCATTCATCAATCGTTGGGCACTTGGGCTGCTTCCATAATTTGGCCATTGTAGATAATGCTGCTATAAACATGTATACCTTTGAATTAGTATTTTTGTATTTTTTGGGTAAATACCTACAAGGGCAATTGCTGGATCATAAGGTAGTTCTATTTTTAACTTTTTGAGGAACCTCCAAACTGTTTTCCAGAGTGGCTGCACCAGTTTGCATTCGCACCAACAGTGGAAGTGCGTTCCCCTTTCTCCACATCCTTACCAATACCTGTTGTTTCTTGTGTTGTTGATTTTAGCCATTCTGACAGGTGTGAGGTGATATCTCATTGTAGTTTTGATTTGTATTTCCTTGATGAGGAATGATGTTTGCATTTTTGAAGACTAGTAGGTTGAACTTCTTTCATTTGTAATTTGACTTGATACAGGACATTTTTACAGTAAGTAATAAATTTTGTTTCACCTGATGAAGGGCACGTGTATTTTTTAACATAAAGAATGTTTTCTGCTATCCACTGTCTTGGAATTAAAAAAAAAAAATTCACCATGTAAGTAACTCAATGACCAGTGCTGTTCAGGTAGCATCACAAAGTTTGGCAATTCTCCCCAAACTGAGACCCAAACTTGAGTGTTATATATTTAAATGGAGAAAAATAAAGAAATAATATTTAAGAGAAGATTATGACTGAAAAATTATTGCAGTGTCTTTTTGTAAATGACTTCTCATTTCATTGTTAATACCTGGTTTCAATTAGGCATTGTTATAATAGGGTAGATTTGAGGAGTTTAAAGATAAGGAGTTTTGGTAACATGGTTTGAAAATATGAAAACTTCCATTTCTTAGAACTCCAGGTAGAATTCTAATGGGGAAAGAAAAAGAGGGTCCAGCCTAAAAGGATTAGGTTCTCTCTTAGCTTTGAAAATGTTAACACAAGAAATGCAATGGCACTATTTATTCATGTAACTCATGGCTACCTAATAACTTGGACTCATTGAGGACCTCCCCCCGCCCCCAATCTGGCCAGCTCCTTTTGGGCTGGAAATTCTCCTTTTCCTCCCATGTCTAGATCAGAATCACTATTCCTGATTTCCCAAGAAAGGAAATGGAGGCAAGGGAAAGTCTAGTGACTCATTAAAGTTACATTAAGATTTAGAGGGAGAGGGGGAATTGGATGAATGGTCTAAAAGTACAAACTTCCAATTACAAGATAAAGAAGTACCAGGGATGTAAGTACAACATGATAGCTATGGTTAACACTGCTATGGGATATATTTGAAAGTTGTTGAGAGAGCAGATCCTAAGAGTTCCCATCACAGAGAAAAAAGCATTTTTTTTTCTCTTTTTCTTTTTCTATATCTATATGAGATGATGGATGTTATCTCACTATGGTCATCATTTCGCAATATATGTAAGTCACATCATTATGCTGTACACCTTAAAGCTATACAGTGCTGTCTGTCAGTTATATCTAAAAAAAAAAAAAAAAAAAAAGACTTAGAGACTTTTTTAAACCCCCTTAAAAATACCAGAGAATCCTATTGTTGAACTGACCCTAAACTCATTTTATATGGGAAGAAGCTATTGAAAATGTAATTCAGTCTTTCTTTCTTCCTAATCTCCAGACTTGTCACAGAATGTTCACATTTCATTTTATAATTGTAATAGCAGAAGTCATTTTATATGTCTGCAATTTTACTTCCCATAGAAGCTAGAGATGGCTTGTACCAGATCAGGAAAGCTGATTGTTAAATCTTTAGGAATTTCATGAGCCGACGGTTAAATACAGCTGTTTTAAATTATATCAGCTTAAAATCTAATAAATTGTAATAAAAAACAACAGTTTAATAAATATTCCAAACATCATTTCCTAATTATTTTGCTATACTTTATTACTATCTGTGTTCTTGAGTTTATTTGCATCTACTGCATCTGCGTGATGGAGACTCTATACAATGGTGCATTATTGTGCATCTCTTCCAAGCTTTGCATTCAATGATGTCACATTTGTAGTTTGAAATTTGTCACTGTAGTATGTACTCCACCAAAATTGGAAAACACCACAAATCAGGGTTTTCTCCTTCTCTCCCACACCCACAGGCCACTCTGCAAAGGTGACAGCCATTGTTGAATTCACCAGCCCGCCAATGCAAGGAGGGTGTATTCATTGGTGGACAGGTTTGGGATTTATGGCAAAAGCTTGAATTCCAAAGTCAGAGAAACTTAAGTTCTCCTTCTGGTCCTGTCATTTACCAGCTCTGTGGCTTTGGGCACATTATACAACTTCTCTGAACCTCACATTTCTCATTTATAGAATGAGAGTAATATCTGCCAAGATGATTTTATTTTGAGATATTGACAACTTAAATATGCTAGGTATTCTTCAAGGTGTACTGTCATATCAAAAAGATTCAATAATGCCATTATTATTTTTACTACTATAATTATTGCTAATTTGACATAGAAACATAAAGTGTAACTCTAAGAATTATCATGTCAGATCAGGCAGGAAAAAACCTCTCCCCTTTCTATAGCAGAAATAACTACGATGGGGCTGAGAATGATCCAGTGCTACATAAATAAAGAGGAAGGAAAGTTGTGGGGGTGGAGGAACAGAGGGAGGAGATGAAGGTGCTCCAGTACCACAGCTGGTTAGCGCGTGTGGTACTTCTACAGAAGGAGGAGATGACGTTGCAGAGGGAAACAGGGACAAATGTGGAAAGCCTATGTGCCCCACTAAAAAACTGTACCCAGATTCTCAGGCCAATTAGCAACTATTGAATGGGTCCAAGCAAGAGGCTGCAACAATCAGATGTGTGTTTTAGGTAGATCATTCTGGCATCAGCATGGAAATGAAATGTAGAGACCAAAGCTGATGAAAGAAAGGAATTGGGAAGCTACTGTATGGTCTAAGTGAGAAAGAGCAAGGGTTTAAATTAAGGTTCAAAAGTGAAACAGAGAGCAAGAGTTGGTAAAAAAGGCACTAAGGAGCTCGCTGCTTACAGAAAAGTCTTGCCATCCTCCCATCCTTCCTGCAGAGATAAACAGCACTAGACCAAATGCTTGTAATATTCTAATCTATCATGAACTAGAAAGATAAATTCATGTCTCCCTCTCACTGCATTCTTGATTAAAATGATCATCACCGAGCAGCACTAAAAAGATAATGGTATTAAACACTTTTTATTGAGTAAAAATTATCTAAGAATAAAATGACAAATTGATAGGCTACCTGGAACTCTCTAGCACAGGAGTTAGGAAAACTTTTCTATAGATGACCAGACAGTAAATACTTAAGGATTCAAGAGCCATACGGTATCTGTTGCACTGACTCCATTTTGGGGTTATAGAATGAAAGGAGACATTGACAACACTTGAATGAATGAGCATGGCTGTGTTTTCACACTCTAGACTCAACAGGCACTCAAGAGTGCATGTTGGGAGGAGAGTCTCTGCCATTTTCAAATCCTGACCTGTCATTATTCAGTGCTCAAAGGAAAGTCAAATGGAAGGGCTTGATCCAGACGAAATCCCACACCCTGAGAAGGATCCTGCACAAGTGTTTTCATTTCTCTCTGTATCCCCTAATGTGCAGTGGAGACCCCATATAACCCTATTTCCCCAGCTTGGCCTGGTGATGACCTGTCAGTAGCCTGGCAGGCTGATGCCTGGAGGTAGATTGCCAATGACCCCTCTTCTTTAAGATCCTGAAGTCTTCTGTACTTCTGAGACAAGCACTCGTCTTGGAATGAGAAGACCAGGCCTTGAGACCCATCTCTACCACTTCCCCACCATGTGGCCTTAAGCAATCATGCTCCTCAACATTAAAGTGCTTCTTCATGGGTAGAGGTTATAAGAATCAAGTGAGACAGTGAGCTTTGTTGACTGAAATTTTGACAGATTGTAACACTGTTTTATTATTATTCCCAAAGTAGCCTTTGGTGAAACCATTTATGTCCAGTCCTTTGTCCTTCCTAAACTCTATAGAAGTTTGTGTCATATATACACACATCACACCACTCCTTCCAACAACTTCCCTTAGTGGTTGTTGTGGACACACTCAAGAAATATGTGAAGGGGAGGAGAGAAGTATTACAGAAAGAGCCAGAAGGCTAGAGGTCTGCTCCTCACTCCATCATCTTTGTGACTTTGGGAAAATAACAACCCATCTTAAGACCTCACCTCTATACAGTGATGGGGTTGGAATACATAACTGCAGAAATGCTCAGACTAAACTTCATTTCTATGCCACCTTGAGGCTACATCCTCCTTCATTTTCTCTTTCCCCCACTTCCATTTCACAATAAGTCCTCCCTTCTGGGTCAGTGTTTTTAAGAATGTGATCCTGGGCCATCCAATCACAATCAGCTGGGAAGCTTATTAGAAAATCAGATGTCCAGGGGAGCCTGGGTGGCTCAGTTGGTTAAGCCTCCAACTCTTGATTTCAGCTCAGGTCATGATCTCAGGGTAATGAGATTGAGCCCTGCATCAGGCTCTGATGCTCAGCAGGCAGTCTGCTTGAGATTCTCTCTCTCCCTCTGCCCCTACTCTTGTGTGCACACACCCACTCTCTCTCTCCAGAATAAATAAATGCATCTTAAAAAAAGAAAAGAAAAGAAATGCAGATGCCCAGATTTAAGTGATGAGAAAAAAATTGGGGGAGGAAGGGCATGAGACTTTGGTATCTTTATTTTAACAAGCTCTCCAAGTGATTTATACTCATTAGAATTTACAAATTTCTACTCTAAGTTTCTTGCCTATAATCCTAGAGGACAGGGAGCACATTTGTTTTGATTACAACTGTATTCCAAGCCCTTAGTACAGTGTCTGGTGCTCAGATGACATGCAATGAGCTTTTTGAATGAGTCAGTTAATGAATCAATGGAAGGAACTCTGAGTTCTACAGATTTGGTCCCTCCCTTCATTGGAAATGTCCACCTGACTGGTTGCTGAGAACCTAATCAATAAAGCCAGTGGTCATTATGGTAGTTGCTAAAAGCACCAAAATATGAATCTGTTTCTCCCACAGGAGAGAGGCTCTGTGGACATTTTCGTCCTGCAAGTGCTGAGTGGGAAAGGATTTTTGGACAGAAGACAAATTTGGTGTCCCTCAGTGTCATATTACCTAAGAAGTCTATCTGTCTTAATTCTCAGCGTGCTACCTCCAGCTGTCTATGCGTAGAGCCTGGTGGCTTCAGAGCTTAGGTAAGTAAGGTCAAGAGGCCCCTAATAGCGCTCACTTGTCCTGCCAAGGCTTGCTTGGTGGTGACTCTGCACTCCCTTTCCAGCTCTTTGGCTACGCTAAGGATGAATATGAATTTTGGAGGGCTTCCAGTGTCTTTGACTGATCTAATCCCTTATCACTCAGATCCAGCATCCTCATGCTACCACCAAATTTCTCAAACATTATTCATTCATTCATTTACAATTTACCCAACACTACTGAACATATACCAGATGCTGACGTGTTAAGTGCCCAGACATAAATAAATAAATAAATAAATAAATAAATAAATAAATAAATAAATAAATAAATAAAACAGAATTACTACATTTAAGGAACTCACATGATAAAGAATTGTTTCATCACAATAAGGAATGGTAAGTTATATAATAGTGAATCAGTGCAAAGTGATATTCTTTTTTTAAAAGATTTATTTATTTATTTATTTGACAGAGAGAGAGAGACAGCGAGAGAGGGAACACAAGCAGGGGGAGTGGGAGAGGGAGAAGCAGGCCTCCCATGGAGCAGGGAGCCCGATGTGGGACTCGATCCCAGGACCCTGGGATCATGACCTGAGCCGAAGGCAGATGCTTAATGACTGAGCCACCCAGGCGCCCCGCAAAGTGATATTCTTAACCTAGGGGGTGATGTGGAGAGTTGGTAAAAGTAATACAAACAAGGGGGCGCCTGGGTGGCTCAGATGGTTAAGCGTCTGCCTTCGGCTCAGGTCATGATCCCAGGGTCCTGGGATCGAGTCCCACATCAGGCTCCCTGCTCCTTGTGAGCCTGTTTCTCCCTCTGCTTCTCTCTCTCTCTGTCTCTCGTGAATAAATAAATAAAATCTTAAAAAAAAAAAAAAAGTAATACAAACAAGGAAGGTTTGTTTCATGCATTTATTCTTTCGGCAGACATTTACCGAGCACCTTCCAAGCACCAACCACAGTCTGGACTTTCTGGGAATATAGCTTTGAACATTCGAGAGCTTGAGTAAGTTCACTAAGTGATCAAGAAGGAAGGAATTCAAAGGCAATGGGAGTGGCCATCATAAAGGAATGGAGCCAACCATCCACAGGACTTTCCAGTATTTCTCTTCTTTTTTAACACTTTCATTTTTTTTCCCCAAAACTTGCCAGTTCCTCTTCCTGTGGTACACCATAGGAAACAAGACAAACTATTTGGTAACTTGCTGATACAGACTTTCACCCAGACAGTCATATCCTTAAGGTTTTAAATAATTCCATAAATGAAACTAAGGGCATTTAACGCAGCTCAGGAGGGAGCATGGATGTGTGCGAAGAGACTGTGTGCTGACCACCAGTTCCCTTTCCTAGGCTTTCTTTTATTAGTGGTAAGGCTGCCTCTGCAGAGAGCTGCAGGGTTACTTCATAAAAATTTGATGACTGAAAGGTCCAAGGTTGTAGAGAGGGCATCCTGTCTCCCTAGACCCTAGTAGAGCTTCTGGAACAGCCCAAGTAATTGTGGCCAAATGGGGTTCACTTTTTCAGATACTCAAAATAAATGGGCTTGCTGGCACCCAGGAAGTAATCCTTGCTGTCAGAAGCTTCCAGAACAGAGGGGGTGGGTGCTGGGGGAAAACTGTTAGTAGCAGAACAGATTGGCCAAGCTTTTTTAAAAAAAAATTCCAGCTTCATGTGAATGATTTAGACACTGCAGAGCCACTATGTCATATTGGAATATGCGCTTTTCACCCCTCCTGTCTAGAACAAAACTCTTTTCCTCTTTCTTCAACCCCTTCTGACAATTTGTAGTTGGCATCGAGCATTTTAAATGTGGCATTTTGATTTGGATGATGACAGGATATTTCTTGAAACTGATTTACTTTATGCCGAATATGAAATTGGATTTGTGATGTTTGGAGCAGATGGAAAGCCCATGAAAAAAATACCAGAGCCACCATATTGCAGGCTCAGGGGCGGTGAAATCAAGCTGCATTCAGATGAGGGGAGGTGGTGCCCTAGGGCTCTCGCTCCAGGACAAAATGGAAGAAAAATAAGCCAGGTAATGGAGAGACATTCAACTCCCTTTGAACTGATTCTAGTCTAAGTTTCTCAGAGATTGTCCTAACAGGTCTGTGTAGACAAACCCAAGCCATATGAGTTCCCTCAGGTAGATCCTCCCTCTTGCCTTCCTCCCAGATCTCCACTGTTCTCTGGCTGCATGGATGCACATAATTTCTGGCATGCAGCCCTCCTCTCCCTCCGCTATCCCTCAAACTCTGACCCTCGATTTACCTCTCTTACTCTCCCTGCTTCTTCCTTCGGTCCTTCTCCTCCTGCCCCCACCCACCTCTTTCTCCTTTCCCCATCTCATTCTGCCTCTGATGTGCTCCAGCTGCTGGGACTCTGTTCAAATTCATTTTTCCATTATTAACAAGGAACAAATTAATGGCAATTATCAGAAACAGAATAGGAAGCTCTCATTCCACTCCCTCTGTAAGCACGGGGCATGTACTTCACACCACGGGTTGCAGGGGAAGAGGAGCCATGAGTACAAAACCCACAGAGCTCGCTGTGGGGATTCTATAGACCCCTCAGATGGATTCTGTGTCTCCACAGCTCAAAAGAACCCCTCTCCCCTCCCACCCCCCCGCCCAGGATCTTCAGATTCAACGGCAGTGTGCTGGTTCCTGCTTCTCTCCACTTGGACCCCTGCCTGCTTTGGATCAAGGCCTGTAGCAACACTAGCAAGGAAAGATGAAGGCTACTATTAGACCAGGGCAAACATTCTCTTGAAACCTGATACAATTTTACAACCTCTTCCTGCTCCCATTTTGTAGTCTTTATTCTGCAACAACCCAACCTGCTAAGTAGACTCCCTACAAAATCTGTGAATGATCCCTGGTCTTCTCTCCTTTTGGGCAAAGCCCAAGTTCCTTGCTATGGCTCACAGGACCCTCCATCCTCTGCTACTTTTCTCCTCTGAGGCCACTCCCCTGAATCTCCCAGCTCCCCAGCTCTTTATAATCTAGTCATGATAATGTGATCTTCTGATCAATCTAGAGATTCTGATCAATCTAGTCATGATAATGGGGATTTCTAGCCCCAGTCCATCCCTGGTCATTGGTGGGATCTTAGTTCTCTCAGTGGAAACACTCTCTCTACCCTTTTTGCCAGTCCACCTGGCTAACTCTATTTGTTCTTTCCCTTGAAGCTTCAACATCAGCTCCACCAGAAAGCCTTCTTTGATTCCCCTACCACGTACACCTATAACTTGCATCCATATGCATGCCCTCTTCCCTGCACACATGTTGCTATACATTCCACCCATACAACCCACACTCCCCAACACATAACACATTCATCTACATAGAAATCCACATATCCACACTTATGCCATCGACAAGTATGTCCAACCATATACGTCAGATCAAACCATATGAAATTTATAATATTAGATTTTTTTTTACCTCCATGTATTCTCAACCTATGTATTCTCCATATCCATAAATACACACCTATTCCCAAATGCACAATCTCTTGCTCAACACAAAACCTCCCAATCACCCCTTCTACTAAGTATGATGTAGATAAATTGCATGGTCTTCTCATCTCCCTCATGGTCAACATTTCTGGTGACAGTAGACATTTCTGGTAGTAAGTTGGGTATTAATGTCTCAGTATATACTTCAGAAAGATGATCTTGCTTCTCCCATGCCCCAGAAGCCTAGGGTGGTTGATGCAAGGATATCTGGAATGAAGCCCCCACAGTATTTCAATAATTCCATCACATTTAAGAGTCGGAGAAACCCTTAAAGCAATCTGTAGAGATTTCTGAATGATAGCAAAGCATTTAAAAACAGTACAGAAGCTATAACATGGAAAAGGATACAGAGAAATCCAGCTCCACAAATATTTAGAACCCACTACGTGCCAGTGTTATGGACTGAATTGTTTCTTCCCCCAAATTCAGATACAAAAGCTAACCTTCAATGTGACTGTATTTGGAAATAGGGCCTATAGTGAGATAATAAAGGTTAAATGAGATCATAAGGGTGGAGTCTTAATCCAAAGAGGCTGTCGTCCTTCTAAGAAGAGAAGGAGACATGAGAGATCGCTCAATCTCTCCCTCTGTCTATACATATGGAAGGAAAGGCCTTGTGAGGACATACCCAGAAAGTGGCTGCCTACAAATCAGGTAGAGGGGTTCTACCAGACATCAGCCCTGACCTGACAGCACATTGATCTTGGATTTCTAAGCCTCCAGCACTGTGAGAAAATAAATGTTTATTGTTTAAGACACCCAGTCTGTGGTATTTTGTTATGGAAGCCCTAGCAGGCTAATATAGGGAGGGACACTATTCCAAGCATGAGCAATAGGGCAGTAAGCAAACAGATGAGGTCTTCACACTCATGGAGCTTACATGCTGGTGGGAGGAGACAAACAAATACGTAAGTATCACAGCCTAATTAGCATGAAGAAGAGAAAAACAGCAAGGAAAGGAAAACAGAAAAGGGGTTCCATTGACAAGACCCTGTAAGGACTTGAAAGCTATGATCAAACTTGGAATTTCATTCTGTGAAATGGGAACCCACTGAAGGGTTTTGAGCAGAGCAGTAACCTTAGCAGTAACCTTAGAAGCCACAGGCATGTAAAGCTAAGATGGCGCACCTGACCAAGACAGCTCACCTGCACCAGACTGCTCAGCAGCATCACTTTGGACAGAGAAGTACTGAAATGGGCACATTCTACAGGACAGGGAAGCAGAATGTCCAAGGCCTCATGTAAATCTGGGACATGATAACACAGAATGGGTTGTTTGAGGATGAAATGAGCTTATATATGTATGCATTTACACATTGATAAATAGCCCCATACAAGGTTAATAAGGCAGTTTAATAATAATCCTTAACACCTAGGCGAGGTCACTGTGGTGGAGTACAAATGAGGCAGAAGCTCCAGGGGGCCATGCAGGATGACCCTGGCTATGCTTGGCTTCCACGGGCTGCACAGAGATGAGGACACCGTGGGTGGGGGAGGGGGGCACATCTCAGGCAGATGGCAGAGGTAGGATTCACCCTGGCACACACGGAATAAGCCCATACAGTAGTCAGTGGCTCAGGCTCAAGCAGATAGGCTTTAGTTCAGATTCCAGACTCAGCCACTCACTACCTTGCTGAAATTTAAGATATTCGATCTCTCCACCCTTCGCTAATTTTATTTGTAAAACAGTGTTTGAAATAGTATTTCCTTTTGAGGTTGTGATGAGGAATAGAGGTGATTACTCCAGAGGATGCAGATAATTTATAATTAGTGCCACTTGTGGATTCTTTTTACGTTTTTTTCTAACACTGTTCTCTGTGCTTTTTATATATTTATGCAATCAGTGCTCATAACGACCCTCGAGTTAGGTACTTGAGGTTGCTCCTTATCTCTTCGGAGCTTATGTATAAAGCAGTAAAAGCCTCCCTTTATTTTACTCCCATCTGTTGGAAAATTGTCATAATAAACTATTCTGTTAGAACAAGACACTCTGTTGGCATCTGCTGGGAAACTCGGGGAATAAATACACCAGTCTCTCATGCTGATGAGGTGAATGGAGTTTCCTTAGATCGGGTGCCCCATGCACTGTACCACTTGCACCCCGGTGAGCAGCAGGCCTGTGGAGATAACTGCCATCCCCATTGGACAGGTGAGAAAACTGAGACTCGTGGAGGTTAAGTAACTTGGGTGAGATTATACCAGAGGTGTCACTATGCTCTGATCCAAGGCAACCGGCACAGTGCCAGGTACAAGGTAGATTCTCATTAAAGACCAGGTGTGGTTTTTGTCATTGTTAGAACTGACTCAAATAGGCAAAGTGGTGTCCATTACAGGCTTTTGCCTTAAAAGGGAGATTATTAATGACAGCAAAATGGACAACTTAGAGGGGGAGATAATTGTATCACATGTCTGAATTGGCCCAACATTATTAATTGGTGGTACAGCGTAGTTTAGTATTTGATGTTGTCATGCAGCCTTTTTATGTGTGTTTAAAGCTTTGTTAATTATTAAAATGCCTTGCGTCTGACATTCTTCATCTTCTTCAAAGGGTTTCTACATTTACTCCTGGCAGTAGCCCTGAACTGGAAAGGGCACATGGCACCTTCCTGATTTCACAGATGTAAAAAGGGAGACTCCAAGTCTAGCATGGTCCCTTGTTTATATGTTAAAGGACTGGATGGGTAAACCTTAAATCTGCTCAGCACCAATGATAAATCCCTGAAGGAACTGTCCCCTGGGCCTCCTGCTGAACTTCCTCTCCTCCGCCCTCTGGGTAGAAGCCACAGGCATGTAAAGCTAAGATGGCGCACCTGACCAAGACAGCTCACCTGCACCAGACTGCTCAGCAGCATCACTTTGGACAGAGAAGTACCGAAATGGGCACATTCTACAGGACAGGGAAGCAGAATGTCCAAGGCCTCATGTAAATCTGGGACATGATAACACAGAATGGGTTGTTTGAGGATGACATGAGCTTATATATGTATGCATTTACACATTGATAAATAGCCCCATACAAGTGTCTCTCTCTCTCTCTCTCTCACACACACACACACGCACACACACACACATGCGCGTGCACACCTTTCTCTGCTCCCAGGGGCGAAAGTGGTCAGTTCTTCAGGGTCTGTTAGGAATGAGAGGTTTCAGAGAGTGGGCAACTGTCCTGTATGTTTTCCTCAAAAGATTTAACCAATTCCTTTAAAGAAGAAACCAGTGCACCCAGCACGATTCAACTCCTAGTCAGCAGTTTTTGAAGTATGGGGTAATGTCCATAAGTATATGAGAACATACCAAGTTTATGGACAAACCTATTTGCTGAAAATGCTCATTTTAAGGATATTTTTCTAAAGCAGCAAAAAAAAAAAAATCTTCCTTTGGATTTTAAACTGAGAATACAAGATGTAACATAACCTTTTCTTGATGCCTCAAGATCAGCCTTTGCTGTTGGTGATCTTTTCCCCTGGTACCTCTGAGCCATTCCTAACTCAACACAGAACAGTCCATGGAAGGGACTGAGAGGAACATCTCATCTCTAGTAAATGAAATGACCAGGTGGTGGTACAGTGCTTTGCTCTTTCCCAGCTTGTTATACCAACATTCCCACAGCTATGTTAGATGCAGAAATGTGACTTCCAGAGAAGTGTGAATTCCCTATGCTTCCTTCACTTCCCCTATAGGACCTGGATATACGCTGGGCTGAGCACACACGGAACAGGACAAACTAAGAGTCCTTGGACTGTAAGACATATCATTAGTTATTACCACTAAAAAAAGAAGGTGCTACCACACGATGCCCTAAATGCCAAGGATGCAAAGATGCAGGCAAAGATGCTTCATCAACAGTGAAACCACATCAGTTGTAAAACAGACACCATTCAGAGATAGGAGTAGTTAGCTAGGGGGTGGGGGAGGGGCTGCAGACAAGGGTGGCGCTCTGTGTAAAGAGTAGAGTAGGAGTGAATTCGGGGTAATGCTGCCACTATGCATTGGTTGCTATGATCAAAAATGTATTTGTAGGTGGGAAGGGTGTTTAGAACAAAATTTCCCACTGACTTATAAAATTTGGGTTCTGGGACACAGACAAGTGGGTAATTCGCTTCAGAAACACCCAGCAGCTCACCTCATGGACACATTCCAGACTTCCAGAGTCAAAGTGCTTCTTTTTTTAGTACTCAGAGCCTTCCTGGGAATGTCAGGCCCACTCCTTTCCCATCTGCAGGAATGAATGAAGAGAAACCTTCTTATCAGGAGTGCCTATCGGGAGAGTCTATCTCTCCTTCCTCTTTGCTGCCTTTGACTGGGGCTTCTGACTTTTCTGAATAAAAGATATCACCCCTCCTCCATGGGTCTTGCTATTTAAAAAGATGTTTTAAAAAAAAAAATTTTGTGCTAGAAGCAGCAAACTTTACAGTGACTGATCCTGACAACAGTAGATGTTTATTAAACAGTAGGTGCTCTGGGGTGCCTGGGTGGCTCAGTCATTAAGCATCTGCTTTTGGCTCAGGTTATGGTCCCAGTGTCCTGGGATCGGGCCCCACATCCAGCTCCCTGCTTGGCGGGAAGCCTGCTTCTCCCTCTCCCACTCCCCCTGCTTGTGTCCCTGTTCTCGCTATCTCTCTCACTGTCAAATAAATAAATAAAATCTTAAAAAAAAATACCAACTTGCATTCCCACCAACAGTGTAAGAGGGTTCCCCTTTCTCCACAACCTCTCCAACATTTGTTGTTTCTTGCCTTGTCAATTTTTGCTGTTCTGACTGGTGTAAGGTAGCATCTCAATGTGGTTTTCATTTGAATTTCCCTGATGCTAATGATGATGAACATTTTTTCATGTGTCTGTTAGCCATTTGTATGTCTTCTTCAGAGAAGTGTCTGTTCATGTCTTCTGCCCATTTTTTGACTTGATTATTTGTTTTTTGGGTGTTGAGTTTGAGAAGTTCTTTATAGATCTTGGATACCAGCCCTTTATCTGTAGTGTCATTTGCAAATATCTTCTCCCATTCTGTGGGTTGCCTCTTGGTTTTGTTGACTGTTTCCTTTGCTGTGCAGAAGCTTTTGATCTTGATGAAGTCCCAATAGTTCATTTTTGCTTTTGTTTCACTTGCCTTTGGAGATGTATCTTGAAAAAAGTTGCTGTGGCCGATGTCAAAAAGTTTACTGCCTATGTTCTCCTCTAGGATTTTTATGTAGTCCTGTCTCACATTGAGGTCTTTCATCCATCTGAGTTTGTCTTTGTGTATGGTGTTAGAGAATGGTCGAGTTTCATTCTGTCCAATTTTCCCAGCACCGTTTATTGAAGAGACTGTCTTTTTTCCATTGCATATTTTTTCCTGCTTTGTTGAAGATTATTTGACCATAGAGTTGAGGGAATTGTATGGTGACTAACATAACATAATAAAATTAAATTAAATTAAAAAACAAAACAAAACAAAAATAAACAGTAGGTGCTCATTAAGTGAATGCTCAGTAGACACACAACCAAGTCAGCGGCAGAATCCTGAGCCCTAGTCCCCAACTCCTGCTACATCTCTGGAAGGTTTTAGGGGAGTTACTTAGCCTTTCCTCGTATCAGGGGGTAGAAATTGTCAGGAGGCAGGGTGCCTGGCACATGGTAAGCCTTCAGTTAATAGAAGCTGAATAACAGTCACTCACTCTTTCATCAGATTTGCTGAGACCCATGGACATCAAGATGAAGAGCACAGAGGCTGCTCCAGAGGAGCTCAAGGCTCAGTGTGGGAGGCCAGGGTGGAAAGCACTGATTGTACTCTGGTGCAATGGGGCTTTGGCAGAGGGGGCTCACGGGGTCTGCCATGGCCCCTCTGCACCTAAGCAAGTGATGCTGGAGCTGAACAGGCATTTGCCAGGTGGACACATGGGAGAAGAGAAATCCAGGCAGAATATGAGTCACGCCAATGGGGTGGAGGCTGAGCAAAATAGTGCTCTGGTTCTGGAGGCAGGAGGCAGGGCGAGGAGGCAAGCTAAACAAATGGACAGGGAGCCTGACAGAAAAGTTTTGTATGTGGGCACAAGGACTTGACTTTTGCCCCATAGGAAGCAGGGAGACCATGAGTAGGAACTATACACATAGAGCTCTGTCTTCATGTCCACTGTGATGTGGCAGATGGGCTGCCATTTGTGCATGTGTTGGGGGCTTGGGGGGAGATGAGGTAGGGAGGTGACTTCATCACTGCTCCCCCAACTCCAATCCCATAGACACACTCCACCGTTCACAACAAAATCATTGTAATGAGTTTACAAATTCTCACCCACTCCAGAGTTGAACAGCCAAGCAGATTTAGAAAAGTAGATTACTTTTTTCTTTGTCATATTTTTGGTGTATGCTCCATCCTGACTCTTAAATCATCCTCTGCCATCCCCTGCAGTAGCCTGGGGCTAGCACATAAAACCCACAGACAGCAACCCGAGCTCAGAGTAGTTGACCATCTGTCTCCTCTCCCTCTTAATAATAGCTGCCATTTAGTCATCCAAAAATAGAAGCAAAATGCCTACCACAGATCCACCCCAAAGTGTAAGGTGGGAATAAAAGGGTAAATAATATAACCAAAGTGCCTACCCTCAAGGAATTTTTAGACTGATAGAGAACTTTCTATAGACTGGATGCATTTCTCCCATGTGCTGCTCCCAACAATGCTGGAAGATGCAGGTATCATTATCTGTATTCTGGAGATTAGGAGACAGGTTTAGGGAGCTGAGGTGACTTGCCCAACCACACAAATAGAATTTCTCTTTTGTTCCCAACAACTTTTCTTTTACTTTTAATCATTACCTTGTCAGGAGGGGAACCTCTTCCTATTGCTGATATCTCCTTTCTGTAGATGGAACCCCACTAGCAAAACATGACCAACGCCTCTACTCCTTCTAGATGCAGAGGAGTGACTTGAGGTGACTAGCAATTTGGAAGGAAGCTGAAACTGCACACCTAGTCCTTTTCTTTCTTTTCCTCCTGAGACTTGACCTAGTCTCAAAGCACACCTGATGTCCTCCTCCATGGCCACCTTCGCGCCCCCCACCCCCCACATCACCAGCAAAAACCATTGCCATTGCATGGTTAAGTAGCCTGTTCATGGTTACCTATAAGTTTGAAGCTAGATAGGTTCATTCCAGGGTCTCTATCCTTGAGCGCTACATTGGTTTGCTAGGGCTGCCATAACAAAACACCGAAGGCTGGTTGGCTTATATTTCCTCACAGTTCAGGAAGCTGTAAGTCAGAGATCAAGGTGTTGGCAGGGTTGGTTTCTTCTAACACTTCTTTCCTGGCTCTTAGACGACCACCTTTTCCCTGTGTCCTCACATGGTCTTCCTTCTCTGTGTGTGTGTGTCCTAATCTCCTCTTCTTACAAGAACATCAGTCATGTTGGATTAAGGCCCATCTGAATGACCTCATTTTACCTTAACCATCTCTTTAGAGACCTTATCTCTAAATATCTTCACCTTCTGAGGTATTGGGGGTTAGGACTTCAACATATGAATTTGGGAGTATACCATTCAGCCCATAAATATCCAGTGGCGGGACTGTCTCTTTCATGGCTAGATAAGATTGATACAAAAATAATGGGAATGTAAGGAAAGAAACTGTGTAAGCTCTCAGGAATGGATAAACAAATTAATGTGGGAGTTGAAAGAAGGAAGGCATTTTCTCAAGCTCCTGGAATGGGGCAGGGTGGTGAAGAAGCTAAAGGAATGTCCATCAGGGTTCTTGGCCGTGGGCAAAAGAGACCAACCCTGGCTTCCATAAGCAGATTAAATAGATAGATAGATAGATAGATAGATAGATAGATAGATAGATAGATAGATAGATAGATAAAGTGGGAAGGATAGAAGATTCACAGATTGCAAGAAAAGGATGAAGAAGCTCACATGAGAAAAGCATAAAATATAGAATAGAATAGAATAGAATAGAATAGAATAGAATAGAATAGAATAGAATAGAATAGAATAGAATAGAAATAAAATAAAAAACAGAAGTCATCCTAAGGGGTCTGGGTAGCAGAAACCCATGGAAAACCTCCTCTAAATGCCCTTTCCAAAATGAATTCATTCTAGTCACTTCCTTCATAGCACTCCCTTTGAGACTCAGGTTCCCAAGATGGGGTACAATGAGGCTGGCTTGAAGCATGTATCCACCCCTTGGATTAAGGAGTCCAGGATGCCTTGGAGCAAGGCTGCATCCAGTAGGGGTGGATGGGTCATTGTGATGTTATAGCTGGGGAAACTGAGTCTTAGCTTTAGGTACAGCTAGTAATTTAAGAGACCAGAGATCTGTAAGAAGTTCTGTTAATTCTAAATGATGAGCTCCTTCTAGCTATCCCGTAGTGCATCAGGCTGCCCAATTCCAGGATGAATAAATGAATATACAAGTAAATATATAAATAAATAAGCAAGCAAACAAGTACGTGACACGGCAAGAATTCTGGAATTTTAAGCCACTAATAAGTACAAACTCTCCCTTCACTTCTAAATTGAAGTGAAGGCTGAGCTATGCTTAGTAAGAGAGATTTCTTTGTCTGGTTATCATTAATATTCAAGAGAGGACTTGAAGGCACATAATCTACCTTTTGCAAGAGAACAAGTTCTTGTTTTCCCTCCTATCAATTCATCTGGGCCATGACAAGCTAAGGAATCTTTGTACACAGCTCAACTCCTGCAGGTAACCTCTGCTCTCTTGCCATTTGGATTATTAAGCCTACCAGGCAGGGGTCATGTCCAACTCTGTGTTTGTAGCAACACTTGATATACTGGTGGATCTCAAAAAGCATAAATTAACATTAGCAATGTGGATAGGTTTGCCATGTGTATGTGAGCGGGAAGGCTGTGGTTCCATGTTTGGAGAAAGATAATTGAGATAGGGTGGGGGGGTCAGCAGATCCTACACCAATCAATTTATTGGGTACTTACTGAGCCCCCAGTTATATGTCCAGGGCTATGCAAGCTCCCCCAAAGAGAGGTAAATGAGTAAGCCAACAGCAGAGTCTCAGGAATGTTTTATCTTTATAGTTACAGGTTTTATAACTAAAACTTGAGCTCTGGAGTCTGAGTTGAAAGGCCAACTCACAAGGGCATGTCAATTCCATAGTATTCTTTCCCCAAACTAGCATACTAATTATGAAAAAAAATCAGACAAACCTAGACATTCTACAGGATACCTGGCCAGTACTCCTCAAGAAGACCGTCAAGGTCATGAAGAACAAGGAAAAACTAAGAAACTGCAATAGACCAGAGGGGAATGAGGGGACATAACAGCTAAATGAAATGTGGTCCCCTGATCAGAGGCTGAAATAGAAAGAGAACAATACTGGATTGAATAGTGCACCAACCATCCCCTCCAAAATCTATGTTTACCCAGTACCTGAGAATTTGACCTTATTTGGGGATAGGTTCTTTACAGATGTAATCAAGTTAAGATGCAGTCATATTTTTTTAAAATATTTATTTATTTATTTGAGAGACAGAGAGAGCTAGTGGGGGGGGGGGAGTGCCCGCAGGAGTAGAGGGAGAGAGAGAGAATCTCAAACAGTCTCCATGACCAGCACAGAGCCCCATGCGGGGCTCGATCTCACAACCCTGAGATTATGACTTGAGCCAGAACCAACAGTAGGATGCTTAACCAACTGCGCCACCCATGTGCCCCAAGATGTAGTCATATTTGATTAGGATGGCCATAAAACCAGTATGACTGGTGTCCTTATAAAAGGAGGGAGAGCTATACACAGAGACACAGACCAGAAGGGGAGAAGGCCATGTAAAAACAGAGACAGAGATTGAAGTGATTTGTCTACAAGCCAAGTGTCTTAGTCCATTCAGGCTATTATAATGAAACACCACAGACTGGGTGGCTTAGAAGCAACAGAAATTTATTTCTCACAATTCTGGAGGCTGCAAATCCGAGGTCAGGGTTCCAGCTTGGGCAGGTGAGGGCCCCCTTCCAGGTCACAGACTTCTTGCCATAGTCTCACATGATGGAAGGAACGAGAGCACTCTCATGGGACTCTTTTGTAAGGACATTAATTTCCAAAGGCCCCACCTCCTAATACCATCACATTGTGCATTAGGATTTCAACATACAAATTTAGAGGGAATATAAACATTCAGACCACAGCACCAAGGAACTCTGCGGATTGCCAGCAACTACCAGAAGCTAGAAGAGGCAAAGAAGCTCTCCTCTCTAGAGTCTTTAGAGAGAGCATCACCCTCTGGACCCTTTGCTTTTAGACTTCTGGCTTCCAGAACTGTGAGAGAATAAATTCCCATTGCTTTAAGCCACCTAGTTCATAGTATTTTGTTATGGCAGCCCTAGGAACCTAATGTATGAACATTAATGGAAAAAAATAATGGTGAAATCAACATAAAGGCTGGATTTAGTTTAATAATAATAAACTGATACAGGTTTCTTAATTTGACAAATGCACCACCATAATATAAGATATTGACAATAAGGTATATAACAGGATGCTGGGTGCTGTATTTGCACACGTTCCATAAATACATAATTATTCCAAATTAGAAAGTTAAGTTTGGGGAAAAAACTCAACTTGCAGGCCATATCATCTTTCCCTAGACTTGGGTCTGCTCATCAATAAAATGGAGATAAGGACAGCTCTCCTGGGGGTTGTGTTTAAAATGTGATAATGCATATAAAGTCCTTACTTAGCAGGCACATCGTTTCTTGTTATGATTCTGTCACTTGGTTGATTTGCCAGTCCTTCCAAATTCACGTCACAATGAATTTGCCGTATCATGCCATTACTTAAAAGCTTGATGAAGAAAAGGACAGAACCCTCCAGGCTTCTGTTGGATTCAGAGGCAGTATTCCCACTGAACAGGGGTACTCTTCAACCCGCTAACAAATCCAGCTAACGCGTGTGTTCTATCTCAGGCCCAAACCTAGTCACCCTATGAATCAACACCCTCCACATGTCAACTACTAGTTGAATAACCTTAATAAAAAATAAATGAGGTTAGTCTAGGGTAGATCTGATGTTTTCCTTATCTTTTATAGGTGCCCATGTAACATCATGAGTAGGAAGAGTCAGATTCATGGGGTTCAAACCTTAGTTTATACCACTTACTAGCAGTGTGCTGTTGGGCAAGTTGGTTACTCTTAGATTCACTGCACCCATCTCTAGAATGAGGACAAAAATACCTGCCTCGTAGAATTATTATAAAGGCTACAGTAAAGCGCTAAACCATAGTTCTTTGCACACAATAAGCATTGGAACTTATTAGTGTATGTATATACCCGTGTGAGTGTGTGTATGTGCATTTTCAATGCCTGGTGCAGTGACTGACGTATTAGAAGCACAAAAATTGTATGTTTCAAGAAAAAGTCCTAGATAAGTGAGGCTGCTGCAGATTGAAGAGAGACGGTGACTTAACCACTGTCATAGTGCAAGAGAATGACAGAATGACGGTGGAGCACAGGATGTGTAACTCCAAGGGCATTGACTCTGCAAGGATCTGGGGAATAATCTGATGGCTTTTATTTTGTAGATATGGAAACTGAATCACAAAGAGTCAAGGGGGCTTGTCTGGGGCACCACAATTCATTAGTGGCAAATATTATACCTCCATCTTATGTGTTCTAACTCCTAGTAGAGGCTTTTCTCTCTCTCCTCTGGATGCTCCACAGCACCTAGCAAAATCTATGCATAGCGCATCCAGCCTGCACTTAAAGGGTTGACTGTTGATATGTAGCATCTCGGAAATCAAGGGCAGCTCTGAGAATTACCAGACCTTTGAGCAAGGGCACTGAGGATGAGGACAGTAAAGCCGGGGCAGCTTTGATTAAAACATAGTGCTTTGCTGAAATACCTGTGGCTGTATCTTAACATAAGTACTGGAAAAGGCACAGTGATCCCAGAGGCTTCGGCAGCGTGCATCTCAGCTAAGCAGTATTTTGACTCAGGGAAGCACCCCAAATGTTCCAGCTCTGTCTGA
Source organism: Mirounga angustirostris (assembly GCF_029215605.1). Classification (NCBI taxonomy): domain Eukaryota; kingdom Metazoa; phylum Chordata; class Mammalia; order Carnivora; family Phocidae; genus Mirounga; species Mirounga angustirostris. Next base: position 14,592,036 of record NW_026991712.1, on the reverse strand, counting down.
ATTTTGAGCACATCATTTCTTCTAGTTGTGCTGCAGTTAATACTAGAAATGATGGTGCCAGAGAATTTCAAGATACTTCATGGTTTTCAAAAAGATGTTTTAGCTCTTAGCCATGGTCTCATCTGTCCCCCTCAAAAACCTTCAGATTATTATTGTTACTATCATATTACAGCTCCTATATTATAGATACGAAGACAGGTTCAGTGAGATGGAGTGGTGGTGGTGGTGGTGTGTGTGTGTGTGTGTGTGTGTGTATATATATACAATGAAAATAAGGAAAGTAGTAGTTGTTCATATTTGCTGACCGTGTATCACTGTCCCAAGTATTTTTTTAAGATTTTATTTATTTATTTGAGAGAGAGAGGCATGAGCAGGGGGGAGGGGCAGAGGGACAAGCAGACTCCCCTGAGCAAGGAGTCCCACGTGGGGCTCGATCCCAAGACCCTGAGATCATGACCTGAGCCTAAGGCAGATGCTTAATCTAACTGAGCCACCCAGGCACCGCTGTCCCAAGCATTTTAAGAGTATTTGTCTTTAATTTTCACACAGCTCTGTGATGTTGTTGATATTGTTATCCAGTTTTATCCAAAGCCACAGAGACGTTAAGCAATTTGCCTGAGCTCACACAGCTAGGAAGTGAAGGAGTCAGGATGTGAACCCAAGCAGTCTGGCTCTAGAGCCCATGTTCTTTTTTTTTTTTTTTTTAAGATTTTATTTATTTATTTGACAGAGAGAGACACAGCGAGAGAGGGAACACAAGCAGGGGGAGTGGGAGAGGGAGAAGCAGGCTCCCCGCGGAGCAGGGAGCCCGATGTGGGACTCGATCCCAGGACCCTGGGATCATGACCTGAGCCGAAGGCAGTCGCTCAACCAACTGAGCCACCCAGGCGCCCTAGAGCCCCTGTTCTTACCAGGAAGCTGTAACAAACACAGCCTCCCTGCCAGACAGTGAGCTGGTGAGACAAAGATGTACCCTTCTCCTTAAAGAGCTCACAGGCTACTTTGAAGAAACTGACATGTAAATTAGATCAAAATTTAGGAAGATGAAAAGTATAAGGTGCACTATCACAGCGATGACAGAGGGTGACTAAAAATCAATATGGTGGAGACTGGATTAAAACCCAGGCTTCCCGACTGCATATCAATATTCATTCTTTCCTTCATTCAATAAACACTTAATATTAAGTGTTAGAGATTGGAAATAATAATGAAGATAATAAGAAGACATTGTTCTTCTCCTGAAGAACAGGTACAGTCCAGAGAAAACACTTTCCAAACCACTTCAAGCCTGCAGCCTTTGTTCCAACGTGAATGCATGAAGAGTCTAGTGGTCACCAGCTGACGTGAGGACTCTTTAAGTCTCCAGTGCCCTCCCCTCCCCCCTCTCCCCCTCTCCTCCTCACCCCCTCTCCCCCCAGACCATGATGAAGCACCTAGGGCCATTCCATTCCAGTCATATTAGCAGTGGTGGCCTGATTTAATATAACCTCAAGCTCAATCGCTTTCAGTAATGCAGACTTAATTGGGACCCCTTTAATCCCCTTAGAGAGTTCTTCTCGGTAACCGGGGTGTTGACCCTGCCCTGAGAACTGTGCTCTCTGGGGGAGGGTCTGCAGCAGGCTTCGGTCAGCACATTCTATCCATATCAGATAGAGTTTTGGAGTCAATCCTCACAGGGATGCTATGAAGGACGCGGTCAGACGGTCCACACCTACTCCCCAGGGGGTCAGAATTCCCTCAGAATACACTTTCCCCGATGTTTTGAGGGGAGATTACAATTCAAAAACGCTAAAGATGGAGTTTTGTACCCAAAATAACTCTTAAAATTCAGCTATAAATTCCACTATCAAGCTCAGAGTGTGTGAGGTAAAACTATAAAACGCGCCTGCTTCAACAACGTGACTTCCAAATACGGTTATAGTTCTTCCATTTTTCCAAGTAAATACCCACTTGGCCTATGAGTAGAAAGGCCAAAACTTGAGCGGTCCCTAGCAATTGCTGTAGGAGTCCATCCCCATATTCGTTCCATCTGGAGGGGAAGGGAGGGGAGGGTGTTGTTTCTGTTTCTAAATAGGAAGAGGGAAGAGAACACATATCTGATCTGTCAACTATGATTTCTTCTCGCTGCTGAACTGTACTATCAGACTGGCCCTGCATAATGGACACTTGATGCATGGTCTAGGTCACTGACCAGAGCACGGAGAATCCCCAGGTTGGACGAGCTTAGGCACGTGGCCCCGTAGCTTAACCAGTGTGCCTGGGTCCAGCTTAGCCGACTACTTTGCCAAACCCAGTTATGCCTTGTCCCTCTCCACCTGGAGTATTTGCATGAGCCTGGGCCACCTATCTAGGCAGCCTCTTTTGGCGATCTTTTTGATCTCCTTCATTGAGCTTCAGCTGGACCACCCTGTTCGATTGTGGCCCATCTTCCAAGTTTCATATTTTCCTGGCTTCTTTATGTCCTTGGGCTATTAATGGAAACTGGCCCTCCATTTTCTCCTCAAAGATCACTGTTGCATACCCGGGGTCTCAGTGATGGACACACCTTCATCAAGGGTGTGCCCTCTCAACAACCACTAGTTCTCCTGGATGCCTGTCATTCAATGATGCAACTGAAGGCATCATTAAAGCCTCTCCTTTGAACAGAGATCTTCAGGACTTTTGTCACTACATTCAGTTTGAGAAGAGACTGGCGCATTTTTCAGGATCTCCCTCATCATCTCCACCCTGGTGGCAGCATGTGCATGTGGAAAGCAACACATGTTGGAGGGCATGAGTGGGATGGTTTGCTTTTCATCAGAGCCCAGGGACATTTGCCATCCTCAGCGTCACCCAAGCAGCATGGACTCCACACTGGACAAAGTGGTTGGGGCACGGAGTGAAAGCCACAAGAGCAGAGTGATTATAGATGGCCTCGTCCACTTTTTTCTCCTCGAGCCTAGAAGCCAGGCAATGAGGAGTACACCTACCTGTGTTGATCAGCAAACCTGCAGAAGGGGACCTCAGGGAGGAGACAGCGGAGAGTAGAAGAAAAGATCCAGGATTGAATTTCTACCCCAGCATCACTCACAGACAGACTGAGCCAGTGGTCCTCAAATGTGAACCCTCGAGGCTGCAGGGCTGGTGAGGCTGCAGCTATGAATTGAGTACAAATCTGCACAGGCAAACCACACTGTGGTGCTGAGAGCCGTGGGCCCTTACATGTGTTTGTTCCAGAAGCCCAGGCAGCTGCCTTCACCAGCTCGTCTTTTACCAGGGTCCTCCCGGTCAGATAAATCAATTAAAAACATCAACTGCCGGAAGAACACAAACACAGGCAGCAGGAGAGGGCCTGGAGGGCCAAGTTCTGTTTAGTTACTCCGGGTTTCTAAGCACGTTCCAAAAATATAACCCCCACTGCCATGGCAAACCTGCTTTTGATGAAACACAATGTACAATCTCTAATGTTGACACAGAACAGATGGGACTTTGATTTTTTTTTTTTTTATCTGTTCTTGATAGAAGAGAAATCGGCACAATGGATTTTTTTCTTGATTTGGAGTTGTTTTCTTTTTTTTTTTTTTTTTTTTTTTCTTTATCACATGCACACCTAACACTGAGAGTCCTTTGGTTCTCCTTGTTTGTTATTGATCCCTTCTATAACTGGGAGTCTCTGGTGGACTGGGCCTTGCTCTTCTCATCAACCGGCTAGGATGAAGGCTAATGCCCCCCATGTCCCTTCCACCTGGCTCAACAGAGCGGTTGTAGGAGCTGCGCACCAAGAGGGTCCTCAGACTTACAGACAGTGAGATCCTGGCTTGTCATCAATGATCCACAAAGTGATGGCGAACAGGGGTCGTGCGGGGAAGCTGGCCTCACCCACCCCAGATATTGCTATAATCCAAGTGAAACAGTGGGCATGCCATGAAAAATTGGCTTCAAGACAAGTCTCAACAGATTGTAGCCCATAAGCCCCTCCTAACCAGGTCTTCCGGAGCAGACCCTGGTCACAAAATGTCCTCTTTAGCCCTCCCTGGGACTGCCAGCAGAGATCCTTTGAGCATGCTCTAGGCACGAAATGTTCTTTGGTGGGGGGATGTCTACCCCCACATGATTCCTTTCCCATAGTAACAGCTGTTATAGGGGCAGAATGCAGCAGACACTGTGAGACAGGTTACACCCTACCATATTAACCCCAGACTATTTGATTAGATGGTAACAGGTACAACCCATAGCTGCTGAAGCCGCATTTCAAATTTAATTTACTCTTGGACTTTAATTTCCTCCCACCAAAAAACATTCTTCAAGAAAAAAAAAATTAAAAGAGAGAGGGAAGAACAGACAGGGGACTATACCACTTGGGGTAGTGGGTGCTCTGCCTTATGCTGAGAGTAGTCTAGCCTTTAGTTTCAATTGGACAGGCTTGCCAGGTCATTGGATTGATGCAAAGGACAAAGGCATCGTGTTGGGGAGTGGGAGTGCAGGTTTCCCTGGTCTTCTCAAGTCCTGCTCCCTGTCCCACCACTCTCAAGGGCTTGCTGGGGTGGCAGGAGGGCTGGGGAGGTTTACAGCCTGAGTCTCTCACTTTGTGGTCACCCAGGTTCCAGTCTCTCCCACACAAATTAAATTGCCCTAGCCATTTTTCTGAAAGAAAAATGTGGAAATAGGAATACCTCTCCAAAAACCATTTTTGCAAAGAAAAGGACAAGATCATACAAAAATATTTTTTTACAAAAAAACAACACACCTGAAATCACTCTCTTAAAGAGATATCTGCACCTCCATGTTCACTGCAGCATTATTCACAATAGCCAAGACATGGAAACAACCTAAGTATCCACTGATGAATGAAAGAATGAAGAAAATGTGATATACATATTGTGATATATATTACTCAGCCACAGAAAAGGAAATCCTGCCATTTGTGACAACATAAGTGGACCTTCAGAGCATTACGCTTAGTGAAATAAATCTGACAGAGACTGACCAATATGGTAGGATCTTTCATCTGTAGAATCTAAAACAAAAACAAATAAATGGGAACTCACAGAAACAGAGAACAGATTGGTGATTGCCAGAGGCAAGATGGGGGGTGGGGTGGGAATGGGGGAAATGGGTGAAGGTGATGAAAAGGTACAAACTTTCAGTTATAAGATAAATAAATGCTGGGGTCTAATGTAGAGTATGGTGACTATAGATAACAACACTGCATTATATATTTGAAAGTTCCTAAGAGAGTAGATCTTAAGAGTTCTCATCACAGGAAAAAAAAATTAGCTATGTTATTTCTCATCATGAAGAGAGTTCACAATTTTGGGGCACCTGGGTGGCTCAGCTGGTTAGGTGTCCAGCTCTGAGCTAGTTTCGGCTCAGGTCATGATCTCAGGGTCATGAGATTGAGCCCCATGTCTGGCTCTGTGCTGGGCATGGAGCCTGCTTAAGATTCTCTCTCTCCCTGTCCCTCTGCCCCTCTCTCCCTTAAAAAAAAGTTACAATTTTTCATCATAAAAAAATTATAATTTCTCATCACAAGAAAAAATCTGAACTATGTTGTAATTATTACACTATGTAGATGTTATGGATGTTAACTAAACTTATTGTGGCAATCATTCCCAATAGATACATATATCAAATTATCATTTTGTACACCTTCGACTAATACAATTTCATATGTCAATTATAGTTCAATAAAACTGGACAAAAACTTACAGAGGAACAGATAAGATTGCTGGGTTGTCTTATTTTGTGAGTTAACTCCAGAAAAAGAAGTCTATTTCTACTTTTTATATATTTCACATGCTTTGGAACCATGTCCTATTGGTGACTCTATTTCCCAGACTCCATACCATGTATATAAACAAGAAGACACTTGTCATTTTGTTTGCCATGTTGGACAGCAAATGTCATATAAAAGATACTCTGTAAGTGTTTTGGCTTTTAAAAAAATGTTTTAACTGCCATTATTTAGTTAATGAGCATTTAGTGAATAAGCAGCAGGAGGAGGAGAATGACAACAGCAATGATGGTGACCTTGGAATAATGAAGAGAAAAACAAGATAGACAAATAACCTATGGGGGCAACCTAGGGTTTTCTGATGAGTAAGTGTAAGTAAAATGGGAGCACCAGGGCCTGGATTCAAAGCCCCTCTCTTACCACTTAGGATGATTAGTTGGCAAGTCACATTATGTCCCATGCTCACTTCCTTCATTTTTAACACGGGGACAATGATTCTTCACAAACTGCGGAAATCAAATGAGAAAACTATACATGAAAGCACTTTGTAAAAGAGTTTGTACAAATATAAGGAGGCAATTTTATTAACAGTCATAAAGAACTACATAGGTCACTCAACATTCACTCCAGTTTTAAGGCATCATAACTACAAACTATCAATAAGAGTGTGGAATGACCAAGAATGAGATATTCTTTTTTTATTGCTGTGTAATAAATGACTACAAACTTAGCTACTTAAAACAACACCCATTTAGGGTGCCTGGGTGGCTCAGTTGGTTAAGCAACTGCCTTCAGCTCAGGTCATGATCCTGGAGTCCCAGGATCGAGTCCCGCATCGGGCTCCCTGCTCGGCGGGGAGTCTGCTTCTCCCTCTGATCCTCTTCCCTCTCATGCTCTCTGTCTCTCATTCTTTAAAAACAAACAAACAAACAAAAAAACCCACCCATTTATAATGTTACGGTACTGGAGGTCAGAAGTCCAGGCAGACTCACCTGGGTTCTTTGCGTGGGGTCTCACAAAATTGAAGTCAAAGGTGTCACCTGGATGAGGTTCCCATATGGTAACTCTCAGGAAGAATGACTCCAGAGCTCATTCATGTTGTTGCCCAAATTCATTTCCTTGGGTTGTAGGACTGAGGTCCCCATTTTCTTGCTGATAGTCAGAAAGGTACCACTCTTAGCATCTTGAGGCTGCTCTTAGGACCTTGCTCCCTGGCCCCCCTCCATCTCAACAACCTTCCTTAAATCATACTCTCTCCCTCTGCCTTTCTCTTCTAAGATCAGTGAAAGAAAACTCTGCTTTTAAAGTGATTAGATTAGGTCCACCAGGACAATTATTTTGAGTTTAATATCAACTGATTCGTAACCTTAACTACACCTGAAAAATCCCTTTTGCCATGAAATGTAACATAATCATGAGTGCAACATCACATCACATTCACATCCTGGGGGATTAGGGCTGGACATCCGGGAAAGGGGGCATCTTAGAATTCTGTCTACCACAGATCAGGAAACCCTTGCAGGTGGGCTTTGAAACTGTATATTATGGGTCTCCTCATTAAGATTGGAGGGACCCATTCATAAACTCTTGGTGCCTAACACAATTCCTTGTACACACCAACTGTTTAATGTAGGTTTGTTAAATAGAGACATGAGACCTCCTTAAAGAAATTTTCCTTTAAATCTGAGCTTTCATAAGGAAAATAAGGACAAAAAGTGTTTTTCACCTTGCTAATAATTGTACTGTACTCACCTTGCTCCTCTGCCACCTGGCAAAATATCCAACATATAGGGGGCCCACGATAAATCATGTTGAATGAATAAGTGAATGAATAAGTTAAAGAATTTTCCACTTAGGCTTACCTAATAATCTCCTTTGATATCTGTATATCCAGCTAAGTACTTTTGTTTTTCTTTTTGTTTTTTGGGAAGAGAGGATGTTAAGGAGAGCTCAATAGGAACAGTTGGTTCTTCATTCTACCTTTTAGACACTTTTTTAAAAAAATTATATTGTTATGTTAATCACCATACATTACATCATTAGTTTTTGATGTAGTGTTCCATGATTCATTGTTTGCCTATAACACCAAGTGCTCCATGCTGAATATGCCCTCTTTAATACCCATCACCAGGCTAACCCATCCTCCCACCCCCCTCCCCTCTAGAACCCTCAGTTTGTTTTTCAGAGTCCATCATCTCTCATGGTTCGTCTCCCCCTCTGATTTCCTCACCTTCATTCTTCCCCTCCTGCTATCTTCTTCTTCTTCTTTCTTTTTTAACATATACTGTATTATTTGTTTCAGAGGTACAGATCTGTGATTCAACAATCTTGCAAAATTCACAGCGCTCACCATAGTACATACACTCCCCAATGACTATCACCCAGCCACCCCAGCTAGGTAGCCACATCCCTCCCACCCCCCACCACTCTAGCAACCCTCAGTTTGTTTCCTGCGATTAAGAATTCCTCGTATCAGTGAGGTCATATGATACATGTCTTTCTCTGATTGACTTATTTAGCTAAGCATAATACCCTCCAGTTCCATCCACGTCATTGCTAATGGCAAGATCTCATTCCTTTTGATGGCTGCATAATATTCCATTGTATATATATACAACATCTTCTTTATCCATTCATCTGTCAATGGACATCTTGGCTCTTTCCACAGTTTGGCTATTGTGGACATTGCTGGTATAAACATTGGGGTGCACGTAACCCTTTGGATCCCTACATTTGTATCTTGGGGGTAAATACCCAGTAGTGCAATTGCTGGGTCTTACGGTAGCTCTACTTTCAACTTTTTGAGGAACCTCCATACTGTTTTCCAGAGTGGGTGCACCAGCTTGCATTCCCACCAACAGTGGAGGAGGGTTCCCCTTTCTCCGCATCCCCACCAACATCTGTCATTTCCTGACTTGTTAATTTTAGCCATTCTGACTGGTGTGAGGTGATATCTCCTTGAGGTTTTGATTTGGATTTCCCTGATGCCGAGCGATGTTGAGCACTTTTTCATGTGTCTGTTGGCCATTTGGATGTCTTCTTTGGAAAAAATGTCTGTTCATGTCTTCTGCCCATTTCTTGATTGGATTCTTTGTTCTTTGGGTGTTGAGTTTGATGAGTTCTTTATAGATTTTGGATACTAGCCCTTTATCTGATATATCATTTGCAAATATCTTCTCCCATTCTGTCGGTTGCCTTTTGGTTTTGTTGACTGTTTCTTTTGCTGTACAAAAGCTTTTTATCTTGATGAAGTCCCAATAGTTCATTTTTGCCCTTGCTTCCCTTGCCTTTGGCGATGTTTCTAGGAAGAAGTTGCTTCGGCTGAGGTCAAAGAGGTTGCTGCCTGTGTTCTCCTTTAGGATTTTGATGGACTCTTGTCTACATTTAGGTCTTTCAACCATTTTGAGTCTATTTTTGTGTGTGGTGTAAGGAAATGGTCCAGTTTCATTCTTCTGCATGTGGCTGTCCAATTTTCCCAACACCATTTGTTGAAGAGACTGTCTTTTTTCCATTGGACATTCTTTCCTGCTTTGTCAAAGATGAGTTGACCATAGAGTTGAGGGTCCATTTCTGGGCTCTCTATCCTGTTCCATTGATCTATGTGACTGTTTTTTTGTGCCAGTACCATGCTGTCTTGATGATGACAGCTTTGTAATAGAGCTGGAAGTCCGGAATTGTGATGCCGCCAGCTTTGCTTTTCTTTTTCAACATTCCTCTGGCTACGCGGGGTCTTTTCTGGTTCCATACAAATTTTAGGATTATTTGTTCCATTTCTTTGAAAAAAGTGGATGGTATTTTGATAGGGATTGCACTGAATGTGTAGATTGATCTAGGTAGCATTGACATCTTCGCAATATTTGTTCTTCCAATCCATAAGCATGGAACGTTTTTCCATTTCTTTGCGTCTTCCTCAATTTCTTTCATGAGTATTTTATAGCTTTCTGAGTATAGATCCTTTGCCTCTTTGGTTAGATTTATTCCTAGGTATCTTATGGTTTTGAGTGCAATTGTAAATGGGATCGACTCCTGAATTTCTCTTTCTTCTGTCTTGTTGTTGGTGTATAGGAATGCCACTGATTTCTGTGCACTGATTTTACATCCTGCCACTTTACTGAATTCCTGTATGAGTTCTAGCAGTTTTGGGGTGGAGTCTTTGGGGTTTTCCACATAAAGTATCATATCATCTGCAAAGAGTGAGAGTTTGACTTCTTCTTTCCTGAGTTGGATGCCTTTGATTTCTTTTTGTTGTCTGATTGCTGTGGCTAGGACTTCCAATACTATGTTGAATAGCAGTGGTGATAGTGGACATCCCTGCCCTGTTCCTGACCTTAGGGGGAAAGCTCTCAGTTTTTCCCCATTGAGAATGATATTTGCTGTGGGTTTTCCATAGATGGCTTTGATGATATTGAGGTATGTACCCTCTATGCCTATACTCTGAAGAGTTTTGATCAAGAAAGGATGCTGTACTTTGTCAAATGCTTTTTCTGCATCTATTGAGAGGACCATATGACTCTTGTTCTTTCTCTTCTTAATGTATTGTATCACATTGATTGATTTGTGGATGTTGAACCAACCTTGCAGCCCAGGGATAAATCCCACTTGGTTGTGGTGAATAATCCTTTTAATGTACTGTTGGATCCTATTGGCTAGTATTTCAGTGAGAATTTTTGCATCCATGTTCAGCAGGGATATTGGTCTGTAATTCTCCTTTTTGATGGGGTCTTTGGTTTGGGGATCAGGGTAATGGTGGCCTCACAGAATGAGTTTGGAGGTTTTCTTTCCATTTCTATTTTTTGGAACAGTTTCAGAAGAATAGGTATTAATTCTTCTTGAAATGTTTGGTAGAATTCCCCTGGGAAGACATCTGGCCCTGGGTTTTTTGTTTGTTGGGAGATTTTTGATGACTGCTTCAATTTCCTTAGTGGTTATCGGTCTGCTCAGGTTTTCTATTCCTTCCTGGTTCAGTTTTGGTAGTTGATACATCTCTAGGAATGCATCCATTTCTTCCAGGTTATCTAATTTGCTGGCATAGAGTTGCTCATAATATGTTCTTATAATTGTTTGTATTTCTTTGGTGTTGGTTGTGATCTCTCCTCTTTCATTCATGATTTTGTTGATTTGGGTCATTTCTCTTTTCTTTTTGATAAATCTGGCCAGGGGTTTATCAATCTTATTAATTCTTTCAAAGAACCACCTCCTCATTTTGTTGATCTGTTCTACTGTGCTTTTGGTTTCTAATTCATTGATTTCTGCTCTGATCTTTATTATTTCTCTTCTCCTGCTGCATTTAGGCTTTATTTGCTGTTCTTTCTCCAGCTCCTTTAGGTGGAGGGTTAGGTTGTGTATTTGAGACCTTTCTTCTTTCTTGAGAAAGGCTTGTATTGCTATATACTTTCCTCTTAGGACCGCCTTTGCTGTATCCCAAAGTTTCTGAACACTTGTGTTTTCATTTTCATTTGTTTCCATGAATTTTTTTAATTCTTCTTTAATTTCCTGGTTGACCCATTCATTCTTTAGTAAGACGCTCTTTAGCCTCCATGTATTTGAGTTCTTTCTGACTTTCCTCTTGTGACTGAGTTCTAGTTTCAAAGCACTGTGGTCTGAAAATATGCAAGGAATGGATCCCAATCTTTTGGTACCGATTGAGGCCTGATTTGTGACCCAGGATGTGATCTATTCTGGAGAATGTTCCATGGGCACTCGAGAAGAATGTGTATTCTGTTGCTTTGGGATGGAATGTTCTGAATATATCTGTTAAGTCCATTTGGTCCAGTGTGTCATAAAGTCTTTATTTCCTTGTTGATCTTCTGCTTAGATGATCTGTCCATTTCAGTGAGGGGGGTGTTAAAGTCCCCCACTATTATTGTATTGTTGTCGATGTGTTTCTTTGCTTTTGTTATTAATTGGCTTATATAATTGGCTGCTCCCATGTTAGGGGCATAGGTATTTACAATTGTTAGATCTTCTTGTTGGATAGACCCTTTAAGTAGGATATAGTGTCCCTCCTCATCTCTTATTACAGTTTCTGGTTTAAAATCTAATTTGTCTGATATAAGGATTGCCACACCAGCTTTCTTTGGTGTCCATTAGCATGGTAAATGGTTTTCCACCCCCTCACTTTCAATCTGGGGGTGTCTTTGGGTCTAAAATGAGTCTCTTGCAGACAGCATATTGATGGGTCTTGTTTTTTAATCCAATCTGATAGCCTGTGTCTTTTGATTGGGGCATTTAGCCCATTTACATTCAGGGTAACTATTGAAAGAAATGAATTTAGTGCCACTGTATTGCCTGTAAGGTGACTGTTACTATATATTGTCTGTGTTCCTTTCTGGTCTATGTTGCTTTTAGGCTCTCTCTTTGCTTAGAGGACCCCTTTCAAGATTTCCTGTAGGGCTGGTTTTGTGTTTGCAAATTCCTTTAGTTTTTGTTTGTCCTGGAAGCTTTTTATCTCTCCTTCAATTTTCAATGACAGCCTAGCTGGATAGAGTATTCTTGGCTGCATATTTTTCTTGTTTAGTGCTCTGAATATATCCTGCCAGTCCTTTCTGGCCTGCCAGGTCTCTGTGGATAGGTCTGTTGCCAATCTAATGTTTCTACCATTGTAGGTTAATATCTCTTCTCCTGAGCTGCTTTCAGGATTTTCTCTTTGTCTCTGAGACTCGTAAGTTTTACTATTAGATGTTAGGGTGTTGACCTATTTTTATTGATTTTGAGAGGGGTTCTCTGTGCCTCCTGGATTTTGATGCCTGTTTCCTTCCCCAAATTAGGAAAGTTCTCTGCTGTAATTTGCTCCCATATACCTTCTGACCCTCTCTCTCTTTCTTCTTCTTCTGGGATCCCAATTATTCTAATGTTGTTTCATCTTATGGTATCGCTTATCTCTCGAATTCTGCCCTTGTGATCCAGTAGTTGTTTATCTCTCTTTTTCTCAGCTTCTTTATTTTCCATCATTTTGTCTTCTATAGCACTGATTCTCTCTTCTGCCTCAATTACCCTAGCAGTTAGCGCCCCCATTTTTTATTGCACCTCATTAATAGCCTTTTTAATTTCAACTTGGTTAGATTTTAGTTCTTTTATTTGTCCAAAAAGGGTTTCTCTAATAACTTCCATGCTTTTTTTCAAGCCCAGCTAGTATCTTTAAAATCATGATTCTGAACTCTGGGTCCGACATCGTACTAATGTCCATATTGAGTAGGTCCCTGGCAGTCGGTACTACCTCTTGTTCTTTTTGTTGAGGTGATTTTTTTCCATCTTGTTATTTTGTTCAGAGGAGAATAGATGAATGAGAGAACAAAACACTAACAGGGTAACAACATCCCCAGAAAATATACCATAAACAAATCAGAAAAGACCTGAAACCAGGGGAAAAGAAAGGGAAAGAAAGATAAAAGAAAAAGAAAAAGAAAGAAAAAGAAAGAAAAGATAAAAACAACAAAACAGAACAACAAAAAAAACCAGAACATGATCAAATATGATCAGTCTGGTGCATAGATCAGTGCCACACAGTAGATTTTGGGTGCATTTTGGTCTGTTAGCAGAAAGTGCCTCCCAAAATTTTAAAGAAAGAAAAACTTATATATGTACAAAAATAAGGGTTGATACAATGAAGGGATGGAATATGACTGTAAAATGAAAATTATAAAAAATTTTATAACAGGAATTGATAAGAAGTTGTTTGAAAAAAGAAAGAAGAGGATTTTTAAAAAAAAGAAAGAAGGAAAAAGAAAAAAAAAAGGAGAGAATGTGATCAGGCAGGAGAGTAGAACAAAGCCATACACTAGAGATTTAGGGTATATTTTGATCTGTTAGATGAAACTGTATCTCAAAATTTTAAAGAGAGAACAACTTATATATATATATATATACCAAAAATAAGGGTAACTACTATGAAGGGGTAGAATATGACTCTAAAAATGAAAAATAAAAAGTATTTTTTAAAAATGGGATTGATACGATGTTGGTTGAAAAAGGGAAAAAGAAAAATTCAGAAAAAAAAGACAGTTAAAAAAAAATTAACTTTGAAAGACTAAAGAATCATGGTAAAAAAGCCATGGATTCTATGTGCAGTATTCCCCTAGTGCTGGAGTTCTGCCATTCTCATTGGTAAACTTGGTCTTGGCTGGCTGTTCTCGCTGATCTTCTGGGGGAGGGGCCTGTTGCCGTGGTTCCCAAATGTCTTTGCCGGAGGCGGAATTGCCCCGCCCTTGCCAGTCTGGGCTAAGTAATCTGCTCGGGTTTGCTCTCGGGAGCTTTTGTTCCCTGCAAACTTTCCGTTCGGCTTTGGAGGAGGAGAGTGAAAATGGTGGCGTCCCACTCTCTGCCCTGGAGGAGCCAAGAACTTGGGGCCCCACTCCTCAGTGAGCCCCCAGAGAAAAGCCATCAGTCACCCCCATCTCCCCGGTCTCCGGCCACACTCCATGCTCACCCGGCCTGTGACCAAGCGTTTCTATCTCTGGCACCCGACTCAGTGTGGAGTCTCCAAACCCAGCAGATCCCTGCAGTGCGCTCCCACATCACTTCTCCCGGGGGGGAAAGGTGAGTCTCCCCGGATCTGCCACTTGTTGGGTCCCTGCTGGAGGAGCAGTGGCCCAACTGTGCCGCGGATCACGGTTTATGGCAACCCCAAGCTGAGAGCTCACGCCTCAGCTCTGTCTCTGCAGCTGGCTTCCCTGCTCCGATACCTGGGAGCTCTGCCGCACTCGGGCACCCCCAGTCTTTCTGTGACCCTGAGGGTCCTGAGACCACACTGTCCCGCGAGGGTTCCACCCCCCGCTTAGCCACTGGAGCGACGTCCCTCAACGGAACTGACTTCTAAAAGTTCCGATTTTGTGCTCCGTGGTTCTATCACTTGCCAGAAGCGGCTGATGGAGGCCCCTCCCCCGCCGTCTATCCTCCCGAATATCGCCTCGGATTCACTTCTTCGCACATTCTACCTTCCAGAAAGTGGTCGCTTTTCTGTTTCAGAGAGTTGTTGCTATTCTTTTCTTCGATCTCCTGTTGAGTTTGTAGGTGTTCAGAATGGTTTGATCCCTATCCAGCTGAATTCCTGGGACCAGACGAAATCCAGGTCTCCTACACCTCCACCATCTTGCTCAGCCCCCTAGACACTTTTTTAAAATTTTCTTCAGGGATTTATTCCACTATGATCTACTTATACTGAATAGTGCTCTTCTCCCTCAACATGGGGGACAGGACTTCCAAACAAGAGGGAGATTTGCACAGATCCAAGTAGAGTTCTGCCTGAGGCATCCGAAGGCAGCTGAAACAATGGCCAACTCCAAGAGCCTTCTCAGAAAGAATTTAAGAGCCTTAACCATTTTGCTAAGGAATTTGACTGCACAGGGCATCATAACAAGTTAGATTCCAGCTCAGCTAAAAAGTAAATAGCTCCTATCACACAAAGCACGAGAATACTTCCATTACACATCCACAAAAATAACAAAGCCTCTGTACTGTTCAAAGCTTCTTCTTTGAAAGCTGGATTGACAGATACTGGATTGAAGCAATGCAGTTTAATATCAAAAATGACAACTGGTGATGTAGCAGGGAAACACAACCCACCTCACCGTGGATAAATCAATGTTCTGCTCTGAGCCATTACTGCATTAGTGGCTGGTTATTACTTAAAAATAAAAACTTGAGTGTATTGGCTACACGTTCATCAGACCGTCTCTCTGGAGGATTTTTTTATGATTCTTCTGTTTTCCAAGTTGCACAAAACAATTTTCCATTAACCATATCCCAGCATATTCTGCTTACTAAACCAAAGCCATTTACATAATGGGTAATTTCACACACACACACACACTAGCTAAATATATGTGTAAACAAATACCTTGCTGAAGTTTGCATACACTTGGAAAATGCAAAATACTTAGACTGTAGGGGAGGTGGAAGATGGGAGTAAGGTGTATACATGTTACAAGTTAAGAACTAAATAGATTAATATTATTTAATATTTATAATAGCACTTGCTACACTATTCTAAGCACTGTATTTGTATTAATTCATTTCATCTGCACAGAAACTCTATGATGTAGGTGTATTATTATCATCGTCTCCCACTTACAGATGGACCTCTTATGCAGAGAGATCAAACAGCAGAACTGGGCATTGAACTCAAGAAGACTTAATTATTAGACTCTGCTACTGCTAGTACACTAAATATATACCATATATATATAGAGAGAGAGAGAGAGAGAGAGAGAGAACCTCCTAAGTATAATTAATGTGAGGATTATTCATTTCTTCATTCAAAAGATATTCAGTGGGCATCTGCTCTATGCCAGGCACTGTCCTGAACAATAAACAGAACAGACAAACCCCTGCCCTCAGGAAACTTACTTTCTAAAGTGGGGAATAGACAATAAACAAAAATGTAGCAACACTATACACACTCTACAGCCACTAAAGCAGTGGAGAGTGGACCTCTTCACTGGGCTTATGGGGTACAAGCCTAACCCTTGGGGTGAAAAAGCCACTGGGACACATGGACATATAGAAATAATGCTCTCACATTTCTCTCACACTTAGAAAAGTTAAGTTTTGGTCCCAGTGAGTGATGGAGGCTGTGTTTTGCAGGTCAATGGTCTTTCTAATGGAGATGCTCAATAAGTCATCATTTCCTAAGCTGCCTGCAAGTGAAGAATCTTCTTCTTTTCTTTAGGTTTTACATTATGGCTGCCTTTAGCACAATGATCAAAGAAAAAGTTGGCAGAGATAGAAACTTGATATTCAGGTACCAACTGCATAAGATGATCTACCAAGACATCACTTCTGTGCAGAGAATTTCTCTCTCCCAGAGCTGGTCAAGGTCATTCATAGAAACATATCAGGAGATGCCATCCCAGGAGAGGGGCTAAGGAGTTCTTTTAGCAAGATATCACTTTCTATTGTCAGAATCCAGCCAGGTGATTTTAGACAAGTTAAATAACCTCTTTTTTCCTGGTTCCTCATCTGCAAAATGGGGCTAGAGGAGTCCTATTTTATAGAGTGGTTATAAGTGTTAAAACAGCACTACTTGGATGCTTGAATTAGATACCTCAAATTAAACATATCCAAACATACCCAAATTAAACATGATGATTCTGATTTTCATCTCCAAACTACTTCTATCCCAGCCTTCTCCATTTCAATAAATGGTAATTCCATTTTTCAGGGGGGCTTAATCTAAAAACAAGCCAACAACAACAACAACAAAATAAACTTTCTGGAATCTTCCCATCTACCCCATATGCATCAACAAAATTCTGTCACCTCAATCTTGAAAACTGTCCAGAATCCAACCACCCCTCACCTTTACCTGCTGGAACCCTATTCAAGTCACTATAATCTCTCACTGGATTGTTGCCATGACTACTTAATGGTCTCCTTGTTTCCATCCTTGGCCCTCAATGGTCAATTCTTAAGGCAGTGACTGGCAGAATCCTTTAAAAACATAAATCAGCTCATGATACTCCTCAGCCCCGAACCCTGCAATGGCTCTTCCCCCTCTCACATAGAATAAACCCAAATCCTTACACTGGTCTACAAACCCTCCACATTGTCTCTCCCCCATCTCCTTCTACCTTTATGTCCCCTCCCACACTCTTGTCAGGTCATAATGGTCTTCTTGCTATTCCTTGAAAAAGCCATTCATACTCTTGCCTAGGTCCTTTCCTGTTGCTTTTCCCTCTGCCTGGAATCAACTCTTCCCCTTGGTATCCACATGCATGCCCCGCATTTCTTCAAGGCTTTCCTCCAAAGTCACCTCTTAAGCTAGGCCTTCCTTGAACATTCTGTTTAAATTTCCAACCACCAACCCTCCAGGCAAGAATGCACATGCACTTACCCTTCTTCCCCAGTTTTTTTTTCCCCTTCATAGTATAAAACCTTCATTGTCTTCTAATATAATTGACAAATATTTACTTCTTAAATGGTTTGTTTCTCCTCACTAAAATAAGTTTCATGAAGGCAGAAATTTTGTCTATGTTGTCTACTGTTGTACCTCTGTCACCCAGAATAGGGCTGCTCAGCACACTGACATTTTGGGCAGGATAATCCTTTATCACAGAGGGCTGTCCTGTGTATTGTAGACTGTTTAGTGGCATCCCGGACCTCTGCCCATCAGCTGCCCTTTCCCAGTTACAGCAACCAAATGTCTCCAAATATTGCTAAATATCCCTCCTGGAAAGCAAAATCTCTCCCAGTTCAGTATCACTGATCTAAAGCAATGCTTAATACAAAGCAAATGCTCAACACATACTTACTGAAAGAATAAATCGAAGTGAAATGAGTTAATATCTTAAGTACGTAGAACAGTGTTGGGCACATAGTAAGGACTCAAAAAACTTTAATTATGATGAATGTATTATTTTTATTATTATTGCTGCACTGTTGTCTACATCTAGAATAAACTATGGAGAAAACCAAACTGTATTATATGGAGTGCTAGGACTTGATACAGACTTCATTTTTAAAATATATTTGAATTATTTTAAAAACTGCAGTACAAAGCCTCACACTGAGAAGTGTTAACACATTGGTTACCACCAATTCATTAATTTGTGTTGCCACATTAAATTGTTTTGCGCAGACCTCAGAATACATCATCTTCTGCCATCTCTTTGCATATATTTTAACTTCTTATAAATGGGTCGCTGATTCGGAAGGCTATAGTTTGGCACTGCTGTTTATTTTTAATACTGTCTATTCCTGTCGGCTCACGTAAAACTGTTCGAGCAAGTATTCCATGGTTGAGTTGTATCAAACATACATTGATTTAATCTGCCCAAATTCAACTATACACGCTTGGCCAAAAAAATAAAGAGAAAAAGCATAATTTTCATTCAACATAGGCCCCTAAATGCAAGCCAATTACTTCATCTGGTGCTCAACTAAGCAGCAGCAATCTGTTCTACCCTGGAGGGACAATTGGCTATATTAGACTTAGCAGAAAAAAAATGGGAAACTCTACACAAAACCGATACACCATATTTTATGGGAGATTTAGGGTATTTTTCATGGCCAAATTTGACCATGTATGTTATAGTTCTTTTTTATCTACAGTCTCGGAATCCAAAAAGTCTTTGAAAAATAGCCTTTTGGAGGAACGCATTTGGCAGCAAGTTCCTTGAGGTTATTTATGGTCATTGGTTTCCCAGTGTGTTTGATTATGAGATGCTGCCCAGATCCTGCTGAAGGAGTTAGAAAGGAGAACACACACTCCTTCTTGCCTTATGAAAATTCTGATTTTCAATACACATGTGACCACACAGGTTCAAAAGACAGACTGTGGACCGGCACCTGGTTTTCAACTCACTTGCTACTTTTTACCCTGATGCCTGAATAGGATGTTACCTGGTGGTATAGCAATACCACTGTTATGTACCCCACCCAAGACATGCTCCCTACTTGTGTCCCTCCTGTCAAAAGAATAATCATGAGTGAAGGCTTATATAGCATTCAGGTGGTTTTTGTGCTTAATATTAAATTTGGGGCACTTGCTGTCTCATTTTTATATTTATAACATCAAATTAAAGTAGTTATGATATAATCTGTTAAGCCACCTAACCACGAGGACTGAATATACTAAGCACAAAGTCTTATTTATTTTTTAATATTTATAAGCATCATCATTGTCATGGCTGATGGTTCATCTTTGAAATCAAATTTCTTACTAGTGTTCCTTCATATTTCAATAACATTTATTTGAAGAGCATCCTGGGATTACAAGGCAAACTGTTAAAAACTGACACATCTGCTCACACATGTATCCTCTTATTTGCTCAACAAAGACTTTATCAAACAAAACTGGTAAGCCACTAGCCAGACGGATTAAGAAAAGAAAAGACATAAAATGACCAATAGAAGAAGTGAAAGAGGGAATATTGTTACAGCATCAATAAACATGAAAAGGATAGGAAGGAATATTTTAAACAACTCTATGTCAATAAATTTGATGATAAGTGGACACATTCCTTGAAAGACCGAAGCTTACTAAAGAAGAATTTGATCATTTGAATAGTCTTATATCTATTAAAAAATTGAATTCCAAGTTACATCCTTACCAATTGACCCTAATACTTTCATTTGTGAAATCTAGATTAAACATTTAAGAAAGAGTGCAAAGGAGAAGGCGTAGGAGAGATCTTTTTGGGGTTGAGCAGAAATAATCTGTATCTCAACTGTGGTGTAAGTTCCATAATATATACATCTTTCAAAACTCTTCAAACTATATACCTAAAATAAGGGTTGAATTTTACCATATGTGAATTATATCTTAATGCACCTGAACAAAGAAAGATGGAGAAAAAAAGAGAAGTGGAAACCATCTGGGGGCCAAGTATCCAGGCAGTCTGAGACAGCAAAAACCAGCATTAAGAGTGCTCAGATGACAAGTCCACAGAGGTTCTCAGGCAATAAGGTCTAGACAGTTTTGGGTTTCATACCAGTTTGTGTAGGGGCCCTACCCACAAGCACAAGCTCCATCTAAAACCACCACAAAGTCCTGCCTTCAACTCTCCACCTGGAAGGTTCTAAAAGAACACAGAATCAATCTAACATCTGCTAGTTTTCCTCCCTTTTTTTAAATTTAAATTCAATTAGCCAACATATAGTACATCATTAGTTTCAGATGTAGAGTTCAATAATTTATCAGTTGCATATGACACCCAGTGCTCATTATATCACATGCCCTCCTTAATGCCCATCCCCCAGTTACCCCATCCCCCCACACCCCTCCCGTGCAGCAACCCTCAGTTTCTTTTCTAGAATTAAGGGTTTCTCATGACTTGTCTCCCTCTCTGATCTCTTCCCATTCAGTTTTCCCTCCTTTCCCCTATGATCCTCTGTGCTATTTCTTATATTCCACATATGAGTGAAACCATATGATAATTGTCTTTCTCTGATTGACTTATTTCACTCAGCATAATAGCTT
Organism: Mirounga angustirostris; assembly: GCF_029215605.1. Classification (NCBI taxonomy): domain Eukaryota; kingdom Metazoa; phylum Chordata; class Mammalia; order Carnivora; family Phocidae; genus Mirounga; species Mirounga angustirostris. Next base: position 14,571,406 of record NW_026991712.1, on the reverse strand, counting down.
TCCCTTTGATGGAGAAATATTTCTCTTCCTTCTCCGTGGCTCCTGTGAGAAAGTGCACGTATATGTCTACTGAGTGGTTATAACCACTTTCCTTGGGAAATAACCTGCTATTCTCAAATGTGAAAGAGACAGTTTTAGTTTAACAACAGAGGCCTGAAAAGGAATTAAATTTCTTAGCTCAAAGTGAAAAATACACAAAACTAAAGAATTTTGTTTGTCTTCCTTTCACTTTTAGGACCCAAGATTTTATTAAAGTTCAGAAATGTCACTTGTAGACCCAAGTGTCATTTTTGTTTTATTTTTTTGTGCTTTGTTATGGGCTGAACTGTGTCCCCTCCAAATCCATATGTCGAAGTCCTAACCCCTAGTACCTCAAAATGTGACTGTTTTTGGAGATAGGGTTTTTGAAGAAATGACGAGGGTTAAATGAGGTCACTGGTGTGGGCCCATGTCCTTGTAAGAAGAGGAGATTTGGACAGACACACACAGAGGTAAAACTATGTGAAGACACAGAGAGAAAATGGCCACCTACAAGTCAAGAAGAAAGGCATTAAAAAAAGAAATAAAAACCTACAGACATCTTGACCTTGGTCTAAAGTCATGAGAAAATAAATTTCTGCCCTTCAGTCTGTGGTACTTCCTTATGGAAGCCCTGGAAAACTCAAATGACTTTCCAGGCCATGCATAATAAATACAGGTCCACCTCTGCATTTGTAAGCTATGATCTCTGCCCTGCTGGGGCCAAATCACAGAAAAGGCAAGAGACTCCAAATGAGCTTGTCCCGAATGGAGTCAGATGTGACTCAGCCAAGCTGGACACTGATCTCAGCCTTCAAGTTCATTTTAGCAGCCTTGGGGCAATTATAGTGTGAACCTTTTCTGTAGGACTTCCTGATGGCATTTGTGCCTCACTGGTGACCATATTTGAAAACGAATAAAACAGGCATTTGGTTAATTACATATTTTTCAACCTGAACAAATTATATTCCTGAACCCAGCCCAGCTTGTGTTTTTGTTACTCCAAATGCAACAGTGAGCCATTCGGGGTGACAGAGTAATTTTCTATCCAAAAAAAAAAAAAAAATCACAACAATAATTTAAGAGTCCCAAAATTCTTTGGGAAGGAGGACACAGACTGAGCATGTTCCCTGCACCAGCCTCTTGGTCAAGGAGCACACAGCCTTGGAGCTCCTGTGTTCTCTGAAATGCCTACTCTACAGCATAATGCTTCACAGCAAGGACTTGAAAACCAGAATGACTTGGGTTTCAATTCTGGTTTCATCATTTATTGTTCTGTTTCATTTGTCTAGGGGCCTCAATTCCCTTGTCTTCTAAGATGGTAGTTTTATTATTGTTTAGAAGGCTCTTATTAATTATCATCATTCATATTCAATAGAAACTATCATTGTTGCGATAAGAGTTTGAGACACTGTAAAACACTTCAACATACACTCTTGTGTTTATCTCTAACACGCCGCTGTGAAGTCAAGGGAGGGTATTGTTTATTTGTAAGGAAATTGGGTCTAAAGAGGTTCGATGACTTGCCCATGGCCACACAAGGATACAGTGTTCTGCTTACTTCCAGGTCTTCAAACTCATAATGTTATGCTCTTCCCCATCAGTACACTGCCTTCTCCCTCGCTAAAGGTGACCTGGAAGGTTGCTTTAGGCCAGGACTTATGTCAAAAATCTGTCTTCCTTCCTGCAAGTTATAATCAACAACCCATAAACCAGACAAATGCAAGACAAATGCAAGTCTGCATTTGCAATGCACACCAGACAAATGCAAGTCTGCTAAATGCCTTTTGCTAGGACGATGGATATCAACAATGATGATCTTCACACTCATACCAAAAAAATCACACACATCCCCTGGAGCTTCCTGCCTGGAATCAGGTCATTTTAAGAACTCATTTAATACAACTGTGCTTTGAAAGGCAACTGCTACTGGCTCAGAACAACACTATCAGAAGGCAGCCCATTCCTGGAGCCCTTGCTGCTGAAGGCAAGGGCCATTAGCTAGCCTCCTGGCTCTTCATCACAGAATTCCCCCAGCGTGGGATCTGAGTGATCTCAGAGTCAAAGGCCATTTGCCTGGGGTGTGCTCTCTGGTGCAGAAATGTCTGGGCCTGGGCCTTGGCTTGTAAAGCAGCATTGCTCAGACTTTTTAAAATGCAATCTTCAGTAAAAAAGATATTTACATCATGATCCAGCAACAAGTGTGTTTGAAAACAGTGGGTAGAGAAATCAGTTTCGTGAGTACAACCAACACTTTTAAAAATGAATTAGAATAGAAGGGAATGAAATAGGATGAAATAATTATGGAATAGAATAGAAAGTGCATTGCATGTACTAAGGATTAAGTATCTATCTATCTATCTATCTATCTATCTATCTATCTATCTATCTATCATGTATCACTTTATCTATGAACTGGGACTTCAAGTTTAATCTACTTCTGACTGTGAGTCATAGTCAAAAACGTTTGGAAGACCACAGTGTAGATGATGCCAACAGAAGGGGGTTACAGTGGTTAGGGATTTGAAGAAAAAGCCGTAAGAAGGTTTGAGAAGATGAGTGAATTCTACTTCTCCCCTGACTGGGTTCTTTCAAAGTCTCCTCATCCTCATTCCCCAGGAACCCCCTTCCTTGCTGGGTAGGCAGAGTCACGTGTGGTCGAGCCTGCGACATCTCCAGCCTCATGGCTGACCCTTCTGTTAAAGTAATTAAACAAGGAGGCCATGAGGCTAGGGTGGCTCTAATGCCTTGGAGGCCCGCAAGCAAACCAAAACCTAAGCCAGGCTCAATGCACTCAAATTCAAGAAAATGAAACTTGAAAACAATCATCAGAGACAACCAGCCAGGCTTTCCCAAGTAAGTCAATGGCCTCAGCTATAGCCAATCAAATAATGTCCTTGCTTTTGCTTCCACATCTTTATAAAAACCTAACCCCAAGCTCCTGTTGGTGGGGGGCTCCCAACAGCCTTTGGTTTGGCACTGCCCAACTCAAATCAAGGTATGCTCGAAGAGACTCTTGGAAGTTTTCATGTGCCTCAGTTTATCTTTTAACAACTCCCATCGCCATCCCGCCCTCAGCTTCAGGAACACCAAATCCAATCCAAACTCCCCCATCCCTGCAGGCTTCTGCTCATGTGTTGTTTCTACCTAGATTTCCTGTTCTTATTGTGCCTCTGCCTAGATAACTCCTGGTCAGTGATTCTAATTTTTCAACAGAGCGGCCGCCTCCCCCCTCCAGTGATACCTGTTAGGTATCACTCAGCATTCATTAATTCATTTAGTATTTAACAAATATTAACAAAACATAGACCGAGGTACTGGAGATAGATATTCTGGTCAACCAGACAGAAACACCTGCCCTCCTGGGGTTTACATAGAGTGAACGGACAGATGATAAATGAACAACTAAATATGTAATATGATGTCATCAAATGAAGCACAGGAGGGAGAGAAGAAGTAGTAGAGGAAACCTTCAGTGAGGGATAATTGTGAGCAGAAAACGGAGTTAGGCTGCAGAGCAGCCCATGAGTATGTCTGGGGGAAGAGTGTTTCTGAGCAAGGGAACAGCAAGTGCAAAGACAGCAGCGGGACCAGGCTTGGTGGTCCCTGTTGACCAGACTAAGTTAGTTATTCCTCCTATAAACTCCTTAGCACTTGATGTATACTTTTATTACACCAAATGATGTTTTTTTGTTTGGTTGTTTTCTTTCTACTTAAATGAGCTCTTGATGGCATCTGGGAACTAACCAAATTAGTTCCCTCTACATATTTGAGTGTGTGAAGAAAGAAATTAACAAACAATTAAGGAAATGATTGATAAGTTGAATAAATGAGTGAAGCTTATCTTTTGTTCGGATCCTCCAGAGTGAAGCAGGTCTCTATAACTAGGAGGAACGATGGGGAGGATATGGTCCATCCTTGACAACATAGACAAGGAAATTGATACCACAGAAAAAAAGTCACTTCCAAGGGTCTCCCTGGAAATTCGTGGGTGTAATGGCCAAATTCCTGGTTTCTTGGACAATCCAGGTCTAGAGACTGATCTCTCCACTAATCCTGTAGCTATATCCTGAAGGGACGGTGTTAGCAGGGGAGACCTGGTTGTCTCTGGTCCTCGTGAGGGCAGCAGGAGGATTCCAAAAAATGTACACTTTGAAAGCAAAACTCTGGAAAGGAAAAAAAAAAAAAGAGAGAGAGAGAAACAAACTTTCCCTAGAACTAACCCAGCTGATATAAGCAAAATCAAAAGAAGAGGTGAGTAGATTGCTTAATTCTTTGAAAAATGTGTCCCATTAGGCTGAACCATCCAAACTCATTAGTTTGGGAAGTAAATTGCCTTTCAAGATATAGTTGTGTTAAATCAGTGTTTAGAAATTCCTCTTGGCTCTGCAATATTCAGTCTTGTGGAAAAGAGATGCCATGCCCCCTGAAAATATTTTCAACTGTCTAGAAAATGAATCCTAAAATATCAGAGCTATAAGGAAAAGATAAACTGCCCCCAAAGTCCTCATTTGATAATACAGAGAAGGAGGCAGGGCACTTGCTTGTCCAGGCTGTGCCCAGAACCTGGCCTCTTCCCTCTCGTGTCAGGGTCCTTGCCTCCCACCATACTGCCTCAGTTTACCCATTGCAGATCATTTTTCTTCTTCAATTTTATGAGAGAACATTCCCCCCAATTATGGGATCGAGATTTATGAAGATAACTGAAAAGCACGAAACTCTATTGGCCTTCTCCCAGATTCCAAGATATCAGAGGAAAGATTGCAACACTGTCACATCAAATTAAGTGTCGGATGAAAAGAGCTCCAGAGAATCTCAAATCCAAGGGCCCCTTCCTATCTCACTCTGTTTCTCTTTGACCTCCTACGCTTCAAATAAAGCTTAATGGGAGCTGATCCCAGAAATACCCACTTTTCCTCAGCACAGATTATATTGGGAGGAGATTTAGAGATTCTTCCCAGATAATGATAAGGTTGTTAAGTGTGCTCAGGGATAGCAATATAACTTGGAATGTTCTTTGCTTTTTACATTTCTTAAGCAGTAGTCAAAGAAATGGAATATAGTATATTTTTAAGTATTTATTTTATAATATTTTTTGGTTTCATATCTGTTGCAAAGATAATGCAGAAAGTTTCCATATATCCCTCAACGAGTTTCGTCTATCGCTAATACCTTACATTACTTATGGATATTTGTCACAACTAAGGAACTGCAACTGGTCACCATTATCAACTGAAATCTACACTTCATTTGGATTTCATGAATTTTTCCTAATGTCTTTTTTCTGTTCCAGGGTCCCATGCAGGAATCCATATTACATTTAGTCACCAGGTCTCCTTAGACTTCTTTGATCTATAACAATTCCTTTAGACTTCCTTTGTTTTTGATGATCTTGATAGTTGTGAGGACTCCTGGTCAGAGATTCCATACCTTGTCCTTCACTTTGCACTTGTCTTATGTTTTTCACAGTGAGACCAGGGTCATGGGTTTTAGAGAGGAAGACTACAGAGCTAAAATGCCATTCCCATCATATCATTTCATTTTTTTAAGATTATTTATTAATTTAAGAGAGAGGGAGAGAGAGCACAAGCAGGGAGAGGGACAAATAGACTCTTCACTGAGTGCAGAGCTCAAGGTGGGGCTTGATCTCGGGACCCTAAGATCATGACCTGAGCTGAAATCAAGACTCTGACTCTCAACTGACTGAGCCACCCAGGTGCCACCCCCCCATCATATCAATCAAAGGTACATTCGATCAACATGACTTAACACTGATGATAACCTTGATTACGTGGCTAAGACACGGACTAACTAAAAATGGCAAAACTTTTTAACCATGTGTCAGAAATCACCTCAGTTGCCAATACTCCTCCCCCTACACTTTCCAGGAGCACAGAAGGCCACGTGGTTTGCAAAACATACCACATTCCTCTTCCCGCTAGTCCTTTGTTCATGCTGCTGCCTCTGCCTAGAACTCACTAGCCTACTGCCTTGGCTAATCCCTACTCATCCATCCATATTCAGTCCTGCCTGGACTTACGTTACTTCTTCTGGGACCCTCATTGCCTGTTTGGGCAGGGCAAGGTACCTCTACTGTTTGCTCCCCCGTGCCCAGTTCACACCCCTTGGCATGCTGATTTATATGTGCTTGCTGTTCTCCCATCTCCCTTTCATCTGTGAGCTTCTTGAAGAACATGACCATGTATTATCGATTCTCATCCTTAGGGTATAGTGCACAGAAGGAAGTTGAGAAATGCTCATTGAATAGGTGAGTGAATGAATGAACCTGAGCCTTTCAACCTTGTCCAGTAGAAATCATCTTCATTTTTAAAATGGTGAAACCAAGGCTCGGGGATACTAGATAACTTCTTGAAGTTCACACAGCTAGTAAGGACTATGTCCACGTCAACTTCAGTGCTAATATCTTAAGAATCTGTCAGTTAGCTGGTGATGTGTGCAAATTTCTTAGTGGCTACAGGTTGTTATTGTGCTCTTTTGTCTCTTCTAGGTTCAGCTGTTACTATTTGGGTCTTGACTAAAGTGTTCTAATTTGATGTACTTGATATTGAACCTTCATTGTGTGAGCTTCATGTTCTCTCCTCAAATTGGATGCAGGGTCCCCAAGGGACTTCAAGGCTTGTCTCTTTGAAAGTGATTTTAAGGGTGTGCCTGATGTTGGAAGACCAAAGGTGATCATGTACTTTATTTGCACTCTCGGTTCGTCATATTTTTTCTAGGTAAGCAATTGTTAGTCCTAATTGCGATACAATCAAGGGTCCCAGTTCATAAAGATCACCAAATTCTGAGCTCATCCTTTGCTTTGTAGAGGACAATACGGAGATTCAGAGAAGTGAATTACCCATCCTTCCTCTTCATCACTTGGCCCTGCTAGGGTTGGCTGACTTCCAGAAAATATGTAGGCCATACATTCTCTAGGGAACATGGTAAAAATCTTAGCATTCCTGAAGACAGAATGAAGAAAACCTGGGCCATATGTATGGTATTTCTCCCATTGCTTCTTTGTCCTCCTTTGCTCTTTCCTCTTCCCTCCCCTCCCTCTGCTTGACAAGTGGGTTACAGTAAGAGAGAGGAAAGTGGGCAGAGTGCCAAACCAATTATAACATCTAAACTTAACCTACAGCTAAACAAACATATGCTAGATTTTCTAGACGAGATCCAATTTCAATGATTCTGCTCAGTCTCCCTGAAGAATTTCTCACAATGCTAAATTCAAACTGGGAACCTCAGCATTCCCAGCAAAGGTAGGCAGTCTTTGCGGGCTGTGCCAGAGAAGCTCCAGCTGATTGGCAACATGTGTAGAGTTTTCCTTCCTGGCATTCTGCATCATTTTTGTTTTCTCACACAAAGTCTCAGATCACTGATGCCCCTTAATCGTTGGTTAAACATCCTATCTGCTCTTATCCACAGCCGCCAACCCAAGCACATCCCAGCTACAACAGCATTCATCAAACCAATGTGCTCCCCTACTCAGCTTTTTTTTTTTTTTGGTATGGACTCCAAGCTAAGAATGCTTTTTTGCATTCTTGAATGGTTGAAAATAAATCAAGAGAATAATATTTCTTGACATATGAAAAGCACATGAAATTCAAATTTCAACATCCATAAATTTTTGAGTTTTACCAATGAAAAATTTGTAAACAATTAGTTTTCTCTCTTTTCATACAGGTACCTATGGAGTAGCCCCCATGTTGCTTCTTGGCCCACAAAGCCTAAAATATTTATTATCTAGCTCTTTACATAAAAAGTTTGCCTCCCCCTGTTACGGAGAAAAACTATTATGTTAAAAGCTCAGGTCTTAGAATCAAGCTGACTTGGATGGAATTGCCAGCTGTGGGGTTTCAAAGCTGGGTGACTTTGGGCAAGTTACATACCTCTTGCAAGTTTGTTCATCTATTAAATGGGGGGAAAATGGCACTTGGTCTGCAGGAATATCATGAGGATTAAATGGGAGGAGGCACAGAAGGCACTTAAGCATGTGCCTGGCACATAACAAATGCTCAGTGTCTACAGCATCATCCTTGTTATCTTTGTCATTTATTATTAGAGAAATTTTTCTGAAGCTCAGTTCTGAAACTCCAAATCTCTCTAAAGTGGGTCCTCTACTGAAACAGTGATTACCGGGAAGAAGTCGATAACAAGAAAGCATGTTAAAACTCCCTTTCAGGCTCCTCAGTCTCAAGTTCTGATAACAGGGAAGCTGTATATTGGGCTCTCGGTAAGATGCGGATCTAATTAAGTTTTTGCACATTAGAGCATCTATAAGGCTTAACCCTCACAGAGGAGGCAATTTTTGTATTAACAGAGTTACTTATTTCACCAAAGAAATCTTTAGTTGGTGAAACGAGTAGATGATGGAGAAGGGAAATAGATCAGTGATGGTAGAAAAAGAATACCTATCTAATCTTTGTGCACAGGAACGAGTCTTCCCTTAGTCCCTGTCATTACCAGCTTGGAAACTTCTCGCTACTCCCATTTGGTCTTGTTCAATAACCCTGCCTCTGCTTCCTCCAGCCCAATACACATTTACAGTGCCTACACACATACTTTAATTTGTCTTTAAGAAAGCCAGATATATAAAAACAGCATTGTATTATTTTGTTTTTAAATATTCATTTTCATTATAAGTGAAATATTACCAGCGCCTGGGTGGCTCAGTTGGCTAAGGGTCCAACTCTTGATTTCCACTCAGGTCATGATCTCAAGGTCGTGAGATCGAGGCCCAAATTGGGCTCTGTGCTGGGCATGACACCTGCCTAAGATCCTCTCTTTCCCTCTCCCTCTGCTCCTCCATCTCTGTAAAAAACAAAACAACAACAACAACAAAAACATAGTATTAAAAATTTGACAAACAAGGAAATAAAAGAGAAAAAAGCCAGTATCTCACCTCAGATCTCACTTTTCCTGAGCATATGCCTGCTCAGAGTTGTAATCACCAAATAGTTATATTCACAACATTCAATGAATTCACATACTGCAGTTTTCACCTAGTTGGTGAAAACATTTTTCTATGTTATTGGATAGTCTTCATAACCACTGGTTAGTTGTATGCAGGAAACAGCTAACCCAAATGGCAACTTTGAGGGAATTAGAGAAAGGCTGTCCTTTCTCCAAGCCAAGGCAGACCCACATCAAGTACACTGTTGGACAAGCAATGTAGATTTCAGTCTTTACTGGTCTCCACTTGCCCTTGGTTGGATGGCCTTGTACAGTGAACGATTCAAAGCACTATGCATGCAGCCGTGGCCAAATCCCTATCTATTCATTTCTCTAGCCTGAAGTCTTGGACTGTGAATCACAAGCTGCCAGTCGTGGGCCGGCCCTTGGGGGTGTCACTTCACCTATGTTTTTATACTACTATCTGAGTTTCGAATCTTCGTAAAGGTATGATAGCTGTAGGAATGCCAAGGATAGGCAGGGGAAATAATTATAAAATAACAAAAAATAACAATAAAATAAAACAACAAGCAGGACTCAGGATTCAGATACCTAGGTTAAAATCCCTCTCGCCTACTAACTGTTGTACCGCAAAGGTGCAATAAAACATTTATTTGGTCTTTGTCCCCAGTTCCTGGCACAGAGCTTCCAAAAGCCTTGGGGTTTCCTGAGTGATGGAGTGTCTTTTATTATTCATAACAAGCCCCTTTTGACTACATTTGAGTTTATGTTAATGAGGCGTCAAAGGGTGGTGTCCCAGTTAGCTTCAGGATGGGAAAACCAAACCTGTGATCAGTAGGTAAGAACTTTCAGCCCCTCCATCCATCCACCCCACCCGAGCATTGAGGGAGGGAAGGGGGGGTAGAGACTGAGTTATAAAAACTCTTGAACAATGAAATTTGGAGAGCTTCTGGGTTGGAAAACATTGATATGCTGGGAAGGTAGCACACATCCCCCCCACCACCTTATGCCCCATATACCTCACCTTGCACGTCTCTTCCATCTGTCTGTTTCTGAATTCTATCCTTTATATTAAACTGGTAAATGTAAATAGGCGTTTTTCTGAGTTCTGTGTGTCATTTTAGTAAATTATAGAACCTGAGGAGGGGAGTCACAGGAACCTCCAAATCTGTAGTGAGTTGGCCAGGAGTGTGGATAGCCTGGGCATTCCATCCACAGCTGGCAACTGAAGTAGGACAGTCTTGTGGGGTCTGTGCTAACTCCAGGTGGGGTTGTGTCAGAATTGCATTGACTTGCTGGATCCCCAGTTGGTGTTGGAGAATTGGAGAACTGGCATGGAAAAATGACACACATTTGGTATCAGAAGTGGGGTCAGAGGGGCGCCTGGGTGGCTCAGTCGTTAAGCGTCTGCCTTCGGCTCAGGTCATGATCCCAGAGTCCTGGGATTGAGCCCCGCATCAGGCTCCCTGCTCAGCGGGAGGCCTGCTTCTCCCTCTCCCACTCCCCCTGCTTATGTTCCCTCTCTCGCTGTCTCTCTCTCTATCAAATAAATAAATAAAAATCTAAAAAACAAACAAACAAACAAACAAACAGAAGTGGGGTCAGAAAATACCACACAACACCCTTCGTTGACTGCCAGTGACAGTTTACAGAACAGGGGAAGAGATTTCCCCAGCATGGTCTGACCATTCCCAGGCTCTCCAGTTCCCATTCCTTCCCAACCTCCCACTGGTGGGTGTGGAGACACACTTATTAGGCAAAACACTCCCAACATACAACCTCCCCAGGACAAGTCTGGGGAAAGAATCGTCTTCACCATAAGAACGAAGACATTAATTTTGGAAGTGCTTCATAATTTGAAAAGTTCATCTCTACCCATAGTCTGTAAATCACATTATCCTGCAGAGTAGAGTTTAGTCCTTTTTATTTAACCACCCCCCCACTTCCAAATTGGGCCTCTTGGAGCTTGCAGGGAAAAAGAACAGACCCCATGGCAAGAGCTGCTTCCTTCATTACTAGAAGAAAATCAGCGCAATTGCTGCCCTAGCAAAGATTCAATTAAATTCTTAGCCAAAGGCCCCTGTTCTCTATAGTTTCTATCTAGGGAAAGAAGGCGAGAGAAAGCTCTTGATCTCTCAGTGACTCCAGGTTTTGCTCTTAACTTCATCAACATTTTACTCATATCTCTGTAGTGGCACTCAACATTTCAGGATTTATCTTTTTGCTACCTGCCCCCCTCACCTCCGCCCACCCTATTAAACTGGATGCACCTCAAAGACAGGCTTGACTCAGCTGGTGCAGCAGAAGCTTAGCAGAGTGTCTGGCCCACAGCGGGCAGCCAGTGAACAAGTGGGTGACTTTGTGTGTGTCTGTGTGTATAAATAGGCATGAACCAATAAATGAATAAATAGCTAATCAGGATAATAAGGTCTACCTTTCAGGATTCTTGCCAGTAAGAAAGGAAACTAGAAGAAACATGGAACACAGTTCCTAGTCTATGTGCGTGCTCAGTAAATGCTAAGTTTCCTCCATTCATTTTCTAAATACAAAAAGCTCCAATTTTGCTTCTATGGTTTATGACATCATTATCATTTGTATGTTGGTTTACTGTAGTAAGTGGACACTTTTAAGAAGTCCTCAGCTCAGTTTTTGTCTGTGCTTTTAGCTATTATGTGGTTATTTTATCACAGGATTGCAATGTATTTCAGAGAGCAAATCTCTATTCTCATGTTACAAGCAAAGGGCCTCCTTGCCAAGAATGGTTAAGTGCTAAGTGCAGCATCTATTTGGGATTACAACTGGGGTCCTTGAAAAAATAACGGTATATATAGAAGATAGTCTTTAACCTAGAGGGGGGAATATCAGCATATTTTAAGAATTTAGGGAGAGAGTGGAAAAGAACATCTTAATTTTAAATGATATATGAAAACCACCCAGCCATTAAAAGAAGAAAATGTTTTAACCTAAAAGGGGGAAAAGGGGAGATCTGAAAATATTGCAATAGTTTACAGAAAAAAAAAATTGCTAGGAATATCTTAATTTAAAAGCAGATACTAAAACTACCCAGCCACAACCAGTGTGTAAACACAAAGACTTTCCAGATATTATATTTGATCACTAAAAGAGAAAGCATTTTCAAGCTCTGATTTTCTATTTTATTCTGTTTAGCTGTGTGTGTGTATGTGCTTCCTTTTATCTTAATGAGAAGAAGCGAATGGAAATAAACTAAGAATTGCTAAGTCAAGTTATGTTCATTTTAGCCCATCAGAGCTTTTTTTTTTTTCCAGAGAATTGGGGGACCTAGCGAATGTTCGAAATAAACTAAAATGGGATTTTGTTTTTCTTACTCACGTGCAACCTCCTTATAACCAAAATCAAAACCAAAACCACTCTGCCCACTGAGCTGTATAAAACTGAAATTTGGCATCCATAAACCAAGCCACGGTTCTTTTAAGACCTTCAGAATCATAGCCATTCTCTCGCTTGGATAGAACCACGGGGACACCTAAATATAACTATCATTTAATTTGTTTTCTCCTTCTTGGGGATGACAAACTTTTTTGTGGCTAAGTTCCAATTAGGGAAGAATTAAGAGAAACCTGGATCCTCTCTGGATCCAAGCAGAATTCAAGGGGGATCCTGGCTTGGGTCTTCTAAATGGGAGAGAAGCCAGATTATTTGTGTAGCTTAATTTATATCCATTACAATTACAATATGGTGAGTCTGATGTCAGTAGTGATCACTTGGAAGCCAGCCACGGTTTCCCTCCGTCTGGCTCTGACAGGGTGTGCCTTTAAGAGCCATTCCTGCCCAGGCTTTCTTCTATTGTCCATAACCAAAAGCCTTTCCTATTCAGACTGCAGCAAGCCCAACTCCATACCCATGGCCAAAGAAGAAAAGGATTGGTACATAAATATATCTGACAAAATCATCAGGGATTAGAAAACAGAATCTGGCAATAAATATGGTAATTAGGTAATCTGAGACTTCAGCGCAGGGTTCTTTGAAAATGCAATCTCAGAATTGGAGTCTGGAGTTGATTTTTGCACCATTATGGAGAATTATGAGAGAGTAGAAAATTTTAATGACATTTAAGTATTTTTCATTGGCAAATTAATAACTTTTCTGTCCACGCTAGGGAAATTTTAATGACACAATTAGGAAAAAGACCCCCACTTCATCGCAAGCTGTCCGGTTATAGAACTAGCAACTCCAGAGCAAACTCCCACTCCTTTGGAAGCCAAAACGCAGTTTGGCTTGAGTATATAATGAGCACTTGGTGGATGCTTAAGAATTCAATTCAGCTGCTATTTAGAAAAAAAAAAAAAATAGAAAGAAAGAAGGAAGGAAAGAAGGAAGGGAGAAGAAAGAAGCAGCCATCTTTTTTTTCCCCTCTAATTTAATAGCATGGAAGTTTTAACTATGTTTTGCCATTTCACGGAGGAGAGTTTTAGATATTTAATCAATCTGCAGGTTGTGCTTCAGCTTGGTGTATTTGCTGTGAAGAAGCCTTGATGCATCAAGGAAGGCTTCCCTCTGTGTTTGGAAAGGGAGAGAGAAGCCGGCTCAGTGTGACTTCCTTCAGAAGGTCACCTCTAAACACCCAAGACTGAGTCCTGAGCTCCTCCTGGAGCCACTGCATCTCATCTCCCTCTGTACCCTGACAGGGACACGGTTGTATTGAGATCACTGGTTTTCTCCCCCAGCTTCTGAGCTCCTCCAAAGAAAGGAGTGTGTGCTGTTCCCTCTGGGATTCCAAGTCCTTCCAGAGCTCCTGGCTCATAATGGCTCAGTTATTTATTGGATAAATGAGGGGGTAGGGCCCATAGGAATAAAAATGCTCTCATCACACAAAAAAAAATTCTGCGTGTTGGAAAGATTCCATGTTCTCTTTTACTGCTAAGGTTATTTGCTTAATTCCTTATACTGTCCTAAAATATAATCTTTGAGAGATCAAGGTAAAAGAACCTTAGAATAGTACCTCTCAACCTGATTGATGATCAAAATCACACTCAGAAGATAAAATATCAATTTCCTTGTCAAACTCTAGGCTGGAGATCTGCAATACTGTTGCTTTGTAGTAGTAGTAGTAGAATCCAGTCGATTCTGAAACATTGGAACCCCTGCTTTTGAAATTAGATGATCCAGTCCTTCCAGTTGATGGATTAGGTCATTGACCAGAAAGAATGAGACACTTGCCCAAGGTCAAAAGTAAGTTAGTGGCAGAGGTAGGACTTGGACCTAGGTTTCCTGATTCTCAGCTCCTTTATCTCCTTCTTGCACTTCAAGTGTTTACGAGTGTGCTGAGTACTTTTTATGTGCCAGCACTCTGCTGGGTATTGGAAATAAAAGACAAATAGTAATAAAGCTCCTTTATTAAACACTTACTATATATGTGATACTGAGTGAAATGCTTTATTATGTAACATAACCCTGTAATGTAAGTATTATTATAATTCAGAGAATTTCGACTTAAACAGGCTAACTTGCTCAACAGAAAAAAAAAAATCACTAGTTTTTAAATAGTGGGCCCTGCTGTGGGAGAATTCAGTCTAACAACAGAGCTCAGATAAGCACCTACAGAACCAACTCTACATGGTATGCTGGGGCTTTCACCCCCAACCCTCCTCCCAGCCTCTATCTTTCCTGGAGCTGCTGACTTTGATAAAGTAACTCAAACTGGGGAAGGAGACAGACTCTTTTCAGCCTAATAAGATATAGACGAAAAAAAGGTATAGAAGATGTGTCTATAGGAGCCGGTCTTCGTGGAATAAGGTTTTGTGGCTTTTTTTCTTAATACAATCCACTCGCAGACCAGTGTGCTGTGAAGCCCACTGCTTCTCTTGTCTACTTCTATCCCCAAAGCTGAAATCCTTGCTAAGCTTCTAGCAGTTGCAGAAATAAACATAAGAGGATACCTAACCTTGAAGAGTGGACTTTGAAGATAGGACAGGGTGGGTGACAGGGTTAAAGGGCTCAGGGTGTTGATTTAGGAGGAAAGAAGATAAGTGGGAAAGGCCTGAAGCATCATACTCTGCAGACGATGAAACTCCCGCGAACGTGCTTGGAAATCCTAGAACAAAACCACAAACTCCTGACACAGAGCTCAGGGCCAAGGCAAATGATCTACAAAAGCTATTCCAAAATGCCCATCATTTTATGGATTCTCAGTCAATAGGAAACTGAAATATATTATCCAGGACTTCCTGTGCTCTTTATGTTTTCCCTTCTGATATTAACATTTTGTAACATGCTGTTCCACCCTTCTCTTCCATGATGGGGTGGAGCAGAGAGCAGAACAATGAGTACATTCCACAAGTGCTACGGAGCCAGATAAAAGAGAAAATAGATCTGCCCAAGGCTAGGGTGTAAGATAAAGAAAATTATCAGGGAAACCATGGCAATGCTGAGGCAAGCCTTACCAAGTAGAAGGAGCCCTGAAGTTTGGTCTGTTTAGAACATAATGCTCAGGGTCTCATGTTCTGGAAACTTGCTGAAATGCAGATTTCTAGACCCTCTCTCTGAGACTCAAATAGGTGTAGAGGTTGTTTTGTTTTGTTTTGTTTTTTAACTTAGTGTATATAATTCAAATTCAGGAAGTCCCTGATCTTGGACAGGAAACATTTTACATCTTTATTTTCACTAACCTTTAAGTGAAGTTTAGCATTTTGAAAGTCGGCAACAAACTAGGCAAGTAGTAGTCTCTGTGATGCCACCAACAGAAACCCCAAATATTTTGAAGTCAGTAGATATCTCAAAAATCATGTTTATGCTGAAACAACAGAAGTTACTAAACTTGATGCTAAATCTTATTTAACGTGTTAATAAATAAACGTATCTTACATCAGAAAATTGATAGACAGTTCTAGAGATATAAAACTGTATAATTATTTTCCCTTGTGATCCCCTGTATTTAATTGCATGCACTGTTGTGGGAAGAGAGTCCAAGGCCCAAGACATCTGTAGCGCAAAAAGTGTCATTACTTCTTACAGAGTAAGTTCCAGAAGTCTCCGTTTTCAATATGCAAACCTGGTATTTCTGATGCTAGTGGTCTAGGGACCAAACTGTGAGAGATGCCGGTGTAGGTTATATGTGTGTGTATATGTGTGAGTGTGTGTATACGTGTGAGCATGTGTGTGTGTGTGTGTATCTCTAATGCAGAGGAATTTGGGGTGAAATGTAGTGTTGCAGAACAACAGTGCATGAAAACGAGACAGGAAAGTCAGCGGGGCCTAATATGTACGGCTTCCCAAGAAAGTTCGTTAAGGACAGCGCAAGGAATGTCGAACTCTCAAACTTAAATATGAAGTCATAAACAAGTAATGCATACCACTTAGCCATCTGACTGTAATTTATTCTTCCCTCCCTACAGTCACTGTTAAATCACAGAAGCAAGGCTAGCAGGTTTTATGACAATAGTGGATTTATGTATACACTATGTCTCTTATTAGCCTGAAATCTGGCCCAAGAATAGGAAGGAAAACAAATGAGCCGTGAGACAAAAGGACACAGGAAATGCCAAGAAACCAGGGCTCCACTGGTAACCAAGGTGGGGACCTGGGGCTCCAGGATCATTCTGGCAAGCTGATCTCCTCTCAGCTGCTGTCCACGGAAAGAAGAGACTATGCATGCTGCCCACCGTCTTCCTTCAAGTGTTTTATTCGACCTCTCCATGTTTAATTATAAACCACATTCCTTTGTGGGTTCAAAGGGAACGAAGAGCTAAACTTAGTATATATTTCCTGCCAGCCAGGTAACTGACATACTCGATCTCATAGAACTTTGAGGAAGCTACTCTGGTCCCCATTTGCCAGTTAAATGTGACTCAGATGGGTAAAGATAGTGTTTAGCAGGTGAAAGTGGGCTACTGCCATGATCAACCCTTGCTGCTCTGACAATCCCACCCTGCTCCTCTGATTTGGGCTGAGGAATTTCTGCAATTAGTTGGGGAGAACAATTACATACTGTTTTTCTTTAAAAACAAAATCGAGTTGAAGATGGAGGCACTCACTCATCTCTTCAATGACCCAAACGCAGTCCAAAGAGAGTAAAGGGATTATTCCAAGTGCAAACCCTCAAGGACAAAGAAAATCGGACATACTAGCAGCAAAATCTGAGAAGCCACAAAGCAGATGGATGACTGATAGGACAGTGAATGCAAAAGGCTGATCCAAAGCCTGCAGTGGGAAAACCAGCTGTATAGGCTGGTTTATGCCACACGTGTCCCCAGAGAATCAGAAACTGGTGGGACTGTGCACCTCTGCATATAGGGACACCGGGGGCTCACAACAAAAGGGTTCTTTTTAAATAAGTTTAAGAAGCGGTTAAACCCCACATTGATTTCTCTATGAATCACAGCCAAGAGTCAGTTGCTTTACTGCAGCAAAAAAGCCCAGAGGTTTATTCTTTGGAAGAGCACAGCCAGCCAGCCTTCCCTCTCTGCGACCACCCACATGAAGGTGAATTAGGGTTGGCTTCCCACATCCTCTCCTTCCTCGGCTGTGTACTGGGCTCCCAGTCTCCTGAAAACCTGCTGAATCTGGAAGATGGTGATAGATGACCCAGGCCCTTGCAATGAAAGTATGGTCTCAAAAAAACCAGAGATGTGCTGGGGATTGAGAAGGCAGGGTAGCCAGGAAGAAGCATAAATTTCCCCACCATCAGCACCCCAGAAATGCTGACACTAAAGGTTGTGGGTGAGATTTTTGCAGTGAGTGTCAGTGTGATGCCAGATACCACAGACAGTTGTAAAAGTGTCCCAAGTTTCCCCTGAAATTTCCTGGCAGGACAACTGGGCTCCATCCTTAGAGGTGCACTAGGTATAGTAAATGTCATGATTGGACAGAGCCTTAGCACCAGGGTGACCTGATTCTGTCTTCCCCTTGTTTGCAGGGAGAGTAAGGAACATAAGGAGGACCAACATTTGGGGAGGACCAACATTTATTGACTCACTGCAATCATCTGCTCTGTGCTTTCCCTAAAGCAGCAAGAAAGAAAAAGCTAAAAGCCCACAGCCACTAGGGGTTGCTCTGGACAGCAGAGAAAAAATTCTTTCCTGGCCTCTCTCCCCTTCTACCAGCAGATGCTGCTAAAAGGGAGAGAGCATCTTGGACTCTCTTTAAAAATCGGAAGGAGAGATGAACCATGAGAGACTATGGACTCTGAGAAACAAACTGAGGGTTTTAGAGGCGGGCGGGGCGGGGGGGGATTGGTTAGCCCGGTGATGGGTATTAAGGAGGGCATGTACTGCATGGAGCACTGGGTGTTGTACGAAAACAATGAATCGTGGATCACTGCATCAAAAGCTGATGATGTATTGCATGGTGACTAACATAACATAATAAAACAAAATTAAAATAAATAAATAAATATTTTTAAAAAATAAAAAATAAAAATAGGGAATGGGAGAATTTTTTTTTAAGTTTTTTTCAGTTTCTGCTTCACTAAAAGTAAGGATACGCAATGAATAGCTCACTAACTTAGGAAAACACTCCAATGTCCTTTTTGATTAGGAAAGATAAGACTCAGCTGTGATATACAAGGAGGAAGTTGACACCAAGGGGAGATAAAGCTCCCTGGAAAATAAAGGGAGTTTTCAACCCACCCCAACCCCCCAACCCACATCCCAGGAGCCTGCAGGGTGGAAGAGACAGGTGGGCAGGGCTGAAGGGAGGGACCAATGCCCAGAAGATGGTGCCAGGCTGAGACCTAAGGAGAACGAGGCTGGAAATATTCCGTGGCTGGGGCTGACCCAGGAAGTGCAGGGAGAGTGAGATCAGATACTCGCTCTAAGGGGTGCCTTTTGTTCTTTATGGGAATCATTTGACATTATTTTTTAAAAATCAAGTCATTAAAGACAAGGATGGTTTTATTAGGGGATCCTTTGGAGAATCGTGAGAATCTTCAGACGTCTTTGGAGCATGTTGGACTTCTCTCAGTCATTTAGAATGGGGATTTGAGTTTGGCTATTTAGGTCGTCAAGGAAAGGGTGACATGACAGAAGGCAGACGAACTCAGGGACAATAAAACATTGTCTCTTCTAATCATCAGGAAGATAGGAAGTGATTATTATTATTATTATTATTATTTTGACTGCAGTGTCCCTCTTTGCTACTTGAGTTGTAGAGAATGTCCTCGGGTCACTTCTCAGAGTGTATGGCGGCATAGAATGGAGTCTAAATATCTGGTTCCTCTCCTCTGAAGGACTCCCCACGTGCTTCACGTAGAGGGCAAGTTTCGCTGGAAAGGGTTATCTATTTCACTGAAGGTTAGGGAGTTTCCTGGCTTGTAAATTCTTGAGTTGTTAGTAATTTCTGGAAGAAGTTTGAAGGTCAATAAGACAGGCTGAGCAAAATGCAGAATAAGGAGCTGGAAACTAACTACATAAGAAAATGTTGTGTTCTTGTTATCACAAGAACGGAGTAAGCCAAAAACACGTAATCCGATTAAATAGAGATGAAGTCTCCATAAAGACTGTGTGCATCTTTCCTGGTTACCTTGGTAACTCCTTTTTGGGGATCATGATGTTATAAGGAGAAAAAAAAAAAATACTGTACATGTGACCTAGCAAGAGCCCCCTGGAGGAAGGTCTGGGAAGAAGTTTGGGAGAGAAAGAACTGAGTTGGGCACAGAGTTTGGCCCGGGGAAAATCTTAGGTGCTGCAGACCATGGTGCCCTCTGCTGCCTTGGGCATAGTCAGTGTAAATAAGAAGCTAAGCATCTGTGGAACCACAGTGCTTCTCCTGCCACACTTCAGGCCTCCTGGCCTGTGTGGGCACTTCGCAAGCCCTGAGCAGGGATGGTAGAAACCCAGGCTCAGAGGGCTGTACCTCCCTTTATTATCTGCACAGCAGAAGGGGTCTGCGGAAATCTGGGTCAACGTCCTTTCATCTCTAACTGGAAGGTGGGGATGTCCCCAGCCCCGACCTCAAAGGGGTTTAGGAGGATTAAATGAGTTAATACACAGAAAGCATTCTGAACAATGCTTGGCATGTAGTAAGTTTTCTTAATATGTGAGCTGTTAATATTGTAGTTGTTCATAGTATCTAACAGACAAAGTTGGAGTAGAACCCAGAATCAGCACTTCAGTGTCTATCTGAGCGTGATGTCTGGGATGGCAAAGAGCAGAAAGGGAGGAAAGTGTTGGTTTGGGGCCAGGTCAAGTCCAAAATGCAAAGCTGCTGGGTCAGAATCCCTGGCTCCCAGAGAAGACAACAGTTCTCACACCAAGGACAATGGTACTTTGAAGGTGAGCTGGGCCACTTCCCAGGCCTATACTCTGTGACAAGGACCCTGCACCCTAGTGGGTTCAAACCTTGGGCCTGATTCCTTCGTTATCAGTTTGCTCAGCTCAGGCCCAGAAAAAAAGCTATTCTCAAATATAAGTCAGATTCAGGAGGAACTGGTTCCAGCATCCATGACCCTACAGATGTGCAAACATTGTGCCCCTTCTCATCTTCTGACTCAGTTCTCAGGGCCAGCCCACTAGTCCCAGTGCCAACTGCCCTCTTGAGAATGGATGTGAGTTGAATTGTATTCTCCAAAAAGATATGTTGGAGTCCTCACCCCTAGTCCCTGTGAATGTGACCTTACTTAGAAATAGGGTCTTTGCAGATGCAATCAGTTAAAATGAAGTCATACTGGATTAAGGTGGGCCCTAATCCAGTGACTGTGTCCTTATAAGAAAAGGGAAATTGAAGCTCAGTTATGGAGGGAATGCTGTGTGATGGCAGAGGCAGAAGTTGGAGTTGATGTCTCTACAAACCAAGGAACACCGAGGATTGCCAGCAACTACCAGAAGCTAGGAAGAAGCAGGGGAGGATTTTTCTCTAGAGCACTGAGAGAAAGCATGGCCCTGCGGGTACCTTCATTTCCAAAGTCTTGCTCCAGAACTGTGAGAGAATAAATGTCTGTTGTCTTAAGCCACCAAGTTTGTGGAAATTGGTGGCAGCAGCCCTAGGAAGATAATACAATGTGGCCCCACTGCCTTTGCCTACCTCTGAGCAGGTCATGTTCCCTTTGCCCTCTGAGTACCTCTTTCTTTTTTTTTAATTTAATTTAATTTTATTATGTTATGTTAGTCCCCATACAGTACATCATTAGTTTTTGATGTAGTGTTCCATGATTCATTGTTTGTGTATAACACCCAGTGCTCCATGCAGTACATGCCCCCCTTAATACCCATCACTGGGCTAACCCATCCCCCCAACCCCCTCCCCTCTAAAGCCTTCAGTTTGTTTCTCGGCGTCCATAGTCTCTCATGGTTCGTCTCCGCCTCCGATTTCCCCCCCTTCACTTCTTCCTTCCTTCTCCTAATGTCCTCTATGCTATTCCTTATGTTCCACAAACAAGTGAAACCATATGATAATTGACTTTCTCTGCTTGACTTATTTCTCTTAGCATAATCTCCTCCAGTCCCATCCATGTTGATGTAAAAGTTGGGTATTCATCCTTTCTGATGGCTGAGTAATATTCCATTGTCTATATGGACCACATCTTCTTTATCCATTCGTCTGTTGAAGGGCATCTCGGCTCTTTCCACAGTTTGGCTATTGTGGACATTGCTGCTATGAACATTGGGGTGCATATGGCTCTTCTTTTCACTACATCTGTGTCTTTGGGGTAAATAACCACTAGTGCAATTTCTGGGTCATAGGGTAGCTCTATTTTTAATTTTTTGAGGAACCTCCACACTGTTTTCCAAAGTGGCCATACCAACTTGCATTCCCACCAACAGTGTAAGAGGGTTCCCCTTTCTCCACAACCTCTCCAACATTTATTGTTTCTTGCCTTGTCAATTTTTGCCATTCTAACTGGTGTAAGTTGGTATCTCAGTGTGGTTTTGATTTGAATTTCCCTGCTGGCTAATGATGATGAACATTTTTTCATGTGTCTGTTAGCCATTTGTATGTCTTCTTTGGAGAAGTGTCTGTTCATGTCTTCTGCCCATTTTTTGACTTGATTATTTGTTTTTTGGGTGTTGAGTTTGAGAAATTCTTTACAGATCTTAGAAATCAGCGCTTTGTCTGTCGTGTCATTTGCCAATATCTTCTCCCATTCTGTGGGTTGCCTCTTTGTTTTGTTGACTGTTTCCTTTGCTGTGCAGAAGGTTTTTATCTTGATGAAGTCTCAAAAGTTCATTTTCCCTTTTGTTTCACTTGGCTTTGGAGATGTATCTTGAAAGAAGCTGCTGTGGCTGATGTCAAAGAGATTACTGCCTGTGTTATCCTCTAGGATTTTGATGGATTCCTGTCTCACATTGAGGTCTTTCCTCCATTTTGAGTTTATCTTTGTGTATGGTGTTAGAGAATGGTCGAGTTTCATTCTTCTGTATATAGCTGTTTCTAACTTGTAGTCTTTGGAGAACAGACTGGGGAGGCATCAGTCCTTTCTTACAGAATATCATCTGGGCCCCTTAGGCAAAGTGACCCACCAGTCCCCAGGGCTCTGCATACCACAAGAAGCAGCCGACAGCAGTCCTGCAGAGAATAGAATTAAGTAGAAATATAATTTTGGATTCACCTTCTCTGGGTGGGGCCATCTGACAGCCCCTGCATGCATAACATGCCCTAAAGATCAGCATAAAGGTAACAGTTTACCTCTGCCTGGCCTGAGCACCAGGTAACTGGTTTGGGCAGCTTCATTTGGAAGAGAAAAAAATAAATAAATCTCCAGTGAGTCTCTCCAATTTATTCCCAACTTAAGGATTAAAGAACTGAGGCTCAGAAAGGTAAACCAATGTGTAACAGTAGAAAATAAATTTTAATGCATGTGTATCTGGTTCTAAACATGTCCCCTTTCTATAATCATAATAAATGTCCTGTTCAAAATATGCCAAATAGAAAGAGGTAGGGAGTAGAATCAAAAGATCAGGGTCGCTTAAATGTTCTTCACAAGTTTTATTGTTTCCATGTGCATATCCAAGGAAGGGTATGACCTGCGTGGAACAATGGCAGGGATTTTTTTTTTAAGATTTTATTTATTTATTTGAGAGAGAAAGCGAGAGAGAGCATGAGCATGGGGGAGGGGCAAAGGGAGAGGGACAAGCAGACTCCCCACTGGGCAGGGAGCCTGAAGTGGGACTCCATCCCAGGACCCTGAGATCATTACCTGAGCAGAAGGCAGCCACTGAGCTGACTGAGCCCCCCAGGTATCCCTGGAACAATGGCAGGGATTAACCAAAGCTGACACTCAGAAAACACCAGAGCAAGGAAGAGACAGATCTGAGGGATCTGAGGAAGGAAAGGAGAGGAAGAAAAAAGAATAGTTTTAAAGGAAAGAAGGGAAAAGGAATCGGATAGAACAAAATCTCTCACAAACTCAGAGGCTCCGACTGTGAGTTAAGGCCCCAGTTGAGAACAGTTGGAAAAAGCCAGTCCAAACTGGAAAACCCCCAGCAATGTATGGGACTGAGCCAAACCCCAATGCCATGCCTTACATTTCTGGCTGTCTGACACACATTGATTTAATAACAGACTTCCGGAAGGGGTGGGGAACTGGGGAACCAACCCTTCATTAGCTGTGCACATAGATGTTGTGGTTTCTCAGAGGCAATAATTAACAAGCCTTCCTCTTCTGAGTTCTGAGCCCACTGACAATAGATACCAGTGTTATTTAGGAAATAAAATATCAACTTCATCATGGATAAAACTGGATTGGAGAATTACAGCTTGGATCTCCTGCCAAGAGGAGGTTTTGGATGTTTTCCAAGTCTAGACCACCACCCTATCTTGGGTGGAGTTTGCAAAGCAGTAGGCCTGCAGGGGAACATTTAGCTGCAACAGAAAAAGGCACCCCTTCGGTGAGAGCAGCCTCCTGGGTGCATGGCCTGGCACACACAGTGAGGGCTGCAATCTCAGCCCCCACTGGTTCTCATGGCCAGGTGCTTTTATTAGTACACTAACCACTCAATTCCTTGCTGTTCTGCCAAGTAAGCACTCACTCCTCAGTCTGCACACTGGAGAAACTCAGCCTGGCTCCAACCTCCCGATCCTAACAGAGCACCAGGGAAACCATGGACCTCTAAACCTGCCCCCAGAAAAGACCCTGGGTCCAGGTGTCCTGACAATCTTGGAGATGAAGCAAACAAAGGAAACATTATGCTACTTAAGCAGGCCAAGCAGCCTGAGAAAGTGAAGACAAGCAGGCCACACCGGTCTATAATGGGCCATCACAGTCAAGGGACATCAACTCATGCAGAAGTTTAAGAAGTTTTGACTGAGACGCACAATAAGAGATATGCTTTAGTTGGTGGGAATGCAAACTGGTGCAACCACTGTGGAAAACAGTATGGGGGTTCCTCAAAAAATTAAAAACAGAACTACTGTATGATCCAGTAATTCTACTACTGGCTAGTTATCCAAATATGAAAACACTAATTCAAAGAGATATATGCACCCCCCCGCTTTTTTTAAAGAAAGGCAGACTGCCACCTGCAGCACCTTATTTGGATATGTGTGGAGTCTTAGAAGCTTGACTACCCTAAGTTGTTTTACAGATGGACCTTGAGAGCTTGTTTGGAGGTTCTAGCAGGGGAGCGCAGCTACTCCTATACCCTTGCCTGAAGAATAATCCTCCTTCCTGGGGAGGGTCATCTTCTTCAACTGACTAAGTGTGCAGCTTTGGGAGGGATGCACAAGGAGCAGTGAAGGGAGAGGGGACACTAGTGACGATGGGGTGACAGATGTTGCAGCCAGATCCCCCTCACATCCTATGCACCCCTATGTTTATTGCAGCATTATTTACAATAGCCAAATTATGGAAGCAGCCCAAGCATCCAACAACTGATGAATGGATAAAGAAGATGTGGTGTACATATATAACAGAATATTACTCAGCCATAAAAAAGAATGAAATCTTGCCATTTGCAACAATATGGAGAGAACTAGAAAGTATAATGCTAAGAGAGTAAGTCAGAGAGAGACCAATATCATATGATTTCACTCATGTGGAATTTAAGAAACAAAACAAATGAGCAAAGGAAAATAAAAACAACAACAAAATAGAGATACAGAGAAAGAAACAGACTCTTCACTATAGAGAACAGACTGATGGTCACCAGATGGGAGGTGGGTGGGGGGATGGGGATATAGGTGCTGGGGATTAAGGAGGGCACTTGTTGTCATGAACACTGGCTGATGTATGGAATTGCTGAATCACTAAATTGTCCACCTGAAACTAATATTACACTGTATGTTAACTAACTGGAGTTATAATACAATAAATTAATAAATAAATGCAGAGAGATATGTTTTATATTGTGATCCATCACACGTGCACACACATCCCAAACTGAACTAAATCTTTCAGTAACCATATTTACAACATTCTCCATATTTATGTGATGTAAATCTCAGCCTTCATTGATTTCAACCTTTAATCAGTCACAACTCCAGTTTGAAAAGTTCTGGCCTAGTGGAAGTCAAACTCCTACCCCATCAATCAAATAAATGATTCTTCCTTCCTTACGGAGGATTCCGTGACAGGGGTGGAGGGAAAAGCATGCACCACCTTCCTGATACTTCATACTTCATCACCTTCCTGCACATTCTAGGGGCCCCAGAAACATGGGGAGGAAAAGACAATCGGAGCCTGCCCTGAGTGGTAGATGACAATCTCAGAAATACCAAAATGGTTCAAGTGCTTCTTTTAATTAAAGAAACATGTTTTGTTTTGTTTTGTTTTGTTTTGTTTTTAACTGTGACTGGAATCAAAAGTATTTTTGTTTGTTTGTTTTTTCTACAAATATGCCTCCTGGATGGTTTCACAGTGTGACCAAATCAATGCATTATCTGGTGATTCAACTGGAACAAACCAAAACAACAAAAACATCCTTCAAGCTGAACGAATATTTTGTTCCCTTCAAGCCTCAATGGATCCTGAGACTTAAGGCTTCTGAAGTGTTGATCCCAGAAGCAGGAGGGCCCTGGACTTCAAGCCATTCTGTGCCCCTAACTTGTAGCCTGTATCCCCGTTGTTCTCAGTTACTCTCAGTTCCCATATGATCCCCAAACACTTCATGCCTCCAAGCCTCTGCTCACACAGCTCCTTCTGCTTAGACTGCCCTTCCTTCTACCCCTTGCCTCCCTACTCATCTCTCAACTTCATGGTCACTTCACTCATTAATTCACTCACTTTTTCAACAAACTTTAGTTGAAGATTCACCATATGCTAGGACCCATCCTGGTTTCTTGGGGAATCTAAGGTAAACAACAGCTGGTATTACTGGACACAATGCATGGCATTATTCAAGTGCACTAGGCACTTATAAAATAACGTGGTGAGGGTGATCATCTGAGCAAGCATACAGGGTATCATTAGAGCACAGAGCAGGGTCCCGTAACTCAATATAATTGGCCACGTAAAGCTCCCTGGAGGAGCTAATGCTTGACCCACCTGAAGACGTGGAGAGAGAGGGGATTCTAGGGGTCAGCAATAATGGAATTAAATATCATTATTCCCAATTTACAGATGAAGAAACAAAGGCACAGAATGGTTAAATCCATTTCCCAAGGTGCAAAGTTATCAACTAACAGAGCTGATATTTGATCTTACTGCACACTGACTCCAAGGTAGGCCTCTGAATCAATAACTTGAATCATCTTTCATTTGCCATAGGAATTCAGACAAGAAGGCAGCACCATGGACAAATAGGAGAAAGAAACTCAGTGGGATAGGCATGGCTCTTAGATCCACGGTGAAGCCAAGTACTAAAGCCCAGAGAGGATAACAGAGGGGGTGGGGCTTGGGACAGGGGATAGGGACAAAGCCGCACGCACAGCACCTGTAACAGAGCACTAAGTCCTTGGACAATATATTTATACTTTGTAAGCCTCCGTTTCTGTGTCTGTACGATGGAGCTAGCATTGTGTCAACCTGAGGGGCTGTGATGAAGATTATATTAAGTGTATAAAGCACCAAGCATAGTTCCTGGGACACAGCATGTGCTGATTCACATTACTTCTGCTTTCCCTTTGCAGCCCTTAGGTTTTCCCTCCCGTGCTGAGAATACTTGCCTAGGTCCATCCACTTCCTATGCCACAGAGCGAGCAGAAGCCTGAAACCCAACCCCATCCTGGTACAGGTGAGTCGCTGGCACAACCTTGCCAGGGAGTGGCTGGGAGCAGAGTCCCAGGGCACTGAGCAGAGCTTGTTAGAGTGGAAACGGGGAGAACAGGGTCTGTCTTCAAGAGCTATCCAAGGAAGCATGGAACCACCCACCCCCTGCAGGAAGGAACTGCTAATTGAGTTATTAATAATACTTAGCATTCTCCCCATGCTATTCCAAGCTAATTAATTCTGCTCCAAATCCTGGAAAACAAATGACTGGGTGTGTTAGAGACAAGCTTC
Source organism: Mirounga angustirostris (assembly GCF_029215605.1). Lineage (NCBI taxonomy): Eukaryota > Metazoa > Chordata > Mammalia > Carnivora > Phocidae > Mirounga > Mirounga angustirostris. The sequence goes on along the minus strand of NW_026991712.1, from coordinate 14,544,123 downwards.
TGTGTCTGAGATAGAAGGGTGGAGAAGCTTTGTCCTCTGTAATGACTGGGGGAAGGGAAAAACTGTTGCACCACTTCCTAGGGTCAAGTCATTCAAAATTCACAGAGGGCTTTCAGTCCTCTTGGGGACTTACCCTCCACCCCAAAGACATTCTTCAAACAGGAATAACCACCCAAGGGTACAAAGATACAAGGCTCGCCCTGCCCTAGGACACTGCCCAGAAGTGGCAGGTGTTGTTAAGCTGGTACCATGGTCTGGAGGTAAAAGTTTATCCTTCTACTTCCCCAGAACCCAGGGTAGAGCTCATGAACCAGAAGACAGGATGTGTAGTTAGCTGCCTAACTCTGCTGCCCTTTAACTCAGTGGGGACTCACTTTACAGACCAGAATCTGGGGGTACCAAGAGTATGACCCGGTTCCCTCCCCTCACAGAAGTGCACAGTCAAGCATGAGACACAGAAGTAGCAGGTAAGCAGAGAGAAAGCTACACTAATAAAAGAATGACTCCGATAAAGGGAGCACCAAGAACCTGGAGCAGTCTGAGAGGAGCAGAGTGGGGTCCTGGAGGAGAGCATGTTTGAGCTGTTTGGGAGGTTGATTAAGAGACAACAAAACAAAGAAATGGAGAGGTTGGTCAAGTGAGGACTAGCTGTGCCAGTACTTAGCGTCAACAGGAAGCAAAGCACATTTGGGAATGTGAACATAGTCCCATGCGCTGTGGGGGTGGGGGGACTGAAATTGACTTTGTCATCACAGAGCGAAGAGAGGCTAGTGGGAAAACACACAGATGTAGAGGCATGCAGAATACATGAGGAGGGGCTCCGGTGAAGAAGAAGGGATTGAAGGAAGTTGACACTACCTTTGCCTTTCGGGGAAGGATCAAATCGGCGACAGATGAACAGGGGAGGGTCCTGCCTTGAGGCCAGAGGAAGCATTTCTCAGGCATGAACTTCTGCCAGAAGCTCCTACCCCCACCAGATTCTGATTCAGTAGGTCTGGTTGGGGCCCAAGAACCTACACTTCTAGCAAACACCCTAGTTTACACAGATGTGGTTCATCCACAGGTCTTCCTTGGGAGGTGTGGTAGAGAGGTCTTGGTGCCCAGGCCGGCTTCATGGGTACTCTGACTCTGGTCTGTGCTATTTGCAAGGAATCCCAGAAGGGGCAGCATCCCCTGTGAGATGGGTATGGTGCTGCAGGGGAAACTTCCATACCTTCTTCCAGTGTTCCCCCTTTTCAAATCCAGAAAAGCTCCTGAAAGATAACTTTCTAGATTCCATCCCTTGTAGCAAGGTCCTTAAGAGAAGGGATGCATCTTATTTGAAGGTACATCCCAGCTGAGATTTCACGTGCTTGTTTAATAAACGGAACTGATCAGGGTGCCTGGGTGGCTCAGTCGTTAAGTGTCTGCCTTCAGTTCAGGTCATGATCCCAGGGTCCTGGGGTTGAGCCCCACATCGGGCTCCCTGCTCGGCAGGAAGCCTGCTTCTCCCTCTCCCACTCCCCCTGCTTGTGTTCCTGCTCTCGCTATCTCTCTCTGTCAAATAAATAAATAAAATCTTTAAAAAAAATAAAAATAAATGGAACTGATCTTCATTCCTTTTCTGAGAAGTGTCCAAATGTTAGCAGCCATCATGGTTATTTGAATGGATATGACCTGCATAGGTGACTCCCTATCCTAATTTCTCTCTTAAAAATGGGAATGTGGTCTCTAGTTATTCTATTTTTTTTAAATTTTTTTAAAGATTTTTATTTATTTACTTGACAGAGAGAGAGACAGCGAGAGAGGGAACACAAGCAGGAGGAGTGGGAGAGGGAGAAGCAGGCTTCCCACTGAGCAAGGAGCCCAATGTGGGGCTCGATCCCAGGACCCTGGGATCATGACCTGAGCCAAAGGCAGACGCTCAACGACTGAGCCACTCAGGCGCTCCTCTAGTTATTCTTGTACCACAGTTGGCACAGGGACCAATGATTTCATGTGCTTGTGGGGTTACATTGCCTGTGCAGTCACTGGAAAGTGCAACGGACATAAGAAAACTCAGATGTGTGAGTTTGCTAGTTACTAGCTATAGAACTCTGGGAAAGTGAACTATTATCTCCATGTTGCAATTCCTTCTTTAATAATGGGAAGGAATTAAATAACATATTCATTGGTTCATTCACTCAATAAATAATAATCAAGCACATACACAAAGACGACTATGCATTATCCTAGCTGCAGGGAGTCAATGGTCAATAGGACACACTCCACCCTCACCCCCACCCCCACCCCGTCTTGATGACATGATGCTGGATAAGATCACCCCCTCTCCATACAATCACCCATACCCAAAGCATCTTGGAATTGTCCTCCTTCTATATCTTCCTACGAATCACTCTGTCTAGATAATTCTATTCCCTAAATAACCCTATAATCAATTCCCCCTTTTTCCATCCCCATTATTGTACAGATATTCCAACCATCGCGTAAGTGGTCCCTGCCTTTCATAAGATCCAGTAAGGCTCTTCCTTTTCCATGGCCCCCACCCATGCTTTCTCAAATGTAAATCTTGATTCTGTTACTACTCTGTTTATTTGCCCTCCTTGACTCCCTGAAGTCACTGGGTAATAGTGATAATCGTTCTAAAGGGCCTTGCACACTGTAACTCAGTAACTCCCAGCAACCATGCAAAGTAGTTTCCAGCCTGTCCCCATTTGTGCCAGTTATTTGTCTGTTCGGTGTCAGCTCCATTCCTGTCCTCTCGGGTTCTCCTTGATATTGCAGGGGGTGTGGAAGCCTGCAAATGACAGTTCCCAGGCTCCCTGGTCAGCTGCCCTCTGGCTGGGCTCTGCCAGTGGGAGGCACTGGGGAGAGACTGGAAAGCTAGAGGAAGGGAGAAGCTTGTCTGTGCCTTGTTTTCTTTGCTCCCCACTCGTGCTTGCCCACAGTGGTAGTGGTCCTGGTGGGCGAGCAGCTTTTGGTCTGCACAGCTGCGGGGCCTGCCCGATGGCGGTGGCCGCAATGGCCCGCCTAGCAGATGCAGAGCACACAGGCTGGGCTCCCCCTGCAAAGTCCGGTAAGCACCTCCTCACCCCTTCGCATTCTTTCCTCCCATTTATTCGTCCATCTCTTCCCAAAGACTCTAACTAATGACCTGCATTGACTCCCTCCCTCACTGCTGGACATACCTGCAGTGCGTTCTGTTTTCTTGACTGCATATTGATGGATACACCACTTAACGCATGAGAAACTGAGGCACAGAGGGGTCGAGTAACTTGTCTCAAGTTCAACAGCTAGGGGATACCAGAAAGCACAGATAAAGCGGAAAAAAACAAAAAAACAAAAAAAACAAAACAGATACTACATGAAGTCAAAGTTCCTTAAACATGTCATTCAAAGCGCTTCATAACTGTTTTCCTGTCTGCACCCACGCCTCACAGTCTAGTTGGAGGGTGACACCTGGTAGGGGATTGTGTTCTGATCTTGTTTTTGTTGCTGAATAAATGAATGAATGAATGCCAAATGTACCAGACTTGTGTAAAACCCCAGCAGGATCTGTGACTATAGCAGATGTCTCATGGATCAGTGAAGAAGCACATAAACAAATGAGTGAACTCTAAGCACACGAGTCGACCTAAGAAGCCATCCGCTACCTCTGTATCCCTTCCAGTCTCAGTATCAAAGTGTGCCACATCCAAGACACTGAACACTCGCATTCCTTACACAGAGCCAGAGTACAATAAATACACATTTGTTAAATGAACGGATGAATCGGGCGGAGCAAGATGGCGGAGCAGTAGGAGACCTGGATTTCGTCTCCTCTCAGGAATTCAGCTGGATAGGGCTCAAACCATTCTGAACACCTACAAACCCAACAGGAGATCGAAGAAAGGAATAGCAACAACTCTCTCATCAGAAAAGCGACCACTTTCTGGAAGGTAGGACGTGCGGAGAAGTGAATCCGAGGCGATATTCGGGAGGATAGACGGCGGGGGAGGGGCCTCCGTCGGCCGCTTCTGGCAAGTGATAGAACCACGGAGCACAGAATCGGAACTTTTAAAAGTCTGCTCCGCTGAGGGACGTCACTCTGGTGGCTAAGCGGGGGGTGGAACCCTCCGGGACAGTGTGGTCTCAGGACCCTCGGGGTCACAGAAAGACCAGGGGTGCCTGAGGGTGGCAGAGCTCCCAGGTAACGGAGCAGGGAAGCCGGCTGCAGAGGCGGAGCCCAGGCGCGGGCTCTCAGCTCGGGGTGGCCATAAACCGTGATCCGCGGCCCAGTCGGGCCCCTGCTCCTCCAGCAGGGACCCCACAAGCGGCAGATCCGGGGAGACTCACCTTCCTCCCCTGGGAGGAGCCTCGCGGGAGCGCACTGCGGGGATCTGCTGGGTTTGGAGACTCCACCCGGGGTCGGGTGGCAAAGATAGAAACGCGCGGTCACAAGCCGGGTGAGCACGGAGTGCGGCCGGAGACCGGGGAGACGGGAGTGACTGACGGCTTTTCTCTGGGGGCTCACTGAGGAGCGGGCCCCCAAGTTCTCGGCTCCTCCAGGGCAGAGATTGGGAGGCCGCCATTTTCACTCTCCGCCTCCAAAGCTGTACGGAAAGCTCGCAGGGAACAAAAGCCCCGGAGAGCAAACCCGAGCAGATGACTTAGCCGGGAGGGGGCAAGGGCGGGGCACTTCCGCCTCCGGCAGAGACATTTGGAAACCACGGCAACAGGCCCCTCCCCGGAAGATCAGTGAGAACAGCCGGCCAAGACCAAGTTCACCAATCAATGAGAACGGCAGAACTCCAGCGCCAGGGGACTACTGCACATAGAATTCATGGCTTTTTTACCATGATTCTTTAGTCTTTCAAAGTTAATTTTTTTAACTGTCTTTTTTTCTTTTTTTTTTAATTTTTCTTTTTCCCTTTTTCAACCAACATCTTATCAATCCCTTTTTTTAAAAAAACATTTTTATTTTTCATTTTTAGAGTCATATTCTATCCCTTCATAGTAGTTACCCGTATTTTTGGCATATATATATAAGTTTTTCTCTCTTTAAAATTTTGAGATAGTTTCTTCTAACAGATTAAAATATACCCTAAATCTCTAGTATATGGTTTTATCTACTCCCCTGCCTGATCACATTCTCTCCCTTTTTTTTTCTTTTTTCTTTTTTTAAATCCTCTTCTTTCTTTTTTCAAACAACTTATCAATTCCTTTTATAAAATTTTTTGTAATTTCCATCTTTACAGTCATATTCCATCCCTTCATCATATCAACCCTTATTTTTGTACATATATGTTTTTCTTTCTTTAAAATTTTGGGAGGCACTATCTTCTAAAAGACCAAAATACACCCCAAATCTAGTGTGTGGCACTGATCTATATACCAGCCTGATCATATTTGATCACATTCTGGTTTTTTTTGTTGTTGTTGTTTTGTTTTGTTTGTTTTTGTTTGTTTTTATCTTTATCTTTTTCTTTTTCTTTTTTTTCTTTTTCTTTTTTCTCTCTTTCCATTTCTTTTTCCACTGCTTCAGGTCTTTTCTGATTTGTTTAGAGTATATTTTCTGGGGACGTTGTTACTCTGCTAGCATTTTGTTCTCTCATTAATCTATTATTCTCTGCACAAAATGACAAGATGGAAAAAATCACCTCAACAAAAAGAACAAGAGGTAGTACCGACTGCCAGGGACCTACTCAATACGGACATTAGTACGATGTCAGATCTAGAGTTCAGAATCATCACTTTAAAGATACTAGCTGGGCTTGAAAAAATATGGAAGTTATTAGAGAAACCCTTTCTGGAGAAGTAAAAGAACTAAAATCTAACCAGGTAGAAATCAAAAAGGTTATTAATGAGGTGCAATCAAGAATGGGGACGATAACTGCTAGGATAAATAAGACAGAAGAGAGAATCAATAATATAGAAGACCAAATGATGGAAAATAAAGAAGCTGAGAAAAAGAGAGATAAACAACTACTGGATCACAAGGGCAGAATTCGAGAGATAAGCAATACCATAAGACGAAACAACATTAGAATAATTGGGATCCCAGAAGAAGAAGAAAGAGAGAGAGGGGCAGAAGGTATAATGGAGTAAATTATAGCAGAGAACTTCCCTAATTTGGGGAAGGAAACAGGCATCAAAATCCAGGAGGCACAGAGAACCCCTCTCAAAATCAATAAAAATAGGTCAACACCCCAACATCTAATACTAAAACTTACGAGTCTCATAGACAAAGAGAAAATCCTGAAAGCAGCTCGGGAGAAGAGATATTAACCTACAATGGTAGAAACATTAGATTGGCAACAGACCTATCCACAGAGACCTGACAGGCCAGAAAGAACTGGCAGGAAATATTCAGAGCACTAAATGAGAAAAATATGCAGCCAAGAATCCTATATCCAGCTAGGCTGTCATTGAAAATTGAAGGAGAGATTAAAAGCTTCCAGGACAAACAAAAACTAAAGGAATTTGCAAACACAAAACCAGCCCTACAGGAAATCTTGAAAGGGGTCCTCTAAGCAAAGAGAGAGCCTAAAAGCAACATAGACCAGAAAGGAACACAGACAATATATGGTAACAGTCACCTTACAGGCAATACAATGGCACTAAATTCCTATCTTTCAATAGTTACCCTGAATGTAAATGGGCTAAATGCCCCAATCAAAAGACACAGGCTATCAGACTGGATTAAAAAACAAGACCCATCGATATACTGTCTGCAAGAGACTCATTTTAGACCAAAGACACCCCCAGATTGAAAGTGAGGGGGTGGGGCACCTGGGTGGCTCAGTTGGTTAAGCGACTGCCTTCGGCTCAGGTCATGATCCTGGAGTCCCTGGATCGAGTCCCACATCGGGCTCCCTGCTCAGCGGGGAGTCTGCTTCTCCCTCTGACCCTCTCCCCTCTCATGTGCTCTCTCTCTCTCATTCTCTCTCTCTCAAATAAATAAATAAAATCTTAAAAAAAAAAAAAGAAAGTGAGGGGGTGGATAACCATTTACCATGCTAATGGACACCAAAAGAAAGCTGGGGTGGCAATCCTTATATCAGACAAATTAGATTTTAAACCAAAGACTGTAATAAGAGATGAGGAAGGACAATATATCCTACTTAAAGGGTCTATCCAACAAGAAGATCTGACAATTGTAAATATCTATGCCCCTAACATGGGAGCAGCCAATTATATAAGCCAATTAATAACAAAAGCAAAGAAACACATCGACAACAATACAATAATAGTGGGGGACTTTAACACCCCCCTCACTGAAATGGACAGATCGTCTAAGCAAAATATCAACAAGGAAATAAAGACTTTAAATGACACACTGGACCAAATGGACTTCACAGACATATTCAGAACATTCCATCCCAAAGCAACAGAATACACATTCTTCTCAAGTGCCCATGGAACATTCTCCAGAATAGATCACATCCTAGGTCATAAATCAGGTCTCAACCGGTACCAAAAGATTGGGATCATTCCCTGCCTATTTTCAGACCACAATGCTTTGAAACTAGAACTCAATCACAAGAGGAAAGTCGGAAAGAACTCAAATACATGGAGGCTAAAGAGCATCCTACTAAAGAATGAATGGGTCAACCAGGAAATTAAAGAAGAATTTAAAAAATACATGGAAACCAATGAAAATGAAAACACAACTACTCAAAATCTTTGGGATGCAGCAAAGGCAGTCCTAAGAGGAAAGTATATAGCAATACAAGCCTTTCTCAAGAAACAAGAAAGGTCTCAAGTACACAACCTAACCCTCCACCTAAAGGAGCTGGAGAAAGAACAGCAAATAAAGCCTAAACGCAGTAGGAGAAGAGAAATAATAAAGATCAGAGCAGAAATCAATGAAATAGAAACCAAAAGAACATTAGAACAGATCAACAAAACTAGGAGCTGGTTCGTTGAAAGAATTAACAAGATTTAAAAACCCCTGGCCAGACTTATCAAAAAGAAAAGAGAAAGGACCCAAATAAATAAAATCATGAATGAGAGAGGAGAGATCACAACCAACACCAAAGAAATACAAACAATTATAAGAACATATTATGAGCAACTCTATGCCAGCAAATTAGATAACCTGGAAGAAATGGATACATTCCTAGAGATGTATAAACTACCAAAACTGAACCAGGAAGAAATAGAAAACCTGAACAGACCTATAACCACTAAGGAAATTGAAGCAGTCATCAAAAATCTCCCAAAAAACAAAAGCCCAGGGCCAGATGGCTTCCCAGGGGAATTCTACCAAACATTTCAAGAAGAATTAATACCTATTCTTCTGAAACTGTTCCAAAAAATAGAAATGGAAGGAAAACTTCCAAACTCATTTTATGAGGCCAACATTACCTTGATCCCAAAACCAGACAAAGACCCCATCAAAAAGGAGAATTACAGACCAATATCCTTGATGAACATGGATGCAAAAATTCTCACCAAAATACTAGCCAATAGGATCCAACAGTACATTAAAAGGATTATTCACCATGACCAAGTGGGATTTATCCCTGGGCTGCAAGGTTGGTTCAACATCCGCAAATCAATCAATGTGATACAACACATTAACAAAAGAAAGAACAAGAGTCATATGATCCTCTCAATAGATGCAGAAAAAGCTTTTGACAAAGTACAGCATCCTTTCTTGATCAAAAGTCTTCAGAGTATAGGCATAGAGGGTACATACCTCAATATCTTAAAAGCCATCTATGAAAAACCTACAGCGAATATCATTCTCAATGGGGAAAAACTGAGAGCTTTCCCCCTAAGGTCAGGAACAGGGCAGGGATGTCCACTATCACCACTGATATTCAACATAGTATTGGAAGTCCTAGCCACAGCAAGCAGACAACAAAAAGAAATCAAAGGCATCCAAATGGGCAAAGAAGAAGTCAAACTCTCACTCTTTGCAGATGATATGATACTTTATGTGGAAAACCCCAAAGACTCCACCCCAAAACTGCTAGAACTCATACAGGAATTCAGTAAAGTGGCAGGATATAAAATCAATGCACAGAAATCAGTGGCATTCCTATACACCAACAAGACAGAAGAAAGAGAAATTAAGGAGTCGATCCCATTTACAATTGCACCCAAAACCATAAGATACCTAGGAATAAATCTAACCAAAGAGACAAAGAATCTGTACTCAGAAAACTATAAAATACTCATGAAAGAAATTGAGGAAGACACAAAGAAATGGAAAAACGTTCCATGCTCATGGATTGGAAGAACAAATATTGTGAAGATGCCAATGCTACCTAGAGCAATTTACACATTCAATGCAATCCCCATCAAAATACCATCCACTTTTTTCAAAGAAATGGAACAAATCATCCTAAAATTTGTATGGAACCAGAAAAGACCCCGCATAGCCAGAGGAATGTTGAAAATGAAAAGCAAAGCTGGCAGCATCACAATTCTGGACTTCCAGCTCTATTACAAAGCTGTCATCATCAAGACAGTATGGTACTGGCACAAAAACAGACACATCGATCAATGGAACAGAATAGAGAGCCCAGAAATGGACCCTCAACTCTATGGCCAACTCATCTTTGACAAAGCAGGAAAGAATGTCCAATGGAAAAAAGACAGTCTCTTCAACAAATGGTGCTGGGAAAATTGGACAGCCACATGCAGAAGAATGAAACTGGACCATTTCCTTACACCACACACAAAAATAGACTCCAAATGGTTGAAAGACCTCAATGTGAGACAGGAGTCCATCAAAATCCTAAAGGAGAACACAGGCAGCAACCTCTTTGACCTCAGCCGAAGCAACTTCTTCCTAGAAATATCGCCAAAGGCAAGGGAAGCAAGGGCAAAAATGAACTATTGGGACTTCATCAAGATAAAAAGCTTTTGCAAAGCAAAGGAAACAGTCAACAAAACCAAAAGACAACTGACAGAATGGGAGAAGATATTTGCAAATGACATATCAGATAAAGGGCTAGTATCCAAAATCTATAAAGAACTCATCAAACTCAACACCCAAAGAACAAAGAATGCAATCAAGAAATGGGCAGAAGACATGAACAGACATTTTTCCAAAGAAGACATCCAAATGGCCAACAGACACATGAAAAAGTGCTCAATATTGCTCGGCATCAGGGAAATCCAAATCAAAGCCTCAATGAGATACCACCTCACACCAGTCAGAATGGCTAAAATTAACAAGTCAGGAAATGACAGGTGTTGGCGGGGATGCAGAGAAAGGGGAACCCTCCTCCACTGTTGGTGGGAATGCAAGCTGGTGCAGCCACTCTGGAAAACAGTATGGAGGTTCCTCAAAAAGTTGAAAATAGAGCGACCATATGATCCAGCAATTGCACTACTGGGTATTTACCCCAATGATACAAAAATAGGAATCTGAAAAGTACATGCACCCCGATGTTTATAGCAGCAATGTCCACAATAGCCAAACTGTGGAAAGAGCCAAGATGTCCATCGACAGATGAATGGATAAAGAAGATGTTGTATATATATACAATGGAATATTATGCAGCCATCAAAAGGAATGAGATCTTGCCATTTGCAATGACGTGGATGGAACTGGAGGGTATTATGTTGAGTTAAATAAGTCAAACAGAGAAAGACATGTATCATATGATCTCACTGATATGAGGAATTCTTAATCGCAGGAAACAAACTGAGGGTTGCTGGAGTGGGGGTGGGTGGGAGGGATGGGGTGACTGGGTGATAGACACTGGGGAGGGTATGTGCTCTGGTAAGCGCTGTGAATTGTGCAAGACTGTTGAATCTCAGATCTGTACCTCTGAAACAAATAATGCAATGTATGTTAAGAAAAAAAAAAGAAGAAGAAGAAGAATGTAATGGGAGGGGAAGAATGAAGCAGGGGAAATTGGAGGGGTAGACGAAGCATGAGAGACGATGGACTCTGAAAAACAAACTGAGGGTTCTAGAGGGGAGGGGGGTGGGAGGATGGGTTAGCGTGGTGGTGGGTATTGAGGAGGGCACATTCTGCATGGAGCACTGGGTGTTATGCACAAACAATGAATCATGGAACACTACATCTAAAACTAATGATGTAATGTATGGGGTTTAACATAAGAATTAAAAAAAAAAAAAGAAAAGAAATATTGAATCAGATACCAGAAGAAATGGTTAAAAAAAAAAAAATGAATGGATGAATCAAGCAAGCAACAATGTGATCAATCAAAGCCATGGCTCAGTGCTGTTTAGAATTCTAGTTTATCAAAATATAAAATTTTCCAGGAGCATGGCACAAAAAGAAGCATTACATTTTCCTAAAAACAATGTAGCAGCCCACAAATAATTAGATGTTAATGTTTCTAACTTGAAAAAAATAGAAGAAGCCACAGTTAATCTGAGGGGACATCCTGTATGAAAAAGGAAAAACAGTGAGTCATGGATTCTAACTTCCTATTTATAATCTGGGTCCACAAATGATCTGTTGCTAAAGGAGAAGAAAGCCATTAATCTCCCAACACAGGGAACAATTTTATATTTTGAATAAAAACAAAATAAACAGCATTAAGGAGGGAAATAAATCAGATATGCAGTAATTAGTTCGAAAGAGCCGGATTTTCCTGCCTAACACTCTCTTTGGAACTTAAGCCTCATCCATCAAAGCGAAAGTGTATCCGATGACACTGAGATTTTCCATTCCCTTTTCAGACAAAATTAGTCAGTTGATCTGAATAGTAAATTGACAGGACCCAGCAGGGGGCAGGAGGGGGGAGTGATGGGGCCATTGCAGAGGTGGGATCCGATACTTAATAACATTTGGTGAAGCCCAGACTCCTGTGCTTTTAACCTCCTACCCTTTTTTATTCATTAAGTTATTAGTTTTCTATCTGTGAAATCTTAAAAGACCGAGGATTTTTAAAAATAGAATCTAAAAGGCACCTTATTCATTTTCTAACCCAGTGTCCTTATTTTACAGATGTAGAAAGCTCAGCCCAGTGACAGTAACTGACTTGCTTAAGTTTGCACAACAAAATCAGCTGAAACTCCAGAACCCACATCCTCCCAGCCCTTTCTCACAAAGCTCAATAAAGACAAAAGCTCCAAAAATCATAAAGGGGCTCCTGACTTCAGGTGAGATCTTTGATTTTTTGCACCACTTTCTGGATGGGAGCCCCCTTTCTGCTAAATTATGGAGAGGGTCTACTTCCCTTTCAGATTCTGCTTTCTGTAAGCTCCCTCAGCCATTTTTCTGTCCAATCAAAAACCTTTCTCCTCTATCTCCTCTATCATTTGTCGATACCTTATTCTGGATTCTAATTATTATATCCCCTCTCCCTATTATTTTTGAATGTCCTCCTAGAAGAAATTTTTCAGCAGCAGTTTGGTAAGTAATTCATTTGAGGCACAAGCATAATAAGTCTGTCCAGATATATTTACAAATCCTTGCATAGGAGTTTTTAAAATATTGTGAATAGAGTTCTGTGTATAGCATGTCCTTTTCCTCTCCCACAATCCCAGCTATTTGGTTTGGGTCTATATATCTAAATATTAATGATCATATCAGTGGAAAGAGCAGTGAGATGTAGAAAGATTAAGGATCTCATCAAAGCATTGATTGCTAATAATAATAATACTGGATAATATTAACTATATACATAATTTCTAATAATATTAATTATCAGAATAATTCAAAAGTTGGCTATAAGCTATATGCTTATCAATAATGAATAATTAAATTATCGCTCATTCATATAACAAAAATCTATTTAACCACTGAAAATGATTCAGAGAAGAACATGTATTAACATAGAAAGGTATTTGCAGTGCCTGGGTGGCTTAGCTGGTTGGGCGTCTGCCTTCAGTTCAGGTCATGATCCCAGGGTCCTGGGATCGAGCCCTACATCGGGCTCCCTGCTCATCAGGGAGCCTGCTTTTTCCCTCTCCCACTCCCCCTGCTTGTGCTCTCTTTCTGTCAAATAAATAAATAAGTAAAATCTTTAAAAAAAATAGGTGTTCAAAGTGGATTGTTAATGTGGGGAATGTGAAGATTTATCAAATGACACTTATATGATCCTATTTTTTACCAAAAACAAATGAGCAGATTTTTAATGAAAAAAGTATGTAATGATGTTTCCAACTTTTTGTTTGTTTGTTTAAAGATTTCATTTATTTATTTGACAGAGAGAGACACAGCGAGAGAGGGAACAGAAGCCAGGGGAGTGGGAGAGGGAGAAACAGGCCTCCCGCGGAGCAGGGAGCCTGATGTGGGGCTGGATCCCAGGACTCTGGGATCGTGACCTGAGCTGAAGTCAGACGCTTAACGACTGAGACACCCAGGCGCCCCTGTTTCCAACTTTTGTATTGCATTTTATAACAGCACATAGATTCCTTTTGTTATTTTAAAATACAAAGTAAAACGACTCGGGCCATTGCCCTGCACAATTTGAGAAACAAGGTAAGAAATGATGCCTAAGTGTTCTCACTCAGGGAATATGTAAATACTGGGGCAAAGAGGAGGGTTCTGGGTGGTCCCATCCTCCTTCCCAGGACCACGCTTTATTTTGCGTATTGGTTTTGTTTGTTTTCATATATGACGTTCTCTTTGAACAAAACCTCCCAAGGGCAGATACGTGTGTTCTGCTCAGTTTCCTTTAGTAATGATCGGATTAAGTCCTTATCTATGGGTATTTTCTTGGTGTGGACAAAAGTAGGAACATAAACAGTCACTGAAAGGCTTTGATGTATCAGGTGTTGTCCTAGGACTTTTCACAGAAGCTATCCTGTTTGTCTTCACAGCTCTGAGAAGCAAGTATGATTTCCTCTAATTTTGAAATGCAGGAGTAGAAGCTCAGATTTCAGTGACCTGGTGAGCAGGTCACCAGCAGACCATGGTGATACCGAGAAAGGAACCCAGAGCCAGGAGAAACAAGTCCTGACTTCTGGCCAACTCACAGCATGTGGTATACCAATGTGGCTGGTGTTGGGGGTTGAACTGTGTCCCCTCCCCAAATTCATATGTTGAAATCCTAACCTCTCTCAGTACCTCAGAATGTAACTTGATATGGAGATAGGGTGTTTACAGAGGTAATCAGGATAAAACAAGGTCATTCTGGTGGGCTTAATCCAATATGACTGTGGTCCTTATTCTAAGAAGGGGAAATTTGAACACAGACATGACCAGAGGGAAGACCATGTGACCAGGTGAAGATACAGGGAGAATGCCATGTGAACATGAAGGATGACCAAGCCAAGGAGAGAGGTCTGGAACAGAGCCTTCCCTCACAGCCCTCAGAAGGAACCAACCCTGCCAAGACCTTGACTTTGGACTTCAGCCTCCAGAAGATGAGGTAATAAATTTCTGTTGTTTAAGCCACTCGGTCTGTGATACTTTGTTACAGTAGCCCTAGTAAACCAATACAGCCGTGACCCTGTGAACACAAGAAATGTCAGTTTTGATGGGAGAAGGGGTACCCCTAAGAACACAGGGAAGTTTGAGGCTACTATATAGCTTTGAGGAATGGAATAGAGACGCAGAAGGCTTTGAGAAATGGAATAGGGAAGAGGGGGAAAATGCCCGGTAGGAAAGAGGCCCCACAAAGTCCTGCTGCCTTTCTACCCATGTGGCTTATGCCAGCCGTATTACCAGGAATAAATCCACAAGGTAAATTATTCAGAATCGTGTTTATTGGGGCCAGAAATGCATTGTTTAATTTTTTTGCAGCAGATGTACCTTTTTAATTTGGTTTTATTTTAGGCTAAAATTACAATATTAAATTTTAATATTCGAACATTAGCATGACTTTGCATTCCCTGCATATCTACCGTCTCTGTCCTCCAGCATACACAGAATAGCAATAGGCAAGGGCCGGATGCAGCAATCTGGAAAGAGGACCAGGCCATGGCTGCTGGTCCAGTCCCTGCACCGGAGTAGTTGTGTGGCCTTGAACACATGGCTTCATGCCTCTGAGGCTCAGTTACCTCTGCTGTCAATGGTGGAGATGACCTGGGTGTTCTTAAGGTTCCTTCTGCTCAAAGTGTCAGCAGGTATGCATTTCTCTAGGGACTACGGAGAGCCAAATAAAGATCAACAACAGAGGGCAGTGCAGGAGTGGAATGTTAATCCCTACCTTTGCCATTGCCAGAGCAGGGCAGGGTCTCGGGGAGCCATGGAAGGTTGAGCATCTCCAAGTGTTGGTAGGTGTGTTCACTGAGCAGGGTCTCTATAGATGTTTTGGAACCCAAACAAAAGTTCTTAGTGCCTGTTCCTTATCCTCTTTAGTAAATGATAAAACACAAAAGTTACATGTATGCTAAAAATAAAAGATTTTCTGACTGCAAAATCTTGGATGATTTATGCAAGCTTCCGTGATTGTACAGGCGCGTGTATGTGTGTGTGTGTGTGTGTGCGTGCACATGCGTGCAGCTACCTCACTTAGGAGGTGCTTCAGTTTTCTTGGTATCCCGAGCAGGTTCTTCGTCTTTTTAGGGCGGTAATTAAGCTTTGAAAAGCAGGTGCTTCAGTAACCTTTCCTATTCTCCATGTGAGGGGCTGCTTCTTAATTTCTACTATTGGTGAGAGTATGACTTGGCATCACTTTACTTAGTACTTGGATCTTCTCTACAGTCCCACAGGCTGGGAATCTCTCTGCTGTGACTGATATCCTCACCCTAGAGAAATTCTTTGCCAAAACTTGGAATGAAATTGGGTAGAGAAATTGGTCTCTTCTGGCCCCCTTCTTGATCAGCCCCATCAGTCAAATCCAGTAGACTGCAAAAATGCTGGAAGTTCTTCACTGAAGAGTTAGGTAATGCCAGAAAATTATTATGACATAGTAAGAGCAAATAACGACTTCTCTGCTCACTTAGAAGTTTCCTAGAAAATGCTTCTATTCTTAGGCCTTAGAGGAGGGATGCTCTGCCATATAACATAACCTAATCAAGGGACTGACCTCCTTTGCCATATTCTGTAGTTCAAAGCTAGCCACCGGTCCTGCCCACACTGCAGAGGAGGAGATTATACAAGGGGCACCTCATCGGGAGCTAGCTCAGGGTGTGTGTATACCACACTATGATGCTTAGCATAATTTTGAACCCCTTCCCGGCCCTGTTCTTCTGCTTCCTCCCTCCAAAGGTGGATGCCTAAACTGGTGGAGTAGAGAAGAGATCATGAGCACTGCCTGGCTTTTCTCCTCTGAGTTCAATAAATATTTTATACGACATCACTGAGCCGGGAATTTATTAAGTACAGTGAATAACTACATGAACCATAAAAATGATCACCACATACATTTCCTGTGTTCCATGAACCTTACTAAATATTTCAGTTATTTTGTTAAATCCAGGTTTTGATTACGAATCCCGTTTTGTAGAACTGAAAGTAAGGATTCAGAACTTGAGCAAGATCTGTCTGACTCGAGAGCATCCATTCTTGGTACATAATAATAGACCAGAAAGAGTCATGGAATGCTTAATAGGTTTCAGGCAATGTTCTGTGGGCTCTACATATGTGAATTAACTCACTTAATCTCATTCATGAGGTAGGTGCCGCCATTAACTCCATTTTACATATGAAGAAACTGAGGGTCAGAGAAGTTAGTTAACTTGCTTTAGATCATGTGGCTGGCAGGTGGCAGAACTGAGATTAACCAGAAAGGATGGTCCCAGAAGTTGTGGTCTTAATCTCTGTGCTTTCCTGGCTGCCACTGCCTTGAAGGAGAAAGAGTGGATCTTAGTATATCTACCCTCCCAAGGGCTAGCCAAATAGGTAACTCATAGTGTCCCTGCTTCTCTACAGAAAGAGCACATAAAAAAATAAAAAGATGAAAAAAATGAATGAAAGTAAAAGATTCTTCATCAAGAATTATCTTTCATTTTAGAAGCCACATACTTCATTTGAATTTGCTGGTCAAAAATAGACTTAGAGTCTTCTGAAATATTTTTATGAGAGCAATGTTTTATTTTTTTTAAGATTTTATTTATTTGTGTATTTGTCAGAGAGAGAGGAAGAGCACAAGCAGAGGGAGGGGCAGGCAGAGGGAGAAGCAGGCTCCCCGCTGAGCAAGGAGCCCGATGTGGGACTCGATCCCAGGACCCTGGAATCTTGACCTGAGCCAAAGGCAGACACTTCACTGACTGAACCACCCAGGAGCCCTGAGAGCAATGTTTTAGACATTTAGGCCAAACAGAGAAGTACAATGACTAGAATTCTAAGCTATGAGTTCAAATATGGAGCTAAACTGAGTGAATATTTGATGATATTAAGTAATTATTGTTGTATTCATTTCCTAGCACTGCTGTAGCAAATTACTACAAACTTAGGGGCTTACCACATCACAGAGGTATCATCTTAGAGTTCTGGAATCTGAAATGGGTCTCATTGGGCTAATGAAAGATATCGGCAGGGCTTTGTTCTTTCTAGAGGCTCTAGGGGAGAAACTGCTTCCCTACCTTTTCCAGCTTCTATAGGTCACCCCTGTTCCTTGGCTCGTGGCCCCCTGCCTCCATGCCCAAGGCCATGGCACTAGCTGTGTCCTTCCTGTGTAGCTGTCTCTATGGTTGCCCCTCCCTGCTCCCCTCTTCCCTTTAAGAACTTTAAGGACTCTTGTGGTTTCACTGGGTCCACCTGGATAATCCAGGATAATCGCCCTGTTTTAAGGTCAGCCACTTAGCAACCATAAATCCATATGCAACCTTAATTCTCCTCTGCCATGTCACCTATTTACAGGTCCGGGAATCAGAACATGGACATCTCTGGGGAGCTATTATTCTGCCTGCCACAACTCTTGGTTTTCTCTGGGTTTGTTTTTCTGCAGGGGGCAGTGATCATTGTATTGTGGTTATTATTTTTTTAACCCTTATCTTTCAGGGATCAGGTGCCTAACTGACGGATGAAAGGATAAGATGTTTGACATCTCCTTCAAAATAATAGCAGAGAAAAAGAAGAGGGAGATCGAGATAAAGTTGGCCATAAGCTGAGAATTGTTGACTGTGCAATTCTGCCTACATGCGAATACATTTAATATTTTTGCATAATAGTGACTGAAAATAGAGACTAGGGGACCAAGAGACCATAGCATAAACTGAGTCATTCTGTGTGCCAACTGCTAGGCAAAACGTCTCATTTGACTCTCACAACAGTCCTGTGAAGAAAACATTCACAGCCGCCTGACACCTAAAAACCTGCTACTCTGATAGATTAGATGACTCACCCTAATATCCACGTTCTGAATCCAGGTTTTCTTTGATTTCAAAGCCTGTGTACTGAATCATTTTTTTAAGTTAAATCCTCAAATACAGGTTAAGTGGCCACTTAAGGCACTGGTAAGGTGACAATATTTTAGGAGATGTGATGCTTGGTCTCAAGGAGATCAAGGCCTAGAAAATATCTGCTGAATTGTAATTCTGGTCCTGGCTCTGACCACTTACAAATGATGAGAGGCGAATTATCTCAGTTCTGCAGACCTCCATCAGGCCTCCATGATGAGATCATGGAATCCATTTTGCAAATTGTAGAGGAGAGTAAGGAAGATCAAATTTAAGTTAAAGCTATTATGAACAGGGGCACCTGGGTGGCTCAGTTGGTTAAGTGACTCTTGGTTTCTGCTCGGGTCACAGGGTCCTGGGATTGAGCCTTGTCTTGGGCTCCACACCCAGCACAGAGTCTACTAGAGATTCTTTCCTCCCCTCCTCCTCTGCCCCTCCTTCTGCTCTCTCTCTCAAATAAATAAATAAAATCTTAAAAAAAAAAAAAAGCCATTATGAGCAGTTAAGGGCTGTATAAGTAAGGACAAAATGCAACAACAATGGTGATGATACTGTAGTTGAAGATGAAAAGGCCCATGGCCCACACACAAAGAAGGAGAGTTTTCATGTACTGTCAAGTTCTCCCAAGCCTTATGGTTTTTTCTTCACGAAAGCGACAAATTCACACATATGAGTGAGGCTGACCCTAAGAACACCCAGGACAGTAACATTTCAGAGTGACTGCAGAAAAGCTCAGTCATTGCACTGAAGTCTCCTCCTACTTCAGGGACTGTACTCAGCATGCAGGGACAGCCATGTATGGGAAACAGAGATTACTTTTGCCGTGGTGACTGGGAAAGCATAACATTGTATATTAATGAGGAGACAAGAACAGATGGTGTCAGATGCACATTAACCTTCAAGGTGATGTCCTTCAGGATCCAGTCCCAGCTGGAATCTGCAGGTTTATCACCCATATCCCAGTCATATATACCTTTCATTCCAGCCTGACCTAAAATGAAGTTTCTGGGAAGGTCATGCCAATTTATTGCCTTATTCACAATTCTCATGTGAGCGCACCCTTCCTCCACCCTTTGCTTGGTTCTTACTCATTCTTTAAGATTCAAGTCAGGTCCTTCCTTAGGAAGACTTTGAATCCAATATCCCTGCTTTGACTTCCATGAAATTCTATGACTTCCCAACTATATTGTATTATCCATTTTAGCACTAGACCAAGAGGTACTGAAGGCAGCTGTTGACTTGCCTTGTCCTATCTCTAGTTTCTAGAGAAAGACAGAGAACATAGTGTTTTGTGATTATATGTTGAATGAAAGACAGTATGTCACAGAAAATAAATATTATTTAAAGTACCCCTCCTTTTAAGGGGGTGTTTCTTTGTAATTGAAGGTTTCTTTGCTGAGCACTGCATTTCTTGTGAGTGTGCTAACAAAGAAACAGCAGCCTGAAATCTATGTTGTTCATCATAGTCAAGAAAAGAGAGACTTGGAGAAGAACAAATATTGTTAAAATGTCCATACTACCCAAAGCAATCTACAGATTTAATGCAATTCCTATCAAAATACCAAGAGCATTTTTCACAGAACTAAGACAAACAATCCTAAAAATTGTATTGAGCCGCAAAAGACCTCAAAGAGCCAAAGCAATCTTGAAAAAGAAAAGCAAAACTGGAGGTATCACAATTCCAGATCTCAAGTTATATTACAATGAGGTAGTAATTAAAATAGTATGGTAGTGGCATAAAAAGAGACACATAGATCAATGAAGTAGAATAGAAAACCCAGAAGTAAAACCACAAGTATATGGTCAATTAATCTTTGACAAAGGAGGGATGCATATACAACAGGAAAAAGACAGTCTCTTCAACAAATGGTGTTAGAAAAACTGAACAGCCACATGCAAAAGAATGCAGCTGAACCACCTTTTTCCCACCATATACAAAAATAAACTCAAAATGGATTAAAGACCTAAATATGAGACCTGAAACCATAAAAATCCTTAAAGTGAGCACAGGCAGTGATCTCTCTGACATCAGCCATAGCAACATTTTTCTAGATGTTTCCTAAGGCAAGGGAAATAAAAGCAAAAATAGACTATTGGGACTAATTACATTGGACTAAAAAGTTTCTCCATAGTGAAGGAAACAGTCAACAAAGTTAAAAGGTAACCCTACTGAATGGGAGAAGATATTTGCAAATGATATATCCGATAAAGGGTTAGTATCCAAAATATATAAAGAACTGATACAACTCAATACCCAAAAAACCCCCAAATAATCCAATTATAGCATAGGCAGAAGATATGAACAGACAGTTGTCCAAAGAACATATACAGATGACCAACATACACACAAAAAGATGCTCAAAGTCACTCTTCATCGGGGAAACACAAATCAGAACTACAATGAGTTATCACCTCACACCTGTCAAAATGGTTAAAATAAAAAACACAAGAAACAAGTGTTGGTGAGGATGTGGAGAAAAAGGAACCCTCTTGCACTGTTGGTAGGAATGCAAATTGGTGCAGCCACTGTGGAAAACAGAATGGAGGTTCCTCAAAAAAATTAAAAATAGAACTACCCTACAATCCAGAAATCACACTACTGGGTTTACTCCAAAAAATATGAAAACACTAATTCAAAGGGATACATTCACCCCTATGTTTATAGCAGCATTATTTACAATAGCCAAAGTATGGGATCAGCCCATGTGTCTATCAATAGAGGAATGAATAAAGAAGATGTGGTATTTATATACAATGGAATATTATTCAGCCATAAAAAAGAATTAAATCTTTCCATTTGGAACAATATGGCTAGAGCTAGAGAGTGTAATGCTGAGCAAAATAAGTCAGTCAGAGAAAGACAAATACCATATGATCTCACTCATATGTGGAATTTAAGAAACAACACAAACAAACAAAAACAAAAAAGAAAGAGAGAGACAAACCAAGAACGAGACTCTTAACTATAGAGAACAAACTGATAGTTACCAGACAGGAGGTGGGTGAGGGAATGAGGGAAATGGGAAATGGGGATTAAGGAGTACATTTACCATGGTGAAAAAATAAAATAAAATGATTTAAAAAAAGGAAGAAGGAAAGAAGGGAAGGGTTCTTCCATATGGTCCCTAGAGGATCTCAGGCCATCCGTACACATCCACTGAACACAGTTTCATTGAGCACCTGCTCTGTGCCAGGCAGTAAAGATGCAACAGAGAGCAAAAGTGCTGTGGTCCCTGCTCTCAGAGAGGTTACAGTTATCTCATAAAGTGTCACCAAAGCAAAGCAATAGTGTTGTCCCTTCCATTTTTGTCCCCCTAACCTCCAAGAGATTGGATTTTGCCCTTTGTGGCTTTTTTTTTCCTTTGTAACTTTAATATTGTTGTGATATTCATTTCCTAATAAAATCGACCAATGGGGGGAAAAAAGAGAGAAAGAGAGACTTGGAGGAGCACAAGATCAGAAACAGTGGAAAAGCAGTCCGCTCTGGCTATATTAGTTTCTAGAAGGCCAATATCTCAAAATACCATTGACTCAATACAATGCAAGTTTATTTCTTACTCACACAAAGTTTAATTTTCATGGACATAAAGTTTCTCACTCATGGAAGCTCCCAAGAGATGATCATGATGGCTAGGGGTAGAGGTATAGATTAGAGTTAGAATTAATTCAGCCCCACACATAGGTTGATGGGGGTTCAATACCATCAACAGTCCCTGGACTTCAACAATGAACCAGCAGTGAGGGGGAAAGAGAGAGGATTGTCCGTGGGCAATTTTTATGGCCAGGTCATCAGGAAGTGGTATGCACGACTTCTACCCATAAGCCAATGGAAAAATCAGTCCCATGGTGACACCTTATTGCAAAGGACCCTGGGAAACGTACTCTAACTATGGGTCCAAGTACAAGAGAAAATCACCTTTGAAGAACACAGGGCAGTCTCTACTGCAAGGGCTGAGAGATGGAGAGTATCAAGAATGAGAAGAGTCCTGGCAAGACAGAAGGTAGAGAAAAGGCAGATGGGGTGTGGGGGGAGAAGGAAAAGGGAAGAAGAAAGAAGAGAAGAGAATGAGAGCCTGGACCACTCAGGAAATGAGAAAGTAGCTTCCATAATCCACATGTGGATTGTGCACTTGCTTTATCTTGCTAACTCCACCTGACCCCTCGATAAGGTGGTGTCATTTTCCCTATTACAGATAAGGAAGCTGCAATTACCAGAGCCATGTGGCTGGTTACCGGCAGAGTTAGGAATAAGAATCCAGACTGCAAATAATATAGACAGCAATAATGAAAGGTGATATTTGGTTAGCACATCCTCTATGTTAAGAATGTTAAGAACTTCACCTGAGTTATTGAATTTTAATCCCAAGGTGAACATATGAGAGAGGTACTAAATACCATTCCCATTTTGCAGATGAAGAAACTGGAGTAGAACCGACAAATCATTTATCCAAGTTTTCTCAGCTCTTATGCAAGAAGGCTGGTATTTGCACCCAGGTGCTCTGACTATGAGTTTGCCAGATTAGCTTCATCTTTCCCTGCTGACCAGCCCAAATCCAGCTCTGTCAATTACACCCATTGCTTCCTGACAGCACATTCGCCATGTACAAACCCCTTTGAATATTTATCTAGTCAGAACCCCCAGAGGAGAGAATATATTTTGGAGCCTTCTGTCTGAGAAGATTGCTTTATGATCCCTCCATCTGGATGATCAACCATCCCAGTTTGCCTGGAACTGTCCCAGTAATGGCTCTGAAAGTCTCCCGTGCCTGGAAACTCCTCAGTCATGGACAAACTAGGAATGTCTGTCACCCTATTTTCAACTCTGAAATCTGTGTATTTATAAAATTTATGCAAGATCCTCTGTCCTACCCTAAAAAGAAAAGGGTCAACTGGGTACACCCTCAGAATCTCAACTCTTCTCTTGATTGGAGCCAAGTCAACCACACTGTACTCTCTTTTTAACTCATCTCCTCTAGCTGGTTAAGGAAAACATGTGAAAAATGAGACACCATTGGCAGGAGTGAGGAGCCATAATACTCTCAGGGGATTGTTCAGTTTTATCATCTGCAAAGACTGTAATGGGGAGGCCATTCTTCATGTTTAGTAAGTCACCAAAGCAGTACATTTGAGACAAGGCACCATTAGAAATCAGCAAGTCTCTCTCTGGCCTGTGCCAAGAAAATTCCTACAAACCAAGAGAATTCCTGCAAACCAAGAGAATTTCTGAAGCCATGGACAGAAGCTGAGATGACAAGCACTCAGGGGGAGCTTGCACTTCTTTAGGGGCTGCTCATGTGGCAACACTGTTTGGGGTATAACCCTGAATTAGTGACTCAAACGTGGCACAGAAGTAAGTGAGCTTTGGCAACAGCTTCATCTGAACAGACAGCATATTAACAGGGCATCCAGAGAATAAAAGTTTGCCTGGGTGGGATTTGAGATTTGAGTAAAAATCAGCCATTACCAATTCCTTCACATTACTGCAATTTCATTTTTTTTATGTAAATTAAATTAGCCAACATATGGTACATTATTAGTTTCAGATGTAGTGTTCAATAAATGATCAGTTGCATATAACACCCAGTGCTCATGACATCATGTGCCCTCCTTAATGCCCATCACCCAGTTACCCTATCCCCCCACCCACCACCCCTCCAGCAACCCTCAGTTTGTTTCCTAGAGTTGAGAGTCTCTCATGGTTTGTCTCCCTCTCTGATGACTTCCCATTCAGTTTTCCCTCCCTTCCCCTATGATCCTCTGCACTGTTTCTTATATTCCACATATGAATGAAACCAAATGACAATTGTCTTTCTCTGATTGATTTATTTCGCTCAGCATAATACCCTCCAGTTCCATCCACATCAATGTAAATGGTAAGTATTCATCCTTTTTGATGGCTGAGTAATAGTCCATTGTATATACCACATATTCTTTTTTTTTTTTTTTTTAAGATTTTATTTATTTATTTGACAGAGAGAGACACAGCGGGAGAGGGAACACAAGCGGGGGGAGTGGGAGAGGGAGAAGCAGGCTTCCCGCGGAGCAGAGAGCCCGATATGGGACTCGATCCCAGGACCCTGGGACCATGACCTGAGCCGAAGGCAGTTGCTTAACAACTGAGCCACCCAGGCGCCCTATACCACATATTCTTTATCCATTCTTCTGTCAATGGACATCTCAGCTCCTTCCACAGTTTGGCTATTGTGGACATTGCTGCTATGAACTTTGGGGTGCAGGTGCCCCTTCGGATCACTACATTTGTATCTTTGGAGTAAATACCTAGTAGTACAATTGTTGGGTCATAGGGTAGCTCTATTTTTAACATCTTGAGGAACCTCCATACCATTTTTCAGAGTGGCTGTACCAGTTTGCATTCCCATCAACAGTGTAAGAGGGTTCCCCTTTCTCTACATCCCCGCCAACATCTGTTCTTTCTGGACTTGTTAATTTTAGCCATTCTGACTGGCATGAGGTGGTATCTCATTGTTTCATTTTAAGGCATCATTTCTTTAGCTTGTCACCCTTAACAAAGGGTGTCATCCTCTGTGTCTTGGTCTGCCTGGGCTGCTATAACAACATATGACAGACCAGGTAGCTTAAACAACAAACATTGATTTTTTACAGTTCTGGAGGCTGTGAAGTCCAAGATCAAGGTGCTGGTGGATTTGGTTCTTGGTGAGAGCTCTCTTCCTAGCTTGCAGATGACTCTTCTTTCAGTGTCCTCACATGTTGGAGGGTGAGTGAGCTCTGGCTCTCCTCCTCTTGTTAGAAGGATGCTAATCTCACCACAGGGGCCTCATCCTCATGACTTCATCTAAACCTAATTACTTCCCAAAGGCACCACCACCAAATACCATCATATTGAGGAGTAAGTCTTTAACATATGAATTTGGAGGGACACAAATACTTAGTCCATAACACCCTGTGTCAGGAGCTCCCCCACCTACAGGTTTGCCCCAGGCTCTGCAACTGATCATGGTTTTACACAAGGAAAATACACACACACACAATTTTGTTTTAACAAACTTTTAATTTTGGAATAATTTTAAATTTTTAGAACAATTGTAAAGATTGTACCCATATGCCCCTCACGTAGTGTCCACCATCATTAACATATGACATTATCATGATATATTATTAAAGCTAAGAAACCAACACTGGTCCATCATTTTTAATGAAACTCCAGCCTTTATTTGTATTTCACCAACTTTTCCATGAGTACCCTTTTTTTCTGTTCCAAGACCCAATCCGGGACTGTGCTTCGTTGCCATGTCGTTTTAGTCTCCACTGGTCTGTGACAGTATCACAGTCTTTCGTTGTTTCTGATGACCTTGACAGCTTTGAGGAAAGTGGATCAGATATTTTGTAGAATGTCCCTCAATTTGGGTTTACATGATGAAAAACAGTTTTTATTCCATAATGCATCAGCCAGGATTTTGATTCTGCTCTGGCCATATGACCTATAATATAAATCGGGCCCTGCCTCATTTTGGTGACGCAGCATCTATTTTACATGCAGAATTTGTGAACTGGGTATTATCCCTCTGTCCTCGGTCCCTCCAGCACTAAAGGATGTCTGATCCCGAGGAAAGAGCATAGGCATTAGAGCCATAAAAATTTGGATTCAAATTGACTTTGCATTTACAAACTTTAATCTTGGGCAAAGCACTTAACTTCTGTGAACCCCAGTTTATTCTTTAAAAAAAAAAAGAGAATGGGGCACCCGGGTAGCACAGTCAGTTGAGAGTCAGACTTGGTTTCGGCTCAGGTCATGATCTCAGGTTCTTGAGATCGAGCCCCACGATGAGCTCCATGCAGAATCTGCTTGAGCTTCTCTCTCCCTCTGCCCCTCACCCCCATGCTCTCTCTCTAATAAATAAATAAATCTTTCTAAAAATGAGAATAAAATGCTGAGTTCATGGTATTATTGTCAAGAATAAATGAGCTACCATGTAGCACTTGGAATATTACATAGAACATGTGGGTATTTAATTAACATCCATTTCCTCCCCCCTATATTTGTTCTTTTCAACCACCCAGAGCCTGCCTCTGAATATCATCTGTTGTCAAATGTTTGTAATAAGACTATATGGGAGGTGGACTCATCACAAGAAAAAAAAAAATGCATAACTGTGTATGGGGACAGATGGCAACTAGACTTACTATGGTGACTATTTCACATATACAAATATCAAATCATCATGTATGCCTGAAACTAATATAATATGTCAGTTATACCTCAATAAAAAAGAAAATGGAGGCTGGGGTAACTCCCCAGCTCACAATCCCCCCAGGAGTGTCATCATCTGTGTGATTCATTCTTTCCTTATAGTCATGGATCTGAGGTACTAGTGGTCATAGAAAGGACATGTGACCCAAGTCAGCCAATGGGAGGGCTCCCCTTAGAGAGAAGGACTTCTTCCAAAGAGCCTAGTAGTATTGGGTATGGGGTTGCTTCCACTCACCCATAGCAAAATGCGGACACCTAGAATAATCGATCTTGGAGAGAGGATTTGTTGCAAGAAGGTAGACTGGATGCTTGTGGGATGTGGAGATGCAGGGACTAGCCCCAAGCTGTACAGTCCCGGAGCATAGTGGAGTTCTCAGGTTATCTTCAAATATATTCTGCTGGCATTAGTTGCTAAGAGACTAGTGCCTAGCACTAGCCTGGAGAAGGAGGATGGGGCTCATCAAAGCAGCCCAGAATACATCAAAGCAAGTATGTGTGCATTTTACTGGGGCCATGGAAGGCAGACAGATTCACTTATCTGCTCAAGCAGACTGGGGTACCATGAGGTGCAGACACTGAGAGAAGTCACAAGAGGTTAGTCTAGTGCATTGCCAAGCCAGTGTCCCTGATGAAAGATGCCATGTGGATGAGCCAACATTTGGATCCTACCATTTGTAGGGCCTTCAACAGCTTAGATAATACCATGAAAAGCATCCACCACCAGGTCTCTCACCCTTCTCACTACCCTAACCTTGGAAAAACCATCAGCTATTAGGTGAGTTAGGTGAGAAGTGGAGTAAGGATTGCTGAAGAACAGATCAAAGGCCCTTGCCTTTACTGGTATCTGAGTATCTGGACATGCCTCAGCTGGGCAGAGGGAAAGAAGCTCTAAACTGGATATGAGATTAAATTTTGATTTAAATTGGACTGGACATTTTAATACTTGCAAGTGACTAAGAAGTTATAGACTGTCCCTGATATGCCATCAGGGGAAGGAAGAGGCAAATGAGTTTGAAGGTAATAGGGAAAAAAGTAAAGCCATTTCCTGATTGTATCGACAAGGTCCAACCTATTTCCAACAAAGCTATTGTGTTTATTTTGCAGAGTATTGGCAAAAAAATAACTGAAATAACCCAGCATACTACATCCTTGTGAATAGCAGTAGTATTATTAAAGATTTCAATGTATATGTTATGCGTGCAAGGTAATAACACACAAAGGAGTCATATTCCTATAGAGTTAACGCAGAAGAGTGTTTGCCCCCAGTGAGCTTTGGTTCGGGGGTCTGTTTTCAGGGGACCCTAGACTCCTGAGTGGCCAGGTTGGTAACCAGAAGGCTAAAAGCAAAATACAAAAGGTCCACATGGCCTTTCACCGTGACCACTAAACTGACATCTGGTCCAAATCCAACCACCAACTGGCTCCCTTGCAGAGCAGACCCACAGAATAGTCTTCAGATTCTTAGAGCAGCACAGAAAATACTTGGACTCTGGTTTCCAAACCCACTTTCCACAAATCCCACCTTCCCTGTTAGTTTCTTTTCTCTGGAAACAGTCTGCCCTGCTTTTTGATCATGGTTGCCCTTGCAGAACAATCACATTCTTTCCATTAGGACTAGAATACCTTGGTTTCTATGTTCTTTTAGGCTTCTTTTGTCCCCCCTTTAGTGAGTCACCAACTGTATCATTTAACTATTACATCCTTTAAAGATGGGCTCTGCACTGGGCCTGGAGCCTGCTTGAGATTCTCTCTCTCCCTCTCCCTCTGGCCCTCCCACCTCCTCTCTCTCTCCCTAAAAAAGAAGCAGAAGCAGAAGATTATTCACTCCCAGGTTTGCACATTCAGCAAATGTTAAGTGGGGGTGTGCTTGTGAGAGTGCATTTGTGTGAATATCCAAAAGCTATTGAAGCTTCTGTGTAATCATCATGTCCCTTCCTAGCTGTATCTGTGTGGCAGGGGATGAAGGGGGAGTATCCTTCTTTAACCACTTCATGGTTAGTATTGTGGAGACTACACAGATTCAGAAAGCCAGCTGGTATCAGAGTCTTTGAGACTACACAGCTTCACCTACCAGTACTCCTTCACTGTGCTCACTGCTTCTGTATGCAGGTCTTTCAATGACCTCTGGGTAAGGAGTGAGACTCTTATAAGCCAAGAAGAAAGGGAGGTTTTTTTTCCCTCCTCTGATTTTTGCCTAAAATATACTGTGTAAAGTTTACGGAATGTTTCAGCTAACCCTCCAGGTTAGTGGTTCTTAATGTTTTGGAGGACATGCATAGCCATGGGACTCTCCTGAAAGATTTGGAAATATTTCTCAGAAAAAGAAGGCCACAGAAGACATAGAGACAAAATTTGCAGAATTATCAGAAGGGTCATGAACACTCTCTAACTATAGACCTTTGCAGATCGGTGAACTCCGGGCTCCGACTCCTGTCCTCCTGGAAGTAAAGGAGTACCTCTTTGTCAGGTACCCTCTGAGGATCAGTAAGAACCAGAGGATCAATGAATCCAAGTGGTTTTTCTTCCAAGCAGTGCAGGAGGAGAGGAGACAAGGTCAGTTGGATGAATGCTACTGAAGGGTGCTGTATGGGAGGTCCCCGACCGAGTCCTCCTCCTGCACTTTCTTGCAGAAAGCAATGCTTACGAATGCTGCACATTTCAGGTAAATTTGCTTGAAATCCAATTTGGATTCATGACTGTGATTCGTGTTATATGGATCACCATAATGCTCATGGACCAAGTACCTTTCTCAGCTGATGAATTTTATGAAAACCTTTTTTTTTAATGTTTAGCTAACTCCTTGATGGGAAGCTGCTATATGCCTTGTATTTCATTTCATGGCCCCTGATTCCAGCATCCTCTCTCCTTCTCTACCACCCAGGTTGCAGAGGAGACTGGTGAGCACATGTTAGAAATACAGTGATCATAAGTTAGGGAGAGTCCCTGCTGGTGGCCTCCTTGTCAGGCCACAGGTGGTTGTCCATGAAGGAGCTGATACAGAGGACCAGGGGAGTCAGTCCTCCATTTTCTCTGTTAAATGCCATCTTAACCAGATTTTACCACTAAACATATAGCCTTTGGTGGAATGAGGGGAGGGAGGTATGGAAATGAGAGCAAAGGTATGGAACTCTCATGGTGAGAATCATGAAGGCAAAAAGAGTCTAACTTTTATAGACTGAGAAAAGTGGACTGGAAAAAGAAAAGGAAAAAAAAAAGATAAAGAAGAAAAATAAAACCACAACTAACATAGAGATGAACCACTTAAGCACCCATCTCATGGCCCAGTGTCACCCTGGCTTAGGAAGGCTCAGCAAGCCCCTGTTGCAAGAGCTTTTACCTCAGGGAGGGTGAGGAGGGGTGGCTTTTTTTTTTCATTTATTTTTATTCTTATGTTAATCCCCATACATTACATCATCAGTTTTAGATGTAGTGTTCCATGATTCATTGTTTGTGCATAACACCCAGTGCTCCTTGCAGAACATGCCCTCTTTAATACCCATCACCAGGCCAACCCATCCTCCCACCCCCCTCCCCTCTAGAACCCTCAGTTTGTTTTTCAGAGTCCATCATCTCTCATGGTTCGTCTCCCGCTCCAATTTCCCCCCCTTCATTCTTCCCCTCCTGCTACCTTCTTCTTCTTCTTTTTTTTTTTCTTAACATATATTGCATTATTTGTTTCAGAGGTACAGATCCGAGATTCAACAGTCTTGCACAATTCACAGCACTTACCAGAGCACATACCCTCCCCAGTGTCTATCACCCAGTCACCCCATCCCTCCCACCCCACCCCCCACTCCAGCAACCCTCAGTTTGTTTCCTGCGATTAAGAATTCCTCATATCAGTGAGGTCATATGATACATGTCTTTCTCTGTTTGACTTATTTCACTCAACATAATACCAGGAGGGGTGGCTTTTAAACTTCCCTTCATAACAGCTATAAGTGGGATGAGGAACCTGTAATACTTGTTGATTTAGTAACAGAGGTCACCTTGCTATCTGCACAGCTTTCTCTTCGGCTTTTTTCTCAAGTGGGAAGCTTAAGACCTATTTGTGGTTTAGATGGAACTGTCTAGAAACAAATTTGTTCGAATAATGAAGGTAGCAAAACGATAGAGGAACCCCAAGGGAAGCTGCTCCCTCATCATCATGGTGATCTTGCTAGATGCAAGAGTGGTGTTGAGGGTATGTGTGCACGTGTGTGTGTGTGTGTGTGTGTGTGTGTACAACTTCCCAGCAACCCTGCAAATGTAGGAATTTTGAGTTGTCTTTTCATACAGGAGCACACTAAGGCTCCCAAAGACTAGATGGTCTCCCCAAGGACTCTCACTTCACTCAAAAATCAACAGCACCCGAATTATGTTGCTGATGTTATTGGCTCCCAAACCCCTCAGGGTTCCATTATTTACTCTGTTTCCAGTTACTCACTTAGCAAATGGATTTGCAGATATTGGCAATGATGTTCTGGGTGCCGTGCTGGGTTGTAGTAGGTTGTAGGGATACCAAAATGAGGAGCCACCACCCTCAGGAAGCCCACAGTCTACGCAACTATTGTCTACTGAAATATTGGGGAATTTGCCTTAACCACTAAAACACCGGGCTGCTCTGGTTGAACTAAAGCAACATCACTCTCATCTTTCGCCCATTTCTTAAGGAGCTGTGCCAACCTCACTTACAACCTTTGCATTCCTTATCTCTTTTCCTCTGGGGCTGACCTCCAGGCTACAGGTGAAAGTCTGCATCTGCTCTCTGTGTCCCTTTCTGCCCGTTCCCTGGCTCTGTCTGCCCACCACATGCCCTGCTCCCCCGAAGGCCCTTCCCTTGGCCTGGTCCTGCCTGTTAGGGCCTGGACTCGATCAGTTTCTTAATGCTGTGACCAGTCCATTTTGGGAAAGGAAGGGAAGGCAAGGAAACCGGTCAGAAAGACTCCTCCTCCTCAGGGGGCTGAGGGAGAGCAGTCTGACTCTGAGGGAGTACCCCAGGAGAGGGTAGAATAAACTTATAGAGTGTAGGTGTGATAAGCAAGGACTTTGGAGTCTTATAAACTTTTTCTCACCAGTCTTTCTAGCTATGTGACTTGGAGGAAATAATTTATCATTCTCTGCCTTGGTTTGTGGGGAGTTAATAAACTCCTTACAGGGTGACTCAAAGTAGTGACCGAATTATCAGAGCAAAATAATTGTCATTATATAGCATTTGGCAATTAATTCGAGGAGTCTTAGATTGCCGTATGAACACTCAATGAGATGTGGTCCCCGTGGCCTTTGTGCTGGATGTGTTCCATTGACCCTCCCAGATCCACTCTCCATCCTTCTCTGTGCCCCAGGAGGCTGACCTGGATGAATCCATCAATGAGCCCCCTTGCCATTTGGTTTCTCATAGGCTTTGGCCAATTATAAAGGGTGGGGGGGCAGTGAGGTAGGGTGTTTATTCTCAGAGTCACACCTGGAACGGGCGACTTCCTTCCTCCTTGCGTCTTGCTTAAGTCAGGCAGCTTTCTCCATACTGGCCAGGCCCTCTCTGTTTCTGTTACATAACCACTGTCCCTCTTTCCCTTGGACCTGGGGGCTGATAAAGGAACCTTGTTCTTATCAGCCCTGGTACTGCTTCTTCCCTCAGGGTTTCCTTATACCCACATATGACCTCAGTATTCTCTTGATTAAACTCTCCTTGAATGTGACTAACCTGAAGCGATGTCTTCTCCCCGGACCCTGAGCGAAACCACCTCCTTCACATTGCCTGAGATGCTGCTTGCTCCAAAAGAGGGCCAGGGTCCAGTTTTGAAGTTCTTGTCTTCTGGCTTGAGTCTCTGTGGGTGGGTTGAGTGAGAAAGAAGTACTAGTTCAAATGAATTACCCTGGGGAGGACAGGTCATGGAGGAATAAAGGGGAAAGTTGCAAGGAGATTTGAGCCCCAGAGAGGAGCAAACCCTAAGGAAAGATCTGGTAATTGGAATTAGGAACCACCTATCTCAATTCTCTTACCTCCTGAAATCACCCTACGACAGCTTCCTCCCTGTCCAGCACCCCCAGCACCTCCCTCCCCAGGACTCCTGAGAGCAGATCTAGAACCACACTGGCTCTGCGGCAGGGAGGGGCTAAGAATGACTGATGAAGAGCAGAATAGATGTTCAACTTCAATAGTAGCCGAGAAAAGGAAATTAAACAACATTAATGGTTTTAAACAAACAAAGAATGCTTTCTAAACCAGGGCACATTCTTAGATTCACAATTTTAATGCAAAGACTTCTGGTTTCAGCTCAGAGATGTAGAGAACTGGAAAGAACATGGCTCTCACCATTACAACAACAACCAAAACCGCTGGACAAACTACAAGTTAACAGCTTTTTCTTACACCTGTCAGAGAACGCAGGCCACAGGGCTATCCTGGAATCTGGGAGAAGCAGGCACCTGCAAAGGAGGCACAGGATTCAAGCATTTGCTCATTTACTGACCTGGGGCAGATGCCAGGTAAGAAGATTCAGTTAAAATCGTGTGTGATTATATGTGTTATGTGAAAAATACATAGAGATATATACATAGATGTATATAAATTCACTCACACAAACATATGGTGGGTATGCAGTAATTTGAGTTAAGGGTAGTGTAAATTATGCCATACTTAGTTCATTTCATAGTGGGGGGTTAATCATTCTCTTTTAGTCCATTGTTACCTTTACTTTTCTTTTACATTTTATTTTTAAATATTTCAAACTTACATAAAATTACAGAGAGTAAGACATACATCCACAGAGCTTTCGCTCCCCAGATGTAACCAATGCTGATATATGCCCCCTCCTATGCTGGCCGCCCCTCCTCTGTTGAAATGAGGCTGACCCAGCTCCTTGGGCCCAGCAGACTTGCAGGAGCCCAGGACAATGTCCACCCCATCCTACCGCCCCTGCCCACCTCACCACACCTGCACAACTGAACCTCATATTGTCCCCCAGTTTAGCAATCCATCTCCTTCCTCTCCAAATGGGACTCAGTGTGGTGAGAAACATCAAAGTTCATTTTTGTTTCACTTGGAGCTGGTGAGTTTTTGTTTTTGTGTGTAAGAAAAAGGATCTGCTCTCAGCCTCAGCTTTGAAACAGAAATTGGTCTGTCCCCAGACTAAAATAGCATGCTTCCTGTCAAAGACCTTAAGGATAAAACCTCTGGTTTTTTGAAGTCCTGATATATACTAACTCATTTAATGTATTGTTCCATTTATCTTTCCAGCAACACTGAGAGGTATGTGGGTTGAGCCCTGCATTCCAGACAGGAAGCAGAACTGGAGAGGTCCAGGTTTACTCAGCCTTGTGTATCTGTCAGGCACCAAAACTGCACTTTCTTTTTAACGATGAAGGTACAGATCGCCTTTCATTTTACAACATCTAGATTGGTTACTCAAAGTCCTTTTCTGTATCCGCGGCTTCCTTCCCGAAAACTGAGGTTGGAAGGTAAATGACCTCCACATTAGTGAGGACAAGTGGGACTATCCAGTATTTCTTTATAGCAAGGCCTCTAATTCCTGGATATGATATTATTTTGAACTTAGAGTAAGGGTACAGCAGAACTTCACGGTCAGTTACATCGAAGCAGCCCCTGAGACAGTGATTTGGGTAAAGGTGGGTTCAATGACTGGGGAGGGCCTTTGAGAGAAGGCATGCAGGAAGCAGGATGGGAGGAGAGGAGGCTAAGCAAGGATGTGGTCTTGGCAGGATCTAGCTTCAGTGTGATCGCATAGGGAGCTCTGGAGCATGAAATACACCTGTTAGTCATTGCCACTTTGAGGCAGTGGGGTTGGCCTTTGTGGAAAGGTAAGAATTATCCTCACAGCAGCTGGGGAATTTGTGTGGGGACCAAGTAAAGGGAATCTGGAAAGGGAACCAACATGCCAGCTCCATTGTCCTCAAACATTTGAAAGATTGATGGATGAGGGCCACGGGTATCCATTTGCATTACAATAGAAAGAGGCAGAATAATTAAAAGGTTTGAATTGGAACTAAAGAAAACCTGCTACCTCTTAGATGATTGGACACACTGGATAAGGAGATTAAGTTTAGGGAGGTGGGAAAGCTGGTCTTTAATGGTTAATTTCCTCTACCATTTGCAAAACCATTCAATTGAAGTGAGAATGAGTTTGGTCCATGGCTGACTACCTTCAGAACCTTCTGCTATTCTTTCTGATGATGTCTTCATGGAAGGCCCATTGCCAGCCTTGAGATTGCTGATTTCAAGGCACTTCTAAGACAAAAATAAAAATTCCATTACTTTCTGCAAGAGATGACTGTCTGCTCCTTTTGAGCTGGGCCAGAGGGAGCATTCAGAATACATTGCTGGAAGTAAATGGAATTTTTCAGCTATTTAAATTGCAATTCACCCCTGAAAACTCCATTTTATCAAAACTCCTGGTTAATACTATTTTTCATGCTCAGGTATTCTCCCCAAATACACATGCAGGAGATGCAGGAGCCCTGGGGAGACTGTTGCAGAGACAAAGTTCCTTAAAGAGGCCTCAGGTACTAACATCTTCACAGCCAGGTAACAAACAAAACCCAGAAAGGACTGACCTTTAACTTGGCAGACAGGTGTGTGGTAGGACAGAAGGCACTCTACTGGAATCAGAGGATTTAATTTGCCTCTCATTACCTGTGTGCTCATGA
This sequence comes from Mirounga angustirostris, assembly GCF_029215605.1. NCBI lineage: Eukaryota > Metazoa > Chordata > Mammalia > Carnivora > Phocidae > Mirounga > Mirounga angustirostris. The sequence goes on along the minus strand of NW_026991712.1, from coordinate 14,509,058 downwards.
GAAAATCATATAATCTCTCTGAGCCTTTTAGTTCATATCTCTGAAATGAGTTTTGGAACACCTTCCTCACCTATCTCAAAGAGCTATTGTGACAACTACATTAGGTTAATTTTTATGAAAGTGCTATACAAAAACCTATAATTAAGCCTATGGTAGGCAAAATTCTAAGACAGCCCCCAAGAATCCTACCCCCTGGTATATATACATTATATAATCTCTGCTCCCTAAGTGTAAGTATGTCCTGTGGATGTGATAGGGTAGTCACTCCCATGATTAGACTATGCAGCTTCAGTCTCTATCTTAACAGACTGTAGAGAGACTTTTCCTGCTGGCTTTGAAGAAAGTAAGTTTCCAGGTCATGGTTAGGACCTAGGGATGGCCTTGAGAAGATGAAGATGGATTGCCTGCCAGCATAAAAACAGGGATTTCAGTCCTACAACCAAAATTTAAATTCTACCAACAACCTAAATGAGGGTGAAAGAAGAGTCTGGCTCCAAAAGAGAACTCAGTCCAAGCCTTGTAAGACCCTGAACAGAAAATCCAGTTACTCTGTGCCAGGCCTTCTGACCTACAAAAACTATGACATAATAAATGGGTGTGGGTTTAACCTCTAAGTCTGTTACATAACTATAGAAAATGGATATACAATTGGTTGTTCTGAAATGGTTGATTGAGGACCTCTAAAACCCATTTCTCTATAAAAGCAATGAGAACACTAGTGAAAACTGTCAAAATTAACTGTCTCATAACTCTGAAAAATCACCAGTGGCTTGCAGCAATCCAAGCAGCATTTATTCAAGAAAAATGGCTGAATTCCGGCAAGGACAGTGAGCCTTGTGGCATTTTTAACTGGACTTATGCCCATCACCCTCTCCCTAGCTCTTCAGTATCACTGAAAGCCAACAGCCTCACAGCTACAGTAGCTGTGAAAAACAGCAGCTTAGCAGCTACCAAAGAAAGCAAAAGGGGTTTGGAACTTCCAGGAAGTCCCATTCCTAGAAATTGTCAGCATGTGATCTGTCTGGCAGTTCATGAAAAAAAACTCACTTTTAAGGATGTCTTTATTTCATCTAATCAGAGCTTGTTCTTTGTGAGAAGCCCCACCCACAGAGTATTTGTCAAATACAATCGGTGGCAATTGTTTAATATCACAGCTGCCCAGAGGTGTATTAACAGTTGGAGCTAACAAGTGGCAAACCAAAAATATTAAAAAGAAAAGCTGGGTAATGAGATATCCATAGGCATCTTTGAAAAGCTCCAGCATATTCCTGGGAATCTAGAAGCCCATGTGCATTTTCAGGACTATACGTATGCCCCAGAAAGCCCTGAGAATGTCCTACCCTCTCACCTCTGATTATGCTGAGTCTCTTCATGAGCAAGGAGTTAAGTACAAGTTGGAGTTGTAAACTGTCTGACAGAGCACTGAAACATAACTCTACACACACACACACACACACACACACACACACACGGAACCCTTAAAAAGGCTGGAAGATTATTAGTTCAAATAGCTTTATGGAAATCTCTTGTTCAGCCATTAGCTAACCACTAAGCTAAATAAATAGAACTTCAGTAGCCACACATGACAAAGAATACAGATTTTATAGAAATAGCCCAAGAAAGTAACTAAACTAGCAAATAGCAGCAATAATAAAAAAGCCTGGAGAAGAGAGAGAATCTTATTTTCAGAGTTGACACATCATACTATTTAAAATGTCCACTTTTAAGTAACAATAGCAAAAAAATACAAGACATGCTATGAGATAGGAAAGTGTGGCTCATACAAAGAAAAAAAAAAGTTTACAGAAACTGTCCCTGAGAAAGCCCAGACACTAGATTTGCTGGGTAAAGACTTAAATCACTTATCATAAATATATTCAATTCTACTTGGTCATGATGTATTATCCTATTTATAAATGCTTGGATTTGATTTGCTTATATTTTGTTAAGGATTTTTGCATTTATGTTCATAAGGTGTATTAGTCTAAAGGTTTTTGCTACTTGTGAGTCATTCCAAAATAAAAGAAACCCACATTTTTTCTTCTGAGTATCTACTCTGTCCCCAAGCTCTACTAACCAAGAAGCAATAGAGCATACACTTGCTTAATCACTATGTGACCTTGGACAAGTTGTGTGAACTCTCTGAGCCTCGATGTCCTCATCTATAAAATAAGAATGATATTAATACCTGCTTCCTTGGGTTGCTGTGGAGATTGAATGACAAAATATGCATTGTTATAGGTGGACTTGTTCTCTCCAAAAAAGATATGCTGGAGTCCTAACGCTCAGTATCTCAGGATGGGACTTTATTTGAAAATAGAATCATTGTAGATGTAATTAGTTAAGATGAGTTCCAACTAGAGTAAGGTGGGCCCTTCCTCTAATATGACCGGTGTCCTTATGAGAAGATAACTAAGTGGCAACAGAGACACAGGGGGAAAATGCCACGTCATGAAAGAAGTAGAGATTGGAGTTATACCACCACAAGCCAAGGAATGCCTGGGGCTACCAGAAGCTAGGAAGAGGCAAGGAAGAACAACCATGGGAGACTTTTAAGAGAGTTTAGCCCTGTGAAGATCTTGACTTTGGACCTACTAGCCTTCAAAACTGTGGAAGAAGAGATTTCTATTGTTTTATTTTTATTTTTATTTATTTCTTTGTATTTTTTTATTTTATTATGTTAGTCACCATACATTACATCATTAGTTTTTGATGTAGTGTTCCATGATTCATTGTTTGTGTATAACACCCAGTGCTCCATGCAATACATGCCCTCCTTAATACCCATCACCAGGCTAACCCATTCCCCCACCCCCCTCCCCTATTTTTTTAAGCCACCTAATATGTGGTATTTTGTTATGGCAGCTCTAGGAAACTAATGTACATATGAAGCTCTTAGAACAACACCTGGCATATGATAACTCCATAATTCATGTTATAATTAGTCTAGATGTTTTTCTTTCTTTGTGTTAATTTTAAAACAATTTGATAAGTTAAGTAATTAGTCTGCTTGGGCTATCATATCAAAATACCACAGACTGGGTGGTTTCAGCAACAGAAATTTATTTCTCACTGTTCTGGAAGGTAGAAGTCCAAGATCAGGGTGCCAGTATGGTCAGGTTCTGTTGAGGACCCTCCTCTTGGCTTCCAGACATCCACCTTCTTGCTGTGTGCTCACATGGTGGAAAGAGGAAGCAAGCTCTCTGGTGTCTCTTCTTTTATTTATTTATTTTTTAATTTTTATTTATTTGAGAGAGAGCAAACTAGAGAGAGTGAAAGAGCATGAGCTGGGGGGAGGGAAAGAAGGAGAAGCAGACCACCCCCCACAACCCTGGGCTCCAACCCAGGACCCTGAGATCATGACCTGAGCTGAAGGCAGGCACTGGACTGACTGAGCCACCCAGGTGTCCCTCTGGTGTCTCTTCTTATAAGGACACTAATCCCATCATGAGGGCTTTGCCCTCATGACCTCACCTAAACCTAATTACCTCTTGAAGGCCCACCCTCCAGATACCATTACATTGGGGGTTAGTTAGGTCTTCCACATATGAATTTTGGGGAACATAATTCAGTCCATAGCTGTAGGTATTATTACCTCTGCTTTATGGGTATGAAAATGGAGTCTCAGTGAAATTATAACACAAGAAAAATATAAAAGGATAATGGTATTAAAAGGAGAAGATTCTAGTCGACATGTAACTTCATCATGGGCATTTTCACACACAGCCATGTATGTTTCATAACAACAGTGGTGTTATAGGTCTTGGACTCAGAGAGCCTGAGTTCAATTCCACCTTCTGCCACTCATGAACTCTGGGACCTTGGGAAAGTTACTTAACTGCTCGGAGTCTCAATATCCTTACCTGCAGAAGGGACAATTCCTAATGTCATGGAGTATGTCTGAGCACTAAATGACAAATACATATAAAGAGTGTCCCAGAGTACCTGGCACAAAGCAGACATCAAATAAAAGTTCAAACTTCAAAGATAAATATACAGAGATGGTTGATGTAGCTGTGATTGTTAGAACGGATGTGAACAACTTCAACATCCAACAATAAGTTACATAAACGACGATTCATTCCCATAAAGAGATACTGTTCAGGCATAAAACAGCATAAGAGAGATTTATGTTGACTTACTGGGTTCTTTTCCTGTCCCTATCTGTTGTGTGATTTAGGCAAGTGATTTAACCCCTCTGGGCCTCAGTTTCCCCATCTAAACTATGAAAATAAAAGCAGTACCTAGTTCACAGAGGGTTACACGGCATACAGTCCAGACGAGATACTGAAAATCTTCTCAGGCACATAGCAAGCACATGATAAATATTAGCCATTATCACGTTATGATTCCATTTATATGGAAGGAAGGAAGGCTACTTGGTTAATATCTGGAAAAAGGTAAGAATCTGCTATTAAGGGCGCCTGGGTGGCTCAGTTGGTTAAGCGACTGCCTTTGGCTCAGGTCATGATCCTGGAGTCATAGGATCGAGTCCCGCATCGAGTCCCGCATCGGCTCCCTGCTCGGCAGGGAGTCTGCTTCTCCCTCTGACCCTCCTCCCTCTCATGCTCTCTGTCTCTCATTCTCTCTCTCTCAAATAAATAAATAAAATCTTTAAAAAAAAAAAAAGAATCTGCTATTAACTGTTATTTCTAGGGAGTAGGAGGGAGAAGGGCTTCACCTTTCCCTTTACCCTTTGGGTACCATTGGAAACAAACCAACTCCAAATTACTAGCTCTCCTCTTCCCTCTTCCTCACATAATGAAGAGTAGACCAAATGGTAGCTGAGCACTTTCTTCTCCTGGCAGCCAGGGCTGTTCCTCAGCCAGGACATATGAGTACAACAGCTCAAAGACTACCATTCTGGTGGGTATATAGCCTCCTTGCCCCCTCTGATCCAATAAGGAAGCATTAATTCCTTGCCTGCTGGGGGCCTCTGAGAGCCTCTGGAATGCTGTTTGACCATGACTCTGGTTTCTTTAGGTCCTTGTAGTCCAAGTTAGTAAATACCTTGACTCACTCTTTGTGCTAGGGACTGAGCTCAGGGCTGTGCACCCATTGTATCTGACTCTAAATAAGTCTTCAAGGTACTTATTCTCATTTCCCCAAAGATGAAACACAGATTACTTATATATAACTGGCCTGCCAGCACACAGCTCCTCAGAAAGTCTCTCTGGCTTCCATGGCCATGCTCCTTTCATTGTGTCTTTGCTTTCATTGGCTCACTTTCCCTCTCTAAAAATATTCCTATGTTCTGAGTCAACAAGTTATTTTCAAAAAGTCAGTTTTACCAGCTTTATAATTCTGGCTTGTCCCAACTGGTTCAGCAGTTTCAAGAGAATTATCAACTCTGTGAATAATTAACAAGCTGAGTTTGAGCTGTGGCCTAAAACTGACCACTGAACTTGATTATTTGCCATGAACAGAAAGACAAGGAAAACGTCCATAGATCGGCACTTTTGCTGTGCCTGGAGAGGTAGGGAAGCCAGAAGGGTCATTTTCACTCTGTTGCCCCTCTAGGAGATGAAGTCCCCTGTGCTTGGGGACTGGGACTCCACTCCTCGGGGACTGGGCAAGGTTTTGGAAATTAAATAGTCTCAGGTTTAAGTTATAATCAGTTGTGTGACATTGGACAAAGTTACTCCCTCCATACCTCAACTTCCTTCGTCATTTGTAAATGGGGGTTATAGTATTTACAGGCACTTAAGCTAATATTCTGCAGAGATATTAACATTTTTCAGCAGTCATCAACCCATTGACGTGCTGCACACAGAGCAGCAGCTGAGCGCTGGAGGCCCCAGCTCTGCAGGCATGTACCTGTTAGTCTGTGGGGATATAATGGGGCCTCCAGGGCAGTGGCCAGGTGACCAGGAAGGTGGGTGAGGGGTGGGTTTCGGGGAAGCAGCTATTTACTGACTGCTATGGAAATGTTTTAAGATTTTAATATCTGCTAAGGATTGTTCGAGTGGCTACAGGATGAATAGGGGTCCTTTGCAAGGCGAGTTTGCATTTCTAGGGGAATTTACTCTGTGCTTCGTACTCTGGCTAAACTTTTTTCTCTCACATGATTCCACATAATCTTCACAAAGACTCTGGAAGGTGCTACCTCAGGCCCATGCTTTCAATGAGGAAAATGCCTCTCTGAAGTTTACAATGGCGAGTAAGTGGTAGACTAGTGATCTGAATTCATGCTGACCCACAGCAGAGCCAGCCTCATGCCTGCAATGGGAGAGAGTAGGAAATCCTGGGCAATAGTGCAAAACTGAAGTTGAGAACATGGGGAGAATGATGAGTAAGAGAGCTGGGCTGGAGGACACTTCAAATGAGAAATAACAAATCTGCTAGACACGCAGAGTCCGTGGGCAAGAATGACATTAAAAACACATATCCCACCTGCACTTTGCAAATGGAATAGAATGTTGACAGAACATGAATCTGCATCAAGGGTAGACAGAGTTTCTTCTGCACTGTGCTTATTCAAGTAACTGAAATTTTGCCCAAATAATAAGTTCAAGTTAAAAAAAAAAATCACAGCCCTTGCACATGGGGCTTCATCTTCTCTCAGCTCTTGGTTATCTCTCAGTTGGTTTGTCCAGTTACTTGCCTTCATCGACTCAGTTTTCAGAGTACCAGGGGCCACTGAAGAAGATATAGGTGGGAATGTTCCACCTCGTCAACTTTCAGCAGCACTGAGGAAACCTGAAGAGAAGCTTCTGTGATTGTGTGACTTGAAGATGCTTGCAAATGAGAGCGAGTGTAACCACTGGAAGCACCCGCCATGTAGCAGGAAGAGCATTGGCCTGGGAGTCAGATAACTGCGGGTTGAATCTTGTTTGGTGCATTTCACAGCTCAGCCATCTTGGACGAATCACGACTTCATCTTAAAATGAGAATCACAGTAGCAACTTCCCAGCTTCTGCTGGAGATGAAATGAAATACCATTTGTAGGGTTCCAACCACAGAGTTTGGAATACAGTATGTGCTCAGTAAACATTTTATTTCCTTTTCTCAGAGGCTCAATTTCTACACCTATTCAAGGAGAATGGTAATAATATCTTAAGAAGAGGGCGCAGAGATTTAATCCAATACCTGTGAAATACACTTTGACAATGAGTAATGTTACCAACACGTTAAATTAGTGTTGTAGTTGTTGGAAGGAGTTGATGAACTCTTGTCCCTAATTACATCTCACAGTTGAATGTCTCATTCTATCTTTATTGCTTTCAAGTGTCTTCTGGTTCTTGATTCTGATTCTTCCAACAAGACTACTGAAGCATTATATATGCCTCCGAATACAATTCACATCTCCCCCTCATGCCTAGCCCGGGGCTGTGGAAGCTGCAAACACGTTGTGAACACGGGCATTTCCAAAGGAAAGGCTAAGGAGGTCACGGGCATTAAAATGAAAGGTTTGTGCAAAGTTAACTGTTAAGTGGTAAAACTATGAGGCTCTGGATATTTTCTTCCCTTACCAGTAAATCATCAATTTTAGGATTTTGACTGGTCAGAAAACATTAAAGTGCTGACAACTTTGGGGGGGCCATGATTCTGCATCACCTTGCTACATGGAATCCCAGTGCAGTTAGGAATTGTTTGGTAAAATTTAGCTTCGGATATCAACGTATATTCACATATATACACACACGTACATATATGTAGGCATTTAGTTTTGATACACAGTTCATTTCTTATTGTAGGTCAGTAGTCAGAGTGTCTGGAAATGCTGCTCTAAGCACCACTGGAAGCCACTAAAGGGTGTAAACCAGCATGTCACACTCTGATTAACATTTGTAAAAGAAGGATAATTTTGGATATCTTTCTACCGTTTGCTCAAGTTCACAGATTGGACTCTAGAATTCCCCAGACTGACCCAGTAACCAAGTGCTTTGGAGAGAATTAGAATGCTTGGAATAGAATAAAACTATAAACCACCGATTTGAGTTCTTGGAGATACCAACGAGACTAGCTCAGGTGGTAAAAAATAAAACTCCCATAGAAACTCAACCAACAATGTACTATTTTTCACCTGTAAGTAAACAAATATTTTCAAACAGCTTTACCATAATTGGCACAATCTTTTATACAGGGTCACACAGTCGTTCCTATCAAAATCTAAATTTTGCTGGGGTGCCTGGGTGGCTCAGTCTGTTAAGCGTCTGACTCTTGATTTTGGCTCAGGTCATGATCTCAGGGTTGTGAGACTGAGCTCCGCATGGGGCTCTGCACTGGGCGTGGACCCTGCTTAAGAGTCTCTCTCTCCCTCTCCCTCTGCCCTCTTTACCCCGCCCTCTCAAAAAAAATTAAAAATAAAAAAAAAACCCTCTAAATTTTGCATAATCTTTAATCCAGAAATTTCACTTGAATGATTATATTTCCTTCAGAAATACTCTCATACATGCCAAGAACAGGTATAACAAAAATGTGGTATCATTTATAATTAGGAAAAAATGGATATAGTTGAAATGGGCATCAATGGAAAAAAATGCATAAATATGCAGAAGCTTTTTACTACGAAATACTAAAGAGCTGTTTAAAAAGAATGTTCTAGACACTTTCTGTAATAATATGAAGAAGGTTTGGATTTATTAATGAGTAAAAAAAAGGAGTGTCACAGTAATATGGGTGGCATGATCTAATTTAAAAACACTGGGAAAAATACATGCAGCTGAGCATGTCTGAATGTTCATAGAAAAAAATCTAGAAGGAACACACAGCACACCTAATATTGATAACCCTTGGTTACAGGTGGAACAAGGTGAAAGAAGGCAATGGAAAATGTCCTTTCTTTTACTTTATACACATTGGTATTTGAACTTCTTTTAAGCACATATTATTTTTTAACTGTAAGAAAAAAGTAATAAAATTATATTAATAAAAAACATTCATAGGCTGAAAGGGCAGGCAGAGAGAGGCACTAACCAGGAGGTAATAAAACAGTTACAGCTTTAAGATGATAGGATGATATTGGGGCGCCTGGGTGGCTCAGTCGTTAGGCGTCTGCCTTCGGCTCGGGTCATGGTCCCGGGGTCCTGGGATCGAGCCCCGCATCGGGCTCCCTGCTTGGCGGGAAGCCTGCTTCTCCCTCTCCCACTCCCCCTGCTTGTGTTCCCTCTCTCCCTGTCTCTCTTTGGCAAATAAATAAATAAAATCTTAAAAAAAAAAAAAGATGATAGGATGATATCAATGCCTGAGCTTTATCTCCTAGGTTGTCAGGCTGGGGAGAAACTAAAGATTCAGATGAAATGATGCACTTGGCTTGTGTGTGTGTGTGTGTGTGTGATTGTGTGTGTATGCACATATATTTATGATTTTTCTCCAAACACCTGGAGCCAGAGAGTTTTAACCATTACAAAACCAAATGTTGCATCATCTCTGACCATCTTAAGTCTCTTTGGCTTAACCTGCTCCACTCTGCAATTCACCTGTGAGATTTTGGTGAGTCATGAACACAGGGCAAAAGTGGAAAAGAGAAAATGGCTAGTGATAGCAACCGATCCCTGAGCATAAAACTTCCTGCCAGGACTACTTCTGAGTGATTTGTGTATATCACCAACTCCAAAACCTCGCATGGTGGGTGACACATCATTCCCACTTTACAAATGAATACACTACGGCCTCCCGAGCCAGGCGAGGGCATCTGGCCAACTGGCACATGAAGGGAGGTGTGGGGCTGACAATCCAGGCCTCACTCCCATGCCAGGCAGTGCTTTCCACAGTGCCTCTTGGGTTCCTTCAAACACAGAGAAAGCAGCCTCAGTCCCAACTCTATTGCAGCTGCTTGGCTATGCCTGAAGTCAGCTGGATGATGGTGCTAAAGAGAACAGAACACTTTTAATGCAGTGAAATTATCCTTTCGGAGTTTTTGATAATGTGCCCTAGTTGGCTGAGATCTGTATCAGCACTACGAAGAAGAAAAAAAGGAATTACTAAGCAATTTATAGTAGTTGTTCTCAAGGCCCCCCTCCCCCCGCCAGCCACATCCAGAGACAGATGTGTGTTTTGCTTCCAAAATAAAGGGTTGATGAGTTGGAAGCAGGATTATGTTAGAGTCTTCCTCTGATCAGACCTCCTCCTATCTGCTTAACTTTGCCTGGGAAGGCTATTCTGGACCCTTCCCCATCCCCACCGTGGGGGGTTAGCTGCCAACACGTCCACACGTCCAGCCCTCACGGTGCTACAAAGTTCTCCATCAGCACAACTTCATCACAGGTCTTGCACTTACTGTGTGCCTGTCTGTCTTGCTCAGCAGAATGTGGGTGGGCCCTGGAGCACAGGGGCCACACGGTATTCCTCTTTCTAGCCCCAGGGGGTAGCCCTGAAGGGCATCAATACAAACTTAAAGAATGAATGAATTGCAATTCTAGCCAGACACATCATTCGGAATGGCAAAGAAAACAGAAGAGCCCTGTGCAGAGAAGTGCCTTTTAAGTTTTGATAAGAGCAGCTGAAAGTAGTCCAATTCCTCGCTTGGGAGTGAAAGAAATGAAGGAGATGTGTCTTGTGTACAACTCTTCTGTGACATTATAATGGTGGATACATTTTTCAGAAGGATAGAAGGCACAACACAAAGAGTGAAACCTAATGTAGCTATGGTTGACAATGATGTGTCAGGGTTGGTTCATCCAGTGTAACGACGTGCCACCGTGACAATGCACGCTGACCCTGGGGGAGGCTGTGGGGTTGGGAGAGGGGGTATGTGGGAACTCTGCTTTCCACTCGATTTTGCTGTGAACCTAAAACTGCTCTAAAAAATAAAGTCTATTACTCTTTTTTTTAAAGTACTAAAATAGATGTCAGCACAAAGAACTGCCACCGTTTGATGCTTTATGGCTTTATGAACAACCTTGCTCTTGCTGAAATATATAAAAAGAAATAGACCCCATTAGAATAAGGTAGGATAAATCATGCATATCCATTGAGATACAAGAGAATTCTCTCCATGGGCTTTGATGTATTGGCCAACAGTATAGTCAGGTGGCAAAGACAAATGAACCCTAGTATGCAAAAAAAAAAAAAAAAAAAAGAAAAAAGAAAAAGAAAGAAAGAATATCAGTGTTCAAAAAGCAAAATTAAACAATTAAAAACAGAACAATAACAAAAAACAACGAAATACTTTTTCCAGAGAAAATACCATTTCCAAAGGAGATACAGATTAATTTACTCTTATCATCACCTTTTTCCTCATCCATGGCCCAGATTTGGTTTCTAATATTAAAGATTATGACAAAATTTGCCGGTTCAAAAAAAATTTTTTGTGTAAAATCCTTACTTTTCATAATAAAAGCACTCCCTGAAAGTCAGTCATCTTACTATTACTTTTTTGCGTTTACATGTTAATTTTTCTACATATTAATTGTTTACATGAATGAGGTTTAGGGCTACGGGCAAGGAAGAAGTACTAATTAGTATTAATTGGTTATACTTAAGTATAGCAACTAGCAACTTCTAGAACCATCTCAAAGGATAAAGTTGCGCTTGGAATCTTGTCAGGGACTCCCGCTAGAGTCGGGTACTCCACACACAGAAATGTAGACCCAGGCTCCTAGTTGGTAAAGGGACTTGCTCAAGGTCATATATCATATTTGTAGTCACGCCATGTGCAGCGGGGCCAATATGGCGCTCACGGCACACCTAAGTGCTCCACGATGCACTTGGTTTACATTATCTCATGGAAGCCAACGAACAGCCCTATGGATTAGACAGTCCTAATAGCCCCAATTTTTATGTAAGTCAAGGAGGCTTAAAGAAGTTACTAACTTGCCCAACGTCACACAGCAAGTCAGGGGCTGGAGCGAGATCTGAAGTAGGACCCTGTGACCTGAACTCAGCCTGAAAGGGGAAAGGGAGTCACAAAAGCACAGACAGAAGAGGGTCAGTTGGAGTACGGATGATCACAATGCTCAGCCACGGAAGGGTGGAGGTAATTAGGAAATGGTCAACATTCACCCAGGGCTTGTTATTGTTACTCAGAGAGTTGCTTCCCCTCTTTCTGCCTCTTCTTGCCTTTAGGGTCACTGCCTTTGGAGTTGTTGCAACAAGAGTGAAAATCTACCCGCCTCTCAGATAATGCTGCATGACAAAAGCTGGAGCAGAATAAGGTTGTCTGTATTCTCCCTGGGTACGGAGAAGGGAAGGGCAGCCAAAGGGTAGGAGGGGCCAGATGATCTTTCAGTGGAGGGATCCTAGCCTGGGGCTTTGGAGACCAGCATTCCTAGTCCAGGCCAGAAGCTGTGGCTTATTAGCTATGTGACCAGGGACAAATGGTTTCATTTCTCTAAACCTATGTCCTCAACTATAAAATGAAGCTATCAGCAGCTGTCCAGAAAGGCCACTGTGATAATTAACACTGGATGGGGGGGGGCGGGGGCGGGCAAGGTGACCTTATCAGTGTTAATATTATCTAGCACTTCTAATCCCCCCTCGGCTCTCCAGCACCTAGTACCTTAAAAGTTCTTAGGCAATATTTGTTGAATAAAATATTATAAACAAGTTAAACGGTTCATCTACTAAAGATCAAAGCCCAAGAGACATTTCAAACCCACTAGCAGTGGCTAAACGACTGAAGTTTTAACTAGAGTTACCTCTTTATCTTACCAGTTTTTTGTAGTTAAGAAATACTCCATTAACTAAAGGGAAGACCTCTCTGTCCCAGACAGAAACTTCATTTTGAATAAGGTTTTTGAATACCTATAATATCCTAGATTTTCTCTAGTCAATCATAATAGCTATTGATCTGGGCTTTACGTACATTGTTTCATTTTGTGCTCACAACCATTTGAAGTAGATATTATTTTAGTCTGATTATAATATCATATACATACTATTTTTCAAGTACAACTGAAATTCAGAGAGTTGAGTGAATTTGACCTATGTCCATAAGTCACATCGTACAGAAGATAAAATAAAACTTCCAAGCAAGTATTTAACTTTTCCCAAGGTTACCAGCTTAAGAGTACGGAGCCCAGAGTAGAGAAGCTCAGGGAGTCCGACTGTCAAGACTTACCCACTCCTCAGTTCTTTGTGCCTGGCTCAGACCCTGTACTTAGTGGTTAGTTGGTTTAGCCTAACCACTGAGAATCCTCAGTTACGAGGTTAAAATGAATGCACTATCAAGGTCATCAAACCTTGGAAGTACATTGTTGTGCAAGTTTCCCCCCCAAAATGCAGCAAAGCTCATCTTTTGAGTCACTGATGGCCACCCCTGACAAGGCACCGAGGTCTGTATTCTAGCAGTGGCCTGTATTGGCCAAGTGAACGAAATAACGTCTTCTGTAATCATGACTCCAAGACCACGGCATGAAGGCCGTCACTTGGGCTGTTTTCCCTCTGCTTCCATCCAGCCTGATCTGTGCCACTTGCCTCAATCGTATCAGGCAAAGGCCTGAATTCACACTCTACTTCATAACCTGGCTGGCAATGGAGTTCTGGGAGAGGGAAGGACAGGGTCACTCACTTGCTCCCCCTGTTCTATCCATCCTAAAACCACTGCTGCCTCACCCTCTTCAAACCATAGAGATGACAGCACCTTGAGATGAAGTGACACTGAAGACAGAAACTAAAACTGAAGACAGAAAAGATCTAGTTTACCTTTGTATGTTAGGCACTGAGAATTTAGGAGCCTCCCAGTTAAGTACTTCGTGAATATTAGTTATATTAGTTAACATCCTTTTTGCCACCATCTGTACCTTCAGAATTTTGGTCTGAATTCTCTAATGGGAGTACTCCAATTAAACCTACACCCATCTGCTTTATTTGAAGACCTACCAACCATCAGCACTTTACAGGGCCACCTTTATTATAATCTGTCCTATACATAGGAGTAAAATTGATTTCCCCCGAGAAACAAACTCTGGGGCAGGGAGATTGCTGGTAATCTCTATGTTCCAGTACCTAGGCTGGAGTCCAGCATCCTCTGGCCCTTTCATTAATACCTACTAGTATCTTGTTGTGATTGCAAATGCACACCAATCGTTCTTGCATCTACTCTGCAGATAAAATGGCTGTATTTGTTCAATAAGCAGTTCCCCCAGTTAATTCAGTAAAAGGAAATAAAAGCCTTTCTGCACGTATTCCGGGTCTGTTCATTTTGGAAGTCTTTTTAAATGCTTCCAAACATGTCATTTTCCTACATTAAGCAAGCTCGGTCCACATAGCAGAAATTGGAAGAGCAGCCTACACCAAGATCAACCAAGAATAAAGGCACATTCTGTAGAAGGCTCCCCTCCCTTCACTTTCGTGTGCAAGGAGAACCATAAATTAAGGACTCCCACTCTAGGGATAAATGGCCTCCCTGCTGCTGAGCTCCCTATCACCTTCGGCATTCCCGGTTCTTCGTGTCCCTAAGAGCCCGTTGACAACGCCCGGGCTTTTGAACCTCACGCACGGGACTGGCGCAGTGGCTTCAGGTGCTAGCCAAAGGAGTGCTGGGGGCCTCCCACACACCAGTGCCAGATGCCACACCTGCTCTTCTACTGACTGCTGGCATCTGCATCCCTTATGATGCCAACAGTACCAAGTGGTCACATTTGTCCGTTTCCTATAATTCAATTACCCAGAGAGTGCACTCCCTTTGTCTGAAACTGCAATCACCCAAGATGCAACTGATTTTAATACCAAAACGCCCCAGTGTAGATTCCAATATGGGAGTGTGGTGATCAGCAATGTTTGCATTGATTCTGAAAATCAATGTGCACTGAAAATTTATGTTTATGAGACATTTTTCAGGAACACTGAGCGCCTAGGAGCAATGGGTGATTAATTCTCGCAGAGCAAATGCAGGGAGGGCTTTGTCACTAAATGAATTCATCAAAATGTTTACTGAGCAATGTAAAGATGAGACATACCAATATTCTCAGAAAAACTGCAGCTTGATTTTTTAAACCACATACAGCAGAAAGAGGTATACAAGTGGAAAAAATATAAATTCAATTAACACTAATAGATGGTTTAGTGGACACCCTTACAGCGTTTTCCAAAAGGACTTGATTTTATTTTAATAAGACAGTGGAGAGGAAGTGGTTCAAAAGATGTCATCAATCTTTTATTTAACTAAACACTGCCCTTCATTTTGAAGGAAATGATACAATTTCAAATCGGAACCTCCTTCTCAAGAAGTAGTATGAGAACATAACATTGATTTAACATACATTCTTCAACAAAAATACAGTTTACACAATTCACTAGGAAATAAAATATACACAGAATTTACTGTGTTAGTTAATGTAATTCTCCAGGGGTCACAAGAATTATAGCTAACAAAACATAGTGAAAATTTGAATAAACCAGTCAAGTCTGTAGTTACCATGATTTAAAAAAAAAATTTTTTTTTCACAAAAATGTAACTTTCCAAACAAAACCATTTGTTGACCATGATCGTAGATTTTATTCTAATGTATTTTTTAAAAAAATGGTTAGACAATCACATGATATCAAGAGTCTTTGACACAGTGGATTCCATTTTGTTAAGAAAAAAAATAGAAAACAAGTAGTCATTAATTTTCCTTCACTCTCCATAGCGTATGTCGTATAAAATTAAAGTTTTGCTTCCAAAAATATGTTTCCATGTGGTTGTCGTGTTGTCTAGTGGTGCTCCTAGGGCCAGAAGCACGGAAGACACGAGAAGTTGAACCACTGAAGTGTAATTTTTCATAAAAACTAAAAATTTCCTTAAAGGTCTGGTGTCAAGTCTTCTGCTATAGGCATTTTAGTGCTATAAAGTCATTTTAAATTACATGTGGAATAAAAGCTACAAAAACCACGAGTTCTTTTGATACAAAAAGTTGTGTAGCTGATGTTGTGGGCTCCTCTGACATACATAAGCAGTCTCAATAAAATATTTGCTCAAATAAGAAAATAGAATTTGTCTTCATTGCTTTTAGTATGTGATCCAGTCCGGGGTCCTGCTTATCCCTGCCACAGCTTCTGAAGAACGTTAGAATCAGTATTTCTTTCAAAGAACATACATAATTCACAGTACAAAACAGTTCTACAGTCTTATGCCCAAGGAGAAACAAAAATCATTAAATATATATATATTTTTAAAGTGCCAGATGTAGCCATAGCCTGGACATTGCGCACTCACTTATCTGCAACACTGCCGCCTTGAGGAAAGGCCTGCGTGGACAATGCCCCTTTCTTGGAGACTCCATTGGTTGGTTGGTGCTTCAGAGCCTCAGAGAGCCCTAAGAAAACTTCCAATGGAATCATTCTTCGTATTATGCACTTCACACCTCTGGTAGCCAGTAAAAATGCTCGCATGACATGGGAAAACAGTCTCTGGAGTGGATGGATTTCCTCTTCTAGTTCATTTTCAAAAAACCTCTTGTCTAGAGGCAGACTACTACTAGAGATGTGGATTTTCTTTTCTTTTCTTTTTTTTTTTTTAAAGATTTTATTTATTTATTTGAGAGAGAGAGACTGAGAGAGAGAGAGCATGAGAGGGGGGAGGGTCGGGAGGGTCAGAGGGAGAAGCAGGCTCCCTGCCGAGCAGGGAGCCCGATGTGGGACTCGATCCAGGGACTCCAGGATCATGACCTGAGCCAAAGGCAGTCGCTTAACCAACTGAGCCACCCAGGCGCCCAGATGTGGATTTTCTAAGAGTTCTTCCTTCAGGTGGAGACTTCCCACAGAAAGCAGTTCCTTTGTAACAACAGTCACTGGTGTACCTCCCTCTGTGGGACCAATGACATTCACTTTCTGAGGGCAAAGGAGGCCCACAGAGATAGGCGAGTGGAAAAGCTAGCTGGTTAGCCAGCCCAGAGCTGCTAGACAGTGCTGTTCTGTTCTGTTCTCCCCTCTTGCTGTCTGCACACTGGTCTTTCAACTACCGTGTTAAGCATAAAAACAAAAAAAACCCCGTATCTGTTAGATGTGTGAGGCTCTCCTAAGTATCTTTTACCTTGCTTGGCTTTTCCATGAACAAGAGAATATAAACACAAAGCTGAGAGATTATTACACATGAAAACTAGATCTACATTTCCCACAGGTGACGGACATCTCTCCAAAGTCCCAGACTATGGCTGAGTGTGGTTCCTCTGTAGCAAAGGGATTGAACCTGCTTGGTGATGCTTGTGAGAACAGGGAACACAGCAAGTGCCCCTAAAATTAAATTCATATTGAGGTGCTACGACAGTCTAGGCTTTGAAAAATTATGGCATCAACTTCCAAGTTTGAAAAAAGTATACAAGGAAATCCTTCAAGTCTTGTTGCATGAGTTAGAAACCCCCAGGGAGAAAACCCAAGGATTGGGTTTTATACAACGCTCAAATAGGATTCCATTCCAACTCTAAGAATTTGTTCAGAAAAGGACTTGTTCGGTGTCATCTAAAATGACACCCAAGAGAAAGGAAAACTTCATGCGACTTTGGGACGGCATTAGCAGTACCAATCTGCAGCAAAACAGCACTGTGAAATCGAGGGCACACATCATCCAAGTGCTCACATGAATACAGGAGATGGGCTGTAAAAATTTCTAGAAGCCCCACAGTACAGCAAACAGGATCAGCAGCAGAACCCAAGAGTACAGGCCAGCCTGCTGCCAACACATCTCACAACCACCAACCTGTGCCCTAGGACTGTCACCAGATTCAGTGCTGACTACACCAGGTGGCATTTAGTTTGTGATGGCTGTCACCCCTCTTAATTGCGAAACCGCACTGAAAGGGGGGAGGGAGAGTTCTCCAAGGAACAAAGAGAAGGCTGCGATATAACAAGACTTTGCCTCTTGATTAAATTGCATCAGGTGTGGCTAGCAAAACACCTTATCACCGAATAGACCTCAAGCCTAAGATTTTATCACCGGCAGAACAGAAGTGAGTGAGGGGGATGGGGCAGTGAGGAGGCAAAAAAAACCAAAAACAAAAACACCAAAGCCTTACAGTTTACAAAAGGTTACCTTCACTGTCCACGAAGGGGGTTAGGTGATGAGTGGGAAATTAACTAATTTCTGCGAGGGCAACCCCATTTGACTGCTTCTGTAGTGGACACTTTATGGGGTGGCACCGGCGAACCCCCTATGGGACCTGCAGATGAACACAGCCAGGCAGTTTTAATTAGATCAGAGACACAGAGGGCTTCCTTCCTTTGGTAAGAACACGGCTCCAAGTGCCTACAAAAGCAGGCTAGAAACAAAGACGGCAAGAGAGAATCATAATTGAATCCCTCTCCTAGCTGGCCTGTGACAATGATTTACTCGGAACCTGGGACGTGGTGGCTGGAGCAGGGGACTCTCCTGGAAGTCAGCTCCAGAAGATGAATTACTTGGCGGTGGGGGTGGGCAGGGGGCGGTAGCAAAGTCTTTGTTGTGCAGCCCAAGTTTACCCAACTATTTATTACACTTCCCGGGGGAGCTGCTTGGTTGTGGTCTGCTGTTCCCAGACCTGGGCCTGGTCTCTCCAGCCTTAAACCGCAGGAATCCCCCGAAGTAAATCACCCGGCTTCCCATATCCCACACTCCCACACGCCCCCCTCAGGGGTGGGGGTAGCAAATCTGCAGCTCTCCGTGCTGGCTGGGCGCCCCCACAAACCCTCTCAGACCTCAGTACAGGGCACCCCCCAGCCCAGGGGAGGAGGGGAAGCAGGAAGGACGCAATAGCAGGCACTGGTACTCCGAACTTTCCTCCACCCCCGAGTGCGTAAGAAGGGTCGATTTTGGACCCGGGTCCAGCAAGGATTGAGTATCAAGCAAGTCCACCATTTGGCCCACCTCGGAAAGGAAGACTGATCCAACGGGAGGGCAGGAAGTGCCCCCCGGCCACAGTGCTCCTACCTGCTCCCCCTTCCTCCTCCGTCCAAGATAACACGCTCAAGCCACAGCTGGCTGCGCTATTTCGCCAACGCTCCTTTTTCCCAAATGGCCCTGGAGCGCAGATGGGGCCCGGAAGGTGCTGGAGGAGGGAGGGAGTGAGAGGAGGGAGGGGGCGGCGGCGGCCGCTGCGGAAGCCTCCCTCTCCAGACTCCGCACTCGGGGGGCCCCTCAGTGCACCACCGCCTGGCGGGCCTCGTCCTCCCGGGCCGGCGCAGGGGCGCGCCCGGGAGGCGGCGTAGTCCGCGCCGAGTCGCTGTCGCCCTCGTCCGGCCCGGCGGGATGCAGGTGCGTGGCGAGCTCCTGCAGCACCGCCGCGCGCCCGATCTGGTCGTTGCGCCGCTTCTCCATGATCAGGTCCTCCAGGCTCTGGAACTCGAGCGTGTGGCTGCGCTGCGCCGAGAGCTGGATCTGCAGCCGGTAGGGCTGTTTGCCGATGCGCAGCTCGCCGCCAATCTTGAACTCGCGCTTGCCGTAGCGGCACCAGGCGGCGAAGCTCTCCGAGTTGCGCCAGCTCAGCTCGCGCTCCTTGGCGCCCACGTGTGCCAGCGCGTTGCGCACCACCGCGCCCGGGCTCAGCGGCTTGTAGCGGTACAGGTCGTTCACCACGCGGCCGCGCCGGCCCTGGCTCGCGTCCGTCAGGAAGCTGTTGCTCACCTCCAGCCGGTGCAAGTGCACCACCTGGAAGTTGCCCACGTATACAGCCCAGTGCGGGTACTGCGCCTGCGACACAAACTCCACCAGGTCGCCAGGCCTGCACTTGTTGAGCAGGTTCTCGGGCGTGTAGGTGCTCAGCGCCGCGGAGCCCGGCGCGAAGCTCTTCTGGTAGATGCACTCGTCGCGGTAGAACACCGAACACTCCACCTCGTGCAGCCTCGGGTCGTAGGGCTGCGGCGGCGGCAGCGGCGGCCCGTCCCCGCCGTCGGGCAAGCCGTCGCCGCCGCCACCATCCGGCCCCTGGGGCGGCGGCTGCGGCTCCACGTCCTCGTCGTCGTTGGAGAAGATGTAGGAGACCCCGATGCGGGGCCCGTCGTCCCGGTCCACGCCGGTCGGGTCGGCCGTGGGAACTTCCTTGTAACTTAGGTGGGTCAGTTTCTCCACCTGGTTACCCATCACGCTGCGGATACACGTTCACACAGCCGAGAGGGGAGAAAGCGAAACCACCACTAGGGTCATTGGCACGGGTCCCCGGACAGGGGCGGAGACCACCTGTTGGGAGCGGAAAGCAAGAAAGCCATGTAGGAACCCCTCCAAGAAAAGGACGATTTCTTAAGAGGAGGAAGAAGGCCTGGGGGCCGAGCACCTGGAGCCATTTTACGGGGAAGCTCCGATCTCCACCTCCAGGGTCACGGTCGCAGGAGGCCGGGCAACTCGAGCTCTACCCCGCCCCCAGCACTTCACCTCGCCCGGGCAAACGCCCATTGCATCAGCAGCTCTAACCGCTTCCGCCGGCGCCCTACCTGCCAAGCCCAGGCAGGAGGTAAAGAAGAGAAACTTTACTCCAACCCCCCTTTTCTTAACCCTCCCTTTACCCCAGGGCCCTAACTTAGCCCCTGAGACGGCTCCCAAGCCTCCAACCTCGGGGAAACCGGCGAGGATCCCGCAGCCCGGCCCGCGCAGGTGAGCCACCCTACGTGGCTCACCTGCGGCGCTTTCTCCCCACGTCTCGCCCGCCCCTCCCCCGCGCGCTCACCCGCCCTTACGTTCGGGTTACCTGCGAAAACTTACCCGCAGAGAGGTGGAGGCCTTGGGGAATTGGCCCCTCTGCCCCAGCCGCACCTTGAGACTTCTAAGGTGAGTTTGCAGGTGTGGGATCCGCAATCGCTCCTCTCCAGGCGCCGGTGGCAGCGAGGCTGGGCAGGGGGGAGCGACGCATGTCTTGCCCCCGCGGCTACGTAGCGCCCCAAGACTTGAAGGTGGGGAGCGATGCCTGTTTACACCGCACCCCTCCCTCCTGCTGGGGCTGCGGCTCCCCCTCAACCTGCTCTCGGGGGAGGTGGGGCGCGAGAAGGCGGAGAAGGAAGCAGCCTCGGTGCCCGGCGGCGGCAGCTCCCGCTCGGACCCGGCGAGCAACAAGCGCCGGAGCGGGAGGGACGGGATTGTAGATCCGGCTCCGGGCTCCCCCGGGCGGGAGCGCAGCCCCTAGCATTTAAAGAGACAGACGCTTGCTCCCGGAGCCCAGGTCTTTCCCACACGGCGCAGAGCCTCCGGGATCCCCGCCCCCGCCCCGCCCACCCGGGCCACGGGGCTCCGCCCAAGCCACGCCACCGCGTCGGAGCGGGTTTAAATCCAGCTGGTAAGTGATCAACCCGAGGGCTGGTGACACTGAACGCTGGTGTCTCTGTGGGCCACTGGGAATCCCGCTTGCCTTCTTAGAGCAAGGGCCTGATGTGGGGGTCTTCGCTGCTTGCTCACTTCGTATTTTTCCGAGCTGACGGCTTTAAAGAGAAATTGGAAGGCAAACGCCACCTGCCAGTGTAGAGATGAGAGAGGGAATAAGAGCTTTGGTGTTGGCGTTTCCCCTTCGCCTCTTCTTGCCCAGAGACCTGGAGAGAAAGGAATAGTCCTTAGGTAGTAAACAGACGTTTGCTTCTTCCTTTTCTTTCCTAGAATGTATTTCTTGCCAAAGGTCACAGAAAAGAATTTTTTTACTTGGACAGCTCGAGAAGCTTCTCAGTTTATTTCTAGAATGAATGCTGTGAAACTTCACGGTTGGGAAAGAAGTTCACAGAAAGGAAACAGTATAAAAGAGAACGAAGACTTAGTTCTGGCTTGCTTCCAAGCCCTGTGCTCTATTTTATTGCATGTCCCTGGAAGTTAGCACAAGGTAGATTTCGTAACCTCCGTTATTTCGAGAGTTACCAGGTCATGCGGTAGTTAGAGAAAGCATTTGCTCTCGTTGTTTTCCTTGGGGATAGGGGATGTAGGAATTGTCTAATTGTCCTTAAATGAAGAACAAATGAGCAGAGGCCCCTGGTGGATGTATTTCCTTCTTGCTGACTTACAGAAAGAAGTGACAGGAGAGGAGTACTATTGCCTATTAACCTCCACCACAAGAAGACACTTGCTCCCCCCATGTTGATTTTGCTTTTTGTTTTTTGTATTTGCGTGTGTGTTTTGTTTTTCCTTTTGTTTTGTTCCCTACCTAAGATGCAGGTTACCAAAGTGTTCTTTGTCTTTTAAAAAAATAATAGATTGGAGTGGGGGTGGAGTGCTGTTGATCGACAAGCTTAGGCATTCACTGGAACACCAGACTGATTCGTAGTGGAATCAAGAATGCAACTTAAGACCTCTTCTACCCTGTTTTCCATCACTGTTTCTTTCACCTAAATTTTTCCAGGTAACACCATTATTTATTCAGTATGCATACCAACCAGTGGAAACAGGAATATACTAACACTACTGGGATCCTTTTTAGTTTGAGAGAGAGAGAGAAAAAAAAAAAAATCAATCTACTTAGGTACTTTTGAGCCCGAACAATCAATATTGGCAGGGCTGTGATGGAAGTTAGTCCTTCAGCAAGTCCAACATCACAGTCTAAGTTAGGCCAGAAAGAGACTTCTGTGTGCCTGCTGTGCAGATTAAATTAAAATATTTTCCACACAGCCTCAGGCATGTGCTCTGAGGTGTTGCTGTTATGTGAACACTTTGTGTCATCACCATGTGAGCTCATGGAGGTACCCATTTTACAGGGATGAGTTAGGCTTACAGAGGCAATGGCAAGTCATCCCATGTCTGTTAGCCTGAGAAACCTCTGCCAGGGTCAGCAGCGGTAGGCCGCTTTGCCCCAGCTGGTACTGGGTAGGTTGGCTGGGGATGGGAGAATGCATAGAAGGACACAGAGGTAGGACAGTTTGCTTCCAGCACTCTGGGACAAAGATCTAATGAGTAGGAAACAACACCTAGTTGTCTAGGTGCCTGTCCCCTTGTCTTGAGGAGCTGTGTTCAGGTACATGGTGATCGTGGCTCAACAACATTTCTTGAGTTGAGCAAATAGAAAGTCTTAGAGGAAACAGGTTCTGAGTCATTTTTATATCCCAATGCTTGGTAGTTAGTAAGTGCTCAATAAGTGCTTGATGGAGGCTTTAGCAGAATTCTTGGCCATATTGATAGCCTGCCTCCTGTGTAGCTTCTTCCACTGATTGCTGATTAGGGCCCAACCTCCATCCCATCACCCGGGGCTCTTGGTCAGAGGTTATATAAGTGCTCTCAAACATTCTTTGCTCATCTCAAATAATTGTTTAATGAATTTAAAGTTAAATTAGCTGTCAACAATCTGGAGACTTGAGAAATCTCATGTTTAGATTTCCAACTTTATTTGAAAAAGCTAGCAATGTGAGCCCATCAGGCCCACATTCCATGACGGCAACAAAAAGCTAGAACTAAGCGATCGTTGCCTTGGAGATGAGATGTACTCTCCAGCTGGCCCCCATCCCATCCTGCCTACCTCAACTACCCTAGTTCCTTGGCTGGCCTGGGGAACCTCTGTGTT
Organism: Mirounga angustirostris; assembly: GCF_029215605.1. Taxonomy (NCBI): domain Eukaryota; kingdom Metazoa; phylum Chordata; class Mammalia; order Carnivora; family Phocidae; genus Mirounga; species Mirounga angustirostris. The sequence continues at coordinate 14,485,764 of NW_026991712.1, read as the reverse complement.
GGCCATCTCTGCCATTCAAGTTCTTTTTTTTTTTTTTTTTAAAGATTTTATTTATTTGACAGAGACACAGAGAGAGAGGGAACACAAGCAGGGGGAGTGGGAGAGGGAGAAGCAGGCTTCCTGTGGAGCAGGGAGCCCGATGCGGGGCTCGATCCCAGGACCCTGGGATCATGACCTGAGCCGAAGGCAGACGCCCAGTGACTGAGCCACCCAGGCGCCCCTCTGCCATTCAAGTTCTATACTACACATTGTATCACTTGATTATATATAATTCAGCACTTGATCCTATACCATCTGGTATTATTATTTAATTCCTGTATTTAAAATGTCTTTTCTAGAGAGCTTGATTCAAAACCTATTTCTTGAAGACGTACTAGGTACCTACTTGTCTCATACACCACACATTCATTCTACAAATTCAACAGGCAGCATGCTAGGTTTTATAGGTATTCATGTCCCCATGGGGCTCAGGGTAGTGGAAGAGACAGAGAATAAGTAGACTTCTTAGGACAGTATGACATGTCCCGAAGGAAGGGGAAGTAGAGGGTGCCTAGGGAAAGTTTCAAGGCATGTGGACACAAGTGAATTCCAAAATGTCTACCATCAGGAGTGTTGGACTCCTGAGGGTGACACAACTCTAGATCAATAATGACAACTACCAGTGAGCTCTTGATTCTATTATTCTGTTAAGTTTAGAGAGGCCAGGTGACTTTTCTCAGCTGACAAGTGGGACGATCTCACAGGTCCTTTGACTTGATCGACTTATTTGCCACTTGCCTCCTCCTATCAACATATAAATGCTGTAAGAGAAAGGACTTTGTCTACTGTGTTCTTGGCTTTAACTCTGGAGCCCAGTAAGAGCAGCAAAACTCAAGTATTTGCCAAATCTTAAAGACTGTGTTTGTCTCTACTTAAAAGGTGGGAAGCTTTGAGGTTTGAAGGTCCTCAAGCTGGCTGCCCTTGGAAAATGGACTGGAAGGGATGGGAGAGGAAGCAGGTCCGGTAGAAGGCCAGGCTGTGGGAAGGAAGGCATTCCGCACAAATGGAGCCTGGCGGACAGAGGAAGAAGCCCATGAAGGCCCCATCCCCAAGGGCAGCCACTCACTGGAGACGTGTTCACTGGATTGGAATTCTCAGCCACACTGTCGCTTCATCCCCCCAGCCCGGCTGTGACCCAAGTGTCACATCCCACACACCTCCTTGGAGGAGACACTCAATAAAAACAAGCTGTGTTGAATGCCAGTGAGTCACTCTCACAGTCTTCCTGTCCAGAGCAGTGGGGAATAATCGAGAACTGACATTTCTACCTGACAAGGCACTGGCCCTGACTCTGCAGGTGTAGTCGTTCGAGTGGCTCACTCCAAGAATGTACAAAACCAGAGCACGAGGGCAGAATTATCTGATTAGGCAATCTGGAACTCTGCCTGTTCCCCGGGGTTGGGCCCCAGGCTCCCGGTGGCAGCAGATAGCTGAGTGAATTTGCTGGAAAACAGGTTCCTCCACACCTCCCTATACTGGGAAACTCCCAGACTTACCTGCGCCTGTTCCCCGCTGCTGGGGGTTTTGTTGAAACCGTAGGAGGTGAGCCATAGCAGAATGGGAGCAGGTGATGTGGGCTGGTGTCCTGATTGCCAGGTGCATGACCTTGGAGCCTCTCTTCTCCATCTGGCCCGCTTCCCCAGTCTCTAAAGCGGGGCTGATGATACTCCTTATCTCACTTGCGAATCCTCCAGTGAGACAGCTTACATGGAAGCATCCTACAAACCCTAAAGCCTGTGGAGATGCCAGGCATTATTCACACAGCGGGTGTAAGAGCCAGATGATGATTTTAATATGGGGAGGAAAAGGCAGAGCCGTTTGTTGTGGGCATGGTCTTAGACATTTCCATACCGATCCTGTTTTTACATTCCCCAGATAAGCACCCAAAGGCCTAGGGATAGGAATCTTGCTGACTGTAAGTGGGAGAAGCTGGATTCAAATCCAAATCTGGCTGGTTCCAAGCCTACTTTTCCCACTGCATCAAGCAGCCTCAGGGACACCAGCATATATGTTCCTGCAGCCTTGGCCAGTCCGAGGACCAGGGGGCTGGTGTGTCTGCTGGACATAGAGTGACCAACTTGTCCTGGTTTGCCCGGGACTATCCTGATTTTAGCATGTCCTAGGCCAACTGGGACAGTTGGCTGCCCTATGTGGGTGCTTCCCCATCCTGGTCATTGCTCTCCCTGGAGTGTTGCCAGGGATGGAGCAGGGATAGGAGATGGGGAGCAAGGTGAGTCAGGTGTTTTAGCCCAGACTACCTGTCACAAAGGGCCCCCGTCTCCAGGTGAGGTTACATACATAGCAGCAACTGCATAAGCAGGGCCATCCGGTAAAAAAGACAACAAATAACCTGCTTTGGGCATGTATTCTTTTTTCTGTCTCTTTTTTTAATTGGATGCTTCACAGGAGGTGAGGCCTGGGCCTCTCTCCCCTCTGAGAGCTGGTGGCCTGTAGCTGCCCTCCCCACCCTCTCAGCCTGGCTGTCTTGGGCTTTAAAACCTGCATAAAGAGTTTTGCGCTTTAACTGAATTATTCCTTGACCTTCAGATTAAGGAAGGAGTCATAGAGGCTGCTGAGGGGCATCCCTTTCCTCGGCTTCTGTATTTGACTTGCTTCTTCCCTCAGATAACCAGAGCAGGCTGTCTCAAGCAGGCTGGGCCAGAGCTAGGCTGCCCTGTGGGTAGGCACGGAGAGGAGACGCCCTGAGAAAGGGTCTGGGGCTCTAACGCCCACACAAAACCATTTAGCTCTCCATCCATTCGTCCTGTGGCTAACCTGCGAGGAGGCTTTTAATCCTTTTCTAGAAGAGGGCTCACCAGTGCGAAAACACTGAAGCCTGTCCCTTCCAGATCCTTGCAGTTTCGGGAGGCCCCTGACAACATACTGTTGATGTTGAACCGGAGAGTTTGATTTGTGCTCGGGAGTCTGAGCTTGTAGCTGGGCTCCTGCAGGAGCCTCATGAAAGATGCATTTCATCAAGCGGTTCCAGGGGAGAGACTGGCTTAAATTACAGCTCTATAAATCCAAATATTGGCATATCTGCAAATCCAAATGTAGAGATTTCAAAAAAAGTCTAAATTCTAAGAATCTTATTTTGCACTTCTTGTGCAAAAAAGGGGAGGATGAGATATTTAGGGAGGAGACAGGGCTGTCAATAATGAGAAAAGCTTCAGCACAGCAAACCCAACCTCCTTTTCTTTCCTTGGGCATTCTTCATGCTTCCAGGGAAAGAGAGCTGACATGAGGGAGAAAGACCGCATTTGTTCAGCATGGCTTTCTGCAGGACAGATTAGGGAGACCGCCCACCCAGGATTTGGGGTGTAAGTCTCAACAAATGTGGTTGGTCAGTTTCTGTTTTCCCCAAGCCAAGGGAACCCCATGGGGCACTTACCCCACTGTAGTCCATTCATAACCCAGCAGCCCCTAGCAATCCCATGAGACTATAGGCCAAGCCAGGTCACTGCTTTGCTCAAAGCCCTCCTGAGGCTCTCCCTCTCTGTTGGGGAAGGGCCCAAATCCCTAAAATGGCCCCCAAAGCCCTGGCCTGTCTTCCACATTACCTCTCTCACACTCCCTCATTCACATCTCCAGACACACTGGCCCCTTGCTGTTCCTTCCCCAGTGGTGGCCATGCTTCTCTCTCACAGCCTTAACATTTGCTTTTCCCTCTGCCTGGAACAGTTTACTCCCAAATAACTTCATGGTGTGCTAAGTCTTGACTCAGATGATAGCTTCCTGGTGAGCCTTCTCTGGCAACGCTATTTAAAATTCCAAATGTCCTCCCACATATACTCCTTATTCTTCTTTCCTGCTCAATTTCTCTATCACTTACTCAACTCACTTATCACCTTTTAGGGTTCTATTTTAATTTCTATATTATTTTGTTTATTACCTTTCGTAATTGAGTACAAGCTCTGTGAAGCCAGGGATTCTTGTTTTGTTCATGGAGGTATCCTTAGCTCCTAGAACAGTGTTGGACACTTGTTAGGATTATTCTTAATTTAGAGATGAGAAAATTACTTTAAAAATTTACTAAAGGCCTGTGGTGTGCCAGGCTCTACCCTAGACAGTTGAATTTCAGAGGGGTTAAGAAGTGGGCTAAGAAGAATTTAACACAGCTAAATTCATCAAGAAATTATAGCTCTGCCCTGTTCAACATGGTAGCCTCTAGTTGTGTGTAGTTATGTGTGGCTATTGAGTACCTGAAATGTAGCTGGTCTGAAATGAAATGTATTGTTAATGTAAAATGTACATCGATTTTACAATATGGTACGAAAAAGTAAAATATCTTACTAATTTTTTCCAAGTGATTGCATGTTGAAATTGTAATATCTTAGATCTCTTGGGTTAAAAGATAATTTTACAGAGCCAGGACACCTACCATTAACATCACCGAGCATGTTCTACTACCTACCAACAAAGCATACCTCCTGAGAGGCATTTGGGGAACCGTAGAAGACATGCTTATAAACAGTACAAATTGACCTAATAATTATATTTATTTTCGTCAGTCAGCAAGAGAGGTGGGGGCCTGGCTTTATGCTTCAGACTCTGTGGGCTAAGTCCCTCCACTTTCCATGGGTTGGCAGAGTTGGGTTTCTGAGCCTTTGAGCTTAAGGATTGTACCTCAGATGATGAAGAATTCATGAAAGTGGTAATAAACAAATAAGTTAGTAGCAGCTAACATCTGTGAAGTGCTTATTATAAATAATGCCATTCTAAGAGGTTTATGTATATTCACTCATCTAAGCCTCACCTATGAGCTAGGCATTATTATCAATATCCTCAAGCATCTTACCCGTGACAACACAGCTAGTGATTTGCGGAGTCAAGAATCAGACCCAAGACAGTGCCACAGAGTAGGGGTAACCTCCAGCCACCCAGCTGGCCCAGATAGTAGCCAATATGGCTGAGTTCCTTTGTCTTCATACTCCACATTCCTTCCATCTTTGCCTTCATTCATGAATCTGACTCCTCACCACACTTCTGGCCTCATGTCCTCCCAGTTGCCCACTCTATATGGCTCAGCCACATCAGTCCTTGGTTTCCTGTCCACACCAAGCTTGTGATTACCTCAGACCTTGACATGCCCATTCCCTGGGCCTGGAATGTTCTGGAATTCCACTCTTCACAAAGCTAAATCCTTTGTATTATTTATGCCTCCAATTAAGTCAAGTCCTTAGAGGGGGTTTTGCTAACGAGCTTGTTACCCACCTCACCCTTCTTCAGCCCATTTATTTCCTACGAAACACTTATTACAATAGTGATTGTATTTGCTTCTGTCATCATTGCCCATGTCTCAAGGAGGCCAGACTGATGTGTCACTGTTGTACCCCCATTGTCCAGTGTAGTGTCCTACTACACACAGTAGATGCTTGACAATTATGTGCTAAGTAAACAAACCCTTCTTTGGATTAGCCTGATATTCTCATTTTGTGTGGCTCAGGAGTAGCATTTCTTTAAAAAGTGATTTTGAGTTTCAAGTATGTGTTCAGTTCGCAAAACTAAGGTGTGAAGTGGAACCAGGAAGAAGCTGATGGAGTAAAGTGGGTCAAGGGGGGGAATAAAAAAAAAAAAAAAGGAAGTCAGTAGGTCCTATTAAGGAGAACAGATATCAAGAAAGGATTTTGCTAAAGGTCATGGCATTGGGGGTTGATTGCCAGTTGAGTGGATGAGTTATCTGACAACACTGCAGGAGCAAAGGATGGGATGGGGTTCTTCCTCTACATAGGGAGGACTTACCTGTGGGCTAGCCCTGCCCTGGACTCTGTGGCTGGGGCTGAATGTGCACCACTGTGCATGGCAGTCAGCTGCTGTGTCTGCCAGTCCCGTTCCAGGAATCCTTACTGAAGGCCTACTTTATGCCATCCATCGTTCTCACTTGCTATGCAAAGGGACCAAAATCTGATCCTTGCCCTCTGGATGCTCAGGGCTCCATCACACCAACTAGCATCTACTGAACAGCTTAAGAGATGTTCAGTAAGCATTTTTTAAGTAATAGATTAATGAATGCATAGAATTAAGCCTTTGCCTTAAGAGTCCTAAAAGCAGTTGGGGATGCCAGACAAGGGATATTTAGAGACTGAGCCAAAAGGATAAGTATATAAGCTATGTTTACTGAGCTTTTACAAATTGGAGAAGCTATAATCACTGTGTACATAGCTCTTGTAGGGGAGGAAGCAAATAATTTTGCTCTGTCTCAGGTTCATTGGCTGGGGTCCTCAAATTAGACTAGCAGATGACAGATTAACAAGAGAAAAACAAATAAAATGCTTTTTACTTGCTTATTAATGTGTGCATAACACACATATATAGGAGCCCTCTGTGATGAGTAGATCAAAAGGGTGGTTGCAACTTGGGCTTTTTTATATTTTAGCAAAGTACAGTAATTTTGTAGAGAAGTGACATGACAAAGGGCTTTGAACTTCTATGGAAAGCAAATTATGGCAAGACAAATATATGGAGAAACTAATGGTAAACTAATGGAAATTTTCTCGGTGTCATCTTATCTCCAACGGTACAGGAAGTGGAGAAGGGGGACACCTTAACAAGGGGAATTTATGTCTGCCTTCAGGCAGAGACGGGGAGGGCAGAAAGCTTTTCTTATATCTGCTCTTCAGTTGCCTTCAACTCAAATTAATCCTTGTGCCAAAGCGACACCTTTTGGGGTAGCATATTATGCTACTCTTCACTGTGAACCAGAGAAAGATGAGGTCTTGTCTCTGAGACAGCAGAATTCATTCTGTGCCAGGTACCGTGCTAACTCTTTGTAATCATTACCTGGTTCACCCTTCTCATGACCTCACAGGGCAGGTTCCATTTATGATTCTAATCCCCATTTTAGAGCTGGGGAAAGTGAACTACCTAAAGTGTCAAATCAGCCAACCAACAGGATATGGACCCAGATGGCTCTGAATGCAAGCCCCACTGGACAGGGGACCCTGGTGCTCCAGCCACTATTTGTCCCACTGATGTGACCAACAACAACAGGAAGGAGCTTCTTGCTAAGGCAAAATGCAGCCGTTAACTGTTCCTTTCTCTTCTTCCTCCTCCTCTAAGTGGGGTGTGCTTCCACCAGAGCATCTGGCTCAAGGGTTTCAGACCGGTGTCTTAGACTTTAGCACACCCATATAGATTTCAGTAACAGACTGATAGAAGATGGCCTCATTGGGGAAAGGGACCTGAACTTTCTGTATCCGGACAGCCCAGGGAGAGGGGGAAAAAGAAACAACCTGGGGACCCTAATTTGACAAATGAATGTATTACTATGGGAGGGTCTGAGACATTAAAGCTTTGGGGACATGACAACTATGATAAATAAATTGGATTTCAGTGTGCTGTACCGAACGAATCACTACATCCCTGCAGGCACTTAAACACAACACCAAACTGGAGCATGAAGAAGTCTGCCATTTTGGCAAGGTCAGAAAGATTCCCATTCCCACCTGGCAAATTTCCCTCACCTAGTGATTTACAAATTCCTGCCCCAAATTGTCAGGGACTTGATCAACATTTACCAATACTGCACTCAGCCCCTTTCCTTCCCTTGTCCACAAACCCCAGGGGCTCTTGCCTCCTGGGGGTCATTATGTAAATGAGTTATAGGCAGACCCTAACAACCATTAACTAGGAACACTCCACCTTGACCATCTCTAGTTAGCTGGATTTCTGCTTAACTGAAGGTTAAATAAAACCTGCCTTGTTTTATTCCTTGTTATTGAAAATCTTTCTAAACTGTGTTAGTGCACTTACCTGCCTAAGTTTCTGGAGCAGAATGAAAATAATTACATTTTTGCTCGATGACCAGACATCTTGCAGTGTCTTGGGGCACTGTTCTTGCTAGTGGTTAGGATTAAAATTTCGCTTTTGTTGCAGACTTTTGTGAGAAATTGGGTGCTAACTGTTCTAAGTTGAAAAGAAATTAATTCAATTTTGTTGCGAGAAGCATACCATCTTGCCTTCCCAGTGCCTAGTAGAGTGTCAGGAGCGTTTTCTCAAAAATGCTGATGGAGTCAATGATTGCCTGATATGAATTTATTTCTTGCAGGTTTTTTTCACCTAATAATGATTTTATCTGCTCTATATTGATTGCTAGTGATTTTTCCAGGGGTTGTGCTAAGCCCTGTGTATGCTTTACAGCATTTCATCCCTTGTTGCCACGCAGTGGGTGGGCTTTATTGTACCGATGAAGAAAAGGAGCCTCGGGGAGACTGAGTGATTTGGCAGAGGTTCCCAAACCAGGAAGGGGCAGAACAGAATTCACATTACTTGAGGGGTTTTATGGATGGCAGTTTTCTTCTGCATGTGGGGCTTGATATACCGGAACTGCCTCAAAACCACAAGAAAATGGAACCTCTAGGAAGTGAAGTTGAGGTGGGACAGACATACATACACCCCATGGTCCTCGACTCTTCATCTATGAGGGAATCAGTACAGCATAGTAGTGTTGAGCAGTGATTTTCAAATTATCTGTAGGGAAGGACCAGGCTGTTTGTTTTGTTTCCTGGTTTTGTTTGCAATTTCTAGCTTTTTGTGTACAATACCTTTGTAAAATAACATTGATATAATTTACTAGATGAACACAGTAAAAATAATAAAACGATGTACAAGCCTTAACTTTTGCTACTAGATTTAGCAGATATAAAATAACTGTCATATAGTTATAAAATTTCTAGCAGCTCACTCCCAATTTTTGTTCTTCTTTCTCTGTGGACAGGTAACAAAGAGTAGGTGGACGAACAGAGGTGCTCCCATTCCACTGTATAGTGCTGGGTCCTGGGTCCAACTGGCCCTCCTCCAAGTGTGGTCTATGACCTGGCAGCATGGGCCTCTCCTGGGAGCTGAGCTTGTGGGAAAGGCAGGATCTGAGGCCCCTACTTCGACCTGCTGAATCAGAATCTACATCTGAACAAGGTCACCCGATGATTCTTGTGTGTGTTGGTGTATAGGAAGCATTGTCTTAGAACATAGGCTCTGAAGTCTGACTGCCTGTTTTAATTAAGCTCTTACCTCTTACTTCTGTGTGACCCTGAGCATCTCACTTAACCTTTCTGTGCTTCAGGTCCCTAGCTGTAACAGCGCCCCCCTCTACTGTGAGCTACCATGGACTACCGTGAGCACTGCGGGTTCCTCACCGCACTCAGGACCATCTGTTCATACTGACCGTCTGGAACAAAGTGAGTCTGCAAGGGTCCCCTCCAGGCTGGTAAGTTCTGGCCTCCCAGGATGTTGAGGGCAGATCTCACTGTGGCTTGGTGGATCTTTCTGGCCCATGGAGCCATGGCAGTTCAGCCGGGAGAGAGTCTGCTGTGGGTGGTGGGGTTTCTGGGGCAGTCGTGACCCTAGCTGCTCTCTTTCTTTCCTTCTGTTATCTCTACAGAAGAAAACCAGCGTGTCCACTGGTGAGACTAACGGTTCCGTGAGCCGCGGCCAGGAAAAGGCAGCAAACAAAGTGAACAGTCAGCCAAGGAGCATTTGCTGGAGATTTACGTGGAAACCTGCTCACAGATGCAGAGCTGCTGGATTTATAACAAGGGTGGGATAATTTGTTCTTGTGTGCTAAGATAAGGGTAAACAAATTTCATGCTGTGATGTAAACTCCTATCTGCAGAAGTCAGGAAAGAGTCCTTGCCCTGCTGCCTAATCGCGTGCTTGACAAATTATCCTCAGAGGCTTATTTCTCCGGCGACTTCATCTAGAGGTCACGCTGGGGCCTGAGTGTGAATGGTGGAAGGACATGCCTGGTTGCAGAGGAGGGAGACTCTTGTGTTCCTGTGCGTCCAGAAGCCCAGAAATGAAAGTGGCCACAGTGCTGGCTATAGTATTTGGAAAATCCCCCAGGGATGCTGGGGTGCTGCTGAGTAGCTCTGTGGGATCCGTGGGCACGGTTGAGGAAATATGGCTGGAAATGTGCATTCCCATTTCACCCCATGCTTGGCCTTGGTCCAGCAGAGACACACACCCTGGCCCTGCCCTTTGTACTGTCAACAGCAGGTAGATAAGTGTCCTGTGTTCCCAGCGAGCCTCATCACACATGGAAGGAAGCCTCCCCTGGGCTGTAGGAACTAGCTGGCTGTCTCTGCCACCCCTTCTGCTTCTCAAGGACCAAGGCACTCTCTTGATCATCTTTGTATCCCCGATGCAGGAGCTACTCTATATAGTTGAATAATGTTTACAGAAATAAGAAAGCAAGCTGGAGCTCAGAGGGTGAACCTCTAAGAAGTGTTGGGGCGCTACTTAAAATTTGGCAAATGATTATTCTGTTGTATATGTTATTTGGTGTTTTGCATATATTTGTTTTATAATCCTAATTATTCTCTATGTAATTATTATTACCCTACCTTACAGATCTTCCAACGGAGGCTCCAGAACCAAGAAAACACAGGTCTCCTCTTGTGAAGCCAGGATTAGAACTTACTACTGTTAGGCACCCAACCCCTCTTTGCCCAAGCTGATCCCAGAGTCCTGATTCCAGGGTATATCACTATCCATGTTCCTTTAGGAATTTCCCTGGGCCTAGGCCTCGGTCTCATTTTTCCCATCTGTAAAAAAGGGGGAGAGCCAGATTAAGATCCCATCAGCTGCTTGTCAGCAGGTGTCAGGAATGCAGGAGGGGGACGTGTGCCGTCAGGCAGACTGGGCTTTAAGGCTTGGGCAATGTCAAGTGTGACTCCCCAGTAAGCTGGATGTTGCTACACAGTCTTGGGTGTGAGAAAAGTGAACAGGGAGCCAGTCGGTAGCGCAGGACCTCCTAGCGGCCATTCATCCCAGGGGCTAGAAGTCCAACCTAGGACTGATGAGTGAGCAGGCTGGTGTAATAGAGAACAGTGATCCCAAAAGATGGGCGTGGTCCTGTTTGTGTGTGTGCAGAGTAAGGCACACATATGTGCACACTTACGCACACATGGATACAGACATCAAGAGAGTGTCTCTGCGTAGCCAGAGACACAGAGACGTAGGATAAAATTCTTCTATATTGCAGATGATATCATCCAAACTCTCCGGCTTCCCAATATAGGACTCTGAAGATCATGAAGGTCTCTTATTAATCTCCCTCTGCCCATGATTTCCATATTCTTGGTGCAGACAGTGTGTATAGTGTATTACATTCTGTGGAAAACAAAGAAGGTAATATATGTGTGTGTACATGTGCATATGTACAACATATATATGTCACTATGTATATATTGTTTTTTTCCATGATTTTTCCATATATAGGCTATTTCTGAAAGTTTATCCAAAAAGCTAGTAAGCGTAGTTGTCTCTGGGTAGGGATCTAAGTGCCAGAGGTACAAAAGAGATATTAGCTTTGCATAATATCCTTTTTTATAATATTTGAATCTGTTGATCATGGATATAGATTCCTTATTCAAAACAGTAAACCAAAACAAACAAACAAACAAAAAACTATGGTTAAGCACTTATCTTACACTCAGCTGTTTCTGAATTGGTTCCTCAGAGCAGCTGATTTGTTTCTGAATGCCATTAACTCTCTGAGTATTTATGATACTGTTAAAGGTCCTTTAGGGTTCATTGGAAAGAAGTAGATTGAAGGAAGGCCCCTGGAGGTGAGGAGGATGGAAATGCCCTAGGGGGTGGCGGTTCCTCCAGCCTCAGCCAGGAAAGGCCAGACCACTGGGGCCTGACGAGTGCCAGTCATTCTAGCAAATCAGTTAAGAAATAAGGTGGACTCTCCATCTTAACACCTGGCTGAAGGGGGTGTATTTAGAAGTATTGGGAGATTTGAACTGGACTTAGGGAACTTATTTTTTATTTTTGAAAGTAATTCGGCTGCAAATGACAGACATTTGCTGCTGGACTGAGCTGTGGACACAGACCTGAGATGCAGACTTTAAAAAGAGAGTCAGCTGACTTTATTTAATACCTGCCTTGGGCCGGATTGTGGGTAGGCATTTTGCGGTCTCATTTCATCTTAAACAATCCTAAAAAGTATGAGTCCATTTTACCTGTGAACGAAATGAAGACCACGGGACCCTAGGGGTTAATCAGATGTGGCCCCAGATGTCACAGCTAATATGGCAGAATCACAATATGACACGAAATTCTCTTTGATTCAAACCCTAGGGTTTGCCCAATACTGTCTAAAGAAAAGGAGTGGGAGCTTCTTGTCGTACTGTATTGGCAGATACTTATCATAAGGTAGTGGCTCTGAAACTGACTACATCAGAATCACCGGAAGGGGTTGTTCAAGCACTTACTGCTAGCCCCGCCCCCAGAGCTTTGGCTTCAGTAGGTTTGGGGTGGGGCCTGGGAATTTGCATCTCTAACAAGTTCTCAGGTAATGCCGATGCTTTTGGTTTGGTGACTTCCCCTTTGAGAACCACTGTCCTCAAGAGACTAGAGTAGGGTTCATAGAGCTTAACTGGTGATTTTAGGATCAAATGTGATGCGAACAGGGCAATTTCATGCTGTTTATATTTCTTGTAATTATTTTCTTTGGGTTTTAATGAAATACTTTTCAAAAATATCTACCTATCTTACCTATTTTAAGGTGAAAGAGGAAAATGCCTTTGGGTTTACACATGAGCCAGAGAGAAAGGGGGACCAGCGCATCTTGCATCTTACGGTACGGCATGCAGAGGGGGCCACAGGACTCCCCAGGGGAAGACCAAATCACTGATCAGGACTCTTTGGATCACTAGTGACAGAAATCTAACTCATTTCTCTCAAGATCAAATGTAGCTATGTGAAACAGCAGCTCACTTTAAACAGGTGTCTTAAAACCAATTTTTTGTTTTTCTTGTTTTTCTCTAACAAAATCAGGTCTGGCATCTCTGTGATTCTTTTTTCTTTTCTTTTTTTTAAAACCCATGGTCACAAAAGAGCTGCTGTGGCTCCAGTGATCACATCTGTATTCTAGTAAGGAAGGTGGAAAGTGGAAGAGATGTGGTCTGCCTCCTCAATTGTTATATCCCTTTTAAAGCCTTCAGCTGCGTCACATAACCACATCTAGCCGCAAGGGACACGGACAGAGCATTTAGAGGATGGTACATTCCCCCCTACACAAAATCAGTATTTTTCAGTCAAGGGAAGAAGAGCTATTGGGTATTAGGAATGCACTGAACAGTCTTGCACAGCAGATTGGGCAAAATCTGGAAGACAGTGGCTTCAGGAGAAAGGCAAAAATGAGTGGTTTTAAGAAAGTTAGAGGGGTTAGCTTTTGCTGAATAGCAAGCCACTCCAAAACTCAGTGTCTTTTAAAGTTTAAGTTTAAATAAACACATATTTGCTTATGAATCCGTGGATTGGCAACTCACGTGGGAGACTCACCTGTGCTCCATGTGGTGTCCACTGGGTTTAGCGTTGCATCTGTGACCTTAGATGGCTGGCTGGGACAGCTGGGATCTTTGAGACATGTGGGTTCTTCTTTCTACATGGTTTCTTGTCCTACTGTCCCCGTCTTTACATGATAGCAAGAAGGTCCCAGGGACCCACAAGTTATTTATTGTGGAGCAACAAACCACTCTAAAACTTGGTGAAATAAACAACCACCCTTCCATTTGCTCATAACTCTGTGCACCATCATTTTGGGCTGGGCTCAACTTGATGGTTCTTCTGCTCATCTCTGGTATCCCTCATGGGGCATAACTGGGGCCAGATGATCCATGATGGTCTTCCTTTTATGTCCAGCAAATGGTGCTGGCTATCGGCTGGGCCACCTCTCTCCAGCAAGCTAGCCTGGGCTTCTTCACATGCTGACTAAGTTCTAAAAGCAGCAAGGGAGAGGGTAGGTCCCAATGCATAAGTATGTTTCAAGCCTCTATCACATCACATCTGCTGATGTCCCACCAGCCTAAGCAAGTCATATGGCCAAGACCTGAATCAATGTGGGAGGGGACTGTGCAGGTTGTGGATACAAGGAGACATGATTTAAGTCTATCACATGTACCTTAAACCAAGGACTTGAATGTCCACAGGGTTGTCCCTGTCATATCTTTGCTTTTCTCTGCAAGTCCTCTTCATTCCTTTAGACAAAAGCCTTCCCTGGAGCCACACCTGCCCTCAGTTCCAGAAATCACTTTTTTTCACAGTTTCCCAGCAAAGAGAAAAGGGTCTTTCTCCCTTCAGTTCTATTCTGAATGCTGCTGGGAAGAACTCTGATTGGTCTGCTTTTGGTGAGATGCCCATCTTGCAGCTAAGTAATTAGGATACGATTACTGGCAGTTCTCACTAGAAGTGCATATTTGGATAGGGGTTGCAGAAGGAGCAATGTTGGAGACACTATTCTAAAAATAAAGTGGTGTCTCTTCTGGAATAATGGAGATATACTGGCCAGAAAAGACAAATGTATGGGCACAGACATCATTAGGGAACTTTTTTTTTCTTTTTTTAAATTTTATTTATTTGAGAGAGAGCGTGAGTGAGCATAAACGGGGGAGGAGCAGAGGGAGAAGGAGGAGCAGACTCCTGTCTAAGCAGGAGCCCGATGTGGGAGATGGAGGGCTCGATCCCGGGACTTCAGGATCATGACCTGAGCCGAAGGCAGACATTGAACCATCTGAGCCACCCAGGTGCCCCATTAAGGACCATTTGAACAGAAAACCTCACAGACTCTTGTGGATATTTTTTGTTTGTTTTGTTAGTTGGTTGGGAGGGTTGGTTCTCTTAAGAATTTAAGCTAAGCTTAAATTCAGGGTCTGTAAAGATGTAATCTAAGCTTAAATTCAGTTTCTATTGTTTTCCAAAAACTCTACACCAATCTACACATTTTCCCTATTTTATTCAAAAAAATGCAGACTAATGTCCACTGCTGGCCCCAGTGGGAAGGTTTCTAACTGGGTGTTTTTTGTGGCAAATATACAATAGCAATTACATTGTTTTGTCACTCACCTACCCCTGAGATTGTGTTGGGATGACAGCACAGAAAAGCCAAAGAAGAAAGACCTCAGTCCTTAATTGGCACATTGGTCCCATCAATGAGGATCTTTTTTTTTTTTTTCCTCCAATCCCATTAGGTATTCAAGAGTATGCTAATGACGTTTCACCTTATGACCTGTGAATATATGGGAATGAAAATTGCTGGGATCGCCTCTGCGATGCATGGCCTCTGATGGGGGCATTCCAGGTGAGTGTCATGGAGGGTCCCCAGCATGAGTGGAGGATAAGGGCCCACTCTTGCCTTTTTAATTGGAGTGAGGGAAAGTAAAGAAAAGCAGCCACGGAAAGTGCACGGGGTGTAGGAATGCTGGTCTTTGGGGAATGCGATCCAGTTTCCACAAATAGCAGAGATTCCTGAAAGGCTTTGAGGCTGGCTTTGCTGGGTAGCCAGGGAGATGCTGTGCTTCTTGCCTCCCTGCTCCTGGAGAAGGTGAGTTTGCTCCCCCCTGCCCAGAGGCCTCGGCTGGTGCAGCCAGGGCTTATTTCAGAAACTCTCCCAGATACAGCTGCTACTCTGAAGCACTCCGTTCATTGGTGGAACTGGCTCCTAATGGTTTCGGTGCCCTGAGGCATTTCACAGACTCCCCTTCCTCCCAGCAAACATTTGCCGGTAATTGTGGTGTCACCACTCTTAGTTAACAGGTTCTGGTTTGCCTCAAGGGGTTGTTGAGTTCTCTGTTGGATTCTTTGTTAGCAATTGTGGTGTGTTTGTAAGTAGGACTGCTGAGGAGTCTCGGCTGTGACTTTGGAGTATGAAAACAGTCTGGCTTCGCATACACCCCATTCAGAATCCATGTTCCCTCCTGTCTGTACTCCTCCACGGTCTCCCATTCCCACGGGTCCTGGATAGACATTTGTGGGAGATGCCTGGGCCCAAACTGGGATTTCTCAGCCAATGCAATGGAAAAGCCAAAGTGAGAAGAGTAACGTTTCAATCAGGTAAATTGTGCTAAGGTCCACGAGAAGCCACAAGGAGACCACCTGCCTTTCTAAAATAGCAATGGGCTACAGAGCAAGGAGTCAGGTCAGACTCTTTAGGGCACACTTGGGGTGCTGGGGGTGGGGATGGGAGCTGGGGGGTAGGCAAAGCAAGGGAAGGTTTCATGTAATTGCTTAGCCATAGTCATATCTCAGGGACCCACAAGGAGGGAAGTGAGACCTGAGATGAGTTTGTAGGTAGAAAGTGGGAAGGACTGCACTCCTACTTCAGCTAGAACCCATCTATTATATTTTATACATTGAATGACCAACTAGGATCCAGATTTTAAAAAATTAGTAGACTTTTTAGAGCACTTTTAGATTTACAGGGACATTGAGCAGAAATTACAGAGTGTTCCCAAATATCCCTTTTCCTTTCCAACCCATCCCTCACCCCATTTTCTCTTTTATTAACATCTTCCATTAGTGTGGTACATTTGTTACAAGTGATGAACTAATACTGATATATTATTATTAAAGTCCATAGTTTATTGTTACAAGTGATGAACCAATACTGATATATTATTATTAAAGTCCATAGTTTAAATTAGGGTTCACTCCTTGTACGTTCTATGAGTTTTGACAAACCCATAATGCCATGTATGCACATTATACTGTCAGAATAGTTTCACTGTCCTAAAAATGCTCTGTGCTCCATCTATTCAGCCCTCCCTGGACTCCTGGATTCCACTAAGCTTTTTACTGTCCCTATAGTTTTCCCTATGTCAGTCATATCTTTGTAATCGTACAACATGTAGGCTTTTCAGATTGGCTTCTTTTACTTAGCAATATGCACTTAAGTTTCCTCCATGTCTTTTCATGGCTTGAGAGCTCATTTCTTGTTATCACTGAATAATATTCCACTGTTTGGATATACTACAGTCTGTTGGATGTAGATTTTAAAAGAGGTCTTCTACAAAAAGCATGTTTAAAAATCACTGGTTTAGAAACAAATAAACACTGGGTTAGAGTTTATGGCTTTCTTTTATGAGGTAACCAAGATGTTGGATAGGCCACCTGCAGGGACAGCACCCAGGTAAACAGATGTGAGGACAGGTCAGAGTGACTGGTTTATAGGAAAACCTCAATTCCTACACACATATAAAAGACAATATTTAAAATGGCTGGTATTAAGAGAAAGAACACTGGACCAGGAATGAGAAGATGTGGTCCAATATGAGTCGAGCATAGAGTGACAATTTGTTTATTCACTCATTCATTCAGCACTGATTTACTGAACACCTAATTGGAAGATTCACGCTTGGTCCTGGGAATAGAATAATGAACAAAACAGATGGAACTGATGAGACTTTCAGGAGAGTCAGGCACTCGCCAAAAAGATCACACCAACGAATATACCGTTACATACAGAATGAAGTTTCGAAGGAAAACAACACGACTGCTATTGGAGAGCCAGGGGTAGTTCCCTATAGGAAGGGGCACTTGACCTGAGATCTTAGGAATAACTGGCAGTTGACTTGGATAAGGAAGAGGCTGTTACTCTTGTGACCAGCCCCACTAGCACCCTGCTTATCAGACCCTTCTCTTCCATTGTCCTCTCTATAAGGCAACTCCATGATGGAAATGCAGCCTTCTGTGGAATGACTGGGGCATACAGTGGGTATAACCCTCTGACACCAATCCAAAGAGCTGTCTAAGTACCTCCACACAATGCAAGGGTGCCAAAGACAATTAAGCTTTATTTCTTGCTTGCTGTGTCCTCCATCTCTTTTTTTTTCCAACAAAATATATTTTGAGCAGTCATGATATTCCAAACATGGGAGGTATAAAATTAAATAAAAGATGGTGTCTCCCTTTGTGGATGAGGCTGATGAGTCAACATGTAATTGCATAACACACTCCAACAGCAGCCCTTGCAGGGTGTTCTGAGGGCATCCACATGTGTTTTTCTTGTAGTATGTATTGAGTGCCCGCTGTATGTGTTGGGCCAGGGATGGAGAGATGAAGGAGGTATAGGATCTGCCTATAAGGACCTCACTTTCCAGTGCAGGAGATGATCTGTCAACGTAATTCAGTACAGTGAATCCCAAGATAGGCACAAGAGGTAACAGAACTGCTTGGAAGAAGGTACTGTTGAGAATCCTCGCTTAAAATCTTTTTTGCTTTAGGCAGAGGAAGTAGACTTCTTCCTAATTTATGGTAAAATGATTTATGGAAATGTATATACGTAACTATTTTAGCTAAAAAATTCTTTTCACTTAATCTGAGGCCTGAGATGACAAATTCCTCACTCTGCAGAGGGAGGCTCAGTGTTGCAGTATTAAATAAAGATTATGCAGCTTCCTGAGGTGGAAGACCGAAACCAGCATGCTGAGGTCAGTCCTGCTCAGATGCAAGTGACGTCTTTAGTTCTGGCTATGAATTCTCCTAGGGCCTAGTGAATGAATTCAATGTTGGGGGGTCAGATGTAGCCCTGATTTTCCTTTTGGAATAAAGCATCAACCACAGCCTGTTCTAATCTGTTGGACCCAGTGGGAGCCTCTCTTGGTTCAACCAGGGCCATTAGAGAAAGGCTGATGGGGGTCTGGAATATGATTCCCAGCCAGGATTTAAATGTGTCTGGTGGCCCCTTCCAGCCTCTCTGTACTGGCAGGTGTCTTCTGCCCCAGTATCATAGAGTCCAGGATGCAGGGGCAGCAAGCCCAGTGAGGATGTCTGTTTTTTGTCCACTATCTTTTGGGTAAGCTCTCTGCCTGATAAAGAGGCTGACGGGGGCAAACCATCTGCACCGTGTCATTCTGCCCACCACACATTCCCATGAGGAGGTACATGAGGCTGTGTCCCTAGGATGCCCAGTTTGCCTGCGTTGTCCAGAACCATTTATTGCTGTTCCAGTGCAGCAGTTGAGAATGTGGGCTCTGGACTTCGCCAGGTCTGGTTTTGAAATCCAGTTCTGCCACTGAATAGCTGTGAGGCCTTGGACAAGTGGCTTTACTTAGTTCTGAGGCCTGTCTGTAAAATGGGTATAATCACAGTACCTATATCAGGATCCTGACGGGAAATAGAGGCTGCACTCGGGTTAGGGTCATTCAAGCAGGTTTTATTTACAAAAAAGGGAAGCTCTCAGTGTGTGGAAGTGGTTTAGGAAGCCACACAAGGTAGTGAGGTAACTCAGGTTCATAGGAAAGAGGGAAGAGACAAGTGACAGGAACTCGAAGGGGGAAGAGGTGCTTAGCAAAGGCCTCTGTGAGAAAAGCCAAGACCTTAGTCTACCAGAAGTGGCCTCACAGGGAACGAACCTGACCTTCCTTTCCTTTCTTTCTCTGAAACCCTGCTCCCTTGAGGCTGCCTGTTGGCCGAACCCAAGGAGAAGCTAGGGGGCAAGAGAGCAGATGTCATAAGCTGCACAGACAAGCCTCCCAGGGCAGAGAGAGCAAAGTGGAAGCGGGGAGGGATGGTGGTGGAGGGCAAATGGAAGATACCCAGCACAAACTGCACAGCGTGGTGGAGCTGATTACAGAGCACAATGACCTAAGGCTTGTTGACCTTGAGGGCACAGTTCCTGGCACTGAGTATTTAAGGAATGTTAACCGTGACACTTCGTATTTCTGTTTTCTAGATCAAATGTGAAAGAGTTGGCAATGTTTCAGAGTTAAGCGCATGAAGCAGGGCCTAACTGGAGTAACAGGGATTTTACATGTGGTCCTCACCCATGCTCAAGTAACGATGAGTTTGTGGTCCTCACCCATGCTCAAGTAACAGTGAGTTTGTGCTCCCTTTGGTAGAAAAAGAAAACTGAGTGTGGTTTCTCCTGTCCAGAGGAATGTTCAAATTACTTCTTTGAACCCAGCCCACCTCCTACAACTCTTATCATCTTTTCTTTGCCATTTCGGGTTGCATGTGAATGTGCTATTATAAAGAAAATGTGATTTAAGCTACTGATCACTAAAGTAATGGTTCTCAAAAGAATAAGGGTTATTTGGGTTATTTGGAGGGGCAGGAAAAGGGGACTCCACCTAGCCATGAGGCAGTATGTGCGGGATGTAGAGGGTACAAAGATGACATGAGATCTCATCACCAGAGAGGCTGACTCGTAGGGATAGGTCCATTCCCAATCTTGGTATTAATGGATCTTCCACATGGTCCTTCTGCCTTAACTTTTGATGTGAGCATGAACCAGTCATGGTGCCTAGATTTCTGTAAATTTTGTGTCTTACCTCAGGAGTATTCCGCAGATTAACAAACATTGAGAAAATAGGTGAGTCCTTTTGCATGGGGAAGGGAGCCTGTCTTCCTATTGCCTATCATTAATCAAGGTGGGATTGGTTCCCCAGTTCCCCCCTCCTACTAATGGTGTGAACTTGGGCGAGCCGTGTCACCTTTCTGAGCCTCAGTTTCCCCATTTGTTAAGGTAGGGTAGGAATACTTTTCTTGTGAGGTTATTTGGAGTAAATGAAAGGAAGTCACGCATGCAAAGAACCTGTAGGCACTCAATGCATGGCTCTCTCTCTCTCGAAATCCATTTTATATTATATTATATTGAATTTTTAATTTTTTAATTTTTAATTTTCTATTTCATTTTAAACAGCCATAAATACTCCAATAATAGGGAGCCAGAGATAGTTCACAAAGATTCTCTAACACCAACAGAAAATAGAAATATTTCCCAATTCTCCTACATTCAAGTGCCGTGGATTGACACAAATTCTCAGATCCCCACCTCCTTCCACTTGCTCCTGATCCTTCATCTGGAAGGCTGCCCTTCTCACACCCCACACCATCAGCTCTTCTCTCTAGTTTCCCTGTGTCTACCCTTCCCCAGAACTGTGTTCACACCGCATTCAAGACCTCACACACCAGGATGCTCTGTTCTGCCCACAGGCTCCCTGCTAGGCTGTGTCCTCGAGGCGGGTAGCACCTGAGGTGTAATCCCAGCGAACACACATCAGGCTCCTCAGTTCCAGACATGCTCTCTCACTGAATCCTCACATCCGCCCTCCAGGGCATTGTTACCAACGCTTTATGGATGAAGAAACTGAGGCACCAAAAATTTCAGCATTTTTACCAAAGGGCTCAAAGGTCCAAGTAGCAGAGCCAGAATCCGAACCTGGTCTGACTTGGGGGTCTCCGTTCTTCTCTGCACTAGCTGTGTTGGCTCTGGATAGAATCCCTGCCTCATCATAGGTGTCCCAGAAGTGCTTGTTGAATTAACTGGAACAAACACCCAAAGCTATTAGAAAGTTTTAACTTCATGGGCTATATACCCTTATGTGAAGGAAATGCTGATGTAATGAATTTGCGCCCGTGAGGCATTGGAGAAAGCTAGGTTTAACACTTAATTTTTTTTTTAAAAGATTTTATTTATTTATTTATTTGAGAGAGAGAGAGCACGAGGGTGGGGAGGAGCAGAGGGAAAGGGACAAGCAGATTCCGTGCTGAGCGCAGAGCCGGACGCAGGGCTCAAACCCAGGACCCTGAGCTCCTGACCTGAGCCGAAATCGAGTCAAGAGTCAGTTGCTTAACAGACTGAGCTACCCAGGTGCCCCAAGTTTAACACTTTAAAGTCATTCTGCCATTATGTATAACAGAATTTGTGTAGGATCCTTTTTCCATTCAGATACTTACCGAGCATGATATGAACACAAAAGCACACAAAGTACGCATTCCACACACTACCATTTCCTAGGCAGGGACGAGCTGGGATAGCTTGGGGAGTAAGATTGCAACACCTCTCTCTGTGTCCTTGCAAGGAAATTCCAACAGCTCTCATTTAGAAGTTTCCCTTTGGTGGCAAGTGGCTCACCACGCAGCACAGAGGAGTGAGATAAGTGTTATCATGGCCATTGGACTTGACTGTAGTTCAACCCCAAGGTCACTGGGAGGCCAGAGCAGAACAAGGGAAGGAATGTTGGCCTCTGAGCCCGCTGAACCTCAGGGCACAGTCACTCCCCCTGTTGGCTTTCCCATGGAGCACTGTGTCAGCCTGTACCAGCCCTTCACGGGGCTGCCATGCTTCTCCCCACAGGAAGGGAACCAACCCCACACCCGCATTCTGGAAAGCTCAGGCACCACCCTGCATGGCCCTCACTCCTCTTTGCGCATGCAGCCTGTCTCCAGTTCACACAAAAGACTCTTTCAGAAACTGGTTACCTGGATTTGAACTTTTCAACGAGGCTTTTTTTTTTTCTTTAAGCTCTGCAGCTCAAATACCAGATCCTGCTGTTGCTAAGATTAAGGATTTTCTCCCTCAGCTCAGTTTCCATTGACTAGGAAAGACCAGGAGATGGATTACTGTTCTCTTGCCAAAAGCAGAGAGGGTGCTTGAGCTTCTGGGGCTAACACTGGGATCCGACATTATTCAGGCCTGTGCTAATAGTCCTTAGTTACTCCTCAAGCTCTCACAAAAGTCACACACATTTGTGTTGGTAACTAAGGCCTACGGAAACCAATCAGCCCTAAGTGCACACAGGAGAACCATGGAGTCGGAGTAAAAGGTAATTTAACATGAATATTTATATACTGTACATACTGCGTGCCATGATTCACGCAGCTTATTTTCAGTTTATGTGTTTGCTTCCCATTTGCCGTCTTTATTTATTACAAAGTTAAAGCCGTTAGCGAAATAACACATCAGAGTGGGTTTTCTCCCCCGCCCTGCCCCATCTTTAAAAAATTTTCCTGCTTTCTTTTTTTTTTAAAGATTTTATTTATTTATTCATTTGAGAGAGAGAATGAGAGAGAGAGAGCAGGAGAGGGGGGGAGGGTCAGAGGGAGAAGCAGACTCCCTGCCGAGCAGGGAGCCCGATGCGGGACTCGATCCCGGGACTCCAGGATCATGACCTGAGCCGAAAGCAGTCGCTTAACCGATTGAGCCACCCAGGTGCCCATAAAATTTTCCTGCTTTCTAATGTATTTCTGGGAAAGTCTGCCAGTATAGCAACGAGACTGGTCACTGCTGCCAAACCCCAGAGATTCACGGAGTGCTGTACTGAGTGGAGTGTTTGCCAGGCCCGTACCACTGAGTGCTGCGCTGGCCACCACATGAGCCCTGTGGCTGCTGAGCTGGGGAGCTCCCATCCATCACCATTAGTGACAAGAATCCCCCGCTGCTCTGACTCTCAAGGTGGGGATGCAGGTGCCAAGACTGCTAGAGTGTTCGCTGGGTGCATGGGATCTGGAGCTAGAGAAGCTTGGGTTTAGGGCTCAGCACTTCCCCTTACTAGCTCTGGGATGCCTAGCAAATGACTTTCTACATCCTTTCGATGAACATTCTCAGTCTCCATTTCATCTTCTACAAGATGAGCCTAATACACTCAGCTTGACACATGACAAGCTCGAAATATACATGTGCTCCTAACAGTAACCTGGAGGTGACGAGGAAAAACACAGCCTAGGGAGGTTTAAGTCCCTTCCCTAATGTACACACCTACTGCATTTTGGACCTAGTTGTCTGATCCGTTTGCTTCATTCCAAAGCTTCCAATCTGTTCGTAATGAAACCCACCTCAATATCTCTTGCTGTTTTCTACCAGAAATATGTATTTGAGATCTGGCAAATTTGAGCTTTTGGGGGCCTTGACCTGGATACAAATGGTAAGAATAGGTTTAAAAAAAAAAAAAAAAGGCGCAGGTTGTCCTCGTACCAGTGCCAGATGAAACGTGCTTTTTAGAAATGTCATCCTAATATTTTGATTTGCGCCTGAGTTCCGTTTCTATGGGAGCTGCAATTCCCAGCACTCCTAAACTTCGCTGCTGCTGCCATGGTCTTGATGACTGGTATACAGAGAGATGCATCTCTCAATCCCAGGGGAAGAGCTTGTTCAGCTCTGGATGTCATTTTCCAAGAGAAGCAGAGACATGTTGGGCATGCCCCGAGGAGGGCCAGCAGGATGGTGAGGGCTGTAAGAACATGCTAGGAGCAACGCTTGCTCCATCTCAGAGGAAGAGGCCTGATGTGTGGCAAAGAGATTAATCTTTGCCTTTGAGGCTTCAGACGGAAGGTCTCACACAACAGGTGCAAGGCACGAGGAAATAGTTTTGGGTTCAATTGGAAAGAGAGAGTTTTGAGCCTGCAGTTAAACAATAGAAGGAGCTCTGCTGAAAGGGAGGCATTTTCATCTCTATGGTGTGCCTGATGGACTGAGGAGCAATTTTTAACCATGTTGTTCCAAGGGTTTGTACATAGACGAGAAGAGAACCAAGGTGCCCTCCAACTCATAGATTCCATCCTCATGATGCTGGGTGCTTACAGATGTGCAAAAGGCTTTCCTACACCTGTTTTCTTTCACTCATTCACGTGCAGTTAGTCAGTAGACCAGTGAATGGCTTTCGTGCTCCCACTATCTGGCCCTAGGTATCAAGTACGTAACAGTTAACAAATGCTGTCAAGTACCTTATAGTCTTGCGGGAGAAATGGACAAGAAGACAGACATTTGTAACAGAACCTGGTAAGGGCTGGAAGAAGAAGCATAGAGAACACCAAAAAAGAATATCTACCCCTGTCTGGGGAGGAGAGAAGGCTTCCTGGAGGAAGGGACATCTAGGATGGGACCCAGTTAGACTCAGCCAGGGGAATAATGGAGGAGCATAGTAGGCAAGGCATTAGCCTGAACCAGAGCCTGGAAATGTAAAAGAAGAAGGCAGGATGGGGAGCTGTAAGCAGTTCTGTTGGGCTGGAACAGAGTCTGTGAAGATGAAAACAGGGACACAAAGAGATGAGACTAGAAAAGGAAGTTGTGGGAGATGGTGAAAATGGACACATCCTCTTTTCTTCTTAGCAACAGGGGACATCTATTTTCCCATTTCATCCCTTGAATCTGAATCACCTATGGGACTTGCTTCAGCCAATGAGAAATTAGTAAATATAAGAGGAAGAACAAAAAGAGGCTTGAAAAATGCTTGCACAGGAAAGTTTCTTGCTGCTCTTGGAGACTGACACTGACAATTTTTTAAGTCCATGATAACCTGCTGGAAGGTGAGAGACACTTGCCCCCAGTGTCTTCTTGGTCATCCCTGGCCTGGAGTCAACTATCTTCAGAAGCAGAGCTACCTAGCTGACCTGCTGTTAACCACAGATGCATGAGTGAGCCCAGCAAAGCTCATCAGAAGAACTGCCCAGCTGAGCCCAGCCCAAATTGCTGACTCAGAAAATCATGAGCTAAGTAAATGGCTATTATTTTATTCAACTAAATTTTGAGTGTTTTTTTTTTTTTTCTTCTTCAGTAAAAGCTAATTGATATGGCAGTCTTAGAGATTTATAAATCATGTTAAGGAATTTGGACTTGAATCTGAGAGCGCCACGGAGACTTCAAAGGGTTGAAGCTATGGAAATGTTAGTATCAGATTTGTGTTTCGGAAAAATCACTGTTGGATCCAGCCAATGAGATCATGTGTGGTTAAGTATCTGCAAATTGTAAAGCAGTATACAAATACAGTTGATGAGTAAAAATAGTACATACCAATGGCCTAGAGACACATGACACACAATATCAAGGCAAGCCCTTCAAATCAAACTCCCTGAAAATATCCAGCAATGGCACATCTGGCTATAAACAAATTACCTCCCAAGTACCTTGCTGCTGATAACCAGCTCTGAGCCTAGAAGGAGAGCTGGCCAAAGCAAGGTGGCCTGGGGGAGGGGCAGAGTATGCCAAGAACATGGAAGATTCACTTTTCTCAAAGATGACTTAGATCAACAGTTGTTCAGGCTAATTTGGTCCCTGTAACAATTACCTAGGTCCTGGGGCCTCAAGCAAGCCTTTTAGAAGATTATCATAAGGGCATGATCAAAGAATTACACAAGGATGAGTTTGCTTTTCGCAACATTATTTATACTGTGAAAAAGTTAACACAAATGTCCAACAAGAGGGAAATAATGGTGTAAATTATACAACTATATAATAGTGGTTGAAAACTATGTAAATATTAAAATACTTTTAAAGATTGTGGCACAGAAAATGTTCACAATATAAAACATATGCATATTAAGTAGGTAACAGTTTCCTACTAGCAGCTTTCTGCCCTTTTACTTTTAATAATAAACTACTGATTTTTAGCTGAAAACATGGCCCAGCTAGAAATCTCATTTCTCAGCCTTCCTGGCTTCTGAATGTGACCAGATAGCTGAGTTGTGGACAATGGAATGTGACCAGGAGGGATGTGTGCCACTTCCAGATTGTTCCCTAAGTATTTATGGATGGGTGTTCCCGTTCCCTGTGCTTTTCTGTAAGGTTGAGTTGCAGATGTCATGATGGGAGCTCAGAGATATATGTTGGACCCAGCACCTGTCTAGGGAGTAGGTGTCTCCTGTGTTGATGAAAGTCCTGCCCGGTGTGAATGCTTCACCAAAGCTCAGGTGACCCATGAGCTGCTGCATGTTTGAGGGACACTCATTTGAAGGTCAATGATCAGGTGCTCAGGTGGGCAACTTGAGAAAGTCACACACTCAGCAGCAGAGTCCCACAGAGCCAAATATTCTCGTTCTAAGTCTGGCACCTTATCTCTTAGATTAACTGTGATATTGTGGGGACTGCAAGTGACGTGAAGAGACAAAGGAAGGACTGTCATAGGAGTGCAGGTGGGTATATATAAAGTGTGAATGAACTTGGGCTATTCATTTTGGGTCATTTCTCCTTTGATCTCTTTTTGTTGACTCTCGGTTCTGCTCCCTTTCTGTCATGGGTTGAAGGCTTCCCCCCACCAAATTCTTATATTGAAATCCTAATGCACAATGCCTCAAAATGAGACCTTACATGCAGAAGAATCTTTGCAGATGTAATCAAGTTAAGATGAGGTCACTAGGGAAGTAAGTCAATCAGAGAAACAAAATTATCATATGGTTTCACTCATATGTGGAACATAAGGAATAGTGCAGAGGATAATAGGGGTGGGGGGGGAACTGAATGGGAAGAAATCAGAGAGGGAGACAAACCATATGAGACTCTTGACTCCGGGGAAACAAACTGAGGTTGTGGAAAGGGAGGTGGGTGGGGGGATGGGGTAACTGGGTGATGGGCATTAAAGAGGGCACGTGATATAATGAGCACTGGGTGATATACTCAACTAATGAATCATTGAACATTATATCAGAAACTAATGATGTACTACACCTTGGCTAATTGAATTTAAATTAAACAAAGATGAGGTCACTAGGGTGGTCTCAAATCTAACACGACTGGTGTCCTTATAAGATGACACATGGACACACACAGGGAAGCTGGCCATGTGACAGTGAAGGTTGAAGTGTTAATAACTGCAAGCCAAGAGTGCCTGCAAACCACAAGAAGCTAGGGAGAGTCAAGGAAGGATCCCCGACACAAGCCTTCAGAGACAGCATGGCCCTGGTGACACCTTGATTTTGGACTCTGAAGCTCCAGAACTATGAGATAATGAATTTTTCTTTTAAGCCACCCTGCTCATGCTACTCAGCAAGGCAGCCCTAGGAAACGAATACACTCTTTCTGGGCCACCTAATTCCCTGCAGAAATGGCCAAAGCAGGCAGAGCAGTCCAGGCAGCTGGGCACCCATAGGGTTCTGACCCCTTCCTTACCCAGGGCCCTGGGAGTGACTGGCTGGCCAGGCTGGGGCCTTGACTTAGAGGATTTCCCTCAGCATTAAAGCCAGAATGGATCAGGCATGAACAATTGCAAGATTTATTACTTAACCCTGATTCCTACCAGGGTTTTGGGGGGAAAGAAACAGATGAGTGGTCTATGGAAGACCTTCCAAGCCCAAGCTCTTGTCATAGTCTCTGTGTTCCCATTCTTTTTCTGGGACAAAACTACTCCCATTTGTACTCATCTCCTGAGAAGATGGAGCAAACTGGACAAATGGGAACACCCTCACCAATAATATCACAAGTTACTTCATTTGCATGCACTTTTCTCATTTAAATATCATTACCATAAGGCGGAGGTCCTATTGCCAGGGTGACGAGTAACAGAAAATGAGCAGGGTAGGTTTGCCAGAGACTCTCCACTTTGACCCATTCCTGCTGTGTTCTCAGCTACCCTCCCAACTGCCATTAAAGGAATACAAATCATTCCATAGTTCTGCCTTTTTCTCATCTTGTTTCACTTTTCCCTTTGCTTAAGATTCTACTCCTTACCCTACTGGATTTGCGAATTTAGCTCTTTCATTTCTTCCAGCTGAACTTGATGACCCTTCTATTTGATGCCGTCTCCTCCGATCAACCCCCCACTTTACTGTTTCCCTTTCTGTGTTTCTGGTGCCTGGCATTCGATCATATGACCTGTCCGGAGTGTGAATTCCAGCTTGTAAATTAGCTCCCTGACCCTGCGATAAATTCTTGAATAATTCCAGGCAGCAGGTTGCCGATCTGTAGTAAGAGATGTACTTTAAGAGAATTAAATAAGGTAACATATATGAAGGCCAATGCATCTAGCCTTTGTATTAGTTATCTAATGCTGTGTAACTTAGGAGCTTCGAGCAGCAAGACTCATTTATTATCCCTCACCCCGCCTGGGGGTTTGAGGTTTCTCATGAGGGTGTAATTAGGTGTTAGCTGAACCTGCGGTCATTTAAAGACTTGGCTGTAGCTGGAGAACCCAGGTGGAGGGTAGTCTTTTCATGTGATCCACTCACAGTGGTGCTGGCTGTTGATGGGAAGCCTCAAGTGACTCTCCAGAGGGCTCTGGAAACCCCTCGTGGCATGATGGCTGTCTTCCCCCCAGAACAAAGCGAGGGAGAGGGAGAGAGGCACAGGGGTGCATGTTTTTTATGACCTAACATCTGAAGTCACGTACCATCACCTACACCACATCTGTTTGTTGAAAACGAGTCATGAAGTTCTGCTCACATTCAAGACAGAGAGATTTAAACTCCATTATTGGAATGGAAGAGTGTCCAGGCCACGGGCAGAGTCAGGTGTGTCCACCGGGCCTGCAGAAGCTCCCCCTGGTCCCTGGGTGTCTTCAGTGAGTCTACGGCCATACCACCCTGAAGGCGCCCGATCTCGTCTGATCTCGGAAGCTAAGCGGGGTCGGGCCTGGTTAGTACTTGGATGGGAGTGGGACAGTCCGGACGCAGCCCTGGTCTGGGCAGCTGAGGGTGGCCCAGGCGGGCTCCGCGGGATCCTCTGCTGGGCCGGGCGCGGTCTGTCTCTGGCCCATCAGCCTTCAGAGCATGCTGCTGCTGGAGAAAACTCTTCACCGGCCCCGTGTTGGGCCTCTCAGCCCCCACCGGCTCCCGGGCCAAGCAACACAGCACCACGGCAGGCTAAGCGCCTCTTTTAAGGCAACGGACAACGTGTGTGGATTGTGTGCTGGTCTGAAACCTTGGGAGATCCCCAGGTAAAATCGCCCGGCACAGGGAAGGCAGGGCGAAGAAAGAGGCAGGCCACTCCAGATAGGTCGATTGGCAGGTTTAATAGGTAAGGGAGCTGACCCAGGAGGCTTGTTGTGGGCCCCGCAAGACCAGTAGACCTCTGCACGGGCCAGCCAGAATCTTAGCAGTTATAATGGGGTTAGGCCTCGGACCAGCCGGCACCTCCCACCCTCGGGCTGCACCCTTGAGCCGCTCCTACTGTGTTAGTGCTGGGCTGAATGTACCTTCCCAGGCCGGCGGAGGGGGTGGGGAGCCTCCTTTTGCTCCAGGGCCAACCGGAAGTCCTGTCCTCCCCGTGACCACCTCCTCCGACAGCGTGCTCGGGAAGCAGGCGGCCGGCAGAATCGGCTTCATCTCCACAGGGCTTTCGCCCTGACCTCCGGACTCTGGCTCCAGGCTGCTCCCTTGTGGACACAGCCAACCCCTGGCACCAAGTGCAGTCTTTTGGCAGAATCTGCACTCAGGCCCTCCAGGATCTGCCAGACCATGCAGCTGGATAAACGACTCCCCCGCCACCCCAGCCCTGCCCCCACGCTGGGAGAACCTTCCTGCCCAGAAGGATCAGCTGGCTTTTCCCAAGCATGGATCTGAACTTGGGGACAGAAAGCACCTGGAAACAGTCCCTGCAGAAGGCGTGTTCCGCCGGGATCACCACAACGGGTAGGTCTTGCTTGTACTTGACACATTCTGCTCCTAGCCAAGTCTCAGGGGAGCAGCCCCCTGGCTGCCGCCTCCCTGCAGTCCTCAGCCCCAATCCTACACACACATTCTATATGTATCTGTGTTTGTGGCAAAAAGGAAAAAAAAAAAGTTATTTCTAGAATTTACCGCATCTTGCTCTGGTACCCCCTTACCTGCGGAGGGGGTGGTATGAAGGACTGAATGCTTGTCTCCCCAAAATTGATGTGTTCATATCTGAACCCTCAGTGTGTGGGTCTGAGGAGATGGGGCCTTTGGGAGGAGATGAGGTCAAGAGGCTGGAACCATCCGG
The DNA here is from genome assembly GCF_029215605.1 of Mirounga angustirostris. Taxonomy (NCBI): domain Eukaryota; kingdom Metazoa; phylum Chordata; class Mammalia; order Carnivora; family Phocidae; genus Mirounga; species Mirounga angustirostris. The sequence goes on along the minus strand of NW_026991712.1, from coordinate 14,455,553 downwards.
AATGGATTAGTGCCCTTATGAAAGAGACCCTAGAGAGCCCTCTCGCCCCGTCTGACATGTGAGGTCCCAACCAGACGATGCTGTGAACCAGTAAGTGGTCCTCACCAGACACTGAATCTGTCGGAGCCTCCATCTTGGACCCCCCAGCCTCCAGAACCCTGAGAAATCCGTTGCTGTTGTTTATGGGCCCCCGGTCTGTGGGTTCTGTTACTGTAGCAGCCCCCGCAGAGGAAGACAAGTGGCCTAGAGTAGCCGAATTAACCTTTGGTGACTGAAAAGATCAATCTCTCTCTTTTTGAAATAGTTTCTTCAGCCTCCTTAAGGTAAATAAGCCACTGATTAAAAGCTCAAACTCCCGCAGGCCTGATGTTTTCCTCTTGGGACACCCCTCCTTTCCTCTCTCCTTGAGGACCCCACACCCACTCACTGTCCCTGGCCCTGTTTTCTGCACACAGCTCTCTTCCCGGCCCCCACCCCCCACGTTAGTCTTGCTTTGGCCCCGTCTTGCTTCTTTGACTTTTGAATCAAAGTCCTCCGTCTTCGTCAAGGTTAACTCAAAATACAACTTTTTGCTGAAAATATTGCGATGTGTTGTATTTAGATTTCCAGGCTAGTTGCCAAAGGCTCATTCCTCCAATAATGTATGTAATATCTGACAATGGGCGTTTTTAGAAAAGTAATAATGTTACCAAATGAATAAATAAAACACAAGAATATATTCTTTCATTTATTAATTCTATGTCTTAAATTATCATAGAGGAAAATTGACTGTTTTGGGGTACGTAGTTTTTCGAACTTGAACACACGTATGATTTATGGAGCCACCTCCATGGTCAGGTTACCAAACGGTTATGGTGCCCCCCAAACTACCTCGTGATGGCAGCCCCCACCCCTACTCCTGGCAAACCACCCATCACTCCATTACTAGCATTTTGTCACTTCAAGAATATTGTGTAAATGGAATCTTTTGAGATCAGTCTTTTCTATGATCCTGTTGGGGTTCATCCACATTGTTGAATCTATCAATGGTTTGTTCCTTTTTAATGTTGTGTAGTAGTCCATTCTGTGAGCATGCAACAGTCTGCGCATCCGCCTGACCACTGAAGGGCATTCGGGCTGTATCCAGTTTTTGGCAACTGGAAATAGGGCTGCTGTAAAAACGTTCAGGTGTAGGGTTTTTGCAGGAATACGAGTTTTCATTTTTCAAGGAGAAATGCCTAGGAGTGGAATTGCTGTTGACTCATAGGACACACGTTATGTTTGTAAGAAACCGTTAAACTGTTTTCCAGAGTAGCTGTCCCATTTTAACTTTCCCACCAGCAATATACAAGACTTTCAGTTGCTCTGCATCCTCACTAGCACTTAGTATTACTGGTATCTTTTTTTTTTTTTTTCAGCTATTCTAATAGACTTGTAGTGGCATCTTATGCTTTTTGTTTGCATTTCTCTAATGGCTCATTATGTTGAACATCTTTTTTAGATGCATATCTGCCATACCAGTATCCTCTATTCTTTTGCCCATTTCTAAAATCGGGTTTTTGTTTTCTTTCTGTTGAGTTGAGAGTTCCATCTATATCTACATATACATGTCCCTTGTCAATATCTAATTAGTTTCTTCTAGTCTGTTGCTTGTCTCTTCAATCACTTAACAATGTCTTTTGCGGAGCAGAAGTTTCTAATTTTAATGAAGTTCAGTTTATAATTTTTTTTTTTTTTTTTAATGAGTCACGCTTTGGGTGTCATTTGTGAGAGCTCCGGTTCTTCCGTCTAATTTGGTTTCTGAAATCTGTCATTCCAAGTGTTCCCCCATAGGTAAGGAATCTATTTCTCTCTGGCTGCTTTAAATACTTTTTTTTTTCTTTGTTAGTTTCTCAAAGTTTGATTAGGACGTGCCTGGATTTTTGAGGGCTTATCCTGTATGTGTTTTGCTTCGTTTTCTTAAATCTGTAGGTTTAAGTCTCTTGCCAGACTGAGGAAATTTTCAGCCATTATTTCCTCAAATATTTTTTCAGCACCGTCCTCTTTCTCCTATCTTTTTGGGACTCCAGCGACCTGATTTTTACAGCCCCCCAGGTCCCTGTGACTATGTTGTGTTCAATCCCCTTTCTCTTTGTTGTTCGGATGGATGACTTCTACTGATGTATCCTTAGGTTCACTGACGATTTTCTCTGTCATGTCAGAACCCATCTAGTAAGCTTATTGATAGAGCTTTTGGTTACTGTGCTTTTTGTTTCTAAAATTTCCATTTGATTCTTCTGATATTTTATTTCTTTGCTGAGATTGTCTACTTTTTTTTTTTTTCAGATGTTTCAAGAATGTTTGCTATTGCTCGTGGCATTTTAAAGATAGCGGCTTTAAAGTCTCTGTCCGAAAGTTATGTTATCTGTGTGTATGAGTCTACCAGGGCTGCCATAACAATGACCACAGACTGGGGGCTTAGACGGCAGCTCACGGTTCTGGAGGCTGGAAGCCCAAGACCAAGGCGGCAGCAGGTTTGGTGTCTTCCAGTGCGTCTCTCCCTGGCTTGCACGTGGCTGCATTCTCACTGTGTCTTCTGTGCACGTGCATCCCTGGGGTCTCTGTGTGTCTGAGTTCCCTCTCCTTATAAGGACACCAGTCAGATTGGATTAGAGCCCCCCAAATGGCCTCATTTTAACTCAGTCGCATTTCAAAAGACCCATCTCCAAATCAGTCACATGCTGAGGTACAAGGGCTGAAGGCTTCAAGTGGATGTGAATTTGGGGGGAACACAATTCAGCGCATAACACTGTGTCATCTTGTGGTTGTTGTCTGTCGATTGTCTTTTCCTAAGTGGATAGGGGAGTTTCTGTTGTATCAGGCAACTGGCCTGGTTAGATTCAGGCTACAGGTTCCAACCTTTCTTCTGTGGGCTACCGTTCCAATGTCAGTTCAGGTTTTAAAGCCTTTGCAGGTCCAGTTAGATCTGTCCCCTGTGTGTGGCATGCAGGGATCAGGCTGAGATGTGGGCAGTGGCTTGCGTGTTCAGTTCTGGAATTCTTTGATATGCTGATTACGATCATGTCCATGCATGCACAGCTTGGGGGAATGCCTGGGAGTTTATAAGTAACTTCATGGGGTCACTTTCTTGATCTCCTTCCATTTTGCAATCTACTGGTATTTGTTCCCTGGGTGTCCCCTTTTGCACCTTTAGCTAGAAAGCTGGGGCTTTAGTTAATCTTCCCCTGCCTCACATTTCACATGGACTACGTCCATGTCTGGGGCCAACTTCTGGGAGGACAGAGAGAGACAAAGAGAGTAAAAATTAATTGCTTTATCCCACCTTCTTGGAATTGCAGCTCCACAGAGAGGAAGGGCCCTCCAACACCCTCCCCAGTCAGTGGGCTCCCGTGGGGGACCTCTGCCATCTCTACCAGGGCATTTCTTAGGGACCGGGGTATGAAACAGAAGGAAAAAAAATGAGGAGGGAAGTTTATATATTTTCTTTGCACTTCTTGAGGCCAAATTAAGGGCTTCTTCTGGAGCTCTCTGTGCTGATACTCATTTGCTGGTTCCAGGCTACATTGTACTCAGGTGGGGGGACACCTGAGGGCAGAAAAAAATGAAAAAATCACCACTGATTGGTGGTAGTTCAAAGTCTGATCTTGTTTCCCAATTGTCTTGCTACTATTCACTTCTCAGAGCCTCTGAGTACGTTTATTGTATATTCCGTCCCTGTTTTGTAGCTGTGTTCAGTGAAAGAGACAGAGTGGATTGTGCTTACTGCTTCTTCCCAGGGACTGGAGACCCTGAAACAGCAATGTTAAAACTGAATAAGAAAAAGGTGGAAACATGTCTTTTGAAGGCTAATGCTTAAGGCCAACAGATGCAACGAGGGGAAGATGAGGATATGGGTAGAAGTTTAAGGGAAAAACAGGAATCCTGAAGGAGATGTCTAAGAATCTGCAAAGGTTTGAAATTGAGAATTCCTGTTTAATTTTAGATAAAAATGGATAGTTTCCATTTTCTTGAATGCTGACATATAACTAATACCATCTTTACGCTTATATGCAATGATGAATTTTCAGCTCACAAGAATAAAGGAGCAGGAAGAACATACGTGGGGAATATAAGTGAAACAAGAGAGAGATGTAGTTTAAAATGATGTGTTTGTCTTAATTTGTTTGAGTTTGATGGTAAAGACAATGAAGGACAGAAGAAAGGAAAGCTGTTGGGAGTCTCCTTAATGGGAAGAATAGAGGTCTGAGAAAAAGCATGCCTCATGCTATTCTTTGGTGACCACATGGCGGCGCTATTGGCAGGACATAGCTTTAGTGGGGTCCTCTCCAAATGGGGTTGGATACATTCTAGGGATGTGCAAGAATATCCCTAAAGAAAATACTAGAACTTCAATTTCTGTTTAGATTTTATCTTAATAAAATAGAAATACACCAAGCTTTACTGATATTTAATATGTGGACTGATAACTGGCTCCATCACCAAATAGGTAAGTTAGATGATTCGGTGTCACACGGTCTGCAAGGGCACTGCAAGGATGGGGACTCTATAATTTAGAAGCTGGTGGTGGCCAACTCTTTCATTCATTTGCTATGAATGTATGGTGACAGATTGCAGTTCACACATTCTTGATGACGTGTATTTGTACACTATATTACTGATTTTTTTTTTAAGATTTTATTTATTTATTTGACAGAGAGAGACACAGCGAGAGAGGGAACACAAGCAGGGGGAGTGGGGGAGGGAGAAGCAGGCTTCCCGCGGAGCAAGGAGCCTGATGCGGGGCTGGATCCCAGGACGCGGGGATCATGACCTGAGCCGAAGGCAGACGCTTAAGGACTGAGCCACCCAGGTGCCCCTGTATTACTGATTTTAATATACTAGCCCTCTTAAAACATGTAAGTGACTTAAAATACTTCCTGCAAAGAAACTGCAGGTCAAAATTCTACTAACAAGGGCTCCTGGCTGGCTCAGTCTGTAGAGCATGTGACTCTTAACCTTGGGGTTGTGAGTTCAAGTCCCACGCTGGGTGTAGAGCCCACTTAAAAAACAAAAATGATACTAATAATTCAAGCCAAAATAACGACAACAACAAAAATGGAAGAACAGCAAACCTTGTTCTTCTGTTTTGGACTCTTTTCCAGACATATCATGGGATTAAAAATAATGGCTATTGGTGATAGATAGATAATCTGACAGTGATTTTAGGACAAAATATACCCACTTAATCGATGCCTTTGAGGTAAAGATAATGTTTTTGATAATAAATGAGAAAATAACAGCTTTTTAAAAATTTTTTTTATTTGTCTGAGAGAGAGAGAGCACAAGCAGGGGGAGCAGCAGAGGGAGAAGCAGGCTCCCCGCGGAGCAGGGAGCCCGATGCGGGGCTCGATCCCAGGACCCCGGGATCATGACCTGAGCCGAAGGCAGACACTTAACTGACTGAGCCACCCAGGCATTCCTGAAAATAACAGCTTTTTGAAAGAAATTCATGATTTGGAGAAAGAATTTTGAAAATATGTTTAAAAATATTTCCATCATTATGCGATTTTTGTTCCTGAGATGAAGATGGATGTATTTTAACCTATAAAACTCAGATTTTGATATTAATAAGGCTTTAAAGCTGAATTTTCTTGTCTGTTCAAAAATCTTCCAAATGAAGACTTTCAGTAGGTTTTAAGACCATTTGTAAAAAACCATAAATATTAAATGCTTTCCACTAATTAAAAAAAAGACTGATATTATATAAAATGAAAATTTATCAGTCAAATATCAACATTAAACTTAGAATTATTTGTGAATGGGACCAAAAGTAGGGACCAGGACTTAAAATAATTTGAGCTAATATGGTTACTTGTATATGAATATGCTTTTTCCATAAGGACCTTCTTTGTGAAGTATATTTTTTCAATTAGGCAGTCAGTAAGATCAAGAAACGAAATAGATTTTGAACCAGTCCATGAAATCACTGTACCACAAAATGTTGTGTCCAGACTTTTCAAAAGCAACAGAGCATATTAAATTGTATTTCTCTTGCTAAAATTAATATTAGTAATATTTTTAGGTAAGTTTATGAAATAGAATTTGTTTCATATTTTTCATTGTCTTTAAATTTATTTTTTGTGTGTATTTATAATAGACACAATCATAATAATTATATGTGGCATTTTATACATTTTACTGTATACCAGGTGCTGTTTTAAATGTTTTACATGTATTAATTATTTTAACTCTCACAACACCCAGTATATATCCCAGTGTCCCCATTTAAAGGATCAGGAAGCTGAAGCACAGATAAGAAACTAGCATAAGACCAATTACTTAAAAAGAGATACAATCAAGATTAATTAGTGCAGTAATGCATATATTTAATTTATACGTCAATTACTACATCTCCAAACCAATAAAAAGACCAACAGAAGTATGGATTAAAGTTCAGAGACTATTTGTCTAAAACTAATAGGCATGGTGGTAGCATTAGAATGTGCTCACAGGGAACTCAACCCAACATTCAGTGTAGTTTATTAGCATTTATAAAGAACCTGTATGATCCTGTTTAATTCCCACAATAACTTTTGAAGTAGTCATGTTAGTCTCAAGAACACAAGCATAATAAAAAATAACATTTAATGGAGTCTCACAGACTTGGATATAAGGTCTCCCATTACCACTCACCACATCTTAGAGGTTTTCCTAACTTTTTTGAATTTAATTTTAATCATTTTTCAAAGTGGGCAAAATAATATATGTCCCATAGGGTGGCTGTCAGATTAAACAGCATGTCATAGTGTAATGCAGGGTAGTGGTGAAGAACATAGATTCAGGATCAGGACACTCCAGGTTTGAATCCTTGCTCTCCCGCTTAGTAGAAGCAACTTTCTTTGTGAAGTTACAAATCTTCTCTCGGCCTTAGTTTCCTCATCTGAAAAATGGGGCTAATAATACCACCTACCTCACAGAGTTCTTATGTGGATTGATTTATGTAATGATATTTAGGATTTGGTACCCCACAAGTACTCAATAAATGATGGCAGTTATAATAAATATAAAGTGCTTAACGCACAGTAGGTGCTCAACAAATAACTGTTTGTAATCATTATACCCATTGAGAGCTTTATTCAAAATTATGCAGTTAGGACGTATCCAGTCTCCCCCTTCTGGATTCTATGCTATAAACAGCTGGAGTTGACATGTATGGATACTTCTCCTCTGAGGGATATAGGCAGAATGTGTTCCTGGGGAGAAAACAGCCTGAGCTCATCAGGAAAGACAGCACTGGGATCTAAGTAGGCTTTGGAGAGACAGGAGACTTGGAAGAGGGAATTTGAGGGAGAAGGAATGATGCAAAAGCCAAGAAACCAGAAGAGAGAGACATGTTCCAGGGAGAGTAAATTTTTTTAAATTTTTGTTTGGATTGGAGCAGAGCTACATTTTAGAAAGATTAACCTGGGGGTGTTTTTTTGGGTAGAACTAGAATAGGAAAATACCTGAGAGGTGAGGAGACAAAAGATATGAACACTGTGCTCATCCAGACATGAGTAGTAAAGACCGGAACTAGGCAACCACTGAGGGAACGGAGAAGAGGCAGGGAAGGATACTCTCCAGAAGCCAAGTCAGCAGGGTCTGGATACTGATTAAATGATAGATGAGCAAATGGAAGTCAGTAGATAGAATGACACTGATATTCTCATTTCAGTTGGTTGGGCATCAATAATGACACTGAGAAATAGGAAAGTAATATTTAGAGGGGCAATGATAGCTTTGACTTTTTACTTTGAATTTGAATTAATGGAGAAACACGTTAAATAAAAATGTCCTGGGGCATTTGGAAAACTCAGATTGCAAAGATAGAGTGAGAAGTCATTGCATAGAGGACATAATTGAAGGAGATCCCCATTATCCAAAGAAGATTTATATTGGAAAAAGATCATTTAAATAAATCCACATGGGACAAGACCGATATTTAACAATAACTAGTGAAAAACTGATTAAATTGGGACCTCAAAAGAAACAGATAATTACAAACAATTACTTTTATCTTATATTTAAAACAATTTATATTATAATTCCAACTGGTTACTAATTCTTAGAATGAACAAATAATTAATTGCTTGTTGGTTATTGTTGTTGTTGCCATACAGCCAATAAACTTGTGCACTAGTCAGTTATGAGAATCTTCACTCCATTTTACTTTAAAAAATATAAATGCATGTTTATTCCTTAATCTTTTTTTTTAAATAAATCATTGGCATATTGATTAGAGTTTTGACTGGTCTCTCATGCATAGATCTCACACATAGTAAAGAAGCCAATCTTGCTTCTTCAACATGGACTGAAAATTTAGACTCTTTTGGCAATCGATCTGAATGCAATATCCTTTTAGATTTTTATGACAGTTTCCTCTAAACTTTTTAAATAGTTTTTTTTTAATTCTGGTAAAATACACATAACATAAAATTTGCCATCTTACCCATTTTTTTTTTAAAGATTTTATTTATTTATTTGAGACAGAGAGAATGAGAGACAGAGAGCATGAGAGGGAGGAGGGTCAGAGGGAGAAGCAGACTCCCTGCCGAGCAGGGAGCCCGATGCGGGACTCGATCCCGGGACTCCAGGATCATGACCTGAGCCGAAGGCAGTCGCTTAACCAACTGAGCCACCCAGGCGCCCCCATCTTACCCATTTTTAAGTGTACAGTTCAGTAGTGTTAACTATATTCACACTGTTGTGCATCTTGCAAGATTGAAACTATATACCCATTAAGCAACAACTTCCCATGTCCCTCTCCCCCTAGCTCCTGGAAACTTCTTTTTATACCCAGATGTGGAATTGGTAGAATATACGGAAATTCTATTTTCAGTTTTGCGAGGAACTGCCGTACTCTTCCACAGTGGCTATACCATTTTCCATTCCCACCGTCAGTGCACGAGGGTTCCCGTTTCTCCACATCTTCTCCAACACCTCTTTTCTTTTTCCTTGTTTTCTTTTTATAGTAGCTGTTTCAATTGGTGTGAAGTGATATCTCATTGTGGTTTTGATTTGCATTTCCCAGTGAGCAGCTTTTCATGTGTTTATTGGCCATCTGTATACCTTGGAGAAATGCTTCTTTCATCTATATTTGGAGAAATGTCTATTCAAGTTTTTTGCCCATTTTTGAGTTAGGTTGTTTGGTTTTTGTTGTTGTTGAATCTCTGGAGTTTGCTATATTATCTGGATATTAACACCTGATCAGATATGTGATTTGCAAATGTTTTCTCCCATTTCATAGTTTGTCTTTTCACTCTGTTAGTTGTGTCCTTTGATGCACAGAATTTCAATTTCTTTGTGTCCCAATTTATCTATGTTTACCTGTTTTGACTATGCTTTTGATATCATATCTGATGGGGTTCAGAGCATGCTACCCCAAAGTATGGCATCTTGGCAAACTCAATATTTTTAAACTGAAGGAGTTTGAGAAAATTTGTGATCAAAAACCCTGTGTGAGAAGTACCCTCTCAATACCTGGAGGAAAGGAGCATTCTTATCTCTGAAGGTAAAGGAATGCCAAAAAGTCACACCAACAGGCTTTGCTAAATTTCCCCCAGTTTACTACACTTAGCTTATACTCTTTGCCCCATCATATTTCTCCACAACTGTCCACTCTTCCTCAAACCCAGCATAATAATACTCAGATTTAACCATTTCTTTGAGTCTCGATTTCCTTTTGAAGGTGCCCATGTCACCCAAGACTTACATTAAATAAATTGGTGTGCTTTCTCTTGTTAAATCTGTCTTTATCGGTTTAATTTTCAAGCTCAGCCAGGGATCCCAAGAGGATCGAGGACGTTTTTTTTTTTTCTGTTATACATGTCCAAGAAATTACTGAGAAATCCAGTGTCATGAAGCTTTCCCCCTGTGTTTTCTTCTGGGAGCTTTACAATTTTAGGTCTTACATTTAGGTCCTTGATCCATTTTGAGTTTATTTTTGTATGTGATATAAGATAAGGGTACAACTTCATTCTTCTGCATATAAATATCCAGTTTTCCCAAACATTTGTTGAAAGACTGTCCTTTCCCCATTGAATAGTCTTGACATGGGGTGCCTGGGGGCTCTGTTGAGCATCCGACTCTTAGTTTCAGCTCAAGTCATGATCTCAGGGTCATGGAATCAAGCTCCGCATGGGGCTCTGTGCTCAGCCAGGAGTCTGCTTGAGATTCTCTTCCTCTCCCTCTGCCCCTTCCCCAGTGTGTCCGCGCACACTCTTTCTCTCTCTCTAAAATAAATAAATCTTTAAAAAAATAGTCCTGACATCCTTATCAAAAATCACTTGACTATATATGTGAGGGTTTATTTTTAGGCTATTATATTCCGTTGGTCCGTGTGTCTTTGTACTAGTAACACACTGTTTTGATTACAGCAGCTTTGTAATAAGCTTGAAATTATGACCTTCGATTTTGTTCTTTTCCAAGATTGTTTTAGCTGTTCAAGTACTCTGTTTTATGCTTAGAGCATCATTATAAAGAGGACAGATATTGCAAAAATATTTGAGATTTTATCATTTTTTTTCCCAAGAAACTCTTTTAATTTTTTGACACTCAAATCATTTTCTGTGAAGACTTTGAAGCCCCTGTTCTGTCATCATCCTAATAAATTGATCTTCTTCATTTGTTCACCGAAGTAACTCTTCTGGGTTCTCATATACACGTGCCTTGGGAAGTGTTTCAGCTATACTCCAACCTCATGAAGTCCTGCGTCTTTTACAAGATGTGCAATTTTACTGTGAGATAGAATTGCTTTTGTAGTTAGTGGTTCTAGTGGATGTTTACATGTGATAATCAGTGAATGACTGCCTTACTTGTCTTTTTTTTTTTTTTTTTTAAGATTTTATTTATTTATTTGGGACAGAGAGAATGAGAGACAGCATGAGAGGGAGGAGGGTCAGAGGGAGAAGCAGACTCCCTGCCGAGCAGGGAGCCTGATGCGGGACTCGATCCCGGGACTCCAGGACCATGACCTGAGCCGAAGGCAGTCGCTTAACTGACTGAGCCACCCAAGCACCCTAAAAAAAGATTTTATTTATTTATCTGAGAGAGAGAGACAAGAGAGAGATCGAGTGCACAGGGGGGAGGGGTAGAGGAAGAGGGAGAAGCAGACTCCCCACTGAGCAGGGAGCCCGATGCAGGACTCGATCCCAGGACCCTGGGATCACGACCTGAGCTGAAGGCAGATGCTTAACCGACTGAGCCACCCAGGCGCCCCTGGTTTTACCAGGTTTTTTTTTTTTTTTAAGATTTTATTTATTTATTTGCGAGAGAGAGAATGAGAGACAGAGAGCGTGAGAGGGAGGAGGGTCAGAGGGAGAAGCAGACTCCCTGCCGAGCAGGGAGCCCGATGCGGGACTCGATCCCGGGACTCCAGGATCATGACCTGAGCCGAAGGCAGTCGCTTAACCAACTGAGCCACCCAGGCGCCCTCTTTTGAATTTTTTTAACCATATATGTGCACAGTTCTTTTTTTAAGTTTAAAAAGAAAACTCTGGGGCGCCTGGGTGGCTCAGTTGGTTGAGCGTCTGCCTTCCGCTCAGGTCATGATCTCAGGGTCCTGGGATTGAGCCCCACATGGGGCTCCTTGCTCAGCAGGGAGCCTGCTTCTCCCTCTGCCTGCCGCTCCCCCTGCTCATGCTTACTCTCTCCCTCTCTCTCTTTCTGTGTCAAATAAATAAATAAAATCTTTTTAAAAATCTGGTTTTATTTTTTTAATAGAATTCTTTTTTTTTAAAAGATTTTATTTATTTATCTGAGAGAGAGAGAATGAGAGTACATGAGACGGGGGAGGGTCAGAGGGAGAAGCAGACTCCCTGCCGAGCAGGGAGCCCGATGCGGGACTCGATCCCGGGACTCCAGGATCATGACCTGAGCCGAAGGCAGTCGCTTAACCGACTGAGCCACCCAGGCGCCCGCCTTACTTGTCTTGATGGACTCGGAGACATTTGTTTTAAACAAGGAAGGGTGTTTGAGTAGAGACGGATTTTTATAAATTGTCGATTGTCTGGTAAATATTTTTACAGAATTTAACTTTGTGAGTTTGGGGTCCTGATGATAAATATTCAAGTAAAGATCGTGTGTTATTGTTGAAGACACAGGAATGGATGTCTTCTTCAGAGTAAAGCACTTTGAGCAGCAAAGAAAATCAAAGCAGTCATGATGACACTAACTTTGAGACAGTGGAGCAGAGAAACAGTTGCCCGAGCAGGAGCTGTGAGGAACTTATGAGAATAATTTAGCTAATAAAAAAAAAATAAAGAGGAGAGAAGAGAATTTCGGATTAGTAATCTCGGGAAGACTGATTATTGAGGAGAAAGGCATATGGGGTGTCGCTTGCGCCTGTAAGAAAGAGAGAAGATATTGAACATGTTCAAGATTCCAGGCACAGTTCTAGGCATCAGAAGCAGAGGATGAAGATGTAGTAGGATTCCCCTAAGCCTCCTCTCTCAAATGTCGCTGCTTTTAACCCAGCACTGACATATGGGATGAGAAGGGCTGTAGCTCCCAGGGGCTCTGAGCTTGACCAGTCATTGACCCCTCAGCGTCCTCTGGTGCGCTGTTTCATCATGTAAGGACATGTCCAACCTCAGAAGGGAAGACACCATGGCTAGATTCTGGACATGATCTGGATTCCAAGTGAAGAGAACTGAGTACAGGAGTCACTTGTGACGTACAATTCACAGTTCTTCTCATTTGCCTATGTGTTTAGTCCTGTGTTTCTCTCCACAGGGTATTGAAACCAATCTTGGGATACTGGGGGAGAGAAACGATAAATTTAAAATTATAAAACAATAATAGAAAACAAGAGTGAAAGAAAAAGGCAATACAAAAATACTAGCCATAACCTAGAAGCCCTGTCACGTTTGGTCCTGGCAATAAGAAAATACAGTCAGGAATATTATTCTCTTTATTTGTGGACTGTTTTTTTTTTTTTTTTTTTTTTTTTGGCTGACTTGAGGTCCTTGAAATTTTAGAAACTGAAGGAAAAAGTAAAAACAATTTAAAAATATTTTGTAATCTCATTACAAAGAGATTTACAACTGTTAATATATTGGTATGTTTCTTCCCGGTTTTTCTCTCTTTCTGTGTATATAGATTATATCATGAGCATTCTCCCATGTCATTAACTACCTCATGCAAACATGATTTGTAATGGTCTTAAAATACTACCTCATATGGACATCCATAATGATCCCAAACCCATTATTACTGGATATTTTGATTACTTCTAAAAAATAAAAAAGGAGAAAGAGGATGGTAAATGCAAAAGGACCTTTGGTTTCAATTTCTTTTAAAATACGGGGGGAGGCGGGTAAAAGATGCATCTCCCATTGGGCCCCCATTATGTGTACTTTCTTATTTTCATGCACAGACTCATGCAGAGGCACCATTAGAGATCATATAGAGCTTTCCATTTTGATTGTGTTCTTGAATACCAGTCCACCTCCTTTCTCTCTGTCCTATGAACTACTCCTCCCGGGCTTTTGTCACAGCTGGCTTTCAGCCACCTTGATGTTGGTTAATAACTGCTGAAAGTACTTTCCCCCGGAACGATTTGCAATTTAATGAGGGATTCTAGAAACCTAATAGAATCATGTACAACAAAAAATATAAATATATAATGGTGGCATTTGAAGCATATTTACAAAGTCATACTGTTTTATTCATTCATCTTCATTCATTTCTTTTTGAGTGGTTATTGAGCTATGTGCTAGGCATAGTGTTGGATGGAGGGCACAGAAATAAACAAGTCTTCAAGGAGTTTACTACCTAAGTGGTTCTCAACCAGGAGGCAATAGGATTTCTCTATCCATTTTCAAAATGTTGGGGGCAGTTTTGGTTATCCCATTGACTTGAAGGACATTACTGGTATTTAGTGGGCAGGGTTTCTAAATGCTCTGGAGAGGTTTGCACAAAGAATTGTCTGGCCCCATCCAGTGGTGTCTCCACTGATTAACCAATGCTACAACGTAAATCATACTAGTACTAACAATGTACTATAGACCCGTGCTGTGTTAAGCACTTTAACTGCATTGTTTAGTTTAAGCTTACCTTGATACTTTGTAGTAAATATTATATCCATTTTCCTGAATGGCTTAAAGACCATAAAGAACTCTCTCAAGATCACATTCCTAGTAAATGGCAGAACCAGATTTTATACAGTGTCCTAGATCTGACTCCAGAACCCACCATCTTAATAACTATACAATTCAGCTTTTTAAGCTAAAGATAAATAGAACCCAGAGATCATGTTTGAGCAAGCCGAGAACACAAACTATGATTTATTCATCCTTCTTTTTTATACCTGGGACAATGATGGCAATAGCACTTGTCCTTTAGATGTTATTTTATTTAATCTAATCCTTCTATGTTTTACAGATAAAGAAAACTAAAGTTCAGGGAGTTTAAGTTCTTCTAGTATGGGGCAGAGCTGAGGCTAGAATCCAGGGAAGATGGTACAGCCACTATGGAAAACAGTATGGAGGTTACTAAAAAAAAACAAAAACAAAAAACTAAAAATAGAAGTACCATATGATCTAGCAATTCTATTTCTGGGTAAAAGTCCAAAGGAAATTAAATCACTGTCTTCAAGGGCTATCTGCACCCCCATGTTCATTGCAGCATATTCACAATAGCCAAGAATGGGTGACTGTGTTAGAAATGTCTGTTTCTGAGTCCCACCCCTAGAGATTCTGATGCACAATGTCTGATGAAGAGCCACCATGTATATACATGATGGAGTATTATTTGGCCATGAGAAAGAAGGAAATCCCGCTATTGGCAACAATGTGGATGACACTTAAGGGTGTTATGCTAAGTGAAATGAGTCAGATAGAGAAAGACAAATACTGTATGATCTCACTTATATATGGAATCCCCCTTATATATGGAAAGAAGCCAAACTCATAGAAACAGGAATGGTGGTTGCCAGGGGCTGGAGGGAGGGGGAAAAGGGGAGATGTTTGTCAAAGGGCACAAACTTATAAGATGAATAAGTTCAGGGATCTAATGTACAGCATGGTGACTATAGTTAACAATACTGTATTATATACTTTAAAGTTGCTGAGAGAGTTGACCTTAAATGTTTTCACCACACACGCACACACACACACACACACACAAGTCAATTATGTAAGATGATAGAGGAGTTAACTAATGTTACTGAGGGAATCATTTCACAATATATAAATGTATGAAATCAATATGTTGTAGACCTTAAACTTATACAATATCATATATATATGTGTATATATATAGATATATAGAGATAGATACAGATATATAGCTATATGTAAATATAGACGTGTATCTATATATATCTCAATTATATCTCAATAAAGCTGGAAAAAATAGAGTATACCCACTTAGAAAAAAAATCCAGAGAAGGGAGATGACAATTTGCTAGCAGCGAGCTACTCTATCAGCCTATCTCTTAACTTACCTACTTACCTTGTCTCTCAGTCCCTGGCATCTATTTACATCAGGGCAAACTTTTTCTGTAAAGGTCCAGGTAGTAAATATTTTAGGGTTTGCAGGCCATATGGTCTCTGTCATAACTGCTCTCTCCGCCATTTAGCAAGAAAGTTGGCATAGATACTTTGTAAGCAAATGGGCGTGGCTGTGTTCCAATAAAACTTTATGTACAAAAACAAGTGTTGGGCCAGATTTAGCTCATGGGCCATAGTTTGCTGACCCTCGGTCTATCTCCAGTGGTGGACTTTGTCCTTTTAGATCAATCTGTACTTGAATCATTACTGATAACTTGGAATAAGACAGGTAAACATTTGGAACCAGAATACCTCAAACTGGTTATTCACCGGACTACTTGGGAGCTGTTTAGCAGTGTCGGTTCCTGAGTCCCACCCATAGAGATTCTAATGCAGAATGTCTAGGGAAGAGCCTCAACCTCAGTATTTCTGGCTCTGAGGCATGCACCAAAGTTTGAAAAACATGAGTTTATGCTTTTAGTAGATAACTTTGCAAAGAAATAATGTTAAGTAAATCTCTGTGTAATCTCTGTCTCACCCACAGTCCTAGCTCCATGCCAAAAACTCTAGTTTACTGAACAGAATATCCGTTTCATCTCAAAACCTCATATCATTCCACCCTTTCCCCATTTATTCAGAGGCAGACACATTTAAGTAAAAATAATCACCATCAGAATACTAATGGGCCATAAGCTAATGTAAGGATATTTATTCAGCTGAATGCAATTACCAGGAAAACCTTGTTTTCTAAATGGTGTGACTGTAATCCAATTTAGGTCTTTTAACCCCTGGTGATTTTTGTTTCATTTTGCTTTGTGATAGGTGGAAACCAGGCATCGTTGCTGGGGGCTCACAAAGCTAGAATAAAAAGGAAATAGCACCACCACCACTACAGGCAATTTTCAATTGCAGTGAGTCACTAAATCTCCATAACCACGGGTGGCTCTACATGATTCTGTTGCTAATTGAATTTTTCCCCCCCGAGTAGAGTGAGGGCTTATTTTGCATCAACATGATTCTATTTTGTGATGATTGTTGATAAAGTCAGCTAAATTAATGGTATTTCAGCTTCTGTATCCATAGGTATCACTGCTTTAAGGAGTATGAGTGCCTATGTAGGTTTTTCCAAGAAAATACAGAGTACAGAAGAGATGGTCCCAAACTCACTGCATTGGTGTGGATGAGATGGTTGGGATGGTCTCTCCACAGTAGTGATATTATGCCCTTCTCAGTGCATTCATATCAGAAGGTACATGATATCAATACCTTTTTATTACTGGTGAGGTAATTGGGTTTTTTTAAGATTTTTATTTTATTTTTTTTAAAGATTTTATTTAATTAATTTATTTATTTACTTATTTATTTATTTGAGAGAGAGAGAGAGCATGTGTGAGCTGGGGTTGGTGAGGGGCAGAGAGAGACTGAAAGAATCCCAAGCAGATTCCACACTGAGTGCCGAGCCTAA
This sequence comes from Mirounga angustirostris, assembly GCF_029215605.1. Lineage (NCBI taxonomy): Eukaryota > Metazoa > Chordata > Mammalia > Carnivora > Phocidae > Mirounga > Mirounga angustirostris. The sequence goes on along the minus strand of NW_026991712.1, from coordinate 14,438,600 downwards.
CACAGGGCTCGATCTCACAAGCCTGAGATCATGACCTGAGCTGAAACCAGGAGTCAGACGCTCAACTGACTGAGCCACCCAGGTGCCCCTCTGGTGAGGTAATCTTTGACCACTTGGTTTAGGTGGTGTTTGTCAGGTTTTCCCACCATAGAGATTTAAATTTTCCCTTTAATTAATAAGCATCTCATAGGGAGATACTCTGATGCTATGAAAAGTAGTGAGTTGAATTGGTTTTGAGGAAATAGAGAAATGGACACATATAGCTGTGCATATGAATGGTATATATTAGAGAAAATGATAGTTAAAAGCCATTTTGCCATTAACTAATCCAAAAGTCCCTCATTTGAGACAAAGAAAACAGCTCACCTCTAAGAGAATTCAGTCTTAAAATTGGGATGAGCATGATCCCAGCCCATTTTCTCACCTCAGGTTGATTTACTCATTCCTGATCACCCTGAGAATTTATCATCTATCCATAGTTTGTTGGCTTTTGATTATATTTATATGATAGAGACAGAATTCATTCAAGTTTCCCCCTTATTCCACTGGTCAGCCAACTTTTCTCTTCTTCCCACTCTGTAATTGAAGTTCTGTTTTCACTGTCTTAGCTCATGGATACAGAATCTTGCTGAGTATATTTGCTGCAGTCTATGGGTCAGCTGGTAGACAGGTTCCAGTTAGAGACCGCTCCTTCCCCACACTGGTGGGACAGCCGTGGGCCTCTCCCTCAGGTTTAATTTCTTCCCTCAGGTGCCAGGCTGTACTGGGTTCCCCAGGCCAGGCTAGCTGTACCCAGAACCACAACCCTGTTTTCTGTACTGCCTTAACAGGAGCTCGTCGGTGCCTCTTTAACATGAAGTGTCGGAGTTATTTTCATCTTGTTAGTCTTAGGTTATTTCGGGTAGTCAGCGGAACACTGATCCATGTGTCTTACACCAGTGGTTCTCAATTTTTTTTTTTTTTTTCCCGGTGCCTTGTCCTAGACTGCATTTGAGAAGTTGTCAGAGCCTGGAGGAATAAGAAAGGGGGTCAGAACTCTCTGGAGACCATCAACAGGGCCCCCTCTCTCCCTCTCAGCCAAGCAGACTCACGCATTAGCAGGAGTGAGATCATTAGGACTGCTTTTGAGAAAGCCTACTTCTACCCCTCGTCCAACATAGAAATACGGTTTTATATTGAAGACCAAGGATTTAGACATCATCAAAGGGTGTATGTTAGGATTGCAAAGATAAGTGCTTTGGAAATGGTGTTATCTGAGGAGGGTGATGTTAACTACATGGACAGAAGACTTGTGGCCACATAGCTTTTATCTTCTAATATCTGTCTTGTGAAACTGGTAGCAAACATGTCCTGGGCACTTGTAAAAAGTGAAATTAGGTCTCGTGAGTGGATGAAACAATGAGGAAGATTTTGGCTCAGACCGAGAGGAAGAGGATGTGCCTACCATGCTTGGCTATGGGGGGTAGCCACTGTGTCCCTGCATCTTTGTACTTTAAAGGTTATTATTCATATTTCTCATAGAAGGAATCCATGGCTCAGAGAGTATCTGCCCCAGCTTGTTCTGCTTTGTAGGGGCCAAGGCAGATTCAAGTCCAGGCCTGTGTGGTCTTTCCCCTAGGTCTTTCTGCCTCCTGGGCCCGTGAACCCGAGCTGTCCACTCATGCCCTGGGTCATTCTGTGTCCCAGTGACCCTCCCATCACTGGAGGCGTTGGGGCAGACTGTGTAACTCCAGAAACTCCTATCTTTGGGGTGCAAGGTTGCACCGGATGACTTTTAAGACTTGCAGATTTCAGAGCCCGAATCCAATTCAAACCAAGGAATAAATGTACCGGTCACAGTTTAAGAGCTCCATGGTGTCCTCCCTGTCCTGTATCAATCAACCGATCTGTTCTTCCCGGTGCTGCCTAATAACCTTCTTGAAGACACATCTCCGCTCTTAGCCCCTGCTCTTCCAAAATCAGAAGCAGCCCCCATTTGCCTATAGAATCAATCAATCATTCTAAAGCACATTTCCATTTTCAAAGCCTGTCTTCCGTTTATTTTCAGCTCACTTAGTCCCCTTTGCAGCGTCTGCCCTCCTGGGACACCTTTCTCCTTACATTCTGATGCTCTACCTTCCGTAACCAGGCTGTTCGCTCCTGCTGAAGTGTGCATCTCCCTGACAGCTCTCCTCGAATCTCTTGCCTCCTTGAAGGGTCACCTCTAATGTCAACGCTTCTGTGAATCTTCTCGGTGCCGGGCAGAGATGCAGTCTGCCGTCAAACTAGGGAAGGAACAGCTTGCATCTACCTGAGAGGATGCATCTACCTGAGAGGATGCACCCCATTCTGTGTGCTTGCCGGATCGTGTGTGCCCTCGTCCTGTCTCCTCATGAGATCAGTGGCTTCTTGAGGGCAGGGCCTGGATCAGAGTTATTCCTATTTGTTTCTCCCTTTATCCCCTCCAGTACCAGGTAATCCGTGTTCCCTGGGATCTGTGGAGCTGGTGACAGGATCGAGTCACCAAGCTAACTCCCAGAGCAACCTACTTAACACGTTGTAGTGTCTGCAGAATTTGAGGTTACGGACTGGAGAGGAAGAGAAGGAGGAGGAATATATCTTACCTGTTAATTCTTGCCTGGTATTTTTAGTCGTCTCATGAAAGATAAAAAGAAGAAAAAAACGTAAAAGCTCTGTCGACAGTAAAAAGCAGACATCTATTATCTTCAACAAGTGCGTGCTCGCTTTTCTCAGAACGAACTGAATTCATCTTTTAAATATTTTTTTCACATCCCTATAATTATTTCCTTTTAAAAAAATTGCCATTTTGAAAAGAAAATTCAGTTTCAGAGAGGTTAATTAACTTGCCCCAGTAAATGGCGGAGATGTCGACACTCCAAAGATTTTGCTTCTCTTCATGGTCCATTCTGCCTCCCAGAGCCGCAGACAGTGGGAAAATGAGTTGTTTGGGGGATAGTCTGTGGTTCTAAGAGGTTCTCGAGCTGAGGTCATCTTGCTTGGAGGTTGAAAAACACAAAAATCAATGCAACTACTACTTGAAGTTAGCAGACTTAACTTTTAACTTCTATATTTGTTTCAGATCACTCTTTCAAGTGTGGTGGGGGGAGAGAGAGGGAGAGAGAGCGAAAACAAGCGGGAGTGTGAGCAGTGTGTGTGCTAAGGAGCCCCTCCCGCATCCTTAATTCTTCACTCTTTAACCATTAATCCATCTTTAGAAAAATGAGTGCTAAAAAGCAACGTCTCATCAGTCTGTGGGAAACTAAAGAAAAAAACAGTTACAGATATGTATGTATGCAGCATTTGCCTTATTTATATATACTGAGCTATGCAGGGCTTTTTTTTTTTTCTCTTTTAAAAGTAAAACTAGCAGGAAATCATGCTATAATCTAATATTGTCTTTAGTGTGAGCCTTTGGCCTAAGAAGCCACATGTATGCCCTGCAGAGGCCTGCGTGATCTCTGGGGTATTTATGAAGGAGGAAGGGACCCCGGGCTGGGAGCCAGGCCCTGAGTCTGACCCTGCTACCACTCCGATGCATGAGCTCAGGCAAGAAATTTCACTGCTTCAGTTCCCAGTTTGCTTTTCATTTATCAAAGGATGACGTTGGATTAGAACAGGGTTTCTAACCTCCATGGTACGGATACTTTGGCTCAGGTAATTCTTCGTTAAGGAGGCTGTCCTGAGCACTGTGCGGTGTTTGGCAGCATCCTTGGATGCCTGCAGCACCCTCCCCCCGCTCCTCGCCCCTCTGAACTGTGACAACCGAAAATGTCTCCAAGACATTGGCAAATGTCCCCATGTCTCCTGGGGGGAGGGGGCAAAAAGCAACCTCGGTTGAGAACCACTGGCTAGAAGCATGTTTTACATTCACCAAATATTTATTGAGAACACCTGATTGGGGAGGCTCTGTGCACAGAGGTGGATGGAGTAAACAGCCTCCTGTCTTCGTGGAGCTTCAGTCTAGTGGGGAACAGGAGTCTTCAAGCTGATGGGAAACATGAGGACAGGTGCTATGGGGATCCTCTGGACCTGCTATTCTGGGAACATACCAGCCCTGGATGGACCCCATCACTTCTTTTTTTTTTTTTTTAAAGATTTTATTTATTTATTTGAGACAGAGAGAATGAGAGAGACAGAGAGCTCATGAGAGGGGGAGGGTCAGAGGGAGAAGCAGGCTCCCTGCCGAGCAGGGAGCCCGATGCAGGACTCGATCCCGGGACTCCAGGATCATGACCTGAGCCGAAGGCAGTCGCTTAACCAACTGAGCCACCCAGGCGCCCCTGGACCCCATCACTTCTTAATAAATGACCAGTTTTGGCCTGTGGCCCTCAGAAAAGTGGGGAAAATGCACACTCCCATTTGGGGATAGAGAGCCCTTGTAACATAGGTTCACAATGAATGGGGAAATGAAGAGTGAGTATAAGATGAGTGCCAGAGCAGAATGAAATGATTACGCTTAATTCTCATCTGTCTCTGGGGTGATGCTTTGGGCATGTTTCCCCCTCTCAACCACCCTACCCACAGGAAAAATGCTGCAGGGGTGATGAGCCAGACCTGGTGCTGGGTATCACTTTTCTTAGATCTAAATTTTCATACTCCTCCAGGGTGTTTGTATTGTGGTGGAATTATAGTACATTCTATCTGTATACGGTTTCTTTGAGAGAGAAATAAAAGCACTTTCAGAAGGTGGTTCTTCCTTAAAAAGAATGCATTAATAGGATATTAAGTTGATAGGTACTAGTAGCATAAAGATGAAGAGTCCAGGCTAAGGGGGTAGAGTATTTGGGTTCATAATTCTGACCCAGACACTTAGCTGTGCAATTTCACGCAAGTTACTTGACCTCTCTGTGCTTTGTTTTTATTTTTCACTAGTAAAATGGAAACACAAATCATATTTATACCTCACAAGGTTGTTGTGAGTATTAAAAGACTTTGAACAGAACTTGACATATGGAAATCACTCACTAAATGTTTGAAAGAAATTCTGATGACTCTGGGAGTCACCGGGACACTTGGATAAGGTCCTAACTTATTTAAGATTATGAGCAGATTTTCGCAAAGCACCGTTTAGTGGACCAAGTTATGTTCTCCTGAGCCCACATCCTTCTAACATAAGCACAGTCCTAGTATGAGCTTCCGTTACCTATAAAATGGGGAAAATCAACCATTATTTATCCAAAGTCAGGCATTTGAGCCAGAAGATTTCTGGAAAATCCATCCTAACTCTCAGACTTCTGGTTCTGAATTACTCTGGATTCTCACAAATTCTCTAACTTCCTTGGCACTATAAAATAGGAATAATTGATCACCCACTATAGCACTCAAATATTAGGAAAGGACTTAAGAAAGGTACTTTAGCTTATTGAGAAGAGTGGTTTGTAAGTCAGGATAACAATATACCTTGATTGATTGGTTAAACACTCTTGGACTCAATCTCTCCTTTTGTCCTGTTCCCTCCATTTCCCTTCCTCCTCTAATTCCTCAAGCCCTAGTCAATATCCTTCAGGAAGCAGACTCTTTTCGGATGCTTCTTCTCTGCCAGAAGCAGCCCATTCCCTTGGCAGAGCATACCTGCCCACAGCGTCTACGTGGTGGGAGTTCCAAGAGGAGCAGAACAGTGGTCTTTGAAACTCGCCCATCACCCTTTTTCCTTAACTAGTCCAGACAGCCCATCTCTGTTGATTGTATGGCTTAAACATGTCAGGCTAACTATCTGCAGCTTTCTGAGCTGCTTTATGCATCTTTTGGCTACTTAATCCTCTTAGAGCCCAGCCAAGGGAGCTCAGAATTCCCATGGCTGATGTGAGCAATGAATATTCGTCAACTGACTGATTCTGAAAGAAAATTTTCCCAGAGGGCAGGAAACCAACATCCTTGTGCAACCACACCCAGACCAGTTCCTCTGTATTACTGAGTGAACATTCGCTGGGCACTTTGTGTGTCTGGCTGTGTGCTGGGTGCTGTCATCATAACACTGCAGTCCCTTGGCGGGGGGTTACTTATTAGAGAAGCAAGGCCTTACTCCCATCCACTCGACAAAATTGCAGCCCCGTCTCCTGGTTCCGGAATTGTTGTACAGGAGGAGGTTTAGATCATGGAACCCGGATGCAGTGGGACTTGGGGTTCCAATAAGGAAAGAACGTGGAATTAGTGGAGTAGAATCTTTCACCTTTAGCAGATGCCTCTGAGCCACTGTCTTAGCTTCTAGGGATTATTAGCCTCTGAGAGAAACTCAGAGGATGGAGAGTAACTGACGTCTAGATGCATCAGATTCACACGTGGGCCCTGAGAAAATTTTTGAAGTTTGTGCAGGAGACCATAATAAAAAGCATACTCTTGACTGAGCTGCTGACCCCTGGCTGGGATGGATATCCTCTTGCACCTGGCTCGCAGCTTTCAGATGGACATCTAAGGACAGCTGAAGAAGTAAGGTAGCTGAGTCAGGCACCTCAAGAAAGATATTGCAGACTTCTCACCTGGCTGATACACAGAACGTTAGCAATGGAAGGTTGATTCAAGATAGTGGTTCTCAAAACTGGAACTGGAATCATCTGGAATCTTGTAAGACCAGAGAAATCCAGGTCATAGAATTATTGACAGAATTAGGACAATCTCAGTATATAGGGATTGGCAGTCTTTATGTTTTTAAACATCTAGTCTAAACCCCATGTAAAGGGAGTACCAGTCAGGCTTCTTGTGGTGGATGCTGTCATTCTGTTCATTATTTTAAATATAGTTATCATTTCTGGAATATTCTTTACAGAAATCTCGATTTCAACATTTTAATTTATGTAAATTTATGATTCCTGGAACCAGGTCAAAATACTTTTAAGACTGTGCCTTTTTGGAAAATTAAATGTCTGTTCCTAATCCTAGGATGAATGTTTAGTCAAGGTGACCACTATTCCTGTGAGGAAAGTGTGTGTGTGTATAAGTATGCTCACACAGTGTTTCCAGCAGTCGTTTCCAAAGTGTTGATGGTATGAGCCATGGCAATCTCAGATGTCACTTGATAGGGCCCAATATGGGGGGTCCAGTGTGGTCCTATTTAGATTACGTGGAGATAGAACACCATACAAGGTGAGAGGCTTTGTTCAATGTTGAAGGCTATTATTGTGCTAAAAAGGACACTATTTGCTGCCGTGACATTCGTGGGACTATTATTAAAGGTATTAATTCATTCCCTCAATATTCCGTAGTTAGTGAGCACCTGCTGCATGCCAGGTACTGTGCTAACTGCATTCTAGGGGTGCAGGGATGACAAGGCCTGATATGGGACCAGCTGAGGCTTTACCTTTAGTTGGGGAAACGCATTCAGGTTGAGCAGTTGTTGCTGTAATGCCATGTGGCTAGGTGTTTGTGTTCATTGTCCAGCCCCAGCATTTGCAAAATGTCCATTAAATGTGAAGGGCGCCCTGGGAGTAGAGTGGACCTTGCTCCTGCAAGTCCTATATCTCTTCCAAGTTTCCTCCTCCCCATGGACACTTTAATCCAGTCTCCATTGCTCCGATAAAGTGGGCCTGGGAGCTTCTGAACAGCCACATAGACGCTGTTTTTGTGGTTATGTGAATCAGAGTGACTACTTCATCAAAAGTAATTTTCTAAAGCCTAACGCAATACTATCTCTGAATTGATACACTCTTCCTTTAAAACTGGTATGTTTTTCTATTTCTTCTATAAAACACAAAAATTATCTGGAAGGCCTTTTAAAAATTATTCAGTTTGTAACTATTCATTACATTTCTGTGCACAAGGAATATACTAAGTGTTTTACATATAAGTGATTTTAATTTTATAATAATTCTGTGAGGTCTTCACTGACCCCAGTTTACAAATGGGGAAACAGGCATAAATCATAGCTGAACTAATTCGCCTAGAAAACACATAGAAAATAGTGGAATCAGGATTCAAATTCAAGTTTGTCTAATTCCAAAGCTCTCAATTAAAAAAAACTCTCTACCCTGTCTCTTTTGATTATGTATTTATTATCTCTCTATGTATCTAACTATGGCATTGGAAGTTGTCATTCATTAACTGGATTTCAGGACCATTTAGAGATTATCTGATTTTGAATCTATAATATAAATTCTCTCTGTAAAGATTTTGATTTGTTTTTAGACACATAAAAGCATCCACTGAGCATGTGCTTGACTTTGTGACAAACACTGGAGACTAAAATTGAGAATACAGATGGAATAAAACAGATAATTGTAAAATCAAATTGAATAATCGCAATTCTGCAGGTGCTATAAAAGGTAAGCCCTGAGTTCTGTAAATCCTAGGAGACCCTGAAGAACAATACAAGCTATTAAATCCTATATTAATCCTTTACAGAGATCACACTGGATCGAACATAGATAAAAATCCCATATAAAGGGAAATCAAAATGTGACAGCAACCACCTCCCATCTCCTTCTTGAGCACATGCTCCATGTAGAGCGAACGAGTCTCGTGAACTTGAAAATGAAGCATGGGTTTTAGAGAGAGAGATAAATGAGTTTGTCTCTATGGGCAAAGGCCACTATTGTTTCCCGGGATCAATGTCATCGATTTTGCACCATGGCACATAAGAGCAGTAGCTTTGAGATGCGGATGTTGACTAGCAGCAAAAGGCCAACGATAAAGCTGTGGTAATGAGAGAAAATGACTTGACGTTTCTCTGTCTACCAGTAGGAAGACTTAGATGTATCTCTGTTCCTCCAGCCTCAGAGTATAGAGCAATTGGACATGCAGTGCCTTAAGCAGTGAGCCTCGCAGAAGTGACAGAGGTACACTTGGAGCATCAGGATCGGTGGCTGGCATTAGAGAGGAGAAACAGGGTGAGGGTAAGGGCCAGAAAAGTGTGCCCCCAACTTGCCTGATCATAAATACTGCTTGGGCTCGTATCAGTTCATTGTCCCTGATTTTATTACACAACAGCCGCATGTCCATGGAATTGATTTAGCTCCCATGTCTTCTGTCACTTGGTTGGGGGTTGGCTGATCTAGACTGAGCTTGGCTGATAGGGTCACTGGTCTCCTATCTCAGCTGAGCTGGCTCATCAATCTGTTCTGGGATAGGTCCAGCCATCCCACATGTCCCTCACCCTTCTCCTGGGCCAGTGGTACAGTTGGGGCAAGTCTCCCTCATGCAAGAATAACTCCAAGCACACAGATGCTTCCAAACTTTAATCATACAATGCCCGCTGATGTTCCCTGGTGACCAGCACCGACCCCGGGGAAGGGGGGAGAGCTGGAACCATTAGGCAGTCCACCTGGGTCTTCTATTAAGTATGTTAAATGTGACATTCTGAATCAGGATCTCTATGGGAGCTGCCTCTGGCTCTTATCATAGACCTCATTTAGATCCAAAATAAAAACCTTTGAAGTATTATTTTGATATAATCAAATATGTATAAATGTGTATATGTATACCCATCCAGTCATCTTGGAAAAGTCAGGCTAACTAAAATTTCTTTCCAAAGGAGCTCTGAATCTTTCCTTAGTATTTTCATTTTTTCTTTTTGCTAACCACTTTATTAAAATATAATTCACCCAAACCATACAATTCACATATTTAAAGTGTACAATTCAATGGCTTTTAGTATAATCACAGAGTAGTATAACCATCACCATAAGTAATCCTAGAACATTTCATCAACTCACAAAGAAATCCATACCTGTTTAGCTATGACTCCCCAAACCCTCTTTTTCGGGTTTTGAGGGAAGGTTTTTGATAATTTCAAAAGGCATTTCTGTTCGTGTACTCCCAACAGAGTTTTGGAAATAACTGCATTATAACACTTAATCACATAGCAAGGCTATTATTTGTTTCTTTTTCTGTCTGTCCTATGAATCTGTAACTTCCTTAAGGACAAAATGATGTACCTTATTGAACTTTATATTTTCAGCCTAGTACTTGATATATCTTGGGGTTCAAATAAGAAAAGGAAGAAAGGAAGGCTGGAAGGAAGGAAGGAAGGAAGGAAAGAAGGGAAGGAAGGAAGGAAAGAAGGGAAGGAAGGAAGGGAGGAAGGAAGGGAGGAAGGAAGGAAGGAAGGAAGGAAGGAAGGAAGGAAGGAAGGAAGGAAGGAAGGAAATTAACAGAACTTTTGTGTTAGTCTGTAGAATATGCTCCAGAGAAAATATCCCTGTGACCTATTTTGACAAGAATAGTATCTTTTTCAAGGAAGAGAAACATCTTGAAGTTTGAATAGAAATTTTTTTGAGCTAGCCTCATCCCGGAAATTCTGAAATATGTTCTTCAGAACCCTCACAAGATTACGTGATCATTTATTGTTTGTATTAGTTAAGATATGGATTTGTTTACTACCACAGAGTCATAAGAAAACAAGTCAGAAATTTATTTTTCTCTCTCGTAGCAATAGCTCAGTAGATGGTTCACAACTGATGTAGTAGGCCTTGCTCCACAAGACTAAGAAACCCCTCTGGGGCTTCCTCATTTTCCAGGGTACCACCTTCAATGGTGCTGTCTTGGAGGGCTCTCCAGTATTTCTATGTTCCAGCCAGTTGAGGAGGGCCATAGAACTTTAAGAGCAAAACCTAGCGGTTACATCACTTCTGGGTGCACCTGCTGGTAGAATGAATCATGTGGCCATACCTCGCTGTGCAGGGAGCCATGGATATGCTCTTCATTCTGCTTGGATTTGTATCCAGACATAAGCTGTTTCCTTCTGTAAAGGAAGAGGGAGAGACTGGTTGTTAGGAAATAGCTGTGTGTCCTGTGCTGCATTTAAAAAAAAAATATTGGTAGGCATTATAATACTGACTTCTTCATTTTCCTTTAAGTTATGTATCTTAACAAATTTCAAGGCCTGAAAAATTACTGTGAGTTTTAAATGTGTTTTACTCTCTTCTCCGTGTTTCGATATGTTTTATGGCATTAAAAGAAAACAGCCCCTTTACAGCATTGTCTTCTACTTTTGTAAATGAAAATGTATTTCAGCCAAATTATAAAATACGTGGCTTTCGGTGAGCTAGCCTAGAACACTTAAAACCACTTATGATATCGTTTCTTTGGGAAAATGGCTTTGAATTCCTAAACGGATGTGACAAAGAAATGCACTTTTGGAATGAAACACATTTGAAAGTTGGGTGCTGCTAAATGCGAGTAGTTTTACACATAGGAAGTAACAGATGCAGTGTATTGGAGTACTTTCTCAGTAGTCCCTTATGCAACACTCCGGCAGCTTCAGGGCGTGGCCAGGACTAGCCATGTCTGGATCCAGCTTCTTCCGTTCTGCGTAAGTTTGTCAGGCACACAGGTCTTGGTTTCTCTTTTTCACTTCAAACGTTTTGCTTGTCAGTTGTTGTTTAGTTGCAGGTTGTTTAGTTGCAAAGTCGTAGCTAGCGTACAAATAAAAGGCTAGATAAGGTTATCTTAAGATGCTTGAGTTATAAGCTAGATCAACACTTCAGAGACAATTTAATTTTAATAAATGCCATGGTGGCCTTCTTATTCTAGAACATTGCTACAAATAGAATTTTAATTTTTTGAAATAATGCGTGGTGTCTATGTATCCTCACATTAAAATGGCTCCTATGGGATGGTGTGAGTTCAAAGTTCTGCATTTCTTGTTAAAGGAGTTTATTATAATGATCTTAACTGTCCTTTCCCGAAATTCCCCTCACCCCCCACCTCACCCCATGCCCTAAGCAGATGCTTAGCCTGAGAATGGGATAATCTAGTACTGATGATAGAATTTAACTCCCAGTTCAGTCTCAACCAGAAAGTTCTCTTCATGCATTCAACAAATATTTTATTACATGCCTATTAAGACGGTACTTGAATCATGTTCTGGGCACTGGGAAGCAGATGTTGGGCAAGAGTCACAAATCACACTCCCAATGAAGCTGACTCTCTACCGGGGAAGACAGACAGTAAATAGGTAGTTACAGTGTATGAGGGGGATTTTGTTTGGGGGAATACAGTGTGCTATGGGAACAGATTTCAGGGATAGATGTCTTAGACTAAGGGTCCCAGAAAGCCTCCCCAGGGGAGAAAGAGTTGGAGTAAAACATACTCTATAGGCAGGGAGAAGGTAACAGCATATCTTACTCAGAGATTACACCACTGGGAAGTGGGGTGTGGGAGGAAGAGGGGAGGTTTATCTTAGAACCCATAACTTACCTGCGGGAAAACAGCTACCACAGGATTTGACACGCTAATGTCTAAAAACATTGAATCAATGAATGTGGGAATTTCAGGCAATATTGCTGATGACAAGAAAAAAGTTTTCTGCCCATCCCAAGGGAGTAATGACCTTACATATTACTTTTTTCCAGATAAGACTAATGCTTCCTAGGTTTGCTTAGAAACAGTTAAGCTGGTCAGAAGGTCAGGAATTTATTATAAGTTAAAAAAAGAAAAAAAAGCTCTGGTGAAGAGATTGGAATGTAGTAACTATGAGACCATAGAATCAGTGTCAGAACCAGCAGGAGCTGTAGAAGTGGTGGTGCTGTGTCTTCCATCTTAAATGTGGGAAATCAAGTCCCTGAGTGTGTGTGTGTGTGTGTGTGCAATGAATTTATAAAATTCAGAGAGGAGAGCCCCCAAAAGATCTGCAAACCAAAGGGAGCTTTCTCAACTTAGAAATAAAACAAAAATGGCGAGTTAGAATTTTGGCCAGAGAGAAGTATATCGAAAGATGAACTGGATAGTGATTCTAGGTTAAACAACAAGGATGAATAAAGGGAAGAGATTCCTCCCTCTCTTAAAAGGCAGTCAAGGAATCAGAACACTGGAGTAAACCACGTTGAAACAATATAGAGACCATTGCAATTTTATTTATTCATTCACAGAGTCATTAACCGACTCACTCCTTCAAAGATATTTCTTGAGCAATTAATATGTGGTTAGTGTTGGGGATGCAGTGGTTGGTTACCCTTTATTGGACAGGGTGGGGTTTGAACTCACATAGAACATTTAGCCCAGTGGAAGGTGACAGGCAATTAAAATACAGTGTTAAAATCTAGAATGTGAGAGAAAGGGATAAAGGGTACTTGGCACGATATGATGGTGTGTATAAAGGGTTTCCAGTGAAGGCTTTTTGGAGGAATCACATATAATCAAATATCTGAAAGATAAATAGAACATCATCATGTGAAAGAGGGCAGAATACAGTGAGAGCTCAAGGTTCGAGGAACAGCTTCTATAAAAGGCCTGGAAGTCAGAGCATAATAAGTTGGAGACCAGTAAGGCACATAGGCAGTGCTAGGCACAGTGTTAGGTCTCAGTTCTAGGACAAATAAGAAGCAATTGGTGTTGCTCTGTAACAGGCTTACCCCCCACCTCCCCACACAAGGATTTTAGAGTAAACTATTCAACAGCTCTTCTAAAATCATTAGTGCTGATTTTCAAATATTCTGCACTTTGCTTTCTAGGATCAGGAGTGAAATGCCTGGTTCACTGTGGTTAGGTGGGAGCTATAGGATTATTTCCTGCCAGCGAGTTGTGAGTGGAAGGCATGCGTGTCACTTCTAGGTCAGAGTATTTACTTGCCAGTATAGGATCCTCCAGAGCTTTCTTTGGCTGCAGCAACCTAGGAGTATTCCATACAGTCCCTGTTCCATCATTTTGGGGCTCACAGTGAGGTTAATATGGAACAGAGGCCCCAACTGGCATGCAGTTGGCATATGGTACAAATGATAAAGAAATGTTTTTGATTTAAAATAATTTTCTTGCTCTTCACTGAGATGTAGGGTTTGCTTGTTACAGTAGCATAACCTAGCCCACGGTGACAGATACAAAATAGAAAACACAATTTTATTTTTTTTATTTTATTAATTTGATTTTATTATGTTAATGTTTGTCACCATACATTACATCATTAGTTTTTGATGTAGTGTTCTATGATTCATTGTTTGCCTATAACACCCAGTGCTCCATGCAATACATGCTCTTCTTAATACCCATCACCAGGCTAACCCGTCCCCCACTCCCCTCCCCTCTAAAACCCTTAGTTTGTTTCTCAGAGTCCATAGTCTCTCATGGTTCGTCTCCCCCTCTGATCCCCACATCCCCTTCATTTTTTCCTTCCTACTATCTTTTTTGTTTTTTTTAACATATAATGTATTATTTGTTTCAGAGGTACAGGTCTGTGATTCAACAGTCTTGCACAATTCACAGCGCTCATCATAGCATATACCCTCCCCAATGTCTATCACCCAGCCACCCCATCCCTCCCACCCCCCACCACTCCAGCAACCCTCACTTTATTTCCTGAGATTAAGAGTCTTTTATGTAGTTTGTCTCCCTCTCTGGAGGAAACACAATTTTAAGTTGAATTAAATTAATCATCATTTAAAATTTGTCCCTCTATTAGGTGCTATGAATATAAAGGCTAGAAAGACAGGTGCTCTGCCCACCAAGAGCTTAATCAGGGGGAGACAGACTCCTGATCAAATCAAATGGATGCCAGGAGGTCAGGGAACAAGAGAAGCACAGAGTCTGGTGGGAGCACAAAGGAAGGCGATGCATTTCAGCCAAGGGGAGTGTAGAAGGAGAAAGAGGCCCAAACTGATTCTGGAAAGATGCCTACGAGAAAGCCAGTTGAAACGATGGGAGAGAATATTCCAGGCAAAGAAAAGAGTAGGTGGAGCAATATAAGGAGATTAATCCCTACCTTAAGCAGGTGGCAGGGATTCTCCTTGTGAGGAGGACTGTGAAGCCTGACTCTTCCTAGGCCAAGACATTTTAAAACATAAAGCACATGCAAAATATAAATTTTAGAGCTCATTGTCACTATAGATTGCATGTTTGTGTCCCCCCCAAATTCATGTGTTGAAACCTAAGGCCCAGTGTGATGGCATTTGGAGATGGGGGGGAGCCCTCGAGTATGGGGTTAGTGCCTTCCTACGATGGACCCCAGAGAGGCCCCACACCCCTTAGGGTTACTGTGTGGGGTTATAATGAGAGGGTGGCTGTCTTTGGCCCAGGAAGTGGGCTCTCACCAGGTCCTGAATGTGCTGGCACCTTGAGCTTGGACTGTCCAGCCTACAGAACTGTGAGAAATAAACCTCTATTGCTTATAAGCCACCCAGCCTGTGGACTTCGATTTTGGCAGCCTGCATAGACTAAGACAATAGTCCTCACGGATTTCCTGTAAATCAAAAGAAGGGTAGAAATAAGTCAGAAACAACCAACAATCAACCACAGGTCTCACTGGTAGAAGGATCAATCTCTTATTTCTTGGGAATCCTGCCGAGTGAGGACCAAGGGGGGTTATAGGCTTCTGCTTGAGCTTCATATTTAGACCTGAAACATCTAAAGGCCTCTTCCAGTCTCTGGAAAGGGAAGCAGGAGACAGTGCCACATCCCCATGGCCCTCCTGGGCCCACTTCTAGAGACCAGAAACCTCTTCAGGCCACAGGGTGGCCGGGTGTGCTTCCAATGGCTTTTAACAAGAAGAGAACCCTGATAGAAAAAAGAGTTTCAGCTTACCCCATGGCTGTCCAGTTGGAGGGTCTGTGGTTATTTGGGTGTGGGGCAGAGTGTGCATTTTCCTGAAACCCACTCCTCTTCACCTCTTTACCAACTGGGAGCCATGCAACCAAATGCTCATTTTTCTTAATTAAATATATGACAGTTTTTAAAAATGACTTCTCTTTCCATTCTAATTAGATGTTAGTGATGCTGCTTTCTCTAATTACCACATATCTTCCTTCTGAAGACTATATTTATATATATATATAAAGCTATATGTGTATTTATATGCACACATGCATATATGTGTGAACATATGCATGTGCATATATATATATACACACACACATATATATACACACACATATATATAAAATTGAAATTTTAATAACCTGCCTCTTGGGAGAATGCATCGTTGATAAAAATACCCCTGCCTTGGGTTGGTGGTGGTTTTCTGAGATTTCAATTTCAATAGCTTCTTCCATATTAGGCTGCTTTCATCTCTGAGGAAATAATTATATCCAGGTTTGGCTTTGTTCAATGGGGCATGTCTACACCAGAATGGGTCTCTTCCTGAACAGAAAAAGAAAATTGAAAGGAAAAAATATATATATAAAGGCCTGACACGCCAAACCCCAAATTATCTAAATCCATTTTCAATAAAAAGCTTGGTGGCTTGGTGAAGACATGATGACTTTTGAAGGCAAAATCCGTTGAAAAATCCCATTTCCCATGCTGTAAGTTTAGGAGAATAAATTGCACTCAGGGAGGAGGGGGAAGCGCCTCTCGACACGTAATAAAGCAGGTGGCCTCATTTGAATTTTCCCATTAGGACTCCTGGAGCGATCTCGGAAATACGTTGGCCTTGCACATTGTAACTCAGCCTTGGCTCTCTGACTCCAGGACTCACACAGTTTTTCATGCAGCAGAATTAGAGTCTGGATTACTTGAAATGTCCAGCAGGAAGTTATTTGTTACCATGTTGGGTTTCCTATTTGCCATAGAATATTAAATAGGTTTCTCATTTTCCACAGAATATGAATAATCTGACTTGCCGATGGGCAAGTGCCTTCCCTCCCAACCACTCTTTTCTTTTGTTCCTTTCTTTCTGTGTTCACACCATGGGATCAGTGGGGATGCTTCCATCACGCATGCAGAGAGGGGCTTTCTAGATGCAGCATCTGGTACTGATGGGCTTACAATGGAAGTCAACCATAACCAGCCCAAATGGAGGCATGGCCAGGAGAGGTGGGATGAAGTGGGTCATGGAGAGTCTGCTACATCCTTTTGTTCATTCCACAAATGAATATTGAAGGAACTGAAACAATATAACAAACACAGTCCCTGTCCTCATGTGGCATATGATCAGAAGAGACCTGACAAAGTAATGAGGCAAACATAAATTCATTCTAATTTTGAAAAGTGTCCTGAAAGAGAAGAAGGCAGATCAGAGAAACTCAAGAATATACATGTCCCACACAGACTAATAAGTTGGTATGTTTTCAGACAGATTAAAAAATACTTGCTTACCTTTTATTTAATAGAGGCAAGAGAAAATGGATTAAAACGAAAAGTCACTCCATTTTACTAAAGAAATAGCAAACACGCTCTTTGAAGGGTATGCACAAGGGTGAGGATGCGTGTTGATGTGGGCAGGCATAGTGTTACGGACATGCCTTCTTGCGGGGGGGTGGTCTCAGCAGCCTGTGCAGAGTGACAGATCCACTAGGTCAGAGGAATATATCCACCTTCCGGCTACCTGCCTCTCAGTTGGTGACGCAGTCCTCACATGTGGGTTCTGGGTCTGTTGATTTCTCCCTGTGCTAGAGCAAGGAAGTCTGTAGAGTGCGTCTAGCATCCCACATAACCTAATGGCCTTCCTCTTTTAGTTCTTGCTGCACACATTGGGACTGCATGGCCATGTGGCCCCATAGGATGTTGCCAGGGACTCCTAACAATTACTGAGTGAGCTATTTGGGGTTGGTCAGAGATCATCCTAAAGCAGGGATGGGAGAGAAGAGGCAAGCATTAAAGAAATGCATTCTGTTACTCGCTCTGTCACCCTCTCCATTACTCCTGGGCTGGCAGAGTTGTCAGTTCTCAGCTAACAGATGTCATGGGCATTTGTGGAAGGATCGTGGGGAGCTTGGACTCATGCAAAGCCTAAACCTCCTTCTTTTGCTCTGGTCACCCCTGGTCTCTAGCAACACAATCACTTCTACCCTCGATGCCTTCTGCTGCACCAACCTGACCTCAACCTGTATCCAGACAGCTCAGTACTCTGGAGGCAAGTCGACTGCAGGAGGTGTGTGGCTAAGGGCCAAACCATACAAGTGACTGTGGTGGCCCTCTGTGGGCGCATTTAGTGCTGCGTGTCATTCTCATTCCTTTGAATTGCAGTCTGTGGATAAGTATTACTCACTCACCTGATCAAGGAGCTCCTTGAAGGTAGAGTCTATATTTCACTCACTTGTGTCCCCTGACGCATAATAGGTGTTCCATAAATGGTTGAGGAATAAATAAACTTCCTCCAGCTGGCTCTTGCTGGGCCTCACCAGATACTGGCAGCTGGTAGGAAGTCTTTTTATTAAAAAAAAAACTACTGCTAGTAGTATTGCCTGTCGTTTGGCTGGGCTGGGGTAGGTGGGTGGTACGGAGGCCACAGCCACGGAGTGTGCGTCCCACATGCAGCCAGACTTCTGAGACACTTATTTGAATTGATCAAAATTATATACCAGGGTAGTTCTTCCCGTGAATTCACTTCACTGACGAAAGCAGAACTGATATTCTGAACGTTGCTGGCCAAATGTCTGTATGTTTCTGCAGTTCTTGTTCTCATTTATGTTTTCTTTTGCAATTTCCCGAGGCAGACAGCATCTTGGGAGGCATGCTAAAGGATCCAAAATATGGATATTAAAATAAATAATTAGCTCTCATTTCACCATGTGGATTATTGGGATTCTGAATCTCAGCTGACTGCCGATAATAGGCATCTCTTAAAAATATATGCATCACAGACGGGCTGGGCCCAGCAAGAAATATTTGCTTCAATTTACACTCAAGGGTGTGATTTACGTTTCTGGAATCAAGACCAATTTACATGTTGCCAGTTCTGTTAGTGTATTGCAGAAACCTGAGTTCACTGCTTCAGCAGTTCTGGGTTTTAATGACGTCCTAGGCCCAAGGTCAACAAACTATGGCCCACAAGTCACATCCAGCCCACCATCTGTTTTCATAAATAAGGTTGTGTTGGACACAGCCACACCCGTTCACTTAGATATTATCTCTGACGGCTTTCATGCTACGACCATAGGACTGGAGAGATGTGACAGAAGATGTATGGCCCGCAGGGCTGAAAATATTTACTGTCTGGCCCTTTACAGGGATATATGCTGCCTGCTATCCTAGCACATAGGATAAATGAGTTCTCCAGTGGCTGCCCTGTCTGGTGAACTCACCTCACTTGACATGGCAGGAACAGCGAAGCTTAAGAGATAAGTGAGGATAAGCAGGTAAATGGCAGAGGCAGCAGCTCTGAGGCTGGAAAACCCTCCATCAGGGAGGAATCTGAGGCATCTGAGGAACCAAGAGGAGGCCACCGTGATCAGAGGTGAGAGAAAATCAGAGAGTTATTCATGGTCAGGCTGAAAAAGCCCTCCAAAGCCGTATCGCGCAAAGCCTTGTAAAGCCACGATCAAGTTTCTGGATGTTTGGCCATTTCAGATTTTCAGTATGCAGGGAACGCATTAAAAATTTAAAACCAAACCAAACAAAGCAACATAGGGGTGCTGTCTTTGCAACCGGGGGGTCTTATCTTGTTATCTCCCCGAACCTGAGCACCATCACCTCTCCCGGCTTCAACGGGACCACTGACATTTGGGAATTCACCCAGTGAGTCTGGCGCATCTCCCCTTGGTATTCCCAACATGTAGCTGCACTCTGGCCCATGGTGGGAAAGCCCAGTGCAGGAATCGGGCCTTCTCCAAGGGCTGCCAAGCGCAGATCTGGCCATCGGCCTCTGGCCTCACTGGTTGTCTCCTGCCAGAGCTTCTGGGAACCTCAGAAGTGGTGCCAAGCCTGACGGCAGTGGTCCTAAGCTAGGAGAAGGCAGACACACAAAGGCTGGGTCCTGCTGTGCCAGGTCTCATGCTCTGAGGCTGGCAGGATCTTCTGACTGAACACAAAAGAAGTCTTTCTTCCTGTGTCCATTTTCTAGGAATTCGGTCTGAACAGGGGCTACAAGGCAGGAAATAGTTGATGGCGAAGGTTTACAATGTGGGTTTTGGAGTTAGGGGATTTGAATTGCCATGTTCAAACTTACAAGCTGTGTGACATTGAGCTGGTAGCTGACTTTCTCTGAGCCCGAGCCTCCTAATCTATAAAATGGGGATACTGACATTAACTTGAGAGAAGTGGGATCTTGCCAGAGATGGCACTTGCAAAATGAGTGCAGAGCTTGGCTTCAGAACCAGTGATTATTAATTAGGGATGATTTCACTGGGCTTTTGTTAGATCGTTTGCATCTCTCTCCTCCTCCTCCTCCTCCTCCAAAAGGACACATATTACAAAGACTGTTCAGTTTGACTGGGCTGGCAGGGGAGCCACATCACATGCTTGCCCTGCGCGGCCCAGGATTACATCAGAGACCTCATCCCTGCCTGTGCTCCCCCAGTGAGCCTCCCCACACCTTCAAACAAGGCCTCCGTCTGGCACAAAGACCAAGAAAAGGTTCCGGTCCCTTGAGGTTGGAGAAGAAAGCAACTGCGAAGAAGCAAGCTATTAATATTAATGTTCCAGGAAGAGGAGAAGAGAGAAAGGACACAGGTGCCCAGAAAGAATGACTCCATATGGCTTTGATGTGTTCGTTTGCACAGGACGGGCGCGGCGCGGGGAATACAGAGTAGCGAGGAGGAGGGAAATGAAGAGGTGGAGATGGCCTGGCAGCATCGGAGAAATTACGGGAGCTGTGGGGAGTAGATTTGTCTAGACGAAAAGTCAGCCAGCCACACTGCCATCTGCAACCATCAGAGAACAAGCCAGCAAGAGAAAGGGAAGCCCTCTGGCACCCCGGTTGTTCCAGCAATGGGGGTGGGGAGGCTCTTGTAAAGAGCTATTGCTGTGCTAAACCTTGGTGGGGGGGCGCACCTGGAATGACTGAGACCCCTCCCAAGGGGATCCTTTTTGTGGACCTCCAGACAAAGTTTTTTCAGCCTCTCCTTTGAGGTCCTATTGTACATTTTAATGCCTTCCATGGACATATTGTCTGATGCATAAGAGTTCAGTCTTTGCAGGCTAACCTAGATTTAATACTTTTTTAAAGATATTTTATTTATTTATTTGAGAGAGAGAGAGGAAAGGCACAAGCTGGGGGAGGGGCAAGGGGAGAAGGAGAAGCAGACTCCCTGTTGAGCGCAGAGCCCTACACAGGGTCTCGATCCCAAGACCCTGAGATCATGACCTGAGCTGAAGGCAGACACTTAGCTAACTGAGCCACCCAGGCGCCCCCAGTCTGACCTGGTTTTAAATTCTGTCTGTACCTCTGTCTGGCTAGTGTCATGTTGGGCATATTATTCCACTTCTGGGACCTTCTCTTTCCTCTTGTATAAGTAAATTTTATAAGTAAATTAAGTAGCAGTAAGCGAGGACGTCTTTTATGTGCAAGACCTCACAACGGTGGCTGGGCTCGTGAATGTTAGAGCGCGTTCCCTTTCTTTTCCGCATACCAGTGACCTCAGAGAGCAAGGTGGTGAAGGAACGACAGCAAATTGGAATACCTTGGGAGGATATGTCAGAGCAGCACAGATGTCGCAGACTCTGCTGAAGGTAACAAATGTCCTCACAATATTATAGGTAAAACCTCTCTATGTTGAGTCAACTGTGATCCTTTTGCACAAGTGAAAGTGGAGGATCCCCAGAAGTCAAGAAGATCTCTGATACATGAAGATCAAGCCCAGCATTAAATGAAAAGAACTTAGTAAAGGCAGAGAAAAGAAGAATTATGTGAGAGCTTAGATTATATCGGACTAAATGTTTTCATCATTTCCCCCATGATGAGGAACTGTGGGTGAGTAGCAGAAGCCCACCAAATGGTCTGTTGTACATCATAAAACTTTACTTAATTGTCCAGTAAACTCTATTTGCCACACTATACAGCAGCTTTAGTCCCATCCAAGTATTTCTTTTGGTCATGTTTAAAGTTTCATTTTAAGAATCCTTGATGTATTAAACCCAACATGGATGGAATCTACCTGAATATTGTTGTTAACATTCTGTTGCCCAGAGAAGAGCAAAACCTTATTAGGCAAATCCCCTCAAGAATGCTGCATTAGAGAAAGTAGTGCAAGTAATTTTGGCATGGAGAGGGCCCTTCTAAACAAGACAAAACCCCCAAAAGGTGTCAGAGAAAAGGTGTAAAAGACTAACAAAAAAATGGAATATCTCTGCTACATAAAATGGAATATCTCTGCTCAGGAAAAAAAGCATAACAAATGACAAACGAAGGACTGATTTCCTCAATAGGTAAAGAGCTATTACAAAGCAATAAGAGACCATTTGGCCAATAGGAACATGAACAGGGAAAAACATGCACAGGGTGATTGATGAAATAAAGTTGGCTTATAAGCAAATGAAAAAAATGCTCAGCATCACTTATTATTAAAGCAATGAGGGGCGCCTGGGTGGCTCAGTCGTTAAGCGTCTGCCTTCGGCTCAGGTCATGATCCCAGGGTCCTGGGATCGAGCCCCACGTCGGGCTCCCTGCTCAGCGGGAAGCCTGCTTCTCCCTCTCCCACTCCTCCTGCTTGTGCTCCCTCTCTCGCTGTGTCTCTGTCTGTCAAAAAATAAATAAAATCTTAAAAAAATAAATAAATAAAGCAATGAACATTACAACACCAATACGAAGTTTGTTCAGGTTGGATTCACAAGTATCAGTTTGATAATCATCATATGGGTGAGGTGTGAAAAAGCGTTTTTATCGGACTGGTGCAAAATTTTGGATGGTGATTTGGCAATAATTATCAAAACTTTAATAAAAATGTTTGGTCAGGGACTAATATGTTAAAGAGATTTTAAATAGTGTATCTTACCGATACACATGCACATAGGAGCAAAGATGTATGTACATAGATGGTTATTTCAGTATGTAATGTAATATCAAAGATAGCAACAACCTGATTTAGGAAGACAGTGTTAAATATACTACTATATATATATATATAACATATCTATAAAATGGAATACTACACAGCCATGACAAAGGATGACAAAGAATGCCGTGTGATGTGTGTATGGTGTATGTGAGAAAGAGAGAGAGAGAGCGAGAGAGAATCACACATACATTTGGGTCTTGGAATTAAATAATTCATGTCCTTTTTATCCATCTTCAACCGCTTTTGGAAGGGTAATGCATGTGCAAAACAGAATACAGCTCAATGAGTCGTGACAAAGTGAATATTGTATAACTACTAATCTGATCAAGAAATTGAACAACGTCCATACCATTTCTTTTTACTTACAAATTGATGAATGCTTTCTGTCATTTAGAGCCTTTGTTTCCTTACTTGTAAATTGGGGACATTGACAGCACTTCTGCCATTGTGCTCCCCCAGCTCACAACGGACTTTGTGAGGAATGCGTTGTGCTTATAAATGGCAGAGAGCTTTGCAAACGGGGAAGATAATGACCATTCAGTGTGATTGACGTGTGAGGCCTGCAAGGATATCTTGCTTGAGGTTATCCTTGTGGTCTTCACTGCCCTGGGAAGACAGGATGTTGGGAAAACAACAGCACTCTGAGTAGAATGAACTGTTGGTCATTATTCTTCCAGGAATTCTGATATAAGGCCATCCAGTTCAGCCTGCCCTGAGAATAAAGAAGCTTCCTCGTTTCTCTGAATCCGTGAATTCTGCAGAGATGGCGCCATGCAAGGTTCTGGGAGACTCTGTCACAGTTGTCCCTTTGCTGGAATGGTCTGCAAAGACTGGAGGGGGGGGTCCCCTTTCAGTAGTTTTGAGGGATGCGGAGCGACATGCCTGCCCTGCTGGGTTCTTTCTACTGCCAGTGTAGCCATGGGACCTCAGACAAGTCAACCTCACCGAGCCTGACTTCCCTCTCACCTTGAGGATACACCTAGTCCCAACCTCACAGGGTTCTGTGAGGGCCACTGCAAGACAATCCACATAAAGCGCCAGCAAAGTGCTTCACTTGGTCAGTGCTTAGAAACGTTTGCCGTGCTAATCTCTCAGAAGGCTTAACTGGATCATCATGGTGGATGAGACTGATACAGCATATGGGCCTCTATGTTTTCTAGACCTGAAGGCAGGCGGGCTAATACAGAGCGGAGACTAGAACAGTGGTTTATGACTTGTTGCAACACTCAGACAACCCTCTATTTCTTCTAGTAGGTTTTTCTTGTACTAAGTGACAGAGTCCTTGTTTACTCCATAGTGACACATGGGGCTTGAAGTGCGAAGACAGGGATCTGTCAGGCTTACATAGGGGAAATGAGAGTAAAAAATCCTTGTTTGTGTGGGGAGGGATGTGGAAGACAAAACGGAGAGAGAGAGAATGACAGAAGTTTACCTGTGTAGGACATTATTTTAGAACCAGACTAGGGTAGAATGTTCTTTAAGAGAAATATTAGATGCTAAGGCAAAACATATAGTTTGTGGTCTTACCTGGAAGCCTTTGATACCAGCCTAGGCATTTAGAATTGATCTTGTAGGTAGTGGAGGACCATTGAAGGTTCTTAGACTAGTGACAGGTCTCCAGTATGGGAGACAATACTGAATTAGCAAATTAGTTAGGAAACAGGATAGTTATTATCTACAACTAAAGCATTATTATGTTCAACTCAAGAATAATCCCCTGGCACAGAGCCTCTTGTTCTCAACATATGCCTGCTACATTTTTTTTGAATATAAAATTGCTGTAGCCCAGATGTCACGGGGTCTCATCAGGCCTCTCCAGCTTTTTAATATAAAATGACTTTGCATTTTAGTTAAACCTGCAGTAAGTGACTCTAAGTCTTTGTCTTGCACATATCCAGCCCAAGGAATGAGATGAGGTTGGACATGGTGGCATCCCTCCACCCTCCTTGCTCCTCCTGCCCCCTGCCCTTAAATCTGAAACCAGGTCCTGGGTCCTGCTGATTTTTCTGGTTCTCCTCTGACACTGCCTACCACCAAGCCCCATTTCTCCAAGCTTCCCAAAGTTCCATGGCAAGTATGGTGCAAAGCACTGATGGAGAATGGATAAAGCTGGACAAAATGCCATGAAGCCAGTACCACGCAATTCCATCAGTGGAGGGAGCCACCACTTATCACAGCCTTCTGCCTTTACAAACTATCCATGAGGTCCCCTCCATGGTGGGCACAGCCTCGTCATGGGAACTGAAGGCTAAGAGGACAGGATGGGGGAAATAAAATCCAGTTTGTCTTGAATTTTTGACATTTTGTTCATGGCATCCTAATTGCCTTTCATACTTCCTTTGTCTTTTAAGCTTTTTTCCATCATTAAAAAAATGAATTGTGTCAGTTGCCCTGTGTCATTTGTAGAGAACTGTGAAAGTTAATTAAAAACAAAACCAAAAGCCACAGATGTAATTATTACATAATGAGGTAAGGATAACATTATCTGATGCTATTCCACATATCCAAGAGTGAATTTTAATTAGAACCCCAGGTGGTTACTAAGAAATCAGGTATAAAGAAATGTTACCTTTACTGCCTATTTGCAAAATAATTATGCATCACAATTATTGCTTAGGTATAAACCAGATTCTTTGGGAATGCTCCTTAAAAGGAAGACTGTTTGTACTACAGTCTCGGTCTATGCAAAACATAAGTAAACACACATGCCTTATCAAGTCCAGTTTCTTTAATCTGATACTGCAGGCATGTAAGATTTAGGACCATTTGAAACATGTAATCATCTAGTACCAAAAGATTAGATTCATTCTTTCTAGTTTCTCTAAAGTATCCATATGAGATGTATCTGCAGTGGCAATGAAATAAATATTTTAAGGCATCTACTCCTGTCCTTACACATAATTTATAATACTATTTTATGACTATGTGTATATGTGTGTATGTGTATAAAATGCACAGTTCATTCCAGTGCAATATATCAAAATAACAGTAATATACTTGTACATACCGTGAAATGGTGCTGAGCAACTGGTAAAGCTTTCTAGTAAGTAATCCCTGAAAGACCCTTTCTAGAACCTAAGTCATGCTTTGTCTCTGTCTTGCAGATGGGGGGGGGAGGAAGAGGGCAAAGGAGTTGATAGGATAGGGGGCAAGCAGGCACATTAATACCTCTTAACACCCATTGAAGAACTACCCTACGATCCAGCAATTGCACTACTTGGTATTTACCCAAAGGATACAAAAATACAGATTTGAAGGGGTACATGCTCCCCAATGTTTATAGCAGCATTATCAACAACAGCCAAACTATGGACAAACAATAGCTAAGTGTCCCTCAACTGATGAATGGATAAAGAAGAGGTGGTATATATACACACATGCACACACAGTGGAATATTACTGAGCCATCAAAGAATGAAATCTTGCCATTTACAATGACGTGGATGGAGCTAGAGTGTATTACGCTAAGTGAAATAAATCAGTCAGAAAAAGACAATACCGTATGATCTCACTCACGTGGAATTTAAGAAAGAAAATAGGTGAATATAGGGGAGGGGGGAAAGGAAAAGAAGGAGAGAGGGAAACAAGCCATAAGGGACTCTTAATGATAGAGAACAAACTGAGGGTTGATGGAGGGAGGTGGGTGGGGGATGGGCTAGATGGGTGATGGGTATTAAAGAGGGCACTTGTTGTGATGAGCTCTGGGTATTTTAAGTGATGAATCCCTAAATTTTACACCTGAAACCAATCTTGCACTGTATGTTAACTAAGTAAAAATTAAATAAGAAATAGCGTGGAGGACATTAGGAGAAGGAAGGGAAAAATGAGGGGGGGGCGGGAATTGGAGGGAGAGATGAACCATGAAAGACTATGGACTCTGAGAAATAAACAGGGTTTTAGAGGGGAGGAGGGAGGGGGGATTGGTTAGCCCGGTGATGGGTATTAAGGAGGGCATATAGTGCATAGAGCACTGGGTATTATCTGAAAACAATGGATCATGGATCACCGCATCAAAAACTAATGATGTATGGTGACTAACATAACATAATAAAAATTTTTTTTTTAAAGATTTTTTTATTCATTTGAGACACAGAGATAGAGAGAGAGAGCATGAGCAGGGAGAGAGGCAGATGGAGAGGGAGAAGCAGGCTCCCCGCTGAGCAGGAAGCCCGATGTGGGACTCGATCCCAGGACTCCGGGATCACGACCTGAGCCGAAGGCAGATGCTTAACCATCTGAGCCACCCAGGTGCCCCATATAACATAATAAAATTAAAAAAAAAAAAGAAAAAAGAAAATTAAAATAAAAATTTTAAAAATGTAACAAACAAACAAACAAAAAGTAAAAATTAAATTAAAAAAACAAACAAACCACCCATTGCTCAATGAGGCTGGCTGGAATGCTAAGTTGAAGAGGACTCTGGAGGCACGCCCTGGCCCAGGGGTAGCTGTGCCTTAGGTTAATGGTGGATGATAATGTCTTACGTGGTCATAGAGGTGTTGT
Source organism: Mirounga angustirostris (assembly GCF_029215605.1). Classification (NCBI taxonomy): domain Eukaryota; kingdom Metazoa; phylum Chordata; class Mammalia; order Carnivora; family Phocidae; genus Mirounga; species Mirounga angustirostris. The sequence continues at coordinate 14,411,526 of NW_026991712.1, read as the reverse complement.
GGCAGGTGGTTGTGATGTGCATGTAATCAGGTTCCTGTTTTGTGCCTAATGAAAAAACACACTAGGTGGGAATCCAGATTTCTGTGTTCCGACCTCAACTACCTGTTCCCCCAGTGACTAAATTACTGTGTGACCTTGGGCAAGTGTTCAACTTCTCTGAACCATAGCTTTATCTTTCAAATGGGAACAAGGATACCAACTCAGTCCTCCTAGTATATATAGCTTGAGACCACGATAAGACAATCAGTTGAAAATTACCGTATAAAACTTGAGATAAAAAACATTGTTATAGGTGTTCTGGCTTCTTTTCTTCATTCAGTGTAACATTTAGACAGCCCAAGCCAAGGGACCCGAGAGAAGGGGCAGACAGCACAAATCTACTCAGCTTTGTAGTTTGCTCGTAACTCTCATTCAAAATCAAATCAACAAATAGAACAAAACTCCAAGCAAGTGTAAGGATAAATTTTTGTTTATAAAAATGTTTCTTGGGCGCCTGGGTGGCTCAGTCGTTAAGCGTCTGCCTTCGGCTCAGGTCATGATCCCAGGGTCCTGGGATGGAGCCCCGCATCGGGCTCCCTGCTCAGCGGGAAGCCTGCTTCTCCCTCTCCCACTCCCCCTGCTTGTGCTCCTGCTCTCGCTGTCTCTCTGTCAAATAAATAAATAAAATCTTTAAAAAAAAAAAAATGTTTCTTCCGCTTTCCTATATGCCTAGCTCTGTTGTAGATTGAGGTGCTTTAGTGAACAGAAAGTGCCTGTTCTTGTGCAGTTTCCGTTCTCGTGTGGAGAGACCCGCAATGCCCAGACACATACAATGGTAAATACATGAATGCATAAAAGAATCCATAGCTGCATAGATAGATAAAATTACAGTTAATAAAGGAATGAAGGGACATTCAAAGCGTCAGCTGCCGATAAAAGCCGTGAAGAACAAATACAGCAGGACTGGGGACAGAGTGAGTGCGGGTGGGGAGGTGTTTCAGACACGGGGATGGAAGGGTCTTGGGCTCGCCATGTGATCACGGAACAGAGCGAGGTGAGGGAGTGGGCCAGGTGGCTTTCTGGGGGAAACCGTTCCAGGTGAGAAACAGCAAGTGCCAAAATTGTGTGCCAGGGGTTCAAGGACCAGGAACGAAGCCAATGTAGCTTTTCCATTTTTACCAGCATTTCTGTTGGGGTTCATTTTTGAGGTATAGCCCTGCCAAATAACCACGTATTGCGGGGGCCAGGAAAAGTCACATACTGGTGATTACTGATATGGCCCCATGCTCGAAGTCCGACCTCTCTTGTGACCACCACCAGTTGACTTTCCACCTTTGCCATTATAAATGTATGTTTAAACCACGATGGTGTTACTCTTGCCCTGTAAGTAAATAGGATTTTTTTTTCTTGCAGGGAATGCATTTTTTTTTTTAATGGTCTATAGCCTGATTTATTTCAGTAGAAACAAACGGGAACATTGTTTAAAAGGTGCAATCTGTCAAGAAATTGACTGTACCCTGACTCCTGCAGGGCAGGGCAGGGCAGGGCAGGGCAGCTGCTCCTGCAGGAGTGTGAAAACTGTATCCTATTTGTCCCTCTGCTGCTTCCTTTTCCTCCCTCTGCAGTTCATCCTGGACAGTGCCTCTCACGTAGCCTCTTCTGTTCTAAGACCAGCCACTCTGTGTTGCCTTCCCACAGGGTGCTTGCTAATAGTGCTCTATACGGTTTACACACATTTGTTCAATTTGCTTAGTCCTTACAGGAGTGTATTATTAAACCGATCATGTCAGATTCAGACAATGAAATGAAGTCAGGCACATCAAATATTTATTTATTTATTTATTTAATTTTTTTTTTTTAAGATTTTATTTATTTATTTGACAGAGAGAGACAGTAAGAGAGGGAACGCAAGCAGGCAGAGGGGGAGAGGGAGAAGCAGGCTCCCCGCTGAGCAGAGAGCCCGATGCGGGGCTCGATCCCAGGACACCGGGATCATGACCTGAGCTGAAGGCAGACGCTTAACGACTGAGCCACCCAGGCGCCCCAGGCTCATCAAATATTTAGACCAGTGCCTGGTACTGATTCCCCCAAAAGGTAGCTACTCTTATCACAATAATACTTCATTTAGTCCATCTAAAAACCCTGTGAAGGAGGCATTATTATCCTCAGTTTATGGGCTCAGATAGCCTAGGTAACTTCGCAAAGTCACTCTGCCTGCTAGTTTCAGTCTAAAATAGGGTTTAAATCTCCGTCTGGGTGCCTGGGTGGCTCAGTCAGTTGGGCATGCATGTACATACACATAATTCACAAATGTGTTTTGAAGATCAAAGTATTTGCATATATATATTTGTAAAATATATAGAATTAATATTTAACACATTTATTTTGTAAAAGTACACATATATGTAATTGAGACGGTCTTATTCCAATAAAACTAAGGTATTCTTATTAATCTAAATAATTATTCATCTGAATCTGTCCTCAGGCAGTCTCTGTTACAACTGGTCAGCTCTGCAACTGCAGCATGAAAGCAGCCATGGGCAATATGTAAAATAATGTCTCTGGTTATGTGCCAAAAAAACTTTATTGGCAAAAACAGGCTGAGAGCCAGAGTTGGCCTGTGGATTGCAGTTTGCCTGTCCCTGCTTTATCCCTTTAGTATCCTCCTTGCATTTCTTTATTTTCACATGCTTCTTCCTTTTGCCTTCCCCTCTCCATTCTGCCCATCCTTCTCATGCATTTGTTCGTTTTCTGCTTGTAATATAAGGTGCAACGCAGAGTTTCTTGCTCTGGAAATTCTTCCTTGACCACCTAGGCTGGGTTAGGGGCTTCTCACTCATGCTACCCCAGTACCCAGTGCTTATCCCTGTCTTAGTACTTACACCCAGACTGATTATTTTTACATTTACATATTATTTAGTGAGGGGCTTTCAGCTGTGACAGAAACCCATCAAAGTAGCTTCCATGCAAAACACTTTTTTAAGTGGACATTAATTGGCTTCATAATTCATTTTCAAATATAAACCTGAAGCACTATTATTTTTCCAAAATCTGTTAACATTTGCTCTACAGAAGCCCCTTTCCTTATGCACACAGTGACGTATGTCCTGGTCTGCTTGGGATTGATTATTCTGCTTTACACTTTTTGTTCTTAAGCAATTATAAATAGTGTCCCCTTTGACTCTCATTAGTGCCCTGTAATCTGCAATAAATTATATAGTCACTCACTTAATGACATCCTAGTCAGATTTTGTAACACCCTGGTCAATTTCAAGGACTGAGATATAGTTCTCTTCATTCTAAAAACGCTTATCTCTTATTTTGTCCCAGCTTCCCAAGCACAGGTGAGTCTGTGGCCCCACTGGCAGGAACAAGACGGCTGATGAGATTCATTGTTCTTCTGTATGTTCATTCCTCTGCCCTATTATTGCTTCTTAGTCTTAGGAATGGGAAGGGAAGAGACAAAAAGCAGTGTTTCTTTAAATGGTTGCTCACGGTTGTGTTTTTTATGGTCCTTGTCTCTTGATTATTGCTATTATTCATTTTTTAAAAAAACTTTATTTATTTGAGAGCGAGAGAGCATGAGCAGGTGGAGGGGCAGAGGGAGAGGGACAAGCAGACTCCCCACTGAGCATGGAGCCTGATGCAGTGATTGACCCCACAACCCTGAGATCATGACTTGAGTGGAATGCAGACGCCTAACCTACTGAGCCATCCAGGCTCCCTATTGCTGTTATTCTGACCGAAAATCTCCTCTATGTCACAGGAGTCCAAACACTGGCTATTTTGTGGAGGTACACTTAGATTCTGCTTTTGGGAAGATTCCAGGAGGCCTCCACCTTGCATAGTCAGTTTCCTTGGAAGAGGACTGGTGGAGTTTCAACCTGTTCCCACTTTGGCCACTTCATAGGTAGTCAGCCCCACATGGCATACCTCAGTTTTCTAATCTGGAATGTGGGAATGATAATATCATGGGAATTGGGGGCATCCAATGTAATAGTCCATGCACAGTGCTCAGTATGGTGCTTGTGCTCTAAGCACTCAGTGAACAGTAGCTTTCCTGTGTAGCTAAAATTACTATTGCATTTAGTACAGTGCACACCTTTATAAGCACTAGGAACATATTTATGGAAAGCAAGAGATGGATGGGTGAGCGAGTGATTTAAAGGATGGCTGGATCGCTTCTCTGCTTTTGGCTAAGATCAAGTGTAAGAATGGCTGGAGAATGGATAGATGGTGGCTTGCTACCTGAAAAACTCAATCAGCATTTCTTTTAAAAAGTCACTGCTCTTTACATTTAAGCCTCTCAGTACCTGTGGGATGAATAGCCAAAGGATGGCAGGGTTTCCAGAACAAACTTCTTGCTCTCCAGGAGCCAAGTCTACAGATGACTCAGGTGCTCAGGAGCAGTGCTGGTGACTCCGACAGGGACCACATCTGTGAAGTACTAGGCTAGAAGTCGCTTAGGATTCATCCTTCCTCACCCTGGTCTCCTCTGTGTGCACTCACTTCGTTCTCTTGCTGCACTGCCAACTCCCTGGTTACCTGGAAACTCACATTTCCCTTCTCTTCCCTTCCTGTAGGCTGCATGGAAAGGGTAAGCTTGCTGAGCAGTAGCAGGTACAAATTAACCCCACGATATGTAATGATTTCACCCAGGGTGGCAGAGGAGGGGTAAACACCAGCAATGTTTGCAGCACTGAGCTTGAACTCCAAGAATGTGATCCAGAATATAAACTGGCGAAGTGACGCCTGTTTCATAAATGCTAAGAACTGATGGGTACTGGAGCCCGAGAGCTCAGAACACACGGAACAGATCTGGGTCTTTGTGAACTGCTGCTTTAATGAGGCACACCTTTCCCTTCCTTCCTTAGGAGAGGCCTGAGATGCAGCTCTGGGGTGGTGGGCAGGTGCTTGACTGCAGTCAGAGGACCTGAGTCAGATTCTTAGTTCCAATGCTTACTCCCTGGATAAAGCTGGGGAAATCACAGGCCATTTCCTCATAATATGATGCTACCATGACACATGGGAAACAGCTACACGAGAGAATAAAGGTAAAAAAGGACTCTGAACACTTTAAAAAAAATGATTTTATTTAATTATTTGAGAGAGAGTGTGAGCAAGGGGAGGGGCAGAGGGAGAAGCAGACTCCCTGCTGAGCAAGGATCCCAAAGTGGGGTTCAATCCAAGGACCCTGAGATCATGACCTGAGCCGAAGGCAGACACTTAACTGACTGAGCCACCCAGGCGCCCACTTTCAAAAAGTTGTCCTTAGGTGGGTCCCTTCCTCTCTCTAGGACTCAGTTTCCACAATTACAGAATATGGGGATTGGTCTGCATCAGTGGTTTCAGACTGTACTTCAAGCAAGGGGTTATTTCAGGCTCTAGTGAGGAGGAGTCAGAGGGCTACTGAGAAGGTCAGATGCCACTTCTCCCAAAATTTATAATTAAGGAAGCTCAGTCCGACTTGAACCCATTTCATATGATGGGATTCTCAATGAAACTTACTTTGCAGATAACAATCTTTTAAAAAAATGAAAGTCACTACACTGGGTGGTCGCTGCGTTCTCATGGAGCCTCAGCAGCCTCTTCTATAGTCCCCAGGATGCTTGTGATTGAATCAGGGAGACACATAAGAACTTACATTGAAGACCAAACAACCACATTGGAGAACCAAGGTTGTGGAAGTTGGGGCCAGAAGACATACGCTCTACCTTGATTTTGACTATCTCTTCTCACTGTTGCCTCCTTACCCTCTTGGTTTCATTTTCCCCAGTGTCTAAGATGGGGCTGTATTATCCATTTCTCAAGGGTGCTCTGAAGGTCATGGAGTGCAAGTTCATGAAAATGCCTTGCACCTAGTCAGCCCTGGAAACAGGTGGGATTTTCCGGGACACTGTGCCTCTTGCTAGCTGTCTTATTAAATACCAACTCCTGCTGGTCTGTATGGTACAAGCTGGTTTTAAAAGCACTCAGAGAGATGCTTGGATACAGGATGACTTCAAATATATATATCCCCGCTGTTGCTATGCTGACTTACGGAACACATCAAACAGTACTCCGATTGTGATGCCTGTTGGAAAAGGGGAACAGGTGAGCTCCCCTGGACCTCAGAGAGAGGGGCCTAATACCATGTTTTCACTACTCTCCAGTTCATTTGTGCATTTGGCATTTAGCCACTGCTCTTTACGTAGTATTTACCACTGCAATTAAACAAGGGGCAGAAACATTTGGAATGGTTTTGGCCAAGAAGTCACCTGAGCGTTGTTTATATGTTGCAGGAACTGAACATTAGCATTGTGTCTTCCTGTTGATCTTGGGTAGGGCAACCCTTGCCATGTAGATGGTAAGAGGGAGGCAATAAAAATATCCCCAGGGGCGCCTGGGTGGCTCAGTTGGTTAAGCGACTGCCTTCGGCTCAGGTCATGATCCTGGAGTCCCGCATCGAGTCCCGCATCGGGCTCCTTGCTTGGCAGGGAGTCTGCTTCTCCCTCTGACCCTCCTCCCTCTCATGCTCTCTGTCTCTCATTCTCTCTGTCTCAAATAAATAAATAAAATCTTTAAAAAAAAAGAAAATATCCCCAGAGTTTGAGCTAAAGTCCTCGCAATGTCTTTTCCCTACTCAGTGTCCACTGAACTCTTTATGGTAGTGTCCATTAGTCCCTCACTGAAGTCCTTCTATGTGTTGGGCACTCACCATAACTTCTTAATTCTTGCAACATTCCTATGTAATAGGAAATAACATTATTCCCATTTTATTTAAATGAGATAAAGGCATCTAAAATAGTCTAAGATTGTGTGTAGCTTAAAGGGTTCAGTAAAGAGTTAAGATGTGCTGACGAAGGGCTGGATTTTGTAGGACAGCTAGAGTTGACATGCTGCAGGGAAATGGAGGAGCTTCAAGTAAAGTGAATGACCCATACCCTGTAAATGTAAAGGGTCATGCAAATAAAAGGCATCATTAAATAACTGTCCCAGGGAGAGAGCAAAATGTTCTATAAAAATCCCCCAATATTCCAGAGTCCTGGTGTCTTGTCCTAGCTCTAGCCATAGTTAGCAAGTCTGTCAATTTCTTTTTCTTTTTCTTTTTTTTTATAGATTTTATTTATTTATTTGAGGGAAAGAGAGAGAGAGTGTGTGTTCATGAGTAAGAGCAGGGAAGCAAGGGGAGGAGCAGGGGAGGAGTAGGGGGAGGAGGATCAGGGGGAGGGGCAGAGGGAGAAGCAGACTCCGACTGAGTGCCGAGCCAGGAGCCTGACACCAGGCTAGATCCCAGGAGTCTGGGATCATGACCTGAGTCAAAGGCAGATACTTTAACCGACTGAGCCACCCAGTTGCCCCCTTCTGTTTTTAATCCTACGCCCTTCAAGCTGTCCAGTGGAGAGACCACACCTGTTCTCCTCTCATCGGGGTGTGATGTGCTGGGCTCACCTGCTCACGTGACGTAGGGAAGGTGCCACAGCAAGCAGAGGGCATTCATCTGATGTGTCAGTAGTTCATCAGCTCTGGCTCTTTACTGGCATTATAAACCGAGACCCATGATTTCACCGTTCATGTATCTATGAAACAAGGACTTCTTCAGTAGAGTCGTCCTACAATCTTCAAAGCTGAGACAGTTGGATAGAGACTATTTGCAGGACTGTTCTGTCAGTTCTGTTCACAAGTTTTCTGTCAGTAGCCTGCCAGATGTCCCAAGATTGCACTAAGTATGCGTCTGGGTAGGGAGGTGTGTGAGGATGGGGAAAAACAGGGTAGTGTTTAAAGAAAGAAAAAGGCAACCCCTTCCCTGACACCACCATCTCCTGGCTCCCCTCTTGCTTTCCTTCCACTTCTTTCCCAGTCTCATACTCATCAGTGCTGCCCACACCTAAGATATCACAGCTCTAGGAGGCTCCATTCTTGGACATTTTCTGTTTTCATTCTAAAGTCATAGAGCCATTACCTTGAAAGACTACACCTCCCCTCCCCAGAGTACAGGAGAAGCGAACTTGATTTCTCCCCCGACTGCCCTTTCCTGTCTGCTTTGTGGGGCTCGTTCTTCCCTGCCCTCGAATAGAATCCCTGGATTCTATTACTGGAGTCCACGACTCGAATCCTGGGAGTCCACAACTCTGCTGATTCCTCACAGATAATTCATATTCCTCTGGTCATGTTTTGCCACAGAATGGGTTCATTTAAATCATTAACATGGCCAGTCCCATTTTATAATTAGAACTCTGTAGATCATTGGAAGCTAAAATTCTCCCTTCCCTCAACAAGTTCCTCCTTCAGAGTGGAAGTCTTCACTGGGAAGTCTACACCTCTTCTCTGACTCCTTATTAATATAACCCTCTCACTCAGAGCAGTCTCACTCACTCGCGTGCTCTCTCTCTCACCCAGAGCTGTGGGAGAAGGAAGTCAAGAGCTGGGAAAGGTCTTTCCTCTGTGATCCTGGCCCGTAGTCCAGCACTGGCTTCTCTGGATTTGATTGATGTTTGGTGTTGATTTTCCTTGTGGCTTTGTTCATGAGTTCCTTGAAGATTCCACTGCTAGGACTGTTCAGTTGCTTTTCCTGCAGCATGATGACGGTGTCTGGGCAGCCACTTAAACTTTCTCCCTGAGATGTTGCACTGGTCCTTCTCTCTGAGTGAGATCACATCACCCCTCTGGGTGCTCTGAGGGATGGTTTAAAATGATTGTGGAGTGTGATTCTTTTCTGCCATGTGGCTCTCTTTTGGTTCCCAAGAAACACTCAGGCCTTCTTGATCTCACTTGGTAGATAGAAGTATAGCTAGCTCTTTGTGCAGCTCAATCTTTCTCTGCTCTGAAGCCTCAGGTTGTTAGCACAGTCTCTGACCTTTACATTCCTGGGGTCTGTGTCAGACACCAGTCCTGTGTGTCCCCCAAACTCCAGAGGGCACCAACTAAAGCTCTCTAAATGGTTTCTTTGAAGATCCTTTTACTATTTGAGGAGAGAGGGCATATCCTCCTTTATTCAAAGCAAATGCCACAGACTCAAACAACTTTCTCCCAAGGAAATTCTCACTAAAAAATCTTTTCAACTTCAACCCTGTTGTACCTGTAGGGGGATATTAGATCAGGGGTTGAAAATCAACTTTTGGAAACTTCTTTGCAAATCCCGACTAGGTGGCCTATCACTTGCTTTGGAATGTGGGAACAGTTGGCATCTCTTTTCTCAAGATCTCTGCTGAGAAGAGACAGAATAAGTACCATTTGAAACTCCTGGTATGTCCTTGTTCCGTGAGGCCATCCACGCCATTGACTTTTGCTGTCACTGGTATCCTGATGACTCTGAAATATACAAAGTTAACTCTTTCTTACTAAGGGGCAGGTGAAGATTGGTTACGGTATACCAGGGATGGAGGATGGGAGTAGTTCCCTAGAAGGAAGTAGCTGTGTTGCAAGCTTCGCCTGAGGTGCCCTGGTTGATTTACTGTTGGGGCACAGAACCCACTCAGGCAGTGAATCCTCTCTGAGGCAAGGCCTGTCTCCTTTTCTCACAGTCCTACTTTATCCATCTCCTTCTTAAAGGGAGGATCTTTGGCAGACCAATCAGGTCCTGTGCAATCACAGAGTTCTGTCCCTGTGGACTAGTTAAAATTAAGGACAAGATTGAATGGACACTAGGATATTGAGAACTGACTCTAATTTTGTTTTAATTGTGATCTTAAATTACAGTGATACTCTCTTCTCTCTGTACCCTATCATTTCTCTAATTAATACAAAATTAACTGCATCTCCCCCTGTGAGCTCCAGACACTCCACTGTGGACAATTCACCTAGATGTTCTAAAGTGCCACGTGCTCAACATGAATAAAATGGAAATTGTGCTTTTCCTCCTCTCCAAAATGCATTTCTTGTACGATGTTCCTTTTCTTCTTAATGGTTTCATCATCCTTCCCTATTTGCAAACCCCAGAACCCTGAATCCAACTGTAACATTTTCATTTGCCATTCTCCCTCTTCACCCCACAACTGATCTGCTGCCCGATACCAATCAACCTGGCCTTGCAATATGTTGGGAATATGTCTCCTTCTCTTTATTCTTATTTTACCCTTTCATCATTCCTCACTTAGAAAATTGCATCAGCTTCTTTCTCAGCTAGCTCCACTGCATTTATTCACATCCATCCATAATTCATTTTCTATAGAGCCATCAATGTAATTTTTTTAAAAAGATTTATTTATTTATTTTTAGAGAGAGAAAGAGTGAGAACAGGGGAGGGACAGAGGGAGAGGAGAGAGAGAATCTCAAGCAGACTCTCCGCGGAGCATGGAGCCCAACATGGGGTTCGATCTCATGACCCTGAGATCGTGACCTGAACCAAAATCAAGAGTCAGATGCTCAACCGAATGAGCCACCCAGACACCCCTGTAATCATTTTAAATCATGTCTTTTTAACTTAAACTTTTCAAAGTTTCCTGTTGCCTCTTGTGATGATCTCCAAGGCAAATGGGGGCATTCCAGGAATGCAAAAAGTGATTTTGGGGGGTAGGGCAGGAAAATATTGGCATTTTTATTTGTATTTTGTTTTTATCTTTAAGAAAAAGAAAGAAATTGAGAGTTATTTAATCTGTGGCTTGACATTGGCATCCAGAGCCCTCATTTAGAGTGTAGGTTAAATAATCATACATGTTAGAGATGGAATCACGGGAGTTCCATAATGTAGAGTTCTTGACAATGGTGACCCTACTCTGGTTTTTTGGTGTACTGCAGCTTTTTGTTGTTTATGTGTTATGTTATTATGTTACGTAGTTTATATCCCCTTATTGAGGGAATTTACAAATTATATGAATGACTCTTAAGTAGTATGATCTCTATGATATTATAGAGAGAGATGAGCATCTTTTGTAACACAAGATGCTTACTGATTTTCTCAGCAAATACTTGGTAAGTGTTGCCACACTTACACACTGAATTAGTTTGCCAGGACTGCAATAACCAGGTACCACAGAATGGGTGGCTTAAGCAACAGAAATGTATTTTCTCACTGTCCTGAAGGCTGGAAATCCAAGATCTAAGTGTTGGCAGGGTTGGCTTCTCCAGAGGGCTCTCTCCTTGGCTTTCAGATGGCCACCTTCTCCGTGTTTTCTCACATAGTCTTCCCTCTGTGCATCACATTTCTGGTGTTTTCATCTTCTGAGGACACCAGTCATACTGGATTAACACCCCACTCTGATGTCCTTATTTTAACTTAATCAACTCTTTAAAGGCCCTATATCCAGTCACATTCTGAGCTATTGGGATTTAGGTTTTTAACATAGGAATTTTAGAAGGACACAATTCAGCCCATAACACATTTAAAAAAAAATTCAGCCTTTTTTTGATGAAAGATGGTGGTCAACATTATACTACCCAGCATATATTTTAAAAAATAAATCAGTATACTTATCCTATCCCTTCAAGGTAAAGATGATGATTTAACAATGAGTGTAAAAAAAAAAAAATTAGTTGTTTTTTTTTTAAATGAAACTTGCATTATGGAGAGAACACCAGAAAAATGGATGTTGGCATATATTTTAACATTTAGGGCACCTGGGTGGCTCAGTTGGTTAAGCAATGGCCTTCGGCTCAGGTCATGATCCCAGAGTCCTGGGATCAAGTCCCACATCGGGCTCCCTGCTCAGCAGGGAGTCTGCTTCTCCCTCTGGCCCTACCCTCTCTTGTGCTCTCTCTCTCTCACTCTCTCTCTCTCTCAAATAAATAAATAAAATCTTTAAAAAAAATTATATAAATTTTCTCTTAAGTGTGAAAACTGTGGTGACTCTCACATCTGCAGTTATTAAACTGGGAAACTGAATTTTTAACCCATTTAAAAATCTTTTAAAAAAAAGTTTCAGTGGGTTATGAATCCGTTTGATTACACACATACTTTATACAGAAAAACATAACACGTTCTTACGAGTTTGCAATAATAACTGATGAACATCAGGTAAGAGAGTCATTGTTTTGTCAAAGTTTTACATAATTGGAGTGGGATTGAACAATGACCATTATAATTTCACATTTGGACCAATTTATCTCTACAAAGTTAATTTTTTTCCAGCTATGGCATCCATTAAAACCAAGTATCAAAATTAACTAAATGTAGAACCACTTTAAGTGTATCAAAAAAGATTAAAGTGTATCACAAAGGATTAAATCAAGATTTTTTAAAAAAGACATACTTGTCTTCATTTGTTAAAGGATAATTTTCAAAAAAGATAAAATTATGACTGGCATAAATATGTAAAGTGAAATGTGTCAAAGATTTTATTTAGTTTTTAATTAATGGGAGAACCCATAAATTGATTAATCCAGTTCAAAGGAAAATCTGAAAAGTAGACACTTATAGGCAGGCAGGAATGCTAAAACGAATTTGCTAATAGTTACAAAACTGGCTAATACCCTAGAGCACAGCAAACTGTATATTTATATAGGACATAAATCAATTGAATCGCTACTGGACAAAATTCTGCATTTGCATTTCTGTGCAAAAAGAAAATAACTGCATTATCATCAGTTTCTTACAATTAACAGAGTTGTAAAACAGCCTAGTCCAAGACAGTTGAAGGTGTAAAGCTCTATAGAATCAGATAACTCTGGAGGGTTTGAGAGATAATGCCCAGCATTCTACCAAAAAGGTATCTAGTGACCTTTTGCACATTTCAAAATCTTTCATAATTTTTCTAAATTATTTTAAAGCAGTTGTTTCCATTTTATTTCTATTTCAAACCTTTACATTTTGTATTTTTGTCTATGCTTTTTAATATGTTCAAATAGTAGAAATTGTAACTACTTTATAGAAAAAATAAACATAAATACACATATCAGTTATTTGTAACTTAAAAAATCATTTACCAATGAAGGCATGCTGCCACAACATTTGGAGATCATTGTTTCAGAGACTCGGATCAATGTTCTCAACATCTATGGAGACTTAATGTCTTGGCAGGAGCCCCAAGCCTCTGTTTTGCCCTTGTCAACTACTAAGTCTGTATGCCATGCTGCTAGACATTGAAAGCTGGCTTCCCCAAAATATTACAGTCAAGGAGATCACTACCTTGATAGAGTCTTAATAGAGTTATTGGAGGTGAGAAGGCATAGGAAGTAATTTATGGGGTTGGGTTTATTCTTGGTCATTTGATACAGGGACTCTATTGAGTTGAACAGATAGGTGACAGAATAGTTGAAGATGAGTGACTAGAGCTAGGTGGGGTTGATGGTTGCAGAGTAAATCTTGAAGAGACAGTTGTTTGATGTTATTTATTGCACCAAGAAAGGGTCTTTACTCCCATAAGGCAAAGTGGAATACTCTAACTTCAAATTAATGGTCTTCAAGAAGTTCTTTATATTAGTTTCCTGAGACTGTTGTAACAGACTGGGTGACTTGACGCAATATAAATTTATTCTCGCACAGTTCTGGAGGCCAGAAGTCTGAAGCCTAGGAGTTGCTGGTGACACCACTCCTTCTAGAGGCCTGGAGGGAAAATTGGCTCCTGGGGCTATTGGCATTCCTTAGCTTGTGGCTCTTTCTCTGCTCCATCTCCACATCGCCCACTCCTCTATGAGTGTGTCTCTCTCAAAACACTCTGCCTTGCTCCTAGAAGGGTACATGTGATTGTGTTTAGTTGCATCCAGATAATCCTGGATAAATTCCTCCTCTCAAAATCCTTAATCCAAACACATATGCCAGATAAGGTAATATTCATAGGTCCCAGAGATTTGACATGGATGTTTTATAGGGGATATATTGGGTTGGATAGTATCCCCCGAATTCTTGTCCATCTGGAACCTCAGAATGTGACCTAATTTGGAAACAAGGTCTTTACAGATGTAATTAGTTAAGATGAGGTCATACTGGCTTAGGGAAGGCCCTAATCCAGCGATTGGTGTCCTTATAAGAAGAGAGACCAAAACACAGATGCAGACAGGGAGGACAGAACACCTTGTGGTGATGGAAGCTGAGACTGGAATGGTGTCTATAAGCCAAGGGACGCCAAGGATGGTTGCAACCATCAGAAACTAAAAGAAAGGCATTGAACAAATTCTTCTCTAGAGGCTTGAGGAACACATGGCCCTGCTGAAACCTTAATTTTGTACTTCTAGCCTCTAAAACTGTGGGAGAATACATTTTGGTTTTTGTTTTTGAGCCACCCGGTTTGTGGTAATTGGTTACAGCAGCCCTACAACCTAATGCAGTAGGGCCATTTCTCATCCCACTACCTTCCTGAAAAACAGTTTCATTTTCCTGGGCAAGAGTGAGTGCAAAAGTCAAGTCATGTTAATAGACTCTTGCTTTTTTTTTTAAGGATTTTATTTATGTGAGAGAGAGCTCGGGGTGAGGGTGGAGGAGCAGAGGGAGAGGGACAAGCAGACTCTGTGCTGAGTGTGGAGCCCAACACAGGGCTCAATCTCAGGACCCTGAGATCATGACCAAAGCCAAAACCAAGAGTCAGATGCTTAACCAACTGAGCCACCCAAGTTCCCCATTAGACCCTTGATTTTTAACTGGCATCTGGATGGCTGGTTCCAATTCTTACCAGCCTCACTCAGAAGCCTACCCCTCATGAAGACCATTCTTGGCCCCACTCACCAGATCCAGCCTTCTCAGATGATGAGCCAGGATGACTTAAGTCATAATGTGTTTGGTCCACAACCCCGTGGACCACCTGAATTCACCTGCAGCTCTGGTTGGCAGTTCCTGGCCCGCCCATACCTTGCCACCTGCAGACCCTTTGTCTCTGTTCTCATCTGCTGGCTTCTGTGATGTTTCAGAGTTTATTCCAACACAAGTATTAGCAACCTGGAAATGCCTTGTGGGAACAACTTTCAGTTAATGGAGAATAAGAGTCGGTGGGTCAATGGCCCAACCTCTTTGTCCCCTAGTGGGTTGATTCCCAAATGTATTCAATACAGTTTCTCAGATTTTTGGCTTTTCTTTATTCCTTTTTTTTTTTTTTTCTCTCCTGCTCCCTCATTTATGTTTCCTGTTACCACCTGCCAAGTGATCTACCCACCCCAAGTCCCCATCACAGGGTCTACATTTGAGGGAGCCCTGAAAGGAACATGAAGCATTGAACTCTGCTGGGCCCATTCCTCATTCTCCCTGGCCGCTCTTTCTTTCTCCCAGAGACATGAGCTACTGTTGCAGGACCCACTGGCCTGTCCCTCCAGGTGCCCAGGCCCCCCCACAACATTTTACAATTTTGCAGAACAGGAGGCAACAAAGTAAAAAAAGAGGCAGCTTCTGGATCATGAAGCCTACACACCATTTCCCCTTTCTCTTCCGTTGGAGCCAGTCAAGCAGGAAATTAAAGAGACTCTCTGATTGGATGACATTTCCAGTCTCTTGGCCACACTACGGTTTATGTAATCACCCTCCTGGTGGCTCTTGAAAAGTCCTATTTTTCAACTTCTTCCATCCTTTTTTCCACATTCACCTTAAAGTGGAACACCACCACCACCTTAAAGCTGAGTTGAAGAACGTGACAGTCTGCTAGTTATTTCACTTGCCTTTCCAAATCCACTGTCCACCCTTGTTCCTCTGCTCTCTGCCCCCAGAGCTTGAATACCTGGCTGCATTACCCAGCATCAAGCCTGGCTTTCCTTCTCTCCTCCCCCTTTCTAACTCTTAAGAAAGGAGCTACGTCCAAAAAGGATTAACAAACACTAAAAATAAGTATATATCTCGTCTCTTGACTTAGATAAGGACATGGTTGTGTGTGTGTGTGTATGTGTGTGTGTGTGTGTGTGTGTGTGTTTATTTGGTTTTCTTTTAGTAGCAATTATTTAGGGTTGATTTTGACACTTTTTCTTGTCCAACCTAAAGTCGACATTTGCAAGCTGTAAGTTAACCTTGGCCCATTTTCCTTCCAGTTGGGAACCTTCCCTTTTAGGCTGGTGCAACTGCTTGGGAAACCATGCCATCCCAACCAGTGAGAGAGGAGCCCCATGGAACATGGGTATCTGCTTTTCCATTCATTGTGGAGGTTCAAGTGTGTGTCTGTAAGACCAGCCTGCTGGACATAACTTATACCCCAAACCCTATGTCTCCATAAATAACTCCTGGCAGTTGCATTACAGCCTGGGGTACCCCAGCTAACATTGGCAGCTAACTTAATGCCAATCAGTCTCTCTAATGCCTTTCATGGTTTGGTTTCATTAGGAGCTAAAGCAGACTCACCCCATGTCTGCTTGGCCACCATGTTGATTTGTGTCTCTCTATTGTGTGAACGAATATGCATCCCAGAAGACCCGAGATTTCCTCAGGAACACAGTGCTGCTGAGTGCTCCCTATTTATTGCTTAGTATAAGAATATATATTACCTTTTATTACATGGCCATTAGAGAGTATAAAATCTGGGGAGAGATTTCCATTGGAGTGTAGTAAAAATAATTATAAATTTGGGGACAATGTAAAATATGCCCTTGCTAGAAAGTTTCTTCTGGTGACATCAATTAATTCATAGCCCATGTGAGACCATTTGGCTCCCCTCCTCCTTATTTCTGCATTTCAGGCTTTGTTTACCTCTTATTTATACCCTTTTATCTAGCCAAGAATTGACCAATATAAATGAAAAAGAGACTACCCTGGATCTCTGGTAAAACCCCAGCAAAAACAGTGTCTATTTGTCATTTTTGTGTAGAATCTGAGATGAATATCCAGATCCTAGGGGAGAGAGAAGAGAGGGGGAATAAAAAAAAAAATGCTTCTCTGACGGAGAGACCATGAGCCACTTTATCCAGCTCAGCACAATTACCTGCAATGTGGTCACCTCAGCCTGCAGTGCCCCCCTCCCACACCACCCCATTCCCTTATTAAAACTGGGGACAAGAAAAATCGGTACTTAAGTTAAAGCTTCAACCACATAGTTTTTGATTACATAGCTAGCATTTGCTCAGCAGATCCTAATGGTTCATACTAACCTTGGCAGGGTCTCAGTGGCCATATTTTCAACAGTTGACTGATTCTTGAATAATTTCTGCAACAAATTAGGCATAAAAATCTTTTCCTCTAACCTCAGTCATGCATATATATGTGTATCACATATAGCCTTGCTACATTATCCCTAAGCTTCTCTGGGATTTTTATCATCCTGGCCACAGGAGAGGACACTCAGCTTTTTTGCCTACAACTGTATGTTCATAGTGCCCTTCAATGGGTGGACTGAAATGGGCTTACCAGGGCTCACAATTGGCTGGTAGATGGAACTTACCTTCCCAGCTATGTGCCTTTCCCCCAGCTTCTTCCTTCTCTTGTGTCAGCAATAAACTCACCCCTATGTGTCACTTCCAGCCCTTCCACGCTCCCCAGTGCCCTCCCACAGCCAGCTTGGCTCACTGTTGTCCCCTCTAATCCCATCCTCCATCCATCAGATGCATAGAGCTTGAGGTGCATCGCCTGCACTCTCTGTGACATAACAAAACAAATACCAATAAACAACAAAACCCCTTTCCGATCCCTGTGCTTTCTGAGCCAATGATTTGTGACTGAGTGTGTGTGTGTGTGTTTGTGTGTGTGTGTGGACACCTTAGGATGATGGTGGAGAAATAAAATCAGAGTCTGTGGTAAGGGAGTATAGCTTGAAAGACCATATTCAGCATTTTGATTTTAGATGTAGAAGCCAGGAAAAAAGCACCTTGTTTTATTATCTATAATTATATAATGTAAAAAAGATTTGACAAAACTTGAAGAGGACTCCTAGAAAATATCTTCGTTTATGAAATAAATGACACAGTGTATAACTATAACTTGAATGAAAGCTGGAGGGGAAGGAAAGTAGTTATCTGCCATTGCACAAACAAGGGGAGGGGCCACACCTCCTTGAAGAGGGAATCAACTTTATGTGGGAGAGTTATAAGAATTTTGTTTGTGTATTTCACTGATAAGTTCTGCTCAGTGAATGGGTCACCTCTCCACTATATCCTATTTGTACTGAAATCCTGGTAGCTTTTATTCACAAAGCAGTTTGGTGGTAAAGGCAGGAATACAGAAAAGGTGGCAGGTGGGGCACTGGGGCAGATTTCAGATTTGTGACTTCAGGGTGTGAGAGTGTTTCTGTCACACACTTAGAGATGAGGAAATGTCAAATGTATGTCTTCTTTCCTTTGGTTGAAGACTTCTTCCCATGGTTGAAATAAAAGTATCCCTGGGAGCTGCAGTCATTTTAGACAAGTCTTTGTCACTGTCACCTCAGAGTTGACTGGGTTCCTTCCTAAGAACAGAAGCATGTGGACAGAGCAAGGTGAGTAATTAGGACAGTGAGCAACTGAAAGAAAGAAGGGAGGTATCCAGATTGATTTGTAGCTCCTTTTATCCACACCCTTTGCCGTATAACTCAGTAGTTCCTTCCTTAAAAGGGATGAGGTCAGGGGCGCCTGGTTGGTTCAGTTGGTTAAGCATCCGACTCTTGATTTCGGCTCAGGTCATGATCTCAGAGTCGTGAGATCGAGCCCTGTGTCCAGCTCCATGCTGGAGGTCTGCTTGAGATTCTCTCCCTCTGCCCCTCCCCCTGTGTGCTCTCTCTCTTTCTCTCATAAATAAATAAAAAACCTAAAATAAAGGGGGGGATGGAGTCAGGGGAAAAATCTTCATGACGCTGGATTTGGCAATGATTCCTTAGACATAATGCCAAAGCATAGGCAACAAAAGAAAAAATGGATAAATTAGATTTTATCAAGACTAAAAGCTTTTGTGTATCAAAGAATACTATCAACTGAGTGACAAGGCAACCCATGGAATGGGAGAAAATATTTTCCAAATCACATATCTGATAAAAGATTAATATCTAGAATATAAAGAACTTCTACAATCACACACCAACAAAAAAAGCAAATATCCCTATTCAAAATGAGTAAAGTACTTTAATAGACATTTATCCAAAGAATATATATAAATGACCAGTAAGTACATGAGAAGATGCTTAAAATTACTAATCATTAGGGAAATGTAAACCAAATCAACAATGAGATACCACTTCATACCCATTAGTATCGCTGTTACCAAAAAAATAAAAAATAAAAAATAATGCATGTTGGTAAGGATGTGGCAAATTGGAACATTTATGCATTGCTGGTAGGAATGTAAATTCGTATAGCCACTCTGTAAAATGGTATGACAGTTTCTCAAAAAATTAAACAGAATTACCATATAATCCAGCAATTCTTCCTCTAGATATGTACCCCAAAGCATTGAAATCAGAGACTCAGAGACTCAGACATAGTATGTGCAGCTGTGTTCACAGCAGCGTCATTTACAATTGCCAAAAGGTAGAAGCAACCCTAGTGTTTACTGATGGAAGAACGGATCGACAAAATGTGGTATAAACATACAATGGAATATTAGCCTTACAAACGAAGGAGATTCTGACATGGACTATAACACGGATGACCCTGAAGACCTTACGGTGAGATAAGCCAGCCACAGAACTATGCCCTTAAGAAGGTAAATTCTATGTTACGCATGTTTTATCGGAAAAAAGAAGGTGGGGCCGGCCATGGTAGAGGAGGAAGTGATGGTGTCCCATGGTGACTTTTTGGCTTCAAAAAGCCTTCTGTGCTTCCATTTGCTCTCTGGAGCCTCTGCCCAGGGCCATGAGAGGGGCTTCCCCAGGTCGACAGATACCCATTCAGACGGAACCCTAGAATAAATAAACACACATGGAGCAGACCTGAGTCCAAACCTCAGTGGGGAGCCAGGATCTCTGGGTCCACTTTGAGGCAGATGAACATGCCTCAACCCACTGGCCAATTCTTGGCAATCCACAACTGACTTAATGAAATAAATGATTACTGTTGAAGTCATTGGTTTTTGGAGTCCCATCCTGGTGTTACACAGCATTATTGTGGGGCAAGAGTTCAGCTGAGTAAGGGGTAGTCCCTGAAAGGCCAATATTCATGACCTCGTCATTTTGTTAGTGACAAGCCAGTTCTCCTCGAGGGGAGATGTGGTTCATCAGGATCATCACTGAGGGCTCTTGATCTCCCCTTACTGCTTTGTCCATCATGGACTAAAAAGGAGATCCTTACATCTGTAGTTTTATGTTACTCCTCTGGTTCAGCCACGAGCTCTGTCCAGACACTACTTAACTTCTTCTGCATGGCTCTTCTTGGCACTTAGGATAAATCCCAAGTTCCCTGATGTGGCTTTTTAGGTCTTAATTGCCCCATAGTTTCCTTTCCAGTTTCACCTCTGGCTGTAGTCCTTCTCACTTTTACTGCTTGTGTGATCTCAATCTCAATCTCTCTGTCTCTGTCTGTCTCTGTTCATCTCTCTGTCTCTCAGTCCCTGTCCTTCCCTGCTTCCCTCTGTCTTTCTTTCTCGTGAACTTCAAATATGCCAGCTGCCTATCTGGAACACCCCTCCACTTTGAGATTTTACCAGACTAGCTCCTGATGGTCTTTCCAGTAGGTCTTAATTCAAATGTTACTTACTTGCAAGAGTCTTCCATGAACCCTCAGACCAGATAAGATGGTGCATACTGTATGCATTCCCATGTCCACAGCATTTCTGCATTTACTTTGTAAACTCAATACACTTGAA
This sequence comes from Mirounga angustirostris, assembly GCF_029215605.1. Lineage (NCBI taxonomy): Eukaryota > Metazoa > Chordata > Mammalia > Carnivora > Phocidae > Mirounga > Mirounga angustirostris. Next base: position 14,391,023 of record NW_026991712.1, on the reverse strand, counting down.
CCCAACATGTCTGTCTTTTTCACTCTGTTCTCTCAATTTAGCTGGTACCAAAAACATAGTAGAAATACAATATACTTTTGTTTAAAATATAACTGAATGAATTAATGAACTAAAGTTGTATCTCCCAGACCACTGTGTTCTCTTGTCAAGATTCACTAACAGGCTCTGCTAGTCAAAATTTTACCTCAGCCCATAGAATGTTAAGTTGAATGAAAACTTAGAGATCATATAGTCTTAATTCCAAATGAGCAAAACTTGGGTTTCCTCAAAGATAATTTCCTTTGGGTTACTTTTGTGGGTGTACTCTAAACTGGATGGTGCTGAGAGAATTATAAAATGATAAATGTTTCTGCCCCTGACCTCTGGGTTTACTAAACAAGACATTTATTCTTGAACCTTGCATTTTAACTGAGTCATGCAGGTCCAGGGCCCGTAGAAGAGGAAATTTATGGGCCTATGAATCTTTATTTGCAGTTCTTAGAGCATGATGATGACTCCTGATTTAGACATTTCCTGGAGCTGCCTGCAGCACTAAGGGCTTGGAATGTAGAGTTTGTCCCTGCAACTTTCTGGAATTTGTCTGCCATCACCGTCAGGCAATAACCTCAAACCACCTTAAGATTTTTAAAACTCCTGCATAATTGGAAAACACCATACAACGTTAAGAGACAAGCCACAGATTGGGAGATTTTATTTATAACACACATAAACAACAAAGAATTAGAGTCCAGAATACATAAATAAAATTTGCAAATTAGTAAGGAAAAGAAGAACAACGAAGTAAAATACTCCACAAAGTTTGTGCACATGGAGCTCATAGAACGGGAAACAGGAGTGATGAATGTTTATGAAAAATGCTTGATCTCGCAGATTATTAGGGGAAATACGGTTAAAGCGGCCAAGAGCTAACGCATCACACTGACTGGCAAAAATAATAATGTATAATGATTCCAAGAGTTGGTGATGATGGAGAGACACTGAGCTCTCATACCGTGTACGGGGGAACATCAGGGGATAAAATAGCTATTGGGCATGATCTGGTAACGTTGAAGACGTGTACCTTTTTTTTTTTTTTTAAGATTTTATTTATTTATTTATTTGAGAGAGAGAGAGAAACAGCATGGAGAGGGAGAGAGGGTCAGAGGGAGAAGCAGGCTCCCCGCTGAGCCTGGAGCCCGATGTGGGACTCGATCCCAGGACTCCGGGACCATGACCTGAGCTGAAGGCAGTCGCTTAACCAACTGAGCCACCCAGGCGCCCGAAGACGTGTACCTTTGTACCCAGAGAAACTTGCATATATTCAATAGGAGCCATGTACAGGGATATTTATTGCAGCCTTACTTTTCATAGTACAAATCAGGGAGAATTCTAAGTATCTGATACAAATGACTAAACACAGTTACAAATAACTGGTAGAAATTGGTCAGCTTTCCAGGTACAGGACCTTTTAATCCCCTTGAAGCAGGAAGGAAAACATGTGAGGGGACAAAGTAGCTTAGAGAATCATTGGGGGATACCCTGAAGTAACAGACTAGAGGTGAGAGGAATGGCCTCTGGAGCTGCACCCCAGAACCAGGTCTTCAAAAGAACTGCCTCCTCTCAGATCAAAAAACCTCTGGCTCCAGAACCAGGCTACCATGGCCACAATCAGGAAGCTGCCAAGATCAGAAGCTGTGGCTGCTGATTCCTGAACCATGCTACCCCTGCTCAATGCTTGCCCCATAGGCCCGCTTTCTTTCTTCCTTTCTTTCTTCCTTTCTTTCTTCCTTTCTTTCTTTCTTCCTTCCTTTCTTCCTTCCTTCCTTCCTTCCTTCCTTCCTTTCTTTCTTTCTTTCTTTCTTTCTTTCTTTCTTTCTTTCTTTCTTTCTTTCTTTCTTTCTTTCTTTCTTTTTCTTTCTTTCTTTCTTTCTTTCTTTCTTTCTTTCTTTCTTTCTTTCTTTCTTCCTTCCTTCCTTCCTTTCTTTTTTTCTTTCTTTCTCTCTTTCTCTCTCTCTTTCTTTCTTTCTTTCCTTCCTTCCTTCCTTCTTTTCTTTTCTTTCTTTCTTTCTTTCTTTCTTTCTTTCTTTCTTTCTTTCTTTCTTCTTTCTTTCTTTCTTTTTTTAATGTTTCATTTATTTATTTGAAAGAGAGACAGAACAGGAGCTGGGGGGAGAGTAGAGAAAGGGGGGGACAAGTAGTCTCCCTGCTGAGTGTGGACCCTAACTTGGGACTCCATCCCAGGACCCCAAGATCATGACCTCAGCCAAAGTCAGGCACTTAACTGACTGAGCCACCCTGGTGCCCCCTCTCCCCCCACCCCACATAGGCTATTTCTCAACACCCACAAAGCCAGCACCTAGACACTAGACTTTTTGCTGTCACTGACATTTCCAGCAAAAATGCAGGAGCAGAAGCTCGGTTTTCATCTTCCTCCTTTCAAACCTCCTGCAAGTACTCTGATGGCCGAACCTAAGCCACACGCACAGCACTACGTCTAGGAGGCTGAGAAATTGCAGTTTGTGCTTTCTGGGCTCTCAGTTAATACAAACCACCCCAGAAGAAAGACAGACTAATTGCTGAGTGTCAGACCACCGTATGTATCAGCCTCTTGTGGATGCTGGGGTGCTCCATCCAGATCCTTCTTCAGGCTGGCACCCACATTCCCCAGTGACTGGGTTTCCAGGTGCCCTAGGCTCACATCTGTGTACCTCGCTGGGAATTGTCCTTCCGCACTGCGAACTGATTCACCCAAGGTTATGCATTGGGCTCAGGGGCATAAGTTCGAATGATTGGCTAATCTGGTGAACCAAAGCCTGGCCGCCTGGTCTCCGTTTGGACAACAGTGAAGGCCACCTCAGTCCCAGCTCTGCCTGTGGACAGGCGGAGGCATCTGCTGCAGCTACACCTCCATTCAATCTCTTCCTTCCTCAGTGTCTTCTGTGTGTCTCTCGGAGGCACTCCCTCATAAGCCTTACAACTCTCCTTTGCAGAAACTGTTCCAGAGCACCCAAAGGAACCAAATTAGAGAGAGGGAATGAGGAAGACAGACAGAAAGAGAGAACAAGAAAGAAAGGGGCATATTTTGATAATGGATATTATACCACAGTGAAAATAAATGAACTGAGCCCACCTGAATCAATATGGCTAAAATACTGAGCAAAAAAGCAACCCGTAAAACAATACATTTTTTATATATCCCCTTTATAATAAGATAATAAAACATACATGTAAAGATTATAAAGAGTTGTGACCTTTGGGACAGAGGCATCCAGAAGAATGAGACTGGAGATGGAGGACATGGCATCCTTAACTGCATCGTTGATGTTTTATTAAGACAAATATGACAACATGTAATGATTTGGTAATGCTGGGTATTGGGAACACAGTTGCTTATTATATTATATTTTATGTGGTTGTTTTTATGTCTTTTTTTTTAAGATTTTATTTATTTATTTGAGAGAGAGAGAATGAGAGACAGAGAACAGGAGAGGGAGGAGGGTCAGAGGGAGAAGCAGACTCCCTGCCGAGCAGGGAGCCCGATGCGGGACTCGATCCAGGGACTCCAGGATCATGACCTGAGCTGAAGGCAGTCGCTTAACCAACTGAGCCACCCAGGTGCCCTGTTTTTATGTCTTAAATACTTTAAAAGGTAGGGGAAAAAAGAGAAAATGGTTAATCTGGTCACCTCCCAGGTTGGCATCCCCTAGAGACAATGCACTTCGACTCACCCTGAAACCCTGGGGCTGCACATTCGCTGCCCTGTTGGTAAGTGAGTCTTCAGATATCTCTTCAGTTCTCAGAAGAATAGGTTTCTTTTGTTTCCACTCATAGGGCACTAACTGATGCATTGTATTAGGTGTGTTACATTATTGCCCTCATTAAATAATAAATGTAATAATGTATGGGAAAATATATTATAAACTCTAAAGAACAATATACAGGTTTAATAGAAGTTTTTCTAAGACCATAAGCTTGTTAATCAAATTCTAAAATATGAAGAAAAGTGGCCCTTCAGGACTAACAAACACATCTGATCCTGTTGTGCTCTTCCTAAGACCACTTCTGTGGTAACCTTTTGCAGGACTTCTTAGCATTGTCTGTGAGGCCCAAAGTATCTTCCTAGCCTTACCTCCCACACTTGTTCCTTGGCTTCTTGTTCTCCCCTCAGTCTAGGCAGCCTGTCTAGTAACTCTTGTATGTCCCTCGAGGCCTAGCTCCGAATCACATTGTTCCCTGGAGAAGGCATCCCTCTCTCTGTACCACATTCATAGCATGGTGCATGCTGTCCTGGGACGGCCCCCCTCAACTGTGTACATGTGAGGGCTGTGTCTTACTCATCTTACAGCTCCCCAGCCCCTAGCACATACTGCCACTCATAGTGTTTGTTCTCTCCCAGCTGACACCATGGGAACCAACATCTTTTCCCTTCCAGAGATGGTTCCTTAGCCTCTCATTGGTTTCAAAACAACGGGCCAAAGTGAGGCTGGCCAGGGCTTTATCTAGTTTGGCCATTCGCATGTCGCAATGGCTCCAATGATTTGGGGACTTCGGGGAGTGCATAATTCTAAGAGAAAAGGATGCTGCACCCCATCTGGATATAAACTCCCTTGCAGTGCACATCAACCACTGCTGCCCCAAAGGGATGCTGAAAGCTCTGCTGTCAGCCCCTGTGTTCCTCCCCATGGCCTTCCTAGTCTGGTTGGCTATGCTTCTGCAGGTACCAGACTTTCCGCACCTGGGTCACAGACACTCCTGCAATGATAGCACTCAGAGTCCCTCTTCAGACGTGTATAAGGAAGGAAACACTCAGGTATGGAGCACCTGCTGTGAGTGTTTACGAATATAAGCTTGCTAATCATAACATTCGACAGATGAGGTGACCACGGTGCAGAGGTGAAAGGCTTGATCAGGATGGCATACCCAGGGGATGGTGGGAATTCCAGTCTGACTCGGCCTCATGCTTCTTTCCCCCCTTATCTCTGGAGAGACATCTTGTAAAATTCCATTCCAATCACTTGATTAAATCTCCCTGGAAACCACCCTAGACATTTATGATCCAAGGCAAAATGACAGATGACTAAACGGGAATAGAAATCGTCCTTTAATCATCTCCAAGGCCATAAGATACACATAAATGACTTTCCAGGGGGGAGTAAAAGTGTTTTGGGAGGGCAGTCTGAATTCTGGCTGAATAATATCAATAACAATAACAATAAAACAGAGAAAGCAGGGACCATGTGGAGAAGGCTGGTGAGGGCTTTGATGCAGTCAAAAGTTCACATTCAATGAGGGACATTAATATTTCACATTGAATTCCTTTATTAGCCTAGATACCCGGAAGGTCATTTGGAGAGATTTTTTTTCAGGTTACCGGCTTGACAGTCTTTTTTTTTTTTTTTTTTTTTTTTTTTGACAGTCTTTATCTGAGAAGAGGCACTGGGGGATTCCCAAGGTGAGATGGAAGGTATCTTCCAGGTAGCCAGATAGGATGACTAGCTAGGGGTGGATAGATAATAATTAGCAAGCTCATTACTGCCCGCCATTTCAGAACTGCTGGTCATTGGGGAGGGTATGTGCTATGGTGAGCGCTGTGAATTGTGTAAGACTGTTGAATCACAGACCTGTACCTCTGAAACACATAATACATTATATGTTAAAAAAAAGAAGACAGTAGGAAGGGAAAAATGAAGAGGGGGAAATTGGAGGGGGAGATGAACCATGAGAGACTATGGACTCTGGGAAACAAACTGAGGGTTCTAGAGGGGAGGGGGGTGGGGGGATGGGTTAGTCTGGTGATGGGTATTAAAGAGGGCACGTATTGAATGGAGCAGTGGGTATTATACGCAATTAATCATGGAACACTACATCAGAAACTAATGATGTAATGTATGGTGATTAACATAACATGAAAAAAAAAGAACTGCTGGTCAACCCAGATTCATTTGATGTTCATTTATTTTCTTGTGAACTGAAAGACTGGTACGTTGAGATTTTCCTGACAGCCCCTCTAACGTTATGACATCATTGTGTGTGTGTTTGTGTGTGTGTTTGTGTGTGTTTGTGTGTGTGTATGTGTGTAAATTCCTACCTAATTGAGAGCTGCTCAGGACAAGGCTGTGTCTTATTTTTAATTGTGTGGAGAGGGGATTAATCAGCTGAACAGTATATACTGGGGCCCTTCTGGAATGCAGAACATTGAACAAGGCGATGGAGGCAGTCAGGAAGCTCAGCATGGGTTCTTTTAACTTTTTCTGAGGAAATATAAAGTATTCTTTAACAGTGATACCTCTGCAAGTGTTGGATTGGTAAGATATACACATATATGTTTGTATGATTTTGCTCATGGTAGGATATATGCATTCATGGAATATTTGTTGAGAGCTTACAATGAGGCAGGAAAACTGGGAAAGATGACTAGAAGATGGTCACTAGTGAGTAAGAGGGGACACATCAATAGAGGATGAGGTGAGGAAGAAGGAGGAGGTATTCAAAGAGTGGGTAGGGCACAAGATTTTTCCACAAAATCTTCTCTGGCACAGAATTATTTATTTGATGTTAAACCATAGCCTCTGTAATCAAGTACACATAGATTCAAACCTGTCTTGTCTGTTTTCTAAATTTTTGTCATGAGGTCGCTTGTTTAATCTCGATGTACCCTGTTTTTCTCATCTATCAATGGGAATGGTAGAATTCCCATGTAATAATGTTCTTTTGAGAAGTTAATGGTAAGTCACAAAAGCTTCTTGGCATCGTGCCTCACCAATAAAAAGCAGTTGATATATATTATGATGATGATTATGATTATGATTTATATTAGAATAAGAATCACCCTCAAATCAAGTAAGTTTGGAAAACAAATTTCTTAAAAAATGTTAAATTGATTTCTTTACTGTTGGAATTTTCATGGCTTCCAGCATACATTATACATCTCTGAGAACAGGGGGGTATAAAGAACACAGTGCTCTTCTAATATATTAAAACACAGACCTACCCTCACCCCCACCACCATGGTTTTCTGTTTTTTGCGTTTGTCTTCTGATACAGCTCACATTTCCGTAATGCTGGTCTGGGGGCAAAGGGAAGGTTTGGATCAGAAGCTGACAATGTGGGGTTGGGTGTGGGAGACTGAGGGACAGGGAAAGGTTATGAATTCTGAGTAACAGAGAACAGGGAGAGGCAGCTCCTACCTATGCCTGATTATCTTTTTTTTTTTAAATCTGGAGACAGAAGGTTAGAAATTGGTAGACTTTTGGACCCTCTGTGTTGGGAAATTTGGAAGACCAAAGAGAGTGGCCCTTGCCCATTGAGATAGTGGAGGCTGGCATTCATTCTAGCTATAGTTTGGCCTTTGCATAGACCAAGAAATCTCAATGCTCTGCACTTGTCATGTTTCCATCCTCTTTCTTCCACCCAGACAATTAGTCTGGCCTAGTATTTCAGTAGCAGAGGGTTCATGCATCCCTTCATTCAGTCATTTACTCACTTGTTCATTCTATTTTTCAACACATAGGTCATTCAATAAACTTTTGTGGACAACTTACCTTGTGCCAAGTATAGCATTAGCTCCTGAGGACACAGAAATGAACAATACACAATCCTGGCCCTAAGAGAACACAAAGACTCTGAGGCTAGTATATGAATTTTAATCTATCTGGGGAAAATCTTCATAAGCAGCTATTACAGAAATAAAGGCAAATAAAATATGTGTTGAATGTGTAGTTTCTGTCATCTCAAGCATTCACTGATACTGTTCCTTGCTTGGAAAATCCTCATAATCCTGTTTCTACTGCAGGATTGTCTGGTCCTGTCCCCACCATGAAGCCTTCTGACCACTTGGGGTAAGGCTATTCCCATCTTTGTTCACTGAAACTATTTGTCATCAGTCCATCAGTCCATCTCAGTCCAAGACCTACTCTTTTAGGTCTTGCATGTGAACTGTCTTGGGTGTGATTTAATTGCTTTACAAGATTATACGCTGGACAGCAGAAATCACATCTCACTTTACCCCTCACAGTGCAAAGAGCTTGTAACATGTTGTGATGGTTTTGCAATATGTCCATAAACTCTTTGACCCTCCTCCCTTCAAGAGGTGGAGCTTAATTCCCCTCCCCTTGAGTGTGGGCTTCACTATGCAACTTGCTTTTATTAAACAGGATAAAGCACAAGTGATGGTGTGTGATATCAGAGACTAAGTTATTAAGGGCATTGTGGCTTATTGCTTGTTCTGTTTTGGGTCACTCTGTCAGGGAGGAAGCAGCTGCTACGTCATGACACTCAAGGCAGCCTGTGGAGAGGCCCACAGGGTTAGAAACTGAGGCCTCCTGCCAACCATCAGAACTAATTTTCTAGTCATGTGAGTGGGCGACATTGGAAACAATTCTTCCAGCCGCATTCAAACTTTCAGATGACAGCAGCCCAAGCTGATATTGACTGTAAACCCATAAATAATTTTTTTAAAAGATTTTATTTATTATTTATTTGAGAGAGAGAGAATGAGAGACAGAGAGCACAAGAGGGAAGAGGGCAGAGGGAGAAGCAGACCCCCTGCTGAGCAGGGAGCCCAGCCCGATGTGGGACTCGATCCCGGGACTCCAGGATCATGACCTGAGCCGAAGGCAATCGCTTAACCAACTGAGCCACCCAGGCGCCCAGTAAACCCATAAATAATTTTAAGCCAGACCACTCAGCTAAATCATTCCTGGATTCTTGGCCATGAGAAACTGTTGCGATAATAAATATTAATAATAATAAATATTTTAAGCTACCATATTGGGATAATTCACTCCATAGCAATAGATTACTGATATTCAATACACACATATACTTGCTCTGTGAAAGAAAGAACTTGTTTGACTATCAGTGACATCCATGTTGCTGAATCCTATGGATACTTTTTAGTCTTCATTTTACTTATAATCACAGCAGCATGGAACACAGAAATTGAATATGTCTTCCTTCTCTTTTAAGAATTATTTAAAAATAAGTCTGGCATAAAAATAGTTTTCATGAACCCATTCTCCTTCTCAACCACACTCCTTCCTCTGGGGTAATTATGATCTTTCTGCAACTTGCTTTTCTGTGAGTGCAGCATTATGATGTTTAGATTTATCTATGTTCATACGTGTTGCACTGGAACATTCACATTAATTGTTGACTAGTGTCCATTCTACGACTATACCATAAATTATAAATAAGTTCCCCTTTAGGGGCATTTAGGTGGTTTCCACTTTTTCACCTTTATTAACAGCACTGCATTGCCATTCTTGTAGATGAATTCTTAACTCTGTATAAGATATCTCTAGGGTATGTATTCATCTTTAACCTTCTAGCTATCACTAAAATATTCTCCAATTGGTTATACTAATTTATGCTCCCATGTGATGTATATGGAAAGGTCCCATTTCTCCACATACTCACCAGCATTTTATATTACAAGGCTTGATTTCTTTTCTTTTCTCTTTTCCCCATTTCTTTCCCATCTTCTTTTCTTTGAATCTGAAGTTACAGTTTTAATTTAATCATTTATTTTGTGTCTCTTGGCCACTTACATTTCTTTATCTGTGACTTGTTTATTTATACACTTTGCCCATTTTTGTCTTTGGTCATTTGCATCTTTTGGATTGATTGATAAGAATGATTTACATATTCTGTATACTAATATTTTCTCAAAAGCTTGTTTGAGATTTGGTTTTCTAAAACTATGTTATCTTTTATTAATTGGAAATTTAAAATTTTAACATAGGCAAATGTAAAATCCCTTAGGTTTGGACATTTTGTGTCCAGTTCAAGAAATTATATACTCCTTGGCATGAAAAAATTGTTCTACATTTTTGTATACATAAATTTTCATTCTTCAAATTTTATTATTTTTTAGGTGTTTTTTCCATCTTTATTGAGATATAGCTGATATATAACATTGTATAAGTTTAAGGCATAGAATGTATTGATTTGATATTTCACATTTAGATTTTTATTCCATGTGTAATCTTTTGGAATAAGGTGGATGTAGAGGTCTAATTTTTTTTTTAAGTAGATAACTCATTTCCCCAGTAGTGTGTATTGTATAGTCCCATTTCCCCCCACTTATTCATCATATTTAAGTGTCAAATGGTCATAGGTCTGTTTCTGAATTCTCTATTTTGCTCTATTGGTCATTTTTACCTATTACTAGACAACTGCCACACTGTTCTAATTGTTATAGATGTCTCATAAGTTTTGATATAAATCATTTTTGTCATGTGTATTCTTTTTTCTAATTTTATTTTATTATGTTATGTTAATCACCATACATTACATCATTAGTTTTTGATGTAGTGTTCCATGATTCATTGTTATTCTTGACCGTTTCCTTTTACATATAAGTGTTAGAAACAGTTTCCAGTGTTTTGTGAATAGCTTTTGAGATCTTGGTTGGAATGGAATTTAATCTATAGATCAATTTGGAGAGGATTGACATATTGGAACCCAGTATTGGGTTCCTCCAATACATGTGGTTATCAATAATTTATTTAGTTCTTTTTAAATGTATTTTAAAAGTTCTATAAATTTTTCCTTAACGATCCTGCAGATCCTATAGTAGAAATGGCATTCTGAATACATTTTAAACTTTCAGTTTCTGATGTAACAATTCTGTAACATCATAATTTATTATTACATCAATGTTTTCCACTTTGATAAGCTTTCTTACTAAATCCAAAGAATTATTTGAAATACTCTGAAATTTTTTACCTAGATTATCTTACTGTCTACTAAAAGTAACAGTTTTAGTTCTTCCTTTTTGATCTTTAGACTTTTATTTTTTCTTGTTTTATTGCATTGGCTAGGATCTCCTGTGCAGTGCTGAATGGAAGTGACAGATGGTGGCTGTGCCTTATTCCTGACACATTCCTAATGTATAGCCATATAGGATGGTGTCTTCTGCAGGCTTACAGTAGATATCTTTGATCTGAACCTTATTTATCTTCATAAAATTTGACTATATAATTATTTTTGTAATTACTTAATGTAATTGTTTGATGACTACCTCTTCAGAATCTAACACAAATTACTAATTTTGTAGCTGGCACATGATAAGTATTAAGTAAATAACTATTGAATAAACAAATCAGTGCACCCTCACCTGGTCTCTCCCCACCTCCACTGAAGTTCAGGTAAAGTTATTCTCCAATCTTATCCCCTAACTTTAGCTATGGCATTTAATTTCATAGTAGGAAGTGACCTTAGGTATTGTCTCCACTAAACCCCTCCTGTTCCAGATAAAGAACCTGTGAATCAGAGAAGTTAAGTGACTAGCCCAAGGTAACTCAGACTGAGGTTTTCAGGAAGACTTATGGCTCTTCTTGAGATAGCCCCTACCCACAGGAACAACCTCATCTTTTGATATTCTGTCTCATGTTTCTATGAACTACTTCGATATGCCACACTTTCTGTTTTCTCTGAGTATTTATGCTTGCCTTTTCCTCTATCTGGGAAAATCTTCCCTTTCTACCCACTCACCTGCTTTCACCTATTTCCTTTTGATTCCTCAGGTTTTATTGCAAATACCACTTCATCTCAGACATCTGCTTTGACATGCTCACCCTCAGTATGCTCATACTCATAAAATCTGTACTTCTCCTATCATAGCATTTATTATGCTTTAAGCTAATACTTTAAAAATTATCTACCAACACACTGGACTTAAAAATCTTGTATGGATATTGGTCTGTAATTCTCCATTTTGGTGGAACCTTTGTCTGGTTTTGGTATCTAGGTAATGCTGGACTCATAGGATGAGTTTAGAAGTTTTCCTTCCATTTCTATTTTTTTGAAACAGCTTCAGAAGAATAGGTATTAATTCTTTAAATGTTTGGTAGAATTCCACTGGGAGGCCATCTGGCCCTGGACTCTTGTTGGGAGATTTTTGATTACTACTTCAATTTCTTTGCTGGTTATGGGCCTGTTCAGGTTTTCTCACTTTTCACAAGCAACATGATTCTCTATAGAAAACCTAAAAGACTCCACTCCAAAATTGCTAGAACTAAAAAAGGAATTCAGCAAAGTCGCAGGATATAAAATCAATACGCAGAAGTCAGTTGCATTTCTATATACTAACAATGAGGTAGAAGAAAGAGAAATCAAGGAGTTAATCCCATTTACAATTGCATTTACAATTTACAAAAACCATAAAATACCTAGGAATAAACCTAACCAAAGAGGTAAAGGATCTATACCCTGAAGCTATAGAACACTTATGAAAGAAATTGAGGAAGACACAAATAAATGGAAAAGCATTCCATACTCAGTGATTGAAAGAACAAATATTGTTAAAATGTCTATGCTACCCAAAGCAATCTACACATTCAGTACAATCCCTATCAAAATACCATCAGCATTTTTCATAGAGCTAGAACAAATGATCCTAAAATTTGTATAGAACCAGGAAAGATCCCCAAATAGCTAAAGTAATGATGAAAAAGAAAACCAAGGCTGGGGACCTCACAACTCTGGACTTCAAGCTGTGTTACAAAGCTGTAATCATCAAGACAGTATGGTTCTGGCACAAAAACAGACACATAGATCAATGGAACAGAACAGAGAACCCAGAAATGGATCCTCAACTCAATGGTCAACTAATCTTTGACAAAGCAGGAAAGAATATCCAATGGAAAAAAGGCAGTCTCTTCAATAAATGGCGTTGGAAAAATTGGACAGCCACATGCAAAAGAATGAAACCAGACTATTTTCTTACACCATACACAAAGATAAACTCCAAATGGATGAAAGACCTAAATGTCAGACAGGGATCCACCAAAATCCTGGAGGAGAACACAGGCAGCAACCTCTTTGACCTCGACTGCAGCAACCTCTTGCTAGACGCATCTCCAAAAACAAGAGAAACAAAAGCAAAAATGAACTATTGGAACTTCATCAAGATAAAATCTTTTGCACAGCAAATGAAATAGTCAACAAAACTAAAAAGCAACTGGTGGAATTGGAGAAGATATTTGCAAATGACATATCAGATAAAGGCCTAGTATTCAAGATCTATAAAGAACTTATCAAACTCAACACCTCCCCCCACAAAAAAAAATCCAGTCAAGAAATGGGCAGAAGGCATGAACAGACATTTCTCCACAGAAGACACACAAATGGCCTCCAGACACATGAAAGAATGTTCCACATCACTCAGCATCAGGGAAATACAAATCAAAACCACAATGAGATACCACCTCACACTGGTCAGAATGGCTAAAATGAACAACTCAGGAAACAATAGATGTTGGCAAGGATGCAGAGAAAGGGGAAACCTCTTACACTGTTGGTGGGAATGCAAGCTGGTACAGCCACTCTGGAAAACAGTATGGAGGTTCCTCAAAAAGTTAAAATAAAATAGCTACCCTATGACCCAGCATTGCACTACTAGGTATTTCTCCAAAGGATACAAACATAGTGATTCAAAGGGGCACACGCACCCCAATGTTTATGGCAGCAATGATCACAACAGTCAAAATGGAAAGAGCCCAGATGTCCATTGACAGATGAACGGATTAAGAAGATGTGGTATATATAGACAATGGAATATTACTCAGACATCAAAAAGAATGAAATCTTGCCATTTGCAATGATATGGATGGAACTAGAGGGTATTATGCTAAGCAAAATAATCAGTCAGAGAAAGACAAACACCATATGTTTTCACTCATATGTCAAATTTAAGAAACAAAATGGATGAACATAGGGGGAAGGGAGGGAAAAATAAAATAAGAGAAAATCAGAGAGGGAAACAAACCATAAGAAACTCAAAATTCTAGGAAACAAACTGAGGGTTGCTGGAGGGGAGGTGGGGGGGATGGGGTGACTGGGTGATGGGCATGAAGGAGGGCACTTGATGGAATGAGCACTGGGTATTATATGCAATTGATGAATCACTCAATTCTACCTCTGAAACTAAATTACATTTTTTTTTAAATTTTTGTATGGAAAGTTGCCACAGCAGTATTGCTCAGACTCATTTTTTCAGGACCTAGCCCAGTATTCAGTGCTTAATAAATAGACTGGCAATGAATATACTTTCAATAAGTAAATTTGTATCTTTTTCCTTATAAGCGTAAAATGTCTGCTTCCATTAGACTGGTAACTATTCAAAACTCTGGTTGGAGATAAAGGTGGGCCTTGCTTGGTATGGTAAATGTGTTTCTGAAGAAGTAAATTGAATTACTTTTAAATGTTCTAAAAGAGATTGCTATTTAAAGGATCCATTTAGTAGAAGAGCCATTCATTTTCGTGAAGCAAAGAATGTGATTATAAAGTAAGCATTGCTTATCCTTCTACAGCTTCAGGCGTTTGGAGCCTGCAGAGCCTCAGGGGTTGAGTGCGCCTGCTTGTGGTTGAGGGGTGTGGGAGTGGCTGTTTTTGCTGGACTTACGACAAGATTAGATGCAAGGTTTGATCAGCAACCCAATTAGTATATTTTTAAAAAAACTATCAGATAGAATTTTGACCTGTCTTAATAGAGACTTAGTATTCCAATCTTTCCACTTACAGGTGCAGAAACTGAGACCACTTACTTTTTTCCTTGGAAGAAATCTGTACAAATGGGCAGTCCCTAACATTACCATATTACAGAATGTCAGGCCTGGAAGGGAACTTTGAGATCAACCTGTCCAACCCCTTCAGGGTACAGATGGGGAAGTCGAGGACCAGGTGATAAGTAACCTTGCCAAAGCCAAACAATTATTTATTGATGAGCTGGACTATAGCACAGATCTTAGGTCTCTTTGTCCAGTGCTCTATGAACTGATTTTCTATTCAGAAGTTGAGCAGGATTCAGATCCCTTAGTATATGTGCAGCATCTTAGCTGGGAATACAGAATCTGGAATCAGAAAGACCTGGATTTCAGTCCAAGCCCCCTACTTAACATCTCAGTGACTTTAGGGACTGTATACTACCTCTAAGAGTCCAGTTGACTCATCTGCAAAATGACAGTTCTGTCATTACCTTATAGGGTAGGTACATCTCTTGGTGGTGCACATGAAAAGCTTACATGAGGACCTGGCATATAGCAGGGGCTCAGGGGCAGTGATGATGGTGGTGATGGTGGCGACAACATTGAGGTGGGGATGGTTTTAATGATGATGGGTCTCTCTCCCCTTGCCACTTTCTTCTCCCCTTAGATAAAAGGGTACAAGCCCATTGTTTCTAATCTAAGAATTGGCCATGACAAAATATGGCCAAAATAACTCAAGGTGAACACTAAATTAAAACAATTGTCTAGAAAGAGGTGGTTCTAACTCTCCGTTAGATAGAAATTGACTGCATTTAAGTTTGTTAACTGTTAATGTGCTCCTAACAGCCTCCAGCCTAACAGAGCTGGTATCTAGCTCCTGCAGTAGAAAAACTACTGAAGAGAGACTCATTTGTTTTCCTTCTCTTTCCCAGTCTCTTCTCACCTCTACCTGAAAATATATAGAAACCTTTAGTCCCCAAATTAATACGGAAATAAAAAGCAAAGAAAAGCTTGACTTTAAATCAGCTCCCAGCAAAGATGAGAAGAGCACTCTGTGGGTTCCAGAGGTAAGGATGCTTATGGTCTGACTTTCTTCTCTTCCTCTGTCTGCCAGCTTTGAGCAATGTAGGAAGCAGGAGGTAGAGAGGACCTGAGCTCTACAGCTTCCGGGAGAGCAGATTCTTAGTGACCTTCTATTCCTAAGAGAACACATTCTTTTTTTTTTTTTTTTTTTAAGATTTTATTTATTTATTTGACAGAGAGAGACACAGCGAGAGAGGGAACACAAGCAGGGGGAGTGGGAGAGGGAGAAGCAGGCTTCCCACTGAGCAGGGAGCCCGATGTGGGGCTCAATCCCAGGACCCTGGGATCATGACCTGAGCCGAAGGCAGATGCTTAATGACTGAGCCACCCAGGTGCCCCCCTAAGAGAACACATTCTTAAGATCCCTCTAGTTTTCTTACATAAAATCCCTGCTTCTGCCTCTACACGTTTTAAAGGAAAAATTACCTGCCTGCCTGTTTCCCCATAAATACCAGCTCACACAGCATGGAAAGGAAGGGCCCTATCTTGTATCATGAGATTAGATGTGAGCATGGCCATAGTCAGTGGGAAGAGAGCCTCACAAAGCATTGGAATGATCACTGTCGTCTTTTTAGCTATGATGAATTTCCACCTGGAATCTTAAAAATACTGTGGACTAGTTACTGGTTCATGGGCTCCTGGCCCATTCAGTAGGACCTCAGGCAAGAAAGACATCATCTGGGATAAATACCCTGTAGTCACACTGTCAAGGCTAACCTGACTGAATTCAGTGGTACTTATCCCTCCAGCTTTGACATTACCCTTGCCTGGACCCTAGCATCTTCTTTCATTGTCATGTTGTCCTTGATTGTCCATGGTAACACTGCTGCTTGGATGGATAACTGCTCCCATTCTCCCATTGCTATCTTATAGTCCCTGGTACTGATGCTACTCGGTTGTGGTTTTCCTCCTCCTGGTTCCCCAGCACGGCAAATGAAGCGGTGCTCTGTGCTCAGGCCGCTCCTTGCTTCTCCTTTAACTCATCCACCATGTTACTGCCCCTTCTCCTTAAAGGGCACCAGAGGAGGCCTTTTTCAGGGGCTCCTCTAAACACACAAAGAATGCATCTCAATCTAAAGGAAACAGACGACAGGGTGACCAGCAAACAGTTGGATTTCTTTTTTGAGAGTTGGCAGAAGAAAGACTTTTTGATTGTTTTCTGTTTTGTTTGTTTGTTTGTCTGTTTCCCCAGGAAATTTTGAGATTTGAAGGGAAACATTGTCTGAAATAAGGGGCTGGGGTGGGGGGTTAGTCATTTTAAGCCATATGCAACTGATGAGTAAATGGAACAATAATTTTGAGCAAAACTAGAACAGAGCCGAGACATGTAGAAAGGCAGAGATGACATAACAGAGAAGTAAAGTGAGAGCTTATATTTGTCTGTGAGAGTTGGACAGAATGGCCTTATTCCCCAGAGCATGCATGGCCCCCTCCATGCCCAGGACGCAAACTCTACACTCTCAAACACTCTGCCTTTTCCCTCACTTCTCCTTCCCTTCCCTCTGCACCTCTCCTCTCCTTTCCTGTTCTCTCTCCCTCCTTTTTTCTTTCTTTCTTTCTTTTTTTTTTTTCAGAGAGGAGGGGGGAGGGGTAGACAGAGAGAGAGAATCTTAAGCAAGCTCCATGCCCAGGACGGAGCCTGATGCAGGGCTCAATCTCATGACCCTGAGGTCATGACCTGAGACTGGGCCACCAAGGTGCCCCAATTCCTCCCTCCCTTTATTCTTTGGTTAAGTTAAGTAGGTTTATTTTCCCTACAATTAGTCTTTCCAAGCACACATGTCTTATGCTTCCATGTGCCATGTACTTGTGTATGGCAGTTCCCTTTGACATTTCTGCCTGTCCTCGTTTGTCTCCTGGAAAACCCATATTCATCCTTGAAGACTGTTCACACGTCAGCACGGCAGAGTGTTCCTTAGCATCCCCATGCAGGCTCAATCATTCCTTGTTCTTTTTTGTAGCATTACTTGGTATTGTAATTGCCTGTGATTTCTGGGCCCCTTCACTTTCTCTCGTGGTTTTCCTCCTCTTAGTTTCCCAACAGGGCGCTCTGTGCTCAGGCCGCTCCTTGCTTCTCCCCACTTACCAAGCATGCTGCAAATTGGAAGATCATCCCTGGTTCTTTTCTTGCATATTCTCCAGGGAGGGGATCCGATGAATGACTGTGGATTAGTTCCCACCAGTAGGATTTCATCCCTCGTCCAAGTGCCCTCCCCTGTCCTCAGTCAGCTTCTTGTCCATCTTAGCACCCAGCACTGGGATTTGCAGAGTTCAGGTGTTCCCACAAGCAGTGAATGTGTACTAGGCCTTGTGGGGGAATAAGAAAAACATGCTACAAAGTTACCATTCTCTTTACTTTTAAAATTCCATTTGGTGAAAAAATTTAGTATGTATTAAATAGAAACCCATATAAATAGTAAAGAGAAGTATATGATAGATGATATTCATACAAAGAAAACATTGCCGTCCTTACAGTGATAAAACTTAAAAAAATATATTTGCAAGAGAAAGCAGTGATCTGTATTTGCTACATCAGTGAAACCATTTGTAGTAAAGCCATCCACCTCCTAGATCCTTTTTTTCTGGGATTGCCCCCAATGACAACTATGTGGCCATATCGGTGGCCTCTAGTGACAGGACCTCAGTGGGTTGATGGGGTTGGCGCCTGAGTCATAAACCAGGTCAATCAAATTTTTCCTCTGAGGATATTTTCAGTTTCCAAGGGAGGAAAAACACAATTGTTCTTTTTGGGCAAAGAGGTAAGAGATGAGGACTGAGTGTCTCCAGCTACCATATTTCACCCATCTTCTACCTCTGCCAAAAGGATGAAGCTAGTTTGAGAGACTGAAGGTGATCCTATTCTAGAAGAGAGAAGCAGAAATGAGGAATGGAAGGTGGCTTAGAATGTCTGTGTTCTTCCAGTTATTCCTGAGACCCACTGCCACTCAGCCCTTCATGCATTTAAATGAAGTTCCCAGTCATTTGTCCTTCGTGTTTAACCTAAAATTTGGTTTCTGTCACTCACCACCAAGCATCCCGATAATGCACGTGCTGCCTCGAGCTGTTGCCCAGACGGACCGGCTATACCTGACCTCTTCTCTCATCTCTCCCTATCCCCTTCTCACCGACCCAAGAACACATTTCAGGACACAAGATAACCACTCTCCTCGGTACCACATTGCTTTTTAAGCAATAGATCCCAATAAGCCATTATGTTGTAGAGGTCATGGTTTAGACCCTGCCACTAACTGCAGGTGATAGCCTTGGGCAGGTCACTTGGCTGACCTGGGCCTCTATTTTGTCTGTAAGGTGAAGCATGTGGGTTGGATGCCCATCTGTGTCTAAGTCCAAGTTTCCAGGATGTCGCATGAAAGAGTAGTTAAGGGCTCACAAAGGTTCAGAGTCTAAATCAGGGATTACCAGTAGTCAGGCATGATACTCTCCAGGGCTGGGGGTCTGGAAGAGGCACAAAAAGGAATCTGGAATATTTGCTTTTCCGAGCTTTCCAAGTCTCCCTACCAGCCCTTACCCGTTTTGATAAAACGGTGCTGGATCCCAGGAGAGAGAAGTTTGAAATAAACACAACAATTTCAGGTAACAGCATGCTCCTGGAGCAGGGACTGAGGGGGAGGAAACAGGCTCTGGGAGTAATAAGGCCAGATGAAACAGCCTTTCTCAGCCCAAACTCATGTCTCTGTGCCCCGCTGGTGCATCTCGCTCCGGTGTATCCTTCGTACAGTTACCAGGGTGATGCCTCTGACACACAAATCCCATTGCCAACTGTTTCTGCTGAGATTCTTCAGATTGCTTTTGACCCCAAGAAAAGCCTAAACTTAACACGGCATTCAAAGCTACAGGGCCCCAAGGCCCTGCTCGCCATTCTCATTGCTCACCACGCGTGCGCGTCCTGTCTCTCACTTACAGGACTTACTGGAGAGCTTTCTGCTTAGGAATGAGCAAAGCTGTTCCTCACCTCTGTGCCTTTGAACAGGCTGCTTCCTCTGATTGCGCCGCTCCTCCCCCTGCCCCCTTACCTCTCTCCTGCCTGCCTGGTAAATGCCTATCCATCTTGCCACTAAAATAGTACCTTCCCTATGGAACAGTCCCTCACCCTCCCCTCCCTCAAGCATTTAATCTCTGCCTCTGTTTTCCCCCTTCCGCTGGTTTCTTGTTTGTATTCATTTGCATCTCTCTGTGCTGGCTAGCCTGCCAGCCACACCACAGCTTGGTTCGCAGCAGCTAGTCAAGATGCTTACTGATAAACAAATGCTTCTGAGCTACAGGATGAGCCTGATTGTCTTATTTATCAGATGAGGAGGAGGTTAAAAATTAACAAACATATGGTTCCCTAAGGAAATCTTGTAAAGAAACCTTAAGAAATGTCATGACTTTGGCTTTGGGGTCACGGACAAGGCCCAGGATGTACGTGTTTGTTCTGTTTTTTTGTGACTTGTTGAAGCTGAACTATTTGACTGAATTAGTCATGACTGCACATCCCCTGGTAAAAATCAAAAGGCTGCGAATACCTTCTGTGTCGTGAGGGTTAGCACTCTTTCTTACAAGTAGGATTTATGAAAATTTTAAAGGACTGTGGAAGAGTCACACTTAGCGCGTGAGTGATATTCAGGTAACATTTTCAGAAGATTATGGCACTTCCATCAATCACTCTGACACCGAGTTTAATGGCCTCCACCCTCTTCTTGCCACCTTCATGTCTGATATGTAGATAAAATATGGGATGTAAAAGAATAATAAGATGTTTCCATGGCTCTGAAAAGAGGAATGTGTCTCTTACCTAAAGATGTCAAGTCATTTGATTGCCCCTGCCTCCTCCAGGGCTGGGTGGATCTCCCTTGCTTGCACCCCCAGCTACTGCAAACCTTTCCAGCCGTGTATCCACTTTTTGATATCACCATCAGTGCACGCATTTGCTTACTGTTTTCCTCTTCCTGTGGGTGGTAAGCTCCAGGAGGGCAGGGGCCATATTCCCAGGACCTACCACTGAGTATGCCATGTGGTCCGCATGGCTTGCTGATGAAGCAATGGATAAAAGGCTCTGGGATAGCACGTGTACGTGTGTGTGTATGTGTGTGTCAAAGTGTGTGTATGTACATGAAGTGAGAGGTAGGAACATGGCAGTTGGAATGTGTGTAATATGTGCGTGGGAACGCACATTGTCTACTCCATTCTGGTCCTTCAGTGGAAGTCAACAAACTTCCTCACCCCAACCCTGCCAGTGGATAAAAGCAAGCTGCAAATGCTCGCTAATGTTCTTGGCATGTGTTGTTCAAACTGCCCTTTCTGCAAGAAGAACTCCCCAAGCTTTACTCTCTGTAGTTTATGTTATGAAAACAGTAGATTTTTTAAATGGTTTCCCAGTAGGAATGTATAGAATCATCTGGAATGTGCTTTTTAAAAACTATACAACTACACATCTCTTCCCTGTTCCCCTGGAGACAGAAACACAAGCTCATGGCATGGTATGCCCTCTCCTCTACTCAGCTGAGAATCACAATTCCAGGTAATTGCTAAAGGCAGGGATCGCATTGCTTTTGCTCATCATTTCATCCTCGGTGTTCAGAACTGTTCCTGACACATGGCGCATGTGGAGTAAATATTTGCTGGGGGAATCACTGAATCTCTGTCATCTGTGTACCTGCTTTTATTGGCTTGGTTTGAATTCTTGGATCTGTACCTTAATACCCCTCCTATGTCCCCATGATTTGACTCTCATCTTGGTTTCTTTCTCGTCAGTTGATAGCTTGCTGCTCTTGCCTGCAGCTCACTCCATCTGTCTGTATGGTCTCAGCATCGTCCATCATCTTGGGAGAGTGCTCCCTGACTCAGCTCACTGGCGTCCTGGGACTGCTGTCTTCTCCGATGGGCTCTTGTCTAAATCTGGCTGTCCCCCTTTCTGCCTCAGCATGAGAGATCTGGAAAATATTCATGCTGTTGGAGCTGAACAATACACACAAGTGACACCGCCCCAGAGAGGTGACCATTTGCCCGGTTACCAGTTGCTTTTAGTGGGGTTGTAGTCAGGCCATTAGATGTAGGAAGGACACTAGAGAGGAAGGCCCAGGACTCACAGCCTAGCCTAAAATCTTCTCCTTGGGCAGTGTATTAGTCAGGGCTCTCAAGAGAAACAGAGCCAATAGGAAGGGTGTATATGCAGAGAGAGATTTTTTTAAGGAATTGGCTCATGCAATTATGGCAGCTGAGAAGTTTAAAATCTGAAAGGTAGGCCAGCAGGCTGGAAACCAGGGATGAGCCAATGCCCTTCGAGTCTGAAGGCCATCTGCTGCAGAATTCACTTATGCTTGAGAGAGGTCAGCCTTTTGTTTGGGTGTATCTTCAACTGATTGGATGAGGCCCACCAACATTATAGATGACAAACTGCTTTCTCAAAGTCCACAGATTTACACGCTAATCTCATCTAAAACCACCCTCACAAAAACATCCAGAATACTGTGTGGCCACATACCTGAACACTAAGGCCCAGCCAAGAGGACACAAAACTAATCATCACAGGCAGTTTCCAGGCAATCCCAGGTCTCCATTCCTTTACTGAAAAATAAGAAAGTGGGATTTGATGTCTGCCAACTAAAATAATGAATTCCTTGTTTAGGAACAAGACTAACAAAACAGAGTCCAGAATTCCAGGACGAAGGATGTTCAAACACTTCTACCTCTTTTGATGTCTGACATCTAACATAGTACCTGGTGCCTGGCTGGGAATGCTAATGGTTTGAGAATGGGACCAGAAGGCCTGGCTTTGAAAGGAGCCCACTCATACTTTTTGCTAAGTGTCAGTGGGTGGCATCCTAATTTTAAGTTTAGGCACGTTACAATTTTTGTGTTACAATTATTTCTTGCCTTTTATTTTGCTCATTGATTTTCACATGATTTAACTGGCCTTTTGGGCTTTCAAATTGTTTTGGCATTCTGTACCCAAATCAGTAATGGTTTTTCTGGAGCAGTTGACTACCGATCACCCCCTTGAGGCCTGCACCTTTTGGCCAGCGCTGCTGCATTTTTTTTTAATTTTTTATTGTTATGTTAATCACCATACTTACATCATTAGTTTTTGATGTAGTGTTCCATGATTCATTGTTTGTGCATAACACCCAGTGCTCCATGCAGAACGTGCCCTCTTTAATACCCATCACCAGGCTAACCCATCCTCCCACCCCCCTCTCCTCTAGAACCCTCAGTTTGTTTTTTAGAGTCCATCGTCTCTCATGGTTCATCTCCCCCTCCGATTTCCCCCCCTTCATTCTTCCCCTCCTGCTATCTTCTTCTTTTTTTTTTCTTAACATATATTGCATTATTTGTTTCAGAGGTACAGATCTGTGATTCAACAGTCTTGCACAATTCACAGCACTCATAGCACAACATTCATAGCACATACCCTCCCCAGTGTCTATCACCCAGCTACCCATCCCTCCCATCCCAACCCCCACTCGAGCAACCCTCAGTTTGTTTCCTGAGATTAAGAATTCCTCATATCAGTGAGGTCATATGATACATGTCTTTCTCTGATTGACTTATTTCGCTCAGCATAACACCCTCCATTTCCATCCACGTCATTGCAAATGGCAAGATCTCATTCCTTTTGATGGCTGCATAATATCCCACTGTATATATATACCACAAAAGACAACTGACAGAATGGGAGAAGATATTTGCAAATGACATATCAGATAAAGGGCTAGTATCCAAAATCTATAAAGAACTTATCAAACTCAACACCCAAAGAACAAAGAATGCAATCAAGAAATGGGCAGAAGACATGAACAGACATTTTTCCGAAGAAGAAGACATCCAAATGGCCAACAGACACATGAAAAAGTGCTCAACATCGCTCGGCATCAGGGAAGTCCAAATCAAAACCTCAATGAGATACCACCTCACACCAGTCAGAATGGCTAAAATTAACAAGTCAGGAAATGACAGGTGTTGGCGGGGATGCGGAGAAAGGGGAACCCTCCTACACTGTTGGTGGGAATGCAAGCTGGTGCAGGCACTCTGGAAAACAGTATGGAGGTGCCTCAAAAAGTTGAAAATAGAGCTACCATACGATCCAGCAATTGCACTACTGGGTATTTACCCCAAAGATACAAATATAGGGATCCGAAGGGGTACATGCACCCTGATGTTTATAGCAGCAATGTCCACAATAGCCAAACTGTGGAAAGAGCCAAGATGTCCATTGACAAATGAACGGATAAAGAAGATGTGGTATATATATACAATGGAATATTATGCAGTCAGCCCTGCTGCATTTGACAGAAAAGACATTTTCTTCTTTCCCTTAGTACTTAGCATTTTTGTAGAAAGTACAGCATGTGACAAATTGCAGAGGCTATGTGGCTTCTATTAAAATACACATCTTGTACTGGGAATATAAATTGGTGCAGCCACTATGAGAAACAGTATTGAGGTTCCTTAAAAAATTAAAAATAGAACTACCATATCATCCAGCAATTCTACTATTGGGCATTTATCCAAAGAAGACAAAAACACTAGCGGTGCCTGGGTGGCTCAGTCAGTTAAGTGTCTGCCTATAGCTCAGGTTATGATCCAGATCGAGTTCCACATCAGGCTCCCTGCCTAGTGGGGAGTCTGCTCCCTGCCCTCCTGCCCCTCTTCTTCTGCTCCTCTCCCCACTCATGCTCTCTCTCTCTCAAATAGATAAATAGAATCTTAAAAAAAAAAAAAAGAAGACAAAAACACTAATTTGAAGAGTTATATGCAGCATTATTTATAGTAGCCAAGTTAGGGAAGCAACCTAAGTCTCCTTTGATAGATGAATGGATAAAAAAGAGCTGGTCTTGCCATTTGAGACAACATGGGTGGAGCTTGAGGGTATTATGCTAAGTGAAATAAGTCAGACAAAGATAAATACCATATGATTTTACTTACAAGGGAATCTAAAAAGCAAAACAAACCAAAACAGAAACAGACTCATAGATACAAGAAACAAACAGCTAGCTACCAGAGTGGGGGATGTTTGGGGATGGAGGAAATAGGTGAGAGAGATTAAGAGGTACAAATTTTCAGTTCTAAAACAAATAAGTCAGGGGGATGTAATGTACAGCATAGGGAATATAGTCAATAATACGGTAATAACTTTGTATGGTAACAGATGGCAACTAGACTTGTAGGGATCATTTTGAAATGTATAGAAATATTGCATCTCTGGGGCACCTTGGTGGCTCAGTCTGTTAGGTGTCCAACTCTTGGTTTCAGCTCAAGACTTGATCTCAAGGTCCTGGGATCCAGCCCCACATCAGGCTCCCCACTCACTGGGGGTCTGCTTGTCTCCTTCTCTCTCTGCCCCCCCCAAATAAAAAAATAAATCTTTAATAAAATTAAAAAAAGAAATATTGAATCTCTATGATGGATACCTGAAACTAATAGGATATTGTATGCCAATTATACTTCAGTTAAAATAAAATAGACCTTGTGAGTCTCCAAGGAAAGAAAGATGACCCATGATAAATAAGGGAATGTGTATCCAGCATTCAGAAGAGGCTGGAAGGGGATGTTGAAGTGTAAATACCAATATCCTGTTGAATATTTGCACAGTCGCAGGGCAGGCTTACAGATCCAAATACCTGGAGGGCTAGGCAGGGAAGAGAGACTGTTGGCCGGGCAGGGTCTTTGGTAAACTGTAGGCACTAGCTAAATAAAATGAGCTCCTTTGTTACCAGGTAGGAGTGGGAACCCAGTGCTGCTGGAGTTTTCAATCAAAACCTGAAATCTGGGGTTCTATGTAAAATAAAATTTGTAAGGGCTGGCAATTCATTTAAATTGAATGCAAGAATCAACACACCATGTCTGCAGGCCAGGTCCCAGCCTGCCAGTGGTTAGTTTATGGCCTCCTTCTGCCTTACTCTTTACAAAATTGGGATGATACACTGGTCTCTTATAAATAAATACTCAGAAGATGTTTGTTCCTGTTCGATATATATAGCAGGTTACAAACTTGGAACTCTGCCAACTGCCTATGGTTCAGCGGGGGTGGGGAGACAAGATTGATCCTGTAGCTGGTGAAGCTGAGGCCTCGGACCCTCGATTGCAAGTCCCCTTTCAAGGCCCTGGAAGAGCCCTGGCAGTGTGTGATGATATGATCATATGTTTCCGTGGAATTTGAAAAAGTAAGATAGTCTAGTTGCAATGCTTTAGGACCAAGGTCTGTGTCCACTCCGTTTTCTCTTTTTCACACGTCTCCCAGGGTCCAGTGGTGGTGTAGTGACTGGGGGTGTATTTTGGAGACCCAGCTAGCAAGGCTTCTCAATCTTGGCAATCTTGACACTTTGGGCTGGATAATTCTTTGCTGTGCTGACTATCCATTCTGTACCTTGAAGAATGTTTATACCATTCTGGCCTCTCATGCTAGTACCACCCACAAACTCCTACCCCCACCTCCACTGTTGTGACAAACTTCCCTCAGGAGGGAAAATTGAACCCACATCCATCGAGAACCACTGAACTAATGGGAGGTTAATTTGTGGATACATTTGGATTTGAGTAGTAATATAATGTGACTCAAGGTCACATTTGTGTCCGAGTTTACATTATTGCTAACAGTTCCTATATGGGTATGAATTCCACAAATACTCATACTGCTCTTAGTTTCAACTCACCTAGCTTCATGACAGCAAGGTGCAGGACCAGGGTGACAGATCTCTGCATGGAAGCACATAGAGACACACATGGGATGGAGTAGAAAGAAAAATTGGAAATGATGGAGTCAGAGGCCAGTCTGTGGAAATTTCTTCCAAATCTTACAAGTCACATATGAAAGAAACTTGGTAGAGATTTTCTCAATTCTGATAGCAATCCTAAAAATGTATGTGACTTTACCAATGATGTATTATTGACTTTGAAAGAAAATTATCTAGCCTATCGAAAATAAAAATAAATTCCAAACAACTATGCTAGAGGAAAGACTGAATTATTTTTCTTTTCACCCTGTTGAAAATATTACAAAGTTGTTGTCTTATATAGAAGGAATAAAAGAGTCTATGCTAAAACTACAACTAAAAGTATAGGAAAACATGTTGCAGAGGAGTGTCAGGTAGTTAATAGTATTGTTTTTCTGAGTCTTATGTTCGTAGTATTTGTCAGTGTTTTAAAATGTTTATTTTCCTGTGATTTATTCCTCGTTCTAAATAAATATTTATTTAGTACCCAGTTTTATATTTATAGTTTTATAGATTTTTAAAAGAAGGTACATCTCCCCTCCACAATTACATGAACTTCAGGCCCTTAAAAAAAAGCGAGATTTGGATTTTAGATGTTAAATTGTTATGAAATCCCTAGAGTATTTATGCAAGTAATTTCTGAAAAGCCCTGCTATTGTGCCCTGAGTCTGCCTCCTCCCTTCTCTGCACCCCCTCCCAATCACCAAGATGAGGGAAGAGGATCTTCTGCTTTTTACATCAAAGGAAAAGAAGTGCTTTAATAGGACCACTCAGAAAGCTTGATGTTTAGGTCCTGCAACTGGGGTGACAGTGGGGCTAGTAGCTGACTCTTGGCTGGAAATCTAAAAGAGAGAGCCAGTTCTGGCTAGCGATCCAGATCACTGCAGCCAACGAGAGGTGACTGCATTGGGCCACCTACACTCAAAAGAATTTATTAGGGGTAAAAATGCTGGAGTGTTTCCCATGAGCCAGAAAGAAATCACACGCAGCTCTCTTAAACCCTGACCAGGAGGGCACGCAGAGGCATGATGGGGCCCCAGAGAGTCCATGTGGTCTGTTGAAGAACCAGGGGCTGAGGGGCAGCCTCTGGCCAAGGAAAATGTGTAATGCATCACAGGAAGTCCTACTAAATGTTCTCAGGGGAAATCTCTGAAGAACCCATAGGGATGCCAATAAGACACAGTGCCAACCTTTGAATACCAGTCAGACCCAGATGGTGTGGGAGGTGAAGTTAAAATGGTACCAGTCAAATAAGAAATTTCCTATTCTCCTTGCCTCTCCTCCTTCTCCTCAATCTCTTCATAATCAAGGTTAGCATTAGTTGGGAAGGAGGTAGAGAAGAAAGAGAGATGAGGACACACTACTTTGCATACCAAAGGCTACTAGTCTTCAGAGTTAACCTAGCAAGACTGATCACTTAACCTTAGAAAGGTCTACTTCCATGGTTGACTGGTGACTGGAAACTTGGACTTGGGGAAGGTTTTCATTCTTCCAGCTGATCAGAGTAGTTCAAATGGCCTAAACTGGTTATGCAAACAATATATTTTATGCTGAACTCCTGCCATCCTTCTGGGCTTCTGGAATTTTGGTACATGCTAGGCAAGGGCACCTATGTGATAAGCCCCCAGTAAAAATCCTGGGTGCTGTGTTTCTAATGAGCTCGGCAAACTTTTACACATATTGTCACGGTGCATTGTTAAAGGAATTGAGCTCATCCCTTGTGACTCCATTGAGAAGGGACTATAGAGCCTTCCATCTAATTTCCCCTAGACTTTGGTCCATGTGCCTTTTGCCTTTTGATTTTGCTTTGTATCCTTTCAGCATGATAAATCAGAGCCATGAGAACACTGTATGTGAGACCTGTAAGTCCTCCTATGAAATCATCAAACCAGAGGTGGTCTTAGGACTTCCCAACACAAGGCCCTGGATGTGGAGATAGAAAATTTACTTTTGGATGAAGCTCAAAGCTCTGGTTATTACACAGACTGGACACTTTGAATGATTAAACTAACACTGTATTTTTGGCTTAAAGTGAACAGAAATGCCTTGAGGCCAATCAAGTTTTCATGCAATGATAGGACAAGCAACCCTATTAATAAATCTAAAGGGATAGTGGAAAACAAAAATAAAATTGCTTTCTGATTATATCTGAGGAGGCAGGCTTGTTCAATATGTTGATGTCCTACATGTTAGTCCATTGAATTTTCAGTGTCACCAGCAGAAACAGAAAGGGCTTTACAAACAAGAAAACCAAGGTAGACAAGAGTTAAAAAGACTTTCCCAAGCTCACAGGGCAATGAACAAATGAGCCAGGTATTGCAGTTAGGTTCTCTGCTTCCAAGGTTTGAGTTTTTTCCACTTTGCCACATTGACTTTGTTGCTTAATGGAGAGTGATGGGATCAACCAAAAATCTATAGTTCCATCCTCTAAAAATAAAAATGACTTTACTGCTCTATAGACTCTGTCCATATTTGTTAGGCATGTGTCCTTTGAGATATATATTTTATCTGGGGGCTTAGTTTTGATTAGGTCATCTCCCGCACTTGAACTGATGACCTTGGAGCAAGCTGGTTCATAAGAGAATAGAGCCTGCACCCTTGATCTTATACACCCAGAAAAGCCCTGGGTGGTAGCCTGTGTGTGTTTGTGTCTATGCACACAAAGAGTGGGGGGTAATTCTGTCCCACCCGAATAACATACTGAATGTGTCACATCTGCTGTAATGCTGATCAATAGAAAAGAAATCCAGTCTTTCCTTAAGTGCCGTCAATTATGGCCTCAGCTCGATAAATTCAAGAGCAAAATCCAAACCAAACCATCTATTCGACCACTGAGCTCTCTTTTGTCAGACACTAAGCTACATATGAGAAATGCAGTAACGAACACACCAGAGCAGTTGGCCTGAGGAGGTTCAGAGGCCAGAAGGGAAGATAGACAAGGACATCAGAGAGCAGTTTCAGTGAGATGCAGCATAGTAGAGTTAGGAGGACAGGCTGCTTGCTTTGGATCATACCCTAGCTCTTCTGTTTTCTAGCTTTGTGACCTTGGGCAAGTGGCTTAACCTTTCTGGGCCTTAGGTTTTTCATCTGTTGTCAACTAGCACCAGCTGCATGTGAGGCTGTTCAGCTCTATGTGAGCCAACCGTATGTGAAGTTCTGGATTATAATTGCAATGAGATCATGTTTTTGCTCTTAGAAAGTTCCCTTTCTATTGGGGGAGATGCACAAGTAAATAGGCAGCCATCATAATCCAGAAGTGCTCCCATGGGGACAGTTAAGAGCAGTGCAGGCCCACATTGTTACTCAAATGTAAAGACTGCTCTTTGGTGACTCGTAGGTCCCATACAGAAAGAGGGAACAGACAACCTGAATTACATTCAAAGGAGAGTCAGCAGTATGGTGAAGGGGTACAGACCAGGAGACGTGAAGAGCAAGGGAATGAAATGGGAAGATTTGTTGAATCAGAAGAAAATATTCTGCACTCAAGGGGGCAGATCTTCATCATCTGTCATTTGTAGGTTTCTTAGTTTGGGCCGTATCTCCACTCCTCACACACAGCAGTTTCTGAGAGAAAGCTCATGGGCCCTCCATCCCTGCACTATCCCTGTCCCACCCTGCTACCTCTCTGGCCTTCCTAGTGTCTTCACCTCATTCATACTGCCCTGGCCACAGGGGTGTCCTCTTCCTTAAATACTCCAGGAACATTTCCTTTTTAGTGTCTTTACACTTGCTGTTTTTTGTGCCCATTCTGTGAGGTTCCAGTTACCTACTTTCTTAATTACTTTCTTTGGGAACTTACTCAACACCATAGGTCTCCCTATTACCCTCTTTTGTTTGGTTTCTCTCTATAGATCACACTTCTTCCAACTTGGACTAAATATTTCACATACTTCTCTTTAATGACTGTCTTCCCCAACTAGAAAATAAGTCCCATGAAGGCAAAAATATTTGTGTAATGTGTTTAATGCTGGGTCACAGAGTCAGGGACAATATGTGACATTAGGAGACCCTCAGGACGTATCTACTGAATAAAAAACACGTGAAAATGGACTCTATAGTAGCCAGAGCTCCTGAAAGATTGAATTGGAGGCCTTGGGATGAGGTAAGAATCCTGTTTTCAGAGGGGTCCAAGCTTAGGCTAGACAAACCTTGGCCGTGTTATTGTAGAAGGCATTTGAGAATTGGGAAGTAATTAAATGTGCTTTGTTCTTGTGAAGCACTAACAATGCCTCATTTATAATTAGGTGAAGAATAACTCATATTTTAAAAGAATGATGCTCTTTCTGTTCAGATCTCAGATTGCACTGCTAACAGAAAGGTATCTAATTGCTTTATTGGTTGGGTTTTAAAATCATTCGTGATCATTAAATATTTATAATTTATTTTAATGCATGTTAATTATTAAATTATATTTAATGACTAAATGTTTTTACTAATCAAATACTTTTTCAATAATTTAAAAATTAGACCATGCTGGCTTTATTTCAGATAAATCACACCATCTTAAAGGAGATCTTTAGGGTCATGTGATCCTAACATAGATGTTACTACCTCTAGTGGCATTTTACCTTAATTTTATCTTAATTTGGTATCTTAGAAACTAGAAGTATAAATTTAACTGGCAAAATAAAAACAAATGTGTCCATCTGTATTGTGTGTTCTATATGAACATTCTTTTACATATTTGATTTTCTTAATGGACAGGCTACATTCAACTTTAAAAGAATATCACATGACAAGAAAATAGGACATTTAATCATCTTTCTTTTTTTTTTTTAAGATTTCATTTATTTAGAGAGAGCGGGAGTTGGGGGGGCAGAGGAAGAGGGAGAGAGAGAATCTCAAGCAGACTCCACACTGAGCACAGAGCTCCATGTAGGGCTCAATCTCACAACCTTGAGATCATGACCTGAGCTAAAATCAAGAGTTGGTTGCTTAACCTGCTGAGCCACCCAGGTGCCCCTAATCATCTCTTTCTCAATGTCAGACCACTTACATTAAGTCGTCTTTTCTTACGCTGGCTATGGCCCCAAGTCCTTACCCCTTTTTTATGCCCTTTTGGAGACACTGAGTCTTAAGCATTTTTAAGGTCCTCTCAATTTATAAACCTGCAGTATTTCTCTACTACAAAAGAATAACAGCCTTTTATTTTGTCTTCTAGGGCTTGGCTCACTATGTAAAAGTATCCACCTCATTGCCATCTCTCATATGTGAATCTGCATAAGACTCCTTGTGTGCCAAGATGAGAATCTATAGAATTTTAATGTTATGGGTTTTGGAATTTTCAAGTGCCTTATGTTATCTGTAATATGTTGGGGTGTGTGTGTGTGTGTGTGTGTGTGTGTGACTCTCATTTTAATTAGTTTAACATATTATGCACCCTAATTGTCAATACAAACTCTAAATTAGTTAGCCTTTGAAAGACTAATCAGAAGCCCACAGATTAGCAGTGTTGTTAGAAGGATTCAACTTTTTCAGTGATTAACACCAGAGAGTTTTTTAATTAGTATAATGGATGTTAGACATGATTTTTAAATTGATCAAATGACTGGGTTCAAGATACATAGATTGGCCAGATGGGTTTTAAAGCCTCTGCCTTTGCACGAACATGCTATAAAAATCTATTGATAAAATTAATCTATTTTAGAATAAAGCCTTGGCCTTGGGATCCCATCCAGGTCTGTGTATAGCTCCTTATTCAGAATTCTGTCACTTCATCTCTTCTAGAGGATTAGCTGGATCCTGCTACTAGACTGTTGTGAAGTTGTTTTAAGAAAACCCTTCATCAAATGCATTTGTCAGAGTATATAAAAGAATAGAGAGCAAGATTTTATCAAGCTTGCACAATTTGTTAAATGACTATTTACTAGGAAACATCTGAACACCTGACTGAATTTGTTCAGAGACTAGCTTTTGAGGAAACCAGCCAGCTGGTAGAAAGACTGTCAAGGAGGAGACGCATCCCACTCCCCAAACTCCAACGATGGGAGCCACTAACATCTAACAACAACAAAAAAATCCCAAATTGTTAATTATCAACAACCACATTATCTAATGCCAGTGAAAGTATGCCCTTCATGCTCACTAAGGATTTCAAGAAGTTAAAAAATTCCAGAAGTTTAAGTATGTGACAACAATCACAAACATTTTCCAAGAAATAAGTAAAACAATAAATTATATGGTTTGTACTAAAAGGAGCTATGAATTTTCTAAAATTTGCTAATAGCTTATATCCAAGTAGAAACTACCATAAAAATGAATTATGTCCCAAAAATGTAATGTGAGTGGGTCATTAGAAACTTATCATTAGGGGGCACCTGGGTGGCTCAGTCGTTAGGCGTCTGCCCTCAGCTCAGGTCATGATCCCAGGGTCCTGGGATCAAGCCCCGCATCGGGCTCCCTGCTCAGGGGGAAGCCTGCTTCTCCCTCTCCCACTCCCACTGCTTGTGTTCCCTCTCTCTCTGTCTCCCTCTGTCAAATAAATAAATAAAATCTTTAAAAAAAAAAAAAGAAACTTATCATTAGTACTTGTATAAATATTATTGTGAATGGTGGTTAAGGAATTTATTTAGACCATAAAACTGCCTAAACATAATGTAACATAAATACTGTAACTTCAAAGACAAATAGTATTTAAAAATCAGTAAATTATTCCTGCAATAGAATAATCCCCAAATATGTAAGTCTTCGTGAAGAACTGTAATTTCATCTATTGAAGAATAAACTTAGAAAAATACAGGGGATGGGGTTTTTGAAGGGGAATTCTGGGCATATCTATAGATTTCAGATGTGGAGGATGCTTAAAAATTATACTTCTTTTATTCCATAAATTAGAGATTTCCTCTTCTTTGATAGAACTCCTTTTATAGAAGGACCAAGAAGTTAAGATTGTTTGAATGTTCAGAAAGGTAAGAAGGTGGGGAAAAGAGATAGCCATTCTTGAAATAATTGAATAAATTATGAAGAAGAGAGGAGAGAATAATGTTAGCTGCAGGAAATGCATATAGTTTTAGAATTAAAAAAATGACCTGGGGTGGTATTAACTGAGCTATGACGAGGGGTGAAAAGTGGAAGGGAACAAAGGAATAGCTTGGCTTGGGTGACTTATCCTGAAGGGGGAGGAAGAGAGGAGGTTGTGACAGAAGAAAAGCTTTCTAGGGAATAGATTTCCACGCTCCTCACCACAGGCACAGTTAGCTGAAGACACAGTGACATCTGGGTCCTTGAGTCTTGGGTGGCAGCATGCAGTGGTCCTTGCCCCTCAATCTCCACTTCTATTGCTTGGGTTTGTAAGCCAAAGACTCTCAGTATATCTATAGCATGACTTGTTCTCTACCTTGAAAATATCAATTTTAAATCTGGAGTCCTAACTTGCAAGTTCACTGCTCATTTAAAATAGGTTCTAATTGTCACATAATTCATGGTTAAATACAGTCAGATTTTAACTCTGTTGCCGAGACAGCCACTAAGCAATGCAAAACAAAGCAACAAAACTCTGTAGTTATACAGCTAACTTATGAATTAGTGTTAGTCCTTGTTTCCAAAACTAATATCATAAGATTGGAAATAACAGGGAATGAAGTAATTGCGTTAAGTACTCTGTGACAGACACTGTGCTAGGGAGGCTATAAATGCTATCTCCTTCATTTAAAATTCTATGAAGAGAATGTTATTTTTCTCTATTTTACAAACAATGAAAACAAAGGTCAGATTCATCACAGGGAACACACAAAGTACCACATGCAAGTGAATGGTAGTTCTTG
Source organism: Mirounga angustirostris (assembly GCF_029215605.1). NCBI lineage: Eukaryota > Metazoa > Chordata > Mammalia > Carnivora > Phocidae > Mirounga > Mirounga angustirostris. The sequence goes on along the minus strand of NW_026991712.1, from coordinate 14,356,997 downwards.
GACCCTGAAAACTCAGGCTCCGTGCCATTATGCTATGCTGATCCTCAATCCATTAAGTTCTTTACTTAATCACCTACCAGACATCACATCCAAAGGAGGAAAAGATTTATCCAACTTAACTTCAGAAGACATGATTATCAGTCACTTTTGGACTTGGCAAGTTGAATTGTGAGTGGGTGGCAATGGTTGATTGCTCTGTCATTGTTGCCAAATACCAGAGCTAGACAAAAGTTCCATTCTAAATGACCCAAGTGTCCTAGAGATAAAGGATGACCCTATCATAAACAAGGCTGGGAGTGGGTTCTGTGCCTAATGACCAGTGGTGCCAGTGGTTGTTGATGTCAAAGGCTCATTAACACACCAATAGTTCTGAGTGTTTTTTTTTTTCCTGAAAGAAAGGGCTAAAATCCAAAACAAATGCATTTCATATTTGTATCTGTCTAGTTTTTACTGGAGCACAAACAAAATCTTTTCACACATACTGATGGAAACCAGTTTTGATTTCCTATTTATCTCTGGGTTTGCTTTCAGAAAAAAAAAAAAAAAATCAGGTTCCTTCTCTATTATCAAGGGTAGAGATTACAGGAAATCAAATCCAAAAGTTAATAATAGCAATTCATTGCTACAAGTACATATTGAATGGTGCTCATTCTCTCAACAAAGATGTATTAAGCACCTATTCTATGCAAATCCCTCTGAGGATATAAATATGAATAAGACATGGTCCGTGCCTTTGAGAATTCCAGACTTTAGAAAAGGAGATGAAGAAATTCCCACAAATAGCTCTAATAGTGAGTGGAAATGAAATCAGCATTATAAAAGTACAAATAAAATGTTGGGAGTGTGTGGCATAAAAAGCAGTTTATGGGCTGTGAGGTCTAAAATATCAGGGCTAGAACCCTGCCTTGGCCATTTATCGGGACACGGGGTACACAGTCCTGCTGAATCTCAATTTCCTATTTGTGGAATAGTCCCGATAACACTTATTTCATTGCCTAAGGGTTAAAGGGCATAATGTATGCAAATTGCTTACATAGAAGTAGGCAGAAAATGCTATTATAAAGGATAAAAAGGTTATTTCAAGCTAAGATCTGAGGGAAAGTTTCATGAAAAGAGTAACACTTTGAGTCTTAGAAGCTGGATGGAAAGAATGACATTGTCTAAAAAGCTGGGATGGAAGGGCATGTGGTGCCTTCAGAGAACAATGTGTTACTCAGTTTAGCAGGAGTGGTAGTATGTTGATGACCAACTGGGAACAGTGGAAGCAAATGTGAAAGAGGTGGCTGGATTGCAAATTGGAATTAATTTGGATGTTGGACTAAAGGGTTTTATTTTTTATTTTTTTTAAAGATTTATTTATTTTAGAAGATGGGTGGGGGGGAGAGGATGAGTGGGGGGAGGGGCAGAGGGAGAGAATCTGAAGCGGGTTCCATGGGACTTGATCCCATGGCCCAGGAGATCATGACCTGAGCTGAAACCAAGAGTCAGACGCTCAACTGACCGAGACACCCAGGTGCCCTGGACTAAAGGGCTTTAGACCAGGGAGTCAGAGAATCACAACCCACAGGTCAAATCCAGTCTGCCACCTGTTTTAGTATGGCCCATGACCTAAGAATGGTTTTTACATTTTTCAGTGATGGGGAAGATAAATCAAAAGAAGAATAGTATGAGTATTATGTCAAAATCAGATTTCAGCATCCGTAAACTTTCATTTGGACATAGTCAAACCCATTTGTCTACACATGGTCTATGGCTGCTTTTGCCTATAGCAGAGGGCAGAGAAGAGTAGCTGTGACAGAGATCATCTGGCCATCAAAGCAAAGAATATATATTATCTGGCCCTTTACAGAGAAAGTTTGACGACCTCTGGTTGAGCATGTCTTCTGTAGGCAAAGAGAATTCAATGAAGGTTTTTGAACAGGAAGGTAATGAGCAAAGAGATGTTTACAAAATTAATTTTTCAGCTGAATTTGAGATAGGAAGGGTAAGAGTCCATGCTACTTCTGATGAAGGTGATAAGGGCTGGCCAGGAATGGGGGCGGTGGGGATAAAGAGGAAGGGGGAATATTGGAGAATCACTGAAGGCAAATGTACACCTGATGATTCCCTATTTCTAAGTGTTTCATTTGGAATTTCAGTTCAATTAAAAAGACTAAGATCTTTCATTCACGAAGACTTACTGATCATCTACTCAGAGGAAGAAAGTGGGAAGGGATGCTGTTTACCCAGGAAGAGAGAGGACCCTAATGAGCTTATTAGCCCAGCTGAGAGTACTAGACATATGGTAATGACCTCAGAGGGAGAGATTGGGAGACGGTCCAAAAGTTTGATCGCCTGGCTTATTTTCTTCTGCATAGCAAACTGGAACTAGTCTTTTGAGCAGTCTTGCTGTCCTGGGCTGCCACTATTCATCTCCCTACCACCCCCCCCCCCCGAAAGGGACAAAAACCCTTTGTGAAAAGAGAGTATTTATTTCTATGGCTCTGGTATAACCCTAAATGAAGCAGGAATATTTTGGGATCTAGGTCTCAACTAAAAAGAGGCCAGCCCCTAACCAGCTCATGGCTGTCCCAGTGTTAAATATTTTAGAGACACCAGATACTAGGGCAGCATTATTTACAGATCATTATCAGTAGCAGCCAGGAGAAATTAGAGAAGCCTTATCAGGCCGAGGTGTTTTGTTTACGACTAGTCATTAAAAAAAATTATAAATGCCTAAAGGCTCTGTATACTTTTTGCAATTTTTAAATACAACAGTGTTGCTTTACCATGAATAAATAGCAATAAAAATAAGATGGGCTAAATGGCACATGAATATTTATTGTGCAGATATTATTATATGTTTATTAACACAGTTGACTCTCAGAGCAAATGGTTTCTACTGGCATGGCATTCATATGCCTTGGATATTCTATGACCTTCTGGATTTCAAATGTTGTATTCAGTTGTCTTGATAAGTTTACTATTCTTGAGAAGTTCACCTGACATTTTTTGTTGGGTAAATATGGTTGTCATGTATCTCTAGTTGTCCAAATTGATTTGTTGGGTTGTAACAAGAGTAGCCTGGTAATGTGGTTTTCTAAGTTGCAGAAATTGGTCTATGGTTCTATAACATACTTAATTGATTCAAGGCCGGCCCTGCGACTTGCCAAACATTTGTCTTTGGGCAAATGCCGTGGACGCAGTGGTTGCCTATCCAGTCTTTTCTCCCTTCTTCCCTTGTAAGTTTCCTATTTTTGTTTCCATGTGCACCTCTCGTATTCATGATTCAGAGGCAAGTGATCCCATTCCCAGCTCTAGAAATGGTCCTTATTAGTTTTAGCATTCTAGTGCATGAAATCCATTAGCAACAGCTATTGATTTAGGAGTTATCATAAGACCTAAGTTGTCCCTGTCAGCTTCAAGGGAAGAATAGATCATCCATCCAGAGAGCAGAAGACAGAAACAAGGAAACATGTAGCTAGGGTGTCACCAGGATCCATCTTGTTTGAACATTCGGTAGGACAGATACAGGATGAAGTGTATCCTGATGACAGAGATTTGGGGTCCTTCTAGGACACCTAGAGACTGCCTGCCACTGCACTCTCAGGTTCAGGCAATAACTCATTGCCTTGTTGGTCAAGTTTGAGTAGTGGTTTCTGTTACTTGCAGCCAAGGCATTCCAGTGGATGGTTAAATGCCCTCAAAACTATGCTCAGTCATCTCTAAGTATCTGTCTCATGGGGTTTTTGTGAGGGTTGGTTGCAAGAGTTGAGAGTTGGTTAAGTGCTCAATGAATTTAGCAAGCCCTTGTTTTTATTCTCTGTAGTTAATAGATTAGCTTTGGGCCCAGATAATAGATACTTGATCATATTTGTTGATTCACAGTTTATATAAAACCTGCTCCATTTGCCAACTGCTCACTGGCTTTGTTTTGATTTTCTCCTGGTTTCTGCATTTGCTTAAATAAATACTTTTACCAGATTAGAGAACTGTGGTGTTAGCATGAGCTTTTAGAAATGAACATGCCCCTTACTTCCTGAGCCTCTTTTGCCCTTTTCCCCAGTCTTTAAAATAAGATAGAAATCTAGAAAAGAGAGGTCTATTTGTCCAGAATCTGGGGAAGAGGTAGTCTTGTGAGAAGATTGTTTTCATAGTTTGTTCCTTATCAGTGAGGATATTTTCATTTTACATCACTACTTAGCTGCGGAGTTAAACTAGAATCCAGCTCACACCCCTCCCCCTATTTCTGGTCCATTTTGATTTCTGTTTGTTTGTTTCTCCACTTGGTGGGTTCCTAAAATAATTCAATGCTGTGTGAACAGCTCTGACAATAAACTGTTGTTAGCTTTATTAATTTGCAGAATGTACACTTTGCTGGCCAGGGTATGTTAATTTGCCATTACAGTTCCCTCCTTGTACATATTGAGCTGCTGTCTTGTTTGCATTAGCATTTCTTTATTAACCCACATCTGGGGGCTGACTCTGGGTGCATAACTGAAATGATGTTATTAGGTTTGCTGGTGTAGGCCACAGGAACCCAGGTGGCATAGTCTTGGGTAATGTGTTTAATTGCTTTGTAAATTATATATATATATATATATATATATATATATATATATATATATCTTCTAGACCTTTCATTGAGTAAGTTCCCTTTGTTACAGGCTCACAACAATTGTTCTAGGCCAGTATTTTATTTTATTTTATTTTATTTTATTTTTCATATTTTATTTTATTTTTTTATTTTATTTTTATTTTTTAAGATCTTATTTTTTTATTTGACAGGGAGAGAGACAGTGAAAGAGGGAACACAAGCAGGGGGAGTGGGAGAGGGAGAAGCAGGCTCCCCACGGAGCAGGGAGCCTGATGCGGGGCTTGATCCCAGAACCCTGGGATCATGACCTGAGCCGAAGGCAGACGCTTAACGACTGAGCCACCCAGGCGCCCCTAGGCCAGTATTTTAAACTGTAGTTACTCTAGGGAACTTGAGAGGTGCTTTGGGGAGTCATAGACTAAAATGCGGGGGAAAAATGCAGGCTGGTTTTTTGGATGCATCTTAGGAGCATGTCTCAATATAGCCCATCTGAAAGGGTTCAGGGGATTGGAAGCAACATGAAGTTTCTCTGCCATTCTGGATGTAAAATCATCTTTTAAAAAATTGTATTTAAATTCAATTTAATTAAAATACACTATATTATTAGTTTCAGAGGTATAATTTAGTGATCCATCAGTTATATACAATACCCAGTGCTCATTACTTCAAGTGCCCTCCTTAATGCCCATCACCCAATTACCCCATCCCCCCACCCACCTCCCCTCCAGCAACGCTCAGTTTCTTTCCTGTAATTAAGAGTCTCTTATGATTTGCCTCTCTCTCTGTTTTGTCTTATTTTATTTTTCCTTCCCTTCCTCTATAGTCATCTGTTTTGTTTCTTAATTTCCACATATGGGTGAAATCATATGGTATTTATCTTTCTCTGACTGACATTTTTCTCAGCATAATACCCTTTTGTTCCATCCACATTGTTGCAAATGGCAAGATTTCATTCTTTTTGATGGCTGAATAATATTCCACTATATGTATAGTAGAATATATATATATATTTTAAAGATTTTATCTATCTATTTGAGAGACAGAATGAGACAGAGAGAGAGAGCACGAGATGGGGGAGGGTCAGAGGGAGAAGCAGACTCCCTGCCGAGCAGGGAGCCCGATGCAGGACTCGATCCAGGGACTCCAGGATCACAACCTGAGCCGAAGGCAGTCGCCCAACCAACTGAGCCACCCAGGCGCCCCTAGTAGAATATTTTTTATATATATAATATATACCACATCTTCTTTATCCATTCATCTGTTGATAGACATCTGGCTCTTTCCATAGTTTGGCTATTGTGGACATTGCTGCTATAAACTTTAGGGTGCAGGTGCCCCTTTGAATCACTATGTTTGTATCCTTTGGATAAATACCTAGTACTACAATTGCTGGGTCATACGGTAGCTCTAATTTTAACTTTTGAGGAACCTCCATACTGTTTTCCAGAGTGGCTGCACCAGTTTGCATTCCCACCAATTTGTAAGAGGGTTCCCCTTTCTCTGCATCCTTGCCAACATCTGTTGTTTCCTGAGATGTTCATTTTAGCCATTCTGACCAGTGTGAGGTGGTATCTCATTGTGGTTTTGATTTGTATTTCCCTGATGCTGAGTGATGTGGAACATTTTTTTTTCATGTATCTGTTGGTCATTTGTATGTCTTTGTGAAGAAATGTCTGTTCATGCCTTCTGCCCAGTTCTTGACTGAATTTTTTATTTTTTGGGTGTTGAGTTTGATAAGTGCTTTATAGATCTTGGATACTAGCCCTTTATCTGATAAGACATTTGTAAATATCTTCTCCCATTCCACAGGTTGCCTTTTAGTTTTGTTGACTGTTTCCTTTGTTGTGCAAAAGCTTTTTATCTTGATGAAGTCCCAAGAGTTCATTTTTGCTTTTGTTTCCCTTGCCTCTGCAGTCGTGTCTAGCAAGAAGTTGCTGCGGCCGAGGTCAAAGAGGTTGCTGCCTGTGTTCTCCTCTAGGATTTTGGTGGATTCCTGTCTCACATTAGGTCTTTCATCCATTTGGAGTTTATCTTTGTGTATGGTATAAGAAAATAGTCTGGTTTCATTCTTCTGCATGTGGCTGTTCAATTTTCCCAACACCATTTGTTGAAGAGACTGTCTTTTTTCTATTGGATATTCTTTCCTTCTTTGTCAAAGATTAGTTGACCATAGAGTTGAGGATCCATTTCTGGGTTCCCTATTCTGTTCCATTGATCTATGTGTCTGTTTTTGTGCCAGCACCATACTGTTTTGATGATTAAAGTTGAAGGCATCACAATTCTGGACTTCAAGCTGTATTACAAAGCTGTAAAATCATCTTATGAAGGTATTTGAGAGTCTAGTTGAAGGTGAGGGGGAGAGATCTAGATGGACAGCAAGGGTCAGAGACATCTGGCAGTAGAGTTCTGACCACAAGGACAGTACTAACCTGTACTCAGGATTCACTGTGTGACAGGCACAGTACTAAACCCTTTACAAACGTTATTTTATATAATCCTTATAACTACCCTGTAAGTAGGCATTATCATCTCTAAGTTTCTGAGAAGTAAATCAATGTATTCATTTACCTTGTAAATAAAGAAGCAAAGCATAGCTCTGCCTGGTTTCAAAGCTTGTATGGTAATTTTTATAAGATCCCAATATGTACTAAATATGTGGGCTGGAGTTTATTAGTCTTTACTCTCTGGAGTGAGAAATAGATGGGAGCAAAGCCTCGGAAATTATGAAATGGAATATAGATATGAGGCACTATAAGGAGTCTAACTCAAATTGAAAAACAACTTATATATCTAGCAGGATCTAAGGGACTAAGTATACTACCATTTTCGTTTGTCGGATGTCAACTGGGCCAAGTCATTCAGATTGCTTGGTTATTAAGGGCCACTTCCATGGTGAATGTTCTCATGGGTATTAACCTGCAATTATAAGATGGCTCCATGTTATTGCCCCAAGCATAGGCTCCATCTTCATGCCTCTTCTCCAGACCCTCTGGGCCCTGAGCTTCCAGTCTTTCTCCTTCAAACCCTTGACCAACCAGCCATGCCATCTGCCTGATCATGTGTCTGTATATTTCTTTATCTCGGCCAGCTCTCTTCCAACACAAAGTGGATAACCAGGCACTAACCAAAGCTCTGCTCACTGGTAAAATAACCTTCTACCTTTTTCAGGGGCACCCTCATTTTGTCTTCAGTTCAGCAGCTGTCTGTTCAGCTTCAAATCTTAACCAGGCCTGCCCATCACTGAACTATGCTTAGCCCTTTTCCTACTCTGTCAGTTGGTCATAATGTGTGATAGAGTGTAATAGTGGTAGGTAACATGAAGAAATAGGTCACCTCCTCAGAGAGCCTACTTATACCTCATGAACCTTTAACTTCTGCATGTCTTTCTCAAACTGTGACCTCTTTGAGAGTAGGGACCATAACTCTGAAAACCTCACCCCCAGAAGAGATCCGGGCACAAAGTAGGTCATTAATAAATGCTTATTGAAATGAAGTTCATGATTTGAGGGGACAAAGGCAGGAGAGGAAGCCAAGTGTACACACTCAGTTCAGGGACCCTTCCACACCATCTTCCAGAGTACTCCTCTATGAAATTCCTAGTGAAAGGGGTGGGAAGAGGGCAAAAGAAGTATGAATGTGGTGGGGGCAGGACCTTTCTGTGTGAGGCCTGAGGGATCACCCTAGTTGATCTAGTGACCTAGTTTTAATTCTGAAAGTCCTATTTCCCTTAATAGTAGCTCAAATAAACCCACAGAAACAACCCACAACTTCTGCCTTTTTAAAACAATTTCTCTTTGGAACCCAATCTCTGAGAGGCTTCAGGGCCAAAAAGAGCCCATCTTCTTTTCCTTTCTTCCCTCCCCTTTTATTTCTCCCCTCATGGATTATATCTGGGAACATAAGGACTGAACAAATTGTTACAAAATTTAATTAATTAAATGAAATGGTCTTAATTTCTTTTTTTTTAAAGATTTTATTTATTTATTTGAGAGAGAAAGAGAGGAAGCGCATGAGCACGGGGAGGGGCAGGGGGAGAAGCAGACTCCCCGCTGAGCAGGGAGCCAGATGCAGGGCTTAATCCCAGAACCCTGTGATCATGACCTGAGCCGAAGGTAGACATTAAATAGACTGAGTCACCCAGGCACCCCAAGAGTGTTAGAAAGTGTTTTAAGGAAGAAGTTATATTTTTAAAACAGATTTAGATTGTTGTTTGTATCACTGTGACTACAGTGTGGAGAATAGACTAGAGGGAGGCTAGGTAGACTGTAGGGGACAAGTTAGAAGACTGTTGGCAAAGAGACAGGGTGGCATGGATTAATTGGTGGCATGAGGAGGAGTGAAGAGATTCAAGAGAAATAGACTCAACCTGGTGATGAGTTAGAGCTAAGGCACTGGGAGAAGGAGGTATCAGTTTTGACTCCCAGTTTTCTGGGTTCAGTGACTGGTTAGATGATGGTGCCAGTTACTGACCTCAGGATATTGGAGAAAGGTGTAGATAGAAGGACTGAAACAAGAGATTGTATGTCTTGCTCTGTGAAAGAGATTTTTCTTAATGAGAATTTTTTAAAAGATTTATTTATTTGAGAGAGAGAGAGAGCAAGCACGAATAGAGGTAGGGGCAGAGGGAGAGGGATAGAGAGGGTATCTCAAGCAGACTCCCTGCTGAGCTTAGAGTCTGACATAGGGCTCCATCTCACAACCCTGAGATCATGTCCTGAGCCAAAATCAAGAGTCAGGCACTTAGCCGACTGAGCCACCCAGGCACCCTTCTTAATGAGAATTTTTATACATTCACTTCTATTTTTCCATTTGCTTTTATTATAAAATAAGAATTCTGGAGCATTAAGAATGAAGAAAATTTTTTAAGATTTCACACTTCGTGGAAAACTATAACATATTGATGTAACAGTAGTTAGAGTAGTTTATCTATAAAATCACAGAAGTTTCTGAGAAAAATGTTTGCATTCCCAGGGGTTCCATCCTTGACATTCTGTTCTGCATGTCTTCCTGGGTAATCCTATCTCTCCCCATGTTTTCCATGATCATTTATATTTCAAGAATTCTCAAATGCTTATCTCTAACTTGGATCTCTCTTTTCAGATGCAGATTCTTTTTTTAATTGATTTTTATTTTTTTATTTAAATTCAATTAGCCAACATATAGTACATCATTAGATTCAGATATAGAGTTCAATAATTCATCAGTTGCATGTAACACCCATTGCTCATCACATCACGTGCCCTCCTTAATGCCCATCACCCAATTACCCAGTCCCTTCACCCACCTCCCCTTCAGCAGCCCTTAGTTTGTTTCCTATAGTTAAGAGTCTCTCATGGTTTTTCTCTCTCTCTGATGACTTCCCATTCAGTTTTCCTTCCCTTCCCTATGGTCCTCTATGCTATTTCTTATGTTCCACATATCAGTGAAGCCATATGATAATTGTCTTTCTTTGATTGACTTATTTCGCTCAGCATAATACCCTCCAATTCCATCCATGTCAATATAAATGGTAAGTATTCGTCCTTTCTGATGGCTTAGTAATATTTAATTGTATATATATATATACCACATCTTTATCCATCCATCTGTCCGTGGACATCTTGGCTCTTTCTACAGTTTGGCTCTTGTGGACATTGCTGCTATAAACATTTGGGTGCAGGTGCCCCTTCAGATCATTACATTAGTATCTTTGGGGTAAATACCTAGTAGTACAATTGCTGGGTCATAGATTAGCTCTATTTTTAAGTTCTTGAGGAACCCCCATCCTGTTTTCCCGCGTGGCTATACCAGTTTGTATTCCCACCATTAGTGTAGGACAGTTCCCCTTTCTCTGCATCCTTGCCAACATTTGGTGTTTGCTGACTTGTTAATTTTTGCCATTCTGACCAATATGAGGTGGTATCTCATTGTGGTTTTGATTTGTATTTCCTTGATGCCAAGTGATGTGGAGCATTTTTTCATGTGTCTGTTGGCCATTTGTGTGTCTTCTTTGGAGAAATGTCTGTTCATGTCTTCTGCCCATTTCTTGACTGGATTTTTTTTTGGGGGGGGGGTTGTTGAGTTTGATAAGTTCTTTATAGATCCTAGATACTAGCCCTTTATCTAATAAGACAGTTGCAAATATCTTCTCCCATTCCATAGGTTGTTTTTTGGTTTTGTTGACTGTTTCTTTTGCTGTCCAAAGCTTTTTATCTTGATGAAGTCCCAATAGTTCATTTTTGCTTTTGTTTCCCTTACATTTGGAGACGTGTCTATTACAAAGCAGTAATCATCAAGACAGTATGGTACTGGCACACAAAAAAAAGACGCATAAATCAATGGAACAGAATAGAGAACCCAGAAATGGATCCTCAACTCTATGGTCAACTAATCTTCGACAAAGCAGGAAAGAATATCCAATGGAAAAAAGACAGTCTCTTCAACAAATGGTGTTGGGAAAATTGGACAGCCACATGCAGAAGAATGAAACTGGACTATTTTCTTACACCATACACAAAGATAAACTCCAAATGGCTGAAAGACCTAAATGTGAGACAGGAATCCATCAAAATCCTAGAGGAGAACACAGGTAGCAATCTCTTCAACCTTGGCTGTGGCAGCTTCTTGCTAGACTCGTCTCAGATCCAGATTCTTATATCAACTGCCTACTCAACATTCTCCCCTGGCTGTTACTCAGAGTATCTTGATCTCAAATACATCTATGCATGAACAAATTTTCCCTCCTCATCTACTCTTCTTCATTTCCTATCCTGGTGAACATCTTTACCCTCTACCCAGTCACCCTCTTTACCCTCTACCCAGTCACCCAAATTGACCTTGGAGGAGGACTCAACTCTCCCCACTCTATTTCACCACCAAATTCTCTGGATTAAATCTCCCAAATATCTTTCATCCCATCACCTTCCTTTCTATTCTCATTATGATCATTTTGACTCAGGTCTTCATCATTTGTTACCCTGATGGCTATAAGAGTTCCTACTTTCCCACTGGAGATCATTCCATTTTCTCTCCAATCCATTCTGTGTACCACCACTATAATAATCTTTCTAAGATGTGCACTGGGTCAGTATTACTTCCCATATTCCCATGGCCTACTGGATAAAACCTAAAGTTCTTATTGAGGGATGCATGCCCTTCTATGATTCATTTTGTTTCATTCTTATCCACCTTTCTATCCAAGATGGAGCCCTAGGGAACTGCTGAAGCTGTCCTGATCAAGCTCTACTCTCTGTCATGTCTCAGTGACTGCACATGTTTCCCCATATCAGATGCTCTTCCCTCTTCACCTCTGTATTAGTTTCCTAGGGCTGCTGTAATAAGTTAACACAAACTAGGTGGCTTAAAACCACAGATATTTATTCTCTAACAATTGTGGACAAAGTTAAGTGTTGGCAGGGTGATATTTCTTCTGAAAGTTCTGGGGGAGAATCCTTTCTGCTTCTTCCAGCTTTTAAATGGCTCTAGGAGTTCCTTTTCTTATGGCTGCCTAAGTCCAGTCTCTTCCTCTGTCTTCACATTATCTTCTCCTTTGTGTCTGTGTCTTCTCTTCTTTTTTTTTTTTTTTAAGATTTTATTTATTCATTTGAGACACAGAGATACAGAGAGAGAGAGCGCATGAGCAGTGGGAGAGGCAGAGGGAGAGGAAGAAGCAGACTCTCCGCCGAGTCAGGAGCCCGATGCGGGACTCAATCCCAGGACCCCGGGATCATGACCCGAGCCGAAGGCAGACGCTCAACCATCTGAGCCACCCAGGCGCCCCTGTGTCTTCTCTTCTTCTGTGTCTTACGGGATACTTGTAATTGGATTTAGGGCCCACTTAGGTAATCCAGTATGACCTTATCTCAAGATCCTTAACCTAATTATACCTGAAAGGCCCTTTTTCCAAATTAGGTCACATTCACCAGTTCTAGGGGTTAAGATGTAGACACATCTTCTTGTGGGGGGGTCATCATTTAACCCACTACAACTTCCCTAGAGAATTACCAACTATATTTCAACACCCATTCAAGAGTCAGGAAACTACCATAGTATATGCTCAATTAGTATTGAATCAGATTATAACAGAAGGGATTGTGGACCACTGACATTTAGCAGCTATGCACTTAGGCAAGAGGAAGCAATGAGTTAAATGGATGACCATTTGAATACTCTTGATCTTCATTCCTCTTTGGGTATATTGCTTAGATGCCTTCCTCTTTGCCTTAGGGAAGAGAAATTCTTGCTTTCACCTCTCATGGACTAAATTTTCTACAAGCTCTGGGCAATTCTGCTCTGGCCATTGGAGCCCTTGAAAGTAATTGGTAGGGGCGTCATTGGCTTTTCTTTGGAAAGGTCATCTGGAAAGAAATTATAGGATGAGTGGGAGCCCAAGAAGAAAGCTAAGCACTCACTACAGGAGTCCAGGAGTGAGGTAATGAAGAGCTGAGTCAGGGAGGAGGCAGAGAGTCAGTATACTCCACCGCTGATGTGACTGCCACAGGCATTAAGACCATGAGGCAGTGCAGATGGAGGGATGGCCAAAGAAAGACAACTGGGGCAGGTTCAATCTCAGGTTCCTAAATGACAACTGTGTCCTTAATCAATTTAGTCGTCCCTAAGCCTCCCGGTGTTCATCTGTACATAGTGATAGTCTTTTTTTCATAGGGTTATTTTTTTTTAAAAGATTTTATTATTTATTTGACAGAGAGAGACACAGCGAGAGAAGGAACACAAGCAGGGGGAGTGGGAGAGGGAGAAGCAGGCTTCCTGATGAGCAGGGAGCCCGATGCAGGGCTCGATCCCAGGACCCTGGGACCATGACCTGAGCTGAAGGCAGATGCTTAACGGCTGAGCCACCCAGGCGCCCCATTCATAGGGTTATTGATAAATCTTTAAATTACACAGTATTTGTAAAGTACTTAGCATAGTGCCTGAGCACACAGTTGGTACTTAATGAATATCAGCCCAGGAAACAATTTCTACCTAACAGGTTCTAAAACAGAAAAGTAAGTAAGATAAGCTCCTCTGACATTTTTCTTTCTAATGTAAATATTTATTGAGTTCTTACTATGTGCCAGGTGCAGCACTAGGTGTCAGAGCCTCAGCAGACAACAAACCAAAGTCCCTAGTCTCATGGGAGGAGTGAACATTTTAGTGCAGGAGTTAACAGCTAATAATAATAATATAATAATAATAAATTATATATTTCATCATGTAATGACAAGTTCTAGCATTCAAAATCAAGTAGCCTAAAGGTATAGATTAAAGGAGATTTATTTGTTTGTTTTTTTATATATTTGATGCTTAAAAGAGTTTTAAGTAAAATGGAGAATGACATTAATTTTAAAAACACGAAATTTCGGGTAGCACAAAACCACAAGATCATAATATTATAAAACCAAGGGAAGAAAAATGATGCATTGTGATAAGAAAAACATCAGAATGCTTCCTCAAAGGATCTGGTCAAACCCTTAAAATATTTGCAATTTTCAAAATTTCTATAATGATCATGCATCTATTTTCTTATTTAATTTCCATTAAAATGTCTCCGTATGCCATTTTAGTGATACAGTTTTTAATTCACAACATAAAGTATCTCAACAGTATAAAAGATAAGCAGTGAAAAGTGAGTCTCTCTCTCATGTTGGACACCAGTCCTCTTTCCATAGACAATGGCAGTTCTGGTGTGTCCTCCCAGACATATTCTTCATCTGCATTGTCAGTATTTGTAATTGTCAGATACAAGTACAGAGCACAATTTTTTTTTCCTAAACCATTTGAGTTGCCAATCTGATGCCCCATGATTCTGAATTTATTAAGGTGCATTTCCTATACATAGGGTATTCTCGAACGTAACCAAGTCACAACCATCAAAATCAGGGTTACCAGTGATAAATTATTGCCATCTAATCCTGAGATCCCATTCAAATTTCTCCAATTGTCCCAATAATATCTTTATAACCAAAGGATCCACCCTAGAATTGTGTGTTGTATTTTTCTGTCATATCTGTGCTGTTTCCTTCAGTTTAGAACAGTTTTTCAGCCTCTCCTTGACCTTGACTATGTTGAAACTATCAAACCTTATAGGTCAGTGACTTTGTAAAGTGCCCCTCATTTTTGATTGGTCTGATGTTTCCTCATGAGTAGATTCAGGTTATGCATCTTTGGCAGGACTATTGCAGAAGTGATATGTTTTTCTCAATGCATCTTGTCAGAGGCATATGATATTGATTTGTCCCATGACTGGTAATGTTAACAGTTATCATTACATTGAAGAGGTATTTGCCAAGCTCCTCACTGTCAAGTTCTCTATTCTTTGTTGTTAGTAATTATTTTGTGAGGAGGTTGTTTGAACTAAGTATGTATCCCATTGCTCATCAAACTTGTATTCGTTTATGTATTTATTTATTTATGTTCTAAAGTTATTTATTTATGTATGTATGGACCTATGGTTTCCTGTTTTATTTAGTGGGCTAAATCTGTTACTATCATTATGTATTTTGACATTCCAACTGCATTCAGTTTTGCCCATGGAAGCGCCTACAAGCTGACTTCCTTTGGACACATCCCCATCATTCTCTGAGTACTTCCATACTTTCTGGTACAACATATTTCAGGCTTGTTTTGCACTTTATCTTCCCTCCTTTCCCCATTCCCCAAGCAGCCATTTATCCAAGGATCCCTAGTTCATTTTAAGAGAGAATGATGTTTAACAAACAAACTCTAGGTGTGCTTATTGCTATTGAGATCTCGCTGCTTCCAGACCCACTCAGTAGACAGGTATCTTCAAATGCTCACCCCTATAGCCAGAGATAGATTCAATCTCTGCTAAAATTGACAGCAGGGAAGGGTTTCCTCCAAGGACACTAAGGATACTATTGTCAAGAGAAAAGGCATGTGTGTTGGACAGCAATAACAGCAAATGTTTGTGAGTGCTAGGGAACTGGGATTGGAAACTGGGTCTGTTTGATACAAAGAACAATGACCTTTCCATCACTCTGGGCTGCCCATTGTAACTGGATCCCCTAGGACCGCTATTTAATGTAGACTTTTACAGTCATGTAGATATACCTGGTGATCATTTTTCCTTTAATGGAATAGTAAACACACCAAATCACCTAGACTAGGTTATGAAGCTGTACTCAGAATATCCAGGTCAGCATTTTTGTAGGGCGACATGAAAGACATCAGCTTATAAACTAGGTAGAGGAATAAGTTGTGCACATCTCTTTCTCAACAGCTAAGAATTAACCAGGCAGCATCCAAAATCAGATGTCGGTATGTCACTCTTTGTCCTTCAGTGTTCTCACGGACTTAAAAGTACATGCAGGATCAGAAGAAACACTCATGCAAATTTCTTATATTATACTGTAGTTTTAATTTATTCATGTATTCACTCACTTATTCAATAAGTATGTATGGAGCACTTATTATGAGCCAGACATAGACAATTCACATTTATACAAATAAATTAACATTAATAACATTATATAAAACTATATATATGAGAGTTACTTGAGGATATACTTATTATTAATTATATAGCATTTAATACTTTATAATACTGATATAATATATACATATGTCTTTACTTTCTTAAAAATAATTGTTGAGTGTTAAGCTACATTAATAGCTAACATATAGGGCGCCTGGGTGGCTCAGTCGTTAGCGTCTGCCTTCGGCTCAGGTCATGATCCCAGGGTCCTGGGTTCGAGCCCCACATCGGGCTCCCTGCTCAGCGGGAGGCCTGCTTTTCCCTCTCCCACTCCCCCTGCTTGTGTTCCTGCTCTCGCTGTCTCTGTCTCTGTCAAATAAATAAATAAAAATCCTTAAAAATAATAGCTCACATATAAGTAGTATAAGTAGTATGTACATACACATTATTATTAAATGTATTTTTATTACTATTCCCATCTTACTGACAAGGCCATTGAGATTCAGAGACTATACCTGACTTTTCTAAAGTTAAGCTATTACTGGTGACTAAATTCAACCTGTTTTATTTTAAGGAAGTTATTAGTCAGATTTTTATCTAAGGCCTGTAAGTTCACATTGAGGTAAATCCTAGGACTGTCTGATTCAAGATTGTGTGCCTGTTAATTGAGAAGTGACCTTTAAGTCTCTAGTTTGTCCTGTTGTATAATTCTCATTCTCTCTCCCTTCCTCTTTTCTTTCTTTTCCTCCCTTCCCCTACTCTAGCAGCTTAGTTGGTATTCAGAGTCCTCAGAAATTTGAAGGCAGATTTCATTTCTGTTAATAAAGGAGTGTGGAGATTGAAATGCTTTAGGAGATAACTGGCATCTTGCACAAAAGTTGTAAGAAGACAGAAGCATCTAGGAAGTCTATAATAAAAGAGAAAAACTCTGTTTTGATTCTAAGTTCACTATGTTTAAGGAGGACACTAATTGTCAAAATATCCATTTCCTGTCATTAGCTATTCTTTTCCAATGACATAATTCAGTGGTCAGCCTATTATCAGGCACAAATTAAGTTCTCAGAAAAAAATGAGGTTGAACGAATGACCATACTATAGTTCAGGGGTTGGCGAAATTTTTCTGTAAAGGACAAAGTGCAAAATATTAAACTATTTGAGTCTTTGTAGGCTGTATACTTTCTATCGCAACCACCCAGTGGTGCCACTGTAATAGCTCAAAAACAACCAAAGAAAATGTGAGGAAGTATATCATTTCCGTAGCAGAAACCAAAGAAGAGTGATGTAGCAGGAACAGGTTTGGAGGAAGTGGTCTTTGATGGTTAATGAATCTGGAGAAGTAGGAAAGAACAGATTACAGGGGCTTTTAAAGGTCCCGGTAAGAAATTTTGACATTTTCTCCAAAGCAGTGGAAAACTACCCGAGGGTTTTAAGCATGTATGTGACCTAATTGGATTTGCTTTTTAAAATAGCAATCTAGCTTTCAGGATGGAGAGCAGATTGGAGCAGAGCAAGAGTAGACCCTGCGAGTTTTTAAAAGATCAGAGAGTAGCTTGGTCCAAGATTGTAGCAGTGAAGATGGAGAAAAGTAAGACCAATGAAGAAATTAAATTGATTGCAAGTGGTGGTGGATTAATTATAGAGGATGAAGAAGCCCTCAGGATTGTAGGTACAGGTTTCTACTTGTACAACTAGATTGTCATTCACTGGGAGAAGAGATGCTGAGGGAGATTGACTGGGTGACTTAAGGTGGGAGTAGGTTTTGGGTTAATATTTGAATATGCTGGTCTGGGAAAGTGGAATGTCTTGCTTTTGACACATTTGAGACACTAAGTGAATATCTTCATTAGTCAGGTAGATATAAGTCTAGGATTCAGGGGTGTGTTCTACGCTAAAAAAGAGAAATTTGGCAGTCATTGGAATGTAGTTGATTACAGAGCCAATATATTGAAAGATGGAATTTCTTAAAGAAATAATATAGAGTGAGAATATTTGTGCTCCTCCAAAGGGGTTACAAGTACCCCAGAGGATTTTCCTCTGTGTTCAGGAATTCTTGAGATGGGTGGGGAGATTTCAAGTCATAGGAACAGGTCAAATTCCTGGAGCACCAGTTTCATTTGAATCTTTGGAATGTGGAATGCTATGGAGTAGAACACAAAATTCATATAAATCATAAGACAACAAAAAATACAATTATGTGTTTGAAGCTATTGCCTTAGGCTAAAACCTCAGGGTGTGAGAAATCACCAACAAAGTAGTTGGATGACAATTATAGCTGCTTATTAAATAGTAGTCTCCTTTCTTTCCTTTCTATGTGTATAGTTACTGACTTAAAACCAGGAGAAAAGAATGTCCTGCTTTTGTGACACCTACTTGGCAACTCTTAAAGTAGAGTTAGCACACCTTAAAAGGTCTGACAAGGGGAGAGTGGATAAAACTCTATGCCCTAGAAAATGAAATCCTAATCCAAATGCTTCACAAGTAACAGGACTATAATGTGTTTTGTAAATAAAAATTTAACTCAGGTTTTTCCAACCTCAAAGCACATTACTTCTTTGGAGGCACTAAAAAGCAAATAAAGAATGCATACTTAGCATTAATAATCATAGCTAATATGTATATCCAGCTTTTCATCTGTGCCAAGGGCAGTTCTTAGTTTTTTACTTGTATTAATGCATTTGCCCCCTGTAACAACCTTATGAAATAGGTGCTCTGATTATCCACATTTTCCAGATGAGAAAGCTGAGACACAGAGAGGTGTGTCCAAAGTCATATTAATATAAGTCAGATCAAGGATTTGAACCCAGAAAGTCTGGTTCCAAGGTGTGTTCTCTTAACCATGACAAGCAATAGCCTCCTTGGTCATCCCATGGGGTCAACCACCCCTCAAAATGACAGAAGGAGAAACAGTCATCAACCAGCTAAGCATTATTGCTGGTCCCATTGCTTGATAATCCTCATTTATAAGGAACATAATTAAACCCTTCTTTCTAGCTCTCTTCTGGTATTCTCTCTAGTTAGTTTCCACTGTGTCATATCACCATGAAAAATAACAAACAAAAACATGGCTTTGGATATCAAAGTCAATTAAGTGATTGTCATAATAAACAACTTGAGACTTCCAGTGATGGTGGGTAATTTTCAGGACAGGGGGATGGAAAAAAAATTAGAACCCAATAGATACCACCTCTGTCTTATTAGAGCAGAGACTTTTATCAGAGGAAGACCAAAACCTAATCAATGTGCATTTCCAAGATTCTGACATGTAGCTACTGTATCAGGTTAATGCTGTATAACTTCATTGTTTCTGCCACCTCCTGATACTTCAACTCTGGGGTAATGTGGTACATTAACAGAATGTCAGTATAAAGCATGAATTCACATTCTGCTGCCCATTCTCCCACTTCAGGTTCCTCGCCCACTAAACACATACACCATCCTTCTTGTATATAAGTTTGATTCAAATCACATAAGACTATAATTCCTAAAGGCAAATGCTGTGAAGAGAAAGACCTACAAAGCCACTTCATAGATGATGGAGTAGTGAAAGTAGCAGAGGAGTACATCAGAGGGATACCCACCTAGAGTCAGGTAACAGCAGGTTCAAGTTTGTTTTTTTTTTTTAAAGATTTTATTTATTTATTTGAGAGAGAGAATGAGATAGAGAGAGAGAGCATGAGAGGGGGGAGGGTCAGAGAGAGAGGCAGACTCCCTGATGAGCAGGGAGCCCGATGTGGGACTCGATCCCGGGACTCCAGCATCATGACCTGAGCCGAAGGCAGTCGCTTAACCAACTGAGCCACCCAGGCGCCAAGTTTTTTTTTTTTTTAAGCCAATGCTTTCACAGATCTAAATTAAAAGACAATAGGTAAAGTGTGGCAAATTTAAAAATGACATTATTCAGTTGTTTTTCAATCAGAACAAAGTCAGCAAAGATAATGACATACAAATTGTGATAACAATTGGTATATAGCAATGAGTAAATTTGCTCACTCTAGGGTTAGATTTGTCTAGGGTTTGGATCTAGATCTTGGGAACATTAACCCCTCTCTATGTCCATTTCCACTTGAAAATAGGGATGTAGAGGAATGTAACACAAGGTATGCACAGGGGCTTGTAAAAGTCAAACACTCTAGTAGGGTAGCAAATATACACACATTTGTGTGTGTGTGTGTGTGTTTGTGTATATGTGTGTATGCATGTGGGTGTTGGAGCTGGAAGGATTAGGGAGGAGAAATTATTGAGTGTAGGCATAGATGTGATCTTGAAGATGTTGTATTCAATGCTAAGGACTAGGTTATAGCACACTGCAGTACCATGGACAGATTTTAGTTGTGCCAAAATAGCCATCCCCTCAATCTTTAGGGTGACTGGGTGGGAGATATAATAGCCACAGCTTATGGCAGATCATCTTCAGCTACAAGCATCCTTGTCCTGTTACCACAGTGAACCATGGGAATATTAATGTTTTCTACTAGTACTTTGACATAAAATTTGGGAAGCACTGCTGTAGGACCCGTGAAAAACATTGCAAAATAGTGTCATGTTTAGGGAGGCTTATGTGACATGATGTATCTAAAGTGTCTGGCTTATTGTTAGTGCTCAGTTAAGGTATATATCTATCTATATATGTGCTAATTGAGAGAATATATTGAAAAATATTTGCCATGAATTTAGTAATAGAGTTAAAGCAAAATTACATTTTGTTAATCACAATAAATTAACAAACACAATGGATTATAAAAACATTTTTACAGCCTTTTATATATAAGACATATGAATGATTTGATTCTTTATGTGTACATATAGATTTGAGGAACTCTAAATTAATCCTCAACTGCTCAGGAGTTCTAGACCTCTGGTTTGGGACCCATTGCCACAAAAAGTAGGGAACCAGCCTTAACAAATTCTTTCAGAACTCCATCATTTCTTGTCCATCTAATATAGGATTATGGAAGATGGGGGATTTAGAGACAAATTACAAATGGTAATTTTCCTTAAGAAAGTCTAATTCTAGTAGAGAGATTAGGTATATATGAACATAATTGTGATGCATAAGAGAATGCAGTAAGTTCCACCAGCAGATGCAGAAACAAATGCTCTAAGAGTATACAGAGAGAAATGCTAAGGGCACCCTGGGTGGCTTAGTTGGTTAAGCGTCTGCCTTCAGCTCAGGTCATGATCCCAGGGTCCTGGGATCAAGCCCCGCGTCAGGCTCCCTGTTCAGCGGGGAACCTGCTTTTCTCTCTCCCTCTGCTGCTCCCCCTGCTTGTGCACTTGCTCTCTCTCTCTCTCTGTCAAATAAATAAATAAAATCTTTAAAAAAAGAATATACAGAGAGAAGTGGTATAAGAGGTGAGATAAATCATTTCTATTTAGGGGGAATCTAGAAGGGCTTCATGGAGCATGTGTCTATAAGAGCTCTGTTGGTCATTAGCAACAGAGAACCCAAATGAAAAAGGGCTTAAAGAGAAAAAAAAGAAGATACGGCTTTCCATAACTGATAATCCAGGGAGAGATGTAGCTTCAGGAAAATCTTGATCCAGGTGTCACACAACTGGGATCAGAGGTTCTCTCCTCCTTTTTCTTTTGAGCTTTATTCCCTCTGAGATGGCTATATTCTCAGACAAGTTCTACCCTCACTCCTGCTCCCTTCCAGGTTCAAGCCAAGCAGAATGAAAAACATTGTTTCCTGATGGGTCTCAGAGAAGTACTAGGATTCACTCAACATTCGACCCACTTGGTTAAATGTCCATCCCTCAGATAGTCACTATGATTGGGGGAGTTGAATGCTGTCCTTGCCGTAGACTTAGTCACATACTTTGTTCCTGGGCACACGAGAGAGGAAGAGACATTTTTCAAACAGAATACTAGAATTCTATTCCAGGGGAGAAAGAATATTATTTGTCGGATGTCTACCAAAGGGTTGCATCTTTGACCTGGGCTTGAAGAACAGGTGAGATTAGAAATGTTGAGATCTGAGTAGTGTGAAAGGAAGTGCATAAATACATTATTGACACACTAATCTTATGTAAGATTTCCTCCCCTTGCATTCCACTGATGTTCCCCTTGAACACTGTTGTAGTCAAAACCTTCTCCAGGGGCACAGTTAAAATGCCTTTAATTTGGGGAACACCTGGGTGGCTCAGTCGGTTGAGCGCCGACTCTTGATTTCAGCTCGGGTCATGATCTTGGGGTCCTGTGATGGAGTAGGGAGTCTGCTTGAGGATTCTGTCTCTCCTCTCCCTCCGCCCTTCCTCCTGCTCACTCTCTCTCTAAAATAAATTCAAAAATCTTTTAAAAAATGCTTTTAATTCTTCCACTCCCTTTTCTCAAGTTATGCCATAAGGGGTAGCAGCAAACTCTCAAATTAAGCCACCCAAAATGCCAAGGAATTCACTGAAAATTAGAATGGATTCTTTAGGCTTAACTGTATGTTCTACCAGTTAGTGAGACAAGATGCCTGGAAATCCCATATTTCAGGAAGAGAAAAGTGGATTATGTATCACGTCCCTGTCTTAAGCTTCACCTATTGCTTAATAATGGTAAAAATCATAATGATAATGACAGAAATGAAGAGTTTTTTAATGCTTAGCTTGTACAGCGTACTATGCCAAGTGTTTTATATGTATTATTTCATGGAGTCTTTGTAACACTACTAGGTAAGGGCCATTATTATCTCTATATTATGGATGATGAAACTGAGATATAAAGAGGTTAAGTATATTGCCTAAAGAAAGACAGTTAAAGGATAGATCTTGGATCCTAAATGAATTTTGATCTCTGTACTTTCTCTACCCCAAAATTCTTGATTCTTCCCTCATCTTAATATCAAAATCCGTTTTAATCCAGTAGCTCAAGCCAGAAACCCAGAAGTTATCCTCAACCCCTTCTTCTTTATCCTGTATAAGGATTGCTATGTTTGACAAATCCCATTTCCTCTTCCTCCTGACCTGCAACTAGATTGTTTCTCCAAATCTCTGGCAATTAAGGACTATAGAACTGAATTTTGGCCAGGAGACTATGATGGGCACTTACCCTGTGATCCTTCATATCCCTGCCCTGTGCCCAAAGCCATTTTGCCAGGGTGCACAAAATACATTCTATTATGATGAGAAGCTACTGAGATTGTGAGGTTTATATAGAGAGCAGTTAGCCTACCATGATTAATATAACCCCATCAAACACATTACCAAAATAGTAGCAAGTACTCTTCAATATACTCATAAAAATTCCCATTCACCTGATTTCCATGCCTCCATCCTAGGCCAAGCCACCATCATCTCTTGTCAAGAATGTAACAATAGCCAGTTAACTAGCTTCTCATCACACTCTTGCTCCAGCCACATTTCCCACATACTTTTGAGCTAGTGTTTTATTTTACATAAAAAGAGCATAGAGGGGACGCCTGGGTGGCTCAGTCATTAAGTGTCTGCCTTCGGCTCGGGTCATGATCCCAGAGTCCTGGGATCGAGCCCCGCATCGGGCTCCCTGCTCAGCGGGAAGCCTGCTTCTCCCTCTCCCACTCCCCCTGCTGTGTTCCTGCTCTCACTGTGTCTCTCTCTGTCAAATAAATAATAAAATCTTTTTAAAAAAAAAGAGCATAGAGTTATAAAATTATTCTGAATGATTCTGTATGCTACTATCATGTATGATACATGGCATTAAGTATTTGTTAAAACCCACAGAACTGTCCAACACAAAGCGTGAACCCTAGTGTAAATTGTGGACCTTAGTAATAATAATGTATCGATAGTTTATCATTTATCAAAACTGTACCACAGTAATGAAAGATAGGGATAGTGGGAGAAACCATGGGGATGAAGAATCGAGGGATATATGGGAATTCTCTGAACTCGGTGTAATTTTTGTGTGAATCTAAAACTGCCCTAAATATAAATCCTATTCCCTGAAGGAAATGGATTATGTCCCTTATCTGCATAACATCCTTCAGTAGCCTCTCGCCATTCTTAGACGAGAACTTGGTCCGTGAGGGGATCTGGTGGCCCAGCCTGCACCCTGCTGCCAGGCTCCTTTACCACTACTTTGCCACCCTTTCTATGCTTCTGACCTAGGAGCCTTACATCCCTTCCTCAGAAGTAGTAAATACTCTTCAACCGGGACCTCACACCGGTTCTTTCCTCTGGGCTGGGTATTTTATCTCCCTCAAGTCACCTGACTGCTTCTCATGCCCTCAAACTTCAGTTTTCAGATGCAGTGACACCTTCTCCAGAGAGGTGTTTTCTCACCCGTCGATAAATCAAGTCACCCCACAGCCCCATTATTTCCTCTCCCAGCTTCTACTCTATCCCATCATAATATTTACAGTGGTCTACAAAATGCAGGCTAAGTCCTGCTCTGTACCTTTCCAATACTCAACACCTACTTAGGGAGTTGGAATATAGCAGATGCACAAGGAAAAGTTACAGTAAAAGCAAATTTTATGTAGTGCTCACCGTGTAACACAGTTTTAATCATCTCACCTATATTAATTCATTAAATGCTCCTAGCAACTTTATGAAATAGATACATTAACATGCCCTATTTTACAGACCAGTAAACTGAAACCAGAGACATTAAGTCACTTGCCAGAAGCTTCACAGCTTATCCCTGCTAGAACTGGGATTTGGTTCTAGTCACTGTGGCTAAAATGTCTCTGCTTTTAACCACCATGACATGCTACCATTGTCAAATGAGGGAATTAATAAGTGAAAGAACTAGTGAACTTAGGTGTGTCTGACTCAAGCCGATATTCTTAACTTTTCATTATATCACCCTCTCTGTTTTCTGATGTTCACTGGAATGTTCTTAAACCATTTCTCCTTATGTTTTTTGCTCATGTGCATTGGTTTTCTTGAGTCCATAACTGAAGTATTTCATTATCATTACTTCAGATCCTCCTCTTATCTTCCTATCGATTTTTTTCAAAGAGCAGGTGCTTTAAGGCCTTTTGGTTAAGTGTTAATAAAAATACTGCCTTTCTCTCAGCAAAGTGTCCTGGGTGAGTGGTGTTCTGATTTTAGAGGTGTTCAATTGACTTTAGAAGCAGAGAAAGATGGGCGCCTGGGTGGCTCAGTCGTTGAGCGTCTGCCTTTGGCTCAGGTCATGATCCTAGGGTCCTGGATTTGAGCCCCACATCGGGCTCCCTGCTCAGCGGGAAGCCTGCTTCTCCCTCTCCCACTCCCCCTGCTTGTGTTCCCTCTCTCGCTGTGCCTCTCTCTGTCAAATAAATAAATAAAAATCTTTAAAAAAAAAAAAAAAGAAGTAGAGAAAGATAAATCAGTGTGGCCCATATTCAGCTACCATCTTCAGTGAGTTATTACTTGATTTAATCCAAGCAGGATTAAAAAAGGGGAAGCCCTCTGAAAAATACTGGAACATGATCACATTTTGAGTCAATGGAATGCATTTCTCATTTATCAGCTTGGGACTTGCCGCTCATAATCTGTACCTGAACATGTAGGAATGTAAAGAGAAAGGCAAATAGAGAGAATAGAAATAATCAAGAAGAAATAAAAGAGATTGTATAGCATCACTGCAAAGGCTCGTCTTTAAATTTGGTTGCAGAAACACAGGCAGTGGCATTTAAAGAGGTATCAACTGATGTGGAATAATATGATCCACGGCTTAACTAGGAACTTGGCCACAGGGAAGCCATACACATACGTGGTTGCAGTATAGCTATGATTGGAATTGTTCTGCTCTGGGGGCCTAAATGGTTTTAAAGAGAAGCTACAGTTGCTTTCCATCAGCTTACAGCATGGAGACAATTGCTTCTTTAAAAGATACATCTAAATAAAATGTCAAGATGATGCATGCTTTTAAAGGAATGTTTGTAGAATGTTCAACACAGCTACACCTTTTTCTGGCACAACTCAAGAGCCGTTTCCAATTTTCTCTGAAGGGAAATATGCAGTATGCAAAGAAACCGCACTCTGTAGAAATGATAAGCCAAACTGAAGCACTGTTTTCAGTTATGGTTTTAGTGTATTAATTTAGATTTTTTTAGTGGTAGATTACTTCTGTGGTTAGTTCATTAAGCTCATATTAATGTTTGGATACAGACTTACTGCTTGCATTTCCTTTTGGGCATCCATACAAATGATCACAATGGAAGTTGTGAGAGGAATGTAAAAAACAAGCAAAATGGGGTTAATTTTTTTCTTTTTCATTAGTTTTTGATTTTTTTTTTTTTAAGGAAAATGGTCAGGGAAGATAGGACTCCAAGCCACAGCTTTGGTACTAATTAATGAGTTGTTTGAGCTTTAAATAAGTGACAATTTTTCTATCCCTCCTTTTCATAATTTACAAATAATAAGAACTAACTCTATTGTTGTGGAGTTTGATGAAATAACATGTATGTAGATTTACTAGCTCTGTAACCTTGAGGAAATTACCTTTTTCATTTATTTACTTTTTGAAAAATATTTATTGAGTAATTAACATGTGCCAAGACTGTGTTTGACCTTGGGGATACAGTGGTAAATAAAGAAATGTATGATGGGTTCTCCTATGGCATTTACAGTCTATTAAGGATGAAAATTATTAAATAATTCTGCTAACAAAGGTGTAATTACATTCTGAGCTTAGGGCTTGGCAGGAGAGGGGTATGGAAGGCAGGGAAAGCTTGCCTGAGAAGCTTTCCTTGAGTTGAGATCTAAGGGAGATAATAAAGTAACAGAGGGAATGGAAGTCCAGACTGAGGAGACAGCAGGTACCAATATCCTGGGGTCTGGGAGAATGGCGGCTTTTGTAAACTGAAAGAAGGACAGGGGTGGCTGAACACAACTGTGAGTTGGAACACATTTCCAGAGGAAAATGGAGAGGAAAGCACAGCTAGAATAAACAGAGTCTTGCAGGCAAACTTCAGAGTTTTGGTTTTCTTTCCAGTGACAACAGGAACCTCAACTTCTTTCCTCACTTAATATGGGCGAAATGGGAGAGGTGAAGTCTTAATGAGCCTGATTACAATTATAAATCACACAGCACTGAGCCAGTATGTGGTAGGCTTGCAATAAATAATTCTCTCAGCACATGTTCTGAACTGTAAAAGTCTTCCACTATTAGTCTCACTTTTCATCAGTGGATTGTTATTTAATGCACATTTATAAAACCTGCTTCTTTAAAAGATACATCTAAATAAAATGTCAAGCATTTTCCTTCTCTAACTCCATAGCACCACAATCCATTCATTTTTTCCAGTCAAAAGCCTGGGAATTGTCTTCAATACCTCCTAATGCTCACCCACCACATCCAGTCAATCACCAAGACCTTGCCTATCCTATCAACTAAAATAGTCTCTTTAAAATCTGTCTACTTCTCCATTCCCATTCAATTTTCTTAGAACACAGAGCTGCTAGTCCGTCCTAACACATAAGGCTTCCCATTCACTTGCCTGCTCTTGTACTTGACCTCTCCACCCCTACTCATGCGTTCGCCACCCTGAACTCAGACTTTTTAAATTTCACACCTGATCATGTCACTTCTCTATTGAGAGTCTTCTCGTAGCTCCTCGACATTTGGATGAATTCAGGCTGACTACTTAGCATGGATGATAAGTTCCTTCATGATTTTGTCCCTGTGGGTTCACCACTTGTAAATGACTCCTCTCCAGCCTGGAATTTGCTGTTCCAGGAACATGTCATTTTCACACTCATCTCTGGACCTTTGCATATACTCTGAGCTCACCATGGAACATTCATTCTCCTCTTATTCCACCTTTCCAGGATAAATTTAATTATCTTCAGGTTTCTACTTCAATATGAGCTCCTCTGGGAGAGGGTTGGAGGTCCTTTTATTCCCCAGGACCTTATACTTACTCAATCCAGCTAATAGTTGACTTTTTGAAATTGCTTGTTTACTTGTCTGCATCTCTCTGTAGCTTGTAAACTGGCTAAAAGTGGAGATATTCTATCTTGTGTTCATGTTATCACTGGCATTAAGCACAACACATGGCAAGTACTACCTCAAAATAATTATTGAGTAAATCAGTAAAGCATTAGAAGTTAATCAAAGATATACTTATAAGAAAGATTTCTCCAGCTGCCATTTTATTCTAAGATGGCAGTATACTATATATCAAACCTAAGCCATCTTGGTGTAATTTAAAGATACATACTTATTCAAATTTGCCCTGGAAGAAACAGATAATCTGGTAAAAGTTTGATGCCAATAGGATGCATTGAAGTAAATACCACATTCCAGGCAAGTCATATTTACCTTGTATATAGAGATGATATCACTGACCGCATATCATTCATTTAGTCTTTTTACAGACATTTACTATTTTCAGCAAAAATCCAAAAAACACAAAATTTAAGTTCTTTTGGGGCACCTGGCTGGCTTGATCTGTAGAGCATGTGACTCCTGATCTTGGGGTCATGAGTTTGAGCCCTGAGCTGGTTATAGAGATTAGATAGATAGATAGATAGATAGATAGATAGATAGATAGATAGATACATAGATAGATAGATACATAGATAGATAGATGATAGATAGATAGATAGATAGATAGATAGACAGATAGACAGATAAAATTTGAGTTCTTTTTCCATTTTGGAGAATGCAGGGCTGATTTATGCATATAGCTATTCTTGTTTTCTTAGTGTTTAGTGCTTATAGGTATGTAGGTTGGAGGAGAAGATGGCTATAATGTAGCATAAGAGGATTAGATTTGCAGTCAAATACCTGGGCTTTACCACTTGCTAGCTGAAGAACATCTGTTCAATTCTATCACCAAAAACATCTTTAAATCCTTTTACCTCTCTCATCTCTCCATCACTAGCCAAGTCCAGGCTACCATTATTTATCACTTGGTCTCCTCATTGGCCCCACTGTTCCCAGTTTTGTCATTCCTCAGTCCATTCTCCATTCTTCAAATGACCAGGGTGATCTTTTCCATCCATCTAATACCACAGTTCCTCTGTTCTCCTTTTTCTTTTCTTTTTTTTTTCTCTTTTTCTTTTCTTCTTAAAATTTTTCTTCACTCCAGCCACAGTGGCTTTTTGGGGGGGTCTTCATATGAGCAGTGCTCAGAGTCATTGATACCTCCTGCTGTTTGTGAATAGTACCAACTCCTTGTTATGTGGTTCACTGTATTTCTCCAGGTAGGGTATGGCACTCCCTGTATTGCAGCTTTCTGCAGCTGCCCTGTATTCTAGGAAGATGCTGAATCAGAGTGCACAGCTTCACAGTTGGACAGGCCTGGCTTAAATACCAAAATCTACCAAAATCAATGATTATTTAATAGCAATTGTAAAAATAAGAGGGATAAAAATATTCACTATTTATTGTTAGTGTAGGTACTATGCTAAATTAGTTTTCATGTTATCACCTCTTTTAGGTTTCAAAACAACCGTACCATATATTATTCCCACTTTATACATAGAAAATTAATATGTAAAGAAGATAAGTATCTTTTCCAAGTCATCTAGTGAACTAGGAGAAGTAGGGATATAAACCAAAGTCTGAGACTTCAGAGCCAGAACTTAACTTCCATGATGTACATCTACATTGTACACAGGGGGTATGATATAATAAGTACTGTGGTGCTTAGCACATGTTAACTGTTTACTATAAATAATTGTCCTTGCTATTCCTATTTTATAGGAGCAATCAACTCTTTTCCTCTCTGTCTAACCACATTCTTTTCTGTTTTTCAATATTAGGCTCAGGCATAGCTTTTCTCAACCCCTGGTGTCACCTTGGATAATTATCTTACTGTATCCACCATTCATTTGGCTTTTTTTCACTCTCTGTGTGGGATCACAAGCTCCTGGAGGGCATTGGTTGCTTTTTGTATTTTTCTAGCTTTCCTCTCAGCAACTTGCACTGTGCAATGCAATTGTAGGCCACTCAATAAATGTTTGCTGAATGAATGCATTAAACCTCATAAGGATCAATCTTCTGACCTTGAACTCATTAGTACTATGCTCTGAAGAGCTGAGCTAACTCGAGTTACATTAAGCATAATTAAAATAGATTTTTTTTTTAAAGAAAGGAGAGCTTTGTGAGCCCCGTCATTGGTTAGTCCAGTGTTTCTTAACTGGGGGAGATCCCCTCTTCCTAGAAGATATTTGGCAATGTCCAGCGACATTTTTGTTTGTCACAATCAGAGGGTGCTGCTGGCTTCTAGTGTATAGAGGACAAGGATGCTTCTAAACATCCTGCAATGCATAGGACAGCCTCCTACAACAAAGAATTATCCAGCCCCAAAGTCAATAGTGCCAAGATTGAGAAAGCTTGGGTGAGACAAGGTTATCAAAAGATAAAAACAGATAGGGAGACAAACCATAAGAGACTCTATAGAGAACAAACTGAGGGTTTCTGGAGGGGTGGTGAGTGGGGGGATGGGGTATTTGGGTGATGGGCATTAAGAAGGGCACTTGATGTATTGAGCACTGGGTGTTATATGCAACTGATGAATCACTAAGCTCTACCCCCAAATTAATAAAACACTGCATATTAACTAACTTGAATTTAAATAAAAAAAGAGATTATAAAATTTACATAGAATTTATCAAACAATTTATAAATATGTACCATGCATCTATGATGTATGTGATTTTAGATCCTGTATAAATGTATGAAGAATAGGACAAAATCTCTATTGGTAAATGCTTTTTGAATCAAAATGTCAGAGATAGTGGAGAAGCTCATGTATAATTAACCTTAACTAATTTAAAAGAACTTGAGAGAAATTCATTCCTTGCTCTGTGATTTATATAAGAGCAGCCAGGTTGATATTGTACAGTCTTGGGTTCTGACAAATATGTAAGAGATATATCCATGAATACAGCATCACACAGAGTAGTTTCACTGCCCTAAAACAATTATAATATTAAAATAAAAGTCACATTAAATGAAGGTTTATAAGGTTCCTCGCTTCTGAAAACCTGGTGTTCAGGTCAAAGGAAAGCCTGTCTTTGTTAGGTTATTGACTCACTGTGATTCCATTTCCAAAGGGGACCTGGAAACTCTAACTTAGACACCAGTTACAGAAACTCTTCATGGTCAGCCCTTAGTTTTCCCATTAGCCACATTCTCCCTTAGAGAATGTAGGAAATCACATCATAAAAATGTCTATCCTGAAGGATGGAGAAAGTCATTGAAGCTTCTGACAAAGATGAGAAGACTGGTTAAAAAAGAAACATCTTGTAAAACAGTGAGTTATAATCAGGAATCCCTCCAATTCTGAATCCCCCAGGCCCAGGGAAGACTTGATGAAATTAAAATGTTAAAACTTTCAGGCAAGCCAGATTAATTTGTAAAAAGATATCTGCATCCTTCTCAGAGAACCTGCTGCAAAAAGATATAATTAATGGGGGCAGTTTGGATAAAAAGCGGAATTACACATATGCATGAATATTAGTAGTGAGGCTAACTAAAACGGAGCAAATGCCAGTGTGCTTAAATGGGTCATTCTTGTGTTCAGGAAGAGAGACGGTTGGAAAACAGCACATGATGTATGGGGCCTGATGGCTGACGACTGGATTATTCAAAGAATTCAACCACTTCATCTCAAGTGGCATTTCCTGATGGCTCTGTCTGAAATATCCGAGACTTTTGAAAGTGAGACTGATTCTGATAGTATTAGTCTCAACAGCATATTTGCAATGGCATAATAATTTTTTCAACAGACTATTAGGAGAGGAGTCTGGGGCAGTTTAATGAATTCTGTATGAAGGGGAGGCAGGGGTCAGATATCTGTGTTCTTTTCGGTCCTGCCACTGACTGACTGGGTGGCCTTGGACACGTCACAGAACTGCCATGAGCATCAGGATAAAATAGGAATGACAATGCTCACTCAACTCTGAATTTTGTGGCCTGAGAAAATGTTTGCTAAAATCCTAGGAAGAGGAAAAGGGGGAATAGTTGGTGATAAGGTTTGACAGAGAGACAAAGGTGAGCTTGATGTTGGAGGCCACATCTATTTGGCTTGGAGGAAGATTAATCCAGACTGAGTTTGACTTCCTCATTCAACACAATTGTGAGCCCTGATTAGATACACTGTTCTTAGTATGATGGTATGGGGTGTGAAACATTCACTGGCAAGAGAATGCGGGCTAGACTTCAGGAGAGTGTCTGATGAAGGAATTCAGCTATGCACAACACAGGCAGGGTATTTGCCTCGTCTCTCCATCTGCAGGGCATATCTTTGAGTGCAGGTGGCTACTAGCCACACATGTATATGAATGTGGTTGTGTGGGGAAGAAGGGATGAATGGGTCCTTTTATTTGGAAGATTCTGTCTTTTAATTATTTGATGACTGTCATTCATTCTCAAACTCCTTTCATTATGAAAAATGATATAACTGCCACTGAATGTTAGTCACTATCCACCTATAAATGCCCTTTCATCCTTGTGACAATTTCATAAGGTATATATTATGACTTGCATTTTACAAATGAGCAAATCTCCATTCAGGTAGAAAAAATGATTTGACCAAATCCTCACAACTGCTAAGTAAAAGAAGCAAGCATCATCCCTACGTTTGCCTGGATGGAAATCTGAATTTGCCTGGTATTCTTTTTATGGAGACATGTGGCTTTCTTGTATAAAACTGGAAAAGCACTCCATGCCCGGGATGGACTCCAGGCCTGCCATTATTCCTAATGATGAATTATGGCCATGGTTGCCTTGTAACCCCAGCTTCTTATAATACTAGCATGGTGACCACCTGGCTGGGGTGATTTATTGAAATGTAGCTGTTCTTGTTTTGATGCACATAAGTACGTTGCTAGTGTACCTTGGGGTAATTATATTGTGGATGAAGAACTGCCGTGGCAACCACCCATGGCGTGTTTATGTCCTGGAGCTGCAGTGCATGGCCCCCCAGAGGGCTCTTCCTCTTGCTAAGGTTTGCTATGGGTGGTGTAGGTAGGAGTGGGGGTGGGGGATGAGCACTAACCTATTACCATGGAGACAGGGATACTGATAAAGAGCAGGCATCCTAAGGAAGAAGCATCTAGAGAAGCAGCATTGCATTCCTCAGAGGGTCCTGGTGGAATTGAGTAAAAATGCTGACCTTCTTCAAAAGGTCCATAAATAATTCACAACCCATCTTCTAAATTTGTTCCCCCAACCTTTTTTGC
Organism: Mirounga angustirostris; assembly: GCF_029215605.1. Taxonomy (NCBI): domain Eukaryota; kingdom Metazoa; phylum Chordata; class Mammalia; order Carnivora; family Phocidae; genus Mirounga; species Mirounga angustirostris. The sequence continues at coordinate 14,323,918 of NW_026991712.1, read as the reverse complement.
TTTAAACATTCACCTCTTTAGGCAATAATTAAGTTCCAGCTCAAGACATATTCTATTTCGTAAAACATTCTTACTTTAATAGGCTCTTTGGTTGATATTAGGTAACGATGTGTCTCATCTACCCTTAATAGCAGGAGTGGACATTGGTGGATTTATTTTTGTATTGGATTTGCGTTGAATAGCACTTTATGGTTCTTTGAATAAAAGCTTCGGCAAAGAGTCTCTATTTTCGGCTGTATTTAATTACATTTTTAAGAACAGGCCTTCCCCTCTACAATGGAATTCAACCAAATTTCGCAGATAAAAAAGTGAAGGAGGAAGTTAACTAGTGTGGATTGAACAACCTTTTTAAAAATCAATTTTACTTCTGTGTTCCCATGCAAAGGCAATACTTCATTGGGCTTTTTCAAGGATTAAGATGTGATGCAGGTATGGCACATTCAAAAGTCTAGAGAGGCCAAGAAGATGTGTACATGAGCAAAATGAGCTGAGTGGTGTGCAGCAGAGCCAGGTAGGGCCTAAAAGAAGCTGGCGGGGTGGGGGTGGGGTGGGGGGCAGTGTTCATGTCTCCCCTAAAGTAGGTGCTATTCAGCGTTGCCATGTTTTAAGAGGAGCCAGAAATGGGGAGAAGATGGTGAAATTTTCCCAGTATTAAATGATGACAACTAATTAACAAATATTGAAACATCTAGTAGGTAAAACACAGACAAACATACAAAAAAAACACATGTCATGGACTGCCAGTTGGAGGCCTCAGATGATGTATGTTAAAAGCTGAGACTGGCCCTGAGTAAGCTCTCATAAAGGTTAGCTATTCTTATTTGTTTCATTTGATGAGCTGCTGAGAGGTTTGTACTTTTTCTTTCTTACAGATGGGGTATCTAAGGTTCAAAGATCTGAACTGGGATGTGAAAGAACCTGACATTGGTCTTTCTGATCTCAAGCCTCAGCTACCTGAGTGGGTGGTTAGGAATGTTTATTCACAGTTTGTGCTTTTTTTTATGCTGACCTGATTGCCATGATTTTTTTAGCAAAAGATTATTCTTGTTGCTTGCACTACTCTCATATTGCATGTTTGTCTGAAATTCAAGGAATTATTAGGCAGAAGCTTCATGTGATCTAACTTTCTTTCTTTCTCTTTCTTTCTTTCATTTTTTGGAAGAGGTCTCATGCATAAAAGTCTCCATTAAAATAATAATAATAATAATAATAATAATACCCAGAGAGATATTCTGGATTCATTGCTTCTAGGCTCAATTTTTTGCATTGTGACAGCCCCAGGGTCTGAATTCATAGCTGTAATACCCCTTTCTTACCTTCAGAGAGAATGCGTCTCACAAGACCCTCTGCAGCCTCAGCCTGAGTGCTGAATTCCATAGTGCTTTGTCATTCTTAGGATAAAGAGATTTCAAACATACAAAGTCCTCTTCCGTTCTTGGTATTGCTTACAAAGTAAGAACTATGGAGGTAATCATTTATTTTCTTGCTTGTTTGTTTTCTATGTCCAAACATGTTTACATTCTAGTAAGGAGAACCAAGAAGCAAACCGAGGTCAGTTAAGAGATGTGAGCTAATGACCTAGGAAGTAGAATGTGGTCAGAAAGTGGAAAGCTGAGCTTTTGTTGCAGGAAGTAGAACTAGACCAATAAGAAAAAGGGGAACTCCTGTCCCAGGAAGTGGAAGGTGGTCAGAGGGTGCAAAGATGAATTTGTGACTGCAGAAGTAGAATACGGTAGGGAGATAAAGAGAAGTGATGTAGATAGAAAGTGGCTCTTGGCAGTTGGGGATGATGTTTTCTTTATTTTTCTGTCTTCATGCCAACCACGGGGCAGCGGCACCAGGGGTTTATCTAAAGAAGAACGGCTGACTCCTTTCAAATTAGACTCTGTAGGTTTTCTGCCTCTGTAGCTGGGAAGCTTTGGAAATTTACCTAAATTCTTTCTGCCTCAGTGTCCTCATCTGCAAAATTGAGATTGACAATACTGTCTACCTCACAGTTTGCTGGGAGAATTAAATGATATATGTAAGTGCTTATTATGGTACCAGAACTATTCAATAAATATGATACTATCATCATTCTTGTTTCAGATTATCTGCTTTTCTTCTTAATGAGCATATTTTTTTTTACCTCCTGGTGTGTCTATCACATACTGACTTGTTTACTGCACAGAAGCATCTACTAGTTATTAGTTAACAGTCAACAAGGGGGTCCTTGGTGAGACAGGCTCTCTCGCACTATTAAATGCTATCAAAATCACATCTGCTAATTCAATAGGACAGAGTCCCACAGTCCCAGGGCACTCTCTCGGAGTGAATTTATGAAAACTAAATTGATAACAAGTGAGTTGCTTATTTCCTGGTAAAAGGGTCATGGAGGAGTAAGAGACATCAGTTGTCTTCTGTAAAACAGATTTTCATGCAAAAGATAGTTTTAAATCAGAAGGTCTGAGTTTGGTACACAGAACGCCTGGGGATAAAAAGAGAAATCCCTGCTTCCTTTCCTTGGCATCACTTGTCAGTTGAGTGGAATTTCCTCTTTACTGTATGGACATTAGTATGATGGAAATCAGGTCTACCTGGCTTGAGGTTCTTATAAAGATGAGTTTGGCTAAGCATTACATAAGTATTAATAAAAAGCACACTGAATTTCTCCCATCCATCCCCATAGAGGTGTGCTTTTCTAATATCTCTTTCTGTTATTGCCTTCTTCCTTTCATTACTCATCGATGTGCATTTTATTAACACGGTGAAAAATATGTATTGCTTTTCATACGGTGTGATTATAGGCCCCTGGCAAAGAAAAAGTCCATTTCAATAGATTATATGTGTCTGGTGTTAACAGCCTGATTTCCACTGGTTTGATGGTTACTTAAGCCACTGAGCTGTTACCAAAGCAGGACCACACAGTGTATACCTAGGCCCTGCCCCAGGTTAACACATTTCCCATAAAATGGCTTGGAGAATGTCATTTCTGCAAAGTAACCACACTTCCCGCATGCTTAGTGCCCTACAATTTCAAAAGCTTTTTCCTATGCATGTTGTCATAACAAACCTGTGAGTCCAACAGGGCATCATTAGTTCTATTTTATATATAAGGAAAATAAGCCTGAAAGAATATAATCAATTCATAAGAGGACAGAGTGGGGATTTGAAACCAAGAATATATGACTCCAGGGTCCTTGCTTTATTCTTTATTCATAGGCAGAGAGAGGTGTTTTCTCAAAAACCTCCCTATTAGTTAGAGTGCCTCTTTTTCTAAAAGGATCTGTATTCCAAAAGGATGCTTAAAGGCACAATCAGAGCAATCAAATATAGTCATTTTTATCCAAGTTGCCTCTAATCCTATTGTACTTCTTCACCTCTTCAAAACCATCATGAGAAAGTCACAAAGCAATGTAGATTCCTTCTGAGTTACAGGTTCATTGGGACAAAAAAAAAAAGTCATCCACAGGCCACTGACGTCACTTGGCACTGGTGGGGTGGCATAAAGAAGTGGGGGGGGCGGTGAGACCTGCGTGTGGATCCTGGATCCACCCATTTCTAGCTGCATCACCAGGGACTGTCTTTGTGAACCTCAATTTCTTCATCTGGTAAATGGGAGCAATAATAGCATCTGCCTTTTATGGATGGCATGAAGATTGAAAAACCTATTTCCTGTAAACTACTTAGCAAAGAACTTCGTTTCATAGCCTCTCACATAAACAATAGTGACGGTCACTATTACTTAGAGTAATTTTGCTATTTGAATGCTATAGTTTAGGGAAATGGAAGTTTCTCAAGCATATTTTGCCTTAGAGGTCCTACAGGGCTTTGGTTCTTCAGACCCCAAAATGATGAGTAAAGAAAACCATGAATAATCAGAGTTCTGTGCTCATGCCCTCTATACATTCTGTATTGCAAAGACTGATCCTAACACTTACCATGTTCTTTCAAAAATTTCAATTCAGTTTAACAAGTGTTATCTGAGGGTCGAGTGTGTGTTAGGCACTGGGATGAGAGGTGGATAAGAATGATCTTCAGCTTCAACAAGCCGTTGCATGAATGGGGATGATGGAAACCCATGTTTTTTATTTATTTATTTATTTATTTATTTATTTATTTATTTATTTATTTATTTATTTATTTATTTATTTATTTATATTTGACAGAGAGACAGCTAGAGAAGGAACACAAGCAGGGGGAGTGGGAGAGGGAGAAGCAGGCTCCTGGCTGAGCAGGGAGCCCGATGCAGGGCTCGATCCCAGGACCCTGGGATCATGACCTGAGCCGAAGGCAGATGCTTAACAACTAAGCCACCCAGGCGCCCCAGAAAACCCATATTTTAAAGCCGGGCAGCAAGTGCTGTGGTGGCTTTATGTCCAAATTGGCACAAAACCCGTAACAGGGCCACTTAGCAAGCCTGTGGTTTAGGAGTCAGTCAGAGGATTCCTGGGGAGCATCTTGGAATTACTAGAGTATAAGGTTAAAATCAAGAAGAGGTGGAAGATAATGTTGATGTAGATTTCTGGAGCCAGGTCATGGGATGCTATTGACAAGGCAGTTGGCTTTATTTTATAAGTTAAAAAACAGTATTTTGTGAGTGATATACAACCCATAGAGCGCATACAGACGGCTCTCCTGGATCTTCAAAAAAATGAATTGACATTGGGGCGCCTGGGTGGCTCAGTCGGTTAAGCGTCTGCCTTCGGCTCAGGTCATGATCCCAGAGTCCTGGGATCGAGCCCCACATCGGGCTACCTGCTCAGCAGGATGCCTGCCTCTCCCTCTCCCACTCCCCCTGCTTGTGTTCCTTCTCTCACTGTCTCTCTGTCAAACAAAAATAAAAAATAAATAAAAAAGAAAGAAAGAAATGCGTTCTTCAGAAAGAAAAAAATTCTCTGTTTCGAGAAGTATTACAGAAGCCAATGCTCCCATCTACTCTCTCACCGTCTGTCAGTTTTCCTGGTGAGAATAATAGTGTCTAAAATGTAAGACACAGGGCGCCTGGGTGGCTCAGTTGGTTAAGCGACTGCCTTCGGCTCAGGTCATGATCCTGGAGTCCCTGGATCGAGTCCCGCATCGGGCTCCCTGCTCGGCAGGGAGTCTGCTTCTCCCTCTGACCCTCACCCCTCTCATGTGCTCTCTCTCTCTCTCTCATTCTCTCTGGCTCAAATAAATAAATAAAATCTTTAAAAAAAAAATGTCCAGGGGCGCTTGGGTGGCTCAGTTGGTTAAGCGACTGCCCTCGGCTCAGGTCATGATCCTGGAGTCCCGGGATCGAGTCCCACATCGGGCTCCCTGCTCGGCGGGGAGTCTGCTTCTCCCTCTGACCCTCCCCTCTCTCATTCTCTCTCTGTCTCTCAAATAAATAAATAAATAAAATCTTAAAAAAAAAAATGAATTGACATAAATGTGCAACATGACTTCATTTACAAGTCCCACCTTCTGGGGAAGTCACTCAGCCCTCATGTTGGTGTAGTATTGGTTAGCTGAAGCTGAAACAGAGCTGCCCTGCCACACTAGGCATGTGCTCTCTAATTTCCCAGGCCCTCCCCGTCCCTTTTGACTCCCCTTGGCCTACTGCTCTCATTTGCATTCTGTTGTACACCTGTCAGCATCTGAAACTGCTTTCTGCTTCTTCCATTGCCCAGACCTTAGCGAACGTATGAAACAGCTCCTATCAGAAATCTCTTTATGGCATAAATCTCTTTATTGCACTGGTACTGCCTTTCAGAGAGCCCACAAACTGGTCCACTCCCCAGACGCCAACAATCTCATCAAGTCGTCTCTAATTGAATCCATCACATTAGGGTCAGAGTGGGAAGCAGGTGGCAGCAAATGAATAGCCATACTCCTACTGGTGCTACTACTTACTTCTAACAATAACGATAGCTAACATTTATTTAATTCTAAGTGCCAGCAACTGTGCTGGGTTAAGTTCATATGCATCCTTTCAATTAATAGCCTTCCAAGAGCAATTCTGTTATTATCCCCATTTCACAAATAAGGAATATGACATTTAGAAAAGTTGCTAAAATGGTGAAGGATATAGTGCTGCGTCCTGGAGGTATGATGATCCTAAGTGGTGGTGTGAATAGAAAGGGAAAGGTAAAAATAAGGAGAACTAGCGGGAGTACATACACTGGGATTTACAACGTTTTTTACTCTGCATTTTTATGCATTCAAAGAAATGATCTTTTAGCCTAATTAAAACCTACTTAAGGAAAACCTACTAAGAACTGGCCTAAAAATTGTGCACATCAAGCTGTCATCCAGGTATATATAGGTCACAGTCTGAGACCTGACCAGACCTGCTGCTGACAGAAAGCAGAATAGTGATCTGCAAACTCTGTCCGTTAGTCTAGAAAGATCTCCTTTAAGAACAAACAAACAGAAAGAGCAATTTTAATAACTTTTGGGGGAAATTGCAGGATAAAACAAAGGAATGTTGTCCTGAGGACTCAGAAGAGTAACAGACTTGGGAAATTTTAGAGACTACTTTGGTATTTTCAGGAGAATGTAAGGAAACATTGCTTCTCTGAAACAGAAGCAGATCACCCTAATAAATGTGGGGAGATAAAAGTTATTAGGAAGAGATGAAAATACAGATGAGTGATATAAAAGATGGGAAGAAAACTAAAAAAAATGCAAGAGCACAATTCAGATATTTTCAAAAAATGGAAAAAAAAAAAAGGAAGAGTCAGAAATTCTACTTCCTGAATTATAGACTACATGGTTCAGACTAACCTCCTGCTGAGAAAACCTAGAAAAAACTGGAAAAAATATTTATGGAACTGAAAAAAGAATATACACTGATACACATGCAAGATAATATGATATAAAATCAGGAGGAACAACAAATAAGAAAAATGGATCCAGGGGTCATCCATATAATAAAGCTATAAAGCACAGATTAAAACAAACAACTGTGCTAAATATCTTCACATTAATAACAGACATGATTGATAATTTGACAGGAACTTGGAAACTATGAAAAGAATCAAATTGAAATTCTAGATATGAAACAAATATATAACTAAGAATGACAACTTAATGCATTATGTGTTAAAGAGCAGATTAGACAAAGCCAAAAGTAGAACTAGTTAACTCAAAGAAGATATTGAGAATGAAAATTATAAAGACGAATGAATGAATATACAGAAAAATGTGTAACATACCTTGGCAATCCAATAACAAAGTCTAATAGATAATTGGAGACCCAGAAGGGGAGGGGAGCAAGGGAAAAGGGTGAAAAGCAATACGAATTCCTCAAAAATGTCAGGAGAAATTAAGTCACAAATTGCAGAAGCCCTAGAAATCCCAAGCGGGATGAATATGAAAAAAGCCACACCTAGGAATATTATAACAAAACGGCTAAAACCAGAAGGAAAGATTTAAAAAACCCAACGATTAGTAACAGAGGGAAAGTGGGGAAGATTTATTAACCTCCAATGAGCAGCAATAAGATAGATAATTTATCAACAGAATCTATAGAAACCAGAAGACAAAGGAATGCTTTCTTCAAGGTGCTGAAAGAAAATGATAGACAACCTAAAATGTTATACTTAGAAAAATAAACCCCTCAAAAATTAATGTGAATTTAAGATATTTTCAAACAGAAACTAAGGGAATTCATCACCAGCAGAAATGCACTAGCAGAAACACTAGAAGGACATGTTCATTCAATGCACAAGAAATGTATGCCATATAGAAGTTGAGAAATGTAAGAATGAATAAAGAACATCAAAAAAGTAAATACCTGGGTAAATGTCATTGCAACCTATAAGCAGAATTTATAGTGAACTCTACAAAATAATGAGAAAAAGCCCAATAGGAATATGTGCACAATCCTTTAACCAGCCCCATAGGAAAGAGGACGTCTGTGACCAAAAACTATATGAAAGTGTTCATCCTCATTAGCAAGCCCGTGGTACAAATTGAAATCAAAATGTAATACCACTAAACACTCACTGGAACAAAAAGACTGACAGTAGTGAGTTCCTGGTGAGGTGGGGAACAAGGGTAACTCTCAAATGCAGATGGTGGAAGTTAAATTATTAGAGTCACTTTGGAAAAACAATATAACATCACCAAAATTGATAATTAACATGCCTATGACCCAGCAATTCCATTTCTTTTTATATACCAAATAGAAATATAAGCACTTGGGCACCAAAAGACATGCCTCAGGAAGGTTCATTGTTTGCAATAGCTCCAAGATGAAACAGTCCAAATGCCCATCAGCATTAATATGGATAAACAAATTGTGGTATAGTCACTCAGTAGGATTCTGTAGATGAGAGGGTCAGCAAATTACAGCCCATGGACCAAGTCTGGCCCATTGCCTATTTTTGCAAATGCATTTTATTAGAACACAGCCATGCTCATTCTTTTATACAATGGCAACAGCTCCTTTCATGCTATGACACAGTTGAGTTGTTGCAGTAAAGACCATCTGGTCTGCAAAAACAGGAATTTTTACCATCTTCTCTTTACAGAAGAAGTTTGCCAACCCCTGGTATAGGTCAGTGAAAATAAATTAACTACAGCCACATTTGTTAACATGTATGAATCTTACAAATAAAATCTTGGGCAAAAATAAGCCACACCCCTCATAAACAACATGCTTTAAAATATGTTTCTGATTTCCTTTCCCTACTTCTGGAATTTTCTCCTTGCTGAGATTTAACTCTGACCTTCCAGTTGCCCAGTACAAAAATCTATAGTTCTCATATCCAATCCATCAGAAAGTCTTACTGGTAATCCTTTGACATATATTGTGTCCAACTACATCTCATCACCTCCTCCCCTATCATTCTGGTTCAAGTCACCATCACCTCTCATTAGGACCATGACAGTAGCCGTCACTGATATCTCTCCTTCTGCCCTTGACCCTATTTACAGCAGGTAGAGTAATTCTATGAAAAAGAAAATCAACTCATGCTACTTCTTTGCTCAAAACTCTTCACTGGCTTTGCTTTTTAGAGCAAATGCCATAGTTCTTACTGTGCCCACGTGGCCTCACCTGATCTGGTTTTAGATGACCATGCTGGCCTCATTGCCTATTAGTGCCCCCGTCATACTGTAGATGAGGAACACTAATGTCTGCTTTTCCTTGAACACATGTGTGGTCAGCATCACTGCCCTCTACTTGCTCTGCCTGGTGTGATCCTGTCACACACCCACCTGGTTTACTCTTACTCTCCCACCTACTTCAGGTCTTTCCTCCAATGTTTCTTAATAAGATCTTGCATTCTCATTGTATTTAAACATTCAACCTCCCCACTCCTGGCATTCACTTGCCTGCTCATTTATCTCCAAATTATGTATCACTATCTAAAATACTCTCTATTTTTTCTTGTAAGTCTCACAAAGATAAGGATTTTTGTTCCTTTCATTCATGCTTGTATCCCAGAGACTTAGAACAATGAGTGACACAGAGTAACACTTGATAAATGTTTGTCTAACAAAGAAAGAAACTGAGAACTTCTGGAATTCTAAGAAAAAATAAAACATGAGAAAACAGCAGAAATGATAGATATGGAGGGCAGAGAAAGGAGATCTCACCTAAACATAGCAAGTGTTCACAAGGAAAAAAAAATCGAAGTAACTGGGACATAGGTATCAAAGATAAAATTTTTTTAAAACCCAGTAAGTAATTAGATTAGAAAGTAAAGACAAAAGGGTTTTTGCTTCTCCGATGAAATGAGTGAAAAAGGACTGACAGAAACATATCCTGGCAAAATTTATGATATAGCAGGATAAAGGAAATTTTGACAGGTACTCAGTTAAGGGGGGGCGGTGAGAAACAGGTTACCAACAAAAGAGCACAAATCATCTGGCTCAGACTTCACTACATCAGAAGTTAGGATGTAAGGAGTGACAGTTTTAAGGGAAGAGCGTTGTGACCCCAAATCTTTGCACCTATTCCAGTTACCTTTCATATTTCTGACAAAGGAAACATATTCTCTAATATTCAACAGCATAGAAATATGCCACCAATGTTTTTGTTTTTTAAAAAACCAATTACCTGAAGAGATCCTCCAACTAACTATAAAAAAAAATCCACATTTAAAAAATCAAGAATATACAAGTTAACAAATTAAACATACTAATATCCTTTGTCTTTATTGTCAGAGTGCCTAATACTGAGGAAGGAATATGGTGCAGCAGAACAAACATAAGATGACACATCTGGGTATAAATCTCATTCACTAATTAACTCTGTGACTTTGAACAAATTGTTCAAGCTCTTTGAGTCTCAATTTCTTTATTTATAATATTAAGATAATAATACCTAACTCTCACAGATGGGTTAAATAGATGAAATTAGATAATACATAGGAGTAGGGTTTGTAAATTACTCTAAAAACGTTAGTACTTATTATTACTCACAAAAGGGTTTTTGCAGCTTCCAATCTAATCACTGGAGTGACTGTTACGGACTGAGTGTTTTTGTCCCCCCACCTCCCAAATTCTTACATTGAAATCCTAACCCTCAGTGTAATGGTACTGGGGCGGGGGGAGGGGGGGGCTTTGGATGATGATGAGGTCATGGGGCTGGAGCCCTCATGAATGGAATTAGTGCCCTTAGGAGAAGAGACACATGAGCTTGCCTTGCTATCTGTTGTCTGCTCTCTGCGGGTGAGGACTCAGGGAGAAGAGAGCCCTCTGTGAATCAGGAAAGGGACCCTTACCCGATACAGGCGTCCTGATACTGGACTTCCAGCTGCGAGAACAGTGAGAAAAGAAAGTCTGTTATTTAAGCCCCCCAGTCTATGGTATGTTGTTATAGTAGCCTGAACTGACTCCAGATAGGCTTTCAGTTTTCTTTTCAGTGGATAGCCATTTCCATGTATGAGGGATTTGTTGTGGAACAGTGAAGACAACTCACTGAATTTAGAAATATAAATCTTTTTTATTATAGGTCTCAGTTACCACAGCCCAGATCTAGCTGCATAATAATAAGCATTGCTTCCTTCTACAGAATTCTATAGAATTGGATCTCACCCTTAAGTCACATTTGTAATTTCTATGTAAACCAACCAAGTTATTCTCTTAATAGAAGCTATAGTCCCTGTCTTGAGCATGCTCATTTATTTTTTTTTTAAAGATATTTTTTATTCATTTGAGAGAGACAGAGAGAGCACACAAGCAGGGGGAGAGGCAGAGGGAGAGGGAGAAGCAGACTCCCTGCTGGGCCAGCCAGGAGCCAGATGTGGGGCTCGATCCCAGGACCTGGAGATCATGACCTATGCCAAAGGCAGATTCTTAATCATATGAGCCACCCAGGTGCCCCGAGCATGCTCATTTTTTACCAGGATATTCAACATTCTCTAATCTCGGCCAGAGTTGCCTTGATCCTGTGTCCTCAGATTCCTTTCCCGTAGGGGTGCCTACGTGGCTCAGTTGGTTAAACATCTGTCTTTGGCTTGGGTCATGATCACGGGATCCTGGGATGGAGCCCTGTGTCAGTCTCCCTGATCACTGGGGAGCCTACTTCTCCCTTTCCCTTTGCCCCTCCCCCACTTGGCTCTCACTCTCTCTCAAATAAATAAATAAATAAAATCTTCAAAAAAAATTCCTTTCCACATGAAGCCTTTTCTCTTATCTCCAGATGTCCATCATCTCTGGTCAGTCCCTTTAAAACTTTTAGTGTGAGCCATACAAGTACATGATTTACAGGTTAATCATATTCTTTACTATCCTCCATTACTAATTTAGGATTGTGTTGGTTACAGTTTCACCAACATTTATGTTGGAATTCTAACTAAACTATAAGTAACTGATGTCCATAAAAATCTGTTCAGTGATAAAACAATGTCTATAACGTAGCATTACAGAGAAAAAGGATGTAAAAGTTATGTGTACCGTATGATCTACGCTATGTAAAAAATGCTAACAAAAAGATTAGAAAGAATTGGACCTCGTGTTGAGATTAGTTATGACTGGGGAGTTGGATTAGCACTTATTTCAGAAAATTGGTTTTATGGAGTATAGTTCCCTGAGATATTCCAAGTTGTCAAAATGTTTAAGAAATTCTGGGGTGCCTGGGTGGCTCAGTCATTAAGCATCTGCCTTCAGCTCAGGTCGTGATCCCAGGGTCCTGGGATCGAGCCCCGCATCGGGCTCCCTGCTCGGCGGGAAGCCTGCTTCTCCTTCTCCTGCTCCCCCTGCTTGTGTTCCCTCTCTCGCTGTGTCTCTCTCTGTCAAATAAATAAATAAAATCTTTAAAAAAAAAATGTTTAAGAAATTCTACAAGTGAAACCCTCATCTTGGAAATTCACATCACAAGTAAAATTATTAAGTGATTTGATAAATAATTTAGTAAAAAAAATTACCTTAAACTTTTTTTATTCCATATTTTCAAACTTATTTGGAAAGAGAATTCTTTAAATTTATTATCAAATATAATTCCTTGGAACACATGTTGGAAACCTTCCAAAATGTCCCCAGTGGAGATAAATTATTAAAATTTTAAAAAAATTTTCTTTATTTTTTTTTATATTATCAAAGTAACATACTCTCTTTTGAACCAGGGAAACAATGAGGGATTGTATTTAAAAATTAATAATTTCATGCCAACTCACCTTCATTTCTAGTTCTCAGGGTCACAAAGTTTAGCACACTGATATGCATTAATCCATTTCTTTCCCCATAGACAAATTTATACATTTATATGCACAAATGCTTAGGGCTAATGTTATCATTTTATAAATCAATTATTTGCAAAAGTAGGATCATTTTACATGACATCATTCTGCCATTTTTTCCTTTCATCTAGCTAAATATAACTCCCTCTCAAAGTCCAATTCAGTTTTTTGAATAGCTAGATAACTGCAAAGAATGGATATACCACAGTTTATTCAGCCGTTTCCTCATTGATGGACATTTTGGTTACTTCCAGTTTATTGCTAACACAAACAAGGATGCCTCCTTGCACAGATATATTTATTTAGAGGCATTTTTTAAGGGGATCAATTCTGATCAATATAATTTCTTAATCAGAGTATATATTTTTATTTTAGTAGATATTACCACATTACTTTTCAATAATATTGTAGCAATCCTACTCCCTCCTAGTAAATATGCCTATTTCCCTATCTTCACCCACTTTTGATACAATGATTATTTTTATTTTTCTGGTATAATGACTGAAAAATGGAATTCTTCTATTTCCTTGATTTTCTTAATAATATGGCCACATACCTATATACGCATAAAATATGTAATTCTTTGTTGTCTTTGTTTTTGAACTTGATAAAATTATATCAAGCTATGGTTATTCCTGTACAGCTTGCTTTTTTATTACATGTTGTTTTTTTAAAATTCATCCATGTTGGGGTCCCTAGGTGGCTCACTCAGTTGAGTGACTGACTCATGGTTTCAGCACCAGTTGTGATTTCATGAATTGTGGGATCGAGCCCTGCATCAGGCTCTGCATTCAGCAGGGAGTCTGCTCAGGAATATCTCTCTCCCTCTGCCCTCTCCCCACTTGTGCTCTCTCTCTCTCTCAAATAAATAAGTGGATAAATCTTTTTAAAAAATTCATCCATGTTGAAAAATGTATAGTTCTTTTTTTCACAACTGACTAGTATCCTACTATGTAAATATATTTAATTAATGTATCCATTCTCCTTTCAATGTACATTTAGGCTGTACATTGAAAGATTCTTCAGTAGCAACTGGGTTCTCCAATATCAACTAGAGAATCATACATATTCAAAGTTCCATATATTTCCATATCTAAAAGTGAGATTACTAGGCTATAGGTTATAAAACTGTCCACTTCATAACTTTATTTAACAAATAATTTTCTAGTGATTTGTTACAAATTCATGTAGAGTTTTATATGAGTTCTTATTTCTCCAAATTCTTGCTTATACTTGGTGCTGACAGGTTTTTAAATTTTCTGACAAATCTGTTGATTTTTTTTTTTTTTTTGAGACAGAGAGAATGAGAGACAGAGAGCATGAGAGGGAGGAGGGTCAGAGGGAGAAGCAGACTCCCCGCCGAGCAGGGAGCCCGATGCCGGACTCCATCCCGGGACTCCAGGATCATGACCTGAGCCGAAGGCAGCCGCTTAACCAACTGAGCCACCCAGGCGCCCAAATCTGTTGATTTCTAATGGTCCATCATTGTGGCATCTCCCTTTAGTTTTTATTTCCCAGATTAGAAGTGAGATCAAACAGATCATCCACCGGTATTTATTCACCTTTCATATTTCCTTTGCCTGGGAATGTCTACTCAAGGCTTTTGTTCATTTATCTAATAAGATGTTTGCCATCTTTTACTTACTAATAGTCTAGAGAAATCTTTGTCATTTGTACTTGTGGGAACCACTGGGGTTAACAGCTGGGACTTGAAGTCACTTCCTTTAATGACTTTCCCACAGAGTTACTGTTATGATTTGTTACATTAACATTTGTTAAGTAGAACCATGGGGTGCTGAATGGTGAGCTGTGGTTCAGCAAAAGAACACAAGAGGAAGTGAGATACAGAAGTTTATTATTCACAGATCCTGGAGGAAGTACATGGCCCATCTTGAAGGGCCACATGGTGAGGTGAAGGCAGGGTGCAGGCAGAGAGAGGCAGACCTGGGGCACGTGTATTTGTGAGAGTCCATAGGTGGAGTGCTTTGGGGTTCCCTATTGGTCAATTCAAACCAAAAAGAGCCCCAGGGTTTTGGTAAGCTCCATGGGGTCTTCTCTAAGGGGCACACAGGGAAAGGCCCTGAGAGCTAGGGGAGACTGTTTATCAGAAGGGCTTTTGGGGATCATATCAGGAACCTACATTTGCTCACACTCTCCAGGCTGTTATCTAGAGCACATCCTTGTTTGACGGGTTAGTGTTAGTTTAAGACGCCCCCCCCCAAGGGTGCGTGGCCCAACAAAATAGATGCCCAGGAAGTTCTCCCTGGTTTCATCTACTTCTCTGCTCTAAAGTTACTGTTTGTCTCATAAAATTAATACATATTTTGAGGGGAACAGTTTAAAACTACATACATCTTCCATCCCTCTTCAAACTTTCAATGTATTCACTCGCTAAATAATATCTATGGAGTTGTGGTTTCCTATTTTATTTTATTTTTTATTTTTTTAAAGATTTTATTTATTTATTTGACAGAGAAAGACACAGCGAGAGAGGGAACACAAACGGGGAGTGGGAGAGGGAGAAGCAGACTCCCCGCCAAGCAGGGAGCCTGATGCGGGACCCGATCCAGGGACTCCAGGATCATGACCTGAGCCGAAGGCAGTCGCTTAACCAACTGAGCCACCCAGGCGCCCCGGTTTCCTATTTTATTCAGTGGGTTGTAATGTGCTACTATCATTATTTTAATGCTCCAGTTTTTTCAGTTTGGTCAGTAGGAACCCCTTCAAGCTGGCTTCTGTGTCCCTGGAGCACATCCCATCATTCTTTGAGTACTTTTCTTGCTTTCTGGCATGGTAAGGTATATCCAGCTCATCTTGTACTTTTTATGTCCCAGCTCTGAATCCGCCATATCTCCAAGGAGCCCTGGTTCTTTCTGATAGAGAATGTTGATTAGAAGTCAAGATCTGTGTTTGTGTGTGCTTGTTGCTATCAGAGTGTCATTGATCCCAGGATCACCCAGTGACAGAACTAGGGATTAATGGGGGGGGGGGAGTATATACATACTCACACATATATATGTAAATACAAACACACATAGACACATTAAAACTATATATACTTCTCTATTTATACATATTGAAAACCATAGTCAAAATAATGGCCCTTCACAGATATCCACATTCTAATCCCTGGAACTGTAAACATGTTTTCTTATTTGGAAAAGGGGAATTAAAGGAGTAGATGGAGTTAAGGTTGTCAATTAAGCTGATCTTTAAGTAGGAAGATTATCCTGCAATATGGAGCCAGTGTAATTACAAAAAGTTTTAAAAGTGGAAGGGGAAGGCAGAATAGGTCAGAGTGATGTGATATGAGAATGACCCCACCCATCATGCTATTTTTGAGATAAAGGAAGGAGGCACAAACCAAGGAATGCAGACAGCCTGTAGGAGCTGGAAAAGGCAAGGAGAGGGATCAAACCCAGCACTTCCAGAAAGGAGTACAACCCTGCCAGCACCTTGATTGGAGCCCATTGGCACCTGTGTTGGATTTCTAACTTACAGAAGAACTGGAAAATAATAAATTTGTGTGGTTGGGAGTCACAAAGTATATGATAATTTGTTTACGCAGCAATAGAAAATGGGTACAATTGTGGTACCTCCAGTTCTAATCCAGTAGCCCGAAGTTTGTTCTACTTGCCTCTCTTTTTTTTGTATTTGTAACTCCCTTCTCCAACAATAGGAGCTCTGACTACCATTCTCCTTAATAAACTTCTGGTTCCTTCGATCCTCCTGTAATTAGTCAATTTCCCATCCTCACCTCCACCCGTCCACAAGCACAGATCTCTCCCCACCTTGCCTTGGTCTGGCTCACCATGGCAAGTCCTCCCACTCTGGGTCACTCATGCAAGGATGACCTCACCTTGCTCAGGTACTGACACAGGTGTAGCTTCCTCACCCTGCTTAGGGTCTCCTTGTCAACACAGCATCTCCTCTCCTCCTGCATGGATACCCTTTTCCCTGCTCACTTCCAACCCTCCATGCGGCTATCCTCCCCAGCTTCCTGTCTAGTTCCTTTGTCTCAGTGAATAGCTTTACATCCACATTGTTCAGAGAAGGTGCGAAAAGGGAAAGGAAAGCATGAGAGAGAGGATACTGGGTGTATTTTCTAGAGAACAGATATTTTACTTTCATCTGTGCTGTATCCTGGATAATTTCCTTGATTTTATGTTCTAGTTCCTTGATATATTTTTTTTAGCTATGTCTCCCATGATATCTTTAATTAATTTAATTTTCAGTTTGCTGTTTGTTTCTCTTTATTTTCAATTTCCTGAACAACCAGTGGGGTTGGTTTATTATCACGGTTTATTATCACTTTTAAATACTTACCGGAATTTTCTCTTCTGTGAAGTGCTTAGCCATATTTGTTGCCCAAATTGCTATTGAGTATAACAGCATCCTAACAGTGGTTATATCCGAACTATTGCATTCTGATTGGTTTATTTGATTGTTGATGTTTTTTTCAATTTCCTAAGTGTTCATTCAGAACTAAATGACTAATTTACATTCATCATCACAAAATCAATTTCAAAATAAAACAATAAAAAAGCATTTCTATAACTTATTCTATATTTTTTGACAAAAAAAAAAAGAACTAGGGGCGTATGGGTGGCTAGTCAGTTAAGCATGCAGCTCTTGGTTTCAGCTCAGTTTATGATCTCATGGGTCATGAGATGGAGCCCAATGTGCTCAGTGGGGAGTCTGTTTGAGGATTTTCTCCCTCTGCCCCTCACCCAACTCGTGCATGGGTGTGCTCGCTCTCTCTCTCTCTGTAAAATAAATAAATCTTAAAAAAAAAAAAAAAAAAAAAGAATTGGCAAATGGCTAGAACTGGGAGAGAATTGGAGTTATGCTCTGTCTCCTAACTGGGTTATCCAAGGAGGGCACATCACCACCGTAAGCTTTCATTTTCCTTCTTCAAATCCTGTAATTTATTTTTATTCCTGGTTTTAAATAATAATTAAAGCTGTTAAAATACTCTACATCCAGAGATGGATGATGGCTGATTCTCACCAGGTCTTAGGAGAAAGCTGCTGTCACTTGGACAATGCCACGTAGGCCCATTCATGAAAGGTGTGCCATTATTTCCCAAATTCAGCCTCTTGTGCCTGGCATTCAGTAGATTTCTTTTGCTTTTATTGGTTTCCCCCAGCACTGTCCTCAATATTCGCAGCTGCACCTGTCCATAAAAGGATTAATCTTACAGAAGAACATCACTAAGCTTAAAAAATGGGGTGGCGGGGGAAATGGGGGGGGTTGTCTAGCCACCGTGAGGGCTTCTGCCGATTGGCCAATATTAATCTACTTCTTTCATTTCTTTTTATTCCTTTTTTTTTTTTAAAGATTTTATTTATTTGTTTGTTTGATTATTTCACAGAGAGAGAGAGAATACGAGCAGGCAGAGTGAGAGGGAGAAGCAGGCTCCCTGCTGAGCAGGGAGCCCAACATGGGGCTTGATCCCAGGACCCTGGGACCATGACCTGAGCCGAAGGCAGACCCTTAACCGACTGAGCCACCCAGGCGCCCCACTTCTCTTTATTCTTATTTACTGCTCTATCCTGTCAACCCTGCAGGTATCTTTGCAGATGGTAAGATTTTGCTTGAGAGGCAACTCAGATTTTGAAGACAATTTCAGCTAAAAAAATCTTGAGGCACATGAAGACCATGTGCTATGTATGCTCTGTGCTACTGAGAAGTCAAGAATAGATCCTAGAATCCAAGAGGTACAAAGGAGAAGAGGAAGAACTGGGCATGACATTGGACGCACCTGAATCCTAGCTCTACCACAAACTGCTGCTCAGAGCCACAGTGTCGTCCTCTGTAACATGCGGACACAAATTAACTGATTAATTTATTAACTCAGGAAGCATTTATCGAACAGTTACTATATGTCAGTAATATGAGCTATTTAAAATATGAAATCAGGGGCGCCTGGGTGGCTCAGTTGGTTAAGCGACTGCCTTCGGCTCAGGTCATGATCCTGGAGTCCCTGGATCGGGTCCCGCATTGGGCTCCCTGCTCAGCGGGGAGTCTGCTTCTCCCTCTGACCCTCCTCCCTCTCATGCTCTCCGTCTCTCATTCTCTCTGTCTCAAATAAATAAATAAAATCTTTAAAAAAAATAAATAAAATATGAAATCAGAAGAAAATTGGCACATTTTAGGAAGTCATTAAATACCAATTTCCTTCCCATGTATAAGAAAGGTGGTACAGAGTACATTGGATTATAAATTTCCAGTTCCCTGATGCTAACTTTAAACTGAAGCGAGCCCCATTATTGGTCCATTAACTTGGGCCTCTGTGGTGAAAAACAGTATCTTGTTACTTGGGAATTGACTTGTGAGTTTAATAAGAAATAACATTCACCACCCTGAAAATCTCAGGAGAGAAATGTTGCAGAATGTAATTGAAGTATTCTCTGTCAATTTATTTAGTGGTCATTGAGGAATGAGTGTGAAGTTCTAAATAGTCCTTTGTATGGTACCTTGCACATTTGGAAGAACTCAATACAGGTTTCCCCCACTCTCAGAAAGAAACCCCCAACATTGCCCCTCAGACCTTTCTGATACCTTAGGACACATTTTGCACAAAATAAATCGAGGTAAAGCACAGATGCTCACAGACACAGGTCAAGGCTCTGCCAACTTGATGCTGAAATGTGAGTGTAGGTCTGGGGGAAAGAGTTAGGGGTCTCCTCTCCCTGCTTGGGGTGTGGCTGCCTCTATAATGGCTGTTATAAAACAAATTCAGGATGCTATTTTCACATTCAGCCCTTTTTTTTTCGTAAAAGCAAAAACCTTCAGATTTCTTTCAGTTAGTGAAAACAGGTGTTAATGTAGGTCTTTCATAAAAACAAAGTGGTGTAGCATGGACTTTTGAAAAGCGGGGGATACCTGTATTTAAAATTCTGATCATCTTTATTATTTTAAGTGTAATCCTTTAATCTGAGATCTGGAAATGATAAAAGAATCATATAACCAATGTTTCTTCAACAATCAGTCTATTCTATATTGTGATGAACAATAGAAATCACACTCTTGCACACAACACACACACACACACACACACACACACCACTCTCAAAACACAGATAAGTTTCCCTTGGAGTTGAGAGTGAGTGACGGCTAAGAACAAGCTCTGTTTATAGTCACTCTCTTTGCCATAATCCAATACCAATCAAGATATAGTTTGTTATTTTAAAAATGATGGCTACTTTTTGTTTTCCCAAGTGTAAAATTGTATCTGAATATTAATCCAGTGTTTTCTCCAGGCATGTGCTCTGGAGATTCACTGATGTAGCTAATTTCCAGATTTTGTAAATCCCGAAGTAGAGCCCCAGAGAGGAGACGCAGTGTGCCCAAGTATACACAGCCTGTTGTTGACAGAGACAGAACAAGACAAAGTTCTCTTTTCTTCTGGACCAGGGCTGCTCATTCTGTTTCTCACTCTGCCTGCCTCAGGATCAAGGAAAATGATAACCGGGACTAAAATAAAGCCTGTCTCAACTTCAGAAATATTCTTCAAATAATTGAATCAGTAGGTTTGTGGCTTCTTGGGAATCATTATGTTAGACCCAGGATAGAAATAGCCTATCCCTTGGTTGAAACGTGTTACATTCAAATTGATACTGCTTTTCCCCAATGTGCAATTAAGAAAGACAAAGACCTACTTCTGTAAGTGTTGTTAAGGGAAAATGGAGGTCAGTCTCTCTAGGTCAGTTGTAGTCTTGAAGCCTGTCTTTGTCTAGGTGTCTGTTGTTCTTAATTGCCTGGAACGCTTCTCCTGGTGGCAGGTGAGGATTGCTCTGGGTGAAAAGACAACTTCACAGGGCTGGGGAAAGGAGACCCCTAGCATGTGCCAGACGCTCATTCAGGCTTCAGAACTACCCTGCAGGCCAGGCATTATCATTCCTTCCTGTATTCCTCTGTCCATTCATCTATACATCATTATTTAGTGCTGGCTTGTGCCAGCTTCTGTGATAGTGATCCTGAATAAAACAGACCTCATTCCCATCTTTGTGAACCTTGCTCTCCAGCACAATAGTCAGATAGTAAGTGAATAATTAAATACAATTGTCACTACCAATCCCATTTCAAAGATGAGGAACCTAAGGCTTAGTGGTTTAAAATGCCTTGCACAAAGCCATTTACCAATCCAGCAGGAGACACCAAGGTCCCCAGCTCACTGGGTTCCACCATGCTGACTCTTAGCCTTCTGCTTCCAGAGAGAACATATGGATGGGTATCTCAAGGGAAAACTTCCTTTCACCAAAAACAAGGAGGGCCAAGACTTCATTAGTGAAGGCAGAAAACACAGAGGATCAACAGCCTTAGGTAAACACCACCCAGGGGGAACCACAAAATCTTATTTTGACAGAACTCTTCAAGTAGACTTTTCATTTTATTTTATTTTCTGACAGATTTTAATTTTTAGATCAGTTTTAGATTCATAGGAAAATTGAGCAGAAAGAACTGGGAGTTCCCCCATACTTCCTGTCTCCACACCTGCACAGCCTCCCCCTATCATCAATGTCCCCCACGCAAGTGGTACATTAGTTACAATTAATGAACTGACATAGATGCATCATCACCCCAAATACATAGTTCACATTAGGGTTCACTCTTGGTGTTGTACCTTGTAGGGGTTTGGGCAAATGTGAAATGATGTGTATCTCCCATTATAGTAACACACAGAATAGTTTCACTGTCCTAGAAATCCTCTGTGCTCTGCTAATTCATCCCTCCCCCTAACTCTTGGCAACCACGGATCCTTTGATTGTCTTTATAGTTATACTTTTTCCCAGAATGTCACATGGTCAAAGTTATACAGTATCTAGCCTTTCCAGACTGACTTCTTTCACTTAGTACTATGCATTTAAAGTTACTCTTGGTCGTTTCATGGATTGACAGCTCATTTATTTTTAGTGCTGAATAGTATTCCATTGTCTAGATGTATAACTGTATTGTGACAGGTGTTGGATCTTGTCAAGCATTTTTTCTGCATCTATTGAGACGATCATGTGGTTTTTGTTTTAATTATGTTACTATGGTGTATTACAGTAATTAATCTGCAGATGTGAAACTAACCCTGCATTCCTGGTATAAATCCCAGTTAGTCATATGTAATTTTTTTTTTTTTTATGTTGCTGGATTTGGTTTGTGGGCATTTTGTTGAGGATTTTTGCACATGTATTCGTAAGATACATTGGTCTTTAGTTTTGTTTTCCATAATGTCTATGTCTCGCTTTGGTATTAGGGTATTACTGGCCTTATAGAATGAGTTGGGAAGTGTTTCCCTCCTCTCTCTTTTTTGGAAGCATTCATGAAGTATTTGTCTTGTTTTCTCGTATGTTTGGTAGAATTCACCAATGAAGCCATCTGCACTGAGAGTTTTGTTTGTTTGTTTTGTTTTGTTTTTTGTTTTTTACTGATTCAATCTCTTTACTTGTTATAGGTCTATTTAGGTTGTCGACTTCTTCCTGAGTCAGTTCCAGGAATTCTCCATTTCATCTAACTTGTTTCACTTACTGTCATCTATTGTTCATACTGTTCTCTTATGGACCCTTTATTTCTGTAAGGTTGGTAGCAATTTCTCCTTCCATTTCTGATTTTAGTAATTTCAGTCCTCTCTTTTTCTCTTGCTCAGTCTTGCTAAATGTTTGCCAATTTTGCTTATCTTTTCAAAGGACCACTTTGTTTTTGTTTATTTTTTCTGTTGTTCTTATGTTCTCTTATAGTTTCTATTTTGTTAATTTATTCCCTAATGTTTATTATTTCCTTCTTTGCTCTTGCTTTACATTTAGTTTTCTCTTATTTTTCCAGTGTCTTAAAGTAGAAAGTTAGTTTATTATTTTGAGGTCGATCTTCTTTTTTTTTTAATAGAGGTATTTACAGCTCTAAATTTTCCTCTAAGAACTTCTTTAGCTGTATTTTGTATGTTTGGGCAAAGTATGTCTTAATTTATATTCATTTTAAAGTATATTCTAATTTCCTTTGTAATTTCTTTTTTGATTCATTAGTTACTTAGGAGTGTTTTGTTTAGTTTTCACATATTTGTCAATTTCCCATATTACTTGCTGTTATTGATTTATAATTTTATTCCATTGTTTTTAGAATGAAATTTAAATTTAATTCTTTTTAACTTTATTGAGATTTATTTTATGACATAGGACATGATCTTTTCTGGAGAATGTTTCATGTACACTTGAGAAGAATGTACATTGGACCTTTGAACAATGTGGAGGGTAGGGACACGGACCCCCTGTATAGTCAAAAATCTGCATGTAACTTTTGACTCCCCCCAAACTTCTACTGTTGACCAGAAGCCTTCCTGATAACATACAGTCAATTAACACATATTTTGTATGTTAAATATATACTGTATTCTTACAATAAGTAAATTAGAGAAAAGATAGTGTTATGAAGAAAATCATAAGGAAGATATATTACAGGACTATACCATATTTATCCAAAAAAATTGTATATAAGTGGACCTGCACAGTTCAAACCTACGTTCTTTAAGGACCAACCGTATATTCTAATGTTGGGTGACATGTTCCATAGATGTCTGTTAAGGCTAGTTGATTTATTGTGTCATACACATCTCCTATTTCCCTGTTGGTCTTCTGCCTGATTGTTCTACCCATTGTTTAAAGTGGGGTTTTGAGGTGTCCAAGTATTACTATTTGAATTTCTTATTTCTCCCTTTATTCTGTCTGTTTTGTTTCAGGTATTTTGGTGTTTCGTTGTGAGTTGCAACTAAAAATTTTCAAATAAAATAGAATAGAAAATATAAGAATGCATTTTTGCAGTAAGGTTAACAGTGTTGAGGTGAGCTTTGTTTGAGTTACGTGTGTTTGAAACTGTGTGCGTGCTATGATGTAAAATATATTTGTTGTGGAAAAAAGCATTTGAAAGCCATAAATTCACCAAACCCCGGCCTTATTGCCTTTTGGCTTTCACAGACTGGATTAAAACCACACCCCATTTCTCTGCCTTGTTTGACTAACCACTGCTATTTTCATTCAGCCTCAGTTGAGATAATACTTCCTTGATGGGGACTTCCTAAATGTACGTGATAAGTTAATTTTGTTGCATGCTCCCATAGCACCCTGTGCTGCCTCTTACTGTAGAGCTTACTGGGATGATTTATCTCTCTCCCTTCCTCTGCTCTAAGGCTTGTAAGAACATGGATTATGTAGTTTTTATTCATTACTCCACCTAGAGCAGCAAGCAGATACTTGCCATGTTGCTGATGGTCAAGAAATAATTACTGAGGTTATGAATGAAGCACAAGAGGGTGACCAGTGATACATCCTATATTGACAAAGGCTGGTAAATAAATATATCTGTAAGAGTTTACTGTGTGTCAGACACTGGGCTAATTGTTATGTTGTTTTCGTTAAGACATTCTTGAGGATGTAATATGGTGGTTTCCATTATATAGAGAAGCAAACTGAGCCTCAAGTAGGTAAAATAGATCCCTCATTGTTACACTGTATTACCTAGTAAGGGACAAAACAAAAGTCTTGTAAGAATTTAGGAAAAAAAGAGATAGTAGTTGACTGGAAAGCTCTATGAAGACTTATTACAGGAGAGGAATCAACCCTAGGCCTTGAGGAATGCTGGAATCTGGGGCCAAGCAAACGAGTAAGGCAAGCAACCTATGTGTAGAGGTGGAGATGGCAGAATCAGAATTCATCTAGGGTTTACATTTGAAAATACCCAAGCTCTCACCACAGCATCAACATAAAAAAATTAAAAAGCTCCCTTTCAAGTTAAGCAAAGCAAAGATGTATTACATGCACTCCGTTCTCACAGGATCATCAGCAAGTAAGGTGGGCCGCTAGAATGACAAATTAGGGCATCTATCTGCTAGGCATCCCTTGTAAACGACTAAATTCCCATCTGGGTTTCAGTGTTAATGGAATGTGAAGATACTGCACCATCTAGTGGTTTGATTGGATGCATATCTATATCGATTTTTGCTTTCTTGATTGGTTAACCACTAATAGGACCTGACACAAGGGAGATTCTAGTTTGCTGAAGGATCAGGATAAATTTTTGTCCAAGATTCTTGAGGACTGAGGTGTGTTGATAAAACAAAGAAATGGATCAAGACTTTCAAGCACTATCATGAATGGAGATGTCTTGAGAGATCTGTTTTACTGTTCCAAACATGTGGTCAATTTTAGGTAGATTTACAAGAAAATTATTGGAAATATTATTGCTCTTGAATTCTAGGAAGAGAAGATTTCCCAGTGTAACAAACAAAAAGAGATCTCAAAGCCAATGTTGTGAGCCACAGTTCTAGTTAGAACCTCTGTTTATGGGAACAAGTTCTATTCTCTGTCATTTCTGGGGCAGTTTTGATTTATTGATTTATATCCTCATTGTGGTTTTGTATTATGATGCTTTTGCATGCCTGTGCATTTGATTGGATGTCAAGCACTGTGAATTTTACCTTGCAGGGTCCTGATATTTTTGTATTCCTGTAAATGTTCTTGAGTGTTATTCTAGGGCCCAGTTAAGTTACTTAGAAATGGCTGCATCCTTTTGCATTTTCTTTTCTTTTCTTTTTTTTTTAAAGATTTTATTTATTTATTTGAGAGAGAGAGCGTGAAAGAGAGAGAGATCATGAGCAGGGGCAAGGGATAGAGGGAGAAGCAGACTCCCCGCTGAACAGGGAGCCCGATGCAGGACTCGATCCCAGGACTCCAGGATCATGACCTGAGCTGAAGCCAGACATTTAACCAACTGAGCCACCCAGGCACACTTGAGTTTTCTTTTTAAGCTTAGGTAGTACCAATAGTACCAAAGCTGTGTTTGATTTAGGGTAGGGGCTTCTTCTTGTACTACCTACAAGCCAAGAGTGGTTTTTACATTTTTAAGTTGTAAAAGGAAAAATAATATAAAACAGGGACTGAATGTGCCCTGCAAAGCCTAGAATATTTACTACCAAGTGCTTTAGAAGTTTGCTATGGTTAATTTTTCTATAGGATTAAGGCAAGACCATTCTTAGTATTCCAACTGATGGCATATATATTATGATATTTTTCACTCTGGTTCTTGATGACTCTTACAGTTTCCACTTGGATGTGTTATATATCATATTCATTGGTCTGCCATTAGCTAAAGCAAATCACATGGTCACATATGACAATGTGATGGAGATATAAGCTCCCCCATAAGGAGTCATGTCACATTGTGTCAACAGGTGGGATCTACAGTTATTTTATTGGAAGAAATAGTATACAATTATAAATCAAATCTAACATACACAGCTAGATTAAATAAGGTAAAGAGGTTCCTTTAATGCTGTATTAACTCTGTGCCTTTATATGTGATGGCAGAGTTTCTTGTAATGCCAATGAGTTCTCAAGAAGAATTTTTGTTTTGATCTTGTGTTTATATCCCAGTATTATGATAATTTATATAAGCTTATTTGAAAATTAATTTAGTACATTAATGGAAGTGTTAATGAATTATTAATTATGTATTAATGAAAGTCTTGAATTTAACTATTATTAGGAGACTTCAGAGCCCACATTTACATTCATGTTTCCACAATATTGATGAGAAGGAAGGGAAGCAGGAAACAAACAAGCCTATAAGCATATTTGGGTGCCTGACCTTGTAAGCATTGTGTAGAACCTGTATATTTATTGCTTCTTTTCATCCTCACCAAAACTCTTCATGGTAGATATTAGTGACCATGTTTGATGGACAAGGAATTTGAGTTATACAATAACTAAGTTGGTCATAGTTCAGATTGTCAGGAAATGTTGGAGTGGGGATGAGAGCGCGGGTCTGTCTGACCACAAAGCCGTCATCTTTTGGCCATTGTTCCCCACAGTAATCAGGGAGGAAAGTGGTCAGCAGCCATGCAGTCTGCAACTTATTCCCCCAAAGCTCCTCTCTACTCATTCATTCGTGGTGGCCATAAAGAGAATGAGATCACTTGTATTGAGAAAAAGTCTGACTTCTGGCTTATCAGAATTCATGATTCTCCTTTGTAGAGGAATCCAAATTTGAAACTTACACTTCCTGATTTACTAGTGCAGAAAGCAATGATCTGCTCAAAGCAGAGGTTTGTTGATGGTCCCTTAATTAACACCAATGATATTATAATAAGTTAAATGCTATGAATACTTCAATATTTGAAGATTCTCACAGTCACTACTTTGACATTGGTTGTAGCAACTTTTTTATAGATATGTCTCCTGAGGCAAGGGAAGTAAAAGCAAAAATAAAGTACTGGGACTATATCAAAATAAAAACCTTCTGCACAGTAAAGGAAATAATCAACAAAACTGAAAGCCAACTTATGGAACGGGAGAAGATACTTGCAAATACATATCCAATAAAAGGTTAATATCCAAAATATATGAAGAACTGATACAACTCAACACCCAAAGAACAAGTAATCTAATTAAAAATGGGCAGAAGACATGAACAGACATTTCTCCAAAGAAGACATACAGAAGACCAACAGACACAGGAAAAGATGCTCAACATCACTTATCATCAGGTAAATGCATATCAAAACTGCAATGAGATATCACCTCACACTTGTCAGAATGGGTAAAATCAACAACACAAGAAACAATAGGTGTTGGCAAAGATGCGGAGAAAGGGCAACACTCTTGCACTGTTGGTGGGAATGCAAACTGGTACAGCTGCTCTGGAAAATAGTATGGAGGTTCCTCAGAGTTAAAAATAGAACTATTCTATGATCTAGCAATTACTGCTAGGTACCTCCCCAAAGAATACAAAAATAGGGGCACCTGGGTGGCTCAGCCAGTTAAACATCTTCCTTAGGCTCAGGTTGTGACCCTGGGGTTCTGGGATGGAGCCCTGTGGGTGGGGCGCACTCCCTGCTCAGCAGGGAGTCTGCTTCTTCCTCTGCCTCTGCCCCTCCCCCAGCTCATGCTCTTCCCTCTCTCTCTCTCTCTCTCTCTCTCGCTCACACTCTCTCTCAAATAAAAATAAAATCTTTTTAAAAAAGAACACAAAAATACTAATTCAAAGGGACACAAGCACCCCGATGTTTATAGCAGCATTATTTATGATAGTTAAATTATGGAAACAGCCCAAGTGTCCATCAACTGATGAATGGATAAAGATGTTATGTGATGTGTGTGTGTGTGTGTGTGTAATGGAATATTAGCCATGAAAAAGAATGAAATCTTGCCACTTGCAACAAAATGAATGGAGCCAGAGAGTATAATGCTAAGCAAAATAAGTCAATCAGAGAAAGACAAATACCATATGATTTCACTCATGTGGAATTTAAGAAACAAAACAAATAAGAGTAAAAAAAAAAAAAGAAGAGAAGGAGAGAGAGAGAGAAACCAAGAAACGGACTCTTAATTACAGAGAACAAACTCTGGGTTACCAGAGGGGAGGTTGGTGGGGGATGGGTTAAATAGATGGTGGGGATTAAGGAGGTCACTTGTGATAAGCACCGGGAATGTATGGAAGTGTTGAATCACTATATTGTATACCTGACACTGTATGTTAACTAAATGGAATTTAACTTTAGAAAAATATCTGAAGATTCTCAAGAAAAGTAGTTGCTTACAATTACTTTAAATTGAGTTGGTTAAATGGCAATTGCTCTTGCTGTTAAAAAAAAATTTAAGCATAAAGCATAACAATCCTTTGTGTAGTTTTTGTGTAGTTTGCACATAGTTTATTCAGTCAGCCCCCTATTGATGGACATTTGGGTGGTTTCCGATTATTTGCTCTTACAAATAATGCCTCCTTTGTATCAGCTCTTGCTACAAAATGAAATGCAGCAAATAACCACAAAAACTCGGTTGAATATAAAAATAATCATTTATTGTTTACATCTCTTAAAGCCCAGCTATGGGTCTGGCACGCTGCCCCTTCCATTTACAAGGTGTCATTCAAAATAAGCCTCATGGTCAAGTCCAAAAGTCCAAGGTGGAGAAGTGCTTCATCCATGATGAGGTTGTGACAAAGTTGTGGATACAAAGAAGGCTGAATAGTTAGGGTGAATAACGCAGTATACTGCAGACTTAGGTGACATTTTGTCAATGTATCTTCTAAATATATTCCCAGAAGTGGGGTAGCTGGGACAGAGATGAAGTGCACATGTAATTCTTCTAGATTTTACCAAATTCTCCTTTGTAGTAGTTTAACTATTTATTTCTATAAACAATATTGAGATTGTTTTCCCACAACTTATTTTGTCTATCAGTATAGTTTTAACTTTTGTTTCTAGCATTATGAGCAAGGTTAGGGGTCTTTTCATGAATTGAAAAGCCATTTACTTTTGTGTATATGTGAATAGCTGATCTTTGCTCCTCACCACCTACCCCCCTCCTTGGAATATACAGTCTGCCCCCCATTCCACACTGCGAACCATGTTCAAGGACATAACTTTGAGAAAGAGAGGTGTTGTGGAGACCCTCTGGATGGTACATGTGACTGAACCCTGTTAAGGCCTCCATATAAACCAACAGGGCGGATGCAGAGATCTACCTGTCTTGTGGCACCCAAGACAAGCCTCACTGTAAGTTCGATTGCCTGTTAAACTGGCCACCTACCGATCTGGGGTGATCCCCCTTTTCTTCCTTTCTCCCATCTCTCCTTGCCGTCCATGCACCGGGGCCAAGTTCAGGGTTCACCCGTGAAGTCCCAAGTCTGCAAACCAACAGTAAGGTTCTCATCTTTTACTTTTCTATCTTTAGAAGCTGTTTACACATTAGGGAAATCACCAGTTTGTGAATATGTTTTCCCAGTGTTTTACTTGGCTAATTGTGCTTCGGTAAACAAATGTTTCAAATTTTTATTTAATCAAATTTAACAACACTCTTCCTTTTTGCTTCTGGATTTAGAGGCATCCTTAGGACATTTTTCTCCATTGGTGAAAATCCACTCATGCTTTCTTCTTATACTCATTTAGTTTTGTTTTCATACTTAAATCTTTTATACATTTGTCCTTTATCTTATTGTAAGCAATAAGTCACATTTCAACTTTTTCAATAGAACTATCCAGTTATCACCATACTACTAGTTTGAGATGCTGCCTTTTAACCTACTGAAAGTCCCATGTAATTGATCCGTTTCTGGATTTCCTATTCTGTTTCCTTCATGTGTCTGTCTATCCAGGCACCTGACAAACTTCTAATTATCAAAGTCTTAAATTATGCTTCAGTTATGTTTCCATGGGCTAGGCTACCCAATACTTACAATGCTTACTTATCTTGTTCAGAGTTTACTATGTATTTGCATTAGTTATCTCTTACTGTTTTGTGAAAATTACAACAAACTGAGCAACCTAAACCAACACTCATTTATTTTCTCAGTTTCTGTGAGTTAGGAATTTGGACACAGCTTAGCTGGACCTTCTGCCAATGGTCTCAGGAGGCTAGTGTCAGGTGGCAGCTGGGCCACATTCTTATCTGAAATAATGGATTTCTTAATATTGAATCACCTTTGGATTACTGGAGTAAATTATCTTTGGTCATGATGTACATTTGTTTACATTCTTTTTTTTTTTTTTTTAAAGATTTTATTTATTTATTTGAGACAGAGAGAATGAGAGAGAGAGAACACATGAGAGGGGGGAGGGTTAGAGGGGAAGCAGGCTCCTCGCCGAGCAGGGAGCCCGATGCGGGACTCGATCCAGGGACTCCAGGATCATGACCTGTGCCGAAGGCAGCCGCTCAACCAACTGAGCCACCCAGATATTTGCAAATATTTTATTCAACATGCTTGCATCAACATTTAAAATTGAGATTTGTCTCTAGATTTCTTTTATTGTACAATGTTTATCATATTTATGGATTAATATTATTTTACTTCATTAAACTGATTAGGAATTTTTGTTTGTTCCTTTAAATAGCATTGAGTTTATCTGAACTTTAAAGATTTGAAAGAATTTCCTGTTGAAATTATGTCGGCCTGTTGTTTTTTATGGAACAACAGGAACTTTTTAAACTATTTTATCTACTTTTCATGAGTATTACTGTTTTTAGACTCTGTCTTTCCTGGGGTCAATTTCAGTTAGTTTTTTAAAAGCTACTCATTCCACTTAGATTTTATAAAGTTATCTCTTAGGATTTTAAAACTTTTTCTCTATTTTGGATCTTTGCTTTTTGTGCGTGTGCATTTTCTCTCTCTATTTCTTGTTTGGATTAGTGATTTATCTATTTTTCATTGATTTTTTTAAAAAAGAGTCAGATTTTAGATTTATTAGTTTTATTATTTTTCTCTTTTCTAATTTACTATAGTATAATTTAATCTTACTATATATGTCCTTCTTTTGATGGCTTTTTAATCTTTCTAACTTTTAGAGTTGAGCATTATATTATTTTCATTTTTTTTTGCTTTTTATTGATATAGCTATTTAATAGTATAACATATTCTCTGATAACCACTTTAACCAAATTTCATAGAGATGGATATGCTGTGGTCATTATCATTATTTCTGAGAAATTTTGAAATTTTATGTTCTCCTTTGAACTAAAACTTGTTTAATAGCATATTTTAAAAAAATTATAGGTGGAAGAGCCATTTTTTTCGCAGTTGTTACTAATTTATATGTAGTTTCATTGCACTGTTGTCAGAGAATGCTCTTGTTGCTATTTCAGTTCTTTAGGATTTATAGAGGTTTTCTTTGGAACATAAGATGTCTTTCATTTTTGTCAGTATTTCTTGTGTACTTCTAAAGGGAGTATATGCTCTAACAGATCATAGTTCAAAAGTAGACTATATTACATACATTTTATACATTCTAAACTAGACTGCATGTAAGTCTTTTTTTTTTTTATTCTTATGTTAATCCCCATACATTACATCATTAGTTTAGATGAAGTGTTCCATGATTCATTGTTTGTGCATAACACCCAGTGCTCCATGCAGAACGTGCCCTCCTCAATACCCACCACCAGGCTAACCCATCCTCCCACCCCCCTCCCCTCTAGAACCCTCAGTTTGTTTCTCAGAGTCCATCGTCTCTCATGGTTCGTCTACCCCTCCGATTTTCCCCGCTTCATTCTTCCCCTCCTGCTACCTTCTTCTTCTTCTTCTTTTTTTTTTCTTAACATACATTGCATTATTTGTTTCAGAGGTACAGATCTGAGATTCAACAGTCTTGCACAATTCACAGCACTTACCAGAGCACATACCCTCCCCAGTGTCTATCACCCAGTCACCCCATCCCTCCCACCCCACCCCCCACTCCAACAACACTCAGTTTGTTTCCTGCAATTAAGAATTCCTCATATCAGTGAGATCATATGATACATGTCTTTCTCTGTTTGACTTATTTCACTCAACATAATACCCTCCAGTTCCATCCACGTCGTTGCAAATGGCAAGATCTCATTCCTTTTGATGGCTGCATAATATTCCATTGTATATATATACCACATCTTCTTTATCCATTCTGCATGTAAGTCTTTAGAATACATATATACACACACACACACGTATCTTTTATCTAGATACATATACTGCTGGATAGATCGAATGTGTGTGTGTGTTCCAGTTTATTGATTATATAATTATCTTTGGATCTGCCAGAGGAGACCCTAAGACAAGGACTGTACATGCAGGTTGCCTCTGTACAAGGTCCTCCCTAGGAGCAGAGGTGAAGGACCAGAGAGGGGGAGGAACAATCCATGTAAGTGTATTCCTGAGGATGCCACTTGGCCACACTGGGGCCCTGTGCTCACCCGGCCTCCTCCAGTGTTTGTAAGTGTGGCCTCTCACCCTTGTCCATTCTGGTTGAGTGATGAAAAACTATCTCCAATGTTGAGAGTTGTCCTCAGAGGCTTTCACTCTTGTGCTTTGGGGCTGTGTCTGTGTGCTCGTCAAGTGGGCCCCCACCAGTGTCCCGATGTAGAATTTCTGCCGCAGGAGGTGAAAGGTGTGTGGAGACACGTGCCTGAGGCAAGCGCCTGTCAGTAGGAGTGAGTCGTGCTCCAGCTGGAACCGCACCCTGCAGACACGTGGCAGAAGTCCCAGGTGAGGCCCAGAGCCCTGCCCTGGGACACTCACAGCCTCAGGGACAGATGTTGTAAGTCTGAAATGTGCTTACTGGTTTCTGGTCAGTGTGGTGTCTCTGGGATTGAGATATGGTGCCCAAGTCTCCAGTTAGTAGTCTGTCTGTTTTCTCTTTCGTCTGATTTATGAAAAGTGTTGCCATATTATTAGGTGAATAAATATTAATACCTGTAATTGCTTTATTGTCTATTGGTGCTTTAGCATTATAAAGTAACGTTTAATGCATTGAAATCTAAGTTCAATCTTGTTGATCATAAAGGTTGTGACCCCTGTTTTCTTTTAACTTAGTATTAGCGTTTTACTATCTATCTATCTATCTATCTGTATTTTTTAGCAGACTACTTTTTAGAACAGTTTTGGATCCACAGCAAAATTGAGAGATGAGTGTAGAGATTCCGCATACACCCCCTGCCTCCACACACGCACAGCCTCCCCCATTACCAGCATCCCACACCACAGACGAACATTTGTTAAAATCAGTGAGCTTAATGTATCATTAGAACCCAAATCCATAGTTTACCTTGGAGTTCACTTTTGATATTGTACATTCGGTGGGTTTTGGCAAATATATAAAGATATCTGTCTATCATTGTTCTATCTACAGAATAGTTTCATCGGCCTAAAAATGGTCTGTGCTCTGCTGATGCACCCCTCCCTCCCCACAGCTCCTGGCCACCACTGATTCATTTACTACCTTGTGGTTTTGCTTTTCTGGAACGTCCTAGAGTTGGAAACATACCGTATGCAGCTTTTTCAGATGGGCTTCTTTCACTTAGTAGTGTGCATTTAAGGTTCCTCCATATCTTCTCATGGCTTGATAGTTAATCTTCTTCTAGCACTGAAAATAGTCCATTGTCTGAATAGACTAACCTTTTATTTTTAATTTTTCCAAATCTCTTTGTGATACGAGCATCTCTCTTATATATAGCATGATATTGTATTTTGCTTTCTTGAGCATTCTGAAAACACTTTCCTTTAATAGGAGATGTAAATCCATTTATATTTACTGATAAAATGATATGATCTGGTTGGTCTTGATTCTGACATATGGATGCATATATTACATCTGGTGTGTGTATCTATATATATTTAAATATGTAACATTACATATGTAATAACTGTTATATATTTGTATGTTACATATAAAACATTTATTATAAAATTATAATTTTAGTTATTTGAATATGTATGGTATGTAATTATGTTTAATTATATATATATAAAAGAGTCCTTTAGTACTTTATCTATTTGTTCTCTTTTTTTATAAAGCTTTTGTTAATTTGGGAGATTTTTGTGTGTGTGTGGTAATGATTACTTTTGCACTCATATCTTACTATGAAAATGTCTTTTCTTAGCTATTGTCTATTGATTTTATCCTAGGACACTATTTAAATTAGCTTTTAAATTAACTTTTCTCAGCATCTGGATTGACGTAATACTCTTTTACCCCAAATACTGTGTGCAAGGCCCTCTCAAATCCAAGCATCTATGGATCAATCTCTTGAGCTCTCTCGTTAACTCCATGGTGGTATACTGATGTTGAATTTGGCAGACAAATCTATGAAATTTTTCCTGTTTTCCGAAATCCCTTCTCTATATCATGTTGCCCAGAGAGCACATTCCATTCCTGTCAACTCAGTCTGAGGGAATTCCTTCTAATCAATGGGGTAAGACCTCCTTTCTTGTCCTCCTCCCTGACTTAAGAGTGAAATCCTCTATCACCTTATTAAAAAAAAAAAAGGAAAGAAACCCAAAACAGAAAAAGTCCTTTGTTTCCTTGGCTTTGTTGTTCAAGGTACCCTCTTTCTTGCCCTGCTGTCTGTAAACCTAGACTATTTGTGTTACACTAGGATATAAAACTTTTACTCAATTACTGGCAACATTTAGTCATGGCCATTATAATCGCTAACCGTTAAACAAATCATGAGTGTGGCATCTGGAAACAATAAAGATTATGGGAAAGAAGTAATCTAGAAAAGAGCGAATGGATGAGAAAGCAGTAGAATGTTTTAGAGGGAATGATAATTAATCTGGATATGAATGGAAATGGACAATGCATATTTGCTCTTTCTTTTGAAAGAAGCTGCTCTTGGGAGACTTGTTATTTACTCTTCGGTAGAACTTTTTTGTTTGGAGGAATAAGTTCAAATATTCAAACATAGAAAGTATCTTCAACATGCCCCCATCAAACAGATTTGAATGCCAGGGCTTATCATGTTTAACTACATGATCTCACTGCCCCAGCTTTAGGGCATGGAATTTAAAGATTTATTTTTAAAAACAAGACCATTAACATGAGAAGCATTATTTTTGTGGATGTCTGCCGAGTGATACAGAAATGTATCATTATCTGTCCAGTTCCGCACTTCTCTTTTTTTTTTTTTTAAAGATTTTATTTATTTATTTGAGAGAGAGAGAATGAGAGAGAGCGAGTACATGAGAGGGGGGAGGGTCAGAGGGAGAAGCAGACTCCCTGCCGAGCAGGGAGCCTGATGCGGGACTCGTTCCAGGGACTCCAGGATCATGACCTGAGCCGAAGGCAGTCGCTTAACCAATGGAGCCACCCAGGCGCCCCAAGTTCCGCACTTCTCAAATGGTGAAGTGCAGAGACAGTTCCGAAATAAAAATAATTACTCTGGATTTTAGTACTCACTTGATTGAATGTTTACCACTTTACCGCTGTTGAGAAATGTACGCATATTTTTTAACCAGTAATGTAATTTACTTGAGAGTCTCATTTCCAATGATGGGATGACATTATTTTAATTTGCCAACAAGGGGGATTTTCACTTTACGTCTAGTGAAGAACTTCTGGACCAGATAAGGTTTACTGCACTCAAGTGTGAGAACACATTACAGAATGGACTGGCTCTACTTTTCAGCACGTAACACCTGGCAGGGTCCAGAGAACAATTAGCTTATTAGAAGCTGAAACTTTCTCTTTTGCTCTCATTGAATCCAGGGTATCTGAAAACCTGGGTTCCGAGCTAATCTAAACTCTTAGACATCTTTCCATTCGCCAGGCAGTGGGCAGATCTTTCAAGGTCTATATGGAGCAGTTTCTTCCAAACTCACAGGGGGCTTCTCATTCTCTGCCACCTGCTCTGGCACACCCCACAACATATTTTCATCATTACTCTCAAGTGTAATGCCTTGCTTTGTCCAAAGGCTTATTGAGGGTTGAGGGAGTGAGGAATACACAAATATGTTTCAAAACAGGTGTCAGTTTTATGTGGAATCTGATCTCGGAAATACCACTTACTGGCTGTGTGTACTTGGTCAAACCACTTGGCTGTTTTTAGCTTCAATTTCTATGTATACTGGGAACATCTACTTTCATATTGCAGGTGCTCGTCTACATACTTTACATGCATCACCTGCTTTATCATCACAATTACTGTGTGATGGAGTTACTAGTATTATTGTCCTTTTACCAATGAGGTGGGGACTACAGAGAGGTTAAATGAGCTGGGATTTGAACCCAGACAGTCTGCTTTCTTTGGTCTTAAGCACAGTTCTGAACCACCATGGGAAAGCATCATGCAGAGTGCCTAGCATACAGAAGATAACCCATAAACGTGGGCACCTCCCAAAATAATAGCTTAAAGAGTAGTACTGAGTTGATGGAAAAGAAATCTGCTTGCAGAAGCACAATTTTTTTTAAAGATTTATTTATTTATTTTAGAGAGCACGCACAAGCAGGGGGAGGGGCAGAGAGAGAGAATCTCAAGCGGGCTCTTCTCCGAGCACAGAGCCCGACATGGGGCTCGATCTCATGACCCTGAGATCATGACTTAAGCCCAAACCAAGAGTTAGACACTTAACTGACTGTGCCACCCAGGTGCTCCAGGAGCACAATATTTTTGGAAGGATTATCTGTGGGCCAGGTACATCAGAGTCTTGGACATGACTTCACACCTACTGAATCAGAAATGCAGGGAGTGAAGCATGGGGATGCTCATGGCAATCCTCTGGCAAATGTTTTGAACTCTCAAGCTTGCAGACTATCAACATGGTTAAAAGATTATGAGCTAGGAGTCAGAGTAACTGGGACACTAATATAATATCTGGAACATATTATATGACTATCTGGGACAGCCCTCTGTAGTTTGCAACTTGCTTTTGTGTGTGTATTCAAATAATTTAAAAATATGTGCATGCATCGTCAAAATAATTTCAGAGCAAAATCCCAGGAAACAGCTTACAGCCAGACTTTAAATATAGCCTTTCAATCAGCAGAATGATTTATGGTAGCAAAGAGGAAATAATCAAATGATACTTGATCAGCAACCATCCTTCCTGGTGGACTTTAGGCTTTGTGGGGTTGTAACCAGTCTCTCTTGTTCCCTGTGTATCCTATATTAAGAACAATATACCTTGCCTACATATAGCTGATATTTAATAAATATCTGTATAATATTGCACTTTTCCTGCCTAAAGCCAGGAAAAAAGCATAAGATGCTTTTTACCAAAGCCAACATATTTATAGTGGCTTCCACAGGCAGAAAGTATTTATCAGAGCAAGTTCCCACTGGAAGAGTGCCATGCTTTTTAAAGTTTCTGAATTCACCCAGATTTTGCTTTGTCAAATTAATACAAAGTAAAGCACAAAGGCACAATTACATAAAGAGATTACAAGAACTTCCTGTAATTAGCATGTTAACTCCGAGATAAGAAAGTGGCAGAGCTGATGTGAACTTGGTTGTGATGATGCCAAATTAGGCAAAGACAGAGAAGAGAGGGCATTCGGTCACCGTGTTCCACGGGAAGAAGGTGGTGTCCCAGGAAATTCGTAAGGAGAACTGGTAAATAACACCACATTTGTACTTTGGTCAGCCCTGAAGTGGTGTGGATTGTAATTTGCTGTAAATATGGGCACAGATCGTATGTGTGCAGGACCACAGTTTTTTATATAACTTTAACCAAACAACTGTCACCTACTATCCATCTTCCCACTAGTCAAACTCACAGAACAATAATTAGGGTGATGGGGCAATTATCAAAGCAAACTTGAGGATGCCAAAGCTAAAAACTACCAGGTAAATATTTTTCAAAGAATGGTACCTTTTCAATGCTTTCAAAGCCATTTGATCTCTATTATCTTGTTTTAGAAATGGGAAATTGACTTGTGGAGGGTCAATAACTTGCTCAAGAACATAGAGAGTAAAAAAAAAAAGAAAAAAAGAAAAAAATACATTGTATCCGAAAAAGGGGTTTCCTAACATGGGAAGGTGCTCCTCAGACCACAGTACAATTCCTATTAACACGGTAAATGGCTTTATTGAGTGGAATTCTTTGACCCCCACCTTCTTCATTTTTCAGAGAAAAAAGCGTAATAAAGAACTCGAACATTCAGTAACTAGGGATCCTTTTCTGTGTCACTGAGCTCTTCACCAGTTGCCAGCAGGGGGCGCCAGAGCCCTTTGAAAGTTGATTTTTGTCACCTTGAATCTGGGCATTCAAATACCCGCCTGAATCAAGTTATTACCTGCGGGGGGTTGGGCGGGAGGTGTCAGGAGTTATCTGACTCCCCCTTTCACTTTCTTAAGAGGGGGGGAAAAAACCAACATTTCATTAAATTGTAAGCGATAGGCTGTTACAGCGTTACTTGTTAATCAAAACAGGCTTCCCCAATCCAAATGCAATTAAAACTGAATTTTCAGACCTTTCTCTCCTTCCTCCTGAGTGTGTGGCCCCTCTGGGAACTCCTGCTGGGAATATTGCTTTGATAACACGAATATGTGTAGCAGGCCCTGGGAATGGCACCGGGGAGAGGGAAGGATTCAGGCTGGCCTGTGGATCGAAGAGAACATGGTCTGGAAGATGAAGACAGAGGGGGTGGCCTTCTGTGGTGACAGGAATCTCTGCAAGTCCCAGCACAGAGACCAGGAACAGAATCATTCGCTCCTGTGGTCTTGGACTAAAGAATTCCCTGCCAAGGTTCAGGTGCCAAGAGTATGGGAGATTTTTGGGGGTGGGGTGGGCGAGGGACAGCAGTATGACTTAAGACTTTTCCCGAACTGTGACACTTTCAAGTGAGCTAAATTACCCCTTTGTAGAGCACTTGCAGCATCTTTGACCATCTTGTTTGATGTTCCTGACTCAGTTGAGTATTTTTGAGAATTGTTCAAGGAAATAAAAATGTCAAGCTCGCCAATCTTTGATAGTTTGTGAATTTTTTTTTCTTATATTAGACTGACTTGGGGAAGAAGACCTCAAAATGAGCGCATTCTGGGGGATGCCTGGGTGGCTCAGTCGGTTGAGTCACTGCCTTCGGCCTAGGTCATGATCCCAGGGTCCTGGGATCAAGCCCCGCATCGGGCTCCTTGCTCGGTGGGGAGCCTGCTTCTCCCTCTCATGCTCTCTCTTGCTATCTCGCTCTCTCTTGCTATCTCTCTTTCTCTCTCAAATAAATAAATAAAATCTTAAAAAAAAAAATGAGTGCGCTCTGTTTGCTCTGCTCACCACCAAGTGAGAGATAATTTGACATTTGTATTATTATCCCTTCTCTTTCAAAGCTTGGTTTTCAAGGACACTATGGGAGCAGGAAAGTCTAGAAAGGATTCTCTATTATGCTGAAATCTTGTGGGGACAAGACTTTGATCTGATCTGAAAACTCAAAGAACGCTATGTACTTCCACGTACATTTGTGTGGAATCTGATATCCGTAGAGTGGGGAGGGCAGAAGAGCACTGATCTGACTTCAACAGGTTTAATGGGGACCATTTGACTTAACTGCCCACAATGACAGCCCATTTCCAGCTTACTGTGTTTAGTTTGAGCTGTTCCAGATCTTCCGTTTTATATGTGAATGACTATCAGATGCTCTTCTGCAAACCTACGGACGTGCGCCATGTTGGTGTAGAAACCTACCCTTTCTTGTCGCCTTCATTTCCCAGCAACACCTAGGGAAGATGTCAGTAGAATAAAACCCAAATATGAAATCCCTGTGTTTTTTTTTTTTTTTTCTATTTTAATTACATGGCCAAAGAACAGTCTACAAGCAGCTGAAAGGCCGCCATCACCAAAGGGTTGCAATATTGAGAAAGACTTGATAAAAAGTATCAGGAAAATGGAGCCACATGCCTTCTCGTGGTTGCTACTTTTGTGTTTAAAGTCTGAGGAATTGGTGTGGGGATTGGGGAGGATAAGGGTCATCCCCTAGGGGGGAATCTGAAGGAAAGGAACTGTGGTAATATGAATTCCCTGGCTCTAGAGTAGAATCTTTGAGCTTTAAAGGAAATGTGGGTGTCTTACAGTTCAAATCCTGTATGTGATAAAAGAAGTGAAATAGCAGACAGGTTAACTGACGGGGTAAAAGATTTTCCAGGACCTCTTTATGTTTCAACCATTATTATCAACTTTAATTTTGAATGTTATCCTTCTCTGTCTCCACTAGGGTCACGGCACAGAGGCTTTGGAGACACAGAGATGTTTAAGATGTGGCCACCAGCTTCAAGGAGAAAACACACAAAATATTCATGAGACTAGACATCATTTGATGGCAGGAGTTTTGTTTTATTCTATTCATCCTGGATTTTCCATTGCAAAAATGCTTCTTAGGTGAATGTACTGGGTAGTAGGAAAGGACATAAGGAGGGGATATCTGCATTGGTGACTTAAAGGTGCATCAGTAATGGAGACACAGAAGCTGTTTTAGCAGAGCTGTCAGGGCTAAGAGAAAGTCTCCAGACAGACAAGGCAGGGAAGGACATTTCAGAAAGAAGAATTAATCTGTACATAGTACTTGGAGAACTGTCAAGGAGCTTCACGAAAAAAAGATGTGGCAGCCATGCTGGCCGCAAGGTGGAGAAAGGTTTACAGGTAGAGACAGAGTCAGGAAGATGGTTCAGGAAACTGGAGCATTAGTCCAGGTAAGAGATGGTGAAGATCGGAACTGGGGTCGTGAGTGTCCTAAGGGGGAACAGATCATGCTTAAGAACCATTTCAGAAACAAAGATGCCAGGACTTGGTGATTGTGGAATATGTGAGGAGACAGAGGGAGGGTTAGAGATTCTGAAAAACGGGAGGTACTGGGATCCAGTTAACAGAGGTTTGAGCTTAAAACCTTGAAAGGGGATCCTGAAGACTATGAGGAAGGAAACAACCTCCCTATACGAGGGAATGGTTTTTCTTAGGACAGAATGAAGATAACATTCAAATTTTGAGAGTCAGAACCAGCTCCAAGCAGCCAAATTGGCTTAAATGTGTGTGTGTGTGTGATAGGTAGAGAGAGAGGCAGACAGACAGACACACATATATTTTAAATTTGTAGCAATGCAGTTTTACAGCAAAACATTCCTCTGCCCTCAAGTCATGAGCAAAATTACAGATTTGTCAGTGTAACCTTATCCTGACTTCCTGTTGGAGAGCGTCCTATCTTTCCACAGACTCAAAACAAGCCCCAGCAGGTCTGATAAAATTAAAATCATTCTTTAGGTGTAAAGAGCCTCGGGTTCTGCTGTGCTGCACGGAAGGTAGTTTTGCTGCTTGACTCGAGGGGCCGTATGGTGGGGAGCATGGGGGGTGGGGACGGCCACTTGGACACTGGCTTCATGTCTCCTATTGCTTAGCTAATGGAGGAGAGAAATGACTCTCGAGCCTTCTCCAGTTTGCTGGTATTCACTCAAACCCACCACCCCTCCATACTTCTACACTCCCTGCAACTCAGATGCTCAACCCACTTGTCATTTTCCATATGCGTGTGTATCTCCTTCCTGAGATAGTCGGTGGTCCTCCAAACCCACTGCCAGCACACGGCCTGAGGTAGACAGTCACACTGGGTGAGGGCTGGCTTGAACTTCAGGGCTGTGCTGGGGCAGAACGGTGAGAATGTGTGTCTTTGCCTTGTTCCTGATCTTAGGGGGAAAGCATTCAGTCTTTCACGTTCAAGTGTGATGTCAGCTGCAGGGTTTTGGTTCATTCCCTATATCAAATGTAAGTCATTCCCCTCTATTCCTAATTTGCTGAGAGTTTGTATCATGAATGGGTGTTGGATGTTGTCAAAATGCTTTTTCAGTTGATATGATCATATGACTTCTTCTTTAGCTTGTTGAAATGGTGGATTACATTGATTGAGTTTTGAATAGCAAACCAGGTCTTAATGCCTGGAATACATTGCACTTGGTCATGGCATGTAATTCTTTTTATATATTGCTGGATTCAATTTGTGAATATTTCATTGAGGATTTTTATATCTAAGTTCATGGGAGATATTAGTGTGTAGCTTTAAATTTTGGTACAGCCCTTTTATGATTTAGTATCAGGGTAATATCTAATAAGTTGAGTTGGGAAGGGTTCTTTCCTATTCTAATTTCTGGAAGGTCTTATGTACAATTGGTGTTAATTCTTCTTTCAATGTTTGGTAAATTTCTTCAGTGAAACCTTCTGGACCTGGAGACTTCTTTTTTGGGAAAATGTAAATGACAAATGAAATTTCTTTAGCGGTTATAGGACTGTTCAGGAGCCTATTTCATCTTGGTTGAGTGACAGTAGGTTGTGGTTTTTGAGGAATTGGTCCATTTCTTCAATGTTGTCAAATTTATAAGCAGAAAGTTATTTGTATTACTCCCTTATTATCCTTTTAGTGGCTGCAGGATCTACAGTAATATCCCTAGTTTTATGCCTGATATTGGTGATTTGTGTCTTTTCATCTGATAACTTTGTCAGACCTATGAGAGGTTTATTAACTTTATTGAAGAAACCAGCTTTTTGCTTCATTTATTTTCTCTAATATTTTCTTGATTTCGAGTGCATTTATATCTGCCCTATCTTTATTATTTTTCCTTACTCCTGCTTGCTTTGTTTTTATTTTGCTCTTCTTCTAGTTTCTTGAGGTAAGAATTTTTTTTTTTTTTGAGGTAAGAATTTAGATTATTGATTTGAGACCTTTCTCTTTCCTACTGTCTTAAGTGCTGTCAGGTACCCTTTCAGCACAACTTAAGATGCACCCCACATATTTTCATATGTTGCATTTTTATTTAGTTCTTTTTTTTTTTAATTTCCTTTGAGACGTCCTCTTTGATCCATGGATTATTTCGAAGTGTGTTGTTTAATTTCTTAGTATTTCAAGATTTTCCTGTGGTTTTTCTGTTATTGAGCCCAAGTTTGATTCCATTATGGTCAGAGAACATACTCTGTATGGTTTCAGTTCTTTTAAATTTGTTGAGGCTCATTTTATGGCCCAGGATACAACCATCTTGGTGAATGCTCCATTGGTGTTTGAAAAATATGTGCACTCTCCCACTGTTGGGTGGCTTGTTTTGTTTATATAAGTTAGATCCTGCTGGTTGATTGTGTTGTTAATTCTATATTCTTGCTGAATTTTTGGCTAGTAGTTCTGTTGTTTGCCATGAGTGTGGTGTTAAAGTCTTCAGCTATAATGTGTATTTGTCTGTTTCTCCTTTCAGCTCTTGTTTTATTTTGTTTTATATATTTTAAGGCTTGCCTGTTTGCTGCATATATATTTAGGATGGTTATGTCTTCCTGGTGGATTGAGCCTTTTATCCTCATGCAATGCCCTGACCATACCTTTTTTTTTTTTTTCTCTATCATCTATTGTCTTCCCATTTTTCTTCACTAAATCCATTTCATTTGAAATTATTATCATCAATGTATTGGATGATATATGTCTATACATCTGGATGTAAAAAATACTTTTGGTTGCAAGAGACACAAACTCAGTGGAAACTAAGTTAAGCAACAAAAACTCAGAGTGAATAGATTTCCATGCCTGGGAAGTTCAAGAATGGCCATTCTTATTTTGGACATGGCTGAATTCAAGAGGGAAAAATCATTCTCTCTCTTGTTCTTTCTCCCCAACCCACCTCTGTTTTCTGTGTTAGCTTTATTCTCATTTATGCCTTTTGCACACGGTGTCTAAAATTACCATCTATAGTTCTTCATGCACCATTAGCCATTTCAGATCATCTAGATGGATTCAGGGAAACACCCTAGGATGGCTTTGATTGGTCTGGGGCCTGGGTCTTGTCCTCAAGCCTAAACCAATCATGGTGGCCAGGAGAATGGGCTATTCTGACTGAGCAGTTTGGATCATTATTCCAACTCTGTAGGCATATAATTGACCAACTAAAAAAGAATAGGATAGTGATGGGGAGGGGGTGAATTTCTAAAAGGAAGATATGGGGGATAAAAGTAACCAAAATATTCTTCAACATTCAGAAGTCAAAAAGATACTGTCATTCAAAATACAACTCGCCTATTATATACTTCATGTAGAAATTATTTGAGTACCCATTAAGGCAGTAACAATGAAAAGCCAAGTTGTTTCAAAGGCCTAGATAGGCCGCTTTCCTGAAAATGTTTATGAAAAAAATACGAAGCCCCTTTTATACTAGCATCTTCAACAACCAAATTTCTTCTCTTGCCTGTTGTTAACCAGAACTTAGTGGAGGCAAAAACCTTTGCCCCTTCATTCAAAGGTAAGTTTAAAGATAAGGACTCTTATACACAACTGATAAGTTATTGAACACTGCATCTGAAACTAAGTATGTACTATATGTTGGCTAATTGAATTTAAATAAAATAAATAAATAAAAATAAAGATAAGGAGTCTTGGTGCCTGGGTGGCTTAGCTAGCCAGTTAAGCATCTGACTCTTGATTTCAGCTCAGGTCATGATCTTAGGGTTGTGAGATCAAGCCCTGTGTCTGTCTATCTCTTTCAAAAAGAAAAGAAAAGAAAGAAACAAGAAAGAAACAAGAAAGAAAGAAAGAAAAGAAAGAAAGAAAGAAAAGAGTCAGGGGCGCCTGGGTGGCTCAGTTGGTTAAGCGACTGCCTTCGGCTCAGGTCATGATCCTGGAG
The DNA here is from genome assembly GCF_029215605.1 of Mirounga angustirostris. Classification (NCBI taxonomy): domain Eukaryota; kingdom Metazoa; phylum Chordata; class Mammalia; order Carnivora; family Phocidae; genus Mirounga; species Mirounga angustirostris. Next base: position 14,279,430 of record NW_026991712.1, on the reverse strand, counting down.
TCCCTGGATCGAGTCCCGCATCAGGCTCCCTGCTCGGCAGGGAGTCTGCTTCTCCTTCTGACCCTCCCCCCTCTCATGTGCTTGCTCTCTCTCATTCTCTCTTTCTCAAATAAATAAATAAAATCTTTAAAAAAAAAAAAAAAGAAAGAAAGAAAAGAGTCAGAGGAAGATAGGATTTGAATGATGGGCAGATTAAAATACTGAGAACGCTGAGGAGGGCATCCCACATGCCGGTAAGGAGATAGGCACAGAGTTAAATGGGCAGCAAGCATATGGTACGGATAAGTAAAACAGGTATGTATTAAGCAGAGGAAGATGAGGAAAGGTTGGGAAAAATTCAGAAAGGGAGCAAAGTTTCAACTAATGTGTATAAGGAGCAATGGAGGAGCACCAAGTACAAAGGCAAAAAAAAAAAAATTGTGGCAGATAGACTGCTTTGTACCAGTGCCCTCCATCCTGTCCTTCTTCTCTACCCACCACGTTCAGGCCCACCTTGCCCACCCTCTCTGCAAGGTCAGTGAGCCTCCAAAGCAGCCCACACTCCACTGCGTTGTGATGGCCTGTTCAGCGGTCCTTCCTATCTTGTTACTGCCGACTTTCTCAAGGTCAGCGACTGTACCTTCTTTATCTTTGTGAATGTGGCCATCAGTACATTATCACAGGAGAGTTTCCATTTCAATTGTAATCACAGAGCTGGTCACTTCTCCTGGTCAGCTATTCCTTTTGATTAACAAAGGCCCCATTTTCAGGCCGAACTAAGACTTCCCTTTGAAGGGTAGTTTCTTTAAACTGACTGATACACAAAATTATGATCATGAAATCCTAGCCAAATGTGTAGACCTCTCCATCCAGCAGCAAGTATGTGAGCATTAGGGACCTCCAAAGAAAGGACCTCCTCCTTTCTTTTGCTTTGCCTTTGGGAAGAAGTTCTGCTATGTGATCCTGTGCCTATGGGGTCAGGAGTGGGGTGAGACCTGCTGACCTCCCTGGAGTGGCACCTTTCCCGGAATCCCTGCTGACATGCTCACAGCTGTACAGCCCTTTTGGGGTTGTTGACTCTGATGACTGTTTTGGGGGTTTCCTGGCCTATTGGTTGTCCCTCTCCTGTTACTTACCTCTCATGAGTGATGCTGGTCCAGGCATTCCAGATCAGAAAGCACCCCAGCCCAAGACTCCCTGTGTTTGTCGGCTGGGAGTTGGGAATCTTCTAGTTTCTCATTGTGCCAAGGAAGTGACATTCTCCCAGGAGCACTGGTCCTGTCCACCCTGGCTGCTGATAACAAGCTACACTGTCATCCAAGGGGTGAGGTCCCTCCTGCCTTCTTTCTTAGCTTTGGGTAGTAGCAACAACTGCTTTAAGCCATATAATTTCTCCTTGTTGCTCCTGTTCTCTTTCTTAAAAAAAAAAAAAACATAGATATGTGTGTGTGTGTGTGTATATATATATATATATATATTTATGTGTGTGTGTGTGTGTATACACACATATATTTTATCCATGAGGCTTTACCTTTCTCAAACTGTTTTCCCAATGAGAGGCCAGGAGATTAAATTGCCTCAGGGTAACTCAGACCCCCCAGCTGTTGCTGCTGGCTTCCCGTGATTGTCAGTGACTTCAATGAAAACGTATGTGTGATCTTTCAACGTGTCCACAAGTGGAAGGAAAAAAAAAAAAAAAACCCAAAACCTGCTGCTGGAAAAAAGTTTCCTGATGTGTCATTGAGTGCATCCACGTAATGAAACGGGACCTCAGGACAGTCATTTCAAATGACTCCCTGGCCCCTCCGCTTCCCCTTCGTTTGATTTTAGCAGCCAGATTCCAAAGCTTTGCCACACAGAGTAGAGTCTTTAAGCTGTGCAAGCATGGGGTTCTGGAGGAAGGCAGGAATTGTGAGCCATGCCAGGCTACCCACTCCAGGCCCATGCCTGAGCTTTCATCCGGGGGATTGCTGATTCCTAGCAACTCCATTTCTAGTGTGTATTTCAACCTTGTTCATGCATTCTCTCAGCAAGCGGCACTGAAAGATGGCATGCAGATGGAGTGGCTTTTCTCAGGGAGCTTACAGTCTAGGGGGTAGTGAGATATTGCCCAGGTAACTATGGCTGCGAAATGTTGAAGTGTCAGATGCTGCAGGGAAGCAGATGGAGGAGAGCCAGAAATGCCTCCTGGAGAAGAAGCTGACTCAGCAGTTAAAATTGGTGCATTCTTTTATTTTACTCAACATGATTGAGCTTTTGCAAGCCAATGCCTGTGCTATGTGTCGTGAATACAAATATTCTTAAGACATGGCACCTACCCTCTCAGCCTGTCCACGGTGGAGAGACATGTAAATGTGCAATGGAAATATGTTGTCACAGTCTGGGTAGAGATAAACTGAGTACACAAGAGAGGGTGACTTCTCTAATCCTCACAGACCTGTCAGAGTTACATGAACTGCTCTTCTTATGTGTGTCCTAGCTCCTGGTTTATCTCTACCACAGGACTAGGACCACAATAGCAATAGTCAGTACTTATTGAGGTATTGCATGTGTCAGGCAGTGTTCCATTTGCTTCCCATGTATTATTTAATTTAATCGTGGCAACACCTCTATGATGTAGCTACTGTTGTTAGCCACATTGTATGGGTGATGAAACTGTGACTTTGAGATGTGAAACAATTTGTCTGGGTCGTGTTAGAGGTAAAGAAAGGGTGGAGCCAGGATTCCAATCAGACTCTAACTCTTCTGTTGAATTGCTTCCTGGAGTTAGCCAGGAAAAGAAAGGAGGAAGAAGTGTGTTCCCCAGACTGGGATCAACCCAATAGTAAAGGTACAGAGCCATGGGAGGGCATAGCCATCCCAGGAGCTACAAGAGTTTGGTGTTTCTGAAACCCATGGTACATCTGAGGAATGAGGGACGGGATGAGGAGAAGGTGTGTGATGGATTTTGATAAATCCCTTTTTCTGAGGTTTTATTCATGGTCATGGTTGCTATTCTGAAAGGTAGTTTTTGTCAGGTAAGGAGGAAATGAAGAAAAATTCCATGCATTAAAAAAAAAATCAAGAAAATAGTGGAAAGCAAAACTGAATGGATCAGAAAGAGGGAATGATATACTTTAAGCCTTTAAGTGGAATGTAGCATACTGTGGGGGATAAACCCATACAGAAGCAGGAGCTCCCTAAGGTCAGGGATATTGATAATAGTAGTGATGATAATAGTAATCAAGTATTATCTGTTTTATTCACCAATGACTAGAATAGTACCTGGCTCATAGTAAGTACTCAATAAATACTTGTTGACTGACTGGATGGATGAATGAATGAATGAATGAATGAATGAATGAATGAAGCTAATAAGATGGTTGGACCCAAATCACAGAGGTGTCTGAGCACGATATTAGTAAAGATTTTTAAATTTCTTTTTTCTCTGTAGAAGGATTTTGATCAATGGTTTTTGAATGGGACAATGATATATGTGAATCTAAGAAGAATATCTTGGGTTACAATGGGCACTCTGGATTATGACCATCTTTGGCAAACCTACAAAAATAGACCATTTAAGGGCCCTTTGCAGAAGTAGAGCAAAGCATGAAGACCATTCATTCTTTTTGAGACATGTTTGAGTGGCCCATTGATATGGAGATGTCCAGTAACCATTGGAAAGGTGAAGTCTGGAACTTGGTAGAAAGGTTACAGCATAGAGAGAAATTTGTGAGTTCAGCATTCACACAACAATGAAACGGATTGAGGAGGAGGAACATGAAGAAGAAGAGAGAACAGACTTTGGGGGACTGCCTCCCTAGGTGGTAGAAAACTTAGATCCAAGGAGGGACAGTGAGAAGAAATAGTAATGTTGCAGAGAAGTACTCAGAATAAAATGATGGAAGGGGGATTGATATTTCAAGCACAGGGGAGTGACCAAGGCTAAACACCATCGAAAGGACAAAGACGTGATAGGAGGATGGGGCAGATGGTACAGAGATGGCCAGTAGTGACCATGGAAAGAGCCATTTGTCTGAGGGCTACACCACATTCCCATGAGTCATGCAGTGAAGGGGAGAGGCACCTGAGAAAGTGTTAGACATGCTTAGGATGTTTGAAAAGGAGAGGGGAAAAGAGTGAGAGAGAACAAAGATAAAAGATAGTAATGCTTGCTTTGTTTTCTGAATGAAAACTCTGCAAATAATTGAGGAATAAGGAATCAGCCAGAAGGAGAAATAAAGAATGTGAAAATAGGTATCAAAGGAGACAGCTGAGAGTGGAGAGGAACACAGATGGAGCAACTAGACCACAAGAAGCAGTGTTTCTTCCATTGACATTAGAAGAGAGTGTGGATTAACTTTGAGAGAACTGTATTAAAGGTCTTGGCAGTCTTTTCAGTAGTAAGATCATTTTGAATGAAGGAAGGAAGGAAGGAAGGAAGGAAGGAAGGAAGGAAGGAAGGAAGGAAGGAAGGAACGAACCTGACTCAGACTTCTCTTAGTGGGAGTTTTCTTGTAAACCATTAATCCAGTTTGTGGAAGAGATTGAGTAAATATTTATTGGCTGAATGAATTAGGGCATTAGGAATTCATTTCATGCTGAGAAGGTAGAGTTGGGATCAAAGCTCTGTGTGTGGAAAGTGGGAACCTCATTGTGGAGAGTAGGAAATAGGCATGACTAACAGATACCCTTCAGCATTCTGAGCCCAACCACGGCTTCATGTAAATTTATAGTGTTGCTGATTAGCTTCTGTCCCATCATTCTCCTAACAGGACTCAGCTGACCTGGAACTACAGGGTAGACATTGGAAAGGCAGACAACATGGAAGGTCAAATTGAGAGTAGAGGCTTGTGAGATTGACATTGAAACATGATATCCAGCCAGCAGGGGACTCAAGAATGATACATCTGGCAAGTGGAGGGGTTGGAAGTAAGGCCAATGAGAAATTTTAGTGGAAATGAACAAGTGGAAGCAGAAGAAAAAAAGTTTGCTTGCATTTTTTAAAAGTAACATTTACAAGTGCTTTCATTTCAGGATTTCTTGTATTTACTACTCCCATAAAGAGATAAATGTCGGTATCACTCCCAGTATTGGAGAGGAAAAAGGAATTGAGGTGTGCAGAGCTAAGTAATTTGCTCAATGTCACACAGCGTGTAAATTTTAGAACAGGAGCTAGCACCCTAAGACATCCAATTCCTGAGCCTGATTTCTTAGTCCCAATATTATAGCAGTACCTTAGGTTGCATAAAAAAACATGAATTTCAGAATCTGAGATACTAGATTTGGGTTAGTTGGTGGTGGTGGTATTTAAGAAAGCAGCCTTGTGTGTTAGGTGGTTGAAGCGCTGTGAAGGTAAAGGTTAAAGATTTTTTATCTCTAGATATTGGGTCAACATTGAAATTTCCCTGGTTGATTACCAGAAAAACCCAGGTATGTGGAGTTCTCCTGGAAACCATGTGTGCACATGCAGATTGATTTAAATTTCCAGAAGCTGAGTTAGTATCTATATTTGGGAAAGCTTCACAAGATGCCCTGAAGGTCTTTTTGCTTCCCTTATTGGTCCTCAGTGGGTTCCCTTGGTTGGGTGGGGGATCAAATGAGCTTCAACAGCAAGAAGAGTCCTTCATGCTCATGATTGAACACATTTTTGGAAAAATTAGGACTAATGGAATCCTAACTGTCTGGTTTTTAAGTCAACTGCTTAATTAGGAGTTTACTAATTATTGGCAATTAACTTGGTATTTACTGGACCTTGTTCTTCCTTATCATTAGCTTGAACACACTGATAGTTTTGTCTTCTTCCTGAATGTAACATGTCCTGGACAGACACATGTTAGCAAAAGATACCCAGGTTTTGTAGATAGTTGTTAAGACTCTTAATGCCAAGGAATTGCGAACATTCTCTACATAATCTACCCAAGTCAAATAGGTTTTAAAAAATAAGAGGGATGCCACCTGAGTGGTCATATGTCCTCATTTTACAAGTGAAGAAACAGGCTCAGAGAGGCAGAAGTTTTGCTTCCCGAGGACCTTGGGTAGTTAATACCATAGCTGGTTTATGAAACTTTTTTTTTTTTTTCAGCAAATTCTTTGATGACCATGGTAGAGATTATCTGTAGTTGAGCTCATAATCCATTTTCCTTTTCCATTTAGTAACAGGCCCTAATGTTTACTGGGGCACATTGCCGCTCCACCAAATCTCCCACCTTTCCTTACAACAAGGTGTGGTCATGTGACTACATTTTGGCCAATGTTATATAAGTGTTAGTGTCACTGGGATCTTCCAGGAACTTTCTTTAAAAGAGAAGAGGCTTGCCTTTCTTTCTTCACTCACCCATTTTGCTTCTGGAATATGCATGTAATGGCTGACTTCAGAAGGAAATTTGGAACCTGAGGATGTTATGGGAATAGAAACCATTTATAGAGGACCAGTTTAGCAGGATGCTGGTTTTTGGCATCGTGGAAGCAATCTACCAGCTCTGGAATGCCTGTCTCAAGACTTCTGAAATGTGAGAAGGAAACCTTTTCTTCATTTAAGCAATAATTTTCTCTATCTCTTTTACTCACAGCAAAACTTAATCCTAATGAACTCTTATATGTATGACTTTCTACCTAGGAAATACTATTCCAATGTCTCTTTGACCTCCTGTGTTTGAGTCAATACCAAGATACTTTGTGTTCCCACCTACTTTTCTATGGGAATCAATAATCTTGGGGTCCTGGCATCTTTGGCGATTTGACACGTTCCTTCCTCTAAATCATCCATTGTGATGTTTGGGTCTCCCACACTCTTGAGGAACTAAAGAAAAATAGGATACTTTGTGGCCAGGTAAATATTGAAGACCAGGATTCCTGTGATTTAGGGTCTCCCATTCTGCTCCAGAGATATAAAAAATTAGAATTTCCCTGGGTCTATGGCTTTCTATGATTGCTTCTAGCTTCAGTGGTCCCTCTGCAAACCCCAAGACTGGTTGGTGACCAAAATCAATCTGATCTTGGCCAGGTATGACATAGCCACACATATGGAGCATTTACACACACAGCTCCATGCTGGATCACTTGCAAGAATGAGTGCAAGAAGCGATTTTGCAGCATTCTGGAAAATCCCAGTAACCGTATCCCCATTCTGGAAATATCCCAGTAACCATGAACTATGTGGGAGAAGGGGTTGTGGCAGTGTTGTTCACTCAGCACTTGGCACACAGTAGGGCCTTTGATGAATGATTTAAAAGAAAGAAAAAAAGAGAAAAAAGAAGATAAAAAGGTAAAGAGATAATTGTATGCACTAAATGATGTGTGTGTGTGTGTGTGTTTAGGTCAGATTTAAATAAAACTTCTTTTTGATAACTAGACCCCACTGTTTCTCATCCAAGGTTCTCTCAGTTGTTAGTGAGTTTTGCTAATGAGGACATTCTGTTGAATTCAGGGTGCCGATGCCTTTCACTCAATTAATCTTTCCACTCAGTAAACTCTGCTGCTGGTTTTAAAAGGCCGCAGGCCATTGACCAAACATATTCCTCAGAGTGAGGAATCTTTGTTTTCTTTTTTGCAGCCCCTATATGTTGGGGATTTCAGCAGCTTCCTTGAACTCCGCTGTAGGGAGTCTTCTTGAGGAAATGGTTTTCATGAGGGGGCTTGGGGATTTGTTAGTTTCTATGAATACTTGGCAGGCCTCAAGGCAGCTGGCCTGTGACATGGAGATTGCTCTCAAAAGACTGCCATTTCAAAGATCGTTTTGGAGAAAGACTAGAAGGCTCAATCTAGATCCCTGGACTCCTGTGAAGTATTGGAGATGATGAGTTCATGTAACCCAGGGAGGTGGCAGGAAGTCAGTCGCCAGCTGATAAGCAGGAAGGAGCAAGGTTAATGGTGGTTTATATCTCTCCAACTTAACTGCAACCTATAGGCATTAAGCTACCTCTTTGAGCTTTGCTGCAGATAGCCCAAGAGGTTACTTTTTAAAAAACCATGTTATTGAGATATAAGTCCCATATCATACAAGTTACCCATATAAAACTGTATAATTCAGTGTATTTTAGTAAATCAGTACCAATTTCTTCAAAGAACCACTGATCACCATCAGGGATCTTACTCAGGGGAGGCTGAACTCTTATTCAGATGGCATTGCCACTGTTCAAAAGATGTTTGGACTTTCCTGAGAACTGCCTTCAGAGCTTACAGCACATTCCTTTGAATCTTCCCTATGGTGATGAATTTTTATTCTTTGAGGGTGGAGTTGACTTTCTAGAAACAAAGTGTTATTCAGAGCCAGTTCTGTTGAACGAAGCCTGGGATGGAGCCATGTAATAATGTTTGGGGTCAAAAACCAAAGGGTGTTTTTAAAATTTTTATTTATTCTTTTGTGTGGTTTGGAAGCAGGTCCTAAATGGAGTGAAAAAAAATCATTTGACTTTAATCTCTCAAGAGTTGTTGGTGTTGTTGGATTAATTGACCAATTTTCTGTTAAAGGAATAAAATGACTTTTTCTCCCTTATTGCACATGGTCTCCTCACTAGAGAGAGAGGGGTCAACAGAACTCTGGGTCAGGAAATTGAAGGGAGGAAAATCCAGGTCCCACCACTTACTAGCTGTTTGACCACAAGTATGCCCCTTCACTTCACCATCTCTCCATTTCTGCCCCTATAACTGAGGATAATACCATCTACCTTGGATATTAGGTGAAATCATACATGCAAGTCTGCTTTGTAAACAGTTAAGTTGAAAAATACTGTGCACGTGAAAAGGGAGAGTATCTAGTCATAAAATACTTAGTGTAGCCATTTCAAAAAAAACCAAAAATCTTCCAGAACTGAAAACCATGAGTATTAGGGATTGGGTGAGATTTTGCTGGAGGCATCAGTTTCTAATAGGGCCACATTTCAGAAAGAGTAAATCTATGAGTCTATTACTCTGGCTCAATAATCTTGATCAACTTGTCCTTAAGGAGCCCTCGAAGTTCACTTAAGATACATTTTCTCTGTTTCTTTCTTCCTACTCTTCACCTCGCTAACTCCCAACCATCCTCCATATTTCAAATATCACTTCCTCATGTACTCCTTCCTTCCTAGGTAATACCCTCCTGACACACAGTGCCACCAAATATATACTTCTTTTCTATGCAAATCTTTTTTTCTGTTTATGATTGTGTATCAATATTTGCCAGAATCTCTGTTTAGGTCAACTCTATACTTCCAGAATCTAGCACTGGCATGAGTAGGTATACAACAAATATTGATTATGTCTATAACCAGATTCTTCTTTAATATCCGTAAGCTTGATGGGATAGTCCACATAAGAGTTCATGCTGTATTTTTCTAAAAATTATTTTGGGGTAGTAAATTTGGAGAAGAGAAAGAGAGATCTTAATTTAGTGGTCACATTCTACTGAGGGGGAAACTGAAGCTTAGAAAAGGAGGTGACTTATTGAATATCAACAAGTAACAAGAATGTACACAACAAGAGCTTCTGTCTATGTTACCTAGAGCCTGGGCACAAAGCAGACTCATGTACACAACCGGCATTTTGTTGTATTTCTTTGAGCAAGTGCCAGGCACTTTGGCATATGGAATCACATTGAATTGTCACAATAGCCCTGTGAATAATGACTGTGCTGTTGGGGTAACTTGAGACTTGAGTCCCCCTGTCTCGCATCCTCTGCACCAGGGCTCCCACTCAGACCTCCTCAAATAAACAAGCAAATGCACTATTCTTGTGCCAGCTATCTTCATAGCTGCAGGTTCAGGCCGAGCACCTCAAGCCACCTTCCAGTCAGATCAGTGATTTAGTCTTATAAGAATTCGAGATCCACCACTCTCTTCGAGGGTGTAGCATTATGCCAAGTTACAGAGGAAGTGAGAGGTGGCATGGCTTCCTCAAGGCCACACAGAGTGTAAGTGACAAAGCCAGGCTATGAGTCTGCTGCCACAGTTCCAATTCTGTTTTCCCCACAAAGACTGTTTGAGTGAGTGAACAAGCTCTTGGGAAAGAATGTGAGTATTCAGGTCACACTGTGGGAGCCCCTATGAAGAGCCATGTCCTTGTTTCTACAGAGCTGATGGCACTTGGAGCAGGATGCTGATTGCTAATATCTGTGCACAGCCAAGTGTCTCTGGAACCAGGCACTTGACCACTTCGAACTGTAGGCAGGATATTCTGTCAAGAATTTTCAAGTCCATCTCCTTGATTTTACAGCTGAGAAATGGAGGCCCGGAGAAGTACAGTGAATTTCCATGGTCACTCCCTGAGGGCTAGAGACAAGAGTGAGACAATAGCCCAGGTCCACCCCAGCTACTGAAGGCCTCTTTATACCTCACTATGTGGAAAATGAGTAAAGAAGGGTATGGATTATAAGGCCCAAGGATACATAATCATGGAGTAAGAGGATCCTCTGTTGACTGCATTTAGTGCTTAATGTTTGAGAGCGATGGAAAGATTAAATTAGGGTTGACTGGTGAATGATGGGGACAGGACAGCCACTTCCATCACACCCCTCTTGGAATGTGTGGATATGAATAAGACCACTACTCCATTCCCACCGGAAGTGGTTCACACCTTAGCTGTTATCGGTTATAGCTTAATGACCCTATCCAGTTTCCATTTAATAAGGATTAGTTGATAATCAGCTGAATGGAGGCAGGTGATGTCAGAGGAGGATCATGGGGCCTCCTTACAGCATCCTTCATAATACTTCCTTGGTGCTGTTCATATTTCTCAAAAAAAAGTTCATTTGTGCCAACATCACATGGCAGAAAGGACACTTAGATTAGAATCCTGGTTCCATCATGTGCTATACTCACGCCAGGACTTGGGGCAAGAGGTAAACCCCATTTCAGTTGCAGGTTGGTTAATGCTCACTGTAAGATGTATCAGTCTGTTTACAAGGGATTTTCAACATTGAGTGCATACTGAATACTTGGGAAGAATACTCAGAATTAAAGGTACTGGAAGCTGCAGTGGGACTATTTAGAAGCTATTTTTAGCATAAGGAGAGGAGGCAAGGAAGAGCCTCAGGGCCCAGGCAGAAAACATGATGCTAACAGATGACAGTGAGGAAACAGAGCTGTCTACATCTTACAAAACATGTCATATTTGTCAAGGGGGCTAATATTCCAACTGGAAAGGATGTAACATGGAAAGGGAAATACAGGACGAGGAAATGCTATGCAAGCACAGATATCAGGATGCAGAAACAGTCAATAGATCCCCACAGGACAGGGACAGGCATTTACAAAAGACATGCCAGTTACTGTGTTAGGTGTGCTTTTGACTTCCTTTTTCATATCAACTCTGGAAAACATATATTATATCCATTTTACGGACAAGAAGCCTGTGGTGCAAAGAAAATAAACCATCAGTGCGGAGCCTGATGTGGGGATTGATCTCTTGACCCCTGAGAGACCCATGAGATCATGACCTGAGCAGAAACCAAGAGTTGGATACTTAACTGACTGAGCCACCCAGGGGCCCCAATAGAGACAAGATTTGAACTCACATCTCAGTCTCGTGCTTTTCCTACTAAGAACTTAAGAATACAATTGTAACTCCAATTTCTGAGGAACTGCAGAGAACAATTCCAGAGGACTGAAGATGGACAAATCACTCAGTGTTAGGTAGAAAGGGAAGATGGATATTAGAATTTACATCTGAGTTTGGTATCTATCCCCAAGAAAACTCTACAATTGAGAAATATATATTTTTTTCTCAGCATTTAGAAAAGGAAGCAGTGATCACCAGGAACTGGTATGGATTAGCTAAGAATAAGAAAGGTGAAGGGGTTGCTAGACTAGCAAAGCACTGGGTGCCACTGTGATGATGTGTGTCAATTTCAGCAAGGGACTGGGAAGTTTCCTTCATAATATTTTGGAAGAAAAACTTGAGAAATGAAGGCTGGATGATAGTAAATTTCAACAGCCACACAGTGGTTGAAGAACAGGGTCATCTTAGGTTAGCCACTATGTCTGTCCTTGGCCTCCCTTATAAACATTCAGTCAACTGGTTGAAATGAAGACTGAGTTTGTTAAAATATCTGATGCCATGGGGTCTGGAAAAATTGTTGGATAGGGACCTGGGAGCAAGGCTTCAGTCCAGGAAGGGTGGTTTTAAGATGGGGACACACTCAGGAAACAGCAGCAAGACCCATGATGACCTGAGCTACAAGTTGGGGGGTCAGGTGCAGGGATGTGGAGGTAATGCCATTGTAATAAAGACCACGTAAGTGCTGAGCTGGACCCTCAGCAAGCCTAACTTAAAAGGAGGTCCTGTGAGCGTCTCCCACTTCACTTAAGGATAACACGAGTCACAGAGTTTTGAAGAAGAGCTGACCCTGCCAATTGGCAGTGCATGTGCACACGTGTGGGTGTCTGGGGAGAGTCAGGTGACTCCGGATGTGGGGATTGGAGGTAGGCAGAAGTGATATTCAAACTGGAAGAAGAGACACATCAGAGGAATTCATTAGTCATCTTCATATAATCAATGGGCTTTTTATGTGGAGAAGAATTCATTTGTCTCTTTATTTTACTTATATACAGTTGCTTTTCATGTCTTTCTTCCAAAAAGATTTTGAAGTCAGTAAAAAGTATTCAAAATCAACTCTGAGTAGCTTCAGAAGTCAGATATAGGGCAAGTGGTGAATAATTGTAAGGTGCCTCCCAAACTGTTTGAGTTACAAAACAAAGGGGTGACCTGCCTGGGCAAGTAGTGACCTTACATTTCTGGAAGTATGCAAGTGCAAGGTGACCAGAGTGACGTGTGAACAGACACACACACACACACACACACACTTACACTGAGTTGACTTAGTTGGCTTGCTAAGATATCTTCCAGTGCAGTTTTTGTTCATATATATTTAGGTTTGATCTTTCTCTTGTATTTATTGTTTTATTTTCAAGATTTAAAAAATAACAAACACATTGTAGTTTCAACAAACTTTAGCCTCTGGCTCTAGTCACTAGCCCTCTACAGCTAAACCCAAACCTCTGAGAGTTAAGATTGTCTTTTTGGAATATAGCTAATAAGACCTATCTTTCAGAAACACATAGTAACCATGAGTTTATTATTAAATAATCTCCAGTTATTTTGAAAAGAAGACTAGAGACTGTGGCAGATCCGGGAACAAAATATAAAACAAGACTTTTTCTCCAATGCCCTAGGGCTTGCTTTCTGGGCAACACTACTCTGCATGGACGGGCACTTCCACTCCTATCTCCTCTGCTCATTTACAGACTTGCCTTGCCCTTGACAGCTCTTTAGCTCCTAGGGGAGGAGTACCTACCATAAGAGGCTGTTGACATGGCCAAAAGAGGGATTTCACATTTCATCTAGGGACTTTACGTTAAAAGAAAAGGAAAGAGAAATAGAACACGACTCCCTGCTCCCCGCCCAAGCAAGGACAAATCAAGCAGGTATAAAATTACAACCATCAGGCTCTCTACCTCCAAGAGTCAGGTTTGCAAATGCAAGAGAACAGACAGCACTTCCTGGGGAAGCTTTCTCTGGCCTCCCCCAAAACATTACCCTTTCCTTTCTCTGACCTCTGTGCATACATCTGCATTGTCATTTATTTCCAGGCTTGTCTGTCTTTAAGAGGCAAAGTGACAGAATGCTTAGAGCGTGCGCTCCGGAGCACGACTGCCTGGGTCCAAATCCCAGGTCTGCCACTTACTGACGGTGGCCCTGGGCAGTTCCCTCGCTGGCACAGTGAGAATAACGGGGTCTACCTCACGGGATTGTTGGGACACATCCTGAGATCATGATGCCTTCAAAAGCCTGTGCTGTGATGACAGGGGTTGATAAGATGGGCTTTGTGATCTGACCTGCCTGGGTTCAAGTTCTTGAGTTGTGTTATGGCATTCTGTAGTTAACCTGTCTTAGCCTCAGCCTTCCTGCTATAACCACAATCTGTCTCAGGGGGGTTGTTGTGCGGCTGATGCAGGGAACATGCCTGGCCTGTGACACTCATGGAAGACTGTTCACTGGAATGGGGGTTTTCAGGGCAGGGGGCTTGTGCTAAGTCCTCACTCTAAGCTCCTAGCCTGGAGCTGGACATAGTAGGAGCTGTTGAATCTATGGACTCTGGCTCTCTTGGCTAACCATCTCCGTGCCCTCCCCCAGCACGCACGCACGCACGCATTTCCCTTCTCCCTAAGCTACACGCACACGCACACGCATTTCCCTTCTCCCTAAGCTGCTCTACTGAGCTGAAGGGAGCTATGTCATTTTCAAGGATCTGATTCAGCTTCTAGGGCCTGTTGCTACAGGTATGAGGTCCCTCATCAGCTGTGCCACCTCCCTGGAAAGGCATGCAAAGTGAGTTCCAAATTTGCATTTTGGCCTGAGGAAAAGGGTGTGGAGGTATTTCTTTTCCCCCTTTTGATTGTTAAATAACACTTCTTACCCAGGCCCAGAGACCATTTCTCCAAACAGAGGTACAGGTGAGGCTGGTTATTCTTTTTGAAACTCTACGCAGCTCTAATGAGTGCCACATGTGTCACAGTTAACAGGCTTCTCTCTGAGTTGTCAGCACCACAGAAGATGATAGACCTTAATGCCACATTTCAGAGAGGCACGGAACTCCAGGGCTGGAAGGCATACTGGAGAGTATCTTTCTTACCCAGTGGTTCTCAAACTTTACTGGGTTTTAAGAGCCTTTGGAGCTCATGCTATTCGTACATATTACCTAGTCTCAACCCTCAGAGATTATAATTCAGTAGGTCTGTTGGGGAGAGAGGGGCCCGGAATTTTAAATAAATAAACTAAGTGATTGTGATACAGGTAGGTACACAGATGATACTCTGAGAAACACTAGAATCTCTTTCCGTAGGTGGAGAAAACTTGGTCCCAGTCATCAAATAACTCACCCAAACAGTTAGTGGTAAGGCTGGGAATGGACCTCAGGTCTATTAGCATCTAGTGCCTTTTCAGTATTTGACCTGAGTCCATTGGTTCTTCCTGTGTTTACATCTTCAAGCACTTTAGAGTAAGTCTGTGCAGAGAAAAGCATTGAATTTGTCTCAGAGAGAAACAAGGCTCCTCTGTGGCCTTAGTCGCTTTTCCCAGTGGACTCCCTTTCTTGGCTGTCAGGTTCACTTGACAGGAATTGCTGCAAGGGTTCTTCACCTTCAGGCCTGCAGCAAAATTGAGAGGTGCAGATTGTTCAAGTTGGTAAGCATGGTTATCATGTAACTTTTAACCAAGCCTGTCCAGATTCCCACTGCAGAGCATCACAAGTAGGGGGAAGTTAAAGTCTTAGTTAAATTTGCCCGTGCTTCTTCTGTTCAGAAGCCAAACTTACTCTCCAGAGAAACACTCACCAAATCTTCAGAGACTTCCTGATTGTTTATGTCAGTTGTCAAAAAGTTACAGCCCACAGGCCAAATCTGGCCCACCATCTGGTTTTGTAAATAAAGTTTTATAGGAAAACAGCTATGGACATTTGTTTACATATCATCTCTGGCTGCTTTTGTGCAAAATGGCAGAGTTACAATAGAGACCATATGGTGTAAAAAGCCTAACATATTTTCCATCTGGCCTTTTACAGAAAGACTTTATTAACCCTTGGCTTATATTGTTACTTGGGGCACTCCCGGGGGCCATGGGATGCATAATGCCAATTCAACTTGAGCATGCAAAACAGCCTCCAATAAGAGCCATGATATACTCTACAACATTCTTCACCACCTCATAGTGTAGCTTCTATTGATGATGAAATCACAACAACCTAGACTATCTTGGTTTACAGTCCTGGTCATTTCGGAAGCTGATTCAATAGGCTAATGACATTTTTGTTAGGTGATGCGATTTTTTTACTTCAAGTGATGTATTGAAGGGTGTTGTATCAAAGTATAACCTAAGTCAGGCTTGATAAGACATGATGTTGCCTTTTTTTTTTTATTAAGTGCTAGGCATCTCTTGTCCCCCCTAATCTTCTTCATTCTCACCCACCATTCAGTGATTAGTTTTGCATCATGTTTGCATGGCTATGTCACTACCTTCTTTGATCCAACATCATTGTGAAAGCAGGTGTAGAAGGGCTGGATCCAGAGCAGAGGGATGCTCCCAGAAGCAGATTGTTTTTCCTTCCCATTCTTGTTGTTGCCTAGCAATAATTTGGGAGTGTCAAGAGAGATTCCAGGGACCTGAGGATTTGGCACAAAATGATTTGTGAGCCATTTTTGAGAGATGATCCCTGAGTTATATTTTTCATTGCACCTCTCAATTTCATATATGCTTGTATATTCGCACACACTTTGGCCATTTAGATGATTTGTACTATAAGGAGAGATGTGGTGTATAAACTCCTCACCAAAGAGTTTTTATTGGGAGACAAGAACAAAGTAAAATAAAATACCATTATCATGATAGATGTTCCTCTAGGAGACAGAATTTCAAACCTGCTTTTTACAGGAAGACTGACCTCATATTTAAGCCCATGGGGATTGAAGTTAGAACATCTGACTCGAAATAATAATAATATCTACTTTATAGGATGTTTCTGTGGATTAAATAAGAACATTTATTTGTAGCGTAGGCATGGCAGTTGGTGCTCCATGAGACTATTTCTTGTTGATGATGATGATGATGATGATGATGATGTCATGTTATCCCCAGCAGAGATTAAATTGGGTAGGGCATTAAAGCTGTTCTCTTACTCAGTACACAGGCAGAAGGAGAATTTGGAAAGTGATATTAGTTGTGGCTGATGGGCCCTCCTTAATGACTTCTCTTTATTCATGTCCTTTATCCTATAACTTGAAGTCCTTCCCCTCTGACTTTGGACTAAGAGTGACCTCCACTTTGGTTATTAGCATGCTATTAAACGGCCACAAGTAGAGGCTTGGAAAGCCCTTGAGTGTCTCCTCTGTCCTTGCAAGATTGAGTTTGCTTGAATATAGAATCCTACCAATTCCATGGAACTGAGCCTAGATCAGCCTGCTGGAGGATGAGCGATCAGGCAGGACTGAGTTGCCACAACCAGAGTCACTTTGGACCAGTCCACCCCCAAGCATGACACAGAAGCTCAGCCAAGATCAGCAAAACTGCCTACCTACCTCTCAGCTGACTGCAAATGCATGAGTGAGCCCACCAAGTTCAACCTGGATCAGCAAAATTTCCCGGATAACCTCTAAGTTCATGAGAAATAATATATGGCTGTCCTTTAAAGCTACTAAATTATGGACTTGTTTGTTAAATAGCAAAAAGTTACTGAAGGAGAGTTTGGAGTATCCACTCAGTACTAGTAGATGAATAGTTCATGAAGGAAATTAGTTTGAAACCTTCTGGGGTCATCAGATGCTTTCCTTCCCTATACAAATGGGGGTGGTCTAGAAGCCCAGAAATGAAAATCATGCAAATTAGCGTGTGTTTCCTTTGTCAGAATATCAACCCAATCCATAGGGATGGCTAATTAGTAAATAATGTGATTGCTAATATGGTAAAATTGAGGATACATTCTGAAGTATTTATCACTGCTTACAGAAAAGAAATCTCCTGGAAAGAGACACACCTAATTCAGGCTAAAAATAGCACAGCTGAATTTCTGGGAAAGAAGACAAGAGTTTGGAGGAAAAAAATATTCAGCCAAAAAAAAAAAAAAAAGTGGTTTTCTTTTTCTGTAGACATCATGGGCTTCCTGAATGCCTGTGTCAACTTGTTAGTGATAAGGAAGGCTGCATGACATACTATTATAGTTTAACGTGCAGCAAGAGACAGATTGGTTTCTAAAGGGAGAGCAGAAAAGCAGAAAGAGAAGCCATGGGTGAGAGGGATAGTATCACCCAGCTTTGATGCTGTGCTTTGTGGGTGATTCAGTGCTTGCTGATAGGGTTGAAGAGCTCTGCACCCTAGCCAAATTTAAGCATTGGAACATCAAAGCAGTGAGGAGTTGCTGCCAAGGGCTCTTTACCCTCAGGCCTGCAGCAAAATTGTGAGGTGTCGATTGTTCAAGTTGGTAAGCATCATGTGACAAAGAATCAGAGTTAGTTACAGAGAGTGTACAAGTATATACCATTCCTTCATTTACTCATACAATTCTGTTATATGAGCCCATAAGTGTGGTATAAAGTTTTCATTCACACCTCCACTCATTGAAGATATTTATTGGGCCAGATAATGTGCTGTATCCTCGAAATACAAAAATGAGAAAGAACATGGTCTATAACTTATACAAATATATAGGCTATGGGGAAGAGACAGAGAAAAAAACTGGCAGTGACCATGTTGAAAACTATCATGAAGGGGATTTGAAGTATTGCTTTTTCCTCCATCAAGTTCTGAGTCTGTTGAGAGGCACAGAAGAGAAACACATGGATAAGCAACATGTCATCTCTGATAGTGATACAGACTGGATTGGAGGAGATGATAGCAGATCAGTCACCCAGAGGTCTCACTAATGATGCTTGAGGCCAGAATTAAATTGGGATTGATACGCACTCAGTTTTATGTCTACCTTTCTTCATTTTTGTCTTTCGTCTTATCAGCAAAATGGGAAGGAAAATTGCTGCTCTAGTTGGTGATTGAGAATCTGGATATTTAAGGATAAAAATAATGTTATTTTTAGATATGTCTTAATTGATTTTAGTTTAATATTTCTGCCTCCCCACATCATGTTTGCTAGTATAGCACAGGGAATGGTGGGGAGAGGGTTGGGTGCTCTTGGGAAGGAGGAGAATCCCGTGTAGGGAAAGACTCCCTCTCTTTGAGCCCAGAGGACTGAGAAGGAAGCCAGAGATGAGAGAGGAAGGCAGCCAGAAATAAAACTCTGCCTCCTTCTCTGGAGGTGGAAGGAGATGTGCTGGCTAGATCTCAGGGACTATGCAGGGCAGAGAGCCCTGGTCCATGCCTCTGCTGAGGACTCAAAGAAGACACCATAATGCAGAGCAACCACAAGCCAATAAGTTGGATGTGGTTTAAGAGAACGGTCTGGGGGCACCTGGATGGCTCAGTCGGTTAAGCATCTGACTCTTGGTTTCGGCTCAGGTCATGATCTCATGGCTGTGGGACTGAGCCCCGCACTGGGCTCCGTGCTCAGCAAGGAGTCTCCTTGAGGATTCTCTCCCTCTGTCCCTCCGCCTACTTGTGCTCCCTTTCTCTTTCTCTCTCTCTCAAATATAACTGAAACAACTGTGGCAAGTCGCCTGTTGTGAACTGCAGCTCCGATGATGATCTGATGATTGTGAGATCGAACCCCCAGGGGGCTCCAGTGCTCAACACGGAGTCTGCTTGGAGTTTCTCTCCCCATGTCCCCCTGTGTCTCCCCCCACCCCCCACGCTTGCTCTCTTTAAATAAATCTTAAAAAAAATACTTACCAAGACAATCAAGAAAGGCAGACTATATATTAAAATATAAAAAATAAGTGTCTATTAATTGTAGGTAGAACATCATAAAAATAAATAAATAAATAAATCTTATTAAAAAAAGAGAGAGAATGGTCTGGCATAAAGAGGGTTTTTATCAGCAGTCCTGAGATTCATTAGGTTCCAGTACAGCAGAAAGAACACTAAGTTTAGAGATTCACTAGGTTCCAGTACAGCAGAAAGAACACTAAGTTTAGAGCCATTGGGTCTGTAATGGGGCCAAATGAGGAGACCCTTTGACAGAAGCCAAGGGATGGCTTCCTGGGCCAGGGCTGGAGGAAGAGAGTATTCTAGACTCAGAGATTCTGTATTGTCATTGAGAATAGACACTGTTATGGGGCAAATGGAATGAAGGCATCTGACTCACTGAGCTAAGAAAATTCTACGGACGAGTTCATTATTCATGGATGTTAGTGTCAATGTCCCTCATACCCAAGAATGAAGCAAAACCAAGGAAACCTGATAAAACGCTGCCCACCGTACACTCAAATATCAGACCTGGGGAATTGCCTTCCACACAGTTCCATGGGGTCATGGCAGCCATTCTGCCATATAGCCAGAAATGAGCAAGGGTGGGGAGAAGACCAGGGAAAAGAGCAGTTATTTCAAGGAGATGGCCTTAAATATAAATGAATGATTTAACGACTGATTAGATTCACTTTTCAACTTGCATGGACTACATTTAAAGATATTTGGCAAATTGGGGTTCATGTGAAGAAGAGTAAAGTAACAGTAGAGAAATAAAAGAGCCAAAAAATTCTTTGTTCATTGAAGTTTAATTCCACTATAGAACTTCATTCTCTCTGATGGTCCATAATTCATCTATTATTTGCCTAGGTCACTACAATCTCGTGACTAGGATGGTAAGTTCGGTTAAAAGTGAGTACACTGTGTATTATTTGCTATGTAACTTGATGTCGGGTGAATAGTAGGTATTTGATGAATGTTATGAAACATGAATGTTTCCTTCTACTATTTAGCATATCCAAATTATAATCAAGGTCCTAGCAAAGGCATGAAAGTGTTGACATTTGGTTTGGGTTCATCTTACTCCTGCTCCAACACTGTCTCTCAGAATCTGTTCTTGGCCTTTCTCCAACCAACTTTAAATGAGAAGAAATGATCAGAATCTCATTTAGACTAACAAGTGGCAGATAACAATGCATTATGTCCTGTCTCCTACAGATATTGGTCCATTAACTGATTCCAGCCCTTGGCCTTAGGATCGGCCAATTCCCACCATGGGGTGGGACCTACTGGGACAGATGGAAGAGAGATCTTAGGTTGGGAGACTCTTCAAATTACACATGAATAACACTAGGTTTTTCTGCTTAGGTGAATGCCCCTGCTTCAATAGTAAGCTTTGCCCATAATAACTAACTGGTAATACAGAGATTTTCATGGTACACAGACAACCCTCTGTCTTAATCCCCAAAAAGGGAAAGAAAATCTAGTCTTGGAGTTTTAAATTTCCACCCCAAGTGAGCTTTCTAGTATTTTTCTTCAAGCCTGATTTCTTTGCTTCCTCCTTGTGAATGAAGTATCACACAGGCATGGGTTTCTGAAGGTTATCTATAGCTTTGCCTAAAATGGCTATAATTGGAGAAATGAAATAGTGCTAACTGCAAAGCCTGAATAACATTATAACATTATGCAAAATGAAGGCACTTTAGAAGAATAAAGGAATGATGACAATGCAAATCAGAGCCAGCGAAGGTCAGACGTTTTGCATAAAGTGCCTCGCAATCTAATTCATGTGAACTTCGCCGGAGGAGAGAAAAGTGACTTATTAAAGCACAGTGCTTTTTCAAAGAGTATGTGAGGCTCTGGATCTGCTTACCAGTCCCACAGGCGGCCATGAGGATTGGGTGAGGATCTGGGTATAGGCGTAGTCAAGCTGAAATTATAGAACCTTTGTTCGGAAATAAAATATCTCAACCCTGTGATTGCATTCAAGTTGACTTTCTTAACCCTCTGATGGATGAACTAATGGGTGGTTGCTTAGGAAACAGGCCTAGGAAGTTATTTACAGTTATTTACAGGTTACCATGTTTATTACCATCTTTTATTCTCAGAACCATGTGAAGCAGAAGGCTTTAGTTTATTCTCTTTACAATTGAGGCTACTGAGGCTCAGAAATTTAAAGGCATTTGCTTGTGAGACTTGTAAATGTTGGAGCAGATATGTAAACTCTGTTAGACTCTGAGGTCTAAGGTGAATCCACTGTGTCATACAGCCTAGAAGGAACTATTGTCTGTACCTCAGAAGATCAGGTCCTTGCACTTAGAGTGAGGTCTTACACATGGTAGCAGGATTCTTTAGCTTGACTTTATAGCATCTTTAGTCCCCTCACATCTAATGGCTGTCTTTGTTTCTCCTTCTATACCAGGCTCGCTTGCTCTAGGATGGAGGTCCAGACTACTTCTGGGCTTTAACTTCCCATCCTCTTTTCTGGCTCAGTAGAAAGGATAGAACCTACACAGAGTGCCATTGAGGGACTCCAGTGTGACACAGAGCAGGAAGTGCTGTATAGAGCTAAAACCATAGACCAAGGGTCAGGCTTCCTGGATTGGACCTCCAGTTCCACCATTTACTAACAATGTGACCTGAGGCAATTTTCCTTATCTCTAAAAATAGGGTAATACAAATATCTAGCTCAAAAAGTAGTATAAGGAAGAAAACAATCAGCTATTTAAAGTTCTTATTATAGTGACTTGCATTGCAGTGGAGATTCTATAGATGTCAACTCTCATATTTTACAAAAACTCTTTTTTTTTTTTTTTTTTTAAGATTTTATTTATTTGACAGAGAGAGATACAGCGAGAGAGGGAACACAAGCAGGGGGAGCTGGAGAGGGAGAAGCAGGCTTCCCGTGGAGCAGGGAGCCCGATGCGGGGCTCGATCCCAGGACTCTGGGATCATGACCTGAGCCGAAGGCAGACGCTTAACCATCTGAGCCACCCAGGCGCCCCTTTACAAAAACTCTTAACACCCCATTGGCAAGCTCAAGCCTAGGGTAAATTCTCCACCATGACCAGAACCAAGAAAGAGTCCCTACCTTTCTCTCAAAAAGGTTATATATGTGGTCAGTCTCACACAGACTAGCCTGATCACTAGAACCACCCAAAGTGCTAGGTAAATATGCAGAGTCTCAGTGTCATCTTAGAACAGCAATCTGAGCTGCACAGGAAAACTTAAGGAGGTTTTCAAAATTACGCTTGTCTGGGTCCCACCCAGGACCCTCCTCCAGAGCAGCTAAACCAGACAGGCTTGTGAGCTGTAGCAGGGTTTTAGCAAACATACCTTATTCCTCATCAGGCAAAGGTACCAAAGGCAAGTCCTCACTGAGAAGTTTGTCTTTTGGCCCTGTGTATAAAACCCTATGAGGAAAGCTTGCTTGGCTGATTAAACCAAGACCATTAGCCCCTGGGAAGTGGAATTCTTTTTGTATAATTTACACAAATCAATAATTCATAGAATACTACAGGAGAGGACACTGGCTTTGGCAGCACTGTAAGTGCTGGAGGAATTCGATAGAGGAAAAAAAAAGCACATATGTTACAGGGGAAAGAGAGAAAGTCTTGGGCTCCAGATAGACTTGAGCTCAAACAGTGACTCTAACAAAGTTACTCTAGGGCAGCTGGGTGGCTCAGTCAGTTAAGAGTCTGCCTTCAGACTCTGCCTCACCTAGGTCATGATCCCAGGGTCTTGGAATGGAGCCCCGCACAGGGCTCCCTGCTCAGCGGGGAGCCTGCTTCTCCCTCTCCTTCTGCCCCTCCCTCTGCTCATGCTCTCTCTCTCTCTCTCTCATGCTCTCTATCAAATAAATAAATAAAATCTTCTAAAAAAAAAGGCATTAAAATAGTTACTCTATTATGCAGAATGTTAACTATTTGGCAGGGTCGTTGTGAGAATTATCTACGGTATTCATGGCTGGCTTCTAGTAAACATTCAGTTTTCTGTGGGTTAACATCTTCAGAAATAGCTTTCTGGAGACCATTCAGAAGACTTAAGCCAAGCCTTAAAGAAAGAGAAGTTTTTATGTTATAAATATATACTTATAAGAGACCAATATTCTCTTATTTGCGACCCAGAACATTCCTGATATACATGGCTAAAGCCATGATATACGTGGCTAGTACTTTCTTTTCCTTCTCTAAAAAACATGGCCTTCTTGATCCTCTTCATTTAATTACACTCACAGATCTCAGAGAAGAAGGACTCAGAAGGAACCCTTTGTTTGGTAGAGAGATGGGTAAGACAAGAAGGAGACCTTGATCCACTAGGGTGTTTCTTCCAGGAAATACTTCTCAAATGTTCCTATTTATAGCACGCATTTCTTCTGCAGCTTTTAAGAAAGGTCACCTGGGGCCCGGCCAAGTGGGAATGACAATTACCTGGTTGAGACTAATGATTCATCCAGTTTCTGGAAACTACACCAATGCCCCCCAGAAGAGAGCCAGTCCATTGTTTCAATACAATGTGAAGCATTTCCAACAGTTTGCTCAGCGTCTCCTACCAGACCATAACAGTTAAATTCCTCCTGAAACCCAAATGAGCTTGAGCATTCTGAGGGGATTGGGGGTTGGGGATTGGGGTAGATGATTCCTTTGCCACTTCAGGTATAAGCCATTATACATGGGCATTGCTGCGCATGGCTATTAGTGAAAAATTTGCTTTCATCAGGTTTCAGGGAATAGAAGGGTATGAATCATGCCAAAATTGTACATTCTCTTGAAACCGACATGTGTGGGGGGTAACACACTTCCCATTGTTGCTGCTCAAATATCAGAGGGTATTTTCCTGGATCCAGGGTCAGCAAGAACAGTGTATGCTAATAGATGGAGGATGTGAGTATCCACACAGTATGGTCTACAGGGCCCGTAAAGATTGCTGTCCTAGAAGTTTTCTCCCATCCTGGTGTTCCAGTGTTAGAAATTCCTGCCTTTCATGGCTTTTCATTCTTTTTTAAATACTTACACTGTTAAGAGAGGTTGACACATGACATAGCTTACTAAGTAAGGCATAGGTCAGATGAATTTGACCCTCCGCCCTCAGCTAGAGGACCCAGACAAACAAGGCAGGAGTTTCTAGCCGTGTTGTTTCTTTTCTTGTTTCACACACTTGCTCTGTACTTTTTTACCCCGATCCCCTTGATCACATGTTCTGGACTGGATGTACTTCCCCATCTGTATCTGCCTATATGGTATTGACCATCAGTATTTAGCTCAAGATGTGGTTCAAGAGTCCTCTCCTCCGTGAAGCTTCCAGCATGCCTGCTCAGAATTAATGCTTCTTTCACTGCCTTCGTGCTCCGTGACTCATGCACTGCTCCATTTACTCCTTCCTCATTCATCTTTCACCATCCCTGCCCTTGTGGAGTTTAGAAAGGGAAATAGAGGTTAATCCACGAATCACACTATTCAATATGAAATTATGACTCTGTAAAGCATTGTAATGACGAGGTGTTTGGCTACGAGAGAATATTATAAGGGAATTTGACCTGGTTGGATCAATGAGGGCCTCCCTGTGGAAGGGAGGATTGAGCTGTGATCAGAAGGCACATGCAGTTGACTCTGGGCACTCACGGAATTGTGGATTGTTAGGAGGATTACGCAAGGCAATGAATGCCCTTCGGGGGTTTCTAGCGCATGGTACATGCTCAATAAATGGTGCCCGTTATGGTTACTGGTATCGTGGTTTTATTATTATGATTGTAAAGTGCTACCATATTCTCTAGTATGGCCTTTTGACCTTTCACAAAGTAGGCTAAAGTCACCTAGATATAAGGTCCATCCATGATCCAATTCTTTTGGGGGCTCAGTTTTTATGCTGTGGTATGTGGGATGGAAAAAGCAACTGTGCTGATAAACCACATGCCTAATGTTGATATCATTTCTTCACCCTCCCTCCTAAGTCATGGATTTTTGGTTTCTGGCCACTATTATAAGTTGAAAAGTAGAAATCTTATTTCAATGTTTATGAAAATTTTAAATGTGCATATCATTTGATCCAGCAATTTTCCTTCTAGAATCTAATCTATGGAAATACATGTATGCCTAAAAATAAAGTCCAAGATGGTTCATTGCAGCATTATTTATAACAAAAAATACCAGAAATAATGTAAATGCACAACAAGTAGAATGTGGTTCTGTACATCTATGTGCTATCTATGAAAGATAGTGTTTAAAGAAAATGAGGCAGATCTTTATGAACTGACATATCAAAAAGTCCAAGACATAGTTGAAAGTGAAAATGAAGTAAATCACATCTAGTATAATCCCTTTCTTGAAAAACAAAGCTAAAAGCAAAACGGTTTGTGAATCACAGAGATAACGAATAGTGTGATGGTTAAGAGAGCATGCCCTGAAGTCAGAAGACCTGGGTTGAAATCCCAGTGCTACTACTTTCTAACTGGGTGAGTTTGGATAAGTTATTTAACTGCCCTGGCATCAGTTTCTCCATTTGTAAAATGGGGATAAAAATAGTATATACCTTAGAGGAATGTTTTGAGGATTAAATAATTTAATATGTACAAAGTGCTTAGAATATTGCTATACTCCAAGGGCTTATATGTAATTACTATTACTATTCTTAAGCATATATGTAAGCACACAGAAAAAGGACCATAGAGAAATTGCAGATTTTTCAGTAGGTTATAGATTAGTAAAAACAGGTAACAGCTAAGTTCCTGCTTCATTTAACCAAGGATATGCGATGTAAGGAAGGCAAGCATGACCCCATGTAGCTCACCTTGTCATGACTTTCATGTCACTCTGGACCCTTGGATCCTCATTGGATCCAAAGCTGAAGGTGACATACTCCTCCTAGGTAGGGCTCCACCATGTTGAAAAAGTGTTGAGAATGTTCACTGTGAGAGAAGGACATACCTTACCAACCTGGGCATCTTGATGTAAGGGAGAGTTTGCAGATCTTCAGGCTCTCCTGGATGACATGAACTGAACTCAGTTTTAGGGATGCCATGTTCTCCTACTGGGGAGAAAGCACAATGAGCACCTTGGTGTCTTTCCAAAAATAGTGTACCTGCACCCAGCTTTTCAACGAATCAGAAAACATGTCCTCTCATTCTGTCCCACCACATGGCTGTGCTTTCGTCATTTTTGTCCTGGATGACTTTGCCATTGAGTTTGCCCCAAGAACACAAATCCATTTTCCTGCTTACTTCCACTAAACTGCTGATGATGGGAAGGCGACAGGGAGAGGGCAATCCAGAGAGGGACTTTCACTTGTTAGTCCTTATATTTCTTGATGGTTGGATGTTTTTGCAATGAGAAAATATCACGTGTGAGTTACTTGTGTGCACTCTTTACATAAAAGAAAGGAGTTCTTGCCTTCTGTCTCATAGCATCTACCTATACAGTTGATATTTGGGAGGTCAAACAGTATAACAAGAGGTCAAGCTCCATAGCTCTTCTTCTAATTCTAACAGAATAACCTTATTTAGTTTTTTTTTTAATTTTTAGTGTTCAAATGTTTATATACAGAAAAGTAAAGATTACATTATAATGGGTGCTTATAACTTGCTTTAACACTTCCTAACATTTTGCTGCATTTACTTTATCCCTTTTTTTTAATATTTGCTTATTATTTTAAAGAAGTTTATATTTTAAAGCAAATTACAGACATGATTTACTCTCAAGTATTTCAGAATGCAACTGTAAAAAATATTAGGCTATTATCTTACATAATAAGAATACAATTATCATACCCATCAAAATTAACAGTAATTTCCTAGTGGCATGTAATGCCAAGCCTAAATTTCAAATGTCTTCAGTTATCTTTCATAGCTGATTTGTTCAGACCGCACAGTGCAATCCTGCACCGGGGAGTCTTCTTTGGCTTTCTGAAAGGCATTTGAAGGGCATCAGGATTAGGAGGAAAGATAGCAAGTGGCCTTGCTTTCCTTGGGTGATGACTTTGCCTGGCAGAGGCCAAAGCACTGGGCATTCTTGCTTAATGACCAAGAACTGAAACAGGAATAGGCCTGTGATTACCCATTGATGTGAGTTTGGAACTGAGTGACCAGTATGGAAATCGCATGCAAATCTAAGCAAACTTTACCAACTTCCCACAAAGGGGTCAATGAGAATTATTACACTTATTTGGAAAGAGAATATGTTCTAAAATTTGTTGAATCAAGGCTTTGCTGTTTTATAGCAGTTTTAATTCCATTTTCCCTCTCCAGAGAAGGGTAAGTTCCCTGAGTTGTCACCTATCCACAGCATTCTGCATAAACGTTGGAACTTGAATGATTTGTGTTGAGCAGCAAATCTCCTTAGCTGCTCAGTGCTGTTGGCACAATATACGCTGCCTCTTGATTGCTCCAGGGGGCCCAAGTTCAAGTCCTCATTCTGCCAATAATCCCAAGTGATCTTTATTTCAGCTTTAAAAATCACTCTTGTTTGCTGGAAAATGGGGGGCTTTACCTATGCTCTTCAAGTTGATTTCCAGTTCTGAAGTTCCAGGTGTCCCCTAAGTTCTGCCTTTTCGACCCCAAATTTCTCCCTCTGGCCTTTGGGGTTGAAGTCATACATATTTCTTTTCTGTGTACTGCTAGAAAAAAAAAAAATCCTATTAATTGTATTAGCTGCCCTCTTATAATTTGATTGCCCATTTCATTTTTTGTTAGTTTTTTTGTAAGGAAGACTATCAAGGGGGCATTTGGATGTTTT
This sequence comes from Mirounga angustirostris, assembly GCF_029215605.1. Lineage (NCBI taxonomy): Eukaryota > Metazoa > Chordata > Mammalia > Carnivora > Phocidae > Mirounga > Mirounga angustirostris. Next base: position 14,251,426 of record NW_026991712.1, on the reverse strand, counting down.
CTTCAAAACTGGAGCCTTGCTTTCTCTGAAGGATCTTAAAGAAATGAATACATTTTTTAAAACAGTCTCATGAGGGCTCTGTGACCAAACTTGCTAACTCCATATCGGTTAAAGCATCAGAAAAACCAAACACCCTCCGAGAGAGGTTGCGTGAGGGGACTGGATGCTGGAGACTGCGTCTTATTTCCCTGCACAGCTTCCAGCTTCTAACTTTGAACAGTGAGGAGGGAAGCGAGAAAACATTCCTCAAGTGCATACCACACCTTAGGTACCACACATACACGGCTTACCTAAACGTCACCACAACAATCAGAAGTAGCTTCCATACTTATTTCTTATAAGGACATTTTCCACTTTCCAGATGAGGAAATGGAAGTTTAGAAAGCTCTTTCAAATTATCTTCTCAAGGTGGAGCAGGAAGAAGTCAGGGGCTCCATGGCCAGACTCCATGCCAAAGCCCTCAGTCTTTCTCCTTCTCCTTGCCAGCTCATCTGTCCTTCCTTTTTCATCTCTGAAAATGCTAGGTGTAGACACTAGCCAAGACTGAGCACTGGGGATGCCTACATGGCAGAGTGGTGCTCAAGAGGTTGATTTGCAAGAGTATTTGTGGGTTTGTTTGTTTTGAGCTGCAGTCTTCCCCAGGAATCAAGCCCTATCTGTCACCTATGTTAAAGTAACCAGTCTCTGAGTTCAGTCCAGGTCTTCAGCCCTATTTTTGCCCTGCTGGATGATTTTTCCCTCTTTTACCTGGGTTCTCATCACTTCCTTCTCCTCATCCTTATCATCTCCTCAGAGAGCCTTCTCTGACTCTTCAGACTAGGTTAAGTCTCCCTGAAACACTCCCCTAATTCTCTGGCCATCTGCTTTTTCAGCATGTATTTATATATATTTAGTTGCTATATATGGTGAAGCAGATTAACACAGAGCCTAAGTACGTGGGCTCTAGAACTGACCTGTCTGGGTTCATATCCTAGGATCTCCTATTTACTAGCTGTTTATGTCTTGGCAAGGCTACTTAACCACTGTGTGCCTCGGTTTCCTCATCTGTAGAATGGGCTAGTGATAGTACCCAGTATTCACGGGATAGCAGTGCTGGTTAAATCAGATGTTCTATGTAAAGTTCTCAGAACAGTGCCTTGCACACAGCAAGCACTTGGTCATTTTCTGTCTTACTTCTCAGTGGACAGTGGTTCTTTTGGGGCAGATCCTATATCTGTCTCATTTGCTGTTGTATTCAGTGTCTCCGCACATTGTGGATACTCATGAGGTATTTATTACTTGCTCCAGTTACTACCTTTCTGAATCACACAGCTCTGTATCCTACTGAATGCTTGCCATGTGATGGGAACTTTCATAGAGATAAGCTCTCAGGCCTCTCCTTAGTTAGTTATTATTGGCATAACAGTTCTACTGACAAGGAAAGTAAGTTTCAGAGAGGTAAATTGTTCTGTCCTGGGTCACACAGCTATTGAATAGTTGAGGTAGTATTGAAACCCAGCTCTGGGGACTCTGGGCCCCCTGCTCTTGCTCTTTTTTTCTTCCCCAGGCTGCCTCTTTTTTTGCCATGGAAAGAACAATGAACCTTATGTAAATCCTATGTAAATAGGAGGTTTGGTTTCATGAAACCAAAGCCAACACCAAGGAAGCAGAAGTTAACAAAAGAGTCACAGTCATCTGATATTTTAATAATAATTAAAAAAGGCATCTCTTCCTTTTTTCCTAGATACCAAAATTGATGTTGATTCCTAAGTGGAGATGGAAAATCATGAAGCCCTCTCCCATGGAGGTCACAGCTTTCTTTTTTTTTTTTAAGATTTATTTATTTATTTATTTGACAGAGAGAGACACAGCGAGAGAGGGAACACAAGCAGGGGGAGTGGGAGAGGGAGAAGGAGGCTTCCCGCAGAGCAGGGAGCTCTATGCGGGACTCGATCCCAGGACCCTGGGATCACGACCTGAGCCGAAGGCAGACGCTTAATGACTGAGCTACCCAGGAGCCCCAGAGGTCACACCTTTCTGTATAGAGGACTAAAGATCCACTTGCTGGTGCTGATTTATAAGTAACCATGATGGTCCTCTTGGGCCACTCTGAACTGTAATAATTCCCAGTATGGGATGGCTGAGCTAGACGGATGGTGGAGAACCGTGATGTTTGTCCTGAATTAAAGGCAGTTTATGTTGGTGCTTCTCAAACTTTCATGTGCACAGGAACTACCTGGGGGTCTTACCACAAAGGTGGATTCTAATTGAGTGGGTCTGGGGAGGGGCCTGAGATTCTGTGTTTGTAACAAGTTTCCAGCTGACTGCTGCTGGATCACGGATGACCCTTTGGAAAGTAATGGCTTATGGGACTTCCTTGGGCTGCATTCTAGTCAAAGATAGTGACTCCAGTAAAGAATAGTCTTTGCAGGGGGGCACCTGGATGGCTCAGTCGATTAAGCATCTGCCTTCGGCTCAGGTCATGATCTCAGGGTCCTGGAATCTAGCCCTATGAAGGGCTTCCCTGCTCAGCAGGAAGTCTACTTCTCCCTCTTCCTCTGCCCCTCCTCCCTGCTCGTCCTCTCTCTCTCTCTCTCTCTCTCTCTCTCAGATAAATAAAATCTTTAAAAAAATAGTTTTTGCAGGAACAGAAAGAGCAGGAGCCTACTGGGGGAGCTCCGTGCATTCAAGTCCGGCTCTGCCACTTAATGGGAATGGAGTCATGGGACAGATTCTTCTCCTGAGATGTGGGTGTCCTCATAAATAAGTGAGTGTGCTGAATATTGGGAAGAAGTAGTGGTTTGATGTAAATTACCTGTAAGGTTCTTGCACTTAAAATACTGCATGACTGCCTGACTCATTCTAATGCCTGAACCGGAGTTGATTTTTTTTTTTTTAAGAAGGGAGTGGTCAGAGGGCGTCTGGGTGGCTCAGTTAGTTGAGTGTCCAACTCTTGATTTCGGTTCAGGTCATGATCTCAGGGTCGTGAGATCAAGCCTGGTGTTGGGCTTGGCACTGAGCATGGAGTCTGCTTGTCCCTCCCCCTCTGCTTCTCCCCCTGCTCATGCGCTCTCTCTCTCTCAAATAGATAAATAAATGCAATCCAAAAAAAAAAAAAAGGAAGGTAGTGGGGAGGGGCTTAGAATCTTGTGAAACAGATCAGCAGTAGCCTTGGGAGCTAGTAAATAGATCCAGAGACTGCTGTTCATGATACAACTCCTTAGCCCTTTTCTGCTTCTCTGTGCTCTGTGTCCATCCCACCAGATGGCCAAGAACATTTTGTCACCATGATACACTGGCTTTGGTCCTAAAATTTCCTGACCATGAAGACATTCTTGGAAAAACGACAGTGACCTTTAGCTAGAGCAAAATAGATACGGAGCTTTATTGCTGGAGTGAAGCTTGGGTGCCACAGAGCCAAAAGACCTTATTTCAGAGAGGGGAAGAGACTTATCCAAGAACACACAGTCAGTTGGAAAGCAATTTGAACCCAGAGCTCCTGTGGGCTCACTGCCAGCCCCACATTTTCTCTGCAGTATAAATGAATGCAACATGCAGGTTTTAATAATGTGCCTGGATGGGGCGCCTGGGTGGCTCAGTCGTTAAGCGTCTGCCTTCAGCTCAGGTCATGGTCCCAGGGTCCTGGGATCGAGCCCCACATCGGGCTCCCTGCTCAGCGGGAAGCCTGCTTCTCCCTCTCCCACTCCCCCTGCTTGTGCTCTCTCTCTCTCGCTGTGTCTCTCTCTGTCAAATAAATAAATAAAATCTTAAAAAATAATAATAATAATGTGCCTGGATGTCCTTAGGCAACTGTCATAAAATAGCATTCCAGTGTGAGGTACACTATCTGTGTTTCCAAGTTGCTCCTGATATTATTGTTTTATTTATTTATTTAGCCCATCCAGTTTAAAAATAAGATTCCTAATACCTTTCTCTGGTATTAAACATTAGGTATTGTTGGCAGTAATTGAAAACACTGCACTGGAAAGTTGCCTTTCTTCTCCAATCACATGTGGCAAGAATTATGCCTCTTTCCTGGGGCCTGATGCTACCATCTCGTCCCACGTACGCTGCCCACTGAGAGGTGCTTTCTGTTTGAGAGCCAAAAGAGATGAAGGAAAGTCAGAAAAGAAGACACGAGACACAGGGGAGAAGACTGTGAAGTTTCTCTTGGAAAACCAAAATATGCCCTCACCACCTTCCATGCTTCCCATCTCCCTGGGTCCCATGCTTTCTGTGCAATTTGCATTGTCTACTGTGTTCAGGACTTTTAGAATGTGGCTCTCAATGGAAATGAAGGAAGGAAGGAAAGCTTATTGTTTCTCTGTTGGTTAATGTAAAATTTTATAAGATCCCACACTGTATCATAGAGTATGGTTGGTGTTGGCTTCCTCTCATGAAGGGAGATACCAAGAATACTATGAAAAGAAATATGTACCTTCACAGGTAGACAACACATCTCACATGTGAGGTCATCAAACTGACCACTGTCATTGTCTTCAGGCACAACATTCGTCAGCATATGTTCAGAGATGATTTGGTATCAGGGGCCATGGAAGATGATGTCTGAGCTACAAATACACATCGTACATGGAACCATGGCTCCCAGCGTGGCGAATTGTCAGGTCCCCTCCTATGAAAGAGCTGCCATAACTGTAAAATGGCAGGCGTATCCTTGCCCTGTCATAATACAGCCAACCATTTCTGCCTCCCATCCCTGCCACTGTTCTCAATGCCAGTCTTGAACCTTATACCCCTTGCTCCCTACATCCTATCCCACCCTGCTGTTGATCTTCCTAGCTCCTTACTTTGTCATTTGTTCTTCTTACTGTCTGTTTCATTCTGTCATCCCTTAGTGCTTAGGACCACTCTTCCAGCTCTGCTCATCTTCCTCTTCCTCAACTCGCCAGGTCACACTCTCTCTCTGGCTCTACTGTTCCAGGCCATCTGCATAGTCTCTACAGTGAACACTGTTCCCGAGAGCTCCTGAATTATAGAACTTCAAGGTTTTGTACATTCATTTCCTACTGCTGCTGGGACAATTTACCGCACACGCAGTGGCTTAAAACACAAATCAAGTATCTTACAGTTTGGAGATCAGAAGTCTAAAATGGACCTCCCTGGGCTAAAATCATGCTATCAACAGGACTAGGTTCCTTTTGGAGGCTTTAGGGGAGATTCTGTTTCTTTGTCTTTCCTAGCTTCTGGAGGCTGCCTATTCCTTGGCTCATGGCTCCTTCTTCCACCTTCCAAGCAGCAATCGCCCAGTGGGTCTTTTTGGTGCTGTATTACTGGTTCTGATCCTTCTGCCTCCCTGTTCTCCATTTAAGGACCCTGAGATTACATCGGGCCACCCAGATATCCTAGGATATTCTCCCAATCATAAAATCAGCTGGTTTTAGCAAACTTTATTTCATCTGCAACCTTAATTTCCCCTTGCCAGGTAATATCCCATATTCATGGGATCCAATTCATTCCCTGGACCTGGGAGAAGACTCTACTAAGAGATGGGCAGGGGGTAGCTTGGGGAGGCATTGGTCAGAGAAGATAAAAGAGGCCTTAGAAATATTCCTGCCACTGTCCCACATGGCTTGCTGTCACTTACTTCACAATTTTGCCAAGACTCACCCTATCTTGCTAAAAAACATATTAATCACTCAAGACTACAACACAAATCCAATATGTAGTTATTGCCATCAAAAAGACAAAACAAACATGCATTAAATACTTAAATTACAACCTAAGGAACATCTATTACTCAATGCAAGTTATCAAGGCAATAAATAATACTAATAAATAGTTTTAGGTATTTTAAAGACAACACTGTCAAACAACGAGCTGAGTACTTTCCACAAAGCCTACCTCTTAATTTCTAAAACAGCTCTATGAGGTAGGTGCTATTGATATTCACATTTTTCAGTAAGTCAGTATAGACTCAAAGGGGCTTGGGATGTTGCAAAATGTCACATAGCTAGTATATAGAGAGGCGGGATTTGAAGCTGGATTGGATTCCATGGTCCTGACAGGACCACCAGGCAACACTGCCACCTTAGGAGTTCGGAGGAGAGACCCATCAGAGGAGGTGTGCAGTAGCTAAGAAATGCTTCCTGAAGGTGGTGATGTGTGAACACACATTTAAAAGGTTGCTCAATGGGAATCCCCTTAAAATTCTTCTAAGACTATAGGGGAAATCAGAACTTATTTACACTCCAATTACCAAAACAAGATCACCCCCAGGGCTTACCTGTGCTGTTAAGACAATATGCATTCACGAACCGTGCTCCTTTTATTTCAACTTCCCCTTCCCATCTTGGCGAGGGAATTAAAAAATCATCCTTGTTTTCTTTAGGTCTTAGATCAGCTCTTGCTGCAGCCCCAGAGGGAACATTTCGCAGCACGGCCAGATGAGGGCGCTTGGGTGTGGCAAAAGGATGGCTGGGAAACTGAGTGTGGGGGGTGCTCCCAGTGTGCTCTAGAGGCCATTTTAGGGAGCACAAACCAGCAGATGGAAATTACTCGTATTCCTTCAGAGCCTGCAGACCACACAAGTCATTCATTCATGCATGTGTGCATGCGTGCATGCATCATCAAGCATTCATTTTACAGGCATTATGGATACAGAGACGAGCAAGTCATGACTCCTAAAAATCTAAGAATCCACAGGAGACAATAAATAAAAATTATCCTCTATCAACAAATAAATACAGACTCAGACATAGCAAATAAGTATTAAGCATAAAGTGTCAAGAGTCTGTCATATATGCATAACACACACATATATATGTGTTGTACTATGTTCCAATGTATTTGTGTAGATTTTGTAACTTCTACTAGGGTGAGATCTCTTTGAGTACAAGACTCTTAGAGCCACTCTTGCTTCTTTAGCGAACACCACATGAATTCTTACCTATAGGAAAGCCTAATAATGATAGTGTTGAGGCAGATATAATGAATTATAATTTACCAAGGAGACTCTGTGGAGTTGGCCACGCATATTTGTTTTGTTTTACACCAAGCCACTAATTCTGAAAGAGGAAAAGACATGGTTTTGCTGCTCAGAGTGGTTTTTGGAAGGAGCCTAGAACTTCAGGGGTAGGTTGGTTTTCAGGCATCACAACTGGACATGTGAAGCAGGGCAGCCTAAAGCTTAAGACCCTGAGCTTCAGAGGTAGAGAGATCTGGCTCATAAATTTGCTTCTGCCCCTTTTCCTTTCTGGGATATCATGGTTCATATATTAAAATATGTCCGTGATGATGATGATAAAGTTCATGTTCATTGAGTCCATACCATGGCCAGACACTAGTTTAAGAAGTTACATGTAGGAGATCATTTCTTTCTCACACCAACTCTCCAAGGTTAGAAATGGTATTATTCTCATTTGTTAGATGGACAACCCGAGGCACAGAGGGGTTAAGTAATTTTCTCAGGATCACCCAGCTAGGAAGTGACAGATTGGGATTCAACTCAGATATGTACTTTATTATTATTAAAATTCTTGTGATATTTGTGAGGTCTCCAGGGGGAAGTTACATGAGGAATTATGGTTTCAATACAACTTGGATGGAAGTTTCTCAAACCTGAATTTGGAACCAAAGGTTGCTCTCTCCCTCTAAAATTATGAGAATTATCAAAGTAGAAGCCACATCATTGGCTTAGAACATTTTTTGATTTTTTAAAAACTCATTGAGTGAATGGCTGGTGTGCTGGAGAGTGGACTCCCTCACCACACCTCTCTATCCTTCTGTAAGCAGAGAAGTCTCCCTCTACATGGTGTGAGATTGTTCATGCTACAGTGGTTGGGACTGAGGGGAATGGTTGTGTGTTCAAAGGAGAGCGAGAAGATCTGAGGCAATGGTCATACCCAGGTGGTCGGTCTACAGAAGAGAAGACTCAGGGCCCATCTGACAGATGGCTGTTCCACTGAAGACCATCAAGCCATCACGGTCAAGACCCTGATGCATGATGTGCTATGGAGCTAGGGTGACCTGTGTCTCACACCCGACTTCATACTTCTGAGCTATGTGTGTCAGGGAAAATACTTACAAAGCTTCACTTTATTTATAAAATGGAAACAAGAATACAAATCTAAAATGCCTCATCTGCATTTCTGAAATCCAAAAATATCTGAAAACAGAAAATATTTTCATAAGCCCATGGCAGATTCTCTTGATCGCTAAACTCGACCTGAACTGGAATGAGCTTGTTATGGCTGTCTCTCTCCCGTTCTATGTGAATATGCATGTGTTTCCCTGCGAAAATTAATGTGTTTGATTAAAGCACAATATCCCAGGCCCTGCTAATGATCAGATTCAATACAACATATATTCAATACAACTATTACCTTTCTGAAATAATTAAGAGAGCTGTGAATTTATAAGTGCGTCTTGCCCCAAGAGTTGTGGCTAGGGGGCAGTGTATCCGTACCTACCGCCTCATTAGGTTTCCATGTGGATTAAATGGAAAAGGTTCAGCAGTTACTAGCACATCCTAAACCACCAAACAGTCCATTTCCTAAATAGTTACTGCATTCAATGTATTAGGTACTTCAGTTAAGCAATTCTGTTGTACTGTGCCATCAATTTTATTCTCCTCACAAGAACGTTGTAATGCAGTGTTTAAAGTGCTTCAGTATTAGGGCGCCTGGGTGGCTCAGTTGGTTAAGCATCCAAGTCTTGGTTTCGGCTCAGGTCGTGATCTGAGGGTCCTGGGATCAAGCCCCATGTCAGGCTCCCTGCTGCGGAGTCTGCTTGTCCCTCTCCCTCTGTCCCTCCCCCAGCTCCTGAGCATGGGCTCTCTCTCTCTCTCTCTCAAATAAATAAATAAATAAAATCTTTAGAGTGCTTCCATATTGCCTCCAGGATTTTTTCCAGTATGCCTTCCAAACATTTTTTGTTTGTTTGTTTTTTCCATGCTTTTGTCATTTTCAGGAAGCTTCAACTGTGAAGGTTTTTAGGTTGTGAGGTGGACTCATGTTCCTTACTCCAAAGGCACCTGAATGGTCTGATGATAACTGAAGGAAGAGCCCAGATCCAAGGTGCACAAGCAACAAGGAATCATGTAGCTGCCCCCCAAGCACCGTCATAAGACACCTTCAGCTAAGGGGCACTCTGGGTTCAGAGATAAAATATAAAAAATATGCATCTTAGACTTTGGAGTTGCAGTGTTGCCTCCCAAAGAGTGGAACTGAGGTGGAGTTCAGGAAGGCACTTTCAGAATGCCGTGAGGAAACGAAGAACAAAACTTCCTTGCAGATGGATTCTCTGAAAGAGGGAACAGGCTTCCTTTGGTTTTATGAAACCCCGGCTTCCTGGCAGTGGGAAGCCGAGCCTGGACACACTCTTGTCAGGGGTATTGTGGCAGGGTTTCAGATTCCTCAAAGTGGTTTGCACGCGGGGACCTCTGAGAATCTGAGGTTCTGCGAGCCTCGAGGAAGACAGAGGAGACAATGCAGGGGTCAATAGGAGAAGCCCATGAGCTCCCCAGACCTCCTGCTTCTGCTTGGCTCCTGCATTATTGTCCTGAGTGGCTGGATTTGAAGGCTGAGCTAAGTGCTCATCAGTGATATGTTCTGCTCTGCTTCTGTCCAAAGAGCAAAGTGGAGGGAAAAAAGAGTATGGAGTTTTGGAACATCTTTCAACTGTGATGAAGAAAAGCATTTACATTTCACATGAAATTGTGGCCCAACTTGACATTTGGTCTACAGAAGAGGAGACTCAGGGCTCATCTGACAGGTGGCTGTTCCACTGAAGACCATCAAGCCATCATGGTCAAGACCCTGATGCAGAAACCACGAGGAAGCTTCTCAGTCTTTAAATTAGCCACTGCTAATGCACAGGGACGTTCTCTGATGGAAGGGCCGAGCAAGCCACAGCCCCTTTCCCTGTCGGAGCTCTGAATCAACAAGAGACCCAAGTGGGGGTGGATGGAGAACAAAACGCCAGCTTTCTTACTGACAAAGACAATACTGGAGATTCAGGCAACATTGGGCTTTCTAAAATTATTCCCCAAAATTAGGCTGGCTTTCCCACTGATGTGCTAGAAAAGTCGTGTTCCTCTTTGGGGTAGGACCTTATTCATGCAGGGAGCTCAACTGCCCTCAGCCAGCAGTTACAGGATGTCAAAGGGGAGAGAAAGATGAGCTCCGGAAACCCCAGGCTTTGTCCCAGACTTTCCAATTCGATTGATTTAGGGGCTCAGCATGGGGAGCAGTAGGTAGCGGGATGGGAGTGTTTGGGGGAATTTTTCTTCAGGGAGACCTGTGGAGTGGGGACCAAGCATTCCCCATCTAATTAGCCTTTCCTCGTGTGAAGCCTTTTTTTGAGAGAAAAGAACGTATATCCTTTACGGTTTGGGAAGCATTCCACACTCCCGCCTGGAATTTCATATTTGCAAACTTTCACATAAAAAGAAAAAATTGTAGCTAACCCTGACTTGACGTTTGGGAAAAGAGAAGTGAAGTATTCTGTCAAAAGGAGAGCTCCATATAATTGCATGCTGATGGGATGAAGAAGCGTCCCTCCAACAGTTTTGTTCAGACGCATCTGTGCAGAACGAAGTAGCTGTTGTGAACTTGGCCAAGTCACGTCACCTCTCTGGGTCTCTTTTCCCTCAGGGGTTAACCCAGTGAGGTGTTGGATGGCTGCCTTAATCTCTTCCATCCCTCTTGCTCTCTCAGGCTCTGGTCTCCTATTTCCAAGAACAATAATTACCGCAGAAAATATCATCTTGCCCTAGATTGTGATCTTCATGACTTCATCTGTGTGAACAAACATCAAAAAACAGCTGAAGCATAACACAGGATCTACGGCAATGTCAAGGGGCCCTTCCTGAAAACCTCCAGTGGAGATAAACTTTCAAACAAACAGCATTTGTCTGTCAGGAGGAAGGCGGGAGAAGGTGGCAGAGTATGAAGCAGGGTCTTTATTCAGAGTGGAAGCTCCCATTTCCTGGGACAGTGAGAACTTTGTCTTTTGGGAAAGGCTGTGTGAAATGTTTGGCTGTATTGTCACCTGGGGACAGGGAGGAAGAATGACATGTGTATGAGCTGCTTCCTTCCTAAATCCTACAATCCTTCTCTTCAACCCAAGCCTGTAGGCTCTGTGGCTTCTCGCTAGGCTGCTGTGCAGGACCAGGCCGGTGTGCACACGTGGGCACGCACAAACAAGCGCGTCTACACACAGGAATAATCACATGCCTTTCTGTCACTGAGCTGAGCAAGGATGGGGTCCCCTCACGATGTGCACTCCTCCCAAATCACATTCTTGATTCACCTGGGGGGACTGAATTGCTCCTCCCCCTTAAAGCCACCAGGACACTGGCCATATGTCTCCATTAGACTTTTTTTGCCTAATAGGGCACGTATTTTGTCTCATGTAGGTCCATCCATCCCTGCTAGACCATGAGCTCTTTGAATGCAAAGATTGTAACAGAATTAGCTTTTGTTCCCTAGTCCCAAGCCTTACCATATAAGCAGCAATTAATAAATGCTTTTTTCTTTTTTTTTTTTTAAAGATTTTATTTGTTTATTTGACAGAGAGAGACACAGCAAGAGAGGGAACACAGGATAGGGAGTGGGAGAGGGAGAAGCAGGCTTCCTGCTGAGCAGGGAGCCCGATGTGGGACTCAATCCCAGGACCCCGGGATCATGACCTGAGCCAAAGGCAGACGCTTAACGACTGAGCCACCCAGGTGCCCCAATAAATGCTTTTTTAAATGAACTTGGGGTGAAGGAACATAGGAAACACCATTGGGGTTTCTGCTTATCTTACAGCCACCCCCATTTACTGAGAACAACCACTGCTCACTAGTCTGGGTAGACCCACGGCAGCATGTTTCTGCTACCTAGGACCCCTCCACTGGCAACAGGAAAAGAGACCTTGGCCAGTCAGATGCCCTCTGGCAGGTTGAGAGGTAGGCTCAGCTGTTCCCAGGGCAGGAACCAAGATGTAAGGTAGCTTTCTTGTGCCAGGTGTCCAAAAAAACAATGTAAGCTCTGCAAGATACAGAATTGAAACCTGTTTTCATGAACAAAAGTAATGCTTGTTTACTATACAAATTCAGACAATGTATACGTTTCTGATGTAGAAGTTCGTGTTTAAGAATGGCTAAGAATTGGGGTTCCTGGGTGGCTCAGGCTGTTAAGCATCTGACTCTTGATCTCGGCTTAGGTCATGATCTCAGGGTCGTGGGATTGAGTCCCGTGTCTGGCACTGTGCTGGGCATGGAGTCTGCTTGGAGATTCTCTCTCTCCCTGTGTCCCTCCCCCTGCGCTCTCTCCCCCTCTCTCAAAAAAAAAAAAAAAGGCTAAGAATATTTTGCAAAAGAAAAATAGTAAGGGGTGCCTGGTGCTACCAGATAAAAACAGTATGGTAGCAGAAAAGTCTAATTATGTTGGTAAACCAGGTAAGTTTATAGATAAGGGCATTTATTCTAGGATTAAATGTACCATTTCAGCTCAGTGCAGAAAAAAACAGATTTTTTTAATGGTGCAGGGACAATTGATTTCACATTCGGATGAAAATGAAGTTAGCCTACCTTAAAAGGAGCATAAAAATAAATTCCCATAAATATAAACATAAAAATAAAATAACAAAATCATTGTTAAAAAATAAGGCCTGTCTTCATACTTTGAGGGGAAGAGGACTTTCTGAGCAGGAAATGAAACCCAGAAGGAGTTTATAAAGAAAAAAAAAATTAGCAGCTTTGGTTATGTTAAAAACTAATATTAATAATCTAAAAAAAAATTGTTGAGACTCCGTAAGGAAAGAAGGTAAATAACTGACTATAAGAAAGTATTTGCAACTCATCTAAAACACAAAAGGATATCTCCAGGATACAAAGACCCTCTACAAATTAAGAATTAGAAGACAAACAATCTAAGAGAGCAATAGATAAGGACATAGTTTAAGACCTTTTATGGGGGCAAAATAATTTTTTTTTGTTCAAAGCGCTAACTAAACAAAAGCATAATTTTTTCTGTGCCCCCCGATTATAGCTTATGATGTTCTGTGGAATCAGTTCTTCTTAAATACGAGTGGTGTGACTTTGACATTGAATTCACCTAACCCATTTTATGAGAAGGTGTTGAATGACCAAGTTCATTTGACAACTCTTTGTCAATAACATGGCTACTACACCGGGCTTTTGTGAGAAGCACCTGTGTTAATAAACGGGAAGTCCCAGGAGCCCAGGAAAAGGGGCAGTTAAGCAGAACTCAACAATTTCCCTTCTGCTTTTCCTCTTCTCTTTCACTTGACTACTTGAAAGCTGGAGCTGTCTCAGATGCATTTTTGTATCCCAGTATTTGTCACAGTGTAAGAAAGGAGGAAAGAAAGAAGGAAGAGACAGGAGGAAGAATGGAGGAAGGAAAGGGGGGTTGGGAGGAAGGCAGGCAGGAAGGCAAAGGAAGGAAGGGAGGAAGGAAGGAAAGAGGGAAGAGAGGAAGGGAGGAAAGGAAGGAAGGAGAAGAAGGAAAGAAAAAAGACAAATCCTCCTGATCAAATTTGTCCGAGTCCGTCCCCGGTGCAGTTCCTGCTCCAACCACATGATGGCAGCATGAGCCTTGCAGCGCTCCGGCGCGCTAAGAGTCTGGCACTTTAAATCCCCATATGTTAAAGCCTGGGGCGCCTGGGTGTGTTTGCGTTTGTGCCTGCGAGTCAAAGCTACACCCAGCATCAGCACTCTCAGCTGAGCTGTAGTGCAGGTCGACAGGAAGATCTTCAAGGATTTCACGGGTTTTCTTTCTAGAAAAACCCCAAAAGGAGTTTGAGAGTCAAAAGGACTTTGTAGTCGTTTTCAAATGGAGAAAATTTCCTTAAACACACAGCATCTGCTCTGCTGGGCTTGCAGTCTGTGTGCAGGTATTGCGGTTAATGAACCACCGGCTTGGTGCTCCCAGGGCCAGGCTGGAGCAGTCAGCTGGTGGAATGATAGGAACTGCAATCACCAGCTCTGCACCAACATGCCCCAGGATGGGAAATGTGATTTGTGACACAGCAGCTAGGGAATAATAATGAAAACATAATAGCTCTGGGCGGATTGCTCTCTCTTTCAATTGCAAAGCTGCTTCACATCATAGGAGAAGAATTGGAGTTCTTAACTTTTGTTTCTCTGGGACAACCAGAGGCACACCCAGCAACTGTCCTTCTGCCCCCAGTTCCTGAGCTGTTTCTCTGAACCCTGGAGAAAGGCGGTACCCAAGCCAGGAAGAACCTGCCTCAGCTCCTGCGTGCTGTGGCACCCTGTCTGTACAAGCAGGGCCACCCCTCGTGGATGTGGCTCTGAAACCTGTTCGTCCCATTCTCTGCTACTGAGACTGTGCTGTGGTGTTTGTTTTCTGCCTTTTGGAAAAAAAAAAAAAATCCTCGTGTATGTCTTTGTAGTTTACGCACATTTGTCATTTTGTCTGCATTACAGCCCAGAAAGGAGGCAGAGGTCATTGACATGATCTTACAGACAAGGACCCCAAGAATCAGGATGATGACAATGACTTGTGTCCAGAATCCCCATCTCCCAGTTCAGTGATGAAGAGCAGAGGACTCCGAGGTGGGTAGTCCAGGTCTGAGAGCCTGTTGGGCTCTTTTAGGTCACCTGATGTCTCTGAGGTCCAGCTTTCTCCTCTTGTAAGTTGAAGAGAAAGATGCCAGCCTCCTTGGGCGCCTGGGTGGCTCAGTCATTAAGCATCTGCCTTCGGCTCAGGTCATGATCCCAGGGTCTTGGGATCGAGTCCCACATTGGGCTCCCTGCTTGGCAGGAAGCCGCTTCTCCCTCTCGCACTCCCCCTGCTTATGTTCCCTCTCTCGCTGTCTCTCTCTCTAATAAATAAATAAAATCTTAAAAGAAAAAAAAAAAGATGCCAGCCTCCTGGGGCTTGGGGAGACCTGAAGGAGGTCATGCACATCCTCATCCATGTGGTACTAGGTCCTACAGTACTTAGCTTAGGCCTGTGTCATCTGCAGTGGCAGGGAGTGGGCGGGCAAGCTGTGTATCAAGCCCCTTTTTACACCATTTCCCAGCCCCATATTCTGTGCACACAGTTCCACCCAGTTTCTACAGCCTTTATGCGGGGGCAGTCCTTTGGATTGGGGTTTCTCTGGCTCAATGTAGACCTTTGCTCAGCTTTTAAGGACTATAGGAGAGATTCACACTGGAGGGGCACTCCTCACTGAAGGGGGCTGGAACTGTTGCAGAAATTGTCCTCTTTTCATCCCTCTTCCCCCAAGTAGATGGTTCTGAGACATAGTTCACGTGGGGGAGAGACTGAGCCACAGTCACTCCCAGTGCTGACCAAATTGAAAGCAAATATATATTATATTAACGTTCTGGTTTCGCTCACTGGTGCTTCACCATGTTCCCTGGGGTCCCCTCCCAAATAAACTACCTCACTGCAAACTCTGACTCAGACTCTTCATTGGGGAAGATGGGATAGAAGCCAGACCTCTGATCTCTGACTCCAAGGTCAGGACTCTTTCAGTTAACACACGCACACACACACGTACACATGCACACTTGCTTCGCGTCTGTAGCCAGCAGGTGGAGCAAGGGGGTAGGTTTGATGAGCTCCAGAGTGTTTTCAGAGCATCTCATAGGTTGTTGGGGGCCCCCCAAAGGGTAGGAAGTGTTTGTCAGGTCCCTTAAGGACATGCATTCCGGTGCATTAACATGCATAAGGGTCCACCCCAGAGAGACTTGACACCAGCAATCACCTTAGACCCGAGGCTCGCATCAGGTGGAGTCAGAAGCTGTCTCCATGATGTTATTTAAAGGCACCATTAGGCTCTGCGATGCAAATATATTATGTGGGTGGGGCAACATGTTCCCCTCAGGCTCTTTGCCACACCGGGGTAAGCCGGAGCTTGCAGAAGAATGGCGGTTTTAGGTGAGGGCTCCTTGCCCACCGTCACTTAATCTACCATTTACTGATGGCCAATTATGAGTCAGCACCATGCTAACACTTCCATACGCATCAGTTTTCATACCCCAAGCTGCCTGATAGAATTCCCTGGAGAGACTGCAAAAGTGCCAGTGTGAGCCTATAACCCCCGTTCTGTCTTCATTGGTCTGAAGGTGGGGCTTGGGCATCCAGAAAGTTCTTCAACTGGTTTTCAGATACAGTCAGGTTTGAGAACCATTGATAGAAATTGTCTGAATTGTCTGTTTTCACTCATCCGCCTACTTCCCCAGGAAGATCCCCCCCCCCCCCGCCCCCACTGCAGCAGGGGAAGCGGTGGTGAGTATCTCAGAGCATGTGGGACACACAGCCAGTTCGGAATGGAAGGAAGAGTCACACACAGGTCTGCCTGGCTCCGACAAAGAGTGTACTTGCCAAACTTCTCTTCTAAAAATCCTAACAGAGAGGAGGATAAGCATGTTCCTCCAGAGGTGAATATTAGGGGAACCAAAAGCTGACTGGAAAATTTATTGCAGTCCCATGCTGCCTCTTTAAAAACTCCTTATTTTTTTATTATAAAAAGATAAGATTTTGCATAATTTTCTATAAATTGATACCCCAAGGAGACAGGCTGTTGTACCCTGCCCTGGTCGTTCACACTGTACCACGGTTGCGGGGGGGGGGGGATCGGACGCTCTGGTTTGAGCAACTCAGCCCTGATCTGTTTACCAGCCCCCTACATGGAAAAGAGAAAATCGTCCCTAGAAGGGGAAGGGCAGATGGATGAGAAGGAAATATGTGGGGAGGAAGAGTGAGGAAAGCCTGAGACTCCTTCAAGGTCACCTCTGTTACTGTTTCCCATCACAGTGGGAAAGGAAGGTTCTTAGCTTTGGAAGATGTGGTCATTAAAGACTGGTGCAGAGACAGAAGCTCACAGAATGTCCCTTATCTTGTGCTTCCGAGGTCAGCAAACATTTTCTGTAAAGGGTTGGATAGTAAATATTTCAGGCTTGTGGCCCATCTGGTCTCTGTCACAACTACTCAGCTCTGTGGCTGTAACATAAAAGCAGCCTTAGACGTGACGGAAATGAATGGGCGTGGCTGACAGCCAATAAAACGTCATTTACAAAAAATGGGCAGGCGGGCCGGATTTGGCCTGTGGGCAGTAGTTTGCCGACCTCTGCTCTATTTGCTTACTGACAAACATGAACGAGGCAATTAGCTCAACTCCTCCTATCCTCGCTGGACTTATCTGTGAAATCTCAAAGTAAGGCTGGGCTAGATGCTTCCAACAGCGAACGGCCCCTGCATGCACATCTGCGCATGCGCGCACATTGCTCGCCTTTGCAACCTGGATTTGCTTTCTGGGCGAAACGAGCAGGCTTAGGGCAGTTGGGTCTAATGCTTCCCATGTAATCAGTATAAGGCCAGAATTTGCGCCCCGACCTTCTGGTAACCGAAACGGATGCTCTTCTAGGCTATAGCAATGCTTCTAAGTGGTTCTTTGAAAATACTGCTAGCCCAGAGATCTATGAAGCTATGATTTCATTTACTTTCTCTAGGTGGTTCTTTGCCCAACATGCAGACAGAGCAGAAATGTACCAGCCAAGCCACTTTTTTTTTTTTTTTTTAATAATGTACCTAAGGTTGAAATCTATTCAACTGAACAGGTTGACTTGGCATCCTGTACACAAATGTCAAGAGACCCATTTTTAGGAGACCCACCTCCTGCATCAAGGATATATTCAGAAATGCATCTGAAGCACCTTCTCATTCTGACCGTGCAGCTGTCTCCATTCTCACAAGGTCATGTAAGCACTTGGAGAGTCCGATCCCAATGACACCAGACTGCTGAATGCAATAAATGCACTCTCTGTGTCATTGGCTCTAAATGGCCTCTCTGGAAATCAAGAGACCGGAAATCACTGTAGTCCAGATGCCTGCTCACCCCGTCACTCATTTTCCCTCTATTTAAAATGTCAGCCCAGCATGTATTTATGTGTCCAATGATCCTAGGTGGCCAAATGAAGAATAGAAATGTGGTCTTTGTGTTTGCCCTCTAGGAGCCGTGGTGCCAGGGCTTATGTTAGATATTTAAATCTGTTGCATATATATATGCCACTAAATTCTTCCAGCAGCCTTATGAGGTAGACATTATTGTCTTCATTTTACATGTGGACATGACGTGTCCGAGACCACACCTCTTCCCCTTGGACAACTGTGGGAGTTGGCTCAAATTTTCTCCCTCATGGGTGGGGAGAATCTTCAGCCTCCTGGAGATCGCTGTGAGATCATCCGTGGGTGCAGCTTTCATGCTTACTCTCTGATGACTGAAAAATATTTGCAAATGGATGAATAGAAAAGGGACAAGCCTCAGGTCATAGAGATTCATAGACCAGTAGCCCTTAACTCTTTGGGATCATGGATTTGTTTTTAAATATATGATTAAAATTTAGCGTCTTTTCCCTTAAAAAATGTGTGATTATCCATAGTTTGCACAGCATTTCAGAGGCTCCATGAACAAAAGCAAGTATCTGCTAAATGTAGGTTACTATGGTAGATGCTGGGCCGTTGCTTGCCAACAGTAGTCACCAGGGAAGATGCTTTTGGAAACCTCTCCCTGCACCTCTCCATATCCCATCACCCTATGACTACAGTGACACTGGACCCATTTCCAGCTGCAGCTCCTGCATTTCTCTGCCCGAGGGCTTTCTCTTACAGATTGATTTGCCATCCTCATGGCACCTGGAGTGCCAGGATATGAATGCCCCAGGAGAACAGCTCTCCAACAAAGACTGACGGGTGTATAAATACCCCAGCTCCCTTTCCCTTTAGTGGGATCAAGCCGAGGTAGATGCTCTGCATCATCTCCTGGTTTGCTCACTGGGATTAAGCTCCGTTGCCCACACTGATGGCTCTCTTCTATTTCCCTACTCTTCCACCAGTGTCCCCTTCCTTGTCAAATAAATCAGTTGCACTTGTATTCTTGTTTCAGAGACTGTTTCTGGGAACTCAAACTAAGACAGCCCATAACAGTTATGTGTAGAATGATTTATCCCCTGTGCTATTTGAGGTGGGTCTTAATGGGTATTCGTTTTACAGATAGGGAAGTCTGACACATGAACAGGCTTAGTAACAAGTTCAAAGTTCTGTGGAAGATTGATCTAAGTTCATCCCAGACCCAAGTCTCTTTATGCAGAGACTTGCCCTCCTTTTCATTTATTTAGACCATAAAACTGCTATGTATGCTAGGCATTAGGTAAGACAGTGGGGATACACAGGATAGTCAGTCAGATATGGTCTGGTTATATGGAGCTCACATTCTAGGGAGTGGAGAGAGACAGGAAGCCCATATAACAATGAAATAATTACAAGTTGTGGTGAGGAATATCAAGGAAATACAAGCCTGGTATAATATTTAAAAAAGAGGAAGAAATTGGAGGGAAGGCCAACCTTAGAAAGGATTCAAGAGGAATCTTTATCCTAGGTTCTACCTCTTAGTTCATTGTACTGCTGTTCTTACCTCTAGCAAATGCTGAATGCATAGTATGTACCAGCAAAGAAAATGGATGTAATCTTTTTTTGTTTTCATTTTTTTATCATGTTATGTTAATCACCACACATTACATCATTAGTTTTTGATGTACTGTTCCATGATTCATTGTTTGCATATAACACCCAGTGCTCCATGCAGAATGTGCCCTCCTCAATACCCATCACCAGGCTAACCCATCCCCCCACCTTCTCCCCTCTAAAACCCTTAGTTTGTTTTTCAGAGTCCATAGTCTCTCATGGTTCATCTCCCCCTCCAATTCCCCCCCCCCCTTCATTCATCCCCTCGTGCTATCTTCTTCTTCTTCTTTTTTTTTTTTTTTGGTTAACATATAATGTATTATTTGTTTCAGAGGTACAGGTCTGTGATTCAACAATCTTACACAATTCACAGCGCTCACCATAGCATCTTACTCTAAGGAGTTTACAGTCAGGCAGAAGAGATAGGGAATAAACAAATAAGTAGATAAATGAGGAAAGATACCACTTAATGATCACCACTTTTAGAAGACTAATAAGTGATAAGGGGGCACATGTTGCCTTTTTCAATAGAGAATTAAGGCCAACCGCTCTAAGGCATACTTTGGATGTAAGTAACTCTTTTCTCTTTTATGACTCAAGAATGGTACTAGTAATATGCAGTCCTTGAGAAAGTCTGGGGGAGAAAGTTAGTGAAATCATGTCCTGGGTTCTGTGGTTCTGATGAGAAACCCCAGGTGAGAAAGTTATGATTTAAGCAGAGCTCTGGATGTCAAGGAGAAGCTAGGCACTGAGGATCAGAGGTTGCAGGGTGTGGAAGGGCCACTGCCAAGCCCTGAGAAGGCTGGTGAGACTGGAGCAGGGTGAAGGAGATGGGGGCGGGGGGTGGGGGGAGGAAGTGGGACTAGTGAGGTGGGAGAGGGCCACCATGTGGGCAGACTTGGGCATCAAAGAGCATGTACTCTATTCAAAGTATGGGGAATAGTTCATAGAAAGACAACAATCAAAGAAGGGAGACCAGGTAAAATGTTATTGCAGCATCTGGCCAAGAGATGGTGGTGGCTTTATCCAAGATGGAAGTGGAGTCAACAGGGCTTGCTAATGAATTGGATGTTGGGGGGAAGGGATGAGAAATCGAAGGGAATGCCTGCTTTATGAATAGTGGATAAAGGATGGGGCCATTTACTAGGATAGGGAAGACTAAGAAGGAACAGGTGTGCAGGAATAAATTCAAGAATTCTATTTTGCTTATGTTACAATTGAGGTGTTATTTGAATCCGAGTAGAAGTGCTAAGTTTATTACTGAGTATGTGAGTTCTGAGTATATAGAGAAAGATTTCAGAATCTTTGCCAGGTAGTATGTGGTCACCTAGAAATACATCTGTGGTCCTGGAGTACTTACGGCCTGGGTTAGCATCATAGCTCTCTCAACGTGGTCCTGTGTTGGATGGTAAATTAGATCAGCACCCTCCATGGGGAGAAAACAGATGGAGAAGTTAAGGAAACTTAGGCAAGAGTCCAGGACACTTCAATATTTGTAGGTTGAAGAAAAGAGGAGGAGCCAGCACAGGAGGCCGAGAGAGAATAATCAGTGGGGTAGGAGGACCACCAGGAAATTGCCAGGAAGACAAAGGAGAATATGTTTTATAGAAAGTGAGATGGTCAGCCATGTCAAATGTTGCTAGAAGGTAAAGCAAGCCCAGACCATCCAGAAGACTTCCTTGCTGGAAGTCGTGGTTCTAGTGGATGAGATAGCCTCTCTCTCTAGGCCACAAAACCACCTGCTCCTGGAGAAATCTAGTCTGTGGCATCACAAATGATTTAAGGACAATTGGCACTGGGCTTAGAAAGACCACAGGATATTTTATCTAGCATGCTTAGAACCAATTAGACAAATTGAAATTTCTTGGGATGAAAGAACAATGTCTTGCCTGTGACATTGGCTATTATGAAGTTCAGCAAACATGGGAATTTATTTTGGAAATTGGGATCCTCCAAGGGCTCTGGCTTACTAATGACTGTTCTACTACTATTATTACTACTGTCTGTTACGACCACCTACGGTTGGTTCGTATCACCTCATCTCTCCCAACTCCAGGCCAATGCTATTTTCTAACAGATCGTGCTGTCTCAGCAAAGCTCCCTGGCTGGTTACATAAAAAGCAATGTGGGAAAGAGTTAATTGGCAAACAGAGTGACTACATTTGCAACCCAAGAAGGCCTGCTGTGACTTGTTATCATCTGCTGAGCTAAGCAGCTTGCTGTACAAGTGATATTTGAGGCTCATTGCTGTCAATGCCAATGGGGGCACTTAACACCTCTCTGGAAATGATCTCAAGATTAATATCTTGCCATTTATTTTATGTTGTTTTTTTCCCTCCTTGGAGTGGAAGCCTTTCCTCATCCTTTGCCTTCAAGAGCCAGAGCTGAGAGAAGGTCAGATATGGGGTGAACCTGGGGGGGAGATGCTAACTTGACGGTTCCTTCCAGACTTCTCCCTGTGCAGCGTGAGTCATGGAGTTGGAGCATTACTCAGCAGAATGGAAAGAGTATGGGCTTGGGGGTCAAAAGCCTGCTTTAAAAATATTTAATAACTAAAAGATCTACTTAGCTCAGCATTATTTTTTTTTATTTATTAAAGTAAAAAAACATAATGAAATCTGTATTACAGGTTTATTATGAACAATCTTCTCGAATCTGGCTTCTGACTTCTCCACCTACTGAAGCTGGTGTTGAGCTTCTACCATTTCAATTGTATCTTCATTGCAAGTGACCTACCCTCCTCCCCAAAACATATTCTTCTTTTCATGTCTGTGATCTCATGCATTCCTGTTTTTGTTTTTGTTTTTGTTTGTTTTCTTACTACCGCTCTGGCTGCACCTGTTCAGTCTTCTGTGCTGGTTTCTCCTCCTCGCTCTGATCTCAGAACTTGAAGGTAGGTTTTCTTCCCTCTTCCCTTTATAATCTCTCTCTAGATAATAGCCATTATCATCTCATTAAATACCCTGTAGATGCTGACGACTCTGAAATGTATCTCTCCAGATTAGGCACGTCTTGTGAGATAAGGTCTTATTCAGCCACCTGTTTACGTGACAGCTCCCTGGGATGCCTCCCAAGAACCTTGCACTCAACATGCCTATGAATCTTGAGCTTTTTAAGAATCCATTCTATCCCAAACCTACCACATCTCAGTAACTGGCACCATTAACAACCCCGTGACTTCAAATAGAAGCCTAAGGAACAGAGTTAATGCCTCGCCCCTACTCTCCATATAAAATACATATGCACCTCATGGGAATTCTATATCCAACTATATCTTGAGTTCATCCATTTACCTTTATCTCCACTATCACCTGGGGAGCATATTTGCCATTTTTCCTTCCAGATCTATTCTCCACCCTTCTCCATCCTACTCTATTCCTCAACAGGCTAGTCTGCATAAGCTGGTCAATAAGATCCTTTGCCCTTGGGCTTCTGGTTGGATTCAGTTCATGGACAGTAATAGCAGGAAATTGGAGGAAGGGAGTAAGTGAGGTTGGGATATGTGTTCCATGGGCTCCCTCCTTTCAGGATGGCCACAGACCTGTAGGGATCCTCAGCACAAAGTCTCATTTCCAGTCAGGAGGTAGCCCTCTGTCTCCATGAACTAGTTACCTTCTCTCCATTTGTGCCTTTGAGCCTTCTGGTATAGTACTGGCTCTTCTCTGTTCCTTGTCCCTAGGGAACCACAGTGCCCTCTTCTGCCTTCCCTATACCTGATCTCTACCTTTATCCTGTATCAAACTCCCAAACTGTCCTTCTGTTTCTTGCTGAAGCCTGAATGATAAGTGATCAGAGAACATACAAGAAAACAAAAAACATGCTCCTCATTGGTCTCCTACACTCACTGAAACCAGCTCCATATAGTTTCTCTGCCACAGTATTGAGCAATCAGGTTAAAACATATTTTCACTCCTCTGCTGAAAAGCATTCGGGAGCTTCCTGTTGTGTTTGCAATAACCTCCTTATTATGGGATTAAGTCCTTTTGTGATCTGACCTCTGCCTTCTTTTCCAAGCATGACTTCTTTTCTGCATTCTGGCCATGCAGATATATTTTTTTAATTTACTTATTTGAGAGAGAGAGAGAGAGGGAGAATGAGCAGGAGGGAGGGGGAGAGAGAATCTGAAGCAGACTCCACACTGAGCACAGAGCCTGGATGTAGGGCTCAATCCCACAACCCTAAGATCACAACCTGAGCAGAAACTAAGAGTCAGATGCTTAACTGACTGAGCCACCCAGGCACCCCATCCATGCAGATATTATTAAGTCTCTAAAACACAAGAAGCTCTTCTCTGCCTCATGGATCTTTTTTTTTTTTTTTTTTTTTTTGGTGAAAAGAGAAAATTTTATTTATTGCTAAAAGGGTATGAAGAATATCTCACAATGTCAAATGTCAAAGTTTCCCATGGTTGTCTAAGATTTTTCTATAATCTTTTTTTTTCTTTCTTTTTTTTTATTCTTATGTTAATCCCCATACATTACATCACTAGTTTTAGTTGAAGTGTTCCATGATTCATTGTTTGTGCATAATACCCAGTGCTCCATGCAGAATGTGCCCTCCTCAATACCCACCACCAGGCTAACCCATCCTCCCACCCCCCACCCCTCTAGAACCCTGTTTGTTTTTCAGAGTCCATCGTCTCTCATGGTTCGTCTACCCCTCCGATTTCCCCCGCTTCATTCTTCCCCTCCCGCTACCTTCTTCTTCTTCTTTATTTTTCTTAACATATATTGCATTATTTGTTTCAGAGGTAGAGATCTGAGATTCAACAGTCTTGCACAATTCACAGCGCTTACCAGAGCACATACCCTCCCCAGTGTCTATCACCCAGTCACCCCATCCCTCCCACCCCACCCCCCACTCCAACAACACTCCGTTTGTTTCCTGCGATTAAGAATTCCTCATATCAGTGAGATCATATGATACATGTCTTTCTCAGTTTGACTTATTTCACTCAACATAATACCCTCCAGTTCCATCCACGTTGTTGCAAATGGCAAGATCTCATTCCTTTTGATGGCTGCATAATATTCCATTGTATATATATACCACCTCTTCTTTATCCATTCATCTGTCGATGGACATCTTGGCTCTTTCCACAGTTTGGCTATTGTGGACATTGCTGCTATAAACATCGGGGTGCACGTACCCCTTCGGATCCCTACTTTTGTATCTTTGGGGTAAATACCCAGTAGTGCAGTTGCTGGATCATATGGTAGCTCTATTTTCAACTTTTTGAGGAACCTCCATACAGTTTTCCAGAGTGTCTGCCTCATGGATCTTATATGTTATTTGTTTTTGCCTCCTCTTCACTGTTGAGTTCTAACTTGGATGTCACATCCTCAGAAATACGCTTCCTGTCACTTACCTTAAGTAGCCCCTTCCCCCTTAATCTCTGCTGTAGCTTTCTGTAGTTTTTCTTTCCTGGAACTGAGTTCACTCATAATTATTTATTATTTAATTACTTAATGCACGTATCCCTGCTGTAGACAATGAGTTTAAGGCCATGGCTGGTTTTTTGTTTTTGTTTTTTTTTTGACCTCATTATGCACATCACCTGATATATAGTAGGGATTCACCAAATACTCATGGAATTAAGGAATTAGGCAGCCAGAAGTACCTGGCTTATAGCATGTGCTGTAATTATTGAGGATATACTGTTTACCAAGTATTTTCTGCTACTTGATGTTAGTTAATAATATTAGTAACATCATCAAGTCCACTCTTTCTTCAGATCCTTCTGGTTATATGGGTTGACCTCAAGACATGATCCATGGGAATATGTAGGGTGACTAAACCAATTGATGTGTATCATTAGGGGTGTGAAGATACCTATTCTATTCTCTAAAGGGACTATTTTCTAGATGAGTCAGAATAAAGAGAATGAAGCAGATTTACTCTTGGAAGTTTGGAAAACGGAATTTATTGGAGACCAGGATCAACCTGTCCTAATAAATACATGTTGCTTTTTTTTTTTTTTTTTTTTTTTTTTTTTTTTTTTAAGATTTGTTATTCGTGGTGAAGTAAATTCCAAACATAAAGAACTAGAGAAACACTTTTGGATGAATTTTCCACGATCTGAGACTTCTCCACCTAGTGGTGTTTATCTGAATTACAGGCACGGTATGGGGAAGAGATCAACCGGCCTCCAGGATGCCACTGTTTGAACAAAGATAGACAGTAAATATAAATAAACCGAAATAGATATAATGGCTAATAGCATCACAAACAATTTTGACCCATTTGGATTATGAGAAAAATGATAAATTCCTGCCATAGGACTTGGGTTAAAATAAGCACTTTTTCCCACGGAACTATACATTTTAAATGTAGAAGGAAATTTCAAGTGATTGTTGTCTTCTGTGGACCCCTGGCTCATGGGAGGATAGATGAAGCATCAGTCACATCATTTTATAAATGAGGTAGCTGAGGACTGTGGTGATTACGCCTTGTCCACCAGAGCATCCATTTTGCACCATGTGTTGCAGTTTTAACAAGAGGAATAGGTCCAAGCAGGAGTCCTTCATATTCCTATTCTTAGTTTAGCTTCAGAGCTACTTTGTGAAGTTGGTATTTTGATTAAAGTAAGACTCAGATGGAGGAAGACATCAGCTTTCCTGGGAAAACAGAGCCTTTCTTTCCTTTTTTGTGGGACAGTGACAAAATTAGGTCTCAGATTGTGGGTGTGTTGACTCTAGGTCTTATCCCCCTTTCTACTTTGTGATGCAAAACCAGTGGAAATGGCATGGGTCTCTTTTCTTTCTGTTTTGGTTTTTATGCAACAATTTTCTTTTAACACCTGTCACCAAAGTGTGACACACATTTCGTTTTGTTTTGCTTAACTTCTTTTTAAAAAAATTTTATTTGTCACTGAGTATAGTCGACATACAGTCTCGTGTTAGTTTCAGGTGTACAGCATCGTGACTCGACAATTCTGTACATTACAAAAGGCTCAGTTCTTCCCAGAGGCCAAAGGGTGGCGGCTTCCTCTGATGGTTGCTAGGGGCAGTCATGTGTTAACACCTGCTTCAATGTGGAGTCACCTATAGGATCAGGAAAAGGGAATTTAGCCCGAAGGGCCTTGCTCAATAAAGGCACAGAGAAAAGGGATGCAGAATGGAATGGGGCTTTTCCCCACTGTCTTTATAATTACTTTTTATAGGCGATGTTATAGCAATGTATAATTACAGACAAATAATCATAGCTCTTGTTCCCAGAACGCAGGCTATGAGGTTCTGCATAAATAGAACCTATCTTTCAGTGCTGTACAGTAAGGAGGAATGAGGACAGGTCAAAGAGGGCATGGACTTGGGTTCAAAACACAGCTTCATCACCTGCTGGCTTCACATTGATCCTTACTTCTTCATATCTCAAAGAAGGAAATAACATTGACCTCAATATGCCTTGGAAGTTTAATTGATAGAACTATACAGACAGTGCATAACATAGTGCTTGAAATCAAATAGACACTTTAGAAACATTGGTTTCCTTGCCCTTCCATCTCATAATGAGTAGAATAGACCTCCCCATAACACCTGCCAGTGGCGATGCAAATGAATCCTATTTTCACCTGAGTACAGGTGTGCATGTAGGAAATTGCCAAATCTTATGATGCTTGTCAGCTTGTCCAGGGAACCACTGCTCAAGGAAGTGACATTTCAGCTGCAATTTAAAGGAGGAGCAGGAGAAACTAGGGGAAAAGGAAAGTGAGAAGTGTTTGGAGCAAATGCCTTGGTGCAACTGTGGAACAGAACCAAGATCAGGTGTGAGGAACTTAGAAAGAGGGGGAGCCTGGGGCAGTGGGGCTGAAGAGGCTAGCCAAGGCCAAGAACAATCAGCAACTTGGAGGCCATGCCAGGGGTTGTGGATTTTAAGAGCGAACAGAGGTCATTGTAGGTTTTAAGCAGGAGAATGGCGTGATTTTCTTCTAGCTTGCTAGGTATTGGGTATTATAATCCTCCCAACAATTTTATGCATTGAGTAGAGTTGAGTAGATTGAGGCCTAGGGAGATAACTGATTTGCTGAAGAAAGCCTACGTAGTACATGGCCATAGCAGGATTTACCTGAGGCTGAGCCTGCTCCAGAGCCTTCACCTTAGCCTTGGTCCTGTTGTTCAGGGTACACCTCACACTCTATGTGGTAAATCTCTGTACTCTCCCCTCTGCCACGGTTCCAGCCAGTTGCATTGACTGCAGTGCCGTCCACACATCTGTATTCTCTGTCCTTCTACTAAAATGCCAGCACTCTGAAAGTGGAGACTTGAACTTATTCACTGTTCTATCATCTGTGACCTGAAAAGAGCCAGGCACATTATAGATGCTCAGTTATCATTTTTGAGTGAATCAGACAGTAGCTGGAATGTAGTAGCTAATTACAGCATATGTTCTAGAATGTTCTTTGGGTGTCATCTGTGTGCTGGGCACTTCCACATACATTGATTTCATGTTTACCCTCTCCACAACCTTGGTAGGAAGGGGCCCTTGTTTCTCTCCCGTGCTTTCCATAAAAAGATAAGGATATCCCTGAAACAATGTGCTATGGGAACTGTTGTGTGTAGTGGCAGGAAGGGGCTGTGTCTCCGGTATGCTCACAAGTGACCATTCCTGAGGTCGGAGCCACTTCTTTCCTCCAGGTGGCAGCTAGGAAAAGCACTGTCTCTTTAAAATAACTCACATCATTGAGATACTAGTAATAAATCAGAGTTAGACGATTTTTCCTAAAAGGATTGAATCCAGGATCCTTCCCCAGAAATTCAGTTCCCGCCACAATGGGCATCCTGTTTACTGTATTCTCGATAATAGAGTCCTTACTGGACATTGTCAGAGCGGAGTTAAAGGCCAAAGTACACGAGGGTGTCGTGCTTGGAATTTTCCTCTGTGTCGAATGCCACGTCCGTGGGTACATCTCAACGCGCTGCCTGGCACTGGCCTTGTTTTGTTCATTGTGGTGTAAAAATATGCATACCATCACATTTACCATTCTAACCATTTTGAATCATACACTTCAGTGGCATTAAGTACATTCATAATGTTGTGTAATTATCACCGTTGTCCGTTTCTGGAACTTTTTCATCTTCCCAAACCGAAACTCTACCCCATTAAACCCTAACTCCCCACTCCCCCCATTCCACTTTCTGCCTCTAACTTTGACTCCTCCAGCAGCCTCACATAAGTGGAATCATACAGTATTTGTCCTTCAGTGGCTGGCTTATTTCGCTGTACGTAATGTCTTCGAGGTTCATCTATGTTGTAGCACGTGACAGGACTTCCTTCCTTCTTAAAAACTGAATAATGGTCTATTGTATGTACATACCACCTCATTTATCCATTCCTACACTGATGGATCCTGGGTTGCTCCACATTTCAGCTACTGTGAGGAAGGCTGCTTTGAACATGGGTGTGCAAATATCTATTTGGGCCCTGCTTTCAGATCTTTGGGGTAAATGTCCAGAAGTGGAATCCCAGGATTATATGTTAATTCTATGCTTATTTATTTATTTTTTTGAGGAACTGCCATGATGTTTTATGAAATTTAAAATTTTTACTTTATTTACATTTATTTTATTTAAATGTTAAACATTTATTACAATGTTAAGTAACTCCTAAATGTCTAGAATAACATTTTAAAATCTGGATTAAAAGGCTGGTTTTGAGAAATGTTACAAAGTAACAAAAAGTGATGGTCTTCCAGCTGGTCTCAAGTGTCACAACTTAGTCACAGACTTCGCAGGCTGCCCTAAAGACCACTTTATAAGAAGGCACAGGTATTCTGTATTTTTTTTCCTGTGTTTTTGTTCTCTGAATGAGTCAGCCGAGGAAGCTAAAAGGCTGAGGGAGCACTGGCAACCTTTCTGTATTTTTTCCTTCCCTGTTCCCCTAACTCCACCGACTCCATATCATCAGTGTGATCCAGTGAGTCAGGCACTCAGGCTGTTTCCTCACAACCCATCTGTGACCTCACAAACCTCCGGATGGGCATTAACTGACCTTGCCAGACCCAAGTAAAGAGCTGGAATCACACAATAATGTTCACTCAGCACAGGGATTGGAGTATTAGGCGTGTGAAGAACGCCAGAACTTTGCGGTCATGAACATCACCCTGGAAATAGGAATTAGAGGTGGTGCTGGGTCCTACTCTGTGCTCTGCTCCCAACTCACTTAGCCTCGTCTTGGTCAACCTGATTCCCTCACTCTGGGAGAGAATGAGTCCTCTCACTCCATTTTTTTTAATCAAAAGTTCCCCCAAAGCAAATGAAATATTACACAGAATGTCAAGAAATAGCACAAATGATAATAAAGGTGCTCAAGGAAACCCATTTCTCTACTCACAGTGCTCTGGACACCAAAGGTGTGGGATCTTTCCTCACACCAACAACCAGTTCTCCACCTCTGCACACCAGCTGGGCACTCTACCGTTTAATGCAATCTGAAGCCATCCACCTGGAGTTGGCACAGACCCCACTGTCAAGGTCAAGGGCTCAGTCCCACAGGCTGCCTCCACTTCCGATGCCAGTCACAGGTCTAGATTGTCATCTGTATGCTTGACCAACTGGCTGTAACCAGGGGTTCCCACACCCCCCTCCTCTGGTTTGATACTTTGCTAAAATAGCCCAGAGAACTCAGAGAAACACTTTCACTTACATGGACTGCTTTATTACAAAGGATATGAAGGAACAACCAGATGAAGAGGTGCACAAGCCGAGGTCTGGTAGTGTCCCGAGTGCAGGAGCTTCTGTCCCCATGGAGTTGGGGTGTGTTACCCTCCTGGCACCTGGATGCATTCCTAACCCTGAAGCTCTCTGTGGCCTAGGGATTTTTATGGAGGCTTCGCCACCTTAGCATGATCCATCGTTAACTCATTCTCTAGCCCCTCTCCCCTCCTCAGAGGTTGGGAGTGGGGCTGAGAGTTCCAAACTTCTTTTCATGGCTTGGTCTTTCTTGTGACAAACGCCTATCCTATAACTATCCAGGAGCCCACCAAGAGTCACCTCATTAGAACAAAAAAGGCTTTTGTAACCAAGGAATCTCCAAGGGATATAGGACCTCTTGTGTAAGACTCTCCCATCACCCCCACCACTCAGGATATTACACAGGTTATAGGATGTCTATGTTAGGAATGGGGGCAGAGACCAAATATATATTTTTTATTCGGTCACAGGTGCTTTGCCTAAAAAAAGGATAGAGGGGAAGAAACTCATCTACTCATTGCCACCCACCTATTTCACCTCCCTTCTCTCCCCTCGAGACTTTTGAAGCTTCATTGTGGCACCCAGTGCTCAGTGGAACCCAGTTTGGAAACCACTGAAGTCAGTGACTCAATATTGTTAACCAGCTGTAATATGCGATGAATGGAGCTCTCCCAATATGGCAGCTCCTCTACTTATGAACTGGATTTCTAAATGCATTTCACATAAATACAGCTGTTCATCAGAAGTCGAAAGGTAGATAATATATCAGCGATGATTCCTGCCATCTGTTGGCAGTGAGCAACACTGATGAAATTTTACTCTGACTTATTGCTTATTATGTGTGACTGTCACAATGCCACACGGTTGGGAGGCACAGGAGCCACGATTCAAACTTAGAAAATGTGGCTCCCCTCCTTTTCCAAAGTTGTACATTACAGCCTTTTTTTAAAGCCAGAGTAGGTAAGCGCAGAATCTTCTGTGTACGGCAAACGTGAGAGACAAGAGATGGATCCATCTCGTGGCCTACCTCTGTTGTTCCAATACCACTGTGAGAGGGGTCTGCCCCTGGCCGAAGTCACCAACCTGCTTCCTTGCAGGACCCAAGGCCCCTGGGGGCAGCCCTGGGCCCACATACACATCAGGAGAGCTCTTTAGCAAGTTCCAGCAATTAAAGTGATTCAGTTAAAGGTTCAGAGCTACAAAACAATTCATTTGGTCCAAGATTGGGTCTTTGGGATTGAATTTTCAATCAATTTCCACATCTCTTTTGCTCCTTCTTTTCACCTTGTAAGGGGGGCTTGTCCTCTTTAATTATGCTGATGCTTCCTCTTAGGTCTTATTTTCTTCCTCATGGCTCCCTGCAGAGAATTTGCTACAGCTGATTGATAAGAAGATATTGATTCCGAGGGCAGAGTTCAGGAATATTCTTATAAATGGATCATGTTTTTAATAAAGGGTCACCACAGAAGGGGCTTTGGGGTGTGGAAGTTGCTGAAATCAGAGCCCTCAGCAATGGTAGCAAGAGAGAGAAAATGGCCCAATGACCCATGCTCAAGAAGGGAAATTAAGAGAAGGAAGCCGTGGGATCAAAATTACCATTTATCAAATACCTCTGGTGCCCTGGCTCTGCTAATACTAACCTCATGACCTGGACAGGCTTTTTAACATCTCACACTGAAGCTTCTTCAGCTGTAAAGTGATATAAGGAACATCCTCACAGGGTGTTGTCAGGGTGAAATAAAACAATATATGTCAAGTGCTTGACTGCCACAACATGGACAATACTAGAAATGTCTGTTGTGACAGCCATTATTCCTGTTATTATCTGTGCTTTTCATAACCCTCCCCAGCCTCCCCAGTGATAGGTATCAGCTGGAACCCTGGGCTTCAGAATCATAAAGCAAAATTGACATAATTCTCGCTTGTTGGGTGACGGGACTTTGCTTCTGTTTATGACTTTCATATGAAAATCAGACAAAAATAATCACTGTTGGGCAAGGGAGAGGTGCAGAGAAACGAAGCCAGTCGAGGGGCAGGACTTGTAAATTTTGCAACTGTCCTCAGTTTAATGTTTGGCGTTCTGTCTCATTACTGACTGGGTATGGCTTCATAGCAAACTGGGAATTTGCTGTGTGAGAAAATGAAGATTTATACAAACCCAATTGGACAAATGGTGAATAATTGATTTAGCTGACCTGACAGCTCCCACTTGTACATACCACAGAATGTTTTATTCTGGTTGTAATTTCATTTTCTGGGCATTCTAACTCCTTCTAGCAGTTCACAGTAAAGGCCTAGTTGCCTTCTGACTTTGCCATACAGCAGAAAATTTTAGATGATGAGATCTGTTCTCATGGCATCCTAGCATAATCTATAATAAGTATGGTTCATATGAGATACTCTTTGAAGAACGTGAGGAGCTTTTATTTAGTCCTCTGATGTAGAATATAGTTTGGTTCCTACTTAATAAAACTTGAATATATTTGGTTGGATTAAAAAATTACTATGTTTACCCATCTTAAAATACAGTTTTTAGGAATAAAGTAAACCAAAAATGAAGTAAATAAAAGAAACATAAAACCAACAATGTTGTGTCATTGTCCAAAATTCCTTTGCTGGCATCTGGGTATAGTATATGCCATATTAGAACACATTAGCAAAGGAAGCATTTATTTCCAAGCTTGGCATCCCAAGGAATGGTATGAATATTCCTTGGGCATTCCCCAATCAATGACTATGTGAATCACAGATAGTTTATAAACAAAATACAGAAGCAAATGAGGACATTTAGAAGACCTCTCATAGCCCATGCTAAAATCATGCATTACTAGGATTGAAAGTGTCTTTGAGAGATCATCCTGGTTAACCTCTTCATTTTAGATTCAGTTTCATTCAATAAACACATAGTGAGCTCCTAGAAGATGACGTGCATTAGGCTCAGGTTATCGATGGGGGCATATGTTTTTGGGGGAAACTGAAAAAAAAAAAAGAGTGTACCATCAAGGAATTTATATGCTAGTGGAAGGGCTGTTTGGCTATACAAGGACTGAGGCCAATGCCATGAGGTCAGTGTGAATAATGTACTCTAGGAACAATTGGGGAGGAGAAAGCTACTTTGTGTTATTAGCCTGGCCAGCAGATAACCATCCTTAAATATAAGCTCCTTTTCGTTTTACTCATTCATCAAAAATCTGTTGACCATCTTCTCTCAACCAAAATCCTGTGCTGGGCATTTGGAGATGCTGAATACAATAAACATGATGCCTTCATGGGCCCAAATTCTAACAAAGATGGCTAGAAATTGGACAGGAAATCGCAGTGTCGCTAGTTTTCTTAAATGTTGGCATGTTCCCCTGATTCCGATAGACCTGTGTATCTCGGAATGCTTGTGAGAAGCAATGACCTAGCATGGTGAGTTTTTGACCCCTCATTCTCATGTTGGAGAGATGAGATTCATGAATGAGAGAGCAGCTAGCTTATCTTTATTAAAAAAATATATAGACCTCCAATAAACATGAGTTGTCCTATTCTTTCTAGCCAAAATACAAATGAACTGAAAAGGTCATTGTGATTTCTTGCTATGATTTTGCACAGTTGGACACTTTCTGGACTGTGAATCAGAAGTTCTAAGTGGGAGTGTTAACTCTGTCATGGATCAGATGTGTGTCTGTATCTGTAGGATCTTATTCAGTTACATTGAGCCTCATTTTCTTTGATGCAAAGTGAGGAAGTCACGCTTGCTACACTCTGGGTCTGTGTGTTCTTCTCTGACAGTATACGATGCTGTTTACTGACCACTGGAAGTCATTCGTGACACTAGAAGGCTCTTTGGCCGTATGGTACAATTAAGCTGACATACCTTTCGAAGGTAATGTATGCTTCGGACACAGACCTAGTTGTATTGCCTGCAAGTGCCACATCACCGCACTTCTGTCCAAATTTATGTCACAGCAGCTCCCAATTTTTGGTTTATATAAATATGAACCACCGACATTTAAAAAACAAATGTTTCCAATGCATCATGTCCTGGAGTAATTTTTAATGAGCGATGAGAAAATGATTTTGGCAATGTGCACAGGCTCTGTGCTTGAGTTTGTCATTTGTGGCCGTGTGATATTGCTGGATTTATATAACCTCTCTGCATCTCCGATTTCTCCTCATAAAAATAGGGCTCCCGTTGGGCTATTTAACATAGAAAAAGTTTGTAGCCTATCCATCGGAGTGTCTGCCACATGGTAAATTCTCAATGACTGTTGATGTGGATTCCCCGGCTGAGAGTGGTGTCTCTGCTCTTGCGTTCCTTTATGACTGGACTGATTTCTATTCACATAGATGGAAAGTGGCAAAGCTGAGATTTGAATCCCGTCAGATATCAGAAACTGTACTCAAATTACTATACTGTCTCACTGATCAGAATAAATGACTTTATACATTAAGACTTTAATATAAACCTATGGAATTCTCCTTCCTGCCAGGCTTTTCATACCTGTCTGTTGACTATTCCATTTACCCAGTGAAAACTGATATTTGTTGTTAACACAGTTCTTCCTGCTTTGTCCTAGGACCAGAACTGTAAGTTTCAGTCGTGATGGAACATTAGTATCTTAGAGTATATTTGAGAAATATCATTAGAGAGGATTATTTTTTGAGTTTTTATCTTTTACATATTCAGTGATTTGTGTGTGCCAGAGTTTTCTGATTGCTTGCTTGTGTCACGGCTAACCAGCTTTTTGATCTAGGGGAGCAAGATATTTGAAGTACATGATGGTAAAACATACTAATAATAGTAGCTGTCATTTTTTAGCACATATTATGTGCCATGTACTTTATATACTTTATTTCTATTTTCGTAATAATCTTGAAAGCTAGATATCATTTGACTGATTAGAAATAGAGGCTCAGAGAACTTAAATACCCTGCCTATCATAATAAGTGTTAGAACCCAGATTGCAACCAAAATTAGCCCATCCCCAAGCTCAGCAAATTACACTTCTACTCCGCCTCCCCAGAGTGGAAGGAAATGATGTTTACAGGAGGAATAGGAAGGGAAAGCTTTGCTCTAACTGACCAAAAATGTGTGTGTGTGTGTGTGTGTGTGTATGAGTGAAGTGATATTTTTTGTGTGTGAATTAAGATATTGCACACACAAACAGCACAGAGGACCCTAGGGGAAGAGAGGGAAAACTGAATGGGAAGTCATCAGAGAGGGAGACAAACCATAAGAGACTCTTAACTCTAGGAAACAAACTGAGGGTTGCTGGCGGAAAGGGGGCTGGAGGGAATAGGGTAATTGAATGATGGGCATTAAGGAGGGCACGTGATGTGATGAGCACTGGGTGTTATATGCAACTGATGAATTACTGAACTCTACATCTGAAACTAATGATGTACTATATGTTGGCTAATTGAATTTAAATAAAAAAAGAAAAAAGATATTGCACACATTCTGAAGACCTTGCTACTTAGATGAACAAAATAATTATACTTTTTGCAAAAATAAAAAATATTTTTCAATGGGAAATAACCACCCCATAATAATTGGTGATCTAACAAATTTGCTTAAATGAGCTAGGTTTCCATGTTGTGCTTTTTCCCATGACAACCATGATTGTTCCTGATTTCACCCCCATCAGGAGCAAAGGGGCAAATAAATACTGTAGGAAGAGATGCAGCTGTTACAAAAGGTAATAATAACTTAGGTTCATGTAGAACTTCAAAATTCTTATTGAATCAGCTTTACAATTACCCAGGGAAATAGTCATCTTCCCATTGTCCTCATTGAATGACAGTGGTCATAGGCATGCAAAGTAGGGTACAGAGCAGTTAAGAGCTTGCCAGATAGCAAACAGTCAAAAAAATTAGAATTGGGACTTACACCTTGATCTGTGGATGCCCCCAAAAATGTTCCTTCCTTCTTTTCTTTTCTTTTCTTTTCTTTTCTTTTCTTTTCTTCTCTTTTCTTTTCTTTTCTTTCTCTTTTCTTTTCTTTTCTTTCTTTCTGCTTTCTTTCTTTCTTTCTTTCTTTCTTTCTTTCTTTCTTTCTTTCTTTCTTTCTTTCTTATTAATTAATTTATTTGACAGAGAGAGGGAATGCAAGCAGGGGGAGTGGGAGAGGGATAAGGAGGCTCCCCGCTGAGCAGGAGCCCAACTCGGGGCTCAGTCCCAGGACCCTGGGATCATGACCTGAGCCGAAGGCAGATGTTTAACAACTGAGCCACCCAGGCACCCCTCTTTCTTTCTTTTTAAAAAAAGATTATTTGTTTACTTATTTAAGAGAGAGAGAGAGAGAGACAGCATGAACATGGGAGAGGAGCAGAAGGAGAGGGAGAAGCAGACTCCCCGCCAAGCAGGAAGCCTGATGCGGGCTCCATCCCAGGACCCCCAGGATCATGACCTGAGCCGAAGGAAGACACTTAACCAACTGAGCCACCCAGGTGCCCCAAAAGAATGTTATTTCATCTGTCTCACACTGTTCTGCTAGAGTAGCTGGGAGAGAAGGGATCCAGGAGTTTGGGGGCAGCGACGACCAACAGAAGCAATCATTTAAATGGCAATAATTAGCACAGGTTGGTGTTTCATTGAAGTTACTTATTTGTAACTGAGTACTCACTTTGGTTAAACACAAAATTTAAATTACCAGTCATATTCCTAACAGTCTATAATCAGATTTTTGCTGCAAACCTATTTTTTTACAAATATATTTCTGTTAAAAAATATTCCAGAAAGTTTAGAAGTAAATTAATTAATGAGCATATACTATGAATTAATTGAGCATACACTATGTGCAATGCAGTTTTCATTCTAGGAGGAGACACATAAGTATATAAATTATTACAGTAGAATAGTGGATGTTGTAGGAGTATAGATGATCTACTCTTGAGGAGTTGTTAAATATAGCCTTGATACAGGTGTCAAATGAGAAAACTACAAATCAGAAATGAGTTTGATGTCCTTTATTCAAAGGAAAACTACCCATGGATGATGG
This sequence comes from Mirounga angustirostris, assembly GCF_029215605.1. Taxonomy (NCBI): domain Eukaryota; kingdom Metazoa; phylum Chordata; class Mammalia; order Carnivora; family Phocidae; genus Mirounga; species Mirounga angustirostris. The sequence continues at coordinate 14,214,311 of NW_026991712.1, read as the reverse complement.
AAATACAGTGCCTCACAAACAGTGGAACACTGATCCCAAGGGGTTTCAGGTAAGAGTGAGTTTTATAGTGTTAGAAGGGGCAACATAGAAATGGGGAATGATTCGCTAGGGTGTGAGGAATTTTGTTATAAGACTGGCAGGTCCTGTTTTCTAGGGTAAAGTAGGCTAGCTAAAGCTGAGTTGGAGGATTGTGATTGGTGTCAGTTTTTCTGGAAAGGTGTTTCTCATAACTAACTTAGGCTTAAATCTGTGGCACGGGCTGGGCCACTGGGGCAGCCTCCATTTTGGGGGTCCCAATATACAAATTAATGTTATCACAGGTGAAGATATTTAAGCTCGGTCCTGAAGGATATTAGAAGTTCGCCAGAAATACGTAGGGAAGGGGCGGAGCAAGATGGCGGAGGAGTAGGAGACGTAGATTTCGTCTCATCTCAGGAATTCAGCTGGATAGGGATCAAACCATTCTGAACACCTGTGAACTCAACAGGAGATCGAAGAAAAGAAGAGCAACAACTCTCTCATCAGAAAAGCGACCACTTTCTGGAAGGTAGGACGTGCGGAGAAGTGAACCCGAGGCGATATTCGGGAGGATAGACGGAGGGGGAGGGGCCTCCGCCGGCCGCTTCTGGCAAGTGATAGAACCACGGAGCACAAAATCGGAACTTTTAAAAGTCGGCTCCGCCGAGGGACGTCACTCTGGTGGCTAAGCGGGAGTTGAACCCTCTGGGAGAGTGTGGTCTCAGGACCCTCAGGGTCACAGAAAGACCGGGGGTGCCTGAGTGTGGCAGAGCTCCCAGGTAACGGAGCAGGGAAGCCGGCTGCAGAGGCGGAGCCCAGGCGCGGGCTCTCAGCTCAGGGTTGCCATTGACCGTGATCCGCGGCACAGTCGGGCCCCTGCTCCTCCAGCGGGGACCCAACAAGCGGCAGATCCGGGGAGACTCACCTTCCTCCCCCGGGAGGAGCCGCGCGGGAGTGCACCGCAGGGATCGGCTGGGTTTGGAGACTCCAGACCGGGTCGGGTGCCAGAGATAGAAACGCGCGGTCACAGGCCGGGTGAGCACGGAGTGCGGCCGGAGACCGGGGAGACGGGAGTGACTGACGGCTTTTCTCTGGGGGCTCTCTGAGGAGCGGGGCCCCGAGTTCTTGGCTCCTCCGGGGCAGAGATTGGGAGGCCGCCATTTTCACTCTCCGCCTCCAAAGCTGTACGGAAAGCTCGCAGGGAACAAAAGCCCCGGAGAGCAAACCCGAGCAGATCACTTAGCCGGGAGGGGGCAAGGGCGGGGCAATTCCGCCTCCGGCAGAGACATTTGGAAACCACGGCAACAGGCCCCTCCCCAGAAGATCAGCGAGAACAGCCAGCCAAGACCAAGTTTACCGATCAATGAGAACGGCAGAACTCCAGCGCTAGGGGAATACTGCACATAGAATCCATGGCTTTGTTACCATGATTCTTCAGTCTTTCAAAGTTAATTTTTTTTTAACTGTCTTTTTTTTTATTTTTCTTTTTCCCTTTTCAACCAACATCTTATTAATTCCTTTTTAAAACATTTTTTATTTCTCATTTTTAGAGTCATATTCTATCCCTTCATAGAAGTTACCCTTATTTTTGGCATATATATATAAGTTGTTCTCTCTTTAAAATTTTGAAATACAGTTTCTTCTAACAGATCAAAATATACCCTAAATCTCTAGTGTATGGCTTTGTTCTAGTCTCCTGCCTGATCACATTCTCTCCCTTTTTATGTCTTTTTTTTTAAATCCTTTCTTTTTTCAAACAACTTATCAATTCCTTTTATAAAATTTTTATAATTTTCATCTTTACAGTCATATTCCATCCCTTCATTATATTGACCCTTATTTTTGTACATATATAAGTTTTTCTTTCTTTAAAATTTTGGGAGGCACTTTCTTCTAACAGACCAAAATACACCCAAAATCTAGTGTGTGGCACTGATCTATGGACCAGCCTGATCATATTTGATCATATTCTGTTTGTTTTGTTCTGTTTTTGCTTGTTTTTATCTTTTTCTTTTTCTTCTTTCTTTCTTTCCCTTTCTTTTCCCCCAGTTTCAGGTCTTTTCTGATTTGTTTAGAGTATATTTTCTGGGGACTTGTTACCCTGTTAGCATTTTGTTCTCTCATTCATCTATTCTCCTCTGTACAAAATGACAAGACAGAAAAAATCACCTCAACAAAAAGAACAAGAGGCAGTACCGACTGCCAGGGACCTACTCAATATGGACATTAATACGGTATCAGAACTGGAGTTTAGAATGATGATTTTAAAGATACTAGCTGGCCTTGAAAAAAGCATGGAAGTTATTAGAGAAACTCTTTCTGGAGAAATAAAAAACTAAAATCTAACCAAGTTGAAATCAAAAAGGCTATTAATGAGGTGCAATCAAAAATGGGGGTGCTAACTGCTAGGATAAATGAGGCAGAAGAGAGAATCAGTGATACAGAAGACCAAATGATGGAAAATAAAGAAGCTGAGAAAAAGAGAGAGAAAACAACTACTGGATCACAAGGGCAGAATTTGAGAGAAAGTGATACCATAAGACAAAACAACATTAGAATAATTGGGATCCCAGAAGAAGAAGAAAGAGAGAGAGGGGTAGAAGGTATATGGGAGCAAATTATAGCAGAGAACTTCCCTAATTTGGGGAAGAAAACAGGCATCAAAATCCAGGAGGCACAGAGAACCCCTCTCAAAATCAATAAAAATAGGTCAACACCCTGACATCTAATAGTAAAACTTATGAGTCTCATAGACAAAGAGAAAATCCTGAAAGCAGCTCAGGAGAAGAGATATTAACCTACAATGGTAGAAACATTAGATTGGCAACAGACCTATCCACAGAGACCTGGCAGGCCAGAAAGGACTGGCATGATAATTTCAGAGCACTAAGTGAGAAAAATATGCAGCCAAGAATACTATATCCAGCTAGGCTGTCATTGAAAATGGAAGCAGAGATAAAAAGCTTCCAGGGAAACAAAATCTAAAGGAATTTGCAAACATGAAACCAGCCCTATGAGAAATATTGAAAGGGGTCCTCTAAGCAAAGAGAGGGCCTAAAAGTAACACAGACCAGAAAGGGACACAGACAATATACAGTAACAGTCACCTTACAAGCAATACAATGGCACTAAATTCATCTTTCAATAGTTACCCTGAATGTAAATGGGCTAAATGCCCCAATCAAAAGACGCAGGCTATCAGATTGGATTAAAAAACAAGACCCATCGATATGCTGTCTGCAAGAGACTCATTTTAGACCCAAAGACACCCCCAGATTGAATGTGAGGGGGTGGAAAACCATTTACATGCTAATGGACACCAAACGAAAGCTGGGGTGGCAATCCTTATATCAGACAAATTAGATTTTAAACCAAAGACTGTAATAAGAGATGAGGAAGGACACTATATCTACTTAAAGGGTCTATCCAACAAGATCTAACAATTGTAAATATCTATGTCCCTAACATGGGAGCAGCCAATTATATAAGGCAATTAATAACAAAAGCAAAGAAACACATTGACAACAATACAATAATAGTGGGGGACTTTAACACCCCCCTCACTGAAATGGACAGATCATCTAAGCAAAAGATCAACAAGGAAATAAAGACTTTAAATGACACACTGGACCAAATGGACTTCACAGACATATTCAGAACATTCCATCCCAAAGCAACGGAATACACATTCTTCTCTAGTGCCCATGGAACAGTCTCCAGAATAGATCACATCCTAGGTCACAAATCAGGTCTCAACTGGTACCAAAAGATTGGGATCATTCCCTGCATATTTTCAGACCACAATGCTTTGAAACTAGAACTCAATCACAAGAGGAAAGTCAGAAAGAACTCAAATACATGGAGGCTAAAGAGCATCCTACTAAAAAATGAATGGGTCAACCAGGAAATTCAAGAAGAATTAAAAAAATTCATGGAAACCAATGAAAATGAAAACACAACTGTTCAAAATCTTTGGGATGCAGCAAAGGCAGTCCTAAAGGAAAGTATATAGCAATACAAGCCTTTCTCAAGAAACAAGAAAGGTCTCAAATACACAACCTAACCCTACACCTAAAGGAGCTGGAGAAAGAACAGCAAAAAGCCAAAACCCAGTGGAAGAGAAATAATAAAGATCAGAGCAGAAATCAATGAAATAGAAACCAAAAGAACAGTAGAACAGATCAACGAAACTAGGAGCTGGTTCTTTGAAAGAATTAACAAAATTGATAAACCCCTGGCCAGACTTATCAAAAAGAAAAGAGAAATCACCCAAATCAACAAAATTATGAATGAAAGAGGAGAGATCACAACCAACACCAAAGAAATACAAACAATTATAAGAACATATTATGAGGAACTCTATGCCAGCAAATTAGATAACCTGGAAGAAATGGATGCATTCCTAGAGATATATAAACTACCAAAACTGAACCAGGAAGAAATAGAAAACCTGAACAGACCTATAACCACTAAGGAAATTGAAGCAGTCATCAAAAATCTTCCAAAAAACAAAAGCCCAGGGCCAAATGGCTTCCCAGGGGAATTCTACCAAACAATTAAAGAAGAATTAATACCTATCCTTCTGAAACTGTCCCAAAAAATAGAAATGGAAGAAAAACTTCCAAACTCGTTTTATGAGACCACCATTACCTTGATCCCCAAACCAAAGACCCCTTCAAAAAGGAGAATTACAGACCAATATCCTTGATGAACATGGATGCAAAAATTCTCACCAAAATACTAGCCAATAGGATCCAACACTACATTAAAAGGATTATTCACCACGACCAAGTGAGATTTATCCCTGGGCTGCAAGGTTGGTTCAACATCCGCAAATCAATCAACATGATACAATACATTCATAAAAGAAAGAACAACAACCATATCCTCTCAATAGATGCAGAAAAAGCATTTGACAAAGTACACCATCCTTCTTGATCAAAACTCTTCAGAGAATAGGCATAGAGGGTACATACCTCAATATCATAAAAGCCATCTATTAAAAACCTACAGCAAATATCATTCTCAATGGGGAAAAACTGAGAGCTTTCCCCTTAAGGTCAGGAACACGGCAGAGATGTCCACTATCACCACTGCTATTCAACATAGTATTAGAAGTCCTAGCCACAGCAATCAGACAACAAAAAGAAATCAAAGGCATCCAAATTGGCAAAGAAGAAGTCAAACTCTCACTCTTTGCAGATGATATGATACTTTATGTAGACAATGCAAAAGACTCCACCCCAAAACTGCTAGAACTCACACAGGAATTCAGTAAAGTGGCAGGGTATAAAATCACTGCACAGAAATCAGTGGCATTCCTATACACCAACAACAAGATGGAAGAAAGAGAAATTAAGGAGTCGATCCCATTTACAATTGCACCCAAAACCATAAGATACCTAGGAATAAACCTAACCAAAGAGTCAAAGGATCTGTACTCAGAAAGCTATAAAATACTCATGAAAGAAATTGAGGAAGACCCAAAGAAATGGAAAAATGTTCCATGCTCATGGATTGGAAGAACAAATATTGTGAAGATGTCAATGCTACCTAGATCAATCTACACATTCAATGCAATCCCCATCAAAATACCTTCCACTTTTTTCAAAGAAATGGAACAAATAATCCTAAAATTTATATGGAACCAGAAAAGACCCCAAATAGCCAGAGGAATGTTGAAAAAGCAAAGCAAAGCTGGCGGCATCACAATTTCGGACTTCCAGCTCTATTACAAAGCTGTCATCATCAAGACAGTATGGTACTGGCACAAAAACAGACACATCGATCAATGGAACAGAATAGAGAACCCAGAAATGGACCCTCAACTCTATGGTCAACTCATCTTTGACAAAGCAGGAAAGAATGTCCAATGGAAAAAAGACAGTCTCTTCAACAAATGGTGTTGGGAAAATTGGATAGGCACATGCAGAAGAATGAAACTGGACCATTTCCTTACACCACACACAAGAATAGACTCCAAATGGTTGAAAGACCTCAATGTGAGACAGGAGTCCATCAAAATCCTAAAGGAGAACACAGGCAGCAACCTCTTTGACCTCAGCTGCAGCAACTTCTTCCTAGAAAATCGCAAAAGACAAGGGAAGCAAGGGCAAAAATGAACTATTGGGACCTCATCAAGATAAAAAGCTTTTGCACAGCAAAAGAAACAGTCAACAAAACCAAAAGACAACCGACAGAATGGGAGAAGATATTTGCAAATGGCATATCAGATAAAGGGCTAGTATCCAAAATCTACAAAGAACTTATGAAACTCAACACCCAAAGAACAAAGAATCCAATCAAGAAATGGGCAGAAGACATGAACAGACATTTTTCCAAAGAAGATATCCAAATGGCCAACAGACACATGAAAAAGTGCTCAACATTGCTCGGCATCAGGGAAATCCAAATCAAAGCCTCAATGAGATACCACGTCACATCAGTCAGAATGGCTAAAATTAACAAGTCAGGAAACAACAGATGTTGGCGGGGATGCGGAGAAAGGGGAACCCTTGTACACTGTTGGTGGGAATGCAAGCTGGTGCAGCCACTCTGGAAAACAGTATGGAGGTTCTTCAAAAAGTTGAAAATAGAGCTACCCTATGATCCAGCAATTGCACTACTGGGTATTTACCCCAAAGATACAAATGTAGGGACCCAAAGGGGTACGTGCACCCTGATGTTTATAGCAGCAATGTCCACAATAGCCCAACTGTGGAAAGAGCCAAGATGTCCATCGACAGATGAATGGATAAAGAAGAGGTGGTATATATATACAATGGAATATTATGCAGCCATCAAAAGGAATGAGATTTTGCCATTTGCAATGATGTGGATGGAACTGGAGGGTATTATGCTGAGCGAAATAAGTCAATCAGAGAAAGACATGTATCATATGACCTCACTGATATGAGGAATTCTTAATCTCAGGAAACAAACTGAGGGTTGCTGGAGTGGGGGGTGGGAGGGATGGGGTGTCTGGGTGATAGACACTGGGGAGGGTATGTGCTATGGTGAGCACTGTGAATTGTGCAAGACTGTTGAATCACAGATCTGTACCTCTGAAGCAAATAATACAATATATGTTAAAAAAAAGAAAAGATAGCAGGAGGGGAAGAATGAAGGGGGGGAAATTGGAGGGGGAGACGAACCATGAGAGACTATGAACTCTGAGAAACAAACTGAGCGTTCTAGAGGGGAGGGGGTGGGAGGATGGGTTAGCCTGGTGATGGGTATTAAAGAGGGCACATATTGAACGGGACACTGGGTGTCATACACAAACAATGAATCATGCAACACTGCATCAAAAACTAATGATGTATGGTGATTAACATAACAATAAAAAATTTAAAAAAACGAATCTGGATTGAGGCAAGCATCATATTAACTACCATTAAGCCATGAAAAGGCAGAGAATGTTTTAAAAACGGCAAATAGAGAACAATTTAATGTGTCTGGAATGTAGAATAGGAAGAGAAAATGTAGATAAAACTGAACAAAAAATGTGTGACTTGTTTGTGATGAGCCTGGTTTGCCCTGCTAGAGAGGGTAGACTGTATCCTGTAAGCTGTGGGAAGTCATTGACTGTTTTCTAGAAGGGGAGTGACATGAGCAGATGTATGAGAACTATTTCATTGGCATGAATGTGAGGAATACATACATGGCACTGGAAGAGAAGAGAGAAGCTCAGAGGCTGATGCAGCAGGAGTGGCAGGAGATGGTGGTCCCGCAGGGCAGTGGGGGTGGGGATGGAGACAATGCCCCAAAAGGAGGAGAAGCCGAATTTTGTGAGAATGTTTCCCAATAGCTTTTGAGGACCAGATCTTTAACTTCTACCCCACACTCTTTGTGCCTTCCTCAGGAGAAGAGCAGTGATAAGAATGGGCTTTTTATTCATTGATTTAATTTATCTTCAAGAAATTACAAAAGAAACTTGTCTTTGCTATAACAAATTAAGCAGTTTAAAACTATGAAAAAAACCAATAATAGGGTGCCTGGGTGGCTCAGTCGGTTAAGCGGCTGCCTTCGGCTCAGGTCATGATCCCAGAGTCCTGGGATCGAGTCCCGCATTGGGCTCCCTGCTCTGCAGGGAGCCTGCTTCTCCCTCTCCCTCTGCCTACTTGTGTTCTCTATCTCTCTGTCAAATAAATAAATAAAATCTTTAAAAAAAGATTAAAAAAAAAAAAACCAATAATATTCCCTTAGCCCATCCCTTGTCCTTCTATGAAACCAGTTTGTTTTGTTTTGTTTTGTTTTTTGAGATTTTATTTATTTGAGAGAGAGAGAGAGCATGAGCAGGGCAGAGGGAGAGGGAGAAGCAGACTCTCCGCTAAGCAGGGAGCCCAATGTAGGGCTCAATCCCAGGACCCTGGGGTTATGACCTGAGCTGAAGGCAGTTATTTAACCGACAGCCACCCAGGCACCCCAACTTTGCCTTCATTTCAAAATTCATGTAAAACATATAGACATATGCTTTTTGTCCTTTTTATTGAAAGCATCAGATTCATACACACACACATTTCTTCGACTTGCTTAAATTCTCTATAAATGTTTCACTTTTACAACTCATCATGGACATCGTTTGAGGGTAATAGCTAGCAATTAAACTCATTTTTTTTAAGTGGCTGGATAATATTCCTTGCATGGATGTGCCACAATGTGCAGCCATTTCCTTATTTAGATACACGCAGCTTGTGTCTTTTTTTGTCACTAGAAACTATAAAATAATGATAGTCACATATCTTTTTATTAATTATGTAAACAGTGGCCACAGAACTTTTAAAAAATCATTCTGTACCCTTTCACAGTTAGAAAGGACCTTGCAAATATCAACCAACCTCCTAATTTACAGGTGAGGAGTCAGAGGCACTGAAAAGTGCAGGGAAGAGCTCAAAGTCATATAAGCAATTTGGCAGTACCTCTGCAGCCCAGAATCTAGTCCCCTGGCAGCAACCTAACCCCCTTTCCATAGGGCAGATGCTTGTAGAGAATGGAGATGTGGGCCCCAAAATGGTGGGAGATTTGTAATCAGAACACAGAATCCCCATGCAGAGGGATCTTCCTGGCGTAATTTCAGTCATAAGAGAGCCCTTCTTCTCACCAAAGCATCCTGTGCCACAGGCCAGGGCAGGGGTGAGGGAGAGCTCTGAACTTAGCTCAGCCTGTCCCCAGAGGCAACCAAGCAATTCACCCGTCCTTCTGCTCTAAGGAAGTGCCCTTCCAGCAAGAGTGTGTGGTTTCCTGGTTGGCAGACAGAGGGTAGCTGCTCTTGCCTTCCTAGAGCAGACCCCTTTGACCTCTGAAACATCCTTGGAGGCCCTGTCTCACTTACTCTCTTATGGGCACAGCCTCCAGGCTCCCGGGAATAGGCAGGAGAGAACAACGCTTTGGTGTTCCTACCATGAAATGCTAACCAGAAGAAAACCAGTGACCTCTTTCTCTAATGATTTTCAGACCTGTCTAATCTTCAGAATCACCCAGAGAGCTGATTTCCAATTTACAGATTACTGATCCCAAACACACAAATATACATGTACATATATTTTTCCTTTGGAATTGCCACTTTGGCATTGCCTATGGCAATTCCAGAGAAGAAAATATTCATATTATTTAAAGTCTATTATTTAAATATCATATATGAATTCTATAGTAGTTTTTCTTTGGAGTCCCCAGGTATTGCAATGATTAGCACACTTTTGACCTGTGGACCATGTCCAACATTGTTATTTTCTCAGTGAGAAAGTCGCGGTCTCGAAATGTTCTACAACTTGCCAGAAACCATTCAGCATGTCTGTGGCGGAGCCAGGACCACTCCCTGTCTCCTAGGTCCCAGGTCAAAATTCTTTCGCCGGATTTATAAATACAGATTCCTTTTAAAACCAAGAGAGATTTATCTTTGTCAAAGTGCCACTGTGAGCGGATGTAAGGGGGGAAAAAAAACCCAGAAACTAGACAAGTGCTCGAGTTTTTATGGTGCTGAAGAGAAGCAGCGTTTCTGAACTGAGTGATGGGGGTGCAGGAAGGTGGGCGCCCAGAGTCCTGGCGATGCGTGGGGGGCATGGGTCTTGGCCAGCTTGTCCTATTACAAAGACTGGCGAATGGACAAAGCTGGTCTAATTCATCTCCTAAGCATGTGAAAGACATTTAGAGACTGAATGATTTTCAGTCCCCCTAGGTTTGGGAATTAAAGGTAAATATGGTACGGAAAATGCTCAGGCCTGGCTTTAAAGGCTTGTGTGAAATGCTTCCCGAGGGGGGAAATGTGGGTCACTGAAAGGTTGCTTCTCACTAATGCCCTTGATTGGCTGTTGGTGTGCAGCTCCCTCTGAAGTGACAATCAGTCCAAGTGACCACTGCCCTCTTGCTGCAATTATCAATGGTCTGGCAATTTCCCTCAATTTTAATCAATTTGGTTTGTGAATAGCCCTTTTCTTTGTTTGAGACAAAAGAGGCAAGTGTTCAGTCAGGAGGTCTGGCTTCTCCCTGGCGGCTCCTGTTTTCTTTAGGAAGCTTGTGGAGACCCCGTCCACTTTTAGGCGAGGCAGAAGAGTGGCATCTCCTTTCAGTAAAGCAAGAGCCATTCCAGTGCAGCCCAGTGTGACACTGTCGTGAGAGCCCGGGGTGCAGTAGAATGGGGGTGGCAGGAGAAGGGGTGGGGAGAACTGTAGCATGAACATGGACTTAATGGTTGCGTCTGTCAGCATGCCAGTTAAAATACAGGACTCAGTTAAATTTGGATTGCAGATAAACAACACTTTCAGGTGGGGCATATTTGTACCGATTGTATGAAGTCCTGTCTTAACTGGGTATCCTCTGTTATCTATCTATATCTGACAACCCTAGTAGAAAGAGATGAAGAGGAGAATTCACGCATGTCCATGAAGTCAAGAGGGTGAAGGCCAAGATGAGCAACAACGACCATGGTGACAAAGCACTTTCATTCATTCATGTGTTTGTATATTTGAAGATTCATTGATTTAGAAAAGATGTACTGAATCTGCTATGTAGCCAGCATTGTGATGGGGATATTAAGATAAATGAAGCAGATTAGTGTGATGGAAGATGTACAAATCCATGTCATGATACAGTATGATAAATACAACAAAACTCAGTACAACTATGGTTTCTCATGTTTTCCATCCATCACACTGGAGAAGTATGGCCAACAACAGCTGAGACCCCAAGCCAATAAAGCTTGGGGATGTACCAATCTTTCCTGATCAGGAATCTTTCCCTTTTCATTTTCTTCTTCTCACCACATTCAAGGTATCGCTCTAGGGAGGAGCCGAGTGGGTGAAGCATGAATAGCAAACACCTATATGTTTTATTTCTAAGATAAATGGGCTTATCTGGATAAGCTTAAACTGGGTATCTAAGTATAGAAATTGGGCCATAGCCATTAATAGAGTCCACAGCTGTGTCGGGAAAAAAATAATATAAAGGAAGATGTGACATGTCTACTTCAAGTTCTTTCTAGATGAGAAGCCCTAAGGCATCTTATTAGAATATATTTTTAAACTTGATCCAGACCCTTTACCTGCTATTTTATTTTCTGTGAAGGGTTGTAATGCCTTTTATATGTGTTCCCTGCTGTCTGTGGTGCACACACACACACCACATCACATCACATGCACAAATATACTCTTTTTAAACCAGAATCGGAATTGCCGAAAAGCTAAAACCAATCTAATGAGAAATGAGTAAAATTGGGGTTTAAAAGCATTTGTGCAGCACCTATTAGCTGCTGATGGGGATGCGGAGATGCACAAGAAACAGTTCACTTACCTTGTAAAAGGAATTCAGAGAGCATTAATAAAACTGAGATTGTTCACCAGGGAGTCCTTGCTTTAGATGCTGGCCACGCCACAGCCACTTTTGTTGGAGTTCCCCAAAAAAGGCAACCAACTCATGTCAGAAGTCTCCCTAGTGCCAGGTATGAACCCAGCACCCTGGCCAAGACTGATTTGCTTGGAGTGGACATCTGACTCAAAGACTGTCAATCGACCAGCCTACTGTGGGTGACATGGAAGGGCTTAATAGTGACCACCTTGACAGTCAGGTTTTCTCTCTCAGAGATGAGCAGACGGCAGAGAAGGAAAAATGGGAGCATGGTAGAGTCAGGGTGAGGGGAGTCCAGGCCCAGAGACTCCACAGGCAACCCCACTCCAGGGGGGAGCACAGGTGACTGCTGGCCAGTGTCCAGATGCCCGCATGTGTACATTATGTATGTGAGAAGGGTGCTTGCTGGGACCCAGGGGACCTTCCTATTCTTGAAGGTCTTTCCATCTCTCCGAGGCCAAGAATTCTGACTATCTCCATTCTTTCCAGAAGCCAGATGGTGGCATACTCCTGGTTCCCAGGAGACCTGGTAGAGCTTCTCTGTATTTTTATGGCCATGCATTTTATTACAATAATTCACTACCTGAAGTAATCCAAAGAAGGCCTGTGCTTCTTCCAAGCAAAGGGGGAAACTCACAAACCCAGACTCAGCAAAACTACGTGACAAGGCATCATAGAAGGTGTACTTAGCATAGAGGGAAAAGAAGCTGCAAACAGCGAAGGGGGGCTGGTTTCTGCTGATTTCTGAACCAGGAGTATGCCACCATCTGGCTTCTGGAAAGAATGGAGAATTAGACACAGAGTCTGAAATTGGCTCTAAAGGAGGGGTCAAGAGTTCCCTAACCTAGCCTGGGACTTTCTAAGGAATTAAATAGTACCATGTGGTTGTATTAAAGCATTCCTCTGCCTACTGAGTTGAAATCAGATGTCCATACTGCAACCCACTGACACACACACACACACACACACACACACATTTGACATTAACTTGCTCACTGTCTACATGATGAAACACTTTCATGTCTTTCCATTCACTCCTTCTTACAGAGAAAAATTATGAAGGAGAGAGAAACCTAAGAAAACAAGCAACTGGTCATTAAGCTTATACCTCGCCTCCTACCAGATGCGTGTATTACCTCCCAGGAAACTCACAAAAATTGGCTGATACAGTGCTCCCTTTTTAAAGGTAAGTTAACTGATCCAGAATGGGTAAGTGATTTGCCCCAGTATCACGCAAACAGTAAGAATACAGGTTTCTTTCTAATTAAAACAACGTAAAAACAAAAACAAAAAACCTTAATGTCATGTAGGACCTGTTCCCGAATTCCCCCTTATACTCTGCACCAAAGATCTCTGGTCACTTCTTCCCTTCATGTGGCTCAGGGCCCACCGCGGCCACACTCAATCCAATGTCAGGCTCTCTCCGGTGACCTAGGATTTATGGTAATTTTGACTCTCCTGACCTCACCTTAAAACTTACCTACCCTTTGCCGCTTTCCTTAAGATTCTTGCTGAATAATTGGTTGTGAAGTAAGCAAATCAAACACTGGGGTATTAAAGGATGATAATGGTCAAAATACAATTCCCTATTAAGACTGTATTTGCATTTTATCCTGGAGAAAATGCTTGAGAACTCAGCATATCCCTATGTGTGGAATCCACTTTATCAGCTCAGAGGGTTTTTTAAAAGTAGATCAGGCAGATCACTAGTTAAAACCCACAAAATGGTCCTGCTTATGAGTTCAGAAAGTGCTATTTGTCTTCAGCTCTTTTTTATAAATCCTGGAAGCCCCAAATTCCAGACCCCCCAAATATAATAAATTGATAAAGTTTTGTAAAGCCCATCTCATGTTGAAGCTTCAAGGGCAGCACCCTTTTTAAAAAGGTGAAGATTAATATTTGTGGATTTAAATTGAAGTGGAACTATATTTAGATCCACCACAGTCCTAAGCTGACTGACCAGTGTTTATTTTCCCAACAACTATGGCCTTTTGCAGCTATTCCTCAGTGGTATGCAGGTACTGCCCTATATCAGCTTGCAGGAATTGATTATTGAATTTTCAGAAATTTTGTGAGCTGCTTGACTTCCCATTGAAAGCTTATAATTGGCCATGGTGAGAATATATTCACCATGGAAATTGGCAAGCTCTATAAATCCAGGGTTGATTGATTGCTTGATCTTTATTTATTTATGTATTTACTACAGAACCAGTTTTTAAATTGTTAACCATTTACCTACATACCATTGTCTATTCTCCTTCCTTCCATCTCTTCCCTTTTTTCCTTTCTCTCTCTCCCTTTCTCTCATTTTTTATTTTTTCTTTCTTGTCTTCTAATGTTTCTAATAGTACTGGGTGTTTTGACAGGCTCTTTACAAAAAATCTAGTTTCATCATCATAACATTTTTATACTATTTTAACTCAATTAAAAAAAAATAAAGGGGGTGCCTGGGTGGCTCAGTTGGTTAAGCGACTGCCTTTGGCTCGGGTCATGATCCTGGAGTCCTGGGATCGAGTCCCACATCGGGATCCCTGCTCAGCGGGGAGCCTGCTTCTCCCTCTGACCCTCCCCCCTCTCATGTACTCTCTCTTTAAAAAAATAAAAATAAAAAAATAAAGAAACAGAGGCTCAAAGAACTTATGTAATGCCCAAAGGACACTATCAGTAAATAGAAGTGGAATCGAAACGCAAATCTGTCTTGTTTGAAAGCTCCTACTCATTCCTGAAGCCTATACCAACACACACACAGAACAAGCAAACAGAAGGCTGGGGCTGCAATTTCCAAACAGACTTGCTTTTTTTCCAGATTTTGAAAGATCTGTTACTGGATGACAAACATGTCCTAATATCCCCACTGGACTTCTGCCTCTGAAGTAATGTATCAAATAAGGTTAATTATGAGAATGGGAGGTGGCAACCTGCCCTGATTTTATCTGAGGGTAAAAGATTCAAGTAGGAGGTTTCACTAACCATTGGAGAAGTCAAGATTTCTTAGTAGGGCAGTCCACATGAAGTTGCCCTGTCCTAGCAGAGTAAACTAAGGATAGAGGTGACTAGATACCACCCCCATTCCCTACCAATTCCTGTAAGACTTTCCAACTGGAGATACAATTTAGAAATGTCCAAGCTCTTCCCCCTCCCCCCTTTAATCCTGTATCTCTGGGGGTTGCTTATTTCCCTCTTTGGGCATGGGTTTTACTAAGGGAAAAGCTCCATAACTCAGCTCTTGCAACACCAAATTCTGGTGAGTCCAGGGTGGATGATTCAGAAACATCTGGACTTAATTTCCTCGTTAACAGACATGGGATTAGAAATTAAGGGAAAAGTTTTTGGCAAATGGTATTTGGGGGAGATTGTCAAGCCCCAAACTAAATGCAAAGCCTTAAATAGAAACCGATGAACTCATTTGCTCATTCATTCAACACACATTTATTCAGCAGGCGCCTCTTGTGTGGCTGGTAATGTTCAATGCACTGAAAAACAGTAGTGAGCTAGGCAGGGCAAGACAGAAAATGAATTCATAAATCTGGAAACAAACAGGATACTTTCAGATGGAGTTAAGTGATGTGAAGAAAATAAAATGAGGTCTTTAAAAATGCCCTTCCCAAGTAGGTTATGAATAGTTCCTTAATTTCTCCAGAATTGTTTTCTAGTTTTCAGTATTCCTGTCTTGTACATCTTTTGTCAGATATATGCCTAAATATTTCCTATTTTTGATATATTTTCAATGGCATTTCTTTGTAATTTCAATTTCAGATTGTTGTGGTATATAGAAATACAATTGATTTTTCATATTGATCTTGAATCCTGGAACTTTGCTAATTAATTTACTAGTTATACTAGCATTTTGGCAGAGGGCATAGATTCTATAGAATTTTTGATGTACATAATCATGTCTTCTATGAGTAAAAACAGATTCATTTTTTCCCTTTCCAATATGGATGTTTATTACTTTTTGTGCCTTATTTCACTGGCTAGATTCTTCAGTACAGTGTTGAATAGCAACTGTGGAAGCAGACATCATTGCCATGTTCATGATTTTAGGGGGAAAGCATTCTGGTTTTGGTTTTTTTTTTTCATTATGACACTAATTCTAAGTTTTTGGTATATGTTCTTTATCAAATTGATAAACTTCCTTTCTCTTTCTAGCTTTAGGAAGTTTTTATTAGGAATAGATATTACAGGGGCACCTGGGTGGCTCAGTCAGTTAAGCATCTGCCTTCGGCTCAGGTCATCATCCCAGGGTCCTGGGATCGAGTCCCGCATCAGGCTCCTTGCTCAGTGGGGAGCCTGCTTCTCCCTCTGCCTGCCGCTCCCCCTGCTTGTGCTCTCACTCTCTCTCTCACTCTGACAAATAAATAAATCTTTTTTTAAAAAAGGAATAGATATTACATTTTGCCAAAGGCATTTTTCAGCATATATTATATGATCATATGGTTTTTCTCTTGCAGCTAGTTAACATGGTCAGTTATGTTGATTAATTTTTGTGCACTAACTTTGAACTTGTAGGATGAACCCCATCAGATCTTTATGTATGGTTGGATTGAATTTGCTCAAATTTTATTAAGACTTTTTGCTTTTACCTTCCTGAGCAATACTGGCCCTTACTTTTCTATTATTGTAATATTTTGGGGCCTGGTTTGGATATCAGAGTGATGCTGGTCTCATAGAATAAGTTGGGAAGTATTCCTTCCTCTTTAATTGTCTTTAAGAGTTTGTGTGGTTGTTAAGGTTGTTTGCTTGTTGGTTTGTTTGTAGAATTCTCCAGTGAAGCCAATTGTGACTAGAGTTTTCTTTGTGGGAAATTATTTAAACACAAGTTAAATTCCTTTAATAGACATAGGGCTATTCAGGCTATCTATTTCTTCTTGAGTGAGTTTGGGTATTTGAATGTTTCCAGGAACCTGTGCATTTTATTTAAGTTGTCAAATTTCTTAGCATATAAAGTTGTTTGTAATATTTTCTCATTATCCTTTTCATATATAAAGAATCTGTAGCTATGTTTCTCTCTTACTCTTGACATGGGTAATTTGTCTTTACTCTTTCTTTCATGATTAGTTTTGTGATCAATTAATTTTACGGTCCTTCTCAAAGAAGTGGGTTTTGGATTCATTAATTTTCTCTATTTTTTTTTCCTATTTTCTATTTTATTGATTTAAGATGTGATTATTTTGTTTCTACTGTTTATTTTGTTGTTGTTTTCTTCTCTCTTTTTTCCAGTTTTTTAAGCTCAAGTTACTGTTTTGAAACTTATTTTGCTTTCTAGTATAGGCTTTTATTTCTCTAAATTTTCCTCTAAATACTGCCTTAGCAACATCCCACATATTGAAGTGTGTGTGTGTGTGTGTATATAATTTTTTTTAGTTCAAAAGGCCTTCTAATTTTTCTTTTAAGTTTTCTCACTGACTCATATCTCTTTTGAAATTTGTTTTTCAGTTTCCACATACATAGGAATTTTCTAGAGATCTTTTTAATGCTTATTTTAAAATTTTTATTTTACTGTGGTTTGAGAACATACTTTGTATGACATAAGCTTTAAAACTTTTTGAAATTTATATTAAGACCAAAAATGTGGTATATTCTTTGTTATTAGATAATATAAATTAAAAGTGACTAAATTTAGACTTAATTTAATTTCACCTACTTCTGTTTCTTTTTAAATTTTTCTTCCCATGATAGGTGTTCAAAATATAGTATTAAATATGTATTGTTGCAAAATAAATTCAATGCTTTGAAATAGTTCTCACATATCACAACATCTAGATAAAAACTTTAAAACATAATATGCATTAGATAATGTTTGCTGAATTATAATTTACTTTTAGTAGTTATTTGGTTTTTTTTTTTTTCTTCTTATTCTAATTACTCTCTCAAATATCTGTTAGAAACTGAGAAGGTTTACCTGGCTGATCCATAGGAGGGTACGGTACTATAAACTGGGATACCAGCTTCAAGGTAGGGTTTGCACAGCCCGAGCCAGCCTGTCTCAAACTCCCTACCTCAAATTACTTATCCTAAATCATATTTAGAATTGCTTCAGTTTTTATACACTCAGGAATGAGTTTCACTGCAAATGAGATCCATATTAACAAAGGAAAAATGGGAAAAATTGTCACTCTGAGAAGAGCCGTTTGTCAGAGGGAAGGCTCTTCCATATCTCACATTGACTTTCAAGAAATGATACTGAACCAATGATTTATTGGATCAATTTCTTATAAATACAAAGGATATTTAAACTCCAAGTATTTTTCCAAGATCTCACTTGAGAAAACTGGCATTAGACAACAAAATCCTACATTATAAATGGGTATAAATGCACAATTGTACTAATGGCTTTTGACTGTGTAGAAAAGTTACTAGGCTTTTCAAACTTGAAATCTATATGGTAGAATAAGCACCACAGAGAATTTTTCTAGGAAGCATATAATATAAAAGGAAATCCATTTTTATTTGCCAGGTTTTATATAAAGCACTTTTCAGGTATTGTCTTTAATCCTCACTGTAATAATTTTGTGCAGTAAATATTATTTTCCTCATCTTTAGGTGTGACAACTGAAGCACAAAATGTGTAAGTAGCTTGCCTAAGGCCACACAATTAGAAAGTGGCACATCTAGAAAAGCTAGATAAGACTCACTATATGCGGCGCTGGGTGGCTCAGTCGTTAAGTGACTGCCTTTGGCTCAGGTCATGATCCCAGAGTCCTGGGATCGAGTCCCACATCGGGCTCCCTGCTCAGCAGGAAGCCTGCTTCTCCCTCTCCCACTCCCCCTGCTTGTGTTCCTGCTCTCACTGTCTCTGTCTCTGTCAAATAAATAAATAAAATCTTAAAAAAAAAAAAAAAGAAAAGACTCACTATATGTGTCAGTCACTGTGTTAAAATCTTAAAAGATATGATTGTTTCCTCCTCACATCAACCCTCTAAGGTTGATTGCAGTATTTTACAGATGAGGATAATGAAAGTATACAGAGCTTAAGCATATTACCCAACTTCACACAGCTAGCAATGAGCAGTATCAGGATTCAAATCCAGGTCCATTTGGGTCTAAAGTTCTTCTGACCTCTAGGATAATTAATTGTGCCAAGGAAGGGAGAGTCTCCCAGAGAAGTCTCATGAGAGAGCTCATGTTGAGGCTGGATCATAAGAGAAGCGTAGGTATTATTCCCAGATTTGAAGACAGATATTTGCAGGGGAGAGAGTAAAGGCTGAGAAGGCTATGGGAAAGTGGAATAAGAATGCCATTTCCAAGCTGACCAGTTAGGCTTGAAGTTTCAATTCTCAGAGAAACTGGAGAGGCAACTAGTCCCTGGGGATTCAAACAAGAAGGTTAAGCCACTGGATGGGCATTTTGACCTGGGAAAACATTGAAGAAGCTGCCACACAGTGTCCTCCCAGATGGCCAAATGATTTCTCCAATGTGCCATCAGGTGAAGACATAGCTAAGTGTTTTCAGACCCTTTCTGCTAGAGTAAAGGGAGGTCCTACTTCTTGTTAGTCTGCATGACAGTTACATTTCCAAACTCTGGCCTCAAACTGATGTGGTTTCTAAGCCTACATTAGCCACTTAATAGCTAGATCACCTTGGACAAATTCCTTAAGCTCCCTGAGCCTCAGTTTTCTCATCTGGACAATGAGAATAAATGAACACTTACTGCAGATTAACCAGTAGGAGATGGGGACAAACAGGGAGTAGGGTAAGATATAACCTTTGGAGTAGATGCTATGTAGTGACCTGTCCAATTCTAGGTATTTCTGATACTAAATTTGAAAACCTGGAGTCAAAGATATTGTTATTAGAATATTGTCTAGCACCTCTCAAAAAACTCACTATCCCAGCACCTGTATCTAAGATAGATCCATAGTTTGTTTGTTTGCTTTCAGAAAGGGAAATAAGAAATCTAAACTTATTGAACACTTACTATCAGGAAATATGCTTTCCACTTAATATTCATTATAATTTTTAATCTTGCAAAGCCACATTTTGCAAATATTCTGCATATCCTCTTGCACATGAGAGAAATAATATATAACATAAAAAATAAAGAAAATTTCCCCAAAATGTAAAGCTGACAACTTGAGCATCCAAGATTTGAGCCTGCATCTGTCAAACTCTGAAATGTGTGCTCATTACCCTGGGCTGCCTTCTAAGCACAAAGATCTGTTCTGAAAATAGACTGACTTCCTGCCATTGCCCCTGCTCAAACAGACTCTTGGTCTTAACTTGGAAGGGTCCAAAGAGGACTGGCCTTCCAGGGAAGCTGGGCATTGTTCCTTAGCATTCTGTCTACTGTTTTCTAACCTGCCATATCCTGTGACTCCAACTTCCTTCCCCTTGCTGATAACTGGGCAGACTGAGCTGCAGACCTAACGTACACATCACTTGCCTTTTTGTCCCATTGATATAATGACCCTTGATAGAGGAGATTTATGGCATTCCTATACTTCCGAGGAAGTGCACTCCAGATGTAGAGTGAGGTTTAGTGACTCCCTCTTAAAAAACAAAACAAAACAAAAAATAAATAAAACAAGGGCAGCTGAAGAGCTTCGTCCACACCCTCTAGGGCAGACACTTAATGTCCCTCATGCTCCGGTGTAAGTGACTTCCCTTTTCCTTCCTTCTTATCGCTTTCCTTTAAAGTGTGCCTGGAAACATTGCAAAGGGGAAAGTATAAACAATGTCAGGGGTGGTGCTATATTTAAAGGAAATTTAGGCTTTGCATCCTGTCCTACTCTTAAAGAACATAAATAAATAAACTCGCAAGAAAGTCCTGCACATTTTGTAGACTTGGCTGGGTGTGCTGGCTTATTTAAATTAGATAACCAGTTTATCTTTCAAACAATCTTGTAATGGGCTTTCTGATTTTCATGTTTGAAATGAAAGACACCAAATTCCAGCTTTCTGGACTAACCTTGTATCCCTCGAACAACTATGTCTTTTGTAATTTCAGTAATTTCCTCTGTAACACTCCCCCAAAAGGTAGCATGCTAGGGTTTGAGTTAGATTGACTTTCAGAGATGGAAGGAAAGATAGTGGGAACAAAGTGGAAACCTGAGCGAAATCTTCTTATACATATGTTTTGCTTGACTTTAATGATATTTTAAAAGATGTGAACCAGCATTTCATTAGTTACAGGTTTGATATTTAAAACATCTGACTTTTGGGGTTATTTTGAAAAGGTGAAAAGTAGAGCAGCACAGGGCTGGCAATCCCACCTATAATAATTACATGAAGTTCAGTAGCCACTGTCCCCTGGAGGACAGGTGCGTCTCTCTTGTTATCTGGTCTCACTCCTCCTTCTGTGATCCCAGCATTGAGGCCAAGGGTCAGTTTTCCTTTATGCCATTATATTGCCTTTGAGC
Source organism: Mirounga angustirostris (assembly GCF_029215605.1). Classification (NCBI taxonomy): domain Eukaryota; kingdom Metazoa; phylum Chordata; class Mammalia; order Carnivora; family Phocidae; genus Mirounga; species Mirounga angustirostris. The sequence continues at coordinate 14,193,093 of NW_026991712.1, read as the reverse complement.
TGCTGCTGATGTTTTTAAGAAAATAATTATTTTTCTCTATGTATCTGTCAAAAATGGAATCATGAGAGGTGAACCAAGCTATGTGTTATTTTCTTTACACCTTTAGTTTATGTTACCTGCCTTGCCCATTGGCATTTAACTTGGTTACCCTTGATCTAGGCCAGTGCCTTCAACTAGGAGACCAGGGGGCTGGGCAATAGATGATGACTTGTCCAAGGTCAGGCACTGAGTTAGGTAATGCAAGGAGAACAGTTCATATCTTGTGACTTTAATCTTATGTGGTGCTACTTGCAGGAGATGCTTTGGAGATTTTGGTGACATTTCTGGTTGTCCTAATGAATAGGAGGATCAACTGGCATTTAGTGAATGGGGACCAGAGATGGTAGGGATGCTGTGATGCACTGTTACAGTCAAGAATTGCCTGTGCCCCACTTGAATTTTGACTCTCTTGCCAGCCATTTATTAGTTGAAAAACTCATTTATAATTACTTGACCCTACAACCTATTTTCATTTTATATACACACACACATACAAGTTTATTTTTAAATGTAGGGTTTTAATGTATGCAGAATTTTCCAGAATTGCAATTTCAGTGTAAATCAAGAGAGGCTATATATTGGTTAAGACGACAGACCCTGGAACTAGACTATGAGGGTTTGAATTTCAGCTCTACTCCTTGCCAGCTGTGTAACCTTAAGAAAGTGAATTAACCTCTCTGGGACTCATTTTTTTGTATATATAAAATGGGAATACCAGTAGTAACTCTGTTATTTGGATGTCCTGAAGCTAGATAAACTAATATATATAAAGTGTTTGGAATAGTTCTTGGCACACATTAATTGCTATAGACACATTATTACTGTTATTTTGTTCAGAATTTAGAGTTATTCACTGTTTCAGAAAATAGTGCTTGCCAATAAACCTTTCTCTAGCATTCTGCTTGTGTAGGGTTATATTCTTGGTGCCTTAACATTTATGAGTGAGTATCTCATTACTTTATAATGCCTTCTAAGGTGTTTCTATGGGATGATACATGTTATTTCATTTGAAAATACTTTTCTCTTTTCCAACTGATAGTAGTTTTATAATATTATGTTGTATTTTAAAAATCATGTGTGAGACTGTTATTGTATCTGTGAAATTTATTTCTGTTAACAAAGAAGCATTGCAAAAAACTTGTTCTGGAAAGAGGATATGAGTTTGATTACACTGAATACCATTGGTCTGGTGCTTTCTACTCATGGCCTGACTTCTAGGACTTTTAAGGAACCATTTTGATCAAGTCCCTGTCTGACTTTACAACATTTGAAGAAGACCAGCTTTAGGCACAAAGAGAATAGGCATTATATTACCTTTGAGTGACCGAGTCACAGCTTTCTGGAAGGGTGACACCTACTATTGGCCAATTCTCAAGAGGGAAAGAAGCATGCCCTGGAAAAAAGGAAAACTTGAGAGCTTTATCCCTCTGCAGCCTACTACCTGGGTCTTGTGGTGTGAGGTTGAAGGAAGAGTTATCTAATACTTTATTCAAACCCCATGATACCTATTAATACAAGAGTCCACTTTATTCCAAGTGTGATGGCAAATTATGGGAGGGTTTTGAACAAGTGATCAGAATTATGTTCTTAAAATAATTGCTGTAGGTGCTCTGAGGAACTTGCAGGGAGAAGACAGACCAAGAGAAGAAGCAGAACCTAGTTAGAAGTCACTGTCTCAGGTGAGAAATGCAACCACCGACGGATGGAAGAGTGAGGGGATGAGATTTGGTCTAATTACAGATACATTTTGAAGGCTGTGCCAATGGCTGTGCTGGTGGATAAGATGTGAGGTATGAATGAAAATCATCAAAGCTGACTTCTTTAGAATCAAGCAACCATATAGAAGGGGGAGCTACTGACTGAGTTGGAGAACACTAGTTTGGAAGCAAGTCTGGTCATTTGGAATCAAGGGTTCCTTTCTGAACATGATGCATTTCAGCAGTCTAGCCTTATCTAAGTAGAAATGCCAATGCACAGTTGCATATGGGAGCCTAGACTTTCTGGAGGAGGTCAGGACTAGAAATATGGTTCTAGAATCACCAGTATATGAGTTTGGATGACATAATGAGGGAGTGATCACAGGAGCCCACCAATGTGGAGAGGTTTGGGAATATGAGGAGGATCCAGAAGGAGAGAAAGAGGAGGAAGAGACAGAGATAGGACAAAAAAAACGGAAGCACAATGTTATAAAAGTCAAGTGAGAAACATGTTTTAAGTAGAGGAAGTAATCAGTTGTGTTAAATGCAACTGAAAAGTCAAGAAGAAAGATAATTGTGAATTGACCATTGGACTTGGCAAAAGAGCTTGTCAGCTCTTTCTTCCAGGTATTTCAGACTTGTCATTATCACATGTCCTAGAGTGAGGCTTTAAACAGTTTTGTACGGAGTACTCAGTTAGGTTTCAATCTGGGGACCTGTATCCTTCTATTCTGAATTTTTTTCTCTTATTATTTCATTATTTTTTCCTCTACTTCACTTTCTCAAACCATTCTTTCTGGAATTTTTATTATTTGGATGTTGAGCTTCCTGGATTTCTTTCATTCTTTCCTTCCTTCCTTCCTTCCTTCCTTCTTTCCTTCCTTCCTTCCTTCCTTCCTTCCTTCCTTCCTTCCTTCCTTCCTTCCTTCTTTCCTTCCTTCCTTCCTTCCTTCCTTCCTTCCTTCCTTCCTTCCTTCCTTCCTTCTTTCCTTCCTTCCTTCCTTCCTTCCTTCCTTCCTTCCTTCCTTCCTTCCCTCTTTCCTTCCTTCCTTCCTTAATTTTATTTCCTCTCCCATTCTCGATCTTGATGTGTTTGGTTCTACTTCTGGGAGATTTGCTCAACTCAACTTTTTAGAGAGAAAAAGCCAGGGTTAGCTAGCCAGTGTGGAGAAGAACCTAAGGGATCCATCTGCATCATATACAAACTTTAAAACAATCTTTTCAAAACTTCTATCTCATATCTGGGATATTTTATAAGAGGATGTGCATATCCTTTGGCACTCTTTAGCAGGATTTCAAAAGCTTTGAAGGAAGAAAACCATGCCTTGAGAGGAAAGAAAAGTTCCTGAGAGATCTACTTTACTGTGGCCACAAGTTGAAGAAAACTTCCATCAATACTGTGCTAAATCCCAGAGGTTCCTGTTGATCTCCCAGGGATTTGAAAGGCTGCAGGGCGTGGTTCATTTCCCCGTGGGTGACTCTCCTGCTGAAAAGAAACACAGCCACGAAACAGTTGCATCTCCAAATCATTAAGGCTTTGGAGTTGTCACTATGCATCTTCCCTGTACATTCAGCTCTTTGACTCACACTTCGTCAGGGTTTTTGTTTTTGTTTTTTGTTTTGTTTTTGCCTCATTTAAAGTCTTGTGATTCTATAATGTTATTGTCTCTTGAAGTGTTGAAATGTTATGATGTGAGTCCATAATTTTATATAGCATCTTCCACCCTGTCCTAAGTACCCTGAGATATTTAAGAACACAAGGCATGATCTTTGTCACTTTTGTAAACAAAATAAACAAATGGGGAAGGGGAAAAGCAACACGTAACAGATGAAATTGTACTCTAAATATAAGATGGCAACCTTATTTCTTTGTGCATGCTACTGCCATGGGATCTGTAGAGGCTACTTTTAGTACCATGAATTTGTATTAAATTCATGTTGAATCATGTCTAGGTTTGACATGAAGTGCCACATTTGATTAGACATATCAGCCTTCAGCACAAAATGGAGGAATAGATATTTTTCCTTCTGTTTTCTATCATTCTCTAAGTGCTTTAAGAATTTATGAGAAAGAGAAACAGACAGGGGGAGAGAGAGAGAGAGAAAGAAATAAAGGAGGAGGAGGAGGAGGAGGAGGGAGAGACCAGTGATGGGTATAAGCTGGATCAGTCAGAAAACATTTCTTTTGCTAGGTGGTAAGATTTTGCTATGAAGAGGGACTCATGAATGACATCCCAGGGGAGGAGAACAGGAAGAAGGAGCAGATATATGACTGTTTAATGCCAAGGCTTCATTAACATAACCATTAGCATCCAGGAGTTCTGACCTCTGGCCCCAGCTCCATCATCATTAGTTGTGAGTCCTAACACAAATCATTCTTTCATTCTCAGTCAGTATTGTCACTCAGTTTTTTTTTTTTTGCATTTGTGACCTAGAATTGTTATTCATAAAATGAGGAGAATATGACATGATGCAGTGTTGTGTTCCCCAAAGATCGTTCCATGGAATTTTATGTTCATGCGATATCAACAGATGTTTTCTGAAAGAGCATTCTGTGATCAAGTTAACTTAGAAAATACTGGCCAAAGAAAACTAAACTGATTTTGGACATTTTAGTCTTTAATATGTCAATAGTATAAACTTTATGAGAGGGATATTATATGCAGAAATATTCAACTTATTTGATCACAGAACCTTTTTATATAGACAATCATCAGGGGCAGGTGTTGATGAGTTGCTGATCCTAATAATCAATTTCCTGACTCCTGGCTACATGCAAGACACTGTGAAAAGATTCAAAAGGGGTAGGTAGGGGCGCCTGGGTGGCTCAGTCATTAAGCGCGTGCCTTCAGTTCAGGTCGTGATCCCATGGTCCTGGTATGGAGCCCCACATCGGGCTCCCTGCTCGGCGGGAAGCCTGCTTCTCCCTCTCCCACTCCCCCTGCTTGTGTTCCCTCTCTTGCTGTGTCTCTCTCTGTCAAATAAATAAATAAAATCTTAAAAAAAAGGGGGGGTAGGTAATATACAGATGGAGCATGGATGATCAGTCATGCAAACTGCCTTTGAATCTCAGAGCTATAATTGTGGGATCTTGAAAAAGCTGACTTTTTTGCATCTTAATTTCCACATTTATATAACAGGGATAGTAACTTCTGCTTTGTGATTATTGTTAGAATATACGGAGACCTGATAGTCCCTGGTACTAAGTAGGTGCTTAATAAATATTAGATCTTCTCTTCCTTCCTACCATGTAATTTTGTACTTTAGTGAGAGGTAAATGTCAGTGGGGCTGATTGCAAATGAGGCATAGGATGGGTCAACATCATGTTTTGAATGGTTTGTGTAAGGGAATCCAAAGGGGAGAACTCCTTTTTTTAACCCAAAACATTATTGAATCTGGAGGTACCACAGGATGAACAGATGTTCATGAACTTATCGCTTGTGTGGGATCACAAATCTTGTGTAAACATCTGGTTTCCTCTTTTGAAGTGGCAATAAGAAGAAAGAACTGGAAATCAGATTTTAGCCTGTAATTTCAAAAGAACAGGTGTACCAGACCAACCTTTCATGAAATCTTGTTCTTTCTCACATTCCCTTCCATTTGAGCTTCCCTATCCATAACCCCCTTCTTTAGAAAGAACCTCTAGACTGTACTTGGTGCAGGGATGGCTAAAATTAGATGGGGTGGGCAGCTGACCCAAGAGCAGCCTGTGCTGGACAACTACTAAATACCAATCAAACTGGCTTCCTTTGTGACTGGGGCTAACACAAAGAAATTGGCCAACCAAGGGAGAATAGGGGACATAGACACAGAGAAGACATGCCATCATAATGCCTGCTCCTTGTGGCTCCAATGAGTCCCTGCTTCTTAAATAGTAAGAATACAGGGGCGCCTGGGTGGCTCAGTCATTGAGTGTCTGCCTTTGGCTTGGGTTGTGGTCCCGGGGTCCTGGGATGGAGCCCTACATCGGGTTCCCTGCTCAACGGGGAGCCTGCTTCTCTCTCTCCCGCTCCCTCTGCTTGTGTTCCCTCTCTTGCTGTGTCTCTCTCTGCCAAATAAATAAATAAAATCTTTAAATATATATATAAGTAGCATATGAAGTTCACTAATCCCTCTGTCTTGGTAGTCCCATCCTATCCTTTATGAAAATTTTCCTTGTAGCTAAAGTTGGGACGAAACTGAAATATCCCATTGCTCATTTTTCTTTAAGGCTTAGAGCTTGACATTATTTTCTAAAGTCCAAGATGGGAGGTGGTCCCTAAGTTGATTCCCTAGGAAGATTTACTTCAAAGTGACTGAGAGATGAAAATCAACACCGTTTGTACAGATCCAGATGTGCCAAGCTGGGGTGGACTTTCTCTTCTTCCTTGTCAACAGCTTTGATGCTATGCCAGGTGAAGCTGTCTGCAGCCATTAGCTACTTGGATGACATCAGACATGTATTACCTGGCAACATCAGCCCTGAATTCCTGTGGAAACTCAGGTTAATCTTGGAGGATCCTCTGAAAAATTCCTTTTGTATGTTTTGGGGGCTTTATTAAAAGTTGTTGGGGCGCCTGGGTGGCTCAGTTGGTTAAGCGACTGCCTTCGGCTCAGGTCATGATCCTGGAGTCCTGGGATCGAGTCCCACATCAGGCTCCCTGCTCAGCAGGGAGTCTGCTTCTCCCTCTGACCCTCCTCCCTCTCATGCTCTCTGTCTCTCATTCTCTCTCTCACAAATAAATAAAATCTTAAAAAAAAAAAATTAAAAAAAAAAGTTGTTGCTCTACTATATGTCTTTCAGATGAGGTCAATAGTTACACAATAATCCTCTCCTCTTTTGTAAAGCCACAGATCCTCCAAGTAAGGACCAATGCCAGTAATTATACTTACTTGCAGAGTTTTTTTGAGGACCCTCCACATTTCAGTAGCTAAAGAGCTGAAATGAATAGCCCTAGTTAGTCATCTCTGTCACTTTGAGCAAATGCCATCTCATCTCTTAGCCCTCATTTTCTAAATTGGATAAAATTTGGATGACTGGAACTACAAGTCTTCTCTAGAAATTATGGTGTCCAACTGCCTTCACTTTGCAATGGAGGAAATGGAGGCTTTGTGTTGCAAGCTCCTGCTGGGATCCAGGGATGCTCATGAGCAAGTCTTGCCACTCAGCATTCAGTTTCCATTCTTCCAGAAATAGCACTCTGGTTTCCTTTGGTGAAGCCCCTGCTTCTCTCATTCTCCACCCTTTTAAAATGGACTGACTACACTCCAGCTCTGGGGATGAACGATTGATTTCACAGACTTAGTGATTTGTGCAGGGACAGGTCATAACTCAAGCCAGGCTAATCAGAGACAATGAACGTCAATCAGAAATCTTGCATTGCGAATTGTTGAGAAAAGAGCCTTAAGGTTTCTGCTGGGGTGATTGAGAGTAAAGGTGGAGTTAATGAAAGCCATGTTTCAGTCATCAGACAAAGCTCTGCTTGAAAATGGAGCCAAAGAATAAGTGGGAGTGCATAGTATGAGCAGGAGATTGAGTCTGATATATTTGAGTCCATAAACCATAAGCTGGATGTTGGGACCAGACTGCCCAGAGTCACAACTCTGCCACTGACAAGCTGTGTGACCTCCTTAGGTAAGTCACTTGCTCTCTGGATGTCTCAACCACCTCATCTGTAAAATGAAAACAGTAATTGGAATCCTACCTCATGAAGTCTTACTGGGAGAAATAAACAAGTATGTGTGTGTGTGTGTTTAGAGCAGGTCTTGACACATAGTACATGTCATGTAACTATTTGTGAATGTTAATATTGTTATAACTGGACTTTTCAGATATATGAGCCAGTAAATTCCATCCTTTTTTTTGGAGCCAGTCTGATCTCTGACAAAATTGATTAGTCACCAAGTTAGTGGCCAATCTTAAAGCCAGGTCTTCTGAGCCCCTTTTCAGATAAATTAATTCCTCATCACCACAACCATGCCATAAGTTACAAGGCATAAAACCAGAGTATTGGACTGGACAGAGAACCAGTCTGTACATTCTCTGAGTTTATTGAATTCCATGTCAATTGATGTTAAAGACTGGGTATTCAATGCCAAGAATTGTTGTTGAGTTTGATTTTGTCAGGTGTAATAATGCTGTGTTACCCAGAGAAACATTCTTTTTTTTTAAGAGAGAGATACATGCTAAAGTAATGGGAGTCAGTGTTATAATGTGTATAATTTACTTTGAAATAATTCAACAAAAACCACAAAACAAGATGAAATAAATGTGACAAAATGCTGGCAACCACTATCCAATGAATGATGGATAATTGGTTGTTCATTATAAACTTCTCTCAACTTTTCTGTATGTTTGAAAAATCTTATAATATAAATTTTGATTACAATTGTTGGCTTAATTATATGTCTTCTTTCCTTGAATGTAGAAACCATAAGGGCAAGGAACATGTCTACCTTGTTTATTGTTGTATCCCAGTGGCTGTAATATGGTATGTGCTCAATAAATCTGTAATTAAAGATGAACAGGTTAGACCTTGTTGGATGAGAAGGAGGACCAGTAGACCAGGTATAACTGAAGCAGTGGGTGCCTGCCATATCCTATCATCACCAACCATCTGGGGCTCCCCTCCTAGGGGCTGTCCCCTGAGCATTCAGGCTCTGTCTGAGACTGGCCAAAGACCTCAGAAACTGACATTCCCCAAGAATAACCTTGAACCAATGATCAACAGAAACTGGAGGATAAATATTTTAGCTTCCTTGCACCTCTAGTGGATTAACTCTGAGGCTTGTTTCACATTATCTCTTGGAGAACAGAACTTGGTCTCCTATTGGTGTGGGATTATTGAGAGGTAGATATTTCCCCTGGGGACATCCCATGATTTATGCATGTCTGATCAGGTCACCCAGTTACCTGGACATTGGGAAAACCTTTTGCTCAGTACCAACTCTGCTATTTCTAGAACGAAATTACTCTGTTATTCCACTCTCAACCTCCCCTCCCCTTTCTGCTTTCTCCATGGAGGTATTTCTTAGTGCTGGTTTTTGAATCACCAGCCAAGTATTCTTTTCCTCTCTGCAAGGTGACTTTGCACTGCGGTAAAGACATATGCTCTTCCCTGAGAGCCAAACCTAAATTCCATCCTGGCTTCTTCAAATACCCTTGGATGAAAATAGACATTCCTTTCTCCTGCAATCTTATGTATTCTTATTCATTAGATATGGTATGTTAAATCCATAATTGGAGCAGTTATGCCTATGAAGCTCCTAAATTATAACCAACTCAAAATAAAGCCCTTGCAAAATGAAACAAAAAGATGGAAAAAAAAATTAAAGTTGCCTTAGCTATTCATTGTCTGTGGAGTGTAATATAATCTGCTCACAGTGACAATCAAGGACCTCAAAGACTCAAAGTTCCGAAAGTAGTGGGAAGGATCAAACAGACCTAAATTTGATTTCTGACTCTGCTTCACCACCCTCCTGGGGGTTTTGAATCTATGCCCTGCGTTTTATTATCTCTCCAAACAAACAACAGCATACACAATCCAGACTGACGCTTCAGCTCTTATTTTCCCAGACAAATGAGGAACTTTTTTCTCATAAGAGAACTGTGTTGAAGGGATGAGTGAGTCAAATAACACATTCTTTATTTTACTTCATATTTCCGAACGCTCCCCCTGACTTGCTGTTATAAATCTAGTCACCCAGGTGTGAAAATTCAGTCATTCTCAACTTCTCTTGCTTAACCTTTTCTCAAAGGTCTCCTTAAATCCTGTTGGTGCTGTCTCTGCCGTGCCCCCTCAGACCTTTACTGTGGTTTCCATGCAGACTTCCCCTGACTATGAGGAGATCCTTTTACCTACCCGCTGTATAATTTTAAAGGTTTTATTAACTGGTCTCCCTGCTTCCAGCACACCTCTCCCCACCCAGCTGCCCCTACTCCAATCTCTTACTTTGCTGCCAGTGTGATTGTCCTAAGCATGGGTCTTACTAGGTCAGTCTCTGATTCTCAAATAGTCTCTGCACTGAAATCCACTTTGTCTCTAGCTAACTGGATCTAGCCTTCTTTCTCTGGTCGGTACCTTGAGTCCTATACTTCATCTTCACAAGTCTAGAATCTTCCCTCAGTTTTCCTGCCACTGTGCCTTTGCTCAAGCTGTTCCCACACCTGGATAGTCTTCTCAAATAGACATCTCTCCAAGTTCTCTATATCCTTCTGGTGTAGCTCAAATTTGATTCCCTTTCCAAGGAGTCATGATTTTTCTTTTTTCTGTATACATAATACCACAGCGCATAGTTTCTCTATAATAAAATTTACTATCCTGTTTTGGAATGATTTTGTTTTCTGTTTTTCTCATTTTTCTGGTGAGCTTCTAGAAGATGACTGCTGTTTTATTCATTTCAAAACCCTTAGAACTCTGTGTGCACAAAGCGTGGGCTCCGTAAATGGAACCCCCAGGAACCCTTGTGGGGGAGGGTGGGGCTTGGCTCTTGCATAGGCAAATGAGAATGGAGTAATACTGGCGCTTCTGTTGTCAATCTCTCCTCTGAGAAGCAACAACTACATTTTGATTTAAAGAAACAAAACTTCCAGGCATCTACTGTGGTAGGCAGTTTCTGATAGCACTCTCAGTGATCCCTACCTCCTGGAATTCGTGGCATGGATAATCCTTTCTGAGTGTGGCCTGATCTCAGGACCCGCTTTTAATGATAAAATATGGTGGAAGTGGGTGGATGTCAAAAGGCTACGGTGTCCATGCTGCCAGCACTCTTCTTTTCCTGGCACTCTGTCCTCTTGCTTGCTTGTTGCCACATTGAACGGAGAAGCCCCCATGGCAAGGGATCAAGGGAGGCCTCCTGATGAACAACTTGCAAGCCACTGAGGAGTCCTCACTCCAAAAGCCTGTGAAAAACCAAAATTACTAACAACCATGTTAAGTGAGCTAAGAAGCAAACCCTTGCTGGTGAGCCTTGATATGACTGCAGCCTTTCAAAAAAAAAAATTAATTCACTTTTTATTTGAGTATAGTTGACACACGGTACATTAATTTCAGGTGTACGACACCGTGATTCAGTAAATTTTACATTATGCTATGCTTACCGCAGATATAGTTACCGTCTGTCACCCTAAATACTATGATGATATCATTGACTATATTCCTCACGATGTGCCTCTTATTCCACGACTTACTCCATAACCTGAAGCCTGTATCACTCACTCACCTTCACCCATTTTGCCCATCCCTCTACTCCTTCCCCTCTGGCAACCATTCAGTTTGTTTTCTGTATTTATAGGTCTGATTCTGCTTTTTGTGTATTTACTCATTTGTTTTTTTGTTAGTTTGTTTAGATTCCACAAATGAGTGAAATCATATGGTGTTTGTCTTTGTCAGTCTGACTTATTTCACTTAGCATAGTAAGTGTCCATGTTGTCTCAAATGGCATGATCTCACTCTTTTTTATGGCTGCATAATATTCTATTGTATAGATACACCATTTCTTCCTTATTCATTTGTCTATTGATGGGAACTTAAGCTGCTTCCATACTTTGGCTATGGTAAGTAAGACTGCAATAAACATAGGGAAACATATATCTTTTCAAATTAGTTTTTATTTTCTTTGGGTAAACACCCAGTAGTGGAATTATGGGATCAATTCTAGTTTTAATTTTCTGAGGAACCTCTATACTGTTTTCCACAGTGGCCGTACCAATTTACATTCCCAACAACAGTGTATGACTGTGCCTTTTTCTCCCACATCCTCAACAATATTTCTTGTCTTTTTTATTTTAGCCATTCCAACTGTAGCCTTATGAGAACCCCAGAGCCAGAGCACCCAGCTGATCTGGCCCAGATTCTTGGCTTACAGAACTGAAATAAGAAATGCTATTGCCTTAAGCCATTATGTTTTCAGTTATTTATTATGCAGCAATAGATAACTAAAGACATCTACCTTTGACAATTCTGACTACCATGTTTGGGCTAGCAGGATGTAGTTTCTTACTGATGGATTGCCAGGGGCATGTGTTTATATTGTCCTTCTATCCTTTCTAAGTGTTTTCTATTTCAGGGCTTTGTATAAAGATTGCCAGCTTCTAAGAACATGGCTTACATTTATCTGGACAGAGCTAGTATGAAATTATGTAAAATTAGGACTTTAATAGATAAGAACTTAAATCTTAGTGAAAATGTATCAACTACAGATTGCCTACTGGTTCAGGCATGTAACTATTTTTTTTTTATTTCTGCAAATAAGGAGAATGGCAGTCAAATTAAGATGTTTGCACAAGGGCTCAGATCCAGGAAGTGTCAAAATCAGATGTCAACCCAGATGTATGCATTGTCAAAACCAAACTCTTTTCCTTAAACCAAAGTTCTCAATCATAGCTGTCCATTGTAATAACCTGAGGGATATTAAATAAACTTTGGGAGATTCTGATTAATTCTTCTGGGGCACAGCCTGGACACTGGGGTTTCTAAAAGCTTCCCACATGACTCTAATATGTAGCCAAATTTGAAAACCACTAGACTACATCACAGACCCTCCTGAAGGAATTTAGCCACACTCTGTGATTGTTCCCAGTTCCTGAATTTGAAATCAAGCTGCTTGAATCCTTTCTAAAAAGAAAAAAAAAATTCACCATGACAGAAGCCTCTGTGGAGTACAAACTGTGGGGAGAAACATTCTAGGTGAGGAAGAAAGAGAGGAAAGAGAAACTCTGACCTTGGGTTACACTGACTTAAATGGAGGAGATTTTATTACAGACCAGGAAACTGATCAGCAGTTCCCCCCCATGCCTGATATAGCTGTACTGTATTTACTCGTATTTCACATGTCCTTGAATAATGGCTGTTTCCTTTGCATGATAGTATATTGACCTAGAAGGGAACCTAGAATTCAATCATTTATATACAAAGACATTGAATCATAGAAAGGGGCAGTGATTTGCTAAAGGCCACATCACAAATTCGCGGCAGAACTGGTTTCGCCTAAACATTTAGACTCTCTTTGCTCAAATATTTCCTTATCAGAGAGTCCTACGCTGACCACTACATATAAAATAGCAGTCTCCTCCAGCATTCTCTATTCCCTTTATTCTATTTTTTCTATAGCTTTTATCATCAACCGAAATATATTTTGTTCACTTATTTCTGTCTCTTCTCCTTACCCCGCTAGAATGAAAACTACCTAAAGGCAGAGTCTTTGGCTTATTCTTTTGTTTATTTATCACTTTACCTCTAATGCCTGGTATTCTGAAGGTGGCCCTCAGTAAACATTAGCTAATAAAATGCAGAATGAATGGTCAAATCTTCAAAGATAACCATCCTGAGACCTCATAAATTCAACATCAGGAAATACATTCAAATATAAGTTGGATTAACCCTTAAAGAAGATAAAGAAAGTGATATTCAAACACAAATGGGAAATTGAATCGGGTAATTTCTAAAATCCCTTCCAAAACAGAATCTACAATATAAAATATTACTTCTCCATACAAAGAACTCATGGTTGTTAGGCTTTTCATGGATTGTTTGAATATGCGCTTAATTCATTCAACATTTTCATTCATTCAAGACATATTTAGTGATCATCTGACTTATGTGTATCGGGTACCATTGCTGCATGAGTGATGCAGGGCTAAAGTTAGTATCTTCAACCTATCTCTCAACTCCTGACTTCCCATCTTCCTCTAAAATCTCCCTACTTGCAAATGTTCCTTAATCATTTTTAGAAAGTCAAATTCATCATAAATGGTGGCTTTGGAGAAACATAGTAGTATATCAGTGGCATCATTTGATAGTGCATAAGGTTCTTTCTTTGCAGAACAACTCATGAGAAAGGTAACTGCATACAATGACTCCCCAAGGTTGCGGTCTTTCTAAAATGATGTGAAAAGAGTCTATGCCAGAACTTCTATCTTTTTATTTCTTGTTCTTGGGTGACTTAGAGCTGTGATATAACCTAAAAATTCAGTCAGTTGCTGATAACCTCAGAAGAGGTTATTTCACTTGTCCTGAAGTATTAAACTCTTCTTGGAATTATTTCAATTGTCAATTATTCTCCATTATCCACTCTGGAAGAAGGACTAGAAATAAATATTTGTATTTTATTTTATTTTATTTATTTTTAAAGATTTTATTTATTTATTTGACAGAGAGAGGCGCAGCGAGAGAGGGAACACAAGCAGGGGGAGTGGGAGAGGGAGAAGCAGGCTTCCCGCCGAGCAGGGAGCCCGATGTGGGGCTCGATCCCAGGACCCTGAGATCATGACCTGAGCCAAAGGCAGACACTTAACGACTGAGCCACCCAGGCGCCCAATATTTGTATTTTAAACAGCCAAACCTGACCCTCCTTAGGTGCCCTCACTCCCAGGCATTTAACTCACACCACCTTCCAAAGATTTTATCAAAAAAAGTTTTTCTTTTTTTTTTTTTAAAGATTTTATTTATTTATTTGACACAGAGAGAGCGAGAGCAGGAACACAAGCAGGGGGAGTGGGAGAGGGAGAAGCAGGCTTCCCGCCGAGCAGGGAGCCCGATGCGGGGCTCGATCCCAGGACCCCGGGATCATGACCTGAGCGGAAGGCAGACGCTTAATGACTGAGCCACCCAGGCACCCAAAAAAAGTTTTTTGATGTGTCAAAAATACTGTATCGGACTTTGTGATTATAATGAATAACATTGAAAAAAATATCAGATTTAGAGATAAATAATTCACATATTATAAAATTTACCCCTTTAAAAGGTAAAATTAAATATTTTTTAGTGTACTCACGGAATGTGCAACCCTCACCACTATCTAATTTCAAAAACATTTATCATCCAGAAAAGAACTCTACACCTTTTAAGAGTTTCTCCCCTATTGTCCCTTCCTAGCAATTATTGACAAATGCAAATATACTTTCTAGCTCTATGGATTTTTCTATCTTGGACATTTGATACAAATGGAATCATACAACACGTGGCCTCTTCTCTGGCTTCTTTCACTTAGCATAATATTTCGAGGTTCATCATTTTTCTAGCATGGGTAGGCATTTCACCCGTTTTTATAGCCAGATGATACTCCATTGTTCAGTTATTACATATTTTGTTTAAACATTCATTAGCTGATGCACATTTGGGTTATTTCCACTTGTTGGCTGTTATAAGTAAGGATATGGTGAACATTAGTATACATGTTTTTTTTTTATTCTTATGTTAATCCCCATACATTACATCATTAGTTCTAGATGAAGTGTTCCATGATTCATTGTTTGTGCATAACACCCAGTGCTCCATGCAGAACGTGCCCTCCTCAATACCCACCACCAGGCCAACCCATCCTCCCACCCCCCTCCCCTCTAGAACCCTCAGTTTGTTTTTCAGTATACATGTTTTTTATGTGGGAATATATTTTTAATTCCCTTGGGTATACAGCTAGGAGTACAAGTGCTGGGTCATATAGTAACTCTTTTTTTAAGTTTTTGAGGAATTGCCAAATCCTCTTAACAAAAAGGCTGTACCATTTTATATTTTCAGCAGCAATGTATGAGGATTCCAAATTCTTCATACCCTCACCAACATTTGTTAGTGTCTATCTGATCATAGGCATCCTAATGTATATGAAGTGACATCTCATTGTGGTTTTGATTTAATTTCCTTGGTAACTAATGATGCTGAGCATCTTTCCATATACTTATTAACCATTTGCATATATCCTTGGGGGACATGTTTGTTCAAAGACTTTGCTCATTTTTAATTGGGTTATTTATATTTTTTATTATTGACTTATATGAATTTTTTTATATATTCTGGATATTAAGTCCCTTATCAGATATATAATTTGCAAACATTTTCTCCTATTCTTTGAGTTGTCTTTTCACTTTCTCGGTGCTATCCTTGGAAGTACAAAAACATTTAATTTTGATGAAGTCAAATGTATAAAATATATATATCTTTTTTTTCTTTTGGTTACTGTGCTTCTGGTGTTATATCCATGAGACCATTGCCTAATCCACTGTAACAAACATTTACTTCTGTGTTTACTCTAAAAGTTTTTCTTTGTTGGTTTTTTGCTTTTGTTTTTGTTTTTTAGTTTGAGCAGTTACATTTAGGCCTATTATCTACTTTAATTTTTGTATGTAGAGTGAGGGAGGATTTCAAATTTATTCCTTTGTGGGTGGATGTTCAGTTTTCCCTCCACCATTGTTGAAAGGACTATTCTTTCTTCTTTGAATTGTCTTGACACTCTTGTCAAAAATCAATGGACCATAAATATAAGGGTTGTTTCTGGACTCTCAATTCTATTCCATTAGTTTTACTGACTATTAGTCTGCCAATATCAGACTGTTTTGTTTGCTGTAGCTTTGTAATAGGTTTGGAATCAGGAAGTATGAGTCCTTCAACTTTTTCTTTTTCTTTTTTCTTTTTTTTTTTTTTTAAGATTTTATTTATTTATTCATGAGAGACAGAGAGAGAGACAGAGGCAGAGGGAGAAGCAGGCTCCCAAGGAGCAGGGAGCCCGATGCGGGACTTGATCCCAGGACCCTGGGATCATGACCTGAGCCAAAGGCAGACACTTAACCGACTGAGCCACCCAGGCGTCCCTAACTTTTTCTTTTTTAATAGTGTTTTGGCTATTCAGGACCTCGTGCAATTCCATATCAATTTTAGGATTAGCAGTCAATTTCTTCAATTAATGCAGCTAGGATTTTGATAGAGATTGTGTTGAATCTGTGGATCAACGTGGGGTGTATTACTACCACAGCAATATTCATTCTTCAATTCATAAACATGGGAGGTATTTCCATTTATTTTTGTCTTCCTTAATTACTTTCAATGATTTTTTTCGTGGTTTCTAGTGTGCAAGTCTTGCACTTTTTTTTGTAAAATTTATTCCTAAGTATTTTTTTCTTTAGGTGTTATTGTAAATAGAATTGCTTTCTTAGTTTAATTTTTAGATTGTTCATTGCTAATGTATAAAAATAAAATTTTTATTGACAAGAGTGTCAAGACAATTCAAAGAAGAAAGAATCGTCCTTTCAACAATGGTGGAGGGAAAACTGAACATCCACCCACAAAGGAATAAACTTGAAATCCTACCTCACTCTACATACAAAAATTAAAGTAGATAATTTTTGTATTTTAATCTTATATACTGCAACCTCATTGAACTCATGTAGTAGTTCTAATAATTTTTGTAGTTTCTTTAGGATTTTCTGCATAAGATATCATAACATTTGCAAATAGAGATTGTTTTACATTTTCCTTTTCAATCTAGATGTCTTTTTTTTAACATGTATAATCTAACCTCATAGCCCTGCTTTGAACCTCCTGTATAATGTTCAATAGAAGTAGCAAGAATAGACAACTGTTTCTTATTCATTATCATAGGGAGAGCAAGCATTCATTCTTTCACCATTAAGAATGATGCTAGCTGCAAGTTTTTAATAGATGGCCATTAAGAGAATGAGATAGAAAGGCCTCTTGTTTTCCTAGTTTGTTGAGTGTTTTTGTCACGAAAGGATTTTTTTTTTGTCAAGTGATTTTTCTGTGTCTATTAAAATGATCATTCTTTTTTGTCCTTTATTTTATTAATATAGTACGTTACACTGATTTTTTCACATCAAAACAACTGTGCATTCCTGGAATAAATCCTATTTTGTCAAAGTTCACAATTCTGTTTACATGTTGCTGGCGTTAGTTTGCTAGTATTTTGTTGAAGATTTTGACATCCGTGTTTAATGAATATTGGTTAATGGTTTTGTTTTGTTTTCTTTTGTTGTGATGTCTTTATCTGGTTTTGGTATCAGTATAATACTAGTCTCATAATAAGTTGGAAAGAGTTCCTCTTCTATTCTTTGGAAAAGTTTATGAAGAATTGCTATTAATTCTTTTTTTTAATATTTAGTAGAATATATCCATAAAGCCATATGGTCATAAACTTTTCTTCATGGAAAGTTTTTTGATTCATAACTGAATTTCTTTTCTCTATAACATAAGTTGTTATAGAGCTTTTTAGATTTTATATTTATTCTCGAGTCCATTTTTGTAGGCTGTGTCTTTCCTGTAGTGGATCCCTCCTAGCTAGGTTGTCTAATTTGTTGGCATAATTTGTTTATGTTATTTCTTAATAATGTATTTATATAAGATCAGTGTGGTGGATCCTTTAATTTCTGATATTAGTAGTAGAATCCTCTCTTTTTCTCTGGTCAATCTTGATAAAGGTTTGCCAATTTTCTTAATCTTTTCAAAGAACCAATTTTTTTGTTGTTTTCTTTATTGTTTTTTTCTGTTCTCTGTTATTTATTCCCATTCTAATTTTTATTATTTCTTTCTTTCTTCCTGTTTAGGATTTAGTCTGCACTTTTTTCTAGTTTATTAAGGTGTAAGTTTAGGATACCTATTTGAAATGTTTTTTCTTCTTCTTTTTATTTTATTTTATTTTGTTATGTTATGTTAATCACCATACATTACATCATTAGTTTTTGATGTAGTGTTCCATGATTCATTGTTTGTGTATAACACCCAGTGCTCCATTCAGTATGTGCCCTCTTTAATACCCATCACCAGGCTAACCCATCCCGCCACCCCCTCCCCTCTAGAACCCTCAGTTTGTTTCTCAGAGTCCATAGACTCTCATGGTTCGTCTCCCCCTCCGATTTCCCCCCCTTCATTTTCCCTTCCTGCTATCTTCTTCTTCTTCTTTTTTCTTTTAACCATATAATGTATTATTTGTTTCAGAGGTACAGGTCTGCAATTCAACAGTCTCACACAATTCACAGCGCTCACCATAGCACATACCCTCCCCAATGTCTATTACCCAGCCACCCCATCCCTCCCACCCCCCACTATTCCAGCAACCCTCAGTTTGTTTCCTAAGATTAAGAATTGCTCATATCAGTGAGATTGTATGATACATGTCTTTCTCTGATTGACTTATTTCGCTCAGCATAATACCCTCCAGTTCCATCCACATCATTGCAAATGGCAAGATTTCATTCCTTTTGATGGCTGCATAATATACCATTGTATATATATACCACCTCTTCTTTATCCATTCATCTGTCGATGGACATCTTGGCTCTTTCCACAGTTTGGCTATTGTGGACATTGCTGCTGTAAACATCGGGGTACACGTACCCTTTTGGATCCCTACATTTGTATCTTTGGGGTAAATACCCAGTAGTGCAATTGCTGGATCATAGGGTAGCTCTATTTTCAACTTTTTGAAGAACCTCCATACTGTTTTCCAGAGTGGCTGCACCAGCTTGCATTCCCACCAACAGTGTACAAGGGTTCCCCTTTCTCCGCATCCCCACCAACATCTATTGCTTCCTGACTTGCTAATTTTAGCCATTCTGACTGGTGTGAGGTGGTATCTCATTGAGGTTTTGATTTGGATTTCCCTGATGCTGAATGATGTTGAGCACTTTTTCATGTGTCTGTTGGCCATTTGGATGTCTTCTTTGGAGAAATATCTGTTCATGTCTTCTGCCCATTTCTTGATTGGATCATTTGTTCTTTGGATGTTGGGTTTCATAAGTTCTTTATAGATTTTGGATACTAGCCCTTTATCTGATATGCCATTTGCAAATATCTTCTCCCATCCTGTCAGTTGTCTTTTGGTTTTGTTGACTATTTCTTTTGCTATGCAAAAGGTTTTATCCTGATGAGGTCCCAATAGTTCATTTTTGCCCTTGCTTCCCTTGCCTTTGGTGAAGTTTCTAGGAAGAAGTTGCTGTGGCTGAGATTGAAAAGGTTGCTGCCTGTGTTCTCCTTTAGGATTTTAATGGACTCCTATCTCACATTTAGGTCTTTCAACCATTTGGAGTCTATTTTTGTGTGTGGTGTAAGGAAATGGTCCAGTTTCATTCTTCTGCATGTGCCTATCCAATTTTCCCAACACCATTTGTTGAAGAGACTGTCTTTTTTCCATTGGACATTCTTTCCTGCTTTGTCAAAGATGAGTTGACCATAGAGTTGAGGGTCCATTTCTGGGCTCTCTATTCTGTTCCATTGATCTATGTGTCTGTTTTTGTGCCAGTACCATACTGTCTTGATGATGACAGCTTTGTAATAGAGCTGGAAGTCCAGAATTGTGATGCCGCCAGCTTTGCTTTTCTTTTTCAACATTCCTCTGGCTATTCGGGGTCTCTTCTGGTTCCATACAAATTTTAGGATTATTTGTTCCATTTCTTTGAAAAAAGTGGATGGAATTTTGATGGGGATTACATTGAATGTGTAGATTGATCTGGGTAGCATTGACATCTTCACAATATTTGTTCTTCCAATCCATGAGCATGGAACGTTTTTCCATTTCTTTGTGTGTCTTCCTCAATTTTCTTTCATGAGTATTTTATAGTTTTCTGAGTACAGATCCTTTGCCTCTTTCGTTAGATTTATTCCTAGGTATCTTATGGTTTTGAGTGCATTTGTAAATGGGATCAACTCCTTAATTTCTCTTTCTTCTGTCTTGTTGTTGGTGTATAGGAATACCACTGATTTGTGTGCATTGATTTTATATCCTGCCACTTTACTGAATTCCTGTATGAGTTCTAGCAGTTTTGGGGTGGAGTCTTTTGGGTTTTCCACATAAAGTATCATATCATCTGCAAAGAGTGAGAGTTTGACTTCTTCTTTGCTGATTTGGATGCCTTTGATTTCTTTTTGTTGTCTGATTGCTGTGGCTAGGACTTCTAGTACTATGTTGAATAGCAGTGATGATAGTGGACATCCCTGCCATGTGCCTGACCTTAAGGGGAAAGCTCTCAGTTTTTCCCCGTTGAGAATGATATTCGCTGTAGGTTTTTCATAGATGGCTTTTATGATATTGAGGTATGTACCCTCTATGCCTATTCTCTGAAGAGTTTTGATCAAGAAAGGATGCTGTACTTTGTCAAATGCTTTTTCTGCATCTATTGAGAGGATCATATGGTTCTTGTTCTTTCTTTTATGAATGTATTGTATCACGTTGATTGATTTGCAGATGTTGAACCAACCTTGCAACCCAGGGATAAATCCCACTTGGTCGCGGTGAATAATCTTTTTAATGTAGTGTTGGATCCTATTGGCTAGTATTATGGTGAGAATTTTTGCATCCATGTTCATCAAGAATATTGGTCTGTAATTCTCCTTTTTGATGGGGTCTTTGGTTTGGGGATCAAGGTAATGGTGGCCTCATAAAACGAGTTTGGAAGTTTTCCTTCCATTTCTATTTTTTGGAACAGTTTCAGAAGGATAGGTATTAATTCTTCTTTAAATGTTTGATAGAATTCCCCTGGGAAGCCATCTGGCCCTGGGCTTTTGTTTGTTGGGAGATTTCTGATGACTGCTTCAATTTCCTTAGTGGTTATAGGTCTGTTCAGGTCTTCTGTTTCTTCCTGGTTCAGTTTGGTAGTTGATACATCTCTAGGAATGTATCCATTTCTTCCAGATTATCTAATTTGCTGACATAGAGTTGCTCATAATATGTTCTTATAATTGTTTGTATTTCTTTGGTGTTGGTTATGATCACTCCTCTTTCATTCATGATTTTGTTGATTTGGGTGATTTCTCTTTTCTTTTTGATAAGTCTGGCCAAGGGTTTATCAATCTTGTTAATTCTTTCAAAGAACCAGCTCCTAGTTTCGTTGATCTGTTCTACTGTTCTTTTGGTTTCTATTTCATTGATTTCTGCTCTGATCTTTATTATTTCTCTTCCCCTGAGTTTTGGCTTTTTGCTGTTCTTTCTCCAGCTCCTTTAGGTGTAGGGTTAGGTTGTGTATTTGAGACCTTTCTTGTTTCTTGAGAAAGGCTTGTATTGCTATATACTTTCCTCTTAGGACTGCCTTTGCTGCATCCCAAAGGTTTTGAACAGTTGTATATTCATTTTCATTTGTTTCCATGAATTTTTTTAATTCTTCTTGAATTTCCTGGTTGACCCATTCATTCTTTAGTAGGATGCTCTTTAGCCTCCATGTATTTGAGTTCTTTCCGACTTTCCTCTTGTGATTGAGTTCTAGTTTCAAAGCATTGTGGTCTGAAAATATGCAGGGAATGATCCCAGTCTTTTGGTACTGGTTGAGACCTGATTTGTGACCTAAGATGTGACCTATTCTGGAGAATGTTCCATGGGCAGTAGTGAAGAATGTGTATTCTGTTGCTTTGGAATGGAATGTTCTAAATATATCTGTGAAGTCCTTTTGGTCTAGTGTGTCATTTAAAGTCTTTATTTCCTTGTTGATCTTTTGCTTAGACGATCTGTCCATTTCAGTGAGGGGGGTGTTAAAGTCCCCCACTATTATTGTATTGTTGTCGATGTGTTTCTTTGCTTTTGTTATTAATTGGCTTATATAATTGTCTGCTCCCATGTTAGGGGCATAGATATTTACAATTGTTAGATCTTCTTGTTGGATAGACCCTTTAAGTAAGATATAGTGCCCTTCCTTATCTCTTATTACAGTCTTTGGTTTAAAATCTAATTTGTCTGATATAAGGATTGCCACCCCAGCTTTCGTTTGGTGTCCATTAGCATGGTAAATGGTTTTCCACCCCCTCACATTCAATCTGGGGGTGTCTTTGGGTCTGAAATGAGTCTCTTGCAGACAGCATATCAATGGATCTGTTTTTTAATCCAATCTGATAGCCTGTGTCTTTTGATTGGGGCATTTAGCCCATTTGCATTCAGGGTAACTATTGAAAGATGAATTTAGTGCCATTGTATTGCTTGTAAGGTGACTGTTATTGTATATTGTTTGTGTTCCTTTCTGGTCTGTGTTACTTTTAGGCTCTCTCTTTACTTAGAGAACCCCTTTCAATATTTCTTGTAGGGCTGGTTTCGTGTAGCAAATTCCTTTAGTTTTTGTTTGCCCTGGAAGCTTTTTATCTCTCCTTCCATTTTCAATGACAGCCTAGCTGGATATAGTATTCTTGGCTGCATATTTTTCTCATTTAGTGCTCTGAAATTATCATGCCAGTCCTTTGTGGTCTGCCAGGTCTCTGTGGATAGATCTACTGCCAATCTAATGTTTCTACCATTGTAGGTTACAGATCTCTTCTCCTGATCTGCTTTCAGGATTTTCTCTTTGTCTCTGAGACTCATAAGTTTTACTATTAGATGTCGGGGTGTTGACCTATTTTTATTGATTTTGAGAGGGGTTCTCTGTGCTTCCTGGATTTTGATGCCTGTTTTCTTCCCCAAGTTAGGGAAGTTCTCTGCTGTAATTTGCTCCCATATACCTTCTGACCCTCTCTCTCTTCTTCTGGGATCCCAATTTTTCTAATGTTGTTTCATCTTATGGTATCGCTTATCTCTCGAATTCTGCCCTCGTGATCCAGTAGTTATTTATCTCTCTTTTTCTCAGCTTCTTTATTTTCCATCATTTGGTCTTCTATATCACTGATTCTCTCTTCTGCCTCATTTATCCTAGCAGTTAGCACCCCCATATTTGATTGCACCTCATTAATAGCCTTTTTGATTTTGACTTGTTTAGATTTTAGTTCTTTTATTTCTCCAGAAAGCCTTTCTCTAATATCTTCCATGCTTTTTTCAAGCCCAGCTAGTATCTTTAAAATCATGATTCTGAACTCTAGTTCTGACATCTTACTAATGTCTGTATTGATTAAGTATCTGGCAGTTGGCACTGCCTCTTATTCTTTTTTTTTTTTTTTGAGGTGATTTTTTTCCATCTTGTCATTTCATCCAGAGGAGAATAGATGAATGAGAGAACAAAATGCTAACAGGGTAACAACGACCCCAGAAAAATATACACTAAGGAAATCAGAAGAGACCTGAAACCAGGGGAAAAGAAAGGGAAAGAAAGAAAAAAAGAAAAGAAGAAAATAAAACAAACAAACAAACCAAAAAAACCAGAATATGATCAAATATGATCAGGCTGGTGCATAGATCAGTGCCACACACTAGATTTGGGGCGTATTTTTGTCTGTTAGAAGAAAGTGCCTCCCAAAATTTTAAAGAAAGTAAAACTTATATATGTACAAAAATAAGGGTAAATATGATGAAGGGATAGAATATGACTGTAAGGATGAAAATTATAAAAGATTTTATAAAAGGAATTGATAAGATAAGAAGTTGGTTGAAAAAAGAAAGAAGAGGATTCAAAAAAAAAAAAGGGAGAGAAAGTGATCAGGCAGGAGACTAGGACAAAGCCATACACTAGAGATTTAGGGTATATTTTGGTCTATTAGAAGAAATCGTATCCCAAAATTTTAAAGAGATAACAACTTATATATATATGCCAAAAATAAGGGTAACTACTATGAAGGGATAGAATATGACTCTAAAGATGAAAAATAAAAAAGATTTTTAAAAAAAGGGATTGATAAGATGTTGGTTGAAAAGGGGAAAAAGAAAAATTAAAAAAAAAATTAAAAAAATTAACTTTGAAAGACTAAAGAATCATGGTAAAAAAGCCATGCATTCTATGTGCAGTATTCCCCTAGCGCTGGAGTTCTGCTGTTCTCATTGATCGGTGAACTTGGTGTTGGCTGGCTGTTCTCGCTGATCTTCTGGGGGAGGTTCCTGTTGCCCTGGTTCCCAAATGTGTTTGCTGGAGGCAGAATTGCCCCACCCTTGCTGGTCCAGGCTAAGTAATCTGCTCAGGTTTGCTCTCGGGAGCTTTTGTTCCCTGCAAGGTTTCTGTACAGCTTTGCGGGCAGAGAGTGAAAATGGCGGCCTCCCAGTCTCCACCCCGGAGGAGCCGAGAACTCAGGGCCCCGCTCCTCAGTGAGTCCCCAGAGAAAAGCAGTCAGTCACTCCCGTCTTCCCAGCCTCCGGCCGCACTCTGTGCTCACCTGGTCTGTGACTGAGCATTTCTATCTCTGGCACCCGACCCTGTGTGGTGTCTCCAAACCCAGCAGATCCCTGCAGTGCGCTCCCACGCCGCTCCTCCTGGGGAAGGAAGGTGAGTCTCCCCAGATCTGCTGCTTGTTGGGTCCCTGGTGGAGGAGCAGTGGCCCAACTGTGCTGTGGATCATAGTTTATGGCAACCCCGAGCTAGAGCCCGCGCCTCGGCTCTGTCTCTGCAGCCGGCTTCCCCACTGTGATACCTGGGAGCTCTGCTGCACTCAGGCACCCCCGGTCTTTCTGTGACCCCGAGGGTCTTGAGACCATACTGTCCCATGAGGGTTCCACCCCCCACTTAGCCACTCGAGCGACGTCCCTCAGTGGAGCCGATTTCTAAAAGTTCCGATTTTGTGCTCCGCGGCTCTATCACTTGCCAGAAGCGGCTGACGGAGGTCCCTCCCCTGCCGTCTATCCTCCTGAATATCACCTCTGATTCACTTCTCCGCACGTCCTACCTTCCAGAAAGTGGTCGCTTTTCTGTTCAGAGAGTTGCTGCTATTCTTTTCTTCGATCTCCTGTTGAGTTCATAGGTGTTCAGGATTGTTTGATCCCTATCCAGGTGAATCCCGAAATTTAGGTCCTACTCCTCCGCCATCTTGCTTCTCCTCCACTCTCTTCTTCCTTTTTCTTTGTTACTTCTTTTTCAGTACAGGTGTTCAGAAATTTAGATTTCCTGATAATCACTGTTCTGGCTGCATTGCATAATTTTTGGTATCTTGCATTTTAATTTTTCATTTATTCAAGTGGTTTATAATACCACTTTATTTTGAACCATTGGTTCAACAATAGGAATGTGTTGTTTAATTTCTACATATTTTTATATTTCCCCAATTTTTGTTATTGAGTTTTAATTTCATTCTATTATTGTCAAAGAGCATACTTGGTATGATTTCAGATCTATAAAAGTACCAAATAAAAAATTCTGGAGTTGGAAAATTTAATAACCAAAATGAAAAATTCATGAGAGGAGGCCAACAGCAGACTTGAAATGGTCAAAGAAAGAGTCCACAAACTTGACACAGGTCAATTGAGATTGTTGGTCTGAGGAACAGAAAGAAAAAAGAATGAAAGAATAAAAATTAACAGAGTCTCAGACCTGTGGGACACAATTAATTATACCTAATATACATGGTCCTACTGAGCCTGATTTTCATTAGGAGTAATTAACAGTAGTGAGCAGCAACTACAGAAAATGTGCACTTCCTTTTACTGCCATCCCTACTGCTCCCTATTCTTTTATATCAGGTGATCTTCACTGATTTTATGTTACTGCATAGCTCCCATGGGGACTGAGTTTTTGACCTCTGAAAAAGAGCATCAGACATAAAAGGAAGAGCATTTTAGGAAGGAAAAACTGTAGAAGCAAAGAATAAGAGGTAAAGAAATTATGGTTTGATGAGGGAGAATGAAGATGGGTTTGGCTGAGGAGGGGTCTCTGTGGGAAGGCAAGAGTGGATACATCTGGAAAGACTATTTGGAGCTACACTGTGTAGAACATACATAGTAAGGCTTTTACCTACTGATTTGTAAATCTTCATGCATTTCAGAGAACAGGAACACCAATGATCCTATTTGATCTCCAAAGATACTCTGAAACGGGGATTGCAGTTATTAGTCTACAGATGTGGAAATTAAAGCTGAGAGTTACACGGGCTATCAATACTTAATGGAAAAACTGGAACCAGAATCCACATCTCCAGATTCTGTTCCACTGCTGATAAACAGAAAGCAAGCCATTCCAAATAAGTCAGAATTGAGCCTGAACTTTGTCTTGTTCTCTGTGCTAGTCTTAGCACCTGGAACAATACCTAGCACTTGGGTGAAAGGAATAATTGAATCCTGTCAACTACAGTCTGCTTACTATATGGCCAAATATCATTTTGGCTTCCGTGGGGGCTCAGTGCACAAACAGCTCCTGGAAGGCAGAAAGGTTTGTCTAAGAGCAGCTGTTCAACTTCAGCTTTCTAGCTCCTTCCACAGGCTGAATCAACTCTTTCATTGGGAATTTTCTGTTGCAGAAGTCACCAAGACTGGGCTCACTACAGGATTCCTTATAATGAGGAAAGCTGGCTTCCTTGTGAGATGGTGGTGAATAGGCTGCACAATGGATAGGGATTGAGGGCCATGGTAACAGGCAGTTGTCACTTGAAAACAGACTGTTTCCAAGTCACTCCCAATAGCACTATAAGATGTGACCACTATTTGCTTAGGAAAGAAAATTAGTCCCAAACTTTATGCTCTCTGAGGAGGCATTCTTGGAACTTTATATCAATATATCAAAAGTTAGTTTTGTGAATAATTTATGAATGACCAGATTTAGAATATGGCATTACAAAAGATTTCAGAATTTTCAAAACCCAAAACATAAAAGTTATCCTATATTGTATTTTGTTCATGCATGAATTAATGGATTCCCCTAATCTAGATTTAGGTCAGTTTGTTATAAAGAGAACTAGACAGGGGACCCAGCGGCCTGAGTCTTATATGTGTTCCAATCTAGTAACTCTTAGCCAGGCTCATAATATCTTTGAGTCTCAGAATCCTTCCTTTATAGAAACAGGGATGAATAATTCCTAAAAGCCTTCCAAGTTTGCAGTTCATTTACTTGCATTTTGCAAAGTTCTCTGAGAAGCTTCACATTCTGTGATTGATTTTGTTGTTATTGTTGTTCCTAATTCCAGTTGAAACGAATGAGTTAGTTACATCTCTGACATATTTTTACAGTGATCTCAAGTGGTTCCAACCAAATTAAATATTTGCTCTAGAAATATTTTGTATTTGCATAGCATCTTGCAATTTTAAAAAATAACATGGATTATTTAATTTATTTTGCTTTTTCACAGTAAAGTAGGGAGACCAGATAGGTGGTGAGGAGTTAAGGGAATTATGCCCATTTTAGACATGAGGAAACATCCTCAAATTTCAGTTATTTAATTAAAATAATGTGACTAATTCATGGAAGACGTGGAACCGGATACAAGATCATCTGATGCATTGTCCAGAGCTTTTGAAATTATTATTAAACAGCTGCTTATGTGTAAATCATTGTGTTGGGCGCTGGATATGTCTTAAAATATTTCCCAGCTTTCCATGAGCTTCCAATCAGGTAGATCTGTAATTAGATAATTTGGATGATTGTGTGATGGTAATAATTGACACGGAAATGTGAGTTGAGACGACACAGAACAAGGAAGAGACAGTCCAACCCAGGGAGCTCATGAAGGGTTCCTGTAGGAGATAGCATCTGACTTCAGTTTTAAAAAACTGATGAGTTAGTCAGGCATGAACTGGAAGAACGGCTTGCATGGTTGAAGGAACAACATGAGCACAGGTACAAAGATGGGAAAAATTTTCTGTGCCGGACAAGATAAGCATTTCTTTCTGGAGCAGTTTGGAGAGTGGGGATTGGTGTGAAATGCAGCTAAAAAAGTAGCAGGGGTCAGATTGGGGAGGTTGTATTTGCCTTGCAAAGGAGCTTGGACTTTTCCCAGAGACTATGGTGGGAAGCCATTGAAGGATTTTATATGGCGGCACGACTTGCTCCCATTGCAAGTGGACCACTATCGTGGCTACCAGAGGTTGCGAGATAGTGACATGACAGGAGAAAGGGAAATCAGTTTGGAGGCTTTAGTATGGGATGAAAAATTCTGAAGTGTCTTTTATGGAGCTTTCATAATAACGCACCAAAACAAGAAAGTGAGTAGTGAACCTAACAGAAGTGATTATCTTTCTAGAGGAAAGTGATCTATTTGGCTCAGTCCTTAGCTGTTTAAAGTTGTGCACACCAATTCTCTTAGAGTTATGGTTGCCTACCAGATCTCCTATTGTAGGACACTAAAAATATGTCATAAACAAGATTAAGCTATTACTACCAGTAATACATAAAATAATATACTACTATAGTCTCCATAATGAGGTAGGCCTCGCAAATTCCCAACAGCTTTGTAAAAGAGGTATACTTATCAGAGATGGGGAAATTGAGGCACAAAGCAAATAAGTCATAGAGCTAGTGTGTGATCAAGCTAGAGTTCAAATCTAGACTGGACTGTTTTCTCAAATGTAGCTCTTAATTGCGACAGAGTGTTGAATAGTAATAATCAAATAGAGAAAAAATGGAGGACACAGAATACCAGCAGGAGTGGAAAGGGTGTTGAATGTAAAGGAACAGGTATTCCATGAATGCAGCTCATTAGCAGTTGTGAAACCCTGTGGCTCATTGGTATCAAGGATCCCAATGTTCTCAACAGGGAAGAAGAGAAGACCTGGCCATAGTTACTCTCCAAACTCTGTAGAAATATGCAAAACTATTTTTTGCAGGCTTGGATGGAAGGCCAGTGAATGAGGTTTAGAATTTCACTAACTGCTGACTCTGGTGCTTTCCATTGTAGGTTTCTTACATAGACTCCATGTTCTGAGTCCTACAATTTTTTCTCTTATTATTTAAAACTTAGATTTTGGGAAATTTCCCAAATGCTTGGCTATAGCTCATTTTCACGACTATTGTTTTTGCTGTGGGCAAAAAAATAATCTACTTTGGAGCTCAAAGACATCAACTTGATTCATTGCTCCTTTTGGATTATTTTCTGTCATCTTTTTTAGCCTCTGGCTAGGAAGTGAGGAAAGGCAGGGACCAGGGAATTTTGGAGATGAAAAAAATGTGCTAGGTTATAATTCAGAATATTGTCCCACTAAATGTAAACATTAATATTTATAAAACACCAGAACAACCTAGAGTGATGTTATCATTTTCCAATAAAATTTACTACATGAGCTCCCTGAAGGCAGGTGTTATGTCTGTCTTGATCACAGCTCTGTATCACCAGCGCACCACTTGTGCTTGATACATGTTAGGTACTTAAGAAACATCTGTTGGTTGAACAAATAAATTAATGAATAGTTTTCAAATAATCTGTTCCTCTCTGCATTCATATCGTAGTTGATTCTACTAATATTCAGAAGTATATCAAGTATGTGTGATGTTTAAGTAGAAAGGATTTCAGTATAGGGACATAGATCTGACTTCAATAGTGGTAAGTCTGCTTTTGAAAGAGAGAGTAGCTTGGAACAGTGATGTTCCAAAAGTCAAAGTAGAGACCCACTGGCACAAACTACAAGCAGGTGGGTTTCAGTTATTTAAAGGAAATATTCTGACAGCTATAGCAGAACAACCATAGAATCATCTGCCTACGGTCTTACAAAAAGAATGTTAACAGATCAGTTTAGATGAGGGCTGAGCTTGATCACTTTGGATAAGGGGGTTGCAATGAAGCAAAAGCCAAATGGGACTGCGTGTAAAAGAGAATGTGAGGAATTGGGTAACATTTAGGAGTTTGCTGTGAAGGGGAGCAGAGAAATATGGGATAGCTGGATAGCAAGAATGGGTTTAAGAGAGAGGTTTTTTTTTTTAATATTTGTTTTTTTTTTATTTAGAAGGAAAAATAACTTGGTTGTATGCTGGAAGGAATAATCCATTAGATAGGAAAACTTGATGATAGAAGAGAGAATGTTACTGGAGTGATGCCCTTGGGTAGGTGAGAGAGATGGTCTGTCTGCTGCCAAAGGGAGGGTTGGCTTTAGCCTGAGGCATGCATAGTTCATCTTAGTGACGGGAAGGTAAATGTCTATCACTGAGTACAGATGCTGTTGGGTAAGTGGATAGAGGGTGGGAGATGGTGGAAGTTCTCTACGCAACTTGTTACATGTTATATTTGGCTTACATGTTCTCTCTCATTGGACTATGTGGTTTTCTTTTGGAACAGTGTCTTAGGGTTATTTGACCCTGTTTTTCTGGCAGTTTTTAGCTACAAGGCACTTGGTAGGCACATTTAAATGAATAAATTAATGACTAACAGATACACCCCCATTTTCCAAATATTAGTGTAATACTGGAAGTCTCTAGGAAATAGAGGTGGTGGGGTGCAGTTTAAACCCAATCACAGCACATTTAAGGAAAGAAGGAGTGTGCTGCTGGTCTGGAAGGGCTGAGAAGTGAGCACTGACAAAGGAGGGTGGGGCCAATTTTATGGAATGGGTCAGCATGTTTTATTAAGAGCCTCCCAGGACCCAGCCCTGTATTCGGTACTGTTGGGACTTGAAGAGAAGAAAGATGTGTAGTGGCTCTTGAAGACTTTCAATATGGTTGCTGAGCCCAGACCTTATATGGAGCATTAGTGATAGATTGCATGGCTCCAACTCTCAGCCTTCTAGCATATTAGTTAATTGTGCAGGCTCATAAATTAAAAATGTCTGGATTTGAATTCAGGCTCTGCCAAATGGTCATTGGATAATCTCACGCAAGTTATTTTCATTGTACTTCAGTTTCCTCATCTTTGAAAGGATTAAACAGTGTCCCACATTGTAAGGTGTCCTGAGGATTAAATGAGTGAATGTGTGTGAAACACTAGGCAGCATTTGACACATGGAAATAAGTCCTATGTATTAGACATGATCATATTAAGAAGAAAGTGTGAATATTCACGAGGTAGGTACGATAGAGAAGGCAAGCTCTGGGTGTGCTGCCTCTCCCCAGATGACTCCTCCTAGCAGCCATGTCCTTCTTACCTTATAATCCCTAGGTATGTTGAAGTGAGGAAAGGGCCTTGTTTATTAAGCTGGAACAATCAAACTCTCCCACTTAAGAATTAGGCATCACAGTGAGAGACAAAGGGGTTGAGACTAGTAGTCATATTGTGGTCATCAGTTGGGCAAAAAGGCCTGCAAAATCCTAATGCTGACATCCTTTTTTTTTTTTTTTTTCACTGTATGGTTCTGAGATTGAATCTGTGACAACTCTGTTATCTTTCTAATAAATCTTCATTTCACCTGAAGAGCAAAAGTTGTTCTCTGTGGCTTACAAATACATTTTTTAGATATGTAAATAGATTCCAGACCCAATGGAGCTCCCTTAGGGAGGATTCTGTATCATGGAGGTTTTAGCTATTAAACAGGTCAGATAATTCATTCACTTATTAAGCTGGCATTTAGTGAGCACATTTTGTTTTATTAATGCTAAGTATTGGGATTATACAGATGATTCAGACACAGCTTCTGCCTTCAAGGAGCTTGAGTCTTATAGCCCAGAGATTTATGTGCTAGATTCAGAAGAGGAAGGGATTGAGTTATTTTGAGGACTCCAGGACTGGGTGAAAGGTAGTACCATCAAGTATTGTTGAATCTAGACAAGAAATGTAGTCTTCAGAGAAATGATCCAGTACCCTTTTTTTTTTAATGATTTATTTACTTTTATTGGGAGGGGGGTAGACAGAAGGAGAGGGAGAGAGAGTCTCAAGCAGACTCTGTGCTGAGCATGGAACCCTGTGCAGGGCTCGATCTCACGACCCTGAGATCCCAATCTGAGCTGAAACCAAGAGTTGTATGTTCAACCAACTGTGCCACCCAGGTGCCCCCAGTATCCTTTTAATGAGGGGTCAAACTTCTGCCTTTATACCTATCTGAGTATCTCCAAATGATTCCCTTCAAAACAAACACAAAATTGGAAGTGGAAAAAATATTAGAAACACATACTATTCTATTTATTTGTTGAAGGGAGATAACATAACACCCTTCCCATTTTTGTTTGCCCAATTTTAAAGTTTTAGCATGGTCTCATATTTCCAAGTACAAAGGATTTCTACATTCTGTCCACTCTTATACATATATTTTACATTTTTGGAATACTTCTATCACAGTTAATTTTTTCAATTTTCTTTCTCACTGTTCCTCTATAAATATACTCCAGGCGTCATGCTGGCATCCCTCACATACTCCATATTCTCTTCCCTCTGTGTCTTTGTTCACACTGTTCTTCTCCTCATATCCTGAAACAGTTTCTTCTCATGATTTCATGCATAAATCATTCTTAGTTTTTGAAGTTCAACTAAAATATTGCTCATTCTGTGATGATTTTTTTATCCTCTCTCAGCTGGAAATTCCTCTTTCAAATTTTCAAATGTTATCTGTCCTTTTTACAGATTTTATTACTTGATACCTCATGCTGTAGTTATTGTCTTCAACAGTTTTCTGCCTTTCTAGAATTGTTTGAGGGCCTTCAAATGGAATGTTCTAGAGGCTCTGTCTCACCCCCTGCCCACCCCCCCCAGCAGTAGGCCCTGCTCAAGACCTTAGGGATCTCTGATACTGAGAACAAATACGAATTCTTGTAAGCATTGGTATGTGAAATGTAGATTTCTAGCTGGCGTGATAGGCAAAATACAAAGAGATGAATTTCTGATAAAGTTTTTAAGATGAGCATTGGACAGAGACCGTAGGAAGAAAGGACTAAAGAGAACAGAGCAGATCAGATGAGATAATCAGGCAAAGACACCTCAGTGACTTAGCCAACATTGAGAAAGAAGGACAAGGAATAAGAGCAGGCTGGGTTCCAAGCTGGTGTTGTCCCAAAGAGAGATTGTGTGATAGACTGAATCCCCCAGGAACAGTCTGATATGGAAATTAGCATGCACTTGTTTTCTTCTAGGGTGTTTTTGGAATCAACACATGTGGAAGGGAAGGGAAGGAAGTAGGATTCGGAGGTGGGAGATGTCATGCTGCAATGCAGTCTCAATAGAATCCTCGGTTTACACTGTGGGGAATTTTGAAGATGCGATGGCCCTTCAGAGTTGTCCTGAGTTGGGCCAGTAGGGCCTTTATCCCTGAGCATGGAGCAGTCATGGATGGCAGGCCTCTGACAAGGTGACTTCTTTCAGAAGAGGTACTCTCAAAAAGGATTGACAGATAAGGACTATCTGCCAGCAGCACTTCCAGAAGCTGGGGCCATTAAGTCTGTGACTGTGGAAGGTGGATCTGGGCAGTGCATTACTGTCTAGCACAAGGTGTTTGTGTGTTCAGGGGCCATGTGAGTGAACTGGAAGACAAAATGATGAAGTTATAAGATCAGCTTTCAGCTTATGAGCTTGGATCTAAGTAGTCTCAGTAGGGCTTAATTTCCATCAATCAATACACTGGTGACCAAGATTATAACCGTAGTGACCCCTATTCAGTTATGAAAATGCAGCATTACTCAGTCTATTTCTGATGGGAACAATGCCAGATAACCTAGCAATATGTGCACAGTGCCTTGCACATAGGTTATTCAGCACATGACTGTTAAATGAATGAAGGGCCAACTCACCCTACCAAATTATTAGAGAACTGAAGATTCTGTTCTATTTTATGAAACTCTCCTCATTTCCTTTGAACTCCCTCACATTATCTTCCCCATTTCAATCCTGGTTTATATCAGGACTGTCCATCTTCATGGTTGCAAGCTTGAAGTATTTCATTTTATTTATTTTCAAATTTGCAAGTTACCTCTTCTGTACATGGTCTCTCCTTTTTGGCATTGAAGGAACTTTGCTCCTTTGTTCTTTTTGTACCTGAGGGGTTTGTGTATGTGTGTTTGATCTTCAGCACACCTTTCTCCTGGCCTGGAATGAAAGTTTCTCATTTACAACATCCCATCTTCACCACCCAGGCACAGACAGATCCTTGTGAAAATTCAAATAAAAGTGCATAGAAAGAAGAGGCGGTCGCTTAGTAATGTCCTTTGACTAGCTGCCTGGATCTTACTTAAGCCTTTCCTGCTTGAGTCTAAGCCCTGGGTGGTCTGGGGCTTGTTTCCTAGCTTTGGTAAAATCTAGACAGAACAGAAAAGTCATGGATGCAAAAGATGATAAACTAATAAAAGGATGGAAACAGGTAGTCCTAGGGAGTCATGGTTCCAAAAAGAGTAAAAGGGGATGGATTACAAATTAATTAACCTTCTCTAATCACCAATTGCCTCATCTATAAAGATAATAGCATCTAATTCATATATATTATTAGGATTAAATTTAATAATATGTACAAAACACTTAGCCTGATAGTGTGTACTCTTCAATAAATCGGCATTTTATTGTTTAATATTAACAATTATTATTACAATTCAAGAATGTAGGCTAAAGTAATGTATTCAATAAAATAATAATTTCCTTAGAAACAAAGATAAAAAAAAATGTGGCAGCCAATGAGGGCAATAACAAAGTGGATTTCCAGTTAGCAGAGAACAGATCTTTGTAGAATACTTATAAGGCAAAGAGATGGGACACTGCACTGGACTCAGGATAACATCTTCCCCCAGTGATTTTGGGGGGGAACATTTCAACTTACAGAGGATCTATAGAATTATATTTAAAATAATATCATGAGATAGTTTTTACTTTCCACATATTTCATGTGCCCCTCAATATTCCTCAGCTTCCCTTGTAGTTCAGTTGTAAATAGTTCTGACAAACAAGCTGTGATCAGAAGTGATGTGTGCGTACTTAAGAACAGATTCATGGTCTTCCTTCCCTTGCCATAGTGATTGTGGAGAGTATGGGTTGAGATGAAGGAGCCACAAGATGCAACCAGATTGAAATACCTGAGTTACCACATGGAAGAGAGTTGCCCTAGGGAGATACTGAACGTTCAGTGGGAACAATCTATTATGAAAACAGTAAATACATGTTTATGTGTTAAGCCATTGAGATTGTGTGTTTGTTTTTTAAGGAAACACAATATAGCCTATCCTGACTACCATAAATTGCATATGATTTCTAAGATTTCTCCCAGCTTTAATGGTTTTTATTCTGACCATTCAGGTGAGTGAAGAATGTGAACACACTGTACATAAACT
The DNA here is from genome assembly GCF_029215605.1 of Mirounga angustirostris. Classification (NCBI taxonomy): domain Eukaryota; kingdom Metazoa; phylum Chordata; class Mammalia; order Carnivora; family Phocidae; genus Mirounga; species Mirounga angustirostris. The sequence goes on along the minus strand of NW_026991712.1, from coordinate 14,157,899 downwards.
TAGCTCTATTCTGTGTGATGTCACTTTAGAACTTAGGACCCACTCTTTGTACAGGGACTTTTCATCACACAGGTGGCAATTAGAGATCACTTTTTAAACACATACACGTGTGTGTGTGTATATATATTCATATATATGAATATGATACATATATGGTGTGTGTGTGTATATATATATGTATTCCATTGGCATGAATATTTCTATTACTGCTTTTAACCCTTTATAATCTTATATACTCTAAATCAGAATGAGATTAATAAGCAATGGCCTAGTGCACTCATTAAAAAAAAAATACCAACTTAATGAGAGACAAAGGAAAGTGGGAGAAAATTATTAAATTAGGGTTCAGTAAGGTAGGGGCTCCTGGGTGGCTCAGTCAGTTGAGCATCCCACTCTTGGTTTCAGCTCAGGTTGTGATCTCAGGGTCCTGAGATCGAGCCCCACATTGGGCTCCATGTTCAACATGGAGTCTGTTTGAGGATTCTCTCCCTCTGTCTCTCCCTCTGCCCCTCCCATGTATGCTCTCTCTCTCTCTCAAATAAATAAATAAGTCTTTTTAAAAAAATTAGGGTAAGGCAAAGATGTGGAATGATTTAATGACATACTTAAAATTGATAGAGAAAATTGTAGAGTTTTACATTCAAGTTCAAAAGAAAAGTAGATATATATGCCTATTTACTAAAACAGTCATATATAGGTATTAGGGACTTTCAGTTGATAGAAAAGTCAATGTGAACCAACAGTGTACATTTTGTCAGTAACAACCACAAAACACACACGTATACACACACACACACACAGATGCGTGCTCAAACTCTAAATCTATGCAAGCTTTAACTCTATGTTAGAGCTAAATAGCAATGAGATTGAGATTTAAACTAAAATATCTCTTATTATCTAGATAAATTTAGAAAAGTTATTTAATATCTCTAAAGCTCCATTCCCTAAATTGTAAAAAGACAATTACAGTAGTAGAATAGTGGTACCTATCTCATGGGGTTTTTCTGAGGAGTAATCGATAATGATGTATGTAAAATATATAACATAGTGCTTGCCATAGAGAAAGCACTAATAAAAGTTATCCATCAACCTAATTAAATCACCCCAAAGAAAGGAGCAGCCTTTATGTGATAGAAGATTGTTTGCCTTCCTGGCTGGCAAGACCATGTGTTTAGGATAATGTTAAGGCAATTTCTGTATTGATGTGGTATTTTGGACAGATTACTTTTCAATTGAAGATTATTTGGTAATATGTTTCTTTGAGACTTACCTTTCATAAAGAGGCTTTCCTATAAACCTAAACTTACCTTGCCAGAGTGTGAAAATGAGCATTAGTGCCTGTCTTTCTCCACTTAGCCCGACAGAGACATCACTTACTCACTTCTCAAAAGGGGCAAGCTGAAAGGGTAATTTTTCTACTGAAAATTGTGAAGGGACATAATGGCTTTCTGATCAGCATTTGGGACTCTCCTATAAGTTCATAGTGCATAACATTTTTGGAAGGAGGAAAAATGGATCTGTTTTCTAAATGCCTAATTATACATAAAAAATTACCTTTGCCTATTGCACACACTAATTGGAAGACTGACTTAAAATATGTTTCTATCATTAAAATTAACACTAATCAAAAGAAAGTTGGAGCAACTCTATTAATTTCATATAAAATAGACTTCGAAACAAGAAATGTTACTGTAAAGAAAGATATTTCAAAATGGTAAAGTGGTCAATTCACCAAGAAAACATAACTGTTCTAAATATATATATTTTAATTATTTAATAATGTACTTTATATATCATATAAATAGAGCTTAAAATACATTAAGCCAAAAATAATAGAACAAAAACAGAAAAAGAGAAATACACAAATTCACAGTCATATTTGGATATATTTGGATACTCATATCCTAGTAATTGATTAAAAAAGGTAAATGAGTAAATTAAATGGGATTAGGAATTTAAGAAATGATTCTGGAATAAGTATTTATGTCTTCATTCCTTATACAAAAATGAACTCCATAGAGAGATTATGGATATAAATGTATAAGCAAGAACCATACATATTTTAGAAGAAAGCATAGGAGGAAACCTTGTTACTTTGGATTAAGAATTTATTTGTTAGGGGCACCTGGGTAGCTCAGTTGGTTGAGCTTCTGACTCTTGGTTTCAGCTCAGGCCATGATCTCAAGGTCTTGAGATGGAGCCCTGTGTCTGTCTCTGTGCTCAGCAGGGTGTCTGCTTGGGATTCTCTCTCCCTCTCCCTCTGCCCCTCCCCCCACTCACTCTCTCTAAAAATAAAAAAAAGAGAGAATGTATTTGTTAGATAAGACATAAAAAAAGTCTAACCATGAAATAAATTTTTTTGACATAATGGATTTTATAAAAATTCCTAAAAATTATGCTCATTAAAGGATACCACTAAGTAAATGAATATCCAAGCCACACACTGGAAAATATATTTGCAAAACATCATACAGATGGTAGACTTCCATATATAAGATATATAAGGAGACCCTAACAAACCAATAACAAAAATACAAATGACCCCATAAAAATGATCAAAATTCTTGCATAGACATTTCTTAAAAGAAAATGTGCAAGAAGTTAGTAATTCCATGAAGTGCAACAGATCATTAGTTGTCAATGACCTGTAAATAAAAATCGCAATTAGATACCATTTCATACTCACCATAGTGGCTAAGTTTAAAAAGGCTGACAGTGGAGCAGTTGGAACTCTCATACATTGATGATGGAAATATGAATGGCACGATCATTATCTTGTGGCCATTTGACTCCCACGTATTTACTCAAGAGGAATGAAAAAAATATGGCTGCAAACATATTGTACAAAATTGTTCATAGAAACCTGGTTTATTTATAATTTTAGTCATTCTAGTGGATATGTAGAAGCATCTCATTTTAGTTTTCACTTCCATTTGCTTGATTACCAGTGCTTTTGGGCATCTTATCATTTGCTTATTTGCCATTCATATATCTTTATTTGCTGAAATGTCCATTCAAATATTTGCCATTTTTATTGAACTGCTTTTCTTCTTATTATTGAGTTACATGAAATATGTCTATATCTATCTATATCTATATATACATTTTCATCGATGTGCTTTGCAAATATTTTCTCCCATTCCATGTCTAGACTTTTCTTTTCCTAACAAGATTTTTTAAAGAGCAGAAGTTCTTAACTTTGATGAATACAATTTATCAAATTATTTTATAGTTTGCGTTTTTTGTCTTATTTGAGAATTTTTTGCCCAATTCACTGTCATGAAGATTTTATCCAATATTTTCTTCAAAAACTCCATACATGTAGTTCTATGATCCGTTTCAAGTTAAATCTTGTATATGGAGTGAGGTAAGGGTTTTGTTAAAATATTTGCATATAAATATCAAAATGTCACCATATAATTTGTTGAAAGATTATTTTTCCCTTATTTTATTAAGTTGGCATCTTTGTTGAAAATATGGTTATATATGTGTGGGTCTATTTCTTCTTTCCATTCTGTTCCATTGATCTGTATGTCTATTCTCATGTCAATATACACACTCTTTGATTATTTCAGTTTTATAATGAGTCTTAAAAAATAAGATAATATGAGTCATCTAATCTTTTTTTTCCAAAATTATTTTGGCTATTCTGAGTCTTTGTATTTTTATATACAGTTTAGGTTCAGTTTGTGCATTTCTATAGAAAATGTATGCTAGGATGGTATTGCCCTGAATATATTGGTCAATTTGGGGAAAATTTATACAACAATATGAATATAAAATATTTTAAAATTTTATTCTATTTTCTGATATATCCCCTTTACAATCCTTTTCATTCTGTCCTGCAGATCTGGTTTCCAAATGGTATTATTTTCCTTCAGATGGAATATTTTCTTTTAGTTTTTTTTTTTTAATAGGGATGATCTATAGGAGATCAATTATTTCACCTTCTGCCTTAACATGATTTTATTTCACATTTATTTGGAGTCTCTTTTTGCTGGATATAGAATTTAGGGTTGATAGTTTTTTGTTTTGTTTCTTTTTTTTTTTTTCCATTTAAGCCTTTTAAGTTATGCCATTATTTCCTACATTTTAATTTTTGCTAATGAGACATCAGCCATCAATCTTCTCTTTGTGTATTAGTATATAATGTGTGTCTTTCATTCTCTTTAGCTATGTTTAAGATTTTCCTTTTATCTTTGGTTTTTAGCAGTTTGAAAATGATGTGTCCAGGTGTGGTTTCTTTATTTAAACCCTGCTTCAGGGGCTCCTGGGTGGCTCAGATGGTTGGGTGTCTGCCTTAGGCTCAGGACATGATCTCCAGGTCCTGATCTCCAAGTCCTGGGATAGAGCCCCATGTCGGGCTCCTAGCTCAGTGGGGAGTCTGCTTCTCCCTCTCCCTCTGCTTCTCCCCCTGCTTGTGCTCTGTCTGTCTCTCTCAAATGAATAAATAAAATCTTAAAAAATAAATAAATAAATAAATCTTGCTTTCAGATTTATCAAGTTTCTTGGAAATGTGGGTTGACATATTTTAGCAGTTTTGGAGAATTATTGTCCATTATCTCATCAAATATATTTTTCTATACTATTTTTGTCTCTCCCCTCCTTCTGCAACTCCAGTTACATATATGTTAGACCCTTTGACATTGTCCCGCAAGTGATGTCTTATCCTCTTAATTTTCCTCACTCTTTTGCTCTTTGTATTTCAGTTTAGATAATTTCAATTAACCTGCCCATAGATTCATTGATTTTTTTTCCCTCTACTAATCCTGTCAGCTGATAACCCCATCAAATAAATTTTTCATCAGTGATAGAATTTTTATTTTCATTTTTGTAGTTTGCATTTTTCTGTTTTGATTCCCCCCTTTTCAAAGCGTGTTTCCAGCTTCCCACTAAACCCTTTAAAATCTTGATGTGATATGTTGATTACATGTGCCATCACTGGTTCCACTTCTTTTTTGTCTCAACCTCACATTTACTTGATTCTTCACATGTCTCCTAATTTTTACTGAATATTAGGTATTATGTGTAAATAACTGTAGAGACTAAAGTCAATGATACTTTTCCCAGAAAAGGTCACACATTCTTCTTTGAGGCTGCTAACATGGAAGCTCAAGTTAATCTACCTGTAGCTTAACTGGGTCTTGATTTTATGTTTGTTTTATTTAGATCCAGAACAACACTGGCTTCCAGATTTGAGATCCAGTTCAGGAAATTTTCTTCAACTGCCTGGGGATCTGAGCACCAGGGAGAGTCTAGAGATCTCTTTGTGGTTTACGGCCCATCCACCAGCTTTCCAAACTATGGAAAATCTTTCTCTCTCTATTATAGTCTGGGAGATTTTTGGGTTTCTGGAGAGTTCTCTTTTCTTTTAAGGATGTTCTTGAATTTCTGCCCTTTGGGAGAGTACTCTCTTCCTGTTGCCTTGCTCAGCCTTTAGAGACCTGTTCACACCATGAGGCATGAAGAGGAACCTCAGAAAGAAATCTTTCAGTCTCCTGCCCCATCTCCAGCCTCAGCACCTTCTGCCCTGCACTCCTCTCTTCCAGTCTTTATCATCCATTGCCTCAAAATAAAAAATCCCACAGAGGGTTTTCTCAGTTTTCACCTTGAATGTTGGAAGTGTGGGCAGACTTATTCTGTGTCTGAGATTCCTTGGGGTTACAGATCTTCACATCCCTCACTGCCATTAAAACCTCATCAGATAATGAGCTTTTCCCCCTTAATCCATAGATGATAGGTTCTTCTTCCTCTTTCCAGACATCATAGATGAAAGCAACAAAAGCACCCCTCTCTTCTAGAAGGACTTGTTCTTATCTGGAATTTATTTCATTTAGATTTATCATCCTTAGATTTCTGATGGGTTTTCTGATTGTGACAACCATGATTTTGTAGTTTATCCAGACTGTTCTTACAGCTTGCAGTAAGAGTGAGGGATTCTTACAACTTTTTTATATCCTAACAGAAATCCTATAATTCCATATTACCACTATTGCTCTTTAGTATTTTACCACCTGGGTTAGGTGTCGGGAAATGAATGGTCTGCAGGCCAACCCAACTAGCTGTATGTTTCTATAGCCTATAAACTAAGAATGGTTCTTATAATTTTAAAGGGTTGGAGGTGGAGGAGGAGGAGTTGCATCACAGACTGTATATGGCCGGCAGAGTCTAAAACACTATCTGGTCCTTTATAGGAAATGCTTGTTAACCCCTGACCTAGACTATGCCAATTTCTGTGCCATAGGATTGCTTCGTGTTCTCTGTGAGGAAAAAGAATATTCATTTTGTAATATGGGTGAACACATGGAACAGAGGAAGCATTGTAGGAGGGAGAAGATAGGGAACTTGGGTTTGGGATGCAGGGAGATTGGGTAGGCCACACGTGCTGACTTCGACACAGCTTCCTTAGGGCTTCAATTCAAAGAGGCACGTAAGAGGTATAAAATCTCTGGCATGAGTTTCTGAAACAGTCTTTCTGACATTTTGGAGATACAGTACTGGCCAACCGATGTTGTCATATTTTGGGGACATTTTATCTATAGCATAAGGAATCTCGGTCCTAAAAACCCTTTCTTAGTAACAATGGTGTGCAAACAGAAATAACTCTGTGTGAACTCTTGTCTGTGAAGATAAGTCACTGGCTCAGCATCCCATTTACATGACTTCATGTCTGGGTTGACCAAAAACACCCATTGTGATGTTTATACCATAGAGATGGGGTCCTGCCAGACACAATGCCCCTTTATCTAAAGCCATCCAAATCCTTTTTCCTGTCTTTATCTTTCTCTAGTTATCTCTGCTCCAGATAGCCAGGTGATGGCTGCTCAAAATAGAAACAGCAGAAACAGGGTCACTGTCACTGTGGTTAGGGGCACATCATTTCAGCATGTTAAAGGGAAGTTTGAAATTTGTCATTCATGAATTATATTTGTTAAATGTCCACAGTATTTTGGTACATTTAAGGAAGTGAGAAGAGTAGCTTTTGTCATACATACCACACCGTCAATCAATGCACTTCTAGTAGGCATCTATTATATGCTAGGACTGGTGGGGGATATTGCCTTCAAAACCATCCAGTGTTCTTGTTGCTATGAATATTCATGTACCGCTTTTTATACAAACTTTACCACAACCCTGTGAGTCACTTATCATTATTACCATCATGACCATCATCATTGTTCATTCTGTTTTATAGATCAAGAAACTAGCAATGAGGGATTCAGTAAATTGCCATGCATGATGCAGCTAGATGTGTAGAGCTGGGACCCAAACCAGACCATCAGATTCTAGATCCTGGATTCTGGATCCTGGATTCTAGACTCTGGCTTCTGCTTCACTGCCATTTCTCAAACCCATAGCTTCCTCTTGGGCCTAATTTTGATGAATTAAACAATGGGATTATCACTATCACTTTTTATCAGCTGTTAGTATACTGGTGCTCTTAGAATAGCTGAATTCTGTATGCTTGTAGGAGCCAGTTAGGTAACAACTGTCCTTCAGAGTTCTAAGAACTTCTTTGTCAGTATCAGTAGGTTTGAAGCCATGGAATTTAGAGTCCAAATCTATTCTTAAAATATTGCAGGAAGAAAATGTTCCATATAATTTCTATTATAATCACTGATCTAACAATATAGCTCACAAACCAGTGACTCAATTACTAGAATATGAGGGAATCCCTGAAGACTAGGGATAAAAGTCTATCTAGATAACATCTCACAATGCTTCATTCATTTGTGGATGAGGAGTCTGAAGCTCAGAGTTGTTAAGCAACATGTGCAAACTCATTTACTTGTTCCTGATGAGACTTGCACCCCTTTTCTCTAACTCAAAGCCTAGTGCTCTTTCTGCAACACTGCCTTGCAGTACTGCAGATTTGCCTCTCCTAAGCTTTGTAACTTGCATAAATGCAACCATAGTCATTCAGCATCTGTTGAAAAAGACAGAAAGAAGTAGATAATTTAAAAATGACAAGGAATGCTACCCTGACTTCACTCCACAAGCATATCCTTAAAGAGGCATAGCTTTGATTTGGAATCTGTTCTTGCCTCTGGTAATCTCAAGTGTTCAGGCCCCTTGGTCTCTCATCATGACCATCTTCTACCTTTAGTATGGCTCTGGTGCCTTGTAATTTTTATCCTTTTTTGTACAGCTCTCAGCCCAGTACTTATTGCTCAACCAAAGAAACAACAATCTCTCTCAAACTGAAGGAATAAACTGGTTTTGTTGGGTATCACAGAATTGAATATTGTAGGTGTACTGGTCCCCAAAATTCCTGATAGATTTTCAAGGGGAATTAATGTTGAACACACTTTTCTTCCTTTACATTGATTTTAAAATCTAGGCTTTCCCTCTCTCCCATTCTCCTGGTAAGATGGGGCTTCCCCATCTCCTTATTAATCATAGCTCCTGTTTTCCAGCAAAATATGACTTAATCCTTAGAGAGGGAAATGTATTTATTAAATATTTAAACTCTTATTTAAGCATTTTTCCCCTTTGCATAATACTTCCTTTTCTTTCTATACTCATAATTGTCCTATACACAAATTATCAGTTTAATTAGTTTGGCAATTCATTGGCTACATGAACCCACCTCACTTTCACCTGATCTCTTTAAGTCTTTTATTATTAATATGTTTATGGCTTATCTCCACACCTAGACTTTACATTACTTGAGGATCAATGTCTTGCATCTTAGATCTTATTGCTATAGTGCCTTATATACACAAGGCCTCTAATAAATACCTAATAGTTTGAACAAATGCCCAAATAAGCATCCCAATAGAAGTAACATGATTAAACTCTCCTCATACATCAGGATTTTGTGAAGTACTTTATGTATACCATTTCAAAAATGCTACGGGTTAAGGCATTTTAAAGGCGAAAGAACAACTCAAATCTGAAAACTGAGCCTGGAAGAAATTCTCTGAGTTGCTAAATATCAGACTCCTAGTAAGTATAGAGGGGCCTCTGTTTCTGCATGCTGTGTGCTGTGATTCATCCTCTAGTGGGTATGCACCACTGATGCTCGCTGAGAGGAAATATGAGGCAAGCCCTTGCACAAGCTGTTCGCTCTGCCTGGGACATCTTTTCTAGCCATTATTCATTTGTCGAGATCAAGGTTAAATGTTATCCCCTCTGTGGAACCATCCTCAAACAAAATTTGTTTTTCCCGCTTCTAGGCTCATACTCTATGCCTTGCAAGTATGTACTGTTTTCATTGACTCCATCACAATCCTGGTTAATTTTGGTGGTAAATACCTACTTGTCTGTTTTCTTCACTGAAATGAAAATCCTTTATAGATAGAGGCTGTGTTCATCTAATCTCTCTATCACCAACTCCAGTAGGTGCCTAATTAAAATAATGAATTGAATTCTCCCCTTTACCACGTGAGTTTCTTCTCATGACCCCTTAAGGAAAAAAAATTCCCAGCCTTCAGCTGTTTGCCCGCAAAATGATATGTGCAGTCTGAAGTCCTGTGTTGTAAAATGATGCATTGTGTTTGGCATGGACATTTGGAGTTGAGGAGACACATCTGTACTGCTGTATTTCCTTTTGTATTAGTCGTGGAGGATAAAAGAAACCAATCATTCTTTCAGGCTTTCCTTTGTGAGGTTCTGAAAATGCAGTACACAACAGGCTTATAAATTATGTCACCTCCGAAGCCCTAATGAGTTAGCTAGTGGTGATTCCATCTTTGAGGCAATGTCTATAATCATCAGATGATTCCTTTGGCTAAGACCCCAAAACTCCCTGAAGCATTTGCTTTGAGCATAGCAGTGGGAAATTTCCCTCACATACTCCTACATGCTTCCAGGCAGTAAAGTGGTCATAAATTAGATGCAAATGAGTACATCAGCCCCTCAATCACTGGGTGTCTTGATTCCTCTTTTCCAGAGTAGAGGGAAGCAGAGCTAACATCCTTGGCTTATGGACTTGCAGAGCTGGGTTGGTGACAGCAAAATGCCCCAGCCTCCAGGCTTTAAAGAAGCTGGCAGAGAAAATGGATGACTTTCTGCAAAGCCCTGGTAGATCTTTGTAACCTGTGGAGAGAGGTAGTGAGTCTGGCCTGTAGTTTTCCATAGTAATGCCTAGGAAAGCTGTCTAGTCCCACTAGCTTAAAGTCAAAGGATGTCCTGGTGAGTGCTTACAAGATTCCACAGACTTATAGCTTAGGAATGCTAGGGCCTCAGGGGGCCTTCAAAACCCTCAAGACTTCTCTATACCCCCAGACTTTGAAATAGTTTTGATTTCTCCTTCCCTTTTCACCATTTCATGGCCAGTCATGTGCCAACCCCTCAGGACTATCTGTGGACATCATTTCAATATGTTCTCTCTTCTCTGGATCCCTTGTCACCCTCTCCCCTGTCTTCATTGTCCACACTATGCACTGATTTCCTGTTTCCCTTTCTCTGGTCTCTGCCTGTATCTCCTTTCAATCCATGCTCACACACCTATTTGGTTATTTAGTTTCACAAACAACAGAATAATATTAAAGAAACAGGAAATGATTTTACAGTCAGACATACATCATTCAGAAGGCCTGCTTTACCAGGTACAAGTCCCCTGACACCTAGGCTTCAGTGTTTCTATTTTTTTTTTTAAAGAGTGTATATATATTCCTTAGTAGGATTATTATAAATTGATATCACGTATTTCAAGCAACTAGTAGAATATCTGGAATGAAGGGGATACTTTGCTCCATTACCATGCTAATCCCTCATCAAAGATCACAATGGTTCCCTATTTTGGAGATATATGTAGGTATATTGGATGTATGTAGATATAGCTCCAATATGTATATAGCTCCCTATATGCTGACTATAATGGCTTTTATATCGGTCCATAGAATAAAATCCAGACCCCTAACCTGCATTCAAGTGAAAAAATAAGGAGATCCAATCCATTTCTCTCTCTAGTTGCTTTTCCACTCTGACCCTTTAGTACTGGATGCTTGAGCCAAATCACACATCCCACTGTGCTTCAGGTTCTCCTTTCTCTTTGGTTTAGTTCTTGCTATTTTCTCCACCCAGAAGAACATTTTCTGAATGTCGAAATCCTCTCCATCCTTGAAAACCCCTTGCAAATTCTTTCTCCACAAACTTGGAATTAATCACTTCCTCACTGAATGACAGTCATACATTACCAACTTTTCTCTGGAATTTGTCATTTTCCTCCTTGTATTTTTGTTAATGCATACACATATCCATTCTCTACTTTAGAGCAGGTACTAAGTCTTATTTGTCTACCTACCTCAGAAGCAAGCAACGTCAATGGCACAGCATATGTACCCAATACATGTCTTTGAATTCAATTAAATTGGGTTATGAGACCTTGAACTACTGAGAGTGGGACTCTTGTCTTTTAATCTTGGAATTATCTATTTCTTTTTTTAAGATTTATTTATGTATTAGAGAGAGAGAGTAAACAGGGGAAAGGATAAAGGGGGAAAGAGAGAGAGAGAGAGAGAGAGTAAACAGGGGAAAGGATAAAGGGGGGGGGAGAGAGAGAATCTCAGGTAGACTCCCCGCTGAGCACAGAGCCCTATGTGGGGCTCAATCTCACAACCCTGAGATCATGACCTGAGCCAAAATCAAGAGTTGCATGCTTAACCAACTGAACCACTCAGGTGCCCCTGGAATTATCTATTTCTAATACCACCCAGCTCTGCATTCAGAACCTCTGAGAAGATTGCAAGGGTCTCATGGGCACCTGCAATTTTGGGTGAAGTCAGGATCCTCTTTTTCACTTCAACCAAGGGCTATGCTGAATACTCCCGTGGAGGGTCCAGATGCAAACTTTCCATCTGGTGTATTTTGTGTCAGGGCAGAATTGCACTGTGGGTGCCAAGAAATGACCACACATTCTTGATTGGTGCAATAGCAACTCAACAGATTTCTAGAGAATGGCCCTAGGAAAGATGCTCTGTTTCTTACCTAGAACTTTACAATCCAATTAAGAAACAAAGGTACTTTCTTCCTCTCATATTACCTTTATTTGTAGTCTAAGTTTGCCTGGGAGCTATAATGATTGCCAAGTGTTGTACAGCTGAGGTGTCACAGGAACATGTGAAGTCTATCATTTGAAGAAGGGGGTGAGGGTGGGCAATGCCAACTTCTGCCATTTCTGGGGGCCAAACAAGATGAGGCAGTCTTTCATTATAGCAGGAGAGAATTTGGCTAAAAGTAAGGAGGAACTGACAGATAATAAATTGTTTATGCAAAAGCCATGCAAAACTAGTATAAAATCTCTCTATTGTATCTAGAAAACTTTAGGATACATTTAACTCTCTATACCCAATACACTGCTGACATTATAAAGATGTGGAAATAGACCAGGCATACCTATTGGTCCTACCTTATATGTCAAAATAAAGCATAATCAAGTGTACAAAGCCATAATTTCCTCATCTGCAAAATAGAGTTGGTAACAAAATTACCTTTCCCATTGGAAAAGTAAAATTAGTCATGCAACATGCTTAGTGCACTGTCAGGCATATAGTAAGCACTTAAGAAATGATAACTGAGGAGGAAGAGAAAGATGAAGATGATGATCATGAGTGGAAAAATGGCTACAGATATAAATTATTTCCTAAGGGAGGCAGCTGGGGTCTCCTGCAGGAAACATTTGAGTTAGAAGCAAATGACTTGATTGAATCTGACTCTGAACTACTGGCCACATGACTGGGGGGAAGTTACTGAATTTCTCTGGGTCTTGGTTTTCTTCCTCTCTATGTGTGTCTCCCAAAATTCTTATGAAAACTAAATGAAACAGTCTATGAGAGTATGTACCCAAGATTTGGTAAATACTAGGCAACTCCATGTTGGAAATGGGTAAAGAATGGACATTTGAATTCCGTTTATCCATACCAATAAATAAATAAATACATACATAAATACATAAATAAAATGATAATTAAAGTAGTCAACATAAGCTCATTTGTTCCACTGGGAAGCCCAGAATGCAAGCCAGTCCTACATCTGGGCCAAGTCACCAGTCACTTCATGGTGTATTTTGACAAATACCAAGGAGGTCTTTTCATGTGGTCCTGAAATTCCACTAAGAGCAGCTTTCTGTATTTCGTTGACCCTCTCTCCATGACCTTTTACATAAAATGCAAATTCTCTTATTAAGGGTTAAGATCAAATTCTTAATGTCTTAGAAAGGAAAGGAAAATTGCTTCAATGAGTGTCTCTTTATGTTGTAACCCCTAAGGAGGAATTCCTTATTGCTTTTAAAATAGACTATATACTGTATTCTGGAGAAACTGGAAGAGGTGAGGACACTGAAAGCACTGAAAAGCAAGTTTTCAAAGCTGCAATCCCCCTTTCATTGAATGAATGAGGACCGATGGTTGTGAGTGAGGCAAAAGGTTTTGCACACTGAGGCTCCCTGGGAACTCCTAATAGCTACAGGCATAAACAACCCATTTAGTGCTTGCTGTTGCTATTACATAGCATTTTCTGTTAAATTAAGGAATCTAACTTAACAGAAATTTAAGGGTAGTTGTCTTCTATTTCAGATGTTTTTAAGGGTGCCTGGAAAGCAAGAATATGCCACTAATATTTCATAAAACTATCCTGGGGGAATTCATAAAAATGTACATGCACAGGAGTCAGGTTCCTAACTATGCAAGGCAGGCAATGGAAGCCATTGAACTCGAAATGTTGAAGATATCAGGATGTCCTTGCACATCTATTTACTGTCCCAGCTGAACTCTTTCCTCCCTGCTCTTTATTCATGTGCAGTTGCCCACCCACAGCAAGCTACAGGGCTTCACATCCTTTCTATCACTGGTATTTGGAACAGAGAAATGCTGCTCGTTTATTTGCTCTCCTCCTTTGAACAGTTATTCCCCTCACCTCCAAGTTGTTAACCATTCCTATCAAAGCCAGAGAGATGGGGTTAAGAGAACATGAAAAAGAAGTGGGAGGGCCAAGGCTAGGCCCAGATTCCAGCTTCTGTTTTCATCTAGGTCCCTAATTGCTGGCTCCATTGACTTCAGGGAATTAGGCACAGGTGAAACAAAGTTGGTGATTGCTGATGATATCAAGAACTTGCCCTCCAAAGATACCATGTAAGACCTGGCCTTCTCAGAGTTCTCTCTTCATGTAGGTGAAGTATGCCAGCCAGACCAGCTATAGCTTAAGGATTATCTGGAATTCTACTCAAGCCACCATATCATTAATGGTCGGTTGCTTCCCCACAATACTCTGGTTCCCTTTATCTTAACCCTGATTTAAATATATATTTATTGGTTGTTCAACCCCCTACCCTAATATCATCCCAGTTAAGCTTCTTGAAGTCAAGAACTTTGCTTTATGAAGTGCACAGAAGGTTTTATCTATCTACCGATCTACCTACCTATCTGTTGCAGAAAGGAAAGAAGGGTGGAAGGAAAGAAGAGAGGAATAGGTTTTTGTGAAAGTTACATATTGTTAATCATTTAGTAGAAAATGTCCTTAGGAAAGTGAAGATGTGTTTGGATCTCTTGGGCCAGTATACTAGAACACCTGAGCATAGGTCTTGATGCCTGTATTTGGACCCAGATGGTCCAGATGATTCTAGACTTGGATAATTTATATGTGCTTCTTCAAAGGACTTTCTTTCTTTCAAAGTGCTTTAGATTGTATATTAGTTTGTTATTACTGCTGCAACAGATTACTGCAACTATAGTGGCTTAAGACAACAAAAATTTATTATAGTTTTGGATATCAGAAGTCTAAAATTAAGGTGTTGGAAGGGCCATGTTCCTTCTAAGGAACCATGTTCCTGGGGTGAAACTGCTCTCTTGCCTCCCCAGATGCTATAGGATATCTGCATTCCTTGGCCTGTTGCCCCCTCCTTAATCTTTAGAACCAGCAGTGTGAACTCCTCTCCTCTCTGACTTCCTGCCTCCCTTTCTTTAGGGATCCTTGTAATTATATCAGGTCCACCTGGATAATTCCGGTTTACCTTAAAATCCTTAACTTAGTCACATTTGCAAAATTCCTTTTACCATGTAAAGTGACACAAACACAGATTCCAGGGACTAGGCATGGAGATACCCTGGGTGAGGGGCATTTTTTAGTCCATCAAAGAAGGATAATTATCCTCCCTGTTTGTTAAGACAATAACATGATAAGGACCAAACAGACCATACAATGAGCAGGAGTACTTTGTACACTGTATTCTATCCAGGGCATACCAATGATGACCAAGATCATCCCCTTCTTTCTGTGTGGCTCTGTCTCCTTCCTATGGAGAGGCCATTGATTCCTAAGATATTCTATTGAGTCTTCAGACATCACAAGAGCAAAGCATACTGGTCTTTCATTGTCTTCGTTAAGTGGACCCTTTAAGGAGTAAGATTTTTAAGATTGTGCATGGGTCTTGAACTTTAAGACAGCATCTCTGTCCATAAGTAAAACATGGATCAATGAATGTCCCAGGCTCTGACTAATTTAAAACTTAAGGAGGAGTTAGCAATAGACATGGACAGAGGAGTACAGAGAGAAGGGTCGATATGTCCCAATTCCTAGCATTATATAATAGTTACCAAATTCAAGTCCTTCCTATGTGACAGGTACTGTGCTATGAGCCTTAATAACATTATGTCTAATCCTCTGCATATCCATAAGATGCTGGACATCTGTGTATCTGCCACTGCACTCATACAGGGCTAGATGTACACTTCGGCAGTTAAGGCTTATTGGATAAATATAGTGTTCTTATATTTGTTAAGAGCCTATTTCCAAATAAGGCAACACTCACAGGTGCTGGTGGTTAGGCTTGAACATCTCTTTCTGGGGGAGTCTTCAGGGCTGGTTGAACAATAGCTAATGAGTGAGACTCATTCCCATGCAGCCAAGTTTAGGCACGTGGTGATGAGGGTGACACACATTTTATATTTCAGTATGATTTGGGGTTTTATATCCAAATACCTCTAATTAGGCCCTACTATAATTCCACAGAAAAGTGAAATTTCTAAGATGAATTCCTATGTTCTGGTTTAAGACCCAATGTTGTGAGCCTGTGTAAGTCATTCCCCAGAGTTGTCTAAGATCATGTATATGAAAGTACTACAAAACTAGATAATCTATACAAGGAATGGTGATTTCCTCTAAAGGCCCTATTAATTAAACTCAATGCTAATTTTTAGCCTTCTTCACTGACTTGCTGTGGTACAGAAAGTCTTTTTTCTACTGGAAGCTGGGCCTGGGCTGGACCTCAAATACATAGAACTTCCCAGACTGTCAACAAATCAATGAGAGTGATTGCCTGCTGGTGAGCTTGCAGCTTAACATGACCAAAGGGTCTTTATTTTTCCTGGAGGCCCAACACCTTGCCAGTCACTCCTCATTGGCAGTTCACCCTGTGGCCTTGAATGTACTCTCTCCATGTGACCCCAGTGCATCTCCACCTGTTTATGCTGCCACTCACCACTCCCTCCCCCTGCTTCCTGCCTCTTCGCAGTGACAGCAAAGCAATGACAGCAAATGGCAGTGGATGGAGGATTAGAATGATCCCTTTTCTTTTGATGTCCCCCAGCAACTTTGCCTTCCCATCCAATTAAAAAATGTTTTTACTAGCCAGTTATAAGAGGCACTTGTATCAAATTAATTTTTTTAAAAAGTGTTCCAGACTATCATGATTTCTTAGAGTTTGATGGTGTCAAAGCCTTTTGCCTACAGCATAGGCCCAGGTTTTGGGGTCAGACCTTGGCCTTGGATGAGGTGCACAATGTCTCCAAGCCACCCTTATCAATAGGACGTGATTTATTACAGAACTTTCCTCACAGATTTTTGCACAAAAATACTGAATTTTCAGGCCCTCAGTAAATATTTGTTAAATGACTAACATAATATAATAAAATGAAATTTAAAAAAATTTGTTGAATGAATGATCAAGTGGGATTGAATGAGGTGATGCAGATAAAACATGTCACACAGGGCATGGTACAAAATAGGTGTTCAACGCACAATGCTATTACTGTCACCTATAGTACTGTTTCCATCTAGGTAGCTATCCAGGCCTCTTCATTGTGCGTCCTTGTCCCTTATTTGTCATAAGAACTTTACAGAGTGATTAAGAGCTTTGACTCCAAAACTGGAATCTCTGGATTTGAATTCTGGCTCAACCAGCTATGTTACCTTGGGCTAGTTATTTATTCTTTTTCTGCCATTGCTTCCTTGCCTGGATGATAAAGATAATAATGTGTATTTCATACAATTATAAGGATTAACTGAATTTATGCATGCATTATGCTGAAACTAATGTCTCACAGGTAATAAATACTTGATGAAATTAATTTCTATTTTAAAATTATTATTGGAGTCCATCTAGCTTGGTTCTTGGAATGTCCATACACAAGGAAGATTGCTCTAAAGGTGTTCTCCTGGCACATAACCATGTTTCACTTTGTAGTATCCCACTGGCCTCTTTACAAGTCTTTATGGTATTGTCCCCCTGGACCATGACTTAACTCCAACAACATGGTCTTTCTTTTTTCCCCCCCTTCCCTATTGCTCCTAGCATATTGCCATGGCACCTTGCTTAGTGCTTTTTTGTTTGACTTTAAAAAAGTGTGTTGTGGAATTGACATAAGATGAAATCTTTTTAATTATGAAGTTTTAAATCTCACAGGGCCTGGGGCGCCTGGGTGGCTCAGTTGTTAAGCATCTGTCTTCGGTTCAGGTCATGATCCCAGGGTCCTGGGATTGAGCCCCACATTGGGCTCCCTGCTTGTGTTCCTTCTCTCGCTGTGTCTCTATCAAATAAATAAATAAAATCTTTTAAAAAAATCCCACGGGGCCTTAACTCTACTCTTCCTCATTTTACAGGTGATAAAAATGGCCCACAGAGGTTGGAAATTGCCCACAGATACCTGGTTAGTTGGTAGCTGATTCTCAGAACCAGGTCTCTTGGCTTCTAGTAAAACACACCTCCTTCACCCATTAAACAAACATTTAGAAAAAAAAAAGATTCATAGCATATGGATCCTAAAAACTGTCTTAAAATATATAAAACGAAGATCCTATGCTACAGATTTACCAGTGGTGGTTGTTGGAAGGTAAAAGCCACCTTCTGCTGAGCAATCACCCCATCAAATAAGAGATACGAATGGGTCTGATGACCTGAGATCACCCCCTGGTTTTGTTCTCTGCCTGGCTGAGGTACAAAGAAAGGGAAGTTTGGCAATGAAAGAAGAATTTGCAATTGTGAAAAGCAGGGTGGTATTATAGGATACATGTTGGACTGTGGCCAGCATTTCACTTCTCCTCACTTCCCTTTGACCCTTCCTTGCTTGGTCACTTCCCCTCTTGGAGTCTCAGTTTTTTCATTTTTTGAATAAAAGGATTGAAGCCAGCTGATTTCTGGTCCTCTTCCCATTCTACCATTCTGTGATGCTAGCTATGGATAAATGCTAAGTAGCTCCTCTGTGCACAAGTGTTTCATTTATTATTAGCTCCTGCTCCAGCTAGGAGGTTCTGTATTGCCAAAATTCTTTTCATACAATGCATCTCTTTGAATGACACATGGATAACTGTTAAACATGACTGTAATGTGAGAATATGTGTTAAATTAGTGTAAAAACTGCACGCCTCACAATTTCCAGATGCCAGAGTCTTGTAATGTTGTCATTTTTCTTTTTCTGCTCAGATGTTCATACAAACGGAAGGCAAATGGGTGCAGGCACCATCCCCCAACAGCACATGCCTTTCAGCTTGCTTCTACCAGCTTGTTCCTGGGGGTTGCATACTCTCTGTGGGCTCACCAAAGGAAAACCGACTTTCAGACTCTCACAGCACTGCAGCAATGCTTCCCTTGTGCATTGCTGACAATATTGGCTCCTATGTAACTTTGAACACTTGAAAACACAGACAGCTTGGTGGTAGGTAGTATTTACCCAAATTAGAGAAATTAAACTCTGAACTGTTCAAGTTTCAAGCAATCAGTTCCAGTTGGTACACACGCAATTCCAACCTTAGGCATCTGAAGAGAAAATGTGATTTTGGCAGCAAGAGTTGCTAGTAGGAGCTTAAGTCCCAATCAACATAAAATGTACATAAGTGCCAAAGCTGAATATTGATCAGGTTTTCTTTTGCCTACTTTAGATCAGCTGAGATACTTAAAGGCTGTCTTCTTTTATCAGAGAAGAGAAAATACACAAACAATTTAAAGAAAAAAATAAATCTCCTTTTTATGGCATGAAGAAGTTATTAAGCCATAATAGAAAAGCTATAAATTATCCTACCTATAAAGTCATTGTCACTTTAATCTTTTTATTAAAGATGAGACCAAATTCTTTTGTAATGGACACTTGGGAAGGAAATGTGCTTTTCCTTCTGAAACCTTATGTAGCTCAGCTGAGCTACACAACTTCAGCAGGCCTGGTTCATGTTGTACTCTATACATAGATCCATCGAATAGAATGGGATAGTGCCCTCTGGGGGTGTTCAGTGGGCCATCTTTGACCAAATCCAAATGCGAACATGGGATAAAAGAACGAGAATATGTAGATATATTATATATTAATTTTTTAAGTTTTATTTTATTTATTTGAGAGAGAGAGAGAGCATGAGTGGAGGGAGGGGCAGAGAGAATCTCAAGCAGACTCCCCACTGAGCGTGGAGTTGGACATGGAGCGCAATCCCAGGACCTTGAGATCATGACCTGAGCTGAAATCCAGAGCCAGCTACTTAACTAACTGAGCCACCCAGGCAGCCTTATATGTCATATATTTTGATCATTATGAGAATCCAATGGAATATTCAGATGAGAAAACTTGAGACTCCAAAAAGTTAAGCAACTTGCTCTAGTAGGAAGGTGGGCTAACTTCAGAGACAAACAACCTCAGAAGCTCGGTATTTCTACACAACAAGGGGTCTTTTTCTCACATCATATTCTAATCGGATATTTAGCAGGTGGCCTTCCAAGTAGAGATTCAGGGACCCAGGTTCCTTCTATCTAATGGCTCCAGCATCTTATGAGCTCAGCATCCTGCAGAAGATCCTCTGCATTAGGTTTGTAGAAAAAAAGAGAGAGGAAGCCTTGAGAGTCTCCTGGAAAATTCTGAGTGGAACCAGGATGGAAGTGGCTGGCCTGTATCACTTCTACCCACATTCCATTGGCAAGAACTCACTCAAATGGCTTCATCCCACTGCAGGGGAAACAGAAATGGAGTCTTCCGGTGTGCCCAGGGTAAAAAGGAAATGGGTTTGCTGAACACAGTGCTTTGTCTTTGCCACTTGCTAGCAGGATTTGTAAAAACAGTGATCTCTTCTCTGTACCTCCAAATTCTATGATCTTTCCACTATACCAAGCTGTGGGATCATCTTCTGAATGATTTTTGACCCAAATTAGAAGAACAGGCAGAGGTACATACTAGTGCTTGGGGTCAAAAAGAGACTGAAAAGTCATCCAGATGTTCCTAAAATTCTTTATTTTGCTTATGTGGGCACAAATTTAAATATTTGACTGACTTTTCTAGATCTCATTCACATCTAGCTTAGACATTACCCAAGAGTTTCTTGAAGGTATTTGGTCTGGCTGTATTTTTGATGCAAGATATAATCTTGGGAAGCCTCTTATCCCTGCCAATCTCCCCTTCTTTCTTTAAGGCTTCATCTTTAAGACTGTAGATACTTCCATTTTTTCAACTATACACACCACATAGTTGACCTCCACACACTCTCATTATCTCTTTCCCACTCTCTCCTGACCTGAGGGGCTAACACCCAGCTGCCTACTGACTGCCTCCTCAGCATCGCACATGCTCCTATGGCCAACTTACATAACATTGAGTATTTTTTTTTTCCCTCTCGAAACATATCTCTATTACCATCTTTCTTGCTACTTAGATTATTGAGTTGTGATTCATCTGCATCAGCAGATCCAGTTTTATGGGAACTGAAGCTTTAAACATTTCTTTATGAATACAAACTGGATTCAAATGTAATTATTTAGAATGAGGAAAGCAATTAAAACAAGTTACAAATTAAAAATCCTGATAAATGCTATAATCCCACAATTCATTAAAATAACAAGTAGTTTTATTTGTTAACTGCCTGTCACAACTCTGTAGTGTTTTTTTTCTTACATTTTTTGGCCTTATAAAGAGAAAAATAAAGATAACTTCATCTTATTTCTATCACTGCTGATAGCAATTGGGTTTTGTTATTCATATCTTATTGGACTCTTTTTAGCTTCTCAACTCATCGATCATGTTATATAAACTTGCAGAACTTTTTGTTGAATTTGAAAAACTTCTATCATAGTTTTTTCACAGCATTTATATTTTCTTTTGAAGTGATTTGTCATAAATGTCCTTGGAATTGGCAATACTTGTTAACCTTGGTAGAGTCCCTGCCAGGTCCTTGGAAGGGGTCTGTACAAGTCAGGGGCCCTGAGTTTGCATTTTATTAACTTCACAGTAAATCTACACTTCTTTACCTGTGTTCACCCTCACTCTCTTTTCCCACAAATAATCAATTGCCAAAGTACTTTCAACACTTTCCTCATAGTGGACTTTTTTCTCCATTCCACCAACCTTTTAAAGACCATGTTATTTTAGACAGGAACCGCTGCAAACTTTTCACCTGAGGACTTTGCCTCCTCCATGTCATTCTGAAAAATAGTTCCAAATTAATCATTTCCATTTTTTTAAACCTTCTTATCTGCCAAGTTAAGTTCAAAACCTTTTACCTGATTTTTCAGTCCACGTATAACCTGGTCCCAACTCGTCTTTCCAGTCGGATCTCCTGCAATTTCACTCTGGTCCAGAGGTTTGGACTTCACCCAGAAAAGGTTTACTAACATGCCATCCACTCCATCTTGAACATGACTCCCCCTTATATTAGAAGAATAAAATGGTCTGCATCTTGTAAGTGCCTTGACCTTCCAGAAAGGAGAAGGTAGCACGCACAATAATTAGAGAGTTCAGATGTAGCTTAGTGACACCTGATTCCTTGTCCTTCTCCATGATCTTTAAAACCACAACAACATTCTAAGTACTATACTTCTTTTTTAAAATTTTATTTTATTTTATTTTATTGTGTTATGTTAGTCACCATACAATACATCATTAGTTTTTGATGTAGTGATCTACAATTCATTGTTCTCATATAACACCCAGTGCTCCGTGCAGTACGTGCCCTCCTTAATACCCATCACTGAGTTAGCCCATCCCCCCATCCCCTCCCCTCTAAAACCCTCGGTTTGTTTCTTGGGGTCCATAGTCTCTCATGGTTCGTCTCCCCCTTTAATTCCCCCCCTTCATTTTTCCCTTCCTTCTCCTAATGTCCTCCATGCTATTCCTTATGTTCCACAAATAAGTGAAACCATATGATAATTGACTTTCTCTGCTTGACTTATTTCACTTAGCATAATCTCCTCCAGTCCCATCCATGTTGATGTAAAAGTTGGGTATTCATCCTTTCTGATGGCTGAGTAATATTCCATTGTCTATATGGACCACATCTTCTTTATCCATTCATCTGTTGAAGGGCATCTCGGCTCTTTCCACAGTTTGGCTATTGCGGACTTTTCCATTCAGTAGATCACAAGCTCCATGAAGGCAAAAAGTGTTTGGTCTGCTTTGTTCATTGCTATATCCCACTGCCTGTAAGAGTGCCTGGAATACAAAAATTTCTGGAAAATGCTGAAATATTGGCCACATTTGCCTGTGAGATTTTGAGAAATTACTAATGGTGCAAAACCTTGAGTTTCTTCATCTGTAAAGTAACAATTATCATAGTAAACATTTCAAACAATTATTGTGAAGATTTAGTAATTTAAAGTCAACTAAAGCTTTTAGCAGAGTGCCTGGCACACAGTAAATGCCAGTAAATATTATTTAACATTTTATTTTAATTAGAACCTACACGTAGGAGTGCTAAGAAAGCAACAGCTTGGGATAGCAGAAAGAACTTGAGAATTTGAGTCCCAAAGGGGCATAACTACCTCTGGGGTTTTGAGGAACATCCTTTGATTTTCTGAGCCTCAGTTTAATGTATCTGCACAATGGGAATAATGAGAATAATGTTGCCATAAAGTTATGATGGGGATGAAATGAGATCTTAAAAAAAAAAAAAAAACCTGTGCAGTCCTAAAAATACCATTATTAGGACAGATATTTAGAGTAGGAGGACTTTCTCTGGGCCCCTCATAGGCAGGCAGAGTGCCTGCTACTACTTACACAGTATAGAGAGGACACTGAGTATCCTCAGTGAAATGCGCTGTGCAAGCAAAAGGTATCATTGTTTTAACTGTACACTCAAAACTGTTTTTACAGAATGACATCTATGATTAACACTTCTAATTTTGGAGATAAAAAGAAATCTGAAGATAATTATTTGAACTAATTTTACCAGACAGGAATTAAACTTTAATTTTGTTTTATTCCTAGCCAACTTTGCTCCTGGTATAATCCAAGGAGATCTTTTTTCCCTTCTCACCTACTTGTTTTTAAGGGGTGGGTAGAGAGCCTGTTTTCCTCTCTGGGAAGGACACATGCCAGTGCCAGAGGATGAATGAAGCCAGATTGACTAGAGGTTTCAGAGCCTTTGAAACATGGCCAAGGCCAGATTTGAACTGGAATAGGAATTTCTCCAAGCTGCAATAAACAATAAAAATCCAAAATAGAAACTACCATTGTGATGCAAAGAGGAAAGCAAACACGATTAGCACAAAGCCTTTCTGAAGGGAGAAACCTGAAGTATTGAAATGATCTCAGTGGGTGCTACATTGATTCCATGGGTAGGCATCATGCTTAGTCATGTAGCAGCCAATAGTTATGACCAGACCCCATGAAGAGGAGCTGGCCTCAAATCCCAGCCAAAACCTTTCATTTTTGGTGATTGTGGTCTAGGGGTCATTGTGGTGGAGAAAAAATCCTGTTATCACTGGTAAGGTATGACATCTCTGCCATTAGGACAAAACGCAAATTGTCTTCAGATAATAGGGGAAGAGAATCACAACATTTACTAGGAGATTTAGCATAACGATTATGGGCATGGGCTCTGGAGGTGAGCAATTTGGAATGAATCCTGGCACCACTCTATAGGACCCATGTGATGTTGACCAAGTTATTTAACCTCCAAGCCTCCTTGTTTCTTCCTAAAGCATGAGGACAATAATTGCAATACCTCTCAGGGCTGTTGTGAAGATGAAATGAATTAATCATGGAAGGCGCTTAGAAACACAAGTCATTATGTAAGTTCTTTACCTGAACTACCTCCTTCAATCCTTGCAACAATTCTCTGAGGCCAGTTTTGCTATCCCCATTCTATGGATGAGGACACTGAGGTTCCTAACTCAATTGCTAACAAGACAAGGCTTCAAGAGGTTGCCATAATGAGAGATATCTCTGTCATTTTAGAGTGGGGATGAGGACCCTCAAAAGTAAGAAAAGGGACATTCAAAGCAGAATCATTTCTCTAAGACCACCTCACTGAACCATTGATTCTGGGTCTTCCCTTCTCTGAAGAAAATTTAGGAGTTCCTTCCCATTGGACTCCTATTTCCCACCTTCCCCTCACCCTCCACCAGCCCTCTATCACAACTGTGGCTCAAGACAGTTCTAGAACAACAAGAAACATTGTAAGAGTTCTTCCAAAAGGAAAGCTCACTCTATAAATGAAGCAAGTGGAACTAATGAATCTGATTATTGAACAGTTGTGTTAAAAGCATCACTTGAGTTACTGGCTTGTAGGCTTTCTGGTTTGTTTAGAGGCTAACTGTATTTCAAGAAGTTCTTTCATTGTTCCTAAGAGAATTCATAAGACTACAGGAGCTGGAAAGGAAGTGAGGGTTCATCTAAACAAGCCTCCATGGTTGACAGATGAAGATGCTGGGGCCCGGGTAAGGAAGGAAATTTCCTAAAGTTCACACAGTTACTTCAGTGGCAGAGTACAAGTCGAGTGCTCTCTACATTATTCACCACCTCCATCCCTTTCACCAGACTGAACTCTTTGCAAATCCCCAAATAAATTTTCTCAAGACTCTTTGCTTTGTCATATAACACATACTAATCCTGGAATCCCAAATATATTACTACTTCTTGTGTTTTTTGTTTTGTTCTGTTTGTCTTTGCTTATCACCTCCTGATCCATAGTACTCAGATGAAACATCATCTCCTCCAGGGAAACTTAACATCTTATATGCTCCTACAGTAGTCTCTGTTTATCAAACCCATAATCTGATTTAATTATGTCTGTGTGTATGGCAGTCTTTACTGGAGGCAAAAGATCATGTCTACTTTGTTTATCACTCGATTACTTGTGTCAGGCGCCATGACTGGCATCTAGGTGGAGGGTCAAATACTGGATGGATGGATAGTTGGGTGAATGTGTGGATGGATAGATAGAAGCATGGATGCATGGACAAATATGGAGATTCTCTCTTGAAAATGTATGGAATTACCCGCAACCCTCTACAAGGCTCAGAAAACATGAATCCTTTCATCCTGTTATTGGCCCACCATATGGTTCTGTGCTATTTCTAAAAGCAGGGGAAAAAAGGCATGATCTGATCTAGTAGCAGGTAGAAATCAAATGCCTCTTCACTGTGAGCTTTGGCTGAAAGCTTTCACTCTCTATAAGTATTTCCTCTGAATACTTTTTCAGTGTGTGTGTGTGTGTGTGTGTGTGTCTATACTCATTGATTTATCCCCTTCAACCAAGAAATAGAAAGAGAAATGTATATTCAGGAATCATAAACAGCCCCTTGGATAGTCAGAAAGGTAAAGTACCTTCATGTGAACCTGTCCTATTTTATGGGGAGTCAATGAGATCTGGACAAGCCCTAGTGGCTGCTTTGGTTAAATACCACCTTGATTTAAAATCTCTGCTATTGGGAATTCCATGTTATATATGCAGCATCTCAGCCTCGCCTACATTTCAATTCTGAGGCAAGAAAGAAAGAACGCTTCTGGGTTCTTTGAATGACAGAATAGTAATAGACCGTTGCATTTTGACTTTTAAATTTACGATAATTTTGATTTTCTTTATTCTGTGCATTTTCTATTTTTTAGTCTCATTAGCTCAGAAGGTCAAAGTTGAGATACCTGTCTTGACAGTCAAAATATGGAACAATAAATCCATGACAAAAGCAAGGCATGATATTAATTGTATATTAAGTTTATAGGTCTTTGAGTCATTCATTCCTCTGACAGTGGTAATGGGAATCGAGTGCTATTATATTTCCTTCATGGCAAAGATTATAAAAGGCGAGAGGAATTACACATGCTTCTACCCCATCTTACCAGCACTCAGACAAGGTCTACAAATGTGCATAATTGCAATGAGTTTCAAAAGATGTCACCTTGGTATTTTTGCTAATTTAATTCAATGTAACACATTTGTTGAGCATCTATTAAGTACTAGGCACTGTGCCTGGTGCTGGGGATAGAGAAATGAATAAGTAGATGTGGTCGTTGCCAATAGAAATAGGAAGTAGAGACATGCAGTTGGTTTATGTATTAAGTGAAATTTGTGTTCTTTGTACCAAGTAGATTCAGATATAGTTGCAGTTCATATTTGGTACTAATTATTTATGTAACTTTTTTAAATTTATGTAAACAAGTCGGTTTACCCCCGGAGGCTTCAGTTTCCTCACCTATAAACAGAGCCCATTTGAGCCTTTCTGTTGGAAAAGTATCTGCTAAGGGTGACACTGGAACTGGAAGTCTGGGTTGAGAGTCTGAAGTAATAGTCATAAATCCCCAATCTTGAATCAGTGTGTATGTAGCAGGTTGTTTCTTTGGAGTATCATGGGCAGCATCCTTCCAGTTATCACCATTTCATGGGAGACTCTAAAAAGATATTCTTACCATAAGTCTATGTCAAAGACTTTTACCCCATTCTTTGAAAACATTCAGTGGGGAGGAGAGAAAAATCAGTTGCAACACATGAGGAGCTCGTGAAACCATCTCTCCTCTCTCGAGGGATGCTTTCCACAGTAAATTAGGACAATGTGGTCAACTTTAGGGAAGTTAAAATACTAGATATTTCCTTAGTATGCACTAAGTGAATCATTATAATGAATGGGTCTGTTTTTCAATTGTTTAGACCATTGCACTGAATACTCCTAACTATTCATTAATGATAATTAGGGATAATTAGCACTTGCAGCTTACTTTTTTTTTTGATATGACCTTTTCATTTTTTTAAATCTTTTTATTAACATATAATGTATTATTTGTTTCTGGGGTACAGGTCTGTGATTCATCAGTCTTACACAATTCACAGTGCTCACCATAGTACCTACCCTCCCCAATGTCCATCACCCAGCCACCCCATCCCTCCCACCCTCCTCCACTACAGCAACATTCAACTTGTTTCCTATGAATAAGAGTCTCTTTTTTAAAAAATTTTTAAAAAGGTTTTATTTATTTATTTGAGAGAGAGAGAGAGAGAGCACATGAGACGGGGGAGGGGCAGAGAGAGAAGCAGACTCCCTGCTGAGCAGGGAGCCCGATGCGGGACTCTATCCTGGGACTCCAGGATCATGACCTGAGCCGAAGGCAGTCACTTAACCAACTGAGCCACCCAGGCGCCCCTAAATAAGAGTCTCTTATGGTTTGTCTCCCTCTCTGGTTTTGTCTTGTTTCATTTTTCCCTCCCTTCCCCTATGATCCTCTGTCTTATTTCTCAAATTCCTCATATCAGTGAGATCATAGGATACCTGTCTTTCTCTGATTGACTTATTTCACTTCACATAATACCCTCTAGTTCCATCCACGTCACTGCAAATGACAAGATTTCATTTTTGATGGCAGCATAATATTCCATTATAGATATACCACATATTCTTTATCCGTTCATCTGTCGATGGACATCTTGGCTCTTTCCATAGTTTGTCTATTGTGGACATTGCTGCTATAAACATTGGGGTGCACGTACCCCTTCGGGTCCCTACATTTGTATCTTTGGGGTAAATACCCAGTAGCGCAATTGCTGGATCATAGGGTAGCTCTATTTTCAACTTTTTGAGGCACCTCCATACTGTTTTCCAGAGTGGCTGCATCAGCTTGCATTCTCACCAATAGTATAGGAGGGTTCCCCCTTCTCCACATCCTTGCCAACTTCTGTCATTTCCTGACTTGTTAATTTTAGCCATTCTGACTGGTGTGAGGTGGTATCTCATGGAGGTTTTGATTTGGATTTCCCTGATGCCGAGCGATGTTGAGCACTTTTTCATGTATCTGTTGGCCACTTGGATGTCTTCTTTGGAAAAATGTCTGTTCATGTCTTCTGCCCATTTCTTGATTGGATCATTTGTTCTTTGGGTGTTGAGTTTGATAAGTTCTTTATAGATTTTGGATACGAGCCCTTTATCTGATATGTCATTTGCAAATATCTTCTCCCATTCTGTTGGTTGTCTTTTGGTTTTGTTGACTGTTTCTTTTGCCGTGCAAAAGCTTTTTATCTTGATGAAGTCCCAATAGTTGTTTTTGCCCTTGCTTCCCTTGCCTTTGGCCATGTTTCTAGGAAGAAGTTGCTGCAGCTGATGTCAAAGAGGTTGCTGCCTGTGTTCTCCTCAAGGATTTTGATGGATTCCTGTCTCGCATTGAGGTCTTTCATCCATTTTGAGTCTATTTTTGAGTGTGGTGTAAGGAAATGGTCCAGTTTCATTCTTCTGCATGTGGCTGTCCAATTTCCCCAACACCATTTGTTGAAGAGACTGTCATTTTTCTATTGGACATTCTTTCCTGCTTTGTCGAAGATGAGTTGACCATAGAGTTGAGGGTCCATTTCTGGGCTCTCTATTTTGTTCCATTGATCTTTGTGTTTGTTTTTGTGCCAGTACCATACTGTTTTGATGATGACAGCTTTGTAATAGAGCTGGAAGTCCGGAATTGTGATGCCACCAGCTTTGCTTTGCTTTTTCAACATTCCTCTGCCTATTCAGGGTCTTTTCTGGTTCCAAACAAATTTTAGGATTATTTGTTCCATTTCTTTGAAAAAAGTGGATGGTATTTTGATAGGGATTGCATTAAATGTGTAGATTGCTCTAGGTAGCATAGACATCTTCACAATATTTGTTCTTCCAATCCATGAGCATGGAACGTTTTTCCATTTCTTTGTGTCTTCCTCAATTTCTTTCATGAGTATTCTGTAGTTTTCTGAGTACAGATCCTTTGCCTCTTTGGTTAGATTTATTCCTAGGTATCTTATCGTTTTGGGTGCAATTGTAAATGGGATAGACTCCTTAATTTCTCTTTCTTCTGTCTTGTTGTTGGTGTATAGAAATGCAACTGATTTCTGTGCATTGATTTTTATATCTGCAGCTTACTTACTAAGAATCTACCTATGACACTAATATATCTGATTATATTCTGTGGTGGTAAAAGTTATAAGATAAATACAGTGCCTATGATTCTTATCCCAGGGCTTCGCAGGAAGATATTTTCTT
Organism: Mirounga angustirostris; assembly: GCF_029215605.1. Lineage (NCBI taxonomy): Eukaryota > Metazoa > Chordata > Mammalia > Carnivora > Phocidae > Mirounga > Mirounga angustirostris. The sequence continues at coordinate 14,128,504 of NW_026991712.1, read as the reverse complement.
CCGGCTTGTTGAAAAAAAAAAAAAATCCCTATAGTTCCTTGTATACCTAGATTCCCTAAGTATTATAAGAGAAGATTAACTAGAGAAACAGTGGATCTGGTGGACAGAGAATGGGCTTCAGAGTCAGACCTAGCATGAATTCGAGTTCAACAGATTAGTAACTGAGTGACTGGGTAAGTCATTTAATATTTCTGTTTTCTCACCTGCAAAATAAGAACAATGCTAGTACCTACCTCACTGAGTTTTGGGGAGGATTAAATAAATGTTTTTATGAAAGTGCCTTGAAGGGTAAAAACAGAATACAAACAAATTAGTAACAGTGGAAGGTTTACAAATGAGCTGGTAGTATTAAATATATTAAAACTTCATAAATAGATATTAAATTTCTTTTCTTTATTTAAGAATATGGAACCAACATTGACTGTTGCACTTGCCCCACCAAGATTTGGGTTTAATGGGAAGTGATTTTGATCCTATTTTCTTCAACTGGAGAACAAAGCATAAAGACAAAGTCCCTTGACTTTTCTTGGTCTTCCTTTTCAAAAACCAGAGAGAGGCTGAAGACATACATTTGGCCCCTAGTAGTTTTCTTCTTCATCTAATGCCTGAAATTTTCACCCAGGTGATACAACATAGCCCCTATTAGGCTTCTTGAATTTCTGTGTAAATGGTAAAGCAGATAGTGCTCTTCCAAGTGTGGTCCAAGGGTGGTAACTCTAAATAGCCATTTGTTGCCAGTCCATGAGATAAGCACAGAAATTGAGAATACGTGTTTAGAATCTTTATAGCAGTTTGACAGAGTAGTTTTGTTTCTGTTGAATCTAATAATACAGATTTTGAATTTGTATTTTGATATCTTTTAAATTTAATTTTTCTAGTAATTCATTTTTTATACTTTACAAAAGCATCAGACCATGACAGATTATAAAATAAGATGGAATCCTTCAGCCCAGACAAGAAGAGCCCTACTGTAAAACATCATAGACATGTTGTTATTGAAACTTTGCACTATCTAACTTCTCAGGTTATTTCTTTTCCTGTTCAAAATATTGCTTATGGAACCCAAGTTTTAATTAGATAAAGATCTTATGATACTTCGGATTTCTATTTCAACACAAATAGAGAATATCAATAGTGTACTGCGGGGATGACACTGGTCTTGGTGTCCTGGGGAATACCAGACCCTGTGAGGAAGTGGAGGAAATTCATAGAGCTTACAAGGTTGTAGGAGAGATAAGATATGCCCACTATTAACCACCATAGGAAACAGAGGGTGGCAAGTGCCAAAAGCAAGATATGGATAAAGTTATGGGAGAAATCAGATATGAGAATTTACTTCCTGTTAGTAGAAGGAGAATGAAAAAAGAACAGTGAAAATGGGATAAATGTAACCAGAGGCCATGGTCAGGAGGACTCCAGCCCCCTTAACAGCGAATGATGTCAACACTAAACCTAGTATGTATGAATATATGAAACATGTCACTGGACTGGCTACTTTCCATTTTAGAATATGAGGGTTGAGAGGAATCACTTAGTTTAAATTTCATCTTTCACAGAAGTAGAAAAAGTACAGACCAGGCAAGTGATTTGTCTAAAGTCCAATGAGAAATGCATGTGAAGCCATCCAGTGATAAAAATGTGCTATGTCTGCCTTACCAGTATTAAGTTCATGCCCACTGGACTGGAATAGGTTTTGTGAGGTTGATTGTAAGGTGACCATTTGTATTTAAAGGATGATGTTTAAAAACAAGTAAATATTGCAGGATATTTGCAAGGCAGCATGATATGGTAGAAGGAACATGAAACTGTGTTCAAAGTCTGATCCACCAAGCTGTGATTTTAGACACATTAGTCCACCACTCTGAGCGCATTTCCTCATGTATAGAATAGGTATTATAATTAGCATTGGCAAGAAAGATTAAAATACAAGATATATATTTAAGGAGATAGCATAGGACCCAGAGTGAAGTAAACCCTGAATGTACATTATTCCCTCTACCAAGCTCACCACCAAGATAGCAGAGCAGTCAGGCACAAAAAGCATCCAAGTCTCCACCTTCCTAATCGAACATTCTTTCCATGGTACTGTGCTGCTTCTCTTCTCTGCTGAATCCCCCACTTAGCTGTTTGTGTTTGTGGTAGCACTGGAGCAGCATATTCTGAAGTTGTGATAATAGCCATAGCCAGGCTAGGAGTTTAGGGAGCAGGACCACATACCTTCAGGAACTGGCTTATTTCTTCCAAGCAAGATGTTTATGTGTCCAGTTTTTTATCACCAGAAAATGAGGGTAGGGCTTTGTTAGCATGAATTCAGTGTTTCACCTGGTTGACCATCTGCCAATGAGTCCAGTCACCCACGAGGCATAAAAGTAGGACTTTTCCTAAAGCAAGAGAGCTGAAATGTCAAACCACTGTTTGGAAGTATAAGGTGGGCTTTCAGCAGCCCCAAAAGCATTGCATTCATTGCATCCCTCATTTTGGTGCTAATTATAAAATTTGTCTGAGGAAGTTTTGTTCGCTACTTACCGTGTAGTTAACAACATGCGGACATTTTTCACAGGTTCTATGGCAGGAGTGACCTGATAGAAACCTGAAGGCCTTAAAATGCCCATGGGGGGAAACAGAACACAGCTTACAATACTGTGGAGAAAGCTTACACCCTCTTCACAGTCCCTATCCCAGGCAAGGGGTAGAGTAGGAAGAAGGAGGACCTAATGTTGTCACTGGCACATGATTTGCATTCCATGCATCAGAATTAACCTTTCACTCAGTGCTGACCCCAGGGCTCCTTGCCTTTCAGCGAGCCACCTTGCTTTTAGGAATGTGTGTTGATAAGTGCCACAGCTGGGAACATTGTTGGGTTTTTCATGATGCTGTTTAATGTTCAAAGTCATCCTTTGAACCTTACATTGAACCCTTGAGGGTGAAACCTTGAGAAGGTTCGTTTATGTGACAGCTTCCTCTCATTCTCCTCACTATTGTTGGCAACACCATCTATTACCCTGGGAAGCCATTCCTACTCATGTAGGATATCCTGTTATGTGCCCAAATGCTGTCTTTATAATTTTGCACTGGCCGCAAATAGAAGGGGAAGGAAATGGATATTTATTAACAGCTTACTTAGCATCAGATCCTCAACATACATTATCTCATTTAGTCTTCACAACAATAGGTTGAAGCAGAGATTTTTATTCTCATTTTACTTATAAAGGAATTAAGGTATAACACATTGATGCAATTTGCCTAAGGTCACACAGCCAATAAATGACTGAGTCGGGAATAGAATCCATGTTTCAAACTCCAAAATTGATCTTTCTACTCCATCATGCTGTTCCTTAAGGATAATTCCTTTTGGGTAGCAGCAAACATGAACAAATTGGGCTTCTCCTCATTTGACATATATTACATAAATGTAAATAAGCATATACTTATATTATGTACTTATTACTGGTTAGGATCTGAAGATAAAGCAGTGAAATAAACAGATAGAGTTCCTGCCCATAAAGATTTGACAAATAAATATACATACATTCAGATATACAGATAGTTATACTCCAGGGTGAAAAGTAATATAATGGGGGAAATTTGAGGTCACAGGAGAGCACACAGAAGAGGCACTTAATTTAAGGTTAGGGAAAGCTTCAGGAAGAACTCCTGTCTTGGAAATTCTTAGGAATGTAGGAGATAAATGGAGATGGGTTTGCACCAAGGGATCAGTAAGTACAAAGATCTAAAGGCAAGAGAGAATACTGTGGATTGGGAGAAGTGAAAGTTGTTCTACATAAATCGTATGGGAAGAATTGTTTACCAGCACCTCATGCCTCAAGCCACTCCTGGCCCTTAACATACCAGGTGCTGGAGATACAAAAATGAATAAGCCATGGTGTTTCTCTGTGGGGAATGTACAGTTAGAAATATTCAAGAGGCAGGGGATGCTAGAGGGAAAAGAGAAGCTACTTTATAAAGTTGGTGGGGGCTGGAGATGAAGTAAGAGAAGACTTCAGAAAGGCTCTGAAGACTGAACAGAGTTTTAAAGATCAGGTCAAGTTCAAGCAGGGATCCAGTAGGTAGGGAAGGCAGAAAAGTGCATTCCAGAGGACATGACATTTTCAGTGGGGGGTTGGATAGGATGCTTTTCTTAGAGATTTACAAATAGCTCATTAGTCATCTCCCTTTCTAGATTTATTTGAATACATTCTTCACCAAGCCACAGGAGGATACAAGATGATATCAGGGTATTCTTACTAGAAGTTATAACTCCAGTCCATTGAATGTTCCTTGTTGACTGGAAATGTGTGCAAGAAGAGGCTTGAGGAAAATAAGCTTTTAAAGGAAATAAGTTGTCTGGCTCACCAGCACTGGACTTGCAGTCAATTATCACAAGATTCTAGACTTTGTAAAAATCAAGGATTTTGTCTACTTATCTTTTTTTTTTCCTGTGTTCCCAAACCTAGCATGGCGTCTGGTTCATAGGACATGTTCAAAATATTGATTGAACAAGTGGAAGAGTAAGAGGTATTTTAACCATGCCGAGGTTGAGTCTTCTCATCTGGAAAACGTGGGCCAACACTGTATGGCTAAACACATATCTGAATTCAGCTGGAATTTGAATTATGTGCCACCACATACTCCGTGTTTCACTTTGGATACATGACCTCACTTCTAGTGAGCTTTGGGTGCTCATCTGGAAAGTGGAGTTGACATTAGCTCCTCACAAGAATGGTGAAGGTGAAATGAAATAAGGCATATTAAGTGACTTAGAATAAGGTAAGGCACACAGAAATTTCTTAGTAAATATCAACTAACATGACAATTGTTAAAAGGTGATTTTCAAAAAATGTGTAAAATCATGAGTCTCATACATATATAAAAATAAATCAATTTTAAAGATTTCATTTAATTCGTTAATTAGGGAACTAATGAGATGTTAAAACCCAGTTCAATGGAGATTCCAAACTGCAGACATGTTTCTCCATCAGGAATGTTAAAATGGATGTGCAAATGGAGGAAATATTAGTCTCCTCTGGAGTGGGGGAGGAAAATCAGTTGAACTTCCACAGGATATAACTGACAAAGTTTATATGTGTATGAACAAGAATCACTTTGCATTGTGATCAGTTATCTATAAGGTACAGAGTTGTAAAATACCTCCTATGGAAGCAGAATTAGGTAACTTGCAATAATGTGTTTTAGATATTGCATAATTTTCCACTGAGGTAGAAATTGTTTTTTAAAGATTTTACTTGTTTATTTAGAGAGGAAGAGAGCACGCTTGTGTACACGCACACAAGTGGGGGAAGGGACAGAGGGAGAGGGAGAGAGAGACTCTCAAGCAGACTCCATAATGAGCATGGAGCCTGATGCAGGGCTTGACCTCATGACACTAAGATCATGACCTGAGCTGAAATCAAGAGTCAGACACTTAACCAAGTGAGTCACCCAGGCACCCTGAAATTTTTTTAATATTATTACTACTTATCTGAGACTATTTTTAAAAAGATTTTACTTATTTATTTGTCAGAGAGAGAGAGCACAAGCAGGGGGAGAGGTAGAGGGAGAAGCAGGTTCCCCATTGAGCAAGGAGCCCGATGTGGGACCCTGGGATCATGACCTGAGTTGAAGGCAGACGCTTAACTGACTGAGCCACCCAGGCATCCCTTACCTGAGACTATTAACAGCAGTTATATGAAATCATATTACATATAATTTATGTAATGAGAAATGATTCTTCCTCATCTCTTCCTGCTTTTCAAACTGGTCCTTTTAGTATTTTTATACCATTATTCCTTTTTTCAGCATATTTTTAGAAGTTATTAATATATTTTATTTTCATATTGGTAATGGTTCAGTATAACAAATTAGTCAATACAGAAAGGCATAAAAACAAAATAAAATCATCAGTAATCTACCATGCTAAGATAACCAATGTTAATATAAAAATATCTAGATATAGATAGATAGATAGATAGATAGATAGATAGATAGATAGATGATATATGAAAAGCTGACAGATATAGGGTGCCACTTGATGTTATGGAAGCCAAGAAATATCTTAGTGCCTGATGTCCCTTCAACCAATCCCAACAGGCATTGCATCTCCTCTGAGAATCTGAGAGGAGATGTTAACTTAGAGGATGGGCTGGATAAACAGTAAGGGACAAACTATGAGCACAATCATATTCAATCCAGTGAGAGTTGTCCCTAAAATTGGATTGGTCCCCTTTGCACTATATGTCTGTCTCCTTCTTAGATATGTCCTTCTTCAGGTAGCTCAAAAGCTCATCGAGGAAGAGGACAACATCTGATCCATCAGGCTCCATAATGAGCCTGATCAAAAGCTCCATAACTGCCTAATTGAAGGATCTTTCCTTTCTGTACCTGCAGCTCTTGGAAGGATACCCACCACCAACTGAATCCCTCAGACTAGGGGAAAAAATTCAACTTGGACTTTCCTATCTTCTGTACCACCTCAATCTTCCACTTCCATTCATTGGTGAAGTTTGATGGATTTGACTACTCCACACCATCAATCCTTTCTCACCCTCCCACCCTCCTTCTTCCACTCCTGCTCCTCAGAGCCGTCTTATTTCTCTCTGATTATAGCAACAACCCCAGGGGTCTCCAGGTTTACAATCTTCAATTCATTCTTTACCAGTGGCAAGGGTGATCATTTGAAAACTCAAATGTGACCATGTTTTTCTGAATAATCCTTTGCCTATAGATATAGTTCTCAAAGTTACATCAGAATCTCCTGAATAACTTGTCAAAACATGGATTGCTGTGAGTCTCATAGTTTTTGATTCATTAGGTCTAGGGTAGGGTCCAATAATTTGCATTGCTAAGTTCCTAGGTGATGTTGATCCTGCTGGTCTCGGGATACACTTTGAGACCACTGGCTTGGGGTAATAAATCAAATTCCTCAATGAAAATTTTACTGAGGATATTCTAAGATTTATGCTATACTGAATATTATACTCTACTTTGCTAGATTCATCTTCTATTACTTCTACACTCTTTGCTCTCACCTCAGGCACATAGAACTTTCCTTTCAGCCACATCAAACCGTATATCTCCATGTATGCCCTGTCCTTTACCAGTTCTCCTTGAAATGTAATGTTCTTCCTCATTTACTTTAATCTGTCAAAATTCTACTTATACTTAAAGGCCCAATATAAACAACCAAAACTTCCTCTTGAAAGAATCACAGCCCATTTCTGAATTACCCCTCTTCCTGAACACCCAGGTAGACTCAGAATCACAGGCAATTTTCCCTGTTTACATTTTATTCTGCCTCTTCCATAAAACCCTAAATTAGAGATATTTATTTGTGTGTCGGTGTACTTAGATTAATTACAAGTTTGTGGAAGCTTTCTTTTCTTTCCTTCCTCCCTTCCTCCCTCCCTCCCTTCCTTCCTTCCTTCTTCATTCCTTCCTTCCTTCTTTCATTCCCTCCCTCCATCTCTTTTCCCTTTCTTTCATTTTCTTTTAAAATCAGGAGAGCCTAGCAAATAACTGAATGAATGATTTCCATTAAATATTTATGGAATTTAGTTGAATTTATGGTTCACCTTAGTTTAAGGAATGAGCTATCAGATCAGCTCTTAATATTGTTCATTGCTAGACACATGTGCACTTGGGGAAAAATTAGGTAAATAGTTGGGTGATCATTCATCTGCAAAAATAGATTTACAGGGGAACATTTTTTATTCTGGGCAGGCAGTCATAACCAGTGCTGGTTTTATAGGAACAATACATATAAAAAAGAAATCTTGAGAGCAAACTGGCTCCTTCACATCTACATTTAGGTAGAGGGCAAAGGTAAATACAAGTACTACTACTAATAGTAATATGTTCATATATGAACACATTTCATTATCCAGGTTTTGATATATGCCAAGCACTGTTATAAAAATAAAATAGAAGTCATTTTATCTAAAACAATCATGATTTTTCCAGCATAATCAAGAAAGAGTCATTTTTGCAAAAACACTCCATAGTCATCAATTTTCTTAAGGGTTTCTCTGAATTCCTTGAGATTAAAATCAATCACTTTTAAATTTCCTATGGTGTCATGATCATATTAATTTTTCTCTTCTTCAGTTGTTAACATATCTCATCCAGATCTTTGTCTGCAAATGTCTTTGGATTCAAGCAAGTCACTTTCCTGAACCTTTTGTAATATTCATAATTTCACTTGAAAATTGATTTGTACCATTCAGTTGAAGCCTTCTTAGACAATGCATAAAAATAAAAATGTATCTTTTTTCCCCTTTTGTAGCATTTTATTTTATTTTTTTAATAAATATTTTTATTTAAATGCAATTAATTAACATATAATGTAATATTGGTTTCAGAGGTACAGGTCTGTGATTCATCAGTTTTATATAATACACAGTGCTAATTACATCACCTGCCCTCCTTAATGTCCATCATCCAGTTACCCCATCCCTCCACCCCTCTCCCCTCCAGCAACCCTCAGTTTGTTTCCTATGAATAAGAGTCTCTTATGGTTTGTCTCCCTCTCTGGTTTTGTCTTGTTTCATTTTTTCCTCTCTTCCCCTATGATCCTGTTTTGTTTCTTAAATTCCACATATCAGTGAGATCATATGATAATTGTCTTTCTCTGATTGAATTATTTCACTCAGCATAATACCCTCTAGTTCCATCCATGTCATTGCAAATGGCCAGATTTCATTTTTTGATGGCAGTGTAATATTCCTGTGTGTGTGTATACACCACATCTTCTTTATCCATTCATCTGTCAATGGATATCTGGGCTCATTCCATAGTTTGGCTATTGTGGACATTGCTACTATAAACACTGGGGTGCAGGTGTCCCTTCGGATCCCTACATTTGTATCTTTGGGGTAAATACCCAGTAGTGCAATTGCTGGGTCGTAGGGTAGCTCTATTTTCAACTTTTTGAGGAACCTCTATACTGTTTTCTGGAATGCCTGCACCAGCTTTTATTCTCACCAATAGTGTAGGAGGGTTCCCCTTTCTCCACATCCTCGCCAACTTCTGTCATTTCCTGACTTGTAATTTTAGCCATTCTGACTGGTGTGAGGTGGTATCTCATGGAGGTTTTGATTTGGATTTCCCTGATGCCGAGTGATGTGAAACATTTTCTTATGTGTCTGTTGGCCTTTTGGATGTCTTCTTTGGAAAAATGTCTGTTCATGTCTTTGTCCCATTCCTTGATTGGATTATTTGTTCTTTGGGTGTTGAGTTTGATAAGTTCTTTATAGATTTTGGATACTAGTCCTTTATCAGATATGTCATTTGCAAATATCTTCTCCCATTCTGTTGGTTGTCTTTTGGTTTTGTTGACTGTTTCTTTTGCCGTGCAAAAGCTTTTTATCTTGATGAAGTCCCAGTAGTTCATTTTTGCCCTAGCTTCTCTTGCCTTTGGCGATGTTTCTACGAAGAAGTTGCTGCAGCTGATGTCAAAGAGGTTGCTGCCTGTGTTCTCCTCTATGATTTTGAGGGATTCCTCTCTCACATTTAGGCCTTTCATCCATTTGGAGTCTACTTTTGTGTGCGGTGTAAGGAAATGGTCCAGTTTCATTCTTCGGCATGTGACCGTCCAATTTTCAAAATAAAAATATATCTCAATAATTAACTTCAAACATATGGATTAACCTTTCTTTTCTAAGTTTTTTGATGAAGAGCTAAGGCCTTGCATTCAGATATGAGGAATATGAATTGCAATCTGAAGGTAAAACCCCTCTAGATTTTTGTTTTCCCCATTCTTTTACTCTGGTACTTATGGCACATACCACTTTGGTGAGGCTTGCCTTTGCCACTCTTCCAAAACATTAACTTAATTATAAAGACATAATACCCTTTTTCTTTACAAAATCATGTTTGATGTGTTTATGTAACACTTTATGAATCATTAATTCCATTAGAATAAAAAGGTTTGGGAGTCAATACAGCTGATTCTTGGCACATATACAATTTAACTGCTAAGAAAGAAGCGTCCAGGATTACCTGAAATTGGCCTCCTAGAAGCCAACATCAGAGTATCATGGAACTCAATCAGAATCATTTGGAGAGAGAAGTGATACTGGAAGTCAATTAAGAAGTCAGTGGGGCCTCCTGGATGGCTCAGTTGATTTAAGTATCCAACTCTTTTTTTTTTTAATATTTTATTTATTTTTTGACAGAGAGAGAGGAAACACAAACAGGGGGAGTGGGAGAGGGATAAGCAGTCCCCTCTGCAGAGCAGAGAGCCCTATGTGGGGCTCGATCCCAGGACCCTACCCAAAGGCAGACACCTAACAACTGAGACACCCAGGCGCCCCAGTATCCAACTCTTGATCTCGGCTCAGGTCTCAATTTCAGTGTTTTGAGTTCAAGCCCTGGGTTGGGCTCCATGCTGAGTGTGGAGCCTACTTTAATAATAATAATAATAATAATAATAATAATAATATGAAAATAACTGCTATTGTAATTTACACGTAAACCTCACAAGAAATCCTAGGAAACTGGTACTACCCTTTGTAAGGGATTCCATTTTCTCTTTTCCAGTGTTTCTGGGCAGGCCCATTAAATAAGGACATCTCTCTTCTTGGAAATATTAGAAGCACTCTAAATCCTGGTATTTCTCTTCCCCACCCATGCTTCTCCAAGGGATATAGAATGCATAATCGGATTGGCTTGCAGTGATTGGCAAAGGAGTCCTGAAAACATGGCACCCACCTCTCTTCTCCATTCTCTCCTAGATTCAGCCAGCTCCGAGGATGTACACATTCTCCTAGACTGGGCAGTGTGAGTTTCTTCCCAAGGTAAGGGAGGCCAGCTGTTGACTCATGGCTTTGCCAGTCTTGAGTTCATTCACATCTGAGTGAAGTAGATGGGGACCTCTTTGGCTTGGAGCCTAAGCAGGGGTGTCTTAATCCTGGACTCGCAACAAGTCAATGTTTCATATAGTTGGTCTGGAGAACTTGGAGGGAAGAGAGTGTGTAAAATATCAAACTTGTTATTCTTATTTTACCCACCATTTTATCATAGCTTAGGTATATGACTTCATTCTGAAAAACCCCAAAGAGGTAGGTGTTGCTATTATCCTATTTTTATAGATGAATTTGAAAATGGCAGAGGTGAGAAGCCTAGTTGAGTTTCTTATAACTAGTAGGAGGGAGGGCTGATTTTTAATCTATTATTCATTTATTCAACACTGGTATTAGACATTATGCATGCAGGTGATATGTGAACAAAATAGTTATAGTGCCTACTTACATGGAGTTTATAGCTTAGAGAGTAAGATAAATGTTAAGTAATCACATATATGATTATATAATTACAAGCTGTAATAATGTCTTTAATGTCCATTCTCTTAACTGTTATACTGTCTTGCTTTGACCTAGAGATTTGCTAGAGCTGGGATTCACATTATTCTTTTGTCTTTTATTCTTTTATTGAAGCATTCTGTCATTCCTTATTTGATTGCTTTATTTTGACCAACTAATACAGAAACTCCTAAAAACCACCAACTTGGCAAGATCATGAGGGTACTGGAAGCCTCTTTGCCACCACTAGTCCCTATTCTACTACCTGTACTGACCTTCAACAGGGACAGAATAGTTCTTAACATCTAGGTCAAGAAGACAACCCCCCCCCAACAGAAAATGTTAATTGTAGAAAGAATTTAGAGACCATCTAGCTAAGCCCCTTTGTATTACAGAAGAGGAAGCCCTGAGGGCTCAAGTAGATTAAGACATCTATCGGAAGGTTACTGAGGTTATGTTTACAGGCTCCCATTCCAGAGAACTGCTTGCTGTACCTTTTAAAATGTTAGCTCAAGTTGTCTACATATTGAAATTAGCTGAAATCAGATCTATATTCAAGAAGAGGTCATGGTAAAGCAGACTTCTGTGCTCTTTCATTGACAGAAGAAGATAAAGTGTGGGATTAAGGAGGGGGGGTGGACATTGGAATAATTTCCCTGGTATGGAACTCTCAAGTGAAGACTATGATTATTTCACCATCTCCTCTCCAGTTTCTGAAATATACAGAGTGACTCTGTGTAACTGGGGTTGTTACTTGAATACACTTCTTCATGTGCTTAGCCTCTTTTGTGATACAGGGGTGAGGATAGCCCAGAGCCCACACTGTTATGAGATTTTAATTGTGTGATGTACATAAAGGATTTAGCATAGTGCCAGGCACATATAACACACTCAATAGATGTAAAATTTCGTGATTGTGTTGGTGTTGTTGCTCTTGTTCTCTTGTTACATTAGCATATAATGTTTCAAATAAATTATTTAAAATTTTAATGCTAGAATAGGAGGGTAATGAAGGAGGAAACGGGGCATATATTTAAGCAAAAAGCTTCCGACATAATTCAATTTTATTCTACTTCCAACCTGGTTGAAAACCAATGGTGTATAAGTTTGTTGTCTTTTCCTATTTTAGCACCTCACCTGTGCTTTACTCAGAGTACATGTTTAAGAGTCGCTTTACACAACAGTTTCCATAATTTGGCAAAGGAGTCAAGATTAATTAGTGGAAGAGTGTTGTCTAGACTTCAAGTCTCTTCAGCTCTAATCTGCTTCTTCTTGCTTGACAGTGGAACCAACCAAAACACTGTCTTCATTTCAGCCCCCAGCTAAAGCTTTTCAGTTTAGAGCAAACTTTCCTTCCAGCCCCATTCAGATGATCAGCCCACCCTCCCCAACCCTACCTCATTTCCATTTCCATGTTTCTGACTTCAGGCCCTGCTACTACATGAAGGCAAAATGTTTTCCCTTCCAATTACTTCGGTGGAAGTCTCACATGTTTGATATTGTAGCAGACAATGTTTCATTATGCTCTCGATTTGAACAGAGAAATCGCTGTTCCTGAAGGCGGCCAAGGCACACTCTGAGAGGTAGAGTTACTGAGTTAGAGCCCAGAAAGGGAGACCACGAGGGAGGCTAGATTCCATTGAGAAAATGCACAGGCAAGTGTGGCTACACAGGAATGCTTCAGAAAGGATTTTATGATCCGCATCAATAGATGTGTGTGTTTTATGAATAAGAATAAGTGTATTCATGTTCCTAAAGTACTTCAAAATCTCTGGCTGAAAGGTACTCCTAATATTTACTCTCATGGCTCCCCCTGACTTAATATGCCATTTTACACGCAGGAAAATGGTGCGTCAGAGTTTCCCCAGACCCTCACACACCAGTGGGAAGTTGTATCTTAATTGTTTAAGGCTCTGAAACTGTTTTGTACTATTTCTGCAGCAACGAGCCTAAAACCAACGGTCAAAAAGTATTTCCAGATCCTCCCCGTCTAAAATATACAGACAGTTGTCAATTACAAAATAAATGAAATACACACCGTTTCTTTTGGCAGGTAGGGAGTTCAAAGAGATAAACAGGCAAAAGGGTAGAAGAACATTCCAGGTGGAGGGGTCCAATGATGGAATAGGCTAAGACAAAAATTACAGTTGTTAGAACGTCAACTGCAGGCAGCAGATGGCTGAAAACAAAGTTGGAGACATAGGGATTTATTCAAAGTGCCTTTCTTATATGTTGGGTTAAATCCCAGTGGATCCAAGAGTGGCTTGATGTACATTTTGCACTTGTATTATGTACATTTACAATTTAAATTTTCTTCCAGGTTTTTCTTTTATGAAACTGGGACATCTATTTCTATCTTCATCCTTCCAGTACTCTACAAATAGTTCCAGTATATCTCAGAGCCTGAATTTGTTATTGTTACCATTAAAAATGGCACAAATGAACAGCATGACCCTAACTGCATTATGTCATTTAATCCTCATGATAGCACTGGCAACAAGGCATTATTGGCTTTATTATTTCTACTGTATGGATGGAGACCCTAAGGCATGTGGATTTTAAATGACACAGGTAGTGGTATGATAGCATTTTTTCTTGTGATATTCCTAATTATGACCATTACATTTCTTTATCCCCTAGTATCTCTTTCCAGAGCACCCCCTCCTCTACTCTTGTCTGTGTTTACTAATTTATATTACATTCTAGTCTCAGCTTCAACTTACACTTACAATACCCACCTTACTTTGCCTCCTTCTAGATTTTTTAAAACATAAATGGCAAACCAACCCGATCTTCTACAATGAGATCAAATTATGAATTTTTTAAGTCAAAATTGTGGGGCATTATCATTCATTTCATGTGATATGTTTCAGTCTGGCTTGTCTAGGTAATTTTGTTAGCCTGATGCTGTCCTCTAGCATGCTAATGATTTCCTCCAGCTTTGTGATCCTCTTGAATTTAAAACCATGAGTTAGCAAGGGCCTAAAGGAATGACAAGCAGAGTTTTTCCAGGAGACAGTGAGGTAATGTACTTCCTAGTCCTTGAGCTGTAGGAGGATATTATGCCAAAGCTAGGTACTTGGGGGCATAGTTGTTCTAGAAAATGTAGGCAAAAGGAACACCACATCTCACACTTTCGCCAAAGTTCAGTTTTGCCAACTTCTGGAAAACCCTGCCTACCTTCATTCTGGAGAGAGCCAGACTGCATTTCTGAGCAAAAAGCGGAATCCTTTGACTTCATACTCAGTGCTACCCATTTACCCTGTACACCAACCATTTTGCTTTTGGAGTAAGTAATTACCTCTTCATGGTCTCCAGCAGGTATGAATTTAAGACTTCCTTTATTCACATGCAGGGCATTGTACTGGGTGCTGGGAATATAGCAAGGACAAGGACAGACCTTTTGCCTGCCTTCAAAGAAGTTACTATCTGATGGAAATGTAACAGAAAACCAGAATAATAGAAGTTCTAAGAGGAATTGTTTGGTCAATGTTGTTAGAAGTTCTTCTCTTACCCCTTTCTCTGACTGCTTCTATTTATCTCTTTTTAAGTTATCTTGGCAAATAGATTTTCTGAGTTGTCTTCGCATGCAAAAGTATACTGTGAGCCTAAGAGGTAATTTTATTATCTTGTTTTAGATTCTGTTTATACTAAAGTAAATGATGAGCTTGCTATATTTGAAGTTTGGAAAGTTTAGGGGTGAGAAGTAATTAACTAATTCTTTCAACTCTTGTCTCCCCTTAAATAGGGCAGATTTACCCATCTCGAAAGCAATTTCAGTTGTCAAAACATTGGCCTTCTTCATGGTTTTTGGATCTTGACAACCATCAAAATTTGGCAAGCAGCCCCTACCTGCCTGGCAGGAAGTTATATTTAGTACTGTGTGAAACTTTATTTTCCAGTTTCAGACATACTCAACCCCTGCTGAGTTCCAACGCTCACACTTCCAAATAAAGAGAGTTTCTGGAGTTCTTCTATGGCTGGTAGATGCTTTGACCAAGGTTCTCACCAAATCCAGAATAACCTGACACCAGCTAGGCCCTCACTGTAGTCTATTGTTGCATGGCCAAATTAAACAGGGCAGTTCTTTGTCATTACTTTGCTTGTTTGTTAGCCTAGCTGATGTGCAAAGGGAGCCTTCTGGCATTGCAAATCGTACAATCAAATAAAAAAAAAAGACTTCAATTTTGAAATGAGACTCAGCCTGTGTTTACTCACTTGTATCCCTATAACATGCAAAATGGTGCCTCAGAATTATATTTGAAAATCTGAGGTGATCCTCGCATTCAATCACATTCAATTCAATCATATTGCTAGATTTGGATAAGAATCCATAATTTGTCCCCAGTCTTTCTTTCCTTGTAGATGTGCTTTGTTGCTAAACATTCTTGAGCAGCAGTATGATGTAGTCTGGGATACCGCAGTGCACTGGCTAAGCCCCAGTTCCTTTTTCTCCTCTCCCAATCCATCCCCTTCTCTTAACAGCTGTGTAACCTTGGAAAAAGTAATCAATGTTTTTGATCCTTCGACTCCTCATTTGCAGTTTTAGGATAACAAATTATCAGCCACATCTGTCTCTAAAGGATGATGTGAGGAATGAATAAGACTGTGGATAACTTTTCTAATAGATGCACTTAATGCATACCTGGAGTAGAGAAGGTATTCAATAGTTGAGTAGTTGCATGGATAAATAAATGAACGAATGATAGGGACATATAAAGGGAAACTTTTTATACACCATAAAGTAGGCCACAGCAGTAGTGTTCACTTAAAGAAAGCTAAAGGCCTTGGCAAAGTTTTTTTATATTCATAGTGATTTTACATGAAGAAGATTCTGTGAGCCTAAGAGGTAATTTTATTATCTTGGCTTAGATTTTATTTATACTAAAGTAAATGGCTTTACTAGTGAAGCATTTCCTGGGATTGAACTTCTTGTTAGAATACACTTCATCTAACCATGATCAAGCCAGCCAGTGATAGTATAACCCACTATTGAGTGGGATTTTGCCTATTGCTCCAAAATTATGATTAGAATGCAAAGCTGTAATAAAACCATTAGGTACCCAAAATATCGATATATAGGCACAAATAATCACAGAAAGAAAACTTCCTTGGGGGCTCATTAAGAGGCACTTGTGCAGTTCTGCTTTTTCCCACTACCACCCCAGGCCCCCATGTACCTGCCAATATCAATTTTTACACTAATATCAATTAAAGTAAAAAAGCCACTTTGAGTGAGGGGTAGATAGAGGAGAAATTTATCAGTCATGAGTTGTTGGACTAGTAGAATGTAGGGTAAAGCCTTCTTATACTTTTCTAAAGCCAAGAGAAGGGAGTAACTCCATGAGAACCACTCACAGATATTCAGTTTCTGCTTAGGCAGCTTGTTCTGCACTGGAGTCTACCATACATACAGGTTAGAAGTGGGAGAGGGACAAGGGGATAGAGAAAGCATCCTCTGCCCTCACCAGTTAGTGAGGATGTATGAATTCCCACAGGTCAAATAGGAACCAAGGAGAGAGTCCTTTGAGAACAAAGAAACAGCTA
Source organism: Mirounga angustirostris (assembly GCF_029215605.1). Taxonomy (NCBI): domain Eukaryota; kingdom Metazoa; phylum Chordata; class Mammalia; order Carnivora; family Phocidae; genus Mirounga; species Mirounga angustirostris. The sequence goes on along the minus strand of NW_026991712.1, from coordinate 14,111,663 downwards.
GGATGGTGGGCTGGGGCCAGAGGCCCACAGCATCAGAAGCTGTAAGATGTAGAGCCATTGGGGGAACCTGAGGGATTTAAGGGATCAACTGGTGTATCTCACTTTAGGCAACTGTCAAAGGCCTCACAAGGCCTACAGAAGAGCTCACATAGGCCTGCAGAAAAGCCAGCTTTGGATCTTGCAAAGAGGCAGAGGCACCAACAGTTAAGGAATGTTTACATCCTTCTCCCTCTCCTCCAAGACCCAGTAAGGGCCCTCCAGGCCAAACTAAAAAAAGGAAAGAGATAAAGCTGAAAATAGCTTTTACTCCTTTCAAATGAGAATTTAAATCTGTTGGAACTTCCCAATAAAAGGTAAATTCTTTGGTATTTATAAACAAGGGGAAGCTATAGCAAGGGACTGCCTCAGAAAGAATTCCTAGTCCCTGGGAGCCTGTAAATCGATGATGCAGAATCAGGTTGTGGGGTGTTGCAAATGTAAATGACTCAGGTATCCCAGATGGTCAGTGATGGATCCTTCTCTCCCCCAGTGCCATGTTTTCAGTCACTCTACCTAGACTATAAGGTGGTAGGAGCTTAGTCCTTACCCAATCCACTGCCCATTTCTCCACAATACACTCGCTATATGTTCATCCAGTTTCAGATTTAATATAATTCAAGGAGAATCAGGATACCTGAGCAAGACCATCCCATACTGGGATAATTAAAGTTCTAGGAATCATCCTTATCTTTCCACGAAAACTGTCTCCCTTGTTGTTCGCACTCTTACACACTTCTTTTGAATTCTCCATATTGCCGGGCTAAACTGACTAAAAACAACTATTGTCAGAGGCCTGTCTTAAATGGAGAAATCTAGAGGTATCCATGTAGAAGTTATAAATTGGAAAAGAGTGTCAATAACCTTAAAATCATCAGACATTGGACTGACACTTTCTACAGGAATTTTTTTTTTTTTTAAGATTTTATTTATCTATTTGCCAGAGAGAGAGAGAGAGAGAGGGAGAGTACAAGCAGGGGGAGTGGCAGGCAGAGGGAGAAGCAGGCTCCCTGCTAAGCAAGGAGCCCGATGCGGGACTCGATCCCAGGACCCTGAGATCGTGACCTGAGCCGAAGGCAGACTCTTAACCATCTGAACCACCCAGGCACCCCTCTATAGGAATGTTAAAGTGTTGTTTCTCCAGGTTGGAGGATAGTGACTTTGAAGCTGTTGAGCTATGTCAAATCTTCTGGGTGCAATTTTTTAAAATCAGAAGTTGGCACGTTTTCTCTGTAAAGAGTCAGATTATAAATAGTTTGGGCTTTGTGGGCCATAGAGTTTCTATTACAACTACTCAACTCTGCCATGTTAGTGAAAAAATAGCCATAAATAGTATGTAAATAAATTAGTAGAGCTGTGTTCTAATAAAACTTTATTTGCAAAAGCAGGTGGGAGTTTGGGTTTGACCCATAGGCTATAGTTTGCTGACCCTCATACTAGAGAATCTTGCTGCTGGAATGATTAAAGGAAATGTCTTTGGATTTTATCACTTTATAAAAAAATCATGCTTGTTCTAGAAAAACATTGCAATACAGAAAAACATAAAGAAAAATTACTAGCATCCTCAGATAATCACTACTAAATCAGTATGTTTTCTTTCAGCCTTTAATAAGTTGTATTATATACTGTGAACCTACTATTTAAATAATTTTTTACCCTGCTTCTTTTTTAAATTTAATTTAATTTTATTATGTTATGTTAGTCACCATACAATAAATCATTAGTTTTTGATGCAGTGATCCACAATGTCATATAACTGCTTCTATCCTTAACATGCCATTGTAAGCTTTTAATATGTTATTTTATACTCTTTATTGGCATCATTTTTAATAGCTATATAATATTTCATTGAGTAAATGTGCCAATGTAGAAGCTCCATAAGCAACCATTCTTTCTCTGTTAACTCTCTAAGTTGTTTCTCATTGCTCGCTGTTTGGAAAAAAATTCTACAGGGAAGCATATTTATATATATTTCCCTTTGTATTTTAAGTTATTTCCATAGGTTAGACTTTAAGAAATGGAATTACTGGATGGAGTTTTTGAATGCTTCAAGGCTCCTATTACACACTGCTAAATGACTTTCTAAGGGGTCATTGCCATCTACATTCCCAGAAGTAATGTATGACCACTTATTTTAATGAATCCTTAGCATGCTAGGGCTTAGCATTAAAAAGAGAAAGAAATCTATGTTGTCTTATATAAAAAGTGGTACCATTGTTTTAATTTATATTTTTTGTTGAGCATTTTTCTATGTTTATTATCCATTTATTATTTTCCTTTTTGTGACTTGTATATTCATGGCAAGACCATTTTCTAGCACGATGATTAATCTTAGGTACAAACCTAATGTGCAAGAAGTTTTCTTAATAAGAGCCATGAATTACTGAATGCTTACCATGTGCCAGACAATTATATATAATTGTGTGTGTAAGTGTAATATTATTTAAGCCACACAGTGACATTATACAGCTGCTATTTGAGCCTTTTAACATAGGCTGATAGCCCATATGAGTGGACCATAAAACACACTTCAGAGAATGGATTTAGTTTGTATTTGTCTTGCACACATCTCTGTTCACTCCTTAATAACTGCATTTACTAAGCATTTAGATCTTGGAATTTAAGCACTCAGATCCTGCAAAATATTTTACATGTATTATCTCAATTTCGTCTTATAATAACTCCATACTGTGGGTATTATTCTTCCATTTACTAATAAGGAGCCAAGGTTCCGGGAAATGGAATACTTTTTCTCTGTCAATGTGACTTGTAAGTTGTATAGGTAGGAACCCAGGTGTGCCTATCTGCAAAGCCCATTATTAAATTATGTGCTGCTGTGAGCGCCCTTCCTTTTCCCCCAGTTCCCTGGGTTTTCATTACCCTTCCTAATCTATTTCTCATAACTTTGGGGATTCTGGTGGATCCCTCTATGGGCTTCTTGCGCTTCTGCTTCTTAATGGTTCCTTTTTGCTCTCCCCTCTAGTTTTGCCACAAATATGCATCACACACACACACACACACACACACAAGTTCAGATGACAGACACTTTGTTCCAGAATGCATTCCAGGATAGGAGAACCAGGGTCTCAAATGACAAGTCCTTTCTATATGGAATTTAGTTTTTAATGTTCTAATGTTTGAGTTTGTTCACAGAGGGAGTTCTAGATGTTTTTAAACTTCTTCGTTAAACACCACCTTCCTATAGGTATGCAATATTCTTTCTTCCAATTTACATAAGTAAAGTGGACCTAGATTTTAACTTAAGCATCACAAGGGCTTTTTGTTAAAAGAAAAAAAAATCTGTGTTGAATTATGTTAAAAAATGGTATCATTGTTTTAATTCATAGATCACATTACACAATTTTAATAAGGTTGGCTTTCTATTTTACATGTGTGAGGAACTTCATAGTCAAATCTCTTTTTTCTCTATGCAAATTAGCTTCAAACAAATGCATTGCAAATCCCCACCCTTCTTATCCCCTTTCACGCTTTTATTTCCCTTTTGGCCCCAGAAAGGAACCACACATTTGAATGTGACTTATTATGTAGTTTTTAAATTTGACTGTGGTTTGTACTTAGAAAAACTGCCTGGTACTGGAAAGGTACCCTTGTGCAGTTTGTGTCTACCTACAAGTTCAAAGAGGCTATTTCTTGCTTCAACCTAGTCTCCTTTCAGAGTCTGGGTAATGTTGGACTCGTGCCTATTTTGCATCTTAAATGGTGTGTTACGAAGGTAAATAATTTGGGTAACCCAGATGGTCAGTTATAGGTCCTGAATCTGATTCTCATCTCTCTCCAGATGCCACATTTTCAATCACTTTGCCTAGACAACAGGTTGAAAAAAGCTCAGCACTTACCAAGCCCATTGCCCAGTTTCTCCACAATATGCCTTCTGTATGTTTGTCCAGTCTCAGGTTTTGTACTATCCATGGGGAATGGAGATTCCTGAGCAAGACCATTGCATACCTGGATAATTCGAGTTCTAAGGATCATCCTTATATTTCAATGAAAGTTGTCTTCCTTGTAGTTCTTACTCTCAACTGCTTCTTTTGAACTCTACATACTGCTGGGCTAAATTGACTAATGGCAACTATTGTCAATGGCTTGTCTTAAATGGAGAAATCTAGAGCAATCTGGGTAGAGGTAGTAAAATTGGAATAGAATAACAAACACCTTAAAAATCACTATTTCATCATGTGACAAACACTCTCTAGTGGAGTGTTGAAATGTTTCTCCCTGTTGAATGCCATCAATTGTCAAACTGTTAGGTTACCTCATGGCCCCATTCAAATAGAATGAGGACACCATAAGCTTTTGCACGGGTAGATCTGTGACCTCATATCCACCTTCTCAGGCCAATCCTGGGCTTTCTAAGAAGCCCTGTACTGAGGGATGTTTTCTAGGATCAGGAATACTATCCCCAAGGCATCTGCAACATAATTGCTTTTGCCAACAATAGGGAGAGCCTCTCAAGCAGTGAGATTCACAGATACAAAGGCAGGGAGATTATCTAGTGCTCCCTCATTTTTGTAACAACACTGTAAAAGGTACCCAGGATTTACCTCCAGTTCAGCGAGCCAGGAACAAGGACGATAGACCATATCATGATTGTAAATACCAGAATCAGTTGAACCTTTGAGGCAGTCGTTGTCTCACCCATATGACTTTGCTTCTTGATTACAAATCATTTACTATCCCTCCGTATAGACACAATTTTCCTGAGAAGCTTTGGAAAAGAGTAGAAATTTCACTGGACTTGGAATTGGACACCTCTGGGTGTGGTTCCTGCCTGTGACTCTTACAAACCTTGTCTACTTGGGTAAGTTTTATAATCTGTGTAAGCCTCGCTTTTCTCATGAGGATAATAACACATGTCTCACAGAACATCTGTGAGATGTCAACAATGCCTGAACATTCAAAGCATAGAACATGGAACATAATACTCATAAAGTGAAGTCCTGCCTGCCTCTCTCTCCTCTTCTTCTTTTTCTCCTTCCCTCTCTCCTTCTTTCTCCCTTTTCTTCCCTTTCAGTCCTCCTGTCTTTTCAAAGTCTAGTTATTAGTGAAATCCACCCTGTACTTCCAAGCACAGCCTTGTTTTGGAAGGATAGTCTAAATCCTGGGAGATGTGAAGTTATGTGCATTCTGGGCTTGGGATGGGTCAAATGCAGAAGGGGAGGTAAATAGAAATGTCCTTTGAGATTATGAATCTGCAGTGACATCTCCATAGACCAAGGACAAGAGGCCAGTCTTGAGTTTGGGTCCCGAACTCTCAGCAAGGCACTCAGTGACATCCACCCCCTACCATTTCTTACTTATTCTTACGACTCTGGCTTCTTCTAAACTATTAGTTCTCAAGACGTGGTCCCTGAATCAGCAACATCAGCATCACCTAGGAAACTTTGAGAGATACAGATTCTTGGGCCCCACTCCAGACCTACTAAATCAGAAACTCTGGGGGTGAGGTCCAACTATCTGTATTTTGAAATGTCCTCTGACTGATTTTGATGAACACCCACGTGTGAGGACCACTGTCCTTCACCAACCTCAGCTCAGGATGTCCCTTGTGCACAAGGATGGGAAAGGTAGCTGGAAACTTGACACCAGATTGCCAAAGCTTCTCAAATAGGTCTCATACCATCTGAGCCACAAGTTAGTTAACTAAATTCACTCCCCCAGGCTATGACTCTGATAAGGGTAAAGGATGTTGATTCATCTGACATGAATCTGCAAATATTTCTCCAATAAATGCTTTTGAAGTGTCTGAGTTAAATAAACATTTGCAATGGACCCAAGCTTTTCTACTTGGCCTCTTTCATCAAGTTCCTATCAAAATCTCCTCTTGGATCGTGCTCAAAGGAGATGAAGAAGACAAGACAGGCTTACAACTCCTGCTTCCTAGGTCATAGGATTCATGTACTACAAGAACCATGCTGCTGCATTTTTTCATATCTATCACCCTTTCCCCAAAGCATTTGGGGCAAACATTTCTTCTTAATAAAAATGGATATAGAAAATTTTAATGCTCACAACTCTCCTGTAATATATAAGGCATTTTTATTTATAAACCAGGAAGTCAAAACTGGGATTGGTTATTGTAACAGATGCTGTTGATTTCCTACTCCACATCCCCAGAGCCCACCACTGAGTTCACCTGAAGCTGACAACTTCCCACTTCAAGCACTTTTCCATTCATGGGCACAGCAGCTCTGAAGTGCCAGGGGGAACTCTCAAACAGTGAGAGAAAAGTATCAGTGAATAACTATCCCAGCTGTGCTGTCCCTTGGCCAGATAATTCTGAGGTATACTTTACAGTATTACTGAGATGATCTCCAGGATTGGATGACAGAGGCCCAGAGTGGTAATGGCTCATTCAGACACCGTAGAGCTTTGTCTCTCCTTTCTGTGTCACTTTTCCCATATTTCGGATAAAATTCCAACTACACTCTCTGCACCCAAGTTTTTGTTTCAAGATCTATTTCAGGAACTCCTAGGAAGAGAGTTGGGTAATGTGATCAAGGTCATACGCATAGTTAAGGCAGATGAGGATTCATCCTTTTTTCTACCGTCTTGCAAGAAGGTGCATGATCCTGGTGTTGAGTTTAGTACCTAATTCTATTCTTGTCAACATGCCCCTAGAGGTGAACATGGCACAAAAACAGATGAGGTGATTGAGACTTATTTCGTAAATCAATAGCTGTTGAATTCTCACACTCCCCAAACCCATCAGATTTTATATAGCAAGTTACCTTTCATGGTGTGCTTTCCAGAAATCCTATTACTGTTGATTTTCTCAATAACTATGTACCTATATAACATGGGCAGAAGCATAATGCCTGACATGTAACAATTCTTAATTTGTTGAATGAATGAGTAAATCATGGAGTACATTTCAGATTAGGAAATAGGGGCCTAAAATTTTGAATCCCATCAAAGGTCACATCTGTTTAATAGCCCAGGCGGGACTAAAAGTCCAGCCCTTTCAGGTTTTACCTAGTACATTTCCTATTCCATCTCTTAATGCCCTTTAAGGTCAAATATTTTTCCAATATTTTTTAATCAGTAGAAGAAAAATTATATCATTTAGAGCTATCTATTATTGTGGTACTATTCAAAGAAAGTAATTGTCTGGAACAAATTTATACTGAAAAATTCTAGTTTGGGGTTTTGGACAAATGAGGTCTTTTGGCAGCTGAATATGAAAAGTGTAATGATTGGTACAGCAAATACTCGGTGGATTGTGACCAGAGAACAACTCCCAAGCAAGAATCTTCTGGAGGCTATAATAATCTCCAGGCTATACCACTCTGAAATAATGGGATTGTCTTATGACACTCTTTTTTTTTTTTTAATCTGTCAGTCAATAAGTATGTTTTGGACATGTTATGTGCAGAATCCTACACTAGGTGCTTCTCAAAAAATGTGTGTGGTGGGTCTCTGCCATTAAGGAGATGATAAATTCTCCTATATCTGATTCCCTCCATCTTCTGCCCCCTCCCCCAAATATAGGCTATTATCCTAATGTAAGACACCATTGTCTTTCATGGGTATAATTGAAACAACTTCTAACCTGATGCTTGCATTAGGTTTTTGGTAAATACCCTTCATCAAGTTATGGAATTTCTCTTTTGTAGTTTATTAAGTTTGTCATGAATATATATTGAAATGTATCAAATGATTATTCTGTATCCATTGAGATAATCATTAGATTTTCTTCCTTTACTCTATTAATGTGATAAACCATTTTAATTAATTTTATAATGGTAAGCCAACCTTAATTTCCTTGGTGGGGGGAAACAAGTTGGTCATAAAATATTCTCATTTTTATATACTACTGGATTAGGTTGGCTGATATTTTGTTTAGGTTTTGCACCCATGTTCATGAGTCATTTGGCTTATAATTTTTCTTTATTCCTTTAGTTTTGTCAGGTTTTATAATTGAGATTATTCTAGCCTCATAAAATGAGTTTGGACGTATTCCCTTTCTTTTTATATTTGAAAGAGTTTATTTAAGATTGGAATTATTTTTTCCTTGAATATTTGGTAAAACTTATCCAGATAACCATCTGACTTAGGGTTTTCTTTGTAATGAGAATTTAAACTACTGGTTTGATTTTTTAAATGTTTATAGGAATGATCAAGTTTTCTGCTTCTTGTTGAGTCAGATTTTATAAGCTTTGTAGGGATGTGTTTTTTATCTATGCATTTATAGGGATGCATGTATGGGGATTTTATCTATGCATATTTATAGGGATGTTATTTTATCTATGTTTTAATATTCATTGATAGAAAGGTGCTCTTAAGACCCCTGTTATCTTTTTAATCTCTTCCATAACTATTATGTCCTCCAGTCCATTAGGGCTGCTATAACAAAATACCACAGACTGAGCAGCTTATTATCAACAAAAGTTGTTGCTTCTCACAAGTCTGGAAGCTGGAAGTCTGAGATCAGGGTGCTAGCAAAGTCAGATGAGTGCTTTCTTCTGGATTAAAGACTTCTCACTGTGTCCTCACATGCTAAAAGGGATGAGGGAGCTCTATAGGGTCTATAAGAGATTTATAAAAACAGTAATCCTATTCATGAGGGCTCCATCCTCATGACTTAAGCACCTTCCAAATGCCCCATCTCCCAAGACCATTGCCTTGGGGGGTTAAGATTTCAACATATGCATTTTGAGGGGACACATACATCTAGATCATAGCAACCCCTTTGCATTTTTGACCAATTATGGCAGCAATGGAAATCTAACACAAGTGCATACATAAAAGTGAGTTCATTTGTGTAAACCAGTAAGAATAATACCTAGCAGGTATTAAGTGATAAATTCTTACTGTTATGATTAGGCTACTCCCTATATTATTTCATTCACTTGAACAAGATCTTATTTATTATTATAATTATTATAATGTTACAGTGCATGTAAAATATATTGTCATATTGTTCTTTTTAAATACGTTCTTGGATATTCTCATTTGTTTATCTGTCCTCATTCTGTGGAACAGAAATCACCACTGCAATTTTTATTAGAAACACTTCAAAATGTATACATTCAATTATTTCTGTTGATAAAAATCATAGCTTTTGTAATAAAGAAAAATGTGGATGTTGTTTTGGAATTGGCCAATGGGAAGAGGCTGGAAAATTTTTGAGAAACACGATAAAAAAGCTAGATTTTCTTGAACATATTATTAGTAGAAACGTGGATGTTAATGATTCTGCTAGAGAGGACTGAGAAGGACATAAAGAACCAGAGAGAAAAAAAATATATATGCATTGTCTTGGAGAATACCTAAATTGTCTTAAACAGACTGTTGGTAGAAATGTGGATATTGAAAGTGTTGTTGATGAGGGCTCTGATGGAAATGTTATCGGAAATGGAGGCAAGGGGAGATAAGCAGAATGCTGAGCAGAATTGTGCCCTGAAGTAATGTGGAAAACAAAGCTTGTAAATAATTAATTTGGAAATTTAGCTGATGAAATTTCCAAGCAAAACATTGAAGTTCAGCTTGGTTTCACCTTGCTGCTCATAATAACATGCAAAAGGAAAGAGATTTGTGGGAAGACTGTTAAGCAAAATGTCTCCAGGACTTGATGATTTAGGAAATTCTCAGCATATCTACATTCTTAAGAGACCTCATGGAATTATCCAGTAGGTAGAGGAGTAACATAAAGAATATTAAATTGTTCTGTAAAATTAACATAAGAATATTTTTCTGTGAGGAGTCCAAGTAGATGAATTAGTTGAAGAGGCCCAGAAATATGAGAAATGTAGAAATTAAGAGCTAATAGAAAAAAAAAAAAGAGGGATTTAACAAGATGGTGGGAAGATGTGGGCTGAGGAGAAGTGGGAGCCAGCAACACATTCTGAAGAGCTGGAAAAGCCCAGCATCAGAGGAATTAAGGTGTCTAATAGCCAACATTAAGCTACTTGTGGTGATGCCCTGTGAAATGTTTCCTATCCCTATGTCTATTGCCCTCACACTTAGTCAAATCTACTGGAACGGAGGAGCATTTAAATTCTAGGGACCCAAAAGGGAGACCACTAGAAAGAGATGAGACACAGGACAAAAGAAAAAGAAATTGGAAAAAAAATGGGGCAAAGGTGATTAGAAGTGGAATTCGTTACAATCTAATCATCCTCTGATGATCCAAGAAATAGCTGGAGAGGGTTAGGATGGGGGAATACTTTGTGTTTCCATCTCTGAGGGATACGCAATCTTGGTCAATTTTATTTAAAACACTAAAAGACAGAATGATCTCAGTAACCTGAAATATTGGAAGTACTCAGGCACCTGATACCTGGATCCACTAAGAAAATCACATCAGATATGAACATTTATATTATTTGTTTCATCATCAAGAAAATGAAAATAACAATGGTATTCATTTGGAATACTCCACCCCCTTTCTTTTTTAAAAGAAAAAAATTTCTTTTTTTTTCCTCATTTTTTTCTGTATTGGAAATTAACCTCATTTTCTCATTTCCAAATACAGTCTTCAATAATATCTTTCTGATGCTTTCAGCAAACCACATTTCTGCTTTACCAACTTTTTTTTTACATCATTAGTTTCAGATGTAGTGTTCAGTAATTCATCATTTGCATATAACAAACAGTTCACATCACATCACATGCCCTCCTTAATGCCCCATCATCCGATTACCCCATCCCACCACCCATCTCCCCTCCAGCAACCCTCAGTTTGTTTCTTATAGTTAAGAGTCTCTCATGGTTTTAGTCCCTCTCTGGTGACTTCCCATTCAGTTTTCCCTCCCTTCCCCTATGATCCTCTGTGCTGTTTCTTATGTTCCACATGTAAGTGGAACCATATGATAATTGTCTTTCTCTGATTGACTTATTTTGCTCAGCATAATACCCTCCAGTTCCATCCATGTCAATGTAAATTGTGAATATTCATCCTTTCTGATGGCTGAGTAATATTCCATTGTATTTATGGACCACATCTTCTTTATCTATTCATCTGTCAATAGAAATCTCACCTCTTTCAAAATGGATGAAAGATCTAAATGTGAGACAGAAATCCATCAAAATCCTAGAGGAGAGCACAGGCAGCAAGCTCTTTAACCTCGACTGCAGCAATTTCTTGCTAGACACGTCTCCAAAGGCAAGGGAAAAAAAGACAAAAATGGACTATTGGGACTTCATCAAGATAAAAAAACTACACAGCGAAGGAAAAATTGACAAAATTAAAAGACAACCTACAGAATGGGAGAAGATATTTGCAAATGACATATCAGATAAAGGCCTAGTATCCAAGATCTATAAAGAACATATCAAGCTCAACACCCAAAAAACAACAACAAAATCCAATCAAGAGATGAGCAGAAGACATAAACAGACAGTTCTGCAAAGAAGACATCCAAATGGCCAACAGACACATCAGAAAAAACTGTTCCACATCACCTGGCATCAGGGAAATACAAATCAAAACCACAGTGAGATACCACCTTATACCAGTCAGAATGGCAAAAATTAACAAGGCAGGAAACAGCACATGTTGGCCAGGATGTAGAGAAAGGGCAACCTTCTTACACTGTTGGTAGGAATGCAAGCTGGTACAGCCATGCTGGAAAACATCATGGAGGTTCCTCAAGAAGTTAAAAATAGAGCTACCCTATGACCCAGCAATTGCACTATTAGGTATTTACCCCAAAGATACAAATGTGGTGATCCGCAGGGGCACCCACACCCCAGTGTTCATAGCAGCAATGTCCACAATAGCCAAACTGTGGAAAGAGCCAAGATGTCCATCCACTCCCATTTCTCACTATTCTTTGATGTAGGAGCATAATTGCATGATTCTCTCCAGGTGGCAGCAATTTAGAGAGGATACAACATGGCATAAATAAATGAGTCTCACAGGGACTCTGGCCTTTACATTTGCTGTAATGTGTTTGCTCCCCTCCAAGTTTACTGGAGGCTTGGCCTAGGATGGCCCATTCACAACCTTGTGGCTAGAGAACCATCCATACTAAGTGTTCTACTTTCTGGGACAGCCAGATGAGTGCTTTTCCCACCCCCAAACAGAGCTAATTGCGCCAGAATTGAACATCATTAGCAATTATGTGACTTTTACATTGGTCATCCAATATTTTCCTTAGTGCTGAAAAATTTATTTTGCTCTATGTAGTGAATTTTAGAGAGTGGTAAAAATTAAATTCCTCCTCCAAGATTTTGTTTCAGTAAGTTTCTGTCTCTGAAATATGAAACATTAAATAGGAAATAACATTAAAGGAGATATTTATGTAAAGAAGCCAACCATCATCTTGCCATCTTAATGCTACCATCCTTGTTTATTTGTATCTTAACTTTTGCATTTATAGGCATACCTCATTTTATTGCACTTTGCTTTATTGTGCTTTGCAGGTACTGCATTTTTCATAAATTGAAGGTTTGTGGCAACCCTGCATCGAGCAAGTCTATTGGTGCAATTTTTCCAACAGCATTTGCTCACTTTGTGTCTCTGTGTCACATTTTGGTAATTCTCACAATATTTCAAACTTTTTCATTATTATTATATTTGTTATGATGATCTGTGATCAGTGATCTTTGATGTTACCATTGTAATTGTTGTGGGAGACCACAAACTGCACCCATACAAGATGGCAACTTTAATTGATAAATGTGTGTGTTCTGACTGCTCCACGGACTGGCTGTTCCCCATCTGTCTCCTTCTCCTCATGCCTCACCATTCCCTGAGACACAACAATACAGAAATTAGGCCAATTAATAACCTATAAGGGCCTCTATGTGTTGAAGTGAAAGGAAGAGTCGCATGTCTCTCACTTTAAATCAAAAGCTAGAAATTATTAAGCTTAGTGAGGAAGGCATGTCAAAAGCCAAGATAGGCCAAAAGCTAGGCCTCTTGTTGCAAACAGTTAGCCAAGTTGTGAATGAAAAGGAAAAGATCTTGAAGGAAATTAAAAGTTCTACTCCAGTGAACACACAAATGATAAGAAAGCAAAATAGCCTATTGCTGATATGGAGAAAGTTTTAGTGGTCTGGAGAGAAGATCAAACCAGCAACAGGATTTCCTTAACTCAAAGACTAATTCAGAGCAAGGCCTTGACTCTGCAGTTCCATGAAGGCTGAGAGAGGTGGGGAAGCTGCAGAAGAAAAGTCTGAAGCTAGCAGAGGTTGGTTCATGAGATTTAAGGAAAGAAGCCATCTCCATAACATAAAAATGCAAGGAGAAGCAGCAAGTGCTGATGTAGAAAATGTACCAAGTTATCCGATGACCTAGCTAAAATAATTAATGAAGGTGACTACACTAGACAACAGATTTCCAATGTAGACGAAACACCCTTATACTGGAAGAAAATGTCTTCTAAGACTTTCATAGCTAGAGAGAAGTCAGTGCCTGGCTTCAAAGCTTCAAAGGAAAGGTTGACTCTTGTTAGGAGCTAATGCAGCTGATGATTTTCAGTGGAAGCCAAAGCTCATACACCATTCCACAAATCCTAAGGCCCCTAAGAATTATGCTAAATCTACTCTGCCTGTGCTCTATAAATGGAACAACAAAGCCTGGTGACAGCACATCTGTTTACAACATGGTTTACTGAATATTTTAAGCCCATTATTGAGACCCACTGCTCAAAAAAAAAAAAAAATATTCCTTTCAAACTATTACTGCTCATGATGATGCACCTAGTAACCCAAGAGCTCTGATGGAGATGTACAGTGGCATTAATGTTGTTTTTATGCCTGCTTATACAACATCCATTCTGTAGCCCATGGAGTCATTCCAACTTTCAAATCTTATTATTGAAGAAGTACATTTTGTAAGGGTATAGCCACCACATATAGTGCTTCCTCTTATGTATCTGGGCAAAGTAAATTGAAAATTTTCTGCAAAGAATTCACTATTCTCGATACCATTAAGAACATACATGATTCATGGGAAGAAGCCAAAATTTTAACATTAATATGAGCTTGAAGGAAGTTAATCCCAACCTTGAGGGATGAATTTAAAGGGTTCATGACTTCAGTGGAGGAGGTAACTGCAGGTGGGGTGGAAATAGCAAGGGAACTAGAATTAAAAGTGGAGCCTGAAGATGGGACAAATTGCTGCAACCTCATGATAAGCCTTTAATGGATGAGGTATTGCTTCTTATGGATGAACAAAGACAGTGGTTTCTTAAGATGGAATCTACTCCTGCTGAAGATGCTGTGAAGATTTTTGAAATAGCAACAAAGGATTTAGAATAGTACATCAACCTAGTTGATAAGGCAGCAGCAGCGTTTGAGAAGATTGACTCCAATTTTGAAAGAAGTTCTCCTATGGGTAAAATGCTATCAAACAGCATCATCACATGCTACAGAGAAATCATTCATGAAAGGAAGAGTCATTTGATACAGCAAACTTCATTGTTGTCTTATTTTAAAAAATGGCCACAGCCACCCGATAGGTAAGCGGCTATCAACATCCAGGCAAGATCCTCCACCAGCAAAAAGATTACAACTCGATGAAAGTTCAGATGATGGTTAGCTTTCATTAGCAATAAAGTACTTTTAATTAAGGTATGTGCATTGTTTTTTAGGCATAATGCTATTTCTCACTTAGTAGACTACAGTACGGTGTAAACATACGTTTTATATGCACTGGGAAAACAGAAAATTCATTTGATTCCCTTTATTGCTGTATTCGCTTTATTGCAGTGGTCTGGAACCCTGCAATATCTCTGTGGTATTTCCTGTATCCCAAGTGAAAGAAGCCAATCTGAAAAGGCTACATATTGTATGATTCCAGCTGTATAAAATTCTGGAAAAGGCAAAACTATGGAGACAGCAAAAAGACCAGTAGTTGCCAAGAGTTAGGGGGAGGCACGGATGAACAGGCTCAACACAGAGGGTTTTTAGAGCAGTGAAAGCATGCTATACAATCCTGCAGTGGTGGATACATTTCATTATATATTTGTCAAAACTCATAGAATATGCAACACCAAGAGTGAACTCTAATGTAAACTATGGACTTCAGGTGGCAATAATATGTCAGTGTAGGTTCATGGATTTTAACAAATGCACTGCTGCAGTATGAGATGTTGATAGCTGAGGAGGCTGTGCACATGTAGGAACAGTGGGCATATGGGACTCTCTATACTTTCTGCTTAATTTTGTTGTGAACCAAATACTTCTCTAAATAGGAGAGCTTATTAATTTAAAAAAAATCTTATGGTTTGTAATAAAAAAGCTTTGGGTCTTGCCTTTTACAAAAAGATAAAATATACAAAGAAAGCAGGGATGTGTAAGTTTGAAAACAGAGTGATTGTGAGTTCTGGCCATTGAACTCTGAACTTACATATTTACTGATGGCTTTTAGAGGAGCTGATGTGATGGAAAGCATAGTCACACCTTTGAATTGCTTCTAAGGCAGTGGTTCTCAAAGTGTGGCCCTGGACCATCAGAGTCAGCATCACCCAGGAACGTCTTAGAAATGCAAACTCTCAGGCCTTATTTCAGATCTACTAATCAGAAATGGGGATTGGGTCCAGCTATCAGTGTGATGAAGCCCTCTAGGTGATTCTAATGCTTGCCATGAGAAAGCTAAGAGTAAGAGGAAGAACTCCTATGTTAAGATGTGGTGAATGTGCTGCATTCAACCAATTTGTTATCTGAATGCTCCACAGTGTATCCATCCATTAGGATCTGTGGTTGCATGGAACAGAGACTATCTGAGCCTGACTTAAGTTGAAAAAAAAAAAAAAGATTATACTAGAAGTTTTTCTATGAGTAACTTCCAGAATTAAGTAAGAGAGACACAACCAGACATCAGAAAGAGTAACCAAGGAAACAGATTTTTATAGGGATTATTTTAAAATTGATGTTCTTTCAACTGCTTTCTGTACAGGTCTGACTTCATTGAAATCCAGAGTGCTAGAATGAAGTCTACGAGTGGCAGAGAGAGGAGTGGGTGGCACTATGACCAACAGTCTCAGTAGGTCCCTTCCCAGTGGCTGCTCTAGCAAGATGTGTGATGAAGCAGCAAAATACCCAATGTTGACTGTAGGGAGGCGGTATGACACAGTACAAGGTACATGGGCTCTGGCACTGGATGTATCTGAATTTGAGTCCCAACTTCACTGCTTATTAACCTCACCACCTTGGAGAAACTACATAACCTCCTGAGCATCAGTTACAAAATGAGCAGGGTTGACATGTGGATTAGAGAAAATGTAGACAAAGCACCCAGCACATAGTAGGTAGTAACTTTCATTGGGGCACTATCGCCAATCTTTGAATCACCAACTATTATTTATTTCACCTCCCACAGGTTTTGGGAGGGTTCCTTGGATGCCATGTACATACTCCCTAAATGTTACCCAATGGTGCCCTAGGTGTCAGAACAGGTTAATACTATTCCTAACATGCCCCACACTTCCAGAGATTAAATTCAGCTGTAGAGGATTGATCTGAAGGTGGGGGGAAAGTAGTCTTTGAAATAAAGTCATTAGGAGCTGGCCTACTCATTGTATTCCAGCAAAGGGAATGAGTCACCATTTCCCTGCCAACATGTATGTGTAAATACAGACCAAGGTTAAGCAACTAGCTGCTCTTGCCTTATTCTCTGTGGCCCTAACCGGCTGTCATAGCAGCAGCTTTTGAAATGGAGAAAAATGCAATGATTGCATGACCTAATTCAGGCCTGGTGCTTTAAGCGGGAAACATGTGTGGGCCTCTCTCTTTCATACACACACTCAGAGCCTAGAGCAATCAGCAGGGATTTTGAAACAGGTCCTTGTGGAAATAAATTCAGTGCCCTACACCTACCTATTACATAACTAGAGGTTAAGGAAACAAAGCCCTGTGGCTGGGTGTGCCTGAGTATGCAAGCCAGAGAGATACATGCCAGATACCAGAGCCCTACCCTGTCCTTACTAAGCAGAAAAGGGAAGCCAGAAAAGACCTCTTTATCAGGGATGGTTAGAATGCTATCTTCTGAAGAGGGTCAAGTGGGAGAAGGGAAGGAGAAGATAACATCTGTGAGCACCTATTAGGTATTAGAAAGCAGGCTTGATGGTTTTGCTCAGTATATCTCGATCTTCACAACACTTCCCAGTTTTTGCGCTTAGCATGATAAGGTCACAATTATCACATCATGGATGAAGAAACTGAAACCAGAAAAGTGAACTCAACTTGCTAGTGAATGGCAGTGGCAGGCTCACAAGGGATATATGTGTGGCCACCACATTCTAGCTCAGCATCCTGCTGGAGTGGGAAGGAGACAGGGCCAGGCCCTCAGTCCTACTTGCCCCCATCCCAGTGAGGTAGGCTATACCAGTGACATGCGAGTCAGATTGCCATTCACCTTTACTTGAGGCAGCCTCAGCCCAGTAGGGACGTCGTTACATCTTCTGGAACAGAAGAAGGTATGCACTATCCCTCCCTAGTAGCCAAAAGATGAAAGGGGCTATGCGCTCTGATACAGAGGTAAACTCTAGGGCTTCCCAATCGCACCTTCATCTTTGTACAGGATTCTCAGAGAGAAAAAAGACAACGGATTCACAAGGTAAAGGCCTTCAGTGCATTGTCCAAGACACAATAAGCTTTTTCTTTTCATTTATTTTTCCATCTTGAAACATGATGGCCGTGAAAAGATAATTTTGCCAATGTCTTCTGAAGTCCAATCAGTGTCAATGTCTAATCAAGCCAAAGAATGGACCACCCACATTTTAAAATAATTCCCCCCTTCTTGCCTATATGCATTGCTTTATTCACTTAAATACAATACATATTTATGGATGACTATCCTGTGTCAGGCATTATGCTCATTGCAGACATGGCAGAGCTAATTAAGACAGAGACCTGCCCTTAAGGGACTCCTAGTCAAGGGGTGAAAACAACAAGACCTGGGCAATGATACAGGTACATACAGGTGAAAGGCAGGGGTGACACCTGCTAGAGACAGGGAGAAGTAGAGAAGGACAGTAGAAGGACAGTGTCTCAAGCAGAAGGATGACCATGAGCACAAGCAGAGAGGCATGAGAGAGTTTTATGCTTTTGGGAAATAGAGAGTAATCCAAAAAGTTGGACTGTGAAGCTTGAGAAAGATATAAAAGGAGATAAGATTGGAGAAATAAATAGCTAGATCAGGAAGGAGGTTAAGGTTTCGCTTAAGATCACAAGGTTTGTCAGGTGGTAGGCATGGGACTCAAGTCTTTTGCTTCAAATTATAGAGCTCTGTCAACTCTACAAAGCTAATATGTTTATAAATATGCTCCCTGGCCTTCAGTGACTATTGAAACCTGCTTTAAAAATGGAAGGATTTATTGTATATCCTTGTGAGAAGTCCATCTTAAATCATACTTTTTGAAGTTGGTATCTTTTATAATGATTCTTCTGTGTGCTATACAATCCATATTGCTGATCAGTAATATGGATTACTGGATAACTGGATGAAGTACTAGATAACCCCTTGGTGTTTGGCTAAAGTTAAAATAAGCACTTCTGAAGGTCCTAGGCCCTTTGTCCATCTACTATTCATCTTTTCATCTGCATGTATTTTGAATTTTACATGTGTATCACTATTTAGCTCTTCCGTCCCTCTTTCTCTCTTCCCACAAGGGCACTTTCTTAGAACACATGCTTTTGGAGTCCCAGATCACCTTACAAGAAGCCCAATTATCTGAATCCAGCATGCTATGGTGACCATATAGACTGACAACATAGGTAGAGAAAGAGGCCCAGCTTTTCCAACTTACAGCCTTTTGAGTCTTTCCAACCCAGGTATCAGACTGAAGAATCCTTTGAGACAAAACTCAGCTCCAGTCACCATCTGAAAACAACCTCCTAAGACACCTCAATTCAAGAAAGCCCAGTCATGCTGCTCCTGAATTCTTGACCCTCAGAAATGGAAAGATTACATATGATGTCTGTTACTTAAGATATTATGTTTTGGGGTGACATTATGCAGCAGTAAGTGACACAATTTCTAAAGGGTGTTTAGGGAAGGATTGTAATATAGAGGCCAAATGATACGGAATACCGTTTTTTACAGTGTCTGTCCCTCCGTGTCTTTGACTGGATGTTCTTTCTCTTCTCTTCATCTACCCAAACTTGCCTATGTTTGAAGGCTCAGTTGAGATCCTAACTTCTCAATCTTTCTCTTATCACCCTAATCCATAATGATCTCTGTCTTCTTTGAGGCCAAGACCAAGTGTTCACAGACCTGTCTGAAAAGCAGAATCCTTGCTGAGTTTGTTAAAGAAATGCATGCTTAGGCCCTACCCTGGACCACTGAATCATAATCAACAGGGTCGGGATCAAGCATCTTTACTGGTCTGACATCAGTTGGTAGGTTGGTGTGCAGCAGCTTTTGGAAACCATTCATCTGGACCATGAATCTGAGCACAGGATTACTCACTGCCTTGTAATACCCCCTCAATGCAATATTGTCTTTAAATATTTTAAGAGAAGAACCCTGTTTCTTTGTTCATTCACTTAATGGAAATTAACTGGGTACTTGCTATTTGCTGGGCATTGTACTAGGTGATGGCAATATAGAGATGAGTAAGCACTAGAACCTATCTCAAAGAGATCTCAGGCATTACTGCAGGCAATAGACTGGGCAATGACTCAGGGAGGGAGGCAGCCAGAGGTGGAATGCAGTGGCATGTCAGCTGGTACTAATGATCCCTGAAGATCTTGTAGGCACAGTCAACCAGGCAAACAGGTAGGACCAAGACGAGAAGGCTGCATATCCTTTGTTCTTCTTCCTTCTACCCATTCCTGTTCATGCACAAATCCTCTCCCCACTCCAGGCTTTCTTTGATATTCAATATAATCCAATTTTACCTATAGAGAATTGTCTTTAGGGAGGACCAAACATTGTATTCCCTGAGGTCTGTACCCTCCAAGGGATTACTTTGCCCGCTGGAAAGTCAACACTGTAACAAACCATTTTTAAACCATATATTAAATACTTATTATATTCCAGGTTACTGTGCGAAGCATTTTCCCCATTCTCTGCTCAGGCATCTCTTTGAGGTAATTATTTCTATTTTACCCCTTATCTACCCCATCATCTCTCTTACTGTTGCACCTACCTCTGTGTCTAACCCACTTGGTACTTCCAGTGATAGGCTCACTGTCATCTATGTCTAGTCTGGCTCCAGTTAATATAGACATCTGCTACCTCAGAATATGTTTCCAACATTTCACTCAAACCCAATGTATTATTTTCCTACTGCTGCTGCTGTAAAAATATTACCACAGTTTAGTGGCTTAAATGAACATAAATTTATTATCTTAAAGTTCTGGAGGTCAGAAGTCCAAAATGAGTCTTTCTGAGCTAAAATCAAAATAAAATTCCTTCTGGAGGCTCATGGGAAGAATCCATTCCCTTGCTTCTTAGAGCTCCTTGAAGCTGTCTGCATTCCTAAACTTATGGGCTCTTCTTCCAGCTTCAAAGCCACTCTGACATCCTGCTTCCCTCTTGTAAGGATTGTTGATGAGTAATCCAGGATAATCTCTCCAGCTCAACAGCCTTAATTTAATCTACTGTGCAAAGTCCCTTTTTCCATGTAAGGTAAAATATTTACAGCTTTGGTGGGAGTTAGGATGTGAACATTTTTGAGGTGGAGGGAACTATTCTGCCTGTCACACCCACATCTCCTGAGCAGCGGACTACACCACTGTTTCTAAGTTATCTTCCTGTCTACCTTCCACTGGACACATCTGATCCAAGGATTGGAGGAAAGGAAGCTGAAGTAAATGCCAGAACTGTTAGGTCTCCCTTCCAGAGCTGAACTGAATCTAAGGGTATATAATATTCATCCATCTATAATTGAGTCTCAATATCTTTATCAATCATCTGATCCCACAAAGTCTACTCTGCCCTAAATTGAAGTTTTCCTTGGTCACTGACCAAGTAAGGCCCTCCTTCAGGTAATACTTCCTCCTCACTGTAACTTCGTGAGTTTCCTCTCCTGTCATCTACCCCTTATTCCTACTGCATCTTACGGAATGTACCTTTTTAGACCATATGGAGCATCTACATTCTCAGGCTTTTGTCTCTCCAGTTCATCTTTAGCCATACCATATTCACTATAATCCTCTAATTGCAAGATATTTACTGACCCACAACCCATCTCCTTTATATTTTCTCCATCTTAGATTCTATACTTCACCTTTTCAGTGACACTTCTGCCTATCCTTTTCTTTGAACTTCAGTGTCATTCACCCTATCCATGGATGAATCCCTACTGCCTTTTTCGGGCTTGTTTCCTACATTCTGGGAGTCAGAGAATAAATTACATAACTGAGTAGATGGGTATTATTATAATCTTAAGGTCACCAACAACAATTCGTACCCTAGCTCTACCTACCAATTTTTCACCCATTGCCTTCTCTCCTTTACAATTTCAGGATCTTTCTCTTTTTACTATACTTGAAGGCCCTGCCAGTTGCCTTCTCCTCACCGAAGCAGTGCCTGAACCCATCCACCCAGCCATAACCAATGCTTCCCTCTTGCCAATTCTCAGAGCATTTTGTCTATACTTTTCTTGAGGCATCTGAATATTCTCCCTGGGAACATATTGTACAAAGTTCTTACCTTCTTCACAACTTTGTGAGTCTTAAAAGTAGGTTTCACTATTTTTGGTCTTTATTCTCTTTATCTCCTAGGCACTGGTCTTGCTACACAGAAGGCCCCAAATGCAAATTTGCTAAATGCATGAATGAATGCATGAACATAAAACATCGATGCTTTCTTCAGTGACACCAACATGATAAGTTGGAAATTCACTCAGCTGGACCTATGAAAGCGCGTACTGCCCTTCAACAATATAATTTTTGCCAACAGGGGACTTAGAAAAATCTCCAGTCACTTATAGTGACAAGATTTCTTTCTCAAGCTTGCAAATTCCTGTTCTAAAAACAAGCAAAGAGAAACAACAACTAAAAAATAATAATAATAATGAGGTGTACATGAGATGTGTGTATATGTTGATAGAAATCTTTCAAAAACAAGCTCTTGACAAAATATTGAAATTTCATGTTTTTGCTAACACAGTGTAATGATAGAGTCCCTAAATTATTTTCAGTCTCCACATTCCTGGTATTTTAACCTATCCTGGCAGAGCCAAAAGAGGAGTGGAAATAAAGCAGGTGGAGGGAACAGGGGAAAGATTTAAGGAGATGCTTCCAAGATAAATCACAGAAAATGGAACACCCCTTCCAGAAATGAAGCTCCATGCAGCTTTTGACAACGGTTCAAAGCTGTCATGCTTCTTTAATTCGTAGATGCGTCAGCTGAGAAAGGTTTCAGTATTCCCACCGAAACCAGAACTACTTCAGATTTATGTGATCCACACCCTTGGAATCAAGGCACTAACATGTTCTGCTCCAGGCACTGAAAAGCTTAGCAGCTCCCTTTCAAAAAGGAAGGTTTCCTGTAAAACAAATGGAGCCAGTCACAGGTGGAGCAGATCCAGGCTGTTACGGGAGCTCACGTGGCTCTGGTGAGATTGGGCTAGAAAAGGCTTATGTCTCTGTTTCACCTCACTCCTCTTTTCCACTGAGCTACTCGCCATGGGCTTTATGCGCTTCAATAGCTGGGCAGACCATGCTGTTTGTTTGTGAGGTTTTTGCAGAACACTCTGCCCTTGCCTAATTTTCCCCACTCAGGGTCAGGTATATGACTCAGCTTCATCAAGTGCCCTGGGAATCCAGTGATGATGGGTAATTGTCCTTTAATGCCAAACTGATGAGCTCTTGAAGCACTTAACTATGGTTAATCACCTGCCATGGCTAAAGACCAAGTGGAGGCTAAGGTCACCAGCAGAGAGGCAGAATCATTTGCTAAGATTCAGCTTCAACATTCATTGTCGAAGTTCATCGGGCTCTTTTTTTTTCTTTTTTTTTTTTTTTTGGCATAAGAAGTTTTTATTTCGTTAAACTCACCAAGAGCAAAGGAGAATTTTTTTTTTTTTAAAGATTTTATTTATTTATTTGACAGAGAGCGAGAGCAGGAACACAAGCAGGGGGAGTGGGAGAGGGAGAAGCAGGCTTCCCGTGGAGCAGGGAGCCCGATGTGGGGCTCGATCCCAGGACCCCGGGATCATGACCTGAGCCGAAGGCAGACGCTTAACGACTGAGCCACCCAGGCGCCCGAGCAAAGGAGAATTTAAGTAAATTTCTCTATAAGAACAATTACTAACCAGGGCATATACCCTTTTGAGAGACCTTTATAGATCTGTTTTGGGAGTCAGGGGCATAGGGTTCAAACTAGTCTGATAAGTCCTCCTAAAATGGCTTGCTTCCCAATCTCCATTTGAGATAGTGAGCTCACTATTACTATTGGGATTCCATAGTTATATTGTCAAGTTTTAGGGGGAAGAAAATAAGTGGCTAATCACTGATGTTGAAATGCTTGAATTTTAATTTTTGCACCTTACTGTGGGAACATAGACCTATTTATTTAAGCTTTATGTCAGCCAGGTTCTCAACCATAGCTGTACATGTGAATCATTGTTGGCTACTTAAAAAGTTCTGGACCCAAAGTGTCATCCCTGAGTATTATACGTCATTAAGTCTTGCGGGAGCTTTTGTGTGTATGTGTGTGAGTGTGTGTGTTTGTGCATGTGTACACGTATGCATATGTACACAAACATATATGCCTATGTATGTATATGTATGTTTAAAGTTAATGTGGATTAATTGATGCATCAGTGTTTACTTGATCAATGATCAAAATAAAATTAGTGAGCTGAAATCACTTTTTCATTCAGTAGATATTCACTGAGTGCTCACTCAATACAAAACACAGTGATGAGTAAAACAGGGCCCTGCCCTAGAAGAATTTATGATAACTTTCAACCACAGGACAAGAAACATATTCATCTTTGCAGCATTCCCTACATCTGGTACAGACATTGGCTCATGGTAGAATTGCATAATGGAAACATCTTGATTGACAGGCTGGAAAAGCAACCTCACAGCATGCTTAGGAGAGCAGGCTCAGGAAACAGACTGCCTCGGTTAAACTCCTAGCTTTACCTCGAATTAGTGGGAAAATAGGAAAAGATCTTCGCTATTCTGTGCCTCAGTTTCCTCATTTATGAAATGGGAAAACTCAGAGAAACAGCATCCTAGGATTGTGCAGAGAATTAAATAATCTAAAGTAAATTAGGGGCCTCACCCATATCTCAACATACCTTAAATTCTCACTATTTTGCTAGTGCTCAATTATTCTTAGCTGGATTGAGAATGAAAAGGGAAATTCAGGAACTAGCCTTTGTAGAAAACCTAGTATGTGTCAGGAATTGCCAAAAGTATTTTGGATCAGGTTAATTCTCACCACAGCTCCAAGAGGTGGTTAAAACTTAACGAGAAGGAGGTTATATACCTTGCCAATCTCTACAAAGAGGCCTTCTGACATCTAGTTCTCCTGCTGTGGGAATGTTGACTCTTTAAGGAACAGAAATAGATTATATCTTGCTGGGACTATTTCTCAGAGAATTTATGGTTAAAGGAAATTCCTTACAATCCATTAAGACAATATTTGTACCCACAGCAAGGCTCTCCACTTTGAAGGCAATAGTCATTCAGAGTTCCCCATGCACAACCTCAAAGAATATTGAACTTAAATCATTCACATAGAGAGGAGTGTAAGACTTGAAATCACGAAGTCCTGGTGGCTTTGGGGCCTTAAACTAGTTCCCTAACTTCTCTGAACTTCAATTTCTTCTTTCTCCTCTTCCTTCTCCTCTTCCTCCTCTTTCTTCTTTTTTCTTACTTCTTCTTTTTAATGAGAATGGAAAATGGGGGTTATAACACCAGCCTTACCTGCCTCCTTGTGTTGTACTGAGAATTAAATCAGTACCACTCAAAACATAGTCTGTCCATGAACTACAATCTAACCTACAACCAGCAGTTTCAGCCCAGACCCACTAAATCAGAATTTCTGGGGGTGGGGGTCCAGGAATCTCTTCTAACAATATTCTTCAAGGTGATTCCTCTACATGTTAAAGCATTTCATAAAGTGTAAAACATTTATGTTTCCATAAATGTGTTCTTTTCCTGTCCAACTCTCCTTAACCCACATTCTATCTCTTCTCCCTGCTCCTACTTTCCTCAATCCTTCTTCTCTATTTTTCATTGTCTTCCATCTACTTCACTTCCTCCTTTTGCCACCAAACTGAAAATATTTTGTCTGGAGAGCCAGTACCTTTCCAATCTTCTGGGTTCTGTAAACACTAAGTGTTGAAATCATGTTTGATGAATGGATGCATGGACAAATGAACAAATGCATAGGGTATCCAACCATATTAGTATTTTTTTTCTTTTTACAAACTAAATCTTATTCATCTACATAATGGTTTTCCTCCAACAAATCTCAAGTGCTTTCACGTGCACAAACCTCATGCATCTTCACCTGCACATGATCTTACTGAAGCAGGCAGAGGCAGATGCCGTCTCCCCACCCCACCCTGCCCCATCCCCAACCTGGCCAGATGCTGATATAAAAACTGAGAGTGTTTGGGTGCTTGCCTCATAATATACAGGAATGAGGAAGAGTCAGAATTAGAGACTGGTACTTAGATGTCCCAACCCCTGACCCATTGCCCTCCATTCCCAGGGTCCTTGGATTTAGAAAGAACGTAAGAGGAACTCCAGTTCGCCCTCTTCAGCAGTAGGGTCCAGGAAAAGATACGTAACCTCTTTCTACCTGTATGCTTTGAGGCTTAGATTAGAGAGCGTTTGTAAAATGCTTGGAGCATAGTTAAGTGCTTGGTAAATACTACATCTCTTTCCCCATATTCTTTTGGGGGTGGCTCCTGCAAATGTTATCAGCAAAATGTACTTGGCTTCATTTAAAGTATCTTGATTGAGGGCAACAGAGTGTAGTTCTGCCCTTTGATCTGCATTTCTTCCAACAGCTGAGGTGAAGAACTTATATAAGCTGAAAATAAAAAATACAACCAGTGCAGGTTTCTCAATATGCATTCCTTGGACTACCTGAATCATAACCCCTGGGTGTTTGCTAAAAACACAGATCCCCATGTCCTACCTAAGAACTACCCAAAACCCCAGGGGGTGGATCCTAGAAATCTCTATTTTTTGCAAGCATGCCAGACAAACCTTAAATCCACTCAAGTTTGAAAACCATTGCTTTAGTTAATCAAGTATCAGCCTTGACTCTACATTAGGAAGAACTGGTGAACTTTTAAAAATTAGTGAAGCCCAGATTCCTACCCAGAACAATTGAATAAGGGTATCAGGGTGGGAGGGGGTATTGGATGAGGGGTAGGGTAGATAGTGGAAATGAAGGGGAGAACCACAGCCAACCAGACTTCTTTTGCCCTCTAACTAATCCATTAGTATTTAAATGTGTCTGCTGTTGGGGGAGAAAGAAGATGAAGGCAAGAGATTATATAAATATACTTTTGGATTTCTTTTTCCTAAATCAAGAGTATAACCTGGGCTGTTGAAGGCATTTTGAAAAGAAGCCTTTTCCTCTCTTTCTCTGTAGGAGTCACTGAATGTATAGGCCAAAAGGAGCTGAAGGTAAGGTTGTTTCTTCCCTAAGCTGCCTTCTAACAAAGAAGCTGTCCTCATTTGACCAATGTGCGCTGCCACACGAGGAACACCTACCTAGCATTTAAACAGTCTGCACTTTTAATTATTATATTAACATTTGGCAACTGTCAAATGCTCAGAAATAATTTTATATCCTCCCATTTCTATGCAACACATTTATTGATATTCATGAAGTGAGTTCCTCCAGGAGTGTCTAGACTGAATGTCAATAGGGTCTGCTGAGGGAGATACTTTTCACAGAAGGAGGATATTAATAATAGAATTCAAAAATTATTTTTAATTTTGGTTTAATAAAGGATTAGATGGTACAAGACCACTGTGCCCCCTTAATAGTCTGACGCATAAATAAATGTAACCTGGCCAAGTTATTTTGAATATCAAAGATGAGAAATGATCAACTTAGCCTAATTCGCTTTTAGCTCATATCAGCTTCATATTTTTACAGGCCAGAGTCTAGTCTTCTATGTTATATCAGAGAGTTTTTTGCTTGTGTCCTTTGCAAAAAGAAGGGTGAATTTGGGAAGGTAGACTCCACTTTTGTAAATCTGAATTGTGGAAAAGGTAGAAAAATGGATTTTGCAGATATTCTTGGCAATAACCTGCTTCTCAAAAAAAAGTACCTGGGGATGTCCCTCAGAAAACCATCCAAGCTTCCTAGTGGGAAAATAGGAGGGAGTGTTGCTACACAATTAGGGATCTTAATAAAACCATTACCATCATGGGGCAAGTGGCAGATAATCCACTAAAACCTTCCCAAGCTTTTCCACACTTAATCCCCCACCAACCCCAGGAGATACCCCCCAACTATTACCCCTAATTTTACTGTTGGTTTGTGAAAGACCTCTGTTTTAGAGCTCTGAGTTAATTGCACTACTTAGTATATATATGGCACTGCTTTTATTACTTATCTATACAAGGATCCTTTTTCATTTAATTAATTGATTTATCCCTTTTTATTCTCAAATCCCATTCCAATTTCTCCCCATCCCACAGGTAACCATTCCATTGTATTTATATGTGTGTTTTGTGTGAATGTGTTCTCATATAATGTGTAATTATGAATGTAATGTTATAGCTGTTTCTTACTTTTTCAACTAGAGCTGTTTTTAAGCTCCATTGGTGTTGCTCTGTGTACCTCCAACACAAGGTATATATATCAGCCCAATTTTCCAAGATGAGGGAACTGAGGCTTAGGAAGTAAACTACATTACCCGGCACAGTATCACACAGATATTCAATTGTGGAGCTGGTCTCCAGTCAATTTTACTCCAAAGACTGTGTTCTTGACCACTCTACTTCCCTTTGCTTCCCTTCAAAAATTTATGTTTGTTTTTCACAGTGACCCTGTGAAGTTCAGAGACGTTAAGTAGCTTGTCCAAGGTCACTCAACTAATTAATAGCCGAGTTTAGATGACAACTCAGATGTGTCTGACTCCTGAACCTGTGTACTTTTCATTTTTTTATCTAATAGCCTATATTAGTGCTAGAGCCTTCTGAGTTAGCTCACTCTTCAAGCTCCTTGCTCTGTGTTTGATTCTTGTTTAGTGGGCTGGAGGAGGTGCATACCTTTCCTTATCAGACAGCGCAATGGAGGGGATGAGGCATCTTGTGGAGAGAGGACTACTGGGTTGTCAGTTACAACCTTACAATAGCTGGTACTACGGTGATTAGTCCCATCTGAACCTATGGGGCCAAGGAAGGCTATGTGGACAATCTCTCCTCTCTGGGTGGATTTCTGCCCAAGTCTCATGCTGGAATGATGAGAGAACTATTGAGTTCTTTCTCCAAGGCTGACATGATGCAATAGGTCTGGTGACAGGAGGTTTTCCTTTTTCTAGTTGCCCTTGGACTCTATGGCTTTGTCTACTGGGATTATGTAAAGTTCCTTGTATGCCTTGGCCAGTGGCCCTCAGCTGTATTATCCTTGCTGGTAAGCACCCAAGCAGAGTGAAAGGAAGTGTAGGTTCTCCTGAATATTTCTGAAGATCACAGGTCTAGATTACTAGTCCTAGAGTCTGGCCTTGTGGAGCAAGGTTCTTATACCTAAATTAAACTGCAGGTATAAAACATGTATCTGTACACTTTTACAACATTTGTCTTCAGCCGCTTCATAGCCAGCTGACCATTTGGATGGGGCACTTTTCTTGCCATCAAACAAAGGGGAGAGAAGAACATTGACATTTTCAAAGTATTGAGTGGAGTTTTCTTATTCTGATACAAATCTGAAGGGTTGTTTTGTGTGGGAAAAATGTGATGAATTTTATAGTAAAACAAAATAAATATCTCAGACTCACTTCTTTCCAGTGTGACCTTGGGCAATTTACATAACCTCTGGCTTATTTCCTCAAATATGAACTGGAGACAATGACATCCATCTCACAATGCTATTATAATATAATAGGAGAAAATGTATATAAAATACCTGGCACATTATCAGGCATTCATTGAATGTTAGGTCACCACCAGAAAGAAGAGATTGCAAATATTTTAGTACCTCAGCTCATTTTAAAGATTTTTCTAGCTGAAGTTAAATTATAGATTTTTTTTCCTTTGCCCTTTCAGTTCATTTTGGTAGAGGACAGCTTAGCTGGGCCTTGCAGCATTTGGAAGGTCATTCTGTGCATGAATTTGTTTTGGCATTTATTTCTGCCTTCTTTATTTTATTTTATCCACTGCCAAGGGGGCATTTTGATTGGCACGGGGAGCCAAGTGAAACAAAACACTCCCTCGGAGGGACATACATGCAGGAGCTCTGTGAGAATTGCCTCCTTTCTGTCTGATGAGGGCTGACTTTCTTCCCCTTCACTGTGTTTCTGAGGGATTTTTGATGTTTTCCTGGACCTGTCAGTTTCATTCCTTGCCTGCCTCATTCACCAACACCACAAGGCACTATCAGCTCAGACCCAGAAACATGATGCCAACATTGTAGAATCCATTTAGACATGGTAACGTCTAGTCTGAGGCTTGCAGGGGACTACGACTGAATTTATTTTAAAGCCTAAAGGGAGAGAAAGGTTTCTCTGCCTGCCTGGTACTTGGTTTCATTACTCAGCCTCTTTCCTAGTGATAGGGATTTTGTCCCTTGAAAGATATCAATCACCTGAGCTTACCTGTTCACATTAACTGTACTTTCTGATCAGTAGCTCTAAAATGAATCATCTGAAAGTTTCTACTGCCTTGAGCAGAGCCCCTTTTAAGTAGTCCAGGGATGAAATGAATTATTCAGTAAGCTCTGTCCTCTCCCATACTCAAAGAAATTCAGGAGAGGCAGTGACTCTGCTTTAGAAGAGAATCTGAGAGGATCATGTGTTCATAAGAAGCATGTGTTATACTTTGCACTGAAGAATCCTCAGGAAGGAAACACATGTAATAAGCAGCAAGACAATTTAGAGTAAGTTGGTGAAGGTTTGAAACCTTAGACCTAGAGCAGTGTTCTTTCAACATATGGTTCCCCGCTAACAACCCATATACTTGGGAGCTTATTCCAAATACAAGCTCCTTCCCCTCCCCCTAGAAGATTCTAATTTTGGATGTGGAGTCCTAGAATTTGCAAGTGATCCTGATGGACACTGACACTTGAGAATCACTGGAGCAGAAATTCCATATTCCTTCCTCAAGGACCATATATTAGGTTTCTTTGTAAAATGTAATTTAATCTCAAATAGAGAAAAAAATTAAAATGGTTGCTGTGCTAGAAAGGGGGATAAACTTAGAAATTAGCCAGATGTGGTTTTAATTTTTAGTTTCATACCTGGAATGGTCATTAGTATTGTTTCCTAAATGATTCTTGCTTTCCTCCTTCTGGGAAAAATGTTAGCATAATACTTCTTCGGCCTCTTGGAGTTAGGTGTGGCCAGGTGGGGCTTCGGCCAATGAAATGTGAACAGTGGTATCTTTTTTTTTTTTTAAGATTTTTTTTATTTGTGAGAGAGAGAGCGGTAGGGCACAAACAGGGGGAGGGGCAGGCAGAGGGAGAAGCAGGCTCCCTGCTGAGCAAGGAGCCCAATGCAGGGCTTGATCCCAGAACCCTGGGATCATGACCTGAGCCGAAGGTAGATGCTTAACCAACTGAGCTACCCAGGTACCCCTGAACATTGGTATCTGACAACATTTGAGACAGGCCTGGTCTGTCAGCCTAGATTCCAGGGTGATGGTGATAAGCAGAGAATTGCTAAATCAGCATGGGTTGTAAAGAACGAGTTAAGAAGAAATGTTCATTGTTTTAAGACACCAATATTTGGGGTTTGCTTTTTACTGCAGCAGAACCTAGACTAACCTGACTTATAAACAGTAACTCACTCTGTGACCTGAGCCAAGATAGTTAAGAGTCCTGAGTCTCATTATCACCACCATTTAACAAAAAATGTAATATCCACAATTAAGGGTTGTTGAGAGGATTAAATAAAATTGTGTAGAAGAGCCTTGCCTAGTTCCTTCCACATAGACACTCAATATGTGTTGGTTTCTTTCCTTGTCCCCACAATCTTTTTCACCAATGTGTGCATACTTTTGTTTATAAAGAATAAACCTTCATAATATTTTTAAGTGTGGTCCTAGTAGTACCATAAATAGCATAACTACTTTCTATAAATAGGTTAGTTAAGGTTTTTGAAAGAACACTTAAGAAGATATAAACATTTATTCTGTGTCATCAATCAACTCTGTGAATTGGAGTTACAGAATCTTGAACTTGGGATATATGTTTAAAACGGAAGGTAATCATGCCATACATCCAGATTAGCACACATTATGATGAATAAGACAAATAAGACAATCTGTCTGTCTTCAAGGAGCTAATGGTCTAGCTGATAGGGAGGCAGAAAACCATCAGAATTGAGTAAACTTGTACAATGATGCAAATATGCACAGAGAGCAATGGGAACCAGGAGGGTGAATGATGAATGTATATAGGTAGCCAGTGATTATATTTATTCTGAGCTTTAAATGACAAGAAGATGTTATGCAGATGTAGGAGGAAGGAAAAGACCCTCCAAGAAGAGGCATGAGGTATGAGGGTCCATAAAGGTAGAGGGTCCATACTTTGAAGAATGGAAGATCATGGGGTCTAGGAGTTAGAGAAATAAATAGCTATCAAATCATAGGAGATGGGGTGTGCAGGTAACTCAGGTCAGACTGTGAGATTTGGAAAGCTGGCTAAGATTCCAACTAGAAAAATGATAATCAAATCTGTGTTTGGGGGGCAAGACCTCAGGTAAATTACAGGAGACAAGGAGCACATTTGATGGGTTCCTAAACTTGAGTATGACAGTTATCCTGGGAATAGAGACAAAGAGTTAGATTTGATGCTTAAGTCTGTGTAAAATCAAATTGATGATGGGACATGATAACATGTTTTATAACTGAATGTGACAGACAAAAAATAAATTTTAAAATATGGTTAAATTTTCTAACTGGAGCAAATAGGTGAATGATGTTGACATAAACTAAGACAGGAAACAGAAGAAAGAAGAAAGAAAGAAAGAGAGAAAGAAAGGGAGAAAGAGAAAGAAAGGAAAGAAAGAAAGAAAGAAAGAAAGAAAGAAAGAAAGAAAGAAAGAAAGAAAGAAAGAAAGAAAGAAAGAAAGAAAGAAAGAAAGAGGAAGGAAGGAAGGAAGGAAGGAAGGAAGGAAGGAAGGAAGGAAGGAAGGAAAAAGAGGAAAGAAAGAGAGGAAAGGAGGAAAAAAGAAAGAAAAAGAAAGAAAGAAGAAAGAAAGGAAAGAAAGAAAAAGAGAAAGCCTCTTACATTGGGGATAATATAAATCTGGTTTTGGCTTTATTATAGAATTGTTATGTAAAAAATAAAAAGAATATATAAAATATATAAGCAAGTTATGAATCATAAGGAAATGAATATTTGTGAGCTCACTACACAGAGTATGTTACTTCTAACATTGATGCCACCTGCATGCTTCTTTGCAAACCCATCTCACTATCCAGAATCATTCCCTTCCCTTCCCTTCACAGTTCTACCACTTGTGGATATATTCTCGTATAATAAAATGCTTAATTTTTTTTTAAGATTTTATTTATTTATTTGAGAGAGAGAGAATGAGAGACAGAGAGCATGAGAGGGAGGAGGGTCAGAGGGAGAAGCAGACTCCCTGCCGAGCAGGGAGCCCGATGCGGGACTCGATCCCGGGACTCCAGGATCACAACCCGAGCTGAAGGCAGTCGCCTAACCAACTGAGCCACCCAGGCGCCCCAAAATGCTTAATTTTTATACAGCATATAGCATTCTTGATAATTCTTTCACTCTACCTTGTTATTATTTGAGATTCATCCAAATTTATTTGTGTAGCTATTGTTTATTCCTCTTTCCTGATGTATAACAGTATATTGACTGACCATACTACAATTTATCCCCACTTCTGTTCATGCCCCTAGATTATTTCCATTTTTTTAAATTGCAAACAATGCTGCTATATGTCCTTGTTTTGATCATTTTGATTTTGAGGAGCATATTCAGGCATTCTAAAGCTAAGGGAAACATCTGAGCTAGAGATATGAACTGGAAATCTTTGAGGAGTAGGTGGTATTAAAGGCCATTGGCTTGATCACTATGATTCAGTGTAGGCGTAGAGAAGAGGGCCACACTTGGCAATCAAAATCCTCACAAACACTAACAACTAAGATCTGAAGATATGTGCATTAAATTAGTTATCTCAGCGTAAGAGAAGAATCAGGAGTCATATCAGGGAAATCACTGGAGGAGATACTGAGGGAAAGTATTCTCTATACTCACAAAAGCAGAGAACACTCGGTGGATTTGTTTGTTATAGCATCAGGGCCATAGTGAAAGACAGCTCATCCAAGAGTTGAAGAGAAAGATGTAGAATGCAAGATGAGGAAGCATTACCAGGAGAGTACATTAGTGCTGAAATAAGTTTGTTTGTTAAAAGGAGCCAGAGTTGGATAAGGAGGCCGAGGAGGGATGCACATTCAAGGAAATGTTTTTGGAAACATGAATATATTTATGGATGCAGGGGAGAAATTTGCTATTTAAGATTCATGGGAGAAATGGAAAACTTGGTGTAACTATGTCCTATAACAACAGCATTAGAGAAGATTTATGGCTTGCCCTCTGCAGACACTCTCCTAATTTCTTTATATTTAGTCTTTACAACAATCTTAAAAGAAGATATTTTATTAATTCTCTTTTTTTATTAATACTCAAGCTGCTTTCTTAAGAATAGATGGTAAGGGATCCAGCGTAGAAGAGAGAGACTTAGAGGGCTTTGCATAAGTACAGTTTCAAGATGGTGGTGAATTGAATGAGGGGCAAGTGGTGAGAAGAGATTAAATTTGGCATTACTTTTGAAGTAGAGCCAATCAGATCATTAATAGATCAAACTGGTCTGTAAAGGAGTGAAATAAAAGAGCTCCAAGCTTTTTGGACTGAATAACTGGGTGGATGGAGTTGTTACTGAGATGGAGACCATGGTAAAGGAGTTTGGGGAGGAGGAAGAGAAGTGGGGTTTCTAATATGCTAACTTTGAAATGCCTAGTAAATATCTGAATGGAGACAGTGAGTGAGCAGCTGGATATACAAATCCAGAGTTCCTGTGAGTAGGCTAGGCTGGAGATATAAATGTGGGAGTTATCAGTGTATAGATAATATTTATAGTCATGAGACCAGACAAGACCACCAAAGGTCTCAGCCTTAGAGAAGAGGTGACGTCTAAAAATTAAGCCCTGGGTTAGAAAAGATGAGGAGGAACCAGGAAAAAAATAGATTGAATTGGAGGAATCATCCAGGTAGGAACTGAACAAAAGGAGTGGTTCCTGGGAACAAAGTGAAGAAAATAGTTCAAGGAGGAGGAGAAAATTGACTGTTTCAAGAGCTTAAGTTCAAATACGAAGAAGACTAAGAAATGAACACTGGATTTAGCAGTGGTGAATTACAAAGTTGAATGAGAGTCTCAGTTTCTCCATTCTGATGACTGATTATACTTCCAAAATAGAAAAACAGACTACATTCAGCTCCATGGAAGCACTTTTTTTCTCACGTGAGTCAGAACCTTTAGTTAGTTCATTAATCAGAAGAGTTGTTGTTTGCTAATCTTTTGATGTAGATCCAGAGTTTTCTTTGTATAGAAATAACTTGCCTAAAAGCAAATATTTGAGTTTCTGTTTCCTTAAATTATGAGAGAACTTGAAGACACCTAAAACAATCTGAATGCAGAATATATCTAGATCTCTACAACCCTATCCAAATCTACGATTGTATTGCCCACACCTATTTCAACAGAAAAAAAAAAAAAAGGCAAATCACCTTTATCCAGTCTTTCCAAAAGGCTCCACTTAGTTTTCATCAAAATAATTCTTTTTTTTCTACGCATATTTTATCAATTTATAAAACAATAAATACAACATGAATATACAGGCTTGGGGACAAATGCAATTCTGTCTTGAAGAGACTGGAAGAGGTAAAGGAGAACTTAAAACTAGCTGTTTGCAGCAGGAGTGTTGAGTATGCCTTGGGTATCCGCCAGCATGGTCAATAGCCAGAGCAAAACATTGTTAATTTCAGGAGAAGGAAAATGGAGTTTATTTAGAAGATACCCCAAATTGTATTTACTGATAATTTATGCACTAACATTCTGATTTATAAAAGTAAGAAGGAAAAATCAACAACAATAATTTCATTGTCATTTCCCTCCCATTATCTCATGAAACTAAACCCAATCTTTTTACAGATTCCAACACTTCCCATGTCTTCCCTCCCATAGGAAACCTCTCACATGCCAGACATAAACCCTCAGGAACTTTGGCTAATGGGTTTTTCAGTTATCATTTCCAGATCATTAGATAGTTTCAAGTCTCCCTATCTCTTATGGTACACTGTAGGTGGAAGCTTCTGGAAAGCAGGATCTATGCCAGTCTTTTTTCGTAGTGGCCACAAAGACATGGTCTAACTTATGAATATATATTTTATTATGTATGTTTGTTATTTTAAAAAAAACTAACAAATGTCCACATGCATTTTATGCTTTATAGTATACAAAATGTTCCCACTCCCCTTTATTCATTCATCTAACAAATAATAAGTGAGCAATTTCTGTGTGCCTAGCATGATTCTCCACTGAGTTAGAGAAGTCAGAAAAGGCCTCTCTGAGATGGGGACATTTATTTTTTAAGATTTTATTTTTATTTATTTAGCAGAAAGAGAGCACAAGCGGGGCGGGGGGGAGCAGAAAGAGAGGGAGAAGCATACTCCCCACTGAGCAGGGAGCCCAACATGGGGCTCGATCCCAGGACCCCAGGATCATGACCTGAGCCGAAGGCAGATGCTTAACCAACTGAGCCACCCAGGTGCCCTGAGATGGGGACATTTAAGCTGAGGTCTAAATGTAAGAAACAAGCATACTTGTGATAGAAAGGAAAAGCATTCTTCAGGTTCCATAGTAGGAATGAATGGAGCATTTTGGAGACAAAGAAACAAAGTATATTGAGTGATGGGAGAGGGGCAAGAAGTGAGGATGGGTGGGGGAAGGGGAAGCAGGTCCAGGTAGGGTCTGATAAAATTTTCTATTTTGTTCTAAGGGAAGAGGGGAGCCCTTGAAGAATTTTAAGGAAGGGAATGATGTATTCTGATTTACATGTAAAAGTTCATCCTGGCTGCCAAGAGGAGAATGACGGAAGTTGGAAGATGAGTTGGCAGGCTAATGTAGATTAATCTCACAGACATTGTGTTGAAAAAAGCCACACATGAAAGTACATGCTGCACTGCACACTGAAATTATACAATACTCTACACATTGATTTGTGTGAGGTTCAGGCGGGAGAGGATGATCGCTGGCCTGGAGTGGTAAGAGTGGTGAGGGAAAGACCTTTAGTGTGTGTAATCCTCGTTGTAAACGGTTAAACAGAGAGGGAGAGGTGAGATTATTCTCCATGTTATTCAGATAAGGAAAACAAGTCAGTAGAGTCAAATACCTGCCCGAAATCACAGAGCTAGTTGCAGTGGATCTAGGTCTCAAATTCAGATTACTCCTTTTATTAATTAAGAATGGTTCATATACATCCATTTATACAAGGACTTTGGCTCAGCAATAAAGGGGGGAATTGGCTGGTCATGCAATAACATGGATCAATTTCACAGGCATTACATTGAGTGGGGGAAGCCAGACGCAAAGAGTGCATGTTATATGTAGTTCTACAATAAGAAAACCAACTCTGTGGTCTGTGGTGACAGAGGTGAGAAAAGTGACGATCCCTTTATGGATTCAGGGGGATTGACAGGAAAGAGCCAGGAGAGGACAATCTGGGGTAATGGAAACGTTCTACACCACTACATGTGTAGGGTTACATGGGCATCTATATTTGCCAAAACTCACTGAACTAAATTCTCAGGGGGGGAAAGTTCAGAGTACATAAATAATCTCCGAACTATATAATGTCAAAACAATGACAATGCTGGGATGAGAATCCAAGTTTCCTGAAGTTAGGTCATATACTGTTTCCCTAAAACCACAGACCGTGGGTCCGAAGCTACTCGAGAATCCTGGCTTCTGAGCTGAAGTCAAGTGTCATGACATGCTAGTAACTAGACTAACCCTCTTTTGTTTGGAGCTATAGCTAATAAACCCTAAAACTCATAGATATGCCCATGTCCTTCTAGAACAAGAGAACCTATGCTGAATATTGGAGAATTTTATAGTACAATGGAGTGATTTTTAGGTCCTGAACCATGTGAAAAACTGTTCTTCTAAGAAAAGCTCTCAAGATCCAGAATGAAACAAAAAGCCAAGACAGCTTAAAATAAGCTTCATAACAGAACTGGGTTAGCTTATCAGAACTTAGAGTCCCTCTAATGACACCTTTGACAATGGTGTCCACATGATTGATGCCACTGAGCTGATAATGGGACACGATGCCCTTACAGGAATGGCATTTTGGCAAAACGCAATATCTTCTGACTAACAGTTCATTTTTTATAAGATTCTATTCATGGATTGCATAGTTATACAATCTCATTAGTCTGCCATTAATCATTTCCAAGTCTGTCTGTATTCTATAATTTCAAGGCCTGGATTTGCATACATGAAAACACTATGTTAACATTTGTATAGCATTTTAGTTTACAAAGCATTTGGGGCCTGAATTATGAGATAACTAGGAGAATATGAGAGGCAGTTGGCTCCTTTACCTTATGTATACTTCCTTGGGTGAACTGGAGCCATGGTGGAGGTCCTGAGAGGTCTCAGCTCCAGTGATATCTGAACAACCTAAGAGGGTCATGTTTGAGGGGTAGTGTGATTTTGTTATTCCTTGTGAACTAACTTGCACGTGATAATGTCACATCTCACTTTAGAATACGTTAGAGTATCCTCAGCACAGGTATAAGCATCCTGGAAGCAGAAAGCATACTGTCACCTTGCGCTAAGGTATTTGCCTTATGCACAACATTCCAGACCAGGAAGCTCCTGCTAACTTCAAAAATGGATAGTTAGGAAGGTGGAAGCAGAGGAGGGTTAATGAATTGTTAGGCAGAAAGCATCTAAGTTACCAGAAAAAGCACACAGGATAGAACCAGAAAAGTAGGTTTTATCCTGGTTCTTAGTGTATTCAGTATGACAATTCATTTTACTACTCTGTATTCGTTTACTAAGTTTGTCATAGCAAAGCACCATGAAGTGGGTGGCTTAAACAACAGAAATGTATTGTCTCAAATTCTGGAGGCCAGAAGTTCAAAATCAAGGTGTCAGCAGAGTTGGTTTTTCTTTTTTTCAAAACTGTAATTTTATTTTTTTCCAGCTTTATTGAGACATGATTGACAAATAACAATTGTGTATATTTAAGGTATACAATGCAGTATTTTGATATATGTATACATTGTGAAATGATTACCACAATCAAATTAATTAACATTTCCATCACCTCACCTAGTTACCATTTGTGTATGTGTGTGGTGAGAACACTTAATATCTACTCTCTTTGCAAATTTCAAGTGCACAATACAGTATAATTAGCTACAGTCACCGTGCTGTAAGTTAGATCTCCAGAACTTGTTCATACTGCATAACTAAGCATCACCCTCGAAGCCAGCCTTTTTTACAAACATCTCTACATTTCCCCATCCCCCAGCCCCTAGAAACCATTCCACTCTCTGCTTTTATGAGTTTGACTTGTTTAGATTCCACATATAAGTGAGATCATGCAGCATTTGTTTTTTTCTGGATCTGTATCTGGGTTATTTCACTTAGCATAATGTCCTCTAGGATCATCCAGGTTGTCGCAAGTGTCAGAATTCCCTTGTTTTTTAAGGCTCTAATATTCATTCCATTGTATACATATACCACGTTTTCTTTTTCCATTCATATGTCAATGGATATTTAGGTTGTTTCTATATCTTGACAACTGTGAATAATGCTATAACAAGTGGAGTGCAGATATCTCTTTGAGATACTAATTTGATTTCTTTCGAAATGGGATGGCTGGATCATATTGTAGTTGTATTTTAAAAATTTTGAGGAACCCCAAACTGTTTTACATAATGGCTATACCAATTTGTATTCCCACCAATGGTGTACAGATGTTTGTGATCTCTTGTCTTCTTAATAACAGCCATCCTAACAGGTGTGAGGAGATATCTCATTGTGACATGAGACGAACTAGTTCCCATTTTCATTTCCTTGATGATTAGTGATGTTTAGGAGACTTTTTCATATACCTGTTAGCCATTTGCATGTCTTCTTTTGAGAAATCTGGATTCAGAGTCTTTGCTCATTTTTAAAATCTGTTTATTTTCCTCTTACTGAGTCGAGTTCCTTACATGCTTTGGATATTAATTCTTATCATACATATGGCTTTCAAATATTTTCTCCCATTCTTAGGTTGTCTCTTCAGTCTTTTAATTGTTTCCTTCACTGTGTAGAAGCTTTTTAGTTTGATGCAATCCCACTTGTTTATTTTTGCTTTTGGAGCCTGTGCTTTTGGGGGCAAATCCAAAAAATTCTTGCCCAGACCAATGTCAGGAAGATTTTTCCCCTATATTTTCTTCTAGTAGTTTCATAGTTTCAGCTCTTATGTTTAATTCTTTGGTACATTTTGAGTTTATTTCTGTATATGATGTGAGGTAAGGATCCAATTTCATTCTTCTGCACTTAGATATCCAGTTTTCTCAACAGTATTCATTGAAGAGACTCTCCTTTCCCTGTTAAGTGTTTGTGGCACCCTTGTTAGGGATGAGTTGACTGCAAATGCATAGATTTATTTCGGATTTCTATTCTGTTCTATTGGTCTATGTATCTGTTTTTATTCCAGTAATATACTATATTGATTACTGTAGCTTTGAACTATAGTTTGAAATCAGGAAGTGTGGTGCCTACAGCTATGTTTGCCTTGCTGAAGATCACTTTTTCTGTTCAATATCTTTTGTGTTCACATGAATTTTAGGATAGTTTTTTTTTCTATTTCTGTGAAGATGCCATTGGAATTTTGATATGAGTTGTATTGAATCTGTGGGTAATTTTGGACATTTTAACAACATAATTCTTCCAATTCATGAACATGGGATATATTTCAATTTATTCATATCTTTTTTAATTTTTCATCAATGTTTTGTAGTCTTCAGTGTACACTTCTTTTACTTCCTTGTTCCAGTTTATTCCTAAGTACTTTATTCTTTCTGGTGCCATTGTAAATGGGATTGTTTTCTTAATTTCTTTTTCAGATAGTTTGTTGTTAGTGTATAGAAGCACAACTAATTTTTGTATGTTAATTTTGTATTCTGCAACTTTACTGAATTCATTTATCAGTTTTAACAGTTTTTAGTGGAGTCTTTAGAGTTTTCTATATATAGGATCATGTCATCTGCAAATAAAGAGTTTACTTTTTGCTTTCTAACTTGGATGCCTCTTATTTATTTGTCTTGCCTAATTGCTCTGGCTGTGACTTCCAGTACTATGTTGAACAGTGGCAGGAGTGGGTATCCTTATCTTGTTCCTGATCACAGAGGAAAATCTTTCAGTCTTTTACCATTGAGTATAATGTTAGCTGTGGGATTGTCATATATGGCCTCTCATGTTGAGGTAAATTTCTTCCTTCTATACCTAATTTGTTGAGAGTTTTATCATGAAGAGGTGTTGAATTTTGTCAAATGATTTTTTCTTTATCTGTTGAGATGATTATATATAATTTTTACCTTTCATTCTGTTAATGTGATATATCACATTTATTGATTTGCATATGTCAAACCATTCTTGCATCCCAGGGATAAGTGCCACTTGATGGTGTATTGTCTACTATCTACATTATTTAATGTACTGTTGA
This sequence comes from Mirounga angustirostris, assembly GCF_029215605.1. Classification (NCBI taxonomy): domain Eukaryota; kingdom Metazoa; phylum Chordata; class Mammalia; order Carnivora; family Phocidae; genus Mirounga; species Mirounga angustirostris. The sequence goes on along the minus strand of NW_026991712.1, from coordinate 14,070,794 downwards.
ATTTGATTTGCTAGTATTTTGTTGAGTATTTTTACATGTATATTCATTAGGGATATTGGCCCATAATTTTCTTTATTTGTGGTGTCCTTATCTGGTTTTGGGATCCAGGAAATGCTGGCCTCTTAAAATGAGTTTGGAAATGTCTCCTCTTTGACATTTTGGAAGGAACTGAGAAAGATTGACATTAATTCTTCTTTAAAAGTTTGGTATAAATTCAGGGTGCCTGGGTGGCTCAGTTGGTTGAGTGTCCAACTCTTGATTTTGGCTTAGGTCATGATCTCAGGGTCATGAGATCAGGTCTCATGTTGGGCTCCACACTCAGCAGGGAGTCTGCTTGGGATTCTCTCCTTCACCCTCCTCTTCTTCATCTGCCCCTTCCCCTTACTTACACACTCTCTCTCTAAAATAAATAAATAAATCTTTAAAAAAAATAAATGTTTAGTATGATTTACCAGTGAAGCCATCTGGTCTTGGTCTTTTCTTTATTGGGAGGTTTTTAATTAGTGATTCAACCTCATTACTCATTATTGGTCTTTTAAGATTTTCTATTTCTTCATGATTCAGTCTTGACAGGTTATATGTTACTAGAAATTAATCCATTTCTTCTAGGTTATCCACCTAGATTCCAAAGCTCCCACTAAGGCAGTTTTGTTTATGGATACTATCAAATGTTTGTTTCTGTGGGGGGCTATGGGCTGGGAACCTCCTAGTCTGCCATCGTGCTGACATTAACAGGGTTAGTTCCTTCTGTGGGCTGTTCAGGAAGGACTTGTTTCAGGCCTTTCTCCTTGACTTAGAAATGGCCATCTTCCCCATGTGTTTCCTCTCTATGTCTTTTCTCTACATATATTTTCCCAAATTTCCCCTTTTTATAAGGATACCAGTGATATGGATTAGGTCTCACCTTAATGACCTCATTTTAACTTGATTGCCTCTATAAAGACCCTATGTCCAAATAAAGTTCCATTCTTAGATAGTGGGGCTTAGGACTCCAACATATCAATTTCAGGGGACAGAATTCAACCCATAGTATATTTTGATAACTTGTTCTGAAAAACAGGTATATTTACCTTACATTTTTACTTAAAAGTTGAAAATCATTCAACATATGTAAAAAAACTTAGTAAGCTGAATATTTCTGTATAAAAATAAGGCAGTAAAATTAATGAGAGATAATAACATAGATATACCTAATAATAAAGAGTTATTTTTTTTTTTTACTGACAATGACCATGTGCCTGGCACAGTTCTAAATGCTTTAAGCCATTAATCTTTAAAATCTTCTGTTGCTATAGATGGTAGCATTATCCTTACTTTCAAGATGCGGAAACTGAAGTACAACAAGTTTGGGAAGCTTTCTAAGAACACATAGCTCATAGGTAACATGGCCAGAGGTCAGAGTCTGTAGGCTTAATCCCACCTACTCAATACAGTTGCTAGTCATAGAATCAACTTAAAGTTTCCTGAGTGGAGGTTGTTACAATAATAAAAATAGATACTAAAAAAGAAAAATAGAAATGATTTCTATGGACAGGTAAATCGAAAATTAGTTGAATATGTGGACATATGGTAGATAGCTAAATTATAGGAGAGAAGTAGATGAAAATTTATGAGTGGAAAAAACTCTTAAGTTTTCCTGTAGTGAAATTCTAATTAAAGCAGCGAAGTGTTTGAGAACAAAGTTTCCCTCCTGAATTCAAATTCTGACACACCACTTACTAACTTCATGACTTTGGTCACATTCCTTTTGTACTACAGCTTCCTCATTTTAAAAAAATGAGCCTAGTAAAAATACTACTTTCTAAAGCTGCTATGGGAATCAAACATATTAATATTTTTTAAATACTTGGGGAAAAAAAACCCAACTTGGTACAAAGTAAGCTAAAGACCCAAGGAGAGTAATCTAGAGCAGAAATGAAAAATTTGTACTTTAGGGGCATCTGGGTGGCTCAGTCAGCTAAGCTTTTGCCTTCAGCTTAGGTCATAATCTCAGGGTCCTGGGATCGAGCCCCGCATCAGGCTCCCTGCTCAGCGGGAAGTCTGCTTCTCCCTCTCCATCTCCCTCTGTGCATGTTCTCTCTCTCACTCTCTCTCAAATAAATAAATAAAATCTTAAAAAAAAGAGAGAAAAATTTGAACTTCAAAAGAATTATTCCCTAAACATAAGATTCCACTCCATAGCTTTATTAAAGGATAACTGGGAGATCATAGTTACATGGTAGACTCATGGCAGCACCTTCAACCCACTGTTAAGTTTGGACCTTCCAAAGAGAAGAGAAACTAAAATTGTTTCAGGGTCTACCATGTGCAGGGCTTTTTATATGCTAGATACATATGTATATGCTATGTCTATTCCTCAGTGGCTCAGAGGGCATAAGCTATTAATAAACTTTTTAGGGATAATTAAATTGAGACTTGCCTAGGTTTATACAGTTTTTGACTCGGAAGTTACTTTCAGGTTTATTTTACCCCCAAACCTATGTTACTTTCCACTAAAGCAAGTAAACTGTACTATAAGTCACATTTCCCTTTCTTTGTATCTCTTCTTCAAATATCTGATAGTGGATACTATTTCCCCCCAAAGTACTTGAATTGAACCTACACATTTCCAAGAAATTAGATTCTAAGTTAATGAGTTGAAAAAAGTAACTTCTTTATCCAGAGAGATGACATCTTAGAGTTTCTCTGACAGATTTTTTTTCTCCTCTCCTATGAACTATCAATGTGCACTGCCTGGAGAGGCCTATAACTGCAGGTTTCTGATTAATCTATTTTCTTTAGATATTGCTTGATGGTGACAGAATGGTCCATGGGGACAGTTTTGCAGTGAATATTTTTGACGATGATAGGAACACAGAGCTAAACAGAGTATTAAGAGGCCTTTAGTGCAGTAGAGACATCTGCTCTGTTTTTGCAGCAAAATTAGCATAAAATTATTGTCTCATTATTATTACCATCTCAGAAATTATTAGAACCCATAAAGATATCTCTGATGACAGAGGTGGAGAGGGGACTCTGGTAGAGGGAAAGAAGATTTCAGCCTCACCGTTGAATTTTGGAGAAAAAGTGTTCATGTTGATCTAATCTCGATGAACTCCATCTATTCCAAGACACAGGAGCATTGAGGGAAAGGGTGGAGGGAGGCAGAAAGGACTTAAAGCACCTTGGACTGAATCAGAGAAACCAGAGGTAAAGGTTCCAGAGTCCGTGACTCTAAGGAAGACGCATAGTTTCATGTGAGGGGCCATCCTATAGGAGTACCACATAGGCCCATGAATGAGCAAAGGGAATCCCAAACAAAAATGTACCTAAAGGAGGAAAAGCCCTCCCAGAAGTCTGGGAAAATGCCAGATGATACTGGGTTTTAGTTCCAACTTCATCCCTGCCAAATCCGGGGTGAGGCCCATCTCCTCTCTGCTGGAGCTTCTGGGTCTCATTTAGAAAGCATGGGGCTTGGTCGAGAGAGGCTCCCAGGCCTCAGCCACTTCTAACATTCCTGCTGTTGTGGTTTGGCAAGGAGAGCTTCTAGGATCCAAATGAGCTTTTTGGTTTGGCTTTTCTTAACTGAATTTCCTCAAAACAGGCAATCCTTATTTTTCTAGGGTCTTTCAACATTTAAATCTAGTTCCATATATGTGGATACATCCTAGCATTTATTTGACTGAACAGAAAAACAAAAAGGACATAGTCTAAAAAATTCTAACTTGTCAGCCCAGATGTAAGTACTATGAGTACATTACTCAATCTTTTCCAGTCTCAGTTTACGCATCTGTAAAAGGGAACAATGACATCTGTCTGCCTATAAAATAGTAGGGAAAGGGAAAATCATTATTACCTTTCGAATAGCACACTATTATGTGCCACAGGTGTAATACTCATCGTCTCATTTGATTTTTACAACAACCCAGTGAAGTAAGCATTACCTCTCCAGATTTTCAGGTAAAGAAATCAAGAACTAGGAACAGCTTGCTAACACACAGGGAGTGTGGAGCTAGGACTCCCAGCCACAGGTGGGTGAATCCAATGTTCAGGATCCACTCCAACATAACAGTCTTCACCAGGGATGCGCAGCAGAGTGAAAAGAGCTAATAAGGGTTGGCAGCATTCTGTACATCATGAATGTACTCCTGATGTACCATCTAGTGAGCATAGGAGCCTGATCTCTGGGGTCCCACAGGCCTGGGTGCCTCTGCCATTTGCAAAAGCCATCCTTGGTGAAGGACTTAAGTTCTCAGTTAGCCTGTTATATTTGTGTTTAAATTGGAACACTTAATATTTTTTACCTCTTGGTTTTATTTAAAGGATTTTGATTGGAGAGATTTCTATTCTCTTGGCCTCCTCGTTTCCATATAGAGGGAGTTCTGCTAAAGTTTTACTCCTGGCTTCCATCTGACTGTCTCCATGCTTTCACTCTCAGTAAGGGGTGGCTTCTCTGATTGAGTAAATATGGAAGAAGAAATTAGACAGCTCATCCCCCAACCCTGTCTTTCTCCAAGGAGACCAGTCCTTCTCCTAAGCCACACAGTATACGAGTGCCCAGGTGCAACCCCTGTGGGGAAGGCTCAATTGACCAGCTGAGCCAGTGCCGGAAGGAACAAGTCTAGTGAGTACAGGGGTGAGGTAGTGAGGAATCCCATCATGGCTAGAGGGCTAAAGCCATGTCCTCAAGTCATCCTTATAGGTAATAAAACTGACATTAAAGCAAACAAAAAAATATAAGGCTCCTTCTTGAGTTTTATTTCTCATTTGGTTCTGAACTGGGAGACAAGGATGTATTTATTGCACCCTTCCTGCAACCTCAACAGACTGAATGAGCTAATATATAAAAAGCATCAGCCGTAGTGTCTGGAGCATTATCTGTATCAATAAATGTTAACTATTACTATCGGGCTTGCCCGCATGTCTCCTTGGATTACAGGCACCAGAGGAATTCCAGGAAGAGCGTCGGGGTGGGGGTGGGGAGGTTGGAGGATGGGTCACTCTGTGGCAACATGCTTTGCAAACTGTGCTGACTCTATGTTATTTTCTCAGAATAATGCTGGTGATTTGGTTACACATCAGAATCCAAAGGCATCCTATCCACTCTGATTTTATTCTTAAATTTAACTGTACTTTGTATCTACATGAGGTACAGTAACAGGTCTCTTCCTAATTTGATTGGATTATCTATGGCTGTAATAATTTTAAACCTAGCACAGTTACCTTAGAAGATAGACCCTAGGCTAGAATCAATTTGGAGCTATATGAAATAGATGTGAGTACTTCCTGGGGTAGGGTCTTACTTTGATGCTTCTAAATGTGATGATATAGAAGATTTAGGACCCCCTGTGAGTTTTATTCTGTCTCATTATTCCCTGTTGTAAAGATGGTGCTTCACAACATTCATAGCTGTCCTATCTTAAGTGCTGACACAGGCTTATTTTGATTGTCAAAGAAGTCCTGGACTACAAGCTGGCAGGTCTCACTAGGGTGAAGAGATAGGCAAAGGGGAATTTGCCATAACCTCTAGTCAGGGGTGGACCCAAGTTTTAGGGGGGTATGAAGCTTATACATTTGCAGGACCCTCTTAAGAAAAGAATGCAAAATTGTGAATACAATATGAGAGGCCCTGAAACTTATGCCTCATTAGCCCCACAAGGAACCCACTTCTGCCCACAGCCAAGGACTTTGTGCATAACCTGGTGACTGCATCCAATCAACCCTTTTATTACCTCCCCTGTGGCAGAAATGCTGGCCATGAAGCAACTTCCAATCAGAACGATCTTCTTTCATTTGACACACAAAGGGGGAGCTCCTTCCCCAATCTCTTAAAAAAGCATTAAACAGCAGGTAAGCACAATTTCTATCTAAAGAAAGGTTTCATAGGACCTTTGCAAATGCTTCTTGTTCCCTTTCCTTGTTGCAAGATGCATAATGTATCTTTTTGGAATATAAAGTGCATGTCTTAGAATATGTGACTCAGGATCAGCGTTCTCAGTTACCAATTGCCAAATTAAAAAGCAAAGCAAATCCAGTATATTACTAAGTGAAAGAAACCCATCTGAAATGGCTGCATACTGTATGATTCCAACAATATGATGTTCTGGAAGGAAGAGCAAAACTATGGAGACAGTAAAATAACCAGTGGTTGCCAGGAGTTAGGGAGGAGGGAGGGATAAATAGGTAGAGCCCAAAGGATTTTTAGGACAGTGAAACTACTCTGGATGATACTACAGTGATGGATATATGTGATTACGCATTTGTCAAAACCCATAGAATGTATAACACCAAGAGCAAACCCTGATGTAAACTGTGGACTTCGGATAATAATAATGTGTCTGTGTCAGTTCACTGATGGTAATAAATGTGCCACTCAGGTGGGGGATGTTGATAATGGGGAGGTTGTGCATGTATGGGAACAGGGGGCACCAGGGAACTCCATACTTTCTGCTGAATTTTGCCATGATCCTAAAACTTCTCTAAAAAAATAAAATCTATTTAAAACAAAAACAAATCCAGACTTAGGTATGTAGAGACTTTTATTTGAAAGGATTGTCACAAGAGGGAGAAAAGGACTATTGCGAAATGGAGAACCGTGTAACAGTAGATTTCAGGCACTTCACACCCTCAGGCAGAAAAGGACTTTTCTTTTATACAGAGTAGAGAACATGACCAGAAAGAACCCCGTGTAGAAGTGAGATGGACAGGTTGAGGTGGTCTGACTAGAGTAGATTAGGGAACATTTTGCTCTGAGGGGAGCCTATTGCTAGGAAGAGCCACGGAGGCGGGGCTGTCTGCTGGCTCAGACTGAGAATACATCAAACTTCAGGAGTCTAAGGGGACCAAAACTTGATCATTGTCAGGTTAAGGGGGCATTTTGTCCCAAGTGTTCTGTGGGCACAAATACTTTAATCATTGTGAAGCACTGAAGGGGAGGTGGAAAGTATATGTCTGGTCTTGTCATAGACAAACAATGAGGGCATTTGTGAACCTCATGTAACTCATCTGCGGAGGGGTGATTCTTTGCAGTAAGCCATTTCCCAGAACCCCAAAACATGGGAAGTGAGATGGTTCTTAATCATTGCTCTTTTCCAGGAGCGCAAGGCTCAGGTAAAATTCAAAATGGTCACAATGCAGTTGCTTGCCATGAGAAGGAATAATTTTCACACGTGGATATTAATGAGTTCCCACCCCATAAAATAGGAGATTTTCCAAGGGTCTTCTGTAATGGAATCCCTGTTCCTTCTCACAGTATGGGTCCCAAGGCTGAGTTTCATCATGTACAAAATACGGCTAATAATATTCACTCTTCCTGCAAATTGAGGTGATGCAGAGCCAAGTATTGGTGAGCGGGTCCAAAATGTTACTTCTCCTCTTCTCATTACTTCTGTTGACTGAGCAATTTCCGGTATGATCTAAACTGCCACCAGATAATCTGCTGCATAAACTGTTTGGTGGCTTCTCTTTGGTGGAAGGATTGCCCCTGTTCGTGGCAGCAACATGTTATGTGTATGACTTGATTCATATGAGCTGGAGTCCTTGTTACTTGAGGTTCTCTGGATGTTTCACCTTCATCCTGGGTTAATCTCCATGACACAAAAAGAAGAGTCAAGAAGAAGGATCAGGAAGGGCAACAGCAAGAAACCAGGATGTCATGCCCTCATGTCAACTAAATGGAGAAGCATCTCCCAGAGGGACAACTCCATAAGCACAAAGAATTGACAGAATAATCTCAGAAAACGCAGATACCAGCAAGCCTGAGTCTGGCAAGTAGAGGAGCTGAAAACAGAAAACTGTTTCTTTTCATTGCTGCTAGCACAGTAGAAGATGCAGATATTTTGGGGTTTGGTGCGGTTGTTTTATTTTGGAAGACATAGGTCTTGCCTAAAGTAAAATGGTTTCAGGGACTGAATTAAGACTTCCTCTAACTTATCCTGAAGTTACAACAATGAGAAAAAAAAAATTGAACTAAAGTTCTAGAGAAAAGCTGACTCTAGGAGGAATGTTGTCTATTAGTCATTCTCAACATAGTAAGAAGTAATAGTCAAAATATTTTGTTCTTGATACCTAACATTTAGTTGAAATCAACCATTCTTGGGTAAAATTGCTCAAGGAAGTCTCAAAATCTCATTATAATAAATAGTTTTTACATTCAGCTTCTTCTATCCAAGACCCAAACAAGTTGGTTTGAGCTATCTCTGCATTTCTATTCGTGGAAATTTGAAGAGCACGTGAGCATATATCCTAGTTTGCCTAACACAATCCCATTTAAGCCTATTGTTCTTGTGCCCTGTCTGGTTTAGCATTTGTCCCATAGTTCTCCTTTTCTGAGCTGAAGTATTGTTATTAATGTGCATGTGCATTGAAATGAGTCAGGTTGAGTTTGGTAGTTATTCACTTTTCCTTCCTGCCTCCACCATGGTCTCACATGAGTGTGTGTGAGGTGCACACAGTCAGGGAACAGAACCCTATCTTTTGCTGACCTTCTCCAGACGCAACATGTCCAACATCTTCCTACCAAGGTACAACCAGAGAACTTATTGGTGAAATAAATTGTGCCGGACTGGACTGGCCAGGGGCAGAAGATTGCTTTTAGTTTCCCCTGGTGGAAGGAGAATATTCAATGCCACTGACCCTGCTGGTCTCCCATTGCAAGACCAGTAGTGCCAGATTCGGTCAGTACCTATGAGTTTGCAAGACCCCATCTAAAGGGTCAGTGGGAAACATGGGGAATTACAGGTTAGGTACACTTGAAATGAGAGAGAAAAGGGCCAAGGAAGAGAGTAGCCTAAATGTCTTGCTACTGTGATTTTGCCATTTATCACAAAGTGAAGTAAAATTTGTAAAGTATTTGATCAAATATTGAACGACTTAAAAATCGCCCCTAAATTACAGAACTTTTCATGTTGTGGATACTGAAGTTTAAATGTTTATAGTAATGGCTTCATGCTATCCTTGCTGAAGACACAAAAAACATGTAGGTCAGATTTCAACATTAATGATAGTAGATACAATTTCACATATCAAACAGTCTTCCTGATAATTTAGAGCTCTTTTATACTGACTTCATGTCATATGTGATTATACCATTTTTTTAATATACCTTATAATATGGCTGATGAAGCCCTTGTGCCCTTCCAAGTTCTTATTTGCCCATTCTTTGCATTATTAGTATAATCTTCAATCTCTGTAGGAATATTCGAAGGATACTTGTCTGTTTTGATGTTTAATTAAGGTATTGCTAGATAATAAGTTATCTAAACCAGCCTAACCAGGCACGTGTAAACTATATAATATTACAGTATGCTGAGAATGACTGATTGAATGAAGATGCCTCTGGAAACCTCTTCAAATTGTGGACATTTTCTTTCTCAGAGTACCTTCTCTATTTTCTGTGGCAGATGATTGTCTCCCAGGTGAACTGAGAGCATCAGTGCCTATGTGTCATTAGATATAAATAAAACTCAATTCATTTCTTTCTTTTCCTTTTAGATAGCAATAACTAGAAATAGAATTTCTAAAATTTTCCTTGATACCAAGGGATCATCTTTCACTGTTCACTTTGGGGGTCACTGATTTAGATTAGAGGCTGGTAATTTTTTCTTTCTTTCTTTTTTTTTTTTTTTTTTATAAAGGGTAGATAGTGAATATTTTAGGCTTCTTGGGCCATACAGACTCTTCTGTAACTCCTCAACTCTGCATTATAACATGAAGGCAACCATAGATATAAACAGATGAGCATGTCTTTGTGCCAATAAAACTTCATTTACAAGAAAAGGTGCAGGCCACATTTGTTCCATGGGCCATGGTTAACTAATCATGATTGATTTAGATAATTAATCATGGATCCAAATTTGATTGAAAGTTTAGATTCAAATCTGAGATTTGAAGACCTCTAACTTACAGGGAGAACTTACAAGACCCTGCAATTTCTAAGAGGAGAGAAGACAAGAGTTGAATGAGTCAGGGTTTCAGAGACCTATAATGGTTGGAAGCAGAAGCAAATAACTATGATGCTACTATTTAAGAATTCTAAGAAAATTCTGGATGATAACAAGGGCAAAGTTAAGCCACGATAAGGGTGGCTGAAGTTCAGTGAAGGTAAGATGTGATGAAGTTGAGAAGGTCTGGGAGTGGATGACATAATATTTGAAAACTTGGGGAAGAGATATCTGAAGTCCCAGAGAGATTATTTAATCTTTCCTCCCTGAGTTAACAGATATTTTAAAATTTAAACATTACAAAATTTGTGCTATTTGAGAAGTTGGGGAGATAACTAATTGGATCTTTTAATGGACACCCTTAAGGCAAGGAAACTCCCCAGGGGCTGGCCATTCTTCCTTCCTAGGTACAGGAGAAATAGAGGTAAAATAGACCTGGGAAATATTCCTTTTAGGAATTCTTGGTCCCTGCCTTGGGGAGTTTATAATATAGAGGAGCAATGTACAGATAAATTTTGTATTAGTCATCTCAGGCTACCATAACAAAATACTAGGAGTGGGTGGCTCAACCAATAGAACTTTAATTCTCATGGTTCTGAAGGCAGAAAAGTCCAAGATCAAGGTGGTGGCTGTTTCAGTTCTCGGAAAAGGTCCTCTTCCTGGCTTTCAGTCAGCTACCTTTTCTCTGTGTTCTCACATTGTGGAGAGAGACAAAGAGTGAGCTCTCGTCTCTTCTCTTTGTATAAAGACACTAATCCCATCATAGGGTCCCCACCCTCATGACCTTATTTAAGCTTACCTACCTCCACAAAGCCCCACATTTAAATTTCATTACATTGGGGGTTAGGGTTTCACTATATGAATCGGGAGGGGAGGGGCACAAACATACAGTCCATAACAAACTGTTACATTAAAAAGTAAATATAGATGACAAAATGTGCTAGCCAAAGGAATGAAAATGGTGAAGTGATGGAGTCAAGCTTGAGAGGGCACTCCCACCAGGAGGGAAGGGAACTCCTTTCTGAGAAGGTGACATTTCATCCAACATTCAAAAGATGAGAAGGAGCCACATATTGCTCAGGAACAATATTCCAAGCAGGAAGAACAAGAACTATGGCACTGAAGCAAGAAAGAGCCTGGCATGTTCCAGAATCTGCCAAAAGGCTGTGGAGGTAGCAGCATGGGGTGTGAGAGAAGAAGTGGCATAAGGAAAGGCTGGTTTCCTCAAGTTTGTTGAGAAGGACTCTCCTCTGCAGTCCCAATCCAGTTTGCTCATTGTGTCCAACATGGCATCTTTTTCTGTGAGATTTCATTTCTTCTCCTTCAGGAAGCTACACACTTAAGCAAGACTGCCTGGATACAAGTAATAGCTTCTTGCCGTGCACCAGCTGCATGCCGTAGGCTTCAGCTTCCTCATCTGTACAATAGGGATGATGGTATTTACCTCACAGGTGGCTGGTGTGTGGAAAGCACGTACATCTGGACCTGTCACGCATGCTGGTACAGCATTAGCTTCTATCAGATCTCACTTTGGAAGAGTCACTGCTTTAATAATTTGTTAAGTTTTCATTCCTATCAGGCTCACCATGAAGACTGCCCTTCACTGATCCACTACCTCTCATCAAACAGTGACATCAAGAAGCAGCTCTGCTCTGCAGGCATTCACCCATCTGCCAAGTTGTGGCAGGGTGTGAATGCCAGTATGGGTCCATCTTGGCCTTTTTCCAAAAACATTTATTTTCACAAGTGGCACTAGAAGTCCCATCTTCAGTTACATGGCCCCAGAGTAGGGGCATGGGGCTGAAGCCATAAAGCTCATGGTGGCCCCAGGGGAACCATTCTGGACGAGAACTTTTCCCTAAGGCTTTCACACACTGAACCCTGAAGACTCAGACCCTGAAAAAGCAAGTCAACTCTTTGTGTCTTGGGGCTTCTGTCTGACTCACATCAGCTTTTCTGAGAACTGAGAATTTAAATGATGTTGCAGCCATTTCTGGCCTTGACCTTTGCACTCTAGTAAGACTAAACTGTTTTTATAAGCTTTCCTCTCCATCTGAAATTCTCTCCCCTCTTCACCTCCTTCCTCCTTCTACCCTCGCTGCCTCTGCTAGTATGTCGGGCTCAGGCTGCCACATTATTACATTTGCAGGATTAGTTCAGTTGGTCCCTCTTGTAGGATGCCTCCCTGGTATTTTCCTGCTTCTCCCCACCAGGTGTGTTAGGGTTGCCTCTCTCTGGCCTCCATACTGTTCTGTACATACCTGTGTCACAGCAGTTCTAAACACTCCTGGCTAAGTGTCTTTCTTTTCCACTAGACTGTGTGCTTTGGCATCAGGGCCCCGGAGAGTAAAACTTACCCAACTTTAGATCCCCGGTGTCTACCATAGCACCTGGAACATGGTGCTCAGTAAATGTTTACTGAGTAAACGAATGAATGATAGATAAATAAGCTATCTCCTCGTTTCCTCTATATAGCAGATCGCATCCACCCCCAATTCCCCATCCTCAGTTTCTGATTATCCCTATACAACATCCCACCCACTCAGCATCCTTTCTTCTGCATGCTTATCTGTGTGAGGTGATTTGCTCCGTAGTTAGCCTTCTGTTTTTAGAAAAATTCTTTAAGATGGGGCACCTGGGTGGCTCAGTTGGTTAAGTGTCTGTCTCTAGATTTCAGCTCAGGTCATGATTTGAGGGTCTTGAGATCAAGCCCCATGTCAGGCTCCATGCTCAGCAGGGAGTCTGCTTGAGATTCTCTCTCTTCCTCTCCCTCTGCCCCCCACCCTGCACTCTCTCTCTCTCTCTAGGAGGGAAGGAAGGAAGGAAGAAAAAGAAAGAGAGAAAGAAAGAAAGAAAGAAAAAGAAAGGAAAGAAAGAAAAAAAAAGAAAAAAGAAAAAGGGAAGAAAAGAAAAGAAAAAAGAAAAGAAATGAAAAGAAAAGAAAAAAACTCTTTGAGTTGAAACTCCAAGCATCTTTTAGCTTTGGGCATTATCTGTGCCATCTGGAGCAAAAACCTACTGACTCCTTTGTAAGATAATTTTTCCCAAACTTAAGATAATTATTTGTTCTTTTTCACTATTTACCTTAAAAAAACTATCCAGTTCCCTGTATATTTATTCATTCATTTAATTCATTAATTCACTCAGTAATTCATTAATTCATCTATTTATTTGTTCTCTTACTCAACTGGTCCTTCATTCTGCAAATATTCTGAGTTCCTATGATGTTGCAGGTACTTTGCCAGAATTGAAAGTATGATGAACAAAATAGCTACAAATCTCAACCTGTTGCTCCATGTTTATAGTTTGATGAGAGAGGCACATACCAAAAGGGGTGATAAATACTTTGATTAAAGAAATGCAGGGTGATACAAGAACACAGAATGGCACCTAACCCAAATTGGAGGAGGCAGGGAATGCTTCCTGGTGAGAAGGGTATCTCAGATGAAGCTAAGTAGGAGTCAATAAGGTCCATAAAGGGACAGGGATTGTGTATCAAACAGAGGACACAATATGTGTTGGGGTTAGGGTGTGTGGGTGGGGGAAATGGGAAGCGCGAGTGGAGAGTTCCAACAGGTGAAAGCGTAGCACGCACAGCAGGCTTCTGTAAGTTGTGTCAAAGACTTTAGGTTTTATCCTAACTGAAATGAATATCCACTAAGTGTTTGAACTGGTCAAATTTTCATTACATAAAAATAACTTGTTCCCTCTAATGAGATGTTTTTCTTTTAATTTTCTGACCACTCCCTTTGGGGGCTCTCCAAATATTGTCACAATTTCTGAAGATGAATCCAAACTAAAAATGGATTTGGGAACTGAGCCCAAATGTCCGTTAAGCAGTTTAAGCATGTTTTCTAATGATGTGCTTTCTGACAGTATGTAAAGTATCTTAGGCTCTCACTTGGGTCCTGGAAAAAGAAGGCACCTGTTTCATGGAATGTCCACCCTCTTCTAACTTGGCAGCTGCCCTTCCAAGCTGGATGACATTAGGGATGTGGCAGATTGAAGAGGCTGATGATGCCATTTGGTCAAACCATGTGACTATTTCCATCAGCTTTATTTCTGCAATGTCCTGTGCCCACAGAGGGGACATGAGATAACTTTATAATTCTTTGGCTATACTAAGATACAGATACACCCAGGACCTTAAAAGCAAGAATATGACTGAAATGTCAAATAGGGACTTGATGACCTAAACTATGCCCCTCAAAAGCTAATCTCTTACTACCACCTGTGTCCTCTGGGTGAGATTTCTAAACAGAGATAACTGAAACCACAGACTTTCAAAAAAGGAAAGTCACAACCCTCTGGTGACCAGGACCAGAATGGAATGGTATTACTGGGGGAGTGGAGAGGTGAGCTGGCTTTTCTCTGAGCCAAAGCTATCAAAGGCACAAAACTGCCCCATCCTAGTTGGTCCAGGACCACACATTGCATTTTCCTTGCATGATTACCCTCTTGTCTTACCCGTGCATTTCCGATTCCCTTCCCTCCTCTATACCACCTCTTTGCTGCACCACTGACCTCCTACCCCTGAGTTCTAACCCCATGGGATTGTTTGCCTTTCCTTCATATCCTGATTTCTCTGGGTTCTCCGTCTTTCCATTCAAGTTGTTCTTTCTTTTTAGGTTCTTCTCCAGCATGAGTGGGAAAATGCTGTGCTTCAGTGGAAAACTGCACATTGTTTATTTTTTTTTATTATGTTATGTTAATCACCATACATTACATCATTAGTTTTTGATGTAGTGTTCCATGATTCATTATTTGCGTATAACACCCAGTGCTCCATGCAGAACGTACCCTCTTTAATACCTACCACCCGGCCAACCCATCCTCCCACCCCCCCTCCCCTCTAGAACCCTCAGTTTGTTTTTCCGAGTCCATCATCTCTCATGGTTCATCTCCCCCTCCGATTCCCCCCCCTTCATTCTTCCCCTCCTGCTATCTTCTTCTTCTTTTTTATTTTTTTTTTAACATATAATGTATTATTTGTTTCAGAGGTACAGATCCAACTGCACATTGTTTAAATCACACCCTTCTAGATTATATGCTTCTGGTCTTTCATTGTCTTTGAGCCATTTACAGCTCTGTAAACTAATAATAATGCATGTAATTCTTGTCTATAGCCATGTAAATTCTGTCCTGTGGAGGTTTAAACAACTTCCCTTCTCCTCTGTGGAAAAGGCCAGTTTACCTCCATTTGCCCACTAATTTCTATATTCCTGATCTATAAATATGTCTTTTGGGGGATTCTCCCTTGAACTCATAACCATTCACCAGTTTCCTCATTAATGAGTTAAATAAAAATCTTTAACACCTATTCATATTTATGTCAGTTGGAGTGTCCTGATTTTATCTTGCTTGAGAATTATCTTTTAATTGGTGATGGAAAGATAAAGCAGGGAACAGTAAGTACTGAGTTCCTGCTATAGTCCAGAGAGGGCTAGATGCCAGGCCATAGGATGGTGTTTTTCCTGGCACCACCCTATTACAATCATTTGGATTGTAACAAATTGCCGGTTCCTGGGCACTCTAAGACAAGGGTTGGGAATTTGTAGTTTAACAAGGCAGTGCTCAGGAGGGTTTAAGAACCAGGGCGGTAAGTGATAAAAAGTAAAAGGGAAGACTTTCCAATACCTTTAAAGCAACTTAGAGAAATAGACTAAGATAGAAAATAAAGATAAAGTTGGTGATGAGAGGGGCACCTGGGTGGCTGTTGGTTGAGCCTCTGCTTTTGGCTCAGGTTATGATCCCAGGGTCCTGAGCAGGGAGCTTGCTTCTCCCTCTCCCTCTGCTCTTCCCACGTTCCCCCCCACCCACCCCTCCCCACTCTCTTTCTTGGGCTCCCTTTCTCTCTCACATGCTGTCTCTCTCTCAAATAATAAATAAAATCTCTAAAAAAAAAAAAAAAAAAAAACTACTGATGAGAACTAAGACTAACATAGAAGTTGCACATGCAATTGGAACTGTATGTGTAAAAAAACCCAAGTGAACTGAAGCAAACTTCCCTGTAAGAAATAATGGTAAGCAAAAGGGTTAGGAGAATGTCACTCATACACCTCACCCCTTGGCCCGGGTAAGACATCTTGTATCTTTTTAGCCTAGCCTGATATGAAAATACTGTGGTATTAACCAATGTGGTTGGGTAACAGCTTACAATGTCTTCCAAATACAATGTCAGAAATCCACAATTCAAGACATTTCTATGTGGAAAGTATGAGTTAATGAAAACTGTATATAGCAGGAAGTGCCAAGGAAGTACCTGGAAGATATCAATAAATGATATGTGAGAGTATAAAATCAAGCATGGGAGTGGGTGCTAGGGAAAGTTCAGAAAAGAGAAAAACTAGTAGGGAAAGGCTGGAGTAGAGTAGCTTCCTGGAATTGAGGAAATGCTAAATCATAAGGACAGTTTGGATCGGTATAACATCAGATTGGAAGGCTTTCCCTACAGAGGTACTGTGTGCATAAACCTGGACATGAGCCTCACTGTTTGCTGCAGAACGGTGTCAGTTATCAAGAGCCTCTCCCACAAAGACAAAAGTCAAACATTCTTTCACTGCTCATCACCTGCCTGCAAGCCAGATGCCAAGTGCACGATCTCCTGTGGTAGACAGATATCCCACTGTTAGATAGATCTTTCTCAGATAGCTGGATAGAGGGAGAAAGCTTCCCCCCAAATACCAGATGCCTCCCAACATCTGGATGTGTGGTGTCATGTACTCTCAACAGCTGGTTTGATAAAGCTGTTTTTACTTTCCACCTGGATGTTGGTTGTCAAGCCCTTCATCAACATCTGGGAGTTCCCAAATCATCAAGGAGAGAAATGAGCAAACATTCCTGTCTGCTGTCAGAAGCCAGTTCTGAGCCCCACATGGCAATATGCCTGCATTTAATAGGAAATGGCTTAGCTGAGCTTACTGTGAATTGAGTCTACAGAGCTGGAAGGTTTCATCCTGACTGTTCTACTCCCTCCCCTTGGGGATTTTATCATGTTTCTCCATTAGCCATATAAGGACTTTTAAGCTGATATATCCCACTTGGTTCTAAAAGGAGACTAGTAGCATGATTGTGGCATGCATTGCTCTAGACCAGGCTTTGTAAATGCTGATAATTAAAATTACTTTTAACACTAATTACACTGAAGAATAGATTTTTCAATCATTCAGATGTCTGCCAATGGATACATTTTACCATCTTTGAAGGAACCGACTACATTCAAAGTAGTCTTCCTTTTGCCTTTATGATGTCAAATTTTTTCATCTTTCATTCTCTCCATAACTAGGGTCTCCTGTGCCCAAATGTAGGCACATCTGATACCAGTCCCAGAGCCATCCTGTATCAGAGGCAAATTCATTACACTTTCCCTCTATCTGTTTGCACTTTCCTTTTAGGAGCAAACTAGTCAATCCTTTCCTCTCATTCGTGCAGAGTGACTTTCTACCTCTCTGAGCCTTTTTGCTTGCTGACTTCAACAACCTCAGAATATATCTCTTCTACTCCAATCACTTTCAACAATTTTTTTTCATACAAAGAGAATTATTTCTCAAGGCAAATGCATTACATCCTTTTCCTCTGTTTACTTTTATCTTCTTTTGTAAGCCTTTCATCTTCTCATCTAGATTGAACAATCCTCGAGACTACAGATTTTAATTTGTATTTCTTTCCTCCCCTTTCTACCCAGTGTGATGTGCCCATTTAACAGACTTAATGAATTTTAATGGATTAATGTCTTGGAAGAGGTGGACAAATGCCCAGCAGCTAGCCTAAGGGATATTTGAGCTCCAGAGGTTGTGACTATCTAATTCCACATTATATCCTCAGAGCTTAGAACATAGTCTTGCAAATAGCAGGTGTGAATGAAAAAATTATTGAGTGGATAAATAAACATAAACTAGAAATTTCTTAGAAACTACCTTCAGACAAATCTGGGTTTCTGTGGTGGGTAGAATCATGGCCCCCAAAGACAACTACATCTTAATCTCCAGTGATAGGGGTGGTGTGATAGCTGGCTTTGCAGATGGGGAAGGATCACAAGCTAAGGAATGCAAACAGCCTGAGAAGCAGCAAAAGGCAGGGTGACAGACTGTCCGCCATCACCTCCATAAGGAAGGCAGCCAACTCCTTGATGTTAGCCCGGTGAGACCCATTTTGGACTTCTGACATCCAGAACTATGAGATAATAACATTATGTTGTTTTAAACCACTAAATTTGTGGCAGTTTGTTACAACAGTAATAGGAAATAAATACAGATTATTTTCTAGTTCAATTAGTATCTCTCCAGATTCTCTGGACCTCAGATCTCTTTTCTGTAACAGGTTGAGAGATAATCCTTGAACAGTACAACACACGTGTGAAGAACCTGTTTACTGCAGTGATCAGCATTTGTCTAGGCTCCAAATGGATATGAGGGTTAAATAAAAGAGCACAGATAGAGTGCTTAGTGATATTTCTGATGAAAACTATGTCTTTCAAAATGCAGGAGTTAGATCCTGAAAACCTACAAAGTAGGTGAATTGGCAAGGAGTGCAGTAATTGAATTTCAGGAACCTAAGGAAGGTGGAATGAAGAACTGAGGCTGCTGATAAATCCATAAAACTCCTTATAAGTAAATATTTAATTTACTAATATAGGATAATAAGATATAAATAAGACAATGCTAACATCTTACACATTTTAAATGTGCACTAGTAAATCCTTCACTATTCGTGGGCATTTAAAATTCCTTCTTACTAGAAACTCTTCAGGAAATAACTTCTTTTCTGTTTCAAATATGTCCTCAGTTTGATTGAGATAATGTCTATACTAGGTCACATGCTGGCTTGTTATTCCCTCAGGCTAGTCCTCCAATCTCTGCATATTGGATCTAATAACTCCAAGAGTGCTAACTATCCCTAATAGTCCCAACACACACACACACACACACACACACACACACACTTCCTGCCCACCCTGGGACTTACCCCTAATAGCATATACCTAGTCCAATTCTAAAATTACTGCAATTCTAAAATTAAGTTCTATTTTTCCTCATCTTCATTGCCTTTTTTAAAAGCTTCCAAAAAAATTTTTTTTCTTATTTACTGCATTGCCATTGCTTTATCTCTATGCTCCACTTGCCCCCTCTTTCTATCTATAATAGACGTCGCAAAATTTGTGTTTACTGGAACCAAAATTTTTGTCATTGTCAAAAATTATACAGATGTAAATTCTTATGTAATTATATTTTGCATGAGGGACATTCCCAGTTGGGAAGGGAATGCTATGCTCAATAAATGACAGTCCCCTTCCTCTCATCCCCATGTCCCCAGGCCAGCCTTCCAGCTGACATGCTGCCAGCTCACTGCAGCTCTCCAGGCTCTGCTCTGGGGATTGAGAGATGATATTATCGAGTTTTAATTAAACTACCCCTCACAAGGTGGCTGAGTAGCTTAAAAATCTTCCCGTAAAGAAACTGAAAAACACCTGTAATGCAAGTACTGAACAACAACAAGAAAATAGCAGAGTTGGCTTCTCCCATAATCTGGCTACAAGGCTTTTATTATCTAAATCTTGAAGGGAAAAAAAAAAAAAAAGCAAGGATGATCTAATCAGACCTGACAGGAAGCTATCCCCAAATGCTGACATTACGAAGAATCTATTTGAAATATGGATCACACCTACTAACATTAACTAGGAATCTCACCTCAAGTGTAACTGTGCCTTGAGAGATTAGTGCACAACAGGGCAGAGCTATCACAATGAGCAAAGCTTTCAAGCAAGCATGAAGAATATGAGGACAAATGTTAACAGTTTTTCCCCCTCAGGAATGTTTAAAATGATGCATTACTCAATCAAATATTTCATGAAATTTCAGTAAACTTAATGATAATTTAGAAGCTATGTTTAAATTTTCTTAATTGATTTTTTTTTTTTTTAAGAGAGAGAGAGAAGAGGTGGGAGAGGGGCAAAGGGAGAGGGAGAAAGAGAGAATCCTCAAGCAAACTCCTGGCTGAGCACGGAGCCCAACACAGGGCTCGATCCCACGACCCTGAGATCATGACCTGAGCCGGAACCAAAAGTTAGATGCTGAACTGACGGAGCCACCCAGGCGCCCGTCTTAATTGATTTCTAAAAGATAAAAAGTCATATATCATTGTGGCTATATCCTGGTACATTGAAAGGCTGACAGTTGGAAAACAACATGGTAACAAGCCAAATGAATTCCTCTGTCAACAAATACTATGATGCTATAAATAGAGAGCATTGCTAAATATTTAAAGAAATTGACATTCAAGCAATTACACAACAGAATGTATGCTCTATGGTGGAATGGAAGTACAAATGTTTCTAATATGTTTCTGTTTATAAGAATTTCCTAGATTCTCAGTTAATATTAAAGCATATGAAAAAATATTTTGTGTGATTCTGGAAAGCAAAGAGACCCTCACACATGATAGCTGACTTAATAAACACAATGCTTTATCAAAGAAATTTATAAATATAACCATTTTGGAAATGCTGAACTCTAGGAAACAAACTGAGGGTTGCTGGAGGGGAGTTGGGTGGGGGGGGTGGGGTAACGAGGTGATGGGCATTAAAGAGGGCACTTGATGTAATGAGCATTGGGTGTTATGTGCAACTGATGAATCACTAAATTCTACCTCCGAAACTAATAAAAAAGAGAGAGAGAGAATGAGAGAGACATATTTACAAGAAGAAGAAGGAGAAGAAGGAGGAGGGGCTGGAGGAGGAGAAGTAGAAGTAGTAGTGGAGTGGTAAAGGGGAAAATACTGTGTTACGTTTGCAGACAGCACCACATCTAAAAGTTTTTTACTGCATAAGTCATAGACAAGCTATTGCATCAAAGTTGAAGTAGAAAGCATTAAAAATGCTATATATAATTCAATTAATGCAGACAATATCTCTAAACTTTTCTAAGCAAAGTTTTGCAGTATTTTCCATGAGAAAATACATTTTTATACCACAGATTTTATTGTGGAAATGATCTCATGGCAAACTTTTTAAAGGGGCTGCACTACAATAAAGAGACATATGCATTTCTCTTTTACAAAAAAGGCCAATGTTCCAAATTTGCTGACCTTCTCTGTAATGAGAAGTGACTGTCAGTAGCCAGCAGATGTATTTGTAAAAATAAACCCACTCAATCTGTCCCTGCAAGATAAAAGTGACATTTCACAGTAAGAGAACTGCTCTCAAGAGAAAATTATGCTATGGAGAGCATTTTGAAAATATGCGTTTGGAAATATTTACATCATTATGTGATTTATTTATTTATTGGATCAAAAAAGCCTAGCTCGGCTAACTCTAATTTATCTCTTAAGACACAGATCAGGCATTATTCTACAGTTAGACAATTCTGATCATCCTGCCAGTTAGGTAGCCCTCTCTTTGGTCCCTCCCCTTTAACTTTTGCACATATACTGTTATTATACTTAAAACACAGTATTAAAATATGTTATTTAGGGGCGCCTGGGTGGCTCAGTTGGTTAAGCGACTGCCTTCGGCTCAGGTCATGATCCTGGAGTCCCTGGATCGAGTCCCGCATCGGGCTCCCTGCTCTGCAGGGAGTCTGCTTCTCCCTCTGACCCTCCCCCCTCTCATGTGCTCTCTCTCATTCTCTCTCTCTCAAATAAATAAATAAAATCTTAAAAAAAATATGTTATTTATATGTCTATTTCCTCCATTAGAATTGTACATTTATTGAGATCAGGAACAAAGCAATGTCCTACCAAATGAGAAGCATCTCATGGACTAACACACAAACATACAGTGGATCCACAGACTGAAATCATTAGCCAACATAATAATAATACTAACAGTAACAGTAATAATAACCACAGCAATGGCGAACACTTCACCTATTTCATGTTTACTATATACCAGGCACTGATCAAAACACTTTGCACATATTTTCTTATTTAATGTTCCCTTGGACCTAATGGGAATGTACTGTTATTATCCTCAATGTGTAAATGTGGTTGAAGGAAGTCATCCCAAAGCATCTAGTCAGTTGTCTGAGATACAATACAAGTGGTCTCTTCCCAGAGCCTAGGTTCTATGAAGTGAGGAAAAACAAACTTTGGTGTCCAATTTCAAAATGAGAATCACAAACTTATAGAATATATAGAACCAATAATTACAATAATAAAATGACCACTGCACATCAAGGACACTTGATATAATACAAATTATTCTCACTTGACCATAAGGAAATTTATGTCCCATGACATTACAGATTCTGTCTTCTCAGTCTGTATTCTCAGTGCCACGTGGTATTGGCTCATTAGACTATTTCTGGAATACTCTTTATTCTATTATCGTAGAATATATAAATGTATGTAATGAATACCATAGGCAGGGGCTTCACATAGTTGGTTATCTCACATCACATCTCAACAAACAACTGGTAATCCTGATGTAAAGCCTAGAAAAAGAAAAAGAAAAAGAAAGGTCCCACCTTTTCCCAGTATCAGACAGCTGGAAAGCAACATGCCCCTCTTCCTCCTCTCTGCTGGCACTGCCCATCCAGGTTGTTACTCTGGCCCTGCTCATCTCAGACGAGGAGGGCCCTAGCTACCTGGACCGCCTCTGGCCAGAATGTTGAGTAGCCCGATAACCACGTTGCACAAGGAACAGCTGAGGGGACTGAGAGCGTTTGGTCTGGAGCCAAGGAGACTTAGAGAGGTGGGATCACAATCTTAAAATATTTTAAGTGGCATTAAGTGGAAAAGTGATTCACCTGAGGTAATGCAGCTCCAGAAGGTGAATTCAGGAGTGCTGGGAGGAAATGCAAGGAAAACGGGTTTCGGTTAGCTAGAAGAAAGAAGTTTCTAGTATTTACAGATGTACAATAGTGGGAAAGATCATCTTGTAAGATTCACACAAAGTTACAGGGGAGAGTCTTACATGAGGGACTAGGTAGAATTTGCCCACTTTCTGTGTAGGTCATGTTGGGGCTACAGGAGGGTACTTTACCATTTATGAGATGGCATTATTAAGAATTACTCATATACATAATTAATAATAGCAGATTACTATTTTTAAAGATTTTATTTATTTATTAGAGACAGAGAGCACGCAAGTGGGAGGAGGAGCAGAGGGAGAGGGAGAATCTGCAGCAGGCTCCAACCTCAGTACAGAGCCTAACCTGGGGCTTGATCTCACAACCCCGAGATCATGACCTGGGCCGAAATCAAGGGTTGGATGCTTCACCAACTGAGCCACCCAGGCACCCACAGATTACTATTTTTATTTCTTTATTTCAAATCATCAGCATCTATGTTGTGTCCTCAACCATGAAATGATGGTAATACAAGTACCATCCTCATGGTGTTGCGAGAGATTAAATGGTATCTATAAAGTACTGAAAACAAGGCCTGATACATAGTAAGCATATCATTTTAAATATAATTTCAATAAAAATAGTATATACATGTATACATACCATTACTTGGTCTCCTCCTATGTGCTGCACACAGAGGCCTCACTACATCCTTGATGTAGGCATTAAAGTCTTTATTTAACAGGTGAAAAAACTGAGATTGTACCTAGTACACTTTGTCGCTATTGTTTATCTGTTCATTATCTCAAAACGAACCTACTAAAGAATTGATGACAAAGAAGACTGGTAAACCTTCTAGGTGAGGAGTCTGATATTGAGCGAACCAAGCACCCACTCAGTCCTGGGGCTGCTGCCACCTTCCCTGCCTCCCCACCCATCTCGAGAACAAAGGCATGGGAATGTCCCTGTGCCAGTGGGGATTTGGTGAGACACAGCGTGGGGCAGTTCCTCCTTGTTGCTGTTGCAGATATATGTGCATTAGGAGGAGGGGGCAGAGCCTGAAGGTGCTGGTGCAGCCCTCCAGGAAGCCAAGGGCCTTTGCCCAGGGAAGGAAAACAATTGCCAGCCTGAGTTCAACAGGATGGGTGGAAAAGCAGGCCAGGGAATTCCCCAGACCTACTTCCAGATCACAGCTCTGCCACGTAGGCAAGTCCATTAACTTCTTTAAGCTTATTCCTCTCGTTCATAGAATGAGGGTGATAATGCTTGCCTGTCGAGGATGCAGAGGCACTGAAAGACATAACATGTAATTAAGCACCTGTTTCGACGTCTGTCAGGGACCCCAACAAAGTCATCCCTCTTCCTGTTGTCCTCTGTTCATTCTGGTTTTCCATCATCACGAGGTCCATCGACATTCACCCTGCTCCCACCCCACCTCCAGTACCAAAGAGTAGAGAAACTCCCCACCTGAAGTTATAATTTGAAACTTCAACCCAAAGCAAACACTGTGAGAATCTCTAGAAACTTCCCAGAAAACAGAGGGTCTGGATGACACCATAAGAAGCTCCATTGACAGCCAGTGCCAGGTGCAATAATAGAGTCATCATGGAAGACCAAGAAAGAAAAAACAAAACTGTGCTGGAAATTCCAGCATGTTGGCTCCCCTCCTTTAGCTTGGAAACCAGGATGCCTGGCAAATGGTGTCATGGACGCTTGGTTGGAACACCAGGAGTTCCCACCTTTCCCAGAGGGTAATGCATGGTCAAGGGACATGGTCCTGCCATGAGGACTTGAGAATTTGAGCAGCACAAATCAAACAGGAATGAAATACTCAAAACCTCAGGGATACCATAGACAAATTAGTCACCTCAGGACTCTGCCCAGCTCGGGTCTGAGGTGGAGGTTTTGAAGGTGCAGAGCCACCAGAAATTAATGAGCTCCTTCCATATGGGGTGGGGCCTTGGGAAACAGATGTCACAAACTCTCATTAAAATGTCAGACATTCTTCCAGCATTTCCCCTCCCATCACAGCTGATTATCAAGTACACACACACACCCCAAATATCTTGATAGGTTACTAGGAAAAGCAGAAAAATGTCTAAGAGTTTAATGAGATTTGGGTGGAAGAAAATTCTGTATTTTAATGTTTTCTAGGCAGTAGAAACAATTCATCAAAGTTCCTGAGACTCATTCAGCTTGGCTACATTTCTTAAAATATTTTCATAAAATTTGAAGAACAAATACCATTATTGGGCACTAAAAACGTTGTAGTCTAATAGACCAGCCATTTCACCACTGTTCACTCAGCTTGGCATTCATTCAGCTGGGTCTTCCTGGGATTGCACTCAAGCTGAGCGAGCTGTACCCCATGGCTGGCAGGACCCCACGCAGGTGCTGTTTTCTTCACACATAGGGCTGGTTTTCTGATACGTTCATATGACAGCAGTCAGCCAACTGGATGGTAGTGGTAGCATGTCCTGAAGAAGCATGGATCAACTCACTGATGTAGTACAGTTAGGGAAAGAACTCTTGGCAATGACAGGGCTAAAGTAGAATGAGTTCCTAGTCAAGGACTGGAGAAATCAATTTTCAGGTGATTTTTGGAGGAAAAAAAATGCATTGGAAAAGTAAATTATAATAGATCATTTCTAAGGTCATTTCAAGTACTGAGACTCTAGGATTCTGAGGAGAAGAATGAGAGAAAATGTTCTGCAATGCGACATGTTTCAAGCCCTGAGTCCAAGGAGCCTGAGAGATGCAAAGAGCAACTTCCAATGTGTGTATGGTTCATGTGTTTGAGAAACACCTTTGACATATATTTGGGGATGTGATAATTAAAATATGAAATAGGCATTAAAATAATCTCTGTATTTCAGAGGAAATTGAAGATCAAAGACTGAAGAATTATCCCACACCAGTCAGCTCATAAATTTCAGAGCTAGAGTAGCTCATTGGACTCTGGATCCTGTGATCTACCTGTTGACTTCTCCTGGAGCAATTACGAAGGCAAAACATCAATAGACATAATGACAAACTGGACATGGGTGAACTGAGAGGGATCAAAGACACCCCAAAGTTCTGAGCAGGTTTAAAAGGAAGAATGATCAGAGCATTGATAGAAATAAGAAAGGCAGTAGAGGAACTTATTTCGTTTGGAAATCATTAATGTTTTGGGTTAATTATATTTGAAGAGGACTGCTCATCAAGAGAACAAAATCCAAAATACAATTATGAACTAGTATTAGCCAGCATTTACTACTTGCCAGACAACAATTATGCTTTCAAAGAGCAGCTATCTGCTTATTGCACGTTAACTCATTCAATGAACATAACACCTCTAAGAACAGGCACTATTAAGGGGGAAACTGAGACAGAGAAGTTAAACTGTGGCCTGAGGCCATATAACTAATTAATGGAAGAGCCAGGAATTGAACTCAGGAGTCTAGCTCCAGAGTCTGCACTTTTATAAAAGCCATTACACTCTTTTGGCAGGAGATTTGGAAGAAATCTATAGGCACACAGATTAGGGGCACCTGCCCCACTGCTGGGTAAGTAAGAGAAGGCTTTTCAGAAGCAATGAAGCTTGAGTGGGAAAGTTAAACTATTTTTCACATACTGGTATATAATCTTGTTTGACCATTGAATTTGTTTTATCTCATAGAAAAATAAAATGAAAGAAAAGGAAAATGAAAATTAGCTCTGTAAAAGTGTGTGCCAGAGTTCAGGTCCCAGGAGATTCTCTTAGTAGTTGCGTTAATTTTTATCTGTTCATAGGACTGGCTTGGTTATTTTGGACTTACAGACCAATCAATACAATCAAGTAACATAACAACCCTGTGTGTTTGTTCTTTTCACCTTTCAAATTAGTTTTCTAACTGCACAAAAATTGCATTTAACAGAATAAAACCATCAGCAAAGACGCAAGCAAAGCTGCAGTTTTTACAGACACAATCTGGTCTAAAGTACAGGAGAATATCCCAATGTCCCTTATGTAATCCATATTCAGTCCAGAACTATGTACAGTAAGATTCTTAATGATGTTTGCTGAGGATGATGTATTAAAGCATTGCTATAGAAATGTGAAACTGTGACTTACAATAGGGAGGATTGGATTGAGGCAGAGTTATATGGATGGAAGGTTCCTGAAGGCATGGTGGGAAACATCTTTCGGGTATGATACTTGGACAAGGAGTTGATTTATTAGTATTGGAAGGGTACATGGGAGAAAGGAAGTAAGAGGTTATGAGAGAATGACCCTCCTGCAATGGTGGGTGGGAGAATTCTTGCAATGTGTATGTTAGCACTGCTGTGTAGTGAAGGTCTTGGATTTCCTGGGTCTGTACTGTCCAACATGGTAGTCATTGGTCATATGTGGCTACTGAGCACTTGAAATGTGGCTAGTCTGAATTGAGATATGCTGTAACCATAACATACAAACTGGATTTCAGATTCAGTTTGAAAAAAAATCATGCAAAATATCTCATTAATACTTTATATTTGATTGTATATTGAAGTCGTAAAAATTTTGTTATACTGATTTAAATAAAACACACTATTAAAAATATTAAAATTAATTTTTACATGTGTCTTTTTACCTTTTTAATATGGCAACTAGAAATTTTAAAATTCATATGTGGCTCACATTATATTTCTGTTGGGCAGCACCAGCTTGAGCCTGTCAGTGGGTTGGATACATCCCTGTTGGAATGGAGAAGTCTAGCATAGCAGTTGGTTTGAGAAGGTATGGGACTGACAACCTAGGTGAGGAGGTCATTGGGATTCAAAGGATGTCTGGCAACACTGCTCCCTGACTGTAGAAAATTCATCCTGGGGAAAACAAGTTAGGAAAAGATTTTACATTCATAGGAGGAAAAGTATTTTGCATCTAAGTTACAGCAGGGCAGAAGAGTCAATGGTTGGCCTCATGGAGGTCAGAGGTCTAGAGGGAGCCAAGGATCAGTGATCTCTAAGAAACAAGTTGGTATTTTGGAGACCAAGACCTGGGTGGCTTCCTTAATATAACACCTGCTCCTTGAGAAGATATCTAGCTGGGCACTGCTTGTACTTTCTGCCTTCAATTCTTTTATGTTCTTCCTTAGCAAATGTTTTTCTTAACTCCATTGCACCTCCTGTTTGCCCTGGGAACACAGAGAAATTTTGTACAAACTTATCCAGGCTTTTAAAGAGAGCATGGCATTACTCCAAGAAACAGATGTGCTGATATGTACTAGGGAATTTTGTAAATGTTTGGTAGGATGAGACTTCCATGACACCAGGGACCATGTCTTTATTATTTCCTGAACCCCTAGCACTAAGCGCAGTGCCTGGAACATAGTAGGTATCCACCAGCTGTTCAATTAATGAATTAATGACTCAAGAGTTAAGTGATACTCAAGAGAATGAAGTGAGATCAGTTGCCCCTCCCTATACAAAGCTACTTGGCATAATTCTTGGGGGATTTTGCCTTGGTATAATTCTTAGAGAAATCAAAGCACATCCTGAAGAGAAAACTGGATCTTCCACAAATAATGCTAGAAGTGAGTCTAATAAAACAGCAGTTATAGCTACCATCAATGGAGGAGTTCTCGTGAGCCAGGACTAAGAGCATTACGTGTATTACCCCATTATATCTACATCAAAGAATTAACTATGGTCTATGTAACGTTAAATCTCGTTTTATAGGTGAGGCATCTGAGGTGTAAAAAAGTCAAAGAATAGGCTGAAATTTACAGAGTTAGCAAGGGTGGAGCTGGAATTTGAATTCAGACAGTCTGACTCCAGAGTCCATTCTCCTAATCATTATGCTATAATTGTATTTCAATTAAGTGTCATCCATAAATTGAAATATGATGTACAATGTCTCTTTTTGTGAAGGCTTCACTATTTGTGTGGGTGAGTGTGTGTATAAGTAACTATGAACTTGAGTGCTATTACCAGGAGAGAGGACGTGTCTTTCTCTCTTTCGGTTCATTATAGTAAACTATGAGTATTTGATTGACTTCAACAGCTGGAATATCTTCTTCATAAACGTACCTGTTTGTTTTAATTACATTAAAGATGAGCTACTTTTGGCATATTTGCATACGTAATCGTTAAGGTGATCTTTCAAATTACCGAATTCTGTAACCAGAGCTAATATTTCTGGCTCCAAATTATTGATGCATTAATACTATCACTACTACTACATACATGTGCGCGCACACACACATACATGCACACGTGAATGTATACATCCTTAAGCTCAAAGAGCTTCCTCAGGACTATATACCTTACTTCTACAACTGGTCATCTTGAAACCTGTCAATCCTACTCAAATATCAGCAAAATAGAGACACCAGATTCTGCCTTTATCTTTCACTTTTGTCGTTGTCTTTATTACAGTGCTATATGTTTATTGAAAAAAGATGTGAAAACAACTGAAAGGTCAAACGAGAAGAATAGTTAAGTAAATTATAATAATTCCATAAGATAGCACATTGCACACTATTAAAATTGTAACTACAAAGAGGTTATTGATAAGTACAAAGAAGCCATGATTAAAAGTTAAGTGAAAACAAGACATAATTATATTTGAATTAGAATATCCATTCTGTATAACAGCATATGTAGAAGAAAAGATATATACCAAAGTAGTAACAGCGTATTTATCTGGATGGCGGAATTAGAGATCTATTCTCTCTATATGTATTTATACTTTATAAGTTTTCAATCCTACACACACACGCACACACGTCTATTTATATGCATATGTGTGTATATACATACACATACTCATACATGTGTTTATATACATATGCATGTATATGTATACACACACTCACAGATATAATTTTTATGATTACAAAACAATGTGGACGGGGCTGTCTGTCTGCTTTAGATGGTGTGATCTGAAAAGGCCATTCTGAAAAACTGACATTTGAATTGAAATTACATGGAGGAAAATGTCCCAGTCACCAAAAGAACATTCCAGATAGAAAAAGAACAAACCCAAAGGCCTTGCTCAGCAAAGCCCAATATGTTGATGAGGTGAC
This sequence comes from Mirounga angustirostris, assembly GCF_029215605.1. Lineage (NCBI taxonomy): Eukaryota > Metazoa > Chordata > Mammalia > Carnivora > Phocidae > Mirounga > Mirounga angustirostris. The sequence goes on along the minus strand of NW_026991712.1, from coordinate 14,041,058 downwards.
TGGACCACAGGGGCTGAGTGGGAAAGTGGCATAAGAGGAGGATGCGGAGGCTGGAGGGTGAGACCATGCAAGTGTCAGGAGAGCCGTGTGGCTGAAGGGACATCTGAGAGCAGGCATGTTGCTGATATTATGCTGATATATATGTTCTCCATACATGAAATGAATGGGATTTCCAGCATTAATTCCACCTTTTCTAAGAGAAGTCTGATGATCATGCTTATGGTGGGTATGCTTTCTAATGTGGACCCAGAAATAAATTCTAGCATGTTGCAGCACTAATCCTACGGTTAGTAGTCATCTCAGAAGCAAAAGGAAAATGTATGAAAGACATGTACAGTTAAGTTAAAGGATAGTTACACACATACACATACACTCAAGGTGTTGATAATACTATAAGAATTTAACCATGACGTTTGCTTAGCAGGTTGCCTGTTATGCATTTGGGTTACACTGTAAAGGCAGAGTCATCAATCCAAGTTTGTACTGGGTTCAGAAGCACAGTACTGAGATCCAAACCCCCCAAAAGAAGGAAATACATCTTTGAATCTGACCCACCCTACAGGACTTTTAAAGATAAATGTTGTTAAGTATAAACATTATGGCAATCAGATAAAATATATAGCCCAGGATGGAGTCCTGGAGGACGGAACTGAACATGGGAATTGTCTGTGTTGATCTCTGGGCAATGTGGAAAGGAGAACTATGTCTAAGTCTTGAGAGAGAAAGATGAGGAATCAAAGACTACAAAGTCCAGGGGAGTGGTTAGAGGAGACACGAAGAAGGGTATCCAAAGGCAGGACCAAGGTCAGAGAATGGGGAAGATGGAGCTAGGCAGTCTAAGGAGTGGAGTGAGGAGAGATGCCCAGGAATAGGATTCAGGTGGTAGGAACACATACACCACACACATGGACAGAAAGGGGTCTGTGGTAGGGGCCCATGATGGAACTTATTTGGAGAAAAAGAAGATTAATAATACAGTAGAACTATGTTCATAGCTCATCTGTGGGGCAAAAGAAGGGCTAAAGAGCTGGCTCAGGCTGTCCCAGGTCCACATGCCCTTAAGACCTTCATTCACTGTTTTGTGGGTAGATAGTCTCAACAAATATTCCTTGATTTGAACTGATGAAAAGGCCATAGAAAGAGAGTCGGAACTTCTCCAAGACTCCAAACTAGATTCAAGAAGCTCAAATGTACCTCAGAGGTCCCCTCATGGGAGTGAGGGAGAAGTAACAAGGCAGAGCCCCGAACCTCTCCCTGACCTAAACCAGGCAGTCCTGCTCTTCTCTGAACCACATGCAGAGATATTACAAAAGATTTGGAAATAAGATTCTAATTGGAAACAGCATTTGAAAGCCACTGAATTAAGGAAGGGAAGAATACATCCTTGTATCCCTTTCTTAGCCAACTCAAGGCAAGACATTTGGGAGCTAGCAAAAAGTAAGGGATGATTCCTGGGGAGATGCTCCAGATGTAGCCTAAAATGGAAGACCGATGTCTTGGGGAAGGACAGTATCCTCCCAGCAGTAATTACCTTGACCACAGCCAGTCAGTGTGGGTCTCCTGGGGAGCTGGGGCCACCACAGGAAGTGATTCTGTTATTGTATAGCCAAAGGAATCCTCGTTGTCATTTTCTCCACTCTCTTCTGTTCCAGCACAGCTATCATAGACATATCTGACAATTGTGAAGTGAAATTCCTATCTGGCAGCTGCTCACAACCAACAAAGATTGACTAGAAGCTTCTGTGCCTCAGGAAGTTCTCTGGGAAAGCCCTACATTTGGTTGAGTTTCTTTGCCTTCTGCTCTGTGATATTTCCCATAAGGATTTAGGAAGAAATGGAGAGGAACCATCTGACTTGATGGCTTTTAGGTGATTAAAGATGGGGAATGAGGGTGTCAAGCTTTTCATGTAACCGATAATATTCCCTGACTCTGGAATTACTTTATTTTTTTAATTAATTACAAAATCATGATCAGCAATTCCCTCTCAATGCATAGTATTCACAAGAATGGTAAGAAAATGAAACAAATCCACAGTTAATTTTGGCAAACTTCCATCACTTGTGTGTATTTTTTTAAACCCCAATATAATAACAGTCCTGGACTTTTAATTTTTATCTTATATTTAAGTGACAGAGTATTTGTCGAATGGTACATCATAGTTCTCTCCCATCTTCTTAGAAATATAAATTGCTGGAGGGGGGAGTGCTATAATTTTAGACCAGAAAATACATGCCAGATGTCTTATATGAGCTGACCCGCCCTAGGATATATGCCTTAGTCATTAGGAGGTGTCCTAAATATTACCGCAAAGCCCTTGGAATGATGGGTCTGAACCCTCACTTATACTTAACTCCTGGCATGTTGCTTTGTCTCCGTGTCTTGTGCTCCTACTTCCATTGATGTAAAGGAAGCACCAATTAGATAACACTCCATTATTAGGGAACCAAGCACAAGCCAGCTGAGGCAGGGGACCCGCCCTCTCACCCAGAAACAATGTGAAGCCTGCCTGGCTGAGGGTCCCCAGGCCTCACTCGCGCTTTGCTTTTGATATTCTCCAGCACACACTATAAACATGTCTAAGCCTGTCCTGTTCAGTTTGTTTATTCAAAGTATATTGTCCAGCATAGAGAAAAGGGAAATCTAGCAGGACTCTGGAGATGACAGCAGGGAGAGAGACAGAGAGAGAGAGGGAGGCAAAAAAGGAGGAAAAAAAAAGGCAAAATGGGGAAAACAGGAAACAGACCAGTGAGAAGAGTCAAAATGCTGAGAGTCAGGAAGCAGGGTCTCTAAATGCTCTAATCTCCACTGTGCAGCTGGTGTGCAGAGTGGTTTCTACAATTCCAGGGGTCTCTGTGCACCCCAGTACTGCCTATTAAATAAGGGCTTGTCCTCATTTACAAGAGAAATGGATCCTCTTTACTTACTCTTCTCCCACATGACTAACTCCTTTTCCTCTTTAGGAAATCTTCATGCCGCCTCTTAATCCTGACCTCCCTAGCTAAATTGGCATGTGCTCAGCCACATCACTCATCACCCACATTATGTCCTGCATAGATCTGATCTATTTTGTAACAGTTAGTTGTTTCATTGTTGTTGTTGTTTATGGCTTCTCTCCCCAGAGGCTGCAAAGCCCACAAAAGTGGGAATAGTCTTCTCTTAACATTACCCTATCACTGGGTATTTAGTACATGCCTGGCCCGTAATGGATGTCAAAAAAAATTTATTAATTGAGTAAATAACTAAATTAATAAATGAGTCTACCAGATGGTGTAGGTAGCATGTGAAAGGAATGGGAATATAGTAAAGTGTCTTTTGTCACTGAAGAAATACTTATATTTTAGAACTTTCAAAAATATATTACCAAGCATGGAGCTAAAGTCATGGCAACTGATACCCACCTAAATAAAATAAAATATGCAGAAAGTCAGAAATCTCAGGGATTATATTTCAGAGCACTTCCACTATATTTATTCCCTCTCAGTTTTTAATATTACATTATTTTGAATTTTAAAGAATTGGGATCTTCTCACCACTTGTAACATCATTCCTAACGTACCCACTGCCATTTTCTACTGATAAATCAAGTGCCATGTTGCATTTCCTGGCTAGGCTAAAAAGAGGCTTCTCTCTATCCCTTTACAAATATACAATTAGCAGAGTTAATTATTCTCAGGGAATAACATATTTCTTCCAATTTGCCAATTAGGAGACAGCCATTTGTAACAGTCGAAAAAGAGGAAATGCTACATGGGCTAAGAGGAAATTTGGAAAGGAAATGTGATTGGAGAAATTATTTTGAAAGGTGAAATGAAGGAAGAAAGAGACAAAGGAAAAGAAACATTAGAAATTGGAGATGAAGTCATTCTAGCCCCTCTTCAATAACCTCTGTTCCTTGAAGCTGTGGACGTAGGACTTGACAAAGGATCCTGTGCCACATGCTTAACAGATCCTTCGGGTCATTCAGGGTCATGGGACTCAGGCTTCATCCAGAGGCGGTTACATCTGGGGCCCTTTGATCCTCTCTTTCCTCATCTGGAAAGTGGGAATAATAAAATCTTAAAAGGACAATTGTGAGATGAAGTAAGATCACACACATGAATGTACTGTGTCTAGCTCAGTTCATAACAGCTTCCTCCAGTTTCTCCCCAGCTTACCCAGACTCACAGCCATAGAATAAAGTCAGGCAGCAATTCCTCTTCTACACAGAAACAACCTGTCGACTGTAATATTAGAGCTTGCACTAGAAATCCAAAATCTCTTTTTATTCCATTCCCTGCAGTCGCAATCCTTTTTTATGTGACTGATTATACTTTTCCAACTTCATTAGGCCCACTGTTGAAGATAATTTCCTCTTGATTATTATAGCCCTTAAAAACTGTCAGGTTTTGGGGCACCTGGGTGCCTCAGTTGGCTCAGCATCTGACTCTTGATTTCAGCTCAGGTCCTAATCTCAGGGTTGTGAAATTGAGCCCCACATCAGGCTTCATGCTGAGTGTAGAGCCTGCTTAAGATTCTGTCCCTCTGTCTCTCCTCCTCTCCTTGCTCTCTCTTCCTCTCTGGAAAAAAAAAAATTGTTAGGTTGTACTTTTAATTATTTAGTTATTCTATTCCTTATGTAATATAATAAAGTAGGCTGAACTTATATAGAGCCATGTAAATATGTATGCATATGTGTATGTGTATAAATGTGTGTGTACACTTTTCTATTCTAAACCCTTCCTGCCAGCTTGTTTCTTTGTCAAGAACCTCTAATCCTGGCTAGTTGGGGACTGGAGGTGTGGAGTCCATGTAATGGAGAAGCCCAGTGTTCCTGTACTCCAAAGATTCAATTCTGTGAGATAGTGTAGTGTGGCATGCATCACCAATGCAGAGTCTTTGGGCTGGTTTCCCAAACTCAGATGCTAGAGCTTCCTGACAATAAAAGCAAGCCCTCAGGGATTAGATATGTTAGGGGAGATGCTTCTGGGCTTTGATGGATGGTGTATGTAGGAAAATAGTATATTGATATTGCCAAACATTCAGTTCTTAGGCCACATTAATAACGATCTTCAGTCCAAAACAAGACAGGTGTTAATCCCAAAGCATCCGGCAGTGGTCATGCCATTCTCTTCAGATGCCACCTCTTAAAAGACAGTGGGGAAAGGGGTGGTCAGGATTTTCACACCTAACCCCTGAGAAATAATAAAGGAACTGGGGGTGCTTCTTATGAGGGGAAAAGAACTGAATGAAGGAAATGTAGGCATTAACTTCACATATTTGACAGACATTTTGAAGGAAGAGGGACTAGCTTTATCCTGCCTGTTAACAAAAGCAACACAAGCTCCAATGTGCAGGAAATATGATAAGGTAAAGTAAGATATGCATTTTTGAAAGGGGAAAGGATTTTCTAGCTGCTAGACCTGTCTAAAAATTAAATGATAGTGAGTTTTCTGCCACTCCAAGTATGTAAGGTGGAGTGGGACTCAAGGAATGTGTGTCTGGGATGTCAGATTTTGTCACCGATGTTGTTCTGAAGCACGAAAGGAGAGTCAGGGAGGCTTTCCCTACTCATTCTTGCCTTGACCTTGAGCAGAGACCCCAGAGACAGAGTAGAAAGGGCAAAATCTTAAGAGTCCCTAAGACCTGTGGTTGAACCCCAGTGTCAGCTCTGTAACACTCGAGCCACTGTAATCGTTCTATTCCTTGAACTTGCCAGGCTCACTCTGGCCACAGGGACTTTGCGTGGTTTGGCATTGGCTGGTCTCTCTGCACGGTATGTTCTTCTTTCATCAAATTATTCAGGCCTCAGGGGCGCCTGGGTGCCTCAGTCGTTAAGCGTCTGCCTTCGGCTCAGGTCGTAATCCCCGGGTCCTGGGATCGAGCCCCACATCGGGCTCCCTGCTCCGTGGGAAGCCTGCTTCTCCCTCTCCCACTCCCCCTGCTTGTGTTCCCTCTCTCGCTGTGTCTCTCTCTGTCAAATAAATAAAATCTTTAAAAAAAAAAAATTATTCAGGCCTCAGCTCAGTGTCATTTCTTTACAGAGGTTTACCACTCTAGGTAAAGTACTCATTCACCCATTTCCTCATACTCTTTCTCTCAAGGTTTTATTTAGTATTTATCACTGTCTTTAATTTTCTTCCTCATTTGTTCACACACTTTTATCTTCCCTACTTCATTTAAGCTCCACCATAACAGAACTTTGTCTTAGTCACCACCATTTTCGGTGCTTAGAGCTGTGCTGGCTCAAATAAGATCCCCTGAATATAACCTTTAAGCAAAATAATGATGCTGGCACTCAGTACAAATGATGTTTAGTCATATAATTCGCTCCCTAGTTATAGATGAAATATTGGAATTCTAATGTGTTTGACCTAAGTAACTCCGGTCCTTTCTCTCCTACTCAAGAACGCATCCTCATACAATGTATGGCTCTATGAATCAGCCAGTACTCTACCTCCTTCTGTGATTACAGCTGACTGGGCTGTGAGTGCGTATCTGACCCAAGACTGGCCAGTTAGAGAACTTCCCAGGAACTGTTGCGACTGGAATGCAGAAAAGATGTGTAAACTGTCTATGATGGTAGAAGAAATGGCATATGAAGCTCAGAATTTGTTGGTGCCCCTATTCCGTACCCTGTTGGAAGCCAACCTGGTGAAGAAGAGAATGAAGCTGGCCCTCTGAGAGAAACAGAGACACAAGATGAACAGCTGAAATCACAAGTCCAATAGACCCTGAGGCCATGCCACCCTGCCTAGCCTGTGGTTATGTGCGATTTCCCCAGTATTCTTCCCATAAATATCCTCTTTTACCTACATTGGCTCAAATAGGTTGTAACATTAGTCATAAAGATAGTGCTGGTCAATATAGAAATCAATTGAGTAGTGATATAGAATTAACCTGATGTGTGGACACACAGTAGGCACTCAGAAATATTCACTAACTTTTTAAATAAATGAAAAAAAATAGTGCTTCTGATATATAAATAAGACATGACAATCAGTTGAGAATAGCTGTTATCTGCCCCATGCAATTTTTTTCTCATGAATTATATTCTCTCTAAATGGCAAGTAAACAATATGGCCCCTGAAATAGAGATGGGGGCCCAGCTTGAAACAAGACCCAACATTATATGGGCCTTGGACAAGACTAAAGGCTCACAGAATGTATTTGGAGGAGATACTTGGCAGCCAAAGAGGCAAATTGGCATTTTCCAAAATGCAAACAACAGTGGAGAGGCCTCAGGCTAAAGTTTCAGAGTTTCCTTGGGGTCTCTCAGCAGTGCTGGATCCGAGAGTGTGTTGAATATCCAAGTAGTTCTTGAGGAAACGACAGGCAGACCCTGACATGGGGGAGCATATCCTGAACGAGTATGAGCCAGAGCATTCGAAATGGAATGTACAGCAACATCCCACCCAATCGCAAGGGATGCCACCCCACACACAGAGGTTAAGAAAGCTGCCCAGATTGAGACACTGCATCCAACCGGGTCCCTCCCGGTAGGAGTCAGTGGAGACGGAACTGCATTTTGGGGAGCAAATTCATGCAATCACTTGGTAAGAGAACAAACTGAGCAGAGAAGCCAGATTTCGCCTCCTGGGTGACATCATTAGGAGGCACATAACTCAACCTTGCAACACTTATTCAAGAGAGAACAGCTACATATGGTGGAGACCTTCATAGGAAAGTGAAAGGGCCCAAGGGTTTAGTAAAGCCAGCTGTTTCCACTTCTGAAAATAAAATAACAAAATTTAAAATGATACAAAGTTCAAAGTTTAGCAAATACATCTGAAGCCATTTGCAAGCTGTGGGTAATGTGGGGTCTTCGTCCTGGGGATGGGGTTCTTGGTGTAGTGTGGCTTATATCTAGGCCAACGGTATTTTGAGATAGCATGATATGGTTGGAAGTGAACTGGACTTGGATGTTTGAATCTGTATTTAAGTGCTGGTTCTGCCCCTCCCCACCTGGATGAACTTGTAGAAGCTCTGACATCTCTCTGAACATCATGGGAAAAATAGGGTAGGAATTACATGTTCCACACCATCCAACAACAAAGAGATGCTGATATAAGAAAGTGCTTCTAGGAACTGTAACATGCTAGAGTATGAGTGTCAGTATAGGAGCCTGAGCTTACAAATGGCAACGTGAACCTTAGTGCAGAGGAAGGACAGCAGTAGAAAGTAGAAGGCTATTAAAGAGTCAGGAAAACAGGAAGTGGTAGAAGTACGTTAGTAGCCAAGGTGTAGTAATTTGTTTTGGCATGGATGGGAAGGACGTGATAATAGCTTGAGCTAAAAAACTCAGACATCTTCTGGGAGGAGGAAGGCAAAGATAGAGCTAATGGAGACAGGGCAGGATGAGGACTTGATTATGGGAGAAAGGAAGGGAGAGGAAGAGGAAAGAAGAGAAGGAAGGTTAACTGCCTACTCTGTGTTAGCCTCTGTATCCAAAGTTCCATGCTTTTCCTTGACTCAAATCCTCTTCCATAACTTTCTCTGGCTCAGTCCTGTTCGTCCTGAAAGACCTACTTGAAGTGTCTGTCTCCACTTCTTGGGAAGCCATTGCTGGTTCCTCTGGACTTTCCTATGGCATAATATTAATTATGTTGAAATGGAACTAACTCTCCATCTGCCTTTCTCAGCTGATGCTGAGGGAGAAGCAGGTAAGGTTAGAGAAGGCTGTGGGATCATGAGGCATGTTACCACCCTTTTAAAATCATGCCCCTTTCTCCCCATCCTGCCCCCCAAATGCAAGTCCTGGTTTACATTTCTATTGGCCTTGACCCCTTTTCATATCCTTTTTTTTTTTTTTTAAGATTTTATTTATTTATTTGACAGAAAGCGAGACAGCGAGAGAGGGAACACAAGCGGGGGAGTGTGAGAGGGAGAAGCAGGCTTCCCACTGAGCAGGGAGCCCGATGTGGGGCTCGATCCCAGGACCCTGGGATCATGACCTGAGCTGAAGGCAGACGCTTAACAACTGAGCCACCCAGGCGCCCCGCCTTTTCATATCCTTAAGCCCAACATTGCAATACCTGACTAGCATATTTCACAGGCAGGCCACCTAATGTCCCTGTGGGAGCCCATCTTGCTCAGTGTGATTGTTGCAAGAATTTAAGGGAATGAATGATCAACCCTGAGTAAAAGGATTATGAAAAACTTAATAGCATTGTAGCAATGTGGTTGTTAATGAAATACAGTTGGCTGCTCCAGCCATTTGGCACCAACCGACCCAACACTGTCAACATCACAATACGATATTTGTTCCCAATTATTTTACAGCAACAACTGAAATACAATATGGTATTAATCATATTTATTATAAGTATCAATTTGAGAAATTTCTGACATGCCAGAGATGAATAGGTTTATTATGAAAAGCAATTCTGCTTGGTGCATGCTGACTGCTGCAGTGTAATAAACAGCCTCTGTAGGACATTTTTTTAAAAGAAAGCGAAAAAACATACTGGAAACAAAAGTGAAGCATCAAGACCCTTCAAATGCCTGGTGCTTCTAGGGGCCAAGCATAACCTTGTGCCTTTAGGATTTCAGCAAGTTAAAAATAAGCCAGGGGAATATTCCAGACCCTCAGAAAAGAGAGCAAGGATGGATTCATGACTGGGACTCAAAGGGAAGGGATGCTGAAGGGAGGCAAATGACATCTTCTGAAAATGCATTACCCTCCAACCTGATGCTTCTCTTACAATGCTACCCTAAGTGAGTGCACTGCTTTAGGGAATGCAATATGCTATCAGCTTTGTCCAGAAAACTCACTCTAACTATATTACAGTGTTTGTTTCTTCACTTCTTTCAGGTGCCTTTTCAAATATCTCCTTCTCAAGAAGGTCTTCCTGACAACCCCACTAAAAAAATACCCCCTAAATTATCTAGTCTTTTATTTGTAATAACTCTGTGACTATATCTGTACTTGCTTCTTATAATCTTCTGCACTCCCACTGGACTGTAAACCACATGAGAGCTGAGCATTCATTTTGTTCACTGCCCTGCATAGGCATGCCCGGCATATAGCAGCCAAAAATATTTGTGGAATAAATGAATGAACAAACAAATGGATGAATGAATGGATGGATGAATGAGTCAGTTCAGTCCCCAGTGTCTTTATGAACTAAATTTGGACAATTTCATCTCTTTAAAAAGTTTCTTCATTTCCTGTTTGTTCTTGGCTTCTTCTATTTCGGCTCCTATTTAGTTCCTCCTCATTAGAACTTTTTCAACAGCTTCCAAACCTGTTGTTCTTTTTGAGCCGCTTCAATCCATTCTCACTATTGCCACCAAGGTAACTTTAAGAAAAAATTGTGTTCTCCCCTTGCTTCACTGATGTGGTTAAAATCTTCCATGAATCTTCTATTATGTTAAGGATGGAGCTCAAAATCCTCAGCATGACATAAAAAAACACTTCATAATCTGGCTCTTACCTGTGTTCCCAGCTTCATCTCTTGCACATCTCCTCCTCCCCAGGCACATTTTTCTTCTGGTAGGTATGCCTCCTAAGTAGGTGTCCCGCCAAATGGACTGCATTTTACTTCCATTTATATTAGAGAAATTCCTCCTTTGGTCCCTCTTTTGTGTTTCTTTCTGTCACACCTTTTCACATACACAACCTTAATTTTATCATGTGACTGGAGCAGAAAGAGAGAAAAAACAGGGAGTTCACAAACATATATTGAGGAATCCAGAGTTGTATAGAATTTACTGTTCAAGAATAGCATCTGTCAAGTCAGTCAAGCAACAAGGAGATCTATTTTCAGAGACCCAGTGGAACTCACTGGAGAAGTAATAAAGATATGTGTATTGGGGGACTTTCAAATAAATCATGATCAAAATTCATCTGCAATCTCTGGGATGGTGTCACAAGTAGATATAAATATTTCTTGGCAGGAAAGGAGTTCTGTCCTTAGTCTAGTCTTGGGATGCTAGTGAGTTATCAGTGAGTAAGAACTTTGGGGTAGAAGAAGATACATTTGAATGACTTTCAAGTCTGAGGCAGGAAGTGGAGGTCAGAATTTATATTCTGGAAAGGAGAGCTATCAGAAATAGTGGAGCTGACCTCACAAAAGGAGTAATAACACCCCTGTTTACTTACAAGATTCAAATCAAGTTCACTTATGGGAAGATTGTCATCCATGATGATGCTGTTACATTCTTCCCGAATGACTCTTGCATTTTATTAAAGTATTTGTCACAATAAATGACATTTCTTTGCTCATATGTGTGTTTCTCCAGCTAGAGCAAAGGGTTCCATGCTTCACTCATTCTGTATTACTAGTGCCTACATGTCATCAGTCCTAGAGTGCGTGCTGCTCAGATATAGACTAAGGCTTGAAGAATAAGAGTAAGCTCACCAAGCATCACACCAAGAGTTACTGTTATGGAAATAAGGTATTTGTATACTTTATTGTCAGCAGAATGGTTATAACCACAGAAATGAATAATGTAAGGAGAAGTGAGGAGGCCCTTGGATGTTGGAAAGATAACTTCATGTGAGTAACTACAGCAAAGTCAAATGCTAGTAGCAGTGATGTTGACCCATAAAACAGAAACTACCATTATAGTGCTTCACACAATGCCTGGCACACAGTAGGCAATCAACCAGTCGATCAATCAATCTGTCAAAAGTTGGGATAGAAATTGGCACAAACATTGAAATCAATATGCCTTAAGGTTTCTAAGGCAACCCGGTTAGCCATTCAACTTTTCTTTGTTAGGGTAAGTTCTTATGAAGACAATTGATAGAAATATACAACCAAGATATACTTTTATTTTACTTTAGTTATCTTACCCATGGCCCCAGCTGGTTCTCTCATAGGTGGGTGTGGCGAGGGAAGGACAGTTTCTAGTAGCATGATTCATCTCTGATGCTTTTGCAAATAGTTATTCCAATTCTTGCTTCAATTTCCAAAAGGTCTGTAGAAAATCACAGGTCGACATTATTTCTTCCCTTGAACTATTTTGTTGGGTAGAATTTATTTTGCATAGAATTATTTAAGATGACTTTTTGACTATAGCTTTTGTCTTATGGGGTTTTTACAACCTGATTTTTTGCTGATACAAATGGCTTTTGATCTTTAAAAGGGCAGGGCTATATTTCCCTTCAAACACTTTTAAATCACTAAAGAGAATTAGTTTTTAGTAACAGTGAGGAAAGGACATTTTACTCCTAGAACTTAAGAAATAGGAGGCCTGATAACCAGATACTGGAAACCTACTGAAGTTTTTTATTCCAGTATCCAGACAACTGGCATAAAATAAAATAGCCTGGGGGAAAAAATGCTGAAAATAAAACAATAAAAATGGCAACTAAACATATTTTGTCCAAAATATTCCACAAATGTCCATATATGTCATCTTTTTCAATTTTATTCCTGAAGTGAATAGGAAATAAACCACTGCAGGATTTGAGTTTTAGTTTAAGACATGGGTGTGGTCATTATAATAAGGGCAAAGGAGCATAAAGTAACGCTGGAATCATTGTTGAGGAGTTAATAGCATAGGAAAGAGAAAGTTGCAATTAGCTTGAAGGACTGTTGTCTTTCAACCTTCATTAATAAACAGGAAGTGGCAATTTCACAGAAAATTCCAGAACTCTTCACTCTGATCAAAAGTCAACTCAATATGGGGGATTCCTATAGGAAAGAGTAAAATAAGGAATAAATGTTAAGTTTTGTTCTTTTGTTACTTTGTTATTGCAAGAAAGAGGAAAAGAGGAAGATAAAACACTACAAGAAAACAAAAAATGTACCCAACATTTTGGAGCAAGGTTGTAGGATCCACAGGAAATTGGAGTTTGGTACTTCCTGTTCCATCAAGATAAGCAATCTACTTTCTTTTATCTTACTTCTCAAAAAAAAGAAAGAAAGAAAGAATGGAATTTTAGGCCCCAGCAAGGGAAATTTTAGCTGGAATTGATGGTACTATCTGAGTACAAATTATCCTCAAAGGAAAGTAAGTAAGAAGCTTTCTAAGAGGACAAGTTATTTCCAAAAGAAATGGAAATTGGATTGCATTTGTAGATCTGTTTGGCGTGAACACGGATATTGTCTTCACTGCTGGCCACAAAAACTTTACTCTCAGTTCATTTAGTGTCTTGGTTCTTAACCTGCTGTGGTTGCAGAAGGTATAAATGTACCTTTAAAAGAGATTAGGGTGAGAAGTGCCTTCCATAGCCCCACGGCCAGAAAGAAAAGACAAATAGGCAACAGATACAAGGCTTACTGGTGGTGGACTCATACCCAAATCAAAATCTAACCAGCCTGCACTCAACTCATTCCTGGTTCTACATTTGAAGATGGAGTGTGTGGGCTGAATATCAACATGAACACCCAAGAGAGGGCAGCCTGGTAGAATCAAAAAAGTATTGATCTGAGGGTCAAGAGACCTTGGTTTCCTTCTCAGCTGTACCACAAGTTGAAATCAATATTGCTTCCAGGTTTCAATGTCATAATCTAAAATGAAAAGAGGAAACAAAAATAGGGGAGTTAGACTAGTCAGGATTTGGCAAACTGCAGCTTGCCAGTCAAATCTGGCCAACCAGCTGTTTGGGATGAAGTTTTACTGAAATACAGCCACGCCTATTTATTTACATCTCATCTATAGCTACTTCTGTGCTGCAGTGGCAGAACTCAGTGGTTATAACAGAGGCCACGTGTTCCAAAAGCCAAAATATTTGCTTCTGGTCCTTTACAGACAAAGTTTGCTGAACTAGTGCCAGAGAAAGCTAGGGTCTAAATTGATCCTCTCAAAGATTGGGCATCAAAGTTTCCACCTGTGATTGCATATTCTAGAACACAGCACATGGATCTATAGGCAAAGCTATCTGTGTCAATTCTCAAATTCAAAATTCATTCACTTAAAAATACAGCAATTGTTTATGCTTTTTGTCATGTCTGGGTTTGTTATAAAGGGGTGGGGGGGAAATTTCCTGAGTCTATTTTAAGTCTATTTCACTTTCATTATGAGACCACTGAGGCTTTTCTTGAGCAAGAGAGAGTGTGAAATAGAATAAGGCATCCAAATCAATAGATTAAATTTATTTAAAGGTTGAGTAATTGGAGTAATGTTACAGAATATCAAGCAGATTATTTAGATAGCACATGAGTTTCCAGTTTGGGTCAATTTGCAGGCCATCAGAATGTACACAGAGAAATAGTTGGTTTGATCCAAAAGCCTTCTGCATTAGAATGTAGTAATTTTCTCTCTTAGCTATTTAATCTCTTCCTCATGTTCAGAGAAAGAAAGGAAGCAGTGATGAGAGAGGGGAGTAATGAGATCATACTGTAATTGCTTACACAGATAACAATAACAGAAACCTTTTCACACCTGCTTATATTCCAGATTGTATTTACAGCCCTTGATTTCAGATCATGAATAGAGGGGTAAATCAGGAAAATCCCAGAGTGGATCTAGGGAATTGGCTGCCAAGTTAATCAGAACCTCCAATGGAGCCACAGCCCCAAACCTCCTGAATCATGGTCTCTGGGGGTAGGGCCCAGGCAGTTCTATCTTCAGCTGGGTGCACAGGGGCTTTGCTGTGCAGGTGGGGTTGGGGTGTGCCTGTGGAGTCCCAGCGATCCACTTTTTGGTACTGAGAATGAAGTGACTCGCTGAAGATCACAGCGCCCACCAAACTACCCCTTACCCCTTTCAGGAAAACACCAGGTCCCTGCCCTTCAGGGATCATCTGTGATGTGACTTACTCTGACCAGCCACACGGGCTTCCATGTTCTTCTTCAGACATGCCACACACACTCCTGACTCCGCATATGGAACTTTTGTCTCCACTTTCTGTAATGTTCCTCCCCAATATCTGCACAAATCGCTTCCCCACTTTATCCACCTTAACAGAGAAGCTTTCTTCAGCTTTACTTTTATTTTTTTCATGGCACTTACATTTACCTGGCACTTCATATACTTACATGTTTGCTTATTGTCTGTTTCCCACTTGATTCTATTAAAAGCTCTGTGTCAAAACAGAAAAGTTACATTTTTCCACTGCTGTATCCCCATCGCCTCTATCTGGCACATCATAGACTCTCAATAAATATTTGTAAATGGTTCTTCTAAATATTGTCACCTGGACTGCCAGTCTGGTGTAACAATGGAAAATGGAGGAAAGGGGCTTTGAAATCAAACAGATTTGGTTTGAATCCTTCATGCCTGACTTTGAGAGTCTTGCTGAGTCCCAGTTTCCTGCGTGTAAAGTTGGGGGCTGACACAGGACAACCACTGTGAGAATTCACGAAGCAAGCCTAATAACAGCTCCCTAGGGAGTAAGGCTGCAGAGGGCTCAGTTTTAGAATTTCCCATCGGGAATTCCAAGGGGCTGAGTGGTTGATTGGATTCCCCAACTGGGCTGCAGAGGATGCTTTCCTTTCTTAATCCTGAATGAGTCGGGGGGTTGTGTAACTCTCAGTTGGTGCCCTTTGGAACCACATTTCATTCAGATGTTGTGAAACAGGGAGCAAAAGGGAACCTCCTCTGGCCAACACACATCAGGCCATGGGCTAAGCAGGATGTACTGCGAGGAGAAAGTGAGACTTGGCAGCTTTGCGCAGTCTCCTCCAAGCTTTTGCTCTCATGGGGCTGTCTGGGAAAGGGCAAGTCATCCAAATCACCACGCAGTCCTCACCGGCCAATGGAGAACAGCAGTGTCTTTTGTCCAGTGTCTCTCCAGGTGAGATTTTAGGTGTGTGGTGTCCAGGAGAGAGAAGGGAGGAAAGAGAAGAGCATTGACAATCATGTCAACAAGCTATGTTCTAGATAACTGACTAGTCACATTCAGAGTCCAGTACAACTTTATAGAATTCTATTAATCTATAAGGAAGGTTATTGGCCTCATTTTCCAGATGAGGAAACAAGGCTTGGCAAGGTATACTTATTTACAGTATTTCATAGTTGTTCAGCACATGAGCCTTGCCCTAAGACTTGATTCTTTTCTTTACTACTTCCATAACCTTAGGAGCCATGCCTGGACTCATGTGTTTGTGTTTTAGTTTGTAAGAAATAAAAAAGATAAGAATAATATAATAACAATAATAATAATACCTACTCATAGAACTGTTATTAAGATAAAATATACTGTTGGTGTAAAGCACTCATTCCAGTGCATTGCCCATAGTATGTGCTCAATCCATACTTAGCAATATTATTAATATTAGCCTAAGTAACCCCATCAGGGACAGAGGTAAGATTCTGACACCAGCTGATCGGACTCTAAGCTGCTTCTCTTCTATAGCACCATATCGGTCCCAGTGATTTGGGCCACAGCATGAACCTTATAGCCCAAGAAACTCACAAAATTAAAGAACTTGAGTTGAATGGCTTCACTAGCCTCTTTCCAAACATCAGATTCAGTAATTCCAGTGGAAGAGTTGAGTGTCCCATTCTGAGAGCTCTCAAGAAAAGGAAGTCTGGAATCTTCCCTGGAATCATATCCTCTTATGGCACCTCCCTTCTCTTCAGGATGCTGAGGACCTCTGGCCTCCATGGACTTCATCCTCCTGTACAATTGGTTCTCCTCACAATTAGTTTCTGGCACGGTTATCAAAGAGAACTCTCTCCAAGGACATGGAACAGGATGAAAAACAAATCGTATATTGTAAACTCAAAGTGCAATCAGGACAGGCTCAGCAAAGGAGGAAGCTTATGTTGTGGGAATTGGGGTCAACAGTGAAAGACAGCCCACCTCCTGCCTCCCCTAGGTAATTTGTGAGATAGGGCATGTGCCCACTTATGCCCCAAACAGGCCCATTGCAGAACGATGCTTAAGGAATGGAATCTCTGAAGATTTCACGTAAACTTAGAATCATTTTTCTGTCTTGTTCCAAATCATAGCAGGGAAGCAGACTGTTTCCTCACATCCAGAAAGTATCAGGCTTATCCCTTCAAATCCTTAGGGCAAGTGTGGTTTGCCCTCATCTTCTGACAGCATGGACAAGGAGAAGGAGCCAAAAGACACAGCATCTCTCTTCCAGTGAAAACTCAGCTTCAAAGAAGAAAGTGACCGCTGTTGAGGAGGTGAAGTCACAGGCTTGGCAAACCCTTGAAGCTGGAGAAGAAGATGTAAATTAAGCACAGACAAGCAGGGTATAAAAATAAAATCCTTGAAGGAAAAGCAAAACTCATCTGCAATGGGTGTGAATGTAAAGGAAGCTGGCCAAGGCAAAGAGGAGATAAACAGGATTGCATGATATAATCACACTATGAAAAGGCAAATTAGATGAGAAATGTAAGGAAAATACATGGAAGCTTCAAATTGTCTATTTTATCTGAGAACTTGTAAGAATCAAAGTAGAAGCAATGTCAATCTTCTCAATATTCAATTCATTATAAACCTGCCTGGGGGACAGGAAACATAATTTTATTTGCTGTTTCGGCAATAGTGTTACTCTGGTGTATGACAGGGCCATGGGGCTCTGTAATCTTATGTAAGGCTCCATGCCAAGTTCCCGGTAGTTTTTTTTTTTTTTTTCTTGTGTCTCCTATTAGTTGTGTATTCATTTACATAGTCATTCATACAATAAACTGATTCTGTGCCTGCAATGTACAAGCACTGTACTACATAAGGAGTAAATGAATATGAACATGACATCGTCCATACTCTTAAAGTTTCATGGACCCATAGAAAGACACATGTAAGTCAGCAATTAGAGGTCAGTGTAGTTGGTTTCTGACAGAAAGAAGCAAATGGTTTTAAGGAGAGACAGGGTATAGTAGCTCGAAGAAACTCATGGCCTCCCAAAATTCATAGATACCTAGAACTTCATTATGTGACCTTATTTGGAAATAAGTTCCTTGCAGATGTAATTAGTTTAGGTGAGGTCATACTGGGTTAGGGTGGGCACTAAACTCAATAACTTGTGCCTTTATAAGAGGAGAAGAACACACAAACACACACAGAGAAGGCTGTGTGACTATGGACTCAGAGGTTGGAGCGATGCACTGATAATCCAAGGAATTCCAAGAATTGCTTAAGCCACCAGAAACTAGGACGAGGCAAGGAAGTACTTTTTTTCAGAGCCTTTAGAGGGAGCATGGCCCTAAGGACACCTTAACTTCAGACATCTAGCCTCCAAAATTTTGAGAGAAAAAAATCTGTTGTTTTAAATTACCCACTTTGTGGCATTTTGTCATGGCAGCCGTAGGAAACTAATATATAGGGGGAAGGCATTAAAGCCATAGAGGTGATAATTAAACGTAATCGTTTATTTCGATATCATGTAGTTTGTAAGGTAGCTTTTGCTCTGGGAAACTACCTCCTTTGTTTTTGGATATGCGAACCCATATCTGAACTGGATCTTTCAGATATTCCCTTCTTGCAGTTTGAATCTTTTTGCTGATGGAAGCTTCTAGAAGAAACTGTCAGTGTTTGCTTCCTTCATTCCAGGACCTGCCTGGGTTCTTGCACTTTCTGAAGCCTAATTCTTTGGCATGTCATTCCTCATTTGCTTTAGTTAACCAAAAGTGGTTATTGTTGGTTGCAACCAAGAAGTTTGATAAGGGGCCTATGATTTTCTGTTTATTCTTTTACAGAGAACACGATAATTTCTGTTTAATTTCATTGTTGTTGGGTTGTTTTTTTTTTTTTTTCCTATTCATTTTTTGTTCTGCTGTTAGAAAGTTTGTGCTGTATTTTTGGCTACCTCAGGTCATGATGGAAGATTCTGTGGTACACATTCTATAAACATGCTCTGTCCCTGGCTAAAATAACACCTTAATTCATGCCAGTCTCGCCATTTGGAATCTCCTCTCCTTTAAGCAACTTCACATATTAAAAAATAGCCATTTTTTTAGACCTAAGTTATGCCTTGAAGAATGAATAGAAGAAATAAGTCATTGGAGTTTAGCTAAACTGGGCTTTCAATGAGGCACCATCAGTGTTTGTGGCCTACATTTGGACCGATCACTGAAGCTTCCTAAGCCATAGGTTCCCATAGTCAAATCTATCCCTGAATCATTGTTGGAGTCAAGGAGGTGTCATATGTAAAGCACTCAGACCAGTGTCTGGCCTGTAGGGATGCTAAAAATGTCTTTCTCCTTTCCTTCTTTCTTCTAATCCTGACCCTTCAAAAGCCCTGCTCAGAGCCTATTCTTCTTTCTTTTCACCTGAACCTGTGGCTACAGGAAATTGAGAGTAATACATGGATAAATGACAAGAGATGTCTCTTCAGCCCCCCTCCCCTTTAGCTTGCTGGGGTCTCCTGGCTGGATGAACTCGGCTCAAAGAACCCCTCCCCCAACCTCACACATACACGAAAAGGGGTCATTTTTACTCAGTAAGTTGTTTGTCAGTTCAGTCCATTCTCAAAGTATACTTTGCATTTTGAGTTTAAGTGCTCCTGTTTCCTTTTTCATTTGTTTGTTTTATTTATTTTTTTTGAGAGTGAGAGAGCGAGAGAGCATGAGCAGGGTGAGGGGCAAGAGGGAGAAGCAGACTCCCTGCTGAGCAGGGAGCCCAAAGCAGAGCTCCATCTCAGGTCTTTGGGACCATGGCCTGAGCAGAAGGCAGATGCTTAACTGACTGAGCCATCCAGGCATCCCTAAGTTTCTTTCTCTAAGGTATATAAATTTGTTTAATGGGAAAAAAATAATACTTTGATGATTAAATGTGCATTTACATCTTTCCAAATATGCATAAGCATTTTACTTGGACCTGAAAGGAATTCTTAAATAGTTTAATTTGGTTGACTTCAGGATTCATTTTGACAGCCTTCCAAACCTGCCTAATCTTGTAAGTGATTGATATTGTTACCCCTCCAAAAGCACACACTATTGATTGTACATCTCAATTGCACATGAGAAGAACTGACTTTCATGCACACAACTTGATGTTTCATTGACATCTTTCTTTCTAAACGAGTATAACAGAGTTATCAACACTTGCTTGGACCAGGCTATTAAAACAGCTACCTGGATCATTTTTTTCCAGTATTTCTTATCTGATAGGGAGTTTACTTCATCACTGTCTTTTGCAAATTTCTAGGAATAAGTCATCTGTACTGTCAGTTTACTGGTCCACCGACTAGGTTAGAAGCTTGTTCTTGGTATTCTTCCCTCAGGGCTCCCATCACACCTTATACTACTTCTAGGGGAGCTATTACCACACTGTCCTATGACAAGGATGACCATATAAAATTTCATCATTCAAACCAGGACACTCTTGAGAGCACAAGGGGACACAGTTAATAATTAAACCAGGATAATGGAAATAAACAAGACTGTTCTAAAAAGAACTAGGTCACTCTAATTTTAACCATCAGTTCACTTGTCTGTTTCCTCCCCTAGACATCAAACTCCTGTCATATTTAGTTTATTCTCAGCTCTAACCTCAGTACCTACCACAGTACCTGACATGGGAAAGGTTCTCTACTCCAATCATGGTCTTGTGTCATGGCAAGAGCATAAATAAAATTATCTCCTTAAATCCTATAATCCTTTAGTCATAACTAATGTATAGTATAGGTTAGTATTACCTAGTTCAGCAATTGTCCCACCTCCTTTTTTTGCCTGGTTACTCTTGTTTATCAAGACATCTGAACCCAATTGCATTAGGGGGCCTTTGTGTTCCTGTAGCATCCTGTATTGATATTTTTGCATTGGCCATGCTCTATTATAATTGCTGATTTGTAGTAGGTGTTGGCCCTGAGGCTATGAATTCTCTGGGTTCTCCTTCATTGCTACACTAGCATTTAGCACAAAGCTTGTCACAGAGTAGGGCAATAACACATGCTAGTTGAATGAATTGATGGATGGATTCATGAGTGGAAAAATGAAATATCCAGATTGAAAATGAGAAAAGCCCATATGCCAATTTGCTGTTTTGTTTGCTTGATATTAATTATTTAGATACTTGGCAAAATACAGATAGCTAGCATCAGGGACCCACAGATTAATATCAACTTAGAGGCAATTCTAGACATCAGTAAGATAAGAAAGTATTCTAGTATATTGTAAAAGACAAAATCTGACGCCAGCGTCACCAATGGCATGATGTATTTAAAGGTGAGCATAGGGCTAATGTTCATGTAAAAATCATTCTATGATATTTGTTGCTGGTTAACATTTTTATTCAATCCCATGGGAGAACAAAGAGAGTGATTAAGAGCTGAGAAAATACAATTCATGAGAAAAGGTTAGAGGAATTGGAATTATTTAGCCCAGAGAAGAAAGTACATGTAGTCATTCAGTGAAACCTCATTATCCAATATCAATTTATTCAAACAAGGGCATAATTTAAACTGACAGCTATGTTTCCAGTGAACAAATGACCTACTGTTCTTTAAGAAAGGAAAAAATGATAATCAGAAACCATTTAACTCAAATATCACTTTTTTTCTTTCTGACCTCTTCTATTTTAGATTACTGAGGATTTATTTCATATGAAAACTTTTGAGCCACATTGCAGGGCACTGGAGTTAGCAGTTTACCAGATATGACCAAAGAGGTTATGACCCACCTATTTCTGGCCCTTAATTTCCTATTCTCTAAAGTGAGGGTGTTTGTTTATTCATTCTATAAGTGTTTTTAAGGGACCTATTGCATACCAGGCTCTGTGCTAAGTACTAGGAATACAGAAATTATAGAAGACAGACTGTTTGTATTATTTCAAGAGATTTCCATTGAAGTCCCTGCCCTACCAAGCTTAAAGATGCCTAGAAATCCATTAGACAGTCATACCCCTAGGTTAAGACATCTCCAAAGTGTATATATTCAGGTGTTGGGAAAAGGGAGGCAGCAAATCAAACTATTATCTGATTCTTTTCAGCTAGTTACTTTTCAGATGGGCACCTTTCCAAAAAGAATAGAATACTGAATAATTGAGTTTTTTTAAAAAGATTTATTTATTTATTTGAGAGAGAGAGAGAGAGGGCAGGGGGGAGGGGCAAAGGGAGAAGGAGAAAGAGTCCCAAGCAGACTCCATGCTAAGCATGGAGCCCAA
Organism: Mirounga angustirostris; assembly: GCF_029215605.1. Taxonomy (NCBI): domain Eukaryota; kingdom Metazoa; phylum Chordata; class Mammalia; order Carnivora; family Phocidae; genus Mirounga; species Mirounga angustirostris. The sequence goes on along the minus strand of NW_026991712.1, from coordinate 14,019,126 downwards.
CATGGGGTTTGATCTCATGACCCTGAGATCATGACCTGAGCTGAAACTAAGTCAGTTGCTTAATTGACTGAGCCACCCAGATGCCCCAGTAATTGAGTTTTGGAAGATTAAAAAGGAAGGATATTTTAAGAATTGAGGACCAAAAAATATTAGAACTGGGAAGTACCTAACGGTTAGCTGATAAATATGAAGTTCATAGAGATCAATTGGCATGCTCAAGTTAACACGGTAAATTAGTAGTAAAATGAAGACTACAATTACAGTCTGCTAGTTATCTTGGGGCTCTGCTATCTAGTGTCTCTCCCTCATCCATATTAGTTAGTAATTGCATTCAGGTACTAATAGCAACTATGGTTGCTAATAACAGAGCCCAAAATAATGGCATAAATACATAAAGATTTATCCACTCACGTGACATCCAGAGATAGGCAGCCCATAACTGCTGTGAGGGACCCAGACTCCTTCTGTCACTCTACTTTACCCTTTCTGGTATGTAGCTACAATCTTCATGGTCATAAGGAGGCTGCTAGGACTCCAGCTATCACATAGTCTTTAATTAGGTACATTGCTGCCTGGCCTATTTTCAATTTTCTATCACTTACTGGAAGAAAATGAATATTGAGTAGGAAATATATAATCTGTACTACATCATTGTTAGGAGACAAATTTCCATAGATCTCTTGCACTTTTACACATGTTGCAAGCAGAGGCACTCCCTCCTTTGTTCTAGACTGTTTTTTCAAGGATAGTCATATAGCAAAAAGCTTTGGAAACTAGAGATAGTGCCTTCCTTAAGAGCAGAAAGTAGATTTGTTTACTGTCCAGTATAATAGAGTTAAAATCTCTCTCTGGTGCAAAGGTTAGGCATTCTTACTGCCCATTATAGAAAGATCCAAGTTCCCTAACTCAATATTCCTCCCTTGTTAACACTGCCTGCTGTATGTGCAGGCATCACATGGCTCTGTTGGTGGTACCCTTTGGGAATTAAGGCTCAGGGAATTGGCTTAAGAAAATGATATTACTCTAATTACTCTGGTACTATGATTGCTATAAGTAATCAACTGTCCTCTGTCTCTGACCCAAGAGTCTTCTGTCTCCTGCCAGCATCCATGAAACTGGAGGCTAACTAGTTAGCTTGCAAGTAGAATAAAATCTCAGGCCCTTCACTCTTCTTGATAATCATCCATAACTTGCTTTGTATGATGTGTCTAGAAGAGAGTAGGTGACCAATACATACTTAAATAAATAAAGGAATGAATAAGTGAGAGAGAGCCCCCAAAGGACATTTTAATATATCAGGTCATTTGATATGAAGTCCTGGTATTACCACTTAGGAGCCTTATGATCTTCAACAAAGTCACTTACCCTCCCTCTCCTCAGCTTCATAAACCCGTGGTCTGCATTTACTCCCAACACTTGCTCAACCTTCATTTACTCCTAACCTACTACTATTTGGCTCTGGACCTTATCAATTCACAGAACTTCTCTTCCAGGGGCTCTATGACCTACTAACTGCTCCCGCCAACTGACTCTTTTCACTCCTTATCTTATTCCTTGTTGCTCTGATGACATTTAACTCCTTAAAAATGCTTTCTTCCCTTGTCTTCTGTGAATACTTTCTCTTCTGGTTTCTCTTAAACTTCCAGGAAACTATTTCTTTATCTCCTTGTGCTTTCTTCACCCTTAAATGTTGGCATGCCATGAGTTTCTATTCTCTACCTAGCTCTCTTTCAGTCTGGAGAATGAAATGAAGACTCTCTCTCCCTTTTTTTTTTTTTTTTTTTTTTTACAAAAACCATCTCTATGACCACTTGTGTGCTGATACTTCCCAATCTCTATCTCTAGATTGCTTTCCTAAGCACCAGTTTGCCTAAGCAGTGTATTTTTAACTCTGCATTTACTATCTCTATTTGGATGTCCTATTAGAACTTGGGGAGCCTGCTTCTCCCTCTGCCTACCACTCACCCTGCTTGTACACTCTCTCTCTCTGACAAATAAATAAAATCTTTTAAAAAATATTAAAAAAAAGAAAAACTTCAAATGAGAACACATTCGAAACAAACTTATTTATTTTCACCCTTTGTCAAACCTGGTGGGCCTGGAATCCCTCTCTTGGTGAATAGTATCACCATCCATGAGATTTTTTCACGTCAGAACCCTTCCCAACCCTATGGTTAACATTCCCATCCTGGTTCTCATGAGTCTCTCATAAATAGCTCTCAGAATCCTCGTCTTCCTTTTCCACAGCATCTACATTAATTGAGGCGTCGTTACCTCTACCTTTGGCTCCACCTTCAAGCCATATCTCCAAAATCTTCCCCATGAGATCTTAATTCCCAGCTATCCATTGGAATGAACCCACAGAACAAAAATCTCATAACGCTGCCACCCTGATTAAAATCCTTTGTTGGCTTTTCTCAGTCAGAACAAGAGAAAGCACAAACAGTTTAGTATGATATATAAACCCTCTGTTATCTGTCTGTGGCCTGCCTCTCCAGCTTCACCTCCCATTTCTCTCCATCTCATGGACTTTGCCCCAGACATAGTGGATCACTCACAGTTTCCAGCATGTGCCCTGGTAATTCAGACCTCTGCACCTCCAGAGAGACTGAGTCTTCTGCCTATTATTCAACCTGATCTCCAAATCCAGCCCAGGGAATCTTATGTCCTCCAAAAACTAGCTCAACTTGCTCTAGCCCTGAGAAGCTTACCTGGAACCATCAGACCCTTACTCTTAGAAAATGCTCAAATGATCACTCCATGCTTTGTGCTTCTCTCTACCTTGAAGAATCTTTTAATAACAGCTGTCATGTCACTATTCCTACCTGTTTATGGTCCTGAGCCTACCAATAAAAGGTATCTTATTTATCTTTATATGTAGAACATAGAGCACAGGTCCAGGCACACAAAAGAGGTGCAGTGGAAGTATTTTAGGTGGTAATAAAGCTGGGGAGTTTGAGTAATACCAGCAAAAAAGCAGTCACTGAAGGAGAATAAAGGAAGAAAGGACAAAATTTACCTTCTTCAGAGTTTGCCTCAAGTAAACCCTAGAATGTTCTTGGGCAATAATCACCCTCCTGGGCCCCAAAATAAGAAATCAAGTTCACCAAGAAGGAATGAGCTGGGAATTGCACATGTAAGCACAGTGTCCACCTCCCAGTCAGTCCCAAGATAAGCCACTGGGGAAAAGGGCAGCCACAAGGCAATGGTTTGTCTTGAACAGCACGCATAAAGAACAATTTGTGCACGTTGGGAAACTTCCCAGTTCAGAAGCACAATCTGGCTTAGATGAGGCTGCATGTGAAGAGTAGGAGAAAGAGCAGTGGGCAGGGTCAGGGGCCAGAGGGCTCGGGTGGAAGTGTCATTCCAAAACCTGCTCCTGGGTCCTCGGGTGGCTCCTTCCCCTCTCTGAGCCTTGGCTTCCCCATAGGTAAAATGGGAATAATAATTATACTTAGTGCATGGGTTTGTTAAGAGGATTAAAAAAGAAAGTAAGAAAATTTGCAGCTTTATAGCTTGCAAAGTTCATTTGCAATGAAACCAAAGAATTTTTGACAAAACACTTCAAAATTTTTCCATTTAAATGTGCATTTTACTGGATTAACATGCTACCCTTTGTCTCATTTTGTCACTGTCAAATTTACATGCACTTGTCTTTTGCCCTATAAATAGTTGTTATTGCAAATAAATATTGCATTTGAACTTGAAGATGAATTTTCAATTATAGATCTAAATTACCAAAATTAAAAAAAAATACCAAAATATAACCACCAGGCTGATGACTAATTTACAGGAAGTGTCACCATTTTATTTTATTTTATTTTATTTTATTTATTTTCTAAGGATTTTTTTATCTGTTATGCTCTTTGCAAGTTATAAGGCTCCAAATTTTCTAAAGGAATTGTTTACACACTTTTACATGATGAAAAACTGTTTGTAAGGAAAGTGAGTTAATGGACTAGTCATGGTTAAATTTGTAAGGTGAGATTTTACTACTGTTAACTAAAAAGGCTGTGAAAATCTCAGAAGAATGATCATCTCCTGGATATGCTATACTTTTGAATATTTACATTTTGTAATAATTGATGATTTACCTTATAATATTTTTTCTTTTAATAGATCAATATAGGATTTGGAGGGAAAAAGAAAGTAAAACATGGCATGCTTTCAAAGTGCCTAGAACAGGATGAATGCTCAATAAATCCTCTTTGTTAACCACTGTTATAGTGAAGGTGGTATTAATAACCAACCATCTCTAAGCATCATGTCCTTCACTTATAAAATGGAGTTTATTTCTCTCCCTGAGTTGTGTGAAGATTAAATAAGCAACACATGTCAAAGCACTTCCTAAATTTAAACTATTAGTCAACTGAGAATCTATTATTGATACTATTATTATGACAAATTAAGAGTCGAAAGCTAGCCAGGAGAAGCCAAAATACTTGTGTGGGTTTAGCTCAGGACAAAAGAGCAGTACCTTTATGTATGAGCAGCCTGAAAAAAATACACACTGGAGAAATAAGTGCTACTGTTATTAGCATGTTCTATGTTCTTTGTATTTTTTATTAATGTATTCACTAATTTACTAATATCTCCCAACGAAGTATTTTTATGGTTGATATTACTGTACTTGCTTTAGACTAACAGATACACAGAATATTAATGTGCTTACAAAATGCTCAAATAGGACTCAACCCTGTTCCAGTTATTCTGTAAGAAGTGCTAAAACTGTGATGACAATTGCTATTTATTTGGTTTAAGCACCTCTCTCCTCTTGCAAAATGTGGTAGGATTCCTTTAATCTACATTCTATTGCAAATATTAATTTTAAATGACCAAACACACCATGTGTAATGAAAAGCATAAGTAGTTACAGTAATATTAAATAATTACTGTAGCATTTATTGAAAAAACAAAACAAAACTACATAGAGAACAAGCCACATGCATGATATACTACATCTCTGCTGACAATTTCAGGCCCTCTTTCATTAGGATTGATGGTGCACTTAGCTGGATACAACTAAGGGACATGTCCCTGTCTTTACTCCATTTCAATGTCTCTACTCTTTCTTTATGCACATCCTGTAATGTCCACTCATATCTTTCATGCTGCACAAAATTTGTACCTTGGATTGTCTACACTCACATGGTTGCATCCTGTATTTAGCAGTTTGACACTAACTGCAATGAACTCAGTCTTTCTCTGACCAATTTTCTCAGAGTTTATACTCTAGGTGCAGTCTTCACCAATTTTACTACAAATATCCACCTGCCTGGTTGATATTTCCACTTGTGTGTTCCACAGGCAACTTAAATTTCACAAGCCTGAATGTCAACTCATTTTCTTCTTCCCAATTCAGATTTCCCTACTAAGTTTTATAATAGCAGATAAAAATCTCATACCCAGGGGTGTCTGGGTAGCTCAGTTGGTTAAGCATCTGCCTTCAGCTCAGGTCATGATTTCAAGGTTCTAGGATCGAGCCCTGCGTCGGGCTCAGTGGGGAGTCTGCTTCTCCCTCTCCCTCTGTGCACGTGCTCTCTCTCTCTCACTCTCACTCTTACTCTCACTCTCTCTCAAATAAATAAATACAATCTTAAAAAAAAAAAAAATCTCATACCCAATGGTATGACTCCATACCAGACTTTTTAACTCTTGGCTCCAATAGTAACTTGCTGTGTGACTTGTGGTATATGATTAATCCCTCTGTGCCTCATTTTTCTTATCTGATATTTATGAGTTAACTCATAGAGCTTTTAGAAGGATTAAGTAAATTACCATGTGTAAAACACTTGTAACAGTCCCTGGTGGGGCATCTGGGTGGCTCACTTGGTCAAGCATCCAACTCTTGGTTTCAGCTCAGGTCATGAGATTGAACTCCCCCTCCCCGCCATGGGGCTCCGTGCTCAAGGGGAGTCTGTTTGAAGATTCTCTTCCTCTGGACCTCCCTCCACTCACAAGAACTCTGTCTCTCTAAAATAAATAAATAAATCTTAAAAAAAAAAAGTCCCTGATACATGGTAATTATTACAAGTAGCAATTTACCAAGTGAAACTAACCTGGAAGTCCTCCCTGTACTCCCACGCCCAATCAGTCCCTCACTAACTCAGTCTCTCAACTATATCCACATCAGCTACCTTTCATTACCTTTGCTTAAGTCCCATCATCTTTCATCTGAGCTAGTATAACAGGCTCTTAAATGGTCTACCCATTTGTTCATCCATCAAGCGATGAATATATATATTCACTCCTTGTTTTGGAGCTGGCATTGCTCTACAGAGTGGGAAGCAATGATGGATCAGACAGGCATGATCTCCTCCTTCTGGTTTTGCCTTCTCTGATCCAGGGCAATCACAATATTGTTGTGCTTTGGTCCCCACTGTCTTCCTGTCAAACCTTCCAACACGCCATCATCTGGCCCTATTTACCACTCCATTCTGTCAATTCCCCAATCCTTGCTTGAACCTCAGCTGCAAGCACTGAACCCTGCTTCTTATAGGAGGTATCATGTTCCTTCTTTCCTCTGGTCCCGTGCACCTGCCATTCCCTTGAATCCCTCCAACTCCACCCCAGTCATACCCTTTCCCATAGCTAATTCCTATGGGCTCTTCTATTTTCAAGAGGAAGTTTTCCCTGATCCCAGATCTGTATTTCCATAGCACATAGAACTGACTCCTATCATGACACAAAATTAAGTAACTTGTAAATTCTGGTTTATTCCTCTTCCATGAACACTTTGGGTGTATTTGTTAAGGAAACCCTAGCTGATTTAACAAATAAACTGAAACTTCGGTGGCTTATAGTCTTACTTATAATGAAAATGTATTTTCTGCTCATGTTAGCAGGTGGATGCAGGTGTTAATTGTCAGCAGCTAGTTTTCCACATGTGATTCAGGGAATCATGGTCCCCAACTCCTCCAGAGAAGTATGTTCAGCCAACAAATGAGGAGAGAGAGCAAGAGAGAGAGAGAGAGAAGAAGACCCTTTGCTCCATAGGCAGTTTGCCCTAGAAGTGATACCCATCCTTCCCATTCATTTCATTGGCAAGAATTCACTCTAAGGCTGAGAAAAGTAGGCTCTACCAGGACAGCCCCTTTCCAGCAACAACCCTCATCTCCAGAGGGGAAGCATACATTTCTGATGGACAGCCAGTCATCTCTGCTATAGTTAGTATGTTCCAGGGCCAGAACTGTGTCTTACTCGTGTTATTGTTTATTTTCTCTGCCTAAAATAATACATAACACAGGGAGGGTTCTAAATAAATGTGTTGAAATAAAGTGATATTTTACTTCTCTGGCTCTAGCTTGCCCTATTCCTAATTACATAGGTATATGGAGATTGCCTAGACCTCAAATAAATTTTATAATGAGCTGTTAACTTCTTAAACCTCAAAACAGCATCTTCCAAGTCCTGTGGCATGTCAGTGTCCCTCTCCCTCCCTGCTGTAAGCACTTGTGGATCACTTCAGGCTCTAACAGAAGAGGAAACATCATGTTCCCTTCTGGTTGGTGGTTAGGAGGGTGCTTCTCCATTGGGAAAAATACTGGATTCACTATTTCCTGGGAGTTACCACCAAAGATCTTTCCCACAGACTGCAGGTTTCTGGAGTGGAAGGAAGGGGTAACTCACGGATTAGTTCTTTCATTGCAATTCTGGGAGGATTTCATTAGAACTTGAAGGGACCTCAAAAGGATCTCAAAGACCCTCTGGTCTTTGGATGGCAAATCCTGGTCATTTATGATACCAACCCCTTAATACACCTACAACAAGCATCACTGATTGTCTACACTCCCCTACCAAGCCTGTCTGTGGCTTCAGAATGATTTGTTCCACTCCACCTTCTTATTTTGAAAGTATAAAGAAATTGAAGGAAAGAGAGGTGAAGTAATTTTATAAAGATCACACGGGAAGTTGGTAGCAGAGATTAAACCAGATCCTCCGTCAGATCTTTCTTTTTTAAAAATCCCTACCACTTAGTAACAGAACATTTATTTTATTTTAAATATTTTATTTATTTATTTTTTAGAGAGAGAGAGAGAGAGAGTGTGTGTGTACACACAAGCAGTGGGGAGGGGCAAAAAGAGAGGGAGAAGCAGACTCCCCACTGACCAGGGAGCCCAATGTGGGACTCCATCCCAGGACCCTGGGATCATGACCTGAGCCGAAGGCAGATGCTCAACTGACTGAGCCACCCAGGTGCCCAGAAACATGACATTTAAAGCAAAAGGAGCTACTCCAGAAGACTTGAAGTGGGTTGGGTGAGTGACTGTGACCATATGCCTAAGGACAAATTTCATGTCTCATAATTTGGCTAAGGGCGTGCTCTGGCATTTAGGAATGTCTTGAATTTTGGGTTTATGACATGCTCATTCATTTCTCAGTGCCACTAGATTGCCACGGAATGTGGTTAAGATCCTGGGCCCCAGAAACAGGCAGGTAGGTATTTGAGAGTCTATTGAGACATTGAATGGCTGGGTGGCACCCTGCCCCAAGCTTCAGTTACCTCCTCTGCAAAACAGAGAACAGGGCTTTTGAGGTAAGATTAGACAATTCACATAAAGTGCAAACAAAGCATATTGGTAGGTGTTATTGCCTTTATGCCCAACTTTGGGCTCCTACACGTGATCAGAAAAAATGTTTTAGCAGCTTAGGCTGATGAGGATCTTCAGGAGCTCCGGCAACCTAATTCTAATCCTGGCTTTTTTGCTGTCAAGTGTTTTGATCTTGGGTGAGTCACTTTGCTCTCTGGTCCTCAGTTTTCTTGCCTATAAAGTAGAAAGATTGTTAAAAGCTCTTGATGGCCCCTTTCATCTTTGAACACTTATGAGTCTATGTCCTCTCACTATCTGAGTCCCTCAGAATTATGTTTCCTAAGCTATATCCCTCAGTTGAGAAAAAATTATGAGGGCTACTGCCCAGGTTTATTTTTGGTGTAATGGCCAGTCACCCTTGCACTTGGCATTTGAGATGAATCTCCATGAGCAAAGCATGTTCCAAGTATGACTTCAGCCTGCTGGCCCAGAAAAGCCAATGGATGCTGCCAACGGGATTAGAGAACAGTTCCAGCCATGAGGCAACTGTTTTGTTACATTCATGGACATGGGGATGAGGGGCAGGTCCCTGGGACATATCCTTGTGCCCACCCCAAAGAGGTCATCCTAGGTAAAGGCACTCTGAAGAGAAAAATTGTTAGAAATACATGGCAGAACTGTAGCCTCCAACTCTAGGCAAATCACCACCACCAACAGGGTGAAGAAGTAGCAAAGTGCTGTTGGGTGTGTCATGGAGGGTAAGTACTTTGGTCATTCCTTCCTGGGTCACAAGTCACTTTGTGTCAAGCATGGTTGCTGGGTGCTGGACATACAGGGATGACAAAGGTGCAAAAACGTTGTCCCTTTTTAAGGAGACCACAGTTTACAAGGGCAGGTTTACCAGTAACTAAGGCAATATTATTACTATAATACACAGACAGCCACCTACAGATCGAAATTATGATTTTAGCAAAAGGACTTGGTGTCTACTTCAGATTGTAGGTGGGAACAATAAATTGGCCAGAATTGCTAAGCAGGGCCTCCCTTAGAGGAAGAAAATTCAAGTCACGTTCACCTCGCCAGTGGTGATTTTCCCTTGAAGGCAGATACAGGAGGCAAAGGTTTGACCATATTGAAAGAAAAAAGAGACAAGACCTAGGAGAGGGATCATCACCAAGGAGACCAGGAGTTGGATTGTTTCTGAGTTGGTAGTGTGGACGTTGCTAGAAACAGTCCTCACTCAGGTGCCCTGAGATGAGTCTATGGTCCTAGACTGACAGACCTAATTGCTAGAGCTGTATTACTTTTGGCTATAACCTAGTAGATGTTTTCCCCCTAGACTGTAGCTCCTTGGAGCTTACTGTTTCTACTTTTTTTTTAATTCCTGGACCTACCTATGGCATAGCTTTAAAAACAAGGGAAGCTTCTTAAGTCAGCTAAACTACTTTGGGGTAAAAATAAACACTAATATCTCAGAGACTTAATACAAGTTTCCCACCCACATCACAACACAATAAGAGTTGGGTTCCTCCCCTCCACCATCCTGAAACTCTGGAACTTATATCTTCTACATAACCTTGGAAAGGAAAAGAAAGCTGGAGGGTCCGGTTTTAAAGGACATGACTTGACACTTCCATGTACATTCATTGCCCAAAATTCGGTCATATGACCCCAATGTGTTTGCAATGGAGATTGGAAAGTGTCTTCCTACATTCCCAAGGAGAGAAGATAGTGTGAGGGACACATGACACTTGGTACTGCCATACTCCACTGTAACATTTGCTTCTCCCAAACATTTCTCTAATCATTGGTTACAAAGTCCCAAGACTTTCTTGTTTTCTGCAGATGAGACTTGAATATATGTGCTTCTGTTCTGACTTGAAATAATTAAGCAGTACCACAGTCTCCCTGGGTATTGTTCTGCCACAGCCCCAATCTCCACTGCCTTATGTCACTAGAACACAGGAAAGACCTTGTCCAATTCAGTCAAAAAGTTCCTCTGAAGGACACCAAGTTGTCATAACATCTGTGGCAGCCATTGGAGCTGTGGACTTCCCTGCAACTGGGTTTTGGACATAACCTACCAAGGCCAGCTTCTGTTTATCCACCAGTATCCCTATGTCATAGAGAGTACATTGAGGTAAGACCAAGCCAGTAAAACCACCTTCCATCTAAAAGCACTTAAAGTCACCTGGAGACCCCAAAATTCATAGCAAGGAAAACAAGGGAAATTCGGACAGGTCTGAACTATTGATTCTCCAACTTTTACATAGGTGAGGGATATATGGGGCCCCCAATTTTATACATTCTTGATGTAGAAAGGGGTGCATTCATTGTACCACAAACTTAATAGGGAAAAAAAACTCCAGTTATAGTAATATGAGCCCATTAAATGGTAATGTAACATAGGAAGAAGTTTTCATGGAAGAAACAATATGTAAAATTGGAACTTTAAAAAAGTGTAAGATTTTGCCAAGTTGTTTTAGGAAAAGGGGAAGGGAGAAAGAACAATCCAGGCAAAGGAATAATAGCTTTTATCATGGAATTATGAAAATGTGTATTTCTTACCACTCAGGAATAATCTGGAGGTCAAAAGCTAAACTACCCCAACAGAATCTGATGACCTTCACATTGGCTTATTGGAGCTTCAAACTCACTCTCCAATTCATGATGCACCCTTGCAAAGTGGCCATTAGTGATCTGAGGGAAAAGGCAGAGCAGAGCAGCTGGGGACACTGACCATAGGCTGATCTGACCTCAAGAAGTTCTGAAGGTGGTCTTGTGTTGAGTCACTAGGACAAGCCCATGCTAGAGCAGCCACAAAGATCCAGAAAGAAAGCAGCACCTCTTTTGGCATGACACAGTGGACAGAGGGTCTTCTCCAACCATCAAAGAAAGAAAAGAACTTTGGGTGGTGTTTCAGAACAAACATGAAGAACAAGAAAATAATACCTGCCCTTCACATGTCTTTCAGAATCGAATTTTGTTTATGCTACTTGCAAGTAACATGAAGCAAGGGCACCATCTTTCACTGAACACTCAGCACTTCATGGTTTAATTCTCACAACAATTCTCAAAGTGGGCACCGACCTCAGATAAGGAAACGGGGGACGGAAAGCACATTTGTGCATCATCTCATTTGTCTGAGGCAAAACCAGGATCACATCCAAGATGACCCGAGTCCAAAGACCAAGCTGTGTTCACCAAGTGGCTAGAACGAGCTACATTATACTCAGAGAGCCTGACAAAGTCTGGGAATGAAAATTGATCTCATTGGCAGGTTTTCTTTTGCTTTAAAAGGAAGATATGGGAGAAGGACAACTAAAGTGCCAGGGGATAAATCTAAATTCAGGGTTTCCTTCCCCAACAGGAAGGGACCATGGAGCATCCTCCAGGTTTTTCTCTAGAACATATTCTAGTAAACTTTCTTGCTACTTGGCTCCTAATCTTATTTTAATTTCTGGGTGCAGTGGCTTTTCATTCTGAGTGCATTACAACATTCCAGCGCTCACATCACAAATTTGCCCCAGCGGAGTGTCTTGAGGGCATAAATGTTCAATGCGGTAGAGGAAAGGTTAGCACTAATCTCCTTTGATACCAGAAGAATTTGTTTACCACATATTGGACAGGAAATTTCATTGCATTCATATGGCAGCTTACTTGTCCCTCGGCAGAATCGAACAGGACATAGTATTTCGTTACCAGCTAATTTGTTCTGTAAATGAATGAACACCTTCTGAATTTACTTTAACTAAACTAACATTTATTGTGAGTCACTCTGCAACAGACACTGTGTAATATGAGGAAATATAAAAATGAATAAAACATAGTCATTGCCCTCAAAACTTCACAGTTCAGTTGGATAAAGTCTGTAAGTAAGTGAATAGCAATGGGAGTTCAAAAGGTCTTTGAGTTCACTTTACAGGTCACTGAGGACTGTGAGTAAGTCCTAAATTGGCTGATTGCCAAAGTAATAGGGTCTTTCTTAGATATGGCTATTTCTCACCCATTAATGTGACTTTGTTTGGTGGCTGTAGAGTAATGCCTTGTGTTAGCTCTGCTACTGGCCATTGCTCTTTTCTGAGAACAGAATGCCATAGAACCATTGATAATAATACCAGAATTTGTTGGGTACTTGAAGCAAGGGCACCGTCTGTGTTAGAGCTGTGACTAATAGTGAGTAAGCACTCAATGAATGCCATTATCATTATAGAACTTCAGTTGTTACCCCAATTTGCAGGTAAAGAAACTGAGCCCAGAAAGTTAATTTACTTGCCCAGAATCACATGAGGAGATCTGTGGTTCCATTTGGCTTTTCCTAAGCTTGTTTTTAAGCAATTTATTAGGGCTGATCCAGAGATAGTTTAGCACCCCCTTAAGTGTGATCTTTCTGACATCTGTAGCAAAATCCCTGTGTTTTCAACAAGGTCTCTAAACTCTGGCTGGCATGAACTCAACCAATTCCCCAGCTCCACATGAGTGCTGGCAGTGTTTCAACTTAGGGTTGCCTGATAATTCTTCTTTCCATGAAGTTACTGTTTGTTCAGTCTTATGGAATTTCATCCCATGCATCTAGAAATTCCTACTTATGGTGTCTAAGACTCTGTGCAGATTTCTGGAGCACTTCATCTTTTCCAGTATTTTCCCCCAGCAAACCCCAGCTACGTCTACTTCTCTCCCAAATGATCTCTTCTTCCTCAACTCAGGAGACCGCCATGCTGTTTCAGAGCCAGCCCATTGACAACAGTTCATACATCATCTTTAGGGGAAACCCAGGATGATTGTAGGGCTAACCTCATTTCTGTTCCCTATTTTGGGGATCACAGTCCTGCACTGCCTGTTTTCCAGCATTTGAAAATGGTTGTTTTAAATATTTCATACCATTTTGCGGGGAACCTGGGTGGCACAGTCAGTTAAGCTCTTGGTTTTGGCTCAGGTCATGATCTCAAGGTCGTGAGATCTAACCCCATGTCGGGCCACGTACTCAGCGCAGAGTCTGCTTAAGACTATATCTCCCTCTCCCTCTGACCCTCCACCTGTGCCTGTTTTCTCTCTCTCTCTTGCTCTCTCTCTCTAAAATAAACAAACAAATAAATATTTAATACCATTTTCAAGTGGTTTGTGATAGGAAAGTAAATCTGAAGAAGGTTACTTCCTCATGGCTGGCAGCAGATGATCTCCTGTCACACAAAAATTCTCATGGTGTTTTGAATGAAAAAAGCACATATTAGTGAAACATGCACAATCTAGTCCCATTATGGAAAAATATAAATATATTTTAGGAAAAGATCTGAAAATATATACATTAAATGTTAATAACAGTTTCTAGGTGAGTAAGAGTATAGACATTTTACTTTTTCTTCTTTTGGTCTCTGATTGTAAACATACATCACTGAAGTAACATAAAAAGCAGAGCTTTAGGGAAAAATTAAATGATAAAATATACAGTGCTCAAAAGAAAAATCATAACTAATATATGCCATCTGTATTCATCATTAGAGTTGAGTGGTGCCAATCAGAATCAAGGATATCCTACTAGAAAACTTAATGACACTATTTATGCATCCAAGAATTAGTTACTACTCTAATTTAATTCAAATTTTTCTTTTTCTCAGACTTAAAATTTTTGACACAAAGTGTTCCTTAATTGTTCACAACAGCTTCCTAATATTTCTGTAATGGCTTCTCCTTACTGAGTTTCTATGGAAAGTTCCTCTTGATATATTTGTCCCTCTGAGCTAACAAAAAAAATTTTTAATTGTGTCATTCATTTGTTTAAAATTTACTCTTATTTTTCTCTCCCACTCTGTCCTGTTCTACCTTGAGAAGAAAAGAAGTTGAAATTTGCCAGTATCGATCAGGCCCTTTGTCTCTTTCATATATTTTATTTGATTATCAGAATACCCTGCAAAGCATTTTTAATTTCTGTGTGATAGGTATAGAAACTAAAATTCTCAAGAGGAAAAAGAACTTCTCCCAAATTATAAAACTAGTAAGCAGTGGATCCAGGACTGAGCTCTGGACTCCAGATGTATTTTTCAACTTACTGAGAGACTATTATATAGGAATTAGGTAGAATTTTACTTTTCCCAGCCCCTACAACAGTGTGTGTCAGAGTTTTATAGCTAGCTAATTCACACACACAAACACACACACACACACGCGCACAAAATGTGGCTCTGTCCTCTTCAAATCATGTGTCTAGGTACAACACTGCATGGCATACATACCATAATAGAGAGATTATCTTGGTCCCTGAACAAATCTTATATTCAGATTTGTGAGGCCATTTTTATTTTGGTCATTATCTCCCCCTTTGCTTCCATAGAATTTGGTTCATTAATGTATATCATCTTTTATTGAAAAACATATACTTAGTAAGTGATATTCTTGAGATCCTGGTTATATAGTGATAAGTAATATTCAATTTCTACCCTCAGGGTACTCAGAATCTGATGTGAAAATACTTACACATAGCATGGAATAAATGATGTTAGAAGTAGGCATGGAGGGGCGCCTGGGTGGCTCAGTTGGTTAAGCTGCTGCCTTCGGCTCAGGTCATGATCCTGGAGTCCCTGGATCGAGTCCCACATCGGGCTCCCTGCTCAGCAAGGAGTCTGTTTCTCCCTCTGACCCTCTCCCCTCTTGTGCTCTCTCTCTCTCTCATTCTCTCTCTCTCAAATAAATAAATAAAATCTTAAAAAAAAAAAAAAGAAGTAGGCATGGAATCCTATGGGTGCACAGAGAAAGGACCCCTTATTTCATCTGGAGAGGTGATCTGATCAGAAATGCTTCTTGAAGAAGATTGTGACTGAGTCAATTCTTGAGAGATAAGTAAGTTTAGGCTGGTGGATAAGATAAGGAAGAGGATTCAGGAATTGAGAATATCGTGTGAAAGTGCTTATAAGCAGGAAAAACACAATGTATGTGAAAACTCATGAGCATTTTAATCTGGTTGAAGAAAAAATAAGATGGTAGAAGGTGAGAAGGAGCATGGAAAATTTGGTACGATTTAGATTTTAAACAGGATGGTGTGCAATAGTGAAAAGTTAGACCTTAAAGACTGGGTCCTTGAAGACTTTGAGGAAACAAATGATGTGATCAGATTTCCTCTTAGCAAAATTGTGTAGGATCTTGAATGGACAAACTATTAACAGGTACTAGGGATTGGGACTTCAACACATCTTTCGAGGGGGGCATGATTCAACCTACAATAGAAGAAAAAACTTGTAAACAGTGTAAGTTTCCATTGAAAGGGCTAGGAGATAAGCACTGAGAAATGTCTGTTGGATTCAGCAACAGGGAAGTCATTAAGTCCTTAGGAAAATTGGCTTCAATGGCTTGCGTTACCAGTGTGTCACCAAGAACATTATGGCACTGAGCCTCTTTGACAAAGTTCAGTCTAATGAAGAAGTCAAACAAAGATTCAGAGGAAGGCAACATTACAAGGGTCACAGAAAGCTTTCTGAAAGAGGTGATAACTGAACTAGGCTTTAAAAGATGAGCATGAAAAAGTATTCAAAGTGGAGAGAAAGAAATTTCATTCTGGAGGAATAGGGTGGGCCAAGACACAAAGAACAGAGAAAGTGTAGTTTATGAAGAGTTGTAAAGTACAGTGGACCCTTGAACAACATGGGTTTGAACTGTGTGGGTCCACTTATAATTGGATTTTTTTTCAATACACATAGTACAGTAATATAAATATATTCCTCTTCCTTATGATCTTAATAAGTTTCTTTCCTCTAGTTTACCTTATTGTAAGAATACAGTACATGATACAGTTAACATATATGTACACATATGTAATACATTTAACATATATGTGTAAAATATGTATTAATTGTGTTATCAGTAAGGCTTCTGGTCAACAAGAGGCTATTTGTAGGTAAGTTTTGGAGGAATCAAAAGTTACATGCAGATTTATGTGTGGATTTTGGATCCCCTAACTCCTCCCTTATTAAGAGTCAACTGTAATTCAGTTAAGAATGAAAAGTAGAGAGTGAAGTGGGTAAAGAGCAGAAGGCAGAATAGAGAAAGATTTATCTGGAGAAAGCATGAGCTATCAGGATTCAAATGCAGGACTTCTGAATTCCCTCTTCCCAATATGCCTCTTTCCCACCTTCTTTTTTGTCTTTGCCCAGTTTAAGAACCTGTTTTGTGGGGGTTTTGTTAGGTTCAGCTTTCACTTGCTGTAAATGCATGGACTGGCATATGCCCCAGAACAGGTCAGCCAGCGGATATGCAAGGTCAGAAAATGACTTTCTGTCAACATCCATCCCCACTCCGTGTCCCCCACCCCCTCAGCATTAACTAGAAAATAAGGATGCCTGCCCAGCTGTCCTGCTTGATGTCACTGGATAAATTATCTTTTATTAAGGATCTGTAATTGTTCTTCACTGAGCTGTGACCTAAATTTAGTGGTGCTGAGGAGTGAGTCCCAGCCAAGAGGATTTCCCTGAGAACGTGATGAAGTTCCTGTATCAATTCAATTCATTAGCTAGAAAGAACAAGAAGCCAGTTTTTCCCCCCTCATTCTTCAGTGAATCATTTGTTTAGTTTGACCAGAATTTTTCTAGGATCCAGTCTGAAACTCTGTCAGGAAAAAGAGACAACAAAGCTTATTCAAATTCTTCAGGAAGAAGAAGGGGCAGAAACCAGATTACATTAAATGGATCTGTCTTTCCTGCTATTAAGGACTGTGGGTTTACTCACTGGATATTTTCACCCTGAGAGAAAGAAATGCCCTTAACCTGGGCAGGGTGAGTTGGGGTAAAATGAAGGGGAAGCAAACTGACTCATCAGAAGGAAAAAGAAGAGGAGAAAGGAGGAAAAAAAAAAACAAACAAATAAAAAATAATAAAATACATACCTGGAAAAGGCCCCCAGTGAAAATTTGTGTGCTGTAATAAAGCTCATGAGAAGGAACTAATGCTTAATACTTATAAAAATGTCCTTTAATCATGACAACCTAGGTGAGGCCCAGAGAGGTAAAATAATTTACCTAAGGACACACAGCTTCCGAAGAAATGAACTGACATTTAAAG
Organism: Mirounga angustirostris; assembly: GCF_029215605.1. NCBI lineage: Eukaryota > Metazoa > Chordata > Mammalia > Carnivora > Phocidae > Mirounga > Mirounga angustirostris. The sequence goes on along the minus strand of NW_026991712.1, from coordinate 14,001,551 downwards.
CCACGTCTTTTGACTCCAAGTCTAGTGTTCCTTCCCCCAACACTAAGTCTTGGCTTATGCCAGGGTGGACTGCTGACCAGTGATGGTCAGGAAGGCCCTGGCACCTCACAGGCCTAGCTTACACAGATGGAAAGCAAACAACCCTCACTTTAAACATCTTCCTGCATTTTTGACAGTAATCCCCCAGAAGAATCACTCGATGGCTTCTTCTATTGCTCTGGCTGGAGCCACTGGATGACTGATATTTTCCTGTCTAATCATTCTATGCACCCTTATATGAGAACCACAAGAACATGTAAAATAGAGAGGACAGTCTACAACATACCCTCAAAAAGTTTAATCTTTAGTCAGGAGGCTAAGGGATACATATATCCTGGTACTAATTTACACTGACATCATATTGTCACTGATACTACCTAGTTGAGTTTCATAGCAAATTTGTGGGGCAGAGTGAGCAAATAACATTGTCTCCATTTACAGATGAGTAAAGTCAGGCATCAAGGGTTAGGACACTGGCCTATGGTCACTAATATGGCGAGTGGCAGGATCTAGTGTAAAGTCCAGTGAACTTGACTTCTAGTCTAGTGTTTTTCCCAGTCCACTCTAATAACTGTCAAGGTTGTTTTAATATTATGAAAATCCTGTGTCAAATTATAGCTTGGGTTGGGACTTTAGAGTCTGAAGTTGGATCTACTTGGGAAGAGGCATCGCAGGATCTTCGAAGAAGAGCCTCCCTCTGTGAGTCAGATCTGGGGTCTCATCCCTCAGTTTGGTCTGCTATAACAAAAATACCATAGACTAGGTGGCTTAAACAACAGAAATGTACTTATCACAGTTCTGGAGGCTGGCAAGTCCAAGATCAGGGTGCTGGCTGATTTGGTTCCTGGTGAGGACTCTCTTCCTGGTTTGTAGATGATCACCTTCCTGCTATGTGCTCACATGGCAGAGAGAGACCATCTCTCTCTTGTCTCCTCTTATAAGGCCACTAACCCCATTCATGAGAGCTCCACCTTCATGACCTAATCACCTCTCAAAGACTCCACTCCAAACATCATCACATTGGAGATAGGGCTTCAATATATGAGTTTGGGTGGGGAGGACACAAACATTCAGTCCATAACTCATTCCATCTCTGCACTTACATGGCTGGACAACATTAGATAACTCCTCTAACTCACTTTGGCCTCAATTTTCAAATCTATAGAATGGAAGTTTCAGTTGGAGAGAATATAAAGTCTCCATTGCTTACTCTACTTTCAGAACTTCCAGTTTTCCTCAACTTGAAAATATAGGCAATTAACTCAAATGTAACACATTTTTAGTTCAACACTATATAGTCCAAAAATATGATTCTCTGGTCCACCTACTCTAGAGACAGTTTGCTTCTTGCTCACACACACTGTTTCAATTTGAGTTATGACTACTTGAGTATTCATTAAAAAATATATATATAATGCAGTGACTGTGAGCACAGACTCCAGAACCAAATAGTTGGGGTTCAGATCTGACGTTAACTAAGTGAATGACCTTGTGCAAGTCCCTTTATTTCGTCTACACCTCTGTTTCCCTATCTTTAAAATAGTACTTACCCCTTTTAGTGGCTGTGAATATCAAATGACTTGACATGTATAAAACACTTAAAATAATTTCTGACACATTGGAAGAGCTATATAAATATTGGTGCTTATTAGAACTCTCATCCCAGGATGAACATCTCCTACAAAATATCTTTCCCCATAAAGCAACTTAATCACATTTACACTATAGTTAATTTTTGTATCCCATTATTACATGTTCCTTCTGGTTAGAGTAGCCTGAGGTTATTCTGTTTATCCTGACCTTGGAAAAGACAAAGCAGCTTAAAACTTGTCCCCAGGGAGCTAACAGTTTAGCTGGGAATGATCACCCTGTTTCCCCCAAACTCCAGCCAGGCTTCTCTATTTACAGCTGCACTGAAGAGCTTCCTTCCTGGCTTGTGTCTCCTAAAAGGAGAAAACTATTGCAAGGTCTCTAAGAGGAAGGAAAGGGGACCTTTTTAATTAGCTTTCTCTTTTGAATGACGCCATCACAGACCTGATTCATTTCCACGAATTGAAGGTGAAAAAAAAGTGGAGTGAGTGGTAAGCTCTCTGTGAAGGAATGAGTGAAAACTGTCAAGACAGGACAGATTAGAGAAAAGCTGGAATTGGAGAAAACAGCCATGTGAACTTGGCAGTCCACCACGACCCACGTTCAGGCCAGGAGATGATGTCAAAATCTAAATTTAAAATGGAGGCGGCAAAATGTCTGTATCCATGGTTGGAAACGGGAGGCCAAAAGAGTGATGGAAATGCTGGTCTGACCCTTGGTGTTCTAGAATGTACCAACTGGTATATCTGGAATTTTTCATTTAAGGGCTTCCTTTTTGCAGACCTATTTTTTTTTTACTTTTTTATTGTTATCTTAATCACCATAAATTAAATCATTTGTTTTTGATGTAGAGTTCCATGATTCATTGTTTGTGCATAACACCCAGTGCTCCATGCAGAACATGCCCTCTTTAACACCCATCACCAGGCTAACCCATCCTCCCACCACCCCCTCCTAGATCCCTCATTTTCTTTTTCAGAGTCCATCGTCTCTCATGGTTTGTCTCCCCCTCCGATTTTCCCCCCTTCATTCTTCCCCTCCTATCTTCTTCTTCTTTTTTTTTTTTTTTAACATATATTGCATTATTTGTTTCAGAGGTACAGATCTGTGATTCAACAGTCTTGCACAATTCACAGCACTCACCATAGCACATACCCTCCCCAATGTCTATCACCCAGCCAACCCATCCCTCCCACCCCACCCCCACTCCAGCAACCCTCAATTTGTTTCCAGAGATTAAGAATTCCTCATATCAGTGAGGTCATATGATATATGTCTTTCTCTGATTGACTTATTTTGCTCAGTTCCAACCATGTCATTGCAAATGGCAAGATCTCATTCCTTTTGATGGCTGCATAATATTCCATTGTATATATATACCACCTCGTCTTTATCCATTCATCTGTCGATGGACATCTTGGCTCTTTCCACAGTTTGGCTATTGTGGACATTACTGCTATAAACGTCGGGGTACACGTACCCCTTCGGACCCCTACATTTGTATCGTTGGGGTAAATACCCAGTAGTGCAATTGCTGGATCTTATGGTAGCTATATTTTCAACTTTTTAAAGAACCTCCATACTGTTTTCCAGAGTGGCTGCACCAGCTTGCATTCCCACCAACAGTGTAGGAGGGTTCCCCTTTCTCAGCATCCCTGCCACCATCTGTCATTTCCTGACTTGTTAATTTTAGCCATTCTGACTGGTGTGAGATGGTATCTCATGGAGGTTTTGATTTGGATTTCCCTGATGCCAAGCAATGTTGAACACTTTTTCATGTGTCTGTTGGCCATTTGGATGTCTTCTTTGGAAAAATGTTCATGTCTTCTGCCCATTTCTTGATTGGATCATTTGTTCTTTGGGTGTTGAGTTTGATAAGTTCTTTATAGATTTTGGATACGAGCCCTTTATCTGATATGTCATTTGCAAATATCTTCTCCCATTCTGTCGGTTGTCTTTTGGTTTTGTTGACTGTTTCTTTTGCTGTGCAAAAGCTTTTTATCTTGATGAAGTCCCAAATAGTTCATTTTTGCCCTTGCTTCCCTTGCCTTTGGCGATGTTTCTAGGAAGAAGTTGCTGCAGCTGAGGTCAAAGAGGTTGCTGCCTGTGTTCTCCTTTAGGATTTTGATGGACTCCTATCTCACATTTAGGTCTTTCTACCATTTGGAGTCTATTTTTGTGTGTGGTGTAAGGAAATGGTCCAGTTTCATTCTTCTGCATGTGGCTGTCCAATTTTCCCAACACCATTTGTTGAAGAGACTGTCTTTTTTCCATTGGACATTCTTTCCTGCTTTGTCAAAGATGAGTTGACCATAGAGTTGAGGGTCCATTTCTGGGCTCTCTATTCTGTTCCATTGATCGATGTGTCTGTTTTTGTGCCAGTACCATACTGTCTTGATGATGACAGCTTTGTAATAGAGCTGGAAGTCCAGAATTGTGATGCCGCCAGCTTTGCTTTTCTTTTTCAACATTCCTCTGGCTATTCGGGGTCTTTTCAGGTTCCATACAAATTTTAGGATTATTTGTTCCATTTCTTTGAAAAAAGTGGATGGTATTTTGATGGGGATTGCATTGAATGTGTAGATTGCTCTAGGTAGCATTGACATCTTCACAATATTTGTCCTTCCAATCCATGAGCATGGAACGTTTTTCCATTTCTTTGTGTCTTCCTCAATTTCTTTCATGAGTATTTTATAGTTTTCTGAGTACAGATTCTTTGCCTCTTTGGTTAGATTTATTCCTAGGTATCTTATGGTTTGGGGTGCATTTGTAAATGGGATTGACCCCTTAATTTCTCTTTCTTCTGTCTTCTTGTTGGTGTACAGGAATGCCACTGATTTGTGTGCATTGATTTTATATCCTGCCACTTTACTGAATTCCTGTATGAGTTCTAGCAGTTTTGGGGTGGAGTCTTTGGGGTTTTCCACATAAAGTATCATATCATCTGCAAAGAGTGAGAGTTTGACTTCTTCTTTGCCAATTTGGATGCCTTTGATTTCTTTTTGTTGTCTGATTGCTGTGGCTAGGACTTCTAATACTATGTTGAATAGCAGTGGTGATAGTGGACATCCCTGCCGTGTTCCTGACCTTAGAGGGAAAGCTCTCAGTTTTTCCCCATTGAGAATGATATTCACTGTAGGTTTTTCATAGATGGCTTTTATGATATTGAGGTATGTACCCTCTATGCCTATACTCTGAAGAGTTTTGATCAAGAAAGGATGCTGTACTTTGTCAAATGCTTTTTCTGCATCTATTGAGAGGATCATATGGTAGTTGTTCTTTCTTTTATGAATGTATTGTATCACATTGATTGATTTGCGCATGTTGAACCAACCTTGCAGCCCAGGGATAAATCCCACTTGGTTGTGGTGAATAATCTTTTTAATGTACTGTTGGATCCTATTGGCTAGTATTTTGGTGAGTATTTTTGCATCCATGTTCATCAAGGATATTGGTCTGTAATTCTCCTTTTTGATGAGGTCTTTGTCTGGCTTGGGGATCAAGGTAATGATGGCCTCATAAAACGAGTTTGGAAGTTTTCTTTCCATTTCTATTTTTTGGAACAGTTTCAGAAGAATAGGTATTAATTCTTTAAATGTTTGATAGAATTCCCCTGGGAAACCCTCTGGCCTTGGGCTTTTGTTTTTTGGGAGATTTTTGATGACTGCTTCAATTTCCTTAGTGGTTATAGGCCTGTTCAGATTTTCTATTTCTTCCTGGTCAGTTTTGGTAGTTGATACATCTCTAGGAATGTATCCATTTCTTCCAGATTATCTAATTTGCTGGCATATAGTTGCTCATAATATGTTCTTATAATTGTTTTTATTTCTTTGGTGTTGGTTGTGATCGCTCCCCTTTTATTCATGACTTTTTTTTTTATTGATTTGGGTAATTTCTCTCTTCTTTTTGATAAGTCTGGCCAGGGGTTTATCAATCTTGTTAATTCTTTCAAAGAACCAGCTCCTAATTTCATTGATCTGTTCTACTGTTCTTTTGATTTCTATTTCATTGATTTCTGCTCTGATCTTTATGATTTCTCTTCTCCTGCTGGGTTTAGGCTTTATTTGCTGTTCTTTCTCTAACTCCTTTAGGTGTAGGGTTAGGTTGTGTATTTGAGACCTTTCTTGTTTCTTGAGAAAGGCTTGTATTGCTATATACTTTCCTCTTAGGACTGACTTTGCTACATTCCAAAGATTTTGAACAGTTGTGTTTTCATTTTCATTGGTTTCCATGAATTTTTTAAATTCTTCTTTAATTTCCTGGTTGACCCATTCATTCTTTAGTAGGATGCTCTTTAGCCTCCATGTATTTGATTTCTTTCTGACTTTCCTCTTGTGATTGAGTTCTAGTTTCAAAGCATTGTGGTCTGAAAATATGCAGGGAATGATCCCAATCTTTTGGTACTGGTTGAGACCTGATTTATGACCTAGGATGTGATCTATTCTGGAGAATGTTCCATGGGCACTAGAGAAGAATGTGTATTCCATTGCTTTGGGATGGAATGTTCTGAATATGTCTGTGAAGTCCACTTGGTCTGGTGTGTCATTTAAAGTCTTTATTTCCTTGTTGATCTTTTGCTTAGACGATCTGTCCATTTCAGTGAGGGGGGTGTTAAATTCCCCCACTATTATTGTATTGTTGTCAATGTGTTTCTTTGCTTTTGTTATTAATTGGCTTATATAATTGTCTGCTCCCATGTTAGGGGCATAGATATTTACAATTGTTAGATCTTCTTGTTGGATAGACCCTTTAAGTAGGATATAGTCCTTCCTCATCTCTTATTACAGTCTTTGGTTTAAAATCTAATTTGTCTGATATAAGGATTGCCACCCCAGCTTTCTTTTGGTGTCCATTAGCATGGTAAATCATTTTCAACCCTCTCACTTTCAATCTGGGGGTGTCTTTGGATCTAAAATGAGTCTCTTGCAGACAGCATATCGATGGGTCTTGTTTTTTAATCCAATCTGATAGCCTGTGTCTTTTGATTGGGGCATTAAGCCCATTTACATTCAGGGTAACTATTGAAAGATAGGAATTTAGTGCCATTGTATTGCCTGTAAGGTGACTATTAATGTATATTGTCTGTGTTCCTTTCTGGACTAGGCTCTTTCTTTGCTTAGAGGACCCCTTTCAAGGTTTCTTGTAGGGCTGGTTTCGTGTTTGCAAATTCCTTTAGTTTTTGTTTGTCCTGGAAGCTTTTTATCTCTCCTTCTATTTTGAATGACAACCTAGATGGATATAGTAGTCTTGGCTGCATATTTTTCTCATTTAGTGCTCTGAATATATCCTGCCAGTCCTTTCTGGCCTGCCAGGTCTCTGTGGATAGGTCTGATGCCAATCTAATGTTTCTACAATTGTAGGTTACATATCTCTTCTCCCGAGCTTCTTTCAGGATTTTCTCTTTGTCTCTGAGACTTGTAAGTTTTACTATTAGATGTCAGGGTGTTGACCTATGTTTATTGATTTTGAGAGGGGTTCTCTGTGCTTCCTGGATTTGATGCCTGTTTCCTTCCCTAAATTAGGGAAATTCTCTGCTATAATTTGCTCCAATATACCTTCTGCCCCTCTCTCTCTTTCTTCTTCTTCTGGGATCCCAATTATTCTAATGCTGTTTTGTCTTATGATATCGCTTATCTCTCGAATTATGCCCTCGTGATCCAGTAGTTGTTTATCTCTCTTTTACTCAGCTTCTTTATTTTCCATCATTTGGTCTTCTATATCGCTAATTCTCTCTTCTGCTTCATTTATCCTAGCAGTTAGTGCCCCCATTTTTGATTACACCTCATTAATAGCCTTTTTGATTTTAACTTGGTTAGATTTTAGTTCTTTTATTTCTACAGAAAGGGTTTCTCTAATAACTTCCATACTTTTTTCAAGCCCAGCTAGTATCTTTAAAGTCATGATTCTGAACTCTAGATCTGACATCGTACTAATGTCTGTATTGAGTAGGTCCCTGGCAGTCAGTACTGCCTCTTGTTCTTTTTGTTGAGGTGATTTTTTCTGTCTTGTCATTTTGTGCAGAGGAGAATAGATAAATGAGAGAACAAAATGCTAACAGGATAACAACGTCCCCAGAAAATATACTCTAAACAAATCAGAAAAGACCTGAAGCTGGGGGAAAAGAAAGGGAAAGAAAGAAAAAAGAAAAAAAAAAAAAAGGAAAAAGAAAGATAAAAGCAAATAAAAACAGAACAAAATAAAAAAAACAGAATATGATCAAATATGATCAGGCTGGTGCATAAATCAGTGCCACACACTAGCTTTTGGGTGTATTTTGGTCTGTTAGAAGAAAGTGCCTCCCAAAATTTTAAAGAAAGAAAAACTTATATATGTACAAAAATAAGGGTTAATATGATGAAGGGATGGAATATGACTGTTAAGTTGAAAATTATAAAAAATTTTATAAAAGGAATTGATAAGAAGTTGTTTGAAAAGAGAAAGAAGAGGATTTAAAAAAAAAGAAAAAAAAGGGGAGAGAATGTGATCAGGCAGTGGAGTAGAAAAAAAACATACACTAGAGATTTAGGGTATATTTTGATCTGTTAGAAGAAACTATCTCAAAATTTTAAAGAGAGAACAACTTATATATATATGCCAAAAATAAGGGTAACTCCTATGTAGGGATAGAATATGACTCTAAAAATGAAAAATGAAAATGTTTTTTAAAAAAGGGATTGATAAGATGTTGGTTGAAAAAGGGAAAAATAAAAATTAAAAAAAAAAGTTAAAAAAAATTAACTTTGAAAGACTAAAGAATCATGGTAAAAAAGCCATGAATTCTATGTGCAGTATTCCCCTAGCTCTGGAGTTCTGCCATTCTCTTTGATCGGTAAACTTGGTCTTGGCTGGCTGTTCTTGCTGATCTTCTGGGGGAGGCGCCTGTTGCTGTGGTTCCCAAATATCTTTGCTGGAGGCGGAATTGCCCAGCCCTTGCCGGTCCGAGCTAAGTAATCTGCTTGGGTTTGCTCTCGGGAGGTTTTGTTCCCTGCAAGCTTTTGGTACAGCTTTGGAGGCTGAGAGTGAAAATGGCAGCCTCCCAGTCTCTGCCCCGGAGGAGCCAAGAACTCCATTCACCCTCATGTCACTGAGTTTGTTTACTTCTATAAAGTTTCTACTGATTTCTCAATATCTAGTGCAAAAAGTCTGTCCTTTCCAGTGCTCCATGCAGAATGTGCCCTCCTCAATACCCACTACCAGGCCAACCCATCCTCCCACCCCCCTCCCCTCTAGAACCCTCAGTTTGTTTTTCAGAGTCCATCATCTCTCATGGTTCGTCTACCCCTCCGATTTCCCCCACTTCATTCTTCCCCTCCTGCTACCTTCTTCCCCTTCTTCTTCTTCTTTTTCTTCTTCTTCTTCTTCTTCTTCTTCTTCTTCTTCTTCTTCTTCTTCTTCTTCTTTTTTCTTAACATATATTGCATTATTTGTTTCAGAGGTACAGATCTGAGAGTCAACAGTCTTGCACAATTCACAGCGCTTAAGTGGTCGCTTTTCTGTTCAGAGAATTGTTGCTATTCTTTTCTTCTATCTCCTGTTGAGTTTGTAGGTGTTCAGAATGGTTTGATCCCTATCCACCTGAATTCCTGGGACCAGACAAAATCCAGGTCTCCTACTCCTCTGCCATCTTGCTCTGCCTCCTCTGCAGACCTATTTCTGTTTGTGATATTCCACAGGAAAATTTTCTACTTTCAGACCATTTTAAGTAATGTGTATGTGTAGTGTGTATGTGTGCATGTGTGCAGATACACTGACATGAAATTACCACAAGTGTGAGACAGCCTACTGAATGCATACCATAGCCTCCTGAATACCTTTGCACCGACCAGGACAAGCCAGTGTCTCTGGGGAAATGAAGAAGAGCAAGGACCTAGATCCATAGAGTCAGGAGGGATCACCATTTCCCTAGTACTTTCCATGTGCTCGGCCCAGTATTGATGCATTTAATATTTTACCTGTCTATCCTCACATGGTTCCTGTGAAGTGGATGTCATTAAGTAGAAGTAGAGACAGACTCAGATAAGTCTACACATTTGCCATGACCACATAGCTATTGAATAGGATTTAAGTTAGGTCTTACCTCTTTAAAAGCTATGCTTTTTTCTGTCCCATGTTACAGTAACAATAAAATATGATTAGGATGTTTTGTTCTATACACTCCAAGAAAGTACATCAACTTTCCAGCCAGTTTCTTACCTACAGTTAAGTGCTTGCTTTCTCTCTCTTTCCCTCTCTCTTTCTTTTCCTATCCATCCTCCACAATGTAGCCAGAATATTCTCTCCTTAAGGTATAAATGCCTCTAAATCTTTGCTTAAAAGACCTTTCAAAAGCTCCACGTAGTCCACAAGATAAATAGAAAATTCCTAGGGGTGCCTGGGTGGCTCAGTCAGTTAAGCATCTTCCTTCAGCTCAAGTCATGGTCCCAGGGTCCTGAGATTGAGCCCGCATCGGGCTCCCTGCTCCGCAGGTAGCCTGCTTCCCCCTCTGCCCCTCTCTCTCTCTCTCTCATGAATAAATAAATAAAATCTTTTAAAAAAAAGAAAGTTCCTTAGCAAGACTCTTCTCAACCTGTTGCCACTCTGCCTCTCTAAGCTCATCATCTCCCTAAAATGTAGTCAGTGTAAAAGACTCACAAGATATTGATTATTCCCTTAAAACACCATTCACCCTCATGTCACTGAGTTTGTTTACTTCTATAAAGTTTCTACTGACTTCTCAATATCTAGTGCAAAAAGTCTGTCCTTGGTGAAGGCTTCACTGACCTACCATTGTCCACCCCATTCCCCTAGCCAAATACCATCCTTTCTACTTCTGTGAGGCTACAGCAGTTGGTGAGAATGTAAATTGGTGCAGCCACTGTGGAAAACAGTATAGAGTTTTCTCAAAAAATTAAAAATAGATATACCATACAATCCAGTAATTCCACTATTGGGTATTTACCCAAAGAAAATGAAAACACTAATTCAAAAAAATGTATGTACCCTTATGTTTATTGCAGCATTATTTATAATAGCCAGGATTTGGAAATCTGGAAGCAACCCAAGTGTCCATTTTTAGATGAATGGATATAGAAGATGTGGTGTGTGTGTGTGTGTGTGTGTGTATGATGGAATATTACTATATATATATAGAAATTACATATTATACATTTACTACATATAATGGAATATTAGCCATAAAAAGAATGAAATCTTGCCATTTGCATCACATGGGTGGACCTCAAGTGTATAATGCTAAGTGAAATAAGTTAGAGAAAAACAAATGCCATATGATTTCACACATATGTGGAATTTAGGAAACAAAACAAATGAACAAACAAAGGAAAAAACAGACAAAAAAACCCCTCTTACCTACAGAGAACAAACTGGTGGTTTCCAGAGGGGAGGTGGATGGGGGGAATGGGGAAAATAGATAAAGGGGATTAAGAGTACACTTATCTTGATGAACAATGAGAAATGTATAGAATTATTGAATCATTATATTGTACACTTGAAATGAATATAGCACTATATGTTAATTATACTTAAAAAAAAAATGGCTCTCTGATAGTTGATGAACTCCATTACATGTAGAACACTTTGTCCTCATCAACAGTGCCTAGTCTAGGGTCTGACTCATGGTGTTAATAAACTTATTTGATATGTATTTGTAAAAAGAATGAAGGAAGGGAGGAAGAGGGGGAGGGAGAGACAGAAGGAGGGAGAGCAAAAGATATGATTCTGTTTTCATATGTGGACAAAATTTAAAGAGGAATCACTGCTCTGCAGTGAAAAGTCTTCTCATTTTTGATTCAAGTTGACTCCTGTTTTAGTCTTCAGCACTATAAATATAAACATATGATATATATCATACAGTGTATGTATGTATGTATGTATGTATGTATGTATGTATGGGCTTCAGTTTCTCTAAACTGACCAGAATTCATTGTTTGTCTTTAAATGTTGATTAAATATTCCATAGAGGCTTTCACTCATCAATTCTTCAACATGTGGTTTTATCCTGGGTAATGTTAACTCACTTCTGGCAGCAGGGAACCAACTGAAATGGGAGCAGATGACTTTCCTATGTTATTTGCTTTGTTGTCCATTGGAGTTATTGCTTGTTTTTGTTTGATCCCCAAAACCCTGCCCCAACTCTTCTTAGAATACATATGTTTCCATCTGGGTCAACAGGTGTCACTGTTGAGTAGGACAAATATGCCCCCCAGACCCCATCTTTTGGGTGCTAAATGTCCTAGTTGGTTATAGGGCCCATTCTCTGCTCAGTCTTGATATAACCAAATAGTTTAACTCCATGATCACTGTGCAAGTTGACTGAACAGACCTCTGAAAGCACCAGTAATTTTTATTCCTTAAAGGCCTAGATACTGAATGTAATGATAGACCCAATTATACCCATTAAAGGGGGCAAATAGGAGGAAGAAACTACAACCATTTCTATTTGTAGGAGAGAGCATTGTTCAATGGGAGACATCTCATCAGTAGAGGAGAAAGCCTGAGATTTAAGTGCCTGCTCTGTCCCTAAGTAGTTGCCACTAGTGTAACTGCCTCAAGCCAGAGGTGCCATGACTGCAAATTGGAACAGGAGAGGGGAAATGTTGCAAATTATCAAAAACATCAGATTACTAGTTTAGACCATAGGTTGTTGAGAAACCCCCCAGAATTATTCAGGAAGAATTTGAGAGGAGAATTTACTCACAGAAAACAGGTGGGGATAGAGCAAAAGAAACTTGGAAATTGTTATCATTTTCCTATCCTCAGACTGACATGGCCTGGGAGACATGTGAAATTGGATAAAATGGAATGGAATGGAGTAGGAAGGAAATGGGATAGAATGGGTTGGGGGATGATTTCCAAATCATGGAATCTGACAATAAATGCAGTAAAGAATAAATTAAAATGAGATAAGGTGCTCTTCCAACCAGGGCCTAGCAGAATGGGTCCTGCAAAGAAGGATGGCAAGAAAAAGGGCCATTCTGCCATCAGCGAGGTGGCAACCAGAGAATACACCATAAACATTCACAAGCACATCCATGGACTGGGTTTCAAGAAGTGTGCCACTCAGGCACTCAAACAGATCTGGAGATTTCCCATGAGGAGATGGGAACTCAGATATGTGCATTGACACCAGGTTTAACAAAGCTGTATGGGCCAAAGGAATGAGGAATGTTCCTTATTGTGTCTGTGTGCGATTGTCCAGAAAACATAATGAGGATGAAGATCCACCAAATAAGCTCTATATGTTGGTTACCTATGAACCTGTCACCACTTTCAAAAATCGACTGAGCATTAATGTGGATGAGAACTAACTGCTGATTGTCAAGTAAAGGCATACAACTGCAAAATAAATAAATAAATAAATAAATAAATAAATAAATAAATAAAATGAGATGAGGTAAGATGGACTATGGAATGGAATTGAATCAAAAGGAATATGGGAAATGACTAAATGAAATATAAAATGATGTGGAATGACTAGGTGTGAAATATAGAATGTAAACAGAATAAAATGAAATGGGCTAGAAGAGACTGGGATATAAAGCATAATGTTATGTCAAAATTTTGAAATGGGATACAGAATACAATACAGTGGGATGGACTTTTTTATTAAATGGTTTTGACATATAGATAAGCAATTTGTTTATAAAACAATTAGCAGACTCAGGAAATTGCTATCACAATCTAGTCCAGATGATTAGAAATTTAGGGATCTAAAAGCTTTGTGCCTTTCTTGAATTATTCCTCAAATGGTCACCTACCTTATGATTATGGCACACAATTGGCACTCTGTAGTAACAACAACCAACAATACTGGCACCTCTGCTAAACCCCTTGTATGTGTTATTTCTTTTAATTCTCACATCAGTCAAATAGGATAAGTCCTATTTTGATCTCCATTTATAGATAGGGAAATGGAGGCACCAGAAGGTTCACCTACTTGCCCAAGATTACACAGCTAGAAAGTAGTGGAATCAGAAATCAAATGCCAAGGTGATTAGGCTGGAGCTTCTGTGTGCTGACCCACTACACAAACCACTTCTCACCATGTCAGGGACTCATAACTTATGACACTGCATGTAGAAATATTAGGATTGGTATAAACTGTGTTCTAGCCACTAAATGTCACCTACAAAAAGACTGGAAAACTAGACAGAGGCACTGCTCTGGTACAAACATGATGAAACATAGCATGGTCACAAAGGCACTCAGCTCTGCTGCCATATTCGACACATCCAGAACCACATTGTCCCTTACTCCCTTTAAACCAGGTCTCAGTGGGGGTTTTCCTCACCTAGTAACCATTCCTAATTCCAATACTCATATGCTCAACATTTCCTAAGGGCCACTACAGACAACTTGATCATTCATTTTTCATTTAACATTTGAGCACCTATTCTATTGTTTTGAAACCTAAGAGTTTTTTAAAAAGTGGATTCACTTCTTCTAGAAATATTCTCAACAAATAAAAGTGCCCATGCAACTAGAAATTCAGAAAACTAGATGCTCCCCCCTACTGAGATGCTAGAATGCTCATTCTGGAGAACTTCTAGTGAGGATACGAGTAGCTGCTTTTGCTTGGTATTTACCACTTGAGAGAGGCTGTATCATCTACTGATTGAGAGGGGCTGCCTGAGTTCAAATCCTAACTCTATCACTACATAGTTTTTTTCCCTTGTGTGAGCTATTAACCCTGTCTGTGCATCAATTTCCTCTGCGAAATGGAGATAAGAGGATAGTTTGAAAGATAATATACTTGGAGCACTCAGAACACTGCTTATCACAAATGAAGAACTTTATAATATCAGCTATTATTATTGGATAGGCTTCGCATCATGTGTTTCCTAGGCATTACCTTTTTAAATCCTTATAACCATCCTATGAAATTGGTGTTATAATTTTTGCCATTTCACAGGTGTGAAAACTGAGGTTCCAGGAAATTAGGTAATTTACCCAAAGCCACATAATAAGTAAGTAGTACAAATGAGTTTCAAATCCAAGTTAGTCCAACTCAAAAGTCAGTGTCCTTAACCATTATGCAATGCAATACTGCCTCCTTTTCAAGCTGTTAGGAGGTCACCAGAGCATAGACAAGGACACCAGCACTTGGACAGGAATGAAGAATTTCAAGCAGTCCTGGAAGGGGGAGGGGTGTGGAGAGGAGTGCATGTATAGAAAGTGGTGAACTTCATGCAGAAAAATTTAAAAACCACTGGGGCATCAAAGAAATGTGTCATCTCTTCCTGGAAATAGTTCATGGCTTCCTGAGGGCTCCACCCAAAAGACCACATTTAACCTCCTCCTGTACTTAATCTATACTGGCTGGTTGCCCCCTACCTTTCTCCTACCACACTCTAATTTAGTCCTTTCTGACCTACCAATTATAGCCATGCCAACATGGCAACTGGGTTACTTAGGAAGACCCTAGGCCTTGGTGCCTCCAGTATGGTCTCACCTCAGGCTATATCTAATGTGCTACCACTCTGGTCCAAGCCATCATCTTCTCACCTATATCTGTAATCATTTCCTAACTAGTCTCCCTCCCTAATCCATTCTCAACCTGCAGTCAAAGGGAGCTTTCCAAAGCTCTAATATGATCATCTCACTACATTGTTTAATGCCTGCTTTCCATACTCTTAGACTATATCCAAAGTCCTTACAAGAAGCATCTTGTGCAAAGTCCCTGTGATAAGATGGAACGTGGCTAGTAGAACAGTAGAAGATGAAAAGGGGAATGACGGAAGTGAGATTGATAAGTTATGGGGTTCAGAGTCTTTCAACTACAGCGCTAACCTCAGCTTATAATGTTACCCTTCATTGGGAGATTATTTGTTTCATGACATCCACATTCATCCGGTGGTTCAGACTAAAAGTCATGGAGTCATCTTTGACTTCTCTCTTCCTCTCATACTCCAGGTCTGATCATTCAGTGAATTTTGATAGCTCTACCTTCAAAATACCTTCACCAACACCACTACCAGCACCCTGGTCCAAACAACCTTCTTCTCACTTAGGAGTCATCACAAGGATTAGACCAGATGACTCCTCCACTCGAAACCTTCTGGTACATTCTCATCTCACTCAGTAAAACCCAAGTTCTCACAAGGGCATGACAGGGCTCTATACACAACTGCGCACCACTCCCTGCTTCTACATTATGCCTGGCCTCACCTCCACCACTTGCCCTTTCTCTTACAGACCACTACCTTCTTTCCTGATCCTCAAGAACTTCAAACACACCCCTGCCTTGTGTCCACATTCTTGCTG
This sequence comes from Mirounga angustirostris, assembly GCF_029215605.1. Lineage (NCBI taxonomy): Eukaryota > Metazoa > Chordata > Mammalia > Carnivora > Phocidae > Mirounga > Mirounga angustirostris. The sequence continues at coordinate 13,985,660 of NW_026991712.1, read as the reverse complement.
CCCCTTCTCAGAACATGCTTCCTCCAAATATTTGTGCGACTTGCTTCCTAGCTTCATTCAGGTCTTGGCTCCAGTTTCACTTTCTCAGAAATCATATCTGATCATCCTATGTAAAATAGAACTATTCATTGCTTGTTTCCCTAGTTCCCTACTTTAATTTTCTCCTTATCACTTCCATCCACCTGACATGTTACTATTTTGTGTCTGTTGCTCTCCTCCCCACCTTACCCCAGTACAATGTAAGCTATATGAGGGCAAAGATTATACCTGCTCATTCTCTACTGTATCCTTCATGCTAAGAACAATCCCTGCCACACAGTGGGTGCTTAACAAATATCTCATGTTGATAAATGAATGTCTGTCTTTGCCAAGAAGCTCTGACTCCCTAAGACTAGTGTTCACCATCATGTCCCCAATGCATAGCAGAGTCTGTCTCATAAAAGTTGTTCAATAAACATTGTTGAATTAAAGAGTGAATGGAATAGGGAATGAATGAATAATGAGGGTAGGTCACTGACCATGGGATGAGAATCACAGGAATTATGGTGAAAGGGTTTGGAAATATAAAGCAGGAGATCTGCCTGGTTAATTGTCACCTAAGAAGGTCATCTAGGAAAAGCAAGTCAATATCTCAGTTTCAAAGTCCCCAAATTAGATTCTAGACAGGAGAATGAGACAGCACTGCAGGATCATTCTGGACTTTAGAAGTGAGGTACACAAATGGGGCACTTGTTGATCTCAGGATGTTGGAGTCTGTGGACTTTCTCCAGCCTCTAATGAAGGTTAACTTTAGAAACAGGCAGGAGGGAGTACCCAGTGCAGTTTCAGATGGCCCCATGCAGCTGGAGAAGCTAAACAGTACAGAGTCTGGGACAGGCAAGACTTTTGGGGTGGTTTTTTGTTGTTGTTGTTGTTGTTGTTTTTGAGTGGGGGACAGTTCCAAGTTGACTTTTTCTTTGCCCAGTAAGGCATCACTGGGGTATTCAGAGGGATTGTTAGTCCATGTGGAGCCTCATAGCCTGGCCTGAATGTGGGTCCAAGCCTGCTGCAGAGGTACTGTGAATTCTAAGATGTTTTATTACCATGCAGGCACAACTGCAGTGCCACATTTTGCTGACCTACCTGAAATGCAAATAGGAAGAGCCTGCTTTGCTTCAGCTGTTGCCTTACCTCCAGCTCTGCAAGAAGCTGATCAATAATAATTTTAATTAAGACAATAGGTTCCAAGGGGCTGAATCTAAAAAGATGTCTTGATATAAAGAGGGAAAGTAAATGGAGGGTGGAGGGTATGTCATTTAAATTTCAGAGAACATAAACAGTGAGATGTCTCTGCTACATGTCCAGGAGGCAGTGTGATGGGGAGGCAGGGAATGGAGTGGGGCACTCTGGTAGAAGCCTCAGCCCCAATACCTACAGACTATGGACCTTGAGATGATACTTAAGTTCTCTGAGCCTCTTTTATTAAAAAAAAAATAATTTCCTGCATTCCTTTCTTTTTTCAGTTTGTGATAGTTCTTTATTTTTTTAAATTTTATTTTATTATGTTATGTTAGTCACCATACAATACATCATTAGTTTTTGATGTAGTGTTCCATGATTCATTGTTTGCATATAACACCCAGTGCTCCATGCAGTACGTGCCCTCCTTAATACCCATCACCGGGCTAACCCATCTCCCCACCCCCTTCCCCTCTAAAACCCTCAGTTTGTTTCTCAGAGTCCGTAGTCTCTCATGGTTCCTCTCATCTCTCCTGCATTCCTTTTAAACTTAATTACAAGGTTGCAAACAAGAATATTTGCATAGTAGCTTATGAAGTACTTGTTACATGCATTTGTTGATTTAGTCTTTTCAATAATCCTGTATAGTAAGAATTACTATGTTTCTCATTTTACAGATGAGAAAAGTGAACAATTGAAAGTGCAGGAGCCTGCCCCAGGTCCCACACACCTGTTGGAGGTGTCTGTGGTATTGTGGTGAACCAATCACTCAAACTTCCTCCCTTCAGGGTTCTCTACTGTGGGAGCCATGCTCCTGGGATTATCATCTAAACAGAAAATAAGTCAACACCCTATAAATAACAGATACATTCCCAGTATCTCTCAATGTGGAACTCTCTGGTAAGGAGTTGGGAAAGCAGGAATGCTTGAATCCTACACCATTTTCCAAGCACCCCTCTATGTGGCTATCAAGGAAGATATATGCACAAGGACCCGTGACAAGACTAAAAAGGACCTAGGTCATCCTAAGCTGGTCTGATGCTCTGAACATTTAGTGAAGTGAGTGGAGTTACAGGACCCAGCTGTAGACAGAGAGGCTCTGCAACCCTTTTCATTCCATTCCATTTTATTCCCAAATTTTACCATCAAACCATAGGGAGATGCAAAAGGGTAAATGCAAAAGAGTAGAGGGGGGGCACAAGAAAGCACAACTAGAGGGGCTTTTCCTAAGGAACAGAAAGGACGGAGAAGAGATACTCACCCTCAGGTGGGTAACCTTCCATCAAGGGCTGCTCCCATTCAGTGATCAGCCTGGGCACTCAATGGGGCCAGGCCTAAGGTGAGGCAAGCAAGATCCCATGAGTACAGAATGGAAGGAGGAACAAACCCTCAGATTCCTACAAGTGCATGGTGGGCACCTGAGACTCTGTGCCTCCAGAAGTGTTGCACTGTCCAAGTCTCTCACTTGTCTCACCCTAGTCCTTCCACTCAGAGTCCCCAAGTCAAACCAGGTAGACCAGTAAGTTCTCCTGTTATGGAGCATCTAGGTGAGAAGAGAGGTGGGACCCTGTACCTCCCTGCAGTGCTGAAGATGGATCTTCTTGTTGCCTTTCATTTACCATCCCTCTAGACTTTCAGCCCTTCACCAAATTTAACATGTGTGCAGATTACCTGGGGATCTTACTAAACCAGATTCTGATTCAGCTGTTTGGGGACAGGGCCTAAGATTCTGAATTTCCAACAAGCTCCCCCAGTAAAATCTATCATATATAGCAGATTGTTTAACATATGAATACATTATTAACATCTAGTTAGTATAGAGTGTCTATAAATAAGCATATTGTTTAACATATGAATACATTATTGAAAAAACAACAGAGAAATGGAACTACCATGGCACCAGGTGATAGTTTGTCTTTGGTGCAGTGTTTTTTTTAGCCAGGATTAGAGGGAGGCATGATGAAGTAAAATCTCTACCAGTGAGGTTTGGGAAGAACTGATCGGGGAATAATTTTTCAACTCAAGGGCTTGGACGTTTAAGATAAAACTCTAGTCCTGGCGAAGTAAAATTCAGAGCAGGAAGTAGGAAAGAAGCCCAATTATTCTGGCTGGGTTGAAAGGGAGCCTTTAATGCAGACAGCAGTCCACTATTTAGGGTACACATGAGGCACACCAGGAGCTGACCGTAGGCAGGAACTGTAGCCAGGCTGAGGGTCCATAGAGACAGCCTGACCTGATTGAGATGGCCACTTCCTTATCACTACCTAGCTTCCTGTATATTTCACTTGCTCCATCTACTAGAACATGAACTCCATGAGGACAAAGACCTGTGTCTGTTTCTTCTACTCTTGGATACTGAACATCAAAAATAGTGCCTATAACAGAAAAGGCACTTGATAAATATGTATTGCACAAGTGCATACTAGTGAGAGAATTAGCATAATAACAAATGAATGTAAAAGTGAGTTAGATGGACCAGGGCTTCTAACTTTGAAGCAGGAATTTACTGACATAGAGTGCCATAATATGGTCGTGGCCTTGGAAGAGATCACACACTAATTGAGGAAACATGGCAAAAATATAAGAAGAGATAAATAATGATACAAGGATTAAAAAGCAGAATAACAGTTTCAGAAAATGGTATTTTCGCCATCTTGAATCTGATACTTTAATTGGGGAATGAATATAGAAAATGAAGGGACAGAGTTCTGTGGAGTGGCCCACAACAGAATTTTGAGAGACCAGATTTGATGTAGCTTTTAAAACTTTTCATGGGTCTTTGGGATCTTTTCCAAAGAGTCAAAGTCATGAAGATCGAAACCACAAATGTCCATTGTCTGATAACACTGTCTGTCCAGCTTACAGCTTGCATGTAAATGCCATGAAAAAGGCTGTCTTAAAAGTGATGTGACTGGGCCAGTTTAGCTGAACAGATTACTGACGTTCACAGATTACTTAAATAGAAAGCTGTTTGAAGGAATAAGGGAGCTCAAAATAGAAATAGTATCAGCAGCAGCAGCATCTCCCTGAGCCCAGTTCTTCTAACTTTGGGTTGTGTAGACTTCCAAAATTACCTGGAGAGTTGCTCAGCTTTGCTCCATGTGGATAACTTGGGATAAGTGGGCCTCCAATGTCTTTGTGCCAAATTTGTAAAGGAGAGCATATGATTAGTTTACATAGGCAGCAATTAGCATGAAGTGGTTTGGTTGGTCAAAATTCTAGTCAATCACCTCAGAGGTAGTGCAAATAGCCCATTCTCAGCACAGAGACAGGGCTTTCTGGCCCACCAAGATTCACTGTTGCAATTTGCTGTTGCGCCTTACAATGTCTCTTGGCCTGGATGCTGTCAAGTAGGTGGAGCGAGTATCATTAAGATCCCTTTCCTCAGAAGATATTGGTACACAGGGAGATACAAAGTCATTATCAATTCCTCTTTATGAACAACAAGATGCTCTTAAAATAATTTCTAAGTTGCTTCTTAGTAAAGTCATCATGTCAAAGATAATCTGTCAAAAGCTCAAAATGATATTAAAGTCAAGCTTATCGATAGAAGAGAATCACTGTGTATAGCTTTCAAGTCATGCATAGCTAATGGCTACATCATCATGATATTGCCCCATTCCACTGGCAGAAGAAAGAGAGTTTCTTTTTTGTAGTTAAGAGGAATTGGTCATGAAGACTCACTATGCCCAGAAATAACACAGAGTTATGTCACTGTCCTCTGCTCTTCTCCTATGTGGAAAGAGTGAAAGTTAACTTACCAGGAAGTAAAGTTGATAGAAGTAATTTCATCAGAGGGCTGTGGGAAAGCAGCTATATTAATAACTCTTTAATAGGAAATACTCATTGCTAGAAAGTTCGAGAATCCCATGTGAGTGAATTTTAATATTAAGTTCATCTGAAATTCCATCGTAGTACTCAATCTCATAGAGGTGCTAACAGCAAAACTTGACTATAGAACACAGAAATGAACAACGCATGGTTATGCTGTGACTAGTCATAAATAAGGGATAGTGAGGAAGGTATGAACTTTTACCTTCAATTTTAATTTCTCTAGAAGCATTCATATGTGTAGACATGTAGAGTTTCACATACATATGCAGCAATTCATGCACACTCATCTATACAATCTTTATAATTATTGAAATGCAAATTAACTATACCACTTCAGTTATGCTATTAAGGTTTACATTTTGAATTTTAAATGATAGTAAGTGAAAGGTATATTAACTTTCCAAATAACCATGAATGAATAAATGTGTGAATGAACAATTATTAGTCCAAGATGGTGATCACGAGTAAGGCCCTATTGCCACCTGGTGGCAGCATACCCTAATTGAAGAATTAGTTATTGAGTGAAATCGAGAAGTCTAAATGTACAAAGTGACAGAAATCACATCACATGAGTTGATATCACACAGATGAAGTATTAGACGGTCATAAGCCCCTGTAATTTAAAGACAATGTTTGTATTTTTATTTTCTATCTCAAGTGAAGAAGGGAAACACAACTCCCTGGTACAAGGCTGGTTTCCCTTAGGCTCTATCTAAGAGTGTTCATTTAGGGAGCTACAAAGCCATTTTACCCAGCAGGTGGCCCCAGGCCTATTTAGTCACCATATTAACCAAAAAGTTTTAATTATATCATTTCTATGGTGTAGTAGAAATACCATTGGCTATAGATCTAATCCAAAAGTGAGTTCTAGGAATAGGTAGTACTCTTTACCCCTCAAAAAAATCTCTGCAGTTCAATGGATTCATGCACATACTTATTTACAAAAGATTATTTTATTAAACTAATCCCAGTGTCCCAGCCGCAATTCAGACAAATTACATCCTTATCATTGGAGATGGAAACAGACATTGATATTTTTATTAAAACTTCCCAGGGGTTTCAATGTGCAGCCCATGTTGAGAACCACTGAACTGGAGTAAAGAGAAGATTGAAACATGTGCCAAGGAAAGATGATGTTCCTCTTTGAAATCAGAGAAATCTGCAGTGAGCCCAAATATAAAATTCAAGTGTGTATGAAAAATATACAGACAAAAAACAAATGCCATTGGCACCTACCGTCCAAAGTTCTTCAGAAACTCTGAAGTATAATGGAAAGTAAACCTGTTGTAATTGACAACTTTCTGGGCAGATGCTTTCTGTATACGTTTCATTTAATCTTTACCCACATGGTAGGTAGACTTTATAATCCCTGTGCCCCTTACAGTTTTATAAACTGAAGCAAACATAAATTTATTAGTACAAGGTCATGCAATTTGTAAATAGCATAGCATGGATTTAAACTTAAGATGGTCTAACCCCCAAATCCCATTGGTATTTCCATGAGCCCTTGTTGAGTTCACATTGTTTAAGAAGTAGACTAGCCATCAGGCTTCCAAGCTTCTCCTTTGGTATACTGACAACTTCTTCTTGAGCCTCACAAACCTTAGTGCCAAAGCCTTAACAGGTTTGGAGACAGAGACTCAGCTCAGTGAATCATCTGGCTTTCCCTGTGTCTCCTCTCCCTATTTACCAGCCAACCTAATCAAAGAAACTCTGGTTCAAACGCAAAGAAAGCAGTGGCTGCCAGCTGATCAGAAGAGGAATCAAAGACAGATTTTTAATGGAAATTTGGTAGAAATGATGACTTTTTCAGCCATAAATAGAACACCCCAGTGGTTTTAAACTATGAGAAGATGTGGTGTCTCACCTCCCATCTCCTCTATTTTTGGACTGTACACAACCCTCTGAACTTGCCCAGACTCCTGGGTTATTTCACTTTATTCTACTGGGTATCCTGATGATCTAATCAGTCAAACAGTAAAACAAGACTTTCTGAGCTTCCACTATGGATGTCCCCTATAAACCCCTGCCATGATGGGTTTTCGGTCTGGTAAAAGAAAAAAGCAATGCACATGTGTAAATCTAACCATGTCACTTCCTTGCTTAAAATCCATCTATTGATCTTCCTTTGCAATTAAGATAAAAACAGAGGTCTTTGACAGGTTCTGACAGTCAGCTTGATTTGAACCTTGTCTATTTCTCCAAAACCTTCTGTCTGCCCCCACTCTGTTCCCTAAAAGTACGTTCTTCCCTCAGCAGATCTTTGCTACACCTCCGTCTCTGCCTAGAATTCAGTCCCAGTCCCCAGACCAAACTTGGGTTATTAGTAATTTATTGCCCTATAACAAACCACCCCCAAACTCAGCGTCTTAAAATGACAGCCATTTCACTAGCTCCTGATTTGGCGGTATCTACTAGAGTTGTTTTTGTAAGCTGTAGGTATCTGGCCTCCAGACCCAGCTGAATGATCTAAGGCAGGATTGCTCACAGTTGGGAGCAAGAGGTTAGCTGGTTGGGCTCAGGGAACTCGGCAGGGCGGCGCTTCTCCAGGGACCTCTCATCATCAGGTAGGCTAGTGGACTTCTTCAGTTGGCACTCGCAAAGCTATGCTCCAAGGGAGCAAGGGCAGAAATGTTTACTTGGACATTCTACTGGATGCTCAAGTCAAAGACTAGCCCAGATTCTGTGGGTAAGGAAACCAATTCTACCTCTTTATGGGGGCAGCTGACCACTTTTGATCTACCACACCTGACTAACTACTGCTGGCACTTCCTTTAGATGGCAGCTTTCATTTTCCTACAGGAAAGCATGAGTGAATCACTGGGTACCATCAGATCCTCTGTTACCTGCTCGCAAACCGCCTGCCCCTTTTTCTTGCAGCGTTTATTATTTCATAAGCAAATATTTATTTGTGGGATCATTTGATTAAATCTGGCTTCCCTCCTCCACAGCGACCTCTTTGATGGCAGGGAAAGGGTCTATATCTTCAGTATGCAACAAAAAGCCAGGCCCAAAGTCCCCATCCATTAAGCATTTGTTGACTGAACACAGCATGTGAAAGCCAGTTGGGAGTAAAGTAGATTAGAAGGAAGATGACCATTTCTGAGGCAGAAGGAATTCATTGGGTTACATAAACACTCCACCTTTGGTTTTCATATCAAGAAGCTGAGTGTTCACATCATGGATGCCAATCAATGCCCTTGAGAGCAATAGGAGATCAGTGATTTAATTTTTAGTGAAAAACAAACATGACTTTCATCCTCATATTTTTTTTTTAAGTTAACAAATTTATTTTTTTTGTTTTTTGTTTTTTTAAATTTTATTATGTTAGTCACCATACAGTAAGTACATCATTAGTTTTTGATGCAGTGATCCATGATCCATTGTTTTGTATAACACCCAGTGCTTCATGCAGTACATGCCCTCTTTAATACTCATCACCAGGCTAACCAATCCCCCCTCTCCCCTCCCCTCTAAAACCCTCAGTTTGTTTCTCAGAGTCCATCATCTCTCATGGTTCATCTCATCCTCATATATTTTTAGTGCATGAAAAGTCACAGGTAAACAGGGAATTATTAACTCCTATATTGATTAATTAATATTAGCATATTTTAAAATACTGCCCTAAGTAATCCTGTGCCATTTATGTATGAATAAGGATGGGTAGATGGTAAAGAAAGACAGAAACCTTAGGCCAACTATTGAAAGAGTTTCTGTAACCCTGAGGTGTCTTTTTTTTTTTCCAGCAGGTGGAGAGAATTTCCCAGGGCTAATCTACTATCTTGTCAAAAATACCCATGATTTGTCAGTTAAGCCCCTGATATTTTTAGTGCTGGAAAATCTGTCAGAATGACCAAAAAGGCTCACATTTACAGAGTAGAAGAAACAAAACCACGTGGGTAGACTGAAATGAAACAGTCATTAGTAGTAAGTTTGAGGTTGATTGCTCTTCAGAAAAAGAAATAAACCCATTTTTTCTGTTTTTCCAGTGCTGTCAGTCTTCAGGGGCCCCTTTGTACTCTCTGAGAATCAGAAATATGCCTACCCATTTTTGGTTTCCTGCCATTGTGTTTAAAATATGAATTTTACGTATTTGGGGTAATCACCAGGGTAACCTCTTCAGTGAAATTGACCTAAGTTAAGAATAGTGTACTTTCAGAAACCCGGTGCTCCATGGGTTACAAATGATTGACCCTCATGCTGTTCCCACCAGGGCAGATGGCATCTTTTGTACATCCTGAAGCATGAGGTACTATTTTTTCTCCTCTCACATTATTCTCTTTTTAATTTCCCCTAACTGAAAATATATCCAAAAGGACTTCCCCAAAAGTGCTGTGACAGAAAGAGTTTTCAAAAAGCATGAGAGAGTTGGGTTTTTTTTTTAATTTTTATTTAAGTTCCAGTTAACATACAGTGTAAAAGCATGAGAGAGTTGTATCAAAGAGAAATAGTTTTCACTAAAGTTTAAAATACCTCTGGGCATTAAGCTTTTATAATTTTAGCATTATTAGGATCAGATATGTATTAGTTAGTTTAGGCTAGACTGTGATTACAAACAGATCCAAATCTCAGCACAACAAAAATTTTTCATTGTATCAGTATGGAACAGTGCAGTGAGGTGGCAGATAAAGTGTGTGTTGAAGGTTTGGGGTTAGAGTGTGCTTCTGGTTCACAGTCACTCAGGAGTCCAAGCTGGTAGCGAGTTTGCCATCTTGAACAGGGCTTCTGAAGTCATCCTGGGGTTGCTATCACAGTCAGCCAGAAGAGGACAGGGAGTAAAGAAGAATGCATGGGGTGGCCCATATCATATTCTGTTGGCCAAAGCTCAATCTCATAGCCACAGCAAACTGCGAGAGAAGCTGGGTGAGGCCACCTCTGTATATGAAGAAGAAAGAAGAAGACGGTAAACAGTATCTGAAACAAGATACCGACACACACACAAAATTAAAGCTCTCGGTAAGAGAACACTGTTCTACAGTATTAGTTCTCATTACTTCACAAGGTGACCTGACCTCACCTACTGGACCAACTTTCATGCTATTCTTTAAAATGCAGTATTTTTCCAGTCTTCCTGTCTCTTGCTTTTCCATCTTTTCAATCTGTGCTATGCACTGCGGTCAGGACCCCTTTTCTAATTCATAAATATAATTGTCTTCTTACTTTTATGCCTCAGTAGCTCCCAGTTAATCCCTGGTTGAAGTGATATGGTCATGGCATACAGGCTCTGTCTTAATCTAGCCCCTTAGAGTGTACGGTGTAGATGTTGGGAACACAAGATCTGCAACCAGACTGCCTGGGTTTGACTTTTTCCCTGCCCCTTACTGGCTGTGAAACCTTGAGCAAGATTCAACGTCTCTCAGAGTTTCTTTCCTTACCTCTAAAATGGGGAGAATGCTTATATCCAACTCATTGAGTCACTGTGAAGTTTAATTACATAGATGTAAATAGCACTTGGAATAACCAACATTTGCCTTGGGCATTACTGCGTAAACTTACCTTGCATGATTTTATCCAATGAATATCCCAGTTCAGCTGTACCCAGCATCAGGAACCGCACCATCATCATAGACATAGTGATCACTAATACAGCTCGTCCTATGTTCCAAGAGCTTTGAGATAATACACTTCTGTTGTCCTTAAGCTAAAGTTTGAGGTAATTGGTTACAAAGCAATAGAGAAGGTAATGAAAGGCCATGTCTAATTTATTGAACCTCTTCATGCCTAAATTTCTTGCAGCCTCTGAATCTTTATTTATAAGACAGAGATAATACTCATTTCACCAAACTGTTGTGAGAATTACATTATATTATTACCTTAGACTCAATTACATGTTAGAAGGGATAGAAAAGTGTTTGACTCAATGCGCAGGACTTTGAAAGTATTTAGTTAACATTTACATCTTCCTTCTCCTGGAATAAATCACTGCAGGCCTCTGCTCACTGCCAACTTGGGTTTCTCGAACTCAGGATGGATACTTTAATAGATTCTACACATAGGTGTCAGCCCCTCTAGAGGTGTCCATCAGAGGACTTTGGGGAAAAATGATTTTCTAGACTAATGCTAAGCATTCCTGAACAGCTTTCAAAGGACTCTGTCTCCAGTCCTCAGAGTCTCTCCCAGGATTTGTAATGTCCTGTTTCTGAGAAACCATTTCCAACTACAGTAAACGCAGTACAAACGTATAAGGACTCAGGACACCGGTAATGAAAGCAATGCAACAAAATTTGCAAACTCAGGAAGTATGCAAATGTGAAACAATGAGGGACTTCACCCTGTCATGAAATGCCTCAGGGAGTACAGGAGGGCCACAATTTACTAAAGAGGATGTGTGGATGGCACAGCCCCACGTGCCACGGGGGCTTCTGCAGACCAGGCTTGTACAGTCGTGAGAGACTGGAGGCTGATGGGCCTTTAATTTTCTGTGCTTACAGCCTAAACAATGAACATCGCGAGGGCTCGGCAGGTTCATAATTATCTGTGCTGCAGTGATTCTCTCGGGGCTTTCGCTGATTTGTCCTTCCTCGGAGGGTGTGAATAGAGTGGGTGAGAAGAAAATGAAACCTGAAAAGGAAGCAGTGCCTCTCCTTCCTGGAGGGCAATTCATTTTGGGGAAGTAGCTTTAATGCTTGCAAGGAATCAAGAGGGTTCATGTGTTCTCTGCCTTTTTTGCCCGTCTCTTCTCTGAAGCTCATATCAGAAGTACACTTCTGAGGGAAAGCCACAACAATGGTAATCATAATAGGTAAAATGTATGGAGCACAGACGTGTCAGTAGTCCATACAATTCTCAGAGGACAGTATATATATGCCCACACACACACCCATTACCTACATTTCACAGACGAGGATACAGAGGCACAGGGAAGTTAGTAACTTGACCATGATCATACAGCGAACAGATGGTATCCACAGGATTCTAACCCAGGCATTTGGATTTTCGGTCCAGCCTTGCTAATGTTAGCCAAGAGTATCAATAACAGTGAGTCAACAAAAAAGAAAAACACTAAACATTTCATACTCCTTACAGTAGACAGTGTTTGCTCACGGGTATGGTCTCATTCTGAGATGGGTCCTAATCATTCCCATTTCACAGCTGCAGAAGCCGAGTCTACAAGAGCTGAAGGGTCTTGATCACTGAGTGAGTGTCAGAACCAGGAACCCCATATTTACCATGCACGCTTCACTACAAATGGTCTGTGGTAGTGAGGGAGTTGCTTTGCTTCTCTAAACCTCTTTAAACCAATTTCCTATAAAATGGGAATAATAAGAGTTTGCCCCTGATGAGTATATTGGAGCATCAAATGAGGTTAGATATATAAAATGTTTAGCACAATTCATGGTGCACATCAGGTCTGTGATAAATATTTATTATCATCATCCGTAAAATCATCTCCACTATTAGCAGACTTCATTATTATACATTATTGGAAAAAATAGTGGATAATTCCTCCACAGAGTTTCATCCTTTCAAATATATACTCCTTACTCATACAACTACTTAGAAGAAATTTTTCTAAGTTAGACTTTGAACAAAGAAAAACTCTGCTCTGGTGAGGTAAGCTGATGAAGTAAAAAGAGGAAATTTTACTTTATAAGCACTTTTCCTTTCTCCTGGAGGTGGACACTAAATGATTTGTGTGTGCATTTGTCTATGCAGCTCTCAAAATTAAAATTCCTTAGAGGGAGCCATTGAAAACCAATCATTCAAAAAGCTTAAAAAAATGGCATCTTGAAGAGCTCCTTGGTGCTAATCCATCAAGGTTAGCAATGATTCAACTGTGATCCTTTATTCAGATTCATCTCTCCCACAATATTAAATGCCATAAAGCTTTGCAGCATTGTATCCCAATGAATGAAGACATTAACAAGAAAGTAGGGTGAGCAAGTGGGAGGAGAACCCTCAGATGAGCCCACCCTAGCTACTCTCTGAAAAGAAAAAGGAAAAGAGACCTCTTTAGAAAGAGTGATCTCTTAACCTTGACAATTTCCGCACTTAATAGTGGACTGATAGGATCACTTATCTCAAACAGTTGAAAATTTGAATGAAGTTTACAGTTTGCTTTTCGAAATCACCTTGAAAAAATTTCCAGCAACATTCCGCATCCAGCTCTGAGATTAATCCTGCAGTTGGAGGAGTACTGTGTTCTCGTTTTTACAGAGGAGAGAACTGAGTCACAGAGAGATTATTTACTCCAGATCAACAAGTCAGTAAGACCAAGAACCAGGAATAATATTGTCTTCTCCAAATCTCCTGTTCTTCAAATTATTGTTAGTATCTCTAGACAGTTTAAGGTTAATAAAAGCTCAATAATAATAAATAAATGTCCTTCTATAAAGTCTAAGGTTTAAGAGTTAGGATTGTCTATTTATAAAATAAATTAAATGCCAGTCATTTAACACTATTTAGTGAGAACATTAGGCAAGGGGTAGATATGAAATATAAGGCCCCGTGTCTGTTCACAGGGATGAAACATACAGTGTAGTTAGATAAGTATAAACCAGATTATAAACAAAATAGTAGTGTTTGGAAATCAGTCATTACTTTAGACCAACTTTTCCTAAGCTGTAAGTTGTCTTACTAGTCCTTCCAGGTGTTAATAATTGTTCTGCCTTTAAAAACTGAAGTGAAAAGTGGTGCTTCATACTGGGGAGACATTCTATGGAGACACAGTATCCATCTCTTATTAGAGATTCACAATGCACAGTAGCCCATCCCAAGTTCCTGAAGTCACACCAAAAAAATGAAAACCTGTTTAACTTTATTGAGCCAGCACCTCTTTTTTTTTTTTTTCATTTTACTCTGCATTTTATTTTTTTGGTATTTTTTTTGTTAACATTTCTTCTTTTTTTTGTTTTATTTATTTATTTATTTTTATTATTATGATTGTTATGTTAATCACCATATATTACATCATTAGTTTTTGATGCAGTGTTCCACGATTCATTGTTTGCATATAACACCCAGTGCTCCATGCAGAACATGCCCTCTTTAATACCCATCACCAGGCTAACCCATCCCCCCACTCCCCTCCCCTCTAGAACCCTCATTTTGTTTTTCAGAGTCCATAGTCTCTCATGGTTCATCTCCCCCTCTGATTTCCCCCCCTTCATCCTTCCCCTCCTGCTATCTTCTTCTTCTTCTTCTTTTTTTTAAAATATATAATGTATTATTTGTTTCAGAGGTACAGATCTGTGATTCAACAGTCTTGCACAATTCACAGCGCTTACTAGAGCACGTACCCTCCCCAGTGTCTATCACCCAGCCACCCCATCCCTCCCACCCCCACCACTCCAGCAACCCTCAGTTTGTTTCCTGAGATTAAGAATTCCTCATATCAGTGAGGTCATATGAGACATGTCTTTCTCTGATTGACCTATTTTGCTCAGCATAACACCCTCCAGTTCCATCCACGTCGTTGCAAATGGGCAAGATTTCATTCCTTTTGATGGCTGCATAATATTCCATTGTATATGTACACCACATCTTCTTTATCCATTCATCTGTCAATGGACATCTTGTTGAGCTAGCATCTCTTAAACATTTCATCATGAAATAAGTTTACTCAAAAAACTCTCGTTGAAGAAATAGTATTGTAGAATACAGTGATTCTCAAACTTGAGAATACATAAAAATCAGGTGGGAAAAGTTGTTAAAATACAAATTCCTTGGCTCTACCCCCAGAAATTCTGATTCAGGAGCTCTGTGGTGTGGTCTCAGAATTTATATGTTTTACAAGTTCCCAGCTGATCCAATGTTGCAGGTTTGAGAACTAAATTTGAGAAGCATCTCTGCATAACAGTTTCTACATGTTTTTGTAGAATGTTAGACCCTTATGGTTGACTGAAGTGTGCCCCCACCCCCAAAATCCCTATGTTGAAGCCCTAACCCCCAATGTGATTATATTTGGAGATAGAGCTTTTAGGAGGTAATTAAGGTTAAATGAAGTCATAGGGTAGGGTCCTTATTCCGATAAAATTAGTGGCCTTGTAAGAAGAGAAAGGGGTGTCCCCCACCCACACATTTTGTGAGCACATAGTGAGAAGGTATCCATCTGCAAGCCAGGAAAGAAGCCCTCACCAGAACCAGACATTGCTGGCACTCTAAATTCAGATTTCCAGCCTGGAGCAAACTGTGAGAAAATAAATGTCTGTTGTATAAGCCACCCAGTCTATGGTATTTTATTATGGCAGCCCAAGCAGAATAAGATGATTCTGAGGCCCCTGATTTTTTATCGTATTCACAAATGCATATAAATAGTCTCATGCACATAGTTGCATCTGTTTAAATAATATACCAAAAAGGATACCTGATCTAAACAGGGAAGAAAGAATGAAGAGAAGAGGATATTTTTAGAAGACCATAATTCAAACTCTATGTCTACAGTTATTAAGATATGTGACTTTGAGCATGGATAGGAGGGCATTTCAAGTTGAGGGGAAATTGTGCACAAAACTGAATGAGAAATGTCATAGGATATGTAGGGAATGAACTATTTTGCTTGGCTGGAGATGAGAAGATGAGGAGACAGAAGTTTTTGTAAGGAAGAATGTTCTTAGTTGAAAGCAACAGAACATTTGGAACAAACTAGTTGAAGTAGTAAAGGGAATGCATTGGTTCGCATCACTGAAATATCTAGAGGTGCAGCAGATTTCCAGCTAGACTCAGTATAGTTGTTCTAGCCCTTCTGGAATGGAATCCCCAGACAGTCAGAAGTTTTCTATTTTAATGGCTGTCCTCCTGATACCTGGCATACTGCCTGCATGAAGGTAGGCACTCAATAAATTCATAGGGAGCAAAACAAATAAATGCCCTCAAAGACCTGGTTTCTTTCAGTGTCACTCTTTGCTCATGGTTTCCACTTCTTTCTTAGTCTGACTCGCTTCACAGGCACAAAAATGGCTGCTGTTAACTTCCATATCCTAAATATGTCCTTTTTCACTCCTGTGAGAGACAGTCTGGTTCTTCTCTAAATCATTTTCTTCTTCCCAGGCACACAGGTAGTCTACATTTCCCAGGCTCTCTAAAACTAGGCGTGGCCAGGCAATAGAGTTCTAGACATTGGGATGTGAGCAGCAGTAATATTCACCACTTGTCCTTGGGGGCTCCGAGACATACCCTCTGCACTCTTTCTCAGACCTCCTCTTGATGCCAGTGAAAGCTACCTATTGCAGTTGGCAGAGCCATCATGTTTAAGGCCTTTTATCTTTTTGGTTTTGGTGTTGCATTTGCTGTACTTTTTGTTACAGCAGCTTACCTTACTTGCCTTACCTAATAAAAAAGCAAATAGGAATGAAGAAAAATAAGGCATTTTGTTTGAGGTTTCTCATCAGAAACACTGAGAGTCACTCTTTTTAAACTGACTTAGTTCATGTGACCATCCCTGAAACAGGCACTAAGTGAGGGGAAGAGAATATGCTAATTGACTAAGCCAAGGTCACAGGGTCCAAACTTGGAACTGAGTTTTGGCATCGGTTTCCCTAGAACCACAGAGACACCCAAGTGGAAATCAGACTCTGCTGACAAAGAGGAAGTAGATTTCAGAAAAGTAACTACCAATGCCCTTGATAAGTCTACAAGTTCCCTGCTAGGAAGGATTTTCCATTAAGGAATTTGGATGTTGTTTGGTAGCCAATTGGAGGCCACTGAAATATTTTAAGCAAAGGAGTAACATTGTCAGATTTTTTTCAATTATAAAATGCTTTAGCATACAAAAAATTATAGAGAATAATATAAGTAAGAGTCATACACTCACTATCCTACTTAATCAAATGTCATACTTTGCCATGTTTGAATCAGATTTATTTAAATTAAGAAAACATCATAGAATCCTAAAGGAGAACACAGGCAGCAACCTCTTTGACCTCAGCCGCAGCAACTTCTTCCTAGAAACATCGCCAAAGACAAGGGAAGCAAGGGCAAAAATGAACTGTTGGGACTTCATCAAGATAAAAAGCTTTTGCACAGCAAAAGAAACAGTCAACAAAACCAAAAGACAACCGACAGAATGGGAGAAGATATTTGCAAATGACATATCAGATAAAGGGCTAGTATCCAAAATCTATAAAGAACTTATCAAACTCAACACCCAAAGAACAAATGATCCAATCAAGAAATGGGCAGAAGACATGAACAGACATTTTTCCAAAGAAGACATCCAAACGGCCAACAGACACATGAAAAAGTGCTCAACATCGCTCGGCATCAGGGAAATCTAAATCAAAACCTCCATGAGATACCACCTCACACCAGTCAGAATGGCTAAAATTAAGAAGTCAGGAAATGACAGATGTTGGCGGGGATATGGAGAAAGGGGAACCCTCCTACACTGTTGGTGGGAATGCAAGCTGGTGCAGCCACTCTGGAAAACAGTATGGAGGTTCTTCAAAAAGTTGAAAATATAGCTACCATAAGATCCAGCAATTGCACTACTGGGTATTTACCCCAAAGATACAAATGTAGGGATCCGAAGGGGTACGGGCACCCCGATGTTTATAGCAGTAATGCCCACAATAGCCAAACTGTGGAAAGAGCCAAGATGTCCATTGACAGATCAATTGATAAAGAAGATGTGGTATATATATACAATGGAATATTATGTAGCCATCAAAAGGAATGAGATCTTGCCATTTGCAATGACATGGATGGAACTGGAGGGTATTATGCTGAGCTAAATAAGTCAATCAGAGAAAGACATGTATCATATGACCTCACTGATATGAGGAATTCTTAATCTCAGGAAACAAACTGAGGGTTGCTGGAGTGGGGGTTGGGGTGGGAGGGATGGGGTGACTGGGTGATAGACACTGGGGAGGGTATGTGCTCTGGTAAGCACTGTGAATTGTGCAAGACTGTTGAATCACAGATCTGTTACCTCTGAAACAAATAATGCAATATATGTTAAGAAAAAAAGAAAAGAAGAAGATAGCAGGAGGGGAAGAATGAAGGGGGGGAAATCAGAGGGGGAGACAAACCATGAGAGACAATGGACTCTGAAAAACAAACTGAGGGTTCTAGAGGGGAGGGGGGTAGGAGGATGGGTTAGCTTGGTGATGGGTATTAAAGAGGGCACATTCTGCATGGAGCACTGGGTGTTATGCACAAACAATGAATCATGGAACACTACATCTAAAACTAATGATGTAATGTATGGTGATTAACATAACAATAAAAAATTAAAAAACTAATGATGTAATATATGGTGATTAACATAACATAATAAATAAATAAATAAATAAATAAGAAAAAAAGAAAAAGAAAACATCAGATTTTGTTTAAACATACTCTGTGCTCTTCTTCTAACATATCTCCCTCTCCTCAAGGGTAACTACTTTCTGACTTTGATAGTTGTCATTCTCATGCATGATTTAATATTACTGCTGATTTTTATATATACATAAATGATTATAGAATTGTTTTTGTGTTTTTCAATTTTGTATAAATGGTACCGAATGATTAAATTTTTTTACCACTTGCTTTTTTTAACTCAATCTTTTTTTAAGATAGCAATGCAGTTATTTCTTTAGATCACTCATCTTGACTATAGTATTATTTTTCATTGTATGACTATGGCATGGTTTATTTATACACTTCCCTACTGATGAACCTTTATGTTTTTTTCCATATTTTTGCCATTAAACATCATGCACATGTTCTGAACATTCTTGTGCATTTCTCCTTGTGCACATATGTTGGGGTTTCTCTAATGTATTCTGGGTATTGCTGGGGAAAGGCTATGCAAGTTTTCAATTTCCCTAGATGTTAAACCAGTTGATACATGCATGGTCAGTGTGAGAGTTCCTGTTGCCCTTCATTCACCAGATTCACATTTACATGGAATATGAATGACCTATGGGTCAGGTTGACTGATTAGAAAATCGTTGCCAAAGCCAATGTAAGAAATACTGAGGGTCTGAGGTACATATACCTAATAGAGACAAGACAAAAAAGGCAAGAAGTTAACATGTTTAGGAACAAAACTCATAGGACTTGGTAATAGATTATGGAGACATGAGGAAGGGGATAGAACCAAGACTCTTCAGTTTCTAACTTAAACACAAAGAGGAAGCTTATGTATAGTTAGGCTGATGATGAATCCCCTTAGAACATGTTGCCTTTGGAGGAATGGGAGGAAACCAAAAAGCATGATCCATCAGGCACTTGGATATTTAGGTCTGGGGACTGAGACTAGATCAAAACAGAACACAAAAAATGTAGAGTTGTCAAACGAAGTGAAATTCAAAGAGTTGAGCTGGGGAAAGTCTGTAGACTCAGAAGATAAGTGAGGTGAGAAGATATTCCTGAAAAACATTAGTATTTAAAGGAGGATAGAAGGAAGAGAAGACTGTAGAGGGGACAGACTGAAGGAGGAGCCAATGTGTGTGATATCATGGCAGCCAGAGCAATAGAGTTTTAAGGAGTAAGTGGTCAACCACATTAAATACTGCAAAGAAACCAAGAAGGTGAAAACTGAAAATTAAATATTGTTGCAGTGAGGCCATTGAACCCATATCAAAGACCATTTCAGTGGAGTAGCACAGGAGTAAATGTTTGCAATTGTTTAAGGAATTAAAAGGAAGAAGAAGAGCAAATGCAGATAGCTAGTTTTCACAAGCTGGGTTCTCTGCAATCCAACTGAGATGGAGTTTGGATGCAAGATGTTTATTTTTTTTAATTTAAATTCAATTGCAAGATGTTTATTGGAAATCAGCACATATGAAAGGAAAGAATGAACTTAGAAAATTTGACTTTAGAGTCCATGTATTTAACTTGGAAATCAACACATGTGAAAAGAAAGAATGAACCTAGAAAATGTGACTTCAGCGTCCATGTGTTTAACCACCATGTTATAGTCTTTCTATCCTCAGGAAGAAAAAAAAAAAGTCCATCTCATGCCACCAAAGTCAGATTCATCAAATCCTTCTTTGCCATGTGGTCACTATGTTCATCCTTATAGTCCTACTTGGTAAACTGAAGTAAAGAGTTAGGAGAGCATAGAACATAAAAGAAAATGTTCTATCTCTCCCTCAAGTTTGCTGTCTGATTTTCTCCATTACTGGTAGAATGAACACTTAGAAAACTATGGGTTAAGCATGTGCCTGAAAATGAAGCCCCATGATGATGAATTGTGAATCCCTGTAATAGAAAGACCAATGGCATTGACATATGAGTTCCACTGCTAGGGATTAGGTGACTTAAGCTCATAACCTGATCACAAGCAACATAGCAATGATCATGGCATCCCTTCTCTATCATGGGGTTGCCCTGAAGATTCAGGGAGGGCCCACTGTATTAAAATCTTTAGCACAGGTCCTGGCACATGACAGGGCTCACTATGTGGCATCTCTGGGTACCTCTGCCTATCAGTGTTGCTGGGGGAATAAAGGCAGCCTAAATATCCCTGGATACTCACTGGGAAGAGCTGGGATGAAACTGTCAAGGATGGAGATCTGGCAAAGATATCTTCCACCTGAAACAGACTTCACTTAACTTTCAGTCAACTTTCTTAGGAGTTAAGAAGTGAAAGTTGAACTTGACTATCAAGGAACACACCAGTTGTTAACTGGGCCCCAGGAGGAAGTCAGCAAGCTCCACCACATCTAACAACACCTACTGCTGACAGCCCTTCCCCCAGGTCAGAAAGCTCTACACCTAGCTCTTCCGTGTTCCAACTGGGGGTGGAGGGGATGAATAGGCACCAAGAAGAAATTATTTCACTTCCTTCCCAGAGTTTAGAAGGGAATGAAGTAATCTGCATGTACTGGACATCGACTCTGTGCTGTCTTATAGAAGTTGTGCGGTTTAGCATCCCCACTAGACAGATGAGAACACCAAAGCTCAGTGGCTTGTTCAAGACACACATCTGGTTACTAGGGAACCAGAATTCAAAGTCATGTCAGCCTGATACCCAAGTCCCCATTATTTCTATAACTATATCTATCTCTATATAGTCTAGGTTTAAAAGCATGGATCCCCTGTGAAAGGAGACGGGCTCTTGGAACTTACCTTCTTAGCAAGCCTTCCATCATCACTTGCTCTGCCTTCTTCCTCTGTGCAACCTCAGCACTTATTATTGGGCCCTTCTCTAGGAGTTTGTAATCTAGGAGGAAAAATGAACATGTGAGGAAAGAATTTAAATGTCATATAGTAAATGCAAAGCCAGAAGGATGCATTGGTGACTGTGGAGAACAGAGGACTGGGGGTTTGTGGAAACCTCTCGAGGAGAAACCTCAGAGTCTTAAAATGTACATGAGAACTGGAAAGAAAAAGAAAGGGAGAAGAAAATTCCAGAGAGATGTAAGAGCATGAATAAAGGTAAAGAAGCATAAAACAGCCTGGACATTTTAGTCTTTGGGCAATTCACAAACAGGCTTACACAGGCTAAATTCCAGGGGCTGCTGTAAGATACAGATAGGAAAGCGTCCATGGGATATTTTAAGACCTTTGTAGAATATTTAAGAACTCTGGTAGACATTTCATTAAACACTCCTCTCTTAGTGGCAGAACCCACATCATATCAAACCTAATAAAATATACTCACATCACACATTGACACATTTATTCAACAAGTATTTATTGAGCGCCTACAATGTGCCAAGCACTCTCTTAGTCATCTAGTATCCTAGCATTAAAAAAAAAAAATCACAAAAAGCACCACTCTACTTGGAATGACCTTCTAGTGTGAGCAGACAATAAAGAAAGCAAGTAAATTATATATTATCCCAGAAGATGTTGCATGGGAGGAAGTCAGAAGAGCCAAGGGAGGGATTACAATATTAATAGAGTGTTCATAAAGATCTCAGTAGGAAGGTCATGTTTGAACAAACACTTGAAGGAGATGAGGGAGTTGGTCAAGCTAAACTGAGGGAAAAACATTCCAGGAAGGGATCCAACCAGTACAAAGGCCCTGAGGCAGATGTGTGCTTGGCATATGTGGAGTGACAAGAAGGCCAGTATGGCTGGAGCAGACTGACCAAGGGAAAAATTGGTAGGAAATGAGGTCAGGGAAACAGTAAGAAACAAGGATTCTTAGGTGAGTGGGGATTTGTTTTTTACTAAGACGAAAGAGAAGCCCCTGGGTGGTGGGGGAGGGGATGGGGAACTTTGAGCAGAATATGATATAACTTAACTCAGGTTTAAATGGGATCATTTTAAGGCAAAAGTGGGAGCAGGGAGGCAAGACACTGTTGAGGTGTGCAGGCTTGGACCAGCAAGTGAGCAGCAGAGGTGAAGTGGCTGGGCTCTGGGTATAAGAAAGGGTGGGCAGGAGAGAATGGTATCAGGGATGAGCCAAGACTGGCCTGAGCAACCGAAAAGAAGACCCTGGTGTTCCATCAGCAGCTTCATTTTGCTTTAAAAATATTTGAAAGAATTATACTTTGAGTTTTATCCATAATTTTTTCTGTATGTTTTTGTGATCTCAACTGTTTTAATATCAACAAAATTGGGTTGAGTTGAATTAATCTTGATATTACATATGATAGAAATTCTGTTAACATCTATTAATTTTTAATGCTTCAATTTTCTTTCCAGTGTTTAGAGCAGTATTTTATTTTTTGGGTCTCAGGCCACCAAAAAGCTTCTAGTACTAATCACTCTTCTTATAATGGGTGATGAGTAAAACATCCCTGCTTGCCCTCTTAGAGTTTGCAGTCAAGAGCAGAAAAACATAATAAAAACAAATTATGTATTTTTAACTAATATGGCTTGGTTCTAAACCTCATATTTTACTTAATTCTCATAACACCCCTATGAGATATGTACTATTAGTGCCTCTATTTTAAAGATGAGAAAACTGGAGGACGGAGAGGTTGCATGAATATGCCCAAGGTCTTAAAGCTATGTATTCCCTAAGCTGGGATTTGAGTTCTGGAAACTGAGTTCCCAAGGTCATTGGGTTCTCTTAACAAGTCCAGTGGTTTACAGTCAGGAGTGGTATAATCTCAGGAAGCATTTGGAAATGGAGAGTGGGGCTCTTAGCACATTCCAATGACTGGAACACCACTGTCCTCTGGGAGGGGCAGAGAGTGTAAACATCTTTCAGCTGGTAGAACCATCATGCCATGAGGAACTGTACTTCCTGCAAGGCCAGTAGCGCTCCCCTCCTTTAGAAATACCAAAGGCTCAGCCATCTCTTCACTTGTGTCACCCATTTCTACCTTGCAGGTCAAATGTTTGGTGACAAAGAAGGCACTGGGGAGTTTTGTGAACGCTCTTATGTTTCCTTCCGCTCTCTGTATTGGCAATCATCACTGCCCTGAGCTGGCTGTAAGAGTCAAATCCCGTGACATTGGTTTTGGGGGATGGGCAAACTCTTCAGGCTATCCTGAAATTCTAGTTATTAACTATTGCTCAATGTAAGCGGAACATCGATTGGGACTTGATGATATTTTCATTTCAATTTCTCTTGCAATAATACATATTCCACATGTAAAACTAATTAATGTAACATCATTGGGAAAATTATTAATGAACATGGGGTATTAAGTCAAAGAGGGAGAAGTGGAAATATCTGGGGTGGCCTGAAAACTTGCTTTGAGACAGGCAATCTCATAAACTCTGAAAGGTGAAGGTCACACAACCAGTAAAGGACAGAGTCTGGATCCCGTGTCAGAGGTGAGTCCGCAGCCCATGCTTTGACAGTACATCGGGTTTCCTTTCAGTACTAGAAGTCAGAAGAGCTGGCTTCTAATCCTAATTCAGCATTACCTGGCTGAGTGACGCTGATTGGGTCATATAACTTCTCTTGAGCCTCAACATCAACATCTACAAATAAAGAAAGCTAGAACACTAAGCCTCTCCTATATCTTCCAATCATTGCTTTTATAGGCTTTTGCTCAGTAAATGGTTTATTCTATTTTAGGGAAACAAACTTTGTCCTTATGTTGTTGCCAGACTTATTGCTCTTAACTGCTATAACTGTTTCTCTTTGTTGAAGAGATTTGCCAGGCCAAACATGATGGGTATGTAGGCTTTGGCATTTTGGCTAGGTCTAGCACATAGAATCTACTAACGGTTCCACTAGGCATCTGAGGCCACCGGGCTATGTGTCATTCCATGCCAGTTGCAGATAGGCAGGGATGAAAGTTGGCTTTCCTGATTTGGTACCAGAATTTGAGAGAGAGCAGGGCTTTTAGAGTCAAACAGGCCTGGGTTCATATCCCAACTCAGCCACTCTCTGGGTGTGTTGTCACAACCAAGCCTGAACTTAAATGTCACTTTCCCAGAGAAGCCTCACAGGGTCTCCCAAGTTAGCTTAGTCCAGAACACTGGTTTTGCTCCATGATAAAACTCATCATATTTAGCAGTACATAGTGGGCATTTAATACATACTTTGAGAATGAATGTTGAATGAATGTTTGTTGAGTAAAACATCGCATCTTGACTTCATTCCTATGAAGTAGGCCAAGAACAAAACAGAGATGTTACAAAAAAGAAAGTCAAAACGCTTCACGGACAGCAATAGTAAACATTGTAACAATGTTAAATAGTGTAATTATAGTCTGAAATAAACTAGTTTGAAAAGCACATCTCAGATTCAAGTGAGGCTTTCTCTAGTTTGGAACCTGGAGTTAGAGGGAAACATGAGGAAGCTAAAGTTTACCGAGTGTCTATGATGAGCCACGTGCTGTGTGTAATAGGATGATACACTAGTGATACTTGTTTAAAAGTATGAAAGTGTGAATTTCCAGAGGAAGGAAACAGGGTCCTGAGAAAAGCAAGGTTTGCTCTAATTGTTCACACACCGTAGTGGGCCTCCTTGCCTTCTTTTTCTGAGTGGGAACTTTTGAGGCCATTACTGTTAGAAGGAAAAAGTGTGTGATGCTTATCTGTGCTCAGAACTAGAAAATGCCCTCTTCCGCTCCCTAGGTTGGCCCTGTTGTTGTTCAGGTGCTGCCTGTGAACAGACACCCACAGAAGACGGAAAAGATGAATCCGCAGATTGCTGCATACACAGGCTCATCTAGGTGAGTGGCAAACACTGAAGTGTTGGCTCTACCAATAAGTTACTATCCCATTTCCGGATGACCACACCTTTCTCCAAAGTGGCAGGGGCGGGGGTGGGAGGAACATCACCAGGGGAATACTAAGAGAACAGCTGGGTTCCTGTCCAGCGTAAGAGTTAGAGGATCCAGATTATTGCTCAAGATCTATTGCTTGCTAGAATCCTCTGTAAGCCTGTTTTCTCACCTGCAAAATGGGTCACTGAACATCCACAGTTTTGTGTATTCATTTTTTTGTTCACTGAATATGCCTACAGCAAACACATGTTATTTCTATCAGAGACTATGCAAGGCACGTGAATACACAGATCTGATTACTACAAATTGCTGCAGTGAAGGAATCACCATCTAGTGAAGGAGAAAAATATGAAAGCAAACAATGAATTTAGCAAAACTTCAAAAATTCTTACTGAGATATAGGAAGAGTGTTATGTGATCACAGAGGAAAAAGAGAATATCTCATTCTGTCCGGGGAGGGGAAGTTTTCACTGAAGTGAAGATATTTGAATAAGTCTTAAAATA
The DNA here is from genome assembly GCF_029215605.1 of Mirounga angustirostris. NCBI lineage: Eukaryota > Metazoa > Chordata > Mammalia > Carnivora > Phocidae > Mirounga > Mirounga angustirostris. The sequence continues at coordinate 13,960,086 of NW_026991712.1, read as the reverse complement.
TGTGTTAGAATGTGTCATATTAGTAGGTAGAGAAGTGTGCTCAAGGCAGAGAATGTCCTAAAACAATGAGTCACAAAATGGCACAATGCCTAGCCTAGAGTAGCCACATTAAGCACTTATCTTATGAATGAATAAATGTATGAATGAATGAATGAGCATTTGGAGAAGCATAAAAAATTAATTGTTGGGGTGCCTGGGTGGCTCAGTTGGTTGAGCGTCCAACTCTTGATTTTGGCTCAGGTCATGATTTCAGAGTCATGGGATCCAGCCCTGCATCGGGCTCTGAGCTCAGTGAGGAGTCTGCTTGGGATTCTTTCTCCCCTTCCCTCTGCCCCTTTCTCTCTCAAATAAATAAATAAATTTTAAAAAAAAATAATTGTTCCTGGATGGACTGTATAAGATTTAGAGAAGATAGCAGAGTAGAGTAGAGATATAACTATGGGAAAGTTTGGGATAAACTTAAATATCCAAATAAATAGTTTTGACAGAATTGTGATTTTTTCTAACCTAATTTTGTCTAGAATTGACTCAAACTCTTGTTTAAATTCCAAAGTGCTCTTTATACCTTTGAATATCCCCCATGTTAGAATCATGAACGATGGTTTAGTTGGGGAAATTAAAGACAACTTGACACAGCTGTAACTAATCAAGTAGCAATTTCATAGTAAAGGGCTACAATTTTTAACTACACGTCTATCTATTAGTCATTCACTTACTACTTATTAAATATACATTTATCAACAGTCCATTTATTAATTTAAAAAATTTGTATTAAGCACTTACTTACTCCCCAGGCATTGGGCTAGGACCTGGGCATTTAGTGCTGAACAAAGCAATCATGCTTTCTGCATTTATGGAGCTTATAGTCTGGTGGGTAGAGAAATGATATACAGGTAAGTGTTCAAGTCAGTAAATCAAATAGAGGTAAGTACTAGGAAAGAAAAGAACAGTGTTCCTGAAGAGAGAATAATAGAAGTTGATGACTGAATCTAAGTCAATTGATTATGCAATATGGTAAACATTACCTCCCTGGTAGCAGACACTGCTTATTGCCTATGTATTGGCCATTTCCCTTTTTTCATTGCTGATAGCATCCCTGTTTGTTCTGAAATGACAGTCTACACAGCTCTAGGGGAATCACCATGGCTGATCTATGTTTTCCATAGTAAATCCACTCTTCTTTTCCAGATACTCATTTTCCAGTCTCTCTTATAGCTAATGGTGACCTGTGATATAGTTCCTGCCACTGATACATAGAAAAAGTCTTCAGGGGAGACTCTAGGAAAGATTTCACATCTTTAAAAAAAAAAAAAAAAAAGACAAATACTAGGGAAAAACCTGCCCTTCCACTTTGTTTCTTCATCGAAATTTTGGTAGGAAGTTGTTATGTTTAGAACTGCAGGAACCACAGTGGTCTTAAGATGATCAAAGACCAACAGTCTGAGGATAAGTAGAAAACCTTCAGTCCTCAATAATGTGTTTTATTGCACTAATCATTTTAAATCAAATGCCTCCAGATATGCAGTTGTACTGAAAAATTAGATAGCTTTTTGAATCTAAGAATGTAAGTTTTTTATTATTTGCAGCTGAAAGCCACAAAAAAGGCTCAGAAAAGACAGGGTTGTGTCTGTTTTTTTTAATGGATTTCCCAGTATCTTCCAAAGTGCCTGCCACATAAGAGTCACTTAATAAACACCTGTTTAATGAGTGAATAAAGGATGGGATTAATGAAAATTGCATAGACAGTAGAGGGTTATAGGAAAATCAATTTTGAGATAGTCTAATCTCAATCAATATGCCTTTACAAGATTAGATCAAGGAGTTACATAGGACATTGGACACAACCCTACCAGAATAATTAACTCAGTCTTGAGTGATAGAGGTTTGTTAATACAAGCACAAGATCTGCCTCACCAAAATTGTTCCAGAGGCAGTATTCTTTCTCTTTGGGTCAATTATAGGGTCAGAGAAATTGAGTTTTGTCCCCTCAACTTATGTATTTCACACTATATTTTCCTCACCTTCAAACTATAGATATATTATGTCTCTCTTCCTATTAACACTTATGGTTAATATTATACAAGTCTTGGCTAGTGCAATAAGGCAAGAAAAATAAATAAAAGACACACAGATTAAAAAGGAAGAAGAAAAACTATCTTATTCAGAGATGATATAATTGAATAGAAAGCAAATCCAAAAGAATGTACAAACTATCAGGGCTAATAATGGAGCAAGGTCATTGGCCATAGAGTTTTTATTCAAAAGTTTATTGTAGTTCTATGCACTAAGAACAGAAAATTGGAGACAATGTGAAAAACAGTAACATTTTCAATAGCATCAGAAAATATCAAATTATCAGAAGTAACTCTAATCAAATTTTCCAAGACCTCTACACTGAAAATTGGAAACCAATGCTGAGAAAAATTAAAGAAGACTTAAATACATGGAGAGACTTACTGGGCTTATGGTTTGGAAGACTCAGTATTTCTAAGATATAAATCTTCTCCAAACTTATCTACAGATTCAATCCAATCCCAGTTAAAATCTCTGAGGCTTTTTATTTTTTGTTGTTGGAATATACAAACTGTTCTAAAGTTTACACAGAATTGCGAAGAACCTAGAATAGCCAAAGAAATTTTGCAGAAGGAAATTGGAAGACTTACACTGTCAGGTTTTGAGACCTTCTAGAAAGCTACAACTACTAACAAAGTGTATATTGGTACACGAATAGACAGACGAATGAACAGAAGAGATTCCATACAAGCACAGTCACTGATTTATGACCAAAGTGCCAAGGCAATTCATAGGAGAGAAAATGATGTTCTAAATAAACTGTTGGGTATCTGGGTGTTAAAAAATAAACTTTGGGGGCACCTGGGTGGCTCAGTCAGTTAAGCGGCTGCTTTCGGCTCAGGTCATGATCCCAGAGTCCTGGGATTGAGCCCCACGTCGGGCTCCCTGCTCAGTGGAGAGTCTGCTTCTCCCTCTCCCTCTGCCTGCCTCTCTGCCTACTTGTGCTCTCTCTCTATCTCTCTGTCAAATAAATAAATAAAAAAAAACTTTGACTATACCTCATACAATACCCCCAAATCAATTATAGATGTAATGCACACAAAATGTGAAGGTAAAACTTCTAGAAAAAGAAAAAGGTATGTTCATACTTTGGGGTAGTAGAGATTTTTTAAAACAGAACAGAGGAAAGTGAAAAGGCAAGCCACAGTCTGGGATAAGGTTTTTATAACACTGTACATGTTTATATCTGATAAAGGATTCATACATTAAGAACCCTTAGAAATTAACAACAAAAAGACAAATACTTTAAACATGACAAAAAAATAGTTGGACAGGCACTTTATACAGATCATTCATCAGGAAAGTGCAAATCGAAACTACAGTGAGTTACCACCACATATTTATCAGAATTGCTTTAATTTTAAAAAGGCAAACAGTACCAAGTACTGGTAAGTTTGGGGAGTAATTGGAACTCTATATATTGCTAGTTAGAGTGTGAATAAACTAAACTGCTTTTGAGAAACTACTGGAACTATCTACTAGAGCAAAACATTTGCCTACACTATAACCCAGAAGCCCTATTCTTAGATATATACACAGGAGAAATGAAATAGACTAAAAGGCATGTACAAAAATATTCATAACCACCTTGATTCATAATAACTGAAAACTGGAAAAAATTCAAACACCCATTAACATGAAAATGAATCAATAAATTACAGTCTAATCATACAATGGAACACTACTCCGCAATAAAAACCAACTGCTGATATATGCAAAAACATGGATTAAATTCACAACTGTTAATGTGGAGTGAAAGAAATGAGTTGCAAAAGAATACATACAATATGATTACATTTACGTAAAGTTCAAGGACAGGGAGACCAACTCTCTAGTGACAGAAGTCAGAACAGTGCTTATATCAGGAGATAGAGTTGAGAAGGAACACAAGAGAATCTTTTAAAGTGATGGAGGGGCGCCTGGGTGACTCAGTCAGTTGAATGTCCGACTCTTGATCTCAGTTCAGGTCTTAATCTCAGGGTCGTGAGTTTGAGCCCCTCATTGGGCTCCATGTTGGACATGGAGCCTGCTTAAAAATTAAGTAAAATGAAGTATGGAAATACTCTCTGCTTTGATAGGAGTGGTGATTACATACGTGTGTACAGGTATGCATATATCTAAGCAATTAGTAAGCTGAACACTTAAGATTTGAGCCCTTTTGTGCACCTTACTCATGTATTTTATACTTCAATTTAAAATGTAAAAAATTTGCCAATTATTATGTCACATTTCCTAGAACTGCCTCCCCCCTTCTCTCTTTCTCAATCTTCAGTCTTGCTCTCTCTCCCACTTCGCCTCCCTCCTTCTATCCCTTCCTTTCTTGGAAGGTAAGTCAAACCTCAGAGAAGTAAAGGAAATCCACATGGACAATTGGGGTTTAAGTAGGCTATTTTAACTGTCAAAATGAAGATAGCAAAATCAAGTTGAGACTTGAATTGCCTGCTTTGGTTATTTGTAACAGACTCACTGGATAATTGCCCCAAATCCCACTTCATTTTATGTTATGTACTTTACTGGTTTCTGGTTTGAATATTAAGGAGGAGTTTACAGAAGAAGAAGAAAATAGCTTCCCAGTAATAGTGGCCTTCACTCACCATGTTCAGTGGATCCCAAAAAGATTATGACATCAGTCCAGTCTACTCACAGTGAGCAGTGTGGACTCCAGGCTGATCACGTAGCCCTCTGGGTCTCTCTGAACCCTCACTTGAAACATGAAGGGGCTGGACCATGTGTTCTTAGATACCTTGTTTTGTTCTAATGAAATACAAATAGTCTCTATTCTTCCATGTAACTAGTATTTACTCAGTGTCTGCTGTAAACAAGCTGTGTTATATGAGGGATTCGAATACAGGAGTTCAGTTCTACTTTATTCAATAATCCTTATGACTTTACTTTGTGTAAAAGAAAAAATAGAGGGGCACCTGGGTGGCTCAGTCATTAAGCATCTGCCTTCGGCTCAGGTCACGATCCCAGGCTTCTGGGATCGAGCCCCGCATCGGGCTCCCTGCTCGGCAGGAAGCCTGCTTCTCCCTCTCCCACTCTCCCTGCTTGTGTTTTCTCTCTCTCGCGGTGTCTCTGTCAAATAAATAAATAAAATGTTTAAAAAAAAAGAAAAAATAGAAAACAATATTAGTCATTTGGTGTAAGGATTATCTCCCCACACCCTAGCAATAGGGAGGGATGGGAACTGAGGGTTCAACAGGCAACAGTAGCAGTGATATCCTGCTTCTTTTAGAGGAGAAAACAGCCCCAAAGGCATTGGACTGGCAGGTTTCTTAAGGGTTCAGCTGACTATTTTGGGTCTTTCTACTTCCTTCCTTTCATAGAGAATACAAAGTCAACACCATGTCAATGCGTGTGTGTTCGCCTGTGTGTGCACACATGCATATACACACATGTGTGTAAGGGTATTTACATGTATAGTGAATGTGCATAGGTACGTATTTGATTTTGTAAACAGGTATGTTCGTGTGTGTGTGTTTCCTCGTGGTTGCATATAAGGATGCAGATATGTGTGATCTGTGTTTATATGTGTGAGTATGTGTGTAGGAGTGTGTGGGGGTGCACAAAAAAGCTGCCCCAGGCTTTATCTTATTCTAAAAGCTGAGTAATAACATTAAAAACATGAGTCAGAAAGGTGAAGGGTTAACTGTTTACTGAATACAAAATTCATTCAGAAAACTGTGCTTTGTAACTGGTAAAAGGAAGTATTGACCAGTTTCTCGTAAAGTTACAATAGCCAGACTTGCAAAGGAAACCCCTCCTAGCTTGGAATTTTAGAGTGTTTCCTCGAGTTTGAAAGGTGTCCAATAAATGACCAGGCATTTAAACAAGAAGGGGATGGAGTGGGGAAACCTGGTATTTAGAGCATGAACTCATCTTCCTTTCCATCTACTACCCTTTTCCCCATCTTTGATAAATAATTTTAAGGGGAAACTAATGGATTTATACCTAATATCGTCTCCCTTATCTTTTGCCTTTTTTTCTTTTTTTTTTTTTTTTTGCCATGTCCTATCTTCTAGTGGGGACCAGTGCATAGTGCAGGAGAAACCCCTAACCCTGAATTCCAGCTACTCTTCCTTTCACCAAATAATCTCAATTTCCTCATCCAACAAGTTGTATAATGATGGTCTCAGAAGTGGTTGTTGTGCATCAGATGAGCATAAGCTTATAGCTTATAATCTCTAAATTCTGTGGAAATAGGGAACATTCCTGGTTTATTCATCTTTGTCTATCTTGTATTTAGTACAGTGCTTGGCACATGATAGGCCCCTCAAAATATTTGTTGAATGATTGAATATATAAAAAGGTGGCAATTTTTTAAATATACCATTAAGTGCTCTTATAAAGTCATTGGTGGTAGTGGTAAAGGAGAGGTACTAAGGAGGGATCTCTCTAATTTGTATTCTATGGGTAATTTAAAAGAAGGGGGAGAGCAGGAAGGAGATAGCCTGTGTGGGAGGCAGAGGTTGGAGGAGGCAAGACAGACTGAGCCTGCTCATGCTCACAGAGACGGATCTCCTTTATTGTCTGCCCTCCCTGGCTCCAAGTCTTTTCTCAATCTGTATCTTCAGATCTCTCACAAACACAAATCCCTTAATCGACCAACAGGGGGTGCTCCTCTTATGGGATTGGCACTGACATTGATCACTGTGATCTGACCCGCAAGGTGGGGAAAATAGAGACTTTTTGCAAATCAGGCATATCCAGGTTCATATTCCTACTCATATTCCTACTCCGGTATATACATAGTCAGACCCCGGTATTAATAGGATTTATTTATACAGGGGGGAAAAAAACACAAATATCAGACACTTAGAATTTTGCTGAAATAAAATACACAGCAGAACATAGAACTAATGATTGAATATCACGGTGGTCCAGTGAGCCTTCCCACAGGACAGAGTGTGGGTGGGGACCCAGGTGAGTACCTAAAATACTCAGCATTCTTCCAGATGATTTAGCTAAGTTTAGGGGAGTAAGCTGCACACACATCCTCTTTCCCACCCCACTTTGGATTCCAACAGTCATCCACGTCTTGCTTGAACTATTTGCCATCATTACTGTACAGTTTTCTCCTTGCTTAGGGGTCAGTTTGCAATTTCCTTAAGTGACCTCATTTCAGTTAAGCCTCAAACATTCTGTCCCCAGTAAGTAGTTGTCAGGCTTGTTTAGGAGCTCAAGGCTCAGGGATACGGGGGACAGAATCCTTTTGCTTCTGAAGCTCACCGATACAGTGACTGCTTTATTGGAACTGATGAGCTGCACCACGTTCTTACCAAGCAGAGGGTTTAAGGCCTTTTGTCTCATTTAGTTCTCACCACAGCTCTATGTGGTAGGTACTCTCATTAGACCTGTTTTCGAGATGAGGAACTAAGGGTAAAATGGTTCCATAACTTGCCCAGAACAGTCAAGTTACTGATAAGAAATTCAAAATTCAAATTCAAACAGTCTGACTCTTGAATTGCAAGTCATTTCTGTACTAGAAGAGAAATGAATGAAATGGCTCAGTTCCATATAATGGCTACAGAAGTTCAGGGAGAATTCCCTGGTGCAGGATTGTTCCAGCTGGATCTTGAAAATAAATGGAAGCATGCAGTTAAGGAAGAGAAGTGAAGGCATTCTAGGAGGAAGAGAGCATTTACTAAACATCTCAGAATTATTAAAAGTTCCTATTATACTTATATCATGATGCCAAGGTCATTGGTGAAAGCCTTCCTCCTCCCAGTGGGGTTGAGCAGTGGTGAAGGGACACAGGTGGAGATGAGATTAAAGGGTCTAAACTTTCTCAATTAAAACTTGAATGACCACCTTCTCAATGCCAAAAAGAAACTCAATCTTGGGGTATGCTTTGGATTTGAGAGAGCCTGGTTATTTAGAGTTGAAAATGTGAATAAGTTGGATGATTATGGTGATTACTCACATCAGATCAGTGCTTCCAAGGTCATAAGGCAAATTTTGTTGTGTGGCTCAGGTATGACCTCAGAAACTGTGCCTAAAGTCAGTGCAATGTCTTTTCCGCAAGAGTAACAGAATCACAGTGCTTAAGATGGAACAATGGATAAGAATGTGTAAATTCCTTAGCAGTAATTACAGGGTGGAAGGAAGACAGGTAGCCTTTTCCAACTGTCTGCATTAAACCAGAAATGTGATGCCTTCACCAGCTTGTCATGCCCTGTGGAATGGGATGGAAGATATGGTCTTCCTATTCTCATTGCCATGGGATCTTGGGAAACAAATCCTAGGCATACAGAGCTGTGGACTAGAAAGTCACCCAGCAGATCATATTTATTTGGAGGAAGATAATTTAAGCAGTCCAACAAAAGAGATATTTAAGATATCTTTCTTTTTCCTTTTCTCCATGAAGCTTATCTAGCCGTCAACCTTCTCATTAGCTACATTCTGTACTTACAAAGGAATAATCTACACATGACACTTTGGGTTTTTTTCACTTTTTTAAAGTATACAACCCAATGATTTGATATCCATAGCCATTGTAAAATGATTACCAAGATGAAGATAACACGTCCATGACTTCACAGAATTTATATTGGTACCTCTCTTTTTTCTTTGGTGAGAATGCTTAAGACTGACTCTAACCAACTTTCAAGCGTACACATTATTAACTATAGTCATCATGCTGTACAGTAGATCCTCAGAATGTATTCTTCTTAGAACTGAAATGTGTGCCCTTTGTCCTACATCACCCACATGACACTTTGAAAAAAGTCTCTGCTACGAGGAATGGTGCATAAACTTGGCTGGGAAATTGTGGCAACAATGAAAGATATGTGGGTGTCCTCACCGCTGCTGTCTCAAAATGTCCAGCTCTCAGGTTGAATGTTTTCCCCCATGAAAACCCCATTAAAAACAGAAACCAGAACTATGAACTAAAAGAAAAATATCTATTTGAATTTTTCTTCCGGTGAGCTGCCTTTTTAGCTATTTTAGTACATTTTCTTGGTGGCTGAAGCATAGCAAACAGAATTGTGTTTCTTTCCCACAGACATCTTATTTCTTTGAACAATACATGGAATGACATGCATTGCAGGGCATTTAACACATGACACCAAAGCCACTGGAGGGAACATGGGTTGGGGAGAGGGAAGAAGCAGAGGGTACCATCCCACTTGGGGTTCTATTTCTCAGAGGTCACCAGGTAGCATCAGGTAATATGTGAGAGTTTCCTGGAGGAGAGAGAGGCTTTTCTTCCTGTACTGACTGCCATCCCTACATCCCACTAATTCTGGACGTCAAGTGAACAGGATCATCAGTGCTGAAAGCTGAGCAAATATTACAGATAAATCATGGAAATGCAGAGTTGAGAGCCGGACAGAAGGTCAAGAAGGTATCTGAGCCAGCCCTTTGACTAGTAGCAGGTGACAGGTTATTATGCTGGTTTTGAAGACCAGGCAACTGGCGCCCAGAGGTGTTGGGCATCATCTTCTCGTCCGAAGTTCAGCCCCTGTGGGAAATGATTCTCTCCATTATCACACAAACCTCCTCAACATAAAATCAGCATTGTAGCCAAATCTATAGCTATGGAAAACGTGAGATTTTCCCTCTGCACACATACCGTTGAAGAATGTACTCCAAATGTGGAACAGGTCATCACCCCTGGGGGTTCGCTGTGGGACTTCCTAATACTCAGAGCAACGTAAGCAAAACTGCCTCACTTTGCATAGCTGAATTCAGAACTGAAGAAAATCATAGCGAATGTTCTGTTCTCTTTGATAGCCAGATATTTTTAAATATTCTTTTTTTACACATTATAAAAATAATACATGTCTATTGTGAAAATAAAAGATAAATATAACAGAGCTTTTTCAAAAACGCAACGCTGCAATTAGAAAAATTGCTATTAACATTTCAGCATACAGCAAGAGTCAGCAAACTCTCTAAGAACCAGATGGTAAATATTGAGGCTTTGAGGAGTGATGGTCCTTATCACAACAACTCAATTCTGCCATCAGAGCACCAAAGCAGCTATGGACAATACATGCAGAATGAGTATGGCTGGGTTTTAGTTATTTACAAAAACAGGCAGCAGAATAGATTTGGCCCATGGGCCATAATTTGCCAACCCCTGGCATATAGAATTTGGAATTTTTCTTTGCATACCACATCATGTATACAACTATGCATCCTGCTGTTTTCACTTGATGTTATAACAATACTTTCTCAGGTTATTGAACATTCTTACTAAATAGGCACTAAGCTGTGGCATATTATTCATTTTATGAATATACCAACATTTGCATGACAGTGGATATTTAGATGTTTTACAGTTTCCTGACTATTTTATATACCATGATGAACATCTGTGTGTACCTTACATTTTTGTCTGCATTTCAGGTTGTTTCCATAGGACAGATTTCTAGAAGTGGAATTTTTAAAATACTCTTAGAAAATATTGCCCATTTTGGGGGGAGGTCTCAAAAGGCTTCACCAATTTACTCCCAGAACTGTGTAGGAAATTGTTCATTTCTCCATAACCATACAAACACTGAATATTACCACTTTGTAGATCATTGCTAATTTTCTAAGAGCCAGAATGTTTTAGGTAAGTGAGGAACTGCACAAACATGGTACTCAGGTCATTAGCCCTTCTCATCTTCACTCATGCAGATGACTCTACCAGAAGGGAATGCTGAGAGATCAGGGGCCTTCCTCTTCCTCCTTTCCTGCACCCTCCAAATCCACCCCCCTCTTCTGCTCCAGGCAGAGGGCAGAGAATGGAACCTATTATCTTTCTGAATGTTCCTTCCCTCTTCCTGCCCATCTCGCATCTGGACTGAATGCAAATCTCCTGGTTTCCTGTTTCCCCACAAAAGGTTCCAAATTAACTCTTTTTATGCTTTTTTCCTTCTCTATCTCAACTCCAAACCCTTTACTGATATTTTCTTATTGTCGCAGAATGAGTTGTAATGAGCTCTGCCTTTTTAAGACACCCCCCCACCCCATTCAGCCACTCTTGGTTAGTTGCCTTCATTGGGGCAGACAGTTCACATGAACATGTGACGAGGCTTTGTGGGCAATAGGGGGTAGTGGGGTCTGTGGTGCAGGTATGCAAATTCACAATCTTTCAACAACATGCCAGCCCAAGAAGTTTCCAGTGTATTGACTGGATCAAGCTCACAGGGTCTTATACTTGCAATCCCGGGTCTACCTAATAAGCCTCTTCTACCCATACATCTTCTGCATTTTTCCCAGATACTTGGCTAGGGTCAGATAGATTAGCCTCGAATTTTGGCTATGAAACTGATTATGACCAAGGAAAAGTCATTTAACCTCCATAAGCCTCTATTTCTTCATCTGTGAAGTGGGGATAATAATACCATTCTCCTGGAGTTAGGATAATAATACCCTGATAATAATGACTAGTTGTGAGTAGTAAATATGTTCCACATTCTTATAACTCTGCCTGTCCATTCTCTTTTATCTTTACTTCTGGTCAAAGCAATTGCACTGTAAGTCTGAGAGTATCTTTCTGTGCTAGCCAGGCACACAGGCCTTCACAACCTGCCCTTGCCCCACTGTCCATGGCTTCTTGTCTTCGCCAGCTGTTCTGGGAACCCAGACCCCTGCCAAACTCAACTGTCCCCATGCACATTTTAGCATAGCTAGTCTTTGGCTCATCAGGATATTTTATTTTTTTCTTCTCAAATGTCCTTTCCTTGAAAACATTCTTTTTTTTATGTTTCCTGAATACTGAAGCATTCTGCAAAGTGAATGTAGAAGCATGAGGAAAATGCCATATACTTATCTCTAGGAAACAACACTGTAGGGAAATGGTCCTTCAACTAACATCATCTTTCCTGAATATTGAACCATTATCAGAAGTGGTTATAGAACCATGAGGAAACTGCAAAATACTTAACTCAAAGAACACTGTAGGAAAACCATCTTTAACCTTACATCATCTTTCCTGAATATTGAAGCATTCTGCAAAATGGATGTGAGGCATGAAGAAAGTGCAGACATTCTTAATTAAGAAAAGCTCAAATATCACCTGTCTGATATCACCTCTCTCTCAAATACTATCTCCCACCACACGGGGCCCATAATCCTTTACATATGATGGCACTGGAGCACTTCAGTCTCCTAACAAATATTTATTGAGCACCTAGTATGTGCCAGGGACTGCAGTAGGCACTGGGAATACAGCTGGGAGAAAGATAGACTTTCGTTCTTCTCACACCACTTACAATAGCTTCTGCATTTTGATCATTATGTTAGTTGGAAGTCAGGGGCCTCCCTCCCAGGCTGGGAACTCCATGAGGAAAAGGGTGATGTTCCATTTGTCAGTTATCCCTGTACTGGGCACAGTGTAGGTGCTAAGGGGATGTTTATGGAATGAGTGAATATTTTGTTGCCAACGGGAAGCAGTGACCTTCTTGAGAACAGGACAGTGTCTGATTCACCTCTGTATCCCCCACAAGCAGCCAGCACAGAGCCTGGCACCATAAATCCTAAGTAAATGAATACAGGAGGAAATGAATAACTGACACCATATTGCCTCCTGACCCCCTTTCCTTAACTCTTACCAAAGAAAACAAAACCCAGAAAAAGGGAGGAAAACTGGCTCCCAAACTAATACTCTATTTTATTTCCAGAAAGATGTGAGCTTCCCAAGTTGTACCCATCATCATTTGGTGATGGCAAATTTATATGTTCATCCCTTGTTGACTGAGGAAGCTGGGGTGAGGGAGGGTTCACCTCTGAGCCTTTTCCATAAGATGGAGATAATAAAGCATACACAAGTGTGTTGACGGATAATTAAATTAAATGAATAAAATAAAATACTTTTAAGTACCTATCTCCTAACACAGAGTAGGTATTTAAGAAGTGTTGGGGTTTTTTTCCTCTCTACTCTTCTAATAATCTAGTGTGACAGCAAAATTTAAGCATGTTTTCATGAAAAGTGCCTCCTATTTTTCCTCCAGTCAAATGCACAGATCCTTATTTCAAGAGAGTCATGTGTATCCACTGACCCCCAGAGAATTCTGAATTTTCTCAGTGAACAGGGTGGTGCTGTAATGAGGGATGATGGGATGGTAGCTCATGGTGTTAACTGGTTAAGTGTTAAGTATGCTCGGCTCTCAAGGTGCCTGGGTTGAATTCATTCATTCATTCAACACCTATTTATGAAGGACTGGCCATGTGCCAGGCACTTTACTAGGCCTGGTGTATAGCAGAAATCAAAGCCCTGCCCTGGTGGAGCTGATTAGAGAATCAAACAATAAACCTATACAATTTCTCTGTGAAATGAGGATGAGTGTGATGGAGGGAAATAAAGGGAAAGAGGAATGGGTATGCTGGAGAAGGCTGGGTGGGGGAGGCAGAGGTGGGGAGAGATTGAATTTCTGCTTGGCAACCCACTGGATGAGTAACTGTGACCCTGGGAACCACCAGCTCCATAACTCCATGGGGCCCCAGGCAGAAGGAAAATGTGGGGCCTGCTCTTCAAAATGTCAAGTCAGGGACAGGAGAGCATAAGGCCAAGTGTGGGTCCTACTAAGTGCAGGGCCCTCCTGGTGTGTCTGCACAGGTCCCACGCCCATGAGTCAGCCCTGACTTTGGGCAAGCTAGTAGACTTTTTTCAGCTTTGTTTTGTAAATGGGAAAAGACTAGGAAATACTGACACATTTGATAAAGGATATTGGATCTAAAGCTTTTTGCTCCCAAAACACCTTGGATCGAATTCTTTTTCTAGTTTTCAGGGAGTCTTGAAAGGGATAAGCTTGCTGAAGTTCTAAGAACCTTCTGGAACGTTATATAAGAGTGTGTATACATGCATGTGCATGTTTGGTGTGTGATGTGTGTATGTGCATGTGGGGGGTGTATGTGTGATTGCATGCACATGAGTGTGCATGTGTGGTATATGTGGGGTATGTGATATGTATGGGTTGTGTGTGTGAGTTTGCATGTGCTTGGGTGTGCATAAGTGGTGTACTTATGTGTGTGTTTCCACTGGGAGGAAGGCCCATAGTCTTCATCATATTTTCAGAAAGGTGCATGACCACTTTAAAGGATTAAGAATCATTTACCTAAAGAAATGGAATCAGAAATTTCACTTACCCATAGGGAAGCAAGGCTATTAATTTCTACCATGTGTATGTCTCCTACTGTATGACATGGCCATATTTCATCTCATCTGAGCCCATACAAACCAGTAGGCTAGACAGAGCAGGAATCCAAGAGCAATTTTTCTCCCTGATTCTAAAACCCATGTTCCTAAACATCCTGGCCATTGGAGGGCATCGCTGTTTACCCCTTTGGTCTCAGCTGTGCTCCTGAAAGCAGCAAATCAAGGGGAAGAACTACAGTTTGACCTTAAACTATTCAACTCCACTTAATTACCCATTGTCATGGAAGCACATAAATACAGGATGTCCCCTCACTCTGCCATTCTGCTTTGCATCATTATCAAAAAGACAAATGTAATTCATGTCCAATTACTCACTCACCGCAAGGTCAGAATATTTATTTTTATCTTACTTGTGATGTTTAGGATTAGTGATATCAGTATTTATTCATGGCTAACCTAAATCAAACATCCTGTTGATATCTATAAAGGGCCATATAGTTATTGTCACAGGTATGCTGAGTCACAAAGCTCCTACAAAGTTTATGAGTTGACAGGGAAAAGGCTGCAGGGAGGGGAGAGAAGTGTGCAAGTGTCTTGTGAAATATCCACATTGTTTATGTATATTGTCCATTTATTGAACTTGATAGGTGCTTGTGAAACCGAAATAGTTAGAAACAAAATAGTGAGGATTGTTTTAAATTGTTATTATTGTTTTTAAAGTTGATGGTGGTGATGACTTTTCAGTTAAATTCATCAAATGCACATTTTAGAAATTGTTTTCTCTTTCTAGTGGCACGGAGCCTGGACCAGCTAGAGGAAGACAAGGGAAGAAGTAGAAGAGATGGGGAAATGCAGGGGGCTCGTGTGACTAGGATTAATTTACTCAGAGATCCAGAGTAGCAATAACAGCTGTCTGTCCAAGACTCCTGTGGTCAATTAATGAGATTAATTTAAAGAGGTTGTATTGAAAGGGAGGACCCAGACACTTAGAAGGGGCAGGATTCAATCAACCCCATTCCTTTTCCCATTCAGATTCGCCCAGTCAAATATAGTTTACTGTCTTTGGCCGCCATCATCAAAATATATTAATTAATTTCCTGAGTTTCTCATCAATTCTCTGTCTTTGCAGACCTCACTCTTGTAGGTTGTGCCTGCTAGTCCATCATTCTTTCCTTGCTCTATTAATCCATCCACATTAACAGAATACTTACACACATATATATTCTTTTTCTTAAGGCATTCCACTGTTTCTCTTGGTGTCCTTAGATCAGCAGTCTGAGAATCAGGCTTCCAGATGAAATCTTACTAGGAGTCAGTAGCTGTGAAACTTGGACAAGCATTTTATCTCTGAGCCTTGGTACCCTCCATGTATAAAAGGAGAATGTGAAATCAAATGGTTTCTTTGGTCCCTTCCTAGTCGATCACTCTGTATTTCTATACTTTTCTATCTAGTTTCTGTGGGGCACATGGTCATTAATAATGGGACAGCTGAATCTCAGCTTAATCAGACAAGCCATGTGGGGGATTTGTGAACAACTTTAGAGTCTCTAGTCAGCAGTAAATGAAATATGAGTTGTTGATGTGATATAGTCTCCAAAAAGGTAAATTTGATGTTTGAATATGTGGAAATATGTTAGGTCTTAGAATATGAAATTTCCATTTTGGTGGATCAAAAATGCTTGAATAAAGGCAATTTCATAAGGGTCATAGTCTGTGGAGTGAGATAGAGGCAGGAAAAACCTGCTTTGCTGTATTCTGCTCTGCTCAGCTCACATTCGATGCCACACCAAAAAAGACAGTAAAAGACCAGAAGAGAGACACATTCAGAAGATGGAGACAATGTTGGAAGAGGATTGAAAGGATGTCTCGGTGATGGGGAAAAAAAGGGGGGTCCTTTAGAGATGTTAGTAGTCTTCTAGTATTGGAAAGAGTTGTACAAAAGATAAAAGATATATACATATATATATATATATGAAAAGCTAAGATAATGACTAGAAAGTTCAGGAAGACTAAGATTCATGTAAGGATGCATTTTTAAAAAATTTTTATTTTATTTTATTATGTTATGTTAGTCACCATACAGTACATCATTAGTTTTTGATGTAGTGATCCATGATTCATTGCGTATAACACCCAGTGCTCCATGCAGTACGTGCCCTCCTTAATACCCATCACAAGAGTAACCCCCTCTAAAACCCTCAGTTCATTTCTCGGAGTCCATAGTCTCAAAAAGAAATAAAAGGTATTCAAATTGGCAAAGAAGAAGTCAAACTCTCTCTCTTCGCAGATGACATGATACTTTATGTGGAAAATCCAAAAGACTCCACCCCCAAATTACTAGAACTCATACAGCAATTCAGTAATGTGGCAGGATACAAAATCAATGCACAGAAATCAGTTGCTTTCTTATATACTAACAATGCAACTGCAGAAAGAGAAATTAGAGAAACAATTCCACTTATAATAGCACCAAAAACCATAAGATACCTCAGAGTAAACCTAACCAAAGAGGTAAAGGATCTATACTCTAGGAACTACAGAACACTCATGAAAGAAATTGAAAAGACACAAAAAGATGGAAAAACATTATGGATCAGAAGAATAAATATTGTTAAAATGTCTATGCTGCCCAGAGAAACCTATACATTCAACACCATCCTGATCAATTCATTTTTTTTCATTCTTTTTTCAAAATGACATTTTTCAAAGTGCTGGAACAAACAATCCT
This sequence comes from Mirounga angustirostris, assembly GCF_029215605.1. Classification (NCBI taxonomy): domain Eukaryota; kingdom Metazoa; phylum Chordata; class Mammalia; order Carnivora; family Phocidae; genus Mirounga; species Mirounga angustirostris. The sequence continues at coordinate 13,943,194 of NW_026991712.1, read as the reverse complement.
AAAATTTGTATGGAATCAGAAAAGACCGAATTGCCATGGAAATGTTGAAAAAGAAAAAGCTGAAGGCATCACATTGCCTGATTTCAAGCTATATTACAAAGCAGTGATCACAAAAAAAAAAAAAAAAATCTAGTTGAATTTTGAAAGTCTATTATGCCCCATGGTACTGGCAGAAAAACAGACATATAGACCAGTGGAACAGAATAGAGAGCCCAGATATGGACCCTCAACTCTATGGTCAAATAATCTTCAACAAAGCAGGAAAAAATATGCAATGGAAAGAAGACAGTCTCTTCAATAAAAGATGCCGGGAAAATTGGACAGCTATATACAGAAGAATGAAACTCGACCATTCTCTAACACCATACACAAAGATAAACTCAAAATGGATGAAAGACCTCAATGTGAGACAGGAATCCATCAAAATCCTAGAGGAGAACATAGGCAGTAACCTCTTCGACATCGGCCACAGCAACTTCTTTCAAGATACATCTCCAAAGGCTAGTGAAACAAAAGCAAAAATGAACTTTTAGGACTTCATCAAGATAAAAGCTTCTGCACAGCAAAGGAAACAGTTAACAAAGGAGGCATTTTTTGGGGCAGAGCTGTCCAAAATTTGAATGTGCCATCTCAGCTGGTTTTGAATTGCCCTCACTGGAGTCGTTTAAGTCCAAGCTGATCATGGCCATTACAGAAGCATAGGACGGTGGGTATCGTCCAGTGGCATCTGTCTGGGGTAGGTTTGCCATCCAGGCAACATTTGGCAATGTCTGGAGATATCTTTGGTTGCCCCAAATCTGGGTGAGGATGGAATGGTACTACTGGCATCTGGTGGGTAGAAGCCAGGGATTTGCTAAACACTCTGTAGTGCACAGGACAGCCCTCAACAGCAAAGAATTATCAGGTCCAAAGTGGGCCAAGGTTGAAAAACCCTAGTCTATAGAATTTGATAAAGATGTTTCATTCCTAACATCCCCAGAGCTGGGAGGGGGAAAAAAAAAAAAGGATTTATCAGAGAAATGGTTGTACAGGCAATTGTTTAAAATGGCATTTTAAAAAGAATGTTAATGACATGCAGAAGAACAATTATGAAAACACATCTACATTGGAATTAACAATTTAGAAATACTGGTTTGAGAGTGGTTATCTCTGATTGGTGGGATTGTTCATACTTTGGTTTTCTTTTGTTTGTTTCATTATTTTTCTGTATTTTCCCAGTAGTTATAAAATGCAGGTACTGCTTTTAAATTTAAAGGCAAAAAAAAAAAAATCTAGTTGAATTTTGAAAGCCTATTATGCCCCTGAGGACCTAATGGCACATGGGGTAATGAGAACAGTAATGGTAACTCCACTTTCACTGGGGAGAACATGTGGAGATAGGCCAGCTCATTCACTCCCCGTCAGAATGTAAATTGTTATAACCCCTTTGGAAGACAATTTGGCAATATTACTACAGAGCCTTAAAAATATTCATAGCCTATGACCCAGCCATTCTATTTCTGGGAAGTTAGCCTAAGGAAATAATCAAAAATAGGCACAGAGATTTATGCACAAAGATGTTCATTTAAGCATGATTTATAATAGTCTAAAATTCAATTTATAATGACTACAAATTGAAAACAGCCCAAATGAATAGAAATAGGTGAATTATTAACTAAATTATAATAAACCCATTTGTTGTAATACATAGCCATTGAAAATAATGTTTACAATGACTATTTGATGATGTGGGAAAATACTTATGATACATAGCTAACTGTAAAATAATAAGGATCCAAAATACATTAAAAGGATAACACCCAAAATGTGAGTATACAAAGGAACAAAAAAGTTTGAAAGGAAATATATTAAAGTGTTGAGAAGAGGTAAACATTTTTAAGATGTGGGAAAGTGGCTTTTATTTTCTTCCTTTTTAATATTTCTATGCCATTTCCAAATTGTATACATTGAAAAATGTGACTGTTATAACCAGATAAAAACACTGGTAAGATTCATCAGATGCCAAATCTGAGTCCATTGCAGTTGTGCATTTAAGGACCCCCATCTCATTTAACATTAGAACTACATTCAAGGTGGGTGTATCATGACCATTTCACAGATGAGAAAACTGGACTAATCCTCGTCATCTTCCATGTCTTATCTTAGATATTGTCTCCTCTAAGAAGCCCTCCTTGACCTTCCAAATCTGGTTAACTTGTTTTCTGAGTTTCCCATTATCTTTTTGGGGGAGTTTTTGTTGGGATTTTTTATTTTTTGGGTTTTTTGTTTGGTTGTTTGTTTGTTTGTTTGTTTTGTGTAGGCAGTGCCTAGCAAGTATACAAAATAGAGTATTTGTGGACTGAATGAGTAGACAAATTAGTAACTTACCCAAGCTGGTGAGCGGTAGGGTTGGCCAGGTCAGGCTCACTTCAAAGTCAATATCGTCAGTGAATGCTCCAGATGGATTGTGGAGAAAAGCCAAAGTTCATTTCTCAGCACCTTTCCCAAGGTTCAGGACTTATTGTTGAAACAGAATGGAGCCTGGCCTGGAAGTTATACATTTATCCAGTTCTAAAGGCCTGAGTGCCTTCAAAGAGCGGTATGGATTTTTCTCTGTGAATCGTGAACATTTTCGCAATGCTTAACATGGCAGCTGGTAATGATTATTGCTCCTGTTTCCCTTTGAAATTTCATGTTTGTTTACTTAAAAGGGCATTACTAAACTGGAGGAAGGGAGTGGGTGAAGAACCCCATTTGTAAAGAGGATAACAGGTTAATGAAAAGAAGCAGAGGTATGTGTAGGTGATAGTGTTTCTACAAGGCTCTGTTCAAGATGATTTAAGGGTAAACCTTGGCTGGCTGGTCATAATAAGAGCCAGATTATGGAGGGAATTTACGTGGCAATTACCATGGTCCTTGCTAGTGGGATACAATGTTTTAGGACTCCCTAGATACTTAAGATTAATGTCTGAATCAGTAATGTTATTGTTGCAAGATCTCAGTATGATGGGGAGCCATTTGCGACAGGAATTTTTATCCCTTATCAGAACATAAAATATCTCATAGTCTGCAAGAACACCAATGCCTATGGCCTGTAGCTGCCCTCAGAATAGGTTAAGCATCATGTTGATTGGGTTTTTTTCCTTGGCAGCTAAAATGCATAAATCAGTCTAGAACTACTTTTGCTCATCCGGGTAATATGATTAAAATGGGAATTAAACATGTTCAGTCATTCAGAGATGAGAGACTAAAATCACCAACCTGAGCAAGGCAAATGATTATAGAGAATTTACTATGTAAATGGTAGATCAGGACTGCAATTAAGGACTTTTCCATGTACCCCAGAGAGAGCAGATCCACAGCATTCTCTGCAAACTCACCATGCTTATATCTTAGTGTATTTATTGCCAATGGATCTTAAACCCAAAGGAATTTAGGGAATTGATGGGTTAAGTGCTAAGTAAACACCTGACCAAGATTAATCTGGTGAATCAACAATTCCCAGGAATCACATTGTGAGACCACTAAGAGAACTAATTGATTTCTCTATTAGTATGTTTCCTCAAAGTTTAGTATCTGTTGAGGGGGGAAGATGCAGTGGAGAAAGGGCAAAGTCTGAGAAGTTCCCCCTCAAAAAAAAGAAAAGTGGTCAAAACAAGTAATACTTGTTAATAAATCAGTTTGAGATCCAAATCATCCAATTAATGGGATTAATGCCTTAACTTCTCTTTCCCAGAATCCCACAGATTAAATCTTAACACTATCTTAGCAGAAATGAGATGAAGATGTAGGCATGGAGAATATGGTTGGCTCATGGCTTCCAAATAATCAAATAGAACATTGAGAAATGCCATTTAGGGTATGGGTGAGACTGGGATACCAGGGTCGAAAGATATGATATTTGGCCAGGAACTTGTAAATATCTGAATCTCACCATTGTTCATGACCATCCCTTCCCATTATATCTCTGAGAGCAAGGAAAAGTAATAAATATTAACTGGATTGTTAGCCCCAAACCCCAATGTGAAACTCCAATAAAACAGATAAGACTACATGGAAAATTCCTTTTGTTACTGGACAAAGTAAAGGAAATTAAATTAATTAAATTAAATTAAAGTGTATCAAAACCCCACTCCTCTATTTTTCATGGAATTTGGACTTTTCCATTTTTAAAGGCCATTATCTACATCTACCCAGAAAGGTTCTAATCCAATCTCTAGGGCTCCACTTCTCTGAAACCTCTCAATTATCATTCCGAAACTGAATGCCCAGATTAGCCTTCTTCCCCATCTTTGTGCATATGTATGGAGGGGTAACTTAGAGGAGCAGATGAATGAAAGAGAGGTTTTGAATGTCTTTTAGAAACCAATATCACAAATCCAGAAGGGCAAGACAAAGGCCAAGATATAAATGACCTGATATCAGCCACTCTCCTTCACTCTCTCACTTATTTATTAATTCATCCATTAAATAAACATTTGCTAGGCCACCCTGTTTGGTGATGAGACAAGCATACATCAAGGGTGAGCAGGTGCTGGTGGCGCCTGGGTGGCTCAGTCATTAAGCGTCTGCCTTCAGCTCAGGTCATGATCCCAGGGTCCTGGGATCGAGCCCCACATCGGGCTCCCTGCTCCGTAGGAGGCCTGCTTCTCCCTCTGCTGTTCCCCTTGCTTGTGCTCCCTCTCTCCCTGCCTTTCTCTCTGTCAAATAAATAAATAAAATCTTTAAAAAAAAAGAGTGAGCAGGTGCCAAGCCTGGAAATTCCATGGGAAAGATATGAAGATTATTATCTAACCTCAGAGCAAGGGGAAGAGCAGTGAAGGCTATTGGATGCACAAACTCCTTTACCTTCTACAAGTGCAAGAACTGAGAACAAGAGACACCATCACAGTCTGCCTAAGAGTGATCTAGCGTCTGCAGGAAAGTTGTGATATTTGGTATTTTCCATACACACACACACACTCTCACACACTCACATGCACACACACACATATATACACATACCACCCCCACATCTACCAATTACATATGGAATCAGACAATCTTATTTTCAAATCCCAGATTTTCTAGTTAGCTGTGTGACTTTGGACAACTTGGTTACCCTTTCTGAGCAACTAATTCCTCCAGGGCTTCTATGAAGACTAAATGAGAAACTGTAGAAAGTGTGTCTAGTACCAGGACTGGCATGTGAATGACATCTAGTAAACTATGCTTTTTTTCTCCCCTTGTACCTTCTTCAAAAGCAGAACCAGTCTATTATTTGTTCTCTACAATAGATATAACATTATGAAAGGAACAAAAGGAAGGAGTGAGAAAGGGAAAGGAAGGAAGGAAGGAAGAAAGAAAGAAAGAAAGAGAGAGAGAGAGGGGAAGGAAGGGAGGGAGGGAGGGAGGAAGAAAGAAAGAAATGTAAGCAACCATGGTACAATCAAGAAGCTAAGTTTACAAGTAGATTTGATGTACTCTTCTTCAACACAGGGGCAGATCCACTATGCTTAGTTCCAGCCCTATCCTCATGAATGAAAACAGTCAACGCTTATTCAGTGATGCATTGAAGACCATCATGTGAAACAAAATACAAATGGCAAATGGAAATACCATGTATCATTAACCACCACTATAAAACACTAGCTATTTGCATATCTGTAAGCCCCCATTTTGCTGGCCAGACAGGGCAGAACATTTGGAAAGTGTCTAGGCCTCTTCTGTGTCTCAGAATAATAATTACAAAAGCCACAGTTTATTGGTCACTTGCTACATATCGGGTGCTTTTATTATATTTTTCCTTTCACCCTCAAATATCCCAGGGGTGGAGGTATTTCTAGCTTAATTTTCCAGATGAGAAAACTGAGGTTTAGATACAGTAATTTAGATGCCTAAGGTTAGTTAGCTGGAAAGTGACAAAGTCCAGATTCCAACCTAGGTCTGTGTACCTCCAAAACTAACACACATAACCACCACACTGTAGAGTCCATTATATTTGTAGGAGAAAGGTGGGCTTGAACGAAAGGAAATCCAATTCCTGCTCCATTTGGCAAGTATAGGATATTCTAAAGCCAATGGCATTGGAGTTGTGTGAGTAAGAATAAGAAGGATGCAGCTGGAGGAGAAAGGAAACCCATAGCAATGAAGAATGCACAGAAGGCCATGGATCTTAAATCAATAAATGCATCAACATTCATTCAGCAACCCTAGAAATCAGAGGTTGAAGAAATGCCTCTGTGTTTCCCTCATCTTTCAAATGACCAGTCTAAAAGTTTTAAATATACATTCAAGTCACGAAGGCACATAAAAATCAAAGAAGCTTTAGATCTGAAGACTGAAATGCACAGAAGATGGAAGAATGTGGTATTTGCTGAGGGCCTGCTGTGTGCCAGTGGTTGCATATATCCTCTCATTTAAACCTCATTAACCTCCCTGCAAAGAGTTTATTCATTTACAGAGTTAGAGACTGGATCGTGGAGATGGTAAGCCCCCTGCTCAAAGACCTGGAGCTACTAAGGAGAAGAATCCATGATGGAACCCACACTTCTCTAATCTCAAAGGCAAGCAGTGGTCACTCTTCTACATGCTAACCTTGACGTGGTGTTCTTTTACAAACTTCAACAGTGGATCAAAACCAGAAACTGGTAACATAGGTTGCCTCTGGGTAGAAGATGTGAGTGGCTGAAGAATAGGAATAGGAGAGAAGTTTCCATGGATACTGTATGTATCTTTCCAATTTTGAGCCATGTGAACTTAGTACCTATTCAAAATAATTAAAGTGTCGAAATTAATTTAATTTTATATTTTTAAAGATTTATTTATTTGAGAGAGAGAGAGAGCATAGTGGGGAGGGGCAGAGGGAGAGAGAATCTCAAGCAGACTCCTGTCAGAGCACGGAGCCTGAGGCAGGACTCCATCTCACGTCCCTGAGATCATGACCTGAGCCAAAACCAATAATCAGTTGCTTAACTGACTAAGCCACCCAGGCACCCCCAAAATTAATTTTAAAGTAGATTAACATGAGCATTAAGTAATAAAAAGAAATCTCATTATTTCTGAGTTTAAATCCATATGATAGTCAAATTTTAAGAACTATATGTTGACAAAACAGAAAAAGTTCTCAAAGAAAAACATTTATTGAATTTTTTTTCTGCTCATTTCAATTCAGTAAACACATGTTGAGCAATGCCTATTTTTCAATTGGGGAATTATGCAACTTTTTAAAATGTTGCTAAGATTATAAATGAAAACAAATTACAGGTGAAAAAAGTTAATCATAATTCAGTTTGTCCTGTTTTGTTTAAAGGTTTATAAGCTACTTTGAAATTCTTTTCTGAAATAAGACAGGGAAAATAAACAGAAACTAAATAAAAAAGTCTAAAAATAAGGTACTAAAATGCTATATTTCTTCAACATGAGAAAGTATCATTCATAAATGTAACTTTTTTCAACCTAGCATTTTTCTCAGATAAAAGTAGAAATCAAAATTTTCCCTTTACTTGGAGAAATCCCGTTTACAAACTGAGTTGATTACACTATAAATGTTAACAAACAATGTCAGTGTGCATCTTCTATCTCTTTTATTTTTGTTAATGATCACAACTGTGACATTGAGCAAATATTGTGTGCCTTACACTATGTTAAATATTTTTCACATGTTGTTATTTAATCCTTTGAACTCCCTGGGAAGTAGATGTCATTAGACCCATTTTAGGGATGACAAAACTGAGGCTCAGAGAGGACAGTCCTGTAACTAGAAAGAGGTTAAGCTGGGATTTGAACTCATTTGACAAAAGGCTGTGCTCTCAATTATTACATTTCCCTGCCTTTGAAGGATAAATAAAGGTCATAGGATGCCTGGGGAAGGCAGGTGCTCTGCTCTTTCTTTTTTTTTTTTTTTTTTTCAGATTTTTTTAAATTTATTTATTTGACAGAGACAGCGAGAGCAGGAACACAAGCAGGGGGAGTGGGAGAGGGAGAAGCAGGCTTCCTGCTGAGCAGGGAGCCCGATGTGGGACTCGATCCCAGGACCCTGGGATCATGACCTGAGCCGAAGGCAGTCGCTTAACCAACTGAGCCACTCAGGCACCCTGCTCTGCTCTTTCTAAAACCAGCACTTAAACTTGGTAGCAGCTTTTGGTTAAAAAGGACCCTCATGGATAGGGATCCACATTCCTAACGTGAATTCATTCAAAAGCACCCAGATTTCCCAAGAGGAAATGATGAGGCATTTTTCTGAGGTGTTGAAATATTCCCTTTGTCAGTCACCAATGAAAGAAAGAAAAAAAAAAAAGCTCTGAAAATTCCTCAAAGGTAAAAGGTAGCCTTTCTTCTCCTGAAGTTCTGATATGGTCCCAAAAGGAAATAGAAGCTTGCATAATTCAGGCCCCAGTGATTCTTCTTTCATTCTTATTAACTGCAAATCTTTGCCACATTTTTCTTTACTAATTAGTTAAATGCTTAAGCTCCTGAGTCACTGGGCCGTCTACTGGTTATAGCTTGCTCTACCTCTTCCACCCTCGAATGGAACTTGCGAGGAATTAGGCACTCCAAAGATCCCACATTCATGTAGCGAAAACAGCCAACAATGCAATCAATCACCGCCGAGAGGGATGGGCAGGCATGAGCATTTAGACCTACTAGTGCTGAGTCAAGGGCTTCAGATGAGTTGCCAATGAGAAGAAGATAGAAGAATTCTGTTTATTCATTTTTAAATTATGCATTCTTTCCTCCAAAGGTCCAGATTTCACATTGATCCTCTTGTCCCTGTTACATTCAGGAGCACAGTTGTATTACCCTGCTGCTGGAGAATGCAATTGAGCTTCTTCTCTCCAACAGTGACAGAGCCAGATGTGAGGTTAGCTTTCCTGCGGGAGTGCCTAATGGAGGCTCTGAGATGCCAGAAGTTTGTCCAAGCTGCATGGTCAGAGAATGTCAACCATGCACTCCTTGGTGCATGACATGACTTTAGCCATAAGAATATATAGGAGGTAGGGAGCTTTGTCTTCTGTAGAAAAGTCCCGTCTTCAGCATAGATTATTTCAATCCACACAAGTCAGTGCCATGCAGGGCTCCCAGTATGTGCCCCATTAATAACTGTCATACAAGCCACAGGAGCAAAGCTATGAGTAACATTCCCTAGCTGTATCTTTTGACACAAACTCCTTAGTACAAATACATGACCTTGCACTCACTGATCGACTCCAAAACATTTTTCCAAAGCTTGCCTCCCCATTTACTCTTCAGCAATGTAACTACCAGAATGTTCACTGTTCCCCAGAAGCTGTGTTGTCCGTGCCTCTCTAATTCACATTCTCCCATCCTTCCCTTGCTGCCATTATCTTCCTAAAAAATCAAACCTGATTATATTGTCTGTGTACACATACACACATGCACACACCACACATTAATCCAGATCTCCACTTTCATGTGTAGAATGGAGTCCAAGCCCATTAACATTGTATATAAGACCCTTCTCAATCCAACTGCAGCCTGCTCCTCTGGCCTCATCTCCACTCTTCTCTTCTTCATCTTCTCCCCTCCCTGATGTCACCACAAAATCATCTCACTTTCCTCACCATTTCTAAAAGATCCCAAGCCAGGGCGCCTGGGTGGCTTAGTCGGTTAAGCATCAGCTTTCGGCTCAGGTCATGATCCCAGAGTTCTGGGATCGAGTCCCACATGGGGCTCCCTGCTCAGCAGGGAGTCTGCTTCTCCCTCTGCCCCTCACCCCACTCTTGTGTTCTCTCTCTCACTCTCTCTCTCAAATAAATAAAATCTTTAAAAATTAAAAAAAAAAATAAAAGATCCAAACCCAAACTCAGTGCTTTTGTGCACTGCTGCTTCTCCATATGATGTGGATTCCCTCTCTATCTACCAAGCAGACTCTTTCTTAACCTACCTGAGCTAGTTCAAATATCCCATTCTGAGAAGCCAATTCTGATGGTCTCAGATGGAGTTAGTGACACCCTTTCCTGTGAGCAAGCCAAGAAAAAGCTGCTTTGTTCATGTGCCCATCTGGCTGCATGGTAATAGCTCACCTGCCTACCGCACCATGAGAATGAGATTGTGTATTTCTAGAAGGCAGGGATCATTTTCTAATTATTTCTGATTCCTCAGTACCTAGCACAATGCATATCACCTAAGAGTTGCTTAGTACATATTTGTAGATTAAATAACAAGTGCCTCGGTGACTTCGCATTTGGTAGGCACTATTGGCAGTCCTAGAAAGGCTCCTTATGATCAGTTAGTCAGACTACCCTGCATTGTCTGTCACGAGCCCCATCATCAGCTTTGAGAATGTCCTTCTCTCCCTCTGAATATCCTGATCTAGCAAAGACAGTGAAGTCCTCGGGAGCATAAAACAGGAGGTGTTAGCTCCAGGATTCACATTTGTTCAGGACAGTAGGGGATGTTACTGGTATGCTAATAGGAACTGAAGTGATCATCTGGTTTCCTGCATATGGTAGATCTAAGAAAAATTCAAGATTGAGAACTAACTCCATAAAGCAAAATTATAGAATACCAAGGCTGAAGGACCCCAATATCAACCACTGTAGTGTAGAAAGAAGAAAACTAAGACCTAGTGAGGGAAAGAAACAGGAACGTGAATACACTAAATTAACATTATGGCCAGAGAGGATGGTAGAAACTTTCCCTAGGAAAAGAAAGGGGGTGTCTGTTTAAGGTGCTAGCTTTTCTCTGCTTGCCCAGGAAACACTAAGCCACCCTGCTCTGCAGTGCACCCCAGATCCCCTTGTAGGGCAGAGCAGATCTGGGAAGCAGCCATAGACCTTGGCAGCTTTCACTATGCTTGTAGAACATTGACATTTTTGTTAGGGGTGACTAAGAGAGAAGATTTGCCTTGGTTAGAAATTAGTCAGATGGCATTTCCTTAGGCTTTGCTTTCATTTCGCAGTGAAAGGTTGAAATGCATGAAGAATTTGGTTTTCCTGTCAGATTATTTCATTAACGATCTATAGTTACTGCCTAATTTTCAGAAGCCTAGGGCAAGACAACTTGATAATGAAGGATACCCCAAACACCAGGAGATGCCAGGCAGGCACTGACTGGGGGGCCTCAGGAGAGCTCATTACAAGTCCTGGGTCTTGATTTTCTCATTTGTAAAATGAAGGGTTTTGACCAGATGCACTCTGGTTCCCATTCCTAGACCAAGAATTCTTAAGGCGTCCAAGGCCACTCATGAATTCTTTCACTGTCATTTCTCTCTTGCTCTGTGACTGGCCTTGAGAAGGGAATTATAACAAGGTGGACTTCATTCCTGCCATCACAGAGTTTCTAGTCTAGCAAGGAGCACAAACAATAAACCACCAGAAAACATATGTTACAGATTATTACCTATCATTATGAGTACAGTGAAACAAATAATGAGGTATTAGATTACATGATATAGGGAATTACATGATGGAAGAGAGTCCTCAGTGTCGATGGAGGGTCAGGAGCATCTTCCTTAGAAGGGGACTTCTAAGCTGAGACTTAATGCCAGCAATTAAAAAACCATAATAAGTCTTGAGCATTCCAGGCAGAGAGAATAGAATGTACGAGAGGCTGAGGTCAAGAAAAGTTTAGTCTGTTTGAGAAACTGAAAGGGGACAAGTGTGCCCAGAATAGAGTGAGTAAGGAGACAGGAGGGGGTGTACAAGATGAGGTGAGAAAGAGAGGAAGGCACAAAAGCTCAAAATCTAGGTTTCAGTATCACTTCTAAGGATGTTCATTAATTAAGCAGAAAGGTAATATAATTTGATTTTCCATTGTTCTGATGGCTGTTTGGAGAATAACCTGAATTGGAGCCAGCATAGAAGCAGGCAGATCATTTAGGAGGCTATGGAAGTAGACCTGGTAAGAGGTAACAGTGGTCAGGTTGAGGTAGAAAGAGGTATATTAGTTTGATTAATATTTTGGAGAAGGCATTGGTAGGACTTCTTGATGGATTAGTATTTGGGTAATCATTTAGGGGCATCACTGAGTTAGGGGCTGGGTAGGATGAGTGTACAAAAGTGAAGAGGATGTGGTCCCAGGTCCAGAACCTTAGGGAACTCACCGTTCACATAATTGTCACAGAATGTGGATGAGCAAAAGCTATAGTAACAATGATATGTTCTTTTGCTTTCACAATACAGAGGAGAGAAGCATCCATGACAGAGGAGGAATAAGAAGAGGTTTGACAAAGGAGTAGGGCTGTGAGGTGGGCCATGGAAGCTGGACTTTGGTTTAACAAGCAGAGAAGGGAGAGAAATCACTCAGAGGAGTGAGAGTAGATCCAGGATGGTGTGAAGACACGTGCTGTGACTCAGGGACTGTGAGCAGTTCAATTTGAGTAAGACCAGGGCCAAAGCACAGAGTGTTAGGATGACGAGGTAGAAAACAGGCTGAGGTCAGATTCAGGAGGGTCTGAAGCCTTCTGGAGGGTCTGCACTCATTAAGAATTTCAGAGTGACATTATTCATTCTAAAATAGGAATGATAATTCTGGGGATGCAATCTATTTAGGGGTAAGATGAGCCTAACCACTGAGTTTACAAGTTACTCTAAAACTCTAAAATCTGTTATGCAGGTATGAGTGGGAAGCCAGCACATGACACCTTTCTCCAGGTCTGTGCTCTGAACCAATGGAACAACGAAATGAAAGGGAATCATTAATACCAAACACTTTCATAGAGCATTTACCTTGTGCAGGCACTATTCTGAATACTTTATGTATATTAACTCATTAAATCCTTACAACTCTAGTTGGGCAGTTAACAGAGTAGGGGTTTGAACCTCACTATTTGAAGCCGTTGCCTATGCACTCATCCATAATGTCTTTCTGCCTCTGGATGAATGCAAGATGAAAATATTACCTTTATATAGAAAGCATCACTTTGGGAAATGGGCTTCTACCAGCCATGTGGGCTTCCTCATCTAAAGCCCAGAAGCAGACAGGGATACCCACCAGGCACAGGCAGTGCTATAATATCCCAGGCTTCAGCCAAAACAGTTGCATAAGTTTCCCTTTCCAAGAACAGTGGAGAATTCCAAAGATGCCTCCCCCATGCCTTGATGTTGTGTGTGATAGCTATCATACAATTAGTGGTTAAAATCCTTTGTAACTGAGGATATAAATCTCCTATTCCTTTACTAAAGCATGGAGACCTACAAACTAGAATGGATTTCCCACAATGAGCTAGAACTAAGTGTACTAACATAGCTTGAAACACTCTAAAATAGTTCCCAAATTTATTTAAAATTAAGGAAAGAAAATTGGGTAATGTCGGGTGACTGACAATTGGGAACTTAGAGTGACATAATACTAGCATATCATTACATCATCATTTGTGATAAACAAAAAAGGAAAGTTCATATATGAGAGAATTATAAAACAATGGCAAATCACTAGAGACCCTTGTCTGTGGCTTTCCTTATTAAAGAAGGAAGAATCAAGCATCAGTGAAGCCTCCTCTCAGGTGCAAAAAAAAATAGCAATAAGGAATAGCTCTGGATCTCATGCTTGCTCGAATCTTTGCCTTTACTTGAGGTGAGAGATCACTGTAAGAAGCTGATGTGGGGAAGGAGTCAGGGAGGCATTGCAGCTCAATGCAAAATGGTGAGCAGGGAGAAACCACTGAGTTATGAGTCAGGGGTTACTCTTTTACCACCTGATAATCTCATGTGACCTGAACAAGTCATTTAAGCTTGGTATATGGCAGTTTCCTCATCTGTAAGCTAAGAGAAGTTGGTCCAAATCATCTGAGTCCCTTGCAGTCTGAACATATTAGCACCTTGTATGCAGCTTCTAGAAGCTGAACTCACCCCTCTGTCAACTCCCTGTATCATATGACTTTTAAAAAAAGCACCTGTGGTTTGATGATACAAATTATCATTCGTTCTTCTTATAGCCACAGCAGGTATCAGTATGATAAATGGCCACTAGTGGTAGTTATTAATATAATGAAGTTTTTCTGATGCCCACACACCCAGGCTATTAGATTGTTATCTTAATGATCCCTCAGTGTGGAGGAAAGGACAGAAAACACATCCATTTCCCATTTTGAATGTTACTGAACCACATTCCATATAATTCAATATAATTAAAACAACAAATTAATATACCTAGAATTGGCCAGTATCAATTTGTCCCAGCCACAGGAAAAGTCAAATATATGTGTTTTTAGAATCTGTCCTGTTATTTTTCAATATAATCTATTCAACTAAATATCCAATAAACTGAATGGATCAAGATGGAAATATCCAATGCAATCATCTAAAATATGCTATAGTATAAAACATTTGATTTTAAGGAAACTTTAGAACTTCTTGTACAGATTCTTTCACCTTTGTGGTTAAAATTCTAATCAGCCACTTCCTCTTATGAAGATCAGGAAGTTACAAAGAAAGATGGCAGAAAGGTAACCTTATACCTCCACAGTAAAGAATCAAAGGAAACTGGGCATCTGGGTGGCTCAGTTGTTAAGCATCTGCCTTCAGCTCAGATCATGATCCCAGGGTCCTGGGATCGAGTCCCGCATCGGGCTCCCTGCTCAGCAGTGAGCCTGCTTCTCCCTCTTCCACTCCTCCTGCCTGTGTTCCTTCTCTCACTGTGTCTCTCTCTGATAAATAAATAAATCAAATCTTTAAAAAAAAAAGCATCAAAGGAAATTAATTAACATACAAAGATAAATAAATCTCTGGTGTCATAAATCCTACCATTTGGACTTGAAGACTGGGTGACCCTGGGGTACAGCTAAAAATAGGTCTTTAATCCTAATGAATATTGGTTCCAAAGAGATTAGAAGCACAGAGGCCACCCAAATTAGAAAGATTCGATTCTTATACAAGCAGCCCTCAAGCACATCATATTTGACACAAAGGAATTAACAAATATTCTTTGTGCTCTTGCTGCTGAGGGAAGTGGGACAAGAAGGGGCACTTAAGGAGGGGGAAGAAGTATGGATTTGCTTTTCTATAATAGGGGGTATTTATTTTTAATATGAACTACACATTAGAACTACTTTTTGACAAAAATGGACTGAAAATAAGCTTGTAAGACCTCAAGTTCCAGCAGTGAACCAGATTACAAGGAAGCAAGACGAAATCTGTTGGACATACCTGACTCATAGTGATAACACCTACCTTGTTGAGCTGTTCTGCTATTGACTGAAATAAGCCATATAAAGTTCCTAGCTTGGTGTCTGGCACCTAAACCACATAAAGTTCTCATTTCAAGTGGTGGGTTCAATTATTTTTAAGCAATTGTCTTATAAATTCAGTTCATATTAAAATTTCAGACAGCCTGGTTTGCAGAAGTCAATGAGAAGGGTGGCATATTAATATGTATGCTCTCAGTTCTGGCTTGCTTAGAGAGCAAGGTTTCCACACAGTGAGATTGAGAGGTTGTGTAGTCTAGTGCAGGCCTCCCAGCCCTGTCTGTACGGTAAAATCATGTGGGCAGCTTAAAAAGGTAATGAATGCCAGGACCTCACCTCCCATCAGTTGACTCTGAATCCCTGGGGGTGAGGTGTGGGCTTCCCAGAGTACAGAAAATTTCCAGATTATTCTAAGTACAATCAAGTTTGAGAACCATAGGCATAAAGGAACCAGAGCTCCCTAGGTTGAATCTCAGTTCTGCTTTGGCAAAGTTTCCATGACTCATTTTACTAAGTTGTAATATAAGTGTAATCGAGGGTAACAGTGATGCCTACCCCAAAGGGTTAAACAAATTAATTTATTTAAAGCCCTTATAAAAGTTATAATTTACAATGATAATGTATGCCTTTTGTCTCTGTCTGCATGGGTGGAAGGTGTATGACTATTATGATCGAGATCCAAGATCTGGCATCTAAGAATTAGCCCTTATAGAATTCTCTCATGAAGTCTGATTCTACCCACGATGCTGCATCTTATAGAAGCATAATTTCAGGCATGGTAATATGACAACTCAGGCTGTGTCCATAAGCACTTACTATTTATCAGCCACTAAGGAGGTATAAGGCAAAGAGATGTAATAGGAAACAGATCCCAATATAAATTGTTGCTATGCCATTTACTAAAAATGTGACCTTGAGCAAGTTATTTTACCCTTCTCCAGCCTGCTTCTCTACCTGTCAATGGGAATGATGTTAATACCTATGACTTAAGGATTATTTCGAAGAATGAAGGAGAAAATCAATGTGATGGATTTGGTACAGCACCTGGCACCGAATATGGGCTTAATACGTGTTTCCTCAACCCCACCCAAGTGCTGCGGGGGTACAGGAATTAATGAAACACCTGTCTCAGTCTTCACAGTCTACTTGAGAAGATGGGAAACAGTGACATACATAATACCATTATGTTTAAAATCTGTGTATCAGAGACAGGCAATGATAAAGAGCTAGCATCTATTTATAGGAAGTTCCTCATATTTATGTGCTCAGTTCCTTGATAGGGTACATCTGGGGAACTTCAGGTTTTTCTGTGCATGGTTGGTCACTGTTTTGATTTTTGGTTTGGGGGGTTTGGTTGGCTTCATTTGTTACAGCTTTAAAAGCAGACATGATTTGGCAGATGTTTAGAGTAGCAGGTGTGTCTTGCTTTTGATGTCTTTGAGAACACAGAGTACTTAAGGACTTGGGTGATGTCTTTCTATATAGGTTGTATTCTCTAACTAAGAGCAGTGCAGTTCATGAGCATTGAACAATGTCAGTCCAAATTACGTAACAGGTCATTCTTCAGTAAGCAGAGTGAATTGGTGTGAGAAAAAAAACAGCACATTCCATATGAATCATGTTCAACCCCACTTGATGGGGGCAAAAGTGATTGGGGAGTTAAGAGAGAAATCTAAAATTGATCCTGTAATCTATTTAAAACTTGGAAGAATTCTGAACTGAATGGTTCCCACAAAAACTGATGATGGTAATTGAAACTTGATCATGATTGTCCATTGGAAATAGAAATGCTAATTCAGGATTTAAGAGACATGGGTTGACTTCCCACTTACATCCCTAACTAGATGTTTAATTTCATTAAACATCACTAATACTTAAGTGACACTATAATTTACAAGGAATATTTCTACCACCATCTCATTTGATCCCTACATCACTCCGTGTAATATTACTATCCCATTTTACAGATGCATAAGTCAAAGCTCAGAGTTTGTGAGTAATCAAGGTTTCGATCCCAACTCATCCAACAGCAGCACCATCTGTGGATTCCTGCCATGTCTTGTCTCCAAAGATTATACTCTTTCCATGAAATATTAACCATAGTCGTTATGAGGCAAGTCACTTTACCTACCTATGCCTCAATTTCTTCATCTCTTAGCATTGCTTACCTCACAGTGATAATGTGATAAAATCTGAGTTAATAAGACAAAGGAGTTTTGAAAGCATAAAGTCATATATATGCTTATCGTGATATTTCAGGAAGTGTGGTATTGGACCTGGACAAGGCATGTGTATAAGTGAGCCCACCACCCCCATTGAAATCTACAAGCCATGCACTCTGTAAGTTTTAATTATTTTTTGGTTAACACTCTGCATTTCTAAAAGCCTCCTGGAATATTTTACTTTCGCTTGCCAATTTTTTTTAATCCCACTTGGGCTGAGTCCAAACTTGAAAAATTTCATCTGCAAATGGATTTTTTTTTCAACTTTCATAAAGTTCAGAGCATAAAGTACTCTTTCACAGAGAATAAAAACAAAGTTTACAGTGGAAATCATGTTGTAGACAGGCCACAGGGCTCTTTGCTCCCCAGCAAATCCTCCAGAACTGGGTGAGTGGAGGATGGAGTCTGGCCTCAGACACTAGCCTTTTAAGATAGATCCACCTCACTTTACATAGCTACTCCTACTGAAGGTATTGTGAATATCCTGGGCTTATAGTGAATTTACAACACAGTTTGGAGCTTAGTTCCACTTGGCCATCTAGTTTGAGAGGATAATTTCTTCAATCATCCAAAGGAAACATGGCTAGTTATCAAAATCGATCTAAAACTGGACTTGCCTAACTGGAACAATAAGCCTGAAATCCAGAGTTGTTAACAAGCTGGAGCTGTAGACCCCATGCTGATGGTTTTCAGCTCTAGGTAGACTTTATTTAAACACAGGCATGAACTCTTTCAGCTACCTCTTCCCTTTAATACTTCTTCATGAATTTGAAACAAGTGAAACCCAAGCCACAGTGAAAAATGAAGAGCCGCCATTACCAAAGCGTACTGAAATGAAGGCTTCTCTTTCTGCTGCCCACTCCCTCCCAGATTATGCTCTAAATGTACTGTTGACACCTATAGATGTTCATATGTGCCATGGTCTCAGTTGCCTCTGTGTTTTTGGATCTGAGAGCCCCCTCCCTGAATTCTTGTCCTTACCACCCCATCATCACCTACACCCTCTTTATGATTCAGAATACAGGTCAGTTTCTTCCTCTTCCAGGAAGTTCTCCCTGATTCCTCAAGACTGTTCTGGGGGCTCCCAACCCACTCCATATTTGCTTACATCTCAACATTTATTGCCCATTTCTTGCCTGTACTCCCCTGCTTTAATTGGCTATGAACTCTAAAAACATTCTGATACATTCTTCTCTACAAGGTTTGGATAAAGAATGACATGCAGAAAAGCCATTCAGTGTCTTCGAGGTGGAAGAAAACTGTTAGTTATGGAGTGCTTTCAGTATGCCAGTCACTTCTTGGTACTTCAAGTGTCTTATCATATCATTCCAAATATGCCATGAAACTGATATGATTACCAGTATCATCGTTTTATAAGTAAAAACAAAAAACAAAACAAACAAACCTGTCGATAGAGGCAGAGCAAGATGGCGGAGGAGTAGGAGACCTGGATTTCGTCTGGTCCCAGAAATTCAGCTGGATAGGGATCAAACCATTCTGAACACCTATGAACTCCACAGGAGATAGAAGAAAAGAATAGCAACAACTCTCTGAACAGAAAAGCAACCACTTTCTGGAAGGTAGGACGTGAGGAGAAGCGAATCCAAAGCGATATTTGAGAAGATAGACGGTGGGAGAGGGGGCCTCCGTCGGCCGCTTCTGGCAAGTGATAGAGCCGCGGAGCACAAAATCGGAACATTTAGAAGTGGCTCCGCTGAGAGACGTCGCTCCAGTGGCTAAGCAGGGGGTGGAACCCTCGCTGGGACAATGTGGTCTTGGGACCCTCAGGGTCACAGAAAGAGCAGGGGTGACTGAGTGTGGCAGAGCTCCCAGGTATAAGAGCGGGGAAGCTGGCTGTAGAGATGGAGGTGAAGCACGGGCTCTCAGCTCAGGGTTGCCATAAACCGTGATCCGTGGCATAGTCGGGCCACTGCTCTTCTAGCAGGGACCCAACAAGCAGCAGATCTGGGGAGACTCCCCTTCCTCCCCTGAGAGGAGTGGCACAGGAGCACACCACAGGGATCTGCTGGGTTTGGAGACTCCACACAGGGTCAGGTGCCAGAGATAGAAATGCTCCGTCACAGGCCAGGTGAGCACGGAGTGCTGCTGGAGACCAGGGAGACGGGAGTGACTGACTGCTTTTCTCTGGGGGCTCACTGGAGTGGGACCCCAAGTTCTCGGCTCCTCCGGGGCAGAGATTGGGAGGCCACCATTTTCACTCTTGTCCTCCAAGGCTGTGCCAAGAGCTTGCAGGGAACAAAAGCTCCAGAGAGCAAACCCAAGCAGATTACTTAGCCCGGACCCGGCAAGGGCGGGGCAATTCCGCCTCCGGCAAAGACATTTGGGAACCATGGCAACAGGCCCCTCCCCCAGAAAATCAGCAAGAACAGCCAGCCAAGACGAAGTTTACCGATCAAAGAGAATGGCAGAACTCCAGAGCTAGGGAACTACGGTACATAGAATTCATGGCTTTTTTACCATGATTCTTTAGTCTTTCAAAGTTAATTTTTTTTATAAACTGTTTTTTTTAATGAATTTTTCTATTTCCCTTTTTAAACCAACATCTTATCAATCCCTTTTTAAAAAAAAACTTTTTTATTTTTCATTTTTAGAGTCATATTCTATCCCTTCATAGTAGTTACCCTTATTTTTGGCATATATATAAAAGTTGTCTCTCTTTAAAATTGTGAGATACAGTTTCTTCTAACAGATCAAAATATACCCTAAATCTCTAGTGTATGGCTTTGTTCTACTCTCCTGCCTGATCACATTCTCTCCTATTTTTTTCTTTTTTTGTTAATCCTCTTGTTTCTTTTTACAAACAACTTCTAATATTATCAATTCCTTTTATAAAATTTTTTATAATTTTCAACTTAACAGTCATATTCCATCCCTTCATCGTATTAACCCTTATTTTTGTACATATATAAGTTTTTCTTTCTTTAAAATTTTGGGAGGCACTTTCTTCTAACAGACAAAAATACACCCAAAAGCTCATGTGTGGCACTGATCTATGCACCAGCCTGATCATATTTGATCATATTCTGTTTTTTTTGTTTTGTTCTGTTTTTGTTTGTTTTTATCTTTTTCTTTTTCTTTTCTCTTTCTTTCCCTTTCTTTTTCCCCGGTTTCAGGTCTTTTCTGATTTGTTTAGAGTATATTTTCTGGGGACGTTGTTACCCTGTTAGCATTCTGTTCTCTCATTTATCTATTCTCCTCTGGACAAAATGACAAGATGGAAAAAATCATCTCAACAAAAAGAACAAGAGGTAGTACTGACTGCCAGGGACCTACTCAATACAGACATTAGTATGATGTCAGAACTAGAGTTCAGAATGATGATTTTAAATATACTAGCTGGCCCTGAAAAAAGCATGGAAGTTATTAGAGGAACCCTTCCTGTAGAAATAAAAGAACTAAAATCTAACCAAGTTAAAATCAAAAAGGCTATTAATGAGGTGCAATCAAAAATGGGGGCACTAACTGCTAGGATAAATGAAGCAGAAGAGAGAATTAGCGATATAGAAGACCAAATGATGGAAAATAAAGAAGCTGAGTAAAAGAGAGATAAACAACTACTGGATCATGAGGGCAGAATTCGAGAGATAAGCAATGCCATAAGATGAAACAACGTTAGAATAATTGGGATCCCAGAAGAAGAAGAAAGAGAGAGAGGGGCAGAAGGTATATTGGAGCAAATTATAGCAGAGAACTTCCCTAATTTAGGGAAGGAAACAGGCATCAAAATCCAGGAAGCACAGAGAACCCCTCTCAAAATCAATAAAAATAGGTCAACACCCTGACATCTAATAGTAAAACTTACGAGTCTCAGAGACAAAGAGAAAATCCTGAAAGCAGCTCGGGAGAAGAGATATGTAAACTACAATGGTAGAAACATTAGATTGGCATCAGACCTACCAACAGAGACCTGGCAGGCCAGAAAGGACTGGCAGGATATATTCAGAGCACTAAATGAGAAAAATATGCAGCCAAGAATACTATATCCAGCTAGGCTGTCATTGAAAATGGAAGGAAAGATAAAAAGCTTCCAGGACAAACAAAAACTAAAGGAATTTGCAAACACAAAACCAGCCCTACAAGAAATCTTGAAAGGGGTCCTCTAAGCAAAGGGAGAGCCTAAAAGCAACATAGACCAGAAAGGAACACAGACAATATACAGTAACAGTCACCTTACAGGCAATACAATGGCACTAAATTCCTATCTTTCAATAGTTACCCTGAATGTAAATGGGCTAACTGCCCCAATCAAAAGACACAGGCTATCAGATTGGATTAAAAAACAAGACCCATCGATATGCTGTCTGCAAGAGACTCATTTTAGACCGAAAGACACCCCCAGATTGAAAGTGAGAGGGTTGAAAACGATTTACCATGCTAATGGACACCAAAAGAAAGCTGGGGTGGCAATCCTTATATCAGACAAATTAGATTTTAAACCAAAGACTGTAATAAGAGATGAGGAAGGACTATATCCTACTTAAAGGGTCTATCCAACAAGAAGATCTAACAATTGTAAATATCTATGCCCCTAACATGGGAGCAGACAATTATATAAGCCAATTAACGACAAAAGCAAAGAAACACATTGACAACAATACAATAATAGTGGGAGACTTTAACAACCCCCTCACTGAAATGGACAGATCATCTAAGCAAAAGATCAACAAGGAAATAAAGACTTTAAATGACACACCAGACCAAATGGACTTCACAGACATATTCAGAACATTCCATCCCAAAGCAACAGAATACACATTCTTCTCGGGGCCCATGGAACATTCTCCAGAATAGATCACATCCTAGGTCATAAATCAGGTCTCAACCGGTACCAAAAGATTGGGATCATTCCCTGCCTATTTTCAGACCACAATGCTTTGAAACTAGAACTCAATCACAAGAGGAAAGTCGGAAAGAACTCAAATACATGGAGGCTAAAGAGCATCCTACTAAAGAATGAATGGGTCAACCAGGAAATTAAAGAAGAATTTAAAAAATACATGGAAACCAATGAAAATGAAAACACAACTACTCAAAATCTTTGGGATGCAGCAAAGGCAGTCCTAAGAGGAAAGTATATAGCAATACAAGCCTTTCTCAAGAAACAAAAAAGGTCTCAAGTACACAACCTAACCCTCCACCTAAAGGAGCTGGAGAAAGAACAGCAAATAAAGCCTAAACACAGCAGGAGAAGAGAAATAATAAAGATCAGAGCAGAAATCAATGAAATAGAAACCAAAAGAACAGTAGAACAGATCAACGAAACTAGGAGCTGGTTCGTTGAAAGAATTAACAAGATTTATAAACCCCTGGCCAGACTTATCAAAAAGAGAAGAGAAATGACCCAAATCAACAAAATCTTGAATGAAAGAGGAGAGATCACAACCAACACCGAAGAAATACAAACAATTATAAGAACATATTATGAGCAACTCTATGCCAGCAAATTAGATAACCTGGAGGATATGGATGCATTCCTAGAGATGTATCAACTACCAAAACTGAACCAGGATGAAATAGAGAACCTGAACAGACCTATAACCACTAAGGAAATTGAAGCAGTCATCAAAAATCTCCCAACAAACAAAAGCCCAGGGCCAGATGGCTTCCCAGGGAAATTCTACCAAACATTAAAAGAAGAATTAATACCTATTCTTCTGAAACTGTTCCAAAAAATAGAAATGGAAGGAAAACTTCCAAACTCGTTTTATGAGGCCACCATTACCTTGATCCCAAAACCAAAGACCCCATCAAAAAGGAGAATTACAGACCAATATCCCTGATGAACATGGATGCAAAAATTCTCACCAAAATACTAGCCAATAGGATCCAACAGTACATTAAAAGGATTATTCACCACAACCAAGTGGGATTTATCCCTGGGCTGCAAGGTTGGTTGAACATGATACAATACATGATACAATACATTCAACGTGATACAATACATTAACAAAAGAAAGAGCAAGAATCATATGATCCTCTCAATAGATGCAGAAAAAGCATCTGACAAAGTACAGCATCCTTTCTTGATCAAAACTCTTCAGAGTATAGGCATAGAGGGTACATACCTCAATATCATAAAAGCCATCTATTAAAAACCTACAGCAAATATCATTCTCAATGGGGAAAAACTGAGAGCTTTCCTCCTAAGGTCAGGAATGCGGCAGGGATGCCCACTATCACCACTGCTATTCAACATAGTATTAGAAGTCCTAGCCACAGCAATCAGACAACAAAAAGAAATCAAAGGCATCCAAATCAGCAAAGAAGAAGTCAAACTCTCACTCTT
The DNA here is from genome assembly GCF_029215605.1 of Mirounga angustirostris. NCBI lineage: Eukaryota > Metazoa > Chordata > Mammalia > Carnivora > Phocidae > Mirounga > Mirounga angustirostris. The sequence continues at coordinate 13,919,559 of NW_026991712.1, read as the reverse complement.
TGCAGATGATATGATACTTTATGTGGAAAACCCAAAAGACTCCACCCCAAAACTGCTAGAACTCATACAGGAATTCAGTAAAGTGGCAGGATATAAAATCAATGCACAGAAATCAGTGGCATTCCTATACACCACCAACAAGACAGAAGAAAGAGAAATTAAGGAGTCGATCCCATTTACAATTACACCCAAAACCATAAGATATCTAGGAATAAATCTAACCAAAGAGGCAAAGGATCTGTACTCAGAAAACTATAAAATACTCATGAAAGAAATTGAGGAAGACACAAAGAAATGGAAAAACGTTCTATGCTCATGCATTGGAAGAACAAATATTGTGAAGATGTCAATGCTACCTAGAGCAATCTACACATTCAATGCAATCCCCATCAAAATACCATCCACTTTTTTCAAAGAAATGGAACAAATAATCCTAAAATTTGTATGGAACCAGAAAAGACCCCGCATAGCCAGAGGAATATTGAAAAAGAAAAGCAAAGCCGGCGGCATCACAATTCCGGACTTCCAGCTCTATTACAAAGCTGTCATCATCAAGACAGTATGGTACTGGCACAAAAACAGACACATCGATCAATGGAACAGAATAGAGAGCCCAGAAATGGACCCTCAACTCTATGGTCAACTCATCTTTGATAAAGCAGGAAAGAATGTCCAATGGAAAAAAGACAGTCTCTTCAACAAACGGTGTTGGGAAAATTGGACAGCCACATGCAGAAGAATGAAACTGCACCATTTCCTTACACCACACACAAAAATAGACTCCAAATGGTTGAAAGACCTCAATGTGAGACAGGAGTCCATCAACATCCTAAAGGAGAACACAGGCAGCAACCTCTTTGACCTCAGCCGCAGCAACTTCTTCCTAGAAACATCGCCAAAGGCAAGGGAAGCAAGGGCAAAAATGAACTATTGGGACGTCATCAAGATAAAAAGCTTTTGCACAGCAAAAGAAACAGTCAACAAAACCAAAAGACAACTGACAGAATGGGAGAAGATATTTGCAAATGACATATCAGATAAAGGGCTAATATCCAAAATCTATAAAGAACTTATCAAACTCAACACCCAAAGAACAAATGATCCAATCAAGAAATGGGCAGAAGACATGAACAGACATTTTTCCAAAGAAGACATCCAAATGGCCAACAGACACATGAAAAAGTGTTCAACATTGCTTGGCATCAGGGAAATCCAAATCAAAACCTCAATGAAATATCACCTCACACCAGTCAGAATGGCTAAAATTAACAAGTCAGGAAACGACAGATGTTGGCGGGGATGCTGAGAAAGGGGAACCCTCCTACACTTTTGGTGGGAATGCAAGCTGGTGCAGCCACTCTGGAAAACAGTATGGAGGTTCTTCAGAAAGTTGAGAATAGAGCTACCATACGATCCAGCAATTGCACTACTGGGTATTTACCCCAAAGATACAAATGTAGGGATCTGAAGGGGTACGTGCACCCCGATGTTTATAGCAGCAATGTCCACAATAGCCAAACTGTGGAAAGAGCCAAGATGTCCATCGACAGATGAATGGATAAAGAAGAGGTGGTATATATGTACAATGGAATATTATGCAGCCATCAAAAGGAATGAAATCTTGCCATTTGCAATGATGTGGATGGAACTGGAGGTTATTATGCTGAGCGAAATAAGTCAAACAGAGGAAGACATGTATCATATGACCTCACTGATATGAGGAATTCTTAATCTCAGGAAACAAACTGAGGGTTGCTGGAGTGGGGGGTGGGATGGGAGGGATGGGGTGACTGGGTGATAGACACTGGGGAGGGTATGTGCTCAGGTAAGCACTGTGAATTGTGCAAGACTGTTGAATCTCAGATCTGTACCTCTGAAACAAATAATGCAATATATGTTAAGAAAAAAAAAAAGAAGATAGCAGGAGGGGAAGAATGAAGGGGGGGAAATCGGAGGGGGAGACGAACCATGAGAGACGATGGACTCTGAAAAACAAACTGAGGATTCTAGAGGGGAGGTGGGTGGGAGGATGGGTTAGCCTGGTGATGGGTATTAAAGAGGGCACGTTCTGCATGGAGCACTGGGTGTTATGCACAATGAATCATGGAACACTACATCAAAAACTAGTGATGTAATGTATGGTGATCAACATAACAATAAAAAAATTTAAAAAAAAATCTAGGCTTACAACCTATCAGTTTAGCAATCCCAGCAGAAAGAATATCTGCCCTTTCAAAATTGCTCTAGAAAAATCCCAGGAGTTGCTCTGAATAAGCTGGCTGCCATTATGTACCCATCTCTGAACCAGTCACTGAGTATGAAATGCTTTTACAGTTACCAGCCAGGACTGGGTAATGTGTTGACTCCGGAGCTAGGTGGTAAGCTGGGGAAAGCTAGTATCAGCTCCTTCCAAATTATGCGGACTGAGACAAGGGAAGGGGATGTTCTCTACAAAAGGGTTAACAAGGGAGGAGGGGTTGGAGATCCTGGGAAGGCAAAAATGGCAGACAACTTCAGCAGTGAAGAGTAGACTTTTACACCTTGAGGCACACTTTGTTGGAGCCCTACTCATATCTCCTCAGCTCTTATAATGTCTGTGCACACCAACTGAACCAACTGCCAGTACCATGCTCCTTTGCTAAAAAGCTGAAGATTGTTCTGCAATTCTAGCCTGTCCCTTGCATGCAATTAACTCCTCTCAGTAGTATATACAAGCAGTAATTGTACAATCTGGTGGATAAATACCCCAGCTACCTCATCCTTCCAGCTAGATAATTCTGAGATTCCCAGAGTTTCAGAGCAGGATTAAGCCCCAGGAATCTAAAGCTATAATTTAATTAAAAACATACCCTATATTCATTTCCCTGTCAGTCCCAAGTATCAGTTCTCCTTGCCCTTACTGTATATACTGGTATAACCTCCCAAATGAACTAATTGCCCCTGAATCCTTGTAAGTCAAAACTAATGAAATAGGCTGTTTTATGAAGTAGTGAAATTCTCAGCAGCAGAAGTCTTTGGCCATGAATGTAGAAGGGATTTGGAGAGATTCAGGAATAAAATGGGCAATTGGAATGAAAGGCCAACCTTTAGACCTAGCTGTCCCTTATAATGCTAAGTTGAATCAATTACTTGTTTGATTTGTGACACCTTCACCCTTACAGAAAAAGAGACCTTACATTCATGCTTTGGATTCTGGAATTTATGAATGAGATAATATATAAAGTTCTCTGGGGAGGATTTTTTTTCTAGAGGTTGTTGGGAAGTATGATGTTCAGCCTCTTCTTTTGTTGTACCATATTCTTATAAAATGACCTTCTCTGTTCATTCTGTTCTTCCTCCGCTTAGGAAGGGCTCAAGGTTACAAGAATCTGTTATTTCCTTGGCCCTGACTAGTGTTAACTTTTGATACCCACCATCATCCAGGCAGAGAAAGAGCCTTCATGAGGGAACCCATAAAACACAGGATGTGCACATTTGTCATAAAGAAGGAGGTGAGAAGGTGTCATCATCTACAGTTCTTTGTATCTGGACATGTGCCCAGTACACACAAGTGTAAAGGAAGTGACTTCTCTCAAAATAAATATATCAATCAAAAAAAGAAAGAAAAGAACTATTTCACCTTTTTGATGTGTGAAAGAATGCATGTCATGGAATTTATTCTCAAGCAATGTCTTTATTTCCTCACTGGTATTTTTCTCCAGCTCACTCATGAAAATACTAATAATAGACAAAATTTGTTGAGTGTTAACTATGTGCTGGGCACTATGAAAAGTACTTAATGTAAATTATAACACTGGGTCCTCCCAATTAATACATAAGTACATATAATACCAACAATTTCAGTTCACACAACAGGAGGTATGTCCCCCTGACTCCAGTGGAATATTAGTAATTACTGTATAACAAACCATATCAAAAGGCAATGCTTAAAACAATAAGCATTCATATTGCTCACAAGTTTACAGGTCAGCTGGGCCATTTTTCTGGTCTCAGCTGGGCTCACTTCATGCATCTGTAGTCAGCCATGAGTTGGATAGACATCTCTGCTGATCTTGTTTGGACTTACTCACATGTCCGGGGTCAATTGGCTAGTTTAGGATTTTCACAGCTGAGACAACTGGGCTGTCCTCCAGCTAGTCTCATCCTCCAGGAGGCCAGAACAGGTTTGCTTTTATATGCACACATGTTCTTAATTTTCCTCCATTATGGGGTGCCCAGAGCCAACCCCATACTCTGAATGCTGACTCACAAGTGGGAGGTCCAGCGGTCCTTTCAGCTACCTCAACCTATGTACTCTGCTTTTATTAATACAGCCTAAGGTTGCCTTTGGTTTGTGTTTTCCTCCTCAACCTCCTCTTCTTTTAAAATTATGCCTTCTTTTTTTTTTCTTTCTTTTTTTGTACTAAAATATTGTTTATGTCTATGAAATTTCTGTAATCTTATTGCATTAAATTGAGTTTGGTTTCTCATCCATAGTAAAAGATCTGAAAGAGACTCTCATCCCTATATTCATGCAATTTGTTTTGAAACCAAGTCTTTCTCCTTTTGTCTTTTCCTCTGAGTTCAGCCCTATCTTTCCAGTCCATTGCAAGGCTGTGGACACTGACGATGTGATTTAGTCTGTCCATTCATTATGCGGTGGTCCTCTACAGAGATACTCTTCAATGCAAGGTTTTGTACCAGCTGCTTGGGATACAGAAATGGATAAAACCTAGCACTGGTCCTTGAAGAGCTTGTAGGCTCCTGGGGGAGGTTGTGATTTCAGTCTCTTTCAGGTAACCTTGGACTCCTTTAGGTGCATATGTTTCTTTTGGCATTTCCTCACTACTCCTCTTCTGTGTCCCAAGAGGACACTTGCGTAGAGAAAGAAGGCTGTGTAGCCTTGCAGTGGTTGTCAGGGGAGGACTGTCTGGTTCCCACCCTGTTTTCCTCTGTAGGCTGCTTCAGTGGCTGCTCTTCTTTGGTCCCCAGCCATCATGCTGGCAACCTCAGCCTTTCGCAGATGCTGCCGAGGCCTTCAGTCTTGGGGTCCAGGCCTGTGGGCGCTGGTGGCAGTCATGCATGTGACTCTCTGCATAGAGCAATTGTGTGTGAGAGGCAGCCTCCAACCCTCTGCTTTCCCACTACCTCTGCACCACAGGGGATGGTAGCCTCGTACTGATTATGAGGCTCCTCTGAGGGGTTTGCAGACTCCCAAGACTTTGTACAATAATGCAGGTAACCAAGTTCTGATGTCAAATTCTAAATGATATTAGCTTTCAGTATCCTCCAACATGACATTCACACCAAGGACTAAGCTGTAACTCAGATAGTATTGCTGTGCCCCTTTTGTTTCCCTTTTTTCTGTGCCTAAGCCCATCCACCACCAGAGGGGCCATCTCCTTCCTGATTGTGAGAGCTTCCCTGCATCTGATCAATGTTCTCACGATGCTCTATAATTTGCTCCTAGAGCAGCCTTCAACTTCTGCCCCATGGAAGTTATAAGACCGTTTTTAGTTTGTCTTCTGTCTGTTAACAAAGCCAGCTCTCTGTATATCAAAAGCATTTGCTTTCACACCACTGTCTTGCTATATATATTCTTTAAAACAGTATTCTGGAACTCAAAGCAACAAAGTTCCGGTGTTCAGACTGGTTTTGCTCTCACATGAAGAAAAGAAAATGCCGTTGATGGTAGAGCAGCAAAGGGAAAAGGGACAAGGATCCCAGGAGCTACATGTGCAGGGTACATGAGGGTTCATGATATTGTTCTCTCCACAATATGCATGTTTGATATTTTCACAATAAGAAAACCTTTTTTTTTAAATTCAAGCATAATTAACATACAGTATTAATTTCAGATGTACAGTATAATTATTCAGCAATTCTGTACATTACTCAATGCTCATCACAATAAGTGCACTCTCTTAGTCCTCTTCATCTATTTCACCCATCCCCCCCACAACCACTCTGGCAACTACCAGTCTATTCTCTGTATTTTTAAGAGCCTGTTTTCTTGTCTTTTTTTTTTCTGTGTTCATTTTTTTTCTTAAATTCTACATATGTGTGAAATCAAATGATATTTGTCCATGAAAAAAAAAACACGTTTAAAAGCTTAATTCCCATTTAACTTATGAAGAGATTTGGTGTGCCAAGGAATAAACAAAGAATCCAGGAAGCAGAGTAGTGACAATGACATGACGTTCATGAAGGTTTCCAAAAGGCTTAATGAGATTTCTCCATTTGCTCTTCTTCTCTGTATCATCTAAATTCTAATAAGGATGGTTTATTAAGTACAATCCAGTCTGAGAGGGAGAGAGAGAGAATGGGCAGGGGGAGGGGCAGGGGAAGAAAAGAAGAGAAAGAAAACCAAAACTGGACTGGTGACCACTGTCTAGAAGCTAAAGCCCAAGTCTTAAAAAGACTGAAGGTTCTGAGGGAAAAAAAAAATGACACAAACTCCTCCAAATAAAATAATGGTGGCTTGGACAAGAGTGGTAGTGCTAGAGATGGTGAGAAGTAGGTGGCTTCTGGACATATTCTGAAGACAGAACCAACAGGACTTGCTAATGAATTAGACATGGGGTGTAAACAAAAGAGAGGAGTTAGGAGCTTTTGGTCTAAAGGAGGGATCGAGGTAGAGAAGAATGCAGCGGTACAGGTTGGGGATGGAAGAAATTGGGAGTTTCTTTTGGTAAAAACTTTTAGACACTCATGTGGAGATGTCAAACTGGTAGTTGAATATAATTTTTTGGTATTTACAGAGGAGACCCAGACTTGGTAGTAATTTGGGAGTCATCAGTGTAAACATGGTTTTAAGGCCATGGGACCGCAGGGCAATGAGTACAGCTGGAGAAAGGTGAATTTCAAGAACTGATTCCTAGAGCACACTGAGGTTTCAAGGTCGGGAGTGAGAAGCAAAATGCAGAGGAGATTGAGATGGAACCAGTGGAAAATATGAGAACAGTATCCTGGGAGAAATGAGAAAATCTTTTTAATGCAGAGGGAGTGGTCAGTTGGTCAAATGTTGTTAATAGGTTAAGTAAGATTAGGAATGAGATTTGCAACACACAAGTCTTTGGTGACATTAATAAGAGACATTTGTATGAAGTGGTAGGGATATGAGCCTGAATGGAGTGGTTCAAGAGAGAACAGAAGGCAGATGTAAGGACAATGAGAACAAGCATCTCTTTGGAGGAGTTTTGCTAAAAAAAGGAGTGGGAAATGTGGCAGTAGCTGGGAAGAAATGTGGCATCCAGAGGAGTTTTGAAGATGGGAGGAATTATACACTAGCTTCATTTGCTAATAAAAACATCTGTGGAGGAGAGATAAGGATTCTTGTTGGGGCAACATCCTTGAGTAGGGCAAGAGGGGATGGTTCTGGTGCAAAAGTGCAGCAACTGGCCCTGGACACAAACACAGACATTCATTCACACTAACTGGGAGAAAGTATATAGTGCAGATACATAAAGATAGAAGTGGTGGGTAGGGGGTTAGGAGGGATAAAATTGTCTTCTGCTTTCTTCTACATTCCCAGTTAAACAGGTAAAGAGATCAAGGTATTGTAGGTCCCTGTGCAGTCCAAACTTTTTGGAGTCAACATCCTGGAATGGACATGTTGGAAAGACAGAGTGTGGCAGGGGGAGAGTGGGATGCCTGAAACAGATTACAGAGGTGATGGTTATTTTAATGCCAAGATCTGGGGAGGATAGAGGGGCAGTAAAAGAAATAAGAAACCAGATTCCTGGAAGGATTATCCTCACTGATATTGGAATCACCAGTGTATGCTATGAATAGTAATTGAGATTATAAGAATAAGTTAGAGTTGGAAAAGTAAAGAATAAGGGGGATGGAGCAGGCATGGCTCACAGGTCCAAAGGTGCCTGTTATAAGGGGGGGGTAATGGACGGTATAGATAGGTGACATAAACTTTAAGGTGACATTTCAGAGAGGAAGGAGGGAGAAGAATCTGGATGCTGTAATGAGGAAACAGGAGGACATCTATCCTGCCTTCAGATTAAGGGTACAGGGAGGCAAAAAATTACAAATTAAAAGGGCTTTATGGGGAGACAGGATTCCCAGGAGTATCTGCATTTCTGTTAGAGCAAAAAGTGTAACAGAATTTACAAAAAAGAGGTTAAGGATATTAGGGGTATTGCTGGTGACTGAACTGGAATTGCAGAAAGCACAGTGGGAGGGTCTGGGAATTAGGGAGAGGTGAAGAGGCAGCCAGATCAGATTGTATACAGAGCTGTATTGGGGAAATGTTTGGGGGAGAAAGAATGACCTGAGTATCTTGGGTTTCTTTTAGTGTCTGATGGAGATGAAGATCAAGGCATGATGGCCTCCAAGACATTCGCAGTGAGGCTGTGAATGTAGGGGGAGGCAGGGTGCAGGGTCTTCCCTGCAGCACCAGAATGCTAGGGCAATCCTTTTTCTCTCCTGGCAATGGTGGTATGGAAAGCAGGGAAGACATGGTGTTAACTGGAATAATGAAGCCTGAGCCCCCTTTCCATTCTTGCTGATGTTTTGCTTTGTTCATTCATCAGTTCATTAAACAAATATCTATTTGGGGCTACTAACCCTGAATAGTAGATGGCAGAATACAACAGTGAGACAAGTCAGTTTCTTCTTTCATGGAGCCTTCAGAGTACTAGGGAAAACTCCCTTCACTCAACAAATATTTATAGGGTGACATGATCAGACTTGGGTTTTTCTCTTTAAGATTCATCTCTGCACTATGGAAAATGGATTCATTTAGGACAAGGGTGAGACAGAGATACCAGGTAAGGTGTCAGTGTTACAGTCCAAATGAGAAGCAAGAGAACTTAGAGGAAAGTTACAGGGATAGAGAGCAGTACATGGATCTTAATTATATTTGCAAGAATATAAACCACCGGACTACATGGCAATGGATGGGGGTTGAGGGAAATGGTAATGTCAAAGACAATTTCTACATATTTGACTTAAGCAACCAGGGGAATGAGGATGTCATACACCAAGATTGGAAACACTGGGGATGACCAGTTTTAGGGGATGAGAATAATGAGTTAATGTGAGCTATTCAAATGGAGTTAAGTACTTACCAAAAAATATTAGGACCTAATATTTGTTACATATTCTACTATATGTCAGACTCTTTCCTTTGTGCTTAACAGTTATTAACCATTGACTCCCAGAACATTATAATAAGGATGGTATCAATTCCCCACCCCCTACCCCCATTTCACAAAGGAAGAAACTGAGGCTCCAGGTGATTCAATAACCCCCCTTCCCCAAGGTCACACTAGCTGTAAATCCATCCCAAAGCCCATGCCTTACCCACTATTCTATACCCTATCTTTAGGGGATGCTTAAATATCTGAATCTGAATATCTGACACCTCAGAGATAGGGTCTGGCAAGAAATAAAAGCTTGGGCCATAGTCAGAGATAATATGACCTCTAAGAAAAAAAAATCTACACTTAGAAGAAAAAAATTATCAAAAGTGTGAGAAACTGGGGAAAATTGGAGTGGTTCCAGAATGTTAAACACTGAGAAATGTTTGCTTTTAAAGGGGATCCTTTTCTTGGCCTGCCATCACAAAGCACCACAAATTTGGTGGCTTAAGACAACAGAAACGTATTTTCTCACCATTCGGGAGACCAGAAGTCTGAAATCAAGGTGTGAGCAGGGATGGTTCCTTCTGGAGTCTCTGAAGGAAGAATCTGTTCCATGCCTCTCTCGCAGCTTCTGGTGGTAGCCAGCAATCCTTCGTGTTCCTTGGCTTGTAGATGTATCGCTCCAGTCTCTGCCTCCGTCTTCATATGACATTCTTCCCCACATCTCTGTGTCTCTCTGTCTCCAGGTCTCCCTCTGCTTGTAAGGACACCAGTAATTGGCCTTAGGGCCCAACCTATTCCAGTATGACCTCAACTTAATCACATCTGCAAAGATTCTATTTCCAAATAAGGTCACATTCACAGGTTCTAGGTAGACATGAATTTTGGGGGGACACTATTCAACCCTCTGCAGGGAGAAAAGATGACATTATAATAACCATTTTTTTAATTCCACCTTGATTATATGTCGATACCTTCTGCTTTTTAGATCACTTAATTTGAGCTCATCAGCAAAATCCCAATTTCTTCCTCATTGGGAATATTTTTCATCACGCAGTCATTCTGTCATGCCAAATAATAACATCTCTCTTCTCTCTAAGTCACTGGTTATCAAACTTATTAAATGGGATACTGGTTCCAACCCCCAGAGTTTCTGATTCTGTAGTTCAAGGGCATGGCCCCAAATTTGCATTTTTAACAAGTTGCCAGGTGATATTGATGTTGCTACTACTAGTTGGGGACCACATTTTGAGAATCACTGCTCTAGGTTCCAAAAGATCAGCTTTCTCCAACTCTATTCTTAGGGAAAAGTATATACAGTCACAGCAATTATTTATCTCTCTGTTTCCTATGTGTAGTTAAGGTACACAAAAGAACCTAACTGATGCAGGAATGGCATTGCTTATGCTGAGGTTGTTACCACTGTAATGGTAATCATTCTTCATATCCTGCGAAGTGCCTTCCCATCCTCCATGTGAAGCAACTTTTGCACCAGCATTAAGTCAGATGTTGTTGCCCCACTTTACTGAGGATAGCTTACATTCAGAGGTATGCTGTACCTGGAAAGACATCATGACCAGAGGGCAGTAGAACCTGTGTTGTAAATTCCAACCTTTTCGTTCTAGAGTCAGTGCAGTCTCAGCTACTCAGCAGCTGTTTTATAGCTGTAGAACCTGAATTTTGATGAAAAAGATCTGGGTAGTGTTCATGGAAAATCACTACAAATGGAGGCAACCAACAGGTTTGTTTTGCATTGCATTTTTGCCACTGGCTACATCATCAATGTGGTGGTTTCCCCTTGTTCTCTTCCTCTTATTCTAATCGAGGGCTTATCAGTCTAGTTCATCAAAGTGCTTTGTTCTTTGTTCTCTCTGTTTGTCCAAACAGCAAGTTTTGTATGCTAAGGCACATTTCCTAACACTAATTCTCTAAAATTCATTGGTCCCTAGCTCTTCCTTCCAAGGAACCAGGGCAGGTATATATGATGTGAGCTGTGCTTCATCCATGTTGCTTCAATCTTTCTCCTCTCTCATGTTCCCTCTGCTCAGCATCACATGCCTGGTAAGTGGCAAAGCTGGGGCTTGAATCTGTGCAGTCTATCTCCTGAACCTGTGCTCTGACCATTTAACATACTGTCTTGCTCACAGCCCTCAACAGCTCTTCATTTTCTATCAGAATCTCGCTAAATTTCCTGAACCTGACACCAAAGGTGCTCTGTTAATTCCTCCCACACATTTGTATCTTCAATGTGTGCAGGCAAGGGCGGCTATTCCAGGCAGAGAAGTTTCTAATCACCTCCCACACCTGTCATGCTCACCGATGGTTCATGCCCTCACACAGGTGACATGCATCAGATTAGCAAGCTTGGGAGCCAGGAGACTCCAGATATGACTTCTCACTTCTTCATTGACCTTGTAATCTTGAACAAGTCACTAACTTCTCTCAGCTACCATTGCTTTATCTATAAAATGGGTACAGTAATATCGACCTTGCAGGTTGCTGTGAGAATTATATGGAAAATTTATGTATCTGGAAGTGTTTCACTTGTTGCTTGCATCTCTTACCATTTGTATCATTCTACTGCCTCCTCTTAAGGCATTCTGTTTACTGCTTTCTGCCCAAATGTTCTTTTTTAAAGATTTTATTTATTTATTTGACAGAGAGAGACACAGCAAGAGAGGGCACATAAGCAGGGGGAGTGGGAGAGGGAGAATCAGGCTTCCCACTGAGCAGGGAGCCTGATGTGGGACTCGATCCCAGGACCCTAGGACCATGACCTGAGCCAAAAGCAGACGCTTAACGACTGAGCCACCCAGGCACCCCTGTCCAAATGTTCTTAAGTGCTCACCTCTCTTTCTTCTCACATGAAAACACCTTGATGAGTCATGCTAGAGTCTCCATAATATTTTTAGTTCTCTTGGAGTCTTGGTGCACTGCATGGCAAGTATACTCCTAATGGCATTCCCCAGGCTTTGTGCCTCTTTCACACGGTATATGACTCTACAAAGACTCTAATTCATCATTCAATGAAAATAATAGCCACCAGTTTTGGCCCTTAAAATTTTCCAGACACTGCAATAAACACCACTACCTGTGGGGGAGGTATTACTATAATTCCCATTTACAGGAGGATCAGTAAGATTACATAAAATCCTAGTATCTCAGAGTTGGAAGGAACCCTAAAATCTACATCTATTCCATTTCACTAGACTGATATTCTGATACTTAGATTTTTTCCCAACTCAGCTGGAGTTCTACTATGATGGGTACTCAGGATCTTGGATATACATATCAGATTATATCATATGTATATCAGATTATTATATGTATCAGATTACTCACTTCCCTAATGAGACTGCAACTATCTTAGTTACTTTTGGTTCTCGTCAGCACCTAAACCGTTCAACCTGGCATAAAAAGCCTAAATACCATGGCCCCTTTCTTCTCTCCCTGCCAGCAATACTTAACAAACCCTGCCTCATAGCTGCTAAAAAAAATAAAGTTGAACCGAGTAAATTTGAAGATCCAATTGACTTCATTAAGTGATTCATGAATCAGGCAACATCCCATCTAACAAGTAGAAGATGCTTTGAGGAGTTGTACAAAATTGAAGGTTTTTATAGGAAAGAGGGTGGTGCAAGGTGTAATTAGCAAGAGAAAAGAAAGGATTGTTTCAGGCAAGGTCACCTGCCCTTAGGGCAGAGGGTCTTATGCAGATTACCTCATCTTTCTTTGGGATATGAGGAGGGCCCATGTGACAGATTACCTGACTGGTACCAATCAGAAAATTCCCAACTGGTCCATCAAGACTGCATTTCTGGGGGAGGTTGAAACTGCAGTTAGGTAAGGCATTAAGCCCTGGTTTGGTGATGTGGCCTACCGTAAGTGACTCCATCTTGGGCTTGTGGTTTTCTTTTTAACATGGCATATGGTTTCTTTCTAGGTAATTTTGTTCAGACATCTTTCCTTCTGCTGCCTCCCTGCTTCTTAACTGGCAACCTTTTACACCTCTACAGCTAAGTTCAGAAGAGCCACCTCCTCAGGAAGTCTTCCCTCTTTATCCACTTAGGCTGGGTGAGGAGCTTACGGGCTGAGTTGTCACACTGTGGCATAATATTCAGTTTACATACATCTGTGTCTCTCCACCAGAGTTGGAGGACATGATTTGGGCTTTTCTTACTATCATATCTGCAAGGATCTACACAGTCCCTGGCATGTACCATGCTCTCAGTAAGTATTTATTGAATGAGTGAATGCCTTTATGAATTAGCACAAGAATGCCTAACACAACAGTGACCACACAGGCTACCCTGACTTGCTGACTTGGTCTTAGTTCTAGAAGTACCATGCTTCTGGAGCTTTTGGTGAGCCCCCCAGTAGTAAGGACTTGGCTCAAACTGAGCTGTGTGAAGATGTTTTGAGGCAGTTTATGGAAGGCCCTGGTTCTGTATGGGGTCTAATTGAAAGCCACATGCAATGCTTTCTTGCTTCCATTCATAAACTTGAGCACTCCTATGGACAGAGGGACAATTGCTGCCAGGGTTGAGATGAACAGGGTGTGGGATGTTCCCAATCATCCTTCAGAACATCCCCAAGATGCACTTTAGCTCATTCTTCCTGTGTGCCCCGCCACCCCCAGTAAGCTTTGCCTCTGTGGAGCTCCAATAAAGTCACACTGTGCAATCCATTGAACAGGATCTTCCCAGCTTCCAGACAGGCTCACTAACTGTAAAGGCTTTGCTAGACTTGGAAACATCTTCCCCAGGTTCCCATTTGTGAGCTTGATGCCATTCTCTAGTATTTCAGGATGGGGAAAATAACACTTCATTTATTTCCATTTTTATTCCAGTCACTGTGGCAGCCATGCTCCATGACAAGGCTCCATGACATAGTCAGCAAATGACTAATTCTAACACAGTGGCCAGTGTTAGTTACACAGCAAGGGGAAGAAGAAAAAAGAGAGAAAAATAAGAAGCATCAGAAATTGTTTAGTTGAGAAAAAAATCTGGGGGGTGCCTGGTGGCTCAGTTGGTTAAGCGCCTGACTCTTGGTTTCAGCTCAGGTCATGATCTCAGGGTCCTGGATCAAGCCCCTCTTTTGGTGGGTTGCTTGGGCTCTATGCTCAGCGGGGAGTCTTCTTCCCCTCTCTCTCTTACTGCTTGTGCATTCTCTCTCTCTCTAAAATAAATAAGTAAACCTTTAAAAATTAAGTAAAACTTTTTAAAAATCTTTAAAAAAATATCTGGGACAATAGACTAAGTCAGAAGATGATAATTCACTGATAAACAGGTCATGGGGAATAAAACCAGGGAAGGTGCAAAGTGCCTGCCCTCCCAGTGCATGAGGCCTGGCAGAGCCCTGGACCCGCCCATCCTTGAATTCTGGAGACTCATCCACTGCTCTAGATGGAGCTGGGCTGCAGGAATGGTGTCCATGAGCCTTTTCATCACAAGGCATTATCTCTGTTGTTGCTTTTGCCCCAGGGATCCAGTTTTTCGAAAGGATTTGATCCAAAAATAAGAGATGGTAGTTTTCAATTAGTACTTAACTCATTTCCCATTTTTTATGGATCAGAGATCTACAAATTACTATCAAAACTTCTGATCAACAGGAATCAGACAGTAATTCCACCTTGAAGCACAGGTTGTTTAATATTTTAGTCCATTTATTATTACTACAAATCAATGTGGAATCTTCTAGGCTTTTTTAAATATTGAGAAGTGCGCATGGCCTCCCCTTCCTGGCTCCATGTTACCTTTGTTGGTCGCTCACGGTGTGGTGTGAGTGAAGAGTGAATGAATGAGGGGCTGGGGCTTATGGTGAAGAATAGAGGGGCTCTGAGGGTGGATGGGTTGCAGTCTCCTGTGGGGTGTAAGGAAGCTGTGGTCAGGAGGGTTGGGTTCACTGTAGAGTGTGCAGTGTGTGGACAGAGGAAAGATTGGGGGTTCATGTGGGTGTCAAAGGGCTGTGTTGGTGAGGATTTGGAATCTGAAGGGCTTGAGGGTTGTTACGGTGGAGTGTGAAGGGGTTGTGGTGGGTGAGCCTTGGGGTTCACTGGAAAGTGTCAAGTATTTGATTTAGGATGGGGTTTAACCTGGGGTGTGAGGTGTTTGGGGGAAGGAAGGCTGGGGGTTATGTAGAAGGTGAAGTAGCTATAGGGAGGAATGATGGGTACTTAATGTCGAATGTAAACTGGTTTTGTGGAGGGAGGATTGGGCTTAATGTGGGAGTGGGGTGGGTAGGAATGTGGTGTGGGGGGAAGGAATGCCCTTTCTGTGGAGTGTCACGTGGTAGCAGGTGCAAAAGTGCTGTGGGGAAAACCTAAAATTTTTGTTTAGTGTGAAATACACATGGGGAGGGCAGAACAGTGCTTAACACGGAGTGTGAAGCAGTTGCTGGAGTGGGAGGGTGGATGCTTACCGTGGAGCATCAGGTGGTTTTGTGGTGGGCACATTGGGTTCACTCTGGAACTTCAAGGGCTTATGGGGACAGAGGATTGGGGTTCACTGAAATGTGTGAAGTGGTAGTTGGAAGGAGGACTGCTTTTACTTGGAATATCAAGTGGTATGGGAGGATGATTGGGGATTTACTCTAAAGTGTGACGTGGTTGTGGTAGAGATTTGGTGCTTAGCATGGATGAGAAGTGGCTGTGGGCAGGGATGATTGGGGCTTCCCATGGAAGGTGAAGTGGCTGGAGGAGGGTAAAATCGTGATTTGCTGCAGAGTATGAAGTGGCCATAAGGAAGGACAAGTTTTGCTTCATGTGGAGTGTGAATTGGTTGTGGCAGAGAGGATTGTTGTCTACTATATAGTGTGAAGAGACGGGGGTGGGGAGCTTATGGTAGGATGTGAAGTAATTGTGTCAGCGGGAGGATGATGGCTTACTCTGGAGTAGGACATGGTCTTCTGTGTTATCTCTGGCCAGCTCTTTTGCACTTTGTCTCTCCACAAACTATGTCCCCAACCTGACTAGATGTATCCCCCTTGGAAAACAACTTAGAAATCAAGAGAACTTTTCTACCACTGGTACATCCCTCCATTCCTCCTCTTATGCATCTGATATTATTTGAGGACCTACCATGTGCCTGATCCAGTCCCAGGAGCAGTACGTACAGTATGAAGAAGACACAGGTTCTTCCCTCATGGGGCACTCAGTCTGAGAGCAAATGAGAGACTTGAGCACAGAGAAAGCAGGTCTCTGGGTCATTCGTGAGCTCTGGACTCCACGGAGAGTGTAAATTGCACCATCAGGTTTCTACCTCAGGTAGCCACTTCAGTTCTTCAGAATTAAATGGCATCTGGCATTCAAGACAGACATGCTCTCCTAGATAATGAAGGTGAATCTGGCACCAGCTATTTCTTTAGGAATTTTGGACAGAACATGGGAGGCATCACAGATCCAGAGGCCCCTGACACTGGTGATCCCGGGGTCCTCTGGGACAAGGGCATTAGTGGGCAGCATGGAATAATATGGTTAAGAACACAGACTCTGGAGTTGGCTGGACGTGGCCTCTAATCTCAGGTTTATGACTGTGGTGAGCATCTTGTCGTTTAGCCCATGTGAACATCCTCTCCATGTTTTGGTGGTTCTCTGCAGTGTGTCTCCTTTCCAATGTGGAATTCATGTTTCTTGTTGTTGGACCAACAGTAGCATAGACTCTATTAATCAAATGGGCCCTGGAGGACATTTTGGGGACAGCGAGGTAGATTCATGGAGAAAGAAGCAGGATTCAGGGAGTCCATTCTGCTGGCATAGATTGATACAGAAGCAACCGGTTCTGGAATCCTCAGCTGGGTGGCAGCTCCTGCTTTACAATGTCCCTGATCACGACAGGGGCAGCCTCTCTCTGGGTGGGTTGGTTTCATGGTGTGGCTCTGAGAATCTTTCCTGGAGGTTTAGCCCAGTCTGTTACTTCAGGATCTTCATCAGTTGTGGGAGCTAGCTACATCTTTTAATGGATCCTTTTCTTTTTAAAACAGCTAGATTTAATCATGTTGTCTGCAGTTAAGAAACATGACCAGTACAACTACTAATTCACTTGGAAACTTTGAGCAAATCAGTCTGCACAGATCCCTTGGCCTACAGGGGCAAAACAGCCTGATGGTTAAGGGCACAGGCTCTGGAGCAGGACCGCCTGGGTTTGATTCCTGGCTCTGAGACCAGTTACATGAGCTTGGAAAAGTTACTTTACCTCCCTGTGTTTCTGTTTCCTCTTCTAGGCACTGAGAATAATGTTGCTTTTTTCATGGGGTTGTTGTGACAATTAAACAGGCTAATTCATAGTAGGCACTTAGAAAAGCATCTGTGACATATGAAGCACTGAGTAGGGGTTAATTATTATCACCCTCTCTAAGCCCTCAGTTTTTCTCTTTTACAAAATTGAAGCAACATATAACAATTAGATTTTTAATGATGCACTTGATAAATCTTGGCTTGTTTGCTTTCCTCCTTCCTTCTTTCCTCCCTCCCTCCCTCTCTCCCTCTCTTCCTTCCTTCCTTTCATTCCTCTTCCTCCCCCCCTCCCTCCCTCCCTCCTTTCCATAATGGAGAAGGAAAGAAATGGCTCTTGACCAGAACCTGAAGACCCCCTAAGGCAGTTATCAACTTATTAACAATTGACCTATTATCAATTTTTAACTGCTTCCTCTCTTTTGGGCCATCTAGAATTACAACCACACCCCAAAAATAATGCATTACCAGGGAGAGACAGAGACTGAGAGGGAGTTTAATAACTATGAGTTGGTTAGTTTAAGTCTGCTTTAAGGAGTAAAGCAGCTAACATTCATTTAAACTCCCACTGGGCAAAGAACTTTCAGCACGACTTTCGTTGTTTTTCCTTATTTTTTTTTTAATTGCCTGGCTTTTAAATGTATTTCATGTGCCTTTTTTTTTTTTTTTTGCAATGTTCATAGTTTGTGGGGTTTTTTTGTTTTTTTTTTTTTTTTTCCATTTTATACTGTGAATAACACCTTGTAATTAGACAGGAGCTATTTTTCTTTATTCTCATTAAATATGTTCCCCACAAATGGAGGTAAAGCATTGGAACATGAACTTCCTCAGGCAATTATCATTACCTTTCTGAAGTACCTAGAATTTTGGAAAAAACAATAAGGAGACTTTAGATCAACAGTAAAATTGACACTTGTCCCACCTTTCTTTTCCTCATGTAAATTGTGTCCTCTATGTCAGTTATATTTGTTTTTACTGCAAGCCATGGGAAACCCAACTGGCTTGGGGACCAGGAGGGCATGAGTGATGGGTTCATCTATAGTTTGAAGTGGCCTATTCTCTTTAATGTTAGTTCCATTCTAAGACAAGGTGGAAGCTAGTGGCTACAGCCCTATGTTGTCCTAGGTTTATATCCCACAGAGAAGATAAAGCTTCTCTTCCCTCAAAATTCCCACAAAATTCCCAAAAAAGACTGGGGCCTGACTGCCAATGGACTGAATCACATCACACAGCCATATTTGGACTAATGGCTGGAACTAGATAAGGCCATATTTGATCAAAGTCTGAGTCACAGGTTCACCCAGAGCAGGTGAATGGAGAGTGAGGACGGGTAATGCCCCAGTGGAAAATCAGGGAATTGTTACCAAAATAAGAGAGAAAGGATCCTGGACAACCCAATAAAAACAATCATCCACTGTGGTCATCTCCAGATTATGTTTGGACCACCAGTTGAAGAAGTGCAGGTGTTTCCATTAAAATCAATGCACTCACTGATCCTATTGAAGTATGTGCTTGTTAGGTCTCTCACCACACACTGGTCAATGGGGTTAGAATCCTGAGATTTCAAAGTCATGCTCTGGATCAGTGATTTTCAACCAGGAAGGACACATCACACAAGGTGGGGAAAAGGGAGAAGGCAACTGAATATTGTTCACAAACGGTTTTGAAGTCATTTGAAAAAAATATACTTAATTACATACTTAATGACAAGTACATGCCTATCAAATAAAAATCAAAGCCTTATTTTTATAATAGAAACCACACAGGGAAAGGAAGATAACATCTTAGCCAATGGCAATGGGCTAGAGAAATACTTGGCATATCTGCACTAGCCAGTATATCATCAACAAGAAGAGCTCCTCTTGATAATATACTGGCTAGTGCAGATAAACCATGAGAGGAAGATACCGGAATTTCAATGGCATGAGATTACTACGTAAAAGGACTCTCACTTTTATTAAGATATAACATTTTAGATTTGCTAAAATGTCACTTTTTTCAGCAATGTCTACTCTGACCTCCGAATTTAAGTTTATACCCTGCCAACTATTCTTCACAATTATTCCTTCACAGCCTTTACCACAGGGTATACTTATTTATTTTCACCTGTTTATTGTCTATCTTCCTTCACTAGACTAAGTGTTCCATGAGTACAAACAGTGTGTCTATTTTGTTTTCACAGTATATCTGGTCCCTGAGGTTCAGGGAGGAGCATTATTTTAGTCAGGATAGGACAGTCTCTGCTGTGGTAACAGATAAATCTCCAAATCTCAGTGACTTAGAAAACTAAAGGTTATTTCTAATTCATGCAAAATCCATTTGGATTTTGGACAGATTTTCTTCATCTTATAGCCATGCCATTTAGAACATATGGCCCCAGGGTCACCAAGGCAGAGAATGAGAGGGATAGAGGAACACTTTAACTGATTAAACTCACAAGTCATACATTACTTCCACTCAAGTTCATTGGCCAAACAAAGTCACATGGCCCCAATCTAACAGTAAGGGAAACTGGGAAATGTAGGTGAGAGTAGATGTGTGGAGAATGTCTACTGGCTTGACCACAATTATCCCCAACTTTTCTGGTTTCCATGAGGAGGAATTTACCCTAGGCCCAAAGGCCTCTCTCCATTCTCTGTCCTACCCTTCACTGGGAGAGGAAATGACTTTGCTACTGGGTACATTTGGGAGAAGGAGCTAAGCTTACTGGAACAGTCCCTCCCTTTCCTTAACTCTCTGGGGGTGTATCTGACAGCATAGAGAATGTATTCCGCACTGCTCCTCCATGATGCAAATTTTGGGGAAGAAGGATACCCGCCAACACTCACAGAAATGGGGAACCCTGCGACAGTCCAGCAGTGCTTGAGAATGGGTGAACAAATTAGTTTCCTTCTGATATCTGGTGGTAGAAAAGCTGTTACTCTGTTCCCTTTAGCCTTCTACTCTCAGTAGTGTTTGTCTATAATAGTGATGATATGTGAATCTCCTTCTTCTAACTTTAGCGTCTTCCTCTCAATTGGTTCTGAACTCGGGCAGGAAATAAGAGGGGTCTTGATGGATCTGGCAGCCCAGTGCCAGCTCGTTCAGTCCTCATGAACTCGATGAATGAATGAACCTGGAGGATACCTATAAGGTTATCTAGACCAACCTGCCCTTAGCAGACACCCAGAGAGGTGATCTGACTACTCAGAGTCCCCTATTTCGACAGCTGACCTACAAATCTCACTTCATCTAATATGCTGCTAATACCAAATACAAATAGAATGTAAAGCAGATCTCTTACATGGCACCTTCTCTTCGTAATTTCAGAGACCTCTCCCACAAGGAAGAGGAAGACTTAAAAGAAAAAAGAAAGGATCAAACAGTACATTTCATACTGTTCTTTTCCAGGAGGTTGGGGGGGGGTCAATTATTTTCTTCTCCCCACTCTTGCCACCAAAACTGTTGAATACTTTTGTGTGAATCATTTCCAATCTGAACCAATAATCCTTACAGCAATCTTTTCTTCCTCAACCATAAAAATGCAGCGGCTTGTTAATCATACAACTATTTAATCCAGACCCTCCCTAGCCCTACAACTGAGCTCTGAGCCTATTACTTATAATCTACCCACCCACACATATTGAAATGAGATTATTTTTCTCACAGAAAAGAACCTGCAGTTACACAAGTTCCAACTCTGTTCCAGAGAGTGATAAAAAAGAGAAGGAAAAAGCCCAGAGTTGTTTGATAGGCTTCTAAGGAAGGCAGCAAAAGGATGAAAGATTACCCTCCCAGGTACATAATGTGAAATAATGTTCCTGCAAACATCCAGAGGGCTCCCACCCTCCACCTGGGCATGCTCCCTAGCCCTTTGATCTGGAAGCCATCACAAATTACTGATAGTTAAAGGGGTGGTCCCGATGAATGCACTTATCTTGGCTTAAAAAGTCATAACAGCCAGGGAGGAAGAATATCCAGGAAAAGAACACTGTGGCATGCAAGACCCCAGACTGAGGAGTGCTTAGCATGGAAGAATGAAAAAAGGCTTTGCAATCATATAGACATAGATTTTGGTCTCAAACCTGCCACTTAGTAGCTGTGAGAGTCAAAAACACAATTGCTAATGGAGTATATGTGCTAAGAACTATATTGGGCACTGCAGTTGCAACTGTCTAAGACCTCAGCAGAGGTTTCGCCTGCTCAGAGCTGGCACTTCTCCTTGAAAATGAGGGTGATCTAATTGTTATAAGGAACAGAGACCATCCATGCAGGGTGACCATAGGTGGCTCATGGTCAGCATGCAGTCAAAAGAAATGATGATTTTTCGTTCACTCTTTGGGAAGGGCTAGTTGCCAGGTGTCCTGGAGAGTGGGACCTGTTCTTCTGAGGGCCAAATACCCAGCTGCAAGTCTGGCGTGAGTTCCTGATAAAGAAAGTTTGGGATTTGAGCTTCAACTCACTGACCATCCCAGAAACCAGAGTATGTCCTGTATTAAAATGACACATTACTTGGGACACTGGGAGGGCACTGAGAGAGGTGGGCTTCTGGGCTGGGAACCTGGAAGCAGAAGCCAAAGATGAACTCACTGGGAGGCTGCTGGAGGTTTGGAAGAAGATAGATATGCTTTGACTTTACATCATTCCTTCTTAGAGAAGCAAATATAAACATCATAGATCTGTCTGTCCTCTGAAGATGAAGTTCCAGAGGGAAAAAGGCAAGGCTGGTATTCTCTGGGACTGTTTCCCTGATCCCTCTCACTGTCTCAGCAAAGCCCTGATCTCTCAGGCAATATGGCCCCATGCATGGCTTTCTCATGTTGCTGAAAAATCCATTATTGAAATGTCTCTCTCCTCCTGAACTGGCAACTCCTCCAATGCTGGGACTGTATTGTATTTGTGTTGATACTAAGTGCCTTACACACTGAAATACAGAGATATTTATATACATGAGCATGCTTTTTTAAAAATTAAAATAATACTACAGAAACTGGTACCCTCCTTTTCTTCCTCTTGAAGTTTAGAATTTTTTTCTTAACTTTTTAGTGGTTGTAAGTACTTCATCATATAGACATATATAGACATATGATAATGAACTTAAGCATTCTACTATTGACAGATATTTATAATTTTTCCTGTTCTTGTTACTTTCTCATATAAACTATCCATAGTCTTGTCATCACTGACTACTCCATAACCAACAGAATCCTAGAAGTGGTCATCACACTGTCTTGTGTATAGAGAGGCAGTGAGTAATAAAGAATAAAAGCTCTGGAGCTGGACCACATTGACTAGCTGTGTGACTTTGGGTAGGATATTTAACTTCTCTGAGCCTCAGCTTTCTTACCTCAAACTATAGCTGATAAGTGTAACTAACTAACAGGGTTGTTGCAAGAATAAATGAATTAATATATTTAAAGCATACAGAACACTATCTGGAACATGGTCATTGTTCTATGAATGTTTGCTATTATTATTTATATTTACATAACTGCATCTGACAAGACTGAGCGACCATTGAGGGCAGTGACCTTGTGAAACCTCCACAACTTGGCACTGAGAAGGAGTTCTGTGCATATTTGCTGAATAAATAAGAAATACAGATGTGGAAATCAACTATTGACCTGGCTGTTACCCAATATTCCACAACAAACAGGTCATTAGTTTGTATTAAATCTCTATCCCCAAAAATATATTGAACCTTACCAGCCCTTTGCACCTTAGTTTGGAATGAGCTTATTGGATATTTTCTAGAGATGATGATTGACAAGAGGAAGGAGAAAAATACATAAAGGAATCCAGGTGCCCTAGAGAAAGACCAGAGCAGACACCATCAGGGAATCAGAGGGTACGGGAAGGGGAGTGACCAACCTAAAGACAAATGTCAATGGCTCCCCAATTTTGTCCTGGGTTGGCTCTGTACCTATAAAAATATATTAGAGTCAGGCTACTATTCACGTAACTGTGGCTGATTATTCTCCCTTCTATCAGTAGATTAAACTTGGAATGAGGAAGCAAACAAGAAAGGAAGTTGATGGTTATTGAGTGCCTACACATACAACAAAGCTTTTTAAATAATGATTGTCTTTGAATATTACAAACACCCCAGGAGGTCTGTATGATTTCCCCTTCCTATAGATGAGAAAACTAAGACATAGTCATGCATAGTCAAACAGCCAAGAAACACAGAGCAATGATTTAAACTCTGACCTTTTTGCCTCCCTGTTCTACCTCTTCCTTGTTTAAGTAGAGGCCAAACAGGCTTCACTCCTAAGGAGCTAAAGCATTACAAGCTTAGGATTCTGACTTCTGACACCGGGCAGGAAAGGATAGTACATTAACTTTAAATCCGATCCATAAAACTGCCAAAAAAAAAAAAAAGTACAGTCATTAGCCTTTGTTTCTGCTTATGTACCATGGTTGGAGATGCGAAGGAGCAAAGGTGTTGAAACAGGTAGACGTAAGCCAGCCCCATCTACAAGTGGGAACTTGCATCATCAGAGAACAGATGCTGTTGAATGTTCTGTAGTTGAGGGGAAGGCAGCACAGCTGAATATCTGAGACAGTATTCCAAATGTTACATAAATTTCCTTTCAATCACCAGCTTCCATCCTAGTTGTGAAAAGAGGGAAAAAAAGAAAAGAAACAGAATTCTGTTCTTAGTGTTCATTTTTGACTGTGTCACACTGTGATCCTACTCAGAAAAGGCTGAAACGATTCAGTTGTAGTCCCTATAAGAGTTTGGCATTTTCTGGAGAAACTGCAGATATATTTGGAATATATGCACTGCTTAGGCGTACGAATCATTTATATCCTAAAATCAAATCTGAGATTTATATTCAATGTTGCTTCTAAAGATTTTATAACACAAATCTTCCATTATTACCTTATGTGTTATCATCTCTTAATGGGAAAATAAACTGGAGACTAGAATATATTTTCCCACCTATATAAGGGGGAAATCTGAGGAACTAGGATTAAGTAACTCATCTAGGTATAGAAAAATGAATTGCATTAAGAAAAAAAATAGAAAAAGCTCCTTCAGGGGCCTAGGATCATAAATCTCAAAGAGACCTTATTATATGTCACATCTAATGTGACATTACCTTAACATTGCCACCAACACAGGGATGGTCTCTAGCATATCCCTGGGTGATGACCATCCAAATCCCACTTCAATACATACAAAGAAGAGATGATGTGTTTCCTCTCAGTGGGATCCCATATTCAAAGCAAAGATTCCACATGAGCAATGAAGATACTCAGCAGGCATTGAGCAGGCCTGGAGAATGCTGGAAGGTCATGTTAATCTCAGGTGGTTTACTGAAGGTGAAACTGATGGTTTATTGAAGTACTAAGTACTTCAGTGGCAGTTATGTATGTAGCTGCTTCAAAAGCTGAGTCAAGACTTCACCCGTCCTTATCTTCCCAATTTTAACCTTTTTATAGGGCTTATATTTACAACCTCAATGTGTTGATTATTCACTGAATGACAAACACTGACAAGGCACTTTCAAACCTTTGCTCATTCATACCTCCAGTCACTCCAATGAAGGATTACTGTCTCCATTTTATAGATGAGAAAATTCAGGGTTAAAAATTTGTCCCAGTGAGGGAAGCAGAAGACCAAAACAGCCATTAGTAAGTGGTAAGTGCTGCCCTAGGAATTACTTTAGGAATCTCTAGAAACAGTAATTCCAGCTGATGGAGGTTGACTTCTGAAAGGGGCCTTGAGGATGAACAAAGAGGAAGGCATTCCAGATAAAGGGAACACCATGAAGAAAAGACCTAGGACAGTGAATTTGTGAGACTTCTTACAGGTAGCGCCCCTGACTCCCTGACCAGGCTCTCTTCACTATACCCTTATGCCTGGTGTATATTTATTAATTAATTGCCTTATTTGTGGTTCAGATATTTGACTTCACAGTCCTTGACCCAGGAGATGGGTCTCCAAACTCTCAAGTATGGGATTTGTTCTTAAACCTTGCTTGATGTCATAGTGACAGGGATGGCATCAGCGAATCCTAGAGCAGGCAGGGAGGGAGCTCATTTCAAGAGCCAGGCTTGGATGCACAGAATGCTCAGAACTTCCAGATCCCTTTGTAAGTTGAAGATTTTCTTTTCCTTTAGTGGTACCTGTAATAAATTTTGACTAAAGGCAATAACTGGCTCCACTCACCAAATGGCAATCAGCTATGAGTATCAACCCTCAGGGAATCACTCCTCTTTTAAAAAGAAAAATCTCATTTAAATAATTACACATTGGCCTCTGGGTTAATGCAAATTATGGGATACACTACCAGGACATCTGCTGAAAACAAATGAGATTATTTGTAATACTCAATGATTTCTGCTTTAAGCTATTAATCCATTCTGAGCTTTAATGAGATCAGCTGTGGATCTAGAACATTCTGGAGAGTTTGACACTGAGTCAAATGAAAGAAAAGTAGAATCAGAGAAATTGTAGAGCTGGGAAGGTCTTACAAATGGCATTTTCTAGAGTTTTCAAACTTGTTTTTAACAATGGAAACACTTTTTCAGACAGCATCTTACATGGAACCTGTGGTAGGAGTCTATTGCTCCTGTTTTTCCTCTTTCTTGATAAAATATATCTAAATTTTTTTTCAGAAAATACCCCGACTCCGTTTATATTGTGGGGGATTGACCCCAACCCAGTCCATCGGGGCTGCCATTAATATTTGCAACCTGAGGCCAATGCTGGCACAGGAAGCAGATCTGAGAAATATGAAGAAATGAGCCCCTAAGGTAAATATAATTAACCTGTGGAACAAGGTGTACCTGAAGCCAATTGTCCCTGGACTTCTTAGTTATGTAAATAAATAGATTATCTTTTATGCTTAAACCAGTTTGAGTAGGATTTTCTGTTACTTGAAAGTGAAAACAGGTGAAAGTGGCCAAAACTCAACAATATAGAGAGGATAAAGCCTTACTCCTCTTGTTGAAGTATATGGGTAGGAAACCTGGAGTCCCACTCACAGTGTACCACCATAATTTCCAGAAAGCTCTGTCAATGGACTCTACTCTCCAGTCCAACCCTCTTTACAGATGGACAAACCAAGTTCAAAGAAGAATACTAAAAATATTGACAATACACTAGGAGAAACTAAAACATGAGACAAGCTTTTTAAAAAAAAAAAAAGTTTCAGAAAATTAGACAGAATGAGTAGTTACTGATTAAATATTACAAAAGGTTTATTTAGGGAAATCACAATAATAGAGTAAACAAAATAACACTAAGAAAGTCATCAATAATTACACTGCAATAACTCATATAATATAAGCATGTTTCACAAAGTCCATAGAAAGCATGTTTGCTACCCTGATCATGCTTTTTATAAGCTTACCAGAGAAATTTCTGGTATGTTCTGATAAAAAATGCACTTTTCCTTTGGGAGCTGGCTTTATATTATGCCATTCGTCTTTCCTCTTCAGCAGGTGGCACACAGCCTCACAGCGTTCTCTTGAAGATCATCACTGTTGCAAGATATATCCTTTTGATGAATTCAAAGAAATGCAACATTCAGATCAAAATTTGATAGCACAATATGAAAGGCACATGGTAGACAATTGTGCCATAGTAGACTGGTAAAACATCACAATCTATAAAGGTCAGAAGACCTGGCAAAGTTCACAAGTCAGAGAGAAGAGAATCTGGCCATGAATTTATAATTAATGACTCATTGCCTCTCATTTAAATGAGGAGCTAATTCCACAAGCCACACTGCCTTTCTCTTTTCAGTGAGTGAAAAAAACAATCTAGTGGTTAGATAAACAGATTCTAAACCAAAACTTGAAAGAACATCATTTCCTTCTTTTCTCTTATCTAAAGATGAATCATTGCATGACCCCTTTCTGAAGTTTAAGAACCATTTTATAGAAATGGTACATGATTAACTCACCTCACTAGAAAAAACCTTTTATCCTTCTGTTTGATGGAATGGAAGTAGTACTAGCTAGAAATATCTCATACGCTCTGGTCAAAAGGAGTTTATTTTTGGTCATCTGTATGAACCCTGTTGTATTATTTTTTGTTTCTTGCTCTCTCATCTAATATATTTGAGTTAAGGAGGGTTTTTAAAAACTTCATTTGTGGGACACCTGGGTGGCTCAGTTGGCTAAACATCTGCCTTCAGCTCAGGTCATGATCCCAGGGTCCTGGGATCGAGCCCCGCATTGGGCTTCTTGCTCAGTGGGAAGCCTGCTTCTCCTTCTGCCTGCTGCTCTCCCTGCTTGTGCTCACTGGCTCTCTCTCTCTCTCTGACAAATAAATAAATAAAATCTTTAAAAAGGTAAATAAAAACTTCATTTGCTATTAGTGAAACTTGCTGAAGTATTTGAGAAACACTTGAGGGGCTGGGAGTTGGTATATAAAAATATGATTCATTCATGAAAATCCAAGGAAATTATCTTTTCCCATATACAGAAAGAGTAATTTTGCTACTCAAACCTCTTCATCTTATTTTGGCTATCTTAGGCCAGTGAAATCATCAATAACTCATTATTGGGTCAAGGAGTTATTAGAAATTCCAGTTGGGTGGGTTTCAGTAAAATTTGAGATTATGCAGTTTTTCTGAGACCAACGAGAGACATTGTGGGATCTAACATACTGCAATATGCTACAGAGTTATTTGCTTGAATTCTAACCTGCTTCTGCCACTTACTAATTATGTGAACTTGGACAAATTATTCATCTTTCCTCAAATGACTTTCTCAGTTTTCTCATCTGTAAAATGGAGATATGTATGGTACTTAATAGGGTTTTTATAAAGATTAGATGGGTTAATATATATTTAATACTCTT
Organism: Mirounga angustirostris; assembly: GCF_029215605.1. Taxonomy (NCBI): domain Eukaryota; kingdom Metazoa; phylum Chordata; class Mammalia; order Carnivora; family Phocidae; genus Mirounga; species Mirounga angustirostris. The sequence continues at coordinate 13,891,451 of NW_026991712.1, read as the reverse complement.
AAGATGATTTCTTGCATATGCTAGGCACTCAGTGTTAGTCTTTAATAGCATATTTGGCTAGTGCAACTGACATAAGTAGGCAGTTTGTGCCATGAATGGCTTCAACTTGATAAAGATGGAGATAGAAAAACTTGATCTCATCAGCCAGATAAATGGGATGTTAGTATTTCAGGTCAGCCTGGATATTCACTGGTTGTAGTAGATGGAATCCCAGGATTATCCCAAGATTTCTGCCCCATTATGTGCAGGCCCTTTATAATCTCCTCCCCCTGAGTGCAAGCAGAACCATGTATATCATGGGGTACCACTCTTGTGATTAGGTAACTAATCAGTTGACTTGGAGTTAACCAAAAGGAAGGTTATCCAGGAGGGCCTGACCTAATCAGGAAGCCCTTACAAAGGACTGGGTTCTTCCAGAAATTAAAAAGGAGTTGATGTGTGGGAGCATCTGTGGAAGATTCCTTACGACAAGGAACTGAAGTGGTCTCTAAGAACTGGAAACAATGCCTGGACAGCAGAAGAATGGGGGTCTTGGTCTTATACCACAAGGAACTGAATTCTGATAATAACCATATGAGCTTGAGTGGGTCCCCTTGCTCTGGAGGAGATCACAGCCCCAGCTGGTACCTTGATTTCATTTTTGTGAAACAGCCAGCAGAGAATGTGATTGAGCTCTGGCCTGAATTCTTAGCTACAGAACTGCGATATAATAAATTGATGTCATTTTAAGCTACTACATTTGTGGTAAATTGTTATATAGCAATAGCAAAGTAATACACTGCAAACGATTTAAAGTTGTACCTCATCTGCTTGGCTCATATAAGACTAGGAGGATAGACAGTAGGAATATGTAGTAACCACCTTGCTTTTCACCTAACCTTGTGAAAGAAGCACAACTCAGGAAATCGTGTGGCACCAGAGGATGGCTCCTGAAGGTGGTTTGCTGTCATCCCCCAAATGCCTCTAGTTCCCTCAGTACAGTCCCCAGAAGACCCTTACTCTGAAACATCATCTCCTTTAGGATTCTACTTAATGGAAATGTAAACAAAACAAAACAAAACAAAACAAAACTTTTCCTAATCACTCAGTCTAACTTTGGCCTCCCAGAGATGCCCCTAAAATCACCACTTACTTCCTTCATAATGTACATCTATGATTATCTTGTTTGCTGTCTCCCTGACCTACTGGTGTACTCTATGAGTGGAAAGTAAGCAACATATAAATAAAACCTTCTCTATCTTGCTCACTGTTAATATCTCCAGAGCCTGGAGAAAGGGGAACCCTCTTACACTGTTGGTGGGAATGCAAGTTGGTACAGCCACTTTGGAAAACAGTGTGGAGGTTCCTCAAAAAGTTAAAAATAGAGCTACCCTATGACCCAGCAATTGCACTACTCAGTATTTACCCCAAAGACACAGATGTAGTGAAAAGAAGGGCCATATGCACCCCAATGTTCATAGCAGCAATGTCCGCAATAGCCAAACTGTGGAAAGAGCTGAGATGCCCTTCAGTAGATGAATGGATAAAGAAGATGTGGTCCATATATACAACGGAATATTACTCAGCCATCAGAAAGGATGAATACCCAACTTTTACATCAACATGGATGGGACTGGAGCAGATTAGGCTATGCTAAGTGAAATAAGTCAAGCAGAGAAAGTCAATTATCATATGGTTTCACTTATTTGTGGAACATAAGGAATAGCATGGAGGACATTAGGAGAAGGAAGGGAAAAATGGGGGGGGAATTGGAGGGAGAGATGAACCATGAGAGACTATGGACTCTGAGAAACAAACTGAGGGTTTTAGAGGGGAGAAGGGAGGGGGGATTGGTTAGCCCGCTGATGGGTATTAAGGAGGGCACGTACTGCATGGAGCACTGGATGTTATACGAAAACAATGGATCGTGGATCACCACATCAAAACCTAATGATATATTGTATGGTGACTAACATAACATAATAAAATTAAAAAAAAAAAGTCTCCAGAGCCTGGACACATGGCTGGCACCTGAGGAATGTTTGCTACATGAAAGTATTAGAGAGAAATGCAGCCAGTGCCACAAGAGCAAACACATAACGCTGTTACACATTCATATGCCAGGCATTCATACACAATTTTATTAAAAGGTTTTTGTAGCATTTTGTTCATATTCTTGTTTTAGGATTTTTGATGCTGTTTTATGAGATCCTGGAGGACAGAGATTATATTTTCTTATCTTTGTGTTCTTAGTTCTAAATATAGCAGTCAGTTCGTGGTAGATGTTTAATAAATGTTTGTGGAATGTAATGGAATTGATAAGTAAGCTATGAAAATCAAATTATTCTCAGTATGACCACAGAAATATAGATATAGATATATAAAGACATGGATATTGATTTGACTAACTGTAATTCTTTTTTTATTTTATGAGCTATAGCAATTTTCCACTTTTTTCCTAACTCCTAAGGCTTTTACAAAAGTCTTCTTCCAGTATTCACCTCCTTTTTCAACATTAACTCCCACATGCACTAGTTCCTCAAAAACTTGACTAAATGATCTTTCATTCTGAACCTCAGCCAGCCCAAGAACACAGACCAGCTCCAATGACAGGACATAGCATTTCAACAGCTTCAGCCTACCCATTATGTATGATTTTACAATAGGTGCTCTTCCATGCCATGAGCTGGTTCTGACCCTGCAGCCATCCCTTCCTGTTTGCTGATGCCCCTATAGATATCTGCATGTAGCTATGTCACCTTCCCTATCTCCCCAATACTGCACTTCTCCTTTAGATGAACTCTCTGTCCCTCTGCATGTAGACAAACCTGCATATAATAATCACTACCCATCAGGCTGAGTCTCTCCTACTCTTCACCTATTTTTCTTAAAGACTTTCCAGGCATCCCATTTTCCAGGAGAACTGTAGATGAATACAACCCTAAAGATGGAGTGTTAGTCTCTTCCTCTGGGCTCCCAGAGCCCCCTGCACTTACCTCTTTCACAGCACTTAGCACACTACTGTCTAATGGCTAATTTTTATGTCTGTCTCCCTTCTTGAGTAAGCTCCTTGAGAGTGTTTTATTTCTATATACCCAGTTCCTATCATACTGCCTGCTACATGGTCAGTTCTTAAGAAATGGAGTTTGAGGGCACCTGGGTGGCTCAGTTGGTTGGGCGACTGCCTTCGGCTCAGGTCATGATCCTGGAGTCCCGGGATCGAGTCCCGCATCGGGCTCCCTGCTAGGCGGGGAATCTGCTTCTCCCTCTGACCCTCCTCCCTCTCATGCTGTCTCTCATTCTCTCTGTCTCAAATAAATAAATAAAATCTTAAAAATAAAAAAGAAATGGAGTTTGAACTAAGAAAGAAATCATGAATGAAGGTACTGTAGGCAGAACAATGCCCACCCCCAAAGATGTCCACATCTTAAATCCCAGGACCTGTGGTATGGAACTTTACATCGTAAAAAGACTTTTCTGATGTCATTAGGGCTTCAAGATAAGGAGATGATCCTGGATTATCCATATGTACCCATCACAATCACAATGAACACCCATCTAATAGGGAGCTCGGAGGGTCGGAGTCAGAGGAGGAAATGAGGCAACAGAGTTAGAGGTTGGAGTGATGGCACTGCTGACTTTGAAAAGGGAAGATTCATGGAGCCAAGGATTTCAGGCAGCTGCTAAAAACTGGAAAAGGCAAGGAAGCAGATTCTCCTATAGATCCTCCAGAAAGAACGCAATTATTCTGACACATTGATATTAGCCCAGTGAAACCCATTTTGGAAGTCTGACCCCCAGAATTACTAGATAATAAAATTTTTTGATGTTGTTTTAGGCCACAAAATTGGTGGTAATTTCTTCTAGCAGCAGAAAGAAACTAAGAAATGAATGTACAGGGAGATAACTATCTTACAAATCTCCTCTTTATAAAAATCTTCTTGTACTGTTTGCTATTAGTCAATGGTGTTAGGTCCTGCCAAGAATAGGAACCATGATTTTTATCTGTGGTAAAGCTCTCCCCATCATCTCCCTGGCTTCCTCCTCAACTTTGTGCCGAATGTGATATGGTTGAATAGAAGCAACATGGGCTGCAGGAGCAGAGAAACATGAATTCAGTCCTAGTTCCATTACTTCTCAGCAGCATGCATTAGGACAAGTAACTCCACACCTCTCATTCTATTTCTTCATCTCATTTTCAGCATTATTATAAGAGTTAGACAGCAAACAAAGAAATCATAACAAAAAAGTAAGGTTATTGGTGGCAAGCAAGGCAGCCTTCTGAGGAAGTGGAGGATGAAGTGCTCACACTAGAGTGTTTCTGCTCTGGACCTCCATGGGATTGTGTGATGGCAAGAGGTATGGATAGCTAAGTTCCTTCTTCACCTTACAGAAGGAGGAGACTTGATGCTATCTGGCCCAATTGTGGAAGGAACAAAGTAACAGAGAAGTTTGGATGGGACAGGAAAGGTCAGGGAATGGCAGAAGGCAGCATGGTCAGTAGTGTGAACTTCCCTAGAACTTCCAAATCTTCAGAAAAAAGTTCTAGTATATTTTTTTATGGAAACACATAAAGGCTAATTCCTGGAACCACTCTGACTTAGGGCAAAACAAAGAAAAGTCTCAGGGGGAGGGTGTCCATGAGAGAGTAAGCCCCGGGGAATTAGCAAAAAATCAAGGGAGGACTTGGGACACCCAAGGACCATGAGGATGAGAACCGAGCCAAACCTACCCAGCTCTCCCACAACACAGAATAGGAGTGACTGGCAAGTTACAGACACACAAACAACAAGGATTTCAGTGCTGGGGCTGTTCTGTACAATTTCTCCTCCCATTTGCACCAATTTTCTTCCCAGTTTGTTTACATAGAGACACAGGAAACAGCTGATCTGAACTAACAGGAAAACTGTGGGGTTGGCAGGTGGTAGTAAAAATCAAGAGATCCATTCCCCCTCCAGGCCCAGGATTTATCCCCCTTTTCTCAATCTCCTCTCTGCCCTCTGGGCCACTGCTGTCTGCTGGGGAAGACTTAGCGCAAAAGGGCAGGTGGCTTCACAGGCCTCTCATTTAGGTAATAAGTTAAAACCTTTACCTAAAGCCAAGCCCAAGGATGCTTCCACACCCTGGAAGCTGACAGGCAGCAACGTGTGTGTGCGTGTGTGTGTGTGTGTGTGTGTGTGTTGAGAGAGACGCTGGAACATCTTCATAATAATCAACACATTCATAGCTCTTTCCTCCCTCCGCCCCCCTGCCCTTCTTTTTGTAAATCATAACAGTTTCTTGGATCACTTGATTCCTTTATGGGGTGATAAAAAGAAATCAAGCCTAACTTGAGGCAATAAACTACCTCTTTAAGCAATCAACTTTATGCACAATTTTCAAGGAATTCTTCATTACCCCTTCTGAACTGCTGTAGGAAAAGATTGGAAGGAGATAGGCAAAGACCAGCAATGTAGGGTGAGGCCCCTGGGCACCCTCCTAAGCTCAGCGTTAATGAATTGCATTCTGGGGACAAAGACAACTTTGACAACATAAGGCAGGAAATGTGGTCATTACCAACCCAGAACTGGGTGTGCAAACATAGTCTCTATGTTTATATACCTTTACCCAGTTTGTGGACATTGTTTAAATGGGAAGGGAAGAAAGTGCAAGAAGGAAATCCTCTTCCTTTTGGCAAGACCAAACTTCACATGCTCAACCTGCATCTTTCGTCTCAAGGAGCAAGTGTCAACTCCTCTGTGTTGGGCATCACAGAGAGAGCTCACAAGCCAGCATTGCCACCATTGATGGCAGTCATTCAGCAGCCATTTATGGAACACTGATTATCAGACAGTCACTACACTGGGTGCCAGGGTTATAACAGATGAACAAGAAGTCAATGTCCTTCCCTTCCCCCATAGAGCTCCTGGTCACTGTTGTGGTTCAATTTGTCACACTCATCATCACTACCACCTCTCTTCTCCTCTCTTGATGAGGCAATGCTGAAAATCTAATTGTGCTTACAAAGCATGTGGGGATAAACAAAAATGAACATAAAAATAAAAATAAAATATTAAAAAAATAAAAGAGTGGAAAATAATCACCTGGTGATTTCATTAAAATGCAGATTTCTAGGTACATTTGCCATACTATGAATTAGAAAATCTTGAAACAGGTCCCAGGACTCAACATTTTCAAAACAATCTAGAAGATTCCAATGCAGGCATTTCATGGCTCACATTTTGCAAATACGTCTTATGTTAAACTACCTTATGCATTTTTGTCACATTCATTGTGTTTTGAATGTCACAGCAGCTCAAGAAAGTAAATAGGATAGGAATTATTATTATCTCCAATTTACAGATGAGGAAAAGAAATGCATAAGAATGTCTATTCAACCTAATTTAATATAACTGGCATCTAATTTGTTCAAGCTCTGAGCTAGAAATTGTAGAGGATGAGACACTCAGTGAGTTTGCATTAGAAGGACGCAAAAGACAAGCACACAAATATGCCAGGTGCTTTCCATGCTGTTCTATCTGGAATTTACTTTAACACTTATCAGTATATACATGCACATGAATGTATTATGTTAACTTTATTCTGTACCCTGAGGGTGATAAGTTCATTCATTCACTAATTGGTTCATTCATTTTACCCAGTATTTATTGGGCAGTTATTATGTGGCTGGCATTGTTCTCGATACTGGGGATACAGTAGTAAATAAAATACACAAAAACATCTGCCTCTGAAACAGAGACTAGTAAACCACACCATGAGGTGATTCTTTCATATTTGAAGGGACCTACCCAGCCTAACAGGCTGTAGGGCTATTTGGGGCCTATTTGATGATGAGTATTTATACAAGTGGCGGAGACTGGCTTTTGTCAAAATATTCCTTCCAGAAGTAAGATTGTTGGGGAGCAGATGCAGGACCCCCGCAACTCTAATTGTCATAAACCGTTGTTTACCAAAATAACCTGACATGCCAATCTGTACCTTTTTCCAGTAATACTGTGGTATACATATTATCTTCATTTTACAGATGAGGCATTTGAAGCTTAACAGGGTCAAATAATTTCCTGTCACTTTCCAGTGATCCTGGGCTTCAGTTGGGCATTCTCTTTCACACCAGCAATGTTCATCTCATCTTTGTGCCTCCTCTCCAGCCTTCTGGAGAGCTGGTTTAAGGTTCTCTTACCAAAGAATTTTCCAGGACCAATTTTAATTGTTGATGACCATACTCACTTCTTAGTTTGTATTGAATCTTGTGTCTCCCAAATAACAAACTGAAACTTTTCTTGAGATTAAGGAGTGTTTTTCCTACAATTTTCTAATACCCCACTGCATCTAATATGATACAATGCATGTGGAAGAGGTAGTCTTTGTTGCTTTGGTAGGTAAATTTTAACTGTACCACTTAGAACACAGTGCCTGGCACATAATAGATGCTCAGTGAGTATTTGCTTTGGTAGATGGAATTTTCACAAGATTCTGGATAATACAATGGATGTCGCTTTCAATTTAGATAATCAAAAATAGAAAATCAATGAGAATTTTATTTTTAAGATTCTTTGATTATAAACAGCTACTAACTTACCTATTCTTTTAAATATAAGGCTTAGAATTCTTGTAACGAGAGGTTCATTTTCAATGTATAATGTATGTATCCGAAAATCTGAGTCAGCAATGAGGTTATCTCAAGGCCCAATGGAGAAATATTTGTAGAGGGAGGTTCTGGATAGAGTAGGCAGGACTAACATGGAATGCAGAATGTGGGAAAGGGAAGTATGTGTGGGGCCAAGTCTTTATATGATAGTTTTCCCCTTTTATATTATCACAAGTTAGAGGAAATCCTCTTCCTTTAGTCTTTGTATGATTTTGTCTACTTCTTATGGCTCCTCCAAAGAGAATAGCATAAAGCTAGCTTCATGTTAAGTAGGAATAGAGGCAAAAAAAAAAGACAGGGTAAATAACCTTTATTACATGTCCCCCATGAACTAGACATTTTCATATATTCCATATCATTTAATTCTGTGGTGAATGAATCATATATTAAGCTAAAAGGGGTTATTTAAGCAACCCTCTACTTACTTTGGAAACACAAAACACATTTCACATCTTGTCACTTCTCAACAATTAATGCACTCAATTAAGGCATTTATTTGATGGCACTGAGACAGATTTGGTAAATATTGATTAATTACATGTAAACATGATAGAATCATGCATTTAATATATGCATCTGTGTCTGAATAGATATTCCGACCTTGTTTTTCAAGTCCAATACTAAGATAAACAGTTCAACAGGGGATTTTATTAATTTATGATTTTCTTTAAATTAATGTCTTATAGTGCAAAACAAGTTTGTCACATTTAGGCATATGTATTTGAAAAGAATAAAATTATCTGAGATTTGCACTGTTGCTGATATGGGAAATATGTTCATTCTGTGAACAAGTATGTACAGTACAATCAGGGAAAATAACTATCCAAACTTTATGTAGATTCATGGATCAAAAACATTATACCAGTAAAAACTTAAGAAAGAAGTGTGTGTGTGATGCACACCCATGTATATACACACACATAGATACATGGGTGTTGAACTCCTAGAAACAGTGATTTCACGATGAAAGCATTTCTGACTACATATGTTTATGTCTTTGAGCCTCAGGTTTTTCTTCTCTAAACATAAGGATAATCATAATAGTTCCTATCTCAAGGAGATGTCAGAATTAAATGATATGGCATATATGAAAATGTCTAGTTCATGAGGGACATGTAATAAAGGTTATTTACCCTGTCTCTTTTCTTGCCTCTATTCCTACTTATCATAAAGCTAGCTTTATGCTATTCTCTTTGGAGGAGCCATAAGAAGTAGACAGAATCATACCTGCTCTCAAGGACAATTTTGTTGGGGAACCAAATTATTAATAAATAGATTAGAAAACTTCAGAAGAGTGGGTCTAGCCAAGCATTCACTTACATGTTTCATGCTCTTGTATATAAAGTAGAGGGTGAGAATTTTGAAAAGGGCTGGTTGAGATTTCCCCAAGGTTTATGCCCCTAGACTGTGACCAGCAAGAATTAGAGACAAGATCTTGAATGAGCCAGAAAATTCAGAATCCAGGTCATTGCCACACTGGAGAGGTGCCCTGAATGCAGGAAGTCCCTGAGGAACAATGATGGGCAGCAGGGAGACAGAGGAAGGACTAGGCACATGCAGGAGCCAGGCTATAACAGTCAGAGGAGAGGAACCAGAAAAGTGTACTGACAGGAAAGGAATCTTCCATCTGAGCCCAAGCTCTAGGACCCACTCAAGTCCTGAAGCTCACAGATGCTACCATACACCTACCTGCTCACAACACCCAGGTGCCAAGCACAGGATAGGTAAGGAGCACCATGCATGCATCAATGACACGAACAGCAATGTCCTGATCTAGAGGAGCAAGCACTGAACCAGAAGCCAAGGGGCCCAGTATCCAGACCCCCTTCTACTTAACAGCTCTGTAATATTGGGCAAATAAATTCCTTCAGTGCCCTCACTTGTAAAGGGTCGATGTTTTCTCTCTCTTTCTCATGGTCATGTGAGACCCAAAGGAAATAAATATGAAGTAGCATATGTTAGTGGTCAAGGGCACAGACTGCCTGGGTTCAAATCCCAGATCCACCACTTGCAGCAGAATATAATCTTAGCAAGTATAGCTATTTTCAGAGTCCTCATCTGGAAAATGGGATAATAAGAAGACTTTCTTTCTTTGTTTTTTTTTTTTTAAGATTTTATTTATTTATTTGACAGAGCAAGAGAGCACAAACAGGGGGAACAGTAGAGAGAGAGGGAGAAGCAGGCTCCCCGCCAAGCAGGGAGCCTGATGCGGGGCTCGATCCCAGGACCCTGAGATCATGACCTGAGCCGAAGGCAGACACTTAATCATCTGAGCCACCCAGGCGCCCCAAGAAGCCTTTCTGATAGAGTTGCTCTGAGGATTAAATATTACCAGTAATACATGTGAAGTGTTTACAATAAAGCCAGACATGTGGTAAACACTCAGTAAATATAAAGTGATAATGAGAACTTGGTTTGTGAATAGGTGATGTGGAAGCACAGAGAACTTGGCTTTAGCGTTAGACAGACTTAAGCTCTGATTCAAACTCCACCATCATGAGCTGGATGATTTGGAGGAAATCACTTAACTCTTCATAAATATTGGTTTTTAAAATTTGCACACCAGGCATGATAATTCACTGTTCAAAATATTCTTATGAAGATTTTGAAATAGCCTATATCAAACAAATGGAATATAGTATGTTTTCAATGAATGGTAATTACATATAGGATGATAGACATATCTAGAAAGTATTGCTATTAGAACTGATATTACCATCAAGTTCTTTCCTAATCAAGAGGTGACTTCCCAGATGCTCAGACAGAAACATTCTTGAGTTGTGAGCAAGGCAGACCAGTGCCCCTAGGAAAACTGAGAAACTTATTTCAAGCAAACATAAATGCTTCTTCCTATAGAAAACCTGATCAGAACAGATGCATTCACACAATTCCCCCACTCCCAGTGGTTTGCATTTGTAGTGCCACTTTGCCCAGCCCTCTCTCCTCTGTGGTCCCATGTGTTGGTGACACCAATGGGGAGAACATGAAATATCCTGGGAGAAGTGCCACAGGTAGCCTGAGGACATGAGCTCTGTGCTCTGTGGGCCTCAGACCTCAACAACGCTGCCACTGTCCTTCCCAGAAAAGCTGGAAAGTGGACAAGGGCCAGCTGGACACAGCTGCCACAAAGCAGACCAAAGGGTTGCAAATGGGCCAGGAGGAAGCCTGGAAGATGGGTTGTTGAGAATGTGACTGGCGGTGTGCTCTCACAGTGCCCTTCAAAGTGCTGGACTCATCCCAGCTCCAAGTTTGCCAAATATCCCAAAGAGCAAGCAACCCACTTCTAACTCCCAGTAAGAAGTCCTGGCTCGGGGTGCCTGGGTGGCTCAGTCATTAAGCGTCTGCCTTCGGCTCAGGTCATGATCCCAGGGTCCTGGGATCGAGCCCGGCATCGGGCTCCCTGCTCAGCGGGAGGCCTGCTTCTCCCTCTCCCACTCCCCCTGTTGTGTTCCTGCTCTCGTGCTCTCTCTCTCTCTGTGTCAAATAAATAAATAAAATCTTTAAAAAAAAAAAAAAAAGAAGTCCTGGCTCAGCGGGTCCACACAGAAGAAAAAGGGCTCAGCAATAATTAATTTCCCCCTGTGTGTCAAGTACTTTATACCTTGACCCCATTTGGTTCCCCACAACACCTATGCCAAGTTCCAATCATTATTCATTATACACAGCCTAGTGCATTATAAACCCTCAACAAATGTTAACTATTATTATTGTTGTCATCTTTATCCTTATTACAAATGAAGAGAATGAGGCTCATGGCAGTGAAGTCACTTGCCCATGGTCATACAGTCATTAGTGACAAAGCCAGGACTCAAACCCAATTGTCTACCTCCAAAGCATATGCACTTGGCATCAGGGCCTGCAGCCAGTATTGTTTATTAGCCACCTTCCCTGCACCTGGGCCATACTAGATACAATAGCAGAGAGACAGGAAATATCCACCTCCCAAAAATTCTCCTGTAGTGTTTTTCAAACTATGAACCTTGGCTTCAGTGGTTCATGAAACCACTTTGAGGTCATCACAAAAGCATTTTTAATGATATTAAAATTTAAATAAAGAATACATCTTACATAATTCAACTAAGTATTTAATAATACTGTTGTAATCATGTACAAAAACATATGTGTGCATACGGGATCATGATGTACAAAATATATCTTATAAAGATCATCGTCACAAGTGTTTGAAAGCCATCAATCTAGTAGGCATGCAAGAAGCAGACACAGAGGTTTATGTGGTACAATTTCCTCCTTGCTAACTCTTCTCATTAATCTCTTGGGGACTGTGTGGTACCCTTTGCAGTACTCCAAAGCAAGGGAGGGATCATAATGGCCCACACCAAGGTAAGGGGATCATAGGCTAGGACTTCATAGGTGGGACTTCTGAAATCCACTATGAACATCTCAATTATACGGAGTCCAATAACATGATATGAAGTGAATTTTGAATCAAGATGGGTAAATCTAATTATTTTCATTCAACATTCAACTAACATGATTTGAACCCCTTTGGATACCAATCACTAACACAGTGAAATGGGGGGGAGGGTTCCAAAAACAGATACACTATTTCCCTGGCCTTGTGGAGCTCAGAGTTCCTTCCACAATCATGAACTGAAGACCTTCAATGTACTAGGACCTGAGCCAGGAGCTAGGAAGATCAGAGCCAGGCCAAGCTATGTTGGAGCCTAAGGCAAAATGAATTTTAATATAAGGTTTTAAAAGCTAATTTTTTCTAGATATAAGGTGGTTGAAAAATCAAAACACAGGAGTATTAAAACTCACAAAATTATTTTAAGTATTTTGTTTATACCCCAAACTGAATTTATTATAGTCTTACTTCCCTCAGTTTATTTTTTCTTCCCTCATTTTATTGGAAACAAACTCATCAATAACATTTCAAAATCAATTTCTTTCTTATCTCATTTTCAATTGGGGAGATTTCCATGTTTGACAATTTCCCTTGACCAAGCAATGATCTTATTTATTTATTTATTTTTAATTTTTATTTTTATTATGTTATGTTAATCACCATACATCAGTAGTTTTTAATGTAGTGTTCCATGAATCATTGTTTGCATATAACACCCAGTGCTCCATGCAGAATGTGCCCTCTTTAATACCCATCACCAGGCTAACCCATCCTCCCACCCCCTTCCCCTCAAAACCCTCAGTTTCTTTTTCAGAGTCCATAGTCTCTCATGGTTCATCTCCCCCTCTGATTCCCCCACCCTTCATTCTTCCCCTCCTGCTATCTTCTTCTTTTTTTTTTTTAACATATAATGTATTATTTGCTTCAGAGGTACAGATCTGTGATTCAACAGTCTTGCACACTTCACAGCGCTCACCATAGCACATACCCTCCCCAATGTCTATCACTCAGACACCCCATCCCTCCCATCCCCCACCACTCCAGCAACCCTCAGTTTGTTTCCTGAGATTAAGAATTCCTCATATCAGTGAGGTCATATGATACATGTCTTTCTCTGATTGACTTATTTCACTCAGCATAACACCCTCCAGTTCCATCCACATCGTTGCAAATGGCAAGATTTCATTCTTTTTGATGGCTGCATAATATTCCATTGTATATATATACCACCTCTTCTTTATTCATTCATCTGTCGATGGACATCTTGGCTCTTTCCACAGTTTGGCTATTGTAGACATTGCTGCTATAAACATCGGGGTGCACATACCCCTTCGGGTCCCTACATTTGTATCTTTGGGGTAAATACCCAGTAGTGCAATTGCTGGATCATATGGTAGCTCTATTTTCAACTTTTTGAAGAACCTCCATACTGTTTTCCAGAGTGGCTGCACCAGCTTGCATTTCCACCAACAGTGCAGGAGGGTTCCCCTTTCTCTGCAACCCCGCCAACATCTGTCGTTTCCTGACTTGTTAATTTTAGCCATTCTGACTAGTGTGAGGTGGTATCTCATTGAGGTTTTGATTTGGATTTCCCTGATGTCAAGCGATGTTGAACACTTTTTCATGTGTCTGTTGGCCGTTTGGATGTCTTCTTTGGAAAAATGTCTGTTCATGTCTTCTGCCCATTTCTTGATTGGATCATTTGTTCTTTGGGTGTTGAGTTTGATAAGTTCTTTATAGATTTTGGATACGAGCCCTTTATCTGATATATCATTTGCAAATATCTTCTCCCATTCTGTTGGTTGTCTTTTGGTTTTGTTGACTGTTTCTTTTGCTGTGCAAAAGCTTTTTATCTTGATGACGTCCCAATAGTTCATTTTTGTCCTTGCTTCCCTTGCCTTTGGCGATGTTTCTAGGAAGAAGTTGCTGCGGCTGAGGTCAAAGAGGTTGCTGCCTGTGTTCTCCTTTAGGATTTTGATGGACTCCTGTCTCACATTGAGGTCTTTCAACCATTTGGAGTCTATTTTTGTGTGTGGTGTAAGGAAATGGTCCAGTTTCATTCTTCTGCATGTGGCTGTCCAATTTTCCCAACACCATTTGTTGAAGAGACTGTCTTTTTTCCATCGGACATTCTTTCCTGCTTTGTCAAAGATGAGTTGACCATAGAGTTGAGGGTCCATTTCTGGGCTCTCTATTCTGTTCCATTGATCGATGTGTCTGTTTTTGTGCCAGTACCATACTGTCTTGATGATGACAGCTTTGTAATAGAGCTGGAAGTCCAGAATTGTGATGCCACCAGCTTTGCTTTTCTTTTTCAACATTCCTCTGGCTATTCGGGGTCTTTTCAGGTTCCATACAAATTTTAGGACTATTTGTTCCATTTCTTTGAAAAAAGTGGATGGTATTTTGATGGGGATTGCATTGAATGTGTAGATTGCTCTAGGTAGCATTGACATTTTCACAATATTTGTCCTTCCAATCCATGAGCATGGAACGTTTTTCCATTTCTTTGTGTCTTCCTCAATTTCTTTCATGAGTATTTTATAGTTTTCTGAGTACAGATCCTTTGCCTCTTTGGTTAGATTTATTCCTAGGTATCTTATGGTTTGGGGTGCAATTGTAAATGGGATTGACTCCTTAATTTCTCTTTCTTCTGTCTTGTTGTTGGTGTATAGGAATGCCACTGATTTCTGTGCATTGATTTTATATCCTGCCACTTTACTGAATTCCTATATGAGTTCTAGCAGTTTTGGGGTGGAGTCTTTTGGGTTTTCCACATAAAGTATCATATCATCTGCAAAGAGTGAGAGTTTGACTTCTTCTTTGCTGATTTCGATGCCTTTGATTTCTTTTTGTTGTCTGATTGCTGTGGCTAGGACTTCTAATACTATGTTGAACAGCAGTGGTGATAGTGGGCATCCCTGCTGTATTCCTGACCTTAGGGGGAAAGCTCTCAGTTTTTCCCCATTGAGAATGATATTTGCTGTGGGTTTTTCATAGATGGCTTTTATGATATCGAGGTATGTACCCTCTATGCCTATACTCTGAAGAGTTTTGATCAAGAAAGGATGCTGTACTTTGTCAAATGCTTTTTCTGCATCTATTGAGAGGATCATATGGTTCTTGTTCTTTCTTTTATTAATGTATTGTATCACATTGATTGATTTGTGGGTGTTGAACCAACCTTGCAGCCCAGGATTAAATCCCACTTGGTCGTGGTGAATAATCCATTTAATGTACTGTTGGATCCTATTGGCTAGTATTGACCAAGCAATGATCTTAAATATTTTTTAATTAACTTCAAGTTTCTTGTTATGTCTTTATTCACAATTTTGGTATTGTGTTCACCATGGAATGTTTGCATTAAATTTGATTTTTTTTAAGTAGTGAATTAAAATATTATTTATCTTTTTTTTTTCTGTTTTGTTTTGTTTCCTTTTTATTATTATTATTATGTTCAGTTAGCCAGCATATAGTATTGATTTTTTCCCCCTTCCACCAAATTCTGCACTCAGGCTAGTGCCTCACTCAGTTTACCCAATCCTGACACAGGGGATGCATAAATGAAATAGGATGGAGCCTTTCTTTTTCAGCCTTTATAATCCAATGGGAAACTCAAGAAAGTAGACACATGCTAGCTAATACTTCCTGAACATTATTGTTCTAATTACTTTACATGTGTTAATTCATTTAATCCTTCCAACAATCCTTTGAGGTAGATACTACTTACCTTAAAAAAAAAATAAAAAAGGAAATTTAGGTACAGAGCAGTTAACAAACTATTCCAAGGTCACATAGGTCTAAGAGATAGAGCCTAATTTTGAACCCAGTCAGCCTGGCTCCAAAGCCTAAGCTGTTAACCACTGAGTAGTCACTAGGTCAAGGCAAGTGATTGTGGCTTTCAGCTTAAAGAATCACCTGCTCAGCTGGAGGAACAAAAGTAAACATGATGTCAACATAGGGCTTTAAATCCAACTGTTAAAAAATAAAACAAAATGATTAATAATATTTTGAGAGCACTGGGTCATCTTCCCCCAGATAATTTTATTTCCTTCTCTCAAAAGAATGATCTTCTTTCCCTGAGCCATATGCTTCTCACTCCCAAGGTAGCTAATAGCAACCCTCCACAGATGTTAAAATTAATCAGACTGTTTCCTTAGGGTGGCAATGTGGTACTGAATTGGCCCTTCTTCCACAGCAAGTAGCCACACTGAATGATCACATGGCACCCATGTTTCTTGCATATTTCATCTTATTGATTCATTCAACAAATATTCATTAAGCACCTATTTTGGGTCATTTTCAGAATTCACAGTCTCATTTTTAAAGAAAATATAAAATGCCTTTAAAGCATCCATCCAGAAGTCTATTTTACTCTGAATTTCTCTGAAGGGATCCCTGAAGAGGAAGCAGTATTAATGCATGAAGCAATATCCTCAAATATAAAACTATATATAACTTGCATCTGTATTATGGTTTATAGGTTACAAAGTGCTTTCATGTGCACTATTCCATTTGTTATTCATCCTCTGGAATGTCTCAGGAGATAAGTAAAATTAAAATAACACTAATTTAAAATACTCTAATTAAAGAAACCTAAAATGGTAAGTAAGCATTAGCAATAGATAAACTCTAATTGTTACCCCACGAAGGAAGAGAGTTTGAAAAAAAATAGGTCATACATAATACTTTACCTGATTATGAAAGGAAGATAAAATGCTTAAGCCCTGCCAATACCACTTGCGTGATGTCAGGTTAAGTCATTAGGTTCTGTGTTTCAGTTTCCTTACCAATAAAGTGAGTGTTCAATCACATGCCAGTTCATCTCAGAGAGTGATTGTGGGGATGGATAATGCATCCCTCAAGTAAAGAGGGATGTAAGAGTAAAGATCTTTACATTTCTACAGCACCCAGGCTTAGCACAGTTCCTGGTATGTAGAAGGCATCCAACATGTATGCAGGTGGATGGTTGCGTGGATGGATAGATAGATGGATGGATGGACAAATAAATGACTAATTGAACTGGCTTCCTTTGCCGCTGGGGTCCTTTCGATGAATTTGTACAACCCTCCCATCACATGAAGCTAGTTGTGGGTACGGGCCCATTGATGGTATTTGCACAGGGCCTTTGCGCTTGCTGTAACTACTGCATGGTATGCCTGTCTACCAATTCTTCACATTTCTTGTTTCTACTTGCCATTTGGAGCCTAGTTCAAATGTATTCTCAGAAGGATCCTTCCTGATTAACCCTTAATATTGCCTTCTTAGTCCTGTTTTATCAGCCACCCTGCTTTATTATCTTCAGAGCTCTTGGTACCCTGAATGTTGTTATAGATTTACATGTATGTTATCTGTTTTTCCCCTTGAATGTAAGTTCCAATAAGGTAGTGAATTATTGGCTCTTATTCACTGTTGAACCCTCAGTTCATCATATGTTGCTGGTACACATAGCACCTAATGATTGTTGGATGAACGAATGAATTAGCCTAGACCACCCTTCCAAGTACCAGTCTAATATAATTGTCCTTTTTAAAATTTTCTGGCTATTGGATTATCTGGCTTTATTCTATTGTTGCCAACATTTTCTTCAGGTATGTCTATTTTAGAAAAGTTTTCTTATCAATCTTAACCAATGTGAATCCACCATTCACTAATTTCCAGAACTCTACAAATAAGAGAATTTTTCTCCTCCTTACCTGCCCCATGAAAGTCTCACTGGTCAGGCTTATTATTATATTTCCTGTTAAGAGAGGAACTAGAGATGGATGGATGGATGGATGGATCGATGAACAGACACACAGGACAGACAGATAAATGAATAATGAATTTGAAAATGCCTTCAAAGTTTTATGGCCATTTTCACCAGCTGAGTATTTGTTAAGTTCTTTTGTTCTCTCTATGAAGATTTCTCCCATGGAAAGAAAATTGCCATTATCCCAGCACCCCAACAGTACTCTGCTTTTACAAAGACTATACACAATTATGTCTTCAATCACTATTTCAGTCATCTGTCGTAGTACAAGCTGAATTTCCCAACGTGAATTCAGAAACAGTTGACTTATTAAGACAAAAGATTCAAACCTGAATCTGAAAATCAAAACGTCAACATTATTACTAAAAAAGCTGGATTGGAGGATGCGACATAGAGATATCATGGCAATGGGCTTTATTCCAGTTATCTACTGCTGCATAATAGCCACCCCAAAATCAGTGATTTAAATGAACAACAGTCATTACTTTACTCAAGAACCTCCAAGTTGGGCAGGGCTTAGTGAGGGCAACTTGTCTCTGCTCCATGTGGCATCAGCTGAGGTGGCTTTTCTAAGGCTAGAGGATCCATTTTCATGATGGCTCACTCACAAAACTGGCAGGTTGGTCCTAGATATTGACTGAGAGCTCAGCTGAGGCTGTCAGCTAGGAGTCTTAGGTCCTATCCCTACGGGCCTCTCCATGGGCTGGTTGAACTTCCTTCCAGCCTAGGGCTGGGATCCAAGAGAATAAGAAAGAAGTACAAGAAGTTCTGGTCAATCCACCACAGGTGCCTGCCCTTGTAGAACTTAGGGAATGAAGGAACTGACTAGAGAGGAATGGGGTGCTGACTCCTATAACCCAATCAGACCCAAGGAAACACAAGGAAATCTTTGCTAGGGTTTCTAGGACAGTGAAGAATACTCTCTTCTGTGGGACTTGATAGTGTGAGGATGTGAGGCTTACAGCAGCTTCAGATATTTTATCAGCATTAGAAGAAATAACCAAGAAATAAAGCCCACACAGAGGAATCAGAGACAAAGATGATCCTACTAGTTTTATTCAACTGAATCAAACTATACCTGAAGCTGGTCCCACTGTTGGACTTTTACTTTGCATGTCCCCCAAAATTCCCTGTTATTTATAAAACACTGAGTTGGGGCTTGATAATGATATGTAAATTCTGTCTTGGAAGTTCTCTTCTATCTGGTCCCTCCTTTCCAGTTACTCCTGTAACACCTGATTCAGATCTGGGCAAATTTTCCCCCAGGCTTCTCCAGTTGCCTCCCCTTTAGTGAGCTTATCCCAGTGACTCCCACACCCAGTGTATTTCTCATCTCCTTCACTGAGCACCTTCCCTAACCAACACCCACATCTTTTCTGACCTGGTCACTCCTGTTCTTACATCCTTTTATTAATTCCCTATTTCCCACTCTGTTAAGGATAAAGGTAGCTTCTAAGCCTTCCATTCTACCTTCCCAGCTTAAATCCCATGTACATTATAATTCATCCACACTGTATGACTCATTCTCTGGAAGAAAAAAAAAAGTTGCTCCTCTTCTTCCTTATTTCTTGACTTTGCTCTTACCATTCCTTCCACAATAAAGATGGCCACCAATTCTTTGGTAATACTCCTCCCATTAAGAGAGGAAGTCTGCCTTGAACATGGGCTGGCCTTGGTGACTTGATTGGCCAATAAAATACACCAGAAATGCATTTCTGGGAAAGAAATGTTTGGTATCTCCAAGGCAAGGTGATAAGGAACCTTGCAGCTTGTTCCTGGGCTTCTTAGATATATGCTTTCAGAGTGCTTTTTCTTAGAACGCTGTCTCTCAAATCCCAGCCACCATGCTGTTAGGAAGCCTGAGCCAGCCTTGCAGAGTAGATGCAAGTAGAAATAAATGCCCAGCCGGCCTTCAGCTTTCCAGCCATCCTTGCCAAGATACCAGATGTGTGAGTGAAGCCATACTGGACCTGTTAGACTAGCCCATTCACAAGCTGATTCCACAGAGTGACCTCATTTGGTACTGCTTGGAGCACAAGTGTACAGCTGAGCTCTCTTAAATTCCAGATGCATCCAATGGGTATCATCAAATGGCTACGTTTTAAGCCAGTGAGTTTTGGAGGTAATGTGAACATAGCAATAGGGCCAGAGTAGGGCCAAGTTCACCAAAGAAGTAACCATGAGAAAAATCCCTCCTGAGAGTTAAACAAGTTTATGGACAAGAAGTTTTCATTGAAACTAAATGATACTAGACAGGCTTAGGGGATATTTCAAGCATGTGATCTCCTTATTTATCTTGTGATCGATGAATGTATAGAGCTGGCAAAAGAACATTACTGGAACAGAACATTATTAAAAAGGTGATAAAATGAGGAAACAGCGTTACTGTCTTAGAAGTCCAGGAATGACTGTGAATCATAAGGCCCTGAAAAGATAAACCATCTGCCTCCAAATGACCCCACACCTAACAGCCTGTTTCACAAAATGTAAAAGAGAATCAGTATGGTTTATTCTCCATGATAAACATTTTTAAATTACTTTTTATAAAAAAGATGATTTTTCTCTCTCAGATGCTCCTAAAAAGGAAAGAAAAGATTATTATCTGTTATTCTAAGTTTCTCTCTTTAACCAGACTCTCCCTGCTGCTTATAATTTGCAATTGATTACAGAGTTTTACACATCAAAATAGAGAATAATTTTGTCATATTTGAAAGGGGGCCTAGGTTGCATTATCTATTTCCCTTACCATTATAAATGATCAACCAAAAGAAGGAAAAGGAAGAAGAAGAGGAAGGTCATTCAAAGTGGAAATACTTGCTTACAAATAATACTGCACAATTCTCTGCAGTTTTTCAACCCTAGTTGAGAAAATAAACCTTGAACCACTTTAGCTTTATCATTCCCCACCATTTTCAGTGCAACACTGCGGAAATGAAATACAGGAGGCACAAAAGCAATTTCTAGCATAAAGATTGAGTACTAAACAAAAAACCCTAAACATGCTTTGAATGCTATTGTAGAAATAAGACACCAGAATCTAAAAATATACACATGCACATACATATATATATACATGTCCCTCTCAATATTTATCATTGTTGAAATATTTTCTTCAATTGATCTCAAAGTCTGCATTCATTCATTCATTCATGCATTCTTATACATATCATTTAACAAATGTTGATTATCTGCTACATGCCAAGCCCTGTCCTAGATGCTGAGAATACCATGATGAGCAAGATGGACATTGACCTAATTCTAGATCTTAAAATCTGATGGGTACACAAAAATTAAACAAATAATTAAGCAAATTTTGGTCATAATTTTTGTCATTATTTGGGTGTGATTTATAAAAAAAATTGTCAACCAAATTGATATGTATATATATATATAGAAAGAGAGAGAGCGTGTGTGTGTGTGTGTGTGTGTGTGTGTGTGTGTGTGTGTGTAGCATCCAATATAGCATAGGATATTGTAAGAAGAGCACCAGAACCCAGAACTAGACGATCAAAGAAGGCTTCTTCCTTGGGGAGAACTACAGATTTCTCTTTGTAACATGTAGTCTGGCTTCCTAACAATCAGCAATTTCAATTCATTTCTTCTTTTTCCCCTTCTGTCTTCACTGAGAGGCTACAAATGCTAGATCTTCAGTCTGGGCCTCCCACGCAGCTAGGGATTCAATTCTATATGACTCAGTTCTAGCCAAAAAGACATTTAGGGCCCTTTGCTGGAGTCCTATGGGAAATATTTTCTCTACTTTGTTAAAGTAGATAGGCACAAGAGGGGAGGTCTCCCTCTACTCTGGCCTCACCTTGTTTGCTGACTGAATTTCAGTTGCCGCAAGAGATCACCATTTTGCTATGAACAAAAAGGAAGGAGAATTACATCAGTGGTGGCCTAGAGCCCTGATATTCTTGAGCCGCTGAGCCAGCCATGGACATTTTGCCATGTGCGATAATTATGTCTTAATTATTCTAGATTGGCTATTGTGTTACTTGGAGCTGAAAACATTCTTAGCTTCCAGCTTCCCAGAAAAAAAGTGATAGTAAACTGATCCTCCTGAATTACTAAAATATCTACCCTCTGCTTTAAGCAAACCCAGCATCTTATTTATATCTGTCCTATAGCATGTATTTCTCCGTATTGTATATTGCCATTTATATAATTTTCTAAGTTCCTCTAATAAGCTATTGTCCTCCAGGGCAGGAATCATGGCATAGTATTCTTGGTATCTCCAGGGCCTGTAGAGTGAGGCTGTACTCAGTGTGTAACTAAGTCAGTAACCGCGCAGTAAATAACTGAATTAAATGAAGGTAGGAGATATAGCACCATTATTCGTGGTGGTGGTAGATGTGGTGCAGGTGCAGCCACAAAAATAGATTTTGGTGGTGACGTCCCTGACGGTGGGGGTGGCGATTCTGTTGGTGGAGGTCAGGGGATGGGTTAGGCAATGGTGGTGGTTGTTGTGCCAGCAATTGTTGGTAATACAGGTGGTAGTACTGTCAGCCTGGATCGGAAGGAGGGGTGCTAAGTTATCCGGGAGTGATATCATCTTGACAATGAGGGAAAACTCGGTGATAACCCTGATTTTCGGTCCATGCCACAGTTTGGGGGAGGAAACGGGGGATCTTCTTTCTCCGACAGAGGGCATAGACCTGATGAATTAGACAGCGGAGGCTATTAGAAGAAATTTTGTCAACCACAGGAAAGATGGCCTCTGGAGAGTCCTTCTAGTTGATTCCCCAAATGCCTCTTTGCCCCAGGACTTAGGTTTTTTAAGGAATTGAGCAACCAATATAAACGAGAGATAAACAGTCACACCCAAAGTGACTTCCAGCTCCTCATTGTCTCATGCAAAGAAAAGAAATTCAGGGAAGAGGGTTCCTTCCAAAGAAAACATCCTGGCACCCAGGCAGCCTGCTCCTAGATCCCCAGTAACCAGCAAGCTGACTCACTGACATTTGTGAGGCTCCCTGGAGCCAGTGAATTCTAATGAGGACATTCCAGGCAGTCAAGTTACTGGGGCTGGAGGCCGTAGGGAAGTGGAGGTTGCCCACATAGGTCACTTTCTAGAAAGTAGGTTCTAAGAATGGCTCTCTGTGAGCTGAGAAGGACATCTCCCTCTTCCAACAGGGTATGTTCTGCCCATAGCATACATAGGCTGAGGGAACTAAAATGCTTAGTTGGAAGCTTACTGTACTTAAGTTCACAAAAATTAGGTACTCATCAAGCTTATTTACTCTGCACTGTATTTAAACCACCTCTCTCCCACCTTTGTTCTGTAAATAACTATTCCCAAATCCAGACTGCCTATCGAACAACGAACCAATGATTCAGTTAATAATTATAAACTCGAACAATTCAGCATACACCCACATACAAAGGAACTAGATATCACTTGCATGAAATATTTGACAATCATACAAAAAAGCAAATGGGGCTACATGAACACAAGAATCATGTTGGGAGCCATTGGAGAAGGGGTAGGAGAGGGAGGATTTTTGTTTTTTTAATGAAACCTCACCTAAGCAGTTTCAGTTGATTCTTTCCCACACAAGGTCAAGCCTACATCTCACTGAAGTATTAGATCCATTCACTTCCTTGTGCTTTGCTCCAAGAATTAGTGAGTCATGTGTTGAGCAAAAATTCTTAACATAGGTGCTACCGGGGAACAAAGGAAAACAAAACGCCTTATTCTCTTATTCATCCTTTGAAAGGAAACTCATGGCGGAAACATTTGTATAACATTCCATTTATATAACAGGAGAGCTATCAGCTGAAGGAAAGAACGTGCAGCTGAGGAAGGGGAGCTGGTGTGTTTTCTTTTCACACGGCTGCACCCCTCCCAGCCTAATCCGTTCCTAATGCCCTATCACAGATCCCAGGCCAGCAAGGAAATGTGAGGGCCATCATGGGAGGCAATGAGGTGGAGGCGAAAACAGCAAGGGAGCCGAAGTCATTCAGCAGGGAGTAGGAAAGGGTTTGGCAGAGAGTTTGCAAGCATGGACTCCTGAGTCGCGCAGCCTGGGGCCAAATCCCGCCCGCTATTGTGTGGAGCCTCTCACTTGGCTCCTGAATGCCTATGTGGCCTGGGGCAGGTTGCTGAAAGTCTCTGTGCAAAGGGGTTTAAAAACCTACCTTCTATACAATCTATGTGAACCTGTGTCTGATACAGAAACCAAGTTCAGTAAAGCCCCTGAGGTCCAATTCGGGCTTCTCCTCTTGGACTGTCATTGTCCTTCTAGTTTCAATCTCCTCACCTTTCTCTGGATCTCATCTATTCAAGCTGGATGGAAAAAATACAGGAATGTTCGGAAATGGGAAGTCACTGGGTACCAGCCATAGGAGGCATTACTTGCTTTGTGACCATACAAGGGAAAGGAATACTAATAAAGGTCCTTTGAACTTCTTATAGCCTTGTGATACCTTGGAAATGTTGGAAAAAACCTTTATTTTATTTTACCATCTTCAAGTCAGTTTATTAATGCCCAATTTTTCTTGAACCTTTTCATAGCGGATGATGCATTAGACAAGGCTCTGGATGCAGACAGGCAGGGTTTGGTTTTCTTTTTTAAGATTTGTTTGTTTATTTTATTTATTTATTTATTTTTTAAATTTTTTTTAAAGATTTCATTTATTTATTTGAGACAGAGAGAATGAGAGAGAGAGAGAGCACATGGGGGGGGGGAGGGTCAGAGGGAGAAGCAGGCTCCCTGCCAAGCAGGGAGCCCGATGCGGGACTCGATCCCGGGACTCCAGGATCATGACCTGAGCCGAAAGCAGTCGCTTAACCAACTGAGCCACCCAGGCGCCCTGTTTGTTTATTTTAGACAGAGTAGGGAGAGGGGCAGGATCTTCAAGCAGACTCCCTGCTAAGCACAGAGCCCCACTCGCGGCTCCATCTCAGGACCCTGAGCCAAAACCACGAGTTGGATGCTTAACCGACTGAGCCACCCAGGTGCCCCGACAGGCAGGGTTTTAATGATAGATGTTCCACTATGCACCCTGGAGCAAGTGAAGCAAACTCACTTTTCCCTTCAGCAGGCTTGCCACGATTAATGTCAATATGTCAATCATTGGTCTTTTCAAAGAACCAACATTTGCTCCTCTTTATCTTTTCTACTGTGTTGTTTTCCTACATAATGAATTTCACATTTTATATGTGTCAGCTCATGTGTTCTCCCTCATGATTTACTTTATGATTCTTTTTCCAGATTCTTCATTGGAATCATTCATTTATTTCCAATAATAAAATAATTATAGCAATTTAGGCTATATGTGTCGCTTTAATTATAGGTTCACATCCAATAGGTTTTGATAACAAGGAATCGTCTTTTCATAATTCCTAGATAAGATTTAATTTCTATTTTCATTTTTTCTTTGCTCCCATGTTTATATTGGAAGAGGATTCTATACTTTCCTAGTGGTTAAACTTTAAAAATAAAAATTGACTTGCTTTGTTATTCTCTTTGTTGTGCATATGAACTTTTGGTCCTTGACTCCTAGGTTTACCAAATTATGGTCAGAGAATGACAACTTTGAAAATCTCTATTTGGGGGAATTTTTAAGGTATTTTTTAATTGCGACCAATGACAGGTTAGGTTTTTACAATTGATACTTCGATATAAGAGAATGATTAATAACCTCTATTTGTAGGATCCTTTCATATATTAAATCAAACCCATGTGAATCATTCAAATTGTCTCTATATTTCTGGAATTTTTGTCAAATTTTTCTGTCACATTCTGAAACAGGCAGCTTACCTGCTTATATTTCTAGGATGTTTTTTCTGTTTGAGGCAAAAAGATTTATGACATCTTGGATTTCTCATCTCACTATTTCACAATAAGTCTCTCCTTTAATGCTTTGGACTTTGAAGTCATCTTTACCTGATTGACCCTGTCTTGGAGCCTCACTTTACTCATCGGTAAAATGGGCCTAATGATGCCTACATTGCTGTGTTGTTGTAAAAATATACAATGAGAGAAACACTGTGAAGGGCCCAGGAGAGTGGCTAGCATACAGTACACATTAACCCATTTTAGTTCTCTCCCTTCCAACCCTGTAAGTTCTCTGTCTCACAGCTGGAAGAAGAAAATCTTGGAAATGGAAAAAGGTCACTTGATTTCCATTTAGGAGCCCTTTAGAGAGCAGGTCATTGGGATTCTTTGCTAGTAACCCCTGGGCTATGGGTTTGAAAGAAGAGTATAACATCATTCTAGACAGAAGTATGGAAAACTGGTGTTCTGAGCCAGATCGGAAGGTTTTCTGAGAAATAATATAGTCATTGTTCTCCACAGTCTTGTTCTAATAGGTCAAGGATGCACTGGTGTATCTGGGGTAGCTATGGATCCTGGGATTTCCCCTTTACCACAAAAGAGATGACGTAGATGTGAAATTCCAGGCCTCTTGCCAATCTTTTGCAATCCTTGCTTCCTTTCTTCTCTCCCCTGATTTCTTCAGAATCTACCTCCACAGCCCACCTGGCTTAAAGCACCAATGCTTTCCCAAGGCCCCCCCTCCTTAAACTTCCCAGCAGCTCTGACTGTACCCAGGGAGGTAGACTCACTGTTCTGGAAAATGAACTAAAACCACACACAATACTTATCGATATCCAAGAAATTCTTTTGAGTCACTTACCCAACACATGAACCTCGACGTTTTAAATGATATGCCCTTGCTCATTAAATATACACTGAGCTGGTTGCTCTCTCTCCTTCCTTCTCCCACAAGTGTTTGACAAAATGTTTCTTTCCCCTGCGACTTTAAATACCTCTACAAAGTGACGTCTTTTAAGAAAGAATACATCGCTTAGTACAATAGGCACAACATTTGTTAAATAGTTCAGTCTGCACCTGTGTATAGCACTGCCCTGCATTTTCACAAAAAGCCTGAGAGAAGATGATCACGGGCACTTTTCTGAAGATGAAATGGAGGCTCAGAAGATTAACCCACCAGAGGTCTCACCTGGCAGATCTAGGAGTCAAACCCCTTTCTGTTAGGTTCAAAACCATATTTTTTCCATTGGCCGGTGCCACCCTTCCAGGAAGCTCCCGTAGGCATTAGGGGGGCACAAAGTGAACGTGGTGTGTTTTGCCTGAGTTTCCTAGTTAGAGTTGGTCAAGGAGCCACTTCTCCAGCAATATTAGAGTGGGGGGAATCCCCTCTGTCCTCTCACCCCTTTAAGAAAGCCAGTGATGGTCTTGGGAAATTTAATGAAGGGAAGCCTCACTACAATGGAGTCGGGAGGTTTGGGGGGTTGTTCTCACACCCTATCACTCGTGGCCAATTGCAAACCCAGCAGGAAGAGATGGACCTTGCATATGGAAACTACTGTGCTATCCCAGCAGGAGGAAAATGCCTTACCTCCTCACCTGGGAACAGCCCAGCCAATGAGGGAGAGTCACAACTCAGCCAAAGAGAAGCCGCTATGCTTCCAACTCCCAGTTCACTCCAGTGGACCCTCTGTTTCTAACAGCTCCCAATTCCTTCCTTTCCTCCATGAAAGAGCATTCCTCTCCTTTGTTCAGGGGATCTGAGTATGGTTCTGCCATAGCTTTCTTCTCCTGGACTGCAATTCTCTGCTATTCCCAAAAAACCTCATCTTTTGCTGATAAAACAACTGCCAGTTTTATTTTCATGGTTAATGGTCCAAAATGCTCATCTAGCCCAATGGACATTTTGTGTTTTGTGTGGTATGAAGATTGACAGTCCTCAGAGGTAGGGTGCTATTTTTCAGATTCCTATTTTGTACCAAACTGGTAGGAAGATACGTGGTAAGCAGTCTCCAAAGATAGCACTATTTCTTCCCTTCCTACATGCACATGCCACTCACCCATCAAAATGTGTACTCCATATCCTATCCCCTTAAGCCTGGATGGCATATATTAGAAATAGTTCCAGGCT
This sequence comes from Mirounga angustirostris, assembly GCF_029215605.1. Lineage (NCBI taxonomy): Eukaryota > Metazoa > Chordata > Mammalia > Carnivora > Phocidae > Mirounga > Mirounga angustirostris. The sequence continues at coordinate 13,863,797 of NW_026991712.1, read as the reverse complement.
TAATCTTTAAGAAGATGGGCAGTGTCTGATTTCATTCTTGAAACCAGCAACCATATTAAAAAATAGATTATGTTGAGACTACCATGCTTTGAGAAAACCCAAACTATCTACATGGAGAGACTGCACAGAAGAGAAAAGGCCCCCACACCTGAATGAAAACTTGTCAGATCTTTGAGCCCAGCTGAACACAGCCAAATGAGTGACCCCACTGATAGTATGTGGAGCAGAAGAACCAGCCAGCTGAACCCAGGCAATCTGCAGAATCCTGAGACATATGAAATCACTTTTATTTAATTTATTCAGTTTGGGATGTTTTATTACACAGAAGTGGATAATCAGATGGATGTTTACATCAAGAACAAACAAAGGGAAAACTTCCAGTCTCCCATAGTAATTCACCAAGAGCCAGGACTTTGCAATTGTGCATGAGAATCAGCTGGAAACCTTTCTTTACTAGAGATGCTCAGGCCTAGTATAGATCCTCATGACATAAACCTCAGGCTTGTACATCTCCATGTTTTTCCATTCCCCAAATATGTATAATGAACAGTCACTGTAATAACCCACAAAATCAAAGACTCATTTACTTTCAGAAGCTTTTCTTTTGAAACACGGATTCCTTCTGGGAGTGATAGATCCATCAGATGGTCCCAGGATTATATTCCTAATCGGATTGTTCTCCTAACTCCTGGCTAGGATTAGCAAATGTCAAGTATAGTGGAACTAAAGATGGAGCATGCATACACCTCAGCAAGGAGCTGTTGATTGAGGTCTCCAAAACTGTCATCTGAACAGTCTAGGGCCTGCTTGAGTCTGGTGGGTGTCCAGAAACCAGAAGACAGGTACAGAGAAAGCAGTAGAAAATTGACAATGCTGAGTATCCCCACTCTGATGGAATGTCCTTAAAAAATCGCCTCAGGGATTACCTTTGGAGCTTGTTATTTAGGTAGGAACCTGAGAAATGATTATGGACGTTACTATAAGGGACAGATATTAACACCTGTGTTCACGCCTGATCTCCCAAGAGGCCATAATATGGACTTGCCCTATTCCCTTTATCTTAATTATATAAGTAAAATGTGTCTAAAAGGTCAGTCCCTCAAGACTCAGGTTTCGATATCGAAAACGGAGCTGAAGGGAGAAGGCCCGTGCGGTGAGGAGGGAAATAGTAGGGGGAGCCCCTGTGTCTTTCTCCTTTCTTTCTCTTTTACTTCATGTTTCCCCCAAACCACCTCAGCATCTCCCCACAAAGCATCCCAGGCTGGCGGCTTCTCCCTGAGGAGTTGGGAGTCGGCTCCTCTGAACGCTTTTCGTTTTCACTCTTCTTTCATCCCACTCATTCTGTAGCAAGACACACCTGGGGATTTCATGCCCCCAAAAGAAAGGAACTGAAAAGGCATGTATTTCCTACAAAGCTCAGCCTTCCTTTCTTGCTGTGAAGAGAAAATAAGTCTGTAATTCCTGAAATTTCTTTACTTCCTGTGTTGCTGAGTCAGTAAGAAGAGAAGTTGCATGTGCTCAGCACCTACTACATACTAATAGCATTACCTACATTGTCATTCTGAATCCTCGTGTCCTATGTCTTCCTTCTTGAGATAGATTTTATGATCCCATTTTACAGGTTAAGACACTGAGGCAAAGAGCTTTGAGATAATTTAGGAAGTAATAGAGATAGGATTAGAGCCCTGGTTAGGCTGACCTAAATCCTATTTTTCTAGCCTACAAAGTACCCCTACTAAAAAAAAATCTTTTTTTTAAGTCCATTATTTCAGGGTGTGGAGTGAAGATTTTTTATCGGGTCATTTTTGGCATTGTACAATGCAGCCTAATGACCTACTCTTCCAAGTGTGGTTCATGGTCTAGCAGCATCAGCCTCACCTGGGAGTATTATTCAAGAGTGGTCCACTGACTGGCCTCATGACATCACCTGGGAGCTGTTAGAAATACAGCATCTCAGCCTGGCCCCCACCCCCCACCCCCCACCTACTGAATTAGTATCTGCATTTTAACATGATCCCCAGGTAACTTAGTATGCACATTAAAGTTTGAGAAGCACTGACCTGAATTAAAGTGTTCTAATTATTTGAACTTGGTATGTCACCAAACCTCAATTCTAGACACAACGCTACTCAAATACTTGAATTCCTAGAGCCATCGAATCTCAAAACAGGAGGACCTTGCAACCCACAGAGGCAAAGTAGCTCTTCTTAGGCATCCCAGTAAATTAGTGGCAGAGTCAAATCTAAAATAACTCCTTACCAGATGCCCAATTCCTGTCATTTAGTCAAACATCACGTATGAAGCTCGTGTCTGTGTCAGTCACCTTGCTAAGTGCTGAGAATTCAGAGACAGTAAGACCAATCTGTGTCCTCAAAGAACTCATGGTCCGTTGGGTGAGAAAAACAGACATCCGGACGGTTATAAAACAATATGACAGTGCAGTAACATAGAGAAGTACAAGGTATTATAAAGCCACCATGGAGAGACACTTAGCGGCCCCCCCAGGACGCCTGGAGGAAGTGCCGCCTTCCCAAACCCATGGACTATACTACTTCATGAATAATTAACTTACCATTCCATTCCCTTCACCATTCCCCCTGGAATAGGGCCTTTCTGTCGCTCAAATCTCTATGCTTTCCTTCAAGATTTTTCCTTTCTGCCCTCCCTACTCCACAAATTCCCCTTTCTCTCCACATCCACAACTCTTACTTACCAACAGTTCCCAGACCTGACTGCATAGTCATATTCAAATCGTCTGAGGATGTTTTTTAGAAAATGCCCCAGAACAGCCTCCCTGTCTATGGAGATGATGCTAGGGCATTCACATGTTTCATGGCATCCCATATAATCCTGATATATAGCAAGGGTCATGGTGAGAGCCTGTTTCACACCACTCACTTGACACTTAACCCTGGTACCTTGCATTACAAAGAGATGCAGTGTTTACAAAATGCCTCCATGCCTACCATCTCCTTTGGTCCCCATGTCAGATGTAGACCTGTAAAATGACAAGTGAGACATGGTTATCCCATTTCACAGATAGGAAAACTGAGTCATAGGTGAAGTAGCATGCCCAAGTTGCACAGATCTTTGACTTACACCTTCTGACTTGTTCTATGCTGTTTGAAAATAGATATACACAGGGGTGCCTGGGTGGCTCAGTCGGTGAAGCATCTGCCTTCAGCTCAGGTCATGATCCCAGGTTCCTGGGATGAGCACTGCATCCAATTCCCAGCTCAGTGGGGAGCCTGCTTCTCCCTCTTCCTCTGTCCCTCCACCCTGCTTACATGCACTCTCTGTCAAATAAAGATAAAAATCTTAAAAAAAATAGATATACACACATAGTAAGGATGAAGGAAAGGCCATGCCTTTTCTTTCAATGCCCCCGCCACCCCAGGGCTACCGCCTGTAAGTTCCTTAGGACAGAGCTAACAGGTCTTTTCCAACCACTCATTAGACACATGCATCACTTCAAGAGTTCACAGGTCTCCCTGAGAAAGAGGAACTAGGAGTCGGTGTAAATCAGAAGCCATATGACCAGACACACTTGAGCGAACTCTGTGAGAAAAGGGAAGGATGCAAATAGCCTGAAGTATTGGAACTTTCCTCAAAATCAATCAGGAGTCACGTTCTGATTAGAAGGGCAGATAACAGGATCATGAGGACTGAAATGTTCTAGCGTTTCATTTCTTTCTGCCGGCGGCCACCTGCCATTTTAGTTTACTAGTGCTCTTGTGAATGAGCCCCTTCTTACCTGGCCTTGCTTAAAAAGCAAACACGGAAACATAGGTTAAGCTCCCCTCTCTCTATTTCTTTCTTTTTTTTTTTTTTAAAGATTTTATTTATTTATTTGACAGAGAGAGAGATAGCGAGAGCAGGAACACAAGCAGGGGGAGTGAGAGAGGGAGAAGCAGGCTTCCCGCCGAGCAGGGAGCCCGATGCGGGACTCGATCCCAGGACCCTGGGATCATGACCTGAGCCGAAGGCAGACACTTAACGACTGAGCCACTCAGGTGCCCCCCCCCCCTCTATTTCTGAAGCTGCCCAGGAAGTAGGATGGACTAAAAGAGGCCTCAGCAAACATAACTTGGGAAGGAAAGGGTTTTTGAGTGGGGGATGGGCAAAAAACCATTGTCTTCCTTCTTTTCTTTTTCTTTTCTTTTCTTTCTGTTTTTTTTCTGTGTTTTTGTTGCTGTTGTTTTTTCAATGGCTTCACTGGGCTTCCTCCATGCTCTGCTTTACAAAAAGACTCATCTTTTTTTTTTTTTAATTTAATTTTATTATGTTAGTCACCATACATCATTAGTTTTTTTTTAATATAGTGATCCACGATTCATTGTTTTCATATAACACCCAGTGCTCCATGCAGTACATGCCCTCCTTAATACCCATCACTGGGCTAACCCATCCCCCCACGCCCCTACCCTCTAACACCCTCAGTTTGTTTCTCAGAGTCCATAGTCTCTCATGGTTCATCTCTCCCCCCGATTTCCCCCCCTTCATTTTTTGCTTCCTTCTCCTAATGTCCTCCATGCTATTCCTTATGTTCCACAAATAAGTGAAACCATATGATAATTGACTTTCTCTGCTTGATTTATTTCACTTAGCATAATCTCCTCCAGTCCCATCCATGTTGATGTAAAAGTTGGGTATGCCAATAAGCTGAGCAACCTGGATGAAATGTATGCTTTCCTGGAAACCTATAAACTCCCAAGACGGAAACAGGAAGAAATTGACAACCTGAATAGGCCAATAACCAGTAAAGAGATTTAAGCAGTGATCAAAAACCTCCCAAAAAAACAAGAGTCCAGGGCCTGATGGATTCCCTGGGGAATTCTACCAAACATTCAAAGAAGAAATAATACCTATTCTCCTGAAGCTGTTTCAAAAAATAGAAACAGAAGAAAAGCTTCCAGACTCATTCTATGAGGCCAGCATTACCTTGATCCCCAAACCAGGCAAAGACACCATCAAAAAGGAGAATTTCAGACCAATATCCCTGATGAATATGGATTCCAAAATCCTCAACAAAATCCTAGCTAATAGGATCCAACAATACATTAAAAGGATCATCCACCACGACCAAGTGGGATTTATCCCTGGGATGCAAGGGTGGTTCAACATTCGCAAATCAATCAATGTGATAGAACACATTAATAAGAGAAGAGAGAAGAACCATATGGACCTCTCAATTGATGCAGAAAAAGCATTTGACAAAATACAACATCCTTTCCTGATTAAAACTCTTCAGAGTATAGGGATAGAGGGAACATTCCTCAAGCTCATAAAATCCATCTATGAAAAACCCACAGCAAATATCAGCCTCAATGGGGAAAAGCTGAGAGCCTTTTCCTTAAGATCAGGGACACGTCAAGATGCCCACTCTTGCCACTATTGTTCAACATAGTACTAGAAGTCCTAGCAACAGCAATCAGACAACAAAAAGAAATAAAATGTATTCAAACTGGTAAAGAAGAAGTCAAACTCTCTCTTTTCGCAGATGACATGATACTTTATGTGGAAAACCCAAAAAACTCCACCCCCAAATTACTAGAACTCATACAGCAATTCAGTAATGTGGCAGGATACAAAATCAATGCACAGAAATCAGTTGCTTCCTTATACACTAACAATGCAACTGTAGAAAGAGAAATTAGAGAAACGATTCCATTTACAATACCACCAAAAACCATAATTGATACCTCGGAATAAACCTAACCAAAGAGGTAAAGGATCTATACTATAGGAACTACAGAACACTGATGAAAGAAATTGAAGAAGACACAAAAAGATGGAAAAACATTCCATGTTCATGGATCGGAAGAATAAACATTGTTAAAATGTCTATGCTACCCAGAGCAACCTATACCTCAGTGCCATCCCTAAATGTCAATTCCAATGACATTTTTCAAAGTGCTGGAATAAACAATCCTAAAATTTGTATGGAATCAGAAAAGACCCCCAATCACCAAGGAAATGTTGAAAAAGAAAAACAAAGTTGGGGGCATCACGTTGCCCTATATCAAGCTATATTACAAAGCAGTGATCACCAAGACAGCATGGTACTGACACAAAAACAGACATATAGACCAATGGAACAGAATAGAGAGCCCAGATATGGACCCTCAACTCTATGGTCAAATAATCTTCAACAAAGCAGGAAAAAATATGCAATGGAAAAAAGACAGTCTCTTCAATAAATGGTGCTGAGAAAATTGGACAGCCACATGCAGAAGGATGAAACTCGACCATTCTCTAACACCATACACAAAGATAAACTCAAAATGGATGAAAGACCTCAATGTGAGACAGGAATCCATCAAAATCCTAGAGGAGAACATGGGCAGTAATCTCTTTGACATTGGCCACAGCAACTTCTTTCAAGATACATCTCCAAAGGCTAGTGAAACAAAAGCAGAAGTGAACTTTTGGGACTTCATCAAGGTAAAAAGCTTCTGCACAGCAAAGGAAACAGTCAACAAAACAAAGAGGCAACCCACAGAATGGGAGAAGATATTTGCAAATGACACTACAGATAAAGGGCTGGTATCCAAGATCTATAAAGAACTTCTCAAACTCACCCAAAAAACAAATAATCAAGTCAAAAAATGAGCAGAAGACATGAACAGACACTTCTCCAAAGAAGAAATACAAATGGCTAACAGACACATGAAAAAATGTTCATCATCATTAGCCATCAGGGAAATTCAAATCAAAACCACACTGAGGGCGCCTGGGTGGCTCAGTTGGTTAAGCAACTGCCTTTGGCTCAGTTCGTGATCCTGGAGTCCCAGGATCGAGTCCCACATCAGGCTCTCTGCTCGGCAGGGGGTTGGCTTCTCCCTCTGACTCTCTTCCCTCTCGTGCTCTCTGTCTCTCATTCTCTCTCTCTCAAATAAATAAATAAAATCTTAAAAAAAAAAAAAAAAACCCACACACACTGAGATACCACCTTACGCCAGTTAGAATGGCAAAAATTGACAAGGCAAGAAACAACAAATGTTGGAGAGGTTGTGGAGAAAGGGGAACTCTCTAACGCTGTTGGTGGGAATGCAAGTTGGTACAGCCACTTTGGAAAACAGTGTGGGGGTGCCTCAGAAAATTAAAAATAGAGCCACCCTATGACCTAGCAATTGCACTCCTGGGTATTTATCCCAAAGACACAGATGTAGTGAAAAGAAGGGCCATATGCGCCCCAATGTTCACAGCAGCAATGTCGGCAATAACCAAACTGTGGAAAGAGCCGAGATGCCCTTCAACAGATGAACGGATAAAGATGTGGTCCATATATACAATGGAATATTACTCAGCCATTAGAAAGGAAGACTCATCTTCTTGGGAATGTGTTCTCTGCATATTTCATTCTCCCTTTCTCAGGAAGAATTGTTAGTTCTCAGAAAAAGGCAAGACAGAAGGAAGGGCATTGGCAGGCTGCAGGGGAGGAAGGAGACCCCGAGAGGGGCGCACAGGCGGGCTGACGTCACACGATAGGCGCGTCAGCATTTTTTGGGGCAGCCAGAGGTTATTCCTGAGGGGAGCATGTTTTAAACCAGCAGAAGACAACTGCCACTTCAAAAATAAGCATCTCAGTTGTGGGTTTCCTGGGTCATGGGAGCCTTACTGTCGTTTCGCAGGGTAGGGGGCTACGGCCCCAACACGCTACTGTCAGAAGGCACTGCGTCTCCATTTTCATAAATAGGCGAACCCTCATAGGCCTTTGGAATCTGATTCTATTTGGAACAAAACTTCTAAATATAGGGCCGTTATCTGAAACCATGTGACCATCTCGTAACCTAATTGTGGCGATCGGAGAATGGCTCGCTTCCAGGGCGGTGCCTAGGGCTGTAAGCTGGGGTCTAGCCTGGGTTCTACTTGTTTGGAGGGGGGAAAGTGTGGACAAATGACTTTCTCTTGATTACACAAACCAGTGCTTTAACTTTTACCTGGAAAAACTCTCCCTTCGTGGTGTATCATTTTTGCGAACAGGACAAAGTCCCAGTCTCAGAGAAAAGCTTAATCCGCACATCCATCTTCTGTGTCCCTAACTGGTGGGGAGGTTGGTTTCTGTCTCATAACACTGACCCATCCCCAGCCTGATTTTTTTTTTTTTTTAAGTTAAGGAGTGATCTCCCTTCCATTCATTCCCCAGAAATTTATTTCCTTTTTTTAAAAAGATTTTATTTATTTATTTGGCAGAGGGAGAGAGGGAGAGAAAGAGCCTGAGCAGGGGGGAGAGGTGGGGGAGAGGGAGAGAGAGAAGCAGGCTCCCAGCGAAGTAAGGAGATCATGACCTGAGCCAAAGGCAGATGTTTAACTGACTGAGCCACCCAGGCACCCCCAGAAATTGATTTCCTAGTGTGACTACATCTAAAAGGTAACTTGGTCAAAAGGTCGGATGTCTTTCTTGCTCTTATAAAGCTGTCAGCCTAATGCGTAGGAAGATGTTAATAAATACTCACAGCGTAAGTAATCTCAAGTGCCTTGGAAAAGGGGACTGTGAAGACCTAAGTCTGGTTCACCTACTAGGCTGGAGATTCAAGAAGGGCTTTTCTGAGAAAACGATATTACAAATGAGACCTCAGGGTAAGAATGGGCTAGTGGCGAGAAGCCGGGAGGGCAGTGTTCTAGGCAGTGCAAATGGCCTGACGGGGGGCCACCCCTGTCAGCCTGCCCTGCCCAGCAACTGGAGGCTACAGTGTTAATGCAAAGTGAACCACGCAGGGCCTGTGATGGGAACACAGAGCAGGGACAGCAGGCCCAAGGCTTCCTGGAGTGGCCACAAGTGGGCCTCACCTGGGCCACACCTGAAGGGGGAGAAGCACCAAGGTCAAGAGAGTGGCAGGGGAAGGAGGTGAACAAGCTGACCCGTGCCTGAGCCTGATGCTCTGGGGGTAGGGAGGGCAGAGATGAGGGACCACCGCTGGGAGAGGTGGACCCTGTGGGGCGCGCTGCGGGGTTAACAGGGAGAGGGACAAGCACAGATTGGCGTTTCCTGCTGGCGAGGAGGAAGGGAGCAAATCTGGAAACAGAGACTCCTGTTAAGAGGCTATGGAAGAAACACAACCTCAGACTTCTCTAGGTTGAAAAGCATAGCTTTAGAAAAGGAACTCGAATTTCTTTTTCTTTGAGCTTTCTTGAGCCCATGTTTTACCTGCATTATTATGGACTAAGTTCTTTTTCACTCTTCCTTTCCACGGGTCCACTGTGCCCTCCTGATGGTGGCCAGGCCCGAGGGTGGGGATGCCCTTCATTCCCTGTGGGTTGTGGCTAAACTGCAAGATAGTGGTGAGCAGATGAATCTGCGGTTTGAGACACAGTGCAGCACGCGAAGTCTTGTTCAGGAAGAATGGCAAATGATGAGATTTCCCCTTGTGCCCGGGCAGCTGAAAACTTTTGGAGAAAATCCAAGCTGTCCAGGTGCCTGGCCCTCACAAATTCCACAGTCAAAACCAACAATAAGTCGTCTTCCCTCAAAACGTTCCTCCCCATCCTCAGGTCTCTTCTGTTGACAAGGATACCAGGAATTGTCCTGGATTTCTGAAGGGACCTTTCTAAGGATAAGATGCAATCAAACCATTTCCCCACTCAGTATTCTGTAATAGAGTCTCATCGCCAGGAAGCCACAATCCCCCCTCGCCAGCTAAGCCTTTCAGGATCTGGCCCCTGCTTCTTTCCCCATTCTCATCTTCTATTTAAAAAAAAAAACAAAAAACAAAAACGAAAAATTTAATTTCCCCTCTTTATCTCTTGGAGCATTTCTACTTTTACCATGCTATATGATTTGTTTCCGCAAACATGGCAAGCTCTCTCACCCCTAAACACTCACGCATGCTCTTTCCCATGCCCATCCCATCCCCTTCCCCACAGAGGTCACTCTTTGCCTGGAGAAGTCCTGCTCATCCTTAGGTCAGATGTCACCTTCCTCAAATTCCTCTAGTCACCCTTAGGGGCTCTCTTCCAGGACTAGGGCATAGCTCATTAAAGCAATGTCGTGTCATAATGGAATCAGGAGAAGATCTAGGTGTTATGGGACATGAAGCCTTATGCAGTTTTAGGGGGTTCTCTTTAAGGAAAAGCACAGAAAATTCATATTACAAAGTTGGACACAGCTTATTTGGGTTAAAATATCTTTCCATCGCAAACTTTACAAGAACATCTGGACCACGTGAACCTCTTACTAGGACTGTGGAAGGAGTCTGTGTGTGTGAGGGGTCCTGAGTCCGAAGTTTCATGAGCTGCACTGTCAGTCTACCTCTGACTGTAATTGTGGGCTATCATGTCTGTCTTCCCAGGAGATTTCAAGCTCCTTAGGATCAGGGACCATGTCTTCTCTAAGTTAATTATTTTTAAGAGGCCAGCCTTATTCCAAGTCACATTTTATAACCTCATATCTCTTTTCTCTGGATTCTGCATCAGCTGAGAATTATATTTGGTTTGGACTGAAGCTAATTTTTTTCTAGAAGTAAAACCTGCATGGGGTACATGACGGTTGTTCAGAGGTTAACATCTGTGGGGCAGAATTGAGAGTGGCCACGGGAAGGAAAAGGGGTAAGGGGGCACATGAAAACTATCACTGCTCCCAAGAAAAGGGTGTGTTAGAAACTTTCCTCTCATCATAAAGACTCAAAAATATCAGCCATTTACTATTAGCTTGTGGTCCAGCAGCTGTTCATGGAGGATGTCACTTTCTGGGTTATGATAACCAGTTTCCTATAATAGCAGTTGGAAAGCTTTTTCTATAAAGAGCAAGATAGTGAACATTTTCTGCCTTGCAGGCCGTATGGTCTCCATTGCAACTCTTTTTATTGTATGCAAAAATAGCCATAGACAATATGTGAACAGGCATGACTGTGTTTTAATAAAACTTTATTCACAAAAGGAAGGGACAATGGGCTGGATTTGGCCCGTGGGCTGTAGTTTCCTGACTCCTGCTACAGACCACAGACTGGAGATTCAGGAAATAGCATGGTATGTATATTAACCCTCATGTTATTCTATTTTGGAGAGGAATGCATCACGTGAAACCAACTTGCTGACCTCTTCTTCTAGCTAGTTGATTTCTTGCAGTTCAGAAACACAGTAAGTTCGTCAACAACTATTTCTTAAGAGTCTACTAAGCACAAGACCCTGTGCTCACCCTAGAGAATCAGTGAGAACAAGATCAATGGGGCATCTTTCTGTCCAGTCTGTGAGCAGGTATATGTTCATTATTCATCATGTGCCAGGCTCTGTGTGAGGGCCGCAGAATTCATTACTAAACAAGATTGATGGTGCATCCATCCCTCCATCAGCCCATTCATCCACCTATCTACTCAACAAGCAGCTAATGAATTTCTACTAGGACAAGACAAGTTGGCAGAACTCTGCATAATTTATCAGTAACAAAGCCGTGGCTCCTGCCTCCAAGTTGCTTACCGTCTAGGGAGGAGATAAGCCATGTGCATTAATATCCAGGGTCTGAGGTACAGAGAGAAATGTGCTACAAGAAAAGTACAGATGGAGGACGGTGGGTGCTCAGAGCTGAGCAGGATTACTTCCAGCTGGAAGAGATCAGGAAGGCTGACAAGATGACATCTAGTTTCCTGTTAACCCTTTAAAGTGACATATGAGCCTGTGGAAAAATTACAAGCAGATTCTGAGAAGACAATACTCTTTTGTACACATTACCAGCTTTTGGGTCCCACTGGGATAAGCCTGGCACACACTCTGTGGATTCAGAGTTCCCAGGGACAGGCTCTTCTCCTCTCCCATCCAAACTACCCTACCTCTCAGTTTGCCTACTTGCGAAGAATTTCCATATTTGTGGGCCCTTGAGTTGTGCCCAGAGGGAGCTGTTATTATGCAAAAGAATGATAATAATAATCCTCGCAACTCTATGGTGTTGTTGTATCTATTTTGCAGATGGGGAAGTTGAGGCCAAGGGGATTAATTAGCTTATGGAGCAGCACGGAAGAGGGAGAAGCAAGCCCAGAACCTATGTCTTTTGACTCTCAGATGGCTCTCTCTTTGACAAACTCTTTGGTTGTTAGTCTCCAGATAAATAAGCTGGAGTTCATCTTGGCCCCTTCTGTGATCTTCTTCCATTCAGACCAGCTCTCTGCTTGACATTTCGTTCTCCACTATATTTCTTGGAGACATGGCTCTGCTTCACCTCCTCAGCCACCACCCCAGGCTGAACTCCACTGACATCATTCACATTTATCCCCTGCCCCCAGGGAGTTCACAGTCTATTATTCGGGACTTTAAATTGGCCTTCCCACCTCCTTCCTGCTCCTTTCCAATCTATTAACCAGACAGCATTAATAAGCCCCTTCTTAGTTTGACTTAAGACACATTCACTGATTATCTCCCTTCTGCCAGGCTCTGTTCTGGGTCCTAAGGAAGGGAAATTACAAATTTACAGATCTCATAGTTTACAAAGCTTTTTAGTTAAGTCACAAACGCTTGAGGACAAATAGCAAATCTCAGCTGAACTGGCAGCAGGGAATCTGGACAAAAGAAACATTCCAGAACCAGGAAGAAAGAAAAGATGGGTTTTATGAAAGAGTATTGACTCATCAACCAAGAAGGTTTGTGCAGCAGTCATCACCCCTAGACCTTGCAACATCTGCCAGCCAACAGCAGGAGAGAAAAGGGAGAAAAATCATCTCCTTCCCAATTCGAGTGAGGATAGATACAGGAGAGTTGCAGAAGGACTCAGGACCTAAATGGATAGGGGCTGCCCTTCTGAGCCCAGGACTTTAACGCCCTTGATCATCCTCTGTATGCAGAGGCTGCTCCACAAAGATGGTTGGTTATGATAATTAAACTGCTTTTCCAAATAGGAGCAAATTCCAAGAAGGCAGGTTGACCTTTGGGAGAATTTCTAGTAGGAATCATTTCGTGATCGATTGGAAATATCTGTAAATATGCATGTCCTGCGAGGTGAATGAGAAATGTGTGCTGTGATTTTCTCCCTAATGAGTCCATTTGTCCAAAGAGAACAGTTTGGCAGAGAGTGGCATTGAGGAAAGACAAGTGGCTAGTGATGTGGGAAGCTCCGCGGACCTCATGGTGCTGGGATTGAGGGGTTTGGGGAGGAACAGAGAGCATAGATAGAGGGCACTGCAGAAGAGGAGAGTAAACACAATACATGATTTTAGGTCACAGAGCTGATTTTTGGTAGAAAGCAAGTTGAGAAAAATAGAAATCAATGTTACCAAGTTTGAACTTTATCTTCCTAAAAACAATGCTTCTGTGGGCAGAGTTTGTATGCAGGAGTAATGAATCATAGGACGCCCGTTGTGTCACCCCTTGGGAAAATATCTCTGCCTACACTGAGGTTTCCACAGATTCTCTTTTGACATTCAGAGAGAAAAGAAGAGGAGAGGGAAATACCCTTCCCCTCCATTATGCTCTCAGGCCAGAAACCTACTTTGGAGGACACAGTTGATGACAAACACACTCATGCAAATTCTGTGCTTGCTTTCGTGCTCTGTTTCTTCACCAACTATGCAACTAGGCAAAATGGAACAAGAAATAGTGTCTTGGGAGAAATAAAAGTGCTGGATTAGATACAGGCCACCTTTACATAAAGAAAAAAAAGTAAAACTATGGCACTGCTGACAAGAGTCTAGGAAGTTATTGGAGAATTTTGCATGAGACTGAGAGCTGGTTAAGGGGAGGATGCCTGAGTATGAGTATCTTTGGTAATCGATAGTTCTAGAATTAAAAGGAATAATCTAGTGTAGCACAGAGGTCAGCAAAATGCGGCTGTGGGCCAGCAACCTGTTTTTGTTTTGTTTTGTTTGATGGCCCTTGAACTCAGAATGGTTTTTGTATTTTTAAATGGCTACATTTTAAGTGGTTATGTAAGCACCTACCTAATAGCCTCGATTTTACCTGTTGGGCCACAGAATCTAAAATATTTATTATCTGGCCGTTTCAGTGTTTGCCGACCCCTGGTATATTGGGTAAGAATATATAAGCTTCGGGTTCAAAGAGATCTGGATTTGAATTCTGCCCAGACATGTCATTTCATTCATTTGAGACATACTTATCAAATATTTATTCGCTTTCTCTCTTGCCTCCCAAGATGCCATCCACTCTTGATTTTCCTTCTTTGTCACTCACCACTTCATCACTATCTCTTTTGCCAGTTACTCCTAATCTTCCTGACCTCTTAAAATGGGTCTGGAGTTCAGACCTTGGACCCCCTCCCTTTCTCATCTGTCCTCACGCATTTGGAGTCATTCTTTCCCATTGTATTAACCTACGTGCTGATGACTTCCAAGTTTGTATTTCTAGCCCCCAGACTCCACAGTCATAAATGCAAGTGTCTTCTTTATATCTCCCCTTGACATTTAATGAATATCTCGGACTTAGCCACGTGCAAAACTGAGCTCCTGATCTTCATCCCCAAACCTGTTCTTCCTACAATCTTCCTCCTGTTAGTAAATGATAACTCCATTCTCCAGTCACGTCAGATGAGGCAAATCACTTAACCTTTCTGAATTTCAGTTTCTTCATTTAGAAAGTGAGCATTGCACCCATCTCAAAGTCAGTATGAAGATCAAATGGAATAATATGATGTAAATGCTTCTCAAAGTACCTGCCACAGTTAGCCCTCTGTAAGAGTGATTCAAGTACTTTCTTACTCTTTTAGACCCCAATTATCTTATCCTGAAACCATGACAGAAGTTTCTTAACTGGTAGCCTTGACATAGTAGTAAAGTAGTCATCATAAATAATATGATTCTCTCCATTTAAAGATAAAGAAAATGAAAATCATCCAAGTATGACCTAGATCCCACAGCTTAGCACAAAAGTGAGTATTTAAACCCAAGCCAAGTGAAAAGTCAGTGTTCTTTATTCTCTAGTATTTACCAGGCTCATCCTCTGGAATGCAGCCTTTACCCTGCTTGCTACCAGGTGAAGAGCAGAACCTAAGAGGTATAATATGATAACCAAGGAGGGCAACTGAAGCATGGAAAACAAGAGAAGGTATTCCTAAACTGGGCTGATATGTCAGAACCCTCTGGATTTTTGTGCAGATTCCTGAGCCTTGCCCTAAAACAACTCTATCAAAATTTTCATGGATAGGGCTCAGGAATGCATATTTTTAAAAAAAGATTTTGTTTATTTATTTGAGAAAAAGAGAGAGAGCAGGGGGAGTGGCAGAGGGACAAGCAGACTCCCTGATGAGCCGGGAGCCAAAAGCGGGACTCCATCCTAGGACCCTGAGATCATGACCTGAGCTGAAGTCAAATGCTAAATGAACTGAGCCACCCAGACACCCCTGAAATGCATATTTTTTAAAAAGCTCCAAAGGCAGTTTTGAACAGTCAGATTTGAGTACCCTTGCTCTAGAACTCTGGCAGATTTCACAATATTTAGAGCCAATAAATATGATCTCATAACCTAAAACTTCAAAGGGGCAGCCAAAACTCAGACACTCCAATATATAAATGGGCAAAGGGCATGAAAAGAGAATTCATAAAAGAGGAAGCAAAGTGGCTTAATAGAAATATTTTAAGTTGTCAGACCTATCATATTCTAATGAGTGCCAACTGTTAAGAATGAATGGCATGCCATATTTTGTACCTATCAAATTAGCTACTTTTTTTTTATGCAAGTGAGGATGGGATGAGATGAGCACTTTCATAAGCTAATGGGAAAATAAATATTGGCACTACCACTTTAAAGATTTTATTTTTTTTTATTTATTCATTTGAGAGAGAATGAGATACAGAGAGCATGAGAGGGAGGAGGGTCAGAGGGAGAAGCAGGCTCCCCGCCGAGCAGGGAGCCCGATGCGGAACTCGATCCCGGGACTCCAGGATCATGACCTGAGCTGAAGGCAGTCGCGTAACAAACTGAGCCACCCAGGCGCCCCGGCACTACCACTTTAAAAAGCAATTCAGTAGTATGTATCAAATTGTTGGAAGTCATCTTTAATTCAGAAATTCTTCTCATATAAATGTATATCCAATGAAATAATCCAAAAAGAATGTAAGAGATATTTCACATGTAAAATATCTTTATAACTATCTCATTTGCAAAAGCAAAATAAATGAAAGTAAGCCCAAATGTTCAACAATAGGAAAAGTGAATTATTCAGCATCATGATATATCACGCAGTTACCGAATCTTTCAGCATATCATATATTATTTCATTTTACTCAAATATATAGGCCAGGAACAAAAAAGTTGAATGTCTTTAAACAGTGTTAACAACAGAGTCTGAGTAAGACATAATATTATTCTCTCCATCTCATTACATTAAAGCAAAAATTCCACTAATTCCACAACTCAGATTATTCTGCTCTTCTTCTTAGAAGGTTCTACCCAGGTTTCTCCACTAGGAAAATGTTTTTATTTTAAGAACTAATGTAGCTCCTTTTGTCTCTTACCCGGGTTGTGCCCCATTTGCCCATTTTATTTACTAGCATAGATTACTTTTACCTTAGCACTTAACTTCCTATTCAAAAATTCTTTGTTGGTGCATTTATGACTCCTAGTAGAGCATGAGATGTTTGAGAGTAAGATTTGGGAGTCTGAGATGCCCAAAAGTGCTTATTGATAGACTCCATGGATGACACAGAGAAAACCCAAAGTAAAACTCGCATTGAGTGTCGGTGATTCCATCAAAAAGAATGTTGTCAAAGACTTTTGGTTTCTGCTTAGGACGTGGAGAGTGGGAGAGTACTGCCATGGGTACTACAAACACAGTGCCAGACAATCTGCAAATTCACAAAGTTTTTTGAACCAATCAGAGTACTGAGGTCATAGGACAACCAACTAGCCCTAAATCAAAAGAAAGACACATGCCTTCAAGAAGAGCCAAGACTGAGCACTTAATTACCTGGAGCAGATGCCACCAGGAGCCATAAAAGCTGTTAATAAGAATTCAACTAAAATTTTTAACACATTGCTAAAAGCCACACTGGGGTAACATGAGATTATAGAACTCCTGGCACCATGGGAATTTCCACCCACTTACTGGCTCTTCTCAAAAGACGACAGACCTCAGTGGGTGCTCACAAGAATGACTGGAGGCAAGGTGTGAAACCTACGGGACTCCCCCTCATGACACAGGTCTCAGAGAGTGGGCCAGCAGCCACCATGGGAAAGGCGTGAACCCTACTTGGATCTTTCTACACTCTCCTACACAACAAAAGCATTAAGCTTATAGGTAAGGAGCAACAAATAATGCTGGCCCTGGACAGTAGTGAAAACCCACTGCAGCTGGGGAAAGGAAGCAGAAAAGAAGTATTAAATTATTAAAGGATGGCTTGATGACCACACCCAGATTTTATAAGTAGGAGAGTAGGTTCCCAGCTTTTAAAACTAGAGAACCAATATTCAAATTAAGCCGTGTAGAAAAGCATAAAATGTACAACAGATAAAAGGAGAGCAAGTATGGACAAAAATCCTATCGATGTATCCTCAGACTTTACAGGGAGCCTGAGGTACCACTAGATGTCTAAGGCTCCACTACACATGCTTTTGAATTACCAGATAATGGGGTCTGATTAGCATGTAACCACTAACTAATACTTTTTTTTAATTTAAATTCAATTTAATTAACATGTACTGTATTATTAGTTTCAGAGGTAGAATTTAGTGATTCATCAGTTGCAAACAACACCCAGTGCTCATCACATCACGTTTGTTTCCTAGAGTTAAGAGTTTCTCATGGTTTGTCTCCCTCTCTGATTTCTTCCCATTCAGTTTTCCCTCCTTCCCCCTATGACACTCTGCTCTCTTTCTTATATTCCATATATAGGAGTGAAACCATATGATAATTGCTTTTTTCTGATTGACTTATTTCACTCAGCATAATACCCTCCATTTCCATCCACATCAATGTAAATGGTAAGATTCATCTTTTTTGATGGCTGAGGAATATTCCACTGTAGCCCAGATGTCCATCAACAGATGAATGGATAAAGAAGATTGTAAGCTTTTTAAATAATAGAGAGGGATTTGGAAACAGACAGACTTACTCCAGAGCCCACCCTGACTTATAGAACAAGAACTATGGAAGTTTTAAGAGTGAGGGCCATGGCAGCTGAATTACTGAACTCTACATCTGACCATAATGATGTACTACTATATGTTGGCTAACTGAATTTAAATTTTAAAAAAAGGAAAAGAAGAAAAAAGCTTATAATCTTGGACAAATTCCATAACTTTTCTTTTTTTTTTTTTTTTTTTTACTTTTAAGCAATCTTTACCCCAACATAGGGCTCAAACTCACAACCCTGAGATCAAGAGTTGTGAGCTCTGCCTACTGAGCCAGCCAGGTACCCCAGGGCAAATTCCATAACTTTCAAAGTCTCTGTATCTTGGTCTGGAAAATGGGGATACTAATAGCATCTGCCACAAAAGATTTTTACAATGATGAAGAAATGAGTGAATATATACATGAAGCATTTAGAACAGTATCTGAACACAGTAAACATGTAATAAATGTTAGCCATTATTTTTTCTAGACATAGCAGCTTTTGGGAGTGCAAAGAGCAAGGGCTTTGGACCTAGGTTGACTTGATGGTGCTTCACGTTGAGCACTGCCAATTAGTAGGTCTATAATCATAGGGAACTTACAGCAAGTTTTCACTTTGTTGTCTTTATTATGTATCCCACTTTCATTGATTGAACTACTACCATTCTTCCTGCTTCTTTTTGTACAAAATTGGTATGGAGGATTAAAGATTACAAAGCTAAAGGATGCAAATAAATCACTTAGTAGCAAATTAAAGGATGCCAAAGAAATTAATGTTGCCTAATTTCTCTCTGGATTCAAGGTCTGAAAGTGTACTTTCAGAATATTTTTTGTATTTCTATATCCCTTGATTTTATAACAACTTGGGAAATAATTAGCACCAATAATCACTTGCTATAAAAATGTAGTGATCATACAAATTGTGATAATAGCCCAAAGGGGAATCGTGATATTCTTTGTGGGGCCCAATAAATTGTGGGTACATCTATTCATAGCAAATCAGAAATAGGGCTCTTTGATGCATATTGTAGTTCTTTATATCTCAAAACCTAGCACCATATCTGCATTTTTCCATCTATTACATTTATTACCATCCGTTCATTTGGATATGTACCTGCTAATAGGAAAGTCAAAGCAGGCTTTGGAAAAAAAAAAAAAAAGGTAAGGGAGAAAAACTATAAATTGAAAAAAATTCTATTTTGTTTATTCTCTTTTCTATGAACTGGAGAAAGATCATACTGATTAAGTATAGCCAAGGACCACTAAAAGTGACTTTTCAAATAAGGTGTTCTACATGGATGGAGTTTGCGAATGACTATGGGATGGAGCTAAATCAAGCAATTTCTAGGATTCACTTGGCAACAATGAGTGTGTCTCATTTGTGAAATCATATAGTGGAAACCAAAAAAAAGAAAAAAAAGATTATGCTTTCTTTAGCCACCACCACCCCTCCACCCTTTTAAAAGTAACTATTTCTTATCCTTTACACCTCTGTTTGTTCTCCAGGCAATCTATTTGGTCAGTCCCCACCACCTGACCCTTTCTGATTATTTAAGGCCTTCGACAGACTTGAAATGCAAACCACCATCGCTCATGATATTCTTCTATTTTCAAACCTTATGAAAAAATGCAGCTTTTATAATATTACCTGGGGTTAGTTGGGATATCTCATTGTATCTCTTATCCTAATTGGTTTATGTGTGCAAATTGTTGAGGTTTTATGAGAGATATTTTAATAGGCCAATAATCTTTAAGAGGCATACTAAGAGACCAGGCATTCTCCAGAAGGGCCATGTGCTCCCACTCCTATGTGGGAAGTTTAAAACATGCTACTCTTTCTACTTGTCATGTCCCATCATACCTCAACTGGCTGGTGAACTTTTCCCATCCCTCACAACTTGGCTCAAGTATCAGTTCTCTATGTTTTTTTTTCCTTCTTCACATCTGTTGGTGACCTCTCTGGCTGCTTTGTCTGTGACTTCTGTGGTAGGCAGAGTAACAAGCCTCCAAAGATAGTAAAATCCTAAACCCAAGAACCTGTGAATATGTTAACTTACATGATACAAGGCAGTTTCAGGGGTGATTAAATGATGGATCCTGAGATGGGGAGGGTATCCTAGATTACACAGGTGGGCTGAATACAATCGCATGAGCTTTGTAAGGGACAGAGAAAGGGAAGAGAGATGATGGGATCAGTTAGGATGAGGCAGTGAAGATGGAGGAAGGATCACACCAGGAGCCAATGACTGTAGGCAGCTTATAGAAGCTAGAAAAGCCAAGGAAACACATTCTCCCCTAGAGCCTCCAGAAGGAACACAGCTCTGCCAACACCTGGATTTTGGCCCTGTGAGACTCATTGCAGATTTCTGATCTCCAGTACTATACATAATAAATTGGTGCTGTCTTAAGCCAAGTTTGTGATAATTTGTTACAGCACCATTAGAAAATTAACATAACTTCCAAGAAACTGATTGTCTTAGGGAATGAAGACTTCAGTGTGAGGATTTTTCCTCTTGCTCTACTGTCAATTTGCCTATAACTACTAGTTCTAAAATAAGGGCTTAGTAAATTAATGATGATTAACAAATGAATAAATGCATGGATGATTCACAGAACATTTCTTTTTTTTTTTAATTTTTTTTAAGATTTATTTATTTATTTATTAGAGAGAGAGAGCATGAGAGGGGGGAAGGGCAGAGGGAGAAGCAGACTCCCTGCTGAGCAGGGAGCCCGATGCGGGACTCGATCCCGGGACTCCAGGATCATGACCTGAGCTGAAGGCAGTCGCTTAACCGACTGAGCCACCCAGGCGCCCCACAGAACATTTCTTGCAAGCATTTAGTTAAGGATAAGATGGTACACTAGACAAAGCTACAGACTCGGGTCAGAAGCCAGAATTAGTTTTAGCTCCTCCATCTGGGTGGAGTTAAATCACTTCACCTTCGTGAATCTCAGCGTCTTTACCTGAGAAAAGAAACCCAAGATACGTTTTTGATCCCCAAGCTAACTCTCAGCCATAAGATTGTGTGACCATATGCCAGGAAATTCTTGGAAGACGTGCCTGAACTGGGTCGGGGGTTGGACTGATGACCTTACAGGTCTCATCCAGCTCAAAGATTCTATGACACACACACAGCAGGACACATCTTGTGTAGAAATAACTCTAAGACAACTGATTTTTCAGAGCCTCCTGCAGGGAGAGGAAGTCCTCTGAGCAAACAAAGGCACCAGTAGCTTTGGGTCAAACCCTGCTTCTGATTCAGGCCAAAGGCAACTTGAGTGCCACAAAGAACATCAAAGGGCAGAATCTGGCCCTGGAACAAGAAGACGGATGGAGGGGAAGTCATGATCTGCAGTAAAACAAATAAATAACCTTTAAAATCACATCTGCAGACGGTCTAACGTTTTTAAATGCTTTCCAATAAGCTTCCCTGGTAGCTTGCCACAAAGCCTGTCCAAGAGGATTTACAACAGATGGAGGCAGGGAATTGCAACCCAGCCCTGATGCTGCTACTAGCCATTTGGGTGACCTTGGGCACATCATTTCACCCCTGTGGCCTATACATTTCTCATTTCAAGGACAAGGGAGAGAATTAGATGACTTCTAACCTCCCCTCTAGCTTCAGAATCTTACCACCTCGGCCCAAGCACTGATCACGGATTCTCAGAAGCATAGTGGTTAGTTTTATGTTAAAAAACAGACACTTACAGGATTCTGCAAAGGAACCCAAATTTAAATTTAAATCCCAGCCTCGGGAGAAGAAAGGGTAGGGAGGGAAGAAAGAGGAAAACAGGGAAGGTTATAGAAGCTGGTATTTTTTCTCCTTAAACCATTTCCTCATTGTTTCCCCCTGTTGATACAACTGCTCAAAATCATTCATAACCAATGTCCTTGTAAATGACCCCACTGTAGTTAAAGATGTAAAGGTCAGGCTTAGAGCTGTTGCTATCTTTCAGTGCATAGAGAGAGCGGCAGGCTTGGGCCTCCCAGGCATGAAACCAAAATCCTAAGATAATGTTTAGGACACTTAATCCTCTTTTGTCCTCACCTTTCCAGTGTAGGAATCCAGCAATATGGAGCACTGAGCTATCTCCCAGATTCCCCATTTTAGGGCAGGTCTTGAAATAGTTTATGATGTAACTGTTTCCACTGCATTTCTTTTTTCAGACCCCTTCCTATATAAGCCAAAGTTGTGAGAACAAGAACTTTTAGTTTTTTGAGAAAGGCCCAAATGAAAAGCAAAAAGGGGGAAACATTTACATTTACCAGATGTTAAAAGGTGTTTTGAGTTTGAACTTCAACAAATTTAAAATTTTACCAATAACTATCTTCCACCTGCTCCCCAGCCACCATATAAATACAAGGACAACTGTGCCCATGGGATCCTTTTGAGTTTCTAAACCCTGGGATATATTTACCAGGGAAGAATGGAGGAGAATTATAAAGACAATAAAGTGTGTTCAAAGAGCTAATTATAAATAATTCTATCTGTTCGTAGAATGTGTTAAAGCAGTGTTTTCCAGAGTATGGTATACACACATATGGCAGTATACAATACGTAATATACAAAATAATTTAATGTAGGACATGTATGTGATACATTGACTGTTCTTACCACTTGCTCATGGGCATCCCTGTTCTTAAAGTCCTGTCCCAAGAAGAGAGTCTCTGAAACTTAATGTGATGAGGACACATATTCCATCACCTCAATGATCTGCCCACTTCCAAATGGGTCCCCTAGCTTACCTGGCTGCAGTGTCACCATGGCAACTCCCATCCCTCAAGTCCTACTCAACATGCCTCACCACCTTTCATCAGCATCCCTTCCCTTAACTTTTTCAACACTCCCATGTTCCCAAACCAACCTTGTATCTCCTCAATTTCCCCCAATCCCTCAACCCTGACCCTTATATGACCTCCTTAAACCAAACCTTTCTCTAAACCTCTAGCTCTTCTTCCTCAGTCCCAGCCTTTCCCCACAACAGTACCTCATCTTACCACTCATTGTAAGGCACTGACACCACACTTCTCTATCTCTCCCGCCCTCAATCCTCTGTTTCAGGTTAGATTTCTCTTTCAGCATATCAACCCACTGCCTTGGGTCTTCCTCTTTTTTACTCGTTCCATCTGCCTATTTTTTGATTCCAACACCCTGGAAAACTCATGCCCAAGCCCAAGACTCACTCCTCTCTGTTCTTCCCTGGCATATACATTGAGCAACTCTCACTCTCTGAGCTGGGATTCTTCCTAGATTTCCCCCTGTCTTTATTTCCCTTCCATTAATTTCCCTTTATAAATACATTTATTTATATTTTATTTTTTATTATGTTAGTCATCATACATTTATTTATATTTTAAAAGTAAGTTGACTTAAAGAAAAAATATTTACTAAATACAAAGTAATAATGCACAATAATTTAGATATGTCCCAAATTTTGATGATTATAAATGAATGACAGACTGGTAAAGACTACTGTAGAATTACAGGATATTTTCCCACATATTTTTTTTTCATTTTTCCTTGTGACATCCAGTAACAGCAGGGAGAATACGAGTAATTAACCCACTGTTGAGACGAGGAAGCAAAGACTGAGAATGGTTGGATGAATTACCTAAGGTCAACAACAAGTAGCTGGTAGGTCCAGGACTAAAATGAGAGCCCACTGACTTCAGGTTCCCTGCTCTTTACACTTGCTGACAGTGACACTCTTCCCTTGCATATACACTTAAATATGAATCCTTCTTAATCCAAGATGCATGATGGAGGCCTTAGGAAGGGGTGCTTGCCAGGAGTAAAATGAAGAGGAATTTTTAAAAATTTATCCCAGGTACTTTGAATGTATGTCAAATTAAGAAAAAATATGATCTATAGCCAAGGAAAAGACAACAGATCACTGGAATATAAATAAGGTTCCCTTACAGAAAGTGGCAGAAATATGGAACACAAATATAACTCGAGGAAAATTATATAAGACTCTTGCATTTTCAAATATCTGATGTTTGAAAAAAGAAGTTGCTAAAAGATGGGTATTGCAGATTGTGAGTGGAGTCAGTTTCCAGGAACATCATGGTCACCCCACACCAGGCTCCAATACATACTGAGACAGCAGGGTGGTGGGGAAAAAGGAATGGGGTGAGCCAGGCATCGAATGGGCTTTAAGCACTGCCACAGCAGTAGATGTGGACCCAGGGGAGAGTGGGCATATAGACATGGGCTCAGACAAAGCATGGTGATAAACCTGAACTTTATGGAATATCTTCATGCATCATGATGAAGAATACAGGTGATGTAAGCAGAACTGACTCAGGCTTAAATCTCAGCCCTCTCACCTACTTGCTGGGTGTATTAGCAATGTGTCTAATATCTCTGTGTCTCCTTTCTTCACCTTTAAGAAAGTGGCAAGAACAGTACCTGTCTCCTAGAACTGGTGTGAGAATGGGGTGAGACAATTCTCCTAAGAATATTAGCACAGAAAAAGTCCAGTTAGTTGCAACAGAGGAATAAAACAATCATCTAAAAAAGATAAAGAATTAGAATGACATCAGGCTTAAGAACAACATTCAAGACTGCAAGGCAATGGAATAATACCCTCAAACACCAGGGCAAATACGGCTTCCAACCTAGAACACCACAACCCTCTAAATTATCAGTCAAGTGTATGAGGAGATAAAGATATTTTTAGACATTCAAGGTCCCAAAATATTACCTACCAGACAGCTTTCCTCAGAAAGCTGTTGGAAGCCATACTCCATCAAAGTAAGGGAGTCAGACAAGGAAAAGATCCAGGAAACAGGAGATCCAACTTAGCAGAGAAAAGGAGGTAATTCCAAGATGCTGCTAAAGACAAGCTCCAAGGTCACTGTGGTGCAGCCAGTGTGGAGAGCAACAAGATGAAACTGAAGTAAGAGAAAAAGGACTCCAAAAGGATGCTTCCAAGGGAGAAAACAAACAAACAAAAAAACTTAACTGACAGATTACTTCATGCATTTGACAATAATATGCAGAGTTTTGCCACCTGGAAGAGAGTTTGTAGATGTATTTATGATGGTTACATGGAACAAATGAAAAAGTAGGGCAATTTTTATCTCCCGAAACACGTACCAAATGGAAAAAAGAAAGAGAAAATATTGTAAAACACACGATGTGGCTCAGCCATGAGGACTATATCATATATACAAATTTAAACACTGAATATTGGGCGCCTGGGTGGCTCAGTTGGTTAAGCGACTGCCTTCAGCTCAGGTCATGATCCCAGGGTCCTGGGATCGAGTCCCACATCGGGCTCCCGGCTCAGCGGGAAGCCTGCTTCTCCCTCTCCCACTCCCCCTGCTTGTGTTCCTGCTCTCGCTGTCTCTGTCTCTGTCAAATAAATAAATAAAATCTTTAAAAAAAAAAAAACAAATTTAAACACTGAATATTGATAGAGCAGAACCAGGGGGAGGAGAAATGTTTAGGGTTGTGGTATGGAAGAGACCTAATTCCTTATCTTCCAAATAGGAAGCCAAAGATACATATCCAAAAATGTAAAACCAAGCAATTATAATATGAACATGTTATAAGAAAATGAGCTAAACAGTAGAAGAACTGGTCAGATCATTTTAAAAATAGTAGCCTCTGAGTTTTATAATAAGCTTTATAGTATTATATGAATTTTTAAATTCTATACATGCATTGTTTGAATTTTTTAAAGAAAATGAAAAATAGCCTAACAGAGTTTCTGGCATAGAGAAAATACTCTCTAAATATTAATATTATTGTTGTTAACATTTTTCAGGAGATAAGCTGGGCATTGTAAGGCAAATTAGTAATCCAGAATCTAGCATTTACCAGGCTTTTAGTAAACTGTCAGAGGACAGAGACCATGTTTCTCATCCCTTATGGTTTACCACTGTTCCCTACACCACTCCAGTATAGCAAAGAGCTGGTACAAATAGGTAATCAAAACATAGTCATGGAATGAATGAACAAAAGAACAAATGAATGAAAAATATAATATTCAGTTGCTAACGTGGGGTTAACTCAGTCTACAAGTACAGAAAATAAAGTTGGACACACTTAAAGTGTTGATTCTGACTAGATCATAATTCACTCACTTATGGACCAAGCACAAGAGTCAATGACAATTGTAATTCTCTTATTTAACGTTTAATTTTAATGAGCACTGTAATTCATATATTATGTCCCACCAACTTGTATTCAATACCTCCCCAACCCTTAGAATCTTGAATTTCCAAGAAGTTATTTTATAGAGACCTAGAATGGGACTATGACAAAGAAGAATGGGTTGAAAGAAATATATATATGAACTATTCAAAACTATCTAAAAAGAAAAATGAAACACAATTTCAGCTCTCAGGAATATGATAAACAGGCCGTACATTTTCCAGGAAAATCCTCCAAGGGAAAAGGACACTAGGACAATCCCAGTCCACCATGTGCAGTACTGTGTCACAGGCTAACAAATACGACATCCTGGAGCTCTTGTCTGCAGAAGTCATAAAGACACCAGGTGGGAGCTTTGGCACAAACTAGCTTTCTAAAGCATGCATCTTATAAAAATGAGAGTTTAATTCATATGTTAGATACTTTCTGCCTTCCCTTTGAGATCTATTCTCCACACATTTTTCATCCTGCTAACCTGGCTAATAAGGATGCAAGCTCCTCACCATCTGGCTTCTGGTTGTGATATGCAAGAGGTCAGGGGACAGAGGAAGTATGCTCAGGCTACTGATTTCCAGCCTGCACCCCCCACACACCCACTTCTCTCTGCTCCATTGGCTCTCTTCCTTTACTAAAGCAGGCTTCTCTATGTAGAACTTCTTTCTGGATTCAGGTAATTGCTCCTTCCCCTTGCTCTTCAGATCCAGGGGTCTTGACAGCTCACTGCTGTTGCCAACCCTTGGGATACTGCGTTCTTTCCTGTTCATTTCTCCAAACGTTTGCATAGAGTCATTTTACAAAACTCTCCCCCTACTTACCAGGGTAAGTTTGGTGTCTGTCTCCTGCATGACTAATACACACTTGATTTGTGCAATGACTACATATTCAACAAAAGCTACCAGGACTTATCAGATTGGAGGATTGTAGGTAAATGCAACTTTTCATGAACCCCCATTCCTCTGGTGGGGCGGGAGACTTGCTCGAATTAGGAGTTATAATATTCTGCCAATCCATAATGAAGTCCTTCCAGGTATCAGAAAGCCCAAAGTTGTGGAAAAGTAAATGGAACTAAGGTCAATGACATCAGTCTCTGGAGGGCAAATGCTGGAGTGAATAAGCTAGCGAGAGAAGAGATGATAATAAAGCAAGTGGGATGTATGAAATCAAGATTTGGGAGAGATGCAATTGCTGGAGATGACAAAGACTAGAGCGTGGACATGTGAGTAGGTGGCTGAGGTGGGGCAGAGAAAGAAATGCTTAGAGCTAAGGGCTCCAAAGGCTGAATGATCGGTCATAGATGACCAAACTTCATGGATACGGAATTTGCCAAAGATGTTATCAAGCAGAAAGGAGGAGAGGAAGAAGTAAGCCAGATATTCAAGTCATCAATCAATTAATAACAACAAAAAATAATAGACATTTATATGGCACTTATAATATGCCAAGCACCATTCAGAGTACTCCCCATCTATCTTATCCCCATTTTAAAGATAAGAAACCGAGTCCCAAGGATATTAACTAACTTGCTCTAAATCTCGCAAATAAAAAATGTCAGAGCTTGGATCCTACCCAGGCAATCTGATTCCAAAGTCTATGTCTTTAACCATAAATTTCCCCTCCTGCTCTAAAAAACAAAAATAAAATAATAAAATATATAATTAAAGCTAACACTTTGGAAGCACTTCGTCTGTATTTCTGTACTTCTGTACTCTGTAACCCGGTACTTTTGGGTACTTTTGATATGCTTCAAAGCAGCTGGGGTTTTTGAAGTAGGAAAACACACCATGTGGAAAGGGAATAATCCCCTCACCCTCAGGCCCTAAGTTATCTGGGGTGTAGAGATGAAATAGGCACCAATGGAAGACTTGCTGGGGAAGCTGCTTCACCAGGGGACAAAAGACTTTGTTTAGATCAAGGAGGTGATAGGCCTTTTCAGAAAGAAAGTTTGGAACATAGGGGATTTGTTCATGACTCACTGTGAATTCCAGGAAAGCACAGGGGTTTCGGAGGGCAGGAAGAGGTAAGGATAGAGTCAGATTTGGGAAGCCTAGAGGCATGTCCATTGATAAAGAATTAGCTGGGAGCCATGACTTCTGATGGTATCTAAGGAGGAAAGGATTGAAAGTGAGAGGGGCAAGTCCTGGAGGTCTGGGAGCATCTGGGAGTGAAAGAAGTCCTAGGTGGAGGAGGAGCTTTATAGATGCAAGGAGGCAAGACCCTCAGGGCAACTGATCTGGTCCGCAAATGTGTCTTTTTGGTCTGTATAGCCCTAGCGTCTGGCACCCATCATGGTTTACAGAACAGAGCTTGTACCTATACTCTTTACAAGGGAAGACAAGGTGCAGCACAATCAGGCCCTACCTACATCTCTTACTTCATCCTAAACTACTATCCTCCATGTTTATCCAACTCCAACCACACTGGGCTGCACTGTATTCTCCAAACACACTAAACTCCTTTCCACCTCGGAGTTTACATATTTACTATCTCATGTCTGCCTGGACCCCTTCACTCCACCGCCAACCAGTTTCTCACATGCCTGGCTCTTTCTTATCACTCACGTCTCTGTTCAGATGTCACCTCTTCATTGACACCTTGCTTGACCCCCAACTTTAACATCTCACCCCAGTCTCAGTCTCATCCTCCTACTTTATTCCCTTCATAGCATGATGTATCACTCACTGCTTATTTGTTTATTAATGTGCATGTTACTTGGTTTTTGTATATTTTCTTTCTCTCTGCACTAGAATGTCCATGAAGGAAGAAGAATAATCTGTCTGTCTTGTCTTTATGCCCTAGCACTTAAAATAAGTAAATATTCATTGAAAAAAAAAAAAGGCTTAAAAAATTTGTTAAAACTCTTCCAAAATTTGAGTAAGAGTTGTATCAGAAAAGCCCTCATAATTCATGAAGCCCTCCAAAGCTCAGCAAGATCAAGATTTGGCTCAGTATCCCCAAGACACCTCATTATGCTTCATCTGCAACTAAGTGTGTGGGTTCAGTGGCCGAAACTGAATGGCTCATAAGGGGAGTAAGCAAATATTTGGCAGGCTCATTTGCCAGAGTCATTGCCACTGATTAAAAAGCAATTAATTATGGGAATTAAGGGAAGAGTATGGCTTGCATGTCCCAGAGCCACCTTTTTCTGAATGACTCGTGTGGCCCAGGGCAAGTCAGGACATAAAACTAAAAATAAACCATGTGCTCTGAAGCCACAGCAAGGCTTTGACAATAAAACTGATGAGATGGCAGGTCATAGATAGGGTGACCTGACTGTAGAAGATTTTAAAGAGCATGCCTTTGAACTTCAAAATGAACAGAGGAAGAAACAGATTCTTAGAATTAAAAGAAAAAATAATACAAAAAAAAGAAAGAAAGAAAAAGAAAGAAAGAAAGAAAGAAAAGAAGAAAGGAAGGAAATGAAGGAAGGAAGGAAGAAGAAAGAAAAAGAAAGAAAGAAAGAAAGAAAGAAGAAAGAGGGAGAGAAAGAAAGAAAGAAAGAAAGAAGAAAGAGAGAGAGAAAGAAAAAGAAGAAAGAAAGAAAGAAGAAAGAGAGAGAAAGAAAGAAAGAAAAGAAGAAAGAGAGAGAGAAAGAAAGGAGAAAGAAAGAAAGAAGAAACAGAGAGAGAAAGAAAGAAAGAAGAAAGAGAGAGAGAGAAAGAAAGAAAGAAAGAAAGAAAGAGAAGAAAGAGAGAGAGAAAGAAAAAGAAGAAAGAAAGAAGAAAGAGAGAGAGAAAGAAAGGAGAAAGAAAGAAAGAAGAAACAGAGAGAGAAAGAAAGAAAGAAGAAAGAGAGAGAGAAAGAAAGAAGAAAGAGAGAGAGAAAGAAAGAAAGAAAGAAGAGGGAGAGAAAGAAAGAAAGAAAGAAAGAAAGAAAGAAAGAAAGAAAGAAAGAAGAAAGAAAGAAAGAAAGAAAGAAAGAAAGAAAGAAAGAAAGAAAGAAAGAAGAAAGAAAGAAAGAAAGAAAGAAAGAAAGAAAGAAAGAAAGAAAGAAAGAAAGAAAGAAAGAAAGAAAGAAAGAAAGAAAGAAAGAAAGAAGCCCTCAGCATTGAGTTAAAGAAAGATAAGATTTACTGCACTGGGAAAACCAAAGAGAACCCATGGAAGTGCTGCCATGGGATGAAGCAATTTGAGATAAGCCCTTTCCAGCTCCGAATAGAGGGTAGTAGTTTGAAAGCAAAGAGGGCTTTGTGTCTTCCATTTGGTGCATTCGATTTTTTTATTTTCTGGTCAACTTGACCTTTGAGTCTTACTCTAGTGATTTCTGACCTAGTTGTGGCATGGAAGCCTGAAGCTCTCTAAAATAAAACTAATTTGATTACAGTGCTTAGCCACTATGAAATTCCTTCACTTTCCCCCTACTTTTAAAAATATTTTTCCCACCTCAGTTAAACCAAACTAGCCTTTTCAGTTCATGTCTACAGACAATAGCTTGTATTGTTTTAGTACCTTCCAAGACTAAGAAGTGAGTTTAGCAATCATCCAGTTAGTTCCCAGCTCTGAGCAAAGTCAGCCCCAGAATGATGAGAAAGCTAGGTCAAGAGCACAGCTAGCTAGTGACAGGTAGAGGGCAGGGAATCCCAAGTGCTGAGGCAGGAGAACCTGAGCTTGAGTCCACCTCCACTATGTGCTAGCTGTGTGACAGTCACCAGAGCTTCTACATCTACAACAAACAAGACTATTTCTCCTGATTGAAACAGTCCTCATCTATAATATGGTGAGAATTCATAATTTCCACAGACGTTTATCATGTACAAGTGCTGTACTAGGATCTGGGGGTTTAGTACAGATATGACACAAAATAGACACATGGATTTCACCCTCGCTCCGTAAGTTCATAGCTGTGATTATCTTACTATCTTAGAACTCAGATACTCTAAGCAGGGGTTTTGGGGGAGAAACAAAGAGAAATTTCTCCTACCCAGAGCTAAGGCCATGAAGACCCTACACCAAGAGGAGTAGTAGACTTGTCTAGGCCCATGTTTTAGGGCCTGCTGAAAAGGCTTTTAGCTCTCCCTGCCCCATACTTTAAAGTTTTAGGTACAGACAATTCTCCCCGTACCTTGGTGTGCGGTACTTGTTTTCAGTTTGCACTTGGACACAAGACCATTGGCTTCTACTCAGTAGAAGTTATCAAGGACCTTCCCAACCTTTCCCATGCCATGGCACACACAGCAAATGCAGCTTTTTAGCACCCTATGGCCTAACACAGGGGTTGGCAACTTTTTCTGTAAAAGACTAGAGAGTAAATATGTTTGGCTGTGTGGGCCTTCTGGTCTTTGCTACAACTACTCAACTCTTCCACTGTAGCTTGAGAACAGCCTCAGACAACATGGAAATGTATGGGCATGGCCATGTTCCAATAAAACCTGATTTACAAAAACAGATCCTGGATGGATTTGCCTTACTGACCACAGTTTGTCAGCCCCTGGCCTAACACAAAGTAAAATATCAATAAATACTATTTCTTAGTCATTCATTAAGCCAACAAAGATTTGTTGAGTACCTTCTAAGTGACAGGCCCCATCCTCAGTGCCAGGACAAAGCAGGTAAGTAAATGGACTTGGTTCTTACCCTCACTGAGCTTACAGTCTACTGTCTGAATAAGTAGATACAAAGCAATATTAA
Organism: Mirounga angustirostris; assembly: GCF_029215605.1. NCBI lineage: Eukaryota > Metazoa > Chordata > Mammalia > Carnivora > Phocidae > Mirounga > Mirounga angustirostris. The sequence goes on along the minus strand of NW_026991712.1, from coordinate 13,832,022 downwards.
AGAAACAAATGTGGTTTTGAGATAAGGAACAACCAAGTCCTCGGCTCTTCTGACATCAAAGCTAAAGTTTTAATATTTTTTATAAGCTACTTTGGGGTAAAAAATCTTTATTACTATTAACTCTTATTGCCAGGCACAGTTCTGGGCACACGTTAATCACTTCACTGAAAACATACTGACTTTTATCTTACATTAGGGGATTTGGGTCCTCACGGAGACTCTTCCATATCCCTGCCTTTTCCAATCTCTACAAATTTTCTCACTGCAGATGTAGTAAGAATTGGCAGGCTAATTGACATGACTAATTTTGTCTTTAGGCTCAAGGTCATGGACGATATTAAAGCAACTTGTTCAAATTCCAAATCTCAAATGACCTCGAGAAAATTTGTGGATGAAAAGTGGGAAATCATCCAAAAGCCTCTTAACCTAGGTGCCCCCAAGAGAAGTAGAGCCTGGACAAGGTCTTGCAGGGAGTTTATTTTGAAGAAGTGATCCCAAGGACGAGAAGGGGGATTGTGAAGGGTGAAATAGGGAATAAAGAAAAGCCTGGCCAGGGTGCTCTGTCCAGGTGATCACCACATGGACAACTGGGGCTCAGTCTCCTTAGGGCCCTTCTGAGGAACCTTACAGGATACATCACATAATGGCTGCCTAAAGGATAAATGAGAGGTATATTTATCTACCTGCTCCCATTCCCCCATTGATCAACAACAACCCTTGTTGTCTCAGGAAGTGCTACCTCTCATATCATCAGGGCTGCATATACCTCAGAATGTCTGAGCAGGTTCCTTTAGGTACCTCACATTGGCCATGTCATAGAAACTCCAGGGAGAATGCAAGAGTTAGAGGATACAGCTGAGGCCAGATGCTATTAGGTTTGACTTCCATGGTAGCTGGTTACTGCAGCAGTGGGTGGAATAGAAAAGGTGGACCAAGAGGATATCAGGTGGGGCAAAAGAGATGTCAAATCCAGCCATGTACTTACATTGAGCCAAAATATAGCAGGTGTGCTGAGGAAAGGTGGTCTTTAGACACAGTGAATATCCAGCCATTTGTCTAGTATAACCAATTCTCACCTCTAACCTCCCTCTTCTGATGCAGATACTGGCAAAAATAGCACTTTTATGAACATTTGACTCTGTCAGAAATCTTGTGTTGTAACTAAAGACTAAATCACTATTCTTCCCTTTTCTTGGATAAGGAAACCAAGCTCAGATAAGTTAAGAGAATGAATCGTCTAAGGAAGCACTATCCAAAGGAACTCTTGGCAATGATGGAAGTGTTGTATGCATCGTTCAGTGCAATAGCCATTAGCCACATGGAGCCAATGAACACTTGAAAGGTGGCTCATAGAACTAAAAAATGGAATTTTAAATTTTATTTCATTTTAATTAATTCCAATTTAAATTTAAATGGCCACACGGGGATTGTGCAACCATACTGACGAAGCGGCCACAGACACTAAAACATGTCTTTTTTACATTGTATTCAAAATATTTTTTTTAAAGATTTTATTTATTTATTTGACAGAGAGAGACACAAGCGAGAGAGGGAACACAAGCAGGGGGACTGGGAGAGGGAGAAGGAGAAGCAGGCTTCCCGCTGAGCAGGGAGCCCGATGTGGGACTCGATCCCAGGACCCTGGGATCATGACCTGAGCAGAAGGCAGACGCTTAACGACTGAGCCACCCAGGCACCCTTCAAAATATTTTTCACTGGAAGTTTAATGAAAGAAATCTGTTGACTTCCCTCATATTTCATTTTTGTTTACATATTTAGTGCTAAATTAAACTATTTCACATGCATTCTTGTTATCACCTGGTTGTTTTCCAGTCCTAACTGTGATGTATAAAGGAAGGACTCACTCGGAAATAGCACTGAATAACTAATGTGAGCAGGAGCCGCCAGAATCTTCACAGGAACAGAACAAAGAACAGCTTCTCCCCTCCCTCTACCTACCTTGCTTCTTGTTTTCAGTTTGCACTTGGACACAAGACCATTTTGTGCTTCTGTGCATAGAGCAAAAAACAAAAAACAAAAAAACCCTGCATGCCTAAAATTACACTCTGTGCCTTGGGAAACCATGCACCTAAGATACCATTTGTATAAGGTGAGATGCATAATTTGGGGGCATCTGTGCCTAATAAATAGCAGATTTGGGAGACTCTACCTCAAACCTTCAGAGTTTTAATGCCATGACTTTTTACTTCACATCTTACCACTTCTTATTTCGAGTATGATGAGTATGTCAAATCCAAGTACATTCAATAAATGATTCAGGAGCTACTAAGTTACAGTTACAATTGTTACTTAAATATTTATGTGTTGTTTGGAGGGAAAGAGGCATTTTAAATCTAAGACGGTCACACATCATCCATCTCGAATTGTTAGAACAAGGCACCTCTCCTTCATGTATTTTTCAGAAAACAAGCTTATGGTAACCTTTAAAAACTACAGTTTCTAAAATCCTATCCACTTTTGCTGGAAGTACTTCTGAAACACTCTCCTCTTTCTTAAACAGAATGCAAACATTTTACTCTTTTATCCATTCACTTATCCATTCGTTCTTTCAACAAATATAAAATAAACATCTCCCACAGGCCATGCACTGTGAAAGGCTCTGGCTCTGGAGTACACCAAGCAAATAAGTCATTCTGCCCTCAAGGAACTCAACAGTCTTGAACCCCCAGCCTCCCATCCTGCCATTATTACTCAGAGCAGGATGAATATACTGCAAATGCGGAATACAATGACATATTCTGGAGCACTGCTTTCCCATAGAAATCTAACAGGAGCCGCTTAGGTAATTTTAAATTTCCCAGAAGCCATGTTTAAAAAAAAGCAAAAGGAAACAGGTGTAATTAATTTTAATAATATATTTTAACCTAATATATCCTGAAGTTATCATTTCAATTGTATTAAATATTTTAAAACTATTAATGATGTATTTTACATTCTTTTTCATAATCTTCAAAGTTCCATGTGTGTTTTATATATAGCACATCTCAATTCAGACCAGCCACATTTTAGATGCTTAATTGTCATATGTGGCTAGTGGCTTCTATACTGGACATCAAAATTCTCAAGCTGATAAAGTATGAATGATTAATTGCCTCTTCATTAAATGGAAGTAGGCATTTAAATATTTTAACTCCATATGTCTGCTTGTCCTAGTTTCTGGCTTTGCCCCCTCACTCTCAGCCAGCCTGTTTTCCTCTCTTTTTGTTATAAATGTGCTATCTCTAGCAAAAGCCAGTGTCTCCTATTATTCATTTATTCTTATCACCTGATATAATCAATTTTCCTAAAATTGATAATAAGATAACCCTGTCTAAAACAGGGCTCTCTTTCTTAGACAGAGCTCTGCGTAAGCGTTAAAGAGACATTTTGTGAACAAAGCATCTGAGGATTAATATATGAAATTTCTAACATAGATTTGACTTCCTAAGATGACTTTCACTTCTCTCTTTCAACCTTCTTCTGGATCACTGGTTCCCAAAATATGGTCCTCAGACCAGTAGCACCAGCATCACCTGGGGAGTTGTTCGAAAGGCAGTCTTGTTCCCCACCCCAGACCTACTGAATCAGAAACTCTGGAGATGAGTCTAACAATCTATGTTTTAACAAGTCTCTGGGTGATTCTGGTACCTGTTAACGTTTGAGAACCATTATTCTAGAAAAATCAGACTGCTATATACATGGATGGACTTGACATGAATAAATACTCCTTTACTCCTTTTAAATTCAGTATTCTAATTACTTGGAGAAGTATTAAAGAGCATTATTTTTTTTCTTTAAAACATGGTACTAAAAATTGTGTTGATTAATATATGTATTAGCTTCCTATTGTTGCTGTTACAAATTTCTATAAATTTAGGCACACAACACAAATTTATTTTTTAACTCTTTGATTCTATTTTATGTTCTTTTTTTCATCATAAATGTACTCTTTATTCCCCATCACCTATTTCCCATCATCTCCCTTCTGGTAACCATCCCCTCCGGTACACCTCCCCTCTGGTAACCATCAGTTTTTTCTCTATAGTCTTGGTTTGTCTTTCTCTCTCTGTCTCTTTTTTTTTCCTTTGTTCATTTGTGCTATATCTTAAATTCCACATATGAGTGACATCATATGATATTTGTCTTTCTCTGACTGACTTAATTCACTTTCTTTATATTCTCTAGCTCCATCCATGTCATTGCAAAATGCAAGATTTCATTCTTTTTTATGGTTGGATTATATTCCGTTGTACAGATATGCCACATCTTCTTTATCCATTCATCTGTCCATGGACACTTGGCTTGTTTCCACAGTTTGGCTATCGTAAATAATGCTGCAATAAACATAGGAGTGCATGTATCCCTTCAAATTAGTGTTTTTTGTATTTTTTATGCATATATGCAGTAGTTCAAATTCCTGAATTGTAGGGTAGTTGTATTTTTAATTTTTTGAGGAACCTCCATACAGTTTTCCACAATGGCTGCACAAATTTGCCTTCCACAACAGTGCAAAAGTTTCCTTTTTCTCCACAACCTTGCCAACATTTGTTGTTTCTTGTGTTGTTGAGTTTAGTCATACTGACAGGTGTGAGGTGATATCTCATTATAGTTTTGATTTGCATTTCCCTGATGATGAGTGATGTTGAGCATCTTTTTGTGTCTTTGGGCTAACTGTTGGTCTTTGGAGAAATGTCTGCTCATGTCTTCTGCCCATTTTTTAATTGGAGTGTTTGTTTTAGGGGTATTGAGTTTTATCAGTTCCTTATATATTTTGGATATCCTTTATCAGATATGTCATTTGCAAATATCTTCTACCTTTCAGTAGGTTGCTTTTAGTTTTGTTGATTGTTTCCTTTGCTGTGCAGAAACTTTTTACTTTGATGTAGTCCCAATAGTTTATTTTTGCTTTTATTTCCCTTGCCTCTGGAGACATACCTAGAAAAATGTTGCTAAGGCTGATGTCAGAGAGATTACTGCCTGTGCTCCCTTCAAGGATTTTTATGGTTTCAGGTCTCACATGGAAGTCTTTAATCCATTTTGAGTTTATTTTTGTGTATGGTGAAAGAAAGTGGTCCAGTTTCATTCTTTTACATGTGGCTGTCCAGTTTTCCCAACACCATTTGTTGAAGAGACCGTCTTTTTCCCATTGTATATTCATTCCTCCTTTGTCAAAGATTAATGACCATATAATTGTGGTTTTATTTCTGGAATTGTGATACCTCCAGTTTTGTTTTTATTTTTCAAGATCGCTTTGGCTATTTGAGGTCTTTTGTGATTCCATACAAATTTTAGGATTATTTGTTCTAGTTCTGTGAAAAATGCTGTTGGTATTTTGATAGGGATTGCATTAAATCTGTAGATTGCTTTGTGTAGTACACACATTTTAACAATATTTGTTCTTCCAACCCATGAGCATGGAATGTCTTTCCATTTCTTTGCATCATCTTGAATTTCTTTCATCAGTGTTTTATTGTTTTCAGAGTACAGGTTTTTTACCTCTTTGTTTAGGTTTGTTCCTAGATATTTTATTGTTTCTGATGCAATTGTAAATGGGATTGTTTTCTTAATTTCACTTTCCGCTGCTTAATTATTAGTGGATAGGAATGCAACAGGTTTCTGGATTGATTTTGTGTCCTGCTACTTTGCTGAATTCATTTATCAGTTCTAGCAATTTTTTTGGTGGAGTCTTTTCTATATATAGTATCACGTCATCTGCAAATAAGGAGAGTTGTAGCTCTTCCTTACCAATTTGGATGCCTTTTATTTTTTTTTTATGTTCAGTTAGCCACTGTATAGTACATCATTAGTTTTTGATGGAGTGTTCAATGATTCGTTAGTTACGTATAACACCCAGTGCTCATCACAGCACGTGCCCTCAATACCCATCACCCTATTATTTCTTTTTGTTTAATTGCTGTGGCTAGGACTTCCAGTACTATGTTGAATAAAAATGCTGAGAGTGGACATCCTTGTCTTGTTCCTGACCTTAGGGGAAAAGTTCTCAGTTTTTCGCCATTGAGTATGATGTTAACTGTGGGCTTTTCAATGAGGCCTTCATTATGTTGAGGTATGTTCTTACTAGACCTACTTTGCAGAGGGGTTTTATCATGAATGGATGTTGTACTTTGTCCAACACTTTTTCTGCATCTGTTGAAATGATCATAGGGTTTTATCCTTTCTCTTGTTGATGTGATGTATCAGGTTGATTGTTTTGTGAGTATTAAACCAACTTGCATCCCAGGAATAAATCCCACTTGATCATGGTGAATGATTTTTTTAAATATATTGTTGGAGTTGGTTTGCTAATATTTTGTTGAGGATTTTTGCATCTATATTCATGAGAGTTATTGGCCTGTAGTTCTCTTTTTTTGTTGTCTTTATCTGGTTTTGGTGTCAGGGTGAAACTGGCCTCGTAGAATGAATTTGTAAGTTTTCCTTCCTCTGGTATTTTTTGGAATAATTTGAGAAGAGTGGGTATTAACTCTTCTTTAAATCTTTAGTAGAATTTGCCTGTGAAGACATCTGGTCCTGGAGTTTTGTTTTTGGGGGAGTTTTTTTTATTACTGATCAATTTCTTTGCTGGTGATTTGTCTGTTCAGATTTTCTATTTCTTCCTGCTTTAGTCTTGGTAGGTTATATGTTTACCTAGGAATTTATCTATTCTCCTAGGTTGTCTAGTTTGGTGGCATATAGGTTTTCATAATATTCTATTATAGTTGTTTGTATTTCTGTGGTGTTGGTTGTTCTTTCTCCTCTTTCATTAGCAATTTTATTTGGGTCCCCTCTCTTTTGTTTTTCATGAGGCTTGCTGGAGGTTTATTAATTTTGTTGTTCTTTTCAAAGAACCATCTTCTGGTTTCATTGATCTGTTCTTTTTTTTTTTAGTTTCTATTTCATTTATTTCTGCTCTAATCTTATTATTTCCTTCCTTTTGCTGGGCTTGGGGTTTTTCGTTGTTCTTCTTTTTCTAGCTCCTTTAGGTGTAAGGTTGGGTTGTTTATTTGAGATTTTTCTTGCTTTTTGATTTCTTGGTTGACCCATACATTGCTTAATAGCATGTTATTTAACCTCCACATATTTGTGCTCTTTCTATATTTTTTCTTGTGGTTGATTTCTAGTTTCATAGTGTTGTGGTCAGAAAAGATGCATGGTATGGTGTTGATTTTTTTTTAATTTGTTGAGACTTGTTTTATAGCCTAATATGTGGTCTATTCTGGAAAATGTTCTGTGTGCACTTGAAAAGAATGTGTATTCTGCTGTTTTAGTATGGAATGTCCTGAATATGTCTGTTAAATCCATGTGCTCCAGTCTGTCATTCAAAGCCACTGTTACTTTCTTGGTTTTACAAATTTATTTTCTTACAGTTCTGGAAGTCAGAAGTACCAAGTGGGTCTCAGTCTAAAACTCAGTGTCAGCAGGATTATGCCTTTCATGGAGAGTCTAAGGGAATCTGTTTCCTTGCCATTCCAGCTTCTAGAGGCCACCTACATTCCTTGTCTTATGGCCCTCTATCTTCAAAGTCAGGAACATCAAGTCCAGTTTTGTCAGGTCACATCTCCATGCAGCTCTTTATTCAGCCTCTCTTTTTCTCTTTAAAGTGCCCCTGTGATTACATTGGGCCCACCTGAAAAATCAAAAATAATCTCCCCATTGCACATTCAACTGATTAGCAACATTAATTCCATTTACAACATTAATTTCCCTTTTACACCAAACCTAACATATTCATAGGTTCTGGGGATTAGGACACAGACATCTTTGGGAGCTATTAATCTGCCTATCACACTGTATGATTAATGAGCTACTGACACTCCTTAATGAAAGAATTTTTAAAGTTATTTACCCTCTGCACATTCTTAGGTTCACATCCTTCATTTTTCATTAGAGTTGCAAAGGAAGTAATTGCTTGCACTTTGTAAATCTCAATATTTATATCACTCTTAAAAGTACTTAAATGAATTTAAATGTTATGGTGATTTGGTATAGCCATCATCCATTTTTTTTCAATACATGTATAACTTTCTTCCTGACAGTTGAAATTTTTATCATTTCTATTTTCCTTGAAAGCATGTTCTCATTTTCTTCCCCCAGAGTCAGAGAATGTTATATTAATACAATATATTTTCATGCTTAGGGTCTTTCACTGATAATCCCAACATACATGTCTATAACAAAATTAGATAGATAGATGATAGATAGATAGATAGATAGATAGATAGATAGATAGATAGATAGATGGATATGTACATCTGTATGTGTGTTCTGTTCCCTGGGAACACTACGCTTTATGAGTTTAAATTTTTTCCTCTATATTGAATTGTTAATACTATTAAATACTATTAATATAAGTATGCAGTAGAGCTAAAATATTATACATTTTATAAATATTTTTAAACTAAAAAGTAAAATTTTGTTGAAAAGACATTTCTTTTTGTTATGGATGAGGGTGAAAAAAGCAAATTACGATGTCTTGATTATCTTAGACTTTTTCAAACAATATTTCAAATAGTCCCCCTGTGTTTCCACACCTCAGGACAACCTTTTATAGTAAAATTCTGTGAGTGAGAGACAAGCCTTTATTTGGTAAAGTGGGAGTGTTTCAACAGAGAAAGTCAAGGTGATCCCTAAGAATCATCCAGATGCCCAGTCAAAGCAGAGCAGGTCTTCTGACAGGATACAAACAATGCAGCAGATACAATTATAAATGCATTATGCATTTTTTTCTTCTCTGCTTGGAATCACACAAAATAGGATATATCAGCATTCCAATGTTTGTAGGGTACAAATCTTTAGTACTATAAATAGTATGTCTCCTTGTGGGTGAGGTCATATGTTTTATGCATCCCAACTATCAAAAATAAACAACAAATCCCAGTCAACTCTGCTGGAAGAAAGACTAAGTTAGTTCCCAATGCCCTCTAATGAAAGTGATATGGGGAAATCATTGTCATCAGGAAGGGAGATCAAAATGTAGGCAGGCCACCAAAATGTAAGAAAAAGTATCATAAAGTTGTATTTAAAAATTAATTAAAATATTTCTCTTAGACTTTTCTAACATTAATTATGTTTGTCAAATTTGTTGTGATTTCTTTTCCTATCTAAGTAAATACTCATTTTCACAACTAATTCCATATTCACGATTATGTATGCTTTTTAGAAGAGAAACTTTAAATGAAATTTTTAACTTAAAAATACAACTCAATAAATGTTTGTCAAACCACATTGAATGGAATTCATTCAATTGAGTGGAAAACAATTAATATTAATCGATTCCTGCTGTATGCCAGGCGCCCTGTTTAGACTGTTTGAAAACAATATTTCATTCATTTCTCACAAAACAAGCAACTAAATAAAAATATGCAAAACATTATAAGCATGTATTATTGTCCATATTTCACTGCCAGGGAAAGATTAAGCATAATGTTCACAGCTAGTCATTCCCACAGCTAGTATAACAACAATGCAGGATTAGATCCCAGGATTTTTTTGACAATAAGTAGAGCTACCACCAAGTCATTATTCATCTATTCAATGGGTTAGGTCATGGTAAGGGCAACATAGAGCAAAGCAGGGGCAGTGAGCTCAACACAGTGGCCATGGCAGTGGTGAAGGAAAGCATGTACAATTCTACATGAGGTAGTGAGGAAAGACCTCATCAACAAGGCGATCCTTGAACAGAGACTCAAGTGATGTGAGGGCTTAGTTTTGCAAATGTCAGAAGAATGAGCATTGCAGGCAGAGGGACCAGCAAATGCGAAGGTTCTGAGGTGTTCTGGGAATGTTCAATGAACAAAAGGAAGGGAGGTAAAGAAGGGCTGTGGATGGGAACAGGTGCAGCTGCAACTCGGCATGGTGTCCAGCTCCCATAGCCTTTGCAAACTTCTATTAGAGCCTCAGCTTCTACTCTGGGGATGTTTCAAAGGCACAGGAGGATGCACAGAAGTGACTTGATCAAATTCACATTCTCCAAGCTGCCTCAGTCTGCTGGATAGAGAGTAGCCTAAAAGAAGGGCAAGGATGGAGGCAGGGCATCAGGTTGGAAGCACCTGCAGTCATCCAGGTGAGATTACAGACACAACAGCAATGGTGGTGAGAAATGGTCCAGCTGTGGACATATTCTACAGACAGAGCCACAGGATTTGCTGATGGCATCTGTGAGGTGTGAGAAGTCAGGATTTTTCCGGGGTTTTTTTTTAGGGGGGGGGGGTGGGAGAGGCAGAGTGGCTGAGTAACTGAAAGACTGAAGGTTCCATTTATTCTAAGACAGTTAGTGTTCTGGATTCTTTATACAAATTATTTATAATCTTCATGTCAACTCAACCCTATAAGCAAGATTGCAGAACCAAGTGTAGAAAAAGATCCTGCCTGTCCCAAGGCCCTACATGTCATACTCAGTAGCAACTCCATAACCTTGGGCAATAATAGTTTACTTTCTTAAAGGATGTGCCCCGCACAGTGCTAAACCCTCTTGCATTGATTTCTCATGTAATCCTCAAAACAACCCCATTTTCAGACAAGGAAACTAAGGCCTCGCCATGCCCTGCAGAAACACTAGTGCCAGTGGGCAGTACCCTCTTCCCTCCTCTTCCAAACTTCTTAAATCTGATTACCCCAACCTTTCCTTTTTGTTACTCCACACCCAGGATTAATAGCTGCTTCCTGCAGTTATTCACTGGTATTTTTTTCTTCTTGCCGATGCAATCCTCTCACATTTATTTAACCAATTCACTATATTAAATTCCATCTGTTAAAATAACTAGCCCGGTTTCTATTTTTCTACCAAGATAGTAAATCCACGTTTCCTTCCATGAAAGTGTTGTGCCTCTCCCAGGGAGCAGGCACTGTGCTAAGCACTAAAGACATACAAATGAAAAAGAGAGAGGCCCTGACCCCAGGGATGCCAAGGAGCTAGACAAACACATGCCAAGCTCAGTCCCCATAAACCAGTCAGGCCATACTACAAATTAAAAGGCAGGAACTGTCAACAAAATGTAATGGAAATACGGGGGAGAGGGACTGACTCTAACTGGAAGAATCTTGCCAGCTGACAACAGGGCTGCTCCTTGAAAGAAGAATGGGATTTAATGGGAAAAAGAGGACAAGGGTAGATGGAGACAAAGGAAACAGCAAGAGCCCATAAGAGCAGGAGTGTTTAGAATGACAGAGAAAGGCCAATAGCTCAGCAAAGTAGGGACTGCACAAGGTACGTGATGATGGGACAGTGCAGGCTTGAGGCAGAAAGGGGAAGGGGGCCCTTGGACTATTGTTCTTCTAAAGTTAATCGAAGTTATCAAAAGAATTTGGTCAGAGAGTGACATAGTCAGATTTGCCTTCCCAAAGACCACTAACTCTTACCCTCAAAGGAGGACAAAAGCTGAGCTGTGAGTGGAACCTGAGTGATAGATAATAAGGGTTGGAGTAGGGCAGTGGAGGGGTGTGTGGAGGAAAGGTGGATCTGAATAGGATGATATATGTAAAAGTGTTTTGAAACAACAATTCCAATAGGAAATCAAAGTGTTATTTGTATTTTCCCTCCATCTCCCTAAGAGTAGCCTTGTGCCAAGTAGGTAGGCAGTCTAGTCAATAGGTAGGCAGTCTAGTCAACTTCATATTCCTGGTCTTGCATATCTTCTCTATTCCTCCTAGAATACTGGGAGACATTCTTACAGGAGGATTTTCAAATCCTGTCTTGTTTGGGTTCTTTTCTCATAATTATATCATTGTACACTGAGACATGAACTCCTTCCAGAGCTTAAGCCTATTTAGGGAAGCTTAGTGGCCAGTGCTTTGTTGGATTTTCAAATGACTTCTTGGGTCTTGAAGGATACAGAAGTAGATGTTGAAGGACACAGCATGGACTGGGGTGGTACCTGGTTCTGTTACTTACTGGTTTTGGAAAGTCCCGTCAACCCTCCAAGCTTCATTTTGCTAATCTGTGGAATGGGAATCCCAATACCTACCCCACAGTAGGTGATTTACTAGGATAAAAGAATGAAGTCTGTAAGATGCCTGGCATGGAGCTCAGACCACTGGAATGCTAGGTTCCTGAGAGAGGAGACCAGTCTGCTGTGCTCATCAACTCCACATTTATGGAATGGTTAGCTCATTCAGATTAGTACTTGCCTGTCTTGTTTTGTCTTATTGTTTGCTTACTCTTTGCATGAATGTCATGAGGCTAAATTCCACTCTGTAGCGTTCTCATGGAAAGCAGAAATCCCAGAGAAAACTCAGTCATGAACTCCTTGCACCACACTGGCATCACCATGTGCAGCTTCCCAAAGCTTTTCATTTATAGGAATGGATTGACCCTTCTGGGAAGCCAAGGGATGGTTATGTCCACACCACAGGAGAGGACACTGAGATCTAGGAGGGAGAGTGATTCGAGGACTTTCATGAGACTAGAATAATAAAGCTGGGACTGGAGTCAGATGTGTTCAACTACATAGCCCCACCTGTCCTGAGCCATCAAGTGGCAGTAAAATAGCCAGGACTCTCTGTTGGGAATGTGCCCTCAAGCTAACAGAGGACAAGAGGGAAGAGTACAGAGCCCCTCCCCAATCCCAAGGTGAGTAATTATTCCCATGTGGGATCTATATCTCCAGGCCTCCCTGATTGCTGGCTTCCTCTGTCCTTGGAGTAGTGCCTGGGCCACAGTAGATGCCGGGACCTTATTTTCATTTCTTTATTTCCTCCCTTTTTCTCCCTAATGCACATTGTCCTGTTCACTGTCCTCGTCATCCCTACACATCTGCTCATTTCATTTATAAAGTCACTTGCCAACCTAAGGTGCCTTCCCCTTCTCTCTTTTTGTCCTTCAGCCCCCATCCTTCCACATGCTTGCAGTAACTAGCAGGGAAATTAATAAACCTGCCCATGTTATTTACGTCACACAAGGAATTAAAATTTAACATCTTTCCCTTTTGCCTATGATGAAATACTTTAATTATACTGAAACAAGCTGAGTGCTGAAGGCAAAGCTGTATCAACAGAAACCAGAGCAAAAGCACCCTTTCCCCAAGCTAGACATAGTAGGAGACAGCTTTTGGTGGAGCAAGGGTGTGGGGTTGGGAGATAGGCAGACCCTGGCTCCAATGTCAGTGTTTCCACTTCTTTCTAACTCTGTGATCTTGAACTTTGCTGCTCCTGAGATACTAAGATATACTTTCCCTTTTCCTTAGGGACAAAACAAATCATGTAACTAATTCATTTTCCTTTGTGCCCTGGCTACCAGGAAGCTCATAGATTTGTCTGGAACTCAATTTAAATAACAATATCAGACCCAATGATATCTACATTAATCCTAACTTACCTTTTGGTTTTCAGCTTCTCCCTTACCATATTTTCCATGATTTTGACTTTTTATGCTTATATTCATAATTTCCCTTTTTACTAAATGAGCATATAAATGTGTTTTATTGAATCTTTGCAAATCAAAGCAAAGTATAAAGAAAAAAATCTGCACTTCCATTTTCAGACCTATAAATGTGTACATACACACCTATTACATGGCATTGTTATGAAGATGGAATGAGATAGTTTTTAGCATAGCCTTGAACATGAAAGATGCCTATTAAATATGAGTGCTCTCTTTTCCTTGAGGAGGCAAAAAGTTGGCTGAATTATGTGGTCCATTTAAAACATTTTCAATAAGATGTGACAGATCTGAGGCATGGGAACCTGTAGCCAAGTTTAAAATATCTCACAGACGCACGAGCATCCCCCAACCTGTCCCAAAGCTGGGTGTGACAATTCCAGTCTTCTAGTCTTCAAGATTGTCTCAGGCTGCCCTGCAAAGTCATAAAGCTTTATGTGATGTTAATGTACAATAGGCCATGATCTTGGGTAAGTTCTTAATCTCTCTTAAGTCTCTGTTTACTTGCCTTAAAAATAATAATAATACCTCTCTGACTGAAGATTATGTAAAATGAAAAGCAAGGATTGCGTAGATCATGCTAAATGCTCAATTAAGGTTAGCTATTAAATTTTAACTCAATAATTAGTCCTATTGTTATTGCTTGTATTTTACATTACCCTACCTTCTTTAATCCTCCCAGTTTAGAAAGGAAGGCATTATTGTCTCCATCTTGCAACTAAAAAAATGGAGGCTCAAAAATGTTTCATGACTTCCACAATTTAAAAGATAATGGAGGGACACCTGGGTGGCTCAGTCGGTTAAGCATCTGACTCTTGATTTCATCTCAAATCATGATCTCAAGGTCGTGGGATCGAGCTCCACACTCAGCAGGGAGTCTGCTTGGGATTCTCTCTCTCCCTCTCCTACTGCCCCTCCCCCTACTCACATGTGCACTCTTTTTGTCTCACTCACTCTCTCTCTCTCAAATAATATGTAAATATTTTTTAAAAAGTAAATGAAAAAGCAGATGAATGTTCATGCTTTAAAAAAAAATTTAAGAATGAAAGATGATAGAGATTGGTAGAGAAATTTTGCATGTAAATGTTTTAGAGTCACCTAAAGTTATAGGATGAACTTGGGAAATAACTTCAGGTCCAGGCCACACCAAATTTGGATATTCACACATATGGGACTAATATAGAATGCCCATCACCTAGTGTAACACCAATTCTTTATTAAGGAGTAATTGATATACAAAAACTGTACATATTTAGTGTGTACAATTTGATGAGTTTGAATATATGCAGACACCCATGATACCATCACTACGATCAGAGTAATAGACATATCCAACACCTCCCAGTTTCCTGATGTCCCTTTGTTGTTGTTGTTTATGTGTGTGTGTTTTCTTTTCTTGTGGTGAGAGTACTAAACGTGAGATCTACTCTCTTAACAAATTTTAACATAGACAATATGGTCTTGTTAACTATAGACACTATGTTGTTCAGCAGACCTCTGGACCTTGTCCATCTAGCAGAACTGAAACTTTATACTCATTGAATAACACCTCTCCATATCCCTCCTTCCTCAGGCTATGGCAACCACTATTACATTCTCTGCTTCCATGAATTTGACTGCTATAGATCCCTCCTATAAGTGGAATCATGCAGTATTTGTCCTACTGCGGCTGGCTTATTTCATGTAGCATAATGTCCTCCAGGTTCATCCATGTCATCCCAAATAGCAGGATTTCCTTCTACTTTAAAGCTGAATAATATTCCATTGTATATAGACTCCATATTTTCTTTATCTACCCATCTGTCAGGGACACTTGGATTGTTTCCTTATCTTGGTTATTATGAATAATGCTGCAATGAATATGAGAGTGCAGATATAAATGAAAGCTTCAATGCAAAAGTAAAAGCAATGTGTAAATGTGGAGTCACACTTGGGAGACAAACTAACCCATTTTAGGCTAAGAAGAAAATTACATTCACATCAGCTTACTCCCGCCTAGAGCTGTCTGTTTTTCTCTGAGAGGAAAAGCACTGAGTACCACCAAGATTGCTTCACCTTGGGGGCTTTGGAGTCAAAATAGATCGGGACTCAAATCCCAAGTTTTAGCATTGTTAACATATTAAATCTTTGTTATCTTAATGAATACATACCACTTAAGCTTTAAAAGAGATGAGTAACCCAACTGCTCCAGTCCTTGACTAGAGGCTGCATGGAATTCTAAGTCCATTAAAAAAAAAATACTCATCAAAGAATCCAAGACATTTTCTTGTGAACACCAAGATAAGTTCCAAGGCAGGTGCGGTAGGATTCATGTTATTTATAAAGAGAAACTTTTAACTGGGGGAAAAATGTCTTTTCTGACCAAGAAGGGACTAGAACATTTTGTGTCCATCTTATTCAGTCATGTCATCCATATCTATCAGCCCAACACATTTTTCTCTCTTAAAAAAAACTGTTCAACTTATTCCATGCAAAATGGATTCTAATATGAGCTACCTTGTCACATCAGGGAGATATCCTAAGTATTATATAAACTTCCATTTCTGCAAATTTTCATAGGGATTCTCACATTACCTACTTCTTGGAGATTTAGAAGATTTGCATTGCCTTCATTCACCCTCAAAACTCAGCATGATTTGTTAAAAACTTTACTAGTCAGCATTGAAATAAAAAATAATGGTACATCATGCACAATGATAAACTACCCCATGTGGTTTGGATAAATTAAATACTTTAAGCTTTCAGTCTCCCTAATGATTTGGAAATGAAACAGCTGTGATTTATGACTCTAGCTGATAGGCTAGATCTGATGTTTACACTTTGAAAAATGCCGTATTTAAATTCCCCTATAAATAAAAAATCATATTGCTCTAAAAATCTAGCCTAAGATATGTATGTAATAAATTAGAGATCTTCATGTTGGGTGGGGAAATCTCCAGGACTAATGGCTTTCTTCCTTGGAAAAATGCACTCAGTGAGCCAAACCCAGATCTCTGTGTATCTGCTAATACTGAATCAACAGTTATTGTTCCTTTCTGTCCTTTTATTTGGCCATCTTAATGATGACTGTCAGAGCCAACCTGCATCAGCTCAGTTGTAAGGGTGACCTTATTGGTTTTTAAGTCTAGATCAACTATTTTGAGTCAGGTAGTTTCCAAAGTCTTTTTTTTTTTTTTTTAAGATTTTATTTATTTATTTGACAGAGAGAGAGACAGCGAGAGCAGGAACACAAGCAGGGGGAGTGGGAGGGGGAGAAGCAGGCTTCCCGCCGAGCAGGGAGCCCGATGTGGGACTCCATCCCAGGACCCCGGGACCATGACCCGAGCCGAAGGCAGACGCCCAACGACTGAGACACCCAGGCGCCCTCCAAAGTCTTAATACAAGCATCATTCTGGGTTCCTTGTGCTTTTTTGTTTGTTTGCTTAAATGATAAGACTGCTCTTGGCCTCTGCTTTGAGGCAGCTTATAGAAGCTGGTAAGAAAAATATAGAAATAGGGGAAAAAGCACTTGGAGAGGAGTCCATTGACCCTGGGACCAGTGTGGCCTCTGCCTCTCCTTACCTTATGATCTAGTGCTTATTTCTTGCCCTTTCTGGGATCTTTATATTGAAAGGTTGGTTTCATGCCTAAATCCCCTTCTTTTACTGACAGAGCGCAACACTTAGACTGGAGCAAAGATAACTTCAAATCCTTTGACAAGCTGCTTATTCTCTCTGCCTCCCAATTTTCCCTAGTATAATTATCCCTACGACACATAGTTTTCAGGGAGATTAGAGGAGATAACATATGCACAGTACCACAATTCCTGGCACATAGTTAACACACGTTCAAAAGTACTTGTCATTATTATTTTTATAATTTTCATTACCAATATTTTCAATACACTGCCAGGCAATCAATCACCTGCCATTAAGCGGGAAAAAAATGAACAAGCTTCAGGGAGGAAGCAACACCAAAACAAGAACCATCTCTCATGTTTGTTTCAGAAGCCTAACACCAAAGCCAGCTCGTGGTAAAAGGAATAAAGAAGTATACTGAGTCTTCATGACCCTCAAGGCTCACCAGAAACTACCTAAGGCCTCACAAACCTGGACCCGAATTCCCAAATTCCATCTCTGCCACATCCTAGGTCTTGGGATTGGGTAAGTCGGGTAAACGTTCTGAGCTCAGTTTTCACATCCACAGGGTGAAGTGGTAATCCCTACCTTATATGGTAGTCATGAGCACGAAGTAAAACTGTGGCTGGAAAGCACTTAACTTCCTTCCTACCCAGTCCATAGTAAGTGTTCAAACAATCAACATTGCTACTGTTACTCTGATGATTACCATTATTGATTTGCTGGCACTGTTTCCCAGCTCCCGCTAAACCCAAAGCCCCTCCCCTCCCAGTGTCTTCAGATTTCCTCTGGAGTCCCATCACTTCTGTTCAACGGGCCCACTTGACAGGTCCCTGTTCACTGGCCCGTCTTCCGTTTTCTCTGCTTCACTTTTACAGAAATCCTCAGCTTGCTGAGAAGGGCTCTTGTCTCATTTATGATTCATGAGGCATGGAGTATACAGATGGCATTATATAAATGTTTAATAATCACCGTATGGTTTCCCTAGAAATTCTGTCACTCACGGATGAATCCAGACTGAAGGCTCCTCATATGTGAAATAGATGAACAGGCAGACCTCCATTCTCCCCTCCCTTCTTCCGCCATGGGTGCTCCATAAAACAGGGAAACAGTGCACACCAGCCTGGGAGGTGTTAGGCGAACACCAAATTCGGATTACGAACAAATAAAGGCCTCCCATACTGGCTATTACCCTTCTGTGTCAAGGACAGCTTGGTTGCTCCTGTCATATCCTAATGCCTCTTTTAATTATTCCATTACAGGACATGGTTTTAAGTTGGTGGGGTAACCATGAGGTTTTCAATTGGGTCCACTTCTACCATGATCTTGTTTCTCCCAGCTGTTTTCTTAAAGGGCCTTGTAACAGCCTTTTATTTGTGAGGTACTGCACTTGTGGATGGAGTTGCATATGGAATGAGGGAGATGGCACATTTGACAAATGGGAATCATGATTGTCTGGCCTCCTGACAGGTGTTGATGTTTCTCCTGACCTGTAAATGTTGCAGCTGACTGATTACAGTAATTGATTGAGAAAACATTTGTCAATAGCTTTCTAATGAAAGAGAGAGGTGAGGAGGAGAAATTGCTGGAGCTCCTAGGAGCTGGATTTTACTTAACAGAAGGAGCACTGAACCATGTTATAATCACTGAATTCTATATCCCCATCTATAAAATGGAAATTCCATTCATCTGGTCAACATTTGTGGAGTACCTACTATGTGCAAAGTCAGAGGTCAAAAGCTAGTGATTTATAAGTAGAATATGAACCTCACACTTGCTCTATATGTCCTGCTTAGTTGATCTGCACCATCATTTTGTTATAGTTGGAAGCAAATGGCCAATATTTAAAATCAGGATATTTCATATTAAAATATAGGTTTCTGGCATCTCTTGGAAAAACCAGTATTTGGCAACACTGGGCCAGTATTTCTGGAAGGCAACATTTGTCTCAACTTGGGTAGCTGCCTCTTGGAAATGGACTGTGTGCCCCTAAGTTTGCCCCTGTTCCTACCACTCCAAGATTTCATCCATTAGTGTTAGCTGTCTAGGTCCTTGTAGGATTTCCAGTTTGAGATCCCTGGTTTAGATTCTGAAGATGCAAATGTGAAAAAAAATATGATTCTGGGCCCTGGCCTTAAATTACTCACTGTAGTATAATTGTTTACTGCAATAAATACTAAATTTCTAGCCAAGAAGGAAAATCAGGCATTCTGGCTTATTAAGGATTCTACACAGTAAAGCCATCCCATATCTGTCATGATGGCTACCGTATGCAGGAAACCATTTTACAGATCTTTGCAACACCATCTCCTATGGTGGCTGGGGTTGTAGCTGCAGGACTAGACATGGAAGCAGCACAGATGGGCATAGTTTACAGTTGTGTCACCAGATTGCTGGTGACCTCAAGTGGGTTGTTAACTTCCCTAGGAATCCTATTCTTCTAGATGCAACAGGATAAGGGACTGTAAAGCATGCTGTAAACTCTAATGCTCTATACCGGGGGCAGTAAACTATGACAACCTGTTTTTGTACATAAAGTTTACAGCCTCATGCATTCCTTTATGTATTGTCTATGGTTGTTTTCACATTATGACAGCAGAGCTGAGTGGCTAGAACGCAGATCATGTAGTCCATAAGGCCTAAAATATTTATGAGCTACCCCTTAAGAAAAAACTTTGCACATCTCTGCTCTCTATAGAAATTAGCTATAGTAATAATAATAATACACATTATTATTGAACATGATTTCCTCTGTCTTGAGAAAGCCTTTCAGTATTTGCAGAGCCTATAAGTCATTAGTATGACCCTCACTTTTCATCAGATTCCAGGTGTGCTGAGATGCATTACTAAGCTTTCTGCTTGGGGGAGCTGCTTTTTCTTTTGTTGGAGGAAACTTCTCCTACAGTTGGGCTGTGGGGTGTTCATGGCCTTGAACAAAGCTTGTCCCCTTCCCCATTTCTCTTCCTGGAATGATTTTGGGGAGGTGGAGCCTCGCTGCTCCCTAGGCCACCAGGGAGTGAGAGACAAGAGAGGCCATTTGAAAGAGTTAAGAACTGTAACTTGCTTGGAACTCTTCTACAGAATAGCACCAAGAGCTGGGTTGCAAAAAGTGAGAGGCAACGTTGCACCCTGGTTAAGGATTCAAACACTGGCAAAGGACTACAGAGTTTCAATCATTTTTTCAGTGACTTACTAGTTGCATGACATTGAGCAAGCGCTTAACTCTGTTGTGCCTCATTTTCTTCATTTGCAAAATGGGAAGAATGGTAAGACTCATCTCATAGAGTTTTGTGAGGATTTACTGGGGGCAGGAATCACAAGACAGGGAACAGAGTGTATGGTGCAGATGCCTGTGTGCATTTAAGTCTGTCAGGTCTGGTGTGATGCAGCCAATGCCCTAACTTCAGAATATAAACTCCAGAGCAGTGCTTTTCAAAGTATGATCGTCAGGACACCTGGTTCAGAAATTCCTGGGCTTAACTATTAATGCAGATTCCAAGGCCTCACTCCGGACTTCCTAAAACAATTTGATGTTGGGGGGAAAGTGTCAGACTCTTTACTGTAACAAGATCCCCAGATGATTTTGATGAACCCCCCAAATTTGAGAATTGCTACCCTAAGGACAGTAGTAGCTTCCCCTTTATGCACATTGTGGCACACACAAATTCTGAAAAAGACAGGGAATCTGTATCCAACACAATGCGTGACAGGCCAGATAAGAGCCAGTGGCATGGATTATGAATCTCCTCTTGTCAGAGAAAACCCTTCAGGCAAGAAAGGCCTGCTCTGGCTTTTAATGGAGTTGAGATAAACTGGGTAACCCAAAGAGTTCCTCCTCTGGACAGCTGCCTCATGAGACAGCCTCAGAATCACTTCCTGCTCCAATGCCCAAACCCACACTCCAGCTAATTTAGTACAGATGGATTCCCACCCACTGCTCATTACACACGGGCGTTCTAGTGGGTGTTCCCAGTGCAGCTTTAGTTCCTCTCTTATGGGTCCTCTTTTAATGGATGAGGACACATGTGTAATGAGAACACTGAACACGCAGAACTCATAGGGTTTAGTCATAAAATTAGCTTTGGGTTTTGTTGTTGTGTTTTTGTTTTGTTTTGTTTGTACCTGACTGCCCTCTTAAACTCACTCAGTGGGGATAATAAGCCTTCCCCTGCCACTGAGGGAAAATTCAGGTCATCCTATGGTCAGATCATTATTATAAATCCCAAGTAGACAGTCTCCATTCAGAAATTAAAATATCCGGTCCAGTACATTAATCAAAATTCTTATCTATATGCAAGGATAAGACTCCCCTTCCACCTGGTCCACCCCAACAGCTTAAGCCTATGCTAGTCAGGTAACCTTCCTTGGAGAGGAGTTACTTCTCACCTTCCTGTTTGCCAGTTTCTCTACTGGTTGGCAGTTATTTTTGATCTTTGCTCCCTTTCAGATGAGGGTGGAAGAGAGAAGAAAAGAGAGGTAAGGGGAATCAGAAAGTCCTTACTTAGCTAGTGCTATTGTAAAATAGTTCTGCTGTCTATGGACCCAACAGACAAGTCCTGTGAACTCTCTACTTTTCAGAAGGCCAGCTCCAGATTGAGCTAAAAGTCCTTGCTGAGCCCATGAACAGCAACCTCAGTTCTACAGGATCTAGATTCATCCAAGCACATGGACAGTGCTCTACACCTGCTCCCACTCCACGAACATACACTGAGGTAGCCCCATGGATAGGTGGCAAAGAGTTTGAGGCCGGCTCTCTCTTCCGTGTGCCCACGTCTGATCTAGAGGACACAGAGGCATCTTTTGCTCCTCTCAAATTGGCTGTGTGCAGGGGAGTGGAGTCACTTCTCCTGCATGCTGAAGTCCTGTGGAGGGAGTCAGTCTTCAATCCACAGCTCCTAGGTACACACATCAAGCTCCCTGAATGGTCTCAGGGAAGCCCCATCGCATTTGGCTTGAAGTGAGGAACAGACACCCACCACCTTGGAGAGGGACTCACAGCCTTTCAATGGTTCTCCAGAAAAATCTCCCTCACATAGTCCCCTTTTTCCATTTGCTCCTGGTCATTCTAAATTCCACTCAGGAGAGAGGGGCTTTTCAAGAAAACTGGTTCTCAGATACCCTCTTTGAAATTCCTCTGTGTCGATGTCTGATGTCTGCTAAATCTTAACCTCATCAGTCTAAACTTCCTAGTCTTTAGTTGTGTCTAATGCCGGCTGAATGTCATTTTTAAGATAATTTTTGAGAGAAGCATTTCCCAGAATTAAGCATGTAAAAGTCTAAAAATCACTCTTTTAGACAAATATCAGATCATACCAAATACGGCAACTAGCTCGGGCTCCAAGCATGGGCTCAACCTACAGCAAAATTCTAGAGAGATGCCAACACCTGCAGACAATCAAGTCACTCTGTTATTTCCAGAAAGTCAGCCCCACTGTGTGAAATGATGCTGCGTCACCTCTAGCTTGTCATTTACCATCCTACAGTGACTGTTTATGCCATTTCCCCCATTAGACTAAGGATTCCTGAGAACACACCTGTATCTTATTCTTCTATCTCTACATCTTCAAATACTAGCAAACGTTCATCACTCTGAAGGCACCATATAAAGATTAACTGAATGGAATACAAATGTGTCCCTTTCCAGTCCCACCTCTGACCAGCCCTCTCAGCCACATTGAGGTAAAAATGATACCTGATAGCAGCTAAAGCACTGTATTTTTCTAGGTAGATCTGTGAATATATCAAAGCATTAAAGAAAAAGTATAGAGTTGATACTGGAATTTGAGGAGTTAGTTTTTCTTGTCCTCTAAAGTCACACCATGACTGGTATACCAACAAAGAAGGATACCCTACCCCTGTTACATTTTATTGCACTTGTGGTCCAGGTGCATCCAGATGTACCTCTAGAATACAACATATATTACATGAGCTGGTCAGAGATCCTTTTCAGGCACAGATTTCTTGTTGCTGGTGACTTTTTCTTATTTTTCCAAGAGTGCCTCCTTTGTGCTACTTCAAATAGGTTGTTGGGCTTTGAGGAAGCAAGTCAAAGCAAATGGGATAAGGGAAGGCTCTTCCTATGAAAGTCAACCACAGACTGGAGAGGTTTTTAAGAAGTTCCAGAAAGTAGCATCTACACCTTTGAATGCAGCTTCTCTTCTCCTGAGAATGAAATCGCTTTATTGCACTATTCACTGAGTCCTCCACTTGATCTGTGCTCTCACAGCATTTTGCTCATCCCTCAAGCAAAGCATTTATTATGCTCTGTTATGGATAATTCACAAATGTCTGTCCCCTTAACACTCAGAGACCCTTTGGGGAAGGAACTTTGTCTTATTTATCTCAGAAAGCTGAACACTTAAAACACATAGCTTTGTTAAATGGGTGGATGTAAATGTTTGTTAGATGGATGGAAGGATAGAAGAATGGATGGATGAAAGGATGGATGAATGGGTGGATGGATGGATAGATTTATTTCTTGCATATTTACTATGTGTAAATTAGAATCACACAGTGTCTGTCTCCCCTCAAAACCAGGCAGTGAACATGAAGGATCTGGAAATAATACTATTCTTTGCCAACAGCTGCAACAATATCTCACAATGGCATAATATTTTGAAATGTGTATGTGTTCAGATGAGTAATTTTTATATTGAATTCCCTTTGAGATTAGGATGCAAACTACATATGAGAATATTTATCCATATGATAAAGTGTTTTTTTACTTTTTGACAAATTAAATTTTTAATTTAAAATTTGTTTTTAAGTGAATTAACTGAATAGATTCTGAAGAGTAAATATCTATTTTTGTTTTTGTTTTTGCTGCCAAGCATCCAGTTGTCCTTCAGATAACCACACTCTGTTCTTGAAGGAACTATGTCCCCATCAGTCTCAGCCCATCTGTCTTAGGTGAGGTACCACATCAGTTAAGTTAATCACAATGTTTCTTTTTCTTGGTCCTATGGATAGAATCAAGGTTGGATATCTGATCCAATCACAGCCAATGAGTTATCACCAGACTGTTGCTTAAACTTCTGGGAGACTTTAGCTCATTTGGCTTAACTCAAACCTGAAAGAATATAAAATCTGGTTGCTCAGCAGCCATCTGGCTATGGTGAGGAGGCAATATTTGTCTGAGAATGATTTTACTTGGAGAACATGTAAGAAAAAGAATGACTGGGTCATGATTTTTTGAGTCTTTGAATAAAACTGTATTTTAAGTCAACTCTACTCCCAGACTATATATAATTTTTTTTTCAAGTGTAAAAAAAAAAAAAGTCATCTGACCTACCTAGTTTAAGGGGGAAAAAAGGCGTGTATACCCATATATAAATGATTCACTGGTCCTAATGGATTCATTGATCTTTTCAGAAAATGGATCCTAACAGGCTCAGATTTTGGGGGCAACACACTATTTGGGAAAATAGTGTGTTAAGAGCTTAAATGAAGAAGGAATTGCTTCTAATTTGCAAATATTCTTCCTAATTTATAGTTATAAAATAAGTCAGAAGGGTAAGTGAGTAGATGGGTAAGAAGATGAGTCTTTTCTTATCCTGGCTGTATATTAGAATCATTTGGGGGCCTTTAAATAAATCTGATGCTGGGACCCCCTACTCCCAAGCAATTAAAATAGACTCTTTGGGAGGCAGGTCCCAGAATTTGTATGTTTTAGAAGCTCCAGAAATGATTCTGATGTGCAGCCAGGGTTACCAATCAATTTTCCATAGGAGTGATGCTCAGTCCTCTTGCATATCCAAATCACCATGGGGAGCTTATAAAAAGTACAAATGCCAGGATTCCACCCTCAGACATTCTGATTCAGTTGGTCTAGGGTGGGATTCAGGTGTCAGTAAATTTAAAAGCTTTCCAATGATTCTAGTGTGCAGCCAAGGTTGAAAACCACTGATCTATAGGGAATTCACCATTTTGGAGGTGGTTACTAAGTACTAAGCTTCATGCTAGGTGCATTTCTATATCTGATTTCCTTTGGTCTTTAGAAAAATCTTTCAATCTTTCAAATTAAATAAGAGCCCCATTTTACAGATAAGGAAATAAACATTCTGAAAGGCAAAATAACTTGCCCAATGTGACCTAGATAAGTAAGTGATGGAGCTGGAATTCAAACACAGTTTTTTCTGGCTCCAAAGTCCAGATTCTTTTTTTTCTTTTTTAAGATTTTATTTATTTATTTATTTAACACAGAGAGAGAGACAGTGAGAGAGGGAAAACAAGCAGGGGGAGTGCGAGAGGGAGAAGCAGACTCCCCGCTGAACAGGGAGCCTGATGTGGGGCTCGATTCTAGGACCCTGGGATCATGACCTGAGCCAAAGGCAGACACCTAATGACTGAGCCACCCAGGTGCCCCCAAAGTCCAGATTCTTTTTACCACAGCATTCATGTATTCGTCCATTCATTTATTGTCACTTGGTCTGTTATTCTTTCAATAAATATTCAGAGAAAGTATGTGGCTTAGCTCCTGCAACACACAAAGTGTCAATGGACCTCTCTAAGAACACAACCAGGTGGACCTATGCGTGAAGGACAAATCACTGTGAAATAAACTAGCCTAGCCTTAAGCCATCTCCAGTATGTTAGGCTGCAAATACAGTGGTTGATTATTCAAACCTCCTTGTTCTGGACACAACATGGTCCCTGTGACTCCACAGAAGGGCAAGCCACATAAATGATGCTCTCACCAGAAAGGCAGGCTACAGGCAACTGCACTGGATCCCACTCTAGTCCAGTGACTGGGGGAGGAGGGGCAGGTAGGGTGTCCTGTTGGGGAAGGAGTGCCTGCGAGAGACAGAAGGGCAAAAGCAGTACTGGTGTGAGAAGCAAGATTTGCCTTCTAGCCACAAGAAAAGGAATGTCTTTGTCTTGCTCAGTCCCCCAAACCACTTGCCCTTTGTGATCAAACCTGCCAGCTGTTCCTGCCTGAAGACTGGATGAGCCTGTTGTCCCGGCAGACAGTGGGAGGCTCCAGTGCCTGAGGCAGGGCAGTCAATGAAGAGGAAGAGAACAGCCACCTTTTCTTCCCCTCACCTTGATGGCCTCCTGCTACAGGTGCATCCCTGCCACTTTCATTTCAGAGATGCACGCCATCCCGCCATCTGGCCTCACAGTGTTAGAATTCAGAAATTCTATCTGTGTTCATCTTGCTGTCTACCTACCAGATCCTCCACTCAGCCTGAAGCAGTTTGGTTCCAGCCTACATTTTCAGCTTCACCACTTGCTACTACCTGCAGCTAATGACCCTGCCATGTAATTACAGCAGGCCACTTACCTCTGGGCTTTCTCTCACTCAGTCCTCTCCTCCTGGAATCCTCTTTTCACTTTCTTCTCTTGGAAAACTCCTACACAGTTGTCATCTCTGCTAGGAAAACTTTCCATTATACTGAGGAACAGAGTCACTTTTTTAATAAAAAGAATGGTCTATCTACTTTTATACTTCTACTGCTATTACATTCACCTCAGGGCTTAAGATTAAATCACCTTTACATACCTATTTCTAGGGTCTCCTTCTCTGGGATGTCTTCCTGGTGTCTTCCCTTTTTATCCTGAGCCCAAGACCAGTATAGATGCCCTCCTTCATGCTTTTATAATGGTATCCCAGTAACTCTCAAATGTTAGTGTGCATCAGAACAATCTGAAAGACTTGTTAAAATTAAGCTTTTTGGGCCCCATCCCCAAAGTTACTGGTTTAGTAGGTCTGGTATGGGACCCAAGACTTTGCATTCTGTTATATTCCCAGTGATGCTGATGCTGCTGGCCCAGGGATCACATTTTGAGAACTGCTGGCCTACACTTACTTCAAACATAATTTTTTCATTGTACTTATACCATGTGTTGTAAATTACTTGTTTGTGATTCCATCTCCTCTACTCACTTAATCAGTCAATAAGGCAATATCAGATAATGAAAAGCACTGCAAAGAAAATAAATTATTGTATATTAGTTATCTATTGTTGTGTAACAAATTACCCCAAAACTTAGCTTAAGACAGCAAACATTTATTATCTCATAGTTTCTGCAAGTCTGGAATCTGGAAACAGCTTAGCTAGATGATTCTGGCTCAGGATCTTTCTCATGAAGTTGCAGCCAAGCTGTGGGCTGGGGCTGCAGCCTCATCTAAAAGCTCAACTGGGGGAGGATCCTGTTCTGAGCTCACACACATGGCTGTTGGCAGGTCTCAATTCCTCACTGGTTGTTGCCAGAAACTTCAGTTCCTCTCCATGTGAACTTTTCCACAGGATGCATTAATGTCCTCAGGACATGACAGCAGGATTTCCCCAGAGTGAATGATCCAAAAGAGACAGTATACACCCAAGATGGAAGCCATGGTCTTTAACAACCTAATCTTAGGGGAGATACACCATCCCTTTTGCTGTGTGCAGTGGGTCACACAGACCAACCCTAGTTCAGTAAATGATGAGACTACACAAGGATGTGAGTGCCAGAAGCCAGGTTTGTTGGGTGCTGGCTATTGTATAGGATAGTGATAGGGAAGGGAAGTTGTCCTATTTAGGTAGAGTGTCTAGGGAAGACTTTCTGAGGGGATGCTATGAAAACTGAGACCTAGATGAAGAGAAACAATCAGTTGTGTAAAGACTTAGGGCTCTGCTTTTCCAGACAGAGGAAAATGAGCTTAGTGTATTTGAAAAAGTGATAGTAAGCTAGTGTAGCTCTAGCAGAACTAGCAAGGGATCAGAGGAGTAGTTATCATTATTAGCATCAACATCAGTAATATTTTAAAAAATACCTACTATACTTAAGATCTTATGCAGTGAAGAAGGAAAAAATAGTCATTGCTTCATTGCTTCAAGGAACTGATCTTCCAGTTGAAGAACACTCCATTTTTTCAATCTGTGGAACAAGAAAGAAAGTTTAGATAATTCAGTATCAATACATTCCCATTACCACACCCACCATTTCTTCCTGTATGACTTCCAGTTATGTTTCATCAACCTAGGAGCAAGGGTTTGAGGAAAAAAAGTACTAATTAATTGAGTGAAGCTAAGGCCAGGCTTTACATTCATCAAATTTAATAAGCCATGACCTTTCCAATATTGGATAGTATACAACCTAGAATCAAGACAAAGCTGGAAGAGACCACAGACATCATTCCATCCTTTCCTCTTCAACTCTGACTTGATTCTTAAAGAAGAAGCTGAAACCAGTGAGCTATAGAAACCAGTCCAAGGGCTCACAGCTTGTTCAGCAGTCCTCCATACACTAATTGGATTAGTGAACTAAATGAGCACCCATCACATTCAAGGTGTTCAGAGTAGCAGAGGAGTGACTAAAAGCCAGTCTCAGGATTTCTGGGTCAACCTGATTTCCAGAGCCAGAAGAGATGCAGAGGTTGTCTTACATATAGGAGGGAGCAGAGAAAGAGAAGAGCTGCTTCTCAGCCTCTATGTCCTCCTCTCCCAACCAGAGCAGTGACGTTTTCCTCCACTATATATATAGGATTTCATAAATAAGTCTCCTGCTAAAAAAGCTTGAAAACCACTTCACAACACCATCCTTCCTTTCCTGACTATAACTCAAGAGATCAGCGAACTCCATCCCTTGGGCCAAATCCAGCCCACTGCCTGTGAGCCAAGAGTGGTTTTTGCATTTTCAGATGGTAAAAGTAAAAAAAAAAAAAAAAAAAAAAAAAATCAAAAGAAAAATAATATTTTGTCACACATGAAAATCAAATGAAATTCACATCTCAGTGCCCATAAATAAAGTTAGAACACAGCCACACCCATTCATTTAAGAATTGTCTATGGCTGTTTTTGTGCTACAGTAGTAGAGCTGAGTGACTGTGACAGACCATATGCCCACAAGCCTAAAATATTTGCAATCTGGCCCTTTACAGAAGTGTCTGCTGACCCCTGGTTTAGCCAAGTGTCCCATATATGCCTTCATCCTTCCTACAAACCTTCCTTCTTTCTCTTTGTCTTCATCCCAGCAAAACTTTATTACAGGTTTATATCCAGAATACAGTCAATGGGGACCCTAGGTCTGCATTTGGATGCTAGTGTATTTTGGTTTGTGACTTGGGAATGCTTAATACTATAGTGCCAGGTTCCCAATTCAAACCACCCATTCTCCTATCTACTCTTCTAATAACATCCTGTGGTCAGTGTAGCAAAAGAAACTTGAGTGAATACCCCACTGCTCCCAATGGAAGCACATGCTAAGTGGTACAAATTGCTCTTGCCTGTCCCTTTGGGCCACAAAAATCTGAAAGAGTAGATCTAAAGTACATAGACAACTCCACTGCCCACAGTTGCTTGAGCTCCTAAGTAGCTCCCTAGATGCGCAGGAAAAGGAAGAGGAGCCTATTGCTTTTTCTCCTTGGTGTACCTGTGGACTGTAGGAAGCCTTCATCACTCCAGGTAACCTGGACTGATGTATAGGTGAATAGCTTTTCTATGCTGTAGGAATATTAGATAAGACATATTTTAAAGGTGCTTGTTCTCACTGCTAACCAAAGATGTGCAAAGTAAGACTGCATGAAAGTATCTATTTTATACCCACTCAAATAATTTTAAAGAAAATTAAAAATTACAAAGCCCAAAGCATACAGAATTATAAGGAAACCAAATCAGTAAAATAAATTGAGTCCGTATAGTCATGCCTTTTAACAAAGGAATTCTCCTGGCAACTCACCCTAAGACACAAATTCAAAGAAAAGAAAGAACTTAAACAAAGAAATTCATTGCAGTATACTTACGATTTGTTATTTAGAGTAAAAAAAAAAAAAAAATCCGAACTTTAAATGTCTGATAAGCCATTATGATTAATTAAATCATGGTAAACTAACCCAATGGAAGTATCTTGCAGTCATCAAAATGTCCATGATGCAACATAAAAAAATTCCTTTAAAAATAATGTTAAAGTAGAAAAAATAGAACAGACCATTTTATTCATGTTGCAATTAATGTAAAAATATGCATGCTTCTGACTAAAAATTGGGAAATGAAGTTTCTAACAGTTCTTTTTGGTTAGGCATGAAGAGAATGTGGGTGAATATTTGTTTTAATTTCCATGAAAGTCGCTGTAATAAAGTCCTTTGTTTTTACTTTTAAGCTCACATTTTCATAAAAGAACACAAGGAAAAAGAAGAGTAAGGACTGATCTTTATAATTACTTTTAGGAACACTGAGCAGGAACATTTTATTTGAGGAAGGCCAGCTCACAACTGCCCAGGGGTACCTCGCAAGTCTATGATGCAGAAACGGGATCAGGGTGGGAAACAAGCTGAGTTCTTCCCATGAGCTCTGGTAATCATGGCATCAGCAGAGATGGATGCCCCTGATGGGAAGCAGCAATGGAGGCCACTTGAGAATGTGACTCAGCAGGGCCAGATGGTATTTATTCAAGAGTTCATTTATTTGGATCAACTAACATATGAAATAGCAGGGACTCTGACAAGGACATGTGATACCTCATTTCCTTGAAGATAAGGAGCTGCAAACACAGTATCTCTCCTCCAAAGAGCCCCGGGAAAGGCAGAGTGAGGCTCAGAGATGGCCAAGCCCTGAACAGAGGCCCATTCCCATGGGATGACAGAGACAGAAGTCTGTCCTTTATTATGGGTTGAATTGTGTCCTCCCTACCGAAAGAAAAGGATATGCTGAAGTCCTAAGTCCTAGGACCTCTGAATTTGGAAATAGAGTCCTTGTAGATATAATTGGTTGAGATGAGGGCATACGAGAGTAGGGTGGGCCCTACTTCAATATGCCTGGTGTCTTTCTAAGAAGAGGAGAGCCCACATAGAGCCACACAGAGAGAATGCCCTGTGACAAAAAAAGGTAGAGGTTTGAGAGATGCAGATGCAAGCCAAGGAATGCCAAAGTTGCTGGCCATCACCAGGAGCTCGGAAGAGTTACGGAAGGATTCTCCCACGGGTTTCAGAAGGGGCATGGCCCCGCTGACACCTTGATTTGGGACCTCTAGCTTCCAGAACTGTGAATAAGAGCATTTCTGCTGTTTTTAGCCACCTAGTTTGTGGAACTTTGTTACAACAGCCCTAGCTGGGAAACTTACACACCCTAAAAACTCCTGTGGCCAGCTGAGCATATCTGAGCCAGTTGTTTTTCTTTGAGTATCTTTTGGATTGCCACGACTGATCATAGCTTGGGTCTTATTGATACAGAAACCAAGTAGAAATAACCTGGCAATTGGAGATGGAGCTTAGGCCCAAAGTGGGGTAAACAGAGCAGAAATGTGGGCTGTGGGCCAGGAACCCTCTCCCCACAGCAGGATGCAAGCATTTATCAGCAGAGATAGAAGGATGAAATGACAGGATGGCAAGAGGTAGAAGAATATGGTGCCCAGACACTCACACAGAGTGCGTGGTATATATAATGGTTAAGCACATGGATTCAAGGTTCCAATCCCAGCTACATCACTTAACTAGCTGTGATACTATGATAATTGACTTAGCCTCCCTGAGCCTCAGTTGCCTCACCTGTAAAATGGAACTAAGAGTAGTTCCTACCCTACAAAGCATTCAGAATTATACCCAGCACATAGCAGGTATGTCATAAATATCCCTTGCACACTTCCATGTATACTATCACATTTAATCTCTCACCTACTATGTGATGGAGGTTTTGTTAGGTTTAAGAATAGATAAACTGAGGCTCAGGATGTTAACATATACAACTATAGACAAAATAAAATGGTGTGGCAATTGGAGGTCCAACTGAGGCAAGAGGAGGCAATAGAGGACAAGACAGGAATGTGAGATGTGAGTCAGGGACTTTCTAGTGAGTCCCACCAGGAGCTGGATCACCTGGTTCCACAGCCTATCCTTCCTCCACTCTTTCGTGGTACTGATGTCCTAGGTTCTGGACAGTTAATCTGTCAGCAATTTGCTGCACAACCTTCAGGAAGTTGCTTGCATTTCTTAATCTACACCAGGGTTTCTCAACTTCAG
This sequence comes from Mirounga angustirostris, assembly GCF_029215605.1. Taxonomy (NCBI): domain Eukaryota; kingdom Metazoa; phylum Chordata; class Mammalia; order Carnivora; family Phocidae; genus Mirounga; species Mirounga angustirostris. The sequence continues at coordinate 13,800,095 of NW_026991712.1, read as the reverse complement.
CATTACTGCCATTTCAGGCCAGATAATTGTTTATGTGGGAAGCTTTCCTGTGCACTGTAGAATATTTAGTAGCATTCCTGGCCTCTACCCACTAGACACCCAGTAGAACCCCTCGCCAGTCATGATAACCACAAGTGTCCCCAGACATTACCAAATGTTCCCTGGGAGGCAAAACTGTCCCTAGCTGAGAATTATTGACTTACAAGATAGGATTAAAGTACTTGTGAAACTGTTGCATTGAGCCATTGTGGGAGCACATTTGCTAAGTATGTTTTTTAATCTTTAAAAAGAAACAATGCATTTGTCAATATAAGGTAGTGTAAGACAAATTTATTTATTAGTGATTGCTTCCCAAGTGCAAAAAAAAAAAAAATCATAAGACAGGTCTTCCCTTCAAAGAAATCACAACCCAGTATGGGTTGGGGGAAGGGGCAAAGACCAAAAGGCATCACTGGGGTCCAAAAGCCTAGAAAGAAATCACCCTCGGTTTAGTTGCTAAGACTTTATAAAGGAGATAGTATATGAGCCACTTATTGAAGGGTGGGGATGGAATGTCCTGCACAGAAATGGATTTGTACAAACTTAGTACACAGTAGAAGTCAGCTGAGGAAAGACAGGAGCTAAGCTGATACAGGTCTCCAGAAATAATGTGTTTTTCTGTCTGCCTAAAAGGCCTTTCAGGCTTTGATTGACGAACCAGACCTTCCTCCTCCTAAGAGACTCAGCTCAGATGCCACCTCCTCTGGGACTTCTCTGAACTCCCATCTTTGGCAAGATGCTCCTCCTCCTTGTTCCTTTTTAGCTCTAGTAGCCCCCATCAGTGTCTCTTATGTGGCTGCAATTGGCATTTGGGGTGGGCCAGTTCTTTATTGAGAATTCCAACCCATGTGTTGCAGGAAAATTAGCATCCCTGATTCCCACTCCCTAAATATACTAAATGTACTCCCCAATCATTGTGACAACCAAAAATCTCCACAGCATTTTTCCAAACATCTCTAAGTGGGCAACACCATTCCCAGTTAAAACCTACATCATAATATTTACATTTTGCCTGAAACCATGTGTCTCTCTCCTCCTGTTGATGGTAAGCTCCTTTGGGATAGGAACTGCTGATTTCAAATCATATCTGCAATGGAAAAACCTTGCCCAGTACCTAGTTTGCAACTGGCCCTTGGTAAATATTTGCTGATCTAATTAAAGCAGAAGGTTCATCTAGGGAAAAACTGGAAACTCAGAATTGAAAAATAAATTGGGGCCAGGCAGTAAGGGACTTCACATATGCTAAGGAACATGGATTTTATTGTATAAGGTGAAAACATATGAAAGTGCCATTTTGTAAGTCAAAAATAATCAGTTATTGGCAATTTCATATAGTTCGTCCTAATATAAGGCAGTATTAGTATTTACTTAACTTTCTGTTTAAATTGAAATAATTTTTTTAGCTTAAATACCTAACTTCATCTCCTCTTGAACACAAATATTCAGCTATATGTACTGACTTTTTCCTTTTTTTTTTTTTTAAAGATTTTATTTATTTATTTGAGAGACAGAGAATGAGAGAGAGCGAGTACATGAGAGGGGGGAGGGTCAGAGGGAGAAGCAGACTCCCTGCCAAGCAGGGAGCCCGATGCGGGACTCGATCCTGTGACTCCAGGATCATGACCTGAGCAGAAGGCAGTCGCTTAACCAACTGAGCCACCCAGGCGCCCCTGACTTTTTCCTTTAGAAAACATTAAAATAGTTGCGCTTCTTAACAACCAATAGGCATCCATGCACCACCTAAAATCATATCCTGTGCCGCAAGTAGACACAGACCCTGCTATCACAAACTGCTCTAAGCAATGGGATGCATTCCCGAAGTCTGGGGAGTGCGGGCAAAGACTGGGGAGGGAGGCAGAGACTGGGGCTGGGTGGGCAGAGACTGGGGGGGTGGAGACTGGGGCTAGGGGTGGGGCTGGGGTGAAGACTGGGGCTGGGAGGTGGTGTTTAAAGGCGGATAAGGAAAAGGAGAAGAAGGACCTTCAAGAACAAGGAAGAATTAGAGGAAAACAGAGGAATAAGTAGAGGAGAAAAGTAGGAACAAGGTAGGAAGGGAGAGAGGAAGAGAGAGAAAGAAGAAAAGAAAAAGCCGGTGGAGGAGGAAATAATTGCGATGGGACCAGATTTGTTCCTCACTCTGGTTCCAGGTTCCACTCAGGAGCTGCACTACAGTCAGCTTAGAGCCTGATTATCATGGCTGACGTGGCAAAGTGCCTGCCTATTTTTAGATGAAATTAATCATTTTCTTGTGTTATTTTTGGTTCAGAGAATGGCTCCAGTACACAGCTGCTTCTTCATTAGCTGCCAGCAAGAATGTAAACAAGGTTGAGTCTCCGCTTGGCAGGTTCTGTATTCAGCTCTGCCATCAGGAAGCCGAGTTCCCTGAGAAAGCTGGCTCACCCACCGCTTGTGAGGGGCTGCAGGGAGAGGCTGAACCGTACCAGTGGATGGATCCAGAGGAGCTGGAATGACTTAGACCCCGGTGTTTGCTTTATTCAGTTGCTCTTTAAGTCAGGCACTACTTAAGTGGGCACTGCTGACATTTAGACTGGATCGTTCCTTGTTGTGGGGCACACTGTGTCCTGCGCATCAGAGGGTGGTCAGCCACAGCTCTGGTCTCCACGCACCTCATCATGACAACCAAAAACGTCTCCAGACGTGGCCAGAGGTCTCCTAGGGGGCAAAATCACTCCCAGTTGAGAACCACTGGTTTAAATCAGTAAATTAAAGCCATAATAGTGAATCTCAAATCAGTGTCAGGAGCACGGGGTTCTAATCACTTTATTGCCCGAAACTAGAATTTCCAGGCTGCCTCAATTTGTGAAAGAGCAAAATGCTCTTATTTATTCACTCTTGCCTCCAGGTTGCTGGTGATGACCCATGAGAAACAGCTGCTTTGCCAGGCTTTCCACCAGTGACCACAGCGACTACCTCCACCCTGGCCTCAGAGCATGCCACTGCTTTTCACCTGCTTCATCCCAAGCAGGCACCAAGCCCTCCTCGTTAACTCTGCACAGCAGATCACAGAAGCAAATGGAACTGTTCACTGGATGCTGCTGAAAGCTCAATGACACTAGCAGGGAACCACAGTAACAGGATAACCCCAAAGCCCTGCTTTGACCCTCCTGGCCAGTGCTGGCCCTGTGCTCGTTCTCTCTCTTCATATCTCTTCATGGGACCTGAGCCAGCATGCTCTGCCTCCTGGAATCACTCGCATTGAGTCCATTTCATTGAAACGTGACCAAACTGTGTCCCCCTCCTTGCACCCAAGGCTCGCAAAGGAAGCGACTTCCTCTAAGCCCAGACCGACACTCCCTTCTCAAGTTCTCACCCATCACCACTTCAGAAGCCACCTACTCCCAGGATGGCTGGCAGTGGAAACACACAAATCTCTGCTCTCATAATGGAGTGCGATCTGATGTTGCATCCTCAGAAAAATAATCACTCAACAGGCTGGCATCAGAACCTCTCTCGAGTCTGGGTACACCAGACATAAACAGTGCAGAACAAATCCATTTTTCCTCAGTTTCTCCTCGTCAAAATTAAATTGAAACACTAGGAGGCAACTCTGTAAGTCAGTGATCCAAATTCAGTATGACAAGGTGTCCTGCAAACCTAGAAGCAGCGTGGGGCCCAGACTGCGGTGGTGAAGGAAGCATTCATTGCAGAAGTGAAGCACTAGGAGCATCTTGAAAGGTGACCGGAAGTTAACCAGATAAAGTTGATGGGGGATGGGGCCCAAGGAGAAGCAGGAGCTGATTTCCAAAGCAAAAGTACACCATCGTGGAGAGCAGCCCCATGTATTAAGAAGGATACAACACAGATTTTCAAGGGGGTACAGAGCAAGGCAGATAGTGATGAGAGATCAGAGTTGGACCAGGTCAGATTCTGACGTAAGAAGAAGAGAAGGAAACTGGATCTGATGACTTAATTCTAGAAGACAATCCCAAGGCTCGGGATGGGCCGCTCCACTGTGGCCCCTCCGTAGCTGGCAACTCCTTAGACATACCAGCCACAGTCCCCTTCAAAAAGGGGCACCAACTTTAGTTTCCTATCACAAAGTTACACTTCATTTTCCCAACTATAGGGGGAGGAGGAGGAAAAACTTTTTTCCTTGCATATGTTAGGTCAGAGTGAATGAGAGCTTACAATCAGAATCCAGGTGGAGGGCTGGCCAGCACTCCCTGTGCCCCAGAGAGTTTGTTACCTGGGTGCTCATTTTAAAGGGCCCTGGGTGTGATTGTAGGACCCATGCTGATCCTGGCCTGGAGACACAGACCCACACACACATAGACCAAGTCAGGAAACTTCTGCTCTCCCAGACGAGTTTGGACTGCCAGTTCCCACCCTCTCCTCCCAGGCCTGAACATGAGGAAGGAATCAAGGGGAGAGCTCTGATAATCCCCTCTGACAGTTGTCTGGTGTCAGAGCTTTTGTCTTCTCTCAGCAGCAGCCTCCTGGTGGGTGGTGGCTTTCAGACACGATCTCCTAACCTAAATCCAAATGTCAGATGCTGGTAACAGCCTTAAAGAGAGCCCAAAATAAAGGTTATCCCAATAGGCTCCTAGGGAAGAACAGTGACTCTCACATATTCAAGGCTCACACCAATAATGCATGACTGATAAAAGCAAACCACCCCAGAAGGAAGACTAGGGATAACTGCTACCCAAAGAGTTTATTCCCTCTGTGTGAACAAATACCAACTCAGGTACATGAGCCAGGGAGAGACTGTAAAAGCAAAAAGTCTTTATAATCTAAGAGGCATGTTTAAATTTACACCCAGATGTGAGGCCGGGAATGCCAGTTACCTTTCATCCATGTTCTAACTCTCTTTACCCAAAGTTGGCCAAGGCATTGTGTTGATAAGAATGCTGGGACAGGGGTAAAGTCTCCCCAGAAGGGAAGCCAGAAGAGCAGTGATGACTGCCACAGGGACAGGAGGGGTGACTGTCCCTGCATGTGCCCAGGGGTGGGTTGTTCGTCGAGATTCTTTGAGTTTCCAGCAACAGACACGGAACTTGAATTCATTTAAGTACCAAGATGGGAAGTCATTGGTTCCTAAAAACACAGAATGCAGGGAGATGGGCTTCAGCCATTCAATGAGTTTCAGCCAGCACCGAAATTCTCTCTCTTCTCACCTCTCCACGCTGCTTCTTCTATCAATGTGCTGACCTCTCCCCCTTCCACTGAGATGCGCTTCTTTTACGCAGTGGAGAGCAGGGCCAAAAGCTGACTCAGAACTGCATTCTTGGGTAAAGGGAAAACAGATTTCCCTCATCCACTTCCTATTTAAAATAACCACAGGGTAAGATGCTGATTGGCCTGGCTAGGTTATGTGCTAGAATGAATGAGAGCATTCCTGGTCCAGTCACAAAGGTCTAGAGTAGGGGGCATTATAATTGGCCCAGGCTTGATCACATGCCCTCCTCCAGTGTCAGAAAGTTGATTTGTGTGGGTATAAGCACATGTTTGCACCAGCACACACACGTGTTTGTGTGTCTGGAAGGCAGAGGGGGGAAAAATCAGTATCTGCCTCAATTTAAAGTCCTTTGAATATCCTCAATTTAAAGTCCTTTGAATCTAAGTGAAATTTTTGGAACTTGAGAAATAAAAATCTATTTTCTAAGGCCCCTTTTGGAAGCAACTTCTGTTCTTTCCTTTTGATTTCTATATCATTTCATCTGTAACCCCTTTATACTCTTTATCTCCTTGGCAACTTATTTGAGCTTCCCTACAAAGCCATGAGTACCTAGAGAACAGATGAGATAAGAACAGCTAATTCTTCTCATCAACAAAATTTTAGCTTGCTTGTTTCTGTTCCTGAGTACTTTGTGTTCCTGCCTATTAACATATATAAACAGGTACTGCTCCTATCTAAGCCAGCCTCCAGACTTATGCTTTAGACCCCATCCCCCCTAATCTACTCAAAGATTTTGCATTTGAAATGATCTCACCTGTCTCTTATATCAAGCATTTCTCCCCCTTTTTTGGATCATTCCAATTATCATATAAATATACCATACTTTCTTCCATCTTAAAAAAAAAAAAATCTCCCTTCACCCTGCATCCCCCTCCAACAACTGCCCCATTTTTCCTCCTTATAGATAAACTTATTAAAAGAGTAAACTCTGTTTCCTGTCTCTACTTCTTCACCTCCCCTTATCTCTTTAACTTACTTTTATCAGGATTGTCTCCACCACCCCACTGAAACTACTCTTGTCAAGTTCCATCTTGCCCAATCCAATAGATAATTCTGTCTTTATGTTGCTAACTTCTGAGCATCATTTGACATTTACTTGTGTATACATCCTTTCTTAAATGCTTCTTTCACTTGACTTTGTGACAACACATTCTACTGGGTCTGCTCTTACCTACCGGGCTCCTCCTTCTGAATCTCCTTTGCTGGGTCTTCCTCTTGCTCACAACTTTTAAATAAAGCATTATGTTTAATTCTATTGTCACTCTACACTCTCTGGGGAACCACAACTATGACTTTAAATAAAACCTATATGCTGACTACTCTAGTTCAGAACTCCCTTGATCTCCCTCCTTGTGTTTTCAATGGCCTGTTCAATATCTTCATTAGCATGCCTAATAATTTTGGACTAACTAGGGCCAAAACAGAACTTGCCCACCCACCCCCACTTCATACTCCTCTCCAATCTACCCATTTTGTTTAATGATGCCACTATTCACCCAGTTGCTCAGTCTATAATTATAGGAATTAGCCTTTATTCTTCTCTTTTCCTAACACTTCACATCTAACCCATCAGCAAGTTCTGTTGATTCTGCCTCCAAGATACATTCTGAACAGGATCTTCTCTCACTACCCCCACTACTACCAACCTAGCAGTTACCATCGCATCCCACTTGGACCACTGCAAGAGCTTCCTAATGGTCTCCCTGCTTCCACTCTTCACTCTTCCTCCTCAACAGCTCATTGTCCACATAGCAGCAAGAGTGATCTATGGAAAATACATTCAGATTATACTTCTTCCCTGCTTAAAATCCTGCAAGAGCTTCCCAGTATATTTCAAATTCAGTTCAAAATCCCCAGCATGGCCCATGTGGTCTTGCTTCCTCCTTCTCCATCTTCTCTTCTCTCTCTTATTCCAGTGTCCCAACACAATGGTCTTTTTGCTGTCCCTCCTCCATACCAAACCAATTCACTTTTCAGGGACTTTGCCATGTTTTCTTTTTTGAGAAAAGTGCTCCCCTCACCCCAGTTCTTCACACAGTTGTCCTTGTTATTTAAGTCCCTATTCAAATGTCACTTTCTTAAGGAGCACCTTCTCTAACCACCGGCATACAACAGTCACACTTACTTAGTACCTCAGAAAATCTTTATCTCATAGTGTTGTTTTATTTCATTTATAGTACTGCTCTAAATTACACCATTTGTTTATTTAGGTATCTCTTTCTTTTCCGTCTTCTCCTACTGGCATGTAAGCCAATACCATTTCTGTCGTATTCCCTTGATTGTAACTCATTTATTTGCCTTTATCAACTCCCCGATCAATATCTGGCAGTAATAAATTCTAAATAAATACTTGTTGAATGAGAAAAATAAATATGTGTCTTCCATTGTCCTTTTCACAGTAGATGTTCAATAAGAGTCAGATGAATGGTTGGATAGATGGAATGATGGGAGGAAGAATGGATGGATGAAGGGATGGATGGATAGATGGATTAACAGATAAATATATAAAATCAACAAATTCAATATCTCCCTATTACTGGCAAATATAGAGTATCAACTAAGTTCTTTCTTTCTGTTTTTCAGTTATCTTTTCCTGTATAACAAATCAGCCCAACACTTAGTGGCTTAAAACAATAGTTGATTATCTCTCACAATTTGGAAAGTTGATTGGGTGGCTCTTCTGGTCCACCTGATATTGGCTAGGATGCTAGGGTGGCTGCATCATCTGAGGACCATTTTGGACAGGAACATCCAAGATGACCCACTTACCTGGCTAGTGGTAACGCTGGCTGTTGGCTGAGAGTTCAGCAGGGAACATCAATCTGAGTACTTACATTTGTCATCTCTATGTCACTTAGATTTCTCCCAGCATGGCAGCTGGGTTTGGAGGCATCCCAGGAGTGAGTGTTCTAAGAGATTCAGGCAGAAGCTCTAAGGCTTTTTCTGACCTAGACTTGCAAGTCCCAGAATATAATTTCTGCCACATTCAATTAGTTAAGCAATCACTAATGTCAGCCTAGATTTAAGATTCAACCTCTGAAGTAAGGAGCAGAATTGAGGGCAGCCATCTTGGAGAATATCTACTATACCCATAAACAGGCAGCAGGATTCTGCAGGGAAATCACAGTTATTAAAACCTGATCCTTCTCTACTTTTTATGAAAACTACTTCCAGTATTTGCACCTATCTGTGTTATTTTAGGTGGATTATATCTTCCAGTTATAAATGAGTGAAGAAAAAAAACTTTTATAAGTCAAGACTTCATAACTCATTGGTTGCATATTCATTATCTGAAAACTCTAGAATTCATTGCCTTTTCTTTGTTCCAAAAAATTTTATATATTGTTCCAAAAATACAATCTTGTTTCACTTTCTTTAAATTCTTCTGTGAATTCCCACCAGGGTTCTCTGTTTTTTTCCATTTCTGTGTTCCTCTCACCTGTTCCCTTTCCCCACCACCGCTTCTCTTCATTAGCTCAGATAAGCTTATAGAGGAAGAAAAAAGTCATTTCTAAAATAAGAGCTAGAAAACAGGATCTGAACAACCAAATGCAGTTATAAATTAAAGCACAGAATTAAGAGTTGAATTACTAATTCAGTGATTGGGTTCTATTCAGTTAAGATGTTGCCATTTTGTTTCCAATGGTTCTTGCTAGCTGTACATAAAAATCACATGTGGAGTTAAAACAAAGCAAAAAGAAAATAAAAATCCTGAGCTTTACCCAGACTTACGAATCAGAAGCATAAGAGGTAAGGCTGAATACCTATATTTTAAAAAAATCCACAGGTGACTTTGATATTCTGTTAGCATGAATTACCTCTCTTGGGTTTCTAGATGCCACATTGAAAGTAAAACCTAGCTCTTTTATAATCATAGTTTATCTTATTAACACACACTTATTATTTTTCTATTAAAGAAGGGACTGGAAATATCAGCTAAGTTTTCCAGTGTGATTTTATGTCCTAATTTCCGGCTGAACGTGTTTGAACATTTGTAAGGAAACTTAATAAGAAGATAGCTTTCAATATGCATAGATTCACTTTCCAGGCACCTTTTCAACATTGATCCTATTCTGCAAAAGACATTGACCTCACAAGAAACAGTTACAGTCAGGTTCTCACTGTGCTGAATTTCCTCAAGTGCATCCTGTAAGTGGGCCACAGCTGCAGCCAGCAGATTTTGCACTTCTCTTGTTCCTGCTGAGGATGAAATGTGCTGAGGCCAATAACCTGGTGAATAATTCATTTTCCCGAAGAACAATTTGTAAGCCTCAGAATTGCTTTTGCCAAAATAAACAGCAAATTTAAAAGATAGTAATACTCTCTGCATGTATATAACTTCCTATAATTTTCTAATTATTCTCCTAACAATGAGGATGATGACTATAGCTAGTATTTGTTAAGAGTTTACAATGTGCTAGGTTTTGTGCTAAGTGCTTCCACATACATCATCTCATTTAATTTTCATAACCTTCTGAGGTGAATATTGTCATTTTCATCCCTCTCTACTGAAGGAAGAAACTGAGACTTAAAAAAGTTAAGTATCTTTCCCAGGGCCACACAGAATTTGAATCCACATCATGGTCATCATGCTAGACTGCCTCCCATGTCCATATGTCCCTTCATTTCTGTCAACCTGTCTATTGCTCCACTGTTGATCAATAGGTAGGTTAGTAGATAGAGGTAGAGGTAGAGATAGGTTCATCTGATAATCACAAAACCCTGAGTGATAAACACAATTGGGTATTACGGTCCCCACTTTGCAATGAGAACACTTAAGCTACAGAGTTAAAACAACCTGCTCCCATGTTAGAGAAGCAAAGTCAGTTTTCTGACTGGAGTCCTGTGCTCTTCCCACAGCCCTGAGGCAACTCCAACAGAGCCAAAGGGACTTCTCTAAATCTGGCCTTGCAGTGTGAAGGAGGGTGTTGCTGGTGGGGTGGGATTCAGCAGTATGCTGAGCCCTATGATGACATTTTCAGCCAAGAAGAATGTTTTATCAAATCCCCATCAGCCCAAGACTAGATCATACCAAGATTTTGCAATATGAACATAATGTTCTCTACTGTCCAGGACCTAATCCTTTTCCATCGGGGAACACATTTGCAAACAATGGCTCCTAACTGATGAGGAACAGGATCCAATTCTTACTCCACACACCAGGACCTTTACACCACGTTGGAGGCAATAGCCCTGAGGTTAAAGGGCTGCTCTGTGTCTAACCACTGTAGCTCTTGCTTGAAGGAAGTTTTCCCAAATGAACCCCCAAAGAAACCGAAAATGGCATGAATGTACATCCTGTTACTCAACACTCTCTGGGTTTCATAACGTGAAGTCAGGAAGAAAAGGTGCCAACATTCCTGAATGTTATAATCATTAAGGAGCAAACTGTAATGTTCCCACACTTGAAAGTTAAAGAGATGGGATTATTCACTCTCCTCCTCACTTATGGAATCACTGCAAAACCATATGGGCTGAATTAGGCATCCAACATGAATGCTCCCTGCCATTCCCTCTGGGGGGCCTTGGGGCTCATCCCAGGCAATTGGCTTTAAAGACAAGGATATCCTATTTGGAAACATAATCATGATCCCTGATATTAATAAGCACTTTCTAACTTCAAAGCATTTTAATAACTGTTGCTCTAATTAAATCTCATAACCTCCCAAAGAAGAGGCAAGCTTCATCATTTCCACCTTACCAATGGAGAAACTGAGGCAGAGCCCTATGGAATCCGAAACCATGGTCTACCTGATAGTAGAACCTCTGGAATACTTAATAATTTTTATGCGAAATTAAAATGTTGAACTGAGATTTTTTTCTGTTACCATTTGGTGAGAGCAAAATAAAGGCATTTAAGACTGTGTATTAGGATGGTGAAAAGCATTAGACCATCCGGTTGTATGGTGTTGGCCTAGGGATTTAACTTCCCTAAGCTTTAGTTTCCTCATCTCAAAAGTTGAAATAATAATAGAGCCTACCATAATGCCTTGTTGTTCAGATTAAATAAGATAATGTATGTTAAAGTTGGTGGCACACAACTGAACACTCAATAAACTTTAGCAGTTCTTGTAAAGCCAGGTCCTTCTCCTATAGTCACCATTGGATCATTTATTGACTCACAAGTATTTATTGATGGCCTATTGAGGGTCAAGGAGTGCTGTCCAGAAAGGATACAACAACAAACAGGACAGACGGGGTCATTTCCTACATATGGAATGTGTCTTATTTCTTATTATAAATTAATTCACACCAAGCCTGGTCATACTCCATTGTTGATTTTGGTTTGATCTCACTATTCACACAGCTAAAAGATCTCTGATTGTTCTCTCAGCTGGACTGCCATAGTCCTTGTGCTGGCTGTGGTAGCTCTGATTGAGTTCTACTACTAAATGCAAGAGGACTTAAAGGCAGTGGTCTGATCTTGGCATTTTAACTGAGGTTGCCAAACAATGTCTTGTAGAATTTGACACCTACTTATTCTTGTCTCAGTCCATGCAGTTGTGGAAATCTGTTTTAGGTTTCTTTGCACAGACACTATGTGGGGCACTGTACTGGGAGGGAGGCACGGGAGGGAGATCCAAGTAATGCTTCAAGGCCAATTGCAGTCATACAACATCGATAGTGCTTTGAAAAGAAGCAGCATCAATAACTATGACATTCCATGGGAAGGATACAGAATTAGCAAACATGAAGATTTTATTCTCTGGCACTCTTGTTTGAGGATCTCAATGGTCTCAGCATGTACAACTCCTCTATGCCCTTCTAATTACATTTATATACAAATGTGCACACGTGTGTGTGTGCATACATACACACACATATGCATGCATTTTTTTCAATAAACAGGTACCTACTGAATAATAACTAAAGGAGATATTTATTGAGCTTTTATTTAAGGCCAGAAATGCTGATGGATGCCCAAAAAATATTAGCACATTTAATCTTCCTGAGATTTCTAGGATGAAACTAATGTTTAGAGACATAAAAACTCACTTATGTCTTTATAAGTGGCAGAGTTGAAATTCAAAGCCAATGTGGCTCACTATATTCAAAAGTTCACTATACTAGGAAGGATGAAAGAGGGAAAGGAAGGAAGGGAAATAGAAAGTGAGGGAGGGAGGAAAGGAGAGAGGAAACAGAATAATCTAGGAAACTCTAAGGCATGGCAAAAACAAAGTCTACAACTCACAGCCACATTTTAAGGCCCAAGACCCATTGCGAGGAGATGGGGAGGAACCATGTGGGAGAAGATGTGATGGGAGAAGAAAGAGGTGGTAGCGGTGAAGACAGAACTGTGACCCCAACCTCCCAAGTCTTGCTAAGGAGAGCTCAGCACTCTGAGCATGGCAATGACAGTGGAAATCATCTCCCAGGAGAGGAAAGACCTATACCCCTATCCCCAAAGCACCCACTGCTCTGAGTCCTCCATGTCAGTCCCAGCCATTGAGTCATTGCTGCCCAGCCAAATCTTCTCATCCTTCAAGACCTAAGTGAAATTTCTCTTTCTCCAAGAAGTCTTTCATGAAAATGCACTCCACCACCACCACCAATAGTGCTCTCTCTTGTGTCTGAAGCCCTTGTAATTATACAACTGGCAATAGCCACCATGGCCTTCTGTTAAACCCTTCCTTCCCATGTTTCCATTATTTAGGTACCACATTTTGAATCATCATGACAATCTTTTGAGGAAGTTGATTTTTTTTTAAAGAGTTTATTTATTTATCTGACAGAGAGAGACAGTGAGAGAGAGAACACAAGCCGGGGGAGTGGGAAAGGGAGAAGCAGGCTTCCTGCAGAGCAGGGAGCCCTATGCGGGGCTCTATCCCAGGACCCTGGGATCATGACCTGAGCTGAAGGCAGACGCTTAACGACTGAGCCACCCAGGCGCCCCGAGGAAGTTGATTTTTATTCCCATTTTACTGGGGCCATCATCAAATAATTTCTCCACATCATCTTGCTCCCAAGTGACAGAACAAGGATGCTAACCCAAAGCCCAGATTTTTTCTGCTACAATATGGCCTTCCTGGTGCTTGACGGCTTGACGATTGAGGCCAGGTGTTAAAGGAGCAATGATGGGGAGGGCTGGTGAGCCATACCAGACAGTTCTGAGAGAGCATTGCAGCAGCAGAGGGGAGAGGAGGAGAAACCCCGTGCTTGGAAGCCTGGCCTGCTCTAGAAGGGACTCAGCTCAAAATATGATATCATGGGGACTGTCAACAGGAATCAGAGATGCATATCCAACGGCAGAATCTAATTTCAATTCCAGGACATTTCATGAAACAGAGTGTAAGGCAACAATTATTTGCTAAATAGAAAATTAAAGGCATAAATAAAGTCAAAGCTTAAACCACCAAGGCAAAAATCACACAGGCTCCAATTTCCTTCTGCTGCTTGGAACTGCCAATTTGAAAGGAAGAAATCATGGGGATAGTGAAAATACAAGATCAATGGACCATGGTTGATAGATGGTGATGTCTCTGATCCCACACATTGCCCCTACCCCCATGTCAGCCCTTCCCCACCCACTGCCAAACCCAAGCAAGTTGGAGGAAGTAAGACTGTGAGAAAGAGGCCCCTGTTTCTCTTCATAGGTATTTTGCTTTCCTATGAATGAATTCCAGCACTGAGCATGTTCTGGTAAAAGGAGCTTTATTTCCCTAGACTCCTTGTACCTCCACTTATGCCAAAATACATCTCTTAAGTGTTTTAACCTTAAACACACACACACACACATACACACACTCTCTCTGTGTCTCTTGGTCTTTAAAATACTGAGTTTGCCCCTTTTCTGGAACTCCTACTAAGGCTTCCTGTTGGATGGATAAGTAGTGACACATGACAGGGCATAAGCTGGTCTAAATCTTTGTTTCCCATGGGTCCATATGTAAGACACTGGGTCAAAGGTCAAATGCTCTGGGTCATATTTTACAAACCACTGCTTAATGAGATCAAACACTGCTTATGACTTCCACCTCCCCTTTATCCTCTGTATTCACTCCTCTCCTTTGACTTCTTCCCTACAAGTACCTCTCAAATCTTTCCCTCCTCGTAATATCCACTGTTTTATTTGCCTAGACCACTGCAAAGTTGACCACCTCTACTCTACTCTCCACAGAGCTACAAGAATATGTTTCTAATGGTTTCTAATCCATACATCTGATTATATTTTAGCCTTGTTTAAAACATACAGTGGATTCCCCATTGCCCACAAGATAAAAACCATTATCCTTTGTCATATATGCCTGAACTTTCACAGACCTCCTCTACCACTGATGTCATTCATTTATCTCTTCACTCATTCATTTAAAACCAGTCATCATTCCGGATATATGGGAAGTACCTATGAATGTTTGTTGACTGACACCTACTTCCATTATCTCCCCCAAAAAGCCACTTTGCCATTCCCAGTTGTTCTGAGGAGTGGGCAAGTTGAGTGGCTACCAACACAATATTTGGGAGTCTTTCCCATGACAAAACTTTATGCCAACCAGCACACTCTGTCCTGGGATCTGGGGTAGCCCTATTACATATTTAATTGTTAGCACACACACCCTTTTTAATCTCCTCCAGCCCCATTTCTATTCTCATCCAATATGATGTCATCCTTATGAGCATAGACTCTGAGCCAGGGTGCCTGTCTTCTTCACTCACCAACTTCACTGCTGTACTTGAGCAACCTAGCACTGTTCCCATTCTTCCTTCATAAAACGGGGATTCTAATAATCCTTACCTCACAAGGCAGGCAAGAGGATTAAGGAAAGTAGTGAATGAGGAGTGTTGGAAAATTTAGTGGCACACAGGAGGGGCTAGCTATGTGGTTATTATTGTCTTCTACTCAGCTATAAGGTCACTTTCCATACCAAGGTTTTCATAGCCCTCAAGCTCATCCTTCCCATCCAGGTCTCCCTGCCATTCCTCTGCCCTGAATTCCCTTCTCTTTTGTCTATTCATTCTTCAAGATGGAATTCCAGTCATGTCCATGAAGCCACCCTGACCACTCCTCACCCAGACAAACTTGACCCCTTTCCATTTGTCTCACATTGAAGCATTTGCATGCTTTGATGGCAGGTTTACCAGTTCTGACTTACTACCCGTTCCACCTATCAAATCCAGAGCACTATGAGCCCAAAGAAAGTCTTAATGCTCCAGCACAGCCTCACTGAGACACTTCCCTGTGCCAGGCACCATGGCAACTCTGAGGGTCCCACATAGTTTAAACATAATCCCTGCCCTCAGGACACAGACAAAAAAATAATCTTAAAATCTGTGGAAGGAATAAATGCAGTCGTCTGTGGTCACTTTGAAGGAGCTCCTGCCCTTAGAAGAGTCCTTAGCAGCTATTAAGAAATTGGTGAAAAATAACAAGAGGAGAGGGGCGCCTGGGTGGCTCAGTTGGTTAAGCGACTGCCTTTGGCTTAGGTCATGATCCTGGAGTCCCTGGATCGAGTCCCACATCGGGCTCCCTGCTCGGCAGGGAGCCTGCTTCTCCCTCTGACCCTCCCCACTCACATGTGCTCTCTCTCTCATTCTCTCTCTGTCAAATAAATAAATAAAATCTTAAAAAAAAAAACACATTTAAAAAAAAATAACAATAGGAGAGAAAAAACTTTATTGCTGATGCTTTCAACAGAGCATTTCCCAAAGAGTGGCCAGCATGCCATGGGAGGCAATTTTCCTCAGCATGTGGAGGACTATTTTATATTCAAATAACTACAGTTTTAACATGTGTTAATACTAAATCTCTAGCCTGTCAAACCTATCGTTTCACGGATATCATTGCTTTGTTTAGAGTGAGTGCAAACAAATTACATGTGAGTGAAATTGGGGGGCTCAGATTTCAGGGCTCACCTAAAGGAGATTCTAAGGAAGGAATCTTAATGGCACTACCAGGGAAGTAGCTAAAATCCAAGACTGCAGAACCCAAAGGCACACCTGGCCCTCAGCCTAACTGACCACTACTATCCAGTACATCTACCCCACACTCAGCAGGGGGAAAGGCCTGTTCATCGCTTTTGCCATACAGATTTTTAAAGTCTCACCTATAAAGTCTCACCTATAAAGTCTCACCTATAAATCCTATATGAACAGATTGAGGCCCTGAGGAATGAAATGAGTCATTAATATTTCATTGGTTAAAACTAAACATAACTGCAGAAAAAGCAGCCTGACCAATGGCACTTGTTAAATAAACTTTGTCATCCCACCACAGACTCATGTCAGAAAATAGCTTATGTGGGTAATTCTTCCCCAGCCTAAATTTCAAACCCCCAAGGAATCTCATTTGGACCCAGCATTTCCATATAAGCAATAGGAGGAGAAATGGTGCAATACCTCATTAATATCTTTCTTGGCAGGACATACCTTTAAAATATATATACCAAGTTATAGTTGTGATGGAATCACACCTCATTTTAAACAGTACCTGGGACTCTGCTACCTGTGGGGTGTTTGCCCTGGGAAACCAGCAGCTTCCAAGAAGAAAAATGTTCAACCTGCCTGTTATCTTACAAATAAATGACTTTGTTCTCTCCCTTTTTCTCAGGCTTCTTTTGTCTCGTATTGTGCCAGGCTTTCTGTACCTTGTTATTGTAGGATATTGTCCTGACATGCTATGACACAACACAGTACAGTTCAGCGATATTGACACAACCCAAGTGCCGTAATCATGGCAAAAACACATGCATAAGAAGAGCAAACTGAAGACTCTCGATATTGATTCAGGTAGCAGGACAGCCTGAGGCCAGGCAGTGAGGTATTTAATTAACTATCAGCATGCCAAAGACTCCTGACCATCTCTAGGGATGAAGCTGAACATTATCCCCAGAGAGGGAGCAGGAGCTACTCTGTACCCAAAGGGGTCCCTTGACAACACGCTCAGGTAGTGTCAGGTAGATTATTCATCCACTCCTGGCTCAAGCTGATTGCTCATACTTGGAGAGCCTCACCACTGGTCACTGCCAAAGCCACTAGTTGAAAGACAGGCAGTAGGTTTAATTCAAGACTTACTAGTTGCTTGACTAAATTATACCATGTGTTTGCAGCATCTCTCTCCCCCTACGCCAGGATATAAACTGTCTTATGTGTTAGACACAGTTTTATTTGGGACTGGCTAGGAAAACTTTCCATCAGCTCATTGGTTAACTCCTATTCTCAGTTCTGAAAACACATCTCCAGGGATGTCATCCTTGACCAACCAGTCTAAGTCATGAACCTCTGTTTTAAGTTCTCATTAACACTGTATTCCTTTCTTTCAAAATCAGCACTTATCAGAAGTGTAAGTATACACTGATTTGTGTGACTATTTGAATTATGTCTGTTTTTTGTAAACACCCCCTGTTGTCTGCTTTTGCCTCTGTCCACTATCGTGCCTAGCATATAATTGACCGTCAGTGAATAGTTGTTAAGTTTATGAGTGAATGAATGAATGAATGAATGAGTGAGTGAGTGAGTGAGTGAGTGAGTGAAAAAGGTACCTGCAACACAGGCATTATAATGAGATGATATCAGTAATCTGAGCTCAGAATAAATGTATTCCTCTGTTCCTGGACACACTGCTGAACTGCATTTCCCAGCCTCCCTTGCAGTTAAGATGTGGTCATGTGCCTTTTGGGCCAGTGAAACATGACTTCCTGGTCTAACCTATAAAAATCTCTAAGCTCTTCCCCTTATGGCTGGCTGGGATGGAGCTCATCATGGCAACCTCGGAAGCAAGTGGTGAGGATAACAGCTCTGTGAGACTGTCTCCCAATAACTACATGAAGCAGAGCCAGCCTGACAACACATTCACATATTTCCAGAACTATTGTATCAAACACCGAATAAACTTCTAATAAGTGTGAGCCATTATATGCGTGGAATCTATTTGTTACGGCAGTTAGTGTTACTTGAACTAATACACCTCTTCCCAGTGATTCTCCACTAAAGAAAACTTTGGAGCCCACATTACAATTTTGTGGAAGAAGGGGTAGTTGGAAAAACCTCCCCAAGCAACTAAGACACTCCCACCTCCATGTCCCCCCATTATAATCCTTGTCCTACACACTCTCCATGGTTTTCCATGAAAGCTGGGATTTAACGATGTACTTGACTAGATGAGAGCCATTGCAGATGTAAAGAACACACACATTCACCCACATATGTGGTCACAGGAGGCAGACACAACAAAAATCATGGCTCATCATCAGTAGTGATGTGTTATGATCCGTTTCTTTTCAGAACAATCAGAATTTCACCAGCAGTCATTGTCATACGATTCCCTATGGAGGAGAGAGATGTAATACACGTGCTTGGTGTCCTTGAACAACACAGCTCAGGGAAAGAGCTCAGGATTGTGGTATGAAGGACTTGGCTTGCAAGTGGCTCACCAGCAGTGAGACCTTGGCAAAATTATTTCACCTCTGCCTTTCTTCATTTGTTACCAACAGGTTTAAATTTGCAACTCGAAATTGCTATAAGGTTATGTGAATCAGTGCATATAAAAAGTCTTGTGGGGCAGAGACACAAGTACATCATGGATTATGACCAAGTCTTTGCAAACTATGGCAGAGTGAGATGTAAAGTGTTGTGGAAACCTAGCCTGTGGAGGTTGGTGAGTCAAAGGGAGGGACAGGGACACCTTAGAGTAAGAAATGATCCCTGGTCCCAGGGCAAATGTGGGATTCAAATGGTAGAGGCTAGAGAGCTGTTTAGAGGTAATCAGGTAGGGTTTCCTAGGTGCTCTGGGTCTTGAACTGAACGCTGAAAAATGAATACAAAGGCATAGAGAAGGAAAGCTGGTATGAGACTATCAAATCATCATCAAACATTTCTTGAACACTAATGAAATTGATGGAGACAGAGCTACTACAGCACCATGAAATGGAAACCACCTTGGACTGGAAGTTAAGAGACAAGGTTCTCTAATGAACTCCACATCTGACCTTGGAAAATCATCAACTTCCCAAGCCTCATCTCCTCGTCTGGGAAATGAAGACATTGGCAAGATGATTGCAGATTTCCTTTCCTGATCTTAACATGTGATTCCACTTCTGCAACGGTCTTTCAAGTTTTAGCCAACTGCGTCTCTCAATATAGCCTGCAGGGGGCCCTGTACTAGGAATTGGAACACCTAATTTCTCTTCCCAGCTCCACCCTTGACCAATTATGTGACCCGGGTCACATTGCTTAACCTCTCCCTATCTCAGGTCCCCATCCATAAAACAGAAGGACGAGCAAACTCTCCACCTACCACTAAGGGGTGTAGCCAGAGTTAATACCCTCAACGTCCTTTGAGCTCAGCAGATGAAAGGCACTGAAAAAAGTACAAAGAATTTTTATGTGCTATTGACTTTATTTTATTTTCTGTGGGGGAGGGAGTCTGCCCCAGCTGGAAAGCTGCTTTCTCTGAATCAAAGGGCAGGAACCCAGCAAGTTTCTCAGCATCAGGGCCTTAAACTGAGCTGCATACACTCACTGTCCCAGCCAATCCTCCAGTTTAGTTTCCTTTAACCTGGTGCTCCAGGCAATAACTGTGCAACTCTGCAGTTTAACAATGTATTCTTTGTCCCACAACTGTTCTCATTTCGCAACTGCCCAGGTAATATGTTTGAGCCTGTAGGAAGAGTCAAATAGTTAATGAGGGAAGGGTTTGGCATGCCCTACATAGGTTCTAGGAGCAAGTCTCAACAAGAAGGTATTCTCTCTTTCCTGGTTTCCAACCTACCTCCAGAATGTACAAGTGTTACTACCAGGAATGAGCCTTCTTTCCCAGCCGGCTGTAATACCAGTTTGGCTTTTATCAATGCATTGGCGAGGAGTGTTTTGTTTATGGTTTTATGCTGTCTATCTTCCCAGGGATATTATGTTTTGTACAGAGCCCTAGAGTTTGCGTCAGCTTTTAAAGCTACCGGCACCTTTTCAGGTCTTATTAAGCCCTTAATATAGTATGAATAGGGGAGCTATTAGACGAAAGAGCCATAATCACCCCCAAGGAAAACATCCATCATCTGCCTTTATGTGGTCCCTGAACCCCTAAATGGTGTCGTCTCTCTGGGCATATCTGGGGAGAGCGTTCTCTGGGAATGCCAAGAAGCCAGTGCATTCGATGGTACTTAGAAAGGCATTTTTTAGCCATTACAAATTGCCTTGTCTAGTGTCTCCGTTTCATCTACGTGATGAGCCTCAGTTAAATTTGTCGGAGTTTGATCCTTTGTCCCCAGATGTGGCTCTGACGGAGATTGCTGACATAAATAATATGGGCTCCAAGCCCTTGCCAGGCTCCAGGCTCAGCTGGGACAGCTGTGGCTTTTTAAGTGTCATTCCCAAGATATCCTAGAGGTGTTCAGCTTCCCTCTTTCTAATCTGGGAAGGGAGCCGTGGGCAACATCAGCCCAGATTACACTAATACATCTTGACAGAACATTCCTGCTGGACAGGTGTGCTACCTGCAGATGCCTCCAACAGAGAAAGCAGCCACTGTCCACAAAGAAGGTCTCACCAAACTGAGGGCATTTCATGCACAAGTCTTGAATCTCATGTCCCTGAAGAAGGTTCCTTTAAAACTGCACATACCACACACACACACACACACACACACTCACACACGCACATATCTGAAAAAGTTATCAGGGTTTGCCTTATTTAACCATAGTATTCCAGGAAACCGTCCAGGTAGCAAAATCTTTTCCCAGTGGCTTCCTGGTTCCTCATTCCTGACTTGCTCTCCTGCTGTCAACTGGA
The DNA here is from genome assembly GCF_029215605.1 of Mirounga angustirostris. Taxonomy (NCBI): domain Eukaryota; kingdom Metazoa; phylum Chordata; class Mammalia; order Carnivora; family Phocidae; genus Mirounga; species Mirounga angustirostris. The sequence continues at coordinate 13,779,136 of NW_026991712.1, read as the reverse complement.
GCCAACAAGAGAGGTATTCTCACTCTGGAAGCTGTTGGCTTATTATGGCGCAGGCTGATTTTAACTGGCTCTGGGTGGGTTTATTCTGAGGGCTGGCTGGTAAAAGCCACAGCAAAGTTTCCGACAGAGCACTCATGTCCCGTGTATATAATTCCACCTCAACTCTGGCTTGAACCTAACTGACAGCCTTACCCATTTACTCAGAAGTGCTTTTACTGCAGGCAACACAAAGTAGTGAAGAACAGGCATTTGAACCCACAGAGCCAGGCTGGAATCCGCGTCTGGGATTGACTCTCCACATAACCTGTAATACATTTCTTCCTTTGAGTCTCGGGCTCCTTACCCATGACCCAGGGCATCGGGTGAGCTTTCTCCCACCTCCCACTCCTGCAAGTTCACACTTTCTCTCCATCTCAAGTGACTCAGCCACACAAGGACCAGAGTGGCTCCTATGCTGGCCTTCATTCAAAGGCCATCTACAACTGGCCGAAGGAGCAAAAGAAAACTTCTACAAAACAGTTGCAAAAAAAAATGAAATTCAAAAACCATTTCCATTCTTTTTCTAGTAGAAATCCAGTCAAGGAGAAGATCGTTGCCTTTGACTCCATAAACTACTGTTATGCCAAAATCTGGGAAGCAAATGTTTGCCCAACACTGTTCAGTTGTCAAGGCATATCCAGATCTATGAAGCTATTTGAAACCCTGGCTCTGTTAGTAGTAATGAAGAGGGTCTCCACTTTACAAACAAGGAAACTGAAACTCAAAGGGGTTAAATAATAGTCCAAAGTTCACATAGGTCTACATCGTGGGTCAAGAAACAAGGGCACATCATATGAATCCAAATCTGGAGTTCTTTCACATCTCTGGTACTGCAGTTCTTGCATCATTGGCCTATGGGCATTCTCAATGCCCTTTTGTTGCTAAAAGTTAAGGAGAACATATAGAAGGTTAACTGCTAACACAAAGCAAATAAACAAAAATCATAAGACTATAGTCTTCATAGTACAAAAAGGATACCATTGCAGATACAAAGCACTCTGCAAACAGACACCATCTGCATTTTTAGTTCTTTCTCTCACTTCTTCTTTCTCACTCTCCCTTACCCCCTGGCCTCCTCCAATGGACTTTACTCTCTGACCACAGAGGACTGGTCATTTTTCCAAAGAGTCCATGCTTCTTGGCCCCTTTGACTTCTCATAGCCTGGACCTGCTTGGCTTATAATACCTATCAGCCCTCCCATCTTAGCTGTCAACATACAGGGTCTAAGGGAATGGGTGCAGTCCCAGACCCTTTGGCAAACCTGGGGTGGGGGGGCAAGCCAAAGCTTTTGAACGTGACAAATGTAACTTTAATAATAACTCTTAATCCTAGCTATAACTCTCTGCTTTACTTCTCTGAGAATCAAAGGGAAATTATATTGTTCCCCCAGCAATGCTGTGAAGATTAAACAAGACAAATATGATGCAAAAAGCACAGTATTTGCTACCCAGTAGACATTCCAGAAATACTACCTCTTTCCCCTCCTTCCTGCTTCTCCTTCTATTGCAGAGAATCTTATGTGCCCATCAATTGTAGTGCACTGTATTGCAATAATTTGTGTCTTTCTCACTAGACAACTGGTAAGCTCCTCAGTGACATGAATGACCATTTAGCAGTCAGGCTGGTATACATCAGGCATTCGATATACAGTGAACGAAGGAGCCCTGTAAGAGCAGGAAGTTGTAAAGAAAATGTTTTCATTTCTTTGCCTAGGAGAAAAGTACATTATCTTTGATGTCCCCACCTCTTTAAACCAGCCTTGTCTGAATTTTCTGAACTTCAGATGACTTAAAATGCTAGTTCTGAACTGGATGGTTCAAGCCAGCTTGGGCATCTCCACCAAGAATTCCCCTTCTGCATTCCACACACACCTGCGCTTGTGCACAAAGTTGGAAGGTAGGGGCGCCTGTGTGGCTCAGTCGGTTAAGTGACTGCCTTTGGCTCAGGTCATGATCCTGGAGTCCCAGGATCGAGTCCCGCATCGGGCTCCCTGCTCGGCGGGGAGGCTGCTTCTCCCTCTGACCCTCCCCCGTCTCATGCTCTCTCTCTCTCTATCTCATTCTCTCTCTCAAATAAATAAATAAAATCTTTAAAAAAAAAAAGTTGGAAGGTAAACATCTGATAGACTTCATCCCTCCAGCACCTGGCAACCCAGCACACATATGGCTAAACAGTTCTTTGGCTTGGCCAGGAACCCACACATTATAAAACTGACCCGAAAAGAGGTGCTAGTCAGTTGGAGTGGAAATCAAGCCACAGGTCTAAGGGAAGCAAGAAACAAAGATCCTACTCTTGGCCTCCCTCTTCCCTTTGTCTTCATTTTGTGAAAATCTACATTTATTTGAGGTACTTTGAAGTTGAGTGACTACAAAGTCACAGACTATTTAACCTCTCTTCACATCAGTTTTCTCATCAGTTAAATGGGAGAATAATGTTTCCACAAAATAAGGACAAGGTGAAAACCACATGGGGGGGAACCCAATTTTACAAATGAAGATAGAGGAGAAAGCGAAAGAAAAAAAAGACAGCTTATATTAACACAACTAAATATTTTAAAAGCCCTCATTCCCTGAAAACCTAGGATAAACTTACCCATCTGTGACAAGAGCTTTGTCAAGGGGCGCCTGGGTGGCTCAGTCATTAAGCGTCTGCCTTCGGCTCAGGTCATGATCCCAGGGTCCTGGGATCAAGCCCCGCATTGGGCTCTCTGCTCCGCGGGAAGCCTGCTTCTCCCTCTCCCACTCCCGCTGCTTGTGTTCCCTCTCTTGCTGTATCTCTCTCTGTCAAATTAAAAAAAAAAAAAAAAAAAGAGCTTTGTCAAAATAATATTTTCTTGCTAAGATTTCCCTCTTATTTGGTTTCTCACTTAAATCACCTCCCAAAAACTGAATTAAGTAGTGAAGGTGATTTGGTCCCTAAATAAAAGGATTGGATAGACCACACCAGGCCTTCAGACTCATTTCTATGATTCATGACATAAGAGCTTTGGCCACTTTACATGGTTGACATGGTAGCGCTCCATTGCAGAAATAGCTAGTCTATCCCGGCTCACCAAGATTGTATCTCGAGGCCAAGTTTCACAATTCTGACCCATCCAGGACAGATACTTTATGGAGACTCCATCCCTGACCCAAGTGGGCCATCTCCAAATGCAGGCTTATGGCAGGTCATTGATGAGCCTCTATTCTACCTTTTAGTATAATGGAAAGAGTTGTCCTATGTTTGAAAAGTTCAAGAATTCTGTGAAAACTGGGTTTGGAAGCCTTAGAGTTAGTGGATAGAAAAAAAAAAAAAGAGAGAAAGAGAGAGAATGTATTCCCCAGAATTCTCCATGAATTCAACAAAATTCTTTTAAGTAATAAAGAAAAATAAAGGGAAGGAAGTCATCATCAGGTGTTTTTGGGAAACAAGTCTTTCTAAAGTTGTACAGGTTAATGTATCAGTCAGAGTCCCAGTAGGAAGCAGAGGACACATTCAAATTAGGATAATTTGAAGAGAATTTTTAAAAGACACTATTTGCAAAGATGTGAACAGGGTACCAAGAAATCCTAAGGAATATCACAGTATCCCAGGGTTATAGACTTAACACCCCAAGGTCAGAAGGGGCAAAGGCATAGAATATTCACTGGAACCTGGAGCTAGAGAGGGCTGGATGGAACTAGGAGCTGAGGGCTTTGGTGAAGATGAGCCTGCAGGGAGGGAGCCAAAGGAATAACCAGGCCATTTCTACCCTCCTACCTCCCTCCAGACACCAGAAACATGGGAACCTGTTAGTCTGCTTAAGTCAGTCTCATGGGAAGTAACTCAGGGTGGGGGGTGGAGGGGAGATGGCATCTGGAAAGGTGAATGGAAGATGCACAGCTCACCTGCTTTCCAAGGGGCCTCACATTCTTTAACATGCTAGTTAGGGCACTGGGTTGCTCCCAGAGCTACCTCTGCTGTAGCAGTTCCCAAACTGATATTATGGCAGGTGCATTTACTGAGCATGTCAGAGAATGTGCTTTGAAGAAATGCTAGAGGGACAGTGGATTGGGGGGTTTGGTTTATCATACTAATGACTGGCAAAGATCTACTGTGATTTATGAAGAATTTTGCTGTAATTCCTCTATCCTATAAATATCTGTGGTTTGAGGCAGAGCTGGTTATATTATCCTCATTTCTCTGCTCATTCTGGTTACATAGCTCCATGAAAAACTTGTCCCTGGATTCCATTAGTATCCCTGGACTGCCAAGCCATGAATGCCAGTGATCTAGGTCCACCTCTTAATTTTCCTTGGGAAGAATTAATTTGAAAATAGGATGATCTCATAAATAAAATCTTTTAAAAAGGAGGGTGCCTGGGTGCCTCAGCCAGTTAAGAGTCTGCCTTCAGCTCAGAGTCCTGGGATCAAGTCCCACATTGGGCTCCCTGCTCCATTGGGAGCCTGTTTCTCCCTCTGCCTCTCTCTCTCTCTCTGTCTCTCATGAATAAATAAATAAAATCTTTTTTAAAAAGAAAGAAAATAGGATGATCTTTGCTATAGAGTGAATGCCTGTGTCCCCCCACAAAATTCATATGTTGAAACCTACCTCCCAATGTGTTGGCATTAGGAGGTGGGGCCTTTGGGAGGTAATGCGGTCATGAGAGCAGGGCCCTTATCAATGGGATTAGTACCTTTATAAGGGAGACCCCAGGGGCACCTGGGTGGCTCAGTCGGTTAAGTGGCTGCCTTCGGCTCAGGTCATGATCCTGGGGTCCTGGGATCGAGCCCCGCGTCAGGCTCTCTGCTCGGTGGAAAGTCTGCTTCTCCCTCTCCCTCCACCTGCCTCTCTGCCTACTTGTGCTCTCTCTCTATCTCTCTGTCAAATAAAAAAAAAAAAGATTAAAAAAAATAAATAATAAGGGAGACCCCACGGAGCTCCCTTGCCCCTTCTGCCTTGTGAGGAAACAGAGAGAAGACAACCATCTATGAACCAGGAAGTGGTCCTCACCAGACACCCAATCTGTCCCCAACTTGAGCTTGGATTTCCCAGCCTCTAGAACTATGAGAAATAAATTTCTATTGTTTATAAGCCACGCTATCCATAATAACCTGTTATAGTAGCCCCAAGGGCCAAGCTAATCTCTCTGAAGAACTGCTTACAGAAAGCTCATCAGCTTTATCTGAGGTTAAAGATACTTCAGTAAAACTCTAGACTCTCACTCAAAAGCCCATCCATGAACAAATATTTTCAAAACCCTTCCCTGTGTGAGATACTGTGCTAGCAACCCCATGAAGTAAGGTGGTTATAAGAATGCTAGAGTTTGGGTTGAAGTGAACACAGGATCAGGGAAACTCTTGTCTTGCCCTGTGGGTATTTACAGTCTAGTAGGGACTCACCCCTGATGCTCATCAACAGGATAATGGAAAACAGATTGTGATGAATCCATACAATAGAATACTTCTCTACAACATGGGTAAGCCTCGAAAATGAATCAAGTGAAAGAAACCAGACACAAAGAGCACATACCGTCTGATTCAATTTATATGAAGTTCAAGATGAGGCAAACTAATCTATATGGATAGAAATCAGAATATCAGTTCTGTCTTGGTGTGGAGACTAGGAAGGAGTATTGAAGAAACATCTGGGGAGATGGACACGCTCCATTTCTTGACCCAAGTTGTGGTTACACAGGTGTATACACCTGCAAAAAAATTCATCAGATGGTACCATTAAGATTGGTGCAACGTATGTTTATAAATGATACCCACATTTTAAAAATCAAATAGGAACTGTTACAGTGCAATATACGTAGTCATTATGATGCTGCCCACCCAGCAGTTTTCTCCTGCACATGCATACCTGAGGACCTTCACACACATGTTTTGGGAAACCAAACTATATGGATGCAAAGAGCATGAGCCGTGCTGAATGGCAGATCTAGGTTCACCTGCCAGCTCTACTACTTCCTGATGTGTGACTTCGACCAAGTCACATAACCTTTCTGATCCTGAACTTTCTCATCTGTAAAATCAAGCCCCATCATAGTGTTATTATGAGAGTTCAATGAGAAAATTAATAAAAGAACTTAGCAGATTTCCTAGCACATTGTTAATGCTCAATAATATAGGTCATTATCACTGTCACTATTGTTACTCATCTGCCCTCCACTCCACCTCACCTGTAGAGAGAGAGGAGGGTGGGTAGAGGGAATGAGTAATGTCTATGAAGTCTCTCTTTTTTTCCTCCCAGCAGTCTCATGTAGGCAAGTTTGAGGCTGACTGCAGCAGAAGACTTAGCTGACTAGACATGATGGGATGATGGGTAGCCTGACCTCCTGGCCTGCAGGCTCTCATAATATGCAAGGCAATGGCTGCACCACTATGCCCCTGCATGCACCTGCCCCAGTGGAAGTGTGGGGCTCTAGTGGGCTGATTAATGGCTTCCTCACCCACAGCCCTCACAACTCTGACCTGAGTTCTTCACAGAGCCAGTGTGCCTAAAAGCAAGAGGTGAGGCTCCCATGTGTCTGCCAGCCAGCTGCTTCCATGATAGAATATTGATCTCCACCATCAGGGTGGCAAGCCCCGCGCCAGGCATTGGCTGTTAACGGCAAGGCCTCTGCAGATGGCAAATCCATCAGCCATCAATTTGACATTAACAAGCAATTATAATGCAGTCCCTGTGTTACCTCCACTCAGGGATATCAGGGTGATTGCTTCAAGAAAAGAAAGAAAGGAAAAAAACAAGGGAAAAAAAAAAAAGCTTGATCAGTACACACTGCTCCTCTAGAGTTCTGTCTGATGAGGGTGAGACTAGATGGTATAGCAGAATGAGCACTGGACTTGGAGTTAGGAAAATAAGTGAGCCTATAACTAGAAACCGATGTCCATCACTATCCTTCTCTGAGCCTTCTTGCCTTGGTTCTCAATCCTGGTTGCACACAGGAGTCACCTGGTGAGCTTTTAAAACTCCTAGTACCAAGACCACGCTAGAACAAATATATCATAAACTCCAGGGAAGAGGACCAGATATCCCCAATTTTTAAGGCTCTCTGGGCTTCTAATGTGCAGGTGAAAACCTTGAGGACATTCAAAGTGAGGTGGCTGACATCAGTGATCTCTAAGGCAGTGATTCCTAACCTTGCACATCCATGCTGGTCACCTGGAATCTTGTTCCAACACAGATTCTGACTCAGTTGCTGTGACTTAGTACATCTGAGACTCTGCATTTTTTTAATGAACAATCAGGTGATGCAGTTGTAACTAGTCTTGGGACAATATTTTGAGTAATAAGACTCTAAGGTACTTTTTCTCCCAAACATTTAAAAAGTCTATAGCAGCTTTGTCCACTAGAACTTTCTACAATGAACTTTCTGCCTCTATCTGTGATGTCCAGTGGTACAGTAGCCACATGTAACTATTGAGCACTTGAAATGTGGCTAGTACAATTGAGGAACTCAATTTTTAGTTTTATTTAATTTTAATTAAATTTAAATAGCCACATGTATCTAGCTGGTGCCATGAGACTAGAGGTTTTAAAGCATGAAACATATGACAGAGTTAAGGATGTTTGTACCATATATCCATGGGCAGGATCATATGTACTCCCATCCAGGAATAGATCCCAATTCATGGCAAGATATTCTTCTCTTGGCTCAAATTAAACCCAAAGTCTAAATCAATATGAATGGAATGTGTTGATTCTGGGTATATCATGGAATGGAAATGTCAAGAGATATAGCTGAAGAGGTGATCATTGTACTGGGGCCCACCTCCTAAAACAGACTAAGGAGTTTGGGCTTTAGCTCAAGAGCAAAGACAAAAGTATGGCCAAGCTTTCATGGCAGCCCAGAAGAGGGAATCCTTGATATCACCCAGAGCTAGCAGGGAAGGCAACCAGGGGAGGTAACATTTGAGCTGTGTCTATAAGGACGAATAGAGCTTCACTGGGAAACCAAATCAGGGAAGAATTCTGGGAAAAGGGAACAGCATGTGCCAAAGAAAAAGGCAAAAAATGAGAAGGTGAAGAGCAGTGTGTGGCAGAGAGCAGGGAAAGTGAGACTCTAAGAAGCCTAGGGATGCATAACCTCAACAAAGGACAGTAAAGACAAAACACAGTGGTGACTATGCATCCTCTCATTTCAAAGGATAACAGGCATTATTATTGAGAAGATGGTTTTTGTTTTGTTTTGTTTTGGGGGTTTTGTTTTGTTTTGTTTTGTTTTGTTTTGTTTTGAGAAGTGGCCCCAAACAGGACCACTGCATACAGTTATGGAGGTTGCACACTGCTCAACTCCAGGAGCAGCTGTTTGCATAAACACAATGTAAGTGGCATCCCATGAAGTTGTATGCTGTACCTATTCTGCCCCATTTCATTTTTGTTCTGTTAAAATGCTTTGGTTTCTGGTCAAGAAAATTCCCTGAGAATGGGAACTTCAGACAGGTGACATCTAGACAATGAGCCCCAATCCCTGCAACTTCAGTTTCCTGATCACCAAATGGGATGAAGAATTACAGGTCTCCCATATGCCAGGTATGGTTCTGATGCTTTAAATGTGACATCTTGTATTTCTGATAGCAGTGCCATGAGAAAGAAAGGATTCCTGCATTTTCCTCTTAGGAAATGGAGCTGAGACATTAAGATAGTGTAGGTAGAAACTGTTAGAGCCAATATACTCACCCAGTCTGGTCTAAGTCTTAGATCCATGTCCTGTCCATTATTTGATGATTCCCTGACAGTGTTAAGGGGAATCCATTAGTCAGTTTCAATATTTTACAACCCTACTGGAAATCACTTACTTGCTTGTGATTAGGACACATACATTCAGACATCACAGGGCTTTGATGTGGCTAAAATTATATCAACTTACTGTGGCAAGACTAGAATCTCACGCTGATTAGAACCTCTCCTTGGCAGCAGTATCTGCCTTAGATTCATTAGAAACTGAAACTAACTGCTTTAAAATTTTCATTTATTTGGCATCTTATCAAAATACAACTACCCAGCGGAAGAGTAATAAAAATGGGTCCTTGGTGGTACATCTACCACATCTTGCCTAGAATCATAATTATGTCTGCATATCTGTATACCACCCTCAGTTGACCCACAAGAAGCTCACTCATATTCTCTATGTTAATTCTCGACACATCTAGGTCTCCCCAACCAATCTAATCCACTCAGTGGCTTTACTTATCACACATATGCTAGTTATGGCCAAGTCTCTTTCTCTTAAACCACTTCATAGCGCCTAATACCTACATCCAGCTACCTGTGGGATTCCTATGCCTCACTGTCCCATGACCCCTTTGGACTTACTATGCCCAAGACCATACATATCCCCTCTTCACAACTTCTTGTTTTTCCTCTTGTGTGTCCTTTCTCACTGAATAGGACCACCCCCCACATGGTCACCTAAGCCAAGAACCTGGTAGTAGCCAGCTCCTATCTTCCCTCCCATCCATCTAGTCACTCCTAAATTTATCTGTTAGGATTAAGATCAGCTGCCTGTAACAGCAAACCTAAACAACAAACAAATAAGAATAATAATTTAAATAACTCAGCTGTTTATCTCTCCCATAAAAAAAGTCCAGAGGTAGGATGTCTGAGCTGCATATGCTGGCATAATGGCTGTCAGGGATCCAAGACCCCTCGTTCTGCTCACCAAATAGGTTGCAACTTCCATCTTAATGTCACCTCACAGCTCAAGAGGGCTCCTAGAGTACCACCATCATGTCTATGGTGTAGGGTAGCGGAAGGAAAGGGCTATAGGATAGAGTGAGAGGGGGAATTTCTGGCAAATTTAACTACCTTTAATCAGCCTTCCTCCATATTTCACATTACACTCCTGATGTTCTTTGCCCATATCTTAGAGCTCGGAGAGACTAGTGAATATAGTCTTTTAGCTGGATACCTGCTGTCCCATAACAATGAGGTTATGCTATTAAGGCAGAGAGGGGGAACAGATCTAGGGACACAAATAGCTGTCTCTGCCATCCCAAGTGTCACAGCTTCTCCTCATTTTAGATTTAGCATACCTGCCTGCTTCTCTACATCACACCATTGTTGTTCTAGTTGAGGCCCAACCCCAGAGGAATAGCAACTTAAATTTGACAACCGGAAAAATTTGCACAGAGCAAGGAAAACAATCTTTATCCAACTTAAGACTGGCTTTTTCCAATTTACCTCCTCCCCTCCGCCTGCAAAAAGCTTAGTTCAGAGGGAACAATGATGTAAGAAGGACTAATGTTTCTACCTGCCCCTCCATTTAATAGCAAGAGATTCCGCATGGCAGACAGGAGAGAGGGCTAAGAAGGAAAATGTGCATTATGATAAATAATTGATGTTAATACCAACAACCAAGACAAAAATGGTGATAAATGACACAGAGAGAAGCAAGGAAATTGTTCAGCTGTGATTATCTTGATTTCAAGCAGATTGACTCTATAATCATCCAACACAGTTTCATCAGGAATTTCATCAATGTCGACACTCCTAAGCTGCCAGTCTTCACTGTTTACTACCAGTGTGTGTCTTAGTAACATGAGCTCGCTTTCCATCCATTATCTAGTTCACAAGGGTTGTCCATCTGTCATTATCTGGAGACAAAAATGAAATAATGAGTTTTGTGCTTCTCCTCTACCTCTACATTCCCATAGAACCTCCCTTTAACTCTCTTTACCCCTCTATCTAGCCCTGCCTGTGCCTGGCCCGTAGTATCCCCCCAAATTATTATTGCACTAAACTAAACACAATTGATTCCATGGATTATTAATTCTTACTTGTATTATGTAGTCAAATGAGCAGTCAGCAGGTCACAGAATTCAGCCCATCACTCTGTGAGTCCACACTGCCTTTGTCCTAATATAGTCAATAAAGCAGAGCACTGTCTCAACTTCCCAGGGTCAAGTCTAGGTACCATGAGGCTTAGGCCAACCAACTCACCTCCTATTTCCTTATCTGCTAAATGGGAATAATAATATGGGTCTCACTCTATTTTTTTGAGGAATAAGTTGAAATAATCTATGGTAATTGGCAAGTACAATTTACAATTCTTAGGAAAAGGTAGTACACCTACCCTCACCCCCAAAATACACACACTTTTTCCAGATGGCATTTAAAATATTTTAGACCTTAAATGAAGCTAACCATAAATATGATGAAAGTAATAACTACTGTTTATTGAATTAAGTTACACACATTATCTGACTTCAACTTCACAACAAAGTTGAAAGAGAGTATACCACTCTGAGAAAAGGGAGCTCAGGGTTGTCAAGGTCATAAGTGGAAGAGTCTAGAACTAATCCTGTGTTTATCTTATTAGAAACATTCAAGAGTGGCCAATAAACATAGAATTTGGGCAAGATTGGAGAACATTTAAGTTCCCTTTCCAACTTGTATCCCAATTCTGGAATCTAATTTTTGTCACAAGAAACTATATTCCATGGTGTAGGGGTTAAGGCAGCCCCCATGAAGACACTGGCAGTATGGCATGGTAGAAACAGCATAGACTTGGGAACCAGTGTATGTGTGTGTGTGTGTGTGTGTGATTTTCATATCCTGACTCAGACTTATATTTGAGAAGTGGGGAGAGGGAGTGTTGTCTTATAATGGAACAGAAATGAGTCCATTTTTTGAACACTTACTTTGTGCCAGACATTGTACTAACAGTTTTATCTCTATAACCTGCAAACCTGCCAGCAAACCTGTGAAGTTGGTTTTATACGATCTTCATTTTATGGTTGAGAAACAAGGCTTAGAGACATTGAATATATATCCAGGGTTCAAAGACTGATTTGTTAATACCAAAGCCCCCACCCCCCCTTTTTTTTTTGACAATATCTATGGGGAATTGAAATACAATATTTGAGTGGCAGATTACAAAACATAGCCTACCTAATCCATTATGGTGGTTTTAAAATATGTCCCCCAATTCTATGATACTCTTCCCTTCAAATGGTGAAGTTTAATTCCCCGCCCCTTGAGTATGGGCTGTATCAGTGACTCATTTCACACTGGGAGAAGACAGCTGACACAGTGTGATGACACTTAAGCAGCCTTATGGAGATGCCCACGTAGTGAGAAATTGAGACTTCTGACCAACAACTGGCAAGGAACTGTTGCCTTCCCAATTGCCATGTGAGTGAGCTATCAAGAATCAAGAATCAAGCCAGGGAGTTCTGTTTGTCTTACACTACTCTGCCTTGTGATTGTCCATGGTAGAACCATTTCCCCTCAATCTGCAGGAAATCATAATTGGAGAGAAACACCCACCATTCTATAGCATAAAACACAAGTAGAGATGTCTTCCATGAAGAATCTGCAGTGTGTCACAATGGAAACAGAGTGGATTCAGAAATCATGGAGTTCCAGATCTACCATTGGCACAATGGACACATTATTTAACTCCTCTAAATCTTGGCATTCTCATCTTCAAAGTGGGGATAATAACTCCCAGTTCACAAGGTGATCATAATGATTTTAAAAGATCATTTATGGAGAGCTTTATTCTTCAACAAACACTGAAAGATGCTTTAGGCACTGTGTTCATTACTGATGTGGATAAGACACATAGAGCCATACCCTCACAGAGCTTTCAGAGGAAAATAAACATAATCAAGTAGTTATATTTTTAAAGTATGGCAAGTTGTATGGAACATGTTTGGTACTTAATAAATATTTGTTTTTTCCTCCCTTTGATCCTCTACTAGAGTCCCACTTAGTGGTGGTGGTGGTGGTAGTAGGTTTTCTTCAAGACATCTCATTTATCATGAGACAATACCTCTTTGAACACTAAAAGCATGGCCACAGTCTCCCTCCATTTCCTGGCAGATTCCACAATAATTGGAAAATTAACTCTTCTCCATGATCCAATATACTTTATTTTTAAAAGAACATAATATTTATCTCCCAATTCATTAATGAGATTTGACATTAGAGTCATTATTCATAAAGAATAGTAGGAACTTAGGTCCACCCCATAATAATGGGCTTACCCACAGTCCTTGATCCAAGGAGGTACCCATAGTCACTCTGGACCTTCCCAGAAAGGCATGGAGGGGAGGCTGAAAAACACTTCTTTCCAAATTTGCTCTGAATCTACATCACCAAAAACTCACGCTCATTTTCCAATTGATGACTCAAATGGCAATAAAATCCTCAGGCTATTCTAAAGCCCAGTGGGGATTAGTGAGTAGGAGTACTGGTGGCCATCAGGGGACATGCTCAAAACTGCAGGGCTCTGCAGATGGTCTGTAAGTTAGAAGACCATCGTACATCTCTTGATGGCTTGGTTTTCTGCTGTTTGTCCATCGGTGACACCTTCATAGGAAATGGTGGTGCCATGGCCAGGAGATACAGTGGATGTCAGGAAACCTGCAATCTACGAACTAATGGGGTGGTCTTTGGTGAGTCACGTCTCCCCTTGTGGAGTTTCAGTTTTCTCAGACATAATGTAAAGGCAATGGATTCCACAACCTTTTTCCTGGATCTAAAGTAATATGGTAATTGCCCCTTTTCAACAATGATTGCTACCACTTTGAGCATTCTTCCTCATGCACTGCTTTGGACTTTTTTTACATTGTTTTTCTAATCTTTAAACAAACCCAGAGATAAGTAGCTTTATGATGCTCACTTTATAGGTGCAAAAGGTTTGTTGAATAACCTCCCTAAAGTAAAAGGCAGGTCTGGAGTTTGGACTCAGCTCTGTTCTGCTCTAATCTAAGTGATCCTGGATTGCAGACTGACCAAATGACAAGTTATTCCAGAAATACTCAAAGAAAAGGCTGGTGTCATATACCACACATGGAAAAACAGAAAAGGTAACAATATTCAGTCAAAGGTATATTTTATTATGATTTTTTTTCACCTCTCATTTATCATTGAGGAATCCCAGGGAAGAGGCTTGGTATCTGTGGACTCAATTTGAAAATTTTAGTAATTCTTAAAATTAAATGGGTGCCAATTAGAATAAACAGGACACATTTAGCCTAAAAAGACTGCATATTTTGGGGTCGAGAGCACCTTGTCAGCTCCATGTCTAGCTCCAGTATAACCAGAAGGTCAGGATCCCCATTGAACCTTAGAGATTTTATTTTTCCTACAGAAATTGCTGAATGCCTGCTATGTGCTAAGTAGTATCTGTGCTTCCATGCATGCATATTTTATTATCTCCCCACATCTAACCAGTGAGTCGGGTACAATGAATCCTATTTTGCTGATGAGAAAAATAAGTCTCAGAAAAAAGGGAGAGATTTCTCAAGGTCATACTGTAAGTAAGAGGCAGTGAAAGAATGGACCCGAGACTCCTAGATTTCCTCATCACACCAATCCTGCCTCAGGAGCATGCTGATCTCCCATAGCTTATTTGGAAAGGCCTCATCCTCTCTCATTCATGAACAGGCAGCTCTATCCAACAAACCCAGAAGCAGACATAAAACAGAAGTGACGAAACCCAGGCAGGAAATAAGCAGAGTACTTTAGACATGGTTGTTGTCTAGAGTGGGGAACAGGAAAGTTCCTGACAATGTGAGCCTGAAAATAACAATGAGTAGCTGAAACTGGGAAGGAAGAATCTTCTCTGAAACTGCGTATTTTCTCAAGTCCCACCTATGATCAAAAACTAATCACAAAGAAGTGAAGACACCAACCTCCAGGAAATACCAGAGTTAAATTCATGCTGAAAAATCTTCTGGCATTAGGGAGAATATCAACATTTCTGGGAGAGTAAAACAAACCAAACAATTCAAAGGGATACATGAACCCCTATGTTTATAGCAGCATTATTTAAAATAGCCAAATTATGGAAGTTACCCAAGTGTCCATTGATAGATGAATGAATGAAGAAGTTGTGATATATATACACACAATGGAATATTATTCAGCCATAAAAAAATAATGAAATCTTGCCATTTGCAGTGACATGGATGGAGCTAGAGAGTATAGTGCTAAGTGAAATAAATCAGTCGAAGACAAATACCATGTGATTTCATTCATATATGGAATTTAAGAAACAAAACAAATGAGCAAGGGGAAAAAAGAGAGAGAGACAAGCCAAGAAACAGACTCTTTATTACAGACAACAAACTGATGGTTATCAGAGGGCAGATGGATGGGAGGATGAGGGAAATAGGTGATAGGGATTAAGGAGTACACTTGTCATGATGAGCATTGGGTCATATATGGAATTGTTGAATCACTATATAGTACACGTGAAACAAATATAACACTGTATGTTAACTACACTGGAATTAAAATAAAATTTAAAAAAAAAAAACAAGCAATAATGATGACAAAAAAAATCAGTGGAAAAAAAATTACGAAAAGAAAGATCAGTGGATAATGGTTCAGCAGCAGATGGCACAGAGAAATAAGAGCCTTATTTTATTCAGGGCTTATTATATATAATCATTTAACTCTAGTATACACTCTATAAGGTAGGTGGTTAGGATTCCCAACTTGTGGATAGGGAAATTGTGCTGGTAATTCTTCATTTGCACCTCCGGATCTTTTCTCCACCCTTCTCCACTTGGCCCACACTCTAGGAGACTGACATTTATTGACTATATCAATGAGCTCCTTGCCTTCTGGCTTCCAGTTGCGTTTAGTCGATGGGAGCCATCAGCAAGAAGATTGGAAGGTAGGAGAATGACAGCTGGCTCTTCATTGCTCCAACTCCTTTCCTGCTGGAACTTGGATTGGCAGCAATCTTCCATTGGAAGTTACAGCTCTCTCCAGGCAGCTCTTTCCTACAGCTATAACTACTTGCCAGATTCTGGTAAATGCTTCCTCTCCTTGCCCTCAATCCCAGGTGCAGAGTGTAAATGGCTCTCTGCTGTCACCAGCTCTGAGATGCTTCACCATCCCTTGTGAGTGTCTCTTAGCTCTGTCTGCATCTTTGTAAACAGTCTTGTCTTTGAACTTCCTCAATTGTGGCTTTTAAGTGTACAGGCTGATTATTTTGGGAAGGACCCTGACTGATACGGAATCCAACATAGAAGGGTTAAGTGGCTGGCACAAAGTCACACAAATGGGGTGTTAGTTAAAGCAATGCTAGTTGCTATAAGATATAAACTCCTAAATCTCCGTGACTTCAATCAAGATACATAAATTTCTCACTCACCCAAGTCCAGCATAGGGGTTCCTGAGTGGCAGGTGGCTTTCCTCCAAATGGCGATTCAGGAACCTGGCTCCTTCAACCCCCGTGGCTTCGCTATATTCAACAAGTGATTTCCAAGGTCCCTCCTGATCATCAGCATCAAAATGGAAGAAAGAAAGAGTCCGGTGTTTGAATACAGAAGGTTGTGTGTCAGGCCTAGAAGTGCCAAGCATCTCTGCCACTCATTTTCCACTGGCCGAAGCTCAGTACATGGCTGTCCAATTATGAGAGGCCTAGAGAGGATGTGTTTAGAAGGATAAAGGAAAGGGTTGGGAGCAGAACTGGTCAGTGGCTACCTCGAGGAGTGGGTATGAAAGCACAGGCTCAAATTCAGAGCTGTCCCATTCTCTACCCAAGACCTCTAGTTCATGGTCTACACCGTGTATTTAATGTGTGCATCAAATAACAAGATTCAACTCTGTGAGTTCAGGGGGCAAAACAGAGAGAGCAAGAACAATTTGAGTAATGTGGTAAGTTCAGCCATGATCCCACCAACAGTGTATCTGCTCTGAAAAGAACGTAAGTTGGGAAATATGAGCTGCTGCTGCCTCAGTTTATCTCAATGAGTACTTGCCCATAATATAAGCACCTCATTGCACATGATTCTGTGATTCTAGCACTTAAGGACACACATTTTCCTATCCCTCAGCTCCTATTTATTACACGCATGCACACACATATATGTACATTTCATCATAAATATTACTAGGACAGGATTATATAAACAAAAATATGCATTCCATGACTTACAGTCCCTTTTAGAAATCTCAAGGGTTATTTTGATTATGTACCCTGTATGCTTTATCCACTGAATTTAGAACCTGTCCCCATGTATCCCAAATCTCCACTCTACCCAGACTGTAGATCTCTCTCCCCACTCACACCTCTGTGAATTTCTCTCTGCTGCATGTGAGTTTTATAGTGTTAGTACACACCCTCCGGGAATACAGACAGTGGAACTTTTTGCATCACTATGTAAATCTGCAGATTCACTACTCAATAAGTATTGACCTGTTGACTTCACCTTTTTTCCACCTTGTAGGCATTTCCAGTGATCCAGGAATTTGAAGAAAGAATATGTCTCATGAAGATAACTTTTCCCTAAATGAATAATTTGGGGGACTCATGTAAAAATGGGCTGATGAATGTTATTTTGAGATTCAAAAATGTTTAAAATTTAAAAATATATATATGACATCTTCTTTTTCCATCCATCTGTCAATGGATATCTCAGCTCTTTCCACAGTTTGGCTATTGTGGACATTGCTACTATGAACATTGGGGTGCAGGTGCCCCTTCAGATCATTACATTTATATCTTTGGGGTAAATCCTTGGTAGTGCAATTGCTGGGCCATAAGGTAGCTCTATTTTTAACTTCTTGAGGAACCTAGATACGTGGTCAGAGAAGGCCCTAGATGATAAGAAGGATTGCCAGGGGAGGCGTGGAAGAAAAGCATTCCAGCATGAAAATCAACCATGGTAATGGCCTTGAGATCAGGATGGTTTGAGGAAACTGGAAGAATAGCATGAGCCTGTAAGGCTGCAGTAGAGAGATGTTGGACATGAGGTGGAGAGGCGTCTTTGTCATTCATTGTTTCTGCCACTCATTTTCTCCTTCACTTTGATTTCTTTATTTTCCCCTATTGCATGTCTGTCATCTCCTGGTCTGGAAGATGTGACATCTTATCCTTTATTGAATCCCTGCCTTGTTCCAGACAAGACCTAACATGGAGTGAGAAATCCATAGTATTCCCTGATATATTGCCTGGCTAGGTTTTCAGCAAGGTATTCATCAAACCTTTTGGAATCTCAGGAATAAATTAAAAAAAAAAAAAGATCTACCCCCAAACCCACCCCACTTCTGCACCCCTGTGGCCAGTTAATATCTCGTTCAAGAACATCTTCATTTACTGTTGGACACATATTTGTATATTCCCACCTGAGCCTTTACTTAGAGATCACTCCCAAAAGAAGTCTATGAGCCCCATGAAATTGCATACAAATAGTGCATATGTATGTGTGCTTCTCTTCTGGGGAGACAGTCTATACCTTTCCTCAATGATCATATACCTCTGAAGTATTCTTAAACAAAATCTTCTCTCCCAAGTCCCACCAACTGAGTTTAGCTCTTCTCCCATGCATTTCCAAACTGACCTCCAGTGCCCTATGCGTTCTGTACCATATATTTGGGTAATTCCACTGTGCTTATTGTCATAAAAGCTAAAACTTATCAAAAAATTGATAACAAGCTTGTTTTCATTGTTAGTACTTTAAAAGAGCTAGGACTCTTTTCTTTTGCTCCTTATATGAAGTTTAAGTAGTCCACCCATCGTAACTACCATGCACATATGTGCATACCCAGCACACACACACTATACACACACACCACATACCCCTACATACATGCACACAAGTACACACACGACTTTGGCCAAAACAAATAGCAGAAGAAATTTCCAGCAATTTCTGAACCAAAGAAAATAGGAATAAACCGGGCCATGCCGTTTTAATTGCAGCGAAGTGTGTGGGCACCGGAGTCGAATTGCCTGCAGTTGAAACTTGGCACTTCTACTTGCTAGTTGTGTGATTCTGGGCAAGTTAATTCATCATGCCTCAATTTCCTCATTTGCCAAATTTGTCATTTGTCTCACTTTACCCTGTAAGACTCTTGAGCAAGAGTCATACTCTCAAGAAGATTCACTATACTCTCAGTTCTTCATTTTATACCTTATAATGTATTGGCTCATCTTTTGCTGAATTTGATGTCTAGTCACCTATTCTGCATGGTTTAGAGAATAAAGTATGGTGATTTGTCCAAAGTGGATGGTCATCAGCCTCTAGAGTGGAGGCTCTGAATCCCACCTCCATTCCCCATTAGACATGGAATTATAGGGATGAGCTGACCCAGAGCTCTCCTTTTACCCTGAAGCTGAGTAAAACCCAGAAGAGTCAAGTGTCTTGCCCAGGGTCACAGAGTAGATTAGTGATAAAGCTAAGACTAGAACTCAAAACTTCCAGTACCCATCCCAGTGCCTATTAGCAAGTATGTACTCAGTGCATAATCATGCTCTGGGGCTGTGGGTATACAGATGATTGAAGCACAGCCCCTGCCCACAAATATTTCACAATCTAGCAGATTTTATTAAACCCAGCAGGTGGCCAATTGCAATGTTCCCTAACCCTGTTTGAGCTTGAGTCTGAGAGGGAAGGGAAATGCATGGTGCTTTCCTATCTTGGGCTTTTGG
This sequence comes from Mirounga angustirostris, assembly GCF_029215605.1. Lineage (NCBI taxonomy): Eukaryota > Metazoa > Chordata > Mammalia > Carnivora > Phocidae > Mirounga > Mirounga angustirostris. Next base: position 13,759,733 of record NW_026991712.1, on the reverse strand, counting down.
GGAGTTGATTCCCAGCCACTCGGTATTCACAATCTGGAGAGCTTCTAAGCCTTAACCTGTGCCAGTTCCCAGCAGAAACATGCGTGTTCAAAGCTTCTCTATGTAAGTCTCACATGGAAGATGAGGATGCTTCTGAGGAGGAAAATTCTCACAGGAAGAGAACTCAGACCAATGATTTAAGCCTAAAAGAAAGAGATTATGTATTTAGCAAGAGATTTGGAGCTAGGGGCTCCGAGGCTGGTTCAATGGCTTTGTGACTTCAGACCATTCAACAGATGTCTCCCACCTTCTCCCCATTTTCCTTTCATGGTCTCAAAGTGGCTACCCTGTCTTTAGGTGTCACAATTTCACATAACCACATTCAAAGGCAAGAAACAGTAGGAGCCAAGGCATGGGAGGTGAGAGGGAGAGAGAGAGAGAGAGCCTCCATGCATCTCTCCTTTTATAAAGGAGGAGAAATATGTCCTGGCTATTCAGAAGACTTGCCCTTAACATTTCATTGCACAGAACTGGGGCATGTGACCGCTCAGCTGCAAATAGGCTGAGAGAGCATGAATTTGACTCTGACTTCCAGCCCATATGGCTAGAGGCAGGTATGGGGAAACCAACTTTGGAATGGGTATTGGTAGCTAGTCAAAAAATATCTGCCAGGCCCAAACTGTTTAGGTTTGTTCAAGTGACACCTTATCCTCTCTGGGAATGCTAAACAGCTCTACTTGCAGAGTCAACATCCAGGAGTTTGCAGATCTCTGCTCCTCTGGCACAAGAACACTTCCCAAAACCAAGTTAAAAGGGGGAAGCAAGAGGCCGGTCAGATTTCAGGGACACCTGCCGTTCTACCACACATCACCCTCTGTCAGACCTCCCCCTCCACACCTGGGTCCTCAGTGGGCGATAATAATGGAACTCCGTGATTCACTAAGCCATGGAATTCCGCCATTTACGAGGGCACAGAAGTCTACCACCCACTGATACTGAGATTCTACTTCAAGCAGATCTCCAATTCGGCCATCAGCCAGGCCCTCAGAATCTTGGCATCCCCAGAACTGCAGTCCACACCACTTTATTTCTGAGAACTCAAGGGTTGGAAGAGAATTTCAAACCCCAACTTAAGAATGGCCAACTTGACACATCAATCTTGTGAATTCCGAGTAAATTGTCAGTTGCCAAACAGCCTCTCAGGATAGCTGTAATTCAAAAACTAAATTCTCAAAGCCAACTTTGGGCCCACCCATTGGTGACTGTGTCCCCTCCTCCCTCGGGGAATATTCCAAGAGGCTGTGCTGTGCTGGGCAGCTTCTCTTCCCCCATGAGTAATAACTCCTGCAAGGGGCGCGTCGGAGATGTCCTGACAGGAGAGCCTGGCTTCCTGCCAGAGGAACCTCTCACTGTTTTCCTCATGCTCGCCCCCTCTCTTCCCTTTTCCTCCTGAAGGGAAAATCTGAGGGTAGGTGTTCAGTTTAGTCACCGAGGGTGAGCCGCTTTGACTTGTTGGCAGTAAATACTGCTCCCTCACGGCATGACTGACGTACAAGTGTGTTGTTTCAACATTCTCCTCTGAATCTTCCCTCCAGAAACCTCAAGGCAGCAGAGCATGTTTTTGGTGTTCCTATCAGCTTGGACAGAACATTCTGGGACAGTGAAAGTCAGCAGCTCTGGAGTCATTCAAATTGAGTTAGACCTTCCACTTTCCAGCTCTGGGTATTGCCCTAGCTCTTCAATGAGCTCCCCATTCTCTGTGAAATGGGCCTAACAATGCCTCCTTTAGTGAATCTTCTGGAGGATAAGAAAACATCACATAAATAAAGGGCTGATACCTCTAATGATCCCTGGGACACAGTAAGCCATTTTCAAAGACAACTCACTTAGAAATATGTGTGGAGCGTGCAAGTGTGCACATTTCTGTGCACACACATGCATGTTCACTCATTCATTCACATGTCTGTCCATCAAGTATCTCCTGCCTTCTAAATGCCCAGACTTCGTATAGGTGCCAGATATATAAACACTGAACAAAACTGATCAAGTTCCAACTCTATGTTGTAGAATAGGGACAGATGATGAATAAATAAGCATATATGATGACCAGTATCCATATGAGCTATGAAGGAAAATAAGTGTGGTAAGGGATAGGCATGCTGGAGGTGCCCCAGTGCTAATTTAGAGAGGGTGGCCACAGGAAGTCTTTCTAAGAAGGGGGTATTTGAATGGGCCTCAAGGAAAGGAGGGAGGGAGCCACCCAGATATATGGTAAGGAGTCTTCCAGACAGAGGGGGTAGCCTATACCCCAGCTGAGGGGAGGGAGCTACCTGGCCTCCTTCCTGTCCTCAGGCCAAAGCAGAGGAGAAAGAGAACTGAGGGTCAGAGAGCTTGCTGAGGGTAGCTCACGTGGGACTTTGTAGGCCAGTTTAAAGGATTTGAGTTTTAGGGCACCTGGGTGGCTCAGTCGTTAAGCGCTTTGCCTTTGGCTCAGGTCATGATCCCAGGGTCCTGGCATCAAACCCTGCATCGGGCTCCCTGCTTAGCGGGAAGCCTGCTTCTCCCTCTCCCACTCCCCCTGCTTATATTCCCTCTCTCGCTGTCTCTCTCTCTAATAAATAAATAAAATCTTAAAAAAAAATAAAGGATTTGCGTTTTCTTCTTAGGAAGATGGGAAGCCACTGGAGATGTGTGGACAGAGGCTTGTCATGCTCTGAATTATGTTTTTGAGGAAGAGACTGGGAAGCAAAGGGCAGGAGCCAGGGGACAAGGTAGGCAACAGTGGCAGCTGAGGAATCATGGTTGCTCGCACAAGAGCAGCAGTAAAAGAAGTCTTGAGAGGGAGGTATCGATTAATAATACCTCCTGAAGGGCGCCTGGGTGGCTCAGTTGGTTAAGCGACTGCCTTCAGCTCAGGTCATGATCCTGGAGTCCCTGGATCGAGTCCCGCATCGGGCTCCCTGCTCAGCAGGGAGCCTGCTTCTCCCTCTGACCCTCCCCCCTCTCATGTGCTCTCTGTCTCTCTCATTCTCTCTGTCTCAAATAAATAAATAAAATCTTTAAAAAATAAAATAAGATAAATAATAATACCTCCTGAAGTCAGAGCTGACAGATGTGCTGTTGGAACAGGTGTGACTATGGAAGAGAGAAGCCAAGGGTGACTCCTACAATGAAGTTCTCCTTCCCTGAGACTAGAAAGATGACAGGAGAAGGAGACTGGGGAGAAATCAAGAGTTTATCTGGCCAGTCTGTCTGTGCTAGGCATCGTGCTAAGCCTGGAATGCTGGGATGATGGGACAAAACAGGCTTTGTACTCATGAAACTCAGGTTGCAAAAACAGACGTTTACTGAGTCCTCACCAGGAGTCAGTTATCATGCTAGTATTCTTCATTTAATGAACCTTACTGTCTGGTGGAGGAGACAGCCATTAAACAAATAATTACTGCACTATTTATTTAATTATGAGTGGAAAATTACGGGGCATCTCCCTGGATATAATCAGGGAGAACTGCTCCCCAGGCTTCTTAGGAAAGGTTATAGTGGATGATAGTAGAGGAGAGAGATTTTCGAGGGTCTGGCCGTCATGGAAAGACTTCCTGTCGTACTCAGATTTGAGACCACCCATTATTTTGCAAACACATTAGCTACCCACTTACCCTGGGAGAGGAGAGGACCTCCACCCTGAGCCCAGGCATTACCTGCTCAGGTCCACTCTCACACACCTGCTCGGGCCATTTTCCCAAAAGATAAACCATCTTTTCTCCTCTCTGCTTCCCTATCCCCAAGGAGCCAATCCAATGGGAAACATCTTAACTCCAGACAGTAATAAACTCTCCCTCTGACCACCACCCTTCTATAAGAACCCTATTCTCAGTCTCCAGATTACCTCTCCAACCTCATTGGGATGTATTCCGCTCAACGGAATCATCCCATGTGTTGTACGATTCTGATAATGTGTTGTACAGTTCTGAAAGGTATGTTATTAGTGTTTGTTTGCTGAGTTAGTGCTTATTAGCACTGATTTCCCAGCAAGAGCACAAACTCCTTGAAGATAAGGACAGTGCCTTGTCCTGCTTTCGTGGCCTCCAACAAGACACATCACAATGCAAGCCACTCAGAGTTGAGATCATTTGAGAGACTGAACTGAATACCTTGACATCGAAAGGAGGATGTTTGGAAAGAAAGTCATCTTGTGAGTACTCAGAGTTCAGCCTGATTCAGGCTAAGCAATGTGTCCATGAGATCTAGAAGCATACCAAAAATTCAGGTTATTAATATCCAAAGGGAAAAAGAAATAGGCCAGAATGTTCAGGTTGGCCTGGTCTGAGTTGGTGTGATTCCTTCCCTGAAGCCAAGTCACAGGGGAGGTAAGCCATGATTGGAAACCATTTTATTTTATTTTATTGCTCTATGAGAAGTCATTTCTGCAGCAACCAGAAAATAACTGAGCTCCTTACAACATAGTATAGTTTCTGTAAGAGGAATCATGGCAGCATAAATTGCCATTTATAATTAATGGAGTTATTTCTCCAACCTGGGTAACCCTTTGACATTTCCCATGTATTTAATGGATCCCAGATCTCTGCCTAGCTGGAATTGTTATGCCATCCACTAGAGCTTATCAGATTAGCCTCTTTAGGTTGAATGAGATGCTCATTAAGTGATGCCAAACAGACAGTGGGGTTCCCCTTGCACTGGGCATAGCCCAATGGGGCTAATTTAGGTTTCTCTTTTCTTTTAGGTATATTTTAGGAGAAAATCTACCTCTGTGTTGATTTCTGACTCAAAAAGGAAAAATTAGGGACCTAAGTGTTCTAGAAACCATCTTTGTCTAGAGATAACTATGTTTCAGACAGTTAGTTTCAGAAACTAGTGGAAATACCTTATTATCAGCATCATCAAGAAACATTAGAAACATTTAGAAACCATGATGATTTCAGATATGGCCACAAGAAAGCAAAGATTCAACTTGAAAAGTATGTATTGAGCATCTAGGCTGTTCAGAGTCGATCACTTTTGATTTGGCTCACGTTTTTATTTATTTTTTTAAGATTATTTTATTTTATTTTATTTTATTTTATTTTATTTTATTTTATTTGACAGAGAGAGACACAGCGAGAGAGGGAACACAAGCAGGGGGAGTAGGAGAGGGAGAAGCAGGTTTCCTGCTGAGCAGAGAGCCCCATGTGGGGCTCGATGCCAGGACCCCAAGATCATGACCTGAGCCGAAGGCAGTCACCTAACGACTGAGCCACCCAGGCGCCCGATTTGGCTCACATTTTTAATGTGTTAACACCTGTGCTCCTTGCCATGACCCCATGCATTATGTGCTTCGTGTGACCAATGAAGAAATGAATGCTCAGTGAGGTTGGGTGAGTTGCTTATTGTCAGCAAGATCTAAAGGACAGAGTCACCAAAGTTGGAGCCTCTATGACCTCCCTCAGCTCCATTCTGCATCACTCCGTAAGAAATGCCACTCGGAGATCTGGGTTTAGCTATGCTGGTGTGGTTTCCAAACTGGCTGTGCATCAAAATCACCTGAAAAGCTTGTCAGACACAGATTTCTAAGCCTCAGCTCAGAGGCTCGGATTGCATGGGTGTGGCATGGGCCCCAGAGGTATGTATTTTGCATCTAGCCTAGACCAGTCCCAGAGCAAGTGTCAGATTGCTGTGGATATTCCAGGCACCTACCTTCATGTAAAGCACCGTGAGGTAACAGGTATGAAGTACCCTCCTTCTTGGTCTTATTTATTGCATATTTGGTCTAATTCAAGACAGTAGCACTTTCGGTGTTTAGCATAACCTGCCCCATTTGATAAGTAATTCATGAAGTTGGTGGCAAGGGAGAGCAATGGAAAGCTCATTGATTTTGCCATGCACAGGGAGACAGACCTAGCCACCTCACCTCTCTGAGATTCACTGTCTGCATCAGTAAAAGTGTGACTTGGAGAAACTTCTCTCTAGGGGTATGATGAGATTCTAATAAAATAATGCATGTATTAATGTTAATAGCCAACACTTATCGGAGCTGGAAGTTTAGGGCACAGGTTCGCCGCCAGACACCCCAGATTCATCCCAAAACACCCTCTCACTGGCTGTCTACTAAGGGGAGTTATTTACATCTTTGTGCCTTACTGTCATTATCTGTAAAATGGGGAATAATAATACTAGTACCAACTCAGAGACTGTCGGAAGAACCAAATGAATTAACATATACAATGTTTAATTCAGACCCTAGTTTAATATCAATAAGGACTTAATAAATGTTAACTAGTAGGTATGCAGGGCATATATATTCTCATTTAATATTTGCCAACACTATTGAGATAGTTACTATTAGTTCCCCCATTTTACAGATGACAAAACTGAATCATAGTACCTTGATCCAGACCTTGGAAAGGCTATGCAATCTTGCCTCCCAAGACAGCCCAACCCTTGTTTTGATAGTAACTCTTAATGCATGCACAGTCCTACCTCTGCTCCTGAAGGAGGTAGGCTTCTGAAAGGGTGAAAACAAGTCACATTGTACCCCCTGCCATTTGGGCAGAATCCTGCTCCTGTTTGAAGACAAGCCTGAAAGGGCTAGAAAGATAGGGAGGAGGGATAGCTCCTGTATCTGGGCAGACATTTTTGAATTTTTGGAAACTCAGAGGAGCACTTGACCAGTCCTGGGCCTGCCTGTGCACATTTCCTTGACCACACTTTTCTTCTGCAGTCAGAGCTCAACTATGTTTCCACAGGCCTCTGCTAAGCAGTATTTTGCTGTGGTTTACACTCTGCTGCTAAAGCCTAGTAATAAATGTTACTGTCTCTGACAGCAAGATCTTAATCCACATGAGTGGGTCTCCAGTGCAGGAATGGTGACAATTTGGTACATCCGTGAGGGTTTTCATAGGCACGAAACATGTTCTATGCAGAAGGGAACTTTCAGCACTTTTATAGAGTCCAGCCTGCTACCGGGAAAGCAGAGCTCAGAGAGATCCCAAGATGGTCCACCAGTCAGCCAAACACTTGTATTGTCTTTGGGCTTGCATGTTCAGGCTGCTGAATCTCAGGGAGGGTTGTTTCTCATGCCGCTTTTTCAAACCATAGCACCTTTGCTGGCTCCATCTAAAACCGGTCCTCCCACCATCTACTTTTTAGATTCTGATGTCCCCAATTCAGAGAGATTTCCTGGAAACAGAGCTAGCCCTTCCAGTAAGCGTATATAACAGAGCAGTGATTGCAGAGAGTGGGGCCTGGTGGAAACAAAACCCAGACATGTAAAATTTGACACCTGAACCGACATGAGTGCCCACACTCCCTCCCAATTCGCACTCCCTGCTTCACTCCCACCTTCAGCGTGCCCATAATTTTATTTGGGGGAAAACCACAACCAGCACTTAACACCAGGAGCCAAATTCCCTGGCAGCAGCCATGCTTTTAAAAGGGAGAGATGAAAAAAAATCGTCAAGACCTATGGGGATTTCTAACACATTAGGAGGGCCCCCAAAGACTGTGTTACACCAAGCATAATATTTTATTTTTCTTTAAGAGCTTTCTTAATTGGTTCCACGCAAAAGGCTTGCAGGTAATGAGTTTTAAATAAATAATAATTATGTTCCCCCATCCTGTCTGGCCAAGAAAAGTAAATGTCTTTTGCACTGAGTTAGGTAAGTGTGGGGATAGGGAAGAGGTCTGTGTGGTAATGTGGACCTTGCTGCAAAAGGCAGGACCTTGATTCTTGGGTCCAGATATAATCAACTCTGAGTTACACACTCAGTTCTTTTTCAACGATTTTGTGCCAAACATAGTGTTAGGTCTTGGTGAGATGAAGATGATGGGCTGCATATCTGAATGCTGAGAATCATTAAAATGTGAAGTTTACTTGGGCTTCAACCCGTCTGAGACACTGCGGTCCCAAAGAAGAAGTGTTCCAGGCCCCCAGCCTTTCCACACACACATCTCTGGTTTGGAATGCCCTCCCTCTCTTCCTGACCTGGGGACAATCATTAGGGCTTTTACCAGTTTTTGGATTCCTTTCCTTGCAGGCATATGGTAACATTGTACCTCCTCATCCACTTGACCATGGAGTTGCGAGCACGGAGCTCGATTTGGTCAATGAAATATAAGTGAACACAATGTTTGTCCCTTCAGGCAGAAACTGTAAGAACCAGTGCTTACCTGTGTCTCATTCTCTCTTCCTCTTGCCACTTTCCAGATGGTCAAGGCTCCATCAGCCTGGGTTCTGAAGTACAGAGACATGAAGTGAAGCCTCAACTGACCAAGGACAGACACAGCATGAGAAAGAAATAAACTTTAATCTACAGTTAATATACCTTAAATCTTCCAGGATCTAGAAGTTATTTGTTACATAGCATAGCCTAGGCTAAGCTGACTCACGGGTGCTCCCTCCACCATTCCCATGTACCTGGATAACTCCAGTCATCCGTCAGATCTTCACTTTATGGTTACTCCGCAAGAGAAGACTTGACTGGCCACCTCATGCCCCAATTTTATCTGGGACTAATAAGCTAGTTCCCATAGTTTCCAAACCACCCTCAGCGTAAGAGTTAGTACATTATCACTTTAACAAGATTATCAGTTCATTTATCCACAGCCCCCGGAAACCTATGAACTCCTACAGAAGAGGCTATGTCTCATACACCAGGATCTAGTACTAATATGACATACTTATACTTACATGCCCATATATAACTATGTCCATATTACTTGTTGAATTCATTCTCTAACTACTTCTGTCAAGTCACTCTGCTAATACTTCTTAATTAATGCTTATCAGAAGCTCTAACACACACACATTCATACGTATGTAAAATATATGCAACAGTAACGGGGGCACTATTATTTCAGAACAAGGAAAGAATGGTGGCTGACCTTAAGAAAAGCATTCCCTACTCCTGGCCTTAATTTTATTTATAAATTTCATTGCTGGAAAAGAAGATTGTGGGCTTTGGAGTCAAACGAGCCTGTGTTCAAATCCCTGCTCTGCCACTTCTCAGATGTGTGACCTTGATCGCTTCAGGCTTTTGTTCCCTTATCTACAAAAAAGGAAACTATACCTACCTCTTATAGCTATTCATAAAGGTCAAACAAGATAATGTGTATGATGTGTGATGCGCATATCATCTGGAACACGGGAGACGATCAATGAAAGATAGGGATTATTAACATTGTTAATCTGATGATAATTATCTGTTTAGAGATTTCGCTGCCTTGAGGCTAGAGGAGAAGTGCCTGAGGGTGTGGACCTGGTTTTATTTATCTCTGTGTTCTCAAGTTTCTAGGCAATCCTCGTATAAAGCATGTTAAATGAATAATGAATGATATGAGACTTGGAGGAAAAATAAAAGTATTTGTCTTAGATACCCTTGATTTTGCCAAGACTACAATGGAATGGAGAAATAAGATTTATACTATTCAGGCATGACTCATAAGGTATTTATTCCCTACTATAGTCATTTACCTATTTATAAAAGGGTTCAATGTGCAGTGCCTAATAACCAAAGCTGTGATTATGACTGGTGAAATTAGAAACACAAATGAAGAGATGTCACAACCAGCATATCATCCTGCATGCAGTGGGTACTCTGTAATCGTAAGTCAAATGAACTAGATTAGACTGCATAAAGATAATTGGGATTGAATTGAATTAAGTTGAGTTGAATTGAATTAAATTATAATAATTTCATAAACCTGATAGAATATGAGCTTTTTTAAAAAAAAGAGGGGCTTTATCTGTTTTGTTTTCTCCTATCTCCTTAGTACCTAGCACAGAGTGGGCACCTAATAAATATTAATGAATAAATAAATAAATTGCCAGCCAGATAATAGCCACCATGTCAACATGACAGTCCAGATGCCCTGTGGAAATCAAGGGATTCAGAAAGTCTCCCAAGAAAATGATGGATTCTGTTTAATCCATGTGCATTGATGAACATGAAATGAAAGTCAAGAGCAAATGAAGAAATAAGGACAGTTTACTGTTCCATGATCATTGACTTCTTTGTAACAATTAGAAAGCTGATCGGCCCTTTAGGTTATATAATTGCATATAACAAATAGTTTTACTCCTTTGAAAAGTATAAAACTCCAGATTGCACAACATCTAAATGCTTTGCCAAATGAAGAAACTAAACTCCAAGGGAATCCCAATACCTGTCACCTTGACGAGTTCTGCAGGGCCTGCTTACTCTGTATGTCTTCTCAAGAGTCTCCAGATGGGAAGTAGCATCCCTGCTCCACATTTAATGTAGTCGAACACCAATGCCAATGGCTGGTCAGTGGCTGGGATTGGTAAGGTACTCCCAAATAAAAGAGAAAAATGCTGATTCTCACTTCAACCAAGATAGGCAGTCTCTAACCAAACCACACTGTTGGGGGAGACCGAAAGAACAATTTCATTTCCAGTCCAGATCTGAACCCCAACACCAACATGGATGAGTTATAGACTCACAGAACTTTAGGCCCAAAGGGAGCATCAGGTATGATCTAACCAATGTCCTTCATTGTGGGGATGTGGGAGATGAGGCCCAGCATGGTAAAGAAACTGGCCCAAGAACTTCATCAAGATAAAAAGCTTCTGCATAGCAAAGGAAACAGTCAACAAAACAAAGAGGCAACCCACAGAATGGGAGAAGATATTTGCAAATGACACTACAGATAAAGGGCTGGTATCCAAGATCTATAAAGAACTTCTCAAACTCAACACCCAAAAAACAAATAATCAAGTCAAAAAGTGGGCAGAAGATATGAAAAGACACTTCTCTGAAGAAGACATACAAATGGCTAACAGACACATGAAAAAAATGTTCATCATCATTAGCCATCAGGGAAATCCAAATCAAAACCACATTGAGATACCACCTTACACCAGTTAGAATGGCAAAAATGGACAGGGAAAGAAACAACAAATGTTGGAGAGGTTGTGGAGAAAGGGGAACCCTCTTACACTTTTGGTGGGAATGCAAGTTGGTACAGCCACTTTGGAAAACAGTGTGGAGGTTCCTCAAAAATTCAAAAATAGAGCTACCCTATGACCCAGCAATTGCAGTCCTGGGTATTTACCCCAAAGATACAGATGTAGTGAAAAGAAGGGCCATATGTACCCCAATGTTCATAGCAGCAATGTCCGCAATACCAAACTGTGGAAAGAGCCGAGATGCCCTTCAACAGATGAATGGATAAAGAAGATGTGGTCCATATAAACAATGGAATATTACTCAGCCATCAGAAAAGATGAATACCCAACTTTTACATCAACATGGATGGGACTGGAGGAGATTATGCTAAGTGAAGTAAGTCAAGCAGAGAAAGTCAATTATCATATGGTTTCACTTATGATAAGTGAAACATAAGGAACAGCATGGAGGACATTAGGAGAAGGAAGGGAAAAATGGGGGGGTGGAATTGGAGGGAGAGATGAACCATGAGAGACTATGGACTCTGAGAAACAAACAGGGTTTTAGAGGGGAGGGGGAGGGGGATTGGTTAGCCTGATGATGGGTATTAAGGAGGGCACATACTGCATGGAGCACTGGGTGTTATATGAAAACAATGGATCATGGATCACCACATCAAAAACCAATGATGTATTGTATGGTGACTAACATAACATAATAAAATTAAAAATAAATAAATAAAAAGAAAGAAACTGGCCCAAGGCCACATATTTGGTCAACGTAGCATCAGAGACACGCCTCATATCTCTCAACCACCAAGGCAGTGGGATATCCAGGTCTTTCCTGCCTGAGAGCTTCATAACCACCCTCTAAGTTGTCCTATGCTGGCCTTCAAAGGGGGTAATATCCGGGCAATTTGATGATGCATTTGTTTAGTGGAGGAGAGGTAAATGCTCATGAAATGGAAAATGTAGACTGTGTGACGTTAACATTTGATCCAGAGAAAGTCTTTCATTGTGGCTGCAGTGTTAACAATTACCTCCTTAATATGGGCATTGGAAAACATAATTTGGACCAAAGCACAATTCTATGAATAGGTGCAAGAACAGAATCAAGTATCAGGAAACCTGTAAAGTTAGAATGTGACATCCCTTGTGTCCCAAATCAGGATCTCCTTTTATCTACCTGCCTCTTTTTATCTCTCCTTGTTCTGTCTTTATCAAATCCTGGTCTCGGACTCCTCATTCATACTAAAGTATAAGTGATCAACAGCAAAATGGCCACTTAGAGAAGCATTCAGGGTCAAAGAGATGAAGTTGTGATTTTTTTTTATTGAAGTATAAGTAACATACAGTGTTATATTAGTTTCAAGTGATTCAACAATTCTATACATTTCTCAGTGCTCATCAAGATAACCGTACTCTTAATTCCTTTTATCTATTTCACCCATCTTTCAATCCAACTCTCCTCTGGCAACCACCAATTTGTTCTCTTGTATTAAAGAGTCTGGTTTTTTGGGTTTTGGGGTTTTTTTTGTCTGTTTGTTTGTTCATGTGCTTTGTTTCTTAAATTCTACATATGAGAGAAATCATGGCATTTGTCTTTCTCTGAATGACATATTTCGCTTAGTATAATACTCTCTAGTCCATCCATGTTGTTGTAAATGGCAAGATTTCATCTTTTTTATGGCTGAGTAATATTCCAGTGTGTGTGTGTGTGTGTCTCTGTGTGTGTGTGTCTGTGCATGTGTCTGTGTGTGTGTCTGTGTGTGTCTGTGTGTGTCTGTGTGTGTGCATGCACACTGCGCATGTGTGCACGCATATCTCACATCTTCTTTATCTATTCATCTTTGGATGAACAATTGGGTTGCTTCTATACCTTGGTTATTATAAATAATGCTGCAACAAACATGGGGTGCATATAACTTTTCAAATTGGTACGTTCATTTTCTTTGGGTAAGTGGAATTACTGGGTCATACAGCAATTCTATATTTTTTGAGGACCCTGTATACTGTTTTCTAGTGAGCTGCACCAATATTCCCACCAACAATGCACAAGTGTTCCCTTTTCTCTACATCCTCACCAACACTTATTATTTTTTTGTTTGTTTTTTATTTTAGCCATTCTACCAGGTGTAAAGTGATAGCTCATTGTGGTTTTCATTTTCATTTCCCAGATGATTAGTAATGTTGAGCATCTTTTCATGTGTCTGAATACCTTCTTTGGAAAAATATCTATTCATGTCCCCTGCCCATTTTTTTAAAGATTTTATTTATTTATTTGAGAGAGGGAGAGAGCACAAGCAGGGGGAGCAGCGGAGGAAGAAGGAGAAGCAGGCTCCCTGCTGAGCAGGGAGCCCAATGTGGGACTCGATCTCAGGACTCTGGGATCATGACCCAAGCTGAAGGCAGACGTTCAACCTACTGAGCCACCCAGGAGCCCCTTCCTATGCCCATTTTTTAATTGTACTATTTGTTTTTTTGGTTTTGAGTTGTATAAATTCTTTATGTATTTTGGATATTAATCCGTGAATCCATTTTAATCCATTTTGAGTTTGTGTGAATGGTGTAAGCGGTCTAGTTTCATTCTTTTGAATGTAGCTGTCCAGTTTTCCTGGCACCATTTGTTAAAGAAACTGTCTTTAGCCCATTGTATATTCTTGCCTCTTTTGTTGTAAACTAATTGACCATGTTAGTATGGGTTTATTTCTAGACTCTCTATTCTGTCCCATTGATTTACATGTCTATTTTTATGCCAGTACCATACTGTTTTGATTACTACAGCTTTGTAGCGTATCTTGAAATCTGGGATTGCAATACCTCTAACTTTGTTCTTCTTTTTCAAGATTTCTTTGGCTGCTCAGGGTCTTTTGTAGTTCCACACAAATTTGAGGATTATTTGTTTTAGTTCGTGAAAAAATGTTGATAGGGATTACATGAAATCTGTAGATGGTTTTGGGTAACTATGGACATTTAACAAGATTGGTTCTTCTGAAGCTGTGATTATTGACCTATCACACTGAGGACAACAAGGCCAGAGAGAGAGATGGAGTCAGAGATAAAGAACATTGCCCACAACAAACAATTATCCCGCCCAAACTATCAGTAGTGCTGAGGTTGAGTAACTCCCACTCTGGGTCATAGCAAATTGCATAACCTCCCAGCAAGAATCGCCAGGTGAGCAACTGACAGTAATCCACCATCTCCATAACTTTGCATCTCAGCCTTTCTCCAGAAAGGGAGTATACAGCCCCCTGCCTACAACATTCGCAGCCTCTCATCAGCACCATTACGATAGCAGCCTCTCGTGTTTGCATGGTGCCTGCTACATGCTTTCATCAAATATTTCTCACCCTCAAGATAATCCTGGGGTGGAGGCAGTATTATTACTCATATTCCACAGACCAGGAAACCAGAGAGGAAGGCAATCTAGCAAGATCATTCAGAGAGAAGGAGGAGGAGTCAGAATTCCCACCCAGATCTGCCCCAACTCCAGAAACTAAGTTCTCCCTACTACTTCACACTCCAGACAAAAGTGCTGGCTCCAAAAGTTGGAAATTTTAAAGAAATGTTCAGGGGCAGAGCAACAGTACAAGTGCCACCCAAAGCTGTTTGTGAAGACTATGTGTCCTGAGGTCACATTTCGGGAACTAGGTATTTCTACCTAGGCTAGGCTAGGTGTGGTAGGTAGAATAATGTCTCCTCCAAGGATGTTAATGTCTTAATTCCCAAACCTCTGAATCTGTTACCTTAGTTGGCAAGGGAGATTCTGCAGATGTGATTAAGGACCTTGGGAAGATGTAGCCTCGATTACCCAGGTGGACTCAATATAATCACAAGTGTCCTTATAAGAAGGAAGCAGGAGGGTCAAGATCAGAGAAGATGTGAGGACGGAACCAGAGGTCATAAGCATGTTGTCTGGGAGCCAAGGAATGCAGGTGGCCTCTGGAAGCTGTCAAAGACAAGGAAACAAATTCTGTCTTAGATCCTCCATGAGGAATGCAATCTTGCAGACACCTTGATTTTAGCACAGTGAAACTGATTTCAGACATCAGACTTCTAGACTATAAAGATAGTAAGTTTGTGTTGTTTTAAGATAACAAGTTTGTGGTAATTTGTTATGGCAGCAATAGGAGAGTAATATACTAGGGTTGCCACAGGAATACTGGACACCCAGTTAATTTTGAATTTTAGAAAAATAGCAAGTGATTTCTTTAGTATAAGTATATCCCATGCAATATTTGTTTATCCTGTACTTTTATTTGCTAAATCTGGGAACTCTGATCAACTCTGATCCTCCCTCCCACCTGATCTCTGAGTCCCCACTATCCTCCTTCTTACCCATCTGCTCAGTCACCATAGTATTGTTATAACTGCCACTCCGGGGTTAGTCTATGACTCAACAGAATGAAATTATTAAGACCTCAGACAAATAGCTCTGAGGCAAAGTTATTATTCTATATCATTGCCTATCAATTATTTATAGTTTATAATGCAATGCCATTTGTAATGGGTAATATGTTTTCTTATTGTGTTGTAATATCATCCAAGTCATCAGAAGAACCATTGGGGAGATGGATTGGCCTGGTGAAAACAGCAGTGCCTTTTTTTTTTTTTTAAACAATCCATGTGCATTTTTGAACCTGAAAATCCTTGCTATTTTAGATAAAAGAAAACTCTCCTTTGAATTCAAAGAGAAAGATAGAATCCATCTTTTCTGACAAATTGATTTCCTAAGAAACAGAGTAGGAACTAGGATATGGCAAATATGGTGCCTTGGGCACAAAGTTTAAGGAGGCTCTTACTTTTAGATGCCAATCCTGCCTGCACTTACACAACCTTGAGAATAAGTGTTTTTTTAAATCTGGCATCCTATGAGCCTCCCCTGCCTCTCTCTAGCTTATCCCTGCTAAGAAATCTCACCCGGAGGCATCAACAGAAGCCAGAGCTGGTCTGCCCTCTTCACATGGCCTTTGGAAACTGCGGCCCAGAAAGATGTAGATAATTCAAGAGCCACTTAGCTGAGTGACTGCAGGGGGCCTTGCCACCCCACTATTTTCTGCAACTGCCCCTTACTGGACTACAGCCAGAAGGTGAAGTCTGTATCTCATTTCTAGCTTCAGGAACAAGCCCCATCCTGACTGAATTAAGCAAAATTCCATACATCTGGCCTCAGTGATCAGGCACTTAACTCAGGCCTAAGTCCAACAACCGATGGTGTGTCCTTGGTCACATTGGTTAGTGCCAGCTCTATTATACACATGTGGGGCAGAGTGAAACCCATGCCTTTTCATCCATGGATAGAGAAAAAGATTTCTCCTTCTTGATGGTGTGGAATACAAATGAAAAGGCCGGAACTATTGCAGCCATTTTATTACCATGAGGAAAACCAGCATGAGAATAAAGCTGTCAAATAAGGAAGAGAAAGGTGGGATAATTATAGAAAGAAGCCAGCATCTTTATCAAATCTCACCTGAAGGATCAGCTACCTCTGGACTGCTCTGTTATGTGCACAAATGAATTCTTATTGGTATTTAATCCAGTTTGAGTGAGAATATTCTGTTAATTTCAAGAGTTTCCTAAATGGACAATGACCTTGGAAAAGCCAAACTCTACAGCAGCACTGTTCAATAGAACTTTCTGCAATGATAGAAAAAAAATGTTCTATATCAGTCTTAGTTAAATAACCACTGAACACTTGAAATATGACTAATGTGACTGAGGAGCTGGCTTTTAAATTTTAGTCATTTTAATTAATTTACATTTAAATAGCCACATGTGACTAGTAGCTATCATAAGGGACAGTGCAGCTCCAGAAGCTTTCTTTCCTTCATTTCAGTTGTTGCTTCCTCCGCAAAGCCTCTCCTGATCCTTTGTTTCCTCCAGAGCTGGGTTAGGCTCACCTCTTCTGTGATTCCATAGCAATTGGGCATGCCTTTAACATTGCAATTACCTCTCTTATAATAATAATTTCTTACTGTGCTTATCTCAGTCCTGTGCTTGAGGCTTTTGAAGACAAGTCTATTCCTATGCCATAATGCCTAGCAGAGGCATAAGAATTGTAATTGTAACTGTTGTTGTATTCTAACTATGGAATTGCATGAGTTCATATGTGGTTCAGCTATGTATTGGACATTGAAAGGCTTTGTAACTTATAAGACTTTAAGGCAACATAAAAATGCTTGCTATCTTTGTTACTGTTAATATTCCTGGTTGTTAACCTTGATCTATCCTTCCATTTGCTGAGTACCAGTAGCTGCTCTTGACAGACTTTAGAAACCCTAGTTTGCTCAGCCCTGTGATATCTGTGACTGCTGATTTCATGCCCACTGTCTTCTTACCCCACTATTGCCCTGACTTTCTAACTCACCAGGTGTCCTATTTCCCTAATCCTCTAGCTTGGACCTCTTGGTCTGCCATCTGCAAACCAAAGGTAATGGAGGAGGTGTTGAGTAGGTAAGGCAGAGTTGGATTTTGGGCCATTGTGACTGCCAGGTTGTAGAATGTGGATCTGGTGAGCTGAGAAGACTTTTTCTTGAGATATGCATCCTAATCCTGGGCCATTAAAACTGGGAGATTCATCCATTCATTTACTCCTCCAATCAATGTCTACTGACTTTCTAAAAAGTATCATGCATGTTACTAGCCACTGGGTTCTATAATTGGAAAAGACAAAATTGCTGTCATACTGAAGTTCACATTCTAACTGGGGAGACAGGCAAAAATAATAACAAAACTAAATATATAATATATATGTAATATAAGTAGGTACAGTGACGAAGAATAATACAGCAAGGTATAGAAATAGAGAATGATAGAGGCATTAATCTAGATTTTGATTTCAATGGAGATCTGAATGGAATGAGAAAGTAAGTCTTGAAAATATCAAGGGAGGGGGCTTCCCAGGCAAAGGAAGAAGTTAGTGCAAAGATCCTGAGGTAGGCACATATTTGGTGTATTCAAGGAACCAGAAGAAAACCAGTATGACTGGAACAAGGGGAAAAGGGGAAGGTGAGTAGACAGTGAGGTCCAGGGAGTAGCAGAAGCCAGATCATGTGGGGCCTTGGTGGTTGCAGTGGGCTGAATAATCTTCCCCCCAAATTCATATTCACTCAAGAACCTATGAAAGTGACCTTATTTGAAATAGGATATTTTCAGATATAATCAAGTTCAGATGAGGTCATACTGGGCTGGCGGGGGGCGAGTGCTAAATCTAGTATGACTGGTGTTCTTATAAGAAAAAGGAAATTTGAACACAGAGACACAGGGGGAAAGGCCATATGAAGCCAAGGTGAGATTGGAGTGATACATCTACAAGCCAAGGAATAGTAAGGATTGCCAGAAACCACCCAAAGCTAGGAAAAGCTCCCTCAAAGAGAGCATGACACTTGATTTCAGACTTCTACCCTCCAGAATTGAGAATAAATTTTTGTTGCTTGAAGCTATCTAGTTTATGATACTTGGTTACTGCCTAACAGCCCTAGCCAACTAATATAGTGGCCTTGGGGTTTTATTCTAGGTGTCCAGGGAGGTCATCAATAGAGCTCTAAGCAGGAGCAACTTGATTTCTATGTGGGGAATGAACTTCAGCATTTCAGAAAGGAATCAAGCAGATTAGTTAGACAGATTATTAGAGTGGTCCAGAAAAAAAAAAAAAAAAAAAGAAAGAAAAACTGTGACCACAAAGTCCAGGGTGGTGGAAGTTGAGATGGTGGGACATCATTAGATTTGGGGTGAGATATACAAGAATCATTTGTTTTCCTTTGTCCTTTCTCTCATGCCTTGATTCATTCGAGCTCTGCCCAAATCCCCCCACCATCATCAGATAGCCTCTGATTCTTAGCAATAAATATCTTCTCAGTTCTCTCTAAGGAATAACATGTACTCACCCTCTGGGGTTCCCAGTCCTTTCTATTGGAATAAAACTTCCTCCTGGCTGAGCCCATTGTCAGAGCCTGGATCAGACAAACATTAGGATATTCATGTCACTTCCTCTCTCTCTTGGTCTGTTTCTCCTGTGAAAAGTGAAAGATTGCGCATGGTCATTTTTGGTGCCCCTTCCAATGTAACATCTTATAATTGTAGTCCAAGGCTTGGTGGGAATAAAAAGACAAGAAGGAAAAGAAGGAGGAGGAGGAAAAGGAGGCTGCCGAAGAGGAAGAGGAGGAGGCAGTAGGGGAAGCAGCTGCAGCAATGTATATATGAGGGCAAGATAAAAACTACTCCTCACGATAAATATATGCCATGAGGCTTTAGAAATTGACCCAAATGAAGGAATACCAACATGTAAACCCACAGGTCAGTCCTCAGTCCAGAGCAACATCTCCCTCCTCCCTCCCTGCACATCCCCACTCCTCCGAGCAACTTTGAAAGGGATGGCAGACCTTCTCCAGCAGGGAAGGGTCAGGAGCCAGTTGCAACTCTTTTCCTGGCTGATCTGAGCATCACCTAGTGCTGGGATCCCATGGAGAGGATCTGTGTCCTAGTCTGTTTCTGCCTACACTGTTCAAGGCACCCTTGGAAGTAACCTCAAGTGTCCCCCGGGCTGCAATGGGACCTCGTGTGTCTTAAGGTGGCCCAAGGCAGCCTGCTCGGCACCGATGTCCTGATTCCCAGGACCCAGGCTGAGTGTCTGTGACCCAAATCCCATTACTAGCTTTCTGCTTCACTCATTACCATGAGCTTTTCTTGTCTTCTGGCATTCAGGAAAATATCACTTCCATTTTCAAGAGAGACAACTCTGCTTTATACCCAAGAATTTGCCAAGCATTGATTTTTATTATTGGTGCTAATTCTTTATAGTATTGCATTGTAGTCAGGTCTTTTAAAACACTTTACGTATGCATCTTGAATTGGGGGAGATTTCTGGCTCAAAAGGGTAGGCAGAGGATTGCAGAAAAATCAAAATTTCAGAGTCTTAAAGGGTGAGGGGAATCTATTCCAAGATGAACTTATATTCTAGAATGAATACAATGTACCTCAGAAAAACTTGATGGAGAAATTATCGTAAATGAACAAACTGACCCAAAAGGAAGATGCAAGAAACAACCTCACCCTGGTCTTTCAGGTTGGGCTCTAGGAATAAGGACACAGGTGCATAGCAGACTGCCCTGAGGTCACCAGCCTGGTTGCTCCTTAGGACGCTAGAGATTCTCAATGAAGACAGAGGAGAAACATGAAATTACTTCCGAATGTGCCTCAGGACAGGGCAGTGCACACAGTAATGACAGACACAAAAAGCTTTTGCAAACCTCCCACACATTATCCTACGTGAGCCTCACAACTACCCACCAGGGTGGGGCTAGCAGCCTCTTTAGAGCTGAGAAAACGAGCTGAGTGACCAGACCCAGCCACTGAAATCAGAAGTGACAAGAGCCATGTTGTCTTATTTTTTCATCCAGGCCTGTCTCATTCTCTTTCTGTAATAAAAGCTCGCTTTCTGACTGGGAGCATTCCAAGTTCAAAGTCCCTATATAGTCCATATAGTATCTATAATAAGAATAATAACATTTTCTATATGAGGACACTCTTTGATACCTTACACACACTTTCGTTCTTATCTTCCTATTTGATTCTCCCAGCAAACCTGTGGGGGTAAGTATTCATCCCCTCTTTTTTTCTTTAAGATTTTATTTATTTCTTTGAGAGAGACAGACAGAGAGAGAGAGCAGGGAGAGGAGCAGAGGAAGGAGGGAAAGAAAGTCTCAAGCAGACTCCATGCTGAGTGGCTGAGTGCGGAGCCTGACGTGGGGACCGATCCCATGACCCTGAGATCATAACCTGAGCCAAAACCAAGAGTTAGCTGCTTAACTGACTGAGTTACACAGATGCTCCAATCCCCTCTTTATGAATAAAGGAATTGAGGCTTACATTCCAGGCACCACGTCGGGTGACCCAGCTCACACAGCTCCAGGGCTGCTCTGGTGTCAAACTTGGACTCAAGTCCTAACTCTGTCAATTCCCAACCTTGCCACCTCATTTATTTACTGTGTGTCTCTCTCCCCATCATAAGGAGAACCCCATGAGAAGAGGGACCTACCTTCTCCGATATGTCCATAGCTGATTCCCCGCTCCTAGAACAGAGCCTGGCACATGGTACCCTTTCAATAAATGAATGAATGAATGATGAATAAAGAACGAAAAAGCTCTAAAATATGATTTATTAAAGCTCTTGGCCAATGGGCCAGCACCTGTTCTCATGATTCATCCCATCTGCTTGCTTGAGACATTTACATTTTGAAGGCTCCCAAGGTTGTTTGTTTCCTTCACAGATCACCCCTTAACTTTAATTTCCCTACTGAGCTTCTTGCAGATTTTAGCTGAATTTCAGGGTGGCAAAAACCCACATCCTCTTCCTTCTGGTTTCCCCTCTCTCTTTTCCTCCTTCACAACCCACCAACCAGTTTCAACACATCTCCCATTTTAAGTGAAGAGTATTTAAAAGATTGTAAAGTTTATTGAACTCTTACAACAACACATTTATATTTGTTAAGTGCTAGTGACTCAAAAACAGATTAGTCTCTGCTGAAATTCATGTGGTTTTCCAAATTAGGGAGAAAGTTCTAGGCTCAGAGTGTATTGCCAAGTTGTAAAAACTTGTTACACACCTTTTGCAAAGCTCTGTTTTCTTCCTTCCTACTATTATTTAGTCTGTAGCTTGAAGCAATGGAGTGAACTATATCTCCGTATTCCCACTGAAAATATAGAAAAAAGATTATCCCTTTTTTAAGGGTGCCTCCAAGGGGTAAAGGGAAACTTGAGGGATTTGTGTTCATTCTTGAATGCAAATTATAAATGAAGACAAACACCAGTTAAAGAGCAAAATATCTGCAACAACTCTAGTAAACCACAGAGAACATCAACATGGGTCGACAAAGCAAAATCTTCCTTCTGCCATTCTTAAGATTCATGCCTATAACAAAATACAAATAATACAGTCAAAAATATTTATCATGTAGTATCCGTGTTAACATAAAATTGGATCTGATCAAAATGGCCAAAACAGGTTTGTTTAAGCACATTATGGTAAACTTATACGATAGAATACTATGAATCTAATAAAAATGATATTCTCAAAGATTTAAGGAAAGTGATCCTGATACCTTGGTGAATGGGATTCATTCAAAGTAGAACATATAAACTGAGGCTCATTGTTACACACTGACCTGTTCTAAGATGAATTTTGTCTTCTCCCCTCTTTCTCCTTTCTATCCCCAGTCCCTGGAGCTTCCATCTAGTACAAGGCACAGAAGAATTTGACTCTGCTCTCATTTGATTAAAGGACCATGGTTGGAGCTGGGAGCCCAGATGCCCAGAGACAACTTCCTACTGAGGGCATGTTCCTGTTGCCCCTGCCCAGGGAGGCAGCATAGCACCCTGAGAACAGCATAGCCTCGGGTGCTTGGGAATGAGGCAAACCTGAATTCAAATCTCAGTTCTGTCACTTATTGGGTGTGTAACCTTAATCTCCTTTTTGTTTCTCTACTTCTCTATCAATAATCTAAGGTTAATTAAGCCCATCCTACCCAGCTGTTATGCACAGTAATAGAGAAATGAGATTATTTCTTAAAACACCCAGCAGAACTCTGAGAAATAAGAGGTGCTAGATGAAGTTATCCCCCTGCCATCCCTACGGATAGTGTCTGTCCCCCACATCTCTCCTCTCCCTAGTCCAATGCTCCCAAAGCACAGGTAGTGGGGGGATGCTGGGGAGCAAAAATGACTGAAACAATCATTTTCTCACGGAGGAACTTACCCACCAAGTTCCTTACTTAGCCCTGGATTTATTTTTCTTTCTGTGCATAGAGAGATAAAAGAAAAAGGAAGACTCCTGCAACTGAACTCTATTAATATATTTATCATTTTATGAATTTAGAGATTTTTAAAAATAAGTTACCCAGTGTCATATTATGCTGTTTCTCACAGCAAGAATTCCATGTCCCAGCAAGAATTCCAAAGTACTGGTATGTCTGGGGATACACCTTTTATCAAACAATCAAGGAATAATAATACGCAGACTGATGTGATCTTGATGAGGGACCAAGAACTCTTACATGCTTTTACATATCGTGGCTCTTTTAATCCTCCCAGTTATTCTATAAAGTAGGTGCCATGACCATCCCCTTTTTGCATAGGAGAAAATTGAGGCACAGAGAGGCTAAATAACCCAATAAAGGTTATCCATTCATCCACTGTCAGGGTAGCTGTGAGCTCAGATAACCTAGCTGTAGAGCAGAGTCGGCCAACTACAAATCCGTTTGTGAGCAAAATCAAACCTTCCAGATTTTGTATGGCTTGCACGTTAAAAATATTTTTTTAACATTTTTAAATGACTGTATGTTAAATAGTGATATAAATCTTTACATACAGCTCTCTGCATTGCCTCTTGGCCCTCAAAACCTAAAATATGTACTAGTTGGCCCTTGATAGAAAGAGTTTTGGTTCCCTGCACTAGAATGTCTTAGCCATTGTGAAATAATAGTCCCTCTCTAACACTGAAGTCATCATACGTAGTTGCAAACACAGTCTGTAACCCACAGCAGTAAGATCATTTACTATCAGGACAGCACTGTCATCAAACACTTCACCATTGTGCCTGGTTCTAAGTAACACATTTAGGGTAATGCGTGTGATGATGTGCACGGGTACGGTCCCCCAGGCGGGGCCATGGATGCCCTGGGTGCTCACGCAGCACCAAAAACCGGGACAGGTGCTGAAGTAAATACAGGGGCAGGGAACACCATCTTCATCCTGGAGATTTGCTGCCACAGTTTCCCGGAGTGGTGCATCAGGAGTTATCCAAGTCTTTAGATGGCCCAGATCCTCAACAATATTTCCTGGTAGAGTATAAAGGCCACTAAAGAGAATAAAACAGACACCTAATGTCCCTGTGTGACTCTGGGGAAATTTTCACTTAACTCTGTGCCTCCTTTTCTTCATTTGCTCAATGGGCTGGTGATCCTACCAACCTCACAGGGTCATTATGGGGTTTGACAGGGATAATACATGTGAAGTAGTCAGCACCTCACCTCACTTGTGCTACAATAAATGGCTAAATTAGTATTATTATTACCCCAGAATTTTTTAATGTTGGAACAAAGGAAGCTACCTACAGATGGGCTTCAACAAGTTCATGGACATCCAAACTTGCATGCCAATTTTGTATTTAAGATGTATTTTTTGGAGAGTTTCCCTAACTTATTTCAGATTCTCTAAAGGATCTAGCACTCAAAAATGTTAAGAAGGAGAGCTCAAAACAATACCAACTGTGGCAAGTTCCTGAAGACTCTCAATAGAAAGGCATGTGTACCCCATGGGTTCCTGGAGCACCACAGGAACACTTTATCTGGTTCTGCTCTGTCCTCCTCACCCTCCACAAACACATCCTGTTCCTACTCTCAAGGATTCAGGGAAGAAGAAAGGGGCAAAAGCTGAAGACTACATCTGGAGGTCACTGCTCTCAGGGTACCTCCTCAGAGAGGCTTTCTCCAACCAGCCTTTCTTCCTCAATACCCACTCATCATCACTCTATCCCTGTAGATTTATTCTAGTGCTGGTTTTCAGAGTTTTCTGGATTTATTCTATTTATGCATTTACTTATGAATTATCTCTATACACCACCTGAATGCAGGTTCCACGAGGATAGGGACTTGGTCCGTCTTGCTCATGGCTGAATCCTAAGCATTTAATTCAATAAATATGTAATCAACAAATAAAGAGATCCAGAGGTCCTCAGGACATTTCAATTCAGCTTGAACATAAACATTGAAAGGCAACCAGGGGCTCTTGATTGTACTAAGGATGCCAAGCATCCTCCTTGACCGAGGTTGCCCAAATTCAGCTAAAGGATACATCAGGATGCATATGATGCATATTTTGCAGGGAAACAGGAAGAGTGAGGGTATGCCCATTGTTAAACCACTTGTGAGTACCAAGTGTGTAATATCCAGGATGTTTTGACATCTGGGCTTCCTACATCTGGCTATTGCTACCTTTGGGTCAGTACACACCTTAGGGGTAGAGTGGCTATACTTTCAGAACCAAACTCTAGTCTAATGAAAGGACAGAATATCTAAATTGAGCCATTCTGTTAAAAAAAAACCTTGGCTTTTAATTTTTTCATTCATTCAACAAATATGTATTGAGTACTACTATGCACTAGGCACTGGGAACTGAGCTGTGAACCAAACAGAAAAAACCTTACACTTGTGACATTTATATTCAAGTGATGGGCTTCTGAGAACTCCCCCTCCCTCAGTTCCATTCCCTATAGCCTCTCATATCTAGTTTACTCAACTTTCCCCAAAATACTTTTGGCATAAGGTAGCACATACATACATACTCATACACATGCGGTGCACCAAACCTATCACGATCTACAGCAGTGGTTCTCAACCAGGGGAGATTTTGCTGCCCAGAGGACACTTGATAATGTCCAGAGACATTTTTGGTGTCACAACAGGGGGCAGTGCTACTGGCATCTAGTGGGTGGAAGCCAGGAATACTGCTAAATATTCTGCAAAGGACAGGACAGCTCCTCAAAATGAAGAATCATCTGGTCCCAAATTTCAAGAGCACTGAAGTTGAGAAGCCCTGGTCTATATTCTAGGTCTAATAGCAGACCCAAGCAGCAGTTACACCTTTCCCAGATTTTCCTTAATGTTATCCAGCATTGAAAACTATGGTCGACATTTGGAGTTTCCCATATATGAGAAGTTTTCCACATCCTTCCCACTGTCCCTTGCAATGCTCAGACTCAGCCCCACCAATCGCATGCCCCTATGAGAATTTCATTGAGAAGTGATCAAGATGAAAAAGGATATGCTGGATGGAAACCATTTTTTGGCTAGAGAAGGCAGTCATGGCTGCCTTTGAGGAATAGCGGAGGTGAGATATCTGGCATCCTGGGTTGAGGATATGAGCTGTGGTCTCTGTGCTCAATGGCAGTGATGAATACACCGCTGGTGCATTCTTGTGATACAGTTTGGATGTGGTCCTTGTCCCTAGAGCTGCCAAGTTTGACTCTAGACTCTCAGAGATCCAAAGAACTAACTAATATACTTTAATAAGTTCTCCTCGCACCCAAGCCCACTAAAATGGTTCTGTTGTATGTTTGCACCATCTGATAATAATGAGCAGAAATATGTTCATGGCCAATTTGTGATATGAAAGGGATGTATTTATATTCACTTAGACCTCTCCTGGCTCACACCAACCATTTTATTTTGAGGCAAAGAGCACCGTGGCTGCTAACATAGTAAAACACCTTATTGTGCATTGTATGGGGGGAAAATACCACAGAAACTTAATAACTTCATCAACAGCAAAAGAAGAAACCTTGTTCTCAGGCCTATAAAGGAGCTGATGTCTCCATCCACCAGGAACTTTTCCTGGCTGTAAATACAACCTACGTGCTTATGTCTCTATTTTGCAAGCATACACACACAAAAAGGAATCATAAGCCATCTATGCAACCTTTCATATCAAATTAAAAGGAAGGGAGGGAAAGAGAATGAGAGAGTGAGTGGGGGGAAAAAAACTTCCATAAAGATTTTAAAGCCAGACTGCCTTTGAGCTTCCTTGAAGGTTAGTGCAAGTGGGTTATAACATCCAGCTTGCTGCAGATCTGCCCTACCACAGGGAAGGAGAAGAGCCAACCCATGGAAGATGCACCACTTTCATCTTGGCTTTGCTACGTTGGGGAAGGGCAGACACATCAACCTCCTCTGCTCACCAGTTCAACTTTTGCCAGGAGAGAGTGCGAGTAGCATTCTACTCACTGTCCATGCAGAACTAGGAAAATCACAGAGGCTGTGGATCTGCAGTTAGTCACAGCAACAATATGATTGCCCAGGAAGTAAGGTCTAAAATCAAGCTCCTACTCAAAGCAATGGTAAGCATTTGTCTTATGTCTCCCATGTGCCTGATATTTTCCTTACATTATCTCTAATCTCCATGGCAATCCTATTAAGTAGATAAGCACTATTTGATAGGTGAGGAAGCTGGGGTTCGAGGAGGATATATGATTTGCCTAAGATCCCACAGCGATGTCACAGTAGAATCTGTCTGAACTCAAAGCCAGTTCTCTTTTTGTCCTGTCAGGATTCATTTCTACTCCTCTCTAACCTCATCTTCCAAACCATCTCCTCGTCTACTGCAATGGGGAATAACAACACCAACCTTTCAGTCGAAGGATCTAGACAGCCTGCGTCTCTCAATCATCCCAGAAGAAACTACAATGCTTTGAATATACTGGAAGATCAGTAAAGGCTTGCTTCTCAACTGAGATCCAGTTTCTTGTCCTGGCCCTGGCACCAAAAGGAAAGCCAAATGAATGTGTATTTTGTAAACTCACTTCACTCTCTTAGGTCTTCATATCCTCAACTGTAACACAAGGGTATTGGAACAAAAGTCTTGAATGGCCCTTTTAATAGTTTATTTAAAGTTTATTTGCCTGATAAAATGCTTTCCTCTAATGTTGTTGATAAACTCCCCAAACACACACTCAAGAAAACACACATGTGACTACACATAAACTTTACCTAATAGTTTTAGCCATTAGCTCATTGTATAAAATCTCCCTTTGAGGAATCAGTACAAATATTCTGTCTGTAGACAACTGCTCATCATCTCCTTATTAACAACTTATTTAATATATATATTGTTGATTCATTAATATTGCATTCACGGCCAAGAGCAGGATAACTTATGACTAAATGAAGGTTATCTAAACATGTATTTTCTCCAGAAGGCACATCACAGCTCTCTTACGCTCAGGAACGCTAGACAGCTCTTCAGCACTACATTTGGGGACCATTTTAAACTGCAAAGTCACCAACAACGAGCATAAAAATGTGAAAAACTTGGCACTAAATAGACTGCAGAAAGTACACTTGTTTACAATGTGAGAGCTAAAACAAGAAGGCAGACGGTCTCTTTGTTCGACCTCAGCTGAGAACATATGTGTTGAGTGACTCAAAGTTTTGCTACCCTGTATATGTTCACCAATGACTACGAGAGCACAGCCAATCTCAACTTGGGGGTCACAAGTCAATCTTAGGAAGTAGGCAAGTTCACAAAAACAGAATCCATGAATAATGAAGATCCACTATACTCCCATGTGCTACATCACCTAATTCTTATAACAACCCCATAAGGTGAGTATTTTATTGCCATTTTATAGAAAATAAAAATTGAGATTTTGAAAGTGTAATAAACTGCCCAAAGACATAACTAATTAGTGGTAAGGCCATGGGGTCAGCCTGGTTGCAGAGCCATGTTGTTGCTCTTGCTGGGTCATCATACTGCTGCCCAGAAGAAGGAAAGCCTATGTGGTACCAGTTCTCAACTTCTCTGCCTGGATTTCAAGGCCCTGCCCAATTGGATTGTTCATGGCCCCTCCCACCCTCCATTCCTCCCATGCTTGAGACAACCTCCTTCCCAGTGAGCAATCTCTCCTGCCTGTGTTCTGCCACCATTTTTAGTTCTACTTCCACACCTACCTGCTATGCTTTTCCTTTAGGCATCTACTCCACATACTTAAGGCTGGTTAGGAATTGGAAGATTATCCAGTCCAGCCTCATTGTTTTCAGATCAGACCCAGAGATATTCATTTATTTACCCAATGCTAGTGAGAGTCAGAGTCAGGACTTGAACCCTGATGTCCTGACCATGAGGCAATTATCTCTGGGATTTCTTCACTTTTCCTCCCACCCCAAAAACAATTACCTCCAACCTCAGAAAGCAGTGAAGCAGGGGAGGGGCAGGAGGAGAGGCAATGCCGAGCAACAACACTCAAGGATGCTTTCAAATTATTTCAAAGGGCTGTTAGGAAGGGACAGAGTGTCTGCAGGTCAGGCAGCCTCCTGCTTTCTAAAAAAAATCCAAGAAGTCATTGGTGAGTAATATCATAAAGCATCTGGGCTTTGAATTTATACAGCACTTTTCATCTCTAAAGCTCAAGTCTCCTTCCAGACATTATCTCATTCTTCTTCCCAGAACACCAGCAGAAAATGGTTGCAAGTATCATACCCATTTTGCTGATAGAAAAACTAAGCCTCAAATGTTGTAAGGGATTGTCTTAGAATTAGGCCAAGTAAAAATCTCATTCTGCAGAACCAGAGCTAAAGCTTAGAACCAGAACCAAAACTTAGTCTGTTGAATCTCATTCAAGGCACAGAAACAAGTGTCTAGAAACAAGACAGAAGCAACAGGGAAGAGAGGATGAGCATTTGCTAAAGACTCGCTCTGTGACAAGCATCTCATGCAAAAAATACCACTGATACTTGGCATCCATCCTGGGGAATAGGAAATGTTATTCTCATTCTACAGACAGGGAAACTGAGGCTAAGAAAGGTTAAGTAAGAAGGTGTTCAACGTGGAAATTAGCAATTTGATCGTAGCTCTCCATGACCCCAAAGCCAGCATCACTTCTGAAGATGCACAATGCCTGGTATTTGCAAAGCACTGTGCTAGTCTCAGTGGATATACAATGAATCATGAGATGGACATCTAGCAAGAACTTACTGCATGTCAGGCCTTAGAGACCCAAACATAACTAGGACACACCTCCTAGGAGTTTACACTCTATTTGAAGAGAGAAGAGAAGCATGCAAAAGAATAATTCGGAAAACACTCTTTCACTTATTCAGGAAATTTTTCTTGAGTGCTTCCTGCGAGCCAGGCATTGTGCTTGATGCTAGGGATTCATTAGGGAGCAAAAACACAGTCCTTGCCTTCACGTACCTGGCCACAAATGATTGTCAGCATAATCCAAGAAACCCTGTATATCTGGGCAGTCACAAGAGAAAGAGGAAGAATTTGACTCAATGTTTGTTTTAATCTCAAAATCCATGCAGATTTAATGTCCTACTTTATAACATATCAAGGTTCATTTTAAGGTTACTATGTATTTTGTTATAAATCCAATAGATAAGTTCCTTGCCTTCCTTTCACCAATGTTTTAGGAAGAGTTAGGACTTCAGGATGATGTTCATGTTGACTCTGGAGCATAAAATAACTCATAGCACATAAACTATACCACTGGATGTATAAGCCAATTTTTTTTTAATTTTATTTATTTATTTATTTATTTATTTATTTATTTATTTATTTATTTATTTTATCATGTTATGTTGGTCGCCATACAATACATCATTAGTTTTGTTTTTGTTTTTTTTAAAGATTTTATTTATTTATTTGAGACAGAGAGAATGAGAGACAGAGAGCATGAGAGGGAGGAGGGTCAGAGGGAGAAGCAGACCCCCTGCAGAGCAGGGAGCCCGATGCGGGACTCGATCCCGGGACTCCAGGATCATGACCTGAGCCGAAGGCAGTCGCTTAACCAACTGAGCCACCCAGGCGCCCAATACATCATTAGTTTTTGAGGTAGTGAATCACGATTCATTGTATAAGCCAATTTAAAAGTTCATAGTTCAATTTCCTCAAAGGGCATTTTGAATATCTTCAGTGTCTGTTATGTTCTAAGCACTGTGCTAAGTGCAGGAGAAACCAAAAAGAAAAAAAAAAAAATGGTTAGCAGATAAGACAAACTCAAATGATTTCTATCCAATGAGGTAAGAGCCATACCCAAAGTCTCCATAGGGGGCAAAAGGAAGAAAAAGAGTAACATCCAGCCCACATTAATAAGCTCCACGTTCCCTCCATATTTGTACATTATAAGCACACATTTTTGGCTCATAGAGTCACGTGAATTTTGCCATAAGCTTGCAGAATATTTGTTCCTTGAAAAGCACATGACTGCAGCTGGCTTTGGCAGCTCCATGTGAGGACACAGACATGGAGATCTGTTCTCTGGACCCTGATGTCTGACTAATTGTTTCTCTACCATCCATCCTTCTCCCCTGCCCCACATCCTGGACCTGCCCCTTGGTAGCACCTACAGGAGTGGTCACTCTCCCATTCCCCAAGCAAAGAGAGTTTCTCACACTGATCACAGTATGAATTTCTCAGCTCTTGACTTTTTGGGGGGTTAATCCTATTACTTTCTGGGTTGGACTGACAACTGCCCAAGAATGATTTCCTCATGCTCCCTGGGAGATGGATTCTCCAGCAAGGGCCTCTTTCTATGTTGCCACAGCCCGAGCAATTTAAAACACAGCAGATGAATCATCACATTCTACCTATATCCAAATGCTTTTGTTTTCCTGCTTGGTTATAAGCTGTCCCAGAAACCTTGGTCTCCCTGATCTTTCTTCTCTCATGTATACTCAAATTCAACTATCATTAACTGAGAACCTACTATGGATTTTTTCTGTTTACAGGTGTTATTCAATTATATCTCCAGAGAGCCCTGAGAGGTAGATTATTGTTGTCATTTTACAGATGAGCTCCCCAAGACTTAAAGAAAATAAGCTACTATCCCAGTTACTAATCAGTGGTGGACCCCCAAATTCCAACCCATGTCTCCAGACTCCAGTGGTGGTGTTCTTGTCTCTTAATGGCACTGCCCAAACTTTGGGATGACTGGGAAGATGGATGGATGGATGGAAGGATAGATAGATGATAGATAGATAGATAGATAGATAGATAGATAGATAGATAGATAATGATAGATGATAGATAGATAGATAGATAGATAGATAGATAGATAGATAGATAGATAGATAGATAGATAGATAGATAGATAATGATAGATGATAGATAGATAGATAGATAGATAGATAGATAGATAGATAGATAGAAAGAAAGAAAGAGATACATACAGAGATACAATTTTTTTTTTCATTCCAGGGTCCACCCTGAAACTACTGAATCAGAATCTCTAGAGATTCTTAGGCAACTACCCCAGCTGTTTCTGCCAACTGGAATTTATGAGCCCCTGCAGGACACCACATGCAGTTTCGTCTGAAGCAAATTCTTCCTTTTAAGCACACAGAATGGGCAGTGACATGAGTAAGGCACAGGAAAGAATGTCTTTGCCTAACACTTTCTCTTCCCCTCATCCCCACAAGTGTCCCTTGCAAAAGCAGGCAATAGAGAATGCCAGAACACATGTTAGCCACCATTAATCATTCAGTTTGTTCAGCAAATATTCATTTATTCAGGGGTGTGCCGGACCCTGCTTTAGATGAAGAGGCCACTAGAGAAAAGGGTTCAGTGCTGCCTCCATGTAAGAAAAATAATGATGATGGTCTGTAGTTAAGGAACTGTCACTGGGGAAATGTAAAAAGTGTTGTGGGAGCAGAGGGGCCTTGGCAGAAAGAAATCTTTGGGGACTTTGTCTGTGTTCTTCAGAATGTGGCATGCAGCACAAAAAGAGAACCTGAGTGGGAAAGAAACTCAAGCAAAGGAGAGAGAGCTTACAAAAGTCTTTGCATTGACTTTTCTTCACGCCACTTACCCTGGCACAAGACCTTAACTGGATGGAAGAGATTTCACAAAGGTGTTGATAAATCAAGACATGTTTGTTTTATTTTTACACATGGAATTTTGAGTGATTTGCTGTTCGCCTCCACCCTTTTCCATCCAAAGTCATTTTGAATCTCAAATTCAGCCCTAAGTGAACTGTGAACTGGGTGACTCTTCCTCAGATGTCATAAAGTTATCCCACTACAAAGAATGGGACTGACGCCAATAAACCCACCCCTTCTTCTCAGAGGTCCAAGGTGAATCCCTGCGAAGCGGAAATGCTAGGGATGGCACCTCGCAGAATTAGACTGTCAGTCTTCTGGTCACAATTAGGACCCCAACAACTGTCACATTGAGGTTTGTCTCTTCCCACCCTCAGGCTCCTTCTTCCCCCATTCAGGGGCTCATTGCCCCTCCCCAGCCTCCAACTAAGTGGCTTGTGTGTTCTCCTTCACTCCTGACTATGGGGAGAGCGCTGCATCCAGAAACAGCCTTTTGCCTCACCATCTGACTCTGTAGTTCACCTTGCCTCCTCCAAGAAGCCCTCCACATCTCCACTATTATTTCTATAAAAGGGCTATCTCATTCCCTTCCAGCCCACCCGCCACCAGAGGCTTCCTTCTGAAACATGAATCTCCCTGTTTACCATCTTCCATCTGCTCCTTTGCTTGGCATATTATGTCAGCCTCAACCCCAAAGGACATTTGGACTGTGCACATCCCTGCCATTCCCACTGGGCTGCCTGTGAAAACCCATGCTTGTTTGAAAGTTCTCTGTGCTGTTTGGCATGCCACTGTCTCTGCTTCCAGTGACATCTTCCCCATCAACACCAGGAGATCACCTACTGAACTCAAGTCTCCGTGACTGAGTCTGTCTTGTTCTAGCTATGTCCCTAGCATCCAGCTCTATACCTAGCAAATTAGCAGGTGCTCGAGAATATATATGAAATAAATGAGTGAGCAAATGAGAGAGCAAGAGAAGAGGAAGGAATCCTTGATGAGCCAGTGCTCATGATGAAGCCTCTCCCAGATGCCCAAGGACAGTGCCACCCTCTTTCCTCTGTGCCCCCACAACAGTCAGACACCCCTGTGCTGTCACCCTTACCACTCATATGGCACTGGGTACCAGCTCCCCTTGCTGGGCACAGTTTATGCCATATTTCAGTGTCATATGATAACCGCGTAATGATCACTAACAACTTAATTTTAGGGACCCATTTGATCATATACTTTTCCTCATCCCCTCACCTCTTTCTACAGCCTTGCCTGACTCCCCACCTTTCACCTTATTCTTCTTGTCTTCAGAATATTTCAGACCTCCTCCCTTTACCCCAGTATTACTGGCCGAGATGCCTTCCCCTGCACCTTTTCCTCTGCTTGCCTAAATCCTCTACTCCTCGCAGCTAACAGAAGCTATCCCCCTGACCCTCCTCACCATACAGGAACATTCCTCCTGTGGCTCTCAGGTCACTTTCAGGTCTCTTTAATAATGATAATGATAATCATCATCGCTACCATTTTTTGAGTACCAGAATGAATCACAGTTGCTTTATAGAGTACGTAAACATAGGCATTTCTGTAATCTTCCACACACCGTTCACAAAGACGAGAAACTGAGGCACAACCAAGTTAAATACCTTCCTGAGTGTCAGGCAACTGGTAAATGGTAGGGTATTTAAACCTGGCCATTATCCATTCCTTCATTCATCCATTCATTTCTTCATTGAACAGAGAGTTACTGAGTGCCTGGGGGGTATTATTCTCAGACTTGGACACACGTTGGAGTGGCAAACATAACCAGTTCTGCTGTTCAGACAAAGTGAAGGCAGACAAAGGAGGGAAAGCAGAAGGGATTATAGACTGACTCAAAATCAAGCAAGGCAGGCAAAGGGGAAGAGCATGGAGAGG
Organism: Mirounga angustirostris; assembly: GCF_029215605.1. Classification (NCBI taxonomy): domain Eukaryota; kingdom Metazoa; phylum Chordata; class Mammalia; order Carnivora; family Phocidae; genus Mirounga; species Mirounga angustirostris. The sequence goes on along the minus strand of NW_026991712.1, from coordinate 13,725,578 downwards.
AGTTTCAGTTTCAGATGAGAGCCCTGAAAGGAGAACAGTTCGTAGGAAGTAGCTTCCCTCCTCCAGGGCTCCTGGTTGAATGAACTCCCTGAATGAGGAATGAATGTTGAGACTTGTTTTATTGGTATTTACAAAAGTAGGTTTGAAAGGATCAGCGATTTGCAGATTCCACTTGGATGCGTCACACCCACCTTTCATTCATCACACCAAAGAGAGCGGGGAAGGTGAAGGCATGGACTTTGAAAGCCTACATATTGTGAAAGGGGCAGCCTGGGATTCAGTGAATGATTTTTCCAGAAGGAAGGCAACAGTGGTGCCCTGGACAGGTGTTTCTCTCTCTCTCCCATCTTCCAGTCAGTGAGGTGCTTGGCAGTTCACAATTTTAGGCTCTACTCAATCAGGGTTGGTTCTTAGCAAAGATCACCTGTATTTGGAATTACCTTCTTACCTGTAGGTCCTCTTTTTCAGTACACTGTCAATTCTTCAAAGACAGGGGCTGTTCTATTCATTGTTCCCCTGCTTCTGTGCCCCGTGAGGCACCTAACACCGCACTAATAAGAGCTTGTAGGAAACAAGAGAGGGATAGAGGGAGAGAGAAAAAGGAAGGAAGAAGAAGCAGAAGCAGCAAAAGATGCCTATTTGATATTTTATAAGCTAGTATTAACAGAATCCACTTGCAAGCAAGAGTTCTGTGTTCGAACTCCAGTGTTGTCTGTGTCTGTACATCAATAAGCAGGTTATGCAGACTCTCAGAGCCTCAACTTCTTACTCTGGGAAATGGAAATAATAGTGCCTACTTCATCAGAGTGCTCAGGAAATTGAATAAGGTAATGTGTTGGGCAACATTTTGTAAATTTGCCCAGCTATATACATTAAAATGGTATTGAAAGATGGTTTGACAAGAATTAAATGCTCTTTAAGACTTCAATGAACTGCCATTGGAAGTTGAAGCTAGGAGTGGCTTTTACCAGGATGTTGCTGGCTTATGGGGGCCATGTTCCTTTTCAAGATGACTCGGGTGACCAGCAAACACATTCTCTGTAAGGTTTGATATTGGAAGAAGAGATACCTGGAGTGTGGGTTAAAGTGAAAAGATTCCAAAATGCCATTGTCAACAGCAACACTGGTTGTGTTTGACAATGAGTGAATTCTTTCACTTCTAGCAACATTTATTGAACTCTTACTGTATACATGGCATTCTGAAGCATACTGATAAGGAACAAAGAGCAAAGATCATTAAGATTCACCTCATCCCCCATGATGTTCAGTCCACTTTCTTCCCTACAACTGGTTTCTCTCTGTGCCCAACAAGAGGTTAGGCAGAGCTATCTCAGACGTTCTACCATGACCTTTTGCAATTCTATAATGCTTGAATGTCAGGGTTTAAAGAGTAATTGTGATTATCTTCTTCTTGATTCTTCTGAGATAAAGTTATTTGCTAGGAATCCCAAACTGACGTCAGCTCCAAACAATAGCATGTATGCAATTCACAAAGCACTCTCTAATACATTTGCCTACTGGATCCTCACTCCAACCCTGCAAGGGAGTGTTCTTAGACTCCTTTACAAAGAAATAATGGAGTCTTAAAAGGACTAAATTATAAAAAAAAGAAAGAAAGAAAGAATAAAAATAAAAGGACTAAATTATTTGCCCAGGTCACTGAGAAAGAAATTAGCTGGGTTAGGGCATAAAACCAGATTTTCTATTTCTTTCTTTCTTCTTTCTTTCTTTCTTTCTTTCTTTCTTTCTTTCTTTCTTTCTTTCTTTCTTTCTTTCTTTCTTTCTTTCTTTCTTCTTTCTTTCTTTCTTTCTTTCTTTCTTTCTTTCTTTCCTTCTTTCTTTCTTCTTTCTTTCTTTTCTTTCTTTCTTTCTTTACTGTCTTTATTTTAATTCCATCTAAAAAAATATAGAATGCTTACAGATTTTGTGTCATCCTTGAGGAGAGGCCATGCTAATTTACTCTGTATCATTCTGATTTTTAGTATATGTGCTGCCGGAGAAGCCAGCACCAGATTTTCTATTCTTAAACAGGATTTTTTCTATCCCCTTTTCTCTGCAAGAGCTTTTCTGACCAGGTGATTGAGGAACATAGGCTCAGGGAACCTGAATTTAGCCAGAGGTCAATGGGACCCTTCCAAAAACCTGCCATCCCCCCTCAAGCACTTGAGAGCCCAGAGTGGGTTAAGTCTTCCCTGGCTCAGTCCCAACAGACATTAAATTCACCTGTGCTTGCTCTGAAATAAATCAGTGTCCTTTTCTGCTGCTGCTGTTGTCTGGAAATAATGCAAATGCAATGGGCCTGCACTGACATTGTGCTTCCCTGGAAGGAGACACATAATAAATTGTCCCTTAATACTGTTAAAGAGACATTTTCCTCTAACTCAGGAGCTTTTGAGGTTGGTCTGTGCTACTCACCCAGCGAGGAGGAAGATATGGTGCCTTGTCACTGGGCCCAGTTGTTCATGTGACCTCTCAGTGCTCTTTGGTTTACTGCATTGCTAAGTTCAAGGATGTATTTCCCAGCCCCCAAGTCAAGTCATAGGACTTGCTGGTAACCTAGACTGGTTTCCTTGTTTGTGATTTGGATTTATTTTATTTTATTGTACGCATTTAAATGTTTGCTTATTTGGATGCTTGAAAGCCGAGGGAAACTGGAGCTCCTGGTCCATGCCATTCATCTTTTGGAAGAATGCCAAAGCTGTTTCCGCAGAGGACAGAAGGCATTGGGGTCCCCTGCAGGAAGCCACTGCTGCTCCTTAATTGTTTGTTAGAGGAAGAATCAAGGGTAAAATTTAAAGTAAATGGCTGGCCGGGTTGTACTAATTCATCAAAGCATGCTTCAAGTCAGTAGTCAGAGCATGCATCAGCCCCTGGCACCACCACTTTCTATGAAAGTGGAAAACCCAGCAGACCTCCAAGCAGATGAAATCATTAGGAGGCATTCAGCAATGCTTGAAAAGCAAAGAGAGAGGAGGCAAGGATTTCTGTGCATGCTCCACTTTGCCACATGGGAAAACACCAGTTGTCTGTGACCTAGTTATCTGGGAGAGATACCCACAAAACTGTTCACTGCATGGGAACCCCATCCTCCAGTGCATCCTGTGTGCTCAGAAAACAATTAGAGCTTCCTACTTTGATTCTATTCCTTTTGCTTAGAGTTTTTTAGTTGCAGTAAAGACCAATCCACTTAAGGTAGCTTAAAAAAAAGGATAATTTTATGGGGCTAGACCATGGACAGAAAATAAAACCCAGGTTCATTAGAAATTGGAAGTAGGAACTGGAAAGTTTTCAGAAAATCTGTCAGCATTTCAGTTCTCTCTCTCTCTCTCTCTCTCTCTCTATATATGTATATATATATATATACGTATATATATACTTGGTCCCTTGTCTGTGCAATGCTTCTTTCTCCTGCTTCTCTATGAAGTCTCCTTGCTTTTAGGCATGCAGTCATTGATTCATTCAGTAAATATTGAATCCTACCACATGGCTGGCATTGCTCAGGATGCTGGGGATAGAGCAATGAACAAAATAAACAGAAACCCATGCCCTTGTGGAATATGCACTGCAGTGGGGAGGCAGACTCTAAGTGGTATAAATAAGTACAGTGTGTTAGACAGTAGTAAGTGCTTAGAAGAAACAATCAGGACAAGAAATGAAATGTTGGGACAGCAGTTAAAATCTTGCAGAGCATGGTCATGGAAGACCCCACTGGGAAGGTTGTTTTTAAATAAGTACCTTAAGGAAGTAAGAGAAGTAACTCCACAATGACAGAGCACACTGGGCAGAGGGTACAAAAGGTACAAAAGACCCGTGGAGTTTCAACGAGTGACAGGAGGCCAGTGAGGTGGAGAGTAGAGAACTAGTGAGAGATGAAGTCTATATTTTGGAGAGACAAATCACAGATGGGGGCTTTGGCTTTTGCTCTGAGTGAGATGGGAAGATCCAGAAAGCCTACCTCAAGCTGAGTGACCACATAGCCCACTCATTCCAGTGGTTGTTTCTTACTGCTACCTTATTATTGAATCGAAATCTCTTTGTTTCCAAAAAAGAGAATCTAAGGGCCATTGACCCATGCCCAGTCTGCTTCTGCAGTCATCCTGAGTTCTCAGGGTTTACCCACATATTAATCCAGCTAACTAGGCTAAAGCCCCACCTAGTGATAACCAGTGACAGCCAGTGTCTGTATACATGGATGCCATTTCTATTTCTGCCTATTTCTCTCAAAAATGTAGAGCAGTGGGGCCAGCTAGTCAAACTTCAGGGATATGGAGACCCAGCTATGTCTCTTACCCAATCTCTCTCTCTCTCCCCTCTCCTTCTCCTCAATCTCCTCAAAATACATAAGGAACAGTGGAGGGTCTCACAGAATCTTGGCTGAGTGAATGAGTTGGCAAGTGCTAATAAGAATATCAGGACCTTAGGAAACAGAGATCCTTTTAGAAAATTCTGATTCCCAAAAAGATTTTCACATCAGATCTTCGACAAAGACAAAATTAGAATATGTACACTCTCAGCAATCTCCTTATCCGAAGAGTCCTCAGATGTGGCAGAAGGATCCACAAGAGTTGTAATGAGCACTTGTGAGGGGGTGCCAGTCATGTTACTATTAATAGATAGCATACTAAAGTTGGACATGTTTTTGAATAAATTAGAATGAATTAAATATTAACCCCAAAATAGCATCCTTCTCACTGCTATCATCCAATGTGCCTTCTGAGTGGGAGAGAAAGGGTGGAGCTACAGCTGGACTGCAAGAGCTGTACATAACCCTAGATGTGCCCCCCACACAAACATCTTCCCTTTTGTGACTCTTGGTGGAAAATAGTATGAGAGCCACTTCCAGGGGGAATAAGACTGGTGCAGAAGGGTTGCGGGACAACCGCCATTTCTTTCTCAAATGACCGCCATGAGGACAGGCATGTTCTAGAACTTTCTTCTCCCCAATTCTAAGAGCCCTGAACTTGTGGAATGGCCAAATAGATGATGATCTTTTTCTAAGAACGACTCCAGCATGGTTTACTGTGTCATTCTCATAATTATATGCAAGAAAGTTACCATCTGTAGCTCAGCCGTGGCTTTTCACATGGAAGAGGAAATGACTAAATATATATTTACATAGCTCTCATGAATATGCATTTTTTAAATGCACAAATATGTACAATTACTTGATAGACTGTTTTGGTTCCTATCTTTCGAATATTTAATACAACCATAAATGTTTAATTCATATTTACTGGGTTGATTGAACAGTTTCAAAATTATGCCAAGTCTTGCTAGAAATGAGATTGAATGTCTCTAGCATATTTGTGCAGCAGGATTTGGCCAGCAGAGGCCACACTGACTGGTTAAGTGATGGTTTTCTTGTAAAGAATATTGAATAAAGCTGCTCATGGAAATCGACTTGCCTGTAGCTGAGAGGAATGGCCCTGCATTTACGTCCTATGGTAGCTTACAGAGCCCTTCACCATTTGGCCTCCCTGCCACCCCTTTGCCGCTCTTTCCACTCTGTCCCTCATCACTCAGCCACAACAACTCACATTCCACCTTAAGTCCCCAGCACCAGCTGTGTCCTGTGCCCACAATGCTGCCCACACAGACCTCAAGCCTGTCACGTGCTCAACCCATAGAAAGGGTTATCATGATCAACCCTTTTACAATCGCAGGGCCGAACACTGTTGAGGGCTCCTTCTGCCCCTTGGCTTTTTTTTTCCCCATTGTATTCACCTCTCACATCAAACAACATTGGCTAATTTACAATGTTTAAGATTAATGGTCTGTCTCTGTCTCCCCTCGCTAGAATGTAAACATCATAAGAGCAGAAATCTGTTTTATGCACTGAATGATCCTCCAAAGCCCAGAATGGAGCTGGCACTTCAGGGAACTACAGTGGAGGGAGGAAGAAATGGAAACCAAGAGTTTTGGGTTCAAATCCAGCATGGGAATGAGGCAAGGACAGAGCAGAACAGCAGCAGAGATCTCTCCTGGGTACAGGTGAAGCCTAACTGGCCAAATCTCCACAGAACTGGGTCACCCATTATTTAGAGGATCACCTCTAGGGGTAGCACCCATATGGAAAGACTTTGTAGTCCTACTGTGTACATGTGAAACAGGGGTGTCAGCATCACCTCCAGAGAGAAATCTGAAAATTAAATGACATAGGGTAAGTAAAAACATACCCAGCTATGAGAATAGGGACGAAGTAAAAAGGGAGTAGGCTTCTCATTAAGTAGGGGATTATTTTCCTAGGGTAATGCTTACCCAAAAATTGTTTACATGCAGCCAAATGCCAGGAGAGGCTATAAAACATGGCTTGTCACTGTAGTGGGGACACAAAGCACTCCAAAATGTAGCCACTGCAGCAGATCCATTTTGCAATAAAAGTATTAGGGGAGGTCACACCTCCCTGGGGTGAAGTATCACACATACCCAACAACAGCAAATAGGGAAAGGTATCCCTACAACTACAGAAAAAGAGGGGATGAAGATACTAGATCCTACAGTGTGTATTTTTTTTGAGCAGTTTGTGACAGATTGAACCATATTTATGACATAGAATTCATCTAGCATATCAGCCAAAACCAAAATCAAGGGATCATTAAATAAAGGGATACGCAGGGGCGCCTGGGTGGCTCAGTCGTTAAGCATCTGCCTTCGGCTCAGGTCATGATCCCAGGGTCCTGGGATCGAGCCCTGCGTCGGGCTCCCTGCTCCGCGGGAAGCCTGCTTCTCCCTCTCCCACTCCCCCTGTTTGTGTTCCTGGTCTCGCTATCTCTCTCTCTCTCTGTCAAAAAAATAAATAAAATCTTTAAAAAATAAATAAAAATAAATAAATAAATAAATAAATAAAGGGATATGCAGTTGAATGGGACAAGAAGACAATGTGAGAATAACAGAGAAACAGAGGGTAAAGAATAAGAATAAAAATAAAAAGGAGGGGCTCATCCTAGAACCAGGATAGAGACACCTCCCTAATTCTCCTGTCTACGGATGTCACCAATATTCTGGTGAAGAAAATTGGTGGTAATTACCAGAACCACACACTCTAGTTACAAATGAATAGTATTTATAGCTTGTCATACATGTGCGGGAATGTTTAAGGGGATGTTTAGTGAACTGTAAATAGCGTGGGTTCAGTTCTGCCCAGCTAATCCTATATGCCGTAATTATAAAGCCTCAAGTAAATACAAACCCTTCAATTATCAAGAAGAGATATCTGAACCAAATAGAACCAACTGACAGTAGCAGTCAAACTGTTGCCCACAAGGGTGTGGAGAAAGAAGTACTTCCAGACCCTCTTAGAGCATTATAAACTGGTTACAAGAAAGTACATTTCTGGGAACTAATTTTGTAACTATTTTTCAAAGGCTATAAAAATGTTCATAATATTTATCCCCTACTCCTCTCTATCCACCCTTGCAACAACTTCTGGGAATACAGTCCACAGAAACAATACAAAGTCCCCATAGGAACGAAGTGATTTGCTCACAGGTGTTTGTGACCACACTGTTCTGGATAGTAAGAAATGAAAAACAACACAAACATTCCATTATTATATGTATGGTTAAGTATATTATGATGCTTTTGTTTTTATTATCCTGAGTTTATGGAGATAGCTTTATGAGTTTTGAAAAATGTATACAGTTGTGTAATCACCAGCACTACCCAGATGTAGAACACTTCCATCACCCCCAAAATTTCCCTTGAGTAGCCAATTCCACCCCAGGAAATCCGCTGCTAAGATTCTTTCCCTATGGTTTGTTTTTTTCCAGATCATTACATGAATGGAATCACAGAGCACATAAACTTTTGCATGCCTTCTTTCATTCAGCATAACCCATGAGAGATTCATCCAAGCTGTTGCTGGATGGAATTCTTAATATGGATGCATTGACATTTGTTTATTCATTCACTATCCCCTTCACTTTTTAAAACTTTCTATTTTGAAATAATTACAGATTCATGATTTATAATTATTAACTCTCTAAATTAGAGATTTGAGAGATAGGGCAAAGAGGTATTCTGTACCCTTCACCCAGATTTCCCTAATTGTTACGCCTCATGTTATGTAACTATGTCAAACTCTAGCGAAACCAGGAAATTGCCAGAAGTACACTGTGTGTGCAGTTCTTCACCCTGTTATCACATGCCTAAAATCCCCTAAGCACCATTGCAATCGCAGAACTCTTCACTCACCACAGAGATCTCCCTTATACTTCCCCTTCCTGCTCACACACCTCTACTTTTACTCCTTTTCACCCTCTGCCATCAATAAAACAATAGTTTTAGATACTTTCTGCTTTGACGCCCTTCAATAACCACATCAGACAGTGTTATCATTTTGGCTTTAACCATTAAACATAATTGAGATCTTTCAGGGGGAGAAAGAAAACCTGTCACATTTACACACATTCCTGCCTTTTCCATTTACTTTCTGTTGAGTGGAATTCCTTTAGAGAATTTGCTTGTGACAAATTCTCTCAGTTGTCCTTCATATATCTTTGTTTCCCTTCTGTTCTGCAAGAATATGTACTCGGGGTATAGAATCCTGGGATAAGAGTTCCTGTCCTTCAGCACTTAGAAACAAGATGCCACTTCCTTCCGGCCATGGAGATGGCTTCTGATGAGAAATATGTTGTCATTCATATCATTTCCCCCTAGAAGTAACTGTCAAATCTCTCTCACTGACTTCAAGATTCCATGTTTCCAGAAGTTTTTTTTTAATAAACACTTTTTTTAAGATTTTATTTATTTATTTGAGAGAGAGAGAGAATACAAGTGGGGGGCAGAGGGAGAAGCAGACTCCCCGCTTAGCAGGGATCCCAGAATCCTGAGACCATGACCTGAGCTGAAGGCAGACGCCCAACTGACTGAGCCACCCAGGGACCCCAGTTTCCAGAAGTTTTATTACAATATATCTTGGCATGGGTATCTTTGGGTTTATCCTTTTCAAGTTTCAGTCAGCATCTTGAATCCATAGATTTATCTTTTATCAAACCTGGGAAATTTAGCAATCATTTCTTCAGATACTTTCTCAGTTCCCCCTTCTTTCTCCTCTCCTTCTGAGATGCCAATATCATGGATGTCAGATCTTTTACTTTAGTCCCACACATCCCTAAGTCTCAGCTCTTCTTTTTTTTTTTTTTTCTTTCAATTCTGTTTTCTTTCTGTTGTTCAGACTAGGTCATTTCTATTGTTCTATCTTAAAGTTTTACTATTTATTTTGCCTATCCCTCCATTTTACTGTTGAGTTCTTTGGTTTTTTGTTTTTGTTGGGTTTGGTTTGGTTGGTTCGGTTTGGTTTTTATTTGTTTGGTTGTGTTTTTTTCCTAAGATAATGTATTTTTTTTGTTCTAACATTTCCATTTAACTATTCTTTATATTTTTAATTTCTTTGCTGAGATTTTTTTTTTAATTTTTTCAATCATGTTCATCATTGCTCATCAAAGCACTTTTATAATGACTGCCTTAAAATTCTTGCCAGATAACTCTAACATCTTAGTCATCTAGGTGTTGGTATATCATGACTGTCTTCTCTCATTCAAGAATTTCCTGGTTCTTTGATTTTCTTTCTTACTGAATCCCAGATATTTGGGGTTATAAGATTCCTGGTCTTATTTAAATCTTCTGCTTTAGCATGCTCCTCCTGATACCAAGCCAGAGGGAGAAGGGAGACACCACCTTATTCTGCTAGATGGGAGTGGAAATCCAGGTGTTCCCTGACACCCAGGAAGAGGGAGGGAGCCTTCCTTCCTGCTGGGCAGGGGTGGCCCCTCGGCCTCTGACCATTCTGACAGGCAGTGGGCAGTACAGGGTGTGTGAGGGTGTGCTCATTATTGCCCAGCAAGGATAGAAGTCCCAGGTCCCTACTTAGCCTTCTCGGACCCCACCCCAGCTAGGTGAGGGTGGTAATCAAGACCCCCCATACAACCTCGGTTAATAAGGGGCATGAGGCTGCTCTTTTCCTTTGGTATTTGGTAACCAGTATCTAAAAGTTTTCTTTCTTGCTAGGCTGCCCTTTCTGAGAGAAAGCAATCTTTGCTTGGGGACTTTTTGTCTGAATGCACTGGCATTTCCAGGATGCCAGTTTCTCCAGCATCCAGTCTGGAGATACAAGGCAAAAAAGAAAATCCAGAGAACTCATTGCCATGTCATTTCCTGAGTCCTGAGGTCCCTAACCCAGTATGCCTACTTTTCTCTATCTCTCAGAGTCCTCTTATATTTGTTTGATGTGTAAACCCAGAGTTTTAAGCTATACTTATCCAGAGACATAGGGAAAAGTACCTATCCATTTCCTTTCCAAGGCTTTTTTTTATAAGACTATCCTGGAGTACAAGAAAATAAAGATACAGCAATAAGTGAAAAAAAGATTACCAAATTTTCTGCCTAATGTGGTTACTGACAATTTTTTTTAAATCACAAGTGTGCAAGAAAAAAGACTGGAAGGAAATATACCAAATGTTAATGGGCACTGAGTTAGTAAAACAGAAAAAAGGGGAAAGCTTTTCTCTTCTACTTTCCAATGTTCTATATGATAGCAATCTTACATTAAACAGAGGCACCTGGGTGGTTCAGTCAGTTAAGCGTCTGCCTTCAGCTTAGGTCATGATCCCAGGGTCCTGGGATCGAGCCCTACATCAGGCTCCCTGTTCAGCAAGGAGTCTGCTCCTGCCTCTTGCTCATGCTCTTTCTCTCTCTCTCAAATAAGTAAATAAAATCTTTTTTAAAAAAAATATTACATTAGCCATACACATCAAAGGAATAATAGAAATGGCTCAGTCACTCAGGTATGTAAAGCAAAGACTGAAAAATGGGACCTGCAGAAAGCCCCATTCCAAGCTGGCTAAGTTACACATCCATAAAACTTCATTATAAACCTCACCGCTTATGAAGTATATAAAGGAGAGGTAGGGGTGTTGCTTTATGTTGAGCAAATCCAGCAGATTTTTGAATGAAGAGAGTAATGTGATCAGTGGAAAACAGTTTTATGGAATCAGCAGAGAAAGAAGTGATGTTTTATATTGAAGCACGTATTTTCTGGCGTGGGCCCACAATAAATTGAAATCGACACCAACAGTTGGCTCAAAAATAATCAACTACAAATATGCTCAACATATAAGCATTCTTGTGGACAAAACCACAAGGCGTGCTCTCCATTGTTCCTAACAGCTCTTTAGAAGTCACCAGATGCAGCTCTAGCTAAAATAACCCAGTGAGGTACAAGTTAATTACATAGCTACCAGCAAAATCACACACATTTTTTGCAGTAATAATGTGGTAAATAAATACACGCTCACTCCATGGGAAATGGTGGCAATTATCGGGAGCACATGTTCATACCATCATATTGCTTACTGATAATTGTGCGATTAACCCATGGTAGCATGCTAAAATGGATATTTATGCTTCTCTGAGCTTCGTGTGCTATGTGGAACGCATGTGAAAAGCACAGATGGGGAGTTTCAAGGGTGAACCTCAAGCATGTGAGCATTTTTTGAGGTCACAGCTTAGCCCCCAACCCTCCCCAGAAGCGGGCTTTAGGGTTTTTTTAATAATGTATATCTATTTTTAGTCAATTGCTTCACATACAATTAATGCTCAATAAACTCTTCGTTAAGTGAATTAATAAAAGGTAACAAAAGATTTGTGTGGCGTGAGTAATCCAAAAGGAACAAATAAACCAGAATACCTCATGTTTGTGTTGGGGATTCAGAAAGAAGCTTTGGGTTTGAAATCAGAAGTTCCTAAACCAAACACCAGGTCTTCCGATTCCTAATTAAGGAATTTCAAACAAATTACTTCCAGCCTTTGAATTTCAGTTTTCTCAACTAAAAAAGGGAAGTTAAGAGGTTTGTTATGTGGCTCAAATGAGATAATGTATGTGCAAACACTTGTAAACCAAACAAAAAGTATACGCATAGGAAATAGTCTTGCTAAGGTGCTACTATTTCAAGAGCAGCAAATCCAGACCTTCCTTCAAAGAAGCACATACTATCTAAGGACCTCTCACTGGTGGCAAGAGATAGAGGGGAAAAGAGTTGGCACAATTATTAGTCAGGAGGGTGAGGGGTAGCATAAAAGGGTGATCTGCAGAGTGAGTGATCCATACAAAAAAATTTAGACATATTGGGTCCAATCCAGAGTCAAGCCTATGGCAGCAAGTTCTTAAAAGTACAAAAGCAGTGAGTTTTGTGACTTCCACACCTCTATGACATACACATCAGCTCAAATAATCTATTTTTCTCATTTTAATGGACTCATTTGGGAGGAACAATACACTTTCTAAATAATGAGCATAGAGGAATTGTTTTAAAACATGGAAATTTATTTCTTACAAACCAATAATTCCCGTATCTCTCTCAATTTCTGCTTCATCCCATCAAGAACAACACACTGATCTTCAGGTGAATTGCAGTCAGAGAAAATGCACCACATCTAGAAGAGCTTTTGTAAGTCAGGAAGGACTCAACAACTAAGTTTTTCTTATTTATTGCAATTCATCAACACAATAGAACCTTTTATTCAATATGAGTAGGTCCCAAAGTTGGCTAGTTAATTGAAATATTTGTTAAAATGGGCACACATCTTTTACATGTTTTATTTTCATTGAAAATATATAAATGTTCATTTAGTCACCAACCTTTTAATGTGAGGACAAGGGTTTTTTATTTATGGGTCAGGAATTGGAGATCAAATCATGTATCTTCTGTAAACATAACCATTATGCATGGTCTACAAGTCTTAATATTTCCTTGGAGTGGTGTGACATCAAACACTTGGGAAGAAATCTCAGTACAGATCCCTTGTCAATTCCTATGAATGTTTTCCCAATGATTTATAGTTGTCTCAATCATGCCTAACTCAACAGCAATTTTACGAAAAAATTGCCTTTATCAAGTCCTTCCAGAGCATTTAGTTTCAATTTCAAAGACACATCAATTCTTATTTTGTACTCGTATGTCATCAGTTTATATAATAATGAATTGACATAATTACAAGAAGTAGTTTAGCTGATACAAACAAATTTATGCATAAACACAACTCAAGTGCAGAATAAGTCCTGGTCTCCACTTTGCCTTCCCTGACAAGTACAGAAGTACAGAATAAGAAAAGAGCATTTCTTAAACTACAGTAAACTAAACTGAATTTTTTTCAGTTCTTTCCATTTTCACCACCCTGTACAAATATATGTGCTGTCTACTTATTGCCACTATCAGGGATGGAGTCTCTTCCTCTCCCTTACGAGGTAAGTAACTTATCTTCTTTCTCTGACAGCTGTGAGATGTGCCTCTGATTTGCTGTAATAAGATACATTTTCATACTAGTCATTATTTTTAAAGTAAATTTTCATTTTAGAATAGTCTTAGATTTAAGGGAAAATCACGAAGGTAGCCCAGAGCTCCCATATACCCCACACCGGGTTTCCCTTCTCATTAACCATTGCTGACTTTTTATGGAACCTTGAAGCATTTTATTTGGAACCAAAGACTCTCCCATTTTATAGAAGTCATCAAAATGTGCAACATTTCTTTTATACTGTTATTATACCTTTTTTGTATGCCTCACCACAGCGACCAGAGTTGTGTTCACATTTATTGTCCTGATTGCCCAGCACCCTTTCCCTCTACAACGGGACAAGCACCTGATTTCCAGTATAAGGAACCACCCCACCCCCACTCACAGTTTCTATCATGCAGGTGGGGGTGATTCTAGGGGTGGACAGGTGACCAGGCCTGGCTAACCAGAGCACCCTTCACTGTGGCCCCAATAACCAGGGCACTGTTAGGGTAGATTATAGACCCCTTGTGGGAGCAGCCTAACTGAAAATATGGTCTAAGAGAAAAGCAAAAAGAGAGAGAGAGAACACAAAAGAGTATTCCAAAGACATACTTCTTCAATCACTGGGACTATCTCAGTTTTTACCTGTGTTCTAATGTAATAATTAATGAAATTTTCTTTCACCCTCAAAAGTAGTAAATGATACAACCTAATGAGAGGCCTGGATTTATCTATGCATGAAGTCAGCCACCTCCCTGGTTACATGAACTAAGAAATATTTTTCGGAAGCAGAGATAGAAGATTGGCTTAAAATAATTTCATAAACAGAGCGCCACTTGCCCTGGTCCTCACCATACATCCATGACGGCAATCAAGAAGTCTAGTTGACCCTTGAAAGTCCATCCATGTATAACCTGCATAGACTCAGCTTGAACATTTCCTTAGAAGAGGTACATATAAAGACCTAGACGCAAGAGAGGGAACAGTATATTTCAAGAACGAAAGGGATCTCAACAAGGCCAAAGTGGAATGAGAAGTTAGAGGGGAGGAAAGCAGGGGGCTCACCTACAGCCTTTTATGGGAGCTCGGGCTTGGTTCTAAGTCAGTGAGAACCTGGCAAAGCCTTCAATCCATACAGAGAGTCCTGGGTCATTATTTGTTCATTTTGCAAAGGCCACTCTGCCTGCATCAGGAGAATGGAAAACAGGAAGCTGACCCAGGAAGCAATGATGTCTTGAGTTGGGGCCTCGGTAGTGGTGATGGGAAGAAATGGATATATTGGAGATCTATCTAGGTGGCTCCCACATGTCAAGCTTGGAGTCTTGTTAATAGAAACCCTGCTTGAACCTAGTCCCCTTTTCCCTATTCAGACCAAATCACTAGGGTCTGAAATCCAGGCTTGCATAAATCAATATTTGTTCAATTAATGAACCTTAAAGTTTTGGTGGTTGAGAAGAATTGGAGAAAACAAGGCACCTCAAAATTCTCTAATAAACATATCTTGTCTCTGTTCCCAGGGTTTATGCACTAACAGAGGAAGTAATCAGGCATTATAGACATCACTTTGGCCACCTCAGATTTCTTGGGCAAAAGCAGAAGTCATACTTTTAAGATTTTCAACTACTTTATTAAGGGTAATTATTTGTATTCCCTTGCCCTTCAAACAATACAGAATCAGTATTTTCTTGGTTCCGTCGATACTAGATAGAGCTATTGACTCTCCTCTTTTATGGCACTATAAAACATGTTGTACTGAAATAAAAGTTTACTTGGCAACTAAGAATTCATGGGCAAGACTTCCTGCTGACTTTTCAGAAGCCTGGTCACATGTGTTGCTGCTTTTGTTGATGGCAGTGTTTCTTAACTGTCCTTTCCAGAGGATTCTTTGGATCTTTGGATTCTTTGCGTGTGTGTGTGTGTGTGTGTGTGCTCATCCATGAGCACATGCATACATTTGCTGCAGAAGAGAGAGAAAGTGTACCATGTGTACATGAGTAGTTATTTTTCTGCTAAATTAAAACTTTGCCAGAGTGACAGCCTACACTTACACAAGTTGTGTCCACTCTGCTAACTTCTATTCAAAGCAGCCACTGACCATAAAACCATCTTGTTTGCTTGTTCCACAGAGGCGAAAGTTGTTGTTTTTTCCTGATGGGAAAGGAACCCTTGCCAAATTTCTCCTGTGGCTGAAAAGAATAGACAGAAGGTAGAGAGTACCCCAAAAAAAGACATTTAGCCAAGGCACTAGGCTCAAGACATTGACTTCGTGGTTCTTTATTCCTCAGACTAACAACGTTTGGGTTTCAGTGTCATGACACTGTGAAGCAGGAAAGTGTCTTTGTGCCCAGCTAGACAGAGAGGCATCATGAAAAAAAAAATGGCCTCTGGAGTCAGAAATTCCAGGTTTGGTTTCCATCAGGATCACTTCTTGGCTGTGTGGCTTTGGGCAAGATGTCCTAGCTCTTTTGAGCCTCATTCTCCACATCTGTGAACTGAGGACAACAAATGTTGAGGGTAACAATATCTTCCTTGCTGAACTATAGTAAAGAACACATGATCTAGTGATATCAAATTGTATCTGTGAGGAAATGGTCTAATTTCATTCTTCTGTATGGTTGTCCAATTTTCCCAACACCATTTGTTAAAGAGACTATCTTTTTTCCATTGGACATTCTTCCCTGCTTTGTCAAAGATTAGTTGACCATAGAGTTGAGGGTCCATTTCTGGGCTCTCAAGGCAGAGGATCATAGGGGAAGAGAGGAAAAAATGAAACAAGACAAAAACAGAGAGGAAAACAAACCATAAGAGACTCTTAATCTCAGGAAACAAACTGAGGGTTGCTGGAGTGGAAGGGGCTAGGAGGGATGGGGGGGCTGGGTGATGGACATTGGGGAGGGTATGTGCTATGGTGAGCGCTGTGAATTGTGTAAGACTGATGAATCACAGACCTGTACCCCTGAAATAAATAATACATTATATGTTAATAAAAAATAAATTAAAAAATAAAGTAAAAATTTAAAAATGTATCTGTGAACTATAAAGAACTAGAGAGATATACCTTGTTATTGCTCCCCAGTTTTGCCCCTTTTTTTCCCAAAAAGGAAATGGGGACCCAGAGAGGGAAAGGACTTGTCAAGGTCAGCAGCCTGACTATCCTCTAGAGTTCTGCTCCCAGGTCAGGAAAGTTTCGCACCCACAAAGGATTTCCCAATTATTCAGACCCCCTCCAGAGGGACTAGCTTCATCCACGGTGTCCCATTCAAGCCTGGGGAGCCTCTCTGCTCACTAATCCAGCAGTCAACATTCAGATGGGGAAACTTGGAGCATCCAGGCTTATCATTTCTGATTTTAAACCCAATCACTTAACCAAAGACTAGAAGCATTTCTTTTCCCCAGCCATCTCATCCTCAGAATAATCACTGACATCACCCAGGTGACTGAGGTAGTTCCAGTTTGTCCAAGATTGCCCATCTTCAGCACTGAAAGTGCCGCATCCCAGGGACCTCCTCAGCCCTACACAAACAGAGACAATCACCCTCAGTTTCTACATTTCACCAATGTCTACATTGTGCAGACACTTTCTTGAGTTCTCAATATTCTACGTGTTCCTTCCAAACAGTCTGTGAGGTGGGTGTGGCCACTTCCACTTTACAAGATGAGGAACCCCAGTTTGAGGGATCCAGTAACTTGCTCCAGGGTACATGGCCCACATGTGTTAGAGCCAGAACCCCCCAGGCTCAGTACCCTCTGAAGCCAGAGTCTGTGTTCTTTCCATCACCCAATGCTGGCTCCCAACACACCCTGAATGTTCCCTGGAAGAGGAGGGGCAGGTGGCTTTTACACTGCCTATTTTATGATCAACCAGTCATATCAGTTTTGGACTGACTGGAAAGCACTTCTAGTGTTTAAACATCAGTGTTTTAGTGAAAAGACCAGTGAAGGAGCTTAAAGATCTCCATTTGAGTTTCTATCACTCCGCTTCCCGACTTTACTTCTTATCATGTGAAATCGAGAGAGTAAGACCTGCATCAGAGTAACACCATGAGACTGTAGTAAAGTAAGCATTATGAGAACATTTTGTAATGTGAAAAGCTAATACATTTGTAAAAAGGGATTAATTTATTCACAGAAGTTTAAATATGTCATTGAAGATTTATACAGTGTCACTCTTGCCAGCTAAACAAAACAAAGGAACAAAGAACAAAGACAAATGTGGCACCTGGGTGGTTCAGTTGGTTGAGCGTCCAACTCTTGATTTTGGCTCAGGTCGTGATCTCAGGGTTGTAAGATCGAGCCTTGCATGCTCAGTGGGGCATCTGCTTGAGATATTCTCTCTCCCTCTCCCTTTGCCCCTCCCCTGCTTGTGTTTTTTTTTTCTCTCTCTCTCCCTCTAAAATAAATAAATAAAATCTTTTTTAAAAAAGAGAGATTCAAACAAACAAAAAAACCAGACTCTTAAATACAGAGAACAAACTGGTGGTTGCCAGAGGAGAGGTGGGCAGGGGGATGAAGAAAATAGGTGAAGGGAATTAAGAGAACGCTTATATAGCACAAAGAAATGTATAGAATTGTGGAGTCATTATATTGTACACCTAAAACTAATGTAACACTGTATGTTAATTATACTTCATTAAAAAATAAATAAATACTCTATCGGCCACTACTTTTATTTCCAAAAATGCATTCCACTACTGGAATTTTCCAGATACCCTTAGCAGACACCTGTGGTTGCCTACACAGCAAGTCTTCCTTCCTTTTTTCTAATAGGATCCTGATTTCCAAGTGAGACCACCACTCTTCCCCATTTTGAATCAGGGGCTTTTGCCAATGAGTGCATGAGTCCATCAGTCAGCATGACATCTGCTGGAGATTCTGGGAAACAGGAGTTCCCTTCATCTTTCGGGAAAATCTTCTCTCTTCCCCACTGGATATGAACAAAGCCATAGCCTCCAGCTGCAGAGGTATTGGTGGGGCAGAAGAGCAGAGCCTAACTACCGTGGAAGCAGAACCAAAAGAATGGAGAGAGAAACGGGACATTGGCCACGTCCATTTATCCTTTAATCAAGTCACATACAAATTCCACATTTGCCTGTTAATGGCCAAGTGACCTTGGAAAATGCCCATTAACTTCCCTGGGCTCTTGTTTCCTCCTTTATGTAACAGTGATAATTGTGCTCTCCTCATGGTGTTGTGGTGAATGTTGCATTAGATGACAATCACCAAGGCCCAGAACAGACCTGGAAAATATTAAGTGTCCAGCTGATAAAGGCTTTCTCTCATGGCCCTGCCCCTAAGGAGAGGACTAGACCAGGATGATATAAGGAGAGGCTTTGAAAATAAGATTCTTATTTGGAGTTTGATAAGAATCAAAGCCCTTCACTCCTGCTACTTTGTGCAATACATCACCTCTGAAAAGGGTGGGGGCAGGGCATGCTCTGCTAAATTATTTCTTATTGTCTTATTTTCATATCTGTTTGCATAATTCAATTTGCATTTTCATTTGCATATTAATTTCCTTTCCAAGAACAACCCTGGACCAATATGCAACAAAGTGTGTGTGTGTGTGTGTGTGTGTGTGTTATAAAGTGTGCATTTATGGAGAGGGCAGCTGGGAGTCTGATAAACAGCCAGCTAGAAACACCATTCCCGCAGTTACAGCCATCCCAAACCTCCTCATTTCCAGTCTGTTTGACCATATACTAAGGCCCTGATCCTGCTCAGGGCAGAATTGTCTAATTTTAATGTAAGCCTTAGAAAGGAGAGATAGAGGGGGAAAAAAAGAGAAAGAGAGAGAGAGATCTTTATTATTAGAGGAGACCAGGTCTTCTCTTGCTGTTCAGATGTATCTGGGAAACTCAAGGGCCCAGCTGGCTCCTTCTCAACAACAGCAGTAGATAAGGAAGCAACATGTCTGACCTATTTGAACATCATCCAAAAGGAAATCCTCTTCCCACCTGCAGGAAACTCCAAGACTACATCTGGCAAGAGAACTCAGCAACAAGAGGCAGCTACATTTGAGGGCAGGAGCATAAAATCGGCAATTTGCAGCCAGTTCTGTTCCTACTGCATATTTCCCCTTTTCCAGCCCCAGGGTCCCCAGCTGTAAAATGGGCTGTCAGAAATAATGGGGAGTGAGAACTAATGTTAACCTCTGGTCTGCTGCTTCCAGCACAATCCTGCAAGCATCTGTCCCAGACCCACAGGACAACAGGGGGTGCAAAACCAGCAGGAATGATAAACACCCCAGTACTCCTTCCAAAACCCCTCCTTTTGTTTCACAATTCTTTTTTCTTTCCCCCAGCAAAATCCTCTCCATCTCCCAACTTGGATGTTGCCTCTTTTGTGATGTCTTCACAACATTCATTACCCAGGCAAACCCAGGCATTCTCTCCTCCCTGTCCCATACTGCTCTAAAAGTCCACAAGCCCCTGAAAGATCCTGATACATTTCTGCTTTCAATGCCCATGTCCCCTGCCAGATTATGAGTCTTCAGCTGAATGTTGCAGAGTCTTTTCCCAAGTCACTGGAGAATCAAAGTTGAATAAGATGAAGAACCTGCACCAGAGAAGCTCACAGTCTAAGGGTGGATACAGAAGGGGAAATATAATGACAAAAGAGATCAGAACAGACATAAAGGAGAGAAGTAGCACAGAGATGGAAGGGTAAGCTCTGTTGGAGAGGGGTGAGAGGCATAGGGAGGCCTCCCAAAGAAAGGGTTAGGATCTACTACAGCATCTCACACAACTGCTCCCCCAGAATGCTTGCAGAATGAATGAATGATATCAACACCCAGTTTTTTCCATTCTCTGAATATTCTGGACCACAGGGACATCTTATAAAGTTGCTCCCAGCCCCATTCAGTTGCTCTAGCAATAAAAATCAACTTGGAACTCTGCAAATCTATGCCGGCATTTAACATTTTAGATTGGAATGGAGGGTGCCAGCCATGTGGCTGAGATCAAATCTAATTCAGTGTTCAGCCTGGAGACTCATTAATTATTAAAGAATGATTTTGCTTTGCTTCTGCGAGAGTTTGAACTGGCATCATCTACTCAAAGACCGGTGTTCAGCTAGGTTCAGCATTAATTCATTTAATGGTTCAACAAGAATGTATTGACCACCTACTGGGTACTGAGCACCATTCTAAACACAGAGATAACTACAGGTAATAAGAAACTAATCAGATCTAGTGGGGATGAAAAGCCTCTCTTTAACTGTCTGCATGTTGCAGAAATCCCTTCTATGGCTAGATACTCCCGGTTTGTCAATCCCAGTATTGATTGAAAGTCCCTGTAGTTCCCAGCACACACGATGCAGAGCATTTCTTTTGTCCTTTGCGCTCTCTCTACCTTAATGCCACTCTCTCTTCTCCCTCAAATTGCCTCCCTCTTCCTTGAGATTCCTCTGTGTTTCCTCGAGATTCTAACAGAAACTCCATGAAGGCAAAGAACCTTATCTGATTTGTTTGCTGCTGTGTCTCCAGCACCTAGCCTACGGCCTAGCATATTGTGAAGGTTCAATAAGTATTTGTTGACTGAATATATGGCATGATGGATGATAAGATGAAGGCATCTCCTCCTCCAAAAAGCCTTCTCTGATTCCAAAGCTGGGTTTATTTATTTTTTTTATTATGTTCAGTTAACCAACATATAGTATATCATTAGTTTTTGTTATAGTGTTCAGTGATTCATTATTTGCATATAACACCCAGTGCTCATCTCAACATGTGCCCTCCTTAATACCCATCACCTGGCTATCCCATCCTCCCACTCCCCTCCCTTCTGAAACCCTCAGTTTGTTTCCTGGAGTCCAGAGTCTCTCATGGTTTGTCTCCCTCTCTGATTTCTTCCCCTTCAGTTTTCCCTCCCTTCCCCTATGCTCCTCCATGCTGTTCCTTATATTTCAGATATGAGTGAAACCATACAATAATTGTCTTTCTCTGCTTGACTTATTTCACTTAGCATAATCCCCTCCAGTTCCATCTGTGTCAATGCAAATGGTAGGTAGTCATCCTTTCCGATGGCTGAGTAATATTCCATTGTATATATAAACCACATTTTCTTTATCCATTCATCTGTTGAAGGGCATCTTGGCTCCTTCCACAGTTGGGTTATTGTGGACATTGTTGCTATGAATATTGGGGTGCATGTGCCCCTTCTTTTCACTACATCTGTATCTTTGGGGTAAATACCTAGTAGTGCAATTGCTGGGTCATAGGGTAGCTCTATTTTTAACTTTTTGAGGAACCTCCATACTGCTTTCCAGAGTGGCTGTACCAACATGCATTCCCACCAACAGTGTAAGAAGGTTCCCCTTTCTCTACATCCTCTCCAACATTTGTTGTTTCTTGCCTTGTCAGTTTTTGCCATTCTAACTGGTGTAAGGTTGTATCTCATTGTGGTTTTGATTTGAATTTCCCTGATAGCTAATGATGTTGACTGAACATTTTTTCATGTATCTGTTAGCCATTTGTATGTCTTCTTTGGAGAAGTGTCTGTTCATGTCTTCTGCCTATTTTTTGACTGGATTATTTGGTTTTTGGGTGTTGAGTTCAAGAAATTCTTTATAGATTTTCCTCTCCTGGCTGTTCCCACAGCCTCTCTGCTAGGTCCAGCAGGACACATTCTCTTTCTCTATTTGTTTCTGTCTCCACTGTTGGGCTGAGTGAGCCCCACTAGAAGAAAGGCCATGAGTGGCTTTTCCAGCTCAGAGGAGACCAGCCCAAGGATGTGCTCCAGCCGAGAGACTAGCCCAAGGATGTGCTCAGATAGTAAATGATGGTTAAACTCAGTGGAAACCTTCAACTCCTAGGTAGCTCATTGCAGACTGGCCCTTGAGCAGCTCCCAAGGACTCATTCTACCACCTGAAAACTTCCCTGGTACTGAAGAGCTTCTTAAAACCAAAAGCATCAGTAGGGAGGAAATTGGGAAGTATGTTGGATTGACTGTCAGGGGCCAAGAGCCTAGTCACAGCTGTATGCATGGGGAAAAGAATGAATTATAAAAGTGTTACTGTTTATTGCCATTAAAACTAAAAATTATGGAGGCGCCTGGGTGGTTCAGTTGGTTAAGCATCCAACTCTTGATTTTGGCTCAGGTGAGGATCTCAGAGTCGTGAGATCAGGCCTTGAGTCAGGTTCCACACTAAGCATGGAACCTGCTTAAGATTCTCTCTCTCAGAGCACTGGGTGTTATACGCAACTGATGAATCATTGAACACTACATCAAAATCTAATGATGTACTATATGTTGGCTAATTGAAAATAAACAAATAAAATAAAATTCATTTAAAAAATAAAGACAGTTAAAAAAAAATAGATTCTCTCCCTCTCCCTCTGCCCCTTCCCTTGCACCCCTCACTTGCTCACACATGAACACTCTCTCTTCCTTAAAAAAAACCCAAAAAACTAAAAATTATGTTCTGACTGTATGCAGAAGAATCCTGTGCATTCTCCAGAAGTCAACTGACATAGGCTTGGTGATAGGAAGCACAGGATAACAAGGACCACTATAGCAAAAGTGCACAAATGCTGTTCTGTTTATCCCAGGGAGGCATTCCACTGATTCTTCCTCCTGCTCCTGGTTTCCTGCCAGGGATGGCAGAAACCAATTCAAGGTAGCGCCACTTGCTGCTTAGGATAGCACTGTGGTAAGAATCATCATCAGTTGAGAGTGCTGTGCCCAGGCTGCTCTGCTGTGATGGCAAATTTTGGTCTGGGGGTACAAAAGGCAGGTTTTGCCATGGATCACCTTTACTTCCTCCCTATGATGCTACCCCCACCCATGTCCCTCAATAACCACCGAGGGGTATAACCCCAGCAGCTGTTGACACATCCTCAAGTTATTCATATAAAAGATATTTGTAAGTGCATTGCCGAAGTCTCAGCCTGACCGTGGGTTCAGGCCCCCCAAAGCAGGGCATCATCTGTCTGTCCCTCTCACTGATACCTGGCTTCACTGAGAACACATACAGCTGCAGTGACCTTTCTAGCAGTAACTCCTTATTCTGCTGGAGCCAATGATTCCTGGAGGGAACACGTGATAAACCACAGGATCTTTCTCTCCTTTGCAGCATCACCCAGAATTGCATGCGTTGTGGAGGAGAGTGTTATTTCTACTCGCCAATCTGGGAAATCCCCCTAAATGATATTATGTCTAAAACAGACCTGGTTTCAATTGGAGCTAATTGCTTAATTTCTCTGTATCTCATTCCCTCCATATATTAAAGAGGAAAAATAATAACCACCTCCTTCCAAGGCCAAAAAGAAGAAGGGCAGCTTCCTTTGAACACATGATATTTCAGTGGTATTGATCACTAAGTGGAGATTGTTCAACTTGCCCATGATAAGAATAATAAGGGTTACCTATTGAGAGAATGTATATGTTGCAATTCCAACAGCTAAGATCGTAGGCTAGTAACACATTCGGCACATGGTAGTCACTCAAGTAATATTAATTTAAAGAAAGAATGGCACCTTGACTTAGACTGAGAAGGTCTAGGTCTACATCCATGCTTCACCATCAAGCATGATCCCTTCTCTATGGCCATTTCTTCATCTGTAAAAGAAGCACAGTGATTTTTCTTTTTGGGGGGGTCTTGATCAGCCATAAGATGTCAAAACAGGTTAAATAAATGCACTGAGGTGCATTCCAATAATGCACTTTTGTACAGATCTTAGCTTTCTGATGGCTGGGGAAAGAAAACCTTCATAAAGATAAAAGAAAAACAGTGAAGAAAGAATAAATGAAAATGTTCATATTGTTGCCAGACTAAAGATTCCCTGAGGATTGAGATCACATCTGCCTTGATCACCAGTGTATCCTCAATGCTGTGATGGGCTGGATGAAGTATATACATTTGGAGACTAAAGGAATGTGTCACAAAGAATGTTTAATATGATGGAAAGAGATTTCTGAGATAAAAGTAAGTGGGAAAGTGAGTGATAAAAAGAATTGCACATACAACATAAACTCAGCTCCATTAAAAAAAAAAGTGCCATAGGAAAACTTTTTAAATCCAGAAGGAAGCATGCAAAACACAAAGTGGGTTGCCTCTCGATAATAGGATAATGAGAAATCATTTTTCTGCCCCACCGAATTTTGTCCGAATTCTCCAAATTTTCTGCAATGATCAACTGCTAACTGATAATCAGAAAATAAATAAAAAATAAAACTGCACCCTGTGCTCAGCTTCTGGCTTAATGAGGAGGGAATTCTGAGTCTCAGCTGTGAACTGTACCACTTTACATTAGATGCTTAACCCTGGGACCTACTCCCCAGCCATGTTATGAACACGTGCTTGCCTTCTGCAAACCCCAAAACCTACAGAACACACTTGCTGAAAGCCCCATGTGCCTCTTCGGTGCAGGCCAGGGGGAAGGCACTTTCAGGGTATCTCAAGACAGTTAAGACCTGCAGATGCGTCCCCACACAAACTCACAGACTATTCATCAGGTGAAGCCAGAATCTCAGGATCAGACCTGGCAGCACCTCATGCAGTCACTTCGTCTGTGTCTCCTTTGCCATCCTCCTCATTATTTTGCAACCTAATAATAAGCATATTTCTGAAATCCCAACACATCTCCGATGGGGCCAGAGAGGATAAGGAGATGGGGTCCAGTGGGGATGAATGAGAAGAAAGATGGAGAACTGTAGATACACGTGGGGAGGTTAGTTCATGGCAACTTGCAGCAGTTTTATGGAGTGATGGAATGTTGTGGGGCCCGGCAGAGCACAGGGCGATGCTCATCTTTGAAGTGATGCTCTGGACCCTGCCACTTCCATCCCTTCCACAAGCCTGCTCTGGCTTATGACTTTGTCTTTGGTTGACTATTAAAATGAGTTAGTGCCAGTATTTTACAGTCAGAAACTTTGTAACAAAAAACAGCCACTCTTAGGGCTGTGGTAAGCCTGATGACGTACAGGAAAGGAACATGACTTCTCTGTATGATTCCTTTCACCAACTTGCCCTGATGGAAAGCTACAAGTCTCATAATGACAGTGCTTGTTTTCAGTGAGTGCTGGCCCCTGAGCCTTTAAGATATAGTCCTGCTTCTCTCCTTCTCCATCTTCACCATTCAAGTGAGAGGTGCCAGCATTCCTCATCTCTCCCCTGTCCTGCCTGCTTCCACCCTTGCCCAATATGGTCTATCCTCCACCTACAGCCGGAGTGAGCTATCAGAAACAAGAATGAGATAATCACATTACTTCCCCGCTTAAAATATCTTACTGGCTTCCCATCAGGCTGAGAACAAAACCAAAACTCTCTACACTGGCCTGCAAAGGATCACATGACTTGACATTCCTCCCTGACATCCTCTAAGATTCACTTGCTTCCTTTGCTCTGTTTCAACCATGTTGTTTGTAAATGTACTCAGCTGCTTCCTACCTCAGGACATTTGCACTGATGACTACTTCCGCCAAAAAGGATCCCCACCCTACCTCCCACCCCTCCATCTCCTCTTACTTGGCTCCTACTAGGCTCTCAACACTTTGCCACAAATAGGCTTCTCCAGACCACCCAATCCCTCTCTATCACATCATGCAGTTCAATTGTCTGTATGTTTATTAACAGCTTATAAATGTATTGCCTTGTATTGTCTATCTTCCTTCATAAGAAAGTAAAACCCATAAAAGACCAAGGACCTTAATATCTGAATTTAAAGCTGTGTCCCCAGAACTTAAGATATTGCCTGGCAATGTCAATCAAAATTTCTTTAATGCATTCCTGAGTGAATGAATGAGTGGACAAGACTCAAGCTTACGTGCAACCCCAAACCACAGAGCTGCTGTTCTTTAATCTGTGACTGTGTGCAAATGCCCCTCTCACCCCAAATCTTCAAAGGTGAAGAAAAACCTCTTCAAGAGAAAAAGTGATTCTGAATCCAGTTTTACCACTACCTATATGATCCTGGACAAGTTCTCTCAAATTCTATTCCCCTCAGTCTTCTCTTCCAAAATAGGAAAAGCAGAGAAATAGAGACACCCACCTCATAAAGCCATGGTGCTGATTAGATGAATAGACATGGGTCGAGTGCTTTGAACAACACTTGGCACATGGAAGTCCTGAACTGGTGGCTCATGTTACCTCCATCACAATTCTATTGTAGCCACATTGGCTGCGTTGGGTAAGAGAGAAAGCCCTTAGTTCTGCCACTGGAAATAGAGAGTAGTCTGTGCTACAGGGAGCAAGTCCAGCAGCAGGTGAACAGCAAAGAGACTAGTCACTCCCACAGCTGAGTTGTCATGAGGCCGGGCCAGGAGAGGGACGTGCAAATAGACTTGAGTTGATGGATGAACAGGGCAATGCAGTTGTAGAGTTAATAGGCTTTGAGGCCACAGCTTGAAATTGGCCATCTGGAACTCAAAAAGAAAAGGTCTTCACCAGAACCCAGCCAACATGGCAACCTGATCTTGGACTTCCAGCCTTGGAACTATGAGAAATAAATGTCTTTTGTTAATAAGCTGTCCAGTGTGGGCTCTTTTGTTACTGTAGCCCTAATGGACTAAGACAAGGAACCCACCTCTTTCCTTCATGGGCTTTTATTCTGAATGTGTTCAAAGACAAGCAGCAGAGGGGACTGTGGTGGGGAAGACACACACCCAACATAATGTCAGCACTTTCTCTTTCCATTCCCTCGCTCTCCCTGTGGCTTTCCAATCCTTCATCTTTAATGAAATACCACCATCACTTCACTAGCTCCTGCTCGGAGGTGGTGTCCAACATCTCACATACCTTTCCCCCTAACCAGCCATCCAGACAGACCCTGTATGCCTCCCTGGACCCAGAAATTCTTTCTCTTTTCTATATTTGGGATGTATTAAGTAACAAGTGCTCAACATTCTTTATGTCAAAAAAAAAAAAGTGTTCCCTTCTAATTTTATAAAGAAAAGGAGGTAACCTAGAGAACAATCTGTCCCCCTAATCATCCTCCCATAGGCCCACCAATCATCAGGCAATTGAAGAGAAATAAACACACCCTAGAAATACAGAGGATGACAGGTATGGATCCTTAGGGATCAGTTAAGGCCTAAGATGCAACAAGAATTGAGCCAAATACCTTAAAAGCTGCATTTTCCTCTCTATATTCCCAAGGGACCTCAACACTATTTCCATATGAGGATGTTCTGAAGTCGAGCGTTTGTAACTCTGAGGTCTCCTGTGTGTAACTGGACTGAAGTTAAACCCAAAGAAAGTCAAAGAAGGATGAGTTCCACGAAGAACTTTGGGAAGGAGGTGGACCCTGAGCCTACATCTTGACATACACATGTGGGAATCTCCTTTCAAAAGGTCAACATCTCTTCAATCAGACAAAAGTTAAGTTGGCAAAGAAAAAGTTCATTCCCTTGAATAAGTTACTGTCTGTTTGGGGAATGAAAGTCCACCCAGGGGAACAAATTCAAATGCCTTTAGGGGCTAGCAGATCCAACAATATAAATGATGACCAGGGAGTTTGGGGAATGAAAACCAGACAACACAGCCCCCTTTTAAAGGCCCTCAATTTCAGAAACATTTTCAATTCCTTGACTGACAAACAAATGCCCTTTGAGTACTGACTTTTCCTCACCTCACACAGGCCTCAGAACAGAGTCCCCCATCCTGAGCACTATTGACATTTGCATCCAGATAATTCTTTTTTGTGAGGGGTTGCTCTGCTCAGTATAGGATGACCAGACTCTACACACTAGATGCCAGAGGCACCCCCACAGTTGTGTGATCAAAAATGTCCCCAAACATTGCCAGATGTACCCTGGGGTACAAAATTACTCCCACCTCTCACCACTTGAGAAAAAAGTGTGGGATGTCACCACAGCAAAGAGCAATGCAAGAGGACAGCCCCACGCTGGAAACAGCTTCACAAACCATCACGCTTCATCCCCACAGCAGTCTGGTGAGGAAGGCATCATTACCCTAAATGAACAGACGAAAGAACAGAAGCAAAGCCAAGTTACAGTTGGATGTGGCAGAGGTACTACTTAAATCAAGCCCTTCAGACGCAAAGCTGCATTTTTCAGCAGACTGTCATGCCTCCAGCAGGGGATGTTTCAAAGGACGGGATGTCTATGCTGACAGTCAGAGAGAGCTGGCCTTAATTTCTGTGTTTGGAACATGTCTCAGCCATTTCTCTATGCACAGTATGGACGATGAGCTGGAAAGAGGCCACCACAGTCCAGGGGAGGTTGTGGCCATATTGATGATAAATGACAAGGCTGTGCGCTTGAGCAGTGGGGGTAGCAATACAGAAGAAGATATGAAAAATATTTGGAAGACAAAATTGGCAGGATTGGTGATTAATTGAACTAGGATTAAAAAAAGAACCAATGGTGAATTCTAGAATGATTCAGCATTAGTGGCCATAATTAACACCAGCTGCTTTAACAAATAATGCAAATATCTCAGCGGCTTAACAAAGTAAAGGTTATTTCTCACACACATCATAGTCCCTTTGGGTATATGGCTGGAAGACTTTGATGTGGTGATTCAGGTATCTTGCGTCCTCTAATGTGCCATCCTCTAGGTCAGGGGTCAGCAAACTACAGCCCGTGGGCCAAATCCAACCACTGCCTGTTTTATTAATAAAGGTTTATTGGAACACAGTCATGCTCATTTGTTTACGTATTGTCTATGGCTGATTTCACACCATGCTGGTAGCATTAAATAATTGCAACAGAGACCATATGGCCAGCTAAGCCTAAAATATTTACTAACTGGCCCTTTTCAGAAAAAAAGTTCCCTAGAATTCTCCCACTGAATCCCCTTCAATCAACCAATGGCTAAAAAGAGCAAGTAAGAGGGATCACACATGAGGTTTTATAGCCAAGCCTGGTTGCTGTGCAGACCATTTCTGGGACCATACACCTCCGGTGGGCCAGAACTCAGTCACGTGGCGGCCCTCACAGCAAGTGAGCCCATGGCTAAGCACCCTTCACCATGGACTCCTCCACATCTTCCAAGCTCACTTGCCACATATCCATGGCTCTGGACAAACTTCCCTTTGCTCGACTATCATCCTGTGGTTTCCTTAGAAGGGAAGATCCACATAGTCTTGTAAAGTGCTCTAAACAATCATATCTCACTGAGACGAGTTAATGACCAACATAAACTACTAAGCCCTGAGTTTAAACAAATGTGTTGTGTTAGTTGATAATAGTAGAATAAACATGACCCCAATTAATGAATTTTCTCAGAGCTGCATAGTCTTTATTAGTTCAAGTAGGGATATCCGTGGAAATTCGGGTTAACTCAATAATACAAAGTGTCTACTTTATGCTCAGTGCTGTGCCAAGCAGAAAGAAAAATAAAGACATCCCGGATACCTGCCGGACACCTCATCCTATGCGTGAAATGCATAAATATAGAAATAACAAAGGAAGTATTATGGCTAAGTTCAAAAAAGGTGGAGCTTTATCTTTTCATCAGCTCAGAGAAAGAATATACCATGAGGACTACGGTAGTTGAGATTTACTTCCTGGAGAAAAAGAATAAAACCCATTGTGATTTATACCTGCTTTCAATAAAAATTAAAGTAAGAGTGAAGGTTGACAAAAATCGGAAAAACACTTTATTACTTAGAGATTATTCTCACTAGGTAATATCCTTTAATATTCAGCAAAATCCTGTGAAATTGGCATCCTCAAGACTAACTCATTGCCACCGAGAACCAGTCTGCAGTTGTGACTTGCCCTGGGACACACAGCTGGTGAGGGGACGGTAGGCCCAAAACAGCATTAAAATTTTCTTTTTCCTTTTTTCTTTTTTCCCTTCTCCTGATTTCTAATCCAGGGCTCTTTCAACTCTACCACATTGTCATTAAAAATAAAATAGTGTTCTTTGACAGACTTAGATTGTGACAACCACAGAGAGCTCACGATGTGTTCCAAAGCAAACAGAGGCCAAGAAAAACCTTTCCGCACAGACAGTGAAATTTCTATTGGCTTCGAAGACGACCCAGCCAGGGGCGAGGGAAACAAAGCCACAGGCGGAAAGCTCTCCCCAAAGATTGCTCCATCCAGTTCTCAGGTTGAAGGCAGCTTTGAAGTTAAAACGCAGTATCCCGACAGGTAAAGGAAGTGGACCTGTGGGGGATGTCAGTGCCATCAAATTCAATCAGTGAATTAGACACAGACTAGTTGACCAAGATGGCTCTGAGGAATTCTGGCTCCTACTTAGGGTCATGTTCTCTGACCCCCAAAACCCCTCCTGTTTGTCATCTTGACTCACAGGCAGCTAAGACAGTAAGGTCCTGGATACCAGAAGATATCTGAGTATGTGACATATATGCATACACAGAGTTCCACCTACATCAGCAGCAAGTTCTCCCAGGTCAGTGGAGCAGAGAAGTGCCATGTCATGGTGGAATATAGACCTGTTATGGCCCATTTGAACCAGCATTTCCATAGGATGAACAGCAGCAGTCACAAAGACCAGTTTAGCAAGAGGATTTCTCTTTGGGGAAGCTACCCATGAAGATGGGAAACAAAATGAAGTCCAATTTGCTTTGGCCCTAAAGGATAAAGTCTACACCCCCAGCATGACACATAAGCTATTGTCAATATTGTCATAAGCTGTGTCCTGGTCCCTATAGACGCTCAACAAGTGTCTCTTGAATGGGTAAATCTCAGACAAAAATCTGGCTGGAGGAAAACTATGAGGAAGTAGAAAAAGCCTAGAACTGAAGCTCAAAGTATCCTGGACCCACCACTATCCACCCATGGGACCCCAGACCCAACAGCAGGCATCTAGAAAGTGGGAGTATTTTGTCTACCTTGTAGAACTAAAGTCAGGACTAAATGATAGAAAGTTGGGGGGAAATCATCGGTTAATCATGTCAAAAGTGAATCAATAAGAACATGGGAAGAATTTTCACTACCTACTTGTAGCTGCACTGATTCATTGCTACAGAGTATTAAGTCAAGAGAAAGAGAAGATGGTATCAACCAATAGGATAAGAGGGGGTCTTTCAGTCAGTGAGCTGGACAAAAATTCAGATATATATATCCAAATGGTCATTTGGTTCCAGAATGATGACGAATAGAGAAACAAGAAGGCAGAGATCCCACTGAGTGAAATCATGACTCTCTTTATGCCTCTGGATGCCATTTAGTCACACTGTTGGTACTTGCATTTGTTTATTAACATTTGTGTTCATGCAAAGACCCACAGGGCTCAGTCTCCAAGTTTGGCAACTCCAAGTTTGGAAGAGGCTGGTTCCACTGTATATGGATTTTCTCTTTCCAACCAGTATTATTGCCTTAGAGTAGAGAGTGCTGCATCTGCCTTATTTAATAGTAGTACCAATGGTGGTGGAAAAGATAGGAAATAGACACTCAGAGAAGTTAAACAACTTGTCTGAGATCACACAGCTACACACTGGCAGAACAGGATCTTAAACCCATGTCCATCTGAACATAAAACGAGAAAATAGCGCACACAGCAGAATATAGTCAAGAAATAAATATATTATTATCTTAGCCTCTGTTTAGTAGCTTTTTAAGAATAGGACAAAAGTCAGAATTGGCTGGAATGAGTACAGAAATCTTCATCTATGATTGGAGTCAAAACCTTCAATGCCTTGCTAAGGAGTTTCAACCTTTTTTCTACAGGCAGTTGGAATCCATCTCATTAGCCTCAAGTACAAAACTTATATTTCTGTAAGCATAATTCAAAGCCAAAGTCAGTTAAAGAGCTCAACTGTTTCAACCAGTATGGTCTCATCTGATAGGAAGAGTCACCACATGTTAATTAGCAGCGTTCCTTTCCGACTCAAATCACAGAGACTTAGAAACAATACGCTGGTCACCATTCTGCCATATTTGAGCATCACATCACCTCTCTGGCCTTCAGTGTTCTCATGTCCAAAGTGCAGGAAATAATCCCACCCACAGGCTTATTGTGAAGCACCAAGTCAGATAATAGAACAAACACGATTTGTTAAATGAATAAAATGTTTTGCAAACATCAGAGATTATTCATTTATTTACTCAAGCAAAAATGTATTGAGTGCCTATTGTTTTTTTTTTTTTTTTAAGATTTTTATTTATTTATTTGACAGAGAGAGAGACACAGCAAAAGAGGGAACACAAGCAGGGGGAGTGAGAGAGGGAGAAGCAGTCTTCCCTTGGAGCAGGGAACCTGATGCAGGTCTCGATCCCAGGACCCTGGGACCATGGCCTTAGCTGAAGGCAGATGCTTAATGACTGAGCCACCCAAGTGCCCCCTAAGTGCCTATTGTATAAAAGGGGATTCAGAAATGAGTGAGCTTAGGACCCACAATCTAGAAGGAAAGGTGCCATGCAAACAATCCCATCAAAGCAGTCCATGAGTTCACATATAATGCGAAGTAGGGAGAAATCAATCCTGCTTGGAAGGAAGTGGGGCTGTCAAGAAAGGGTCAAAGAAAGGGTCTCTAACAAGGAGAAAAAGTTCACTGAGGAAGGAGATAAACAGCATGTGCAAAGGCCCAATGTGGCTCAATAGGAGTGGCTAGGAGCTAAATGTGGATGCAAACAGAAATGAGACAGAAGAGTAAGGTAGGACACAAAAGGTTTTTACGTGCTATGATAAAGAACTTGAGCTTGCTCTGTAGGGAGTGGGGAACCGTTGAAGGGTTTGGCACCCAGGAAGAACTTGGTCAGAGTTGGGGCATGAATGGCTCAATTGATCAGGCATTAGTTGGGTTTCTAACATTTCCTCCCCTGCACTATAACCATGGCCAAGATTACCACTCACGGTCATTGTCCT
Source organism: Mirounga angustirostris (assembly GCF_029215605.1). Classification (NCBI taxonomy): domain Eukaryota; kingdom Metazoa; phylum Chordata; class Mammalia; order Carnivora; family Phocidae; genus Mirounga; species Mirounga angustirostris. The sequence continues at coordinate 13,692,562 of NW_026991712.1, read as the reverse complement.
TGTAGCCATTGGACAAAAGCCATAGGACCAGAGACAAGAATGAGAGCACATGAAAGACCCTGGACTAATTCCCCTAACGTGACCCTTGGCTCTGGGACACCTACCTATAGAGAACCCATGCCTACCTCTGTGCCATGCTTCACATTCCCCAAGCCAGGATTCTCTCCAAGCACGATCTGAGCAGCCAATATAGATCAAGCAGGAAAAGAGATAATCAAGTTATTCAGGAGAGGGCAGAAAGAGAAAGATAACTTCCTGATCTGGGCTTACATAGTGGGTCGGGTTTTTTGTTGTCCTCTCACTTCCCCAAATTTCAGTGGTATCTTCTTCACCTTCAGAAAAAAAGGGATTAGGAAGTGATTAATACAGAAAGAATTGCTGCGGGAAGGATGCCCACATGAGCCAGTGCCAAAACTCTCTCCTCTTGATTGGCCCCTCTGCTGGTGGGACCACTTAACCAAGGGGGACAGTTTCCTATTTTTGTTCCTGAAACCTCAGGGTGTTATAGAAGGGGGAACAGGACCAGGCTGCAGTTTGACACGCGCAGAAGTCCGAGGAGGACTCACTGTTGCTCAGAGAGAGTCTCATCTAATAGGAAAATATGCATCATATAGGTAGATAGACATGGGTCTAAAACTAGATCAAAAGTCCCACTTCCTGGGGGACCTTAAGCCATCTGCTAAACCTTTCTAAGCTTCACTTTTGTCATCTCTACAATGAGGATAATTCTTACTCTCCAGCAATGTTATAAAGTGAAATTAAGTAATATATTCACTACGCTAAGCATAGTATTTAGCATGTGCCCAACATATTGTATCTATTATTAAAATTATAGGGGCACCTAAGTGTCCAGCTCTTGGTTTTGGCTCAGGTTGTGATCACAGAGTCCTGGCATCGAGCCCCGCCTGGGGCTCCCCGCACAGCAGGGAGTCTGCTCCCCTACCTCTCCTTCTGCCCCTCCCCCACTCACGCCTGTGCTCTGACTCTCTCTCTTTAAAATAAATAATCTTTAAAAATTAAAAAATGAAAAATAAATAAAATTATACCTCCACCTGAGAGCTTCATGCATAAGATAAATTCCCAGGTTCATAATTTAGTCAGGTCTGATATACTTTAAAAGATAAAAATAAAACCCTGCAACATGAAAAGCTTGATATACTGAAAAGAGTGTTTGAAGAGTTGATTATCCTATTATCGTTCATGATTTTCCACAGATTCCTTGACTGGTATATAGTAGGTGCTCAGGGAATTTTGTTGAATGGTTATATAAATGAATGATTTAGTTAATTAATTTAATACAGGAGATAAGCAGACTTTAAGAATATAAACCTACATAAAACAAGTTGTAATATATAGGAAGTTTATATATACTAGTAAGACTGCAAATGTAAATTGCCAAAGGATTTCAACTAACCCACATAAACATAAATACAGACTGAAGCACTATTGTCTATCAAATTGGAAACAATTTTTAAACTGTAGCATTCTATGATGACCTAGGCATTCATGCACAGTTGTCAGAATGCACATAGATTAACTTTTCTGGAAAGCCACTTATCCAGTACTATCAAAAGCCTTTAAAGTATCTGAACGTTTTGATGCAATTCTACTCTTAGAAATCTACAGTACAGAAACACCAGAGCCACAGATGAAGATTTCTCTATAAGAATGTTCATCACACTATTATTTATATAATAGCCAAAGAAGAAGAAGAGGAGAAAGAAGGAGAAGGAGAGGAGGAGGAGAAAAGCAAAGTAAATATTTGGGATAGAGGTGCACCCAATAGAAGGAAGATCCAGGGCAGCTTTCTGGCAAGGCAGCTGGATGAGAAATAAGGAGAGTTAAAGTGTTATACATTTTTTTGTGTTTTTCTAGGGTGTAGTAAAAAAAATACTAAATTTAGATTTTAACATAATAGGTGTGTTGAAAGACCTAGGTAGGTGCTCCAGGGTGGCTCAGTCGGTTAAGCATCAGTCTTTGGCTCAGGTTATGACTCCAGGGTCGTGGGATCGAGTCCCACATCGGTCTCCCTGCTCAGCGGGGAGCCTGCTTCTCCCTCTCCCCCCTGCTTGTGCTCTCTCTTTCATTATCTCCCTCTCTCTCTCTGATAAGTAAAATCTTAAAAAAAAAAAAGAGCTAGGTAACTTGTAAAATTATAGTCATAAAGCTTATAGCTGCCAATGAGTCAAGAAAAAGAAAAAAAGAACTGAATCAATCACAAATGAACACAGGAAAGAAAAACAGTGAAAAGAAACATAAAAGACAGGACAATTGGAAAGCATATGATCAAATTGTGAATATCAATCCAAATGTGGTCAGTGTGTTAGTCCGTTCCAACTGCCAAAATAAAATACCACAGGCTGGGTGGCTTAAACAATGGGAGTTTATGTCTTACAATTCTGGAGGCTGGAAGTCTAAGATCAGGGTGCTGGTATGGGCGGTTCTGGTAAGAACCGTCTTCCTGGCTTGTGGACAGTCACCTTCTTGCTGTATGTTCGCATGGCCTTTCCTCAGTGCACGCTCACGGAAATAAAGAAAGAGAGCATTTAACCCTAATTACCTCCTTAATCTCTCCCATATAGTCACATGGACAGGGGGACTAGGGCTTGAACATATTAATTTGGCAGGAACATGATTCAGTTGCTTATCAAAGAAAACTTGTTATTTACATATATCATATTAAAATTAAGTCACTCTTTAGAGCGAAGGAAAGGTTAAAGTTTTGCTCAGCATTCATAAGCAATAAGAGTCTGAAAGGCAAAAAAAAAGAAAGAGAGTAAATCAAATTTTTTCCAGTAAAAATGAGATAGAAAATGTAATTCTAAAGACATATATTTACAATGGCACTGTAAAAATGTAATGCATGCAATAATTAACAAAAATATGCACACCATTTATGGATATTATAAAGCTTAATGGAAAGATATTAAAGAAAATGTAAACAAATGGTGAGCCATATAATATTCTAAGCAAGAATTAGTACCTTAAATATATTTATCCTCCCCAAATTGATCTATAGATTTAATATTATTTCGACCAAAAAATCCTAACAGTATTTTTTCATAAAATTGATAAACTAATTTTAAAATTTGTATGAAAAAGCAAAAGTCCAGGAATAGCCCAGATGCTCCTGAGGTTGTAGTACAAAGTTACGGGGCTTCTTCTGTTGGATATCAAGAAATATTACAAAGGTACAGGAATTAACCAGCACAGTACTGTGCAGAAACTAACAAAAAGGGAGAAAGAAGGGAGCTTGTGAACACACACACACAGAGAAAATGGAAACTTCATTATCACAGAATAGCCATTGTTGATCATCGGGGAAAGGATAAACCATGGAATAAATTGTACTAACAGTTATTCATAAATGCTAAAATGAATTTTGACCCCCAGCTACAAATCCACCTAGTTGAATAAAGATTTGAATGTAAAGAACCAAACTATAATGCTTTGAGAAGCATTAATATGAGAGACTATATTTAATGTTTGGGGGTAGTGAAGCATTTTTTTAACAAAACACAAATATTACAAACCTTAAAAAAATACAAATTTCACCATGTCAAAGTTCACAATTTTCATCCACAGGCACAATAAAGAAGTGAAAAACTTCTGGCTGAGGGAAGATTTTTGAAACCAACCAATAAAGGTTTGCATTTGGCATATATAGACACTTCCTACCTACGAAATTATTTTTATTTTTTTTAAGATTTTTTATTTATTTATTTATTCATGAGAGACAGAGAGAGAGAGAGAGGCAGAGGGAGAAGCAGGCTTCCCGCGGAGCAGGGAGCCCGATGCGGGACTCGATCCCAGGATCCCGGGACCACGACCTGAGCTGAAGGCAGATGCTTAACCATCTGAGCCACCCAGGCGCCCCCTACGAAATTATTTTAAAAAGACAAAAAAACAGGTAGAAAATGGGACAAAGTTAAAAGCAAACAGAGGACATACAAATGATCCAAAAATGTAACATGCTTAATCTCTTTGGTTGAGGGACATTTTCAACAGGGAAAGGAGAATTAAACCCACAGTGAGTTACCATTTCACACATAACAGATCGTTGAAAATTTAAATGGTGTGTAACACCAAGTGTTGGTGAGACCGTGAAGCAACGGGACCCCAAACCCTTGTTGTTGAGAAAACATGTCGATATGGCTGTTTTGGAAATATTTTAGCACTAAAGAGTAAAATTGAACATGTACATGTATCTCAGCAACTCTATCATCAACTCTATGATCTTGTACTACAAGATTCTGACACCATGAGCCCTGTGCCAACCATCAACTGCCCTCCCCAAACCCCCCCCCCACATATACCCAACCCCTGCCCCGCAATCAGATTCCATCAGAGGGAGCTCTACAGACACAGCACAAGAGCAGATGAGAAATACCTGGTGGTCACTGCTTCACTAGAACATGCCCAGCACCCACGAAGATGCCACCATAGACAGAGGTCCTGTGCAGGGTCCAGCATGTGGCCATTGGCCACCAGAGCCTGAAATAAGGGAGGCCAGGTATGAAGTCCTACTGGATAGGACCAATGGTATTAGCTACCTATTGATAGCTTCCAACATCTACCTACTGATAACATCCCAACGGTGGCTCCACATCTCTGACCATTCCTCACAGGTGTCACATACTTGTGTGGTCCCCAAACCAGCTCAGATGAGCTGCTCCTGCATTCTAACCAAGCATTGGTCCTGAACCTCCATCCACATCTGAACTAGAGCTGCATCATTATTTGGAAGTGCCTGATAAGAAACTGCTTATTAGGATTTGAAACTTATTTGCATTGTGACAAATAATTTTAATACAGCATTTATCAATAAAAGTTACTAGATCCTGTCATTGTTGCAAAATTTTAGAGTTGAAAAATACAATGCTCATTTTACGTCACCTACCAGTGCAAAGTTTCTCATATATAGTGACCATCAAGAATTTCTCAAAAGATCACCATTTAAAAATTTCATTAGAGATTATACATAGCCAGTTTAAGCAAAAAATTTCTTATAAAAATTATATTTTGGAAACACATTTATACTTACTAAAAATCTGAAAATATTTTACTGTACTTATATTTATTGTAACATAAGAGGTAATGACTTACCCCATGTGCTCTATTAATAGTATCATCATTTTCAAAAGTTTCATGACATGAAAAAGATTGAGAATCCATGCTAGAGAGGAATGATTGCACATATGTTCCAGAACACATATTCAAGAGGGTTCTTAACAGTCCTGTTCATTAGAGCAGACACAGAAACTCTCCCAGAACCCCATCACCAGCAGAATAAATGGCTGGATGTCCACCTCTGCCCCACTCGGCAGCAGTAACAAGGAATGCACTTACAACCGCGGGCAGTAATATGGATGTTATAAAGAAAAGCAAAAGAATGATAAACACAAGGAAAAGGAGGGGCGTGTGATAGGAATGGGGACAGTCCTCTAAAGAAACCTCCACGTGTTCCCTAACCTCCATGGCAGGTGCTTTATTGAAATGTTCTTTCTGATTTAAAAGTGTGTGTAATGAATTACATAATCAAATAAACAATGAATGAAAAATAGGGGCTCTTACATTTGCCTGCCATTTGGTCACAAATCTAAATGCAGCTTAGGACGGGGGTGGTGGGGGGAGGGATGGCTGGGAAGGAAGCAACGGAGAAGAAGCGAGAGGAAAACACATAAGCCCGTGAGCACATCCAAGTCCACTACCTCAGAGTAAATCCCCTAATGCCTTCTTTACTGAGTTCCGCATAAGCTCTAATCACCTTTGCCCTAGGTTCTGGGAATTTCAATTTACATGTTGATAATGACTCCTCAAAGCACACTGCTCTAGAGGGAAAATGCTATTCTAGAAGAATAAACCTGTTACCAAAATCCATTCTGTGCCAAGCCATCCAAACACTCCATCTTGGGAAGGCTGGCCTTAAAATGGAAGGAACAGCACTGAAAAGAATCAGGTGAAGAAATGAACTTCCAAGGGAACAGAGAAAGGGCAATTCTAATGTATAATTTACCTCACATAAACCAGTGTTCTTATCTACCTCTTCTTATCGCTCCGCATTTCCATGATGTCTATCATCATAACACAGGGGCCTTTAGATGGGAAATACTAGATTGGGAGAAAGCTGTTAAACAAACCGGGCTTCCAAGAGCCTAATGAAATGTACTTTCCATACACAACAACCTCAGAGGGAAGAATCACCAGTTTGCCGGATGATTTATGTGTTTCCTGAAGTTAGGTTCATGCCAGATTTTTCCGTGCTGGGTAAACTCATTTAATTCTGTATTTTTTAACCGTAGGTTAATAATTTCCGACAGTTTTACATGCTGGCCATAGCATAGTGCGGGGGAAATAGAAGCGAGTGCTAGCCTAAACACTGTAATTCAGCAACTGTGTGACTTTGGGCAAACCATTGACCTTAACTCCCTGTGTGTGTAATTATATAAAATGCCTGCCCCACTGACCTGTGGGTTTGTGTGTGTGTCAAATAGTTTGTTATATGGAAAAGTGAGCAGGTAGCAAAAAAGTTTAGACCAATTTAAATGGACAATCATTTACAATCAAATTCTAGAATCTCAAAACAAAATTTTAACATGGGTCCCTTTCCCCTCTGGAAAAACCAACAGATGATAACCGAGAAGTAAGGACTAAGATTTTTGTGACCTGTCCCCTACCAAAGCAAGATCAGGTTTGCACTTAGACTGACCAACCAACATGTCTAATTCCGATGAGGTCATTTCCTTACCTTATGAAACAGAAGAGGAAAATGCAGGGAGGATGCAGAGAGGTAGATGTTCATCCATATTCCCAGTGAGTCCAATTCTACTCTCTCTCTAGAATACAATCCACTATACAATAAAATCCAAAATATGGTAAACGGGGAGGTTGAATCCGTGTCCACAAATATTCACTGCTGAATGCCTTATAATGCAAAAGGTGGAATGGGGAGGGAATAAGTCGTATGTGTAATAATCAATGAATTGTGAACAACTGTGCTAGCTACTGTCCTGGGCATTTTACAACTATTTTCTCATAAAGTGTTCACACTTACGCTGTGAGACACTTATGTCCACCCCCATTTTACAGAGGAGAAAATGGAGGCTCTGAGAGAGCAGCTCTCGAATCACTTGTCTAAGGATGTATGCCTGGACTAACTCTACCCTACTCAATCCACAATGAATTCTTGCTAGTATTCCCCAGGCTCTGTGGAGGGGTCCAGGGTGGGGCCCTATGTGGTTAGGTGATGTGCTGGTCATCTTCTGTGTCCCCATCCCTCTCCACTCTCCCTCCTTCTCTACCTGCTCTCAGCCCAGGGGGCTGACCTGTGTGGGCCGCATCTGTGGATTCTCCCCATCTGTCCGGCTGCCACGTGGCAAGAGGGGAGACAGTGAAGTCTGGGTATTGGGTTAAGGGCTGTGTCCCTCATGTCAAAGTCACAATTTCTGTCTGGAAATACTCTCTCTGTGTTCTGAAACCACTCCCACACCTCACTAGTTCAGGTCAGGGGATAACGCTACCCCACTGTACTAGGTCAAGATACTGCACCATCCTTATGGGTTCCCTACATCCTTTCACACATTTCTATAAATAGTCCCTTTATGGAACTCTCCTTAAACAGCCTTTGTGTGCCACTTGGGGACTTGTACAGATGCTGAATGATACAAGTGATGGGAAAAATCCAAACAGAAGATAGCAGAGGTCAGGGTAGAGCCAGAGCTGGTGAGGTCTTAAAACGGTACAAGGGATCTTCCATATGGTTCTTGATCAGCCAAGTCAATGCCACACAGATTTATTGGCCCCATGTGCTTTGGTTCAGATGGGGCATGTCACGTAAGGAGCTCACAGTCTATGGTAGACACAGAGATGTCATGAACAGGCAATGCAGGACTCTGATCAGTGCCATCGCCGTGCTAAGAACAAAGTGCTGAGTGGGCATGGGAGAGGGACCACCTAATTCTGCCCTGAAGAAAAGTCTTCAAAGAGGAGGTGACATTGGAGAGATGAGTGGAATTTTGCAGGCAGAGAGAGTGAAAGGTCACCTAACTAGTAGGTAGCTACAAGAGTTGCCTGGCACCTGGAATCGCTTACCTAGGTAGATTCAGACTCGTCTTTTCCAAGCATTTCCCAAGGGTGCATTGAAGTCACCAGACCTCAGGGGTTGACGGTGACAGCCCTGTTCTCACCCCTTGGCCCAGGGCTGCATGAGGCTCATTTGTCTTCACAGGGAGACTCATTCTCCTGGCAGCCCCTCCCCAGCTGGGAACAGAACCCCAGCAAATGGATTTCATATAGCTTTAAGTCTTGAAGACAAATTTTTGTCATATAACCTGTCTTGGACCAAAACTGGAGAATTCTGCCTTCATTAACACATTACACCGCATAGTACATGCCTCATTACTATTCAGATATGCAAATTCCACACAGGGCAAGTCATACTGCCCGCTCTCAAACACAACTCCAGGCAGTGAATCAAGACTGCAAAGCCAGCTCAGTTTTCCAACACTGTAGTTTCTTCCTGCCTGTTTCTTCCTCTCTACACAGTGATATACAACTCAGTACGCCTCAAGTGCAAAGCGTTAGTCAAAGGCAAGGTCCTGGAAGCCTCTGAAATGACCAGCAAACTGACCGCCACTAAAAGATAAAAAGGGTCACTGCCGATGTGGCTGTGGGTTTCTTGAGCTGGTGTGATTTCATTCCCAAGATCCCTATGCCAAAAGCTTGAGCAAAACACCAGGTCTGGTGACCTATTTCCCAGAAAGACAGAGAGAGCCTCCTTTCTTGTGGACTTTACAATGATACAGATGCTATCATTTGGCTACATTGATCCTGTAATTTTTATCTGGGGAACGGCAATATTAGTCTAATGAATACAATAGGTGTCTCAGGCCAAGAACGGAATTACGGAGCAAGGGCTCCTATCCAGCCTGGGAGTCCAACAGATGTAGACTCCATTCCCTGACTCACAGGCTGACCTTGGGCAATCCACTTAACGAATCCATTCCTCAGTTTCTCCAGCCATAAAATGCGGATAATCATAGTTCCCACCAGAGCTACTCTTTGTGAGGAACTTTGATGTCAGTTTCCACAGACAAAGGGCTGTTATAATTATCCCGGGTGCAGTAATAAGGAAGGCAAAAAGCCAGACAGATTTTTTTTTTTAAAGATTTTATTTATTTATTTGAGAGAGAGAGAATGAGAGACAGAGAGCATGAGAGGGAGGAGGGTCAGAGGGAGAAGCAGACTCCCTGCCGAGCAGGGAGCCCGATGCGGGACTCAATCCAGGGACTCCAGGATCATGACCTGAGCCGAAGGCAGTCGCTTAACCAACTGAGCCACCCAGGCGCCCGCCAGACAGATTTTTGTAAGATTTCTCAGTTGCCAGTTTCTAGCTGCTGTTCAGGAGACAGGTTGGTCAAGAGGCCCACTTGCTCGTGGACAGAAGCCCACTCCTGCCAGTGGGGAGCAGAGTGAGGCTGGAGGGATGTTGTTTCAAACTTTTTAGGTTTCAGGGGTACTGTGGTTGAATGAAGACAAACACAGACTTCAGAGCCTGACACTTGTGCACTCCATCTCTTTTCTAGTCCTTACTTTTTCCAGGACCTTGGACAAATTACTTAAACTTTCTGAGCCTGGATTCTTTAATCTACTACTCACCTGTTAAAAGAATCAATGAGTAGTGTATGCAAAATGCCCACCACAATACCTGGAGCATTGTAGGCACAAAAATATTCATTTATTTTTTATTTTATTTTTTTAAGATTTTATTTATTTATTTGACAGAGAGAGACACAGCAAGAGAGGGAACACAAGTAGGGCAAGTGGGAGAGGGAGAAGCAGGCTCGCCGGTCGAGCAGGGAGCCCGACACGGGGCTCGATCCCAGGACCCTGAGATCATGACCTGAGCCGAAGACAGACGTTTAATGACTGAGCCACCCAGGGGCCCCCATTCCTTTTTTAAATAGACTTCACTTTTTGAATAGTTTTAGGTTCACAGCAAAGCTGAGCATAAAGTACAGAGAGTTCTCATGCACCCCCTGCCTCCAAACACCCAGGGCCTCCCCAACTGTCAATTTCCCAACCAGAGTGATGCATTTGTTGCAATTAATGAACGTACATTGACACATCATTATCACCCAAAGAACAGAGTTTACACTAAAGTTCAGTCTTACATTCTATAGTTTTGGAAAATGTGTACTAACGTCTATCCATCATTATAGTATAATATAGAATAATATAGTATAATACAGAATAAATCCTCTGTCCAAGGATTCCACTGTTCTCCACCTATTTATCCTTTCTCCCCAACCACTGGCAACCACTGATCTTTTTACTTTCTTCATAGTCTTGCCTTTTCCAGAATGAAATAATACAGTATTTAGCCTTTTCAGATTGGCTTGTTTCACTCGGTAATATGCATTTAAGGTTTCCCTGTATCTTCTTGTGGCTTGGTAGCTCATTTCTTTATAGTGCTGAATAATATTCTACTGTCTGGAGGTACTGCAGTCTATTTATCCATTCACCTACTGAAGGACATCTTAGTTGCTCCTAAGTTTTGACAAAAATTAATAGAGCTGCTATAAAGATCTATGTGCAGGTTTTGTGTAAACATAAGTTTTCAACTCCTTTGGATAAATACCAAGGAGCACAATTGCTGGATCATATGATGAGAGTATGTTTAGTTTTGTGAGAAACTGCCAAAATGTCTTCCAATGTGGCTGTACCATTTTGCATCCCACTGGCAATGAATGAGAGTTCCTGTCACTCCACATCCTCACTGGCATTTGATGTTGTCAATGTTTGGGATTTTCATCATTCTAATAGGTGTATATGTTCTCTTTTTTGGAATCATAAATATCTCAAACAAACAGGCATTTATCTAAGACATAGAGAGCTGTAGTATCCCCAAATATTAATAATATATAAATATAAATATAATAATAAACCCACAACCTCTACATTTTACAGGGTATTTCTCTCCAACGTTCAATACATAACCAAATGATATTTATCACATCATCTGTCTAGTCTGCCTCGATGGCATTATGAATCAATTCTAGCCACAGAATCCATGTCCAGAATCAGTAGGCACACGCTCACCATGCCAAAAAATTAACAAAAGTTTAGAATTACACAGCTCCCTACTTTCCATTTATTCCACTTGTAACTATTTATCCAGTGCTTACCAGATTCTCAAAAGGCTTTGACAAAAAGAGCAAATGTTTTTGCAGAGAAATGGACCAGAGATCCTCAAAGTAAGGGTCAGATTGGGATTAGGCAAGCGTTGAAGCTCTTCCATATGGAGAAAGTTACGTAAACCAGGGGAGTGAGAAAGGTTTGCTCTTGGAGCAGTGAGATGAAGAAGGAGAATGACAAAGGCTCTAGCTTGTCTAGACCTTGGCTCATGACTGATACAGTCTAATTGGATCACAGTCCACCTTGCTGATCAAAGAGAGTTGAGAGGAAGGGGATGTGCTGTTCTCAACACACTTTGCATAAGGACACCTGCTGACATCTCATGAAACACACTTTAATACATTTGTTATGGGGCATTGCTTTCATTAGCTTGTGGAGAATGCATTTCAGAGTTTATTTAAATAAGGTGGAAAATAGAGTTATGTCTGTGCAGTTTAACTAAAATATAAGACAACTTGGGTGGCCAGCCAGTTGAAATATTTGACACTCTGGTTTTTTTTCTTTGTGTTTTTTTTTTTTTTTCCTCCAAAATGAGGACATGAGAGAGAACAATCTCATAAGTCCTTGCTATTCTACACATATATGATTTTGTCTTAAGATGGGATAAATTAATTTACCTCCACGGACTACCTGGTTATTTTGAGTGTCATCTTAACTAGCAATTAAGATTAGCATACTATTCAAGGTCACAAAGGAAGTTTATGACATAGCTCAAATGAGGACATGGGTTTCATGCTCTTTGTCCAAGTTATTTGCCACATTGAGTGATACTGACAAAAACGAACAATAAATTATAATAAGAAAGGTAACTGATTTTGACTTAATAAAAAAGAGAGAGAGAATGATGACTGAAATTTGTGTTTCCTCAGACCATGGGAGTAATTTGCCCAGCTTTATTAATGGGCACCTTCACATCCTTATCAACTTTAATTGCTAATTAATTAAAAGATTATTGGATAAACAATAGGTTGTATGACAATAAGAAGATAACAAAATTTGCTGTCATGGTGCCTAATGAACATTCTTTACCCTATTGCCATACCAATCTTTCAGCTCCTGGATTTCTGAAGTAAAGAAACCCAAGAGCTATTTCCTGAAAATTAGAGTTAAATCACATCAACGTTAAAAGACTTCTGGGTCAAACTGTGTTAAGGGCCATCCCCAGACAATCATAATTTAATTAAAGCAGAATAGGGAAAAAAAAATCACAGCAAGTGAAACAGTCTGGAATAGTGACAAGAACCTTGGTCTTAAAATCAGAATGCTTACATCACAAACATTTGCTATTGTGGACACTGTGGACAGATAACTTCAATTTTTCTGCATCTCACTTCTCTCATCTGTAAAATGTTATTTTTGTAATTAGTTCAACTGAAAGTAACAGACACACAAAAATAATAGTGGTCTGAATAAGGTAGAAGTTTATTTCTTTAACTTGTAAAAGATCTGGAGGTAGACAGTCGAGGACTTTGGCAGCTCTGCTCTACAGAGATTTCAGAGCCTAGGTTCCTCCTATCTTGCTTTCCCTCCATGTACGGGTCCTCTATTTGCAAGATTACCTTCTAGTCTAAGAAAGCGCTCCAACACCAGCCTTCATACATTCAAGCCAACAGAAATAAATGCATAAGGGGAGCAAAGCATCTATACCAGATCTGTATTAAGGAAAGTTTCTGGAGGCTTCCAGATAACACCCCAGCTTACATCCCATTGACCAGAATTTAGTCATATGGCCACATATATCCACAAGAAAGGCTGGAAAATTTAGTGTTATTCTGGACAGCTATGTGTCTAGGATAGGGAATTTTACCACTATATAAATAGTAGGGGGTAGAAATTGGGGTATACCTAGTTGTCTCAAACCCAAGATATAGCTCAAAGGGTTGTTGTGAGAGCCTAATAAGATAATGGATATGGAATAGCTAGCAAAGTGTCTGGCTTATTGAAGGCGTTCAGTAATTGCTGGCTGAACCTGATGAACAAAAAGAGAAAATAATGTTTCCGAGAATCTTGAACCCTCTAAAGAGTAATGAGAGTGTGCTCCCTTAGAACATGCATAGACAAAGGGATCCAAATTCCCCAGGGGCACTAATGAGCCAGGGAATGACCTGTCTTTGACCCAAGCTTCTGTTCAAGTCTTCAAGGGACCGAGAAGTGCTAATTGTCTTCTGCATCTCATTCCTCCATGTCTTTGATCACACAGTTTTCTCTCTCCAAAATCTTCTCTTGCTCCGTCTCCACCTTGCCAAGACTCAGTCCGAAGAGCACTTCCTTCAAGCAGCCTTCCTAACACCCCAGGCTGGGTTAGGTGCCCTTTTTGCTGAATTATCATAAGTTGGTGCATACTGCTCTCATAGAAATAAATGTACTGAGATTTACCTGCTAATATGTCCCTATCACTGAACTGTGAGATCCTTGAGGGAAAAGATAAAGCCTCATACATCTTTGTATTCCCAAAGCTGACAAAATCCCTTATTGAATCCCTTATTCTCATCCAGAAAATTCAAATATATGTTTGATGAACATTACAGGGGATTGATGGCAAAATGATGATATAAAGTTTTATGTACAACTTGGGAATAAAATAGATAAAATTCTCTTCCCTGACTTGCTGAATGCCCATGGGCAGGACATGGCATATATTGGGTGCTTAGCAAAATCCTGTTCTACCCAACGAAATGGATTGAAGATTAAAATTCATTGAGAAACCAGCACTCCAGAGTAGATAATGACAAGTTTGGGAAAGACAGACATCATATGTAAAATCTGTATGTACACAATTTGGATACAGAGAAAAGAATGGGAGAAACAAAACCAAAAAATGAGCTTTGATGTTGTGTGTCAACTACGTTCAAATTAAAAAAAAAAATTTTAATTGCAAAAGTCAGATCTGGCCTCTTTAGGAAGTCAAAGATTTTTGGTTCCCTCCTAAAATTATATTAAGGGAACAGCTAATGATTTATCATAGTAAACCTCCAGAATCAAAATAACTAACAGGCTTAAACAAAGAAGGTATTTAGGAGGAAATGGAATTAATGCATGTTTTTTGTAACAAATAGTTATAAAATAAGAGTCATAGATTTATCCACAACACTCCCCCACCCCAGAATGTCTAGCGTACATCCCAGGATTAAGGCTGTTTGCAGACAGCTGATTGAGGACTATATAAATAAAAACAATGCCTAAAGGGAAAAGAAAGATATGCGTGGAGAGCTAGTTAGAAGGCAGAGTCATGAGAACTTGGTGATTGAATAAATGACAGAAGATGGGGAAAGAAAGATATCAGGGAAACTAGTTTAAAATTTGAGAAAGCATTAAGAAAACAAGAGAAGTTTGGCTTGGAAAGAAGCATTCATGGAGACAAACCTGTTGTTTCCATGGATCAAGGACTTTATTCCACGAAAAAATGCTGGGTTTGTTGGGCATGATACCAAAGGTTAAAACTGGAGCCAGGGTTGGAAGTTCAGAAAAATTCTGCTGAATGACATTAATTTTCAGGGATCCATGGCTATCCAGAAATTAACACCAGTGTCAACAAGAGGTGGGGAGCTTCTCATCAAGACCATGACCAGGGAGACGTTAGATAGAGCTACTCTAGAGGACATCTCTAGACACCGACTGCCCACCTCTCATCTCACAACTTCTGGTAACATCCTGACTGTCTTCGAAGAACCACTCCTTCCCCCTCTCAGTCCATGGGAGTCAGGTAAGACTGGCTCTGCGGGTGAAGAGTCTAAGAGAATGGCTATGAAGAGAGCATGAAACCTGAGCCTGGCAAATAAGGGCCCGCATCCGAGTTTTTGCTGGAATCACAGGGAAGTTTGGCTCTCTGGGCGGAGCACCTATGGTGGTAGACAGAAAGGTAAGCCAGCCAGCCACAACCCAGGGAAAGAGGCCTAGGAATGAAAACACCACCAAGGAAAGCCAAGTGGAGAAGGAGAAGGAGAGAGACAGAGACAGAGAGACAGGGTCAAAGAGAGAGAGATATTCAGGAGAGAGAAAGGAGAGAAGGAGACAGAAGGAAAGAGAGATTCAGAGGGAGACAGAAAGAAAGAGAAAGGGAGAGAGGAAGGAAAGAAGAGAGTCAGAGATTGAGAGAGAGAAACAGAGGTTGAAAGAGAGGGAGAGGAAGAAAGAAAGGGAGCAGGAGAGAGAGAGAAACCCAAAGAACTTTCCAAGAGAGCCCTGTACATAGTATTCCTCAGACTGGTTGTGTCTTTTTAGAGACTTAAAAAGAAAAAAACCTTTTTTTCTTTAGCCAGCCAGTTTGAGATAAGCTTATTGTCACTTGCCCCCCAAAGAATCCTTTCTACGGGTGTTGCATGGAAAATCCAAGTATAAAATGAGAAGTGTCTCCCAGACAAAAGATCAATGTCAATGAACCTTTAAACCAGTGTATTTTGATAACAACTGGACACCTTTAGGTTAAAAAAAATAATAAAAAATAATATTTGATGTGCTATAAAGAATAAAATAAACCTGGACAATAGTGTTGGTCCCTAACCCTCCTGGGAGCTTCCCCGGTGTAATCTGAACCCGTAGGAGGGCAGAGAGAGACTGAAGAAAGTGGCAGGCCACTCCAGGTTGGTAAGTGGCAGTTTTAATAATAGCAAAGGCCCTAACTGAGTGCAGCCACTCACACCGTGCAGGTGGTCTCAACGCCTCACCACTATCTCAAGGCTGTGTCCTGGAGCAGCCTCTGGGAGCTCGGAGCCGGAAAAGAAAACAGAACCCATATTCCAAGGACAGGGGAAGGGTGAGGAACCTCTGCGTGCCCCGGTCCAGCTCACAGGCCAATCAGTCTTTTTGATGATGTTCCCCAACAAATAACAATAATGAAGATGTGTTTTCTCATAATGGCACTTAGGGAATTTACCAATTACCCTTCTAATGCATCAGAGGAGAGCGCATTTGTCTCCTGATTCTGGTGATTCTTTGTAGAAGTTACAACACTTCCTTTTAGGAATACACTCACAAAAAAAGGAAAGGAAAAAGAGACAGTAAAAATTTCCAAACCAGAACAACGGAATTGGGAGGAAAAAAACACAAAATGCCAAAAAGCAACATTTTAATTCTAAATACTTTGGACCTTGCAAGCACCATGTCATTCTGGTGTGGCTCTTCCTCGCTAAAGATGCCTTTCAGTGCATTTGAGGGCCTCCCCCTAAGACCAACAGCATACTAAGTAGAACTGAAATGTTCTTTATTACACCACTGGATCATGCTTTTAATAGGAGAGTATAATCCCATTACAAGCTCTAGTAGTCATCCAGATTACAATCTTAATTGCCAGTATAGGTAAAAGTGTAATAATATATGCTTATCCTTTTTTTTGTAATGGCATAATTAAAGAAGAGCAAGAAATTTTTTTCTGTGATCCAGCCTTCTCAGCCTCAGGCTACTACAGACTTTGTCCCACTTTTAAATGTGGTATTTATGTGGTTATCAATTTTTGGAAAACTATACCATATTTTAAAGACTCTCTTACACTTTAGGGAAGTCATAGAGTGGGTCATTCTTTCCCCTCTCCAAATCTCTTTCCCCCCTTCTCTTCAAATGCTTCTGTGTAAACCGTGTTAAGAGAATGAACTTTGGAAACAGAAGATCTATGCTCATCTGCTGACGTGTCATCACTTCCTACTTCTGCTGACCTTGGGTATATCAGTTAACATCTCTGGGACTCAGTCTTCCTCATCCATGACATGGGACTGTAAATGCCTACTACACGCACAGACCCAATGAGAAAAAAATGTGTAAGGCTTCTACAACTGTAAACTATTTTTTTATTTATTTAAATTCAATTAGCCAAAATACAGAACATCATTAGTTTCAGATGTAGAGTTCAGTAATTCATCAGTTGCATATAACACCCAGTGCTCCTCACATCACATGCCCTCCTTAATGCCCATCACCCAGTTACCCCATCCCCTCACCCACCTCCCCTCCAGCAACCCTCAGTTTCTTTCCTATAGTTAAGAGTCTCTCATGGTTTTTCTCCCTTTCTGATGACTTCCTATTCAGTTTTCCCTCCATTCCCCTATGATCCTCTGTGCTGTTTCTTATATTCCACATGTAAGTGAAACCATATGATAATTGTCTTTCTCTGATTGATTTATTTCACTTAGAATAATCCCCTCCAGTTCCATCCACATCATTGCAAATGGCAAGATTTCATTTTTTTTTTAAAGATTTTATTTATTCATGAGAGACAGAAGGAGAGAGAGAGAAAGAAGCAGAGGGAGAAGCAGGCTCCCAAGGAGCAGGGAGCCCGATGCGGGACTCGATCCCAGGATCCTGGGATCATGACCTGAGCCGAAGGCAGACGCTTAACCATCTGAGCCACCCAGGCGCCCAAGATTTCAATTTTTGATGGCTGTGTAATATTCCACTGTATATATACCCCACATCTTTACCCATTCATCTGTCGATGGACATCTGGGCTCTTTCCATGGTTCAGCTATTATAGACATTGCTGCTGTAAACACTGAGGTGCAGATGCCCTTTCGGATCACTACATTTGTATCTTTGGGGTAAATACCAGTAGTACAATTGCTGGGTCATAGGGTAGCTCTATTTTTAACTTCTTGAGGAACTTCCATACTGTTTTCCAGAGTGGCTGCACCAGCTTGCATTCCCACCAACAATGTAAGAGGGTTCCCCTTTCTCCACATCCTCGCCAACATTTGTTGTTTCCTGTCTTGCTAATTTTAGCCATTCTGACTGGTGTGAGGTGGTATCTCATTGTGGTTTTGATTTGGATTTCTCTGATGCCAACTGTAAACTATTATATCTCTTTAAAATGTATTATCCTTGAGTGCTTGGTATGAGGGATACACTGAGGTGACATATGTTATCTAGTTTTTACTCTTCTGATATAGAACCTCAGTGGAAGGGATCTTTAGTACTCCCAAGTACCAGGTACATTCCTCTGAGTTAGGGTTTCATGGTTTCCTCTGTAAACCAGGTAGGTGTCAAGCCTCTGTGGAGGAATGGGTTTGAACATGTAGCCAGGAGTGGTATGACCAGAAATGGAAGCCAATCTTAGAGTCTTGTACAAGAAGATACCTGCAGGCATGGATGAAGGTCAGAGATGGGAATACACACAAACCAATGATGGGAATCAGATCAAGATGGAGGAATGAACATATGCTCAATGTAGATTATGAGGGTGAGGACCAGGATCTGGAAATGGGTCAGAAGAAACAAGGATCTCTAGATGCCATGAGACTTTGTGGATCTAGATTGAACAGGAAAGTCCTCAAGGCTTGCTCAAGCTTTGGAACCTATCTAGGTTATCAAACCTTTGAATATTGAGGGCCTTCAGGGGAATAGGAACAACTTCTCAGGGTCATTACTACTTCCAATAGATCCCTAACTGAGGCGGGATCCATGAGACCCAATTTGAATGATTGCATGAACTTTTAATAACATATGACTTCAAGTCTCTAATTTTAACTTTTCTTGCTCTTCCTTCCTTCTAACTATATTATCAGCACCTAATAAACAGTCAGGGTTGAGCACAGCCTCCATCAAGGTTAATAAATATGAATTTAGATAGTTCATGTACCACACACTGAGCGTGGCAAGGGAAACATGAAGCTGAAAAGACAGGCATGGCCCTGCCCTCATGGAACTTATGATCTGACCACAAAGACAGGCACTTAAAAGCAATTCTTCAAGCACTGCTGTGGGTAAAGCACCAGAAATAAAGGGGAAGCAGATGCAAAGGGGAGACAATTAGCTGAAATGGGGTTGATGGACAGATAGAGCAGCAGGAGGAGGTTCTTGGTTAGAGACCACATCCCAGGGTGGGGGGGCATGGCACATGTGATCAAGGTCCAATCCAGTCATCAGACCCAAGAAATGTTTCCCCTGGAAAAGAGCATGAAAAATCAGTTTATAAAGGATGGAGCACTGGGGCACTTGTTGGCTCAATTGGTTAAGCATCTGCCTTCGACTCAGGTCATGATTGCAGGGTCCTGCTCAGTGGGGAGTCTGCTTCTCCATCTCCCTCTGCCCCCACCCCCTGCTCATGCTCTCTCTCTCTCTAATAAATAAATAAGATCTTTTTAAAAAATGTAAAGGGTGGAGCACAACAGAGCTACCCCAATGGCCATGTTTTGTGCCGTGTACATCTCCAGAGGTCTCCCTTCACAAAGACTCTCTGACCTTAGGTAACCAAGGTAACAAAGGCAGTGGATGTGTGCCAAGGTAGCCAAGGGGATTTTTCTAGGCTATGACAGGGAGGGGAGAAGAGGATTGAGCTCCATCAGGGCATGTTGTCAAGAATGGTGGGCAGTCATGTACTAAAATCAACAATGTAATGTAGCTAAGACTTCCTGGCCGCCTACAATCTTCTTAGTGCTCTTCTAAGATGGATGTATATCTTAGAAGAGAATATTCATTTGTGTGTGTATGCGTATAAAAATATTTATTTAATCTTCAGAGCAATCCTATAAGATAGGTACTATTTTGTCCCCATTTGATGGATGAGAAAACTGAGACCCAGAGAGGAAAAGTGAGCTGATAAAGGTCACATAGCTAGGAATAGGGCTGGGGCACAAACCAGGAAGTCCGGCTCCAGAGTACCATGAGAACAGATGCGTTGGGACCGAAAATAATCACCAAGGACCAAAATGATGCAGAAGTCATCCTTCCCCCCCAGTGTTTAGAGACCAGCAGCTTTTGCTGTGGCAATTGTTCTTGGGGTTCACAGCCATTCTCTCAGGAATAATCCAACAAAACGAATTTCTAAACCCAACAGTTCATGAAACCAGGACCATTGATACAGAGGCTTCTGCCGATCTAGAAAGAATTGGAATAACCTACACCTCACTGCAGGCTTCCGAGGAACGGCTTGGGCAGGGGCAGCTGACAGGGTCTGACAGGAGCCTCCGGCAGCATCGACACAAATAACACTTCTGAATTGGAAGTAATGTGAATCTAGCGCTGGTCAGCTGTCCCAGAAATCAAATTCAGGTCCAAAACATCTACCCTATATTAACCTTTTATGTTTCCAAATTGCAGCCTTAATCTCTTTCCATCACCTTACTTGTAATTGCATCAGAGACCCCACAAACCTATCATTATTCCTCTCTGAGGCCCTGAGGCAAATCATTTGTGCGCTCTCTGATGGAGTACCCTATTAGTTAAGTAGGGAAAAGGAAAAAACCTCCTTCACCACAGAGCAGTGAAAATTCACAAGATTCCTACATGCTGCACTTTGAAGATATGGTATTCCCTTCAAAGAAGATGTGCCCCTTGATTTTCAAGATGCCCAGGATGTCAGAGGAAAGGGAAAAACCAAGGTTCTGATTCTTGCTTGCTTGCAGAAATCTCTCATTCATTCACTCACAAAGTATTTCTTGAGGGGGCGCCTGGGTGGCTCAGTCGTTAAGCGCCTGCCTTCGGCTCAGGTCATGATCCCAAGGTCCTGGGATCGAGCCCCACATTGGGGTCCCTGCTCAGCGGGAAGCCTGCTTCTCCCTCTCCCACTCTGGCTGCTTGTGTTCCTGCTCTCGCTATCTCTGTCTCTGTCAAATAAATAAATAAAATCTTTAAAAAAAAAAAGTATTTCTTGAGCACTTACTTTATGCGAGGCACTGTGCTAGGTGCTAAGGAGTCAATGATGAGCAGAACACACCTTGACGCTGCTCTCAAGCAGCTGATGATCTATTTAGAGCAATGCTTCTCTGTCCTGGCTGCATATCACAATAGGATGGGAGACTTTTAAAAAGACCCATGTCTAGTGGCCCAACTCCAGGCCAATTAAATAAAAATCTATAAAGTTAGGCCTCTGGCATTTGTATTTTTTTTTTTTTAAGATTTTATTTATTTGACAGAGAGACACAGCGAGAGAGGGAACACAAGCAGGGGGAGTGGGAGAGGGAGAAGCAGGCTTCCCGCTGAGCAGGGAGCCCGATGCGGGGCTCAATCCCAGGACCCTGGGATCATGACCTGAGCCGAAGGCAGACACTTAACGACTGAGCCACCCAGGCGCCCCGGCATTTGTATTTTTTAATCTCCCTAAATGATTATGATACCTAGAGACCGTTGAGAACCACTGGTATAGTATGAATGACTTACCCTCTCTGCCCTTGGCACGGCCTTTGTTAGAACACCATTATAATTACAGACCTTTGGCCACTGTAAGAAACGCCCTTGTCATTTTTGTCTATATGACAGTCAGGTTTGTAGCTTCTCTGAGGCATGCATTGGAACTCTTGAATTGGAAGGCTGGGTACAGAAATAAAGCCAACATCTAGTAACCCAAGCTGGGTGACCCTTTGGTACCCATGACTCCACGTCCTTTGAAGGGAAGGATTAACAATCTCTGCATTCTCTGTGAATAGACAAGAAACTGAACTTAATAAATGATCAATTACTATACGGAGGTGGGAATGGACACCTTTTGTTTTTATTTACCTGGATCCTTTTGTCCAAGAATTCCTCTCTACCATTTGAAGAATGACTCATCCTTCTCTCTCTCTAAATCCATGGTTTTTGATAGGGCTGCCCTCAATTCCTTGGCTCCAAAAGATGTCACCTGCCCCAGATCAAGCCAGTATGTAATACTGTATACTCTTTGTTTATGACATACACCAAGCCAATCAATGTCCATCATCAGCCTTTTCCTGAAACAATCAGACATCATTTTTGGTCATGGTTGTTCAGCTAGCATATAGTAAATTGAAGTTGTTGGTGGGCCCGTTAGCCATCAGCTGGGAAGACTCTGGCTGAGAATAAGGTCAATGCAGATTTCTGATGATCTGGTTTGAATACCTGGATCCAGGTAAGCCTGAACATCTACTCTTGATTTTTTCATTATGTGAACTAATAATTTCCAATTTTTGGCTTAAGCCTATCTGAATCAGATACCATCTCTTACAGTCAAAAGGGTGTTCACTAATAAAGTGGATAAATGAATGAATTCTCTGTTCCTTACTCTTTAGGTAGGGAAACTGCATGGCTTCTTCCCTTGCCCTCTAAATTACTGAAAAGGCTTTGGTGACAATCAAAAGCACTGACCTGCATGTACAACTTTTCCCTAAATGTGCTCCACAGAACACTACCTTTTCCCACATTCAAATAAACTGTTAAAAGTTATCTTTAGTGAAAATTTTCTCAAACCTTGAGTTTATCAGTGAGAACTGTAAATCTTTCACAAGAACTGAAGTATACTGTAGTTTCCCAACTTATTTAAGTACAAGCCTCTTTTTTGTCCTACATCTCCTGGGACTAGAGTTTTGGAGGGAGTGGCATTCAAGCTACAGCCTAAAGAATGTTCTTCCTTCTGCCTGGAACACTCTTCGCACACGCTTACTCCCAAGCCTGTCCATTTCCTACTCCACGGTCATGCCTCAGCTTAAATTCCATTTTCTCCAAAAAGTCTTTAACAGAACCACTAATGTCACCCTCCCCCAACTCCAGAGATGGTTATTTCTACTTCTCCTTTATTCTCTTAAGCTCTATGCTTCCTATTTTATGTTATTTATCACACAGAATGATAATTATCCATGTGTTTCCCACTTAGATTACATGGAAGCCATTCTACAATATGGCTGCCAATGATCCTCACCTACTGGTATTCATGCTTTTGTGAATCATCTCCCACATTGATTCATGGCTGGCCAATTAAATATGGCAGAAGTGAAGATGTGTGACACCCAAGGTTAGGTCATAAAAGGTATTGCAGCTTCTGGCTTGGGCTCATGAATTGCTCACTCTGGGGAGCGCCAACCACCAGTGCCATGAGGACACTCAAACATCCTCATGGAGAAGCACTAGGCCCCTGGCCAACAGCCAGCACCAACTTGCCAGCACTTTGAAAGTATCAACTTGGAAGTGGATCTTTCAGCCCAGGATAGATGTTCAGCCCAGTTAAGCCTTCAGAAGAATAAAGCTCCAGCCAATATCAGCCTGCAATCCAGTGGGAGACCACAAATGATATCTATCCAGCTGAGCCCTTCTCCAGTTTCTGACCCACAGAAACCATGAAACTATAAATTCACGAGGGCCAAAACAGAATCGCTTGCTATCGTGCCATACTCTCCCCAATACACACGCATACATGCATGCACACACACAATTACACACACACACACACACACTACATAGATCCTAATTACAACACTTGAAACAAAAAAGGCACTCAACATTTAGGAAATGGATAAATAATGAATGAATATTTAAATTATAAATGGGGGGGCGGAGCAAGATGGCGGAGGAGTAGGAGACCTGGATTTCGTCTCCTCTCAGGAATTCAGCTGGATAGGGCTCAAACCATTCTGAACACCTACAAACTCAACAGGAGATCGAAGAAAAGAAAAGCAACAACTTTCTCATCAGAAAAGCGACCACTTTCTGGAAGGTAGGATGTGCAGAGAAGTGAATCCGCGGCGATATTCGGGAGGATAGACGGCGGGGGAGGGGCCTCCATCGGCCACTTCTGGCAAGTGATAGAACCACGGAGCACAAAATCGGAACTTTTAAAAGTCTGCTCCACCGAGGGACGTCACTCTGGTGGCTAAGCGGGGGGTGGAACCCTCTGGGAGAGTGTGGTCTCAGGACCCTTGGGGTCACAGAAAGACCGGGGGTGCCTGAGTGCGGCAGAGCTCCCAGGTAACGGAGCAGGGAAGCCGGCTGCAGAGGCGGAGCCCAGGCGCGGGCTCTCAGCTCGGGGTTGCCATTGACCGTGATCCGCGGCACAGTCGGGCCCCTGCTCCTCCAGCGGGGACCCAACAAGCGGCAGATCCGGGGAGACTCACCTTCCTCCCCCCGGGATGAGCGGCGCAGGAGTGCACCGCAGGGATCTGCTGGGTTTGGAGACTCCACCCGGGGTCGGGTGCCAGAGATAGAAACGCGCAGTTACAGGCCGGGTGAGCACAGAGTGCGGCCGGAGACCGGGGAGACGGGAGTGACTGACGGCTTTTCTCTGGGGGCTCACTGAGGAGCGGGGCCCCGAGTTCTCGGCTCCTCCAGGGCGGAGATTGGGAGGCCGCCATTTTCACTCTCCGCCTCCAAAGCTGTACGGAAAGCTCGCAGGGAACAAAAGCCCCGGAGAGCAAACCCGAGCAGATTACTTAGCCGGGAGGGGGCAAGGGCGGGGCAATTCCGCCTCCGGCAGAGACATTTGGGAACCACGGCAACAGGCCCCTCCCCCAGAAGATCAGCGAGAACAGCAGGCCAAGACCAAGTTTACCGATCAATGAGAACGGCAGAACTCCAGCGCTAGGGGACTACTGCACATAGAATCCATGGCTTTGTTACCATGATTCTTCAGTCTTTCTTTTTCTTTTCTTTTTTTTTTTTTGAGTTTTTCTTTTTCCCTTTTTCAACCAACATCTTATCAATCCCTTTTTTTAAAAAAACATTTTTATTTTTCATTTTTAGAGTCATATTCTATCCCTTCATAGAAGTTACCCATATTTTTGGCATATATATATATAAGTTGTTCTCTCTTTAAAATTTTGAGATAGTTTCTTCTAACAGATTAAAATATACCCTAAATCTCTAGTATATGGTTTTTTCTACTCCCCTGCCTGATCACATTCTCTCCCTTTTTTTTCTTTTTTCTTGTTTTAAATCCTCTTCTTTCTTTTTTCAAACAACTTCTTGTCAATTCCTTTTATAAAATTTTTTATAATTTCCATCTTTACAGTCACATTCCATCCCTTCATCATATCAACCCTTATTTTTGTACATATGTAAGTTTTTCTTTCTTTAAAATTTTGGGAGGCACTTTCTTCTAAAAGACCAAAATACACCCCAAATCTAGTGTGTGGCACTGATCTATATACCAGCCAGATCATATTTGATCACATTCTGGTTTTTTTTGTTCTTGACGTTTTGTTTTGTTTGTTTTGTTTGTTTTTATCTTTATCTTTTTCTTTTTCTTTTTTCTCTCTTTCCGTTTCTTTTTCCACTGCTTCAGGTCTTTTCTGATTTGTTTAGAATATATTTTCTGGGGACGTTGTTACTCTGCTAGCATTTTGTTCTCTCATTAATCTATTCTCCTCTGTACAAAATGACAAGATGGAAAAAATCACCTCAACAAAAAGAACAAGAGGTAGTACCGACTGCCAGGGACCTACTCAATACGGACATTAGTACAATGTCAGATCTAGAGTTCAGAATCATCACTTTAAAGATACTAGCTGGGCTTGAAAAAAATATGGAAGTTATTAGAGAAACCCTTTCTGGAGAAGTAAAAGAACTAAAATCTAACCAAGTAGAAATCAAAAAGGCTATTAATGAGGTGCAATAAAAAATGGGGGCACTAACTGCTAGGATAAATGAGGCAGAAGAGAGAATCAGTAATATAGAAGACCAAATGATGGAAAATAAAGAAGCTGAGTAAAAGAGAGATAAACAACTACTGGATCACGAGGGCAGAATTCGAGAGATAAGCGATACCATAAGACAAAACAATATTAGAATAATTGGGATCCCAGAAGAAGAAGAAAGAGAGAGGGGCAGAAGGTATAATGGAGCAAATTATAGCAGAGAACTTCCCTAATTTGGGGAAGGAAACAGGCATCAAAATCCAGGAAGCACAGAGAAGCCCTCTCAAAATCAATAAAAATAGGTCAACACCCTAACATCTAATAGTAAAACTTACGAGTCTCAGAGACAAAGAGAAAATCCTGAAAGCAGCTCGGGAGAAGAGATATGTAATCTAAAATGGTAGAAACATTAGATTGGCAACAGACCTATCCACAGAGACCTGGCAGGCCAGGAAGGACTGGCAGGATATATTCAGAGCACTAAATGAGAAAAATATGCAGCCAAGAATACTATATCCAGCTAGGCTGTCATTGAAAATAGAAGGAGAGATAAAAAGCTTCCAGGACAAACAAAAACTAAAGGAATTTGCAAACACAAAACCAGCCCTACAAGAAATCTTGAAAGGGGTCCTCTAAGTAAAGAGAGACCCTAAAAGCAACACAGACCAGAAAGGAACACAGACAATATACGGTAACAGTCACCTTACAGGCAATACAATGGCACTAAATTCCTATCTTTCAATAGTTACCCTGAATGTAAATGGGCTCAATGCCCCAATCAAAAGACACAGGCTATCAGACTGGATTAAAAAACAAGACCCATTGATATGCTGTCTGCAAGAGACTCATTTTAGACCCAAAGACACCCCCAGATTGAAAGTGAGGGGGTGGAAAACCATTTACCATGCTAATGGACACCAAAAGAAAGCTGGGGTGGCAATCCTCATATCAGACAAATTAGATTTTAAACTAAGACTGTAATAAGAGATGAAGAAGGACATTATATCCTATTTAAAGGGTCTATCCAACAAGAAGATCTAACAATTGTAAATATCTATGCCCCTAACATGGGAGCAGCCAATTATATAAGGCAATTAATAACAGAAGCAAAGAAACACATCGACAACAATACAATAATAGTGGGGGACTTTAACACCCCCTCACTGAAATGGACAGATCGTCTAAGCAAAAGATCAACAAGGAAATAAAGACTTTAAATGACACACTGGACTAAATGGACTTCACAGACATATTCAGAACATTCCATCCCAAAGCAACGGAATACACATTCTTCTCTAGTGCCCATGGAACATTCTCCAGAATCGATCACATCCTAGGTCATAAATCAGGTCTCAACCGGTACCAAAAGATTGGGATCATTCCCTGCCTATTTTCAGACCACAATGCTTTGAAACTAGAACTCAATCACAAGAGGAAAGTCAGAAAGAACCCAAATACATGGAGGCTAAAGAGCATCCTACTGAAGAATGAATGGGTCAACCAGGAAATTAAAGAAGAATTAAAAAAAATACATGGAAACCAATGAAAATGAAAACACAACTATTCAAAATCTTTGGGATGCAGCAAAGGCAGTCCTAAGAGGAAAGTATATAGCAATACAAGCCTTTCTCAAGAAACAAGAAAGGTCTCAAGTACACAACCTAACCCTACACCTAAAGGAGCTGGACAAAGAACAGCAAATAAAGCCTAAACCCAGCAGAAGAGAAATAATAAAGATCAGAGCAGAAATCAATGAAATAGAAACTAAAAGAACAGTAGAACAGATCAACGAAACTAGGAGCTGGTTCTTTGAAAGAATTAACAAGACTGATAAACTCCTGGCCAGACTTATCAAAAAGAAAAGAGACATCACCCAAATCAACAAAATCATGAATGAAAGAGGAGAGATCACAACCAACATCAAAGAAATACAAACAACTATAAGAACATATTATGAGCAACTCTATGCCAGCAAATTAGATAACCTGGAAGAAATGGATGCATTCCTAGAGATGTATCAACTACCAAAACTGAACCAGGAAGAAATAGAAAACCTGAACAGACCTATAACCACTAAGGAAATTAAAGCAGTCATCAAAAATCTCCCAAAAAACAAAAGCCCAGGGCCAGATGGCTTCCAAGGGGAATTCTATCAAACATTTCAAGAAGAATTAATACCTATTCTTCTGAAACTGTTCCAAAAAATAGAAATGGAAGGAAAACTTCCAAACTCATTTTATGAGACCAGCATTACCTTGATCCCAAAACCAGACAAAGACCCCATCAAAAAGGAGAATTACAGACCAATATCCCTGATGAACATGGATGCAAAAATTCTCACCAAAATACTAGCCAATAGGATCCAACAGTACATTAAAAGGATTATTCACCACGACCAAGTGGGATTTATCCCAGAGCTGCAAGGTTGGTTCAACATCCGCAAATCAATCAACGTGATACAATACATTAACAAAAGAAAGAACAAGAATCATATGATCCTCTCAATAGATGCAGAAAAAACTTTTGACAAAGTACAGCATCCGTTCTTGATCAAAACTCTTCAGAGTATAGGGATAGAGGGTACATACCTCAATATCATAAAAGCCATCTATGAAAAACCTACAGCGAATATCATTCTCAATGGGGAAAAACTGAGACCTTTCCCCCTAAGGTCAGGAACGTGGCAGGGATGTCCACTATCACCACTGCTATTCAACATAGTATTGGAAGTCCTAGCCACAGCAATCAGACAACAAAAAGAAATAAAAGGCATCCAAATCGGCAAAGAAGAAGTCAAACTCTCACTCTTTGCAGATGATATGATACTTTATGTGGAAAACCCCAAAGACTCCACCCCAAAACTGCTAGAACTCCTACAGGAATTCAGTAAAGTGGCAGGATATAAAATCAATGCACAGAAATCAGTGGCATTCCTATACACCACCAACAAGACAGAAGAAAGAGAAATTAAGGAGTCAGTCCCATTTACAATTGCACCGAAAACCATAAGATACCTAGGAATAAATCTAACCAAAGAGACAAAGGATCTGTACTCAGAAAACTATAAAATACTCATGAAAGAAATTGAGGAAGACACAAAGAAATGGAAAAACGTTCCATGCTCATGGATTGGAAGAACAAATATTGTGAAGATGTCAATGCTACCTAGAGCAATCTACACATTCAATGCAATCCCCATCAAAATACCATCCACTTTTTTCAAAGAAATGGAACAAATAATCCTAAAATTTGTATGGAACCAGAAAAGACCCCGAATAGCCAGAGGAATGTTGAAAAAGAAAAGCAAAGCTGGCGGCATCACAATTCCGGACTTCCAGCTCTATTACAAAGCTGTCATCATCAAGACAGTATGGTACTGGCACAAAAACAGACACATCGATCAATGGAACAGAATAGAGAGCCCAGAAATGGACCCTCAACTCTATGGTCAACTCATCTTTGACAAAGCAGGAAAGAATGTCCAATGGAAAAAAGACAGTCAACAAATGGTGTTGGGAAAATTGGATAGCCACATGCAGAAGAATGAAACTGGACCATTTCCTTACACCACACACAAAAATAGACTCCAAATGGTTGAAAGACCTCAATGTGAGACAGGAGTCCATCAACATCCTAAAGGAGAACACAGGCAGCAACCTCTTTGACCTCAGCCGCAGCAACTTCTTCCTAGAAACATCGCCAAAGGCAAGGGAAGCAAGGGCAAAAATGAACTACTGGGACTTTATCAAGATGAAAAGCTTTTGCAAAGCAAAGGAAACAGTCAACAAAACCAAAAGACAACCGACAGAATGGGAGAAGATATTTGCAAATGACATATCCGATAAAGGGCTAGTATCCAAAATCTATAAAGAACTCATCAAACTCAACACCCAAAGAACAAAGAATCCAATCAAGAAATGGGCAGAAGACATGAACAGACATTTTTCCAAAGAAGACATCCAAATGGCCAACAGACACATGAAAAAGTGCTCAATATCACTCAGCATCAGGGAAATCCAAATCAAAACCTCAATGAGATACCACCTCACACCAGTCAGAATGGCTAAAATTAACAAGTCAGGAAACGACAGATGTTGGCGGGGATGCGGAGAAAGGGGAACCCTCCTATACTGTTGGTGGGAATGCAAGCTGGTGCAGCCACTCTGGAAAACAGTATGGAGGTTCCTCAAAAAGTTGAAAATAGAGCTACCCTATGATCCAGCAATTGCACTACTGGGTATTTACCCCAAAGATACAAAAGTAGGGATCTGAAAGGGTACGTGCACCCCGATGTTTATAGCAGCAATGTCCACAATAGCCAAACTGTGGAAAGAGCCAAGATGTCCATCAACAGATGAATGGATAAAGAAGATGTGGTATATATACACAATGGAATATTATGCAGCCATCAAAAGGAATGAGATCTTGCCATTTGCAACAATGTGAATGGAACTGGAGGGTATTATGTTGAGCGAAATAAGTCAAACAGAGAAAGACATGTATCATATGATCTCACTGATATGAGGAATTCTTAATCTCAGGAAACAAACTGAGGGTTGCTGGAGTGGGGGTTGGGGTGGGAGGGATGGGGTGACTGGATGATAGACACTGGGGAGGGTATGTGCTCTGGTAAGTGCTGTGAGTTGTGCAAGACTGTTGAATCTCAGATCTGTACCTCTGAAACAAATAATGCAATATATGTTAAAAAAAAAAAAAGAAGAAGAAGAAGAAGAAGGTAGCAGGAGGGGAAGAATGAAGCGGGGGAAATCAGAGGGGTAGACGAACCATGAGAGACGATGGACTCTGAAAAACAAACTGAGGGTTCTAGAGGGGAGGGCGGTGGGAGGATGGGTTAGCCTGGTAATGGGTATTGAGGAGGGCACATTCTGCATGGAGCACAGGGTGTTATGCACAAACAATGAATCATGGAACACTACATCTAAAACTAATGATGTAATGTATGGGGATTAACATAAGAATTAAAAAAATTTTTTTTAAATGTAATCTTAAAAAATTAATTAATTAATTAATTAAATTATAAATAGGTATGTATATATACACATAAATACCTGTGTGTGTGTGTGTACATATATATTTCTCCTCTCTTACTTCATAACCCAAATTATCAGCCAGTTCCCACATGGAACTGTATTCCTTCTAAGTTATTCAATACTTAATCTTTGGAATACTTAATCCTTGGAAGACTCTCAAGTAGAAATTCATATATCTTACTGTGACTATGGCCCCAAAATGGGAAATCAGAAGACCTGACTTTAGCATGAGATCTACATAGTTTGAGTCAACTGCCATATTCTCTCTGGACCTCACTCAGCCCGCTATGGTGGAAAACAAGAGTTAGACTAAGGTATTTTCAAAGGCCACATCAGCTCTAACTTTCAAAAACTCCCAGATAGAAAGCTTGGTAGGGGTCTTGTACCAACAGTGGGAATGGAAGTCAGCTTGGCTAGCACAGGGTACTTTTGTGACACAGCCGTGGAAGGAAGCCCACGTCACCTGTTGACGTCCTGTCATCTTCTGTCCCTCTTCTGCTGTTTTTTGTCTTGGACTGGGTAGAGCTAATGGGGCCCTAGTCTGCAGTGAGCAGGTGAAGAAGCTGTCAGGACAGTTGCCATATCTCTGGAGCATACCACCCTCCCAGGATTGTCTTGGCGCAGTGTTGGTCCTTGGCCATGGAGGTGGTGGTGGTGTTGTCACCTAAAACCTTTGGAGCCCAAGGTCTCAGAGTCAGTCCTCAAAAAAAAGCTCCTGCCAATGGTCTCACATAGTCAACTCTTAACAGATACAACAGCTGCTTTCTAAGAACATAGTGTAGCTTTTAGGCATTCTGCCTAGAAATTCTTTTTCACTGAATTCCTGGAAGAGGCTGCTTGATTTTCTCCACACCCAAGACTCAGAGGAGCCCAGCAGGCCAGAAAGCCAAGAAGAGCCACACATTGCACCTGAGGAAATTATGTCGGCTCAGCCCAGGCTCATGGGGGGAGTGGAAAAAGCTGTTCTGTGAGAACTTTGTGAGTGTGAGCAAGGAAGAAGAGACTGTCATTCTGGTTCTATGGCACTTCGGGGAGTACAGTAGAGATGAGAGTTGCAAATAAATATGTAATGAGTACTTAACATGTGTCAGCCATGTGACATGTGTGTCTCCTTTAATTCCTATGAGTCCTGAAAGGCATGCATATTTTTTTTATCCACTGTATGATTCACAGAATATTGGATAGGAGTGCACAGAAGAGTCTTGTCCCCATCTGAGCCTTCCTTAACCACCAGGCTATCTTGCTTCCTAAACAAAATCTCTGAGGGTATGTGTGGGCGTGTGGCATAAAGGAAAGGGTGGAAAAATAAATACATTTTCGAGCAGAGTTTGGCAAACTATGGCCTGGGAGCCAAATCCAACCCACCACCTGATTTCATGAAAGTCCTACAGGAGCACTGACAAGCTTATTCATTCCATTGCCAATGGTTGCTTCCATACTACCATACTCAGGTAGTACATATGGTCTGCAAAGCCTAAAATATTTACCATCTTGCCCTTTAGAGAAAAAGTTGACCAGCCCCTGTAAGGCTGTGGTAATATAAGGTCTTATTGCAACTGTGGGTCCCAGACTAGAAAGTTATAATTAAAATTTCTAATTAGCTTTGCTTAAATACTGAAAAGAATTAGAAAATTGACCAAATACTATTCACAATTAAATGTCCATTTACAGGACAAATTGGACCAACATTGTTCTTGTATTCTGGAAGTCACTAAGAGAGCTAAAGCCATCGGTAAAATAAAACCAGACCTTAAGTGTAGAGCCACGCTGTGTAAAGTGGGTTGTCCGAAGGGTTAAATCCCACACCATCCTCCAAAGGGCTCAGTGGCATATTGGTTCAAAAGAGCCGTCCCCCAGTTCTGTGGGGCAGCTGGAGCCGTCACTCAGACAAGAGAGAACGCTGATGAGCCTGAATGAGTAGTGACCTTTACCATGGTCCCCACCATTCCTAATTCCCACCACCAGCTCCCAAACCCAGAGCACAAGGCGTCCCATGAAGAATTATTGAGCTCAAAGAACCGGGGGGTTGGGGGGGTGATATCCCCACAGAAATTTGGGAACTACTGCAGAACTCCAGAGATCAGTGTAATTCAGCAGAAATGAAGCTCTGAGAAGGTAAGTGACTTCCCCGAGGGCAGAAGTTATTGCTCAAGCCCCAAAGTCCCACGTAGGTCCTGCTCCAAAGTAAATCTTAGCAAGGACGTTTGTAGGCAAATGAGGAAATTCTCACCGGTGCTCTGATCTCTGCCATAAAAGGACAATATGGGCTTGGATCTGTGTTTCCCAAGCTTTAGGCATTTCTGGAGCAATCTTGACAGGTCTGTGAATGGCACACACCACTATTGGCTTCAGATATTTAATTCAATCACTTTTATCTTAACTTACCATACATGGAAATTATACCATTATATAAATGGAAAACCAGCATCAGTTTCCCTAAATAGAAAATACTATGTAAATATCACAATGATGTTAAATTTCAGGTAGACCACACTGCTCACCCTAAGCTCTGGTCCAGAGCCCTCCTCTCTCTTCCTTTAGAAAAAAATGGAGCAAACGTTGGAAAGGTTGAAAGGAATAGCACCAAACTGAGCATTTCCCCAGAAGGAATAGAAGAGAATTAAAAAGAGAACAACTTTCTCACAGCCTCATACCATTAGCAGTATTCTCCCCAGACATTTGGGAAACACTGAAACCAGACAGTCTGCTTTCATGAGAATTACAAAGCCAGCCAAAGAGTTGGAGAGAGGGAGTAGAACATCAGAAAGAAAAGATTCCCTTCCTAAAATGGATTACATCCCTCCAGTTTCTTGGTTGAAGTCTCATACACAGCAGAACCTGATCGATGTTTGGTAACCCTGGTGGAAACAGCACTTTGGATATCAAAGTCTGATCTGAATTTGGATCCTGATTACCATAATTTGACTGCATGTCTTTGGGTGGGTTATATAACACCCTCTCTGAGCTCATTTTCTCATCTAGTAAAAAGAAGTGGCAGGAGGAATTAACCGTAGCTACCCTGCAGAATTCAATCGCTAGCATATGAAAAAGTGCCTACTGTGTAGTTGGCACCCTGCGCATTCCCAGCCAGAATTGATTTCTCCTGTTTTGGACTTCCTGTTCTTGAACTTTTCTTACCTGGTCTTAGAGCACTTACCAAATGAAGTATGTTCTCATTTTGGAAATGAGTTAACTGTTACCTGAGACAAGCAAGGACAGCCAGAGACCTTCTCTTTCCTGTGAGTTCTGAGCTGTCCAACTACAGAACCGAGTGCTATAGTTAGGGTGTAGGAGTCCCTAGCCACTGCCAACTGCCACATGGTGACCCCCTCAGAGAATCCTAAGGGGCCAAAAGAGAATGGCATCTTTAATGCCAAGCACAGACCTGGGGAATATATATTCTACATCACTGAATAGTCGAGATCACCTTTAAGGTTGAAACTTTATTCCCACTTCAGAGATGGCAAAACCAAGGCCCAGAGAGATTAAGTAATATACTCAAGGTCATAGGGTTTGTAAATGGACAGGGTTTGAACAGAAGTGTGTTTGCCATAGTCCTCTTCTTCTCTTCTAGTTAATAGCTGAATTTTTTTCTCCATAATTTCAGTTGTCCCGCCAGAGATCAAGCCCCTGCTTCCCAGCTAATGAGAATAATTGGTCCCTGTCCTTCTCAGCACATCCTTTCATGTGTCTGCTACAGTATGAACACCTCACGTGGCTCAGCCTTCTCTGTGCATCACCAGGTCCATCTTTCCCAACCTCCTCACATAAATCCAGCCCTGTCAACCTTTTCTCACTCTCTGCTGCCTCCTTTTAACTGGTTCCAATCCCTCAGTGTCTGCTCATTAGTGGGCTGTCCGGGACCAAAGGCCGTCTGTCAGGAGACCATGAAGGCACATTGGCATTGGGTTGAGTAATTACCTGGTGCATCAGGAAAAGAGTTTCATACCGATTCCAACAATAGGAAGGTGCCCACGAGAGGTTCGGGGGACAAGCAAGGGCCAATGGGCAAAGGAAGAGAGTGTCACTCACTTCACAGGGGCAGAAGAAGATGGAGGTATGGTGGCTTGTGCACAAGTCTGAAATGGAAATCAAATCCATGCAACAGAAGGCTTGATGCTGAGTCGGCATAGGGCATATCCTAGGCACAAGGATGAGTAGAGTGGAGACACAAAGAAGATGAGGGGCACCTGGATGGCTCAGTCAGTTGAACATCCGACTCCTGATTTCAGCAAGGGTTGTGATCTTGGGGTGGTGGGATCAAGCCCAGCATGGGGCTTTGTGCTCAGTGGGGAGTCTGCTTGGGATTGTCTCTCTCCTTCTCTCTCTGCCCCTCCCCTCAAATAAACAAATAAATCTCAAAGAAGAAAAGACAGGTCTCTTCCCCCAAAGGACTCAGCATCCAGCACTCCACCATCCAACACGGGACTCACTTGCCACAGGTGGTTACAAGTACTTGAAATGAGGCTAGTTGAAACTGAGATGTGCTGTGTCAATACACACCACGTTTTGAAGACTTCATGTGGAAAAAAAATACGTAAAATATCACACTAGTAATTTTTTACAATGATAACCGGTTGAACTGATAATATTAATATACTGGCTTCAGTGAAATAAATTATTAAAAGTAATTTCATGAGGGGCGCCTGGGTAGCTCAGTCGGTTAAGCATCTGCCTTCAGCTCAGGTCATGATCCCAGGGTCCTGGGATCGAGTCCTGCATCGGGCTCCCTGCTCAGTGGGGAGTCTGCTTCTCCCTCTCCCTCTACCCCTCCCCCCTGTGCCCTCGATCTCTCTCTTGTCTCTCTCTCTCAGATAAATAAATAAAATCTTTTTTTAGGGCGCCTGGGTGGCTCAGTTGGTTAAGCGACTGCCTTCGGCTCAGGTCATGATCCTGGAGTCCCGGGATCGAGTCCCGCATCGGGCTCCCTGCTCGGCAGGGAGTCTGCTTCTCCCTCTGACCCTCCTCCCTCTCATGCTTTCTGTCTCTCATTCTCTCTGTCTCAAATAAATAAAAATAAAAAAAATCTTTAAAATCTTTTTTTAAAAAAGTAATTTCATGTGTTTCTTTTCACTTTTTTTACATGAGGCTGCTAGAAAATCTAAAGTTACATGTGTGGCCCTCATCATATTTCTGTTGAAGAGGACTGGTCAATTCAGCAAGGTAAATACAGAGACGACATACAAGACGTGTCCAATTATGACACGAGTTTAACTAGACACAGTTCCCTATCATGGGGTGGGCAGCCTTCCAAGTGGGGGGAGCACAGCTATCCCTTCTTTACACAGTTTACATCATTTCCACAACATTTATTCCCTACCAATTTTTTCCACTTTTCTTACTGTTTCCCTTATGTATGTCTCCTTCAGAAGACAAACTCAGTACACATGACATTTTCTCCCACCTTATGGTCACCCAGCACCACCCCCAGAGGTTACTACAATTCTAGGCACACAAGAAACGTCTGTAGCAGGAGATGAATCCAATGCGTGTTTACCTAGACCCGATTTCACATGAGCCATGTCTACGTGGACAACTACCCAAATAGTAGAGAGAGGCTCTTGATCTGAGTGCAGAAACCAATAGCCATCTGGAGACCCTCAGAGAGAGGGCAGGGAATCTATTGCTACTACACAGTGGGCTCTCAGCTGGATGCTTAGCATGCGATAGCTGACATCAGCTTCAAAGAACTCTGTATTTAAAAAAAGCCCACTTCTCCTATTTTACAGATGAGGATACTGAGGCCCTACAGTTATGTAACTGCCTTAAGTTAGCTCAGTTAAGAAGAGGGCAGTGCTGGGAGAAGAGATCATGTCTGCCTGTCTTCAAAGCTCAAAGATTTTCCTTTATGGGGCACCCCCACACAAGGATTTCAGCTTCGATGTTGGATAACATTGCTGACTTTTGTACAAGCAATTTTTCTGAGCACTTGGGGAAAGATGCTGGGTAAATACCTATGTCTCTCCGTAAGAGGAAAATCCAGAGACACAGGCTGCCTGACTCTGCTCCCTTCTGGGCCCAAGTGCCGAGAGTAGCTTCCTTTGTGGCTCTAAATTGTGTCTTATCCCACAGGTTCACAGCGTGTAGACTCCCAGACCCATAACCTAACACTTGGAAACCAGCCAGTGGAGGAGGGAGGGACAGAATATTTTCGCAATTGCTAAAGAGCTATTCCTGGAGCTAGGGAGTGTTGACACCAGGCTGTCAGAGAGAGAACAGAGAAGGACTCTAATTTGGAAACATTTTACACTGTGTACTTGACAACGTATACTAGGTGGCAAAAAACAGTGATGGAAGCTCAGACTGGGTAACTGAATATGGGCTGGCTTACTGTTGGCCTTCACATACACTGGGTGACAAAAAAAAAAGCAGCAACAGTGGCTCAGACTGGGTAACCGAATTTGGGCTGGCTCTTTGGTAAGCCTTGTTAGCACAATAACTCCAACTTCAAAAGGTAACGTGGGATATCAGTTGCCGGGGTTCAAATCCCAGCTTTGCCACTTACGAGCCACATGACTTTGAATAAATCAAGCTCCCTGTACCTCATTCCCACATCTATAAAATGAGGGCAATAATCATCCTTGTCTCATGAAGCCATTATGAGATTTAGCTCAAGTCAAGTGTTTAACATACTTTCAACAATGTAAGTGGTAGCTACAATTATGATGATGACTTTGGGTGAGCTGTCCCCTCTAGAGGTAGCTCTGCCCCAGCATCCTCAACCATAGGGTAAAACTAGGTAATGCTACCCAAAAGGACATTCTCTTCCCACTGATGGATGGAAGTGGTGAGGTTTTCTTCTTATGAGACATTTAGCAGGAAAAGAAGTAGAAAATGTTGGTAGAGAGGAGGATGCCAACAAAAGGCATAAAGACATTAGAAATGAAAGGGAAAAAAGTTATTAAGAATGTAAACTTTACATAGGATGGGCTCTCACATTATCCATGTAAGCGTGACCACAAACTTTCCCCATCTCTGTAACTCTTGATCATTTCCTCCCCTATACACCTCGCCTTAAAATGATGTGTCCAGTAAGGCTCTATTAAGTAATGGTTACAAAGCTCTAATAGCATGCATTATGTAGACATGGGGCTGCGTGCCCAACAGAGCTCTTGGAAAGATCGAAAGTGCCAAGTTATCCTGAGTTGACAGAATTCTACTCTGGAGGGTGGTGTGGTGGCGTCAACTACCCAAAATGCTCCATGGGTTCTTTAAGAATCCTGAAGCCAATTCAATCCGTCACAAACATCAGCCTGAAACAGAGTGTCAGGAACCACCATATCTGGAGCTATTTCTCTTTCCTTGATTTGTCCGAAAGAACACAGACAGAAAGCTCAAGGCAATTGCGGAGCTGGACAACAAACTTCTGACTGACGGTGTCTGGACCCTGAGTGGCAGCTGTATAACACCTAATGTCTGCGTTGAATACTGAGTCTCTTACACAGTAATCGTATGTGACATCCCACTTGTTTCAAGCACTTGTGAGAAAGATAAACAAAAGAAGCAGCCCCCAAAGGAACCACTCTCTTGATTGTTACCTCCAAGTATGCTTCTGCCTCCTCTGTGTGATTAGAGTCCGATGGTCAAACAGGGATTTCTTAAATGAAGCGCCACCATTACCACCGCTCATCACAACCTGGCCATAAAACGTTCAGTGTCAGTGTTTGTGAAATGAAGCTAAAACACTCACTCTTGCTAGGAGGTTTGTGGATTAGCCTGGACCTCCACCTTGTGCTTATCCTTTCTTTCTCTCAGAGCCCCAAATACATGAAAAAAGCAATTACTGGTGCAAGCACAGGCTTTGTAGCCAACTCTGAGATCTGGGTCCCAGCTCCATCATCCCATAACTGTCACCCTGGGCAAGGTGCCTCTCAGAGGCTCCATGTCCTCTTCCGGAAATTTCCCAACCAGCCAAGCACCATGCCCTTCCTGCAGTGAAGAGCCAAGGAGAACACTGGTCTGTCAAATTCAAGATGGATGGGGTCTATTTTTCCTTCATTCGTTCAGTGAATATTTATTAAGCCCTTATGCATACTTTAACTCTGTTGTGAAACAAACCTCCCAAAACACTGTGACCTAAAACTCTGACCATGAGTTCCCGGTTCTGTAGGTCAGCAACTTTGGCTGGGCTCAGCGTGGTGGTTCTTCTCACCTCCCCTGAGCTTCCTCGTGGGTTTGCAGTCAGCTGTAGGCGACTGTCACATCAGGATAGCTGGCACTTTACGGTGTCTTGATCCTCGTCCATGCTCCATGCATTTCCCTTTCCTTCAGCAGGCTAGGCCAATCAAGTTCTCACAGCAAAGCCAACTTGTAAACACAAGGAAGCCTAACTGTGCACGAAGAATGAATGGAAGCATACCAGGCCTCTTGGGGCCTAAGCTTGAGACTGGCACATTAGGCCTGACCTCATTAACTTTACTGGAGGAGAGGAACAGTTACACACTTGTAATGCAATGGGATGAATCTGGGATCCTAAAACCCTCAGAAGTATTGAGCGGGTGGGTGTTCCTGGTTGTTCAGCCACTCCATCATCTGAAATCCTCCCCTCATGGAATGGAAGGGAAAACATGTGAGAACCATCTCAGGCCATAGTTCAGGACCAATGTTTTGGCGTGTTCTGGGTTCAGAAGCTAGAGGTGAATCTCAGCGCCACCACTTGATAGCTGTGTGAGCCAGGACAAGTGATTTAATGTCTCTGGGCCTGGTTTCCTCCTCCAGACCATGAGGAAAATAAATGCTACCTGCTTCACTTGGGGCAAGTCACTTACATATGCTAAACTCAGTTTCTTCATCTCTCAAATGAAGTTAATAATGCATTCTCTCACCAAATAGTCTATGAGATGAAGTGACAATGTCATATAAGGCCTGGCACTTAGGAAGGGATTTTTAAAAAAGAATAAACTTTATTTTTTTAAAGTACTTTAAGGTTCACAGCATGGTTGAGAGGCAGGTAAGATTTCATATACCCCTGCCCCAGTCACACATAGCCTCCCCATTGTCAACGTCCCACACCAGAGGGGACATTAGTCACAACGGATGAAAGTGCATTCACACAATATTATCACCCAAAGTCTATAGTTTACATCAGGGTTCACTCTTGGTGTTGTTCATTCTATGGGTTTTGAAAACTCTATTATTACATATACTCCCTATTATAATTTCATACAGAACAGTTTCACTGCCCTAAAAATCCTCTGTGCTCTGCCTATTCGTCCCTCTACCCCCATAACCCCCTGAAACCACCGATTTTTTAATTTCTCCATAACTTTGCCTCTCCGAAAGTCATATAGTTGGAATCATACAGTATGTGGCCTTTCCACATTGGTTTCTTTCACCTGATAATATAAATTTCTATGTCTTTTTTATGAGCTTGATGGCTCATTTCTTTTCAGCACTGAATAATATTCCATTGTCTGGAAGGACCACAGCTTCTTCATCCATCCACCTATTGAAGGACATCTTGGTTGCTTCCAGTTTGGGTAATAATGAATAAAGCTACTATAAACATCCATGTCCAGGGTTTTTGTGTGGACATAAATTTTCATCTCCTCTGCATAAATACCAAGGAGCACAGTCGCTGGATCATATAGTAAGAGTATATTTAGATTTGTAAGGAACTGCCAAACTGTCTTCCAAAGTAGCTGTATCATTTTGCATTCCCACCAGCAATGAATGAGAGTTCCTGTTGCCCCACATCCTCACCATCCTCACTGGCATTTGGTATGGTCAGTGTTCTGGATTTTGACCATTCGAATAGGTAGTAGTAATACCTCATTGTTATTCTAATGAGCAACTCCCTGAAGACATAATGTGAAGCATCTTTTCATATGCTAATTTGTCATCTGTACATCTTCTTTGGGCAAAAATCTTTTGCCCATTTTTTAATCAGGTTGTTTGCTTTCTTATTGTTACATTTTAAGAGCTCTGTGTATATTTTGGATACCACCCTTTTATCAGATACATCTTTTTCAAATATTTTCTCCCACTCTCTGGCTTGTTTTCTCATTCTCTTGAGAAAGTGCTATTTTTTAAAAGTTTGAATTCCTTGGCCTGGCAACCCGTGGTCTGATCTTCCATGATTTGGCCATTCTCTTCCTCTCGGGTTTTTTTTTTTTTTTTCCTGCCACGGGCTTGAATCTTCTACCCACACACAGAACTACTCAAAGTTCTCCACCGACGTCAGGCTCTGGGATGCCCATGTGCCTCTTCTTAAAGGGCTCCCTCTGTATGCAAAGACCCCTCTGTCATTACCCCCTAGGCCCACACTCCCTGCTTCTCCAAAACATGGCTCAAACTTTACCTTCTGTGACTTGTCCTCACAACCCTGGAGAAGGGTCTGCTTTCCCTTGAGCCTCCACTGTTCCCTTGTGTAGATTTCTCTTGGTCTTTATTCAGAAGCTATGTACTGTGATCCCGCTGAGCTCCGAGCTCTCCATAAGAACAATAATAGTTTTTCTCATATGCTTACACCCCTTCTAGAGACTGCGTCTTTGAGGACAGAACCAGAGTGTATCAACAGGGACCACCCTGGGCCTAGCACACAGTGTGCCTTTGGCAAATGTTGATGAGTAGACTGAATAAATTGAGTAAATGATCACTTAATTCTTTGAGTCCAGTTTGTGAGTAAGAAGTGGCAAATATGATTGAAATAAGATTCAGTTATAGTTTTCTAATCACCCCCCAAAACCATGTTCTTCCCTTATGGGGATCATGCTATTAGCTGCCTATTGCTGATAAAACAAATTACCACAAATTTACTGGCTTAAAACCACCAAAACTTATTATCTTATAATTCTGGAGGTTAGAAATCCAAAATGGGTTTCACTGAGCTAAAATCAAAGCTTCGGTGGGACTGTGCCCCTTCTAGACTCTAGGGAAGAATGCCTTCTGCTTCCTTGTCTTTCCAGTTTCTAGAGGCCGCCTTGCATTCTTTGGCTCATGGCCACATCCTCTGTCTTCAAAACCTGCAGTGTAGCATTTTCCAATCTCTGTATGTCCCTCTGTCTCTGCTGTCACATGGATTTCTGTCAGACTCTAACACTCCTGCCTCCTCCTTATGAGGACCATGTGATTCCTGAAGGCCCAAACGATAATCCAGAATAATCTTCTGAGCCTTACATAATGTAAGGCTTCTCAAGAGCCTTACATTAACCACATCCACAAGCTCCCTTTTTCCATGTGAGCTCACATATGCACAGGTTGTAGGGATTAAGAAGGTCACATCTTTGTGGGACCATTACTCTACGTACTATAGGTAATGATTACAATCCAGGAGATAAATGAGATCATCCAGGGAGAATGCCTGGAGCCAAGTAAGAGAAGTAAGACAAAAACAGAATATTTAGGGAGCATTGGAATGGAAAGTCAGCAAAAGAAGGGAAATATGCTCCAGAGAGCTAGAAGCAGGTGGAATTCCTGTCCCAGAAGCCTTAGAAGAGGGGATTTCCAGACTCTGGAGGCACGGAGCCAAATGCTCAGAACTTGGGAGAGGGCAGAAGGACGCCGTGCTGTGTGGGAGACGACAGGGACCTTAGCGAGGGGGAGGTTTGGACAGAGGGGCTGTGGCAGAGCAGAAGCCATGCTGCAAAGGTCTGGCCCAGCCCAGGCCCTCCACTCCCAGGAAACACCAGCACTGCCTTTTCCCTCGGCCAGCCCCCTGCATACTGTGAACTCAGCTTATTGGAACACAAAGAGCCTGCAGCTGTCACTTGGATATAATTTGAAAAGTCAGGAGTTAGCCTTTGGAAAAGTTGCTTCAGACAGCAAGAATATTTTAGCTCAGGGAGAAATATATTCATCTGATGAAAGGGGTGGGGACCAGGGACAGGAGGAAAGCACCATCCCCTGGGTGCCTGCTGGAGCCTCTGTGCCCGTTTTATTTTATGTGGTGTCGCTGCCACTTTCTGACACTAATGACATGACTGTTCAATGAATATTTAATCCTGGTGGGGTTCTCTTCTCTGTCGCACCTCCAGTCCCCTAGCTCGAGCCTTTCTAAAACAATAACTCTACTCATCAAACACCAAAATCAGCACCATCCCGTCTCCATGCTGGGTGTGTGGTGGAGACTTGACTTTGGGT
Source organism: Mirounga angustirostris (assembly GCF_029215605.1). Classification (NCBI taxonomy): domain Eukaryota; kingdom Metazoa; phylum Chordata; class Mammalia; order Carnivora; family Phocidae; genus Mirounga; species Mirounga angustirostris. The sequence goes on along the minus strand of NW_026991712.1, from coordinate 13,649,952 downwards.
TCTGAGCGACAGGTGGCTGGTTAGGCAGCAAGGGACAACTCCCAAAGATGCCAATCGATGCTGGCCTAGATTACCCCAGGGAGGATCATTAAGCCCCAGAAGCCATTTGGCAGTTCTATTAAGGCACCTGCATGCAGGGTCGCTGCCATCTCGTCTCAATTAGGCTCACGCACAGTGATTTCTCCCTGCTGGGCTCACTGACACACGCGGGATGTCAGGGAAGAGCATGAGCCCCCGCAGAGTGATGGAGAGAAGAAGAAGGTTTGGGGGATTGCTGGGGAAATCTTTCCTCCATCTGCCCTGAGATGGAAGAGAGGAAGGCAACGCATCCTTCTTTAGGAAGGCAGAAAGGGCCACTGAAAATAGGTAGTTGGCTTTGTTCTAGGCCTGACCCCAGGGCGCCCCAGGCAACACCCACCCAGAGACATTGGGTTACTTTCCTACTCTTTTTAGGTATGTGGAAATCGAGGCTTAGATAGTTTAGGTAAAGTCCCCAAGCTCCTAAGGATGCCGAGGGCAGTGCCACAGTTCAAGGTTTAAGCCACGTCTGTCTGACTCCAGGATTGATGTGGGTACTTACCACAGGGCATGGCTTCTTACAGAGTCAAACTTGAAGATCCATAGGCCCAAGGGCTCTGGCCTGCCTTGCTTGTCATTTTCCCTGACCAACTCCGCACCCGCTCACCAGGCAAGCCCAGGACCAGGCACAAGGGGCAAGTTTCTTCTCTCTGAACCACTAGCTTTTCATCTGGACGACGGTGATAAAAACACCCACCACATGACTCCATAAATTCCATTCCATCTCCGTGAAAGAAGACAGGGACTGTGTGTGCCTTTATGCCATGTGTACTGAGGGAGAAGATGCTGTGTATGCCGGGCTGCGCATGGTACAGGATACAGGACTGCAGGTTAGAGACTCAGCACCATAGACATGCAGCAGTGCTGCTAACCCTACTAAGTGCTTTTCCAGTGCCTATTACTTGGCTCCTTGCTTTGCATGCATTATCTCATTTAATAGGTGTGCATGTGTGTGTGTGTGTGAGAGAGAGAGAGAGAGAGAAGGAAGTTACTTTCCTAGCTGGCTAAACGCAGAAACAAACATATCAAAGTAGAAATGGGCAATGTGGATGCCTGCCTGGGTGGCTCAGTCTGCCTTCAGCTTGGGTCATGTTCCCAGGGTCCTGTGGTCAAGTCCCGCATTAGTCTCCTTGCTCAGCAGGGAGCCTGCTTCTCCCTCTGCCTGCCCCTCCCCCTGCTTGTGCTCTGTCTGTCTCTCTCTCTGACAAATAAATAAATAAAATCTTTAAAAAAAAAAGAAATGGGCAATTCATGTACAGGGAACTGAATAAGTTTAAAACATTCTTTCACTTCCTTGCTTAAGAAATATTTCCTGACATTGTCTATGTGCCAGGCACTGTACTAGGCAGAGGGAAACATTCATGAAGCAGATGTGACCCAGGAGAGAGATTGATAACAAACACATCGATATCACGATAACTGTGATAGAATTACAAAGTTAATGAGCAAAGATACGAGATCAGAAGAGACACAAAGTTCTCGCCCTATGTGGGAGCTTAGCAAAAGCTTCTCTAAAATGGAATCTATAAGCACATTAGTGAGTAGGAAAGTAGGGTATCCTCCTGGATATGGAGTAAATGTTAACTCAACAGCGAGCTCCTCAAGGAGGTACGTCTTGGTCTCAAGCCACCCCACCACTGGGATGGAATCAAAAGCAGGAACTAGCCTGCAGCTTCATTAGCAGACAGAAGACATGGCATCAATCAAATGAGACTCTAGGGTTGGGACTAGAAATCTCAGGCAAGAGCCAAGAACACGGGCCTCCCAGGAGGTTGCCAGGCTCCCTAGAAAAAGCACCATGCATTTGGGAAGATCCAGCACCTTTTCCAGACACTGTAACTGTAACGGAAGTTTAACATGCATTATCTCATCTGGGCCTCACAACAAACACTGAGAGGTGGGAGTGGCCAGAAATATGCAAACCTAACCCAGAAGGGAACTGGAAGAGGTCTTGTCTGAAGGCACCCCGCTTCTGGGATGAGACAGGAGACTTCCCATCCTCAGTCAAGACCCTATGCATAGACGTGGTCATCGAGCAAGACCAGAGGGAAACTCACCTGCTACTTAGTTTTCAGTTAATAATAACTGTATAAAGAACGTTTGCATAGCATTTTATTTTTATCTCACAAAGCATTTTGCCTTCCATGATCTCATTGGAGCATCTCAACAAACCTGCTAAAAAAACAAAACAACAATGGGGCGCCTGGGTGGCTCAGTTGGTTAAGCGACTGCCTTCGGCTCAGGTCATGATCCTGGAGTCCCAGGATCGAGTCCCGCATCGGGCTCCCTGCTCGGCAGGGAGTCTGCTTCTCCCTCTGACCCTCCCCCCTCTCATGTGCTCTCTGTCTCTCATTCTCTCTCTCAAATAAATAAATAAATCTTTAAAAAAAAAAAAAAAAAAACCAACAAAAAACAGAACAGAACAAAAAACAAAGAAAACACACACACACACACACACACACAGGCTCCAAGACATCATTTGCTCAAAGTTGTGCAGGTAAACAATGGAGAAACCAAATCACAAATTCGGAAGTTCTTCCATAGAATCCTTTGCTCTCTTTCATATATCACACCACACCACACCATCCCTCAATCCATCTATTTGACAAATATTTACTGTACAGCTCCAATGGGCAAGGACCATTCCAGGTACTGGAGACGCAATTCTCATGAGGAATTGACAGAGAGCAAACCTGATCCATTACTGAGGCAAGGGGTCAGGGCTCTAACAGTGGTGGGAGCAAAGCGCTGAGGGTTGGGGTCCTCAGAGGGAGCAGCGGCAAAGGCTGAGGGACGAGGTTTAGGGAAATGGGAAGGGAGGGCTCTGTAAAGGAGCTGGCATTTGCTAAAGCACAATGGATGAGTAGGAGTTCTCCCATCCAAAAGCTGGACAAATATTCGAGGCAGAAGGAACAAGGGCACAGACATTCCAGGAAACCTGGCTGGAGTGGGTACAGGTGAGACACGAGAGGAGGCTGGAAAGGAAGGAGCTGACCTGCCCCGGAAGCAAAGGAGAGCCACAGAGGTATTTTCAGGAGGGCCTGGCACATTCAATTTTGTAGTTTGAGGAAACGGGCCGTGTGAATTTAGAATAAAAAGTGGGGAGAGAGCCTGAAAACTGAAAATGCAGGGAAATGATGAGATGACTGTGCAGAAGAAGGGACATTGCATCTGAGGGAAATCCGGGGCTACAATCAGCAGAACTGAATGATTTATTGGATGAACTTATGAGAGAGAAGGTAAAGGATGACACCAAGCCTTCTACCTTGAGAGGCTGGGGAAACAATAGAGCCATTGAGAGAACCCTTGCTTCTTCAACACACACACACACACACACACACACACCACACACACACTTATACAAAAATATAAGACAAATGGAAGCATACTTTCATGTTAGCAGTACTTAGCCTGGAACAAGACACCAGAATTTTCCAAATGTTCTAAAATGAACATATATGATGATGAAAAACAGTAACATTTTAATTTTATTTTTTTTAATTTCTCAAAAATTTTTCTTAATTTTATTTTATTATGTTATGTTAGTCACCATACAATACATCATTAGTTTTTGATGTAGTGATCCACGATTCATTGTTTTCGTATAACACCCAGTGTTCCATGCAGTACGTGCCCTCCTTAATACCCATCACTGGGCTAACCCATCCTCTCACCCCTCTCCCCTCTAAAACCCTCAGTTTGTTTCTCAGAGTCCATAGTCTCTCATGGTTCATCTCTCCCTCCGATTCCCCCCTCCTTCATTTTCCCCTTCCTTCTCCTAATGTCCTCCATGCTATTTCTTATGTTCCACAAATAAGTGAAACCATATGATAATTGACTTTCTCTGCTTGACTTATTTCACTTAGCATAATCTGCTCCAGTCCCATCCATGTTGATGTAAAAGTTGGGTATTCATCCTTTCTGATGGCTGAGTAATATTCAAAAAATGGGCAGAAGACATGACAGACACTTCTCTGAAGAAGACATACAAATGGCTAACAGACACATGAAAAAATGTTCATCATCATTAGCCATCAGAGAAATTCAAATTAAAACCACACTGAGATACCACCTTACACCAGTTAGAATGGCAAAAATTGACAAGGCAAGAAACAACAAATGTTGGAGAGGTTGTGGAGAAAAGGGAACCCTCTTACACTGTTGGTGGAAATGCAAGTTGGTATAGCCGCTTTGGAAAACAGTGTGGGGGCTCCTCAAAAAATTAAAAATAGAGCTACCCTATGACCCAGCTATTGCAGTCCTGGGTATTTACCCCAAAGACACAGATGTAGTGAAGAAAAGGGCCATATACACCCCAATGTTCATAGCAGCAATGTCCACGATAGCCAAACTGTGGAAAGAGCCAAGATGCCCTTCAACAGATGAATGGATAAAGAAGATGTGGTCCATATATACAATGGAACAGTAACATTTTTAAATTACTATTCATAATTATAGTTACATTTTAAACAACTACAACATTTTCATGACTTGTGAGGTAAGGACATCATTATCCCCATTTTACAGAAGAAAAACTGAGGCTCAGAGAAGTGAAGTAATCTTCTCATTGACACACATCTGTTAAGCGGCCAGTCATGATTTGAGACCAGATTGGTTTGATTTCACAAGCTGAGGTTTGACTGAGTATCAATACTTTCCATAAAAAGAACACAAAAGTTGTTCAGGGAAGTTTGAAGCATCGAGATGTCTGATGATGTTTGACCAGCAGGTTAAATTTTGGACCTGGATCTCGGCAGGAAATCCCTCAGGGGAGAGGTGGATTCAGAACTCATCCCCATAACGATGGGAAAAGGAGACCATCCAGAGATAATGCATAGCCTGAGAAGAGAAGGAAACTGCCAGAGACCAGTCCCATCCATGAGGAGGAGATAGGATGGAGATAGCAGGGGAGACACGAGCAACCTGGAAGCTGAGGGAGAGGAGAAATTCAGTGAGCTGAGAAGAAGCAGGTGGAACGAAATGGCCTTTGGGTGGAGTCTTGTGATGAGGCTGGCAGAGAACATCCAACGGCATAAGCCAGACTGCACCTGGTCAAAGTGGGGAATATGGAAAGTCCTTTCAATAATGGAATTGATCAAGAATAGGTAAGGAAAAGATTGGTAGGTCACCAAAATGGTGGTGACAGGAGAAGGGCTTTTTCCCCTTGGAGAAGGCTTGATGGAGCTTGGAAAACTGAATAAGCAAGACAGAAGAGTCGGGAAATAGAGGAAGGAAAGCCAGGGAGCAATTCCTTGACAAAGGGGAGAGGGATGAATCCCATGCACAGGTGAGGGGTTTCTCTGAAGTGCTTCTCAAATGGAATTGTGTGATATTCCAGCTATTGATTCTCTTGAGGCAAACCAGACCCCTCCGAATGTAAGATGTAGTGGGCAACAATTTTTATTAGGCTCCCTGCTTCTGTGGGGCAGGAACTGGGACAGGCCACGGCAGGGATGGCTTATCTCTGCCCCACTGTGCATGCGGCCTCATCTGGGAGAACTCCCATAGCTAAGGGTGACTCCAATAACTGGGGTCGAGAATCACTTGGGGGCTTTCTCACGCATGTGGCTGGTGCCTGGGCTGTGATAGTTAGAAGGCTGGGCTCCGCCAGAAAGGAACATTTTATCTTCATGCCACAGCATGGTGGCAGGGTCCTGAAGAAGGGATAATAATCATCTGGGTATCATCACTCCTGTTTTGCTGAAACCAAAAATCAAAACCCAAAGCCAAATAAACAAAAACCTTAAGTTCAGGAAGGCTAAGTCGTTGGCTCAGTTTCTCAGAGCTCTATACCATGATGTCCATTTCATTTCAAAAATACATTCACACCACAGAGAGGAAAAGAGTCTGGAAGTACACACTCTAAAATCTTCGAAGTGGTTATCTTTGAATGGTGATAGTTATCTTCCAGTACATTATATGGATGTTTTGTTTTCATTTTTCAGCAACAATTATGCATTACTCATATATTAAAAATAGTTTTAATAAAGCATTTTCACAGCAGCTTAACCACCTCTTGGACTTGGCTGACTTCAGGACTAACCCGGGGTGACATACCCTGGATGGAAATACAAACCAGCCTGCCAGACGGGTATCAGGGACTTCGCCTTGGCACCACCTTGTCTGAGAGGTGAGGTTCCCACACTGTGGGACTGGATCAGCCATCATGCTGGGCAGAGAAACTGACTTCGGCTCAGAAGGTCCTGCACATGCTGCAACACAGGTGGGGCATGAAGAGGCCAGGATGTCACTAAGCATCGTGCCTCGTCAGTGGACATACAGGACTGTGACGGAAAACCTGCGTGCATTTTTTGACATAACAAACTTGACCCTGGGCAAAGATCCTTCCCAGCTTCTGAAATTCCTCCAAGATTTTCACAAACCAACTCATCCTTTAAGCACATTAAGGGCATCTTGATACACAACAGACTCTCCCATTAAACCACACCCCTAGATTATACAGTTTTAAATTTGGGTTTTTATTCATTGAAATGGAAATGGAAGAATTGTATGTGAATTGAAGCTTTTAAACAGCAAGTTTTGAATTGGCTTTCAATGAAAAATAAACAAAATGCAGGTTCAAATTCAACTAGCCCTTCCTAAGAGCCCCTGGCCCTGTGCCTAGTTCATGGCCATGCATATGCACTCCTGCCTTCTCCCTGGTCACCCCGTCTCCTCTGTCACCCAGGACCGGGAGAAGCCAGCAAGCATCATCTGAATGCCAACTGCTGTTCACTCAGAATCTAGATGGCCTTGGGTGCCTGGGTGGCTCAGTCAGTGAGGCATCTGCCTTCGGCTCCGGTCATGATCCCAGGGTCCTGGGATGGAGTCCTGCATCGGGCTCCTTGCTCAGCCAGGACCCTGCTCCTCCCTCTGCCTGCCGCTCCCCCTGCTTGTGCTCTCTCTTGCTCTCTGACAAATAAACAAATAAAATCTTTTTTAAAAAATTAAAAAAAAAAAGAACCTAATTGGCCTTGGCTGGGCAGCATGTTTGGGTGACGAATCAAGAGACCAATCAGCTTAGAGGCTCGGGACCAGTCCTCCACTTAGCTGCCTGCAACAGGAGGAAAGAGGATGAGGAATCAGACCAGACCGTCTCAAAGACCCTTCCAGCCCCAAAGTTCTGTGTTTCTTCAAGTCCCACATGCAAACCTGTCTCTTGTTACATCAGAGCCGCCCTTCATCTGTCATCAGACAGCCACATACCCACAAATTACCCATTGAGAGACATGCAAACACACCTCCACACACACATCCTGAGCCCACACCCCTGCAGCAAACAGCCTCACCCAGGCTCACAGCTAAGGAGAAGCCACATGTGCCCATCAGACCCCAGAAGCCCCCACCAATGGCTCTTCTCAGCTCCCTCAAGGTTGTTTAAGAGAGGTCTTTTTCTCACTGAAATTTTCTTCCCAGAGAAGAGTTGGAAGCCTCCTCTCTTGCCCTCCCACTATCTGGAATTTAAACCTATTTATTGCAATTGCCTATTTACCTGTCTACATATTCCACTAGACTGTAAATCCCATGAGGAAAAGAGCCGTGTGTCATGTTATTGAATGCTGTATTTCCAGCAACTAGCTCGGAGCTGGGTATAAAGTGGCTGTGTGCTGGATGTCTCTGTCATGTCTCCAGGTCCACGTGTTCTCCAACTCTCCCACAGAGAGCTGGGGTCTGTATCCCCTCCCCTTCAGTCTGGGAAGGCAGATGCCATTCTTATTATCTCTAGTTTATAGAGAGAAAACTGAGGCTTGGAGATGTGAAGCCCCGTTCAAGGTCACTCAGCTAACAGGTGGCAAAGCCAAGATTTGAGCTGAGTGTAACTCCAAAGTCCAAGCCCTCCATAAGCACTGGGGTATCCTGTTTCCTACACAAAGTTACAGAGGGTACATGCATGTGACATTGAGGGCAGAGTAGAAAAATAAATACCTTCTATAGCAAGGACTGGCAAAGTATAGCCCGTGGGCCAAATCAGGCTCATATTTATGGACAGCATTTTATTGAGATGTGGTCATGCTCATCTATTGACGTATTGACTGTGACTATTTTCCACACACCATGGCTGATTGTAACAGAGACCCTATGCTCACAAAGCCTGAAGTACTTACTATCTGGTCTTTACAAAAAGTTTGCAGATATGTATTCTAGAGGCCCAGGGTAAAGGATTACTGACAGCCTCTCAAGGGCACTATCAGCCTTGTTATACCCAAGGCATGATATAGGGTGACCAGCTTGTCCCAGTTGGCCCTGAACTTCCTGAGTTTTTGGGGGGAGCTTCCTGCCCAGTCCTGGGCAAACCAGGACAGTTGTTCACACTGGTTCTAGATAATGCAATGCAGATTTTGGGCAAGGGTACAGCTCGGCCCCACCTAGAAATGCCCTAAGTGTAATGCCATAGATGCCAATGGAGAATCAGATGCCCTGAGCACAGGAAGACACTTCCTCCTCTTCCCAGGTCCTGCTGCAGAGCTGACCCAAGGCAAGGTCATCCTGTTAACAAGTTTAGTTGGATTTCCAACTGGTCCATAAGCTCTTTGTCCCTGTCAATCCCCTGCCTTCAAGTGCCAAGAAAAATTCCTAGAGGAAATGATAGTGACATCTTGTCTAGGCCTGAGACTTTTGTGTCCCCTTCCCACCCTGGAAAGGCATACGCAGTGTCTTGCCCTCATGCATCCCAGGACAGTAAGGAGATAATGTCAATGATGGAATCTTCTGGGGAGGTTGCATTTTAATACTGAAATAAACCTTGGGTCTTTTTTTTTTTTTTTTTAATTTCTCAAACCGTTAAGTTCCTTGCTTTTGGGGTGTGTATGACAGGAAGGGGGTAGATATGACTCTGGTGGTGTGTATATACACCATCCATGCAAGTTTTTCTTCAGAAACATGAACATAACAGTCAGCCTAAGAGTCCCCTCACCTTAGAGATTTGCTTCTTAATGTGAAGGGGGCCGACATACATGAGGTTGTATGGACAAGCCAACTGTTTGCATAATACCAGATATGACACTGAATAGCCAGGTACAAGCTGGGACTGGAAGGGAAGCAGCACCCAAACACAGCTCTCCCTGTACAGTTATTGGGGAGCAATGAGAACCATGTGAACAGGGCCCAGAACAGTGCTTCTGGCCTTTCTTCCAAGGGATTCTCGAAGGACAGGCTCAGCTTCTGCAGCACCAGACACAGAGCTGATGGAAGGGGGAAAAGACTAGAGCAGGGGTAGCAAACTATGGTCCACAGGCTAAATCTGGCCCGTCATCTGTTTTGGTACAGCCCATAAGCTAAGAATGGCTTTTATACTTTTTTTTAAAAGATTTATTTATTTATTTTAGAGAGAGAGGGTGAGAGAGAGCAGATGCATGAGCAGGGGGAGGGGCAGAAGGAAGGAGAGAATCTCAAGCAGACTCCCAGCTGTCAAGAGCCCAACACGGGACTCGATCCCATGACCCTGAGATCACGACCTGAGCCAAAATCAAGAATTGGATGCTTAACTGATGGAGCCACCCATGAGCCCATGTTTTTACATTTTTAAGTGGTAAAAAAAAAATTAAAAGAATAATACGATTTTGTGACATGCAAAGATCATATGAAATTCGAAATCCATCAGTAAAGTGTTATTGGAAGGGGACAAACTCATTTGTTTTTGTTTTGTCTATGGCTGCCTTCTATTTTGCTGATGAAGAGACTGAGGTTGGGAGAGATGAAATAAATAAATTATCCCAACATCACACCATTGGTAAGAGGCAAAGCTAAGATTTAAGCCCAGCAAAAACATCATAACTCCTACAAGTCATCATCTTGAAGGAGGCAAAGCAGTAGAGTGCTGGGTTAGTGGTGAAGGGGAGAAATTTAGATGAACAATATGAATACAGGTCTGAGACTCACCCAGCATTCATCTGCGAACAATGGCTGGCTAGAGCAGTGTATACTAACAGAAGAAGACAGGTAAATGGATGCAAAAGGGACATTGAAAAATACTACAACCTCTTCCTTTTACAGAAGGGGAAATGGAGGACATAGGAGAATTTGCCCAAGCTTATCCAGGCACTCAGAACAGGATGTAGAGACCATCGCATCATCAACCCCAAGAGAGGAGGGATGGGTGCCTGCCATAAGAGATGGAGTCAGAGGGTAACTCACTAGCAGTCAAGAGCTCTGGCTGGCAGATTCCAGTGCCACAGGTGGCCTCACACAAGGCTGGATGTAGTCTGTGAGTGAGAGGCCAAACTGAAACTGAATACATTTACCCTTACTTCCCTAAAGTTCCAGAAAATAAAAGAAATGAGTATTTGAACAATTTAACAATATATGTGAAATAAATCACACATGTAAAAGTGTGACCTGTTGGAAAAGGAAAGAAATGTCATGAGAAGGACCCAACACTCCAGCCTGATATTTGCAATTAGAATATGAGTGCCAGTGACCAACTTCCTCTGTGCTGGCTGCACTACCTCTCCCGGTCCCTACCAGAGAATCCCAGACTGGCGCGCAGACCAGAGGACCATGCACAGAAGTTGCCAGCCACAGTCCAAGCACCTGTTGCATATTGGGCTGTCTGCATGTGCTATCATTGCTGATCCTGAATGGTAGACAGCAGGATTCCCATTTTACTCATGAAGAAACTAAGGCTCAGGGTGATGAAGTAACCACCAAGAGTTGACAGAATGAACAGGAGCCAGACACCTCTGCATTTAGAGGAGGGTGACGCCAGGTAAACAGGGAAAAAGACTTCTTTCTCCTCCACCAACTGGATTCCTCTTCGCCTGGCTGCTATGGCCAAATCTTGCCTCCCTGGTAGGATGTCCTCAGGATGTCTTCTGTCTAGTTCTGATGGCTGAAACCAGATTATTGGGGGCGAGGGGGCTGCTGCCTTGAGAAACTGATGCTCAGCAGATGCAGAGGAAAGTGCCAGAATTGCCATTAGATGGCCCAGATTTCCCCTTGGGGTCAAATGACACCACAAATGTCTTTCTGATACAAGCTTGAGGAGCTGATAGTGCAAACCTTAACAACCCAGGCAGGGCACTTTTCATCTCCCTGTGAGTGATGACGCTCATCTCAGGATGAAATGGGCCACAAGGGAAGGGTTTGCAAGTCAACTCAAAACTCCAAAGGCTCCCGAAAGATAAGCCCACACCCTGTGCAAAGTTATGACAGGAAGCCCCACCAGGCCCTTGCGATAAGCTCTCCGAGCACATGGCCAGGTACTGACAATTGTTTGGCAAAGGGGTGGTGTCCCCTGCTTCAACCGTAACTTTGGACCAGAGAGTTCTAACAGACATGCCCCTGGACAGTAACAACACTGTATCTGGTTAAGGGCCTGGCTGAGATTACTTCAAGAAGGAAATGCTGTTAAACCCCTACCTGGTGTGAGTGACAGTCCGGTGGCAGGTGACAACCCTGGATACATATCAAAGAGATGAGGGGACACATGCTGAATCGACTGTAGTGGACTTTGGGCCTGAGGAGGGGTATTAGAACCAGGCTTCCTCTGAGCTTCAGCTCCGACCTTTCAATTCTACATAACAGATGACTCCCTGCTACTCCCAGATATCTGGCCATGTGGGTTTTTTTGTTTTTTTTTTTTAAAGATTTTATTTATTTATTCATGAGAGACAGAGAGAGAGGCAGAGGGAGAAGCAGGCTCCCAAGGAGCAGGGAGCCCGATGCGGGACTCGATCCCAGGATGCTGGGATCATGACCTGAGCCGAAGGCAGACGCTTAACCATCTGAGCCACCCAGGGGCCCTGGCCATGTGTTTAACCACTCAGAAAACAAGCAGGCATTCATTCACCAGAACAGTCTGTGGAATCCTGTTTTTTCCCCTTTGGGGGAAGCAGTTACACTGGCCACCAACCCAGAGAAATGCTAAAGATGCCGGCATCTTGAACTGCGGGAATCTGCCCCATCCATTTCTACAAGGCTGTCCTAGCTGATCTCTAGCACTTTGTTCCATGCTCCAAGAGGACCAAACTGCTAGGAGTTCCCACACAGAGATATAGGATGCTGTTTCCTGTCCCTGGGCCTTTGCACATGCTGTGCTCTCTGCCCAAAACTCTGCTTCCCTGCTTGTCCCCCTGTCTACCCCTCCTCCTCCTCCATGACACGGCTCAGATATCATCTCTGAGCTGACCTTTCCCTGAGACACCAGGGTGAGCTTGGACCCCTCTTTTGTGCTCTCACATCTGCCCACCATGACCTCCGTCAGCACTTCTCCTGGGAAACACAACTGGCTTGCAGGACAATCTTCATCCCCAGCCCAGCTCGCTGAGAACAAAGACCTTGTCTTCACATCTCTACAGCTGCACGGAAGCCACTGGGCCACAAGAGGTGTTCCATAAATGTTCACCTCATTAGGCAGTGTGAAGAAAGGAGCTGAAACTGCAGACCAGATCGAGAGCCGCCCCTTTAAGAAATCTCTTCCCTTACTTGTCCAGCAAATGTTTTTGCCTACCTGAGGGGGGCAGGCAGAGTGACAGCACAGGGACCCTGGTGCATAGCAGGGCCTTCTCCCTGTCCTCGGAGAGTTCACATGCAGGCGACTCCAACAGGTAGCAGCTCAACGATTTCACTGCAGTTGTGATCAGGGTCGGCGAAGAAGAGGGCCACGATTAGGGTGAGGCAAGTGAGGCACTCACCCAGAGGGCAAAATTTAAGAAAGTGCCCCCCCACCAAAAAAAAGCAAAGAGACCTTAAGGGAACATTTTTCAAATCAAAATTAGGGCAAAAACATGCATGACGAACAAAATATCCAAAATTTAAACATATACCAGTGCCGTGCCAAGCCCTGTGGGAGCCTAAGGAGGGAAATGTGTACCTCTCTATACATTATATACATGTTTTCACATATTTTCATAGTTCTTTCCCCCCCAGAACATTAGAGTACTTGAAAACATTGAAAAATTTAAAAGTGAAAAAAAAATTTTGAAGTGTATTAAAACTCACATCATTTTATGTTTAAGGTTTTTTTTGTTTTGTTTTGTTTTGTTTTTTAGAGAGAGAGAGAGCACTGTGCATGAGCAGGGGAAGGGAGTGGGGAGGGGCAGAGGGAGAGGAGAGAGACTCTTAAGAAGGTTCCACCCTAAGCGCAGAGCCCAACACAGGGCTTAATCCCAGGACCCTGAGATCATGACCTGAGCCGAAATCGAGTCAGACACTTAACTGACTGAGCCACCCAGGTGCCCCTATTTTTTTTTATTTCAAAACAGAATTTATTGTCATTTTAGTTCAGCTTAAATAAAGTCAGAAATCATTTAAGATTGCCAAATGTGGCAATCCTCTCTAATGACAGCAAGGTAAGCAAAGACATAGACGCTGAAAATATGATGGAGAGTTTGCTTCCACTAAAGCCAGGAGCACTCATCTTCCATTGGCCTCAGGCACTAACTTAGCACAGCACGGAATAGGTCTTGAGTTAAGATTTGTTATTTTGTTCATCATTGAATTTTTTTTGCATTAATTTTGATATTTTAAAATATTGAATTAAAATATTATTTATCTCAGTTCCTGAGGGGGTTTGGGGGGACATCCCTTATATTTTGCACCCAAAGCAAGTACCTTACCGATTTTACCTGAATCCCAGCCTTGCCAGAAATTAGAGGAGCCTATCCTGGGCTGGGGGTTCAGGAAAACTCCCTCGCTGATGGAACAGTGAGCCTGAAGCCTGTAGGGGGTGTACGGCTGTGAGGGCTGGAGAAAGTCCTGCCTACAGTTCAACCCTGAGCTGGGAAGAGTCTTAGCAAAGCATAAGAATAATAATGGCAAGCATATATAAGCCTAATATATGCACAGGCAGGCCTTATTACCCCATCCTAAAGCTTAAAACTGGCACACAGAATAAGCTACTTGTTCAAAGTCACACAGCCACAAAGGGATAGAGACAGAATGAGAACCCAGGCAACCCTCTCGCCCACTGCATTCTGGAAACCCTCTGCTATCTCACTCAGAAAAAAGTCACTCTGGCTGGAGTGGATTGAGCCACCAGGAGGCTAGCTTGAGAGAAGAGTGAGATAAGGGGCCAGACGTTCGAGGGATCTCAGAGCCTTGAAGGGCAAGTACATGGTGCCGTGTTAAATCTCTCACTGTCATCTTTACAGGTGTCCTGTGCCTTCATCTTTGAAATCTGAAAAAGGCCTCTGGAAAGAAGTAGAGGAGGGGCATGTTAATATAATTTACTAATTCAAATGAGGGAGCCTCAGCCAAGCCAGAGTGGGCTGCACACGCTGGTGACGGAGAGCCCTGCCTGGGCAGCCAGGGGCCAAGGGACCTGCCACACTCAGGCACCTCGGCAGTGTCCGTCACTGACAATCTTCGGAGCTCTTTCACTGCATGATGTGCAGTCGAAGACAACGATGCTAGCTTCAGACTGCATCTGCAGTCTTGACTTTGTGACCCTGGGTGTTCCCCACAACCTCGAAACCCCAGTGTCTCGCCTTTAAGAGAAAGTATCATGACAGAACTGGCTTAGCTGGTCACACACTCATTCTCCTCTTCTCCCAGCAATCACAGCCCCCTCGCCATGAGGTGTGGCTGTGACTACGGGTTGGCCAACCGAGTGTGGGAAGGAGCCCCGGGTACCACATCCAGGCCTGACTCACATGCCCTCCTTCGCCATCCTCCTTGCTCTCTCTGGCCCAGGCTGTTGGCAGGAGGATGAGCCCAGGGGGACTCTGGAAGCTCCGTGTTGAACATAGAGCCTCCGTCCGCTGGAATCCCTGATGAACCGCGTGCAGCAAGGAGCTCCTGTCTTGAGCAGGGCCAGAGATGGAGCCTGGAGTGAATGTGAGCTTTGGAAGAAGGGCTTCAGGGAAAGGGGGTGGGGAAGAGCAGGCCAGGCCAGGGAGGGGAGCTAAGCAGGGGACTAGCCTTGGCCTGACCCCACCCCCCGACCCCAGGGAACTCCGAGGCATGAACGACACCACAGAGCTGCTTCCAAAGGCAGGAAGGAGAGGGATGGTGGCCTTTGTACCTGTCATCAACTGCAGACCACCGCCCACACACCAGGAGTCAGGGGACGTCAACTCCCTCGTGGGCAAGGAAGCCGCTTCTCCCGCCCCCCACCATTCAGCTGAAGTCAGTTTTCTGGAAAAAGGAGTGAGTCACAAGCAACCAACACAGCAGCTGGGGAATGGACACGGAGTGGGGCGCCGGTAGCATCCACTACAGGGCCCCCCAACCTTCCACTCGGGAATTTCTCGTGGACTTCAAGTGAGCAACAGATGAGCTTGTTCTTTGTTAAATGATCTTGTTCTATAATCTCTGGGTTTCTGTGCACCACATAGCAAACTTTAGAAATATCTATCTCATTGAGCTGTGTGATGATTAAATGAGATGCTATCTGATTGTGGTGATTAGTACTGCAGGTGATACATATGTCTAAATTCATCAAATTATATGCACTAAATATATGCAGCTTTTTTGGATCTCAATTATACTGCCAATAAAGCTTTAAAAAATCTTCTGGATAGAAAATGGTCAGGAAAAAATTGTAATTCATGAAAGCTTTCATTTAAATAAAATAAATAAATAAAATACATATTGAAAGGAACACCATGTGCCTGGGAAAATAGATCTGAAGCAGCCCAAGATAGTAACATGTTCTAATAAATCTGCCTTTCAGGAAAAATAAAATAAGTTATTTGGCCACCTCCCACAAAAATGAGATGCCACATTCAAATTTCTTAGCACACGATGTATGCCCAAGGACTGTTAGCTATCATTAGTGATGATTTCTCCACGGCAGGTACTGGAGATGCAGAGATACGCGCTCTGCCCTGCTTTGGTGAGCCTCATCATCTTGGGAACAGAAGACAGATGAAAACAGATGATTATTACAGAAATACTGTAAGTAAGCTCCATGTCTGAATTACGGGCAGGGGGGTTCACACCTGAATCTATCTAGGGATGGAATAAAATACTTCAAGGCAGAAGTGAAGCTTGAGTTGACTTTTCAAGGATAAGCAGGAGCTCTTGGGCAGACAAAGGGAAGAAAACACTCCCAGAGGAGGGACCGTGCATTTACGATGATGCTGGGCACCTCTCCTCCGGGCTCCAGAACTCCCTGTATGTATCTACACAAGTATTGGTGTTATTTGTTGTATTGGTGACTTCCAGACTTCGAAGTCCTACCTGCCACTTGGCTGTATAGACAAGTCATGAAACCTCTTGAGCCTCAGGGTCTGCAGTTTTCATGGGGGAATGATGGCCCCTGCCTCTCAGGCTGGGGTTTGATTCCAGGATTGGGCAGCACAATGTCTGGCCAGAGTAGATGGGAGATTAATGTTAGCCCCTCCTCCTTCCCTGCATCCCTCCCCGCATCCTGCCCCCACAGCCTCCTGCAGAGTACCTGCCTCGGGAGCCTCTTAGTCCCACAAACGCTCCCACCTCCTTAAACTGCACCCATGCTAACCAAACCGGAGCCCGAGCTACCTGCTCTGGGCCAAGCACTCCACATCAGCAACCCCCTTCCTCCCCCACCAGCCCCTGCTCACAGCCAAGCCTCTGCTCCCCATCTCCTCCCCCACCTGCCTGCCCCATTCATCAGCAAAAGTTTGGGGAAGTATCCGTGTGTCAGATAGAGTGGGTGCCAATCCTCTGATGGCCCATCTCATTTCTAGCAGTCCCCCAGCCTCCTATACACCTTGCCCGAGGTCCTTGGCTGCCAGGACTTTTCAACAGGAACAGGGACGTGACCGGATACAAACAAGATTCGAACTCTGAGTCCCTTCTCCCTATATATTCGCAACTCTAGCCAGCCAGTCCAACAGTCCAAGCTTTTGTTCGTGAACTTGTTTCTTCTTCCCCACTCCCCAAACCCTTTCTGTTCCTGTTTTTGGGTCACCACCAGGAGTGATCATTTCCATTTCCCTGTAAACCAGCTGGGAGAAGCTCCCCTCTCCAAATACAGAGATAGTGGAGTGAATGGGGTGGCAGAACCATGCTGAGCAGTTCGGCAGGACTGGGGAAAACTGATAAAGGGACACATCACACAGGAGAGAAGACTTAAGACTTTAAAGATAAAAATTTGCAAAGAACCTAGGGGTTGGGTCTAACACATTGCTTCAACCCACAGAGTCTGATGGCCCTGGCTAAAATCAGGGGAGCTGGGCTCTGGCATCATTGAACCCAAACTACAACAGCCAAGCAGCACTGCTCCCCAAAGCACGTGTGAGCAAGCCCAGCCCCAGAGTGCAGGCCAGACCTCGGTCCCATTACCCAACCTCTCTCTGAGCCTCACTTCCCTCATCTGCAAAATGGGATTGCCAATGATGTCTTCCCACAGTATAACTGTGGGCCTTGGGTGAGATCATTTATGAAGATGCTTCTCTCTGAGCACTGCCCAGCACACCATCAGTACTCAGTAAAGAGTTGTTACTATTATTTTCAGTTCGTTTTTAAAGATTTATTTATTTATTTATTTTAGAGAGACGGGGGTGGAGGGGAGAGCACGAGCAGAGGGAGGGGCAGAGGGAGAGAGAGAATCTCCATGCTGAGTGTGGATGGAGCCCAATGTAGGGCTCAATCTCAAGACCCTGAGATCACAACTTGAGCTGAAATCAAGAGTCGGACTGAGCCACCCAGGCATCTCTATTATTTTCACTTTGACATTCATCTGCACAACAATCCTGTGAACTCCCTCCAAGATTTGGGAGCAGCTGAAGGGTAAGATCAGTTTCTTATTTCTTTGCCACCCCAGCACCCCACTCACTGTTGGCTGAAGATGAAAAGGTAGCTGGTGTCATGTCATCCCTACTTCATAGATCATGACAGTGCGGCTCTGAGGGATAAGACAACGCTAGTTTGTCTGCCTCCAGCCCCTCCCTTCACTAAGCCTCCGCTGCCTCGTTTACAGAAATGATGTGAAAGACAGGTAAGGTCATCGCGGGCATTTGTCTGAGGGGTCAAGAGGGCTGAGTTTGTTCACATTACAGAACTGGTCCAGGTAGGTGCCCCCTGGCACCCTGTCAGCATACAGAGGTGCCCTGGTTTACCAGCCCTAACCTTTTGGAATTTCTGGGCTGGTGGTTTTTCTATTCATTCACTCACTCATTCATTCATTCGTTAAGGACAGATTGCAAACCTTGGCACAGAGGAAGCAAAAAGTAAAGAGACAGGCTCTGCCTTCTGGAAGCTCACAGCCTACCAACAGATAGGGGCTTGTACATGAATAATCCTGGTGGAAATTGGTGTGGGTTTTAAAGGAGATTTGCCCAAGATCCCCCTGGGAGATGACAGAGCAGCAGGTCTTCACGACTTTGGAAGCAAGAAGGGAATCAGAGAGGACTTCCTCCAGAAGGAAAGGCTGGAGTGGGGAAGGACTTCACTGGGTGAACAAGGAGGGAAAGGGTATCCCCCAGCGGCAAGAATAAAAGAAGGCCAGGAGGCGCGGCTGAGCAGACGCACTAAGACCGCAAGCAGCTGTGGATGGCGGGCATCTAGGAAAAGCGCCCAGAGCGATGAGCCTGGAGAAGGCAGCAGGAACCAGGCTGAGCCAGCCTCATGCGCAGTCTGCTTCCTCCCGAAGACAATTGTAGACGATGGAAGAATTCGAAGCAGGACCATGATGTAATCAGACTTGTGTTTCAGGGACAGGGTGCACATTTCTGATCCACACATGAACCTATTCAAACCAGGGCACAAGTGTGGCTCTCCTCCCGCCTTTCTGACTGCACCTTCCCTGCTTTCTCAGTAAGACCCTCTCTCTTGGGATGCCTGGGTGGCTCAGTCGGTTGAGCATCTACCTTCGGCTTGGGTCAGAATCCCAGGGTCTGGGATCGAGTCCCAAGTCTAGCTCCTTGCTCAGCGGGGAAACTGCTTCTCCCTCTCTCTACCTGCAGCTCCCCCTGCTTGCGTGTGCTCTCTCTCTCTCTCTCTGATAAATAAATAAAACCTTAAAAAAAAAAAAAAAAAAAAGACCCCCTCTCTCTCTCAGTCTTGCCAAACACGATGTCTCCCAAGTTTCAGCCAAAAGCCAACTGTGTTCATTTTCTTTCCACTTTATCCCCCGGGAGTCTCATCCATAGCTGAAGCTTCAACCTTAAGTGCCTTGAGGGTGAACCCTGGCCCCAAATCTCCAACAGGGTCTTATAAATGATAAGCATATCCCCACAATCTGCTAAATTACCGGAATGTTATTGGCCAACATTATAAAGCCTTTCTAGAAGACCAGATTTCTAGGTCTACAAGAGAGTTTAGCTCAGTCCTGTTGTATGCTAAGATTGCCACAAGTGTATCAAAGTACCAAACAAAACAAAGAAGTAAAAATTAGCGGCCATAGATACTATTTTACATATCAAATAAATTCTTCACCCTTTTTAGCAGGTGTTTACTGGGAGCCTATTCAATATGCAAACCTGTGCTGGGCAATGCAGAAAATACAAGGGCAGCCTTCAGCCCTGTTCTTTCTTCAAAGTGCTTTCACTTCAGTGCGAACAGCACAGAGGACAAGGGGACATTGTGACTAAGAGTACAAGCTTAGGGCTTGCATCCCTGCTCCTTATAAGCATGATCTTGGGGAAGTGATTTCACCTCTCTCAGTGTCCATAGTCATATTTACCTTGGAACTGGTGTGCATGCTGATGGATATTCACATCTAGGAGAGTGTCTGGACCATAATAGGAGCCATCAAAAGCCCTTCTCCTTCCCTTCTTCCTGGAATCTGCAAAACATTTAAATCCAATGGCAGACACCGAGACTATACCTTCTACAAGTGGCCCCTTAGCCCTGGAAAGGAATTGCCTGTATAGGCTAGACTCCTTAACATGTGTTCATTAGATGAAGGGCAATTCCAGAAAGCCACTCCTGGATCGTTAGAATAAGGTGGGAGGAAATGGTTCCAAGCAGCTTGAACTTCCCAGGGAGCCCCAGAGTCCCTACTCCTGACCTTCCAGTGTTTTTCCGATTGTCCTTACAAAGTGGGAGGCAAACTCCTCTGAGAAACTGGAAGCCAGAACCCACCAGGCTGGGAAGTGAACAATTCAGACTCTGCCTTTTGCCTTCCCATTGAGCGCCTATGAAATCCTGCTGCACAAACAAGGAGGTTGCCTACATACTGCCAGGGTGGGGCCTACATATACATATACATTTTATATACATTTTTCCCCATCTGTGAGCTGTCACTGGTAAAGTTCGAGGGTCCTCTTCCGAGGTCCCTGAGAATTATGCTCCTGGCCATTATCAGTTTCTATTGAGAGGTTCTTAGGGCTTTCTTAAAGAAAAAAAAATTTTAAAGAAATATGGGAAAGGAAGGCCCTACAGAAGCCCACTGCTGTGTGGAATTTGCCTTTATTCAAATTCTACTTTATCTTCTCTGCCACGTTTCCATCATCCTTTCCAAAATAAGCACATACCCCCCCACCACCACTCCCACCCACCCACCAGCACCTTCTATCCAGTTCCAGTGCTTTGTTTTCTTTATAGTGCATCGTCCTATTTACTTACTTGGTCATTTGTTTATTGTTCCTCCAACTAGAATGCAAGCTGTATGAAGACAGGGACCTCACCTGCCTTATGAAGCATGGTGTCACAGGGTGTCAAGTGGTGGCTGATGCCATGTTAGGGCTTGACAGCCAGTGAGAGAATGAATAAAAGGATGAATGACTGGTCGTGAGGTGTTAGACAAATCGGATCCTCAGTTTCCTCTTCTGTAGAATGGGGAGAGGAGACAGTAAGTCCCTCCTTAGCAGACAATTGTAAAAACCAACTCAGACGCTATCCGTGGAGGCATGTCACCAGCTGTGACTCCATCAAGTGTTCAGGGTAACGGTGTCATTCACACACACACACACACACACACACACGGGGCTGCATTTATAAGCAGCAAAAATCAGTGGCTGCCCCTTGATTGTGATTTGAAGGGCCTGCTTGCCCTGAGTCTCCCTTATTGTTTTACTGGCTGAAAATTCCACCATTGGACATTCCTTTCGGTAAAGGCATCGTGTGTCTCCTCACAGAGAAATGCGTCCCGCGATCTGAAGATGGGAGGGTACAGATAAGGGGAGAGAAGATAGCTTCCTTTCTCTTCCCCGCAGCTCTTTTCCTTTCAGCCCCCGAGTCTTGTTAATTTTTACAACACTTCAGATGCAGGAGCCTGGATTACTTTCACTGCCAACTATTTTTAAAATGGAGGGATAAACTTCACTATCAACGGCCTATCTTTCGAGCTTGGCTTAGGACTTAGGAGGCATTTTCCATCTGGACCTCAGTTCTGTCGCAACTCACATTCCATAGGAGGAGAACCTCATCATCAAGTGTTTCCTGTCTGTCTTGCCAAAAAAAACTGAACTCCAAAGATGAGACTCCAGGCAAGGCTTTGGCCCAGATGGGTCCGGCAGGATTATCACTGTCTGGGAGCAGAGGCAGGGGATCCCCTGTGCCTTCAGGAGTGGCGGGAAGAAGTCAGCCTGGGGGAAGCCTTTTGCCAACTCCCCACGGTGATGCCTACACTCTGGCCAACCCAACCGCCTGCCCTTCCCAACGGCCTCCCTCCTGCTCTTGCATTCCAACCTTGGTGCTGGCTGTCCCTCGGAATCCAGTCACTTATTCAACAAGCAGGGCTTTACCTCCTGCTCCCAGCTGGGGTCATAAACAATCTCTGTCCTCCAAGACCTCAGAACCAAGTGAGGGCACCAGAAAAAAGGGGCACCAGGATTCAGAGTGACAATTCTAGGACTCTGGGGTGCTCAGAGGAGGAACGTAGAGGGGGGCTATTTAATAAGGTCTCAGAAGGGTTGAGGATACTTGTGAGAGGGGGTAAACTGAAGCTTAAAGAGTGTGAGTTAGCCCAGGATGGAAGGGAAGAAAAGCGCCACAACTTCAGGGAACAGAATAGGCAAAATGAAAGACGGACATCTTCAGGAAAGTGAAGGAGGTTGGTTTGGCGGGAGAGAAGAGAGTACAAGGCAGTAGCCAAGAAGGGCCTGGAACAGCAAGTGGGGTCGGATAAGGAAAGCCCCACAAGGTGTGCTGAGGAGGACAGGTTTATCTCATAGAATGTCATAGCTTTTAAGCCACTGAAGGATGTTTAAATGACCAGGGTTGTATTCAGATAAGTTACTACAGCTGTAGTTTGGACAATGGATCCTGGGGAAGAAGGCTTGATAAAAGAATGGAAATCAAACAAGAGCTGTGGCAAAACCCACCCAACTGGTAGTGACACCTGAAATAAGGCCAGGGAATGGGAAGAAGCTCAGTTGGGGGCATGTTGAGTCCCAGGGCTTTGGAGTCATGTGGACGTTGGTCTTTATCTGGGCAGCACTCTGCCTACTCATGTGGCCCTGGCAAGACAACAAGCTTTCAACCCAGTCACTTTATTTGGAAAAAGAAAATCACAATGCCCAGCTTGCCAGGTTGTGAGGATTTGAACTACAAATGTCATCTGTCCAGAAGTACAGAGCCAGGCACACAGTAGGTATTCAAAGGGCAACAGCTATTATGGAGGAAGGATGAATTATGTGAAACTTGGAGCATTATATCTCCTCCTCAACAGATATGGACAACTTATTAAACATGTCACATTGTTTTAATAAGGAGAAAAGGCAACAGGAACATGAATGACCATCAACCTACAGGTATTCAGTGGATGTTTTCTGCATGCCTAGCCCTGCCCTAGAAACCGCAGAGACCCAAAAATGAACCTAGCAAAGTGTTGGATGTAATGCTTGCCTCAAGACATTTCCCCTCTGGTTGGGGAAATAAATTAGAAACCCAGGAGATCCTTGAAGAACAATATCTCTTTTCATTTCTTATCTTAGAAGACTTCTTTACAGCTTGTGTCCCTGGTGACCTTGGCTTCCTTCCTAAAACTCACTTCACCCTGAATTGCCAGGGCACTGCTCTCTATGCTGATGGTTTGTTTCCGCCCCCACCCCCACCCCATTCTCTTTTCTTGGTTCTTCATCCATCTGCCTTTAACTCTGCTCCCTGGGGCTCTTGGGGCTTCTTGTTTCCTCACTGCTCACAGCTCCCGAGTCATGGCTCTAAGGAAGCCATGGCTTCACGGGCCTCTGTACTGAGCTTATGGCTGAGCTCCCACCCCACCTTCCAGGCACAACCCCTGGGTTTCCCACGTGCACACCAGACCTAGCCTCCTCAAGGCCAAACCCATTGTTTTGCCCTCAAACCTGCTCCTCCTTCAGGCCATACCCAAGTTGATGATTTTACCATCCACTTAGCTGTCTGAATTTTGTTATCCGAGTGATAGATGACACAGTGGTTAAGATCGCACCTGCTAGAACTGGGCCATCTGGGTTCAGGTTCCATTTCTCCTCCTGATTTGCTCTGTGACAAGCAAATTACTAAACACCTCGATGCCTCAATTTTCTCACCTATAAAATGGGTACTTTAGAAGTACCTATCATATAGAGGTGTTGGGAGGGTGAAATGAGTGACTACTTATATCAAGTGCATCAAATCATGTACAGCACATTGCGAGCGATAGATAGATAAAGGCTTGCATGTATTACTAGGACCTCAGATTCTTCCTCCTCCCTCAAACCTCTGCAAATGATTTGCCCTCAACTCCAGCAAATTTCTGCTGCTTAGATTCTCACTTCTCCACTCCAGGTGCTGCATCTATGCACAGGCCTTCATTCTCTATGACAGGACGTCTCAAAGCAGCAGCCCCTCATTCTGCACCTATCCAGGGAAGGGCCCCAAGGGGGAGGCCTAGGTATCATCTAGATGGTGCTCATGAAGCTAATGCCAAGACCTAATTCTCAGACTCTCTGGTTCTGGTACCCTGGTGTCCAATCCAGGTCAGTATGGGTTAGTGTAAGGTCAAAAAAGGTTTTCCCCCTTCACACTCACCCCCCACACACACACAAAGTTCCTCCCCTGTTGGCATTCTTCCTACTTTGCTTTCCTGTCTTCAGCCCTTCCTTATTCCCTGGTCCCTTTCAGTCTCAAGACAGATGGGAGAAGAAAGGAACATGGCCTTTGACTCCCATTTGCTCTCCCCTAGGACTCCTCCTTCTGGATTGATAAGGGTGAGAACATTCAAGCCACAGATAAGACCTCAGGTCCCAGCTCCTGTCCCTCCACTCCCTCCGGCTCAGCTTTGAAGTTCCCAAAAGCCTGCCTCTGTGGCCTGATTGTGTTATCTTCACAGCCAAGGTGAGAGAGCGGAGAATGACTTTATGGTTTCCCGTAAGGAGCTCTCCCCAAAGTCATGATTTTTTATAAGAGGAACAAAAGGAAATGAGGGAATTGGGGGGGAAGGATGCCCAGCAGTTTCATAGCCACTCTGCACAGAGTGGAAGCCCAATGTGGGTTTAGAGGGTGGGAGGGAGAGGCACTTAGCAGGTACTCGATCCAAGTTTAGAGAACTGGTTCCCAACCAGAAGGGATCTTGCTCCCCAGAGAACATTCGGCAAGGTCTGGAGACATTTCTGATTGTTACAACTTGGGGCGGTGGGGGGGGGGGATGCGGCTACTAGCATCTGATGGGTAGAAGCCAGAAAATTCTCCTAGACATCGTGCGATGCACACTATAATGCCCATAACAAAGACAGTTATCATATGGTTGCACTCATATGTGGAACATAAGCAATAGCTCCGAGGACCATAGGGAAAGGGAGGAAAATCTGAAGTGGGGGGAGGGAGACAAACCAGGAGAGACTGTGGACCCTGGGAAACAAACTGAGGATTTCAGAGGGGAGGGGGTAACAGGGTGATGGGTATTAAGGAGGGCACGTGTTGTGATGAGCACTGGGTGTTACACGCAAACAATGAATCATGGAACTCGACATCAAAAACTGATGATGTACTATACGGTGGCTAACTGAACATCATCATCATCATCATAATAATAATAATAATAATAATAAAAACAAAGACGTATCTGGCCCAAAATGCCAACAGTACTGAGGTTCAGAAACCCTGGTTTAGAGAATGGAAGGAAGAGGGGAGGGAAAGAGAGAAAGATCCTTCTGCTACCAGGATGGGCAAGGTACCCTAGCATTTTGTTCTGCTACTGTTTAATCTTCAAGTATCTACGCTACTTAGAGGTCTCAGATCCCATCCTGATTCAGAAAAGGGTACAGGAAAGTGGGATCTTCCATCCACGGAAAGTGGGATCCGTGTATTTCCTGTTTCACAAGAGCTGACCCACATGGGAGAGCTCACATGTTCACGGTTCCCAGAGACCTTATTCCCTCTTGGCTCTGTCCTGGTAACCGGCTACATTTGGGCATGTCACCTCAGTTGGCCTTTCTGCACAAGGAAGACAAGGGACCCAGGGCTCCCTAGGAGATACTGAGTTCTCTAGTTCCAGGGCAGAGTGGGTGCTGCTGACAGCAAGAACTGGGGGACCTCACAGGGGGTCAGCCAGGTGGGCCTGCAAGTATACAGGGCCTCAGGGAGAAGAGACACCTGAGCCAGACCCAGGACAGGAAAGGGTGGGCCTGATTTAACACATTGGAAGGGAAGGAGGTCTACTTAAGTAGAGAGAACCACAGAAGCCAAGATTTGGAAAGGAGATGAAAGGTCTGCCTGGCACACTGCTGACACTCACAAATACTGCCTCTTCCGCCCTCAGAAAATGAAGCGAGTGGACAAAACCAAATAGACAGGGGCCTCAGCCAGGTCAGGGGACTGCTACCATAATTACAGACAGCACCTCTCAGCCCTTGGGAACCCCTCAAGATGGGAAAGCTGTGGGTGAGCTCCAAGACCATCTCCTTCAAGGATCCACCACATTTCCAGGGATGAGAACCTTTTCAACATAACGTCCTCATCATTTTATTCTTCTCTCTATCATCAGTTTACTGGTAAATCACAGCAAAAATTTTTCTAAATCCTCTGAAGTGTAAATGAATGTGTGTTTTTGTCATCGCAGTGTCCATGTGTTGTTTTTTCTTTATTTCTCCTAATAGACTACTTTTTTACAGAAGTTTAAGGTTTACAGAAAAATTGGGAGAAAGGTACAGAGATTTCCCATATCCCCCCTGCCCCTACACATGCACAGATTCTCCCATGATCAATGTCCCACACAGGAGTGGTACTTCTTTTAAAATCAATGAACCTAGGGGGCGCCTGGGTGGCTCAGTCGGTTAAGCGTCTGCCTTCGGCTCAGGTCATGATCCCAGGGTCCTGGGATCGAGCCCCGCATCGGGCTCCCTGCTCAGCGGGAAGCCTGCTTCTCCCTCTCCCACTCCCCCTACTTGTGTTCCCTCTCTCGCTGTGTCTCTCTCTGTCAAATAAATAAATAAAATCTTTAAAAAAAAATAAAAATAATAAAATAAAATAAAATCAATGAACCTACATGGACACACCCAGACTCCATAGTTCACGACAGGGTTCACTCTTGGGGTTGTACATTCTATGGGTTTGGACAAATGTATAATGATGTGCATCCACCATTATAGGATCATATAGAGTAGTTTCACTGCCTTAAAAATCCTCTGTACTTCACCTATTCACCCCTCCCTCTCCCCAGCCCCTGGTAATCCCTGATCATTTACTGTCTCTGTGGTTTGGCTTATTCGAGAATGACATATAGTTGGAATCATACAGCATGTAGTCTTCAGATTGGTTTCTCTCTTTTAGTAATAAGCACTTAAGCTGCCTACATGTCTCTTTGTGCCTTGATAGTGCATTTATTTTTAGCACTGAGTAATAGTCCACTTTATTATCTATAATATTAACATCTATAATATTCTATTCACCTACTTACTGAAGCACATCTTGGTTGCTTCCAGTTTGGGCAATCATGAATAAAGCTACTATAAACATTGTGTGCAGTTTCGTGTGGACATCAGTTTCCATCCATGTGCTTTTGAGGAATGGCCACATATGTATGAGTCACCTTGTGCTGTGGTCTCTAGGCAATGTTCAGAGGAGGAAATGAAGGCTGGGTTTCCTGGAGAGACCTGCCACCTCCCCCACCCCCCACCCTAGATTCTTGGCTGCTAATAAATAGTAGGGAAAAAAAAATCATGTTTCAGATCATTCAAATCAGGCCTCAAGAGGGAATATGACATCTAGACACCCATAATTCTTTACTGACAGGCTTCGAGGGATAGCGCTGGGCTCCTGCCTACGAGCTAACTCTACCCACCAGCTCTCCTTCCAGATACCCTGGTCTAAAAGTCACTCCCTAGACTAGGGGCATGCCTCAGCCAGTCAGAACAACCCAGCAGTGTGGCTAAATCGAGTCACACTAGGGAGTGTAGTTAAAGAAGAGTCACATTCCTTCTCTGATAGGTAAGTCTCTAGAAGGAACTTGCCCCCTCTGAGGCAGTGGAGCATAATGATAAAGGCCCTGAAGTCAGAGTCTGTCCTTCACATAACAAATATTTTGGAAGATCTATCCGTGTGAGACACCAGTCTAAGAACCAGCCATGGCGGAGAGCAGGGTAGCTCACAACACCCGAGTTCCTGGCTGCCACTGACCAGCTGTGTGATCTTGAAATATGGTTCAACATCTCTGAGTCTCAGCTTCTTCATCTGTGAGATGGGATTTTTACTAAGTATCTGCCCTATAGAAAGGCTGAGATAACATCTGGACATTTCTTTGCCAATGCTGGCCAAGAGTGAGCACACAATACAAGCTAGCTACTAACATTAAGAGACAAAAGGAACAGGGACCATCCAGGTGGAGATTTATGTTATAACTCAGAGACAAGTGGATTGTAAGGCCTCACCCCATTAAATGACACCAAGAGTAAAAGCAGGTGCTTTTTTTTTAACATGAGTGCTTGTGCACTGGCAGAAACCTCCCTTCTCCTAACCTCCATGCAATGACTTCAAAGAAAAAATACATCCTTTTCCCCAGGCTGACCTACCCTTCCCTTTGCTTATTGAATAGTCATCAATAGCGAGTGTGCTTCCCATCCATTAGAATCCCACTTATCTCTGGGATGGGTACAGTGGTCACGACACTTGAGCCTCTGTAACTGCATCTCAGAGTCCAGGCCCCTCCAAAACCAAGCTCTCAGCTTCAGCATTTATAGGCATGCCTACAAAGGGACTAAGATTTAACAGGACGCTTCTATACCTTTTACCTTTATAATTGTGTTTTAAACTCACAATATTTTTCAAGAGTTTAAAAAGCCCTCCTTCTATTGATTCAACAGTGGGTCTTCTATGGCCTAGGCTAATGGAGCACTCCATGAGGTATATGCTACCCCTTTTCTGCTTGAGATTCTTTTATCCATAGAGATGTCTTCCTTTGTGTATTCTAAATAACTATGAAGGTCATAAAGAATCAATGGGACCTTCATAAGCCTGTGGGCTGCATTTTACCTTGGCAGTAAGACCCCTTGACATGATGGGCTTGACTTTCACCTGAAGATTCCAGTCACTAGCCTGGCCAAAGGTTTGAGGCACAGCCAACACCTGATCAGTGGACCTTGGAAAGTCATGGGGAGTCCCTACCATGTCCTCGGGGTGCAGGCATCCTTGATGGCAATGAGCACTTCTGGCTCAGTGCAGAACGAGACCACAGGTGCAGGAGAGTAAGAGCCACGCTCCTTGTATCCAGAGGAGGTAAGGGACAGTCAGCACATCCCCAAAGGAACGTTTAAGGGGGACATGAGGTGAGCCTTTGAGGAATGAGTACAAAATTCTGGAAGTTCTCTGCATCCTAACACTATGAAAGCAAAGATAGCCACAAATCCAGAAAGTGCCCCAGGCACCGCGATAAACACACCCAAATTGTCAAGGCTTTTGAAGTGGTTTTCATTGTTTTGAAGAGCCTCCTTTACCTCCAGGTCATGCCTAAATTCCTCAACCTGGCCCTCGAAATGCTTCAGAAGTTGACCCAAATCTAAGGAACCTATCCTGATGGCAAAAGTAAGGACACAAGATTACCGTCCCTGGGGCAGAAGGAGCCACAGCGGAGGCCTGGCCCTGGTATTTCATAGCTCTGAGAGCTCAGGCAAGTCTCAGGTGGCAGCCCTATGAAACAGGCCTTAGACTTACAGGAGAGGAAAGGGAACAGTGGCCCAGGGGGATCAGGTGACTTTTAGGATTTAAGGGATAGTCAAAGGCACCCCGGGGCCCAGAACAGGCGTAGGCTTCCTGAACCCTGTGCTCCTTCTCCTGCCCCTTCCCTCTTCAGAGGGAAGACTCTTGAGAGGTCTTTTTGTAGCTTTGGCACTTTTGAAAGTTTCTGCTGATTAACATCTCGAGCTTTCCTTACTCTGTGCTTAGATGCTGTGTCTCTCTTGGCATCCCTCCACTGTCCACATTTTGCTCATCAAATGCCCTTCAGAGGGACAATGCAGAATGATTTTCCTTAGAAAAGTTTCACCTTTTGTCCTCCCGTGAGAATGTTCACTTATTCTGTCCATTTCACTTTTTTTTTTCCTTCTCCCTGACCACAAACCCAACCTCAACTTACAGAAGCTCAAAATTTTCACCAAATAATTATCTATTGGCTAGACAGGGTAAAAAATTTATATGTATATAATAATATCAATTATTATATATACACACACATATTATATATACCTTATAATATTTATATTATAAATATATCATTTATATATATGATTTACACATACACACAAAGGACTAAAGTCAGAGTGTATACATAATCAACAAATAAGCTTTCAACATAGCGCTGAACCCCCTAACTTGAAGGATGACCTCAACACACATGAAGAGAACCCTTGAGAGTTTAGTCAATAGAAGAGGGAAAATGGGAAGTAATTCCCTTTCTTTGTTCTCCAAAATGGGCAAGTCAGAGGCTTGGAGGTGCAGGGTAGAGATTTGTGAATGAATGAGGGGAAAGCACAATAATGAGAGAAACAAACTCAGATGTTCTCCTTTTTGAAGACAGGCAGCAACCTCTTTCACCTCCACTATAGCAACTTCTTACTAGACATGTCTCCGGAGGCAAGGGAAACAAAAGCAAAAATGAACTGTTGGGACTTCATCAAGATAAAAATCTTCTCCACAGTGAAGGAAACAATTGACAAAACTAAAAGACAATCTACGGAATGGGAGAAGATATTTGCAAATGACATATCAGATCAAGAACTAGTATCCAAAATCTATAAAGAACTTATCAAACTCAACACCCAGAAAACACATAATCCAGTTAAGCAATGGGCAAAAGACATGAACAGACATTTTTCCAAAGAAGACATCCAGATGGCCAACAGACACATGAAAAGATGCTCAACATCACTCATCATCAGGAAAATACAAATCAAAACCACAATAAGAGACCACCTCACACCTGTCAGAATAGCTAAAATTAACAACACAAGAAACAACAGATTTTGGCAAGGATGAGGAGAAAGGGGAACCCTCTTACACTGTTGGGCATGTAAACTGGTGCAGCCACTCTGGAAAACAGTATGGAGGTTCCTCAAAAAGTTAAAATTAGAGCTACCCTATGACCCAGCATTGCACTACTAGGTATTTATCCAAAGGATACAAACATAGTGATTCGAAGGGGTACATGCACCCCAATGTTTATAGCAGCAATGTCCAAAATAGCTAAAATATGGAAAGAGCCTAGATGTCCATCAACAGATGAATGGATAAAGAAGATATGGTATATGTATACAATGAAATATTCCTCAGCCATCAAAAAGAATGAAATCTTGCCATTTGCAGTGATGTGGATGGAGCTAGAGTGTATTATGGTAAGCAAAGTAAGTCAGAGAAAGACAAATACCATATGATTTCACTCATTATGTGGTATTTAAGGAACAAAACAGATGAACATAGGGGAAGGGAACAAAAAGAGAGAGGAAAACAAACCATAAGAAACTCTTAACTATAGAGAACAAACTGAGGGTTGAGGAAGGGAGGTGGGGGGGGATGGGCTAGATGGGGGATGGGTACTAAGGGGGGCACTTGTTATGATGAGCACTGAGTGCTATATGTAAGGGATGAATCCCTAAATTCTATACCTGAAACCAATTTTACCATATATGTTAACTAACTAGAATTTAAATAAAAACTTGAAATTAAAAAAATAACAGTGTTCTTTTCTTCCTCAAAGATGACTCTGGCTGGGTCATTATCCTAGCTGCTTAACAAACACCCTCTAAATCTCAGCACTTTAATGCAAGAGAAGCTCATTATTTCCTCCCCTGTAACAATTCCGTGTGAGGATTCAGTGGGCAGCTGTCCAAGTGGTCCTGCTGAAGCCCCTCTCGACAGACAGAGGTGAGGGAAAGCACCTCACCCCAGCCCCTTCAGAGTGTCACAGAGCCCAGCCCACAAGCTTCTTGTGCCATCAAGTCCCCAGCACCTTCATATCCTGATGGGGGTGAGGGGCTTACGACATAGCCAACTGACGCTTGACCACCTACTTTGCGCAAGTTCTTCTGGGCAGTCTGTCTCATAGCACACTACGGTATGTGATAATCTGTTCCCTTCGGGTCTCAGCCAAAAGTTTCATATAACCCTTTACTGTTCTGTAACTTCCCCCCCTAGCAAAGTTCTAGTCTTTTCATCTTGGTAGCCTGGGCCCAGACACAGTGGTCAAGAGTCAGTGGCTGAATGAAGGAACAAATGAACTGATGGGTGTTGGGGACATGTAGAAAGCATGTTTCTCAAACATTAAGACATCAGTCTGGCTGGAGAGAGTTTGTTTAGGGGAGGATCAGGAGCTAAGCTTAGAAGAAAGCTCAGAAAGACTTGGAGCAGAGAAAACTATAAATTAGAGACTGAGGAAGAGATTGAAAATGCATGTGAATCAGGAACGTATGGATCCAGGTGGACATCTCGTTCTGCCCCTAAGGGTAATTGTGGGCCAGAAGCAAGTTACTTAACCTCTCTGGCTCTCAGCATTCTTGTTTAAATATATACCATCATCATTCCTATCTGGTAAGGTTGATATGAAGTTTCATGGAAACAGTGGATACAAACATCTGCTACAGGGCTTATCACAGAAGAGATAATTGACATATGATCATAATTCTAATTTAAAAACCATATTTGAGCACATGCTGGTCTCATGAATTGACACAGAGACTATGTCAAATGCTTTATGGGCATTATTTCATATAATCCTTATACGAAACCCTCAAGACAGGGAAAAAGTTCGCCCGGTTCTAACACAAGGAATTGTACTTAGGTGCCTTGCTCAAAGTCACAAAGCTAGTGAGAGACAGAAGGGATTTGAACCTGCATCTGTCTTCCAGCAAAGCCTGCTGTCTGTTAGCCTGATACCCTCATGCGTCTTTAATGAAGGATCATTGCATATCTCCCATTTAGAAACTCTAGGAAACAAACAAGAAAGGGTTCCAAATCTCAAGAAGCAAACCATGCTAAGAGGAATTATGAATTCTCTTTTCTTGATTAACAACAAATCAGCGATGTTGGGACCAAAATGTTGGTTGAAAATCTCTAAGGAAATGGGAAAATGTTAGTATGATTGTACCTCGCCCTGTGGCCAGTAGCCCATGGAGAATGTGTGACAATTCTGGGAAGCCTGTGAAGTGCTTTGGGAAAAGGGGAGGCAGTAGGTTTCCAAAGGTTTTTGGGAGAGCTGAATTACTCTCCTGCAGACTCGCCACCTCTCCCTACGTGTTCCTCCCGCCAAAAGTAGAACAGAATGCTAAGGAGAGAAGGTAAGTGCAAGAGAGAGGAGGATATTGTGGGAGGACATCCCACTAACTTCACAAAGCCCAAATCACAAAGAGATAGCCACCACTGACCTGGAAAAGCAAACAGAGAAAGCTTCAATGGGCTGACCCCAGGCATGTTTCATCTGACTCTAGGACCAAAAGCAAGAGTGACCTGGATATTAAACTCTAAAAAACTTGCAGAATATATTATTAAAAAGTCAATTGCAGGGGCCCCTGGGTGGCTTGGTCAGTTGAGCATCTGCCTCTTGATTTTGGCTCAGGTCATGATCTCAGGATCCTGGGATGGAGCCCTGCGTCAGGTTCTGCGCTCAGCAGGGAGTCTGCTTGAGATTCTCTCTCTCCCTCTTTCCTTTGCCCCTCCCCCACTTGCATGCATGTTCTCTCTCTCTCTCAAATAAATAAATAATTTTTTTTTTTTAAAGTCAATTGCTCACACTTAGGAATACAGATGGCAAGCATCAGGCCATCCAGATCTAATTCATGAGGTCAGGATGGATGGGCAAACACGAAGGCTGGACACCTTTGAGGCAAGCAGGAAGAATAGCTCCCAGAGGTCTGATGGAGCCACTGGGCAGAGTGATAAACTCAAGTCCCTCCAGTGGCGCCTCAGAGCTTTAAGCAGACCCATTGCACAATTAGCTAATAACAACAAAGATAATACTCTATAAACAATATCTACAGTGTGGTGCGCTGAGAGTGTGTCGGGAGCTATACAGAGCACTTTTCATAGATGAGTCAACTGAATCCTTATCACAATCTGATGGAGTGGCTATTTCAATCACCAGTTTAATAAAGGTATGGAGAACAAGACACGGTGGTATTAGATGACTTGCCCAAGGTCACACAGCTGGCAGTGGTAGAACCTGAATCCCTAAGTCCATGCTCATAATCATTCTGCTATATTACACATATTAGAGGGTTGGAAGCTAAGCTGGAGGCCAAGATAAAGATATGAACTGAGGGTGGCATGAGCAACAAGCAAAAAGGGGAAAGAAATTGGGCTTTAGAAGTAGAGTGCTCCAGCTCTAGTCTCTGTTAGCTAAGTGACCTTCAGCAAGTTATTTCATGTCCCTGTCTCTTAGTTTGCTCATCCATAAAATGGGGATAATAATACCAACTACTTCCTAGGGTTGTTGTAAGGAATATATGAGTGAACAATACATAAAGCACTTAGAACAGTATCCGGCACTTGGGAAGTGCTATTTTAGCTACTATGGGTATTAGGGTGGGTGGGCCAGGCTGTGTATTTGAGACTCCCTTCTTGAGTGCCAAGACCAGATGGTCTCTCTGGGAGC
Source organism: Mirounga angustirostris (assembly GCF_029215605.1). Lineage (NCBI taxonomy): Eukaryota > Metazoa > Chordata > Mammalia > Carnivora > Phocidae > Mirounga > Mirounga angustirostris. Next base: position 13,616,033 of record NW_026991712.1, on the reverse strand, counting down.
TTCAGGAGCCACAATGAACTGGAAGAAGTTAATGTTGGCTTACCTACAGTAAAGCTTGGCAAATGCATGGATTTCCCTTTCCCAGTAGGGTTTCAAACCAGGAATGTTCTAAGCATAGGAAACAAAGATTTTGGGGTCTCCTATGATATTCTGATAGAAATAGGAAGTACTGTGATCTGGACAAATGTTGCATGTGGTGGATTCACAGAAGGTGGAAGAATGTACCTTCAGAGAGCCATCAATGGATCCATGTGGTCATCATCTACCAGCCTGGCCAGGGCTTTAAACTAGCCATCAGTTTTCTTATTAATTTGGAATAAGACCCAAAAAGGCATGCTTGTCAAGGCAGGCAACTCAAAACTAGGAGACAAAGCAAATATGTGGGATGATTGACAAAACAACATCACTTGTTAAGGTAGGAAGGAGGGACAAACTTACGTGTTGAGGGATCGATGTGAGGTCCTGCCCATGTATTTTAAAAGTTTAGGCTGAGAGAGGTCTAGATGAGAGGACTTAGCAATTTTCATTGAGCAAGAAGAAGGAAGAAGAGGGAGAAAGAGAGGGGAGGAGGAGAAAGAGAAGGAGAACTGAAGTTCAAGTGCATTGTCAACCGTGAGAAACAGAAGCTCTAAAGCTAAATAAATCCTGGTGATATTTATCAAGCATATAAGCCCTTAAGAAGGAGGCAGAGAGAGACCTGAGCCCTGAAGCAATCAGGTCGGGACAGAAGTGCCTTGTTCCCTTCTGTTCAGGGTTCACATGGAGGAAACTAGAAACAGATTCAGCTGCATTTAGGAGAGGGGACAGGATCTCAAAATCATGTCACAGCTGGAGCAGTTGATGGAAGGAGAGGTGTCTTCCTTGGGGAACTGAATCCAATCGGGACCAGGCCAACCATCTTCAAAATTTAAAGGGCTGTCATGAAGACAGGGATTCTTTGTTGTTGTTGTTGTTGTTGAAGCTATATTTATTTTATTTTATTTTATTTATTTTATTTTATTATGTTATGTTAGTCACCATACAATACATCATTAGTTTTTGATGTAGTGATCCACGATTCATTGTTTTTGTATAACACCCAGTGCTCCATGCAGTTCGTGCCCTCCTTAGTACCCAAGACAGGGATTCAACTAGTACTCTGTGGCTCCTCATGCAGAGTTAGGATCAAAAAATGGAAGTGACAAGGAAGAAACTGAGCTATTTAAAGGGGTGGACGATGGGCTTCTTGGTGGTGGGGAAATATTTGGAGATGTTTCAGGATCTGCAGGACCATCATAAAGAGTTACATAGGTCACCTCTCAGGTTGTTTACAAATCTGAAATTCCATCCTCCTTTGACATGGTGATGAGGGCTCTTCCCAGTAGGCAGCGACAATAACTACTGGCATTTGTAAAGCTCTTTGCAGTTGGCAGGTGTCTCTCATATACATTATCTAAAAGAACACTCTGTACACTTGGACCATTGCAAAGAGGAATCTTTTCATTGATTGACTTACTTATTCATTCAACAGATTGCCGTTGCACGCCTGCTACGTTCCAGTCACTGTTCCAGCTGTAGATGATACAGTTGTTTAAAAATAAAGCAATCCCTCTCTCAGGGGGTATATAATACAGTGGCTGGAGATAAGTAATAAATACATGCATCAGGTTCTGTTAACCTCTGTGAATAAAACTAGAGCTATGAAAGACATAGAAGAAACTTAAATGCATATTGCGAAGTAAAAGAAGCCAGTCTGAAAGGCTATATACTGTATGATTCCAAATATATGACATCCTGGAAAAGACAAAACTATGTAGACAGTAAAAAGATCAGGGGTTTCTAGGGATTGAGGGCGGGGGACGGATGAATAGGCAGAGCACTAAGGATTTTTAGGGCAGTGAAACTACGCCATATGCTACTATGATGGCGGATACATGTCCTTACACATTTGTGAAAAACCAACAGAATATAGAACAGGAAGAGTAAACCCTAACGTAAACTTGGACTTTGGGTGATAATGAGGGGGTAATGTGGGTTCATCAATTGTAAAAAATGTACCAATGGGGGGTGTTGATAATGGGGGAGACTGTATGTGGATTGGAAATCTCTGTATCTTCCTCTTAATTTTGCTCTGAATCTAAAACTGCTCTGAAATGATATATAGATAGATGATAGATGATAGATGATGATAGATAGATAGATGATAGATAGATAGATAATAGATAAATAGATAGATGGATAGATAGATAATAGATAAATAGATGGATAGATAGATAATAGATAAACGATGATAGATCAATAGAGCGGGAAAAGGAGAGCATGACGGACACAAAGTTCTTTCAGGTGGGTGTTCATGGAGGCCTCCCTGACAGTGGGACTTTGGAACAGAGATACGAACAGTGTTACAGATAAGACATCTACACAGAAACTAGAGGAAAGAGCATTCCAGGCAGAGGGAGCAGTGTCTGCACCACCTGAGGAACCTCCAGGGCAGCATGTGCTGGAGCAGGAAGAGCAGGAAAAAACCTGAGGGATGAGCTCAGAGGTGCAGCAGGGGTCAGGGGCTGTCATGTCATCAACCTTGTGAACCACTGTAAGAACTTCAGATTTTGCTCTGAATGTGATGAGAAGTTCCTGGAGGGTTTTGAGCTAAGGAATATGATAATCTGATGTGTATTTTTAAACTTTCACCCAGAGAAGAGGCCACCAAGGAACACAAATGGAAGCAGGGAAAGAGTTAGGTGACCACCACAGTGGATGAGGTGAGAGAGGAAGGTGCTCAGAGCCAGGTGCCAACAGTGGAGGTGGGAGAAGCATCCCATTCATCCTGTATTTTAAAAGTAGAACCACCAGAATTTGTTAATGGATCCAGTGTGGAGAGGAGAGACATCGAGGATGACTCTAGATTTCCTGACTGATCACTTGGAAGGTGGGAATAGTCATTTACTAAGAAAAGGAGACTGGGGCAAGCAGGGTCTTGGTATTGGGACAGACGAGGAGTTCAGTGTTGATCATGTTACATTTGAGATGCCAACTGGGCAGTAATTGGATATAAAAGTCTGGGGTCCAGAGGGGAGATCCAGGTTTGAGATAACACTTTAGAGTCACTGGATGACAGATGATGTTGTAAAATGTGCAACTCTTTGGAAACAGGGAAGAGAACAAAGGCAAAGTGTTTTGCTAGGGCCCCCCAACATTTAAGGATCTTAGAAGGTGAGGTGAGGAGGACTTACTAAGCAAGACCAGGAGCAGCCAGCAAAGTGGAGGAGGACCAAAGGAGATGGAGGCTCCTGCCACCAAGTGTGGGGGTGTTTCTTCAAGGAGGGGACAATCAGTTGTGCCCGATGATGCACAAGTGGCCGAGTGAGGCTGAGGCTGAGGCTAAGGATGCTGAACCAATAACTAGATTTAGCAACAGGGAGGCCATAGTGATGTTGATAAAAGCTGGGTTTAGTGGAGTCCAGTGGCCAAGGCCTGCTTGGAATGCGTTGAGAGGCAGTGGGAAGAGAGAAAATGCTGACAAGTCCAGACAACTCTTTTGAGAATTTTTCTATAACTGTTTGTAGGGAAATGGGGTGGTTGCTGGTGGGTGTCCAAAGTCAAGGACAAACTCCAATGTCTTTTAATGCTATTTTCGAAATGCAACACTTGTGGAAAAGAAATGTTAATTTCTGAGGGCTAGAAATAATCTATTGATTGATCCATGCTGACTATTTAATTATCTAAGGGTCTAGAGTAATGAGACACTTCCCTGAATGTGACACACTGGACTGCCCATGGTTACAAAGACCAAAGAGGCCATGTTAAAAGTGTCCCATGCTGAGGTAGACACAACACCAATTATCTACAATATTCCCAAAAAGGAAGGTAGGAACCTAATTTTGTTTTTAGTGGAGCAAATATATAGGACAAAGAAAATATCAAAATTAAAAATCTGGAAATCTTACAAATCATTGTTTAAAGAGAAACAATCTCGTCAGCCATCTCCAGTCCTAAATTAGACAAAGGTTGGAGTCTCTGAATTTAAGAACTTTCAGTTTACTTCCATTAACTCATTTAAGCCACACAACAGCCTGGTGATGTAGATAACCACTGCCCCTTACGTCCTGCTGTGTAACAAACAACACCAAATGTAGGGACAAGGCAACAACTCTTTTATTATGCAAACAAAATCTGTGGGTCAGAACACACATGGGGCACAGTGTGGGAAGGCTCTTCTCTGCTTCGTGATGTCTAGGGCCTCACTTGAGAAGATCTGAATGGCTAGGGACACCTGGAAGGACTGGGGCATGCAATCATCTGCAGGTTTACTTACTCACCTGTCTGGTTCCCGGGCTTGCACAGTTCGAAGGCTGTTGACCAGAGGCCCCACCACAATGTCCTCCTTACCACAGTAGTTGACCTTATATGCATCTTAGAGCCCCGTGAACAAATATTCCAGCAAATGAGGCGAAAGCTAAGTGGCCTTTTATGACCCCCCCTCCAAAGTCACAGGGCCACTTCTATTGTCCTGTGTTGGCCAAGCAGTCACAATGCCACCCAAATTCAAGGACATGGGACACAGACCTCTCAAAGAACTTGCAGGCACTTTCTGAAACCAGCACAACCTATTTTACAGCGAGAGGAAAATTACCCCCAGGTGGTTCAGTCACTCACTCACAGTCGTACAGCTGGGTGGTGAAAGTTTCACTTGGCTTCTTCACAAGCACTCCTCCCTGAGCGCCCTCTATCAAGTAGCCACCCCTCTGCACTCCCAACACTTATCCCAACCGCACGCCTTCATTGTCTCTCGAGCACCACACACCCCTGGCAAGACATAAGACACGGGGACTTTGTCTTGTTCACTTCCACGTTCCCATCCCCTAGGACAGTGCCCGGCGTGCAACAGCTCCAAAACATGGTCAACGGAAACAGAACTGTTTATTTGACCAGTACCAAATATTTAAAGAAACCCTAAAATCCTCAGAAGGTCAGACTTTTAAAATTAAGCTCTGCTCAACTACAAACCTTGAAGATGGAAATTAGGAGCCCTTCAAACACTCTCCACTCCTTGCACAGATCCTTGGGTTTTTCTCAAGGAGGCATTAGGTGGGTTTTGCTCTTACAACATTGTTTGAGAGGCTGCATATTTGCGGATGTGCATTTTAGTGATAGAGGAAATTGAAAGCCACAAAACAAAAACAAAAACAAAAACAAGAACAAAACACTTTTCCTAAATTCACTTCGTAAGAGCCTGCTGTTTTGTCTCCACCTGCTCAGGTAATTTGCTGAGATCCTCTCATCTCTCGTCCCTTGTCTGCTTCCAGCATGAACCTGCTCTGCCCTGCTCAGGCCCTTTGCCCTAGCCATCCCCAACGCCTCTGCGTTCCCCCCAACCCATGATATCATGTCTCCTTGCGCCTCTGTCACTTTTATGGAAATATGTCTCCCTCCACTCTTGTCTTCTTGATTCAAATGGAAGCATAGCCTTCTATAGTGGGCTGAAAGGTGCCCCTCCAAAATATCCATTCTTAATCCCTGGAATTTGTGTATGTGTCCTTATATGGTAAAATACTTGCAGATGTGATAAAAATTGGGGATTTGGAGATGAAGAGGTTATCCTGGATTATCTGTGTGGACCCCAAATGCCATGACAAGTAATCTTCTAAGAGAGAGGCAGGGAGAAGAGGCACAGGAGGAGGGGAGGCCATGTGACCCGGGAGGCAGAGATTGGATTGATGCAACCACAAGTAAAAACAAAAACAAACAAAAACCACCTGCTGGCCGCCACCAGAAGCTTGAAGAGGCAAGGAAGGATCCACTCCTAGAGCCTCCAGAAGCAGCTCAGCCCTCACAACACATTGATTTCAGCTCTGTGCAACTGATTTCCAACTTCTGGCCTCCAGAACTGGGAGAGAATATATTTCTGTTGTTTTAAGCCACCAAGTGTGTGCTAATTTGTTACAGCCATGGAAGGAAACTAACAGGAAAGCCTGCCCTAACCAGCCCCCTTTCCTCCAAGCCTCTGCAAGGTGGTCCCAGCTGCAATGCGAGCTCCCTTCCCACAGAACTCTCCCACCAGGCGATGCCAACTCACTTGCCTCCGGGGGACAGGAAGTAACATCAATGTGTGACATGTCTGGGTGGACACAGTACAAACTGAAGGTCACTTGTCCCTGCAAAGCCAAAAAAGTTAGGAACCACAATAGAAAGAGGAGCAGAGAATATGCAAGGTAACTTACCCAAGAGGAGATGCAACTGACCAGTAGGCATATGAAGAGGCAAACGCCTTCCTAATCAGGGGGAAAAACTAAAATAAAATGAGATGTCAGTAAAGCTGGGAAACACGAGTTGGTGGGACTCAGGGAGTTTGGGAACATCCACACTGGACTAGTACCAGCGAAATCCTGCAGCTCTTCTGGAAGATGGAAGCAGATACACATGCAACCATAAGACCCAGCCCTCCTGCTCCTGGATGTTTCCCCAAAGGATTCCTCCCACACGTCCATCAGGGGAACATGACTCACTTTGATCAGCACAGCAGATGGCAGAGAATGGAAGCATCTGTGTGGCCATCATTGGAGGCGAGAATGGAACTGCACAGTGGACACTCACCCCAGGGTACCAGCAGCCGTCTGAAGCACACACACACACACACACACACACACACACACACACCCCAGTGCTCTAGATCTGAAAACCCCAGGCTGAATCCAAAACTAAGACACAGAATGAGATCTCTGAAATAGCACCGTTTATGTAAATCAAACTGTGCACACACAAAGCATTATATATCACACCAGAACACCTACAAACAGAAAGATAAATGTCAAATACATGAGAATGTTGCCTATGAGGAGAGGAGGATGGGCATTGAAGGGGAAAATAAATAAAAAGATAAATAGATGCAAGCATAAATGAGCGGGGCTTTGCAGGGACCCATGGTGGGAGGATGGCCGCGTGCAGTTAACTGAGGACTTCAATTAACTCAACCGTCCACATCTGATGATCAGGTGAAAAGAAAAAATAGCACCCACTCTTTGGTGATCTGGGGGGAGAAAGGCCTCCAAGTCTTTGACTCCTTCCATTGATACAGCAGAATTGATGGGACTTCAGGGGCCAGGCCCTAAAAGGGATTTCACCTCCCAGAACACTCCGCTGAGAACCCAGCCGCCAGGCAGTAAGATCAGAAGTGCAGCCACCTGGAGAAGCAAAGTGGAGATGCCGGACCGATGGTCCCAGCTGAGCCCCACCTTCAAGGGCACAACATGGAGTAAGAAGCCATGTTGGAAGTGAACCCCCCGACCACAGCTCCACCAGCCCCCAACTGTTGGAGTTACGTCCAGAATGTCTTCCCAACTCAGACCCCAGACATCGTAGAGTGAAGACAAGCCATCCCTCTGTGTCCTATTTCAATTGCTGACCCACAAAATCTGTGAGCATAATAAGATGGTTGCTTTGGGGCACTAAGATTGGGGGTAACTCGTTACCCAGCTATTGGCAACCAAAACATGCCTTATCTAAAGGCCAACTACTACTCTGCTCCCACTCTTCCCAGTGAAATGGGTGCCTAGATGAGCCAAATATTCTGATTTTTCGAAAGGACTGGTAAATACGGATTTTTCTTCTGATTTTTAGATTTTAGTAATTATTTCAGAAATTTTTCTAAAATACAGCAGCTGCTAAATGACGCCCATCTGTACTTCCCGAATGGCCCATGAGTCACCCATTTGCAAACTCTTAAACTGTAATTAAGTACTGTCTATGGTTCCCCAAAGGTCTGTGAGCTCACATGTTTATCTCTGTGTCCCTCACACTTTAACAGCATAAAGATGAGACCCCGAGAGCCAGGGACTTGATCTTCCAGCACTGGCCTAGGTCAGCAGATTGCAGATAACTAGCTGCCCAGCCCAGGTTTCACGGCACTTCCCTTACCTGCCAGACGGGGGCACCAGCAACTCCCTTAGCTGCTCCACGGGCAGCGGTGAGGCTGGATTCCAACAAATGTGTGCATAAAGAAGCAATTTGTGGGGCGCCTGGGTGGCTCAGTTGGTTAAGCGACTGCCTTCGGCTCAGGTCATGATCCTGGAGTCCCTGGATCGAGTCCTGCATTGGGCTCCCTGCTCGGCAGGGGGTCTGCTTCTCCCTCTGACCCTCCTCCCTCTCATGTGCTCTCTCTCATTCTCTCTCTCTCTCTCAAATAAATAAATAAAAATCTTAAAAAAAAAAAAAAGAAGCAATTTGTGAAGGACAGCAAGGTAGGTACAAGTAATGGGCTACATGGCAGCCCCCCCAAAATAAATGTCCATGTCCTAATCCCTGGAACCAGTGAATGTGACCTTACTCAGTTAAAGGATCTTTGTAGAGGAGATCTGATGACAAGTGTCCTTTTGAAAGACACATAGAGGGAGACAGATGCACACAGAGGAAAAGACCATGTGAGGCTGAAGGTAGAGACTACAGTGATGCAGCCACAAGCCAAGGAATGACAGGAGCCACCACAAGCTGGAAGAGGCAAGCTCCTGTTGGAGCCCCGTGAGGAATCAAGGCCCTCCCAGCACCTTGATTTCAGACCTCTGGGCTCCAGAGCTATGAGAGAATACAATTCTGTTGTTTTTGAGCCACTTGGTTCGTGGTAATTTGTTACATCATCCCTACGAAACTAAGCCAGCACGTGAGCAGAATTATCATGGCCTCACTATCGATTCCTTTGAGCAGTGCACCATGTTGGTCATGAGGGCTGGCCACTCTAGCTCGAAGGGACTCCTTGCTGAAGTCACCCATCTGGCCATTAATCAGCAATGCCTTGTGAAATCACATCCATTCTGGGATGAATTACTCAAATCTTGAGTTGTTCGACCTTCTCATTTCATCCTGGTGATAAATGATAAACTCATGCATGCAGGTGGTACACCATGGCACACAGCAGTGGTCCTGAAAGGCTGGTCCCCAAACCAGCCTCATCAGAACCACCTGGAACAGATCCTACAAACCTGGCCTTGTCCTAGACTAAGTGAGTCAGCTGCCTGAGGTGGAAAGGTAAGAAAGACTGAGAGGACTGAGAACCAGTATTTTGAACAAACTCCTCGGGTGTCTGCTCTACTCATTAGAATTGAAAGACACTCACACGGGAAGGAGCCATGGTAGCCCTGAATCAGACAGCCTGGGGCTGATTCCAGCCCTGCTTCTCACCATCCAGTAAAGCTGAAGCTCTCCAGGGCTGCTTCCTCCTCTGTGAAGTGGGGACAATAAGGATGGTCCATCAAAGGGTTGTGGCAGAAGAGGGCTTACGTGGGATCGTGCATGCAAATCGCCTAGTGCAATGGCTTAATAAATCCTGGATATTGTTAACATGATGGGGGTGGGTGTGATGAACCTGCCCCACTAAGTAAGAGCTCTGGACCCACAAGATCAGTACCATACAAACCTCCTGGGTAGTCTCCCAGTTCTGATCCACAATTCTCCATGGGGAGGGACTTACTGCAAAATTCTAATCTGATCATGTTTAATTAAGGGAATCCATATCACCTTCTCTGAGAAGGAAGATATATGTCGTGGTAACTCATCTCTTTATTTGGGCCTTCTAAGACTATCAGAAGACTATGATATATGTTCTCCTTAAGGGAAAAAAAATTACTGATTTTGTTAGTCCTCTGCTTAAAGTCATTTTTCTCAGCGTGGTATACAATAGCCCACGTCACCTCACTCAGCTCACCTCTCTCATCTCGCTTCCCAAACCATCACTTTCTCTATGAAGCCTTCCCTGATTCCTTTGTCTCACCCAATTATCCCTACAGCTGCCCTGTTCACCCCCTTCTCTGTGCCACCCTCCCCCCAGTACATGCCCTACATAGCATACAACCTGGGGTCCGAAGTAAGGCCACCAGACTACCTGTGTTAAAATTCCAGGACCATGACTTACTAGGTGTGTGATCTGATCTTTCTGGGCCTCCATCCCCTTGTCTGTACAATCTGAATTGTTATAAATCTTAAAAGAGATGATTCTTGTTAAGTATCAGACATGGTGCCTGGAACATGGTAAGCAACTAAAACCCTTCACCACTGTTGTTATTCTTCAGAGAACTCTAGAAATACGAGTAAGATGACCTCCTTATTTTGCTCTCCAGACATCCACAGAAAACTGATAAAGACAATCCGTGATTAGATGTGTGAATCACGGAAGCCCAGACTCGGGAAGAACCTCCAAGATAATTTGGTCCAACTCCATTTTAACCGCAATAGGACAAGAGCGTTGTGGCTTGAGGTGGAAGTCAGGGGACTCTGTCTGTGTGACTGAAGAACCCAGAACAAAACAAAACACGTTGCAAACTCCATCCTCACAAGTTCCTTGAGAAACAGGCATGAGGCAAGGACCCAGAGCCCCGATTTCTAGATAAGGAAACTGAGCCATGGGGCAGTATGACTAGCAACATGTCGCACAGCCATAACCTCCTCCATGCTGTCAGTTGACAACCTCAAGACCAGGAAGTTGTTTGCGTCACAAAGACTGTTCCTGTGGGAAATGAACATGAACTTACAGGAAGTAGAGAAAGGAGGTCATGTTCAGTTCTGTTGCTGTTCTTATTGAACCCTGTTCATGGTGAACACTTGTTTTCCTTAATTCCAGAAAAGCCTTATAATGAGAACAAGCAGTGAAGCATCTGGGGAGGCAGCACAGCCTCATGGGACAGACGGAGGGGTTGAAATCTGATTGCCCAATGCAGAGACTCCCACCCTGCCTGTCATTGGAGAGGAGGACTCACATACACACCCTAGGCTCTAAGAGCTCCATCCTCAGCAGCAAGATGGGGACAATGGTAATGCCTTCCTGATGGGGTTATCTTCAGGATCTTAGAGATGTGTGTGGAACACTTGACACATACTAGGCACTCTATAAATAGCTATCATTGCTATGATTGGAGCTGTTTGGACAACCAGAAATGTAAACTCCCCAGAAGGAGGTAGAAAGTGTTTGAAAAGGCTGGCTTGAGTGTAAGGGAGGTGGTGCCTATAAGAAATAAATCTTCACTGAGCAATCTGCTATGTGCCAATCATGGGCTAGCGCTCTGCAGACATGCTCTCATCTCTGTATTCTCCACCCACACACAGGGCCTAGAAATCATTCAACAAAGTTTGGTTATTTATTTTATGAATTCAATGTATGTATGGATGAATGAGTGAATGAATGAATGAATGAATGAACGAACAAGCAAACGCATTTAATCCTCACAGTACCACTAAATAAATATTATCATTTTCACCTTGCAAATTAAATTCACAGAAGCCTTGAGCAGGGAAATCACTTCTCCAAAGTCTTACGGTTAATAAGTAGAGGGATCAGGCAACCACGTAAGGCCTCTTTTGCAAAGTGATTTCAACTGAAACTCAAAAGATGAGGCTGCAGCGAAGGAAAGAGCACAGGAGAGAGAATTCCAGGTAGAGGAAACGCCCACGTGAAGGCCATGAAATGGGGCAGGAACTGGCATATTGGAGGAGCAGAGAAAGCCACTGTGGCCTCAGCACATGGACCGTGGCCTAAGATGAACTCGGGAAGCAAGGTAGGGGTCAGAGCAAGAAGGACTTCATGGTCTTCAGTCAACGCTTTGAATTTTATTCTAGGCACAAGGGTAAGACCTTAAAACATTTTCAGCAGAGGAGGGACATGATTTCAGTTTCATCCTGGTGCAGTTTAAAGAATGGCCATGAAGAAGGGACAAGAGTAGAATCCAGGAACTTTCACTTCCACAGCAGAAGCCTAGACAAGAGCTGATGTGCAGGTGCCATGTTGAGGACAGTAGAGATGGAGGAAAATGAACACACTGGGGAAGTCTTTGGTTAGTAGACCCAGTAGACCATAAATTGGTGTGGGGGATTAAGGAAAAATAAAAAATAAAATTCAGTCTTCTGCCTAGAGCCATTTCCTAAGACTTCAAAGGCTAGATGAAAAGCAGGTGGGGGAAGACCAAACGCCTAGATGGGGCACTGTGAGGTGGAAGGACTACGAGGCATCCAAGGGCAGGTGTCTGGAGGAGACATAACGGCTATCTAGAGACCTGCCTTAGAAAGTCCTTCACATAGGAGCAGTATTGTGGGAATGTAGAAAATCACATTGGCTTAGAAAGGAGAATGGGAAAGTTAAATATAGCATGAGAAGCACACCAAGCACTGAGGAATATTTAGAGGCTGGGAGGAGGAGGAGGAAGAGGACAAGAAAATGTAATTGATGACCAAGGATGAAAACCAGGAGGATTCGGGATGTTTCAGAAACCAGGAGACAAAACTGGCATGGACTCGAAGTACACAGAAGTCTAGAATTAGGAGGTCAGATGAACTCATTTAACTGCCTCGTTTTCATATGGGAATCTGCAGCCCAGATAAGGGAAGTGGCTTGCCCAAGATCACACAACCAGATAACCTCAGAAGAACTTTCTAACAATGAAAACTGTTGCCCAGTAGTGACCTAGTCTCTCTCCTCAGGTAGTGGATTCCCTGCTGTGGACAGATGTGAAGAGAGGCTAGATGCTAGAGGACAGCCCTGTGTCTGGTGGGGATGGAGGTAAGGATGGAGGTGAGGATGGTGATAGAGGAGATTTCTCTCAGCTCTAAGGACTCAGGTACAGCCACAACACTTAGTCTCTCAGGATTCCAGCTGTCTCTTTCATTGGCCTGCGAATGAAAACATCAAGATCCATAAATGCAAATAAGTGACCATGTCAATGAACAATAGAATATTTGGACAAAAAGCACATTCACAAAAAGCACACATAGTAGAAATTTTTCTTGCTGATGCTCTGTAATGATGCCAGGAAAGCCACCAAAACTAATTACCAGGTCTCTGTCTGGTCCCCCCACTCTGAGGGGGAAACCTCAGTGTCTGTACCATAATTTAAAAGTATCAAGAGCTTCAAGATGGATGATTCTACCTCTCCAGTGTTGCATGAACCCACGATGTGAATGCCAGATCCCAGCACCCCTGGGGTCAGAGGACTATCCTCCCTGCCAGGATTCACAGGCCAGGGCCTCTATGCAGGCATCTGCAGGACAGAGCACAAAGCCTTTTGTAAACATTATCTTCATAACTTCCCTATGAGACAGGTGGGTGAGGCAACCTTCCCCCAACGCTCAGAGGGAAGTAGAGAAAGAGAAGGCCATTGAGAGAACACTCAGCGGTAAACCAAACCTTTGAGGGAAGGGCTAAGTACCTCTTTCACTTTTCTTCTCTCTGTCACCTTCACTCCACTCACCTTCCTACTGGCTTTCCCTTTTTCCCATTCCCTCCCTTCTCCTTCCTGCCCTCTCTACCTGCCCATGTCATCTGGTCACTCTGTTTAGTCCCAGAAGCTAGGAACGGGACAGTTTTTCTGACAGGGCAAGGGTCATGTGGTCCCTAGAACATAAAAGAAGGAGGTAAAGGTGGGTACAGATGAAGATAAAATTTTCATTGTACAGAGGGTGGAAGAAGCAGAGGGAAATCCCACCAGGGGCAATGACTCTATGTTCTCCCAAAGTAACAATAAGGATGAGGAGAACATGGGAATTGAGGAGGAGTTACAGGGCAGAATAAGAGAGACAGCTGGCCAAGAATGTCAGGTGACACTGGGACCCCACTCAGAGGCAATGTTGTGAAACTGTGGGGGCACCAATCAGCACAGCAGTGTGACTTGCTCCAACAGTGTTCAAAAACCAGGGTCCAGGAGGAAAGGCTATAGGACTGAGCAGATTTGGTGTTTGGCTGAGGGATTGTGGCAGACAGGGAGGAAGTGAAGGCATCAGGGTCAGAGGATCCTTCTGATGATCCACCAAGTGGCCAAGGCCAGGTAGGGAAGCGGGAAAGCTGGGAGCCACAGGCTGAGCAGGAGAAAATGGAGGGGAGAGCATGAAGGAAACAGACATCTAGAAGCCAGGGTCAAAGTGGGACATGCTGAACTGAAGGTTCCAGAGATGGAGCCATCAGTGCTGACAATAGACAGGGTGTGACTCGGGCTGGGAGGGTGGCTGAGGTGGAGCTGAGGGGAAGGTCACTGGAGTTGACAAAATCAGGGAAGGAAGAAGCAGCGATGCAGGGTTCCCAGGGGCAGTGAGGTCAACTGTGATGATGAAAAACATGAGGGGAAGGGAAAGACTCTGAGTTAGGACCAATATCTCCAGCAAATGGTGGGGAAGGGACACCAGCAGTTAAAGGATGGGGTGAGCCTCCAAGGCAAAGGCAGAAGGATAGGAGGAAGGAGCAACAAGAGTCTAACGTGTGGAGGGGACCAGGAGGGAGCCAGTCCACTGCTGTGAATCCAACCCCTTGATAGGAGCTGTGGCACGTGCAGGAACACCACAAACGGAGCAAGTTCTCGCGAGAAAGCCAGGTCTTCTCTAAGGCAGGAGGAGCATTTGCTGAGCAGCCTGAGACACAGAATAGTAAGCAGAAGTGAAAGATTTGTGAGAAAGGAAGCAAATAGAGAATTCACAGAAGACACAGATGTGCAGAAAACTTAGACTCTGGAATTCTTTTTTTTTTTTTAAAGATTTTATTTATTTATTTGAGAGAGAGAGAATGAGAGAGAGAGAACACCTGAGAGGGGATAGGGTCAGAGGACGAAGCAGACTCCCTGCCAAGCAGGGAGCCCGATGCGGGACTCGATCCAGGGACTCCAGGATCATGACCTGAGCCGAAGCCAGTCGCTTAACCAACTGAGCCACCCAGGCGCCCGACTCTGGAATTCTTAATGAGACATGTACAGATATGATGTGTTTCCTTATCAAATACTATCAATGGAGTATTCTTGTCAAAAAATCAGAAGTATAACCCAGATGTCTATCAAGAAGTAAATGGATAAACACAACATGGCATATCCATACAGTGATGTTCTAGCCCCTGTTACACTGTGGATCAACCTTGAAAACACATTATGCTAAGTGAAATGAGCCAGACACAAAAGGACAAATATTATACGTTCCACTCCCATGAGGTCTAATTATATGCCCAGAATAGGCAAATTTATTGACAGAAAATAATCCAGAGATTACCAGGTGGGGGATGGGATATGGGGAAATAGAGAGTTATTGTTTAATGGATGCAGAATTTCTGTTTGGAATTTCTGTTTGGAATAGAGAGTTATTGTTTAATGGATGCAGAATTTCTGTTTGGATGCAGAATATCCGTTTGAAGAAACGGATAGTAGTGATGATTGCACTGCATTGCAGATGGACTTAAAGATACTGAGCTGTACATTTTAAAGATTAAAATGGTAAATATTATGTTATATGTATTTTACTACAATGTAAAAAACATTTAAAATAATCAAAACCATGGGCGCCTAAGTGTCTGACTCTTGCTTTCAGCTCAGGTCATGATCTCAGGGTCATGAGATCGAGCCCTGCATTGGGTTCCACGCTCAGCACAGTGTCTGCGTAAGACTCTCTCTCCCTCTCCCTCTGCCCCTCCCCTCTGCTCACTCTCCTTCTCGCTCTCTCTCTTTCTCTCAAATAAATAAATAAATAAATCTTTTTTAAAAGTTAAAGTAAAATAAAATAATCAAAACCAAATCTGATCATGCCATTGGATTCTATGCCCAAGTTATAGGAAAACCAGGAGACACAGCAATGTGTTAAATGACACCACCAGGGTGCAACACAAAAATTCATAATTTCAGAAACTCAACAAATAATAAGCAGCTGGTTTTTCAAAGAACAACAAAAATTCAAGGCAGAGAGGAAGAAATAAAGGGGAAACCTATTAACTAAAAGAGACCTGAAAGACATAGCCACATGGAATCCTAATTTGAACAAAGCAATTGAGATAATTTGAACACTGACTGGAAATTTGATAATATTAAGGAAGTACTGTTAATTTATTCTGGCATGATAATGATCTTGCAAGTAAGTTTTTTAGAAGTCTTTATCTTTTAGAGATACATACTGGAATACAGGTGAACGGGCATGATGTCTAGGATTTTTTTTAAAACAACTGGGGAGAGGGAGATGAAATGTTGTGAGTGAATGGGAGTCTTCACAAAACAGGGTTGTCCATGAGTTATAATGGTGGTGACGGTTTCATGCAGGTTCATTATGCTATGAGTCTCTATACTTTTGAATAAGTTGGAAGTCATCCATAACAAAAAGTTGGTGGAAAATGGACTTTGATGGGATAAGACCAACAAAAAGGTATTTTAATGGCCACAAATGTAAATTCTAGATTTTTTAGCTCAGCTAAGGGAGAGCAGGTGTCAAGAATTCATGCGAGAATGGTCTAGGGGTTGGGGCGCCTGGGTGGCTCAGTCGTTAAGCGTCTGCCTTCGGCTCAGGTCATGATCCCAGGGTCCTGGGATCGAGCCCCACGTCAGGCTCCCTGCTCTGTGGGAAGCCTGCTTCTCCCTCTCCCACTCCCCCTGCTTGTGTTCCCTTTCTCACTGTGTGTCTGTCAAATAAATAAATAAAATCTTTAAAAAAAACAAAAGTGGTCTAGGGATTTAGTTGGCCCCAATCAGTATGAGCCAGCAAGGTGAGGCATCTGCTATATAACAGTCAATCCTGCTCTTGGCCAAGATCCCCATAGGATCTTCTCTGTCTAGGTTTGCTAAGGCATGTTTGGAGTAGGGGGCTCCATTCTGGACCCCAGGACTTATAGGGGACACTGTCCAACTGACACTGTCAAACTGTAAGCTACTTACTGCCAAGTTCAGCCTGGAGAAGAGAGGGCTCCGTTAAGAACACATAAGGACACAGTGCTGGAGAATCCATGGAGGCAGCGTTTGGCTAAATATAGGGATTGTCTCCACATTGGCAAGTAGCGTGGGACATCAAAGAGCTTTTCAACATTTTCCACTCTATCAGCCCCAAGAAGAGAGGGAAATAAATATATCCCCTGAGGTAGCAGCACAGACTAGAAATGTCTCAGATATTTGTCTGGTCTTTAAAAGTCATGTGAATTTGTGTTCTGTGCAAAAGTACCTTGAGCTGTCAAAGATGATGATCCAGAAGCATATACTCATCCTGGGGCTCCCTCTGCCACTAGCACAATATCCCATATTAGAGTGTAAAAGGAGACTCACGTCACGGTGAGACCTGGAGAGGTGAGCCCCTGCCCCTTCCTAGCTCTGTTCCTTGAGTAAGGGAGTTAACCTCTGTTGGGTCTCAGTGACTCATCTGTAAAATGGCATTACTTACACTTACCTTCCTGAGTTTAATGCATGGATGAGAGACACTCCACATTAACAGTTACAACTATCATTGATTACACATTTGCCGTGAATCCCGGATGGTCAGCTCTGCTATAATGATTATTTGGAAAACACTACTTTGTTCCAGCACAACCGATGTATTGGGGAACAATGGGAGTACACTGCAGATTCCGTGTTTGCTTATGTGGGATTTCCTCTGTGAGAAACCGGAGATGCACCCAGCTGAACCACGCTAGGTAGGAGCGCTCAAAACACACTTCAGATATCTACCAGCCACCTCAGGTGGAAGCACGGGGTGTGTGTTCGGAGCCACGCCCATGCCCATCTGGTGGAACAGCTTTTCATCTGATCTCACATTCACTCCCCTCCCTGCTTCACAATGTCTCACAAGCTGGAGTCCTTCTGACACCCACGTACACAAGTCAACTTCAGGTCTCTCTGATGACGAAGGGCCGTATTTATTGTAGTATTTATGCAGTTCTTAAGCACTTCGTGTGTAAAACGGTGCTGCCCTTTTATTAGGCCCCTATCGTATCCATACATGCATATAGGTTGCTGGTGAAGTTTGTGAGTGTTTTTCCCCTAACCCCATTTTGCCCTAAGCCCTGTGGTTTTATTGTGCAATTTTACATAGCACAGTGATTTTTAGGAGCGCCCATGTCGCGGTATAGCAGATCTGGCTGACCTAAGCAATTTTCATGCTTTCAGTTTTCAGTGACTCAGTGACATGGAGGCTATTGTTGTCCTCACATCCTAGGTCTTCAGTCAATGACAACTGCTACCGCGATGAATAATCACAATTAAATCAGTCCAGGACTGGGGAAAGGCCCCTCAAGCTGCTGGGGCTCATCCCCTCATCGGCGAATGACCAGTGGCGGGTTTTTGTTTGGGTGGCGTAGGCCCTTCCGTTTTTCAGAGTCCCCAGTTCTGCAGCCTTTTGACCAGAGAGACCCAATCAGAGGCCTCAGCGTGCGAGTGCCCAGCCTGTCGTTCACCCACCAGACAGGCCAGGGAAGCCCATGGCCTGGCCCTTCCCTCCTGGTCAGTCCGGGGAGGAGTCCTTTTAATCTGCCCCTTCCTCGGCGACTCAGTACCTTCACTGAAAGATCAGTGTATCGCTTTCCTGGAGAAGCTGATCACAGTTCAGTCAAACACGTTCCATTAAATCTGTGCCGTTACTCATGGCCTAGTTATCTGCAGCGTCTGTCACTTCTTGTCCTGTGTCCTCAATGAAATGAGGGCCCCAAATGAGTCATTGGAAGATTCACACAGTGGATCAGGATGTGCTCCAGAAGCCCTCCCCAGTCCCTGTAATTCTGTTTCTACAGGCTTCCCTTCTGGAGAGCTTTTTTGGAATAAGTGACCTCTTGAAACCAAAAGCTGAGAAGCTCGTTTATTCACGTGCCCACCCTTGTGGTTGAGAGCCACGTTTCTGCGGAGCTCAGCGCAGGTGGTGGGGGTAGAGCTGGAGGCCCCACAGCCAACACTATCCACCCTTGCGGAGCATACGCCCTAGTGAGTTCACAGAAATAATAGAACACAAGTCTACACATATTGGACACATTTTCAAAATAAATTGTGGGAAAGACGCCCACAATTCTTCCCTTCACTCGGATTTTTAGGGTGAAAAAATAGCAAGTTAAAAATCCCAGCTCTGTGGCCTCTTGGATTTATCACCGTGAGTCTTCTTATCTTCTCTGAGGCAAGGTCTTCTCATCTGTACATGAGGACCACGCCTGTGTTGAGGGGTTGCTACGCAGATTACAAAGCCTATGGCATGTGAAGCAACCAGCCCAGTGGCACGTGACGTTAAAAATCTGTTCATTGTCTCCCCCTTTCAACTCAATTAACCCTCAGTCTTCAGGGTAGCAAGCACTTGGCACAAGGAACTCTGAGCCAGCACTTTCTGAATGCTCATCCATTAAGCAGCACTTCTGTTCCACCTGGGAGCCTCACTCAGGCACAGACACTTGTGGATCGGGATTTAGAAGATAGGGAAGTAGCCTTGAGCTGAGTCTCAGAGAGACAATTTATCCAAAGGTCTTGGTATAAGAGAGCCTCACCACGCTGCAGGTCCCCCAGCTTGGCGTCTAGAGACGCCTCCAGAGTTCCGGGTATGATGAAAACCAACCAGTCACTTCATTTTTTTTTAATATTTTATTTATTTATTTCAGAGAGAGAGAGCAGGGGGAGGAGCAGAGGGAAAGGGAGATAATTACCATCAGACTCCACACTGAGTGTGGGGCTCGACCCCAGGACCCCAAGATCATGACCTGAGCTGAAACCAAGAGTCGAACACTTAACTGAATAAGCCACCTAGGTGCCCCTCAACTGACTGGAACTTTGATAGAAAAAGAAGCAACACAAGCCACCAGCCTTCCCCACCAGGGTCTGCATTTGCTCTTCTGAAACTGAGTTTTCTTCATCCCCCTTAAATGGTTGTCTTAACCCATTAATCCACTTTTGACTATGTGCAACATAAACATTTAGTTGCTGGCTAGTTTTTTGCCAGGAGCTAAGGAGGGAATAATTCTGATATCAATCAAGCTCACGAAAGTTTTTTTTCATTATGAAATGTAAGAATATCTTATTTTCCCAGCATTATCAGGAAATGAGTTTTGAGGAATCTCCACATGTTATTTGAAATCTGTGGCTCTAGGTTTGGATCTAGGCATGATGTGCAAGAGAATTCCAAGATGCAGTATCTTCCCCCATGAGTGATTCTTCTTGAGGACTTACCTGGACTGCATGTAAAAAATACTGTGTGTACTATGCACTAGAAACTTTAAATACATTACCTCTAAGCTCTTGACAATCCTTGGGAATAAGAATTATCATTATCAGCTTACAAATAAGGAAACTGAGGCCCAGAGAGATTAAGACCAAAAAATGCTTATTGGCCCCTTTCTTGGGATGGCCTTTCTTGACTTTCTTAGGTCCCCATAGAATTTGGGTTCAGAGCACTGAAATATGATCATATAATTATACTCATCAAAGTTACGTTCAATGATCCATTTCATTTTTTGTTAAATGCCTATTTTTCTCCCTGGTCAGCAGAGTCCCCACAGGTAAGGGATGCTGTTTGCTTTGTTCATTTGGGCAACAATGATGGGGGTCCCCTGGATGCCAAACTCCAGTCCAGCCACTGGAGACTCAGTGGTGACCATGGTGGCATTAGGCCCTCAGGACATTACAGTGGGGCACTCAGTACTGCAGCCCCAGCTTGCAGCTCAGGCAGAGCCTGGCACACAACAGGCATTCAATAAATACCACTGACCGCATGAATGCCTGAGACTCAAGCTCCCTGTTCCCAAGTCCTGATGTGCCCATGCCTTGGCCATAATGTGTCCTCACCAGGTCCTTTGTGATCACAGTCTCATCTGTTCCCTTTCCAACCTAGTAGTGCCAAAACAAACAAACCTTAATCAAATATGCTCTCAGATCTCTCTGCCTTTGAGTGCACCATTTCCTCCACCTGTATTGCAAGGCCCATCTGACTCAAGCCTCCACTGAAAGCCACCTCCTCTCTGAAGCCTACCTTCCATGGCAGAGCAAGCTCATTCCCCTGTGCATCTCATTTATACCTGTATTATGGCATGAATCGGACCACACGGGCATTAATTATTGCCTTGTGGCCTTTGAAGCAAGGCTGTGAGACCATGAAGGATAGATAAGCTCCGTGCCCATTGTTGCATCATCTTGCATCTGTTAGGAAGCTTCATACTGCAAGGAATAGCCAACCCAACATGGTCGAACAATAAACACATCCATTGTCTCAAAAAATAATAAAGCTGGGTGCAGAGACACCAGGACTGCGTAGTTCAAAACGTCAGGGAACTCTTGAAGAAACCAGCACTTTCCACAGTACCTCTACTGTGATGACAAGATGGCGGCCAGAGTTTCTCAGGCATTATACCTGGACACAGCAAGTTCAGCAAAGGGGAAATGTGGAAAATAGGGAATCATCCCCTCTCTGGTGTCTCTTGTTGAGATTGAAAAATGTTTCTCAATCATCCAAATTTCCCCTCATATCCTATGGGCCAGAAACGTCTCACATGTCGGCACTTAAACCAATCCCTGGCAAGGAGAATGAGACCACCTTCATGGCTGAGACTAATTCTCTACGTCTGAAAGACACAGTCTGAAAGGAAGGTGAACAAAATCAGGGCTCTGTTAGCAGGGAATAAGTGTTGGGAATAGATTAAGTAGACACAGCAGTGACATCAACCACACTCCTTGTGATTTCTTACTACACAAACTCATTGTTCTCCTAAATGGCGTAGGCTCAATGCCCACAGTGGAACTCTTGCTATGGTAAACCTAGGTAAAAATTGGTTGCTTTATTGGAGGATGTTACCAGGTCACCTCTGTGCAGGGCCAACTCCATCTTGGTCCTACCACTTGCCCTGGATTAGTACAGTGATTTATTCATTCCCTCAGCAGATATGTGTTGAGTTCCATCACGTGATAGCTCATAGGTTCTGGGGTCCCAGGAAATAAGCCACAGACTCTGTTCTCAAGTAGCTCAGTCTACTTCCCAGTCTCACTTGTTTTTTCCTCCAAAATATGAGACAGGCAAGGAAGACATCCCCCTTGCACAGATTTGGAAATCCAGGTACAAATTAACAATGCGATATTCCTGCCAATATGGAAGCTCTTCTCAGACAGAAATGATCAGAAATGCAACTAACCAATTACAGAACCACTTCTAATTCTAGTCAGCTTACAGACAATGACCCCTTCTGAGGTCTAGTCCACAGGCTAAGGTGAAAAACAAAGCATCTCATCCTATGAGATGTTTCCAAGAAGAAAAGGGTTTCATGGTCATATATTTTTGTGAAATGCTGCCTACTAGCCCTGTCTCCCCCTTAAGAGTCACAATTCACTTTAATGCATTGAAGTCTCTGAGAAGTTCCACAAGAAATTAGCTGGTTCAGCTCAGCAGGTCAAAATTGTATTTGCTCACAGAACTTTTGCTCATTGCATAAGACCTCCTACATCATTCATTCATTGCATAGTTATTGAACATCTTCCTTGTGACATGCACTATATACTTTTGAACAAAATAGACATGGCTTCTGCCTTCATGAACTTTATAAAGTAAATGGAACAAAGTTCCACACTACGAAAATACTGGGGTTATGAATATGATTATGAAACTTTATGGTTTCACAAGTGTTTTTATAACTATTTACTTACACTGATTCCCAAAGATATTATCATCAACCCATCCCAGGTGGTACAGATCAGAATCAAATCCAAGACCATCTCCCTGAGATTATTACTATCTTCATGATCCATGTGTCTCAGAATATCCTTGGACGTATTGGTCAGATTTAGGTACAGCCACAAAAAGCACCAAAACCTTGATAACTTAGAACAAGAACAAAAACTTATTTCTAGCTTATGTTGCATGTTGATGGCTGTAGGTCAGCAGCGATGGCTCTGTGCTATAGATTAACTATTTGTGTCCCCCCACCAAGATTCATATATTGAAACCTAATGACAAATGTGAGGGTATTTGGGGGTATGAGACTCCAGAGAACTCACTCATCCCTTCCACTCTGTGAGGACACAGCAAAAAGGTGGCCACCTATGTACCAGGAAGCAGGCTCTCAACAGACAACGGATCTTCCAGTGCCTTCATCTTGGACTTCCCAGCCCTCAGAATGATGAGAATAAATTTCTGTTGTTCATAAGCCACCAACTATATGGTATTTCTCTTATAGCAGCCTGAACAGACTGAGACACCCTGCTCCACATGTCTTCTCATGCTGAGATCCAAACTGAAGGAATAGCCTCTGTGTGGAGTGTGCCACTTTGATGGGAAAAGCAAGAGAGCTGACAGAAATTTATATGATTCATAATGTGGCATGTGTCACATCTACTTACAATCTACTGACCAAACCAAGTCATATGACCAAACCCAAAGTCAGTCAAGGTGGCTGGGAGGTAACTCCTTCCCTCCTACAGGGAACACTGCCAGTCACGTGGCATGAGGAGAGGGGTAGGTGCAATCCTCTCAAAGGAAAGGGGCCAGCAGTGAATATTTATGGACAACATCACCACATGAGGAAGAGAAGAACAGTGAGAAGGACAGGCTCTGAAGCCAGATCAACCTCAATTTGAATTCAGCCCTGCCAGTGATTAGGTGAGTGGACTTGTGTTGTTAGATAAACTCTAATCCTCAGTCCCTTCAATGGTAAAATGGGAACAAGAGTGTTTACCTTGTAAGGTTCTGGTGAAGCTTTAATGAAAGCTATATCATCATCTCAAGTTCTTCACGCAGTGCCTGATGTAGTAAAATACTCAGTGGGTGGCAAATATCATCATGCCAGAGTTGTTTTTTTTTTTAAAGATTTTATTTATTTATTTGACAGAGAGATGCAGCAAGAGAGGGAACACAAGCAGGGGGAGTGGGAGAGGGAGAAGCAGGCTTCCCGCCGAGCAGGGAGCCCGATATGGGGCTCGATCCCAGGACCCCAGGATCATGACCTGAGCCGAAGGCAGACGCTTAACAACTGAGCCACCCAGCCGTCCCCATCATGCCAGACTTTAAACTAGACCTCAAGAATGCCTGTGATTCTCACCTCTCCTCATGCCATTCTGACCTTCCCTCAGCAGGTCTGCATCTCTCAGCCTTTCTAGAAAAGGCCACTGGGTCCACAATGAAGTGAGGAAGAAAAACAAAGAAAAAGATAACGCATTCGACAAGTTGTTCCTTTGGCAGCCACTTAATCATAGACAAGTCAACCCTAGTGACATATGCAAATGACATGCCCGGGATAAGTAAATATACCTTGGTCTCCTGATATCTGAATCTGGCTTTGGAAGGAGAAGAAAATTCACCCAGGAGTCAAAAATGAGTAAGTGACGGCTTATAGGAGTTGGATTAGTGTAGAATATTCCAGCCTGGGTACTGAGAAGATGGGCCATTCTTACCCTCTCTTCTCAAGGAGGAAAAGCAGCCCTGTTCTCACGAGTTCTGACTCAAAAGGACCCCAGCCATGGGTGCCTCCTGCCTCTTTGATAAAGGAGACTGTTTACAGCGACATGAACTTGTATCCTGGCAAACCACATCAAGGTCGTTAGCAATGGAGAGATTTCCTTGCCGTCTTCAGCAATTATCTATCCAGTCTTTTAGATGGTAGCTCCAGGAAGTGGTGTAGCAGGGTCTCGGGGAGCCCTGGGAATCCTCCCCTGTCCTGTCAGAGAGAGTGTGGGTCTCGGGAGAAACTCCTCCCTCTTCTCACCAGAGCTTCTGCGTGGAGAGCTGAACACCTGCCCACCTCACGCCAGCCCACAGCCACTACAGCGCCTGGTGGTTGGGAACACAGAGCCTTGCATCAGCCAACCTGGATGAAATGCAAACTGTGAGACCTGGAGCAAATGATGGAACATGTGTGGATTCTGATGTCCCCATCAGGAAAAATGAGGATGTTCATATGTTTGTTATTCTTCATCCTCAGTCACCATCACCACTCTCATCATACTGGCACAAAGGTGACTCACATATCTCCCCCTGAATTAATCCATAACTTGGGATGGTTTTTTAAATGCAACTGCAGGAAGTCAGAATTTTCTTTTCTTTTTTTCTGTTTCCTGTTTTTCTGCAGCTTGACATTATTGACATACAACATATGCAAGTTTAAGGTATATGATGATTTAATAAAGGTATATATTGTGAAATGACAACCACAATAAGGTTAGTTAGCAGCTCCATCCCCTCACATAACTACCACTTTTTCTCTACGTGATTATATTTAAGACCTACTCTCTTAACACCTTTCAGTATATAATATGGTATTAATAATTAGAGTCACCATGCTGTACACTAGATCCCCAGAACGTATTCATCTTAAAGTTGGGAGTTTGTGGCCTTGACCAACATCTCCAACCCTGACCCCTGGCAACCACCATTCCACTCTGTTTCTATGAGTTTAGCTTTTTTCAGATTTCACATATAAATAAGAACAAATAGTATTTGTCTTTCTCTGTCTTACTTCACTTAGCAGAATGCCTTCAAGAAGATCCATGTGATTGCAAATGACAGGATTTCCTTATTTTTTATGCCTGAATAAGAGAATATTCCCACTGGGGCGCCTGGGTGGCTCAGTCCGTAAGTGTCTGCCTTCGGTTCAGCTCATGATCCCAGGGTCCTGTTCCGTGGGAGGGCTGCTTCTCCTTCTCCCACTCCCCCTGCTTGTGTTCCCTCTCTCACTGTGTCTCTCTCTGTCAAACAAATAAACAAAATCTTTAAAAAAAAGAGAGCAAGAATATTCCCGTGTGTGTGTGTGTGTGTGTGTGTGTGTGTTGCCTTTTCTTTATCCAGTCATCCACTGATAGACACTTAGGTTGTTTCCTATCACCATGTCTTGGCTATTGTGAAGAATGCTGCAATCAACATGGGGGATTATTTCTTAATGCTTGCATTTGAACGTACATTGGACAAGAACTTTAACCTATCTACCTAAACTGATTTTCACATCTGTGGCTTGCGTTTTTTTTTTTCAAAATACTTGCTACCTTATTGGGTACACCCTTTGTAAGTTTATTATTGACATACAACATATGTAAAATTTCAGGAAAAATTTTTTTGAATAGTTAATTTTGTTAATGTGACATTGAAAAAGTGGATCTTTTAGAGTACAAAGGAAAGTCATGAAAATATCTTCAAAATAAGTCCATAACACTTTTTTTGTGACTTTTGAGATTAATACTTTATATGAATCCTTTAGATAAAATGGAAAAGTGCTTAAGAATCAGCAAAATGTTTTTTTAAAAGTGAGTTGATATTTCCTACCATGTTTCTCCCACTGCCCTCCTGATGGAAGAGACTTCACACCCCAGACCAAGTCACAAGAATTTTTTTGGACAATAGAATACAGGTGAAACTCTGAGCCATGTCCAAGCAGGAGTGGTGCAAGGCATGTGGTTCCAACATTACTCTTCCCCTCTGCCACAAAAATGCCAGTGTCCCAGATACCAGCTGCCCCTTTCAGAGAGAAGTGGACATGGCATAGAGCTGTAGCTAACCTGCAACCAACATGAAATGTGACCAAGAAACCCACTGGGTTCTTGTGAGTCACCAAGATGTGGTCTGTTACCACAACATCACTCAGCCAAAATCATACAACAGTTGTGAGGTACGGAGGGAATCCCATTTTACAGATGAAGGAACTGAGGCTGCAACTTGTCAGAAGCTGCCAAGCTGGACAGTGAGAGCCCAAGTCTGTGTCTCTTTTCCCCAAACCTTGTGTTCATCCCACTCCACTGTCTCCTTCCTGAACAAAGTTTGGTTCCAACATAAAACTTTCTCATAGTTCAGAATTTCATTTATTTTTTTTTCTTCTTTTTTGTCTTCTTTTTGTCTGATTTCCCCATTGGTCCAAGCTATCTGTTTCATCAATTCATCTTTAGCTCTTAGTATAGATTAGTCACCACACCTGGATGAATGAATGAATGATTAGATGAATGGATACATCAGCCTGTTCATTGCCTTGACTCCTGACTAAGCTAGGGAGACAAAATGACCCCACAAAGAAGTGGAAATATTTTAGACTAAAAAGAGACATTAGAGCCAGTGGCCTGGCCAGAACCAGGAGATTCAGATGGACAGCATGCTTATTGCCCAGATTATTCACTTCCTCTCCCACAGCCACCACCACGGCTCAGGTCTTGCCTGGGGAAGGGGTGTCTATAGCTCCCCCCCGTTGACACCTCACATGGAGCACATGCAAATCTGCCTCTATTCTTCTTCCTCAGACCCACCCATTCATCTGCATCTGCTGCCTCAGTCAGGGCACCACGCTGCCCAGTCACCCAACCCAGAGACTCGGAGGTCCTCCTGGATTCTTCTCTTGCTTCCCAAACCTGCTCAGTCACCAAGTCCAACTGATGTGTGGGATTTCTCTTCACTTCCCTGGCTCTCCTGACCTGACCTTCAGGCCTCATGTCCTCTCCCCTGGACTTCGGTTCTCTCCGCTCCCACTCCCTGTTTCCTCTAGAACACCTTCCATACTGCTGCTGTGGGTCTTTAAAAATAAGCAAACCACACATGCAAATATTCATTCACAAACCACAGTCAGCCTCCTGCTTAAAAAGTGTGAGGGGGAATTTTACAAATATCTGGCACAGTATCTTTCAAACTTTAATCATAAGAATCACCTCAGGGCACTTGTTAAAATGAAGGTTCCTGGGTCCCACCCTTAACCTATTTACTAGAAATCTTCTAAGGAGGGACCTGGGAATCTCTTTTGAATAAATGCCTCTTCTGAGTAGGCAAGTTTAGGAAACACGGACATAGTCTACTCGTTAGAATGAGATGCAGCTGTGTTGGCTAAAAATACAGAATTTTGACATAGAGGGGCTTAAACAATATAATAGTTTAATTGTCTCACACAGTAACACTAACAGTTACAGTATCCCACAGAAGAGAGAAAGGGGGGGTGGGGAAGAAAGGGGACAACAACAACAAAAAATCTTTCTTTGTGCCATTCTCTCCCTTTATCAGCAAGAGACTTTTTCCAGAAGGTCCTCAAGCAGGGTACGGGTCAGAGCTGGTCACATGCTCACCTGTAGTCTAGACCAACCTTGGCAAAGATGAACGGAATCGCCATGTCTTCATTAGAGCAATAGCAATTTGTTCCCATGGCTCATCACACTGCGACCCTAATAAAGTCAGGCTTCCACGATCGAGGAAGAAAGGGAAGGGGCCATTGGAAGCCCTGGGCATCGTCAGTGCTAGTCACCAAATATTTCTAGTTCTCCACTCCTTCCAGTTCAGGGGGCGATTGCCCTTCCCATCTCCGTCCAGGGAATTGTGAGCAAGAGTAACGTATGTCGCTTCCAGGAAAAGCTTTAAGAACCAATGCAAGATCTACCACATTCCCTTTTTCTGCCTTGAAATTCATGGAACCGATTTCATGGAGCATCTCTCAGCTGGATCCCTGAGGGACCAAGAGGATCCGAGCATCCATCCCCTGCCAACGCCCAATGGATGGGTAACATGAGTAAGAACCCAACCTTTGCTGTCATAAACCACTAAGATTCAGGGGCTCCCTGTTGCTGCAACACAGTGCAGGCTGCCCAGCTGGAAAGAGGACCTTACAGACCACACAGGCTAGGAAGTACACCCTGGAAACACCCACTGGGAAAACTGTATGGAAGCACCTGCAGGAAAAGTTCCTTTGCAGCACCTGGTTTAAGAGCTGGAACACCTCCCTCTTGACTTCTGTCTTGCAGAAAGAGAGAAAGAAAGAAAGAAAGAAAGAAAGAAAGAAAGAAAGAAAGAAAGAAAGAAAGAAAGAAAGAAAGAAAGAAAGAAAGAAAGAAAGAAAGAGAAAAAGAAAGAAAGAAAGAAGAAAGAAAGAAAGAAGAAAGAAAGAAAGAAAGAAGAAAGAAAGAAAGAAAGAAAGAAAGAAGAAAGAAAGAAAGAAGAAAGAAAGAAGAAAGAAAGAAAGAAAGAAAGAAAGAAAGAAAGAAAGAAAGAAGAAAGAAAGAAAGAAAGAAAGAAAGAAAGAAAGAAAGAAAGAAAGAAAAAGAAAGAAAGAAGAAAGAAAGAAAGAAAGAAGAAAGAAAGAAAGAAGAAAGAAAGAAAGAAAGAAAGAAAGAAAGAAAGAAAGAAAGAAGAAAGAAAGAAAGAAAGAAAGAAAGAAAGAAAGAAAGAAAGAAAGAAAGAAAGAAAGAAAGAAAGAAAGAACTCTCCCTCTGAAAGTAGCAAGTGGTACCTACCCATGGAAAAGATGACACCATTTTTCTTTCCCCGCCCCCCTCCCGCTAATTCTCTCAAAATTAGGAAACAGGTCACCCCTGCACCAGGAGCATTGACTAAGTGCTTATTATGCAGGAAGCCGTGTGAGGAGCCATGCCGTAACCCAGGCAGCAACACGACAGGCCTGCAGTTACTATTACTCTCATTTTTCAAACAACAAATCGAGACTTCTAAAACTCAAGGACCTTGCTCTAGATCAGACGAGAGTGTATGTGGAAGCTACAAATCAGAGCCAGTCTGTTTGACTCCATTCCGTGGGTGTTGCTACAGCGTCTGTGTCCTGGGGCCGAGGAGGTCTCCAGCTGTGCCATCTGAGAGGCTGTTGCCGGTGCTCCTTTTTCCCAGGGACCCGGGACGTCCATGATCTGAATGGAGCCTGCCAGGTCACGTCATTCATCCGAAGTGCACCAGATCACCAGCCAAAGGGACAAATGCAAGAGAATGGGCATCCCCCCAAGTCAGCCTCATGTCTACACTCTGCATCAGCTTCTCTGTTTCACCTCTATCCCTCACCAGCAGCCACATGATGATTCTGTAACAGCAAAACAGCAAAACAGACAGACCCCACCTGGGCTGGTCCAGGTCACAAGGAATACAGAGACGCAGGGGTGGAGTCTAGACTAACAAACAGCAATGTTCACAAGGCAAAGGATGACCCTTTGCTGCCATGCACTGTCCCCACCTCTACACCTTAACACATGCCCTCTTGTCTGTATTGGCTGTTCTTCCCAACACCAGCTCCCCTGTCTACATTCTTTACACCTCTGTCTCCCCCACTGGACTGAAAAAGTAGAAAGCCCAGGGAGTACGTTTTATGAATTTTCACATACCCTAAATTCAGCCCATTGCCTAGTACATAGTGAGTGCTCCATGAACACATAAATGAATACAGTAGCCCAACTGGGACCTGGATTTTCATGTTTCTAGAACACTTTACTGCCTACAAATGTTTTGACTTTCATGATTCTCAACAACTCTGTGAGTTACTCAGGGCAGAATCCATTCCCCTTTTAAAGAGGGGAAAACCAAAGTTGCAAGATTTCAAGTGACTTGGCCACAATCACCAGTGAGTAATCTGTACAAACAGACACCAGACCATGTTAAACATGGAGCAGGAACACAGTAATGCTTGTTCGGGACATAGAAAGAGAAGAGGAGAAATGGAGAGGGAGAGAGAGAGGAAAGACAGACGTGATTTGGATCCAACTCTGATTCGATGGTCTGACCATCTGCCCGTGATAATTTGGCAAGACCCATGTTGAGGGGCTAAATCAATGATTGTTTTTATAGCCAAAGATAAGTGGACACTTTTTCATGTTGACGAATTATCAAACAGCAATGTTAGTAATGTCGTTAGACTGTAATAGAGATAAAATGCAATTTAGATATGCATATCCTCTTTCTAATCATCATTTGTCCATCAGCCTTGGAGGTCAAGTTGAGTTTAATCTTCCTCAATGGCTGTACTTTTGGTTTCAGTCTCTCCATACTCACTGTGCCTCCTGTAACTTCCA
This sequence comes from Mirounga angustirostris, assembly GCF_029215605.1. Taxonomy (NCBI): domain Eukaryota; kingdom Metazoa; phylum Chordata; class Mammalia; order Carnivora; family Phocidae; genus Mirounga; species Mirounga angustirostris. The sequence goes on along the minus strand of NW_026991712.1, from coordinate 13,585,617 downwards.
TCGAGCACATAATGGGAAAGGCATGTGTCTGGAGACTGGGGAGGGAGGGTGATTCTTTGTTAAAACAAGACAAGGAAGGTTTGTTGTAATGCTGCTTTTCCTCAGATCCCCAGCCTTGTCCACACCTCCACAAAGATACCCACTTGAATACACTGTTGTATATTTTAGGCAAGTCCTAATGGTTCTGCGAACACAGATGACTGTTCGTGGACATTTTCAGCAGCTTTGGAAAGCATGATGTTTGAATTCTTGAAATCATCTATTTTTTATGTGTAAATAAACAGTGGGAGGAAAGGAGAAGGCATCCATACAATTTTAATGAACAAGATTCCCATCGGTCATCAAAAGAAAACAAAAGGTACCTTAATGGGCACAAGGAAGCTATTTTTCTAGTGATTTTTCTGCTCAGCTCTCCTGGGAAGAAGAGTAGCTTCTAAATTAAAAAAGAAAAAATGATGCTCTGAGTATATTTTTTCCTGTCATTTCATTGTCTTTGATCTTGCATTTCCTAAGAAAGAAGCACTTAACCTCCAGTGTCAGATCAATGTTGGAAATGCATGCTTTATTTTAAGATCCTTTTTGAGTGCATAGAAACTCTGTGAATCAGGCCAAGTCTGTATCTTCACATATAAATTTACAAAGATTCAAACAATGGGGGTTATATTCAAACAACCAATATGTTCTAAAACTATTGGCTGAATTCAGATATGTAACCTTTTTTTTTTCAACTGGTAATGAATTATTTTTGAGGTAGCAACTATTTTCCACTATTTCCTTAATTTCCAAATTTACTTAATTCAATTTAACTAGTCATGATGTTTTAAACCATTTTACACATGGACACTAACCAAGTGATTCTCCCTTAACCAAAATGGCAGATTCTCCATGGATTTCCCCGGAAGGGAGGGGAAAGGCCCCCACAGACACACAAGCAGTCCATCATGGATCTGTTTGAATTCCCTTTTCAAGTGAAAGAAGTGTATTATGTTGCCAGAAGGATACTCCATCATCTATAATAAATATTCATCTGCGTGTATCATGCACTTGAGCTGCATGACTGATGAACTCCGGCTCCAGAAATGAATGGGAAACTCACTAAGACAAATGTCACCTTTCAGTGCTGTTCTTTCAGATAAATTGCAGTTAGATTTAAACAAAGTCAGTAATTTCATGCTTTCCAACTGGTGCCTGATTCAGTTCAGGCATCCCCCACTGTCTGCATAAGGGTGCTAACACCCAGTTTGATTAGTTGGGTTTTGGCAAGCTCTACCAGGGAACAGTCAACGATTTCTGCTCAGCAGTCTTATTATTGGAATACAATAAAGCTAAAGGTATTTATGCAATTTGGCCAATTTAAAATTTGGGCAGCTTCATTCATGGTTTGTAGGAACGTACAAAGGTACAGCTCTTTTGGAAAGCAATTTGGCGCCATGTCATAAAATTACATTTACTCTTCGATTCAGGAAACCCCCATCTGGAGATTAATCCAAAATCTTTTGTAAGGGGGACCATTTATCTCCCAGTCCTCGGGGTTCTTTTTATAGGGGGAAATTCCATACCTTAGAAGAGTCAGAATCCCCCCCTCTTTCATGCTGCCTCAACTGGGAGAGGACTCGGCAAATGGGTACATTTGGGACATGAAGCCCAACAAGAGCCTTCAGACATATGTTGGACTCCCTTTCTCCATGCTGCCTTTGGGAGACTCGTTTTGTTCTACATTGAGCAAGAAAAGATGTGAAGGTGATTCAGGGGAGAAAATTTGAGGAAATCCACATGGCCAATACCTTATTTTCCATCCATTTGACCCTAACACTTCTCTCTCATTGTACCAGATCTTGTAGGAGGAAGAGAAAGGTTTCATATATTAGCCTTCATGAAATATCAACATGCTTTAGACTCTAAGATATCCACTGTGGTGTTATTTACTATCCAACAATGGAAAAATTTTTGGAACATAATTCACTCAATGTAATGTGCAAGAGTAGGCAGCCATTACAAATAGTGTAAATGGGATGTGCAGAATTTATTTTAAAATAATGAAGCAAAAAACCAAAGGATGGATAAAGCAGCACTAGCAAAACCTCAGTATTTGTCAAAACCAAGTCGTGAAAATCTTAGTGTTTATCACACTAATTCTCACTAAAGATAATCAAATGAGGTAAAATGAAGTGTGGGTCACACTTATCTAACTTCTATTTGAATATTTATTTATTTATTTGAGGTGGGGAGGGGCAGAAGGAGAGAAAGTCTTAAGCAAGACTCCATGCTGAGCATGGAGCCTGACACCAGGGCTCGACCTCACAACCCAGAGATCACCACCTGAGCCAAACCAAGAGTCAGGCGCTTAACAGACTGCGCCACCCAGACTGTCCCTGTTTTCTATGGATTTTTTAGTCATTTTTCAACTATGGTAATATGATTCCTTACCCACAGAGAAAATTTTGTAGCTCCTTGGCTGGCAGAATGACCAAAGTTTATTAATGCAATAGATTTCAAAAGAGTGTGTACTGAAATATTTAGACTGGGAAAGTTGTTTTGTTTTGTTTTTTTAATTTTATTTATTTGTTTGAGAGAGAGAGATAGCGAGAGAAAGCACAAGCAGGGGGCAGGGTGGGGGGAGAGGGAGAAGTAGACTCCCCGCCAAGCAGGGAGCCTGATGCCAGGCTTGATCCCAAGACCCCAGGATCATGACCTGAGCCAAAGGCAGATACTTAACTGACTGAGCCACCCAGGCACCCCTAGATCTAGAAAGTTTTTATGGAGTGTACATGCCAGACTGTCCCCTTATTTACTGTTGCAAGGAGGTAGGAACGAACACATTTACCACCAGGCCCTACCCGCCCCCCGCCACCCCACGCACACACTGAAATGTTTCAAGTATAATTGTTCTTGTATAACTTTGTAGAGAACTCTTAAAGTGTACCTAGGCTTTTTTAAGTTAAGAAAATAAAAAAGCAAAAATTTTAATACACAATCCAGCAATTGTGCTCCTTGTTATTTACCCAAATGAGCTGAAAACTTAGTCCACACAAAAATCTACACACATATTTACAGGAGCTTTATTCATCATTGCCAATACATGGAAGCAACCAAGCTGTCCTTTTATACACGAACAAATTGTGGTATATCCATACAGTGGAATAGTATTTGGTGATAAAAATGGATGCGCTATCAAATCGTGAAAAGATATGAAGGAACCTCAAATGCGTTTTGCCAGGCAAAAAAAGAAAAGCCAATCTGAAGAGGCTACATACTTTGTGTTTCCAGCTATGTGACATTCTGGAAAAGGCAAAGCTAGGGAGACAGTAAAAGTCCAGTGGTGGCCATGGATCTGAGGGGCTGGAGGAAGGGGGACTTAGAGGGAGCCCAGAGGATTTTTAGGGCAGTAAAATGATTCTGTATAATCCTGTGAAGCTGATATATGTCATTCATTATACATTTGTCCAAACTACAGAATGTACAACACAAAGAGTGAACCCTAATGTATTCTATGGACTTCAGCTAATAATAATGTATCGATATTGGTTCTTCAACTGTTACAAATATACCAAATTAACATAAGATGTTAACAATAGGAAAAACTGTAGGTGGGATTGGGGAGGTATAAGGATCACTCTACTTTCTGTTCAATTGTTCTAGAGACCTAAAACTGCCCTTAAAAATAGTCTATTAATTTTTTTTAAAATGATCATTCTCACATGGTAGTTGGCATTATCACCTCTGCCACCAAGTATACGTAGGTGGCATCTAAAATGGTGAAGACATGGGTCAAATCAGTCGGCCATGACTACCAGAGCAATGCTTCTCTGACATTCTTTTCATGGCCAAGGTCAACATGGACCCTGCCTGCTTCCCCTATTCCTTTACTCTTGGGAAATTTACATAATTGGAAATAAGTCAGAATGTACAGTGTTTGACAGATGCAAAGCCAGCCAACTCACACATTCAACAGCAACAACCATGATACTCAGGTTTGTTAAAACCAAGCAACAATGTCAAAACACTTTGTAGTGCTGAATTCAAACAGGAAACATGAGGACACAAAATTCTATGGGCTTGAAAAAATGAGAGTGTGTTCTGAGATTATGTTTTATATTTGATTCTATGGTCCTAAAAAAAAAAAAATCACTATGTGTGTCATTTGATGGGAATTACAGCTAAAACTGCACTTGAAAACATGACAGGAAAAAAAAAAAAAAGGACCAGAAGAAAAGTTCATACAAAGTTAGAGTTGCTATGTTAAGATGCTGGGATTATGTGTGATTCTAACAAACCTTATGACTTTCACCATTGCAGTGTATTTTTTGGAAGCTGGTCATCAATCATCTGATTGTTGAACAATGAGTCTATGTAAAGCGCTCTGCATTCTCAGGGAGTGAGTCCTTGGGTGTGGCAAACATCTTTTATGTCTCAGGCTCAAACATGAAATGAGGAAATTAAGGCCGGAAATTTGCCAAAATCCCATCATTTAGAATGAGGGATAAAAAACAAAGGTCCTCATATCCTTTTTGGGGAAACATTTCTAATACTGATTCTACCACCCTGTATTGATTCTTATCTTGGCCTCACTAGACTGTGAACGATGTTCTTCTGATTCATCCCTGTGTCACGAGTACACAACTTGGCCCCTGACACATAGAGGCCGCCCAACGAATGAACAAGTGAGTTTGATCAGTAGTACCCCGGGTTGCCCTTGAATTGATTCCTCACCAAGAATTGTAAATTCTGGGGCGCCTGGGTGGCTCAGTCGTTAAGCGTCTGCCTTCGGCTCAGGTCATGTACCCTGGGTCCTGGGATCAAGCCCCGCATCGGGCTCCCTGCTCGGCGGGAAGCCTGCTTCTCCCTCTGCCACTCCCCCTGCTTGTGTTCTCTCTCTCTGTCAAATAAATAAAATCTTTAAAAAAAAAAAAAAAGAATTGTAAATTCTTTGACAACCAGCATGATCTCAGCTTATACTCCTTTAGCATCTTCCCAAAACACGATATTGGGCTGGTAGGTCAACTACCAATGAATGATGAATGGAGAGAAAACTTAAACCTTATAAATGTACCAATCCATTTGGTCTCATTGTGGGTCGTTGGCCTTGAGCACTTTAAACCTTACAGTTATAATAATGCCTGGGGCACCTGGGTGGCTCAGTCAGTTAAGCATCTGACTCTTGATTTCAGCTCAGGTCATGATCTCAGGTTTGTGAGATCCAGCCCCAAATTGGGCTCCACGTTCAGTGCAGAGTCTGCTTGAGATTCTCTCTCCCTCTGCCCCACCCACCCCCACTCATGGGCACATGCACACACGCTCTCACTCTCTCCCTCTCTCAAAAGAAGAAAAAAAATATAGACATATATAATAATGATGATGATGCCTAATGCTTATTGGATATCTACTGTGCACCAGGCACTGTCCAGAGCATTTCATCTGCCCTTTTTTAGTCACCACACCTTTGTGTTCTAAATATCACTCACGCCCCTCTATTCTAGCTCAGTAAAATAAGAGGCACAGAAGAGCTAAATCCAAGGTCCACAGCTACTGAGAGGTGAAACGGAGGTTCAAACCCAGAGAGTCTGACCCTAGAGCCCAAGCTCATCGGCATCTTTTTGTCCTGCTCATTCCTTACGAGTGAGATCTTCCCTCTGGCTGAATTTGCGGGACAAGAGTAAGGATTTTATCCACAAAGGGTCCTGGTGTATTTTTGTGATAACCAAATAAATCTAACTGGCATTGCAGAGTTGTCCATCACTGTTTCCATATAGCAGAAGGTCTGCCAAGGCACTGCCGCACCATTTGACTTCACATTGACACACAGCAACGAGAAGTCAGATCACAGAGGTAATGCTATCTTGATTTCCAAACAGATGAAGTCTGGCAAACAATGTATTTTTCCACTCAACACTGACTCCCAACTGGTAGAGGTGGCAGTAGCAAAATGTAAACATTGTCAGAGCTTTTAATAAATGGTGGTTAATAAAACCTGAAAAGATTAGAGCTGAGAAGCCTAACTTCCTGTGTTTCCCATTATTTAATAATTTATTATATGAAATCCATTGACCTTTCAGTGGGCTTTTTTTAGAGGAAGCCAGAGCATTAATTATGGTTTAGCTACTTTATTGAGCAGCATTAGCATACAAATAGGACATCAATAACCAATTATAATCTTCATCTTGGAAAAGCAGGTCTCTTCCAGAGCCTCTTTAACTGCTAACTCAGCCACTTAAAGGTCTCGGCAGTTAATGATGGTGGCATTCAAGGCTCTTCGAAATCGACCCCCAGGGGATCTGTCCAGCCTGACACCCTGCTCCTCCCTTGCAGCCAAGCTGGTCCACCAGCTGAAACCAAGCAGGACTTGTGCTCACCCACCCAGCGCTTCTTATCTCATGCTGATCCTGTCTATCCAATCTCTGGCCCTTTGATTTCTTGGCTCTGTGCACCCACCCCCCATTCTTCATTCATTCAGCAGATGTTTATTGGACCCTGGCTATTCCCAGTTGCTGGTGATGTTGGGGAAACACCAGGAGCAAGGTAGACATGATCCCTCCCCAATGAGGCTACAGGCTAGTGCAGGGATTGGCAAGCGTTCTCTCTAAAGGGCCACTGAGTGCGTATTTTAAGCTCTGCAGGTCATATGGTGTCTGTCGCAACTACTTGATTCTGCCCTTGTCATGGGAAAGCGACCATTGACAAAATGTAAGCAAATGGACATGGCCGTGTTCCAGTGAAAATTTATTTACAACAAAACAGAGAGGAGGCTGGATCCGGCCCCTAGGACATAGTTTGCTTAGAGCCTGGGCTCTGGAGTCAGAAAGTTGGGTGGCCTTCACCAAGTTACACTATTTCTCTGCACCTCAGTTTCCTCATCTGTAAAATGGACATAATAAAATGTTCAGTAGACTCTGGCATTCCCCTGCTACGCCCCCTCCAGTAGCTTCCCATGAGCCAAATGCAGACTCTTTACCATGACCTGTGAGGACGGACTTGAACAACCTGCCTCCCACTTAGCTTTCTTAACCTCTTCGTTAGCAGCCTCACCATCCCTGACTCCACCTCTGCCATGCTAATCTTCCTTCCATCACCTTTGTAATGCAGACCCCGCTACCTGAAACCCTCTGCCTCCCACTGCCATGTGCACGGCTCCCATCCTTCCCAGTCTAATCACAAATGCGATTTTCTCCCAGGGGCCTTCCATGACCATCCCAGCTAGAGGCACCTTCACACGTAGGGAAGAATATCACCTGTTCTTCCCTGTCTCTGCCCCTTATTTACTCCTTTTGAGGCACCATCCCCATCTGTGTTGAATTCTTCATTGTATGTCCCTCCCCTAAAATATCAGTTCCATGTGTGTTTCGTCATTGTGTTTTCAGCACCTAGCCCAGTGCCTGGCATAAATAGTCAATCAATAACTATTTGTGTCGTTAATAAATCAATACACTTCAGTAGGCAAATGCATCTCGGACAGTGAAATGGCTTGGTATTTTATCGCTTTGACTGCTACACCAAGCGCGGTACCAATGACTCACATTCCTTCAAAGAGCTGATTTTTTTCTAACATGGATTTTACCTTATAGCATGATGATGTTTGATTTCTGGGATGAATAAATCATTGACTTGTAGCACTTAATTTGATTGTGCCCCAAACGTCCCACATGGAGCTACCCCTTGGGTTCCTAGGGCTGTCTTGTTATTTCTGGTGACATTCCTTTCCATCTATGGAAGAACCACTTCAGACCAAGAGCCAGAAGGACCAAGGCATGAAAAGCTGATAGGTCTGGCCCCAGCTCTCTCAGATTCACTGTGTGACCCTGGACAATTCAAGTAACCTCTCTGAACTCGGTTTCTGCAACTGCAAAGGAAGAATGTGAACAGGTCCAGCAACAACAATCTAACATTCTCTGAAGCAGCCCTCAGCTGTTGAGCCACTGGTGTGGACAGCTAAAAGTGAGTGATAAAAATATTTAAACACACCTGCTTCATGGGAACACACGGCTTCGAAACAAACACTCCAGTGCTACCCACTCTTGTAGAGCTCTCAGCCAGAATGGACTTTCTGGGGCCAAGGCAGTCCCTGAAATGATTAATTATGGTAAGAGCAGAAAGGTAGATGAAGGAGCGACAGATGGCCCATGCGAAATAGGCTAGAATCACCTGCTATGAAATTAATTCTACATCTTGGAGACTTGGGGCTCAGAACACCGTGCAAAAAATGACTGTTGACAAATCGTGTGTGTTTGTGTGTCAGCCTCTCTGCAAACACCTAAATAATATATGTCGTGTCATGTTTTCTTTCCTCCATCTCGTTTTAATACATTATCATTTATAGAAAACTGGGGAAACGTGGGACATCAATCAAGCCATTAATGCCTGAGATTATGTTAATGAGATGCCCCGAGAGCGTCGGTTTCCCGGAATAGCTGCTCCCACAGGAAGGATGCTCTTGGCTCTCCCCAGCGCAGCCCTCCCCGCTGAGCTCGGGAGCCACGGCGCTCCTCTGAAAAGGGCACCCCGCACCTCAGCGCTGGGGCAGGCACGGTTGGCCCAGCCCGACGGCGGAGGCTAGCGGCTTCCCCGGCAAAGCTGCAGATGATGCAGGGGAACGTGTGAAACGCGACGGGGGAGGAAGGTGGGAGACCCGAGCTAATGAGCTTGGGAGGCCTCCGCCACAGCCCCCACTCCTGCTGGGGAGCAAAGTGGAGGAGGAAGCCCGAAAGGAAAGAAAGAGCCTCCTCAGTAGGATGCTCGTCAGCTGGCCTGGTGCGACGGGGGGCCAGAGCGGCCGTGACTTCCATTCATGTGGAAGGCAATCCGGGTAATGAGGTGGATGCCAAAGGAGAAAACCTCGATTATAGTAACTATAACTCGCTGGGCGCTGATGGGCTGCCAGACAACAACGCGGCTCCTGCTCGCGAACGGTGTCGCCCCCTTCTCTGCACGGGGCCCCAAGAGGTGAGTCAAGGTTGCCCAGCTTGTGAGGAGTGGTGGCGAGGCTCAGAGCCAGGTGGCTACACCCGGGAGCGTGTGCTCACTCTGTCTTGTATCCTGCATGCCGGTGAAACTTTGTGGATTTTTTTTTTTAAGATTTTATTTATTTATTTATTTGAGAGAGAGAGAGAGAGAGCTCAAGCAGGGGCAGGGGAGCGGGAGAAGCTGAGCAGGGAGCCAGAGGCAGAACTCCATCCCAGGACCCCAGGATCATGACTTGAGCCAAAGGCAAGACAAACCAGAGAGGGAGACAGACCATAAGAGACTCTTAATCTCAGGAAACAAACTGAAGGTTGCTGGAGTGGAGGGGGCTGGGAGGGATGGTGTGACTGGGTGATGGACACTGGGGAGGGTATGTGCTATGGTGAGCGTTGTGAATTGTGTAAGACTGATGAATCACAGACCTGTACCCCTGAAACAAATAATACATTATATGTTAATCAAAAAAAAATTAGCAAAGGCAGACACTTAATCGAAGGAGCCACCCAAGCAATGGGAACACAACTGGTCAATAAGCACATGTAGGGGCTCTTGGGTGGCTCAGGGGGTTGAGCGTTGGACTCTTGATTTCAGCTCAGGTCACGATCTCAGGGTCGTGAGATCGAGCCCTGCGTCAGACTCCCTGCTCAGCACAAAGTCTGCTTGAGATCCTCTCTCGCTCTCCCTCTGCCCTTCCCCCTTGCTTATGTATGCACACTCTCTCTCTCTAAAATAATAAATAAATAAATCTTTTAAAAAAAAAAAGCACATGTAAAGATGTTCACCTTTACTAATAGTCTGGGAAATACAAATTCAACTAACAAGGATACATCATTTCACATCATCTGTTTTGTAAAAATTTAAAAGTCAGACAATACCAAGAGCAGATAGGCCACGAAGAAACAGAATTGTCATAGATTCTGAGGGAGTGTGAATTTTTGCAACCAGTCTGGGAGCCATTTGGCAGCACTAGGTCAGCCTGAAGGTGTGCCCATCCAGAAGCTGACAATGCCTCTCCAAGATGTATACCCCCAGAGACACTCCCGTGGGCACACAAGTGTGTGCATGGAGCTTCATTTAGGACAGTAAAACATTTGGAAACAAGCTCAGCATCTATTTACAGGCGGTTCTGACTTCTTCGGCTGGGTCCCGTCCTCCCGGGGCTCAGCTCGGCTGAAGGACAAACTTCCTGCCAGCAACAGTATCCCGGGGGGCAGTCTGGGCTGCTGGAGGTCATGCTGAAGTTCTGGTTTTTCTGACATCAGGTCCAGGGAATCCAAACACATTTGTGAACTGTAAACACACCCTGTTCTAAGGGCCACTGTCAAGGTTGGAAGCTGAACTCCGTCAGTAACCATGCAAGAAGGTGGACATGTGGAATCTTTCCTAGACCAAGAACAACCAGGGATGGGAGGAGGGAAGCCAGAAGCCGGCAAGCTTCAAAGCAGGTGAGTGGGACACCTTGTGTATAAAATCTATGAAGAGAGGGCAGATAAGGCAGCCTGCGGCAGAGCAGGGGGCTCAAGGCCAGGGGCTGCCAGTGAGCAGCTATTAAATGGGAGGTTAGGATGAAGGAACCACGTATTGGTCCCTCTGTGCCAGGTGCTCCCCAAAGGTTGTCTTGTTTGACGTACGGACATTCTCCCTCCTTCACAGAGATGTCAAGATGGAGTTCCAAGGCCCCTCATCAAGTTGCAACTGTGAGTGATGGGTCCAGGATTCAAAGCCAGGCCAGTAACACCCCAGAAGTCACTGTCATTCATCCCTTTTCACCTCATCACTTTTTCTTAAGGTGAATTCTTTTGCAAGCAGTCTATTCGTTTGCACTTTGGTTAATGATACTTTGGACCATTAACCCAGATTCGCGGCTGGCTGGGGCACCCATTCATTGGGTTTGATAACATCAGTGATGGTATGAGTAGGGTCTTTGGAAGCAGATGGATTGAGTTGTCTCTGGAAAGGCCCTAAAACCCTCTAAACTTCAGTTTCCTATGCTATAAAATGGGGGTAAGAACAGAAGTACTTACTCCAACGGATGAAAAGATGTAAGACTTACAGCAAGCCCAGCCTGGTTCCTGACACAAGGCAAGAGCTCCACGAGGGTCAAATATTCTAAGCACTTCATGTGTGTCCATCTTCTTGCCCCAACTAGATTCTAAGCACCACCTGGGAGACAAGCTAACTCCTATTTATTTTTGCATGTGCTGCACAATGCCTAGAACCACACTTTCTGTCTGGTAAGGGTTAATCCAGAGTGCACCACACAAAAACAGTCTTTTACAGGACTGCAAAATCTGGAAGTGGCCCCACTATACCCTGCGGTTTTACATTCATGAGTTCTGGAAGACTCCAGCCCCAGAACAAACATTAGGTCTGGCCAGCCTGGGCAGGGTTGTCACCAAAAGCTGGAAGTAGTGAGAGCACCAGAAATGCAAGGCACATCTTTTAGGTGTTGTTTGGTTTACGGTAGTTGTTTCACCTCGTGCTTACCCAGAAGAGTTTTCCTGCCTGTTTTCCTTAAATTTTGAAATGTTAGTAATTCATCGTATTATAATTGGAAAACATACTTTAAAACACACTTTAAGATATAGGGAGTGAAGTCTTTTGAGAAACAGGCTGCAAAAGCGGCCAGGTTTTTTTGTTGTTGTTGTTGTTTATTATGTCACAGTCAGTTAAAATAGGGACGTCAGACAGAAAAATGACAGTGACAAAGGAACTTGCGTTTGGGCTCTGGCACATGCCATTTGTCATTTGACCTTCACCATAACACTGGTGAAGGTCATCATTAGACCCATTGTACAGAAGAGAAAACTGAGAGTGCAGAGGAATAGTCACATGACAAGATACAGAAACCCCTCCCCGCCCTGCAAGGGAAGAAGCAGAGCACAAACCCAAAGCTGCTAACTCCAAACCAGAGTTCTTCGCTTTGGCCTTCCTACAGCAACCTCATTGCCAAAAGCACCTCTCCTATGTGATCGATGACCTCTTTTAATGTTTCTCAGTTTAAACGGCTAATTCATTAATGAGCTTCAACTTCCTCTTAAACCTCCACAATGACTTTCTCTCTTCTTCTGGATGGCAGGGTAAGCCTTGCCCACCTAGCACACAAGATGTGTCTTTTCTAGTCCGCTAGGACGAACAGCACAGAGGAGAAGCAGGCCGCCTGAACTCCGGCCGGAGCTGTCCTGTCAGCGTGCTGTGTGGCTCACTTCTCTGTGCCTTCATTTTTTCACCTCCACATGGGAATCCCAGCCCTGAACCATCTCACTGGGTCGCTGTGAAGACAGAGTGAGATAACGTACGTAAAAGCATTTTGAACACAGTACAAGCACTATACAAAGGTAGGCATCATTAGTACAGAGGCAATAAAAGGATTGATCTTGCTGATAAATGGCGAGTGCGTTTTCGTGCCTTCGTGGATTCCAAGAACAGCAGTAACTGCACTTGGCAGATATATCCACGGCAGTTACCCAAGGCCCAGAGTACTGGGGAAAGGCACAACTTGGCCAAATCCAAATGATTTTAAAAGACTCTATAAAAATAAACAAGTATTCCAATATAATTAATTCCAGTCCCGTCAACCCTTCCTGCTACGTGGAGCAGTGTAGCTTGTTATGAACAATTACCCTGTGAATCCTTTTAATCCCAGCTGATCATTTTCAGTTCTAATTGTCTTGCTGGGTTTGAATGTTGTTATAGTCCAAATGCAACCAATTAGCACGGGCCCAGCCACCACGTGATGATTTTCGTGCAAAGGCCATGGAGTCCCTAGCGGACTTTGTCCTGGGTTGTTCCGCAGCCATAGCTCACACCCTCAGGTGCTGTCTTGGGGGCCAGCCAAGGCTCAGAGAACGCACCAGAAGCAGTGGGCCACATTCGCCTCAGCTCAACAAACAGGATAAAATTCTCATAATGCTAGCACCAAACGTGTCCCTAGATGCCCAGGCAGGGGCAGGAGACCCTCGTCACTAGAATGTGTTTAAGCAGGGGCGCCTGGGTGGCTCAGTCGTTGAGCGTCTGCCTTCGGCTCAGGTCATGATCCCTGGGGTCCTGGGATCGAGCCCCACATCGGGCTCCATGCTCAGTGGGGAGTCTGCTTGAGGATCCTCTCTTTCCTCTCCCTCTGCCCCTCCTCTCTCTCCCTCTCTTCTCTCTTTCTCTCTCTCTCTCTCAAATAAATAAATAAATCTTTAAAAAAAAAAAAAAAGGAGTGCCAGCTTTGGATCCAGAATACCTAAGTTCAAATGCCATCCACTGGCTATAAGAGCCAGAGCGAGAGGATGAATCTCTTCTGGGCATGTCCTATCATGAGAGTGATGGTTGTGACTCAATCTCTCTGTGCCTCAGTTTCCTCACCTAGAAAATGGGGGGTAATAGTAGCACTTTCTTGGTAAAGTAGTTCTGAATACTACAAGAGGGAGTGCCCGAGCGCATTTCACACAACATCTGCGCATAAGGGCTCAATCCTATAGTCACCTCATCACCACCATCTTTACTCAGTCTTTGGTGGTGTTAGAACTGCTATTCCTACTTCCTGCCCTGCCCCCATCTTCTGCCCATTGCTGCTGGATGCTCTAAGTCCAATCCTGTTCTTGATTTGAATACAAACCTTCTGTTGTTTTCCACCACCCAGAGGGTAAACACATGTTCCTTAGCCTGGTGGATAACTCGCTTCAAGGCCAGCTCTGGCCTCTCTCCTCATCCTCGTGTCCTTCCCCACCGCCCCCCCCCACCACCCTTGCAGCTTCTCTCCCAAATCACTCACTGGTCCCCAGTGTCTGCCATGCAGTGAGTGTTTAATGCATGATAGCTATGTATCTTTCAAGTCAATGATCTCAGCACATCTGGGATGCGTATGGAGGGGCTTTAAAGGATGGGGGAAAGTACAAGTCCAGACTCCATTCTGCTGTGTGGCATTGGGCAAGTGTCCTAAGCACTCAGAGCTTCCATTTCCTCAGTTGTAGTAGATGGGAATAACAAGTACTTTGTTGTGGAATCATGATGCAGAGTAAATAGGGATGACATATGCGCTGATTCTACCATAATGCCCAGCACACAGTGGGGGTCCGGCACCATTGGCTTTCTTCCCTTCATCCTAATCTCCCCTAGAACCAGCAAGCAAAGCATCACCAGGGAAGACTTTAGCATCCAGAGCAGGCTTCCCTTAGCAGCAGGTGTAGCTGTAAAAGTATCTTTGGGCAACAACCAACACAGGCACTGTGCTTATTGCTGGGGGTACAGAGGGGGGAACACAGACAGGGTTCCCACTCTCAGGGAGCCTAGTCTCACTTGAAAGACCTACTGTACCCCAAACCAGGCTTCCAGGCAATCACGCAGGGAGGCAGTTTATAGGACCAGGAGGCTCTGAAATGGTACGAGTGTGAGGATTTAGTCTTTCCCCAAATTTGGGAAAATTAGGCAAGCTTATCATTTCTCTCCTTAAAAGGCAGTCCAGGATAAGTGACAACGTAAGTGACCCCTTCAGGAACTTTTCAATGAGTGGCGAAATCAAAGCCACATTAACAGAGACCACATTTTAAGGCTTCACCCTAACTGCCATCCTCCCAGCTGTATTATTCAAAACGGGACAATAGCAAAATTATGAAAACACTACTTGGCTTAGACTTTCAGAGTCACTCCAGGTTGGTGGAATCCCAGATAGGTAGGTTTCCTGGGCCCATCGTAGCCACACACCCACCCTCACCACCAGCTCCACCCCTGCTCCCCCATCTGCTGTATCCTCCTCTCTTGGAGCATTTAGAATGGATTTCTTTCTGCTTCAACATCGGTTTTGATATGTCTTTTAGTTTTTTTTTTTCACCTGGCTATAAATACTATGGGGAAGCACAAAGCTGGCTCATTTGTCCACATCACCACCACCCCCACCCACCCCCCGGAGGACTGCCTAAGATCTGAGCTGCCATACCAAGAGGAGGTGAGGCCGCGGAGCCACGACACCTCCAATACACCACCAGTGGGAATGAAATACGGTACGGTCTCTTTAGAAAACAATTGGGAAGTTTCTTTAAAAGGTAAATATATGCCTACCCCATGATTCAGATGCCGTTCTTCTAGATCTTTAAGACAAATGAAAATATATGTCCGTACAAGGACTTTTATATAAATAAGTATAGGTCTATTGGTAAAACCCAAAAACAAAGAGTGACCATGTGTCCATCCATAGTGAATAGATGAACAAATTGTGGTTAGCCACACAATGGAATAGTCATCAATAATAATGAATAAGCCTGCATTAACATGGATGAATCTCAAAATAATTATGCTAATAAAAAAAAAAGAGCCAGACCTCCCCCCAAAAAAGAGTACAAGCTATCTGATTCCACTTATTTAAAATTCTAGAAAATGCAAACTAATATTTAATGGGGTTGGGGGTAAGGAGAGCTAACAAGGGGGCACAGGATGCTTTTGGGGGCGATGGATATGTTAACTTGACTGTGGTGCTGGTTTCACGGATATGCACATGTATAAAACCTTAACAGGGGACACTTTAAATATGTCCACTTATTGTGTGTTAATTATACCTCAGTAAAGCTGATTAAAAATAAAAGATGCCTGATAAACTGAACAAGTGTCAAGTGAGAAGGGAAACGAGCAATGAGAGAAAAGGGAGAGGGTGTGGACCTGAATCTCTGGTGCCCTTCTCAAGCAGAGGCATGCTCCCCAATCCCTTTCATGCCAGTACTGGACTTTGACCTACCAGAGTTCAGGCAGACAGCAAGTGGAGAGAGAAAGTGCTTAATAGACCAATAGACTACAGCCTTGGGTAAAACACTACAAGTATGTGGGTAGAGCTGGGCTACTCAGAGCTGTGTAGGATTAAAAATTTGGGTCACTTATTTAGAAAGGAGCACACAGGGAAGCCGGGGTGGCTCAGTCGGTGAAGGGTCTGCCTTTGGCTCAGATCGTGATCTCAAGGTCCTGGGATCGAGACTCCCTGCTCAGTGGGGAGTCTCCCTCTCCCTCTGCCCTTCTGCCCTGCTTGTACTCTCTCTCTCAAATAAATGAACACAGCCTTTAAAAAAAAAGGGGGGAGGGGAGCACATACACACATGCCCACACGCACACACTCACATGTACACATACACACACACAGAAGCTTAAAAACAGCACCAGCAACCAGTGTGGCAAGATGAGAATACGTTCGAAACCAAGCAGTGTTTGGCTGGAAGCAATCACTCTGAGCTTCTGATATTGCTGACATGTCAGACAATGGCAGTTGTAAGAGCTCCATCGAGGAAGGGATGATTAGGAGTTGAGAAACCAAGGAGGGCTCAGTGAACCAAAGGGTCAGCCCACAAAGACAGGGAGTTGAGACAGAGCAGAGGGGCAGCGAGGGACAAGACAAAGCAGACATGGGCGCTCCTATCACTGCTCAGAGCCATCGTGGTAACTACCAGTGGACCAGCATCAGCTTCCAGCTTTTGCTACTAGTGGATACAAGTTAAGAAGGTTTGAAAGGGTCTACCTGAGTGTACCCTCATTTGGGGGATAAAGCAACTGGGGCTCAGAGGGAAGAAAGAATTTCCACAGAACCATCTCGCTTTTCGTGACTGGACACCACACTGACCTCTCAAAAAGAATCTGGGAGGCAGAACTGGCAGGTGCTAGAGCAAGCTGTCTGGCCTCACCACCTGTCTCCCCCACTTACACAGAGCCTCACATGTTACCAAGCCTGCTTTCTCACCTGTAAAAGGGAGTAAACTAATAACACCACCTCATCGGGGTTGGATCAGTCAGGGTTCTTCAGAGACACAAAACCAATGTTTTGCGTATATGGACAGAGAAAAGTTGAGAGAGGGAGATTTTAGAAATTTGGCTCATGCACTTGTGGGAAGTGGCAAATGCAAAGTCTGCAGAGTAGGTCGGTGGGCTGGGAACCCAGGGAAGACTTGCAGGTTCAAGTCCAAAGGCACTCTGCTGGCAGAATTCCTTTTTCCTTTGCGAAGGTCAGTCTTCTTCTGTCTAGGTCTTCAACTGATTGGATGAGGTTCACCCACATTATGGAGTTAATCTTATTGAAAAATACCTTCACAGAAACATCTAGACGAACGTTTGACTAAATATCTGGGTTTTGCGGCCCAGCCAAGCTGGCACATGAAATTAACCATCCCAGAGGTGCCAGGAGAATAAACCTCACCCCCTCCCCTGCCCCCACTTCTTCCTGCCAAATTGCAAAACAGCTTTTTTGCTTAGATTAAGTTTAGTAAAAAAATTGGCCTCCCCATCTTCTCACTCTTCTTTCCGCTCATACTCCCTCTTTCAAAACATCTGGCACCTCATCTGCCCCATCCTGTCTGCCTGAGGTCCTATCACAGTTTCCCACACAGATCTGCCCTCTCTCACAATTCCCTGTGCTCTCAACCGGTGGCTGCCTGTGAGAATCATCTGGGGAGTTTTTAAATATCCCCCAAACTAGGCCACATTACAAACAAATTAAATCAGAATTTCTGCAGGCAGACCCCGAGCACCAGTTTTTGTTTTTTTTTTTAACTCCTCAGGTAATTCCAGTCTCCAATGCACAGGCTCATCTGTCTGGCCTGTATTCCATTCCTTGAGATCCAACCCAGAGCAGGTGGTTAGAAATATCACCTCCTCCACCTGCTGATGTATTCAACGTTTGCTTGCATACGGTTCCTCTGGAAACAGTGCCTCAATGGGTACATGATTCACGAGACAGAGGATGAGAATCCCAGACAGACCAGTGGGGAGGCAGTTTGGGGTGCTATGCGGCTCACATGGCCTTTCATAGCACTCCACCTGCTTGGAAGGTCAGCGTTGTTCATGCCACAGCTCCTGGGAGACACACATTCATAGCCATGGTTGTCAACGGCAGGAAGAAAGAAGGAAAAATGAACATACTCAATGAGGCAGATCAGCCTAATCAACTATGGAGGCCAACGAGACCCATGAATTCAGCTGCCACGGGTACAGACCAGTAGGAATAAAAGCCATCATTAACTGGGTGTATTGCCAAACCCAATGCCCCAGAGTCCCGGGTTTCATTTCTTCAAATCCTCACCGCTCTAAGAAGTCAATCTTTTAATCCCCATGTTAAAGACAAGCAGACTGGGGCTCAGGAATGGTAAGCAATGTGGCCAGCACTGTGCAATTCAGAAGACCAGAGTGTGATTTGCAAAGCATTTTCATACCCATTGTCTCACTGGATCTTCGAAACATTACCTCTCATTTTTCTCAGAAAACTGTACTTCCTTTGTCACCATTTTAGGTATGTGTCTCACAGATAAGGAAACTAAGGTACCAAGAGTTTTCGAGATATCTTATGCCAGTCACATACCTGGTAAGTCACAGAACCAGGACTCAAGCTTTCGTTTCTGTGAGCCAGCTCTCCCTTGCTTTCATTTATATATGGTGCTGTCTTCCCACTCCTGGCCCTCTCAGAAAGCTGAAATGCTCTCTGCCACTTTACTAAGATATATGAATATTACAATAACTTGGGGCACCTGGGTGTTTCAATCGGTTGAGAGTCTAACTCTTGATCTCGGCTCAGGTCTTGATCTCAGGGTCACGAATTCAAGCCCTACATTGGTCTCCATGCTGGGCATGGAACCTACTTAATATGTATATATAAATATATATATCTTATTACAATAACTTGCCCCACTTAAAATAACTCCTTTAACCTTCTCCACCACTCCCCATCCAAACAATGGGCTCCCACCAGCCATATTTGTACAATATGACACCCTATCCCCAGCCTCAGTGAATGGGACCACCAATGGGCCTCTGACTCAACCTGAGCCAATCAGATTCTCTTCCTCAAGAATTTGATATTATACTGAGAGGATGTCTCTTTCCCCATGTGGCCAGTTGACTTGGAAGCTGAGAAGTAAGTCATAATAATGTGGAAATCATCAGCGATGCTTGCCAGATATTTCCAGCTGCCTGCTTCCTGGGCACATGGTAGGATTGCACATGGAGATTGTACTTTCTGGGCCCCTTTTGACTGGTTGGGTCCATGTGCATAGAGCCTGCCAATGAGTTGTAAGTGGACAAGCTGTGTGCACTTCTAGGAAGGATGACTTCGTTGCTGTTATAGGACCTTTAAAAGTTCTCCCTCCCTCGCCCTCAGAGACCAGAAACATCTGGCTGCTTTATCAGCCTGGGTCTCAGTTGTGAGGAGGCGTGGAGCAGATGGAGCTCCAAGCCCACTCAAAGTAGACATGGAATGTGAGCAAGAACGAAATCCTTGTTTTCATAAACCACTAAGATTTTTGGAGCTGTTTGATATGCAGCCTCACCTAACCCATTCTGATGGATAATTATAGGATAAAATTAAACCCTTATAAACCCCTAAAGTTTGGGGATTGTAACTGCAGCAACCTAGACCAAGGGTTGGCAAAATAGAGTCTATGGGCCGTGGATTTTTTTTTAGAGAGACTGAGAGAGAGCACAAGCAAGGGAGGAGCAGAGGAAGAGGGAGAGAATCCTCAAGCAGACTCTGCACTGAGCTTGGAGCCCAAAGTGGGGCTTGATCCCATGGCCCTGAGATCATGACCCAAGCTGTTATCAAGGGTTAGACACTCGACTGACTGAGCCACCCAGGTGCCCCTGGGCTGTAGCTTTTTAAATAAAGTTTATTGGAATGCAGCCATGCTTCATCATTTGTGTATTGTCTCCGGTCTCCTTCATGCTATAGCAGAGCTGAGTGATTGCAAACAGGCCTAATGAAAAGCCTAACATGTACAACCTAGCTCTGAATAGAAAAATTTGCTGACCCCTGACTTAGACCATCCTGACTGATTACAACAACAATAACAAATACTTATATGCAATGGGACTGTGCCAAGCACCATTCTAAGCATTTGATATACATTAGCTCGCTCAATCCACATACCTACCTTGGTTTCTCTGCCTCCATGCTGGCACCCTGGCCTCCCTGAATACCTCGTTCACATTGGCACACCAAACCATGTGGGTTTAAAGTTTTCAGTTCTTCTCCATCACCTACCTCTCACCGGCTATTAAAAAAAAAAAAAAATCCAAACTCCTTCTCATGACATACAAGGTCCTTCAAAATCTGAGCCTCATCTCCCTTTCCAACTTCATTTTTACCACTCTTGCGACAAATGTTACATTCAACCAATTTTACCCGTGCTGCAACACTCTTTTGGAACACCCTTCCCCTCCTTCTTAGCATAATTAACTCCTCAGGTCTTAGATCAGGCTCTATCCTCTCCAGCAGTGAGTCCATAAAACCTCCCACCCCAATCCCCCAGCCTGACTAGTGCCCATCTCTGGGCCCAAATACTGTTCTGTGATTATCTCTTTCTTTTTTTTTTTTTAAGATTTTATTTATTTATTTGACAGAGAGACACAGCGAGAGAGGGAACACAAGCAGGGGGAGTGGAAGAGGAAGAAGCAGGCTTCCTGCTGAGCAGGGAGCCCGATGCAGGGCTCGATCCCAGGACCCCGGGATCATGACCTGAGCCGAAGGCAGATGCTTAACGACTGAGCCACCCAGGCGTCCCATTATCTCTTTCTTAATCACTTGTCTTAAGCACATTCTCCTGGAAAGACTAGCTCTTTATCCTGCAACCCCTCAGTGGCCTGTGAGCCCCCTGAGGGCAGGGGCTGTGTCTTAGTCCCAGTTACCCCCTCAGGCTAGCATAGCTCCTAGCTGGGGGAAGCACATAGTAGATACTTGTTGAACTAATATCAACCTTCTTAGAGCCCCTATTGATATTTATTGTCATGATTATTTACTTGAGGAGGGGTGGGGAAATGATTCCCCTCCTAAGTTCAGAACTAGTGGATAATAAGACACCACAGAAGAACCAAATGGAGGTCAAAGGATCAGATTTGTTACTGATAAATCTGATTGGAGAATGAGGTTCTAGAGCTTTGGAGTAACAAGAGGGTGTGCTAATGTATCACTCCCAGTAAGGCAGAACTACCAGCCATGCTGCTGAGCTGGAAAACCCTGGGGCTCTCCAGCACACACAGAGTCTGCCCCAGTGAGTTTGGCGGAGAAGGTATGTGTCCTAAGGCAGGCTACACTGCTGCACATAGTAGGCGCTTAATAAATATTTGTTGCTGGAAGAAGTCAGCAATCAAAGGATATCTGAAGCCAGGCACTGGGCTTGGTACCAGAGGCCCTTGTCCCCTCCAAGTGTCCGTCTGTTCTCTCCACAATTCCACTGGATGCACTCAAGTTTTGATGGATCATGAACAAAGAAGACGTACCTAAAACTTCATGGTTCTATTACCATCCAGCAGAAAGGAAGGGACCATACTGGTGAGCATGAGCTGGTTTCTTCTGCTGATGAATCTCCGGTGTTTAACAGTTCAGCACTGACTTTCTTCCCCTACCATCCCAGAGGTGCTGTCTGACCCACCTTCAGAGCCCAGTGCTTTCTTCCCCAAATCCCATTACCTTTTTCACTTCTCACACTTTTTCTTTTTCTGTGACGAGATCAAACACGGTGATGCCTATTATGTGGCCTCTTATTCCTTACAACAGTACTATGTCACACTAAGAACCTGGAATCTGAAGTGGAATTGGGTCAAATCTTAGTCTCCATTACTCCTTAATTGTGTGGCTCTGGGCATATCACTGACCCTGCTGTGCCTCAGTTTTCTGATCTGTAAAGTGGGGGAGATGTTAGTAACTCCCTCCTAGACTTACTGGGAGGATGGGATGAGCTTCTTCAGCCCCGACACTCAATACAATTCAATGCCTGGCACTTCGTACTCCGAGTATTAGCCTGAATAACAAAAATCGCAACCCTGAAAGTACATACGAGTCTGCTCATTTAACAGGTGAGAGTATGCATCCTGCCACATAATGCCAGCACATAGTAGGGGCTCAATAAATATTTATTGAATAAATGAATGTCAATCTCATGCCTAAAACTGACTTCTAAGAACTTTGCTGGGGGTCTTCTCTACTTCCCCCCAAAATAAATACCATCTCTCTTCTCTTTCCTGGCCACTTGAATGCAGCTGAGTGATTCCCTCCAAAGCCACTTCCAGTGCTAGGGTGATATGAAGGATTCATTCAGTTAACTATATGGCAGTTGCTGTGTCTTTCTTTAAGATTTTTTTTAATTAATTAATTTATTTATTTATTTTAAATTTAAGCATTTTATTTATTTGACAGAGAGAGAGCATAAGCAGGGGGAGCAGCGGGGAGAGGGAGAGGGAGAAGCAGGCTCCCCACTGAGCAGGGAGCCTGGCTTGGGGCTCGATTCCCGGACCCCGGGATCATGACCTGAGCCAAGGGCAGGCTGACTAAGCCACCCAGGCGCCCCGTGGACTTTATTTATTTATTTTAGAGAGGGAAAGAGAGGGAGTGTGTGTGTGTTGCACGCGCTCGTGCGCACATGATGGGGGAAGGGCAGAGGGAGAGGGAGAGAGAAAAATCTCAAGCAGACTCAGCGCTGAGCACGGAGCCCGATGTGGGGCTCGATCTCACAACCCTGAGATCATGACCTGAACTGAAATCAGGAGTCAGGCCTTTAACCTACAGAGCCACCCAGATGCCCTAAGTTGCTGTGTCATTTTTAAGTAATATATATTTTGAATTCCAAAGAAAATGTGTTATATAAAAAGGGACACTGCATCATTAATTTCCTCCAATGTTATCTTATTTACTTTTAAATTGAACTTCTGTGTGTTTAAACTTGTCTCTGGACTCTCAGTCACTCAAAACACAAACATGTACTTTGTAAAAAAAAAAAGTTTGCCACCCACAAGATACACAGGACAGAGGCGTTTGATGATTTTTCTTTCTTTCTTTCCTTCTTTCTTTCTTTCTTTCTTTCTTTCTTTCTTTCTTTCTTTCTTTCTTTTTCTTTCTTTCTTCTTTCTTTCTTTCCTTCCTTCTTTCTTTCCTTGTT
This sequence comes from Mirounga angustirostris, assembly GCF_029215605.1. Lineage (NCBI taxonomy): Eukaryota > Metazoa > Chordata > Mammalia > Carnivora > Phocidae > Mirounga > Mirounga angustirostris. The sequence continues at coordinate 13,562,788 of NW_026991712.1, read as the reverse complement.
TCTTCCTTCCTTCCTTCCTTCCTTTTTTTTCTGACATGCACTTTCCCCTTCTGTCACTCAGCTTAGCTGTACCCATGCTCCATTCTGAAATGCTATCTCATGAATCTCGTCTTGTTTATTCTTTTAAGCCTCTGTCTTTCAAAACGTTTCAAGGGAAATACATTCAGTGTGGCATCATCAAGCCTCAGTAATATCTTTTGATTGTACACATCTCCTCTCTCCTACCTCCCTATTGGACAGTTGCTACAGTCTCTCCCAGATACCATCAACACATCAGCATGATAGATACGTAATGAGGAGCACCTTTCAGATTAGACCAGACATCTCTAATTGCTCAAAAGTTCATTTCCAGGAGCCAAGGAGAAGAGATGGGAAGGGAGGCTGAAAGCATCCTGGCCTTCTCTGAACAATAGCCTGGAACCTCTCCAGAAATACAAAGTGTCCTAGAGAGTGTGGGGTGTGTCCCAGAAGGGCCATCCCTACTATTGTGACTTCTAACCTGCCTGTGGGTATGGTGATCCCCAAACACCAGTCGAGAAGTTAAGGTTCTAAAAAAATGACTATCTGCATGTCTTCTCTATGGGTCAAATTGTGTTCCCTAAAATGATATGTTGAAATCCTAACCCCCAGGACCTGCGAATGTGACGTTATTTGGAAACAGGGTCTTTGCAGATGCGATCAAGTTAAGATGAGGCCACACTGGAGTAGAGTTGTGGGGGGCTCTAATCCAACAAGACTGGTGTCTTTATAATAAGAGAAGAGACCCTGAGACAGACACACAGGGAGAATGTCATGTAATGACAGAAGAAAAGATCGAAGTGATGCATCTCCAGCCAAGAAATGCCAAAGATTGCCAGCGACACTAGAAGCTAGGAGAAAGCCATTGAACAGATTCAGATTCTCCCCTAGAGCTTTCAGAGAAAGCATGGCCCTGGCGACACCTTAATTTCAAATTTCTAGTCTCTAAAAGTGTAAGAAAATAAATTTCTGGTGTTTTAAGCCACCCCGTGTGTGATACTTTGTTACGGCAGCCCTAGGACACCAACACAGTGTCCCTCCTGCCTCTTTTCTCCTGTATGGGATGTTCTCTCTGCCTACAAAAGTCCCCCATCCCTTCCCAAACTTGTCCCAGGTCCTGGAATGGTGCCCCTGGTCTCCTCTGACCTTTGCATCCCCAACCTAACGCAGGGTGCGTCCTGATGGTCTCTCTGTGCCCACAGGACTGTGTCTTAGTCCTTTTGGAATGCTCCCCACACAGTGCATTGCTTAGTAGACATTCAATAATGTGAAAAGAGAAAAAAATAAGGAAGCAGTCAGAGGGAGGAGGTAGGTCATGTCTGAGGTCAAATGTGAAAAGGTTCAAACAAGGGATGTGGCTCCCAAATCAGGATATAAATGACTAAGGTTATCATTTAGTGAACAAAATGTATATGCAATTGAGAAAGCAACAGAAGCAGGCGGAGTTTGGGGATCAGAGGAACAGTGGGTGAAGGGAAAGTCCTTCAGCTCAGGTCATGATCCCAGGGTCCTGGATCAGGCCCCAGGTCGGGACTTGCTTCTTCCTCTCCCTCTGCTTGTGCTGGCTTTCTCTCAAATAAATAAATAAAATCTTATAAAATAAAATGCGAAAGCAGCTAGGGAGGCCAATTAAAGCTGGTGTACATGAGTCATCAGAGTAGATAGAGGGGCTGATACAAGACACTTGAACTCAGAATCGTGCAGAAACATGTATTGCTGTCCTGGGGCACTTACCTTCATGTTTCAGCTTTGGGCGCATCTTAAAGACAGTGCCTCCTATCTGACAAGCAGGAGCAAAGATTCGTCTGCCACACCCCAACACACCAAACTGGACACCAGTAGATGCTCATCCAGCAAGTTTTGGAGGGGTGGACCTCCTGATACACTGGCGGGGGTGGGGGTTGTTTCTGAAACCTTCACCCGGGAGGGATAACAATGGCCAACAGGGGAATAGTGGTGAGTATCAGGGCCTACTATGGACTTCCCCATAATTATTTTATCTAGACCTTATATCCAAAAGGGGAGGTAGATACCAGTATCCCCATTTCATAGCTAGGAAGACTAAGGCTCAGCAAGGTTAAGTGTCTTTCCACCTAGCCATTACCCCATTGCCCAACGTCCTCCCAGGCTGCCTAAGATGAATATGTAAAAAAGTACTCTGATATTAGTTGAATGCCTTAGAAACAGCAATAATTGCTACTACTCAGAACTCAATAATGGCCAGAGGTTCTCAATAGTGAAGATGGCTGCCTCAGAAAGTTGTGTATTTGCCCACCCTCATCAAAAGGTCACAGTAGTAGGGCGCCTGGGTGGCTCAGTTGGTTAAGCGACTGCCTTCAGCTCAGGTCATGATCTTGGGGTCCTAGGATCGAGTCCCGCATTGGGCTCCCTGCTCAGTGGGCAATCTGCTTCTCCCTCTCCCTCTGCCCCTCTCTGCTCTGCTTGTGCACGTGCTCGCGCGCGCTCTCTCTCTCAAATAAATAAATAAAATCTTAAAAATAAAAAAGTCACAGTACAGAATACCGCCTCTGTAGGTAGAGCAGGGGCTCTCAAACACCCACCTCACTCTCACGTTTGGTCCTGAACAATCTGCTTTCACCTGGCCATATCTTGCTCCTTGTTGTTCTCCTCTTCCCCGAGTTTCACTGATGTCTTCATCCTCTCTCCTAGCCCCTTGGTTTTTCGATTACTCTGCCTGGAGCACCCCCTGCCCTCCCCACCTTCCCTTGATGGCTCACTCTGGGAGACTCCCATGCAACCTTCCAGACTCAACTTGAAAGTCCCAGGACACTGTGGCTTGCACCTGTGGCTTCACATCCTAACGCTTGCCATCTGTTGGACTCGTGTACTGACATCTCTCTCCCGCATGAGGCGGTGAGACTCTGGAGGCTGTGGTCACCTCTCGCTGATGAAGGCCCAGTGCCTAGCACAGAGCCTGGCATGTCAATGCTGTCATGTTGACTCCACGCGGTACGCACCACTCTGGAGGCTCACCTGCCCTCTGCTTTCCCGTCTCTCTTCTCAATGCCACCATTCCCCACACAGATTTACTCATAAAGATGCCATCAACAGCCAGCTGCAGACCTCTCTTTCTTGCCTGCCTCCCTTCTAGAGACTTCTACCTTCTGCAAAGCTCAACTTGCAGAGAGGTAGAAAAGGGGAGAATCATGGCCAGAGCATGTGAGGGATTTGATAGAGACTGAAATGAGTCTGTTTCTTTTTCCTTCCTTAAATGGGGGGCTTTCTGCTGAGACTGAGGGTCTCAGAAGAGCATTGGTTTGGCCAGGCATCTCCCAGAGTTCCTCTGGTCCCAGGGCCCCTGCAGGCTTTTCTTCATGTACAACCCTGGATGATTTCAGTGGAAAAACAAGGAAAATGAAGCAAATTGGAGAGTCCTTCCAAAGGACTTAACCAAATAATGAGAAAGGTTGGTCTGGAAAGACTGTGAAAATTCTGACCTTTATATTATTGCAACAGGCAAGAAGAAACCAGACTTCAGAGCCAGAGAAGAACATGTCTAAAAGCCCACATACAAAACATGGGGCTGTGGGCTCAGGAGTCCATCTGGGAAGAAAGTTACAAGGCACCACAAATGTTTTCCCCATTCATAAAGTGACAGGCACTGGATTGGTTTTGGAAGATAGAGAGATGACTAAGAAACTGTCCTTTCCCTGGAGGAATCATAGTATTTGAAAAGAGAAAAGTCAGAATAATAGCTCATAGCTCAAGATCCTAACTCCATGACCAACATGTTCTTCCAACTCACTCACTTAGCAGATACTTATTCGTACAGGGCCTTTCAAAATTTTTACACTGTGGCAGGCTTCACAAAGGGCAAACACTGTGTGCCCCAGCAACAGAGGTATAGGAGGGGAAATTACTGAGAGGTCTGGGATAAATCCACTTGCAATGCTCGTAAATGCTTTCTTCCTTTTATTAATGTTACAAGTGAATTACTCATTTCTACTCAAAACCAGTATGATAAGAAGCCAACCCCGAGATCACCAAATAGACCACAGTTGGAGAACCTTCACTTCTATTTATCCCTATAGACTCATCTCAGATTTCACTTTCTCTGCGAAACTTTCCTTGATTTCCTCCTTTATCTAACGGGATAAATTTCTCTTCAACCTTTGCTTTCCACATATCATGCTACACCATTATTTCTCTCTCTGTGTGTGTGTACATGCCCGCACACTTGAGTCCAGCATCGGACCATGAGCTAACCTCTTAAGGGCAGGACTGAGTATCCATCCATCTTTGCCAAATCCCTGGATTTGTCCAACAGCACATAGTGACAAGGTCTAGTCATGCTCTGTTGAATCAAACTGACACGAGTCTAGAAGAGAAAGTCAGTTCACAAGTTGTCAAGTCTCGATACGAACCATTTGAAGGCTTACCTTGGGCTCCAGCATAAATAAATTTGCCTTGGAAAGTCTATCCACCCTAAAAATCAAAGGTCAACCAAAGGGATAGATTGCCTTGGTGAGCCACCAGCCAAATGACAGCCAGGTTCCACCACTTGGAAGTCACCCAGATGTACAAAATCAAATTCTCCACCAAAGGTGTAGAGAAATCAACCAAGTTGCTCTTGACCAAAATGTGGTTACCCAGTTACCTAAACTTCTCCCACAAAGAGATGACCCATCATACACACAGGTTCCTAGTTCTCTCCAGGGAGTGTAATAGCTTGGCTATTGACCAGATAAATCATCCAATTAACCCTCCTCGTTGGCCTCACCCCAGATCTCCTGCCTCCTCCTTCAGGGACCTAATTCATGCCCCGTGACACTTGCCAGCAGGGCCCTTGACCTGGTTCCCAGGGAAGGACAGGGCAGCCTAGGAGAGCAAGACAGAGAGGCGGGGTGGAGGCCCGGCCCAAAGGCCGGCGGGGAGGGAGGCTTCCCCAGAAGACAGACGTCAGCCCAGCTCTGGGTGCACACACTGGCTGTTTACCTGGGAGCTTCACACTCCGTTTCCAGAGTGCCTTTACGGGCAGATTACAGCCTGTAGATCACTCAGCAACAGAGAGGGTGAGCCTGAGGGGAAGCACCAGGCTTCACAAGGAAACCGGCCCACACCCAGATTGCACCTTTTACCCGGGGAACTTGCCCAGGGCCAATTCCTATGCTGGCTGCCAAGAGGGCCAGCTTGAATGGGTGCTTGCTGGGAAGCCGCTGCAGGTTCTGGGACCTGCTTCCCATCCTTCTCCATTCTCCCTTGTCTGAGCTGTCCTGTGTATTCTAGGGCCTCCCCCACGGAGGGCCCAGGATGAGCCTGTAGAGACAAGAATCAGGGTTGTGACCCAAAGGTGGTTTTACAAAGGGAAGATTGTAGTGGATGTTTGCGACAGTCACCCTCTTCTTCAACTACTGTCTTCCATCCTGCACTCCATCTTCCTCAAGGCTCTGGAGTATACTCTCTAGAAAGCCCATGGGAACCTCTCACTCACCTTCAGGAATCCCTTTAAGGGCCTCTTGTTGGCCTAGCTGGAACTCATTAGCAAGACAAATATAGCCGCTCCTGCCCTCCAACTCCCCAGACTTGCCTCCAGGCTCAGCAGGCTGTGCCTAGGAGCAAGCAGGCAACAGGGACCCTTTGCCACAATCTTGTGTACATAATTGTGCCAACACAACCTCACAGTCCCTTCAGTTACCCCACCACGTCCCCTGAAATAGAGCAAGTTTGGAGACACCATGCCACACCCTCATGGCACCTTAGGTTCCAAATCATGAGCTAACTTAGAGTTTCCCAAATATATCACAGTGTTGTTTATTCACCTGATACCAATGTTTCTGGAGCCAGACATTGGCAACATCATCAGGAACGACAGTCAGGGCCAGTCTCAGGTTCCCCAGAAGGGAAGCGGAAACTAAACCAGCTACTATGCCTTAGCACACGCTGTTCCCTCTGCCGGGCACGGCCTTCTTGCCCCGCTTCCTGCCCATGGAGCAAACTCCCACTCCCTCTTCAAGACTCAGCCCAAATGCCATTTGCTCTGTGAGGTCAATCCTGGCCTCTTCTGGTGATAGGCCCTCTGGGTTCTCATCACATCTTGGTCTGTTTGGCTGGGTGTCTGTCCCCATGAGAATATAACCTCCCTGGGGACTTGGGGACAAGAATCCCACTGTCTCTTCTGTGTCATAATGGTGTGAGCACCATCCATACCAGTGAGATGACACAGCACCACTTCAGAGCCTTTTGGATTGCCTTCAGAATAGATCCCCAACATGACCTGTGACACCCTCACCCCTCCTGCAGGCATCAAGGCCCCCGGACCTCTCCAGCAACTCCCTCCTGGTCTCTCCACTTCCGGGCTCGCTCCCTGCACTCTTCCCCACATGGACCGAGGCCAACGGGATCAACGTTACGGTGTAAAGCCAGTCACATTTCTCCCAGTTCAAAAATCCTCCACACCTAGTCTTGTCCCCAGTCCCTCCCATGGCCCCCAGGGCCTGGGGTGATTCAGATACCTGCCCTCACCTTCTCCCCACATCCTGCATCCCCTGCCAGCCTGACCTTCTTCTGACACCCAGCAAGCATGCATCCACCTCACCGCCTTTGCCCCTGCCATCCCCTCTGCCCACACGCCTTTGCTTCAACACCTTCACGCCCTGCTGTTTCCCTTCCCCAGGTCTCTGCAAGCTTCCCTGCCTTCTGCCTGAAAGAGCAACCTCCTCTGGCTCTGGCCTCCCTTCCCCCCACCCCCCCTTCACGGCCAGTGTCACAGCGCTCCCCCCAGTTAGATACGCTCATGCCTATTGCCCACACCTGAGACCCCGGGGGGCCGGGGCTGGTCCCAGGCCACAGGTACAGCAAGAATGCTCTGGAAGCCCCAATGTCCTACTCTAGGGGGCAGACACTGGGGGATCAGGCTAGAAGGGAGAGACCACCTGCCCTTTCTCTCCCAGTCCTGGGTGTGAGGACATGATCACGGAAAAGCTGGGCTGGGGGAGCCCACCCACGGCTGGATGCCCGATAAGAGGCCCATTCGTGAGCCCTCTATTGCTAAGCAGGGCTGCTCAGGAGGGTGGAGTGCAACCAAGATACTATCACACTTCGGCTAAATCACATTCCTCAAACCATTTGCTGGCAGAATATGGAGCAACTGGAAAGGCAAGGTCTCTACAAATTAACTGGTGTCTACACTGCAGCCGCAGCTGGAATCTGGTCACAGTGCTCCTCTGCTTGACCTCCCTCAAGGCCCACCTTTGCTTCTTTTCTGGGGCTTTCTGCAGCTTACAAGACTTCCCGGATGTGGTTCCTGACTTGCTCTCCACTCCTGATTCTTGTCACTCACTACTTCATACTTGTGGTTCCAGCCCTACTAAAGATTGCCTGTGGTTCCTCCATGCGCCATGCTCTGTCCAGCCTCCATGCCTTTGCTTACCCCGGTCCCTCTGCCTGGACCACCCTTTCCTCTGTCCCCTGGTGGATACGGTTCATTCATCTTTTAAGCCTCAGCCCAGAAGGCACCACCCCTACGACGTATTCCCCAGCACCTTTTCTGAGTTTGCTCCAATCCGGGAATAAATGCTCTCCTTTGGGCCCTCCGTCCCCAAGACAGCATTGACTTCACTTTCACGAATGTTTGCAGGGCTTTCTCCCCCACTAAACTTGGAGCTCCTTGAGGGCTGAATCTTTATTCACCGTGGCTCACAACAGCCAGAGAAAAGTTGTCAAACTACACATCAGATCATGCCACTCCTTTGCTCAAAAGCTTTCCATACCTCCTACAACACTCAGAGTCAAAGGCAAAGTCCTTACATTGGTCTGTGAGGCCCTATGAAACCTGTACCGCCCCCTGTCCACCCATTAGCGCTCTGATCCTATTAGTTCCCCCCTTCACTGGCTCCTCCAGCTACATCAGCCTTCTTGTCATTATTTAAACATATTAGGCACATTGCCACCTCAGGGCAGTCTGCCCATAGAATTTGCTAAGGATTAGCCCCAAAGTGATGGGCAAGCATCCTTGTAAAAAACATGTTTTTGGGCGCCTGGGTGGCTCAGTTGGTTAAGCAACTGCCTTCGGCTCAGGTCATGATCCTGGAGTCCCTGGATCGAGTCCCGCATCGGGCTTCTCCCTCTGACCCTCTCCCCTCTCATGTGCTCGCTCTCTCTCATTCTCTCTCTCTCAAATAAATAAATAAAATCTTTAAAAAAAAAAAAAAAACATGTTTTCTTTTCTGGTCAGGACTCTTTGCTCATCCTTAGCAAATTCTATGGGCAGACTGCCTACCTGTGATGTCCACACACTCTCGGCTCATCTTAAGCTTTGGTCAAGAGCCCTTCACTCAATATTTTGCAGAGGCTTTTGTTTTAAAAAAGAAAAATGCACTGCTTTATAATTATAAAAGCAATACATGCAATGACACAAAGGAGAAAATAATAGAACATTGAGCCTTGTTTGCTTCCTGTTTTTTTTTCTGTAACTACGTAAGACCTTTTTTTGAAAGAGAGAGAGAGAGCACATGCAAGCAGGGTTGGGGGGGGGCAGGGAGAGAGAGAATCTTATGCAGTTTCCATGCCCAGTGTGGAGCCCGATGGGGACTCGATCTCGCGACCCTGAGATCATGACCTGAGCCAAAATCAAGAGTCAGACTCCTAACTGACTGATCCCCCCAGATGACCCCCCTACATAGGATTTTTTAAATCAAATTGCAATTTACAGCATGCATGCATATAACCACTCCTATCTGGACTCCTACGGCTCCTGAGTATGTACTTAGGAGCAGCCAGGGAGGAAGTCTAGGGCAGTGGAAGGTGCGTTCTTTGGACATATGCCCATCTCAGACCAGTTCTGGCTCTGATACTTGGTGTCTGAGAGACTCCCTTACATTCAAGTGACCATTCCTCATGCTTTGCCAGGGATTGTCCCAATTTACAACTGCTGTCCCAGTGTAACTAATAAGAGCACCCCTTTCATGCTCAAAGCATGCCGGTGTAAGCAATACATTATATGTTCCCACTACACTGAACCCTGGGAGCTTTGGGTTCCTCATCTATAAAAGAGAGAACACAATGCCTGTCTCCAAAGAACTATAAGAATTGTATTAGTTATTTCTGCTGTGTAACAAATTACCCCCAAACTAGCTTCAGTATCTTGTCATCTCAGAAGTGACAACTGTCATTCTGCCACATAGACCCAAGGGTGTGGATACCAGGAGGTGGGATCACTGGGGCCACCTTGGAGGCTAGTGACCATAGTAGTTAATTTAAATGCTGCTTGTAAACTTCCTGGCACATAGTAGGCACAGATTTAACATTATCTACCTCAGAGCGGGATAAAGCAAGTAATTCTTTGGCAACCAACAACAGGCATCCCTGGTAACTTTCCCACAGGTAAAGATCGAAATGTTAAGGCCTTTTTTATAAGCAGATTCAATTCAGTTCAACAATCACTTACTATATACCTGCTGCTTGGTATTCCATCCTTTAAGCCAAACACACTTACAAATAACTACTGAATCATAGTAGATCCCTAAACTCATTACCTGAATAACCAAAAACTGACTGTTTTTAGGTTCAAGGCTTTTCTTTGTATGCTTAAGCTTCTACAATCTTAGCATGTAATTTGAGTCTTGCTGTCAGCAGCATTTGATGTTTGTTCTAAAAAGGGAAGACTAACAGACTTTTCTGGAATGGATGCACAAATGAGCTAAATTTGCATATTGTTTGAATATATTTCGGTGTTGAATTCAACTCCAAGCACACAAGAAGATGAAAAGAAATTAAGTAAGAAGCCTTGTAGCACTATGATGGGCAACTCCCTGCCTCAGAGACTTTTTCTGGCTGGGAAAGCTCACATAGCCGAGCACAGGGCATGCAGAAGGTGCAAGATGGTGAAGGTCCTTGGATACGGCCCTCCACCATCGATGGTTGAGAAGATGGGAGATCGTGATAACATGAAGGACTCTTCTGCACTGGCTTCCAGAACTCCAGCAGGCTGAGCTCCAGTTGCTCCCAGTGGTAGCCAGCTCCACGATTCCTCTCTCATTGGTTTCTTCTTCTTTCCTGCCTCACATCCCCACTTCTGGTGTTTCCTGGGATCACTTCCCACGTGAAACACTCACATCCCTGTCTTGGGGGATGCATCTGGCGAACCCATACCAAGACAAATGGCTTTGCCCTGAGATTAAAGGCCAAAGTCTGTGCCATGACCCCCGAGACCCCATTCTCCCTCCTGTTCATTCCGCTCCAACCAGGTTGGATTCCTTGCTGATTGTGGAACATTCTAGGCTTGCCTTCAATTCAGGGCTGTGCCCTTGCTATTTCGTTTCCATAGAAGACTTGCTTATAGGTTTATATGTTTGATGTTTATATGTTTAAGGCCATCACCTTCAATACCACCCCTCAAGTAGGACACAAACTCAAGGAAGGAAGTGACTTTCCTCTGCTTTATTCATTGTACCATCTCCAGTGATTACCATAGTACTGGACACATGTAGATGCTCATAGATATTTTTTTAATTGTTGGGATGCCTGGGTGGCTCAGTCGGTTAAGTGCCTGACTTCACAGGGTCCTGGGATCACAACCCACATCGGGCTCCTTGCTCAGCGGGGAGCCTGCTTCTCCCTCTGCCTGCCACTCCCCCTGCTTGTGCTCTCTCTCTCTGACAAATAAAAATAAAATCTTAAAAACAAAAAAAAAGATATTTTTTAAATTGTTGAATTAAAATGACATGAGTGAAACCTGATTAGGCCCAACAAAAATCCTTGCAAAACACTTGCTAGGCCCCTAGCTAGTGAACCTTCTGACTTCACTATGAATAATTCATTCCTTTCGCTTCCGATACAATGAAGGCCAGGAAGGGTAAGCACACTGCCTAATATCACACAGCTCCCCAGAAGCAGAGCCAGGAGCAAATTCCAGCTCTGCCTGACCTTGGAGGGAAGAGAACCCAGTCAGGCTAGGTGTAATCTCAGGAGAACCATTGGTAAGCTTTGTCACTTCTAAATAACCAGGGCGAATCTCTTAACCTTTCTGAACACCTGTTTTTTCATCAGTAAAATAGTATGGTACAGCTACTTCAACAAATTCGGATGATTACGTAAGATAAGGAGCCTAAGAAAGCTTAGCACATTGTAAAGATTCCATAGCTGCTCACTGAATCTAAGGGAGAACTAAAAGATGCTCAGAAGAGAGGAGTCCATGCTCACGGTGATAGCAATAATACTTCGTTGAGACTGACGATGTCCGGGTGGGAGATTTTCCATGCATTATTTCACTCATAATCCCTCACAACATGCTCAGAGCTTGGTCCTAATTCTAACTCCTTCTCCAGCTGAAGATCCGGAGGCTCAGAGAGGTTTTCTGACTTGCCCAAGATCACAAAGATTAACTCACCCTCGGTCTGACCCCAGGCTGCGTTCGGAACCACCATGCCATACTGAAGGACAGTGGCTGTTATGTCCTCGGAGACCTTTTTAACTTCAAATGCTTGGGAAATATAGAAGGCACGGTTTGCCTCCCAGCAGGACCAGGCTAAAGGCATTTCCAAAGTCTGATAATAATAGCTAGCCCTTTGAAATCTCTGTAGAGGGAAACTCGTTGAGCTATGTGAACCATACATTCCAGGGCCTCATAGTTTTAATATCTAGAATCCAATTTGCTGTAATTTAAGCCCATCTTCACCCTTGGTAGGAAATTTCCTTCCAAAAGTAGAGTCACTGCTTGTGTGTGTGTGTGTGTGTTTTTCTGGTATCTCTGCCTTGCTGTATCTCTCTCTGTCTCTGTCTCTCTCAGCCTCTTTCTCTCTTTCACACACACACACACACACACACACATACACGCCCTCACCTTAATTCATGGGTTTCTCTAGTGCAGTGATTCTCAAAGTGTGATCCATGGACCCACAGTATGAGCACCAGCTAGGAATCTATTGCAAGTGCAGAAAACCAGGCCCTCCCCCAGACCCAGGGAGCCTCCAGGTGATTCTTATGGACACTAAAGTCTTTGAGCAACAATGTTAAACTGCAAAAAGCCATCTCTCCCTTCCCCCCACCCCCTTCTCCAAATTGAGCCTAAGAATAAATCATGGCTCTTCTTGGCCTTTAAATGTCAAGGATCCTGAGCTCAGAGAACAAGGACCTCCGCTGAAAATGCCGAGCCGAAGCCTTGGCCCTGGGCGAGTCAGAGCCCTGGCCTTCACCAGGGTGGCATTTGCAAACCACTCAGAAATCTCTCGGAAAGGCACCTCCCTGTCACTTGGAAATACAGTAAAATTCACGTTTGGAAGGACGACCAAGAACGGACCTGGTAGGGAAGCAGCGGTGGCCTCCCAGTGGAAAAGGCTGGCGTGGGGGAAGGGAGGAGGGGCTGAAATGAGGGGGCTCCTGGGGCCTCGCTGCCTCCCCGAACTTGGGCCATAAACACTCCCTGCGCTCGGCAGCCGGGATGGCCTCATTTGGTGCCGTTCACCCACTTCAGTCCTATAAGAGCGATAAAGGAGGACAAGGGCAGAATAACCTCTAAATAAAAGATGAGGTAATTTTGAAGGCACATTAGGATTTTATGTGTATTACGGCTTGTGGTTTTTTATTCAAACCCAGGGAGGGTCAGCCGCTCGGCTGCAATGGGCTGTCACCCTCATAAAGCACCAAGGCGAGCCATGCGGACGGGGCCGGGCTGGGCTCTGCAGCTTGGGTGGCTTGGGGGGAAGGCACAGGGGAAGAAGGGAGAAGGCATTTTCCATCTCCTTCGCCGGGGCTTTATGGCATTAGGCGCTGCCACCTCAAGAATAAAAATGAAGCGCCCTGGGCTTTGCCCTTTCTCTTGGGTTTGCATCTCCACAAAGGGGAAGGCTGCAAGGAACCCCCGCCATAGGGCCATGGAGACCCATCCTCAAATGGCAGGCTGACCAGTGGTGGCCTGGCACAGCTGGGAAGTTCCACCGTGGGCTGAAGAAAGGCAACACTTTACAATTCAGAGAGCATTGCCCTTAGGGAATCAGAATGTCCAAATGGCACAGAAGCCTGGAAGAAGACAAGAAGCCCCTTTTCGAAGGGCCAAGAAGATTCCAGAGGGAAAGGGTGGGAGGGTAAGGTGGACGGCCCAATGCAGGTTCTTCTATAATCTCTTTTCAGGTCACTCAAGACGGTGAGGAAGTCGAGCTTTCCTGGAAGACAGTGCTCCCAAAACGAGCCGCAAGCCTCTTTGCTGCCTGTTTCTCCCATGTGACTTTAGGATTGTGCCACAGGTGCTCACAGCTTGTCACCGTTGTGGCCTTCCAGGCCCCTGCAAGCCCCAGGCACCTGCTACGCGTCCGCTCTGCTCTAGGGGCTTCACTTGCGTATGTCCAGCACCCACAGGGTGGAGACTTTGTCCCCATTTGACAGATGTAGAAATCAAGGCTCACTTTACCCAAGACACAGTTAGGGGAGTCGGGATTCAAATTCAGGTCTCCTCACCCCGACATTCCCATCACATGCAGCCAAGGGTTTGAAGACGGTGGTGTTAGGAACTGTGTGTTCATGATAGTGGGAACAGTTAACACTGGTGGGATTCGCACCCTGTGCGAAGCACTGTTCTGGATTCCGCATGATCTCGTGTACTCCTCACTACAACAGGAAATGCGGACGCGGGGAAGCAGGATACATTGTGAAGGTCACACCAGTAGGAAGCAGAACATCCAGGCCACAAACCACAAGGAAATGTCTACACGAGCCACATTATGTTCAGCATTTCTTATGTGATTAATGTGTTGGCAATACCTTCCATGGGCCGAGCACCTCAGCAGGGGCTTGGCGGGGACAGAAGCACGCTGAGATGAGGGAGCAGCCTCAGGTGCAGTGAGGGACAGACAGACACTCGCAGAAAGGAAACGAAAGGGACAGGGCAGAGTCTTGGGTCCTGGACGTCTTTACACTTGGGTCTTTTATGACCCTGGAGTCTTCTGTTTTACGGTGGGGTCTCGGTAAGCCTGTCCTTCTAGAAGATTTTCCTGGGCTTGTTCCCACAGAGACGTGCAGACACAAGCAAGCTTTGGGAGTCCCCAGCCTAATTCCCTGAGTCAGCAACAGCAACCTGCAGATACTTTCTGAATGCGTTCAAGGACCAGATAGCCCAGTGTTTTTCAAATCCCTGAAAGGGCATCCAGGCCTCCACCTGGGATATAACCATGGCGCTGTTTTGAGATTGCCTTGGCCAATGCTGGGACCCCCACCCCAGTCTGAATTCCCCTCACCCCAGCAGAAAGGGGCATGACAAAATAAATATATTAAACCCTAGGAGGCAGAGCTGCAGGATTACAGAATCGGGGTCCCTCCTATCCAGGACTTCTGCTCCCCAGCCATGTGATCTTCGGCAAGTAGTTAATCTCCTTGCATCTCTACTTCATCTGTAAAATAGAATAGAGATAATCATTGTACTGACATGGTGTGGTAGGGAGGGATACCCAGGCTAACACATGGAGTGCTCTTAGAAGCACCTGGTAAGTGCACCATCAACACTGATCATTGCTCTTCAATTAAAAAAACCTTTATTGAGGAGCAGCTAGGGTTAGGATGACTGACATGCACATGGTCCATACAAAGCACCATGCCAGACACATGCCCGGGAGGCAGCAGTCCCCGGATGAGGAATCTCGGGATCTTGGCAGGGGGAGTCCCAGCATAAAGAGGTCAGGGTCTTTTCTTTTTTTCTTTTTTTTTTTTTTTAAAGATTTATTTATTTATTTGAGAGAGCGAGAATGAGAGAGAGTACATGAGAGGGGGGAGGGTCAGAGGGAGAAGCAGGCTCCCCGCCGAGCAGGGAGCCCGATGCGGGACTCGATCCCGGGACTCCAGGATCATGACCTGAGCCAAAGGCAGTTGCTTAACCAACTGAGCCACCCAGGCGCCCCGGTCAGGGTCTTTTCAATGAGGCTCAGGGGTGCACACGCTCTAGATCCAGACAGGTGAGGGTCACATCCTGATTCCTCACTTACTAGCTGTGAAATTTCACATGACCCAGGTATCCGTTGGAAGCATCAGTTTCTTCATCTGTAGAGGGAGGGATAATGATGGCTGCTGCCTCCTGGGTTCTCCTGCTAGCTTGGTTGAGCTCTCTACACCTGCAAGCAGCTGCTGGTACTTTCCACTGGGACATCTGGGATCCTGGAAATGGGGCCTCCATTCAGTCCAGACGGGAAATCCTACTCCTTACTCCATCTCTCACTCAGCTGTGTATCAGGCTGAACCTACCTCTGGAGAAGGCTAATGGCAGAGGGGCCAGACAACCAGAGTTGCTACTTACCCACGGCGTTCGGGAAGACTTCTGGAAGTGACATCTCACTCCTTCTCCTTAGCCAGACGGCCCCTGTGGATATCCCACTCAAGGAAGGACCTTCTGTCCCTCAGCCCAGATCTGTGAGCCCTTCTCCAGGCCTACCTACCTTCACCCCAGTATTCTCCCAGAAAGTTCACTCCCCCAGGGTTCTCATCCTGTCTGTGCCTTGCACTCAAGTCAATTAGTTGGCAAGCAAATATACCTTAGAAACTTCCATGAGCCACCACCTCCGCCAGGCAGTGGGAACCAGGCCCTACTTCTGGTGTGACAAGCATTAACCCAATGTCCGCAATTAATTAATTACCACGTGATGAATGTTTCCTGGAACAAGAAACAAAGCAAGACAAAAGGGGAAAAGGCACTGGTGAGGGCGTGGGCTCCCTGGGGAACCATCGGCTGAGCACCACTATATTCAGGAGGGGACTGGCTTTGAGCCACTTTGAAAGGCCCTGCCTGATGGTGTCTGTGGATGCCGTTTCCTGAACCCATGCCCCCCTTGTGACCCACGTGCTATGGAAGACACAGAAGACATGGCCTCTGCCCTCCAGGAACATTGCCTCTGATTACTCATTAACACACGTCAAGGTGGCAAATGAAAGCTACAGGCTGCTTCGTGTCCACTTATCCAAGGGAGTGAGTCAATGCTCACCGAGGGCTTCTACTGAGAAGAAGCCAGGATACCTCATCCTTGGCAGCCCCACGTGAGGAGCAGGAGTCTGGTGACTGTTCTATAAATGAATAAGTAAGTGATTCAGAAAAAAGTGAAGACACAAGGAAGAATCTGAATCCATTTAGGCAGAAGGATGACTCATAAATAGGGTGACCCTACGGTCTAGTTTGCCGGGGACAGTCCCAGAGCATGCCTGCTTCCCTGGATAGTTATGAATCACACCCCCTTTCACTCTCAAAAGGTTCCAGTTACATGCTCCAGTATTCTGTAGCCACCCATGTGCTACAGAAATGCAGCATTGCTGTTCTTCAGCTAGCAACCATGGATACCAGTGAACACCACCTGCTACAGGTGAGCTGGAGAGAGAGGTCTGCCCGTGGCATCTCACATCAAGGGTCTGACATGTGCACCAAAATCTGATCTTTAGCTGTGAACTTTTAGATATTCCGGGGAGATTCAGACAAAACATTCTCAAGAAGCATCTTCAAATCTTCAAAACGAATGGATCTAAAACCCAAGTCCCCCAATTGTGTGTTATCAGCGATGGGCATTCCATCTCACAAAAATCAAAGGACTCACTTGATTCACCTTTCTTGAGCTTCAAATTCACTGTCTTTCAAATGTGGGTGGCCATACCTGTTTGACCTCCTAAAGAACTGCTGGAACTCACCAAGGAATTCATGCATACGCTTTCTAAAGCGTGACATGCTGAACCAATGCAAGGTGCTGTTTTTTTGTTGTTGTTGTTTTTGTTTTACATTTTATTTATTTATTTGACAGAGAGAGACACAGCGAGAGAGGGAACACAAGCGGGGGGAGTGGGAGAGGGAGAAGCAGCCTTCCCGCCGAGCAGGGAACCCGATGCGGGGCTCGATCCCAGGACCCTGGGACCATGACCTGAGCCAAAGGCAGACGCTTACTGACTGAGCCACCCCGGCGCCCCTGCAAGGCGCTGTTGATTAGTATTCATTCGATGGCATCACAGAGCCTTAACTAGCCTGTCGTGGCAGCCTTGGTGAGCACAGCTCGCCCCTGCCGACATGTCCCTCCACCGTGCTCCCATGGCAGACACGAGAACGAGCTCACGTTCTTTCTCGTTCCACCTGCCGACACCTGAACCTTGCTGTGCCCCATCCCACCGTGACCTCCTTCGGGATAGGGAGCTGTTCCTGCTCCTTCCTGTACCACAGGCAAAACCTACCACCTGGCACCTTAGAGATGCTCAGTAATTTCTGCTGGCAAATAAATAAAAGAAACCCCAGCTCCCGAGCTGCCTCTGGGAAGCCTGTCTCCGAGCCATTCTAGCTCCTTCTCTATGTCCCTTGTCAAGCTAGACTCCAGGGTGGGTACTACGGTTGAACATCTCCTGAATCCCACTCCTCCAAGACTGGTTTCTCACCTGGGCCTCTCCCCTCCCCATTCCTGATACTCCAAACAAGGCACTTGGTAATGGTTTGGGATGAATCAGTTTAGTGTGTTTCTGCACATGCTGTTCCCTCTCAGAGCACCCTCTTGCCTCTCTCCTTCACCCACTAATCTATCACCCTTCAGATCCCAGACAGCATCCCTCAGGAGCCCTCTCTGCAGCTCTGACTTGGAGGATCCCTTCTCTTAAACCCTCTCAGAGCCTCACGGATCCCCTGTTCCTAGTGCTCACTTCGGTAGGAATGTTGCAGCATGGGACTCTTTTTTCTAAATGTCCAGCTCCTAAACTGAGCTGTGAGCCAGGGTGGATCCAGAGCCGTTGCCTGCCTTGTGCACTGCTCTATTCCCAGAGCCTCGAACAGTGACTAAGGGACAGTAGTGGTCAAATGGGAAGATGCTCAAGTGGAAATGTCTGGGAGCTACTTGGAAGATCAGGGTGGCCGTTCTGCTGGCTCCACTAAAATCATGATCGTGACTGACCACATCTTATCAAGCACTCCAGTGGGTCTGGCCCTGAGGCTAGTGCTTGTGTGTGTGTGTGTGTGTGTATAAAATATTATATTATATTTATAATATATTACAGCATGTTGGGAGGATTAAATGTATAATATATATTAAATTATATATATAGGAGCGCCTGGGTGGCTCAGTCAGTTAAGCATCTGCCTTCAGCTCAGGTCATGATCCCGGGGTCCTGGGATCGAGTCCCACGTCAGGTTCCTTGCTCAGCAGGGAGCCTGCTTCTCCCTCTGCCTGCTGCTCCCCCTGCTTGTGCTATCTCTCACTCTCTCTCTCTCTGACAAATAAATACATAAAATCTTTAATAAATAAACTAATTAAATATATATATACTTACTCATTTAATCCTCCCCACACATGCTGAAGAAAGATTCCGATTTTACAGATGAGAAATACGAAACCCAGCTTTGACAACTGAATCACACCAGGGAAACACTCAACTGGATAGTTTTACCAACCACATCACCCACAAGTCCTGGATGTGTACGAAGAGAGGTGTATATGTGAGAATGTATTGGAGAGCCTTAAAGAAATTCTAAGAAATATAATTCATGACAACTTTCACTTTTTTTTGTCCTAGTTTTGTGTCCGTGCACGAAGGAACGCAGAGAGACCTAATTTTGTTTTCCCACTTTCTCCTAGAACTGCGTTCTGGCTACGAGGTGTGGGCCATCTGGAGTTGGGGGAGGGGGGCACCTGCCGAGCATTGCCCTGGGCAAGTCGCCCCTCCTTCTCCCTGAGTCTCCTCACCCACAGAAGGTGGATAAATAATACTTATCATGAGGAGTTTGGAGATTGACTTAATACTTGCAAAGCACTTTGAGATGCAAGGACCAGTACAGGAGCTATTCATGCCGGCACCCAGGACCTGCCCCTCCTGGGCCACCCTTTCCTCCACAGAAGCCACATCGCCTTTCCTTGTCCCCTACACCCAGCCTTCTCGTACCACACTCCTCCCTGTTCACTGCCCAGTCTGCAATGACCCTGCTCCTTTTCTCCACATATTGAAGCTCCAGGAGCACTTCAGATCCCATCCACTCTGTAGTCTTCCCTGATCATTCATTCCTTCAATCCTTCATTCCTTCATTCTTTCCTTCAGCAAGGCTTTGTGGAGTGCCAACTATCCCAGGCTCTGTGCTAAGCACCAGGGACACTGAGTTGAATATTCTTGTCTCCATGTAATGGAAGAAGAGACTGAGGTTCAGACAGGTCATACAACTCGTCCAAGGTCACACAGGGAGTTAGCAGCTGAATCAGGATGGAATCGGGATGGAAACCCACATTTCCCAGGCTCCAGAACCCCCAGCGTTGCCTCTGCCTGGCACCACCTCCCACCACAAAGCAAGGTGCGTGGTCCAACAGGGAAAGAGTTCTGAGTCAGCAAATATCATTCACAAGCTCAGTACACCAAGTGACTCAATCTCACCTATACGGACTGTCCCTGAAATTCCTTTCCTCACTAGTTCCCTGTCCATAGTGTCACCAAGTTGATGACTTGTGGTTGCAGCAAGAGAAAAGGAAAGCACTTCATTCTAAGAGAGAAAAACCTATGCTCTCCCCCCGGGGCCACCCCCTTCCAGCAGCATTGTCACTGCCACGGTCCCCTCAAATAAAAACCTCACGACCTCTCTTTTTTGATGCCAGGGAGGAAAATTCAGGAGAGTAGATAGTAAAGTGGGCTTTGAATAGACCCAGAAGGGATTCCTGCCCTGTCACTTACTGCCTGCAAGACCTTGGGCAAACCAGAAAAAAAATCCTTGGGACTCAGTTTACTCATCTGTAAAATGGGCACAGTGGTGGCACCAATCTGCTCGGGCTGCTGTGAGTACGAAATGAGTTCCCATTTGTACGGCCTCAGGCCTGACACTGAGGGCTGGATAACTCACTGGCTCCTCTTTCTAGGGTGTGGACACTTCCAGGCTACCCACCAGTATCTCAAAGAGGCATACCAGGAAGCCAGCCCTGGAGTCTACCTCTAGGCTTTGTGCTTCAGAAATGCACACAGGACTCACTGTCCATATTACTTAGCTACCTTGTGTTCTGTGATTTTGCTTCAACACTTTTGCCATAAGAGTATTAAGCTCAGACAGCTTTGCTGAGGTGCTCGGGAAGTCTGCACGTGGATTAATATTGGCTTCCTTTCCTCCCCCTGGAGCTCCGTGCAGCTAGGGTGTCGTTCGCCACCAGTCAGAAAACCATCGACACAGTTAATCATTGCACCAGTCACCCTGGACTCAGGCTAAGCAGGAGCCAAAGGACAAAGGTTTATGATCAGCCCTGAAGAGAAGCTAAGTTTCCCCCCAGACTCATAAGGAGTTCTTGAACAAGAGGCTGCAAATGGAGGACACTTGGCCCCTGACAGGTTTGGGTTGGCTGCTTTTGAAAATTAGATTTTAGGGGCGCCTGGGTGGCTCAGATGGTTAAGCGTCTGCCTTCGGCTCAAGTCATGATCCCAGGGTCCTGGGATCGAGCCCCGCATCGGGCTCCCTGCTCCTTGGGAGCCTGCTTCTCCCTCTGCCTCTCTCTCTCCCTGTCTCTCATGAATAAATAAATAAAAATCTTAAAAAAAAAAAAAGAAAAGAAAATTAGATTTTATATTAAAGTACAATTTCTGACTTCTCTTGATACATTAGAAGATCTGGCAAATTTGGGCCTATATTCTGGTATGGCAGCAATGAGCAGGAGCTGAGGGGCTTAGGTCGTCCGCTGCCCAACCCCCTGCCCCCGCCATGCATGGTATCCCACAACAGAAAGGGTCTGCTTCGTGCACTTGCATTCTTTGCCTAGGCCTGGTAGGCATTTGAGTCTTCCATCCCTAACGGAGCCGTATCCAGGAACTAAAACCTAGTATTCCTTCTGCCTGGGAAGCCTTTACCACCCAACACCCTTCCTCTGCCACACAGACTCCTCATCCTTCAAGACCAGCTCAATTACCACCTCCTCCAGGAAGCCTTTCGTGATTCCTATCCCCTCCCTTCCCAGACTGGGTTCCTGAATGTTTCAATTGTCCACTGCCGCATAACAATCGCCTTGAAACAGCGATAAACACACAGTTGAGCCTTACTGGTAGGAGAGAGAACTGATTGCAGTGGGCATAAAATACAAGGTGGTGAGGACCACTGGGGGCCATCATGGAGACTAGCCACCACAGAGCTTCGGTTGGTCTCCAGCCTCTGTCAGCGCACTTCCCGTGCTGTATTGAAGTTCTTGCCTTCTGTATCTCTCCCCATAAAATTAGAACTTAATATGGGATTGTCTCTGTAATTCTGATACCCCCAATGTGGGCAAATAGTTCCTGTGAGCTTTCTGAGGGGAGAAGTCTGTCTTGTTCTCTGATAAAGCTCTAACACCTAGAACACAGTCGGTGTTCAAAAACTAAGCGTTGATGTAAACAAATGAATGAGCCGACTCATTTATTGGCACTCCCTGGATCAGATGTCAGGAACGTTGGTATGTTATTTCAAATCTTAAATTTTAAAAATTCAAGATTCTCTTCAATAGGGAAGGCTCTAGAGATGCTCAGAGGTGGATCCACCCATGAGCATTTGTTCAGGATGCAAAATGAGCTCATGTAAGCAAAGGGCCTCGCTCTGTGCTCAGCACACAGCGGACACCCAGCCAGGATTAGCTCCTGTCACTGCGGAAACAGGGACTTGCCCCCCCGCAGCTGCAGGAACCCCCCCCCCTTCAATATAGTGCAGTGGCCAAGGGCATGAACTCACGGAGGACAACTAAGCTTTCCTACCTATCAGCAGAAGTACCTTTAGCAAAGCATTGAGCCTCTCTGTACCTCCAGCTTCTCATCTGTAAAATGGGCGTTGACATAGATGCCTTTTCACATTCTTGCGGTGAGGACCGAAGGAGAAAGCATGGTGTGTCACTCGGCCCAGGGCCTGACGCAAATACAGGAAACGTGGAAGAAATGCTAAATAATATCACTATTCAGCACTTCCACTGCAAGGCTGCAATGGAATATATTTAAAACATCAAAAAGATAATTTAATAAACAGCATTTTTAATATCTCCTTTAGTATGAATTAGAGGATTAAATCTATTCTAATTCTTGCTGTCTGGGTGATATGTCAGCTAGGACTCTGCTAATACAAAACTGCTGCACCTACCTTTCATTTGAGGAGGAGAAAAAAAAAATCAATGCATTTTTGTTTTCCTCTCTTATCCTTTGCTTACTTGTATGCCCAAATACGGTTACTCCGCAAAACACAGTTGTGTGATCCATAAATAATGAACAGCCTCTCCATGCACTCAGCATCAGCACAGAAAGGTCTAAATAGGTTTTTTTGCCCAAATCTTTTCCTGCCCCAGATCTGGCCCTCCACGTAAATATAGGCAGCCTGGCTGGCATATAAAAGCCCGATTGACCCGTTGACCCAGTTTACAGAGACGGCACCACGCAGAACCACTTTAGCACCAGCTGTCGAGAAACCTTTGGCCACAGAAGCCAAAAGCTGCTCGCTGACTCACTGCAATTAGTCCTTGAACCCCTGCTGCTGCAGGGCCCTGGACTCCAAGCCCCTTGGAAGATGTGCCGATGCCCCCTTTTGTCCTGTGTCTATTATGAGCAAAGAGCAAAGAATAACAAAGGCTTTGCAGATGTTCCTAGAAGTGGCCCGCGGTAATGTGGCAAGATTGAGTGAGCAAACCCTCCCAAGCCTGCTCCCCCAAGCAGTGCTTCCCTCTGCAGCCCACATCTGCCTCCTCTTCTCCCTGTTGCCCCTGTCTGCCCTGCTCTTCCTGCTGCCTAGGGCAGAAAGGCAGAACATTCCAGCCAGGCATGGTTCTCCCCCAAGGGGCTGGGGGACTGAAATACTGGGGAATGTGGCCTGCCGCCTGAGGATCACCCCAAAAATAACATTCCGTGCAGACAGCCCCATCTTTTGGAAGGTAGTGGTCAGGTAATCCCAGCTCCTCTGTCTCCACTCCTGTTGGAACTCAGAGTCCCACGGTCACTAAAAGCCATCAGTCCGACTTGGGGTGCCTGCTTGGAGCAGTCAGTTAAGCATCCGACTGTTGGTTTCAGCTCAGGGCATGATCTCAGGGTCGTGAGATCAAGCCCCACATTAGGCTCTGTACTCAGCATGGAGTCCACTTGGAATTCTCCCTCTCCCTCTCCCTCTTCCTCTGCACCTCCCCTCCACTCTCTCTCAAATAAATAAATCATTCTTTAAAAAAAAGAAAGAAATCAGTCGGTCTTACTTTGAGCACTTTCCAATTGACAAAGAGCTGTCCCATGTTGTTATTTATTTCATTTGATCATACAACTACTCAGCTAAGTGTGTGTGTCAGCCCCATTTTACAGATGGGAACATTGAAACCTCTCAAAACAAAATAGCTTGCCCAAGGCCATGTGTTAATCCATAGCAAACCCATGAGTTCAAACCGTGGTTCTCCACTCTGGACCCTGCAGTATGGCATAGAGGTATGTGCGTAGTCCCTAGGGCTTGCCTGCCTGGGATCACATTCAAGTTCTGCCCTCAAGCCGACTCATCTGTTCAATGGGCCTGTCTCCCATGGCGATTCTGAAAATAAACAAAGATAATTAATACACGTGGCCAACACACAGTGAGTGCACATGGAGACTTCCTGGCTGGGACCCCCATCGAACCACCAGACTCTCCACAGAGATGAGAACTGCTACTTGTCTTCCTTCTCCCAATAATAAAATCCCAGTTTCCAGCCTCTCAGGCAAAAGGCATAGCTAGACCTCTACTAAGTTCTGCTCAAAGGGATAGAAGTGGAAATGGGATGTCTTCCAGGAACCGTCCTTACAGAGAGGGGAGGTCCATCTCCCTTACCCTTCTCTTGGCTCCCAGGCAGCTCTCTTGGACCCTACAGGAGAAACCATGTTGAGGATTGTGGAGCATCAGGTTGGAGCCCTAAAACCAGCCCTGGGCAGCTACATTTTGAGGAGAAAAAAGTAAACCAAAGAACAAAAGAAGCTTGACTGCGAAGTTCCCTCTGCTGTAAGACCAGAGTTCATGCCTCTGCTCATGGGTGCTCCTGCCACGCCGACCCTTAGGACCAGCCTCTCTGCACCTGCCGTCAGATGGCTTCATGCAGGCTGGGAGCTACATGATTTGACCGCCTGCTGAATGCCAGGCACAAGGGTAAGGAATGCACATTCTCATAAAATGCTCGTGATAACACCGAAAAGTCGCTGTTGGTGCCCTTTTGCAGGTGAAAAATCCGAGACCCAGGGAGAAGCCATCACACGGCCACTAGGTGTAGACCCAGACCTAAAATCAGGCTTCTTGACTCCCACCCTGACTGTTCCCACCAAGGTCTCAGACTTGGAACTCAGGAGCGCCCCAAGAGTCCTGCACCCACAAGCAAAGCTTTTCTCGCCACACGCAGCTCTTGGAGCTGGAGGGGTGCAGAGACGGAAGCCAACCAGCGCCTTCCGTGCTGAAACCAAGCCAGACTTGCTGGGTTTGCCTCCCAGTTTAGCAACTGTGTGAACGGAGGCAAACACCTCAAGCCTTTCTGATCCTCAGCTTCCTTGTCTACAAAATGGGGAGGACAACCCACGGGGTTTTCTAAAAATTCACTAAGTGATCCCGTGCGAATCTTCTGAGATCAGATTATTAGTAGCAGTACTGTTGTTGTTGCTGTTATTCTTTTGTTTTTTTTAATGAGGAACAAATATGTAATATTATAAATGGGTATCACAAAGGGGTATCATGTTGCTGTTGTTCTTTTGTCTTAAACCTGAATCCCTGGAAGCAGAGTCCAAGATGGGGGCTCTTGCGTCAGTGGTTTCCTGGGGAAATGCTCTTGAGACAGACCTCCAGGGAGAAGGGAAGAGGAGGAAGAGGCTGGGGAAGGGCAAAGTGGTGATGTCAACTGAAATCCAGTCTCAGCCCGATCCCACGGGGAACCCAGGATAGTGAATGGTGCCACAGACCTGCCTCACCTCTAAGCAAGGCACAGATCGGCCACTGGCCTTGAGGGACCCGTAGGGAAGGGGGTAGCCACCCACAAGGGGGTAACAACCTTCCAGGCATCTCAGGGAGAGGGGCTCTTGTTGGTAGAAGGCAATGCTCCAGAGGAGGTGCAACTCTTGGCTTTAGTAGCCAACCACCCCAGCAACCAGGGACTGGAGTGAGACATCAAAAGATCGGCAACTTTAGTGTGAGTAATCCATGGCCATTTCCTTCCCCACGTCTGTCTCAGTCCTCCCAGCTACTCCATCCTTCCCTAGGTCTACCCTTCATCTCCAAATCCCCACCGCGTCTTGACTTCCCCTTTCTTGCAGAACTCAACTCCTTATTACAGCCATTTAAGTACAGTACTTTATGCGTACCACCCACCCCCTCCTCATCCCTACAAGAGTTCCATGAGAGTTAAAATGGGGCTGAAGATGAAGGGGGTTCATGGCATCCACCAGTGTATCCCCAGGAGTTAGCACAGTGCTTGCCACATAAGAAGTATCCTGGAGCATTAGCTCAGACAGGTCAAGATGCTAATAATGCCAATAGGAGCTCTCTCAAATATGTGAATGAAAGAATTAAAATTGAAGTTCAAAGGTTTAAAAGAAGCCAATACATCTATCTTGTGCAATGAATGTAGACGGATGCTTTCAGTAACTCCAAGTGTCCAATAAGAGTGCCCTGGGAGTGAGTGCCTGCTTCAGGCTGCGATTGGCCATGGTAGATTTTGTACCCTATACACATTGCTCACCTCACCCTAGTCCCAGCCTTAATTCCCCAAATCATAAGATTGGTAGCTGGTGTGTGCACCAGGGGCAGCATTAAAAAAAAATGTTCACTAACTCCTTATCCCTGGATCAGGGACTAAAGTCACCAGGATGAAAATCACAGTCATTTTCTCAAGGAGCTTCTGCATTTGGAGAATACAGACATGAACACAGACAATTTCAGCACAAGGGAGTAGACACCAAGATGGAAGGGGGTGCAGGCAACTGCCCTGAGCTCTGCCATAGGTAGAAGTGATCACAGTGGGCTTCACAGTGGAGGTGATGCTCAAGTTACGTCTCAAAGGTTGAGGAGAAATTTGACACAAAAGGACAATCAATGTGCATAGAGATGGGAGAAGGGCAACGTGGATGAGAAGGGCAGAGTGATTCAGAATGGCTGAATCTGAAGACAGAAAATGGGTCATCTCAGATTCCTGAAAGAAATGTTCATTGAGGAGCTTCCAAGTTGGTGAACACGTGGAGTTGCTGGGAGGACGGCATGCCTGGAGGAAGCTCCATGCCACCAGCCCATACCGCACCTTATGCATCTCTTCCATTCGGCTGTTCCCAAGGTGTATCCTTTATAATAAATCAGTAACTGCAAAAAGAAGGAGGAGGGGGAGAAAGAAAAAAAATTTCATTTAATAAATGAAGGAAGGAAGGAGGGAGGGAGGGAGGGAAGGAAAGAAGGAGCGAAGAAAGGAAGGAAGGAAGGAAGGAGGGAAGGAAGGAAGGTAGGAGGGAGGAAAGGAAGGAAGGAAGGAGGGAGGAAAGGAAGGAAGGAAGGAAGGAAGGAAGGAAGGAAGGAAGGAAGGAAGGAAGGAAGGAAGGAAGGAAGGAGGGAGGGAGGGAGGGAAGGAAGGAAGGAAAGAAAGAAGGCTCACTGAAAGAGAGGTAGGAAAAAGAGGGGAAATTGTTGCTAAGGTAAATAGTAACATTGTAATATTATAAAATCATAATAAATTATTGCGAATCAGTTACGTTTCAAAACTTTTACATCCATTCATTATCTCTTTTCATTTTTACCATGATCCATAAGATAAGAATTCAAACCCCCCATTTGACAAATGCAGACCACCAGAAGTCAAGTGACAGCCAGCACCCTCTACCTAGTTGGAGACATTGCTTGGGTGCTCACTTGGGTCTTTCTCTTTTCGAAGAAAGATAGCAGCTACCCCCAGGGATTGACCTGGGTGTTTGAAATCTTGTCAATCCGTGCCTGAGAGGGTTCATAAAAGTTTGGTTGAGCCCATCAAATTTCTGAACAGACTTCTTCTCAGTTGACTGTTAATTCCTTAAATGTTTCCCCTACTTTAAAAGGATGACAGGTTCGTTAAGCTATGAGACAGTATCCACTCATTAATGCGTGCTAAATTGCCATGCAATTTCTATAGAATTAAATTGCATATTCACTGAATAAGCAAATAATTCATCAAGAGTAATGTTACTTCCATGAATGCCGAAGTACGATTTGGGCCATTTACTTATCAAATGCTGATTTTTTAAAAACTCACAATGAAATAATAAATAAATCATCAACTTGAAAGTTTAATTTGGTATTCTGGCTCAATCAGGAAAATATGCATAGTACCAGGTACCCTTCTTGGTTTCCAAATAAGGAGGCATTCGGAAATATGAGCCCATCCATTTTCATTCAGCTGTGTGATTACCTGCTAAGGCTATGGGGCTAAAATACACACAGCACACAAACTCACACATGCATAGCCAAATGTGGATAACCATGCTACTTGATAGGGACCATATGCAAGCTCAGTAAAAGTACTTAAAACAAAGTTAGTATTTTATAGGATCTATCGGACTCTGAGCACCAGCAGACTGAGATAAGATAAAGGATCACTTTCCTGCTCTAGAGTTCCCAAAGTATGGTCCCTAAACGGGCAGCATCAGCATCACCTGGGAACTTGCTAGAAATATACATCTCAGGTCCCATCCCAGTCCTGCTGACTCAGAAACTCTGGGGGTGGAGTGATTCCTCTAGGTGTTTCTGATACAGCTGAAGTCTGAACCACTAGTTTAGCTGTATAAAATGCCAAAAGAACTTGAGATTTTCCCTTATATAGAGACTCACGTTTGAATCCTGATGGCTAAATGCCAGTTGTTTGATCCTAGGCCTCTGAACCTAAAGTTTTAACATTTATTTTTTTAAAAAGGGAAGGAGGGTAAAGGATGAGTGCTAGCTCCTTCCTGAAGTTGCAGCTGGGTTCACAGAGACCGTGTGGGTAGGCCCAGCCCAGGGAACAGCACACACTGGGGAGTATCCTACAGTTAGTTGGCTTCTCCCCTTTACCAGATGGTCTCTTGTGGAAACCACATCATTTCCCTTCCTTCTAAGTTCTGCTCCACTTTGCACAAAAGAAGCAGGGTTCCTCTCCCCGAACACCCCTCCCCCAGTGGTTCCCAGAGACAGCCGGCCAGTGAGAGGGCTGGGCTAGATCTGTAGGGCCCAGGAGAGGAGGGGCCTTCGCTTCGGAGGCAGGCGGTAGCAGCCAGGCCTGAGAGATTCACAGCAGCCTCCCAGAGGGTTCCTGAGAACCAGCGCTTTCCTGCCATCATCTGAGGACTTGGGTGGGAGCTTCCCAGACATTCTTGCGCCTCGGAGTTCATGAGAACCCGTTTGGGTGCTCTGAGCTGACTGGCCGTGGTGGTGTCCCCTGACGTCCTCTCCCCCAGCTATTCCAACAATCCTATATGTCCCTCATTCCTTTCAGGGGAGCGCTATCCCTGAAAGCTACAGAGCCCAGAGCTTGTGTCCTACCAACCAGACCCCGACTTATACACATCTGTTTACCTCCCTTCCCCAGAAAAAACTGTATTCCCTTGCTAACCACCAGGATTTCGCCTCCTTCAGAGCTGGGAGGATCTCCTGATTATCTAAAGGCACCCAACCTAAATGTGCAGCTCCCCACGCATGGGCCTTTCTTCAAAGAATCCAGTATGTTTACTGTCATGAGACATCCGTACTTCTGGCCTCTATTTGGTATCTTAAAATAACTGCTTAGAGATTTTCGACACCTCTCAGTGTGATTCTGCTTCGTTGCAAGCCCCCTGCCCCCATGGAAACCAATCATCATTCTTTATGCAAATTGATGGGGAAATATGATTCAATTAAGAGAAACTGCCTTAACAGTCATCATGCACTGGCTTGTTTTTTATTTGACTTTTAATGTTTTTATAATGTCATATAAGCCATTTTTCTCCCCTCTTCCAGAAAATGGTTCTAAATATAAGAGACAAAATAATAATGAAACCTCAAAGAGGTAAAGCATTTACAGCACTTCAAAGCCCCGTGATATTTTATCTCTGGTCAACAGATATTCTCAGACTCACACAGAGAAAGAGTCTGCAGCACAGAGAGGTCATGTGTGTTACACTGGGTCACGCAGATCGTTAGAGGAAGTGTGATAACTGGTCCTTCAGGTCCCCGACACCCCATCTCAGATCCTCATTGTGTGGAAATATGTCTGTGATTAGATGGTAAATAAATTATCTGGTCCTTAGGAATAAATTCCTTATTAGCAGAATTAGGTCAGAATTGCAGAAATGACTCTCTCGTGCTTCTCTCTTTCTCTCTCTGAGAAGAGACTTTTTTGGAATTTTACTCATGCAAATCTGAACAGAAGTTTGAGTTCTTTGGCTAAGAGATTTTTCCCAGAACATGGGCACGTTTCCAGACTTCTGTTGCATAATGAATATTCCTACTTGGACTCCTCGGTTTTCCAAGGCCATGGCTACCCAATCTAACTGTGGTAGGGATATCGTTACACTAAATCAATTAAGTTCTGTAATGCAGAACTTTTCCCAGAACCAATTCACAGAGATGGTATCTTTGAGGATAGGAAGGAGGAAAATGTCCTGAGCCATGAGTCCCTTGATTTTCAAGGTGGATACAGAAAATATAACTGGGGGGGGGGAAGGAAAGAAAAAAAGAAAAGGAAATTGAGGCATATTTTAGAATGAGGTCTTTGAACAAGATGCAAAAGAAAATTAGAATAAGTGGCAAAGATCTGTATATAAATTGCTTAAATCTCTCATACAAAATTGAGCGTAGAGGGGCACCTGGGTGGCTCAGTTGGTTAAGCATCTGTCTTCAGCTCAGGTCATGATCCCCAAGTCCCGGGATGGAGCCCCGAGTCAGGATCCCTGATCAGTGGGGAGTCTGCTTCTCCCTCTTCCTTTGCTCCTCCCCCCGCTCGTGCTCTCATTCGCTTGTTCACTCTCTCTCTCAAATAAATAAATAAAATCTTTTTAAAAAAAATTTTTGAGCGTATAAAAAGGATCAGCATTACCAGAAACCAGAGCTTTTCTCTTCTGGAGCAAGATGGTATCTCTGGGTCACCCTACTGATCCAGACCTAAAATAATCCCACAATCTCTCTCTCAGAGGTGACAAAGAGAGCTATTTCACACCGAAAGGGAGGTTTGCTTTACTGTAGGAGTTATCCTTTGCTGCACGTCCCGTCACCCCAAAGCTTAGCGGCCCAAAACAACAATGATGATTGGTGACTTCTCAGGGTTCTGTGCATGAGGAATTCAGGAGCAGCTCAGCCAGCTCTGACTCAGGCTCTTAGACGCTGTGGTCAGATGTCATCCAGGGCCGCATCATCCAAGGTTTGGCCTGAGGCTGGAGGGTCCCCTGCAAGGTGACTACCTCACATGGCCGGCAAGTCGGTGCTGACTTCTGGACAATTCTTTTCAATGATGTCATCTCCAAAGGGCTTCTTGAGTCCCAGAGAGAGAAAATCAAGGGAACAAAGCCAAAGCTATAGTGTCCTTTTTGACCTACCATCAGAAGTCACCAACTGCGGTATTCTTCTGGTCACACAGGTCAGTCCTAATTTTGTATGGGAGAGCGTCAAAATCAGGAGGCTAGGATCAGCAGGAGCCATCTTGAAGGCTGGTAGTATAACATCCTCAGCATACTGCATGTGACTTATGCTGAGAAGTCTAAAGGGAGAAAGGCTCACTGAAGCAGCCAAGTCAGCAAATGTGGGGCAAAGGATGTGGGCTTCCCATGGACCAGATGTGGCCTCTCTGTGAAAGAGCCCTGGGGTCATCTCAGATTGGAAGCATGGAGAATATAACAGGCCAGAGGCAGGGTCAGCTTCATGCGATCACTCAGGGCCTTGCTCCCTCCTACACTTGGGTTTAATGCTCTGCTACAGTCATCTTGAAATCCCTACTAATTTTTGCACAAGGAGCCCGGCGTTTTTATTTTGCACTGGGTCCCGTGAATTATGTAGCCAGTCCTGGCTCAAGGCAAAGGAAGAAGATAACCATCCATGGGAATAAAGATGCAATTGCCCCATCCAGGAAGTGTGGAGGAGACATTTCCAGGAACAGGGTTCCCTGAAGAACCCAGGAAAGCACCTACAAAAGGGTCAGCTCAAAACCTCTGAGAAATCTGAAAAGGTATTGAATTGCTGCTAGATTTCTAGTTTAGCCTGCCTTCCTCCAAAAAGCATAGCTTAAGACAAGGGCTTCCATGAAGGTAGTCTGTTATGGGGTATGGCCACTAGACACAGGAGGGGCAGTCCAGGAATCATCCAACAGGGCAGGGGGAAGAAGCTGGCCCCTGGTGCATTATTGAGCCCGATTTTCTGTGGGTGACCAAGGTTCCATCTCATTGCGGGCCATCTAAGAGTTTGTAGCATGCTCCTCAGTATCAACCTTCTGAGACATGGGAAGAGGAGCACTTGACCTTTACCTGCCACCCTCAAAGGTCAACTGTTGTCCAATGGGGTTATCCTCCCCTGGGCACACATGAGAAAGGCTGGCGGGGGGCATCCAGCAGGGTGACACCAAAGCAGCCCTGGGGCAGAAAGCAAAGAATATGGAGTTGCTCCTGCTTGAACTGGTTGCTGAAGCAAGAGGTGGAGTGAGAAGTCGGGCTCACACCACTATGCGGTGTCCAAGCCAGTGTCCCCCATCTCCCTCCTTCCCTGAACTCCATACCGGAGGCTCAGAAGCCCGGAGATGTGGGACAAGATGGGACCGTAAGAAGCAGCAAAGGACAGAAGGAGCCCACCCTATCCCTTCCCCACCTGCTGATTTCCCCCCTGAGCCAGAGGAAGACAAAAGCCTTGACCTTAATCAATTTAGAGTGGTATTGGATGAGACATTTTAATTCCTCCATTGCTGATAAAATGAAGAAGGACTAGGACAATCCTGGGGCCGCCCTACATTTTCTTCCAGGGCCAGGAGGATTATTAGGCCCTCAGAGTGGACTTAACGGGAAGGGATGGAGGGCCAAATTCAGTTCCTATATGATTACCTCCCAGGGGTCTTGCTTGCTCACCCTAACAGAATACATTAGAAATATCCAGAATGCACTGGGGGAGAACAAGAAGATCATGTGAAGGGGGAAGCAATGTGTTGTTATATGAATGCCCCTACGGTTATAAGAATATCACTGAAATGGAGCCGGAACCCACATCCATTTTTTTTTTATTTTGTTCAGTTAGCCAACATATATAGTACATTAGTTTTTGATGTAGTGTTCAATGACTCATTAGTTGCATATAATGCCCAGTGCTCATCACCACACATGCCCTCCTTAATACCCATCACCAGGCTACCCCACCCCCTCACCCCCCTCCCCTCTGAAACCCTCAGTTTGATTCCCAGAGTCCAGAGTCTCTCATGGTTTGTCTCCCTCTCTGATTTCTTCCCATTCGCTTTTCCCTCCCTTCTCCTGTGGTCCTCCATGCTATTCCTTATGTTGCACATATGAGTTAAACCATATGATAATTGTCTTTCTCTGCTTGATTTATTTCACTTAACATCATCCCCTCCAGTTCCATCCATGTCAATGCAAAGGGTGGGTATTCATCCTTTCTGATGGCTGAGTAATATTCCACTGTATATATGAACCACATCTTCT
Organism: Mirounga angustirostris; assembly: GCF_029215605.1. Taxonomy (NCBI): domain Eukaryota; kingdom Metazoa; phylum Chordata; class Mammalia; order Carnivora; family Phocidae; genus Mirounga; species Mirounga angustirostris. Next base: position 13,530,274 of record NW_026991712.1, on the reverse strand, counting down.
TTATCCATTCGTCTGTTAAAGGGCATCTTGGCTCCTTCCACAGTTTGGCTACCATGGACATTGCTGTTATGAACACTGGGGTGCATGTGCCCCTTCTTTATTTTATTTTATTTTATGTTTTTCTTGTTATTAACATACAATGTGTTATTTGTTTCAGGGGTACAAGTCTGTGATTCATCAGTCTTACACAATTCACAGCGCTCACATCCATTTTACAACTTTCTGCTTTCTCATGCGCAGTTCATCATGCCTGAAACCCCCTCCACCATCAAACTCACCCCCCTCTGTCAAATGTCAGCTCGGGGGTCCCCTCCTCAGATTGGGGACAGTTGGTTATCATCATCATATCAATCTTTTTTTCTGCTTTATACCAGAGGTATCCATGGAAATTTAAAAATTAGAGCAAACATGACATAAATTAAAAGACTTTAAGGAGGAAAGATTAGAAATTTTAAAAGGGATAGGAAATTATAACAGACTCCAAAATCTGGCTGTAGCACTTTGCATACGTTGAGTTACTGATGGGCGCTACGGTGAGCTCCAACTTTGGCCCCAAACTCAGCAGCCACTGATGTGGATCCTGTCCTGGTCAAGGTGAAAATGAGCCACTTCTCAGGAAAAAAACAGACATTCCTGGTTCTGAAGCCAGATGAACACTTGTTCCGAGGGCATTCCTGAGAGGACACACAGGGTCCACACATTGAGTAATATTCGAATTTTTGTGATGTCCCTCCACCCGTAACAACAGCCTCACAACCAGGAAAGAATCGCCAAGGCCCCGATTGGTGGCTGACACCATCGGGCCCCCTTGCATGCTGGTTCTCGGCCCCTTCCTCGCATTTAGCATTTTGTGTTAGAACAGTTTCTACATGTGTCTTTTTCCCTTTTCGTTTCTGAGTGTCTCAAGGGCTAAAAAGTGTGTCTCACATGCCCACACATTTTCCTCAGTGTGTCTCCTGAGCGCAGACATTTTCTGCATCCACGGGAGCCTTACAGATGAAGGCTCTTGTACTATGGGAGGCAATGTACAGAACAGGAGACAAACAACTGGTGTCAGTCCCGAGCTCTTGAGAAACGCACCTCACACAGTAACCAGATCGGCTGGCCTCTGAGGTGTAAGGAGCCAGGTGGGACCAACTTCTCTGCCTGAGGGAATCGGAACACGTAGTAAAGAGATCATGGCTGCCAAATGCCTCAAAAGTGTGTCAACACCCATGCTGGTTATTTCTCCTGCCCATGTTCCCATGGGGATGATGGATAAAATTCTTTCCAAATAAAAATATCCTTTGTGTTCATCTTGAGGCAACAGAGAAGGAAAAACTACCCCGTGGTCGGCATCCCTCTTTATGTTGAGTGGAGCTGTCTAACACAGCGTTTAGGATAGAGGGTATCTGACCTCCCTTTCTTCAGTGGTCATTAACTGAACACTGCTGTGCTGGTACAGAAGATGAAATGGTGAACAAGACAGTTTTTGTCCGCAAAGAACTTATTGTCTATTTGAATCTTTTTAGCCATGAGCTGGATTTCTTCAAATCCTAGTTATTTCTTTTGTTTAAAAGAGGAAGAATACTATTTACTACACATTGTAGTCAAAATCCACACCAAGATTTATCCCACTACTTTCTCACCAAAGAGACCTGTCTGAGTAAACACCAGAGATGGTATGAATTCTCAAGGAGGGGACAAGCCCACCTGCAGCTTTGTTAACCCTAGCTTCAAGATTTCCTGCGCAAACCTTGTATTTTCCAGAAGCTCTATGGGATAAGCCTGGAGTGCCCCTCCTGGGTGATCATGTTCTGGGAACCCCTGGGATATGGAATGATATGGAACTAGGATCAAGTGATAACAGATTCCTCATACTTGCCTTGAATTAGAGAAAAAACAAATCCCTTGCTCTCCTTATGCGGGACAGAATTCTTTTCCATGGTGCCACTATGTGATTTCCATACTCATCATGTGTCCAAAGGTGATATGCACATTTTCCACAGGAAAAGCCAGCAAATGTGCCCATTTCAACACAAATGTGTTTTATTAAATCCACGCTACACAGAACCCCAAAACAAACCCAAATGTGCTTTTAAAAAATTGCTGGACTGGTTTAAAATATTCTGTGAACCAAAGCAACCACCCCATTCCAGAGCACTGGAGAAAAGGCTGTTGGACAATGTCTCATTTCTCACCAGTGGTATCTGAACGACATATCTTGCTATGAACATAATTTGAGAAGAGTGGCTCCCTTCTAAACCACTATTTTTGGTTCCCTCAAAAAAAATTTTCTTTCAGCCTTAAATTTCTTGGCTGTGGTCTCTAGTCTGAGGACCATATCCCTTCTGAAGATTTGGGCAGTTCTATGGAGCCATATTTAAATTGGGTGAATGAAAAACTAACTCCCTTTAATAAAAGTGGCATTGTTTCTGCAGTCAGGTAATTCCAAGTGGGCTCACTTTTTACTTTCCATGGGAATAGTCCTTGAGGAAGAAAGAAGCTTTGTTGAGTTTTGTTTTGTTTTGAGAACAGTCAATTGGTTCTTTCTACCCTTCCTCCTGGGCGCCAATCTCTCTGAGGAAAACCACAAAGTTCAAGAAGTATTAAAAAAGGAAAGAAAAGAAAGAATCTGCACATAAACTCAATTTATCACCATATGGGGTCATTTTGTGTCATTCTTGTCCCCCCACCACCACCCCTGCACACGGAGGACCCCTGCCCGAAACTCTGTTCTGTACATATCCCATTTCTGCTTTGGAGGAGTGTGGGGTGAGACCTTGTTATAAATGTCCTGTTCTCAAGGAATCCTGCTGTCTGAGTTTCTGCTTAAGTGACTTCTCACCTTCAAAACCCACTGAAGTTGTCCTTGTTTGGCTTCTGATAAGTGACTGAGATTTTAATTGTTCTCAATTGGTCTGTTTATCAGTGTGACTGTTTCAGTTTTCTTCAAGACAAATGATTAGGTCCTCCAGGCTTTATCAGTGTATTTAAGTATGTTCTTCAGGTGTGGACTCAACTTTGCCCTTGGCTTCAAGCTGCCATTTCCTTTCTGTACTAGGGTGTAAATAGTGTGAACACACACATACACACACAAATCTGCTCCACGTTATTTTAGAAAGTTGATTCTTTCTCAGCCACACCAGAGCGACCATTTTTGAAGCTCTCTTCAAAAAAGAAGCAATATTCTGTATCTGAGTAAGGATTGAGAAAGCGGGGAAAAAAGAAATAAATGAATAAAGCAGAGTGATAGGAGAAACTAAGGGATCTCAGTGTATAAGAAAGAGAGAGATTAAAATACACTAAGTGCCTTCAATGGGCCCTTATATTTTCCACTGCACTCCTTAGAACAACTTTGGCAGACATGGAACACAATTATCTCTTTCCTACAGAGAGGACATTGAAGCTGGAAAAGAGGAGTCACTTGCTAAAAGTTATACAGGAAGTAAGTCATGGGCCTCCCAAAAGTCCAATCATTTTCAACTTTTCATCACTGAAGTAGCTGAGGTTCAGCAAGGTAAAGTAACTTGCCTAGGGTTCCCAGGAAATCAGTAGCAGAGCTAGGATTCAAGCCAAGTCTGTTGCTTCAAAGTAATTTCAAGGCAAAGCCTAAACACCAGGAATTGGAAGGTGGATCAATATATATGACAAGACGATCTTGTTTATATACATCTCAGGCAGCAACCATCCTACAGGTCAGCTGGAGGAGAAATGCAGGCTTCTATTAGTCGGGATAGGCTAAGCTATGCTGCAGTAATAAATAAACCCTGGCATCTCAGCAGCTTAACATAAGAAATGTTTGATTCTTACTCAGCAACCACTGTCTGTCAAGCAAGTCTTTGCAGCTCTCTTTGGTGACTCTGGGATCCAAGCTTCTTCCATCCTGTGACTTCACTATCTTGATAAAGATTCCATGATCACCCCCACAAGAAAGAGAGAGAAAGGAGGGGGCACAATGTTCTTAATTGCCTGGGCTTGGGAGTCACACAAATCACTTCCTCTCAGTCCGTTGGTCAGAATCAATCACTGGCCCCAACCTTCCTGCAAGGGAAGAAGGGAGGCTGGGACACAATGGAAGTCTCTGGACATCTCTGCAAGATGTCTCCCCTTTCCTTTGCATCATACGTGAATAATGAGTATCTCTGTAAAAAATGAACACAACTGAATTCCCTGACAGGTCTATGGAAAGCATAATGGCAAAATGCTTTGCACAACCAAGTAGCAGCATCTATGAGCTGAGTGATGATGGTGATCTCTAGAAGCTCTAGCTATCCCGAGAAATCTGGAGATCACATCACAGCCCTCACTGCATATAGTCAAGGAAATGCAGAGGGCCCTGGCACCTCTGCTTTTGAGAAGAAGATAACACTTACCTTTTCAACCCCCTTATGACTCGTGCTTCTCAGACCAAAGGGATGGTCTGAAGTCAGCAGCTTTAAAACAAACTGAATGTTTAAAACATGTAAGTAATAAATAACATGCAGTAATAAATAAACCCTGAAATCTCAGTGGCTTAACATAAGAGACATTTGATTCCCACAGGATCTTGATTCCCACAGGAAGAACCTTCGGGTAAGCTTATACTGTTCTCCGAGATTTGCCTAAGGAAGGCGAGCTCTTGTTAAAAATCCTGAACTCAAGCTTCCTGGGAAGCAGTCAGTGAGAAGGACCTGAGGTGCTAGGACACTCAAATTCTTCATCCTCAGGCTTCATTTCTTTATTCATCCTATATAGCTACACCATGCCATGCTCCAAAGAAGTGAAAGAGTAATAACAGTCAGCACCTTTTCTTTTTTGAAAGTGACAGAAACCCAGCTCAAACTGTCGTAAGGAAAAGAAGGGACTGTTTTGGCTCATGTAACCAAAAACTGCCACATGGGGAGAGTCTGCCTGAGAATGAAGCCAACAGGGAAGAAACCTAATCTAAGAGAAGGGGATGTTAGGACATTTGGGTGGCTCCATCAGTTAAGTGTCCAACTCTTGATTTCGGCTCAGGTCGTGATCTTGGGGCTGTGAGACGGAGCCGCGCACCTGGCTCCACGCTCAGCAGGGAGTCTGCTTGAGATTCCCTCTCTCCCCCTCCCTCTCTCTCTGCCCCTCCCCCTGCTCATGCTCATGCTCTCTCTCTCTCTCTCTCAAATAAATAAATAAATCTTTAAAATAATAAAAATAAGAGGAAATGTTAATTTTGATGAGTCGATCAAACTCCTCGATCCAATTGTACCTTAAAAAAAGATGTAGTTGGGTAAGCAATAAATGTTGTTGCTTTTTAAAATGTGTTATATATTGTTCTGTTTGATTAGGCTCCTCCAATATAGTTTCTATTGTTTACAAGTGAAAGAGCTCCAGCCAATAAATGTTGAAGTATTGGGCTTATTTTACTGGCCATGGGGAGCCATGGAAGGATAGGATTTGGGACAAAAGAAGAACACAGTCAAGTTTTCCTATGAAACAAATCACTGACTTTGGTCTCATGAATCTTCATGAATCAGTATCCACTCAGTTGTTCCATAGATATTTGTTAAATGCCTCCTGAATATTAGGCTCTGACTTATGTGTTTAATATAGAAGTAAAAAGGACGGACAAGTCTCTGCCATTGCGAAGTTTATATTCTAATAGGGGAAACAGACAACAAAACAAAACAGGTAAGATTACTGATCTTCAGTCAAAGGGCAAAGTTTGATGAGTACTGCTTTAATTCCAGGGTAGTCTCAATTCTGGGGAGATGAATTAGTCTCATATCCTGACCCTGGAGGAAGATCAGTTTCTGGGTAAATGACATTCCAACCTCCTGTCCCCAACTCTGAGATAGTGCATTTGCTCTCGCCTTTGACAGCAGCCAGCCATTCCTTTTCATTAGCCAAGAAAGCAGTGGGACACAATGGAAAGAACCCCATGCCAGAAGTTCATGGACGTGGCTAGATTGGAGTCCCAGCTCTGCCCCAATAAGCCATCCCTCTATTGTCCTCATTTTATAGTTTAACAATAGAATGAATTGGGGAGTGCCTGGTCAGCTTAGTGAGTAGAGCATACAACTCTTGATCTCAGGATCATGAGGTTGAGCCCCAGGTGTGGTATAGAGTTTGCTTAAAAATTTTTTTTTAATTTAATAAAATAAAATAAAAACAACAGAATGAACTGGATGAGACAATGCCTGCATTCTGTGACTCCAAGACCAATGTAAGCCATTCCATTGCAGAGGTCTATCACAATTGCTGGTTCATGGTACATGCACACTAAATATTTGCTGAATTAGTTCTTGACTGATTGACTAACTGCGATGCATAGGAAGGTTACAATTTAATACCTCCGACATCAGAACATGGATATCAGAGAAAACCAAAGTTATATATTTCTCTTTAAATTATTTAACTGCTGGGTTAATTGTGTATCTCTCTCGGGGCAAGTTTCCGGAGAGGTGTCTGGTTTGTGGCTGGGGCCCAGGGCCTAAAAGAGACTCTGGTATGCAGATAGTGCTCCATAAAATGAGTGAATGAGTGAATTAATACTGTAAGGTTTACAGAGTGAGCCAGGGAAGGTTTTCAAAGGCAACTGCAGTTGACCAGAACCTAGAAAGATTCTTAGAATTTCAAAAGTGAAACTAGAACTTTGCTTGGGCAGATCAATGTCCAGGCAACTTTACAATGGATTGTTGACCAAAAGACTAAAGTTGGAAAACAATCCAGGAAATAACTTGGAAAAGCCAAATTCAGAGAGGCGTGAATGCAATGAGGAAGTAGTATATAACAGCTATTTACTGGGCAAACCACTCCAAAATGCAGTGTCTTAAAAAAAAAGAGTAACTTTATAATGGAGAAACCTGGAAAACACTGTTCTAACCAAGTGTCGAAGTTAACATCACCAAATGATATCAAGTGGATCTCACGTCCCCCCTGATATGATGTGATAAGAAGGACACTTCACTTCACATCTGTGGTATTTCCTTCCCAAACGTGAAAACTCCAGTCTAATCATGAAAAAAAAATCAGGCAAACCCAAGATGAAGGCCATGCTATAAAATATCTAGCCAGTGATCCTAAAGCTGTCAAAGCCATGAAAACAAGGAAGACTGAGAAACTCTCACAGATCCGAGGAGACAAAGGAAAGACAATAGCTAAATGCATTGTGGCATCTTGGATTGGATCCTGGAATAAAACAAGGGCATTATTCCAAATAATACCTTCAGGTTAGTTCAGAGTAATATACCAATGTTGGTTTATTAGTTTTGACAAAGAAACTTGCACCACAATAGTATAAGATGATAACGTTGAAGGAAATTGAAATTGGGTGATGGAAATATTATCTTTCCAACTCTTTCACAAACTACAAATTATTCCAAAAAAATGGAGTGCCATACATTTAGCTCACAACTGTGTGGGGTAGGAGGTTTGGGCTGGACTCTGCTGGGTGGTTCTAGTCTGGGCTGGGCTCACGCATGTGTCCATGGTCAGTTGTGGGTCAACGAGGTAGTTCTGCCTCTGGGACATGGCTTAGCTGTGGGCTGGGGTACCTTGACTCTACTCCGCCTCATATCTCATCTTCCAGCATTCTAGCCTGTTTGTCTACATGGCAGCTGGGCGGGTTTCTAAGAGCAAAAAAAGCACACAAAAGTTTCTTGAGACCTAGACTTGGAACTGGGATGCCATCAGCTCTGTCTCATTTAAATGGCCAAAGCAGGTCACCAGACCAGCCCATATCCATGGGAAAAGAAACAGGTATCACCTCCTATGGAAGCACTGCACAGGCATCTTGCAGGAGGGTATGAATTCCTGCCATTTCTTCAGTCTTTCATGGAGTATCCTTAATCCCATTCTTCCTGAACCTCCCAACAGTGGTGAATGGCCCAGAGAAGTTCAGTGAAACAGATTCTTGCCATTCGTTGGCAACCACTGGCAGAGAGAGCTCGGGGTGGGGAGGTCGAGCCCCAGTAACTCTCATTAGGACTCCCAGGGTCTGAAAGGTCACAGATGTGGGTCTGAATCCCAGCTTCTCCACTTATTAGCTTGGGAATCTTTGCCAAATTTTACCTCCCTGCACCTCAAAGTCTTCCTTTACAAATGGGGAGAAGAGTAATAATGTTAGAGCATTGTTATAAGGATAGGACATACGCAAAGCAGTGCTTGGGCTCCCCTTTCCACTGTCCAGCATACACCTCACTGTAGGAGAACAAAAACACTACGGTGTGATGTCAGCTCTGTTAGAAAGGGCAACCCGAGCAGCTTCCAGTCCCTTGAAGGACCAGACTATCCTCTGTAGAGTCGGAATTGGACAACAGCTAACTAGGCACCAGACTTCGGGCTGCGCCTCTCTTTTCTATCTTTTCTTCTAAAGATTTATTTGCGGGGGGAAGGGACAGGGGGTAGGGAAAGGGACAAGCAGACTGTGGTGTTGAGTGCAGAGCCCCACCCAGGTCTCCATCTCACGACCCTGAGATCGTGACCGGAGCCGAAATCAAGAGTCAGATGCTTAACCGTCTGGGCCACCCAGGCGCCCCTCTTTTCTTTCTTAAGACATCAGTCTGGAGGGGTGTTATCATTCTTGCTTTATGGAGAGCCAGGCATGGAGAGCTTGCAGTCACATAAGCATGGCGGGAGAGAACAGAGATTAGAACCAAGCCCACACTGCCAACTACAGTGTACTGTCCCCACCACAGCTGTGTTATCCTCCACCACCCCGCCCCCACTTAATAATAGGCTCAATTCCAAACACTGTATAGTCCTTGATTGAGACTGGAGTGCCCCAGGGACAAACTGGGAGCAGCATTTGGTCACCAAGATTCTAAATTAAAACCTCCGACTACCCTTCACCCTCCCCAGTGGAACTATTTCCAACACTGTTATTCCAACCCCCTTCCCCCAAGAACTACAGCTGTTTAGAAGCAAAGCATTAGGGAGTAAGATAATGAGACTTCAAAATTGCCAACATTATTCAACCCCAAAGTTCAAATAGAAGCATTCACAGCTTCCCATCCTTCCCCTGATAGTCAGTGTCTCCAGTTCACCACAAAGGAACCCAGAGAGGTGTGAAGATGCAAAATCCTACACTTCCAGAACTGGAAAGGAGTCCAAAGCTTTTAACTGCGCAGATGTGACACATGAAGCCCAGAGACACAATGACTTATCCACTGTGCTAACTGGAAACATGAGAAATCCAAAGCAGTTTTCTGCCCGGGATTGCATTTGACAAGGACATTGTGAAGGAGGAGGACACATTCGACTGTTTTACAGAAGAGAGGCTGAGGTAGCAAGATCAAGGGCATCCAGAGTGTCTGGACAAAACTGAGGGTAGGACCACCTTCTGACTCCTAGTGCATCACATCAGCGACCAAGACCCGGTCTTGTCTAGTATGCCTTTGACTCTTAACTGTGTGTCTTTAAGTAAATCATGATGTTCTGAACCTCAGCCTTCTAGTCTGTGAAATGTGGATAGGGATGATCATAGCACTGAGCTGCTGAAAAACTTAAAAGGAAATCACAGTAATCACCCTCCTTGATATTTATCCAAAACTACTGAAAGCTTATGTCCACACAAAAACCTACACACAGATTTTTTTTTAGCAGGCTCTCTTCATAATTGCCAAAACTGGGAAGCAACCAAAATGTCCTGTAGATAAATGGATAGATAGACTGCAGTCCATCCAGACAATGGAATATTACTCAGGGCTAAAAAAGAAATGAGCTCGCAAGCCATGAAAAGACATGGAGGAACTTTACATGCATGTCACTGAGTGAAAGACACCACTTGGAAAAGGCTACATGCTGTATGAATCCAAGTATATGACATTCTGGGTAAAGCAAAACCATGAAGACAGGAAAAATATCAGTGTTTCTGGATAGGGGTTGGGGGGTGAGGGAAGGATGAATAGATAATACAGGATTTCTAGGGCTTGGAAAAACTAGATGATACTATAATGATGGATACATGTCATTATACATTCATCCGAATCCTAGATACTACAATGCCAAGAGTGAACTCTCAGGTAAACTGTGAACTTTGGGGGATCATGATGTGTCAATGTAGGTTCATCCTTGGTAGAAAATGTACCATTCTGGTAAGTGTTGTAGATCATGCGGGAAGCTGTGCGTGTGTGGGACAAGGAATATATTCGAAATACCATCCTCTCAATTACGCTGTGAACATAAAACTGCTAAGCTAAAAAAAATAAATAAAGTCTTTAAAAATATCTTTTAATTTAAAAATGTTAACAAATGAAATCATGGTGCATCAAGCTTTTGATGTAGAATTTAGAATGTGGCCAATACTGCAGGAATTATTGCTGTTTATATGATGATTTCAGTTCCAAAGCCCAGTTTTTAAAAAATGTTATTTTGTCCAATGCCTTATTTGGAGTTTCAAAGGATTGTGATTGTCTCCCTGGGCTCCATTCAACTCTTTTCTTTTTTTTTGTTTTAATAAAAAAATTGGTTTAAAGTGTCAATTTAGAGACACAGAACTTTTGTTTGAGATCTTATGTAATTTTTAGATGATTTATTCACAGCAGGTGATCTGCAAATTCAGGCACCTTGTTTTATGGCCTGAATTCTTTCTGATTCATTCAACTCAGCTTTAGCTGATTTTGCAGAGACAAGATCTAAACGTTGTTTTCTATGACAGAGATGGCTATTTTGGTTTTGGTTTGTTTGTTTTTGTTTTTAAGATTTTTTTTTAAGTAATCTCTACCCCCAACGTGGAGCTTGAACTTACAACCCTGAGATCAAGAGTCACATGCTCTACCAAGAGCCCCAGAGATCACTATTTTGACCCTAAGTAATGGGGAAACTCTAATTTTTCCCTTTTGTTTTATCTTGCTCATCCTAGGCAGCTAAAAGGAGCAGAGCCCACAACCCATGTCAAACAGGCTTCAGTTCTGGGCGCCTGGGTGGCTCAGTCAGTTAAGCGTCTGCCTTTGGCTCAGGTCATGATCCCAGGGTCCTGGGATTGAGCCCCGCATCGGGCTCCTTGCTCAGCGGGGAGCCTGCTTCTTCCTCACCTTCTGCCCACTCCCCTGCTTGTGCTCTCTCTCTCCCAAATAAATAAATAAAATCTTAAAAAAAAAAAAGAAAGAAAGGCCTCACTTCTGGGTGCTTCTGAGTCTGTGTTCTAGGTGGACCATGTGTCCACTCCCCTTGTCCTGACCCATCTCTATGCTTGGATCAGTTATGAAGTCCTGTTGCTCAAACATTCTTACCAATCAACACATTTCAAGGCAAGGGACTTTCATAGCTAAAATCTTTGGTCTCAGGACTTTGTCTTATCCCCTTCCTGGGTCAACCAAGACATTTCCACTAGCCCAGTGGGGTACAGGTGAGGCTAAGCAAACACTTGCTGAAAGAGAATCACTACGCATTAACAGTGAGCATTGACTGAGCACTTGTGATATGCCGGACAAAAGAAGTAGGTTGTATGCATGGTCTTGTATATTCCCCCCAAGGACCCGGTGAGGTTGGTATTATTATTATCCCCATTTCAAAGATGAGAAAACTGAGGCTCAGAGAGTCATCTGGACTTAACAGAGCATGGACAGCAGGATTTGAACCTAAGGGCCTCTGTTCTCTACCCACTTCCTGCTCCATGAGTTCTGAATGTGGGAACAAACAAGTGAATGGGGACTATTTATAGGAATGTTCCATTTATTTCTTCAGGTTCTGACCCTCAGATGGCCACGTGGGGCTCTACTGACCCTCCCTGACCCATGTCTTCTGCTTACTTCAACTGCTCGATTTCATCGACATCTTTCAGGAAGCCAAGGTTGGCTAATCCCATTTTCAATGAAAATTCAGGTTTTTTAAAAGTCAGGTTATCTACTCCTTGGGGCACCTGGGTAGGCTCAGTCGGCTAAGCGTCTGCCTTCAGCTCAGGTCATGATCTTGGGGTCCTGGGATCCAGCAGGCTCTGGGTCCTCAGGCTCTGCACTCAGCAGGGGGTCTGCTTGTGATTCTCTTCCTCTGCCCGTCACACTCATGCTCTCGCTCTCTCTCAAATAAATAAATAAATCATTTTAAAAAGTCAGGATATCTATCCCAGTGGACCACATTTTCCCAATGACTATCCACTTAATCATAGTTCATACCCTCCAATTTCAGATCCTCTATCCTGCCCTCTTCAGACTGCCTGCGTTTGAATCTCTGCTCCACCGTTTACTCAACTGTTTGACTGTAGACAGATCATTTAACCTCCTTGTGCGGTGGTTACCTCCTCTGCAGGACGTAAATGAGAATGGTATCCGTCTGACTGGGTTGCGGCGAGGACTCAGTGATTAGGACATGTTAAATGCTCAGAGGAAAATCGAAGCACAGAAATCTCTCCATCCTGTCACGTGTCCCTGGGATTGCATTTGCACCTCATCTGGAGACAAGGGCCAAACATCTCGAGGCCCTTTGTGAATGACAAGAGTGGACTAAATAGCCCTCCTCTTTCTCCCTTCTGCTCTCCCCCCACCTGGCTTCCATGTTGGGATTTCACACAGAAATGAACTATTCCACCGGTCAATTAAACTAAAATAAAATGCTAAAAATGCTTCGCCTCCCGGTGTTGGCAAAGCCTCCTCCAATCCCAACCTTCTGCATCTTTAGTTCTGTCCTCCACGCCGGGAGCTGTCTCCGGCAGCTCTTACTATCCACCTGCAGTGAGCAAATCTCTTTATTGCACGGCCAGGTGTAGCTCATTTGCAGGGGAGCCAGCGTCTATGCTGATAAGGCATAAAAAATGAGCTATGGAGTAATAGTCAGGCCATATGTCCTTCTGCCTTATCTGCAAATCCCATTATCAGCAGTTTTATTGAGGCTGTTCGGGCCACTTCATTCTCTTATCCTCACCAACAAATGCTCTCGTTCAGTCTTTTTCGGGTCTCCTTCAGGAAACTACACCCATAATGTAGTATCTATTTTTTAATTGGCCTATCAATTAAGATGTGCTTCCACTGTTTATGTAATTATTAGATTTGTCCCCACTGTTAATCAAAGAAATGCAGATTAAAGCAAAGCTTTTTTTAGAAAGACAATAAACCCAGCACTAACACTGTCATACATACTTGGGGCAGTCTAAATCACCATAATACCTCTCCGCAAGGGCTTTAGCAACGTATATCAAGGGCCTTACAAATGCTTCTGACTCAATAATCCCACTGTTGAAACTCTACCCCAAGGAAATAATCCTATAGATAAAAGCTTTATGCCCTAAGATGTTCATGCCAGTGTTCTTTACCTTAGTAAAGCAATGATTAAAAACTTAAACATTTTGGGGGGAAGGGTGGGCTAAAAAAAAAAAAAACCTTAAAACATTTTTAAAGGAAATGGTTAAATGAGCTATTTTATAATCATTTGAGAGAATATTCTTAGAGCCACTTAAAATTATGCTTTCAATTACACCGTTGATCTTGGTAATGCTGTGTTAAATTTTTTAAAGTGGAATACAAATGAACACAAAGCGCATAATTAGGAGGGTACAAAACAAAAACCTTTTGTTTAAAAGAAAGACAAGAAAACAGAAAGACACTAATGAATGGATGTGATTATGGCAGGCCAGAGTACTTCGAGGGCAAACAAGTGCCCAGATTTGGACTGGAGGGGGGTCAGGGAAGCCTCTCAGAGAATCTAGAAGATGATCAAAAGTTAGCCAGGGAAAGACGGCCCAAGGCAGAGGAACAGCACATGCAAAAGTCCTGAGAGAGGAGACGCATGCTCACTAGGAATTAATGAGGCACAGACGGTCCTCTTTTGAGATTTACACTCCTATCCAGAACCAGGAACTAAAATTCCCTTATATATAACAAGGATTAATTTCAGCCTCCGAAAAGAAAGCTTGCCACAGAAAGTCTGCGCTTGGGGTGTGTTTGGGAAGCATGGTAATAATCGTACTTATCTGTCAAGGTTGTTGTGGTGCAAAGAATTAGTGCACTTAAGTGCTTACCACAGGGCTGGCAAATGGCCAACACACACACATGAAAAGATGCTCGGTATTACTAGCCACCAGGGAAACGCAAATCAAAACTACAATGAGATAGTACTTCACACCACTAGCAGGACTATAATAAAAATATAGATAAGAGCAAGTGTTGGTGAGGCTGTGGAGAAACTGGAACCCTCATGCACTGCTGGTGGGGTTATAACATGGCGCCACCACTTTGGGAAGTGGTTTGGAAGTTCCTCAGATGGTTAAACATAGAGTTACCCTAAAATCCAGCATTTCCATTCTCATGTATATATTCTCATACGCCTAAATGTGTGTGTGTGTGTACATATACATCCGCAAAAGAAATTAAAGCCTACATCCACACACAATTTGCACAGGAAAGTTCATAATAGCATTAGTTATAATAGTAAAATGTGGAAACAACCCAAATGTCCCTCAACAAATAGAGAGATAAATAAAATGTGATACAGCCATACAGTGTCATGTTACTCGGCAATAAAAAAAAAAAAAAGGTACTGCTAGATGCTGCATGAATGAACCTTGAACACAATATGCTCAGTGAAAGAGGCTGTCACACAGGGCCAGATATTGTGTGATTCCACTGATATGAGGTGGCTAAAATAAACAAATCCATAGAGGCGGAGAGCGGAGTAGTGGTTGCCTAGGGCTGGGTGTTGAGGAGAGATAACAAGTAACTGTCAAGAGGTACAGGGTTTCTTCTGAGGTGATGAAAACGTTCTAAACGTTGGGGCACCTGGGTGGCTCAGTCAGTTAAGCATCCGACTCTTGGTTTCAGCTCAGGTGATGATCTCAGGGTCCTGAGATCGAGCCCTGTGTCGGGCTCTGTGCTGGGCATGCAACCTGCTTAAGATTCTCTCTCTCCCTCTGCCCCTCCCCACCCCCACGCATGCAAGTGCTCTCTCTCACTCTGTCTCTCTAAATAAATAAATAAATAAGTAAGTAATAAATAGTACGACATGTGAATTTTATTTCAATAAAGCTATTATAAAAAAAAATAGTGGGGCACCTGGGTGGCTCAGTCAGTTAAGCATCTGCCTTCAGCTCAGGTCATGATCCCAGGGGCCTGGGATAGAGCCCCGCATCGGGCTCCCTGCTCAATAGGGAGTCTGCTTCTCTCTCTGCCTCTCCCCCTGCTCATGCTCTCTCTCTCTCTCAAATAAATAAATATTTAAAAAGAAAAGGGACAGGCACATGGGAACATAGTGTGTGCTTCATCTTAGCTAGTATCATCATTATTGAAGAAATATTTCTTACGTACCACCTTTCTAAAGGTACGAAATCTTTCCTTGTTATGAGAACTATAGATAGACCCAAGAAAATTTCTAACTCAGAGGTGGCAAACTCAAAGGCCTGCAAGGACCAGCAGAAGCCAGGAAGGGACTATGAGTAAGTTGAGTGGGCTCAGCATCAGGAGTGGGAGAGACTGAAGCTGCAACACTCAAGGCTCTTCTAAAGCAGTACGTGCTTCTCAGCCTCCATCCACACGAGAAGGCAAGCCCAGGATTAGCTGAGCCAGCTTCTCAAGGGAAGCAGAAATTCAGACTTTTATGTGAAATCTATTGACTTTTAAGTGTTGGCACCTATTTTTAAATGTCATAAATGCTGAGAAGGTCAAAATCTGCATCTGAGCCAACATATCAGCAGGCAAGTGTCGGTCCTCAAGCCAGCTTGCTCTCTCGGCTCGAAGCACTTTAGCCTGATTCCCAAAATGATCTCCGAGCCTCCACCCCACCCCCCGCCAAAGCCAGGTTTACCCCTCACCACCTCCACCAGAATTCACCCAAGCTGCAAAGAGAGACAGAAGAATTCATACATACGTCCAGAGTCCCAAAACATTCTCGTAGATGCCAAGGTAAGGGTAGGGTGGCATGGAGAGGGCTTGGTGCGCACTGGTTTTGATTCCTAATCTAATTAGAGAACCCTATAACAGGGTCTTTGTTCAAAGACCGAATTTAATTTACAACTGAATGTCTCCGGTGAAGCCAGTTTTTATTAATTTCCAGCACAACATTCAGACATACTGGCCAGAACTTCAATATGTTCTTATTTAGTGTTTAATCCTCTAATGCATTAAAATTAATTATTTCAGTTTTATGGCAAACTGTCTACAGCCAGCATCCAAGCTGGGCACCCCATGCCTCTCCTCCCACCCTGTCAGCTGGGGAGGTGTCAATATAATTATTTAAGGGGTTGAAAGGTAAAGGGCACAGAATGGGAAGGGAAATGAGCCTGCGATTATACACTAATGTGTTAACAGGGAAGCAGACAGCATTCCTTGCATAAATTATTATCTATCCATGGAATTCCCCTCTGCCTATTACCAAATCAACCCTTTTAAGAAATTCTTTGTTGGGCCTGTGAAGTTCCCTGGCCAGTGTCCAACCTCTACTTCCCTCCCTGCAGAGACGGAGTGAGGGTGGCAATTCCAAGATGACCTCCCAGACAGCAGGCAAGGGTTTCCAAAGGCACGGATGGTCCCAATCGGTTTGGACTGAGGGCACAGAGAGGAGTCCGCTTTACCTTGTAGACTGGAGGCTGGGTGCAAGCAGAGTGATGAGCAGAGTCACCAGCCTGGGCTTCATCCCCAATCATAAGACCTCCTGTGTGCACGTAGACGCCCACCAAGATGCACAGCTCGGAACTGACCACACATTCCCTCCCAGGTCCCTTGAAGAAGCCCCTGAGGGAGGCAACAGTGTTCCAACCTGAGAAAATGAAGAAATCGGAAACTCTGAAGCAGAGAATACTGCTCATCTTAACAACAAAGCAGCTATCACTTCTGAGGGCGTGCGTCCCCGTTTAACCTTCAGGATAATTCTAAGAGGTGATTATCACCACCATAGAAACTGGAGAAACTGAGGCTCGTTTCAGTGAAGTACTTTTTCCAAGGCTCCACATCCAAAGTCAGCATTTGACCCTAATCTCATGGGGATGCATAGGACGGCCAGGGTTTATAGGATTGCGGGGCTGCATTCCCCCTCTGTGCACCACCGCTGCCCTTCCTCTGCCCTCATCCCCTCACCAACATAAAAGTCTACTGCACAAAGCAAAATTGTTGCTCACCGGCCTTATAGAATTTCCCAGGCAGAGAGAGAGAGAATGTGGGCTTTACTAAGCTCTTTAGAGGGCAAGGACTCGTCCATTTACATGAATTCATTGTCTTGACACTCATGTTCTCTTTGACCCCCAAATGTCTTTGCCATTATGCACCACGGAAAGGGTAGCAGTGAGAGGTAAAGTGCTCTATTTGATTCCTCCATCATTTCCCACAGGAAACTTGCCCGGTCAGCAGCCTCAGCAGCAGAGAAATGACAAGTGCCTGGTCTCAGGGTCTCCCGAACTTGAGAGTAGAGCAGATCCCGGCGATGCTGTAGAATCAGAAGCACTTGGTGCTGCAACCCATCTCTACCACTCTCTGTGTGAACCTGAGCAAGTCTTTGTAACACCTCCCTTTGCCCATCTACAAAACAGAATACCAATCTACACCTCATAGTGTCACTGCGGAGATTTAAGGAGAGCTTACAGAGGCTGTCTAACATTGTTAACTCGCAGTTAGCAACGATGCAGTTTGCATCATGGCCAAATTCAGACAGAGAGAGACAGAGAAACAGAAAGAGAGAGAGGATTCATGAAGCCGTACTTGGTAATATTCTTCGATGGCTTTGCTATTTTCTGTGCTAGTCCATTTCTGTGAATAATATTGATCACTAGCAATTACATTGATTTTATGACCCTGTAAAGGGTCATCACTTTCCATGGGAAAACTCTGACACCATGAGCTTCTCCCAGCCTGGTACCCATCGCCATCTTCCCACACTTCCCTCCTCTCTCCAATTCGGGTGGATTTTCCTCTGGGTGGGTTTATAAAATTGGGAGGAAAGAGACCTACAGGGGGTGGTGTTTAAAGCTGTTGTGAACTTTGGTTTGGTTTTTATTTTATTGCTTTTGTTTTTTGGCCAGTGAGTCCAATCGACTTCTCTGGGCTGGCTCCTGTCTTCATCCCCCTCCCTCCAACCATCTCCAGTCTCACCTGTCATCCAGGACACGCACACACAAGGCTTGCCTGTCGGTGGAATTGAAGCGAGGAGGAATTCTCAAAGCTTTTCTCTCTCTTTTAAATAAAACTGGGCTGGGTTGGGTATGCCTCCTCTTGGAAGCTCCCTCTATTTGCTGAGGGCCTATCATGAACCAGGCAGCACTGTGCTAGCTAGACCCTGTAGACCCACGTCTTCTGTGAATGGCAGCCCCAGAGTAGTGCAACATGTTGGCTTTCTTGGCAGATGCGAATGTGAATAAAGCACAATCTTCCTGGACCCCCGGAAGCTTCTGGTCAAGGAGTGGGACATGAAAACCCACCAAAGCAGTAAACTGTTAGATTCCCTATCACGAAAGAATGAGGGGATGGTTAAGACCCTCAAGGGAAGGGGGAAACCATCAGGAAAAGCTCCTAGAAGAGCCCACATCAGCTGGATTATCAGCTGGATCACTAAAACCTAAAAGCAGAGATCTCAGACTGGCAGCCGGAGGGCTGAATCCATCCCACAGACATCTTTTGTTTCTACACATAATTTTTTAAATTAGTTGCCAACATTTTAAAACCTGAATTCCCACCCTCCCTGAGAAACTGGAAGACCCCTATTGAAGGGATTGACTAGCAGGGTGTTGCAAAGCGAGGCCAGCCTCGCACAGGCAAATTTTGGTCTCCAGTTTGGCACAGTCCCCACCACTCCCTATTGTGTTCCTAATTTACATTCCCCGCTAGGCCCCCATAAGCATCTGAGTTAGCCACCCTTAAACTAAAATCTGATAGGAAGAAATGTGGGCTAGAAGTCAAGAGTTTCTAAATCTGAATGTTGATCGATGCTTCGAAGGTGAAGTTTTTCCAGCGTCCAGGCCAGCTCGCCAGGGCATGAAAGCAGAGAGGCAGATCTCAGCACAAGCCTCAGCGAGCCAGGAACCAAGCTACTCCCTTGCACTCTGCATCTTCCAGGACCACTCCCTGTTGGTCAGCCACTGGACAGCAGAGGAATTCAGTCAAAGGAGGGAAATTCTCACACAATGCCTTCGTTTGTATTAAATAGGAACAATGCATAATTCTGCCTTCCAGAGCTTCCAGAATTTTGCTCTTTCTGGATGGACAGGTCTATAAAAGGGCACACGTTCGGAATAGTAAGTCCTGTAGCAGTTGGAGACTGGAGGAGGGTGGGTCAGGAATTAGTCCCCAAACATCAGGTAATCTCTTTGTGATGCCAGACCTCACTTTCTCCTCTGTCCAATGACAAGCTTGTCTGAGCCCACCATTTTTCATGCTGGATGAAGAGATAGAGGATCTAGATGTTATGCAATCGTCTGTGGGGCACCATGAAATAGTGATGCATTATACTTAAAATAGCTCAATAAATAATTTTCTGCTAAATCAAGGATCCACACTAACAACTGTGAACATTCCCGAAGTGTGGGCCAGGCACAAGGCTCTGTACTAAATGCACCAGCTCATTCAGTTCTTACAGCATCTTCAATAAGATAGGTGCTACAGTGATGGTAGTCCCATTTTACAGATGAGAAAAGTGAGGTTCTGGGATGTCATGGGACTTGCTAAATTTAGCAAGTGGTCATGACAGAATAGGCCCCCAGGCAAACCAATTCCCCAGCCTCTGCTCATAAGCTAGATTCTTCTATAAACAAAAAGTAATTGAAAAATTCTACCTATTCGATTTCTTACCCAGTGGCACAGGGGGGTGCATCCATTCTCTCTAAAAGGATTAACTGATCCCTCACTTTGGGGCCAGATTTGATCCCCGACTTGTGACATTTTTTTTCCAGGTGCCCCCTTGATCCCACTCTGAGAACAAACGCTCGTGTTTCCAAACAACTTAACTAGAAATTCTCCAAAACTGCTTCCAACTCCAAACTTTCATGATTCTGTCCGATGGTCACAGGCGAGGGTAGTAAGGGGAGACTCCACAGAGAAACAGGGCTTTCTCCGGGTCCTGGAGGAAGGGTCGATCTTGGATAAATCAAGAAGCGGCAAGGAAGACTGGAACAAGGGCCTGAACAGAAGTTCTGAGGTAGGGACCTGCGTGTCACTCGGGGTGACTCTAAATCACCTGTTTCTCTGAAGTGCAACACTGGCGGGAAAGAGAAGGCAGAGAGCAGATGCAGGAGGGCCTGGAATGCCGAGCCCAGGAGGCGGAGCCTCGAACCCTCTTTCGGCGATCGGAAGCTACTGAAGATTTTCCAATGCAGAAGAGGAGTCGGCGCGCAAGGATAAGTGGAGTGTTAAGCTGGAAACAATGAGTCCGGTGCAAGAGAATTCTGGCAGCTACATGTAGCTACATGTAGGAGGAAGAGCACCAGCAAGGGAAAAGGAAGAACAAGTTGGCGAGGTGGGAATGACCTGAGCACAGTATGTCAGGGACTCTCAACCTGACACACCTGCCCAACACTTTCCTGTGGTCGAGCTGTGCTGGCCATCTGCGGACATTCAGGAGTAAGCCCCGCCCTTTTGTAACAACTCAAAATGTCTCCAGGCCTTGCCAAATAACCCCTGGGGGGGGGGGGGGCAAAATCACCTCCAGTTAAGAACCATCATTTTATGAGAATCAAAAGAGCAATCATTTCCAAAAGCCATCAGTTTCCCTTTAGAGCAGCGAAGGCGAGAGGGAAAATGGGAAAGAGGTGATGGGCTTTGGTGATCACTAGGTACGAGCGAGAAAGCTCCTTCAAATGGAGTTACAGAAGGAACAGACAATCTAAAAGGGAGAACAACCAAGGGTGAGCTACCTGCAGAAAGTTGGAAGCCTTGGTTTGGGATTTCTACAAGTCCATAAAAGGAACAGGCTCTTATCCCCACCGGCTGCCAAAGGAAGGTCAGAGATTAAGAAGCTAAAATCCGCACCCCCCACCCCCCCACCCCCACCCCGAGTGTCCT
This sequence comes from Mirounga angustirostris, assembly GCF_029215605.1. Taxonomy (NCBI): domain Eukaryota; kingdom Metazoa; phylum Chordata; class Mammalia; order Carnivora; family Phocidae; genus Mirounga; species Mirounga angustirostris. The sequence continues at coordinate 13,509,428 of NW_026991712.1, read as the reverse complement.
TTACAATCACTTTCACCTCCAACCCAGCTAGGGTCCAACCTGGGGACAGATGTCGCCCAAAAGGACCATAGCAAAAATGGGCCAAGTGAGCGACAAAGTGCGGAGACTTCTGAGACTGGCTTGGGGTTGGCACTTACGGAACAATAAACCGAGCCTTTGAAGAGGCTAAACAAAGGAACCATTTGTCTACTCCAGCAGCTACAAAGGGAGGCAACCTCAAGGAGGACTGAGGAGTAAAAGAATGCCACGCTGGGGACAGGACGAGACTAACGTTTAGTGGGTCGAGCCCAGGACCCTCCGCGAGGATCTGAAGTCAGTGGGTAAGAGAGCAACCAAATATACTCAATGCAACACAGGGAATGTAGGGTCTAGGGTTTTGAGTTAAAAACATCTTTTTTTCCCCTTCTCGGTTGCTTTAAGTGATGCAGTATGGGGGGGAGAGGGAGACAACCTTTTTTAAAAACATGCATTTTTAAAAATGCACCAAGATTTTCTTCACTGCCTTTTTGTTATCATTCCTACAAACAAATGATTGGCCAGATTCCATCTGCTAGTCTGCTGAAGAGCTTTCCAGGGTTCCTCTCCCTAGGACACATGGTTGGCATGCAAATGCTGGTGAGACCTTCCCTGACTTGAATTCAACATTCCCTGGCTGGCTTGGGTTTGAGTCTCATGGCCCTTCTTTCAAAATGATCTTTCTGCTGGAGATACAGATTTATCATTTTCCCCTCTTTCCTCCCTCCTTGACAGGCCCCATATGACTTCAAGGGGTTTTGAAATTACAAGCCAGCCTTCTTGGGGGAGGGAGGAAGGGGAGTTCTGTCTCACCCCCACGTTGAAGCTGGTTGGATCACCCGGGTCCAGTTTCTATCTATATTAGTCACTGCTCTTATCTGTCAAAGATCAACTTACTGGGTAGGAAACTTTTTGAGGGGTGGGGGAAGAGATATTCAAAGAAGAGGGGAGATGGGGACTGGTGTTATGTAAGTCACACATTCTGAATCTCTCCTTTTGCGTCTCTGGAAAGAGTGGAGAAAGTTGGATCAAATTGCTCATTCTTTCTGCACACTTCTTTTTTCCTAAGCCTAAAAGTGGCACCCACAAAGTCATCATGAGAATATGCGTTTGTGAGAATTAATGATTCTTATTTGTACCATCCTGGAGGGAAGAATGTTCTTGCAGTGACACAGTGTTCTCTTCCAGGAGACAAATCTCACTGGACTGTTTACCTGGAATCCCAACCCTGTGGGTGATAACAGAGCTGCCCTTCTGGAGACCCGCCTCTTCTTAGAACCCCAACAACACCCTAAAACAAGAGAGACACAGCCTTAGAGTGTCCCTAGACCAGCAAACCAGGAATGCTTGGTCAGCAGACACCTACTACTAATTTCCAAAAGGATGTAAAAAGACCAAAGTTGTCCCTTAAACAGTGTCCTTAAAAGGTAAACCTCAATAGCTATCTCTGGGTGATCAGCATTACAAACTCTTTCCGTTCTCTGATTCCTTTATTTTTCTATTTTACAATTTTCCCTTCACAGTGAGCACGCACCACTTTGGTCATCTGCAAAGATATTATTCGTTTTAATCTCCCCAGCCATATTCAACCCAGCAAATGTCTACTCTAGGTCAAGTGGTTCTTAAAAATTTTTTAAAGACAATGGAGTCCCTGAGCCTGGTGGAGATCTGATTTTCTGTTTCCTTGGCTGTAAAATGGGATGGCCCCTACAACGCCAAGCTGTTACTTGAAAGTAACACCCCAGGTGATATCACCAACCTGGGGGAGAGTGTGGTTGAGTCCTGAAGCCACAAGCAGCGTATCTGCCTGGGGTTCACACATCCTCAACGGTCCCACACCAGGCTGGCATAATTCAGTTGTCTGACATTAAGATAGGGCATATGTGCCATCTTCAATAGCTTTCCAAACTACCCTCTGAGGTCACGCTGAACTTACTTTTGCTGTTGCTGTTTGATTAGGTTGGACGGTTTGGGGTTTTGTTGTTTTTGTTTTGTGTGTCCTGTGGAGTGTAGTCAGCCTCCAGCAGAGCGAAGCCCAAAGTGCCAGATTCCTGGGAAACCACCCTAAGAGGCCTCTTGCAGGAAGGATCTCCTGTTGCCAAATTTCCTGAGGATACACCTAGGTGATCAGACACTGTCAAAGCATCCTTCTCATCATAAAGAGACTACTTGAGATATTCGCACCCCCGAAACATGCAATGTCAGTTTCCTTCACATTTACTGCAACCTTTACTGCCCAGTTGTTTCCGGATGAAAACTTTTTAACAAAATGTTCCTTTACACTCTTTTCCAGTGGGATCTCAAATGCTCCTCCCCCATCACTATCAAAGCATCTGGCTATTGTTCACCAGCCCTGTTTGGGGGGGGGGGATTTTTTTTAAATAATAACAAAACACAAATACCGCTCCCCTTCCTGCGCCTAGCCTTCCCCAATGAATCCAAGATCTTGCTTTGAAACTCGATGGTTAGGAGACGATGGCTTTCTAAGACATGCGGGCTAAAGCTTGTTTTGCTGCTTCGGAGTTTCGTTGGACCTTTTTTTAGTGTCTGTACTTGTTAATTATTCCGTGTTTTCCATAAATAGCATCAGTTCTCCATCGGGTGATAATTCATTGTCGATAAGTAGTGATGGATTTATTTTCACCACTGCTTTTGAGGTCGAATAGCCGCCTCCGAGCCACTTTTCCTTCCAGTAATTCCTCTTCCTTCCTTTCCTTTGCAGCGGGCCTGAAGGAGTCGGTAAGGCGGGAGCTGGAAACTGGTTTTAAGGAGCCACCACATCCTTCGCCCCGCAGGAAACCCCCGCGCGCCGGACGCCCCTGCCCCCACCAACCTCCCTCCCTCAGTTGGCATCCGGACGCGGTGATCTCGGCTGCCAGTAGAGGGCACACTTACTTTACTTTCGCAAACCCCAGGGCGGGTGCAGCCCCGGGAGGGGGCGGAGGAAAGACGCTTTGCAGCAAAACCTTGACTCGCGATTGGTCGCTTCCTAGCGTTTGCGGCAAAGGCCCAGAGGCTGGAGTAATTTGCAACCCTTAAAGCCGAATTGCGCTGTGCGCTTGATTTGGAGGAAGTTGCTACTCATTTAAGAATTGAACGCTGAGCGGCAAACTCAACGGGTAATAATTTATCTCAAACATGCTCTGCAAGATCTTCTCCTCCCCCCCACCCCGGATTTTCTTCTGTTTGGAATGGGGAGGGGGGGTAAGGAAAAGTTTACTTAAAATGCTTTTGGGTGAAGGACCACGGTGGGGAGATTGCCTTTGTTTTTAATGCCCCAGTGTAATGCAAAATAGCAAATCCCGAGGGAATATGCATTATATCTTAAATATAGATTTACTTAGGGAGCGAATAAATCATGTGTCGTGTTGGGCAACATTCTGGGTTGAATGTGTACAAGAAATGTATATAGATGTACGCGGATTATACCTAAGTACTTCACTGAACACTGTGGTGTTCAGAAAAAAAATTAGAGTCAGTGAACAAGGAAATTAATGCTTGAAATTTGGCCAATGTTTAATTGGCCCAAGACCCACCAAAAAGGCACGGAAGTAATATTTGACTCCTCTACTTTGATAAGAATCGATGCATTTTTTATACTTTTATTTTATTTTATTTTATTTTGTGCATAATCTCGATTCCAATAATAAAGTGGAAAGAAGACCCAGAAAGGAAGTAAATGTCCGGTTTGCCCGAAGAGGAAAGAGTTAACGGTCTTCTTCACCAGGGTCTCTGCAAACTCCCGAAGCAGGGTCCTCCAGCTCGCCTCCTGAGGCCCGGCCTTCTGGGAACGTGGGTCCCGAGGCTCCCCCCGACCCCCCCCCCCGGCAAAAAAAAAAAAAATTCTCGCGTCTAGCGCCTTTGATTTCCCCCAAACCTGGGAACCCCAGGCTGGTGCAAACCGGCGCCACGGGGCGCAAAGAGGATTTGTCTCTTTTCTGAAACCTGGCTGCGGAATTGGGAACTCCGAGCGAGAGGCGTGGGGGTGGGATGCGGGTGCAGACTGGGGGAAAGCGGGCGGGGGAGGGTCCCCCGCCGCGCGCACCCGCAACCGCGCTCCTCCCTAACTCCAGTTCGGGAGCACGCAGGAAAGATCTCAAGGATTAGCGCGTCCTGCGGGGAAGAGCGGGCTCCCGCCGAACCCCCTGGAGGCCTGCGTAGGAGGGGCGGGGGCGTGGGTGTCTGCTGCCTAGGCAGCAAATTGAGGGATTCATTCGGGGTGGAAGGTACCCATCGCGATAGGTAGCCGTAGGCATATAAGGCATAACACCGCCGACAAATGCAGTGGGTGTTTATTCATAACGCGCTCTCCAAGTATACGTGGCAGTGGGTTGCTGAGTTATTTTAATATTCCAGGCATCATCGTCCTCCTTGTATCTCTTACCACTTATCCCCATCGACACTAACACCCCACACACTCCGAGCGCGCGCCCATAAATACCCCTGCTTCCCTCCCGTTCTCCGTAGGACTGATTTTCCAAACGCTGCCCTGTCCCCAGCCTTCGGGAGGCGCCCGTCCGCCCGGGACGTGCCTGGCGGGGCGGTGGGTACACGGTGTATTCTGTGTGGAAGGCTCAGCTGTTCCGCCTGCGATGATTTAAGCGCGCAGGACAAGTATGCGGTTTGTCAAACCGAGCGCTGCGCCAGAGGAGCAACGGAGAAAGGGAGAGGGTTTGAGCGGGAGCGAAAGAAAATGGTAGGCGCGCGCAGTTAATTCAAGCTGTGCTCTGACTGTTTACATCCGAGAGCTCGGCGCACTGGAGTGCCAGGCCGAAAGGGCTGAGTCTCCTCCCCGCTCCCCCACCCCCGTCCCTCCCTCCACAGTATCGCCCCTCCTTGGTTCCCAAAGCGCAGGGCGGGGGGAGAGAGAAAAAAGATCCTCTCTCGCGAATCCCCGCCCACCCGCCCTTTATATGCGAGGGTCTGCGCGGCCGAGGACCCCCCGAGCTGCGCTTCTCCCCGCTGCCGCCGCCACCGCCGCCGTCGCTGCGCCCCGGCCGCCGCCTGGCTCCCCGCCGGCCTCGGGAAGGGCAGGGCTATTCAGAGCTTGGCGGGAAAAAGAGAACAGAGGGGGGCGGGATCGTGCCTAGCAATATAAAACCCGGTTTTTCGGGCTTTATCCGACTCGCTGTAGTAATCCCAGCGAGAGACAGAGGGAGTGAGCGGGCGCGCCCGCTAGGGTGGAAGAGCAGAGCGAGCCGAGCGAGCCGAGTGAGCCGAGTGGCGCTCCGGGCGCCCGGGGAAGGGAGATCCGGAGCGAAAGGGGGCTTCGCCTCCGGCCCAGCCGCCCCCACCCCACCCGGCCCGTCCACCCGTGCCTGCGGGGCGCAACCCCCAGCGCCCCCACGAAACTTTGCCCGTTGCCGCGGGCGGACACTTGCCCCTGGAACTTACAAGACCCGAGCGAGAGCGCGACTCTCCGGACGCGGAGAGGCTATTCTGCCTATTTGGGGAGACACTTCTCCCCGCCGCTGCCCGCGACCGGCTCCTCCGAAAGGCGCTCCTCGCCGCTTTTTGGACGCTGGATTTCCTTCGCGTAGTGGAAAACCCGGTAAGCACCCGGATCTATTTGTGTTCTCATTTATTTTCCCTACCGCCTTAATGCAAAGCCGCGACGAGTCGGAGTCGAATGCCCGAATTGGGGTGTCGTCTCAGCCATTCCTGCGCTATTGACACTTTTCTCAGTAGTTGTGGTAGCTCGGGGTGGGGTGAGGACGAACCAGAACTGGATGGGGGAGAGCGGCTTGTCAAGATGGGAGGGGAGAAGGCAGAGGGACGACGGGTGCGTTTCTAAAACTCGTCTTTAGAGATTTTTGCTTATGTATACTGACGCTGCCCCCGACCAGCTGGACATTCCTGCTTTATTGCACTAATTGCTTTTGCTTTTTTGGAGGGAGCGGGGGGTGCTGTGCTTCGCGGTGGGCAGAGAGCCCTGTGCATCCTGAGCTCCTGGGAGTAAGGATTACAAATTGCGTGTGGGAGCCAGAGAGCTCCGCAGCCGCTGACTTTTCCGCGTCTCGGAAAGGGCATTTAAATTCCGTCTTACCGCATTTCTGACAGCCGGAGACAGACACTGCGGCGCGTCCCGCCCGCCGATCCCCGCGGCGTTTCCCATTCACCCCCTGCTCCTTTTAAGAAGTTGGCTTTTGGCTTTTTAAAAGATTAATAAAATTAGGGATCTTGGGCTTCCGAGGGACTGGTTGGGGGCCGGGTGTTGGGGAGGCGCAGGGACCAGGGAAAGGGAGGCTGGGCAGGGATGTGTCCGATTCTCCTGGAATCATGGACTTGGGGGAAACGAGGGCGAATCTCCGCACCCATCCTTGGCTCCCCCGCCGCGGCCCCTGGTGTCCCCGCGCCCCTGAGGTGCGGAGGGACGGCAAGGAGCTGGGCTCGGGGCTTTTCCAGAACAGCTGCTACCCTCGGCGGGTGAGGGAAAAACGCCCGGCTCCGGGCGCGGGATCGCAGCAGGGGCTCTGGCGCAGTTGCGTCGCCGTATTGGGTGTTGCAGGGAGGTGCCCCTGTTATTATCTAACACCCCCCTTTTATTTATGGGGGGAAGTGTTACGGCCAGCGGCTAGGCTCGCCCCACCAGCCGGCGAGAGACACCGAGAAAAGCCGGCGGAGGAAGGAAGGGGGGCGCGCTGGGGGTGGGGATGGAAGGGCGGCGGGGGGGGGGGGTTGGGAGGGGCGGCGGCGCCCGCGGGGGAAGGAGCGCGGCGAGGGCGCGAGTGGGAACGGGCGCGGCGCGGAGGGGCCCGGCGCGGGAGGGGGCCGCGCGCCGCCGCTCCTCCGCGGCGCCTCTTGCCTTCTCCTTCAGGTGGCGCAAAACTTTTGCGCCTTCGGGTTTGGCGGATGGTGTTCCCCGCTGCCGCCTCCCCCGGCCACTTAAGGAGGCCCAAACCAATTTCGGTTGCTCGGCGGCGGCGGGGCGGACTCCCGGGCTTCGCGCTCCGGGCACCCGTTCCGAGGTGGGGGTGCGGGGGGGAACGCAAGCTCCGCGGGCGCTCCGCAGCTGGTTCACCACGTGTGTGTCCCAGCTCGCAGGGGGCCACCTGGAGGGGATGAGAGGGTGCCCTTCCCCGCCGCCGGCCCCTTCTGGGGCTAGCGCTCCAAGGGGAGCGCGCGCGGTTCGGCGTCGGGGCGCGCGCTGCGCGGGCTGCGGCACCCACCCAGACCCTCTTAACTCACGACCGCCCCCCCTTTGTGTGCCCCCCTCAGCAGGCTGCCGCGATGCCCCTCAACGTCAGCTTCGCCAACAGGAACTATGACCTCGACTACGACTCGGTACAGCCTTATTTCTATTGCGACGAGGAGGAGAACTTCTACCAGCAGCAGCAGCAGAGCGAGCTGCAACCACCGGCGCCCAGCGAGGATATCTGGAAGAAATTCGAGCTGCTGCCCACCCCGCCGCTGTCCCCGAGCCGCCGCTCGGGGCTCTGCTCGCCCTCCTACGTTGCAGTCGCGTCCTTCTCCCCCAGGGGGGACGACGACGGCGGCGGCGGCAGCTTTTCCACGGCCGACCAGTTGGAGATGGTGACCGAGCTGCTGGGAGGGGACATGGTGAACCAGAGCTTCATCTGCGACCCGGACGACGAGACCTTCATCAAAAACATCATCATCCAGGACTGCATGTGGAGCGGCTTCTCGGCCGCCGCCAAGCTGGTCTCCGAGAAGCTGGCCTCCTACCAGGCTGCGCGCAAAGACAGCGGCGGCCCGAGCCCCGCCCGCGGGCCTGGCGGCTGCTCCACCTCCAGCCTGTACCTGCAGGACCTGAGCGCCGCCGCCTCCGAGTGCATCGACCCCTCCGTGGTCTTTCCCTACCCGCTCAACGACAGCAGCTCGCCCAAGCCCTGCGCCTCCCCGGACTCCACCGCCTTCTCCCCGTCCTCGGACTCTCTGCTCTCGTCGGCAGAGTCCTCCCCGCGGGCCAGTCCCGAGCCCCTGGCGCTTCACGAGGAGACACCGCCCACCACCAGCAGCGACTCGGGTAAGCTGAGCCCCTCCCGGCCTGTCACAGGGGGCAACTGGGTCTCCTAATGATTTTCCCGGGGCGGCTCATTCAGCTGGCCACTTCCGTTGACCCAGCCTTTTTCTTTTCTTTTCTTTTCTTTTCTTTGCTCACATTTGGAAAGGGAAATGTTAGATCTGGGAGCATCTGGGAGCTCATCATCCCGGAAAACAGGGCTTTAGGGTTCCCTCCTATCCCTTCTAAGACTGCCCCCCGTGGCCAGCCCCCTCCTCTCTCTCTCCCTCCCCTTAGGAATTTCATTTGGGTTTTTAAATCTTCTGGCTTATCTTGCAACTCCATCCACTCCCTCTTACTTTTCTTAAGCATTTTAATTGCCCCAGGGTGGGCGGTGAGGGTGTGTGTGAAGGGGGATAAGAGAGGATTGATCTCTGTGAGAGTGAATGAATTGCCTCGCGAGAAGCTGGTGGGATTTCGTGGACTACAGATCCACGGAAAAATGAACTCGGGCAGCGGACAGAGGCAGGGCAGCCTCCCCACGGGGTGCTGGGAACTAGTGAAAGTGCCCTAAGGGCCTTCGGGCTGAGGAGCTGGGATCCGTTCAGCCTGTTCTGAACACTTAAAAGCAAACCCTTGCCAAAATTGGACTTTTTTTTTTCTCCTTCCCCCACCCCTAGAACTTTTGGCAAAGCCGCGGGAATTTTTTTTTTTTTCTTTTTGCACTTCCAGTAAAATAGGGAGTTGCTAAAGTCCTACCAACAGATTTGAAGCTATCATTTGCAACACCTGAAGTGTTCTTGGTAAAATCCCTTAAAAATCTTAAAAAAAAAAAAAATAGGAGGTGCTTGGGAATGTGCTTTGCTTTGGGTGTGTCCAAAGCCTCATTAAGTCTTAGGTAAGAATTGGCATCAATGTGTTATCCTGGTAAATTGTAATTTTCTTGTCTGTGCCGTAAAGCTAGCTGTCATTCTCCCTTTCTGACTCGGGCCTTCGTGGCAAGAAGAGCAGGGTCGGTTGGCTAGTTTGTTCTCTGCTAGTTTGTTCTCTGCGGATAACTGGGTGCCAGGGCTCTTTCTCGCATAATGCCTTATATTTACACAGCATTCATTTAATCTGGTCATTGGTTGCTTTAAGGAAACGTGGCTAACCGGGTGGTTTCTATTTCCTTTCTTAAAGAGGAAGAACAAGAGGATGAAGAAGAAATTGATGTTGTTTCTGTGGAAAAAAGGCAGCCCCCTGCCAAAAGGTCAGAATCGGGGTCACCCTCGGCGGGAAGCCACAGCAAACCTCCTCACAGCCCGCTGGTCCTTAAGAGATGCCATGTGTCCACCCATCAGCACAATTACGCAGCGCCCCCCTCCACCAGGAAGGACTATCCGGCCGCCAAGAGGGCTAAGTTGGACAGTGGCAGAGTCCTGAAACAGATCAACAACCGCAAATGTGTCAGCCCCAGGTCTTCGGACACAGAGGAGAATGACAAGAGGCGGACACACAACGTCTTGGAACGCCAGAGGAGAAACGAGCTGAAACGGAGCTTTTTTGCCCTGCGTGACCAGATCCCGGAGTTGGAAAACAATGAAAAGGCCCCCAAGGTAGTCATCCTTAAAAAAGCCACCGCGTACATCCTGTCGGTCCAAACAGAGGAGCAGAAGCTCATTTCAGAAAAGGACTTGTTGCGGAAGCGGCGAGAACAGTTGAAACATAAACTGGAACAGCTAAGGAACTCTGGTGCCTAAGTCCACCTATTGGAGGGCGGAACTGGAATTGGTCATGAATTCTCATTTGTTACTAAGAGAAAGTAAGGGAACGGGTTCCTTCTGACAGAACTGTAGCAGCTTCTCATATCTGAACTTTTTTCAAATGCATGTTCAAGTGCAACCTCACAACCTTGGCTAAGCCTTAGGATTGAAAGGTTTAGCCATAATGTAAACTGCCTCAAATGGAACTTTGGGCATAAAAGAACTTTTTTTTATGCTTGCCATCTTTTTTTTTTCCTTTAACAGATTTGTATTTAAGAATTGTTTTTAAAAAATCGTAAAGTTTACCCCACTTCCCCATGTAAATATGGCCATTAAATGTAAATAACTTTAATAAAACGTTTATAGCAGTTAAACAAGAATTCAAACCATGTATTATAAACCATAATTTTTTTTATTTAAGTACATTTTCCTTTTTAAAGTTGATTTTTTCTATTGTTTTTAGAAAAAATAAAATACCTGGCAAATATATAATTGAGCCAAATCTTAAGTTGTGAGTGTTTTGTTTCTTTTCTTGCCTTTTTTTTTTTTCTTTCCATTCTCTTTTCATCAATTCCAATTCACAGAATTTGGCCCTCAAGGGAATGAGTTTACAAAGATGGGAAAAGAAGTTATTTAAGAAAGGGCAAGGGCTTTTCTTTGTTAAAATGGGTCTGGGGCCTTAAGGGCTTTATTTTCTCAGGGTTATAAGATGCTTCCTGGAGATTTGTGATAGGGCCAGAGTTGCTACATGAAAGAATGAACAGGCAGTAGGCTGGTGAGAAGGCAAAGGGGTGCCAGAGGTTAAAGATAAGTTAAGTACACAAAGGAGGTAAGGGCTGGGGGTGGGAGGAAGATGAAGAAGAAACTCCAGTTGGGTTAACCCATGCTACTCCCTTGCTGCTTAACTACTATTAACCAGGTACTAGGCCCTTTACATGGGTTATCTCCGAAATCTGGTGCTCTGGGAGGCAAGTTACTAACCCTTGTTTTACAAACAATGAAATAATAGAGGCTCAGAGGGCTTTTGTCACTTCTCTGAGGCCACACAGTAAAAGGCTGAATCCAAGGTCCCTGTTCCATTGAAAAATACTTAACACTTGACTCTCATGCCTTCGTTCATCCTGGGGCTAAACTGCTGAGGTCAGGAATGCTTTTGGTTTGTGGGTCTGATAGACCGACTCAAGTAATAACCATACTAACCTATTTATGTGTCAGGCATTCTTAGAAGCATTTTCCTTGTAATAATTCCACAGCAACCCTATGAAGGACATCAGCCCAATGTTGATTTCCCTATAATAAAAGGGGAAACTGAGGCACAGAAAGATTCAGCCAGGTGCCCAAAGCCCACTGATAATGAACGGTAGAGCCAGGATTCAAACCCAGGCAGCCCACTGATATCCTGTGTTAGAACAACACCCCGCCAACAAGCCAGTGGGAATAAACTGGCTGCTCACAAGAACAGGGGTTACCAATCTAGCGGGTTACATGCCATAAATCTCAACGTTGAGGCCCTGTAGGACCTCAGTTCCCCTTTTGTTTGTTTTGTTTCATTTTGTTATTTTGTTGGTTCATTGTCTCGTGTTTTCTTTCTCTGAGAAACCCACAAGTCATTCACTCCTATCTTAGCCACTTGTTAAATACGATTCACCCCGTTGCTCCTGGGAAGCAGCCAGTTTGGAATGCTACTGCTCAGATCATAAAATAAAACATACTCTGTCACATGAGTCATTATTTTGGAAACTGCAAACTCCCCTTCCTTCCAACCTCTTTGACACATGGACACTCATGACACATGGTCATCATTAGAACATGAAAAGGCATTTTTGAATGTAGACATTATTAACTATAAGCCTTTGCAAACCCAGGGTCTGAACCGGAAACGAGAACATTACATAGGCAAATGGAAGTTACTATTGCTGTTCTAATTATCTCATTGTTCCAGCCTCAGAGTAGATCTTAAGATCCTGTACTCTTTTTAGAACTTTAAACCACCACCACCAGCACCAACCACCACCCATACATCAGTAAATAATTACTGTCTTTGCTTCTGAACTCTAGAATAATTTACGCAAATCCTTCTGGATCCTTTATTTTGGATCCCGAGTCCCACCCTAATAGTTTCATGTAGTCACACCCTATATCCTAAATTCAAAAGGAAATACAATCCACAGAAGTTGAATAGTTCAAAGTGTAAAAAGCGGGGGCGATCTTAAAGATTCACTCTTTGCCCGTTTGTGGCTGGAGTGCAGCTCTGGAGTGACTCACTTGAGAACAAGGAAGGTGTTAATTTGATCACTAAGTCCAGGCAAGCTAGCAGAATGGGAGAGAGTGTTCCTTACTGGGAAAACAACTCCCCATTCCAAATAATCAGGAAACAACTTAGGGATGCCGAGCTTGGCTGTGGGGATGGAAGGGAGTCATTCCAACTACCTATTGGCCGACCCCCTCAGGTTTATGAAGCAAGAGTAAGGTCAGAAAACAGAGCAGATGCCAACTTCTTTCCAGAAAGTCAGGCAGATCTTGACCCCAACACAAACTGGCTCTCAGAGCCAACCCAAGGAGTCCCCAGGGTCTGTGCCATTGTTCGATCTATTTTGTAGATAACCATAATCAAGAATCGGAGATGGAGGGGAGGAGCTTGCAATTTGGTCAAGAATACTCGGGAAGGAATGAGCTACTACTGACTATGCCTCTTACCCAGAATGATGTCCAGGAATTAATTAATTAATCCCTAGGGGATTCTGGGGATGATTTTGTTTAGGGATGGAATGTATAAAGAGGAAGGAAGTGTTATTTCAGTGCTGCCATTTGGAAGCAACATAGGAGATCCACAATATAAAAACAATCAGATTTTTAAATGAACAAAGTTTTCAAAATCCCAGCCTAAGTAGAGTTCTCTGCTGGTCTTTAAGACAAACTCTGGCACAAAGCTTGGGAAAGAGGACAACAAGTGTTAGGGGTTTTCTGTGGTTTGTTTGTAATAGTTTATGATTGGCTCCGTCAGTCACAATTTTTTAGCATACACGCTAGGGGCCCCTGATGCATTTCTTCCCAACAATAAATAATCCTTAGGCTAGATAATGTTGACGGGTATCCCACAACACGATCTATAAATGCATTGGTAGCTTCACAGAAGGCTCCTCGTTTAGGGTTATAGACCATTACAGGCCTATTTCAAAGGAGAAGGAGGGTAAAAACAAGCTAATAGGATGAGAACAGAGACGCATTAAAAAAAATAAAATGAAAAAGACTTTACACCCACCACTAAGACTGTAGCAATAACCTTTCTCTAGTCTAGATCCTTAGGAGAGAATTTAGACTAATTCCAAATTTAGAAGAAATCCCCAAGAATATTTGCTTTGCCTAATTGCTTGGAGGTGATTCTAAATGACTCTTGAGTTGATTTCGCATTTTGTTTATTTCTTTCAATATTAGTCTACCCTAAGAAGACACAGTTGAGGGGAACCAGTGTTAATGGGATGTAGATCCTCTGAGGTTAAAAGGAATGTTCTTTGTTTTTAAACAATGCCTGGGCGCTCAGCCACAAACCCCAACACTTTCTTCCCATTGTCACCCCATCAGCTGATCAAGAGATAAAACAAGCCAGTGCAGTCAGGGGTTTCTGGGGGTGGAGAAAGGAGGAGCTTGGGAGAGAGAATTAACCTTTCCTACACACCTACTATCTGCCAAACCCTCCATCACGAAGACCCTCACAACAGCCCAGTTGGAGAGTGATTGTTGAATGTGACAATACCGAAGTTTAGACAAGTTCAACAGCTCTCCCAAAGGCACACAAAGTACCAACAATAAATACAACAACAATGGTAGTTAATGTTTACTGCATGCCAAACACTTCACATGCATTATCGTATTTCATCCTCAAAGCAACTCTTAGGAGATGAATTCTATTTTTAACCCCCATTTTATACATCAAGAGATGGAAATTTTGAGAGATTAAGTAATTTGCCTTCCTTCACAGAACTGGCAAAATGGTGACTGCAGGAATTATTCATTTGTTCATAAATATTAATTAAGCACCTACTGTGTATGAGGCACTATGCTATGGGTGGGAAGAGATGCATAGATAAGGTCATGGCCCGGAGTCACCTATGGACTAACAGAGAACAAAGAGAACTGGTAATCAGACTAAGTGATTTTACAAAAACTTTTAGAGCAGGATGGAGTTGAAGCTCTCTACTGGAGACCCCACCCCTTCCCCCCAGGGAAAATGGGATCAAACTCAAGAAATGCTAGAAGAGGAACAAAGGAGAAGAGTCATCAGAGGGATGGAGGAAAGGTAAAGGAAAATGGTGTCAATGAAGCCAAGAGGAAGCTCTTCTACAAAAGCAGAAAGAGGTGCAGCAGGATGAACAAAGAATGGTCCATTAGACTTCGCAGCATGGAGGCATCTTCTTGGCCACGCCTCCTCCCCAGGATCCTCCCTCTTCTTCATGCCCTTCATTCAATCGATCACTTCAAATAGCTGCCCACTCCTTTCCCCCACATCCTGCCCTTCTGCAATACCTTCTCCAGGAGTTCCCAAAGTGTGATGCCTAGACCATTGGCATCAACATCACCTGTGAATTTGTTAAAAATGGAAACACATAGTCCCCTGAATTAGCATCCCAGGAGATGGGCCCCAGGAAAGTGTGTTCTAACAAGCCCTCTGGGGCTGGAGAAAGTTGGAGAACCACTTCCTTCCCCATCACTGCCACCCCAGTGATTTTTCGAATCACAAATATGAATAGGCTCCTCTTAAAACCCCTCAGAGGGTTCCTGCTACCATTCAGATGAAGTCCAAAGCTGTTCTACACCTACAAGGTCCTCCACACACTGCCTTCTGCTCCCTCACAGGTCTCGTCATCACTCCAGTTTTCCCTATGTCCTGTGAGATTTTTCAGACACTTTGCCCCCTCAGCACAAAACACTGGTGACACACCACCTACCCAACCCACCAACACTGAGCCTACAGGGCTAACATGTTTTTACTCATTTTTCATTGCTCACCTTCTAGTATTCTCTGACCACTGAGACAATGTTCCTTAGGAGACTTGGATTATGTGTCCAAACACTTCTCACTCTTTATGGACATCACTTGTCCTGCTTTGAGAAATGGAACCACATGAGTCCTGTTCACCAACGAATCCTCACTCAGCACCAACATAAATGCCTGGCATCAAACAGGGACTCAAGAATTCTTTCACGAATGGCCATTTTATTTTATTTTTTTTTAAGATTTTATTTATTTGAGAAAGAGAGAGAGCGAGCGAGAGAACATGAGCAGGGGGGAGGGGCAGATGGAGGGGGAGAAGCAGGGAACTCCATCCCAGGACCCTGAGATCATGACCCGAGCTGAAGGCAGACGCTAAACCAACTGAGCCCCGCAGACACCCGTGAAGAGCCATTTTAAAGCAAAGGGGAAACGTTTCACACTAACCTTTTCAAATGGGTAGCTGTGAGGATAAGGAAACAGATGGACACATCCAGTGAAAACAGGATTTTTATTTGGTGTGATGGGCTGGAGTGGCTTTTGACTATCTTATTGAAGATGGAAGAGATAATTCATTTGTATGCCGATGGGGCAGAGCTGAAAGGGGGAGAACTGAAGATACAGGAGGAAAGGGGGATGAAGCCAGGGGTAGCCACCTGAAGGGCAGCTTCCCTCTTTATCTGCCTGCTATGATCACCTGGAATTCCACAGGCCCGAAGCTGAGTGTGGAATGTGACTGAGCTCAGGTGAGGGGGATGCATTCCAGACAGGGCCACTCCTGCACACAGTGATTCCTCCAGGTAGTGACAGCAGAGGCCAGCCCAGGTCTCCTCCAGGCTCCCAGAGCTCTCCGCACTTGCTCTCTTACAGGCCATGTTCACCTGTGTTAGAAATCACCTGCTTCATTCTCTCTCTCTTGCTAGACTCTGAACTCCTGGAGAACAAGATCTCTGATGTTCTCCCTCATCGTTGTCCCCCTTAGGGCAGGCACATGTCTAATATATAAAATTGTATCCAGTGAATGAGTGAGTGTATCAACACATGAATGAATGAATGCATGCATTTGCGGTACCTTTTAAGTTTCTACTTCCTGAGGCCGTCAATCTTTTTCACTCTGTTCAACCCTATGCTTTGTGCTCAGCTCATACTAAATCGATTCCCCCCCTCTGATGTCTACATAACTCGCTGGGGACAGCAGGGACTTC
Organism: Mirounga angustirostris; assembly: GCF_029215605.1. Lineage (NCBI taxonomy): Eukaryota > Metazoa > Chordata > Mammalia > Carnivora > Phocidae > Mirounga > Mirounga angustirostris. The sequence continues at coordinate 13,493,513 of NW_026991712.1, read as the reverse complement.
AGCAATAGCTTCTCTAAGTCTATCAGTCGGGATCTCTACGTTACCAGCAGCAGAAACTCAGCTTAAATTGGCAAATGAAAAAAAAAAAAAAAAAGCCAAGCAAAGACGAAAAAGTACACATTAGCTTATGCACCGAAAAGGCCCAGGGGTGGCTGGGTCTAGGGGCTCAAACAGTAGCTTAAGGATTCTTTCCACACCTTCATCTCAGTCAGGAGCCCCCTACCCCACCTGGGGCAAAGATGGTTGCCAGCATCCTCAGAAGTGATTCTGATTGGTCTCCTGGGATCACATGCCCACCCTGAGGCTGGTTGATCACTGGGTTCCTAGCCCTCTTCCTGTGGTAGAGCTTTGACTGACAGCCCCATCCAGCAGAAGGAAAGGCAATCCCTAGAAGAAAAAGAGGGGCACACAAAAAGAGCAGGTGTTCCCCAGATGGACTCACGGGATAATTGTGGTGCTAAGCTCCTCAGAGCTGCATGGAAGAGCCCAGGTGTTTTAAAAACCCCGACTGACTCTCAGAATTGCCTGAGGATCTTTTTTATAAAATAAAGATTCCCAGAATCCACCTAAAAGCCACGAGACCAGAGTGTCCAGAGAGTGGGGGCTAGGATCCCATAATTTTTCAAAGCTCCACAAGTGACAGGGAGGAACAAGTAGGTTTGGGGACTAACGTCAGAGCTGAAGGCTCCTCGCTTCTGAACTCTCCCAGACCTGAGTTTCCATCTGGCTGTGCCGCCAGCTGGCTGTGTGACCCAGGCCAAATGACTCTGCCACTCTGACCCAGACTTTCCCAATTGGCAGGGGGAAAAGAAAATAAAGGGGTGGCCAGAGGTATATGGGAATCATACCTCAGTGCCAGGGCACCTCCATTTAATTGAGAGAATTAAATGAGGTACCATATGAGAAACGGCGTAGTTCAGATTTAGTAAAGGAGAATTCCCTCTCCCTCTTCCCCTTTGTCACCCCTCCATTTCAGTACATCACCAGGTCCGTTAGATGCTACCTCCAAAATACCTCCTGGCTCCTTGCCATTGCTACCACCGTCTTTTCATCCACCATCATCTTTTGCCTGGGTCTTCACTGTTGTCTCACCGCCTCTAGTCTGGTCTTCTCAAAGGCCCAGGAATGGTCTTCAAAAGATGGCTGACCGGATCATTCTCCAGCCTACAAGACTAGCGGCTCTTCTTACTCTGACTGTAAAGTACAAGTATCTTGGTATCCGTTCCTGACCTGGCCCCAGTTACACGTCCAGCTTCAAGCCACATCACTCCCTTGGGTAGAGGCCACAGCTGCACTGAGATAATTGCATTTCTTCCGAACTGCCAAGCCCATGCTCTCCTCTGGACCTCTGCTCTCCTTCTTCCCTTGGTCTGAATGATGTTCCTCTCCACCATATCTCGTTTTGAATGTCACCTCTTCAGGGAAGCCCTCCCTGATCTCTGCTCCTTTTGTTTCCTTTTCCATGCTTATCTTATTCCCAGTAGCTAATAGCACTGAAGCACGGTGACTCTCTTCTCATTTACAACGTTGTTGTCACCTCTTCTGTGTTATCTCACCACATCCCCAGGAGATGAAAATGCTCACTTCCTCATCAGCATACTGAGATTCGGAGTCATCAGGTAACTTTCTCAAGTTCATATAGCAAAGCAGTGTCCGGGCAGCAACTCAACCCTAGGTTCACCTGATTCCGTGTCACCAGGTTTCTCCACTTCCTGCCTCTTCAAGTCTACCACACTACATGTTCTCTTCTTGCTTCCCCATCGGAATTGGAGGTGCTTACTTATGTGTCTTGCTATTACCAGTGTTTAGTGCTGACTAAGCACATAGAAGGGACTCAATTAATGTTGCTAAATAAATGCAGTCAATGCACTCATGTGCCAAGATCCGTGGCCAGACAGAGACTGGTGACAAGTTTACGTCCAAAGGAATTTGTTCCTGCCGTGCTGTTTGAGGGTTAGGATACAGGACACATGGTAGAGAGCTAGAGGCAACCTTAGCCTTTGCTTTCTAGATGAAGCCCCCAGAGAAGATATGGTCTTCCCAAGGGCCTTCACCTAGTTTCTGGCCAATTTGGTTCTGATGTCAGGTCTTCTGAGCTAAAGGATTTGTTTCCTTGCGTTATCTGAATCCAGGATAACCTCCTAAGTTAGGGGCAACTTACCTCCAGCCCAGTTCTCAAGCCTATGCCAGGTCTTAATCCCACGCCCAGACTTCCCCAGTCAAGACATTATTATTGGGTACCTTACTGGGTACCTCCTACATACAGAGTAGGCACCAGTGTGGAAGAAATCGATTTAACAATGTAGTAAAGAAGCATGACATTGAACAAGTATACACAAGTAATTAAATAAATAAATTCAAGCACCCAAAGCAGTGAGAAGAACAGTGTTAGGGGGCTGTCTAACAGCCTAGGGGCTCAGGGAACATGTTCAGCTAAGACATGGAGGATGGGTATGGGTTAGTCTGGCCAAATTATTCTGGCCCTGCAATGGAAGCGAGGAAGACATGCTCAGGGAACCCAGAGCAAACTAGAATGGAAGGAGCCGATAACACAAGGAGAAGAACATCCCTGGATGAAGTCCAAGGGGTGCGTCCCAAGCCAGATCACCCAGGAGCCTCGTGAAGGCATTTGGATTATTGTCTGAGGACAGACTGCCGTGGAGGAGTTCACATCATTCCCACCATGTTTGTTGGATCCTCTGGTTGTGGTGACACCATCCCCATAGCCTTGGGTTGTGATCAAGTCGGAAGTCATAGTGCTGATTCTCTGCACAGCCATTGTCTATAACCATTGTATTTTGTACCTTTGTCTATAACATAGATCAGTGAGCCTAGACCAGGTAACCATAAATATTAAGTTCTTTCCAACTGGGACATAACAATAATAAAAATAATAACAACACTAATATTGATCAAGTATTTTCTTATGAGCCCAGTACCGTGCAAAACACCATGCATGTTTTTTCTCCTTGAATCTTCACGGCAACCACGTGCATAAGAAACTATGATCATTCCCATTTTACAGATGAGAAAAAAGACTCCGAGCAAAATTAAGTAAATCCCTCAAGGGTACCGAGTGCAGAGGTGGAAGAGGGAACAGTCAAGCCCAGGTCTGCTCCACTCCCCAGCCCGGTTCCTCACCTGCCATATCACTGCCACAATCCTTCAGAAAGTCCTGAGGCCTCAAAAACCACAATGGCCTGGGCCAGTCTATTTTTAAGGCTGTTTCAGGTGCTTTGAAGTTTTAACAAAGTACCCCACGTGACACCAGAAGAGGAGCACTGTGGGAGCCTTCTGTGAGGTGTGGGAACATCCCCGAAGTCCATGGCACCACAGTCGGAAATGAACCACATCTTTGCGCCTCAGCCCCTGACCGTCACCAGATTTACACAGGCCAGACAGGCCTCCTGAGGTTGTCTGTCTGGGAGCCTGGCACACCCCCCTCTCTCTTCTCAACCTCACAAATCTCCCTCCCAAGCACTGAGACTGCTACGCATTCTTCCAAAGTACATTTGAAAAATTGCTGTGGAGTGCATCCCTCACTCTAGGATTTAGCCCACAGTCCTCCTACCTGCAATCAGCTCTTCAGAAACTGGTCTCTGACTTGTCAGTCACTCGTGACCATCAGGGAAGAAGGTTTAAACATGAGGAGAGGGGTGATCAGAGCAGTGGGAGCTGCTGGGGGTCAGAGAACATTCTGGAAGGATAAGCCCCCAATATCACATGAGCTGACCATCTCATTTCGTAGATGAGAAAGTTGAGGTCCAGCCAGGAGAAGGGCTGTGGACAGAGCACACAGACATTGAGGAGCAGGTGAGGATGGTAGCCTGAGTTTCCTAGGCCTGCTTTTAAAAGTCCCTGTGGCCCTGGGGCTCCAGACATCTTTTCTTCTTCTTTGAGTAATGCAAATAATTGTGGAATCTCCTCTTACCCAATGTGAGTGGTCTTGGGAGTCCCAGGGGAGAGCCAGGCCTCTTCTAGCCACGGAGGTGCCCAGGGGAGACCAGCCAGACTTTTTCTCCCTGGACCCTGCAAGACTTTGAGTCTGGACTGGAGTGATCCAAGAAAAGAACATAGAGGTGGGAGCCCATTCTTTCTGGGCGCTGTCCCTGGAGAGAACAAATTGTCTGGCTCTCTAGACGCTTGGCATTCCCCCAGCCAAGACTGGGTCAACCCTGTCGTTCCTTGTCCCCATCAGTCCTGGGAACTCCCCAATGTCCTTCTGGAAAATTCTGTTTAGGATTCAGTTCGTCATTAGAATTTTTTGTTTCTTGTAACTAAAAAGCTCTGAGTAATGGAGTATTTCTCAAATTTTCCCCACAATATCATGCTGCCTTGATCTGGGCAAGACAACAACAACCTTCCAAAAAGAAAAAAAAAGAAAAGAGAGAGAAAGAAAAGAAAACCGCAAAGAGGCAGCAAGCTGAAAGCCATAACAAGGTAGAAATACAATCAAATCCTGGGCAGTAACATCTTCTGTGTCGTGTCTCATTGTCTCATCGGCTGCATATTTTGTTCTTCGATTATCTACAATTAAGGATAATTTGTGCCGGGCTTCAGGTCTCCCGACACAGCTGATAGCAGGCCGTCTGGGTATTGTGGTGTCTGCACTCTGTCTAGAAGTACTTCCTCCTATCAAACCCAAATAAACCCTGCACAACTTAAGCACAGTTCTTAGATTTTTTGTTTTTAACTCTCATTGAAAAAGAAAAACAACAACAACAAAAACTCTCCCATTTAAGAAATTGTTGTTTTGTGACCCGTATTGTGCTAAGGGTTTTATATGTACCGTTTAATCAAACCAGCAATTCTATGGAGTATTGAGATTTATTGCACTATTATTAGCACATATTATTATTAATATGTGCAATCATTAATTAGGGCAAAATGTTATTACTATTTTTAATATTACACTATAATTGGCTCCATCGCATTAAGGAAAAAACTGGCCCTCAGTGATGGGGGTGTGGGGGATGTGGTAAATGCTGGCGGGCCATAGGCCTTAGACATAAACCCATGTCGGTCCAGCTTCAGAGGTCTTGCTCTAAAAACCTAGGCTGAATTGTCTGAAAAAAACTCAGAGACACCCCACTCAAGTGGTTCTCAACCAGGGAAATCCCCCTGAGGTAGCAAAGCTAAGTATCAGAATCTCCAGGGAAATTGTTGCTTGAAAAGCATATGTAATGATACAATTTCATATTTGAAAAATAGAAAATAAAACCCATCCCAGTGCTTTTTTTTTTTTTTAATACAAACCAGAACACCCTTGAGAGTGGGAGGGGCTGCTGTGAATGATCCAGTCTGGTGTTTGCAGGCAAACTGGGGTGTAGGATCACAGGTGAGAAAACATAGCCTCAGGTGGACTGAGACCTCAGAGCAAATACGTGGCCCAGTCAGAATTGGAACCCTAGAAGAAAGACTGCAGGCACCCATCATTCCCCCCGCCGTGACATTTTTGAGGACCTGTGTTCCTCCAGTCTTTCAAAACTGCAGCCGACACTTGCTCATACCAGGAAGCCCTTCCTGATTTTTTTTTTTTAAGGACTTACGTAGCCTTTTCTTTTTAAAGATTTTATTTATTTATTTGACGGAGAGAGAGAGCACACACAGGGGGAACAGCAGAGGGAGTGGGAGAAGCAGGATCCCCACTGAGCAGGGAGCCCGATGCAGGACTCGATCCCAGGACCCTGGGATCATGACCTGAACCAAAGGCAGACTCTTAACCGACTGAGCCACCCAGGCACCCCGAAGCCCTTCCTGATTAACCAAAGTTGGTTCTGCGGCCTCGACATCTTCTGTTACTCACTGGGTGCTGCGCTTTATTAATTTTCTCTCGATTGTGAACTGCTTGTGCTTTTGCAGGAGTGTGTGTGTATGTGGGGGTCTGCTCAGGCTTTGCATGGTTCCATGTCAATTGCAACTAGAGGTCAGTTACCCCTGAACTGGAACTAGACATCAGTTAGCTCCCAACATGCAAAGTGAGGGCGCAACCCTGATGTGCACAAGTTTCTATTAATATGGTGCCTTGCAAAATGGGGAGTACCTGCATTCTGATTTTCTCTTCCCTGGTGTCTAGTTTCCTCAGGCTGCCATGGCCCCAAAAGGGTGGCTTACAACAACCAGAATTTTTTCTCGCAAATGTCCTCAGGGCCTTGCTCCCTCGGAAGTCTCTGTGGACGACCCTTCTTCCCCTCTTTCTAGCTCTGGTGGACACCGCCACTTGGCATCCTTTGGCTTGTAGGTTCATCACTCTGGTCTCTGTCTTTGTCTTCACATGGCCTTCTTCCCTGTATTTGTATATGTTTCTGTGTCTCCTCTTCTCTTATTATAAAAACACCAGTCATTAGATTTAGGGTCCACTCTAAACCAGTATGACCTCATCCTAACTAAGTACATCTGCAAAGACCTTATTTCCAAGCAAGGTCACATCTGAGATTCCTGGTGGACACAAATTCCACGGAGACACTCTTCGGCCCAGTGCAGATGAGTAGGCACTTCCAGGACTGGGTTTGGGGCATAGATCCACACCCCTCTCAGTGCCTAAACTGGGGAGTGCACACAGTAGACCCTCATAATCCTGGTTGGACGCAGGGCAGCCATGAACTCAGCCCCGAAGAGGTGGTTTTCTCTCGACTCCAGCCCTCTGAACAGCAAACCACTCCCTAGCCCCCTTCCTTCCCTTTTTCATGGCTGTCTTTTCTGGCTCCCCACCCACCCAAGCCTCCTCTTCTCTTTCCTTCCTCCTGCCAGCCACGAAGGGCTGGGGGTGGGGGGAGGTGTGTGTGTGTGTGTGTGCGCGCGCGCGCGCGTGCGTGCATGCGTGTGCACGTATTCCAGAGGTGAGGCTCTCCAAGCTTCCTCACCCCACCCAGGCATTTCTTCACTCTGCCATTAGCAGCCCACAGAAAGCCAAACTACATTTTCAGCCCTTAGTCAAATAAGCCGTCTTAGCCACACACCCTTCCGATTTTTTTCTCCAGAAGTCCCAAATGAAAAGTTTCCCCATTGCAATCACAGCCCATGTCTTCCTCTTTCTTTAGTTTCTGGGCGCTAGTTCACTTTTTCTGATTAAAAATTAACAGCATGTTGTCACTTACCGAGCTGTTACTGGGTGCCAGAAAGTATGCCACACACATCAAAGTCACTCATTCTTGACATGATACCCATTAGACGGAGGAGAACACTGAGGTTTTAAGCGACACGTAGTTTCCCCAGGGTCCCACAGCCAGTTCCAAGGGGAGTCCGAATTTGAACCTATGTTCATCCGATTCCATAGCACTTTCTCTTCATCACACGAGGGTTATGAAAGTGACCCTTAGACATTTTATGCCTTCAAACTGCCTCCCAGCCAAGCTTCCTGAAAATGTATGAGACCACTGAGTATGATCTGCTGTTTTCTTGAAGGAGTTAAGAAGATTCTTCACAGTTTCCGGCTCCTCTGAAATCACTAAGGGGGGGGGGGCAGTTGCTGTTCAAAGGGAACGCTGTAGACAGAGTGACAGACTGCAAATCATTACCAAAGATTCTCTTGGAATCAGTTTTTCTCATAGCAGCTGCTTTGGGCTTCTGAGTGCAATATCTTAAGCCCTAAAATGCAAACTTCTCACAGTTTCTAAAAGCTCCTTGTTGGCAGATTTCCACTGAACTTGATTCAGCATGCTCCCCAGGCTGGGGACAAGAAGCCAAATCAGAGTCAGCCAACAGCCTCACATCCTGGACACTCGAATCCTGCTCAGCTTCTTGTAGCTTTATGAGTTGAACTCGTCTCTCCGGCCCCTGGGCACCTGCTATCCCTCTGCCCAACACCTCCCCCTGAATACAACCGCTTGCCAGTGAATCTGTCCTTCAAGGCACAACAGCACCCAGGAAGGCATTTCCCCGCCCCACCCAGCCTAGAAGGAGGAGTCCTTATCTGAACCTGAAAGCAGACCCGGGTGGTTCGCTCTCCTGGTAGCAGAGGGGAGGGGTTTAACACCTGGGCTTTGCCTCAAATCTCCTATGTTGGGGTCTGCAAGGTGGAGCCTGGGAGGTATGCATCTTAACAAGTTCTCCAGGCACTTGGGAAGATGTCCAAAGCCTAGCTTTCCAGAATTGAGTCATTACTTCATCTTCAAAATTTTTATTCCTGTCCTTAAAAAAAACAACAAAAACCATTACACATGGCTTATCATGTTCCAGGCACTGTGTGCATTTCACTCTGTCAGCTCACATGAGGGCCAGAACAATGTTAGTGAGGAGGATACAATTATTATCCCTATTTTTCAGATAAGGAAACTGAGGCACAGAAAGGTTAAGGAACTGGTCTAGGGTTACTCATCCAGGAAGTGGCAAAGCTGGCTTATCTGTGGATTTCTTTCTTTAAATCTTCTCATTTGTTACATTCAAATCGTTTATTTGGATTTAATGTAATTTCTAGAAGGACAGGGATTTTTAGCTGTTTGTTCATTTCTGGACGCTCAGAGGCTAGAGCGCTGGGCACAGAGTCACCATCGCCACACATTTGTTGAATGAGTGAATGAAAACAAACATTTAACGTGGGGTTGAGGTGTTGTTTATATTTCTTTCTCATAGGAAAAATACATGGACATATTATCCCACATTTAGGCAGTGTGCACTGCCTAAAATCATACCATATTTCGGTGCTGGTATCTCTGCCCCGGGTAGGGAAGCCTGGGGCTGAGCAGTCCTTTCTCTTCGCAGTGCCCGCAGTCAATTGTAGTTTTCGCTTCCAGATTTCGAGCTCCTGCAAACAGGGACTGGATTTCTTCATCTTTGCATCCCTGTGCCTGGGGTAAAAGTCAACTACTGCATTCCTCATTCTTGTCAGAGAACTGATTTTAGAGCTATTGAAATCTAAACCCTTGCAAAACACTTAGAGAGCTGGAAGGAGGCAATAAGATTAAATGCATGGTGAAGAATAAAGAAGCCGGGGACGCCTGGACTATTGCCTGCTAAAGGGGTGTCCGAACTGCTGGGCATCAGGAGGCCTGAACTCTGATTCTTCTGGCTGATTCTTCATACCCCAGAGACAGTCCACTTCTTTGAGATGGTTGCCTTTCTCAGGCTGTAAATTCCTTGCAGATAAAGATTATGTCCTTCTTTTTAAAAATATTTAATAATTAATGTGTTTGTTTTATCTGAGAGGGCGGGGGAAGGAAGCAGAGGGAGAGGGACAAGCTGACTCTGTTGGGCTCCATCTTATGACCCTGAGATCATGACCTGAGCCAAAACCAAGAGTCGGATGCTCAACCAACTGAGTCGCCCAGGAGCCCCAAAGATCATGTCCTTCTTGTTGTTCCCCACTGAATCTCCAGAACCTGCTTAATGCCTGGCATATAGAAGATGCTCAGTGAAAGCCGTGGGATGAATGAATGAATGAGAAATTTGTGAACATGTTCTAATGAGAAAAGTATAACAGGCTTACCCACACATTTTCCTGTTTCCACAGTCCCCCGTGGCTCTCATATTTCCATATAAAATGTATTTTTGGGAGGTAATGTGGTTGGAAAAGCTGACTTCAAGCTGAGAAGAGCATTTTATATAAGCTGGAAAAATAATAATTAGCCACATAAAAGGAAGGGGACGATGAGGATCCAAGGAGCAGATTCTATATCCAGTCCCAGAATAAACCCTAGCAGGTACCTGAATCCCAGTCTCTTGGCTGCCAAGTTCTGGGGTTGGAGCAGTGACCTCACCAGCTGGCAAGAGCTCCTGCTCATTACTAAGGATATCGGTTCTGCTTCGGATGAGATGCCGACAAGAGTATCGAAAGCTAATGGCAGGAAGGCAGGCAGGAAGTCAATGGTAATTCAACTTTCCTTGGTACGCAGCAGGCAAGCCCAAAGCACACAGGAAAGATACAGGTAGAAGCTGCCAAGAACCGAGTAGGGAGCAAAGCATGAAGAAGCAAACTCAAGAAAGCACCAAGGGTCCGATTTTTGCCTGGAATACCAGGTTTCAGAGGCTATCCAGGTTGGTTGGTGAGAGAACCAGACCAGGGGGACGATGAAAAGGAGGCTGATGGTTACGCATCAGATTAGCAGATGGATTTGATGATACGTGAAGTCCTCTCCAGCCCTAAGATTCCCCATAGAATGGCAACTGCCCTCAAAAGCTTTATCTAATAGCTTGCCAATGTCTTCACTTGAAAAAAGAGAGTCATCCTCCCCTGATATATCGAAGGGCCTTCACAGGTCAAGGGAGGGGGAAGGAGAGGACAGAGACAGCAAACAAGAAATGAAAGCTTAGGGGCGCCTGGGTGGCTCAGTAGGTTAAGCATCTGTCTTTGGCTCAGGTCATGATCTTGGGGTCCTGGGATGGAGCTCCAAGGCGGTTGGGCTCCCTGCTCAGCAGGGTATCTGTTTCTTCCTCTCCCTCCGCCCCTCCCCCAACTTGTGCTTGCGCACCCACGTGCACGCTCTCTCTCTCTCTGTCTCAAATAAATAAATAAAATCTTAAAAAAAAAAAAGAAGAAAGAAAAAGAAATGGAAGCTTAGAGAGTGTTTACTACTGGCCCGGCCAGATATGTTCACATCTATGATGGAATATTAAATTATATCCACCCATTGGGGTACATTTTCTTGCAATTGGCCTCATATATTAGGAAGTTTGGGCAAGTTGAATTGCATGTCCGAGGTCACCCAATAAGTGGGCGGTAAACTTCTAGGATTTTAGAGTTTTTGTTACCTACTCTGCTTTGACTGATACAACCCACATTGTGTCTTTGACAAATGTAATTTAACTCCAATTGTAACTTAACTCATCCTTCAGTTCATCAACAGACCACATTACCATTTGCCCACTTGACTTATTAACAGTGTATGCATCTAAACCAAAATTTGGTCCTGGCCAGGGTATATCACAAGGCACGGATGTCAATAAGATCACTGATCTACCATAGTTGCCTTTGTAAGAATCCATGGGAGTCTGGTAAGCGCTGTGAATTGTGCAAGACTGTTGAATCTCAGATCTGTACCTCTGAAACAAATAATGCAATATATGTTAAGAAAAAAAAAAAAGAAGAAGAAGAAGGTAGCAGGAGGGGAAGAATGAAGCGGGGAAAATCGGAGGGGTAGACGAACCATGAGAGATGATGGACTCTGAAAAACAAACTGAGGGTTCTAGAGGGGAGGGGGGTGGGAGGATGGGTTAGCCTGGTGGTGGGTATTGAGGAGGGCACATTCTGCATGGAGCACTGGGTGTTATGCACAAACAATGAATCATGGAACACTACATCTAAAACTAATGATGTAATGTATGGGGATTAACATAAGAATAAAAAAAAAAAAGAAGTATTGAGGAAACAATAAAAAAAAAAAAAAAAGAATCCATGGGAGAAACTTCTCTTCTGTCTCAGTACCAAGATAGCTCTTCTTTTTGGTGATAGAGATTATAACCTTAATTTTAATATGTTTATTTTCTTTTCAGCTCTGGGAGCATTAGGAAAAACTAACTGGTGCTATTTCTTTCCTTGCTTGGCCCCTAGGAAGCTCAGAGCCAAATTAATGTCCACCTACAGGAAGTCTGTAAGACTTAAAGCACTTATTTTCAGTAACTAACCCTGTCCTTGACTTCATTTTATTTTTCCTATGATTATTTTTTTTTCTTTCTTATTTTTCTTACCCTGATTTCTTTACTCACCCTTTCCCTTGGTGTGATATATAGCCAGAAGTTACTTCACACCTACTTTGAAATGAAGGAGAAAAATAATGAAAATAAACACAGTGTAATTTGTGAATGTCAGTGACAGAACAGGCTTATGCATTGGGTTCAGAACAAAAAATCTGGGTTGCCAACCCAGTTTGACCACTTAGTAGCTGTGTGACCTTGCAAGACCTACTGTGCCTCAGTTTATTCTTTTTTTAGAAGATTGGGGGTGGGGGGAAGCCTAATTATACCTTCCTTGAAACTCTGTGTTGAGGATCATATTGGGAAAAGTACTTGACCCCTAATAAGTGCTCTTACCAAATTTTAGTTCCTTCCTTCCTCAACTCAAAACCCCTTTAGCAGCTATGTGCTCTTGGACTTGCTCAATCATGTTCCTGGGTGACCTGGTGAGGTCAGAAATATCTGCTGCTGAGGAAATGCATTTCAGCTGTATCAGGAGAATGTTAGGTCGGAAGGAAGCTGGGGAGAAAGTGCCGGACAAGAGGAAATCATGGCTGTCCAGTGCTTGCTAAGGAGCTTAGCTCACGAGCTCATGGAATCACAGTGGGAAAGAGAGAGTGGACATTCAGGGCTGGGCGTCACTGCAGTATGCCCTGAGAACAACGGTGAGGCTCCTTCTGATAAGTTTCTGGAAGAAGAACTTTTTTAATATGGTCCTGCTGGAAAGCAAAGGATGGGTTAAACCAGTGAATATTTTTTTTTAAAGATTTTATTTATTTATTTATTTATTTATTTATTTATTTATTTGACAGGGAGAGCACAAGCAGGGGGAGCGGCAGAGGGAGAGGGAGAAGCAGGCTTCCCACTGAGCAGGGAGCCGGATGTGGGGCTCAATCCCAGGACCCCGGGACCATGACCTGATCCAAATGCAGATATTTAACCGGCTGAGCCACCCAGGCGCCCCCAAAACCAGTGAATATTTCAAAAATATTACCCATGTATGTAGTTTTGTATGGTCCATAGAATGTAGAGCCCCAGAGACATTTTAGGCCAGATAATCTCTATCCTGTGTATTATAGGATGTTTTGCAGCATCTCTGAGTTCTACCCATTAGATGACACAGGTCATGATAATCCAAAATGCCTCCAGACATGCCAAATGTCCCTAGAGGGGCAAAATCACACACCCCCACCCCCCCGCCAAGCCCTCTGAGAACCACTGGTAGAGGAACAAAGCATCTGACATCTCTCAGTGTCTATGAAGTACCCACAAAGAGTGTAAGGAGACAAAAATGCTTACGATGTGTTACAAGAGGAACAACGGACGTGTCCACATATAATTGCCGCTAAGTGTGGGCAACATAAAAACAGAGAAATGAATGAGGGACAAGGTACAGACAAGGCTCAAAGCGGGGGTATGACCAGCTCTTGTGAGAGTGGAGAGTGACGGGATGTTTGGGTGGAGCCTTGACCTGAAACCAGTGATCACCTCCCCATGTGGCCTCCTGCCCCCCTACCATTGTGATTCTTTCATCAGCATATTTCCTTCATGGCAATGACTAGACTGCAATTTTTTTTTTGTTTCCTTGTGATTTTGTTTGTCTACCTCCTTCATCAGACTGTAAACACCATGAAGACAAGGACAAGGACTGCTTCTGTCTTGTCTACCCTGAAACTCCTGGTCCCTGGCACCAGATGGAGCACCCAGCAGGGACTCCACAACTGTTTACAGAAGGAAGGAAACTAGAAAAGAAGGAGAGAAAGAAGGAGAGAAAAACTATTCCCCAGGCAGGTGGTGGGGTGGGGGAGGGGAAAGCATTCCAAGCAGAGAAGAGTATGTGCAAAGGCCCAGAGGGGCCCACGGGACTGGCTATGTAATTCGGAGGGCCCAGTACAAAATGAAAATGCAGGGCCCCTCAATCAAACATTATTACACATTTCAGGACTGCACTAACAGAACACCAAACCAAACGTGGGCCCCTCCGTGTGCGGGGTGCTGCATGAATGAGCTTGCCCAAGAAGCACACGTTGGGGGACAAACCTCCTGAGCCCCCGGTGCATGGGAGGCAGAGCTTGTCTCCCTCTGGCCCCACGGTGGTCTGATAAGGTCGTCTGTTGGTGTCCAGCCGCCACACCGGGTTTTCCAACAGCTGAACTGCTTTCCCAGAGGAGCAGGACAGAGCGTGTGGAAGTGTGTTCTCCCAAACCCGGTGTTGAGACTCAGAACTACTGCAGGCTGAGGTAGCTCAGCAGAGGTTCCACACAGCCTAGCTTGGCAGAAAGCTGCCGACAACCCTCAGTGAGCCCCAAACAAAGCGGCAGTGTGTGCAGTGTTGGACCGAGGCCTGCTGGCTGGGGGCGGAAGGTGGACTGCTTCTCCTTAACGAGGTTCATTCGGAGTCCAGTCTAGTCCTCCTCGATGCTGGGCCTGGCCAACACGACAATCTGTCATCGGCCCACAGTGCGAGCTGTGGGTAAATGCTCTCGGATCCTGTTTTTGGTAAAACTGGTCATTTACAGGTTATCTTTGGGGATAATTTTATTTATTTATTTTTATTTTTATTTTTTTTAAAAGATTTTATTTATTTATTTGAGAGAGAGAGAATGAGAGAGAGAGAACACCTGAGAGGGGATAGGGTCAGAGGACGAAGCAGACTCCCTGCTGAGCAGGAAGCCCGATGCGGGACTCGATCCAGGGACTCCAGGATCATGACCTGAGCCGAAGGCAGTCGCTTAACCAACTGAGCCACCCAGGCGCCCCATGGGGATAATTTTAATTAAGACTTCCGTGTGATGTTTTACTTCCAGTTGTGATTACTTAAGTTGTTTGCTAGGATCCGTCTAAAGGGCATTGGTCCTGGGACAGGTTATTGAGGGAAATTCTGGCTGGTGACTACCGTGTGTGTGGTGTGAGGGGGGGTGAGTGCATGTGAGTGTGTGTGTGTGTGTCCTCTCACAAGATGTGCACATACACGAATATGAAAAGGATAATTATTTATTTTGTCTCTTTTAAGCTAGAGAAAGCTGGTAATCCAAGAACTCTTGGAAATTACCTTTTCTCAGGGAATATAGAATATAACCCAGTCACAAAGATCTCCTTCAAGAATGGAAAGAAAGAGGAAATGAAAGTCTGTTTTACTAGGCACTAATCCACCTCATGTCGGCCTCTTTCATGTACATGAGGTCATGAATTCTTCAAGAGAATCTGAGAAATAAGAACTAATATACCCATTTTACAGATGAGCACACTAAATTCAGGGTTTCGGTGACATCCCCAGCTGTGACACCACATCAGGATTATAAGCCGGGACTCTAAAACCTGTGTTCTTTCTCTCAAACCACACTGCCTTTCACAAGTGTAAAAAGGGATGGAAGAGGAGTAGAGAGTGAGTTTCTTTTTCTTGAGGATAAAAAAAAAAAAGCACATTTTAATGTTGTCCCATGACTGAGGTCTTAGTCTAGACTCAACTCCCTACTCTGCTGGCAGTAAACCCCCCATCTTCTTCTACCTGTTCAACCCCAGAGAGTCGGTAGGCATCATGGCTGATATAACCTAGAGTAATGGGACACCCAAAAGACTAACAATTTGGACTGTGTACGATTTCAGAAGACATCTTTCACTACTTCCTGATATTAGAATTCCGGTCATTTCCACTATTTCCAGGAAACTATTGATTCCACACTACCCTCCAATTCTTGAAACCTTAATAGCTCTGCTCCCTTCTGCTCTTTGATTTTCAAGGGATAAGAAGAAATGCTGGGTCCCTCCTGGCCCACAGCTCAGAGCAGGGAGCAAGGACACAAAGGGTCCAGCTTGAGAACATGGGAGAGTCATTTACTCTTCTTTGAGGCTCTTCTTCTTCTTTTTAAGATTCATTTATTTATTTTAGAGAGAGATCAAGAGCACAAGAGCAGGGGGAGGAGCAAATGGAGGGGGAGAGAGAGAATCTCAAGCAGACTGCCCCGCTGAGCACGGAGTGTTAGTTAGCTATTGCTGTATAACAAATTACCCACAAACTTAGTGGCTTAAAACAACAATAAATACTTATTACCTCGAAAAGTGTCCACGAGTCAAGATTTCAAGGACAACTTAGCTGAATAGTTTGGGCTCAGGATTTTTCAAGAAGTGGCCATTATGTACTACAGCTGCAATCATCTGAAGTCTCAACTCCTGCTGGCTATTAGCAGCAGCTAATAGTGGTCTCAGCTCCTCGTCATGTGGACTTCTCCACTGGGCTGCTTGAGTGTCACCATGATGTGGCATCTGGCATCTCCCAGAGTGAGTATTCCAAGAGGGAGCAAATACAGAGGCTGCAGTGTCTTTTCTGACCTAGCCTGGGAAATCACATGCATCCTTTCTGAATATCCTAGGAGTTACAGAGGCCAACTCTATTCAGCATGGAGGGGACCACATAAAGGTATGAATACAAAAAGGTAAAGATCACTGGGGGCCATTCTGGAGGCTGGCTACCCTAATTTTATACATAAAGAGTTCCAAGAACTGTTGAGTACTATCCAAATGAGAGGGAGTCTTACATTTTGCCCTTTCTCTTCCCCAGGGAGCATCCTGACAGTAATGTCTATGTTTTTGCTTACTTGATTGCTCACTGTTTCAGCCCTGGATCTTCAAAGAACCCTTTCTCTGAAGAATTCTAAGTCACGTGTAGGGCAAAGCAGGGAGAAGGGCCCTAAGATCTTACTGTACATTTCTTTGCCTGTGAACCATCCATTTTGCAAATGGTGTCAGAATATTGTTTACAATCATTGGTCTCCTCCCCCCACCTGTCCACTTGCCCATAGATGTCCTGGAGTGTCCCCAGAAATAAAGAATGGAGCCTGTAACAGGCTCAGTTAGCCAGGGTTTCCTTCAGGTTAGTACCAGTGTTGTATTCATTTCGGTACCCAAGGGCTTGGCCCAGTGTTGGCTCAGCAGCTGCTAAGTCTTTATTTGCTGATTTTATTTTATTTTATTTTGTTTTATTTTATTTTTTAAAGATTTTATTTATTTATTTGAGAGAAAGAGAGACCACAAGCAGGGGGAGTGGCAGAAGGAGAGGGAGAAGCAGGCTCCCAGCTGAGCAGGGAGCCCGAAGTGGGGCTCGATCCCAGGACTCTGAGATCATGACCTGAACCAAAGGCAGACGCTTAACCGACTGAGCTACCCAGGTGCCCCAATTACTTGCTGATTTTAATGGTGTTAAACTATGATCTGAAAGGTAAGTCTGCTTCTGCTGAAAGAGTGAATGCAACCAATGGCAAAAATAATCATTTGACCTCATCAGATCTCATCCCCAATGTTCTACCTTCTCTCATCTTTTCTGCCCTACCTTTGCTTAATTTCCCATCCTCTACTTTTTGGTCTGATCCCTGGCTCAGCCAGGTAGTAGCTGTCTGATTTTGTGCAAGTTACTTAATCTCTCTGAACCTCAGTTCACGGATCTGACACAAGGATAACACTTCCTCACAGAGTTCTTAGAAAGCTGAAATTAAAGAACAATACATACGGTGCCACGAACTTAGGAGAACTTAAATGCATATGATTTTCCTCTCTGTTCTTTATGTTGACATGAGCATGGGGTACACATTTCACTTTGTGTTTTGCCTTTGTTGTTTAATATGATTTTGTGATCATTTTTATAAGTTGTCACCTCATGTTCATAGTGATAGATTTTATTGGCATATTTTATCAACCATTTCTGATTGTGAGACATTCAAGGTCTCGCAAAATTTTTGTTACACATGACATGTCCTCTTGGATTTTTTTCCCCATGGGATAACATACCAAGATTGATATTATCTGCCCACAGGCAATTTGAGTTTGAATTTTTTTTTTTTTTTAATTTGAGAGAGAGAGAATGAAAGAGAGAGCACATGAGAGGGGGGAGGGTCAGAGGGAGGAGCAGACTCCCTGCAGAGCAGGGAGCCCGATGCGGGACTCGATCCCGGGACTCCAGGATCATGACCTGAGCCGAAGGCAGTTGCTTAACCAACTGAGCCACCCAGGCGCCCAAGTTTGAATTTTTTATTAATGCATAAAGTTTAGGTCCCATTTCCCCAACTGGGGTTTATAGTCCTTGGGAGCAGTGATTATATCTCATTCTCACTGGGCAGTACTGTGTGGTAGGTAAGGGCACAAGTTTTGGAACCAGACAGCCCTGAGTCTGAATTCTGGCTTTGCCACTCTTTGAAATTCAGCATTCTCAACTGTGAAATAAAGATATCTAAACCTACACTTTGGTATGAGTATCAGTTATGTGTTGCTGCATTACAAACCATCCTAAAGCTAAATGCCTTAAAATAGCAACAATCATTTATTTGGTTGACGTATCTACAATTGGGCAGCATCGAGCAGGGACAGTTCATTTCTCTTCTATGCAGTGTGAGTTGGAGTAGTTTGGGGGATCCAAAGTTTGGATCTGTCCATTTGGATGGACGGGGGATCCATCCATACTCACAGGGCTGGAATGTAGGTGGGGGCCAGCTGGGAACCCAGCTGGGGCTGTGGTCTGAGATTCTTGGTTCTCCTCCGCATGGCTGTCCTGTTCATGGGTTTCTTCAAAATAGGGTGGCTCAGTTCTAAGAGTGAGTGTCTCAAGAGCTCCGGATGGAAGCTGTGCTGCTTTTTATGACCTAGCCACAGAGTCATATAGTGTCACGTCCACTGTAGTTATAAGCCCACCTACGTTCAAGCAGAGGGACCTCCTGGTACAAGGAATGCCAAGTTGTACTGTAAGAAACAATGATGAGGTGGGAAATCTTGCTGAAGCCATTTTTGGAAAAGTAAATTTTGCCATCGAGTTGTAAGATTTAAAAATTAAATGAATCCTATATGTTTAAATGCTCCGTAGAGGACATGGCTCATAGTAGGTATTCAGTTCATAGGGGCTGGTTGGCAAGGATCCAAGGGTAGTTGTGATCTCTGGGTAGACCTTCAACAGATATTCAGGGTTGAGTGATTTTTTTCAGATGGCCTGGGTCACCTTTTCTTCTTTCACAAGAATAAATGAAGTGTGTGTCTGTCCTGATATTTTGCTTTCCCCATTCTTCTTCTCTTTTATAAGTTCATAACCCACTTGTTTGGTCAATCATAAGACTCAATAGAAACAAGCAACACTGTGTGGCATTGTTTAGCCACAGCCCATTTGTCTTGTGGTTGGGTCTTTCCAAACTGTCCTATATGGCTTGGCCCCAAAATAGTTTGTCTGCAATATGTGAAAGAGGATGTTAGTGATAAGAGAGGATGTGAACCTGACCTACTGTCAGTCAAACAGGAGGCTTTGGCATGGAATGTTCCTGAGCCATTCAGTCTCAGCTGCAGGGATGCCAATAGTAGAGTAGAACTTGCCTCTCTCTAACTGGGTTGGGTGGGGCTAGAAAGAACCATCAAAAGGGGGCCCAGAGACAGGACGGCACTTGCCCAAGGTCATAGAGCAAGTTGATGTCAGAGTCATAGATAGATTAGAACAGGTTTCTTAACCTCAGCACTAATGATATTTTGAACCAAACAAGTCTTTTTTTTTAAGATTTTATTTATTTATTTGACAGAGACAGAGTGTGTTTGTTTTTTTTTTCATTAGTAGAATCTTTTTTATTCAGAAAAAAAAAAACCCAAAAAACAAAAAAGTTTTTCCAACCACACACAGGAGGGGTTTGGGTAGGGGGAGGTGTCTGTCCATCCAGCCCCAGCCCCCAGCCCATGTGGTTTTGGCAGCAATAAGGGGTGTGGGGTAATGGCCCAAAAAATAAAAATGGTGTATGTGTGTGTCTGGGAAGGAGAGGGGTGCAAAAGCCGTGGGGAGTGGTGGGGGGAAGGGATGGACGAGGTCAGTACTGGGAATGCCGCAGGTGGGAGGCCATTTCATAGCATTTCTTGTTGATTATACCACCGTGGACACCTTCTTTGCCCATCAGCAGGACTAGCGTCTTGGCACTCATGGTGACAGTGATGTTGAAAGTGGGGGCTCCCCCGGTGCTCTTGGTACGAAGATCCATGGTAAAGTCCCTATCGTGCAGCAGTGAGGAACACAAGCAGCTGGAGTGGGAGAGGGAGAAGCAGGCTTCCCGTGGAGCAGGGAGCCCGATGTGGGACTCAATCCCAGGACCCTGGGATCATGACCTGAGCCGAAGGCAGACGCTTAACGACTGAGCCACCCAGGCACCCGAACCAAACAAGTCTTTGTTGTGAGAGGCTGTCCTGTTCAATGTGGTAAATTTAGAAGCATCCTTGACCTCCACTCACCCAATGCCAGTAGCATCCTCTTCCTCTAGACATTGCCAAATGTCCCTTGTGGGGCAAAATTGCCCCCAGTAGAGAAGCACTGGCTAGAATTCAGGTCTCCCAGTTGCCTGTGAATTAGTTGCCAGCTAAATTATCATTTTGATAGGTGCTGACTTGATTTACAAAGACTAAATTCAGGACATTTGAACTAGTCTTTGTAGACTAGCAGGGCTTTTGTAGAGAAAGAATACCCCCCACAAGTAAAGGCAAATACAGAATATACGATATTCTATAAAATAACTGGCCTGATCCCTTCAAAAAGTCAAAATCATGAAAGAAAAGAGGTGAGGATGATTGTTACAGATGAAGAGACTCATGACCTTGTCCTTGATTGGATTTGTTACACACACACACAGTTGTAAAACGTATTTTAGGGACAATTGGGAAAATCTGAACATGCAATTACTGTTTAATTATTTAGGTGTGGATATGGTATTGTGATTAAGGAAATGTCCTTGTTTGGGGATACGTGCTGAAACATTTAGGGGTGGTGAAATGGATCAGCCATCAAAAGTAGACATATATGTCAAATGTTAATAATTGATAACTCTGTATGATCTATACTATTCTTTTTCATTTTTCTGTGCATTAGAAAATTTTCTTAATTAAAATGGTGGGGAAAATAAATGAGTATAAAGGTGAAAAGAAAGGAAAATAATTGAAAAGTTTCCTAAAGAAACACTCACCCAAGTGCACAAAGACGTTCATTGCCATGTTGTGTGTAATTGTGGGGAAAAAGGAAGCAACCTTCCTACTCATCCCTAAGCAATAGTCAAACAAGTTGTGACATTCTAGAGGATGTAGAATACCATGCAACAGTTACAAAGAGCAAGGTACAACCCCGGATCTGGCCACAAAAGTGAAAATACTCTGAGTCAGTAATGACTGCCAAGAGTCCGGCATTCTGGGACATCAGTTCTCACAGTGTTGGCCGTGACTTATGGGCTCTAACTCTGAGGCTGGTCATCAGAAGCCCAAGAACAACAGCCACGCAGACGCTGAGCAATGCAGGATAAGACCCTACATGATGCAGGTGTAACTTTCAGTGCAGTAACCATCCACTGTGTTAGAAATACAACTTTCTTTATTTTTCTAAAACTTACCTTGCATTGTAAGCTCACGTTCCACTGGGATGTTAAGAATTCCGCCTGCGGCAATTGAGCATTCTCTTTTTTTCTGGAATTGTGGCTAACTCTTGGAGAAGGTTTGGGATGAACCATCTGAAATGGCTAATATTTTTAACCTTTATCAGTTTTGTGTAGTTCTGCCTAAAGCACAAAACCGTCTTTATTTGAATGGAATTAGGAAAGGGACCAGGAAGAGGGAAGAATGACATAGAGGTAGACGTCCTTCTATGGATGGCTTTCCAAAACACATTTAGTGCGTGTGTGTGCATGTGTGTGTGTGTGTGTCTTTTCTGTCCATAATCTGGGTACTTCTTACCACCTCCATCTGTACCCTTGCTGGTCCAAGCTAAGATGCCTGCATGATTGGTTCTACCTTTGGCCTCTGATCCCCATCCATACAGCAACCAGAAGCACCTTCTTACAAGGTAAGTCATAGCATATTACTCCTCACTCACAACCATGTCATGGCTTGCATCTTACAGAATATTGTCTCGCATCTTCCTTACCATTGGCTGGGCCACATACAATGTGCTGCTCCCTTACTCCCCTGATTTCAGCTCCTGGCTCTTCTCTTTCTTGGTCATCTCTACCACTCACACCAGCATCTCTGCTGTTCTGCAAACATGCTAGACAAGCTCTTATCTCGGGGCCTTTGCACTTGTTCTTCCTTCTGCCTGAAACATTCTTACCCCAGATGTTCCCATGACCCACTCCCTCACCACCTTTAAGACTTTCAATAATGTTACCTCCTCTGTGAGGTCTTCTTCTATCATCCTATTTAAATTTGCCAGCCCTCTGTGTTAGTTTGCCTCGGCCGCTGTAACAAAGCTCCCTAAGCTGAGGGTCTTAAACAACAGAAATTTATTGTCTCACAGTTCTGGAGGCTAGAAGTCTGAGATCAAGGTGTTGGCAGGGCCAGATTCTCTAGAAGGCTCTGAAACAGAATGCATCCCATGCCTTTCTCTTCTTGGCTTCTGGTATCACTGGTAATCCTTCATGTTCCTTGGCTTACAGATACATCACCCTGATCTCTGTCTTTGTGTCCACATGGCCTTTCAGCCTATACGTGTCTGTGGCCAAACCTCCCCTTTTTATAAGCATGCCAGTCATATTGGATTAGGGCCTATCCGACTCCAGCATGAATTCATCTTAACTAATTACATCTGCAATAACTCTATTTCTTTTTCTTAAGATTTTATTTATTTATTTGACAGAGAGAGAGAGTGGGAGAGCACAAGCAGGGGGAGCGGCAGAGGGAGAAGCAGGCTCCCCACTGCGTAGGGAGCCTGATGCAAGGCTCGATCCCAGGACCCTGGGATCATGACCTGAGCCAAAGGCAGATGCTTAACCAACTAAGCCCCTGCAATTACTCTATTTTTAAATAAGGTCACATTTTAAGGTGCTAGAGATCAGGACTTCAACATGTGAGTGGGGGTAGAATAGGGGCACAATTCAACCTATATTCTCTACTCTGCTTTATTTTTCTCTCTGGTATTCATCACTTTCTAATATACTTGTTCACCTTCTTTAGTGTCTGCCTCCCTGTGTAGAACGTAAGCCCCGTGAAGGCAGGCATGTTTATCTGTTTTCTTCACTGCTATATCCAGAGAACTGAGAGCCATGAACAATACAGATTTGCTGAATGAATTAAAAAAAAAGAAAGAAAGAAAAGTCAATTTCTCACCTCTTTCTTTGCAGCTTTTGACACACTGCTGAAGCTTGGTGCTAAATAAATCCACAGACTCACAGGCTATTAAAACTTTTACAATGTCTGGTGATCACCTTGTGTGGTTCTCCCATTTCACTGATAAGAAGCTGAGGCCTGGAGGCAGCAAGTGTCTATGCCAATAACATGGTCAGAGCAGGATCCAGGTGGCCTCTTTCCTGGCACTTTCTAACCACAACTGCTGTCTTTATCATATGTAATTTTCCCAGTAGCCAGGAAATTCTGTGATGATAATTTAAAAGCAGTCGCTCCTTTGTGTTTGACCAATGACAGATGGGCACATGGTTCTGTTTGCTCTTAGATAAACTGAGCTGATCAAGACATCAAATCCTCCATACCTTGATGGGCCAGTCCAACCAGCCTATGATATTTAAGGTTAATGTCAATTCATTAAAAAAGATGATAAACCAACCCCATTAATCTTAGCCATTTATAAGGAAATGCTTCTGTTTAAGAGAACCTGTGTTTCTGGTTCTAGACCACAAATTGCTCAATCTGGACCTCACAGTGGGACAAAAGCTCGCCAGATCTTCCATCTGGTTTAGATTACCCAGGACCCCAGAGGAAAGGCTACATCAGTCTCTAGTTAGAGCTGGAAACCCCTGGCATAAGGCTTGGCCCTTAGAAGGCCCTCCAAAGATATCAGATGAATCCAAGTTAAAAAAAAACAACTAAAATGTTCTAAAATGTTTTGTTTCATTTTTCTTATAATCTGATGGTTACATTTACGGACTCTAGAACTAGCTGAGTGATCCCAAACAAACCACCGAAGTTTTCGGTGCCTGAATTTCCTCTTCCATGAAATGAGAATAATAATAGTGTTTACCTTATAAGTTGTGAGACTTCATTGTGGTAACCCAGAAAAATCACTTAGAACAGTGTCTGGCACATAATAAGCTCTGGGTAAGTTTTGCTATCATTTCTCCCTTACTGCACCCATCCATTCATTCAACCACATAACATGTACTAAGAACCTATTTGGGGTTCTAAGCTCTGTGCTAGGTGTCAGGGATACAAAAGTGCAGCCCACAGCCCATGGCAGATATGGTTCACTGAGAATCCACAGACCCGTGAGATTGTGAGCACCTGTCGCTGCATATGTGCATAAGTGTATTTTTCCAAAGTGGAGGATTTGTAGGTCTTCCTTATTTGCTCAGAGGGATGCATGACCATCCCACCCCCAAACAGATTTTTAAAAAATAGTTGAGGCCTATTGTTGTTATAAATGGAAACAGACAGAAAATTCACTAGACAAACCTAATGCAATGTGGTAATTGCTAGACTGGAGGTCTGTATGAGGCACAAGACAACCCAGAGGACTGAAGCCTGGCTTTGAATATCTGGCCTGGCTTCACAGAGGAGGTGTTTATCTTAAGCTTAGGATGGCATCTTGGTGCATTCATTAAGGACTGGAGAACTGTAGGCACACATGGGGAAGGTAGGAGAAATGGGAACAAGAATATAATGACCCTCAGACATACTTTTGCTCTGGTTTCTGGGAAAAGAAACAATCTCGCAAAGAAATTGAGCAAGTCTTCTTGTGATTTGACTCAATTAGGAGAGGCGCAAGGAAAAGAACATGTGTTTCAGAGTGAAACAGACTTTAAGTTGAATTTTGACTGTTATTTATCATCTGTTGAGAACTTGGACAAATAGGAACGTCTCTGAGGCCTATTTTCTCAAATGCAAAATTGGGATTGTGAAATAATATTTATTATATCTTGGGTGCAGAGCATCTGGCTATAAGAGATTAATAGATTGTATTGTTTGCTCACCATTAGTCACTTTCTCGCCATTCTTACTCTGCTTTCATTCTCTATAGGTGGAATATACCTTTGGAACCACTGACTTTGGGTTTAGCCAGGATAATCTGACCGATGGACTGTGAGGGAGTGAGATGTATGTCAATCTGAGCAGAATCTTAAACACATGAACGAAGTTTGGAAATTTCTTCCCTCCTCTCATACTTTGCTATGAGAACAATGTGTCCTCTATTTGGGCTTGTGTATGATCTCAGATCCAGGGACGAACAGACACCCCGAACCCAGGTGGGCACAGCCACAGTTAAACGGCAGAGCAGCAAGAAAATAAATCGTCAGGGTGCCTGGGTGGCTCAGTTGGTTAAGCATCTGTCTTTGGCTCAGGGCATGATCCCAGGGTCCTGGGATCGAGTGCCACATCGGGCTCCCTGCTCTGCAGGGAGCTTGCTTCTCCCTCTGCATCTGTCTCTCTCTCTGTCTCTCTCTCTCATGAATAAATAAATAAAATCTTAAAAAAAAAAGAAATCATCAGCCATGACGTCTAGGGGACATTTGTTGCTGCAGCAGAAGCTGACTAATACACAGATATGGGTTTCACACTCAATGACTGGTTTCTCTCTCCTTCGCACTTACCAAAACAAAACGGGGAATTTGAGGTGAACTCCATGAAGATACTGTAGCTACAACATTGAAACTGTTCGAAAATACTTTACAAAGACTGAAGAAGAGTCAGGTAGGGGTAGGATGGAGTTGATTGGAATGTGGGCCAGAGACCACCAACTGCACACCAAGCCCATTTCCTCTTTCTCTGGGCACATGGTATGTACTGGGTCTGGCAAAAGGAATGTGGACAGAGGTGAAGCAAGCTGCTTCCAGGTCCAGCAAATGTTCACTCCCCCATCCTCCTTTCCCCTTTAGTTTGATTGGAATGGTGACCGCCAGGATCACATGGAAGCTAATATTAAAGATGCAAAGCTGCTGTCAGGCTAGAGTCCTGAATGACTGTGTGAGTGGCCGCCTTGGACCGTTACTGCCAAAGATGAGTCCCAGCCAGGGATTAGTTACAACAGTGACATAGATTGTATTCAGTAGCTGCTGGCAGTAGGGGAAGAGCCAAACTCCATTCAGATTTGCGCACAGAGGAACTGGCATTGAGGGATTAGGAAGGAGGGGGGCAGGGGCTCAAGCAGCGTCGGGGAAAGGAAACATGACAAAAACCGGGAGGGCACTGGTGATGTGAAATGCCTCTGGGTTTGCTAACTGGTACTTACTGAAGTTTGGCTTCTCCCTCCCATAGAGACTGGGAGACAGGGGCCCTACCTTCAGGCTGAAACAGTTCGTTCTCTTGGCAGCCTTGAATTTTCTCAGGCAGGCTCCTTAAGCAGAGCTAAGATCATCCTGGGGATGCATCCTTGAGCTGTGAGAAACTGTTAGTGTTTGCTCAAGTCTTCATAAGCCAAGGTTATGGGTAAGTGGAGGAGGGGACCCTGAGGAACCTAGCTAGAGTCTGGTCAAAGAGTAAATCTTTGTTATTCCCTCACTTGGGTTTGTTCCATTAATTTGCAAATGGAACCTAAGAAATACTAATACAGCTGGGTACCGGTGAAGGGTTTAAGTATGGATAAATCTTAACAAATGTTTATTAAGAGCTTATGATATGCCAATCACCGTACCACAACCTACACCCATGAAGCCTCATTTAGCCCACTATATAACTCTGTGAAATAGATGTTATTATTCCCTTTTCTAAAAAACAAACAAATAAATAAATAAAGCAAGCTGAAGATCTGCATGGTCAATAACTTATTTTTGATCATGTGCCTGGAGAGTGGCAGGAGCAGATTGGGACCAGATCGTTTTGGTGCCAAATTCATTGTCATGACCACACAGCATTGATCTCTTGTGCTCAGCAAGTTTGGAAAGACATGGGTTCCAGGTAGCCCTTTTTTGGCCTGAGACCCAAGTACAAAGACCTAGGCCACTGTAAAGAAAAGAGTCCATTTCGTAGGAATCTTTCGGCCTGAGAGACCATGTATCTAGACATAGGGATGGATAAAGTGTGGAAGAGCCAAGAAAGGCAGGAAGATAGTTACCCCAAGAATCAAGGCTGGACAGACAGCCAAGGAAGCTTGGTGGAAAGTGACAACATGTACCAAGAAGGGAGTGGTTAATATTTAATCACAAATCAAGCCGTAAGAGTTCACATGAGACCATTCATCTAACTGCCCTTAACTGCACACATTGGAAAACCACAAATTTCTCCCCAGAGAAGTGATATCTCTGCATTTAAATGGGTTGAGAGTCAGTGGACAGATAAAAGGCAGGGGCACAGAAAAATGAAGTATTCTGGAGACATAGACAGTAGAGAAAAGAATCATGGGGAGTTAAGAAATCTGGTTCTCCTAGCTGCTCCTGCAACTGGTGACATGACCTTGGGCAGGTCAGTTTCACTTCTCAGAGCCCAAGCACAAACAGGGGGTGGGTAGGAAAATGTCCGAGGTATCCCTCAGCCATGACAGTCTGGTCATTGGCCGTCGTTCATCTAGGCCAGGTTCCATGGAAGCAGATCTTTCTATTAGGTGTCCTCTCTCCTGTGTCGGGAAGAGAAAGCTAGAATGGGTGGTCTTCCTTATGCAGAGAGGCGGCAACTCATTCAGAATCACAAAGCTTCCAACTGAGACAACTAGACGTGATCATCTCCTTGGACCCTCTCATTATACCAATGAGGAAACAGAACAGAGAGGGCAAGCCATTTTACTAAAGTCACACAGTTATACACTATCAAAGCTGGAAGCAGAACCCTGCTTTTGATGCTGAGTATGGGTCTTATTCCAAAAACAGCCCCACTGCCTAGGGTATTGGAGAAAGAATAGAAGGGAATGAGCATTTACTAAGCACTTACCTTGTGTGAGAAACTACCCTAGGCTCTGTACTTGGTCTACAAATATTCAGCAAGTTTTATTGAGTACCTGTTGTGTGCTACATTCTGGGAATACAGAGATGAACAAGACAGACAAGATCTCCCCTCAGAGTTCACATTCCAATGAGGGGGAATGAGGATAGCCAATAGACTAGAAATAGAAATAAGAAGAAAATATCAAGTAGTACTATCTAGAAAATATCCTGATTAAGAATATTAAGTGTTATTAAGAAAATTAAATTGCTGGGGTGCCTGGGTGGCTCAGTCAGCTAAGCAGCTGCCTTCAGCCTGGGTCATGATCCCAGGACCCTGGGATCCAGCCCTGCGTCGAGCCCCACATTGAGCCCCGCATCTCCCTCTCCCCCACTTGTGCTCTCTCTCTCTCTCTCTCTCTCTCTCTCAAATAAATAAAATCTTTAAAAACAATTTAAGTTGCTACATACAGCCTGGGCAGCTGCATTACATGAGGTGGAGAGAGTCCACCTCCCAGAAATTATCTTATATTCTCCCAAACATGCTGTGAAGTTAGTATTTTCATTGTTCAAATGAGGAAACTGAGCCTGAGACTTACCCCATCTCATGTAACTGGTGAAAGTTCATTGCAGATTCCAACTCAGCTCTCTCTGGCACAAAGCCCATGCTTTGTTTCACTGTATCTTGCATTGAGGGTTTTTTTTGTTTTTTTTTTTAATGAAAATATACTACAAGTATAAAGTATATACATAAAGTATATACATATATACTGTAGCTGATTGCAATTAGGTACTTGTAGCTGATTTTTTTCTTCCACTCATTTCCAGTGTCTCAGAGCCAGTGTCTTCTTTGAAAACCCTCTTGTGTGGGGGAGGCATCTGACGTGGTCCATGGGTAGAGAGCTGCAGCTTTTAAAAAAAATTTTTTTTTAATTTTTATTTTAAAGATTTTATTTATTTATCTGAGAGAGAGAATGGGAGAGAGAGAACATGAAAGGGGGGAGGGTCAGAGGGAGAAGCAGACTCCCCGCTGAGCGGGGAGCCCGATGCAGGACTTGATCCTACGACTCCAGAATCATGACCTGAGCGGAAGGCAGTTGCTTAACCAATTGAGCTACCCAGGCACCTGAGAGCTGCAACTTTAAAACAGAAATTTCCTTATGCTTGGAAGTTGCTAACTTGAGTGTGAAGGATTGGACCTTATAATTTAAGACTCAGGAGCATTGCACTCTGACCTAGGATGCTAAATCACCTCGTCCAGGACAAAATTCAGCAACAGATCTCCCTGAGTCCTTCTGACCAGTGGGTGAGACCAGGGACAGTTTTTTTAGCACAGACCTCTGGACATCAATGTCCAGACTATCTTGTAAGCTTTGCTGTGTCTATATATGTTGTCATATTCCAGGGTACTAATGTGCTTCCTATTCTCTCCTTCAAGAAAAGTTTCAGAATTCTAGAATCTAATAAAGTGAAATTTCAGATGGATTAAGGAGTTTGGGAGTAAAAAGGGAAACTGTTAAAACAACTGGAAGGAGAAAAAAAATCAGGTCTTCTATTGAAGATGCTTTCCAAACAACAGAAACCTCAACTCAAACTGGCCAAGGCAAACACCGCTAGCTGGTTCACACAACATAATTCTTAATCCCTTCCTACTTGGCTGCCTTTGCTACCGAGGTTGGAAAAACCCAAGGCTTGCTTTCACAACTTCACTCCAAGTTAGCAGAAGCCACGTGACAGTTCCAGCCAATGAGACTGGAGGTCGAACAACAGACGCTGGGAAGACATTTGCTTTTTCTGGTAAAAGGGCCAGATACCGCTGATGCTGCTCATTTCACATGGCTTTGCTTGAGCCACACATGTGATGCCTAAGGCTGCAACAGCCACCTGAGAGCCACAAATGAGCCACTGCACCAATATCGAGTAGCCTCCAGACTACGGGTTGGTGGGAAATTTAAACCCTTATTCGTTTAAACAGCCTTTAGTGGATTTTCTGTTACCTGCAGCTGAAAGCACTTTGGCGGGGAACCACTGTCTCAAACAAAAAAGAAATGCATTCTTTTTTTTTTTTAACCTAAGAAGAGAAATGATACCTTCTTCCATCTCTTGCTTCAGGTTCTGTGTTCCCTGCAGTTACTCAATGCTTGCCTTTTGCCTGCTATTGTCTGGAATGAATCAGCCAATCCATTCCTGAATTGATCACCAGGAAGGGAAACAGAATGACAGGCTCAGACCGATGATCCAGTGGAACACATATTGAGACATCAACTAAAACGCACCCTCCAGTGTGTGAGCACAAGATAAGTAATGCCTTTCTCAACATAAAAGCAATAAGAGCACATCCCAAATTCAAGGACTAGTAGATAGGAGTTTATTGAAATTAAAGACTATAATAAACAACCTATTACTAACAAAAAGAAAAGGCAAATAAGAGATCGCGGAGAACTCGTTGCGGCAAGTGAAGTGTTAATATCCCACAAATCACTTCTAAGAGTTTACCCTAAGGAAATCATTAAAGACACATGCAAAGATTTAGTCACAAGGATGTTTGTAGCATTACTGTGTTTAATAATGAAAATTTGCAAGGGAGATGAATTTCCAGCAATAAGGTACCAGTTAAGTAAAATATGACACAAACTTACAATGGAATGCTACAGGATTATTAAAAAATAATGTTGCTGAAATGCTTATACTGTTGTGGAAAGCCAATTGTGATATGTTATTAAGTGACAAAAGTAGAATGTAAATAAGGTGTCTTTTGATTCTGTTTTCCTGAAGGAAAATGCAGGGGTGTGTGTGTGTGTGTGTGTCTAAGAAGGATATGTATCCCAGAGTTAACCATGGGTATTTCTGTTGGGTGATATATTTGTTGATTTTTTTTTTATAGTGAGCTGCTTTTAGAAGGAAGGAAGGAAGAAAAAGAAAGAAGGAAGGAAGGAAGGGAGGGAGAAAAAGAGCTTAATTTTGAAAACAAATCCCAAAAAGTAAAAGAACACCTCAACACAAAAACACGGGCAGTGGGTCTGAGAGAAATATGCTCATGGAGACATGCAATGAGCTGGTAAACATATGTGAGTATTCATTCTTGGTAGTGATCCAACATACAGTAAGAACGAAAATGTGATACAACTCTTTCTTTCCTTCTTTCTTTCAATTTCTTTCTTTCTGTGTATTTATTTTTCATTAAACTGGAATGTTTCTCCCCCAAGAAAAGAGGACACCTTGGTTGGGAGTGCAAGGAAAGAGATATGTAAGCTCAGAGGTAAAACCTTTTTGAAGAACAATTTCTCAGTGGGCAGAGTTTCCAAAACCCTCATTCTTTCTGACCTCACAAGTCCACTTCAGTACATGGAACAGATGGAAGGGAGTAGAGGGTCCCATCAGGACTTGTGTTTCAGGATTTCAACATTCGCTCTCTACATAATGAAGAATGATTGGCTGTCAGTCTCACCTGTTATGCTGATATAGGGACCTAGTCCATTACGAAGCAAGGATTTAAAAGCACGTTCAATAAAAAATATTGAATACCATAGGGAAACGATCAGGATATGAAGATGAGTTTAAGCAGGTTACAAAGAAGCATAAAGGATATACTAAATCTTGAAGAAATGAAACAAATTTATATTTATATGCTCAAATTTAGCACATATTTAAGAAAGATTGAAATAATGTAAGTCAAAATGTTAATAGGTATCTCAGGCAGTGAGATTATGGACGACTTTGATGTTCTTCACATTTTTCAGTGCTTTCAGATTTTTTATAATACATATTCATTTGTGCATTACTAACCAGAAAAAAAATCCAAACACTATAAAGATATTCAAAGAGCCCTATGTGACGACTCGTATTGAGATACCAAGCACGAATATGTTTTAGGGACCTACAAAGTACCAGGTATGGTGCTATCTGTGAATTGCTTCATTTCATTTTCAACCATTCTGTGATGTATGTACCCTTATTGGACCCATTTTACAGATGAGGGAATTGAAGCACTGAGACCTGAAGGGATTTGCCCAATGTCATGCAGCTAATAGATATAAACTCAGGTTCATCTGACTCCAGAGATCTTATTCTCAACCAACTCCTAACTAGACTACTTCTCCAGAAGGAAAATAAAAGCACACATTTCCTCCTCACTTTCATTGATTAGCTATTATCTCAAAATAGAAGACTCTGTGTCTTCTGAGGGATTCAGTTCCTATATAAACAAATCCTTCAGTGGAATTTAGGAATGAGGAAATTTTTTCCCATTGTATATATATATATATATATATATATATATATATATATTTTTTTTTTTAAGATTTTATTTAGAGAGAGCACAAGACAAGATTTTATTTATTTACTTGGGGCAGAAGCAGAGGGAGAGGGAGAAGCCGACTCCCCACAGAGCAGGGAGCTGGATTTAGGGCTTGATCCCAGGACCCTGGGATCATGACCTGAGCTGAAGGCAGACGCTTCACTGACTAAGCCACCCAGGTGCCCCTCCCATTGTAT
The DNA here is from genome assembly GCF_029215605.1 of Mirounga angustirostris. Taxonomy (NCBI): domain Eukaryota; kingdom Metazoa; phylum Chordata; class Mammalia; order Carnivora; family Phocidae; genus Mirounga; species Mirounga angustirostris. The sequence continues at coordinate 13,461,630 of NW_026991712.1, read as the reverse complement.
ATTTTAAATTGAGATATAATTTACATAAAACATTGTATAGGTGTAAGCTGTACAGTGTGTTTGATATACTCATATATTGCAATATGGTTACCACCCTAGTGTTGGTTAACACCCCATCAGGTCCAATAATTATCATTTCTTTTTTGTGATAAGAAAGTTTAAGATACAGTGTCTTAGCAACTTTCTTTCTTTCTTTCTTTCTTTCTTTCTTTCTTTCTTTCTTTCTTTCTTTCTTTTTTTAAGATTTTATTTATTTGACAGAGACACAGTAAGAGAGGGAACACAGCAGGGGGAGTGGGAGAGGGAGAAGCAGGCTTCCCGCCAAGCAGGGAGCCTGATGCTGGACTCGATCCCAGGACCCCAGGATCATGACCTGAGCCGAAGGCAGACACTTAACGACTGAGCCACCCAGGTGCCCCATCTTAGCAACTTTCAAGTATATAATACTGTAGTATTGTTGATTATAATCACAATGCTGGCCTCAGATCCTCAGAACTTATCATCTTCTAATTGTAGTTTGTTCCCTTTGACCAACATCTCCCCAATTCTCCCACCCCCAGCTCCTGGTATCCCCCACTCTACTCTTAGTTTCTATGAGTTCAGCTTTTTCAGATGCGATGTAAGTGTTATTATAAAATATTTCTCTTTCTCTGTCTGACTTATCTCACTTAGAGTAATTGCCCTCATAGTTCATCCATTATTGTTGCAAATGGCAGGATTTCTTATTTCTCATGGCTGAATAATATTCCAGTGTGTGTGTGTGTGTGTGTGTGTGTGTGTGTGTGTGTGTGTGTGTGTGACATCTTCTTTATCCATTCAACCATTGACAGACCCTTAAGTTTGTTTCCACATCTTGGCCATTGTGAATAATACTGCAATGAACACGAGGGTGCAGATATTTCTTTCAATATCCTGTTTTCATTTCCTTTGGATAGACACCCAAAAGTGGAATTGCTGAATCATATAGTGGCTCTATTTTTAATTTTTCGAGAAACCTCATACTGTTTTCCATAGAACCAATTTACATTCCTGTCAACAATGCACAAAAGTCCCCTTTTCTCCACATCTTCACCAGCATTTTTTATCTCTTGTCTTTTTGATGAGGGCCAAACTAACGGGTGTGAGGTGATATCTCACTGAAGCATCAATTTACATTTTTCTGATAAGAAGCGTTTTAAACTACTGCATTCAAATGCAGTTAAGTGGGTTGTTTTGAACAAAGTTCATAAGATTCTAAAAAAGTGGTTGCATTTAGTGTAGCAGGAAGTCCAGAGATTAATGTCGGTGTGACATAGTCTTCAGCTATGATAGCTCTTTTCATTACACATAACCTGTGGAATAGTATGTTAGTCCCATTTAACTGATGAAAACCTGAGACTTTGCTAATCATTAGGAAAATGTCAGATAAACCAAAATGAAATTCTGGACCAATAATCATCCACACTGCCAAGGTCATGAATAACAAGAAACATCTAAGAAACTGTCATAGACGACAAGAGACTAAAGCGCAAATGTAACATGGTATTGGAGGCAGGATACTTGAATTGGGAAAGCATATTAAAGGAAAAACTGTTGACATTCATATAAAATCTGGAGTTTGGTTAGTAGGAAAGTACGAATGTTGTTCTCTTAGTTTTCACAAATGTACCATAATAATGTATAATGTTAATAATAATAGGGCATGGGTGAGGGATATATAAGAACTCTCTGTACTATTTCACAAGTTTTCTGAAAATCTAGTATTATTTAGAAATAAAAGTTTATTTAAAACATCTGAACAGTATGGTGGTTCCTAAAAAAAAAAAAAAATTAAAACCAGAACTGCCATATGATCCAGAACTTTTGGATAGATACCTAAAGAGTTGAAAGCAGGGTCTTAAAGAGATATTTACACACCCATGTTCACAGCAGCATTGTATGACTTCACTTACATGAGATACTCAGAGTTGTCAAATTCACAGAGACAGAATGTAGACTGGGGGTTACCAGGGTCGGAGGGAGCAGAGGATGGGGAGTCAGCGTTTGATGGCTACAGAATTCCAGTTTTTCAGGAGCAAAAGAGTTTGGGAGATGCTGATGGTTTCACCACAATGTGAATGTGCTTAATGCCACTGACCGAACGGTACACAAAAAAAATGGTTAAAAGGGTAAATTTTATGTCATGTCTATTGTACCACAATTAAAAAAATAAGTTTAGGGGTGCCTGGGTAGCTTAGTCACTTAAACATCGGACTCTTGTCTTTGGCTCAGATCATGATCTCAGGGTCTTGGGATCGAGCCGCACATTGGGCTCCTTGCTCAGCGCAGAGTCTGCTTGTCCCTCTCCCTCTCCCTTTGCTCCTTCCCTGGCTCCGGCATGTGCTCTCTCTCTCAAATAGATAAATAAAATCTTAAAAAAAAATTAATTAAAAAAAATCTGAGGCTTTGATTAAATAAGTCATCCAGAGTCACATGGAAGCTCCTGGATTCAAACCAAGGTCTGTCTGACCTCAAATCGCACATTCTTCCAAGTGCCCCATGTAGGGATGATCAGCGTGGTTCTAGATGTGTTCATTCATTGAGAGTCTACATGCTTTGTCTCTGCTGCCTAAAATACAACCAGTCCTGGCTTCATTTCACTTGGGGGCAGGTGAGCTGTGGGAGACCCGGGTAGGTCCACTTGGTGTCAAGTCCTGGCTCTGTCACTCGCTGGTTGTCTGAGCTCCAGCAAGACGATGAGCTTTCTGGGTCTCAGCTTGCTGGTCTGACTTGATGAATAGGGTTATAACAGAGTCTCCACCTGAGGGTTGTTCAGAATCTGAAGAGGGAGGTAAGGCCTCCTCACTAACTACTGGAGGTTGCCAGTCAGGGCTGGTGCCAACGTTAAGTTTGAGTCCTCTAAGAAGGAGATATGGCCTAGCATATTCTGTGAATGGCCTCATGGAAGAGGAGAGACAGGGGCTAAGCCACAAAAAACAGAGCACAGCTGAGCTCTAAAGATGGATATTCTAGGAAAAAGAAAAAGCTAAGGAGATGGGACAGTTAGATAGCAGGTGGCTGGGGCAGGGAAAGAGAAACCTGGTCTTCGTAAGGCAAATCTGGAGGCACTACTTAGAGCCTCTCTGGCACACAGAGATGGGAAGTCAGAGGGACCAGTTGGATTGTTGCAGAATCCAGAAGGGAGGGAGAAAAGCCTATTCCAGAGCAAAGGTTGTGAGCATGAAGGATAGGTAGGTGAACCTATAGACCCTAATCACTGGATAGACATCGAGAAGAGAACTCAGAGGTCTGGTACCTCAGCAAAGGGGTGGGTCTGTCCTAACCACTGTCCGGGCCTGTAGGGTCAGGCAGAAAACAGACGGCTAAACCTCAAATCATAGATTTACAGAGAACCTTCTAAATAGAAGCAGCCTTTGCCTCTTTCTACCCCATAGACGCTCATTCCTCAGTGTTTGATCCCTGGCCCTCCCACTTAAAACACACTTCCTGACTGGGTGAGCTCATTCCTGTCCAAAGTATCAGCCACTATTCTAAATGTTGGTGACTGCTAAATGTCTATCTCCTGCCAAGACTCCTTCCATGAACGTGGGACTCCTAGAGACGCCTGCCTCCTGGACTTCACTTGGAAGGCCCGACGGTTTGTTTAAGTCAACCAGTCCACAATCAAGGGCATCCCAATTCCCCACTCACATCTTCATCCTCTCCGTGTATGCCCCGTCTGAATTAACGGACCATCAACCCCCTTGTGCTGAACCCAGAAACCTTGCCCTCCCCCATAATTCCTCCTTCCCTTCCCCTTCCCTCCAGACTGCTTCTTCTAGTGGGTTTATCTGCCTAAATGTTTTTTTTGTATTTATCCCTTTCTCTCCATTCCCAAGGAAACTGCTCCGATTCAGCATTTTATCTTTTTCTCACCGGGATTTCTGCTGCCACCTTTTAATCAGTCTCCTTGCTTCCTGTCAGATCCCCCCTGAAATCTGTTCTCTGCATGACAGTCAGTGTAGTCTTTCCACCCAGCAAGACAGCTTGTGTCTCAGTCCTGGTCAAAGGTCCTCAGGGGCTTCCCCTTTTCTTAAGGACAAAGCCTAATTTACTTGGAACTTAAGGCCCCTCAGAATCTGGTCTACCCTTCTCTGTCCTCACTACCTTTTCACACTTTTCCAACAGTGTTTTTTTTGTTTGTTTTGTTTTTAGAGAGTGAAGGGGGGTGGGGGGAAGGAGAGAGAGAGAAAGAACCTTAAGCAGGCTATGCACTTGCGGGGCTCGATCTCAGGGCCCTGAGATCATGACCTGAGCTGAAATCAAGAGTTGGACGCTCAATGGACTGAGCCACCCAGGCGCCCCCTCCAACAGTGATTTTATCCTCCGGCCATAGCCAATCGCTTATAGTTTGTCAAACCCGCACGTGTACTTGTCTCTCCCTTCGCTCAAATACCCCCATTCTCCTCCTCATCTGGATTGGCAAACTCTAGTCTGTTTTTCAAGTCTCGCCTCAGTCTCCACTTCCTCTGGGGAGCCTTCTCAGCCTGTGCCAAAGAGATGACTCCCTCTGTGCTTCTGCTGCACCTGGCCCTTTCCCCTCTCCTACGGCAAGACCCAGGATGGCCGTGCATTCATTCACCCATCGGCTCTCCATGTATTTACTGAGTGGGTGTTGGGGAGAGAAGGATGAGCTGAAGACACGTGACTCCCGACCCACTAGAAAAGGATGGCCGCCACTGTTTGCTGTCTCACTCGACAGCCTTTGTGGAATGATTGATGATCTTGTTTTCCTGTGGCTCCAGGCCTTTGCTCTTGCTATTCCCCCGGCCAGGAGCATGCTCTCCCGTCTGCACAGCTGGCTTCCTGGTCAGATTAGTATCTGGACTCAATTCCCCTCCTCCCCCTCCTTCTCTGCCCTTCACCTAGGTTTTCCGCCTCAATAGCATGTATCACTGCTGAAACTGTCTTGCTTATTGGCTTCTTTGTCCACCTCTTCTTACTCGAACCTAAGCCCTTCGAGAGCAGGGAGCTTGCCATAAAGTCTGGGAGACTAGTGTGTGCCAGGCACACAATGGGGGCTCCATAATGTGTGATAAATGAGTGGATGATTTTGTAGACAAGGAAGCGGATGTGGAAGAGCGAAGGACCGGACGTGAGCATGAGATTATTTAATTATAGACCCAAGACGAACCAACCAACCACGGGAATCACAGTTCTAGAGTGGAGGGTGGCTACGGAATATCATTGACACAGATACAGGAGGCGAAGTCAGGCAAGGGGGGAGGAAATGTGCCGACGTCCTGGAAGGAGTGGCCTGCTCTATAAAATGGAGAGACCCGGATTCACTCTCCTCTCGTTTTTCACCATCGATTTTCTGAACCTTTGTAGAATTATTTAGGAGACAACATCTCTCATGGGCTAAAGAAACATTTAAAATGTACCAGTAATTCTTTCAGCTTCCTGTCAGCTTCCCTTTCTTCTATTAAGAGAAAGTAAAATACCTTAAATTTGAAAACAGCAACTTTAAGGTGTTAATACTTTACAATAGATTTATTTTTTATCTATCTGTTCTTCTGTCAACCCTGCTTTTATCCAAGGACATGGATATATATATAGACACACACAAAAGATAAATGTCTGGGATTTATCTAATATTCATGAAAGTTATTTCTAGCTGATAAAGTTTTGGTTTCCTTTTATTATCTGTATTTTCCTGCATTAGTTTTAATCTTTTACAATGCACATGTTTTGTGTCCCTTTTGCAAAACCAAATGATTTTTTATTTTTTTAAAAGATTTTATTTATTTATTTGACAGGGAGAGACACAGCGAGAGAGGGAACACAAGCAGGGGGAGTGGGAGAGGGAGAAGCAGGCTTCCCGCGGAGCAGGGAGCCCGATGTGGGGCTCGAACCCAGGACCCTGGGACCATGACCTGAGCCGAAGGCAGACGCTTAATGGCTGAGCGACTTAGGTGCCCCCAAAACAGATGATTAAAAAAAAAACAACAAAAACAATTGGGAGCAAATATACCAAAATGTAAAAGATGGTTCATTTTGTGGGTGTTGTATGCAACTGATGAATCACTAAATTCTACCTCTGAGACTAATAATGCAGGATATGTTAATTAAATTCAATTCAAATAAAAAAATTTTTTTAAAAAGAGTTAATTTTTCAAGGTAGGGCCATTGAGATATTTTGCATTTTTCTGAAAGAAAATTTTTTTTTAATTTTAAAGAAGAATGTTCAAAAAGGAAAATTGTGACTCTAAGATTAGTGTATTTAGGGATCCGGAGAGGGCATGCAGAGTCAAGGTCAAGGTTGAACGAATCGTAGGGCAAGGTGTTTTTTCAGCCTAGAGAGGCCCCTGGGCCGGCAGCTAACAGGAAGGATCTGGTACCCAGGGTCATGACCTGGGGAAGGGAGTTGAGGTTGCCATTACAAGCTGGGCCTCCCATGGCCTGGGGGCATCCAGCAGGCCGATACCGGCTTCCCCCAGGTGAAGACCTTGGTTCCTGGGAGAACATTTAAGCAATCAAAGGGCTAAGTTCGCACAGCAACCACAGCCCGTTGGATGGGTGCAGAGGTTTGACCACCATAGCCCAGACACGCGTCCAGCTCCCAAAGGAGCCAGGCTCAAAACAACTGTTCCGTGATTATAAACGAGTACGCGTAGCACAGTATGGGAGCATCAAGATTTTTTCCTTTTTCAAGAGAGGAGAAAGATTCACGTCGGGAAGAAGCTATGGGAATAGGAGAAACTGAGTATGACACAAGAGAGAGGGAGGAGTGGGTGGGTAGAAATGATAGAGAGCGTAGGCATTGGGCGGGGGAGACAGGGGAAGCCTTCGCTTCCGTAATACCTAAATCATCCACTTGCGTGTCCATCTTTTCACCAGACTGTGACCTTTCATGGTCTGTGCCTAACTCGTCTTTGAGACCCTCCCCATCGCTTCGCAGGGCATCGGCTCCCCGTAGTTGCTCAATAAATGCTCAGCTGAACGGAGACAGCTCCTTGCATCGGTCCAGTTCAGGGATGACGAGGAGAAAGCAAGGCGGCGGGCGCTCCGGAGTTCCTTCGGAGGGACTATTGGGCATTCAAGGGGTGGTGGTGGGGGGGACTGTCATACTTTACAGCGGAGGGAGCGGTGCAGACAGCGGCTCTCCACGCGGGTTTGCCAACCTCTGCCCTTGCGGACGGAGAGGGATGTCGAAGGAGGTGGGAAGGTGCGTGCGCCCTTCTCACCATGCCCGCGGATGCTGAGTGGTACCCACGGAGGCGCTCGGATCGCATGGGATGGAGCTGCGCCAGGGGTCTTCCCTCGGGTCTCTGAGCATCTCGGTCCTTCTATTTCACAGACCTCGCCTTCCCCATCCGGCAAGTGGGAAGACTCCCCACTTCCAGGACGCCGGGATGGGGAGGAGGGCTGGGAGAGGGAGTGCGGAAATCGCGGCGCCCCCGCGTGCGGGCGTCCGCGCCGGTTCGCTCCGGCCCGGGCGCCAGTGCCGCCGGGACCCCCGCCCGGTGCCGAGCGCTCCTCCCCCCGCCCCCTCTCCCGGCGCCCAGCGCTCCGCTCCCCTGCCCCCAACCCCAGCGTCTCCTGGGCCCTCGGCAGTCGAGGCGCCCCAGGCCCGCCCCGCCTCCTCGCGCAGCCCTCCGCCGCTCGGCGTCCGGCGCCGCCCCGGCGGCGGGCCGCGGGGCGCGCGGGGCGGCGAGGAGCCGGGGCCGGAGAGCGCCGGGCGCGCGGGGACCGAAGACGCACGCGGCCGGCGGGGCGGCGCGCGCTCCCCCCTCCCCCGCGGCCCGAGCGCGAGCCGCCGTGACGTCACGGGCCGCCCGCCAGCCCCGCGCTCCCGCGGGCAGAGCGCGTGCGGCCGCCGAGCACATGGGCTCGCGGGCCGGGCGGGCTCGGGGCGGCCTGGGCCCGGACGCGCTGCGCGGGCTCGCGCGCAGGGACGGGCCCCGACACCCCCGGGCCCCCGAGCGGATTTCCACGCGGGCAGGATGTTGGCAACCCCGGCGACCTGCCGAGACGCCGCGGGACCCACCTTCCAGTAAGTTAGAATTTTGCCCTCTGCGTTTCTGGGAACTCGCAAGCCTCGGCCTTGCGGGTTGGGATGCGCAGAGCAGTTGGACAGAGGAAAGGGGCTTTCGGATTCCGATGTGTGCTTGTTAACCGTGCACTTTGCTCATCACCGGACTCGAGAGTGGCGGTGAGTTTGGGCGTTGGTGGGGGGCGGGGGGGGGAGGAGACATCAAATGGGCCATGCATGCATGAGATAATTCCGGGTTTGTGCACTTGATGGAAGGTGTATTGTTACCCAACACCTAAAAATAGACTTCCAGTCAGTCCTGATTTGGGGTCGCAGATGTCGTTTGGAGGACCCTTTTGAGAAGCTAGGGGTCTGTGAACCATATGATGCTGCCTCCATCCTTTGACCATTATCCTCCCCCACCAGAGGATTTTCAAAAACCCAGCAACTGTTTTTGGAAACTTTCTCTGCTTTTGCACTGCATTTACAGATTTGCTGGGTGCCCCCACACCCTTCTCATGGTCATTCTTTTTGGATGGCTTGTTGGTGTAATTGTGTTTACTCTCCCTAGACTAACGTGCTCTTATTTTTGCCAGTGTTGGGGGTGGGTATTGACTTTCAGGAAGGGCAGCCATGAGGCTGCATGTGTCCGGTGCCCGGATACACTATGAATTTTCCTGATACTCTGTAAGCATGGAATATTCGTCTGCTCACTGGAGCCCCTGGCTTCAGGCCCTTCTAGAAGATGAGAGAAGAGGGGAAATCACTTGTGAGGGTTTTTAGGGAGTAGAGGGGGAAGTTTTGGTTTTCCTTTCTGGTCTTATGTTTTCCAAAGAGAGGCTGGCAACCCCCACTGGCCCACTTCACCACTGTGAGCCCTGCCTCCCGGAGCTGTTTCGCTGCTGGAGGAAGCAAAGCCTGGAGAAAAACGTGTGTTTGTGTGTGGTGGGTGGGCGGGGGCCTGGAGGACGGAGGGACAGTATCTGCTGTGCTGTTAGTCATAGGATGTTGCAGACCTGTTTTGCATACTGGCGTTGACAAGTTGAGGCTTGTTCATTTGACACAGTCCTGTGGTCACAGCAAATCTTTCTAAAACTCTAACCAGTGGAAAAGGTGCTTGTATGGATCCTCTGAACCCTGAGTGGAACTTCCTGAAAGATTTATTAGGAGAAAAACCTTCCTGGAAGCAGCAGAAGGACAAACAGAATCGCTGGCTGGGCAAAGCCTCGTGGCCCGGTCTCCACGACTTGAGGGGAGTTACATCTTAGAGGTGAGGACTCCTCGTGGTCTGAGCCATTGGCAAAGGGCCCGACTGGAATTCCTTGTGTGGGACTGGTGATGGAAAGGCTGGGTCGGTCCAGGGGCGACCCTAATGCTGTACCCATTGAACTCCCAGCGGGGATTTATTATGTGGTCACGTTGTTGTTTCGCCTGGTGAAGGGTGCTGTTTATTGTTGTTGTTGCTTTACCTACTCTGAGCGCAGAATACTGCATAAACCAGGCTTCTCTTGAAAAGTGGATGAAATCAGCTGCTTTTTCGGATTTTCCTCTCTCTTCTTTCATCGCCCCCCCCGCCCCCCCATGCTGTCCGGTGTGCTCTTTCTGTCCGTGGCTGGAGTTTTTTTGGCCTGGAAGGAGCGAGTTCTTTTTCTCAGTTCTGAGATCTCTGACCCCCACTGGTCCCTGTGATTGCTGGTCTAAAAACCGGATGAATTCTCCCTGTCCACAACCAGTCAATCCCATGTGCTTCAGCTTTTTTTTCTTCTTGAATGGCAGGCAGGCAGGCTGGCTGGGTTTGGGGCCTTCTGCCTGCCTGGGATAGACACTTTTCTCGGACAGCTAAGCTCAGGAGTCTCCTGGATGATAAGACACCCCTACTTTCTTCTTCTTTGTGTTCGTGTCCCTGAATTCGGCCAGACCAATGGCAAATCAGCCCTTTCCTGAGGAAGCCGAGGACCTTGGATAGTTGCTGGTCCGTATTGTCTGGGGACGTGGCCATGGCCTGTTAAAGGCCGCACTTGACTGTGTCTGTTTGATGTTAGTTGCCCTCCTGGATGCTCTTTTTAATTTGTATTCCCTTTCACTTTGGCTGTAGACACATCACTCTCCTTGTGTTTGTTTTTTTCCTTCTCTCCTGATGCTGGTTTGTGATCTCTTTAAGAGACCAGGACTCCCTTGTTCTGTATCCCGCGTCTGTAGGGAGACCCAGATCCAAGGTGGGAACGGAGCAACACTGATGAGCCCCATTGACAGTCTCCCTAGTAAACCTCAGAAATTCTAGGTCTTACTGGAGAATGCTGCTCAGATGGTCCTTTGATAGGTGCCTCCTCCGTCTCTTCTGTTTTTCCAAGTAGTCTATGGAACTAAAAACGGTAGTAAGAATAACAAATAATAATAATGATAATAGTTCCTATAATAACAGGAAATTGTATATCATGCCAAGCATGTTCTTTGCATTGTATGCCCCTTACAACCTTACCAGGCAATTAGAGTAAAACATGTAGCAATGATGAGGTTCTTATGGGCCAGCGTCGGTTCTAAATGCTTTAAATGTATTACCTCACTTAATCTCCCAATAATCATATAAAATAGGATTATTATTATTACCAGAATTTTGCAGGTGAAGAACCCACAGCTCAGAGTAGTTGAAAATGATTGCCCCTCAGGTCACGCAGCTGGGGAGCAACATAGCCATCAGGATTTGGTCCAGGGCCTGCTCCCAGAAGTAAGAGGGCAGTGAAATTAAAAATAAGCAAAGGATGCTTATTGGCCTGGAGCAGGGGGACTCAGGCAGGATAGAAACCCTCACATCTTGTACAAAGACACCCCTTGCTCTGGCTGCAGGCCTCTTCTGCCCTGGGGGAGCAGGCTGCTCCTAGTGGGGCCATGGAGTCTCAGACAGACCTTTAGTGTCTGGAGAGCTCTTGCCCCAGAGTCTGGGGAACAAAGCCCCTGGGGCCCCGGGCAGGAGGCTCAGACATGGTGCAGAATCTATGAGTATTTGTAAAGTGCCACCTCCAGGCACCCTGCCTGACTTTGTGACCAGCATTTAATTACTATCAAAATCCACAGCAGATGGGAGATAGGGCTCTTTTCAGCCACTCTTCCCCTTCCCTCACATTCCCTGCAACTGTCCTGAGTCCCTGCCTTTATCCTGAGTGTGTTCAGCTCCTATAGCTACCGAACGTACCCATACAAAGATTGTGGTGCCCCCTTTCTCAATCCTGTCAGTAAAAACAGTAACACCGTGGGTCATAAAATACAAGACTTAATATTCACGAGGTCAAAATGGCCTCAGTCATTTTTACTGGCAGAAATCTGACTTGTCTTTCCTTTGTTTTCTCTTCCTCTTTTTTGGGGGGTGAAGGTAGAGTAGAGGGTGTTGTTTTGCTGGCATCTGGTGTGGTAATCTGAGCCCCAGGATTACTTGTTTACCTGCCACTTTCTCCCTTGTTGACCATGAGCTGCTTGAGAGCAGGGGAGGGTGGGGTCAGGAGGGGCCGGTGGTCATCTTCATCTGTCAGGTGGCTAACACAGCCCTGGGTCTTATTGGAATCAGGTGACTGTCAAGGACTGCTTTGTTTTCAAGGAATCGAGCAGCCCCCAGGCTACAGTCATTGTCTTAAGAAACCCCCAGGCTACAGTCATTGTCTTAAGAAACCGCCCAAAGTGGTGGGAAGTAGAGGGTTTGCCTTGCGGGAATGGACACTGAAGAAAGAGAAGGAAAGCAGCTAGCTGCTGGAGGCGTCTGGGTAATGCCTAGAAGAGGTAGTGCAGATCACGGGTATTTTGGGGGCAAGTTACTTCACCTCTGTAAGCCTCAGTTTTGTCATCTATAAAATGGGGACGATAAAGCACCTGCTTCACAAGTTGGCCGTGAGGAGGAAATAGGGGATGATCAGCATTCGGCAGAGTGCTGGGCTCCTAGTAAACCCTCCGTAAAAGTTAGCTAATATTACTGCTACAATTATTGGTTTTTTATTACTTCCTGTGGCTGCTTGGAGGAGTGGTTTCTGAATACATTTTAATGTAAAGGTAACACTGGTGACACAGATGATAAGATGGCAGTGACTTCATAGAGGTCTTTGCAAGCATCAGAGAGAAGGCCTGGCAGTTATAAGTAAGAAAGAGATGAGCCATCAGGGAAGCTGCAGAAGCAGGTCTCTGAAAGGACAGGGATGGGGGGCGCCCCTCAGGCCTCAGCCTGTCTTTGCAGGTGACTTACCCTCTCAGCTGCGATGCAGGGAGAATGGTTTTGCCCTCTTGGGGATGGTGCAGAGCACTTTGCACAGAGGAAGTAAGCCCTTGAAGCAGACAGAAGAGCAGTTGCTACCGATTATTCTTTAGGACTCTCTTTTCCAGGGGCGCCTGGGTGGCTCAGTTGTTAAGCGTCTGCCTTCGGCTCAGGTCATGATCCCAGTGTCCTGGGATTGAGCCCTGCATCGGGCTCCCTGCTCAGCGGGAAGCCTGCTTCTCTCTCTCCCTCTTCCACTCCCCCTGCTTGTGTTCCCTCTCTTGCTGTATCTCTCTCTGTCAAAAAAATAAATAAAATCTTAAAAAAAAAAAAAAAAAGGACTCCTTCTTCCCGGTAACTTTGCTTCTCCGCTCAAGAGCGACAGATCCATTCATACGTTTGCTGAGCAGCTGCTGTGTGCCAGTCACTGTTCTAGCTGCTGGAGATCCAGCAGGGAAGGAAGGAGACAAAAATCCCTGCCCTCCTGTGGCGTCCTTTCTAGTCCAAGCCACACAGTGGGACGGGTGAGGGCAAAAACTGCACCCACTCGGTGCAGAGTGGTTCTGGCCCCGCTGTGCCATTGGGTGTAAGGTGCCTAGCACCAGGCCTGGCATGTGGTCGTTATGATGTAAGTAAGTGGTAGTTGCTATATTTATATTCTCCCATCCTCCCCCCCTCCCCGCCCCTGCGGAGATTTAGTTTTTTCCGTGGTACTTGTTATGGACTGAATGTTTGTGTCCTTCAAAAATTCGTATGTTGAGGGTGCCTGGGTGGCTCAGTCGATGAAGCGTCTGCCTTGCGCGGCTCAGGTCATGATCCTGAGGTCCTGGGATCGAGCTCCGCGTCGCACTCCCTGCTCAGTGGAAAGCCTGCTTCTCCCCATCCCTCTTCTGCTCCCCCTGCTTGTGCTCTCTCTCTCTCTCTCTCTCTCTCTCTCTCTCTCTCTCTCGCTCGCTTTCTCTCTCTGTCAAATAAATAAAGCAGACGCATTTTAGGGGGTAATGCGTTCTGAGGGAGCCGGTAGAGCAGGTGAGGGTCTGGAGGACCGGGGTTAAGTTGGCTGGTCGGGGCATGCTTCCTCTAGACGCCGACCTTGGAGGAGCCTTGAAGGAGGTGGAGGAGGTTGGTCTAGAGGAGGCTGTTACAGGCCCTGGGGAGGCCAGGATAGAGGCCGAGAGCAGGGGTGAGCCTGTGAGATGGAGGAGCAGCATGGAGAAGGAACTGGAGGGGTGGTGTGAGCCGGGCAGACAGCAGAGGCGGAAGGGGTGCCAGGGCAGCACGCAGTGGGTACTTTACGTGGTCTTCTTTTTCATTCCTTGATTGGGGTGTAATTGACATATAACGTTCTGTTAGTTTCAGGTGTGCCTGAGGTTGGTGAAATGAGCATCACAGCAAGTCTAGCTAATACTTGTCACCTTATGTAGCGATTTGTGTTTTACTCTGTAAAATGGGGAGCTATTGAAGGGCTTTAGATAGAAAACCGATTGGAGGTGATTTAGCTTTTGAAACGATCCGTCTGGCTACTGTGCTGAGAAGGGCCTAAATCAGGGTCACAAGCCAGGGCCCCAGGGGCAAGCAAGCAAGCAGTGCAGGCAGCACTCCAGGCTGGTGGTGGTGGGCATGGCTGCCAGTAATGGGCTTCCGGACTGTTCAGGGCTGTATCCCAAGCATCTAAAACTGCTGTCCCATGTGGTAGGCACCAGTCTTATGTGGCCACTGAGTGCTTGGAAGAGGCCAGACTGAATGGAGATATAATGCATGTGTAAAATACACATCGCTTTCAAAGACTTAGGACAAAGAGAGAATGTAAAATACCTCTTTCATGAATTCTTTAATCTTGATTGTATATTGAAATGAGATTTTGGATATGCTGGCTTATGTACATTATTAAATTAATTTCACCGGTTTCTTCTAACTTCTTAAAAACGTGGCTACTAGAAGATCTGAAAGTACACGGGGCTCGAGTTCTGTTTCTGTCCAACAGGGCAGCTCGAGAACGGTGACTGGGACGTGATAGGCATTCAGGGGATGGAATAAGTGAGTGAGTGGGCGAGTGAGTGCATGTACAGGGGATTCTGCAGTGAATAAGAAACCACCCTGTCTTGAAGAAGCTCCCAGTGGAGGAGAGAGGCAGATGGCTGATGACACCTGCTGGGAGGGGGGGGCGGCGCATATGAAGAGGGATGAGGGGGTCTCTGGTCTCCGCAAGGTCCTGGAAGACAGGGAACTGAGAGAGGAGGCTCCTGTATGTTAGGAGGAGATGGCAGGAGGCTGGGGGACTCTCAAGAGCCTTAACGACCAGGCAGAAATGGATTTAAATGGGTCCTGCCAACTCTGGGGGCTCTTTCCTTGGATTGCAACCAAGGAGTAGTTTTCCAGATTTTATATTTAGAGAGATGACAAATGCACATGGAGGGTGGGTTTCAGGAAGGAGGTACCTGAGTTGGAGATTCCAGGCTCTGGGATGGGAAATGTAGCTTTCCTCACGTGAGAGGAATGGGAGCTTATCTTTGAAAATCTGGGAAAAAGCCTGTAAAAGTTAAATATAATTTCTTGAGTTAAATACAGTCACTGTTTTGTCTTTATTGCCGTGGTTGTCATTCTGGTGTATATGGTCGCATCCTGACTTGTCCTAGTTACCGTTAGGTAGCAGGCATTCTTGAATATTCTTGTGTGCTCTGTCCATTTTTATTGCATAGATAACATTTCTGTTCAGTGATACACAGGTCCATAATAGGCTGTTTCTCATATATATCAAGTTTTCTATATTTCAGTTAAAGCTTTTTGGTTTTGCTTTTTGTTTTTGGTAAATCCCCAGTCTTAGGATTATTACATCAAAGCGTCTCAATATTTTAAAAATTTCAGGTAACTATTGTGGCTCATGAGATTGGCCCTGAAGCCACGGTAGCGTTTTTTCTGGCGAGAGGTGTGATGTTTGTTGCTGTCACTGGTGCCGTGATGCACTGATAGGTCATTAACATTTACGTATAGTGTGTATTACATGCTAGACGCATGTTTCCATGCATCATAAGCACTTGTATTAGATTTTTCTTGACTTTCACTTATTCAATAGCAGATGTTTGTGGAGTGCGTGTTGTATGCTGAGCATTGTTCTAGGCCTTGAGTATTCAGTAGTGATCAACAGATCAGTTACCAGTTCTCAGGGAGTTTATTATGTAGTGGGGGAGACACAGAAAGAAGCAAGCCTACAAAAAAACCCCATTATTATAAGGAGTGTGAAAGAATATGAATAGAATAATGTGGGAGGATAGTTTCTGTGGGATGAAAGGGCCAATACTGAAATCCTACATTCCAGTGAGACATGAAGACCCAGGAGAGGTTCACCAGAGAAGGAGCAAAGCACACATTAAAAGGGAAACATTGACAAACGTGACTAGCTATTAAAGAAGAAAGCACGTCTAGCAGAAAGTGCTGTAATGATGAGGATAGAGTTCCTCAAAGTCAGTAACAAAGAGCCAAACAACCTCACTGCAGAGTAGGTAAAAGAGATCAACAAGCAGCTCTCAAAGGAAGAAGGCAGAGTCAAGAGTGCCTGTGAAGAGGTTCTGAATCTCACTGATAAAGTCAGGTGTGAGGTCTGATCGAGGTCTGATGTCTATCCAGCAGATTTCCTCTGTTTTGGTGTACAGCACGAGGCGTTTTCGTAAACACACAACAGCTGTGTAACGCTGTCTGTCATCATCACTGTCGAGATCCAGACCATTTCCATCACCCCTGTCCTTTGTAGTCAGTCTGCTCCCCTGCCCCCAGCCACTGACAACCAATAATTTGTTCTCTGACCTTACCGTTTTGCCTTTTTCATATAAACGGAATTATACAGGGTGTAGCCACCCCCCTCCGAGTCTGGTTTTTCTCGCCCCTGATGCAGGGGCTATTCCGCTGCAGGTACTGGCGGTTTGCTGGTTTTGATGGCTGTTCTGTTCCACGGATATGCTGCCAGTTTAGTACGCATCCTTCAGTTGAAGGGCCTTTGAGTTGTGTCCAGGGGGTACGTTTTTCCTATTTTAAAATGTGCCCAAAATAGGAAGTCTGACTCAAGTCTTGGGAGGCTGTGTGGCATGGGATCCCCCGAACTCAGCTAGCGAGCATGAGGTCGCCCAAGAGCCCCACCGGCAGCATGAGGTAAAATCAAAAACATGTGTGCGGTCCCCACTCCTTCTCCAGTCTGAGAACTCACAGCTCATGCTCTGTGTTCTTTAAGGATCCTTAGAGATGGATGGGAGCGGTTAAAGAATGGGCCAGAAGGACTTGGATCAAAGTCACTCTTGTCATCTTAGGAGGACGGAGGGGTTGGGCTGGTGGCCAGGGTCAAAAGGCTACTTTGACTTTACTTTTAATGCTTTCTGAAAGAATAATACAGACATGCAAAATGCTTCCTGGAGGAGGTGACCCCCAAGCTGAGACATAAAGCATAAAGCAGGAGTTATTTAGGAGAGGAAGCGTAGAAAGGGACTGGCACCGTCCCATTTCCCCTGCCAGCTGCTTCCGTCTGTGTGAGACGTGACTGTCAGAAATCAGTCTGCAGACGCCAGTCCTCTGGAAGAATCCTGTCATTCCTAACCTCCGGTATCATTCAGGCCCCGTATCTACCATCTGCCTTCGGCCAGACAAGCCATGCTTCTGACCCACGGCCACGGCGTCCACGGGGCGGACAGCACTCAGCCTGCAGTCTGGGGTGGGTGAGGGCTGGGTTCTTGGCCGCCCCACCGTTCACGTTCTCTGAGCTGTTCAGTGGCTGCTCGCTGCAGGCCTATCATGCAGCAGGTACTCCAACTAAAAATGGTAAGGCATTACAAGCTTTCAGTCTTGGAGTTTCAGGATCTAGTCTGCCCCCTGAAAAGCACAGTCTGGCCAGGAGCGGGGCAGGAGGAAGCACCCAGACAGGTAGGGCAGGCTGCAGGAGGTGGGCGCCCCTGGGAAGCCGTTCCGGCGCCGTGATGTCAGGTCTTAGCGCTGGACCAGAGGCAGGATGGTTGCATAACCAGGGTCAAGGATGTCAGGAATCCTTGAGGTATAAAACGTGAAAACCTTATTGTACCGTCTGGGAGTTGTGTCTTCCAGGACACTTTCCCAGTGTCTACACACTGCGTGTGTGTAGTGACGGAAAGAATGATTTCTCCTTTCCTTGGTCACCCCTGGCTTGCTTAAAATGCCCTTTGCTTTTCCTTTTAAACAAGCAACTATGCAGGGAATGCCTTGCTGATTGAGAAAACATGTGTGGAATGTCCAGCGAGATGATAGGGAAAGGATAGTGCCTTTAGCTCTGGGAGGACAGAGGGGGCTCAGGCCAGGGGCCAGCCTCCAAGCTTCTCCTCCCAGGGGCTCTGCGGGGGAAGGTGGGCCTGTGAAGGGGCAGGGGGAGGCCGTGGCGACAGGAAAAGCTCAGGCTGTGGGTGAGGCCCCCAGACCCCCTGCAGCGGTGTCCTCTGAGTACAGACCTGGCCAGGATGCTCTGGCCTCTGCCTCATGGGTTTTTTATGGACCAGATGCACTCATCTGTTTTATAAGACGCGAGGCTCCGCAAGGATAGGAGATCTCTTTGTCTCTAAGTGGGAAGATGGGCTGAAGGGATCCCAAGGCTGCCTCGAGCCCTGGTTGGATGAATCATTACCTAAGTGGGACTGTGGAATAAACCCCATCAGAATGAATGCCAGAAGGGGCCTCTGTCTGCTCCAGCTGCTCTCCCATAAATTACAGGGGCCGTTCCACACACAGGACCTTTTGTTTTCTCTATTACCTTTTGAAAAATGGGAAGAGCCAATCATCCAATAAGAGGGCGCTCTCGGCTGCACTAGCTAGAACGTTCTTCTGAGACTCCACGCCCAGGACACCACGTGTGGACCGATCTCTCCGAAATGGCACTCTGATCTCATCCCTGCCCCTGTTCAACACCTTCCATAGCTCCTTATCTCTGTGGGATAAAGTCCAAGTACCTCCGCTTGTTGGGAAGGCCTCTGGCTACCTCTTCAGTCCCGCATGGAACCCTTCCAGCTCTGCTCTCCAGGCGGAAGTCCTTTCTGTCTCCAAAATAAATGCACACGTGGGGCAGATGTGCTCAGCAGCTTGCACCCACTGCGATGGCTCTCCCATTGCACGAGGAGACAAGCCATGCTTTGCTGTGCAACACCCCGCGCACCCCCCCCCCCCCGCCGTGCCTAGCGGTGGGGGGGGGGGGGGAGGGGCCGGTGTGCCCTGGTGGGTGCTCCCTGCTTCAATCCTTACTGATTGAAAGCAGCAACTGGGCCAGCCCCTCCCCAGAGATAAGGTAGTAACGTTTCTTCCCTGGAACAGCTTGCCCGCGGTGTTCTGAGTTGCTTCTTCAGGCCCTCACATGCTTTTGTGATGGGCTGTGTGTGCCTGGAAAAGTAATCGGTTCTTAGATTCTAGACTGCTCCTTTCCTTTTCCTGTTCCCTCTGTCTTGACACAAGTTGGCTTTTTTGTTTTGTTTTGTTTTCTGAGGAAGCCAACCCTCTTGTGTCCTGCTGGATCAGAACACGTGGTGTTGCTGGGCTGTTACCGGGCAGTGATGGTGATGATGGTTTCCCGGCAGTTCTCGGGCTTTTGCCTTCCCACCGGCCAGTCATTGCTGATTTCCGGCAGGGGAACACGCGTGATTTTCGGATCCCTCTTCATTTACTGTGAGCAATCACAGCGAAGTTGCTGAAAGGAACAAACAAGCAGCTTTTCCCGTCTTATCTGTGTGAGCATCGTGCAGGAAAAATTCATTAAGGACATGGTTGGGGATTACAGGAGCTTCCTGTGCCTGGAACTCTGTGGGGCTCCCAGGAAGTAGCAGAGAAGAATACGGAGTTTACAGTATGGAAGATCTAGTCCTTGGCTTTGAGGGATCTGGGCAGAGGGAGAGCAAAAGTGCTGTCATTGATGAAACAGCCTTCATGGGCTCACCATGCAGCCTCGTGGTGTTTAGTATTACCCATCGCTGTAGGAAAATGCCATCCTGAAGCTGCTAAGCCTCGACTGTGCCCCAGTGTGCAGATCTTTTCCCACATTAATTCGTGTAGAACTAATTCCGTGTGTGAGTTGCACTTGCACAGCTGTCTTCAGTCACCCAGCATTTACTGCGTGTCTGTCCTACGGGCACCGCGCTAGGCTTGCAGCTCTGCAGTTCAGAAGAGCTCCGGGGAGCCCTCGGAGACCCTCCCTGCTGAGTGAGTCCAGTGCGGGGGTATGCACATGGCATTTGGCACATGTCGACAACACCATGCTGGGATAGTGGTTCTCAGAGATGAGCTGGGTGGTGCTGGAGCCCAGGAAGCCAGGCGGCTGAACACAGGGGAAGGCTTCGGGGAGCAGCTGACTTAGGCGGGTCTCCGGCGATAGGGTGGCTGAGGTCTGGTTGGTTGGGAAGGCATCGAGGTCAGGGGGTGGGAGTAATGGACAGGGTTGGTGGGATGCAGCAGAGTAGGAGAGGTGGGTTTGCCTGTGACAGAGAGGCTATGAGTCTGTGTTTCTTATCTCTGAGTGGGAACTCGAATTCCTTCCTCTGGCTGATGGTGAGGAGCTGTAGTCCTTAGAGTATGTTACTGACAATAGCTGAGCCTGTGGTGTGAAGGGCTGAGTACTTCACTTGCATCACCCCGTGTATTGCTCAGCACTGCTTTATGTGATAGCAACCGTTATCAACCCCATTTTCCAGATGGGACAAATGGAGGCTCAGAGGAGTTAGCTGACCGGCCCAAGTTCACACAACTCTTGAAAGGTAGATGGGAACCCAGGTCAGAGTGTGGAGACTGGGTTTGGAGCCAACCCATTAACTCCAGATCCCCAGGAAATATAAAAACGAATCCTCTTCCCTAGACGGAAGTTTCTCTTTATTCCCATCCCTGTTTTCCGATCCCCCCTCTTCTGCAGTATTCCATTTTAAGTATCAGGGCTGCAGGTCTCTGGTTCCGAATGAGACAATTTCTGGATAGAGATTAAGAGAGCAGAGGGAAGAAGTGGGGTTGTAGCTGTCCTAGGTGATGTGGATGGAGGGCAAAGGGCTTCAGATTCCAGGTGTTGTTTTTTCTGTGTCATAAACCTGTTTTAATTATAAATAGGACTTGATGGGGGTGAGGGTGAGGGGGTGTAATGGGCACATTTATGAAGCGCCAATGGAGAGGAGACGCTCAGGTGTCTGGCTCAGGCTTCTCCTCCCTCACTCTTTCCCTCTGATTTCTGAACAAGAAAACAAGGGTGCCACCTCCATTTGCTCTCCTGGTGACCCTTGTAAGTACCCAGCTCTGCCTCGGGCGGCCTGGGCAGAAGTGACAACGTCCAGCAGGCCTTTTCCTTTGTGTCCCTGGCCTTGTGTCTGCCTCTGTCTTCCCAGACCCCAGCAGCTGGCCTGTCTGGCTTGAACCTCAGCTTTGCCGCAAGGTAGCTGCGTGACCTTCACGTCTCTGGGCTGAGTTTCTCCCTCTGTAAAAGGTGACACAGGAAGAAACTGAGTTCAGATGAACAGATTTAGGGCGTGCCTCTCACCTCCCAGGCACACCACA
This sequence comes from Mirounga angustirostris, assembly GCF_029215605.1. Taxonomy (NCBI): domain Eukaryota; kingdom Metazoa; phylum Chordata; class Mammalia; order Carnivora; family Phocidae; genus Mirounga; species Mirounga angustirostris. Next base: position 13,440,880 of record NW_026991712.1, on the reverse strand, counting down.
TCTGAGGCCCTGGGAACTCGCAGGCTCTCCCAGAGGTGGTTGGGGACCTGCCCTCCAGCTGGCACATGGCCGGGTGGGGGGTGGAGGGAGCAGGCAGAGAGGGAGTGGATCCAGGCCCGCTGCGTATCTCACCTCTGGCTCCCAACATGAATGAGAGGAAGCTCTCTTGGTGATAAGGCCTCCATACCGGCTCCCTACCCCCTTCCCCATGGTTCCCAAGAAAAGAGTTTCTGGTGTTTGACTGAGGGGGAGTGGGGGCTGAGCAGATGAGGCCATCTGGGCCACCTCTGCACCTGTCTGGAATCCCAGAGTCTGCCCGATGGTGTCAGCGGGTTGGGGGAGAGGTGTTTCTGTGTCGGGGTTGCAGTGAGTGGGCCTTTCATGTCTCCCGTCTCTGTTTCTTCCCCATTTTGTGAGGGGTGGATTGAGTCTTAAAGAACAGCTCTTGCTATTTGCTGGACACTTACTCTCATTTATTGAGCACCTGCTGCATGAAGTGCTTTGCTCTACCTGCAGGCTTGGACTTAGTCTTTGTAGCAAACCCTTTGGGGCAACTGAGTTGATCACCATCCTCATCCTCATTGACCTCATCCACCATCCTCATTGACAGATGTGGGGGGATTGAGGCATAGTTTATTTTTAGGTTTTTAGTTTTTATATTTAAATTTTTTGTGGAGGTAAAATACACATAATGAAATTTACCATTTTCACCATTTTTAAGCATCCAATTCAGTGGCATGAACACATTCACATTGTTGTGCAGCCATGAAACTCCAGAGCTTCTTCATCATCCCAGATTGAAACTCTGTCCCCATTAAACACTAACTCCTGATTCCTCCTCCCTCCAGCCACTGGCAACCGCTGTTCTTTCTGTCTCTGCAAATGTGACTAGTCCAGGTAGCTCCTATCAGTGGAATCAGACAGTATTTGTCCTTCAGTGACTGGCTTATCTCACTTAACATAATGTCCTCGGTGTTCATCCCTGTTGGAGGACATGTCAGAATTCCCCTCTCTCTTGAGGCTGAATGATTTTCTGTTGTATGTGCCTACCAGGTTTTGTTCATCTGTTTGTCTGTTAATGGACATTTGGGTTGCTTCCACCATTTGGCTGTTGTGAATTATGCAATTATGCTTCTGTGAACATGGGTGTAGGTATTGCTGGGTCATGTGCTGATTCTATGTTTAATTTTAGGGGGAAGACTGCTGTATTGTTTTCCATAGCTGCTCCATATCCTCGCCAACACTTACTTTATATATACACGTGTATATATATACATGTATATGTGTAAATAGTAGCCATCATAGTAAGTATGAAATGATATCTCACAGTGGGTTTGATTTGCATTTCACTACATGACTGGTGTTGAGCGTCTTCTCATGTGCTTATTGACCACTTCTAGATCTTAGCAGAAATGTTCGTTGTTGCTGCTGAGTTATAGGAGTTCTTTATATATTCTGGGTATTAATCCCTTTTCAGGTATACAATTTGCAAATATTTTCTCCCATTCTATGTGTTGTCTCTTCACTTCCTTGAAAGCATCTTTGGATGCACAAGTGGTTTTAATTTTGATGATGTCCAACGTAGCTGTTTTTTTCTTTCGTTGCCTATGGTTTTGGCGTGAGGTGCAGAAATTGTATGAAACTCAGCCACGGTCATCCAGCCAGAAGTGTCAGAGTGCAGGTCTTGTGTGCCTTTGTGGCACTGCCCTGAGTCTTCATCCTTTGGATTCCAGTGGCCAGTGTTTACCCTGTTGGGTGTCTCAGTTCAGCTCTCATGTGCGTGATCTTGGTCATGCCCTCAGAGTTCTAGCAGGTGGCTGTTCTTACCGCACTTCCCAGAATGCAGGGGACCACCCAGCTTCCTGGTACCCAGTGAAGATTGGGTGAGGGCAGGTACTTGCTAACATAGCAGTCAACATCCTATAGCAGGAGTCACAGTGTGCCCACCCTGGGCATTCTGACATATTGAAGACCCATCCTAGAGTTGTTTTTCTTACAGAAGAAATGACCAGCAAATGCTTTTGGTGACAAACATTTTTGGTGACAGTTGGTGAGCAGATTTCACGGAGCTTCAACAGTTAGCCCATCATCCTCTATTGATGTGTCCCAAAGAAATGGATGTCATTCATTTATTGGCCAGTCATGAGGCATGGTAGTACATGGACACCTGTGAACCCTGCACCTTGCTTAGGAGCCAAAATATGACCAATGAGCACTGACTCACTGACTACACCTGCGTCTTCCTCTTCTTCTTTTTTTTTTTTTTTAAAGATTTTATTTATTTGACAGAGAGAGACACAGGGAGAGAGGGAACACAAGCAGGGGGGATGGAAGAGGGAGAAGCAGGCTTCCCGCTGAGCAGGGAGCCCGATGTGGGACTCGATCCCAGGACCCTGGGATCATGACCTGAGCCAAAGGCAGATGCTTAATGACTGAGCCACCCAGGCGCCCCCAACTTCTTCTTTCTAGCCTCTCTCACCCCTACCCCTCAGCGCTCTCCTCCAGGGAGAACCGCGATCCTGGATTTTGGAGTTATTATATCTTTGCTTAAAAATTGTTTTCACTGTATACATGAGTATGCCTAAATACTATTTTCTTTCCTTCCTTTTGAGCTTTACAGAAATTCCGTGCTCTCTGCAGCTTCCTTTGCCCCTAGCACCTCAGTGATAAGTCCATGTTGATGCACATGGTCGTTGTGGTCTGTTTCTCACTATGGTCATCTCTTCCACTGTGTGAACACACCATGGTTTATTTATTTGTTCTGCCACGGGCATGTGAATTGTTGGCAGTTGCTTTTCTTTTTTTTGTTTTGTTGTTTTTTCTTCCCACACCCAGGGTATGGTCTTTTTTTTTTTTTTAAGTGATCTTTAAAAAAAATTTTTTTTATACATTTCACTTGTTTATTTGACACAGAGAGAGAACACAAGCAGGGGGAGCGGCAGGCTGAGGGAGAGGGAGAAGCAGACTCCCTAATGAGCAGGGAGCCCGATGCGGGGCTCGGTCCCAGGACCCCGGGATCACGACCTGAGCCGAAGACAGATGCTTAACCAACTGAGGCACCCAGGCGCCCCTGGTACGGTCTTGTCTGTCTGCTCACACAGGTCCCAAGGAGCAGGGTTTGTGTCTAGGGTGCTGGGACCCCCTGCTGCTTTGCGACTGTCCCGGGATCCTACACTCTCAGAGTTGGAAGGGACTTCTTTGGCCACGTAGTTCACCTTCATGATCATCTAAAAGGAAATGTTTTTGGCATGGTGTTTAAGAGCTCAGTTCCTGGCATCGGATGGCCACCGCTTCCCTCCTGCCTTTGCCTCATTCTGTTACTTAGTTCATTGTGCAGTGGCCTTAACTTTTCCCTACCTCAGTTTCCTCCACTGTGAACCGAGGGCAAAAGTCTGGATCATTTCGAGGTTGCAGTGAGATCGTGCAGGATTAACTCTGGGCCAGAGTGATAGTAAACCCTGAGCTGGCGTTGGTCCTGGTTGATGTTTAAAGATCACTTATACCTGCCCCAGACTGATGCTGAGAGAGAAACTGATGCCCAGGACAGGGGCAGTGACTCAGACAAGGTCACACAGTGGCAGTGGTGGGATTGGCATTCCAGAAACAGCCCCTGTTCAGTGTACTTTTCCTTCATCGGGGGCCCAGGATTCCAGGCAGGTCCTCGGTCCTGCTGGACCATTGCGCTCTGCCTGATGATCTTGACCTGCCCAGGTGGGATTTCCCCTCTTCCTGCCCAGACTTCCTAGTGCCTTTCTGTTTGGAATGTAGGAAAGCAGGGCGCCTGCTCCCATGGAGCTGTGATTCTGGTTGCCTGGGGCTTACATACCCCCAGCCAGGATAAGCCTTCCAGAAACAGATACACTGGATTATAGTCTTATAGAATGGGCTCCCAAGAGGCCCCACCCCACCCTGGATGCCTCCCTGAAGAGGAAATAGCCCTGTAATTTCTGTGCTCCTCCCTGCCTCACATTCCAGTCTTCAGGCCCAAATTAGGGGAAGAGGGCAGGCAGATCCCTCTTCCAGGAGAAGGACCCAGTTCATCAGCAAGATTTATTCATTCATTTATTGGGTCAGAGCCCAGAGCCTGGGCTTTTAACTACCTGGGGCTCTGCCTGGCGTTTTGAATTGTTCTGTTACTTGGTGGCAGAGACACCAAAAGCCATGAGATAATTGTTCCCATGCATTAGGAGCATGGAAAAACGTCCAAGGCGTAATGGATAAGAGTGAGGACTTCCTGTTCGCACAGTGTAGGTTTGGGTCCTGCCTCTGTCTTGGGAAGTCTCAGATCTCCTGGGGGAAGTTACCCTCTTGAGTGTGTTTCCTCATCTGTAAAACTAGAAAGAAATAGTACCTACTGTATACTTTGTTGTGAAGATTGAAGGAGATTCTGTGCATGAAGAGCTAACCCCAGAGCCAGCATGTAGTAGGTGCTCAATAAGTGCAGGTGATTATTATCCATCCAGCCCATGAGCCCCAAATGGGGAATGGGGTGTCTGGCACAATTAGGTGGTCAGTGAACACGGGATGAATGAGCGAGGGTGGTTAGTGCTTTCCATTTTGAAAAACATTTATAAATGTTGTTTCATTTTTTAAAATTCCTAGTTTTGGAGTTTTGGGATCCATGCTTAAGCCCTGTCTCTGCAAAATGACATTAATTGCTACCCTCCTTTGGGCCTTGATTTCCTCCACTGTGGACTCATGCTAGCATGCATGTAAATAGCTCCCACTGTATGCCAGCCTCCGCTCTGAGCTCTCTGCCTTTGTATTTAATCTGTATGTGTAGTCTATGTGGTCAGTCTTAAATTTCCTGTTTTACCGACAGTAAAACCGAGGCAGAGAGGTAAGTGACTTTTCAAGGTAACTGCGAATAAGTAGTAGGACCAGAGCTAAGATTTGAAACCAGGCAGCCTAATTTTAGGATCTTTGTGTCTTCACTGGTCTGCTTTCCTGCCTTGAGGTTATCTCTGCCTCAAGGGTCCCAGGTCACTGGTTGAGATGTGCAATGAGGAAGAATTTAGAGGCGCTTGGGAGAAGTTTATTAATGGCACCTGCTGCCCAGCCCTCAGGAGCACAGAGCAGTCCAGGGGAGGCCCCCCAAGCTGAAGTGGCAGGGGGGTGGGATCCGAACACACATGTCCCTTTGTCCCTTGTACAGATCAGCTCTCCCATCTGGCAACTCCAAGGATCATCCACATTCTTTCGTCCTTCTGGAATGTCAGTGGATGGAGTATGGTCCTAAGGGTAGGGCTGAGCATTTGGGGCTTAAAACTCTTTGCTTTTTGAAGAGATGTTTGTGGTGTCTTGCTCCCTTGGAGTTTGCCCTGTGCTCTCAGTTCAGCCTGTTTGGGGGATGAATCCCAGTGTAGACGATAAATGCAGTCACCCACCTGTCCTGCAGACTTTGACTCATGCTGGGACTTAATCATTGAGAGTGGATTAGCGGCAGGCTCCTTCCATTTGTTGTAGTAGCTCATGGGGCTCAGGGCGCACACCTCCCTCCCAGGCAAGAAACTGATAGCTGCCAAGTTGCTCCCCCCTCCCCCCCAAATTGACAGTGTGGCTTTCATTGTGGGAGTAATAAATGGTGCTTTTTAAGGATATCTCCCAGCTGTTGAGTGGGTTAATCTTCCAGATGTTCCTTTGCCCAGGAAGCAGAGAAGGGTGCATGACTGGATCTCTTTAAAAGTTGGTGCAAACATTTCAGTGACTTGCCTCTGACCCCCCCAGGGAAGGTGTCATATTTCCCTTTAGGGAAAGAGGCACCCGTTTGCTAGCGTGGCCTGGGTGAAGCATTTAGCAAGTTGTAAGTGAAGACAAGTGACCTGGATTTGCAGGCAGGAAGCCTGAGTTCTGGTTCACACTGGCTGTGTGACTGTGGGCTGAGCAGGTGACCTCTCTGACCCTCGGTTTCTGAAGCTTTCAGCTGGGGGCACTTGTAAAGAACTACAGGAAGCACCGTAGGGTAGAAGCCAAGAGAGTTTGTGCAGATGTTAGCTCTTACGATCAAAGGTTGTTGTATTGTATCTGACAATGAAGGAAGACAGAGATATAGTTTGTCCTGACCTTTGCGGGTGGGGAGGGGGATACGGAAGCCCAGAGAGGATGCGCTTGCTTAAGCCACAGCTGGATCTGTGCTGTCCACTGTGGTAGCCGGTATGGGGCTGCTGAGTACATGAAAGGTGGAAAAAGTCCGGGTTTAAATGTGCTGTAAGTATAAAATGTCCACTGGATTTCTAAGTCTTAGTATGAAGAAGAGACTATAAAATATCTTTAATAGGTGTTCGTATTGATGATGTGTTGAAACGATAAGATGTATATTAATTTAAACAAAATACATTGTGAGAATTGTTTTCACTTGTTTTTTAACGCGGCTGCTAGAAAATTTTAAATCATATTATGTGTCTGGCATTGTATTTTTGTTGGACAGTGCTGAGCTACCCCGTGAGAAGAACAGTGGGCTCCAGAGTTGTGTGGTGTACAACCCACAGAACCGTATCTGACGGACCTACCAGGTCTTGATCACACTTTTTACTTTTTTTTAAGATTTTATTTATTTATTTGACAGAGAGAAACACAGCGAGAGAGGGAACACAAGCAGGGGGAGTGGGAGAGGGAGAAGCAGGCTTCCCGCCGAGCAGGGAGCCCGACGCGGGGCTCGATCCCAGGACCCTGGAATCATGACCTGAGCCGAAGGCAGACACTTAACGACTGAGCCACCCAGGCGCCCCTGGATCACACTTCTTGATATGAATCCTGGCTCTCCCAATAATTTGTTGTGTGATATTGGTTAAGCTCTCTAGCGTCTCTGAACTACAGTCGTTCTATCTGTAAAATGAAAATTCTAATATAGTACCCACTTTCATAGGGTTGTTGGAAGGATTAAATGAAATGATGCCTACAAAGTGCTTAGAACCCAGCCCGTTCTAGGAACTCAGTGTGTCTTGGTTGTTGTAATTGTTATTGTTATTCTAGTGGCTGTTGTGTTTTAGGACCTGGAGACGCAGAGATGGAACAACCAGTCATTGGGGGACCAGAAAGGGAAAGAAGCAGAATGCATATAGATGTAGTGATCAGTAGAGGGTGTAAGTCCATCCGGGCGGATGAGGAAACATTCCCATGGAGGCAGGACTTACCTAGGCTGAGTCACTGAAGCGGAGATGCCAGGCTTGCTGGGCAGACGGGATGGAGGGAGTTTCGGGCAGTTGCAGCAACACCTGCTGGGCTCAGTGCGGGGGCCACACGAGCTGTTTGCAGGGGCTGACGGACACGGGGCCCCGAGGAAAGGAACCCGAGAGAAAAGAGGCCAGCTCCTGGAGATTCTCCAGGGAGAGCCAAGGACGAATTTGGGACCAGAGAGTGATACGATTGGACTTGGGCATCAGATCGCTCCAGCTGCTTGGAGGAGGTGGTATTGCAGAGAGGCCACGGAGCCTGTGGAGACCAAGAGAAGGAGGCACACTGTTTCAAAAGCCCATGTAGTTAGAAGTTAAAGACCTTTATGGTCCAAGTGGCATGTGTGCTGTGATCCCACTTATGTCACCCCTTCCCGGTGTGTCTGCAAGAGCGAGATGTTTGGAATGGTGTGCACCGCAGAGTGGCTTCAGCTTGCTGGTGATTTGCATTATTGTGCCGGGTTGTTGGGGGAAGCTTGTTACCAGGCTAGTGGCCTGTCCCTTCCTACGGATGCAGAGCTCTTTGAACATGTTTAAGCAAGGCAGAAGGATGGGAGCCCTGACTCAGGAAGCTCCTGCTCACAGTATGTTTGAATTCCGAGTCGAATTCAGAGTGAAATTCAATTTATTTTTAAAATAAAAATTTTTTTTTTTAAGATTTTATTTGTTTGAGAGAGCGAGAGATAGAACGCACAGGAGTGGGGGAGAGGGGCAGAGGGAGAGGGAAAAGCAGACTCCCTGCTGAGCAGGGAGCCTGACGTGGGACTCTATCCCAGGACCCTGAGATCATGACCTGAGCCGAAGGCAGACGCTTAACCTACTGAGCCACCCAGGCATCCCAAGAATTGTTTTTTTTTTTTTTTTTTTTAAGATTTTATTTATTTATCTCAGAGAGAGAGAATGAGAGAGAGCACATGAGAGGGGGGAGGGTCAGAGGGAGAAGCAGACTCCCTGTTGAGCAGGGAACCCGATGCGGGACTCGATCTGGGGACTCCAGGATCATGACCTGAGCTGAAGGCAGTCGCTTAACCAACTGAACCACCCAGGTGCCCCCAAGAATTGGGTTTTTAATAAAAAATAATACATGCCCATATTTAAAATCAAATGGGAAAGGCTGATGTGGAAAAGAGCCGGAATCCCCTGTCTCCCTGTCTTCTTGCCCACCCTTCATCCTGTTCCTAAGTGAATGGGGGTGGGGCGGGTCAGTATCTCTAAATAATAGGCTTAGTTGCCTGTCTCCACCACCCCACCCCCCACTTAGGCCTGCTTTCCTGGGCCTCCCTGGTGTCTTGTGACTCAAATTTGCTGAGCCTGAGATAACAGCACCCCCGCCCTTTCCTCTTCACCTCCCTCCTTCTGACATCTATATTTTAATTTTGGCAAGGCGCGTAACATTCATATTCTCTCCCACATCCATAATTAAGACTTCTGTGCTTTATCGGCAGGATTAATTCTAGAAGTTGAAACATTGGTAAACAGTGTTTATAAGATTATGCCTCTAAATGGGCTTCCCTGCACAACCAAGCTATGGATGCTGATCACGTGTCCTTTCTAGATGGCTCTCGGTTTGTCCTGGGATTTCTAGTCTCCTCTTCCCTCTTTGAACCATGTGGCTTTTTATCCTGAGAGGAGCTGCTTTTTGAACTCTCAGCTCCATCAAGGCCCTCCCACCCTATTTCACAGATCACTCACCTGGGAACCCCTGCAGGCCCTGCTCCCCAGTGGACCTGCTGTGGTGTAGACTGTTCCTGGGGCTTCCCTTCTCTGCTCTCCATGGTCCTTCTGGGACTGAACCACTTTTTACTGGATCACTCCATCAATCTCTTTCTAAATCCACTCCCTTATTTTGCAGGATCATGTAGCTTGTTGGAAGCATAATCTGAAAACAAACTAAATTCTTCTCGATCTCATATTACACCTGTTGCTCATTTGATCCAGGAACATGGGTCATCATTTCTGTCAAATAATGCTTATTTTTATTAACTCTGTGGAAAACTTGGGAAACGTTAACAGCATAAAGAAAATAGCATTAATGTATTTCTCTGCATTTCCTTTCTCTTTTCTTATTTCTCTTAAATTTGAGATCACCTAATGTCAACAATCTCATTGGATTTTTCTCTTACTGTAATAGAACTATTTCCATATGGAGTTAAAAGCAGGCTTTTAAGTATGACTTTTAATGCAACACAATGTTGTCATATCCCATCATAATGATAGTTTGTCATTTTCCCAATTTTATCTGTAATTTTGAGTATTAAGAATATTTTTTGTATTCGTCTCTCGTAACTCGTGCTGAGATGAGTCTGTGTGCATGCGCATGCACATGTATGCAAAGAAACCTATTTCCATCTTTCAGATTTCCTTAAGATAGATTTCTGGATCTAGAATGACCAAGTCAAAGGTTCTAGACTTTTTTAAGGCCCTTGATGCATATTGTTAAATGTCTTTCCCATTTGGTTTGGCCAGATTGCAGGCACAAGCTGATGTCACACGTTTGCCCTGCATGGAGCTGCATTCGTGTGAAGTTGGGTTTCTGAGGCCAGATTGACGTGGGTCTTGTTGAGGGGAAGGGCATAGCTCTTCGGTGTTTGTCATTGTTTCTCATGATGAGTTGGGGTTTCACTTGAATAGCACACTGGGGATAAATATCTGTGTCACAGGACAGGCAGCTCTTCCCTGTTACGTCGTGTTGCCCAAAATGATGAACACGAGAGAAATGCATTTGCATCCTAGTTACCTACCACTTACCAGCTATGTGACCTTGGGCAGCTTGGACCTTGGTTTCCTTTCCTATAAAATGGGAATAATAATACCAGGCCTCACCTCCTAAGGTGTTTGGGAAGGTTGGACGAGTAGGTGCCTGTGACTTGCTTGGCTCAGAGCCTGGTCCCGGGGAGTGCTCAGGAAAGGTCAGCTGTCAGCCTTAGAATGCTCCAGCAGACACAACAGGTCCCCAGAGTTGAGTCAAACCAATGTGCAGGATAGCTTCTCAAGCTGGTTGCCTCTGGCTTTTGGCCGGTAGGTACAGACTTTGGACTCTGAATTCAGAGTCAGAAGGGACCCATCCAAGCTTGCCATTTGACAGATGACAAAATCAGCCTCCAGATGGTGAGTTGCTCTTTTGGAGTTTTCTCACTGTTCCCATTTCCGTGTAAAAGGAAGAATACACACACTGAAGCGTGTGTGCACAGACTAGATCTGGAAGGATGCGCAAAGAAGCTGGCCTTAGTGGCTGCTGCAGAGGAGGCCAATGGGGCCTTCTGGGGGCCACAGGGAAGCTTAGCATCCATTCTGGGACCCTTTCCATTCTATTGCAAAGCTTGGCCATGTGCACATATTTGTTCTTCCATCAGTAAAAAGCAAGTTCTTAAAAATCCACCAGGGAGTAAAGGGTCTTTGAATGCCATCCTGCTTGCTTCCTGATGCATTCATAGGAAGCTCTAGGAGTATTCAGAAATCTGTTTGTTTCATAGCTGTCCATCTGTACCCAGGTACCCGAATCCCAGACTGGAGGGCTTTCTTCTAGTCCCACAGACCGTCTGCCACCCCCTTGCTGGCCTTCCTTTCTGCCTTCCTTCCAGAGTCTGCCAAGCCGAGTCTTGAGGCCTAGACACCCACCCCTGGTCCCCAGGCAGCTGACCGCCCCTGTGTTGCCACCCTCTGGGGTGGTCTGGGTGGGGGAGCCCTGGGCCTGACTAAGCAGGCCTGAGGCTGGAGGCCTTGGCCTCCTCCCACCCAGCCCCCTTCCGGCCCAGGCACCTCCCAGCACAGAAGGAAGATTGTGCAGCCTGTTCCCTATCCTTCTTTGAACCAAGCCTTGTTCCAAGAATTTCAGGGCTGCTTTGCTCGTATGGCAGGCTTGAGCTGCTCCCCCAGGCCCCATGCACGGAGTTGGCAGCTCCCTGGAAAAATGTCTTTCCCCCCCTTTTTTTTCTGGCACGAAGGGTGGATTTCCTGCCCCGCCCTAGACTCTGCATCTCAGGGGTCATTTGAGTTGAGTCCTGAAGGAGCATCTTGCTCTGCAGCCTTGGAGGGTGGGGATGGGGGGAGCAGGGGTGTCGGGGCAGGAGCAGAAGGCCTGGAACCCCTATCTCCCTCCCTCCCAAATGCCTTTGATCTTCATCCTGGCCTGAAGCCCCCTCGTTTCCCCCAGGGCCATTGTCACTGCTGGGGAGCCAGGTTGTTAGCGCTGAGTTAGCCCTCTCTGGAGGTCTCCATTCAGTGGTGAGCGATTTTTTTTTTTTTCCCCTACCCAGTGACCAAGTTAGGACACCTAGAAGTGTTTATAGGCCCATTTTTGTTTACCCATTCAAAATGAAAATAGCCATATTGATGCCACGGTCAGGGGTGGGCATGGGGTGGCACATCTTGTCACTGCTTGGATGGTGCGCTCCATTAGACAGACGGTGCTTTCTGGCCATTAACACCCGGGCACATTTCAGCAGAGCCGAGCCAACTTCCTCCCCTCTTTATTCACGAAGTAGACCTCAGGCCAAAGGCATTTTACTGTGTCTAGTTCCTTGTTCAGATGAGGGAAACTGAGGCCCAGAGCAGCTGTGCGGTTCCTGAGGGAGAGACTGTAAGGTTCTGGGCAGGTGAGACATTATTACTGGTAACAACAATAACAACCATAACAATAATAAGAAGAAGAAGTGGTGGAAGAGTAGCCCCAAAGTGTGCAGCTTTGTTTGATTCTCAGCCAGGATGATGAAGCCAGGGGGCTTCTCCTCTCTTCAGCGCAAGCCCTCTGGTGTTTGTATTTCTCCTTGGCCAGCTCCGTAGTTTGAAATTTAAATGATAAAGCAAACAAGCCCTGTTTTCAGTGAAGCTTTAGAAAACTTGCGGGAAACCTCTGCGCATTGGTTTTGGGAGCCAAGATAGGCCGAGTTTCCCTTTCAACGTGGGCAGAGAGGGACATTAAGGACAGTCCATCCATAGAGAGTGAATGACTGCATTCATCTTGATTAAGCTCAGTGAATTAACGAAAGGATGATGTATGTTCCACCAAACTCACCCTTTTATGTATGTGCTTGTGGCCAATTTGTCTTTGCTCGAAATGGAAAGCTGACAAGATGGGCTATTTTTTCCTGTTAAAAATAATTACACGCCAGATGCCGTTCCAAGTTCTGTGCCTCAAACCAGTTAAAGATTTTTGAATCTTTTGCCCAGAATGCCTGTTCGGAAGGTAAGCTTGTTAGCATCTGAGCCAAGTATAATAATAATAATGATTCAGGTCAGGGACTACAAAGGAGTCTGTGATGAGCAAGAAAATAATTATTGCATATAATGAAACCTTTTAAATATATAGAGAGGAGATGAGGTGGTCCCCCGCAACAGAAATTTAGGTTATAGCTGCGGAGGTAAGCCTCTACCCACCTTCGAGTTTGGTCTTAGAAGCAGTTCATAGGCAGTTCTCTCTCCCTGCTAAGCAGAGCTTCCCAGAAACCCTCGCTGATAGAGCAGCTGCAAGGGCTTTAAAGGAGCAGGACTCAAGGTGTTGCTTCCAAGGCTCCTTTTTTTTTTTTTTTTTTCCCTTTTTGGGCCCATGTTGCCAAAAGAGGGTGGCTGCCCAGCCTGGTGTGAAGAACCTGTTTTCTGGAGTCTAAGTTTGGATCTCAGCTCTGCCACTTACTTACTAGCCATGTGAACGCCAGCAAGGGTCATCTCTGCCCCACCTGTAGAGTGAGAACCAGAATTCTCCCTTGGCAGGGTCGGGGCACGGACTGAGAGAGTATTTGTGTGGTGCTGTGTTGGTCTCCTAGGCCTGCTGTAACCAAGCACCACAAACGAGGTGGTTTATGGCAGCAGACGTTTATTCTCTCATGGTTTTGGAGGCTAGGAGTCCAAAATCAAGGTGCCAGCAGGGCCTCGCTCTCTCGAAAGGCTCTGTGGAAGAACATTTCCTCGCCCCTTTCTAGCGTCTCGTCTGGTGGGTGCTGGAGATGCGTGGCATTCCTTGCCTCGTGGTACCATGATTTCAGCTCCTGCTTTCATCGTCCCGTGGTCCACTCCCCATGTGTGTCTCTGTGTGCACGCCTCCTTTTGTAAGGGCACCAGTCACCGGAGGTGGGGCCAACCCCATCCCACGGTGACCTCATCTTCACAAATTACTCGGCAAAGACCCATTTTCCAGATAATAAGATCATGTTCTCAAGTTCTGGGGACACATGAATCTTGGGGAGACATTATTCAACCCAGTAGACACGCCTAGCATGTTCTTGCAGATAACATCCCAGGCAGATGACAGCATTTGGTATTTTTATGATTGTCACTTAGCAGACGTATGGATAGATAGTTCTCAAATAAGATGGGAGCAAGCCTGGTTATTTGAGGAACAGAAGGAGGGCCAGATGGCAGAAGCTGACTGAGGGGGGTAGCCGGACTGGCGGCTGGAGAAGAGGCAGGACGGGATCAAGCAGCTGGCTACGTGGGGTGGTGGCCGTGGAGCTGGGGAGGCCATATTGCTTTATTCCACGCGAGAGCACCGGTCGCCTGGGCGGTGCTGGCCAAGCAAGTGGACAGAAGAGGGTGCATTCTAGATTCTGATCCCTTGTTTGTTCTCTCGCCTCATTGGGCTTTGGTCTCTGGCTTGCTGTGTCACCTTGGTTGATGAGTGTCACTTGGGTTGAGAGGAGTGAGAAGGGCAGATGCTTTAGAGTCTGTGAGAGCAGGCCTGACCGCAAGGCCTGGGATGTGAATTGTTTTTATGGCCTCTGCGCGTGAGTCCTGGCTCTGTTACCTGCTGGTTGCCCTTAATCCCCTGGGCCCTACTGAGCTGGTACTGCAAGGGTGGTTGAGGGATTTGGGTCAGATTCCATAGGGCAGTTTTGGTCAATAAGCAGGCATTCCATAATCCTCTCTACTTGAGGATAGTCCTGCCCCAGGACTCAGAGGGATTGCCTGCATTCTTGTCCTGAAACTGGAATGCAGCGCAATGACAGTGGCCCCAGGGGAGTGTGAGCCTCTTCCCATCCTGCTCCCTGGTTCAGCCCCGCTGACCCGGGAAATGCCAGTGCCCTTATGCGCTGGGCCTAGGCCCCTCCCACCGCCTCTAGCCTGGCCTGGCCCCAGCTGGGGCAGCTCGACAGCGATGCCACGGACAGGGTATTTTCTAGAAACCACCCGTGGATCTCAGGATCACACAGGGCAGCCAGGGTTAGGGTCCACCTGGCCTTGGAGGGATACAAAGACAGCCCCTGGGGGGACACACCCGCGTGTCTGCTGATATCAGTCATCTAGCCCCGTGCTTCTCCATCGGTGGTGGCCTTCAGAACCGCATGGCGGGTTTGTTGAACTCCAGACCCCGGGGAGGCCCAGGGTGAGGCCTGAGAATTGGGTCTCTAACAACCTCCCGGGTGGCACCCAGGTTGAAGGAAGTCTATCTCATTCTGAGGTCCATAGTCTAGTCCACTCTCCCTCCAAAGTCCCCTCCTCTCTGCTTCTGATGCCACCGCCCCCGTCCATGCCGCCCTTACCTTTCACGGCCCATACACAGTGTCTGCCTCCCTGGGCCCCTGCTTCCACTGTGGCCCCTTCCCCGGGAGCCGGCAGAGCCCAGCCACGTGGCCTGTATCAGCCCTCCCAAGGCCCCCCAGTCCAATGCCCATTCCTATGAGGCCCTGCCTGCCTTCCAGCCTCTTTGGGCTGCTCTCCCACCCAGTACCCTGGCCTTTGTTAGTTCCCTTTCAGCCCACTCTGGGCCACCGGACCTTTGTGTGCGTGCTGGTCGATCCTCCTAGAGCATTCCTCCCCCAGCTCTTTGAAAGGCTGGCTCCCGCTCATCCTGACTTCAGACCACCCCTTCTAATAGGCCTGTTCCCCAGCCTCCGTTATTCTCAGTCACTGAGTGCTGCTGATTTCTGTTGTGCCAACAATCACAGCCTAAATACATTTACTATTTTTTTATATCCTAATTAAAAAAATTAACATATAATGTATTATTTGTTTCGGGGGTACAGGTCTGTGATTCATCAGTCTTACACAATACCCAGCACTCGCCACAACACATCCCCTCCCCTGTATCCATCACCCAGCCACCCCGTCCCCCCACCCCCCTCCCTCACTTGTTGGTTTTGGTATGGCTCCTCCACTAGAGAATGGGAGCTGCGATTTTGTCCTCCCTGTTCTCTGTGTTGTCTGACACGTTGTGGGGTGGCTAATAAGTTTTTGTGAATGAATGACAAGTGAATGAGGGCTTGGCGGTAGCCTGCCGAGGGCCAGAGCAAGGCTGAACCATGTAGTTGGAAGTTCAGAGGGACTTCACTGTGGAAGAAAGCAGAGTCTCCCGGTCGGAGCTGACCAGAGCTCCATAGTCCCAGAGGCTGGATATGACGGTAACAATGCTACTTGCTGATAATGAAAGAATAGCGTATGGAGCTCTTGCTCTGTGGGCCTTACTTAAGTCTCCATCTTACAGAGGAGGTGACCTCTTAACCCAGAGAGGTCGGCAGACCACAGGCAATGAGCAGGGGAGTCTGGATTCGAACCCGGGGCCCCAGATCTGCATGCTGAACTCCTGTACTACGTTGAGGGAGGCTGTGCTGGGCACGTCGCCTCGCTTGCTCCCTTTCACAAAGTCCTCCAGCTGGATGGGCAGGGGTCGTGGTGGTTCTGGTTACGATGAGTCTTCACTGGCCTCTCACGCCAGAGAAGGTGGACTCCAGTCCGTGGGCCAGAAGCCAGGCCTCCCGAGGTGAGTTATTTGACCAGAGATCTCTGGGGTCTTGTTCCGTTTCACAGCTGACCAACGTCCCCTCCTCCAGGGCGGTCGTCTGGTACCTGCAGGAGGGCCTTGCATGTGCAGGCTGTGAAGACGGGCACTGGTGTCTGGGTGGGGCCACCAGGTGGGACGGAAGAGGCTGGGGGCCCAAGCCTTGCTGACGAAGGACTGTGGGCTTCCAGCAACACCTCTCAACCTTGGAAGAAAAGAAAGAGGTTTGGGGGGACCCCAGCTGCCGCCACTGATGTCCTGTCATCGAAGCCTATATTATTTTGAACACCGGAAGTTAGGGGGACGCTTAGAAGCTTCCAAATGGCTTCGTGAACCATTGCTCTTGGAAAACAGACTTTCGGAAAGTTCTTCTGATGTATTGTTTTTAGGAGGCTGTGGATAACTTTAGTGCACGTTATTTCTGTATAATTTCCTTGGGTTTTCTGTGTCAGTTGTTGTGTTTTATTAAAGAGGAAAAGAGAGGGAGCCCCTCCCGCGTGTGGGCAGAATCATTATTCCTTTAACTTTTGTCGGGCTGTTACCAAGTGATCCTACAGAGGCAGGGGGTGGGTATCCCTTCTTTACACATGAGGGAGGCCTGGGTGGCGGGGCTGCTTGCCCATAGCCAGGATTCAAACAGTCCCAGCATTCATAACCTCGGGACTGCCAGATGTGATGGGTCCATGTACTGCTTCCTTGGCTTAATTTGCTATTTTGGGTGGAGTTGTGGATATCAGATGTAATTCGAAAGGGGTGCGGGGCTGTTTGTGAATTTAAAAAATATGTATATGCATATGACACATACGTAATTGCATATATTGTCACAGTTTGCATGGAGAGTAAGGGTGGTCCTCTGCAGAGCAGTTGTCTTGGGAGGCGGTGGACAGATGTCAGCTCAGTGGCCTGTGCTCAGCAAGTGTTGGGCACATGCAGCTTGAAGATGTGTCATTTGGAAGAGTGTTGAGGAATTAAAGCAAGTGACGCAGGTCACGCCATAGGGGGGCAAAAACAAGGTCTGACTCCGATCATAGTAATAATAACAGCTTCTGTTAATGAGCATTCATTACCTACCAGGCGCTACTCTGGGTGCTTTCTGCCAACTAACTGATTTCCTCTTCATAACAGCTCAGTGTTTCAAATGCTATTAGCACTATTCCCATTTTACAGATGAAGAAGCGGAGGCACATAGAGGTTGACTAACTTGGCCCAAGGTCACCCAGGTAATAAAGGCAGAGCTGGGATTTGAACCCAGGCAATGAGGCTCCAGGACCAGCCAGGGGCTTAACTACTTGGTTCACAGACCAAGGATGGGCCTGCTTTTCTTGCAGATCTTATCAACAGACTCTGAAGGTCAAGCACAAAGAAGGGTTTGTTCATTTATTTAAGGAACATTCCTGAGGGTCTTGATGGTTTGTCAGACACTGTGCTGGGTGAGGGGGCTAGAAAGAAAATAAAAAGATCGTAGGCAGCATCTCTGTTCAGTATCCACTCTCCTCCCGTGCAAGGGGATGCCCTTCTCCTCCTTGCGGCGGGGGCAGACTGCGGCCCCGGATAAAATGTGAGCAGACGTGTGTCGCTTGCAGGTGGCAGCTCTAAGAGCCATGTGTTGGGCAGGCAGAGGGTTGTGGGTGGCGGCTGCCCTGGCATCCTGGCCCCAGGACGAAGAGGACCCTACTGAGCAGAGCCCCCAGCGGCCCCGTGATGGATGGGCGTGTAGCGCGAGTCAGAGCTTACCCTGGAACCTCGAGGCCAACTGTGACCTTGGCTTGTTGCAGCCCATTTCCACTCTCAGAAATCAGGCTCAAGTGAGGTGCTCCTTGCGTATTTTTATGGTGGGACCACAATGGGACAAATGTTTAACTTCCTGAAGTGATGGCATTTATTTAAAACCACACGCATGTGCACGCACCACTCCGTCACTGTCATGTCCTACCCAGCTTCCCTCTGGACAGCGTTGGGTGACACCTCCCAGTAGGGACAAGTCATCTTTCCCTTAAAAGGCCGGTTTCTCAAACTCGTGAACTATCTGCCCAAAAGATTACAGAAATAGGTCCTTGGGAGTGACTAAATATATTTAATGTTTTTCTAGCTTGGGACTTGCTTCCCCACTCCACCCCACATGTGCATGCCATTAAAAATAATGCGTTGGAAACTCACCCCAGCATTTACCCTTCAGAGACATAATGACAGCTTCCATTTTTTTCCTCTGTGTCTTTTTGCTTTGGGCCAGGCCTTCCACAGGCAGGGTGTCAGGTTTTCATGGTAGTTCCTGGGAAAATTAAAGATGGTTCTCCCCATTTTATGGGCGGGGAAACTGAATCCTCGGAGATGGACAGTACCTTGCCCAAAGGCCACGCAGCCAGTGAGGGGCTCAGCAGGGATTTGAAGTCCTCCTGCCTGATCCCAGTCATCCCATTGGCTCTGGTCGTCCTTAGAAGCCAGCACAAGACACAGAGGAATCTAAGCACCCACTTCAAACCCGGTGGCCACCCAGGCTCACTGCATGTCTTGCTGAGGTTGGCAGACGTCCGGGTTCCGCTGGCAGGTGCAAATGGTCTGGGGGGGCCGTTTTGTGCATTCAGACCCCAGGAGGGGCTTCACAATCAGGCGGGCTGGAGTATTTGCGGACAGCTAGCTAATCTGCAAGGACATTCGGGCTCCTGTGTGCTCCAGAGGCGGAGTCTGCCTGAGCAGGTCGGAACTGGAAGATGCTCTTGAGTGGGGACTGCTGTGTCGTTGTGTTGGCCCGCATCTCGATCCCCAGCACCTAGAGCAGAACCTGGCCTGCGGTCAGCACTCTGTAAATACTGGTGGGTCCTCTGATGGTCATAGCTCATGAGCATTGCCTTATAAATGTCTGTTAACAGATTCGTTCGACAGGTATTAAACACTCATGTGGCCCTGCTCTAGGCACTGGGAACGTTAAGAGCAAGCGAGACAAAGTTCTTGCTCTGAATGGAGCTCAAATCTAGAGGGGGAAGGAGTTAGAGTATGTTAGGAAGTAATTTGTGCTCGGAGAAAGATACAGCCAAGAAGAGAGGGCTTATGGGGGCAGGCCTTTGGAGACATGAATACAGATGAACCGGGGGAAGCAGCTGGGGGAAGAGGGCAGGCAGAGAGCACTGGAAACACCCAGGTCGGTCATGAGGTGGTTGGGCAGGTCACGGTCCCAATGGTGCAGCTGAGGAGGGTTTAATGAAAGGGCCATAGGTAGACAGAGGTGCTGGAGGCATCATGCAGGTCTAGCTCTGGGGAGGCGGGGAGAGAATGGTGTTGACAGAACCAGGGAGGAGGGACCGCTTGGCAGACCATAGGTGTGGAGGGTTCCAGCCCCTGCTGCATGGAAGAAGTCTCATTAATTCCTACCTTGAGGTTTTCCATCTTCCGCCCTCTGACCTCCTCCTGATGCCTCCCATTGACTGAACTCAACTGATGGCTAAGTGCATCTGGGTGTTGATGGAGCCCCTAGGCGTCCGCTTGTTGGGCGCAGAGCTGGGTGGAGAAGGGCAGACCCTGGCCTGGCGTCGGGGGAGAGGACAACAGGAGGGTAACCCAGGGAGCGAGGAGGTTCTGTGGCTGGAGAGGAGTGAGCAGATGACGGAAGGATAGGAAGTGAGGCCAGGGAGGCAAGGAGTCCACACTGCATGGGGCCTTTGGGTTGTATTTGGAGGCAAGTGAGAAGCCTGTGGAGGGTATGAGCAGATGTACTTAGTATCATGGATAAGGTCATCAGGACAGTGGGTGTGGACAGGGGCCCCTTAGGATGAGTGCTGGGACCCCAGAACCAATCCCCGGGAGGAAAAGCCCCCCCCCACCCCCCACCTCCTCTGAATGAAGCATTTGCCTGGTCTACGTGCCGTGTGCCCGCCAGCCCGTAAACGACAGGAAAGAGAAAGGAGCGGTGAGTCTCAAAAGAGGATATTCTGGAACTCTTGATAATCAGATCCCATTGTGAAGTCACGCTTTGAGTTACAGCATTGTAATCTTTGTTCCAGTGGAAAACTTTTACACACTGTCCCCGGCGAGCCCTGAATCCTGTTTGGTTCTCAGAAGGCCTTAAAATAGTGTGGAATGCTGGGAGACGGGCTCGGAAGGGGCAGAGGTCGTGCTCACTGCTCAGGCCACACCTTGGTGGGACAGCCCTGGCCGCGGGGACTTTCTCATTGCCGGGCTTTGCGGAGCAGGGCACACAGAGGCTTTCTGGTGTGCTCGAGTTCCCCGAAGAGGCTGCTGAAGCAGGAGGCTGGTCTAGCCCAGCATCGCCTAGCATCTCAGGCCACACTGCACTGAGTCCCCCTGGCTGAGCTGGTTCTCGCAGGATGCCCAGGGGTGGGAGGGCGCACCCATGGGCCCCGGGTCCATTTCTAGTGGGATTGTGAGTGAGGAGAGAGGCCCAGGGCTCCAACAGCTTCCAGTTCTGTCCCATTCTACCCTTTGACCAAGTAGACCAGAAACCCTTGGCGGCCTGGAGTCCTTTCCCCAAGCTTGCTCTGGAAATGCATGGCTGGAGGCAAAGTGTTTGAGCCTTAGTCTCCATCCCTGTAAAATGGGGACGGTACATCTCAAAGGGCTATAGGGAATGAGGCAAGGTTCCTGGCACATAGTACATGCTCAGTAAATTCCCTTCCAAGTCAGAATTAGATCTTTCTCTCTCTCTCATTGACCAGGAGGAAAGGGAGGCAGATACCACTAGCCCCATTTGATGGGAGTTCATTTTTACATTATTTTTAATGTAAATATTGTTTATTATATTTTAATGTAAATATTGTTTATTGTTTGTTATATTTTTTCATTTTTTGTTTTATTATTATTTTATTATTATGTATTTTTTAAGTTGTATTCCCTTTAAACTTCTGTGGAGTGGTTTATGTTTAGATTCTTGGGATTTTATGCCTTTCTTAATACCTTTTATCCATTTTGGTTTATTTGTTTATTTATTTTTTAAGTAGGCTCCACGCAGGGCTCGAACTTATGACCCTGAGATCAAGACCTGGGCTGAGATCAAGCATTGCATGCTTAACCGACTGAGCCACCCAGGTGCCTGGGTGGCTAAAACATCCATTTTAGGTGTTTAAGACAAAGACTGAAACACTGTTTTGCCCTTTGATGGGACTCTGCACTGCATCTGTTAATGCCCTGCTCGGGGGCTAGCAATTCTGGACTCTATGAAAAGGCTGTGTCTCTGGGGCACAGAGGGCTGCTCCCAGGCCCAACCCCAGGCCCAACGCAGCCCGTTTCCACTCTTAGAAATCACGGTCAAGTGAGGCGCTCCTTGTGTATTTTTGTAGTGGGACCACAATGGGACAAATGTTTAACTTCCTGAAGTGATGGCATTTATTTAAAACCACACGCACGTGCACGCACCACTCCGTCACCGTCACGTCCTACCCAACTTCCCTCTGGACAGAGTTGGGTGACACCTCCCAGTAGGGACAAGTCATCTTTCCCTTTCCCCTCTTTCCAGAGAGGGCCAGGCTGGGCTTGCAGTCACTGGTGTGCATGAGCCGCCTTTGCTTCAGAAAAGACCTGGTTTGTCCCCAAGTTAATTAATCAATCTTAGAACACCGACATCTTGATCCAGCTTGGTCACAAGAAAGTCATGGAACCACCCCTCAGTCCTTCCCTGGGTACTGGGAGAAGTTGGACAAGGTGGCATCCAGTGGTCTGCCCAGTTCCGGATGTCCTAGAATTCACATGGCAGAGATCAGGTGTCCTGGGCTAGAGGGGCCAGGTCAGAATCCTCTCTCTGAAACCTTCCATGACAGGCCCCAGCAAGTGCCCTCTCCCCCAAAGGTGAGAGCCCCATCTTCCTGTCCTGCAGAAGCAACAGGTGGGACCCTGCCCACCACTCAGGCTGTGAGGACAGAACAGGTGGTGACATTGGAAGGGGTTTGTCATGGGCCAGGTGTTTATAATTCAAACCCTTTGTGAGTGGCACTTGCTTTTTTTTATAAGAGGTTGGAATCCCTTGTTGTTTTGGGCTTACTAGATGGTGCTCCCGTGGTACTTGGTTCAGATTCCTTGAGAGAAGGCCCTTTCTTTCCAAAGCGTGGCCTCAGAGGGCTACTCTGCCTTCTGAAGCTGCTAAATCCTGGGCAGGGGATTCTTGATATGCCTCATGGTTCCTTTGGGGAGCCTCCTGGCTTCTGAATTATTGATGCATGTCTACATTATTAAAAGGCTCTCTGTTTGCATCAGTTCGCTGAGTTTGGTACCCTTGTAAATGGGAAAGCTGCCTGGGGAGGGCAGTCCTGATGCAGCCTCAGGAAGGGTCTGAAATATTAAGTGTGATGCCCTTGGGAGAGCTGAGGCCGCCTTTCCTTGAGTGTACTTTTGGGTGCTCATGCTGTGCACATGGCCTGTTTCTCCCCTTTCCCTTGCTCATGAGGCCTTCCGAACACAGCTCTCCTCCTCCTGTGTTTCTATAAGCCATTCAACCCTCCTGCAACCTGTAATCCTCAGTTCTTAAAGAAGAAACTCAGGTGCTACTTCCTCCAGGAAGTCCTCCCTGACTTCCAGATTTAGGACTGCCTGCCACAGCTGCCTGTGTTAACCTTCAACAGAGCCCTTCTCATCCACTAGCATCAGCATGTCTGTCTCACCCACCAGACTGAACTTAGGGACGAACCTCAGTGCCTACAACAGTGCCCACAACCTATCAGGTACTCTGTGTGGGAAAAGATTTCTCAAAGGAGATGGAATTGGAATTGAGCCCTTTGTAGGGCTAGCCAGAGCGGGGGAGACAGTGTGTGTTGTGAGGGGGGCACTGGAGGCTGAAGCAAAGATGCTTCATTGTGGATACTGATATGGTTCCTTTCCTTAGAGCTGATGGTCGGGGTGAGGGTTGGTGGACTCTAAGCGTGGAGAGGGCGTGTTAGGCAGGCTTGCTGATGTACTCATAGCTTGAGGGAGGAGTGGTTTTGGGTCATCAGGGAGAAGAAGAAGGACCCCCAGGGCTTTTGAGCTGGTATTCCCCCCAAATACTAAGATTGTGTTTTTGCTGCGTTGGCTGCTTTGGAGGGGAGAGGGTGAAGGCGGGAAAGGAGAGGAGGAGGTTTAGAAGCACTTGAGAGCCTGAGCCAGGTGCGTGCTTGGGGGAGAGGAATGGACAGACAAAGATCTTATTGGAGTCTAGAAATTTAAGAGCACCAGCCCTTGACCCTAAGCATATATATATATATATATATATATAGCTGACTCAACACTGCCATTTCTACCCACCGGATGAGGTTATGCAAGTGATATGACCCAGTGCACTCTAGAAGCTGACAGGAACATAAATAATTCATCAGAAATGCAGATGAGCTGCCCAGGGTATCTTTGGTCTTGGGGAGAATTCTTAGCAGACCTGAGATATTTGCAGAACAGAATGTTTGTTTCCCCATCCACAGCCTCAAGGCCTGGCGCAGATTTATGCATGGGAGAGAGATTTCCAAAGTGGATGTTTCTCTGGCACCCATGATTTTCTCTCTTGAACAAAACTTGAGGGAAGGTTACTGTTTATTGAAACTTCACCTTCCTACCCAACTTGAGTTTCTGAAAGCCCTGCTCCCTCCAGGGGCCCAGGCAGGGCTGCCCTGGCTTTTTCGACCTTGGGGCCCAGGGGGTGGTCCTTTATCAGAGATGCCCCTGAGAATCACCCACTGGGGAGCCTTTTCCAGGTGCACATCCCGGACCCCACTCAGGACTGGGAAGTGTGCTTCGTTAGGGTTCTTCAGGTAATCGTGGCTTTAAGCTGAGCTAAATGGTCTAAAAACAGAGTCACTGGTCTTGAGAGGCCAGCAGAATATAAAGAAAGGAAATGAGGTTGGGACGTTCCCCTCCGCTTACACCGTAAGATCCAGTTGTGTGGCTGGGTTGGGGTCCGTGCTGCCTTTGGCCCCACCTGCCCTCTAAACAGACCCCACAGGTTCTTCAGGTCTCCTGGAGTCTCCCCCTGCATGAGGCTTCTTCCTGCTGACGTCCTTTCCTTCCTGCGCACCTCTGCAAATAACACAAAATACCTAGAGGTCTCAGCTGAGTCCCACCTTCCCTCGGGGCCCTAGCCACAGCCGAGTCCTGGTTCTTACCCTGTCACACGTCCTGCTTGCCTCCTCAGGCTGCTGGCTCCCTTGTCATGGCTAGAGCCCAGGTGGTGTGTGACCAGGTAGCACCCACAGGTGCTGGCCCATGGCTAAGGGGACGGCTGATAGGTGTGAGGCACACAGCTCTTCAGGATGAAGACAGTTCCTGGAAAAGGACTCTCGAATGGCACTTAAACGGAAGATGATCTGCCTAGCCATAAAAAGGGAAACGTCTATCAAAAATGCCACTTTTCCCTCTTAAAATTGTGTAACTCACAAGGTGATGATGTATTCTGTTGTTGACAGAGCCGTGAAGAAACACACGTTGCTGAAGAGAACACAAGTGTCTGTAGCCCTTTGGGAGGGTGCACTGGCCTTCTCCATCCAGGAAGCCCTTTGACCCAGTGATCCCGCATTGACATACAGTGGTCCCCCCTTATCCGCTGGGGACACACTCCAAGACCCCCAGTGGATGCCTGAAACCGTACTGCCAAACCTATGCAGACTGTGTTTTTTCCTACACATACTTACCTATGATCAAGTTTAATTTATAAATTAGGCACAGTACAAGATTAACAACAGTAACTGGTAATACGGTGAAACAGTTAACAGTAATATACTGTAATAACAGCTAAGTGAACATGGTGTCTCTCTCAGAGCATCTCATTGCCCCGAGGTGAGATGTGTTGAGATGAAGGGAGGGGAACGATGCCGGCATTCTGACATTGTGTTAGGCTACTGTTGACCTTGTGATGGTCTGTCCGAAGGAGGATCATCTGTGTCTGGACTGCTACTGGCCAGGGGTAACTGCAACCCTGGGAGGCGAGGCCATGGATAAGGAGGACTACCGTGTTTCCCCTAGAGATAGACCTACAGATGTTGGTGTGAAACGAACCATGCTCAGGAGGCTTCCTTTTTCTTCTGTAACAGTTTTACAGTAGCCAAAGTTAGAGCGACTCAGATGTCTGTGAGCCGAAGGCTGCTGCAGTAAATGATGGCTGACCGTGCAGCAGACTGGATGTGGCAAAGGGGAAAAAATGGCTTTGTGCATGACATGGACAGATCTTGGGGTACGTTGTTGCAAAAAAGTAAAGTGCAGAATAGCAAGTTCAGCTTGCCACCCTTTGTGGAAGAAGTGTACCTGTGTGGGAGGGATGTCCGAATTTATATGGCCCCAAAGGCTGTAGGGATACAGAAACCAACACAGGTGGCTGGCAGCCTGGGTGTGTGGGGGAGAGACCCTCCAGAGGGGGAAAGGGGCATGAGGGGGACTTTTGGCTGTGTCTCTCTGGGTGTTATTTGAATTTTGAACCATGTCGAATGTATTAATCTAGCATACATTTAATTTAAAAAATCCATGACCTTCTCGTGGTTAGGCTGGGATTATCGGTTTTGGGGAGGAAAACCACAGTGGCTGAGTCCTATTTCTTATCACATCATTAGCATCAACATGGCTTATACAAATCCCAGCAGAGGGACTTATAAAATACTTTGATCAGTACTCCTCAAAACTGGCAATGTCACCAAAAAACAAGGAAAATCTGAGAAACTGCCACAGCCAAGAAGAGCCTAAGGATACATGAGGACCCACTGTAACGGGAGATCCTGGGTGGGCTCCTGGAACAGGTGGGGGACATCAGGAAAAGACTAAGAAAATCTGAATCATGTATAGACTTCAGCTCGTAGTAATGTGTCAATACTGGATCATCATTTGATAAGAAATCCTCATATAAAATGATAATAGTAGGAGAAAACGGGGGCAGAGCATATGAGAACTCTGTACTAACAATTTTCCTGTAAAATCATAAACTGTTCGAAAAATTCATTTGTTTAAAGTCAAGTGGTGGGGGAGGGCCTGGGTGGCTCAGTCAGTTAAGCGTCTGCCTTCACCTCAGGTCATGGTCTCAGGGTCCTGGGATCGAGCCTCATGTCGGGCTCCCTGCTCTGCGGGAAGCCTGCTTCTCCCTCTGCACAACCCCCGCCCCCCCCATTCAAGCTCTCGCTCTCTCAAATGAATAAATTCTTTTTTTTAAAAAAGATTTTATTTATTTATTTGACAGAGAGAGAGGCAGTGCACACAAGCAGGGGGAGTGGCAGAGGGAGAGGGAGAAGGAGCGACATCCCAGAGGTCCCCTCCACGCTGGCGTGGTACCTTCCTGCGAGCTGGCTATGCCACGTGTGGGTTCCCATCATGTACCAGCTGTGGGCACCTGGGCACATCTGTAACCTCTCTGACCTTCAGGCCTCTCTGGCTTCTCTGGCCTTGCAAGTGGAGCGAAGTCCTCGCTCAGTGTGTGGATGTGGGGATGGAGGCGCTGGGGTTGGAGACACAGCTGGAGGTCAGCTGCCAGGCCACCCCCCCACTCCGCGCTGCAGATTCTGAGTTGCCAGGAAAGGGATGGCAAATGGTCTCATTCCCTGGGCCAGTCCTGATTGGCTGGGTGGCTGCTGTGAACTGCCCTGGCTCAGCGGGAAGCATGTGTGATCATTTATGAGGTTGTCAAGGACAAGGGAAGGGGGTGGTTGGAGAGTAGGCGGCGGATAACCACTGGGGGGGGGGGGGGGGGGCGGGACGCACCCTGGAGGGGTTTTAGCCTGGCCGAGGTGGGCCAGTGCTGCACCAGGCTGCTTTCTTTCTTTCTTTTTTTTTTTTAATTTTATTATGTTATGTTAGTCACCATACAATACATCATTAGTTTTTGATGTAGTGATCCACGATCCATTGTTTTCGTATAACACCCAGTGCTCCATGCAGTACGTGCACCAGGCTGCTTTCTGACCCTTTCCTTAGACCTTCTCAGGGTCTCTCTGGTGGGCTCAGGGCCCAGGTTTGGGGATGGAGCCCGGTGAAGCCAGGGGTGGAAAATCTTCTGGGCTCCTTCTAGGCTTGAATCCTTGGAGTCTCTGAGGCTGAGGCAGAGCCTGCAGGCTGGCCACCTTTCAGAGCAAGGTGTTCCTGCGAGGTGGAAAGACTGGTTTTCAATCAGATAAAGGTAGGATCCTGAGGAAACTTCCAGGGCCCTGTCCCAGGGCACTGTGGTCATCATCCCCAAGAGGTGTCTGTTGTCACACTCCTGGCTGGCTGGCAAGGTAAAAGGGGGTGGAAGAAGAAACAGGAGCACCGAAAAATAAGAAAGGAGTAAGACTGTGTGTGCTTGTGTGTGTGCATGGGGGACTACGGGCTGGAGGCTTGCAGGGCTGTGTGCAGGCTGTTGGGGACCTGGGGACCGGAAACTTCCTTAAAGGGCAGTTAGGCAAAGGTGAGCCTCCCTTGTAGGCAGTCTGATGGTCAGATAGCCAGTTTACAAAATAGGTAACTGGGGAGTAGCTCTTTGGCATTGAAAAGGAACCGTTACGTTGTAAAAGATTTTTAATGTCTCGTTTCCCTGATACAGTGCTTGAGGCTTGACTTGGAACCCAGGTCATGTGTACCTGTTGGGGTACATCTTTGTGCTTCTGTTGATGTTTTGTTCCTGGTTCAGGGACCCTAAAAAGATATCTAAGGGCACGTGGGCTGGCTTAGTCAGTAGAGCATATGACTCTTGATTTCGAGGTTGTAAGTTTGAGCCCGACATTGGGTGTAGAGATGTCTTCAAGGTAAAATCCTAAAAAAAAGGAAAAGAAAGATATCTGGTAATAAAAACAGCTGATGTTTGTACAGATTACCAAGGCCTGTGACTTAGCTCGGAACACACAGCAGCAATCATGTGGACTGGTGCGGAGCTGGCTTTGCAGATGTTAAGAATGGTCCCTTTGCCTGATCTTTGTGGAGTGCATGGCAGTTTTCAGAACATATAAGGAGTGTCTGCATGTGGGATCGAGCAGTGTAAGACCGATAGGAATTTTGTCCTTTAGTCTCTTGCGCAGACTCAGTGGCGGGTCAGCATCCCTTTGTCGTAAATTAAGAAAATGCTGTTACACAAAAGTTTCTAAACATTTTATTTTGAAAGAAGACTGCAGAAGGAACAAAAACAAACCTAAAAACTGAGGTAGGTGGGTGGAGAATCTCTCCTAAATTTTAAATACAAAACTTTCACAGGGTGGGGGGAGAGTAGGGTATTGTGAATAACATTGACTTATTTTTTAAATATTTATCTGAGAGAGAGAGAGAGAGAGAGCGCGGGAGGTATGGGGGCAGAGGGAGAGAGAGAATATCCAGCAGACTCCTGCCTGATCGCAGAGCCCGACATGGGGCTCGATCTCAAGACCTCAAGATCACAACCTGAGCTGAAACCAAGAGTCGGACGCCCAACCGACTGAGCCACCCAAGTGCCCCTGACTTATTTTTAGTAGTAGCCTCTTCTGTTAAGTGTTGGTCTAGTAGATACATTTGAGGGGGAATACCCTTTCCTGGTGGTTTTTCTCTTTCTTTGGGACTCACTGTGGTTTTATGGGAAGAGACAGGGCCATGTTTTGGGATAATCCAGAGTTCTTAATCCAAACTCCATCCCAAGCTGTGCGACCTGGGTACTTGACCTCTGAGGACCCCCTCATGGTCCTTATCTGCCCACTGGAGATGACAGTGAGCACCTTGCAGGCTTCTGGCCAGAATGAAGATGCCCGGCCCAGGCACGTGATTGGTGTTCAGTCCATGGGGCTCTACTCGGGAGCAGAGGGATTCCCCGGATGTGGGACTTCCGCCTCCAGTGGAGGGACGCAGGCCAGGGAGTGGGGTGAGGGTCTCAGTGCTAAGTGGCAGGAGTCACTTAGTCTCAGCCTTTTGGGAGGGTGAATTTGGACCCCAGGGGTCAGGAGTCACAGTTGAGACTTGATTCAGTAGGAGGCAGGTTGCAAGGTTCTCCATGCAGGGGTGAGATTGGGACGAGGGGTCCCATGAGCTCTTTGTGCTCTGCCCCCTGTTCTTCAGTGGACTGGCTTCATGGGAGGAGCCTCTCATTTCTCTGGCCCGGATCTCTGAGGCTGTGACCACAGTCCCTGCTCCCACACGGAGGTTGGTGAAGTCACTTAGGTGAAGGCTCATCGAGATTTCCTGGTGCTTAGAGCTCAGCCGGCGCTTCACAAGCGTGACCCGGAGCCAGGCTGCCAGTTGGCTGACTCTCTGATTTTGGGTAACCATCCCCAGGCTCGGAGGCACGGGGGAAGCTGCCTCGGTTTCTGGCTTCGGACTTCTTAGGGCTGAGTCGCAGCAGCAGGAATTGCTGTGACGAATCTTATGGACTTCATGTAGAGTCCCGGATGAGGCAGCAGTGACTGCAGCTGGAAGGGGAGCAGGGCCGCGGTAACCAGGCTCCTGGGAGGCATCCTGGAACCACGTCGCGCTGACGCTGTGGTCTGTTGCAAAGGGCTGTGAGCCCAGCGGGACGTTGGAGTGACACTTGGGCACTTGGCTGGGTCATCTAAATTCTGCTCAGCACATTATGCCCTGCTTGGAAGCTTTGGAGCAGGAGGCCTTGAGGTAGAGTGGTTGGTGCATGGAACCCGGCTGCTCGCCTGCCCCTGGGTCTGGGTCCTTTCTGCTTCTGTAGTGTCTAGTGCGGTGTCTACTGCATGGAGGGAGGTGCTCAGTAGACAGGGGCCGAGTGTGACTTTGGCTGGTTAGGGTAGCTGGGAGAACACAAGGGGTTCTCTCTCATGCTGTCTAGACTTCAGAATAGGAAGGGGTGGTGGCATAAGGTTATCGAACATCTCCTGTGTGCAAGATCTTCTGTCGGCCGGAGCCTAGAAGTGGACGTGGTGGATGGACCGCAGGTCCCCCAGAACCTGGGCTCCAGGTGAGGAGGCAAGTTAGAATCTCTTGCAGGACCAATAGCAGTAGGAACCTAGAGTAGTAGTAAAAGCGGGAGTAGGTGAGTCAGTGCCCAGAAGGAGGCCAGGCAGGGGAAAGTGAAAGGCTGCCCTCGAGGATTCTGGAGGGCTTCCTGGAAGAGGTGGCTGGTGAGTGACAGGATTTTTGAGAGGGGAGACGGGGGTGGGGTGGAGGTGGAGGTGGCGTTTTGCTGGTAGAGGCTCAGGCTAACCTAAGGGCACTGCCTGCTGGCAGATGCAGAGGCTTTCTTGGGCGCTCTGTGTGACCTCAAATGCCGGGGAAGCAGTTGTGACTGAACTCTCTAAAAGTGCATGGGGGCAGGGAGAGATTGCAGAGGAGGAGGAGGAAGAGTGGGATCCAGGCCGGGAGGGGGCCCAGTGCCATCGAAGCCTCCGAATGCTGTAGAGAATAAGCAACCGCACTGATGCTCCCGGTCTCTCAGGGGCATGCTCCGGCTCTGCCTTTCGTTGTCCTGCAAGCCTGTCCTTTCTCTTCCTGGCTCTTCTCTCCCCAGTGCCAGAAGCCAGTGTGCCGGCCTCCTGGCATCCCGGCCACTTCCTGCCCCGCGGCTGCCCACCCTCCTCCACCCTGGTCACCATGTGCAGGCATGACCTCACCCCGCGGCCGGGAAGCTGGGCTCCTGTTCCCGCCTGTTTACTCTGGCATTTGGACAGGGCGATCACGGGCTGCCCTGGGATGCCAGCCTCGTGAGTCGACAGCAGTGGGCACAGGCGGGTGGGAGGGGGCATTCCTCTGGGCTGACTCTCACCCCGCTGGGCTGGCATGGGACCCCTGCTTTGGAGGCAGCTCCAGGGCGCTGGGCCGGCCCAGCTCTGCACTGGGGTGCTGAGTCATTGCCCCGCAGTGCGGCCTCTGAGTCACGGGGGCAGCCCTGTCCTCAACAGCAGGTCCTTTGTGGGACCCTCCTGGGCCGAATTGGCATTTGACCCTCTCTGCCTTCGGCCACCGTCAAGACCTCTTGCATCCGATCCCTTTATAGGCCCTGCCCACATCAGCTGTGCCCCTTTGAGATCAGAATCCAAGAGCTTGACTCAAGTCAGCAGCTGAGTTACGGGAAAGGGAAAGCAGCGTGGGCAGGCAAAGCAAGCTGGGGCGGGAGTGGACCAGCAAGATCGGGGAGGTGGGGGGGCGGGCGGGGCAGGTCTCAGGTCCTGACAGGCCACGGGAGGCGCACACAAGTTTCCCGTGTCTCGTGCGTTTTGTGGGCATCATGCAATGACCTTGAAAACCCACCCCGTTAACTCTGTGGGAGCAGGTACAATAATAACGTCTATCTCTTGACCCTGGGCTGCCTGTTGTTAATTGTGCTCTTGACCCAGAGACATCGGCCAGTGTCCTTATTTATACCTGTTTCATGGTTGAAGAGACTGAGGGTTTGTAGGAGACACTGGCTCAGAGTCACAGATCTACAAAGTGGCGTGAAGGGATTTGAGCCCAGACCTCAGTTCACTATGAGACTCCCTGATTGAGCTTGTTCCTTTCCTTCTGTCTCTCTCTCTCTGCTTTTTTTCTTTGCTTCTTTGCCTCTTGGCTGCTGGGGTCTTCCCTAAGGAAGGCAACTGTCAACCTTGCAGGAAGCCCACTATTAAAAGGAAACGAAAGTGTCATTAGGAGTTCTGCTGTCACTGTAGATTGAGCCAGGTTGCTGATCCCAGAGGGTGGACGGGGTGTATGTGTGTGTGTGTGGGGGGGTGGATCTCCTCCCCTGGACTGAGAAAGCGGCTGGAGGCCTTGACAGCGAGGGCCCCTGAGGGTTCCATCTGGGAGCTGGGAGTGGGGATGGGGCATGGTGAGAAGAAATTGGGTAGCTCTATGACCCAGAGGGGAAATCTCTGTTGAGGCTCTAGGGAGCTGGGGAAGGATCTTGGGCCTAAGAGAAGCTTCTGGAAGATTCAGGCTCTAGATGTACCCTCCTTTAGTGGGTGACTTTGGTGTGTGTGTGGGGGGGGGTCACTTCATTTCTACTGGTCTCAGGTGTCTCCTACAGAGGGGGAGGTAGTTGCCCTAGACCAGTGTTTTGAAAGCATAACCTCCACCTTTCCTGGGGGCAGGGATATGTGCTTGGGGCTCAGGAGATTGGAATCTGCATTTGTAGTGAGCTTCCCAGGTAAGGCTGGAGAACCCCTTTTAGGTCAGCCCCTGCCTGATTCTGCAGGTAAGTCCTCGGGGTCTTCCTGCCCTCCATGTGCTGAGCTAGGAGCCTTAGAGTTGCAGGGCCTCAGCCCCAAATGTGGCTTAGGGCCAAATGGGCTACACAGATAGGGTTTGGGTGGGCCTGGGTTTGAAATCCCAAAGGATACACTCCATCTACTTCGTGTAGAGAGTGGGATTTCTGGCCTTACTTGGGTTGGGTGAGGAGTGGGGGTAGTGGGGGGGGGGGTCCCACTGGCACACCGCCACCCTGTCTGGAGCTGAAGCAGCCGCCTCTTATGATAGCCTCCTGATGACCAGTCCCCATGGCCTTGACCTTTCCCAGGCCCCCCATGGAAGCCACATGGCAGTTGTCATTTATAATCTTGCTCATCCTGTTATTTTTCCTTTAGAAAAGAGATGTGAAATACTTCTTATGCCCACCTCTCTATCAAAAGTAGTGGAGGAAAACAGACTGTGCGTTTCTGGAAAGATGGGAGTATACACCTCGTTCATGGAGGAATTTCTTGTATCTGCTCTCCACCCTGGACACAGAGCAGAGGACGAGGATGAAGATGAGGACGGGGAGGGCTTCAGTGGAGAAGGAAGCATGCAGGTCCTGGCTGGCACGTCAGAATGACTTGGAAACACGGCAGGTGTCCTACAGAAGTCATCGATCGGGGTTTTCTGCATGCCGGGTCTGTGCTAAAGGGCCTTTTTATATTAACCTATTTAATTTTTTTTTAAAGATTTTTTATTCCTTTGAGAGAGAGAGGGCATGAGTGGGGAGGAGAGGTAGGGGGAGAGGGAGAAGCAGACTTCCCACTGAGCTGGGAGCCTGATGCGGGGCTCCATCCCAGGACCCGGAGATCATGACCTGAGCCCCAGGCAGACACCCAACCATCTGAGCCACCCAGGGGCCCCTTAGCCTATTTCATTTTTAACAAAAACCTAATGGGGAGGTGTAGTGTCATTATCCCTGTCAGCCAGATGAAGAAATTAAGGCTTGAGACACATAGTTATTATCCAAGGCCACACAGCTAGTAAGGGGCAAGGCCAGCCAGCAGTTAGGCCTGGAGTGTGGAGCCCCAGGCCTTGTGCTCCTAACTGTGCCATGGGCAGAATTTCATAGCCCTCAAATAACCCACCCAGCTCTTGATATGAAGTGCTTATGGGTCCTGCCCCATATTTAATTTCATGTAACCCTCCCACCCTTGTGTTTTCCCATTCAGTAGACGAGGCTGTGCAGATGTGAGGGGGTGCTGAACTTGGGTCCAGGAATCAGTGTAAAGTCAGATCTGGGCCGTGGAGTCATCTGGGGTTGCTCTTGGGCAGGGTATTTATCTAAGCTGCCCTCGCCTCAGTTTCCTTATCTGTAAAATGGGTGTGATACCAACTGGGCCATAGGTTGTTCAGTGAGACTCTTCATTTATGAAGGGCCTGGTACATGGGAGGCCCTCAGCAATGATCTGTTTCTTTGTCCCTACAAGTAGAGAAGCTGAGTCATGAGTCCTGAGGGGAGATCCCGTTCTCTTCTCTCCTTCAGCCCGAGTTAGCTGGGTGTGGTGAGCCCCGGGAATAATGCCGCTGTACAAGCCGGCTGGTGACAGTCAGCCCTGGGCACGCCTCCTTTCACGCAGCACCCCGTGACTGGCTCACTGCTGCCAGCCATGCCCCAGGGGCCGTGGGGAATGGTGTGTGTGGATCTGGGCAGGTGACTTAGTACCGGAAGCACTGGGCAGCTCTGTGGAGGGAACCGGTTGCCAGGCGTCGAGCAGAGGAGCAGGTTTTGGTGGTGGATGGTGGTGCTGCAGGAAGTAGGGCAGCATGGGTGCCCACGTGTGGGCGCTGGGGTGCGGTATGGCACCGGGAACCGGCTGCTCCCCGAAGGTACCTTCCGAAGGCAGGGAGAGGACTGGGAATCCTAGGTTGGAACATCGAGGGAAAGGATTCCTGGGAGCTTGGAGCTAGAGGAGCACTGTGGGGAGACTCCCAGGGAGGTTGCCTGCTGACAGGGGGTCTTGTAGAGGAGAGGAATCGAGAGCAAGGTGCCCGCTCAGGAGCTCTTTGCCATAGGACTGTTTCTCTCCCTCCTGCTGCGTGACCTTCCGAAGGGCAGGGAAGCTCCTCGCAGAGTGCCCTTGGCGTGGCAACATCAGCATGTGAACGCTGGGATGTCACTGTGGACGTGTCAGCAGCTTTCCTTCTCTTCGCCGTCTGCTGCTGTCTTGTTGGTGGGGCACCTCTTCCTCACCTCTTCCCGGTGACTTCACCTAGTGATTCCTTCCTCCTCTGTCTGTGCGTCCACACTTCTGTGCTTCTTTTCTTCCAACCATCCTTCTTTGTTTCCCTCCACCCAGCCACCCTGCCACCCACGTAACAGCCACGGATTACCTCCTGTGCCCTGGCGCTGGGCCTGGCTCTGGAGATGCCCGGATGGAGAAGAGCCAACAAGGTCCCTACTCTGAAGTAGTTCATACTCTGGGGGGAAGCCCAGCGTATAATGAAGTCCTTTGAGCACACACAGTATAGTAGGCGCTAATGGAACTACTGGTTAGAGCAACACTTGACTGTGGAGGGGAGGGAGGGCTCAGCGTGGGTGGCCTCGGGCAGGTTTCACTGCAGAATTGTTTGAATCGACTCTTGGAGGGTGAATCATTTCTAGAGGCCAAGGGGAGCCTTCAGATCCACCATCACATCAGGCCCCTGCCACAGAACCGAGGGGAACTTAACAGGCAAACAGACTCCCCCCCCCCCCGCATGCTTATGTGTAAATAGGGGCAGAAAATAAAAGCAAAAAAAAAAAATAATAATAATAATAAGAAGAATAAGAATAAAGCAGAAAAGGCAGATGACCTATTCTCCTAGCATCTTGCTTCCTGCTTCCATACAGTTTCATGTCTTGACTTGGGTCACTTAACATTCTATCATGACTATTTCCCCATGCCACTCAGAGTTGTAACAACTTGTCTTGAGCAGCTTTCCCATATACCATCGTGCACCTGCACAAGAGAGATACTCCGTAGGTCCTATGTCCTTTCTAGTGGGGTTGAGCTTTCTCTGGGAGGTTGAGGACGGTCTGTCAAGGTGCTTCCCCCAGGATGACAGTGCAGAGCATGTCATACATTACTGACGTCATGATCATTAGCCAAGTCAGCACTGCCCGGCACTCACGTTTCCCCCTGTGCCTGTTACAACACACACACCTTTTGATGCATCTCTGGCTGTTTCCTTGGCAGGGCTCCCTGCCCCCCGCAAGGTATGAGGCATTTTATGGAGTCTTGATATATTCAGTCAGATTTCTTTTGAGGAATATTTCACCTGTCACCACTCGGAAGGGCTACCGAGACTGTGTCCTAAGGTTTGAACATCGTGATGAATGCAACAAGCCCTACGGTGGGAGTGAAGAGTGAAGGCCTGTGATAGGCAGATGCCCCCAAACAAAAGTGATGTTCTTGTTGCTTTTCTTTGACCTCCGCTGTGATTGACCAGCTTTGCCTGTGTATTACCTCTTTATGTTTTGTCAATTGGTCATTTCCTTCGGGGTGTTAGCAGTTTTTTCTCATTGATTTGTAAGGTATGTTTTGAATAACTTGTGAATTTTGCAGATGGGGGAATGGGGAGCCCCACTAGACTCTTTGTTAGGCAGGCTGTTTCCAGGAAGGGGCGCCTCCATTTCCATGGGGCGCATTTCTTTACAAATCTGCATCTGATTGTGGTAGCAAAATCATGTTTTGCAAGTGAATGCAGGACCTGTCTCATTAATCTGGGCAGTTGCGGATTTTAAGTTTCCACTTAAGTGGTATTTGGCAAAGGAGCTTCTCTCTTCTCTCTTCCTACGCAAATGATAAATCCTCCTAACTTCCAGGGGTCAGTGTAAATGTCAGCTCTTCACCTGGAACCCGCACATAAACGACCCGCGGAGGTTGGGCAGATTTCTCCATCACAGCGTCTGCAGCAATTTTTTAACTTCGTGGATGTCTCTGTCAACATTTGTTTAATGTCTGCTTCTCAGTGCTTCTCAATGGACAGGAGTCTTCTTGAGGGCAGGGACCCTGCATTGTGGGTGTGACCTTAGTCCCTAATGCACTGCTTGGAAATGAACGCCCAGAGTTGTAAAGTGACTTGCCCAAGGCCACCCAGTGTGGACGTAGCTTCAGCGTGGTTGACTGGAGCTGGATTCTCCAGGACGCTTTGCAACCTATAGCCAGGGCCTTGCTTTGGTGTCTGGGTGAGCAGAGCAAAGGTCGGCTGGCATGGCAGGCCTTGTCCCCATGCCTTACTGGCTTCGGTCATTCCGGGTTATTCTGGCTCAGTGAGGACAGAGTGAGATCTAGGGGAAAGGTTGGGACTGGTCTCCAGGTGAGTGCCAAGTGACAGCCAGCTGCGCCCTCTGCTTGGCGGCACCCATGCCCTGCAGCCTGCGTGGTGTTCCCCAGGGCCTGCTGTGGGAAGAGAAAGAAGCTTCCTTTGTCACAAGCCGGGGCATGAAACCATCTGGAAACTCTGGCTGCCTCACTTCAAGGCAGCAGAAGCCGCAGGTGGGGTGTGGGTTTACACTGGAGGTGAGGAGACAGAGAGCACCTCCATGGTGGTCAGGTAACTTCCGTGCGGGTTGGAATGCTTGGTTCCTGGGTGGGCAGGGGTAGGGAGGGCCTCGTGGGGGAGGGGAGAGAGCCCGCCTGCTGGAAGCAGGTGCTGCCCACCTGCTCTTGTGTGACTTTGGGCACGCTAGCCATCTCTGGGGACCCGGCCTCCTGTGGGAAAAGTGGAAGTGATTATCCTTGCTACTGTCCAGGTTCGTGGGTGATCCAGTGACTGGACACCTGTTCCAGCACTTAACAAGTGCCCAGGGGCAGCTGGCTTCCTTTCGATCTCCCTCGCCCCGTTTTCCTCATTGACACGTACTAAATTTGGCAGAAGATTTCTAATACTGGGAAATTCTGAGCGGATTCAGTGAGAAGTCGAGTTGGAGACCCTCCTGCCCACTGGAGCACCACAAAGCATGGCAGGCTGCCCTGGTGCGGGCAGGGACCTGCTAGGGAGCTAAACGCACCAGCCTGGAACCATTCTGAGTCCTTGGGGTCCGTGTGAGGGGTGGAGAGCAAGCCGGCTGGAAGACCCATGGCCCCGTCCCAGGTGCACTGCTTGGAGCCGTGGGGCCCCCTGGCAGGGCTCTCTCGCCGCTGCTTCCAAACCCGTCAAGGGGGCAGGGGGGCGGGTCACTATGTACCACAGGCTGGCCGAGGATCCCTGGGATGGGTGGGTGGTTGGGACCATCCGGGAGCCTCTGGATCAGGTCCAGACAGGCTTTTTCAGGGGTTGGGGGCTTTGTAGGTACTGAGCAGCAGCCTGGGGCCTGGCACAAATGTGGGTGTGGCCGGGGGAATAATGCGCACCCCCCCCCCCGCCCCATTTGCATCCTAATCTCTGGGCCCGTGTATATTGCATGTTATGTGGTCAAGGGGTATTCAGGTTGTAGATGGAACGAAGGCTCATTTTGAATTAGGAAGATTATCCTGGATTTTCTGATGGGTCTGATGTCATCACAAGGGTCCTTAAGAGTGGAAGAGGAAGGCAGAAGAGGTCAGAGTGATGTAAGAAGTCGATATGCCGGCTCTCAGGGTGGAGGAAGGGGCCCTGAGCCAGGGGAGTAGTCTTATCGGACTCTAGAAGTTGGAAAGGCAAGGAATCAGGAATTAGCCCCCCCTAGAGCCTCCAGAAAGGAATGAAGCTCTGCTGACCCTCAGTGAGACCCCTTTTGGACTGTAGAACTGTAAGATAGTAAATTTGTAGGTCTCGAAGGCCCGAGCTTGTGGTGATTTGCTCTGGCGACCCTAGGAAGCCCATGTAGTGGGTGAAGCATTTGGTGGCCACACTAGGTGTCCTGTGCCATGGGGCGTGGCAGCTGGAGACTGTCAGAGCAAGTGTCCCCTTGGCTTCGGCCCTGGCAGGCGACCCTTTGTTGGGGGGTGATCACTGTTGACGGAGACCGAGGCCTCCCTGGTGGCCTGGCAAGGATGGCTTGGGTAACCAGGTGGTCTGAGATCTGTATGAGAAAACATCCTGGGTGAATGCCCAGTGCCCATTACCCACCCCTCTGAAAGCCCGGCGTTGGCTCAGGGCAGCCTGGGAAGGGTGGCCTAAAGGTGCATTAGGTGTTTTGGGACCCCTACCCCTCCTACCCTGCTGTTTTAATTGCTGGTCTGTTGGAGTTTGGTATTTCTTTAAGCTGGTTGGAAGCCATGGCTGTGCTTCAGCTCAGAGCCCAGCACTTTCTCAATCTTTCCTCGACACATGTCCCCGGCCTGCTGATAAGGCCCCCCCGAAGCTGCCTGTGCAGGGAACGTGCACCCCCGCCCCCCATCCTCTTTTGTGCTCCTGCCCCAGGGATAAGGTATCAGCCAGGGGGCTGGATAGAGGTGACCCTGGCCCCAAGCTGAGGCCCACTGCTTACCTGCTCCGGGCCTGGCCTGGCTGGTCCACACTTGGAAAGCAGACACTGCCCACCCCTACCTGGTCAGAGCCTGCTAGGAGCCTGGAGATGAACAGGGGCGTAAAGTAGGCACCTGCCTGGAGTAGGACGCTGGTTTAGTAGGAGGGTGGGCTGGGAGAATGTTGCAGGGTCCGGGCGAACTTGGTCTGATGAGGGCACGGAGCCAGGGGCCTGCTGTTGCTGAGGGGTGGAGGAGCAGTGTCAGAAGCCCTCTCAGAGATCTTAGTTTGTGTTGGGGGCTCGCTTATCTGCTAGTGAACGCAGGCATCTCTGGAGGGCATCAGCGGTGTTACATTCTATATAGACTGTCCTCTGTACTGTCACCGGCGAACAGACTCAGGTCCAAAGAGGTTAAGCGCCTTGCCTCCTGTTTGGGGACCTGCAGGTTTTTCACACTGTTTGAGGTACATGGTGGGGCCTTGAGGTTTATCTTTTAGAAGTCTGGGCCATTTTAGCAGAAAGTGCACTGTGTCTGCAAGGGTTTGTGTGTGTTGTGTTTAAGGTTTCAGTTCACCGTGTAGGCTGACATTCCTCCTTAAACCCAAGGTCGGACAGCTCCCGTCTTCATCAGCACCTGGGCCGAGTGTGGGCTGCTCACCTGAATGACAGGGCTACTGAGTAACTTCTGCGCAGGGCCTGGCTCAGCTGGCCTCAGATGCCCTGCTCTGTCCTCTCCGGAGCTGCCTGGGCCTCCTCAGGCTCCGTCACCCAAAATGTGGGGACTGGCTGGGGATGCTGCCAGGGTTTGTGTCCGGCCTCAGCAGGGTCAAGTTGTCAGGGAGGATGCAGGGGGAGGGCCTCACTTGCTGGGGAATGTAGGGGGTGCGGTGGGACCAAGACTCTGCAGCCTGCCAGTCCTTTTATGTGCAAACCCGACCACCCACTCCTCTGCCTGGAACTCGCCCAGGCACCCCCTCCCCCAGTGGGAGAGGTGAGAGGTGAGGAATTTCGTGGGGAGCATGAGCGCTGATCTTGAGGTGCACATTCCTCCACACTAACCTGGGGTTCAGGCTGGAATAACAATGAGGGGTATTGCAAATGCCTGCCTCCTAGTGCTCCCGGAGGATGCTCTGTTCTGGAAGGGCTCTGCTGAACCAGCCCGGCTTTTCCTGCATTTCCGAGAGGCTCTCCTACCTCCGCTGACAAAGGAGAGAGCCATTGGGATGGTAATGCCCTTCCGGCTGGCCTTGGTTCCAGGTGAAAAATTAATCTGGAGGCCTGCCCTGGAGGCTGTGCAGTCTCATTTTTAATGGAGATGTGCTGGGGGCCTGGGGCCTGGTGGGGGCGGGGTGATGAAATGGGACCCGGTAGAAGTCACCCCTTCTGGGGCATCTCTTTTAATGTAAATGTGCCGGAGGCCCTCTAATAAAATTGCCTTGTGCTGCCCCTGGTAAATCTAAACTGCACCTTCCTGGAGGGTAGGAAGGCCCCCCCCCCCCCATTATGAAGGGAACATATAAGAAAAGGGAACCACTTAGCCATGGGGGCATGATACCTGCCCTGCTCATCCACTAGCTCATCCACTAGTCGTTTTTCCTTGACTTTCTCAATGATTCACTTTTTTCTTATTATAAAATAAATTGTTTAACAAAAAAATTATAGCTGTTCTAGGTCCTTTGCAGATGGTTACTCAGGTAATTTAATCACTGTCCTGTGAGGCGGTGCTAAGGCGGGAGGTGAGGTTGCCCAGGGCACAGGGTTGTCGGGTGAAGAACTGGTGGCGTGGCCTGAGGGTCTGGGGCTCCCTCCACTCTGAAAAGGGGAATGGAAAATGTGAGTTGCACCCCGCCCCGCCCCAGAAACAAACGCTCTGAGTATTTCCAGAATATGGGGGCATAGTTACATGGTTACATATAGAACATTTCGGTGTATAGAAGCATCAAAGTTTGTTTAACCAATTTCCCTTTGTAGCATGTGTTTTAGTGGTCCTGCCTGTGTACTTCTGCACCCTGGTCCTCTTTCCTCTACACATGTTTCTCATTTTTAGTGCCATCTCTTTACTTTTGAGGAGTTTACTAGGCTTTCAGAATGACTTAAAATTCCCCTGGACACACACCCACAGGCACCGCTGTGTCCTCAGCGCGGAGGAGTGGCTGGGGAGTTGCCTCTGGTGGACTGCTGAGGGGGACCGGTGGGCTGCAGCTTAGGGCAGCGCTGGTGGCAGAGATGACCCTGACCAGCGGTCGGGGGCCAGGTTCAGGATGGGGCCCAGGGACGGGGCCAACAGTTTGCATATTACATATTAATAATCAATTACTGAAGCTGTCATTAGTAAATCATGGAGCTGACGTTCTTCTTTATTATTAAACAACAGAACGATGCTAATGCTATCATTTATTAATTATTTAAGTTTCATCACTTAGTATTAAGCTTTGTAGTGTTTGACTAACACTGAAAGTCAGAGGAACAAAGGTGTGAGACCGAGCCAACCAGTTTCCATCAGGATTTTCTTCTTCCTGTGTTCCCGCGAGCTAGAGGATCTGTGTGTATGCACCAGTTCCTGCAGCTCCAGTAACTTCAAGTTTGAGGATGCTCATTACTTGGTAGTAGAAAGCCACAGTGGACAGCCATACTGGGTTGGCTAACATCCCCCCACCCCCAAAATCAGTGTCTGCTGGGACCTCGGAATGTGGCTTTGTTGGGACATAGGGTCTTTGCAGATGGAGTTAGTTATGATGAGGTCAGCGTGGATCAGGGTGCACCCTCAATCCGATGAGTGGTGTGCTTAGAGGAGAGACAGGAGCACAGAGGGAAATGCTCTGGAGAGACGAGGGAAAGAGACCACGTGATGTGGGGGCAGAGACTCCAGTGGCTCAGCTTCGAGCCCAGGAAGGCCAAGCTTGGCAGGGAGCCTGCAGGGGCAAAGTCCTGAGACTGTCACCCACACAGAGCCAGCCTCCCTTGGAGCGGAGACGGTGGAAGGGAGAAGGAGCCCACTCCCTCTCTGCAAGTGTGGACGCTCGGTAAGCAGTGCCGGGTGAAGGAAGATGATGCATGCTGTGAAACTGGGACTCCAGCTTGGCATGCCCTGGCCCAAGCCAACATCCTCTTCAGCCAGAGGAACCTCCTCACCCCACTTGCTAGCTCTGCGACCTTGAGAAAGCAGCCTCAAGGTCCTGGACCTCGGTGGTGTCCTTACTTGTAACGGGTGAACCTGTCTTGGGTGATGGCGAGGATTAAACGTGATAATGTGTGCAGAGCCTCAGTGCATGATCGCTGGCCCAGAATGTTAGCAGCTTATTGTTTGCCAAAGATAGAGGTAGCGTTGCTGCATATGCCCCATTTCCTGTTAACCCTGTAATGGTCACGTCACATCTCCCCCCGGACGTCCTCCTCCGTCCAGTAGCAGGGAAGGGCAGGAAGCCCACAGGGTGAAGCTGAATCCTTTCCTGTCCTCTTAGACTCTCTTCACATCCCCGTGTAGGCGGGTTGAGTAACCATGCTCTGTCTATCCCCTCCACAAGGGAAAAAAAAGGCAGGGAGAGAAAGCAGGAATCTGACATGCAGAGGAATGGTTATTGCTGGATGGGGGCTGGGCCAGGGCACCCCAGGAGGTGTGTGTTGGAAATTGACACTCCGAAGCAGATGACACACGTGGACCTTGTAGCCTAGGGTCAGCGCCAGACAACCTGTGGATTGGATGCCCAGGAGCGTTCCCAGGGATGGCAGACCTCAGGATGAGTGTGGGGTTTATTCCTGGGGGGTGGGAGCAGTGATACGAAAACTTGTATAATGAAATAAACTTACAGGAGGACCGGGAACCCCCCACCTCCACCCCCAGTGTCACACCACCTCTGTGTTTGGTCATACAGATCATGGGGGTGGAAGAGTTTTGAGGAAGCACTGAATTTTAGCCTTTGCCGTCTGCACAGTAACCCTGTTCCACAGCTTAGGAAATTGGGTGGCAGGTTATTTTGGTTC
This sequence comes from Mirounga angustirostris, assembly GCF_029215605.1. NCBI lineage: Eukaryota > Metazoa > Chordata > Mammalia > Carnivora > Phocidae > Mirounga > Mirounga angustirostris. The sequence goes on along the minus strand of NW_026991712.1, from coordinate 13,398,600 downwards.
TATGACCCTTTCCCAGAGCTGGGGAAGAATGTGCATTCTCTCTTGTCCCAGTGTGGTTGTCCCCTCTCAGCCCTCGCTCCAGTTCGTGGGGGTGGGGGTGGGGGTGGGAGCAGGTAGATTCGGGTGCCCAGGCTGCCCTGCGGCATCACCATAGGTTGGGGTTTGCAACCGGATGTGCGGGACTCCTGGTGCCCAGGGTCCCCGCCCCTTATCTCTCCATAGGCAGGAGTCCGTTTGGATCAGGTGCAGTGTGGGACTGCCCCTCAGTGTGGGCAGGATATCTTTCATGCAAAGAAATGATTAGGATATGGCTCTTCGGTGCTTTTGGACCTACAGCCAGGAACTGTCCTGGCCCCCAGAGAAGACTAGCCACAGATTCTAGTGCCAGATGGTGATTCAAAAGCAAAACCAAGCAAAACATCCATATTTTTTCCTGATCGTATTAAAAATATATGCTTATTGAAAAAGAACCTCAACCACTACGGAAATTGAAAAGTAGGAAGTGACCTTTTCGTAGAATGTCATCCCTGTCCTTTGGCAGTGAATGTTAATGGAAGGAGTCAGAAAACCCTGGCTTGGAATCCTCGCTTGACTCTTTCAGTTTCTAAAGGTCTCACGCGAGGGGAAAAGTCCTGCTTCCCCCCCCCCCCCCCCCCCCGCCCCAAGTGCCATCAGGAGAGTTTGCGGAGGTGTTTGGTGAAGTTACGTCCAGGGCTGTCACTGGCCCAATGTGGGTTCAGTTCTATTCTTTGTCCCCATTCCCACCCCTTTGCTTCTGATCTTCTAGGAATCCAGAGTCGGGAGAGCAGAGTGTCTAGAGAAGCCCTTTGCGTTCTCCGTTTGGTTGCTGGCTGCACGACTGAGCTGCTGTCTCCGCCCCAGCTTTTGCTCTCTTCTCCGCTTGTTGGTGTTGGCTAGCTCTGGCTCTCCTGCCCAGGTTAGGCAAGGACATGGGGCTGTCCTGCCAGCATGTCTGCGGTGTCCCAAGACATGGGCCTGCCTCTGGTCTTGGGTGTGTCCTCCCAAGGGTTCTAGAGAAAGTCAGGCAAGTTCAGACGGAATACACGTTCCTCCCTGCAGACTCCCGAAAAGCCCATGACACACACCGTGTGTCCCCTGCCAGTCATTTACCTGCACGACCTGAGTGTGCTTGGCGCACTGAATTAGCTCAAGGACGACACTTTCTCATCCTTAATTCGGAAAATGAATAGAAAGGAGACCCCCTTTTAATTTCTGGAAGCACAGGGAAGATGTTTACCATTCCGCTGCATTCTTGGCTGCTAAGAAATGACAGTGGTTAATGTTCAGGTATTGAGCTGCCCGTGGGGGGTGGGGGGTGGGCGGGTGGGAGGCCATGGGTAGTAATATTAGCTAATATTTATTGAGTGCTTTCTGTGTGTGAGGGACCGCTGTGCACTTAGCATGGATTATCTCTTTTTATCCCCCCAGCAGTCCTGTGAAGTAAGGACAGTTGTTAATTTCTGAGGACGAAGGCAGACCATGAAAATGCTAAATAAGCCTCCTGGGGTACACAGTGAATAATGGAGGCAGAATGCAAACAGAGCCTGGGTTTCCAAAGGGGATATTTTCCTTCCAGAATCTTCGTGCATCTCTCTGCTCCACTCCCTCTGGGAAATCGGTTGGGCATCGTCCACTTTTCTTTTGGAATCTTTTTGCCGTCTCTCTATTAGAAACAGTCTCCATCATTCTGGCCAAACAGTGTAACTAACACGGTAAATGAATATCCAGTGTGAACATTCGTCGAGCATCTGCTTGCTGCCATGTTAGGTTCTGGGACATAAAGAATTTAAGGATGATAGAGTTGCTGTCCTCGGGCCACTCCCTCGCAGATTGTAATGGAGGAAGCTCAGGGCTACCTACAGATGTTGGCAGTTCAGCATGAGGCCGGAGATACGGAGAGAGTGAGGCCTGCATGCTTTTAGAACATCCCAGGGCTGATTATTGGGGTACCAGGCAGAGCCATCGGGCCAGAGGAGATGACAGGCTTGGAAGTTAAAATCCACATGGTGTCTGTCACTGTGCTGTGGGAGTCCTCAGGGAGGGGCAGCAGTGGGTTCAGCTGTGAGGCACAGAGGGATGATGAGAAAATTGGGAAGGCTGCACAGAGGAGGGAAAGGGCTTTGCAGGATGAGTAGAAGTTCACCAAGAGGGCTGAACAGTTGGAGGGACAGTGGAAGCAGATGCCCCGAGGAGGGTCAGCAAATGGCATGTCCAGTGTGGCCAGAGTGCTGAGGATGCTGTAGCTGAGGCTGAAAGCTTAAGAGCTCGGACTGTGGGGCCTTAGTCCCGTTGGTGTTATTACCCCTGTGTTACTGGGATTGTGGTTTTGTCACCCATGTGCCGGGACGGGACTGGTGTCTACGTGTAGGGGCACTGAGTGATTGAGGGTCATGCAGCCTCTGACCTACAGGGCGCTCCATACCGGTAGCTCAGGGCGTCACCTTGGACCTGACTGTGAGACCGTTGACTAAGCCTGCAGGTCTGAGCCAGGGGAGTGACATGATTAGACATGTCCAGCGACCCGGTTCCTCCCGAACGGCAGGTCCTCCGCTTCCGGCGTGTGCCCAGGCGCTGCGGTGCTCTCCCCGTGCACCGTCGCTTTGGCCATGACCCTCCGGGTGCCCGCGAGCTTGCAGGAGAGGGAGCAGGAACGCTGAGCTGTGCCGAGCCTGCCGAGGGCCCTGTGGTGACCGTGAAGTCAGGGGACCGGGTTCTGGTCAAGTCTTTGGTCAGTTGGCCACGTGACTGTGGAAAGTCACTCGTGGTCCCTTCTTCCGCCATCCGAATCCGTGTCTCCTCCAGTGTGACGTTGGTGGCAGCCAGGCAGATCACCGAGGCACGTGCTCCCTGGAGCCCGTCTGAAGGATCGCAAGAGTGTGGCCACATGTGGCTAGTCTTGAGCACTCAGGACTCTGCTTCTTTTCTGGTCTCCTCTAAACCTCCCTATGTGCTCAGAGTTTAGAGTGCATGTATTCCTTTTCTGTTTTCTTCTCTGAGACAAAAGGAAGTTCCCGATTCTGCTGGTCCTGGTTCGGTGAACTCGGACAACCCGCCCTGGTGGGCCGGAGCTGCTTGTCTGCCAGATACACCCTGGGACGACTTCCAAGGGCTGGGTGGGGACAGTGCGAGACCCTGGGCGTCAGGAGCCCTGCACGGGCCGGCACAGAGGATGCCAGTGAGGGCAGGCCCCGGCCCCCGCCTCCCACCATGCCCAGCAGCAGGTGCCCACACTCATCTCAGGCTGCAGGCTCACTCCTGGACCGGGCTTTCTCCAGTGAGTTCTGCAGCACCCCTGCATCCCTACCACCTGGGGACCCATGGAATCGACCCCAGCCTAGGCCTACTGACCAGCCTTGCTGTGCGTGACCTCGGGGGTCTGTACTGGAACAAGTCCCCAGTGATCATGAGGGCCACTCAGCTGCGAGCCCACGGCCCAGAGAAGCCTTCTGTGTGCCTACTGCCCTGTAGGCCCTCGGTAGGTGCGAGTGATTCTCACACACACACACACACACACACACCACCACCACCACCACCACCACGAATGTTGGAATGCCACCCAGGTCCACGGAGCTCTGGACACTTGAGTTCCCTGTCAGGCTTCTTTTCTGGACTACTGTTCTGACACGTTTTTGGTGAATTTTCATCTCTGCTGCTTCTTGATTGCTTTTGTTCCCTTTTCTCCCCTCCCTCCCTTCTGCTGTCTTTCCCTAGTGTTCGGGTTGCCTGGACACTCTGCGGCTCCTGACCCCCTACTGCTGGTGAGCTGGGACATGGCGGGGTGCACCTTCTGAGTGGGGGGGGCAGGGGGCGAGAGTGGGAGCCACTAGGGTTCCCCACGGGGCTCGCTGGTAGACGGGCAGACGGACACAGCTCCTTTCCTGCCTGGCAAGCCTGGGGGACAGCTCTGCGGCGTGGGCTCCCTGTGCCTCGCGCCCAGCCCGTTGGATTTCTGTTCCGTGGTCTCTTCCTCCTGCCCCACTCCCTCCACTTTGGGTTTCATCCGCGTCCTGGGGGCAAGGTAAATGGCCCTGGTTTACTTAGTGACATGTGCCTGTGTGGCTTGAAGTAAGACCGGTTTCCGTGAAAGTCAGAAGTGCATTCCAGAGTCACAGCGTGACCTCCCCGGAAGCCCAGCTAATCCAGGTTTTAAAGAGGAGTTGGAACAAAGGTGGTGATTATGGGATGTGTGAGCTGTGGGGTGTGGGAAAGGGCAGGGACAGCAGGATCGCCTGGTGGGAAGCTCTGTTTTGAGGAATCGAGCGAATGGCCCCAGAATGGGATCCAGATGCTAAAGGGAGGCGGGGGCTTGGGGCAGGCATGGACCCGAGGGACCGTGCAGCCCGTGGTGCTGGGCTCCATCCGCCCCCCACCCCCTTGCTAGCTGTGTGACGTCGGGCAAGGGGCCTGCTCTTTCCACGCTGCTGTTTCTGTCATTTTGGGATAGGAGTCCTGTCCCTCAGGTTGTGATCATTAATGGGCATTAAATGGGGGAATTACAGGGATCTCTTCTGTGATTGGCGATTAGTCAATGCTGTTTTGAGCATTAACCCTTGCTCTTACCCTGAGCATCTTTTTCCTTCCTCCCAACTGACATCTCTCTCAGGGCCCAAGTGATCGTCATGGGAACAGTGGCAGTCCCGTGTGGAGCTCCCTGAGGCCCCAGGGCACGTGGGCTGCAATTGTTGGTGTAGTCCTTAAGTGGATGGTTTCTCATTGGCCCGTTTCTTTAATGAGATGTGAAGCTCTTTGCAGGCAGGGGCCCACGTGAGATCTTGAGTCTCCCAAGTTTCTTTCCTGGAGAACATGCTTGCCTGAGAACCTCTGTACTCTATCTTCAAGGGCAGGTCCTGCTGTTCTGTGAACAATTGCCTCCTTGAGTCATTGTTTGGTGGTTCTGCTCCAGGGTACTTTGCCCCCTTTTTCATGGGGATCTGATGGACATTCGGGTCTTTGTTGACCTTTCCTGGAGGGATATTGTGGGCGAAGGCAAACAAAAGGAAGTGGACAAAAAATACTCCCAAACCTTAAAGTTTTGTCATTTGTAGAAGGAAAGCGTTGGTGATTTTTCTCAGCCCTTTTCAGTATCTGAATCACCTTGAAGCTCTAGAGGGAGGTGGCGGGGAGCTGAGTAGGTGGAAGCCTTCTTTCACTGAGGACCTACTATGTGAAAGGGCTTTACACAGGCCAACTCTGACCCCCCCCAACTCTGTGAGGCAGGACCCATTTGGCAGGTATGGATGGGGGTTCCAGAAGTGAACCTCCAAGTGTCACGGGTAAACATTGGGTCTGTCCCTTGGCATAGCCTCCCCTCCCCTGCCCTCTGTCTGCCTCTCTTTCTCTCTCTAAATATTGCTGTTGTTATTCCTCTCTGATCTGTTCTAGCTAATGACACAGAAGGTCACTGTGAGGGAACCCAGGGACCTGCTGTTAGGACAGTTTGGATCCCTGAACCTGTTCGGGGCCTCAGTTCTCGCGGGTCTGGAGGACAGTTTGTGGGAAGTGCCATGTCCTCACTGGTACCACTCACAGGTTTGTCCTCTCACCTGTGGGTGGGGAGAGGCAGTCGGGGTCAGTTGGTTTTTGGGGAGACCAGCTCCCCATTCCTGTCACGACAGCCCCGAGGCTGGCGGGCATGTTGCCCGGGGAGTCTCTGTTCGTTGACCTTTCCGGCATCTCTGTCTTCTGGAATCTTCTTATGCGGTCACCCTGCCCCCAGTCTGTCCCCCCACATTACCCTTCTGTGGCAGGGCAGCCTCGTGGTTAAACAAAAAGGCTCTGAGGGGCGCCTGGGTGGCTCAGTTGGTTGGGCGACTGCCTTCGGCTCGGATCGTGATCCTGGGGTCCTGGGATCGAGCCCTGCATTGGGCTCCCTGCTCGGCCGGAGGCCTGCTTCTCCCTCTCCCACTCCCCCTGCTTGTGTTCCCCCTCACGCTGTCTCTCTGTCAATTAAATAAATAAATAAAATATTTTAAAAAACAAACAAAAAACCAAAAAGGCTCTGGAGGCAGGGTGCGTGGGCTCATATCTCAGCCTGATCTCTGACACTCGTCCTCATTTGAACATGGGTTCACACCTCACAGCGTTGTTGAGGTGACATGACTTACTGCGGCCCATGCTCTTGAACAAGCCCTCAGGAGGTATGGTTCTTCCCTGCCCTGCCAAGCCTCTGCTCATGCTGCCTTCTGCTGACAGCACCCTGCACCTACCGAGTTAAGGAGCTGCTCCCCTCCCAGGTGCTGTGTGTCCAGCTCTCCTTCTCACTTGAGATTTGCTTCTCATTCTGCATCCCACAGGTCCTAGCTGGGCCTTTACCTCTCTGGTAAGGTCACTTTACCTCTCTGGGCCTCATTTCTCAGCTGCTCAGTGAGGGAATCGAACCAGATTATTCCAAGGTTTCTCCCACTCTGACGTGCAGGGGCCTCTCACATCCGGTAGGTTCTAGTCTCTCCTCCTCTGTCCTGGCTCCGGGCACACCACCATCACAGCCTGGACACCACCCAGTGTGCTCAGTTACGGACATGCACTGTCTGCACGTTCACTTCTCTGGGTCTCTTGGTACGGCCTGGAAGCTCCCTGAAGGCAAAGATCCTGCCTTTCTCGATTGGCGTGATTTCCAGCTCCCAGCATTATTCCAGCCAACCCTTAATGAGCAGGTGTCGAGTTCCCACGTGCCGTGCAGGACTTCTGGAGCCTGGCTGAACCCAAATGCCGGTATTTCTGAAGGCCAGCTCTAACCAGTGTCCATCAGCGCTGTGAGCAGGGCTCCCTTAACGGAGTGCAGGTGAGGGTACCTGGCCGTAGAAGGGCTCATGCTGGGGGGGCTCCCTTGCCCCTCCTGTGTAAGCCCACGGTGTCCGACACGGCACAGAGGATCATCAGACTCTCACTAACATGAGTGAACGGGACTGGGCTCACTTTGCACCTCTCATGCCTAACTGGTGGGAATGACCAAAGTACTGGTGGATCGGGCTGTCTGAAGCTGCTAGTCCATGTGAGCTGTGAGCCCCCCTCGGGCAGCTGTGCGTGCTGAGTGTCTCAGAGACAGCCTCTCATCCACGTGTGGACCCCAGAGGACATGCCTTTCCAATTCCTTATTTTTATTAAGTAGACAAGGGAACACGTTCAGAGAGCTTAAGGCGTGTGCCCACAGCCAGTGACTGACCACGGCATCGCGATTCATACCCGGTTTATTTTGCCCACAAGCCCCACCTCATGCCCCCCGCCCCCTGCATCCCCTGGTTGATGAACTGGGTGAGTGCAAGGGGGAGTGTGTGCTGGAGGCTTGGGAATTCCAGAGCAGCCGATCCGTGTCTTCCCAGCACACGCCAGGGAGAAACTGAAATGAAGCAAGAATAGAGTCTGTCAGTGGGAGGACAGTTGCTGCTTTCTCTGGGAATAGATCTCCGTGATTTATCTTCCCAGGTGAGGCGGGCCCCAGCTCTCGGGGTATCACAGAGAGACAGTGTGACTACAACCAGCAGAATCACTGCCTCTCCCTTCATCAGAGAAAGATCAAGTAGACACCTCTTCTGTGGCATCAGCGACGAAGAAATCCTACCTCCCAAGCGTCGGGGGGGCCCGCTCAGAGTGTCCGGGAGCTGCTGTGTCCTGCCCGATGGCCGCTGCTTTGCCCCACCCGAGGCCAGCGTCCACAGGTGCTGAGGTCACCATCTGCTGATGCTTGCTCCGGCTGACGTGGACAATGCGACTGATCGCTGTTGCAAGAGCAGAGATGGAGGAGAGGGAGAGCGCCCCACGGAGTCCGGGACGCCGAGCAGCAGAGAGGGGACAGCATGCAGCCAGGCACACCTGGGAGATGCTCCCTCCGGCCCCCACTGCAGACCGTGCTTCTCTCACGCGTGGGTGCCAGGGGCCAGCTGACCTGGCTTTGCACAGTCCGTGCCCTGGACCCCCATTCACCGCTCTGGGCCAACCCAGGACACCTGGAATCTTCCAGTTCCCAGAGCATCCCTCCGTGCATCCCGCATTTAAGGGTTACTGGTGTACAAACGTGCGGTCTCAAGTGTTGGGTAGGAAATGGAGGCGGCCTCTTTCTGTTTTTCTTCAAAATGCCCACTGCAGGGGGGCCAGCTGGTGGAACTAGGGAGGGTCAAGAAGGAAATGACCTGTTTGGGCCAGACAGCCCAGGAGGCAGAGGAGAGAGAGAGAGACTCAGCCAAGAGAATGGGGCTGGGGGCTGTATTTTCTTGTAGGGCAGTTCCAAGCAGGATTCCGTGCCACCAGGCCAGAACACGTTTATTTGCAGAATGTTCCCGGCCCTCTGGGGGCAGGGTCAGCTGCAAGGCAGTGGGCCGTGAAAGTACGGAGGGGCAGAGAAAGCTGTCAAGTGCCGATTCCCAGGCCTTGAGAATTGTTCTGGAGTCTGCAGCGTACTTACACAGGACACACTAAAAAAACGTTAACCAACTTTTCATTGAGGTGTGACATGCACTAGAAAATCCGTGTATCCTAAGTATGTGGATGGCTTGGTAAGTGTTCACAGATGGCACATGGGTGTGTGGCCAGCACCTGCATGAATGGAAGGTCATGAGTGTATCAGGAGCCGCACCTGATACCTTCCGGTCACTGTCTGTCCCACCTCACTCAGGATCACTTTGTCCTGACTTCCCACAGCATAGATGCATTTAACCTGCTTATGTGTTCACGTCTTACTTTTTTAAAAGATTTATTTATTGGGGCGCCCAGGTCGCTCAGTCAGTTCAGCATTGGACTCTTGGTTTCAGCTTCAGGTCATGATCCCGGGGTCCTGGGATCGAGTCCTGCATCGGGCCCCCTGCTCAGCGGGGAGTCTGCTTCTCCCTTTGACCCTCCGCCTGTTTGTGCTCTCTCTCTCCTTCTCTCTCTCAAATAAAGTCTTTTACAAAAAAGATGCCAGTGCCACCTAAGAAGCCAATCCTGGGTATTGACCATCATTTTTTATTTTGGCCAATCCATTAGGAAAAGCAAATAAATGCCTAGAAGGGAATCAACGTAGCAGAGGAAGTGAAAATGCTCCCTGAGAGGGAAGTTCCGTGCAGCACCCCGAGTTCTTGCGGGTGAAGGCTGTGGTGGGCCACCTCCTCAGGGTGGGGGTTCCACTGCTTGGCTGCAGTGATACCCAGCAGACCACGTAATAATTCTTCCCCAGGTGACAGAGCTTTAATGTACCGGACCCAACAAAACAGACGTGCCTCCAGCCCTGCCTGTGTCCCTCCTCCTCTCCCCTTGCCTTTGACTGGGGCTGGTACCACAAGTCACTGCCCCCTCCTGCTGGAAGCAGCCCCTCTCAGCCCCCCAGGACTCTGCGCCCGACATTCTGGTGCCCTGCCGTTCCTGGCTGCTACCCTGGGCCGGCAGCTCTCGGCGCTGGTTGCTGTCGGAGCTGAGGCTGTGCTTGACCTGCGGGAGGCCTCATTCATTTGCAGCATGAAACAATGGCTAACCGAGCTCTTAATATGTGCCCAGCCCCATGCTGAGCGCTTTATGGTGATGACGTCCCCCCGGCCTCCTAGGTCTAAGAAGTGGGTAGGTGTGACTCACCCCCATTTTACAGATGAGAAAACTAAGGGCTAAAACCATTTTCCCTGAGTAACATAGCTAGTGAGTTTCTTAGTTTGACTGCAAACGTTGATGTTTTAACCACTATCCTGTATTTCTCTCTTAGGGGCTGATATTTAGATACTTAAACTTCCTTTTGAACCCACCTCTCTCTTGGGTCTAAAAGCTATGTCAGGTGGGTTTAAATGGGACAAAGGGAGCTCATCCTGTGACCCTTGGCCACTGAAGAACGTTTAAAACAGAGGATGGCATGTTGTTTCTATGAGTAATGGCCCCCCAAGAGATGTCCATGCCCTGGTCCCAGGACCTGGGGGTGAATATGCTGCCTTCCATGTCAAGAGGGACTTTGTAGCTAAGATTGAAGCTTAGGACCGTGAGCTGGGGTTATCGATCTTGGGTCATCTATGTGGGCCCCATGTAATCATAGGGGTCCTTGAAAGTGGAGGAGGGAGGCCATAGAGTCAGAGAAGGAGGTATCCTGGTGGAAGCAGGGTCAGAGGTGCCATGTTGCTGTATTTGAAGATGGGAGGAAGGGAGCCACTTCTGGAAGGTAGAACAGGCAAGGAAACGGACTTTTCTTAGAGCCTCCAGAAGAAACAGCTCTGCCAACCCCCTTAATTATGCCTGGATGAGACCCACGCTAGACTTCTGACCTCCAAAAGTGTAAGATAATGAATTTGTGTTGTGCTATGCCACTAAGTATTTGAAGTTACCGCAGGAACGAAACAGTTGCTCTTGATGACGGTTGCTGAAATGGCCAAGCTCGTGGGGTTGTGTGGTTTTCCAGCTGCGTGACCTTGGGCAGTTTGCTTCACCTTTCTGGGCCTCTGGTTTCTCATCTCTCAAATTGGGTAAGAGTAGGCTGTAACCTACAAGGTTGTTAGAGGAGTAAATGAGGATTGTTATGCCCGTGAAATGCCTGGTAGTTGTAGGTACGGTCGCTCCAGGTGGGCGTCCTCACTTGTCCCACAGAATTGGGAGACACACCGGCTCCAGATTCAGGCTCCACTCTTAGCTGTTGGGAGCAAGGCAGCGGCCTGTGCCTCTGTTTCCTTATCTGGAAAATAGAGGCAGGAGTCCCAGGGTGGTGGGGCGATTGTATCAAATGGTGGGCCTGAGCCTTCAGGGGGAGCGATAGGCCGTCCGTAGGGGGCAGTCGTTCTTACCTTTGGGTGGGTGGTGACTGTTGAACCTCGAGCCCTCTGCATCCTGCACCCACGTGTTTCTTCAGTTATCTTGAGGATAGTTGAAGTACGCCATGCTGGGGAGGCAGAAGTGTCCCCGCAAGGCCGGAACAGTCCTGGGTACCTACCCAGCAGGTGCTCAGTGATTGCTGCACACAGGAATATAAAAAGGAGAAGGCCCCAGGCCCTGCCCCGAAGACACTCGTGGTGCAGGAGGAGGCCTGGCCTGATGCCAGAGCTTTGCGGTTGTCTTTAAAAAGAAACAAAACAAAACAAAGAACTGACCCCCAACCCCCTCAGCTCTCTGCCAGGACCTCTCAGCCCAGCAGAGGAGCTCAGGACTGTGTGCCAGGCCTGGCCCAACTGCTGACTGCCTAAGCTGGCCCCCTACCCCTTCTTGAACCTTTTCTCCTCCTCTTGATAATGGGCATACCTCTCAGGGTAGTTTTGGGGAGCCCCAAGCAGTAGAATGTTCCGGATCTGAGAGGTCTTTGGTGCCTGTGCGAAGTGACTCTCCCCTGAAGGCCCCCCGATTTCCTGCCTCACCTCCGTTTGGGGATCAGACCTACAGGGCATTATTTTTAGTGAGTTTCCCTCTAAGTGTATTAGGGTCAAATATAAGGAAGGGAGAAGGACATGACTACTGCTCTGGGTCCATGATTGTAACAAGATTGATTTTTCTTCTCTGCATCCCCAGGCCTGATCTTTGGACCAGAAAGGAATTAAAAAGTTGCCCCTTACGATGGCTGTGCCTTGTCAGTTGCCTGGAGCTGCATTCAAGGATTTCCGGAGCCTTGTGGATTTACAGTGATATTCAGCTGCCTGGGGGAGGACCGTGGAGGAAGCATTCTCTGGAATCACACGTTTGGATGCTAATGGCGGTTTTCAGGAAGGCCCTGGTTGAGCGCCTGGCGGATCCCTGCACCTGGACGCTTGTGGGGGACAGAAGACCGCAGCTTCCTGGGACGCCTGAGATCTCTGCCCTTATTTCCGCATGAGTGTTTGGTTGGGTCGCTGCCAGCCTCCCCGAGGGCGCCCTGTGAAACGTAAGGCCCATCCCCTCCTCGTGCACCTGCTCCTGTGTGTTCTATCAGGTGCTCACCTGGGCTTTCGGTGACACTGGCCTGGCTGGGGGGGACAGAAGTCACGGTGACAGAGCCGGTTCTCAAGGGGAGATGGCATTTACTGACCTCCCTCCGTGTGTGCTCGGGTGCTGGGTGCGTGGGGGAGACAGCTGGAAACTGAAAGGAGCTTCCCTGGAGCACCCTGGTTCCCTGTGCTGATGGGCGTCATCGTGCCCGTCAGCCTTCCCTGACTGCCTGGCTCGTGGGCCTGTCTCCGGACACCAGACCACAGGGGCCTTGAAGTGAGTTTTGAAGACAGAGCATTGTATCTTCCTGCTGTGGAATGGGCATTAAGGCGTGATGGTGAATGAGGTAAGACGTTGAGGGTAAATAGGGCAAGTATGCATGGCTCTGTGCTTAGAGCGAGAAACACACTGTTGAGAGTCCTCAGGCTGCCCGTGGAGCAAGAAGGCCTGGGCTGGGATCTCTGCCCCATACCTGCTGTGTGACTCAGGCCAAGTGACTGCTGGATGCTTTCCCTCTCTCTCTTCAATAGAAATGATGTGTCATCATCCTTCGCAGGGTTGGTGTCGAGGATCTCAAAATAGATGCTCGCGCTTGGCACGCAGCAGATAGTGTGTATGTGGTGGGGTCACTGTGGTTTGGGGGAAGGCTTCTGGGGAGGGTGGGTATTGTGTGGGCCATGAACCAGAGTCAGGTGGGTCGTGCTGGACTTCACACGGGGTACTGGTTGGCATGGACGGTTGATCGGAGATCACCGTCCCTGGACTTGTGGGAAGGCCGAGTGGCTAGTAGGCAGTAACAGGCAAGGGAAAGGAGCCTTGTGTCCGCATGAGGGAGGGAGCAGTCAGACTTGGACTTCGCCGCAAAGGCCGACGGCAGTTCTGCAGTTGGCAAGCAGAAGGACTGGCCCCCCCACCCCCACCTCCCCGGTCCTGACTTGGCAGCTCTGATGTTGGTGACTCGGAGGGATGTTGCCTTAGCGTTGGGCTCCCTGTGGGAGAATGGCAGCTCAAACCTCCAGTGTCCTGGTGCAGGTCACCTGGGACCGCCTGGCACATGGCTGCCAAGACCGCAGTGAGGTAGGGCCTGGGGTTTGATTCTGACTGAGTTCCCGGTTCCACTCATGCCCTGGGGCGCTTCTCAGCAAGGCTTTCCCTGATCTCCTAGTGGAAATAAGGTCCCTGTGGTCCCTCCCCACTATTCTCAATCAGAGCGCCTAGATGTGTTGTGATGTGTTGCTCACATACACAGGTTGTCTGATTTCGTGTCTTTCTTCCCCACCCTGGAAAGCAGTCTCTCTGAGGTCAGGAAACAGGTTTGTCTGGAGGCGACTTATTTATTGTATCTCCCTTGATCAGATCACAGGGTCACTCTTAGTGGTTTTATTTCGGTGTTCCTGAAAAGGACAGACAAAAGGGAAGTGCTCTCTTGTTGAGCATCTATATACCTTCATCAGCCCACCGTCCTACTAGGGGGGCAATGGTGTGCACATTGTATAGCGGAGAATTGGGAGGTTTCGTGGGGCCACGTAACTCACCCGAGATTCCTAATCCATGAGAGCGCTGAGCAGGAAGCCAGGAGCTGCCTGGTGTTTTATGCTGAATCACGCCAATTCAGCTGAAGGGTAAAGACTTTTCCTTCGAGGTCTTTAGAAGGGCGTGTGTGCGTGTAGCACGGTCTGCTGAGGAATGCTCTTGGACTCCTCAGAACTGGGTACCCTCTCTGTCCTCCGGGAGAGACAGACTTTCAGTAAGGACTCCCTCCTGTGTGAGGAGGCAGGATGAAGTGGGGCCGGGGTTGCGGTCCAGCCCCTGGAGGCTCACGGCCTGCGAGGAGCCTGTGCCCTTGGGTGGGTGGGGATTTGCAGCTCCCTGTGATGGGTGTGACGCCCACCGCACCACGGCCAAACAGGGCAGGGAAGGGAATCGTCTGAGGAGGGGGCTGTTGAAGGTCTGGGAGCACTCTGAGGACGGGGAGGCTTGGCTGGGTTTGCAGTGGTGAGCAGAACAGTCCTGGGGGCCTGAGGGCCTCAGCTAGAAGAGTTGGGAGCACGGGGGCGCAGCCCTGCCCCCAGGCCTTTGCATCTTCTTGCTCTTTTCTCCTACCCTCCTGCTGTGGCAGCTGTGCCCCCGCTTATCACATGACCCAGAACCCCACTTCTGTTTTTATCGGTTGCTCCCCAGAACAAACCCATTGTGGTCTGGGTTATCTCCTGCTCCTCCCAGGAGGACAAGGGTGGGCTCTGCATCGGAAGATGCAGAAGGGTCCTGGTGAGGAATAAGGCTCCGCTGGGCCCCTCCTCTCTGGCCGCTGAGTCCCTGCCCCACATCTGCAGGGCTGTACCCTGTGGACATTGACAGAGAAATGAAAACCATTTCTTAAGCCACACTCTGTGCAGGGCGTGTGGCAGATACTATTCCATTCCAAGCCCAGAACAGACCTGTGGGGTAAGCACGGTCAGTCTGATGTTTTCCTCTTGACATAACTGGAACACAGAAAGGCAGAGCAGTTCTCAGGGCAGGACTTGAACAGTTCTCTTGGAAGCCAGAACCACTGGGCCTCCCTGTCTGGAGCTGAGGGACCCATTTCTGCTTCCTTCTTGGCCCCTGGTGACGGTATGACCTCGGGCAGGTTACCTCTCTTCTCTGGGCCTTCATACCCCTTACTGGTAGGCAAACCGTCTACTTTCTGAGTCCGGACCCTTGCGAGTGAAAGCAGCATGCCAACATTTGCTCTGGGACGACAGGTGTAAATCAGGTTGTCGCTGGGCAGACTCCACCCAGTGGCCCTGGACTTATCAGTTAGTTGGTGGACGGTGCTGCTGGTGCTGCTGGTCCTGGTGCTGGTGCTGCTGGTCTTGCACTTGGTGCTGGTCCTGGTGCTGGTGCTGCTGGTCTTGCACTTGGTGCTGGTCCTGGTGCTGGTGCTGGTGCTGGTCCTGGTGCTGGTGCTGCTGGTCTTGCACTTGGTGCTGGTCCTGGTGCTGGTGCTGCTGGTCTTGCACTTGGTGCTGGTCCTGGTGCTGGTGCTGGTGCTGGTCCTGGTGCTGGTGCTGCTGGTCTTGCACTTGGTGCTGGTCCTGGTCCTGGTACTGGTGCTGGTCCTGGTGCTGGTGCTGCTGGTCTTGCACTTGGTGCTGGTCCTGGTGCTGGTGCTGGTCCTGGTGCTGGTGCTGCTGGTCTTGCACTTGGTGCTGGTCCTGGTGCTGGTGCTGGTGCTGGTCCTGGTGCTGGTGCTGCTGGTCTTGCACTTGGTGCTGGTCCTGGTGCTGGTGCTGGTGCTGGTCCTGGTGCTGGTGCTGCTGGTCTTGCACTTGGTGCTGGTCCTGGTCCTGGTGCTGGTCCTGGTGCTGGTGCTGGTGCTGGTCCTGGTGCTGGTGCTGCTGGTGCTATTTTCTGTGTCCGCGGCGGCACCTCCAGGTCCCCCTTTGCGGCTGCGTGGGCAGTTTGCATTTCTGCGTATAGCACATGAGCTTGGCCTCATCTCCCTATCTCACAAGTCCATCTTTAGCTGCTTGGAGGAGCCCGTTTCTCTTTGAGCTCAGTTCCCCCAGACTGCTGCCAGAGCTGACCCTCTATTTATTTGCTTATTTTCGCTGGGCCCCTGTGGTGATTGACAGCACATACACTCATCCAGGGGCTAGGGGTGCAGTGCTGCCCTCCCAACGACACAGACACCACAAGCCAGCGTTCCTAGAGATGGCTTATTGCCGTGGACCTGTTCCCTAACAGGGGAGCCCGGGTCCCCTGGAGTCTGCACGGGCTCAGCTGAGGGAAGGGCTGTGACTCATTCTCCAGGCTGAATCTGCAGCCCAGGCTTCTCAGCAAACAGCCATGAGATTGCTTCATGGCTGGTGTTTATTAATGTCTGGAAATGTGCCTGGTTAACCTTCCAATCCGGCGAGGTGGGTGTGGTGCCCCTTTTCTGTATGAAGAAACTGAGGCTCAGAGAGATCCAGAAAGCTTCCCAACTTATCACTTATCTCTGGAGAGAGCAGAGAAGCTGGTACACACACTCCAGTCTGTTAGCCTTCAACGTCCCTTTGCCTGCTGGGCCAGTGGTTCTCAGTGTGTGGGGAGCTGTTCAAGATGCCTTTAGGTTATTGAGGGGCAGGCTGACTTAAAAAAAAATAATTCTTTTATATTTACCTTCTCTTGAATTAGAAAAAGATCACAATTGACAGAGGAGACCTGTTATTTTGCAGTTATCACAGCGTAGGGCTTAGATTTTTGAGTTTAAAAAAAGGGCCAATTTTGTAAAAATATTAAGGTAGCAGCAAGTAAACACAGCCCTCTTGAAGAGGGCCGAATTTGGAGTGCAGTCCTCTGTAGTTTGTGCCCCTCCGGCTGCATGGCTCTGGCCACACCCCCGGAGACGGTGTCTCTCTGCCCCTGACCCGAGTGGGGTCTACGCTCTGCTTCATGTAGGAACATGTCTGCGCCGTAGTTCACCGTGATCCTCCCTAAATCCAGAAGATGCACGATGAAGGGACTACACAGCTCAGTCTGAAGCTAGATGGAGAACAAAAAGAATCTCAGAACGATAGGACTTTATAATCCTATAATTCTGCTCGAATTGACGGCAGCCTCTGATCATGGCATGGGCAATTCATTATATTTATTGAGCACCCAAAGTTTTCCAATCACCTCCTCTATTACTGTCTGAGGTTGAATTATGAAATAGTAAATATTCCGCCTATGAAGTCCATTGGTGACTCATTCACTCCTTTTTTCACTCATTTCTCCTCGGTAAATAGGGAATAATATTAGCTACCCCATGGGTTCATTGTGAGAATTACATAAGAGAACATATTGAAGGGCTTAATTCAGTGCCTGACATATAATAAGCACTCAGGGAATACCAGCTGTTTTTAAATAAAATGTTGAAATGGAGTTAGAAAATCAAAATCTGTAGGCATATAGAAACAAGAGCATTGAGGATGAGTGAGTTACTAAAATTTAACATTAAATTTTGCTCTGACTTCCTAGTTAGCCCAACACACTGGGTGGGTTCTGTTTGTCTGTGTATGTCAAGGGTTGGCTGACTTTTCTGTGAAGGGCTAGGTAGTAAATATTTTTGGCTTTGTAGGGCACACAGTTCTGTCACCACTAGTCAGTTCTGCCTTTGCGTCCGGAAAGCAGGCATAGCCAGTAGGTAAATGAATAGGCATGGCTGTGTTCCAATAAAGCTTTATTTATAAGGACTGGCCCTCGGCCCATAGGTTGTAGTTTGCCCCTTGGTCTAAATGAGGGAAGACTGTTTGTCATTGAAAAAGAACAACTTCTGGATTATAAACACTGAGAAAAATTTGTTACAAGATGTAGTCTTTTTTTTTTTAAGATTTTATTTTTAAGTAATCTCTACACCCAACGTGTTGGACTTAGAACCTTGAGATCAAGAGCTGCATGCTCTACCGACTGAGCCAGCCAGGTGCCCCAAGATGTGGTCTTTATATGAAGCTTGTTAAACAGTGTACGGACAGTGCTTTCATTGGGTTTTATGGAAAATACAGAAGACTTTGGCATTGCTAGTTCTTTTACCATGTATTTGGCAAACATTTATTGAGGCCTTACTATATCTCAGCCTCTGATGTTGACCCATCGTGGAACATAAAGGCACATGCATTTTGGCAGGGGGTACTGCATTAGCAAGGGGTCATCTCAGCAATGATGCAGGGAGGTCAGCTTAGATTGTTTGCGGTGTCGGATGCACTGCCCAGTTCCTGAATTACACACAGGCCTTAGTGCTAATGTAAGTGGTCTGCCTGGGTTCCAGGCCCACCAGCTGCTCAGCATCCTACCTCTCAAAGCAGATGGGAGTGTCAGATGAGATCCTTGCCCTCTTAGAGTGATACCTGCAATTACTGGAAGAATGTGGTCTTTAGAGCAAAACACAACCAGGTTTTGAAGGAGTGCCGTTCCATAGCTGTGTGACCTTGCTCTAGTTCCTAAACCTCTCTGAACCTCACTTTCTTTATCTGCGAAGTGGGAACCATGACACTGCTGAATCTCTAGTTCTTACCTCAGTGTGGTCAGCTAATATTTACTCTCTGAATGTTAGTTCTTCCCTGGGGGGGGCCTGGTGGCTGCTGGCCTTACCTCTCCCTTATCCCAGGAAACCGGGTCCTGGCTTTTCAAGCTGGAGCCTGTGGATGTGAGGATTTCAGCCCCCTTCTCTCCGGTGAGTGTTCAGGGTAAGAAGGCTTGAGAAAACACTGGCCTGAGGAATTCCGAAGTTAATGAAGGGAGCGGATTCCAGAACGGTCTCTGCTTGACCTCCCACCCTTTCTCCAACCCCCTGTTATCCCTGAGCGAGTTTGGAGGCAATCAAAGGATTATAGCAACTGCATAAAACAGCTCTCACGCGGTGGGGCAGGACTGTGGCCTTGGCCACTGGGCCAGGGCGGGTGACTCTGAGTCTTCCTTATGGTGCCTGGTTAACCTGAGAAGGTCATTGGGAGCCACCAGGGTGGGCAAGGCAGGCCATCATGGGAGAAGGAGAGCATATTGGACCAAGTTGGAGGGATAATTGTCAGCTATAAAGGTGGGGGGGAGTAAGGGGCTGTGTGAGAAATTCGAAAGACCCAGGTGCCTTTATTTATTTATTTTTAAAAGATGTTATTTATTTATATATTTGACAGAGGGAGGGAGAGAGAGAGAGAGCACAAGCAGGGAGAGCAGCAGGCAGAAGGAGAAGCAGGCTCCCCGCCAAGGGAGGAGCCCGATGCGGGGCTCAGTCCCAGGACGCCGAGATCATGACCTGAGCCGAGCGCAGACGCTTAACCGACTGAGCCACCCAGGCACACCGACCCAGGTGCCTTTAAAAAAAAAAAAAAAGGAAACTTTTTTCCCCTTATTCTGACAGAGGGCAGGCTCTTGTTGACTGATACAGTTTCCAGACGCGTTCTCCATTTCCGGCTAATGGAAACTTCAGGGGAAAGGCTTTGGAGCCCAGAGCTGGGCAGGAAGATTGCTGTCGTTGATGGGCTGCATTGGCTGAGGCTCGCTGGCTGCTCTCTGGGTAGTGGGTTATTTCCTCTGGTGGGTGGGGGCTGGGGATGCTTTGTCCCCTTTCTTTTTCTGGTCATATTGCCTGGTTTTGCAGGACAGTGGCTGGGGGTGGGGGTCTTTCCCTCTCATGTCTGTGTCTGCTCTGTCTGCCGCCGTCTTATGACCCCTCCCCCCCCCCGCCATGGGGTGGGGGTTCTGGGGAGAGGGGGTCAGCTCTACCTGATTACCAGGAACTGCCCTGACCCTCCCCTCCCCTGCCGGAGCCTTATCCGGCTGCAGCCAGAGCAGCTCCTCTGGTGAGCTCCCTGGGGTTTAGCAGGAGACAGACAAATAAACATCAGCCAGGACCAGCTCCCAGCTTTCTGCGCACCCAGGGGCCCGGACACTGTGTTGCATTTCCAGAGAACGGGATGATGCTCATTGTAAAAAGAATTTTCCTGATGGAGAGATGCTCTAGGGAGGTTGTCCGGGAACGTTAGAAAGTCAAGGACCATGTGTATGTCCTGGGGCTTCCTGGCTGTGTGACCTTGGGGGGGACACTTGGTCTTTCTGGACCTTACTTTCCTCCTACCTGGAGCTGGTCCTTGTGAAAATTATGTGACCTGAGATGTGAAGTCTGGCCAGTTATGAGTCCCCGCCTCTGAACCTGACACAGAGTAAACCCTGAACTTAAGTCCGACTTGCCAGTAGGTTCCTTTTGTGACTGCCCTGTTTTCCAGTTGTTGAGTCAGCTCAGGCGGTTCCTGGGACTTCTCTGAGGCTCCAGCTCCTCGTCTTTCGATGAGGTGGTGGTCCATGTTTCCTGTCCCTCATGTGCTTGTTGAAAGGACCAAAGGAGTCGCCCCTGGGAAAGTGCCTGAGAGCCGGCCCGCATGGCTGTTGTTGGACTGTCATGGCTGAGCCTGATCTCTTGCCAGTGGAGTCTGGAGGTGACACAGATGATGGGTTCGAGCACATTGCTCAAGGTTAAGGCCAGGTGTGTTCGGGACGCGGGCGGCCCAGCATCCCTCGGAAGCCATGCTGGGATGCTGGGCACACTGTGAGGGCCACCAGCTCTGCTCTCCTCTGCTTCCCGAGTCCTTCAGACTGACTTGCCAGGCTCTAGAACCTGCTCGGATTGGGGGATTGTTTGTCTCTTTGCATGATATCCAGATCTGAGGCCCAAAACAAGAAGCCGTAGAGGGTCATTTAACAGACTCCCCCATTCCTACCCCAGGATTAACCGGGCTTAAATGAGGTGGCGTGTGTGCTTTGGATCTTGGTTTCTGAAGAAATAAGAACAATTTAGAGATACAGTGGAAGCCTGTGGGCTCTCCGCTCCCCTTCCAGTTCCTTCCCTTCCCAGAAGTACCACTCTTCTGAACGTGGGCTGCAGTCGGTCGCGCCTCACCCTTTCTTACAGATCTGTTCGTTCCTTCATGCTCCTCCTGGTGGATTTTGGGTCCTTTCCAGGTTTTTGCTACTGTAAACAGTGCTGGGGGCAGCTTCCTTGCACACGCATGTGTGGATGTCCCCAGGGGCATGATGCACGGGGACGCACACTTTCCGCCTTGTCAGGCGTAGCCCTGCTGCCATCCCGTTGGGACCCCCTGCATGCTGGCGGCGGGGGGGGGGACCCTCCCTGCGAGCTGGGGGGCTCTTTGAGTGATGCTCGCCCTGCGTCCCTGTGTCCGGTCGGCAGTGCCTGGTAGCAGCACCAGCTCCCTACTTGTAGAATGAGGTGAATTCTGGAAGGAGATGAGGTTGGCACGGAGGGCAGGACCAGAGTCAGGGCATCAAAGAAGCAGTGCCACGGCTGCCCCCTGCCGAAGCGTGGGCAGCAGAGAGAAGAAAAGAAGTGGGGGTGGTGGAGAAACGGGCGCTGAAAGCTGAAGGGGTGGCTGGGCCAGGCGTCACTAGGCTGGCTCTTGGGGGACTGGATGAGGCCACGTCTGTGCAGGTGTGGACAGCCGAGGAGGAGCTGGGGACCCCACTGTGGGGGACGTGGGTGTCACCGAGACCACCGTGGGAGCCAGTCTCAGCCAGGAGGGGGCTTGGTTTCCAGCCAAGCCTGTGTCTCAGGGACAGTAAAGGAGAGTAGGGTAACAGGGCCGTTTGTGGATGGCGTGGAGAAGAAAGTGCTGGAAGGAAGATCCATGCTGAGGAAAAGCTGAGAGAAACGAGAGCATGAGAGAGGGTCAAACACAAAGTGAGAGCCCTCTCCCCCCCGTTTTTTGAATGAATTAGAAATGGAAAATTTGGGTTTGGTAAGGGGAAAATAATGTGTATACTGTGAAATAGCCTGTTTTCTTCTTCTTCTTTTTTTTTTTTTTTTAAAGATTTTATTTATTTATTTGAGAGAGAGAGAGAGAGAGAACATGAGAGGGGAGAGGGTCAGAGGGAGAAGTAGGCTTCCCGCTGAGCCGGGAGCCCGATGTGGGACGCTGGGATCATGACCTGAGCCGAAGGCAATTGCTTAACCAACTGAGCCACCCAGACGCCCTAGCCTGTTTTCTTCTTAAACCTTTTCTCTGATGGTAACACGAATAAAGGTCTTTGGAGAAAATATAGAATATATAGAAGGGCATAATGGTTGAAAACAGTGTCCATGATGCTCCACTGGGAGCAGCCCCTGCTAGTCGTAGGGTGACCCACTCGCCCGGGTTGTTCCGGGGTGTTCCTGGTGGCAGCACTGGAAGCCCCACCTCCTGGGACTCGATGGCCTCCTGCCGTCCCTGGGGCACGCGTGGCTTGAGGGGTCACCAGGCCCTCCCCCTCCTGCTTTGTAGGTGGGTGCCCATGCCTCCCACCTGCAGGCCTCGTGGGTGTGCCGAGCATCCCTGTCTCTGCTGGGGACGGGGTGCAGGCCACCACGTGATGCCCGGGGGTGAGGTCCAGGGGGAGCCTCACCTGGAGAAGAGAATGCGCATTACTTAAGTGTCTGGAGGGCAGGCAGTTCCTAACAGCCCTGTAAGGTCTTTGCATTTGGCTCGTCTTTGTCAAGCACCTACTAAGTGCAGGGCACCGTGCTGAGAAATCGAGGCCCTGTGGGTTTGTCGAGTACATATTTGCTTCCTTTTGGTAGTTTTCGTGGCTTCACGTTATTCAGTCACTGTAGCAGCGCCGGGAGAGGCTGTTGCTGTCACCCCTGCCTGTTCTGCAGGTGAGGAGCGGAAGGGCAGGTTAGCGCACCCCCCCCCTGGGGGGGGTACCTGACGCCATGATCTAAGTCTTCTGGGTCACTTCATATGCAACAGAGTGTGGTGGTTTCAGGGGGCCTGGCGCTAGTCTTGGTCCTTTCATTTGCTAGATGGGTGGCCTTGGGCCAGTTACTTAACTTCCCAGCTGTAAAGTGGGGTCATCATGGCTCTTCTGTTGAGGTTGAATGTTTGTGTCTTCCCCACGTTTTTATGTTGAAGCCCTAAGCCTCAGTGATGGTATTCGGAGGTGGGAGCTTTGGGAGGTGATAAGGCTCAGAGGAGGTCATGAGGGTGCCCCCCACCTCCCCGCCCGCAGTGGGGCTAGTGTCTTTGCAAAGAGGAAGACACAGAGATCTCTCGTTTTTATGCTTACACTCCAAGGGGAGGCCAGTGGTGGCAGCTCTTGGGATGAGCTGGGTCCTTCTTCCTCCCCTTGTGAGCGCCTTTCCCGCCCTGCCTTCGCGCACCGACCGTGTGTTAGGGCATTCTTGCAAAAAGCCTCAAGAGCCAGAGCAAGACGAGAAGAAACTTGTTGGCTGCTTGCCTGCAGGCTGAATGAAGCCCTTCCTGGGGTTTCAGTAGCTCTCTAGTTAGCACCAAAATAAACACCTCCCACTGGCGTGGAGGTTCCCAGGTGACATTGCATTTTGGATTCAGGGAGCCCTGGCGTGTTGCATCTTCCTGAGGATGTATAACGTTTAGATAGCAACAAAGGTAAAAGGGAAATTCAGGCTTGGGCAGGGCAGGCTGTACCCCTTTGGTGTGATGAGTGGGTGAGACATGGCTTAGGGACACTTCTGATGTCCTGTGTTCCCAGGTTGTTGTGATGAGAGGGGCATCAGCAGGCAAGGGGAAACTGTTTTGCTGCCCAGAGAAGCCAGTGTTCTCCTGATGCTTCCATGGTCTAGTGTTTGAGTCTTATTCCCGTCCGTTCTGTGTGATGGGAAGGTCTTGGGCATCACGTCATAGAGGCCGTGGATGTGTAGACATTGGTTGCACGGTGTTTGTATGTTATTTACCCTTTATTGAATGGCTTTTATGTGCCAAAACTTAAATAAAGCTTCCAGCAACCCCAAGAGGTAAATGCTGTGGGACTCTCATCTCACTGCTCTGAGAACCGAGGCTTGGACAGGTTAGGGCACCCAGCTAGTGAGGCCGAAGCTGGGATTCTGAGCGTCCCTGGGACTCCCAACCTCGTTCCCCAGGCACCTGCTCCCTGCCCCGAAAATGTCACAACCTATCACGTGAGATGCCAGGACTCTGGTCCCAGATGGACAGAGGGGGCCCTGGGGGAGGC
This sequence comes from Mirounga angustirostris, assembly GCF_029215605.1. Classification (NCBI taxonomy): domain Eukaryota; kingdom Metazoa; phylum Chordata; class Mammalia; order Carnivora; family Phocidae; genus Mirounga; species Mirounga angustirostris. The sequence continues at coordinate 13,375,263 of NW_026991712.1, read as the reverse complement.
TGGATCTTTGCACCTGATGGAATGGACCCTAGCCTGCTATATTTACAGTCCCGTTCTCCTGAAGGGACTCCAGAAGTCAACCACTTTGGGGGGGTGGTGGTGGTAGTGACAGGGAGTTACACCCCAGCTCTGCTGGTTTGCTGGGTGCACATGGGCCTGGGGGCCATCAGGGAGAAGGGGGTTGGGGCAGGCAGGGCTGGTGGGCAGAAAAAAACCTACTACAGACAATCCAGACTGCATTGTGGATGGACTCGTGGATTATTACAGAGGCTCAAATGACCAGATTTGGGTCAGTAAGCCTGGGCTGCAGAAAGAGAAATGTGAAATCTTTATATTTTTCCATGAAGTCTTCATCATTTTAAAGGACCCTGTTTTCTTGGTTACCCCTCTAGGGATGGTGGGTGTGGGGTCTTCCCAGCCAGAGATTTGTGGCAGTGGTGAGGAGGGAGGGGGTGGTGGGGCCGGGGTGGGGTGGGGGCGGCAGGGACTGATGGAAAGGAAGAACAGGATAGGAGTGTGCACATTCCACACCCAGCTTGTTCCTGGTTTAACTTTCTCCCCGAGAGAGAACAAGGGGCCGATTCACGTGGCCCGAGTGGCTTCCCTCAACCCGGAGCCGGAGCCGGGTTCCTGTGCCTTCCAGTGACTCAGGAGGAAATTCCATCACGCATCATTCATGCCATTCTCTATCTTCATATTGTGGCTGCCTCATCTTTCTGGAATTTGCCTTTTTTCTTTCTTTTTCTGGGGCATCTGGGGAGGCAACATATGGTATGACTCCAGGAAGCACAACCCAGCTTTGGTCTTCATGCGCGGCCGCCTCCAGGCGTCCCGGGCCTCGTGTTCCGGGGATGGTCGGTGTTCGCAGCGTCGGGCCTGGTGACTCGTGCACGGTGTTCCTGTTGTCTTCGGGGCTCCGCACCCGGTTCTCCACCCCCTGGGGGGACCTCTAGTTCAACACTCCCATCATCTGGGACCTTGAGATTGCATCTCTTGGGATGGCCGGCTTCCTGGCGTGCTTCCCTGGATGGAGGAGTCACCTGAGGTGTCTGGACCCTGGCGTGCGGCCGTGGGGCCCCTGCCACGAGGAGGTGAAGCAGGCCACCGTCACCAGTGCGGAGAGGGGACGGGCGTTCTGATGGGGTGCTTTCTGCCTCGCCCAGTGCCCACCGATCTTGGCTTTAGACCCAGCCTCCTCTGGCTCCCCCCGCAGGTCTGGTTGCCCCGTCCCCCTTGCTCACACAGGCGTTTACCTGCTTTTTGCTACAGCATGCTCCTGCCGCGTGGGTCTGGCTTTTCTGTGAGCCTGGAAGCTTGTCTGGTGGGAGGACCAAGTTTGGGCTCACGTTGTATTTCAAAGCCCTTAGTGTGGGGCCAGCCCATGTTCGCTGCTGGATGAACTCTCAAGAGACCGGTTGAGACTTCTCCGAATTAAAGGGGATGGGGTCACACAGGCCTCTCTCCCCCTTTATAGATCAGCTGCTATTTATCATTCAGATAATCAGTGAGTATATGTGGATGTCTGCTGTGTTTTCAGGGTAGGTACTAGAAAGGCACAGCTGCCCCTCCCTAAAGTGGGAAAAACAGCAGGAAAACCAGTCTAGTACAGTGTTTCAAGTGATGTGTCTGAGCGTGAGAAGGCCTGAGTTTGAATCATGGCCTTGTTACTGACGAGCATGTGACCCGAGACCAGGCACTTCTCTGAGCCTCAGTTTCCCTAGCTGCAGAATGGGAGTAAAGAAAGCTAGTGTTCACATCTGGAGATTATTTTAATGAGCTGGTACTTGCATAATGTTGAGCATGTAGGCAAGCTCTCTGGAGAGAGACCCGTGGGCATCTCTTGTTCATTTAAAAGCTAAGTGGATGCGATGCACCTTTGAGAACTGCAGCTCTGCTTGTGGGGGAGGTCAGTGCTGTCCTTGGTGGGTGTGGTGGTGCAGAGCAGGATGGGGGGGTCCTGGAATGCGGAGGCCCGTGTGTTGGAAAGCCGGGCCGTGGGCAACCCCTGCAGAGACACTGGGACGGGAGAGGGAACCAGGACTCCCCTCTGGGAGGCAGTGACCAGCCTGCAGGAGTGGAGGGTTGTGAGGAAGATGCTGGGCCTCAGGCTTTTGGAACCAGACAGAAGCAGGGCACTCACGCTCTTGTTCTTTGAGGACTGTTTGTACATCAGCCCTGTAGGTGCTGCAGTTGTCACTGCGGCCGAGATTCGGCATGTGCCTGCTGCGCCCGGGGAGGTAGTTTTTCTGATGAGGCCGGGGGGAGAGGCTGTGCATGTGAGGGGTGAGCCCCCAGGTGCCGGTGGTGGGGTGCAGGGGCGGGCCCAGGCACACCGTGTGCATCATCACCCTTGCCCTGAGATCAGCTCTGCCACATGAGGGTGGGAAGAACAGTTGGCAGGATGCCGAATTAAGGCTCCACCCTCGACTCAGGAGAGGAGGATTGGGGTGCTGGGGGTTGGAAGCAGATGTGCATGAACTTGCGGGGGGGAAGTGGTGATGAAAATGTGCACCAGGAGGGGATGCTTTTGGAGCTTGTTTTTGTTCCTGAAAGAATTGACTCACTTTCTGTTTTCTGGGCCCCTGAGCTGTGGTGTCCGCATCCGCAAACTGGGGGTGAGAACCTCTATTCCATGGGGCAGGCGTGAAATCCTGAGCTGAGATGGTCAAGCTTGTAGGAATCTGGGAGAGCATGCTAATGCCTTCCTCTTTTCTGAACTGTCCTCATTTGCTGGGAATCTCTATCAGATGGACAACTGCAAAGCCCCCACTTGTTGGATCAGTGAAATTAAATGACTCGCTGATGGTAATAATTTGATTAGTAGCTAATAATCATAGCCGACATCGATCCAGTGGTTAAGTCCTGGCTATCTGTTATATAACTTAATTCCTGAGGTCATCCTAGGAGATGCAGTGCTGTCATTAGCCTCATTTTACAAACAAGAAAAACAGAGGATCAGTGAGGTTGAGTATAATGTCTGAGGTCACCCAGCTAAAAGTGGCTGCTTTTGTATTGCAGAGCCAGCAGTCTGACTCCAGAGCCTGTGTAATTAACCACTGAGGGTTCTGGGAATGGATAGGGGTGCAGACTTTCCTTCAGCCTCCCACAGGGTCACTCTCAAGGGCTTACGCTCAGGGTCTGGGGGAGGCTGAACAGGCAGGACCCCCAGAAATAGGTGACCTCCCCTTTTGTTTCCAGCCTCTGCCCAGCTCCTCTTGGAAACTTTTCCCTTTTGCTGACAGCCACGTTCCTTTGTTCTGGACATTAAAATAGATCCAGGCACGTCTGGGTTGGGAGCTGTCACCAGGAAAGCTGCAGCCTGGAGTGCTCCTGAGCGTGCTTTCGCTGACCCACGCGACAGAGCCCGGTGGCCACGGGTCCCCCGCTGCTAGCACTCCACTTGCAGGCCTTGCAGAGTCTCTCTAGGGGCTAGCCCGGGAGCGGGGGTTCTCGAGGGCCATCTCTCCAGCGGCTATAAAGTGTGGGGCTGGAATCCGGGAAGAGACTGTGTGCCAGGTGCACTCTGGGGCTCCTTATGTCTCATCACTACAACCCCTGTGGATTCCCTGATTGACAGATGAGAAACTGAGGCCCAGGGGGGCTAAGGGACTTGCCAAAGACATAGCCACCGAACTAGAGCTGAACACCAGCTGTGTCTGAGAGCATGCTGGTCCTGCTGTGCCGTGCTCAGGGACGTTGAGAATGTCTCTGTTGTGACCAGGAGTCAGTGCTGCAGGTGACGTCCTGGTTCTTCTCCGGTCTCTGACTACGCTTATCTTAGGCGAAGACAGAAGGAGCAGCTTTCCTTTCCATAAACTGTTTTAACGGAACCTCACCGCAGGTCTCTGGGTGGTGCTTGGCTCACGATGGATAAAGAATGGGCGCGGCTCAGTGTGGGCAGTTGGTGGATGGGGCTGGGGGCAGGGGCAGGACTGGGTTTTGGAGGAGACCTGGCTGAATGCCCCTAGTTTGGTGAGCCTTTGGGCTGTCTCTTCACTTCCTCAAGAGTGAACAGATCCCCCTGTTTAAAAATTCTGTGCCCCTGTGGCGTGAGCATTTGGAGTTGGCATTCAGCTCACTGCAGATATCTGTACTAACCACGCAGACAGTTGAGGGGGAAGGACTGTTTTCCCGAAGGTTGTCTAATCATAATAGCTCGCTAAATTTTGGGGGTACTTCCTGGGCACCTTGAGTGGTTTACATGTGTTAACTCTTGTAAACCATACAACTGCCCAACGTGATAGGTTCTGTTATTACCACTCCGATTTTAAAGATGAACAAACTAAGACTCGAAGGAGTTAAGTCATCTGCCAAAGATCCCTCAGAGAGTGAGTGGCCAGCTGGGGATTTGAACAGGGACAGGCTGCCGAGCGCACGCAGGTGGGCGCTCTGCCAGGCGATGGCTCCGTGAAGCTGGAGCTGACTCGTTATCCCACCACCATCCTAGTGAAGAAGTTTGGTGATTCCCATTGTAATGGATGAGGAAAGAAAGGCTTGTGAGTGGTTAAGGAATTTTCCAGAATTCTGCAAGTTGTAAATGGTGACATTAGGCTTGAACTCAGGTCCACTGACACCTAATATAGGGTCACTCTTACGTCTTCTCCTCCCTTTCTTGCTGACTTCTGCCAACCCAGCTCACGTCACCCTGTCCATCTGGCCTTTCCGTGCAGGTGTCCCCAGAGTGCCCGTGCTTTCCTCCGGTGTGGAGAGAGTGCTTTGCCCCCCCAGGCTCAGGCATAGCTTCCTCTACACGTATGCTCGCAGTACCTGGCGTTCAAACCAGGATTCCCTCTGTAGCTCGGTGATCAGAAAATTCTCCACCGAGCTTGACCTGCCGTGTGCCCTTTGGCACTGGGAAGCCATGGGGCATCAGGGTTCTCGCTGGGCCATGTGTGACTGCGGCCAGTCCCACCTCTGGTGTTTCAGTGAGGGATGGCAGCAGTAAGCGTGATGCCCCATGGGGACGCTGCTCGCCGCGCGGGTGGGGGTGGACCCCCCACACCCCCCACCCGCCCGCCCGGTGGTCTGTGTTCTGTGCCAGGTGTTGGCAGATCCGGCCAGGTTCGGGTCCTCACAATGCTCTCTGGGCTGGCAGCACTTCCTTCAGCTCACCCGCTGTGCACACCTCCTCCCCCCTCCCTCTGCTGTGGAAGTAGAAGCCAGCTGGCCACCGATTCCGCCGATCCCCTGCTCAGCCACTCCAGGCCAGTGGAAGGTGTTAAGTCATCTCCAGTTAAGTCATCTTGGCCCTGCTCCGCCTTCCTCACAGATCCCACTTCCCAGCCCAGTTTAGCTGTGTCTTTGCTCTGCTGGGATGCTCATCCCGGGACAGGTGCGGCCTCTCCGAGTGCAGGGCTGGGCCTTGCCCCCAGGGCTGTCCTGCCCCAGGCCCATCTGTGTGAGGTGCCTGTCACCACCAGATTGTTCATCTTGAGGCGGCAGAGGAGTCTGCCACCACCTTGTCCCCGCACAGCTGAGCCCTCGACAACAAAAAGACAGACAACCCAATTCAAAAATGAGCAAAAGACTTCAATGTACCTTTCTCCAGAGGAAATATGCAAATGGCCGGCAAATGAAAAGATGCCTAACTTCATTAGTCATTAGGGAAATGTGTAAATCAAAGCCATGAGCCATCCCTTTGTACCTGCTAGGATGGCTGTAATCATACTTTCAAAAGAGCAGAAAATGCCAGGTGTTGGCCAGGGTGTAGAGACGTCGGAGCCCGGTGCACTGCTGGGGGTGGGTGACAGGGTGACGGTCACTGTGGCAAACAGCTTGGTGGCTCCTCACAGAGTTTGCTATAGAATTGCCCTGTGACCTAGTGATTGCACTCGTGGATACACACCCCTTTATGTATAAAGGAAGGAAGTATTAATAACGTGCTACAACATGAATAAACCTCAAAAACATTGGAAAAAGCCAGGCATGAAAGGCCACATATTGCATGATTTCATTTTTAGGAAATACCCAGAATAAAGACAGAATGCAGATTGGTGTTTGCTGGGGTTGGGAGGCAATGGGGCATACCTGCTTCATGGGGATGAGGTGTTACTTTGGGGTGATGGAAATGTTCCGGAAGTAGACAGGTGGTCGTATGGCATCGTGGATGTACTAAATGCCACTGAATTGTGTGTATTAAAATGGTTACTTTTATTTTTTGTGACTTTCACCTCAACTAAAACAAACACACCTGGGTCCCCCTGGGGTAAAAAGAGGAAACATAGGGCACGTGCTCTACGTGCTTTATGTCTGACTCTTGGCCCCAGTGAATTTGATAGAGATGGAATGGGCTCTGTTACTTCCATTTCACAGGTGAGAAAGTAGAGGTTCAGGGCACATCGTTTAGAGAGGCACCGGCAGATGTGGAACATGGGCTTATCTGAGTCGGACCTGATCTCTTTTCTGTACTCTTCTTCCTGGGCAACACAAAAGGCTTTTGTTTGGCTTTGCTTTGCAAGCTCACGTCAGAAACTGTGCTCAGCCCATGGGTGCATTGCCTTGACTCCAGACAACTCAGCTTCATATCCTTTCAGGAGACACCCGCCCCGAACCTTCCTCAATCCCAAGTCCTTTGAAGCCTGGTCCACTCTGGCCACCCACCCACAGGGATCTTTTTCCAACACACACTGCTCACCTCCTTCCCAAGGAGGCAAAGATCTGTAGCTGCAAGAAAATGGAAGACGAAGGGTTTTTTTTGTTTTTGTTTTTTTTTAATTTTATTATGTAAAGACGAAGGTTTGAATCACAGTCCTGCTGTGTGATCATGGATGAGTCTCTTAAACCTGCAGCACCTCAGTTTCCCTAAATGTGTCATAGGAGAGCAGGAGAACACTCAGGAATCTTCCCTGGGATGGTTGTGAGGACCGACTGTATCTGTGTCTGGGCTTTTAGGGTGAAAAAGCACCATTTGGACATGAGGGATGGGCAGGCCACTCCTTGAATCAAGGTCAACGTTCTTGCATACTCAGCAGAAAATAGACCCAAACCCCAAAATTTAGCCGAAGGGCATGCGACTGGTGCTCAGTATTGATTTGCTGCCTGAACAAGAGAATGAAGGAGCAGGAGGCTGTCCATGACCTGAATTGTGGGCTTGGTCCATGATTTAGACTTCTTTTTTTTTTTTTAAAGATTTTATTTATTTATTTGACAGAGAAAGACACAGCGAGAGAGGGAACATAAACGGGGAGTGGGAGAGGGAGAAGCAGACTCCCTGCCGAGCAGGGAGCCCGATGCGGGACTCGATCCCGGGACTCCAGGATCATGACCTGAGCCAAAGGCAGCCGCCCAACCAACTGAGCCACCCAGGCGCCCCATGATTTAGACTTCTAATTGTCCTTTGTGTGCGCTTAGCCCCGGACAAAACACGCAGGAGGTAATCAGGAAACAGTTGTGGATTGACTTGTCTCTCTTCTCCATAATGAAGCTGGAGATGGACAGTTTCATTCTGGTTTTTGGATTTGGGCTGCTTTTTCTTTCTTAGTGAGAAGTATTGCAGGAAGACATAGTGGAGGAAGATGCAGATGCTCAGCTTTGTTCCCCTCACCCTGCAGAGGTGTGTGATTTCAGGCAGAGACGGGAGGACTGGCATTTCTGATGGGAAGTTGTTGGGCTGTTGCCTGAAGCTGGCTTTATCAAGGTGGAAGACCCATATCACTTCGTCCCTGGGCTTGATTCCATCACTTTTTTAGGAGCACATAACTGAAGCTTTACGGTTGGGGTAAGAGGCAGTGTCTGTGTACTAGTCAGGGGTGTGAGCATCATTTTGGTTCTGACAGCGGGTTGGATTAGCATTTATTCTTTCTGATTGAGGTGGCCAAAAGCTGTAGGTGTTACTGTGGATTAGCTCAGTCGCAGCCATGTGACCATGGACACAGCAACCCGTCTTGGGAGTTTTTGTTTTTTACATCTGCAAAGCGAGGGGGGAAGGACACTTGGAAGATCCTTCAAGTTCCTTTTGGCCTCCAAATTTGAAGATTCTGGCAGTCTACAGTGGGTGTGCTTGATAGCCCCTAATTGCAACCATCTTTTGTCTTTCTCTTTTCTGTCTGAACTTTCATCCATCTGTCCACTGATCCACCCATCCGTCGACCCACACATTCACCCACCCACCCATCCATCGACCCACCCACTCACCCATCCATTGACCCACCCACTGGTTGACATATCCACCCAGCCACCCACTCATCCCCCTATCCACAAACCTATCCACCCACTCACCCACCCACCCATGCATAACCCACATTTACTAGGTAGCCCCTCTGGCCCAGGCAGTATGCTGAGTCCTGAGGATACAGGGAGGTCGTAAGAGCTCACAGTCATGAGTGGGACATAGATATTGGAATAAAATAGGAAAATCAAGTGTAATGGCTGCTATGATTCAGAAAGGTGCAGACTGCGCTCATAGCAACGAGGCAGGCCAGCAGCCTCCCCTAAGATCCTTTACTGAGGACTGCAGCCTGCCTTCTGCAACAGCTTCAGGATGGGCTTGTCTTGATGTGGGAGAATGCTGATGATGACCTCAAGAGGCCCCTTGTAGCCACAGGAATCTGTGATGTGGAGTTCTCAATTGCCGGCTTTGCTGGAGAAGAGAGAAAAAGAAAGAAGGAAGAAATAGAGGGGCTGGTCAGTCCTGCTGTACATTTATGTTTGCGGTCCCAAGCCTCCGCTTCCTGGGGCTGCAGGCTGTGTGTGTGGGAGGCACAGAGTGGCGGCCTGGCGGGCACGGCGCCCCTGCTGCCGGCTCTGGGATGGCTGTGTGTTGGCGCTGGCCTCCCCCGGCGGTGGCGGCGGCGGGCGGGGACAGAACTGCGCTCCGTCCGGTTAGTCAGCGGCCAAGGGCAGAGTGGGGCCCGCGTTTCCGAGCCAGTGCTGCGCATCTGAGGGGGGGCACGCTGGCCTGTGTTCCCTGAGTCCCAGCCTCCGCCAGGGAGACTGTGGACAAGGCAGCTTTTCTAATAAGCAGCCTCTGCTTGCCCTGTCGGAGATGAAAGACTGTGTGTAAGAGTGGGTAATTTGGGGTTTTCCTGATGAAAGCAGTTGACATTTGTTGGGACTTCATGCACGCTGCAGCGTTGCCTTTCATCTCCGCTATCGGAGCGTGGCCTGGCTCTGGCCTGCATCCGGGGCGGCCAGTGCCACCGGAATTGGATTGGGCCAGTGGTGAAATATAAAGAAATGGGTGGAATGACCTTCAAGGCCATGGTGGAGGAGTGCAGACGGCAGAGGCAGGTTCTGGCTTTCCTAGCAGAGGGGGCTTCCCGTTGGTACCGGAATGTGTCTCCCCGCACCTGGCAGCATCATGGAAAGCGGGTGCCCTTTGCAGTTGGACTGGCTGAATTTGAAGGCTGGCTCTCTACTCACTGGGTGGACATAGGGAGCCATTTGTCCTCTCTGGCCTCTGGCCTCCTTTGTCAGTGGGCATGATCGAACCACCAACTCTTGTGGCCTCCACAACTGCTCTGATGCACCGTCTGGAGTCCTCAGGGCCCAGGAACATGCACCGGTTTCTGCTGTCATTGATGAACTTGACCCGTTGTGCTGTAGGCGCTAGAAGAAGGAACTAGAGACTTGCATTCTTCATCCACATCCCCCACACAGCACCTGGCACATAGTAGGTCCTCTGTAAATGGTTGGGTGATGGCTCGATGGAGAAAGGAGACTTTGCTTGTGCCACCGTATGGGTTGTCTAGCTTTTGGGGGTTGGGAGGATGAACAGAGGTTAGAGAACTTGAACCTGAAACATGCTGGTTGTATGGACTTTGCCGCGTGCATGCAGGACACAGCAAGCAGATGCTTAAGACTTGATTCGCTCATGGAATCCCTGCTGCAGTCCAGGCTGGGACCGCAACCACAGGTGAGATAAGTTGATTCTCCTGTTGTAGCAACCCAGCCACGTGTCTGTCCAGTGTGCCCTTAAATACCTCCACTGATGGGGTACTTACTACCACTGAAAGGTGGCATCGACGGTTCTAATGTACTTCCTTCTGCTGAGGTATGGGCTCTTTCTCCCAACTCTCTGGGTTCTGATCCCGGGGACCTTCCTGATGAAACAGACCCTTCTTACAGATGACAGCCTCCAAGTTGATGATGGCAGATGCCATGTCCCTTCTGGGTGGTCATCTCCTTGGGTTAACTGCTTACCCAGCAGGTTGGCATTGGTTATGCTACTTCATCTCCCTGAGTCTGTTTCCCCAGCTGTTGAGCACTGTTTGAGGATGAAGTTAAAGGAATAATGTACAGCACATGCTGAGTGCATGTAGGCATCCCCAGCCTCACCATGTGACTGCATGTGGAGATCAGGGACGTGACCAGCCCCCCATATAAACAGGAGAGCAGGAAGGTCTCAGGTGGATTTTTTTGTGTGCTTATTTTTTTTTTTTTAAGAACTATTTATTTATTTATTTGAGAAAGAGAGTGTGTGTGGTGGGGACAGAGGGAGAGGGAGAGAGAGTCCCAAGCAGACTCCGTGCTCAGCACAGAGCCTGACGCGGGGCTTGATCCCATGACCCCGAGATCACGACCTGAGCCGAAACCAAGAGTCGGATGCCTAACCAACTGCACCACCCAGGCGCCCCTTGTGCGTGTATTTTTAAAGACCCTGCCCCCACACTTCGGGTAGCACCTGGGCTGCCGTAGAGTCTGTACTCTCCAGCGTGGCACCTTTTCAGCACTGAGAAGCGGAATGTTCCCTGACCTCCTCTTTGATGCTTTTTATCTCAAGAAATAGCGAGGTGACCTCTTCCACCCCATGGAAGGGATTCAGGTAGCAAAGCCATTTCCTTTTCTTGATCCTCTCCTCTGCAGTTATTTAATTAGCAACACTGTGTCAGTGTGCCTGGGTTTCAGGAGGGGGCCTTTGGAGACTGAGTACTTCTGCCCTCCTTTTGTGAAATTGGGAGGGGGGGTTGTGGCCCCCTCCCCCCACCAGTCACTGCTCGGGGGGACTGTGGCACAGGGCAGGGAAAGAGACATGACACTGAGAGGCCAGGTGAGACACCTTACCTGTCTACCTGGCAGACGTGTCTGGCTTCTGCTCAGGGCCTTCAGACCCTCTGGGCCTCATCCGTTTAAGGTATGGGTGGGTCCATCCAGGCCCAGCAGTGTGAGTCCTGTGGGCGTCTCTAGGCAGGTCAGAAAGTGGAAGGAAAGGCTTTACCTGTAAGCCCCCCGTCCCATTTTCAGGGCCCCCCGCACCTTCGCACTGCTTGGCCCCCCAGCAGGTGAGGGATCTGCATCCCCTGCCATCCGCTGCGAGAAGCAGCAGGCTGGTTGGTGGACAACGAAGCAGCATGTATAGACGACGCTTCATCCAAACCCCTTGGCCCCATACATCTGCCCTGAACTCTGTTTAGCTCTGAACCCACCTCATTTCTTGCCCTCCCCTGACTAACAGTTCATGCCTCAGCCACACAGGAGTTGAGGGGTCCTCCGTATCTGTGTTCCTACAGACAGATTGTCCATGGGGGCAGAAGTCATCATAACATGAAAATACGCACTAATAAACTCATTGCTAGCATCCAGCCCACCCACATCTGACGATAATCAGTCATTTGCTGATGGCCAGACCTTGTAAACATCTGTCAGTCCAGGGCAAGAATAGCAGAAACTCTTCACTGACCTCTGTTTGGCTCCCTCGCCGGGGAGGGATGCTGCCCATTCTTTGTGCAGCAAACTGCGTGAGGCCTCAAGCTCCCTGAAGGCCCCGGGGCTGGTGGGCTACCCGGGAGTCCAGTTTTCCAGATGAAGACATTTGTTCTGCTCCTGACTAGCTGTGTGAACTTGGGCAGGTTAGGTAACCTCTCTGCGCCTGTAGGCTTCTGTAAAACTGGATGAAGAGGAGTACCTACCTTCTAGGGTGTTTATGAGCTTTAAATGAGTTAATACATGTAAACGCTCAGAACAGTGTTTTCTGGCATGTGGCAAACACCCGTTAAATGTTCGCTGTTGCTGTTGGTGTGCCAGAAGACTTTTCCCACTCTCGGATTCCTGGGCTGGCCAAAAGTTAGTTGTGTTGGTAATTAAATGTTACATAACCTGATGAAAATCGAGTATAAAGAGTGTTGTTGCATGAAAACTAAGTTTAGTACTTTGGAAAGAACGGATAACGTCGATTTGCTAAGAAGTTGTCACTGAATCACTTAGGGGCAAAACAGCTGTAAAAAGATAGAGGGGAAAAAAGGACACAGTAAAACTATAAGGAGTCTGTATTCCATGTGCTTTGCAGATGACTAATTTTGTACTGCTTTAAAGCAGTGGAAGTCAGAAATTGTAGATTTTGCACGGTGAGGGTGTATTTGGCAAGAAAGACAATTTGCATCTCCAGTCAGTGGCCCAAAGAAAGACCCTGCCTTTCGATTGGTGAATACACATGCAGCTGTGGTAAGTATGTATCTGTCCTGTTCACGGTTGCCCCCTTTTTCAGTGCCGTGACCGTGGGGGAGTTGGGTAGCAGGGCTTTTGCTCTCTAAGGCAGATCAGTGGCCAGAAATGGCGCATTTTGCCCAGACCGCAGGGTCTCCTGTTGCAGGCACAGGTACTGTGGGCAGGCTCCTTGAATGACGCACACGGGTCTCGCACCTTCTGTGTGCCAGGCACTGGTGCAGTGCTTGATACCCTGGGGGTGATACGGCCAGCAAAGTGGACACAGACCCCTGCCCTCCTGGGGCCTCACTGGCAGGGGAAGCAACTGCAAAGGGAACTAGAGGGTGAAGAGAGGGTACGTACTTGCAGCCTAGGGAGAGAGAAGCAGGCAGGGGTTCTGAGGACTGCTGTTGGGGAGGCTTGGGGGCTCTGGCACGATCAGCCCAGTTAACGCGGAGGAGAGAAAGAAAAGATGATTCCATGCAAACCAAAAGAAAGTGATTTAGAAATAAAAGAATAATAAAAAAAAAAAACCGAAGGGGCGCCTGGGTGGCTCAATTGTTAAGCGTCTGCCTTTGGCTCAGGTCATGATCCGGGGTCCTGGGATCGAGCCCCCGCATCGGGCTCCCTGCTCCGCGGGAGGCCTGCTTCTCCCTCTCCCACTCCCCCTGCTTGTGTTCCCTCTCTAGCTGTGTCTCTCTCTGTCAAATAAATAAATAAAATCTTAAAAAAAAAAAAAAAATGAAGAGGCCTTGGAAAGATTGAGGAAGTCCGGAAAGGTCTTTTGTAAAACAGTCCTTTTAATGAGGAGCGAGGGGAGTTTCTATTTTGTGCCAGAGTGTGTGGTGAGAAGGGGAGAAAAACCTTGGCATTGGATTCATTCTCTGTGTGACCAACACTTAGAGCGAAGTTTACAATGATAACTTCGAATTGAAGTATAAGACAGACCTCCTTTGTATTTATAATGATTTGTAGTTAATGCCTTATAGATTTGTAATATATAAATGCTAAATCGTTAAGTTCTGAATGTAAAATGTTTGATATTGATAATTTTCTGTTTCTTGTAAAGTTCCCCCCCAAAGGGGGCTGGGGCAAGTGACCCGAGTGGCCCAAGGTCACACCCAGATGGGTGGGGCTGAGTATCCAAAGCAGGTGCTTGCCTCTTGTCTTTTCACGACATGCGTCTGCCCCACTAACTATAAATATCTGGCCCCGATTTTAAGTGGCTTCGAGTCAAGGAGCTCTTTTCTGGGTCCTGTTCTTCACGCGGTTCCTTGTGCTCAGGTTTTGCCCCCATTCTTCCCTCTTCCCTGCCTGGCCTGCACACCTCCCTGAGCCCCCTGATCCCCTCTGCACCTGTGCTCACCTGAGTCCTTTCTGTGTCTGGCTCCCGGAGCAAGGGAGAGTCCCTGAAGAAAGGGACCTTGCCTTCTGATCTGGGTCCCCCTGGCTCAGAGCCTCCTGACCGGCAGGCTGGGGCAAGGCCTCCCCTCTGCCCTTGCCTTGGGCCCTGGGGACATGGAGTGGGTGGGAGTTCCGGGGGCAAATGGGGAAGGCAGATTCTGGTGGAGCTGTCCCCCAGAGCAGCAGGTACTACAGCCCCTGCGCATCAGCCACTCTCAGACGTGCCCAGGCCCCAGAAGGAGCCCCGGGGGTGACAGGGAAAGCGTGAGCGTTCACCTCCGTGCCTGCAGTTTACCAGCAACACTGACAGCCCCTAACAGGTGTCAGAAACAGTATTTCCTAGTTTGCAAAGACCGTTTCCCCACCCTGCCTCCTTCATTCCCATTTGCTGATTAGGCCACTGTGGAGGACGGGGACAAGCAACCAGAATAGCCCAAGGTCACAGCCGAGTGAGGATGGAGCCAGGAAAGGGAAGCAGGTGGTGGTGGTCATCTTCATATCACGGTAAGAATGGCTACATGTGCTTGATGCCCCTAAGTTCCATCTTATTTCATGCTCAGAAGCGACTCTGTAAGTCAGCTGGGCCTTCCAGGCTGCTTTTACAGCTGGGGAAACTGAGGCAGAGAAGGTTGAAGCTGGGCTGTGAGGCCTGGGAGTTGGGTCCTGGTGTTCACCCTCAATGTCATGTTTATTTCATGCTCAGAAGCGACTCTTGTAAATCAGCCAGGCCTTCCCGGAGGCTTTTACAGCTGGGGAGACTGAGGCAGAGAAGGTTGAAGCTGGGCTGTGAGGTCTGGGAGTTGGGTCCCCGTGTTCACCTTCGATGTCATGTTCAGACTGGTGCCTGGCACTGACCTGCTGGGAGGACAGTTTTGGGGTGGGGGATCCTCAGAAGGCAATCCTGGTCCACGTGTGCACCTCTTGCCGCCCTGGTTTGGAGGCCCCCCGTTGTGTGCGCTGCTTCTCTGCAGGGAGACGCCCCCCACCCACTGCACCCCGCTCGCTCAGGAACTGCTCAGAGCAACTCATCAGGAACCATGAGACCTGCAGCTTTTGGCCAAAAGGGCTATTTCCTCTGGTTTGGTGGGCAGGAGGGAGGAGGAGGAGGGTGACAGTGGAGGGCTCCCCGAGAAGGAGGAAGGCAGCTCGGCAGGAAACAACAGGCAGGGAAGGTGAGGCTGGAGTCCTGGGGGCTGTCAGGCACCCCGGTGCGCGGGCTTCCCCTGGGTTGTATAATCAGCTGTCACTTCAGCATTTCCCTGCGTCAGGCTTCGCAAGTACAGATGGAACATTAAACAGTGACTTCTTTATAAATATTTAACTCCCACTGTTTAGGAACTGCTCGGGGCGGGAGACAAAAATAAGAGCTCCAGGCCGTCCGCTGCATGGCCCTTCTGTCGTGGCGTTGGATTGCGAGGGCCAGAGTTTTGGGGTGGGGGCAGGGGGGGGAGCAGCTATTCTGAAAAACTTTTGGCTCTCAGCTGGTAGGGTCTTCCCTCTGTCAGGGGGTGTGTTCGGGGACACATGTCTTTGTGTTCGTGGAGTTGTTCAGACCTGGCACAGACTGTTCTGGAAGCCACAGCTAACATGTCTGCACAGTGGCTGGGATCAGCATTGGTGGTGTTATTGGCCTGGCGCCATAGGACAGCCTTATTGAGATATAATTCACATACCCTACAAGTCACCCACTTAAAGTGTACAGTTCAGTGGGTTTAATATGTCGCTGGAGTTGTGCGAACATCCCAGTCTATTTGAGAACATTTTTATTACCCCAAAAAGAAGGGCTGTATCCGTGACCAGTCACCCCGTTTCTCTCCACTCACTCCCCCAGCCCGAGGCAACCACTGGTCTACTTTCTGTCTCTATGGATTTGCCTGTTTGTCTGTTTCATGTACGTGTCCTCATATTATACACATGGTCTTTTGTACTAGCTTATTTCACTTGGCGTAATATTTCCCAGTTTTGTCCGTGAAACTTCTTGCATGTATCAATGCCTAGTTCTTTTTTATGGCCAAATAATACGTCACTGTGTGAATATACCACATTTTGTGTATCCATTCATCTGTTGATGGACATGTGGAAGTGGCAGACTCATTCAGAAATGAGTCTCCACTCTTCTGGGAAAGGTCTAGGAGGTTAACATTAAGCATGTGGTGGAGGTTGAAACGTGCTCAGCTGGTAAGCCATTCAGCTTTTATTTAGCA
Organism: Mirounga angustirostris; assembly: GCF_029215605.1. NCBI lineage: Eukaryota > Metazoa > Chordata > Mammalia > Carnivora > Phocidae > Mirounga > Mirounga angustirostris. Next base: position 13,359,295 of record NW_026991712.1, on the reverse strand, counting down.
CTGAATGTATGCCAGACACTGTAGGAGGCTTATCTGGTAATTCTGACTGACAGTATCTGATGACATATAATCTCTTGAAAAGATCTACACACGCCTCCTCGGCCGTCCTGTTGGGGTTTTTCTGGATAGGAGAACGGGGGACTGAGTTTGTGTCTTTGGCCCATTTCATGTGACATCACATGGTGTCTGTCTTTAGGAGAGAGAAGCAGGGAAGGGACGTGCTTTCGGGTGATGTGCCCTTCATGCTCTCCCATGTCCCTCCAGACACCTGTGCCGGGCTTCTTGGTGTCCCCCGTCCCTTGTTGTCCCAGCTGCTTTAGCACTCATCTGAGCGTCTTTAGGAGAGAGAAGCAGGGAAGGGACGCGCTTTCGGGTGATGTGCCCTTCATGCTCTCCCATGTCCCTCTGGACACCTGTGCCGGGCTTCTTGGTGTCCCCCATCCCTTGTTGTCCCAGCTGCTTTAGCACTCATCTGAGTGACTGACTCAGCACAGGGCCGGTGTCTGGCTTAGGCAGGAAACGCTCAAAAATGGGCACTCTTATCATTGCTGGTCATCTCCTGGTCAGCCAGTGATGACTAATTTAGTGGATGCTGTTGGTGTTCTGTCCCCGGTCTCATTCAGGGGACGGCACACTCACCTCCCAGCTGCTGAAGTTCCTTCCCAGTGCTCCATTCTCCGGAGATTTTGTTGCCTCATCCAAGACGTTGCTCACCCCTAGTCCCCGTCCCCAGAAGTACAGCAGGCCAGCCCCCTGTGCTTCCAAGTGGGGTCAACCTTGTGGTGCCGTTCATGCGCCAGAACTCCTGTGGGCTCAGGCCGAGGCTGGTGTCCAGCTGAGACCACGTCCTTGCTGAACCCCCCCGCCCCCCACCGGCCAGCTGTGCCCCCTACTCCCTTTCTCCTATGCATACTCTCCAATAAATAGGCAAACAAGAATTCCCATCTCAGGGGCGCCTGTGTGGCTCAGTCGGTGATGCATCTGCCTTTAGTTCAGGTCATGATCCCGGGGTCCTGGGATCGAGTGGGGAGCCTGCTTCTCCCTCTGCCTGCTGTTTCCCCTGTTTGTGCTTGCTCTCTCGCTGTGTCTCTCTGTGTCAGATAAATAAATAAAATCTTAGAAAAAAAAAAAAAGAATGCCCATCTCAGGACCTGTTTCCAGGGAGTGCACCCTAAGACCCTGTCTGGTAACAGTGTCCCTTCCTGGGTCCCCTCTGATGACCGTTGAGTCTTGGAGATTCTCTGCCTGAGCTTCCTTCCTGGCTTGGCCCACTGAGCGTTTTGTTTTGTTGGATTTGGTTTCAAAGTCTTTTCAAGCTAATCACACTAGGAAAGGTCTGCACTGAATCACAGTCCTGGCACTGTCCCTCCTGCCTCCCCTCTCTCCCTCCCTACTTCCTCTCCCCCCCGCCCCCCCCCCCCCATCCCATTCCCTTTCAGCATCCTTTCCTGTGTCAGCAGTGACCTCAGCAGAAAAAGGCCTTGGGAAGGCACATGGGAGGTGCACTAGCCTTGATTCCACACGGCCCTGGGTCAAGGGCAAGCCCGGCCACCCAGCAACCAGGTGATCAGTAGTGTTCCTTCTCCAGGCCCTGCACTTGCTCATCCGCAAACTGGACCGCTGATCTCTCTTCCCCGCCACTGTGGGGAGGATTCAGATCACATGGGTGGGTGACCCGGGACAGTGACGGGCATCGAGTTGGCGCTTGGTTCACAGGGGCTGCAAAAATGCCCCAGAGGACCCCTGGGCTCCCACACCCCCTTGGGTCTTCAGCCTTGTCAGCCAGGCTGTCACCCGTCCAGGCCCTTTTCGGGTCACATTGCTTTTGCTCACATTGTGCCTTCTTCCTGGGTTGCTCTTCCTTTTCTCTCTGAGCCCATGGAAGGCAACCCCACAGATGTCACCGGCTCCGAAGCACCGTTGGGGACCTGGCAGGCAGGGTCGGTAGTTCCTAGCACGGCACTCCTTGCCAGAAAGCGTGGGACCCGTGGGGGCTTCTCTTCCTCAAGACATCGCTGCCTTGGTGAACGTGGTGGGCGTGTGGAGGCTGTGTGTGTCCTGGAGTCAGACGGGTGGGCACTGGGAATCTGGCCCCGTCCCCCTCTCTGCGGCACGGCTTGGGCTGGGAAGCTGAGCCAGCCGCTCCCCCGTAGGACGCGGGGCACATTTTAGGGACACTATCAGCGATGGTTTCCTGATAACCTGGCAGCTCCGATCGGCCATCGGCTGGAAGGGTAAGCAACTGCCAGACAAGCATGGGGGATTCAGTAAATGCACAGCTGTGTGCGTGAACATCAAGCTAAGGGCTAAATACTTTTAAAAGGTTTTCTATGTGGTCGGTGGTGCACTAGGCTGTTGCCCCTCTGGTCACCTTATAAGGGGGTCCAGGGGCCATCTGCCCACAGAGCTGAGTTAAAAGGGGGAATCTAAGGACCATCACATCCCAGAAAATCGGGACTAGGCTCGAGTGGCTTTTGCTTCCTCGGATCAGCCCTGAACGAGCTGACTCTGTTAAGTGCGGTACCCACCCCTGTCTCTCAGAAGGGTGCAGTGGGCAGCGGGGAGGTGACCGATCACTGCATCTTCCTGTCTCTCTGGCCCTGCCTCTGGTTCTGGCACCCCGTCCCCTCCTTTTGAAGGGACACGGTGCCTCTCAGCCTGGCCCGCTGCGGTGGCTGTGGACAGGGGCCGAGAATAAGCCTGTGCCCAAGGCAGCTCTGCCTTCCCAGTGCAGCCGGGCCGGGTTGACCTTTAAATAGACGGGCTCCAGGCCACTCAGTTCCTGGAAGTTTGAAGAAAGTCGGCCTTTCAAATGATGTGACTTCCAACCTCAGGAAAGATCCCTGTGTTTGCGAAAGCCATAATTGACTGCCGCTTTTCACTTCATTATATGTGGCCGTGCAGCCAGGAGGAGTCAGCATGCCAGGGTTAGGAGGGGAAAATCCTCAAGTATTTTAATAGACCCCTTCGTAGAAGCAAGATAAACATATGTATTGTACTTTGCAACAGGGGCTGGGCGAGGGAGAGGCCTGGCACCGCATGAAAGGTCTTTTTAAATTGAACTCTGAGGTTTGTCTTTTTTTTCCTTTTTTTTCTCTTTTCTTTTTCTTTCTTTTTTTTTTTTTTATTTGTAAGCAAAGTTGGCTTGAGAGAATGATGCCAGGATCTCTTTGGCTGTGTAGAGACCGAGCCCCTCCCCAGACTGCAGACGCTTCCTCAGCTGAGTCAGAAACTACCCTCCACTGGCTTCCCGCACCTGATGAAAAAGGCCCGGGTGGAGGCTGTCATCACAGTTGACTTAGATGATTTATTTTTTTGTCCAGGCTCTGGCTTTGCAATTATGCAAAAAAAAAAAAAAAAAAAAAAAAGGAAAAGTTAATGAAGGTGCATACTGTGAATCCAGTCATGAAAAAATATCACACAAACGCAAACTGTGGGACATGCTTCGACATAATTGCCCTATAACCTTGAGAAGCATCAAGGTCATGAGCATGAAGGAAAGACAGAGGACTGGTTCCAGATTGAAGGAGAGAATGGCAAGACGTGACGAGACGTGACGATTCGTGCAGCGCTCGATTGTGGACCCGCTGCTGATTTGCACGGGCAGAGGATGTGATGTTTGTGCGTATCAGCATCTCCTTCCTGGTCGTGCTGGTGGGCTGTGGTTCTGAGGAGAGAAGGTCCTGGCTTTGGGAAGTACCCACCCGAGTATCCTGGGGGCGCTCGAGCCTCGGCTGGCTACTTGCTCCCACGTGGTGTCAGGAAAAAGAATTTGCACTGTGCTCCCAACTTTTGTCTAAGTTTGTGATTATTTTAAAAAATAATAGGGGTTCCTGGCTGGCTCCGTCTCGGTAGAGCACGTGGCTCTTGATTGCATTGTGAGTTCGAGCCCTGCATTGGGTGGAGAGCGTACTTTATAAAAAATTAAAAAAATTTCAACTCACCAACGGAAGGGGAGAGATCCCTTTTGTGGAGAGTAAAACAGATCTGGGGTTTAAATTCTGACCAAAGGTTTGACATTAGCCAGAAAACTTCACCTCTCTCTGCCTGTTTTCCTGGCTTTCAAAACAAAGGCCGTGCGTCTGTGCGTGCGTGAGTGCCTGTGTGTACGTGTGTGTGATGATTTCTTCTGGCAGGTTCGGAGTAGGAAGGGACACCGTGAATGCAGGGCCTCTAGCAGGCCACCTGCAGGCCCCAGTTTGGGGCATCGCGGGTCTCTTCCCACCCTTGTACCCGCGCTCCGTACCTACGTGCAGAGCAGTTGAATGGGTTTGCAGACTGCGGAGAACTGACTCCTTGGTGGCACTGTCTCTCTGCCTTGCCGATGGCACCGTGACCCAAGACTGTGTCCCTTGAATTGACGTGAATTTGAAGATTTTTGTTAAAGTCTGCTAGCACCTTCCTACGACTGCAGCAAGAACTTAGCGTTGCTCACTCATTTCCACGTCTCTCTCCTCTGATGGCTGCCTCCAGGGAGGTCTCTGTCCGTTTTCACTTAACAGTGTCAGGGATCGGGGCCGGGGGGGGGGGGTGCGGGGGCGGTGGGGGCTGGCAGCCTGGCTTAGCCAGTGAGCCGCCCGGCCACCCAGCGGGTACACACCGCCGAAGGGGGGCCCCAGAGACGCTGAGTCAGATTTGCTGTCAGTCCCGAGCCAAGCAGGCCTGCGAGCCAGACCTCTCTCTACCACCCTAATAAAGCCAGTGTTTACACAGGGTAGAGGTGCTCATCAGATGTTTTTGCCAATCCCCAAATACGGCCATGGCCAGAGTGTGAGGGGGTGCTTGTTATGTAAGGCCTGTGGCCGGTCCCCAGACAATGCCACTTCCCCGCTTGGCTCTGCGTAACTGCCTAACAACGGGTTACTCATTTCCTCTGGAAAACTTGGCAGGTCGCTCTGCCCCATTTCCTTCTCCTGCCACATCCCTGGGCTTCCTCTACTGAACGTTCTCCAGCTTCCCAGGAACACCACCACCCAGGGCCTGGCCTTTGGCTGTGGATGGGAAGGGATGTTTGGAGCAGGGCCTGCGTCCCGGCTGAGAATGGCGTGAGCCTGCAGCAAGAAGGGGTCCCAGCCACAGGTGTGGATGGGGTGCAGGTGGGCAGCTCAGGCCGTCAGGCCGCGCTTCTGCTCCTCCTTCAATCCTGGCAGGTGTGCACCGAGTTGCCTCTCCTCTGTAGGTTTTAGCTCCTTCCTTTCTGCCTCTCTCCTGGCAGAGGGATGGGTGAAGGGATGAAGGGATGATAAAAGGGAAATCTGAGATGGATTTCCCTAAGTGAGCATGAACGGTGTACAGCATGCCGAAGTTTGGAATGCATGAGTTTTCTTTCTGTCCCGTCTGCAAGACTTGGAACATGAACACTTGGGAGACCAGCCCTGTTTACTCCCTGCAAGCACCAGCTTTATTATACTCCCCCCAGAAATGGCTGAGTCCCAGCCTTCTATGGGCACATCACTGGACTCCAGCTAACTCTGTGCAGGCTAGCTGTTTGGGGGCAGGTTACCTGATGAGTCCCAAGCTACAGCCTTGCTAGCTGCACTGAAGGCCGCTTCTCCACTGTCGATTAAAAAAACAACCACATACACACATTTCTGTCTTGATAAGTGCATGAATACAAGCACGCACACATACACACCACACAAACACATGCACGTCCACACACATGTCTATATGCCCCGAGTGCGTGGGGGGCATTGTGCTAAGTGATTGGCATATTTAACTTTTCTTTTTCTGTTTACCAACTGTAAAAGCTTAGGAATTAGGGATATATTTATAAGAACACAAACCCTAGTTAGTAGTTCTTTTCATGGGTTATCTTATCCTCCCAACAACCCTGGAGGTTGATGGTTTTATTCCTGTTTTATAGATGGGAATGGATCCATTTAGAGAGGAGACTCAGCCCTGCTCCCCGCTTTCCCATGGAGAGAGACACTGACCCCGTGAGCGTGGTTCCCTTGGAGGAGCACTCTGGAGGGGCAGAGACCCTCTGTGCGCGTGGGTGGGTTGGAGGTAGGGAGGCAGGTGAAGGCTGGTGGGGCAGAGAGAGGTCTTACTGTATTTGGCTGTGACAGACCCTAAAGACATTTGATCCATCTGTGGCCACCCCGAGACTGAAGGGGTTCTGTTTTGATTTCCTTTCTGCATCCTCTGGGCCTGACCATGCTGAAGAGCCTGGGCGTTGGGAGATCGACAGAGCTGGGTGCAAATCCTGCCACCGTCGCTTTCTAGATGAGTGACCCTAGCCACGTTTGCTTAGTTTCTCAAGTCCTGTGTTCTTCATCCATGAAATGTGAATGGTCATCACCTGTGTCTCATAAGGCGAGAGGGTCAGGTGAGATGGGCACGTGATGCCCAGAGCAAGCTGTCAGTTAGCCGTGGGTGTTAATGGAGCTGTGTGTTGCCTGTAAGTAGACATTCAGAGTCACAGACTGGGCTCCAGCTGCAGGGTGCGGCACCCAGCCCCTTTCTCTGCATCGTGGCAGGTCTCCTCCGCCCCAGTGTTGGCTGTCTGCTGAACGTAACTGAGCAGGTGGCTTTCGTATTTGCAGACGGGCAGAGGCGCTTCAGTCTCCTCGTTGGGCATTTCACTGAGTGGCGGTGACTGCGTGAAATTCTTCCGGGGCGGGCACGATCCCGCTCATTCAATCATTTGACCAAAATTTCTCAGATACCGCCTTTGCCCCGGGTACCTGTTTCCGCAAAGGGCGGTCAACGAGGCAGCCCCCTCTTCATCTCTCTCAAGCCACCAGCCTGGTGGTGGTGTGGGGTGTTGCCCACAGGGCGTTTTGGGCTCCTTGAACCCTTCACTCTGTGCTGCCTCCTCCCCAGGAAGGTCTGAGCTCTGGATGATTCCAGACCACTTCATTCAGTACAGCTCTTCTTATGCCTGCAGTGGTTGTTTACAGGTTCCCGCAATAGCTTTTAACGGGACTGAGACTTTGTTCTTGGGAAGCAGAGCCACGTGGAGGTGTTGGGAAGGTGATGGAGCTACATTCTTGATGTTCACTTGTCCGCGGTTTACCGGAGAACCGGGACCTGGGGCAGCGTTGATGTTCTGGTCCCTGCTTCTTCATTTTCTGCTTTGGTCGCCGCGGGGCCAGGTGAGCTGGGGTGAAGAATGACCTCGGGCAGTTGTGTTTTGTTATCATGGCCTCCCCTGGGTGCCCCAGTGCCCACCCAGGCCCTCTTAGGTCTTCTCTTCTCTCTTAAGCCCCCCTTCCCTCAGGAAGGGGGTAAACAGCGTCGCCTGTGTGTAAGTTGCTGTCGTGTGGTATTCCTCGATTGCTGTTTGTTTCTGAAGGTTCCTTTGATGCTTTTTTTTTTTTAGAGAAGTTCGGTCAGTCTGTGCGCTTGTGTGCACTTCTCCTCTAGGTACCCCTGGAGCAGTGGCCGTTTCTAGTAACTACTGTGTGCGGGGCCCTGAGGGGGGGCGGTTCACTCACCAGCACTGAGAGTCCCTGGAAGGACAGGTGCTCTTAACATCCCCTGTTGCGGGGGAGGGAGTGGAGCTTCAGAGACCGAGAGAAAGGGCCTCATCTGGGGTCAGGGTCGGGTCATGTCAGAGTCACATTCAAACCCTGGGTTCTGGGTGCACAGACCAGGGGAAGGTGAGGTGCACGTGGCGAGGGGGAGGTTAACTTAACATTGCTGAACCTCGGTTTTCCTACCTGTGAAGGGAGGTAGTAAGAGTACTCACCCCTTGGGGTCATTGTGAATGTTTATCAAAATCAGATCTTCCCTAGGGGACCAAGAACAGGGTCCAGCATGCAGCATGCACTGCGGCAGCCTGGGGTTATCGGGATCATCCTGGTTCATGTGGATTTGACAAGAGCCGGTGACTCACTGGAAGCCGAGTGATTCTAAAGGGTGTTGGTGGGAGCTGTGGACTCAGGAAGAGACTCTTGGCAGGGGGTGGCCAGCTGTCGAGCTGATGGTGGAGGGGGTCCGAGGGAGCAGTGCCCTGGGGATGGGCAGACAGTACTTTTCTCCAGCAGGACTGAAGCCCAGAAGTGGCTGTTTGTGCTGAGGAGCTCCCCACCCTGTCAGCCACCTTTGTTGTGCTTTGATGGTCTTTCTTTCTTTCTTTTTTTTTTTTTTTTAAAGATTTTATTTATTTCTTTGCCAGAGAGAGAGAGCACAAGCAGGGGGAGTAGCAGGCAGAGGCAGAGGGAGAAGCAGGCTACCTGCGATGTGGGGCTTGATCCCAGGACCCCGAGATCATGACCTGAGCCGAAGGCAGACGCTCAAACGACTGAGCCACCCAGGGTCTTTCTTAGAAAGGAGGAAGGCTGTGTTGGGTGTGGCCACTGACTTCCTACGGCTGCCCCGATTCTGGCTGTGCTGTGAGCCTCTCGGGCTGTCAGATCTGCACCTCCTTCCGTCCTTTGGCATGGGCCAGGCCTGCAGGCTCTGGCCTTGGGGACATGCCGCTCCACCCCCGTGAGTGTCCCTCCTCGAAGGCCGCAGGGGGCGGTGAGCGTGGCTGAGTTCTGGCCGTGTGCTGGGCCAGACTGCTCCCTCTCCTGCTCCCATGTGAGTGGGGGGCTGGTGGGCACCTTCGAGGAGAGCCTCACCCTGACGGTAGCCTGAGCAGGTCTCTGCTGCACAGCCTGGCCTGGGGACATACCCTTCTTTGCGACCTGGGGATAGCTCCTTCTCTGCAGACCACCTACCCCCCGGATTATCAGCTTCCTCCTAGACACCCAGCTGGCCTTTGCTTGGCGTCTCCGTCTGCCTTCATATGGACACCTTGGCAGAGTTTTGCACAGGAAAGAACATGCAGATCAGGAAAATGACCACTGTTGTCCCACTTCCTGTCCCCATTTTCAGCCCAGACCGAGTCACCAACCCACGTGCACTTGCAGTCTGCATCATTCGCTGGGTCGTGATCTTATCTGGTTCAGCCGCTTCGTTAGGGGCACCCACTTGGCCTCTATGAGTAAACTGTAAGCAAGGACAAGGAGCTGAAAGGTCTTGAGTGCATGTCTTGAGATGCTTATAGCTGCCTTACCCGGTGTCATTCTCCTGGGAATCACATAGGCATGTTACTTTTGTTCGGACCTGAAGCTCAGAAAGGTAAGACATTTTTCAGTATCACTCACTGAGCAAGGGACAGAGCTGGAATGTGACCCGTGGTGTTTCTGTCACCCCAAATCATGACCTTTTATGTGCTCTGTCCTCGTCAAAGCCTGTTTGGAGACGGGTGCGGTGATGTCAACGTCTCTCCGTTCTTCCCCTCCTGGCACTTGTCCTGGGCCTTCTAGGACCCGCCTCTTTGGCTGGTTGTGCCTGGCTTGGCAGCCTCCTCAGGCAGCCTCCTGGGGCGCTTACCAGGAGCAGAGCCATTCAGCGAATGACGGGTCTTTGCACAGAGGTGGGGCTGGTGTGGGGTCCAGTGTTCTCCTTGTCCCCCATTCCCCTCCCGATCTGGAATTGCTGCCACCCGTAGTGGAGGCTAAGAGGAGTCGACAGTGAGCACATGTGACTGAGGTTAAAAATAGCCCTTTCTGGGAGAAGGGTGTGACATGCGCAGCTTCAGGCCCCTGAGGGGGTCCCATTCTGGGACGGAGAAGCCCGGATTGCGTCGAGTTTCTTCTTGGCCAGAGATGAAGCTTATTCGTGTCAACGCTGTATCCATGGCACTGTTTAAGATGAACAAGAGGAGCCCCAGAAAATGTGGGGGCTCGTGACGGGCACTCAAGGCCTCACCCTGTGCTTACAGCCCATGGCTCTAAATCTGAAAACTCCCAGCAAGACAGATTGCATAGACAGGTTACCTGTAAGATTCCTCTGGGGTTCTGATATATTTTTTTTCCCCCTTAAGATATTTAAAGAAAAATGACACCTTAAAGCAGCAAGGCCATTTGTTCTCTGGAAAAGGTGTAAGCGTCCCCGGAAATGAATGAAAATCCCAGGCTGTTTTTACAAATAGGTGATGTTTTGGGTTGCACTTTGTTATCTCATCCTGGAGTCTGTGTGTGGCCACTGTTGTGACATGGGAGAATGGACCTTAGGCTCTCAGAGAAGGTTCCTGTTGCCTGTCTCCCTTGAGCAGTGCCTTGAGCAGTGAGGTGGACAGAGCAGGCCTCGTGGCCATGTGACAGGTGGAGAGATGGAGGCCGGGTAGGACGGAATGATGTGGGGTGGTGAGATGTCGTGGGAGCCCCTTCTCTTTTCCGGTGTTTAATTTCTTGATTGGTGAGGATTGGCTGTGGGGCCTGGACGAGAGGGTCTTCTTGCTTCATCTTTGTCTCTGCTGTGGCTTTGTGGTTATCGAGGAGGAGAGACTGGGTCTGTTTCAGCTACTCAGTGACTTTTCCCTCCTCCCATTCTTCTCATTTAACCAAACTCTGTGGAGCTCCCCATTTTAGGGGTTGGGCTCATGCCCTTCCCTACCAGCCCCATGGCCCCATGCCCTGATCTGATCTGGGAACGTGCACCAGCAAAAAGGTACCTGCCCATCATGGACAGAGGACACTGGGTGGAGTGGCCTGGATGGGGTAAGTCAGCTGGAGAAAGATCACATCAGGAAGCATCGAGCTGAGCCACCAGGTGGGAGTTTTTCGAAGCTTGGGTCCCTGGGTATGCTGTGCTCAGCAAAGCCTGCCTTTGATTCCCAGAGCACTTACAGTCCTAGTTGACCACACTCCACCAAACCTCATTCCGAGGTACCTGGGTGTCCCTGGTGCAGGCCAGTCATGATGATGGTTCTTGGTAAGTGGATGCTGAACCCACAGGTTCTCTCCTTTGAGGGGCCGGTGGGCAGCCGTCTTGGTGTTTGCATTTTGCCACAAGGGACACTGAGAGTTGAAGAGGTAAAGCGGCTTGCTGAAGGCCACGGGCTGGTATGGATGACAGAGACGCAGGCTCAAGGCCAGGAAGGGTCTGTGGATTTTTCGTGTAATGCCCAGAGCCTCAGAGCCTGGAGAAAGGAAAGCTTTTCCTTTCTTTTAGGGAAGTCCATGGTCACCTGCCTGCTGGAATCCCTGTTTTTCATCTTTCCCTAGGTCTCCCCCCGGGGGTGAGAGTGCTCAAGCAATCAGAGTATATGGTGCCAAGGTCTGGGGTCCTCCTGCGGTGCCAGGCCTGAACCCTGCATTTTGTGAGGTCTCAGGGGGGCCCGTGGGCAGGCCCAGATAGTGGGACAAGAGTCGTCTTCTTGGGGAAGCAGCTCGTTATGAACTGCTCTGGAAGCATTTCAGTATTTTAATGTGATGGCAGGTGGGTGGGTGCCTGCCGAGCGCTGGGCCTGGTCTCTCCAGGCTCGTTGTTATTACCACCGTCCAGGCCCGGGCAAGACAGAACTTTCCCCTTAGTTTTCCTGAGACAAGTTGTATGTTCTTTTATTTTTATTCTTTTTCCCAATTTCAGTTTAAAGTAACAGTATGTAAAGAGAAACTCTGGGTAGAGTAAGTCCAGAGGTGGCCTCTGCATTGTCCTCTAGGAACTTGATTTGAAATCGTTCTTCCATAAGACTGCAGAGCAGTGTGGCAGGACCAGGGGTCCCTGGAGCTGTCCTGCCACCGCCAGGTACTGGCCGGCCCCTTGCTGGCTCTGTGGCCTGCGGCCCCGTGATTTGTCTTCTCCTGTGTACCCTTCGTGTGGCTGTGAATGCTTTTTACCTGGTGCATTTGTTTTCTGTGGTTGCTGTGACGAATGACCACAGACTTGGTGCCCACACAGCCCCATTTATCATCATGCAGTTCTATGGGGTTGGAGGTCTGACAGGGGTCTCACTGGGCTGGGATCAGGGTGTCCGTGGGTTGCACTCACTTCTGCAGGCTCTAGGGGAGGGTCTGTTTCCCTGCTCCTGCCAGTTGTTGGCAGACTTCAGGCGCTGGCCCATGTAGGACTGAGATCCCTGTTTTCTTGCTGGCTGTCAGCTGGGAGCTGTATCTGGCTCCCAGAGGTGGCCCATATCCTTGGCTTGTGGCCTCCTCCCTCCGTGGTCAAGTCCAGCAGCCGTGGGTCCAGTGCCTTTTGTGTTTCCTTCTTATCTCTCTGATCCCAGGGCAGAAAGGTTCTCCGATTTCAAGGATGCCTGTGATTAGGTTAGCACACCCTGATAATCCAGAATAATCCCCAGCTCAAGGCCCTTAGCCTGAATCATATCAGCAAAGTTCCCTTTGTCAGGGAGGTAACGGAGTCACAGGCTCTGGGAATTAGGACGTGGACATCTCTTTTTTTTTGTGGGGGCAGGGGATTATTCTGCCCCACCGTGCCCTAAGGGAAGTTAATTGTGAAGTGCTTAAAATGATAGGTGGAAGCCTCTGGAATTGCCAGCATTCAACTGTTGACCTACAAAAAAGGCAGCCTTATTATATCTAGTCTACAATAAATCCTCCGTGAAATTTTGCTTTTATAATTCCAGTGGTGGAAACTTCATGCTTTATTGAGCTGGTTTGCTATTGTTCTAGTTTCCTCTTACTGGGTATTCCTTTTTTAAAGTTGTTATTAGTATTATTTTGGTATTTTAATGCTGATGGTGAACATCCTGATACACTTCGTGATCATTGTGTCTTTAACAAACTGCGGACTGCTGATTTGGGGGACTGTTTTTTTCCTCTTTACTCTGTATCTCCCCTCCCCTGGCTCGGTGAATGGCTCCTGTTCCCAGCCTCTGGCAGGCCTGGAAGTGCCCCCCTCCCACTGCCAGCCCCTCTTCCATAATACAGATGTGCAGTGGGACTTCACCCCTTTGGGACGTGGCAGTCCCTCTCCCTCTTCCAGGGACTGTCCCTCTGGATTTTCTTGGACCTTCTGCTCTTTGAAGCACGTGCGGAAGGTGCTGTCCCTGTGGGCCTGTGTTCGGGGACCAGTGACACCAGGACTCCCTCCCACGGGCAGCCTGAACTCCAGGCCCCCACACCCACAGACTCGTGGCTGCCCTTGGAGTGTGATTCTGTGTCCCCAGCTCTGTCGCTCCCTGTGTGTGGTTCTTCTTCACATGCCTGTGCATAGGCTGGATACTCACTCTGATCAGCTCCTACCAATCCCTGTTCACGGAAGTGGGTGGGATCTCTGAGAATTGGCTTGACTTGCCTCAAACGGGTGAGCTGACCTCTCAGCCCAGGTTTGTCTGCCCGTGACCCCAGGAGAGGATTCAGACCCAGTTCTCTGTTTCTTACCCCACAGCCGTTCTTAAGAACACTTCTTGGTTGTGTGTGACCACTTAGCAAGTGGAGGGAAGGTGCCTAATTTATATCTTTGTGCATGGACACTGATGTCACCCACCTTCTCGCCTTTGACCCAGTAGCAGCCCTCACCCATTCTATAGCTAGTGAAACTGAGGCCGAGGAGGGTACAGGGCTTTCTTGTGGTCACACCAGGTACTGGTGACCAGAATTAGTGATAGGAACCTGGTAAGGTGGAGCAGAGTGAGCTGGGTTCAAATCCTGACTTGGCTTCCTAGGGGTGCCTACCAGGTAAAGTGACAGATGACCTGCAGCTTTGTTGTCTTTCGAGGGAGAAGGGCCATTGGGATCAAATCCTGCTTTGAGGCCGGGCATCGGTTCTCCCACCCTAGCTGCTCGTCTGGGGTGGCCCTTGAGGAGCCCAGCAGTGAGGTTCTACAAGCTGATCTTTCACCTCTGGTTATTATTCTTGGGATCAAGCAGGGAGCCAGGCCTGACTCGGGGCCTCCTGGGCAAGCTCAATGACCTGTCTTTCCAGCTCTCTTTTTTATTATGTCTGGAGCCTCTCTCCGGAGGTCCTCAAAGAACAGAAAGTGCTATTGTGGGGGCTTTGGGCCATCCCAACCCATCTGGCGGCTCTGGGATGTCTCAACCGGCATTTCCCTGGGGAGAAAGCACTCAAGTCCTGCGATTCAGAGGGTGTTCCTGCACATTGGCACCACCCCCAGATCCAGCCTAGGCTCTGACACAAAATAGGCTCTCTGCGGGGTTCAGGGAGAGAGTGGAGTTCTCAGGGGGTCCTGGCGTCATTACTTCCCGCGTTGAATCAGCTCAGGTCTCACTTCTGGCCCAACCTTTGTGAGGCTTCGGTGGGTACGTTAGCCCCGAGGATGATGGGTGTTAAGTTTCAATGAAAATTAATAAGTACTGTTTTGTTGTATTGAGAAATACAGAAGCTCTCCTTGTAGGACATCCAGACCGTGAAGATGCTGAAGACACGTGGAAGGTCGAGAGCAGCCTCGGCATTCTTGATGTGTTGGACCAGATCACTCACTGTAGGGCCGTCCTGTGCATTGTAGGATCTATAGCCACATCCCTGGCCTCTACCCACTAGATGCCACTATTACCATCCCCCCAGATCCCAGCCCCCCCCGTTGTGACAATCCAAAATGTTTTCAGACACTGCTGAATATTCCCTTGGGGAGTGGGGCCCAAATCACACTTTGTTGAGAACCAGTGGTCTAGATGTGTTTTGTCTCCCCAGCTAGTAGGGTTGACCTAGACTCTTCCACAGAGCCTAAAAACAGAAAGGTTGACCAGTAGCTTGGTCTAGGGAAAAGAAACCCGAGTTAAGTGTTTAAACTGAATCTCATGCCAAATACACAGGATGAGCGTCCTTCTGTTTCCCAGCCGTGTGACATTGTGCATATTACTCAACATCTCAGAGCAGCTCTGTAAAAGAGAAGAATGATCCCGTGCCCTTAAGGATGAAAGATAAGGTGGTCCAGGGCTTCACATTCCATAGGCGCTCAAGAAAAAATAGGTGCCGTATTTAGGATTAGTAATGGAAGGCATCCTAAGGAAAGCATATCTGGCTCTTGTGCAAGATTCATTGGACTATTTTTGTGTTTAATTATAGAGAAGGGAATGTAAGTTATCAAGATCTCAGCTCTTAAGCCGGTGTGACTGAGGGGCTGCACACGGACTGCGTTTGAAGAGCCCGCTGCGGGTTGGGTTTCTGTGGCAGCCACGTGCTGGCCACGTGACCGTTCTCAGATTTCGCCATCTCAGTTTCTTCGTCTGTGAAATGGGGACGATAAGACTCTTGACCTCACAGGGCACTGGGAGGCTTCAGCGAAATCACGGAGAGCATCTGCCCACCGCTGTTCTTGTCCGGAGGTGACCTTTGAGGCTCTGTTGTCCAGTGCTCTGTTGGACGCCGGACTGGGCCCTTCACCAGCTCTGGGGCAGCTTAGCTGGGAAGCTTCCCAGGGAGCACACTGGGTGCAGTGGAGTGTGGGAAGTTCTTCTTTCTCCTCTGACTTTGGGGTCCTCCTTGATTTCGATCTCTCTGCCACCATCTCATGTTTTTTATGGTGTCCCTGGTTCCATCCCAGCGGATCAGGCGTTGGAGGGGAGGGTGCCCCCAAAACAAAGACAGAGGCGCCAGCTTGTTCCCCCTGCCACCCGTACGGAGGCCGATGCCCGCGGCAGGAACTGTGGCCATATGGCCAGCAGGATGCCTCGCTGGGAACAGTCCGCCTGGCCCCTTTGAAGCGGTTTTAAGACCAATTTGGTAACTTGATTTGGAAAGTGGTATCGATGACTCCGAGGCTGCGGGCTGCTCATTAGCCGCCTTCTGGGCCCTGCAAATTGGGTTAAGTGGAATGAAATCGCTTCTCCCCTCCCTGGGCTCATGGCTGAGGTCCAGGCCCCATTGTAATGAGAACCTCTCCTGGGCAAAGGACATTGAAAAGCTTTCCGGGGAGTCTGGCACTGTGTTTTCATATGTGAATTCTGCTTTCCCCTGGAGGGCAAGGCAGGAGGCTGATAAGACATAAAAATGAAGTGGGTGAGTGAGCGCAGAGCGGGGAAAGTCGGGTCAGAAGAGAACGAACAATGAACGGTTGTGAAGTATTTTTCAAGGGCTGGCTGTCCTTCCCCTCTTGAGAGATACTGTGCTTGATGCCTTTCCTTTCTTCCTTCCGTCTTCCTCCCCACCCCCCATTACCAACAGTGCTTCGAGGAACATCCTCCTGCTCCCTGGGACACATGTGTGAGCTCGCCTCTAGGGTTTACACCCCAAGGTGACATTGCTGCCTCCTGATGAGCATTCCCCATTTTACAGATGCTGCCAAATCTCTTTCCAGAACAATGGAGCTGATTTACACTCCCACCCTCTGTACACAGGAGCCCTGTTTTCCCCACCTGGTTGCCCATGTCCCATACGTCAGGTTTTCACCGTTTTGCGTGAGACGCAGTTTCTGGTAGTTTCCCTGATGGCTAGGGGGGAGAAGGATGAGCCTCCCTGTCTGTGTGCATGCACCTGCCCTGGGAGGAAGGCTCCCAAAGGCAGCCTGAATCATCACGGCCCCCTGCTCATCCCCTGACTCCCAGGAAGACTGGTAGATTCATCTATCCCTGTCTGAAGTGATTCCCCTGCCCAGTTCACGTTTGTTGGTGAGGGGTGTCCGACCCACCCCTAAGCGGTTTTCTCTACCATTTAACTGCACAGGGTTCCGATTTCTTTAGGAAATTGGGAAACTATCCCACTGTTCATCCCATTCCTTCATGTCCCCCCCGCCCCTCCTTCAACTAACCAACACGTACTGAGCATTTCATTTAGCACAGGATGCAGAAGGAAAGTCCTGGGGTTGAGGCTGGCTGCTAGGACTTGCTGCCCTGCCCTTTACCAGCCCCGTGGCCTAGGGAGAGGCCTGTGAGCTTTCCAGGCAACCATTTGCTTCTCTGTACTGCAGGACTGAAGCTGCCATCCTCAACAAGTAGATGGTGCCCGAAGGTGTTTAGATACATGCATGGAGGCAGCGCTCGCTGGGATACCCCTGCAGAACCCTGCAGGCCAAACTGCCACTGGTCTCTCTGGGTGCAGTCCACCCTTGTTGAATTTGGAGGCCACATGGATATGGACGGAGCTTATGGTGGTTGGCCTTTCTGCTCATGGTTATTCACCCAAAGCGGCCAAGCAGTTATTATGCACCAGCTACCCCATGCATTCTCTGGAGTACCTTATATCAGGTAGATACTATTCTAACTGCTAGGGATGTGATGATAAGCAAACACAGAGACACGTTCTGCCCTGGGGTGGCTCTAGTCTAGTGGGGGAGAGAGAGCAAAGCATTAGGATTTGTAGGAAGGAGAATTCAGTGCTAAGAAAACATCTTCACGTCTCCCAGATGTTTCCAGGTGACCTTGTCACTCAATAGATAGGAAGCAGGGGCAGTGTTTATTGCTTTGGTAACTGTGGTTTGTCTCTGAGAGAGTGCTGATCCCCAAGGAGGGGAAAAGAAAGAGACCATGGCAATATTAATTGGGAAGAAAAAGGATGGCTAACATTTATTGAGCACTTATTGGGGGCCAGACCTTCTTATAAGTGCTCGGTGCAAATAAGGCAGGGAACGTTACTCTCCCGCTTTTCCGGATAAGCGGGCTGAGTTCACAGTAGCAGTCTGCCCACAGGGCCGGAGCGCAGGGGCCCAAGTTTGGGAACGGTGCCTTTCTTTTATCTGAAAGTGTCTGTGGCTGGTCCCATGTTGCTTGCATCCCTACAGATCCCAGAAAAGCGAGTCCAGCTGTCTTCAGCCTGCATTTGAGCGTGCTGCCATGCCGCTCTCCCTCTGACACTGTCACCTTACTCTTGAGTGCCCTTGTCCCCGGTTTTCTTCAAGCAGCAAGCCTCTAGGAATGATTCTGTTCATTTATATAATAGGCATTAATTAAAATGAAGACTTTGTTTTCATTGCACCTTTGCAAAGTTAAACCCTCGGTCACTTTTTCATGTGTGTCTTATTTATGAAAGGGGTGATCCGTTGTTGAAGGCCTGTCACATGGCGATCTTTTCTTGCCTTGTAACAACTAGATGGGTATTGTCTTCATTTGCACTAGGAAATAGAGGCTCAGAGAGGTTTGGTAGCTCACCCCAATCACACAGCTGGGTTGAATGGATTCAAGGCCCCAGATGTTTGGCTTTTGATGTCTGCATTCTTATTCCCTTATTGGGAAATAATTGGGTCAGGGGTGGCAAATGCAGTTGGTTGATGTGAAGAGATAGTTACTGTTCCCTGAAAGCTGATCGAGACAGTCTGGGTAAAACACAGCTGTGAACAAGCCCTTTAAAAGTTCTTTTGTTCTGGAACCCTGTGCTGCTTCTGACCTCTCTGCTGTGTTTTCTTCTCGCTCTCCCCTGCTCAGCCCAAGGCCCAGGCAGGCACAGCGAGCCTGCAGATCTGTGGGTCTCAGTTTGCTTACCTCTGAAGTGGGTATAGTTGTGACCGCCTGTTTTACATTTGCGAGAATGCTGAACTCCGGTAGAGTCTCGCCCAGCCCTGCCTTTTAGTAGCTTTGATACCTGGAGCAGGTTTCTGGATGAGTCCGGACCTCATCCGGTGTGTATTGAGTACCTACCAGATGCTGAGTCTGGTGACAGAAAACAGGAGAAAAGAAACTCTTACAGTCCAGTGATTTTTCCAAGAACCTGTGCTTTAAATGGTGGGGACATGGCACGTACATGTGTTAGCATTTTCATTCTCTTGGGCAGCTCTTGAGTGATGAAGCACTTTCTCTCAAGGTAGAAAACTCAGACACATCTCCTCGTTGTACCCCAGTTCCTGGTGGAAGGGCAAAGCAAAGGTCTCCTTCAGGTTTCGTTCTTTGTTCGTTCTGGTTTCTTCATCCGTGACCTGGAGAGCTTGATGGCCAGTAGGGGCTGATTGTGTCCCCTCTAAAATCCTTACATTGAAGTCCTAAGCCCCAGTACCTCAGAATGTGATGGTTTTGGATATAGGGTCTTAAAAGACGTAATTGAGTTAAATGAGATCATTATGGTGCATTCTAATCCAGTGTGATTGGTGTCCTCCCAAGAAGAGGAAGTAGGACACAGGCTTACACACAGGGAAGACCTCAAGATGACACAGGGGAAGTCGGCCATCTATGAGCCATGGAGAGTAGCCTCACAGGAAGCCAGTCTCCCCAGGGCCTTGATTGTCCAGCCTCTAGAATTGTGAGAAAGGACATTTCTGTTGTCTAAGCTGCCCATTCTGTGGTATGCGTCTGGCAGCCTGAGCTGACCGACGTAGTGACCATGAGCGGCTGTCCCTCTCTGAGCCCCTTTGCCTTTGCTGTAGGAGGGGGGTGTTAGGATTTCGGCCTCAGGGACGCCTGGGTGGCTCAGTTGTTAAGCGTCTGCCTTCGGCTCATGTCATGATCCCAGGGTCCTGGGATCGAGCCCTGCATCGGGCTCCCTGCTCAGTGGGGAGCCTGCTTCTCCCTCTCCCACTCCTCCTGCTTGTATTCCCTCTCTCGCTGTGTCTCTCTCAAATAAATAGATAAAAATCTTTTAAAAAAAAAGGATTTCTGCCTCACAGTCTAGGTCGGGGTGAGGTAGAGTAACCTACAGGCATTGCGAGTTCACTATTGGTCAAGCCCTGTTCTAGCCCTTTCTGTGTCTGAACACACTTAATGCTCGTGTGCACCTTCTCGGGGAGGGGCAGGGGTGGATATTATCGTTCTCATTGCACAGATGAAGGAAGTGGGGCGCAGAGCTGTTACTTAACTTCCCTGGTGCTACTCAGAAAGCAGTGGGCAGCCCGCATGGGGACTCTTGTGTTTGGTCTCTGGAGCCTGCCTAGCGGATCACTGTGTCGTCTTGGCTCTTACAGCAAGGAGACACGTGTACGGGAAGGAGCCTGCAAGGGAGTGCCGGCCAGCTGCCGTGGGGAAGGAGCATAGAACCCCTGTGTCTGGACCTTCTCTCGTCTGCACTGAATTGATGTCGTGTGGATCCCAGGAGCTGTGGGTACACTGTGTGTGCGTGTGCATATGTGTATCTGTCTGCCTGTCTTCTCCCCTCCCTGTTTTGGGTCCCAGCACCTCCTTCCCTGTTACCCCATGAGCCTCCTCTCACTGTTTATCCTCCCTCCTCATCCCTGATCTTAATTGACTTTGGCTTCTGTCCCGGAACAGCCTGGCGCCCGGACCTGCCGAGCTTCGGTTGCACCTCAGATGGTTAAGCAGAGGGCAGCTTTTAGTAAATGACACGTGCCTGCGAATCCGTCCTCTCCTCCCTGGCCTCGTCCCCGCCTTTGTCACCCTTTGTAGTTTTGAGGGCTCTGGAGCCTCTGCCTCTTTTAGAGAGCATCTCTCATCGCTGGCCGGTGAGTGTCAGGCCCCAGGGACGGGGAGGCCCGCGGCGGCTCCGGAGTTACTCAGGCCTTACGGTAAAAACGCATCACCCTGAACACGGGCCAGCCGAGGCCTGGACCCAACCCTGCCCTGCCCGCGCAGCTGGATCCTGCAGCCAGGCCTTAGTCACTGGCCAGAGAGACTGTCCTTGTTCAGGCTGAGGCCGACCCTCCTTGGACAGCCCTGCTTCCTGGCACAGCTTCGTGCTGGAGGACGTGGACTCTCCCTCCGACATCCGGCCAGGGGAGCGCTCATTTGTCGAGCACTTAGCAAGTGTCAGATGTTGTGCCGGCCACTTTACAAACATCTTCTCGTTCACTTCTCTCAGGAGACCTCTGGGGCGGGTGCTCTTCCCATCTCCCTCCCACGAAGAGGAGGCCAGCTCAGCCGCCGGAAGGCTAACAAGAGAAGGTAGCTCATCTGACTTGGGTGATGCTGGGTGCCAGGTGCCTCTCTAGACTCCCACGAGCCCTTGTGTGCCGTGAGGCCTGTTTCACGGGCGGAGAGACCAGACCCCGGCGTTTCTGGGTCCCCTGGCTCGCGCAGGCGTGGGGTCTGCCTGTCTAGCCTTCGCCACAGAGCTGTGCCGTAACTCGAGGAAACGTCAGCAGAGGTTTCCAGGTGGGCCTGCCCGGCCCCCAGACTCTAGAGTGTGGAAGTTCCCCACTGCCCCACGGGGCCCGCGTGGGACGGACGGGTGGAGCTTCCCATTTTCTCAAATGGGCACCAGGGAAAGGGCTATGTGGTTTGCCAAGCGCAGGTGGCGAATTTGCTTAAGGGACTGAAGGGTGAAGAGACAGCTGGGAGTCACATATGGCAGAGATGGGCCCGGCAGCACTGACCTTCACTCCGAGGGCCTGGGCCCCTCCTTCCTGGCCCCTTGGCACACGCCCAAGGTGCTGCCGCCCTGTGACCAGGCCCCTGGGTGCGCTCCCTGGGCCCACAGTCCCTCCTCCCCACCTGTCTTCCAGGGTCCCCTTGAAGAGGCGGGGGCGACAGTGGAAGTCAGCTCCCGCCTGCTCAGCACTTTCACACTTTAGGAGACATTTCACAGATGCGAGCTCATTCCACTGAGCAATCACATGGGAATTCCAGCCCCCATTTCAGGGAACGGGGACCGGAGGCTTCCACAGAAGGGAAGTGTCTGCCTGCGAGCCACCCCCACTCCTGCTACCCCACCGAGCTGCTGGAGCTCAGCAGTCCTCCAGCCAAGGGCTCCCTGCACAGAAGCGTCCAGGCTCGTGTCCACCCTGCTACTCGAGCCCCGGCTGTGGGCGTGGGTGCAGGGCTGTGAGCGGGAAGCTCAGGCAGGGCCACGGGGTGGAGTCGATGCAGGACTTAGAACAATCAAAAGGAAGATAGCCTTCCAGTGTGGGGCGGACATCTAAGTAGCACCAGGAGATCGCGGGATGGTCTGGAGATCAGAGCGGAGCGAGGCTCCTGGAAGGAGAAATGACAAGGCGGGCCCCAGAGGGGAGCAGCATTAGCCACAGCGGCTATCCCTGGGCAGTCATCTGCCTCGATGGTGCCGGAACCTCACGGCCCTCACGGTGCTGGTCCTCAGCATCGCCCTTGGAGGAGGAAGCCCTTGCCCCATTTTGCAGACTGAGAAACACACCCAGGATTCAGCCCAGGGCTGACCCCAAACCTCCCTTCTTCCCTCCCTGCTTTTGCTCAAAAACAGAATTTCTTTAATGTTGCTCTAGGAAAGTTTACATTTTTAAAAAAATTAAATTTCTTTCTGCGATGCTTGGCTTGTGACAGATTGCAGATCAAGAGCCAGATTTGGGTCTTGACGCCCAGGTAGGCTCAGAAAGGCTCGTCTCAGGGGAGGCTGGGGGAGCCTGCGGTTTCACCGTCTCAGCAGAGATGGGGGACCTGTTAACCTGCCTTAGAAGCTAATAAAAAAATCCCAGTGAGATCATGTCTGTTAAAGCCCTTTGAGCTCCCCGAGCGCTGAGGCTGTATTAACACGCACCCTTATTACTGCCTACTCAGCAAAGATGTCTCCAGGGTGCAAAGTCCATTCCCTCCTTCCAGCCCCCTTGTTTCCTTATGCGTTTTCTTTGATGCTTCCTTTGCCTCTTGAATATCTGCCAATTTTTTGCTAACCTGCTATCCTGGAAGGCACAGGCGTATGTTGGGCACTTCTGTTGGCTGAGCCTTGTGTATCCGTTGACTCCTTTAGGCCTTACGGCCATCCTGGGCAGCGAGATGCATGCACATCCCGTTTGCAGGTGAGGTACCCAAGGTCCAGGCTGGGGAGGTCAGCAAGGTCACAGCTTAGAGCAGCGAACCCGTTCCTGAGGTGTGTTTACCAGGTCACACCTTGCCGAGATCATGTCTGCGTTTTCCAGATCATTGTCTCCAGCAAACAGAAGCTGCTCTGCTCTTCCTTAGATGATGGTGATGGTGTGTTACTCATTTTTGCAGCAAAGCCAGGGCTGGGTCATTTCTGTCCTTTTGAGTAGTTCTGGAGAATCTTGGCTGCGATCTGCCAGGGGTTGCCCCACCACAGCCTCCCTGTGCAGGAACACCTTCTCCTTGGCTCTTCGTGTGTGGGGGATGGGCAGGTGGGCTTTGAGGTTCCCCTGAGGACCCGACCCGAGGCCAGCTCTGCCACCTCCATCATTAAAATCAGGAATCATTAAATCATTAAATCTTTGGAATGCCTTTATCGGGGGGGGGGGGGCGGTCGAGAGAGATGGAAAAATAGTTCATAACAGCTAACATTTATTGAGTATTTAGTCTGAGCCAGTGACTTTTCTGGAAGGGTCTAGTGTTGGGTCTGGCAGGAATAGTACCGCCCACACACCTTCCAAGCTCACCATGAGATCAGCTGAGCAGGCGATTTGCTCCCATTTTATAGACAAGGAAGTTGAGGCTGAAGCTCAAAGTTACAGAATTGGGGGCTGAAACCCAAATCTCCTGACTCGGAGGATGAAACATTCCCCTTCTAATACTTAAAAAAAAAAAAAAAAATCAGCTGTGAGCCCATTTCCATGTGGATTTCCTAGATGACTGGCTTTTTTTGACTAGAGCCCAGATAGATGGGTCAGAAGCTGCCTACACCCCCGTCCCCCTTCCCAGTGGAATTCCAGCTGCAGAAGACAGGGAAAAGCCAAGTGTGGCCAAGGGGCCTGGCTGCAGGACTTTGGAGAACACCGCCCCCCCGCCCCCCGCCCCCACACAAACTTCAACTACAACAATCTGGAATACCTCTTAGTTTGTTACTAGAAAACAGACCACAAACATATGCAAAAACAAAAACAAAAACTAGGCTTTTGTCATTCCTTGGCAAGGACCGGAAAGAAGACTTGCCTCTGGAGATCAAGCTGGCCACCCCTGTCTCCAGCTTTGCTTGCCCTGTGGGCCTCAGAATATTCTTTGGGACTCATTCTTAGAGGTGGGAGAGGCCTACAAACCCGGTGTCATGACTAGTAGAGGCGTTTTCGGCGAACTGGTATCTAGTGTGGTTGTGCATCCTCTGTGAATGGGACCTGGAAAGCGCTGCCTGTGACCCACGGACTCCCTCCTGCTGGGAAGTGCCTCCCACCGTGTGCGGGGGCCCTGGGCCAGCGCTTTGTGTGTGTTCCTGCCCTGGCTCCTCAGCGGGACCCCAGCACCTCAGAAGGGGACTGTCTTTGGAGGTCCGGCCTGTAAAGAGGCAGCTCAGTTAAATGAGGCTGTCAGGGCGGGCCCTCATCCAACCCACCCAGGAAATCTGGACACACAGACATCAGGGATGCACGCACACACAGGAAAGACCATGTGAGGACATAGTGAGGAGGTGGCCACCTGCAGGCAAGGAGAGAGACCTCAGGAGGAACCAAACCTGCCAACACCTTGATCTGGGACTTTCAGCCCCTGGAACTATGAGAAAATAAATTTCTGTTATTAAAGCCCTCCGTCTGTGGCATTTTGTTACAGGAGTCCTAGCAGATGGATAGACCCTGTGTCTTGGGCAGTGCCATCGACTAAGAGTGCTATAGGGAAAATAGTAATTGTCGTATCAGGTGGGACAAATCAATAAATAGCCTCATGTTCGTTCAAGTCAAGCTTCAAAATTACCAACAGTGGTTGATCTTGAGAGCTTCTGAGGTTTTGGAAATGTGCACAAGAATCAGTATTGTCACTTCTGTCTTGCAGATGAAAATCCAAAGGCAAAGAAACTTAGTCACTTGCCCAGGGGGCACTTAGTTTGTGCAGGGGCTGAATTCGAACTCAGGATTCGACCCTGGGCTCCTGAACGGTGAATTTACACACCACACCGCACCCTGTCTCGACGGAGATTGCCTGGGACCATGTCCCCGAACACCTCTGGGGCTGTAGACGCACCAGTCGGCAATGACAGTATGTTAAAATGGAACATGAGACTGTGTCTGGGATCCAGGCTCAAGTGGGGAGAGCCCTGGCCATGGCTCTAGCACTTAGCTGCTCCAGGGTGAGCCCGAGTTCTTGTCCCCCGGGAGGGATGGGGCTGAGCCAGGCTGACAGGGCTGGGGCAGGAGCTGTGGCCTCGAGCGGGCTGCCCCTCCCCTGTCCATCACCTTCAAAGGCTGCCTCTTGGCTGGTGGGGTGGGAGCAGTAGGCCACCATGTGTGCTCTGGACAGAGCCTAGTCTGTCTTTCCAGACGGTGCAGGGACAGGCAGGGGGCTATGGCAGGGGGAGGACTGCGCCTCTTTCCCATCTCGCCTGGCAAAGGGAACACACAGCCCTCAGTTTCATTTTTTTCATTAAGTCCGACACATCTCTGCTAAAACTGAACGCAGGGTGTACTTTGAACCTGAGCTAGAACTCGCCTTTTTAGAGCAGCTCCTTCTTGTTATTCCGTTGACTTTTTAAAAGAACAGTTGTCTCCTCAGCCACATTCTCATGATAGCAACTGTTGTTACCATCATCACCAACTTTACGATTTTTTATTCCTCTCTGTAGAAGTTAACTAGTATTACTGGCCTTGGGGTTTTACTTGTATTACTTGCATGATGTTTTAGTGCTTTCCAAAGAGCTCTTTGAACCACTGGCACCTTGATCTTAGCTATTATTATCCCTCTTTTGCATAGATGGAAGTTCAGAGATGTCAAGTAACTTGCCCAGGGTTGCACAGCTTGTGGAGTGGCAGGATCCGCTCTGCTCCTGAGTTCCGAGGCGCTGAGAATAGCACACGGTGGCGACTTGTCACACGAACCCCTCCTCACACTCAGGTTTTAAACATATCTTCTGCAGGACAGGAGGGCACGGTCTCCATCTTACAGGCGAAGGGACCCAAACTCAGGAGCAGTGACTTCTCAAGGGCCACACGGCTCGTTCCTTCTCAGCACCCTGCCCTGTCCCAGGAGAGAGTGCTTCGGGCAAGTTGTTCAGCCACTGGGAGCCTCATGTGCAAAGCAGGGAGCCAAATACGCTGTCGTAGTTTGGCAGTAGGGTCATGTTGGGAGTGCCGCCCGGGCGTATCGCTTAGCAGTCAGGACAACGCAGCCGCCTCCTACCTGGCCCTCCCTGAATGAACTCACTTCCACAAGAAAGGTCAGAGGCAAGTGCCGTTTAGTTCCCCCATTTTCTAGCTAAGGAAATGGAGGCACAGAGAGGTCAATACATTTGCCCAAGGTCACACAGCTTTTCCGTGGCAGTGCCAGGATTCAAACCCAGGCCATCCACCGTCATTGCCTATGCTCTGGATATGCGGTTAAGCCAGGGCTGATCTTATTCCAAGGGGAGCGGCACGCGTGGTACAGCTCATGCCATGGTGATCCCCAGAACAGCACACAGGCAGGTGTCATGGGCAGGAAGAGAAATGTGAGGTGTGGGGTGTCGTTCCCTTGTTCCACCAGGCAAAGCCCCAGCCAGGGTAGGGGCTGCTGTCTGATCCGTGGGTGCTTGCATTTGGCAGAGCCCGGCACCAGAAGCCCAGCTGGGCAAGCAAAGCTGAGGGTATCTAACACAAAGCGGTCTGGGGGGACAGATGGGAAAAATGTGGGGAGGGCGTGGGCGAGGAATCTAACAGAAACATGCAGAGCGCTTGGTTGGCCGGGTGATCTAAGGGGAGAGGGGAGAGACTGTAATTCATTCATTTAAATAAAAATAATTATTTAGCACCTATGGTACCCATGGTGGACAGCTTTCTGCTTTTTGTTTTGAGCAGGTTTAGCGATCTGTTTTTCAGATGAGGAATGTGCCAGAGGTCACATGGGGGAGAGCCAGGATGTGACCAAAGGACTTGGGATTCCAGGTCCAAAGTTCAAGTGTGTCTTGCCC
The DNA here is from genome assembly GCF_029215605.1 of Mirounga angustirostris. Lineage (NCBI taxonomy): Eukaryota > Metazoa > Chordata > Mammalia > Carnivora > Phocidae > Mirounga > Mirounga angustirostris. The sequence goes on along the minus strand of NW_026991712.1, from coordinate 13,332,988 downwards.
TCTGAGATCTGGAATCAGGGACGTATACCTTCTATGGCTCAGTGAACAGAGCTGTGCCCAGGTGCTGCCACATTGAGTAGGTCATCACAGAGCTCCGAGCCTGGGTACTGTTGTGCTGGACTCATTTCTGAGCACGTTAGGTGTGTTCACACACGGCGTCCTCATAACTCCCTACGAGGTAGGTGTTGTCGAAACAGGGACACTGAGGGCTCAGGAGGTGGTTCGTGCTCACGCAGCTTGTAATTGGTAGCACGGAGGTTGGAACCCGTCAGTTGGCCTGGGTCCTCCCGTGTTGCCATTGCCCTGCACTGTGTCTCAAAGCTAAGGATCCGGTGGAGTCGGGTGGGTGGGTGCCTCCACAGCTCTAAGGGAGACAGGGCGGGGGCACTGGGGGACATCTCTGAGTGCTCAGGCGTGTGGGTGTGTTTTGCATCCGTTGTCCTCAGATGGCTTCCTATCTATGTTTTCATCTTCATCCTGCATTTACTGAGCATTTATTAAGCAACTACTGTCTTCCAAGTATTGCTAGAGTCTGGAGATACAGAAGCGGGAAGCTCCAGTGTTGGCATTCAGAGTTGCTCTGTCTGCTCATGACAAATTCCTTAAGGAAAGGAGGCAGGAAGGGGACGTCCGCTCTGTGCCAGGCACTGCTTTGGAAGGTTGCAGACATTCTCTGTTGAGCTGCTCTGTGTCTGAGGTCCAAGGAGGCTGAGAGCAAGCCAGGTGTGCAATGCCAGGAGTGGATTAGGACTGAGGTGGCCAGCCCCTCGGGAGTCCACTCTCCTGCTTCTCTGCCAGGCCCCCAAACCAACATACAGGAGAGGCCCCAACAGAATTCTTCTTAGCGTAAACTCAGTTCCTGGGAGCAGGGAGTTGGCATTCACTTAACTGTCCCCAGTGCTCACTTGCTTGGGTGTGTCTCTACGGCTCTGATCCTCCCCAGATGCAGAAGCTGTTCTTGGAAGGGCTCTCCTGCATATGGCCGCTTTTGTCATCTGCAGCACATGCCGGATAACAGAATTATCCTGGAAATATCCCTGATTTCTTTCTGCTTACTGTGCCCCTTGTTTGCCAGAAGGGATTAACACAGGCAGTCAGGGTATCAATTCTGCTTATCTGGCCTGGCCTCTGAAATTATTACTATTATTGCATTTTCCAAGCTGGAGGAGCCTGGAGCCCACTCACCCCCTCCTGATACTGAGGGGAAAACAGGGGCAAATTGAGCCCCCAAAAGATGGGCTGATTGGTCCCAGGTCACCCAGCTAGAGGGTGGCAGGCCCCAGGATTGGGCCTTGGTGGCGCTCACTTCCGTTCACCTCCTGGAGGTCTGTAGATAGGAGACACCCTTCCTGGAAAGACAACAGCTTTGGGGTGTTGCTGATAAGGCTTGATGGGTGTGCCTGGCAGGCCTAGAATAAAAGGATTACCAGGAGGAGCTAGGAATCGACCTTCCTTGAGGTGGGTTCTGCAGATAAAGATGCTTTTGAAGTTCAGTTGGTGGGAGATAGGATCTTTGTGGCAGAGCCCGTCACCCATGAGCCTTCTGGATGGATGCACCCTGATAGGGAAATCCGCAAGCTGAAGATAGGAAAAGAGAACACTTATCACTGGAGGCCTTTCTGGGGCTTGCTTTGAGTACTTCCTTCCTGTCCACCCGGTTCTGGAGTCTGTCTCCACTTTGCAGATACAATAACTGAGGCAAAGATAGTCCTTTTCTGTTTTGTTTGTTTTTTTAAAATCCTGATACGCATATCTTCTTTCAACTTCCCAGGACGCTGCAAAATGCAGCACGTGCCTCTTGAGCATATACTGCAGGCCGGGCGTGGTGCTGCATCCTGGGAGCACAGAAATAAGTGGGATGCTCTCTTCCCATGGAGAGGTGTAGGTCTCCAGGCAGGGGAGAGTTGGAGGAAAGATCAGGTATCACAGTAGCAGGTCTGAATGCTGTGCTGGGGACACGGGTTGCCGTAAGCACTCACAGCGTCCCGCAGCGAGGCCTTGGACGAGAAGCAAGAAGTTAGCCTGCAGAAGAGGCAGGCAGGAGTGCTCTGGGTTGGAGGAGGGGAGGGGAGAGGGAAGCGGAGACCAGATCCTTGGAAAGACCATGTGGCTTTGTGCTGAGGACAGTGAAGGCTCCCAAGATTGAAGACCACAGACCGTGGAGGAGCCATATGCCCCTGACACCTGCATGCATTTCTCTTCTCAAAACCGTCTAACAACATGGATTCTTTTGCGAAACTAAAAAGCGAAGAATGTTCGCTCCCCTTTCCTTCATGCCCTTAGGATTCCCCTTCCAGTCCTTGTAGGACGAGTGGTGGTGATCTGTGGGGCTCTGGGGTACCCACCACCCCACCCCGGGTCTGACTCCTGGCTGCAGCAGTGGCTAACGGTATATAGCCTCTTATTTTGGTCTGTGAAATGGGTATAATCGGAGCACGTCTGTACGTTACAGGTTTGTTGTGAGACCAGGAGACAGTGGGCATAGAACTCTGAGCAGGGTGCCGGGTACAGCGAGAGCGTCTGTTCCATTTAGGAGCTCGTTGCTCCACACATTATTATCCTCATGTGCACTCCTTTGCAGTTTAATGGGTTTCTGATACCTGTGTTCCTTCTTCATCTGGAGACCAGCACCTTGAGATGGGTGTAATTGACAGTGTCACTGAGTTTGTTTTAGTTCAGCTGCAACATTAAAGATCATCTAGTTTTGCTGTGATCCTATTTTGTAGGCAAGAGCACAGAGGGGCTCCGAGGGGCTAGGACAGGGGTCTCCTAAATTCCCGACTTGGGCTTGTTTTCTGTCGAATGGGGGTTCTTCTCCATTCCCAGTGAGGTGTCAGGGAAGGGGGCGGTTCTGGAAGAGGATATACCTATGAGGTCTGACCTGGCCCGTGGCTCCTCTCTTTCCCCTACGGAATTGGGATCTCATTTGGTCCAGCAATCTCTTCCTCCTGGAGGTATCTACAGTGTCTGTCTCAAGTTCTAGGGTCTGCCCCAGGCTGACTCCAGCACCCTCCTCTGCTGTCTGGGTCCTGGCCTCCCCTCTGTCACTCACCGCCAGGCTTTGTGCACTGCCTGTTTTCCCCATGTGTTCCTACAGGCAGTGATGGGGCTTGTCTCCCTCCGGGTCCCGACCCAGTAAGCCTCAGTAGCTGTCTGGTGGGTGGATGAAGTATTACTTGTGTTGTCCTTGCTGCTGGAAGGCCTCCAAGGACTGTTCCTCTCACTCACCCTTTCCTGCCTTCTCTGAGGAAGACCATGACAGAGCGCTTCCCAGAAGTAGGAGCCCAGAGGGAATTCATATCCTTAGGTAATTTTTATTTCTCCACTCAGAAGGCAGCCTTGTTTTTGAGCAGCATTTGCAAAATGAAGACTAACTTTACATACGCCTCCTTTGAGTTCCTGGTTCAGTTAACAGATAGTCATTCAACAGACATAATACCATGTACCTACAATGTGCCGGGCACTGTTTCTGCACTTGGGAGACATCGGGGACTGCTCTGCTTGGGGAGGAAGCCCATCAGGCAAGAAGTCCGGGTTGGGCCGGACGCAGAGGCCAGCGGGGTCAGTGGTCTGGGCACCTGGGGATCTGTCCTGGCAGTTCACCGCACTTTGCTGACCCTTACCTTGCATGTATGTTGGCTGAGCAGTGGGAGTCTCTTTCCAGTTCTGGGGTTATGGATTCTTGCTGGGACCCTTGCAAAGGGCCAGGTGGCCCGTGGGGAATGGCCGTGTCCCCACTCTCGAGGGCTCACAGGCCGAGGAGGGAGGAGGAAGCCCAGCCAGAGGCCACACAGACAAACTGCAGGTGTGAGACAAGGGTGGGGGATAGGCAGCTGGGGTGACGGAAGGGCGTGCGAAGGAGGACGCACCTAGGGCAGGTCCGAGGGGAGTGGCGTCTATGAGGAGCCTTGTTCTCCTGCTCCATGGCGGGCCTGCTCCTCCTGTCAAAGCAGGAGGCCAGTAGTTTGCCCATCCATTCAGAAATGTTTATTGGCCATGCCTCTCCTGTGCTGGCCCCGTTCTCAGCTCAGCCCACAGCTCAAGGCACCGATGGACCAGTACCTGGTGGCAGAGGTCCTCGGGAGGCACCTTCATGTTAACCCACAGTTAGGGCTGGAAAACTGGCCAAAGAGAATTTCGTCACAAGTAAGACTGACTGCAGTTCCAGTGTTAGGAGTTTTGCAGGGGGCGTGCGGAGAGGGTCTCTTGCTTGTTTGCATTAAATTCAATTTTGTTACTAAGAGGCCCGCTAAATTCTGGTGGATCAGGACAGCTGACGTTACCATCAGAAGAGAAGGATACCAATCACATCTCACAGAATACAAACGAGCAGCAGTTTTATTTTCGATACTACCACGTGATGATGCCGGACCGACCTAGGCTTTGGAGTCCCTCGGTACTGAACAGCTACAGGAAGGGGCAGGGAGCGGATCTTCACTCCCAGCATATGGACAAGGCAACTGAGGTGCTCACGGGAGACACTGGTCGCTTGGGGTTGCCACCCAGTAAGAGGCAGAGCTGTGTGCAGTGCAGGCCTCAAATTCGGGGCCTGTTCTTTTCTGAGCAGTGACCCACTTCTCTCCCTATGGAGAGATTTTCCGCTACGCCTTTGGGAAGCCGGGTGTAGATGGGGGCCCAGAGTGGGCTGGGTCTTCCTCCACTTCTGGGCAGCCAGAGGAAACTTCTGGAGCAGTGCGAAGCCTCGTGTGGGATGGAGGCGTCCTGTAGCCGGCACCACCTGACCCGGGAGCCCCCGGCCGCGTGTGCCTACCGAGCACTTGAAATGGGTCTGTAGCACCTGAGAAACAGCAGTTTTAATGTGAGTTCACTTTATTTATATTTAAATGAATGGCTCGTATCTACCCCATGGGGCAGTGCGGGTCCGGAGTTCTGGGGGCACCTGACTACTTTGGCTCTCAAGAGTTTTCCTGGTTCTCAGCTCCATGCTCCTTCCTGCTGAAGGGCTGGCTGGCGATTCTGAGCCTTTCCAGGTGGAGCTCAGGGTCATCCCTGCTTGTGGTCCCTTCCCGGGCTCTGGACTCCAGTTCAGCTAAGATGGGAGAACCACATTTGGGCCACAGAGGGGCGCAGGACAGACTTTGTGCAAGCCACATGTGTCCTGGGTCCAACCTTACCTCTTCTAGGTTCCTAGCAAGGAGCATCTGCTGGGGACATCAGAATGTCTCCCTCCTTTCCCTCCAGTCCCTTTACCCCCAGCAGGGTGGTCCCCACTGGGCTGTTGCCCCCAGCTCGCGAAGACTGACTGGGGGGTGGGGATCACCTGACAGCTCCCTGAGTAATGAGTGTTTGCTTCTGGAGGCTCCTGGGATGTCACCCCAGGCTGATTGTAGGTTGTGTACGTTGTACAGGAATGGGTATCCACCTGTTGTGACAAAGGGAATGGAAAACTAGACTGGGGGCCTCTTGCAGAAGATCAGGGGTGAGCTGGGCAGTGAATCCAGAAAAAGGAGGATCAAGTCCCGGGGGGCTTGGAGAAGGGGTAGAGGGAGGCGAGGACCCTAGGGTTAGTCCAGTGAAGGCTGGGTGTTTGTCCCTTGGCTTGTCACCCATCCCCCAGACCCCGGTGTGTGGCACAAAGTAGGATTGCAATACAGTATTGGTGGGAAGGAAGGTAAATGACAGATGCTAACATTGGGGCCACCCCGAGAAGGGGGGAATGTTCTTCATCTGGGGTGTGTTTAGGACAGAACCACGGGGTCTGTAGCTGCCCCTGCCCAGCCCCTAACCCAAGGCTCAGTCCAGCTGGGTCTAGAGCGTGCCCCACGGCCCTGCGGAGAATGGGGCCACTTCGGGGAAGGTCCGCTTGTATTTTCACAGCCTGCTCTGAGATCTCTCTTAAAGAAGGAGCGGTGCACCTGGTCGGTCCTTCTGCCATAAAGACAGAAAGGAAAAGTATGCCAAGTACTTCAAGACTCCTTTTAATCTCAGGGTCGTACATCTAGATAAGGAGATGAGCTCACTCATGGGGTTCTGTAACTGGCCCAAGGTCACACAGCAGGTCACTGAAAAATATTTGAGCACACACAGGCGTCATTTTTGGACTGGAAAAGTCTGTCTGGTCAGTTTACCACAAAGTAACATTTAATGATGCCTGTGGTATGCTTGGGTGCTTCCTCGGGAGGGCCCTTTGGAGTTTCAAGGCCCTGGAATCCTATGACCTTGGAGGGCCAGTTCTTGCTCTTTGCTGTCCTGTTTTGTTGATGTTCGTGCCCAGCTAATGATCACGGGCAGCAGAGTGAAGGCTGAGAAATGTTTGTAGAAGGACCGCCTGGCTGATTGGACAAATACAGTGCACAGGGTCTTCCAAATGGCAGCGAGGGAGAAGTCCTGGACCTCTTAGAACCGTGTGGAGGGACCTGCTGCTCCCAGGGGGGTATGTGCCCCCTTTTCAGTGACACCCACCTGCCTGGCTTCTTAGGGAACAGAATCTGGAGCTCAGCTTCCCTTCTAACAGGGACGGGTCTGAGAAGCTCTGTTGTCCAGATACCCTGGACCTAGGTGCCTCTTGAGCACAGAGCTCTGGGTCATTGGGGGGGTGGGGTGGGGGTGGGGTGGCCCCCTTTCAAAACTACCGTTAGGAAGAAGCCCAGGTAGGACTGATGTAAACATAGCAGCTCAGAGTTCCTGGGGATGAGGGCCAGGGTGGCAGGTGCTGCTTCCCTGGTCTTACAGACATGCCGTGCCCAGGCTCTGCCAGAGATTTGTGGTAGGGGCTCCATGAGTCCCTGCTAACTGAAGATGCTGGGGAGTCCCAGCCGGCCTGGACACTGGCTTAGGTGAGAGCTGGCCAGTGGAGCATATCGGAGAGCTTGTGATAAGGGTGGCGGCGGGTGGGGGCGGGTAGTGGGTTGAATTGTGTACCCCAAAAAGGTGCGTTTAAATCCTAATCCTTGGTACCTGTGAATGTGACCTTATTTGGAAGTAGGGTCTGCTCAGCTGTCATTGAGTTCAGATGAGGTCAGGTCGGAGTAGGGTGGGCTCTAAATCTGATGGCTGGTTTTTTTTTCGGAGGATGGATGTACAGAAGTACATGCAGGGGACAGAGGTCATCATGTGAAGATGGGGGGAGCGGAGATTAGGTCCCTGCATCTGCAAACCAAGGGGTGCCAGGGACTGCCAGCCGCCAGAAGCCAGGAGAGAGGCAAGCAAGGATTCTTTCTAGGGCCTTCTGCGGGAGCAGGGCCCTGTGACCCATTCACTTTGGACTTCCAGCCTCCAGAACTATGTGAGAATAGCATTCTGCTGTTCAAGCCACCAGGTTCGTGGTCATTTGTATGCGCGGCAGCCCTAGGAGACTGACACAGCACAGAATTCCAGCCTGTCCCGAGTGAGGGCTGCCCTGCCTCCATTTAGAGCCTAGAATTGTGAGTTTATACATGCACTTCGGTATTTACCTCTGCCGATATGGTTTGGCGTTCTCTCCCTCATTCGTTCATGATTATTGGCATTTATAATGTCTTAGGATCTGTCATTGGCTCTGCTGCAATCTGTTCTTCCCTGTCCTCGTCGTCCAAGACTCCAACCCGTAGTTTGCTTCAACCAGGCTTCACTGAAGCTGGTGTCCCCCTGCTCCCACCCTGTGCCCCACCTCTACAGGAGGTGGCCGAGGTCCACGCTGCTTAGAGAGGTTTTCACAAGTACTTGACCTGCCGGGATTGCTTGTGAGGGCCTTAGGAATATCCGGCTTAGGGGAGTTCTTGAGAGGGCTGATTGTGTCCCCAGCCCCCTGCCCTGGGCCGTGATACAACAGGAGCCCAGTAATGTCCTTTGACCAAAGGGAGGAATCAAATAATCAGCAGCCCTTGAGCCAGACACTGTGGGGCAGAATGGGAGAGCCCGTCCCCTGGAACCTGCCAGGCTCCAAGATCCAGCTCTGCCGCGTGACCTTGGGAAAGGTGGTGGCCCTTTGTGCCTCACTTTCCTTATCTGTAAAATGGGGATAAGAATAGCATTGACCCCAAAAGCTTACTGTGAGGGTTTCCGGAGTTCCTGTGGGTGACATGCGTGGAGGTTCTTGGCCACTGGTCAGTGTGATGGAAACGTGGCCTCTGGCTGTTGAGGTCCCAGGAAGCATTTGTCGCGGGGATTTTGGGAACAGGGAAGGGAAGAGTAGAGTTCTGGCCTTTGAACAGTCTTGTGGAATGAGACTTGCAGACAGTGTGGAAGGAGGGCCCCAAGGCCCCTTCTACTCAGGCCGAGAGCCGCCGGGCTGGTCGCTTTACTGGGGAGATGCGGGGCAGCCTGCCCCTGGGAAGCCAACCTCAGCCGGGGTGAGGGTTAACTTTCTCCCAGAAAGAGTGTCTCCCTTCAGTGGCACTTCCCACCAAGGGCAGCTCCTGCCACAGTGGTTGAGAGCCTTTCCTGGGCCTGGCACGAGCACATAACCATCTCCCCCAGCAGCGCGCAGGGAAGGTCAGGCCCGCTTCCCGCACTTTCCACCTGCCCCCTCCAGAGGGGGCATACTGTGTCCGTCTGTTGCCACTGTCCCGGGGACACACAGGAGTCTGCACAGGAGGGGCAGAAGACCGGGGCTGGGCAGGGGTGGCCCCGAGGACTCACGGTCGCCCGTGGCTCGTCGCTGCCCGAGTCGGTCAGGTGCTTCCCAGTGGCTTCTAGGAGGCAGGTCGCTCCAGCTGGCCTGCTCTAGAGCTTCGCAGGAAATCCCTGGGCTGAGCAGGAGGCAGGGAGTGGGGGAACCCCTCGCCATTCGCCAGTCACTCAGAGAACGTTTGTTCTAAAAGGAGCTGTTGAACCGTGGCCTAAATAAATTAAGAAAGACTCCCGCCTCACGCTGTCGTGGGCTTGGGGCTTTGGGGGAGAAATCACTGGCCACTCTTTTCCCAGTTAGATGTGCCCTTGCCCCGTGGCACCGCGGAATCCGCTTTACCAAACCGCTGTGCCAGGGCCGCACCCCCGGGGAACCTGATGTCATTGTGCTGGGAGGAACCAGAGCCTCTGTGCTTTCCGAAGCTCCCAGGTGACCCTCCTTGGCAGCCAGCGTGGAGCTGCCCTTGGTCGTTTGCATGGGTGCCCTCCCCCCTACACGTGGCGCACGGAGCCCTTGGAGACCAATCCATCAGACAAGGAAATGAGAGTGACGAAGCGAGCCAGCAGCTAGCGAGCACCCACTGCTGCCGGGCGCTGTGCATAGTGGACACAGAGTGGACACGGCTCTCTTTGCCCTCGCCCCACCCCTTTGAGGAAGGTTCTGAAAGATCCCCACTGAATGGAGGCAGATCTGAGGTCCCGGGGTGAGAGAAGAGACATGGTGCAGGGCTGGTCGGGTTGGCCGTCAGGACTGGAGTCACGTCACCTGTGACTCCCCAGTGCCGACCCCCCGACTTGAGCGCCCTTGCCTGGGGCCACCAGTGGGGACAGCTGTCCGTTGAGATTGCTGTTCACACTGGAAATCCCGGTGGGGACCTCCGCTATAGAAAATGAAAGTCCATGTGACCCCGAGCTCCACGTGTAGAAACCGGTCCAAGTTGCCTTTTTCAAAAAGACTTGGTTTGGGAAATTTGGTATTTAAATTATTTTTAGGCCTCTCAGCAGAGTTTTGGTTTAGGAGGATGGGCATTTAAATCTGTACAGAGATGAGTTCTTCTACTGTTTGAGCGCCGTGGGCGTGGTAGAGAAGAGGAAAGCTGATCTCATAAAGCAGAGATGATCAGACCCTGCCGGAGGCACCATGGGGCCCGGGAGACTCCCATCGCTAATACGCAACCCCTTGGGTGTCTCCATTTTCCATTCTCTGATTAGAGATCATGTTTCTTTGCTTTGGTCCTCAGATGCCTCGGTCCTCAGATGCCTCTGGGATTTGATCACTTCTCATCTCCTGAATTCTGTTTCTAGTGCCTCAGAGTTCCACCCATTTCTTTCCTTTCATTATTGAAGTCTGGCCAATAAAAAATAATCATCACCTGGGCGGCTCAGTCGGTTGAGCGTCCGACTCTTGATTTCGACTTGGGTCGTGATCTCAGGGTCCTGGGATCGAGCCCCAAGTTGGGCTCTCTGCTCAGCGGGGAGTCTGCTTGTCTCCCTCTCCCTCTGCCCCTCCCCTGGCTCATACGCATGCACGCTGTCGCTCTCTCTCAAATAAATAAATAAAAATTTCTTTAGAAAATGGAAAGGGATGAGAAAACAAAACAGTAACCCTGCCCCCCCACCAAGCAGATTGTTTTCAGATGTGTGATGTGTGTGTCCATGTATTAACTTACAATTTCATAAGGGCATTGGTGTAGGAAATACTTTGTCATGTTTTTTATCTGACATCAGATCATAGGTATTATTCCATTTTGTTGAAGCACCTTGCGAATGATCGTTTTCAAAGCGCGTGTAATGGCTCATCCGGTTGATAAGTTATTCGAAGCCCGTTCTCTGCTGTTGAAAATTAAGGTTCCCAGGGGTTTGCTCTACTACTTTAAGGGTGTGGTGAAGAGCTCCGTGCATAGAACTCTTCCTTTCTTGGAAAATCCTTTGGACGCGATCTCAGTAGAAGGATTATTGAGTCAGAAGGCACCATTTTATGGCTCTCGACCCGTATTGCCAAATTACTTTCAAATAAGGTTGTCGGTGCGGCCGCCATCGACACGTGGACTTGCCGGCTCTGCCACAGCCTCATCAACATCGCGTGTTACTAGCTGAAAAAAATTATACTTGAACAGACGCAGAACGGTCTCTTGTTAAATTTATACTTTTTTTTTCTTTTTTAATCCTGAATGAGGCCAAATTTTTTTCATCTGCTTGTTTACCAACTCTCTTTGGGAATGCTGATTTTGGCTGGTTCTCCTGCCAACTGCGTTACTTTCCGCGCGGACGCCTTCAAGGGGAGTCAGTTGCGACGCAGCCTTTACTTAAAACGAGCGAGCTTCAAAATCGAGCCCTTGTGTGCACCGCTGTCTGGCTCACTGGCTCGTGAGGGCGAAGGCTGCGGTTGGAACAGCCTGCTCCTCGCTCACATTGTGGAGTTCCCTGTGAGATCTGGACTGGCCCTTGTAGTCTTCGTGACTCCAAACCTCACACTTGTCCCCCTAGATTTGTCTTAGGAACAAGGCATGGCTTTTCTTCAGAAAGCTTTGAGACCCAGCTCTTTCAACTATTTTGGGCTTCCTAGCTAAAAACAAAACAAAACAAAACAAAAAACAAAGAAAACAAAACAAAAAAAATGAAGAAGAAAAAGAAGAAGAAAAGTCCCTGTGTGTTCGTTCCTGTTAAAGCTTTTTGGTGCTGTTTGCATTTCTCGATGGCTTTCTCTGATTTTGTCTCACTGCTTCACCTCACCACATCCTGTGGGGTCAGGAGGCTCCTCTGGTCCTGTTTATCTGCCTGTCTGTCGTGCCCGCCCGGCTCTCCAGCTGAAACCTTCCTCCCCAGGAAGGGCTGGGGGGAGTCAGGAGAAGCCAGGATGGATTTCAAAGAGCCTTGTTGTCCCTAAGAAGAGTGAGGCTTACATCTTTGGACTTGAAGAAATGCCTACATTCAACTGAGGGGGGAGATCATTGCATGGGGATGGAAATTTGAGTTTGAACTCACAGAATCTTGGGGTTAGAAGAAACCTCTCTCCCAGTCCTTATCTGGAACAGGACTCCCTCTGTACAGCCTTCCTGAGGTTGGCCTCGCTCTTGCTATGCAGTCTGAGTCTCCCGTGTTGAATAACATCAACCTCGTACAGACTTACTTAATGCCCTTAAAACAGGGAATTCCAATGGGAAGGGTGTGGGGAAAAGCTACAGGACTTGAGAAAGGCCTCTTAGCATAGGACACTCCACCCGGTATGCATTCAAATCTGGCTGTGTCTTGGGGAAGCTCTCTGAGCCTCATTTTACCCATCTGTGACTTGGGGGACAATATGACTAGCTTTCGGAGTTAGAGATCACATGGAAAGCCCACCAGGGCCTGGCACTGAGGAAGCTGGGGATGAGTGGCCATTACACATGATTGGTCGGTCCTTGGATGCCAGGGTTCCCTTCCTTTGTCTGGGCTGATTCTTGGGTTGACAGTTGACCTGTGGTCACTTGAAATCATTTTCACTTATGAGAAGTCTTGTTCTTCTGTCCTCCCTGCCTGGGGAGAAGTCGAATAGCCACTTGGATGGGTCTACGTTGTGTGCAGATGGAGACCATGCATGACTCTGGACAAGACAAGGTTTCTCCTCCTTCGTTCCTTACCTCTCTCATTCCCAACATTTATGGACTGAGTCCCCTTGAGGCCCCTGTGTTCCTTATCCTGTCCCAGCCCAGCTCTGGGGAGTGATCTGGGATAGACCGTCCCTCTTTCGAGACATGGAGGGGGATCTCTCTCTCTGCCTAGAATTTCATTCTCCAGTTGCTTCTCCTTTTGCTCTTTTCACCAGGCTGTGAGAGTGGGGGCTATGGACTTGCTTTTGGGGCACCAAGACACTGGGGCCCCTTGAGCAGTTGACCTTGGAGTACGCATCCAGTGACCTCCACCTTTGAACTAACTGCCTGAGGGTCAGCGTCTCCAGCTGCACCCTTTCTTCGATGCCGCTGACGTGCTGTGTGAGTTCAGATGAGCCCCTTGGTTCATGAAGCAAGAGGATGCTTTCTCAAAGCCCTCAAACCCCTTTTGCAACTGAAATCTATGTGTTTGGGTTAAATCGGGCTATGGCCCCCCTGCTGTCCCCTCCCCAACTCCATCAAGCTCCCTGGAGGGGCCCCACAGGAGACTCTGGAACCCCTCTCAGGATTTGTCGAGTGTTGTTGGAAGGGGTAGCTTGTGATGGTTCCTAGACAGGCCTGTGACCTGTGATCTGTTAACCTAGCGTCCACTTTCAAGCACCCCCTGTGTTTCTGTTGGTGTGTAGCATAGGCGTGGTTCAGTTCTGAAGGCTCCCCGCTAGTTTCTACCACAGATAAGGCCCAGTGGCTCAGGGAGGTGGGCTCTGCCTAGGCCAGGTCGTGCAGGAAGGAAGTGGTTGGAGCCTCACCTCCAGCCCAGGTCGCTCGGCAGCAAAGCCCGTGAGCTTTACTGCCTCCCTGTGACTTTCCCCTTCAACCTGACACCTGACTGGCACTGAGTTGTCACCCCTACCTGCCACCTCTGATGGCCTCGGCATTTTTAGCCTTTTGGATGCCCCCAGCTCAGGGACGAGTGGTGATGGGCCAAAGCCATCTGCGTTTTCTGGAATACTCTGTGCTGCTTCGCAAATAGTCTGTTACATCCCTTGTTTCACGATTTCCCCAGGTAAACGGTCTCCCTTCCCCTTGTCCTCTTCCCTGACTCTTGTTTGCGCAGACACCAGCCTCCTAGTTATTCCCCTTTCCCTCAGCACTGCTGTCTCCCGGGGATCGCCCTCAGATATGAGGACTTTCGGTGGGTTGGGCGGGGGCCTGGTGAGGATGGTCCCGGGGTCCGTACACTTCTGAGGGGACTGAGGCTGGGGTCTGGGGTTCTCCAGTGTTGATTCTGCCCCCGAAGCTGCCTTCTGAGAATGGAGGCCCTGGGCACCCCAAGTCCCTGTCTGCCCCAGGAGCACGGCAGACTAGGGGTTCGAGTCATCTGCCAACAACCTGAGGGACGGATGATTTAAGAAATCACTTAGCACCTCTCTTCCTCAACCTCTGTGGCTTCCTATATCTGTAGGATTAGGTCTCTAAACCACAGTCCCGTCTTCAAGCCCCTCCACCGGCTTCTGCCCCCTCCAGTGATGAGACCATCAGAGCCCGCGTTCATACTGATGGATGTTATGGTTGTAGAAGTCTCTCCCCCACTCTCCATTGCTGGGCAGTCACGGCGACCCCGTTGAAGAGGGTGTTGTTTTTTTACTCAGTGTCTGATGAGCAGCATCGCAACTCAGTTTGCTAATGCTAACGTCTCATTTCTCTTACTTCATGTGCCCTCCTGTCTTCTCTCACTGCCAGGCTGCTCATCACAGGTCAGCACCTCCAGGAAGGTCTCCATGAACGGCTTAGTTGTCATCTTCATCATTAGTGCTTCTTGAGAACTGTGATACACACTTTACGTGAATTACATGATTTAGACAAAGTCATCCTTACCTTCCATTTGTTGTTTGGCTGCTCTAGGTGTGACTTCCTTGTTCAACAAGCTCTGTCTGTCCATCCATCGATTTATCCATCCAACCATCATCTCACCATTCAATAGACATTTTACCAAGCTCCTTTCCTGCATTGGGTGCCAGGGGGGAAAAGGACCAAGAAAACGAGTCTCTACCCGAAGGATCTGGGACTCAGCTACACGTTCTAACCACTACAGGTTTTCACTCCCAGACAGCTCATTCGCTGCTTGTAGCCCTGAGCCCAGCCTTTAGCATCCTGGCCAGTAGGGGCTCCAAGGAAGCAGCTCCCATTTGCTGAATGGGCTTTTAGCTTGTCCCACTCCTGGAGGCTTCGTCCTGGTGCCACAGGGCCTGAGAATCTATCATAAGAATCTTCTTGATGCAGCTTGGGTTCCCTGGAAAGCAGATGCTGAGCTGGAGATTAGTAAGCCCGATGTTTATTACGGCATGCCTTTGGGAACAATAGCTATGTAACCGAGGGGGAAGAGTTCAAGATTGGGCAGTGGGAGAAGTCAGGCTGTTCCAGTGTCCCAACAAAGGCTTCAGCCGACCCCTTGGGAGCCCCAGACAGAGCTGGAATGGCTCTTTGGAATGGTCCAGAATTGAGATAAGGGGTTGACCAGTCATTGTATGTGGGCTCTGTTAGAAGGATACACAACCTTGAGCAAGGTCATTGTCCTCAGCCAAGGCAGTCTCCACAGAGGGCTGACAGCTGGAGGTCATCTTCTGCCAGCACTGTTAGCAGCTGCTTTGGGTGACGGCTGCGTGGGTAAACGTCCGCTTTGTTCACCATTTCATCCTCAGTACATCGCGCACAACAGGCACCTAGTATTTTGGGGGATAGAATGACGTAAGCTTTATGGAAGCCGTGGGATTAATTCATTCAGCAAGGATTTACTATTTTGGCAATGATCTTTAGAGCTCCTGCACGTCAGGCACCATTGTTGCTCTTATGGAGTTTATAATCGGGGCTTGGGGTGGGTGGTGGTTCAACATTGGCTTCCTGGAAGAGGTAATCTTCATGCTGGGGGTGTGACTTCCTGGATGGTGGGCCCTGGGTCAGCGTTACGCCCAGTGTTTCCTTGGCCCCCTAAGGAATAGAGACTTACTAAGATGGAGCATAAATGGGTAAGGGGTGTTTTATTCAGGGAGGGGACTCTCCGTCCAGCCCACCTGTTAGCCCACCTGTCAGTGCACCTGTCAGCCATGGGAAATTCCCTGCTTCACTTTGGCTCACTGACGTTTGAGCTCCCAGCAGCATGGAACTTCCCCAGGGGTCCCATTGGCCCAGGACTTACATCATTTGAGCAATTGGAGAATGGAGGGACCACTCTTTTGAGTTGAGTGGAAAAATGTGTTTTCTCCTCTGAGTCACCAAAAACTACAGCTCAGGGTATAAGCAACCTCGTAGTTTTTTTTTTTTTTTTTTTCTGTATGTAAATGAACTGTCACTATGTTCAGGAAGTACAGACTGAGCAGGGAGGATGAGATGGAATCAGTGAATTTTAGATCTGAAAGAGACCTCAAGGTTGCTCGGCTCAACCCCCTTCCTCTGTGAGAGGCCCGGAGTTGGGGAAGGGACATGTCAAGGTCACAGGCAGAGGGACTGGCAAGGTCACCAGGCAGACGTGGACTTGGGCAGAGGGGTTGGCGTTTGGCACCCTGCAGGTCACCATTTCCTCCCAACCCACTCACCGCCCCACAGGGGGCACGGCCTCGCGTGTGCTGGGTTGTTTTTATCTGCACACGGCAGTCACCTGATGATCTGAGAGGCTTTTACCGAAAGCAATGCCTTTGATGTTCTGGGTGACAAGACCCGAGTGCACTGACAGGAAGGGAGGTTTTTGGGGTTGGAGAAATGAAAACTATTTACCTTTGGGGTTGATTTAATAAGTTGACACCTCAGGGGTGGGAGGAGAGGTCTCAGGAGGGTGTTTGTGAGGGAAAGTTGAATGTAAGTGTGCATCCACAGAGGGGAGTCTGAGGTGGAATGCTTCCATGGTTCAGGGGAAGAATCCTCGTAAGGCTGCCCCTGCAGAAACCTTCCTTCTTACCCGCCTCCCCGC
This sequence comes from Mirounga angustirostris, assembly GCF_029215605.1. Classification (NCBI taxonomy): domain Eukaryota; kingdom Metazoa; phylum Chordata; class Mammalia; order Carnivora; family Phocidae; genus Mirounga; species Mirounga angustirostris. Next base: position 13,316,866 of record NW_026991712.1, on the reverse strand, counting down.
CGCCACCACACCCTCCGGTTCCAGGGGACAGTGTGTGCGCCTTGACATTTTCCCAGCTCCGGTCACCTCCAGTCCTCACATGAGGCCGGGCTGCCCAATGCCGTGTGTTCCACGTGTGCAGCCCGCAGTCTCCCACTCCCGATCCTTCCTCCCGGGGACAGCCGTGGGTCCTCACTCTCCCTCTGCGGGGAAGTGGAGGGGCTAAGAGCCCAGTTCCTGGAGCGAGACGTCTGGGTCCTCTGCGGAGAGCGCAGGCCCCCTGCCTCGCTGTTTTGTGCCCCCTGGTTTTTTTGAGCTGTAAGCAGGCAAGGGGAAGGTGTGAGTCACGCCCACCCCCTGGGGTGCCGTAGGGGCGGGAGCACCGCGCGGGTCCTGGCTTGCGCTGCAGTTGGACAAGTGTGCTCGGGTTATGTTAGGTGGTTTACCCACGTCGCCTTAACAGCATCTCTGGGGATCAGGCCCTCTGGGCTGGTCTCATTAGCCAGCAGATCTACTCCCCTCAAGTATAATGCAGCTGCTTCACCTGGGCCTTGAAGCATGACTGTCCCTGGCCTCTGACAGCAGGAGGGGGTGTGCTGAGTGACCGCCACCCTCAGGACTCCCGGTGTGCCGTAGGGCATGGCTCCTACTTCATCCTCAGAGCAGGCTCACACAGTAACCGGGTCCATTTCTTTTTCCTCCCTTGTATTAAAAAACCGAACCAAACCAAAACCTTCTTGAATAAGTAAGTCATTCACAAGATAAAACTGAGAAGGAATAAAAAGGTTTTCAATGAAGACCCATACCCACCCATGTCCCCGGACCCCTGTGTCTCCTCCCCAGTGACACCAATGGCCCCAATCTGTTGGGTTTCTCCCAGACATCGTGTGTGCTTTGTTGGACTCTTTGTAAAAGAAGATGTATGCCCATGAGTGTATCTGCAAGCCAGTGCTGAGCACCTACCGGGTATAGTGCTGGGGCTAGGGTCTCGGTTCCCTGCAGCTTCCCACTGCAGTGAGGTCCCGCGTTGCTAGGCAAGAGGCCTCGGCTGCAGGGGGAGACTGGTCTTGGTGCTGGGTGGTGCTTTGGCCCGTGGGGCCTGTCTCCCTCTGCCTGTGGAAATCCTGTGGAGGCAGCCTGGGCTCAAATCCCAGCTCCCCCAATGCTCCAGATTAAACCCCACGGGAGTCTGCTTCCAATCTCATTTTCCGGCAGCACGAGACGGGAATAACGATAGCATTTGCCTCAAGGGGTCTGGGGAGGATCGGGGTGCAGAAAGCTCTTGTAAGACCGCCTGGCACCTAGTGAACAGCTGCCTCGACTGCCCCTCCTCCCCCCAACTGCTTGCTGATGGCTCGGATGCGGCCGCCAAGCTGGGCCCTGGGGCATAGTCATAGAGGAGGCGTCCATTTGTCTTTCTTTTTCTTGGCAGGAGGGGGTGGTGGTGCAAATTGAATTTCAGTTTTATCCTTTGTGGTTTTCTGCACAATCCGTCATAACATTTGTACAGCAGGTGACCCGGCTTTTGTGGGAAAAGCCTGTGCTCCAGCCCCATGGACGGCTGAGGCCAGCCCTCAGGTGTGTTTCTCCTTTCCCGTGCCTGGGCCCTTGTCATCTTTCATCTGGGCATGACTTCAGACTGCCAGAAAACATTACAAGGGCGATGCAAAGATCTAGCGCACACTCAGAATCACCAGCTCTTGGTTCACTCTCACCCCGACCCCTACACACACACACACACACACACACACACACACACACAGTTTTTTTGAACTATCTGCGAGTAAGTTGTAGACATGCCCTTTTATTCCGAAGTATTCGGCGTGTGTTTCCTAACAGCAAGGACGTTCTCTTATATAAACACCACGTAATGATCCAACTCGGGAAATTCAGCTCGGCTACAATTGTATTATCTCCTCCATAGGCCACACACAATTTCATCGGTTGTCCCAATAATGTCCTGTGGGACTATTTCCCCCTGATTCTACATCACCCCTGCCTTTAGCGGCCATGTCTCCTTCGCCTCCCTTTATCTTGGAACGTTTCCTTGGCTGTTCTTGACCTTGATGTGTTTGAAGAGTCCAGGCCAGTTTTGCTTTGTAGAATGTCCTTCAGTTTGGGTTGGGGCCCTCATTCCTGAAGGTTCACACCGTACTGCTTGCTTTCCTTCATGCTCTGTAATCCTTGGTGGTCCCGCATGGCTTGTAATTGAGCAAACTAAGGTATAGGGAGGTCAAGTGAATGGAATGGTCCGTGGTTCTGTTCCTAGGTGCTTGCAGAGCTGGGATTCAAACCCAAGACTGATCTGCCTGCCCAGCAACACAAACAGTGACAGCATGTAGGCCCTGAGAGTAACCCAGTGTGAATCAAGCACTTACTCTGAGCTGGACATCGTACTTAGCGCTCTGTACACCCTGCATGCATCCTTGTCCCAGTCCAGAAAGGTAACTGCTCTTAGGAGCCCTGATTTACACATGATGATCAGAGAGGGTAAGTAGACTGCCCAGGGTGCACAGCAGTTAGCTGGTAGGGACTAGCTCTGACCCCAGCAGCTTGTGTCCTGAGCCCACTTGTTGCCTCTGCCATCAGCCTTGCTGGATCTCATAGCATCGGGGGCGGTACTCACCATACTTCTGTGATGTCACTTGGAATCACTGCTGGGGCCCAGTGCTGAGCCAGGCTGGAGGCTTTCACCCGCTTTGCTGACCTTGCAGGAGAGGCACAGATGTACCTATGTTTATGTCCTTCCCCCAGGCCTTCTCCAGAGGGAGCAAACACATCCCAGGGCTGGGGCCTGCTCTCGGGGCCTTCCTGGGGAAAGCTGTCCTGTCCTCTGCTCCTACAGGTACCATAGTCCACCTCCACAGTCTATTTGCAGCAAATGGATGGCGTTTTGATGATTTCCAGGTCAGGAATCCCCGTGTAGTCACTCATTTCATGGCCAGTTCTCTCTCCTGCCAAGTCGCCCAGGGCCGCCCCCCCCCACCCCGCCCGCCGAAGGTGGCTGGTCCTGGCTGCTGTCGGTGTGCCCAGTTGGCCCCACTGCCCAGGCCGCATCCAGGTGGCATTCAAGGCCAACTACCCCGATGATGCAGTGGCTGCTCCCAGCGGAGCTGCTGATTAATTATTCAGTGCTGTATGTCACACTCCATGCCCCTCACCTTCCCTTTGGAGACAGGAAGGTGACAGCCCTGCCTTTGGGTTGTGTAGAGGACACTTGAGGACAGGACACACTTGGAATTCCACTAGCAGAGCAATGGGGTTCCCTGAGCACACCAGCAGAGGGCCCGTCTCTGGGCCCTAGTCTGCCTCTCACCTCCGGGGGACCTTGGGGTCCTGGTCTGCCTGTCCCAGGCACTCCGGTCCGTTATTCATCTGAACACAGCATTGGGCCCCAGCGGTGATCCCAAGCCACATCAGGGAAGCACTGTCAGCATCCTGAGAAAGCCTGCGGCCCCCTGGTTCAGATGTGGGATATCTCCGTCCACTGCAGAGCAGGTGAATGTCCCGTCCTTGGGACCGAGTGTCAGGCAGGAGGTTCTGGGAGTAGCAGCTACCTCCCCCTTCAGGCCCAGGCTCCAGGCACCTGCTACGTATTGGGCCTCCCTCTGCATCCCAGCTCCCTCCTCTGCTGGGGTTGATGGCTTCCTGAGAAGTGGCCAAGAGAGTCCTGTCACCCTGTGCTAGGCCAGTCTCCTTTATCCCTGGCTCGTCTCTGTGGGTGGGAAGTGACCGGACTGCCTGCCTGGCTTGGTGCATTGAGGCAGGGCTGTGACCTTCCCACTCTGACCTCCCTGGCCGGCCCAGGACTCCTCCCCCCATTGCTCTGGCAGTGAGCACCTGGCTGGACTGACTCCTGGGAGAAACTTGGAAGTTTTAGCTCCTCATTTTCCATGGAACATTGCTCCATGTGTGTGTGGTTTAAAACATTAATTAAAAACATTAATCAATTTGGCTGCCTTGGGAAGAGGTTCTTTTTCTGCAGGAGCTGATGTTGTGTGTTATTGCTGCCCCCCTTTCAAGGAAGAGGGAGTGAGCTTGCAGACCAGCGATTCAGCTGCATATTCCTCCTTAGTCCCTCTGAGCTTTTGTGTCCATGTCTGTAAAATGGGGATGAGGTTTATGCAGCGACCTGACCTCCTGGGGTCACTGTGGGTGCTCAGTATGGTCCCGTGAGGATATTCCTCAGCAAAGTGTCCTGTGCGGACGGTGCTTGTCAGTGGCGCTGTTAATTTGATTCAGTATGATGCTCTAGTACCTTAGTGTTTGCAGAGCACCTCTCGCGTGCTCTGTCTTGTCTAATGCTGGTGGCACAGCTGGGAGATTGGTGAGTGTTGTCCACTGCACGGATTCTGACAGGCGTCGCTTGTTCCCTTGGCCCAGAGTGCCAAGCCCCTACGCTCAATAAGTCACTGTGCTGATATGAAGAGGGGAGGCCTTTTCCAAACCCTTACTGGGAAGAGACTAAGAAGTTAAGGCCCGAGTGTTTGCTTAAGTGGTATTACTGAGAGCTGACATTTCTCAGTGTCCACAACATGCCAGGCCCAGTGCTGAGCTCTGCGAAGATTCTCACTTAACACTAAGAACAAACCTCTAAGATGAGATACTAAGGTTTGGAGGGTCACTTGCTCAGTCTCCTAAAAAGACTCGTGTAGACCTGGAATACCGATCCAGGTGGTCTAACAACCAGGGAGCTGGACTGCTGCCTTTTCCAGGCAGAAAGCCGAATTCATTTTTGACAGTAAAGCAAAAAAGTGCCTTTAAAAATGCCTGAGAAGTGTGGGAGGCTGCCCACGGCTGGAGCATAGATGTGCCGAGGAGGGCAGCCTTCTGAGCGCGTTGCTAGTCAGGGGACTTCCCTGAGTGAGCCTCTTCTGCTGGGAACTGGGACAGGGCACGGGGGTGAGACTGGCGCCCGGTGGGAGGAGACAGGCCCTCCCCAGCTTGCAGAGCTGCTGTGGGTCTGTCCATGATACCGACACGTCCAAGCGAGGCATGTGACAACCAGGGGGCCTCAGAGAAGCTAACTGTGACCACATTTTTCCTGGAGGAGGGTGAAGGAATCGGTGGGGTAGGCAGGGCACCTGGCTTCTGCTCTCGGCAGGGTGAGGGTCTTTCTCTAGCTGTTCCTACACTTTAGGGCAAATTTCCCTTCAGAACTTGTCAGTCTTACTGATGCTGAGGCCATGTTCACTGAGCTCCATCTTCTTGATGATCTGGTGGCTAAGATGCTGGGGATTTTGAGGGGGTGCAGGAGGAGGTCTGGAACAGGGGAGAATCACCCCATTGTAAATGTAACTGTTTGGCTTTTTTTTTTTTTTTTTTAAGATTTTATTTATCCATTTGAGAGAGAGCACATGCATGCGTGCACGAGCCGGGGGGTGGGAGGGGCAGAGGCAGAGGGAGAAGCAGACTCCCCATTGAGCAGGGAACCCCTGGGATCATGACCTGAGCCGAAGACAGACACTTAATCAACTGAGCCACCAAGGCACCCCAATAGTGTGGTTTTTGGTCGTGCTATGCCGCCCCTTGAAGGAGAAAAGTTGGTGTCTGCACCCACCCGGCTGAGCATTCGGCTCTGCTCTAGGTGTCCTAGGAGGTCCTTCCAGAGCTGGTAAGACAAGCAGCGGCCTCCTTGCCCCATTCTCCCCCCACCCCCCTCACCCCCCGTTTTGGCCACCTCATGTAGCCATCCTGATGATCAGTTAGGATAAGAACCCTGGTGAAGCGACATTTTTTGTTCCCTGAGTAATACATGATGTCTGCTGGTCACATGTTGCCAGATGACAGTGTGCAGCTCAGATAAATCTTACAACCTAGTGAATGTGACACCGCTTCCATGGCTCATAGTATCCCCACCGTCTGTGGAATGGGTTGGACATCCAGGGACAGGACATTCTCAGAGTGACGTTACTAGGTATGTCTCTCCTTTCCCTCTACCTAGAGTTCCTGGACTCAGGTGTACGAAAAAGCTTTAGTGCGGATGGAAAGCGAGATCGATGGGCAGGGGTTTGGGAGGCAGGAAGACCTGGCTCTCTTTCTGGCCTGGCCTCTCATGTGACTTCTGAAATACAGAGCCATCAAAACTGGTCTCGTAGGAATAAATGGCTTAACATAGGGCTTGGCACATAATAGTTGCTCAGTAAATGTCTGCTCTTCTGAAGCTTCTCCTTTAGCGTTTAGTAAGTGTGCACTTTGTGTTTTTCAAATGAATGGAACCCCTCAACAAATCTGTTTAGTGTTAGCATTGATACTAATACTTCTCTGTCCTTTTCTTGCCTATTTACAGAATCCTGTCATACCTCGGATTTTGGTGCTGTAAGTCTGAAAAATAGACATATCCATTTGGTACTGTAGAGGGACTGTCCTTCCCTGAACTAAAGCTGGGCCATTTGGGGATTTGGAGAATAAAGGTAAGAGATTTCTCCTCTTGAGCTTTATGAAACAAAAAATTGCCTTTGGAATCGGTGATCTCCTGCACCGCAAGTTGGGTTGTGGTTCTTGACTTCTTGGCCTGGCTTCCTGTGCTGGTTTGAGAAGCTGGCTTCCCGTAACCTCACCCTGACACCTGGGACCTGGTTCTCAGCATTCGGTGGCCTCACTGTTGTGCTTTGGGAGGTCTCCCTCTGTGCCTAGCCGAGGATGGAGCCCACCACCTCCTAGGTGGATACCCCATGCCTTTCCTCCTGGCAGAGGGTGGCGGATACTCCAGCTGTCCTGTTGAGTCATGTGGGGACTGCACTGGGGGAGGATGAGAAGGTGCATTGGGAGCAAAGCACCTCTTGGGGCACGTAGAATGGAATCCCTGTCTCTCTCCCGCCCCCTTGCATTGCACGCTCAGTCCCATAAGTCAGAAGCTGTCTGGGGTAAAGGAAGAGGTGAAAACCCGGGGTTTTGGGCAGACCTGGGTTTTCCTGGCTTTGCCACCTGCCTCACCCTGGGCGGATCACTCAGCTGTTCCAAGCCTTGGTTTCCTGATCTGTAAGATAGGGATCATATTAGCTCTTGCCTCGAGAGGATGTCATGAGTATTGAATAAGATAGTGGAGATGGTTTATCATGCCACCTGGCATGGAGGAGGAAATGCTCCAAAACAGGAGGGTATTTTCTTTTTTAAGATTTATTTATTTGAGACAGAGAGAGCGCGCACAAGCGGGAGGGGTGGAGGCAGAGAGAGAGAGAGAATCTCAAGCAGATTCTATGCTGAGCGCAGAGCCCAATGTGGGGCTCGATCTCACGACCCTGACATCACGACCTGAGCTGAAACCAACAGTCCCAGCACTTAACCAACTGCACCGCCCAGGGACCCCAGGGTTTTTTTTTTTTTTTTTTTTAACTCATTAACTACACCATGTACAGTTCCTTCCACACAGCAGGCTCTTTCCAAGTCCTTGGTCTGCTCTTCTCTCTGTGTTTCAGCTCCCGCCAGGTCTGTCTGGGAAATGGCTTGTGCATGGTGCACAGACCTCCCTTCCCTGAGCAGAGTGTCTGACTTCCTCCCGCAGGCTGCAGCCAGCGATCTAGGGCATGCCTCCCTCAGACCCTGTTATGTCTCTCCCCCACCCACGCCCATGCCCCCAGTTGCTCGTGACCTTGTTTAGAGCAAAGGACTGTCTTCTACATCCTGACACCCCACCCGACACCCACCTGACACTACTGTGGATATTGCAAAAGCAGAGGAATGAATAATTAAAAAGGAGGAAGCAGAAAATAAGAGAGAGAGAACCAATAAGAAGAAAGTTCTTAAAGACTTAGAGCAAAGAATGAGGTCAGTTGCAATTTTTTTCCTTAAAAAAAACAAGGTGTTGAAAAGAATAAATCACAATGGAACAAGGAAACGTGGTTCAAGTGGGGACCGGTGAGAAGCCAGGTGTGGAAGTCGGAGTGAGAGGGTAGCAGAGGATGGTGTTCACGTGCCCCTGTGTCTTTTCTCTTGTGCCTTAAATGTGTCCGAGTGCATTTGTATCTCTCGTCTCCTGTGTCCCCCGCGGTCCCGTGACCGATGTGGTGGTGAGCCTGAGGCCCCGCCCTTCACTCAAGGCGGGGGAGACTGACACACACATGGGGTTCTCCAGACTCCCCACAGGCAGGGGAGGGCCGCGGGGGCTTTCTAGAGGGGGTGCTGAGCTTGAGGCTCTTGGAAGTGGCACGAAAGCGAAATCCTAGTAGGAGCCGAGCTGATTTGCAGTTGGGGAGCCTGTGCACCCTGTGCTCAGCACCCCGGTGCATTGTGTCAGGAGCTGATTTCCCGCTGTTCGGGGTCAGAACTCGTCTGCACTCAGTGCCACTGCCAGGCCGCCTGTTCGGCTCTCAAGCGCTCAGCCAGTCCCTTGCATTTTGTTTCCGGAGCCCACGCTCCTGATCCAGGTAGCCGACTTCGGAAGCAGGAGTACCGTGAATGTACCCCAGCCTCTTGTGTGATCACCCTGGCGTTAGGGTCGGACCACGCCGCTCCCATCGGGGGTGTGGGCAAGGGCAGATGGGAGTCCGGTCACTGGGCCGGACGAGCTGCAGACTGGGAGAACCGTCTCTTGTTGCCGCGGCTGGGAGCGTGAGTGGTGTCGCCTGCATTCTGTGAATGGAAGAGAGGCCTGACCGATCTGCCTAGGGGTGATTGGAAAGGAGTTTCCCCAGAGTTCAGCTGCTGGGAGTAGGCAGATGGAGCAGGGCTGGATGCTGGGATTCGGAGGCGCTCCATCCTGAACACATCCCGGCAGGGCTGGTCTGTGCTGGGGGCTCCGAGAAAGGCGTCCGCGCTGTGCTCGTGTGTGTGGTTCTACCCATCCTGAGGACACCGTCATTCCACTAGGGGCCTGTCTGCCTGCACCCCTGCCGTCTGTGAGCCTGGGCCCTGGAACAGAGGTACCAGTACCCCTGCATTTCCCACCCCCCCCGCCCAGCGCCCCCTCCTAGGCCCCCGGGGACCCTGGGCAGGTCCTTCACCACTCTCCAGGCTTCTCATTTCTCAGCTGCAAACTGGACCAGTCCCCCCTTGGGCCGGTCTTGAGGAGCCCAAAGCTGGCCTGAAAAAAGGCTCAGCCAAAAGGGAGCCCTTGTTGCTGGCTTCTCCTCCACCTCCTTGCCTGTCTAGCTTCTGACGGGTGATTGTCCCATCCCCATCCCTCCTTGGACATGCAGACAGGCTTGCCTTCTTCCCTCTGACCCTCACCTTGCTCTTTTGGACTCCCCTCCTGGTACCATCTCCCCCTGGGAGCGTCTCTCGGCTCCTGCCCAATGTTCTCAGGCTGCCTTCCGGCCCTGACCTTTGGGGGAGAGGGCACGCACGGGCTCCTGCCTGCCTGCCTGTCTGTGGACAGGAGCCAGCCCTGGTCTTTGGGCACAGCTATTTATTTCTCTGTCTACAGCACTGAAAGAGCTCCCGGCCCGCTCGGGACTCTAGGCTTGAAACAGAACACGTATTTTCACCCAAACATGTCTGCTATTAGCCCATTTTACTATTTACTCTATTTCTTGTGGTTTCATGCTGAGGTTTTTGGCTCATTGCATTTGACCTGGAGTTTATTTTTAGTAGTGGAGACAGAGTTCAATTAATGTCAGAGTGTGAGGGCAAATGTAGAAGAGGGATTCGCAAGTCTGGAGGGAAATGTGCCTAATTTTGTTGTTTCTGATCCTGCCTGCCGTGCCGGCAGACATTGGGCTTTCTCAGCTGTGCCACCATGGGCTTAGGCAGAGGCAGGGCATGGTGTTCTCGCCACCCCCTGGAAAACAGAAGTGCTTCTGGGACTCTTTCGGGGATGATAACCACTGCGGTTATCATGTGTGATCATTATTACAGTTTTTTTTTTTTTTTTTTTTTTTAAGATTTTATTTATTTATTCAGGAGAGAGAGAGAGAGGCAGAGCGAGAAGCAGGCTCCCAAGGAGCAGGGAGCCCGATGCGGGACTCGATCCCAGGACCCTGGGATCATGACCTGAGCTGAAGGCAGACGCTTAACCATCTGAGCCACCCAGGCGCCCCATTATTACAGTTATTATTAAAGGCCAGACTTTGTCACTTGGGCTCTTGTTATGTCCCCAGTGGGCTTCATTGTCTCCAGAAGCAGCCTCTGATTTTCTGGAATATCAGCTCTTTCCCCTGCACTGTAAATATTTTGAGAGAAGGCTGTGCGTCTTGCTCCCTCTCTGGTCCCGGCTGTTGGCATCATGACAGGCACGTAGGACATGCTTGGGGAATGTTTTCTTGGACCGACTGAATTTGAGGACACTGAGTTTGGGCTAGAAAGTTGGAAACAAGGCAGAAAGTACTCCTCTCTCACGGGCTCCGCAGTCGGCTTTGGGAAACAACTTAAGCACTGCGTCTGCTTAAGGGCTTTCAGTTTATAAAGGTCTCCCTCATCCTTTTTCCTGTCTCTTTGCCCCCGAGTCTGGACTGAGAAACTACAGCATCTCGCTCTGCAGGCGTCTGCAGTAAAGGAGGGAAAAGCCACCATTCTTGCTCTGAAGGCCATCTGGAAATGGAGACTGGCTTTGTGGATCCCTGATGTCGTGGACTGCATGTTTGTGCCACCCAAAATTCATATGTTGAAACCCTAACCCGGAATGCAGTGGTCTTAGAAGGCGGGGCCTCTGGGGGGTGATGAGGTCATGAGGGCAGAGCCCTCAGCGATGGGATTAAGGGTCTTAGAAAAGGGACACCAGAAGAGAGTCACTTCTCTCTGCTCTCTGCAGTGTGAGGACAAAACCAGAAGACTGTCTTTTGCAAACCAGGACCTGAAATCTGCCAGCACCTAGGTCTTGGGCGTTCAGCCTCCAGGAACCTTGAGAGATGTTATTTAAGGAACCCCGTTGGTGGCGTCTTGCAATGGCAGGCTGAGCAGACTGGGACACCGTATCTCACTGATGAATGACCTGGAGACTCAGAGAGATGGTGCTGGTGAGGCCTCCCTGCTGGCTGGTGGTGCATCTCAAGTTTGCATCTTCAGAGTCCGGGCACTCAGGCCTGCCCCACCTGATCTGCAGGCTCTCTGGACTGTCTCTTTGTGGCCCCTCACTGCTCCGTCTGTCTGTCTGTCTGCCTCTCCTGTGATTTTTCTCTGCCATCTGCCTTTCTCTGTCTCCCAGATTTTTCTTCTGAAGATGAGGATCTTTCTTTCAGGAGTGCCTCTTGGGGGAAGGGAGGAGAGGCTAATGGGGCTGCACTGGGGTCCACCTCTGCAGCACCTGGTGTGGTGGCCAGCATGATATGGCAGATTCCTTCCTCCCTCCCACCCTCTTCCACATCCTTGCCGTGAGCCAGGTAGCACCCCAGCTCTGAGAGACAACAATAGGTAAACACGCTGGGGGAGACAGTGTATTCAAATAACTGTGTTTGCATGGTGTTATGGCCTAAATGTCTGTGTGCCCCCCATCTCCCCCAGATTCACACACTGAAGCTGTCCGCAAACCCCCCCCCCGCCCCCCCAGTATACTTGTGTTTGAGTGAAGGAAGTAAGTCAGCTTAAATGAGGTCAGAAGGGCGGGACCCTGATCCGATCAGATTAGCGTCCTTATAAGAAGAGACACAGAGAGCTGGGAGAGCTCGCTCTTCTCTATGCCATGTGAGGATGCAGCAAGAAGGTGGTTGTCTGCATGCTGGAAAGAGATCTCTCATCAGGAACCGAATGGGCTAGAACCTGGATCTCAGACTTCTTGCCTCCAGAGCTGCGAGAAAATCAATGTCTGTCATGCAAGCCTTGTGTGCCCTCTGGAGTTTTGTTACGCAGCCTGAGCTGACTTGGATGCATGGTGGATGCACAGCTCGGGCCACGGGCCATGGGGAGGTTGACTGCCATGGCCCCGAGGCTCCTCTATGAGAGCTGGGTCCTGGCTGACACCTTTGAACCGTCACAATCCCATCTTGAAAATGAGGTGCCCACAAGAGGGACTGTAAGAGCTACTTTTGTCTGTCCCGTCTGTGTCCTGATGCAGAGCTTCCCCAAGCTGGGCCCTGCTCATAGTCATCACTCGTCCTTCCTTCCTTGCTCACACAGAATCCGGTATTTCATGAACACTACTGTGCTCATGGCATCAGGCTCCTGGAAGCAGAGGCGGCTGAATCAGCGCTGTGAGGCCCCATGAACGAGATGCTGTCCTTATGGGAGTAGAAGTGGTGTTGGGGCACAGGACTTGTGTCTTGGTAAAAATACAAATACTACAAATGATAATTGTAGCTCGATACTTTCCATACATATGTATCTTCTTTTAGAGATTCTATTTATTTTATTTTATTTTATTTTTATTTTTATTTTTTTAAAGATTTTATTTATTTGACAGAGAGAGACACAGCGAGAGAGGGAACACAAGCAGGGCGGGTGGGAGAGGGAGAAGCAGGCTTCCCGCGGAGCAGGGAGCCCGATGCGGGGCTCGATCCCAGGACCCTGGGATCATGACCTGAGCTGAAGGCAGACGCTTAACGACTGAGCCACCCAGGCGCCCCGTAAAGATTCTATTTATTTTAGAGAGAGAGGAAGAAAGAGTGCACACAAGCAGGGGGAGGGGTAGAGGAAGAGGGAGACTCTCCAGTAGACTCCACGCCCCGCGTAGAGCCCACAACCCTGAGATCAGGACTTGAGCTGAAATCAAGAGTTGGATGCTTCACCGACTGAGCCACCCAGGCGCCCCAACCCTTTCCATCTATCATCTCATTTACTTTTCCAAACGTGTGAGTGGATGGAGGTTGAGGAACACACCCAAGATGATAAATGAAAGCGTCTCCCCGTGGGATGTGTGTGATGCAGAGTAGTACTTCTGGGCCTTTGCATCATTTCAAGTTCCTTTTATTTTGTAACTTGAGGCTAACATTCAGAAGAGTTTACTAATGAGAGAACCATTTGCTAAATTGCAGTAAGTGCTCCATATCCTGGGTTAGCCCATCCCAGTGTGTCTCTTGGTGCCTCTTACCCCAGATGCGCCCCCTATTCCTTCCAGTCACTTCCCAGCTTGGGCACCAGATTCTCTCCGGGTGAGAAACCCTTCCCTTCTCCCCTGGGATCCAGGTTTGTCTGGGTGGCTGGCTCCAGTGGGTTTGATCCTTGGTTTGTGATGGGTGAAGTGACAGCCCCACGTGGCACACAGCTGTCTCGTGGCCTGGCTCCTCTGGAATGTGGGTGGCTTCCAGAAGCCCTACACTGCTGCCTTCTGGGTCCCTATGGTCTCTCTGACGAATGACCAGCTTGCTGGGAATTCACATTCTTCTGCTCCAAGCCATTTTCTCTCCCGTTTTGTCACTCTGGCAGAGCTAGTCGTGGTGGGTGCCTTTGGGAAGAAAACACCCATCAGTGGGATGGATGCAAGCTGGCCTTTTTTTTTAAACTTCCCTGCAAAGATGAAACCTTTATTAAAACGCAGGAATTGACCCGTTCCAGCATCTTACAGTGTTCGGCCTCAAGGACTCATATGGCCATTTTTCTGCTGTTGCAGACCAGAGGCACCCCGCCTTCATGCCTGTGGGAAATCAGATGGGGAAGGGACCTTTAAAAAGGTTGGATTAAGGAAAATTTCATACAAATAAAAATAAGAGGAAAAAGAAAAAAGAAAAACCAATTTAAGTGCCATCCTCTCTGAGCTTGCTTCTTCTCTGAGTGTCTGCCCCTGCCCCTGCTGGGATGGGAGGGAATTGGGACCTCGGCAGGGGACCTGTAGCAGAAGGGACCCCGGGAGGAGACCTGAGCCTTGGTCTCTGCTTTGCCACCTGCCAGCCCTGGGCTGGGAAGAAGGCTCTTGGTGCTTCTGAGCCTTGGTTTCCTCCTCTGCCGAGTGAGCTGTTCTTAGCACCAAATGACATTGTGGTCTGGCTCTTCAGAGGCACCTGAGACATTCCACCTGTGGCCGTTGAGCTGACATATTCATTGGCCATTTGTTTTGGGTCTTTGAACCTGATTGTCCCCAGTGGGGGCGGAAGGCAGCGTCGGAGAATCATCACAGGAGCAGAAATCGAAGCAAATTTTCCAGGGGTCATCGTTTTTACCTGTACTCCCTGTGCTTACACTCTCCCATCCATATCCTTCACACACGTTTTTAAGCAAAATTTATTTTTAGAACAGTTTTCTATTTTACCAGAAAATTGTGACAGTCCTTCTGAATGGTCCCACATACTGCACACTTGTTTTCCCTGCTATGAACATCTTACGTTAGGGTGGCACATTTGTTACGATGAATGACCAATATCGATTCACTATTACTAACTACAGTTTATACTTATTTTTTAGATTTCCTTACTTTTTACCTGATACTCCTTTTACTGTCCAGGGATCCCATCCGCTCTATCTAGTCTTGTCTTTCTTTAGGCCTCTCTTGGCTGTGACAGTTTCTCAGACTTCCCTTGTTTCTGATGACCTTGACAGTTTTGAAGAGTACTGGTCAGGTACTTTGTAGATTGTCCCTCAATTAGGACTTGTCTGATGTTTTTCCCAGAGTAGACTGGGATCATGGCCTTGGGAAGGAAGACCCCAGGTGTAAAGTGCTATTTTCATCACATCATATCAAGTGATACACTATCACATGAGTTATCACTGTTAATGTTGACCTTGACCACCTGGCTATGTTGCCTCTTGTCAGATTTCTCCATTGTAATATACTCTCCCTGCCTCACCTTCCCCACTGTGCTTGGATGGATGTCACTATATACAGCCTACACTTAGGGAGTGGGAGACCATGCTCCCCCTTGGTGGTGGAGTTGTTACATGAACTATGTGGAAGTCTTCTCCATGGGAGATTTCCCTCCACTCCATCTATATTGATATATCTCAATATGGCATCATGGATATTGAATATATACATTGGATTATAATCCAGTATGACTTTATTTGCACATGCTTTTCCAGCTTTGGCCATTGGGAGCTCTTTCTGTGGGCTCCTATGTCCTTTTAACATACCTCTCCCCGCCTCCCCCCTCCATTATTTTGACATGCCTCCCATTATTGTGGGAGTTTCTGTTTAGTTGCTTGCTTGTTTGCTTGTTTTTGAGCATTTCCTTACTTTCTGGCACTCCTTGTATATTTCCTGCCCCAGATCTAGAATCAGCCATTTCCCCAAGGAGCCCAGTTTGTTTTATCAGGGAATGGTATTAGAAACCAAGGTGTGGGTGCCAGATGTGCTCATGGCTGCTGGGATGTCACTCCTTCTAGGCCTTCTCAGTGACAGTGATGAAATACATGTGTGTATACTAACCCTCGTATACCCACTTGTGTATAAATATTTTTATACATATCCATCTGGATCTATATTAAGCTAACCGTGAATTCAGCGGATGTCCCAGCTATAATCCATTACCGCACTCCCACACTATCGAACAGGCTTATTTTTTCTGGCCACATTGATTGGCAAGAGGAGGTGATGAATGGTGAGGTCCAAAGGTCCACATGGGCAGAGAGCTGTGGCTGAGAACACTGGACTTTTCCCTGTGGGTACTGTGGTCTCCTGGCCACAGGCGGACAGAGACTCAGAGATGGGTCCTGCCCAGAGTGCGTGTAGACCAGGACGCCATCACATGCACATCAGCCTTGCTCATCTCTCCCTGGGCCTCTGTGCCCTTCCCGGCCCCTTGGCCTTCCTGGCCTCCTGCAGGACGCTTTCCAATGTCACCCCTGCTGCATGCCCTCTCCTCCCACACTCCTGAGCCCCCTGGCCTTACCACATCAGAATATGTCCATCCCCCCTTTTTCGTTTTTTTAATTGAACTCTTGCGTGTCTGCCTCTCCTAAGTAGACCAAACCCTTGAGGGAAATCCTGTGTCACCTCAGCAGGGACTCACACAGCCCCCCCAAACCAGAGAAAGGGCTCAGCCATTTGGTTCGTGAGTTTGTCAGGGGACTAAAGCAGTGGACAAGACATGTCTGGCTTTCTTAGAATTTGCGGCATACCGAAGGGGAATGAAGGCATTCGTGTCCAGTGCGGGATGCCCTCCCGGCTCCCCTTTTCCACCAGCTATCCCAAACTCATGTGTCTCCGGGGCCAGGCAGGCGATGGGAGTCAGTGGTGTGGGCCTGGTGGGATTGGTGGGGAACTGGACGGCACACGGGGCCGACGAGGAGCCGGGACTCCTGGTGTGACGTACCGGCCTGGCTGCCCGGCTCAGGTCAGTGTCCTGTCGGGTTGCCCAGGGTCTGTGCCTGAGCGGTTGTAAGCCTTTTGACTCTTGCCCCTGTGTGTGCCCGGTGTTGAGGGAGCAGTGACCAAGCAGTGACCAGCCCACGGCTTCTGATTCTAGCCCTGAAGCACTGCAGGCCCACTGTGGCCACATCTGATGGCTCCAGGGGGACCGGAAGCCTGGGAGGGTGGAAGGCCTTGCACCTTGCTATTCACCCCTGTTCCTGACGTGGTGACGGGGGCAGCACTTGGTCTCAGGGCAATGGTGGCTTCCAGCTTGCACAGGTTCCTTTTGGTCCCATCCTCCGGGAACCAGCCTCACTGGCTGTTCTCAGAGATGACACCCCCAGCCAAGAACCCCCCCACCCAGGGCCTGCCGGACTTCTCATCATCCCACTCTTCCGCCCCATCCCTAAGGGGGTGCACTGTTCTATGCAGCCACTATTTCTCGGATGCTTCAGGGTCCCCCTTTGGCCTTTTCAGTAAATGGCTCTTTAATCTGAAATTCTGCCTCTTCTGGGTCGAACCCTGATTAATGCACAAGGTGTATTTTTGTATTTCCCACTCCTGTCTCCTTCGCTCAACTGAGCTGGAAGCAGGTTTCCAAACTTGTGACCTCGAGGCCCCGAGTGGGCCCCCCCACCGCCCACCTGCGCACTCTGTGTCAGTCGCTGGCTGTCTTCACCTCCTCCTGCCGCCACCCACGACCACGGGCACTCCCGGGGGGCTCGCCGGTGGTCCGTCTCCACAGCCTGCTGAGCAGGGTGGGTGATGCTTTGGGTTTTCCGCCGCGGGCACCGGTCCCCAGGGTGTGCTGGGCTCCTCTGTGTCTGCAGGGGCGTGTGCCCGTGTGGGGTGGAAACAGCCTTGTCCAAACAGACTGGGGCAGCGCTGACGGGGAAGTGAGGCTGGCCTGGGGAGAAGACGTGGGCCGGGGCTTCTTGGGGAATTTCCTCTGTGCCGTGACCCTGCAGAAGGCTGCTTCCTGCGACCCTTCCTGCTCCCCATGGCTGCTTACTGAGGAGTGTCTCCTTGACCCCGTTTCGGGGCCAGCTCTCCTCCCGTGATTTGCCCCTTGCCCCAATACCCTGGTCTGCATTCGCCATCCTGACGGGGCACGGTGACAGTGCTTTTGTCAATCCACTGCCGAGCCTGTACACGGTAAGTCTGGCTGGAGTCCTTGTCCCCCTTCAGGGGCAGTGTGCTTGGTTATAAATCGATATTCCTCGATAATGCTCATTGAGTATGATCATGACGATGGTCAGCCGTAGCAAAAACTGGCCTTTGTATGTGCATTCCATTTTCCTTATAGTGCTTTACACTTTACCTTCCTGATTCAGAACATTCCAGAGTGGGCTGTGTGGACTCTTGGCAGTGTGTACTAGTTTGCAGGGGCTGCCGTAACAAAGGACCACTGGCTAGGTGGCTGAAAACAACAGAAGTTTATTCTCTCTCAGTTCTTCAGGTCAGAAGCCTGAAATCAAGGCGTCAGCAGGACCGTGCGCCTCTGAGGATTCTAGGGAAGAGTCCTTCCTCTTCTCCGAGCTCCTGGCAGCATCTGGCAGTCCTTGGCCTTTGTTGGCTTGTGGCTGCATCTCTCCTGTCCCTGACTTAAGCCTCCCGTGGGCTTCTCTGTGGTGTGTCTGTATTCAGATTTCCCTCTTCTTGTAAGGATTAGGTCCACCCTAATCCAAGATGACTTCATCTTCACTTGACTACTTCTACAAAGACCCAATATCAAATAAGCTCACATTCACAGGTACTGGGGGGTTAGGACTATAACATACCTTTCTTGAGACACAGTTCAACCCAAAACAGGGCATAAGAAGAAAATGTTACAGCTCCTATTTTTATTTTATTCCCTTCTTAGAAAATAGCTTCGTTTTTGTATATTTTCTAATATTACAGGCATTTGTGTGTATAAATGACAAACAAATACTTATGCAGAATTTGGGGGCTGTGCTCAAACACGAGCGATGAGGGCATACTCAAAAGAACACAGTAATCAGGCCATACTGTCTGATGTATAGACTGGCCAAGTCGCAGTCACCTTGGGCGGCCATAACAAAAGACCATAGACTGGGTGGCTTAAACAGCAGGAAATTTATTTTCTCGAAGTTCTGACACTGGGGAGTCCAAGATCAAGGTGCAGCTGATTCAGTTTCTGGTGAAGAATCTGTTGCTGGCACGCAGATGGGCACCTTCTTTCTTCCTCGCGGAGAGAGAGAGAGAGAGTACACAGGCTCTGTGGTGTCTCTTTGTATAAGTAGACTAGTCCTCTTGGATCCGGGCTCCACCTTTATGACCTCATTTGTCCCTCTTTACCTCCATAAAGACCTTGTCTCCAAATACAGTCACACTGGGGATTGGGACTTCAACATATGCATTTCCAGGGAGACACAATTCAGTCCATAGCAGGTCCCATCTTCTGGATTTTCTTATACAGTCCAGTGTCCTTGGCTCTTGTGAATTACAGAGAAAACCTGGAGCCTGGTTAGACCCCAACTTGAGTTCCAGCTACACCTGGTTTTTATCCTGGCATTTTCATCACTTTGTATTTTATTTTGTTTTAACATCAGTGCCTGGATGCCTTGGGCAAGTTAACCACCCTCTCTGAGCCTCCCTTTCCAAATACTAGCTGCCTCTCTCATTTCTCACTGTCCTCATGGGGATAATGCCTGCCTAGGGGGTTGTTGGGAAAGGGTAAGTGAGATCACTAAGTGGGTGCTTAGTAGCTGCCAGCAGTCTTCCCTTCTGCCCACATCCAACCCTCCCCCCGCCGCCTCTGCCCTGCAGGATTGGCTCCTTCACCCCTGCCCCAATGAGGCAGGGGGGCTGTGAGGGGTCACTGTAGGCACCGCCCTCTCTGAGGCCTCCTGCACCCTGTCTTTCTCAGCCCTCTGCTTTATCATCACTGATGTCACTGTCGGGTATTGAGCTGTCGTTTGGGTTTGTGTTCATGGATTTGTCTTGCTGCAGACTATCTCGTAAAGCAGGGCTGTGGAGTCCAGCCAGCGTGTATACAGTAGGTGATCATGACCGAGAGTGTATTGGGTGGATCGTGTCGGGGAGAAGGGAGGGCTTTGGCCCCCGTGGCCGGTGCTTCCCCTTTCTCGCCCTTTCTTCATCTCAGGAGGTGGGAGGCAGCATGAACAAGCTCTGCTTTGCCCCTCGCTGCCCACTGCCCAGAGCGCAGTCAGCAGGAAGCCAGGTCTTGGAAGTCGTAGAGAAGAGCCCCGGCAGCACCGCCATAGGAACACGGGCCTACAGGTCGCATGACCCAGTGCGAGTCCTCAGCCTGTCCCTTACTGTTGGCAAGGACTTCGGCGAAATCCCAGTTTTTCCTTCTTGCAAAATGAAGCCAGTGATGGTGCCGGCCTCATCAGGTGGCTGTGGAGGGGAGGAGAGTGAGTGTCTGTGGGCCCTCAGCACCTTACCAGTCCAGGCCGGGAGAAGCACTGCTCTCCAGATGAGCTCTGACCTAGGCTTCCACATAACCAGCTGCCTCTCTCCTCCCCTCGCTGTTGGACTCTGGCCCAGTTAACTTCCTCTCACCGAGTGTCTGCTCTTTGTTACCTGTAAAGGGAATAAAGCTTTTCTCACCGTTGTTATGAAATGTCCATAAAGTGATGTGAAGTGGGTTATAAAACACAACACAAAGGTTGGCAGTTAGCATTAGCAGGTTTGATTGGGAAACTTCATTACCACATCAGTATTGTTTGAGACTTGTTATCATGAAGTCAGGAGCTGAGGCCCAGTGGGCATTGGTGCAAATTCAAGCTCTTGAGTCCTTCCCCAGTAGCACATGAGTGTGGCATCCTGCAGCTACGTTAGAGCCCTTTTCCCTGGTATTTTTTTGTATGTGTATAAGTGTACATGCTGTTGAGTCCTGCTTGGCCCGGAGTCCTGCTTGGCCCGGAGCCCTGCCCTTGTTAACCCTCCGAAAATACCTCCCTGGCCAGATGCACCCAGGCTCCTTGTTCTCTTGGCTCCTGCTTCCAGCATCTTGTCCCGGCTGATGCAGCCAGAGCCAGTTTCCTTAGCTCCTGCATCGGGTTCTGCAAGTTGTAGCGATGAATGTTGGCAAGAGAAAGTGGGTACTCTCCTGCAGCGCCCGGGGGGACAAGGTGGTGATGAATCAGACCAACTTTGTTGAGGGAAGTTTTGGCAGGACCTCTTAATGTGTAGAGTGGGTGCACTTCTGATGAGTCGGGCCTGGAGAAACAATAAAACAAGTTGCGAACGATACTCCGGTGATGGCATTGATAAAATGGCAGACCCCGGAAGAAAGCCTCACTGCTGGACCATGTCCTGCTCAGCAGGCACCAAGAAGAGTGAGCTGTCGTGTCCTCCCCAGTGCATCAGATCAGGAGGTACATGGTGTTGGTTTGTCCCATCCCTGAGGATATCGACCTTGATCACTTGATGAAGGTCAACCTGGTGTCTGGCCGGTTTCTCCACTGTAAAGTTATTATTTTTCTCTTTATTATTAGTAAGTATCTTGTCTGGAGATACTTTGAAACTATGTTAATAGTGGGTTTCTCATCTTACTATCTTGTCTGGAGATACTTTGAAACTATGTTAATAGTGGGTTTCTCATCTTACTTGTACCTGACTAATTTTAGCACCCATCATTGATTATTTGCTTGAAACTGTTCAACTGTTGGTGCTTGCCAAACAGTTGTCTGTCTCATCATTATTTCTGTATTTATCAATTGGGATTCTAATGTAAGGCAGAGCTTTCCTTTCTTTTCCACTCAAAAAAAATTGAACTATTCATATTGGTTGGAACTCATGCATTTTTATTATA
The DNA here is from genome assembly GCF_029215605.1 of Mirounga angustirostris. Classification (NCBI taxonomy): domain Eukaryota; kingdom Metazoa; phylum Chordata; class Mammalia; order Carnivora; family Phocidae; genus Mirounga; species Mirounga angustirostris. The sequence goes on along the minus strand of NW_026991712.1, from coordinate 13,295,993 downwards.
TTGGTTACTATCGATAACAGCAATTATTTTTTTGCTCAGTTTTTTCTAGATCTGGCCACTGGGGTGCCCTTCATGTTGAGCTCTTTGTCCTTTTGACATCGTTTTTTGAGCATTGCCTTACTTTTTGGCACCACAAGATGTTCTAGTCTCATCTTGTCTGTCCCTCCCCCAGCCCTGGAGTCAGCCACTCCTTCAGTGGGATTCTTGCCAGAAGCCCATACGCTCAAATTAATAATGAGGAAATAGCCGACAGAACCAAACTGAGGGACATTTCTACAAAATAGCTGCTTGGTACTCTTCAAAAATGAAAGACAAAGCAAGACTGAGGAATGATTCTAGGTTGAAGGAGACTAAAGGGACATGGCAGGTAAATGCCATATGTGACCCAGGATTGGATTCTGGGTTGGGAAAGACACTATTGGTAAAAATTAAGCAATAGTATCATGTTCATGTTAATTTCTTGATAAAATTTGGTAATTGTACTGTGGTTACACAAGACATCCATACTGAGAAATTGCAAGGCCATGGAAATTCACTATAGTTGTAAACTCTTTTTGGAAGTGTGGAATTATTTTAAAATGAAAAGTTAAAAAAAAAAACAATTTAAGTACAAATAAGATAAATTTATATATACTAATATGGAAAGGTGTCCATAATCAATTAATTGAAGAATGGTCGTACTTTTTGCATAGAGTTAGCCCGCTTTTATAAAATCATACAGAACAATAGGGGCATATGCCTATTCATCAACATATGGGAGAAATTCTGAGAAGGGTCTGTACTTTTTGTTAACAGACATTTCTGGGAACTGTGATTGGAAGGTGTGAGAAAGTGGGAGCTTTGACTTTGACTTTTCCTTTTTTTTAAACAAAGAGCATGTTTTACTACTAGAATGGAAGAGTCGTGAGCACATGGGTTGTGTGTGGGTGTGCTTCTGCACATGTGTGTTTAGTTCTGATAACCCCCATCCAACTCAGTCTCTGTTACATGTTCCTGCACACAGGGAGTGCCGAGCAAAAGGTCTTACCTAGTGAACCCTCACCCATTTTTCAGTCCACTCTCCGCTTTCCTCCGTCTGATCCTTAACAAATCTGTAGGTTGGAGATGCATGGGGGTGGGGGTGGGGCTGCAGTCCATGCTGGTTAACCATGAAACCAGCTGACTCATCTTACCTTTATCCAAGGAAACTGGCAATTGTTCATCCTTGAAAACTTTAGGGGAGAACTTGATTCCTAAGTGCATATTCTTCCAGTCTTCCCAGAGGAGTATAAATTATAAATTTGCCAAGTGACAGTCGTCATATTTGCTCCTCTAAGGAGCAATGATTAGTTAAGTGGTGCTTGGTATCTCCAAACCCAGTTAATTAGTGAACCGTGATCAGTTCCTCCCGGGGACTTTTAATGATCACTAGGCTTTGTAGTTCATGTACAATTTCATTTACTTGGGTGTATGTTTATGTATAGGTTAGTTTTCGCGTTTTAGAGCCAATGCTCCTTGATTCAAGAAGGGAGAAGCAGGAACAAAAGTAACATCTCTTGAAGCTCTGCTGTGTACTATGAGCTATTACAAGTTAACTAATGTAATCTCCCCACTACTAGGTAACACTGTTCCAGTTTATCAGGGAGGAAACTGATGCAAAAGGAGTGCCCTACAGGCTCTGGTGGGCTCACTGGATTAGTACCTGTCCCCTGCCCCATCCTGTCCCTTACTCCTTTTGGGTTTATTCTCCAGAATGGTTTCTGTTTGTTTCCTTCTGCTCACTGGGCTGCCCCATGACTTCTTGCAGCTCCTAGATGCTGACCCCACTTTTGTGTTCTAGGTTCTTCGCCTTGTTCTGGCATGGCGCTTCCGTGGATGGTTCTCTTGGTAATTATTATAAATGATGGTGATGATAATAAAAATAGAATCTATAAGTGTTTTTATGCAGCTCTCACTGTGCTGGACAAAATGCTGAGCACTCCCAGGCTTTATGCTGCAGCCACCCAATGAGGCTTAGGAGCTCACTGTGGGATGGGGGCCTGAAATCCACAGGTTTGTCTAGGAGTCAAAAGCTAAGTCCATTCTGTGTGTTCTTTTCATTTCCGTGTGCACTTAGATAGTTAAGCTCTAGCACTAGGTTTTTGCAAGCAAGTGAACACTGCCAAATTATTTCTCCCACAGCATTATAGCTGCATCTTCCCAGACATTATAAATATATGGTTGAACTAATATTCATACACATCACCACTTTATCAATGACATAAGCTAATAATGAAGTATCCCAATATTAAATTACACAGCTGAAAAGCATATAAAATATTAGCTTTCTGCTTACTTCATTAGTAGAAAGTTTTGTTGTTGTTTTTTTTTCAACCAAAGGCTATGGAAAAGAAGGGGAAAAGTTCAGTCTTTGAACAAAAAGAATCATCGTCTTCCAGTAAGTATGGTAAAAGAAATGACAAAATTTTCAGAAATTCTGTGATCAGAAATTGTTTTAGCTACAATAAAACCATCACATAACAAAGTATCTCAGTCTTTTAAAACATTTGCTTCATTGAAGGGCCTATTCTTTATGTGTGTGTGTATACAGTTCTTTCTTGACCTACAGTGGGATTATATCCACGTAAAACTTATCATTAAGTTGAAATATCTTAAGTAAAAAATGCATGTAATACACCTAACCTACCTACTGAACATCATAGCTTGTTTAGCCTACCTTAAACGTGCCTAGAACACATGCATTAGCCTCTAATTGGGCAAAATCACCTAATGGACAGCCTGTTTGAGAAAGTGTTCAATATCTCATGTAATTTATTGACTACTGTACTGAAAGTGACAAACAGAATGGTTGTCAGTTTATCAGTTGTTGACCCTTGAGATTGCTAGCTGACTGGCACTGGGGCAGCTACCCAGCACCACGAGAGAGGCTCATACCCCATGTCCCTAGCCCGGGAAAAGATCCAAATGCAAAATTCCAAGTACGCTTTCCACTCTATGCATATTGCTTTCACACCATCATAAAGTCAAAAAAATCATAAGTCAGACCATCATAAGTTGGGGACTGCCTATATGTGTATATATATTCTGAGAAATACATGTAAAAAAATCTAACACTTGGCAAATCTGACAAAAGCAATGGTTGTGCCCGTCCTGTTGTATTGTGCGTGGATGTGAGCAGCGTAAACATAGATATCCAGGCAAATGTCTTCAGTGTTTGAAATGACCAAGGGGAAGTCACACTGTAGCATCCTAATTCTTTTTTTTTTTTAAAGATTTTATTTATTTATTTGAGAGAGAGAGAATGAGAGACAGAGAGCACAAGAGGGAAGAGGGCAGAGGGAGAAGCAGACCCCCTGCTGAGCAGGGAGCCCGATGTGGGACTCGATCCCGGGACTCCAGGATCATGACCTGAGCCGAAGGCAGTCGCTTAACCAACTGAGCCACCCAGGCACCCATGTAGCATCCCAACTCTATGTGAACTAAAAATATGTAATATTTTAGCATGAAATATTTTAATATTACATTAATGTTAGGATAAATATTAGTGTAAAATGTTTTAGTATAAAAGTATGCTAAACCTAAAAACAAGTGTCGGGCTGGGTATTTTGGCACCCAGTCCTTTTAAATTTCTTGTCAGTAAGATTCTGGCATAGGAAGTAGAGTTGAGTAAGAACCATAGCTCAGTAAGGCATGATTTCAGGAAAGTCAACTGGAAAGGGAAAAGTGCTTCCAAGGCTGAACAGCGAGAATCTCTCCCTAAACGTTGGGGGAGATTGACAGGAACCCAGAAGGAGAAGTTACACTTTGTTCAAGCTGGTGCCCTGTAACTGCTTTTCTGGGCTCCGATGGAAGCTTCTTTGGACATCCTGCCCATCAAGGATGCACAGTGCAGATACCCTAAACTGTGTCCTTTCTCAGCTGCCACTTCAAGTAGCTGAAGGCAGACCCGGTTTACTGAATGCAACAGTTGTCTCAGTGATCTTCACATTGTGGCCTTGCTCTTGAGAGCTGTGGAAGGTCTTCCTCCTTCATGACACTTGCATTGATGCTCGGGTGGGAGTCATCAGCCCTCCCCCAAGACCTGTGGTCCAGTGGGCAGCGACACAGGAGCCAGCTTCTTCAAATTCCATTTTTCCAGGATTGAACCTGTCACTGAGGCTTGAGATTTTGGTTGTGAGTCGTCATCAGAAGGCCAGTCCAGTCCTGTTTGCTCTCTGTCTGCACAAGAACGGCGTCACGGTGGTTTTGAGGGCTCAGCTCTCTGGGACCCCTGGGGCCCTTGGCTCTTCTTAATAATCAGGGATCTGGCATTTAGGAAGGCACGTGGCCATGCTTGAGCAAGTACCAATTAATTACCTCTGATGATAAAGGCTGACTTTGGAGAGGTCTTCGTTTTCGCTGTTATTTGATGAGATATGTCATTAAGCATCTACTTGGGGTGCGGCATTGTGCTCGGGACCAGGGGTGCAGAGGTCTGGCCTGACTCATCCCACCTGGAAGGATCGCATGTCTGTAGCAGAACACAGAATTCAGTTCTGTAGAGGCTGCTGGCGTATCTGCTCTGCTCATGGCTACATCTGCGGCTTGTAGCAGGGATCCTTGTAAGCGAGAGAAGGTGCTCAGTCAGTGGTGAATGAATGAGCGTGTCCTGATTTCAGCGCAGGACTCACCACCTCTATAATAAAAGCTAGTTGAAGGGCAGGGCTATGTTTTCTTCCCCTGACCTCTTTGACTCTCTTCCTATCCCTGGCTTATGGCCCATTCTTTCTGATGGTGCAAGGACCTCTTATGTGTAGATAGAGATCCTCTTTCGACCAGAAGTGTCTTGAGGGCAGGTAATTCCTATTTGTTTTCTCCACGGATATAACTAATGCTTTGTAGGCATTGTGGGTACTCAATGTCTGAAGAAGATTTGCTTCTGCTTAGCAAGAGGACCTTTTGGGGGGATGTGTTGTGGACTGAATCGTGTCCCCCCACCCCCCAAATTTATATGGTGAAGTCCTAACCCCCAAGGTGATGGTATTTGGAGATGGACTCTTGGGGAGGTGATTGGGGGTAGATGGAGTCATGAGAGTGGGGCCCCAAGAGAAAAGCCTCAGAAGAACCTATGCCTCTCAGCACCTCGATCTTGGACTTCTGTTTCCAGAACTGTAAGAAAATAAATTTCTGTTGGTTAAGCCCACCCAGTCTCTAGTTTTTTGTTGTAGCAGCCCAAGCTGATGGAGACAGGGGACTCGCACTGCCCCAGCTTCCCACAGAAGGGGGTGGGGGGAGTTGGAAGGTGGAGGTAGACATTCATGATGGTTGTCTCCAATGAGAAATGCAGGAAGAATGACAGTAGCTCTGGTGTGTCTTATATGGCCCCAAAGATCAGAACTAAGAAGGAGAAGTGGAGAGAACAGGCAGACATCTCAATGGAGAAAAAGGAAATGGAGACCCTCTGGGTGGACTGAGTGGTCTCAGACAGCACACATGGTCTCATTGCCGGTGAGATCCATGAGAGGTCACACTGGACTGAGGGGGACTAGGGTGGGAGAAATTCGAGCATCCCACTGTGATGCGACCCTGTAAGGTCCCTGTAGACCCGGAAGCCCATGAGCCTGTGGTTAATCATTACACACAGGAACAATAGCCTCACCTTTGTAGAGCAGATTACAATTTCCAAAGCATATTCATACGTATTATGTCATTTGATTCATCTAACAACCTCTTGGTGGAAGCCCAGTACAACTTGATGAATGAGAGAATGAGTAGACGAGCCATTGCTGTGCTGTGGACCACCATAGAGGAATGTGCACAGAGTAGTTTCTTGACTCCACAATAAAGGCCAAGCCAGGCTTGAACCCAGATCTCTGCTCTACCCACCACTCGACCCGACTTCCTCCAAGTTGGCAGTGGTAACGCTTTCTATTTAAGTGCTGTTTTTCTGGTTGTGTTTGTTTTTCAGCTTAGTGAATTCTTCAGCATCCATATCCCCTTTCATCATTGCAACATGCTTATTCCCATTTCGCAGATGAGCAAACACGCTTAGAGAGTCGAGTGACTTTTGCAAGGTCTCCAGCTGCTACAGGGCAGAGCGTTAGGTTTGCAGGTGATGGGCATCCTCCCCGAGCACTTGTGGGGAGCCTCCCACCTTGGCACTGCTGAGCCCACCATTCTGGGCCACAGGCAGAGTTGACAGGGACCCTGTTTCAGGATATGGTCACAGGTGAATAAATGATTCATCCAGGGAAATAGTCAAGCCATTCTTTCTTGTACTGACACCTGATTTCCAGCAACCTCTTGGCAGTTCCTCTTGCCAGAGCCCTGTTTGCAGATGCCTCAGCCAGAGGTCCTCAGCCCTGTCTGCGTGCCATAGTCACCCAGGAGCTTGCAAAAAATACCGGTATCCAATTCCTGTGCCCCCTTACCCCTCACCTTCTCAACTAGGCTTTAATTGGTCTGGGGAGGGTTCTGGGCTTTGGTGTTTTTAGAAGTGGTTGAGAATCAGCGAACTGGTGTTGCTGGGGGCACACTTGAGCCGTGCAGGTTCACTGGGGATTGTGATGAGGCATGAAGGCTGGTGTCTGCTCTGTGCCCAGGGTCCGCCTAGCCCAGTGCTGGTGGCTGTCTGCTTTGCAGGAGTGACTTCATTTCTCCTTCCCTCTGACTCTCCTGAGGTTGTGCTCTAGTGGGACACCATGTGAAGTCACATAACTCTCGTGTTTACTAGCTCTGTGACCTGGGGCCTGCCACCTTCTCTTCTCAGTGCCTCCACCCCTCTCTTCCTCTGTGGAATAATGATGCTAACGTCCTCATGAGACTCTGTGAGCATTCACTCTGGGGACCACGACTGGTCCATGAGACCGGTTGTTATCACTCTGGTAGCCGCAAGTTATGTGTATGTATAGAATGTTGCTGTTTCCTTCAGGGCACAGTTAGCCACTTTGTCCTGTGTGTAAGCCCAGCACCCGTAGCTCTATCTGTATCTATTAGGGGATTATAATGTGTGTTTGTCTCTAATCGGATATATCTGTTCCACAAATGATTATCAAGCACTTCCGGGTGCTGGGGAACGGACAAGAGAGAAGCCGTCTCTGCTCCTTGGGGAATTTTGTCTTTGAAGGGGACAGATGATGAACAAAGATTATAATAATGTGCAGGGGGATGCTATGGTGAGGCAGGCCGGGATGCTGTGGAATGTGTAACAAATCAAACGGTCCTAATTCATGTCTACTCGTTGCGGGGAGACTGCTCCTGCCAGAGCTAATGACTTCTCCATTATTGCTTTATTTTACACATCTGATGTCCTTGGACTCACTGTGATTCCTTACCTGTCCACCCTCAGTATTAATCTACAATCATTGCCTTGGGCTTAGGAAAAGCATTTTGTTCATTTTTATATTTCCAGGGTCTGTCCTTCCTTCCTTTCTTCCTTCCTTCTGTCCTCCCTCCCTCCCTCCCTCCCTTCCTCCCTTCCTTCCCTTGGTTCAGTTCAGTTCAGGCAACACACCCTGAGAACCTGTGCGTAACATGGGGCCACAAAGATGAAAAGACCTTTACCTTCTTGTGGGAAAGACGGACATACAAGTGCACATAGGTTTGGACCATCGCGGCTGCTCTGAAGAATGGGTCTCATGGGACAGTGGGCCCTTGACAGTGTGTGGGTTGGAAGCATGTGTGTGTCTGTCAGCCAACCCGGGTTTTTGGGCTGAGGACTTGTGTCTCACTTTGGTTTAGGTCACTGCCTGATGCACAGTAGGTCCACATCGAAAGCCTGGAGAGTAGCTAGACGGACGAAATACCTTTTCCCTGGGAATTGTCCTCAGCTCTGAGCAGAAGGTTGGCTAATGTTGTGAATCCACAAGCACCTTGGAGAGTCCTTCCTCATAGGAGCTGTCAGCGAAGGTCACTATTTGTGACATCCTCAGCTTCTCATCACTGCTAGAAGCTGACTAATTGTGAGCAGGGAAGTGAAGGCCTCGAAATGCCCCCGTCTGCACATCTAGCTTCCCTGTCACAGCTAGTACTCATTTCTTCTTCGGCTTCTGTAAGGCAGCCCGGCCGTGTCTGGCCACGGGCAGTGCTCATAATAAACTGAACCCAGAGTACAGACTGGGGCTGGGGGTGGGGGGCGGGGGAGGGCACGTGGTGGGTGGGAAGGATGGACTCTTTCAGCCCATTTCAAAGTCATAAGAAGGCTTTGAGAGTCATTAGGTATGTCTGCGACCACATTTGCTTTCTCTGCTTCCATTGGAAGTGAAATTCTGGATGGACCGAACCTGGCTAAGCAAAGGGAACAAGGACAAGGAAACTCATGACAAATGTGCCTTGGTTCTTTCTAGAGCACTTTGTGCTTTTCAGAGTGTTTTCCCTAAACCCTTCTTCATCTGGACTCTCAGAGCACTTAGCTCTTAGCTTGTCAGCAGCTGGGTCTTTCAGAAAGATCATAGGCTTTAGAAACCTTCTCAGCAACTAGTGGAAATCACACCTTATTAGCAGTGTAACCTTGTCAAGTTTAATCTGCCACTGAGCCCCAGTTTTTTCATCCAACAAAGCCAAAAAAAAAAAAAAGTGAGACTGTTCCATTGAGTAACTCTAGATGCTGTAACAAATAAACCTCAGTAATTTAGTAGCTCAGCACAAAAGATGCCCATTTCTTACAGACAAGCCCCCCAGGGATGTTCCTGGTCCGTGGTTGGCATTTCTTCTGCAGTGATCGGAAGACTCAAGTGTGTTCCATGCTCTTGGTCTGCCATCCCTTCAGTGACCTTGAAATCTAACCTAGCTGGCAGAGGAGGGAAGGGAAGGTCGAGAAGGACACCCACTTCCTAAACACCTCGTCTGGAAGTGGCATCTAGTAACTGTCCTTGCATTCTTCTGGTGAGAGCTGGGCACATCATCCCTCCTTAGAAGCGAGCAGGTGAGAAATGTCGTCCCTGCCAAGGTGACCCCTCCCTGGGCGTAAGTGAGCTCTAGGAGGGGCACCGGTGAGCACTTCTGCCATAAATACCTTCCTTTAGTGTTGCAGAAGTGTAAGTTTGGGTTTATGAACACACCCGAGTATTGTGTGTACTACAAATTCTGCCCTTTATTATGTGTACTATTTCCCCCTACTCTTGTTTAACGTAGCTTCACCTTACAGGTTAATGTATATTTTTCTTCACAGGCTACTTTGTAAACTCCTACGTTGGTGGCACGTTTGACATTTGGGGATGAGATTAGGGAGAGAGAGGTCGGGCTCTTCCCGTGTCTGTCGCAGTACTTTGCCAAAAACTGTTGATGGATTGACAAGTTCATGATGGTTCCTACGGGGCTGTGTGGCTACTTGCTTTTCCTTTCTAGCTGTTTCTACTGAGAACTCAGCAGAGTCTACAAGGGGGGTTGGGTTCAATGTGTGGAAAGGGGTTTTTTGGAAGAGTGTGGTCAAGCATAGTGACAGTTCTCTGAGAAAGAAAAGGGGCATCTTCTTTGGAAGTTTCTCAAGAACAGCTCACCAGGTGCTCACAGGGGCCCAGGAGTCAAGTGCTTACCTGTGCTGGCTCACTGAGTCCTCTCAACAACCCAAGGCAGGTACCAGGATGATCCCCATTCTCTAAGAGGATCATGAGGTTCGGGTTTGTGGAGGGAGCTTGGAGGGGAGCATAGGCCCTTCCTACTCTGCCCTGCTCTGGGCCTCACCATGGGGTAGGTGAAGGGGGGCATGGCAGATTCGGTGGTGTCAAGTCACAGTCCCTGGCCCCAAGGAGCTTGTGGTTTGGTGGGAACTAAGGTGGTGATAGGATGGATCCTGAAAGCAAGTATAGTTGAGTCTCATTAGTTGCCATAGTTCTGTTGTATAAAATGGAGGCAAACACGGAGTTAGTGAATACCGAATCATTGCCCCAGGGGGAAATAGAGGGTCAGGGTCTGGGTGCCTCAAACCACAACATTTTCGTTGACCAATCAATACATGACCTTGTTTTATGTGTGTTTCTATTCAAAGGCATCTTCTTCAGTATGTATTGTTGATGCATTGGCATTGAACTCATGGCCAGCAGCACTGTATCTCAGGGTCTGAATGAAGCTTTTTCTCACACGTATCTTTTCTCCAGAAGGCACATCACAGCCTCTGTGCTCGGGAACACTACACAGCATTCAGGCACTGGGCTTAGAGGCTCTTTTAAACAGCGAAACCACCAACAAAAGAAGCACAAAAATGAGGAAAATGTGGCACCACACAGACCTCAGAAGAGATAGTTCTTTACAGTACGAGAGCTGAAACCAGGAGCAGAGCGTTGTCACCTTGTCCAGCCTCAGCTGGGAACATGCGAGTCAGACAACTCAAGTTTTTTTTTTTTTTTTAATTTATTTATTAGAGAGAGAGAGAGTGAGAGAGAGAGCGCAAGAGGGGGTAGGGTTAGAGGGAGAAGCAGACTCTCCGCCGAGCAGGGAGCCCGATGTGGGACTCGATCCTGGGACTCTGGGATCGTGACCTGAGCCGAAGGCAGTCGCTTAACCACATGAGCCACCCAGGCGCCCAGACAACTCAAGTTTTTTTGCCGCTCTGGGAATATCTGAAAATGACTGGGAAACGGCCGTGTATTGGGGGTTCCAGATAAATTTTGGCGAGTAGGCAAATTCACAATACGGAATCCCAAGAGTAGTGAGGATTGTGCGTTGTAGTCGAGTGTGAGCCATAGAACCCTGGGGAGCTGCCACTCTAGCCAGTGGTCTTACGGAGGTTTCCAGAGCAGGCGAGGCCTTAGACCAGGGTCTGCAGACTGGTCTATGAGAATAGCCAGAGAGCAGATATTTAGGACCGTGCGGTCCATGCGGTCTCCGTGGCAGCTACCCTGTGCCATTGCCACACAAAAACAGCCATGGACAATACTGTGCTCCCCATAAAGCTTTATTTTTGCACACTGAAATGTGAACTTCAGATAATCATCATGTGTCACAAAATGCTATTCTTACTCTGATTTTTTTTTTTTTTTCCTCCTGACCACTAAAAAAAATCTCCAAACCATCCTTAGTTCATGTGCCAAACACACGCAGGTGGTGGTCAGATTTGGCCCGAATGCCGTAGTTTGCCATTTCCCGCCTTAGACGCTACTAGGTAGGAATGCTTATTAATTATGAAAAACACAGAATAAGTCAGAAAAGGACAAAGGATAAAATTTAAAAGTTTACCTAAAATCCCAAGACCCAGGGATTTCCATAGACAGCACATAAATCCCCCTCATTGGCACACATGGCCACACACATCCCTTTGTGGTCCTGTAATTAATTTACCCCAGGAGAGTATGTGGTGGACTTCTCTCTGTGTTATTAAGGACAGCTCTCCATCATTCGTGTAATGGCTCACGGTCATCTTCCATAGCTGGATCATGATTTACGTTAACTTGTCCTTTGCTGGCATCTTTTAGACCACGTTCAGTTCTATTTGCTTGTTTGCTGTTACAAAGGATACAGAATGAATTCCACATACTCACCACACAGCTGGTGTTGTAAGGGAGACAAAGAGGAGTCCTACCATACATACCCTGCCCTCAGGATACTTTAATTCAGCAAGCCACACAGGTGACACGAAGCGGTTATCCTGGCCCAGACAGGGGTGGTTTCCAGAAACAGAGCTCCAGTGCTCTGGGGGCTTGAAGTTCAAATGGTCCAACTTCCTGGGCCAGCTGAGGCCACCAAGCTCCTGCCTTTCCTGGGTTGGCAGCTCCCATCTGCTTGGGTTCGAGAACTTCAGAGAACTTCAGAAAGGGGGCCTCAGAGATCTTCTGGTCATCACCCCACTGCCACGGCATTGGGGTGGCATAGGTGGAAAAACAGAGACTCAGGTTGAAGGAATTATGGAGAGTCAGAAACAAACTTAGCGGACCTCAAATCCGGGTGTCCCTGGCCTGAGTTAAGGCCTCGACCCTATTTCAAGCTCCCAGAGTGCTGTTTTTCCAAACCTTGTGGATGGATCTCTCCTGGGCCATGCCAAAGAGACCTTCTCAGTGGTCCAGGGCTGTGGTGATGGTGGTGGGTGGGAGAGATGGTGGTGGGTTCATGAGACCCCAAACTTCCAGCCGTCTAGTTCATGATACAGTAAGAATGTGCTAGCTGCATCCCCCTTCACTTTTTAGCATGAGCAGATAAAACCTGGACACCAACTCCCTCACTTACGTTGGGAGCCATCCACAGCCCGTTACCCATCAGACAGGAGCTGGGTGACGAGTGTTCTCATTTCTCCATGTTGGGGATGATGCTGCACCTGACCAAGCTGCAGGTATAACAATCATATGAGATTAACCTAACAATCAAAAATAGGTAGAATTTTTTTTCAGTTACTTTTCAGAATCCCGTTGTGCTTATGCACAAAGATGTTGGCCGTAGTGGTATTTATAGCAGTGAAAAATCAGAAACGGCTTTAATGTCACAGAATATGGGAGTGGCCGAAGGAACGGTAGCATGTACAGAGAATTCATGATCCCACCACTTAAGCATCACAGTGATGGTTTTAGAAGGGCCACCTTCTGGGAAGGAAGGGCAGGATGCAGATCGTTTACATGGCACGATGGTATGATAAGGAAAGACAGAAGTGCTATAAACATTCAGATAAAGTGGCCCACGGATCGGCAGTCACATCACGATCAGCTGTTGTACGCCAGGCACCTGGAGGGATATTCCGCATGTTCACTGTGCTTGAGAGGTCACAGAGGGAAAGGGCCCCGGGGGGAAGAGGCCAAAAGGTTCCAGGTCGAGAACTCTGCTCCAGGTGGTGAAAGCAGTGAAATGAGGCTAAGTCAGGGAGTGTCTGCTTGGGGGAGCCTGGGCTAGTCTTCCACCGGGCCTCCGTCCAGCCTGCTGGGCAGAAGCCCCCCTTCCCACCTCCGTGCCCTGTGGGCTACGATGAGTGTGTTAGTTACCCAGGACATTACACGTGAGAAAGCCTCACACCGGCTGGGCGACGAGTTGGTGTTGCCTTCTGCAGTTCAGCCCCCCACCTCCACACACACACACACACACACACACACACACACACACACACCCGCCGGAACATTCTCTGGCTGTGACGGCACAGGGGGAAGGGCTGGCCAGGGGAAGCAGAGCTGGCGGGCCCCGGAGAAGCTCTCCTAGCTCCCTAACAATCCGAGGATGATTCATAATGATTGTAGCAGATGAGGCATGAGGTCCGTGGCTCAGACTGCAGCTGATGGAGGTCTTTTCCCAAGGAAGCTTGCCCAGCCTCCCAGAGGGCCGCCCCCCCTGCCGCCCCCTGGCCGTCTGGCTGGCCTGGGCCACCCAGTTCCCAGCAGCGCCGTCAGTGATGAGCGGTGCATTATCGTGGGGCGGTGGTTCCTGTCCTCTTGCGAACGTCAGAGCCCGCTGCGGCTGCAGGATGATGCTGGAGCCGCCTCCATGGCGGGAGAGCCCTGAAAAATGGGGATCACAGCAAGCTGGGGTGCGTCTTAATGTTCATTATTTATATATCTGGAAGATAATGAAAAGATGTGAAAAAGGTGGTAATTGCACCAATTTGAAAAATTAATAATCTAAGGAAGGAAAAGTGGCCAACACCACTGTGAAACGCATCCCACCTCTTCCTGAGATAATCCCTATTATCAGTTTGGTCATTTATGCAAACCCAGTGGTGTGCAACTCAGCCTCTCAGGAAGGAAAAAAAAGCCCTGAATTGTAGGTTTGCTGACTTCAGTGGTGAAATCCCACCATGGCCAATTTCAGGCTACTAAAGGTTTAAAAAATCTAGTGTACACGATTCTTGAATCTATTAACTGTTGGCTTCTGTAAACGCGTGCATGGTCACAAGCGATCACTTTCTTTTTTGGGGGGCGAGGGGAGGAAATTGGAAACCCGTTACGCATAGTGGTCTGCATGTCATTTTCATTTCCTGTGTCACATACCTCTTCCTCGACCAGCACGTGCAGATTCACTTTGCTCATTTCCCTTGCATTGTGTGGTTTCCATGAAGGTGCACTGTGTTGCTTCTGGAAGGTTCTTTGCAGATTCATGCCACCAGGAGAGGGGAGGGTGACGGCAGTTCTTAGCCTTCAGGAAGGCTGGCTCCTGCAACTGGCCACATCTTGGAGACTTCCCGCCTCCCCTAAACGTACTATTCTAATCATCTGCAGGCTAACCACCTCTCGTAGTGACACTTCCTTTCGCTCTCGTTCATCTTCAGGGTCCATTGGATAATCTCATTTTTCTTCTAGGGAGCCTTTCCTGATGTTCCTCTCTTCCCCATGCCGGCTCTCCGAGGCTAGGTAATGTGCCTCTTCCCGGTTCCTTAGAACGCAGGGCTCCCATCTATGACGGTGGTGATTGTGGTTATTTATTGTGTGATGTCTACAGGGCTCCTGTAGAGAAGCAGAGAAGCTCTGCCAGGCAGAAGAGCCTCCCCTCCCCCCGCCCAATACCTCGGGCTATGCCTATGAAATTGTTACTTTCCCTGGAAGAAGGGACTTTGCAGGGGGAATTAAGGTGACCCATCAGTGGGCCTCTATGGAGATTATTCTGGATGATGCAGAGAGAACTTTCTTTGATTGGGATCAGAGCGATCCCCTCAAAGAGGAATCCGAGAGACTCCCAGTGTGAGGAAGGTTTGGTGTGTGGCCAGTTCCCACATGTGGGGGCGCAGGTGTGAGGACTGGAGGCAGAAGGGTGGCCCCTGCTGACTGCCAGCAAGGAAACAGGCCCTCAGTCCTAAACCACAGGGAACCAAATTCATCCAAGGGCATGGATGAGTGAGCTTGGAAGAGGGTCCTCCCCACAGTCCCCCAGTTAGAGCCAACACCTTGGATCTAGCCCACAAAAGCTGGGATGGAGAACCCAGCTGAGCCAAATCGCACGCCTGATGTGGAGACTGAGACAGTCAGGGTGTGAGTGCTGTATGAAGCCACTGTGTCTATTTGTTACTGTAGCTGTAGGAAGTTCATGCAGACTCACAGGTTCCAGGCCCTTCTGTTCTGACTTCCCGAGCGTGGGCCCCTCCCCAGGAGAGTCCCTGGTGTGTGTCTCCCTCCAGGCCCCAGCCCCGTTCCCCTGGGCTCCCCTGAGTGAGGGGATTCCACCTTCTGACGAACCCTTCACTTGGTGGATTTTCCACCACAATGTGGCATTCAGCTCCTGATGTCAGACCCCCTGATGCTGCTCTCTAAACCTCCTAAGGGGTCTCCCCAACTCTGGACCTGCCTCTGCCCACCCGTCCTTCACAGCGCTGTCCGACACGCCTTCGGGAGCACGGCTTTGCCCCAGTGACAGGCCTCCCTGGGCGTCCTCTTCCCACTGAGTCAAATGCAAACCCCTTAGCTGAGAAGTCACATGCCTCTGCAGCCTGCTTCACCAGGACTCCCTCTGTGCGCCTGCCTCCTCATCTCGCCCCAGTTGCCCCAGCTGTCCCAGTCCTGCAGGGCCCGGCTCAGGGGCCAGCGCATCCCTGCAGCCTCGATGGCATCCCCAGAGGCCCTGCCATGAAGCTGTGTGGTGCACGTGGGCCGGCCCCCACCAGACTGTACCTGCCATGGTCGGCCCTTTCTCCCTGCTCCTCGTGCAGAGTGCCACGGACACAACACCTATTACCCGCGCTCGCCACCCAGTCGTGGGATGCCTAGTATGAAGGGGAAGGGTAGTAGGACGTTGAGGGCATGCCCACCATATTAGACAGAGTGCAGTTGCTCATTAAAATACTTCTTAAATGACTGTTCCGTGGACTCATTTTGCGCTATTTTAAAAGGGATGTCTCGAAGATCATAAACCATCTCAGAAGTATTTTTACCACACTTTTTCCAAAACAGCATTTATGTTTGCAGGAGCTACTTATAGTGAGTCTGGAGATGGCCCAAACATTTGCTAAATAATATTTTACTGTTTATAACCTAATATCACTATCACTGATTTTATAATAGTGAAGACATAGTGGCTGTGTATAGATCATCTTTGATTAGATTATTTAATAATTACAACAGTGCTCTGAGCTGGGACTTTAGTATTCGCATTTTATGGATGAAGAAGCAGGCACAGAGAGAGAAAGTGAGTTACCCTAGGTCACACAGCTGGCTAGGAGTAGGGCCCAATTTCCCCGAGCAGTTTGGCTCTAGAGCCTTCAGCATCTTCAGCATCTTCAGCATCTTGCCGCCTAAGCTTGCCACCTCTCTCTACAGCTACCATTTTGTTCCACTCATCAGAGGGAGAACAACCCTCTTTTCCTGGGCGAATATCATGAACATTATTGCTGGAGTTCGCTGATTCTTACAATTTTTAATCTTTCACATACAGCAGGGCTTTACCAATTTAAAGGCTTTCCTCCCCATTCTCATGTTGAATAATCACAGGGATGTGAGGCTGGTGTCTGTGGCAAGAATGATGTCCCAAGGGGCGCCTGGGCGGCTCAGTGGTTAAGCGTCTGCCTTCGGCTCAGGTCAGATCCCAGGGTCCTGGGATCGAGTCCCGCATTGGGCTCCTTGCTCCGTGGGAAGCCTGCTTCTCCCTCTCCCACTCCCCCTGCTTGTGTTCCCTCTCTCGCTGTATCTCTCTCTCTCTCTCTCTCTCTGTTAAATAAATAAAATCTTAAAAAAAAAAAAAAAGAATTTCTCCTTTGAGTGCCTGGGTGGCTCAGTCGTTAAGCGTCTGCCTTCGGCTCAGGTCGTGATCCCAGGGTCCTGGGATTGAGCCCCGCATCGGGCTCCCTGCTCGGCGGGAAGCCTGCTTCTCCCTCTCCCACTCCCCCTGCTTGTGTTCCCTCTCAGGCTGTGTGTCTCTCTGTCAAATAAATAAATAAATAAATAAATTCTTTAAAAAAAAAAAAAAGAATGATGTCCCAAGTGAAATGACCAGGTGTGAAGCTGTAAGCTCACAGAACCCCACTGAATCCCCTGGGTGCAGATTCCCCAGGACTCCTCATCCTCAGTCCAGTAACCCTTCTTGCACAAGGTCCCCACACCCAGATGGACAGTCGTCCTAGGCCCCTTGAGGTCCTTGAGCAGGCCCGAATTGGAGGTACTATTTTGGAATTTCATTTTCGGTATGTTAGATTTTCCACTTTCTCCAAGCTGGGGAAACATGGAGTAGGAAGGAAAAAAAATAAAAAAACAAAAAACAAAACTTTTCCTTATCCCATCCTAGGGAAGCTTGCCAAAGAGTGCGTCCTGTCAGCTGCTGGCTGGATGCCCGTCCCCATCCACGAAAGCCACGTCTGCAGAGAAGGTTCTGGGGAGCCAGAGCCAGCGCACAGCCTGGGGGCCTCCCTAGCAGCCCTGGGCATTTTCTGCAAGCAGCCAACCCCTCTTTGGAATGTGCCTTCAAAAACAGCATCTCCTTGGCTCCGGAACGCCCCTTTGCTGGGAAGTAGCATATTTCCTATTCCCAGTTCGAACACCGCCCCCGCCCCCCCCACCATTACTTATAATAACTATACAGGAAGTTCCTTTCCCTCCAGTAAAGATGGTCATCACATTTTTCAGGCTGGACGTTAACATTTTGTTCAGTCCCCAAGGGCCTTGACATAGGCACATGAATCACACTTCAGAGAAGGTGAGAGATCATGCTCTATCTAGACTAGATGAGACTGAAGTTCAAGTACAGTCCTGGCCCATGGACTGGCTCTGTGGCCATGGGCAAGTTGCTTAACCTCTCTGAGGCTCCTTCAGTTCCTTGTCTGCAAAAGTGGGGCGGGGGGTGGCAGGAAGACGTAGCCCTAGCAAGGCTGTGGAGACCCAAGGAGGGCATGTTCCTTGCCTGGGTGCACACAGTAGGTCCTGGGGTAGCCGCCTACCTCGTGGCACCCACTTTTAGGTGGGTGGTTGGCAGGAAGGGTAGTGGAGACCACCATGAGGAGGTGGGCAGAAAAAAATGAGGTAATGTAAGCCGTCGCAAAGGCATCAGGGAAAGGACTTAATGATCTTAACAGTTTTGCTCTAAGGTATTGGGGTCACAAGGCAAGTTCAGGAACTTGACTCCCATCTTTATGAGGGCGCTCACGGGCTCGGCTGGAGCGTCAGGTGGCAGGCAGCACCCCCAGGTGGGATTAATACTCCTGCGTGTCCTGCCAGGGGGTGAGAACGTGGACCCTGGGGTCTGAATGTCTGCTGACACATCTGGACACCACAACTTACTAGCTCTGGGACTTCGGACACTTCAACTTCTCTAAGTTCTCTGTGCCTTATTTTTCTCACCGGAAAAAGATTAGCGATAAACAGCCCCTGCCTCCAATTATGGAGAGACGGAGATGCGGCGCTGTGCTCGGAGCCCAGAAACTGCTCGCCGTGTCAAGTGTGAACACCGTCAGTTGCTCTAATTGCAGACCCGCCCCTCATTCGGCATCACTTGCGTGTGATGAGTATGTGCGGCATGTGTGCGCGCGCATGCATGTGTTGCATGCACTCCTAGGTTTCCGCACTAGCACATGAGTGCCCCGTGGCCTTGGGCGCACGGGGTCTCTGTAGGGCATGGGGTGATTCGACAGCCACGTTCCTTCATCCGTCTTGGGGAGAAGGGGTTCAAAATGTGATCCGAGGAGTAACTGTCTTAGAGTCTCCTGGGGGCGTTTATGAAAAATATCAGCTCCTGAGCCCCAGCCCAGAACCACTGAATCTCATGTTGGAAATCAGCTCCGATCCCTGTTTGGCCTTTTCTTTCTGGTCTCCAGCCAGCAGAGACAGCGCTGCAGACCCTGTGCAGAGGTGGTTTATTGCTGCGTGTTCTCCTTATCCCCAGTAAAATGAGGACATTTTGGGGTGGGGAGCAGGGGAGGACAATTAACATGGAGCCTTTGCTTGACCTTTATCCTGGGTTTATGGAGGTTGGAAGATTGCATTCCTTTCTGTGGGACTGCGTAATTCACACACTCTTTCCCCCAAATAGGGCTGCCAGTTGATTCCAGCTGTTTTAACTAACTCCTTGCTGTTTGCTCTCATTCTCTATGGGGTAAAGAAGAGAGTTTGGGGGGCGCCTGGGGGGCACCACCGGTTAAGCATCTGCCTTCCGCTCAAGTCATGATCCCAGAGTCCTGGGATCGAGCCCCGCATCAGACTCCCTGCTCATTGGGGAGCCTGCTTCTCCCTCTGCCTGCCGCCCCCTGCTTGTGCTCTCTCTGACTATCTCTCTCTTTCTCTTAATAAAATCTTAAAAAAAAGAAGAAGAGGAGAATTTGGTCACCAGACCTGTGTTACTTCTCTGCCTGCAAGCCCGTTCTTGGGTGAAGTCGGTACTCTGCACACTCAGCAGGGCCATCCGAACCTCGGACGCACGGATGTCTCCCCTGGTGGGGCCTAACTGCAGCATCAGGCTGGCTCTCCAGGCGTTGCAAACTATCTGTGACATAATTCTATGTCTCCTCCCTTTAAGGCGGTGGTGAGTGGATTACACGAATGGCCCCAACTCTTCCCCCATGCCCTGTATCTCTGATGCTGGGCTCGATTTTGTGACTTGCTTTTGCCCAACGCAAGCAGATTCAGATACACTGCAAAGAGTTCTGAAGAAGCATTTGCATTTACACTGTCGGACCTCCGTCCCCACCAAGAGAGGAACATTTCCAGGCTAGCCTTCGGGTTGCGGGGGGAGGAGGAGAGACACGCAGAACATAACCGAGGGGCTCTAATCAATCCTTGTTGAGACCAGCCAACTCCCAGACCCCTGAGTGAGCCCCACGGAGATCATGAGAACCACCTGCCCAGCCACCCAGACACACAGACACTTAGTGTCTATGCAACGGAGTTTTTGTTGTTACACAGCATTTTTTTTTTTTTTTTTTTTTTGGTGGTAGATACGATGAGAATAGCAATGATTACTATTAGCTGACTTGAAATCTGCTGAGGGCAGGGGTTGCCATAGCATTGCTTGCATTCGCTGGCCCATCTAATCCTTGTTGAGTATTGGAACAATCTGATAGGGAAAAACCATTAGAAAAGCCCTCTGGGAGGGGTGCCTGGGTGGCCCAGATGGTTAAGCGTCTGCCTTCCGCTCAGGTCATGATCCCAGGGTCCTGGGATCAAGCCCCACATCGGGCTCCTGGCTCAGCAGGGACCCTGCTTCTCCCTCTCCCTCTGCCTCTCCCCCTCCTCATGCTCTCTCTCTCTCTCTCTATCTCTCTGTATCTCTGTGTCTCAAATGAATAAATAAAATCTTTAAAAAAAAAAAAAAGCCCTCTGTGAATCTCTGGCTTGCTGCTGGCTCCCTCAGAATCTCTCTGATCGGCTGGGATCAATACCATTGCCCCATCCATTGGTTTCCTATAGGAGCAGAGGTGCCATTTGCTGGATATGCATGGAGGGAGTGAGGCAGTGAATCAGAGAGAGCACGAGAGAATATGAATGTGTGTGCGTGTGCACGTCTGTGTGTGTTGGGAGTGGAGTAGCTCAGGTCCTAGTTTTATGTAAGAAGATGAGAGACCAGCAAATCTCTGTTGACCCAGTGAGCACTTTGGGTCCCAAACCCCACAGCAAGCCTGTTCTGTTCCTCAGAAGGAAAACGATTGAATACAGATATCCATTTAAGAACTTACTATGGGTGAGGAGGGTCTAGCAGCTCCCCCACCCCCCGCTATTTGGGGTACTTGCTCCACACTTGGCCCTTTCTGGCCATTCTCATTTGTTTCTCACCAGAAGAGTCTGCAGGGAGGAATTGCCCTCCCCACCTTGAAGATGAAGAAATAGCTCAGAGACATCAAATGAATTCCCCAGGGCCACACAGCGAAGAAGGTACCGCACAAGGGTTGATGTCCACGGCCTCCCGACAGCAAAGAGCCTCTTTTCAACCCCATCACGCTCTGTAGGGGTCTCAGCGGGCTCCCGGCCCGAGCCCGTCATTGCGTCCGTGAGGAAGTCTGCCCCCGAGAGCAGAGGCCTGGCTTGCCCCGGCCACACACTGTGAGCAGGTTATCTGACACCCTTCTGGGCCCTGCGGTGTGTCTGGATGAGATCTCATGGGTCAGTGGCATCACTGAAATGCCTTGATAGGTTTCCAGTGAAGGCATTAGCAGTTTCCAGGCGTGCACCTCAGCTCCTGGAAATACGCAGTGAGACGTACAGATTGCTGGAGCCGCTGGACGTGGGCTGCTTTCACCCTGCTGAGAGGCTATGGCGGGAAGCCCCCACTCTGGGTGCTCAGGGGGTGAGAGCGGGCCCCGGGCCAGGGCGCGGGCTTGCGCCTGGCTGGGCGGGAGGAGGAGGGAGCGGTGGGCAGAAGCCCTGCTTGGCCAGCCGCCCCGGGCACCTCCTATCCTCCTGTGTTTGCTCAGCGAGTCAGGAGAGGAAGCAGGGTGCTTTCCGTTGGGCCCTGGGCGTTCCGGGCCTCGGGGGCCAGCTGCTGGGGCTGGCAACTTCTCCGGGGACCTGTCTCTTGGCCTCTCTGTACCTCCCTCTCTCTCAGTGACCTGACAGGCAGGTAATAATCCCATCCCCATCTAACGTGACCCTGGGGCAAGGCAGGAGGCCCCACTGGTGTGCACGGAACAAACACTGGCAAGTGGCCCAGGAGCTCGGCATCGGGCCCCGTCAGCCCCGGAGGGAGCCAGGCCCCCTCTGGCAGCATCCCAGCACCTCCAAATGTCCGGCCTCACATCATCCCAGCCCTTTTGCCACGTCAAGCAGTATTTGCTGGAGTTTTGGCCAGGAGAGCAGCTCCTATGACATGCCGTCTTTGACGAGACATTAGCAATGATTTAAATTCACCGAGAATTTCAGGACAGCTCTCTTCCTGTCAGAACCGTGAGAGAAACGGGTTCCGAGGCCGCTTCGGCCTGTGCTCTGAGGCTCCTGTCCTGTCTGGCCATATCGGGTCCCTCCCTCTGTTTCCCCCGATCACCCTCAGCTCTCCTACAGGCCACCTCTTGTGACCCTTGATCGTCAGCTGCTCTGCACGGTGCCCCCAGTTCCATTTACGTGTGGCTCTCATCTCTAGAAAGAACATGAGGACCTCTCCGGCAGGGACCAGGTGTGACTGTGTCTTTGAAACGGGCTGGAAGTCGGGGCTCTGGGATGGTGGGACCCCGTTCCCTGCCTGTGTGGCTGAGGGCAAGCTGCACATTGTCTCCCCAGTTAAGCGACCACCTCTTGGGACAGTTACAATGTTCTCTTGCGACAGTTACAATGGATCCAGGTGTCTGGGCCCTTCGAATCTGCCGGCTTCTCTCACTCCACGTGCAGTGATTCCCCAGGAGCTGGCGAGATGCAGTTGGGAGAGCCTTTTCCTGGGGACAGGAGTCCTGTGCTATGTCATGGGCATACACCCACCTGGCAGTGGACTGATGGCTTGGCCGCTGGGGACGCTTACCGAACACGCACTGTGCACCAGGCACTGAGGCTCGGGCTGAATCACATGCCTGAGGTCACAGTCGGGGATGGAGGCAGGAAGGGAGCCCAGGCATTCTGTCTGTGGGTCCCACGTGGGCACCTGAGTGCTGTGCCATGTGACAAGGCTCTGCCCTGTCCTCATCCCGGAGGGACCCCGGGATCCCACCTGCCCAGGCCTGTCGTTCTGGCTCATGGCTTGGTCCTTGGCGCTCCCGAGTGTCGGGCTCATAGCGGGCGTTTGTCCACGTTGACAAGTGGAGAAATGAGTGAACGAGTTCCTCTGAAGTGCACAGACGCCTACCCGAGTCCTGTGGATTCCTAACAGGCACAAAGGGCTGCCCCCAGCTGCCCGCCACCTGCCAAGGCCCAGCTCCCCCCATCCTCAGGTTCCACACTGTACAGGCACCACCCCTGGGACCTCCTGCTGGCTGTGCATTGCCCACCGCAGCCCTCCCTCCCTGCCTCCCCGCTCCCGCCCTCCATCGCACCATGGGATCCTGCCAGACCAGCCCACATGGCCTCCTTTTGTTCTCCCATCTCTGTTTCAGGCGAGCCAGCCCAGCCCGGTCCCCCAGCTTGCTTGGCACACCCCTTTGAAGCCTTGCCAGTCAGCCAGTGGGGCACACAGGGGCCGGGGCTGGTGCCAGGGCGCTGGCGGCTCCTGCCCACCTTGCTGGCTCCCCGGGTCTGGCTGTGCCAGGGCCCATGCCCGCAGGGACAGCGGTGCCCGGATGTTTGCCTCGCCTGGCATGGACCTTCACCAGGGCTAGCTGCTGGAGTCCCTTCCCAAGCCTGTCCTGTCGTGAGCCCAGCTCTAGTCCCCACGGAGGAGAGCGTTCAGCGGGAACCGTCTGACTGGGTTCTCAGCTCTCCAAGGAGAGACGCAGGACGGGGGTGGGGTGGGGGTGTCGAGTAGAAACACAGGCTTTGGCTACAGACGTATGTGGAGCACCTCACTCTGCCATCGCCAGCTGTGGGACTTACCTGCTTCGTGCCTCAGTTTCTCTTTGGTAAGCAGGGGAAATAGAACACCTGGTTGACGGAAGTCCAGTGAGGAGGAACGAAGTACTGCATGCTAGCATACTGGAAGCATTTGATAAACAGTTGCTGGGATGCGTTACCATTATTGGTGATGTTCACTGAGGTTGCCGAGCCTTGCAGCACCAGACAGAGCGGGAGGCCATATCTGAGCCCAGCTTGACCTCTGGAGGCCTGGCCTAGCTCCCTGCCCCGTCGGGCACCTGCCAGGCTTACCCAGGTGCTTGCAGGACAGCTGACACCCAGACACTTGTCCGTGGAGGTCTTTGTGGTTCCCTGAGGCACAAGAAGGTGCGTTCCATGAAAACAGGGACCCGAATCTGCCTGCCTCACTGTTGTGTCCCCAGTACCTGTCAGGTGGGTACCCTGTTAATAGTCATTGAGTGAATGAAGCAAGTGAAGTCCGCTTCCCTTTGGATCCCATGCTTCTTGCTCACACCTCACCCTAGCATTCAGCGTGTCCCCCCACGTGTCCCCCACACTAGCTTGAGTACTCCTGAGGCCAGGACCAGGTCAGATTAGCTTTTTTTTTTAAGATTTTATTTTATTTGAGAGAGAGAGAGGGAGAGTGAGAGGGACAGGCAGACTCCCCGCGGGGCTCTATCCCAGGACCCTAGGATCATGAGCTGAGCAGAAGGCAGACATTTAACCAACTGAGCCACCCAGGCGCCCCAGGTCCGATTAGCTTTGGATCCCTCAGCCGAAGTGGCCTGGAGCAGGTGCCTGGAGCAGGTGCTTGGTACTTAAATATTGAATTGTGGATGCAGGGATCTCTGCACTCTGGATTCCAGGCAGTGCCATCACCACAAAGCTTTTCTGAACCCTTTCATCGCATGCAGAGGTCAAGTTCCCCAGCCCCATCAGTTGCCAGCCATCTGCCTGCCACCACTGGTCCAGGAGCAAGCTGGCCATCAGCCCCTGCCTGGCACACCTGGGCTGTTCCTGAACAGACCTCCCGGATGAGGGCTAAGTAACACCCGGAGTGGTCGTAAGGCCAGGCACCTCCTCTTTGCGAGTCTCCCGGGCTGCTTGGCGGGGGGCTGGGGGCTGGCGGGGGCGGGACCTTGGCACCCCTGCTCCCTGTGGCTGCCACCGGCAAAGCCTTTGGTGCCACAGGGGCGCCTGCCCAGCCGAGCGCATCATAGAGGACAAAAGCTGCAGAAGCAGCACAAGTGAAGTGAAAACGACCCGGGCACCGGCAGAGAGCTTATCCGCCAGTTTCCTGGTTGTCAGTGCGGGTGCGGGAAGGCGTGGGGGCGCGTTCTGGGAACTTGCTGTGGCCCGCCCATCGCCTGGGTCCCCGGGGGAGTGGGCACGGCACTGCCTTCAGAGCGGGGCAAGTCCCTTTACGTTTCTCAGAGCCCTCTTGAGAATTCGAGGAGTTGAGACACTTCACGTACCTGCTGTGTGGTGGTCTAACCGTGAACAGTGGCAGCCCCCAGAGTGGCAGCTCACCGGCTAACCGTACTGAGCATCTACTGTGTGCCAAACACCGTTTTACTTGCTCTGTGGGTATTAACTCATGTAATCTTCATAATGACACTGTGAGGTAGGGAGTGCTATGATCTCTGTTTTATAGGTGAGAAAACTGAGGCTCAGAGATGTTGAGTAACTTCCCCACGGTCACACAGCTACCAAGAAGCCAATCTGAAGTTCAAACCAAGCCCTCCGAATGTGGAGCGCATGCATATAACCACCTCCCTACACATTTTTTCCCTTCTACTCTTGAGTATTATGCTTCCCTGTGCATGGTGATGGTGATGGCAACCTTCAGGATGCTGGGGGTTGTGATGGTGGTGGAGGGGACGGTGATGATGATAGAGGACGTGGCCTCATTTTGTGTAGTGACCTGCTTCTTGCTGGAATTTCTCTTTTTTTTTTTTTTTTTAAAGATTTTATTTATTTATTTGACAGAGAGAGACACAGTGAGAGAGGGAACACAAGCAGGGGGAGTGCGAGAGGGAGAAGCAGGCTCCCCGCAGAGCAGGGGCCCGATGCGGGGCTCGATCCCAGGACCCCGGGATCATGACCTGAGCCGAAGGCAGACACTTAATGACTGAGCCACCCAGGTGCCCCTCTTGCTGGAATTTCAAACTCATTTGCGTATCCAGTCCTCAGAGCAAGCCCGGGAAGGGGGGTAATTCTGAGATCTGAGGAAACTGAGCCTTACAAGGTGGCCAAGATGCACACAACCATGTGGGGGCCTCTCCAGGGCCTGGAGCTGGGTAAGAGCAGATGGGGGTGGGCCCGTGGCTCCCGACCCTGACTTCAAGGGTGGACACAGGGCTGCAGGAACCTCTGCTTCACCATGCCAGGGCCTGGCAGGGATGGAGATCTGGGGTTACAGCACGGGGAGGGTGGAGAGGTCACCCCCACCCATGCCGCCTCTTTTGACATTGGCCGGCTCCCTCAGGATGGTAGACTGAGGCTCTGCGGTCCATCCAGTGCTGATTACAGACCGTCTTGTGAAGGTGGTGGGATCACAGCTCCCATTCATCAAGACAAACACTTGTTTGTCTCATTTAATCTCCACAGTGGCCCTGGGAGGTCCATGTTATTACTGCCATCCTACAGACTGAATATAAGATTTATTGCCCCAGAAATGCCGCGTATCAAGCAACAGCATCTCACTGGTTCCGATAATAAGCATTTATTGCCTCTGCATCTGGGCTGGTTGGCCGAGTGGCTCTGCTGATCTTGGCTGGACTTCCCCCGTGTCTGGGCTCGGCTGTGGTCAGTCCGTCTAGTCTTTGTGGGGTGTCTGGGGGTGTCTCAGCTCTGCTCTGTGTGTCTTTCATCTCCTGGGTCCAGCAGACTAGCCTGGGAATGTCCTTCTGAAAGCTGGCACTTCACGCAAGGGGGAGGGGGTCAGTACTGTGATTCCTGAGGCTTCATGAGCTGGGGCGCTTTCTCAAGGTCGCCCAGCCCAGAAGTGGCTCAGCCACCAGTGGAATGTCCTCGGCCTGTCTCCCGGGTGCAGGTGTGCAAGAGCCCAGACCCGCGCCCAGGTCCGACTCGGGAGAAACGTGCAGCCAGTTCCCCAACACAGTGCTTCTTGGAGACTGGATGCAGGGAGGAAAAGACGCTGTAGGACAGAAAAACAGTGACCTCTTCTTCCAAGGGGTGAGGAGAGCCTCTGGTTTCCCAAAAGCTTCCCTCTGGGTGGCCACCCCAGAGGCTAGACCATAGTAGATGATGCCCCTTGAGACCTCAGATTCTCTCTTGAGACCTTTGGGACAAGGGGCTTCCCAAATGTCAGTGTCCTGGAGCAGCGAGGCCCTTCAGCCGTGAAATAGTCACAGTGCTGGGCTGGGCCTAACTGGTTGAATTGCCAGCTTTGAGGATCAAAACCAAGTCAGGGCTCTGATTCTGAAGATGGCTTCAGAGGAAGGGACTCTTCATTGTAGGGTTAGAGTTGTGGTCCCTCCTCCTTTGACCCCCTTCACTCATGGCAGAGTCCCAAGGAGTAAAAATGCCAGATGCTGTCTTTGACCTCTGTCTCAGGGGCTCTTCCCCGAGGGGCACCGTCCTCCACCCATTGCCCTGGACCCCTCGCCATGCTTTGCTTGCTTTCCCAGACCAAGATGCGTGTCTGGGGGTGATTGCTGGGAGGCCAGACTGGAAGGCTGGGCAGCCACCTACTTTGCCGGCTCACCTCCCTGGCGGTAGGAGGCATTACCATCTGTTCCTCTTTTTGCCTTGACCTTTGGCCTGATAAAGGCCAAGTGCGGAGCCTCACATGGAAGAGGTCGAAACAAGAGACCCTCCCCCTCCCTCCCTCCTTCTCTTTCTCCTCCTCTTTCTTCCCTTCCTTCTCTCCACTCTGTACATAGTCTGTGCCAAACATCAACTCAGGTATTTATTTTTCCCAGTGAGCTGAACGTTTATAAAGAGCACGCCCTTCCATCTGTAAGAACTCTAGTATTCTCTTATTCCTGGAAAACTCCCCTTCATCCTTCGGGACCTTGCAGCAGAGCCCGCTTCTCCATGAGACTCTCCTCACCCCCGCAGCTGGAGCCTCCGTGTAGGAGCACGGCCTCAGCAGGACGCCGTCCGGGTCCAGAGAGCATTGCCGGCACTGGTCAGGTTTATCTGTGTGAGTGTGTCCACCGAGCCCTCCAAGGACAGTGACGGTGGTTCCATCATCTCCCTGTCCCCGGGGCCGCCCCCATGCCAAGCACACATGGACGTCACCTTGGTGAGCAGAGTGGCTACATGGGTGTGACTGTACATGGGATACCCTCAGGTCAGCAGAGGGCTTGGGCTCCGCATCCCTCAGCTCTGCGTCAGACGCTGGAAAGCCCTCCTATCGTACCAGCTACGGACACAGCCTGTGGCCCCAGGGACGCGGTTTGACCCCCATGCTTGGCAGATTTGTGCCCACGTCGGAAGAGCCCAGCCTGAGACTTCGAGACTCAGGAATCCTTTATCTGCCTTTTTCCCAGCTGGTGACTTTTGCCTTGTGCCTCTATTTCCCCACCTGTAAAATGAGCACAGAAACCAACGTTTCCTTTCACCCTGTTGGCTGAAAAGAATCGAGACGACTGTTTGCAAAGCTCAGGCGTGAGTGGTGGCTATCATTGCCATGGTCTTTTCCCTGAGAAGGAACCATTTCTACGGTTTCTTGGCAGGGGGGAGGGCGGGGGTTGGCAACCAAAGCTTTTTGTGGCCAAGGTCCGGTTACCTGGAGGCTTCTCCGGTGGTGTCTTCTCTCTGCAGGGAAAGTGCCTTCATCAGAACACAGCAGTGAGCCAGCTGGCTACCCCAGCCCTGCCCGGATTCCCAGCAGGTCCACAGGAAAGGAGCTGCCTGTTGCCCCCTGACCCGCTGTGCGGACAGCAATAGCTGTGGGAACACACGGGGACAGGGAAACACACTGCACATGGGGGAGTCCATCCTCGGGCCAATAAGGTGCCGGGTGCTTTGCAACTGATAACGTGTTCCCAGTGGACACATACCTGCTAGTGAAGCCTCCTTTCCCTCTCGCCCTTGTAGGGGGCTCAGGGATGATGCAAGACTTTAGGGTTGTGTTCCCACCCTGGGCCCTCCCTCTTTCTTCCCTGCTTTCTCTTCTTCTGCATTTCCTGGGCACATACTGTCTGGCGGGCATCATGCTATGTGCTGGCGATAGGAGGAGTGACACGTGGTGCGGGAGAAAGACAGCTCAGCACATGTGGTTGGCTCCATCACAGCCCCCCCCAAGATCTCCACATCCTAATCTCCAGAACCTGTGCCTGCCACCTCGTAGGGCAGAGGGGATTTTGGCAGAAGCAATGAAGTTAAGGATCTTGAGATGAGATTATCCTGGCGTATCTAGGAGGATCTAGTGTAATCTTAAGTGTCCTTAGGAGAGGGAGAGAGAGGGAGATGTGACCCCCTGACCATGGAAACAGAAAGAAGTGATGCAGCCAGGAGCCCAGGAATGCGTGCAGCCTCTAGAAGTGGAAGATATAAGGACCATATTTTCCCTTGGAACCTCCAGAAGGAACCAGCTTTGCTGACACCTTGATTTTAGCGCCTTATAACTTACTTTGGTCTCCTGACCTTCAGAACTGTAAGAGAATGAATTTGTGCTGTTTCTAGCCATGATGTTGGTGGTAATTTGCTAAAGTAGCAATGGGGAAACTCGTACAACAGATCACTGCCGTACTGTATGGTGGTGAAGGAGCCCCAGTGGCTCAGTGGTTCACAGCAAGATCCCTGGAGTCCCAAAGCTGTTTCCACCTGGTTCAAGTCTGTTTCCACCTTTCATCGGTTGAGGGGCCTTTTGGCCCATCGCTTTTCAAAGCTTCTCGTCCCTGCCCTGTGCCTCCTCCTTCATCAGTAGGGCTGCCCCAGTGCAGGGAGATAGCTGGAGAGGCTTCTGGGCTGGGCCTTTTGGTAGGGGATGGTAGGGCCAGCAGGAGTCGTGGGTTTTTCTGGACCAGTCACTGGCCCCTGATCCTCCCGGGGTAGTGCAATTCACAGAAATCCCCAGTTTTTCCTTTTAAGCTACTCTTGAATATAATAAGCTCCTTTATTGAGTAAAAATGTATCTCACCCCTCCCATGTTCCCCTCATCGAGTGTGTGGAGTCACCGCAGGCCATCCAGGTATCCTGGGTTCGGGCTCCTTCCTTGGGACATTTGGCGTTGATGCTGCTCTGGTTTTGTCAGTTGCAGACCCCCTGTCGGGATTCTCACTTGGCAACGGGCTGCCTGGACCCCTTTTCTCATACCAGGGGTATTGAGGAGGTATTAACTGCAGGAATTGAGGAACCCTGGGCAGTAGGTGGAGCTCAGGCTGCTCAGGACCAAGCACTTCAGGGGCGCCCTGTGGTGGCCACACTCCTGAGAAGTTGGAGCCCTTGTGCCCATTTGACAGATTATGCCCCGGAGGGCTGTGACTGGGTAACACCGTCTTCTCCTCTAATCCTGCACATCCTCTCAGAGGTGAGTAATCATTCTTGCTGCTTGCACACGGGAAAACTGAGGAACAGAGAGGCTGACTTGCCTGTGGTCACACCAGAGCCTGAGATCAGGGCTTGCAGTGAGGTTCTGTTGGCAGGTGGAAGTGGGGCGCAGTCTGCTCCAGGACGGAGAAGGCACCAGGCGGTTCAGTGAACATCCATTCTGTCCCCAGGCTGTCTCAGGGCCTTCCCCACAGGCTGTCCCATTAAGCCCTGCCTCCCCCTCTTGGGCAGACTTTTCACCCCTATTTCTCAGGTGAAGCAGTGCCAAGCCTGGACACTTAAGTATTTGCCAAAGCATTTACCTAAGGGGCAGAGGAGCTAGGGTTCAACTGGGGTCCTCCTGATTCCTCAGACCCCTCCTTTCTGCACTCTAAGCAGCTCACTGATGTTATAAAAGGCAGTTCAGATGCTTAACTGGAAAATGGGAGAAATGTAACATACAACGGACCTTGCCTATTTACACTAATTAAATGAGGAAACAATTTAAACATTGCCATCCATTGCTTTAATGAGGCCAGAGGACAGCAGGTGCATGTTTGGGCTGCCTGTGGCAATTGGTAGAATGTTTGGAATGGGTTTTGTTAGCATAGTATGCAAAAATAGCCTTGATGGTGTCTGCATCTTTTCACTCCAGTTACCTTGTTTCTCAGTTGTATCCTAAGGGGTAATTCAAAGGAAGAAAAAAACCTATTTTGTGCAAATGTCTATTAAATCATGATTTTTTTTTACCTTTAATTATGGAAAATTTCAAACATCTAGGAAAGTAGAGAGAATACTATAATGAACACCTGTATACACCCCTTGCCCTGTTTTAACAGTTATAAACCTTTGCTTTGTTTATTTCATCTTTTTGTTTCTAAAATATTTTCAAGTAAATGGTAAGACATAGTGATATTTCATTTCCAGATATTTCAGAGTAACTTTAGTTATGATAATAGAAAGTTGAAACCAAACTTGATTACATGGAGACTGTTTAGATAAATATGATTACCCACCTGGTCCAATATTATGAGACCTTTAAAATTATCATTTTGAAGCTCCTATTACAAGCTTTCTTAGAGCTCGATGCTTTGCCTTTTTATACGACTTACCATAGTTTCTAATAATTTCATTGTTTGGTTGTTTAATTAAGGTCTATTTCCACCATTTCTTTGGTGGGGACAGTGTCCTTTTTGCTCACCATTTTGTCTTGACTGCCCATGAAGGTGCCTGGCAGATAGCAGGTGTAAAATAAAATTGGTTGAATGAATGCCAAATGAGCATTATGAGATCCTTGAAATAACATGCTGAGTGATGCAAGCAAAATCACATAATCTCAAATGAGCACAATGTGAAAATACGTATGCACGTAGATGACTTCTAGAAAGGCCGCTTCGGGAATGTCAAGTTTTTATGCCAGCGTGATGGGAAATACGGGTGAGCTTTGCTTTCCTGCTATGATTTCCATCATGTCATGGTCATGCAGTCGTAACATCGAAGAGTCCGTCAGCCGCCGCCATGCGTCTCGCTTACTCTGTGCGGTGCCAGAGAGAAGGAACGTGGGCCTGCAATGGGAAGCCTTCCTTCGAAGCTCCCACTCCCCTGACTCACCGTGGGACCCTGGGCGAGCACTGAACCTCACAGAGCTGAGTTCCTGCAGCTTGCAAGTGTGGGAGTGGTCCCCGCCCCTCTGCATTTCTGTAATCGGATGTCGTCATAATGCATGGGGCACAGATGTGAATACACACTGTAAAATGTTGCCTGAGCGGGCGGCTCCCCAGCCTTCTCCACCATGACGCTCGGCCCTGCAGCTACCCTGATGCCCCCGACAGAGAGCCCGCGAGCAGATCCACTGAGTGTACTATACAGTTAGGGTTGTCTTAGGTATCCATCTGAAAATCCCTGCTGATCGTAAACGGGAAGGTGATCACTAATTAACTCCGAGAGCTTCCTCCATGCTCACCCATCTCACTAACTGATGGGTCTATCAGTCATCCAGCGGTATTTACTGCACTGGGGCTGTGTGTTCATTAGCCCTTGGCAGTTGCCCACCCTGCCCAGACTCTGGATTTTTAAGTGGCACTGGAGTCTGTGGACATCTGGTCCTTGGGGTCACAAGGGAGGATGAAGGTGGTTCAGCCAGGGGATGAGGGCCAGGATCATTACCTTACAAGGAGAACTTTTAGTAGAGGAATACTGGCTGACTCTCCCCTCTCCTTTCTTCCAAAGGATCCGGTCAGGATGTTAGAGCCTGTATGAGTTTCCCAGGGTGGCCATAACAAAGCACCACAAACTCGGTGGCTTACCCAACAGAAATTTATCCCCTCACAGTTCTGGAGGCCAGAAGTCCCAAATCAAGTCCCAAATCGAGTTAGGGAGACCCCGTGCTCCTTCTGAAGGCTCTAGAGGAGGATCCTTCCTTGCCTCTTCCTAGTTTCTGGTGTAGCTAGGAATCCTATAGCTTAGGGTCCTTGGCTTGTGGTCTTCATCCTGGACTTCTTCCCTGTGTGTAAAAGTCTCTGCACCTCTCTCTCCTTATAAGAGCACCCGTCACTGGATTTAGGGCCACGTCAATCTGCTATGACCTTATCTCAACTCGACTGCATCTGCAAAGAGCCTATTTCAAAATAAGATTACATTCATAGGACTTGGGGTTAGGATTTCCACATATCTTTTTGAGGGATGCAGTTCAACCCGTAACAGAGCCCAAAGCAAAAGCAATTCCTTTTGCTCCTGACCACCAGTGCTATTCCCCGAAGGACCACTGCTTAGCGTGTATGTAGATAGACGACTTATTTTTTCACATGGGACCTGGATTGGGTCCATTCCTACTCATCATCCCTTTTGATTCTATAATAACCCTATCATACATGTATTCAGGCACGCAAAACATACTTTTGGGCCACCTACTGTGAGCCCAGGCCTATGCCTGGTTCTGGAATAGAAGGATATAAAAGGCCAAGGATTTTCAGTTGGTCGAAAAGTCTGCCAGAAGCTCCCCCTTCCTTTCTAGTCTGTACACGCTGAGCAGCAGTCCCTAGTCACGACCATCGAAAATGCCTTCAGCCGTTGCCAGATGTTCCCTGGGGGGTGAGGGGCAACAGCATCCTCCATTAAGAACCCCTGGTTTAGCCTAGCAAGGCCCCACCTTTGCAACTCCAGAAATCCCTTTTGCTGATTCACCCTCCTTGCAAGAGAATTGTTTCAATTAAACAAACTTCACTTGGCAGGTAATCATTTGCTTACCTTCTTACCTAAAACCCGCTTTCTTACCTAAAAATATCCGCCCATTGGGGTTTCTGATCCTTGTCACCAGACTGGGTTGATACCATTCTGGCCAGGATCGAGCAGAGAAGCTTGACATTTGGGGGGCTCTCTGTGGCCTTATTGAAAAGGAAGGTGCAGCTTCCAGTAGAATTTCTGACCAGTTGAGAAACAGCCCAAATACCCCCATTGAGGAATCACTGCTATAAACTTCCATTCAGTGTCTGAAATCATGTTTTGGATCCAGTGTCTATGGACGGTTCCTTAAAGCTCCAGATTTCTCCAGGAGTCTCCATCCTGTCTTCCTCTCATTCACCTGAGTGTGTTATTATTCAGTTCATGTTTATTCAGCGTTCGCCACGGGGCTGGTACTTCGCAGGGTGCGAGGGTACCACGGGGAGGAGCGCACATGGCCACTACAGGAACGGGACCCATGATGACAATGAGGAGGCTATGAGAGGAACAGTCGAATTCCCGGCAGTGCTAAGTGCTAAGACAGAGGTGCAGCCCTTTGCTGGGCTCGAGGGCGGTTGTCTCTGGAATTGCAAGACCCTGTGAGTAATCAGGTCACGCTCTCGCCGGCCCTGTGTTCCTGCTCGGCCCTAGCTTGGGCCCCTCAGGATCGTTGCGTACAGAGCCCGGTTCCCATCAGTTGCATCTCTAGGGACAGACTTTTCGTGGCTTAGAGCATGCTCTGTAGCAGACAGTGTCCTGCTAACCGAGAGGCGTTTCTGAGAGGTGATGAGGGTCATTCTCACTGGGCCCAGTGAGAGAAGGCCCCGTAGGGACCTTGAACCTCACCTCCCTGCCAAAGTGCCCTGCTGAGTAGCTGGGCTGGTCCTCTGAAGGCAGCCTCAGGCTCTGCAGGATGAAAGATGTTGATTCCGCTCTCCCTCCCCAAAAGTCTTCAGCCAAGGCCTCCGAACACAGAAGGGACCTTGCAGCCTTTGAACCTTTGTCCTCAGATTCTTTCAGAGGGGGAAGGGGCACGGGAGGATGGCGAGGGGGCGTCAGCTCTCTTGCCAAGCCGTCCCACCGGTACCGTGCGTTTGCCCATCCTCTTGGCCACTGGGTGGCTTTCTGGCCACCATCAAATACAGCGTCTCCTTTCTGTCTCCGTTGCCTGGATCCCTCCAGCCTGGGATGGGTGAAATGGCATCGTGTGGCAGCGAGCACTCAGAGATAGCCATGCCCCTGTACTAGCTCTCACCTCTCCTCCTCTCCCCCTTCCGCCCTCCACCCACCTCTCCTTAGCTGGCAGCCACCTGATTCTTCTTTTACAAATGCACTTCAGAGAACAAGCCCCACCAGCTGCCTTTGGAAGTCTTTCAAAGACACAAATCCCCGCCTGTACCCTCCTCTCCTTTAGTTAACCCCACGCATCGCTCCCACCCTGCGTTGTCCTCAGATTACTGCACTAATGCCTTCACGGCCCTCGCTTGGGTTCTAAGGCCGGGTGGTGCTGGCTGAGCTTCAGGAAATGCCCCATGTGGGCACTGTGAGATGGGCAGGCGTCCCCCCAGGGAAAAGGCAGGCTAGCCACAAAGAGCAGAAGAGACTCAGGGATGAAATGGTCCAGAGGGGGTTGGGGCAGGGACGTTGGCTCTTCTCTGTTGAGTTGGGGCTATTGGAGGCTGCTGAGCAGACCTGACTTGCATTTTAACTGGCTCATTCTGCTGCTCTGCTGAAAATCGACTGAAGGTGGCAAAGGTGGGAATAGGTAGACCAGTTAGGAGGCTCTGGCAGAAACCCAGGGTTTTTGCAGAAATCCAGGGAAGGAATGACAAATAGTGTGTGGGGGTGGTAGCAGAGGAAATCACAAGAAGCCATCAGATATGCATGTATCATGAAGGTAGCATTTGCTGATGGCTTGGATACAGAGTATCAGATAAAGGATGGTCCTGGGGTTTTACCTTGAGCAAGTAGAGAGTGAAGTTTCTGTTTATTCTTTTAAGGGGATCAGTGAGGGTTTGGGAAATGTTTGTTTTGTTTCTTTTGCAGGTAGGATTCCACTCATTATGTTTGAGATGTTCATCAGACATCCAAAGAGAGAGATTCAGGAAGTAGCTGGATATATGCATCTGAAATGTGAAGATTAATTTTTGAGTGTCAAGGGGCTCCTTGACTGGCTCAGTCGGTTAAGCGTCCGACTCTTGATTTCAGCTCAGGTCATGATCTCGGGGTCCTAGGATTGAGCCCCGCCTCAGGCTCTGCGCTTAGAGGGCAGTCTGCTTGAAGATTCTCTCCTTCTGCCCCTCCCACTCATGCTCTCTCTCGCTCTGTCAAATAAATAAATCTTTTAAAAAAATGCATGTTGGGCGCCTGGGTGGCTCAATTGGTTAAGCGACTGCCTTCAGCTCAGGTCATGATCCTGGAGTCCTAGGATCGAGACCCGCATCGGACTCCCCGCTTGGCGGGGAGTCTGCTTCTCTCTCTGACCCTCCGCCATCTCATGCTCTCTCTGTCTCATTCTTTCTCTCTCAAATAAATAAATAAAACCTTTAAAAAATAAAATTAAAATAAAATTAAATTAAACAATGCATGTCAAGTCATCTAGGCCATGGGATCCAGACATTTGGTCAAACAGCAGTTTAGGGGACACCTGGGTGGCTCAGTCGGTTAAGCGTCCACCTTCGGCTCAGGTCATGATCCCAGAGTCCTGGGATCAAGCCCCGCATCGGGCTCCCTGCTCAGTGGGGAGCCTGCTTCTCCCTCTGCCTGCCGCTTCCCCTGCTTGTGCTCTCTCTCTCTCTGACAAATAAATAAAATCTTTTTAAAAAAACCCAGCAGTTTAGATGTGACTGTGAAGGTATTTTTTTGGATGAGATTAATACTGACATCAGACTTTGAGTAGAACACCTTACCCTCCAAAATGTGGGTGGATCTCACCCAATCAGTCGACACCCTTAAGAAAAAAAACTGAAGGTCCGAGGAAGTAGGAATTGTGCCTCCAGATGGCCTTCAGTCTCAAACAACAACATGAGCTCTTCCCTGGGTCTCCAGTCAGCTTGCTGGTCGATCCTGCAGATTTTGGACTTGACAGCCTCTATACCTGGGTGAGCCAATTCCTTATTTATATTTCTGTTGCTCTGAAGAACCCGGACTAATGCATGGAGTAAAAGGATAATACTTGGATATGTATTTTGGAGTCCTATTATTTAAGCCTTGAGACTGGTGTGATCCCCAAGAGGGCAAGTGCTTATAAGGAGAGGAACAGACCATTGGGCTATCCAACACAAGTCAGGAGATTCAGAAACTGTGTGTGTGTGTGTGTGTGCGCGTAATATTTACTGAGCACTTACTATGTGTCGGCATCCTCCAGGACTGGTTGCTGCCCTCTATCACCTTATTTGTTCTGGAAACGGGAAATGATCCCAGTGGGGCCGCCTATTTATTTGCCTGCTCTGTTGCAATGAGTCAGCCTCTCCAATGTTCTGGGCTGTGGCATGGCACCCGGCTGTTCCTTCTCTTGTGTCAGAAATTGATTATTCCGGCATCTTCCTTCCAGGACATTTTCAGTTCCCCTGACCTCCCACCCTCTCGAAGCCATTTTGTGTCTCCTGATACTGAGTAATTCCATTTATTAAAACATGTGGAGCCTCCTTACTGGCAAGTGTTGGTAAAAATAGTTCTGCAGCCCCAAGGGACAGGGTCATTTGAACTTGGTGACTTGAAAAACGTTTGGTGTGAATCATGAAAAGTGCAGGGCCATGTTGATGAATTTCCCTCACCCTTTTTGTTCCTTGTTTTTTTGTGTGTGTGCAGCAAAATGTTTAACCCATATTTTCCAAGAACTCTGTAGGTGGGTTGCTGGGGACAATTGATTTTTAGAGGAGTATTGTTTCTCTGGATGTGGAAACCATGAAGCAAAGAATAACATTGAGCAAGAGTCGTCCAGATGACCGGGCCCAGGCTGATTATCGTGTGTTTGGGTCCCCTTGTCGTAGGATATGGTGTGTTTGGGTCACCGTGTCATAGGAGGATCACTTCTGCCTGAGCTGGACTTTGACCCTAGAAGCCTTATTCTAGCCAGATGTCAATGGATCATCTAACTTCTAAGGCTGCAGTTGGTTCAAACTGGCAGCTAGAAGAGACACAGGTATTTGTGTGAGGAATATGGAGTTCTGGTTTCCATCCTGCCCCTGGCTTGCTGTGTGAACTTGGGCAAGTCTCCTCACCTCTCTGAGCAGCGATTCTTTGTGACGAGTTTGGGCTAGGTGATCTCTGAGGGATGAGATGGTGGTCGGTGGGAGGGTACGTGCCCTGAATAAGGGGCTCCCCACCCCTCTCAGCACCCAGCTACCCAGCTAGCTACTGTGTGTGTGGGACCAGGGCTGCCCAGTTAATTTTTGGACCGTGTAATGTAATGAAATTTCCTGAATTTTAGGTGGGGACAGCGAATTCAGAAATACTTACAATATTCCCTGGGTGAAACCTGTAGCCAGATAGAGCCCTTAGGTCTTCAGTTTACAGCTCCATGTGAGGGCATTGTCCTTCATGAGTTATCACAGGCAGGTGGGGGGCCTGCAGGTGAATGAAGCTTCTTTGAGTTATTTTGTCTTGAAACCAGTACAAGTATTTTCAAGGAACTGGGGGAGCAAAGCAAGACTGGAAGCTGGGTCACAAGATTGCTGTTGCCTAGAGCCCTGAAGAAAGGGCATGGCCTTTTCTTTCATCATGGGTGGAAATGTCAGCCTGAGGCAGTGGGCTGGGTCAGCTGATCTCCTTGGGATTTATGGCCGGCTCCAGCCAGCGCCCTGGGTCTGGCTGCATGGACTGCGTAGCAGTATGAGCTGCAGAGAATTGAGTATTTCAATATACTCAGTTTTCACTGAACGACATCTTTTACAGGTCTTTCGTGGGTGTATGTCTCTGTGTGTGTGCGGACGTGTGGATGTGTGCATACACACACACACACACCTTGTTCTTTTTTAAGTGCTGCATAGTATTCCATAGTTTTTTTCAACTGTGCCATGGCCATTTTGCTTTTATCCACTTCTCCCTTTTATCTCTACCTCCCATGATTTTATCTAATAGGCATTTTTTTTTAACCCTATAATTCACACCTCCCTTTTTCCCTCCCTTTCTCCCTTCTCCCTTTTCTCTTTCCCTTGCTTCCATCCATCCCGTGGATTCATTCATCAAACATGCTGGGCCTACAGGTGCTGGGTGTAGGGGCAGAATCCTGAGGCCTGGCCTCCAGGAGCTCCAATCCAATAGGAGGCCAGAGAAGAAGCACATCATGGTGAATCCCCAGAAGCAAGTTCTTCAATAATGTTTTTTTTTTTTTTAAGATTTTATTTATTTATTTGAGAGAGAGAATGAGATAGAGAGAGCATGAGAGGGGGGAGGGTCAGAGGGAGAAGCAGACTCCCCGCCGAGCAGGGAGCCCGATGCGGGACTCGATCCCGGGACTCCAGGATCATGACCTGAGCCGAAGGCAGTCGCTTAACCGACTGAGCCACCCAGGCGCCCCTGGTTTTACCAGGTTTTTTTTTTTTTTTTTTAAGATTTTATTTATTTATCTGAGAGAGAGAATGGGAGACAGAGAGCATGAGAGGGGGAGGATCAGAGGGAGAAGCAGACTCCCCGCTGAGCAGGGAGCCCGATGCGGGACTCGATCCCGGGACTCCAGGATCATGACCTGGGCCGAAGGCAGTCGCTTAACCAACTGAGCCACCCAGGCGCCCTTCAGTAATGTTTTTAAAGAAGCTCTTTCTGGCCTTTTGGAGTGTGAGAATCTGAGGTAGAAGCTGATCTTTCAAAGGAGTAGTCAGCCTTTGGATCAATATGACCCTGTCTGCATCTTTGGGACCTTCTAGGACCATCACCAGCTGCCCGCCCTCCTCCTTTTCCCATTGCTCCAGGCTGTGGCTTGAGCAGAATTACACCAGGGTTGGCTCTGGAATAATGGCCGTGGGAAGGAGAAGGTGCTCTCATGGCCTGGATGGGAGGGCCCTTTCCTTTGGGACAGGAGAGAGCAGAACCTGGAACAAAGTTGCAAATCAGAAGTCAGTCTAAAATGGACACAGGGCCTCAGGCCTTCTTCCTTGAGGAAATTACATAAAAATGAGTATAAAAAGAGACAGAAGGCAGTGTGTCCATCAGAGACAGACAGAGAGGGAGAAGAGCCTACAATCAATATTCCTGTTCTTCCAAATGGATGTAGTACTTACGTTTTGTGCCAGGTGCCATGTCTGCTTTTCCTTTCATCCGCCCTACCTTCTTCTTTCTCTGCGGCGCATTGACGGTGATCAGTGATCATTTCCAGAGCGTCAGCTGCCCACAAACAGAGCTCTGGGAATGGAAGAATTAGCATAAGCCATTTGGAGCTTGGGCTTCCGAGTATCCCCCTCTGTCCCCTTGGGCGAGGCATTGTACCTCTCTGTCTCAGCTTTGTCCTGTGTAAAGTGGGGAGAGGGGCACTGGCTTCCTTCTAGGGGTGCTGGAGAGGGTGGAGTGAGCTAGTCCATGGGACACACCTGTCCTTACCTGGATCCGAGCCTGCACAGAGTACACGCAGCTCAGATGGCTCCTTGTCACAGAAGCCGTTCCTGGCCATGCGTGCAAAACAGTACCCACCTCACGCCCCATCTCCCATTCCCGTTCTTTCTTGATGGATCTCTGGAGCACTCAGCACCGCCTGACCCTCTTGTTTGTTTGTTTGTCGGCTCTCTGCCTCCCCCATCCCTGTTGAGCCCCACACATGAAGAGATTTCTGTTGATTTTGCCCAGTGGTTGTATTCCCTGGAGCACAGGTAGGGACCTAGTAAATATCTCTTGAGTAGATGAGTGTCTATTTTTCAAGATAACGTCCAGGCCCAGACTCAGGCCCAGAGAGGTAAAGTCACTAGCTTAAGACCACCCAGCTACTAGCAGTTGTCGAATCTGGAGGCATATTCTATTCTGTAATTCAAACCGGGATAGCCTCCCTGCTGGTAAAATAAACAAAATAAAAACTAACTGGTGCCCACAGGACGGTGAGGACTCAGGCAAGGTTAAGTCAGAGCCCCTTGGGGCAGCTGTTCCCTGTACCTGCCCCAGCACCTCCATTTGGTTGTACCCCAGCTTTTCTGAGTACTGTTCACCAGGGAGTGTGAACTTGTCAAGAGAAGAAGCCTGCCTAAGAGGCTTCCGTGGGGTGGTGGCCCAGGCCTGGCGCAGATGCAGCGCCCGGAGTGAGCACATGCCCCTTCCTCGAGCGCTGCCGAGTCCGGGTGAAGCGGGCTTGTGTGGAAGGCGTCGGGCACCTCGCGTGGGGCCCGTTTCCAGACTCAGCGGGAGCTTCTGACACTGGTCAGCTTCTCTCCTGGTTGTGCGGGACACATGCTGTTCTATGTCCCCCAAGCCCGAGGCGTGGTGCAGGGGTCTTGAGGGCAGGAGACTGTCCCCATTGTGTGGACCTCGTCCCAGTCGGCCTCTAGTAGGTTATACTATTCCCATTTTTAAGACGAGGCCCCTGAAGTTCAGGGAGGTGTAAATCCTGAGCCTGAGATTCAGGCCCGGGTCTGCGACGTCCCGAACACCTCGCACCTCTGCTCTGCTTCTCCAATGCTATTATATTTGGATTCTGATTCTTAAGTATTTATTGAGCCATAAGCGTAGGCTGCGTGCTGTGCCTAATTGTGTTTCTTGTTTGCTTCTTACGGTGCTTAAACTTTCTCCAAATGCGGACATTGTGCCTGGAAGAGGTGTGTGAGAGAAGAGAGAGAGAGAGAGAGAAAGATCACTGCCTTTTGATTCTCTGGGTTGTCGAACTAAGCTGTGGGGGAAGGAGCCCGAGTGTTCTGGATCGGAACGGGAGCCCAGCCTCTTAACTGTTGTGTGATCCGTGTCCAGTAACCTGCCTCTCGAAGCCTAAGGTTCCATATTTGTAGAATGGAGCTAGTACCTTACTTGGAGGGGACACTGAGGATTTGAGAAGTTAAATATGAAATACACAACACACTGCCATAGTGTTGTACCTAAATGTTACTTCTTTGTTTGCCTTGTCTTTGTCCTTTGTCCTTCCTGAGGGTGAAGACCAGGTCTTATTCATCTTGGCATACCTACCTTCTTCTTCTTTTTTTAAAAATTTATTTATTTGAGAGAGAGAGAGAGAGCTAGAGAGAGCGCACAAGCAGGCAGAGATGCAGGCAGAGGGAGAGGGAGAAGCAGGCTCCTCACTGAGCAGGGAGCCTGATGCGGAGCTCAATCCCGGGACCCTGGGATCATGACCTGAGCTGAAGGCAGATACCTAACCGACTCACCTACCCCCACCCCCCCAATCCAGGCACCCTGCATCCCCACCTTCTAACACAGTTCTTGGTACATGGTGGATGTATGCCCACTGCAGGGTGCATGCAGGAATGGATGCAAAACCAAAGTAATAGGCCAGTGGTCTGTTGGGGCCACTTCTGGTCAGTTGTCGAGGGACATGTTTCCTGGAGTCTTATCCCCGCTTGTCAGATCCAGGCCAGGACAACGATATGGTGGTTCCATTGTTCCCAGATAGCATTTCCTATCTTAACGTCTCCCTGGAGCCGCCCTCGGCCCCACCCTGCTCTCCTGGCCTATCACTGATCCCCACTTGGACCCTGACAGGGTCCATTGCAGCCTGCCGCGAAGAAAGCTTTCCTGTGGCCGGCACTGCTCCTTGTCTCCTCCCTACTCTCCGTTACAACAGTTGTGGAAGGGGGCATTTTCTCTCTCTGGAACTTTCCATGTTGCCTGGAGGACCTAGAAAATGTGGAATAAAAATGCTTTACAGTAGCCTGACCCTTCATAGTGTGACCTGTGTCTTCCTATGTGCACCTCACAGACCCCTTGTCTGACTGGCAAGGCAGTTCTTATCCCTGGTCTGCCGTGGACAAAGCTGAAGACAAAAAGGATGGGATTGCTAGTAACATCTTTGGTTAGCGAGAGACCTTAACTGGTTACCAGCTCTGTGCATCTAACCAAGGCTTTTTCCACTGCATGTCCCTACATGGTTGTATGTGTTGGTATTCCATGGGTTTGCTTATTTCCAGAAGAGTTTTGACAGCTCTGTCACAATCGTAGTGATCCAGGGCACTTTCGCATTTGCAAGCTCGGTGGGACATCCCAGGAAGAGGTAAGGTGCCCAGGCATTGCCCTGTGCGTGAGGAAGCAGAAACCTAGGGAGCCAGGTGCCTTCTGGAGATTACCCAACTCAGGATGGCAGCACTTTCCAGAACATTGCCATGGTTCCCTTCCTTGTTCAGTTCGGCCCTTAGATCAGTTGTTCTCAAATGGGGTATAATGCTGGACTCACCTGAGGAATTTAAAAATCTCGCTGCAGGAATTCCCCATACCTGCCTTTCCCCACCCCACCCCACTCCCCCCCGCCCCAACCCAAAGATTCTGTCTTGGGAATGGGGCTTGAGCATTGAGGTTGTAACATCTCCCCAGATTAATCTTCGATGCAACAGTGTTGAGAGCCACTGTCTTAGATGTCACCTGCTACTGGGATGCTGGGAAGCTCATGAGAAGCCAGCAGTCCTCAAAGTCTATTTCAGACAAGAGCTGCAGCCCTCCTAAAGCAAACCTGGACTGAAACCTGCTCACCTTTGCTCAGATTCAGGGCAGCTCATGTCTCAGAAGAAACGACAGTGCTGAAAGAGGAAATCGGGGCGAAAGGGAAGATGGGAGCAGCGCCCCCCCAGTTGTCACATGTTGTGCCCCCGTCATGCGCCAGACACTGGTGTGAGCGCCTTACATATATCAACTTTATCCAATTCACCATCCGCATACTAGCACTAAGTGAAACCTCTGCTGCCATTACCCCCATTTCACAGATGGGAAGACTGGACTAGATAAGCCACTTTCGCAACCTGGTGGTGGCAGAGCTGGGATTTGAAGACAGATTGCTGGCTCTGGAGGCTACTGGTTTGACCACTATGTCTGTTGCTTTGCAGGATGACCTGGGAACCATGTACACTGGGTCCCCTGTGGCCAAGGGTCCCTTCATGGTGTTGATGAGGCGTAGAGGTAATCTGTCACTCCACTGCTCAGGAGTCTCTCTGACTCCCCATTGCATCTGTAGGGAAAAGTGGAACTTCTTAACATAGC
Organism: Mirounga angustirostris; assembly: GCF_029215605.1. Classification (NCBI taxonomy): domain Eukaryota; kingdom Metazoa; phylum Chordata; class Mammalia; order Carnivora; family Phocidae; genus Mirounga; species Mirounga angustirostris. Next base: position 13,252,959 of record NW_026991712.1, on the reverse strand, counting down.
ATGAGGGCTACCCTTTACTGCCTGGCCACTGGCCACTCTTTCACACTCCATGTCACACATGATGTTAAGACATCTGAAAGTCCCCTCCCCTTTCTCTGCCTGGTGACCCCCTACTCTTCAATACCTAGCTCAAATATCCTCTTCTCTAACTTGTGCAAGACACAGTGCCTGCTTCCCTCTTTGTTCCCAAAGCTCTTGGTCCCTCCCTCTGTGACCACATGGATCACAGCCTTTTTCTCGGGACGCTTGGTGGGTCTTGAATCCTTTAGGACGGGGAGGGGTTCTGCTGTACTCATGTTTGTGCACCCCTCAGCATCCACTGTGGTCTTCAGTGGATACCAACCTCTCCCAGGTAGGATGACCTCCTTTACCTTAGGTTCTTCTTCATTTCAGCCGGGGAGATAAGTGTTCTTTATCTTCTGATTATCAGAGGATTTTGTTTGTAATAGATGCTTTTCTTCAAGGTGCCCCAGGCTCCAAATTGCATAATTGATATTTACTGTGTTTTCCTAGGTTGTCAGGCTGTGATTTTAGCAGAGTCCTGAGCTCCGGTGGAGATTTGCCTCTCTCCAGCCTTGGGCTATCTGCATTTTTGAACATCTCAGGGCCCAGAAGGAAAAGAAGAATGTTGACCAGCTCTAGGAATGGCCTGAATGAAGAGAGGTTGGTGTCTTGCTTAGTGTTCACTTTGATTCCAGAATGAAGTCACCAGGGTCCGGAGGAGGAAGTGGCAGGAAGAGTGGGTTTTTGGCGACCAAAAGTGAAGTATGTTTGTTTCTTCATGTGCTTTTGTGGAAGTGGCAGTTGCTGCTCACACGGAGTAGTAAGGTCCTCTTAGCAGAGTCCCACCAAGGCCTGAGGAGGGTGGGCATGCAGGGAGCCACCGGCTTGTCGAGGCTCAGTATTGAGACTTTGCTGAATGAGAAGGGTAGGAAAAACCGAGTTTATAAGGCACTGGGTGACTTCTAGGAATTTTTCCTTGAGAAACACATACACAGGTGCAGATGGTGTGAATAGCACCTTCAGAAATGGCAAATGATAAGACGATTTATTTATTTTATTGACATCCGATGCCTCGTTTTTGATCAGATTACTGGGTATGTTAAGACGCAGGAGAGTATGACCCAAACTCAGGGGAAAAGAAAGTCAATAGTAAACAGAATAGAATTGAGCCAGTTGTGACTCACACTTGTGTGATCGATTGGTTTTTATTATTATTAAACAGACTTTATTTTTTGGAGCAATTGTAGGGTCTCAGAAAAATTGGGTCGAAAATGCAGAGAGCTCTCATATCCACCCTGTCCCCATGTACATACCATCAGCATCCCACACCAGAGTTGGATGCTTGTTACAGTTGACAAGTCTACACTGACGTCATTAGCATCCAGAGTCCATAGGATTGTCCCGTGGAAGAGATGGGGGCCCGCCGATGCCCACCCCTCGCCTAGTCCATTAGGATCCATTCCCGGTGTTGTACCTTCTGTGACAAGTGTGCGACAGGTATCTACCGTTGTAGTATCCTATGCAAACTCTGTGCTTCACCTGTCCGTGTGTCTTTATGAGACACAGTCTTTTTAAAGCCCCTCAGTTCGGGATTGGTTGATTAAGTCATGATGTGTCCTGAAATGAAATACTATGCAGCTGTTAAAAAGAATGAGTGGCTTGGGGCGCCTGGGGAGCTCAGTCGTTAAGCGTCTGCCTTCGGCTCAGGTCATGATCCCAGAGTCCCGGGATCGAGCCCCGCATCGGGCTCCCTGCTCCGCGGGAAGCCTGCTTCTCCCTCTCCCACTCCCCCTGCTTGTGTTCCCTCTCTCGCTGTGTCTCTCTGTCAAATAAATAAATAAAATCTTTAAAAAGGAAAAAAGAATGAGTGGCTTTATTAAGTAATGTGGAACCATCTTAAAGTGATACTCACTTTCAAAAAGCATTATCAGCCTTAACAGTGTTGCTGAAGCAAGGGGGGCATGGAAGAGTGTAGAGTGTGCTGACAGCCACCTCTCCCCAATGAGCCGCCTATCCTTACTGTGCCCACACTTACCACGTTCTGTCGCTCCTGCCTGTCCCCTGACCAGAACACGCCACCCCCCCCCCCGGCCCCCACTCTCTCCCTTGAATTTCTGTGCCCGCCAGGCTTCCTCCTCATTCCAGGTTGTAGAGACCCAGCGAGGGGGAGAGGCTTGCCGTGGACCTTTGAGACGGTGATGAGTAGCTGACCCTGTCAGTTAAGTTGGGCACATTGGACCCCGTTGATTAATTTGGTCCCAGCAGCTACACACTGGTGAGTCAGGCCTGTTGGGGTCCAAGTCTGAGCTCTTGCTTGGCTGCCTGTGTGACCTTGGCCAGGTTACTTAACCTTGCTGAATCTCAATTTCCTGATCTGCAAAAGGAGGCTAAAAATGCTTCTCTTGAGGTTGTCTTGAGGATTAGCTGTGATAGCGTAAGTGAAAGTGCCCTTTGAGGGAAGACCAGGGGAAAGTGTTTATCCTGTCGGGAGGAAAGCGAGGAGGGCCCCCTGTTGTCCTCAGGTGCCCCAGCCTTCCCCTTGAAAATCCCCATGCAAGTCGGAGAGGTTATAATTTGGCTCCTTCCTCTTTTATTCAGTGTACTTCTCTCGGCCGCCCAGGGCTTTCAGCTTAAGCAAATAAATTATCCTGCTCTGCTGGGCTCTGTGTTCTGTAGCCAGCCATATGTTTGAGCTTGATAGAGATTCTTATCGGGCGGGTAATATTACCCAGCAAGGGATGACATTTCTTATCAGAGGCCCTGAGGAATCAGAGATAGGAGCCCTTTCTTTTTACCGGCAGCCAGGCCTCAGTGTGCGGGGCTGGCAGGCAGGCTGGGGGCGGGCCAGGGCGCAGGGTGGGCATCGGCGGGCCCCCATCTCTTCCACGGGACAACCAGCCGCGCCCAGCCTTCCCTGGCGGCCTTGGAAGCAGGCCCTTGGGAGATTTTTGCATATGATCGAGGTGGGGCAGGGCAGGGGGTGTGAATGCGGAAGGAAGGAGGGGATGTGAAGATGCTGGATCAGTTGTGGGTGGAGACAGTCCTGGCATGTGTGGGGCCTTACCCTTGACGGAGAGCCAGGTGGCCTCCTGCTGCAGAGCCCAGGCCTGGGGCCTCTGCCCCAGGGTTCTGCAGAGGGGAGGCAGCTCAGGCCCAAGTACCCACCACAGTCTTGGCTGTGGGAGTGGCGAGGTGCTGGGTGATCTCCCTGTCCCCCTCCAGATCCCCCCCACCCCGTCCACCCTGTCCTGTGACGGGGAGGCTGGCCTGTGTGGGTGCCAGAGGATGGATGCCGCACGGGGCTCCTGGGCCCTCTGGCTTCTGTTTGGGAGGTGGGGCGGGTGGGCAGGAAGGGAGGAAGGTCGGGGTATTCGTTCGCCGCCTCCTGCTGGGTCCCACATGGATACAGGCAAGGTCTACACCGAAGGCCTTGCGTCTGATTCCTGATTCTGGCAAGTACTCACTGTGTGATACTAGACAAGTTATTTGCCTCTTGTGCGTGGGTTTCTACCCATAGCATGGGGTGACACCGCCTTTCTTGCTGTCTATGGCCGCTGACCCTTGGATCTCCGTGATTTCTGTGCCTCTCTTTTGCCTTGATATCTGGAGGAAGGGGCACTGCGGGGTCTCCGAGGGCCCGAGTGCAGAGCACACTGCAGATGAAGCTCCAGGGTGGGTAGAAGAGGTCAGAGGTGACCACATGATTTGGGGACTGCAGCCTCTGTTTCGGACACATGCGCAGAACTCTTCCCCTCCCGATTTTTGGGAAGTCCTGCCCTCTGCAGCCCTGCTGTGCAGTCATAATCTTGCCATCATCAGAAAGGGAAGGAGAAGTGGTTTCTCCCTCTCCCTGGACCCTTTCCAGCCAGCAGTCCTGCCTCTGCTTCGCTTCCTTCCTGTTGGCCCCAAGTCCTGCTTCCTTCCGTCTCTCCCCCGCCTCTCCAGTCCTGCCCTCTGGTGGGGCGTGCTGAGGTTCCAGTCTCTCTCCTCACCTCCTGATGGCCAGGTCCAGATTCCGAAAGCACAGCTCTGTCCTTGGCCCTCCGATCAAAGGTGGTCAGACCTCCTAGCATCTATTAAAGCCCACCTCAGTGTCACCCCACCCTATGATTCCATGCTCATCACCTCATGACAGACGCCTCTCATGCGGGGTTCATCTCCGTCTTTTGAACTGACCACTATCTTTCTTTGACTTTTGTACCTGATCCTGTCGTGCCCCCTTCTGAGGGGACCACAGACAGGGCTGGGTTCGTCCCCAGCTCTACCCGCTCCTGGCTCTGTGATGGTGGGCAAGTCACTGAACCAGACTGCACCTCAGTGTCCTTAACTGTGATGTGGGCCGTGAGGTCCGGCTCCAGGGTTCTTCGGAGAAGAGTCTCTCTGGGGCTTGCCCAATGACGGGTGTTCAGTGAGTGAGGGGGTCCCCTCTCTCTAACTGGCCGCCCCTCAGATTACCCAAACCCTGCCTCTGCTCAAATTCCATTTCTTCATTCGCTTTCCCTCTGGGCTCTTCTGCCTGGAAGTCAACTGCTCCGTCGGAAAGACGCCGTCTGAATGCCTCCTGGAGGGCCAGTCGGAACAGGCCTTGTCTCTTTCTGCTTGTGTCTGGCTTCCCAGCCTGCTCCTCTAGGGCATCGGCTACAGTTTGTCGTGCTTCTCAGCATGGCCCTTGATTCGGTGATTGAGTAGTTGACTCTAAGGGAATGGAGGAGAGTCATTTGTTCTTTTGTACCACATTTGACTGAATGCACGTCTTGTAGTTGGTCTGTGCTGGGCACTGGAGTTGGAAGGAGGCATAAAATGGGGACTGTCCTTACAGAGCCAGTCCTCCAGTGAGAAGGTTGCCCTACCGAGAGTCTGTGCCAGGCACGGACTGCAGACCTGGTGGGACATGGTCCCTCCCCATAGGCAGCTCAGAACCTGGTGTGGTTTGGGGAGTGTGGGAGGAGTTCCGTGCCCAAGGAGAGGATGCCTCCCTCAGGTGGATGCCCCTGTCCCCTCACATCAGAGCACAGCGTCCCCTCTCGAGATGCCACGAGTGGCCTCGTCAAGATGGAGCATATCCAATCTGCAGATGCTCCCCACCATGGCCTCCCTTCCCAGGGAGGGGGTCAGCTCCGAGGTCAGCAGCACCTTTCATCATGGACCTGGCACAGGCCTTGTTAGGTGAACTCCTCTAAGAGGGGTGTTCTAGAACGTTCCAATCTGGCTGATCATGATGGTGCCTTGAGTACTCATGACAGCTTGTCCCTGGCCAGGGCAGGGGGAGGGAGCCAGCCAGCTGACAGTCCTGGTTGACTTGTGGTTTCTCTCCTCGTGAGCCTCCAGCATCTGGGGTTTTAGTTGAGTTTATTTTCCATCCACCACCAGCCCTCCTACCCAAATCATCCTCATCTCCCCCATAGCTCATGGCAAGAGCTTCCCAATTTGACTCCCTGGATCCATCCTTGCCCCCTGCAATCCCATCTGCACTTGGCAGCCAGCACGATCTTTACAAAATGTGAATCAAATTGTGTCTGCCCTACCAAACATACCAAGGATTCCCCATTTCTGTTCTTGGGATAAAACTCAAAATCCCCCACTGGGCTCTGCATGAATTGGCATGGATGTCTCTCCTCACTCACTCTTCTTCAGCTACATTGACCTCTGCTGAGTGATACACCCTATTCCTGCCCACCTCAGGGCCTTTGCACATGCTATGTCTTTGCTTGGAGTGCTCGTTCTCTCCATTTTTGCATGGTGCATGCTTTCTCACCCTTCACTCCCACTGTTCTTTGCTTTTCCTTCCTAGCCGGGTCTATCCTGACACATTTATTTGTGTTTATTTCACATCCGTTTTCCTTCATGAGATTGCACTCCTATAAGGGCAAAGACGAGGTCCATTTCATCTACCACAGTAAGAACAATGAAAGCTAGTGCTTTGATCACACTGACCATGTGCGAGGCACGGTTCCAAGTGTGGAGTTTACCCAACCACTTAATCCTCCTGAGACCCTATTGAGACATAGGTGCTGCCATTGCCTTCATTTTACAAACGAATAAACCAAGGCACAGAGAGGTTAAGCAATGTGGCCCAGCTGCCCCATCCAGCAGATGTTAAAGCCAGAACTTAAAACCACACTGGCCCACACCAGGGTCCATGCTCTTAACCCCTCTGGCGGAGCCTACTACTAGCGCTTCCCCAGAGGGGATGCTCAGTGAATGGGTGGTGCATGAATCAAAGGGCCACTGTCCCCTCTCTCAGGGAGGTCCTCGCTGCAGCCTCTGTACTGGGTCCAGGGCTGGCGGCACGGTCAGGAGGAGGGGACCTGAAATGAGCCCAGCAGACCTGGACTGCCATCAGGGTCCCTCTGTATTCACTCACCGGTGACTGTGGAGAGCCCTTTACTTCACTAAGCCGGGATGTTCTTAGCTCCGGCGGGAGCAGGGCTGTTGGAATTGCATGGCGGTGCAGGAGAATCTGGGAGGTGAGCGAGGGCTCATAGCGTGTACCCACAAAGTGTCCACTGCCCTTGCCCTCCTAGGGGGCTTCTTGTCTCTGGGGAGAGTGCCTCACACCCCCTTTCAGGTGGAAGTAGCTGGGGGGGATGGCCCTGGCTGGGTGACAAGGATTAGGGACAGACACAGCTTCTGTAGGACACAGAGGGTGGTCCCCACGCCTCCTCTCATCCTTAGTATGCCCTTTCCATAAAGTGGAGTGTTCGCTGACTTCAGTTGCAGGGCCAAGTGTGGTGGGCTTCTGGTGACCCCCCTCCCCCTTGCCCATGCCACAAGGTTGAAGCGCCCCCAAGAGCATCCCGAGTCTCTGGACATGATGGTGAGGAGCTGCCACCTTCACCCTGTGACCCCAGATGCCCAGAAACATCGGTGTGACTTTCTGATCCTTTGAACCGGTGCCTTCAAATAAAATTTCTCTGTAATGTTGAATTCTGAGCATCGCTTTGCTCTTTTCCTCTCTTCTGACCCCCCACCCCCTTCCTGCATCCTCTCTCCGGGCTCATGAATAGTCCCGCCTTACTCCCTGCTTCCCCTCCTCCCACATTATATGGCTATCCCTTTCTGTCAGCATCTCTCACCGCCCCTTTACCTTGTTCTGGCCTTCAGATACACAGCTTTCAAAGGAACCCACATGCCGGCTTCTTGCAAACTGGCCTGCCAAGCAGCTAATCCAGCCCCGCCAAGGCAGGAGGAGAAGGACATTTGGTCCTGTGACAGCCGTGGACAGCTGGCTCATCCTGGTTGCTGGTCTCCCTGTGCACCTCATCCCTGGAAGGTGCTTTGGCCCCAGGCCTGGGCCTGACAGCAGGGCCTCGCTGATGAGAGCAACAGCTCAGCCTCGCTCCACTTTTGATGAGCAACCTCTCGCAGTGTCTTCCTCTTCTTTCTGGAGATCACTGCAGTGCCTTCCCCCACCCCCCACCCCTGAGGGCACCCCTTCCTGCCCCAGAGACTGTGACATTTAGACCCATGGTGTCCTAGCTCCCCCACTTAGTAGGTGTAGGTCCCTGACCCGTGTTCGGAAGCCAGATCAGATTTTGATCCTGGCTGCATTATTGACTAGCAGTGGGATGCTGGATTAGCCTCTGTGCCTTGGTTTCCTCCTTTCCAAACTGGAATGCTGACAGTAGGGTCTTTCTGTGGTAGACGGAATTATCAGTCCCAGTTCTTCCCTCCCCCATCATCAAATTAACACATGCACACTGTGGCTGTGGCCTCCAGGTGGGCAGGTGCACTCCTCCTGCAGTGACGTCCATCTCGGCCACACGACTTGTTTTGGTCCATGGGGTGTTAGCAGCGTAACGGGAGTGGAAGGCGCAAATTGGACGAGGTTGGGCTTCTTTGCTTGCCTACCTTTCATGGTGACAACATGCCCTGGACAGCCTCCAGTCTGCAGAGGAGAAGAGACACGGAGCAGATTCCGAATTCACACCTCTGTGGAGCTGAGCTCGGACATGCCCTCCTGGTACCAGCCGGCCCCTAGCTGATGGCAGACACGTGAGTGAGAGGTGAGTGCTTATTGTTGTTTGCCCGGAGCTGGGGTGTTTTGTTACACGGCATTCCTGCAGCCGTAGTGGTACCGTTACATCGCTTCATAGGGTTATTGTAAGAACTTTAATTAACTGAGTGAGTTGGTTCACGTATTCGGTTTCCTTTGCTCAGTGTCTTCAAGCAACACGGTATATTATCTTACAATTCCGTAGGTGAGAAGTCCAACACGGGTCTCACTGGGTTAAAATCAAGGAACACAGGGCTGCCGCCTCCTCATGGCTCCAGGGGAGAAGTGTTTTCTTGCTGCTCCCAGCTTCTAGAAGCCCCTGCATTCATTCCCTGGCTAGTGTCCCCTTCCTCCATCTTCAGAGCCAGCAACCTAACACCTGTCTATGCCTTTCTTCCACAGTCACGTCCAACTCTGACTGATTCTGCCTTCCGCCTCCCTCTCCCGTTTTTGGATGCTTCTGATTACATTGGGCCCACAGAAATAGTCCAGGATAATCTTTCTATTTTAACATTTGCACATATTCACCTTCTTCTCATCTGCCACTTGAATGCGCCTTTGCCATGCCACCTAAATAGTCACAGGCTTCAGGGATTAGGGCGTGGACCTCCACAGGTGCTGGTTACTCTGCAAACCACTGCACGTCAGGCATTTAGAACGGGGCTTTGCGTGCACCGAGTACTTCATATCCACTGGTTCGATTGTCGGCCTTAGCGTTCGCATTCATGAGATGAGATGAGAGGTGGTCCCATCTGATGTCCACACGGGCTCCTCAGACAGGCTTTGTTGTGCTGGACATGGAGAAATATTCCATCCCTTGGTCCTAGATGGACTGGAGACAGGGGGTTTATGAGACAGGAAGGGGGTGAGGTCAGTTTCCTAACTGGCTTTGGAGCAACCCAGAGGTTCTTCAGGATGATGCTAATGCTCCTGATTAATTATCACAGCAAGTCTCCTGCTGTCCTCACTGCCCATCAGCCTTGCCCCCCAGCTCGGGCCTGGCTGAGTGACCAGGTGTGCCTACCTGGTTCCATCCTTGCACTTGGCAGGTCCTGATCTTCCCACATACGATGGATTGCAGGGAAAAAGAAACTTCCTGGCCTGCCGGATACCAACTTGAAGGAAGTAGCTGGCTTTGGTGGGGACAAGGAAACAGACCCCCAATGACAGCAATAGCCTCTCACCAGGCTTCTGCGTTAACGGAGGAGCTGCTGGGCGGCTGTGGGACACGTTGGAGGTGTCGGCTGCATGTGAGTTCCTACAAAAGGGGAGTTAGAATTCAGTGTGTGAGAACAGAGTGGGAACAGTGTGGGACTAACCAATAGGAGAGAAGCCGAGGTCTGGGGGTTCCTGGGTTTCAGAGGTTCCATCAGTGACTTACTGTGTGGCCACCAGAAAGCAGATGATGCGCTCTGTCCCACAGTGTCTTTGTGGTGGCAAAGTGGCGTTCACTGGGCTTCCCCCCGTCAAGAGTAGATGTTATGCAATGACCTGTGTGGGATCCGAAGCCACAGAGAGTCATGTAAAGAACTGGACCCTTCTTTGGACATCACCAAGCTTGCTTGGGGACATGAGGCCCAGAGAGGTGACGTATGATCCACGGTCATGCAGCTGTTTGGGAGTAAAGCCAGGTCCTAGACCCAACCTCAGGTCCTTCCCTCCCTTTCCAGTAGGCATTCCATGCCGCCATCTTTGTTTCTGTCACCTGGTGACGGAAGCACCTGCGATCTATTTCAGGCCTGCCAGTTGCCCTTCTTCTCTAATTCCTCGGCAGCTTCAACATGGCTGATAGCCTCTTGCTGCATCCTGGAGGCATCCCGCCGTTCCATGTGACAGACTCCCGACTGCAGGTCTCCTTTATGTCGCTAAGTTTGTGCTCTGTGACAGTAAAGCATGACTGTGGGCCAGGAACGTGGGGTCCAGGTCTGCAGGGCGAAGAGGCACAGAGTAGGGGAAATACGGTGTGAGGGTTCCTTACATGTGTCAGCTCGGCTAGGCCGTGGTGTCTACCTCTAAGTACGTGTACACACACGTGCTGTGGGTTCTTTTCTCTGCAGAAATCTGACTAGTACCTGCAGTTAGGACGAGACAGATTTCGGTCCCAATCCAAGAACTGCCACCTCCTGGGGAAGCTTATTTGTTTACTTCACTGGGCTTCCGTTCCTTGTGGGTAAGATGGAAACAATATTAATACGTGCTAGGCCAGCAAGCAAAGATACGGACTAAACAGGACAGTAAATGTACAGCACTTCCTAGGCTGCCTGGCACCATGCTCAACAAATAACGTTGCTTATTGTCAAATTTATACGTGTCTGCGAGCCCCGTAGGTGCGTGAACCAGTTGTCTGTACGGCAAATCACCCCCCAGCTTAGTGGCTTAAAACCAGGACCGCTTATCCTTCTCATTTGCGTAGGGTGGCTGAGCCCTGCCAGGTGGATCTTCGGCTCCGCTTGGAGTCCGTGTGGCTGCGTTCCCCAGCGGAGCTCTGTGAGGCTTCCCGCACACAGCTGGGGCCTCAGCTGGGATGACTGGGGCAGCAGCTGGGGCCTCTCCTTTTCTCTGAGATCTTGTCATCGTAGTCCAGCCCGATCTTCTTCACACCGTGGCGGCTGGATCCCCGCAGTGCCTCGTGTGAAGGCTGCCCGGCCTCCCGGGGGCAAGACGCAGAGTTCCCACGACCTCACTCCCTTCCCATTCTCCTTCTCAGGGGGCACAGGTCGGCCCCAATTCGGGGGCAGGAGAAAGGCACCCCCGCGTGGGGTCGGGGGGGGACAACACGCGTGTACAGGAATGGGAGGAATTCTCGGCCATCCTCCCTGGACACAGCCAACCCCAGGCCACAAGTGGCTGGCAGAGGTGATGACTCTCGGCTTCGACCGTTTCACCTCGTGGGTTATCTGTTACCATCTAGTGGCCCCGGCAGGGACTCTGGAGCCGGCCCGTCCTGTTTCTAACCCTGTCTCTGCCGCAGAGCAGCTGTGTGACCTTAGGCGAGTTGCTTACTGGCTCCGTGTCTCCGGCTCCTCTTCAGGAAAACGGGGACAATATTAGTACTAAAGTAGAGCTTGTGTGAGGATACACCTACGTGTAGTGTGCAGGTGTGCATGCACGTGTGTGTGTGTGAACGTGCATGCATGATGTGTGCATGTATGAACGCACACCAAAGCGTGTCCGTCTGTATTTGTGTGTATACACGTACACGTACATAGGAATGCACGCATCTGCCTGTGTGTATGGAATTTGGTACATCACTTAAAAAAAAAAAATTATTTATATATTTGAGAACCAGAAAGAGCGAGAGAGCACAGGGGGAGGAGCAGAGTCCACGCTGAGCACAGAGCCTGATGCGGGGCTTGATCCCCTGACTCTAAGATCATGACCTGAGCTGAAATGAAGAGTCAGATGCTTAACCGACTGAGCCACCCAGGCGCCCCGAGTACATCGCTTCCGAGGCCATTTCCCTGTGCGTATATGTTTGCAGCCTGCCTTGCCCTGGGTCCGGGTCGTGTTTTCCAGACAGTTTTAAAGTTGGACGTGGAGAGTTGGTGCCCAGCTGGAATCTGGGCTGAGCCCTTCCCAGGCCCACGCCTGGTGCCTTCACCGCAGGAGCGGTTCCCTAGCCTGTCCTTGAGAAATAGCAGAGTGTCGTGGGTCCTGGTGAAATATGGACCCTCCTCGGCCCCGTCCCAGTTCTGCTGGCCCAGTTGCTCTGGAGTGATCTGCTTGGGGACCACAGTGTGCCACTTCTGGAGGCTGGTCTCCCACCTGCCACCTTCGTTCTCTGATTAGAGTCGCTTTCCTGTTTCCTTCCAGAGAAACCCAGTACGTTCTACTCACACACAGTCAGTATCTCAGAGGGGGGCAAAGCACAGCGCTGGTTTTGTATTTGGAGTTTCAGTCTAATTTAACTTTCCCACATCACCGAGAAAGACATGGTCTCCTTGCCTCACCTTTTCCAGGCTGTGCCAAGGTCAGGGCCTGGGCCTCCATCCCTCCTTTCCATAATGAGCTGATTTCCCCCAAGGTACAGCTTCTGGGCAATGTGACCCCGTTGCTTTGTTCCCTGAGTCTTCCCACTAGGGGGAAAAAAAAAAAAACAACAACTGTCATTTATTGAATATCTATGCTTTATACATATGTTGCTCTAATTATTACCCTGCAGGAAAGATATTATTATCCCGAAGCTAGGAGATAATAAACAATTTACAAAAGGAGCCAGCATTTAAACCTTTGTCCGCCCAACTGGAAAGCCTTTTCTCTTTCCTATACCAGAGGTGAGATATGTAGGATTTCTTTTCAAGGCCATAGGTCCTAAATACTTCCCCCTAATGAATGTCAACAAAATCTTGCAGAGAGAGTGTTTCCAATGTAAAATGTACAGACTGTCCTCGGGGTTACAAACACTGTGTTCCAGAGAGTCAGGCTCTGCCCTGGTGCTGGCTGAGTTGGAAGGCACAGAAGGGGGAAGGCCAGCCACACTCCTCACTGCCTTTTTCTGTGGAGTCTTTCCCTTGTAAACATGTTTTCTTCCCCATCCTTTGGCATCCATTGTGATTGAAATTCCAGGTTGTCAACCCTTGTGGAAAGGGGTTCAGATCTTGCGCTTTACCGGTCAAGCGGCTTTGTGGAGTATTGAACTCCTGTCCGGCCACCGGCTGTCCTTCGTTTCTTTTCACAAAGCACTGAGTATCTATTCCAGAAACATCGCCAAGTCCAAACACACAAGAAGAGGAAGCTACAAACACTTCTGTTATCCTTCAGAGGTGACTGATTGAAAGGACTGCTGTCTGTGCATATGCATCCTCATCATAGTACGGTGGTGCACCTGTTGGTTTGCACGGAGCTGTTTTAATAAATACACGATAGCCAGCCTTCCACGTCGGCATGCGCACTTCTGCTCCCTCACCATCTGATTGCTGGGACACGCAGCTTTGCCATTGTTCACACAGAAGTGGCAAAGGCTCTCCCAATTTTTCTTAAGTGTCTGGGGCACTTACGAATTCAACACTGTACTATTACAAACAGTGCTTCCGTGGATATTCTCATGGTCCAATCTTCGCAACTGTATTTGCTATTTTATGAGGATATATTCCCATAAAATAGAATAGGTTATTTCGCTTGCTGCAGGCCTTTTGGGAAGTTTGGACTGGTTTCTCCACCCCTGCATCTGACACTGTCACGTCTCCGAGGCCTCCGCAGCAGGGAGCCAGGGCGGACGTGCCTTTTCTAGCTGCTTCTCTTTGACACTTGGCACAGCACCAGGTGCATGGCTGCTGTTCCCAACCTACGTGTCCCTTCACCGGAGGACCTCCCTCGCCGTCGGCTGTGTAATACCCTTGTTCCTCCTTGCAGCCCTTGCTTTCTGTAACAAATGTCCCAAATTAATTAAATCATGATTTGTGGTGTTTGGAATGGAGCCTGAGTGGATCTGGTTCCCTGTTGTGTCCTGGCAGCGGGCACGGTAGTTTTTAACGGTCACAAGCAAGAGCTCACGATAGAAAGACCTGGATTTACGACAGCGCTGTCCCTCTAGCTGACCTAGGTCTTTGCTTTCTCATCTGCGCCATCAGGTTACCTGCCTCACACAATCAAGGTGAGGTTTAAATGAGATGCGGTGCATGGAGGGTGCAGCACGCGATGTAACACGTGGCAGAGGCTCAGCTCTTGTTGCCTGGGGCCGTGGTTCGGGGGTGGTGCGTGCTTACCATGCGCCAGGCTCTGTTCTAGGTGCTTTACGTCGGGGGGTGGCAAACTGCAGCGCAGGGGCCAGAACTGGCCCGCCATCTTTTTCTGTGCAGCCCGTGAGCTACAAATGGCTTTTCCATTTCTAAACGGCTGACAAAAATAATCAAAAGAAGGATCGTGTTTTCTGACACATGAGAACTGTATGAAATCGGACGTCATTGTGCTTACAGTTTTATTGGAACACAGCATGCCCTTTCTTTTAGGTATTGTCTGTGGTGGCTTTGATGCTCTGATCATGAAGATGAGGAGCTGGTGCAGAGATGGTATGGGCCCGCAGTGCCCCCAGATATTCACTGGCTCCTCAGTTTGCCGAGCCTCTTATGAACCCATCTAGTCCTGCACAGGGCAGGCTGTTAACTGCCTCCATCCTCACTGTACACATGGGCAAGTGAGGTTAAGAAAGTGCCTGAGGTCATTCACAGCTTGTAGGTGGTAGAGCAGGGGTTTGGTTCCCGGAGCTGGGGCTCCTGATGGTTCCACCATAGGGCAGGTTCTTGGTCTTTGCAGGTGAGGGACATGAGGCAGGAAGAGGTGAAGGCATGCCTTCGTGAGTGGTAGTCAGGATTGAGAACCAGCCCCATTGGACCTCACAGTTCTTGACCTTTCTCTCATAATGAGCTCATACCTTCCCCACCCACCACCGTCTCCTGGTGTCACCTGCTAAACACACGACCAGACGTACAGAGACATTCAAGATGTCCCTAAAAATGTAGTCCCTTGAGAGCAGGGAGATAATACGACAAGACTAGATACGGTTATGTGCTTTCTACTAAATACAGACTTAGTAAGTGTTGGTGGAATGAGTGAATGAATCTGGTGAATAGCTCCTGGACTCTTCAGAATTTAGACTCCGGAGATAGGACAGGAACCCCTGGGAAATGCAGTAAGCGCCAGGACATTCTCACGGGAAGGAGACCTTCCTGGACCATAGTGATGCTCCCCAGGTGGCACAGGGTCCTTGGGCTACAGTGCCAAGCACTTCTGTCAAAATCCCGCTGGAGGAAAACTGCTGTCTTTCTCATGTATCCTAACTGGTGCCACTTGGGTTGGTTCTGAATGTTTGGTTTCTTTCTTTTTTTTTTTTTTAATAAAGATTTTTATTTATTTATTTATTTGAGAGAGAGAATGAGATAGAGCATGAGAGGGGGGAGGGGCAGAGGGAGAAGCAGACTCCCCGCTGAGCAGGGAGCCCGATGCGGGACTCGATCCCGGGACTCCGGGATCATGACCTGAGCCGAAGGCAGTCGCTTAACCAACTGAGCCACCCAGGCGCCCCTGAATGTTTGGTTTCTTTCAAAAGCTTTGCTGAGATATAATTCACATAACATACAATTTACCAATCTTAGAGCATTTTGACCACCTCAGAAAGCAAACCTGTCCCCATCAGCTATCACCTCCCTCTCCCCCTTTCCCCTGCCCCTCCAGTCCTGAGCAACCTAGAATTTCTGTCACAGTGGATTGGCCTGTTCTGACGTTTCACACAAATGGAATCATACAATATGTGGTCGTCTGCGACTGGCTTCTTTCACTTAGCATGATGTCTTCAAGGTTCCTCCACTTTGTAGTGTGTTTCTGTACTTCGTTCCTTTCTGTGCCTTAGTAATGTTCCATTGTGTGAATGGACCGCATTTCTTTTGTTCTTTCATCGGTGGATGGACATTGGGTTGTTTCCAGTTTGGGGTTATTATGAATGATAGAAGATTCCCATACAAAATTTTGAGTGGATGTGTGTTTGCATTTCCTGGAGTATATATACCTAGGAGTGGAATGGTGGGTCACGTGGTAACTCTCTCTGCAACTTTTTGAGGGACTGCCAGACTATTTTCCAAAGCACCTACACTGGTTTTCATGCCCACTGGGAACCCCGTGTTCTTGCTCATCATTCTTGCCCGTCTTTACACATCACAAGGTTCCATTTATATGAACTTTTGGAATACACAAAATTAATCAATGGTGCTAGAAATCACTGCAGTGGTTTCCTTTTGGAGGAGGGCAGCGGCGATTGGAAAAGGCACAGGGAACTTTCTGGGTGAGGGAAATGTTTTGTGTCTTGGTGGTTTAGTGTTTTTGGTACATGCATTTGTCAAAGCTCATCAAACTGTTCATTAAAGATCTGGACATTTCACTGTGTTAATTAAGCCTGAATCTTAAAAAATAAAAAACAACATACAAATGAAAAAAAGCATAGGCGGAGGGGGAAAAAGAAAAGAATATAAGTTATCTCCAGGCATGACTTATCTCACCCACCTTCCCCTGGACAGAGGGCCGGTACCTGGCAGGCAAGGCCAAGTGTGAGAGGCTTTTAATTGATGTGATTAACAGTGTCTCTATAGGGAGCCTCGTTAACACCGAAAGGGAGGAAAGGAGGTTATTTTTCACTCACCTAACTAGGGGAAGACTGGAAGGGAGTCCTGGGGGGTGCTTGGAGGCCTGGTCCTTGCAGTGGGGGACGGGCAATGGGAGGGCCTGTGTCAGGCCCTTCTGAATAGTAGAGCTGCATTTCCCTTGGCATTAAGATATTTTTTGGGTGGGGCAGGGCATCATTTTCTCGGTTGTTGCAACACCTATTCTCCATTTTCATCTATGGAGAGGAGAAAACCAACCTGAATTTTTGGGGGGTGGGGTGGAGTATGTTTTTCAAAGCCGCATCATCCACCAGAGCACAGATCTGTTTAGATAGAATACTCTTTAACCCTTCCTTAAATGCACTAGTGGGTGATGATCAGACAATAACAGGAAACACACAAAAAAGTGAAAGGTTTTATCTCCGCCTTAAACTCTTCAGAGAAATTTATGGATGGACATAAGCGCACAGAAGATCAGGATTGGACAGACATCGTTAATTCCCACGTTAAAAATCAGCAGTATGAAATTTTTAATAAAGTTGCAAAAATTGTATCATTTTATTTGTAGGCTAGATACATATGTGTGTATATATATATACACACATATAGAATAAAAGCCTAGACATATAAACACCATTATTTCTTGGAGGATGTGATTATAATGTGATTTTTTTCTATTGCTTATCTGTGATTTATTTTTTCCAATGACCGTTTATTGCTTGTGAATTCAGTTGTTTGTTAAGGAGTTATTTTGGTTCTCTCCCTGGTTGGAGAGGTCAGTTTCCATAGGCTCGCCTCTCCGGAAGACTCTCCCCTCCCCACCCCCATGCTTCCTGGGTCTGAACTTCAAGGCAGCACTGCATAAGTTTCGAACACGAACTTCAGTGTCAGCCAGTTCAGAGTTCAGTTTCAATAGGATTGTGGGCAAGTCTGTGTCTTGGTTTCGTCATCAGAAGGACGGAACTGATAATACTCTCCCCGATTGATCGAGTGGTGTGAAACATACATGGGAAACCCCCAGCACAGTACTTGGCCCTTCGCATCAGCTCACTACTCTTCCAGCCCCCTTTTAGCAATGGTACCTTCCTGGTACCTTGGAAACTAGCCCTCGAGGGGTCCAAGTGACTCTTGATTGCCGAGCTCCAGCCCTCAAATCATTGCAGAAGCTTATATACACCTGCAAACCATGCGTGGGTGGGTGTGTGTGTGTGCACGCACGCGGGCAGGCTCATCAGCAGCACTTCTGTGTGTGTAGTGCGACATTAAACAGAACCTCCTTCCCTGTGGATGAATTAGGACAGCTCGCTGCGGGGGCTAGGATTTGTCACAAACCAAAGGTAGAACTAGCTGCAGCAAACCTCTGGGTGACCACGCTATTTCTGTTCCTTCCTGCAGCACGATTCCTGGCAGTGGTGGCCTCAGTCTGCAAACAGCCTGCCCAACACGTTGGAAACCTTCTCTTCTACAGATCAGGCTAGAGAACGTAATCCCAGGTGGAGTGTCATTATCATTTTTCCAGGGCTGGGGGAAGGGTTCAGCAGAGGGTGAGTCAGGGTTTTACAAATTTATGTTTATGGTGGTGGAACACGCAGGGCACACATGGGCAAGAGCGATTTGCATTCATGCAAAACAGGAGCCACGTGCTGTCATTTGCGTCCCCTCCCCTTCCTTGGTCACCTCTACAACCCCCCTCTGGCTCCAGAATACCTGCCCAGCCCCTTTTCTCGGCTTCTTTTTCTGGCAGTGGTTTTCAAACTTCAGTTTGCAAATGACCACCTGGGAAACTCAGTAAAATGCACATCCCTGGGCTTTTCTAATTCAGTGGCTCTGGGGTGGGGCCTGGGAAATGGCATTTTCACCGGACATCTTAGACAGGTCCGTTTGACCAGAAAGACACTATGTATTAGTTTCAAAATATGAAGACAGCGCTGCAAAATGGAAATTGTGATACATATTTATACAGCTTTATATGGACTCTTCAAATGCAGCTCCACTTTGGCAGTTAGGTGGGAATTATTTTTTGTGGAGGAGCCAGGTGGGGTAAACATATCTGATAGCTGTCTGCGGGGCCCACAAAAGCCTTGAAGGAGCTCCACCCCCGTGAGCCTGAGCAATGAAGCCTAGCTGATGTCGTGTTCCTTGTATTTTCGATCCGGAAGGGCCCTTAGAAATGTTCTTCTTCAGTGCCCAGGTTTGACTGTCAGAGAAACCGAGGCCTAGAGGGAGAAGGACTCGCCCTCGGCCATGCAGGAAGTTCCAGAAGAGGCCACGTTAGAGGGTTCAGGGGCGCAGGACCTCGCCCCCCGCAGTCTCTCCCCACGTCTCTTTCACTCTGGCTTTGGTACCTGTGTCCTCGGGCCACCCCGAGGCCCAGCCTGGAGCCCTTAGTGGGGGCAGGGGCGCCGGACGCAGGGGAGGCCGTGTGGAAACCGCTGACTGGCATCCCACATGACGAGGCCAGGCTTTAGCATAATGCCCTGCAGAGAAAGAAGGGCTGAGTCCCCCGCTGGACCCTGATGCTTGGAGAGCTGGCAGGCCTCTCAGCACACGTCATGCGCCAGGTGCTGGGCGTTCTGCAGGGAAGGCAGAAACGAATAAGAGCCCCTGCCCTCACGGAACTTCCAAGTCTCTGCTCCCCGATTCCTTACCTGCCGGGCGCCCTTCCGTGAGCCTGACCCTCCGACCAAGGCAAACCCGAAGGAGAGGTTCCGGTCAGGGAGACGGGCAATACGCAGGATGACCGATCCATACACAGTTAGGGTCTGTCAGAGAGTTCCAAGCGCTGGGGAGGAAGCCAGACAAGATAAGGGGAAGGCGAGCGGATGGGTGCAGGCAGGCCCTGTGGCGGGGTGGCCCTGACTCTGCGTGGCCTTTCCCCCTGCGTGTCCACCGTCTCGGCAGCCGCCCTGATCCAGGAGGCCAGTGCCGTATTGAGAAGTAGGTGGTCTGTGGGTTGAGGGGCCTGTGGCTTGTGGGAGTTCCAACGCCCTTGTGCATAGATGGGCCGTGTTAACATCATCGCTGGCATTTCCTGGCCCTGACTCTGCTGGGAGCGCTGCAAGGGCTTTCCATGCATTTCCTCCCTCAGTTGTGGCAGCGCTACAGTGAGGTTGGGGGTGCTGTTAGTGTCCTGGTGGTGTCTGGGTGAGGGACTTGAGGCATAGGAAAGTGAGTAACTTGCTCAAGATCACATGGCTCAGGAATGTGGAGCCAGAATGCACCCCCAGGGCAGTTGGCCCCTAGAACCCTCATGCTTAACTGCTGTGCCTTCAGGGCCCCGGCACGGCCACCTTCCTTTCTGGTCATTGTGGCGCTCAGGGAGAGCATGGGCTGTGGAGTCAGGCCCACCCCTTCCTGGCTGGGCACCTCAACCCCTTTGAGCCTCGAATTGCTGATCGGTAAAATGGGCATGAGGATACCTGCCGCCTCACAGGATTGATAAAAGGGCCAAAAGAAATGGTAATATTTTAAGATGTTTGGCACTCAGTAAATGTATTTTCAGTTCTTGCTGGTTGAATGAGTGAGTGAGAAATTACACGTGCCCTGAAAAGTGACATACGTGGACCATTCCTGCTTCCAGACTCTCTGTCTCCTGCAGATTAGGGTTGCTCGTTCTGGCCGACGAGGAGTGAGCAGAGGTGATGTGCATTTTCTGGCCGTCCCGTGGAGATGCTGGTGAGAGTCCCTCCAGAGGTCCCCCTCTCTTCCGCCCCAGTGCCCTGCACAGGCCTGGTTTGCTTGGATCTAGGCCTCCATGCATTCTCTGCTTGACCCATGTTAGACACAGCCTGATGAGCAATTAACTTTTGCTGTTTTAAGCCACTGAACTTTGAGGCTATGTGTAGTGTCTCAGAGCATTGTTCTCCTGATCGATACAGCCTGCAAGGCGAAGACTGGAATCACAGCCTGGATTGACCGGGAGGGCCTGCCATGCTGGCAGGCGGGACATGGACGCCCTGATGCTGCACGCCTCCCTGCTAACCAGGTTCTTCCTGCAGGCCGTCCTGAGAGCTGCCCCCACACCGATCTCCTCACAAGCTTCTCCCATTGGCTGCACTGCTGTATGCAGCTCTACGCTCTCTTTCCAGCACAGACTCCTCTCCCTGGCTCTCGGGGACCTCAACATTCGGGCCCTAACTCACCCTCCCAGGATTTCCAGATGTCTTCTTTCTGTTCTAGGCACAAGGAGCTCCTCCCTGGCCCCTGAGTGTGCCACCCCTTCCCCGCTCCTGGCCTGGATCATAGGCCTCCTCCTCCTCCTGCCCCCCTCACCCCCCCATGCTGCGGTCATCCTGATCTTTTCCTTCGCAGCCCGCAGGGACCTGCCCCCTGACCCCAGACCACCCAGTGCCCACACGCGATCAATCTTTGATTGTCTGGCTTTGTTATCTTTGCCTTCATTCCTCCCTGGTATCTAACATTCCTTGTGTTGGCGTCTTGACTCCCTAACTCGTCTCTACGGTTGAGGAATGGCCTTGGTGTTGCAATCCCTCACCCCGGCATCTAGGCGGTAACAGGCATTTGAGAAATAAGGGGTCCAAACACTGGCTGGCTCGCCGGCATGGGGCTTAGGAGTGGAAGGGGGAAAACCAGAGTGGAGTCATTGAGGACGGCTCCCTCCCTTCCATGGGCCAGTCCACACACCGCCCCCCCTCCCAGGCCAGACTCGCCGTCCACAGCTAGCGCGGGCCAGGTGCACGTCTGGTCCCCAAAGCATTGCATTCGAATCCAAAGAGCGCTGTCAGAGCAGTCCAGCTCCAGGCCCTGCTGTAATCCACTCTGGAGTCCAAGAAGCTCAGGATGTCTGGGCGGGATGAGCCAGGCAGCGAGCCTGCTTTGGAAGCTATGCTTACCAGGTGATGTGAGCTTTCAGCGGATCTGGAAGGAAGCAAGCGCGCTGGGAATGAGCTCCGGGGGGCAGAGGCGTGCTCTGTGGAGGCCCCAGCCCGCAGAAAGCCCTGAGGGCTGGAGACTTTCCCAGGGGTGAGCAGGAGCACCAGAGAGGGTTAAAAACAAACAAACAAAACTCAAAAATGCCCAAATCCAGAGCCATAGTCCACCAACTGCAACTCTTATTCCTTGTTTCCAGCTCTCTGTTCTGCGGTGCGTGCCTACATACCGTGGAGACACCTTCTTGATGCACGTAGGATTTTTTAACTGCAGTTTTTCATGCAAGCATTCCCATTGGTTATTCCCATTTCGTCTTCTCTTCTGGAGGCCCGAGGCTGACCCCTCCCCAACACCGTCCCATTCGCCCCCTCCACTCCTCAGGCTGGCCTGTGTGAACGAGATCACTGTGTATGCAGAACCCCTCTGTAACAAGTTGTGAGCGCTCGTGGACAGACAGATCTCAGGGGAAGAAGGTAGAGCATCGGTGACCTCGGGGGAAAAGTCCACCCTCCCTAAGGCTCCAAGTGTGACTGTGGCCTCCCGCTCCCTGCACATTACCAGATGTTAGAATGACGGGTGGGGGCATTCATCCTAAGACTTTGTAGGCAGCCTGGCACGTGCCTCCATCACAGGGGGCAGCATAAGTGGGTCTTTTGGAAAAAAAAAAAAACTACTTGTCAGGAGTTATCAAAGCATCCTGTTGACCTTGTATCCCTATTTAGGGAATGTATTTCAAACACACGCTCCAGGAGGGAAGGCGCTGGTTTGCAGGCAGGCGGTTTTTTTGTTTTTTTTTTAAGATTTTATTTATTTATTTGACAGAGAGAGACACAGCGAGAGAGGGAACGCAAGCAGGGGGAGTGGGAGAGGGAGAAGCAGGCTTCCCGCCGAGCAGGGAGCCCGATGCGGGGCTCGATCCCAGGACCCTGGGATCATGACCTGAGCCGAAGGACTGCAGTATTTTATTTTATTTTATTAATTTTTTTTAAGATTTTATTTATTTATTTGACAGAGAGAGACACAGCGAGAGAGGGAACACAAGCAGGGGGAGTGGGAGAGGGAGAAGCAGGCTTCCCGCCGAGCAGGGAGCCCGATGCGGGGCTCGATCCCAGGACCCTGGGATCATGACCTGAGCTGAAGGCCGATGCTTAACGACTGAGCCACCCAGGCGCCCCCCAATAATTTTTTTTCATCAAATATGGGAGTATTCTTAGTTTTTTTTAAAGCTTTTATTTTATTTATTTGGCAGAGAGAGAAGGAGGAGAGAGGGAACACAAGCAGGGGGAGGGGAGAGGGAGAAGCAGGCTTCCCGCCGAGCAGAGAGCCCGATGCGGGGCTCGGTCCCAGGACCCTGGGACCATGACCTGAGCTGAAGGCCGATGCTTAACGACTGGGCCACCCAGGCGCCCCAAGCAGGCGGTGTTTGAAGCCGGGCACATTTAGGAGCAAAACTGGAAACCAAGTGGCACCCAGGGATACATGGTACTCGGGCACCACTGAATCTTTCCCAGGCACCTGAGGGCTGGGGAGGAGGTATTCACTTTAAGGAGAGCGGTGACCATCCGTGTGTGGCAGTCACACACAGCAATGTGTCCTTCCTGGATTATGGGAAGTTATAGAAAGAGAGCAGCTGTTTGTTGGAAAAATGAAGATTTGCCTACTTGGTGGCATAATAGGCAACTTAGGATAGTTTCTTCCTCTTGTCTCTTCTCTTTTTGGTAACCTAGCTTATCTAGTTAAAAACGGATTCACTGCCACAACAGAAAAGACAAAGAAATATCTCTGTGGATTTGTAGGGCCCCAGGTGTCCAGGAGTGGGCACATAAAGACAGCCTGAAATGTCCCCTCTCTCAGGCTTGTGCCCAGGACAGCAGGGGCTCCCTGCAGGGAGGGGCGGGCGCTGTTTCCAGGTCTGAAGGCCCCGGGTGCCGCACCCAGTGAGGGTGAGGTGGGCTGCCGAGCGCTCAGCACAGTGCCTGGTATGAGCCTGAGCTCCCTGGAGGATATGTTCCTTCCTCCCAAGTGTGCCAAACGGTGTAGTTCATCATCATGCTTTTTGTCCTGCCCATGTCTCACTGAAACCTCTTCCTAAAGGAACCAACTGGGTAATGTCATAGTCCCCATTTTACAGACAAGAAAGCTGAGTCCTCGGTTGCCATCCAGCTGCTGCATTCCAAACTCAGGCTCTGCATACCTCTCCTCTGTAGGGCCTCTTTTTGTATCTGCTTTTGCAGTGGGGAAACTGAGGCTGTAAGTGACCTGCCAGAGGGCCCACAGCCAGTAACAATCAATCGTGGGAACATGTATAGCTGGGTTTTCTGACTCCCAGTCTGGTTGCTTGAATTGTTATGAAAGCCTCCTCTGTTCAAGGCATGTTATCTCTGGCCCCTGCAAGACCCCTGCCTTTCTTCTTGTTGGGTTCTGCCTGTTCCCTTCCCTTACACTCCTCATCGGCGTCCACTCTGGTGCGTGTGCTATGTGCCACACAGGTGGACCCGCTGTAGGGCCGTGATTGGGTATCTTTTAATTTAGACAAATGGGATTCTGTTAGGGATCTCCTCCTCGTTCTGTACACGTAGCTCATCCGAGGGCTGCACCTGGCCTTCCCTTGCCGTCGGTCCTGCCCTGTTTACTCCTCTTGCCCCTGGAGATGGACAATAGGGAAGCCCAGTCAAGGTCTGTGATGACACCTCACACCTGTGCCCGTAGGGACTGTGGGAGAGTTTCTCCGGTACGGACTCTGGGCGGGGATGGATGGATGAGTCATTGGGTATGCTCATATTTAATTTCACAAGTACTGCCAGATTGTTTTCCAGAATGACTGTACCAGTTTACACATCCACCGGGGCACTGTGCAGGGGTTTCTGTTTCCCCATATCCTCCCCAGCACCTGCTATTATCAGATGTCTCAGAAAGCTTGCATTTGATAGCCGAGCTATCAGCTCATCGGATTAGCATCTGCATGATGCTCTTTTGTGCTGCAAACTTCACCTTATCACAACAGCATTTCACGCAGGAAGAGCGTCCCAAAGGAAAAGGGGTTCCTGCTTACTGCAACTCTCGTATCTGGTCTTCGGGAACAAAATTTCCCCAGAAATCCCCAGTAGACTTCCCCTTCTGTCTCACTGGCCTGATGGGGTCCGGAGTCCTCCCTAGGCCAGTCTTTGACAGAGACACCAGGATGGCCACGGCCGCCATGTGCCTCTTCCAAGTACCTGCACAGAACTGGGAGCAGCTGAATCAGGAGGAAGAAAGCAGTTCGGCCACCGGTGGACTCTTGTTCCACCCCAGATCTTTAATTGTGCCAGTTTTTTGAGTCATGTTGCGTCTTCTGTACAAGGAGTCGTTCCCCCAACTCTGTGCAATTAGCCTATTGCAGAGACTTTCTAAAGCAATGAGTCAAACCAGCACATGGCCACTGCCTTGGGGATTCAATCCGTCCAACTCATTTTGGAATCTGCCATTCTTCTTGCCAGGTGGACGTCAGACCTGTTCCCACGCTGGCTGCCCCAACTTAGGTTTCTGGGTGGGCTCCCCGTGGAAGAGCTCAGTATGGAGACTCTGGGGCAGGACACCAAAGCTCCTGCCTGTGCTGGGCTTCCGAGGCCAAAGGCCAGCTGAAGGCAGGTGGGGAGGGACACCTGTCAGGGAATAGTGCCACCTCAGGCAGCAGCTTCTCCTCAGCCACGTGCGTATTCAGTTACTACCCCCTGTGTTTCTGCCTAGCCAAAGAAATTAATGTCTAAGTGATACCTAATAGTTATAATTTATTGAGTACTTATTCTGGGTCAGATGATCTCACATAGCCCCCCTGACAGCCCTGTGAGAGCATTTCTGTTACGGTGAAAGCCCAGGCTCCAGCCAGACCACCTGTAGAAGGCCAGTGTGGCCTTGAGCAAGTTACTTCGCCTCTCTGTGCCTCAGCTTTCTCATTTGTACATGGAGAATAGTAATTGTATGTTGCAAGTACTGGATGAGTTAGGAAATACAAAGTGCTTACTTAGAATAACACTGGCACAGTGGACACATAGAGTTCACATTTGATAAACATTAGCTGCCATTTCTAAAAATGAAGAAACCAGAGCGTCAGAGAGATCAGCTTACCAAATGTCAGACAGTGATGAGTAGCAAGGATACAATTTTTTTTTTTTTTTAAAGGATGCAGTTTGACCCGGGAGTTTCTGACTTGAAAGCTGGCCTTTTATCCGTCCAACTATACATCATCGGTAGTAGCTCCGTGGCTCAACGGAACATTGCCGTTACTCTCCTTATCAGTAGAATAAATTTTCACCTGAAGACCCAGGGTTGCTTTTTGTAAAGAAACAGTCTCAAAAAAAAAAAAAAAAAAGGAAGAAAAGAAACAGTGTCTAATCACCAGCCTTAAAGATAGAGTGTAATGCTTACAGCAGCAGGTAGATGGGCAGGTCATTGCTGGAAGGTGGCTGGGGAGACCGGGACGCGGAGACACGAGAGAGGCCTGTGCCCTGGGACAGCAAGGGTGTAACATTCAGTTCCCGGTTCTACCACAAAACCTCACTGGGCCTCAGTCTCCCCATCTTTAAATAGGGTTTCTATTCTATTTCCTCCCAGTAAGGATTTAGAGAGTGCTTGGTAAACTGAGCATAATCAATGCTGCATCTTCCAGAATTAGGATTCGACCTGTCACCTCCTATTTTGTCTCTTATCTCCATTCTCACGTACACACATTCACACAAAGTGTAAGCATTGTGTCCCCCCAACTCCATTTAGTCATGGGAAGTCTCTGGAAACCAGGGCTTTAGAATCCTCTAGAAGAGATTTGTCCTTGTCTAAGCCAAAATAACTGGAGTCAGGAGCCACTGGGATTTGGGTAGGGTGGGGTAGCTCTAGGGTCATTCGGTTTGGGGGAGCAAATAAGCAAGGTAGCTCTTTGCCACCCAGGACGTGCCCTTGCCAGATTTTTCTGCGCGAGCATTTTCAGCTGTAGGTGTGCTGGGTGTGAGGGACCAAGCGCTAGGTCTGAACAAAGGATTGTAGGCTCAGCAGTGTGGCTTTAAGCAGAAGAGATAGCTTCGTGGCCTGAATATCCCGGGAAGACTTTTAAACCTAACCCTATATATATAACAGGAGACTCAACTTTCTTTTATTTTATTATTATTTTTTTAATTTCGATGTCCCTCCCTCTCTTTCCTTCTCTCCTTTTCTTCTTCCTTCTCTTCCTCTCTCAATTTCCAGTTCCCCAGCCCATAGGTCTCCCTTCCGGGAGGCAGTCAACGTCAAAAGAGTCTCGTCTGTGATTCTAGATGGTCTGTGCAGAAACGGCAAAATCCCTATGTGTGTATACCATTTCTTTCTCTACTGTATGAGGTTGTTGTGTCTTAGAGCACAGATTGCCAGATTGTTTTCCAGAATGACTGTACCAGTGTGATTTAGGCCACAGTCAGGGAAAAGAAGGTGGTCTGTTGTCTGTCCCATTTCTCCTGAGTCTCCAGGCCACCATTCCCACTTGTCACTTAACTAGCTGCTGCCATTGTCCTCTCTGTACTCGGGGCCTGTTCCTGAGCACACGTGATGACATGGGGACATCCGTGATGACATGACTCTGGATCCCAGGGTGGTCCCGCCCCGTTGGTGGAGAATCCCTCGGCTTCAGGAGGTCCTGGGCTCTGCCTTGATTTCCTTCTCTGCAGGCAGGAAGCAGGAAGACTGGATGACAATTTGGGAAGGTCTCCAGAAACATGCCCACCACAGGTGGCCCTCTGGGGACCCTGCTTGTCCCCCAAGGGCAGCTTTTAGATCACGTTCTGTTGACTTGGTCACCTGGTGCAGAACCACGCACCTGAAAGATGTCCAAAGCCATCGTTCCTCAAATTTGAGCCACACGCCGATCTCCAGGGAACCCTTGTTAGATGCAGCATCTCGTTGAGTTAATCTCTGCAGTGATGGTGGGTTCCCAGGTGCTGCCAATGCTGCTGGCCCACACACTGACCCATTTGGAGTAGCAAGGAAGCACCATGTCTTCCTTCCAGCCCTGTTCACACCGTGCAGTACCGCATACTGTCTAGAGCACTACATCTTATAGATTCCAGCTTTGTCACTGGTTCGCTGTTAGTGGACATTATCACCTTTCATCTTCCTGACTATCCAGAGGGTGCAGGTATTTGTGTGTGTGTGTGTGTGTATTTTTTTAGGTGAGAGAACTGCTCAGAGATGTTAAGTATCTCAGCAGGGGACACAGAGGAACGTCCCAAGTGGTGGTCATTTTCCATCACTGCTGTCCTCCATGAGCCTATGTCTGGAATGGGGTGCATCTTTGCACTAATGAACAGGTTGGATGGTGAGTGTCCTTTTCTCTTCTCTCCCTGTCTTTATCTCTGAGATTTTAACCCTGGCTTCTTATTTTCAGGAGACCAGAAAACACTTGACAGAGGTAACACTGACCCAGAGAGGATTGAATCCTTGTGCCCAGTGACTAGAAGACCCATGAACCTGGAAAAAGGAGCCTAGAAGATCACCATGTTTCCCCCACATAGGAGAACACCCACCCCCTCCCGCCCCGTGCCCATTACAGTGATTTGGTCACTGCCGAGCTATCTTCGTTTAATGTGGTTTTGACAGAATAGTTGGTCTGGAGATTTTATTTTCAATTAAACTTCCTTGTTGAACTGCTTTGGTTTTGAAAGGATTCCATTAGGATGGATAATTATATAGCAGTTGCTACAAGGAGATATTTGCGCTCAATTTCCGCTCTTAGGTGATTCAAATCAAAGGCTTTTTCTTTTCCTCCCCAGAGTTGTGTGCAACCATCTTCCTCATACTATAGGCTTCTCATGAGTTATTTTTGGAAATCCAAATCAAAACAGCTCTTTTGGCAGAGGCCATCTCTAGCCTAGCAGAGTAAGCCATATGTACCAGTAAACACAGCCAAAGAATCGGTGCCTTTGAAAAGCACCAAAACCATCTCCCTCTTTGTGGATTAAATTCTTGGGGACCATAGACTATCCTTTGTATCATCATATATTCCTCTGTGAACTCTAAAGTCAAAGACAATTGAAATTACTTTAAAATTACCAAAGTTTTGGGGTGCCTGGGTGGCTCAGTCGAGCATCCAACTCTTGGTTTCGGCTCAGGTCATGATCTCAGCGTCATGGGATTGAGCTGCACATGAGGCTGCAAACTCAGTGCTGAGTCTGCTTGGGATTCTCCCTCTCCTGCTCCCCCTGTTCACATGCTCTCTCTCTCTCTCTCTCTCTAAAATAAAAGTAAATAAAATCTTAAAAATATATACATATATATAAATAAAATTATCAAAGTTTTGTCCATTTGCAAATGATTGTCATTGCCCTTTTATTCAAGATGGCAGGCCTTGACAGAATTTTACTAGGGACTGTTTTGGCCTCTGGATCTCCCATGAAACACAGAAATCCCTTTATTTTCCCACTCTGTGCTGTTTCCTTCCTTCCCCAGAACACACGTAACCTACCTCATTACATGAACCAAGCAGACAAACCTCTCACCCAGTATCAGTAAGGGCTCATATAGTAGAATGGATACATAGATGAATGAATAAAATCCCATTTCCCCCTTAAAAAAAAAAAATTACACAAATAGTAAATGAATGTTTTCATCTTGGGGAAAAAAAACCTTTCCAAATAAAGCTAAAGTTCTTTTTAATCACTGGGTCCCTGTCCCTGTTTGTTCATCAGCTCTGCTTGGGTTATTACTTTGGAACACATCCTTGTGGACCTTTCTAATGTATATGCACACACACACACACGTGTGTGTGTGCGCAAGCACATGGTGCTGTGTTTTTAGACCTTTGATAAACTGACCACTTGCCTTTTACCCCTCAGCAATATATCCAGGAGTGCTGTCCATATTAGCTGCCTTATTCTTTGTAACTGCCACCTAAGTTTTATTACATTGTGTGGATACGCCTTTTATTCAATCGAATACATAAATTCTTTATCTGTTCTCACGCTCATCGTAGTTCAAGATCCCTTCTCCTGTACATGTTAAGAAACTAATCATGTCCACTGCTACCTTTGGTAGCTACAACACATTTCATGAAAATCAGCCAGCTGCCTTGGAGATTATGCCGCACAGGATCCCGTGAAATGCTAAGGATTGCCAAAGGGACCTGAATTCCCTTGTCTGCAGAAGCCGGGGAGGTGCGCTGTGCACGGGCAATTCCACAGGTCCGCGTAGAGAGTGACGTTAGATACAGTGTTGGCTCTGCTCATAGCCAGCTGAATTTCCCTGGGCAGTTCATTTCCTCTCCATGGACCTTCATTTTCTCATCTGCACAATGGACTCAGTGAGCCTTTTCCAGCTATTAGACTCTGAATAATAGGGTTTACACAATGCCCCAGGATTCATATACAGAATGTATAAGCTGCTTCTCCACTATGCGTCTAGATGGGAGAGGGGCAATTTTAGAACACATTTTAAATTTAATTTTAATTAATTAAATATATTTTGTTATATTTTAATTAAAATATATTTTAAAAAAATTTTTTTAAAGATTTTTTATTTATTTGAGAGAGCATGAGCAAGAGCGAGAGCACAGGAGGGGGTGGGCAGAGGGAGAAGCAGACTCCCCACTGAGCAAGGAGCCCGACTCAGGGCTCGATCCCAGGACTCTGGGATCATGACCTGAGCTGAAGGCAAACACTTAACCAACTGAGCCACCCAGGCGCCCCGAAATATATTTTTAAATTTTTAATTAGAGATGGAGCCTAGAGCTTTTAGCTGAGTAGAAGTCACAAAGTCCAGAATGTACCGCCTTTGGATCTTACTCTTCTTTCTGATTACTTTATTATCCAATTAAAATGTATGTATTTTTTCCCTTTGCTCTGTGCGACCTTTTTGTTCTAAGCAAGGCCATGTGGTGTTGGGGAAAGAGGTCATGGACCCCCGAGTTCTGCTTCCAGGCTTATCTAGTTCCAGCTGTGTGATCTTAGACAAGTCACTAACCTCTGGATTTCCATCTAGTAATACTACGATTTCAAATTAGCCAGAAGTCTGCTTAAAAAAAAAAAAAAAAAGGTAAAAACCACACTGACTTGTGTTTCATCTGGCATTTCTGAGCCTTGTCACCTGCAGATAGTTCATCTTGTGAATTGATGGGACACCCTAAAAGGCCACCAAAACCCCTGAAATCACCTTTTCTCACATGAGAAGTGTGCAGTTGCCATAGCCCCTGGTGAAGACCTTCAGTGGGTTCCCAGGGAGGCCCAGAGCCATGAGTCATAAGTAGACTTTCCCCCCTGAGCCCCGAAGCTGGTGTTGATGTGTATCCCCTGCTTTGAGACGCAGGACCACACGGGTCACAGGGTGATTCACCCACAGGCCGGGTTTCCCTCGGGGTCCCAGTCAGGTTTTCCCACGTGGGGCGAGAATTCTGGCCCCTGGCCTTGGCATTACACATTGCTCTGGAGATAGTGTGATCGTGCAGGTGAAAGGTCGTGGTCCGTGGGTGTGAAAACTGTGTGGGTGCTGCACCCCGCAGCGTCTCTGGGATTCGGTTTCCCTGCTCCCCACACTTTTTCACCCTCCTGTGAGCTTCTGTTTCTGAACATCCCTTGGGGTCCGTGTCCCCTGGTTGAGCAGGTCTGTACGGGCTGAAGTCAGTCTGGGGAGCTCCTGGGGCCAGAACGTCACCTCTTCCCGACCTCGGCTTCCTGCCCTGCTCTATCTTGAAGAGAGGAAATGAGACCCTGCAGCAGGTGCTCAACCCAAGCTACCTTCCTTCCCCTTTCCCTGGACAACAATTTTATAGGCTCTGAATCTGTAACAGTTTCCAAAAGCCTACCATAAATAGTGTTCACGTGAAGCAAAATGAAACAAAAAGGCATCTGGGTGAACACTATCAGTATGATACATATCTTCACTTAGTGGGAAAAGGGACTGATGGGTCCTATTCCTTTACCAACCCTCACTCTCTCACAGTGAAATTTTTCAGCAGGTGTCTTCCCCGTCCCACTCCTACCCCCCATTTCAATAAAATACTTACAAACCTGCTTTGCATTGTTACAGATAAATGCAGAGCAAGTCACACTGTCTCTCCCTATATTTGACCCTCCTCCAAGTGATCGATATAGTTTTAATTCACAGCCTAGAACCTTGAAGAATGAGTCAACCTGACCGATGATTCACAGATACTTGATCTGAAATGCTTGATGTTGTGGGGGTGGGGTGGGAGGTAGAATCAGAAATAAATTTCCTGACCCTAAAAGTCAGCATAAGTGAAGAAGCATGGGGTGCAGGGGGAGTGGGGGAAAGGGATAGTTACCATCTTGTAGTTTGTAGGGATGGTTCCTGCCTTTGGGGAGATGCACTGTGTTGGGAGGACTTAGGGTGACCACAGAGCTCCAGTTTATGCCTGTCTATACAGTTAGTGTGCTTTTCCACCATTAAAAGTACCGCAGTGTGGAAACATGGGGTTCTGGGCAGACTGGACTAGACTAAGTTCTTAAATCAAGGTCAGAGGTTTTGCTTTATTTATACGTGCATCCCCAGTGCCTGGCCTCTAGTAAACAGTTAGTAAATATAGCCTTGCTGGGTAGGTGAGTGAGTGAATAAGATTCTTAACCTTCTCTCTTGGTCTCTGTATTTCTATTTTCCATACATCTTTGTATGCTCCGCATCCCTAGGGTGACTGTACTGTGTTCTCAATAGTATCTTTTCCACTAAGCCAGAGCTTCAGATGCCAGTTGCTTTGGTTGAACGTATGCAACAGAAGCTGTGTAGCCCTGTAGTTTTCAGTGAGTTACCCAAATGATTTACAATTTATCAGAGTAGGAAGAACACTAACTTCCCTGCCTAAGCTGATGAGCAACTGTGGTGGAACTGAAGCTGATGCTTTTATTATTAGCTGTCTGGCTTTGCTACCCTTCTTGTCTAGAGGGTTTTCTTCCCTACCTAGAAGGTTCCTAGACCTTCAAAACTGTATATTATAATTATATATTTAAAATATTATAAGAAATTAGAAAAAGAATAAAAAAAGCTATCCATAATAATTTCATTATCAAGACACTATAAGCCATTCGTGTTGTTTTACATAGTTATCTTAGGAAGTTCTTCATAGTTTCCCCGTGGGCATTTTTCTGGAAGCATTGTCCATGTTCAGAACACTTTCAACCACCATTGCTTAATTTGCTTGTATCCATGTGTTTTAGTGAGCAAATCCAGGTTGCTTACTCTTTCCCCTTCTGTAAATGAACTTGTCCTTATAGTATGTCCTGTATCTCAAGAGAATCTCAAAAGTGGAATCCTTGGATCAAAATACATGAAATTTATTAAACTATATATATATCTGCCTAACAATATAGATAGATATATTTAAATTGATAGACTTTATTGTTTAGAGAAATTTTAGGTTTATAAAAAAATTGAGAACAAAGTAGAGAGCTCCCTATATACCAACCCCCTTCCCCACCATTTCCCATATTGTTAACATCTGGCATTTGTGTGATGCATTTGTTCTAAGTAATGAAACAATACATTATGATTAACTAAAGCCCACACTTTATATTCAGGGTCCACTCTTTCTAGTGTATCATTCTGTGGATTTTTCACATGTGGAAAATGTCCTTTACCCACCATTACATTATCACATAGCATCGTTGCACCGTCCTAAAAATACTCTGTGTTCCACCAATTCATCTGTCCCTAATTCCTCCCAAACCTCTGGAAACCTCACTGATCTCTTACTGTCACTAGAGTTTTGTCTTTTCCAGAATGTCATATGGTTAGAATCGCACAGCATGTCGTCTTCTCTATTTGTTTTCTTTCACTTAGTAATATGCATGTAAGGCCCCTCCATGTCTTTGTATGGCTTGATAATTCATTTCTTTTTAGTGCTGAATCATTTCCATTGCCTGAATGTACCCCAGTTTGCTTATCTATTCACCTACTGAAGGGCTTCTTGGTTGCTTCCAAATTTTAGCAATTAGAAATAAAGCCAGTGTAAATTGTGTGCAAGTTTTCAAGTGGACTTAAGATTTCAACTCATTTGGGTAGACACCAGGAGCCTGTGATTGATGCATCACGTGGTAAGACTATTTCTGCATTGTAAGAAACTGCCAAAGCTTTATGTGTTTTTACATTTATTCAGTGCTTATAGTTATATTACCACCAACACATTAATCCTCAAAATAACCCCTGGGTTGAAAGTTATTAGCTTCACCTTCTGGTTAGCATCAAATTTTATTGCGGAAAAGGAACTTTGAAGATCTCTGAGCATCTACACTTCCTGATAGCAACATCTGTCTCCTTGTCACTGCATTTCCATGACACAGTGGGTGCAATAGGTGCTCAGTTAGTGCTCATTACACATTGACGAGTGATAAAGGAAAAACCACTTCACTGTACAGATAAGAACGTGGAGATGCAGAAAGGAAAAGCAAGTTGCTTCTGCCAAACAGCATTTTCCTAATGGCAGAACCAAGGCTAAAAGCTAACTGTTGTGCTTTATAGATGGTGGATGGACCCATATTTTGGGTGGTCAGGCCGTGGATCACTAAATTCAAGCAAGGCAAGCTTCTGGACTCTTGAAACCATACTTAGTGTTATAATGAACACTTTCTCCTCACGTTCAAGCCCACCCACTAGTCTGTACCACCACCATGTCACCCAGAGATGCTCAAAGGAGTATTTCATTTGGGTACAAGTGCATTGTGGCTACAAAGTCTCATGGCATTAAAATAGCAACAGTAGTAATAAGTGACAATAATAATAAAGCCAAGAATTATTGGGCGCCTGGGTGGCTCAGTTGGTTAAGCGACTGCCTTCGGCCCAGGTCATGATCCTGGAGTCCCGGGATCGAGTCCCGCATCGGGCTCCCTGCTCGGCAGGGAGTCT
Source organism: Mirounga angustirostris (assembly GCF_029215605.1). Lineage (NCBI taxonomy): Eukaryota > Metazoa > Chordata > Mammalia > Carnivora > Phocidae > Mirounga > Mirounga angustirostris. The sequence goes on along the minus strand of NW_026991712.1, from coordinate 13,219,137 downwards.
GCTTCTCCCTCTGACCCTCCCCCTCTCATGTGCTCTCTCTCATTCTCTCTCTCTCAAATAAATAAATAAAATCTTAAAAAAAAAAAAGCCAAGAGTTATTGATTGCTTAGTATTGTGAGGCTCTTTACATATATTATTTCATTTACTCTTGCAGCCACCTTCTGGTTAGGTATCATTGCTAGCCACAATTTAGAGAGAAGAAGTTTGAGGCTTAGGGAGACTGGGTAAGTTCCTCACGCCTCCACAGCTATTAGTAATAAAGCCAAATGTGTGCCCATCCATTCCTGACTCACTCAACAATGTACTATGCCATAGTTAAGAGCATGTGACTTAGAGTCAGGCGGACCTGGGTTAATATTCTGGGACTACCATTTTACCAGCCATGCAATCTCGACTTTGTGACTTCTAGCTGCAAAGTGCCCATGTAAAATGGGGATAGTAATACCTACGGTGACAAATGCTGTCTGTTGTCTCCTCAATGGCCATTGTCTCTCCACTGCATAGAACCATGATAGGTTCAGGTGGTATCTATCCCTGGGGCCTCAGGGAAGACAGGTTCCAATCCAGCCTAATGAGATGAATCAAGATTGGTTTAAACCAGGTATGGAGATGGCAGGCATGCATGTTATCTAGTTTTGTTAGGGAGCGGTCCTCTTCAAATAAGGAGACAAAGTACCCCATAGGGGAAGCTCATTCTTATCTTTTTTTTTTTTTCCTGCGGGGATCTAGGGTAAGATACCTGGAGGTGTAGCAGCCATCTTGCAGGCATGAGGTAACAAGTCAACAGACTGAAATGCTGAAGCAGAAAAGATAGGAAAAGCCTGGATCTTTGATAACACTGCAGGCTGTCCCCCCAGCCCAGGACAGAAGACTACCTCCAGACTTCCTGTAGTTGAAACAAGGCCTACTTCTTTATGCCACTCCAAGTTGTCTTTTATTTGCAGCTGAAAACATTTTGAGTATATATACAGATTTCCACCAAATCAGTCAGTGTTGGGCAGCTTAGTATGGTGCTTAAGAGCCCAAATTCCAGAGCCAGAAGTCCCAGGTTCTAATCTTGGCTCTGCCCCCTTACTAGCTATAGTGATCTGGGCAAGTCACCTAGCTCCTCTGTGACTCATGTCCTCATCTGCAAAATGCTCATTAAATGAGCATTGAGTATCGAATGAAGGATACTAGCAGTTCTTACTATTATTATAATGAGCATTAAATGACTTAATGTTTCATACGTGATGAGAACACTACCTGACACGTAGTAAGTAGCTATATACCTGTTGGTCAAAAAGAAAAAAAAGTAAAAGAAAAGTAGCCACTATTATAGGCGTGGGTTTGCACCTTGATCTAATCATTTGGCCACTTGTGGTATTTAAAGAGCATCTTGACCCTTTAACCACTGAGACTCCTAGAGCATGAAACTCCCCCTAAAGTCTGTCTCAAAACAGTCGCAGCAGTGGTTTCTTTTTGACGGAAAAGGCCCCTTAGAGAACCAACCTGTGCAGGAGGAGGGGCTGTGGCTACCAAGTCGTGTCATGGAGTGAATGACCAAAATACCCAAACTTGCCCATGCAAATAGGTGTTCATCTCCCCAACAGCCCTTTTAGAAGTTTCTAGACTTTCTCAAACTCCTTTTTGAAAGGGTCTTTCCAGACAGTGGCTTACTCTCTTGAATCTGAAATCTTTCGGGGAGGGGGCGGTGGGGGGGTGGGCAATGCCTGCTTTCCAGGCCCTTCTCTGCCATGAGGACGAGACCCTTGGCCAGTGTGTGTGAGGGAGCTGCTTGACCTGGGTCTCTCACTCGCCACTACCCACGTTGTCACCTTCTGTAGAGATCAGATTTGAATTTGGGCAAGGGCTAAACGTTTTTTGGATACATATCAGTTGTGAGATTAAAAGATCAGCTGGTAAGATGTGTCCATTAGCACATCCTGTGGCATCTTCCTTCAAAATGTATGTCCGTTTCACCCCTTCTCACCCCCTCCACCAATGAGAGTCCAGACCAAGCCACCTCCACCTTCTGCCTGGGCCACTGAGGGAGCGCGCCTCCTAACGGGCCTGGCTTCTACCCTGCCCTCCCTTTTCTCTCAACAGCCAGGGAGATCTTTTCAAAATATAAACCAAATCCTGGGATCCACTTGCTCAAAACCCTTTAAGGGAGTTCCACCTCACCTAGAATAAAATCCAAAGTTCCTCTTGTGCCCTGTAAGGCCCTCCCTGAGTGGACCCTAGGCCCTCCCTTCCTTGTTTCTCTTCTTGTTTACCCTACTTTCCACACTGGCCTTCTTGCTATAGACTAAACCTACCTGAGCGCAGGCTGGCCTCAGGGCCTTAGCACGGAATGTTCTCCTTTTCTGGAACACTCTTTCCCCTGCATACCTGACTCATTTCCTCACTGCATTCAGATCTCTGTTCTGATGTCAACTCTGACCACCATCCCCCAACACAGCTGCCCCCAGCCCTCACTTTCTGTCATTATCCATAGTTCTTATGCCTTGCTGATATTATTACAGATTTGGTGACTTTATGTGTCTCCCATCAGAATATAAGCCCTGTGAGGAGAATGGCATTGTTTTGTTCATTCAGATATCCACAGACCCCAGAATTTTCTGCAACTCATGTTCAGTAAATATTAAACTAGATAAAGCCTCTCTCTGGGTAGAAACAAGGTTTGTCTGACCAAGTCCTAAGCCTGAGGTCTCTCGTGAACCTGCTAAGTTGGCCCTGAATCTACATCTCAGAAAGCTACTGATAGGTTCTAAACAGTGGGAGCAACACCGGATCCATGTGTAACATCCCAAAGCGAAGACTTCAAAAGTGAACGTGCAGGTGACCAGATGATCCCACCTGCCTTTTTCTAAAAATCCTCTTCATCACACTTAGTTCTTGTTCTCCCTCCCTGTGCTTCTGGACACCAGACAAGCCATCTCACATCTGGTGTCTTTGCACCAGGCAGATGACGGTTCTCATCTGTGAGGGTTTAAAAACGAAGTGATCCTATTCCTTGACATTCTTCCCATTGAAAGATGGGATTGATGTCCTTTCCTTGAGTCTTGGTGATGGCTGCAAGCCGTAGAGTCACAAAACGTCCTGCAGCTCCCTCCAGATTGCCTTGGGGTACTCTTTCTGAGGGAAGCACTGCGACTACCTTGCTGAAGAAGCCACGTGTAGGTGCTCTGGTCTGTGGTTTCAGCTAAGCTCCCAGGCAGCACCCAGCGCTGGCCGACAGCCTTGCAAACCACCATTTTGGATGTTCAGACCATTTGCACTTTCAAATGACCACAGCCCAGCTGACATCTGACTCCAAGGGCATGAGAAACCCCAAGTGAGAACTGCCCAGCCCAGCCCTTCCCAAATTCCTGACCAAAAACTCATGAGCAACATAAACCGATTGTTGTTTTATGATGCTAAGTTTTGCAGTAGTTCATCCTCAGCAATAGTAGCCAGAACCCCGCCCTCACTCTTCCTCCCACGTACTAAAGCCCTCTTGGCAAATTTTCTTTCACACCCTGGGCATCAGATTTCCCACGTGTAAGTTAGGAGTGACAATCTGTAGTTACGTGGTTGTTGCTTAGAGCAAAAGCAAGTTTTGGTTCAAACCTAGCCTGGTTCCCAGCACATACTGCATTTCCTCAAATCTGAGATGCTATCGATTAGACAATTATCACTATTAATTTATGCGCCATTAAGAAAGGAACAAATGCCTTCAATTAAACTACCGAACACCGCTTGTTGTAAGACGTGTGTGTATTTGGAGATGGTGAAATTTGAAAAGATGTGTTATCTTAGGACCTTTGATTTAAAGAATCACAAATACCTAGTTAAGCCCAGGCACAGGACAAGACCCTCCAGATGTGCATTTGTGTGGAACGAGAGGAAAGCATGAAGCAAATGTGCCTTTTTCTGAAAGTCTCCAATCTGTCATCCTATTTTACACGATACAATACAAACACCTATAGAGACAACTTTGTGGTCCAGGCAGAAAGTACCTTCTCCGGCGGCTGTCAAATGGTGAGAATTCAAATGATATCATAGCACAGTTATTTAGCCAAAATGTATTTTGCAAGAGGAATGAAGTCAGATCCCCAGTTCTAGCTGTAAGAGGACAAGTCATTTGTTGTGGAAACTCATCTCTAGTAATACTAACAGACCAAGCCCCGTTGCTCTCCAGTTTTTGAGTCTTTTCTTTTTTAGGACATTAACGAGTAGTTCCTGCGAGATAACATCTCCACTGAGCAAAAGGGGTCTGGGCAGTGGGCAGAGTGATGGCAGAGACACAGGCTACATACATCTAGTGGAGCAGAAATATAAGCATCAGAATGCCAGCAGGCTTGAGGCTAAGCCCTTATGGAATGCCCTATTTAGTCAGTACGGCCTTCCAGAGGGTTAAGGTAATGGCCTCCATTTGAAAGTTGATCTCCTTTCAGGACCAGAGAGGTTAAGTCTCTTGCTCAAAGTCACACAGTTTTATTAGGTCAACAATCCATCAGACACAGAGCTTGTGCTCTTATCCACAGCGCTTTGCTGAGCAGGGTGTTTGTTTTAAGATTTTATATATTTGAGAGAGTGGGAGAGCGTGCATGGGGGGGAGCGGGGTAAGGGCAGAGGGAGAGAGAGAAGCAGGCTCCCAGCTGACCAGGGCTCCTCGATCCCAGGACCCTGAGATCATGACCTGAGCTGAAGGCAGACGCTTAACCTTCTGAGCCCCTGATGATCAAGGTGTTTGCAAAGACATGGAAGTCAGTTCATATGAGACTCCAGCCAGCCCAGTGCTCAGCTCAGCTGTCCTTCCAGTCTTACTTAACAGGGAATTCCTTTTCACACCTTCTTGCTATTGCCAATATGAGTTTTCCACTAATAAGATTCTCCTTGCTTCCTCCTCTGCTTAGTGAAAACCAAAATGTCAGGGCCCCCAGGTGGCTCAGTCAGTCAGGCGTCTGACTCTTGCTTGGTTCCAGCTCAGGTCATGATCTCAGGGTTGTGAGATCGAGCCCCATGTTGAGCTCTATGCTCAGCTGGGAGTCTGCTTGACAATTTTCTCCCTCTGACCCTGCCCCCCACCCCCGGCTCCCTCTTTCTCTCTCTCTCTCAAATAAATAAATAAATCTTTAAAAAAAGAGAGAGAGAGAGAGAAAGAAAACCAAAATGTCCTTCTAGGTCCAGCTGAAATGGGGCACCTTAACCCTTGTTCCTACAGGGCAAGTCCAGCGCATTGTCCCCGGGGCAGTGTGGCTGGACCTCCTGGTGTTGGAGGTGGTGTTTCTGTGGGTCACTCTTATTACACTGGAAGTTTCCTGAGGCTCTGGAGTTAGACCTGTGTCTGAATCCCACCTCTATGACTTACGGCTTGTGTCCTTGGGCAAGTTTCTTAGTTTGACGGGGTTTGAATGTTCATGTCTACAAAATGGGAATAGCTTCCTTCCTAGGATTGTCCTGAACATTAAGTGTGTTTGCTTAGATGGCATGACAAGGGCTCTAGATTGTTATTCTGTGTGAGCTACTCACTCAGGGTCTTCGTGCGTCATTGCAACCACCCTCTGAGGTAGGGTCTTTCATCCTCATCCCCACTGCACAGACGAGGAGGCTGAGGTGAAGTCCTGTCCCCTTGACTCCACAGCTAGAAAGTGACAAAACTGGGCTTGAATCTTGCCTCTGAAAACTTCCTCTCTTGATGGGATCCCATTGGGAACCTTCTATGGGCCGAGTTCTGAGGAAGTTTTGTCACATACCAGCCCCTTCAGATGTGCTTTAATTAAGGTCTCAATTTCCCACTCATTCCTATCTAGGAGATCTTTATCCTGACTTGTAGGAAAAGGACGCTCCAACCAGCTTTGTCTCGGCGAAATGTTGTTTACACACTGCCCATTCCTGCCAATAACATGTTCCCCCAGCTTCTGGCTCTCATGGGGGGTGGATTATCAGCACCTTCACTGCCCGTTTACATAATGAACAGAAAACACAGATCAGGTTATTGGCCTTCAAAAGCTCAAGCAAACCCTTAAGTAAAATTCAGATCCCACGTCAGTCCGCAATCCAGCAATGTCAGGGCCTCAGTCACCATTTACGTCAAATGACTTTGCTGGTTGAGCTTCTTTCTGGTTCACTATACCACTGGTCTCATGGGCACCCCCTAAAATGGCGGGCAAAGGGAAGCAGGCATTTCTGATGTGCTATCTTCATCTTTTCCTCAAGAGTATCACTTAACATCCCTAGACAAAATGACCTTCATTTTATTTGCCAGAGAATATTCTGAGTGAATAGAGCAAGATCCGTCACCTGGTGGGGCCTGACACCGAGCAGGCCCTTGAGAAGGTTGAGCTCCTCGGAGTAGAGAGCAGGGGTCGGGAAGGGGGACCCCATTTGGCAGCACAGCAGAGCCCTGCCTGTGTGAATGTGATCTGGTGAAAGCCAAGGGGCTCAGAGGGGGGTCCCAGGTTGACTCGTGGTCCCAGCTCGCTGTGTAGACCGGGCAACCAGTGTGCTGCATGCAGGACTGCAGCCATGACCTTGACCTCCCCTCTTTCTCAGCAGCAGAGGGATCGCAACTCCGGCGGAGAAAGATATCAGGGCGGAAATCACTGCGGACCAACCCTGTGTCCGGCACTGCAAGAGTTTCTGCAAGTATTTGGAGATTTGCCACGTATCAACGTTTGCTGACTTCAAATTTATTCCCATTGTCCTCAGAGAAGATGTTCTGTGTGACTTCAGTCCTTTGAAATGTATGGAGACTTAGTTTACGGCTCAGCATACAGTGTGTAGCCGGGAATGCTGCGTGTGTACTTGGCAAGGAACATGTACTCTACAGGTTTGGGTGGACTGCTCCATAGATGTCATTTGTGAAAGCCCGGGCCTCTGCCGGGGGGGATGGACAGTGTTCACTCTGCCACGTTCCCAGGGGAAGGGCAAGGGCAAGGGCAACCTCCAATCGGGCGGAGAAGGCACGGCCGGACTCTGACCCAGGGAGGCAGACACTGTGCCAGCTTGTTCTCCATGTGGCCCAAAGAAGAAGAAAAGGCCAAGAGCTCTAAGTGGACCTCTAAAGGCAGGAGGAAATGTCTAGAGATTTGCTCAAGGGAGGGAAGTTTACCCACGGAAGTGAGCAGCGAAACCATGTGCCCCTGGAACTCTCTCTCCCACACAGCTGCCTTTCCTCCCCACGGATTCAGCATCCATCCATCTGAGACTTGCTCCTCGTAGTTGCTTTTCTAGGCTGTGGAATAACGGATTCAACATTGCCCCTGGCCTCCCAGAACTTGCAGGGAGCCAGGGGTACAGATAATGAAACAGTTTGGCCAAACAGGGTAGGGGTCATAGCTGGTAAAGTGCATACGTATCAGAATAGAGTCATTCTTGCCTAGCTTCTCCCTTTGTCTTTCTCAGTGACACAGATTTGTAGGTAAGAGAGGAGAATTTCCACAGGGAAAGTGAAAGATGGAGGCAACATGGTCCTATCTGTAAACCTATTTAGGAAATAATTTCATGAAGGGCAAGGAACTTGTGAGTTCCTAGGGCCTGGCATGCCAGGACCAAAGAGAGAGCTTTGAGACTGTGTGTGTGTGTGTGTGTGTGTGTGGTGTGTGGTGTGTGTGTGCATGCCCGTGCACGCAGGCTCCAGTGTGCCCTGGACCCTTTTTACAAACTGGGGAAGCTCTGGATGCCTTTTGAGAATAATGCTTTTAAAATGCATATGGTACAACACTCAGGATCACAAAGGAAAACCATTGTGTTGAGACACAGCTCTATGCAGGGACCTGCACAGAGCAGGGAGAAGGGGGCCTCGAGGTTTCTGGAGTAGTGGAGAGATGTTTTATGGGCAAGAAAGAAACTTCTTTCCATAGGTTGGTAATTCTACATTTAAGGAACTAGTTACCTGCAAGACTCAGCTGATTTTCTCACCTTTTTAATTTCCCTTGTTTGTCCCCTGGGTGGAGGGAGTATGATAAATTGGCAAGACAGGGTGGTGGGGGAGTTAAAGGCTGACTTTGCTGGGAGGGAGGAAGGCCTGGAGCTGGGAGATCAGAGAATGTATTTCTTTGGTAGCTTTGGGGATCACTTGTTAGGCTTTTCTACCTTAGGTGGGAGTTTATTGAACATAGAGTACAGCCTAGGAGGGTAGGGTGACTCTTTATGGGAGCTGAAGAGGAGCCCGAGGTTCAGGGAGGACCCATACTTCACTCTGGCAGAGGCTGTGGGCCCATGAGACCAGACACATTATGGAGGAACTATGGAAGCCACTTTGCTTATATCTCCCATTCTTATTACCACCCTAGGACCTGAGGATCCACATCTTGCCCATGAGACAACAGATACTGAGCAGAATTAATCCAAAGCTCCAGCTAGAAGTGGGGGGAGCTAAGATCTGACTCCACATAATCCCAGGCTCTGAGATCTCTGTTTCCACTGCCACATGCCCAGCTGCCTCCCTACAGCATGGAGGCCATGGGTACAGCTCTAGGGATCAGGTTGCCTGGGTTCCGATCCCAGCTCAACTCTCAAATGGCATGATGATCCAAGGGAAGTTCCTGAGCCTGAAAGTCCTCGTCTCTGAAATGGGATGGTTTTATCACCTTCCTCAGAGTCTTTTCTTGACGACTTAAGATAGTGCATTTAGAACTTTGAGCACACGCACCTGACATGTAAGCGCTCCGGGAGAGTAGGTTACTGTGGTTATTAGTAGCCTAGCAGGACCAGGAGCAATGTTCGGAGGGTCCCTGGCACACGATGCCTCCTCTGTTTACTCCTCTGACTGGCAGGCGGTCAGCAATTTGTTTTGCTGGTACGAAGGTTGCCCTGGTGTTCGGGAGTGACCCGGCAGGGCTGAGATGATTATACAACCCTGCGTGCCCGGCCAAGTTCAGCGCTTGCCTTGGCAGCCTGCTAAGCCTGTGCTGCTGGGGTTAAGGGAACAACTACCCTCCAGCCTGCTTTCTCCCTTTGGAGAAGCCTGGCCTTCATTCGGAATGATCTTCCAGTCCCATGTCACACGGTGTGCTCACTCACCCACTCCCTCCCAGCACGACCTCTGTGTCCTCCCCCAGGGAGATACTAAGCCTGCGGCGTGTTCAAGATCCTTGTGTCCTTCATTCCCGTCTCTGCCCTACTAACTCTGTCCCCCACTGGTGCTTCTCAGACACGGGAGGGCACAGGGGGCTGCAGCCTCCCCAGCTCCCTGCCGAAGGTTCCTTGTTGGCATAGCATATAATATGTGCTTTCTATATATAAGCTTTTTAAAAAAAGATTTATTTATCTATTTTAGAGAGTGAGCACGAGTGGGAGCCGCAGAGGGAGAGAACCTCAAGCAGACTCTGCTCTGAGCACGGAGCCCGACGTGGGGCCCGATCAAAACAACCCTGAGATCATGACCTGAGCCGAAACCAAGAGTCGTGTGCTTAACCCACTGCACCACCCAGGCGACCCTATATATAAACTTTTAAAGATATACATATATATCTAGCTTTTCATCAGGTTGTGAGCCTTAAATGATTAACTAGGAAAACCCATGGAAACACATCCTAAGCTCTCAGTGTTAATCATTATTGATGAGTGCCGTCATTCCCAGCAGTCAGGGGAAAAGGCAGGATGTGGCCTCAGCTGAAGCTTGTGGCCTCCGAGTGTCAGCTTCCTGAGGCCAAGTGGGGTTGCCAACAGCTATCTTAGTGAGGGTGTGAGAATCAGAAGGGAGGAGGGGTTTGAGAAGACTCAGGGCACAGAGGGTCCCGAATTGGACAGCGCTCTCCTCTTGCTCAGCCTGGGTCGGCCTTCAAACCTGGAGGTGACACCTCCCGCCCCCCTCACCCATCGGGGCTGCAGGGAGGGCTTGACCACCGCTCCCAGCACCCCGGGGGCTGCAGACTCAAAAGCTGAGAATTTCCAGCTGGGTTGAATTTTCTTTCTTTCCCCACTTTCCAATATCCTCTTCTAGCACCTTCTGAAACTCCCTAGTCTTGTGCTCCTAAACTCAGGCACTGGCCACTGCTTAATTGTCACAGCAGACCCCCCCCCCACCCCAGGAGTCCCCAGGAGTCCCCATTGCCCTGCAGCTCATCTCATCCTCTAGGCAGGGCCTTGGGCCCTCCTCTGGCAAGCCCAGCCCGCCTCCCCAGGGTCTGTGGTGGTTGCACAACCGAGAAGTCCCTTGCCCTCCACACAGTCTTCCATCTCCTTCTTTGGACCTTGTCCTTTCTGCTTCTTGCTACCCTGGGGTACCCATCTCTGATGGCTGAAATGCATCTTGGCCCAAATGCCCCTGCCCTGAGCTTTGCCCATTGGCCCCATCTGGAGCAATTGTACATATTTTTCAACCTTAACATCTCTGTTTTTTAACCTTCTCGTTTTATGTATTTTACTTCTTTGTTGCTACATTCCATAATGAAAGATCTCACCCACACAATGCCTAGGCAGATAAAAAAATGGAATGAATGTGGGCTTCTCTCTACTCCTCTGTTCTCTCATCTGTGAAATGGGGATGACCATTGTAAGTTGCCAACCCTCTTAAGAATTGTCATTCAGGCTTAAAAGAGGCTCTTGACCTGAATACCTCCCACCTGAGGGTCTTGCACATTTTGAAAGATCAGTGAATGAATGATTGATTGAATAATCAAGAATGATCAAATGAATGAATGAATGAAAAGCCTTTACTGTTCTATTTGCAATCATCAAAAACAGCTAGGCTTTTGCTATCATCCACACCACCCTTAGGAATTCTACATCAGGGGCTTGCAAACCTAGGTTCCGGGTTAGACTCCTGGGTCAGCCACTGAATATGTGATCCAGGAATGGGCTGAACCTTCCCGTACTGCAGTGACATCATCTAGGACAGGGGTCAGCAAGCTATGACCTATGGGCGACCTCCAATCCACTGTTGCTTTTGTACAGCCCACAAACTAAAAATGGGGGTTACATCCCCAAATATCACTTACATTTGAAATTTTACATTTTTGCATGTACAGTTTATTTATTTTTTTAATAAAGTCTTTCCTGTTCTAGTTCTTTTCTTTTTTTTAAGTAATCTCCACGCCCAACATGGGGCTCGAACTCATGACCCGAAGATCGAGAGTCGCACGCTCCTCCGACTGAGCCAGCCAGGTGCCCCTGCATGTACATTTTTAATGCAAATATAAGTTAAATTGACATATAAACATTTTTACATTTTTATTTATTTTTCAGTTTTACATTTAAAAAATAAAAACTCAGAAGAATGGTATTTCATAACACATGAGCATCATAGGAAATTCCGAATGTCTATAAGCAGAGTTTGATTGACACATCACTGCGCTCATTCGTTGACCAGTGGCCTATATGGGCGACAGAGGATGTATAAGCGCTTGCAGTCTACAGGGCACAGCTGACTAGTTGTGACAGAGGCTGCGTGGCCCACAAAATCACAAATATTTACTACCCAGCCTTTACGAAGAAACTTTGCCAATCCCTGGTCTATGAAACAGGAGAAACAGTGTATACCCACCCCACAGTGTGTGGATGAAATCTTCAATTCAAGTGCCTAGCACCAAGCAGAAACTCTAGAAAAGTCCGTTCCTGCACTCTCTCCCCTTACCATCTTCATTCCCTTCCACAGAGAGCTCCTTTATTTCAGGGTCCAAGCCACATAAAACCATAAAAAGAGGATGACAGGCAGACTCCCACCAGTGCCCTGCACAGACAGGCCTTCAGACAGCAGGACTGTTTGTCGGCTCTGTCCTCTGGCCCGTGGCCTCCCTGGCCGTTCTGGGCAGCTGCTTTGGGGGGCTGCATCAGAGCCCCTCGTGTCCTCAGGGATGTCTGGGTCCCAGACATGGTTGGGGGCAGTCCTGCAGGGGTGCCCTACAGAGCAGCTTCTCTCGCATTTATCAGAGGTTGGTGGTTTCCACTGCATCGTTTCTGGCTTTGGGCATTTCTGGAAGCTGGGCTGGTGCTGCACAAAAAGGTGCCCATAGCCACAGCTTAGCTCAGCGCAGGATGACTCCCTGGCAGAGGCAGCCTCTGGGCTGGAATCCAGGGTCTTGATTGTGATTTGGGGGATGGCACAGAGTCATGGCAAGACCTGAGATTTGGGATCGGGTCTGAAATCCCAGCTCTGCCCCTCACAAGCTCTGGGACGTCCCCTCTGCCCTTCTTTTCTTCACCTGGAGAGTGGGGGTGATGGTTTTTTCCTGGGGAGGGGCGTAGGCAGGGATTTTGTCACGTAAGTGGCGTTTTGTCTTTTTCTTCACTGAAGCCCTATGTCAAGAACGGTGCCTGGCCGGTGTAAGCACATGGCAAACACCTGTTACTGAAAAGAAATAAACCCCAAAGAGATAAAATATGTGGAGTGCCTGCTTCACCATTGGTTCCCAGTAAAGAGTTTGATTGCTGTGTCTGTTCTAAACCAGGAATCAGCCAACTACAGCCCACACGCCAAGCCTGGCCCACCGCCTGATTTTATAAACAAAGTTTTATTGGAACACGGCTATACCCATTCATGTCCAGCCATAGACATGGAGTTGAATAGTTGTGAGAGAAACGTATGGCCTTGCAGAGGTTAAAATATATCCTATCTGGCTTTTCATAGCAAATCTTTGTGGTCCCTGCTCTGAATGTCAAGGCCACCCTGTCCATCGGTGATCACAGATTTCATTTCCCCCTGACTGCAGGTGTGCGGGCAGTTATGAGTTGAAAACCAGCAGCTAGGTTGAAAAACACATTCTCGATGCCCTCTCTGAAATACTTAGTTTTTCCTTTGGTGCCTAATTCCGCCAGAGGATTCCAGCATGCTCAGAACATACTTTACGATGCCCCACTGTCTCATGGTTGAGGTGGTGTTACTTTCATTTCTGTGTAAGAAGAAACTCAACCCACCTGTCAAATGCTGGCATATTCATTAGGGATTGGCCACGTATCCTGCGACGAGTCGCGGCCTAGGGAATGGCACCTCACAGGAGGTGAGTCAAGATAAAAAAAGGATGACCCTGCTAGATACAACTTACTATTCAGTGTACAGGGATAGGGCGCTGACTGGGGGCCAAAAGAAGTTCACTGTGTTTGGGACACAGTTCTAAACCAGGTTTCCTTCATTGTTATGAACGGAATGACCTTGGACACCTCAGTTACCCCCACTCAGCCTCAGTTTTCCAATCTGTAAAATGGCAACAATGATCCCGCATTGGGTTGTTGTGAAAACTACATAAGATCAAGTACCTGAAACATAGTAATGAGTCAGCTATTTTTATAATAAAATAAATCCTTCATTTCTCAGCTTGGGAGAGAGATAGTCAACAATTTCTGCCTCATGTTGACCCTCCCTGAGATGGTCAGGGCCCACAGTTAGGAGCCTCTTTCAACCTCGGTTTTGGGGGGGAGGGGTGGATGGGATCATCCCAGGCAACATTTATCTGTCCACCATGCCGGCTGAGCAATGCTGGGTCATTGTCCTGTTACCATTTCCTGGGCAGCAGATGGTTTTCTTCCTTTCCCTCTACAAGGACAGAGTAACAGGCATCCTAAGCCCCAGTGAAGAGGCCACCCAGGAACCACTGAAGGCCAAGTCCAATGAGGCAAGCGCATCCTTGCTACCAAAGGTACCAACTGACAGCCGGGATTTCCAGGCGTGGAGCCTGGTCACGTCTGTCTTGTCCATGACTTAGAACAGCACCTGGAACATAGTAAATGTCTCACAAATGTTTGTGGGGAGGATAAATGGTCACCCCTTGTAAATGTCACTGCTGCCTTCAGAGGCTCGGGCTTCATGTGATTCTTAGACTGCAATGCCATGATGCTGATGGGTGAGGTCCAGGCTCAGAGTGAGAGCCCACGGCAGCCCTGCCTGGCCCTCCCCAGGCCCCCCGATTTCCTCTGCATCCACTGTCCTGGTCCAGTCCACCATTCCCCCTGCGCCCAGGGCTCTTCCCGCCATCGTCCCTAGCCCAGCCCTGGCAGGTGCAGGAAGCCAGCCACCGTGACCCCACACCCAGCCACATCTGGGTCTCCAGGCTCAATCCCCGTCTCCATCAGGGATTGTTACATTACAGTCTGTGGGCCAGATCGGGTCAGTGGTCTGTTTTTATAAGGATCTTGGACTAAGAATGGTTTTTACATTTCCAAAGGGTTGAAAATTTTAAGAAGAATATACCACAGAGACCGTATGGCTAACAAAGCCTGAAACATCGACTCTCTGGCCCTTTATAATAAAGAAAAGTCTTGCTGACTTGTGGCCCAGAGAGTCCTCTGATATGCCAGACAGTATGGCCAATTGTGTGAGCCAGGCTCCATTGCAAGACTTCAGGCTCAGACTCATTTCCTTCCTCTTATCAACACTGAGGCAGGTAGGATTATCGTCCCTTGTAAGATGGGGAAAATGAGGCAAAGAGCAGTTAATTCACTTACCTGAGAATCTCATAAATGGCAAAGCCATGATTCAAACACAGGCAGCCTAGCTCCAGAATCCATGCTTTTTAACCATGGTGCCATTTTGCCATTGGACACTGCCAAGGTCAAGCTTTAGGATTCATACTTTGTCCCATTCTGAGTCCTTTATCACACAGATGAATGTCAGAAAATACCACCCCCCTCAAGTATTTGATTCCCCAGCCTCCTCCACTCCCACCACCTCCCAAGACAGCTCATCTCCTGTGGGGCTGATAGGGCTGTGGTGTCTCTCTCCCTTTCTGCCCCACGCAGTGGCCTGGATCCCTATTCCTTTCTGCTCCCTGAGGCTGGACACTTCTCCATGAGCCACGCCTGATGCTGTTTCCACTGAGTCTCCCTTCCTGAGGCATTCCCTGTGTCCCCCTTCCATTCTGTCTTCCCCACCCCAGGAATTGGATTCCTGGTGCAGGGCCTCCAGGAAAGGGTGCTGCGGTGGGAGATGCCTTTAACTCCTGGTCTTGAGCCTTTGGCCTCTTTGTAGCCCCAGGACCTTGGCTTAGACCCTCCCCTTCCAGGAGGCCAGGGAGAAGCCCCAGGCTTTCTGGCATCACAGAGAACAGCACGGGGTGGAGGTGTTGCAGACCAGGGGAAACGCTGCACTTCAAGGCTGAGCAGGTGGGGTGGTGCCTTTGTGACCAACAGTCTGGGCGCAGGGGTTCAGGATGGGTAAGAATGGAAAGACAGCTGCCAAGAGAAACAGAGAGCTTCTCAAATCACCCCCTTCCCATCCCCTCCCCACTGCACTAGCCCAGCTTTGACAGAACCCGCCCTTCTGGCCGTGGCCCCTCCACCTGGACTGGAAGTCAGTGTGTGCAGGGTGCAGAGGCCATTTTCTAGCTGCCACTGCGAACGGGCTACTTAGCACTCTGGACCTCAATATTCCTCTGCTTTCCTTTTTTAAATTTGAAAAAAATTTTAGAAGGTTTTATTTATTTATTTGACAGAAAGAGAGCACAGGCAGCGGGAGCGGCAAGCAGAGGGAGAAGCAGGCTCCCCGCTGAGCAGGGAGCCCGATGCGGGACTCGATCCCAGGACCCTGGGATCATGACCTGCGACGAAGGCAGACGCTTAAGCAACTGAGCCCACCCAGGGGTCCCTCCTCTTTTTTTCAAATGGAGAGGGCTTGGGAGGTCCTATTTAGAGATAACACGTTCCTGGCGCAGAGTAGGTGCTCAGCACGAGAATGACTTCTGCCTGGCTCCCCTTCACCAGCCGACCCCCTCCTGCAGAGGTTTCCTCGGTAACAGCAAGCTGGCAGCACCGAACATCCTGCTGGGCACATCTTCCTGGGTATTCTCTCTATTGCCATGTGCCCAGACCGCCCCATCCCCAGAGCTCAGAGGCCCTAACGGGCAGGGACTGTGTCCGACCTTCCTTGTCGGCTGGCTGGTGGGACAAGTGCCTGCTGCACCTGCCAGGGCCGCCTCACTCGGACTCCCGCTCTCCACACCACTGCAGATGGCACTGCTCTGGGCACTCGCTCTTGCTTCCGCCCCAGGGGATGCCGAACCGTGAGCTCTTCCCAGGTCTTCCAGGGAAGGATACTCTCAAGAACACTTTGGGATTGAGGGTTTGTAGGAGGCCTCTAGGTGAAGGCTTGAAGGAGAGGCCTCTCAAGGGCCCAGCCAACATGTCATGTTTCTCCTTCTGAAGCCTGAAGAAGCAGAGCACAAGTGAGGGGTCTGGGGCTGTTGTGCCCAGCCTCCAGACTGGCACCTTCGGCTGCCTCAACCGTGTCGCCACTTGGGTGTCCCACCAGCATTGCAGACTTCTGATCCCACCAACCGCCCCCCCCACCCCCCGCCCCGCCGTGTCTTCCTGTTTGTGATCTTCTCCATCTTGGCTCATGGCAATGCCAACTTTTCATTTGCTCAGGCCACAACCTTGGAGTCAGTTAACCTTGGGTTCCGCTGGCTCACCTACCATATCTAGACCATCAGCAAACCATATCCATCCAGAATATCACGTCCTCTCAGCACCCCACTGCCCCTACCTGGGTCCCGGCCGCCATCATATCTTGCCTGCATCAGTACGACAGCCCTTGACTGGTCTCTGCCCCTGCCCTCGCCCCTCTACAATCTATTCTCAAAGCAACACCCGGGGTCACCCTTTGAAATCAAGCCAGGGCACATGACCTTTCTGCCTCAGAGCTCCTGCAGGCTTCCTATCCTATTCAGAGTAAAAGCCATGGGCCTTGCAATGGTCTGGGAGGCCCATGCAACCCAGCCCTGCTACCCTGATTGCACCCTAGCTCCTCTGTCCCATTCACCCCACCTGCCATCCTGCCTTGTCCTCTCTTGGACACTCAAGATCCTCTGCTTGCTGGACTCTATCCTCACCGCTCACTCCCTGGCCTCTTCCAAGCCTTTGTTCAGGGGTTACAAGTTACCATCTCAGCCAGGCCTCTCCTGGCCACTGTATTTCACATTTCAACGTCCCCCTCCACCCCCATTCTGCAACTCTCATTCTTCTGCTTCCTGCCTTTATTTTCCTCCGTTTTTCTTGGCACCTTTTAGCGTGCCTTACAATTGTGTGAGTTGATCCATTAGTCCCCCCTATACAGCTGGAGATTAAACTCCAGGGGGCAGGGATTTTTGTCTTAGCCCCTGCCAAGAACCATACCTGTGACATGATAGGACTCTGTAAACATTTGTGGAATGAATGAATGAATGAATGACCTTAGACCAGAGACAGCCAGCACAGAAAACAAACCTTAATTTCAAGCATAAGCCTTTTGGTTTTATATATATATATATATATATAAAGTATTTGTTGGATGTCTGCATTTGCAGTCCAGGGGAAGCTTCGGGACTTACGGAATCTGTTTGTGTCATAGAAGACCCAGTCAGAAGATTTCCCTAGGTGCTTCCCCTGGAAATCCTCAAAGTTCAATTATTCAAACTGAATAAAAGGCCCTTTGGTTTTATATATATATATATAAAGTGATAAAATATATGTGGTTTGTATATTTATATATGATTGAAAGTTTCAAGCATATATATCATATATGTGTGTGTATATATGTATATATACAGCATGTATACCAAGACATATGTAAAGTGTATGTGTGTATGTATATCTCTCAAAGACCAAAATATGTTCTATATATATAGCCAAGGTGCCATATTTTTTGCGAAGGAGGACACTTTCTGGTTTCCCTGGCTGCCTGCCAGGGTGCACTCAGGCAGCCACGTACAGTCAACAGGGCACTTTCAGCCTCCGGTTTTGCAGAGCAGAGAGCATATTGTCGCCGGAAAGTTCTCACCTCACCTCTAGCTCTCCAGAGTGGCAGGCCAGTAATGGGTGTAGTGCATCCGCCTGTGGAGCTGTGGTGGCCATGATTCCCTGCCTGTTTGTCAAGATCCTTCAAGCTCACTTGAGCATGAGCTGGAAAAGGCGTGTCCGTCTCAGAGCGTGAAGAGCTGGTGGTTCTCCATAGTTCCTTTCTGTCTCCTGGGCCCCCTTTGCCCTCCCCTCACTATGGTCCAGACATACCTGGCTTCTTTGTGTCTATCTCTTGCTCATCCAGCCCCATCTCCAGCTCCCGGCTTGGCTGGCCGCCCACCTACCTGTGTTGCTCTGTGTACTGCGTAGAATTGGGTCTTCCAGAAAGACACGTGGGCGTCCTAACCCGCGGTACCTGTGAGCGTGACCTTATCTGGAAATATGGTTTTTGCAGACACAATCCCCAGCTTCGATGGCGTCATTCTGGATTAGGGTGACCTCCAATTCAGGGATGGTGTCCTTGTAAGAGAGACAGCCACACAGTGGAGAAGGCCATGTGAAGGCAGAGGCAGAGATTGGGGGGGATGCATCTGCACGCCGTGTGATGCATTAAGGTTGCTGGTCAACCACAGAGGCTAGAGGAGGCCGGCAAACACCTCGACCTTCAGGTGTCGGGGAGCACGGCCCTGCGGACACTTGGATTTCAAGACATCTGTCCCCCAGAACCGTGAGACAATATATTTCTATGGTTTTAAGCCCCCGGTCTGTGGAACTTCGGCCACCCCAGGAAGCTCATACACCACCCCCTTCATCCCTCAGTTCTGCTCCTAAATTCCACCTCCCTGAGGGCTTTGCTGGCCTCGCAATCATAACCTGGTCCCCCAGTCACACACTTGTAGCACATTTTACTAATTCCTCTACCAGCTGCTTATTACCCTGTGTGATTCTGTTTTGAAAGCTTTCCCTGGTGCCCATAAGGCATCGGCTGGGGGTCCGTGGTGCCCCCTATGTGTCCTCACTCTCTAACGGGGCACCTGCACACAGTAAGTGTTCAAAAAGTATTTGTTGGATGTCTGCATTTGCAGTCCAGGGGAAGCTTCGGGACTTACAGAATCTGTTTGTGTCATAGAAGACCCAGTCAGAAGATTTCCCTAGGTGCTTCCCCTGGAAATCTTCAAAGTTCAATTATTCAAACTGAATTGTTCAACCCAAGTCAGTTGTAGTAACACAAGAGAGACTGAGGGCCGGTGAGGACTTTCCAAATGAGGGTCTATTCTTACTTTTTAGCCCAAATGTGTTTTCCTGCCAAGAATCAAAAAATGACTTTTCCCCAATGGTTAGCAACACCTTAAACAAAAAAAAGAAAAGAAAGAGAAAGAAAGAAGAAAGAAAGAAGAAAGAAAGAAAGAAAGAAAGAAAGAAAGAAAGAAAGAAAGAAAGAAAGAAAGAAAGAAAGAAAGAAAGAAAGAAAGAAAGAAAAAAAAGAAAGAAAGAAGAAAGAAAGGAAGAAAGAAACCTCCAAAAATGTAAGCTCTTTCACATTTCGCCTGCTCCTCAGCCTCCGTCCCGGCCCCCCAGCCCCAGGACCTCCCAGTCTTGTCTCCTGGCTCATGATGAATGGTGGCCCTGTTTTGGACCTCTCCAAATTCTGCGGTATTTTCCCTTCTCAGGCATTCGATGGAGATGTCTGGTAGGTGCTTTTAGGTGGTTCTAGAACTGACAGCCCCTCTGAGATTCATCTGTCCCATGGCACGTAGGTTTGGCCTCTAATGGACTCAGAATGGCCTTTATTGAGCACCTATTTTGTGCCAGCCACATGCAGGGCAGTTTTATAGCCTGTAGCTTCCTCCCCATTCAATGTGTTCCAGAATCTACGTTCACCATGAAGTGGTCTCACTTCAGAGCTATTTTACTGATGAGGAAACTGAAACTCAGAAAGGTTAAGTAATTTGCCTAAGATCACACAGCCAATAAGTGATAGAACCCTTTTCAAATCTAGGTCTGTCTGACTTCAAAGTTAGTGGGTTTTTTCCCCCTCTAACTTTACAGATGATAAAAGCACCCCGAATCAGAAATTGCCTTATTAACAGCAAGAAGCTTCATTTTATAAGGATTTGGTTGTGCCTGGGCCTGATTATCCAGGACCTGTGGGGAAGGGGTTTGGTATTGGATTTATGGACCCAGGAGCCTTGGGGTGTGCTGAGGACACTCCATAGACCTGGCAAGCACTCTGGCTTGGGGAGGGGGTTGTCATCCTCTCCTAGGACTGTGCTTCCTGATTCTGGGCATGAGGCTAGCCACTCCCCTCCTCCAGCATCAGTTTCCCCAACCATAAAATTAAAACTCCGATTCAGTGATCTCCAAGCTGGTGTTTTGCCCTGATAATCTAGGACTTTAGCGTATCCTGGGGCCTGCCACCATTCTTCTAACACCCCTCAAACTCAAGCCTTTCCATTCTATCTGGAGCCCATAGCCTATACCTCCCCATCTCTCCTCATCCCCTCAGTTCCCATCCTGTCCTTTCCTGGAGCCCTGGGGGACTGCTCCCCTGCTGGGGGCCCTGGGGCAAGTTTCTTCACCTCTCTGAACTTCCATGCTCCCTTCTCAAAAGGGACCTCAAATGAGGGTAAAACCCACCTCATTGGCTCACTGTGAGGATAACACCAAATGAAGACGTAACCATCCTTCCTGACTTGTTAGGGGCTTGAGGTGTGCAGGTGGGCCCAGAAACAGACTCTAGACTCTGGACCTAGGTGGATGGGTTCAAATCTTGGCTACGATGCTTCCCCACTTACCAGCTGTGTGGGTTTGGGCAAGTTGCTTTACTTCTCTGTGCCTCAGTGTTTTCTTTTGTAAAGTGGAAACACCCACCTTCCAGCTTGTTATGAGTGTTGAGTGAGTTCATACTTGTAAAGCACATAAAATAGTGTGGGGGCATGGAGCCGGTGTTATATAAAACTCAGCAATCATTATTAGATCATCTGATTCTCAGATCAGCCTGACACGGGGGTGCTATGCCTATCCTCATTTCATAAACGGGGAAGAGTAGTAACTTGGCCAAGTCCCTACACCCATGTTGGCCAGCAGGATCATAACCTTCAGCATCTGCCCTCTGCTCACAGTGGGGACAGGGCCCAGGCACGGGAAGGGACAGGGTGGTGGGGCTGAGCCGGGGGCATCTGTGAGGGGCTGCACCCCGCACCCATCCCCAAACAGACATTAAATAGCACACTAGCAGCTTACAACAGATCAAGACAGAGATGGCAGAATAAAGTAAAAAGCTTTGCCTCTTCCTCTTTGAACAAGAGGCCCTGTATTTTCATTTTGCACTGGGTAGGCCTTGCTAATTATGTAGCCTGCCCTGGGCACCTCGCATGTCATAGGTGGAAATGATACCTGGCTTCCCCTTCAACAAAACCCCCAAAATGCTTACTCGGAGTTCAGTAATTCAGTGCAGTTTGCTCTGGCTCTTGATTCACTGGTAGAAACAAAGTCTTTTGATGAAAACCCGGATGGTGGCACTTTTGCTGCTTTTCGCAAAGATGGCTTCCCCAGAGCTTCCTAAGGCCTTCGTACGATCTGCATCCCAAATGCGGGCCATTTCTCAACCAGCAGCGCTGTTTGGCCGCCGGTGATAGAGAGATGGTGTTTTTTTTCCTTCTTCTGTTGCTATAATCTTCAGACGCAAAGAGTTCTCTTTAAAAGACACCGTGGGCAATTACTTTATGCAAATGCAGCATCTCTGAGGCTGGCGAGGCTGGGGCTGGCCATGGAGGAATGAGAGGTGGGCCGCATGGGCTGGGCAGGGCGCCACCAGGGAGGCCCCGCCAGTAGGTCTTGGCATCTCTGCGACGCTGCCCCCGTGACTTCTGGGAGGGGACTCAGGCCACAGCGGGAGCAGTGGGAGGCTCAGCAGGCACCTCAGAGCCATGGGGTGGGAGAGCTGCTCCTCTGGACTGTGCCCCATGTAACAGAGGAGGCCCCTTAGGGCAGAATAAGCAGCAACCCCAAGGCGATCCCAGGAACCACAGCAGATCCGCGTCCAGTGAGAGGCCTCAGATAGAGTGAGATGGACAACGTGCCCTGCTGAGAGCAATGTCTCCTTGCTTCGGTGCAAGCCAAGGTACATCCTGCAGATGGAACATTCCAGAAGGAGTGAGGGATGCAGGAGGAGCCCTCTAGGGAAGCTCAGTAAGGGGGGGAAAGGTGGCCTAGGATTAGATAGGAGTTTGGGGACAGTGGGGCCTCTGCCAATTCCCTTACCCGGGAAACTGTCCTGTCTTCCAGAGCCCGCTGCCCAAGCAGCCGGGCCAGTCACGTTTCCACCACTGCCTTGGGCATCTTTGAAACCCCTGGATGTGGCAGCTTATGCTGTGGACCCACTGAGACATCCATGCCTCCTTATTGTTAGTACATCTGTTCTGGCCGCACCCCTGAAGTTACCCCCTCCACCCACTGGCCCCGCTGCTCCTAAGCACAGCATCTTTAGCCGACCCAACACACCTCTCCTCCTTCTCTGTTGACAGGAGAACGCACAGGAAGGGTGGGGGCAGGGCACAGAAGACTTAGCCTAGGGTTCCTTTGGTGGGGGTTTGCCACGTCTCTTAGAGGGGACAAGACTAGTTAGGGTCAGAGTCCACATTAGCACTTCGAAGCTCCAACATGTAGTCGAGTATATGCTTTTTACTTGTGTTTCCCATTTTCTTACAGTAGTTGACATTTACTGACTCCCGTCTATAAGCTTGGCCCCTTTGCTGAGCACTCTGTATACACAATGCCTTTCAATCTTTTCCTTTCCTCCATCCTTCCTCTCTCTTTTCTTTCTTTCTCTCTTTCTTCCTTCCTTTCTTTCTTCTTCCTTCCTTCCTTCCTTTCCTTCCTTCCTTCCTCTCCCTCCCTCCCCCCCTTCTTCCCTTCCTTCTTCTTTCCTTCCTTCCCTTCCTTCCTTCCCTTCTTTCTGTCTGTCTGTCTTTCAGTAAGCTCTAGGCCCAACATGGAGTTTAAACTCAGGACCCTTTCTGTTTGTCTGTCTGTCTTTCAGTAAGCTCTAGGCCCAACATGGGGTTTAAATATACTCTACCTTCTGAACCAGCCAGGCACCTCTTTGATCTTTTCTACTGAGATATAATTTACATACAACAAAATGCAAAGACCTTAAGTACCAAGTTTGGAGAGTTTTGACAAATGTATGCACTCATGTACCCAGCCATCACCCTCAAGTACCCCCACACATCACCCCCAAATACAAATATAGGACATTTCCCTCCCTCCAGAAATATCCTGGAGCTTCTTCCCACTCACTCTCCTACATGAAGATGACCACTGCTCTGATTTCTGTCACCATGGATGCTACAGGTTTGTTTCTCCATTCTAGAACTTATGAATGGAGTTGTCTTTCATGTCTGGCTTCCTTTACTCATGGAGGATTTATGATATTCATCAAGGTATGCCAGTAGCTTTCTAGTCCTTTCTATTGCTGCCCATTCTTCCATTGTCTGGACACACACATTCTGTTTATCCCTTCATCTATTGATGGACATTTGAGTTGTTTTCAATTTTTGGTGATTATGAGTAAGCCTGCTGGGAGATTTCATGTACACGCCTTTTTGTAGACTTATGTCTTGGGGAAATACCTAGGAGTGGAATTGTTGGGTCAGATGTTAGGTGTATTTTTAGTTTTATAAGCAGCTGCCAAACTGTTTTTCCAAGGGGTTGTATCATTACTGTACTCCCGCCATGAGTGTATGAGAGTTCCAGT
This sequence comes from Mirounga angustirostris, assembly GCF_029215605.1. Classification (NCBI taxonomy): domain Eukaryota; kingdom Metazoa; phylum Chordata; class Mammalia; order Carnivora; family Phocidae; genus Mirounga; species Mirounga angustirostris. Next base: position 13,195,760 of record NW_026991712.1, on the reverse strand, counting down.
TGCTCCATATCCTCACCAGCTCTTGGTATTGATGGTCCTTTTCATTTGGCCACTCTGGTCGGTGGGTGGAAATGGTATCTCTTTGTTGTCATTTGCATTTCCCTGATGACTAATGACATCGAGCTCCTTGTTATGTTCTTATTACAGATACCTTCTTTTGTGAAGTGTCTAAGACTTCTTGCACTTGGGGAGGGAGTTTGCTTGTCTAATTCCCGAGTTGTAGTTCTTAGTATGTTCTTAGAATGTTCTGGATACCGGTCCTTTGTCAGATACATGTGCTGCAGTCTGTGTCTGCATGATCCTCTTCAGCCTCCCAGCAGCCCTGTAAAGTGAATGTTACTATCTCCACTTTGTTTTAGAGAGGCAGAAACCGAAGCACAGAGAGGTTAAGTGAGATGCCAAAGGTCACACAGCTACTCAGTAGCAGAGTGGGGAGGCAGACCCCACTTGCGTGGGACTCAGAGCGCTGACATCCAGAAAATTCCAGAAAATGTCTCTCACACACAAATCCTTGTGTCTCCCTGGCAGCCTGGAAACGTGCAGTCCTCAAGCCAGTGCCCCACGGGGTTATTTCACTTCACACTTGCTCCCTCTGCTTCACACAATACCAGACCATCCTGGGAAGTAGCTGGCTCCCAGAACCCAGTTGGGGCACTGTCTCCTCTGGAGGATGCCATGGGGTTTTGAGCCGCTCTGATGAAAGACAAACTATGGGTAATTTTACAGGCCTCTGAGGATGCTGGCAGGGTTAGCTCGTGCCAGGAATAACAATGAGGGGCCCGGGCAGGCTTGCTGCGAGCCCTTCTCTGGGAGGTGACCCTAGAGGAGGTGAGCCTGGCAGTGGGGAGGGAAGAGGGCCAGTGGGTGGGAGGGCAGGGCTGCCATATGTGTCCACGGCTGAGTCAAAGAAGGGCTTCTGGGTGCCCCAGGGACTCTGAGAAGGGGAAGAGGCCCCCATGGCAGTCAGAGAAAATGGCTGGGAGGCTTTGTAAGAGTGGGAACCACAGCAACTACAATCATCAACATGCTAGTCAGAGTCACGAGCCCTTATTGAGCACTCCCTGTGTGTCCGCTGCTGTGTCTGCCCTTTGCATCCCTATTAGGTGCCAGGTGTACCTGCTTTGCACTTACTAGTTTAATGCTCATAATAACCCCACGAGATAGGTATTATTAAAACGCCACAGGAGGGAACTGAGGTTCAGAGAGGTTAAATAATTTGCCTAACGTCGCATAGTTTGTAAGTGGTTGAGGTGTAGCTAATTCTAAAGCCCAAGCACTTAAATGCTATGCTCTGATGCCTTTCTGTTCAACAAAACTCTGTCAAATTTCTACTTTTTTGTCAAGCACGACATTAGGTGTCTTGGTCAGGGGGTGTATAATGTTGAACAAGACCTATCCCTGTCTTTGGGCCACGTGGTGGGTTGAATGGTGGCTTCCAAAAAGATATGTCCACATCCCAGAATCTATGAATGTGAGCTCATTTGGAAAAGGGGTTCTTGCAGATGGAATTAAATGATAGATCTTGAGATAATCCTGGATCACCCAGGGGCCCTAAATCCAATGACAAGCGTACTTACAGGAGACCAAAGAGAAGACAGAAAAGAGGAGGAGGCCCTGTGAAGACAGAGGCGGATACTGGAGTGAAGCAGCCACAAGCCGAGGAGTGTGTGGAGTTACCAGAGGTTCCAAGGAGCAAAGACTTCTGCCCTTGAGACTTGAAAGGAGCATGGCGTTAGCATCTTCTGTTCATTAGATGGGAGTCACTAGGTCCAGCCCACACACACTGAAGAGTGTTACACAAGACTTGAACACAGGGAGGCAGGATCACTGAGGACCATCTTGGACGGGGTCCCCCTTCCCCCGCCCCAGTGCCTGAAGGCAGGAATCCTACCTTCTATTTCTCTGGCTCTCCCAGGTATCAGGTTCCAGGCTGGAAGAAGAGAGAGAACAATGCGTGTTGACTGTGTGGGCCACTGAACTGGATTCTTTATACACATCCCATCACGTAGTACCATTTCCCCCTCACGTGAACCCAGCAAGGGGAGGTGTTTTTCCTCCCATTTGATAGGAGGGGTAACTGAGGCTCAAAAGAGGAAGGCCATGCAGTAGCATATTAGAGTGAGCTAATGGTCTACAAATTTTAGCCACATCATGATCACCTGAAGACAATTTCTAGGCCCATGAGCAGAGTTCCTGATTCAGCGGTCTTGGGCGGGGCTGGAGAATCTGCGTCTCAGACAGATTCTCAGGTGAAGCTGACTTCATGCTTAGAACCACTGGAGAATCAATGTTGCAGCCATGGCGGACCCCTGAAGTGTTAGTGGATTAATGAATGAAACGTATTTCTTGCTCAAGTCACAGTCCTACCGGGCTGAGCTGGCTCTCCCCTCCATGCACCATTTGGACCACGTGGTTCCCTCAAGTCACCTTGGAAGGGAGCAGAGGGTAGAGGGTCACGTGGGATGTTTTAAAGGGCTAGGCTTGGAGGTGGCTTTCCTGCCCTCTGCTCATACTCCATTAGCCAAAACTCAGTCACATGGCCCAAGACAACTGCAGGGGTGGCTGGGAAATGTAGTCTTCCCTAGGAGGAAGCGATGGTGTGCCTAGCAGGCAGCTGATCAGGGGGCCAGGCCAGGACCTGATCTCAGGTGCTTTCTCCCTTCATCTCTTGCTTTCTCCCTGGTTCAGGTGCTTTCAGTGGGCTTTCTCATATGAGCCAGTGTCATGGGACTTTTTTTTTTTTTTTTCCCATAAAAATTGAGAAAAGAAAAGAGGAAAGAGACATGTCTTGGGTCCATCAGCCCATTCTGTGGCCATCAGCTTCAGCCTTGTAGAGGTCCAGGTGCTCAGTGGAATAGCTGTCAAGCACTTTGAAAGCTCCGTGTGTTTTCAGGGGTTTCTTGAATGAGTTTCACTTCTACCCCCTGAAGCAATCAACACAGGGGTACCGTCTCCAGCATCCAGGGACCCCTCTGGCTACTGCTTCTTCAATGCCTAAACCCTGGACTCAGGGCCACAGACAAGCTCCGTCTAAGTAGAAAACACACCACTCCTGCCACTCCATCCCCAGTGCTCTGGAATGCTCCATACGCAGCTCCTCAAACATCTGTGAGTTCCAGCTTTCATGCCTTTGTATATACTGTGATATCTGCCTGAGCTCCCTGTCTTCCCTCCAGACTCAGCTCAAATGAAGCTCCATGAAGCCTTCGTCCATCAGTCAAATGAGTGTTCGACTTGCCCTCACTCCTCAGCAGAGGTGTAGACATGCGTCCTCATCTGTGCCTGTCCTGCAGCTCCAGCCATGGCCTGTGTAGACTCTGAAGGCCTCTGCCATGTCCATCTTGTGGGACGTGAGATGTTTGAGAGGAAAGACCGTACGGCATCCTTTACTGGCCTCTTCATTACTTGCAAGACTGAGTCCAGAAACCTTCCTGTGACACGCAAAGCCTTCCCCAAGATCCAGAGATGAAGAGTGAAGACTCTGGCATTGGTTTGAGTCCCAGTTCCACCACCTGTGGGGTGTGTGGCTGTGGGAAATTTGTTAGCTTCACTATACTTCAGTTTTCCCATCTGTGCAGTGGGGCTAATAGTGGGCCTATTCAATGAAATAATGCACCTGAGGCCCTTTCAACAGTGCCAAGTGCATGAAAACATGCAAGAAATGCCGCCAGGCATCTTTCTGTTATCATGATTACTCTTGTTACTACTTTGCAACCTTTGCACACACCTGCCACACTTTCTTGCTGACAGTTTTGATGGTCTTGCATGCCCCCTTGCTTTTGCACTGGATGTTCCTTCTGCTTGGAGGTCCCTATGTTTCACCTGTTCATTCATACCTACTCATTCATTCATTCAGCAAACTTTTTGTTGAGCTCACAGCTACTTGTGCTGTAGACAGTCCTTCCTTGTCATTCCCATTGAATTTACCACTCCTGTTTTGAAGTTGTTTATTTTTCTGCATCTCTGTGAATAACTCAAGAGCAGAAGAAAGGTCCCTTTCCCCACTGGATTTACTGCTCTGAACCCAGTTCCTAATATCATGGCTGCCACATAGTAAGAGCTTAGTAAATATTATTGAATATGAATACTTGAATGCTGTTCCTCTCTGAATCTGTCCCCAATGTCTAGGATATTGTAGGTGCTCACCAAGGACTCTACTTCTCTTGCATGAAACTAAATCACTCTGCATTCATATCACCTAGACATTGGGGTTGGGGGAGAGCCACTTTTAATCAGCATATCTGGATTTTTGCCACCTTCTGAACCAGAAAACTTTCCCTGGTCCTGCTTGACCAAACTAAAGGTGACCAGCAAGGCTGTCTTCTGAAAAATACAAGAGGATGCCATTTGCACCTGTGTCCCTTGAAACAGTCCTAGAGTCATCAAACACTTCTCAACTGCCATGTTTGCTGATCTGCTTCAGAGTGTATGTCTCAACGTCTCCTGGAACTCCAGTGCCTAGATCAGTGCCTGGAAATTAAGGAGGGAGGGAGAGAGAAGGAGAGGAAGGGAAGAAGGGAGGAGGGAGGGAGAAAGGAAGAGGCCCTTCCCCACTGGCCAACATCTTAGAGAAGAATGGGAGTCAAAATGATTGCCCCACTAAGCCAATGCTGTGGGTGGCAAACTTTGGCCAATATCGTCCCCTATTCTTTCATGAATTTGATTTCTTTGGCAGCTGACATCTCCTCTTGCTTTGCAAGGTGGCTCTAGAACTTAAACTGTCTCCTTTCTAGCTCATCTTCTGCTTCCTTGGCCCCTTGGCGGGGCAGGGTAGGAAGTTTGCTCTCTCCAGGGCAGGCCAAGATGGCGCTTTGTGTACTGGTGGTGGCCCTGCCCAGAAGGTGGTACAGACGTTGGGGTTTGGAAGGGCTGAACCTGGCATCCATCCCATGGGACCTCTTTAGAGGGACACATGGACTGTTGCTTGGTTATGTCATGCAGGAACTGCAAATCACTTTCTAGACATTTTTATTCTTTTCTAATACTACTTACAGAAGGTTGTTTTGACGCTGTCCTAACTTCTACTTCTCATCAATTGTCATACCTAAAACCATGCATATAGTCTGGGTATCCACTCTTCTTTCCCCTTGTGAAGCAAAAATAATAGTGAGATTTCAATATGTGGCAGAGACTTTGCATGATATTTTCACACCTGTTGAGTCTTTATTCTTCACAATAATCCTGCAAGGTAGAATATTAGTAGCTCCACGTTACAGGTGAGGGAATTGTGGCTCAGAGATTTTAATTTCACATAGCTAGTAAGTGTCTTTTCATTACCTATATAATCTGTCTGCCCCTTTAATGGCCCCGCCTATATCACTCGCAGGTCCTTTTTCAGGGTACTTTGGCAATCGGCTTCTTCTGCGTCATGCATTGCATGCCTAGATTGCTGTGCTTGTATTTCTTGGTCTCCTGTAACATGGACTCGAACGCTAATTTGTTTGTAGTTATTAGTTCCCAAAAGGGAAAAAAAAATGTCCACTTATGTTCCTGTTCTTTTATCTTCCCAGACCCTGAGGGGCTGATTTCTCTGTGGCTCCTTTGGAGCAGATGTGACCGAGAAATCAATACAGCCATTAGATTCTTCCGTGGTGACCATAATGTCATTGCATCTCCCGCCCCATCCTGTTGACAGAGATGTCAGAGCCAGGAGGAGGGGAGACGCTTAAAAGAAAGAACGGAGCCTCTGAAGTGAAGGGGAGAATTAAAACCCCACAGAGCCTCACTTAACGGGCAAAAAATTGCGGGTGGCTGCCTCTGGTATCATCGGGTCTTCCTTCTGAGAATGCAGTGGCTTGGCAGCAGGCATAGCGGGGGGATCTGTAAAGCTCGGGCATTGGGGGGCCCCTCAGGAGGATGAAATCAACAACAGTGGAGTTGCAGCCTGAGCCGGAGCCTCTCTCCTTTAGTTCCAGATTCTCAGCCCCTCCGGAGGTAGGTAGGGGGTGGCGACACCCCGTGGGATTCTCCTTCCTCTCGTGGATCTGGCCTTTGAAAATGATTATTCTCATTATGAGGAATAGTTCCTGACACAAGGTGAGAAGCATCCTTTACAAGCCCAGCACTTGGTTCTTGGAAAGCACTCAAGTTCGAATGGTGGATGTTGGTCCAGTCCACAGAGCACAGGCACTTTTTTTTGGCAGCTGGGTACGGAATACCTGCTAGAGATCAGGCACTGCTCTGGGTGTAGGTGAGGGGTGCAGAGGGGCGCTCTGCAGGAAACAAAATATACAAGACCCCTAGCTCCTCAGGGAGCTCACATTCTGGGGGAGACTAAGAATTGAGCTAAGCGATTAGCTTGCATTTTCTCTCCTGCAGAGGGGGCCAGCTGCCCTCCCCTCCCTCCACAGAATTTCTTCTCCCCTTCCTTTGTAGAGCAGTGGCTCTTACCCAGGGGCACTTTTGCCAAACCCCCCCCTCCCTGCAGAAGATATTGGGCAATTCCTGGTGACATCTTTGGCTGTCATGACCTGTGTGTATATGCGTGTGTGACTAGCGTCTGGTATGTAGAAGCCAGGGATGCTACCCCGCATCCCACCATGCCCAGGGCAGCCCCACAGCCAAGACTTCTCCAGCCTGCAGGGCCAACCGACAGCGCTGAGGCTGAGCAGCTCTGGGGAGAGAGAAGACCGCATCTCCCAGCATCCCACGGGGCTAGGTGTGGCCATGTTCCTGGTTCTCCCCACCAAGTGTGAACAGCAAGGCTGTGTCCACGCCCAGGTGTGTGTGTATGGGTGGGGGTGGGGGGGGAGCTTTTAATAAGTAGATAGGCCTCTTTCCCCTTCCTCAGGCTGGATGAAGAAAAGAGAGGTGATTTTTTTCTGGTGATGTGTTTATTCTTCAAACACTTGTTTCTACAGTACCGACTTGGAGAATAAATAGAGGTGCACGGCTGTAATTTCCATCACAATCTGCTGCTGAGGAGACATCAGTGTGAGGATAAGGGGATGGGAGTTGGGGCGGGGGGGCATGTTCGGATCACAGGAGAACCGGAGGCCTCCGTGATGAACTATGTTGGGATCCCATCGGTTAAGATCTGACTCCCAGGACGGATGGTGACAGTGGATCCGCTTGAGGCCCTAAATCACCATGTGGGGAGAACCGTCTGGCAACCAGAGACACTCACCTTGGACTTTCATGGGAATAAGTGCATCTCTTGGTTTTAGCAACTTAACCTACCCTAACTACTACAGTCACTAAGTCTTGTCAATAATTCTTGAACGAACTGAGCACACACTATGAGCCAGACACTAAGCTCTTTAAATATAAGAGCTCATTTTATCTTCATACCAACCCTATGAAATAGGTACTATTATTATTCTTGTTTTACAGATAACGAAACAAGTGTTCAAGGAGGTTAGCAGAGTGGGTGAGTACCATGTAGAAGTTTTAGGCCAGATTTTAGCCTCTAGCACTTCGAGCAAGTTCCTTTCTCTGTCATTAAAATCTCATCATTTGTGACATTTGGGAGTCACGGTAACTGTTCCCTCTTTGGTCCCTGTGCCTCCAGTTTAGATACTGCAGATAGAATGACTTTTTAAAAACCAAATCTCTGGGGGCGCCTGGGTGGCTCAGTCGTTAAGCGTCTGCCTTCAGCTCAGGTCATGATCCCGGGTCCTGGGATCGAGCCCCACGTCGGGCTCCCTGCTCCGTGGGAAGCCTGCTTCTCCCTCTCCCACTCCCCCTGCTTGTGTTCCCTCTCTCTTGTGTCTCTGTCAAATAAATAAAATCTTAAAAAAACAAAAAAAAAACAACAAAAAAACAAATCTGGGGGCGCCTGGGTGGCTTATTGGTTAAGCTTCTGACTTGATTTCGGCTCAGGTCATGATCTCAGGATCCTGGTATCGAGCCTCACGATGGACTTGGTGCTCAGAGGGGGAGTCTGCTTGAGATTCTCTCTCTCTCTCTTCCTCTGCCCCTCCCCCTGCTCACACTCACACACACACACTCTATCTCTCCCAAATTAATAAATAAATCTTAAAAAGAAAAACCCAAATCTGAACCTGCTTCTTTCCTGCCCACCTTCCTTCGATGACTCCCCATTGTTTCAGGATAAAGTGCATATTCCTGGTGGGAGCAGGTGGATCCCTCAGTGGCCTATCCCAGCTTGCTTTGCTACCTTCATAGTCTCTTGCTCCTTCTTCCTCTAGCCATATGCACCCCGGCCTGCAGTTGCACTGCAAGAAGAAAGGAATATTCTTTTTCCCAAATTATTCTTCCTCTGCAGAGGGAATCACAGTTAAAGTAACAAGCTTCCCCTGTGTATTTCCAAGAGTTCAAGCAAGGATTGTTTGACCATCTCCTGGGAACACCATTGAAAGGATTCTTACATTGGGTGGGAGGTTCATTCCAACCAGACATTGCTGCAGTTTTTCAAAACACAGCTAATTGCATAACGTAAGGTGAACCCAGTTTTTCATCTTTGTTCAGCTCTCAAATTCTATCTGTTCTATTAAAAACCGTATTGGCTTTGGAGAGTAATTTGGTAGTATTACACTACAGCGACTTTACTCCTAATTATACTTCCTGGAGAACTCTCATGTGCAAAGGAGTCGTGTCGTATTTGTAATAGCAAAAAACTGCTAAGCCAAATGTCCATCCACAGGAGAATGGACAAAACGAACTCATACAAAGAGCACAAATGAAGTATAAATAAATGAATTAGAGCTGCATGTACTAAATAGAAATGAATCTCAGGAACGATGTTAAGCATAAAAGCCATCTCAAGAAGGAGAGTTATATATTAGGATGTCACAAGTAACGTTATGTATTGTGCCAGTCTGGGTCCCAGGAGGAAACAAAAGGCAGGCTTGGAATATACTGGAAAGAAGGAAAAGAAGGGACTCTTTCCAGGGCTGGCCGGTGTGGTTGATTGTTTCCTGGCCGCAAATTCCCACATTGCTCCTTCCATCCAGAGGTGGAATCTATTTTTCCATCCCCATTAATCTGGGCTGGTTTTGTGACTTGTCTTGATGAGATACTATGGCAAAAGTGACTTGGAGTAGGTTCCAGAGGCCTTGCAATTTCTCCCTTCACACTTTGGAAATGCTGCTGACATTACATCCAGGGGCCTGCACCAGCCTACCAGAGGCCTCCTGGAGAGAAAGACCCAACCGCCAGCCAGCACCCACCACCAGCTTCATGTGTGAGGCCCCTCAGGACTAGCCAGCCCCTAGCTGACCACGAGTGGGCTACAAATGTGTGAGGAGGCTGGCCAGAACCACTCTGAGCACAACTTCCCAGCTGAGCCCAGCTCGGATTACCAACCCACAGAGTTATGAACAAAAAACCGGTTAATATTTTCAGCCATTAAGTTTTGGGGTGTTTTGCTGGGAGTATACAATCAACATAGAAGAGTTAAGGAACCCAGAAGAGGCACTCAGGTTTCCAGAAACGAGTAAGGTGGGCATTCCTGAAGCAGGGCATTAACGTTATGGGAACCCAGCAGGAGCTGCAGCCTCACAGGGGGGCTCCCGACAGAGCTCCAGAACACAGAACTGTGGCAGGGACGGAGTGGGGGAAGAAATGACCTGATCTCTCCCTCCTCCTTCCACCAGTCTCTCACCAGGCCCTCCTCCTGGCTGAGCCCAACAAGAAACCAGAAGGCAAGGGGGTTTGGGAGATGCCATCTATTGGCGCCAGGCTCCTTAAGCACAGAAAATGGATCTGGGTGGGGCCAGGGACAAATGGGGAATAGCTGGGACATACATGCTTCCTGCCCAGCAGGCTGTGAGAACATAGAAGGGAATGAGAAACTGCAGATCAGGATAGATGTTTCCTCTGGGGAAGGAGGGATTTCTACCTTGAGTGGGGTAGAGGGTGTTGTCATATGCATGTGTTTGTAGATGCCCCACGTGAGAAGGAAGAAGAAGAGTTTCATGCAAGCTCACTAGGCACCTGACCCTTCACCACGTTCTTTCACAGAAGTCATGTTTAAGTTAAGCCTACAATCACCCCATGAGAGCACGAGGTAAATCACTGCTCCTTCCCAGAGAGGGGAGTCAGAGGCTGAGGTGCTTTCCCAGACCCCATTGCTTGGCTCAGGGCTGCTGAGTTTCACACAGACAGAGGAAGGAATCTGTCTGTCCACCTCTAGCAACTTTGTCTGGGTGAAAGACCCTTCCTGCTGTCATGGCAGGTAAATAAGCTTTGCCCCTATCTCCCCTTTTGTTAGTGTTTCCCTCTCTCGCTCTCTGCCTCCGGCCCTCCCTCCCTTCCTCCCTCCTTTTCTTTGCAACTGAAGATGGAGGAAGAGATAAAATGATCCCTGGATATTATTTGTCTAAAAGGAATGTTTACAATAAAATAGGGTGTGTGGGCCTGCCTTTTTAAAAACAGCCCCCATAGCACCTGGGGTGATGGATAGGAATGTTTTTCAAATTCAGTTGTCAAAGCCAGGGCAATCATGCCTGCCTCCTGGGTGGAAAGTGATTTACAATTTTCCTCTTTAGTGCCATCTTAAGACCAACAGGCACTTTGGTTTCCATGGAGAACCCACTCTTCCCTCCAAGGTAAATGCCCACTTGCCTGTCCTCCCTCCTCCCTCCCTCCTTCCTTCCTCTTTCTCCTTCTCTGTTTCTCCCTTTCCTTTCTCATTCTCCTTCATTTACTGCTCAATTTCTTCTGCCTTTCCCTCCTTCCACCCCAGCTGTTGGCCAGCAGACGGGCAAAAGGCTAGCCTGAGTCTCACTCCCGGGAAGAGGAAAGCTTGTCCCTCCCTCATGCCCCTATGGAGAGGTCCTTAGACTCCTCTGGGGGCTGAGAAGTTGTACCCTAGATCTTTGGACTGTTGTCTTCCTAAGGGCTTATTTTGCAAAGAGCTCAGAGCGCTCTGGCAAGCCTGGTCCCTGGGCCCCGGTGGCTGTGGCATGAGCTTGGTTCTGGTTCTCCGGCCACAGATCCTTAGGTGGCTCACTTCACCTCTCAGTTACTTCATTTGGAAAGTGAGAATAACCCTCCCAAGCACTATCATGAGAAAATGCTGGGGAGGGTGGGTACCTGGATACCTTCCCGTGGGCCCTCCAGGTCCTCAGCTGATGCCTCTGCCTTTGGTCCTGAAGTTTGTTAACGGCCGGCAGGGAGGATGGGAGGCTCCTTGGGGCGGACCCCTAGGAGGCCAGACCGGAGCTGAGGCCCTGTCTGGCGTGGGTGGGCCGAGCCCCAGGGGCTGCCTTTATGCCTTCTGTCGGTGGCGTTCCAGTGTGCCAAAGCCAATGGAGAGCAGTGTCTGGGTGTGCACGCGGTTGTGTGTGGGTGTGCACGCGTGTATGTGTGTATGTGTGTGTGCGCGCCCGCCCCAAGGGTGGGGGCAGGCGGCTTATTTATTTTGCATCAGGCTGGAGGCTCCAGGAACAGAATATGAATCCTCAGCGTATGGTCAGAATATTCCGCTGTGTGGCTCTGAGTGCATGAGGCTGGCCTGGGAGATGTGGAGCCCTAAACAGGAGCCCCTCTATCCTTGTTCTGCCCACTGGGAGAGAGGTCTCTGCCTGAGAGCACATCTGTGTCCTTGTGGCTTCGTTCTGCTCCGAGGCGGGACTTGGTGTCAGGGACTGAAGCTCAGGTGTTTATGCCTTTCCAGAATTTGTCTGATTTTATTTATTTTTTATTTACTTTTAATTTTTTTAAAAGATTTTATTTATTTATTTGACAGAGAGAGACACAGCGAGAGAGGGAACACAAGCAGGGGAGAGGGAGAAGCAGGCTTCCCGCTGAGCAGGGAGCCCGATGCGGGGCTCGATCCCAGGACCCTGGGACCACGACCTGAGCCGAAGGCAGATGCTTAACGACTGAGCCACCCAGGTGCCCCCAGAGTTTGTCTGATTTTAATCAGGGTTTTGTTGCTTGTAACTTTGTGTATGTGCTTGGTTCCAGCTAAATATGTGATGATGATTCTTTCCTTATCCTCCCTTCCTCCCTTCCTCCCTCCCCACCCCTCCCTCCTTCCCTCCATGCCTCCCAAACCTACGGAGCACCTTCTCTGTACCAGGCTGTATTCCTTGGGCTAAGGACACAAAGATGATTCAGAAATGGTCCCTGGCCAGGGGCGCCTGGGTGGCTCACTTGGTTAAGCATCTGACTCTTGATTTTGGCTCAGGTCATGATCTCAGAGTTTTGAGATCCAGCCCCACGTCTGGCTCCACGCTAGGTGTGGAGTCTGCTTAAGATTCCCTTTCCCTCTCTTAAAAAGAAAAGAAACAAGAAGAAAGAAAGAAAGAAAGAAAGAAAGAAAGAAAGAAAGAAAGAAAGAAAGAAAGAAAGAAAGAAAGAAAGAAAGAAAGAAAGAAAGAAAGAAGGAAGGAAGGAAGGAAGGAAGGAAGGAAGGAAGGAAGGAAAGAAAGAAAGAAGAAAGAAAGAAAGAAAGAAAGAAAGAAAGAAAGAAAGAAAGAAAGAAAGAAAGAAAGAAAGAAAAAGAAAGAAAGAAAGAAAGAAAAAGAAAGAAAGAAAGAAAGAAAGAAAGAAGAAAGGGAAAGAAAGAAACGGTCCCTGTCCACGAGAAACATCTAGTATATTTAGGCAGGAAGATAAGCCAAGAGGCTACAGTAAGAGAACACAGGCATGCATGGGACCACAGGCATTCTGGGAGCACAGAGGGGAGCCCCTAGTCGCTCAGGGGCTTCCAGGATACCATGTACTTGAACTAAATCTTGAAAGTGGGGGAACTCACCAGTTTGGGGAAGGGTGGATGATGGAAGGAGCTTTGTAAGAGTAGCTGCTATTTTTCAGCAGGTGGTACTTTGGGGAGCAGGACAGTCATCTACTCACTTGTGATGGACTCTAAGAGATCACATAGTTCTATGTTAAAAATGATTGAGGGGCACCTGGGTGGCGCAGCCGGTTAAGCATCTGCCTTCGGCTCAGGTCATGATCTTGGGGTCCTGGGATGGAGTCCCATGTCGGGCTCCCTGCTCAGCAAGGAGTCTGCTCCCCCTGCCCCAGCTCATGCTCTCTCTCTCTCATTCTCCTTCTCAAATAAATAAATAAAATCTTTAAGAAAAATGGTTGAGCTCTGACACAGCTTTGTACTAGAGAAGATGCATTAACTGGAAAGGCAAGTTAGGATTGCAATGCAAGGCAAGCAAGGATTAGGAGATGAGCCCCCTCTATGCCTTTTATTTGTCATTTTAGACTTCCAGAGGAGTGAGTGTGGCAAAGGGAATGAACACTTACTGAGCGCCTACTGTATGTCAGGTGACTTTCAACATTACCTCCTTTAGTCCTCACCCATAGCTCTGTCGTGGGGTTGGTTAACCCCATTTTATAGCTGGGGAGACTGAGACTTGGGTTAAGTTGCTTGCCCAGGCAAAGAGCAGGACTTTGAACCACAGTCTATTCGGCTCAGTTCCTAAGCTTGTCCTTTGTAGGCATTGTCTACAAGAATCTTCTATTGAGAATATAGCTCGATGGCTAACAGACTTCCTGTCAAGGATCATAAGCTTGGAATTCAATAGAAAGTCACTATTATTCCAGAAAAAAAGAACCTGGATGCCTGCCCCTTTCGAAAAAATATCACGCCTTCATGAGATGGACTATTAATATACATTGTCATGACATCAGTACCGCAGGATCCTTCTTTTGGAGAGCCAGGATGTTGTTCATTTGCATACTGCTTTGCATTCATTTGCATCCACTCTCCATATGCAAAATCAAATGCAGCTAATTAGTGCAACCTTGTTACAATGAGAAGCAAGCGCAGCCTTCTGTGCCAGGGCATACAGAGCCCAGAACAGGGACCGAAACTACCCAACGCCAGTCATATCCCAGGTCGGACATGCTGGAGAATGGGGAAAAGGATGCATGCCCTGAATGAAAAGTAAGGTAGCTGAGTATCTTTATTTTTCAAATAATATCCCTTTGAAGTAACTATTGCAGAGAGAGACAGAGAGAGATCAAAGAAATGTGGCCAGAATTCTGCTTCAGGTAGAATTCATTGGAGAAAGAGCACAGGATTTGTAGCCCAAAGGCATCAGGTGAAGTCAGCATTGGAGATTGGCTTTGCCGCTTAAAAAACCGTGGAACCGTGCATTTGTGACAACATGGTTGGACCTGGAGGGTATTTATGCTGAGTGAAATAAGCCGGACAGAGAAAGGCAAATACCATACGATTTCACTTATATGTGGAATCTAAAAAACAAAACAGATGAACAAACAAACAAAGCAGAAACAGATCCATAAGCACAGAGAACAATCTGGTGGTTGCTGGAGGGGAGGGGGTGGGGGAATGGGCAAAATGGATGCAGGGGAGTAGGAGGTACAGGCTTCCCGTTATGGAAAGAGTAAGCCACGGGCATAAAAGGTAAGAATATAGTCAGTGGTATCATAGAGCTGAGTGGGGACAGATGGCTGCCCTGTGGTGCGCGTGGTTATAACTTACAGAGCTGTCGCATCATGATGCTGTACACCCGAAATCAGTGTAACGTTGTGTGCCAGCTATGCGGCAATAAAAACAAACAGAACAACAACAACAACAAAAAGCAAACCGTGGGAGCTTGCCCTTCATGGACTTGCAGGGATTGAACAGGAAAAAGTGGATGAGAATGCACTTTGCAAGCATTAACGCACAATATAGATACGAGGGCTCTGGGCCATGCTTCATGATGATGCAGGGGAGTGCTGGGTCCAGTCAGGGTCTGAGGCTCACAGCCTTGCTGGGTGTGATGGGAAATACATCAGTGTCTGTGTCCCTGTCTGCGTCTCTATCTATATGAGCTAGCGTTTAATGAGACCGTAATATGGACCAAGCACTGTGCTCAGTACATCACACTCATTATTTTACCTAAAAGTTCCCATGACCACACTGAGTGGTATGTATTTTTATGACCCTATCTTACAGATCTCTCCGTGGCAAAAACATGCTTGCCGGGGTGCCAGGAAACTCTTGTCGGATGATTAGAATTTTCTTTCTCCTGAGCAGTGATGGTGACATTCAGGGTTTGTCTTCCCCACCCCCCTGCCCCCAGCCAGACCTCCACTTTTCCAGCCTCTGTGTAGATCATGGTCTTTTTACTCAGCTCCTTCTTTCAGGTTTGCCTCATTGGGATCATTTTGATATGGTCTTGGCTTTTGTTCTATGTCATGGGAAGACTCTTTTTTTTCAACTGACCATTTGGATGGGACTTGAGTATTTCAGCTCCATAATTACATTTCATCACTTAGGATAGCCCATTCTGCAAAAAGCAGCTCCCATTTACCACGGTAGATTGCATTATTGTTCATGAACATTCATTGCATCTTGGGGAGGGGTGTGGATTTATGCCTCCCTACCCCATGGATAAATGACCCAGCCATGTGACTTGGCTCTGGCCAATGGCATGTAGGTGGAAGTGATACGTGT
The DNA here is from genome assembly GCF_029215605.1 of Mirounga angustirostris. Lineage (NCBI taxonomy): Eukaryota > Metazoa > Chordata > Mammalia > Carnivora > Phocidae > Mirounga > Mirounga angustirostris. The sequence goes on along the minus strand of NW_026991712.1, from coordinate 13,180,426 downwards.
CGCTACCAGGCAGAAGACAGCGTGTGGTTTGTCACATCTCTTTACTCCTCCCTACTGACCTGATGCCAGGCCATGTTCTAGGTAGAGTCTGCTCCACAACTGGGTCACGGAGTCAAGGCCAAGTGGAACCAGTGGAGGGTAAGTCGTGTGGATAAGACATGAATCTTTATTGTTGTAAGCCTTCGAGACTTGGAGGATTATTTGTTGTGGGAGAATAACAGCCTATCCTGATGAAACATTCTCTTTCTTTTGAATATTATGAGTTTAACTCTCAACGGATGGCCTTTCTCTTAAATTCAGGAGGCACATTATTAGCGCCCCTGACTGCAGTCCTTACTGTAGATAGTTGGGCACTTATCTCAAATTGCTGCTACTCAAAATATTTGGTACATCCATTTTGGAAACTGCTTTAAGGTTTTAAAGGTCCAGCTACTACTGATAACAGCTCATGCTTCACAAGCACTATCTCATTTAATCTTGGCAACAGCCCTGGGAAGTCAGTACTCCTAATTTTCATCGTCCAGACAAGGGAAACAGAAGCTCAGAAATGTTCAGTAATGACTCAAGATCACACAGCTAAGAGGAGGGCCAAGACTTAAATCTGCACTGGTCTCAGGCACAAACCCTCATGTCATGATTTTCGGCTCCTACTGTATCCCACCCGAGTGGATATTTACAGGCTGAGTCACATACCTTGCTCAGGAGAGGTGACAGTAAATATTTTGACTGCTAATGAAAATCGAAATAATTACTAAGCAATGAATATGACATTGGACTTGATACTAGGAGTTAGGGGGTTGGTGTGTAGCTGTTTCTTATTAGAGACCCTACTATGTGACCTTGGGCTACCTTCTCTGCACTCTGGTATTTTCATCTGCAAAATGGAGCACTTTGTCTCAGACCATATGGTTCATGGATCTGGCTGATGGGATCTTTAACACCCTGAAATTATATGCAAAACATTGTCTGTCTGTGTTTTTCTTTTTCTGGGCAGAGGGTCCATAATATTTGTCAGGTCCTGGCACAGGTCTGTGGCCCCGAAGAGAAGCAGGACTCTAATTCTCTCATTTGTTGAGTACAATTTACCCTTTTCCTGAGAAGTGGGTGTAGAGGCAGGGAGGATTCCATCTGACTAAATCCTAGTGGAGTTGTGTAAGGTGAGTGTCAGATTTATCAAAGAATAACTGGAAGGCAAGCGGCATCATTTCATTAGGAATAATCCTTAAAAAATGCTTCTGTCTCACATTCCTGTGGCTCCCTCGCTGCTCCCTCTGCACAGAGCTGTTCTTTCATCTCCCAGGCCCGGAGCTGTGTCATTAGTTGTGGCTATTGGTCATTTCCTGTCTCACTCAGCCAAATAATCATCTTATTTTGACTGGGATGAGAATGCATCCAGAGCCGAGAGCGGAGTCCCTCAGTAACTGGCAGATCCATTTCCTTGAGTGTGGGAGGAGAGGAAAAGAGTGCTCACTGAGCCTCCACACTCTGCAGGCTCTCTGCTGGCAACCCGCTCCTTGATTCAGTCACACGTGTCTGTTTCCAACCCATATTTACTGGGTACCTATCACACATTGGCCATTGTTCTTGGTGCTGGGGATATCGGAGTGAGCAGTCAGACAAAAAAAAAAAAGAAGTCCCCCCCCCCCCATTCCTGGAATTTATGTTCTGTGGGAGAGATAAAATATATTAGTAAAAAAAAAAAATTAGTAAAAAAGAAATGCTCCTCATATGCCACTTCAGGACGGGAGAGCAAGATCACCTGCATAGGAGACACCCCATATTACAGATGAGGATACGAAGCATTCGAGGCATTGAAATGACCAGTCAGTGTCACATGGCAGGGAAAGGGTACACCTGAGCTTTCACGTTAGGTCTTTCTGACTTCCGCATTTCTTCGCCCATAGGCCACCACCTAAGAGCTGTCCTTCAGCTGTGACCCATTGGGCCAAATGTTCCGAAGCTAATTCTGTCCTGATGAAGATCTGAGTTTATGTGCAGAAGGCTGGCTCCCTTACCCTCTTTACAGCCAGCTTGGGAAGTGTGGGGCCATTATTGATTCAAAGAACTGTTCTGCCCCCTTCTACCTCTTTTCTTCTCCTTAGATTCTAATTCTACACATGCTGGATCATGCTTGATATTTTCCCACAGGGCTCTGAGCTTCTGTCTATTTTCTTTCACTACTTTTAATCTCTGTTGTTTGGATGAGATAGTTTCCATTGATTTATCTTCCTATTACATATTCACTGATTGTTTTCTTCGTTCCTTACATGATCATTCATTGTTACCATATTTTGAAACTTTTGTCTGATAATTACAACATCTGTTCCCAGGTATTGTCATTTCCTAAGGCCTGAGTGTGAATTCTTCTTATCTGTTTCTTTGCACATGGAATAATTTTTGGTTGAAAATGGGGCATTGCAGATAATACATTGTAGTGACTCTGTATTATGTTGTGTTCTTCTGAGGATTATTGGATTTTTGTTATTGGAAGCACTTAACCTGCCTGGCTTGAAAGGATATTGTAGTACCTGATATTTTTGCTCTATTCCTGTGGCTTCTTTAGCCTGGTTCCTGGGGAGTCTTTCGGATGCCTGCATAACTTGGTTATTTGTCAAGAATTTGGGCAACAATGGGACTCACACTTTCAGTAATTTTGTTCCCTAGGGATTCCCCCCCACCCCATATTTCTAATTTGTCTGTTAACCCCAGGCTCTGTCTCCTGAGATTTCAAGCCCATAAGATTTCGGCTTTCTGCTCCCCAAGCTGTGCGAAGTGGTGCAGAGTTAAAAAAACAAAACAAAAGAGAACAGAACACTCACAGATCTCATCCCTTGTCCCTCTATCTTTAAAGAGTAGACTTCCTCCTGATCTCTTTATGCTTTTTGCTGGCCCGTCTGCCTCTCTCCCATGTGTGCATAGTTTAGCTATCAGCCAGGGATTTGGGCAGAATTTATGCTTCAGGGAAGCCAACACAAGAGAAATTAGACTTGAGAGATGGTGAGATAAGGTATTAGTTTGGCCTCCTGGAAGCAGATCTGCCTGAAATTTTTCATACCTAAAGTGTATACCTAGGCTTTTTAGTTACCTGAACTTACAAATGCCTTTTATGCTTAAGCCAATTTGAGCTGAGTTTCTATCACTTATAACCCAAGGAGCGCTAGATGAAAGAGCCTTGTCTCTTTAGCCCCTGCAAGATAAGGTTAGAACTTAAGGGCTTCATGATTGTAGTGGATTGAATAATGTCCCCACAAAATTCATGTCTACCTGGAACCTCAGAACATGACTTTGTTTTGAAATAGGGTTTTTGCAGATATAATTAGTTTAGGATTGAGATGAGGTCATAGTGGGTCAGAGTGGGCTTTAAATCCAATGACTGATGTCCTTGTAAGAAGAAGTGAGGACACGCAGAGACACAGAATAGAGGGTGATGTAAAGATGGGAGCAGAGATTGGAGTGATACACCTATACACCAAGAAGGAAAGGGTTGCCAAGAGCCACCGGAGTTTGGAAGAGGCAGAGAAGGACCCTCTACCAGAGATTTCAAAGGGAGCATGGCCCTTGACATAGAATTGATTTCTGTTGTTCTAAGCCACCCAATTTGTGGTCATTTGTTGCGACAGCTGTAGGAAATTAATACTATGGTCTAACTCCTGCTTATTTTTCCAGCCTCATCGCAGAAGACACAGAGCAGAGCAGATAACCCTGCAGGCCCTCAGGTGGGCTTTCTGGATTCAAATTTTCGCTTTTTTTCACTTCGCCATTCTGAGTCTCATTTATCCCACGGAGCTCGTATTCGTAATAACTCGCCTCTGAAGGCTATCGTGAGAAGAGGAGTTCGTATTTTAAGCCACTTGAAGCACTTTTGGGCACAAACACTCGGGCAATGACAGCAATTATTGTGGTGGGCATGGTTGTAGTTGTGTATTGTCATTCTCATCCCCGCTGCCTCCTGCTCTGTCCCCACAAGTGCCACCTACCTCAACTATAGAAAACTATCTGTAGGTCCTCAAACAAAGTGGTGAACGTTCACTTCTTGCCCAGGATCCACCAGCAACCCTGTGTCAGATTTGGAATTCAGATCCTGGTTTATCAGCCTCCGCACCAGGCACCATGAATCACTCCAGAGCAAAGCTGGTGAATGGCATGGAAGGATCTTCCCTAGTTCACCCTCTTTTCCTTTCTCCTGAGCCCTCTCTTCTACCTCTGGCAAGGCTTTTGATACCGTTCAGTCATCAGACTGTGGTCTTGGTTGATGGCGTGCACTCAGAAAAGGGGTTGTGGCTTTTCCCGAGGCCAGCCAGACTCTTCTTCCCTGGGATAATAGGCCCTTCTTCCTGTCTCTAAAATCAGGAAACAGCTTTGTTTTCTTGGGGGGGTGGGGTTTGTGGTTTTAAAAACTCATTACTTCCATTTGTGATATTTGCAATCAGTAAGACATCCCCTAAAAGCACTTTTATAAGCTCAGAAAGAGACAGACTGGGAAGGAAGCCTCATAAACCTGCAGCCGATATTTCTGATAAAAGCATTCAGGGAACATGGTCTTATTTACCTCCACGTACTGCAAACTTTACTATCAAAACCCAGTATTGATCTTGTCTTAGTCTCTGTCAACACAGTTACCCCTTGGGACAATATGTCCTGATTTTCTATCTCAGGATAGTTTGGAATGAAGAAATGACTTTCTGACATCTCCACCCAAGAAATTTTCTTTGTGTTGAGGATATTTTTTTTTAAATACTCTGTCAACACTCCAGAGTGGGGCTACTATATGTACACTGGTATATAGATACAGATATACACACATACACATGTATATATGCACACGCATACAGATATATAAATAAATTGGAAATATATCAAATACTATCTCTTCACCTGTCTCCATCGCTTGCTCTCTCTTTGGTTTGACCATCTTTCTCATCTGTGTTTGTCCATTTCTATCTCTGATCTCTTTATCTCACACTAAAACTGCCATTATCTGACTGTCTGTCAGGAGAAAATATTTTTTCCCCTATGCCTAGGGAAAACTGCCAATCCTGTTAACTTCTCCTCCCTTCTAGGTTGCTATGTGTGAATCCAGGAGTTTTTATGTTTTCTCTCCTTCTGCACCATGGCCAACCTATTATATCAAGTTTGAGTCTGTAAGATTTGAGGGATAGGGGCCAGCAAGCTTTTCCTGAGGAGGGCTAGACAGTTATTATTTCATACTTTGCCAGGAATATGTTCTCTATGACCATCACGCAACCTTGCCATTGTTGTGGGCAGATGATGTGTACATGGACAGTGTGCCTGTGTTCCAATAAAGTTTTATTTACAAAGATAAAGTAGTTTGCCCCCTTCACTCCTTGTGGGAGATGAGGCACCTCTTTGATATATTTCTGATTTCTTTCCTTGGTCTCATTCTTTTCATGGGTGGTCCCAGATGACAAAGTAAGAGTGGAATCTGTGCTTGAACTAACGCTGCCTGAATCCCAGCTCATGCTTATTCCTACTTCAACACACGTCCTCTCCTGGGACACGATTATGATCTGCTGAGGCAGAGAGTGAGGTCACCCTCCCTTTCCAAAAACCTTTAATGGTTCCCTGTTGCCCACCTGATAAGGAGTCATTCCTTCAGCCTGACATCCAAGCCCACCAAAGTAGGATGCCATCCTCCCTCTTCTGGTTTCTGAACCGCTGGGTTTTAGTTAAAATTTCCACTGCATCCATCATCTTTGCCCCTCTTCCAAACGTATCAGCTGTGTTTCTATTGCTGCTCCCAGCTCTGTATGGCTCACCTGCCTGACCTCCTTTTCATTTTCCTGCCCACTTACTGTCTTTCTCTACTTTCAAGTCAAGTCCATCTCCAATTAATGGAACCTGGGTCAGGACTCTCATAGGTATTCTTTGTATGGGCATCCCCTACCTAAAACTCTCTAATGGTTTTTGGTCATACTCACCGTGGCTCACCAAGCCCACCGACTACTACCATGACCTCCTCCCCTGCAGGTCTCTCCCATGCCCTCCTATCTCTGCACACACCTAGCTTCGGGGGCGTCCGATGGCCCTGTCAGCACTCCCCTACCTCGGTGACTTATGCTTGGAACAGCCTTCCTCTTTTTCTCCAGGTAGTTGTATGACTTATTTCCTCCCATCATTCAAGCTCTGCTTATGTATGCTCTCCTTCAAGAGCCCTTCTCTGGCTGCCTAATCTAACGCAGCATACCCAAAGCCATCATGAGACCCTCTTCATTTTTTCCTAATAGCCTACATTTGAAACCTGACACTATATTATGTATTCATTGGTTTCCTTTCCCCTCAACTAAATGGTAAGCTCCTCAGAAAGAAGGCCCTTAATGCTTTGCTCACCAAACTGATCAAATGTTTAATCAACATTGTTGACTGAAGGAAGCTAGCGGAGTGAAACTTAACTATGGGGAAAACAGAAAGTACGAGCATCAGATGACTGGTTGAGCCGAATCTTTTTATGATCTCTTATAGCTCTGGATTTGGTGATTTGGGGTGATACCATCTTCCTCTGGATGTCAGCTCATCCTCCTGACTTCTGCATTTCTGTTAATGGATCCATCCAAGTTTAAAAACGCAGGCATCTGTTAAAGCCTGTTATCAGGCCCTTTCTCCATTCTTCAGCTTGGCTTCCTCTGTGTGTTGGCTTCATGCCACTGGCAGGCTGTTTCTATGGGGCAGAGAGGATGGCCACAAATATTTCCAATTCATTTTCTCCCAGTTTAGCAACATCAGCTAAAAAGGTACTTCTCTTTCCCAATGTCTATGTATCAGTTCAGGAAAAGATATTAACGGCCATCCTTGAGTCACATGCCAGCCACTGGGCCGCCCTGTTACTGCAGGGGATTGGTTTTTATGATGGAGCTTTCAGTATTCACCCCTGAGGCTGGGGTTTGGGGTGGGCTACCCTGACTGAAGTCCTAATAAGACCATGCAGAATGGGGGCAGGTGGATGGCCCTCCAAGGAAGCAGAGATATTGGGTGGACCAAAGCAGACTGTGTCCACTCCACAGACACCTGGGGTCCTGGGGCTGCAACACTGTGGATATAGGAGGCTCTGGAAGAATTGGTTGGGTCATTGAGTCCCTGAAGCCAGGCTCTTTCTCCTCCTGAGCGCTGTCTGTAGAGGACTGTCAAGCTGAACTTTCCAAAACACACCACCCATGTTCTTCCTACTTGCCTCTGTTATTTTCTCTTCCCAGAATGAGTTCTTCCCCACACTCAATCTGAACCCACATGGGAGAAGTGCTTTACTTCAAGATGCATTCTGAAGCCCTTCTAAAATCTTTTCTGAGGCTCCTGCCCTTGAAACTTCATGGCCTCTGATTTAGGTAGATCTTTATTTTGTGGCCTTGTATTCTCTCCTCTAAGTTTACATGTGAGTGTAAGGGCTTCCTTCTTCTGATATATTTTTGTATCCTTACTTGTTCATAGAATGTTCCTCTCAGAAGACACAGTTAATGTTTGTTGGACTGAATCTAATTGAGCTGAATTGAACATGCCACTCTTCCCAACTTCTTCAATCTGTATCATTCATTTAATATTTCCATTTGTCAACTCCACTTGTTAATTACTTATGTAAGCATATTTGTCGAACTTGTATCACCATGAACCAACATGGGGCTTTCACAATATTAGGTTCTCAAAAGATGTGTTATTCAATGTGATGAATATTAACTGTATGCCTACTAGAAGCTGGGCTCTTTGTTAAGGGTTGTGTATGCTCTCAACAGAGAACCTGGTTGGACTTGTTGCTGTTTTCCCAGGGCTTACAGTCTGGTCTGGGGGTCAGATGATGGAATGAGCACTTCTAGAGTTGTGTGCTGAGAGCCGAGATGGCCGGGCATGGGGGGCCGCCAGAGAACGTGAGTGGGTTGGAGGGAAGGGTCACTTCCTCCATGTGTGTGTGTGAGATGAATGACTTAGTAAAGTTATAGGTGAGAAATAGCAATTTCCTTTCTTGATTAGATCAGGTGTCACCTTCTGCAGCTCATGCTGAAACCCTACCTAAGTCCCTCTTCTTTTCTTCTGGGTTTCCATGGTGCTCCTTTTCCTCCTTCCTCACTGCATTTTAACACATTATATTAATAACTTCTATTTATAGTTTGGCTTACACACAAAAAACAGATTGTCTCTAACTCAGCAGGTCTGTCTCTGAGTGTCTAGCACTATACTTGGCAGATAATAAGTGCTCAAGAAGTTTTTGTTGAGTGCAAAAATGAGCTAACCAAGGTGGGCCTGTATTGGGTTGGGGGAAGCCAAGAGGTTTATCTGAAAGGGATGCATATAGTGGCCACCTTGTGGCCTGGATACTGTACTCAGGCTTCATGGGGAATGTCTCCCTGTTACAGAAAGAAGGGTGAAGGAGCTTGGGGACAAAGCTGGTGCTCTGTGATTGTTTGAAAGAAGATAATCCCACAGCTTCTAACAGGGAAGCTAGGCTAGAGGACAAGGAGACCTTGATTCACAACTGTAGCTATCATCTTCCTCCAAGAGGTTACTAGAAAGTACACCCCCTTCCAGTTCCTAAAAGTCAGGGCCATGGCCTTGTCTGGAGCCCTGTCTTGTTTTGAAGAAGTCTGTGCTTTGGAACTTGGATTTGTTCATCTTCAAAAACAAAAATATACTCAGTCCTTGGGTAAACTGTATTCTCTGGTGGGGAAGGGTGTTGAAGTGGCCCCAGCAAAAGCTGAAACTGGACACTGAACTAGGAGGTGCTCTTGGGCACTGTCAGGGACGCCCAGCACAGGGGGGAGAGAGAATTGTGGTGGTTATCTGCTATCATCAATAATGTGATAACTACCAAATATTATCATTGCTAACATTTCATAGTCATGATGCCTTAACTATGTACCAGGTGCTGTATTTGATAACTTTGTGTGGACATTCTTATTTGTCCCTGGAAATAACTTCATGCTGTGTGGACTACCAGCATCCTCATTTTGCAGACAGGTAAGTGACGCATGGGATAAATGACCGAGCATTGCTCTGAGCCCAGCAGTCTGCTAAGTGGAGCAGACTCCATAGAGCCCATGGAATCCCCACCGTGGCTTCACGAAGCAGCCCCTAGGATCATTCCTTTCCTCTGCATTACCCACAAGGTAACTGAGACCCTAAGAGGTGAAGTCATGTGCTCAGGGCCAAGCAGAAAATGGGGATGGAATTGGAACCCATGTCTGCTTGAGTCAGAAACCCACCGAACCACTCACCTTCCTTCATAGCACATTTCTGCCTCTTCTGCGAGACATGTGTGTCTGCAGGTAACAAGGGATTTAGGGAGTATCTGGGGGGTATTAGGAGTAACCAGGACAGCTGAAGTTCAGAAACCTGAAGTGTTTTAACAAAACAGTACAATACTGCTCATTAATTTTGTGTCCCTTGGGCACAGGGACTTCCCCCGAGTTATCTTGAATTCTAGCAGTTCCTCTGAGATATGGTAGCCATTACGCCTGTTTTACAACATAAGAAATCGAGACTTCAGAAGGCTAAATCACTTGCCAAGTGTAACTAAGCTACTCAGTGGTGAAACAGGGCTTTGAATCTGGCTCTACCCACTACCTAAGCTAGTATGAGTGTGGGCTCTTCTAGGAGACCTTTTCCCTGGTTTTCATGTCTACACCCATCACCCCCACTTGATCTGCAAACCACAGGGCAAAAGCCTCTAGGAAGATAAAATTATACCCAGAAAGGTTAAATCTTTTATGACAGTCAAAACAGTTGGCCACATAAGTGCTTATAGTCAAGATTCCTAACTAGAGCATCATTCCAAAGGGCTGGCTTCATGTTTGTGCAGCCAGGAAAGTCCTATCGGGCCTCATACTCAAAAGAGCCCCATGCTTGGTGTCATACTATGCTGTTACCATTTTGGAATTCTCAATAAGCTTATCTTTGAACTTGAGCTTTGTGAGTGAAGTCCGATGGGGCAACAGAGTGATCAGAGGAGATAGGCACAATACTGTATCCATTGTTCATTGCCACCCCAGTCACACAGAGTGCTTTCCATGCCCCGTGAGGACAGAATTCTGGGAGACCCATGATTCATGGGAGTTGGCAAGACTCAAAGCCAGTACCAAATATGTTTTAAGGAAGCTGCCACTGCCACTGACTGTTGATGAAATGCGTGTATGTTGAGAAGGTGAAATCAAATAGTTGAGTTGTTTGTGCTGTGTTTCCACTGTTCTGGTAAGAACAAAATATATACACATGCATGAGCGACAAAATACAAATTGTGTAATACTGGTGATTCTGCACGAGTCAAATGCTCTCACATTTGCCCTTAACATGAAGTACAATATAAACACATAGGCTAAAATTGATGCTAGTAATTTACAGTTGTAATTATGCTTTACTTAGAATGACATTAAATGGCAAATAAAAACCACCACGGCAAGTCAAGGGCAAGGCTGTGGAAGAAAGGAAAAAACTGTACACTTTAGTGCTTTGAATGGTATTTTTCCTTCCTGCATCTCCAAGTGGCCCCACATTCCCCTTACATCATCAGTCCTGGTCCCCTGTGAGAACAGCAAACTGGGGCTTGCCCTAAGTGCAGGAGGTGGCCATCCCCAGCGTGCCCACATCTGAGCTAGCTGGCCTGCTCTGGGTGGCTAGGCTCAGGGATGGGAGGACGTGCTGAGCATGTGGGTCATGGCATTGCTGTTCCAAGACACTTGTGCTCTCCCCAGGATCCAGCTCTGAGTGGACCTGTTCCTAGTGGGTGCACAATAAACCTTTTCTAGGGGTCCAGGACTGAATGAATTAAAGAAAAGTTGTAAGTAAAGTGACAGAAGGAAGAGAGACCCAGGGGCTGTGTGGAGAATTCTCACGGGATTTGGTGATGGAGGCATGCCTGGCTGCTTTGCAGAGCCGCTGGAAGCAAGGTACCTGGGCACATCTGTGAGGCCGTTGTGTGCTCCATGGCTTGGCTTTCTCCCCAGTCACAGGTTCCTAGGGATACCGCCGGGGCTGGAAAGGCAGTCTCGGTGAGCGTGGCCTCTCTGCAGCATGCAGCTGTGTGGAGGCTGAGGCCCAGCTGGAGCTCATCAGAGGCCTGGCAGGTGGAGCACCCGGCAGCATTCTTCTTGCCTGGACACTGGCAGCTCTCTGACTTCAAAGCTGGAACACGCTGACCGGGAACACAGTGACCTTGGCACAATTCCCTCCTATCTCTTCTCCTGCTCTCCAGGCAGAAAGGAGGGAGCCTAGCTCCCTTGCACTGGCTCTGTCCTGCTTGGAGGGCAGGTTTCCCTTAGATCCAGACCTTCGGGAAAAGGAGAGCCAGTGGCAGCTGGCCTCTGAGCATCGGAGGAGCCAGACTGGATTCCACCATCCGTGGAATTTGGAATTTTGATTCAACTGTGTGTCTGCCTGTGAAGTTTTCTCTCTCCAGGCACCGGCTCAGAGTGAGACCTGATGATGGGAGTACCTGCTTAGGCTTTAGACAGATTGAAGAGTAGGGCCACCTTGTACCTGCCAGTCCCTGTCATCCAGTCTCTCAAGTGCCATCTGCTTATGGATGAGTCGCATTCCATTTGATTGAGCTGACAGTTAGTAAGGGCTCATTGAACCTCAGTTTCCTCATCTTTAAAATGGAGAGAATAATTGACACTTCCTAGGGCCTTAATAAGGATAGAAGCTAATGTGCATAAAGTGCCCAACACAGTGCCTGGTGCCAGGCCACAAGCAATGAATAAATAGCTTCTGGGGGTGCCTGGGTGGCTCAGTCATTAAGCGTCTGCCTTCAGCTCAGGTCATGGTCCCAGGGTCCTGGGATCGAACCCTGCATCGGGCTCCCGCTCAGCGGGAAGCCTTCTTCTCCTTCTCCCACTCCCCCTGCTTGTGTTCCCTCTCTCGCTATGTCTCTCTCTGTCAAATAAATAAATAAAATCTTTAAAAATAAATAAATAAATAATAGCTTCTGTCACCATCATCAGTTACCATAATTATCCTAGGCTAACTCATCACATGTTATCTCTTGTCTTTACTGATTACTCTGGTCTGACATGACCACTTTCAGCTGGAGACACAGCATGGGAAGCTATCAAATGACTCTCCCACCATCACATTGCTAATACATGTTGAGATGACGCCGTACATCCAGGTCTGTCCCACTCTATCTTGGGGCTCTCTCTCTCTCAATATGTGTATGTGTGTATATATATATATATATATATATATATATATATATATATATATATATATATATGATATGTATATATTCCCCCCTCCATGGACAATGGATGTAGAATATGGTTTATGTTGTTGACATCTGCAGAAAGCTTATTATCCTCATTATCACCATTCCTATTGATAATAAGCCTAGAGAGAGCTGCCAACATTTGTAGAGGACTTGATAGTTATAGATACTTTCACCCACGTGGTCTTTTTTTGGAATCCACAATCCTGCTTTTGTAGATAGAAAAAAATCCGGAAAGTATTGAGCCAATGACTTCATAAGGGCTAGTTTCTTCTGAGTTAAGGCCTATTTGCATGGGCCAGGGAATGATTAGCTTATTCCTGGGCTATGTACTTATGTGATGTGCTTTAATCTCAATGTCGCCATTTATGTGATCTCGGTCTTTGTCTGTTTCTTCATCTGTAAAATGGGGCTAATTATAACAGTATGAAGCAATGTATAAAAACTGCTATCAGTGCCTGCCACACATGACAGCTTGATCAATAGTAGATACTATTATTAGGCTGAGAAATACTCATGTTATGCTCTTTTTTTGCAGCAGTTAGGTAAAATTGGACTTAAAGACATTAAGTTAGAGAATACCAAGAAGACCAATGAGCACTTGGGGAATTGGGCAGAAACCTCCAGTGCTCTAGGATAACCAGAAATAACAGTGTCCAAGGGTGGGGTTTTCGTTCAGGACCAAGGACAGGACCAAGGACAGTTCCAATTTGCTCCCTGCCCCCTCACTGGGGACACTCTGCTTGTAGGGTCCACAGACAAATCTACCTCAGGCCTTCCCTGTTCTGTCCTTGCTACAATCTCCCGACCCCTCTGCATTTACCCAGCAGTCTTCCTATCTGAAATGCTTCTTCCTCTTTCAGCACAAAATATTTCTAACACAGAAAGAAGCAGGGGGACTGTAACAGTCCCCTTGTGCCTACGCCTCCAATTTAACACATGTTGATGTTTTGCTGCAATTGATTGTGATATTTTATTTTTTTTAAAGAAAATTTGGCAGAGGCCAAAGACTCCCTTTGTGTCCCTCCCATCACATACCTCTCCTTCCTGCCCAGAGGTGACCACTGTTGTAAGGCTGGTGTGTAGCCTCTGGATCTTTCTTTCTCTGCTACCAGGTCCTATCTACTCACCCAAGTCCTCCGCATTTTTTTAAGAGCAGGGTCAAAGTCCCAATCCTCCAGCTCATGATGATCTTTCTTGTGGAGGGCTGTTGCACTCAATTTTGGAGGATTTTCTAGGATTTGTCATTTATCATCTTAATCATTTATCAAACATGTGTTGAGCAGCCCCTACTCTGAGGCCGTGCTCTTCCATTCACTGGGGTTGAGAAAATGAGTTCCACATGGTCCCTGCCTCTGAGAGCTCATGGGCTGTGGCACATGGCTACAACATTCACACAGGACTTAGATCTCATATAAACCCTGGGGCCTTGCGACCAAAGACTGGAAGCAGAATAGGAGGTGAGGTAGAAGACCCATGACACGTCATGCCTTGAGTGGTGTTCTCTAAACATATCATCTGGTTTAAAGTTTCACCACCCAGGGAAATGAGTGTTACTACCTTCCTTTTAATAGATGTAAAATCATGGCTTGGAGAACCACCAAATTAGGAAGCACAGTTAGGAAATGCAGCTCATAAATGAATTAGGGCTTTCTAAAGCCACTATCTGTCTTTATTGGCTCCTTCTTTAGACCATGAACAACTTGAGGCAGAGACTGAGCCTAATTCATCTGTGGTTGCCAAGTGCAGCACCTTCACTTAGCAGATATTCGATGTATGAAAGTTTATGCTGCTGTCCATCTCTGGGGTACCGAGGAAACAAGGACACGGGGACCCTGCCTCCGAGGAACTTACCATTCAGATGAGAGGGCAGGGAAATACTGTCTAAATCCCTATCAGCCAACATGAGATTCCTACTCGGAATGGGAGATGGAATTATATTCTCTGTGCTGGTCTTGCCCTTAAAAAACACCAGGACAAAACACCCGAGACGCAGTGTGTGCTTAGGACCCCTGCATTGCATAGCCAGGCCGACTCTTCTCTCCCCAGGTCTGACATTCCTAGTTCCATCCCTGGCTTCTCCATCTACCCTCTGCTTTGTTACCCTTCCAACTTTGGGCTCAAACTTAACACCTTGGTTCTCAGCTGTCTTACCTCCCTTTGATGTTTCTGGCTATCTTGATGAAAATCTTGATGAAAATGCTCCAACTTGTGACACCCTATCAGCTGAACCAAACCTCGCTCCTTGGTTCTCCTTATTCCTTCCCTTTGCTACCTCCAAGGTCAGGAGGATGTGACTTCAGATGTATGCTATGCCCTAATGCCCCTTCCAGAACCAGAGTCTCTCCAAAACAGAATCTGAGGTAGGGGATCTTAACCTCTGAGTGGCGTGGACCACCTTGTCGGACTGGTGAAGCCCAGGACCCCTCCTCAAAGGAAACTAGTTATATTGAGATGACTTACCAATCAGGAGATAGATAGATAGATAGATGATGATAGATAGATAGATAACTGTATTCATTATCTATTGCTGCACAACAAAATTAGCATATTAGAGCAACAGACATCTATTATCTCACAGTTTCTGTGGGTCAGGGATCTGAGCGTGGCTTAGCTTGGGGCTTCTGGTTTAGGGTCTCTCCTGAGGCTGCAATGCAGGTATTGGCCAGGGTTGCAGTCTCTTAAGATTGGCTGGGGATGAAATTGCTTTCTAAGCTCACTCACATGGTTGTTGGCAGGATTTGGTTTTTCATGGGAGGTTGAACTGAGGGCCTTAATTCCTCACTGGTTGTTGGCCACAAGTCACCCTTAGTCCCTCTCCATAGAGCAGCTCACACATGGCAGCTGGCTTCATCAGAGTAAGCAGGAGAGAATGAAAGCAAGACAGAAGTCACTGTCTCTATAGTCTCATCTTGTGCATGACTTTTCCCTCTTGCCCTACTCTATGCATTAGAAGCAGGTCACTAGGTTCAGCTCACATTCACAGGAGAGGATTATCCAGGGTGTGAATACCAGGAGGTGGGGTCATTAAGGATCATCTCAGGGGCATGGCACGTGCTTATTTATGAAGGCATTAAATAAGGTCTAAGAGGTCCAATAAGTAGTGTAATTTTGAAGTAGACACAAACACCTGCAAAAGCTGATGCATGATATGAAGTTATCTGTGATTCCTGTTGATGATAAAGTCACAGATCTTATTAATATTGGGGTTTGTTGCCTACATTCACATGTGATAAAAATGCTGAATTTCAGTTAGAGATGGGTCAGAATAAAGGTGCATTTTTTCCACATCCAAGTTCACAGACCTCTGGAAATGTGTCCTCTAATCCTTGCAAAGTCCATGGACCCAAGTTAAGATCCCCTGCTCAAGAGAGGGAAGGCAGACAGAGATGGCTTATTGATTGATCACAGATGATATGGACCACCTACTCTAAGTAATTCAACCTCCTTGGAGCTAAAAGTTATTCTAAAAGGGTTTACACCCTGACCAGAAGTTAGTGGGGGCACTATGGTCCAGGTTCTGGGTCTCACCCTTACATATTTGTAAAGTCATTTTTTTGGTATATATCTTAAGGTGATCAGGATTTAAGATTAGACATATTAACAAGATTCATAAGAGGCTGATGTATAATACATATTTTACTCACTCCATCACTAGTGCATTTACTCATTCATACAGTCTTCCATTCTTTCAGCACACTTTGTTAAGCATACACTTATTGTTCACTACCATTGGCCAGGCATAGAGATATATGTTAGGGCCAGTGGTATCCAAGACATAATTTATGATATCCAGGAGCTCATTGTTGTTCACAGTGGTCTTTGTCTTCCCTTTCACACAGATGCATGTGTGACCTTGACTCTATAGAGAACCATTCTCTTCTGACTATTCCTGCACTTACCCTCTTCCACATAGAAACTTCCACAGTCTCAGAAGAATTGAAGGGGAAGCTTCTACCCTGGCTTCCTCCTTCACATGAAAGAATGGCTTTTCTGACTGGTGAGGCTCGGACCAGGGCCCCTGGCTAGCACTGACATGCTATGTCTTTTTCTCTCTCTTCCGAGTCACACATGTTCTTTCAGCTCTTACCTTTGCCATAAGTCAATCCACTGGAGCAGACCTCACCCTGAGGCAGAGTGAAGGAGGGGTAGGAAGGGTGAGAAAAAGAGGAGGAAGGCCTGAAGTTTATGGTTGCAATGGGGTGAGTGAGCTCCTCAGAAGAGGAAGGAACAGGAAGCCTATTCTGGACTCAATTCTAAGCCATGTTCTGTAGTCCATATTTACCACCATAAGGCGTATTGTCCATCCCTACCTCACTCCCAGGTCTGTGGCTCACCTATAGGTCAGCTGGAGGGGAGACAGGTATAATTATCACCAAACATTTTATCTCCTTCTGTGGCCATATCCAGGGCGCCACACATTTCACCATGCCCTAGCCACAGCTCATACTTATTTCTTGCATGCCAGAATGTCACTACTGAGGTCATAATTCATTTCAATAGGTCTTCACTCAATAAATAGGTATTAGGCATCTATTATGGGTCAAGCAATGGCAAGATGCTGGAGATGGAGCAAAATTAAGACAGAGCTCCTCCTCTCATGGCGCTTACCTTCGGGAGGACAGAGACATGGAATAAAGAAATAAACCAGGATCTTGGAAGTGCTTCGTAAGAAAAAGGCAGCAGGCTGGAGAGAGGATGACCAGGGACACTCATGTCTGACATAGTGGCCGGGGAAGGCCACTCTCTATGAAGGTGGTGTTGGACTGAGCTCTGTAGGGAGGAGAAGGGCAGGTGAGGATTGGCTGGAGAACACTTCAGGTAGACAGAACTGCATGGGCTCTGAGACTTGGCATGTCTGAAGAAAGAAAGAAGTTTGCATATTTTTACCCAATCTTGTTCAAAGAAAGATACATGTAATATTATGGGCTGTATGTACTAATGGTAGGAGTAAATACATAACTACTAAAATAAGTGTTCTTTCTGTATCTATGCTGTACTCATTTGCCTATCACACTCTGGGAAAACTAATCACTTATTTTCGACCCACACCTGAGAACTCAGAATGATTCTAGAGACTCAAATACTTACCAGCCTCAGTGCCTATCCTAGAACAGAGCTGGATAACTCCTGTCTCAGTCTCCTTATTATTCTAGAGTCTATGGACCCCTTCTCTATGCTGATTGACTTTATCTTCAGATGAATACCTTAGACTTTTAAGCAATCTGTTCATGCGGCTATTCCTTCATGCAACTTCATCCAAAGAGATTTCTGATTTCTGTAAAGCTCTAGGCCTTACCTTTGTCCGTGGGAAATCCTCAGCCCTTGAGGATCTCTGAAATATTATGAATATCCATCATTGTGCATTAAAATTTTCTTCTCTAGCTGTTTGTAAGATTCCACCCAGGGAACCAGGCATGCTAGCATTTCTTCCTCTTGTCCTTGTCTCTCACTGCCTCTGGGTCAAGCCACACTCCATCCAGTTGGCAGATCTTTACATCTCCGTCTCCCCCTAGGTTCCCTTTGGCCCCAAATGCTAATCGAAGAGCCCAGAAAGAGGACCTAAAAAGGGGGCTTCCTGGTGGGCATCAGTGAATCACTGGCAGAATCACAGTGCAGACAGGCCAAGAGGGGCCCTTCTCCCCATGTGATGAGTCACGAGTGGATGGTCACCCAGACAGAGGATGTGTCAGTCTCTCTCTTCCCTCTGCCTGGCCCCAGACATGAGACTATAGCCTCCATCTTCTTCCATCTGGGCCCATTAGAGACATTTGACCCGACTCTCTGAGAAATTTCAACCAATGAGGAGGGTAGGAAAACTCTGCTTTCTAGAAGGTTGAACTGCTGTTTAAATATTCTAACAGATACGCAAGATGGGTTCTGGCCAACAACCACCTAAGCCACGTCCTGGTGATTCAGGGACACTTTGTCCATGAATATATATGCTCTATTTTTCATCTGACTGTGTTCTCATCCTTAACATATCATTTCATTTGCCAGGGAACAATGCGAACAAATGAGGGCTACTTCCTACAAGGTGAAGAATAATAATGGCTTCTGTGAATTAAGCACCTGTTCTCCAAGGCACGAGGTAGCCGTGATCTTTTACTTTTACTTCTTTTACTTTCTAACATGGGTACTGTTCACACTGTGGTGTAGACTGTGAAACTGAGGCTTGGGGATCTTCAACAGACTCCAGGTTCTCATGGTAGGAGAGGGTAAAATGGAGTTTGGAAAAAAGTGGCCATGTAATTCATCATCCCAATCAGGGCACTTTGGAGAGTAAAGTGGGACTATTAGGACTTCTGCCAGACAACACATGTAAACGTTGAATGTTCCAGAAAGCGAGAATATACGGATGCCTGTATTTTGAGACAGGCTTTTTGGTTCCCAAACTCAGCTTTTCCCCACTCATCCTATTGATTCCTAGGGAAGTCACAGAAGAAATTGGAGTTTAGCTCCCCGTTCCTTTTGTAACAATTTTGCCTGATTCTTTTCCTTCTCTTCCCATCCTGGGATATTGGGATGAAGTCCAAACCTCTGTGCTTTTAAGAAGCCCTCTGGGTGATTCTGATGTGCTGCCAGGTGTGAGAACTCCTGAATTCAATGCTATGATCTTTGGGAACAGGAAGTCACTCTTGCTCACTATTGTATCTTAGTCCCTGACACAGAGACATGCAGTAGGCACTTAATAAGAGTTCAGTGAATGAATGAATCACTGAATGAGTGAAATAATGTACAGAGGTAAGCAGGGATAAGAGTCACTGTGTCGGGGTGTTGGATATAAATTAGTTTGGGATCTCCAGTGTAGAAAGAGAAATGAAGAAAAAGTAAACAGCAGGAGCATCTGCCAGGCTAAGCTTCATTCGCATCCTTAATGCAGAGCCCCCAAAGATTCTGAGCAGGAAAGTGACACTCTCTGGTTTGCATTTTGGAAAGAACACTCCCGTGGTGGTGTTCTAGGTTCATCCTGCAAGAAACTGGACCCTGAAGGTATTTGAAACATGTTTTCAAAGGGCTACTGAGTGCCCAGCATAATATAACCTTTTACATATTTGAGAAGTCTCCAGGCTGGGCTAGCACCACCCCTGCTCAGCTTCAGCCTCCGGACATGCCCTCTGTGCAACCAGTCACTCCAATGGGGCACCTGAGAGTCACTCTCTCAGGGGAATCGGTGGTCCCGGTGTGTTCACTAGCTTCTTCCCCAATACCAGTAGCTCCTCCCTGTGGGGGGCTTTGGGGGTGGGAGACTCCCACTTGGATTCAGGAAAATGGTCAGCCAAATCAGCCAAATTGGGTCCCTTCACAGGGAATTCTCCTCCCATCTTTTGCTCTCCGAGGGAGGCCATGGACACCGCATTGCAACTCTCCAGCTGGGGGCAGGGTACCTGAGGGGATTTCAGACGTGGTCGTTTGCTTTTTTCTCCAGAGCGGCGCTGTGGTTATTTTTGCTCCAGCAGAGCAGCCCAGGGGACCTTGCTGTTTGCAGCCCTGTGTCCTGGGGCTTCCCACAGAACTTAGCCCTGTCTGGCCTGCAGGCCACCAGGCGGTGTGAGATGAAAGACACTGTTCACGCTCACAGTGACTGGAATGCTCTCTCTGTAAAACCTGTGGATGTGGAGACCAATTCATAAGCACTTCTCAGTCCATCGATGAATGGTGGATCCCTGTGATTGACCCTTTAATTGGCTTCCTTCCAGGGACAGGCTTCTCCTTAGCCTGTTCTGAAACCTGGGCTGGGGGTGTTTCCAGGCTCAGCACTCAAGGGGGCCTGAACGTGTGCTCCTTTTTGTGGCCCTAACCTGCGTCCTGTCTACACCTCATCCCCTCCTACGCAGATCCTATCCTGTCTTCTAGCACCATCCACTGCTCCAAACCTGCCACTCCGGGCCTCACCTCGTGCCTCCAGCTGAATTCTGACTCATGCAGTCTCTACCTTTCCACGTTCTTTCCACAGGCATTTATGCACGATTTGCCAGGCCTTTCCCCACACTTTTCACAGGGATATTATCATTTAATCCTCAAGCTTTGTCAGCCCTCCCTGGCAGACTTCCACTTGGATCTCTTGGGCCGGAGTGAGTTATTCACAGCCCTAGCTGCAAGGAGGGCTGGGGACTCTGAGATGGGTTTCCCAGCTTCTGCATGGCAGGGGGCAATGGAGAAGAGGGAGGGAAGAGGCTTTAAAGCCATCAACTGGCGATGTTTGCTCTGCACCTACCACCTTCATCCCCATATCACAGATTAGGAAACCGAGTCATATGGAAGAGAAGTAACTTGCTCAAGATCACTCAGCTAGAAGGGATGCAGACATGGTTAAAATCCTAGGCTGACAGCGCCTGAGTCTACGCTTGGAACGGCCAGTTCTCCTGGGGAGATCTGCACAGGGAGAGGAGAAGGAGGTGGTCTTGTGGTATGTTAAGAGATAGAATGTCAAGATGATGGTCCCTTATCTCAGGGAAAGAATGGAACTGAGGATGAGTCTGGGACTCTGCCCAAAATAGACATAGTGGTGCATAACGCAGAAATAGAAATCATATTATAAAATTCTTAAGGGACTTTGCATATTGGCTCTAATTCCAATAACAAATTTGTATTATTATCTTCCTTTAAAATGAGATAACTGAGGCTCATGGAGGTTGTGTGATTTGCCCAGAGTCCCAGCTGGACACGACCGGGGTCTGTGTGGCTTCAGAGTCCAACAGATGACTTGCCGTCTCTCTGCACTGCCTACTTACAAGGAAAAACCAGAACAGGAAGCACTGGCCGGCTTCTGTGAATTGCATGTTGTTGGAATTCCTGTCCTTCCTCGACCCAGATTTGTAAACACAGGCTTTGGAAGCCAAAGTACACAGGGGCAGATGTGAAGAAGCTGTCCAGGCAGGGGAGAGTCACATGTGTCCTGGCGGGTGAGTCATGAAGCGTGTGTCCCCAGGGGCTCCTGCAGAGTCCCCGGCGGAGCTGCCCTGGGCCCGGTGGTCTGCAGATGTCACCGTGGGGGTCCAGCTGCAGCCCGGGCGGTCCGGCGGGTGGTGGAGGGCGAGGGCACTGAAGGGGCAGGGCCGCCAGCTGACAGACCTCCCTTTGCTTCTTCTAGGCTATTTGCTGAGTCCTTTTGAAGGGAAGCAGGGGCAGGGAATAAGAGAAGATACTTCTTATGGGAACTAGAAGGTCCCACTTTAAATAACGGCTGTTCATTTGCTCATTCATTCAAAACTACTGATGGAGCCCCTGCCATGGGTCTGTCCTAAGTGCTGGGGATGCGGCAGGGACTGAAGCCGAATCCTTACCCTCAGGGAGCTTCCTGTTTAGTGCATGGAAACAGACAATTGGGAAGGTGTGTGTAAGTGGATAGTAGATGCTATAGAAAAAAGGGGTGCCAGGTAAAGGGATGAAGATCGAACAGGCTGGGGAGACTTGTTTTTAGCAAGGACGGCCAGGGAAACTCCTCTGATGCAGTAACATGTGAGCAGGGGTCTGAACAAAGCAAAGGAATAGGCCGGGTGGACATCTGGGGCCCAGATGGTCTTGGCAAAGGGGCAGCAAGTTCAAATGCCCTGATAAAGGAACAGGATGGCTGTCTGGGGTGAGTGGGGAGCACAAAGAGTGGGGAGGGTCAGGAGACCAAGACAAATTCTTGAACCCCACCCTGGACCTACACAATCAGAATTCTCAAGCTGGGACCCAGTATTCTGTGTTTTTATAAGGCTTCCAGGTGACTCTGATGCTGGTTAAAGTCTGAGAAACCCTGTTCTAGGGCAGAGATCAGCAAACATTCTCTGTAAAGCCAGGTGGTAAACAGTGTAGGTTTTACAGATCATATGGTCCCTGTTGCAACCACCTGCCTCTGCTGGGTCCATGCCGGCTGCCATAGACAAAACAGAAATGGGTGGGTGTTGCTGAGTTCCAATAAAACTTATTTTATGTATTTGCCAACGTCTGTCCTCAGGGACTGGTTTGGTCAGCTGTTGCTGTGTAACAAATGATCCCAATACTTAATGACTTCAAATCACAGCCAGTTTTCCTGCTCAGATATCTGCAGGTTCACTGATTTAGCCTAGGATTGTCTGAGGGAAAAGGGGTAGAGACACACTATCTCTAGGGAGAATTACAGTCTCATGGCAGAGGGCATGGATACTGCCAAAAAGAGGGCTGAAGAATTGGGATCAATAACTCCATTTGTGGGGGGATTAAATAAAATAATATCTGTGAAGTGCCCAGGGGTATCTGGGCATGTGGTCAGTGCCTTGAAAGGCTGGCTAGTGTCATCACTACTGTTAGCATTATTAATAATTATTCCTTATTTAGTACAGATCAGGGCTGGCAATTGGATATAGAGGTCCATTATTTTTTGTTCAAATTCGAACTTTTTTTTTTTTTTTTTTTAGAGAGGGGGAAGTAGGGGAGAGGGAAAGAGAGAATATTTATTTATTTATTTATTTATTTATTTATTTATTTATTTATTTATTATTATGTTATGTTAATCCCCATACATTACATCATTAGTTTTAGATGTAGTGTTCCATGATTCATTGTTTGCATATAACACCCAGTGCTCCATGCAGAACGTGCCCTCTTTAATACCCATCACCAGGCTAACCCCTCCCCCCACCCCACTCCCCTCTAAAACCCTCAGTTTGTTTTTCAGAGTCTATAGTCGGGAGAGAGAGAATCTTAAGTAGGCTCCATGCCCAGCACAGAGCTTCACCTGGGGGTCCATCTCACAACCCTGAAATCATGACCTGAGCCGAAATCAAGAGTTGGATGCTTAACCGACTGAGCCACCCAGGCACCCCTGTAGAGGTCCATTCTTTGGAAAGGCTGTTATGGACATCCTCAGTGATACCCATCACTTACCATTAGCACTTATGACATTGGGTGTAGAGAGTTGTCAGTGTGAGGAGATGGCCGGTTGACAGAATAGCTTGTTCTTGGCCCTGGGAGGCTGTTTGCTCAAAGGAGGTGCTGGGACTGGCTTGTCACTTCATAATCAGGTGCTGCTCAACAAAAGGTTAAGTCATTTCCTGTAGCCCAGGTTCATTCAGTAGGAATTGAGAACTCAGACCCTGGTTTGAAAGAAGAAATGAGTTGCTTGATTGGAGCTCAAATAGCTGGATGCTCTTAATTAATGAGAGTATGTTTGGGGCATATGTGAAGGGGAAAAGGAAAATGAAAAAGCAAAGTGGTCTTGGAGATTTATTCTAACAAGAAATGGTTAACTTGCAGTGTGTCCTAGTCTCAGCACCACTTTGGTCCGACTCCTTCCCTAGTAGCTCCCACTTGGTCTCTGCAGATCATCTGCACCCAAATCACCTGGGGCATGAGCAACACATCCACATTCCTGGGGCCTAACTCTAAGTGATCCTGATTTGGGAGGAGAAGGAGGGATACTTCCGTTTCAAAAGCTTCTGGTGAGCAGTCCAATGAAGGTGGCTCTGGTCTCCCCACTTGTGCATTCACAGATATTTATCCCATTGCACAGAAGCCGGGGTTCCCACTCATAGCTGATTAGAACTGGGGAGTTCTGGATTCTGAGCTCTTACGGAGCAAAAGCTATGTCTTATTTGTATCCTGGGCAAGGTGCCCTGGAGGGGTGTGATGTTGAGTCCAGCATTTACAGGGCCCTCACTTTACAGGACAGGAGACGGAGGCCCAGGAAGGCCAAATGACTCACCCAGGGATGTGCCAGTGCCGTGTCCCCCACTTTATGCCCCCTGCCCCTTGGGGTTTGGCCCTTCCAAGCTTCCTCTTGGGAAGGGAACTCCCAAGTATGAAACACCTCTGACATGTTAGGCCTTGTGCTAGGTGTTTTAAACATGTGATTTCATTTTCTTCTTCAAGAAATAAAACTCGTTAAATTAGCATTATTAGCTCCACTTTATAGACGAGAAAATGTGCTGAAAGTCACACAGCTAACGAGTGAAGGAAGTAGAAGTCAAATCAAGGTTTGCTTGGTGGACAGAGTGATTGGAAGGGGGCATGAGGACGCTTCTGGGGTTCTGACAATGCTCTGATTCTTGATCTGGATACAGGTCACTTGGGAGAGGGGCTTCAGGGTGTGAAAATGCATCACTCTACACTTTGGCTTTGTGCATTCTTCAATGACAAGGTGGGAAAACCAATCTAGGTGTGTCTGGGTTGCAAACTCTTGCCATTTTGTTATGCCCTGCTGCCTCCTGCAATGAGATCTTGGCTCCTGCCCAGTCAACACATGGGGCATTTCCATGTGAAGACCTGAGTTAGAAATCAGGTCCAGGGTGCCTGAGTGGCTCAGTCAGTTAAGTGTCTGACTCCTGATCTCAGCTCAGGTCATGATCTCTGGGTCCTGAGATCGAGCCCCTGCATTGGGCTTCCCACTCAGCAGGGAGTCTGCTTGAGATTCTCTCTCTCCCTCTGTTCCTACCCCTGCTCACACACACACTCTCTCTAAAATAAATAAATAAAATCTTAAAAAGAAAAAAAGAAATCAGGTCCTTTCCTTCCTTCCTCCCTCCCTCCCTCTCTCTTTCTTTCTTCCCTTTTTCCTTCCTTCCTTTTTCTTTCTTTCTTTCTTTCTTTCTTTCTTTCTTTCTTCTTTCTTTCTTCTTTCTTTCTTTCTTTCTTTCTTTCTTTCTTTCTTTCTTTCTTTCTTTCTTTCTTCTTTCTTCTTTCTTTCTTTCTTTCCTTCTTTCTTCTTTCTTTCTTTCTTTCTTTCTTTCTTTCTTTCTTTCTTTCTTTCTTCTTTCTTTCTTCTTTCTTTCTTTCTTTCTTTCTTTCTTTCTTTCTTTCTTTCTTTCTTTCTTCTTTCTTCTTTCTTTCTTTCTTTCCTTCTTTCTTCTTTCTTTCTTTCTTTCTTTCTTTCTTTCTTTCTTTCTTTCTTTCTTCTTTCTTTCTTTCTTTCTTTCTTTCTTTCTTTCTTTCTTTCCTTCTTTCTTCTTTCTTTCTTTCTTTCTTTCTTTCTTTCTTTCTTTCTTTCTTTCTTTCTTTCTTTCTTCTTTCCTTTCTTTCTCTTGTTCTTACTTAACCAATCTGCTTTTCTTCTACATCAACTACCTCTAGGGAGGTCCCAGCAGATGCCAGAATGTGACTTTTCCTGGGATTACTGTTACAGGGCAAATGTGTCCTCTCAGAGCCCACTTTACACAAGACTGAGAAGCTTCCCATATCATTGACATGTACATCCCTCTGCCCCCAATTCCAGGGTTTTCTTGGAAAAAAAAAAAAAACCAACAACCAGCTTTATCTATGTCTAACTGTTATGTAATGAATTTCATATATTTACAACTTGATGAGCTTGGACTTGTAAGACACTAGGTACAGTGCCTGGCCCAAAATAGGCATTCATTTCATGACAGCTACCAGAACAGTGGGAATCATAATTCCCATCACACAGAGGCGTTGTAAGGATCAGTGGGAGACGTCACAGAGCCGGACCACAGAGCAGGCATTCAGTAAGTGGTTGTGACCCCCATAGCAGCTTCACCAACCACATACTCCAGCAAGAATGGAGGGTCTAAGATGCCACAGGGAATTCTTGGAAGGCAGGACCCAGAAATGGTGTTCACACATGGCAGGTAGGTAGCTGAGTCATGACAAGGAGCAGAGAAAGAAGAGATGAATTAGTGTCTTGTTGTGGGAGTGGGCACTTGGTCAGGTAGGGTTTGGACAGAGGAGTTCAGTGTTTTGATGGGGATGAAAGAGGAGGATATTCTGAGATGTAGGGAGGATGAGTATGTGTGTGTGTATGTGTAAAATAAAGCTCAATTCAGCATGTATTATAATGCTCTTATGGTGTGTCCATCCTTGTGCTAGACCCCCAAAGAAGGTAGAGGGAAGCATGATCCAGTGGAGAGCTGACCTATAGCCACACATCCCTTCTCAGAGCTCCACATATTAGCCTTTCAAAAGCACTTTCCTATACATTCTTCTGTTAAATCTTCCAGAGTCCCAAAGTTTGGTTATTAGCATCACCATTTTACATATAAGGAAATAAAGATTTGGAGATACAGGATGCAGGATGAGCAATAATTAGGCAGTCAGTGAAAATGAAGACCAGAGCTCAGGCGAGAGATGTTGGCTGCTGGGCCAGTCTACCCCCCGTCATGAGGTCCAAAGAGGAGAGATGCCTCATTTGAGGTCAGCACAGAGGCAGAGTATGGACTGGACCTAGGTCTCTTGACTCCTAGTACACTGCTTTTCATTCCTCTCACCCATCATTCAAAACATGTCCAGGATGCTGCCTCCTCTGGAAGCCTCCTCAACCCCTCCATAGCCCAGAAAAGTTAAGCATTTCTGTAACACTGAAGCATCCCCCAAGCTCTTATTGTTATTTCTATTATACTCTATTGACATGTTTTTCCCTTTCCAACTACGCAATGAGGGCTGGGAGTCTTCTGTCAATGCATCCCAATATCTTCCACAATGCTTAGAAATTGCGGTGCTTAACAAATGTGGTCTAATGGATGATTCAGTGAATTCATCAGTGAACAGACTAGGTCAGACAGATCTCATGCAAAGAAAGGAAGTTGGGTTCAACTAGTCAGAGTCAGAGGGGCAGAGAAGAGAGCAAGAGCATTCCTAATGAAGACCACTTCAGGAGCAAAGACCTGAGGCCAGATGGGGATCCTTATATCGGTGACCTGGAAGAGGGGAGGGCTGCAGTAGTTTGCATTTTAGGGAGCAGTTTGAAATAAGGCTGAAGATGGAAGCAGAAAGCCAAGACCTTGTTCCTTTGGGTCCCAGATTTGTTGGATAACACTGAATTGTTCCTCTTGCATTTGGGGCTTCTACTCATTAAGCCTTCCTCTTTGACCTGGAAGTTGCCATGCTGATTCATGCTTCAGTCACTGCCAGTCTGAATTTTTCTCCAAAGTACCATTCTAGAAACCCCCACTTCCCCCAAGGCAGACACTTCAGCTGTCATTAGATGCTTATTAAGGGAGTGAGTCAGGGTGGTGGCTTAAGACACAATTTCCACCCCACTCCATGCACCCTTCCTCTCATATTCCTGCCTTGCTATTTAGAGCACTCAAACTCACAAGGCTTTGTGGGGGAGTAGAAAGAACATGAGTCCTGTGCTTCCAGACCTCCCGGCAAATCTGTTCTGCAGTTCAGTTTTGATGTGACCTTGGACAGAGTGCTTATCCACTTTGGGCTTCAGATTCCTCAACATAATGCAGGGTTGTTGTGAGGATTGAGTAGGGTCAAGCATAAAGGGCTTTGCATGGGATTTGGGGTACAGTGGGTATGCAGGAAGTGCCAAAAGTGCCTGTGGTTTGAGGTTCATATACCCTGATTCTCCCCACTTCAGGATGGAGATGACAGAGCCGTTTTGATGTGGGTCTCCAGCAGGATCCTGGGAAACCGTTCCCTCTTTCCTTCCTGGTTGGCAGTTATAGATCATCCTTGCAAAATTCCTTTCTGTGGTTCTCTGGTGTGGGAGGGACCCAGCTCAACTGCTCTGGAAACAGGAACCATTCACAGCTTCCTGGTCAGCTGCCAGACCCCATACCACAAGGCCACAAGAACTGGTTTCTGCTTTATGGATTTCACTGGGTTGTCTGTCCCAACACAGAATTCAGGTCTTTCTTCATATCGACTCTGTGGTGAAATGAACAGGCACCAGAGCAAGGATGCCATACCTGAACGCCCCTACTCAGAGTAGGTGGGAGTGCTTGTGGAATTTACTCTTGCTTCCTGACATCTAGATGGGCTTTCGGACTCTGCTGAAGGACTCAGCTATCCAGCAGCCTTGGACTCTTGTGTGGAGTTCCTACTCCTCCGTTCTTTCCCCCAGTTCTCATTCCAACCATTCTCTTGGTCACAGATGCGCACTTGTGTTTTCCTGCCTTCGGCACATCCAGCTCACTCCCAGCCTGGGCAGGTACTCAGAGCATGTTTTCCTTTCACCAGTATCCCCTGCCCACAGCATTCAAAACTGTCCTGTTTGGGGCCCCATCAATGCCCAGTGATCCTCTTGTAGCCTTGACTTCACTCTCCAACAGTGACTCACCAACAGTGAATACTGTTGATAGAAGTTAATGGTATACATATGCCATCCTTCTCTGAAGGCAGAAAGAACCACTCTCACTCCCAAAAAATTAGCTCTAAAGGAGGGAGCTGAGGCACTGAAGTGAAAGTCATAAACCACTCACAGGTTTTGTAATCTTGGGCAAATCACTTAACTTCTCTGAGCCACAAGCCTTCATATTTGAAAGGGTGGGGCTGATGCTAATTGCCTCATGTCCCTCCTCCCTCCACTCCCCATTCACTGTGAGAATCAAATGAGATAATGTCTGTGAAAGTACTCTGTAAACCAGAAGCTGTTATTATGCGGAGCCGACCCATTATTATTAAGAACTGGTTTCCCTGATCCTTCCATCCAACCCCTGCACTGGCTTGAGGCTGAAGCTCTGCTGAGGGATACCTTTGGAGCCAGAAACTAGAAAAATCCTGCTCTGCTTACCAAGAGAGTCTTCTGAATTGCTATGATTTGGACATGTGGAACCAGAGAAGGATAAAGGATTCTGACACCAAAGTCTTTCTTGGCTTGGCTTTTTAATATCCCAACGGGAGCTAGCATGTCAAGCTCCGAACAGAATCCAGAAAGAAAAATCCTGTTCATCCCGGTGCCCTGGGTTGCTTTCAGTGTGGGTGCACTTGGCAGGTCTGGGCTCCTGAGGTTCCCACTCCAACCACTCTTGTGTCCCACTGCCATTCTCTTCTCTCCCAGAAGCCCCTGCCTCCAGGCTTGCCCCCTTTAATCCATTCCTGTGCCCAGCGAGCTCTCTGAGTGCCAGTCTCTTCATATTACTCTTTGGCTTAAACCCTGCACTATGTGCCCACATTGCCCTCCAGGTAAAGTCTGATTGTTCTTAAGGGCCTTCTGTTGAGCTTCCTGGCCTCACCATGACCTCTCACCTCCTCCTGCCAACCTTCAAGTAGTTCTGCTCACCCAGGACCTTGTTCTCTGTTCCTGACTCCTCTTTCTGTAGAGCTCAGCATAGATGCCACCATTTATGAAGTTAACCCTGACTCCCCGCAACGTGCTCCCATCACATCTTGCTTTTCTCCTCTAGAGCGGACTTTCCACCCAGAATTATCATCATGTATTAGGATCTGTCTCCTCCCAGAAGCTAGAAGCTCCATTAGGCTGGGCATCACCACTGTCTTGCTCAATCCTGCTAGCCATGGAAGCTGGTCTACAGCCCAGTGATGGATGAATGGATGAATCTAATGTGTGAGTCTGTGTTTCAGACTTTGTCTCTGGGCGCTGGGGTGCTCAGAGGTCTTCATGGATAATTCCAGGTGGGCTAGTTTTAGAGAAGAACTAATGCATCACCAAAGGAAGTCTGAAAACCTTGATGTTTCTCTTCTAGACCTTTCTTTCAGCAGGTGTTCCACATTGATTGACCTTCATCTGTGCTGTGCACCGTGCTGAGCATTTTACACGAGTCAGTGCCTTTAATGTTGACGAGCGTTCTCAGAAGTGAATGCAGTTATTATTCTGCTGCAATAGATGAGAGGCCTGTGGTTCAGAGAGGTTGAGTCACTAGCCCAAGGTCAACCAGCCAGCAAGTGAGCCCAAGTGTGGTTTCCTTTAAAACTCATGCTTTTCATCACTATACCTGGATGTAAGAGTTCTGGTATCAGAAAGATCTGGGTCTGAATTCCCAGGACTTATCAGCTGTGCGAATTAAACAAGGTGATGTTTCTAAAGCACCTGGTTTTCAGTAGGTCCCCACATTGAGCTTCCTACATGGTGGGGAACTCACCATTTCTTAAGGTAGGCTAATTAATAGGTCCTTTGACAGCCGGGTCTGCCCTTCAGCAGAGGGTCTACTTGCTCAGGACCATTGGAGAAGGTCTAGTCCTCATACCACAGGCTCCTCCCCAGCCATGAGGGCAGCTGTCCTGTCCCTATTCCTGACTCTGGAGCCTCACTTCTCTAGAATGAGCCCCAGTGCTTCTGTCCCTCTTTAAGTAATAGCTAAGATGAAGACACAGCAGTGAGGTTACTTACTGCAGCATTGCTCACACTTGTGAGACATTTGGGGAAGAGGATTAAGAGGTTCAAATGTCAGTTATCAAGTAAGTATGTACGGCATAGGGAATATAGTCAATAATAATGTAATAACGTTGTATGGTGACACGTGGTCACTGCACTTATTGTGGTGAGCACTGCATAATGTATGGAATTGCCCAATCACCATGTTGCACACTGCAGCTAATATAACATTGTATATCAATTATACCTCAATAATAAAACAAATTAGGGGTGCCCGGGTGGCTCAGTCAGTGAAGCATCTGACTCTTCATTTCGGCTCAGGTCATGATCTCAGGGTCCTGGGATCAAGCCCTGCATCCAGCTCCTCACTCTTCGGGGAGTCTGCTTGAGATTCTCTCTCTGCCGCTCCCCCTGCTTGTGCTCTCTCTCTCTCTCTCTCTAAAAATAAATAAACAAATCTTCAAAAAAATAATAAGACAAATTAAAAACATCTTAATGTAACCACTTAAATATTCGATGATAGGGGATTAAGTGACAGGGATACAGCATGTCCATAGTCCAAATGAATAAATACTAAGTAGCCATCAAGAATGGCTAGACGGGGTGCCTGGGTGGCTCAGTCATTAAGCGCCTGCCTTCGGCTCGGGTCATGATCCCGGGGTCCCGGGATCGAGTCCCACATCGGGCTCCCTGCTCGGCAGGAAGCCTGCTTCTCTCTCTCCCACTCCCCCTGCTTGTGTTCCCTCTCTCGCTGTGTCTCTCTCTGTCAAATAAATAAATAAAATCTTTAAAAAAAAAAAAAAGAATGGCTAGACGAACAAACATTTATTGACCTGGGAAGATGGTTATGGTGTCTTGACAAATGTAAAAGGCAAATGCAGAATGTAAAGCATGAACCCCAATTTTGAACAATAGTATTCATATCTGTATGAAAGAAAATCTGAAAGTATTTAAGAGGGTAAAAGTGCTTATCTCTGGGTCATGAGGTTATGGGGGATTTTCTTCTTGTTCTAAATTTTCTATTGAGGGAGGAAGTATAGTTTAGTGGTTATGAAAATGGCCTTCAGAATCAGGCAGACCTGGTGTTAGTCTATTTTCTGCCACTTGAGAGCTTTGTCATCTTAGTTTCATTATTTGTAAAATAACAAACAATGCCTCTTCTTATATTGTTGAGGAACTGATGAGACTGGTTATGTTTTTGGAATGTTGACTGTGTGCTAGGTACTCAGCTAAGCAATTGATGTGCATATTCTCTATCATGATCTCCGCTCTACAGATGAGGAAGCTGATGCCTAGGGAGACTAAGAAACTGGCCTTGTTCCTACATAAAAGGGGGCGATGACTTTCCCCATTCTTGGCACCTCAGTCCTTTCAAAGGTGCTGAAGTTTGAATCTGTCCTCCCGTCATCCACATCTCCCTGCTGACTCATTCTGGACCCACTTTGACTAAAATCCCCAGACATTTTCATACTGGTCGTGTCTCCTCTATCCTTTTCTTGTGCTTTACTGCTCTCTCTCTTTTTTGGTTTTGGACTTGAGTGAACTTATTATGGAGCCGACAGGTGGAGAAGCCTGAGCATTCAAATCATACCATTAACTATGAGGAAGTCTAAGAATAAGCCTTGTAATTTGGTAGTGAGAAGTTGCTGATTACACCTACTACATACTGTCGAGCCCAGAGGGAGTAAAATGCATGAGCTTTGCATTTTCCTTTTCAACTCATCTGGAAAGAGCAACTTTTCCTGATGCGAGAGTGGGTAAGAGGAGAGGCCAGGACTGGTCTAGTGAGGATGTCATGGCAGAGCTCCTAGGAGACAGTGGTCATTGGAACGGAGTGGGGAGCACACCTTTAAAAGTAGGAGCTTGGGTCCCTGGCAGATTTGAGTTCTGATTCCTGCTTTGTCACTCACCACTGTGTGACCCTGAGCACGTGACTAACCTCCCTGAACTTCATTTTCTCATCCTCAAAATGCAGCTAGTGGTACTTATTTT
This sequence comes from Mirounga angustirostris, assembly GCF_029215605.1. Classification (NCBI taxonomy): domain Eukaryota; kingdom Metazoa; phylum Chordata; class Mammalia; order Carnivora; family Phocidae; genus Mirounga; species Mirounga angustirostris. Next base: position 13,148,252 of record NW_026991712.1, on the reverse strand, counting down.
GTGGAAATTTTAAGAGTATCAAAATGAGATCATGCAGATGAAAGGCTCAACCAGTTTTGGGACCAGTTTTAGTTAGCATCTTCTCTTCCCTGGGATCCCTCCCATGCCCTCCTGACTCATTGGTCAATGTTGGAGGATGGGAGAATCTGAGTACCTAGAGGCTCCATGATCGGAGTGAGGAAATCACATAGCACTGATTTTTAGTGCTTCTGGGGAGAAAGAGAGCTCTTGAGGCCAAACTGGCCCCAACTCATCCTTTATCCTCATTTTGACAAATGTATTTTATCTTTTTAAATTTTATAATCAATATGTTTTTGGTGAAAAAAACCAAATTATTCAGAAGCGTATGGAGAAAATAGTAAAAATTCCCTCTAATTGCCCTGCAATCCCATTCACATCTCCAGAGATAACCGCAGTGAAAAGTGTCCTGTGTGTGCACCTTCCTAGACATTTTATTAGGGATTTGTAACATTCAGACATAGACTTCCTTGCCAGTGCTACAAATGTTTTGTGACTTGAATGTTCATGAAGCTTTCAGGAGAAAAATAAAATGCTGGTGAGAGAGAGCAGAAGGATGGGTTTGTTTGTTGTTTCTCCACACCATAGCTTTTCTTTTTTTATTTTATTTTATTTTATTATGTTGTTAGTCACCATACAATACATCATTGGTTTTTGATGTGGTGATCCACGATCCATTGTTTTCGTATAACACCCAGCGCTCCATGCAATACGTGCCCTCCTTAATACCCATCACCGGGCTAACCAATCCCCCCTCCCATACCATAGCTTTTCTGCCCAGGGTGATTACTGAAAAACCTAAATGCTTTACTCAGTCTCAGATCTGTACCTCTGAAACAAATAATGCAATATATGTTAAGAAAAAAAAAAAAGAAGAAGAAGGTAGCGGGAGGGGAAGAATGAAGCGGGGGAAATCGGAGGGGTAGACGAACCATGAGAGACGATGGACTCTGAAAAACAAACAGGGTTCTAGAGGGGAGGGGGGTGGGAGGATGGGTTAGCCTGGTGGTGGGTATTGAGGAGGGCACATTCTGCATGGAGCACTGGGTGTTGTGCACAAACAATGAATCATGGAACACTTCATCTAAAACTAATGATGTAATGTATGGGGATTAACATAAGAATAAAATTTAAAAAAAAAATGGAAATGCTGGGAAGCCTCTTGACATTCTAGATTTCCACATGGCCAAAGCTTTGCTGTAGTCCTTGGGCTGCTGCTTTGGAGGACAATCTATCTCCTGACAGACTTGGTCCCTTTGGCTCGAATGATCCTTCCTCTTCCAAGAGGAAATGGGACAGACCCAGGCAGAAATAAGTGTCTGGATGACAAATTGCATGAGTCAAAGTACTTGTGAAAATGACCAACATTATTTTAAAACATATGCCAACCCCAGAGGAGGAAGGCAGTTGCTTCTGCTTTCTTTTCTCTTTTGAGAGTGGATGGAAGTCCTTCAGAGATGGTGTTGGATCCCGCACTTTGAAATGGTTCCTATTTAAGGGGTAATGTTGGCATCCATGCTTCTTTTGGCTCCTCAGTTTTATAGAATGTTCTTAGTTGGGGTCAATCCAAACGCTCTTGGGAGTGTTGCACTACCACAAAAGCTACATGGGTTTTCTTTTTTTTTTTTCTGGAAAGAATAAAATAATTTAGGCACCTTCAAAGTAACATTGCTATTAACATCTGGAAAGCAGGTCAAAGGAATTTACCCCTGGTTCCAGCCAGCTAGCTATAGTTGATCTTTTGACTTCACTGACCTGTGTAGCTACATGGGTTTTCACTTTATAGGTTCTTCCCCACTCCCCTGTCATAGGCCATGTGTTATGCAATGTGATTCTAACTAGAGTCAGGGGACACCGTGCCTTATACTTAGTAGGCATCTCATGGCTATACACTGGTCTACTCCCAGTGTTTGTATTCTATTGACCATCCGCTTGTTCATTGCTCATCAATCGACATGGTGATGCTATCAGGTGATGCTATTTGCTAGGCTGGACACAAAGGAGAAAGTGACCAGTTGTCTGTAGAGCTACAGCAGGGACAGTCTTTCCACAGAGTAGAGATTTGGGATGAGGAGGTTTCCAGGCAAATGTGGTGGAAAGGCATTTCATGGAGGGGAAGCAGTGTTGACCAATGTAGGCGATGCAGGATAAGGGAGGCAAGTTTGTGGGGGTTGAAAGTCATGGCCCAGCCCAGCGCAAGTTGCCCCCCATGGACAAAATCCCAAATATCGTTAGAGAAGGATCTCCTCTCACTCTATCAAGGTTGAATTCCCTTGAACCGCTGATTCACTCAACAAACATTTCTTCAACAGCTGCTGCTTGCTTTGCACTGTGCTGTGTGCTAGGAAGGAAATGCTGACAACTTTCTTTTGGCAATTTTCCGAAAGGCCCAGTAAACAGTGTTAAAGTTTAACTTGGAAGTGATCGTTACTCTCCTCAGCCCATGACAAAGCATCTTTCTATGCAAGAGGCACCTACTGCGAGGATAGCATTATTCTTTATGTTCTGGCCAATGCAAGAGAGAATTTGACCCACTCTTTTACTACCTTCTCCAAATACAAATCCAGACATGAATGTGATTCATTGTTTTATCTGTTGATGATACGTCAATATGATCAAACCCTGTCTTGCAATGGATCATGTATGAAGTCATAATCATGGCTCTGAATGCTATCACTTGGCTCAGCCATGAGGGAGACAATAAGTTTTCATGCCATGAGGGAGACAATAAGTTTCATCAGACCGTTGAAGAGGGACAAGGTGGCTGATGTCCAGACTACTACATTCTGATGCCTTCGAAAATAAAAGGTCTGTGTCACACAGTCAGTCCACAATCAAAACAATAATGGGATCTGCCCTGATATCAGTGTTCTTGCCCTAAGCCCCTCCCACTTTCCACCTCCTCCAGCCGAGCTCTGGAGATTAAAGGGCAATAAGCTCAATTCTGAGCACCCTGCCTTTTATCTCACTCACCTTGGCTGAGTGGTCTCTTACCCACCTGTCAGTCTTCCAAAAAGGCACACTTAACCTCATTCTAGAATCTTCTTTGAATAGTCCTTTCACTTGCCACTTTAAGTGTCTGTTTGGTAGACAAAACTGCAAACCCAGAAGGGCGATCAGGAATTAAGGGCAACAGTGGTTTGGGATTATTTCAGCTAATTGCTGTCCTATGTGAAAGATTGCATCATCTGTGACAGCTGGCTTGAGTAATCATCACTTTTAGAAGCAAGTTTTCCTCTTTGGCAGAGTAGGGACTTTCAAGGCTAGTATATCCTACAGAACAGTAAGTCTGAAAAGGGATTGCTGACACTTTGTTGGCTTTTATGAAAATTAAATGGGATGAAGCTGTCAAGTTTTTAGTTTACAGTAAACATTTGATTTAACTTAAGTGTTTTTTTTTTTTTTTTCCCTAGAACCTGTGTATCCCTGATCCTCACACACAGCATCCTACACTCTACTCCATTATTCTCCATGGTGGAAGGCACATCACTGGTGATGTCTTCCTTTCTTTTATCCTGAATTTGGAGGTGGAGAGGGGGTGATGTGATTTGTATTTGGTTACCCAGATTGCTCTGCCAACCATTAGTTCTTTGCTGGCCGGGACACTGAGCTCTGGAACATGATGCAAGGTCTAAGTGGGCTTTCTGTGTATGCTGAGTTATAGTCTCATTTATACGAGAGTGACAATGATTGCTACCTTGATTAAGTCAAGGTAGGAGGAGTCACTGAGCAGCTGGCAGAATAGGGAATCAGATGTTCATGTATATCTCTCTTAGAGTTCTTTGGAAATATGTGATTAGAGCAGGTTTGGTTTTTTTTTTTTTTTTTTCCTGCCTTCAAACTGCCAAGTAGGAACCCAGAAAAGGAGGAAGTTACTTCACATTCTTGCTTTCTTCTGCAGGCAAAAAAATCCACCAGCCTGTTCCCAAGGGCTCATTTTCCATCTCGGCTTGGCTCATCGGAGTGTATTGTGAGCCAGTACAAAGACCTTGAGGGAGGAATGCTGTTCAGAGCTCACCTTTTATATCCCTGCTTTCCTTTATGTGAAATTGTGCCACCTTCCTGGTCACCCCAGCCTGGGCTCTCCTTCTGCTCTCATGATGGGTGTGTTTATAGTGGATGCAGCATGCTGGGCCACACAGGGAAGCTGCGGGGGGTGTCCAAGTTCACATGTCCTGCATTCCAGGCGAATGTTTTTGACATTGAGCAATGGAATGACTCTGCCAGGTTTAGGTCTGTCCGATTGGAATGCAACTGAAAAGGAAAGTCCCGGAGTGATTCAAATACTCTCCTCCCCACAACCTCTGCTTGTTTTTTTATTCCTTTTTAATTTTCCAGTGACCAGCTCAGCCCAGCACTCCTACCGACCCTCAGCACTTGTTGGTGCTGATAAGTGCAACTTCCCAACAGATAGGAATGCAAATCAGAATATTTTGTTGAGTCATATGTACTCTGAGGCTGTTTCCCAAATATTGCCTCAGACGCATAATTGGCGGCTCCCAGGACTCTGCTGGATGACACTGAATGTCCAGGAAAAGCTCAGTTCATTTCTCGAAAAAATGTACTCTCACTCTCTCCATCTGCCTGGTTGTAATATCCTGTTCTTGAGAAAGCTGAACCCCTGGAGGGAGCAGAGGCACAACCAGTTTTGCAGATAAGTTTGAAAAATATGACTATTGGCCTTTCCCACCCACTCTGGTCTCTTAGCAACAGGACAGCTGATGGTATCCACCAGGGGAAAAAAAGCACCGAACATGTGGGGGAGCCTGTCTGAATTCTTGCCTGCAGTCTGATTTATTTAAACCTTCCTGCATTCTTGGGAATGAAGATCCAGAAGTCACGTCATGCGAGCGTTCCCCTGCCCCCCTTGTGATCTCTACGAATGAGCAGATAGGGGAAAATCTCAGAATGAGGTGGACATTCTTCCTCTGCCAGAATCTGCCTTATCTGAGACATTTCCTTCAATTCGGGGAGTAACCATTTGAAAATTTGGGCACATTTATCAAGAAAGGTGGGTGGGGGAGGGGTGCTGGAAAGAGCCCAGGGCTGGGGTTTCTGATGCCCCTGGTTCTAAGGGTGACTGTCTCTCCTTCCCCATTGGACCCCAGCCATGAAAGCCCTGGTGCACTCACCTCCACCCTGTGTTGCCTTTCTCATCTGCAAAGTAAGGAGACTGAATGGAATGTTCTCTAAGGTACCTTTCAGCTCTGTGTGTGTGTGCGCATGCACGCGCATTTGAAGAAAATTTATTTTATATCATGTATCCATCTAATTCTCTCTCTTGAACTTGGGAGTTATTCAGTCAAGAACAAGAATTTTGAGGCCAGGCCTGTGTTCTTAACCACTACCCTGTATTATTGGGATATGTACACAGAGGTGCCACGCAGTTGGTATTCTATGTTCTTTCTGGCATCTTTATACCTACATCTATTAATCTATGGGAAGATGCACAGTAGTAAGGCTTTAATACTCAGGGAGATCTGAGTCCATATTCTTTCTCTTCCTCTTACCAGTTATGTGGCTTCAGCATTTTCAACTGTGAAATGGGAATAACAAATTCTATGTGATAAGGTTGCTCTGGGAATTAGGCAAAATGACGTGTCTAAAACACCTGACACAGTCTAAAACCCCTGCTACATAGTATGTGCTCAATAAAAAGGGGAGCAGGTTGAGCTATTGATTGATTATAGATTCTCTAATGGGAGGGACTTGCCTGAATTATCGTAGAACCCCAACACATTTCATGACACCCAGAAGACAATTGTGTTTGCTGAGTCAAACAGATGTGAGACTCACACACTCACACACACACACACACACACACACACACACACACACCCCCCAAATGGCGAATTTAATGATTCATGTTGTTGGAACTTCTTAGTAGGACTCTGCATTTAAGAGCACTAAATCACAGCTAAGATAACCAATGGGATTTGGCTGTGGTTGACTGTTCCTTACACAACTTGAATGCTCTTCAATTACTTTCAAAATATGAACAGTTGTTTTTCAAAGCATTTTTTCCTTTTTTTGGAGAGATAATTGGGAAGATGTTCTCTCCATCTCTGACTCGGGTTCTTTCTGTGCCTCTTTCCTTTTTGTTGAGGACTTAATACAGAATAGGCTCTGGGCCAGGTGTCTTACATTCATTATTTAAGCTATCCTCAGAGCAACTCTCTCGGAGAGGTTTTGTTATTCCCATTTCACAGTGGAGGATCTTGAAGTTCAGAAAGTGTGAGTCATCCAAGACCATTGTTAGGACCCCAGCTATTAATTGAGAGAACAAGAATTTGAACTCAGATCCTTCTGGCTATTAGAAAGGGAGAAGGACTGGAGGAGAGACCAATTCATTGTTTGTCTTAATCGATTACTGAACCCGCTTCTTTGGGGGAGAAAAAGCCACCTACTCCATCTACTCCCTTATTAATATTAGGGAACTCTGGGAACTTACTGTGTTCCTGACTCTGCTAAGTCCATTAGACATTATCTTGTTTAGTACCATTGACAACCCTACAGGGTGGATACTAGTTATTAGACCTGTATGTCAGAAGAAGTCATTATTGAGGTGTAGATAGAATAAGTAATAAGCCCAAGTGACCCAGGCTACAACTGGCACAACTGGGAAATTAACCCTAGCTAGTCTGGCTCCAGAGTAAACTCTTCTCATGAGCTAATCTACTAATTTTATTAGTGTCCATGAGGGCACATGGTCTCCATTACTCCTGGGAGCATTATTATGGCTTATCTGTAACTTCACTTCTGCTCTTTTTGGTGGTGTCCATCACCAGTTTCTCCTTGTCCCTGAGAGCAAACAGTGAGCACTGAGGGTACAGAAGCTATTGAACAATAGGCCAATACAGTTTCAACACTGAAAGACTTCTTCAGTCTTCAGGGGTCATCTCTTCCAGTGGGTTCTAACTATGGGGCATGCCCTGTTTAGTGGGTTGTAAAAACAACTTCCTAGCTCGTGATCAATATTCCAAAAGTGAAATGAGTAGAATAGCAAACATAGAGTATATTGCACTCAGGGAGAAAGTTGTTTCAGTTACCTATGTGTGTGTGTGTTCTGGGTCACTATGTAAAATGCATTTCTTATTGAGGGCCATGTTTGTCCAAGTTTGAAAAGCATTGGTTTCATTCAGTGATTTTCAAATTTTGTTCCACGGCATCCAGCGAGGCCTCAGATATCTTAGGGGAAATTGGGATGGGAGAAGTTGGGTAGGAAGAGCTCCAAGAATGTCCCCTCTTCTGGCCAAAGTAGTCCCATGTTTATCTGGTTCTCATGTTAGATTTTTATATGATATTTCATCGTTTAAAAAAGGAGAATCTACCAAAAAAAAAAGAGTTGAAGAGCTACTGATTTACCTCATTGGGTTTGTGTTGCATTGAGTATTGATTCACTCTTGTGTGACTTCATATGTTAAGCAGGCGGCAGCTGTGTGCCCAGTACCATGATGCTGCCATAGAGTATCCTGCAGTGTTGGCCAATGTGATCATCGCTGTCCTTAAACCATTGTTATAACCAACCTGATAACAACCTGCTGCTTACACCAGATACGGTAAGGAAATACATGAAGATGTTCAGAATTTGGTAACTTCTTTTACAAGATATACAAAGAATTGTTACAAGAAGGGATATGGAAGGATCAAAGGTGGATGAAGCAATGGAGTTGAAATGGAATATGAGGGATCATACTTTGGTTCAGATCAACAGCATATGCAGTATGCATTTGCTTGATAACGGTTCATGACTCGGTGTCTGACGTTGTTAAATGACTTCTAACTCTGTGAGTCAACAGTGTGGCAGAGGCCAAGACCCAAGGTAAGCCTGACTCCATGCAATGCATTCATGGACAGAGGATATAGGTACCTCTGTCAGGGAGATTGCAAACATGGCCAAAGCATTTTGCAGCTTTTTCTGTGGGAGGCTAGGGTCTATTTCCCTACTTCTTGGTTTTGAATTGACCCAGTGATTGGTTTGGGCCAATAGAATGTAGCAGAAGTGATGTTGTGCCATTTTGAACCTACTCCTCAAGCATGCAGTCTCCATTCTTGAACTCTTGATACAGACATGAAAATAGGTCCTGATTAGCCTCCTGGAGGAATGTAGACAATGGAGAGAGACCCCAGGTATCACAGCCAAGGCCATCCTAGACCAACCAACCTCTAGCTGATCTGCCAGCTGATAGCAGACACTTGAGCAAGCACAGAAGAGCACAACCATGCCCAGCCCAGCCCAGAATAACTGTCTAGCTGACCCAAAGAATTAGGAGCTAACTTTTGGAGTGTTTTATTAGGCATCAAATCCTAACAGATAAACACACTATCCTGCACTGGCAAATCCACAGTGGAAGACAGTACCATGATCGCATTTGCCAAAAATATTAGCTAGAAATGTTAACAAACTAGAATGTGTTCAGGGCACAGTGAGGATAAGGGTTCTAAGAACCTGCTGGATAAGAAGTTAAGGAAGCTTAATCTGGAAAGTAAGGATATTTATAGGAACACGAGCTCTACATTTTGAGATTTGACATTAGTGGGAGAAGTGGGATGAATTCTTTATAACTTCTGTGGTCAATTGAAAAATTGGCTGTAACTTATCCCATTGCATCTATTCTTGCCACGTCCTTATGGTGAGCAGAGTATACTCCTCTCTTGAGTACTCTCTTTGACCTTAGGCTTGGACATGTGACTTGATTTGGCCAATGAAACACAGGCAGAAGTTACTGTCTGTGGCAGACTCACTCTCCTATACTTCTGCCATCACCATAATAATAGCATGTCCCAATTGGCCCACTGGTCCCAGAGGAGAATGAGAGACTTGTGGAGCAGAACCCACCCACCAGCAAGCAACAGAGCTTTTCCAGCCAGCCCATATTTCATGAGTGAGAAATTAATGGTTATTGTTATACATTCCTGGGGTTTTAATATTGATTCATACCCAGTAATCCTTGACCGAAATACTTCTGAAATTAAAATTAAGATAGAAGAATAGCTGCATCAAGGAAGCAGACTTGTTTAAGGGGGAGTCTCTTTGGTAAGGAAAAGAACTGTCCTAAAGTAGAACACATGGAGAAGTTAAGAGATCCCTATCCATGGAATAGTCAATTATCAGGAAGCTGTAGATGGTGTTCTTAGAATGAGGATCAGACTTTCATTTCAGAGCGACTGAGACACTCAGCAATTTGGGGAGTGGTTAGCAGATCATTTCAGTTGTGTTTTGGCACAAGGGGAGGATGAGCATGGAGGAGTAAGCATGCGTGTGCAGGGAAGGTGTTGGTTAAGAGAGACAAACACTGTGGGAGCTTTGAATGCCCACTGAAGTGTTGACCTTTGGTTCGAACCTGTGCGCTCTTGTTCTTCAACCTGGAACCTCCCCCTCTTTCCTCTACATTCCATTCATTTCTGAAGTGCCAGGTTAAGGCTGGTTTTCTCTATGGGAAGTTTACCTGACCTTTCCAGCCTCCAGGGACCCACCCATCTCTGGATTCTTTATCTTGGCTGTCTCATCATTCTCCTTGACTTTTTCCAGGCTGAGACCAATGTTTTCCATGTGCTCACATAGTGCTTCCTTAAATGAAGGAACTTATTGCTCTGTAATGTGGTCTTGTCTCTCTCTTTAAAGCTGAAAGCTGGTTGAAAGTAAGGAGCATGGCTCATTCACCCTGGTACCCCCTCTATCTACCACAGTGCCTGGTACAGCTGGAGCCTCAGTAAATATTTCTTGAATGAATGGATGTGGATTTCTTTCATCCTTTTGGTGCAACTGTAAACTCCTAAAAGGCAGCTGGTGCTTACATTCCCATAGTGCTTTAAGGCCTGTGCATTTATTCAATGAACAAATATTTGATGAATGAGCCCAACCCCGGCTTACAAAACCCTATGTCACCTGGCTCCTGCCATCTCTATGACATCATCTCTTGTAACTTCCCCTCACTGACCTGCTCAAACCATACTGGCTTTTCTCATTTCTGTGAACCTGTAAAACTCATTCCCACCTCAAGGCTTTTGCGGTCCCTCTGGCTGAAATCACTTTCCCTTGATCTTCTACAGCTTCCTCCTTCTTGTTGTTCAGATCTCAGGTCACCTCCTTTGAGAATACTGAGGGGCCAATTCACGGGCACTGCCTCTCTCCATCATATCTTCTGATCTCAGTTCTCTGCATGACATTCATGACTTTTTGATAATTATCTTCTTTCCTCTCTCCCTCTCTTTCTTTCTTCCATTCTTCTTTTATCAGCATGCTTATTTATTGATGGATTGTCTCTCTCAACTAACATGTAAGCTTCATGACAACAGGTATCTTTTTGGTTTTACTCACAGTTGTATCCCTCATATTTGATAAATAGGTATGAGTGAATGCATGCATGCATGAATGAATGAATGCATGCATGAATGAATATGGGTCCCACACTCAGCTCTGCACTGTGAATACAGTGGGGAGAAAACAGACAAGGATCTTGCCTTCAAGTGTTTTATAATTTTTGCAGAATGAATGATCAATATATACCTGGTAGAGCAGAAAAACTAAAACCAAACCGATAAACAACAAACACGAAATAGAACAGATTGGAGTGTATGTAGTTCAATTCATGTACTTAAGCCTCAGCTTCTTTCTGTGAAATCAGGGTAATAATACCTCATTTGCAGGTTTGCTGGGAAGATTAAGTGGGATGATGACTAGGCGCCACTCAACATCATGCCTGGTGGGTAGCCGCTGTTCTGAGAAAGGTCTCCTCTCCCCCACCCCCAGTCCCATCTCCCCTCAGACGAGTGCCATCAAGCATACTAAGGAAGCTCATATTGGTCCATCCATCTGATCCACTCCAGAGGACCAAACTCCGATTCCGAGTCTGGCTCCTGGTTTTAAATCCATTTGTGAAAATGTACCTATCATAGGTTCTTCCAGAGTGTTAACGGTGGAGGTGGAGTGATCATGGTTCATTTGTGCACCATGAGCTTTGATTCTTTGGAAGCCACCGTGTGACCCGGGAGGTCTGGTGAGCTGCTGTTTTTGCACCGTGTGGTGGGGGAGCTACGTGATAATTGGCTGCAAACCACAGCAAAAGCACCAAGAGTCAGGGAATGGTGTAGACAGGGTGGGTCTTCGGCCAAGCTACAGTTGATAACTGCTGGTGTTGCCAGAATGTCATCGATGGAGGGTCAGACTTTCATTTCAATCATTGCTGAATTGGAAAAAAATAAATAAAAACAGCCAACAACCAAGCAGTCATTTGCATGCCAGCTGCCAGCAGCCAGTTCCTGAATAGCACTGTTCTGTTCTAGGCCCTTACACAGGTCTCGTTCAGTACTGACATCCAAAAACAACTGTGGTAGTGAATGACCAGGGCTATGCTCAGGTCTCACGATGGTGCTTTCTGGACACTGGGTAGCTGAGTGTCTAGGGAGCCAGATCCCACAGAAGCCCTGGAGAAGGGGGCAAGTTGGGCCAGCGGAGGGGCAAGGACAATTACACAACACAGCTCCCAGAGTTAATGCATATCTGTGTCTAATCTGTTTGCCCCTCCCCGCTCCACCTACACAGATGTGCCCTTTAAATATTTATTTGCCCACCTTTGCCGTGTGTGGTAGACTTTGTCTCAAAAGTCAGCTTGATCCCTTTGAAGGTGTTTACTAATTAGATCAGGCTGGGAAATTAGGCAACTGCAGATAAATTGATCCTGTGTAAGGTAGTTCCTGGGCAGGAGACCCCTAGACAGCCTCAGGGAGGTCAGCTGCAGCTCCCAGCGTCCTCTGTTTATTGGAGGAAGTCCTAATGATCGCCCAATTAAGCTGAATGGCACAGCCCCTGTTTCTGCTATTAGCTCCTGACGTAAGTCTAAGGCCCACGTCAGAGGGGCTGGAGCCAAAAGGCTAAATGCTCTTAGCAAGCACGATTATGGATCAGTTGCGTGCTGGGCTCACTTTGACATAATCCACATGAAATTCTCGCTCCATGACACAGCATCTGGGCCGGAGGTATTGACTCGAATCGGAGCTTGGCTTGAAAGGGATATTGCTGCAGCAGTAATTCCAGTTCAATAGACCCGCAGGTCACTGCCCTCAAATATTTAAAAATAATATTTGCTTCAGGAGAATCTGGGCACGTGCATTAAGTGTATGCGCGTAGGCATGCTTGTGCATGTTTGGGTGTATAGATCCAGCTGAAAAGAGCTTCTAGAAGAGGCGAAGCATAAAGTGAGGAGGAAAACTTTATTATACTGGGTCTGAAGGCAGCCTCAGTCCATGGTCAGGCTTATCGGATCCCCTTCAGCCACCTTGGCCATTGTCACTGTTCTGATAGGCAAGGAAGAGAGAGACAGCTGATGAGGGCGACAGGGATTGTCTGTCTTAGGTCTCAGAGGATCCCCTTAGAGACTTTTGCTTCAAGGGTCTTTGCTTGTTCCAAAGGTAAGGCCAAGTGCTCCCTATTTCATGGAGCCCCCTGGGAGAGCCTGAGAGCATGTTGGGGGTGATGCCTGCCAGCCTGTGACCAAGCTGTAGGTGTCCGTGGGCTTTGCCTAGCACAGCACTCCTCTCCCCAACAGAGCCAAGAGCGCTCCTCCCTGTTTCTGTGAACCCTGGTTCACATGTCAGCCATGCTCCATAATTAAGACTGTTCATATGTTTACCACAGGACTGGGAGTACCTTAGCCTTGTAACCCAGTACCACGATTTAGGCCTGGGTCCACAACGTGTATCAAATGACCAAAACACACATCTCACAGGGAGATCCGAGTTTCTTCTCGATATGACTAAAGAATGCAGCCTCTCTCAATAAAGTGGAGAACGAGTTGACCAAAGTTAGCATCGGATGAAGAGCCTGGGGGTGGCAGGGTGTCAGAAGACAAGCCAGCCATGTCAGCATCCGTCTGTCCCTGGGAGATTTGACTTTCCATCTGGGGAGGACGGCTTTCTTTTTAATCCTTCTGCCACTGTCACGCTGGCCTCCAGTGTTAATTGCTTCCCGATTTAACACTTTGGCCTTACCATGGATAAGCCCCCTTCCTGTGTTTCCGTCATTTGGGAGTAGATCTTACAGTTAGAACTTCTAGGGTCAAACCACCTGAATCTGAGTCCCATCCCCCCACGAACAAGCTGTGTGACCTCGGGAGGGCTACTCATCTCTCTGCAGCTCCTCGTTGGCTTCCTTAACAGTGAAGTGGGAGCGAATCAGTACTTTTGGAGGTTGTCGTAAGGAATTAATGAGAGTCGAGGCAGAGGCCTGAAGAGTGTCTGGCTTAGCATAAATGCTCAGGATTGTTAGCTCTTTCTTCTTGCAACACGAAAATGCTCCTTTCCAACTCACGCAGATGTGGGGAAGGAGGGGGATTGGAAATAATGGATATTAAGTGCCTAGCCCCCAAATGGTGGTTATTGCTATCATTATTATTGGCTCCCCAGAACAGATCAAAATGTAGAAAAGATTTTACAACTTCTTAAGGGATTGCACAAAGAAAATGACCCAGAATTCAGCTTTGACCTTGACATCTCCTCCCTTGACTAGTTCACTCTGAAGGATTATGGATCTTATAGACTTTCAAGGAGATTACCAGGGAACAAAAGATCCAGGAAGGAAATCTCTTTTTTTTTAATGCTTAATTGCTAAGATATACACCCTTATTCCTGAGGGACTGACCACAGCAGGGATTTTCCACTTTGGAAAAGACCTTCTCCCTTATCCTCAGGGCTTCACCTTTGTCTAACTTTATTTTTTAATTTGTAAAAAAATTTTAGAGATTTTATTTATTTATTTGACACAGAGAGAGAGCACGCCCACAAGCAGGGGGAGCGGCGGGCAGGGGGAGAAGCAGGGTCCCGGCTGAGCAGGGAGCCCAATGTGGGGCTCGATCCCAGGACCCTGAGATCATGACCTGAGCCAAAAGCAGATGTTTAACCGACTGAGCCACCCAGGAGCCACTGCCTAACTTTAGAAATGCCAAATTTTAAGGCCATACCACCACCATAGTAGCGATTATACACCAAGCCATCCCCATACCACCATGCCACAGGCTTTTATTATATTTATAATATATATATTTGTGAATATATGACCATATTAATATATTCTATTCTTTTAATGTTCTATTTTTCAACAAAAATGTAATACTACTTCCAACTACTGTCTTTTGATCTTCTTTTCTTTACTTAATAATATATCATAAATTTCCTGCCAGATCAATAAAATGATTTTTATATGATTTTGAATGATTCTGCCGTAATGATCTTAACAAAACCCCTGTTTGTAGACACATAAATTGTTTCTAATGTTTCCTCATTATAAACAACATGTGATGACCATCCTTATACTTTTACAGTTTTATACCTAAATGTGGGCCTAGAATAAATCACTTGTGGTTGGCATCTCTGGTTTAAAAGGCATGCACTTTTTGAGGCATTTGATAAATTCTGCCCAGTTGTCCCTTAAAAGGCTTTACCAAGTTGTTCCCAAAATAATCGATGACAATGTTTTCCAACTTCTTTTTTAAACTTCTTGGCATGTGTAAGAAAGGATAATTTAGGGATGCATAAGCAAGGGCAGAGGGCAAAGAGAAGAATATGCTGGAAGCCAACCTCCCTGGGGGCTTGAGCTACCCACAGGGCTGAAGGGAACAATGTCCCTGCATGATCTTCACCCCTTCACCCACATGTGCTGGTGAGCTACTCCATAATATGGTCCATATATTATAGCTCCATAATATAGCTCCTGTCTATAGGGGTTTTCATACATCCCAGTAACCCTGGATTCTGGTTTCCGAAAGAAGCCATTTTTCTTAGGGAGCAAGGCTAGGCGGTGGTGTTGGCAGGGGATCGGAGAAAAGGCAGAAAGTGGCCCAGGTGAAGAGGTATCACCCTGTGAGCCTTCAGTGGGGTGTCATCGGCTGTTGTGGTTTAAAACTCAAACACATTTTTCAGGTGACAATCTCTAAGAAGTCGCTAGTTACGTTGGAGGCTAACTCTGGATCATTCCTCCTTTGTCAGCGGAACTCAGTGAGTCTGAATGAATCATAATGAAGAAACATAACTTGTTGGGGCTTCCCAAGACACAGAAAGGAATCTGGCCAACCTTTCTGTTGAAGCTTTATGAGAGAGGTGAGCACAACCGCTGATCTTTATGAAGACAACTGTGGCTCAGAACCTTTGTGCTCCACTGTGCCTTGTAAAGCTTTTATGGTATCTCTGTCATCCCCTTGGTAGGTCCCGTGTCATGAAGAAGGATGCTGAGCATGAGGAATATGCCATCTATGACTTCTTCCAGGTTTCTGATCCTTCCAGGGAGGGGATCTCAGCACTTTCTGGCTCTTGTCAAGAAACCAAATTGTTGAAACCAAGCAACTTGTTCCCAGTGGTAAGATCTTGTTTGGTCAGAAGGGTGTAGCTTTATGTAATTCTGGGGCTTACTGGCTTGGGGGAGAGCTCCCTGGCATCTGATGGAATTTATAACTGATGATGCAGGGAGCGAAATGGGGAAGGCAGGCATTTACTGACCTAACACAGACTTGTTAAAAAAATGCCAAGTACGTATATGCTGTCTCTCTGCATTAAAAAGAAAATATATACTGTCAGGAGAGAAAATGGATTATGATTCACTGCTCATCCTTTTAGGTAAACATATGAGTGTTCATACGGCAAAGAGAAAAGTTGAGCATAGGTTCATGCAGCCTCACCACGTATTTCCCCAGCCACCTACCAGTGGGACTTCTTAGGTTTGTATTTTTCTCTATATTTTTCTTTCTGTTTTCTCCTTTCTCCTTCTGCCATATGAGATCATAGAAAACAACAACAAACAAAAAGCTAACAGGATTTGTATTCAGATTACTTGGAGTCAAGTCGCTGTGAGATGCTGGGCTTCTCTGAGCCTCACTTTTCCCATCTGCAAAATGGACATAACAAGACCTGCCGTTCTGTGTTTGTTCATTCACCACAGGTAAGTTGAGTATCAATTAACCGTTAGCAGAAAGATGAAACATTGGCTCCAAAACTTAACATGTATGAGTTTTTATATTTTTGCTTTCTGTTTTAAAAATTTCTGTCCTTTTTCTCTCTCGACTTAATCTCTGGACTTCCAGAGACACGCACAAGCATCTTTGGCTCCACTGGTAGATTTATGGAGTCTTGAATTTGGAGGTTAGTAGATTGTTTCCCTCTGTTCTTGGTGCAAACTATCAATCAGAAAATAGTGCTGGAATTAGAATAATCTTCTTTTCTTTTTATGATGTCTTTTTCATTGTCTCTAAGCTTTCTGTGGCTTTTCTATTTCTATCTGTATCATCCAGACTGCTAATGGGAGAGGCTCCTAATTGGAGTCCTTGATTTGTTCTCTCTTCTTGCCAGCCCATCCTATACATAGTATTCAGTCATTCACTCACTTAGCAAACATGTATCAAATATCTGTTAGCTTCCAAGAACTATAGTGGGTGCTGGACCTATGCCTAACTAGTTCAAATACCTCCCTCAGATTCCCATTGCTTTCAATGTAAATATCAAGCCCCTTAAGCTAGAAATTCAAAATACCTGCATATATCTGTTTCAAACTGCTTTTTTTTTTTTTAAAGAATTTATTTATTTATTTGACAGAGAAAGACAGAGTGAAAGAGGGAACACAAGCAGGGGGAGTGGGAGAGGGAGAAGCAGGCCTCCCGCTGAGCAGGGAGCCCGATCCCAGGATCCTGGGATCACGACCTGAGCCGAAGGCAGACGCTTAAAGTCTGGGCCTCCCAGGCACCCCTCAACCTGCTTTTTAATTTTCTCTCTCACTACATTATCAACTCTCCACTCCAGGCTGGGCTAATCTCGCTGTCTCTCTGCCTTTGCAGATGTCATTCCCCCTTCTAAGTATATACTGTCTTGTCTCTATTTTATTTGTCCAAACCTAATGTTCAGTGATGAGCTAACAAAAGTTAATTCTTTTGTGAAATTCTTCTGACTATCCCTCCTTGGGACCCTTGTCACTTAATATCTGAGGCCATATAATTCAAGTTGCTGCATAGCTTTTCAAGCATATAGGAAAACAGTAAGATTTCAAGGTTACTTGTTCTTGCATCCTCCATAGGACCTAACATCACAGTGTTCTGCTCAACAAACACTTGCCTGTTAGTTGTTTGAGCCATAGGATAAAATGTAAAAACTGGAAATAATGTACTGTTAGGATTATCCTAGTAGCTGATTGCTTCCCTCTCATTTGGGGGGATGACTTCAGATGCCAGCTTGGTTCAACCCTTATCAACAGTGTCCTCTCCAACCTGGTTACCATCGATTCTTCATCCTTCTTCCACCAAAGTCCTCTTGCTATGGAAATGCAGGGTTACCTGGTCTTGCCAGGAGATCATAGTATCTGGTGGTAGAAAGAGCTGCTGCTTTGCTTAGATATCTAGATCTGAGTTATAATTCTAACTGCAAGCTGAGCAACACCGGAAAAGTTATCTTGCCTCTCTGAGCCTCAGGTCCCTTTTCTGTGAAATAGAATACATAAAACCCCTTGCAGGGGCAGTTGTGAAAATTAAATGTGATGATATATGTATGTGGCACTCATTATCTTGCTCAATTCATACTAGGTGCTTATTAAATTATAGATGTGATTGATATTTACTATAGATGCTAGAGTGGTCCACATCTTCTTTGCCAGAACCACTGGATTTATAAGGCTGCATCCAATCCCGTGTGTGGTGGGCTCTCATAGACTTTCACTTTGGGGGCTGGCTATATCCAACGTCCTCCATTTGCTGGTACAGACTCTTGTTTTGGAGTCTTGTTGAGGAGTAGTGGCCTCCACCTACCACAGATGTCAGAGAGTCTAGGCTCACCCCACATCCCTAGGCTGTCAGAGCTGAGCAAATATCCAGCGCTTGGCCCACTGGATTCTTCTGCCACCTTGAGTCTCAGATTTGGGATCCTGGCTGCACGACTTTTGCTTCTGGGATTTTGAAGTCTGAGTGTATGTCCAAAGCTAAACAGTCACTTAGAATTCATTCACAACTAAGGCAGCTCTGATGGTGGCATTCGGCTGCATTCTTCCTTCTTCCTACAAGATCATGGTTGAGCTTGCTCCTCCTTAATCATCCAGACCGCTATGGTTCTTGTTCTCTAAGTGTCCTATTGCTGTGAGCCTTGTAAGCTTGCAGTAAATCACTACCTGACCCTCCTCACCCCCAGTTTTTCTCCATATGTAACTCGAAACCAAGAACTGAGAATGACATTCTGTGCACCTCAGGCACTTCATTCAGTGACCAAGACTCCATGGTGCGCTAACCTGGTCTTCGATCCCATCCCCACAATGGCTGGGTGGGCTCTTCTGCTGCCTTCAACTTGGTAGCTTGGCTTCCATTATCTATTTTGTGAACCCTGAAAACAGAAAGAATGTTGAGCTGCCCTCTAGCTCAGCCACTGGCTTTCAAATCCACCCCTGCCTTCTGTCTTCACAGGGTGACACCTCTCACCTTGAATTGTTACCATGTTTCAGTTTTTTACTCCTGCCTAAGAAGGCGTGCTCAGCCAGTGAAACTCGGCATCCTTTCTTTCAACACTGGAACTTGTTTTCAGAAGACATGGGTTCTCATCCCACCTTTGCTGTTGATAATCTTTATGTAAGCCAGTTCACCTCTTTGTCCTTCAGTCTTCTTACCTATAAACTGGGGTAAGTAGCAGCTGCAGGGACAGTGTGAGGCAGAAATAAAATGATTGTCATGCTGGGATCTTTGTAAAGTGAGACTGAGGTGGTGATAATCACCACATGGTGCTGTGAATATTTTTCACGATAGCAGTGATAATAGAATCAATAGCGAGAATATGAGGAAGGATTGGGTGGCTTTGGGGGTTTGGTTATTAGCGGCTGGTAACTGTGCATTGATTGGCACTGGGGGGTTGGGGGGGGGTTACCGTTTTTCTTAATCAAGTAGTGACCTCTTCTGGAGAACGAAAGAGGCAAGCAGAGCCTCAGCACTAGGGGACCCTTACACATCTGCACCAAGGCAAGCAACGATAGAGTGGATGGTCCCCAGGGGAGAAACTCTCAGGGTAGATGTTTGCCCTGAGCAACCAAATGGAAAACAAAAACAAATGAACTGAAACTGAAAATCATTTGCTCAGGAGCCCTCCCTGAGAGAGCTATCATAGACAGAGCTGCTGAAACTTTGGGGACCCAGTCTATGCCTTGTGGTGAGGCCCCTGCAAGCTACCCAGATCCAGGGATCCAAGACCAGCCTTTAGGGAGAATGGATCAAAAAAGGTCCAGATGGGAAATGTATTTTTGTGTATCCTTAACTGGAAGAGAAAAGAAAGACTACTTCAGATGCATAAAGCAAGGTGAAAAGTGGCTTTTGCTCAGTGATCCCTCTTTGGGGGCAGGAAAGGGGCAAGTTCTTCTTATAATCTTGTCAATTGGACCAGGGGTAAGAAAAACCAGAGAATGTTTTTTTATTGTTGTTGTTGTTTTTCTCCACTAAACAACACCATATTCATGTTACTTCAGACTCTTGGAAGGAGAAAGAACCTCCAGTAAGCCTTCTTGGTGACTCTAGCTACCACTGCATTCTTCTTTTCTGTGCATGTCCAGAACTTAAGCTGGGCTAGATCGTGGAGCATTTGATCAGACCTGGTCTCTGTTGGGCTGTCCTGTATCACACATTCCAGAGGATACAGGCCTGGTTTCCACTTAGATTCATGGGCAGCAAGGTGCAGTTTGATGGAAATCCTATTATCCTACCCCTGGTTGAATGAGATCAGAAGAACTGGACTCAGAGAGGGGAAGGGCCTTACCCAAGTTGAGAGATAGAAGGGCGGGGCTCTAGATTAGAACTGGGTCCTCCAACCAGTTAGCAGTCATGCCCCTCCCACCTCCCTCCAGCAGCCTTCTGCATACTAATCAACTAGTGTCTCTGTACTGGGTTGGTTAATAGTATGTTAGCTACAATTTGCTAAGCAACTCCTGCATGATAGTCCTGTTCATTCATTTATTTAGCAAAGATTTATTGACTACAATGTGCCAGACGCTGGAGATACAGTAGTAAGGAAAAAATTGTAAGCTCAGCCATTGGCAGTGATCTCATCAACAGATAAAATGAAAACTGTGATCTCTGAAGGCTGGGGATCAGATGCTGTAGGAAGCTGCAGTGATAGGATGGAGCTCTTAGTCCAGGGAGAGCTTCTTAAGGAAGTGGCCATTCTACTCATCTAATAGCTCAGGCCTAACAGCTTTGAGCCATCCTGGCCTCCTCTTATTTGCTTACACCCTACATCCTCTCCACCAACAAATCTGGTTGGCTCTGCATCTGAAATATGTCCAGAATCTACCCATGTCTCACCACCTTGGTGCCGTCCCTCTTTGTCGAAACATGCCTAGTCTCTTGTGTGTATTGCTGGGACATGATCTCCTGGCTTCCACTCTGGCCTCCCCAGAGTCAAATACGTTCAGACAATTCTGGGTCATAAATATGTCTAAGTCTTGTACAGCAGAACTTCTCAGAGGTTTTCATGTTCTAATCAATATACTAGATCTCCAAGAATAGAATATAGTATATAGCTTATCGCAGACCTACTTGACCACAGAATTTTTTCTTATAGTGTTTCATGCGACTACTGCTCTATAGAATGCTCTCTGGATAACCCAGAAAATGTCTGTGAAACTCTATCACATAAAGTATTATTATCCCACATGATGAGCCGATGGGGGACAGAGCCACCCACAACAGCTTTGCTGAACTGGGAGTCAGGTTGAGTTTTAGCCCCAGTGAGCTGCTTCCGAGCTGTGTGGCTTTGGGCAACTTATTTCATCTTTCTGAGCCTGGTTTCCTCATCTGCAACATGCAGATAATAGTTCCTGTCCTGTCCACTTTGCCAGGCCATTGAGAGAATCCAATGAGATAATGGACGTCAAAGAAGGGGCGTCCCCTTCCCCCACTAAACCAAACTAAACCAAAACCCAGTGCCACCACTGTGCTCCTGGGGACGCCTAGACAAACAGTATTTCAGGTTCCACCATCTCTGCACTTAATTGTAATCAAAGAGCAACAAATTAACATTTGGTTTATTTATTTGAGCAACTGGGAGTAAAACCCAGGGAGTTGCTGGCCGTTGGCTAGAAATCAAACAAAACAAAGAATTAATTGGAGCTAAGGCTGTGGAGAGTGCTAATCTGTTCCAGGCATGGGAACAGGCAAAAAAAAGCCAGGTGCCCGGACAGCATAGATGGAGAATGTAAAGAGCAGGGATTGTGTGGAAAGGCTCGGGAGGTAAGAGAGTCTGTAGCGAGAAGGCTAGGAAACTGTAGCTGAAGGTTTTATTATCCTCTCAGCTCCTGGTGTGGGCATGGTGCTCCGTGCAGAGTCACTGAATGCCGCTGGCTGTGATAATTCAGTGAGGGTCAGTGGGGCAGTGTGGGGCAGTGTGGAAACTCTAAACTGGCAAAGTTTTGGGTCTTTGTAAGATGTACCTGGTTCAGAGTACCTGGCTCAGACCAGGTCAGCAAGTTCTGCTGATGCCCCCTTCCCAACCCAAACACTTCCAGGTTTTTTTTTTTTCCTCTAGGGCTTTGCCTGTGACTGACCAGGTGACCTGGGGCTCCCGTCTCTGATCTCCTGGAGTAACTCACACTCTACAAATACAACTTGTGTTTGTGGCCCAAGCCTCTGAAGATGATGATGGTATTAATAATGGTAATAAAAAATAGAACATCCGTATGGATACCTAGAAAGCCACTCCTATCCAACCCCCTCAAGGGGGTTGTATGAATAAATAAATGGCCAGTGGGTGTTCTTTTATTTTTGTCACATGCCCACTTATCAGGAAGTTTAAATCCAAAGTGCTTTCTCCACCTATCCCCAAACCTTAAGATTGAGGCAACAGTGCCCCAGGCAAGAACTCAATAGAATGAAAAAGGTTTCTGTTTGCACAAAATTGTTTACCAGGATTACTAAGCAAACAGGAGGAATGGAACAAAATGATAAAAACAATCTTTGGTGCTTTCCTGTGGGATTTACTGAGGTCTTTCAAAGTATGTCCAGTGATGGGTGAAATTGACTTCTTGGAGGAAAGAGAAGAAGAAGGAAAATGAACATTATCATGAATCTTGTCTCTTGAGGGGTTTAGGGCTGTAGCTGACCATGACTGTTCCTAGCCTTTGCTGAACATTACTTTTTTTTGGGATGACCTGTAGTTGGGTACATAGGCCAGTGGTGTTCCTCAGAAACACGGATAAGCTGAGGCCAGGGAAAGCTGATTGAGTGGAGTGTCCTGGCCTTTCCCAGAAATGAGGGACCACTAAGTAAACTTCCAGATGGCAGTACAACCAGGTGGGCAGGGAGCGTGGGCTGAATTGTTGGGAGCAGTAGGGACACAAATATTCAGGTAGCTGCTGGGTTTCTCACAACTAGGAGAATCATAGCTTACAAAACAAACTGGCAGCTCACTCAGTTTGAGGTAAGCATTATTGTCCCCACTGAACGGATGAGGAAACTGAGTCTGAGATTACATTGAACTTGTCTAAGATTACCCAGGCAAAACCTGGTAGGGCCTAGATTCAAATTCTGAGCTTATTTATTTATTTGAGAGAGAGAGAGAGCGTGCACAAGCAGGGGGAGGGGCAGGCAGAGCGAGAAACAGACTCCCTGCTGAGCAGGGAGCCAGGACACAGGGCTCAATCCCAGGACCCTGGGATCATGACCTGGGCTGAAGGCAGACGCTGAACTGACTGAGCCACCCAGGCGCCCAGAAATTCTGAGCTTTTGATGCCATGTCCTGAGTTTTTTTTCCCTATAGCAAGAATCTGAGAAGTCTGACCTTTTCCCAGCCACCAGCCTAGGGATTCGACATGTTTGGCTCATTGTCGTTATCTAATTACTGTTTTGCTCTGAAGCTTACCTTCATTTCTGGGCAGCTCCCAGAATAGAGACACATTCAATAGTGACAGTAGATGTTGTTTCTGGGGGTTGAGGGATGTAGCAAAGTGAGGAGATACAGGTTAAATGACCCCAAGGGCTTTAGAACCCCTTGAACTTTAAGAACTTACAAACAGAGCACTTACTAAATGTCAGGCAGAATGCTGAAGACTCTCAGCAGGAGCTCACCCTTCCTTGCGCTAACCTTATGAGGCACACATCATTGTCATGTCCATATACAGATGAAGAGACTGAGGCTCACAGAAATTGACTTGTCCAAGATTGCACAGCCAGAAAGCAGAAGAGCTGGGAATTGACAAGAGGTAGTCTGAGCACTTAATCCTGCCTCTGTAAATACTTGTCAAATATTAAGATGATACCAGTGGTTCTCAAAGTGGTCCTAAAATCAGCATTGATATCAACCAGCACGTGTTAGGGAAACTGAATCAGGAACTCTGGATGTGGGGCCCTGCCCTCTGGGTGGTAGCAGCCTTCTGTGTATCCTGGTGCACACTCATGTCTGAGGACAGCTGGACTAAGCTGTACTGCTGTGCTTTAAGGGAGAAAGGACTTACCCAGAGCACTGTGGCCACCAGATGAGCCTGGTCTTGGGAAGATGGCTTTCCAGAACGTGCTGTTGTTTTGGTTTGTGGAGCATACCTGGGGGAGTAGAGAAGAAGCAGAATCTTTCGAGAGAGATGATTTGATGGGAAGAGAAGGTGGGAAGGGGTGACATCACAGCCACTTTCCAAGAATACAGTGTGTTTGTAGGACACGTATCATTTATCCAGAAGGCTCACTGAAGTCAGGTGACTTGGCCAAGGCCAGGTAACTAGTGACAGATGTTGGACTCAAAGCCAAGTCCCTGACTCCTTCTGGAGTATGTTGCAGCTGCATCTCCCCCAGAGCATGCTGAGTCATAGATGTTCAGAGATTCCCTCTGAATTATGAGAAACTCTTCTTGGTAATGGCGACAACCTTCTGACAAAGATAAGGGAGGATAAAAAGTACAGCAGGCTGTTGGTACCAGGAAGGAGGAAATATGAAGGGAGGGCTTCAGAAAGGGACAGAAAGGAGACAGGGAGATGTCGTGTTCTGGAACCCCCCCGACTGTCCCCTCATCTTGGTCATCACTGTCACCATTTACTGGACTGTAAATGCTCTAGAGTGGTACCAGACATAGAGTGCAGCACAGCTGAACTTGAGGTTGATTCCTGGCTTTGCCAGTGACCCTACACAGTTTATTTAACCTCTCAGAGATTGGATCCTCATCTCCAAAATGAGGATCTTTACAATTCTGGCCTCACAGGATTTGAGGGAAGTTTCAAGGGAGTTAACATATGCAAAACCCTTAGCAGATTGCCTGGCTTGTGTAGGAAGTGCTCAATAAATGTTAACCAGAGTTGGGAGTGTGGGAATAATTCCCCATTAAGTTACTTTCTAGGGATGATGGTTAATGCCAGGATGACATGTAAGTTTGGGCCAGAGTGGAATTGTTTGAGTGGACATAGGGGAGGCTAAGGCTGCTTCTCTGATTTTCCTGGACATAATGGATTATGAAATAAATAATTTCTTTTTGAAACATCCTGAGTGATTTCCCTGTGCAGGGTACTCCCACCCCTCAGTGCAGTCCCGACCCCACTTAGAATGGCACTCAGGCCCTCAGGCCCTCTCTTCTTTTTTTCACCCCTTCCCCTCCTTCCTATGGTTCCCTGGACATTGCTGTGCAGGCTCCCACTCCAATCTTCAGCTGCAGCTCATTTTCTGCTAGTAAGAACACCCGCAGCCTAGACCAGAACAACGGAGTGAGGGCAAAAACAGCAGTGGATCCTGAGAGGTATGGCAGAGGGCTGGGACCCAGACCATCTCTAGCATTTAGAGGAGGTTGGAATTTGTAATCTCTCAATTTGCCTCTGCCCATGTGACCAAGATACTTGAGCATATTCATAACAATAGTGAAAAGCTAACATTTGTTTGAGCATTTCACTATATGCCAGGCACCTGTCTCAGAGCTTTATGTGTATTTACTCAAATAATTCTCAGAATAGCCCTACAATAGAACTAGTTTTATAATCCCCATTTACACAGGAGAAAATGCAGGCACGGAGAGGTTGGGTAACTTGTCCAGGGTCACACAGCTGGCAAGTAGGATTTAAACGCAAGCATTCTGATGACAGAATTTCCCCTCTTAACCACTATGGGAGGGGACAGCAGGTGTTGGTAAGAGTAGAAAGAGGTCTTGTTTCTAATATATATTTCATCGAAATTGTATAATGATGAATGTTGTTATTAACATAGTTCTTAGAGAAGAGCATAGAGCAAAGGTGGTCTATGAGGATTTCCAGGGGCTTGGAGTTGTTTTGGGATCACCTGTGGTGTAAGGGCCAAGTGAGGTCTGGAGAAAAACACACTGGGAATTGGGATCTTGTCAACACTTCCCACCCCCACACCTCTGCTATCAGCAGAAAATGAAAATGCACATCTTGAGATGCCTGGAAAGGAACAGAAATCACCCAGATGGGACATATAGAAGGTGGGGTGTGTGTTAAGGCTGAAAAGGGGTTGCCCCTCTTACACAGAGCATGGAGAGAGTTGAGCGAATGCCTTCATGTTAGCTTTGGGTATTTCTTTTTTTTTTTTTTTAAAGATTTTATTTATTTATTTGAGAGAGAGAGAATGAGAGAGAGCACATGAGAGGGGGGAGGGTCAGAGGGAGAAGCAGGCTCCTCGCTGAGCAGGGAGCCCGATGCGGGACTCGATCTGGGGACTCCAGGATCATGACCTGAGCCGAAGGCAGTCGCTTAACCGACTGAGCCACCCAGGTGCCCTAGCTTTGGGTATTTCTTAACATCAGCTAGTAGAGCCAATTCTCTTATACTGACATCTTTCACACTCCACCTCAATACACACTTGTGTCTCCCGGAGTCTCTGCCAGATATCTGTCCCTGAAAAAAAGAAGCTCCCTTAAGAGCCTAGAGCAGGGCCTCAGTGTTTTATATTTCCATAATTTTATTGTAAAAGAATCACAGAGAGTGTATCTATCAGTTTTGCTGCATAACCCAGATCTCAGTGGCTTATAATAATGAAAATTTATTTTCCATTTATGTCACAGGATGCCTACAGCTCAGCAATTGCTGTGCTTCAGGCTGTAGGTTGCTTAAGGGTCAGTTCCATAGGTCTTCTTGGTCTGTGATTGCATGAGAAGGAGCAGGCCCTATGCACAGAGTGCTGTTCTAACACAAAGCAGGAGTGCAAGAGACCAGCTTCAGGTATGCAGTCACCTTAGACTTTTGCAGGGATGTGGTTCACAGTCCACTGGCCAAAACAATTTCAGTGAGCCAAATCTGACAATAGAATAGGAAAATTTACTGGTAGGGAGTGTGGCAAGGGTGTGGAAGCATAATCCTTCTACAGGAGACTGATCTGTAATGCAAATTATCACAGGGATTTTTTTTTTTTTAACCATGCAATTCAAGGGCCCTTCTCCAGCTATTTTAATTCAATAGGTCAGGGTAAGTAGTAACAACAGTAATAATAATAAAGATAATGGCCAATATTATTTTTTGCCTTTTATGAGCCAAACACTGTGTTAAGTGCTTACACGTATGATGCTGTTTAATCCTACAACTACTCTGTGAGATGGGGACAATTATCATCTTCCTTTTATAGATGAAGAAATAGAAGCTCAGAGACATTCAGAAACTTCCCAAGGTTAAATAGCTAGTAAATAGTGGAGCAGGGTTATGGACCTGTGGAATGTAACTCCTGAGTCCCAAGACTTCTTCAGTTTCTCAAATGTGCCAATTTCTCTCCTGTCTCAGGGCCTTTGCACTTCCTTTCTCCTTAACCTGAACTAAGTTTCCTCCCATTAATTCACTTCATTTCTCAGGTTTCAGTAGAAACGTAACTTCCTCAAATAGGATCCATGATGGACTCATTTGGGTTTTCCAGATTTTTTCAGCCTTATCTGACCTTCTTTGCTGTGGCGACATGCTTGATAGAGAGCCCAATCTCCTGCGCATCCCCTGACCTCCTAACACCTCAGGCTGTCTCAGCTCTCCTCAGGGAAAACAGGAGATGGGAAGGAGCCAGCAGATAAATCTCCCTCTGTTCCTTCTCCTGGATGGGCTCTCCAAGTCACAGTTGTCCCAGATGGCTCATCCATCGGAGCCATCAGCTATATTTTCTTCCAAGGCTGATGCCAGCTTGGTAAAACACCACCTTGCATGTGCTTTCCCTCATTCCTTCACTTCCCCTTGTCCTTTCCTCTTGCTGTCCTAGACTGGCCCTCCCAATAAAGCATTAGCAAGTGATATTTACTACAGGCTTTGCTGTCTTGGGAACCCAGCCTAAGGAACCTCCCTTCCCACCTAAACTTGACCACCTGTTGTTTTCACTCAACTGCTCTATTCTTTTGTCTCACAGCTTTATCTAGCACAACTGGTCATCATATATAATATATGCATTTGTGTGATTACCTGTTTGACAACAATTTCTTTCCATCTACCTTAAGTTCTATGAGACAAAGATTACACAGTGTTGTTTACCACTGTGTCGCCTGTACTTAGTGCATGGCCTGCACATAGTAGCCGACCAACAAATATTCATAAATGAACGTGCATGTCTAGGTTTGAATCCTTGCTCTGTCTCTGTTGCTTTGGGCAAGTTACTAAAAACTCCTAAGCTTCATTTTCCTTCCTTTTTGGAAATACGGGACCAGGTACCTACTCCACAGGTCCTGAGAACCAAAAGTGGTGATAAATGTACATGTTCAATAACTGATAATAATTGCTAATATCATTATGCTATACCAGCACCCAACAATCTTTTCCTATAAAGGGCCAGACAGTAAATATTTTAGGCTTTGTGGAAGAAATGATCCCTGTTGCAGACTCAACTCTGCCAATGTAGTGTGAAAACAACCATAGATAATGCGTAAACAAATGGGTGTGGCTGTGTTCCAATAAAACTTTATTTACAAAAGCAGGCAACAGGCCATTGGCCCTCATGTTGTAATTTGCTGACCCCTATATGGCCCCTGTAGATGTTTGGGGTATGTATGGGGTACTATATGGTCTGAGCAGTGTGAATCTAAAGGGTTGTGCTAGGGTCACATCAACAGATTGTAAATATTCCTGAACTTTCTAGGCAAGGCGTATCCCTTCCTTTCTTTTCTGTGTTAAAGATAAGCAATATTTTCCTGGCAGTGACAGCGTACTTTCAGGGAAATCTTATTCTCAGAATTTGTATTTGTTTATAATACCTCTTTAACAAGTGTGAGCGGTGAGAGCCCTCCCGCATATTTTCCCTCCCACTTTTTGTGAACTGGGACTAGTGCACCTTCTCTACATACATGAAGCTAGTCTGTGGTGAGAAAAATGGGAATTTGGAAGATTGGAACTTCGCTTGTCTCCTAAGAACCTTACTTATATGGTAAATCTTTTTAGAATAAGTGGTTTCCTGCAAAAGATATTAAAGATACAGTCTTTTTTTTTTTTTTAATTTGGTCAAGTCTTGGGAGAAGAGCATATTTAAAAAATATATATATGGGATCATAGGATCAAGAGAACAAGACAAGTGTGCTTTAGAGAAAGTATTAGTTTTTTAAGCCTTGCTATGTGTTAGGTATGTGAGAGAAGGCCAACACACCACAGCTGATGGTTTATCAAGAACCACCCATTGCAAAATTGAGGTGCTTTTAACAGGAGAAGAGGGAATGGAGTCTAGAGATTCAAAAATTGCATCTGGTTTGGGTAGAGAGGAAGTGGCTGCCTCATCTTACCCCTGCGAGCATCAGCTTGCCTCTCTTGCGCTGATAAAAAAAGATGTTGTGAAAAGCACCTTGCTCGTTGCCTCTTACAAAATAGAGCTGGAATAAATGGATGTCGTACATTTCCATCTTTCTTTATTGTAGTTATTAATAAAACATGACAATCCGCAAATCTTACTGAGGGTTAAGCCTATCTGAACTGATCACATGTTGGCTGGATTCTGATGCATGTCACCTTTTGATGTGACATTGAAGACCCATGCTCTGCACGTCTTTCTATTCTTCCATTCTCAGAGTTCCGACAATGACTATCCTCCTGGTTGTAATACAGCTGCCTCTGCTTTAAACATCATGTCCTCTCGGCATCATTTCAGACAAGATGAAAGAAAGCAGGCAACAAAAAGGGCCTCCTCCTTATGTACTTCCTTTATGCTGCGGAAGGAAATCTTCCCAAGAAGGGCCCTTTGCAAACTTCTTTTTATGTGCCATTGACCAGAAATGTGTCACATTGGTCATTAGACCAATCGCTCCCAAAGGAAGTGTGGTAACTGTGATTGGCTGAGAAGAGTCATGATTCATTCACTGGGGCTAGAACAAGCAAAGAGGAGGCATGGTACGTGGGTGGGCAGGGTCTGCCATACCTTTTTTGTCATTTTCTTCTTATGTCTGTTTGGTTTACCAGTTCCTAATCCAGTGCCTGACC
This sequence comes from Mirounga angustirostris, assembly GCF_029215605.1. Lineage (NCBI taxonomy): Eukaryota > Metazoa > Chordata > Mammalia > Carnivora > Phocidae > Mirounga > Mirounga angustirostris. The sequence continues at coordinate 13,118,890 of NW_026991712.1, read as the reverse complement.
TAAAATAAGCATTCAATATGTATTTATTGGGGAATGAGTAAAGTAATGCATGGATAAATAATGACTAGAATATCCTTCTCCTTGCCTTTCCCCCTATTTATTCTTTTGGTTTCCTCATTTCTCTGAGTCTGATGTAGGCAGTCCTGGAGCTATTCTTTCTATCTGCAGATGATGCTTCCTAAATTTGGTAACACGGTAAGAGGTGAATATGGCCTATCACACTGTCCATTTTCAGCCTTTGGTGTAGGTTGGTCAGTGTGGTCAAGGAGAGGACAGGTAGGTGAGGCCGGTTGTGCACTCAAGGACTGCATGCACAGCCAAGAAGGAAACCAAGGTAGTCCATTCCCTTCAGTCCTCTCCCTGGGCAGTTCTCCATGAGTTTTTAAACTCCTGTGTTAGAATGTTAACAAAATAACAAGATCTGTGGAAAATATTAAAGAGATATGGTTTGATATGCACCAGGCATCTTGGAAGCATTTGTTACCAAGCATTTAATGAGATTATTATAAGCCCCTTCCACTTAGCTCATAGCTCAAAAGGTCTAAACACCATTTCTAGGTATCCCTTTGTTAATCTAGTTTGAATGAAGCACTAGGAAATATTTCTTTAAATAAGTGACTATCCTGGGTTATTCATGATTTCAGTCTTGTTTATCCCCTGCTGTTGGACCAAAGTGGGGACTTTATGCTCAATCCTGGAGTATCCCTGGGAAGGAGATAGAATGATGAGGAGTTGTCTAATCTGAGTGGAATCTGATCTCTGTCACTTATTAGCTGTGACATCCTGGGCAAGTTGCTTAATACATCCAAGCCTCAATTTTCTCACCTACAAAATGGGACAATAATTGAGGGCGGTTCTGGCACAATGACTACAACAAAGAAAGGGTGCAACAAATGCTATCTGTAGTTGCTGTTGCCACATGCTATAGTCATCAGTTTGCCATTGAAATGAGCACTTTTTTTTTTTTTTTTTACAAAGACATCTGTGGTTGTTATCTTTGAAAAAAGATGATGCCATTTAGGAAAACCCAAAGTCAGTCCATCCAACAACAGCCAGCTTAGTGTGAGGCACTGCTTGCATTCTCGGCATGATGCTGGGCACTGGGATTATCTTTAGAACCTAGTGGGGCCTCATGTTGCCGAGAATGACTCTGACTGGTCACTGAAGGGTGGTTAAAAAACATCTGTAGAATTTGATGTTTATTTTGCAGAAATGAAGTTCTTTGGGCTGAATTGACTGATCATGTCACCCAAAATGGCCCCTTAGGATTGAATCTATTCTGAATTGATTCTGTCCTGCAGTTGGGACTTTTACTTTAACCAAGAGTATGTCATGTGGCAGCATGGAGAAGAGGGGTGTTCAGGAGCTGGGCAAAGTCAATCTTCACCATGCCTGTCTACCCCCTAAGACATCGTCACTTCAGGCAAGACTGCTCATTATTCTGGGCCTCTTAATCTCTAACATGAGCATTTAAATACCCACCCATGGCATTTAACTGGCTATTGCAGAGTAAAAGATGAAATGATTTCATTGTAATTATTATTATGGTTACTTATGCTGGTCTGAGAGGAGATTTCTTTCAGATGCTAGAAAGCCTTTGGGTCAAGGAGCATGAGAACAATTGTTCTTCTATGGCAAGTTCTTTCCAACTCTCCATGTCAATTCAAACTAACTAAAGGGCTATGTTTAAAAATATTTCTGACTTGACCACCTGGAACTCTGAATGGACTAGTGTAGATGTTTGGGTCCTCTGAGAAGCACACACTAAGACAGGGTTAGATGCCCAAGACAGTCACTGGAGGAAACACCTGTGAAGAGAAAGAGGGAGGAAGTAGGAGGAGGCAGGGAGAGCCTTCAGACCCTGATGCAGGTCTCACACCTGTGAAAGGAGAGGAGGAAGGACAGGACCAGCAGAAAGAGTCCGAGACGGAAGTTCTTTTCTAAAATCCAGTATTTGGATAGAGCCCAAATTGCCCATATGAGCAGCTCCATGTCCTGAAGAAATGGGCCTGGACTTGAACCCTTGTCATGCTTAGTCATTGGCAGAGAGTAGCCTGTGGGAGGTGTGTCCTTGGCATGAACACAGTAGCGGATCCAGCAGCTGGGACATTCAGTCAACTATGCTTCCCATCTAAGGAGACCTGAGCAATACAATTTCATGGCTACCCAGCAGATTGTCAGACATTTCCTCTTTGAGCTCACATCTTAGGGAGTTTGAAAAACAAAACAGGACATTTGTGATAGTATCCCCAAATCAATGTTCCATTCCCTTCTTTGACTTTCACTTCCCCCTCTGTTTCAGCTAGACCAATCATGTTGAAAACCCCACCCAGGTTTGTAAAGTTCCTCATTTGACAATTAAAAAAAAGTATGTGAATAAGGCACATGCACTTCTTTTGTTTTATCTTTTGAATGAGTTATTTTGCTTTCTTGGGTTTTCTTGGATTTCATGTTTTCCCCTTCTTTCCCCATCCACCACTGCCTGTTCCTCACAGCTGTGTTCCTGATGCCTGATGTGATATTTGTGGAATAAATGGGTATTAGTGAACAGGCTATAAAACTCAAATCCCCTTCAAGTCTGTGAGCTCCTTTGTGTCAGGGTATTTGTCTTAGGGCGATGACATATAATGGAAAGACCATAGATTTCGTTCTATGATCAGACACAAATTAGCTGTGTGATGTTGGGCAAATTGCACCACCTCTCTGAGCCCAAGTTTCCCTTTTTGACTAATAAAACTAGTAATAATATCTAGCTCATTGAAATGTAAATGAGAGAGTGATCATACATGTGAAGTTCTCAGCACAGTGCCTGGCACATTGTAGGTGCTTACTAAATGACAGATAATGAATGGATGAGCCTGAGGAATACATAACACATAATTTAATATGTAATGCATAACACATAAGGCTTTGCTCCTTTCCCTGCCCTCCTGCAATGGCCTGACCCTTATCTGGTCACAAAAGATCCAGGTAAGAAAAAGTAGATGGACAAAGGATTGGAACATAACAGCAAACAAGCCAATATCGAGGACCTACTGTGTGCAGCCACTGGGCTAATCACTGTAGGACAAGTAGAGATGACTGAGATATATTCCCTCTCCTCCATCTCACTTGAGGTGCCTAAAGTGGCATCTCAATGTGGCATTAGGTGTTTGAAGATCTTGATGGATGGACACATGGGGTGAAAGATAACATCATCACAGGATGAGGATAATGGTTTGGAGAATGTTGAGGAGACCAGGATGTGGGGAAGCAGGGAAAGATACAGCTGGAAAGTTGCTTGGGATCAAATCCATGTAGGTTCTGAATGCCCTGCAGAGGAAATTAGACTTGATTCTGTATATAATGGTATGTCAGTCAAGGTTCTTGACAAGATAATTGGACGGGAATTTCTGCCAGGTGGATTGTCATCAAGTGTTCTGCCCAGTGAAAAAGGAAGAACTGCAATAATTCAAGGTACTGATTTTGAGTTCCTTGTTCACCTCAGATTTCTCTTCACTGATCAGCTCTTTATATATTATTTTTAGAACTCTCAAAATGGCAGCCACAGGAACACAGACTATCCAAAACAGAAGAAAAAGGGAATCAAGATGAAGGGGAATACCTTCTTCAGCGAATACTAGTTATTTACTTTGGGTTTGGCCACTAATCTCAGGACAGAAATGAATGAAAATTTACCCAAAAGACACATGAGCATGAAGAGTTAAATCAAAAAAAGAAAAAAATACTTTGGACTTTTACTTTAAAATATACCTTTGAATTTAACAATCTGTAACTTGCTCCTTTCCCTCCACTTAGCAAGCTTCTCGAGCACCCTTCTCCTCCTCATGTTCTGGGAACAATGGATGTTTCATATAAAAATAGGTGTAAGTCACTGTGTGAATAAAATGAATAAATATGATGTGCCTCGAAACAGTACCTCATTGGAAGCTGCATTCTTCCCTTAGCCTGAGGGGATGTGTAGCTTACATTTGCGTGTTGCCTTGGTGTTTGAAGGCTTCTGTGAACATTTAGCTCATTTGTTTTTTGCAGATTTTTTTTAATTGTAAAAAAAGTGTTTGTATACTGTACAAATTTGCCATTTCTCCTTCTTTTACCCCAGGGTAAATCAAAAGGAACCATACAGTCAATGAATCACAATGAACATCCCTTAGCTGGTCGCCTTGTAGTCCCCTTTCTAGTCTCTTATTTATGCTACATCCAGGGTCATCTTTCAGGAACTCACATGTGTAACATCCTTTGGTGACTTCCTCAGTGGTCACAGGATAAAGTTCCAGTCCCCTCACAGGGTGGGTGAGTGTCTCTACTATGAAGCTTTCTTTACCTTTCCAGTTATATCTCTTCTCCTATTGTAGGCTCTGCATCAAAGTCACTCTACAGTTTACAGAAGAGTCAATGCTTGGTCACCTCTCTAGGCCTTTGCTTACACAGTTTCCTTGGAATTGAATGTTTTCCCCCCATTAATCAGCCTATCTTGGGAGCAGACTGCAGAGAGCAAAGGATGCAATTTGGGGCAGTTGTAAGGCAACCAAGCCCGTCCGTTCTCCTTCAATCCTTGCAAATACGAGATTCATCTATTATTGGGAAGAATGAGAAATCCAAGTGGGGGACTACCGATCCATGCCACAGTGTCCAGTGTGCTGAGCATCCTTTATGTACTGGGTGCTGGGAATACGGCAATGAATCATCCTTTGGGGAACTTGCAGCTAGCGGGGAAGATAAGGCCAGTCCGTGAACTCCCAGAACACCAGGCAGGAAGTTATAAGAAGAATATGTATAAATAGAGGGTTCCATATAAAGCTCAGAAGAGAGAGAAACTATATTAAGCTGAAGCATTCAGAAAAAACATTTTGGAGCATTTGCTATGTGACTTGGACCTTGAAAATGGGAAAGATTTAAATACGTGCAGATGGTTTGGGAAATGGGGGGAGTATTGGTGCCAGAGTTCATTCTGTGCAAAGGCAAGGCGGTGGAAGAAAGCTGGGTTTTCAGAGAGAACAAAGAGATCAGCTTAGCAAGAGCAAGGAAGAACTGAAGAAATAAAAGGAGGAAAGATAGAACCGGGCCAGGTGATGGAGGAAGCAGAAGTGTGAGCTGGTGACTGACCTGCAGATCCCCAGACATGAAGCTAGCTGGAAATGCAGAACACTTCCTCTCTGATTCAAGTTGGAACAAGGTTGCCTGGTGGCAGAGGTGCAAAACTTGGTTGGAACACTACCTGTTTGCCTTTAGACATCAGCAAGGGGATGCCAATACCTTGGAGTTGTGTTAGAGTACATTTTTCATCTTGTCCTTCTACAGTTTATTAGAAATGTGTATCCTGAAATGCGTGGGATCACTTGTTGATCACATGTTGATAAGATCTCAATATTGAAAAGAAAAAGCCAGAGGAATGCCAAGTTACTCTGTGTGTGTATGTGTTCATCTTCTTGCAGAGGTCAAAGGGCTTGGCCAACATCATCCCTTTGAGCTTTCATGCTCCAATGGGGGCTTTTTAAAGGAGGAAGTTAAAGAAATATGGGCCATAGAAGAAAATGCTCCATGAGAATTAAGGTAACCAAAGAACTGCCTGTATTTGGATATTCTCTAAGTAAGACAGTGCTTGGTCGGCCAGAGGTGGACCTTGGCTCTTGGACTGATTGAACTCTGATTATATCCTGAGTTCTACCACCTGTCACTGCTCTTCTGAAATTATAAAGGGATTAGGTCTTGTGTCTATTCAACAAACATTTTCTGTGTCCCAACTATATATCAGGATTTGTGTTGTGTGCTACACTAGGGGTTGTAGATGGAGGCACAAAATGAAATTGAAATGGTCCTTCTTGAGGATGGTGCAGTCTGATGGGGTAGACACATATGTCCATATATTTTCCAAAGCAATGTATTAATGGATCAGATGGCAAGAAGCACAGGGTGCCATGGGAGCCCCGAGGAGGAACACATCCTTACTTAGCCTGAGCTAAGGGTGTTGGGAATGGCCAGGGAGCGTCGTCTAAAGGAACTGATACATCAGTGTCTTCTCTACTATTGGTCCAGCTTTAAAATTATAGCCTCTCAAAGCTGGCTACCCCTGAGGTCACAGTACCTATCAAACTTAATTATCATCCCTTGGGTCATTATCTGATCTACTATAAACTTCAAAAGACAGAGATTGTTTCTATTTTGCTCGTAATGTGTCTCAACCATGTAACAGTACTGACACCGTGTAGGTACCTTATAAATATGGGTGGTGTGTTAAGGGAGAACATGTTAGCACATGGATTTCACCCTCTCCCTCTCAGTGCTAAGGGGAATTCTGTTGTAATATTTAATGACTGCTTTCTGCATTCCTAACTCTGAGCCAAGTCTAGAAGGAAACAACAAAAAAGGAAAAGTGTGTGGAATGTTTGGACCAAACCGAACCTTGGACATCTGCTGATTCTATGCCTCATTTCTACAGATAGAAAGTTGAAATTCAGAGAAGTTACACTATTAGTGCAAGGTCTTCCAGGTGATTGTAGTGGAACAAGTCTAAAATCTAGCTATCCTGATTTCCAGTCCTCAGTTCCTTGCTGTGAGTCACTAGTATTCTTCTATCAGTTACAGATATGTAGGGAGGACGCACAAAGAATTCTGGGAAGGACTCATTTCTTTTGCTATCACACAGAATGCTTCCAAATTCTAAAGGAGTCTCATCTTGCAGGTAAGACTTTGTTTAACAGAATATTTCATGTGATAGGATTATGTTCTACAAAAACCAAAAAAAATAAGGGATGCTTTCTTGTGTGATAAGTAATTGCTTCTGACGGGAGCACCTTCCACTTTGTAAAAAAGACCTGTTTCCCTTGCTTTCATCTGATATCTCTGTGAGGCCCCGGAGGGAAATGTTGGGAACAGATGCTTGCTCCAGCTGTAATATTCCCTTGAAAAGGGATGCTTGAAATCCTTTAGAGATCCCAGTGTTCCTTCAAAATTGATTTTGACACTGTAGAACTACATTCTAACTAACTTCCATGCCAAAATCTATTGTGACTAGCTATTGGGTAGTTTAAAGAATATTTGCAAGTAAGCTTTCATATCAAGAGCAAAAAAAAAAAAAAAAGAAAAAAAGAAAAAGGTTCATATCTCATAACCCGAGTTTTATCCTTTTAGAGTGTTTTCTAAAAGGGCAATAGGAAGAAATTGTGAGAGCAAAAGATTAATTGGGGGATGGATTAATTAAAGCATTAATTAAATAAGATACTGTCATAATAGAATACATTAAATGACAAAAATGCATCAGGGAAAACAAAATAAGAAAACTTCTATTGTATTATTAACAATAAAAATTCATGGTTTCTAACATGTATTAATAAGCACTCACTGTGGGCTGGGCTCTGTTGTAAGCCTTTATAGGAATCAGTGCATCCAATCTTCACAGCAACCCATGAGGAAGGTACAGTTAACATCCTTGTTTTAAAAAGAGTGGAACAAGGCACACAAAACTAATGTAACTTGCTTGAGATTATACAGAGTGGTGGAATTCATGTTCAAACATACATAGACTGACTCTAGAGCCCATGCTTTTTTTTTAATTAAAAATTTAAATAACAAAGTAATATATATCCTGTAAGCATACCACTTGATCCCCAGATTCCACTTACATGAATTAACTGAGACCCATACAAATATTTATGTACAAGGATGTTCATTAAACCATTACTTCCAGGGGCGCCTGGGTGGCTCAGTTGGTTAAGCAACTGCCTTCGGCTCGGGTCATGATCCCAGGGTCCTGGGATCGAGTCCCGCATCGGGCTCCCTGCTCGGCAGGGAGTCTGCTTCTCCCTCTCCCACTCCCCCTGCTTGTGTTCCCTCTCTCGCTGTGTCTCTCTCTGTCAAATAAATAAAATCTTTAAAAAAAAAAAAAAAAAAAAACCATTACTTCCAGTAATGGAAATTGGAAACAATCCAAATGCTGAATTATCAGGGATATATTAAGTGCTCAATTTAAAAATGAAAAAAAAAAAAAAGAAAGCAAAGCACAAAGTAGAAAATGAAATCACTCATAATCCCTATACTCTGAAATAACCACAAAGAAATCTGAGCAAATAGTTCCAGCCTTTTTTTTTTTGTTTTTTTTTAGGTTTTGTTTCTCACACAAAATTAAGATCATACTGGATGTATTGGTTTACAATCTTACTTTTCTATGTGGATAACATTATAAATTACTTTCAAGCCATTAGTTATTCTTCAATCACTTATTATAATGGCTGCATAGGACTCCATTATTTGTGCATATGATGATTCATTTAACAAACTTTTTATTGTTGGATCTGTGCTCTTCTAACCATTATTCCATGATGCCTCAATTGATGGTAACCCATCAATCATAGAAAGTAGTTCAGGGTCTCTAACTCCGGGTTCATGACCTTATGTGATCTGCCCTAACTATTCCCACTTAATCTCCATGTGTTGCTCCAACTAATCCTGAATTATAGCCAAATAGAATCCCTTGTTCTAGAAGAGTAACTTAGCACCTCTTATAGCACCCATGGAATTCCTCTTCCTGCATGTATTTATCTATCTGCCGATCTAGCTGTACTCTACCAGACTGAAAACTTGCAAGTGGAATTTCTGCCAGAATAAACTTCCTAAACCCACATGGCAGTATAATAGTTTGTATTTAGTAGTTGCTCGATACATGTTTATGGAATAAATGAAGGCAATACATTATTATTTTTAACAGTGTAAGATTGTAAACAATTCAAATAGCTAACAATAGGGAGCAAGCTGAATAAACTGTGATATGTCAGTACTAAAGAATTTTGAGCAATAATTAAAAGGGAAAACGTAACAAAAGAGAAAATGTCTGTAAATAATGTTAGCCAAAAAGGAGCAGAACATATACTTAGATATATGCTAGAATTTTAGCCATTTAAAATTGCAGGTAAAAAACAAAACAAACAAAACAAAACAAAACAAAACAAAATAAAATAAAATAAAATAAAATTGCAGGTATAGGGGATAAAAATTTGAAGGGAGTTTCGAAGAGGTATGAAAGGTAGGTGTTTTGTTTGAATAGACATAATAGGTAAAATTTTTCCTTTCTTAACTTCCTATAATATTTTATTTTATTTTATTTTATTTTAAAGATTTTATTTATTTATTTGAGACAGAGAGAATGAGAGAGAGAGAGCACATGAGGGGGGGAGGGTCAGAGGGAGAAGCAGGCTCCCTGCCGAGCAGAGAGCCTGATGCGGGACTCGATCCAGGGACTCCAGGATTATGACCTGAGCCGAAGGCAGTCACTTAACCAACTGAGCCACCCAGGCACCCTTCCTATAATATTTTAAAAAAGAGGTAGTAAATGAATGAATCACATTTGCCAACATATTTACATTTTTTAGATGATTTCATGGGATGATGGGATATAAAGCATAAGCTTGTTCTTAAATAACTTGTTCCAAATATTTTCTGTATTACCAGAAGGGCATTAAGCGCTTTATGTGCTTTATATGGTATAATTCTCAAAACCAACGAAAAAAGTAGGTAGTTTTAGAACACTGAGGCACAGGGATACATATATTTTTAATTTTGAAGTTTTTTAATGCACGAAGAGAACATCTCAGAAACAGAACAAGTATTGACTTATTAACAATGAAGCACTATAAAAAGGAGCCCCTTCCCCACTTAGTAAATAGGAATCTAGCGTAAATAGAGGTGAAAGGAGGTGAACACTTTAGGATTAAATGCAAACCCTAAAGTTGTATACAACATTCATATATGGCTTATTATCTCATAGCAGTAATATTCTCATAACGATGCATATGACACTTATACTTACTGGTAAGATGCTTTTGACTCAAAAGTTAAAACAAAAATGCTGGAGAGGTAGTTTTTCTAATGCACAGTAAGAAAAAAGGCTTTGCCTTGCTTATTTTCCTTAAACATCTGCAACCATTTCACTTTGTTCTAATTTTCTTCTGGATTAGCCAGGAAGATAATGATGCTTTTAGAAGAAGCTGATTCAAGGCCCTCTAAGAAGGGATTCCCCCAACTACACAATGATGTTTTTGAAACAACTGGTCTGCAAGTCCCCTGGGGAGTCTCCACAGTGCTCTTCTGTCTTGGCGAGGACACAGGATTCTGGCTCCAAGGAGACCTGTTAGGATCTGACCAGCGGTTCCAGGGATGCATCCTGTTTTCTCCTCGAATTCTATGCATGGTCTCATGATGGTAATTTCTACAGTGACCCAAGAGGATTGGTAAGTACCCTGTCATGGCAAGTCAGGGATGGCTTTAAATAAATATATATGTCTATGTATATATATACTGAAGTTTAAAACAAAAGTTTGAAAAATTCTCTAGCTAGCCGGTAAAACAGCATGATGAGTACTAGAAGGGATTGCATGGTTTTGAAACAACTGGTCTGTTTTCAGTTGTGTTTCATGAAGTCATCACATCTTAGACACAAAGGGAGTTTTAGCTTCTGCCTATCACCTGCTGCTTTATCTGCATGAGGAGACACGGAGTGGGGAAGGTCTATGGATAGTCAAAGTCTTTGGCACTGGTCATTTGAGCCTATGTACAAACTAGCTTATCCTATTCTTACAATGAGAAATAAGCCCGAAAAAAAAAAAGAAAAGAAAAGTTAAAAAGCTAAAGAGTTAAATGTCAAGGGGCAACACAACATCGGTCAATGTGCACCTAGGAAATGTCAGAATTACAACTTATGGGCAGGTGTGTTGGACTTCAAAGCTCACATAGGGTTAACGAACATGAAAGTATAACACCAGATATGCTAAGACTGGTTCACTGGGTGTTATACACAATGAATGAATCATTGAACATTTTATCAAAAACTAATGATGTTCTATATGTTGGCTAATTAAATTTAAATTAAAAAAAGATTGGTTGGGACTCAAAGAGAGAAATATCAGCTCATTAATTAAAAAAAAAATAGACCCTACTTTCATGAGGCTTAGGTTTTGTTTTAGATCAGTGCCTACATGTATGAAATACCGTTGAGAGGAAATATGTGATAACTCCATCACTGTGTACTCTTCCACCTTACTTGTCCAATCGATTTCTCTTTCTCCTATAATACTCAAATGCCTCCTCCTTGGAAGACACTTCTCCATCTCACCTTGGCTCATGCAAATATCCCTACTTTGATTCTTAAGGCTTCTTTTTCAAAATTCCACCATAGCACTTAACATTATACTGCCACATCGTCTGGAGTTATGAGCTTCTCCATGGGGGGAATGTCTCATCAATTTCTGTGATACCTGGAACAATGGCCAACAATATTTATTTCTATGTTTCTGTAATGAGCCTTGTTGTTACCCTTCTGCCACAAACATTCTTTAGAAAATCCCAAAATATGGCATTACAATTTACTACTGCTAAATGAATATGTAAATATAATGGCTGTGGTTACCCAATTGTTCCTGTGAAAGGCTTCCTTTCTTTAAAAACAGGCCAACACTTTGATTTGTCACATATCTAAAGCACTTAGGTGCCACAGCTTCTTTGTGTCATATTTGGTCGCATGGTAACAGGGTCCTAATGCTCCCTAAGGTCTTCTTTACCAGGTTCTTCTTCTGTCTCCTGGAACCACTCTAAAGTGGAATATAACATTCTACTCAACACCTTCTTCAGGTGCGATGGGTAAGTCTTCTTGTTTCTGAGGAAGAATGATTTTGTTTCTTATGATTCTATGATGCACTATCCAGGTCTCTGTCTATGTTCCCCTCTCTTTTTCCCCTATCCTTCACTTCCCTGCTCCATCTCTGGGATCTCTTTATGAGTCATCTGTATTCTCCACCCAAGATACTACATTTGACTACTTGTTCATAGCCCAACATGGCCTTTAGCCCTTGAATCTCTATGATGCTAACCTTAATCTCTAAGACTTTCCTGTGAATGGGCAATCAAGCTTCAAAGACTTACTATAAGATTTCCACGAAAGAAAATTTGGCCCATTTGGAGTTGGGTATCTACTTCTGGGCCCAACAAGCTAACATCAACTTGGAGAGGGTCCCGTGGGAGATGGCACATGTTAAGCTTAAAAAGGAGGCTGGGAATGACTGCTAAATTGACTGGTGGATATTTACAGCAATTTTTAACTCCTCTTTCCTGCTTCTCTAGTGCTATCTAATACACTGAATATTTCTCACATCAATTCCCTTTTGTTTCTCCCCTCCCACTGTTTTTGCCTTCATACATTCTTGCTTAGATTATTGTGATAGACTCTGATTTGGTCTCCTTGCTCTGATCTCTTCCCCCATGCTAATATACATTCCACATTGCTGCTTCTAGAAACCATGAAGGTACCATGTCATTTTCCTCATTTGGACCCCTTCTTGGCCTCTTACTACTTATGAAATAAAGTTCAAACTCCTTTAAAACCAGATCCCTCACTTACCTCCTCCAACCCTCTGCTCATTATGCTTGGTTGAACTGCTTTGAATGGTTTGCTGCTCACAAGCCTACATGTCCCAGCTCCCTTCTTCTCTGAGAGCTTCTGCAGCTCTTTGTATCACAGTATATATAAGAGTGGCCATAGCAGAGCTGGTCTCAAGGAATGGTTGTTGAATGAAAAATGTATTAAGAGATATGAGTAGACTACAGGACTGAGAACTCTGGTCTTGACATTGGCATTCTTATTCTCCCATCCTATCAAATTTTTCTAAACTGTACTTTTTGAATGTCCAGGTGTGCGCGCGTGCACAGACACACACAGACACACACAGACACACACTGTGGGGATTACAATGGAAAAAAAAAACTATGTTTGGCCTTCTTATTAATGCATAGGCTCAGCAAAATGTCAAGGTTTTCTAATTTTGCTGAAATGAAATCAATTTAATGTAGTAACACAACCTCATGCTAATTAGAAGCTCTAATTGGCATCTTCAATTAGCAAAACCATGAAACATTAAAATTGCTTAATGTAGTATTTTTAAAAAATGGATACACAATCTTTAAGAAACTTAAAACCTGTTGGGATAAAAATAATTGGTATAAAAACTGGAAAGTGCCTTTAAAAATCTGGGGCTCAGTTTTAATATCTGTAAAGTGGAGATTGATCAATCTCTTAAGTAACTTCTAGCTCAGATTTATCACCCAGGAATAGACTAAAACAACCTCACATCTTATCTTCATCTATTGAAGAACCACTGTGGGACAAAATGTCCTAGTTGGCCATTCCCAATTCCTAAATCAGGGATTGGCCTATATTAGGGACTAAAAAAACACTTGTTTTTTTTTTGTTTTTGTTTTTGTTTTTGTTTTTTTAAAAAAAACACTTGTTGACTAGATAACTGACCAAGCTTTGAACAGTATCTGCAAAGGAAGAAAAAGGATTATATCCAAGGATATAGGTGAACTATTTAGGGAATGATTAGACCATATTGACTTCTACAAAAGAGAACTGAGAGGCCACTTGGAAACATATAATTGGCAAGCTGAATAACTGCATTGCTGTTGGGAAGGGAATTAGGTAGGAGCTCAAGGAACCAAGAACTCCCTTGGGAATGGCCATAGAGCAGATATTGAGAACAAATAGGTAACAATTTTTAGAAAGAAGAAAAAGAAATGCAATTACTGCCCACTGAATTTAACTATCCAGTCTTGCTGCCCATAAGTCTCTTTCTTTAGTGCAGGAATGAAGAAATAAATAGAACATGACCCATGATGACTGAAGTAAAGACTAAAAATAGAATTTGTAAGGACATGATGATGATGATGCTTATCAACATTTTATAGTCATCTGCTGTGTATAAGACACCTTGTATAATGGAGTAGAACATAATGGAAGGAGGGAAAATGATAGATTAAGGGTAATTAAATGAGATTATTAATGTAAGGACCTTAATCTAGTAGAAATCAATCAACATTAAATCCTCCTTTTCCCCATTTGAGTCAAATAGACCTATATTTGAATACAAGCACTCCAATTACTAACCACGTGACCCTCAACAAGTTGTTTCACCTCTCTGAAGTCAGATTTATTGTATGTAAAATGGGGAAAGGAATGCTTAGTTTATAACACTTTTATAAGATTAAATGAAATGTTATATGTAAACATAATTTGTTAACTTATGCAAATATGGGATTTCAAATACTAGCTATTCATATTACTCAACAGTGAGATAAAATGTATGCACACAACCATGAATAATAAGCAGTGGATAATTGTGTAGAAAGAGTGGTAAGGAAAGTCATGTGCCAAAAACTGAGTGAGAGGAGGCAGGAGAAGTAATGGGGACTAGATCATATTGGGTCTTGTAGATCACTGTCTACAAAGACCTTTGAGTTTTATTTGATTGAAATGGGGAGCCAGTGCAAAATTTTTAGCAGGAGGGTGGCATAAGATAACGTATGTCTTAAGTGGATACTTGGCTGCTCTGCTTAGAATAGACTGCTGTGCATAGGGGTTAAAAAAGAAGCAGGGAAGTCTAGGAAGTTATTGCAGTAACATAGGCAAAAGATAATGATGGATTGGACCAGAGTGGTAGTGGTGGGGTTGGTGAGGAACTATTGGATTCTGGTATTTTTTGAAGCTAGACCCAAGAGTATTTCCAGACAGAGAAAGAGAGATAGCACAGATGACTCCTATTTTTAGATTCTAGCCTAAACAACCAGAAGGATGGGATTGCCATCCACTGAGATGGGGAAGCTGCAGATAGCCTAGGTTTGGGGAGGAAGGATCAGGATCTGTTTAGGACATGTTGAGCTGGAGAGGTTGGTTAGGCATCCAAGTGGACATATCAAGTACTGAGTTGAACACACTAGTCTGGAATTTGGGAGGTGGGTCTAGGCTGGAGACATACATTTGGACATTGTTGGCATGTAGATAGATGGTATTTAAAGAGCAGCAGTGAAGCTGACAACCGATCTTTTCCCAAGACTGATTTCACCTTGTTTTAGCCTAGGTCCAAGAAGTGGAGTTTCTTCCTTCCTTTCTCCTCCCTCTGTTCTTTCCATCTGTCTGCACTCCCCTAATGACTCCTTGCTTTTACACAGGAGAGGACCATCCATTCTCATCTTTGGCCCTTTGTGCTTTGATAGTTTATTCTTCTGCCTCTACTCAGCTTCTCTGGTACAGTGACTGCCATACTTTGTTGGGATTTTGTTTCGAGCCACGGAAGGAGACAATGAAGCTAAGTGATGCAGGAAGTGAACTCATGACCTTAGATTTGGAAGACTGAGAAATTGGAGACAGCAGATTTTTGCACAAGTTCCCACAAATTTAGGTGTTAATCACACCTCTACCTTCAGCAAAACCCCCATCATAAGTGCAAGTTTATTTACTCTGTATATTCTGGGGGACAAATTCTTGTTATTTTTAGAGAGGATACAGTAGAACCAGAAAAATTACCTTTTGCCTTCAAGTAGTGTTTGCTTTAGTAGGGGAAGTCATACTTACTCATGAGAAACGATATGATGCATTCAAGAGAAAAGAATGGGACAATGAATGGATGGAGGGGTTACTGAGAAATAAGCTATTCCTATTTGACCATCACATTTCAGATTATATGTCATACCATCTGCAAAGTGTTCATTAATTCCCCATAAGAATGATCAGTGATCCTAATAATGTACCAGAAAATAACTCTTATTATTTTATAAGATTTATTTTATCCCTGCAAAAATAATGCACCTTCTTTGTAAAAAAAAAAAAAAGAAAGAAAAAATCAAAATAAACAAACCAAAGAAAATTTCATGACCAGGGATGATGATGAGACTGTCCTTTGGATATTTTTTGTATGTATATATTTATTTTACAAAAATAGAGATCATGCTGTACTTCTCTGTAGACTCTTTTCTCACTTGACAGTGGAGCTGAAGAGTTTTCCATGTCACTCAGTATCTGCCTACGACATCATTTGGGTACCTGCCCATTATGATTATCATGGCTATACTGTGATGATGGGGATTGTGACTTGTTTCATTTTATCACTCTTCAGCATTCAGGACAATGATGAGTAAAAGGATGTTCACGTCATCACAGAATATTAGAGAGTTTAATACTCCCTCAGGCAACATCTCACTAATTTCCTACTTTGCAGATGGGAAAGTTGAGCCTCAAAATGTTAAATGAATGGATAGGTCAGATGGTCAGAAAGCTGCAGAACCAGAACTGAAACCAAGTGCCTGGACTCCAAGCCCAGTGTTCTTTCAGTACAACATCTGGAACCTGAGTCAACCCAACATCTGTGAAGTAGATGTGTAATACAAGAAGAGGGTAAAGTTTGGCAAGAGAAGTTTGGGGAGAAGATGACTGCAGGGGTCTCTTGTGGTTCTTTTGGAACTTTCGGTTTTACTTCAAACCCGGAGACCCCAGGGGGGTGAAATTGCAGGGTGAGGTGTGGAAAAGATCTCATGAGCTCAGGTTTGCAAAACCCACAGTTGTACAATAGCTCAGCTCAAGCCAACACCCTGAGAAGTGCAAAAAAGCCCTAGGAGAGTGTATGGCCACCCAGAGTCTCAATTCTGGTTTCACATCATATCTGAAGGGTTCCCATCCCTTAGCAGTGAGCCCTATGAAACCTATTAACATTTCAACTTTACTCATGGTCAGGGATGATTTGAGGTGTTGATTTTGGCAACCCAGAATGTTCCTGGCTTCCTGGAATCACTCTGTAAACCTCCTTGTTATAGAAGGAAGCCCCAGACCACACTTAACAGTGAATGAAGAGCAAAGAATACTGGGAGTTCCAGCCTGCTATAGGAATAAGACACCATCTTTCCAGCTACGCCACATTTTCACTGGCAGGATCTAACTAAAACGTAGACCTGGCCAGGCCACTCCTTGCCTAAACTTACCCATGGCCTCGGGGTAGAGTCCCATCACTCTGTGTGGCACATAAGACCATCCACAACCTGGTTTTTGCCCACCTCTGTCTTCTCTCTGCTATTTTGTCTTCAGCAACACAGAACTTCCCATAGGTCCTGGCACAGAGCCATTCTATTTTTCATCTGGCTCCTACTTTCTGGAATGCTCTTCCTCTTCTTTTATCTATGGCTAATCTCACTTATCTGGGTTTGGTCCCCCTCTCTCTATATAAATAACTCTAAAATTCTATAATCTGTGATAGTTTCTGAAATGTTCTTGGCAATTTTCATACAGATGATTGAACTTTCTCTTACATCTATATGCCCATCTATGATCAATGTTACTTCCCCCAGTGGCATGGTTCAAATCACAGGACACCTGCTAAACATGCAGCATGAATGTAGCAGGGAGCAACAATTTACCGGATTTAGAATCTAGAAAGGACTGGCTTCTTATTTTTCCCAGCTGCAAATTATTTGTATGGCATAGATGGTTTTCTCTAGCACTGCACTTAGGATATTTACTTAAATATTGGCAGTGATAAAATGGTGGGTAAGAAATTGCACATTCATCAAAAGTAAGAGGCCTGATAGAGTGCATAAACATGGTACTCATCTCAAAATTAAATTACCATATGTACATGGTTTGGCTTGTCATTTATGTACTTGTATATTTATATACCCATCATCCTTAATCACCTACAAGAATGAATGAGTGCATTTAAGAACAAATGTTTGCAACATAAGCTAATGTTAATTGAAAATTTCTTGTTGGAGGAGAAATCTGAAAGGCAATACCAGAGAAAACAAAAGCATTTTAAAGGAACAACAAGACTTGCTAATATCAGACAGTTTGATTTTAGCTGAACCTAAAGGTAATTCCTGGTGAGATGTCGCAAAACTATTCTTTTTAAAGCACAGCATACCCAGCACAGAAAGACAGCTCAATTTATCAGGAAGAACACTGAATTTAGCATCAGGATGTTTGAGGCCAACTCCGTTCGTAGCCTTTTATGGGTGTGTGATCCTGGAAAATTCTATGTAACTTCTCCAAGTTTCTGTTTTCTCATATTTAATATAAGAATAATGCCACAAACTTGCTACTACATTTGAAAAGCATCAAACAATGAAGCAACTTTGAGGGGCTAATTAAATGTCATTGACATGCATATGATACTCCTCTACCCCCATCAGCATTTTCTAAAAATCAAGGTCATATAGTCCAGAAATGCTACTTGTGCTACTATTACTATTTCAACAACAACTACTACTACCACTAATAATAGTAATAGCTAACAATTATTGGGAATTGATTACATGCCTGCATTGCTTGAGCATTTTAAATGAATTAATCATTTATACCTCATAAAACCCTTATGAAGTAGCTACTTTTATTTTCTCATTTTACAGGCAAGGCATTGGAGACCCAGAGAAGTTAAGTAACTTACCTAAAATCACACAGCTAGTAATTCTAAGACTGGGATTTGAACCCAAGCTTGGACTCTGGGATCCAGGCATTAATAGTTATACTCTGTTGTAATAATTATAGTCCAGTAAGCTTTTGGTTGGATACTGCCTTGTTCTTTCATAAAGATAATCTCACTTGATCCCTGCAGCAGTCCTGTGAAATAGAGGTTAGTGACTACCCTTACTTTATACACTTTGCACACTTTACAGGTGTGCAACTTGGGTCAAAAAGATGAAACGATTAGACCAAAGTCACCCTGCTCTGGAAGAGTGAAATCAGATGGTCATTCCACTGTGGTGGGGACTTCTCCCACACTGTTTCTGGCTCTGCTCTGCTCTTCTCTTATTGGCACCCCCCCTCCCTGTGCACGCCTTTGACGAGGACCCCAGTTGAGTCCTGGTATGTTTTTGTTTTGACAGTTCCCTCTTCTGTCTCATTCTCTCCAACACTCAGTCTATGATGCACGAGACTCATTTCTACCAGCATCACCTGATTCTGCAGAGCTTAGAATGAGCTCCAGTGGACTTCTAGTCCAGATGTCCTTGGCACTTAAGGAAGTCACCATTGGGAGGATGGCACCTCTGATGTCAACCTCTGATATCAAGGTCACCTCTGATATCAAGGGTGCTGAGCTCACCCTTTATTCCCACTTCCTCTGGAGGAAACTCAAGATTATCCTTAAACAGAGCACCCACTAAGTCATTGCTCTCTGCAAATTTTAGACATGCACCCTCTTTCCTGTTGTCTGTGGTTTTGAACTCTTCCTCACCTGGCCTTGATTAACCTGTCTAAACCTTCCAGACTGTTGTCTTTCATTTATGTCATTTTTTCCTCTGGGCTCTCATAGCACCCAAGATTTTATTTATGTATTTATGTATTTATTTATTTATTTGAGAGAGAGAGAATGAGCTGTGGGTCAGAGGGAGAGAAAGAGAGAAGCAGACTCCCTGCTGAGCAGGAAGCCCAATGTAGGACTTGATCTCAGGACCCAGAGATCATGACCTGAGCTGAAGGCAGATGCTTAACTGACTGAGCCACCCAGGCATCTCATTCAATCTCTTTAAAAAAAGACTCTTTGCTCATCTTAGCGTTTGTTACGCTATCTTAAAATGACTTGTTTCATTATTCCTCTCCTGCAGTGTGCACTGAGCTCTTTGAGGGCAGTGGTTTCTGGCATCCTCTATAATGCCTGGCACATAGTAGGTGCTCAATAAATAGTTGTTGATTAAATGTTTACTTCTATCTCTGAAGGCACCAAATGTCTTGAAAGGATCTCTTTATTGATATCCCTGCCTTCTAGACTATGAGTTTTCTGAAGGCAGACATTTGGTCTTGCTCAATATTGCATCCTCAGTGGCTGACTTGGAGGAGGCATTCAGCGAAGGAGGAACTGACCAGAATTTCAGATCCTCTAATACTGCCCTTCAGCCTGTCCTCAGCTTGCCCTGCCTCCCCTGAAATGCATCTTTCCCCACGGTTTCTCCACCTCCCATTTTCTCTTTATTTCTAATGTCTTCATTTATGGTCTGATTTATATAATTTAGCATTTGCTTATATTATGGCCTCACTTTTCCTTGTCTTATATGTTCATAGTTGTCCCCTGCCAGTGAAAATATAAGTGTAAACTTAAATGTGATAACACTTTTTTGTATTAGTAGAACTTCTGCCCATCTTCTTTTTTGTATTTCAAAAATTAGGCATTCATTAATGATAAACACCCATATTGAATAAGCTCATAAAATGTGCTACTGTGTATATGCTTTACATACAGATCATGTTGATCTCATGACAGCCATAATAAGGAGGCGTTGGGGAAACTGAGGCTTAGCAAGGCTATATCCTATCCAGGTGGTGAATAACAAAAGCATAATTGAAATACAGAGCGTCTGAGTCCAAACATTTCTACTTCTTCACCATGGACAATTTTACTTCTTTCACCAGAGAAGCAATAAAAATAATATTAAAATCCCCATAATTCCAATCTGCTACTTGAGGCAGCCAGTGTTAACATATTGATACATGGCTTTCCAGTCTGTCATAAGCAGCCTCTAGCATGTCTCTCAATGAACCCCACATCCAGCTATTCATACCCTTGTGGGCTCGCCTTTCCCCATTGAGTGAGGGCTGGATTTAGTGACTTACTTCTAATGAATATAATAAAACAGAAGCAATTGAATGTAACCTCTGGAATTAGGGTATAAAAAAGACTGTGGCTTCCACCTTGGATCTCTCTTCTTTTCTCTGAGATCCCTCATTCTGGGAGAGGCAGACTGCCATGTTGTGAACAGACCTATTGGAAAGCCCATGTGATTAAGTAATCCATGATTTTGATCCACAGCCAGCAAAGATCTGAGACGGGTCAACTGCCACATGGATGAGTGTGGAGGCAGCCCTGCCCTATTTGAGCATGGTGGTGGTTCTCCCAGTCGACATGCTGATTCTGGCTTTGTGAGAGAAAGTGAGCCAGAGATACTCAGCTAAGTTGTGCCTGGATTCCTGACCCAGCATCTGTGGAATAATACACTTTTGTTGTTTGATAGTGCTAACTTTGGGGGTGATTTGATATATAACAATAGGTATATAATGCACAATCCTATACACATTAATATAAATATGGTTAAGCATCTGTTTTACAACTTATCACAGATCAAAATTTACTTTATTGAGTGAAACAAACTGCGAGGTCCTGCTTGTGTCTAGCAGCCTTCTTTAAAAAACTTTTTTAGAGATTGTGCAATACAGCCACATCCAGAAAATACACAAGGGACAAATATGCAGCTGCAAGAATCATAAACACCCTGGTTCCAATTTCAGTATATTTTATTTTTTAAATAAAATAAATCTGCAGGGTACATGCAAAATCAGTAACTATTTCATCTTCAAAGAAAAGAAAGGAAAGCCAGAGAGAGGCACTATTTTAGGACGGTATATGAATTAGAGTCTCTGAATCAGTGTGAAATGTTGCCATATACTTTCCTTTAACCATCTAAAGAGGAAATTCTTCATCAAAATTAGTCATCAGGAGGAAGTTTAAGAATTGTGCCATAGTGGAGAATAAATAGTGTGTGGCACAGAGTGGGGTCTGGGTACAAACTATTGAATGAACATGGAATCTGAAACATGGATTGGAGCTCTCTGTTGCTTGGAAGTGTGTGATATCATCACTCAACATAGATGAGCTTTGATTTCCTCATCTTTAAAATGGGAACATGCTCAGGGCACCTGAGTGGCTCAGTCGGTTGAGCATCTGAGTCTTGATTTTGGTTCAGGTCACCATCTCAGGGTGGTGAGATCAAGTCCTGCATCGGGCTCTGTGCTGAGCATAGAGCCTGCATAAGATTCTCTCTCTCTCTCTCTCTCCCTTTGCCCTGTTCATGCTCTCTCTCTTTTCTCTCTCTCAAAAAAGAAAAACGGGAACATGCTCATGAAGTGATGCATTTAAAAGAAAATGGCCTTGCTTATAAATGCCTTTTGCAGAGCACTTGGCACACAGCAAGCTTATGGTACATCAATTACAATAGAGTACTAATTCTGATTTCAGGACACCATCAAATAGTGATTTACCACAATATAAGCCTTAAGTAAACATAGAGTTTTAAAACATAATAACTCCATTTCTTATTAAATAATCCATGCTCATAATAAAATTATTTTTTAAAATACCCTTTAAAGCACAAAGTAGAAAGAACAAATCACTGCGAAATTCTACCAGCAAGAAAGAACCAACATTAACCCTTTGGTGCACATCATTCCAGATACCTCTGTGCATAGACAGATAGGTTGGAAGGATGGGAGACTATTTAGGTAGATAAATAGCTAGCTAACTAGAGATCCTACTTGACATGCTGATTCCAATAAAGCATTTACCTAATTTCACTTGAATGTAACCAAAGAATGATAAACCAAAGTGAAACTGAAGGAATTGCTCAAACTTAGATCATGTTTTTTCTCCTCTGCCAGCAACAGGATTTCCTCTATTCTCTCTCTAGTAAGGCTAAGTAAAAACCTGCTGCCATCAGTTAAGTTGGTGTTATTTTTTCCCCTTTTAAGTTACATGTTTACACTTTCCAGGCATACTAATTAATCTCCTACCATGAGAGATGAAGTGATTCATACTCTGACACTTTCATTTCTTTTGCCTCCTGACTTTTGTTACTTTTATAATTTTAAACTTGAAATGATTGATAACACATTCTGTTCAGCAACAGAAAATGTTACTGTTATGCTGTTGTTTATCTCTGTGTAAATGGATTTAATCCTCATTGCCACTTCTTTTTACCCATAACTTCATCCTAGAGGTGTGTGTGTGTGTGTGTGTGTGTGTTCAATAAATTCATCTTGTAACTGAATTAGTCTTCCAGTGTATTTCCCAAAAGGACTCATATAATTCCCAAATTCTTTCACGTTTGAGAATGTCTTCAGTTTTAATATTCTTGAGTTACACTTTCCTTTATTCGGGACTTTTGGCATTACTCTGGTTTCTTCTGGAAAAATAACGGTGTAGAGATATCTGAGGCCAGCTGGATCCCACCTTCACTGTCTTCTTTGTGCCTGGATGATCTCACTCAGTTAATGTTGATCAGGGCATGCTCAGTGTCTCCATGTAAATTGTGGTTTTTTTCTAGTGTATTAGTTTCTTATGATGTGCAGATTTAGTATTTTTCTAATAGGAAAAAAAAACCCCTCATGAAATTACATCTGTGAAGCACTTTTCCATTTTTTGGGCACTGTTCTTAGGAAATGTAAGTGACCTTTACGTGGGTCATCTTTGAAGTCCTTACTTATCATCATCACTCATTGATTTATTCAGTTTGTCTTCTTCCTTTGCATTCACTGTGATGTTCTGAAGCCTTCTTTTTTTGTCATTGTTTGATTTTCTTAGTTGCGCCTAGTCTGTTCTTTGCTTGTTTGCATTTATTTATTTGATCTGTAAGGATGTTGCTTTGGCCCCCCAATTGTTTCCTTAACCCGGCAATCTCCCTTTTCATCCTGGTATATTGCTTCATCGTCTTGTTTTTGAGTCTTGTATAAATGACACCACACTGAGTTTTTTATTGTTCTTTTTCAGACTGTGTTTCTTTTCCCTTTTGTGTTCTAGAATGCTTGCATAGTTAAAATGCCATTTCACCAGTTTTTCCTTATGCTTTGTATGGAGAGCTCAGCCCAGACCTTCTCTTTGCTCTGAGCCAATGTGGAAAAGACAGTCTTTAATCATGTGGTCTTGTCTTGTTATTTTAGTTAAAGTGATTGGAGTGGATGTTTCTTTTCTGAATACTCCCCTGGTCTCTGGGGGATATAGGGCTGTGGCTCTGGCTGGCCCAACACGGGTTGTCTTCTAGGGTCCCACCAAGTATCCTGTACCAGGCCCACCATTAGTCATTTAGATGTGTTTCCCATGCATTCCACCATCTTAGCCCAAAGCTGGTCCCAGAGGCCTCTGCTCTCCCTGCACAAATCCTCTGTGCTTCACCAGTGTCCCATTTTCATGGCAGCTGCCATAACACTCCTTTAACATTCTTTGTCAAAGCATGTCACTCCAAAAGCTCCCCCACCCACTGCTCCCGTGCATCCTGGGCTCTTGGTGTGGTGGCCCCTGGAACTGCTCTATCCCTTAGCTCACTTGACTTGAGCCACACTGGCTTCCTAGCTGAGCTTCAATTTGCCAAGCACATATCTTCCTCGAGACATTCCGGGGTGGCTCTTTTGCCTAGAACATTCTCCCAGATAGTCACACAGCTTTGTTCTTAGATCCAAGTCTGGGCTTACATGTCAGGA
The DNA here is from genome assembly GCF_029215605.1 of Mirounga angustirostris. Lineage (NCBI taxonomy): Eukaryota > Metazoa > Chordata > Mammalia > Carnivora > Phocidae > Mirounga > Mirounga angustirostris. The sequence goes on along the minus strand of NW_026991712.1, from coordinate 13,094,847 downwards.
TTTCGATGAGGTCTTCCTTATTTTATACAGCAGGTGAAAAGGCACGTTCTTCCCCCTCTCTAATATTCTTTTTTCATAGCGCTTCTCATCACCAGAAACACTATATGTTTTACTGTCTTTTATTTTTTTATCATTTGCTTCCTCCTTCAACCACCATCAAAATGTAGGGCAGGGACTTTTGTCTGCTTTGTTCCCTGCTGTATTCAATGCCAAGAAGGATGCTTGGCACAGAGTAGGCACTGAATTATTTGTTGAATGGATGGATGGGTGAATGCTATATAGGGACTTCTTACCTCAAATATTTGTTTCTGACCCCTCCCATGGCAGCCTATTTGCACATGCTCAATCTTCCCACTATTCTTCTCCAAACTGGAAGACATCTTTGAGAAATTGAAGATTATGCACATCACCACATTTCAGTGGATCAGAATCTTCGATTCCTTTCCTTAGTGGCTACTTTCCAAGTGTGTTGTATAGGATTGTAGCTTTTTTCTTATTAAGTAGTTCCTGGTGAATTGTTAGCTTTTAGTTATTTTCTAATTTGTGTTATTTTGGTAGGTACTGGGGAAGGAGACGCTGTGATCTTATTTCTTTCTTCTGGTTTTATCCAGAAACTTACGAGTATATAAATTTGCACTAAATTATGTGCCTTCTTCATGTCATGCTGAGCACTGGGTGTTAAATATAAGTGTTAAATCACTAAATTCTACTCCTGAAAACAATGTTACACTATGTGTTAACTAACTAGAACTTAAATAAAAATTGGGAGAAAAGGAAAAAAAATAAATTATGTGCCTTCTTGCACTATATTCCACAGTAATCACAATAGTAGTGCAATGGGTATAAAACTTGATCTACCACATGCACACAACTCATACAATGTCCTTTCTCTTCTCTACCAGAACTTGGTATCTCTTCCAAGCTGCCTTTCTGGTGGTAGCAACTTAATATCAGCTTAAAACTTAGTATCTCTTCCCTTTACGCAGGTGAGGCAACTAAGTGGTTTCTCTTTGTTTTTCAAATGAGGCATCACATGGTTTTGAAATTCTGAGAGACAGAAGAGAAGGCATCTGTTCTGGATCATTACCTCTCCTTGGTGCCATCAACTGAGCCATCCTGTTCTTATCTGCTCTCCTATTGCGAGTCCCCACAAGTGCCCCTTGTTGCTCACAAGGCCCTTCAGATCCATTGGCTCTTGGATGCTCCTGGCTACATGGTAAATATTTCCTCTGCTCCAACACCCTACTGAGTGTCTGGGGACTTGCCACTTTCTCAGCTCCTATCTGGGAAAGAAGGTACAGGCTCTCTTGCTCATGGAAACCCTAACTCTCTTGGGGACTGTCCGTCCCAACCTCCCCTCCTTACCTGATACTCAGGACAGGCAGCGGGCCCCTTCTCAAGGACTCCTCTCCTCTCCGTTCTCCCATCCCCCAACGTCTTTACTTAATTTCAAGAGACAGGGAAAAGCCTATTTCTGACCTATTCTTTATTCTGTGTCTGGAGCCAATATCTAAATTTAGGGACATTAAAAAAATTTTCTTCTTTTGTTGATATTTCTTTCCCCTGAATCACCTGATGCCGCTATGTCTAACCACCAGAATGGAAGAAGGTCAGGGAAAGACCAGAAGTATCAGGAAATAGTGGGAAGACCACATTTATATATAAGAATATCATCTCTCAAGTGAATATCTAACATACACCCAAGACTCAGTAGATGAATTGTAATCCTCTCAACACTCTGCAAAATCAATACTACTATTTCCATTTTACAGATGGGAAACCCAAAGCCCAGTAAAATCTGAGAAACCCTGTAGAAATTTTGCTGGCAGGTGTGTGAGCAAATTTTATTTACCACATGAGTAGGAAGTCAGAGAGAAGTGCACGTGTACGAAGAGAATCTGAAGGACCTGCCCTAATGGACATCCTCACAGGCTCCTACTTGGAGCTGAAATAAGATTCCACGTTCTTGATGGATGTGTTTTCTGCACCTGGCTTAGCCACCTACTGCAGAGACCTAATGTGTTCTCACTTTTGCCTGCACATATTGCTCTTGTGGGTCATGGTGGAGGCAGCATGGATGTTGACTGGGGACAATCTGGTTCTCATCTCGTTGAATCTCCATTTCCTCAAGTGGGCTGTGAGGATAAGCATGCCTAGTTGGCAGAGCTATGGCGAGGCTTCCATGGAAAATTGTTGGTGTGGTGTAAGCATGTTTGTCCCTCTCCACAGAAAAGAGGATATGAGGAAAGAAGGCAGACATTATTCATCAGAGTGTGGCCCATTCAGGATGGACTCTCTTTTCCACATGTAGCCTCCATGTAGGCAGAACAGGCCTCTCTCTACAAGGTGACTCAGGTCAGGTCTATTTTCCAGTTGGTCCCAGATGGGAGAGGTAGGTTGGGCATCTCTGTCTTGGCAGAGGGATGGATGAGTGGGCTCAGAGACTGCCATGGACAACCAGCCATTCTGGAACATGAATGGCTTCACTCAGGCCTGAGCCTGAGCCACACCTACTACTGAATTTGGCTGAGAAATCCTGCTCTCTTTTGACGATGCTGTGCTTGCCCTTCTAGTAATAAGGCTCTGACTTTGTTTCCTCTTAAGCCTTTTGTGTGTTGAACCTGAGCAAGGAATCCTGGAGAGGAGAAGAACTAAATAGTAGGATGGAGAGACTAGCAATAACATGCCCCAAAGCACTTGGTGTGTAATAGGCAATAATAATAGCTAACAGGCACGAAGCATTTACCTCTTAAAACACTTTGAATACATTAACTCATTTAATCTTCACAAAAACTCAATCAGATAGGTACTTTTATTATCTCATTTTATAGATGAAGAAATAAAACACAAAGAGGTTAGATATCTTGCCCAAGTTTGTACAGATCCAGGCAGCAGAGCTGGGATTTAAACCTTCACAGTCCAGAGCCTTCAAACATAAGCATCATGCTATTCTTCATATGAATATACCCTAAACTGGTTAGTTTCTTTTTAAATTTGTTTTTCTTTTGGGATGCATTTTACATTTTCTTGAGCATAAGATTCAGCCCCTCCAGTGTAAGGAGGTTTCACAGTTGAGAAAGGGGTGAAGGATGGAAGGGATGGAAAGTCATGAGGTGTCTAAAGTTTACAGTTGAAAGTGAGAGGGTGGGTGAGGTCATCTTCCTCCCCAGGCCCTGACTGCCCAGAACAAACTGCCTGGGCCTCCAAATGAGAAAGACAGAGCCTACTGTCTGTGGATTCTACGACAGGCTGTTAGAAATGGGGCCTCACAGACCAGCCTGGGGTGCTCAGCAGAGTAATCGAGAGCCCGCTGCTGGGACAACCTACGGAAGCTGAGGTGTTGAGTGAAAACTAAACTTGAACTTTGAAAGATTCCATGAAAAGGATTTACTAAAATAATCTTAAAGAGTAAAAATAAATAAGATAATATTTTCTTACTTTTTTTTCTTTTGTTCTGTAGCAAATTTTAAACCAGACTGTATAGAGGACAGAAACAGGGCACCATGAGCTTTAGTTATTGAATATTTTCTTTTTGGCCTTTTGCAGTAACAGCTGCTTGGAAATTGGAAGAGGTCAAAGTAAGCTGCCCACCGACTTCTGGTTCAAAATGGCAGCTGGCTGGTGGTTCCCAAAGCTGAGCCATTCAGCTCTTCTCATTGAAACTATAGGTGAGACAGAGTGCTTAGACTGGAAATACAACCTAGTGACAGAATCTGCAACAATTCACAGTGATTATGGGGTGGATGGATCTGGATTGAGGATCGCCTACCTTGGGTCTAGCATGTGACATACTCTTGCTCTCATTCATGAAGAAATTCCCTTAAATGGGTAGGAGGTTTCCTTACTCCCACCCAACCTCTAAACTCAAACTCAGTCCCAAGCCTGGTGTCAACTGGAAATGGTACTGTCACTTCCTTCCCCTCCTCGGGAGTTATTCCCTTGAATAGCATTATTTCTCTTTTCTCAGGCTTCCTCTTCTCCCACTTGTCCCACTTCCCCCAATCCAGGCAGATTTTGGGAATCACAGCAAATTGCTGAACTGAAGTGACCTCAGGGAGGCAAGCAACGGTGACAAAGCTCTGAAGAAGGCTGCTGAGGCATGAAGATCGGAGCTAGCTCTGCCTGTCAGGGACTGGGCTATTCCCATCATGCGTTGTTTCTAAGAACAAGAAGCTGGGCTGAGTGCTGGAGTAGGGGAACCATATTCACTGCATGGTGTCCCAGGTGACGGCTGGCTATTTAAGTGAGAGCAGACTGGGATCTGTGAATATAAATTTTGGATTGGAGAAGGGAATTTGACCACCAGGGCAGTGCACAGAGCAAATCTCTCTCTCCCACTCTAAAAATTACAACAAACTGAACTTGTCCTGTCTAAGAATGAGTAAAATGAACAATATCATCATCATCCACAACAAAGGGCCCATAAAAAATGTTGCAAAGAAAAGGAAAAAAAAATAACATCAGCAAGGCAGAGAAACTCAGAAAAATTTACCTCAGAATCTAGATGATCATCTCAGATAACTATATGGCACTCCCACAAATTTCAGTGAAGGTCTCTCTGAAATAGAAGCAGAACATCTGAAGGCAGGATCCAGAGGGAGAAAAGGCAGAAGAATTGGGTGGGGAACAGTGATGCGATGAAGCAAGGAGAAGATGTGCTCAGTGGCTGGAATTCAATCCCCGTTAGAGATAGGAAGAGCAGTGTTAGTGCTGCGTGAAGCTCTGTCACTGGTGTGGAGGACGGATTTGAGAGACCCTTCCCAAATTAGAGAAAGGAGACCGGGAGGTAAAAGGAGGATAGTGACAATAAAGGAGGTTTCTGAAACATTGGGCAGAAAATATGGAGCTATGTGACACTGGTGAGCGTTCCTAGCTAAAGGGAAAGGAAGCTCATGGGAGACAGAAAGAACTGACCCCAGTTTAGGAAAACTCAGGGATCAGAGCCTCACATCTATGTAGCCTGGTGAAAGTACCAGCCTGAAAGTATCAGCCTACTAAGAAAAATACAAATAGGTATTTGTATTTAATCCACAAATTCCACAAGTACCATATCCAGACACAAAACAATGGGTTGTATCTGAAGATGAGAATTAACCTACACTTCATTGTCTTCTTCCCAGCACATTAAAAACCAGAAGATAATTTAGTAGCATCTATACGGTTTGGAGAAGAAAAGGATCTGACCCAGCAGTGTTACCTCTGAATTCTGGTTAGTACTCACATATGCAGGGAATAGAACCGTATCAGTGCATACGCAAAGGAGATTAAAAAAATGTATTATCTTCAAACCTTCCTTGAAAAGCTTCTTTAAGACATGTATGCAAACTGAGTCATAAAGCAATTAAGAGCTCAGAACTAGATGGTCACCATTTAGAAGAACAAGCAGTGAGCGGTGATAGCAATTAAAGATGTAAGCAAATATCACCACTATGGATTTAAAACTGAATGAAAGCCTGAAGTTCATTAAGGAAACAGTTTTTATACTCTCTAAAATAATAGTGTCATAAAAATAATCTGGATCCCAAAACGTCAAAGAATTATTAACAAAGACAGGGACATCCATGAGATGAAGTATGGAGAAGAAAAATAGAGTGTTGAACACCTTGCCTTACAAAGGACCTATACATTTTATTTTTGTAATGTGTTTACAGATTTTCTTTTTATTTGATTGCTAAAGAAATGGTAAAAGGGAGAGAAGATAATAGAAAATAAAAATCCCTAAGATGAATTTGACCTGAAATTTTGGAAAATCTACATGGGTTCTAGGTTCTAAGGAGTTATCTTTTTTTTTTTTTCATGTCTTTGGGAAAATGACACAGAGGAAGGCTAGAGTGGGAGTGGAACCCCACTGGCTATTGCCACTGGCAGTTGTGAGCTCTGGCTGTCCCTTATTTCCTGGAAAAAAGGGGGAAGTAAGGGAAGTCACCAAGGATGGGCTCAAGCTTCTGCATGGTTTTGTAGAGACATGAGGATGTTATGAACCTATGTGTGACCCAAGAACATCATTGAATTCAGGATTCACTTATAGTTGGGCATTGGGGGTCTGGCCTTATCCTCTGGAGAACAGCAGTGGGTATGTGACCTTGGAAATATTACTTTACCTTTCTTGACCTTTGCTTCCTCACCTGGAAAATGAAGGTAATAGACTTATCTAAAAGGTCCCTTACAAGATTCAATAGGTGCACAAAGCATCTAATATATTAAAAGAAACAGCAGGTGCTTAATCGATGCTGCACCTTTACCTTCCCAGCACTGGAAGATTTCTATCAATCTAAACTTTGAGGAAAAGAAAAAAATATGAGCTGTCAGTGGGCTGGTTATCTGGAGAGTTCCAGATGTATCTCTGAAAAGGAGAGGAGGAGCTACAAAGGACCGGGAGGATCAAATCAAGGTGGAGATGCTAGGGTTTCACTCTGTACATTGCCCTAACAACCACTGTAGTTGGCAGATCTTTCTTCCCTTGGCACAACAATTCCAAACTGCCTATGAAGTATGTTCAGAGAGAAAACTTTCCCCACTTGTATTTCCAATGAGGAGAGGTATTGCTGTTTGATTTGGTGACTATAACTCTGTTTCTTCAGGAAGGAAACGTTTCTTGCAGTTATCCATTTGAACACAAAATAATGAGAAAGCAGGCTATTTATAGCTACCTCTTCATTTGGTTGCATAAGATGAGCACTTCTTGGGAAGGTGGTACTTCCCTAACTTTAGCTCTTGCAATCTAGAAAGGGAAACTCCTTTGATGAATCAGTGACCAAGGCAGGGCTTGGCCAACTTTGATCTTTCAAAACCCAGTCTTTGGCATCACATTCTCTAGGAAGTCTTCCTGAAGTTTCCTCAAAGCTAAATCATTTCATATCAACTAGTCACTATCTCTTCCTTCCTTCTACATTCTCCCTGCATGGGTGAAGCCAGCCTAGGACCACACTCCCTAGACTTTTGCCAGCAGGGTTCGGGGTTGGATCCTTCCAAGAAGAGGTGCTGGTATGGTGTTTTGAAGGCCAAGGAGAAGGAGAGGTCCTTATTCTCAGCTGCAGGTGTGAGGGAGTAGGTGTCAGTAGATGTGGCATGTTGCCAGTGGCTTCCTTTCACCCACATTCTTCAGAACCATCCACTTCAGCACTACTTCCTAGATTGTAGGGGTGGCAGCTCCCTGGATTCCAGCCCTTGCAGATTTCCCTACTTATATGTCTATAACCCATCCCATAATTGTTTAAACCTTTAATTCCTTGTATGGAGTCCCTTTCTGCTTGAAATACCCAGAACGCTTGTCTTCCTTTCCAAACTTGAAACATCGAGGCTGAGTAAAACACTCTGTCCTGGAGTTGTTGTTAGCTCAGAGGTTGAGCCCAGAGACTGTGGAGTAAAGCAGAAACTTTCACAGTTTCTTCAACTGCCAAGAGAAGCCAAAAGCTCTAAAAAACACACTCACAACTGAGAGCAAATCAAGAGCCTCTGCAGCTAACTCTGACATGCATTAGGAGATTCTTAGCAGCACTTGTAGGATGAACACATTGAACCAAAGGGGATTGAAACCATGAAATCAATAGTAGGAAAGCCATAGACTCTGATGAGTCATTTTGGTATCACAGGGTTAACCGCGCAGATATCCTGTGACTTTTAGTTATTGGTCTCTTAGAGTCATTGGTCTTTCTTCTTTGTTTAGGATCTAACAAATTATCTACCAGTGGAAAACCAATTAAGTCTCCCCACCGCCTGCCACTTGACAACCACATTCTGGTTTTGTAAGAACTCAACAACAGCATCTAGTCTAAAGAAGGGTGGAAGGAATTTGGTAAAAGGTAATCCTCAGATTGCTTTAAAACATAAGGTCCTCCTTCTTTCAGCATCCTTGCCAATGTTTACTGCTTCATCTTGACGATCCGGAGAGGAAAATTACATGTGTCAATCACCTCCTGATAAAATATCACATATACCTAAAGTTTTTCTGTAAAAACATAGATCATAAGTATTTTTGGCTTTGTGGGGCATACAAAATCTCTGTCCTAACTCCTCCACTTTGCCATTGTACAGAAAGCAGCCATAGACAATCTGTAAATAAATGAACATGGTTGTATTCCAATAAGACTTTATTTACAAAATCAGAGGACTAGACAGAGTTGGCCCAGGGGCTGCAGTTTACCAACCTCTGCTCTAAACCAGCTCAACACGAGCTAAACTACTTCCTTCTTTTTGCCTAAGAATTACTCTGCCTCTCATTTATCTTTGTTCTTTGACCTTAGGAGTTGGCCTTGAGAAAAAGCAAAGCTGGTATGAAAGTTTAAGAATCGTATACAGTTAAAGGAGAAAGTTAACATTTATTCAACCCCTATTACTAAGAGCTGTCCATGGTAAATATTATGGCCCTCATAGAAGAGGAAACTCAGGTATAGAGAGGTTAAATAATTGCCTAAACTCTCATGGCTGAAAGTGGTGGACACAGGATTTGTACACAGCTCTGTCTGGCTTTGAGCTGTACTTCTAACAAATCTTACAATGGCTACCTTAAGGCAGCCAGACTGTCTCTATGCCCCCTGCACAATAGCTCACATAAACACAACAAATCCTTGACTATAAAAACCTAATTAAGAGACAGGACTCACATGGAAGATTGTGACATAGCTGTCATCTCTGAAATTTTCCTCAGGGAGGTGGTTGGGTTATTTATGGGGTGACTGTTGCAGAGTGGGGTAAAGGATGAGCAATAATGCAAACACAGTGATGGGGAAGAGAAGTGACAGTGTGGCAAAGCATAAACTTGCATCTGATCATTCTATTATATTGCCCAATCCCTGCAAATATCCTCTGCATGAAGCAATGCAGGGGACAAAAAGATGGAAAAAAAAGTGCCTCCCTCCAAGCCTGGTATAGCCTCAAAGTTGAACAAATGTGACTGAAGAACAGAAGAATGAACAGTGCATACAGGCATAGGGAGACGGAAGGACTGACAAAGCAGGCATGTTCAGGGAACTGATGGTAATCCAGTGTCTGCCACAAACCTAGCTGCATGCTAACCAAGTCCCATTACCTGCATGGGCCTTAATTATTCTGTAGAATGAGACATTTGGGCTAAATAGTTTTTAAGGTTCTTTTAAGCTCAGAGGTTCAAATTCTGTATCTGAATTGATAGTGAGCGAGAGATGAGACTTGCTCCTACCCACAAATCTCCTTCCCCCTGTTTATCCCACTTCCAGAATTAGAGCTCAGACAGGTGCAATACAAGATCCTCCATGCAGATGTTCATGCAGGCAATGCATACTTCCACTGAGAATCACAATTCTCACTCTCTACCCCTGCCATCCATGTCCTTTAATGGAGGAGGATCCCCTGCTTCTGGTCATTCAGGCTCCTTGTTAAGCCCCTTGCTCACAAAGGCTGAGTGTCTGAGCATAAGGACCTAATTGGAGTGGTGTGCGGAGCCTCTTTGTTGGCACCTTCTCCCCTGCAGAAGCCACGGCCATGCTATTCCTCTGTGCACAGGACTGACTGCTTTCCCCGCATTCTGGATTTTACTCTTCCTTGCTGCTTTTCTCTTGTTTTGAAGATAATTTTTAAAGATCTTATTACAAGTACAATACACAGTCCTTATGGAAAGATCAGAAAGTTTAAGTAAGCACAAAGTAGATACATTTACGTATAAAACTATGACCTAATGCAAATCACTATCAACTCACTGGATATATATCCTTTTGAAATTTTCCCTTGAATATTGTAACTATGTTTTTTTTTCTTTCTCCTTTTCTTTTCTTTTTTCTTTTCTTTCCATTCTTGTCTTCTCCTTCCCCATCTTAACCATTTTTAACTGTGCAGTTCAGTAGTGTTAAGTATATTCACGTTGTTGTGCAATTATTATCCAGAACTCTTCATCTTGCAGAATGGAAATTCTGTTCTCATTCAGCAATAACTCCTTATTACCCCTCCTTCAGCCCCTGGCAACACCTGTCTACTTCCATCTCTGTGAATTGGATGACTCTAAGTATCTCATATAAGTGGAATCATATAGTATTTGTCTCTCTGTGACTGGCTTATTTCCCTCAGCATAATATCCTTGGATTCAATCATGCTATAGCATGCAACAAAATTCCCTTCATTTTTAAGGCTGAATAATATTCCTTTGTGTGTATACAACACTTTCACCCATTGATGGATGCTCGGGTTGCTTCTACCTTTTAGCTATTCTGAATAATGCTGCTGTAAACATAGGTGTCTACAAATATCTCTTTGATAAATGGCTTTCAGTTCCTTTGGGTAGATACTCAGAAGTGGAATTGTTAGATCATATGGTAATTCTATTTTTATATATTTGAGGAACCCCTATCCTGCTTTCCATGGCAGCTGCACTATTTTACATTCTCACCAACAGTTCCAATTTCTCTCTATCCTCACCATCACTCTTTATCTTCTCTGTTTTAGTTTGTGTGTGTATGTGTGTGTGCATAATAGTAACCACTCACAATGGGTATGAGGTCGTTCTCCGTGTCTTTTTTTCCCTCCATTTCTTTTAATAATACTAATGAAAGGATTCACACCAGTTTGAAACCTGCATTTTCCCCTTTAATGCCATAAACGTTTTTTAGCCATCAAGTATCCATTGATAAAATAGCTTCCGCTGGCTGCCTAGTTTTCTGCTCCTTCACTCTCTTGCTTACTGTGCAACCCTGGCCACGTTGCTTGATCTTTCCCTGCTTCAGTTTCTGCAGTTGTAAAATGGGGTGATAACATACCTTGAGAGGCCTTACAAGAATGTTGTGAGGGTTAAATGAGGTGATTACATTAAAAGAACCTAGAGTGGTTATTGGCACACTGTCAGCAGTTGATCAATGTTAGCTATCATCACCAATACTTTTATGATTATTTGCCCACTGCATGGATGGATCAATAAGTAATTCCTCACTGACCTTCAGATGTTCCTGATTTTTCAGTTTATAAAAAGACCTGAACGTTAGCTACATGGTTGGAGTCATTTCTTTTTTTTAAAAGCCACCCAAACAGGTGGCTTTATCAGGTATTAGTTGACCATAGGGGAGAACTCCATCCCCATTGAGACCAGGCTCTATTCCTGGCTTCCCCAGAACAGCTTTTGGTCATGTAGAGCAAGGTCCCCCTGGAATCCACTGCTCTGGCCTTGGATTTTAAACACGCCTTCTCATAATTCATTGCCAAGGTATCTCACCTGCAGATCTGTGAACCTGAAGCTTTTCTGGGGGCTCAGCACAATGATGCATGGCCTGGAGAAAGTTTAGTCAAATATTTACATGGAGGAATGTGGCATTTCCTATCCTGGTGCTCTGATTACCATCAGAGTCTTATCTTTCCCCGTAAAAGGAAGTGTGGACAACATGTATTAAGTTGTCAACACAAGAAAAATATAAGGTCGAAAATAGAGGGTCTGGGAGACTTCCCGATGTTCTATGTAATCTCATCTGAGAGTAAGAGGGAGATTCTCCTGGAAGAGGGGCTGAGGGCTTTCTGAGGCTGGGAAGCCTATGAGGTCACGTATACTTTAGTGGGTAGTGTATCTGCCTTCTCATTAAATCCAGGGTTGTTTAAGTGGTCATATGACCCTGTGTGCATTGTGCCCAGAAAGGGAAGGAATGGCCGATGGCCAGGACAGACCCCCATCTCAAGCATCTCTGTGATGGAAACACACATCAGAGGGCCCTTCTCTGAAATGAAGCCCACTGCTACATGGGGAGAGAATGTGCTAACAGGTCAGGCAGAACTAGACTGGAATTCTGCCTGTAACACCATAAACTTCCATCCTTGAGCAGGTCATGAAACATCTCTGAGCCCTAGTCTTCTTGTCTGTGAGCTAGAGGCTATATGACTCACATGCATGCTTCATGTAAAGATGAGATAAGGTAGTATGTGTAAAGTTCCAAGATGATGGTTTGCTGTATGAGATAAAGAGTGACCATGCCAAGTTTATAAATTCCCACTAAATGCAGGGAAGTTGGATGTTTTTGAAACCTGGGCACTCTGTAATGAATAAATGCCTGACTTTAGTAATTTTTTTTTAATATTGAAAATAGGACCCCTAGGAGTTGAAAGGCTCCTCGCTGGAAAGTACTAACCAGGACCAAGGTCATCATACACAAGCTTTGCTATGAAAGGACTCATCCCAGCCCAAGATTAAGTCATCATTGTGTTTCCCCTGTGGGGTTTCAGTGTCATCCCTAGAAACTCAGAATAATTCATTCATCCATCCATTCTTTCCACCACCAGTTACTGAGGGCTCCCTGTGTTCTGGGAGCCGTTGCAGGCACTGAGGATCCTGGCTTGAAGGGGACCTGGTACCTGCCTTCAGGTTGATCATGGTGGTCCTGATCTAGTGGAAGAGAAAGACCTCTAAACTGACCATTTCATGTCATAAATTGACAATTACAACCCGAGCAATATGCAGTGAGAGAATAGTATACTTAACTATAGTCACCATGCTGTGCATTAGACCCCAGATCTTATGTATCTTACACCCGGAAGTTTGTACCCTTTGAACACCTAGCATTTCATAGGAAATTCTTATCTTGACTTCTTTTATGGTACTTAGAAAGTAGGATGATGATCAAGAAGGAAAAGAAGGTGAAAGAGGAGAAGGAGAAGGAAAAGATGGTCCATTGATCTCTTCATTTGTTTGGGTCTCACTTCTGTAAATAGGAGATACATCAATTGGCATATGCATTGGGCTGGACACGGGCTTCACAGTGACTAAAGCCACCACCAGCTAGTGCTTCTGGAAGCAGTGCTGTGTTCTCACTGGCCCAGGTCTCATATCCTTTCCTTCCCATTTGGGTCTCTATGCTTTGGCCACCCTGGTCTTCTTTCAATTCCTCAAATAAGGCATGCTCCCTCTTACTCCCGTGACTTTGCAAGCTCTGATTTCCTTTGCTGGGAGTATCATTCCCCTCCATTCAGTCGGCCAACTTGTACTCATCCTTCTGCTTTCTCTTTAAACATCATTTTCTCAGGGAAGGAAGCCCTCCTTGACCCCCAAACTAGGGTATGTCCCCTGATACTCTCTCATTGCATTCTAGGCTTCTCTGTGGCAGTCATCAGAGTTTTGATTATATAACCACTCTTACAGATTAGTGTTTGTCCATTATTTCCCAGTGACGATCAGCTCCAGGAGGGCAGGGATGGAGTCTGTCCAGGTCGTTGCTCTATCCCCAGAACCTAGCAGAGTGCCTGGCCGTAGCATTCACTCCATAAACAGTGGGTGAGGATAAAAAAAAAGATATTTCTCTTAGTGAAATAATAAAAAACAAAATTAGAGACTGCTTTTCCAAATGGCTTTCTGGGAAACATACTACATAAAATTCTGAAATGAATCAGGCCACTTGGTAACTTGATACTGACTTAAATCTAAACCAAGCACGGTGCTGTCCCATTTCACAAGTGAAGAGTCAGAGCAGGCAAAGGGCTCCTGCAGATCGCCCTGGTCGTGAGTCAACGGTGGGCGCAACCTCTCATCCGTCCCTGCTTGCTCTCGGGTATTTTTTGTGGGATGTTGACATGGCGGTGACTTGGCAGCCATATGGCTGTGAGCCCTTGTCCTGAAGGAAAAGGGAACAACATTAGACTCAGAACCCCGTCTCAGCTGCTGTAGGAGCTATGCAACAACCTTGGGCAGCTCTGAGCTTCAGTTTCCTAACTTGTGAAATGGAGAGAATATTATCTTTCTAGAACCTATTTGTAGAGTTGTTTGCAAGATTCAAATGTGCTAATGTGGGTAGAAGTGCTTTCCCGAGAGACTGGCACTAAGCAGGTGCTCAAGAAATTTTAACTGGCATCTAGTGCTTTTCCAGGATGAGGGTTTATTTCAAATGCTGGGAGCATGTTTCATTTGAACTAATGAGTCAGCAACTCCATTAATAAAGAAAAAGAGTACCTCATCTTTTGCTGGTGGATAAAAAGGCTTATTTAGTTCCTGGCCCAGTGGCAGAAACCTGAAGACAATGATTTGATTCCCAAATTATGAACATGTACTTTCTTCCCAGTGTGAGAGGCTGAACAAAGATCAGTGCCACATTGAATGAAGCCACTCTTTCAAAGACCCTGTGGGTGGCTTGTTCATCCTTAGCAGATGAGACATGGTTAAAGTTTGTTTCTGTAGAAAAGACTTTTTTTTTTAAGATTTTATTTTTAAGTACACCCAATGTGGGGCTCAAACTCACAATTTGGAGATCAAGAGTCATATTTGTTTCTGTAGAAAAGACTTTTTTTTTAAGATTTTATTTTTAAGTACACCCAATGTGGGGCTCAAACTCACAATTTGGAGATCAAGAGTCATACGTTCCACCAACTGAGCCAGCTAGGCGCCCCAGGATCTGACGTTTTTTGAGCAACTTCTATGCCAGGTATGCTGTTAAAACACTTTTCGCATGCTATTTTGTTTACTCATCTTATTTCTGTGATGAATTATTGCCCCTATTTTCATGATAAGAAAATTCAGATTCAAGGTCGCATAAGCTGGTAACTAGAGAGCTGGTATTCCAACCCAAGTGTGTCTGAAGCCAAATCCCCATGCACCTCCAAACATATTATATTCTCCCCCTGGGGAAGCACATTCCATGGGAGTAAAGACCAAGAGTAAAGATCAGAAAACTTAGTCCAGTGGTAACTATGAATATTTATTATTATTGCCTGATAGCTTTAGAAATCACCAATTTCCTTTGGAATGTAGAACTTTTCATTTCTTTTTATAGAAGCCCACTGTTTCCGATTTTCTCTTTCTCTGTTTGATGGTGCATGAAACCCCCTGGTCAGAGAGGCTGTTTGGGAGAGTGGGGAAAGCACTGGACTAGGGACGGTTTCTAGCCCCGAGTGTCTCCTTTGCATGACTTTGGGGAGTTCATTCAACATCTCTGAGCCTCATTTTTCTTATGTGTGAAATGAGGGCAATGATGCTGCTGGGGTGCTTGCCTACATTTATGGATTTCGCAAGGATCTATTGAGGTAATTGTTGTGTAATGTTGTGCAAAAGACTACTTTTTTTATTCTAAGACAGAGTCACCCCTTTGCTCCCACTTTCTAAATGCCTATAGGCCCTCTTGGCATTCTTTACCTGATGTGAATTTATGGAGAGTGGATGTAATAGCAAAATCTCTCTTGCTATGACTTACATGCATCCTGAAGTGTTTCACTTTTTGCATAGAGGAATGCGTTCCAACTGGAGGAGACGCAATTCTATTTTGAGGTTGTAGACTCAAGGCGCCACTAAACAGATTCATCTGCTTTCATTGACATAAAGTGAATCTTTCATTTGTGGATGGCCTTACTGCTCAAACCCCATCTGTTACTGCAGCCCATGGCTTTATCTGGCGAGTCTTTTCACTGTCAGAATCAAAGCCAAACATTGCAGGGACTAATGGTTTCACTGAGGCAGTCATTTCCGTGACCAGAGAAGCCTCCTCTGGGGGTTTCTGTCACTGTCAGAGACTCTTGATGGGATTACAACCCCTTAGTTCATTTTTGCTCTTATTTATTGTTTGAATAAGCTCTATACCTAGCTCTCCATGCCTTATCTGAGGAGACAGAGCCAGCCATGAATGAGTCATAGGGTCCACTCAATTGCATTTCCACAATTTTATTAGGATGGCTGGGTAGATTAGCTTTGTTAAACATGGAATAACTGTTTTGAGTGCTCATCAGAGTCTCCCACATTTCCTAGAATGATTTTGTAATTTTCACAGAAGCATCTGTGAAAAGAGAGCAGGTGACCTGACTGGCTGGGTCATGATTCTGCCAGTCTCAGGGGTAACCTTGAGTATGGCCAAAAACCCTTTGGTCTTGGTTGGTGGTATGGATAAAGTATCATGGAAGTTAGGGGGTGGTAGGGAAAGTTTCTCTAGGGGGATATTTGAGAGTTGGGCTTTAAATTATGAACTTGATTTCACCAGGCAGATAGAAGCAAGGGCAAGGGACATTCTTCACAGGGGAAGCTGACTGAACAGAGCAACGCAAAGTGAAAGTTGATAATGTTTCAGGTGTGTATATATATTTAAGATTGTATTTATTTATTTTAGAAAGAGAGA
Source organism: Mirounga angustirostris (assembly GCF_029215605.1). Taxonomy (NCBI): domain Eukaryota; kingdom Metazoa; phylum Chordata; class Mammalia; order Carnivora; family Phocidae; genus Mirounga; species Mirounga angustirostris. The sequence goes on along the minus strand of NW_026991712.1, from coordinate 13,078,816 downwards.
GAGTATGAGAGCACGTTGAGTGGGGAAAAGGGCAGGGGGAGAGGGAGAGAGAGAATCTCAAGCAGACTCCCTGCTGAGCGTGGAACCTGACATGGGGCTTGATCTCACCAACTTGATTGAGATCAGGCACGACCTGAGCTGAAACCATGAGTCAGACGTTCAACCAACTGAGGCACCCAGGTGCCCCATGTTTTAGGTGTATCTTAGACTATGGTCTAAGCACAGCTAGAGAGGTAAGAGGTTAAGGCCAGGTCATAAAAGGCCTCAAGGACCAAGCTTAGTGGTTGCACTGGGCAATGGGCAGTTCTCAAAAACTGCTGAGCATGGACAAGTGGAGGGGGAACATGATTCAAATTTTTCTCATTAAGCAGTAAATTTCCAATATAAGGTTTTCAAGGTAACTCAGCAAATACCTTATCAGCAAGCCAAAGGGATGATTTTTTGCTCGCATTAGCCCTGTGTGATAAGTGAACCACCCTAGATATCTCCATTTAGCAGATGGAAAGGCTGAGTCTTGGTGAGATTAAGTGCTCAAAAATACACTACTCAAAGAGTATAGAAGTTAAAAATAATATTTCAATATCATGCCTCATATTTCTGCTTGAAAGAACCTTTTGAATTCTTACAGACTTCAATTAAAGGTTAAGTAACATTTGCTCTGATGCATTATAAGGGTTTAGATGCTCATCCAAGATTCTGAAATGGAAAGAGACCAACACTACATCAGTACAATTCAGAGTCATTAATACTTAGTAGAGATACTATTTGTCCTTTTAGTAATTTCTTAATCAGAACCAACGTATCATTATTATCACTGGCTCTCAGCCAGACTGGAACTTGTCTAAAGAATGCTGCGCAACTAGAAATTTTGTACCAATTCCTATGTCAACTTTGATAATATAGAGTTTAGCCACTGATGTTAATGCCATGGTGGAGACCTCAATGATTCTGGGATAGCAGAAGAAATTTTAGACATTTACAAATACCTTCAGAGTGGATGATACTTTTACACAGACTTGATGATAAACCCAGAGAATTCCAGTTTAACAAGGGTTTCAATGTTGCATCTCAGGCCAGCAAAGGGTAGGACTATGAAAGAATTGGATACTTATCTCCTGAGTTGTATTTCCAATCATTATAGAAATGCAATCTTGCTTTTGGGCATAACTGGGAGTAAGTCCATCAGAGTTGAAGTACTCACTCTGCAACTCATGAGTGTAAACTTTGGGAAGTCACTTAACCCGTCCTGAATCTCAGTTTTCATACCTTTAAGGTGAATTTAATACCCTCTTCCTTGTAAGGTGAATTTAATACCCTCTTCCATGTCATGTGAATGTATTTTGCACACATACATCTAGAGTGGATCCTGATGATAAGAATTCTTTTTAATTTTTTTTTTTAATTACGTGAATCTGGAATTGGTTCTCCTCAAGTCTTGGATGTTTTGTTTGTTTTTTCTTTGTAAGATTCTACTATAGTGACTCTAACCTTCTCTTATGTCCTAGATTCCCATCCAGAAGCTTGTTACACTGTTTCAGGAAAACTTTCCCAACACCTGAAGAATTTCTGTGTTCCCCCCTCCCTGTCTGAGATACCTACTTACCATATCACCAGCTTCTGGATCTACTGTGTCTGGGATCCAGGTTGAAGCCAAAGGCAAGTATCCTTCAAGGCATCCTAATATAAAAATAAATGCATCATTGAGACCAGGAGGAAGATCACATTTTAGGACTCCCCAAAAGTCACTTTATCCCAAGATATAAATGCCATCCTAAAATACCTAAAAACACACTTGATGGAAAACTGGACTAAAGATGGAACTTACTTAAAAAGAGTTTTTTTTTCATATGTTTTAATTCATATAAAACAAACAATTGTATGTTTATGGCAAAAGCACTAAGAATTTGTAGCAAAAAAAAGTCAAATTCTAAAATTATTATGTTTCTTTTCCAAATGTGTTGATGTACTTTCAACATCACTGGGTTTCAATGGGGACAATATCTTCTGCTCTTAACATTAACACCACCTCTCCTTTTCTCATCCACAGCCACACCCTCATGCTCTGGATGGCTCAGAAATTCCAAGAAGTTTTCCTGCTACTGCACTGACTGGAACAGACTAGAAGGCAATACCACTGATAACAACAGAAGAATCTCAAAGCCACAGAGGCAGGCAGCCCCGGGAGAAAACCCTTGATCTACTACTTTCTGTTCAAAGAGATATTGTACAAGTTACTTAGCCTTGGTCATAGGTCAGATTTTCTTGGAAAGAGAGTCTGAGACTCTTGAGATTTATGTGAGGAAGCTAACTGGAAAACAGGTTCAGGAACAACATCTGTGATGGGCAGAAGGAGGAGCTGGACCATGATAAAGTTTCAATGGAGACCTCTGGCAATCCCACAGGGAACCCTGGAGCTGGGATGTCTCTTCAGAGTTTTCCCAGGAGAGGACAAGTAATGGGGCTTTTGTGCATCTGTGTTGACCAGTCAGAGATGCAGACTGCCTTTAGAGAAAGGGTATGAGATGAAAGCTCTATTTGGCTGAATCTGGGGGTAGCAGGCAGAGCTCCTGAGAGCAGTGGAATGAGTGCCTCCATCCTGAGGGGGTACCTGGGCAGCCCCCCATACTTTCACCTACATGCTCAGTATAGCACAGGATCAAGGAAGTCTACTTGGCCTCTTGACCTAAAATTGCAACCCCTTAATCTCATATCCCCTCTGCCCCATCTTACTTATATCTATAGTATTTATCATGAACTGACATATAGTTTATATTAATTTTTCTATTGTCTTTCTGGAACTGCTCTGGAATGAACTCCAAGCTACTGGAGGGCAAGGACTTTGTTTTGCTCATGACTATATGCCCAGTCCCAACAGGGTTTGGCACAGAGTGAACTCTCAATAAATATTTGTGGAGTGGAATAAATGAATGAATAAATATGACACATGCTCAGTGTTGACTATATGGGAAGCACTCTAGTTCTAAGCACTTGCAGTAACTAATATAATCTTTACAACAACTCTCTAGGGGAGGCCCTATTATTATCCCCATTTTAGAGATGAAGAAACTGAGGCAGAGAATGTTTAATTATCTTGCCAGGTCATGGAGCTTAGAAGTGTTATATTCGGGGCACCTGGGTGGCTCAGTTGGTTGAGCGACTGCCTTTGGCTCAGGTCATGATCCTGGAGTTCCAGGATCGAGTCCCGCATCGGGCTCCCTGCTCGGCAGGGAGTCTGCTTCTCCCTCTGACCCTCCCCCCTCTCATGTACTTTCTCGCTCTCTCAAATAAATAAATCAATCTTTAAAAAAAAAAAAAGAATTGTTATATTCAGGAACAGAATCTGGCAATGGGATCCATATTCTAAAGCTCTGCCCCCTCCTTCCTTTCTAGCAAAGCTGGTTATTTCTTCCCTTCCTCCTGTCCTCTCTTTGCTGTCTCTGGGAATATATGTATAGTAATCACATTGTTACATGATCCAGTTATTGTGGTTGAATATTTGATGGTTTGTAGGTTCAGACCAAAAGGGGAGAGCTTAGCTGAGTTCAAACTCCTGCCCTCTCTTCCCATTTTCTCAATACTAGCCCTTAGGACCCAATCAATTCCCATTGTTGTTTTTTTCCTACAGCCACTGACAAATGCAGAGGCTACTGTGGGCTCTGGGGCTCTTCTGTATGCATTACGTCATTTGATTAGCCCGACAGGCAGGGGATATGGGCAGTACAAGAGTGGCCATGTGAAGTTTGCAGATGAGAAAATAGAGGCTCAGAGCCGGTTATGAGAAGCTACTTGGAATCAGAATTGCTGGTTCTAAGTCCTATATTTTGCTCTATCCTGCTCCTTCTTTTTCCTCGTTGGAGGCTGGAGGGCAGAAATGAAGCCTGGAGCATTTCTGCTGTCCGGATTCAGTGACAGTCACTTGGAACATTGGTGAGCATTTCCCATTGGCTTCCCTCGACTTGGCAAATGAGGAAACAAGAAGTTCTATGATTTACCCAGGTTATATAGTGATATCACTGGGGCCGGGAGATTCATCTCAAGACTCACATGCTTTTTAGCAACCCAAGTGCTTTTTCTAAGTTAACAGTTCTGGGGCTACTTACTCCATCCACCTCTCCTTGAGTGCCTGTGTTCATTCAATTCTACCTTTATCTTTCGAAGTAGTAGTAGTGTTATCTTCATATTATAGAAAACACAAGCCCTAGAGAGATTGAATAATTTTCCCAAGGCCACACACTAATTGTTTCAAGAGGTGAGGTTTCAGACAGGATCTTTCAGATCCTCAAACTCCAGCTTTATTAATTAGAAGCTTGAAGCATATAACCTGAAAAATTTGTGGTTCTAGGAATATTTGAAAAATTAGCTGTCTAATGTTGGGCTAGTGGATGAGAAGCGTGTAGTCTAACTGCCTAATTTGAACATATTTCTGAGTCATCTGGGGGTAGCCGGCTAGTCAAGATGACCATTTAGATTTCTTAGAAAGATAATCTAAAACAGCATCTGTAGCATGTGAATGTCAAGTCTCAAGCTGAAAAATAAGATGTGGTTGTATTTACCATTAAGACTCATCTCGGGGCGCCTGGGTGGCTCAGTTGGTTAAGCGACTGCCTTCGGCTCAGGTCATGATCCTGGACTCCCTGGTTCGAGTCCCGCATCAGGCTCCCTGCTCGGCAGGGAGTCTGCTTCTCCCTCTGACCCTCCCCCTTCTCATGTGCTCTCTCTCATTCTCTCTCTCTCAAATAAATAAATAAAATCTTAAAAAAAAAAAAAGACTCATCTTGCTGTGACCTCACAGAGCATTTCTGAGGAGATCTGGTGCAAAGTTCATATATTGTTATCTATTTCATCCCCAATTAATTCAGCTGGGTTTTTTCCTGATAATAATTTCTGGACTTTTTCATGGAGTGAGGTGTTTATTAGGTTAGAATGTTAAGTTTACAAGTGATTAAGAAGAGTGACTGGTGGATGAATGAGCCAATCAGCGTAAGGACGGTGGATCACAAGGCAGGAATCCTCTTTTCTCTGCCACTAACTTGTTAGGGCCTTTGGGGAACTCCTTCTCTGGATCTCAGTTTCCTTATGTGAAGATGAAATAAAGGGCATTTAATTACTGTTTAAGCATTAATTAAGAGTTTTAATTTACACACCTGACAGCAAACCAACCATTTCCACAGCCTCACGGGCAAACAAAGAAATGAACTGTATGAGTCAGATTAACTGTCACACCAAATAACCCCAATATCAGTGGCCTCTAACTACAAGTTTTATCTCTTGCTCATGGGTCTGCTGGTCAGGTTTGGTCTGTGGATCAGGTTTTGTCTGCATGTCCGGTTTAGGAGTATTCCCTCATGTCCCTCATTCCTGAACGCAGGCTGAATAAGCAGCGGCCCCGGGACATCTACTTCTCATATGGATGTAGGAAGGGCAGAGAGAGGTTGGAAATACACAGCGCTCAAAACCGACCTCCTGTCACTTCCACCCAAAGCAAGTCACTTGGCCAGGCCCAAAGTCATTGAAGAGGGTGGTATGCCCTGTCCGTAGTGCTGGGGAAAGGAGAGTGAGTATTTCCTGACTAATAATGCAATCTCCCAATAAGCACAACCTCAAAGGCTTTAAGAAAATTCGAAGCAGCTAGATCTAGGAATTAAAGAGTCTTATTGCTCATTACTCAGATGCTGATTCAACAATCTACAGTCTTCCTACCCTTCTGGTCCCTCTCTGGGTTTGCTGGTTCTTAAGGGAAAACCTCTATTAGACCTGGAGGTTAAACTGCAGGTCCTTTGAAAGCTTAAGATGTTGGCTTTCAGCATTTCTGATCTTGAGGATATAAATATAATTCTGAATAACTTGGACCTATAGTATTAGTAACCTTTTGTGATCTTGATAGAACCAGAAAAACATTTTCAAGTGGGGATTTATTCTCAGATGAGTATATTCTATGATACGTCTTGCTTCCATACATGTCATAAAATTCTCTCTGACCACGTTGATGCATGAATGTCAAATAGGCAAAATGAAGAGGTGCGCACTGAATGAACTACCCCTCCTTCCTGAACCTTCTTTCTTTTATGTAGGAGGAGTCCATAGGCTGGAGATGATTGAACCCTGCCTCAGGCAAGCCAGTCATATTGTCTGTTTTATTAGTTGAGTCAGTCTTCTGCCATTATAGAATGAAGGCATCTGCAGACACTATGTAACTGAACAAGTGTGGCTGTGATCCAATAAAACTTTATGTATAAAAATATGTGGTTGGCCACGTGGCCCATTGGGTGTAGTTTACAGACCCCTGCTCTAAGTGGCTCCTTCGTAATAATTGGCATCCTTTTGACTGACACTGATGCATACCACAGAGGGTGGTGGGTTTCCATCAAATCCTTCTCTTCTGGAAACTTGATGGTGTGTTTTTCCTGGAGAAGCAAGTCTTTCATGTAGTCATTCAAACCCTTCCTGTATATATTTTAAAAATTTCTCTCAACTAAAAATCTTTTATAGTTTTATTGAGATATAAAAGACAGATAACATTGTATAATTTTAAGGTGTACAATTTAGGGTGTAATGATTTGATATATGTATATATTCAAAATGATTACTGGCAATAAAGTTTGTTAATGTTTTTTGAACAGAGCATGGTATAGTGGCTGAACAGACTTCAATCGTAGTGATGTTTCCAGGCATATAGAGAAATGTTCAAGTTCTGGCTCTGGTACTAATGCACTTTGTAATCTTGGGGGCACCTGTTTTTTACCTCAGGGCTTCAATCCCGCGCTCTGCAAAATAAGAGATGAGAATCACTGTACACACTCTGTGTACTCTCTTTTGGTTCTAACAATGACTCTATGAGGGAGATAGTTCATTTTCAGAGGAAGAAATGGAGTCACAGCTGGGGAGTGGAAGAGCTGGAATGTGGAGCCCACAGCAGGCTCATAATCACTCAGCTGTGCTGGTCACCAAGAAGTCCATGCGCCATGATATGGGAGTTGGGCGGAAGGAGAGGTACATCCAACAGAGACGGCCATAAGGTAGAGTAAACCTGAAAGACTGAGGATGTTTTCCACAAGTGGGGGTGGGGAGAGGGGGTGGAGAGAGAATATTTCTCCCACCTGGAGCATCCTCCCCACTGTCACTGACTGGGAAATCTGGGCACAGAGACGTCATATGGTATGCCTCCATGTTCACAGAAAAGTAACAAGCTAGAACTGGGCCCAGGTACCTTAACTTTTCTCCAAAGCTCTCCCTATCTTTCCATAGTTTCTCAAAAATAAATAATTTGAAGACCAACTCAAGATTTTAGACTCACTTAGAAACCATCTGTATTACTGTTCCTTTTCATATTTTCTGTAGAGTAACTTTTTAAAAAAATCTGAATAGAAATAATACAAAAGAAAAATTGATCTTACTACTTTAACTGGAAAATAGTTGTCATTGTTGTAATGACACTTCTAAATGTGACAACAGAAAGATAACGTTTATCCATGTGCCCCCCAGAAGCATCTCCCGTGTGGGGCCACACTTGAGGGAGCTGCCAGGATTTCCTGCAGACTCACCTGTCAGATTCACCTGCAGACTCACCTGCAGGCTTTCAGTAGGCACACCACCATGCTCCAACTCTGGATAACTTCCAAAGATAGAGCCCCCACAAAGCCAGTGACAGCTACGTACAAACAAATCAAGCCATGACCCTCATGGAAAGACAACAAGAAACTCCTGACCGTCTCTTCACCTTTTGATAAACATAAATGGCGTAAGAGGCCTCGGGGAAAAGAGAAGGATCAATGAATCTTTTATCCCTAACCCCTGGGGCTTGCAGCATTTTTGGACCACCTATGAGGGGTGCAGACCCCACGGTGAGTGACCGAAGCAGCAGGTCCTTTCCCTCTGGGAGCATATTTGAGGCTGAATTGGAAGTTATCAGCCTGAAGAACTGAGCTCACAGTGGTTTTCCTACAACAATCTTTGCTGTGAAGTTGGTGCCCAGCTGGCTGGCGAACGCCACCCACATTGCTGCATTTGGGCCTTCAAACAACTCTGCAGGTGGAGAGACTTTTTTTTTTTTTTTAATCTCCATGTTATAGATGAGGTCGAAGAAGTTAAGCCATTTGCTGGGGTCACACATTCAGAAAGAAGAGGGAACAGAGGACATGGTGAGAACGTGGGACCAGGGGCACGGCTCCCTTCTGGCTCGGGGGGCAGGTGGAGAAGCAGAGGTCTGAGGGGCCAGGCGCAGGTAGCTGCTAAAGTGCAGCTCACTTGAGCGTCTGTCACTGAAAGCTGGTATGAGGTTGCTTCTCAGTCAGAGCTGATGTGTGTGTGACTAACAGAGTGAGGGGGGAAAAAAGGAAGCCTGGTTTCTAATTTTATCTTCTGTGGCACTTCACCAAAAAGCCCCTCAAGGTGGCCGGAAGTTGGAAGCCCTCCAGGGCTGAGTCCGGGAGCAGCATGCAAAGGTGCTGCAGGGGCAGGGGTGGGGGTGGGGAGTGCTGGGACATCATGCACACATGGCTTTTGGTCTGGCTTTTAGCAGCTTTGAAGGTCTCTTGCCTCTGCCTCCTCATCTGCATAATGCCATACCCATATGGTGTTGTTTTATTTACCTCTTCAAGGGGGAATGGCTACTTTAGAAAGAGACGAAACCAGAAGCTGGGACTTTCGGAAGCCCTCCTCTGGCCCTCTGGCCCGCCCACCCTCTCTCTTTCACTCTCTCCGGACTTTGCCTCTCCCCTGCCATCTTGACTTTTCTGAATGAGGACCTTGCTTGAGTGATAGGACCCATTTCTCCCAGGGCACTGTTGCCAGAGGCTATTTGTCTTGTTGAGGGGCTTATCCCAGAGGTGCTTGCAGCCAGGGAGAGTTTCAGTGTGACCTATTCCTGTCTTTCATGCTGGAGGGACGCTCGGAGGTTTAAGAAGTGTGCCACGCTCATTCTGCTCAGACAGATCAAAGGCTGGGATGGCACACAGCTTTGCTCTTCTTTGGGATTTCTAAAGAGACACCTCCTCAATGTGGCCATTTTAGGTGTGGATTTTGCAATTTACACATGGTCCCTTAATGCTCTTCAACCCAGAGTTTGCATCCTGTGTTGGGGGTTAGAGAGTAAATGTTTCAACCTTTCCTTGTTCTTGAAATGATTCTGGGCGATTCAGGTATCCATTCATGTGTTCTTTGCTCTCTAGACTATGGGGGTCAATTTCCTGAGAAGTGTTAAAGAACAAGCAAGAAAACAAACAAATAAAGAAGACTGTATGAAGTATAGCTAAAGGAGGAGTCATTGCTCATTAAAATGCTTTAATTCTGTGCTGGTTTATTAAATAAGCATTTATTTTAGGTGCACGATGCCCCGGAATCTGCGCTAGATGCCCCGGATCCAGAGTTAGAGAAAATCTGGTCTCTGCTTTGAATCAGTCTGCTAGTGAATCTGTTCAGTTCGCTGACTTCACATCTTAGAGGTTTTAGCTACACAAGAGCTGCAGAAAAGGGCCCAGGGAGGACAGAGCTTTAGGAAATGTGTGAGCTATGTGAGACATGCAGTGCGAGATTTTATCGGCATGCAAATTTTTTCTGGGAAGCGGTTCGTAACTTCCACTGGATTTCTTAAAGCATTCATGAACAAAATGTTTTAGAACCACAGCCTCTGCAATGACAGCAGAACTTTCTGATGACTTACCCCTGGTTATCTACAAGTAGGATCTTGCTCCTTGCTCAGGGGTCCTTTGTATTTGGGGCCCGGTCAACCAGCCTGTAAGTCCACTTTCTCAGAGCAGACTTCTTCAAAACTGGTTACTGTCTTTGTCATATATGCGCTCCAATCAGGGCTTGTGTCCATCAAGTTTTTATATTCTGCACAGCGCTTAGCATGTCTTGCAGCCTATAGGGGGTCCAGAAAAACGGCTTTGATCAATTATGCTCCGATCTTGCCACCGACTTCTTGTTCAGGCCCTTGTACGTCTCCGATTCTGCTCCATTTCTGGCCCCTGTGAAATAGTCTGCCTCTCCCAAGGCCAGGGTGAGACTAAAGAACATTCCTTGACCGGGGTGTGTGCACATACACACGCTTACTCTGAAAGTTCCCTAACACTCACACCCCAGTTGCTTTGTTCCTTAACTATCATGTGGAGAGAGGTGTTTGGACACCATATTAATAATAGCTCATAGTATGTATGTGGCACATTCCATTTTCAAAGGCATTTATAAACATTGAAAGATGAAAGCGTGCACCACCCGTCTCGGGGAAAAGGGAATGTTAATCATCACTGTGTCCATTCCTTGGAGACAGTCACAGAATCTGAGAGCTGGAAGGGAAGTCAGAGGTCACGGGCACAACCTCCACTCCCTAGAGGATTTCTCTTTCCTTTAGAGCCCACCAGAGTGGGGTAGTCCCTATAGTCTCTTTCTCAAGTTCAAGCATCCTCTTCCCTCTGGTAACTTTCAATAATTTATCTATCTATCTATCTATCTATCTATCTATCTATCTATCTATCTATCTATCTATCATCTATCTATCTTACCTATATAGATATCATCTATCCCCTCTTTCCCTACCCTTCCTCCCTTCCTTCCTTCTTTCCTCCTTCCTTCTTTTCCTTTCTTTTCTTTTTTTCTTTCTCCCTTCCTTCCTTTTTTCTTTTCTTTTCCTTTCCTTTCCTTTCCTTTCCTTTCCTTTCCTTTCCTTTCCTTTCCTTTCCTTTCCTTTCCTTTCCTTTCCTTTCCACCTTCCCTTCCCCTTCCTTCTTCCTCCCTGCCTCCCTCCCTTCCTTTCTTTTTTCCTTCCTTCCTTCCTTGAACTACCTATTTTAAAGAGTTTATGTACCAAATAACTATATTTATAAAATAGTTATTAGTATGCTGTCCAGTTTCTGATTAATGAAAGCTAACACTATTCTAAGAACAGTAAAATACTAGTATTTTATTAGTATTTTAGTAACATTTGTAAAGTGCCACATATTGTTTCATAATTCCTCAGTAACCCAAGAAAGTTAATCCTAAGTTTTCCATTTTATAAATGAGGAGACAGAACCCCGGGGGGCGGCTGAGTTCCTCAGGACTACGCAGCTAGTGAAAAGCAGAGCTGGAATTTGCACTGTCTGATTCCAGCTCTATTTTTTTGAGCTGGTTTCTTCTTATTTCTAATGGTCATGAACTGACAAATGCTTCCAGATGGAGCTATTGCAATCACAAATAATTTTTTTAAATTAATTTATGCAACTACATCAAGGATAGCTGTATTATTTTCAAGGACCCCCTTTTTGTTACCATACACAACCAGTCAGTTTTCACTAAGATTATGTATAGGAGAAATATCAGAAGCGGGGCACCAGGGTGGTGCAGTTGGTTGAGTGCCTGACTCTTGACTTCAGCTCAAGTCATGATCTCAGGGTTGTGAGATTGAGCCCCATGCCTGGCTCTGTGCTCAGTGGGGAGTCTGCTTGAGATTCTCTCTCTCCCCCTCCCTCTGCCCTTCCCTCTGCCCTTGCACAAGCGGGCTGTCTCTCTCTCTCAAATAAAGAAATAAAATCTTAAAAAAAAAGAAGTATCAGAAGCATCGTTGGCACACTTTGCATTCATTTTTAATACAAATTTTGTGTAAATAATACCACAGTATAATAATAGCAATAATAGCATAATAATGTAATAAAAAATAGCTGCTATTTCTGGAGAGCTACCATATGTTTGGCTTTATGTTAAGCATTTCATGTACATTTTCTTCTTCATGTCCTCCACCCAAAATACGTCATCACTATTTTACACAAGCCCAGCTTTTGACAAGTTAAGTAAGATGTACAAGGTCATGCTACTGTGGGCCTTGGGATTTGGGTCCAGGTCTATTTGGTCCCAAAGCCTGGGCACTTAGTCAGTGCAATACACTAGTGAACATCATCCACTTTGAAATAAGCCTATGGGCACCTTAGCAGGAGAACCTTACTCCTTGAGACAAACGAGTGTCTCGGGCATGTTTTTTCTAAAACATGGTGTCCTTAGAATAGGGCTGAAGGTGGGGATGGTTGGCATTTCCCAGATATAGAATTGTAGTGGAGACCATTCTAAAGATCCTTTCTGAATCTTGATTTTAAGAAGCAATTGTTCTAGCTGGTGATCATCTTTCTCATTTGACATGAACTTCTTTTTTTTTTTTTTAATTTTATTCATTTATTTGAGAGACAGAGAGAGCACAGGAGGGAGAGGGAGAGAGAATTTGAAGCAGACTCTGCACTGAGTGCAGAGCTCAAAGTGGGGCTCAATCCCACAAGTGGGAGATCATGACCGGAGCCAAAACCAAGAGTTGGACACTTAACTGACTGAGCCACCCAGGTGCCCCTTGACATGAAACTTCCTGAGGACAAGCTTCTTGAAGATACTCCACAGACCCTGGGTCCAGTGTATGGCACATAATAGGGGTTTAGTAAATGTCTTGAATTGCTGTGGCTTTATGGAGTGTGGAGGTAAGAGATGCCTTTTCTTTCGTGGAAGAGGGAGAGAATGCAAAGACCTAGACTTCATGAACACAAAGATGAAGTCTTTGGGGTAGGAGGAGAGGAAGTTATGAATGAAATAAGATGATATAAAGACAAACAGTGGCTCCTCCCCCTGCTCTGAGTGATTAGCTGTGTGGTTTTAGATGAGTCTATTTTCTGTCTCTGAGCCCACGTTTCCGCAAAAGATAATGCTACCTGCTTATCCTTACAAGAGAATGGTTATGAACACTATAAAACAGAGCATATGGGAAACATATGGGAAACAATAAAATGATATAAATACAATGGCTATGGTGTCAACCACAACAATGATAAAGAATGTTTCCTTGTGTTCATTACCTACTTGGCATTCTTCACACGTTGTCCTCACAACAACCCTGTGTGTCATTATCTCCAGTTTATAGATGAGGAAACTTTGAGATATTATCATTATTAATTAGATAATTATCAAACACACAAAAAGTCCTAACATTTGCCCAGCTTCCTGGGAGATGGCAGAGTAAGGGAGTTGGGGAACCAGAGATAGCAAAAAAGCAACTGTTCCCATTAAGTCTAATTCAGAATGTGCTGAGAACATCTGTGCAAAATTAGACTCACAAGGAATTTTTAAAAACCAATTTATTAGGGTATGATGAACATACACAAAGCCATACATATTTAATGTATACAACTTGAGGAGTTTGGAGATAAGTATACACCCTGGTAACCATCATCACAGTCTATAACATAAACATATCTGTCTGCTCCAGAAGTTTTCTTCCACCTTCTTTATTTATTATTATTTTTATTTTAAAGTGATTCTTGGAGAGTGGAACTAGCTCTTCCAATTAAATATTTTGCTCTACTCATGGTCCAAGGAAATGCCCAGATTTTTCTGGAATGGGCCTATTAGGGATATCTGGATTGAATTAAAGCAGCCCATTCTAATGCCAACTGGCCAGGGTTTGGGCAACACCATCACCTCCTTCTTCTTGCTGTGTTGAAGAAACAAAGATAACGACACTTTCCCAAGGCTGGGGCTGGGTAAGTCTTAATTTGAGAGTGTTTGGAAATGACTTTGAAGATGCAAAGGTTATTTAAGTGCTAAGTATTATTATTTATTGTGGTTCCAAGCACTGTTTCTCCTCCCCATTGTCAGGCTACAAAACAGTAAGAGATGCGGTAAAAGAGCCTCTGAAGTATCCAAACATCAGTAAATTAGGTAACTTTGGCCTGAGCCCTGTGATGGTATCTGCAAACCTAGCATTAGCTCTGCAGCATTTTTGTGTGGGTTGGTGGTTGCCTAATTTTCACTTAAACACGCCAGCAGCAGGTCCTGGCACAGGTTTGGCACACACAGGTGATGCAAGTGCTCTTTGGACAGACCTGGATTGCTGACATCATGCTTTGCTGTGTGATCTTTGAGATGGAAATTAGCTTCTAGAGGAGCCCCTGGTCCTTTCATCATTGACACTTAATGGAAGAGAATTAACATTCAATGAGCCCTTCTGTGTGCCAGACCCTTTTATGAACATGATCTCATTTATTCTCACAACTATCCAGAGAAGTGGATATGAGCAGCCCCATTTTACAGATGAGGAAACTGAGTCTCATGGAAGTTGAATAATTTGCTCTTGATCATATCATTAGTAAGAGACCAAACTAGGATGGAAACCCAAGACTGTCTGATTCCAAAGGCCATGTTTTTTTATTACGTTAAACTATAGGCACCATGCCTTCTTCTACCCCCAACCCCAACTGTCTGGTCAAATTCTCCAGTTCCCTGGTAAAAATTCCTCAGTGCCTTTCCATTGTTTTAAATGGAATAGAGACCGCATCCTACTATGGCCCTGCATCATCTGCCTCGGGCTCTCTCTCCAGCTCCATTCAATGTCCTGCTCCCTTATTTCTGCTCCTTGAACCCAAACCTCTCACCTCTGGGTTTTTGCACAAACTACCTGAAAAGGTTTATCTTTTCCTTTTTTCTCCAGCAAAACTTTACACATCATTTTCTGGGGAATGCCTTCTGTGAAAATACAGACCAGCAGTTCTCTGAGTGTGGTCCTCAGACCAGCAGAGAGCAGCATCACCTGGGACCTTGTGAGAAATGCAAATTCTTAGGCCCCACCCCAGACTTACTGAATCAGAAACTCTGGGCATGGGGCCCAGCTCTCCAGGTGATTCTCTGCTCGCTTAAGTTTGAAAATCGCCGGGGTTTCTCAACCCTGATGCTACTGGCATTACAGGGTGCTTAGCCGCATCCTACTTTTTACCTGTTCGATGCCCAGACTCCCAGCCATGTCCTCATCTCCAACCAAGTTGTAAAAGCTGAAAATGTCTTCAGTTACTGCCTTATGTCCCCTGGGGGACCCCAGTTGGGATTCTCTGCCTTAGACTAAAGTATGATTCCCTTTGAGATACCCCTGTAGCACTCTAAACAGTGGAGCTTAATGAGGTAATAACTTTTGGAAAGCATTTGCTCGAGGCACATCTCCACTGTCCTATTTGCAGCAGCTAATGCACTTCCTGTAACCTAGAAGGTTCTAAGGAAATAGCGTTGCACCAACCAAGTGACATGGCAACGCTTGCACTGCACCTCTTCAACCCAACCTTGTGCTGAATTTTCAAGAGGAGACAGGACTTGGGGGCTAGAGTGGGATCACAGGCAAGCAAGATCCTGGAGATATTTCATCATTCAAAGGCAAGTCTTCTCCATCAAAACCCTGGGAACACAGGTGATCTTTCATGCCCCGTTGAACACGATCTAAGTACTGCTTCTTTTAGCAGCAGAGAATGTGACTAAATGCAGGAGAGAGAGAGAAAAAAAAAGTTCTCTTAGAATGATGCAGAAAACCCTGACCAAGGGTAGGCTCAGCGCCACTACGGGGGAAAGAGAGACAAAACCGCATTCTGGCCGCAACAGCAGTAAGGAGATTGTGAACTTGTGGTGGCTGAAGTTTTTCTGTCAATGGTACATTTAATGAGGAGTGTGAAAGGCAGATTCTGATTCTTCTGCTGCCCCACACTTGCTCAGCCTGAGAAGTAATTTCTAGAACCAAGGCGGAGGAGAGCCACAGAGTTGCGAAAGAATGGAATTCTTGCTCGCATCTGTTTTGTTAATTGATAATCGACTTCATCCTCCTGGCTCCATAATGAAGTAGGGGTGGACACAGAACACTTAGTTGGCCACGTGGACATCAGTCCTTCCAGGGATCTCACTACTTCTGGCAATGAGGCCTTTTGTGTCTCATAGGAAATTTTGCGGATGCATGGTTAATGTCAGGCCTCACATAACCTAAATGATCTCACATTTGGGGAGCTGCAGTTGAGGTGTGAGAAGATACAAACCTAAGGAGGAACTTTTGTCAAGTTTATATTTTTTCTCAAAAATAAAAGAAAGAAGAAAGAAAGAAAGAAAGGAAGAAAGAAAGAAAGAAAGAAAGAAAGAAAAAATAAAAATATGAATGCATCTCACCTTGATAAAATTTCCAACAAAACTGCTTTCCAAATTATACTTCCATTAGTGATTTTTGAGTGTATCTATTTAATTTACCCTTGTCAATATCAGGGGCTATTTAAAATATATATGATAGAGAACACTGCACCTCAGTGTTTGCATTTGTTGGATAATGGCTCAGATTGAAGCGGACAAGGTGGTTATGTGTATCTGATTCGAGGCAGGCACAATCCATCGTCTCTCACTCAGCACCCTACAGCATCAAGAACGTCAGTTCAGCTTGATCGGAGTTCAGGTGTTTTTCTGCTGGAAACTTGTCTTTCATGCTTACAGTCATGAAATCCATTTTAAAAACTGGCAAAAAGAATGCCTTCATCCCCCACCTCGAAATAAATTTAAATTCCCACGAGAGCTGGATGTCTCCTTGCAGGAGTTAAAGATAATTTGCAGGCATGCATATTTTCTTACAGAACCAAATTGCTGAAGGGAGTTATAACCTGGTTTCAAATACTCTTGGGTTTCTTCACTCAAAGCTCCTTTTTGTCATTGCAATTAGAGCAGGGGAGACTAAAAGCCAAGTGTAGTTGTCCAAATGATGGAGAAAACACACAATATGAGGGGAACTATTTTCTCTCCTCCCTCCACCCTCACCTCCTTCCTCTCTCTCTCTTTCTCTTTCTTTCTCGTTCTCTTTCTTTCATGAGACATCTGTCTAGTCTGAGGTAGAATATATGGCAAATAGGGATTCATTAGGATAATGAATATACTACAATATCACTATTAATAACCTTGGCTTATTAACTGGTTAGGGCAAAACCTAAATTAGCTGGACTGAATGAGTTCAGTCCATTTAATTTATCAGCTCATCCGTAAATTAAAATTTTAAACTAATTAGGGATTTTGACGCTTTTTTCCCCTTCAACTGTGGTTGTTAAAACCCTTTTTTCCTCCTGAAATGCATCTCCCTCTTTTCATTTTTTAGGGGGAGGTGTCCTGTGATGACGATTACATATCTCTAGAGAGAAAACCTCACCAAATCTTTTTCTGTATAGGGACTGAAGTCCTACTGTAGGACTAGTCCTAGTGTAGGACTGAAGATGCTGTTATTAGAGGTGGAGCCTCACTTGTTTGGAAACTGTCATTTTGTTGTTATTGTGCAGATATTGACTTATTTCTGTATTGTGATAGTGACTGGCTAGCAGCTTAACACACCTGTTTCCTCTTCTCCCTAGGCACACAGCCTACATTTCCCAGCCTCCTTTGCATTTAGACCTGGTCATGGGCTGAACTCTACTCAATAGGATGAGATCAGAAATGATCTGCCCCACTTTCCTGCCCAGCACATAAAGAGTTCTCATGGGCTCTTTTGTGCTCTTTCCAGTCTATCAGCTTAATGCAGACCCAGAGAAGCCATTAACCTTGAGGCCCCTGTGTTGAACATGATAGACCCATGGTATGGAGGAATCTGTTCTCTGGAATCAGACGGAGGACCACTTGCTGATCAGCACCACCCATTTTGGATTATACATTTGTGGAAATTTCTATTGTGCTTGGAACATTGTAAATTTGGGGGATTTGTTTATAATAGCAGCTAATGATACCTTAATTAATGTCTTTATCACTTGCTAATAAAAATAAATGCAAAACCCAAATCTCACTTAACCGATATTTGTGATGAATTGACTTCAAGAGCACGGAAGCCTTCTTAGAATCAATGCAGCCAGTGTTCTCGCTCAGATTTAGTCACTCAATGACAATGCAGGGGAAGAGATGAAGGTGCAGCAGGGTGGGATCAAGGGATTCCAAAGTTCGCATGGCCTTTCCCAAAACTTTCCCAGACAGAGAACAAATGCCATTGGTGAAGGAGAGGAATGGAGCATCACCTTAGTTTTTGGCCCTTATCTCTGCTAAAATGTAAACCCTCAATATTACATTAAGCTCTTATTTCTTGTTTAAACTGCTGTGTACAAGAAGGGTCTAAAGAACAGACGAAAGTAATACTGGCCTCTCCATAACATCTGTGAAGCATGTTGAGATCCTGGCTAAAAGGCAGTGTCCTGTTCCAGTGTTGAAAATGAAAGGATAATCTGAAAGAAGAGATTGACTTTAAGTAGAGAACTGCAATATGGGAGACATAATTCTCTCTTTCCATGTTGACTGAATACTGAATGCTCTGGGTGCATCAGTGGTCTACATTTAAGTCATCCCTTTGGCATTTGGGGGTGCAGTTTTGTGGGTTGCAGTTAATAATAGAGTCAGGTAGGGCTTTGATTAGGCTGGGTAGGAGGCAAAGATCCAGGGATTTAAGAAAGAGAAGTAGACCTTGCCACATTTCTCTGAACATGAGAACTCAACAGGACAATGAATGACATCCTAAATACACAATGGGAATTCTCCTCCCACAGATTGTTGGTAAATATCTGCCTGTGTGTTTGGGCTGATGAGGTGGTTTCCATACTCGATGAGTTACTAATTTATTCTTTGTGGATTGATTCTCTTGAAAGTTCCTGAAAACCTTCATGCCATGCATAAATATTATTTGACTGTAGGGTTTATATATTTCACTGGGGCTGAAAATATGCCCTGAAGTTTTTTTCTTCAGTGTTCTGATTTTGCTCTGTCTTTCCTATTTCCCATCACCCTTCTGAGTCCCTAAATTAAACTAAATTTGCAAATATCACTTATACATTTCATAATGTTCTTTCTTTCTCAGAAGGAGCCCTGAAGTGGAGTCAGGAGGCCTTGATTCAAATTGTTGCCATTTAATGACACTTGTGATGGTCAGGTTGACTCCCCATCTGCATGATGGAGCTTGCAAAGGAGTAGGGAACTGTTTTCTCTGTGAGGTGCCTGAGTGGTGCCCAAGAGATGTGAGTCCCCTGTTCATAGAATGCCTTTCAGGTGAAACATTCACTATCAAGCGGTGTAACTGGTCTCTTACCAAGCCTCATTCCTAAACCTTCTTTTTCAATTCTCTTCTCCATTTTTTTCCCTTCCTCCCTGTTCTCTTGTTATCCTGGAGGGATCATTTGGTGCTGGAGCTAGAATGATGGATATGCCAGGGCAGCTGAACTCTTGGCTCATCAGGAGTTACCCAGATTGTGGGCCATTCATTCAACCATTAAACATTCACTGAGCATCTAAAATTTGCAGGAACTGTGTTAAGTGGGGTGTTTTTAACCTAATTTTTACTGTGCTATTTTCCTTATTACACAAACAACACAGGTTCATTGTAGTCTTTCCTGAAAATACAAAAAGGAATAATAATAAGAAATAATTTATAGTCTCATTTTCTAGAGTTTACTACTACTAACAGTTGTCTGTATATTTTCCCATGGTTTTTACTATGTAAGTATATACTTTAAAAAAGGGAAAAGAATGAAAAATTAGAATTGTGCATCTTATTTTACAATTGATTTTTCACATTAATAATCCATTCACTTCATTTCACTTTCCAGTGTTGGCTGGTTGGATTGGAAGAGGTGATCTTTCCCAGGCGTGATGTAAATTTATTACAGGATGCAATAGGGGTCCACTCAGATGGACTATATGCTCAAGTTCAACATTAAAGCAAAAAGAGATGAAGGTGCAAATGATATCCAAAATGTCCTTATTTTTTAATGATTTACTGGAAAAACCATGGTCAAGTCAGAATCTTTTTTCATGAGTGAGAAGAAAATTGCAAGACTGAACAGATTCAAGAGTGAAACTCATCTGTGTCAATATATGTTGGACCAAGTAGGACACACATGCAAATATACTGCCCTTTTACTAAGTGTTTCAGATTCAAAATAAACATCTGAAGGATTTCTCAGATGTTTTCCTAAATAAGAGAGGAGATAGTGGGCTCATAAAGAATACTCTCATCTGATCATAATCTAGCACTTATGATCATGATTATTATTCACAGTTTTCAGACATCAATGTGCCAGCTACCATGTGAATTATTTAACCTACATTATTTTATTTAAAGAGTGCTGTATAGTAGAAACTTTTACTCCCATCTTAATGTTGAGGAAATCTAAGCTCAAAAAGATTAGGGGATTTACCCCAAATCAAACAGCTAGTGTATAACAAATCCAAGAGGCAAAATAAAGCTGCCTGACTCTGAAGCTTGGGTTCTTAGACTATCACATGGTGTTGCCTCTGCCATATGAAAAGGACACAAGCTATATCAAATGAATAAATGAATCAGTTTATCTTACAGATGGATCTTAATAAATGTTAATTGACTGGGAAACCACAGCTCCTTCTAATTCTCTCACCAAATTTGATTCTCCACATCAAATGAGAGAGTAAATTACATGTAATGAACTTGATGGCCAAACTACATTTCCAAGTTTTTGAGACCATCTGAGCTCTCCTGGGGACAGCAATGAGACTGAACGGGAAATTACTGGAGGCCATCCTCTCTCAACACAACATTTTCCCCTCAAGTTATCATCAAGGCATCAAAACTGGGAGCTCTCCTTCCCAGAATTTCTGTCCAGCATCAAGTTGGAGACAAGAGGCCAGGATTTGGCATAACACTGCTGTTCAGGGTTTCTTGACTTAAAAAAAAAATATATATATATATATCTTTTAAAGATTTTATTTATTTATTTGCCAGAGAGAGAAAGAGACAGAGAGAGTGAGTGAGCACAAGCCGGGGGGAGCGGTAAGCAGAGGGAGAAGCAGACTCCCTGCTGAGCAGGGAGCCTGATGTGGGACTCAATCCTAGGACCCTGGGATCAGGTCCGAAGGCAGATGCTTAACTGACTGAGCCACCCAGGCATCCCCAGGGTTTCTTGACTGTAACTCTATCTCTGGACCAGTTTACTTACCTTGGAAATAACAGGATTGGTTCGAAGATGGCATAATAGAGGTATTTGGAGATTCTTTTGCCTTCCCTTGACTCTCAAGAAAAACAACAAAGAAATAAAAGAATATGAATTGAAGACTTCAGTTAAACTAAGGAATCTCCAAAGATCAACCTTACAACTGCCAAATCTGATGATGTCTGGGCTAAGGAGAGGAAATAACCTTATACCTTGACCTTGAACAGAATGACAGTTATTCAAAGAGCAAAGGTCAGTATCCCAAAAGGCCTATTCTGTCAGCCTTTGAATGAGTCCCAGAAGTAGGGTCATGGAAGGGCCTCTGGAGAGGTAAGACATGTCCCTCTGGAGACTCAGTTCAACTCTGCAGAACAGTATGAAAGAGAAGCCATGCCAACAAATTATTTCTATTGTCCACAGTTCTTCTGATCAAGTGAGAGTAAGGATGCAGTTTTGTTTTCTCAATACTTACCATAATGCCTTGCTCATAGTAGGTTTAATAATCTACAGTAATAAAAGACGTAAGTGTGGTGGGTAGTGCTGAAGGACCCACAAGAATATTTTAAAGTTTGGGCTGGCTTTGAACCTCACCTCTGACTCTAACTTTTCAGGTAATGTTGTGGTCTATCTGAACCATTTTCAAGGCAGCATTGTCATGGGTATGAAGAATGGAGAGGGTGAGGTCACACCTTAATTCTAACATCCAGTTTTGTGTTCTTTTTAGAGGGTGTCTGAGGCAGCTGATCCCCTGCCCAACCACCAGTTATATCTATGGTCTTTGAGGTAAATGAATATGGGTAGCCAAACCATCTCCTAATCAATAAGAGAATAAGGACAGGTGCTGTCATGCCCTCTCTGACAGCCCATGATGTAGCTGTCCTAAAGACAACCAGGTCCTTGTGCAGGAAGGAAGCAACCCAGGCTTCCCTAGGGCTGAGTATTAAAACTCCTGTGATTACTTTTTCTGAGCCTAGATTATCTAGACCAGTTGTAATTAGCTCCAGTGAGACTTGCTGGAAAACCCATGGGGGACAAGATGTCTTTAAGTATTGGCTTAAGGAGTGAAAACCCAAAAGACAAAGAAGAGAGTTCTAGGAGGGCTAGGAAAAATGACTGGGGAGAGAAAGGAAGGGCTAGGGAGAAAGAGGAGAGAGGGAAGAATATGGAGGGACCAAAAGAAGTGAAGAAAGAATATGGAGAAACCAAAAGAGAAGAAATTTGAGAAGAGAGGAAATGACTGAAAGAGAATCTAAATAATATAAATGTAAGGGATGGAGAGGGGGAGAAGGGAGGAGGGTTTAAAAAGAAGGAAAAGAGAGGCAATGAGAAAAACACATTTATAAAGAACCTACTGTGTGTTGAACACTATGCTAACTGCTAAGTGAGGGAAATTCTTTAGTTATGGTGGATCCTTCCTGAAGTCTCTGAAGGATAAAGCCGAAACCATAGGTATTGAATCTTTATCTTGCTATTAACATCTTGAATCCCATGCTGAACCTAACTTCATGTATGTACGGGTGATCAATTTCCAGACCCAAATGTTTGAAGTGGATTAATCTATGAATTCTCCTTTAACTCTTTCTCTTTCATCTTCATTACTTATTTCATAGTATTTATTGAACGCTATCTAGGGACCAGGCACTATTCTAAGTGTTTCAATAATCAGTGATGAGAGTTTCGAGATATTTTCATTCTAGTGTGTGTGTCTGTGTGTGTGTGAGTGCATGTGTACCATCATCATTAGCAACAGCATCAATATCACCATCATCATCATCATCATCATGTCATCATCATAATTGTATAACCACCTTTTATGCATTCCTCACTTGAGAGTTGGCAAATGATTTTTATAAAGTTATAAACTCCCGATATGGCAGAGATTACTCTCCCCACTCTGAAGATAGGAGAACTAAGGCTCACTGAAGGTAAATGATGTACTATAGGCCACATAATTTTAAGTGACAGACCTGAGATCAGAACCCATCCTGACTCCTCATCCACTGTTTTTCTCACCGTATGCATGGGAGGTCAGTGTTGCTGACATAGACTGAAAAGAATTAATAACTATACTGCTAAGAGATGATAGTGCATAGTGGCTGAGAGAAGACCTGCATTCAAACATCCATCACTTCTTAGTTGTTCGACTTGGACAATGACCTGTCTTCCCTGAGTCTCTGTTTCCTCATATGTAACTTGGGAGTTATATTAGTATCAGTATCACTGGATTTCTGGAAGTATTAAATAGGGTAATGCATAGAAAGTGCTAGCCAACATGCTTGATACAGAATAGGCACTCAATAAATGTTAGCTATTATTACTGTAAACTCTGCCACTCTTCTGGACAATGGAATGTGCAGAGAGGGCAGCTCAGGGCAGACACACATTGGTGTCCTCAAGTACCTTTGATTGAAGACTCATTTGCCTGCCACTCACCCTACTGGGCACTAACCCAGGGCTCTAAGGGAAGCCATTACTTATTCTAGCCAAGGGGAGTTAGCTGCCACTTGACTTGACATTCTGTAATGGGACTCGATCCATGCCAGTCACAGCTCTTTGAGGTCATGTACTACCAGGTCAGGACTCTTGAAGATCTTTTCTTTTCTGAGGACCTGGGATTTAGCAGCCCATGAGAAACGACCCAAATATACTGTGCATGTTTTTGTGGTATATAAAAACATGTCAGGGATGGAAATGGTCAAGGAGAAAGGAAAAAGAAAGCAATGTGGGTGGAAACCATGGGATCATAGGATCTTGGCTTTACAAATCAATTAACTCTGTCTCTTTATCAATCCTAACCTTTTTGAAACTGGCCTTGATGGTATCTTGATATGATATTGAAATGGACCAGGGACTTGATATCTGACAGATTAGGGTCTTATATATAAGTAAAATTTAATTTGTGAAACTACCCTACAGGTTTATTATTAAACCCTACAAGTTTATTATTATCTCTGTTTTATATATGAGTGAACTTAACTTACTTCACTTAACATAATCCCCTCCAGTTCCATCCATGTCGATGCAAACGGTGGGTATTCATCCTTTCTGATGGCTGAGTAATATTCCATTGTACATATAACCACATCTTCTTTATCCATTCGTCTGTTGAAGGGCATCTCAGCCCCTTCCACAGTTTGGCTATTGTGGACATTGCTGCTATGAACATTGGGGTGCATGTGCCCCTTCTTTTCACTACATCTGTATCTTTGGGGTAAATACCTAGTAGTGCAATTGCTGGGTCATAGGGTAGCTCTATTTTTAACTTTTTGAGGAACCTCCATAGTGTTTTCCAAAGTGGCTGTACCAACTTGCATTCCCACCAACAGTGTAAGAGGGTTCCCCTTTCTCCACATCCTCTCTAACATTTGTTGTCCTCCCTTGTTAATTTTTGCCATTCTCACTGGTGTAAGGTGGTATCTCAATGTGGTTTTGATTTGAATTTCCCTGATGGCTAATGATGTTGAACATTTTTTCATGTGTCTGTTAGCCATCCGTATGTCTTCTTTGGAGAAGTGTCTGTTCATGTCTTCTGCCCATTTTTTGACTTGATTATTTGTTTTTTGGGTGTTGAGTTTGAGAAGTTCTTTACAGATCTTGGATACCAGCCCCTTTTCTGTAGTGTCATTTGCAAATATCTTCTCCCATTCCGTGGATTGTCTCTTTGTTTTGTTGACTGTTTCCTTTGCTGTGCAGAAGCTTTTTATCTTGATGAAGTCCCAAAAGTTCATTTTTGCTTTTGTTTCCCTTACCTTTGGAGATGTGTCTTAAAAGAAGTTGCTCAGACATCAGAAAGGATAAATACCCACCATTTGCAATGACATGGATGGAACTGGAGGGGATTATGCTAAGTGAAATAAGTCAAACAGAGAAAGACAATTATCATATGGTTTCATTTATTTGTGGAACATAAGGAATAGCATGGAGGACATTAGGAGAAGAAGGGAAAAATGAAGGGGGGGAAACAGAGTGGAAGATGAACCTTGAGAGACTATGGACTCTGGGAAACAAACTGAGGGTTTCAGAGGGGAGGGGGGTGAGGGGATGGGTTAACCTGGTGATGGGTATTAAGGAGAGCAAGTATTGAAGGAGCACTGGGTGTTATATGCAAACAATAAATCATGGAACACTACCTCAAAAACTAATGGAGTACTGTATGGTAACTAACATAACATAATAAAAAAATTTTTTAAAAATGAAGGAACCTAGGCTTACACTATTTTGAGATGGTTTGAACCTAGTTCTGTTCCTTCTTTCTTCCCCAAGGTGATCATATCCAGTCACCTGTCAGACTTATCATCTGAGGCCAAAATCTATCCAACCTGTTTTCTCCTCTGCACTCTGGATTCATGTATCTAAATGCTTACTTGACATTTCTACATGGATGTCTAATAACCATTTCTAACCTATTATTTCCAAAAAGAACCCATAAATCCCCTTTCCAGCACCCCCAGCAATGTTCTCTTTACCTGATCCCCATATTTTATTGATTGATACCACCATGTATCCAGTTCCTTCGTCCAGAACCTAGGGATATTCCTGGACTTCACAAATTCCCTTACCCTCCAAATCCACTGTTTTTTTGTTTTGTTTTGTTTTTTTAAGATTTTATTTATTTATTTGAGAGAGAAAGAGAAATAGTGAGAGAGAGAGAGCGAGAGAGCGTGCACGAGCAGGAGGGAGAAGGAGAAGCTGAGCAGGGAGCCTGATGTGGGGCTCAATCCCAGGACCCTGGGTCATGACATGAGCTGAAGGCAGACGCTTAACCGACTGAGCCACCCAGGCACCCCCACATCCACTCTTGAAATAAGATAGTTACAGTAAGAAGTGATGCTTCTTACCTCTGCCTTGAACACTTTTTCTAGATCTGACTGCTTTGCTCCAAATAAACCAAAACCATTCTAGTCTATGCCCCGTTCTCACCAACCTTAACCACTGTAATACCTTCCTAACTGGTTTCCCACCTTCCTGTGCCCATCTATAATCCATTCTCTACACAATTACCAAGTAGATGCTTTCCCCAATGAAAAAAAAATTTCCTTCTCTGATCTGCTTACCATCCTCAAGTAGCTTCTACAGCACTGAAAGCAAAATCCAAGCTCCTTACACTGAGACTACAAGATCCTCCCTCATCTGTTTACTGAATATGTTCTGGGTTTCATCTCCTACTACATACTGTGACCCAAATGGGTATTCTTTATGTTTCTCAAACACCCCAAGTTTTCATCAATGTTGGGGTCTTTGCATTAGCTCTTCCTTCCATCTGGCTCCTTTTGGCCTCAGATCCCCATTGCGGGCTCCTTCTTACAGTTCCTTCTCAGTTCAAACATCAGTTTGTAAGGGCCAACAGTGGCCACCCACCTGAGTAGCTCTCTTTCATGTCACTCTAGTTATATTTGTGCAAGTGTATGTCTCAACCTGGCATATTCTTTATTTGGTTTCACATTCATCACTCCTCTCTTCCAACTAGAATGTGAATTCCAGGGGAGCAAGGATGGTTCCTTTTCTTGTTCACTGCCATGTCTACATTGCTGAGCATGTGGTCTGATATAGACTAAGTGCTCAATAAATATGTGTTGATTGGATGAATGACTGCCATTATAAGGCTTCTGTGGTTGCTTCAGTTGAGTACTAATGGGGAGGGGAGTCAGATGAGTGTATAAATGTGGCCCTAAATAGTGTCTGAAACCCAAAGTAGCATTTTTTAAAAGTTGTATTACTTTGGGTACATTTTGGAAGAAACCAAAATACAAAACAAAAGCTTTCTTCTCTCAATGTTCTCATCTTGGTCTTGTACACCTTGCTACAGATGACAAAAACAAAATGTAACTTAAAAACAAGACATTCTAAATAAGTGTGTCTCAGCCGTGTGGTTTTTCTTGGGTGGGGATCTCTAAAAGGGCAGGGCCCAGGCTCACGCCTGATAGCTGGACCAGCTCACTCTTCCCTGCCCTCAGCCTTAGGTATTCATCTCTACTCAGGACGCTGGTCCTGCAGCTCTTCTCAGAATTCCCTGCCTTTCCTTCTTCCCTGTTCATGTCTGATTTACCCTCAGCCTGGGTCATACTGTACCCTCATCCAGTGGCCGGGTGAGCATGGTTAATAGCTCTGGGTTAAAATCCTGGCTTTGCTACTTACCTGGTGTGTAATCCTGAGTAAATGGTTTACCTTCTCTCAACTTCAGTGTTCTCATATGTGGCGAGGGGGTGATATAGTATCTACCTCCCAGAATGGTCGCAAGAAATCGATGACCTGCTACTTGTGAAGTGGTCGGTATAGTGCCGTATGCATGCTACGTGTACTCCGAAGACTTAACATTACGTCCTTTCTGCACTAACCCCTAAAAGATGACATTTTCCTAAATCTTTTGGTTCTTGGAAATGTAACTATTCAATTTGAAACAAATAGTTTTTATTCTGAATCGCCAGCTGTACTATATATGTGTCTCCTTCTTCTGTACCAAGAAGTGGGTTTTTTTGTTTTTTGTTTTTTTTGAGAGCAGGAACCATATGACACAGAAGTACAAAAGCATTTTTTACCTTTTTTCTTAGAATGTTCCTAAGTTCAGACTAATAATAACTACTAGCATTTGTAGAGAGCTTCACATTTTGCTACTGCTAAGTACTGTTCTTACTACCACTGCTATTCCTTCTAGTGTTCTATTACTATTCCATTACAACTTTTGCTATTACTCTTGCTGCTATTGTTACTACTGCTATTACTAACATCAGTCAACATTGGATTCTTACTGGGAAAGGCAATACTGTACTTTAGTTGTTACCTCGCTTAATAAGCACAGTAGCCAATGAAGGAAGAAGTGCACAGAGTAGTTAGAAATGCAGGTTGGAAGACGTTGAATGTGGGCTCCAATAGGATTATTAGCTGTGTGATTCTGGAGAAGATACTTAGCCACTCATGTCTTAATTATCTTAAAATGGGGATATTAATAATAGAATAGAATCAGTGAGATAATGTAAATGGAAAATTTTGATAATATCTGAACAGTGTCTGCCATTTAACAAGCACTCAAGTTATTGTTGATATCAAAAACACTTTTTAATGTATTTAGGGGTTATTTGTCCCCTACTATTCTGTCCTCTCTGTTTCCCCAAACATCATGCTTTCTGCACATCTAGTTGCATATCCTTTAGGACTGAAGTAGTCTTTTACTTCTTGGATTCTCCTACCAGCTTAGACACTTCTTTAGAGGAGAGGAATGAGCCTTGTTCAGTGTTGTATCCATATCACCTAGCATAGACCTGGCACATGGCTAAGTTTTCAGTAGGCACTTGTTGAATGGAGAAAGGACTGAATTTTTGAGCCTGTATTGTGAGCCAAATCTTATGGTAACTTGTTATAATATTTAATACACATAACAACCTCATAAGACATTCCTTCCCTTGTTCCTTCCTCATTTCCCTTCTTCCACAGGGGCAAGGGTCTTGTTTTCCCCATTTTATGGATGAGAAGATGGAGACCTGTGGTGGCATGTAAACTGGTTAATCAGACAGCTTTTTATTTTCATCATTTAAAAAATATTTTATTTTATTTAAATTCAATTAATCGACATATAGTGTATTATTAGTTTCAGAAGTAAAATTCAGTGATTCATCAGTTGCATATAACACACCGTGCTCATCACATCACGTGCCCTCCTTAATGTCCATCACCCAGTTATCCCAACCCCCCTCCCACCACCCCTCCAGCAACACAATGAAATACTACTTAACCATCAAAAAATTGAAATCTTACGGGGCACCTGGGTGGCTCAGTTGGTTGAGCGACTGCCTTCGGCTCAGGTCATGATCCTGGAGTCCCAGGATCGAGTCCCACATCGGGCTCCCTGCTCGGCAGGGAGTCTGCTTCTCCCTCTGACCCTCCCCACTCTCATGTGTGCTCTCTCTCTCTCTCTCTCTCATTCTCTCTCTCTCTCTCTCATTCTCTCTCTCAAATAAATAAATAAAATCTTTAAAAAAAAAAAATTGAAATCTTACCATTTGCAATTATGTGGATGGAACTAAAGGGTGTTATGCTAAGTGAAATACCTCAATCAGAGAAAGATGATTATCATATGATTTCACTCATATGTGGAGTTTAAGAAAAAAACAGCTTTTTATGGAAGGAAGACTGTGGATCCATAACTTTAGACTCTACATACTTAGATCCATAATATACACTTAATATATATTGGGCAGATTGAATTGCAATTTGGGAAACTCAATGAATATTCTTGAATGATGAAGCTTATTCTATCCCTTGACTTGAGAATAACATTTTGGCATTATCTGGGAGAGAAAAAAATATAGAACCCCTCCAAGGGCCACTGGCATATCCAGCCATTTGAATCAATGAGTACACCACTAACCCTGTCTGTGTGATAAGAAAATACCTGAGTGCCTGTGTTTGGGCTCTTGGCTGCCAACTGTGCTGACCGCATGACTGATCCACATCAATGTAGGGAAATTGACTGTTAATCTTTTATTACCATGTTCTTGTTCAAAGAACACTGTTCCTAATTTGCCTATAGTGTGAGGATCCAATAATTGAAAGAACATGAAGTATTGTTTCTAGCTGGAGAGCAATCTCCTGGTTTAAAAATTTTAAATATTATATGCACACACACACACACACTCATGTCTTCATTATAAAAGGTAGTAAAATAAATTATACAGTAGAAAATTCAGAAAAGAAGGAAAAGAAGGGAAAAATATCACCCTTAATTCTGTGACTTTAACACCATTACTCTTAGCATATTGATGATTTTTCTTCCACAAATATTTCTATTTATTTTTACATTTTTATTTGTTACAATAGTATTCATATAAAGTTGTCTTCCTACTCTCCCTTAACATTTTTACAGAATAATTTTCCTTATAATACAGTACCCATGGTCATAACATTTAAATGGTAAATACCATCAGACCCTTGTTAATTTTCCAGTTCTCACTACAATGGCTTATTACAACTAATTTTGATTTTCAGAACCAATAATGAAAGATACAGAAATGCAGGTTTTTCTTTGCCATTGGTCAGAGTTCATAATATTGTGCCATTGTAAGGCTTGGGGTTTCATGATCTTCACTGCAGGTGAAAATAGTTACAGAATCATAACATTTGTGGAGGGACCTGAGAGGTCATTTGATCCAATTACCTCATTTTGCAGATGAGATTGAGGCCCATTCATCTATGGGATGATGGACCCAGGTGAGAAGATGTGTGTTATTTTTAGGAATAGCAAGGAGGCCAGTGTCACTAGATTGTATTTGACAAGGAGGAGACAGCAAAAGATGTAAGGACAGAGGGAAAATGAGTGTGGGGGGGGTGGGCTCGGGGGTAGCTCATGTAGGGCTTTATGGTTCCCAGTATGGACTTGGGCATTTACTCTGATAAGGTGGAGAGTCAATGGCACCCCTCTGGCTACTATGTTAAGGTAGAGGGCAAGAATGGAAGCAAGAAGATCACTGGGGGCAATGCAGAAATATAGGCAAGAAATGATGGTGGCTCAGGCCAGGGTGGTAGCATGGAGGTGACCTGAAGTGGTCAGTTTCTACCTACGTTTTATTTTATTTTATTTTATTATTTTATTTTATTTTTCCTACATGCATTCTAAAGGTTAAGGTAAGAGTAGAGTGTTGTTAGTAGATGGGATGATAGTGTAGGTGGATGGGTTAGAGGTGGACTATGGGCGAAAGAGAAGAATTGAGGGTTGACTCCAGGTTCCTTTGGCCTCAACAACTGAATACCTGTTGTTCCCATTGCCTGAGACTGGAAAAACTTCAGGAGGAGCAGATCTGGGTGCGAAGGGGAGGCAGGGGAAGGGCAAAATCAATAATTCAATAATAAATCCAGTGAGAACATGTTGAGTTTGAGGTGTTTATCAGACACAGGAGTGGAGATATCAAGCCAGCTGTCAAGTTGGACAGCTGGATATACAAGTCTAGCATGCAGGAGAGAGGTGTAGAGATATGAATTTGGAGGTTTCCTGTGTTGGATGGTGTTAAAAGCCATTAGAGGAGGTGAAATCAGCTCGCGGTTGAGAGAAGATTAGTCAGAGGGAGGACCAAGGACTCTTTTCAGAGAGATGAGAAGGAGCTTGTGCAAAAGACCGAGCAGCAGCATCGGTGAGGGGCATGCTGTCCTGCTACACGGAGGCACCATAGTGTCCTGAGCCCTTCCACTGGGGAAGAACATTAGGCAGTCTAAGATTTCTACTGCCTACATTCTAACAATGCTCTCTTGTGTTTTTCTGGCCTTTCACACAGACATCAGCTACGTGTTAGTACCTGGTGGAGTGGTGCCCTAATCGGAGCCCTGGGAACACCTCATTAGATCTCTGGCTAATTCAGTATTTTATATGATTTATTATAATTAGGCTTGAATTGGGTCAAAGTTAACCTTTACACCTGTCTCTGATGAGAGAGAAATTCATTCAATTCAATCCAATAATCCTTATTAATTGTATAAATTAGCTATAAGTTAGCTGTAAATTAGTTAATCTATACAGGGTAATGAATAGTATAAGCAGTATTGGCAGTGAGCATAATCTACTTTCAGGAATGAACCACTTACAAAGGCTTTCGTGTGTTCGTTGTTTGGTTACAACAACAGACAATGGCACCCCTCTGGCTACTATGTGAAGGTAGAGGGCAAGAATGGAAGCAAGAAGATCATTGGGGGCAATGCAGAAATATAGGCAAGAGATGATGGTGGCTCAGGCCAGGGTGGTAGCATGGAGGTGACCCGAAGTGGTCGGTTTCTACCTACGTTTTATTTTATTTTATTTTATTTTATTTTATTTTATTTTATTTTATTTTATTTTATTTTATTTATTTATTTATTTTATTTTATTTTATTTTATTTTATTTATTTTATTTTATTATTTTATTTTATTTTTCCTACATGCCTTTTAAAGGTTGAGGTAAGAGTAGAGTGTTGTTAGTAGATGGGATGATGGTTTTAACCTCATCTCCCAGATAGCTGACCTCATACATGCTGTAAAGGTGCTCCAGGGGCGCCTGGGTGGCTCAGTTGGTTAAGCGACTGCCTTCGCCTCAGGTCATGATCCTGGAGTCCCGGGATCGAGTCCCGCATCGGGCTCCCTGCTCGGCAGGGAGTCTGCTTCTCCCTCTGACCCTCCTCCCTCTCATGCTCTCTGTCTCTCATTCTCTCTGTCCCAAATAAATAAATAAAATCTTAAAAAGGTGCTCCAGAACAAAAGAGGAGGTGAAATCACAGGCTCTGGGATTGTTCAGGCCCATATTAGCATCCAAGCTCCTACGCTCTGGTGGTGTGGCCTTGGGAAAAGTGCCTTTTTATCTTGATAATAAGCATATAGTACTAATACTTTGGAGAGTTTTAAGAATTAAATGAAATATGGTATATAAAATATATGTCACAGAGTATGTTCTCAACGAGGATGAATTCCTCAACTTCTCCTGTGAGATTAGTCTTCAAAGCTCAGCAGCAATGGTCCCTCCTCTAGAAAAGGAAAGTGGTCAGCCCCAACTGCAATCTCATATAGCTTGCGAAGTTTGCCTCCATTTTGTGCTGCTTCACTCTATCTTAAAATGAAGTTACATATCTGCATGTTTCTCTCACCCAGAAGAGAACCTAGATCTCATTCATGTGCGTCTTCTTCCCAGGTCCCCTGGAGTGATATATGGTATATGGTATGTGCTCAATATTCTAATCTATTATATTCACTCTATCCAGAGAATTTCAATGTGGATCTGCTTAATTAGTAATGAGGTAGCTGAGGTCCCCCTGTGCATTTGAAGGTAATACAATGGCATTTTTTGAAAACCCTTCAAAGTCATGATCTGCCTCTTTCTCTCTATTTGCCTGAATTAAGGAGGTTGACTTGAGACTATTTAATGGGATTTCCTTTATTAGATGGGTGTTCCTCTATCTTGGGTAATTAAAAACCACCATCATCTACACTGAGTACCAACCACAAAAGCTGCTTAGAAAGAATAATATGATTTTAACTTTTCAAGCAGCACAGATTATTTTCATTTTTTCTTTTTCTTTCTTTGATTGAAAGATTCTCCCACCACACACACACACACACACACACACACACATACGCACGCGCGCGCACACATACACAACAACAATGAATCACTTACTAGGCTCATTTGTATAGAAATTGAGAAACTCTGGAGAGAGTGCTATATGATTAAGCACTAGTTTTTTCAACCTCAATTGCCATCTCTTTATGAGTTTTTGGGCAGAGAAAAAATCTGCCTTGCAAAAGAAATATCTGTGATATGGTCTTAATTAATTTGATCATGTTTATGTGCACATATCTGGGCTGGAATAAGATACTTCAAGTTAGTGAGTGTTCACATGGGACTATTTTTGTGTGCTGTGCTAGGAGGTGTGTAAAATAAATAAAAAATCTTGGACTATGTTTCAGAAGTACAAAGCTACCACTTACTGAACTTTTACTGTGTAGCAGGTACAATGCTAAACATTATACAAACATTTTTGTAATTATTTTGTGTTCTCATAACAACTCTGTAAGATAGACTTTTTCTCTTGCTTAATCTGCATGTGAAAATGGTGTCTTAAAACTGTAATTTAGTCCAGTTAAGGTCACATGACTTGTAAATGGTAGAGCTGGATCTCTAATCCGCATTTGCCCATTCCAAAGTCTGTCTGTGTTCATGCCCACCACTGAGTACTTCTTTTGTAAAAAAAAAAAAAAGAAAAATCAAAGATGAAATAGTCACAAATACTGTTCTTCAGGAGCTCTCAGTCTAGTAGGGGTGAAAGAAATAACTATAATATAAAGAAGAAAGAGGGATCTTGGGAAAGATGGAAAGAATACTAGCTGTGGATGTTCAGAGTGAGGATAAATTGTTTTTCTCTTGCTAACTTCTCCTTCAGTTTCAACCAAGCCATCACCTTCCTCAGAAAGGCCCTCCTGATTGTCTAGGGCTGCTCCTCTGTGCCCCTCCCCCATACCTATCTTTTTTTTTTTTAAGATTTTATTTATTTATTTGACAGAGAGAGAGCACAAGTAGGCAGAGTGGTAGACAGAGGGAGAAGGAAAAACAGGCTCCCCGCCGAGCAGGGAGCCCAATGTGGGGCTCGATCCGGGACCCCGGGATCATGACCTGAGCCGAAGGCAGACGCTTAACGACTGAGCCACCCAGGTGCCCCTTCCCCATACCTATCTTGTGGCACAATCACGCCCATAGGTATTGAAGTGCACGGGAGGTCAAACTGCTTCACATGCAGTAGACACCAGATGCATCATTGAAGGTGTGAACAGGGTGCATGCTTCAGGGAGGGTGCAGCATGTAACATGAGCCCTGGGGGACAAATAAGAAAGGTTTGCAGGTTTGACAATGAGAGTGGCAGCCTTGAGAGCATTCCCAAAGGAGGGTCTGGTTTAAACACGAACACAAAGACTGGCAAATGCTGAGCTTTCATGAAGAACAGTGGATCAGAGAAAGACATGTATCATATGATCTCACTGATATGAGGAATTTTTAATCTCAGGAAACAAACTGAGGGTTGCTGGAGTGGTGGGGGGTGGGAGGGATGGGGTGGCTGGGTGATAGACATTGAGGAGGGTATGTGCTATGGTGAGCACTGTGAATTGTGTAAGACTGTTGAATCACAGACCTGTACCTCTGAAACAAATAATACATCATATGTTAAAAAAAAAAAAGAAGATAGTAGGAAGGAAAAAATGAAGGGGAGGAATCAGAGGGGGAGATGAACCATGAGAGACTATGGACTCTGGGAAACAAACTGAGGGTTCTAGAGGGGAGTGGTGGGGTGGGGATGGGTTAGCCCGGTGATGGGTATTAAAGAGGGCACGTACTGAATGGAGCACTGGGTGTTATATGAAAGCAATTAATTATGGAACACTACATCAAAAACTAATGATGTAATGTATGGTGATTAACATAACATTAAAAAAAAAAAAGAACAGTTTTGTTTGCCATGCCAGGTTCACGAAGCACTACAGTGAGATAAAACTCAGGCTGTAGGCTGAGGTCAGATATAGAGAATCTTACATATCAGGCCAAGGGATTCCCATTTTTTTCTTCATAAATAAGAAGGAGCCCTGGGATGTTTTTGAGCAGTTCTGTGACTTAGCAAGACTCATTGGCAGTAGACCTTAAAATATGTAGGGAGGGAAGCAGGGCACACTGGAGAGAGCTTTGGAGCTGACATAGATTTGGGTTTGAGCCCCATTTACTGAGTAGACTCAGGCATGTAATAGCTGTTCTCAACCTTACTCAATTTCTTCATCTGCAAAATGGAAAATAAGAAACACCCCTTCCTTGCAGAGGTTAGGGAAGGGGTGTGTCACGTGCTTCTCTTTGTCCCTGGTAGGTAGTAGGAGCTCAAGAAAGCATAGCTGTTAACAGTATAACAGGTCAGAAAGGGAAGAGATGGAACAGGAGGGCTCTCTGGTGGGGAAATTTGTGCAAGAGTCTGGAGGAGTTTCTAGGAGGTCCTTGACAGACAAGTGGCAGCGGACATGGGAAGAGGAAAGTGAGAAACCTGCATGTGACTAGAAGGAGTCAGAGTTGGCAGGAGGTGGCCCTGAGATAACCATGAACACAAGTTGGACTCCCTCTGTTGAAGATCTCAGGGTCTTATTTCAGAGACAAATTTCATGCATGGGGAGAATTGGGGCACAGAGCCCAAAATGGGACAGCATGGAGTAGAGTGCTGGTTACACAGAAAATTCAGTAACGAGTCACAGCTAAAGCAGCTGCTTCATGCCAGGAAGTGTGCTGGAAGCCAGCATAATTTAATACTCATTTTAGAGATCAGGAAACTAAAATATGAGGGATTCAGTAATTCAGAGGTCAGAGATCTGATAGGTGGCTGAGCTGGAATCCAGACCCACATCTGTCTGATTCTAACGTGTGTGCTTGTAGTCATTCAACTAATATATGGACATGACTGTGAATGCTCTAAAAAGGAATTAAGTTGGGTCCTAACATGTGGGGTGGGTTGTCACAGGGAGGAGGGAGCCTTCGAAGCACAAGGAAGAATGTGAATGACAAACTGGGGATCAGCTCTTTCTATCTTTGGGGAAACAAGGAAACTTGTATTACAGGCCAGGGTTATATTTCATATTTTTGTTTCTCCTGGGGTGGGAGGGGGGAGAAAGTAATGCGATTCTTGGTTTTCCAAAATGAAGTTAACTATAAAGAAAATATATTTCCTGATAGACTCCCAGAAAATAATATATGTTTATGTAGAACAAAATCAACAATTAACTGAATTCAAAATTTTGCAGAAGTGGTCATGTTTGTAGCAAGTTTTAGGAGTGTTGCATTGCTCTGAGAACTTAGCATTATTCTCTATTCTCTGCCATCTTCTCTATGTTGGTACCATTCCTTCGCCACTCCCTGGTTCATTAGAATTTATTCCAGTCTTGAAATTCTTTCCAAACTTTTCTTATGGGTTCTCCTTGCCCTGCTAGTGCTTCCCATTGCTGATCTTGTACACACATTATTACCCCTATCCCAGGTACAGTTGATTCTCATTATTCTCATTTTTAGTGGTTATGTTCTCTAAAGATACCATGAACACTGAATTAGTGAATACTGAACCATTGTTCCTAGAGGAAATACAAAATTAGGTTCCTATGAGCTTCTGGTCACAACTTTTTCATCAATGGATCAGTACATAAACTTGCTTAATGTGTGTTCCTACTTAAAAACACCTTATTTAATATATATTATTGATCCACTGACATTGATCTCATGGCCAGCTGCATGATAACTTACACTTGAACAAAGCT
This sequence comes from Mirounga angustirostris, assembly GCF_029215605.1. Lineage (NCBI taxonomy): Eukaryota > Metazoa > Chordata > Mammalia > Carnivora > Phocidae > Mirounga > Mirounga angustirostris. The sequence goes on along the minus strand of NW_026991712.1, from coordinate 13,042,321 downwards.
TATCTAACAGCAGTGCTTTCTCTGTAAGGCATATCACAGTCTTCTCATGCTTAGGAATGCTGGACAGCACTTCAGTGCTACCACTGGGGGCCATTTTAAACAGTAAACCAACAAAAAGCACAAAAATGAGAGAGTCATGCTAAATAGATCATGAAAAGGATACTTGTTTACAGTGAGAGAGCTGAAACCAGAAGACAGAGCACCTCCTTGTCAGGCCACAGCTGGGAATATGCACAGTGGGTGATGCAAACTTTTCATCACTCTGTTTGTGTTTATGAATGACCTTGAAAGTGGTGTATTGATTTGGGGGTTACAAATAAATATTAGCAGGTAAGCAAATTCACAAATATGGAATTCACAAATAATGATGATTGACTTTATTTACTATGTTTAACAGGGCTAAGTTTTCACATCACAGTTGGCTATAAGGTGCTGCCATGTAACAAATATCTACTTCAATGTTCAGTTACCTTCAAGTTCTCTAAAATGAACCAAGGCTTAATTTGATCAAACCTTTGTGTTTGCAAATCTTAGCTTTGCAAAACAATCTTCCTAAATAAGTGGACCTTTTTTCAAGCAGGGTGAGTATACTAAGAAGATATTGGGCAAAAAAACCACTTTATTTTATTTACTACTAAGACTATAGGTATCAAAAGTCTGGTTGTCTTTATGGTAAATGTTTACATCACTGTCAACATTTTGCCAAGTATGCATATAAATTCAATTTGGGGAAGCAGTGAAAATGGAAAGGATTAAGTTCAGGGGAGAAAGGTTTAGGGAAGGTGCCTTCCACGAGACTTAATTTACCAGGAGCTTTGAAAAGAAAGCATTACCCTTGAGTGCCAGGAATGACTTTGTCATTTGGCTGCAAGGGACATGCAGCAGAGGCCCTGTGGGTTGTACGTGAAGACGGCCCCCAAGGGTTTGGAAAGTCCAGATTCATCCTGAAAGAGGACACATTTGTTTAGTTATTTGCTTGCTGAGTAAAAATGACCTCCATAGAACTGTTTTTAACTGTTTCTCAAGGAGGGTCAGTTAAGCTGTGCAATGGCCCCAGTGTGTTGGGTTCGGAGTAGAACCAACGTTCCCAGGTGCCCTGTTTGATCTTGCTCCGCAGTTCAGGAGTCTTCAGTGGTTCACTGAGGTTCACAGTCAAATTCCTTGGAATATCACCCCAGAGACCAGTGCAATATGACTTGGGCTTATTTTTGACATCATCCCTGCCCGTTCCCGCTGTAGGAATAGCTCGCCTTTTCTATATGTCCACCAAATAAAATGTCATATACCTGCTTCCACATTTTTACACCCTATAATCAACATTCATGCACTTGCTTCCATTTTCTTACCACCTGACTGGGAAAACCAATCCTTGAAGACACAGCTTAAGTTGTAATTTAGAATAGTCTTTTCTGAACTCTGACCCCTACATGATGATATGTATTCAGGCTCCTTCCAGCTCTGAAATCCTAAGCTTATGGAGTGTTATCTGCATCACTCCTCTGCCATTCATTTTTATCCTTGTAGGCGGTCATCTTACAGATATTTATATAGCATCGATTTTGGTTGTAGTTCATCCATATAGCTAGATTACAATATCCTTTGTGGGGCAGACTAATTTTTAACTTCTCTGTTCCTTAGCCTCCTTATCAGTAAAATGGGGACAATAGCAGGAACTACACTGCAGAGTTGTGAAATTAAATGAAGAAATGTGAGACAATACTTAGAGCCCTGATTAGAAAATATGCTTAATTCACTGTTACCAGTCATTTTATGCTTCTTTGCATCTTCTACCCCCAGGACAGTAACATCATAAATGTTCAACTTCTATTTAGAGTGGGGTTTTCTCATACATCTATTTAACTCATGTGAATTTAACTATATACTCTTTTATATATAATTAGAATACTATAAAATTTATTTCTGCATATATACTACTATTTACATTGTATATTTATATGTATATATTACTATGGCAGATTTTATATTTTAAATATATCATATAAAATATATAATATAATATATAATATGCATTATATATATTTTATAATATATTCAATATATATTTATATATTTTATATAAAATCTGCCATGTATATATGTATGTATGTATGTATGCCATATATATAAAAGAACACATACGTTATCCTTTCTGGGCAACTTAAGGGATTCTCAAGGGTAATTTTAATTATATGTAACTTTTACATGTCATATGAGATTCAACTCCATTACTATGTGTTAGATGCTTTCCATACATTATCTCATTTAAACTTTGTGTCCATTCATTTTACAGAAGAGCAATTTAAGTCTCAGGGAGTTTAATCAATCTGCCCAAGGTCACATAGCTAGAAAAATCAAGATTTTTAAATCACACAGCCTGAAGCCCAATCCTTTGGCTATTCATTCCCATCCTTATTGACTGATTTGGGCTGTGGGTTACAGACATGCTCCCATGTGAGCAGTGGTCAGTGGTCAACAAGGGAGATGGGAAACTTGTCATCTCTGAAAATGTGGCATGTCATTCACTCTCATGGGAGCTTTGTTCAGCCTCCATTACTGAAGGCTTCTACTGGAGACTGGGGACACTCTAATATGATCCTCTGGTTCTCTTAGGGACATCTAGTGTGTCCTGCATGTAAATGCAAGCTGTGGCTGGAAGCCAGTCCTTGACTTGGTATCCACTGGCTGATCTCAGCAAAGCTCTGATTTCATCAGCCTGATATCACTTAGTGCTCCTTTTACTGCTCTCAAGGAGACATATCCTGACAGTACTCTGATGACATTGCTCTAGGCGAAAGTTTACAAGGGACCCTGTTCAGGAATATTTTCAGCCCAAATCTGAGCTCTTGATTTGATTTGACTTGAGAGAGCAACTAATTGGAAGAGAGTTGGCTCATAGTTTAGGACTTGCCCTAAACTTTGTTATCAGCAACTAGCACAGTTACTGAATTCAACAAATGTTCTCTCTGTGTTGAGTCCCAGGCATAACAAGGTTAACAGGACCTGATCCTTGCACTCAACAGATTATACGCCATCTATATTCCATAATAAATTCCACATTTCTTTTGCATGAAAACAGATTACTGTATGGCTTGCTCATTGTACATAAGTTCTGTTTGTCCATCCATGTTGGCAATGCCTGTGTTGGCCAGAAAGGAAGAGAAACCAAAGACATGAGGCAGGATGGGGGACAGAATGCTCACTGCATGAGGGGTTAGAAGACTCAGCTCAAATTTTAGTCTGTTCCTTATTTGATGTGTGACCTGGGACACATAATTAAATCTCTCCAAGCTCTTCTATTTTTAATTCAGATAGGCCTATTATTTCCCTCATGGCGTTGTTGTGTCATATTTGGAAATACTCTTCAGAGTACTCTGTGAACTGTAAGGCATTTTTATTTCACATGAGGTTAAATGTACTGTATTCTATTATAGCCCACATTTTGGAAATCTAGAAATCCATCTTTTGTTAGCTATGGTCTTTTCTAATTCACCAGACTATTAAATTAATGAGACCATTCCATCCCCCGACTTTTGGGTAAATGGTAGTTAGTGGTCATATTTCTTGTCTTTTAAAAGCTGGCAATTAGTTCAGCTCATAGTGATTAAGTTCCTTGGAATGGATCAGGCACCCGATATGATTATTCTTGTCAAAGCAAAGATTTGAGAATGTTTGAGAAAGGATTTCAGGGCTACCTTTGGATAAAGAGGGGCAACGTACAGAACTGATGGGATCTATATATTATAATCCAGTGGTTCACGAAAAGTATGATATGCACTATTGGAAATTTGGATTCATTCCAGGGCATCTGAACTCACCTTCTATTTTCTGAAATCGGGTTCTAGATGCTGTGCAACAGCAGTCTTTCATTTTGGAATATGCAGTTGAGTTAGTGTGGATAGTCAGTAGTGTTTTGGCCTATTGAGCTAGTGTAGATCATCATGAATGTTTTGACCTACTTCCAGGGAACTGAGTTTGGTATGAAGTTTATTTCTTCTTAACAATGACTCAACGACTCTGTTATTCAGGATATGGGGCCTATTAGCATGAAGATATCAATATCTTAAGTAAGAAAATATTAACCCATAAGAGAAACTGGATGGCAGAACAGCCATGTTTAGCTGAATGGGTTTTGGAATCAGACTTGGGTTTTAAGTCCTGGCTCTGCCGTATGAGCAGTGTGATCCTCAGTAAATTATTTAACTTTTCAGAGTTTTATTTTCTTCATCTGTAGAATTACATAAGAATAGATAAGGATAGTACCTTCTTTCTAGAGTTGTTGTAAGGAGTAAATAAGAGTAATGTAGAATGCTCAAGATGTTGACAATTCTCACTGTCATCACCATCATCATCGTCATCATCAATTTCCCCATCATCACCACTATCTGCCTTGACTTCCCTACTATTATCTACTTGGTTCAATGGACACCATCCCAGTTCTTCCATTTCATGCTAGCCCAGTTCTTGCCATTTCATAGCAAAGAATGATTCATTCCTTTTGTGTCTTCTAGAACTTATGCTGGCTCAGCCATCTGAAGCTAACTGTTGAGGACAGGAGTAGATTACACTTTTTTATCTCCATAGCAAAATGGCCCAAAACTCACCTGGATCTTCAAAATTCTATCAGCGGGAAGTAAAATATGATCTCAGTGACAGTTGTAATGGGGTACTTCTTTGACTGGAACTTCCCTTTTTCCTCCCTCACACTCATGGGTAATAGTGCCTGGAATCCCAGAGAGAGTGTCATTCAAGCTCTGTGGCACTAGCCTTCTGGACTACTCTGTGGTAGTTGCCATTTGCTCACTATCTTCCATCTTGCATTCTCTCTTTTATTCATTCATCCACTCACTTATTCATATTCAACAGTTACTTTTCCCATGTTATATAACAGGCTGCGGCTATAAAGGAGAGATATGATGGCTGTCCTAATGAGACATAATGAAGGACGTTATCAAGGAAATAGATGATTACAATTCAGTATGATAAAGGCAACACTGAAGGAAGAATCGGGTGCTGGGAAGCACAGAAATAGTGGATCATAGAAGATCTATCTGACCTGTCTTGGTGATCAGGGAAGAAATGTAGAAATAGTTCATATTGGAGTTAAAGAGAGACATTGCAAGTGGTCTTGCCCGAAAGAACAGCATGAGGCTCAGGGGGAATTCCATCTTCAGTAATCAGTTGCTCTCAGCTGTCTAGTCCTTTCTATTTTTACTTCCTCTTTTCTTGAGAACTTGGCCAGATACCTGAGACATGGGGCAATGTGAATGACAGCCACTAGCTAATCTTGTAATCCTTCCTCCGAAGCCTTTGAATCAAATGTGTGTTTTCATGCAGAGATACCCAAAGATTTGCAGAAAACCCCAACAGGACCCTCTGTGACATGCAGTTGTGAATCCCTTCTTACCTGAAACTGAGACAGCTCTCTGTCTCTGCCTCTGTCCTTCTCCCTCTGCTTCTACAGCCTAGATGAATTGAACTTGAGACTTGAAAGCAGAGGTAAAATGAGATGCCTAGAATTATATAGAAAGTCGATAGTAGGGACAAGAATGGGACAGATTTCAAATGCATAATGAATTTTAGAGCTTCCAAAAATTTGCTTATGTTCTTCTTCTGCCTGGAATGTCCTCCTCCACATCCTACCAGGTTCATCTCAAAGGCTACCTCCTCTGCACCACCCCAATCCTAGGAACGATTAACCCCTTGCCCTCTGTGCTCCTAAACTTCTGTTGAGACCTCTCTTTCAGAGTTTACCTTTCAGCATTATACTTGTGGTATGTTGAAACTGAAAAAGACTATAGAGATTGGAACCATGTGTTAGTCATCTCAGTATCCTCAGCACTTATTAGGCCCTCAGCGAATCTTGCTGAATGATTCAATGAACAAATCCCAGAGATGCCTTATCTTATTTAAGTCAAGTTGCCTTTTAGTTTAAAGCCATCTGCAAGGTTCTTTTTGGAAACTCCAGAGAAGGTCATATCCCTTCCAAACAAGCTTTTATCTTGACAGTGTTCATGGAGCTCGGGAGTTGAGTGGGCCTGGCTATTGGGCCACATGCAAATAGAAAACTCTTGTGATGGGTGGGCCAGAGACTGTCATCAAGTACATGGACTTGATAAACCAGTATTTTTAAAGAAGCAGTCACAAACCATCATTACTCTAGTAGATAAATCCTGGGAATCCTCTCTCTGTCTTCAATGGAATCTCCTTGGTTAATCCTTCTATCTTCTTGCAAGTATTACAGTGCTCTCTGATGATTTCAGTTACAGTTTTCAAACCCAGGGGTCTGAGTCTGAGTCCACATGGCTGGCTCCATGACAAATGATTTCAGAGTCTGGGAAGGGGTCTTTCCCTAGTTTGATGTAGCCTAAAATCTGTGTAGCAGAGATCTTGGAGTCAGAAGAACTGGGTTCTAATCCTGACACCATAGCAACTTTGGGCAAGTTACATTGCTCTTCTGACTTCAGTGGGTGTTTTCCTAGAAGGGTTTGGAGAATATTCAATGTGATAACAAAAATGGAAATAAAGTGGAGCTGGTGTATACTGGGCACTTCATCATGATGAGGTCCCCCTCTTCCTGGGAAAGTGGGGAAGTGAGGCTGGACAAGAGATGGTGAGATAATTTTTTTTGAGATTGCTGAGAGCTGCTGAAGAAGAAGCATTTTGCACTAAAGCCCACTTCTTCTGTACCTACTTGTTTCCTTTTTTGGCTAGAGGCAAGGGTCAGTGGTGTCACCTCTGATAGGCCAGGCCATCTCATTTCCCTTCTGCCCTCACTTCAGCTGCCTGAAACCACCAATTGTTCTTTTTCTGAATGGAACCCCTGTGCCCTCCCCTTTCCACCACAGTGGTGGTTTAGGTCCTCCCCAACTCTCCCACCCCCGCTTCTGCTGTGAGGTGACCATTTCCCAAATACTGGGAACTCAGAGGGAGTACCACAAACAGCTACTCTTCTATGACTTTGGCCCAGGGCCTTGACCCCAAGCAGCACATCCTGTTAGAACAAAATAGGTACTGAAAACAATAATCATAACACCGAGCACCCCTCCCTGTCACATCCCCCACCCTGTGAAGTTCCCCAAAAGGTGTTAGGTGAGGCTGGGGAGGGGGAACCTTTCTTGAGGGCCAGGAGGGCATTCAGAGCAGATGTCTTCTCGCTCCCCACTCCTTGTTCTTGCATTAAGAAAGGTATGGTGTTTATTCCTTTGAATTGGTAATCTATGCATGTAGAATGAAATTTAAAAGGTACAAAATGGCATCCAGTGAAGACCTACTTCCCATTCCTGTCTTCCACCTAAAATTCTCCACCTAGGAGCCCATTTCCTGTTTCCACTTTCTTGTGTATCTGCAGTACACATATTTACATTTGTTCACCCAAAAAGTTGCATGATACACACATGATTTTGTACCTTGCCTTTTGTATTTAGCACCATATTCTAAAGTTCATCTCTATACCTCTCTCCTGATAAACAGAGGGATAGTATTCATTTACATGTATGACTCAGAGTTTATTCAAGAAGTCATCAGCTGATGGTTATTTAAATTGTTTGCAAAAATGCAATGAATAACTTTGTGCATACATTATTTCCCCCAGTTTAGTTCTAACTCCATTAAGAAAATGTGAGGGTGGAGGTACTGTAAGCTAGCTCAGGGAGCACAAACACCTGGAATTCCTGGAATGTTCCCCTCCAGCTATGCTTGTCCTTCTGGGGAACTCTCACTCTCCTTTGAAGACTGGCTCATAGGTCAGTTCTTGCCTTAAGCCTTTCTAGACCACCACTACTAACAGGGAAATTTGCCCCCACATCTTTTGGGTTTCTAGGCAGTGGCTCCCAAACTGTAGCGATGTAAGGATGACCCTGAGGACTTGTTAAAACCCAGATTGTTGGGCTCTGCTCAGTCCCTATTTATTATTGAGCAGGTCTCAGGTGGGCTCTGAGACTGTGCAGTTCTAACAAATACCCAGGTGATGCTGCTGCTGTGGTCACGGCTGCCTTTGGAGAAGTATGGAGTCAGTGACTTTCCTATCCACTGCTCAGCACATTGCTTACTGACAACCCATGCTCCATGTCCCAGGCTGGTTTAGATCCTCTGAAATAATCACCTAGCTTTCCTTTTGGGGTTGAAACTCCATGAGGGCTGGAAGTGGCCGCATTTGGTCTTCCGGGCTTGACACAATATAGTAAGTGAGCAATCTTAGAACATAGTGGGTGGACAATTCATATGTGTCAAGTGAATCAGTGCACAGGAGTTACTAGTTTATTGCACTTTTCTTTACAGTGCTAAATTCCCTAAGGCTAAGACCTCTAGGTCCCTAAATATCTCTCTTTTCCATCCTCATTGTCACCAGCTGGTCTCTTCACTGGTCTATTGTTATAACTGGTCTTCCCATTTTCACTCTTATCCTTCTTCTAATCCCAGAGGCAGACAGACTGATATTATAATAACATAGATTGTAAAGATTGGCAACTACCTTTATTTCCATCAGTAGGGGTCTGGTTAAATAAATGATCACATATCCACATGGGTGTATAAAAGATTTCCTAATTTTTTCTTATAGTTGCATACCATCTCTTACTGTTGTCATTCAGTTAGTTAAATGCCATGGCTTTGGAGCAATAGGGCAGTTTGGTAAGACTAAGTGATGTATTCCAAATCTGTTTCATGGATCACATTTCCACTAAAGCTTTTTTTTTTTTTTTTAATTAATAGTCTTCTATCGACATAAATTGTGCCTGGAACTTCAGTAAAATATTTGAGGATATCAGGGTGCTCATCAGTGGGGTATTTCTCATGGAAACTGATAAAGAGGCTACAGAGACAGGTCAAGGAAGATTTTGCTGGTTGTGTTAAGAATGTGGACATTTTCTACAGGCAGTAGGAGATATGAGATGTATAAAGTGAGAGAACCATGGTTGCTTAGCATTTTAGAGAAATTCCTCTGCTACCATGGGAGCTTGAATTTAAAGGAAGGAAAGAGTACAGTCTGGAAACTCTCAATAGTCAGGTGAGCAATGATCAGGGACTCAGCTCAAGAGCAATGGTGGCAGGGTTGGAAAGGAGGGGAAGACATGGTGGCAAAATACACAGGGTTTGGTCTTCGCATATGGGATATGTGTGTGTGCCTGCAAAGTGTGTAAGAGAGAAAGCGAGTGTGTGGCTGTGCATGTGTGTGCACTCACATGTGTGTAAGAAAGAAAGCATGTGTGCTGTGTGTGTGTAAAAGTTTGTGGTATGTGTGTATGTTATGGAGGTGATGCTTGTAAGATTTGGCATTGTGAAAAACACCTCCCTAGTTCCTGGCGTGTGTAACTGGACAGTAGTTGTGTGGTATGTCTACTCTAAGACTATGGGAAAAGCAGCTTTTGGAGATGTGAAGGTGCATTCAGTTTGGGCCATGTGGCATTTGAAATACTTACAAGAGAAGTCCTGCAAAGAGTTGGATATTCCAGTCTGAGTCTCAGTAAAGAACTCCGAGCAGGATTGATAGACACTTGAGATAATGGGATACTCAGGTGGGTCATGCCAGAAGAGCACGGACTAGGACGCCTGGGTGGCTCGGTTAGGCGACTGCCTTCGGCTCGGGTCATGATCCTGGAGTCCCGGGATCGAGTCCCGCATCAGGCTCCCTGCTCGGCAGGGAGTCTGCTTCTCCCTCTGACCCTCCCCCCTCTCATGTACTCGCTCTCTCATTCTCTCTCTCAAATAAATAAATAAAATCTTAAAAAAAAAAAAAAAAGAAGAGCACGGACTGAGATCCAAAGGGTTTGGAGATCACCAATGTTCAGGAGTCAAGCAAAGGGCATGGACTCCACAAGGAGACAGAGAAGGAATCATGAGAAAGGAAAACATGAGAGTGAAGGCCAGAGGAGGATTCCAAACCAGGGGACCGTGGATGAGGCAGTTGCTGGTAATCGCTGGAGAGAAACCACAGTGATATGGAGCAAAAACTGAACAGAGTGCAGAGAGGAAGGTGAAGCCAGGGAGGAGGTCAACCCTATCAGTAAATTCAGACGCAGAAAGGCAGAGAGCAATCAGGCTACAACTAGATATTTCCACCCTGGTTTAACTGAACATCACTCAGTCTTTGCTCTGAAAACTGAAGGGATTATGTAAATACTTTTATAACAACATTTTATCACTTTACTGCTGAAAAAAATCTTGAAATCATTTTTTTAAAAGATTTTATTTATTTATTTATTTATTTATTTATTTATTTATTTATTTATTTGACAAAGGGAGACACAGCGAGAGAGGGAACACAAGCAGGGGGAGTGGGAGAGGGAGAAGCAGGCCTCCCGCTGAGCAAGGAGCCTGATGTGGGGCTTGATCCCAGGACCCTGGGATCATGACCTGAGCTGAAGGCAGACACTTAATGATTGAGCCACCCAGGCATCCTTAGAAATCACTTTTAAAAAATGCAATGAGCTTTGGGGCCCCTGGGTAGCTCAGTCAGTTAAGTGATCTCGGCTTAGGTCTGGATCTCAAGGTCATGAATTCAAACCCTGTGCTGGGCGTGGAGCCTACTTAAAAGAAATAACAAAAAATAAAAATAAATAAAAAATGCAACAAACCCCAAACTTCAAAAATAAGGAGAAAAAAAATCAAGGTTGTCCTTTGATTTTTGTGGCATTTTCTTCCAAGCTGCATGACAATCATCACAGGGAGGCAGGACGAGTGATCATTTTAAACCCTGTTTCAAGCATCTGCTAAAACTGCCTGGCAGCCAGATTCATTAAGTGTTGGTGTTGCAAGGGGCTGTGTAGATTCCCTCCCTCAACCTCACTCTGCAGCTGGGTGACCTTACACAGTCGTTTTACCTCTGAGGAAGCTGGTGTGGTTTTTCATTGGCACTAAGAGGCCCTTGCATAAGGGCACCTCTAACAAAGCTTATTATGCCTTGACGGCTGGGAAGGACTCCATTTAGCTCAGCCCCAGCGAGGCACAGCTCAAGAAGGAAGTGATGAGAACATGGGAAATCCTTTCCTACTCACACCTTTGTACTTAATGCAGCAACCTGCTGTTCTGTGGCAGGCACCAAATGCCAGTGTATCACAAGCTCCACGGCTGATTAGATTTCTAAAAGTTTTCTGGCATCTTGCTTTTGCAATGGATTTCTTCAAGGTCAAAATCAAATGGCTTTCAGAACCATCTGTAGTGGAAGGCAGCAAAAATTTTAAATATATGGATTCGCAACTGGATTTTGTTCTAAACTATGAGTTACAAACCATGGTAAAGCAGTAGTTCTCAATCTCTAGCTGCATCAAAATCACAAAGAGAGCTTGTTAAAACCCAGAATGTGGGGCCCCCACACCAGAGTTTCTGATTCAGTGAGTCTGGGGTGCAGCCTGAAAAATTTGCATTTCTCATATGTTCGCAGGTAGATGATGCTGATGCTGCTGGTCCTGGGACCACACTTTGAAAAATGCTGGTGTAGAGGAAAGAACCCCCAGTCTTCAGATCCCAGGTGACTCATTGCCCCTGAGCCTCGGTTTCCTGGTCTAGGAAATGAGGACAAAGAGACCCAACAAACTCAGAGCTTAGATTTTTTTTTTTTTTAAACAAAACCAGAGAGAGAAAAAAAGAAAGGAAAAAGAAAACCAAGGTCATTCTTCCTTCCTTTCTTTTTCCCTTTGGCATTTTCCTCCAGGCTGTGCACAGAGGTCCAAGAGGATGATCATTGTAAGCATGCTCTCAAGCATCTGCTAAATGACCTGGTAGTCACAATTCCTTCAATCTCTGTGCTAGGAGGAGCTATCTGAATCACTCCCTCCATTCTCCAAGTACAGCCACGTGGCCTTGGGCAAGTCCTTCACTTCCTTGGAAACCTCTTCTGCCTGATCTCATTGGGCAGAAATGGTTCAGATTGCTACTCTTAAATCACCTCCACTTAAGGAAAAAGGATGGGACAGCCTGGGACTGCCTTGTATCAGTTTTTGTTGTGGGGAGGATATTACAGCACAGTGGTCAGGAAGCAGACAAAACTAGTTTCAAATCTTGACTGTGCCTCTTATTACAAACTTGGACAAGTGAACTCATTGAGACCCAGTGTATCACTGATGTGGAAGTAGGAATACTACAACGGCTGTGGGGATTGAGTGAAATCAAGGATGTAGACGCTTGGCATGATTTTAGACACATAGTAAAGAATCAATAAATGGGGGCGCCTGGGTGGCTCAGTTGTTAAGCGTCTGCCTTCTGCTCAGGTCATGATCCCAGGGTCCTGGGATCGAGCCCCGCATCGGGCTCCCTGTTCCACGGGAAGCCTGCTTCTCCCTCTCCCACTTCCCCCGCTTGTGTTCCCTCTCTCGCTGTGTCTCTCTCTGTCAAATAAATAAATAAAATCTTTAAAAAAAAAAAAAAAGAATCAGTAAATGGTATATTGAATACTTGGAAATGTCTGAAACAGTGAGGTAGCTGCACAGCGAGTCCTGGACTGAATTGTGGCCAAGTGAACAGTTGAAGGTATAACAGGGAAAACCTAGACCCCCAAGAAAAAGAACAAAAACGAACCACCCCACCTTTCCTTAGACAAAACCTCCTCAACGTTCCTTTGTGGGCAGCACTCTGTGGGTACGCGCTGCCCCAGGAAGAGGAGGAGAAACAGCTGGTACATGACAGGGAGGCACCCGCAAAGCCGTCTGTCCACCTGCAATAGCTCCCCTTTGCCAGATCCTACAGGCGTAGAAGAGTCAGAGGGGCCCACAAGAGGGGGGGAGCAAGGAGCGAGGGACGGAGACTTTGCAATTATCTCCCTGAGACTGTTTAGAATGTAATATTCCTCTCCTCCCCCTTTCCTTTCCAAGTTGTAATTTCCTTCACAGAAAGAACACAATGGAGGACATATTCCAGATTGTCGAGAGCCCGCTACTAACTCCAACAACCCAGACACGGGAACAGATCAGGAGAAAGGAAGAAAAACAGAGGCAATTTATTTATTTATTTATTTTCCCTGCAGAGATTTCAGAGATTGAAGCTCAGAAATCCAGTTCCATTTGAACATCATATTACCCGCCCACCTAATGGTTTTGGTATGATCTGTCCTCGGTGCTCAGTGCTCAGCAAGTTTCAATCCTTGTTTGCCCTGCCAGAGGGTCCGAGCTCTACCCTGGGCTTTGTGCCTTAACCCCGATCCACTTGAGAGAATGGGGCTAGCAGTCTGGGTTGCATGGTTTGCTCCCCCTGCATTCCCACGTAAGTGTTTAATTGTCCAATTTTTTTTTTCCTGGGCTCCAGGAAGTGGGGAGGGACTCATGACTCAGTCTCAGGGTGCCAAGTGTCCTCAGAAGAGTGCAGAACAGAGTATAAGAGGGACTCTCACTTCTCTGCCTTCCCCACTGCCTACTCCCTCCATCCCTTCGCTCCCACCCCTCTTTACCCCCTACCCTCTTATTCCCTCCCCTGCCACTCGTGTCTAGCCTAATTTTTCCCAACCTTTTAATCTTAAGCTCAGATGAGCAGCCAGGCTGCATTTGGACACATATCACTGACTTGCCCTCCAGAAAGCTGGTGTATTTCCTCTAGCAGAACATAAAAGCATGTAGAACCAGAACATCCGTTTTCTTATCTTCTTCTTTGTATTCTTTGTACCTGTCTGATGGAGCAGCTTTCTCAGGATATCTCTTGGTGCCATTAAATAAGTTCAATGCTGTTCTGCTAAATCTTTGTTTTCCAGAGGGTCCCATCACTTCCGAAAGGCTGCATGAAACAAAACACAGTCACCTCATCGGAGGGTTTCCTAGACCAGCCAGCGTCCAGCTGACCCACCAGCTGACCAGCAATGCATGTGAGTCCAGTCCTGTCCAGATGAGCTGAGCCAAGCCTACTTCCGGCCATCCAACCTGACGGCTCAAGAGAAAAAATAAATGCTTGTTGTTGAAACCATTGACGATGTGCCGGAAATTGCTAAATGCAGAGAAAACAAAGATGAGCGAAATATGATCCCTGCTCATGAATGGGTTGCAAACATTCACAATGAGATTAAGATGGAAAAGTACTACAGTATCTAGTTCACGGAGGGGAAAAAACTGCAACATTGTGGCTGTACTAAAGGCAGAATCCCAGAACTTGGTCATCCCTGATCCAATCATTTCTTCAGAGGAAAATTGGTCATCAGTGGAAAAACAGAAAAAAAATACTTCCTTTCTGATTTCCACCTTTCCCTTCAGATCCCTTTGTACAAGAAGCCTTTACATGTATTTGACAATGTGGAAAGTATAAAAACTTTGCCCTAGCTTAACTTACAGTTTATTTGGAGAGACAGGATACAAATGACCAGAACTTCAATAAGAATGCAAAGGTTCAAAGGCAGTGTTCATCAGTTAAAATGCAATTGTAATTTCAAATTATAGTATCTGTCCTCAGATGATAACCCGATCCACTAGACTTTAAACTCCTGAGCTTAGAGACTGTGTCCTATTCAAGATCGTATTGCAGTGCCTAGCAGATAAATGAGTAGCCTGGACAATTAGGTATATAATTTGATTTGCTTTAAGAAGACCATTTCTAAAAGGTATTTCTTTTACATTTCCTTTTGTTTGGTTTGTCTTGTTTTGACTTTATTTTTTTAATTTTAAAAAATATTTTATTTATTTATTTGAGAGAAAGAGAGAGAGAGGGAGAGAGCATGCGTGGGGTGAGGGGCAGAGGGAGAAGCAGACTTCCTGCTAAGCAGGAAGCCTGATGAGATCGATCCTGGGATTCTGTGGGGCTCAATCCTGGGACCCCAGGATCATGACCTGAGCCGAAGGCAGACGCTTCACCGACTGAGCCACCCAGGTGTCCCTTATTTTGACTTTAATACGTAGGGTCAGCATTTCACGTCTGTAAAAGGGAGGAGAACTGACATTTGTCAAATACTTGCCATTTTGTAGGCACCATGCTGGGCCTGTTCCGTTCCTAGTGATACTTAATCCTCACAGTGACTATAGGAGGCAGATTTTATTACTAACATTTACAGATGTAGATACTGGGGCTCAGAGAGGTTAAGTAACCCACCAAAGATCACACAGTGAGTAAGTGGAATAGAGTTTTCCTATTTAAAACTTACTCTTCCCAATGCCAATACTCACCTAGGTCAACCCCTCACTCAACAACTTGTAAATCTTAAATTTGGTGATAATTTGAAAAGGCTTTCAGTTCAGGAAGAGAGGAGGCACATCACGGCCCTGAAGAGGACTCATGCATTTTCAGCGGGAGAACAGTTAGAGTCACAGAGTTTATAGAGTCCCAGTGGGATAGATTAGCAGCATGTGGGGTATGTAATGATAGGGTCCACAAACATTCCTAGATTGAAGAGTTTATGCAAGTCTTCCTGCTTTCACCAGCTGTACTTGCCTCTGACTTAATTATATGCTCAGGGTACAGATGCCTCTAGAATTGCAGGCCGGATCTTGCTTCCCAGGAAGGCTTATTGGTTAGATGACACTCAGCTCATGGAATGCAGGGGAAAAAAAAGATGTTGGTTTGTCCCTTAGTAGTAGAGATATAGTTGAATCATTGTGAGTCAAGATTCATTCATTCACTCATTCAGAAATATTTATTGATTACATATGGTGGACCTTCATTACCTTTGTTCACCTTTACAGAAAGGTGGCCAATCAGAGTACTCCATTCTCCTAGACAACATAATTAGTCTATGGTTTGGCAGATAACAGAAGAGAGCAAGAGTCCAATATCTGGAATTAACATGAACATTCAGAGAAAGTGTCTCAGATCTTGAACTGATAGGATCTTGAAAGTCTGGGGTTGTCAGGGGCTGTTTTACCCACCATGCTGAGACAGCATGCCTGAGAAGGAAGCCCACATGGAGGAAAGCAGAGTTCAGACATGGAAAGAAAGGAAATAGTTGAACACCTAGATCCTGCCAGGCCTGAATCCTTAGATTGGAGCTTCATTGAGTAGAGACCCTTGCTGCACACAGCATTAGAGTTGGGAGCTGGTAAGATGAAGAATATGAATTCCATTTCTTTATCTGACTTTGAACTTGGGGAGAGAAGATTCAGAGCAGTCTATGGGAAGCATAGCTGATATTATAGAGCAGGCAGAGTGCTTGGATTCAGAGCTGTGGGTTTGAATCCTAGTCCTTATATTTGTGCTTTGTAATCTAATTATAGGATCTACTAATCTGGCCCCAGGATTTGGGCAAGAGGCCACCTTCTCATCCCACAATGAGCTCCCAGTCTAGTGGGGCATGAGAGCTTACTAACTGGTTGCACAATTTTGGAAAATTAGTTGACCTTTCTGAACTCAATTTGCTTATTTGTAAATGGAAGCTACTGAGAATGCCTTCCTCCAGGAGTTGGAGTTGGAAGAATCAAATGAACCAGTAGATATGACAGCACTTTGTAGATTGTGAAGGGACCACACCCCAAAGCTCTGCAGGGGCAGGGCTGGCCTAGGTCACCACTGACCAAGCACTTACACACTGAAGTAAGTACCAAGGGCCTAATGACCACAGGCTTGTGGAAAGAATAAAGTAACTTGTATTATTTAGAAAATCCTCTTTAGCAGGATACTCAAAAATTCTTTTTCTTTTTGTAACCTAGCTTAAAATGAATCACTGGAGAGGGTCCAACTTCTTTGGCCATGAGGAACGCTGATCTTGAGTCCCCCAAATCAGGTAGCAGTCTAACAAACCAGCACAACATTTACACTGAAAGCAAATCAAACCAAACCAACCCAACTATTTATTAACTGATTGATAGATCTTGAGTCTGTGGGTTAGCTGGACAGTTCTGCTCATCTGGGCTGGCCTTGTCTGGTCTCATCCCTTCTCATGCACCAAGGACCAACTAGTGGGCCAGCTGGGGAGTGGCTGGTACAGAATGCCATCAGATGCGGTGTCTTCCATTCTTCAGTAGGTTAGCCTGGGCTTCTGTTCATGGAGGTGGCATGTTTCCTAAAGACTGCAGAATTGTTCAAGATCTCCTCAAGTCTAGGCTCAGAACTGACCCACTTCTTCCACATTCCGTTTTCCAAAGCAAGGTATAAGGCTAGCCCAGATTCAAAGGGGCACCTTCACCTCCTCATGGGAGGAGCTGTAAAGTCAGGTTGCAAGTGGTGCAGAAACGGGGAAGATAGAAATCGGAGTATGTTTGCTATCAATCTGTCAGATAGCCTTCAGGCTAAGATGGGAAAGTCATTTAATGCTGTAAACTCAGAAAAGGAAAATGTGGATCCTCTCTTCTCTTTATCTGGCCCATGCTCTTTCTGTCCCCTGACCCTTCAGGGGGGGTTTTCTTGATCTCTGCTCCCTAGACCATCGTGGTAGCTGCCAAGTGATGTACCTGCCTTCAAACCAATCTGACAAAGAAGAAACAGGTGTTCTAAGGATCTAGTCCTTCTCTCCTGGACCTCAGCCCAGAAGGAGGTACAGACATATTCTCCCTCTAAGGCACACCAATGAATGCTTCTGTACCTTCTTGCTGCAAATCGCCTTCCACTATGTCACCGAGGTTATTTTAATAAAGTTCTTCACATTACCTACGAAAGAGCGACCCCACTTCCTAGTCTGGCATTCACAGGTTGTTCCCAGTCTCTTTTTCTAGGCTTTTGCCCTGTTACTTCTGGGCGAGGAACCACAGCTTCCATTTCATCAGTGTTCAGCGTTTCCTCCGGGCCCCCAGCCGTATTTTTTCCCCATGTAGCATTTCCTCTGTCCGCACATGCTCGCTCACACCTCTGCCTCTTGCAATCCCACTCTTGCTTATTAAGACCTTGCTCGGTTGCCAACCTGCTCCACTGAGTCTTCCCTTCCCAACTACTTAGAATCAATCTCTTCTTTTTCTCTGGGTCCCTAATCACTTTTTTTTTTTACATGTTTGCAACAGGAAGTGAAAGAGGAGGGGACAGAGGACAGCTCACACTCCTGGGGCAGCTACAAAGACCCACTCCTTTTTCATCCTCCAAAGGTATCTAATACCACATTCTTGCGCCATGTACTACACTGGGTTGTAACCCCCTGAGGCAGGCCTTGGTTCTCTCACCTGGGTATCCATCACAGTACGTGGGGTGTCTGTTTCATGGTGTGGGTGCGGTCAATGCCACTGACCTGACTTGAGTCTCTCCCAGCCACCCCCACCAGCTGTGGAGCACTGCCTCGAATCCTGGAGCTGGTCAGAGTCATGGCCACTTTCCAGGACTCTGAAAGCTGCACTTAAATTGGGATATGCCCTAGGCCACTGAATTGGCATGAGTTACAGGCCTAAAGAAAGTCCTGCTCTGTAGCAGGGTGTCAGTTACTAATTGTAATTCCTCCTCTGGCCGCTTTTCTGAGGCTTGAACTCACATTGCCTTGCTGACTTTATTTTTAGGTGTCTGGCAGTTTAAAAGTGTGCTACAACTATCCTCAGTTTATTATTATACTACGAACGGCCCTTGGAAACCCAGTGCCCTGATTACCATCACACGGCCTGTTCAGATGAGGACTCCTCTTTACTCCAAGTTTGGAACCCCTTGGTTTTGATGAGTGGCTTTCAAACTGCTGTGTAAGAATCATCCGGCCCCTTGGAAGCATGTGGATTTCTGGGTGTTATCTGCAGAGTTCCCGGATTCCTATGTCTGGGCAGGGCTTAGGACTGTGTAATTTTCTTGGGCTCCCAGAGGATTCTGCTGCTGGCTCACCCTACTTTGAGAAAAACTGCTGTAGAATTGTAAGCATCCGACAATGAAGAAAAATGTTGGCTGCAGTTGGTTAGCCGATGTGAATGCCAAACTTTATCATCACATCCTGGAGACCAGGGAGGCCTCCAGACACCTCTCCTTTCACCATGCCACTCCTCTGCTCAAGAACATGCAGTGGCTCCATCTTTCCTCATCCACATCAGGTCCAGACTTGTCCCCGGACCATTCCAACCCTTGCTCAGCTACTCCTTGATGTTCTCTCCTTCTGCGTGCATTCTGCTTGTTTTGTACCCCCAGTCTCTTCTTAGTCAAGAATCCCCAGGGCGCCTGGGTGGCTCAGATGGTTAAGCGTCTACTTTCGGCTCAGGTCATGATCCCAGGGTCCTGCGATCAAGTCCCGCATCAGGCCCCCTGCTCAGCGGGGGGCCTCCTTCTCCCTCTGCCTCTGCCTCTCTCTCTCTCTCTCCCTGTCTCTCATGAATAAATGAATAAAATCTTTAAAGAAAAAAAAAAAAAAGAAGAATCCCCAAAAGTTTATTGAAGCCTTCCATGTATCAGGCACTGTCCCATGGTTCATTTAGTCTTCAGATCAGTCCTGGGAGGAGGGCATTAGCATCACCTCCATTCCTGCTGAAGGGGAGTTTCTGTTACTTGCCCAAAGTCACCTACTGTTAAGTGAACTTTAAGCCCAGAGTGACCGATCTAAGTGCCATTGACTACTTATGACATACTATGAAGCCTACTTAAATCCCGCCAAGCACCCTTTTCTGAACTCAGATGTGAACCCCCTTTTCCTCATCTGTGAATTGGGTGTGCATGTCTCACTCAAGGTCGCTGTGAGAATCAAGGCAATGGTCTCTGCATGGCATCTGGCACAATCTGGGTGATTAAGTGGTACCACTAGAAACCCAAGCCAAGTCTCGTCAGACAGGAGAGATGAAAATCGTGTGGCTTTTGAAAAATGATGAGATTTAGTTATTAGAGTAAACTTCCTGGCATCAAACACAATTTACCCTTTTTCCTGCAGGTCAGAGGTATCCTTCAAGGTTAAAGATATTAGGAACCATCCTTTCTGATGGAACATTTTTTATTTCCTCTTCAAAGAGTAATCTCAGGGCGGCCATAGCCATGGAAACAGAATGTGGCAGGTGTAGCTGTGCTCTGCATTAGGGCCCGATTTCCCCCCGGCAGGGAGGAGAAAGGCCGCGGTCAGGGAAGATGAATGGATCCGGGCGGTTTTGTCACGGTCTGCAAAGAGCACATTCTCCCAGTGCCTCCATCAATCAGGCTCCGGTATTGAAGACCCTCTGCTATCACTTTTGAGTGACTTGCAGCCCTTTTGTGTCACCAGCGAGGGACTTCTCATCTGCTTGGGTGACCCAGAAGTGTGATGCAGCTGGCAGTGGGGCCAGACCCACAATTAAGAGTATATTTCTTTGTTTCTTTGTTCCTGCCCGGCGGCTGGAAACAGAGGATATGTGGAGATCCCCCTAAGAAGACACAGTGTCGCCGGTTTGGTCAAGCGTGGACGAAGCTGTTGCTACCCTCTCTCATGGGGAAGGGACAGGAAGCAACACCAGGGGGACGTCCCGGCAGGCTGCTTTCGCTAGCCATCGCCACGGTGGGAAGTGAGGAAGTGGGCTCTGGAAAGAGCAAATGTACGAACCACTCCTTGCCTCAGTTTCCCCAAACTGTAAAACGAGAATGACTGTGCCTACCTCGTAAGGATGTGGCAAGGATTAAAAATAGTCACATAAAACGTCTGATGTGTGGATGATGGTGAGTAGCAGCAAAGAACACAAGCCAGATTCAGATTCTATCAGCCTTCACAGTATAAGGTGGCGGCTCCTTCACTTTAAATGAGCAGCATTTATTTACTGGGAACCTCGTGTGCTTTAGGGCCCTAGGTTAGCCTCTGAGGACAAAGATATGATGGAGATCCAGTCCTCGTGAGGAGCTCCTAGTGAATCTACAGCCAGTGTTTGTAGCACAGCTGTGTGGCCACAGGACACCAGAGTCCAGATAATTTAAGGAACTCACATGAAGTTCCGGAGATGTTATTTCCAGAACCCATAGGCAGGCCTCCTAATGCTACATCCAGGGCTTTTCCCATGGACTGATAGCTCTTGTTTTAAGAAAACAACAGGGCCCGTTACATCATTCGGAACAAAGGCTCTGCAAAGGCTGAGCTACCCAGAGACCAGACCAGATTAGTGAATATAACTAACGAAATAAAAGCTAACTGGAAGACTAAATGTGATCGCACTGGAGAATGTAGTCATCATTTGCAGGAACTGAATTTCTCATCTGCTGGCTTAGGGAGCCCTTGGCTGCCTCTTCCTTTCCAGGCTGGGCAAACAGGTCATTCTGATAATCCAAGAAATGAGCTTCTGGTGATGTCACCCTCCCCCTGGGCACCTGAGCCCATTATCACATGCACTTGACTTTCATTCTCTAGCACCCCTGGATCTCAGCTCAGGAGTGACTCAGCAAGGGTGAGACTTTGCTCCTCCTTCAGAGAGGAGTCTGGTTTTCCTCAGGAAGAATGTTCTGAAATGTTCCTCCTGATCCAGATGTATGTGCTTTTCAGCCATTTCAGACCCAAATTTAAATCATGCTGGCACTTTAGGGACCGGAGAATAGCTCACTGCATTTATTTCCTTGAGATAAATAGGATGAGAATTTGTTATGCGTACTTCTGTGGATTTACTACCTCCCCCACCTCCCCACCAATTTCATTGTGAAAATGTTCAAACAAATAGAAAAGTTGAAAGCACTCACATGCTGATCACCAAGATTCTACTATAATCATTTCACTATAACTTACTTGCATTACTACATATTTATCCACTGATCTATCAATTCATCAATCTATCCTATTTTTTTTTAAATTTCAAAGCTGCAGATATCAGAACACTCTCCCATCAATATTTCAGCATTTTTATCCTACCTAGAGTTTAATATTTTTTCTGTCCTTTTTTTGAACATATGATAAAATGTACAAATCTTAGATCTATCATTGATGATTTTGATAGATTCATGCACTTGCATAATGTGAACCCCTTATAAGACATAGAATATTACTGGGACTCCCAAAAGTTCTTCCAAGTCTGTCAATCCCTGCCCCCACCCTGATCCCCATCCCAAGCAAGCATTGCTCTTATGTTCTTACTACATCGATTAGGTTGTCCTATTCTGAGCATCATAGAAAGTGAATCATATTGTAGGTTCTCTTTTGTATAAGCTTCTTTCACTCAGGGTAGTGTTTTGAGATTCAATTCCTGTGTGTTTAGACAGAGCCCATGAAGATTGTTGTGGGGCTTAAAAGAGATATGGCAGCCCAAATAATTAAGCACAATGCTTAGCACATGATGGGCATGTCATAGGTATTAACTACTGTGACTGTGATTATTTATTGTTTTTATTATTGTTATTTTCATTTCATCATGTCTGCTTATGTTGGCTGTAGTATGGGCTGGTCACCAAAGCAAGTTATTTATCTGAATTTCTTCATCTGGGAAGGTGACCTCAGAGAATATTCTAGATCCTAGCATTCTATGGTTCAGAGCTCCTTGGGGTTATTCCCTAGCTTAAGTATATATTCTCTATATACTTAATTTCCCAATTAGATCCTAAGCTTTATAGTAGCAGTATGCATTTTGCTTGCACATCTTTATATCCATTCTGATGTTTTGCAACGTGCTAAGCATGTAGGGGATAATTAATTCATATATTCAATACGAGGTCAAAAACAAGGTTCCACCACACAGGAGTTGCTTGCCTAGGAAATGGCATCGAGGCCCGTGAATTGTTCTGTCAGTCCTATGGTAGTTAACCTGCTCAAGTTCACATCACTGCTTTGGGGGGCAAGAGTCTGGGTTGGAATTTTGGTTCTGCTGGGAACCCATCTTTAGTGGGATGGCTTAAACAGGACGTATGTCTCTTGATTTAGATGTTATAATCTTCGTTCTACCAACGAGGAAGACTCAGGGAAGTAGCCAATAAGTGATGGAACTCAGATTTGAACCCAGCCTGTCTGATCTATAGATCCCATGCTCTATTTTTGTCCCATGGTCATTCTGACTGATTTTAGGTGCATATGGAGGAGAGAAGTAAAGGTCGGGGAGATGAACACTTGATGAAACTACTGGTATGACTAGGAAACATGGTTAGTGATAAATGACTCCAACATATGTACCCAGTACAACAGACATGTGTCTAGCTTTACCACATTGAGTGTTCTTTGGTCCTAAGGAAGTCCTGTAAGGTAGGTGAGCGAACGTTATTGTTTCCACTTTATAGGGAAGAAACCGAAGGTCAGAAGGATAAGTGACTTACACAAGATCACAAAGCTAATGCAAGACAAGGGTGGTGCATAGAGTTGAGGGGTAGAATGGGAATTTGTAGGCAGGTGTCATGATTTTAAAGTAAGGGTTTCCTGGGCTGCCCTCTTACCTTTTGGAGAAAAGTTATGTTAATAGAAGATATCTGTGGGCAAATACATTTGAAATAAGAGTATGATTAATCCTTACTATTTCAAGTGAGGTTGTCAAAATAAGTTCAAAGTCAACATATTTAAGGATGTGCTTCTTGAGCATTTTCTATGTGCCAGGCAGTGGGCCCGTTGACTGTCTGTTTCCAGCAGGATGGATGAAATGAATTCTACCCATGAGTGATGCTGTACTACCACCCATCTTTCTTGGGAGCAACTCGAAAGGCCGACTGGTTTATTGCTTTTATTCTCTCAGCTCAAGGCCTGAGTCATTCCATTAAGTGAGGGTTCTGCTTTGGCCTTTTCCAGCCAACAGCTGCAAGATACCAGGTTGGCATGAAGCAGGTGAGTGAAATCAGCTTAAATTTAGCATCACAGAAATCTGTTTCTGTGGACCACTGGGGGCCACTCAGCATCTTCGGGACAGGGTGATTACCTCCACAGCCACTCGTCCCAGGATGACCTTTCAGGTTTTAGCAAGGGCAGTGTGTTTTTCCTTTAGCTGTCATCTGCCTGGTTGAATAGCATGACTCAACCCCTTGTTTAGAAAACAGCATAGTGATCAATGGGTAGACCCAGGGGGGGAACTGTAGTGAACAGAAGGAAATGAGAACATGCACTTTATGTGCATTTTCACAGAACCCCATGGCCAACCTGTAAGGAAGAAGCACTTATTATCCCATTTTATTGTGTGGTAGATGATTAGTGTGCCAACTCCTGCTGGTTTGTCTTGAAATTTCCCAGGCTTTTCACTCAAAGTCCCACGTCCTGGAAATCTCTCAGTCCTGGACAAACTGGGAAAACTGGTCACCTGAGGTGGAGCTGAGGTTCTACCTTTACTGCAAAGAGCATCTTAAACTTTGTGCTCTCCTACCTCTCAGTCATGAAGTCACCAGACAGTCTGAGCAGTTTGTAATTTGGGGATGTTACACCCATTTTACTGGTGGGGAAGTGGAGGCTCAGAGAGATTAATGACTTGTCCAGGGTCTACTGACTAAGTGGTGACAGAGGCAGGTTTGGAATGCAGCTCTCTTTGGCTTGGAGGCTTCTCTACACAGCTCACCTAAAAGAGAGGTAGGAAAGGGAAAACCTGACAGGTGTGAGGAATAGGCAGCAACGTATTTGGGGATGCCACAATCTGCTCCTGGGAGCTCCCTGGGCAAGTCCATTTTCAGCCCTTTGACCTTTTATTCCAAAAGGACTTTACGGCTTTCTGACCACAGGCAGGATGCAGAGAAGCTGGGCAGGGGCATTGGGAGGGATGCCTGTATGGGCAGCTGAACACCAGGAAGCACCGAGAAGAACCAACAGTAGCAGCCATTATCATCAGGTGCCACAGACAGCCTGGGCCTGGAGTGAGGGCCTTGTGAGAGAGTGCCAACTCTGGGAGGGCGGGGGCAGTGAGCGACGGGGCCCCAAGGAGGACAGGGCTGGACCTTTCCTCATGTGACTCTGAAGTGACAGCCTGGAAAACCTGGCAGGAGTTGCATGCCCTGGGAGTGTCCTCTGTCCTAAGACTGTTCTTCACAAGCGTGTCCACTCTGCCCTTTTCCTCCCAGTGCATTTTAACACATCACATTTGAAATGGGCTGCTAATGCCCTGGGTTCGTTCGTTCTCTTATCTAACACTTACTGCGTGCCTGTTGCGCACCAGGGCAGCAGTGCTGGGAGTGGGAGATGGGTAACGCGTGTCCTTTTCTCTGAAAAGGCCTTCCTTGAGAGGACAGATAAGGAAGCAGCTCAGTGCATAAGAGCAATGGGCTTGGAAGTTTCTCAGACCTGAGCTCCCATCCTGGCTCTGCGACCTTGGTCAAGTTACTTGGAATTTCCCCTGAGCCTGAGTCTTCTTACCTGTAAAATGGAGTTAATAATGTTACCTCACAACTGGTGGGAGGGTTATGTGCGATGATAATGTCCAGGGCTAAGTCCAGTGACTGTTACATGGTAATTACTCAATTAAGGAGAGTTATTTTTCCAGTTCTTCCACTTACCAGCACTGTAAGCTTGGGCGAGTCTGAGAATCTTGCTAGGCATCAGTTTCCCTTCTATGAAAAGGGAATAGTAACTCTGTTATAAGAACGTTGAGGTAATTAAACCAGATGGTACATGAAAGCACTTAGAATAATGCCTGGCATACAATATGAATTGAACAGAGAATAGTGATTATTACCGGGGCGCCTGGGTGGCTCCGTCGGTTAAGCGGCTGCCTTCGGCTCGGGTCATGATCCCGGGGTCCTGGGATCGAGCCCCATGTCGGGCTCCCTGCTCGATGGAGAGTCTGCTTCTCCCTCTCCCTCTGCCTGCCTCTCTGCCTACTATAGCTCTCTCTCTATCTCTCTGTCAAATAAATAAATAAAATCTTTAAAAAAAAAAAAGAAATCTAAATTTCCTTAAAAAAAAAAAGAATAGTGATTATTACCAACACTGACGGTGATACATACCACAGGGATGTGGACAAAGACTAAGACGTTCTAGGAGAGAATTCTAGGAAAATGGGTGGGAGGGTGTGTCAGGGAGTGGCAGCGTGTGTAAGATATGGGGGTGTGAAACTGCACAGTGTTCCAGAGAACCGGTGCAAATTGGGAGCTCAGGGTCACACGATGGGCAGAAGGGAGATGGGCTTAAATGAACCCAAGTCCAGGTTCTCCCACTTGTTAGCAAAGTGACCTTTGGAAAGTGGCTGAATCTGTCCTAATTCCAGCCTCCTCCTCAGTAAGCGAGAGCTCATGCTTTCTATTTTTTAATGTCAGTGTGAGGATGAAATGACATAATGTCTGTAATCGCTCAGCCAGTGCCTGGCACAAAGGGGGCCCCCCATAGGTGGTGGTGAATAACCGTGGTATTTTACTAGAGGACATGGTGAAGGGTATGAGGAGACCGACAGAAGGAGAGAAATGGTGATCGGGTCAGGACAATCTCAACAATGGAGTCTTCCTTTTCTGGAAGCAGTGGGGGTGCGCAGTGCTCAGGACCCCTGAGGCTCTCTGATCTTGGAGCCCAGCTTCGGAGTCCACATCCCTCAGCTTCGTCAGAGTCTAAATTTACCCTCATCGTAATTATTCACACTGTGCCTCATCAGCTTGTGAGCAGAAGGAGCGGAAGCCAAAACTGGGAGGGGGAGGCGGGAGGGAAGAAGACAGAAAAGAAAGGAAGCTTCGGGCAGCAGGGCTGCCCAGCGTTGCCTGCAAGCTGCGGTATTGGCCAGTCCCCCTGAAATAACTCCTAAGGGCAAAGTTGGCTCATGTGGCTTCCAATGTTAACATTAGAGCGAACCGAGATTAAATGCTCCCGAGAAACTGACCAGCCTAACATTTTTCTCCTCCCTCTCTCTTTTTATAACTATGACCACAGTAGTAATTCAATTGGAAACATATTCTGTCCCTGACTGCTCCGGCACTGGCACTAGATCATTCCCAGGGTTTGATATTTTTATTAAATGCACACTGCTGTTATTTTCTGCTGAGGCTAAAAATACATCTGACTTCAGCAAAGGCTCAGTTGGGGCCTCCTCCCTGTTCTCTAGGAGGCCAGGACCAGGCAGGACCAACAGATCGATGGGGAATAGGGTGCTCCCAATTAATTTAGGCAGCACCCTATTTCCAAGGAAAAGGGCCCCGGATACTAACATACCTGTAAAAATAAAGATGGAGTTCTGGTCTAAAAGGACACATAATGGGAGCCCACATTCCTAACCTCATTTACTGCCCATCTCCCTTCACTTCCGGCTATCACCCCTCACCATGTCGAAAGCTTTTATGTACTTTCAAGCCCCCTCGTCTTTGTAGATGCCGTTCCTTTGCACAGAATGCTGTTCCTCCCTCTCCTTCTGTGAGTTTGTGATTGTTCCTTAGTCTCAGCTCAAGCACTAGCCCATTTTCTGAGCCCATGCTTTGACTGAGACCCTCTTTGCCTGATTCCCCTATGCTCCTTCTACTTACACCTTCAGAACTCACCTTTTGCATTACAATCAATTCAATCACTTAGGTCTGTCTACCCATTAGATCTTGAATTTCATGAGGCCAGGGACTGTGTTTTATTGAGTTTAGAGCCCTAGCACCTAGCCCAGTACTAAGCTCAATGGGCTGGGGCAAGTGAGGCATGGAGGACACAGAATTTGAGGAGGTGCTGCCTTCAGGTGCTGACCCTACACTGGAAGGATGCTGACAGTGAGTGCTTCCTCAGAACTCATGCCAGAGGCTCCAGGCTTGTCCCATTTAAGTCCTGGTCCTGGGGCCCAAGGGGGTTGATCAACAATGATCTTGGTGGAAGACAAGTCAATCACCTCTTCCTTTTGGAAGCTCTCCCCTCCACTGGCTTTTATGATGGTGCACTCTTCTGGTTTTCTTCCTAACGGTCCTTCACTGCTTCTTTCTTGGATTCTTCTTCCTCCATGTGCTCCTGAAATGTTGCTGATGAGATGCTGCTTGTCTGTGGTCCCACAGTATTGTCAACATACTACCCACCTGCTCATTCAGTCACTCATTCAATGTTTATGAAGGGGTTCCTGGGTACCAGGCACTGTTCTAGGTGTTTCAAATATGGCAGACAGAAAGTCAGAGAATGATCCAGTCTTCAGAGAACTGACATTCTAATGAAACACACAGAGATTAGAATAAAACATCTATAATAAAATGTTCATTGTTACACTGATCTATAATTAAATGCAAGGGCCTTGCTTTATTCATCCCTGTATTCTCAGCTTATCACAGTGCCTAGTAACAGATCATGGGCTCAATACGTGGATAAATGATCACTTGAACGAATGAATAAAGACCTAGGTTAAATGTAAATCTTCTATAAAGCCTTCCCTAAACAACTCAGGCGAAGTCTAATTAGTCAATTCATTCATTCAACAAATATTTATCGTATGCCTCCTCTGTGCCTGAAAATATTTGGGACATCTTATAAACATCTGTCATGGTGCCTACTACAGCTGATTAAAAATTATTTGTTTGTTTGCCTATCTCCTGCACTCCTCAAGGGCAGAGGCCTTGCCTAATTCATCGCTGGATCCTCCAACCTAATATGGCACTTGGCATCTGTAGGTGCTCAGCAGAAGTTGCTTGAATGAGAGATACATTTTTAATAATTTACAAAGAAGTGAAATTACCCTACCATACTATGGAGGATGGGTGGTCTCTACTTCTCTTCCACTTTCTGTGACTTTGGAACATATATATATATATATTTTTCTGGAATTACCATGATTTTAGAGGGAAACTTGTAAAAGGCAGGATGTAGCCCTGTCAATCTATGATGCCCCCAGTGCAATAGCTCAAGGGGAACTTTTCTCCGACATCAAAGAAAGACGTTTTCAAATGCACTATTTCAAACCCTTTGTCTAGATTCCTCACCTATCCCATAGTTGAGACTTAGGCTCCAGTCTTAGAGCTGCCACTAACTCATTGTGTGACCTTGGGCCAACCACTGTCCTTCTTCGGACTTAATTTTCCTTTTTGGAAAAAGAGACTGTGTTAGTCAATTATATCAATGTCACCTACAATTCTGAACCTCGGAGGAGCCCATGAATCTCTTCCACTCTGTGGCCTGGTTCCTGAGAATCCTTCTTTTGCCTCCTACTTGGTTAATGGACACAAAATTGATACTCAGAGCTACTACTTCTTGCTTTCACAAGATGGCCAGTTCACAGACATTTGCTGAGCATTTACTATGTACCAAGATCTGCTGAAAGGGACTGTTATTGCAGAGATTGTCTTTCTACCCAATAAAGCTATTGTTGACGTATTTCAGTTGCTTAACGAATTCCTGAGAATATCCTATGATGCAGTTGGTGTCAAATGGGTGGGGAAAAGAAGACAGGGCAGTGAGCTTTAATCACAGCATCACTGTGTAATTGAGGATCAAACACCACATAGTGCAAGAACGCAATAAAAGGCCTGAAGAGACTCTATTTTATAAACTTTCATTCTGAAGGGCATCTAAGATCCATTATTTAGGAATTAAGAGAGAAAAAAATCCCCAAGGACTTGAGTAATTGGGAGAAGGGCTCAGGGACAAGGTGACATTTGAATTGGACCTTGCAGGACAGGTGACAAGGTTGGTAAGGGGAGGGGGGAGTCTCTGAAGGAAGCAGGGACTGAAGGGCCCTTCTTTCCAGCCTCCAGTTCTGTGTGTTGGTTTATTTGTTCATTAAACCTGCTGATCAAAAGCACAGACCTTCTCTGAATTCTTGGGTAGACCTGAACCTAGGATCTGGGTCCACTATCCAGGATTGGCTGGGGGCGGAGCCAGATGTCTCATTGCCATGGTGATGTGGTCATATGTGCAACATCCATCAAGATCCTGTGTGGGCAGTGGCCTGTAAGAGGTTTCTCTACCTTCCCTTTGCTTGTGAGTGAGTTTTACTGAAGGGGAGTCTATTATAAGAGAGGAAGAGAAACTTCTCTTTTCTCTCAGAGACCAGACTACTTCACAGAAAGTCTTATTTCTGCTCTGAGTCTGTGATTCTCAAAGGATGTGGAAGGACCTGAAGGAGTGAGTCTTTTGCAATGGAGATGGATAGAGCTTGCCTGCTCATTTGGAAGCTAGCTATTTGAGAGGACTTGGAGGTAAGATATTCTAGCTTCTATTACTAGAGTCAGCAATCTGGCTTACAAAAAAAAGCCTTGCTATAAAATAGTGTTGTGTGTGTTTGTGGTTGAGGTGTTTGTGTGTATGTATATGTGTGTGGTTGTATGTTTTTTGGTGCTCATTAGTCATTTTCTTCTAAAATTGATAAAAAGAGAGATATCCAAAATGGTAAACCTCTAGGAAGTTAGAGTGATTTATCAATTTTTTAAAATCTTGCTAATAACATGTATATTTTTTATTATGGTAAAAAGTACATAACATAAAACTTACCATTTTAGGTATTTTTGAGTGTGTAGTTCAAGGGCATTAAGTACATTCACATTGTTGTACAACCATCACCATCATCCATCTCCGGAACTTTTTTCATCTTCTGAAACTGAAAGTCTGTACCATTAAACAATAACTCATTATTCCTCACTATTTCTACCCCTAATAACTAGCTTTCTGTCTCTAGGAATTTGAAGACTTTAGGTACTTCATATAAGTAGACTCATACAGTATTTGTCCTTTAATGACTTCTTTAACTTAGCATGAGATCTATAAGCTTCATCCATGTTGTAGCGTGTGTCAGAATTTCTTTCCTTTTTAGGGCTGAATAATATTTCCATTGTATGTATGCCTCATTTTGTTTATCCATTTATCTGTTGATGGACACTTGGGTTATTACTTCCACCTTTTGGTTATCACAAATAATGCTGCTATGAACATGTATGTGCAAATATCTGTTCAAGTTCTTGTTTTCACTTCTTCTGGGTATATACCCAGGAGTGGAATTGCTGGATCCTATGGTAATTCTGTTTTTAATTTTTTGAAGATTCATCATACTGTTTTCCACTGCAGCTGTGCCATTTTATGTTCCCATTGGTAATGTACAGGTTTCTAAATTTTCTGCATCCCCACCAACACTTGTTATTTTCTGGATTTTTTTCTTTTTGGTCTTTGTTTTTGTCTTTCTTTATGATATTCATATTAATGGTGTGAAGTCTCATTGTGGTTTTTATTTGCATTTCCCTAATGATTTGTGATGTGGAGTATCATTTCATGTACTTATTCATTTTTTATGTCTCTGTTTTTACCCTTGATCTAAAACTAAACTCTTTTTTGGACCACTAAGCTAGTTTGTGTTGAAAAGCAATTCATCTAAATTTGGTATCATTCCATGCAACTCCACAGGTATTTATGGAACACTTACCCTGTGCAAGATAGTCTGATCTCTTCTAGGACTTCATGACTGCTCTTTTGGGGTAATCATTGAATGGGAGAGGCCCATAGATACATAACTTGCAAAGAAGTCAGCCTATAAAAAATGCTAAAAGAGAGGATGACCAAATTATTGTGTGAGACACAGATTATTGGAATATGTAGATCAACTCTTAGAAGACTCTATGATTCATTCATTTGTTTATTCAGTAAACAGTTATTAAGTATTTGTTTTGGGCAGTGTGTCAAGTGCAGGAGATGTAGAAAGGGACTTTCTTTAGTCCAACCTGCTCCTTTATACTGGCCTCTAAGCCATCACCAGAGAGCTACGGTCCCTGGATATGGTCTCCTGATCTCCCACCCATCCTACCTCTGTCCTAGCTTTTCTACCTCATACCACTTCATACTTCACTTCCCTACTTTCTATATCACCTTGACCTAGGGACATCTAGTCCTATTTTTTCCCTCTGGATTCACACTCCCTTCTTAGAACTAACACTAATGGTGTTCTTTGGACCTTAGTACTGTTGTGGTGACCCTCTTTAGATCTGATGTACACTCACCCACTTATCCTTTGTGCAGTGTCTGCTGTGGCTAACTGCCTTGCCTGCTCCAGCACCCAAGGAGTGGGGACTTCCCCAAAGCTGGATGCCCCTTGGCCTCCAGAAAAGAGAATTTGACAATTCCTACCTCCATATGAACCACAGCTTGGGGTGGCAGCAATGTGTTAACACATCAACACACAGCAAAACATGCAAAATATTAGAATGGAGGAGCATTTGCAGAGTAGTTTAGGAACATAGGGGCCAGGCAAGGAAGTTCTTACCAAGAGGAACTTTAAGTTGCGTTTTGAAGTAGGAGGTGCACTTTGAACTAGCTTTAGCGTTTAGTGCTAATGACAGCATAGTGAGGCATTCATAAAATGACATTCTATTTATGGAATAATTCCTATTTTTTATGGGCATTTGCAAAGTCATGAGGCCAGACGTACCTTTTGACTCCAAACCAAGACCCACTCGCTGAGTGTTATTTTGGGTCAGTGTTTGATGACTTCTGCTAATAGGGATCAAGAGGGATGCACCTATGATCTATATTTAGGCATGCACTCTGCAACATGGGGCTGTCCTCTCAGAGCAAAGCCTTCGGTGTCAGCTGGGGAAGTACTGATGTCAGGATGAGATCCTCTGATGATGTGGCACACAGCTTGGAAATTTCTGATACAAAAATACAAAAGCCTACTATGCTGTTTCCACACTAATTCCAGTTGTTTGATTAGAAGGTGCAGGGAAGACGTTGCAAGCTGAAAAGCACCACTTCGAATATTTGCATGTGGGTTGCTGTATAAGATTTTTTGTATTTAATGTAAAAATGGAATGAAGCCATAAGAATGTGTATCTGACTCATTTGGAAAGTGAACACTACATATCTGCCACATGCCAGGAAGCACCTATGCGTTCCTATACCTCTTCAAGTGGCTGCTTCAGGACCTGTTCTCATTTTAGTATCACTGCTTAGTTGGCACACTTTAGTAGGGGGTGGAAAAAGCCATTTTGTGGATGTAAGTGGACACCAGTCTGGGAAGGACAAAACCTACATTCTAGGACTTGCTTCCTCACTGGCTGGTGGCTGTGTGACTTTGGACAAGTCCCAAAGCAAGACATTGAGAATGAGTTGGCATTGTCTTTCTCTAACTTTTGTCACCAAGAAATGGAAATTGAGTTAAGATAGCAAGAGGTGGGCTGGGCACAAATAGGCCTTTGATGTCACAAAAAAATTAAATCCCTGCAGCACACACTTATGGGTATTCAAATACAACAAAAATATTAATGAAAGAAACCAAATATTAATTCTGACTTCCAATATTCCCTCAACACGTGTTCTAAAATCTCACAAGAAGGAAGACTGAGGGATTAACATCCTCAAAGCTGATTCATAAATTCATTATCTTCTTAACAAGAGCCATTTGAGAGGACGAAATGTTAATTGAGATTTCAAGTCTTATGTTAATAGATCAAGTTTTGACTATTTACTATGGATCAGGTACTTTGTAAACAGTTGACATTCATCATCTAATTTAATCCTGACTATCAGCCTTATGAGGTAGGTACTATTATTATCCCCATTTTGCAGTGGAGGAAATTGAGGTTTGGCAGGGTTAAGTAACTTGCTCTAAATCTCACAGCTGTTAAGCGGCAGAGACTGAAATATTGGTCTGTCTTATGTCAGAGTTGCTGCTCTCAGGCATTGTCTACTCAATTCCTTACCTGTACGGAATCCTGAAGCACTGGCCTATACCTATATTCCCAAGGACTTCTGATTTGAGAGGGGTCCTTTCATTCAATATCTAACCAATGTATATTTCCATCTTTGTGATCTATGATAAGGCATCTTTCTTCAAAAAAAAAAAAAAAGGCTTCATCTATCACTCCTTAGGTCAAAGCTTCTTTCTGTGGTTTCCTTTTACCTTCAGGATAAAATTTTGGGTCCATAACATGGCATTTGATGTTCTTCTAAATCTTTTCCCAGTGTAACCGTCCAGCATGAAATCTGTGTCCCAACCCAAACTTCATGCTCCTGTCAGACACCCTTAAAACCTCCCTCCTCCTGCCACCCTACTCACTTAAGAAGCTTTCCACTATTCTCCCCATGTATCTAGAACATGTTCATTTGAGGGTGCCCATTTGCAAGTCCCTCTCCATTCTCAATCCTTTGTGTAGCCCTATCCTGCTATGTCCAGGCATGTTTCAAATGCTGTCCATGTTCATTCATTGTGCATTCATTTACTAATTCACTCAAAGTTTATTGAGCATCTACCATGTACCAGGCTTTTATGCTAGGGGTGTCCCGGTAAACTAGATGACATTCCTTGGTAGCTGTTTTTCTTTTTAACTATGATTTATCTTTGCAAAGGAATAGTAATCTCCTTGATAGATATTTTTTCCAGCTTCTAGAACTGGACCATTGCACCTTCAACAACTGGCACATAAGAAGTGATCAATAAATGGTTGTGGGATGAATTTCTGAATCACATTGCCTTTTTACCTTATTCATTTATATAATACCTAGGGGATTCACAACATGCATAAATCAAATCACTGGCAAGAATATTATGCCTACAAAAATATCAATTGTGGGGAAATTATCAGTTTCAAAAGGTGGTTTTTCTGCTCATTATCCTGACCATACTGCATGCAGAGCACCCAGAAATGTCACACAAAATGTAATGTCGAGAAGCTATTTCTGGCACCTGTTACTTACCTAGAGATGAAAAGAGTAAAAACTAGGCAACTTGGCATGGCCATCTCCTTCATTGTTTTTATGGAAAATGTGCAAAATGTCTCTGGGTCAAAAGTCCAGATGGGTTTTGCAGAACTTCAGAAGTTCTTCATTGTGGGAGTTTCAGCCTCAAAGTTGACTTGAAGTACCTTAAGTCTAATTCAACTTAACCGCTTGTGGTCACACTCCTAGCCCCGCACATGGGATTTACGACTTAGACATTGATTGACAACATACTTTATGGTGATGCTCTCAGCCTTAAGGAAATGGTCCAATCAAGGATGCCATAAAGCTGCATCTCCTGAGCAGCATTTCTGGAGGATGTTAGCAGAAGCATCACACACACACACACACACACACACACAGTGTTCCATGGACAAGTAAGTTGGGAAGTCTATCTTTACTAGGTACTTAGTGAATATCACCTCCTTGGATATTTACTAAGCATATTTGCATATGAAAGACTGACAAATCTATTTATCAAGAAACCTGGCTCACTTTGTTCCCAAAAATGATTGGGCAAAA
Source organism: Mirounga angustirostris (assembly GCF_029215605.1). NCBI lineage: Eukaryota > Metazoa > Chordata > Mammalia > Carnivora > Phocidae > Mirounga > Mirounga angustirostris. The sequence goes on along the minus strand of NW_026991712.1, from coordinate 13,007,616 downwards.
TGTATAACGTCATCCTCCACTCCTATCCTACTTGACCTGGTTTTTCCCACAACTGTACTGCATCATCCATTCATTTGTCAACCTTGCACTGCCCACCTCTGTGCTAGACACTGTGGTGTAGGCTCCAGTCCCTGTCTTCATTAGCCTGTGGTGTCTTGGGGAGGTGGATACTCAGGACTGAGATGCAATGAATTGTTTTGTTATATCACAAACCATTGATAGAAGGAAAACAAGTGTTATCAAGACTTAGCTCCACTAATGAGGAGCTTGCTGGGAGCTGTGAAACAGCACTGTTTGCAGGGAGGTGGGGAAGAAGTAACTGAAATGCATTCTTCAGGATTGGAAGTTGACCAGGGCAATGGTCAAGAGAAGGAGATTGCAGGCCACAGGAGGTGTGTGGGAACCATCAATCAGGATAATGGGATAGTTAAGAAGTTTGGTCTGATTAGGATACAAGGTTTGCACAGGGCACTAAAGAAACATGACATGAAAGAAGAAAAACAGGAGCATGAAGAACTTGGTTCTTGTTTCCAATCTGGTTTTGTCTCTTGCTTTTCCAGAACTGCGCTTGGCAGTCCTACTTGGGTTTTTATACCTTCTTCGTGGCAGCAGGGAGGGGAGGCACCCTGGGATGATTCAGAATATGAGAAACCAGGTTCCAGAGTTGTGGGCGTTGGTCAGAACAGCAGGCAACTGTAGAAGCCCCTGGAAACTCCCCAAAGAATGATCAGTACTCTTGATAACACTTGTTTTCCTTCTATCAATGATTTGTGATATAACAAAACAATTCATGCATTTATTCCTACAACATCCTGTTCTCCTTCAGACGTGGGCATTATGCTCATCATGACTCTGCTTGGAAATTATTGTGAAAGTGATTTCCATGTCATGAACTGTCATTATTGACAAGGGGCAAAATTGTACCCAAGGTTCTTTCTGTCTCTAGATCCTGGCTGTGTAACAATGCTTCTTCCAAATAATTGTAATTTTCCCCTTCAGCTATGTATGTATGTTTGTAAGATTGTAAGTGAAATAAAATATTATCCATAAATAGTATTATGTCATCAATTCCAAGAAAAAAAAGCACTATAGCAAAATGATCCGGAAGAAAGAAAACTCTGAAAGTTATTTTTCCCTCATCTATTAAAAGGTGGGGTGGACTAGTTGGTTTCTGAGGTCCTTTCTAGCATTAATATGATGTTCTTGGATTCTATGGGAGTTGTAGACAATTGTGGACAGCAGATGTGCAATATAATTGCCTCAATAGGGTATTTGTCTTTCACTGACTCTTTGGGAAATGGTGGGCATGTATTTTGTTTGTTGTTATGACTGGAAAATCTGAGCAATAATTACAGTAACATCCACAGAATTTCCCCTGTGGTGTAAAATACAGGTAAGACTCTTATAATATTATCCCTTGGTAAGTGGTATTCATGATGGCTGGAAATCTCTATGTGGCTCACTGAGATTGGGACTGTGCTTCTTGTCATCTGGCTCTACTTGTCTGTGGGATGCCCAGGACTTGGGGTTGGTTCCAACAATCAATTCATTCATCCATCTGACAAATATTGATTAAGCACCAGCCAAGTGCTGAGCATTATGCTAAGGACTGGGGACATAGGATGAGTAAGAGCTTGCAGTCAGAAGGGAACACACATATGCAGTGCATTCTGTATTGGGTGGCTCGAGTGTGCTTGGCTCTTGACCAACAGAGACTAATAAGAATGAAAAAAATAAGAACAGACACATGTGTTCAAGTTCTGAGGTTACTAAGCCATGATATCTAGGGTCCAGAGACTTCCTAGAGGAGATGGCATTTATTTGGAGAGCAGAGTAAGGGATTACCTAATAGCTAAGAAGACGGCCATCTCAGGTAGTTAGAACAGTATTCCTCAAATTACAGGGGCATGAAGCACATGGTGTAGCGAGCAAGCTGCAGGTTGCTGGGATGGCCTCAGTGTTTAGAGGCTTGAATGAGCCTCCTATGCCCATCTAAGACATCTGGAGGGACACAGAGAGCCACTAAAAGATTGTGGCAGGAGAATGACAAAGTTGCTCTTCTGCAACTCAACATGGATACAATTGGTATGAGCATCGATAAGAATAACAGCAAATATTGATTGAAGGCTGCTCATAAACCAAGTACTGCTTTAAACACTGTGCATGTTTTATCTCATTTCAATGTTACAATACTCACAGAGTAGGTAGTATTATTGTCCCCAGGTTACAGATGAGGAGATGGAGGCACAGAGAAGTCAAGCAGACAGACATCACAGAGTAATTGAGCAGAAGGGTCAGGAATTGAATCCAGGCAGTCTGAATCCAGAATCCTGTCCTCTATTATAGTTTGTTTATTACATTCTAAACTTTGAAAAATTGGGCAATGAAACACGTGTGGAGAAGTGCACAGATCATAAATATATAGTTCAATATAGTATAATATGGGTCACCAAACTGTGGCTCACAGGCCAATTTCAGGCTGCCATCTGTTATTGTAAACAAGGTTTTTTTTTTTTTTAATATTTTATTTATTTGAGAGAGAGAATGAGATAGAGAGCATGAGAGCGGGGAGGGTCAGAGAGAGAGGCAGACTCCCTGCTAAGCAGGGAGCCCGACGTGGGACCCGATCCCGGGACTCCAGCATCATGACCTGAGCTGAAGGCAGTCGCTTAACCAACTGAGCCACCCAGGCGCCCCTGTAAACAAGGTTTTAATAGAATACAGCAATACCTGTCATTTACGATCTGTCAGTAGCTGCTTTTGAACTTCAATGGCAGAGTTGAGTGGTCAAGACAGATGCATATGGCTCCCAAATCTTAAAATATTTCCTATATGAACCTTTACAGAAAAAATATCTGTGAATCCCTGTGTTATCACACTGTGAGCATGGCTACCACCCAGGTCCAGAAATAGAACATACCCAATGCCCAGAAGGCCCTGACGTGCTCCTTCCCGACCACAGCTCCTTCTCCTACCTAATGATAACCCCCTCTACTTCTCACACTGTGGATTGGATTTGCCTGTTTTCAACTTTATGTGAATGCAGTTATAATGTATGTGAGCTCTGCCATCTCAATTTCTGGGCTATGCTGGGGTGCTTAGCATAAGACCACAAAAAAATGGGAAGCCAGTCTCATTTGCCCTGAGCACTCAGTAGGTGAGTATCTAGGAGACAAGGCACACTGGCCCATGCCTTGCTTCTTCTGGGAAGAGGACATTTGGGGTTCACCATTTTCTGGTCCCAAGTTGAATTGTGGCTCTTTTTGACTACCTCTACAAGTTTTCTATTGCTTCTCTAACAAACTACCACAAATTTAGTATTTCAAACAATATGGAATTTATTTTCTTCTGGTCTCAAGGTCAGAAGTCCAAAAGGATCTCACTGGGCTAAAATAAATGTCAGTAGGATCGTGTTCCTCTGGAGGCTCCTTGATTCCCATTCTATACACTCTCCCCGGATGATGCCTGTTACTTTCATGACCTTACTTACAGTCTCTGTGCTGATGACTTGCAAATCTCTACCTCTTCCACCTCCCTTCTGACCTTGAGACCTGCATCTCCAACTCCTTGACTGCCTGTCTGACATCTTCTCTTGAATGCCCCCACACACCTTGAACCCACACACCTGCACTGACAGGACTTCCAGAGTTTATCCAGCTCCCAGACTGGCACCACTTTCTACCTAATTGCTGAAAGCTGATTTCCTAAAACTCTTTCTGGATTTTTATCTCTTATTTAACCTCTAAATTCAGTCATTTATCTCATTCTATCCATTCTGTATCCTTAGTGCTTTCTGGGTATATCCAAGTCTCAGCATCTCCACTGTGATGGCTCTAGGTCAGACTTCCTGATTTTTGTCTAGATCACTCTGCCTATATCCCAGCCATGGTCTTGCCCCTTCCACATGGTAGCCAAAATGGTTTATCTAAAGCAAAATCTAATCCTCTCTTTTCCCCATAGAGTTAACCCTTCAAAGACAGGTTTGTGCCTTGTTCACTATCATGCTCCTGACCCCTAGCAGAGTACCTGTAACAGGAAACTCTCAATAAATACATGTTAGTTAATTGCGACTGTGACCTATCCATCTGCTGCAGGCTCTTCTTCCACATCCTCCCAACTCGTTGGGCTTACTCTGATTCTAAAATCCTCTATCCTGGGTTTCCCTTCTCCTTTTTCTCACCTCTGTGATTCAAGAGCATATTCTTTCCAAGAGTGATCTCTACCTTAATCACAGTGCCTGGTCTATAGCAGATTTCTAATGTATGTTTGATGAATTAATGAATGCTTACACGAATAAAGAAATAGAGTCATGAGGCTGTCAGGGATCATTTCCCAGAATCTGCAGACATGCTCAGCCTATTTGTATCATCCAATTGAATATTGTATGGCAGGAAATGAACAGCTGATTTGGGCCAGGAGGGACTAGGAAAGGTTATCTGGTCCAGTCCCCTGACTCAAGGCAACATTTCTCAAAGTATGGCAAGGCCATACTTTGGGCCTTGCCATACTTTTGAACTAGGCCACAATTCACCTTCTGTTGGGGACTGACATTACATCGTAGCATACTGAAGAAGAAACAACTAGACAGGAAAAAGAACTCCTCAACTTTTACCCTTTGAGTTTTTACTTTTACCCTACTGTTTCTCAAACAGAGGTGCCATGGGGCCCTTTCTTTCCGGTAATAGATACTGACATCCTGCAGATCCAGTGCCCCAGTTGATATACTGTGGGCACTTGTCAGCCTAAACAAACCTTGACTTTTTGTGTGACTCAACTTTTACAAGGTGAAGAGAATTTATTTCAATGAATATTCTACTTGCTGTATGAGCTAATTGTGTTCAGAGGAACCTGAAAATGACATATTTTTTTTAACCTGCCAGAGCAGAAGCAGGTTTTAATGTTCCCTTTGTCAAAGTAAGCTTTGCCTTTAGTTGGAGGGGAGGAAGAAAACCCAGGTAATTATATAGTGACGGGGACTGTTCTTTTTTCTCCCATTGAGTACCAATGTCAGTCTTCTCGAACAAAGGTGCTATTGAAATTGTGAATCATAAAATTGATTTTTCCAACTTCTGGGCACCAGCTGGGCTCAGTAGGAAAGGGTCTCTAGTACAGAGGAAGGCATTTTTAGCCAGAGGTACCTTATTGTGTCCTTCAAGGACTTCATACAGCTATTCTGCATGCCATTTGTTCGTTCCACAAACATACATAGAACCTCCATTCTGGTAGATGCTGGCAATATCCAGATTAACAAAACTCACTTGTGGCCACCCTGAGTGAGTAAAGATGGAATAAACTCATATGCCATTCTTCTCCTCCATTTTTAAGGCACTCAGTATGGACCAATAACCATGCTAGGTGCTTTCATTGTCTTTTTTTTTTTTTCTTTTCAGAATATAAGATTTTATTATCCTCTTTAATTTAAGGTAGAACTACATCAGTCTAGATCAATTTCTTTAGCAAGACTACAAATCTCAAGAATCTTCCATTTTACTTCCTTATGCTTTTCTCTGTTTTTCAAATGCATAATGTATTAAACAGGATTAAGTGTGGCTATTAGAAGAGTGACTTAAGAGACAATCTATTTCTCTCACATCAAAGCCAAAGGTAGGTAGTGGCAGTTCCTTCTCTGCCTGAATAGCAGCAGTCACAGGTTTGGAAGGACATTCACACTCACAGGATCAATAGGCCTTATGGGACTGAACCCAGTACCAGACTCACTTAACTTCATAGGAAACAGCACAGCAGTGGGAGGCTTGTTTCAACAGGAGGTTTTACTCTGGTGCCCAACTGTCAGTTCAGGTGTAAGGACATAAGATCATTTGGATGGGTGCAGAAGCCATGCTGGCTTAGAACCTTCAGGCTTCCCAAGAACCAACATTTCTTGAAATAGCCATGACAGTAGCTTTCAGAAATCTTTTTAATAAGAAACACAGTCCTTGGGGTGCCTGGCTGGCTCAGTCAGTAGAGCAGGCAACTCTTGATCTCGGCGTTGTGAGTCTAAGCCCCATGCTGGGCATGGAGCTCACCCAAAAATACAAACAACCAACCAAACAAAAAATACACAGTGCTTAAGTAAGTCCAAAGTCCGTATTTTCCAAAGGGTGTTTATAGCTGTTGTCTAGACACAGTTTACCAATAAGGGGTCTTTTTTTTTTTTTTTTTTTTTAAGTAGGCTCCATACACAGTGTGGAGCCCAATGCAGAGCCTGAACTCACGACCCTGAGATCAAGACCTGAGCTGAGATCAAGAGTCAGACACATAACCAACTAAGCCACCCAGGTGCCCCAATAAGGTGTCATTTTTAATCACAAATAATATTACCTGACTTCACAGTTAACATTCTATTATTATCTTCTCTAGCATAAAATCCAGAGAAACAGTGCCAAAGGGTAAACTTGAAGTCATTTCACCAGTGAGAAAAAGAAAGGGTTTTATTATTAACCTTTTTTTATTCTTGGCAGTCCAGGATAGCATCATATCAGGATCCAATCTTCTATCTTGTTGCTCTGTTACTCATGGCTCCTATTTCCAAGGTTTCTTTACAGTCCAAAAAGCCTGCTGAAGCTCTAGCCACCACATCCATGTTCCAGCAGGAAAAAAAGAGAAGATCAACGGGCCCATCTCCCTTTATGCTTTAAAGTTTAAGGAAACTTTCCAGAAGCATCCACCACTCAACACTTATAATTCCATGTCACTGGCCAGAACTTAGTCATATGGCCACATACATAATATATACACATATATGGGCACATGGCTAATGTGAATAAATCTGGGATTGTTACAAAATAAAAAAGAAAGAACATGTAATTAGCAAGATGGGTCAGAAATAGGATGATGGAAGAAGCAAGAGATTTACTGGCTTTGAAGAGAAGAGGACCATAAGCCAAGGAATGTAGGCAGCCTCTAGAAGCTGGAAATGGCCATCAGATGACAGCAAGAAAATGGGACACTGATGCTTCAAAGTGTCAGTGTTGGCAAAGAATTGAAATCTGTCAACAACCAAATGAACAAGGAAACAGAGTCTCTTCCACCCCCAACCTCCAGAAAAGAATGAAGTCCTGCCAACCCCTTGATTTTAGCCCGGCCCATGTCAGACAGCTAACTTACAAAGCTGTAAGATAATACACTTGTGTCATTTTAAGCCACCAAGTTTGCAGTAATTTGTGATGACTGCAATAAAAAACTTATGCACTTATCTTAATAAAACTTCCAATTTAAAGGACTTATCAGAGAAAGGTCCCTATAGTCATTTATACCGGATTTTTAAAAATTCAGTTCATATCGGGTCCTTAATGACGGGTATATTAAACTATGTTATAATCAGAAATGCATGTATAACCAACAAAACTAGTAAAATAGTGAACAATTGAAAGTTACATGGTCAGTTATTTTATATAAAAACTCCAAAAAGTTTGTTACTAGTTATAATGAGAATTATTTCATCTAAGAGTGATTTCCAAGGCAGTATCTGGAGTTTTCATAAAAAAACAGAACCTTCCATCTCAGAAGAAGGGATATCAAGAAGAGGACCAGAATTCTCTACTTCCAAGTTCAGTGACTCACCCTGTTCATTACTCAGGTTTGAATTATTTTTCCTTTGAATCTCTTGCTCTTCCAAGTCCAAAGATTTATCTGAAGCTGGAGCTACAATGGTGTCATCTTCATTTTCACGTAGAAAGCTACAAATCATGTTGGGTCTGTAGGAGAAATCATTGTCCTTGATTTGCAGGCATTTCACACCACCTATGCTTTCTTCTCCTTCTTTCTTTTCTGTCAAAAAAGTTCTTGTCATGCTGAGCTATAATTGCATGGCATTTATATTTTAGTATTGTTTTATTACTGCCTTCTGCATCACCATGTTCAACATTTGCTTCAAATGTAACATAGGTTCCACGAGTGTCTTCATACTCTCCAGCAAGGACACAGCTGCCCACTTGTAGAATGGGCCTCTCACATCAGGGAAATCCAAATCAAAACCTCAATGAGATACCACCTCACACCAGTCAGAATGGCTAAAATTAACAAGTCAGGAAACGACAGATGTTGGTGGGGATGCGGAGAAAGGGGAACCCTCCTACACTGTTGGTGGGAATGCAAGCTGGTGCAACCACTCTGGAAAACAGTATGGAGGCTCCTCAAAAAGTTGAAAATAGAGCTACCATATCACCCAGCAATTGTGCTACTGGGTATTTACCCCAAAGATACAAATGTAGGGATTCGAAGGGGTACATGCACCCCAATGTTTATAGCAGCAATGTTCACAATAGCCAAACTGTGGAAAGAGCCAAGATGTCCATCGACAGATGAATGGATAAAGAAGAGGTGGTATATATACACAATGGAATATTATGCAGCCATCAAAAGGAATGAGATCTTGCCATTTGCAACAACGTGGATGGAACTGGAGGGTATTATGCTGAGCGAAATAAGTCAATCAGAGAAAGACATGTATCATATGATCTCACTGATATGAGGAATTCTTAATCTCAGAAAACAAACTGAGGGTTGCTGGAGTGGGGGGTGGGGTGGGAGGGATGGGGTGGCTGGGTGATAGACACTGGGGAGGGTATGTGCAATTCACACTGTGAATTGTGCAAGACTGTTGAATCACAGATCTGTACCTCTGAAACAAATAATACATTATATGTTAAAAAAAAAACAAAAAGAAGAAGATAGCAGGAAGGGAAAAATGAAGGGGGGGAATCGGAGGGGGGGACGAACCATGAGAGACTATGGATTCTGAGAAACAAACTGAGGGTTCTAGAGGGGAGGGGGGTGGGGAGATGAGTTAGCCTGGTGATGGGTATTAAAGAGGGCACGTTCTGCATGGAGCACTGGGTGTTACATGCAAACAATGAATCATGGAACACTACATCAAAAACTAATGATGTAATGTATGGTGATTAACAGAACATAATAAAAAAATTAAAAAAAAGAATATAAGGAAATGGATGAAAAAAAAAAAAGAATGGGCGTCTCAGTGTCAAGTCTCCAAATCTTGTATTTATTTTCACATTTTGATAGAAAGTCTGACTCAATAACTCTGGACAATTCCATCAGAACCAACTGCTCTACTTCTTCTTCCTTCTCTTTCTGGTCCTGCTGGATCCACTCTCAGTTGCCGCCATGATTCCACAACATTTTCATTGTCTTGATAAATCCTTAAAGTTACCTGGGAGATGGTTATCACAACCATATTATAATTCCAGAAACTGAGGCTAAGGGACTGAGTCACATGCCACAGTTAGTAAGGGATGGTGTCAAAGTTTGAACCAGGCATGTCCCCTCCATGGCTCATTGCTCTCACAATTGGACAACGTGATGTCACTGGTGGAAAGTTTAAAGGTTAAACTTTTGCTAAAGGTCAAGGGTGAGCCGGTATAAAACAAACAGCCACCAAGTACGGCGTGCCTGTTTTTTAGGAGCTATAACTCAGCTGCAGCAACAGCAGAGAAACTTTTCCATCCTATCTCAGACCTCACGCAAATTCCCTCACAGCAACATTGGCTTTGTGAAGAATTACATTTCCTGCTGCAGTGATTAGATAGACAGGCTCCTTTAAGTCCTATCAGCCAGACCTTAGCCCTGTGTTTTGCTGGTTAAGTCTTTGAATACACTCTTCATGCCAGCTTTCTCCCTCTTTGCAGTGGGATAATAATGCAAGGCTCTGTGTCTTTCATTCACTTCAATCTACATCATTTCCTTTGAAATGTACCTATTTCCCTGTTAGCAAGACAGGTGGTACTACCCTGGTTTGTGAGTGATAGAACTGAGGACCAGAAGAGCCCAAGGCCATGGTTGAAGGTCACACAGGTTAGCACCCCATAAACACTTCCATCCATCCTAGTACTGACAAATGGTATGATATACTTTTCTGTGTATCTGTCTCTTTTCCTCACGGCAGAGTACCTTGAGGGCAGAAGCTATGTCTTCCACCTGTATTTTTCTAAGGTATAGCCAAGAGTCTGGAGCATATCAATGTGTAACACATTTAAAAAGTAGGTCCTTGAGTGGAATCTGGGATTCCGATTACTCCTAAATGTTTACCTCTAGCCCTCAACACACTTTGCAACTCAAGACATATCTAAATGCCAACTTGATATCTCTACATGCATGCTGCAGGCATCATAAGAATAATGTGACTAAAGCAGAACTCTTTATTTCTCACTACAAACCTGCTTTCCCTGGGTTTTGCCATCCCATTAAGTAGCTTCATAGTGTTGTACACCAGAAACTGAGTTATCCTTGATCTTTTTGACTTTTTTTTTTCTTTTGTCTACTTTTCAGGCCTAATTGGTCACCAAGTCCTCTGGACTTTATATTCAGAACGCATCCAGAATTGTCCACTTCTTCCAGCTCCCTGGTCTTTACCCCAGTCCAAGCCACCATCTTCTCTTATCTGAGCCATCACAAATACTGTCCCCACTGGTTCTATTCCACTCATGTCCTCTTGCAATTCATTCCCCAGGAAGCATTCAGGATGATCTTTTAAAAAGAAAAATAAGACCAACTCACTCTTCCACTTAAGACTCTTTGCTGGCTTTCTTGTCATTGAAACAAAGAAATAAACAGACAAATTCAAACTTCTTTTCTTGGTTTGTAAAACCCCCTGTGATCTGATTGTACCACTCCTGTGACTCTATTCATTACCTCTCTCCTTGTGTTCTCCATGTTCCAGCCATGCTAACTTGCTTGATATTCCTTTGACTTTCCAAGTTCACTCAAGCTGAAAGGCATTTGCACTGGCTATTCCCTTGGTCTGGAGTGACTTGTCTCTTCATCCTGTTTACATGGCTGGTTTCTTCCTGTCATTCAAACCTCAGCCTACATGTGACCTCTTCAGAGAGGCCAGCCCCAACCACCCATTTTAGGCAGCCACATATCTACTCTCTCCCAAATTATCTTATCTTAAGTCTCTCTTTGGACAACATCTATTCTGATCTGAAATTCTTCTTGTTGTTTCTTTTGTCTGTTTCTCCCTCTAGCTTTCCACCCTCTGGATTATAAACTCCAGGAGAACAGGAATCCTCTTGTCCGTTTCAATGCTATGTCCCTTATATAGTGCCTGAAATATAGCTTGAGTCCCATGAATATTTATGCAATGGCTCTCAGAGGTGTCACTTCACACTGTATAGTGATTGTTGGTGCTTTCTGCATGGTGGATGGTCAAGGATTAGAAGGCTGTCTAAATTAATTCTTGAACAGCCTGGAATGAGCTATGTTTTTATACCTTGTTTTTCAGAGGAGTCAATTGATGCTCAGAGAGGTTGAGCAAGTTGCTTATGGTTAATAGTTCATCATGACTAATTAGACCTGGAAGGCGAGGGAAAGAAAGGAATCAAGGATAATTCAGATTTCTGGTATGAGAAAACATGCCACTCTCTCCTAAGATGGGAACATCTGGGTGAAAACAGGTTTTCAAAGGGAAATCTAGAGTTCTCCTTTGGCCATGTTATTCTTGTAGTGCCCAAAGACACCTTCTTCTTCCTAATGAGAGGGTCAAGATTTGAGCTCCTGCTCTGAGCCCCAAATGTCATGCTGTGTTCCCCAACAGTGTTTTGAACTTTCACAGTCTCTTTCTTTCCCTGCAAGTGGGGTGCTCCATCTAAGTGATTTTCCATCCAACTTAGAGAGGTGGTGGGCCATGCATTTCTGCAGCCTTGAGATAAGGAAGATAATATTCCAACTGGGAAGTGTAAGTGATACCTCTTAAAAGGAGGCCAAGGAGGCAGTTTGCTTTGTATGTTGATGACTGATAAGTGGGGCCTTTGAAGGTTTGGGGGAAGAAGTGAATTTCATGGTCAGAATGGGGAGGAGGGAAAGCACAGGAAGGGCAACCTTTGCCTACAGCCAGGTCTGTGATAATAATGTTACCCCCTAACATGGACAGGGCTTTACAGTTTCCAAAGTATTTCACATTGTTTATCATTCGTGAACCTCTCAACAACCTGCAACATGGGATGTTTATTCCTGATAAACAAAAGAGGGAACTGAGAATCAATAGTATTAAGTAGTTGTCCAAGGTTATAGAGTTACAAGTGAGATGAGGCAGACCTCGAAAGCTGGTTGTCCAAGTAACATCCAGGCTCCACATGCCACCCTTCTCAAAGAAACCCTGTGGCCCTTCATCTCCATCCCCATGTGGAAGACCCTATCCCTCTCTCCCTTCTACTTGCCTCTATATTTTGTCCACTTCAGTTCTGAATTTCATTGTCCTGCCAAACTAGCTGAAAAGCTGAGTTTATTACGCTCTGGGGTGTCTGTTGAAGAATTAGCTATCAGTCAGTTCCAGGAAGGTTATTGAGAAAGAACAAAGCAGTGAGGGTAGTCGGGAGGATGTGTGTTGCTTGATGGTACTCATAGATCTGTTTCTTGTGCTTGAGGTCAATGTTTCTCAAACTTTAATGAGCTAGAGAATCATGTGGAGAGCTTATTAAAATCCAGATTACTGGGTCCCACCTACCAGAGATGTTGATTGAGAAGATCTCATGGGCAGAACCCAAGAATCTGCATTTCTACATAATGCTGACGATACTGGTCCAAAGACCGCTTTGAGCAGCACTGCTCTAAAGCAGCTGCACCTGCTTGCCCTCCTTGGCAAAGTCCAGCTGAGGGAGATAATCTCAGGTGGTGCTGATAGAAGTATCTATTGATACAATCTTTCAGGGGCGGGGGAGCAATTGGCAACTCCAAATTCTGAAAAGTGTGTTTTGACCAACAGTTCCACTTCTGGGAAATTTATCTTAAAGGAGTAATTAAGAATATAAGCAAAAATTTAGGTACTATGTGCCAGGCATTTTTTAGAAGCCCAATAAATCTTTGTAGAATGATTTGAAGGAGAAGATGCTCATTACCGAAGCGTTTATAATGGGGAAAAATTGGAAGCAATCTAAATGTACAAATGTCAAAAAGGATTGATTGATGACCTTAACATACCTATTCTCAGTTGGAAACCAGGTTCCTTTAAAATGTTAGAAAGGATCGTGACAATATAGGATATGTGAAAACAATTAGCATGACTTCATTTTGTTACATATTTTCAAAAACAATAGTGATGAGATATCAGTTAATTCCTGTTGTGATGAATGGTGTTTTTCTGCTTTTTGTTCATGATAAACATGTATCAGTTGCATCACAAAATAAAACTTGTCTAAAATCAGCATAAAAGTGTAATTCTTTGAGAGCTCAATTCTCTGATTCAGGACTTTTTCCTGGATCTGCCATCTTGGAGAAAGCAGGAATTTTTAGGTTGGAGGGAGGAATGTTCTTTGCCTTTGAAGAGGCTGTTGCAAACCCAGTTAATGGAAACCAGATGTGTTTGAACCTCGGCTTTCCGGCTGGGTTGCTCTTTATCTTGGAGCTCACCCTTAACTCTGGCATGAGCTATCCTTTCCTGTGGGGCTGATGTGCAAGGCTGGTTTTTAGTGGAGGTGAGCACCTTAGGGATGTAAACATTAACTGGATTGGGCATTATTTTGAAGTCACCTTGGGCAAATTGTATACATCTCCTCTGAAACTTTTAAATTAGTCAGTCAGTATTAACTAGCAATGATTGTTAGATCAACATTTCAGTGGACGTGATTGATTGCTGTTTGATAATTTAAAAAATAGCAAGAACACTGGTATCTGCTTTCTGCATGAAAAATGTTACCACTGATAATCTCTATAGCAGATATGATGTTATAAGCATGAAACTTTACTCATCTGGACTGTTAAAATGAACAACATTGCCTATGCTTGGCTGAATTGTGGGTTAATTCTCTTTCCATTTTGCAAGTATTTTCATGAAATAGGTATTGACTTTCTAATCACTCACTAAAAATGTAATAAATAGGAACTAGTTAAGAAAGATGTTGCTAGAGGGGAAGAGGCAATTCAGTAGGTGGGAAATTTATAATTTAGAGATGGGCATGTAGAACCTGGCAGTAATCTGTGTGATTATTGATAAATTGCTTCAGGGATCTGCCTTCATTTCTAAATTTTTGACTTGTGTGGATTTTGAAGTCAGACATTTAAGTTAGTGTTATGTTTATCAGTTGTGTAACCTGTGGGGGGGCAGAGCGGGGGAGGAAATCCTCCATCTTTTTGGATTGCAGTTACCTTGTTGCAAAAAAGACAACCTAGATCCTCACATTAAATAGGTCCTGCTCAATACATGTTTGTTGTGGTAATGATGCTGATGGTTAATACCGAATCTCAGCAAATCTTCTACCTATGCACAGATTCGACCCTATTCGCTAAGCCAGAGAGTGAAAATGCATTTATACTCATTAGTTTTATTATGAGAGTGATGACATAACAATCCATTGGAAAAGAGTTAAAAAGAAAAGGCCCTGTAATCCCAACACTTCAGAACAGTCATTGACGGATACTTTTTTTTTTTAAAGATTTTATTTATTTATTTGATACTTTTTATAGTGAAGGTCAGCAAGGTTAGAAAAATAAAAACTCTGAGTTTCAGGTTGGAGGTTGGATAAGAAGGACCTTAATTTCTCTTCGACTCTGAATCTCTTGATTCCAAGGACCTACAAAGTTAATTTGGAGATACCTTCTTTTCCAAGTAGTTTTGAGGTTTAGCTGAAAAAATAATGAAATACTCTTTAAGACATTGAACCTCAGCACTAATTTTTATGAGAAGATATTGGAGATACAATAGTTTCATTCATTCAACAATTCAACAAATATTTAATGACTTACATATATTTGGAACTATGTACTGGGGATTACAGTGGTGAACAACAGCAATAAAAAACAGTCTCTGCCCTGGTGGATGTTACAGCCTGATTCAGGAGACATACTTTAAGCAAGCAATCACATATATAAATACAGAGTTCCAAATTGTCCTAGGGATTCACAAAGACAAGTAGAGAGTTCTAAGAGGGGGTGTAACTGGGAGCCTGGTTTAATTGGGGAGTCAGGTAATATCTTTTAAGTGATGCTTATGATGGCAGATGGATAGAAATCAATCAGCTGAAGGGACAGGATGGGTCAGGCTTAAGGAGTATGGGAGTGAGGGCTCTAAAGTGAGAAATAACTTGGTCTTATTTGAGGATATGAAAGAATAGCATTGTAGTTAGAGCACAGGGAGGGAGAGGGTGCATGGCACAAGATGAAGCTGGGGAAGTCAGCTGGGTCACACGGAGAGGGATTTGCTGCTGTGGCAAACTATTTGGATTATCCAAAGTGCAAAAGGGGACACTGAAGGGTTTGGAGAGGGCAAGTGGCCTAATCTCTCCCTGCTGTGTGGAGATTGGATTAAAGCAAGGGGTGGTGGCAAACGGAGAAGCAGGGAGGACAGATAGAGGCCCCTAGAGTGGTCTAGAAAAATGATGATGGTGATTTGACTTAGGATAAGGTCAATGAAGGGTTGGAAAGTGGGTGATTTGAGTATTTTTGAAGTCAACTTCATAGGACTTGGTGAAAAACTACTCATAAGAGTTAAGGAGAAGGACGGTCAGGAGTGGCTCTCAGATTTCTGGTCTAAGAAACTTGACAGAGGGCAGTCCCTGTCCCTGAGACAGGGAGAGCAAAGGGGAGATTGGGGTCAGATCTTTAACAAGTTGATTTTGAGATAGATACATGTGAGACATTCAAGTGAAGATGGCAAGTAGGCAGTTGAATATACAAATCTGGCAATTGCATATGGCTCATTTCTTTTGATGACTCTAAGAACCAATGAGCTTCTCGACTGCTTTTGTAGTTTTTAGTTCTTGTCCATCTCTGAGGCATCTATGAGGCAATATGAGGTGATTTCTGTATTACCTTACTTAGCCCTGTTATGCAGTAAACCGTTGTTCTGTTCTAGCTAGCTATCTCTATCATCGTCTTTTTTACCTTTTATCACCTGTCTACTGAATTTAGTTTTCTGATATCCATCCATCCATCTATCCATCCATCCATTTCCCCAGAAATAGACATATGCCCTAGATCAGAAGGGCACTTACAAGATCATTGATCTATTCACTGTATAGATAAGAAAATTGAGGTCCAGTGGAGAGAAACTTCTAGTCCAGAGGCACTCGGTGCCGCTTAAAATTCCACTTCTGCTTGTTGCATCTACTCCATTTCCTGAACCAGTATTTGTCATCACCGTGGCTCCTTGGAGAATGGCTCTGCCACAAGGCAAGAAAGACAACACTGCGAGGCCTCACTAGGTAGAGTGTGCCCCACTTTCCAGCATTTCTCCCCCATGGTGTTTAAATGTGTGGGGCTCCCCTTTGAAGTCCTGCAGAGTGAAAGCACCAGCAGGCGGCCTCTTCCAAGGAATCTGCAGTCAGTCTGCTAACAGGCAGCTTGTCTCCCCTGCTGCTGGGGCAAGACAGAGAACAGGTTTATAACAGGGGACAAGATAATGATCAAAGGACAACTTAGACTGATGGTTTCAGAAAATCTTGTGTGATTGATTTAGAGGTGGAGATGGAGGGACCTGCTGGCCTCTGAAGGTTGCAGATTTGGAAACTGCCAGGAGTTAACTCTTTGGGAACTGCTGTACCTCGTACCCCCAGAACAGATGGAATGAAGCATCAACAGGGTGGTATCAAAGTCTACTTTCTTTTAAAGAGCTCTGCCTGTCCTGACTTACCTCTGCCTTGAAATCACCCCAAACTTCAATGATGGAATGAAATAAAAAAGGAGGAAAGTCAAAGAGGATAAATCTACTGCTAATTTCTATTCAGAATACATTAACCCAGGAGTCAAACTGATCCTAATAAGCTCAATGGTTATGTTTCTTGGCCAATCACTGTAGTGCATGTTTATTAAGTGCCTGCCAAGTGCTAGGCACCGCCGGGAGCTTAGGGGCTTGAAAGTAAGAAGATGGATTTCTCTGTGTTGTGGCTCTGGGCTCCACATTTAGTCTTATTATCCCTCCATTCTCCCCATCATGAGACCACACGCTAGTCTCCCTCTGACCACAGACCTTGGCCTCTCTTGCCAAGAAGGTCCTGCTGCCCCTGGTCTGTCCTTTGAGCATTTCTTTATCTTTCCAGTCTCATCTCAAGGGATGAGTCCCCAGGCTTCAGAGAGTGACTGGCTGTGTACTTGTGGGGAGTAAAGCCCAAAACTATGGAAGCCACTTGGAGACATCCCCTCGGAAAGGTGACAAGAGCTGTCCAGCATTAGAAATTGCTGCTCACTGGCTCTGCAGAAGTGGTGTTTGGGGGTGGGGTGGGGTGACGGGTGGTGGCAAAGGTGTGTGAACTGAAAGAAGGCATGGCACAAGCAGAATGTAGCCCCTTCGTGACCAGCCTCATGACTGCTCATCTTCATCATGCTTAGTTTCTTCCTCGTACAGTGGGAAGAAAACTGCCTCCTCTCCAGGTTGCTAGGGTAATAGAAATAGGTGATGATTATGAAGCAAAGAGCATCCCTCTGCCCACCTCTGTCAGTTTCAGTTTTCTGGAAAGCAGCTGCGAGACAGAAATAAATGGGCAAGAGCCTTGTTGGGGGAAATGCTGGTGCAGGACCAAAAGGAGAGTGAGTCGGAGAGGGGCAAAGAGGCTCCTCCTGTGGTATGGGCCTGGCCCTTGGGAAGTAGAGGGGAAGTAGGAGGAGGCAGGAAGAGCTTGAGACCCCACCGCAACTCTGATGAAGTCTCAGCCAACAGACGAGGAAGCCAGAGCCGACTGTCCCCTCAAGGCCTCCTGCACTGAGAGGTGAAATGGCCTGGCCCTAGTCTCCCTGCTGTGCACAGTCATCAGCTAGGAGCAGCCCTGAGAACAAGGCCCTGGGCCCTCGGCATGAGCGTCTGCCAGATCCTCGCGATGTGGCACTGGAGGCTGTCTGAGCTCCTTCCAGCAGGTTCTGTGTGGAGAGACATCTGAGAAGCAAACCACCACCGCGGCCATGCACCCCTCTTTCTTCTTCCCTTGTCTGGGTGCAACCGGGCTGAACATTTCTACCACTTATTGTATCAGTCCGCCAAGCCTGCCATAACCAAATACCACAGAATCAGTGGCTTAAACAACAGGAATTCACCTTCTCACAGTTCTGAAAGCTGTGGGCGAGTCTGTGTCTCCTAAGTGCTCTCTCCGTGGCTTGTAGACGGCCATATTCTCCCCGTGTCCTCACGTGGTCTTTGCTCTGTGTGTCCACCACTGCTGTTGCTGCTTATAGGGACCCTGTCATATTAGAGTAGGGCTCCACCCTATGACCTCATTTAATTTTAGTCTCCTCCACAAAGGCCCTGTCTCAGTACAGTCGCCTTGGGAGTTAGGGCTCGAAAATATAAAATTTGGGAGACACAATTCAGTTCATCACACTCCTGAACTTCACCCAGTTGTCTCTTCCCTCTCTTCATTCAGTTAATGTTCCTCCCCTCTCTTCTCCCTGCTCCCTCCCTCTCCTCCACCCCCTCCCCTCTCTCTCTCTCCTCCCTCTCTCATTCTTCAAATTAAGAGCCTGTCATATTTACCAGTGTGCTAGGGATGGAGAGATAAAGTTGCAGTTCTCGCCCTCAGGAGATGACCACTTACTGGGAAGGCGCTAGTTGGGACCGCCAGGTGCTCTGATGAGAGTGAGCCTGCAGGTTGGAAAAAACACAAAGGAGAGATCTCTGATCCAACCTAGGCTTGCTGGGGGTAGTCCAAGAATGCTTCTTGGAGGAGGTGGCATCCAAATGAGTGTTAAAGAAAGGGTAGAATTTAGCCTGGAAAAAGATGCATGTACAAGTCCAAGGGGTCCTGAGAGATTACAACCCGTTCAGCCAAGCGCTGTTAGTCCAGCATGCCTGGGGCATAGGGCAAGGGCTGGGATGTGTGGGAGCCAGGAAGAGAGGGGTCGTGCTGGTGCTGGTGCTGGTGCTGAGGGACTGTAGATCACACAAATCCTGATGCCCTGCTTGGAGCTTGAGTTTATCCTGAAGGCTGTGACAATGTCCCTTTCCCTCCTCCCTTCCTTCTGGTGATTAAATATATTAACAAACCAGCTCTCCATTTCAGGGTGCCTGGACTCGATCTAAGGTTCATGGTGCTTTTTCTCTTTCTTTGCCAAATCACAGATGCAAATGATGCTTACGTGGAAAAGGCATCTTTCCCTTCCCTCCTGTGCCTTCCTTGCCCCCACCTGCCCACTCTGAATCTAAACCTGCTGCTCACAGACATGCAGCTATCCCTGTGCTATAAACAGGGACACACCACCGTCCCCCTGTTATTAGTGTAGCTGCTGAGCATGTCAAGCAAATGCCTTCCTCTTAGGAGCAGCATGCGAAACGGCCCAGAAACATCATATTAAGACCTGAAAGAGGCAATTTAAATTTTCTGTGGCTGTGGAGATACCACCGACACAGTGATTACATATGTCAAGCAAGTGTAATGCAGCAGGATGCCCTGTAATTGGGGATCCCAGACTGTGGGCTGTAGTTGGGGGTGAAGACCTAGTGAAAGGGGCATGCGCTGCTGGACAGTGCTCCTGTACGGTAGGTGTATCACACAGGTTCTCGGGGTTATTCATCTCCGACGCAGAAACAGAGAGCAAGCCCTGAGTCTAGAGACCTGGTTGCTGCCAGTGAGGAAGATCAGGCTTGGGAGAAGTGTTGGGGTAAGGTCATTGTCACACAGCTAGTCCGTGGCAGAGTCAGAACTGGAATTCAGGACACTGAAATGCAAGTCCAAATCCCACTCACTTGTTCATGAAGCATATTTTCAATGCTTACAAAGTTCCAGGCTCTGTAGGAGGGAATTGGGACACACAGGGAATGAGGAAAAGGAATCTCCCACCTGGGAGTTTATAGTCTGACTATGTCCTAGAAGCATCCTGGTATTTAACAGAGAATACCAAAGCCTGGCCCTAACCCCAGAAATGTTGACCTAATGGGACTTTGGAGGGGCACAGGTATCAGCATTTTCTAAAGCTCCCCATGATGTAGAACTGTTGGTCCAGAGTCGTACTGTCCAGCATGTGGCTATTGAGCATGCGCAATGTGCTATGAGACCAAGTTCGAGCAAAAGAATAAAAAAAAAATCTCAGGAATAATTTCTTATGTTGATGCAACATTGAAATGATAATACTTTGGATATGTTGGGTTCAGTAAAATATATCATTAAAACTAGTTTCACCTGTTTCTTTTTACTGTTTAAAAATGTGGCTGCTGGGGCGCCTGGGTGGTACTGTCGATTTAGTGCCGGACTCTTGGTTTCAGCTCAGGTCTTGATCGCAGGGTGGTGGGATCAAGCCCCACATAGGGCTCTGTTCTCAGCTTGGAGTCTGCTTGAGGCTCTCTCTCTCCCTCAGCCTCTCCCTGCCACCACCCCTAAAATAAATAAATCTTTTCCAAAAATGTGGCTGCTAGAAAATTGGAAATACATATGTAGCTCATATTAAGATTCCATTGGAGAGCCCTGGTCTAGAGACATTAACATTTTCTTTAACCACTCTACAATCTCTCTCTCTCTGGTTCATACACACAAGGACACAAAATAGTATAAATAGAGTGGCCCCTGATCATATCTTGGGCAGAAGTAGAAAGAAACTTTGCCCTCAAGTCACACTGCCTGGGTTCTAATCTCAGCTTCATTGATTATTTGTTAGATGACCTTGGGTAAGTCAACTCTCCGTGCCTCTATTTCTCCATCTGTAAAATGAGGAGAATGGGGCTATTTAAGTTTTCATTGAGATAATGTTAGTTATTATTATTACTCTCCCCCCTCTGGGTCTTTTCTGTTGAAATTTGCTTCTCAAACCCCGTTCTGTGACCACCTGCCAACGAACTGAAACCTTGTCTTAGTCACTTACCGAATGCATAATTACTTCTAGCTAATTGCAGTCTGCAAGCATCAATTTAATTTCATATTATAATCCGTTGTCATAACAAAAAATGTAGCCCCTTCTGGGGCGCCTGGGTGGCTCAGTCGGTTAGGTGTCCAACTCTTGATTTTGGCTCAGATCATGATCTCAGGGTTGAGATGGAGCCCTCTGTCAGGCTCTGTGCTCAGTGAGGAGTCTGAGGATTTTCTTTCTCTCCCTCTTCCCCTCCCCCTGCTTATACTTTCTCTCTCTTTCTAAAATAAATAAATAAATCTTTAAAAAAAAGGTAGCCTTTTCTCCTTCTCACTGCCTTTTTGTTAACGTCCAAGGAAAAGAGAAGTTAGATGAAAATAAGATGAGTCAATGCCCCACCCCATTCCCTCCTCCCAGTTTCTTTCCCAGCTTCAAATGACACTTTGAGCTGGGGAGCTTACCAGTGGAAGCCAGGCTAAAATATTCAGGCAGATTTCATTCTGAATAAGATTCATTGAGACTTAGGAGTTTATCTTTGGTGGCAGGGATGTCTGGATGAGGACTAAGCGCAGGGCTGACTAGATAAATCTTTGTCCAACCTGTGGGAGCATTTCTTCCGTCTTCAGGCTGCTGGGCTCAAAGTAAAGATAGTCCCGTCCCTTTAAGATCCCGCACGGCGTGCTTCACTCCACACTAACGGAGTCTTGACACAGCCCTGTCCTGCCAATATCCCAGCTCCTTTAGAAGATCAAAGCATTGCAAACATTTTTGGGGGGTGCAGTAGGAATGAAAACGAGTTATTATTTCATCAGAATCTTCAGAAGTTCTGGTCTGGGACTCATCCTGGGATGAAGGGGATAGACAGCCACATACCCGGGGAATGAGTTTGGAGAGAATTCTCTTGGGGTGGTTTCGCTAGAAAAGAGCACACTCTGTATCGTGGATGTTTTCGGCATACTCAGAGCTAGCTAGTGCCTGACACCTGAAAATAAGTAATCCACCCTTGAGGATCCTTGGAACCACTGAGAAAAGTCTAGTGGCCACCCATCAACCGGGCAACAGCCAGGGGAATCCAAAAGAGACACATTTGAGACTTGAGTTTTTGCACTAAATGTGTGGACACAGGAAAACCACTTACCTCTCTCAGACTCCTTTTCCTTATCTGTAAAATGGGGGCAATCACATCAATTTATAGGGTTGTTAAAAAGGTTAGATGAGAGGATGGGCATAAAAGTGTCAAGTGAAAAGCCTAAAATGAGGGTGCAAAGGCAAAAGGGGGCTGATAATTCTGAGCAGGCAGAAGGTAATGTGATGGGGAGTCACCAGAGATTCTGGCAGAGGAGTTGTGCCAGACACGATGGATTTATTGGGTTTTTGATGATTTTTAAATTTTTATCTTATCACAATAGTAATACTTCCTTATTGTGAAAAACATGAGGGAGGGAAGCATAAAAAATTAAAATAATTTGTAACCTTACCACATGGAACGAATATTGCCTGTTAATATTTTTGGGAAATCTTCATCACATAAAAGTTAATTTGCTGGGCGCCTGGGTGGCTCAGTTGGTTAAGCAACTGCCTTGGGCTCAGGTCATGATCCTGGAGTCTGTGGATCAAGTCCCGCATCAGGCTCCCTGATCGGCAGGGAGTCTGCTTCTCCCTCTGACCCTAACCCTTCTCATGTGCTCTCTCTCAAATAAATAAATAAAATCTTAAAAAAAAAAGTTAATTTGCTGAAATAAAAGAGAAAGAAAATTCCAGTCATTTAATATTATTTGAACGCAGAGGCATGGCTTGAGCAAGGAGGACATCTGGGTCAGGGGTGGGGAAATGTAACAGAAGGTAAGGCTGGAGACATCAGATAGATTTTGTATGCAAAGGCACTAGCAATCTTCTCTTTTTACTTTCTTTTTTCAAGGAAAGTCCTAAAACCTTAACTTTCTTTTTCTTAAATATTATTTATTTTAGAGAGAGCGCCAGTGCAAATGGGGCAAGGGCAGAGGGAGAAGAATCTTTAAGCAGACTCCCCATTGAGCACAGAGCCCAACTCCTGGCTCGATCCCACGGTCCTGAGATCATGACCTGAGCCAAAATCACAAGTCGGACACTTAACTGACTGAGCCACTCAGGAGCCCCATAAAACCTTAACTTTCTCTGCCTCCTTTTCCTGCTCCCGCACCTTCTGATTTTCATCAATTCCTTCAAATACATTGGCATGATTTGCCATGGGAAATGCATACTCTTGCCTAACCAAGAGAACAGAGGGCAGGGGGGCGCTTCCGTCCCTGGTGGAGTTGCTGTGCCAGAATGCCTACTCACCTCATGTCACATGAATTGTGTGTCTGTGCTGGGTTCCCATGTGGGCTGCCCATGGATTATTAATCATTGCAACATGGTGGAACCTTCAGGCCCTCAACACTGCTGTACATATAAACCTTCTAGAGTGCATTTTCCAGCTTTGGCTTCCTGGCCCAGGCATCCTCCAAATCTCCTGCATCTTTTAGAATGAGCTCTGTCCTTTGTGGCATGTGGCTAAAAAGTCAGTGGATTTAGATACTTTCCTGATTCCCAAGGTGAGATGAGGTAATGGAGCAGGAGAGAAAGATTGTGTGTGGGTGTGTGTGTGTGTGTGTGTGTGAGAGAGAGAGAGAGAGAGAGAGAGAGGGAGAAGGAAACTGAGCAGAGAAGCATGAAGGATAAAGAAAGGAAGAAGGAGCTAGAGAAACAGAAAATCGAAGGTGTGATGAAGAACAGACAGGGAAGACAGAAGAGAGAGAGGAGGAGGAAGGGAGACAGAAAAGGATGCTTGAGTGACAGAGACAGAGTGAGTGCAGGGGAGAGAGAAACAGTCATTACCACTTAATGATTAATACAGGATTTAGATGAAATATTCATGAAAGGAAATTGGAGCTATAGACAAATCTAAAGGCCACCCCCCTGATCCCACCTCCCCCTTCCTATGTGTGTTCTCTCCTGGAGATCCATGCTCTCTGCTGGTGTTACACAGAAAAAAACTGTTGGCTGCTACTGGGAGGGGCAGCTTGGTCCTTTGATGGCATTTGGCTCCATTAAAAACTTGTCTGCTCTTCTGCATGGGTGGTTCCTGAGCTTCTGCGAGAGTGAGGCCCTTTAGAGAAGCCTCTTGGCACCTTGCAGGTGATCCAGACAGCTTCCACTTCCTCTGGACTCCATCTGTGGTCAGGCTCCAAGGGTTCCCTGAGTCAAGGTCTTCCTCTCCTGCAAGAAAGAGCTGGAAACATCCTTGAGGGTAGTGGTAGAATACCTCCCTGCAGAGCCCTGTGCTGGTAAGTAACAGAAACTCAATAAATCCATGTACATTGCCATAGGCCATCTCCCCAGCCCAGTAAACAAGAAAATCGTGCCATCTCTCGGAGCCTCCACGAGCTCATCTCTTTGTATACGAATACCTGTCCTGCTGATGGTGTTACCCATGCACGCCATCAGAAGGGAGGTGAGAGTGCTCTCCCGGGGCTTGGTACAGGATGGAAGACTTGTTGCTTTCCCCTTCACTTCCTCCTTCCCTCCCTTGTTTCTCATCAGCAGGGAATGAAACTCAGACCTCTACTGGGTCTTGTTCCCTGAGGAGCCATACCAAAGCCTGTGATTGGGAACTCGGGTCCTTCACTGTTCCCACCCCATAGCTGGGGATGCACTGGGGAGGTTTTGCCTTGGGGAGGTGGGTGTGGATGCTCTGCTTTTCTCATCCCCCACACCTACATCTACCTGCCTGGCGAACTTACTGTTTCCATGCTAAATTATG
Organism: Mirounga angustirostris; assembly: GCF_029215605.1. Taxonomy (NCBI): domain Eukaryota; kingdom Metazoa; phylum Chordata; class Mammalia; order Carnivora; family Phocidae; genus Mirounga; species Mirounga angustirostris. The sequence goes on along the minus strand of NW_026991712.1, from coordinate 12,983,120 downwards.
TATGGGTTAAATCGTTTCTTTTGCCTGTTTTCTTTCTTTCTTTCTTTCTTTCTTTCTTTCTTTCTTTCTTTCTTTCTTTCTTTCTTTCTTTCTTTCTTTCTTTCTTTCTTTCTTTCTTTCTTTCTTTCTTTCTTTCTTTCTTTCTTTCTTTCTTTCTTTCTTTCTTTCTTTCTTTCTTTCTTTCTTTCTTTCTTTCTTTCTTTTCTTTTCAAGTACCGTATTTCCTCAGGCCTAGAGGAGCTGGGAGGTCAATCCTTTGATTATAAAAATAACTTGAGCTGTCAATTTCCCATTATAATGTTGTCACAGATGGTCTCTTTCCCTTCTGACTTTCCTTATTTAGTCTTTGGATGTCGGTTTCTTCGTTTAAGATGGAGATGATAATATTTATTTCCATGGGGCCATTTGAGGCTCAAGGGAGGGCTTTCTGAAGTGTTAAACCTATTTGGGTGTTGAATATGGTAACAGTGCGTGTGCAATCTTGCCTCCGTTGAAAGCTCTGGGAAGATAGGAAGCCCTTCCGTCCGCTTAACGCCACACAACCAGTGCCCTTGCAAAATGCCAGGTGCACACAAGGTGCTCAATTCATATTTTCTGAACAAACGACGGACCTCAGATTTCAGAAGTTAATCTTTATTGTCTCCTACCTACTTTCATCACTATTTAAAAAAAATTTTTATTAGAGTTCATGGCTGCTGACATCACACTCCACCCACAATTCCCAGCCTCTATCCTGCACTCTGGGGTAGAGTTGATGGATAGCTCAGCAGTTCAGAGCATGCATTGGGTCAGCCAAGACTAGATGATAGGGATTTCAAGAGGCAAATACAAGGAGATTGGACCACTGAAAGCTGATTCAGAGCAGAGGAAATGCCTGTGCTGGCCTCAGGAATAGGGGTTTTTTTGTCTGGCTTCAGGGAAAAAAATAAGAGGCAGGACCCAAACAACACAGTGGTCTAAAAGTAGCAACAGTATCTACCAACGATGGCTGGCCATAGTTTCACCTTTCTGGGCGCAACGTCAGGTGATTCAAACAATGTTGGGTTCATTTTACAAATAGGAGCTATAGGCATTTCCCATATTGTCTTGCTTATTGCACCTAGGCAGGACATAGCTTTCTGTTTAAGACAGCAGGCCTGGCCTGACCCCCTATGGGTATTCAGTAGAGCTGACTGATTAGATGACAACATGCAGGATATATCTTGCATCGTCTTTTCTCTGTAGGTCTTAATACTCTCCAATATGCCACCCATGTTCCTTATTTATCTTGCTTACTGCATGTTTCCCCCCGACTCTGTAAACTACATGAGAGCAGAGATGTTTATCTTTTTGTTTGTTTGTTTTTCAGTTTTGTTGTTTCCCCAGCTATATGCCCAGGCTCAGAGCACTGCCTGGTACATATTAGGCATGCACTAATTATTATTTGTTTATTTAGTTAACTAATTTCCTACATAAGCAGTGCTTATTCCTTTACATGACACAAAACCAAAACACAAATATTTAAATGCATCTTTTTTTTTCCTGATGGAAATACCTTAGAATACATTACTTGATCCCCTGACTTCCTAAACAGAAGTGAGATAATGATAAGTGACATTTTTAGTACTTTCACTTAGTAACAAGTGCTTTATTTGATTGGCTCATTTAATCCTTGTGATATATTTTTTCTGTAGATGAAGGAAATGAAGCACAGAGAGGGTAAGTGACCTGCTCAAAAATCACAGTGATTAAATTACAGACCCAGCATTTGAGCCCAGGCAGTCATGGTCTGAGAGCCTGAGGGCTTACCCATCATACTATATACTCTGTCTGAATATGAGGTAGGTGGTTTGCAGAGAGTCAGTGCCTCCACTCTGAAGGCCAAATCTCCTATTACAGTGATACCCTGAAGGGATCCTGAGATGGGAGTGCCTTCTTGTCACACAGACCACAGAATAAAATCTAGTTTTCTGATGTTCCTTCTCCTTCATTGTTAGCTGTTACTAGGTGATGTTGTCAGGAGAAGTCCTGCTGTGATGATGCTTCAGTTCTGCTATATCCTAGAGGAAACCAGATGGTGAGGATCTTGTTTTATGCCCCGAGGGGATTAACCTACTAAATCCTACTAGCAAACCTCTGGAGAACTCCAGAAGTAGAAAACCCAACAACTTCTGAAGTGCAACCTCTCTGTAGAATGTCCTTTCCATAGCCTTTGGGGACAGAGGTACCTGGCACTGGGACAAAAGTACCCCTCCCTCCCCCCCCCCCCCCCAGAGGATTGATGTCTATGTTGCTCACGGCCCTTTATCCTGAAGCTGTGATTGTGTTGGTGCATACTTGGTTAACATTCATTGTGTGTGTGTGTGTGTTTTGTGTCTTAACCATCATCATTTTTCTATTCTTATTGTGTTCCAAAAGGGAAGTGATCGCTCAAAGCAAATCGATGGGACACTTGTATCTTATTTATGAAGCACAAAGCCCTCCCCTTGCCCTTGGTCAGGTCCCAAGAATGCCGTGTGTATGAGTTTTTCTGTACAGAAGCAATAATACAGGCACTGAGGTACTCAGTATCTTTTGTTGGCATGAATTAAAGGGAATTACACGCATGAGCTCTGTGACAGCCAAAAAGCATTTGCCCTTGCACCTGAGTTTGTGGCTGGGGGTGGCGGAAGACTGTTACCTACACAGGCTATACAAGTTTATGGGAACCAGCTCACTGATTTGAATTGACCTCATAAAGTCCATTCTCCAACCAATAAGCACTTACACTAGTATTTATTAAGACCTAGGTCAAAAACAGATATAAGGCCACATGTTCATTTCTTAAGCTTATTTTTTTCCTCTTAAGAAATAAATATTGGGGCGCCTGGGTGGCTCAGTTGGTTGGGCGACTGCCTTCGGCTCAGGTCATGATCCTGGAGTCCCGGGATCGAGTCCCAGTGCTCAGCAGGGAGTCTGCCTCTCTCTCTGACCCTCCTCCCTCTCATGCTCTCTATCTCATTCTCTCTCTCAAATAAATAAATAAAATCTTAAAAAAAAAAGAAAGAAAGAAATATTGACAAGTATGGCAAAAAATTCAGTGATCATCCATATCTTCATTAGTCAGAATCAAAGATCCATCCTATAGGTAACATGTTGAACACATTTCACACTGGGTACAGTACTAAGTGCTTTATTGGATTAACTCATTTAACCCTCACAATGGAAATGTAAACCATGGATATAAAGAATGCAGAAAGAATTTAAAACGAATTTCTTCCTTGCTCAATATTGGAGAAGCCAGCTTTGGGGAAATCTATAAGTATTCTGTCCGAATAGGAGTCTCACTCCTGATTTCCACTTTGAAACCTTCAGTTCATCAAATACTACCTCCCCCATGAAGTCATTCTGATTTCTCCTCAAACATGCGAGTTTTTCCTCTTCATTTACACCTAAAAGCCATGAGACTGTACTTCTCTCGAGGGCACTGATCCTATTCCGCCAGGCACCATGGTTCTCTGAGGAGGTGGGGTGTCCTGCAAGTAAGGAATTTGGAGTCAAAAGACTTCTGCTTGACTTTTCCCAGGCTCCCTGGGTAAGTGCTACTAATCGCAGTATTATCTTCCTCAGGGAACTTATGAGACCTAATGAAAACACACATAGATAGTACTTTGATAACTGGAAGCATTGGTTACAGCGTTTATTACTATCACTGATGTGTAAACACATCGAAAGGAATGCTGGCGTGAGCCATCTTTGTGTGTTCTCTGACACCTTGAGCTTGCCTGGGAACTAGCAGACGTCCTAGATGTGTTATCAAAGGAATAGTTTTAGGTGACAACCAACTGTCTTCTTAGCAGCCCATCGCATGAAACATCTCAAGAGCACCTTCCCCCCAGATGCAGAAGCAGGCTGGACAGACCCTTAGCTTGGGCTGGATTCTTTAAGGCCAAAGAGGCACCGTGTATCCTTTAGCTAGCCGAGAGGGGACAAGACTGCTAGAGGCTATGTCGGGAAAGGGGAAACTACTCTTTAAAAAAGGTCACCTTCATGTGACTGAATCCTTCATCATGAGGTCAGAAGACAAAGTCAGAGATGCAAGAGGTATGCTCTCCATGGGGCAGCACGACAACCCTTCAAGATTGATTCCCAAATGCAGACGTGCTTGGCTGTTCTGCACTTCTGGAAGGGGGAAGGCTGTATTTGTGAAGTGATGGAATAATTTCCATGGTAACAGACTGTCTGGTGTCAGAAGAACAGACATGAAAGCTCCACGTGCCAAGTCTGTATTTATGTGATGCTTATCTCTTTGCCTCCTGCCATGCAGAGGGGGCTTGATCTCTCAGCAGACATCCTTTACTGTCCAAATGATGCCAATGTAGAAATCATGCCATTTCTATCAGACTTCCACATCTAAAGGTTGAGTGTACTATTTCTGTCTTGTAAAATTTTTAGTAGCCTGAATGGAGCTGTCAGGGTCTTTGTAAACAGATCTTGCTGGACCCTCAGGGGGTGACACGAGGGTGATGAAGGAGGTAGTTAGGGCCTGGGCCTTGGTCTCCTAGGGAATGTGGCATTGCCACCTGCCCAGCAACTTGCTGCAGGATGAAGGAAGAGAGGAGGTGTAGTCAGAGGACCAGGATGGACCCTGACTCCAGAAGCCTGGCCAACCAGGATAGAACTGGACAGGATGGGGGCTCCCTGTTGCTGTAGGCATCTTCCTGCAATTGATAGGCCCCGGGAGAAGCTCTGCTCTTACCCTTGGCTCCTAATCTCTGATGCTTCCCAAGACTTTCTCACCATAATCTGTGCACTGGAGACCTCAAACCAAAGACTGCTCTTGGCCTCCTTTCCTGACCCCAGGCTTCTCCACAAACCACAAAGCCCTAGACTGTTGCTCCTTAGGACTTAACCCTTCCTAACTCTTCCGTCTGCCCAAACCACAGGCCAAGTATATCAGGAGAAGCCCAACTACCTCTGTCTTGTTCTGTACCTCCGAGACTGGGGATCAAGTAATGTCTCCAAAAGGGAAGTACCTTCTCCTTCTTTTTTTTTTTTTTTAAGATTTTATTTATTTATTTGAGAGAGATCGAGAGAGAGTGCACAAGCATCAGGGAGGGGCAGAGGGAGAGGGAGAAGGAGACTCCCCACTGAGCAGGGAGTCTGACAATGGAGTTCAATCCCAGGATCCCAAGATCATGACCTGAGCCAAAGGCAGATGATTTACTGACTGAGCCACCTGAGGCGCCCCAGGGAACTACCTTCTATCACTGCGGGTCAGCAAGATGCCCACAAGGAGCATGTTGATAAACATTCTTAAATGCTTAATATTGATTAAAATGTTCTCAACTTACCTGTGGTAATGGTTGTGCATATCTGTGAATATGTTAAAAACTATTCAGTTGTATACCTTACATAGGCAAATTGTATGGTACATGAATCACATTTCAATAAAGCTGTTTTAAAAGGTGAGTTAGTAGAAAAAGAACAGTCTCCTAAAACTAGCAAGATCAAATTTTAAAAATAAATGTATTTAGATTGCAACAGATTTGGAGGGAAAAAATACGGTATACATCATAGAACAGGTGGTATGTGGATATGGTAATGAACGTTTAGAGAAACTGGTATAGTAGGAAAAGCTTGGGTGTCCCTTCTGGTAAATCTTTCCTACAGTCCTTATTAGAGTATGTGCCACTTCTAAGTGTTCTGTACATTGTGGACCTACCCTTCGTAAGGCAATTATCATACATAATGGTTGCTATCTGTTTATATTGCCCTTTTCCCTCACAAAAGCTTCTGTGTCAAGCACTGAGTAGTCCTTCTGTGGGATCCTTGGCACATTGTACGGTGTTTGGAGGCAGTGTGTAGACTACAAGTCAGGGTTTCTCAACCTCAACACTATTGGCACTTGGAACAGATAATTCTTGGTGGTGCTGCACATTATATGATGTTGAGTAGCAAACCTGGTCTCTACTCACACTAGAAGACATCAGTACCCCCCTCAAGTATGACAAAATAAAATATCTCCTGACACTGACAAATATCCCTTGGGGGCAAAATCACTCCCCGTTGAGAATGACTGCTCTAAGTCAATAATCATTGAACACTGGATAGATATTTATGGTCATCTTTGATGAACCAGGTACTATTCTAGGCAGTGGGGACAGAGCAGTGACCAAGATGGACAAAGTTCCTGCTCATAAGAAGTTTATATTCTGAAGAGGGAGATAGAAACCAAGTGAGCAAATTAATAAACATACCTATTCAGATGGCGATAAATACTAAGAAGAAATTTATCAGGGTGATGGAATTGAAAGTGGTTGGTGGTCAAAGAGTCTTTCTGAAGAGGTGACACGGAAGTGAGAGCTCAGTGTCAAAAGGAGACAGTCATAGGAAAGGAAAGGGACTGCCTTGTAGGCAGAAGGACAACAGAAGGCAAGTCCCAAAGGAGGGAATGAGCTTGGTGAGTTTGGGGAGCAGAAAGGAGGTCAATATGACAGAGCCCGGGGAGGGAGGTCATGTTAGGCATTCCAGGGCAAGATGCTTGGGTTTTCTTCCAAGGGAGATGGGAAGCCGCTGGGGTGCTTAAGTTGGCATGGAGTAATTTGTTTGTAAAAGTTCATGCATTCAGGCTGCTGCATGTGAATGGTCTACAGGGGTGCACAGAGGGAAGAATAAAATCAGTGAGGGGATAGCAGCTGTGGAAGGTCTGGGGGAGCCTGAACTAGGACAGTGAGAGCAGTAAAAACAGATGGTAGTGACTGAGGGAGGGTAATCCCAGTCATAGAAAAGATGAGTGAAGACCTCAAGATGGCACAAGAGCCAGAAAAAGGGAGAGACCTGAGTTTCTCTCTGAACCTGGGAGTCCATTGGTCTTAAAGGGGCCAGAGTTGATTGAGAGGAGAAACAGTACTGACTAATCAAATTAGACTCCATTCTCTTGAGATTTTCCAGCCTGTGGTTCAAGTTGGGTTTCTTCTATGGAAGGAACATTGTTTTGTTCCTATAAAAGGGGTTAATAGACTGTAACACCAGCTTAATTATAACCTGCTTCCTTGACCACTTTAGTTGGTTTAATATTTACTCAGCTTAGCGTTTATCATGGATCTCAGCATAGGGTGGGGCTGTTGAAAAAAATCCCTGACTACAAACCTTCAATAGTTCAAACCCTGCATTAAAAATAGGCCAGTCTTTCATAGCATATCTTAGAGGCCCAGGTTGGGGGGGAGGGGTGGCGGCGTGGACAGAGTTTCCAAGCCTTCTTGGGTCTCTGATTATTACTTCCCTTCAAGTTTTATGAAATTGATAGTATTGTTAACAACAATGTGATAACTACAACCGCCATTTATTGAACCTACTAAGCACCAGGTCGATGGTATTGCATTAGGTTTAATTCCCATTACAACCTTACAGGGAGGTATTACAGCTCTCATCTAACAGATGGGGCAGCAATGACTCAGGAAGGTGAAGTAATATCACCAAGATCACACAGTTCGTGTGTTAGTTTCCTAGGGTTGCTGTGACAAATGACCATAGACTATCACCACTCTGGGCACCAGAAGTCTGAAATCAAGGTGTCAGCAGGGCCACACTTTCCCCAAAGGCTCTAGGGGAGATCCTTCCTTGGCGCCTCCAGATTCTGGGGGCTCTGGGCGCTCACTGGCTGTGTGGGCCCTGCTTAATTCCAGCCTCGGTGTCCAACTTCACATGCCTTCCCCTCTTCTCCCTGTGTCTGCCCTTTTCTCTTATAAGGGCACTTGTCATTGAAGATAGGGCCCATCCAGATAGTCCAGGATGATCTCGTCTTGAGATATGTAATGTAACAACATCTGCAAGACCCTTTATCCAGATAAGGTCACATTCACAGATTCCAGGGGTTAAGACATGGGCACATCTTTTGGGGCCACCGTTCAACCCACTACAGCTGATGACCTGTAAGTGGCAGAGCCTCCCTCTGTGCTGCAGAGCCTCGAACACACTGAATTGGCACCATAAAAGAAATTGGTGTGCCCAGCCTTTTCTTCATTAGTCTTCATAGCCTCGTACATTCTTACAGCCTGTTTTCAGTGTCTATGACCAAAGAGCCAAAGAATTTTTTTCATCTAAAAGAAACTAAGCAGCATAATACAGTAAAACTTATAATTATAGGTTTCACAAGGTTGGAAGCTTTCAAAATGGTGGCAGGTATTTAAAGAACACTCTCGTGTTAAAAGATGCTGGTCTTGCTAACTCTAATTACAAAGGAGGGTAAATAATGTCAAAATACATCTTGGCAGTTTTCAGTGCAATAAAAAGTAAGTGTTAACAGCTAAACAGCAACTGACATCTGGATGGATTGATGATACAGCTTTTTTCTTTCCTTTTTTTTTCCTGCTATTAATTAAAAGTTAGTTGTACCAATAGAAAGTGAGGCCAGATTTTTAATCCCTAACAGCTTCTCAACCCTTCCCCTCATTCACATTAAATCTGAAGTCTAAAGAAAACCCACAGCAGCTGGGTCTGTGTGTTATAGAGGGAGGCAGAAAGCAAATGAGTCACCTTCTAAAGTGATGCGGCATCCAAGCAAACCAAACATTCTTGGTTCAGGGGAACACCAGGCAGTTGGTTGCATAAAGTTAGCTGGGTCTGTTAGTCTGTGGATAGAGTGATAATCTTCAAGACAGTTGGCCATTTGTTGCTTGCTCTGCAGAGACCCTCTCTCCCTCAGCAATGTGAGGGATTTTTTCTCTGGTAATGGATGGGGCTGGAATCTCCAGGGAATGAAGAACCATCCTCCTCCCCTCCATTGTGGGAATGTCAGCAACCCCAGGACTGTGTAATGTTTCAATGAGAAAGGAAGGAAGGACACCAAGCACAGCCAAGGTGAACCTAAACTCTTGACTTGAGTGACCTTCAAACTCAATGGTCTGAACTGGTTCTTGATGGAAAACCAATATATATGTGTCATCCTAAAACATGCAGAGGATAAGGAGATATTTGGAAAATGTAAAAAACTAGAAGAAATATCGCTCCTTGATGATGCTATTTCTTTGATTTTATAGTCTGCTTTTGGACAATGTACTATGATAGGATGTGGAACAATTGGAACCATCACACACGGCTAGTGTGGAAATGTAAAATGGTACAGTCACTTTGGAAAAAACTTTGGAAAAAAGTTTTGCAGCTATTCAATTAGTGAAACAGGGAGTTTCCATATGATGCAGCAATTCCACTCCTAGGTAACCACCCAAAAGAAATGAAAGCATACGTCCACACAAAAACTTGTCCTTGAATGTTCATAATAGCATTATTTGTAATAGCCAAAAACCGGCAATTATACAAAGTTCATCAAGTGAAATGTGGGTTAGCAAGGTGTGCTATATCTGCCCAAGGGAATATAAGTCATAAAAGAGATATGAAAGGTCAGTGCTAAAACATGGGTGGACCTTGACAACATAAAGCTAAGTGAAAAAGCCACATACAAAAGGTCACACGTTGCATTATTCCATTTTTATGAAATGTTCAAAACCAGCAAACCTACAGAAATAGAAAGTTAGTGTATCCTGGGCCTTAGGGGTTAGGAAACATGGGGATTGTCTGCTGGTGAGTAAGGTATTTTTTTGGGGGGGGTGATTATAGGTTCTAAAACTGATTGTGCTGATATTGTAGAATTCACTGAATATACTAAAAACATGGGATTTCACACGTTAAAGTGTGACTTGTATTGCATGTGAACTTTATCTCAGTAAAGCTGTTACAATGATTAAAAAAAAACAAAAATGTAACATTATAAGCCCTTTTAAAAAATGTTGCAAGATGCATCATTTAAATTGTTCTCCACAGTTCTGCAGAGGAGGTCTGCCACAATTTCACCTCCTTCAGCATAATATGTTGTTTATTTGGATTGTTTGCTCTTCTTTGCTCTTTTAAGTAAATCCAGCAAGAACATCTTCATGCCTAAAATACCTAAAGCCTTAAAAAGACTCTATCATCTATCTATCATCTATCAATCATCTACCTACCTATCCAATCTACCTTCCTTCCTCCCTCCCTTCCTTCCTCCCTCCCTTCCTTCCTCCCTTCCTTCCTTCTTTCCTTCTTTCCTTCCTTCCTTCCTTCCTTCCTTCCTTCCTTCCTTCCTTCCTTCCTTCCTTCCTTCCTTCCTTCCATTTCTAATCTATTATTATCTATCTATCTATCTATCTATCTATCTATCTATCTATCATCTATCATCTATCTATCTACCTCATCTATCTATCTATCATCTATGTATCTCCTCCCTAGGGTTGATTCCTAGGTCAAAGGGGACAAATTGATCTTACAGGACCACCTGGATAGAACTGGGGTCTCTGTCCTCCTCCCTACTTCTCCTTTTTTCTCTTCTTCTTTTCTTCCTTCCCTCCTTCTTCCCCCTATTCGTTTATTTTTTCTTACTTTACAAACTTATTGAGGTAATCTCTCCCTGGTAATTCTGGAACTTCGACTGCTAGGAATAGTCTAAGAGATAAATATAAAAGTCATGAGAAGAATTTTTTTTCCTCTTTCAACACCCAAGAACTTACACATACAAATGATTCAAAGTCTTAAGGCTGGATCTAGCAAGGTCTTTGCTCATAGTCTGCATAGAGTCTATCGCATTTCTTTTCCAGATCTCTCCTTTTCTTTAGCTGCTTAGTTTCCACGTGGTTTTAGGATCTACTAAGTCGTGTTCTTGTCTTCAGGTCTTGCCTGTTCTTGCTCACTTGCCACCAACCGGATTCATTTTTTAGCCGATGCTCTGGGGCACCTGTGATGGGTACAGCTTACTCCGTGCTCAGGAGGCTCCTTCTGATCCTGGTTGTGCTTACTGCAGCAGCAGGTACCAGAGGAGTATAGGATGTGCTCCTTGCCTGACAGGGAGGTACTGTCTTATTTCGAGGAAACAGGACATCAAACTTGGAAAAACACTTGGGAACAATACTAAAATATAGCCAGAGACACTAGCCATGAGTCGACACTATTATAAACAGAAGCTTTGCTTCAATTCCCTCCCAATGACCCTCAGGCCATTTTGCAGATGAGAAGACTGAGGCTCAGAGAGCTGTGGCAGAGTGTATTCACAGGAGCTCTCTCTGGCTCTACAGGGAGGATACTTCATTCTTCATTTATTCCAAAGTCTTTTTTTAAAGTTTTTTTGTGCTTTGCTTTTGATTTTTGATTTTTTGGTTTGTTTTTGTTTGTTTTAATTTTTTGGAGGAACTAGCATGCTAACATGTGCCAAGGAGTGTGCTGACACCTGAGAATACGGAGAGGAATTAAAATATATATATTCATTCCTAGGGCGACTGGGTGGCTCAGTCAGTTAAACATCCAACTCTTGATTTCAGCTCAGGTCATGATCTCAGGATCCTGGGATGGAGCCCCTGGGTCAGGTTTCCTGTTCAGTGGGGAGTCTGTTTCTTCCTCTCCCTCTGCCCTCCCCCCTGCTCTCTCCCTCTAAAACAAATAAATCTTTAAAAAATAGCCCTGATATCATGAAACTTACATTCTAAGAGAAAAATAAACAGATGGATGAATCAATGCATAATTTCACAAGGACAAATGAAGCAAGTAGGGGCTAGAGAGCAAGGGGACAGGGAGTAAGGACTCCTTTGATTCAAGTGACACTGTGCAGAAGCATCTGGAAATGCTGCTGGTTAAGTGGTATGTGCAAGGTATTCTCAGATCCCGAGATTCATGAATGGGTAAAATTATGGAAAGAACTGATGGGCAGACATAGGGCTGGCAACATTTTAGTTTAACAATTAGAAAATTCATCACAACATTAAAAAAACCCGAACAACTGCTATATCTTATCATCATGAATTCAAAAGGACACCTTGACATCAAGTTTTGTCACAGATTGGTGAGTGCTTGATCATGTACTAGCGCTTGGAAGCCACAAGTTTTGCCCATAGGTGTTCTGTGTTCAGCTAGGTAGATGGGTGGTACCAGAGTTTTTTTTATTGTTGGAGAAACTGGGACATTACGAGGTGTAGTAAATTTCCAAAGACATACAACTAATAAATGGGAGAACACAGTTCGAACCCAATTCAAGCCCCAACCAATTCTCTTCAACAAAGGAGGGATCTGAGTTTAGGCTTTGCTGAGTGCAGAGAGGGGTTGGAAATACATTTCAGCATTACGTTGGCTCTGTAGCTTCTCGTACATTGGGGATACATCATCCGTTCCCTTTGCATTGTTCTGTAAGTGGATATCTCCTGTTTAGCCTCTCTGTGTCCCATCCCTCTATTTCCAGTGATAGTACCCTTATTGTACTTTGGGGGCTACCTCATCCCACTGACTACAGTCTTGGTGGGGCTAACTCATAGTGCCCTCTCTCCCCTGGCCAAGGAGTGGGCAGGTGATGTGAGTGAGGCCAGAGTCTTGGCATGGAATTTAATTCTTGAGCAGAGTAACACAAATGCTGAAAACAGATGCATTCCAGCTCCAGAACCCTCCCTGAAGAAAAGGCTGTTTGTTAATCCGTCCTTCCTGGACTCAAAGGAGTTGCTTTGATCCCTGCCTGTTCCTTTTTACTTCTTTGGGATTTTTTTCTCCTTACACTCATCTTCAATCCTTCCAATAAATTTCTTTTCTTTCTTTCTTTTTTTTTTTTTTTTTGCTTAGATGAGCTGAAGTCAATCTCTGTTGCTTGCCACCGGGTGGCATAGCCTGGAGATTACAACCTAGGTTTTAAACCAGATGAACCTCTGTTCTTATCCCAAATCTACTATTTACTAAGTATGTGACATTGGACAAGTCACTTAATCCCTCTAAGTATGTTTTTTTACCTATGGAGTGAGGATAATAGGGTGTTGAAAAAGTGAGCCACCGCATGTAATTTGCTTAGTGGAGAGCCTGGACTCAATCATGCAATTTGCTTAGCAGAGTGCTCTTTCTTATCAACTCCTTAATAAATATTAGCTGCTCTGATCTGCTTTGGCAAACCAAAGAGAAGTATTTTCTCCCCACCTCAAACCAGGACCAGATAGTTTGTACAACACTAAATATAGACAGATATTGGGGGGAAAAATCATAGGAATGGAATTTTACAAAATCAGAGCCAAAGATAAACTGAAAACATACCAAAGGAGAAGAATCTGGACAATTTATTGGACCAGAGATTTTCGACTTCAGAGCGTAAAGAACTCAGAAAATCGTAGGATTCAGTATCTTGATTTCAAGTATTTAAAAGATTCTTATTCCTGTTTTACAGTTGAAGTAAGGGCTGACCTTTCATTCCACAAATATTTATTGCATGCCTACTGTGAGCTGGGCATGGTGCTGAATCTTGGGATAAAGAGCAGGAAGATACAAGGGTATCCGATATGGGTATTCCTGGTTAAGGGTGGGTGTTTTCCATCTGACAATTCAGTGACACAGGCTTTTTTCCATCTTGTGGAATCACCATCCTCAAGGGCCTCAGCATCCTCTGTCTCTAGTCAGATAATGGGGGAAGGGAGATTGGAGAAGGTACAGCTGCTTCTTAACCTAAGATGGTTACAGTGGCCCCAAAACCTGGAGATGGCACTCATGGCTCGCCCTCCCCATTGATTGGTGTGATCACATGGCCTCACCTGGATGGAGAGGATGGTTTTGCTTGTTCTATGGTTCTAAAGTCTCTGAAAATTAAGAGGTGGGAGATATTTATTCAACTCACCAAATAGAAGGTTTTGTTTATCCATAAGCTTAGACATGCACACAGACACACAGACACACAGACACACAGACACACACACACACACACCAGTTGAAAACAGAGAGAGTACTGAATCATCATATTATATTATTTTGGTCATTCTTTGTAGCCTTTATCTAGAACATGTCTGCATACCTAATTCAACATCACACACACCGAACCTTGAAAGGAGAATATTTCATATTTATATGGATTTGCATATGTTGGAGGATGTGTGAAGTTTGTTGTACCTTAGGAAATTTTGGCCTTATTGATCTGGAGGGAAGGACAAAAGATTAAGATATGTTGGCTGTCATTAAAACTATAAGCTTTAATTCTGAGGTTAATTTTTTCCCTCTTCTTCTCATTCTCTTTCTCTCCTCTTGTTTCTCCTCTTCTTCTCCTTTTTTGTTTTCTTTGGTAGCTGAAGAGAGACCTAAATCAACTGGCTTTGTGAAGATCAGTTCACACAATGTAAATCAGGGAATGTGGATTTCAAGTGTGGGTCTTTGAGTATGCAAATCAGACTGGGCTTTATATAATGTCAAGTATCTAGCAAGGAAATTAAAGGGAAATTAAATCCTACTTTCAAAATCTTACTTCCAACATTTCCCTGCATTTGTCCTTTTGTGCATTGGAACTGAACAATTGTTTTTACTAGTGTTTTCTGTGCTATGTGGACTTGACCTCTGTATCCTGCCAATATTTTCAACCACAGTTTGTATAAACATTGCATTATCCCATGTGTCACTCCAAATCAAACTTGAACACAAAACTGTGATGGTGAGCAGTCATTTTCTTCTACGACAACTGGTTCACTCAATCGTTGATCCAAAGTTTGGAGATAGAGGTTTCAGTACTGCCTCTGGATCCCTATATCTCCATCCTCATCTCTACTTCTCTGCTTATCTCTACTTATATATCTATATCTGTAACAACCTCTATACATTTGGCTAGGATTGCTTTAAATAATATGTAATAACATAATGCACCATGAATTGGCAAAAATCTACAAAACCAATTTCCTTTTCCTTTCATGGCCATGCCTACCATGTACAAGTATGCTGTAGGTGCTAGGCGATTAAACAGCAATACCTCTACCCTTCCACAGCGGAGACAGATATGCAAAACAGAGGTCCCAAAAGTTAAGTGACATCCAAGATCACGATCCTCTGGAGTCACAAAGTCAGTATTTCAGAGTCTATGTTATTAATGATTACTCCTGTGTTGACATTTGTGTTGAGATAGAAATGATGGTGAGGAGTATACCATTAACAAGGCAGAAGGACAGCGGGACAGCAAGTGTAAGCCCTTGGAGTGGTACTGCTCTGTTAGAATCACAGAACATAAACATCTAATCCTGGAAGGGCTTCTGAATCCACTTCATCCATTGCTCTTAGTTAATAGATAGGGTGAGAGAGGTGTGTCAAGGGGCGGGTCACCCACAATGACACTAGAATTCAGTTTTCCTTGTCCCCAAGGCAATGTATGCTCCATTATTCCAGAATCAACTTATGACACCAGAGGTAAGAGGCTCTTCCAAGCTCTAGGTTTTATTTGCTAGCTCTTTGTCTTCTTTCCAACAAATCATCAGTTCGACAGTGTGGGCTTTGGCCTCAAACTATCTTTATCCTTCCTCAGGTCTTAGTTTACTCCCGGGGATGGAGTCATTTGCTCATTTGGTTTTCACTGAGTACCTGTAGGCCTCATAACCTGAGCCTGGGGCAGGAGATGGGTTTCCAGCATGTGGGTAACAGAGCTGGCTCTGTTGCTTACTAGATATCTAGTTATGGGAGAATCATTTAATTTGGGTTTTTTCTTTTGTTTCTCCCACCTCTAAAATGGGGCTGAGACTATTTATCCATTAGGGCTGTTGTAATAATAAAATGAATTTTATATGGAAAGAGATTTATCCTTATTTGAGGAAGTTATAATCTAATGGAGGAAACTGATACTACAGATATTTACAGAACTAAGTAACAAGTGTTGTGTAAGAGAGAGAGACCCAGGCTTCTGGGAGACTGTACAAGACAGCCATTTTCCCTGGGTTGGAGGGTGTGGGGCCTCTAGGAGTCCAGGAGGATGTCTCATCTGGACCAAATTTCAGGGATGGCACTCTGAGCCCAGAGGGAAGGCCTGCAGTCATGACGAGCACAACACTTTCTAGGCACAAGTAGCCCCATGTGCTGCTCCTTTAGAAGCAGAGTGATGGGTGGGGAAAGGGACAGGAGTTGGATGAGCCAGGAGAAACACACAGAGGTCAGATCACATGGGGCCTGTGCATCATGCTAAGAAGTTCAGACTTGTTCTTCAAGCCAAGTCAAATTGTTTGCAAAATCATTCAAAGCCACTGTTCTCTGATGGGAGCATGGGAAAGAGAATCAAGATTCAGTGAATGCTGGCTATGCCCTATGTGCTTTATTTAAATTCTCTAATTTAATCCTCGTGACAGCCCTCCATAGGAAGCATTATTACAGATGAATACACTGAGGCTCAGAAAGATCAACTTCCAGAAGGTTACATAATTGGTGGCAGAGCTGTGATTTGTATTATTCCGTCAGACTGTAAAACTTTCTTCTGTCATGCATAATACATTAATTCCCCCCTCCAAAAAAAAACCCATATAAAAGCCGAAAAAACCCCAAACTTTGCATGTGCTATGGAGGAGTCATGTTCCATGGAATCCAAAAGCATTACTAAAATTCTTGATTATGCAATGATTATTTAAAACATTAAAATTGGTTTGAACATTAAATGCAAATAGTTCTACTCTTATGTAATTTCCTGCCTCAAAACCCTGATTTTTTTTTTCAGCTTATTTAAAGTGACATTTGGGAAGGAGAAGAAATTTATTTTAAAATGTAGGAAAATGACTGGCTAGTGGTGATTTTGCAAGAGACTCAGTAGGGAACTCAGCGTGAGGCTGCAAGGGTGGTTTCATAGGATTTTACAAGATTTCTTTAAATATTTGTGAGGCAAGACTTGAGTAGAGGACTATTTCTCCTCTTGACAAGGGAGCACAAAGCATGCTCAACCCTAAGAACTGCTCTTTTTCCACTTCCCTGCGTTTGGAATTCTGGAAGGGGTTTTGATGCCAATTTTCATCATTTCCATACTTTTTAAAGATCTCTCCACATCTTTCAATAAGGCTCATCTTTCAATACAGTCTTAGATGATCTATTTGCAAAGATTCCTATATGCTGTTTAATTTGGTACCTGTTCTTCACGATTGAAGAGCTTGAATCCATCAGATTCCAACAGAACCAGAGATTCCCTGCTGTGAACACACCAAGTGGTTTTTATCTGTGTCTCAGTTGTTTAACTGCTGGTGTCAGGGCTTTCATTTTTCCATTTCTTAGTTATCTTTATAAAACATTAGGGAAAACTATAGCAGAACATTGAAATAATTGCACATACATGATTGCAAAAGCGGGTGATGCTGCTTATAATGTCTGAATTCCAAAGATGAGGTTGGTTTAAGGGTGTCCATGTGAAAAGCAAATATGTGAAAATCAAGACTTGCTTTAACAAATTAATTCAACAAATGTACTGTCTTAGAGAAGCTTATCTAGAAGAAGATTCTCACACAAGGATTTGTATAAATGACTGAAAAAACCTTCAGGGGATTGAGAAAGTGGGACAGGAAATGAAAGGAAGCCAGTCACTGGTATTGGGCATCTACCATGGACACAATGAAGAAAATAAGCAAGAAGGGTCCCATGGAGGGAAACTCTGTTTACTTCTGCAGGTGAGCACTGCAGATAATGTAGATCATACCTCAGAGTTGTCCTGATCAGGGGAACGGGAGCTGGAGTATTTATACCCACCATCCCACTCCTTGGTCATTGGTTAAGGCTCTACAAATTCCCAGTCTTCAGGTCTCTGTGTTTTGGTGCAGGCAGCTCCAGCTGGGCTTCAGCAGCCTGGGGGCAGCCCTCCCCAAAGAGAAGCAAGTACTGGCTGCTGGGAATATGAACACTTTGGGCAGAAATATGCACAAAAATGGTAATGGGATCCAAAGGAATGTGGACAAGACTCTGTCAGGCACCCTCCTTGGGTTCAATGGAGAAGAGGACACGCATTGTCCCTACCTATTCTCACAGAGCTTACAGCTGGGTGGCAGGGAAACAGGCAATACCAAACCAATCATAGCTAGTTAGACATGCAATGAAAAAAATAGGCAGGGGGCTGATATAGACAAAAAATAAGCAATCTACTGTATAGAGATGGTCAGTAAAGTGTTCTCTCTGGAGATGAATTTTTAAGCTCAGGCCTAAATGATGAAAAGGAGTAAACTATTTGACAAGTCAGGAGGGGGAAACTTTCCAGGTATGGGTCTTACATATTCAAAGTCCCTTGGGTGGGAGTGACAGTGGTGGTCTCCATGAACTGAGAGACCAGAGAGACTGGAACCCAAGCCTGGAGGGTGAGGGGTGTTCCAGTTATCTGTTGTTGTCCAGCAAACCACCCCAAACTCAGTGTCTTATAAGATAAGACTTGCAGCTGTAGTCATTCTGGTGGCTGGATTGGGGCTGGCTGGTCATAGATGACCTTGTTCTGGCAGCTGCTACTGGGTCTTGGCTGGGCCACGTTTCTAATAGACTCATTTGTGCTTCTTTACTGGGAGGCAATATTTAAGAGAGTGAGGGCAGGAAGCAGCAAGGCCCCAGGAGGCTGTGTTTCAGGAGGTATACAATATCACTGCCACCAAATTCTACTGCTCAAAACTAGCCACAGGGCAGATTCAAGGTATCGGGAAAACGTCTCCATCTTTTGATGGAACTGCAATGCATTGGTAGCCAGTTTTTAATCTACCAAAGGAAAAGGTTATGATTTGAGACGTGCTAGGGGTTGGATTAAGCATGTCATTGTGGGCCACATTAAAGTGTTTGGATTTGGGGATCTGAGTGTCCAGTAGCCAATATCCATTGTCATCCTTGATCAAGATCTGAACCAATACAGAAACAAGATGAAGGTGTAAGATGCATGGACATCAAGTTGTTCCTTTATCTTTTAGACTGTGGTTTATATCTGTGGACAAGTAGAATATTTAATAGAGCACCAAAGAAGAAAGCAGAATTACCCATCCAGTCACTGACCAGGGTCTTCAATTATTAGATGCATGGTCTTGAGGAAATAGTTTGACTTTCTTGCTTTACTGAGAATAAAATGAAACAACGCTTGCCAAGTGTTTAGTCTAGCCCATGGCAGGAAATGAGTGCTCGATAAAGTTTGCAATTGTTGATAATAAAGACAAGTAGCTCTAGGTGCCTGATTTGCATAAGGTTCATAGAGTATATCATACCCACTGGTCTTTCTTTCCTTATCCCCATTTGAAAAGACCTTATTCACCCTTTTATCAAAACTTTTCCTTCCCTTTCCTCCAACCCTTTTGGCATTTCCTCACATAGATCCTTCGGCATAAGAATGAAAGGGACTGCAGCCGAGAAGAAATTTGCAGATCTTGACAAGTAGACCTTCAGGGTTTATTATCTTAGTGAAGTTGCAGATGAATTTTAATAACAATAACCAACAAATCCCTTTTATTCCTCTGTGAAGATAAAACTGATGAGAAGTGGTACTTGGTGTCATCTGGTGTGACCGTTTCTAAGGAGATAGACAATGAAATATTTTCTTTCTAGGAGATTCCATTAAAACACACATATGTATATGAGGGTATTCTCTCACACTAACACATCCAAACAACTAATTGTTTCTGTCTTTAACACTTTGCACAGAATTGCAGGCAACTCACAAATTCCATAATTTATTGACTGTCACTGCTCATACAGAAAGGGTGGTCATTATCTCCGACGTATTTATGGACCTGGTTAATACCGAGTATTAAAAACGTTATTGGGGATTTAAATCTAAGCAAGTGATTTCCATCCAGCGCTGAGAGAGCCACAATTTGCTGGCTCCCCTTCTAGAGGGAGCTTGCCAGATATGGAAATATTATTACATGGTTGAATGAAAAGGAAACTGAATCTCAGAAATAACCTCCATCCCTAAAGAGCAATGACCTATGAAACAGCTAAAGGGAATAAGGAAATGAAGTTTCGCAATTAAAAAGAGAAGGAGGAAGAAAGCACACAAAGAGAAGTAGATGGTAGACCTAGGCACCGGAGACTGGAAGTCCATCAAGAGAATAGCAGTCTTGGAATTCAGCTTCCCGTGGACACCTGCTTTACTTCCATCTCTTGCCTAATTTCTTCTAACTGCTTCCTGCGAGAATATGAGCTTATTTTAGAATATCCTTTTATACCATACATAATAATTTTATGTTATTTGATTTGATTTTCACAGTCTCATGAGTTTGGCCTTATTTCTAGCTCCAGCTTGCACCTGAGGACACTGAGGCTCTGAATAGTTAAGTGACTTGCTTCTGCTATGGGACTGGTAACGAACACAGCTAGGAATTACTCTCAGAGCACCTAACTCAGGACTTGGTGTGCTTCTTACTGTGCCCAAGTATCTCTGACATCAATTCCTCCCCTCCAACCATGGCTCATATGGGTGGAATAATTATGGTTTAAACTTTCATCGGTATTCTCTAAAGAATCTTTTCACCTTCTGAGCTCATGGATGGAACTCATTATGCGTTGATTAATGGAAAGTTTTGTTGCCTGGGAATAAAAGGACACCCCTTTCTTGATTTCCTACTCCTAGCTCCCCAGTTTTTGGTACCCACATCTAAACCTTAGAAAATTTCTTCTTAAAAAGAATGTTTATACCTAATGTGGTGCAGGGCCATGATTCACATCCAGGCAGCAGGGTGCAGAGCCCATGCGTTCACCACTCTGTTCATGCTCTGTGTCCTTGTTCAGTTATTAAAACTCTCTGAGCCCCAGAGTCTGTCATCTTTGGGGCTACTTTGCTTACCTCAGATAACTGGTATAAGTTTGAAATCCAATTATAACCTAGCCCCTCAATACAGTTCCCAGAATTTAGTGGGTACTGGTTAAATGGTAGCTACTCTTATTATTGTTGGACTGGTAGGAAAATGCTCATTCATACCATTTGACATACCATCCTTAAGTTTTGTTATTAACCTGCCATAGAATCTTACACCAGTCCTTTAACATTCCTTGGATATCAGTTTCCCCAATATCTATCTGCCTTTGCTAACAGGGTTGCTTTGAAAGTTATAAAACAAAACACAACAGGTATCAGAGTGGTTTGCAAGTAGCTATTTATCATGTGTGTATAAGATATTAATGTTGCTGTTGTAATGATCACTACTCAGTGTCATCCATGACCTACAGGTTTGTTTTCAGGCAGTACACCCATATCAATGGGCATCTCATAGCATCTTAGGATGTCAGAGCAATAAAACAAATTAGAGATAATCTACCACAAAGATGGAAAACTGTCACATACTTAGACTCAGACTGATATCTTTTTAACCACCCAGAAGTTTTTTCTTTTTTTTTTAATTCAGTCATCAACATTTAAAAATCAAGATTTTTTTTTTGACACTGTAATACAAATTTTTCACATCTTTTACCAAAAAAGGCCTATGTTCTGAGTAATTGTGCAGGGCAAATATCAGCTAGAGCTGACAAAAGGCTACATTCTTTACAAGGTATACATGTCCCACAGCACCCCATAACCTGGACTCCCCATTTTCTGACATCAGGTGGCTTCTAGGGCCGGGTAGCACTGTAGGCACTTGAACTGGCAGCTGGTCTCTGCTTCTTCTCCTCCACCGAGTTTGACCTCTCATATACAGGTGAGGACATGGAGGCCCCCAGGCCCCTCTGCCTTTTACTTTTTCTATCCTTATTGACTACATTGCTTCTTGTTAGTTTTCTGGGCCCAAATCCTTCTTATCAACCATGTAAGAGAGACCATTCTATTTCAATTTAGTTTAGTTTATTCTACTTCATTTAATTATCTTTTTAAAAAAAGATTTATTTATTTTTGGAGAGAGAGAGAGAGGGGCAGGGAGGGGCAGAGGGAGAGGAAGAGAGAGTCCCAAGCAGACTCCATGCTGAGCATAGAGCCCGACGCAGGGCTTGACCCCAGATCCTGAGATCATGATCCGAGCCAAAACCAAGAGTCTTACATTTAACCTACTGTGCCACCCAGGCACCGCTAATTTTATCTTACTTTATTCTTAATCTAAAAAAACACAGAGAGTCTTTCTATCTTTACATTTGTCTTAACCTGTCTTCTAGAAAAATGCTTTTAACCTGGCTTGAAAACAGGCTACCACCAACTCTATATAAAAATACTATTAGCACAAAAGAAAATTGATTCTTTAAATTGCTGCAATTGGTCATTATCATAGTACTCACTTATTCATGAACTTATTTGATCTGCAAAGGACCTGTGAGATCAGGTGAACGTATAATAGCCCTGCCTTAAAGTAAGCTAATATAAAGAGGGTCCTCGAACCCCAAAGCTTCATGTCAATGTTCTACATTGTATCCCAATTTGTGAGAGTAGGAAATTAGTGAAAAAAACAAAAGAGATGAGCCAAATATAAGGCCTGAGTTGGGACCAGAACTGGTCTCCTGTTTTTATCCAGAGCCCTGGAAATATAAACAGAGCCAGAAAGAGCCTTAGGAGGCTGATTCCAAATTCTTCACTTGACATAAGCAGAAACCAAAGCCCAAAGGAGAGAAAGTTACTGCCTCAGCTTTTTGTTACGGTTGAAAAAAATAGGCTTATAACGTGGGATTTCTAGAACTTCGTCAAGAGTTCTTTCCTGATTCTCAAACCAATTTCTGAAATGCATGGTGAGATTTCTCTCTAAGAAAATGTAAGAGAATAAAAGGAGCTAAAACTAGTAAGTTTTCAAAAGGCTAAGGCCATTGATCTGTCTCAATGCATTTTCATGATACATTGATTAATGCACAGCAATTTTTCTCTGTTGCTGAAATCTGATTTTTTAAAAAGCGAATCAATAAGCATTTGTATATTCTGACTTTCCACCTTCCTGTGTTCTTCCTTTGTGCCCTAAACCTCTCACTTTCTCTTTATTCCAGTATTTTCTCAGATTTCCTACCCGATTTCATTTCTACAGTGAGGTGTGGTGGAAAGTATACAAACCTCAAGCCAGAGGGAGTTAGACTTAAACACTTCACTGGCTTCTTACTGGTATGGCAAGCTGGACAAATCATTCAGCTTTGACACCACTCTTAGTAATGGCCATCCCCATTTTTGGTTGTGGGTTGATATATACTCACTGACCCACTCTCCAAGCACTGTTTGTGAATCTTTGCCTAGTTTCAGTGTATGATGTGACTACTTGAGCAGGTCACCTCCAAAGTCTAAGGGAGACAGATATAACTGGAATCATTTTGCCATTTACCTACTGTACAAAAGAAAATGCTTTTTTTTTTTTTTTTTTTTTTTTTTTAATGCCAGTGAGCCTTGTTCATTCACTCATTCATTGAGCACCTCTAATGTGGCAGGCAGTATTCTGGGTAGAGGAGACACAGTTGAAACTAGATAGCACATCTCTTGAAGGTTACATTCTGGAAGGGGAAGACAGACAACAAACAAGTAAGCTAGGAAAATACCAGATCCCAATGAGCATTATGCAAATATAAGGGAGTATGTCTTCCTTAGGTGCTCCCACTGGGTTTTGTATATTTTTTCCAGTTTTCCCTAGCACCCTGTAATTGTCTGTCTTTGTATGTATCTCCTTCATTAGAATCCGAGTTTATGAAGAGATGAGACCTTGTCATTTTACATCTTAATTCCCAATTCTTACGTGGTGTCAGCTACAGTGGGCTGTGTTCAATAATAGCTTGTTCACCTTTTGAATACTTACTTCATCCTTGGCTCATCTTCTTTTTCTCTGCTCTCATTCTCTCTACTCTTATTTGCTGTCTTCCTGATTTCTTAACATACATTTTTTTAAAAAGTATGTGTTTTACAATAGCAAACTACTGTAAATCTTTCTGGAACAAGACAAGTTTGTATAAATCAATAGTAAAAAATAAATAAATAAATTCATACATAAAATACCTAATGGGTGTTCAATGGGTAAATGAGTAAATTGACCAGGGTGTAAGCCCAGGTTAGACAAAGCATTTTAACCTTGTTCAACTAACACTAATGTAGGACTAACACAGTGAAGCAGTAAGGTAGTTACAAGTGAGGGTGTGTGTCAGACAGACTTGAGTTTGAATACAAGCTTTCCAACTTCTCTTTTTTTTTTTTAAGATTTCATTTATTTATTGGAGAGAGAGAGTGCAGAGAGAGAGAGAGCATGAGCAGGGGTGTGGGGAAGGCAGAGGGAGAGGGAGAAGCAGGCTCCCAGCTGAGCAGGGAGCCCGATGCGGGGCTCGATCCCAGGACTCTGGGATCATGACCTGAGCCAAAAGCAGACGCTTAACTGACTGAGCCATCCAGGCACCTCCAAGCTTTCCAACTTCTAATAGTTCTGTCACCTCAGGAAAATGGCTCATCTGTGCTGATCTCAGTGTTTTCATTGAAAATATTGCTTAATGATATCTGCCCCATTGGGCTCCTTAAAGGAGTAGATGGTATTATGTATATAAAAAAATCTGCATACAATAGGACTAGCTCATCTCTTTCAGTGCTATTGTATACAAGTGTCTTATATCCATCAAAGACTCAGACACAGAGTGGTTGATGGACCTGTTAGATTGCTATAAGCCGTCCCGTGTTCTCAATCATAAATATTTAGGATCACAAAATTGGCACTCAATAAAAGGTAGCTGCTATTAAGTGATAAGCTGATTACCTTTTGTTGTATTATCTCTTTGGCAATATTGAGCAACCCATTGAAAAACATTTCATGAAACACCAAACCAAAGACCAACACTCATGATATAAGGCATTAGGATCCTTAACTAGGAGGAGCATGTGCCCCCCGTTTTTTTTTGCCAGGTACTATTCCTGTTTGGTCTAATGGCCTTAGTGTAAGAGCCCCCCACTCCTTTTACAAAAATGTCCTGATTTGTACAGTCACCCTATCCTAACTGATTCACATCCAAAGCCAAGTGTGCAAGGGAGGCAAAAAAAAGGAAAGAGGAAGAAAGAAACACAAAGCAGTTTCATTCTGTGAACATGTCTTCTCCCCATGAACATATCCTCAAAAGCGGTCCTGATTTATGTGTCCTGATTCATGACAATTGGAGGTGTGGAAGATTTGTCACCTTGGATTTTGAGGGTCTAATTATTTATGCTCGAAAACTATGTCTTCACCTCAAAGGGATGATAGAGAGATGGTATGTGAAGTTATCATGTTAATGGGAGGGCTACAAAAATCAATGGCGGGATCAGGGATGGGGGCTGTTTAATCTCATTGCTGCAGCTAGAGATGCCAGCACATTCGTCTTTCTCAAGAGTATGCACACAGGTCTATTAGGTGCTGGGCGTGCCGTAATTCTACTGTAATTGCAGTGGCATTATAAATTATCATCACAACACACTGTAGTGAGTGCTCTGGTTCACAGCTCTGTGTTTTCTCTATGTGCAACCATTTATTTTTGGAGATGGTACAAGGAGCTACGAGCATAAATGTGCCCATGTCACCCTCATGTCACCTGATTAGTCTGTTGCCTGCTCCTCTGATCAGCTTTGTAAGGTCCTGCAATGAACTGAGAGAAAAGAGCTCTGTCTTCTACTACTAACCAGCCATATGACCTTGTGAAAGTCACATTTCCTCCTTCACTTTTATGGTATGGAAAATAAATGCATTGAATTCAATCATAGACTGCCAAATTTAAGCCATTTTCTTACCTCATCTTAGGCTCCTTTTGCATATTACATGTATTTTTTTTTTTTTTTTGAGTGTAGCTGTCACACGATGTGTTCAGGTGCTCAGTGCAGTGATTCAACAGCTCTACACTATGCTGTGCTCACCACAAGTATAGCTGCCACCTGTCCCCAAGCAACACTACTGCAATATCACTGAATATAGTCCCTGTGTGGTACCTTTTATTCCTGTGACTTATTCATGTACTATTAACTTTTGTAAAAAGTTCGCCTATGCACAACACAAAATCATTATAATCACGGAGTTCCGCAAACAGTATGCACGTTGGTATGGAGAGGGTAAGTAGTTTTCCCCAGTTTTGGGGATTTGGATGATAGGTAGAGAAGAAAACATGAATGTCTCTTTGGTAGATGCAGCTAAGTGTTTTCTCTGGGTTTTCGCAACTTCTGTTCTAGCTCATTGTCACTGTTGTGAGATGTGCCGCCATGCCCCTGCAGACACACAGCCAGGGCCAAGAAATTGCCTCGGACACCTTCCCATCCTTGTGTCCACCTCCGCACCCCTCTGTGCTTTAGAGGCCCCTGGGGTGACCCTGACAACACTATGAACCCCAGTCTCTTTTACCTTTCACAGCTAACTCTGAGAGTTCCAGCGTTCTTGGGATTCAAATGTCATACCTTCTGCAATGAGTTTGGAAGCAAAGTGGTCTTGTGTATCTGTCCTTCACACAGTTCTGCGTGATGCCCTGTTTCCCTGGCCTTCGATTCTTCTTTTCTGGTAGTACTGGGAAAATTCTAGGAGTCTATAATTAGGCGGATAACACATGAGAGAATGAAAGCCTCCTCTTGAAAGCCCCACCCCCAATCCTGTGTATAGCGGTTTTTGGTCTTCCTCCCTTGGCTTTGACGAGTGGTGGCCTAGCTTCGCTCCCCAATCATACACTTTCCCAAGACAACCACTTTTGAGACCGGCCTCCCCTGCATATTGACAACGCAAGGGTAGGAGGGAAGGGTGGGCACTGTTGTTGGAGGGGCCCATTCTCTAAACTTCGAGCTGTGCCTAAACTTTTGAGAATGTGGCCCAACCCTCTGTGGTTATCTTAATGAGAAGTGTTTAGCTTTTTGGGTCTTTGTTTAAGTAGTTGCTAACTTAGCAGAGCACCCAGAATGATGCTTCAAAGTCAACTAGAAATCAGGTCATGTCACTTTTCTGTTTGAAACTCTTCAAATTTCTTCCCCCTCAGAGAAAAAGCTAAAATTCTTAAACTGATCTTCCAAGCCATTCGTATGCTGCCCCCATCACCTCCCTGCATTCCTGCCCCCTCACCTCTGTCTTCCTGCATGCTGCCCATTCTGGACTAAAAGCCAAGACGTTTCTGCCACAGGGCGTTTTCTGTTTCCCATTCCTTTTTCCTGGGATATTTGAATGTCTCCCTCCCTCCCTTTTTCTAGCTCCCTGCTCAAATGTCCCCTTATCTGTGAGGCTCTTCCTGACTAATGTATCCAGGGTAGCAACTCCTCTTTCTCCCGGCATGCTCTGTTTCCCTTACTGTGTCTTATTTTTCTCCATGTATTATCTTTTGAGAAACAATATATTTTTCTTTGTCTATTGTCCATTCCCCTTCTTTAGAATGAAGGTCCAGAAGGACAGAGATTCCTGTTTCTGCCTGTTTCTTCTCATTGTTGCATACTCAGTACCGAGAACAGTGCCTGACCTATAATGGCATTCAGTAAGTATTTGCTGAATATATCTGCATACATAAATGGTTGGATCAAGTCTGCTACTTTTCCTTCCTTCCCATTGTGCTTCTGTCTTATTCTTTTTTTTCTGCTTTAAAAAAATTTACATGTAATAATCCATGTTATCCAAAACTTAAAAATACATATATAAAATGCTATACAATCCAAAGTCTCCCTTTAAACCTTAAGACTTACCAAATTTTTTTATGCATATACAGGCATATATATATATATATATATGCTTTTGCCTATCTCCTTTGCCTACTTTTTACTGCTCTGGGTTTTTCTACTCTTTTTAAATTTTTTCTTTCTTTTCCTCCCTCCCTTCTTCCCTCCATCCTTCTTTCCATCATTCCATCCTTCCTTCCTTCCCTTTACTTCTTTATTGCTTTCCTCATTTTTATCCTTTATGACTCTCATTATATTTTCTGTAATATCTATTCCCTTTGTTTTCCTTCCTGTTCTCTCTCTTTGTATGTAGGATATCGCTGCTTATTTCTTCTGCAGCCCACCTCAGCTATGTTGTCTGTAAGCTCTTCCTGTAGTCTTATTCTATCTTTCTGAGCTACTTTAATCTTCTTTAATAACAGCAATTGTTTTATTAATATGTTTCAATTCATGACATGTTTGTTTACAATTTTCTTCTGATGAGAAATCTTCATCTCATGCTAAATGTTGCTTCTCTTTTCCAGACTTTTCAATAGTATCTTTGAATGGCTTTCTTGTTCCTGTGTAATTATTCATCTCTGAATGAAATGAGTGTTTTGAGCCCCTCTATTTTCAGCAGATTCTTATGGGTGGGAGAATAGCTTCAAAGGTTTCACACCCCGGAGGCTCTCTGCTGGTCCATTGTTAGCATGATCCCTGCAAATACTGGTGATCTATGTGATTTTTGTTGATGGACTTTTCACTGCCTCTCCACCAGACCTGCTCACTCCGTTCCCTTACCTGTTGTAGAGAAGGGTGATAGCTTTTGTGCATTATGTCATGAACCTCACTTCTAAAAAGTGTATCTTTGCTGATGTTTCTAGGCTTTGGACCCTCTTGTTGCTCATCTTGCTTCTTATCTCTTCCCTTTTACCTTCTACCACTCCCGGTTTGGGGCAACCTTCTATGTGTATTTTGGATTTTATGGGTCCTGTGTGTCATCATGTCATATCTGCATTTTATTGAAGATGCAGATTTCAGGGTTTAAAACATTAGAAATGTTATTATTAGTGCTTTTAAAACACAATTTCATGGAAGAGAAGTGAGAAGATGCTGACTATCTCATTATGTTCATATGGGAAATTCTTGTTCCTTGTTTCTGACTATTTTTATTCTCATTAGAATTCTCTAGAGAGCAGATTGGGTAAATTCCCTGATTTTTTACGCTCTGAGCTTTCTGAAGTAAGGTATTTGGGGGCTTTCACTGCAGGATCAGGATGGATGTTGGCCCCGTCAATCACCTTCCCTCATGCAGCCTCCTGTGAAAGAGTTGCCTGGGGATAGAAGTGTGAAGACTCTGAAAATAAAATTTACATCCAAAAGGAATTCATTTTGCTATCGGGAGAAGTACTGGATTTTCCTAATCCTCTTGCTTTATAGAAGGTAATGTTTATTTATGGTCACATAACATTACATCAGAGCTGGAAAGCACCACAGATGCATCTTGCCTAATACATCACTTGAAAGACGAAAAAACTGAGTTCAGAGTCTGGAATTGACTTGTTCCATGGCTTCAAGGCCAGAGTGTTGACGCAGAAGATGATATGTAATAGTAAGTTGGAGAGCAGAGGGAAAATGAGATTCTGGGACACTACCCAGAGTATGCATTCCAGTGGGCAGGGTAACTATGTTGTGAGGATAACTACATAGCTGTGATCCTTGGTTTCTGTCTTACATTTGTTCAAGCCTAAAGTAGTCATGTGAGCGGGGCAATAATTCTATATAGGAGGAGATCCACATGATACTTTTTGCTCTTCTCAAATGCATGCTCTGGTGCCTTATTCTCTTAAGTCTCTTTCTACCTGGGGCCACCCAGGTTTGATTTGTGTCTGAGCATAAAAGTAAGTAAAACTCCTTAGGCTTTTGTGTACTATGTGTTCCAAGCCATGTCTCCAGCCCAGCCTACTAAGGAATTTACCACTGGAGTCTCAGGTGAAAGCCCACCTAATTATAATAAAGTACTTGGTTTCTGATTTGTCATTTTCTCTTGTGCATATATATTCTTCCAGGGGCTTTATAAGAAGAAGGGGTGATGGAGCCTTGGCAGGGTGGAGGTATGGGCCCCGTAAAGATCATCTGTAGTGTCCCCAAATTCACCATATTCCCAAACAGAAATTAGTACCTCCCAGCTCTCTGTCCTGTCCTTTGGCTCACTTACCAGAGCTAATTGGGAAGGAGCTCCCTGACTGTCTGCGTGTACACATACTGCTGAGCCAGGCACAGGGAGAAATGATCTTCAACGTTAACTGCAGCCACGTAACTACTTAAGCAGAATCATATGTTTATCATTTCCCAATATTTTTGGAGAGTTAGTCCAATCTGTGCTGCAGATGCTTTTGAAGATATACTGTGAGCTGGCCAGGCCAACTTTGGGAATGCTTAGATAATAACACTACATTAGCAGTGTGAGCAAACAGGCCACAGCAGGAATGTGCAAAGCAGCAATAAGGATGAGTTCAAGATGATCCCCCCTTGGTGAGCAAATTGACACCTGCTCCTCTTTGAGCATCACTCCAGCAGATTCTGTTTCCCTTCCTCTGTGCATCATAAGACTGGGGTTTCTTGCTTCAAAGGAAAAAAAAGATGTATTTGGGGGGCATCTGGATAGCTCAGTCGTTTAAGCCAGTGACTCTTTGATTTTGGCTCAGGTCATATCTCAGGGTTGTGAGAGCAAGCCCCACCCCCCCCGTGGGGCTCCATGCTGGGTGTGGAGCCTGCTTAGGATTCTTTCTCTCCTTGTCCCTCTGCCCCTCCCCCCCAAAAAAGTATTTTGAGCTAACCTTTTGAGGATGAGAAGGGAAAGAAAGTTCTAAGCAGGGGAAGTCCAGACAGAGAGCTCAAGTAAATGGAAGGAAATTTTTAGGATTATCAGATAGTTCTGAAGTTTGCAAGTTCAGAGCAGGGACAGGAAATCAGGGCAGAGAAGGAAGGGACAGGAGAAGATACTAGATGTGGAAGCCAGCACTGGGTTTTGGAAGGTCTGCCACTTTAGGGATCATGGACAGTATTCTATGAACAACAGAGAAACATTGCATGATTTTATGCATGGGAGCGATATTACCAAGTTTATATTTCAGAAAATTCACACTGGCTGCAACTCTGAGGATGAATTTAAAGGAAGCAAGACTGGATGTGGGGTTAATTTTGAAGCTATGGAGGTAGATGAAGACCACAGTGATGATGGGGTGGTGTGGCAGACACGGGGCCAGTCACTGTCATACCTGTGACTTTGCACTCATGGCAGTTCTGAGTAGAGAATATAATTTCCTTCACTCCATGGATGACAAAGAGGTCACAAAGAGAGTAAGAGGCAGACTGAGATTCCATCCAGAGCTCTGGCTCTGCAGACTGAATCTATTCTGGAGTGGAAAACATGAAGCTCCTGACACCAGCCAGTTCTGTGGGTTGCAGATCGCTAGGTCAAGAAAGCACCTCCGCATTGGATTATCCCATTTCATCTCTTGGCACAATTTACCTGATACTAAAACTTTTCTCACTCATCCCCCCAAAATTCTCATTTTTTTCTAAAACACTTCCCATGGAGTTATCAAGAAGGTGAAAATTTAATCCAGTATTTGTAGAAATTTTCAAACAAAAGGAGTTCTTCCTTATATTTATGAAGAATTATGGAACGTATTGTCCCAGATGTGCTCTGAAATCCTTGAAGGCAAATGTAAGTCAAGTAAATTACACTTAATAGTAGGGCTGATATTCCACGAATAAATGAAATTTGGTCTGTTGATCATTTCCATCAAAAACATTAGTGCCCTGTGCTAGATCTATTAACTAAAAATAAGTCTCCTCCATGTTAGGTTCAGAAAGAGTCACATTTTAGATTATAAAATTGGAATACCATTTAGGCATCCAATTTTCATAGAAAATGAACTTTTTTAACCTTTTAATAATTCTGTTTTTCTTTCTTCAAATGAAAATAAGGAATGGACTAATTTCCTAAAACATCTTAAAATAAATTTAGTAGCTCTTTTCCTTCTTCCCTCCCTCCATCCCTTCCTCCTTCCTTCCCTCTCTCCCTTCCTTTTTAATTAAGCATTAACCAAAAGCCAAGGAAATCTATTTGAAGGAAAAATGAGCTCTTCCCTCTTCCTCCTTATGCTGTAAAATCTGCACATTGTTGACAGAATGTTGATTTAGAATTACACTAATTGACAGTGAAAGACTTCATATAATCCTGTTTATATGACCTCCAATAATGTTGAAAGATCAAATAAAAAACTGACCCTGGCATTTTTCAGAAGCCGTCATAGACTATAACAGACATGATTTAGATGAATGAACTTCCAGTCTCCACAAAATGTGAATTTGCATTTTACACAAAACCCACTTCATCAGTCACCAGGCATGCTCCGAAAGGATGACTTCCACAGGGCCAAGTGCCTGCTTTTCTTTATAGGCATATGCAAGAAATCCCCATTCATTGTTCTTCATAAACTGCAAATACTGGTAACTTCTCCAGAAGAATTATCACCTGGCTTTTCTGTCCTTATGTTTTTAACATCTGTGCCAGGATTCATCAATAGCATAATGGGCCATAGCACTTGATTTCAGCAAGGGTCATCATAACCTTTGAACATGTAGATATTAAAAGAAGGGGGACAATCTCTAAAGGATAGCTTAAAAACACATAGAACACAATTTGAGGAAGTATTTGTTCATACTTTTCTAAAGACACGTCTTTTTTGTCATTTTGTTAAAAAATAGTGTTTCATACTATTGTGTATGTAACCTTCAATTGCTCTATTTTTTATAGAACCTTCAACTTTTACCCCTCCTACTCATAAAAAATTGATTCTGAAGGACAATGAGAACTCAATGTGGCATCAGTTAAGGAGCACCCTCTCTACCCAGGACCGGGCTCTGGTCTCCCAGGGGGAGCAATGCTGAGAACTAACAGCAAAATAGGCACCCATCAGATAGAGAATGGAGGTCAGCGATGGGTGTGGCAGAGGAATATTGTTGTAGATAGAGTTGTCAGGGACTTGATCAAAGTGCGGGTGAGAATCATGCAGACGTCCGGAGCAAGAGGATTCTTGGCAGAAAGAAGAGTGTGTGGGAGGTAGCTGAGGTGGGAGTGCTCACAGCTGGACCTCACAGTCTTAGAGGGCTGCTGTGAGGAAGGCGTAGACAGCATATGTGATAGTACCTATCGGTACTATCCTTTGAACAAGAGTTCAAAGTGAACGTCATCAGTCAGGTGACTCTCCTCTACACGGGAATCCGAGCTTAAGAATCACTTGACAAATTCATGTTTAAAAAAAAAAATGAGGGGCACCTGGGTGGCTCAGTTGGTTAAGCATCTGCCTTTGGCTCAGGTCATGATCCCAGGGTACTGGGATCGAGTCCCACTTCGGGCTCCTTGCTCAGCAAGGAGTCTGCTTCTCTCTCTGCCTGCCTCCGTCTCTCTCTCTCTCTCTCTGATAAATAAAATCTAAAAAAAAAAAAAATGAGAACTCTCTCCATTGCTAGTTTTGGACAAAATGCAGAAGGCCTCAGAATCTGATGGTTCCTCTCATCAGAGTTGATGCTGGCCATCCATGTGCACTTATTTTGAAAAGAAGTCTGATTACAGAGAGCTGTAGCTGATGTAGATTCTGAATAAAGCAAAATAATGCCATTTATAATAACTGTAAGTTACCAAGAGTTTCCTTTGTTAGAGTAAACAACAGTAGCTTCTATAACAACTTCCTAAAATATGGTTTAACACAAAACTCTTTTCATTCACAAGAAGTCCAAGTGCACGTCATTGGTCAGGGGACTCTCCTCCACACGGTGATCCAACGCTCCAGCATCCAGCTACTTTGTGATTCTGATGTCTTTACTGTGCACTCACTGTGGAAGGAAAACAGACATGGAATGGGGCATGTGGGGTTTCTGGGGAAAGACACAGCACTTCTATCTACCTTCCCTTGGCTGGCAACATAGCTGTCCTCGATACTCAGAAGAAAGTGAAATAGTTGGTGAACACATAGGCACACAGCTTCTGTGCATGGACTTTATAGTCATTCTCTCATTTATATCTATGAAGTAGGTGTTCTTATTCCCATTTTTTTCCAGCAAAGATCCTGCAAAATGTCACAGATGTGGCCAGTGCCATGCAGAGATTCCATTCCAGGTCTGTATGATGATAAGATGTCCTGAGTCATCACTTTATAGTGCCTTCCTGAACAACCGACAAGGTATGGTATCAGAAGGATGCTGGGCAGAGTGGCGTTTGGTAACCTGGCGTCTTTTTGGCTGCGTCCTTTAACAGCTTGGCAAATTAGAAGTCACACCACAACTTTGTATGTCAACTTCCTCATGAGAAATGGGACTATTTGATTATTATCTCTCTTTCTAGTGCAGCAATTCATTTAATTTTATTGCTCTTACATTTTTATAAGCCTGCTATTAGAGAAAGACTTTCATGTCCCTTTTAATGGTCCTTAACAGGGGCTACAGGGTAGTGGGGGGAGATGCTCTGCTGGAATCATATCCGTTTGGAATACTCAGCACCTTCTTAGCTCCCTCTGCCTCTGTTCCCCTTGAAGAATTTCCCATCTGTTAGCAGACCCCACTGTCAAAGAGCAGCTGATTCCTGTTGGTTTAGGAAAGCGTCCAGCATGGCTTGTGTTCAACAGCCCCTGGTCTCTTTTCCGGAGCACCCTGGGATTGGAACCTGCCAAAACGCTTTCACCATAAACTCGGCATGAAATGCGCCTGTCCAGGCTTCAGAGCAGCTTAGCTAATAAAGCAGGAGATTGCTGAGGAAAAGCGGATACTTGTGCTGCGCAGGAATTCCCAGCACCAGGAGCCCACCCCTCCTGGCTCCCCTGGGGATGCTGAGGTTTTGCAGGTTTAAAGTCAAGACTACAAGTATGGCCCACAGCCAGCTTCCTGAGAAGGGGATGAAAGTCCCCATCAGAACTCCTGCCCCCTCTCTTCGCCTTCTCTTTTCTGGTTAAAGCAGAACCTGCTTTCTTTTTCTTTTTTTCTTTTCCTTCCTTCCTTCCTTCCTTCCTTCCTTCCTTCCTTCCTTCCTTCCTTCCTTCCTTTCTTTCTTTCTTTCTTTCTTTCTTTTCTTTCTTTCTTCTTTCTTTCTTTCTTTTCCCCAGAAATAGGAGGCTGTTTTCTGTTCACAGGAATGAAGCACAGTGGCAAGAAATGATGTCAAACATGATAAAATGTTACCAGGACAAAATGGTGATTTTTGCAAGCCTGTGACATGGGAAATCTAGGCCTATTATGAATGAGGAATTTCCAGAATGTCCTTTTAAAAGTTTTTCAGAGTAAGTCAAGTGCTGTGGGTGCTATGGGTGAGGGGGAGACATAATCACAATCAGCTGGGAAAGTGTTGGCCAGCCACAATTTTTCTGTAAGCCCCAGGGTAATCTAACCCATTTGTTCATTCATTCATCGTTCATTCATTTGTTCATTCTCTTGAGCTCTTCCACCAGGTCAGACACTGTGGTTGGTGATGGAACAATAGCCCCACGCTGGCCTCCCCACTTCAACTCTTGTTCCTTCCAAGTCCTCAATCTGTTTTCCTCCTGTAGGGAAGTCAGAATGACCCTTTAAAAAATAAATCAAATCATGTTCCTTTCCCACTAAACATATTTTAATAGCTTCTGTTGCACTTAGAGCAACCAACTCTCTCTACTGTGGCCTGCAAGGTGCAGCCTGACCCGGCCTAGCCTTGCGTGGACCCTGTCCTTACCTGGTCTCCCTGGTGCTTACTACTTTCCATTGCATGGGGCCTCCTAGCTCCTCACACAGACCGAGCTCTTGCCAGGGAAGGACTTCTGCATGTGCTGGGCTTCCTACGGAACTGCTCTTGGCCCAGTTCATTGGGACCTGGATCTTCCTTTTATTTTCTATCTCAGCTTAAATTCTACCTCCTATAGGAGACCTTTCCTGACCACCCATTTGAAAGTGGTTGACATTCCTCTTTATCCTATACGATACACCCATCTTTTATTCCTGCACCCAATCCGTAATGGTTTGCTTGTTTATTTGTTTGCTTTCTCATTCATTGACTATCTCCCCTACTAGAATGTAAGATGTTTTTCTTTTTCACCAGTAATAAGGTAACAAAGAACATCTAGGTAAAGCCCTATCTGTAAGACTGTCAGTTTAGTGAGAGGAAAAGGTTCTAAGACACGACCCAAATACAGGATAATAATGACTGTGTCAGAGGGAAGCAGGGCACAATGGGAGAAGTCCTTGAGCCTCCCAGACTGGGTGGTCAGGGAGGGCTTCATCAATAAGGTGAATTCTGAGCTGGACCTTGAGCTTGACCTTGAAGTGGTTTGTAGTTGGTGAATATGGTATAGAGCTTTTCAGCGTTTTGAATAATGAAGAAATCTTTTTGTGTGGTTGAAGTATAATGTGTATAAGATGAAGGAGGGAGACGTGAATCGTAGGCAGCTGTGGCCAGATCTGAGAGACTGTGGGATGATGGAAGGTAGAGAGAGTGTCAACCATCCCAAATACCTTGAATCTAGTGAAAATGTTTATTCCTTGCGCTGCTGGTGCTCAGCAAGAGTAATGCTTCTCCTTGGTGTGGAGAAGCATCTCCTTGGTGTGCTTTTGAGGGAGGAATATCCACTTAACTATAGTTAATTTCTTGCCCTCAATATTGTCCCAATTACATCCTCTACATGACTTCAAGCCTATCTGTGTTTGGCTTGGATATCCTTAAGCAACTTGGAAGAAAAGGTGAGAAAAACGTCACATTATTCTTCTTCATTAATGTCATTCAGATAAAGCTTTTGAAGAAGAACCAAACTACCCATACTGTTTAATGAGGGCTGTTTAAAGTGATAAGATGGGGGCACCTGGGTGGCTCAGTTGTTAAGCATCTGCCTTTGGCTCAGGTCATGATCCCAGAGTCCCAGGGTCCTGGGATCGATCCCCACATCGGGCTCCCTGCTCTGCCGGAAGCCTGCTTCTCCCTCTCACACTCGCCCTGCTTGTGTTCCCTCTCTCACCGTGTCTCTCTCTCTGTCAAATAAATAAATAAAATCTTTAAAAAAAAATAAAGTGATAGGATGGTGGAACCTGCCTTTGGGAAAGAAAGACCCTCTCGGCTGCCAGAGAGCTGGCTTGGCTGAGCTGCATTATAGAGGCTGTGTGAACAGCAGTGTGAGTGTGGATTTGTGTGTGTGTGTGTGTGTGTTTTCAATCAGGAGGACCAGACATGGTAGAAGAGAATAGAATGGGTCTGTACCAAAATAGGAAACTGGAAGGTCAAAAAGGAGTTCACATGATTTTATTTGGTATTGTCCTCTATTAGCACTAATGGGTGTCATTCTGCTTTTTATTAAAGCCATTTCGTCAAACTGGTTTGTTATTTTCAGCTGCAAGTAAAGAGGCTAGTTAGGGAGAGGAAGAGCATAGCACAATGGTTTAGGGGTGAATTTGGGTCAGACAGACCTGGGTTTGCTTCTTGGTTCTGTCCCACTTCCAAATTATATAATTTTGGTCATATTACATAACCTCTCTGAGCTCTGATCTCTCCTCTATAAAACTGAAGTAATAATTTCTATCAGAGAGGATTATTTAAAGTGCTGAAGAAATGATGTGTACAAGATCTTGACTATTGTGTCTAGAATATAACACACATCAATATAGGCCAGGGCATTATCTTATTATTATTATTTGTCACTCCTCCTATCGCTAGGGATTTCTGTATGCTCCCTGGATCATAAACTGTAGGCAGGCAGAATTCATGTCTGATTCCTTCTTATTCCCACAGCAGCACGATGACTAGCACATAAATAGCCCCTGATAAATATTTATGAAATTATTTTTAATTACTAATACATGATTTTGATGTATTCATAGTTTCTTAATAATTTTAATAATCATTAAATTATTTGTTCAGAAAGCATTTGACTAAATCCCTTTTTCCTCTTGTAGTCTCTCTTCAGTGGGTTTCAGCCAACCCCTAGGGAGAAGGAAGACAGAGGGGAAGAGGGGAGCACTGTTTTGATGGGGTTAAGAATTGGGGCTCAGAAACCAGCCAGAGCCGGATCAGAACACCTGTAATGTGGCTTCCTTGACTCAGGTTTTTCATCTACAGAATGAGGCGAACATTTACAGTGATAGTAACTATGACAATGCGTATCTCACAGGTTTGTGGTGCTAAGCACTTAATCGGTTATCATTTCACCAGGTCTCACAAACACCTTGGGAGGGAGGTGTTAGGATTGTGTGTTAAACAGGCTTCTGTGGAGGTAATGGGAACAGAACCAGAGTAGATGAGCGAAGTGCCTGGTTCATGGGAGAGGCCCAAGGACAATTTGTTCCTTCTTCTTGCTTCCTCTGTTTCACTGGGCACCGAGGCGCAGACGGGTTCTGGCCACCCAGCCGCTGAGGGCTGTGGAGGGAGGGGTGGGGCAGCGGGTTCCAAGTTCATCCAGCTGGTTCTCAAGTCCAGGTCCTTTCTCCTGGGCCCTGGAGCTTCCCTCAGGGCTGTGGGGAAGAGACCTCTGCATTTATGTGAACCCCCACCCCCTCAGCTCAAAGCCATCTCACCTAACTATGTCAGGGCCATGAAGAATGAGTCAGCTGGTCACACGGCTCCCAGGGCCACCTTCCAGGGGACAGAGACAAATATCGCAGTCGAGCAGGACATAAAGACCTGCCTGGACCAGCAGGACTTATGTTCATGCCCTGTGAAAACCCTCTGCCATGTGGCTCATTAAAAAGCCAGCATTGTCTGCCCAGCTGCTGCTTCGTGGGCAGTGACTTGCTGTGGAACCAGTCTGATGTCTCCTCAAAGCTGCCTTGTCTCTTTTTTAACAGCTGATGGTGGAGGATTGCTGAGGCCAGAGTTGAGTCACCTTCATCGCAAGCTTCTTTTGTGTCGGCTGCCAATTGCCAAGAGGCCTTGTCTGCTTTTCTGATGCAAGGAACAGCAAGCACCCATCTCTGCCTCAATGTCACCCTGCTGGCTGGTTCTGTCCACACAGCTCCACAAAACAATGTAACCTGGAGAGGGAAAGAGAGAGGGAGGGAGGGAGGGGGAGAGAGAGTGAGAGAGAGAGAGATGGAGATAAAGATGGAGATGTAGAGACAGAGAGGGAGAGAGAGATGGAGAGAAAGAGACAGAGAGGGAGAGAGAGATGGAGATAGAGACACAGAGATGGAGAGGGAGAGAGAGGGAAAGAGAGAGATGAAGATAGAGAGACAGAGACAGAGATGGATAGAGAGAGAGAGAGGGAGAGGTGGTGGGGAGTGAGGGAGGGAAGGGAGAGGCAAGACCACTGAATCAGGAGACCTCCAGGTCACACACTGCTGGCAGGACCAAGCAGAGAGAAGAAGTCTCATTTGGAATCTGTTTCCCTGCCTCTCGTGTTGCTCTTGTTCCTGGCTTACAAGCTGGGAGCCTTGCCTCCAGGAAGAGGTTTGGCTCCCTATCCTAAGCCTTTGTTTCTGCATCTGTAAAATGATGAAGTAATACCACCTAAGTCAGAGGGTCGATGGGGGGCTGATTTATCTAATATCAAAGACAAACTGCCCCCACCCCTGATTGCTACCTTCAGACCATGTGGGCTCTCCCTCTGGACACTTTCCCAGGCCACTCGACTCCTCCTCCCTAGAGGATTCTAACAATGTGCTGAGTTGTGCCTGTTGTTCAGTATCTGCTGTCCTTACTAGGACCCGAGAGCGGCACTGGCCAGGACGATGGCACTCCGTTTGGGCCGTCTAGCCTAGTGTCTGCAGCACAGAGAGTTACTCCATTGATATTTGTTGAATGATGACAATGTAAAATGTTGGAACAAACTCCTAATGAGATCCCCTCCCCCTCCCAGTCCCTCGCATCCTGCTCTGTCCCTCTCCAAACCATATTGCCCAGGGGCAATGGAGTCATCTTTATAAAGGACAAATCCAACTTTCCCACTTTTCCTTAAAGTCCTACTCTTCCCTGTACAGACAAGGAATATCCCAACACCCCATCCTCAGTCCCTGGCCTTTCTAATTTGTGATTCAGCCTCTTGCTCCCCAGTGTCCCGGGGTGGTTCCGGGCACTGTGCTTTGACAGCATCCTTGTCCTTTACAAGACCTGAAATGTCTCTTCTGCTTGGAAGTCTTCTCACTTGTTCTTCCTGGGGAACCTCTACACGTTCCCTCCTCTGTGAAGCCTTCCCTGACACAGTCACCCACGTCTCCAGGTAGGACCGATGCCCCACTTTGTGTCCTTGGTTCTGTTCCACCCTCCACTCCAAACTGGCAGATGCACATTTGTCTCCCCTCCTTCCCCCAAAAGAGACAGCAAACTTGGGAGCGGATGGGAGGAGGTGAGGGTAGGAGGCGGTGGGGGATGGGAGGGTGGGGGGCAGACGTGCTCTGCTCTGAGGGAGAGGTCTGAGAAGAAGGCGGCTGAAAGGACAAGCCCACACCAGGACACCTGCCGCAGCGGCCACTGAGGCCGTGTCCGGAAACAGACTGCACACCAGGTGAGCGCGTGTGCACCAGCCTGCCCGCGCCGAGGCCTGGCACAGTGCCCGGAGTCAGGCACCGATCCAAATTAGGCTCGAATTCCCTCTGTAAGCAAACAGCAGGACAGGGAACAGAGGCGCCTGCTAATTTTGAGTGGATCAACGCTGTCTCTGCTGGAGATGGCCCAAAGTGCTCAAAGATCTAGCCAGGCCCCCTTGCTGAATCAGCTGGGCCTCAGTGATGCTGGAGGTGCCTGATGGGGGTTTTGCCTTTGACTTTGAGAACTGGTTATCTGGCCCGTGATATCTACCTGGATTCTGGACATTTTGAAATAGAAAACAGAAATTAAGGGCATAGTGGAAAGAATGTAGGCTTTGCAGTCAGATGGGTCTGGGTTTTTCCCATTGAGTAACCATGGTATCGCTTAACTCTCTGAGACTCAGTTTATCCTTCTGTAAAATGGCGATGTTATCATACCGGACATATGCCCTACTGAGGGTTATATGATACTCCACTGTATCCTGCGTCTAGTGCTTGCCACCAAGTGGTGAGTCTCAACTAGGGGCACCTTTGTCCTCCATGGCATACTTGGCAATGTTTGGAGACATTTTTGATTGTCACAACTGGGGAGTGTTCAACTGGCATCTAGCAGGTAGAGGCCAGAGATGCTGTTAAATATTCTATAATGCATAGGATGGCCCCCAGCCCCCAACAAGGAATCATCCAGCCCAAAGTGTCAACAGTGCTGAGATTGAGAAACCTGCCTTACTAGAGTAAGTTTGGCCATCTGGAGCCAGTAACAATGTTAACTATTAAAATATAATTATTGGGGTGCCTGGGTGGCTCAGTTGGTTAAGCAGCTGACTCTTGATTTTGGCTCAGGTCATGATCTCAGGATCCTGGGATCGAGCCCTGCATTGGGTTCCATGCTCAGTGGGGAGTCTACTTGAGGATTCTCTCTCTTCCCCTGTCCCTCCCCCTGCTCTCTCTCTGTCTAAAATAAATAAATCTAAAAAATATTAAAATATAATTATTATCTCTTACCACTTACATATACTGAATACAGATTTAGGGAATGTGGGAGAAGCTGCTGCCCGTTAGGAATGGCTGTAATTTCTTCAGCATTCCTCCCTTTGAGAGGTGGGGTCTCTGTCACCTCTCCTTGAACCTTGGCAGGTTCTGTAACTGCTTTGAACAATAAAAATACAGTGTAAGTTCTGATATGCTGGTTTATGAAACTAGCAGCTTCTACTCCCTGCCTCTTGGAATGTCCTCTTTGGGAATCCTGAAATACCATGTGAGAAGTCTGGCTCCTCGAGATTCCTGTGCTGGGGAGCTCAAGGCAGGCAATCTGGTGGGCGGTCCCAGTGAAGTCCAGCCTTCCATCCACTTTCACCAACTACCATTCACGTGGGTAGATCGTCTTGGACTCTCCAGAAGAGCCCATCCAGAGATGAACACTACTGGTGAAGTGATATAGTCAGCATCATGTGGGGAATTACCCAGTGGGCTCCTGTCTGAATTCCTGTTCCACAAAACTGTGAGATATAATAAAATGGTTATTGTTTTAAGCTATGATGTGTAATTGGGGTAATTGGTTTTGTACCAAAACATGGCCAAACAGAAGGATCAAATGTCCTTGAGTAATTTATAGTGTCTTGATAAGAAAAGATGCCATAAATGAAAAAGAGAAAAATGCAAAGCCGAACATTTGTAAGTTATGTTCGTTAAATGGGAACCACTATAGTGACTTTGAAGATCCTTGGCCTTAAATCACAAAGATCAAAAGTCTTACTGCCCTGAATGACGTTGGGCCAGTTTCTTGACCTCTTAGAGCCTTAGGGTCTTTAACTGTGTATGTGGATAATAATGCTTACTGCATGGGGTTATTCTGAATATCCAACAGAGGAGAATATAGATGAAAGTGCCTAAAGGAGTTATTGGAACAAAATAGGCACTTTTTAGTGTTTGTTGACTTTTAATACTTTTAGGGGTTAGGAGGGAAAGGATTAGTAAGAACTTGTGCTATGGGGATTCATTCATGAGATTCATGAACTTTGAGGAAAATCTTAAATTATTACCATTTCAAACTGCTTCCTGAAATAAAATAGGCAATGTTTTGATTTGCCGTTGTGTTAGGGTAGGGTAGGGATGGAGGAGTGTAAGTTGTCCGGTGAGCGGCCTCAGGGGACCATTCTAAGAATCCATTTGAGCATGGTCTAGGAGCACTCTGAGGAAGAACTCCATTAATACACATATTGGACGTCAGTCACAGAGAGAATGGAAAGAGGGTAAGTGGGAGAGGCAATAGAAGCTAAATTTCAAAGATGAACTGCTAGTGTCCTGGGAGAAAGTCTCTTGTGCATAAGCAGCAAAGCCTAGTGAGATGGATTTAGCAACTGCACTCAAGGGTTGGAGGGGAGCGGGTATTGGCTTGAGTGTCATGACCGCAATGCACACACAACTTGGCGGGGCTGGGGTGGGGCATTGCACCTGAGAAGAAAGTGGTTGAAAAGCACTCTCAGAGTCTGA
Source organism: Mirounga angustirostris (assembly GCF_029215605.1). Lineage (NCBI taxonomy): Eukaryota > Metazoa > Chordata > Mammalia > Carnivora > Phocidae > Mirounga > Mirounga angustirostris. The sequence goes on along the minus strand of NW_026991712.1, from coordinate 12,940,864 downwards.
ACAGTACTGCTGTAGGATCCCTCTTTGAAAAGAGGAACACAGAATGGGAAACATTTCCTTGCCAAGAGAAGAAAAGTGAGCCAGTAACCTGGAACCAAGGGTGAGCAGCGCTGTCGGACAAGGGTAGCAGAGGAGTGAGCCCAGGGTGCAGGGAGCCTAGCAGTAGCAAGGGGAATGACCTCCCAGAAATATTAGCAGGGCCATGGCAGCATGGAGGTCCAACTTAGGGACTCACGGGGAAACAGAAGGCTAAGGAGAGGGACCCTTGAAGGCAGTGAGAATGTTGTGAACTTAGAAATGTGGAGACAACTGAGCCAGGAAATTTAGGTCCAAGTTTGAGTCTCCAGGCTGATGAAGTTTGGAGGTATTTGGCTTACAATGACATAATAAGGAAATAATCCTGAACTGTGAGTCTCTTAACCTTGCAGGACTTGTATTGGCATAATCAGATCTGTCCAAAGGAGTTGTTTGCAAGAAACTCCTTTCAGACAACTCAAGCTTTTCCCACTCTCCCTGTAACTCCAGCTGCACGTTTTATGTACTTGTTTCCCTAAAGGTCATAACTGGTCTGAGAAACTGGGCAAATGATGGCTCCATGGTTCTCCAGAAAGCTGGGGAATAGCTTGTGATCCTGGCACAGAACAAGGCATGATACTGTAGGGAGAAAGCTAGGAAATGCCGATGAAACCATGGCTTGATGTAAGGTGGGCTTGGCCTCAGGCTGGTAGCACACCCTGACTCATACAGTCCTCCGTAGGTGAGCAGGAGGCCAGGTTGAGCTCCATTCCACTCCCTCCCCTGCCATGTCTATACTTTAGATTTTGCCCCCAACCCACTACCCTGCCAGGTAGCCCTCACTTGCATGAGCGTTTCTCCTGGATGCTTACATCATGTCTATTCTCCCAGTGAAGTAGAGAGCAGTGTGCTCTGGGGATAAAAACTAAGATGTGTAATAAACGAACTTGCTTAGTGTCACAATTTAACAACTCTATGACTTAAAATTTTTGGACTTTTTTTTTTTAAAGATTTTATTTATTTATTTGAGAAAGAGAGAATGAGAGACAGAGAGCACGAGAGGGAAGAGGGTCAGAGGGAGAAGCAGACTCCCTGCTGAGCAGGGAGCCCAATGTGGGACTCGATCCCGGGACTCCAGGATCATGACCTGAGCCGAAGGCAGTCACTTAACCAACTGAGCCACCCAGGTGCCCCTGGACTTGCTTCTTTTATCTGTGCAATAAGAACGAGAAACCAACCTTTCCCACAGGAATGTTAAGGAGATGGAGGTTAAAATGCTCTGCAATATCAGGGCACCTGGGTGTCTCAGCTGGTTAAGCGTCTGGCTCTTGGTTTTGGCTCAGGTCACGATCTCAGGATTGTGAGACTGAGGCCTATATCGGACTCTGCACTCAGCATGGAGTCTACTTGAGATTCTCTCCCTCTCCCTCTCCCTCTGCCCTCCCCCACTCGCTCACTCTCTTTCTCTCTCTTTCCCTCAACTAAATAAATAAATTAATTAAAAAAAAAATTCTCTGCAATACCAATTGGAGGTTCTTTGGGTGATTGCTTCATTATCTCCTCATCAGTCCAGGCTGGACTGGTCTTGTTCTAAACAAGATCCTAGAAGTCAGACTGCCAATTGCACTTGAATTTGTACACTTCCAAAGTCTTGCGTTAGGTTATCTTAGCACTGAGAAACCCCCGGATGTTAAGGAACATAAATAAGAAAGATGAGGATAAGCCATGGTGTCTGGACTTGTGCAGTCTTTCTCAATATCTACCAGGGCCTGGCAAAGGAGAGAGAACATAAGAGCACAGGAAGCTGTTTATTTCTTTCCGAAGTGTTCATAATTCATATCTGACTTGAGCCTTAAAATTACTCTTGAAATAGGAATAGCAGAGGTGACTATTGTTATCTTCAGTTTACAGGTGAAGGCACGAAGCCTCAGGAAGTCTGTGTTCAATGCCTGCTTAATATACAACTTCGGGAGCATGAGAACACTTGCTGGAATGTGGCCCAATTGTGATTTTTCTCCTGTTTTTTTTTGTTTTTTTTTTGTTTTTTACTGTATGGGCACAAAGATAGGGTTGGAGGAAGGGCCTAATATTTTCTAAAGTGATAAATATAGGGCGCCTGGGTGGCTCAGTTGGTTAAGCGACTGCCTTCGGCTCAGGTCATGATCCTGGAGTCCCTGGATCGAGTCCCGCATCGGGCTCCCTGCTCGGCAGGGAGTCTGCTTCTCCCTCTCACCCTCCCCCCTCTCATGTGCTCTCTCTCATTCTCTCTGTCAAATAAATAAATAAATAAATAAATAAATAAATAAATAAATAAATCTTTAAAGTGATAAATATATTCCATGGAAGCAGTATTTCCATTTAATCTTTATAACAACCCTTCAAAGAAACAAGGACCATCTCCATTTTATTGGTGATAAAACTGAGGCTCCATGAGGCTAAGTAACTATACCCAGTTAGGCAGCAGGTATGTGGCAAAGCCAGGATTCGAACTCAGCTCTTCTGATTCCAGATCATGTGCTCCTTCCTCCCAGTGGGCCTCCTCTATGTCCAGTATCTCATGGCAACAGAGTGCTACTACATACCTAAAATGACCGTTCAGAAAGCATTCTCTACTAAAATGACAAGGCAGAAAGGGATTTTACTTAATGGCAAGTTACACATCCACTGGCATTTCTCTTGGCTCTGTTAACTCAGTTCTTGCAAAAGAAAAAAAGAAAAAAAAAAGAAAAGAAAAAGGTTACAATCAGCAATTTTGCCTCAAGAGTGGAACTGACACCCTTACCCAGCTGTGACCAAATGATCCATTATTCATGTAGCACACGTTCCAACATTCTTTACCCCCTTGTTTGCCTGGGGATGGACTCTCATTTCCACCAGTCCCTTTGGAGTATTTTCTGATGGTGACCACACAGAGATCAATCTATGCTCACGTTAGATTTAGAAAAAAGAAAATTTCAATTGCAATGTCCTATAAAGGATCTTTTTTGGTGTTATTAACTGAAGACATTTTGCACTGTAATCCAAATTTGGAGTCTTCTGCAGTGTGGCTTTAAGCAATATGTAAGCAAGTAATGGTTGAAGAAACCCTAGAAGGAAGCAGGTGGACTGTTTTAAATTCCACCCATTGTGGCTGAGGTGACTTCATTGTGGCACACGAAGAGGGACCACAGAGATAAGGTCTTCTCAGACAAGGAGGAAAATAGTCCAGTTACCAGTAAATACGGACATTCTCTCTACCTAAAGCCATGGAGATTTACAAAATCCCATTTTGTAGGCTCAAGCCAAAAATCAGACTATTTACTGAGCATACAATGTCTGTAAGGTTCTGAGTATGGGCTTTCCATACATGCTATCCTCTTTAATCCCTCTGAAATCCTTGTCTAAAGAAGGGTTTACTGTTGATTAGATAAGCAGAGTAATTTGCTGGAGGTCCCACAGCTAATAAACAGAAGAGCCTGGAATCTTTACTAAAACATCTAGTGCTCTTTCCCCTACACGTATCATGTTCATGGACACTCAGAAATCTTGCAGTAGGCATTATGCCAACAGCATTCCCACAGCCCACTGGCCTTGGAGGACAAAGACATCCTGGGCATTCATAGTTGTGCAGGTCAGTGCTATTAGTAACTAAAAATAATAAGAATTGCAATAATAAAAACAAAGACTGTTTAGTTCAAGGCAAAAAATGTTCAAGCCTAATGACTGAATTGTGAATGACTGTAGTCAGGCAGTCTGAGAACTCTCTGGAATAAGCTGTCACTGAAGGAAGTGATCCCAAATATGTGGACATGGGCCAAGACTGGTATGGTTGGAGAGAACCAATCACGGGAGGAGAGAGAACCAGGCAACAGAAGAGGGGGATCCAGAATAGGGATTGAAAGAGAAATTACCTCAGTAACTACTAGCTGAAGACTTTAGTCTTCATTTAATGCCAAGTGAGGAGGATCAGGAGAGATATTACTAAAATCAGACTTCATTTATTCATTAAATGACTGTTTCTTGAGAGCTTAATTTATGCCAGACTCTACAGACACCAAACAAACAAAACCAAAAGTCTTTGTCTTTATTGCATGGAAATCCAGGTGTGTGCTTGAGTGCATATAAATACTTGGGTTTCCATTTATATATAACTGTATATCATTATATATATAAATGGATATATTTATATAAACAATGTATATGTAAACCTTATATAATTAACTATGTGTCTGTTGTCTCTGAGGGGAGGAGGGTGGTGATTTCTCTTAAGCAACCTTTCTGTTACGCTTTTTAAGCTCTGGGTTAGAGAATCCATTACGATATTGCTGAGGGGAGGAACCTGAATCAGATGGATTCAACCATTACATAAATTCACCTTCTTGGTGGCTCGAGTGGCTCAGTAGTAGTCTCTCCCCACAGACAATTCTTGTCATCCCATACATGGTCATTCAAGATAGGGCCATCAATCCCTTCTGAGGCTGTTTCGTTCAGCTGGTTAAAGGTTAATGTTGATGCCAGATTGGAGATTTCAGGACCTGGGTGGGTCTGCAGCCCTATCACTTGTTTGATAAGAACAGCAGGGTCCCGGGTAAGGGAATGTGAGTGGATCCCAACAACAATTGATTTTTTGTCTTGAAAGACAGCATAGCAATGCAGCACAAAATGTTCCAAAGTTCTTCAGTCATTTAATTGTGGGTTCAAGCCTGGTTCAGCTACTGCTTTGTTTAGCAATCTTTAGTAAATTAATCTTTCTGAGTCTACTATTCTAATCAATGGCAAGTGAATAACAATATTCTCTTTTAGCATGGTAGTGGAGAATAAATTAACTTATATGTATATAGCCTATAGTACAGTATCTCACCCACAGCAGATAATTAATTATATCTATGTTAATCTATCATCTATCTATCCATCCATCTATCCATCCATCCACCAATGTATCTGTCTATCTCACAGCTATATGTGGTTGGTCAAGGTTCAATCTGCTGCATTTTCCAGATGACCTTGAAGCCATGAATAAGGGAGTCTCTAGTTGACACATTAATACTATGATTATTGATTCATAAAGTTTGACAATGATAGGTGCAAGTAGATAGTGACTTGTCAAAATTGTATTTATTTTTGAAGATTTATTCACTTAACATTTTAAAATTAAACATAGAATTTTTATAAAATGTATTATTAAACACAACATATATTTTGTTTTTGTTTTTTTTTAAAGATTTTATTTATTTATTTGAGAGAGAGAATGAGAGACAGAGAGCACGAGAGGGAAGAGGGCAGAGGGAGAAGCAGACTCCCTGTTGAGCAGGGAGCCCGATGTGGGACTCGATCCCGGGACTCCAGGATCATGACCTGAGCTGAAGGCAGTCGCTTAACCAACTGAGCCACCCAGGCGCCCCACAACATATATTTTGAACTTGTGGAATTCACAAAAGCATTTATAAGAATTGTGTGCACCCTCTAGATTCATTATATTTTTAAAAATCTGCTTATACTTTCCAAAGCTTTGTTAACTTATAAATAATTCTTTATTGATCTCTCAAGAGTTCAATCACTAGTCTCATTAAATGTTGCCTCAGGGAAGAATAATACTGTTAATTGTGATCAAAATAAAAAAAATAAAAAAATAAAATATATCAAAAGTATAGAAGATAGATTATATTATTGTTAACAACTATTGAGGTTATTTGGAATGCAATGAACAAGTGGTTGTTACTGCTTTTCACTGACCAGATCTACTTCTGGAGTCTTGTTGTACTTGAGATCTGTGTCCCGTGGTAAAGTCGTTGGTCACATTCACACTACCACGTGTTCTTCTCTAGTTGTATCTTTTAATTTTCACATATCTGAACATTCAGTTTATTCAGCAACATAGTGAATACCTACTTTGTTGGCCTGTTCATTGATTCATTCATTTAACATTTGTTGGGAGTTTAATATATTACAGGCATTAAATTAGGTTTTGGGGACACAATGTGACCCAAGACATAATCTTCATCTCAAATAAGCTTATGATACAATGTGAATGGGTGGGGAGGCTGTATATGGCTGGCATAGCCAGCCATGGATCATTTTGGATGGTTGGTAAACCAAAAGTAAACCTGGAGTCTGGGAAGTCTTCCTGGAAGAAATGGCACATAAGCTGAAATTTTAAAATAAAACAGACCATCACCAAATGAAACTGGAGATTAACGTTTTAGATAGACTGAATAGCACCCATGAATACCCCAAAAGCAAAAAACAGCAGCATTTTGAGAAACAAAGGTAGTCCAGAGTGAGTGTGTTAGCCGTTGAGGTATAAAGATAAATAAGACAATTATTTGTCTTGAGGATTGTTCTATCTTCTGTAAAGGAGAGAACTGTATCAGAGGATCAGAGGAGAATATGTTAAGCTACTGTACTAATATGTACAAAGTCCTTACGATTGAGAGAGTAAAAGAGAGAGTACCTTAATGTGCCTATCAGCGAAGGCTTCACAGAAGAGATGACTTCTCTCCTCTGCTTGTTCATAAGCTCCTTGAAGGCAAGGACCATGTCCTTTAAAAAATATTGCATTGTTTGTTTACCCAGTACAGTAACAGGTGCCCAGTAAGTGCTGCATAAATCCCTAGTTTAATGTTATTTGTTTCAGTGACTCTTGGGAGGCTGAAGCAAGGGCTGGTAGCATAGAATGTGCATGTGGTGGTGACAGCCGAGGTTAACACGAGGACACTGCCATGATACTGGACTGTGGCTCCTGCCCTGGGGCTGCATTCTTTCTATTAATTCACTTTTACATTAATTCATTGACCAGCTATGTGTTGGAAATTGGTTCAATGCTGGTCAATGTAAAGATTAATTGCTCATGGCCTTGCCCTTGACAAAGTTGAGCCCAGAGCTGGGAGACAGAGATATACACATATTATTAGACCAATGTGAGGTGAACAATGCTCTACCATAGCAGATAGTGCTAAGAACCACAGAAAGAAGAGCGGTAATCTCCCGGGGTTGGGATGATGAAGTGTGAGTAGGACTCATCCTTGGTTTCCTTCTCTTCTCTTCTCTTTCTAGGTCCCTGCCCTCAGGAGTCCATCTGGTGTCATATCTTCCACCAACCTCGATGCAGCTGACTCGCAAATCTATTATTACCCCAGCATGGCCTAGTCTTCATCCATTTATATCTAATTCTTGTGTGACACCTCCACCTAATGTCCTGCTGACACCTCTAACTCAATTTGTTCAGTGCTGAGCTCATCGTTTCCCTGCAAAACCTGTTCATCATCCTGCTCCCTGTTGTGTGAATAGCTCCCCACTAGACCCAGTCACGTGGGCTCTAATGCTCAGGGCTAACCCTTTCCTTTCTCCACTCCTGAACCCATCTCTTTGTGTCTGATTCTTCCTCCTTGATAGCACTCATGCCATCTTCTCTCATTTCTAACACGGTTACCATAATTTAAACCCTCATTTCTTCTATCATGGGAGTAAAAGACTTTCAGCCAAGAGAAAAACAACATGGGTATTTATAAAGCAAAAACAGACCTCTAAGGTTTATTTCTTGATGGACAGTTTCCAAGCAAGCAGGGACATTCTGGATTCATGGGTCTCAACTGTGGTTACTATTGGAATTACCAGGACAGCTGTAGAAATCACTGATGCCTAAGTTCTACTGTAATTTAATTGATCTGGGGTATGTCTGGCACATTGAGGACTTTAAAGACCTCTCCAGGCAAGATTCTGAAGTGAAATTAAGGTTGAGAACCACAGGACTAGACCAAGAGGACTCAGTTCTCTGCTCTTTGATTGGCATTCCACCTCCATCACTAACTAGAAGAGTGGACAAAACTCATGTACACAGTGCTAAAGATGGAAATTTCTGAAGACTTTGAAAAAGATTAAGCAGAAGGGAAATAAACACAAGATGCATCAAGTACAAAAACACTGTTCTGATACAATGATAGTCAACTTCCTTCAGTCTGATGGATGAATATGTCACCATAGCACAATAACCATAGAAGCTGTCTAAAAAGGAATATACAAACATAATGGCATGAGAACACCCTTGTCTCATACTTGTTCTCTCTGCTGCTAATTTTCCTCACTTCACTCATTCTCAAGCATTACTGCCAAATTAATTTTCTTGTAAAACAGTTCCGAACATATCAATTTCTTTCCCAAGATATAATACCTCCTCATTACTTATAGGAAAAAGAATCAAAAGTTTTTTTCCAATTTGGCCTACAATTCACTGTTCCTATTCTGTTTACTTGGCATTCCTGCCTTCAGGGTTTTGCTTATGCTGTTCTGTATCATTGCTTCCTTCCAATTCCACATATTAAAGTCCCCTCATCCTTAAAGATTCTACTCACATACTACCTCCTCCACAAAGCTTTTCCTGATCATTTTGCCAGAAAGCAATTTTTTCCATCCTCTGAAATAGCATAGTCCTTTTGTCATCTTCACAGACTAATTTATTAACAATGAAAAATTTCTCACATTAAAATTTGTTAGTTCATAAAATTAATTATTTCAAACCATTCAGTGTTCATTGAGTACCTGCTATATGGGCTTTATGTTAGGGATATACATAGACCATGGCAGACATGGTCCCTGCCTACAATGAGAGTCTGAGCAGGGTACAAGGATTTTAATTAGGCAAGTGACATTATTATTTGTGATTATGTCTGGGAATTTGAGAGGAAAAAGCAAATGGGTGTCAGACTATAAACTTTCACACTCTGATAAGAAAGTGAATCATCTTTCTAGCTAGAACAAATAGGTGAGTCGGTGATGATTAGACTGTTAATTCTAGAAAGTTGGTCTTAAAAGTGTGTGAGCTAATGATAAAGAAGCCCTTGATTTTGATGAAACAATCCTGGAGAGGCCAGGCCAGTGAGTATCAGTTTACTGCTTCTGGTAGCAGGAGGTTTGGGGGAGCATGTGAAACTGAGAAGATTTAGGCTTGATCATAGCCAGATCTTCTGCAGCACTCATTCAACTGATTGGATAATGTGGTATCTGGGGTCTTGCTAAGAATAAGCAGTTGATGGGGACCCACTAGCAGTCAAGTTGTGGACTGAGTGGGATCACTAACATTGTGTCTGTCACCAGCTGCATCTACCGGTAGAAAAATGTCAAGACAATGAGGGGGCCCCTGGCAATGACCAGAGGTGGGAGGTTGAGGTGGGGAGGAAGAAGTATTACTACTTCCTGCTTTATTCACTAAAAGAAGTAATAAATTATCCTCTTTTAAAGAACTTAGTATTTAGCCCTCATTGTAAATACCCCTTGTGGAGAGGTTTGAGAGAATTGATATCCTCTTAAATTTTCTAACTAATTTCAAGGAGCCAAAAGCCCTTTCACATGGTATTTACCACTTTCCACTTTAGTCATTTAAATAATGTTTTTATCACTCCTACTTAGACTTGGAGGAAAAATCAAATTATCTTCATATTCCTTGACATGCTTACTGCCATTTTTAGTACAGAGTAAGCGTTTGACAGCCATTATTTTTGTCAACAAATGAATGAACAATGAGTGTATTAGTTTTCTAAATCTATTGTAACAAAGTAACCACAAAACTAAATAGCTTAACAAATCTATTGTCTCATGGTTCTTGAGGCTAGAAGTCTGAAATCAAGATATCAGCAGCATTGTACTTTTAAGTATCTCTTCAGACTTCTCTTTAGCTTACAATGGCCGTCTTCTTTCTGTGGTCCTTTATATCATCTTCCCTTTATGCATGTCTTTGTGTCCAAATGTCCCCTTTTGATAAGAGCACATCAAATTAGATTAGGGCTCACACAAATGCCCATATTTTAACATGATTTTCTCTATAAAGACCTATCACCAAAAAAGATCACATTCTGAGGTACTGGGGATTAGGAATTCAACATAGGAATTTTTGAAGGGACAGAATTCAACCCATAACAATGAATAAATTCTCTAAAACTCCATATACTCTTCTTTTTTCTACTTTCTCCATGTATCAGAAATATTCTAGGGGCACCTGGGTGGCTCAGTTGGTTGGGTGACCAACTCTTGATTTTGGCTCAGGTCATGATCTCAAGGTCATTGGATCAAGCTCCACACTCAGCACAGAGTCTGCTTGAGATTCTCTCTCTAACTCTCCCACTGCCCTTCCCCCTTGTTTGTGGGCTCTCTCTCTCCCTAAAATAAGTAAATTTTAAAAATCTTTAAAAAAAAAGATATTCTAGAGCAACAGTGTCCAGTAGAACTTTCTGTGATGAGGAAAATGTTTTCTATGTGAACTCTTCAATATGGTAGCTGCTGGCCACATGGGGCTATGGAGCACTTGAAATGGAGTTACTGTGGCCAAGGAGTTAAATTTCAAATTTCATTTGTTTTAACTTCATTTAAATTAATTTAAAGTTAAAGAGCCACTTTTGGCTAGTGGCTACCACATCGGAGAGCACTGTTCTAAAGACAGGGAGGTTGGGCTAATTGCTCATTAAAAGTAAAAAAATTATATTTCCATGATTTGAAATACATAGGTCCTATGTGAATTCATATTTGCATGTTTCTTTTTAAAGATTTATTTATTTATTTTGGCAGGGGTGAGGGGCAGAGGAAGAAGGAGAGCGAGAGAATCTCAAGTGGACTCCTGCTAAGCATGGAGCCCGACAGGGGGCTCGATTTCACCACCCTAAGATTGCGTGACCCGAGTCAGATGCTAAACCCACTGTGCCAACCAGGCCCCCTGCATGGTTTTTAATATCAGAGATAAATTAGGAATACGTACTCCTCATAGAGATAAGGATGAGGCAAGGCAGAAGATGAAAGTTGCAAAGCTACAAGACTGTAAGGGCCAGGTGTTAACAAGCAGGTGCAGAGGCTTCAGGGGACACCCAGTGCAGGCTGTCAAATGCAGCCATTAGACCAGTCAGTCAAATGTTGGCATGAGGGAACGTAGTTTCAGTATTCTTGAATCTTCTGATTTCCCACAAAAAGCTAGAAATCCAGGTTTTCATGTGGAATCTTCTGGGTTTTTTTTAATGTTGGTAACTGATTTTAGCATTCTCCAGGCAATCTCAATCTGGTTAAACACCAACAAAACATCTGTTGGCTGGATATAACCTTGAGACTCCCAGTTTGTGACCTCTGTTTTGAAACAAAAATTTCAGAGATTTTCTTAGAAGGATTTTCCTTGATTTTATCAGCTGAAAATAATGGGACTCTCAGAAAACATCAAGTTTTAGATAATACTCCTGAACAATGAGTTCTTTTTACACATTCCAATTTAGAGAACCAAAATGATGGACATTTGAAACAAATGTATTGTGAATTTCAGGATTGGCTTGCTTCCAGAAGCTTCCAAAACTTACATTGCGCTATGATATTCCCAGGACTAGCAGATGTGTTCCTGTCTCTGATCTTTTCCCATCAATCCAATTCAGAGAACAAAAAAGAGGAATCAACAGAAGGAAGATTGGCAATTGGCAGCTTTGCAGATGCTTAGATCTCTCCTTGACATATAGGAAGTCTTTAAAAAGACATAAGGTGATAAGTGTAGTAAATTCTTTGTCTCCTATAAAAACACTTGTTTTTACAAAAAGAGAGAGACAGAGACAGAGAGAAACCAAGAAACAGACTCAACTATAGAGAGCAAACTGATGACTACCAGAGGGGAGGTGGGTAGAGAGATGGGTGAAATAGGTGATAGGGTTTAAGGAGTGCACTGGTGATGAGCACTGGGTGATGTATGGAGTTGCTGAATCACTATACTTTATACCTAAAGTTAATATAACACTGTATGTTAACCATGCCAGAATTAAAAAAAAATATATTAAAAACACTTGATTTTACTTAAAAATTTTTTTAGTTCATAAAATTAGTTTTTCAACCATGCAGCATTCACTGAGCACCTGCTTCCTGCCAGGTCATGGACAACATGCTGGGGATGGTGCACAGGCCAGGCCAGACAAGGCCCCTGTCCACAGCAAGATTCAGAGTTGAGCAGAGTAGTTGGACTTTAGCATATCTTCTTTAAGACATCAATTCCAATTAGAAGAAGTACTGTTAAATTGAAGTGTCGAGTGGTAGGAGATCCTACTGAGGATCGAGGGCAGCAGAAAGCCCTAATGATACCTGGGGGAGTGAGTGGAAGTGTAAGTGTTAGCTCAGTAAAGGGGGAGGTGGGAGCAGGGTCAGGCATGTGAAATTCTAGGGAAGGAGATGAGGTTTTCAGTGTCCAGGAGCTGAAAGCATGCCCTATGCCTGGCAGGTAGGTGAAAGTAAGCAGGAGGCGCCTAGATGAGGCTTGTCAGATAAAGATTTGTAGTTCATGATCAAAGGCAATGATTTAAGATGCACTCTACAGCAAAAGCAATAGGCCCAAGGAAAGCATTCTGTAGTGGCTGTGAGGGAAGAACTGGGCTCTTGCTGCTAAGTGACATGTGAGTAAGGGCTAGTCCTCTGTAAAGTTCAACATCAGCTCAAAATGCGCAATCCCAGTGCAAAACGCCCCTCCTTGAGCATTTTAGATCTCATTGTGCTGATTCTCATTGGAGGCAATTTTTCTCCCCTGGTGATATTTGGCAAGTCTGTAGACATATTTTATTGTCATGATTTAGGGGGGATGTGCTACTAACATCAAGTTGGGAAGAGGTCAGGGATGCTGCTAAATATCCTATAATGCACAGGGCAGCCCCCACGACAAAAAATGATAAGGTCCAAAACATCAATAACAGCAAGGCTGTGAAACCCCTGGTTAAGGTGAACATCAAAGGAATTAATGGGGCCAGGAGCAGGTAGGGTGTCAGGAAGTGGGGGCAGGAACCATACCTGCAGTTTTGTTTTTGTTTTTTTTTTTTAAAGATTTTATTTATTTATTTGAGAGAGAGAATGAGAGAGAGAGAGCATGAGAGGGGGGAGGGTCAGGGGGAGAAGCAGACTCCCTGCAGAGCAGGGAGCCCGATGCGGGACTCGATCCCGGGACTCCAGGATCATGACCTGAGCCGAAGGCAGTTGCTTAACCAACTGAGCCACCCAGGCGCCCCCATACCTGCAGTTTTATGTTTCAGTTTGCAAATAGGAAATTGTATTAAGATAAAAAAGTTATGTGTTGGCTATTTGCTGCTTTCTTCTCGATCTACCAACTGCAATGGCATCTCCCAAAATATCCAGGCTAGGCCAATCAGCCTTATTTACCATAATAATACTGACTATAATTCTGTCTGCTTTACCTCAAAATAAGTGTTTAGAATATTGATTGAATAAATAAATGAACATTGATTTATTCCCAGAAAATGAAATTTTGCATAATTACAATAACTATTGAGCTACTAATTTGTGCAAGGCACATTCTAAACTTCGACTGAATCCTTACAAAAGCCCCACAAGGGAATCATTAACTATAATTTACAGAGAAAGAAACAGAGGCTCAGGGATGTTCAGTCCCTTGCTGAAGGTCAAACAACAATTGAGTGTATTTGATACCACAGCCTGTCCTCTTTCATTGCTCTGAAAGGGATTTTGCATTGAGAATGGGATGTAAGCCAGATTTGATCTGCCTTACCCATTAGTGGGAATCAGGTATGGCTACATATATGAAAACCCCAAAGAGCGACCCGCCATAGAATGATTTCGCTTTAATGCACGTAAGTCACGTCCAAGGTAGATAAAGCAACTCCAAAGGTATCAGAGGTACAGACTCCTTCTATCTTCCCTATCCTTCCTTAGCACCTAGCTTCCATTCTCAAGGCTGTGCCGTGGTCCATCATCGTGTCAGCTGGAGCTCCAGCCAGTGTACCAGTGAGAAGGACGGAGGAAGGGCTAAAAGAGGAGGTGCTACCTCCTGTTTGATTCAACTCATTTTTCCCTTACATGTCGTTGGCCACCACCAAGGAGCCTAGGAAATGTAATTGTTTTTTCAGCTGTTATCAAGGAAGAAGGAAGGAGGGATGCATACTGAGGAGGGGAGCTGCCCTGTCTGCCAGGCCACAGCAGTGGTGAGGACACTTGAAGCAAAGTTGGAAGGTCTCTCCTGTGATTGAAAAATTCCAAGAGAAGAAGGAAGATGACAATTTAGTTACTGTGAGTTGAGTCTGGACCCATGAAGCCCTCTAACGAGACACAATCTTTCCATGGTTAGATTTCAAAACCAGGAGGCTTTGGCTTCTCCCTGTTCTCCCTGTCTCCTCTCTCCAACATTTGGCCTGCCCTCTTTCCAGCCTTTCTCAGTTGACCTCCTTTCCATTTCTTCTTCGTCCCTTATCTTTTGCTTCTGGCCTTTGGCTTCTGTCTCTTCTCCATACAGGGAGGATCTGCAGAGCATCACACAGGTAACTGCCATGCCATCATCCTCAGGCCTTACCTTCCTTCTCCACTGCCCCTCTTCATCCTTCATCTCTGCTACTTTGTGGAAGCCTGACTTGTGTCCTTCTGGAAACTCTCCCTCCTGGCCGTGATCGTATAGTGGTTAGTACTCTGCGTTGTGGAAACTCTCCCTCCTGACACGCAGTTTCCATGCAGATGATTGCAACTGTCATTTCAGACATACTTGAGGGCCCCTGGGAAGCAGTCTCCACACTGCCCCATGAACCTGCCTCCCATCTTCATTCATTCAGTCATTCTTTATTCATTTCTATGGTTATTGAACACCCTCTATGCCAGGCCCTTTGAAAGGCCTAGCAGGCTCTCCATGGTTCCTGTCTTGTGGTGCTTTGGGTCCAGTGGAGGAACATGCAAATCATAGAGCCGTCACTCAGCCAGTTACAGATTTTGGTAAGAACTGTTAGGGAAGGGAGTTATGAGCACATGAAACAGGAGCTACCTTGGTTGGAGAAGCCAGGGAAGTTCATCCCTAGGTAGTAAAAGGGATGAATGGCAGTTATCCAAGTGAGGATGAAGAAGCATGTTCCAGCAGAGAGAACCACATATACAACCAATACGAGATGGGAGAGTGGTTTTGTACTCTGCACTGCTCACTATTCTTAGATCATGAATAGAAACAAAAACTCTGCCTTCAAGGAACTTATATGTGAGTGAAGAGTATTGGCAGTAAGCACAAACAAATAGGATACCTTCTGGTACTGACCTTTTTAATACAGAAAATGCATTTGTTTGAATGATGGGGAGAAGGTTAGTGTCACTGGAGTGCAGTAGCAAGGGGGGAATGGATGAGGATGCATTCAAGACGTAGCCAGTGACCATCTGGGTCTTGTAAGTGATGGTAAGGTCTTCCAGAGGCTCTAAGAAGCCTCTGGGATTTCTTAAGTAGGAAGATGACATGATAGGATTCACACTTAAGAAAGATCTGAGTGCAAATCCATGGACTGGATGAGCTTTCTGGGCAGCGAAGGCCAGGTGCCCAGCTATGAATTCAGAGAGGACAGAACTTTCCTCTGTGACCTGGGCAAGTTAATAAAGTCTCGTTTTTCTCACCATAAACTGGAGGTTATGATAAGTGCTCCCAGATTCCTGGAAACCATCTAATGAGATGATATTTTATGCAACCTTGCATGAAATCTTGCATAGGGTTTACACATCCAGCAACTCCTCTCCTTCCATTTGCATGCCACTCTCCTCGAACGAATGACGCAAGGTCTTGAGTGGGCACGTTTTGATCATGAGGTGCAAATTTTATTTTAATTTTATTTTTTTAAAGATTTATTTATTTATTTGAGAGAAAGAGAGAGAGCATGAGTGGGAGGGACAGAGGGAGAGAATCTCAAGCAGACTCCCCTGCTGGGTGCAGAACCCAATGCGGAGCTCCATCTAACGATACTGAGATCATGACTTGGGCAGAAACACAAGCGTCTACAGCCAACCAACTGGCCACCCAGGTGTCCCCTGAGGTGCCAATTTTAAATGGGGACCTAATCAATTAGATGACACATTAGAGTCTCGACAGTTTAACAGTCTTAAATCATTCGTAAGTTAAAAGTGAAGAATATGCTGGTGCTCCATTTGCACTTTGAACTTTCAAAATGGTTTGAAAACAACTCGATACAGCTTTCTAGTGCTTCAATAGCCTCAGCCAACCCCCTCACTGTCTCTACAGGCATGTGAAAGGAAGGGTTGTCAGAACTGGAAACAAAAAGGGGCTTAGAGGGTCACTGTAGGGGATGTGAGATAAAGAATTTCTTCAGAGAGAGTCTTCATAAAGTCAGTTTCCTTTAATTCCTCTAACATCTCAGCTAAATCTGGTGGGCTTGGACACTGGCCCAGCTCCCCATCTTTAGCCCCTGCCTCCAGGTCCTATTATTTTGTCTTGCTTAGAATTCTCATTCTGACTACAAGTCTCCTGCCTTGAACACACCCAAGAAACCCAATGAGCAACTGGCATGAAGGAAGAAAACCACACTGCATGAAAGCCGCATATCCTCCACTTGACTGAAATACATCTTTTAACATTTGAAAGAAATAAAGAAGAATATTCTCCATATGAGAGAATCAATCGGTTCTAGGGGATCAAAACCAGTTATAACAACTGCTGGGATCTTGCTTCCATGAAGAGCCCTCTGAATGATAATGAGACAGCTTAATAAAGGATGGATGATTAGAAGATTGTGGTGACATAAAACTCATGACCAAGGTGATTTTTTCGCAACTGGAACAAGACTATCCTTGAGCAGTTTTGTTGTGGTTGCTGTGTTTTTTTGTTGTTGTTTTTGGGTTTTTTTTGCTGATGGACACCAAAGAACATGTCATAACCCAAAGTTCCTACATGCAATCATATTCAGTCCATGGGGCGGAAAGAAGGTAAAAAGTTGCAAGCAGAACAGAAAGATTTTTTAATTCATAAAGAAATGGAGCTCCACTGGACTGGTAGAAAGATCCTTCCCTGTGATGGCTTGTGCATAATCAAATGGAGACATGTTGAAACTCGTGGAATAGAGGGACTTCTCCGATCTAAAGTGTTGCTCAGGGGACTAGGTGAGGCTGGCATAAATAGATGGGAAGCATCTGCATAGGAAAGTGAGTTGTTTACCGCACAAAGCCTGGATCAGATGAAGAATAAATGAGATAATGCAAGAATCAAAGCTAGATTAAGCTGTGATGGATGATAATTGAAGTTTAGTATGGGGGGAAATTACCAGCCTGTATCTAAGTGTTCATATTTCTATAAATCTTGCCCTAAATTGTGATGCATCATCTATACATTCTAGTAATGAATAGACACATAATTTATATTATTCCTTTCATACAGAGATAGATCTTGTAGGGAGCAGTCAGATATTTGCTTGTGTGTTTGTTTAAGCTTATTTCTCCTGCTCAGTCTTACCTTTAAGCTTGAGAAGTCTGACTAAAAACACCACAGTTCATCTGCTGGCAGTTTGCCAACCTGTGCCTTGGGAAAATATAATATGTTTCTTCCAGATAGATCACGTAAACCTAAAATCTATTAAACATCATAGGCAGCTTGAGCATTAGGACAGTATGTTAGAACAGGACTGCTCAGAGTCTGGTCTGTGGACCAGAGCTGATAAGAGAAATATTGAAAGCAAGCATGTAAGGGCTTTTATAATAACTTGATGTTGCCACGATACCTAAATTCAGCACCTGAAATGAGACCAAGTATCACCTGCGATGATCTGAAAACTAAAAAAAAACAAATAAAAAACATAAGTAAGCAAACAAAACAACCAGTCCTTCATCACAAGAGTACTAGAAGCACCAGGTTCAAGAAACAAACAGAAAATGGTCCACTTTGTCCTTTGATTCTAACACATGGACCTGCCTGATGGGTGCAGTCATCTACCTGCCTGCACTGGAGTCATTGGACCTCCACTTGGAAACATGCTACAGACTCTCAAAACAGTCCTTTTCTCAAGAATGGGGAAGGGAGTGGAAATTTAAGAAGGCCAAGCTCAACACTTACCATTCCAATAGTTTTTTTTTTTTTTTAAAGATTTTATTTATTTACTTGAAAGAGAGAGTGAGAGAGAGCACAAGCAGGGGGAGAGGCAGCGGGAGAGGGAGAAGCAGACTCCCTGCTGAGCAGGGAGCCTAACAGGGTGCTCAATCCCAGGACCCCAGGATAATGACCCAAACTGAAGGCAGATGCTCAACTGACTGAGCCACCAGGCACCAGCCAATAGTTTTTAACTGATTACTATGCACTGGTTACCATGCGTTCTAGGGCTATAAATATGAAAAGGAAGCTCTCCCTGAATCAAAGAATTTAAAGTCCAGTTGGGAAGACTAATAAACAAATGATTACAATAGAATCTGATTAAGTCAATAAAACTTTGTTCTCTCTTTCCTTCCCTCCTGTCCTGTTTTCCAGAAATACTTATTTCTCATTATTTTAAACACCATGTGTTATGCTGAAGATATAGGGCATATAGGGCTGAATAAAGACATTGCCTTACCTCTCACACAGGGATTTCGTCTTTATCAGAAAAAAGCCATAAACTAGGCAACCACAGAGTTTAATGAATCACTTGTATTAATTGATTACTTTATTCAACGAGCAGCAATCATTGCAAGGTAAAGAGAGCCATGATACATGTGCTAGAAAGATCCGAACATGACTCAACTTATGTTGAGGGTGGGAGGGCCAAGTGGGGAAAGTGTCCATGAGGGTGGAATTTTGAGCTGAGCTCCAAAGGGTGAGTGGGAGTTATCCCAGTGAAGATGGGGACAAAGAATGTTCTAGGCAGAGAGAGCAGCGTGTCCGAAGATCCGGGGGCACAAAGGAAACCAATGTGGCTCAGGTGCTATAGGGAGAAGGATTTATCTTGCAAACCTAAGACTCTTACAGTCTACATCTTACTTATACCTGTTTGTCTGGCTCTCACTGTATGCCTTTTTTTCTTCCCCATAAATAAAGAAGTCCAGGTAATTGGATCCATCCCTACTCCCTTAATCAGGAGAATGCCTTGCTTTAACAAATGGGAGCCCTTTCTTTCTTCTGGGAACTCCCTTTCTCTCAGTCCATTGCTGGGACCGTAGTGATGAATTTTATTACCTCATTCTTGATCATTGGATTAAATTCACCCATTCAAAAAGGCACCACCTCCTCTGCCCTATTCTTCCTTTGCGTTGGCTAAACAACACTCTTTTTTAATTTTATTTTATTATGTTATGTTAATCACCATACAATACATCATTAGTTTTTGATGTGGTAATCCACGACTCATTGTTTTCGGGTAACACCCAGTGCTCCATGCAGTACATGCCCTCCTTAATACCCATCACTGGGCTAACTCATCCCCGCACCCCCCACCCCTCTAAAACCCTCAGTTTGTTTCTCAGAGTCCATCATCTCTCATGGTTCATCTCTCCCTCCGATTTCTCCCCCTTCATTTTTCCCTTCCTTCTCCTAATATCCTCCATGCTAGTCCTTATGTTCCGCAAATAAGTGAAACCATATGATAATTGACTTTCTCTGCTTGACTTATTTCACTTAGCATAATCTCCTCCAGTCCCATCCATGTTGATGTAAAAGTTGGGTATTCATCCTTTCTGATGGCTGAGTAATATTCCATTGTACATATGACCACATCTTCTTTATCCATTCAACTGTTTAAGTGCATCTTGGCTCTTTCCACAGTTTGGCTAAACAACACTCTTGTTCCGTTGTCTCTAATACTAGCTAATGCTGAGCCTCCCATCTCCTCTCTTAGCAAACCATGTAAATAGAACACCTGGCTGGCTGAAAGAAGTCTTCCTCTCATTGCTGGAAGTGCTGCTCACCTCCTTGGCATTTTCCCCAACTCAGGAGTTCTGGCTTTTTCTACCAACTTCAATCATCACTTCTCTGTTCAAATCTTGTCCCAGTTTATAGCAGGTTCTCATAAAATATGGTATGGTGAAAAGAGAGTATACTTTGTGTCCAAATCAATAGGAATTGAAATCCATTTCTGACACTTCCTACTTGTGTGACCCTGGGGAAGCAAATCACCCTCTCTGAGCTTCAGTGTCCTGCTTGCATGTTATACACAACCAATGAATCATTGAACACTACATCAAAAACTAATGGTGTACTATATGTTGGCTAATTGAACATAATAATAATTAAAAAAATAAAATATTAGAAAGATAAAAATAAAAATATACATCTGAAAAAAAGAAGCTAATGAAATGCTTAGCCTCTAGGCTTGTTATAACCATTAATTGAGGCATTGTACTTAAAGCATCTAATTCTCACTGAATGATGCTTTTTTTAGCCACTTAGCTTGTGTTTTAAAGCCCATTTGATCACCATAAAAACTAACTCAAGATAGAAAAACACTGCAGCCATGCAAGAGACAAATGACTAGAAACTCACATTGTTAATTACAGTCTCAGCCCTCCTCACTGAGGAATCTGACACAGATACATGTTGTGTTTTTATTAATATTTCATTTAGCCAACATACTATCAAAGAAGCCAGTCTATCTCCATGAACTGTTCTTTAACTTTTTTATTAGCTTATTAATGGGGTGGGGGAGATGGATATCATTTAATGGGACATTTCTCCCTCCCTATAAAAAGCATGACATTCGTAAATTCAAGAGGTCATACATTTGCATCCAGCCAAGGGGTCATCTGGCTGGCTCTGATTTGTAATTCTAAATTCTGCACTGCTGTGTAGTCTGGAAGGGAGAAAGAGAGAAATGAAGATAAACTGAGGGTGGGGGAAGAGACAGAGGGTAGGGATCTATGGATGAGAAAGCAGAAACAAAGCTGTCCCTAAAATAAGGAGAGTAACTCAATGCCATGTGATCATGTGAGCCTGGGTCCTGGGGAGGGAGGGGTGGAAGATCAGAGCACCAAGTTTCTTCGAACCAGGCACTTCTAGTCTGACAGGCAGGACAGAAGGTTTCAAATGAGTTGGCAAGTATGGAGTGCCTCCTGAGTGCTTGGCACCATGTAAGGGTACAGAGCGTCAGAAGGCACAGTCCTTGACCTAAAAGAATTGCCCATCTATTGGAGGAGAGAAACTGTCAATACAATATTACCAGAACAATGCACTAAGTGCCATAATGGAAATATGTTCTATGAGCACTGATGATGAAGATGTAAAGTCTTTCTGGGGAAGCCAAGAATAGCATCACAGAGGAAGTGCCTGACAGATCACTTCACTAGAAGCAGCGTGCTGAGATGGAGACATATTTGGGGTATACTCTTAGAGGAGCCAGGTAGTAAGGGAAGTAGGATAGGGCAGGGGAAGCACCATGTAAAGATGTGCTTTGAAATTGTACCGTAGAGGTTGTCTTACCTAAGGCAAGGGCTAGAGCTTTTATTCGCCCTCATATGTCAGTCATTTGCCCTGGGTGGGTTGTTGGGCATATGTGGTCATGTCGTGGAAATCTCTAGGGAAGGTGGATCCTAAAAGCCAAAGGCAAGCTTGGGAATAGTTAGCATCAACAGCCAGTATCTGCAGCCGCTAGTAGTTGAGTGCACCTGTGCTGTGCATGGAAACTGGGTGGGGCACTCATAGCACCTGCTAGAGGAACACTTGAGGTGGCTCCTTTACTTCAATGAGTTGGGAAGATGCTCCAGCATCTCCTGTGGAGAAGCAAAAGCATGCACAAGAGTCAAAAGAGTTGGCAGGATTAGTTTTCCTTAGAAGGCATCAGCAGTCAGGTGTGGGTGAATGGGAGTGGGGGCTAGGCAAAGGGGATGAGGCTGAGAGATTGGTGGCTAACAATGTGGACTAGGGAGTGAAATCAATCTGGGGTTGAATTCTGAGTGTTGCTTATGGACTATGTGACCTTCACAATATACATTACTTTCCCTGGCTTCAGTGTCCTCATCTTGGGCATGTTGAATGGGCATGATAATGCTACTTTTCAGGATTGTTGTGAGAGTGAAATGAGGCAATGGAGGGAAACCACTGAGCCCAACACCTGCAGCATATTAACTTTCAATAAATGGTAGTCATCCCAATTATTATAAAGCTGTACATGCTGAGTTTTGAAAATCTTGAATTCTATTCCAAGGACTTTGGATTTTATCCAGAAGTAACGATGATGGTATTGATGATGGTGGTAATAAGAGCAGCAACAATAAGAATTTAGAGGTGAAGTTGTAAGCCAATGCAGCCTTTTAAAAAGTAGGAAATTTGCAGGTCTGTGCTTGAGAAAGATACTTCGGTCAACTCTGGAGAATGGATTGGAGACAGGAAGAGAGGATGGGCAGGGCAACCAGCTATGGGGCTCTCTCAATAGACCATACAAGAGACAATGAGGGTTTGAACTTGGTCAGAATCATGGGCCAGGAAGAGACTGAGCCAGGACCAGAGCGAAGCCAATGAAATCCCATAGCAACAAGGCTCAAACTGCATGCTTGCGGCTCTGTGGCTGCTCAGATAAGCCACTCCTACTACACGCAGTATAAAGGCAGCAGAGGGGGTGTCTGGGTGGCTCAGTTGGCTGAACAGCTGACTCTTGATTTTGGTTCAGGTCATAACCTTGGGGTCCTGGGATCAAGCCCCTCACCCAGCTTTGCGCTTAGCATGGAGTCTGCTTGAGATTCTCTCCCTCTCCTTCTACCTCTCTTCCCATTAGTGTGTGTGCTCTTTCTCTCTCTCTCTCTCAAATAAATAAATAAACCTTAAAAAAAATAAAGCAGTAGAGAGTGGCATCCTGGTCTGGGTAAGACCTTTTATTAATGGGAAACTGGCTTTGTGGATGCAGGTGGCCCTTGGTAAAGATGATTTCAATAATGCTCCCAAGCCTTCTCTGTCGCTGTAACAAGTTTCTGTGTACTCTAATTCATTAATGAAGGGACAAAGGAGGAATCTGAACATACTTTACTCTCACCATTATCTGGAGGAGTTTTGTGATGAAACTCATTGAGCATAATGAAATTGCTGTTTTCTGCTAAAATCCCATCTCTGTATAGATTGGCCTCAGTTACAATCCTTGATGAAAATGGGGAAACATGCTGTATTAAGTTGGTTTAAAAAGGCCCTCTAGTATGACCCTGCTCTGAAGAAAATCAATAGACATATCTCAAAAGATAAATACAAATAAAAAGGTCCTGCTCAACTTTGCTGAATTTCCACCTGTCCTCAGAAGTAAGATGGTTGGAAGAAAGCTCATTACCTCTAGATTATACTGAGCTCAATTTAGTGATGTTCCATGTCCCTTCAGCTCTAACATTCTGACTCCGTGACTTCCCGAATTATATTTATAAGGAAACTTAACAGTTCTAACACTTATTGAGTCATCACTCTGTGGCAGGCATTGTGTTAACCACTTTGTATGTGGTATCTTATTTAGATTTCATGATAAATATAGATACAATATCTACTATTGAAATTCCCAGTTTATAGCTAGGGATACTGAGGATTGATGAAGCCAAACAGAGAGGGAGGGAGGAAGATTGAGATCAGAAGTCAAATATATCCAGTTCTAAACTCTGTGAACTCTGATTTCCATCCCTTGCCTCTTCCTTTCACTCATCCCTAATGATGCTAATCTTTTGACATTCAGAACAAATCCCCCACCTGGTCACTTAGCAGATATTCATTAAAAGCCCTGGATGTTTTGTAATCTCTCTGGTTGTCAGTGAACTATCACAGTGCTTACTCTTGCCATGGGCCTCAGAGACACGAAACCCAGCATCCTGTACTATTCTGTGCTTGTTTAATGGGTGGGATTCATTACCTCAATCACAGTAACAGCCTAAATGGTAAGACCTGCTTCCCACTTCTGTGTTTCCCTCACACCATCCATCAACAACCTGATGCAGCAAGGACTCAAAAATAGATATTTTTCTGTCAAATCAAAAATTTTTTGGAGTAATTTGACTGTAGCTTGGCAGATCTTGTTACTTGTACTTTTCTCACTGCTGAAGGTAGTTCTATAACTCCAGGGATTTATCCTAGAGGGATGCGTAACCCATTGAGAAATGACTACAAATATTTTGAAGGATAGCATCCTACATCACAGGATCTGTAGATGTGTAGACTTGTGTTTAAGTAAGAAATTAGGTAAGATTCCTTGATAAGTATAGATGTCCATTTATGTTGTAATTCCAACACTATGTAATGAGTGCCTCTTATGAGCTGAGCACATTACTAAGAGATGTCATGCAGTGGTAAGTAAATACATATAGCATTGACCTTACATGTCTTATCACCCAGTAGAGAAAGAATAAGCTGGATAATTACCTATATGTATTTTTTTATAATTCCATATGGCATATTTGTATATTGGTGCATGCATCTTGATAGATAAGTATGACCCTATCTGGATATATGAAACATATAATGCATATTAATTTAGCTCCTCATTCAACAAACAAGCAAAAAATCATTTGCTACAGTATGAGAAAATCCTTAGAAGTTACATACTCTCCTGTTTCCGGGGCAAGAGGCTCATTTTTACGGACACTATGTCGGAGTACATACAGAAAGATGTGTACTCCCAATATTTAACTTCCCAAGATTTAACTTCCACACACCTTTGTTTGCATCCTAGCTCCCAGCAGTTACTGGTCAGTGACTTTGGGTACATTATTTAACCTCTACTTAATCTCACCTGTAAAATAGAAATAATAATAGTACTCACCTTAGAGGGTTTCTGTAAGGATTGAAAAATATTGTATGTTCAAAGGCTTAGTTCAGGCACACTGAAAGTCCTTATTCCCTGCCTGCTATTATTATTTAAAACTGGAGAAGCTGGGCTGCTTGGTTGGCTCAGTTGGTTAAGTGTCTGCCTTGGGCTCAGGTCATGATCCCAGAGCCCTGCATTGGGCTCCCTGCTCAGCAGGGAGTCTGCTTCTCCCTCTCTCTCTGCCATTCCCCCTGCTTGTGCTCTCTCCCTCTGTTTCTCTCAAATAAATAAATAAATAAAATCTTAAAAAAAAAACTGGATAAGTTGGATGGGGAGGAGAGGAGTGGATGCCTAGCAGTAGTTACTGTCTGATGGTTTTCTGCTGGAGACCTCTCGGAGACAACCTCCAGATTCTTCACGTCATCCTCTCTGTCCAGGAGGAGTGCAGA
The DNA here is from genome assembly GCF_029215605.1 of Mirounga angustirostris. NCBI lineage: Eukaryota > Metazoa > Chordata > Mammalia > Carnivora > Phocidae > Mirounga > Mirounga angustirostris. The sequence goes on along the minus strand of NW_026991712.1, from coordinate 12,915,984 downwards.
GCCCCAGTGAACAGGACTAGAAAAGGTGCTGTTTGTTCCATGTCACCATGGAGCTACAGCTACAAGTGGGTGAAAAAAAATCTCTATTTGCAGAAAGCTAAACATTTCCTTTTCCTTGAGCACCTTCCATGTTAGACTTTCAGACATGAGCAGGTAGCAAGATGCTAAAGGGAGTCCTGGAGGACAAGTAAGTAGAGCCAGAACAATTCCCAGAGCTTGGGGTAAATGCTTTTACCTGGGTGATTGGCTTGCCAGATTTCTGAGACATGACATGAAGAACAAAGAGCCAGAGTTTATTAGTTGAGCCTAGAAATCACCAACTGCTTGCTACAAACAGTAGTGAATTAAGTTCACTTTAGCGCAAGTTTTAATACTTGACACTCAGGCATGTGTTTTCTTTCCTGCTGTCTGAAGCTATCTAAACTCTGAATGGCCATTTGGGCTTCTCTTAATGCAATTTGAACTTTATAGATAGTAGTAGAGCTATGTGTGTGTGTGTGATGTATGTTTTAGCCCCGCCAGTGGATGCTTAGAAATAAGTTCCTCTGGCCTGTCCATCTTTGTATCATTTATAGTTTATGTTGTTTCTAGTACAGGACTGGCACCCAGTAGGCATTCAATAGGATGTCATGATTACTATTTGTTGAGTTGATGAAAAAGTGACTTTAACTTACAGTGGCTCCACATTGCTTATATAAGATCAAGTTTAATAACCACAGTTTGGCAGTCATGCTTTCTCATGGATTGAGGAATGGGAGAGTCACATCTTGAATATCCAGCTCTTTCTGCCTTTCCCACCCCAAATGAGTCCTCTCTAAGGAGCTTCCGCCCTCTCCAGATGCAACTAACTCACTGCCTACTCTGTGCTCTTTTCTTCTTAGATTTGTCAATTTAAGAATGCAGCCTCTGATCTTCCCTGCCCCCATCCAGCCATCTCTCACATTTGGGGGGAAATGCCACTCCCTGTGTTACATCCATCATGATTTTTTCAGCTCACACTGATCATCTCTCTTCTAAACTTAATTACTGAGCATCTGTCTCTATCTCATGTTACAGTGTTTGTTCATATGGACCATTTTCTTCCCTTAATACTTGAAATTATATTTACCCATCTAGATCGTAGGCTTCCTGAGGGCCAGATCCAATATTTCTTTTTTCTAGAACCTTCCTCCACCTTCCCTATAGCACCTAGCATAATATCAGGCATGGAAAAGCACAATAATTATAGATTTATTAGACATTCTTGTGTAAAATAAGGTGGTGGAAATAGAGATGCAAAGAGAGAGAGAGAGAAATATTTTCCTGGAAAAGAAGATATCCTATTTCCTGTGCCAAGTAGTTTTCTTGTTAATAGTATTCCACTCTCGAAGCTCCCTGTTCAAGGATGGAGTACCTATTACAATCATCTGCATAAATAATATATGCTAAAATGCTTCTCTGTGCCACAAATATTGACCTTGTTTAATAATGGATGAGGGACTCCAGCACTACCCTGGAACCATGCTGACACAGGTTTATGCCCTTGCTGTGGGCTTATATTTATAGCTTTTGTTTCTTAAGCCTGAAATTTACCTAACTTTCTTTATGGAAGGATATTTTTCCCCTGAGACTCTACTATGATCCTGGAAACTGAATTCAGTAAGGCAAGTATGGTGCAGATGAAAGGGAGGAATCTCACTCCATCATCAAAAAGAAAGCTAAGCTTCCTTCCTTTAAATGATGTTCCTGATATGTTCCTATTTGTATCATAGTTTTTCAAGACCTCACTATTACCAAAATAATAATAATAATAATGCAAACAGCTGAAATTTAGTGAACACTTACTAAGTGCCAGGTTTGCTTCATAGCCCTTTATTGTATGGTCTCATTTAATCCTCAGAAGAATTCCATGAGAGAAGAACTATGATAATGTTTTTCCTACAGATGAGGAAAAATGGGATGTGGGAGGTTCACTACTGTGTGAAACACACCTCTGGAGAGGCAGTGTTCTGATTCCCACGTCAACAGTCTGATTCAAAACCTTAAGCTCTAAATCACTATGATAAATGGACTTTCTGTTTGTACTTCCACACAGTGGAAAATGGCTGGTTTTTCTTTCTAATCACCCACTCTTACCCATTCTAAAGGGAACAGCCCTTTACTTTTCCCTTAGAAACCATCACTCCTGAGCTTTCTGGCAACAGTTTGTTCATGGTGAATAATTTAATAATGGGCCTTTGACCCAAGTCCAGTGTGAGAATGATTGCAAAAATGATCTCAATTTTCCACCTTCCCTGTATCCATGCCCTTTGTAATGTGACTTGGAAGTTCTTACCATTAAGTTCCTCCCTTCAATACGCAATGACTTTGTGACTTAGTGTGGTCAATAGGATGCAGCAGAAGTGATGTGTTAATCTTAAATCTAGACCTCAAGGTGTCTTGTGAGTCTCTACCCTCTCTCTTAGAACGATGCCATTGCCATGAAAAAAGTCTGAGCTAAGTTACTGAAGGAGAGACACATATAGGAGAACATGGTTGTTCTAGATAAATTTACTCTAGAATACTCAGTCTGCCATTGCCCACATATGCAGAGAGCCCATGCAAGATCAAAAGCTGTCCCACAGTTGATGTCAGATGTACCAATGAGCCCATCTGACACTAACAGAACCACCAAGCCCATTTGCAGACTCATTCACAAGAATGAATTATCATTGTCATTTAAATAATGTTTTAGAGTGACTTGTTATGAAGTAATAGCTAACTAATATATCTGCCTAGCAGAGACCCCCTGAAAGTTTTTCTATGGTTATTGAGAATGCTCATTTATTCACTGATATTGCTAAGCTATTAGGATTTAAGCTGAAACTGTTGATGGTGTCTTCTACCTGAGAAGAGATCGTTTGAAAAAAAAAATGCCAGTGCAAAAGAAACAGATATGAAAGATTAACTAAACACATTTCTGATAATATTCTTTGATCACTTGGATCCACCAATGCCTTAAGTGAGTACATACATTTTTTAATATTTATTTATTTATTTATTTTAAGTTTTTATTTTAATTCCAGTCAGTTAACCTACAGTGGTTTATTAGTTTTAGGTATACAATATGGTGATTCAACATGAAGCCAGGATATCCTTGAATTTTCTTGTAACATAGCTCATAAATTCCCTTTATTTTTATTTTTACATTTTTGCTTAAAGTAGTTTGATTTGGCTGTCTTTTATTAAACAAGAGTTCTGATTAAAATGATCACTGTAGACTTCACCATGGCTTTAACAAACATCATCAAATCCTTTACCTTTCTCTGTCCTGCTCACACATGTCTTCATCTGAGAATGTCCTCTACTCATATATCTACCCAGAACTTTAGCATTTGATGCCCAAACCTCGCTTCAAAATCTTATGAAAATAAGGTGAAAGGAGTAAAAATGGGGTTAATTAGCAAAAGTCAGAATGGAAGTAACTGAGAATGGAGTAGGGGGAATACCACACCTTGAAGCAGACACGAGTCAAGGTCTAACTCATTAATTCAAACATAGAACAAGTACTTATTGAGTAGCTCCATATATCCAGGTCTGTGTTAGGTCCTGGGAATATAGAGGACAAAGCAGACAATTCTCTTGCTCTCAGGAAGCTAATTTTTTTTTAAAGATTTTATTTATTTATTTGAGAGAGAGAGAATGAGAGACAGAGCACGAGAGGGAAGAGGGTCAGAGGGAGAAGCAGACCCCCTGCTGAGCAGGGAGCCCGATGCGGGACTTGATCCCGGGACTCCAGGATCATGACCTGAGCCGAAGGCAGTCGCTTAACCAACTGAGCCACCCAGGCGCCCCAGGAAGCTAATTTTTTAGGGAGGAGATGGATACACACAATGAATGAATAAGAAAATGGACAAGATAATTTCAGACAAGGATACATGGTTTATCATCAACACAGCGAGGCAGCAGACGGAAAGTGACTCATGTGGGACTGGACCAGATGGGAGCCCCGGAGACCCCCCCCCCACTTAAGAAGTGATATTGATCAGAGACCAGGAGAATGAGAAGCAACCAGCTAAAATAATCTGAGGGAGGGGCATTTCAGGCAGAGGTAAATCCAGTACAAAGGTTTTAGATGAATACACGTTTTTGTGTCTTGAGGACCAGGGAAAAAGTGAAGTAAAGTGAAGGGAGTGTAGGAGGGCTTGCCAAGAGCTGAGGTTGGGGAAGTGGCCAGAGTCTTTTAGCCATAGTTAATGGGAGTTTGGATTTTATTCTGAGTGTGAAGGAAAGCTGTTGAGGGTTTTTAATAGCAGAATGGCAGGATCAATTTTATAGGTTTAAGTTATAAAAGCTATATGAAGATTGGATTGTAGGGTCAAGAGTGATCACAAAGAAAGATCTGTTAAAAAGGCTTTGTGACAGGGGCGCCTGGGTGGCTCAGTCAGTTGGGCATCTGCCTTCGGCTCGGGTCATGATCCCGGGGTCCTGGGATCGAGCCCACGTCGGGCTCCCTGCTCAGTGGGAAGCCTGCTTCTCCCTCTCCCGCTCCCCCTGCTTGTGTTCCCTCTCTCACTGTGTCTCTCTCTGTCAAATAAATAAATAAAATCTTAAAAAAAAAAAAAGGCTTTGTGACAGTTCAAGCAAGAGCTGGTGGTGAAACAGACTACAGAGGAAGCCAAACCCACAGATGAGATGAGGAGAATTTGTATCAGAGCTGCCACATAGTAGAAGGAAGGGACTGGGAGTTATCAGCACAGCCTGACTACATAGACATAGACACTCAGACACACAGACACGCAAGTACACATGCACATACACACAGGCACGCACGCACACAGACACACCACAGACACACATGCACAAAGACACACAAACACACAGACATACAGACACACCCAGACACACAGACATGGAAAAACAAACAGACACACACACAACTAAATCTCATAGCTAATCATATTGAATTTAAAATCAAAGAAAATCACCTAAGTTTAAAAAATGAGCAGCTATTTTATTTTTAAAAGATTTTATTTATTTATTTGAGAGAGATAGAGTGAGAGAGAAAGAAAACACAAGCATGGGGAAGGGTAAAGGGAGAGGGAGAGATAGACTCCCCGCTGAGCAGGGAGCCCGATGTGGGACTCCATTCCAGGACCCTGGGATAATGACCTGAGCCAAAGGCAGACACTTAACCAACTGAGCCACTCAGGCGCCCCTGAGCAGCTGTTTTAAACTTCCATTATGCTTTTGCTTTTCTAGATGAAATAAATTTATGATAAATATCTAGGACATATTCAGACTCATACATACACATATGTTTAGCTTTATAAAATTAGAATGGTCATGCTATATATCTAATTTTATCTGCTTTTTCACTTGACATTAAATTTATCCGTTCAGTGAATATTTACTGAATGCCTATTATCTGCCAAGTACTTCTCTAGGACCTGAGGTTGAAAGCAGGAGACAAAAGAAACAAAACTTACTTTGACTGTCCTGGAGCATACATCCCAGTTTGGGGAGACAACAATAAAGGTGATAAGAAGAATATATAGATTTTAGGTGGTGATAGGAGCTAAGGGGAAATGCAAGAGTGTTGGGAAGGGTTGACATTTTTAGAGATGGAAGCATGGCATTCCATTCTCTTAAATGATTAACCAAATATTTTAATGGTTCCTCAATATCCATTATGCTAAACTTTAAAAATCCTATTTTTAATAACAGCATATATTCATTGTCTTTAATATTTCTATTGAATTTGTACATTTTGATTGCTTTTAATTTTCTCTATTAAATATAATTATATATTCTTCTCTACAGACACCTAGGTTTCTCATATTTCCTTAAGCACAAACTTACTTAAGGCTCTTGAAACCTGTACCAAACTACCTTCCACAGAGAAGTCCGAATCTGTATTCCAAGGCTCAGTGTTTGAGAATGACTTACTGCTGCGTATTTACTTAGGCTCCTGCTTCATGAAACTAGACGCAAGAAAACATCGTCAAATTTAAAAGGCTTTACTACATATTTAGTTTTGAGCTAGGAAATCTTATAAGATCCACTGAGCTCCTTATCAGCATTTTAGAGAGGGAAAATTGAGAACCAGGGGAAAGAAGTGCCTTGGCTAGATCATCAGAGAATGATCAAATCATTAGACTATATTCCAGATTATCTACGTCCCAGTCCAAGACTCCTTGTACCCCTTGATTTAATCATTCCCATCAAGTAGGCAAACCTTAAACTATTCAAGAGAATTTCCTATAAGAGCAGCAAAATTGCTTTTGATATAGCACCTCAAGGACTATGTACAATGGTGCTTCTTACCCTTTTCTATGACAATCTTATTTATATTGAACGATCCAGGCAGCTATCCCGTGCTCAGCACCAAGGAGAGCTCCAGCAAGCCTGTGGCCCTTGTTCTTCAGACTTTGAAGCTTATTTCCTGAATAATTTAGTATTTCTGTCTTTGTTTCTGTCTTTGGGGAAAAACTTTCTAAGCCTTAAGAGAGATGATGTATTAATATTAGTCCTGATCTCTTAGAATAGTCATAGATTTCACAGAGACGGCTAGCTCTTCATTTACATCAGGGTGGACCATGGAACTGGATTCTTGCTAATGGAATATGAGCAGAAATGATATGTACCGCCTCCAGGTCTGGGACATAAAAACCCCATGCATATTCTTCTAAGTTCTTTCCAAACTTCTGGGGTGGTGGCACTCAGAAGAAACTTAGAAGTCACATATTGAACATGACAGAGCCATCACAGACTGAAACCCTAAGGTAGAGGAGTGCTGAAGAGTCACTGATAACCTGGATAGCCTACCCTGGGAATGAGAAAGAAATAGACATCTTATTCTGCAAGCCATCGGATTCTTGAGTTCTTTTTATTAGAGTACTTTACAATAATTTACCCTAACCTTCCTTGACATGTTTCTTTTGTTTTCAACACAAAAGCTTTCTGCATTTGTTTGAAATCCCCCCAAATATTTGCTATTCACACTTGACTCTATTCCTCAAATTTTCTCTCCTTCCTTTAACTTCCTTTTCTTCTTGCACACTTATGTCAGCTTCTAACACATGTAAAATAGTAAGGTCACCTAACCTGTACTCTCAATTTCATTTCCTCTCACCTCTCCCACCAAGAGAACCTCATAAAACAATGATCTACTGTTTTTATTATAGCACCCACCTCTTGCTCTATGTTGTGCCCAAAACTTTTGCCTACCACAATGCTTTGCTTTTCATGACCAAATCCATCTTACCCTCTTCTTTTCCTTTTTTTTTTGTCCTCTTTCTACTGCTATCTTTACCTCCATCCTATCTCTGTTCACCACCAAACAATGAGAAAGGCCAATCCACACCTCCCGCATTGACTTTCCCTTCAGAGTCTCCTCCTTGTCCTTGAGATCTGGTGTGTTCCATGTTTTATGAGCTGGGATCCCTTTGCAGTCACATTATCAGTGGTATTGTCTCAGCTCTACTCTTCTTGACCTCTCTCTATCTTTTGACCTTTTTCATCACTTTTTCCTAATGGGATCTCTCCTTTTGTCTTTAAGTTACTGGTACTCTCCAGTTTTTCCACATGTTTTTGTTTACTCTTGACCGTTCTTCACCCTCTGGTTTTATGCTAAATGCATATGTTTTCTAAGGGCCAGACATCAGCACCCATGAGCTGTCTCTCTTTCCAAGACTGTATTAATCATGGTGCTCTGGTCCTATTGAAGTCATTGCTGGACTTCAAATTTGCACAATTTCTATGACATTGCTCTTATTATTTCCTCTTGCCTTCATTTCCCAAATATTTACTACAGTCATACCCCTTCTCCCAGTTACCAATTAAATGTTACATCCTCTATGAATCTTTCTCTGGATATCCCAGATGAAAATCCTATCTCTGTCTGAAATCTTTTTATACCTTATGTATATCTCTACTATGAAATATTTTAGAATGCAGTTATTTGAATAGAGCCAGATACATTGTTGGCACTCATGGAGTATCTCCTTCCTGAAAGAAATAATAATAGAACAAAAGAAAGATCCAAAGGTACTCTTTTCCTGGATAATTTTGTGAAATTGCAACCAAATAACACACGCACAACCTGTGACCATCAGGATCCTGAGTATAAATTTCAGTTTACCTCACAAGGCCTCATACATCAAGCTCTGGGTGTGTTCTGTACCACTTTCCCTCTCTCTCCCTCTCCCTCTCTCTCTCTCTCTTTTTTTTTTTTTTTTGAGAATGATGAATCAGACTCATCATGGTATTCAATTAATTCCACACAGCTGACTCCTGAGGGAGTTTGTACCCAATGTCCTCTAACTGATGATCAATCATACTCTTGTGGTTGGTACCCAAGGCGGCGGGCAGCAGGCCTGTGACAGGCTCCAGGTTGTCGAACAGAATGTGTCCCCATCCAAGCAGGAAAGGTTCCTGTGACCTTTGATGGCATTTGAGAGAAGTCATTTGCTCTGGCTTTTCTGAGGCCATATTGATCTCTGCCCAGGATTCAATTTTAGACAAACAGGCGACATAATTTATGTAAACTGGGCAGGTAATTAAACTCTCCTCCCAGGCAAAAAGGTCAGAGCAGAATATTTAAAGTTTCATTTCTAAGTGGAAGCAGTTAGCTAAAAAAAGAGAAAGAAATCTCACTGGGATTGTCATGTTGCCAGCTGATACCCTGTAAATTATATGACCCAGATTATCTTCCTAAGAATAGGTCTGAATTCTCTTTGCTGAAGGAACTATAAAAGGCGAGAATACTCATGAAGCACCAAGTTCGCATATTCAAAATGACTGAGGGGCAGGACACTTAGTGCTCAATTGTAGTGAAACAGTCAATAACTTTTTCTGAGTGATTTCTAAAGAGTATCAGATTTAAATAAAAGTTGTGAATACAGCAAGAAGAATTTCCTTTCTTTTCCCCTGAACTATTTGAGAATCATTTGTTTACATGATATCCCATCACCCTTGGTTCTATAACCAAGAACATTCTCCTGTATAATCACAGAGTAACTATCAAAATCAGAAGGTAACATTGATACATTACTAATTGTCAGACCCCATTTAAGTTTCTCCAGGTACCCTAATTATAACAAAAGGATGCAATTGAGTGTTGTATTTAGACATTGTGTCTATTTTCTTTGAGTCTATGATAATTCCTCAGTCTTCCTTTGACTATCATGACCTTGATATTCTTGAAAGAGTACAGACCAATTATTTTGTAGAACATCCTTTGATTTGGGTTTGTCTGATGTCTCTTTGTTATTAGGTTTGCAAAATGCACCTTTTGAGAATGTGAGAATATCACTGAAGTGATACTGTGTCCTTCACACTTTTTTCTTGTTTGTCAGGACACACATGATTTGCACTTGTTCCCTTACTGGTGATGTTAACTTTGACCACTTTATTAAGTGGATTCTGCTAGACTTCTCCTCTGTAAAATTATTCCTTTTTCCGTTGTGGTTAATACATTTTTTGAAGGGAGGTACTATGTATGAAACTATGTAAATATCCCACTACTCATCAACCTTTCAATTTATTCAATTAATATATTTATGTTATTATAGACACTTGGATTCTTCTTTTATTCAATAACTCATAATCCATTACTCTTATTAATTTTTGATGCTCTAATTGTCTGTGATTTGACTAGTGGGAGCCCTTTCAAGCTGGCTATGTGTCCTCTTGATATGTTCCCATCCATCTTCGAACACTTCTTTCCATTCCAGCCAGTAAAGATGCTCCAGGCTCATTTTGTACTTTCCCTGTCACAGCTCTGGAATCAGCCATTTCTCCAAGGAACTCTGACTCCTTTTTAGTGGAAAAAGTATTTAGAAAGCAAGATGTGAGTGCCATGTGTGAGCGTTGCTGTTGGAATAATGCTGCTGTTAGGTCTTTTCTGTGGACAGAGCTGGGGAGTATACACATATACCCTAAATATGCATATGCACACATTTGCATGGTACTCACTGCCATATGTATCTGTTTATATACTAAAAACCATGGGATTATATCCATATCTGCAATTCCAGTTCAACACTACAGGGTTCTTTGTGGTTTTCTCCCATTTTATGTATTGAACTCTCTTTTTTAATAGTGAGAATCTTGACTCCATCTTCCTTAATGCATTTATTTATTTGATCATTCCTGTCGTCTGTAACCTATCTCTTGTGAGATTGCCCCCCCGCCCCCATTTTGCAAGGACCATCTGTTCACCTTGCTTGGGCTCTCATATCCTCCATTGGACCATGCCACTGCCAATCCCCGATCCCTCATGGAGACCCTTTTAACTCTGCCCAGGCTCTGACACCACCTGTCTGCCATCATTGCTTCTCTCACTGCATAGGTGCCCTCCTCACGTTGCTTGGGCTTCAGTACCCCAGGCTGAGTTGCTACTGTTGCCCCTTCCACTGCAGAGATATCTTCTCCCTGCTGCTTGGGCTCTGATACCCTGCATTGGGCCACCCTGGGTCCCCCATGTAGAAATTTCCCCACCTCTTTCAGGCTCTGATGTTGTGTGGGGATAATACTCTGCATGAATGCTTCCTCACCCTTCTTGAGCTCTGATATCCCAAACCCAGTTGCTGATACAGTCATCCCCCTATGTGCATACTCCCCTTGCCCTGCTCAGCATCAATAATCTTGAAGATCATGCTCACAAACAAATGCCTTCCAGAACCCACTCTGATACTGACATCCCATGGCAGGCCACCCCTTTATTAGAGTGTCCTCCAGCAGTTGAGTGATTTCAACCCTCTGTGTTGAGCAGCCCTGCAAGGCAGATATCTTCTTTACTCTGCTCAGGCTCCAAATCCTGTGCTAAACCACCTCTCCCTGCCCCTTCCACCCATAGACATCTTCCTTACTCAGCCACACCTTTTCACTAAATCATTTGGGAAGGGAACAGGAAGAGACACTGATATGTTTAGAGAAGTTATTTTTTTTTTAACTTTTAATTTGAAAATGAATTTGACTTTTTTTTTTTAGTTAAAAAATTCTGACATATTTGTCAGAACTTGGTCCTCAAGAAACTAAGATATTCTGGCATGCATTTCTATTTTCCAAAATAATTCTTTTGTTAGCTCATGGTTCAATAAAAGCATCTGGTTTCTATAATCTTCCTAGGTAAGTATGAACTTCTGACATTATAATATTAAGATCTATAAAATCAGTGTTCCCAGCAGAAAACTGATGGCACATGGAAATTGGGATAATTTAAGTAGAGTCTAATAAACAGACTATTTGTAAAGCTGTGGGCTAGGCAAAAAAGTCCACAAGGATCATGTGGACCTTGGAATAGTAACCACAGAGAGATTCCACTGTCCCTGGGCCTTGTGTCTTTGAATACCTGCTCACAATCCTGTGGTCCTATCACTGCATCCCAGTCTCAGCATAGGTGGGCTATGCTAGCTCCCTTCTTAGTGAGCCAGGGAGCGTCTGGTCTCATCTGTGTTAAATCCTTCCAAGCTACTCCCTGTGATCAGAGTCTTCTTTTCCTTAGAGAGTGTGGTTGCTCTTGATTCTATTCCTTTATTCTCCCCTGCTCCATGATTTCCTCTGCAGTTAGTCCTCCAAGTTCCAGTTCCTTATGTATTAAAAAATAAATAAGAGATCGAAAGAAAAAAACAGCAGTGCAACTTCTGAGAAATCCTTTCTTCTTTCTTGAATTAGTCTGGTTTTCAAGGTGATCATGCCCCTGTTGACATAAGCAAACAACACTATCCTGAAACTCAGAGCTTGACAGTGATGTCTTCCTTGTGAGCATCGTTAGGAAGAGAATGGCTGTAAGGCAATCAGGAGCAATCAGGGTCATTAGGAATCAACATATGTTTGCTTAAAATTTCACATAAATTCTCCATTATATGCATAAGCTGTCAGGTCAGTATTATTATCTCTATTTTACAGGTGAGGAAACTGGGGCTCAAATAAGCTAAGTAATTTGCCTGAAGACACATAGTTTCTCAGTGGCAGGTCTGGGGATTCAAACCTAGCTTTGCCTGACTTGAAATACATTCGTTTTTCACTCTAGCATGTTGTTGACCCATCTTCCTCAAAATACATGACATAATATAAGAAATTGTAATTTACTTATACAATAAATGCTTTCATAATTGCTAACGTCACTCTCAAAATAATAGCTTATTGTGAAAACTGGAATAATTTTATGCCTGTGCATACAAACTTATGACATTTTCTTGTCATAGCCCTGTTTTGGCATCCTATCTAACTTCAGCCATTTAAAATGTGGAGTAAGTAGTTCAAGTTGCTTAAACTGCCTTACAAGCTGCTGATAGATCTGGAGTCAAGTTTCCAATAACTGGGAAGCATATCCATCCTTATTGCTAACTTGGTGGTCACTAGCCCGAAGAAGGCATAGCAAGTGTTTGAGAATTGATGGCCAACCATTGAGGCGCATCACTGAAATAGCTCTTCACACAAGAGCTTGGTGTTCAGTTGTAAGGAGTAGAGTCCAATGACATCCACCAGGGCAACACCCATGGGATTGGCCACAGGATTTGAGTGAGATCACACTCTTCTGGGGCATTAGGACCATGTCATTTTGCCCAATGGTGGCTGGTGTGTGTGTGTGTTGGGGGGAAGGGCACAACTCTGACAGGCAGTCTTTGCTCTGGAACTCCCTAAGGAATTGTCTGAGACTTTGTCAGGTCTGCTTTGCAGTCTGAATCCCTCCCTGCCTGCTTCTCCTTCCTCTTTTTATCTTTCACATGCTTGCTCTCTACCACCCACCTTATAAGCCTTTTACACTGTAACTCTGTCTGACAATCTCATTCCTAGCGGGCTCATTTGGCACAGAGCTACTAAGGAGAACTTTAAAAATAATTCCAGACTTTAGGGGCACCTGAGTGGCTCAGTCATTAAGCGTTTGCCTTCAGCTCAGGTCATGATCCCAGGGTCCTGGGATCGAGCCCCGCATGGGGCTCCCTGCTCTGCGGGAAGCCTGCTTCTCCCTCTCCCACTCCCTCTGCCCTGTGTTCCCTCTTTCACTGTGTCTCTCTCTGTCAAATAAATAAATGAAATCTTTAAAAAAAATAATTCCAGACTTTAGATAACAATAAATATTGCTTCATTAATTGAGCATATGTTGTGTTTCAGGAACTAAGTCTTAGGAACATGAAGATGGATGAGACATGGTTCCTGCCCTCAAGGATCCCACATTCTAACAAAGAAGATAGACACATACACACAAAACAATTATAATGTGAGATGCACAGCAATGCAGGAAGGCTCCAGTTACAGTGACATTGTAAAGAATGGAGACTCAACTCTCTTTGGGAGAAATGATTAGGAAATTTCACTAAGAATTCAGGGAGAAAACTTTGAATGTCCTTAATTTTGCTACATGTTGCTTCTTTTTACCTATACAATGAACAGTTTCTTATTTATTTCTTTTTATTTATTAAAAGCTTAGAAGCTAAAGTGCAAACTTGAGATAATTCACAAATGTATAATAACTAATTCTTGTAGAATCTTGGAAATGTCAATCTTCGATGGGGTCACCCAAATCCTTAAATGCAGATAATGTCATTATGAGATATGACAGGAATTGGGATTGGGACACAAATCTTTAGGAAAACTTACTGATTTTGTCACCTGAGTTCAGTGCAAGTGACTCACATCTTCTGTACCCTAGTTTTCTCATTGAAGTGAACATAAGGATGCTAGCTGATCACAATACCCAATTGTTGAAGTGTCTGCAAGGTGCTCTGTTCATGAAGAAATAACACCCAAATGAAGAATATTAAAACATTGTCAATCAGATCGTGCTTTGAATCTATTTCCCCGATAATACACTCATTAGGAGAAGTTTAAAAATCATTAATTAGGGCGCCTGGGTGGCTCAGTTGGTTAAGCGACTGCCTTCGGCTCAGGTCATGATCCTGGAGTCCCGGGATCGAGTCCCGCATCGGGCTCCCTGCTCGGCAGGGAGCCTGCTTCTCCCTCTGACCCTCCTCCCTCTCATGCTCTCTGTCTCTCATTCTCTCTGTCTCAAATAAATAAAATCTTTAAAAAAATAAAAATAAAATAAAAATCATTAATTATGTTTATCCTGAAGAAATTACATATTGATTGAGGGAACACTTGTTTTCCCAAAAGAGAAAAAAATATGAGGCTCTTAAAAATAAGTTTATTTATGATTGTATTTCAATGAAGTAAAAACGTGGCAGAAATGTCTGTGTCTTGAGTGGCCAATCCACAGGAACAATAGTGAAGTCCTGATAAAGAGAGATTTGGCAAAGTGTTTTCACTTAAAATAACGTTTTACTTTGAAATAACGGTAAATTTACAGAGGAGTTGCAAAGAGGATACAGAAAGACCCATATAATCTCTTCCCTGTTTCCCTTCATGTTAACTTTTTACATTAACATGGTATATTTGTCAAATTGGTAAATCTCTACTAACTCCAGACTCTTCAAGGATTCATCTAATTCAGGGTACCACACTGTACGTAGTTGCTGTGTTTCTTTAGTCTCCTCTGGTCTGTGACAGTTTTTCAATCTTTCCTTGGTTTTCATGGCCATGACAGTTTTTTTTTAAGAGTTTATCTATTTATTCATGAGAGACAGAGAGAGAGAGAGAGAAGCAGAGGGAGAAGCAGGCTCCCAAGGAGCAGGGAGCCCGATGCGGGACTCGATCCCAGGACCCTGGGATCATGACCTGAGCCGAAGGCAAACGCTCAACCGTCTGAGCCACCCAGGCGCCCCATGGCCATGACAGCTTTAAGGAACATTGGCCAAGTATTTTGTAGAAAGTACCTCAATTTTTGTTAGATTGGACTTTTTCTCATTATTAGATTGGGATTATGGGTCTTGAGAAAGAATAGCACAGATATGAAATACCTTTCTCATCACATTTTATCAGTGTACATGATATCACTGAGATGTAACCATGATCCTTTGGTTAAAGTGGTGTTTCCCAGATTTCTCCCCTTAAAGTATTACTTTCCCACTTCCTATTCTCTGCTTTTCAGATCTGAGTCACTAAGTCTAGTCCACAATGAGGGGGTTGGAATTAAGCTTCATTTCCTGGAGGGGGAAGTATCTACTTAGATTTTCACTTTAAAATCTTTCCCATATTTATTATTTCAGAGCCACAAAGGGAGGAGGATATCAAAATAGGCCCCTGGCAGCGCTGTGTGTCCCCCAAAGGTCCACCAGTAGCCCAGGCTGTCCCTGCATGGACCTGACCATGGGACCTATCCAGGGAGCCTGGCTGCGGGGTGGGAGTGGTAGGCACAGTCACACAGGGGTCCCTGCCACATCCTGCCCCAAGGTATCCAAGTCCTCTAGGCATGGGTGAATGGGCTACCTAAGCCCAGTGGGCCATCTTCCTGGGGGTGAGAGGACCCCCCATATCTTCTTTATTTTGCCTAGAAGGTATAATACTATCACTATTCGTAATAATAACAGTAACTCCTGAGTGCATGGAGTGGGGAAGGACATTTGAGTCGGACCCCTATGAACCTGTGCTGGGAGGATACAAGGAGCCTCTATGGGCTGCAGGTGTCTTAGGTATGTCTCAGGCGTGGAATTCCCCACCCTGCCCCTGATAGCAAAGCTAGGGAGTTCCTTGGGATCTGGCTTCAGGAGAAAAGGCAAATGTGTTTTGGAGTGGGGTGGACCTTGGCATCACTATGAGTCCCCCAGAATCACAGAGGGAGGGGGGCGTTCATTCCCATAAGTCCTGGGGAACCATCCCAGTTTGCCTGGATACTGAGGGTCTGCGGCTGGTGCATGTGCTGTTCGCTTCTGCTCCAGCTGCTCCAACTCCCCTCCCCCACCCAGGCCCCTTTGGCCCTTGCCCACCAAGCCATCTTCCTAGGGCAGCCCATCGTCCCCTACACTGCACCATTAATGAGGACGTTTGAATGGTGGTTAGCATCAAACTCTATATGGCCCGGTTGTCCTTATGGGACTAGGAGCCTGTCTGGTAATCCTCAAAAAACAAGTACAGGGTATCAAAGGAGAACAACAGCATGAACCCAGAAATGCTGCAACATTTGAAAGATTTGAGAATAATAATAACAGTAAGAGTAAAGGCTTCCATTCATTGGAGTGAGGGGGAGGTCTGTGACATTCCCTAGGGTCTGTCCCATGTGTCTTGTGTATATTTTCTCTAATTTTAATCACATCCTGAATGTTTCTAGTTATCTGAGAACATGAAGACTCAGGGAAGTTTTGTTTTTTGAGCCAAGGCCTTATATATAGTAACCTAAGCAAGGGTCAAAGCGGGGACTATCAGGCTCAAGCCACCTTACCGTTATCAGAGGAGGTAAGAAGAGTCAGTATGATAGCAGTGTGTCAGGAATCTAGAGTCCACCCAGCAAGATCGAGCTGGAGGCAGAGGGCTATATTGGAAGGTAGAGTAAGCAAAGTGTTGAGTCCAAGCAGCCAATTTAAGCTAGAAGCAATGACATCCAGAAGGAAAGTTAAGGCAGGCCAAACCTGCTTATTTCCCATGCAGCCAGATCATTCCCTTCTCCCTGCCCCCATCTTTCCCTGTTCACCTGTTCATCATGGCACTTATCAGATACTGTTATTCCAAACGCCGTGCCTGTTTCTCTAACATACATCCATGTGTGCTACAGCCGCAGCGGGATGCCTTATAGCCTTGTAGCTCACGACAGCATAGCATGGGGCCAGTGCTTCCTAGCTGCTCAAGCAATTTTCACTGAACAAATGTGTGAATAATTATAAATGAAAATCCCTGATGTCTTGGTGTCTAATTACGTGCTCTATTCACATTACATTATTTCTTCATGTTTGACATCAAATATTATTCACAATGAACTGACGTTAAGGTCATGCAATAGAGAACAATCAGCCTTCTCTGTAGTGGCTGTAGGTAGAGTTTATCTTCCGTCCACAGTGGCACTGCAGGGTCCCCAGCACAAATGAGGTCTCAGCTGGCCTGGATGATGGAAGTTCATCAGAATGGGCTTGCCGCTTGGAGAGTTAGCAGTAGCCATGTCATATTGGTGTTAATCACATGAGTAGCACTGTGGTTCTGGCTTCCAAAAGCTATTCCCACTTCACTAACCACCCCAATGACCCCTCTTCCTGTTCATTTAACCTTCTTACCAGAAAATAAGCTTCAAATATGTGGTTAGAACATAACTTTGCATGTTCAGATTTAAATCTACTTAGATTTATCATCTGTAAAGTTTTTATTAGCATTGGTATAATTATTAGACATTATTCCATTCCCAGCACTAGTATTATTAAATGGTTTGGATGCAGTTACTTTATTTTTCCTTACCTTATCTTAAACATACTTGTGGACTTTTTTTTTTTTGTCTGAAGTTGTAATCATAGAAACAGTAATGATAATCCAATGTATATATAGAAGATGTTATATTTTACAAGGAACTATCACATATATTAGCTCTTGGGGATAGGGAGTTGTAGTGCAAAACCATGTGCATTAAGAGATTTGAATGAGGTCATTACCAAGGTCCCTTGATCTGTTTAAGGATGGGTAATTATACTTTTTAATATAAATACACTTTGATGATAGTGATTATGAGGCCTTTTAAAATACTCTCAATATGTTAAATGATGTGAAAAATGTCCCTAATGAAACCAATTCCTGAAAATAATTTCTTTCTATGGTGGTATACTGTGTGCTCTACCTGTCTGGTCATCCCTGGAAGGTGGAGACTGCAAGGCACAGCTGGTCTGGCAGGCTGTGGACTGGGGGTTTCTGGCAGGTGCCATAGCAGCATGCTTCTTATCCTTGGAGATGAAGACTAAAACCAAGGTGCCACTGTTAAATACGTTGGAGGGAAATGCCTTATAGCTTATAAGAAAAGTTTTTCATGCTTTGGTGGCCTAATTAACTGGAGTTATTAGAAGAATGTTTGCTATGAGAATGAGTCAATGCAATGAGTTGATGGAAGCAGAGGCCAAACTGAGAGGCATGTATAGACGGGTAGAGACTGGGAGTGATTTCAGGGTGAGGATGCAAATGACCAGAGTGGTGTTTTATTCAGTACTGGGATACTCTGCTTTAGACTCTCCCAGAATATTTAAAGCCATCATCCTCACTCAGCCTAGCTTTGCGGTAGAAATGCGTAGGTTGGTTTTGCCAATATACAGATGCCTGAGCTCCCCCTCCTAGACTCCAGTCCAATTGGCCTAAGATTGACCCAGGCATGGGTATTTTTGAAAGTTCCATGGGATCAGAAAATAATAATAATAATAACATTTAACATACAGCACTTGACAATTCCGTCTGTTGTTTCATAAGCACACAGATATTTTTGGTGGCTTCTTGGGGAAAGTGATTAATGAATAGTCAATATACTTTGCTGAATTTTTGATGCACCATGAGGTAGGTAAAATGGCAGTGAAGATCTCTTGCTTTGGTCCATTTAGTGCTAATGACTTCTGGTGTGATGAGTTCTTAGTGTGTGAGCTCCTCAGGGACAGGGACTGTTTCAGGGGGAATCAGGGTAGGGAACAGATGGTACACAATCAAATTGGGTACTTCGAGCAAAGTTTAAATACATATTTACAAACATGTTAGCAGGCTGCACAGAAACCCCAAGAATAATCACCACCTTGGGAGGTTTTAGCACTCTTGGGCTGAAGGGGGGAAAGGGAAGGAACAGTTACTGGAAACCAATCAGGAAAGGGCTATGACCCTCAGTGGAAGGAGGTACTTAGCCCTTATCCATCCTGAGGCGATTGAGCCAGGGGAACTCAGTCCCTGACCACAGTCTTCTCCTTCTCTCTAATCTCCTGCTGATGCTCCCCATTGGTCAAACCCAACCAGAATCCAGGAGGCAAGAAAATCCATTAATAAAGTCCATGTAGTTCTACCTCATGGGACACAGATCAGGGAGCATGTGGGGAGTGGAGAGTGAAACTGGAAGAGCTAGTGGAAAATAGCCATACACATGGACAAAGGGCTTTTTATCTATGTGATCCCTTCCCCCTGGATGCCTACAGTAACTCATATATATGATATTCTCAGCAAAAACTGTGTGAATTATTGCAATCAATGACAAATGAAGATACAAGAGAAGGAGAAATAACATTTATTGGATACCTTCCATGTGTCAGGTGTCCTGTTTAGTTTTATTGACTCTCACAAGAACCCCAGTGAAATGAGTTATTGTTATTGGCATTTTACAGTTGAGAAAACAGCAAGTCAGAAATGTTAAGTTAATGTAAGGCCACATGAACAGTCAGTGATGGAGCAGGAATTCCAGTGTGGACCTGGCTGATTTTGGATCCAAGCTCTTTCCCACACCATGCAGCCCTTTTACTCTGAACAGAAGTATAGGTCATAGCCACAGGAAATCTTGAGTGATCTCTCCGTGATGAGGCAGATATAAAGACCTATTTATTCAATTCACTTGCTTAGATTTCAGGGCTCCAGAAGTTTAGAGCTTGTTCCTGTCCTCACAGAGCTAGGAATCTCATATATATGGCAATCATCTATGGCCAGGTAACTGCACAGGTGGGCGATGCTTTAAATAGAAGCCATAATTCATCATTAATTCATCATATTTTTTTCCATTTATTCATTTCCTCAGGAGTGACTGGCCTTGTTCTAGGCCTGGGCAGTGCAGCAGTACATAATCTAAACTCCCTGATTACATAGAACTCACACCTTTTTGGGAGCAAACAAACAACTAAATAAACAAAAATAGAGGGTATTGGTAAGTATTATGTAGAGGGTTGAAATAGGTATGTGATTAAGAATGATGATGGGTCTCTAAATCAATTTAGGTGAAGCTCTTTTGAGGGGCTTATATTTAAGCTAAGATCTTCAAGGTCTGAAGGAATCAGTTCTGATGAAAATCAAGGACAATAGGACTTCCCACAGAGAGAAGAGCTAGTGGAGAGTCTCTAAGGCAGGAATTCTAGGGAATAAAAGAACGTTGAAGAAGCTGAAGCCCGGTGAGCTAAGAGGAGAGTTATGAGATACGAAATTGGAAAAATGTGCAGGGGCTAGATCACACAGGAGTGACTAACCCATCCAAGGCCAACAGGAAGTCACTGTAACACGTGGAGCAGAGGGATGGGGTGACCTGATACACAGTTGAAAAGCATTAAACTAGCTGCTGTCCCGACACCAGACCACAGAGGGAGGGTGTGGGATGAGATGGATCCACTAGAGGATGATTGCAAGGATCAAGCAGGAGGACTGGAAGGCTGGTCTAGGGTGAAAGTAGGAGAGGTGGAGAGAAGAGGGTAGACTCAGGCTGCGATCTGCAGATACATGAGGTCAAGCAGACTTGCTGATTTATCAGATGTGAAAGATGCAGGAAACAGTCGTTAAGGATGAGCTTACTGCAATATGAAAGATGAGGGAAGGAGTGGCATGAATGAGGATGGAAATCTGGAATTTTGGCTTTGCCATTTAATTTTGAAATGTCAGTTAGAAGCTTAAAGGGAGGTGCCATATTGGTAGTTGGATGCAGACATCTGGAGGGTCAGGGCTGGGGACACATTTTGGGGCTTGCTGGCATAGAGACCCTACAGGAGCCAGAGGGGAGCTGGGAGGAGAACACTTGAGAAAAGGGCACAAATAGGGAAGAGGCAGAGTCCTGGACAGAACCCTGGGGGGCAGGGGTTCCAATATTTTGAAGGCAAGCAGAAGATAAACCGGAAGAGAGTGATGAGTGGCTTTTATAATATGTTTTAAGACCCTGACATTTCAGGATAGAGCAGATTTTTTCACTGTAAAAAGAACCATTGAAATCAAATTCATAGACATGGAGACACTCTTCTCTGCCCAGCACTGCATTGTGAGCTGTACGGGGGACTATAACTCCTTTTATTCATTTTCATAATAGCAGCTTATACTTGTAAGTACATGATAGTTTACAAGACATTCTTGAAGATATCAGTTTCTTTTAACAATCTCCAGTGTGTGGGAGTTAGGTGCCATTATCCTTTATTTCACATCTAAGAGAGGTTACGTGACTCTCCCCACTTCTCAGTAAAGCTGGGAAGGGCAGCAGGAATTTGGACAGAGCATGGGATGCCAGTTTCCTTCCACCCCACTGTTTTTTTCCACCAATGCAAATTCTTTGATTCTCCCTTTGAGTGAGCTTTACGAATGCCACAAGTGGTGGGTTAACTGCATTGCAAGAGGCACTGCTTTCTAGTTCTCTCTGTCACAAAAAAAGTGGACATGTGGGACCTGCCTTTCTAAGGCTCACTTAGCTATGCTGCTTTCTGTGCAGGCTGCCTTATTGCTGTGTCACAGAAAACAGTGAACATTAGCTTTGAGGCACAGGGGCTTTGTTTCAAATTCTGGTCCTGCCATTCATGAGATGTATGATATCACAGGAGTCATTTAACTTCTCAGAGCCTCTGTTTCCTCATGGATAAAGATAATGCCAATCTGTAATGGATATTTATTGATATTTCAGCCTTGCATCCATTCTTGCCCCCCCACTACCTCCCCCCCGCCCCGATTCCACTCTTACGGCCACAAATCACGATTTTATTTTGATGGCCCCAGCCCACTCTATCCTCAGTTCTGGTGCTCTGGATGAAGTGTCTCTAATCCTCTCCCCCAGAGTGCAACAGATGACCTAGGTGAAGGCTAAGTTTTAAGCAATAAAACCAGGCTTTCCATCCCTCATACTTTGATAATTGGCTTAAAGCCGGTCAAGTGATTAAAGTCAGGCCAATTAGAATCAAGGAAATGTAATGTTGGTGCATCTTTTCTGAGTTAATGGAAGAATAAATTCTCTTCCCTGATGGATTGGGTGCTATATTTGAGAGTTTGAGCTAATGAGAGTCACCATAGGAAACTGGAAAATATAATCTATCTAGAAGATGCAGGTTGAGAAAAAGCTTTGGGGGTCGTGATTTGAGCCCTTGGTTGGGCCATGTTTGAGGCCCCTGGATTCTGCCCTGGACTTTCATGAAAGTTAGCAAATCCTCTTTCTTATTTGAGTGTGTCTGAGTTGGGTTTTCTGGCACTTTCAAGTATAAGAGTTTAAATTGATAAAATTATCTCAAAGAGTTGTATCAAGGATAAAATTAACAATTATGTGAAGCACTAATCCAACAAATGTTGAAGAGGTTGTGGAGAAAGGGGAACCCTCTTACACTATTTGGTGGGAACGCAAGTTGGTACAGCCACTTTGGAAAACAGTGTGGAGGTTCCTCAAAAAATTAAAAATAGAGGTACCCTATGACCCAGCAATTACACTACTGGGTATTTACCCCAAAGACACAGATGTAGTGAAAAGAAGGGCCACATACACCCCAATGTTCATAGCAGCAATGTCTGCAATAGCCAAACTGTGGGAAGAACTAAGATGCCCTTCAACAGACAAATGAATAAAGAAGATGTGGTCCATATATACAATGGAATATTACTCAGCCATCAGAAAGGATGAGTACTCAACTTTTACATCAACATGGATGGGACTGGAGGAGATTATGTTAAGTGAAATAAGTCAATCAGAGAAAGTCAATTATATGATTTCACTTATTTGTGTAACACAAGAAATAGCATGGAGGACATTAGGAGAAGGAAGGGGAAATTGAAGCAGGGGAAATCGTAGGGGGAGATGAACCATGAGAGACTATGGACTCTGAAAAACAAACTGAGGGGAGGGCTGGTGGGGGATGGGTTAGCCTGGTGATGGGTATTAAAGAGGGCACGTTCTGCATGGAGCACTGGGTGTTATACGCAAACAATGAATCATGGAACACTACATCAAAAACTAATGATGTAATGCATGATGATTAACATAACATAATAATAAAAACAAAAAAAATTAATGATGTACTGTATGGTGACTAACATAACACAATAAAATAAAAAAAATGTTGCTTGAATTAAAAAAAAAAAAAGAAGCACTAATCCAGAGGACGCTCTTGATAAATAAACCAATTACCCTGATTTCATCTTCAGTTTCCTTTAAATGCTACACTCTTTCCATGATAACGATTGTAGTGGTCTCAAAAATTCAAAGCTATAAGGTATCGAAGAAGAACAAGGTGCCGCAGATTTGTGGGTATTTTTAAAAGTTCAAAGCATTAAGCCAAAATGCCAGTTACCCTGATGTAGACTGAATATCCATCATCAGAAGTACATACACAGAGAACACACACATGCAGAAATGTACAGGACTCTACAAACATCCATCCTCATATCCAACGAGTATATGTCTCCCTGAGGTGAGAAAGAAAAAAAACAAAATGTGGCATATCGTATCAGATTCATTAGTGGAGTGTCCAAAGTAGATTATGTTAATTCCAGGAGTAATTTTTAATATTTGTAATGTAATATATTACTTGATAAGATTGTGAAACCTTCTGACAGCTTATTAGCTGGTGCCATTAAAACCAAATGTCAACTTTATCAACTGCTGTCAGTGAAATTAGCAATGAAACAGTCTCCAAGGAATGGAGGTTCAATTTGTGCTGGCTAATGGTATGAATAATCACTTGGATTTATATAGCACCTTTTCTCTGAAGGGTTTAAAGAGTTTACATACATCTATCCTCACCATAGCCCTGAATAGAAAGAAGGGACCAAATTTATTGCCCCTACGTGGTTTGTGGTCACTTTATAGCTTTGAGTTTGCAAATCTAGTGCTCAGAATAAGGTTTACATCCCCCAGTTGCTTTGCTTGCAGTTAGGATATAAGGCCATTAGGTGTGGAGAGATGCCCACATAAAAGAATGATAATGGGGAAAAGAGAACAAAGTGTTTTTCCACTTTATTACACCTAAAAATTAGACTGTAGCTGTTGTTAGGAATAGTTAATCGCAAAGAGATAAGAAAATAAGTAGAAATAAGTGTGCCATTAGAACAAATCTTGGAGAACTGAAAAGCAGAGCCAGAGACTATTACAGCTGGAAGAGACCTTAGAGAAAATGGAGTTCAGTGCTCCAGTTGAAGCGTTTTTCAATTTAGTGCCCCTTCTTGCATTTTCTCCCAAGTATTCATTCATCCTCCTGGTTATGGTATTCCGGTTTTCCTTTGGGAGTCATGTTTTCCTGCTCTCTGTCCGTGCAGTTTCTTGGCGGTGGGGTGGGGGAGGAGGGAGAATGAAATTAATCCTGATTCTTGGAGTGGGACAAAACCTAGATATGGTTGATGGGAGAACTGCACCCCCTGCCTACCCCTGCTTTAGAGATAAGCATGTGATCCCAACAGGGCAGTGAGAGGAATACATGCACCTTTTCCTGAAACTGTCAGGAAAAGGATTTTTTTTTTTCATGGAAGTTGCTAATCTGGCAAAATATAAGCCTGAAGTCATCTCACTTCCACACTAGAAGAATCTGCCTGAGAATGAAGCCAATATGAGTAAAAGCAGAGCTATAAAGGAGAAAAGAAAAAGTATGATTCTTAGTGACCCCATTTTCGCTCCTGGGTCCAGCTCTGTGTGGACCCTGACCCCTTTCACATGAGCCAAATTGAATGGGCTTTGAATATTTGCTAATCAAAGACAACTTCTAAATGTGGTGCTTACTAAACCTTCAGTGTCAAACCTAAAGTTGTTCATCTCCAGGGGAGATATATAGTCAGGATGGGCTAGGGTTGGCTGTGGTAACAAACAATCCTGAAATCTCAATGCTTTAAAACTACAAGTTTTTTTCTTTTTCTCTAGCTTACATACAAGTCTATAGTGAGTGGGCTAGAGGCTCCGTTTTGTCTGTTCTTATTCAGGGTTTCAGGCTGATGGAGGAGCCATCACCCAAAGTATTTATGATTCCTATAGCAAATGAAGAGACAGAAAGATAGGGACAGAGAAAGATAGACAGAGAGACACACACACAGAAAGAGATAGACTTAAAGCTACTTCTTGTAAGGAGAATAAATTACTTATAATAAATAACATACTGGGGGCCTCTGGGTGGCTCAGTCATTAAGCGTCTGCCTTTGGCTCAGGTCATGATCCCAGGGTCCTGGGATCGAGCCCTGCGTTGGGCTCCCTGCTCCGTGAGAAACCTGCTTCTCCCTCACCCACTCCACCTGCTTGTGTTCCCTCTCTCGCTGTCTCTCTCTCTGTCAAATAAATAAATAAAATCTTTAAAAAAATAAATAAATAACATAATGAATCTATGGGTATTCATGCTTAAAACCCCAGAATTTCAGGAGTCTATACAATTTTAAATTTCTACAGTCATGGAACAGTCCCTGGACACAAAATGTACCTAAGGAGTGTTGTTGACCAGTGATTTTTAGCTGTTAAAATCACTAATAAGACTCTTTTTCTGGCTACTGAGTTAACCATTTTGCCAGCTGTCTTTTGTATTCTTTCTACCTAACCACTCAATTTCTTCTTATGGACTAATTAAATAAAGAGAAGTCTCTGGACTCCCACGTCTCAGTGAAAATAAGAAGTAAGGAAGTTCTATAGCAGCATTTCACACTGGACTCAGTAATGGAATCTTCAATTACTTTTTCCCAAATCAGAAAGTCATAGTTTTCCTTTTTTCAACAAGAGACTGTCTCTACTTCCCTCAGGTATTTGCCTAAAGCATGATGCAGTGCTGATGTCTGCTCACTCACCAAGAAGCAATTTCCTTCCAATTTCATATCCTGGATTCTATGTTGGATGGGAAAAATTTCTTTTGTAGTTACAAATCCCAAGCTAATTATGGCATAAGTTTAAGAGGCATTTAAACACTGAATCAGAGGGAAAATAAGTATCATATGTAGAATTCATAAATAATCTTTAGGCAGCATTTGGCTATTTTCTAAAAAGAGAGGAGAGGGAGACAAAGAATTAGCAAGACACAATTTTTCATCGAATTGACTGTGCTTTGTGGAGTTTGCATCTGGAAACTAGCCAGTAATTATCATGATCTGCAAATAAAAACTTACTTGAAGATGGAAACTAAAGGAAAGGAATATGAACCCATTTTTATTCCAAGTAGTGTTCACTTATCCTGCTTTCATTTCAGCAAACACAAGAAGATTATATTCCTGTCCTCTCTTCAATTCAATTGGGGCCACATGTCTGCTTTTTGAACAATGGAATGTGAACAGAAGTAGTGTATACTATTTTGGGGCCTGTCATAAAATTCTCTACTAACCACACATTCTGTCCCCCACTCCACTGGTGATGGTGGAGGTCACATTTTCAAAATTATGAGTTGTAGGGAGCTGGGATCACTAAATCATTGTTCAGAAGAAAGCTACCTAGGGGATCCACAGATCTCAGAAAGAAATAAGCCTATGTGCTAAGCCACAGAGTTGTTTTTTTGTTTTGTTTTGTTTTGTTTTGTTTATAGCTAATGTGGACTTTTCCTCTAAATACACCAGAATGTATAGAAACGATCTCAACTATTTTATAGCAATTGCTACCTTGGATTGCAATGACAGAGGAGTACCAAAAAGGGCATTTTAATCTGACTAAGTAGTCAGAAAAGTCTTCCTAGATAAGGTGATAGTTGAGCATTTTTGTAGAAAGAGAAGGCAAACAGAAAGGGCACACCATGCAGAGGGACAGCCTGTGGGAGGACATGCAAGCATGAGCTAACCCAAGGGGACTTGGGGAATTGCTAGATGACCCACGTGAAGAGAGACATTATTATCTCTTTTCCCATATAGGGATGTAATGATGCTGGTAAGGAAATGATTATCATTCCCTTTTTGCAAATGAAGAAACAGAAATAGATTTAAAAAAAAAAAAGTGGGGTGATATGTGATGAAGCCAGGATCTGAACTCATGCCTAGAAAATCTGAGATGAAATTGGTGTTTAGAACATCAGGAACAGGAAGGCTCCTAGAGTCTCTACCACTGATCCACAGTATTTTCTGTTAATCCCTATTCCAGGGATAACCAGCGCCTTATTTTCAGACTGTTCTCTTGAGATTACAGTCTAGGAATAGTAAGCTTCTATCTTACCTCCAGAGTAGAGTACATACTAGTTTCTTTTTGCTTCTATAACAAATTATCACAATTTAGTGGCTTAAAACAACACAAATTTTTTATCGTACAGTTATGGAGGTCATGAATTCAACCCAAGTCTTCCTGGGCTAAAATCAAGGTAAAAATAAGTAATACTGGTTCTTTCCTTGAGGCTCTAGTGAATCATCTGTTTCCTTGCCTTTCTAGCAATTCATGTCCTTTGATTCATTGTCCCCTTCATCCATGTTCAAAGCCAGCAGTGTTGTATCTCCTTGACCAATCCTCCGTAATCGCATCTCTCTTTGACCACAGCTGGGAAATGTTCTCTGCTTCTAGGGTTCATTGTGACTAGATAATCTAGGATAACCTCTCTATTTCAAGGTTCTGGGAATTAGGCATCGTTGCGGGCAGTAGACATTATTCTGTCTACCCAGAGTTCAAAGTCAGTGTTTCCAATGAAGTTGTGTATATAATCAAATTACTGTGAGAAGTCCTACAGGAACAAGAGCATTGCTATCTATAGGGAACCTCCAGCTCCCCACATTGACTCAGATTGTGATACTTTCTTCATAATTCATCATCCACAACTACTCTACTCATCTCCTAGAAAACAATTCTTTCCTGAGCACCCAAATGCTTTGTATAACAGTCCTGAGAACTAACTCTAACTGCACCCTTGAACCAGAATGAGCTCGCCTATAATTTTCTCTATTTTCTAAATACAAATCCTCCATATTTCTTCATTCCTGCCCTCATGATTCATATTCAATAAAAAAAATCCCCTCTTCTTGTAAACACTAGATATCAGAAGTCTAACTCACAGGAAGGGGTTGAGCTTGGCTCATAAATTTTTTATTTATGTTAAATGCAATTTTTGGAGGTGTCTGTGTGAATATATGCC
This sequence comes from Mirounga angustirostris, assembly GCF_029215605.1. Lineage (NCBI taxonomy): Eukaryota > Metazoa > Chordata > Mammalia > Carnivora > Phocidae > Mirounga > Mirounga angustirostris. The sequence continues at coordinate 12,888,250 of NW_026991712.1, read as the reverse complement.
ATAGTTACAAAACACAGCAATTAATCCATGTAGATGTAAGCACAGTGCCTCTGGCTATCTTGGGGCATCAGAAAGGACTGAAGGGTGACAGTAGAATTGCAGGGCACAAATAGAAAATATGATAATGGGAATAGGACAGGCTTAAATTTGAGACATCTTTAATTAGACTTAATCTCATTCAATGGTAGTCTTTGAGCACAGGACTTTTTTGAGCTAGAGATTTTACTCCAAGAAAAATGCATGTATTTGCATAACCCTAATGTATTGCTTATGATTCCAAAGGAATTACAATTTTTGAAGTCCACACATGGATTCCTATGAGTTAAGAACTTTTGATCTAGTCTACCTTAACACCTGGGCTGGAATTTGCTTGAAAAAACCTATGTTGCAATCTAAAAGTATTTTCCCAATTCTCTAAGATTTGTGAATATTAAATTCTGAGAACATAGGACTGGTTACATGACAAGTCAGCCAAAAATGCAACCCATATACCTTTTCACTTGAAAAATGCTTTGGAAAAAATTCTGATAAAGTTTCTTCTGATATCCCCAGGGATGAAGTTTTGACAAGTGCGCCTAGGATGACATTATTGGCAGATGAATTGTAGAATTGTAGAATTGTAGAATGAGTTAAGTGCCCAAAGAATATTAACAATGGCTCAGTGTCACAGAGGAGAAGTTTCTGGAATGGAGACTGTGGACTAAGGACTATTTAATAGTTTTGTCTGTTACTTAGGAGATGCCATATAAGGGATGCATATGGAATATAAATATTATACAATTCAAAATGACTTTAACAAATTAACATGCTGGAAGAAACCAATGAGGTGAATTAGAAAATTGAATTCCAACATTTAGGATGATGATATGAATTACTTTAATAGAAACATATTGAATAGATCGCCATCTTCTGCACTGGCCAGACCACTTCTGAGGATACTCTTGGCAATTCTGCCCAAAAGACATCAGTGAATTGGAGCATGCACTAATGTGAGCATCCCATATGGTGGGTGGTGTGGGGGTTAGGGTGGAATTGGTCTATAAATCATGAAGATTGGCTTTAGGAAGCAGGGACCTTTTCCAAGAGCAACGAAGACTAAGAAGAGATATAAATCTGCTATTAAATATTTGCAGTGAATCTATGTTTTGATTGGCTCTTGATCATGAGCCTCTAGATTATGTAATGGAAGTAATGAAGAGATACTTTTCATTTGTTCTGGGGGAAAAAGTTTACATGAAGTTCCTCACTATGTAGTAACATGTCTGGGTGTCTGGTGGGCTCACTGTGGTTTGCATGTAATTATCAGATAGCCATTGACCAGGCTTGCTAGAGAATAATGTTAACATTCAATGGGTGTTTAGATGGAGGGTCTCTAACATCTTTAGATTCTAGATTACAATACTTTGTATCTGTGATTTATTGTTAACCTTAATACTTGAGTTGAATAAGAGGGACATTAAGGGTATTAATAGTTAGCATTGTCAAGAAAATGATAAGTAAATAATGATTCACACATTTTAGTATTTATTGTTCTGTAGTCTTGTTATAGGATGTATTAGTTTTATTTAGAACCAGGTATTTGATAAATACTTCTACTAAAATAACTATTCTTTGCTGAGTGCTTGTATATGCCAGATGTTTACATAACACCTATGAGGTACACATGCCACTATTTCCGACGTATAGAATTTAAGTAAAAGGGCCAACAATGTATACATACATGGCAGGGCTAAGATTCAAACCCAAATGTTTAACCAATTTGCCATATTAATGCCTCTTAATTTTTCTGGGATTCCAATTTCCTGGGGCTGTAAATTAGAAAAGGGCAGAGTGGGAATGAGTGAGGCAGAAGGTGTAGCATAGCCCAGGGCTCACATCAGTAAGTCTTGACTGGATGCATAGTCTTCAGGAGTCTCTATTTCTATCCACTTACTGTGGGTTGTTTTTGCTGCTTGAATCCTTTAAATTTTAATAGGGCCAATACAAATGCCTGAACTTGACAAACATTTGAAAAGCAAACATCAATGAAAAACATAAAATCCTTCAGTGGGCTCTCAGGAGTTTTCCTAAGTGAATCAGAGGAAGCTGAGAGAGGGACATCTAGCTGACCATTAGCACACACTTTGAAAAGAATCACAGATGTGATGCTTTATAAAGTAGATTTGCATTCGTTAAAGGTCACTCTCCACTGAATATTTGCACTTATGTCTAAGACAGAAGAAGGCCACTCTACCTCATTCCTCCAATTTGTCTGTTTCATGATCAATATCAGAGTCTAGACTAGGATGGCTACAGAATCTTACTGCTGCTTAATTTCCCATAAGATTAACTGGACTTCCTGAAACATATGGGGTAGGCTGCAGAGGGAAGGGCATCAGAGTGACAAATGTCCTTATGCCACATTAAGATGCACAATTAACGGAGCTGAGTGCTTCCTGTTATTTTTACACTCTATTCTACTGGGATCTCTCAGCAAAATATTTATATCTTATTTACCAAATAAAGGAAATGTTACAAGAGTGAGTCACAAAGCCCTGCTTTTGAAGAAAAATCAAAGATGTATTTGGCATTTCATACTCTGTCTAGCAATGACCTGAGTGTCCCTGCTCCTTACCAGCATTCCTAGCTCTGATGGAGCCTCTTGTTTTCCATCTGAAGGTTCTATTCAATGTCAGCCTGGAACACCAAGGTTATCTTTGTTCAACGGGCTTTTAAAAGTCCCAGGTAAGTCCTCTAGGGACACAGTACTAAGTTCCTCTTGCTGCTGGTCTTATCCTATCTTTTGTCTTCAGTCCCAGTGACTTGTTTGAGATAATGCTCTACTTTATACCCAAGTTTTAGGTACTTAGATCTCTTCTTTTCCTCTGTGTCTGAAGCCTGTTGTCTTTGAAGACTAGATCCTTGGGGCTCCAGGTCAAGGTATACGTAGATATTTCTTCCATTTTATAAAAATACATTGTAAAGGGGTGGGAATTCAGTGATGAACAAGATAGAGACATTTTCTGATTGCATGGATCTTAGAATCTAGTGGAAGAAGACAAAAATGAACATATAAACTAAATAAACAAGATGAGCAAGATGGTTAAAAGAGACCTCTTTGAGGAGGTGGCAGCTGAGCAGACACTCAATGAGCTAAGGGAACAAGTGTGCAAAGAAATGACAGAAAGTATTCAGGGTGAAAGACAGTTAAAACAAAGTGAATGAGGAAGACTATGCTTGGGGTGTTTGAGAAAAACTCTCAAGGCCAGTGTAAATTAGAAAAGGGCAGAGTGGGAATGAGTGAGGCAGAAGGTGTAGCATAGCCCAGGGCTCACATCAGTAAGTCTTGACTGGATCCCAGGTATTCTTTTTTCAAAAGCTCCCAGATGGATTTGAGTACAACTGATGTAGAACCTTCATCAGCCCCTGCTGTAGTGAAGTCCAAAGAGATCGTTAGAACCAGGCACTGACCAACTCATCTGTCTGCATTTAGACCTTTTGCTTGAACTTCCTTACCCTTAGAATGAACAAATGTTTAGCTCCAATTCAATCTATATCTTCATCTTCACCTTTCTCCACTTTCCCTGCTGTGGATCCTACTTCAGTCCTCTGGAACTTCTGAAAATTACAAATATGCCTTTATGTGTGCTCCTTCCACCTGGATTTTTTTCCTCCCATTTCACCTGGAAACGCCCACTCCTTCTGCAGTTCTTAGATTAAATGTCACTTCCCCTACAAGCCTTCCCTGACTTTGCTCAAACCAAGTTCGTCCTCCCACCTTTTCTCTCCCAAAGCCCCCTGAATGACTCCTTTCTGATAATCATCATATCTGTGATTTTATGTAATTCTGTATTTTCCTCTGCACTGTGAGTTCCATATTTGTTTTGTTTCCTTCAGTACCCCTTATGCTTGGCACCTGGTCTGGCAGGTGAGAGAATGTAAATGACTCATTTGACATCAAATAATTAGTAAGTGGTGGAGTTGACATTTGAATCCCAGCACTTTGACTCCAGAGACCATACCACCTGACTTTTATCTTGTAGTGTTTCCTTTGAATAAATGTCCATATTCTGATTCCTCCTATGCATTGACCTATATGCCTTTCTGAAGTTTGCACCCCTTACTTTTTTCTGGCCTCTACTAATAACCTTGATTCTAAGATTAGCCTGTTCTGTGTCTGATAGCTAATGAATTTTTTTCCATCCTCTCATCCTCAGCATGGCATCTACTTTTTTTTTTTTAAGGCTGTGTTGATCAAACTCTCTGGGTCTTGTCCAAGGTCACACAACTGGGAAACAGGAAAGGCCACTTTCAAATCCAACTTAATTTGAGTTTCAATTCCAGCTCCGTCATGTTCCAACAGTGCTACCTAGATAACTTCTTTGCCTTTGTTAGTATGAATAGAGAGACATCACTGGCAGCTGTGAAGAATGAGTCAACATAGGCTGAGTAACTATAGCTGGTCCCTGCACATAGATGGTACCTGAATGTTAACAATAATTAATAACAAAATCCCAGATTTACCTGTCAGTTCAACTGCTTATCTGACATCTCCATTTGGTCACATATCTTAAACTCAACTTACTATCTTCTCTCTCCTCTTATATCTGCTCTTTATTCAGTGTCTTCTACCTCAGTAAATGGCACCATCATCCATTCAATTATCCAGAGTGACTCAATCCTCTTCCTCAATTCCCATTCCCAATCAGTCACTAAGCTCATGAATGTGTCCATCTAGGGTGACCAATTTATCCTGGTTTGCCCAGAACTGTCCCAGCATTAACTGAAAGTCCCCTGTTTCCTGGGCAAACTGGGAAGAGGTCCATCATTCTATGTCTAACTCCTAAACAGTTCTCAAATAACTTCACTTCTCTCCATTCCTAGTCTAATTTACCATTTTCTCTCACCTACTGTAGCCTTCCAAGTGGTCTCCCAACTTCTACTTTTAACCTCTCTGGTTGACAATCTACTATGGCCAGATTAATCCTTTAAATGACAAAAATCTGATCATATCATTCACTTCACTTAAAATACTTCAATGAATTCCCATTACTCTTGTAATAAAGCCCTAGATCTTTGGCTGGTTTGTATTCCCGTGCATGATCTGGCTTACGTCTCCCTTTCAAAACTTATTCCTCACCACCATCATGCCTTTTTGCCTTTATCCTATCTACTACAGTCCAGATTCCCTGGGGTCCTTTCCTTTCTCTCAGTGAACTGTACTGTACTATTCTCTGAACTTTCCCATGTGGTGTTCTCTCTTTCTGATGGATCCCCCCCATCCTTTCTTGGTCAGGTCTTCTGTTCACCCATTCAGCTTTAAATCCCAACTTAAACAGTTCTTTCTTGGATAGAAGATTTCCAGAATCTTTAAGCTAGATTCATTAAGTTATTCTATTAGATTATCTCAAAGCAGTCTATATCTTTAAACAACATATTTTCTTTTGTTTTTTTCCTTTTTTTAAAATTTAAATTCAATTAGCCAACAAATAATACATCATTAGTTTTTGGTGTAGTGTTCAATTATTCATTATCAACAACGTATTTTCATTTACATTTTAAAATATCTTTTTCTTTAGCTAGATTTTAAAACTCACGAGGTCACAGATTATGACTGTCTTGTCCTCAAATGTATCTTCAGTCCCTAGCTGTGGCTGGTGAATGGTAAACACTCAACTAATAGTTTGTGAATGAATAAATAAGAGAATTTTATCTGAAGATGTTACTTTGTAAAATTGCTGACAGGGCTATTACTTATGGTTTGCCACTTATGCATTACTCAATTCCAGGAGCTACCCTACATCTTGTCATTGTTGAATTTTATGGTTTTTATTATGATTTTTCAGTAGGTAGCAAGTAAAGTACCTTGAGGAAGGAATCCTGTACCCATAAGAATAGGTTAAATTGGGCTGTAGTAACAATACCTACATATAAGTGGCTTAACCAAAAGTTTGTTTCCTGCTCACATGTAATATGCTGTAGGTTCAGGGTGACTCTTCTAAGTAGCAACTCTCCATTTTTTGGGATCCCAGGATACTTCGATTGTTCCTGCTGCCATTTGGTACCTCCATAATTGCTAAGTCAGAGGAAGAATACACTGGAGGGTTGTGTATTGCAGTTTAATTAGGGTAATCTGAAAGAAGCATAGACTACTTGTCTCCAGGACCATTGACCGGAGTAGTCACTGTCCAACTATAAGTGGGGCAGAAAAGTGTAATCTTTCCATCTTCATTGTAAGAGGGAAAAACTGAAAATGAATGAGCATTAAATATCTCTTCCATAAGTGCTGTAACCTAATTTGTACAAATTTGCCTTTTGGGCTAATGGGATATATTGTTAAAGACCTAAGCCATGTCTATACCATAATTTCCTTGGGGTTGGGAAAGGCATTGGGTACACTGAACCTGGAACAGGTGTGTGGGAACATGGCTGTCTAGGCAATAGGTACTCAAGATGATACCAAAGTCGAAGGAAGCCCTAAAAGGAATAAAAAACATTTCACCAGATAGCAACTTTCTAGAGGGCATTTTGCCGAAGCCTGGTCTAGGGTTTTTTTATATTAAGTTAAGGCATGATATATCTGGTCAAATATCATTGAACTTGCTATCACTTGAACTGGGATCAAATGTTCAACTCCACTAACTTGACTGTGAAGACTTAGTTGCTTCATATTCCTGAGCTTGTTTTCACATCTGTAAAAAAGGGAAGATTATACCTGCCCTGCCTTCTCTCACAGGCTCATCTGGACAATCAAATGAGATGAAGTATTTTTCATGAAGAGTGGATTCTTTGTCATTGTATGTTGAATAGGTAGGAAAGCACTATGTAAACACTAAAGACAATATAGATATATAACATGGCATTATTATTACAATAATTATTAGGGAAAATGAAAATGAATCCAGAGTAGAAGGAAGGACCATAGTGATTCCCTTTTGAGTATTCACCTGAGGGTATCTCCCTTGATTTGTATTCCTAGAAGAAAGACTGTGAAGGCCTATGTGTTTAAGACATATTGACTCCATTCCACATTTACATATTATGGATTGCCCCTAGCATGCATTGAGTGAAAATCTTTATGAAAAAAAATGGTGCTGTTGCAGCAGGCTGTACCATGGCAGCTTTTACTCACCCTTTTCTGAGTATTTCAGCCTTTTTAGCCTTGAGATAGGAAAAAAAGTAAATATTTCAAATAAACAGCTTTAGGCTGCCATATTAAAACGACAACCAAAAAATGCAATGTGCAGGTCTTGTTTAGTCCTGAGGTACATACACCAACTGAAAAAGACATCTTTCGATTATCAGAGAAATTCAAAGATAGACTGTGTATAAGACAAAATTAAGTGATTGCTCTTACTTCTATGAGGTACATTACTGTCATGGTGTTAAGGAAACCATATAAACAAAACATGACCTTATCATTCAGAAAATCATACCGAAGCATTTACAAATGAAAGGACATGGCATATGGGATTTGCTTTAAACTAATCTAGCAAGCAAAGAAACAAACAAAATTAGGGAGGTGCTAATAAGTGAGTGGTGATAGTGGCAAAATAATGATTATTGTTGAAGCTTAGTGACTGATACAAGGGAATTTATTGGAGTATTTTTTTTCATGTTAGAAAATCTCTACTATAAAAGAACTTCAAAAATTCCCATGTAAGAAGATGAAATCATTCTGGGGATGTGGAAGAGCTTCTAGAAAGCCTTTTTGAACAATCAGTGCTTTTGGGAACTTAGCATAAGCAACTCATGCCAAGAAGGAGATTGTTGAGTTTCACTCTGGAACCCATTCCTTCTTTGAGTGTGACTGAAAGATAAAGTCCAAATGTGTGATCATAGCAGAAGTGATGTATTAGAAAAATACAGTCTTTCCTAATTCATAGAAGAGGAAGAGGAGAAAAATGATGAGAAACAGACAGCTGGCCCTCAATCACTAAAAATAATTTGAAAGTCAAGCTTTTCTCTGGTCACCCCTCTTTCTTTCCTATGCGGGCCCCCCACCAAAGATTCTTGAATGGCCTGACATCCTGTGGACCTATTTATTCAAATATCTATAAGTATAATCATATGGATACTCAACCCACAAATATTCCTTTGTTAGAGGGATACAGACAAATGGTTCATCCCAAGCTGTAGAAAAATCTAAAGTTTCTAAAAATGGCCAGCAGCTGAAAAGGATATTAATGATAATTAATCGACTCACTCATATATTGGTTCTTTCATTCACTGAACCAAATTTGAGTGCCTACATGTGCCAGGCACTGTGCTAGGCACTGGGACTCAAATGATGAACCCTCATGGGGTTTACAGTGTAATGATGCAGAGACCCTACATTTTGTTATAAATGAAGAAGTGGAGGACCAAAGAAGGAAAGTGATGACTGTGTGTGTGTGTAAAATCACACACTGGGGAAAAACAGATATTCACACTACAACACAACCACAAAAACAAAACAAAACAAATCATGATCCACACATGCGTATAATCTTACAACCAGACTAAGCTATTTTTCTATTCCCTAAATGTATCACCCCATTTGGTGTCTTCACATCTATTTCACTGCCTGATTTGGCTTCCCTCCTTCCTATTGAAGAGGGCTAACTCCTCTTCATTCTTCAAAACCTGGAGTACATGTTATTCTCTCAATCATGCTGTGATGCTCCCTTTCCTGCTACCCAGAGAGATTATATCCTCCCTCATCTGTATTCCCGTAGCACTCTGTTCAGACATGTGTTGCAGCACTTACGACCTGTGCTGTCATTTTTTGTTTATATGTCTGGCTTTCTTGCTGAACTCTGAAACTCTCAAAGGCAGAGTTTATATCTCATGCATCACTGTAACATCAATGCCTGAGACAGTGACTGACTCATAGTAGGTGATCAATAGGTGTGTATTAAATAAATGAACGGATGAATTAATAAATCATATCAAATGAGCCTCTTTGATATACTCCCTCAAGAGCAGTATACAACAGCTCCTTCAGCCAAAGTCATAAGATTTCAAAGTTGGAGAAGATCTTACAGATCATCTATCCCAAACCCATAATTTAGCTTTGGAGTACCTATTATGATGGACTGGGCTTTCCTGGTTGGCACAGAATGAATTGCCTTGTTATGCTTTGATTGCTCTAATGATTCTGTGTTAACAGATTCAGAGAGAAAATAGGAGCCTGGGCATATGAGAGGGAGGGGCAGGGAGAAACCAAGGCAAAATTAAACGTTTACAAATGGGCTTATCTGCCTCAGGGAAAATGGTCACAGACTATCCTAATGACCTCACGGGTTAATACTTCAGACCCTTCCCCCAAATCCTGATTCCCTTCACCTGCTTTACTCTAAGTTTTCTGTGCACTTACTAACTTTTAACAAGCAATATCACTTACTTATTGATCATACACATTGTTTAATATCTTCTGGCTCTCGATTTGGTGTTCATTTCTCTGCCTACATTTTTACCTCACAAGCTTATATTCTTAGCAAGCACTGAGTTTTTGGAAGCTATATAGCATAATGCTTTAGAGCAGTGCTTGTCATACCATCTTTGGTGAAGGACTTGTTTTTACATTTCCAATTGCTAATCGACCCATGTGTGGATCTATTGTGCATGACTAGCATGTAGCCTACACAACATGCATCTCACCATGTGGGTTCAACAACACCAGAATTGCTCTATCTACTGTTCACTAAGAGGAGTCTGCTGATCACACTCTTGGATGCCAGGCTAATAGCAAATTGCTGTAAAATTTCTTAGTGATTACCCTCAATTTCTACACTTACCTCATCACACACTGCTAACAGACATGAACAGGCACCAGTCTCCAGACCACACTTCGAGGAGAAATGGACTCCAGAGTTCATTGGCCTAGGTTTGAATTCTAGCTCTACCCTTTCCCAGCAGTGTGATGTTGGGAAAGTTTTCTTAGCTTTTCTGGGTCTCAGTTCCTTCTCCGCAAAATAGAGATAATTATGGTGGTCCTTATAGAAGACTGTTATAAAGATGACATGAGTTTATGCATGAGAATAGTGCCTGGCACAGAGTCAGTATTCAATAAATATCAGCTCTTATTGTTACCACTTGACCTTTTCTTAATCAGGAACACTCCCTTCATCTCATGGTTACTGAATTTTACAGCCAAGAGTCATTCTGGGAGTACAAGAGAAAGTGGCAGTCAGGAGAATCTGGGGGAGGGTAGCAGGACAGGCATCACGGGCTTGAGAGGGAGATGGTTCCTCTCTTTCCTTCCTCTCTCCTTTTAAGCATTAGTAGAGGGCATTTTGTGCCTGAAGCACAAGAAGGAAAGAGGACATACTATCCTAGCTTTGAATGGCTAAAGATGAAAAGAGGTATTTTTCTTGGCCTAGAGATTCCTAGAGATTCTCTCCATTTTGCAATGAAGTTTTCACTTCCAGGTGAAATTCAGCTTGTCCCAGAAGAGGTGAGAATGTGAACTAGGTGAGGGCCAGAGCTTTTCTGGAGAGTTCAGAACCCCAGCTTTTATCTTGACTTCATGGCCATTGCCCTGAGTTAGCACCTCTTTGGGGAAACGCTATTTTGAGTTGTTAGTAATATGCTGAGAGGTGATAATGCAGAATGTCCCTGGGGGATGGCGCTTCTCCAACTTTGATAAACATCTATTTGTTGGATTTGTGTATATAAGCCCAGCCCACTTCCTAAAGAATATTTAATAAACACACCACTTTGACATATTGAACATTTAGAAAAGATAAAAGAGAACAGTCAAGTAATAAATAAGGAGGAAATAAAGTCTGTTTACTAAGCTGCTTTGTATTTGAGGGATGACTCAACCAAAATTATACACACATACATATTCATATTATAAACTCTTGCATAGCACTTACTATATTCTAAGGCGCTGTTCTAGGTTTTCATATGACTTAACCAATTTAACCCTCTTAAAAGCCACAGATACCAATACTATCTTTATTTAAAGATGAAGAAACTGATATGAAAATAGGTTAGGTGATTTTCCAAGGTCACACAGGTAGTAAATGGCAGAGCTGGATTTGAACTCAGTCTGGAGCTGACACCCTTGTTCCTAACCCACCTTACATACAGGATGGTTAGAGCTCCAGTTAAGGCAAAGTGTATTTAAAGAAGTAGAATGATGTCATTGTCAGGTAAAAAGAGGTTGGCCATTTGGTACATGTGATGTGTATCAAAACTCTGAGTGATTTACTCCCTGACTCTGAACCTTAATTTAGCAATCTTATAAATGGATGATTTGATAAAACAATTCTTGGGGGCTCTTCTTGTCACCACACACTAGGCTTTTCTGTCTCTAACCACTACCACTGTTTTCTTCTCAGCACCTCTGCTTTGTTCTGTCATCTTTCCATTTCCTGGCACTTCTTCCCATTCCTTGCCCCCTTTATTGCCCTACTTCTGCTGCCACTGGTGGGAAGGAACTTTCCAAGTCATTTCAGCATGAAAGACAATAAATGTACCCGACACAATCCTGAGAGATCAACAAGTGTAAGGATTCACAAATGGGACAAAATTGAGGGCCACCTACCTCTTCATTAATGCTCCAGGGCTGGTATGGATGCTCCCCTCCCACCTCTCTTCACCCCCCATACAGATATCATAGGAATGTCCAGGATCAGAGAATAATGGTAAGATGACTTAAAGAAAACCCTAAATTATAGTACCCTCCAAAAAGCTGAGACAGTGTTTATTTGATTCACTGATACGTCCTTAATGCTCAGCATGGTGCCTGCCACATCCTAAATACTCAATAAATATTTGTGGTATAAAGAAGGTCACCTAGCTCCACTCCTACCCTAAGCATAATACCACCTTTACTGCTATCGATATCTATATAGCTCTGTAGAGTTTAAAATCTCTTTCATACCCATCATCTCATATATTTCCAACTATCTTACTCAACCCTTTGGTGCTAGTGCATCAAGATAAACGGGGCTCACCTCACTTCCTATTTTTTAAGAGGACTTCCCTCTGCAACAGTGAAAACCTCCTCCACCCCACTCCTTCCCTTCTCCCACCTGAAGCAGGTCAGGGACTCAATTCAAGAAAACTTTTTCTGAGACTCTGCTGGGTCTCAGGCACTCTACCTCTGTGCTAAAAAGCCAAGGAGAACAGAATAGCCAACAACATCAGCAGGTAGCAATGACTTAAAGAGCAGGGAAAGGGAAATACACATAGATTGCCTTCCCTTCTTTAGTCAACCAGTGTGCAGAGTGTTTGTAGAAATAGATGTGACTCACATGGGGGTTGACCACACAGCAGAGTAGAATCCACCAGATAGTCTGTCTTGGTAATGATGGTAGGAAAGAAGGAACTTTGGATGCTTCCTGTGGCACAAATCAGAAACGAACAGTTCTGTTTATTCAGGAGAATATTAGTCACGTTCTCTTTTCCACTAACAATGGCTGACAGTGGATACTGATGGATGCTGAAGATGAGTACAGAGGTGTTTATTTGATTATTTCATGTCGCGAGACTTACCTGTTAAAAGCCTTGTTTTAGAGTTACTTGCCTTCCCTTCTGTGGTTGAAAGTCTGATTTATTAGAAATATAAGTTAAGTAGTCTCTAAGGTTGTAAGTTCTCCTTTTTAAGCCAGAGATGTGCATTGGCAACATGGGCAGATAGCTGTGGGCTTAATTCAGTTGGTACCTCCTTGGAAAATGGGGAGTGGGTACAAATGGTATTATGGGATGACATCAAGTCATGTAGACACTCACTCATGCTGAGTTAAGACCCTGAAAGACAGAAGTTTGGGGCAGGAATTATTTTTTTCAAGTATCATTCTAGTTCTCCATGGCTTAATCAAGTTGGGAGAGGATAGGTCTTTATTTCTCCAAGTGAATTTTTCTTCCATAATGGAAATTAAACTTTGAAAAAGTAATTTCTTAGGTTTGGGTTTCTTTTAGTGTTGGGCCCAGTATAACAAGGGATATTTCCTTGGGAAGTGTTCATAAAGAAAACAGGAAGAAGCCTTTTCTGATGCCTATGAACCAGAGGCTATGTGGATATAAGCTTACTTAATGTCTAGAATTCTTCTGTAAATGATGAAATAGATGTTTCAAGTGATTATGTCAGTGACCCCAGGGTCCAGCAGCAAACCACATGTGATGAAGTGAGCATTTGACCCTAAGATTATTGATAGTTTCATCATACTGCACTGCATCCCCAATAGATCTGTGTGATTGGGTTTGTATCTCTCTTTATCTTTTAAAGATACTCAGTTAAATAAAGGCATAGGATACCTAGTGAGAGTGAGGATGAAAAGAAGGGAAGTGGAAGATATTCCATTCTTCTGCCTTCCCACCCAGCAGAGTGCCAGCCTTGGAACCAAGTTACAATTTCTTCTCAGCTCCCAAACCTGGGAAAATGAGCACCACCAATCCAAACGCTGTGAATCTCCACACTTGCCATCAGTTCTTGGGCCAGCTCTTTCTCATTTCCCCTAATGACTCCCGCAAACATTTATCACTCTCTCCAAGAACCTTATTCACCTTGTCTCAGCAAATCATCTCACCACAGAGACCAAGAAAAATAAAAACTTTCAATGCTCTTCCAGGAAGAATTACATTGCTATCTTCATTCACTTCCATTCTTCTTTCCTTTTCTCTAGTCTTAGAATATGAGGTTTTCCTCCTCATGTTCAACACTAATTTGGCCTTATGTGCCCTTGACCCCACCCCTTCCACTTTTAGCTCTGGGAACCTATTAAGTTCTGCTCTGTAGATTATTTCTTCTTTTTCTTAGATTCCTAACTTTTCCTTCTGGTTGCTTCCTTTACTCCATCTTTTGCCTTTTTTAGTACTCAACCATCATGAAAATGTGGTTCCTTGGTAAGGTATCATTCATCACTTTCCAGACTCTCTTATTTCATTCACTGTCTACGTCACTTCTAATTCACTGACTTCTCTATTGACTATGATCTGTATTGGCCTCCCCTATTTTTTGTTGGAACTGCTCTCAGTAAAATACTAATAATTTTCTTTCTTTTCTTTTTCTTTTTTGATCAAATCTAAGGGGTATTTTTTCAATCCTTAGCCTGACATGTCTATTTTCTGCATTTGAACCACTGATCAGTCTTTGCAAAAGTTTTTGTTCTCCAAGTTCTTCATATATCTTTGACCTTCTTCTTTTTGGACTCCCATTCCTTTGTCCATGTGTTAGTTGTTGGTGTTTCACAACGTTGCATCTGGGCTTATAGCTTTCATGGTGACCTATAGGTAGGTCCTGCATAGCCTGTCGGACATCTAGATTGCATTGTATGTGGGACATCTCCATCTAGTTGTCCATTGGCCATTCAAACACCATGCATCCCAACCAGAGCATAGCATCTTAGCCCATGGTATTTTCTTTTTCAGTTAGTGACACCATTGTTCACAGAAATTCCCAAGCTATTAGCCTGATAGTTAATAAAGTATTTTTTATCTTCTCCCCCCACCCAATTACCTATCCAAATCTAATCATCAAATCCAAAATTTTACTTTTTAAATCTTTCTTGAATCTCTCCTCCCTCTCTATCCCATTACTTTTGCCCCAACTATGCAATTCTTACTCTTTAGCCTCAACTATTTTAGCAGCTTCTTGACTGGTCTCTCAGCTTTCAGATTCTTCCTCTTTTTATTCTTATCATAGACACCAGCATCATAGACACCAGAGTCACCTAAAATTAAAAGCTGGCCTTTCTATTCAACTGAATTTTTCAAAGACTTCCTATTTTCTTATTACAAGGCTAATGTTAAGTTCCTTTATATGGCATATAACACCCTACATGATCCATTTTATGTGACTCAAAACTTGCCAAGTAGCTAGAACATGTTTACTATGTTTGGCACATAGTAAATTTTCAGTTATGTTAGTTTCCTTTTTTTGATGAAAATGGTGATGAAGATGGTCTTGTACTTCTGCCTACTGCCTTGGCATGTTTCTGCCATTCATTCTCCAGCAATTCCAAAGAACTTATACTTTTCTCAAAACAACATGCTAACAGCTTGCTTCTGTTCTTTTTGTCCATGTAGTGATGGACCCACTAGACAGTGGGTTTGAGGACAGAGGTGCTTTCACTCAGTAATTTACTCTACACTCTGGCATAGTGCCTGGGAGAGGGTAGGTCCCAATGTATGCCAGTTTAACAGATAAAGGGACAGCAGAATGCAAAATCAAGGGATGAGGTTATAGACTGGAAAAGTGACAGGACTCTGAGAGGAGTCCCAGATCTGCCTCAGACCTCCCTGCACTATTGCAACCATTCCACTACCTTCCAGTTTGTGTCCTTGGCATTTGCTTTAAGGACATGCTTTAATGAAGCCTACTTTATTTAAGCTTCATTCTTTAGTTTGGGTTTTCCATTTATTAGGAATCCAATATCTTCAGGGTAATACATTCCAAACTGTCTTTAGTCTCAAACACCTGCATAGAAATAAGAAAGGAATAGAAGGCTGGTTTAGATGGATGTAAGGACAGATACAATGGGACCTGTGACCACCTAGGGAAGGGTGTGGGTGAAGGGGATATCTCCAAGGGAGGAAACTACTTCCTTCCACTCCATGGCCAATGTGAAACGACCTTCCTCATAATTTTGCCTAGGATTGGCCTTGACACTGCCTATGTCTTAAATTACCCTCAAATTGAAGGGAGATAGCAAATCTCTAGGTGCGATTAAGAACCTTTTAAAGGGGCAAAGTTCAGAGGGAAGAAAAAACGTTCTGCACAAAACCATAAATAGTCATGGTCCTTCGGCCTTTTTTATTCATGATTGTTAATCAGCTCCTTGCTTGAGGATGGAAGGAGTAATGTTTGTGCACATGCTAATCAAACTGTGCCAAAAGTTAGGCTTACACGAGACTTACCCTTCTGCAAAGTAAACATAGGCCGTTACTGGTTATCACCACAACTACAAAGAGTTCTAAGCCAAGTACTATTGATCCAAGTAAAAGAGATAAAACCTGAAGGACTTAGTGTGCATGTTCTTTGGCTTGGGGCAACTTCCGTCTCTCCCATTTCACATTTCACAGCATCATAAAATGAACTATGAGGGCCCACGTGTACACAGCTGCCACTGACATTGCCAATAACAAAAGCTCTGAGAGGCTGAAGGTGAGAAGTAGGTAAAATATTGGCATTGTAAGAGGAGCATGGGCTCTGCAGCCAGACAGGTCTATTTCTGCCAATATTATTATAGTGTTATTACCTCTTTTCCACTCTGGTACTGTCCACTGCCCTGATCTTTGTATATTCTGAAGCTAATTTTTTAGGTGTATACAAATTTAAGATTATTATGTCTTCTTGCTGAACTGAATCTTTTATCATTATAACATTTCTTTATTTAAAAAAATCTCTTAATGATATTTCTTGCCTTAAAGTCAATCCTGGCTCTGTCTGAAACTAATGTAACCATATCAGCTTTCTTCTGGTGTTCTCGTGGTAGACCTTTTCCTGTCTTTTCTTCCAACTTCTAACATCCTTTTGAATTTAAGTGTGTTTCATAAACAACATATCATTGGATCTTTTTCTTAAATCTAAGCTGATAGATTTTGCCATTGAATTGGAATGAGTCATCCATTTACATCTAATGTTATTGCAAGCTTGTGTTTACATCTTGATATTTATTTTCTATTTCTCCTATCTCTTGGCCTATTATTCCTCCCATTATTTCTTCTGACCTATCTTCTTCTGGATTAGTTGTGCATTTTTAAAACTTATTCCATTTTATCCCCACCAGTTTTTTGGAAGGATTATTGCTGTCCCTCAGATGTTTATCTCTCTAGGGGCACCTGGGTGGCTCAGTCGGTTAAGCGGCTGCCTTTGGCTCAGGTCATGATCCCAGAGTCCTGGGATCAAGCCCCACATTGGGCTCCCTACTCGGTGGAGAGCCTGCTTCTCCCTCTCCCTCTGCCTGCTCTCTCTGCCTACTTGTGCTCTCTCTCTCTCTGTGCAAATAAATAAATAAAATCTTTAAAAAAAAAGTTTATCTCTTTAGCCTCCTACCCAAATAGCATCAAAATATGGCCAGTGTCTTCAGAGGAAAACCCATTGGATGCTTGTGGCAAGTTCCTTTGTCTATTGGGACTTCGTGTACTAAGTACATCAAGACTATGGTCTCAGCCTCCCACCTCCCCAGCACTCAGCTCAGCCTTCCCTAGCTCTTCTAGATTCCAATATGTACTACCAGCCCTGGTAGGCTTCTCCCACCCGCCCCCCCGCACCGGCCCCCCACCTCTGCATCCAGAGGCCATCAGCCCAGGCCAAACTCAATCCTTTGTTCCTGTCCAGAATTAGCAAATGCCTTGAGGGAAGGAAATGATAGGAAATCCCAGCTCACCTAAGAAGGACTGTTTTCTCTGTAATTATAGCTCATCCAGTCCTCTTTGCTTCCCCAGATTGCCAATGTACTTAAAATTGTGATTTTTCAGGCAATTTATCATTTTTATCTTTTCTAGCCATTTTAGTAGAAGCAGCAGCCTACTAATACCTCCCCAGAAATGGAAGTGCCCATTATCATTAAAATTACACATCTGAGATGTACAGGCATATATCAGAGGCTAAGTGGGCAGGGCTGGATTCAGATTGCCTAGTTTGAGTTCCAGTTCTGCCATACAGGCTTTGTTGGGTCCTGGGCAAGTGATTTACCCACTGGGCCTCTATTTCTTCTCTTATAAAATCAGAACAATGATGGAACTTGTTTCATAGGGTCATTATGACCCTATGAGGATCTAATAACATAGTGAATGTCAAATATTTCACATGATGCCTTGTACATAATAAAAGTCCAAAATGTTAGCTATTGTTAGAAAGTATTGATTATGTTAGTTCAGAGCCCAGAAATCACCGGCTTTGAATCAGACACTACTTAGGAATGGTGTGGCTTTGAGTGACTTATTTAATCTCTTCGTGGCTCCATTGCCTCACTGTGAAATACTGGATTAGTAATATCTCATCAGGGTTTAATTTCTCAACCTGTAGAGGCTCAGCTTTGAGTCCTGGGGATTATGAGCCAGGAACATCCATCACTCTCGCAGTGGTTCTCAAACGTTGGTCTGTAAGGCAGTGCTGTTCACGACCAAGATCCATGTCATGGGTCTATGTCTGGGCTAAGGTTTTGGATAAATTTCTAACTTAATTGAATGAATAGTATTCAGGGCATTGTTTCCATTCTCATCATATGAAAATAGATTTCTAACAACGGTATTCCATATCAAGTTGCATCTGCTAGTTCTACTTTATGTGAGAGTGTTGAATTGGATGCCCAATTTTCCAACAAACATCAAAAAATTTACACATTCTTTACTACTATCATCTATCAAAGCATATCAGAATTTTTCTGTATCTTCATATATTTGTGTTTGCTTATGAACTGTACTTCCTTTGGAAAGACTGTATTTTATTCTGAGATTATGTTCTTTCAA
This sequence comes from Mirounga angustirostris, assembly GCF_029215605.1. Classification (NCBI taxonomy): domain Eukaryota; kingdom Metazoa; phylum Chordata; class Mammalia; order Carnivora; family Phocidae; genus Mirounga; species Mirounga angustirostris. Next base: position 12,869,863 of record NW_026991712.1, on the reverse strand, counting down.
CTTTTTTTTTAATTAAAAAGATTATTGCTTTGTGAGATGATACTAGATAGTAGTTGTGAGTGTTTTATTTTTTACTTTTTTATTAACATATAATGTATTATTTGTTTCAGGGGCACAGGTCTGTAATTCATCAGTCTTACACAATTCACGGTGTTCACCATAGTACATACCCTCCCCAATGTCCATTACCCAGCCACCCCATCCCTCCCTCCCCACCCCCCACTCCAGCAACTCTCAGTTTGTTTCCTGAGATTAAGAGTCTTTTACGGTTTGTCTCCCTCTCTGGTTTCGTCTTGTTTCATTTTTCCCTCCCTTCCCCTATGATCCTCTGTCTTATCTCTCAAATTCCTCATATCAGTGAGATCATATAATACTTGTCTTTCTCTGATTGACCTATTTCGCATAGCATAATACCCTCTAATTCCATCCACGTCATTGCAAATGGCAAGATTTCTTTTTTTTTTTTTTTGATGGCTGCATAATTTTAAATGATTTTACTTAGAGGCACCCGGGTGGCTCTGTCAATTGAGCATCTGACTCTTGGTTTCAGCTGGGGTTGTGATCTCAGGGTTGGAGGATTGAGCCCCGTGTTGGGCTCTGTGCTCAGCATGGAGTCTTCTTCAGATTCTCTCTCCCCGTGTCTCCCACTCACTCTCTCTCTCTCTCTCTCAGATAAATAAATAAAATCTTTTAAAAATATAAATGATTTTATTTAGTTAAAATAAAATCCTGAAAAACTTAGCATAGTCTCTTAGTTATAATAAACAACCTTTTACTCATCCATGAAATCTGGAAGTCTAAAAACCATTCACTTTGGTATATCATAATTCATACTCCTCTCAAGCTTTGTTCCTCCATTCTCAACTTCAGATATAATGTAACACTTGCCAAATATCTACAAGTCATGGATTTCAATTTTTCATTTATATTTACCTGAATTTTATGGAAGAAGTTACATAAGAGTAGTATTCAAATTTTCATGAATTCTCAAAAATCATAGAAGTATTAACCTTGAGTTCCAAGGATTTACTTTTGAACACATATATATCAGATATCACATTGTTGACTTTTAAATTCTTTTGTTACAAGTGGGAGAAACTGAGGCGAAGAGGATTTGAATGATCTGTTTGAAATATCACAATCAATGTTGGAGTCTGAAAAAAACACACCAAATTCCATGAATTCCTAATGATTTTCAGGCAAATACATGGTCTCCTTTCTGTTCTCCAGGCAAGGCAAATGTAAAAGAAGGTAATAAATCTTATCCCTTCCCCGACATATTTCTCCCCTGCCCAAGAAGCTGTATCACAAAATTGCCCTGTTCCTCCTTATTAACCTCTTAACCTAAATCATGCCTCTGCTTCATCTCTTGGCCTTTAGGAGACCAGCCACTCTCCCACCTCTCTGGAGGCGGCCAATTAAAGGTCTGGATTCTAGCACCTGGTTCTTACCAATGGTTCCAGGAGGAGCACAGAAGACATTCTGTCAGGCTTGCCCTGCACCTCAATGGCCTTCTATTTTTTTCTGTCATCAGCACAGAATGTTCATCTGGTTTGCACATACTTTGTGGTTTTTCTCCTGTAGGACCTGGAGCCATGGTAATAAAGTCAGTTTTCAAGGAAGCAGTGGATTGAATGTGACTCTTTCAATGAAGCTCAGAATCACAGCACTTACTTGTCTCTTGATGTCAACAGCTGCATTTTTCTGGAAGGACTCTGGCTTGCATGTGTTTTATTTATGTGGGCCTCACACGATGACATAGTTCTGATCATTGAAAGTCAACTATCACACTAGGTCCTCGAAGATCCCCTTCTCTGCACTGTATGAACTTGGAATTGTTGATTTTCAACCAGGAGTATCAACATTTATTTGGCTCAATTCCTTGTCTTTGAGGCAGTGGGCTATTATTAGCCCTGTTTGGTTGATGAACCAAGTGAGGTTGACCAAGATAAAGTTCCCTCCAAAGATCCAAATAAATGGTGGGGGAAAAAGAAAGTAAAAATACTTGTTTTCAAATATTTTAGCAATGAACCCTTTTCTCAAAGAAAATTTTTATGTGGAAACCCAATTTTTTGGACCCATTAAATTGGCATGCCATTATTTCAGAAGTTCTAACTTATTATGCTTGTTTTACTACCAACAAATGAAAAACTCCTGAGACTGTTTTGATGAAATAAACACGTGGCTTTGCAGATCTGAGATGATAGTTGTTCATATCTGTGTCAGCGGTCAATCTACTTTTGGTTTTTGTTTCTTGTTTTGGTTCCTCAGTATCAAGTAAGTCTCTATTCACATGGGAACATAGATATAAAAGTTATAGGAAGACAAGGACTTGCCTTGCAAACACTGTACATTCTTTGCTTAAATTGACTAAAAAGCTTCAAAGAGCATTGTTTCTTTTCTACTCTAAGTTGAATCGCTAACAATATGTGGCTACTACCCATATTCCTTATTATAAACACAACAGTTAGAGGAGCCAAACCTACTAATAAATACAAAACACAAATGCTAAAATAAATATGTGATGCTCTGGTGTTTCATGTAATGCATACACTTTTTATTAGACCACCTGCACCATACTATGTTCAAAGTAGGATCTGAGCACCTAGAGCCCTGCCTGGTATTTAACAGAGTGCAGTAAATATGTGCTCATTTGTGCCATTTTAGGCAAGTGGATGTGTACAGGCCTGAATTCCAAGAGGAAGGAATTCCAAGTAAAATACTTTATAATGATATAATTTCACGAAGTTTAGCCTACGTTAGAGCTGAGAGAAACTCTAAGTTCTACACAAAAACTTGTTAACTCAGTTGAAGGAAACACATCAGAGAGTCTCTGAGATTTTAAAATTTAAACAACATGTTTGAGTGTGCTAGTTATTGTAGTTTTAAAAAATAGTATATGTTATGGATATTTGGGTCAAATATTGCGGAACTTCTGAGACACCCTAAATTCTGGCCTATGGTCTCTGCAGCTGTCCATGCTCTGGCTCTTGCCTGTGCTTCATCTACCCCCTTCTGCAGCACTCTGTTCCCTACATCTACAGCATACTGAGCGCTTTCCCACGTGAAGACCTTTGCATCAGCCGTTGCTTTTTGTACTTGAAACACTCCTTGACATCTGTGACTGCTTCCTTCTGAATCTTTAGTTCTCCATGCAAATACCCCTTCTTCGATGGGAGAAGCCTTCCCACCAAAGGATTACTCCTTCCCTAGTAGACCTCCCTCCATCAGCAACTCCCCATCACATCACCCTGTTAAATCCTAAGACTCACTGCATACCTTTTTCCTTACTTGGTGCTTGCCTTCCTGAATTTATACCCCAATTTATCTGGATAGTCCTGGTACATGCCTGATGTTCTGAGTGATTTGTATTATTGCCCCTTTTATTCTCTCGAGTGTGTCATTTTGGACAATAAATTATGTGGCCACTTTAGCCATGCCTGTTTTATTGAAAGCCTTGTTCCCTAATTCCAACATGTACAGGGTATATAATACATGCTTAATAAGCCTTTGCTGAAATGAATGTGTCCTGGGTTCCAGTCCCAGGTGCAATCATTAGTGAGCCTAATAAGCCTAAATGATCAGCAGCATAGCAGGTGCAAGCTTTAGCCAGCAACATTCCCAGGTAAGTTCTATCAGCATTTCTTCTGTCATATCAACCAGATAACAGAGTACTTTCAGGCAAAATGGTTCTGTCTCTAGAGATTTACATATAAGTTCAAAGTTAATTAATGGTCCAAAGCTTACATTGACACAGGGGCAGAATTTGATTTATAATAAGGAAGAATTATCAGAGCCAGGCAAACCTCATGAGTCAGTGAGTACCTGCTGCTGGGAACGCTCACTCAACTCTCCTGAGCTGTGTATTCCCATGGAAAGAATGCTGGGTTGTACATTCTAATCCTGAGCTGTCATTTAATAGCTGTGAAGCTTAATCTCTCAGAGACCAAGATTTCTCATGTGCAAAATGTAGAATGCGATTGTGATCCTGCCTATCAGATCCTCATGTTTTCTAAGTTTGCTGTTAATTATGCAAGAGTTGATGAAGTATTACTGTAAAGTGTAAATGACAAAACTGTCTGTTGACATACCAATAAAAAGGCAGGCCAACATAATATAATTCATCCAAGATGGCTGGTTGCATTTCAGGTCTAGGGATTGAGGGGTTGGGTGAACCATGTAAGGAGCTGAGACAAAACCTTTAAGAGCCCCTTAGACAGAGACAAGTCTGTTCCCGCCTCTTATGTCCCAGTTTTGGACTTGGTAAAATGGGTATAATAATAGTTGTTTTGCTTCTGTCCCAAGATCAAAAGAGGATTCCATATGTGAATGTTGTTTGTGGCTGAGGAAGCACTGTAGAAATGTGAAAGCTTTGAGGTGTGGTATAAATCCAGGTGGGGGGCTCTTACATGTCCGGGCAGGAGCCCTCTGGAAACATTCAGGGGTGAATGAATTTCCTTTTCTCCAATGTGATAAAGTTGGCAACGTGATTCATTCAGACCGAGGAGCCTTCAAAGGTGAAAGTGTAAGAATAAGCATATATGCAGATGGTTGGGAATAAGGCAGAGTGGAAAGGCAAGAGATATATTTTTTAAAGATTCTATTTATTTGAGAGAGAGAGTGAGCACAAGCAGGGGGAGAGGCAGGAGGAGTGGCAGAGGGAGAGGGAGAGCGCAACAAGCAGACTCCCCACTGTGTGTGGACCTGACACAAGGTTCAATCCCAGAACCCGGAGATCATGACCTGAGCTGAAGTCAGATGCTTAACCGACTGAGCCACCCAAGAGCCCCCAGTGATATTTTTTAATATGTACTCTACCGGGTTCCTTAATAGCAGCCATCTCATTTAACTTAACCTGCATACAAAGCCAATGAGAATGGCCTTATTATCCTTCTACTAGAGATAAAGAAACTAAGGATCAGAGAGCTTAGGTAACTTGCCCTAGATATTGTAGGTCATGGTCAGGCCTGCTGAAGTTCCAGGATGCAGAGTAATCATTGGTAATCAGAATTATGTGAATTATGGCATGGCAAGAATTTGTTTTGTTTGTTGGGTCAACATTAAAGGTTAATGTGCCCCTCCTCCAACTTAATGATAAACACAGCAAGCCCTCCATTTTCTTACTCCTCTGATATCAAAGCATGCTCATCTGTCATGACTACCCAACTTCAGGCCAACTTGGGAGGAAAATAAGGAAAGCACAAAGAATTATGTCCACTCATCTGTATCTTTGTCTTGTGTGCCATTCAAAAGCGTGTTTACTTGTTTAGTGATGGGAGTAACCTAAAACTGGTCCCAGTCAACATTCTTGGCAATCTTGGGACCCAAACCAGTGTTCTGTGGTTTTGTTTAGGCATAAGGGCACACAGGCAGTAAGTGGCGGAACCAGAATTCTACCTCATTTCCACCAGACTCCCTCACCCACACTCTAGCTGGGCCAAAATTCATCTCCCTCAGAGTGATCTGAAGAAGGATAGGCTCCACTCTGTAGAGGATTCTTTCTTTAATCATAAAAGGATAGTTATGGGGGTTTAAGTTCTTTAAAAATCTCTCAAAACCACATTAGTTTGTAGAATCTGGCCATGTTAGTAGGTAGAGTATTTGCAGATCTGGTTCCAAAGAAAAATAGTCTGAACTAAATACAAATGATGGCTATTCTTTAAATATTGTCTTTTTTGTTGGCAAAGGGGATGGAATTGATGACTAACTAGTTCTTTCATCGTCAAGGTCTATTATTTTTTCATGATGACCTCAGAGTAGCTATGGCATTTATGATCTTATTCATATGGGCTTCCAGCCCAGAAACACAGTGGAACGAATCTTTCCCTAAACTGAATAATGCTGATGACTTTCAAGCACCTCACTGCCTCCTAAAAAATGTAAGCTTTTTCTTGTTATTAATAAAGATTCTTTTTATGTATGTCCATGTTTCATTTATTCCTTCTCTGCCACTGAAGAATCTTACAGTTTCCTCCTGTGGTATCTCTAAGAATGGGAAAATTGGTTTTCAAAGTGCTTCTGGAATTATTATAGGTGCATGTGGAAAGAGCACACACCTGAGGATGAGACATACCTGGGGTTACAGCTTGGGCCTGAAGCTCCAGCTGTGTGTCCTTGGGGCATATTTCTTAACCTTTCAAGACATCTATGGCCTCATCCATAAAATGCAGATCATTAGATCTACCTCAGTATCATGATGCCTGGCTTTTGTTCGTGCTCAGTAAACCATATCTCTATTCCCTCCTATCCTCAATGGGCTGCTAAATAATCTGTGACACATTTTCCTATATTGGTAGTCTTTGTTGTAACTGGGTCAGATATTAATTTATTATTTAATTAAATAAAATTTATTTATTTAAAATTCAATTCTTTAAATAAAATTTTATTTTTATTGTATAATAATATATCTTCATACGTAAGACTATTCAAACTGCACAGACATGCATATATTGAAAAGTAAATCCCTCCTCATCTACCTTGAACACCTACATGCTACTCTTTTTTTTTTTTTTTAAGATTCAGCTATTAATTTGAGAGAGAGAGAGTGTGTGTGCTTGAGTGCACACTCATGGGGGTGGGGGAGAAGAAGGGCAGAGGGAGAGGGAGTGAAGCAGACTCCCCACTGAGCATGGAGCCTGTGGGACTCAATCCCACAGCCCTGAGATCATGACCTGAGCCAAAATCAAGGGTCTGACGCTTACCCTACTGAGCCACCCAGGCGCCTCTAAATGCTACTTCTTAAATGTAACCGCAAGTAACAGTTTCGTACAGAACTTTCAAGAAAATTACAATGTATATATGTGTATAAATATGGATATAATATTATTTTTAGACAAATATAATCATTTCCTATAGCTGTCCTCCAATTTTTTCATTTAATTCATGTACCTTAGTTATTTCCCATATTCGTACAAATCTACTTCATTCTTTTTAAGACTCACAATATATCATCATATAATCACATCTTTACTGAATAACATTTTATTTTTTTTAAGATTTTATTTATTTGAGATAGAAGGAGAGAGAGAGAGAGCAGGAGCAGGGGGCAGGGGTAGAGGGAGAGGGAGAAGCAGGCCCACCACTGAGCAGGGAACTTGATGCGGGACCCAATCCAGGACCCCGAGATCATGACCTGAGCCGAAGGCAGATGCTTAACCAAATGAGCCACCCAGGCGACTCCATGTATATTTTATTTTTTACACAGATTAATAATAATTTTTAATATTTATTTTTGGGGTCAGTGTGCTGGTTTTGGAAACAAATTTTGGTTCAAAATCTGGATCCACTTCCAGGATAGTGAATTTAGACTTTCTGAACCTTGATTTTCTAATCTATAATCAGGACAAGGCCAGCCACCTCAAGGAATCATAAGGATTGCATTAGGTATTATCATTAATAATGATAATATCATTGCTCTCACTTAAGGGCGGTCCTTATGCATAGATGACTTTGAGAAAGTATGAGTAACAATGACTTCTGCAGGATGTTGTGGTTGTCACTGTTGCTCTTTCTGGTGGCCTGCAGGAGAAGGCTGTGTAAGTAAACCACAGGTCTTCAAGGGCCACTCTAAGGAATTACAGGCAGAAATATTTTGGTACCACATATCACACTGGATTTTTCATTGTGTGCAATTATTTTACTCCCCTGCTTGCCTGTGAGCTACTGAGGGTAAAAAGAGGGATGTATCTTTTCACATCCCTGGCCCCGGACATGAAGCGAGAAGTATTACAGCAGAGCTGTGGTCTTGATGGTGGTGGTGCTTGAGGAAGAAGAAATCTTTGTAGGAAGAGATAATATGTACCGAAAACTTACTCTGTGTGTAGGACTTTACCTTAGTTATCTGAGTTTCAGTGCATTGCCTGATTTTGGGGGGTCTCTGTTACTGCATACATACAGCAGGGATAATTGCAGAACTATCTCAGAGTTTGGTTAAGGTTTTAATGAAATAATTCATGCTAAGGGCTTAGAATGGGCTGAGCACATGACGAGCACCAAACAGGCACACTGAAGCTCAGCAAGATTTAGAGGCACCCGCAAGGGAACCTGTGGTGTGGAAATGTCAGTCTGAACTCAGAGTCATTCTCTTCATCACTGAGGCTGATTCCTTCCCTTGCATGTAGTGAATGTGAGTTAAATGAATCACTGACAAGCCCTGCCTTTGTAGAGAAAAGAAGTTAGATTTAGGAGAGACAAATGACCCAACTGTATCTGATATTGGAAATTTTCAGTATCCTCCCAAGTTCAAGGTGTTACTCTCCACTACTATAAACAGTGCAGTCCTTGTGTTCTGGCTTAGGACATTGGAAGCTTTGAGAGCATAGGAATCAGGTGTGCAAGTTTCTGTGTTTCATCTGTGTTACTTTGAAACAGTCAAGTCCCCTCCCTCTGCCTCACCTTCTTCATCCATACAATTAGGGACTCACTTTTTATAATCTCTAAACTCCTTACCAGGTTTACTGTGATTTGGTTCATGAGTCACATGTATCTGACCCCCTATCCGGTGAGACCTACATACCCACCCGCCCCATCTTCTCTCACTGCTCATTTGCCAGTTGTCTTCAGCAATCAGTGAGACAATTTTCGTGTTCAGGTTAACCTGAACAAAGATACACTGGTTACATGCAATTCCTTCTCTTCATGGGCCCGGGTTTGGAAAAGTGTCTTTGAACTGTTTCCTGAGTCCTGATCCCTTGACTCTGGACCTGAAGAAGGGGCCAAGCCCTCCTGCAATGAATAGTCTCCAAGCAGCCTGTCCCAGTGACATCAACCCCAGTTTTTTGGGACGATGATGCAGCCATCTTTAAATGGTTCACACCTGTTGTTACTATATGCGTGGCTAAGGCTTGGATGCTTTGACATCAAAACAAGAATGGTTGCCGGGAGACAGAACAAAGCCGTAGCATTCATGGACACTTGTGTCAGTATTCCAGAATGCTTGGCAGCATGACGATTCAGACAGCCTAGAGGCACATGAGGGAGACAACTGAATGAAACACGGAATCAAAATACATCTAAAAGAAAGTCTTAGACTCCTACTGTCAAAGGGGACTGAAATAACCATCAGCCACTTCCACTACTATTTGCAATGCTTGAATCGCCTTTACCATATTCTAGCCAAGGATGTGTCAAGCTCCTGTTGAGATATCCCCTGGGGTGGGAACCTCACTTCCTCCTCATGAGATTCTTGTAAAGTCTAGACAATTCTATTAGCTAGAATGTGTGTCCCTATAATGATCTGACGTCATTTGACCTCTGTACAATTCCAGATACATCCCCTTTGACACAGAGCTGAATTCCACTCATTCTTACACATGGTGGCTCTCAATTCTTCCCAACTGCCTTCCTTACCCTAAGACATTTCCCCTCAATCTAAACATATCATTCCATCATTTCTCATGGGGCATGATTTCAAATCCTGCCTCAGTTAGGACAGAGACCATAGCCAATTAGGAAAACAAAATTCTATATACTTGTTCACTAATTCAACCAGTCATTAAACATAAACATCTTACATGTGTGTGCAATAAGGAAGGCATTCGGCAGAATATAGATATGAATCATATTTCATCCCTTTCTGCAAGTTGTCTCAACTTTGTCAACTTTTACTCATTGTGTGACTTTGCGTGACTCATTTAACCTTTCTGAATCTCAGTTTTCTCATCTCTAAAATGTGGATCAATTGAGCAACCTGTCAGGGTGGTTGTAAGGATCAAACACAATAATATATGTGACACTCTCAGCAAACTGTGAAGTGCTGTAAGAACGTTGAGCATCCTGATTAGAGGTGAGAAGAAGATCACAAACTAACTGTCATGTTACATAGAAAAGGACCAATATCATAAAAGAGTTATCAACAATGTGGTGAGATTGATGTACTGAGTGGTAACTGCACACTGAAATCCAAGGAAGGGAGGCCCTCCTAAGTCAAGTCCAAATTAGGAATCTGTTACATGCACTTCCAAGTCAACAAAATTAACCCACAATAGAAGCAGTAATGATGACTCCAGGGGAGAAAGGCAGGAAATTTTTTTTTGTACCAGAATCCAAGTGCAGAAATGACTGTATTCAAAACACTTGCCATGTGGCAAATGGAAGCAAAATACTTTAGAAGGTGGCTTAAAAATAAATGCTTAAAAAAATAATGCCTTAAAAATAAATGCCTGTGCGTCTGCCTCTTTCTGCTTACATGCACCAGTGCATGTGCCTTTTCAGTGACATTCAGGCTACATGCCTCCCCACCTCCTGCAACATGTATAATATAGCAGCCAGTGGCCTGGCAAGAGCTCCACAGACTATTTTGAAAGGCAATCAGTGGCCTCCTTGTTGGAATGCCCCTGGGTCTGGGGTAAAATCCTAGCCATGGCCTCTAACTGATTTGTATCCATGGCAAGAGCCAGAGCCATCCCCAGGGAGTCAGGAGGTTATAGGCAGATGATTAGATAATGTCTGTTTAAAACGAGACACTTTCAGAGTGCAAGGGATGATTTTAATAATTGTGCCAGGACAACGGGTGGATACTGGGACTGTCCCAGGCAAACCAGGATGCGTGTTTTAGGAAATGAGCTTTAGAGTTAGTATAGACCAGGTTTCTCCATCTCTGTCCTTAATTAACTGTGTCACCATCAGCAAGTCACAGAACCTAAGACTCTTTCCTCATTTGCAAAACGGGGTCAGTAATATCCATTTTAATTAACTAATTTTTTTAAAGATTTTATTTATTTATTTTATTTATTTGAGAGAGAGAGAGAGAGAGAGAGAGCATGAGTGGGGGGAGGGGCAAGCAAGCAGACTCCCTGCTGAGCTGGGAGCCCTACGTGGGGCTCAATCCCAAGGCCCTGAGATCATGACCTGAGCCAAAATCAGACTCTTAACCGACTGAGCCACCCAGGTGCCCCAATAATATCCATTATGAGTTGTGTTCTAAGCACTGAATAACATACCATGTAGAGCAGTGCCTGGCTCTGGCATGATGACTTGCAGGCTTTCAAAATCTATTGCTCTTTCTTTCTCATATTTCTCTCTCTTCTCTTCCTTTCTTCCTGCCAGCCTGCCCTCCTCAGTCTTCATGTGATGAAGTTGAGACCAAGGGTTAGCATCCCCATGCTGAATCCGTCCATGATAGTGATTCTGACTTGTAGGCTCAGGGGTAGGCTGATGGCAGAAAAGAAGGGAGATGCCATGGGAAGGAGGTCAGCTGCAGGTCAGGACACTTCATATATTGGAATGTGGACATTTGTAGGTACAACACAGATCATGAAAGAGGAGAAAGACAGTATCAACATGAAAGGCTGGGATTATTGCAATCGTCTACCCATCATTCAAAAATGTTGAGTACCTATTGGGTCTCTGACCCTGTGCTAGACATGAGAAGTACGGTGGTAGGTAAGATGGGAGACGTGGATTCTTCCCTCATGAAATTAATAATCTAGAGTTTCAAGAACCTTAAGTGACCCTAAAGTGTTCCATGAATCTAAACAAGGAGGAGAAACAATAATACTTATGCAAGTGTGATTAAAGCATTTTCTTCTTGCTGACCTCTTTGCATTTATTGATAAAATTACAGATGTGTATATAGCATTTCACTCTGTTTTGTGGGAGAGGGATTCTATGACAAAAGTTGTTATTGTTAAATACTATCAGCTAAAGTCACATCCTCTAATCCAGGGGGGTGACAAAATATTTTGTTTTTTTTTTTTTAAAGATTTTATTTATTTATTTGACAGAGACACAGCGAGAGAGGGAACACAAGCAGGGGGAGTGGGAGAGGGAGAGGGAGAAGCAGGCTTCCCGCTGAGCAGAGAGCCCGATGCGGGGCTTGATCCCAGGACCCTGGGATCATGACCTGAGCCGAAGGCAGACGCTTAACAACTGAGCCACCCAGGCGCCCCAATATATTGTTTTTATAAATAAAGTTTTATCGAAACTCAGTCACACCAATTTGTGTATTTTTCCCCCCTCCCATATCACAATTTTATTTCTTTTACTGCTAGATATTTACACTTACATTTTTAAAAGTGCTAATTTCCTTGTACATGTATGAAAAAATTTGATTACACATTCATCTTCAACTACTGCCCCGATTTGTATATATCTATACACACACATATATATACACATATATGTAGAAGATAGAGATGTAGTATTGACATTGTTTATGGAGAGAATAACCAATTTGTGTATTTATGGCTGCTTTCATGCAGAAGGACTGAATAATTGGGACAGAGACCCTCTGACCCACACATCTAAAATGTTCACTATGAGGCATTCCAGGAGAGAGTTTCCTGACCCCCTGCTCAAATAACCTTTGGGCGAGGTCCCAAAACACATTTGTATAGTAAAAAGCTCTGAGAAGTTTTATACTCAAGAAATCTTTTAATGTTGCTTAACTCAGCACTTCTGTGCTAAGTAGTTCCTGAAATGGTCCTCACTGATTCCGCCCCTCCTGGCGTTCACGCCCTTGTACAATCCTTTGCCTTGAATATAAGCTGGACTTTGATTTGCTTTTAACAAAAAGAAAATGGCAGGAGTAATGAGATGTCACTTTTGAGATTGGGTTATAAAAAGACCTTTTTTGTTTGTTTGTTTGGAGCAGTCTCTGATTTTCCCTCTTGCTCTAGGACCACTGGCTGCCATGTCACTGAGGAAGCTTCTGGTGAAACCACAAGGTGATCTACAAACAACATGTGTGTACATTTGGAGGTAGACCTTTTAGGGTTGCCAGCAGCCAGGCATGAGGTGGGAAATGGATTCTTCAGCCCTAGTGGAGCCTTGAGAGGATTATAGCCATCACTGACAACCTCACTGCCACCTCATGTGAGTTCCTGAGCCAGAAGTGTCTTGCTAAGCAGGGACCAGACTCCTGACCCCCAAAACCTGTGAGGCAATAAGTGTGTGTGGTCTTAAGTTGCTAATCATCAGAGTCATTTTTTGTATAATAATAGATAATTTTACAACTTCCTGAAATGTTTGGCCATTAAAAACATTCTATACTTTTCTTTTCCGACTCTTTCCCATGGGTCACCCCATGGCCTTCTCTCAGGATGACAGGAAAACCCGAAAACATTTGGTTTACTGTCTTTTATTTGATATAGTATTAATAGATAATCTTTAGACAAAATATTTATTTAGATCAAGGTCCCACACCACTATAGAAAAGAAATACAATTATGGAAATTCATCAGAAATAACAACTGCTTCAGAAAAGAGTCTACCATCTCCTGCTTTCTGAACGTTGTGTTTTCCAGGCTATAGAAAAAATAGAAATGCTGTATGATAGAGACATATGTTAGTAAGTACTAGCATCTTCCCTGCATCTTCACCCAGACATCAAACTATGCATCATTATTGTTTATTAGCTCTGGGAAATGTCTCGGTTGTCCTGGAACCTGCTTTGGCTTCTGATTTAGCCCACAGCTGACTCAATTTCATGACATTGGTTTTGCTGACTCGTTAATCACATGGGTTAGTGATCTATTTTTCCCTCCTATATGACCATAAAGTCTTTTTAATTGAACTGGTCAACAACAGAAGAGATAAGGGCTCAGAATAAATGATTCTGGTGAGTTTAAATATTCAGCTCTACCTTTCATTGCCAGTAGAAGTTGAAGACAGTGACCATCTATTCAATGATATCTTTATAATAAACTTGTCTGTAGTACTCTCTGTATCCTGAGTATTCTGTGCTCAGGGCTGGAGATGCAGAAGAGCCTGAATTCCTTGTAGTGAGGAAGGCTAACTCATTCTTAAGTGGGCCCCACATCAACTCAAAAGAATGTGCAGTTTGGAATTAGACAAGAATGGGTTTGCTTTCCAATTTTACCACTTGCTAATTGTCTGGACTGGACAAGAGGTTCAGTAGCCCAGAGCTCTGTTTCTCCATCTATAAAGAGCATAAAATAATGGCTTTGAGAATTATGAAATATATAAAATGTCTTGCACAGTGGCTGGCTCATAATAAACACTTAAGAATGATAATCCCTTTTCCTGATTTACTCCCTTACATCCTAGATTTACTCATCACAGTAGAGCACTTATGGGGCCCTTTTTCTACACTGTGCCCAGGATGAGCTGAGCTACTGCTCTGCTTGTGTGCTAGTACACACTTATCTTGTCATCCTTCGGGCCCTTTTTGTGTAGCGTTTCTCCCCTCTAATTGACATGTGCTTTCTTGGACACAAAGGGTAGAAAACTGCAGCATTTTCCATAAATGACTAGAACGTTGAAGAGTTAAAAATCTTAACTTGGAGGATTGTTACTAGTTAAGAGGTTACCAGAAAGCATTATAGGTCCACCACAAAGGGGAGAGCAAAGTATGGCCTTTGCACCAAATCTGGTGTATTGCCAGTTTTTGTAAATAAAGTTTTATTGGAACCCAGCCATACATTTGTTTATGGATTGTCCATAGCTGCTTGCCCAATACAATGGCAGAGTTAAGTACTTATGACAGACACCATATGGCCCACAAAGCTTAACCTATTTGCTATCTGGTCTTTTACAGGAAATATTTGATGACCTCTGATTTCAAGAGTTGATTCTGGACACAACTTTAGGGGCTAGACTCTTGAAGGTCTGAACTGAGAATTACTTTTGCGGAAGTAAATTAGACTCCAGAAAATGATAAACATCAGAATGTGGAGAAGAACAGACTGGAGGCTCTAGAACTAAGATACAGAATTCTAGTGAATATAGCTAAGGCAGGGGAGAGCAGGTACACATGAATTTGGGGATTTGGAGTCAAAAGACATACATTCCTTTCACAGTTCCATTACTCTCTAGTGATGTGACCTTTTGATCATGTGACCTTGAACAAATGATCTTGTTCTTGAAGAATTGGTTTCCTTGTCTGTAAAATAAGGATTGCAGTAATTCCTCCTTCAGAGAATTTCTGTAAGAGTTGATGAGATGAAGTAGTCTAGAAACTTTAAAGTTTTATACAAATGTTATTTTTATATAGTTATGACTAAAAATAAGTACTTAAAATATATTTGCTGAATTCATTGAATTAATAAAGAAATTAGATCTTTAAGCTTGTTGGTAAATTTCTAGGATTGTATATCACATATGTTGTTTTAACATGAAGTATGAGTTAAATTTATCCTTGCTCAAAGTTCCAATTATATATGTTTTTTAACTCAAATGGTATTTTTGGCTTATAAATTTCAGATAATGTAGACACTCTAATCCCTGTAGATGATGTTCGGTGTACAAAATGTTGAAAGTCATGAAGTACCATCATGCTCACTCCATACTGATCAATGGCAGTGGGATTAAACCTCTTATTCTCTTGTAGAGATTCTATGTCTTAGAACCATTAGGGCCATATTGACTTAAAAATGGTTTCAGTCTACCTTAGGCCTGGGGCCCTGATGACCCCCCTGGCAGCTCAGGTAAAGCTCTCCATGTTCCTGCCCCCATGACTCTTCTGGCCTTGAAGCAGGTACACGATGCTCACCACATTGGTTTGCAGGTGTCCGCATATAGTATCTTTGGGAAGGTCCAGGAAGAATGCAGTTGCTTCTACTACAAGGATGGGAGGAGAGGAACAATTCAGCAGTTCAGATGATGATAGAGAAGGAGGTCTGCCTTGAGGGGGGAAAATGGGGTGAATTTAAATGAAAAATTACCATTCTGGGAAGATGCTGGCAGGATTCCCAGATTTCCCTTTGTGTGAATGGCATTCAGTTCAATTAGGTTTCCAGCCTGTGATGTGCTCCAGCTGTGATTTGTGCCTGCCATGTCAGTGATTTACTCTCTGCCACTTTTAATCCACACATTTTCAGGGCTGGTGACAACACATACGGGCACCTAATTTGCAGTGACTGGTGTCGTTGTGACATCAAAGTGTCGTAAGAAAGAAAGTGCCCATGGGGACAATTCCTTGTGAGTGTGGGTCATGGAGGAGATAGGGTGCCCAGGGAAAAGCACCTTAGGAAGACCTCTGCTGAGGTCCCAAGGCATGCATATTCTCCCCTCTTTGCCTCACATACATTTATCTCAAATACTCTGTATCTGGAAATATTCTAACCATTTTATAGATGAGGAAACTGACACTCAGGTAAATGACTTGTATACAGTCACTCAGGTAATAAGTATTCAAACCAGGTAGAGAACCCAGGTTTGTTCATATTCTTTTCACTTCACGGGGTTGTTCTGATGATCCCTGGATTGATCTTTTTGTGCTAGGAGCATCTACTGCTGTGTTCTCTTCCCATTTCCTCCTTCCCTTCCTTCCTTTCTTCCTTTGTAGAATGGTTGAGTTCCACCAGACAATTGGCCCATGCCAACAAAGTCTTTCTCTCTTGGTGGTGTCAGAATTTGGGGTGGTTATGAAAATAAGCATGGTGGCCCACTCACCACTAAATCCAGAGCCAAGCACTCTACCAGAGAGTTATTCAACTAACTTATACACCTGGGTTAGTTTAGTTAACTTTTTCATAAAGGGCCAGACAGTAACTCTAATGGACTTTGTATTTGGTCTCCATCACAACTACTCAACTCTGCAGCTAGAGTGCAAAAGCATCCATGGACAATTTGTAAACAAAGGAGTAGGGCTATATTCCAATAAAATCTTATTTACAAATACATGTGGCAGGCCAGATTTGGCCTATGGGCCACAATTTGCTGACCTCAGTACTAGAATGCCTTCAGCTCTAAGTAGCTGAGCTGGGATTTCTCTTTAGTCTATGGCAGATAGGCAGGACAAACGCAAGGAGAATGGAGGAACATCTGATTGGCATTGGTACTTCCAGAGAGTCCCAGTTTCCCTAGTCTTTGTGTTATGAGATGAAAGGGATACTCATGGGAGACCACAATAGCCAAAGCCCAGAGCAACTGCCCTCATGAGGCTCAGTATGCAGAGGTCAACTGATGGGCCTCAGGAATCAGAGCTAGACTTGGAATCGAACCTGAGGACTTGAAGAGACATTAAAGAGAAGATAAAATAAACAAGAGGCTGTCCATGGTGGTGGAGGTAGAGTTTAGGAATCAGTGTAGATGTAGAAGTCAAACCACTTGAACCGTGTTCTCTGACACCAAAGTCAAACTTACTTCAAAAGACAGCATACATGGCCAACAGACACATGAAAAAGTGCTCAACATCACTCGGCATCAGGGAAATCCAAATCGAAACCTCAATGAGATATCACCTCACACCAGTCAGAATGGCTAAAATTAACAAGTCAAGAAACGACAGATGTTGGCGGGGATGCGGAGAAAGGGGAACCCTCCTACACTGTTGGTGGGAATGCAAGCTGGTGCAGCCACTCTGGAAAACAGTATGGAGGTTCTTCAAACCGTACAATCCAGCAATTGCACTACTGGGTATTTACCCCAAGATACAAATATAAGGATCCAAAGGGGTACGTGCACCCCAACGTTTATAGCAGCAATGTCCACAATAGCCAAACGGTGGAAAGAGCCACAATGTCCATCGACAGATGAATGGATAAAGAAGATGTGGTATACACACACACACACACACACACAATGGAGCCATCAAAAGGAATGAGATCTTGCCATTTGCAACAACGTGGATGGAACTGGAGGGTGTTATGCTGAGCGAAATAAGTCAATCAGAGAAAGACATGTATCATATGATCTCACTGATATGAGGAATTCTTAATCTCAGGAAACAAACTGAGGGTTGCTGGAGTGGGGGGTGGGGAGGGAGGGATGGGGTGGCTGGGTGATAGACACTGGGGAGGGTATGTGCTATGGTGAGCTCTGTGAATTGTGCAAGACTGTTGAATCACAGATCTGTACCTCTGAAACAAATAATGCAATATATGTTAAGAAAAAAAAAAGAAGACAACAGAAGGGGAAAAATGAAGGGGGGAAATCGGAGGAGGAGACAAACCATGAGAGACAATGGACTCTGAAAAACAAACTGAGGGTTCTAGAGGGGAGGGGGGTGGGAGGATGGGTTAGCCTGGTGATGGGTATTAAAGAGGGCACGTTCTGCATGGAGCACTGGGTGTTATGCACAAACAATGAATCATGGAACACTACATCAAAAACTAATGATGTAATGTATGGTGATTAACATAACAATAATAATAAAAAAAGACAGCATATACTTCTTTGCCCTGTGTTCTAGGCAGCCAGGACACATTCGTCCATCTATCTCATCACCCACCCACTCACTGACTCATTGATTTATAGATTCAGACTAGTCTTATTAATTATTTACCATGTGTCAAAGACTTGTTTACATGTCTCTGCCCTTGAGGGACTTAGCGTCTAATGGCATGAGTCTAACAGATAACTAACAAATGCAGTCACACCTTGTGGGTGCCATGATAAAACTTTATACAAGGTGCATAAAAGAGGCTCAGAGAAGTCAGCCGTTATCTGCCTAAGGTCAGAATACAGGGGCTGATCCATATCCAATAACCAGGGAGGAGAAGGATGAACCTGATTCAGTTTACGTTGCTTTCTGTTGAAGTTTACACTTGAACTAGTAAATAGGCAGAGGGAATGCTTCTTTGGTTTCCATGGGGGTGTGGAAAATTCAAGGATTCATATCTTCTGCAAAGAAGGTGTCCCGCCTGGTTGGAAAAACAAAGAAACGGAGGGCGTTCTGCCTTTTTGCCATCAGACTATAGGAGGTGGCCATGCTATTGAGACTTCCATGGGTTCTGTTTCTGTGGCACCACAGGGCTATCATCAAACATGGTCACACTCTCCCAGACAATTCATGAGTTTGTCATGAGAAATAAATAAAGCATATTCATTTTGGTGCTTTTGCTAATAATGACAGCTTAGTCATTATTATCAATGTTGACACCTCACAGCTAAGGTTTGTACAGGGCTTTAGCATTTTCAAAACATTTTTACATATATCATCTCTTTTTTTCTGATCCTCACAGTAATCCTACGAAACTGAATGGAGAAATTGAGGTTCAGGGTCCTTATGTGGCTTAGCCAAGTTCACATAGCTTATTAGTGTCAAAGAGCTGCATCTTAACGCCTGGTTCCCCAATTCCAGCTTCTGTGAACCCATCATGCTGATTTCAGCTCTTTTTTTTCTCTTGCTTCCAAGCTATTCAATGAGCATAAGGAAGTCTTATTTTTCTGAGATAACACACAAGGGTGGGGAAGATAGAGCGCTGTGAACTTAAAGTTGGGAGGGAAATAAATTGTTAGGGATTTGCTCTATCAGCCTCAGCCTTCCAAATGGGCAGGGTGCATTAGTGGTCATAAATGTGAGCTAATCCTCTCTCAGACCCTGGGAGGTTGTAAAAGGATCGCCTGAAGTGGTGGGGAGATTTTGAAATGTCTAAGGAGAGAGAATTGATCCAGCGATGTCATTATTTTGGGCTGTCGATGGCATTAAAATTATGAAGAAAGAACGTCAACTAGGAGTTTCTAAGCATACTCAATTAGTATGGTGCTCTGTCCTAGGGATCAGAAAAAGAAGGGAGTAGACATAAACATATAGGATTTTCAGACTTCCTTACAGTCTAATAGTATTTTCCCACAATTACTTCATTGACCCCTCCCAAACACTTTTGGAAGCATTATTATTATTATTTTTAAGTAGTGTTATCACCACCCTTATAGAGTAGGTGGGACACCAGGCTTAGTAACATGCAAAACATGTTCATGTTCAACCATAAGTGATGGTGTGGAGATTTGCCTCGTTCTTGGTTTTACACAAGGCCCATTCTCTTCCTGGCTTCTTTCTTTCTTTCTTTCTTTTTTTTTTTTTAAAGATTTTATTTATTTATTTGACAGAGAGAGAGATAGCGAGAGCAGGAACAGAAGCAGGAGGAGTGGGAGAGGGAGAAGCAGGCTTCCCGTGGAGCAGGGAGCCCGATGTGGGACTCGATCCCAGGACCCTGGGACCATGACCTGAGCCGAAGGCAGACGCTTAACGACTGAGCCACCCAGGCGCCCTTCCTGGCTTATTTCTTTCTCCACTAAAAAACTTATTTGTAGGGGCGCCTGGGTGGCTCAGTCAGTTAAGTGTCTGCCTTCAGCTCAGGTCATGATCCTGGAGTCCCGGGATGGAGCCTCACTCAACAAGGAGCCTGCTTCTCCCTCTCCCTCTGCTCGTCCCCCCTGCTTGTGTGTACTTTCTCTGTGTCTTTCTCTCTGAAATAAATAAAATCTTTAAAAAGAAAACTCATTGGTATTTTATCCAGATGGAAAGAAGTCTCCATCCTTTCTGAGCCCCAGCCATTCTCATTGCTATAGCCCAGGAAACCACACTAAATTGCCAGCGTCTGCACGCAGTGTCTCACTGAGTGGCCTGGGCAGATCTCCGATGCCTGACACGTACTCAGAGGAGATGCTCAGTACATATTGCCCTGGGAGTGTAAGTGAGAAACTGATTAACGGATTAATGTTTGGAAGCCATGGGCGTATCATTGCCCTAGACTGCAGTTATTTAATGGGCAATGGGCATGGCTTTTGTTCTCCCCAGGAGACCATTTTTTAAATCTTTAATTGTCAGAGCTGGAAGAGGTCTGAGGTCACCTAGTCCAACTCATGATATTGCAGGCAAGAAAAATGAAGCCACATCGGGGAGCCATCTTGACCTCGGGCCACACAAGTTTGTTCAGCTCGGTAGCCCCTGGTCATCACTTCATAAATATGTTCAAAGGTGCAAATGGTCATGAGGTTGACTAGTTTGGAGGGATATCATATTCATGGTGCCTGAAACTTGCATTAGGCCTAATAATGCATGGAATGATTGAATGAATGAGTGAATTCATTCCTATTCCCGGCAAATGATTCTAAGTCCCTGCCTTCCTGAGAGAAAGTCATCCTATCGTAATTGCCAGGAAAAGCAAGATGTGCCTGGGTGTCCATCTAGAAAGGGATAGCTGTAGAACCACTCATTTCTAACATTTAAGGATTCACTGATTTCTGGGTCCAGTAAGCCGTGGCTGACAGGCCTATTTAGGTCTCCCTACATAGATCTTAAAACCTTCTCAGAGCCACCTCGTTTGGCAAGATGTTAGTCTTTCCATCCATCCATCCATCCATCCATCCATCCATCCATCCATCCATTTATTTATTTATTTATTTATTTATTTATTTATTTATTTATTTATTATTTCCTGTCTTCTTCTGCTTTTTGGTCCCTGCAGAATTCTTGAAGACCCAGCTTCCCCCTTCAGAAAATTATTTGCCTCTTCACACATAAATGCAATCACAATGATTGGTTACATTTCTCAGGGGCTTATCTGGAACAAAGGTACCTCTGTGTAAGCTAAATAAATAAAGAACCCCCCCCCCTTTTTTTGCTGATTATTTTTCTGGGCATTTTAATGCTGCAGGGATACAATTTAGTTCCCATGACCCTGAAACTGCAACGTGAGCAGTCAAGAAAAATATGGGTCCAGGACAAGGCAGAAACTCCCTTGCCTGAAGGCTTTTAAAGAACCCATCTGCACCAGTGAAATCAATCTGCGTATCCTTTCAAATTGAAGATGTGTCTGTTCTGGAAATCAAGGAATCAAACTTTTACAAATAATGGGTCATTTGTGTCCACATAAGTTAGTTGAACAGGGGATAGGCACAGAGGCTGGTGGAGTGACTTCTGCTCTGTCACCATCATTTCCCATTTGTGTGACCTTGGGAAGGTAGGTCCCTTATGACCCCTCTAAGACTCTGTGTCCTTATTTGTAAAGTGGAGATGACAATACTCATCCTCAGACATTACCTGTGAACAGAACTAGCACAGTATGAGGCACCTAGCTGGTCCTTGGTTTGATTTCAAGGTGGGTATGAAATTTTTGAGAACTAGATGTCAACAGAATGAACACTAGGACAAGTATGACATTGGGCAAGTGGCTGCACCTCTGGATCTCAGTTCCCACACCTGTATCCTCAGGAGTTTACGTGAGATGATTTCTGAGAGTCTTTCAGATAGCAGTAATTATGTGCAAATTATATTATATGGAAAGCCCCTTATATATATAAATATATATATGTATGTGTGTGCATGTGTATACATTGATTATATATACACATATTAGCTCTTTTCATACTCAGCATGCTCTGAGATTTAGGTGACGTTGTCTCCACTGTCCAGAGGAAGGAGGTAAGGTTGGGAGAGGGCAAACAGACATCAAAGGTCACAACACTGAAAAGTGGAACTCTGGGGATGTAAACCAGATCCAGAAAACTAGCAGGACCCCATGTGGACCCGCCATGTGATACTCAGATATGGCACCATAGTGGAATATGTGGCAACATGGGGGTCACTCCTTAGGCACCTTGACTCCCATGCCAACCTCTCATTGATTCTAACACTGCCCTTTGTTAAAAAAAAAAAAAAAAGAAACAAAAAGCCCCAAATGGAGTCATTTGCTCCCCAAAACAACAAACCAATCTACCAGAGGAATGTGACCTTTTAACAGTCAATTGGAAAATTTTCTGATCTGCACAAGTGAGGCCCTCTGCATGATAAAAACCCTGCTGTTCCCTTCCCCCAAAAGAAGATGAAACAATCCCTTCTTTCCTTTTGCTAACAACTTCTTGACCCACCCTCCTTCCTATAAAAACCTTCCATCTTGTGCAACTCCTCAGAGCATCTCTCTCCTTGCTAGATGATGCTCCCCAATTCCAGAATCGCTTAAGAAAGCCAAATTAGATCTTCAAATTTATTCGGTTGAGTTTTGTTTTTTTAAGACTACTTAGGTCAAGTCTTCCGGCACCTAGACAAAATTACACAAAAATCAAATAGTCTACAAACTTTTCCTTGTTATTAATTTAAACCAGTAACTAACGAGTTGGTTTGAGCCCCTCTGGGGTGCGTGATGTGATGTCATTCACCTTTTTACTCCCAGATGGGGACACAAGGTGGAAGCTCAGTACCCACTGCCTTGGATTGATCTTACCTATATTTTCTCCACCTGTTTCCCACTCCTCTCTTTGTGGCCTCTTTACTGACTATTGGCCTACTTTTTGGAATGTACCAGAATCTTAAAGCAGAGCAGCTAAAGGTTCCTTTATTTTAATACTTTATTGTTATAAGAGGGAGTCTGAATTCCTGAGGTGGCAGAAGAAGTCCTTTCTTAGTGCAGGGGTCTTCCTACCCCAGCACCTTAGCTCAGAGAGGCTGCCCATCCCTCACTCCCACTGCCCTGAACCTCACTGCAACACCTGTTCCCAGCAACTGACAGGCAGCAGGTGGCAAACAGCTTGTTGGTCTCACAATGTTAGAGTTGATGGGGCTATTTCTGCATCATATCAGGTGGGCTAGTAAGCTGCAGGGCTGGGGACTCCTGATTATAACGTACAAGTGTCTCTGACTTTATTTTGAAAGTCTACTGTGATGTAATTTATATAAGAAATAAATATTTGGGGGCGCCTGGGTGGCTCAGTTGGTTAAGCGACTGCCTTCGGCTCAGGTCATGATCCTGGAGTCCCGGGATCGAGTCCCGCATTGGGCTCCCTGCTCAGCAGGGAGTCTGCTTCTCCCTCTCCCGCTCCCCCCTCTTGTGCTCTTTCTCTCTCTCACTCTCTCTCTCAAATAAATAAATAAAATCTTTAAAAAAAAAAAAAAGAAAGAAATATTTGGTCTTCCACCTGGGTTCCTGGTACCAGAGCTCCTAAAACCCTTGGAATTTCCTAAGTGAGGAGAGTGATTAAGGTGTCTTTTGTTATGTAATTTTTGGTAGCTTAGTAAGTAACCTAAGGCTGGGGGCTAGAGGATTGGAAATTCCATTTCCCACCCCACCCCCAACCACCACTTGGGCAGGGGAAAGGGGCTGGAGGTTGAATCCATCACCAATGGCCAATGATTTAATCATTTTTGCCTCTGTAATGGAGCCTCCATAAAAACCCCAGGGTTCAGGGGTTCAGACAGCTTCCAGATTGGTGAACACATGGAGATGGGAGAGAGTGATGCATCCAGAGAGGCACAGAAGCTCTGGGTCCTTTCCCTGCACATTGCCCTGTGCATCTCTTCCATCTGGCTCTTCTTGACATATAGCCTGTTAAATAAATTGGTGATCTAGTAAATATAATGTTTCTAAGTTCTGTGAGCCGCTCTAGCAAATTCATCGAACCAAGGGAGGGGGTCACTGGAACCTCTGATTTCTAGCCAGTGGTTCAGAAGCCTGGGTGACAACCTGGACTTGCCATTGGCATCTGAATTGGGTGCTGGGTAGGACCGAACCCTTCACCTGTGGAATCTGTGCTATTCCCCGGGTAGATAGCATCAGAGTCAGGTTTAATTGTACGACACACAGCTGGTGTCAGAGAAGAGCTTGGATGTGTGGGGAACCCCCTCCTCAGGCAACATTGGAACTGGGTGCAGAACTCTTCCCTCCCCAGCCAAAGGGGGTAATCACAAAAATCAGCCAAGTGACAGGTGCTACCCACAGCATAAGAGGGCCCTGGGGGCCAGGGAGGGGAAGAATCAAATAAGAGGGAAAACATGGAGGCTAATATTTTATTCATTTATTTCTAGTGGAAACCCTCAGTGGGCCACATTACAGCAAGACGAATTTGGCCCTGAGATATGTGTCACCAAAAAAAAAAAAAAAGTTGTCTTCAATCTTGTCAAGATTGGGCTATGGCCAATGAAGTCTGTGCATCTGGGGTCCCCTGGGAGAGATGTGAGAACAAAATCTAATTGCAGCTTTCTGAGGAGTTAGCCAAAGGCACTGGAAATGAAACCACATGGAGAGGAAGAAAGGAAGAGAGCACGGATGGAGGACTTACCATGCTTCCAGCCTGCACAGCGCAGACGCTAAACCCACGAGCCTGCAAACCCAGATCCTTGACTGTCCACTTGTATAACCCACCAATTGATTTAATCTTCCAGTGCATCATAAAATTTTTATGAGGCTTAAATGAGATGAATCAAATATAGTTCTTAGAACGTTACTAGCACGGAGTAGCGCTTGTGAAGTTTTATCTCTCGTTATGATGGGACTTTTTGCAACGCATGTGTGGTGGGGAGGGTTTTGTGGCTGTCTCCGTGACAGGGGCACTACTGGAATTTGGAGTTCAGCTTCCAGAGATGTTTATTGTCCTACAGTGTACGCAGCGGACCTTCCCAGAAGGGGATTTTCCCCACCCCAAATGTCAACAACACCCTTTTTGGGAAACACAGAGCTAGGTCTTATAATGTGGGTTGCATCATTTTTAATCATTACCAAATACTGTAAGGTCAGTTATTATTACCCCTAATTCACAGATGAGGTAAGTGAGATTTTCAAGAACTTGCCCAAGGTCAAGAAGCTATTAATTAGCATTGCTCGTTTCAAATTCACAGATTTCTGTCTCTAAAATTAATGTTCCTTTTGCCACACTCTGCTTTCTTTTGATTACAGGCATCCAGATCTTAGTGTTCAAGTCCTTCTGAAAAATGGAAAATTAGGGGTGAGTCAGTTTTCCTATCATAATTTGAATAGGAATATCCTAATTGGGTGGGAAAAAATAGCTAATTTACAGGGCGATTGTTGAAGCTCTGCAGCTTCAGCTGTATGAGAAGCTGCTCATTAGCAAGGAGAGAGTTTGTCTCACTAATAGTCTCTCCTGTACCAGGAGCCTCTTCTATCAGAGCTGGTATGCACACACAGTGGAGATGCCCCTGGGCATCCACACTGGCCGCCAGGGAACATTGTGAGCTTCCCATATAGATATTCTGGAAACTGAGCCAATGTGTGGAGATATCTGATAATTAAATCAAGGGCCTAACACATCAGCTTGGTGGGGCTGAGAGCAATCAAGGAAGTCGTATCTGAGGAACCTGTATTTTTCTCAGATTTTTTTAAAAAAATCTGGAACATAGCCTCCAAAGTATAGCCACCAACTTCCCAGTGCCAGAAAGATCTCTTGGACGGGTGGAATGCATTACCCAGCATCTGATTTGGTCTGTGTTTATATTCATTTATTCACTTAACAAGTACTTGCTGGTTATGTTCAAGGTCAAGACATTGTGCCAAGAGCTGTGGGCACAAAGATGAATCTAACATGTTACTGTCTTCAGGGAGTTTATGATCTCACGAGGGGCACACATAAAAAATGATGGCAAACCACTGTGAGAGGATTGGTGGTAGACGGCTTCCGATGCCAAGGGTGACATAAAAGCAGGAGAGGCTGAGCTCCCAGAGAAGGGGAGGGGCAGCAGGCTCCCTCTGTCGATTGGACATTGAGGAGGAACTTTGCAGGAAGAGAGGGGAGCAGGTGCAACAGGAAGAAACAGAAGGAGGAGCTCAGCTCCAAATCATTCAGCGAGGTGCGAGCAAGGGTGTGTGAGTGGGGAAGTGAAGTTTAAGGCTGGAGAGCAGGGAGAGACTTTGTTGAGAGCTTTCCTTTTTTTGTCAGTCAATAGGGAACCCGTGGAAGTGTAGGAATATAATATATAAAATAAAATTAGCATTTAGTACAGGAAAAAAAAAAAAGGTGCCGGGATCTGCCTTTCTTCCCATGATGTCCCTATCAGTATGTAATCGATCTGTATGACTGTTCTTTCCAGGTGTGTCTCACTGGGCCTTCTTGGCATTCCCTCTGTGGTTCCCTAATCTAAACTCCCTTTTTTTTTTTTGATCTCTAACACTACAATGCCCTCACAATTACCCTCTCCTTCTCTTAATCCATCTTGTACTTACAGAGATTTCTAAGTCAGAGACCCCAGGAAATCTGTGCTAAGTACAAGATGGGAGCTCAGTGCAAATCTCTTGATGGAATGAAAATAAACAGCAATTAAAACTCACATAGGAACTTATAATTTGCAAACCATACCTTTTACATTTTCAAACTGTCCCATGTTGTGTTGTGTTCATCGAGGACTAAATATCGTGAGAAAGACAATGAACAGGTACAGTGAACAGAATGGAACAAAGGAAAGAGTTAAAGAGTCCAGAAAACAGTACCAGGAAGTAAGAAGTTAGATGTGGGTATGGAAGAGGGGGTGCCTGAATTAAGGTTTACTACAGTTTTTGAAATATTGTAAGACATGGAATTGTGTCCCCTCAAAATTCCTATGTTGAAGTTCTAACTCCAGGTACTTCAGAATGTGATCTTACTTGGAAATCGACTAGTTGTAGATGTACTTAGTTAAGCTGAGATCACATTGGAGTGGGGTTGGGCCCCTAATCCAGTATGACTGGGGACATTATACAAAGGGGAAACTTGGACATAGGGATGCGAAGAGAGGGACGACGATGGGAGGAGACACAGGGAGAAGACCGCCCTCTACAAGCCAAGGAAGGAACCCTGGAACAGATCCCTCCCTCACAGCCCTCAGAAGGAGCCAACCCTGCCAACACCTTGATTTTGAACTTCTGGCCTCCAGAACTGTGAGACAATAAATGTCTGTTGTTGAAGCCACAGAGTTTGTGTGGTACCTTGTTATGGCAGCCCTAGTAAACCAATGGGAGTATCAAGGAATTAGGATGTTAGACTTTGGACGGTTGCTCCATGTGGCTGCCTCTAGTGGTTACTGGTGGTACTTCACTCTTACTCCCTGAGGTGCCGTCTCCTATTTCTTCCAGTGCTGCCCTTCTTCATTGGGCTGTACCGTCCTCGTGGAGGCTAGCCCTCAGGCTACCGGCACAGCTTTGCAGTCCTGGACAGACAGTTCTTGGGAGTTAATAACTTCCCTCTCTCCACCCAGTGGCCTTTGACCAACAACTGAGGGGTGTGGGAATAGAGCAACCAGCTTTCTGGGCTCTGAAGTGGAATCCCATACTCAAGAGATCCCTTGCACGTTAAGGATGGATCTCCCTTCTCCGGGACTTTATCTGAGATCTCCTTCTTGCCCTGCTTCCTCCATTCCTTTACCAGATTCTCCAGGAAGTACTGCCTTCATAAATCACTTGCATCTGAATCCTCATCTCAGGATCAGCTTCTGGGGACCACAGCCTAAGACAATATTGACTTTCTCTCCAGCACCTAAAATGACTAGAGTTGACAGCCGTAAGGCTGTGATTTCTCTGTAAGGGAGTGAGGTTGGTAAGTGCCAGCCATGGTGATAGTTGAAAGGCAGCAAGGCCAGATGGTGTGTCCTTTAGAAGACAAAGCTTTCGTACAAGAATGAAGAAGATAACACATGAGAATGACAAAAGACACCTAGGAGAATGTCAACACAACCTGCATATCCTTGGTACATGGGAAGTCATTATTTATTAAGAATAACATGAGCAGGGGAGCCCAGCTCACTGAGCTAATAGAGTGTATGACTTTTGATCTGGGGGTTATGAGATCAAGCCCCACGTTGGGTGTAGAGATTACTTAAAAATAAAATCTTAAAAGAAAAAAAGAATAACATGAGCATAGTTGTAAGCATGATGCAACGTAAGACATGGCAGGTAGGTTTAATAGCTCACACACCCTGATCCTTAGCACATTGCTTTCACATCTTCTCTGTTCTCCAAAAGAGTTAAAGCAATGAGTGTAACTTGTAGCAAAGGAGTGACTTTTTCACCTGCAGATTTTGGCTTAGTGTTAGTTAAATGCCTTGGAATGTAAAGTGATTTTTTTTCTTTCTCGAAAATGTCTAAATGCTGTGTTGATAAATGTCACAGAGAATAACGAATATGATGGAATGTGCCGAGGATAATGGAAGTTACCTGCCAGTTCACCTGAACCATGACTTGTCTACATTTAGAAAGAATAATGAATGTCATTTAATACAGCACCTTTGCAGAGAAGGGACTCAAAACACTTTTCAAAGCAAATATTAAAATGTTGAATTATGCAATAAAGACATAGATTTAAGTAGATAATAATAGATCACACATTTACAAAAGCACACAATGCAGCTGAGGGTACATGTATTTAAATATGCATTATATTGTTATGGGTAGAAAGATGAACATAGGAAGAGAGGTAGATGTGGAATGAGGAAAACAAAGATTATATAGAGAGATTAAATATCAATTTTAATGAATAGAGCTGGCACAAGAGATTTCAAAAGGCAGGAGAGCCAGAGTCATATGGGACATAGCGTGATCCACCATGGATGAGGTAGGTGACTTTAAACAAGTCAGGTAACCTATTTGAGCTTTAATATCTCTACGTATGTAACATGAGCTAATATTCCCTGCTTTATGGGGTTTTCATGGGGAATTAATTAGATAATATATATTTTAGCAAGTGCTCAATAAAAGATACCTTTTAAAAATATTATTCTTATTATCAATGAGATGTAATAACCACAGCCACCTTCTACTCACTCATAAGTGACACATCACCCTAAAATAGTTAACAATCTCTCTCTCTCTTTTCCAGGGAATACAGTCATAACTCATGTAGAGAGCTTGAGGGAAAAAACCCTGAATTTTTCTAATCCACCACCTTATTTTACACATAAAGCAATTGAGGCCCAATGAGGTGAAACGATTTGTTCACAATCATGCATAATTGTAGCTACTATTTTGTTCCTGGGACTCTGCCCCACACTTCTCATGCATTACAGTATTTGATTCTTATGATGAGTTCATGGGGAGATATTCTTAATTGTCCCTGAAGAAAGTGAGGCACAGAGAGAGGAAATCATTTGCCTAAACTCACACAGCTGTCAGGTGGGTGGCACAGCTGGGTTTTCAACCTAGAACCTGCTGACTCTTTAGCAGGTGCCTTCTGAGTCCCTATCTCCCCTCCCACCTTCATACCAAGGTACTTCTGCTGAATTTCCATAAGGACCAGAAAGCAGCTCAAGTCTTGGTTTATTGGTACGCACGCTAGTGGATTGTTGGTTACTTCTGTCATTTCTCCTTCCCTAGAGATTTTCTATTTCCTAGGAGGTTAGAAGGTTGGGGGGCTGCTGTAAAAAGCACTGTCTTGTGTTTGCTAGACGTAGGAACTTTGGCCAAGCGTCTTTTCTGACCACCTTCACTCTCCTTCAACTCTGGGCCAAGGGTTTGAATCCAGGTTTTCATCTGTGTCTTTAGGCAAGTCTTAAATACGTTCTGAGACTCAGCTTCCACATATGAATAATGGTGTTTAATAATATGGTTAATAATACCATTTCCATGAAGCTTTCTGAAGATCAAGTAATATAAGTGAAAATGATTCATAAACTGAGAAGTGCTATGTATTGTTCATTTTTTAAAATGTCGAACAGAAGGTGAGACTTATAATGAGTTTTCAGATAATCCATATTTTATGAATGAGTTGTGTTTGCTAGTCCACCAACCATAGGACACAAATTCACAAAAAAATTACTCTGTTGAATTCTTAGAAGTCATTATGCCTATGCAGTATTGTAAATACAAGACAAAAGTAAAATATCAGTTGCTTTGAAATGATGGTTCTTGAAATGATGGTTAAGGACACAGAACCTTCACATCAGGTCACCAATATGACTTTCTAAGCCAGCAAAATCTTTGGCAGCAAGCAGCCTCTTCCAATAAATCAGCATGTCAAAGTAAACAATGGCCCTTCCCATGGAACAGAAATGAAAACATTGAACTCTCCAAGGTGGACTTGGAACAGAAGTCTCCAAGACAACCTTGATACATCTCATTCCTTTCTCATTCATTGAGGGCAAGTATGAGGGGTGATGGAATTCCTTCCACCCAGTCAAGAGGCTCACCAATCCAGAACGACCCTCAGAGACCCAGATAAGAGAGTGAATTAATTGCCTATTGTAAATATCAGTCTCCTCTGGCCAAGCTACCAGCTGTTATTCTGTGACGTGAGTAGTATGAAGAATTTTCATTTGGACTGGAACCCAGGAAGCAAATTAAAAACCTAACAGGTCATTTCAGATTCCTGAAAACAATTAAGGTGGGATGGTTTCCTACTGAAAATCCAACAGAAATCAGATCAACTGTGGGATGTTTTCAATTTCATAGATTTCAGAGATGAAAGGAACTTATACATCAGCCTGTCCAACCTCCGTATTTCACCCAGGAGAAAATGTGGACCCAAGAGGCAAGATGACTTGTCCAAGGGCACACAGCTAGTTATATGGCAGAATTGGGTCTAACTGGTGGTCTCCTTACTCTTTTTTCGTTTTTTCCATAACAGCATGGCCTCTCTAATTATTAATTATGACTTGGCATTCCATTGTCCATCATATATTTATTTGAGTGCTTACTATGTGCTTAGCTATGTTTTCAGGACTAGTTCTAGGGAAAAAAATGAAGTAAATAATAAAGAGCCATTTATTAATGCATACTATTTCATTTGATCCTCTCGACAGAACTGTGAGTCTACGGTAATTATCCCATTACAAATGAGGAAGACAAAACTTGCTTGTGGTCACACAGCTTATTATTAGCAAAGCTGTGATTCAAATTGAACCTGACCTTATATTCTTGGTTTATCACCCTACACCATGTTGCTTTTTCTAGTCCAGATCTTTCCCTCTTCAAGTCTTGTACCCCCTTATGTACTTATTTCCATAGGGCCTTTTTCTAATCTGGTTGTCAGGAAAGACCATCTTGGGAAAGCTTACAAAGCCCCCAGTCTCACGGACCTGACATTCTAGAAAGCAAAAACCAGAAACAGATACGTGTGCAATATTTCTCAGTTTGGGATAAGAGCTAAGAGAAAATAAAGCCGCAAAAAGGAGAAGTAGACTGGCTGGCTGGAGCAAAAGCTATTTTAGGTGGGATGGTCAGAGAAGGTCTCTCTGAGGGGGCAATTCTTGAACAGAGGTTGAATACAGCCAAGTCCAGGGATGGAGATGGGAAGTGGTCCCCAAGGGAGATTTTTGGGAGGAGTCAGCGTAGTGTGGTGGTTAAGAGCACACGTTCTAATGCCAATGTTCTTGGGATTAAATATCTACCGGACCATTTGTTGGCTGAGTTGAGCACATTTACTCAAATCCTCTGGGCTTCAGTCCCTCTTCTCTAAAATGGAGCCAATAATAGTTCTCACTTCTAGGGTTATGTGAGGATTAACTGAAGACACTGTCTGGTACACAATAAAAGATAAATATCAGCTGTTTTCTTTTCTCTCTCTTTAGCTCTAAATAATAGGTCCATCATCCCTTTAATTTTATATCATTGGCCTAGATTTTGTTTCCACACTTTTAAGAAAAAGCAGGACTTTTTAAAACATTTTTATCTTTTCAATAAAATATTATGAGGAAGGCTAATAAAATAGATAAAAGGGAAGCTGTTCTGGTTGACTCAAGGGAGTGGCAGCCAGACACAGCCTGCTCAGCTCCACCTTTGCCCCCATGCTGGTCCTGAGGAGGCCCTGGGCTTCAGTGAACACGGTTAATAATATCCTCACTTGACACAATGACTGGTATGAAATAGGGGTGGAACATGCAATTGTTAAAAGAATGTCAAAAACTGCAAAATACAGCCTTTTAGTCTTTCATTTTTTTGAGAAAAGAGATTACTAGGCCATACCACACATAGCCATCCTTCTGAGGTGGATGTGGAGGGTTGTTTATTTAGTGCAGGCTTAGTCATGAGTTCAGAACATTCTGTGGGTTTTACTGGAACTCGATATCATGGCTCATCCCTACTCAGATCACTCTGGCTAAGGCTGCCAGTGACCTCCCTTGGGACAATGACTGGGATTCTCAGGCTCTATGAGATGAGAAGCCCTCTTGCTTCTCCTTCAGCCTCAGGGATGGGCCCTATGATCTCCTCATCTCAAAGAGCCCAGCACGGAAGGGACCTTGGCAGGTGTGTTCAGTGCCCCCTGAGGGAGACCTTCCCATGTTAGTAGAGTCAAGAAAGCGTGCTACTTTGGATGTATAGAAATATTTCCATCACCTAAAGGTCAGGTTATTGTTTTATTCCTTTTGTATGTATTACTTGTATGCTGTTGTGAATTTGGGTGTGGTTAGACCAAATACAGGTCTGTCGTTGAGGGTTTGTTGGCCTCTTGCCTGTTTACTTCAGTTCACCTCACCACAGCACTCACTAAACCCTCTTTCCTTCAGAGTTCCTGAAACTCATTGTTTTTAAGGAAAGACACTCGTATTTATAGAAGACGCTACTATGTGCTAGCGAAGATAGGCACCTTTAACTATAGCAACTTGTTTAATACCCTCAACAGGCTCATGAGGAAGAGATTACCCTCCCTCTTTAGAAAAGAAAATGAGACACAAAGACATTAAATAAGTCACTCAAGCTCACATAGTGAGTGAATAAGAGAGAGTCATTTCAAACCAAAGTCAAAAGTAGACTCAAAAGTCTCTTTTCTTTCCACTGTGCTGTGCTCTAATGAGAAAATCCATCTAATTAGAAAAAGGTCTGGTGTGCAGTTTGATCCTCCATGAAATAGTTACATTTTTAACACCTGAGGTTTACTTATCCAAATGGATTTTTAGATGGAATAATTTCAGGGACAGTGTGTTTGTGGTGGTGGGGGGGGGGGCAGAGAACAAGGCAAACAAAATAAGTAGAAAATTAAGGGTAAGTCACTCAGACAAGTGCATTCCTCTCATTGGTCCTCATTTCCCACAACTGTAATATTTCCAGTGTGCCTTCCAGCTCTTCACATTGGGTCTCTCTTGTGTGAAGGGAGGCACTCTGTTTTCTTCTTCTTATCATTCACTTATGTTTAAAGACCTTTGTTTCTCTTGAAGACAAACCAAGTCTGAGAGAAAATCAGGTGGGACACTTGTAATATAAACCTTATAATGTAGCTTCTAGGTACACACACTATTAGGGAAGCTGGTGGACCCGAAAGGAAGTTATTTTGTGGTGAGCAGATTTTTCTGGGATGAATTTCTTCAGTTGTGGTCAGGGTTGGGATGACTCTACACCTTCAGTTATTAGCCCCTCCTACCCTAGTGACTTAAGCACAGATGAGGGATAAGAGGTTGCCTGGGTGGGTAAGAAGCAACAACATGAGTGAATGAGACCAAGTTCACTGTGCCTCAGGGATGGAATTTTGAAAGATGCTGTGGCCAGGGCTAGTGTGGACTTCTAGCTGAGGAGAAATTGGGCATCAAGTGATGAGCATGGTGGAGGTTTCCAGAAGGCAATGTTAAAAGTGCGGGCAGAGATTAATGGTGAGTTAGTAAATGGAATGAGGTGGTGCAAGCAAATCCAAAGAGCAAAATCTAAGGAACAAGGTCTGAGATTGGACCAAGGGATCTTCTTTATAAAGACTGAGAAGTCTGTGCTTGTCATGGATAGTGCAGGAAATCGTGGTTTACAGCTCATACTGGGGCCAAATTAGGCCAATACATACTTATTTCTTACTTAGTGGTTTGGAAAATCTTTTTTTATAGAAACAATATTTATAGGTGGAAGGAACTGTAGAAACTACCTCCTCTAACTCCTTTTATGATACAGGAACTACTTCAAAAACAAAATTCTTCAAAACTTCTAAAAATGGTGAACATTTCCACTATTCTTTAGGCTTTCC
Organism: Mirounga angustirostris; assembly: GCF_029215605.1. Classification (NCBI taxonomy): domain Eukaryota; kingdom Metazoa; phylum Chordata; class Mammalia; order Carnivora; family Phocidae; genus Mirounga; species Mirounga angustirostris. The sequence goes on along the minus strand of NW_026991712.1, from coordinate 12,835,606 downwards.
TAATCCTTTGAAGGCCACAGTGTTAAGACCACAGGATGTAGGGAAAGTCAGATGGACTTGGGATGCCAATCACGACTCTTAGTAGTTGGATGGCCTTGGGCAAAAACTAATCTTTATGAGCCTTAGTTTCTTTAAAAGAAATTGCAATTCTTTTACCTTAGAGGGCATGTTGTGAGGATTAAATAAGATGTTTATAAATTGTTTGGCACATGACTGGCACAAAACAGTGCCCAATAAATGTTAACATCTAATATTACGTTTATGTAAATATATCTCATTTTGATTCTGTAAGTATCCTACAAGGTTGTTATCATTAGCCCATTTTATGTGTGAACAGATTGAGTCAAAGAGAGTTTGAAAGAAGTTGATCATGGTAACAGCACTAGGAAGTAGAAAAGTTGGGAAATGAACCCAGGTTTCTGTAGTTACAACGTCTGTGTTTTCGATTAAGTCATAGTGCCTTCGAAGTGAAGTGCAATTCTGCTTTCCAGCAACTGGGAAGCAACATAATACAGTCCTTAAGGACATGAGATAATACTGTCCTTGCAGTATTGTGAAAATTAAGTGAGATAATAAAAACAAAATGCCATGCACACCAGGCATATGCTGTTCACATGTACTAAATTTGCACAGGGCCTGGTACCGAGCCGGTAGTCAGCAAGTGGGGGCTTATTAACCGATGGCATACACTTTGAGTTTGGGAAGTAGAGTCTACTTCCACTCACGAACTGTGTGTACAGATATGAGAGGACATTTATCATGTCTTTTCCCAATCTCTTGTTAAGGCAACGTGTTGCTGGTTCCCTCACCTTCCTTCCAGCTTCTTCTCATGTCTTCACAGCCAGGGTCACCGTGGGAGAAAGCCAAAGGAGAAAGTCACAGCCTTGTTTGAGCCCTGGCTCTCCCCACCCCCTGGTCACCTAGCTTCATTTCCATTTCCCCAACAAGACATACTTCATGAGGTGCTGCTCTGATTTCCCCCTCTCAAGAGGAGACAACTTTAAAGCAGACTTGAAGAATTTAACCTGAGTGAGGCCCACAGAGTGGAAACATTTGATGAGCCAGTAACACTTCGAGTGCAGCTTGAGCACCACGCATTTGCAATGGGAAGTGGTTTTTTAGATCCCTCAGAAGAGCTTCCTCATTCAAATCTTCTATCTTAATAAGGTATTAACCTGTGTTTACTCCTCAACTTTAGTTGTATATCCTGAGACCTGTTAACCCAAATGGCTCTTTCTCTTCCAAGATTAAAAAATAGGACATTGTAATCATGTAAAAGTGGCATGGCAAATTACCTGGGAGTAGCAATATTCCCAAAGGAGGTAGGAAGTTATGGCCTCTGCAATTCTAGTACACCTGACAAACAGGAGGGTTAGAGAGTTTTATTCTATAAAGGTGTGGAGGGAAGCTAGGAAATGCTGTCTGAATCTTAAGGCCAGGCAACACTACTTGGAAGTTCTCTAAGGCCTGGATCCCAGAGGAGGCCAACATGCCTTCTGTCATAGAATGAAATCCCATTGCTTCCATATTGAAAGAACTCTGCTTTCCAGAATCTGGGATGGATAGCCCTTAATATGTGGATAGCTAAGTTTCTTTCATTTATTCATATACTCATTTGGCAAATTTCCTGATACTAATCAGCATTTATTGAAGTTATTTTTCTTCTGGTTTTGTTTGTCGTTTTGCTTTTGTTACACATTGTGCTGTTTTTTTTTTTTTTCCCTATGAATTATTTTAGTTCATCTGCATTACACTTGTAAGAAGTAGGTATTGGTATCACCATTTTAACTGAGAAAACTGGAACTTAGGATATTTATTACTCACTAGTACTCCTACTGGCGATTGTTCAAACTTTCCAATATTAATGTTCATTACCAAATTAATAAAAAAGCTAAAATCCAAGGCCATAAGGAACTCAGTCTCCTGGGTGATACAACTAGCTGGCTAGCTAAATAAGGGAGATATACTTTGAAATTTAACTTTTAATAACATAAAAAACAAAGTTAGGCAGTATAGCCTCACTTCAAATACATATAAATGTGGTTAAAATAAGCCTTTTGTAAAGATATATGGGCAAAAGCTCAAAAGAAAGATAAATCTTTAAATATCCCAAATTAAGAAGAAATTCAAATTGGTCATGGTAGGAAATATGTGAGCTGACATTGTGGCAACTTGTAAATCGATACTGGATACAGAATAGGCTCTTATGGTTGGTCACTGAGATTTGAATTCCCCCCATGTGACTAGAAAGATTGAAGTGTGAGCCTGAGTACAGTACAGAGTGAAACTTTTATCTTGCAGACACAGGATCCTGTAAGGGGTTCACTTATTTACAGGGCCCTAGGTAAATAAAAAATGTCTCCCATGAGAAATCAAAACTTAAGGCTATACTGCTTGAGGTTATGGGTTCTGAGTTTACAGTTCCCAAGCAGAGTTGCTGGTATAAAATTAGTTATAGATGCATGAACAAACTGGATGTCGCTATAGAAAAAAATATAAAACATTCCCACCTTGGCCTGTGTGAGTCCAACAGAGAAAGAAACAACCTCGATGAAGATGAGCTCACAATCACCAATAATATACCATTTGAGGAAAGATACACCATGAGGCAAGCCAGCAAACACAGCCACTAGGGTGATACACCAAGAATTCAATATAATAGAATAATCCGAGGGGGCTATAAAATAAAAAATTGAAAACATTAAAGAGAAGTGAAAAGAAACTATAACCAATATGAAAGAAGAGTGTACCGTGAAAAAAGTAACAGGTACATTTTATAAAACGCACACACACACACACACACACAATTTCTCAAGATGTAGCCATGAGGGAAAACTACTAAAGGAAAGTTTTCATAGAAAATTAAATAAAGAAGAAAAAGAATTAGTGAATATAAATCTGAAGAAATTGAATGACATGTGGTTCAGTAAAAATAAAGATATAGAAAATAGGAAATAAAGATGAAAAGATACAGAGGGTAGCATAAGTTTTTCCCAACATGTATCTAGTAGGTTATCCAAAAAAGAGAAAATAGAGGGGGTAAGTGATATTTTAAGAGATCATGCCTTAGAAGTATCCCAACGAAAAGAAGCATATCAGTCTTCAAAGTAAAGAAGTGCACTGAATTCCGAGAGCAATAAAAACCACAAACTTCAATTAGAAACATAATGGAGAAATACAAGCACTAAACACAGATAATTTTGAAAGCGAGCAGAGAGAAAAGATAGATACGTGTGAAAATACAACAGTTAGACTGGCAGGCACAGTGGATGCAGGAAACCAGCGAAATAATATTTGCAAAGTGCTACAGAGATGAATAAGAGAAATACCAAGAGCAATAACAAACAAACAGAGAATCATGTAGTTGCATCTAAACATGACTTGACTATAGAAAACAACAAGATGATGAGTAATTGAGGTGTTGCAGGCAAGATGGAATTAAAATACTAGTTATCAATACCTTGGTAGATAAGAAGGGGTTATGGGAGTTTAAGTGCACTAAAATGCTTATATTTGGGGAGAGATAGGCTAATGTACTGTAAACATTGACCTTGCTAAATCAGTGTTGAGTGGGATGATATTAAGGATAATCTCTAAAGAATAGCATAGAAATAAGAATTTTTAAATCAGTGGAGCATGAAGAGGATTATGTCAATCTGAAAAAAGGCAGAGAAGGGGGGAGGAAAGAAGAAAAGAAAGAAAGGAAGTTAGAAAGCACAAAATAATATCAATGGATAGAACACAGAGGCCAGGATTAAACTTAGTTATGCATGGAGACTACATGAAACATCATCAGGAATGAATGGACCAGCCAATAAGCAGTACTAAAAAAACTGACCATCCAAATTGCAATAAGTAAGTACAAAATAAATAAGGGCCTTACCTCATAGCATCCACAAAAATAAATTCTAGGTGAATTAAGGATCCAAAGGTGAACAACGAAACCTTAAAACTTGTAAAAGAAAATATAGATGATGTTTAGTTTTTGGCTAGAAAAGATTTTTTTTTTTTTTTAAGATTTTATTTATTTATTTGACAGAGAGAGAGACAGTGCGACAGGGAACACAAGCAGGGGTAGTGGGAGAGGGAGAAGCAGACTCCCGCTGAGCGGGGAACCTGATGCGGGGCTCGATCCCAGGACCCTGGGATCATGACCTGAGCCGAAGGCAGACACTTAACGACTGAGCCACCCAGGCGCCCCAAGATTTTTTTTTTTTTAATAAGGCACATAAAGACCAAACTGTAAATAAAAAGATTAACTCTGGATACCTTAAATTTCAAAGCACTTGCCCAACAAAGGACCATCATCAAAATGAAAAGACATAGACTGGTACAAATTATTAGCAAATATGTCCCTGAGAAAAAAATTGGCATAAAAAATCAATATAGGAGAGGAAAAGCAGCCTAGTTATAGAAAAGGCAGATTACTTAAGGTGGTATCTTATGAAAAAAGAGACAAAAATGGGCCATAAACAATAAAATTCCATTTCACAACTTTTCGTGTGAGTACAAATACGTTTAAAAAAATAGCACATGTTGGGGACGATGTGGATAATGGCAACTCTCATTTGTTGTCGGCAGGAGTTTAGGCTGCAGTCTGATTTGCACAGCAACTTGTCAATAACCATATATCTGAAGAGAGCACATCAGGCCTATTATGTGACTCCTCACTCAGGCAGATCAGGAAAATTGACCTCACCCCTGGGTCTCGGTGTGGCTCAATACAAAATTCTGTGTATTAGAAAGAGATGGGTGGAAATTCTTCTACTTGCTTGCAGAACCGTTCTAGAACTTAAGGGGGTCCAATTAGATAAGAGTCAGGACTTTTATTTGATGCATTCCTCCTTGCTTTTTGTGAACTAGGAAGCATGCATCCCCAGCAGCCAATGCCAGTCATTTGGGGACCATGAGAGGAGGATTTGGCCAATGATGGAGCCAATGCTGAGCAGCTGAGGCCGAGAAATGGAGAGAAAGCAATTCTTGGTCTTATTTTGAGTCACCACATAAAGCCTCTCCTAAAATTAGTTATCTCTGGACTTATCAGTCATATGAGCCAAAAAACTGTCCTGTGCTATTTAAGTCAGTTTGAGTTTTTCCCCCCTTGTAACTACTACCACTAGCACCCTGAAATGAGTAGGATCTAACTAGATTCAAGGAAAAGAGATTAACCCAAACAAGTGGGATCAAATGGATATTGTGTTAAACATAAATTTTGCTTTGCTTTGAGCATGGCCTCCTGTACCACTCTGTACTCCCCAAGCTTATCCTTTTTCACACTTAATTTTTACTGCTTCATTCCTCCATAAAGTGTAGGTGCCATATCTATCTTGCTCACCACTGTATACACAGAGCCCAGTTAAGTGCCAGGCACGTAGCAGGTGCTTAATAAATACTTGTGGGATCAATGTTGAATGAAAAACATAACGCAAAGTTGGTAGGCAGGATCAAAACCAACAGTTGGCAAAATCCATACAGGGCATCCTACTGAGCTCATGGGCCAAGAGGCAGATTCTGGGAAATAGCCAGTGCAATGCCAAGAAGAGAGACTCAGCTTAACAGAGCCATAGGAAAATTGAGCTTGCAAATTCATTCACACATTTATTTATTCTGGAGGAAATGGGGATTGGGACTTAATACATATGACTTACTTTGTGCCACAAAGTCTGCTGAAGATGACTTGCACCTTGTTTAATTCTCATGGCATCCCTCCACGTGGGTAATGTGATAGAACCTAGCACCTAGTAAGTACTCAAATTTTTGAGTGGTAGTAGTTAGATAAATGAGTAAATCCAAATCTTGTGTGTGTGTGTGTGTGTGTGTGTTTTGGTTTTTGTTTTGTTTTATTTTTGTTTTTGTTTTTCTACTTATCATGTTACTTACCATGAAGATTGTTTGGGTGCCTCTCATGAGCCAGCAAAGTGGAAAGCAATTGCTGAAGCAATGAGCATAATCCTGGCAGATGGTGCTCCATGGATCTGGAACACCTTTATTGGAGCTTGACATGCACGATGCTTTAGAAGTCCCACCTGCTTCTCCTAACAAAGTTTAAATCATGGAGAGAATGATGACTCCAACTTGTGTGTGACTTCTGCTTTGATTAATAGAGAGAGTAAAGGTTTTGGAAGATGGTATTGATAGACAAGGTGAGGACAGATAATGGAGCTAATTAAAATATAAAATATTTAGCTAATAGTGGCTAATAAAATTAATTTAAAAGGGGTGGACCAGTTATAGCCTAGGAAGGAGGCTGTTTCCATGATCAGACACTTGAGAATCTGTCCCAGAGATTGTCAACAGGAATGAGGAAGAACAAATGCAGCCTTACATGACTATGGAAGGAATGTAGGAGAGTTAGTGGATTGCCACAGGCAATACAGCTGAATGGGTAAGACTGTGGACAATAGAGTTAAATATCCAGGTTATTACCTTCTCTCCTCCACTTAACCTTTAAACTTAAATTTCCAATCTATAAATGAAAATAATAATGAGATCTGTCTTATAGGGATAGAGTGCCAAAAGCATTGCCTGGAACGTAATAAATGCTTGATAAATATTACCTGATGTTATTGTTTAGGGGGTCTAAGAAAAAGGATATGTCAACAAGGGTGGCACAATCTGAGTATAAATAAGGAAAGAATGATATAATATAGAAAGAACTGGGGAGATAGTAGGATTTTGGCAGAAGAAGATCTTCTAGATGTGTGGATTTAAATTTAGCATATGTTGACAGCTACTGTGTGCTTAGCTCTATACCAATCTCAGGGATGCTCAGAGAGAACGGATAGGACGTAGCTTGCAGAGGCAGGTGCCAACAACAGTTTTGGCTTCAGAATCAGACTGTCTAGGTTTGAATTCCTGTTCTGTCATTTAGTAGCCTTTTATTTCTCTCTTCACCCTCATCTGAAAAAAAGGGCATGAAACCACTCCTAGGTTCTTGAGAAACTTAAAGATAATTTAAACAAAGTGCTTACAATACTGCCTGGCAAATACTAAGAAATTTGTAGGGGTAATAATAATAGAAGTGTGAATATAAGTAAGAATAGTCATAGTAACAACGTTAACATCTGACTTACTCACCTGATCAGGTGAGAGACTCAGAGCAACAGGACACATTTTGCGGAAGGTAACACAGAAGTCAGAATGGAGCCATTGTTGTAAATCGTCTTTTCCATGGGGACTGGGATTCGAGAGAAGAAAAAGAGCCCGTGCTGAGAGCAAATGGGCCAACAAAAAGAAGAGTGGAAAAGAATGCAGGGAAGAACAAATGTCTGAGAACTGAGGAAAAATGTTTCTACAACAGGGAGCCAACAGATCTAATGTCACTGGAAGGTCAAAGAACTTGAGGCTCAAGACAAGATCTGGGGCAAATTTCAAGGGAGTTTGGGAACCATGATAAGGGGCAGGGATTGGACTATCAGGGGTTAGAGCAGGGAACACTGATTGGAAAGCTGAATGAGTTGGTAGCTTAAAAGTGTCGCAGGTAGAAGCATCATCAGGATGAGAAGCACTGCATCTCCCCCATGCATTCAGACCTAGTTGGTATGGCATGTCAGCTGAGCCACCTACTCTGTGACCATGGGAGAGAGCTCCCTTCCCTTCCTTGGCACACCATTGGCCTCCCAGCCTCCCTTGTAGTTAGGTGTGGCCAGATGACAGAGATGTAGCCAAAGGATGGGAGCTGAGTCATAAGCACCACTCAGGCCTGGCCCATGAGAATGTTCCTTAGACAATCCTCCTGCTTTTTCTCTGTCCCCAGCTGAATGGGAGAACTCCAAGGACATAGAGGGGGGTAGGTTCACTGGCAGAAGGTGTTTTGGTCCTTGAATACCTACCTGGGGTATTGTCTTGTCCCCTCCCCACACTGTCACCAGACCATGACATGAGTGAGAAATAAAATATTATTATGTTAGGCCACAGATATTTTAAAGTCCTTTGTCACAGTGGTTAATCTACTCTGACTAATGCAGTTAATAGCTACTCTGAACCTCTGTTTCTTCATTTGTAAAATAGGGCTAGTAATGGCTGCTTACCTGACAGTCTTTCTTTTTTCCTTGCTGATGGGACCCTAATCATGATAGGTTAATTGGCACTCTTTTGCTTTAAGGGAGTCTGGGTCCCTCCTTAGCTCTAGCCAGGGAATGGTGTGTATGTGTGTGTGTGTGTGTGTGTGTGTGTGTGTGTGTGTATGCGCGCGCGCGCGTGCGCACTGGACAACTTTAAGCCAGTGGTGGCAATCCCCCCCAACCCTGCCCCGTGCCTGTGAATGACTCAATAATGGGTAGAGATCAGTAAGACATGGAGAGAAGTCCTCTGGGGAGTTTCTGGGAAATTTTCCTCATTCTATTTTCTTTGTGTGTGTGAAATTTTCCTCATTCTGAAAAAAGGACTCAGAGAGTGACAGTTATTCTCCTTTTCTAATTGTGCACATTATTATGTGAGGATGTGATGCCAGGAACTCTAACAGCCACCTTGTGCTCATTAAGAGAAAAATCTGAAAGCAAAAGCTGACAGGCTCCAGTTGGCAGAATCCCGAGATTGCAGGGCCAATCCTGAAAGTGTTCTACTACCAGAAATGTTTTAGGTGAGATAGTGATATTTTCCTTTATTTATGCCATTCCTAGCTGGTTCTTTCATTACCTATGTCAAAAACATACTAACCAGTATTTTGGTTAGGACTGACCCTTGGAGATGTAAGAATTGCAAGCCATGTTGTAGGTGAACAAGAATGTTATCATAATAACCACCGTGATCGTCACCATGGAAACATGGATCTCCTGACCCCAGCCCAATACTTGAGACCTCATTGTCTGCCGGATCTCAACAACAAAAAAATAAAATCTTTCAGACTGTGCAAAAGTATGCTCTGAGTGTGAGATAATGACCAGAGAAAGACAACCAGAGCCTTGCCTCTTTTGGAAACTGAGGTTGTGAAGGAGATTTAGTTACTGATGGCCCTGGAATGTGTCTTTTAGATAATGAGGCCTTTGAAGGGTACAGTGAAACCTTTGGATAACAGGTGTCCTATACAAATAATGGTATTACTAGCTGGATAATATTTAACAAACACTCCCTCCTTATCACAAGTAATCCAAGGCAATAGAATAGAATATTACAGTCCATAACTAGCAGCAGGTGGAGAGAGTGTGGAATCCTTATGTTATTTCTAGTAATTGATAAATAGGGATAGATACAGACCCTCTCACCTCCTGCTTCTCACCTTCATTCAGGTTGTTCAGGAAGATGAATGTTGCTTTAAGAAAGATAATGCCTATATAAAGACTGTCTTCATCCACCCAGAACCCAATAAAGGGAATCAAATCAGATATGTGGGATGAGGAACTAGATGAAAGGAGAGGCTATTTTCTTGCCATTGAAAATGACAGTAAGAATGATTCGAATAAAAATAATAGTATCTCAAAGAGGATGAGAAAAAGAGAATGGGAACTTTTTTTTGCCAGTTTTCTCTTTATCTGCATCTTTCGCATATAATCTCTTTAAATGTGATGCCCGATGGAAGCAGCCTCCATTATCCACACTTAACAGATGAGGAACTGACGTTGAGATCACAATCAGAAAGTACAGATGAAGGACTTAAAATCAGGTCCCTGAGTCCAAACACCATGTCGCTTGTGCTTAACCACATCGTCTTTCATTTCTTTCTCTCTGTGACAAGACTCTTGGATGGCCAGAGCCCAAGACTCAGAAATGACAGTCTTCCTCCCCTCCAAGGAGATGCCATCTGAGGGGCAAGAAGGTGCATCCAGGAGGAGCTAGGCTTGGAGGGTCAGAGAAGATCTGACTCCAGGTTCTGACTAAGTACTGTAAAAGCTTTATAATCTGGGGAAAGTGATTCTCTCAGCGTCTGCTTCTTTAGTTTTAAAAGCAAAGAGACTACTAGATTATGTCTCAGATTTATGGTATAGTGTCATAATTGCTTCTTCTGTTTTGTTTCATACCAGTTGACCCTGTTTAAAAAAAAAAAAAAAAAAAGGAAGAAAAGAAAGAACCTAAGAGGTAGAAACACTCTTGGTCACCGGGGCAACTTCTGCCTATTCAATGTAGGTGTTTTCCTAATCTGCATAAATACATAAAGGTACCTGTGAATGTCACTTTCCATATATATTATATGCCACAAGTTCTCATAGTACAAACTGGACATGTTAGCCATGAGGACTTCTCTGTGCCACAAAGCTAACATCAATAGAAGTAGGCCTATAAACACTCTCACAAATCCAACTCATTCCAGAAGCGAGTCGTTGGATGACTGGATGCACATCCGCTCTGTTCCAAACTCTGCTGGCTCTGTCACTTTTATGGAAAATAGACCTGCTAGGATCCCTCCTCATGCCTCAGACTGGAAACCCAGCTGGACTTCTGACATTTTTCCTTAAGATGAGTTGGATTTCCTTCTGCACCTCTCCTTCCCTTCTTCCAGAAACATTCAGCCCCAACACTCTAGGCTAATGCAGAGCTCCTTCTTCCTCCTTAAGTGGCACTTCTGCTGGGATCTGGACAGTATCCATCCATGTTACAAACCACGCCTGCTTTTCAGGCACACATGTTTCTCATTTATTCTACAGAACAATCATGTCAGACAGGGATTGACAGTCCCATTTCACGGATAGGGAAACAGACTTGGAGAGGTTTCGTCCCACGTCAAAACAGATGGTGCTCCTGAGAAATTAACCTAATTTCCCTGCCTGCACGTCTTTATGCTCTAACACATCTCTATGAATTGATGCAATGCACTATTATCCTGGATGACAATCTGATTTCTACAAAGCTTTGGATAAACTTACTTCTTTTCATTATCCATTCAATGTGTTCTGCCTTGGTTTCCTCTTCTATTAAAAAGACAAAAAGTAATAAGGCTAAGTTACCTATGTTTGGTCTGTTGAAGTAGTTTGAATTCTTCTGGACTGAGATGAATGCAAATTGCCTTGTTATTTCACTAATTAATAATGTCTGCTTGGAAATGCGACTATTACTGCACAATAAATGATAAGCCTTGTAATTATGGATGACAGTAATTGCTTCTTTTTTTGGCCCTTAACTGCATCCTAGTTTATCTTCCCAACTTATAGCTATCTCTGTAGGGGTTAGGAAAACATTTTTTAAGAATCGAAACAATAGGTTCCCTTCCCAGGGGTTTGGAAATTGATGAATCATCTTACTCTGCTTGCAGCATTCAAACTAACTGTGTGCTTGACACACGGGCGGAAAAGTGGGCTCTTTGAAATTTGAAACGGGTACAGATCATGTCACCTGGCTGGCGCGTGACCTGTTCCACTCGCCACCTGACCCCCTGTGCCCAACGTCACCTGGAGCCTGAAATCTGGAAGCAGAAAGTCCTTGACTGGAGTCAGTGGAGAGAAAATCATCACCTGCTTGGGCACAAACATGCCTGGGGACTGCGTCACTGTTTGCTAAGTGGGATCAGCTAATAGTTGCACAGCGGGCCTTCAAAGTCCCGTGGTAGGGCTGATGAAGTTTCTGTAAATGCACCGCCTGTGCGGAGGCCTTGGACTTTGAAGCTCAAGCACTGGGAGCATTTTGAGCTTGCAACAGGCTCTCTGCTGAACTCTATTTGGTTAAACTGCAGGAGAAAAGAATCGACTTCATTTCCACCACCTTCAGCTGGGTACCTCTACTCCAGCCACACTTCTGCCTTGGGGCTTTTGTACATGCTGTTCCTTCTGCCTGGACACCCTTCCCCCCTGGATGACAGCTTGGCTTGCTCTTACGTTTCACTTACGAATCACCTCCTTAGAGACCTTCCACACTGCTCTCTTTCTCCTCATCCTGCCTTATATTTCTTCATAGCACGTGATCCTATTTTACTTATGTATTTGATCAGTAGTCTATGGTTTGTCTGCTCTACCGGAATATAAGTCCTCTGAGAGGAGAAGCCACATTGCTTTTGTCCTCCGATCTGTCCCATTGCCTACAGTAGGACCTGATCTATAGTAGACCCTCAAGAAATATCTCTTGAATAAATGAATACATGAAAGAAGGAAGGAACGTTTTTCCCTCCTATTACAAGTGGGAAACTGAAACACAGAGAAAATTAAACTAGTCAAGTTCCACGGCCATTTAGTGGCAGAATTAGTATTAACACTTTGATTTCCTGACTCACAAACCAGTTTTTTTTTCCTTCCATATGACACTGTTCTCCAAATATTTGGCAACTAAGACATCCCTTGACTAACGATTTGTTCACCAATCTTTAGCCACTTCACATCTACGGCACCAACTAGAACTTCACAAGGGTAAGTGCTTATTAACCAAGTTCTTACTGAGTTCATTGGTCTTACATAACTCTTTCAAAGGCAAGGGTGATTGAAAGTTACTTAAGCTATCTATTACATTTTTGAAACATTTTCAATATAAATGGTTATAAATATTTACTCTATAAATGTAGATATACATAAAGAATAAGTAAGTACCACAATCCCATACAGAAGTACCCTTCTTGGTATATTTAATATATGTTTAATAATTGCAATCATGCTATATGCAAAGTTTTCTAATCTGTGTTTTACAAGGTATATTTTAGACTTGTTCTGATGTCACTAAAACTAACAGTTTAGGGACTGCTTATATTCCGATATCTGGGTGTGCCATAATTTTACTTAACCATTTTCTTATTATTGGTAATTAAGGTTATTTCCATTTTTTACTTATTGGATTTCTAGGTTTGGGTTCTCTTATATTTCTGGGTTCAGTTATTGTATTAACATTCCCTTACTTGTCAAAACTATGCAGAGAATGAGTTGTCCAAGTTCTTACCAAAAATGCTACATGTAATCTAAAAAACAATCCTGGGCCGCAAGCTCCAAGCTTCTCTTTGAATCAATCAACATTGAAGGTTTCCCTCCTCTGCACTTCCAGTCTTTGAGGCTTGGTGTGGAAGGCAGGAGCATGGGGATAGCGGGGCTGGACACAGTGACGAATTTGAGAGCAAACAGAGGCTTGGGTCATGTGTTTACCTTTCCATCCTGTGTGTGTGATTCTGGCCTGTGTAGCAAGGGGATGAAAATCCAGACTCACATTTGTGGCGCCTGCAGACCTCTGCCCTTTAAAGACGGTGACACGAGTTGTCCTGGGCTCTAGTCAGCATGACTCAGCCCCGGGGTAAAACTTGGCAGCTCTGCATGGCCAGGGATTGGTCCTACCTGGCATTTCAGTGGAGAAGGGAAGAGCTCCAAAGGGTCTTCTCAGTCTGAGAAAGAACTCTATGTTCAGAGTGCGATACTCTAGCCACAATGCTGGTTAGTGGTAGCCGTGCCACATATCTATCATGCTTATAAAACTCCAATGGATGCTACCACTGCCAGGGAGCCTTGCAGCAGTAATTACTGCTGCCGTTGGTTGAGCACCTCCTATGTGCCACTGTGCTATGCCAGGCTTAGCATGCAACTCCCAGGTGGTGATAGGCTGTCTTCTTTTACCCTACGACCAAGTCCTGCTGCATTTTCCAGATAAAGACATGGAAGTTCAGAGAAGTTAAGGAAGCTGCTCAAAATCATACAGAGCTGGGATTTCAAACTGGATGATTTGACATCAAATCATCCAGGACTGCATACCTCTGGTTCTGCAGAGTAGACGTCTTTCCTTCTGTTCAGATCCCATAGTTCTTGGGACAGGTGTCACGAGATGCCCTGGGTTAGACGTATCCATTCAACAGTGATCCCATTAACTGCCCACTTAATGAGGCCTAACTTTGTGCCAGGGTCTCTACTAATTTCCACTGAGAATGAACTACACTCCTGGTGTTAGAAGAGGAAGAAGATAAACACAGAGAAGAAGATTGTGGGCCATTAAGCCTCCATCCTTAGGACCTAGAATACTATATTCACCAGAGGAACTAGGTCATTATGGAGACTCAATAAATCTTTATAGAGGGAAGGAAAGGACAAAGGATGGGTAATACATTATAAAGGACTTAGATCCTAGTCTGAAGGTGTGGAATCTGCTCTCAGCTTTACTTTGTATTTGCTGTGCAACCTTTAACATCTATCCTTACTTAGACTTTCTGAGCCTGCCTCCCTATATGTAAATGTGGGGGTGATGATACTTGCCTGATTCCACTCACAGGATTTGTGTGGATCCAGTAGACCAGAGGATCATCTATCGGTATAAGAGCTACTAAAAAATGTAATGTCTTAGACCAACAGTTGAGCCTCTTGTTCATTATTTTCATCTCACCCTCTCAAATCCTCTCTCATCCCCAGCCAATGCCTACATGCCCAAGCCTCCTGCTGGTCCTTGAATTCTCCATTGCCTTTTCCAGATCCCTCTGTGCGTGCATCCTATTACCTGGATCTGGACTCCACTTTCTTTTTCCATTTTGCTTGGTCATCTGCTATTCCTTAAAGTTCAAGACCAGCCATCAACTTTGTGTGTCTGGCCTTCTGGGTGACACTATCTTGCTTCTGGCTCTGTGTTCTTGTGATGCGTGCTCCTTAAGTCAATTCTGACACACCTCCCATTTTACAGTCACGCTTTCTATATGTGCCTGTCCTTCCTGCTGGGCCAGGAGCTCTGTACGTACAGGGATGGTGTCACACTCATTTTCATATGCTTGTTGCCTAGCCCGGTGCCTGGTACATAGTAGGTACTCAATATGTGCCTGCTAAGTTTAACTGAATCAAGAGCCCCAGAGATGAAAAGCAGCTGACAATAATTGTATAAAACTTGGGGAAGAATCTGAGTAGTCTCCAGCAATTATCAACGAATGGTAAATTTTTTTTATAATGATCTTTATGTTGGCTTTTAAAAGATAAGTTTTGTGGTATTAGAATACCTGAAGCAAAACAAACAACCAAAAAAATGCAAATGTAAATTTTTATTTTTGGTCTTCTCCCCACCCCACCCCACCTCCTCCCCCCATACCCCCTACACTCTAGACTTTCCAAGAGGTCAGATTCTAATTATGTATTTAATTAACCTCTATCTCCTGTGGTTTCTTTTGATGACTTTCTGTTTGAAGGGCTTACAACCTTGAATAGTCCTGACATGGTGACTGGTGTTGGCTTAGGTAGACTGCCTTCTGGATTCTCAAGGATTGCCATTAAAGTTGTTTCTTCATTAGGTTTTCTGCTATCACCTCAGTCCCTCAACACCCGGGTCCTGACACCAGCAAGGAAACGGAAGGAAAGAGGAAGTGGAAAAGGAGGACAAAGGGAAAGAGGAAGGTTGCTGGATTGCTTTAAACACTTTGAGCACCAGTGGATGAGCATAGTTACATGCCCAGACTGCTGCCAACACTAGATATTCTCATTTTACTTAAAAATAAGTAAGTGTAAATCCCCTTTAATTGCTTTATCATTATATTTATTTGAATACTCATGAAGTTAAGGATTTTTCCATATCTTTCTTAGCCAATCGTATTTCCAACTTTATGAGTTGTCAGTTCACAGAATGAAATAGGTTTTAGTATGAAAACCATCATCTTCAGAGATTTACAGCTATAGGATTTCTTAAAACACACCAGAGTTTCACGGTACCTGGATAAAATTATTATTCTCAACTGTAAAATAAGATGAGTCTCTCTAATAAATATCTATGCTTTCAGAATGGAAACACGGTTATTGTACTCATGCTAGGTGCCAAAGCAATATATTAGTGACCTAAAGCTACTCAAGACTTGGTCCCTCAACTCCCACAGCTCACAATCACATAGAAAGACACACCAGAATAATCCAGTGCAGTATATTATGATAGGTGCTAGGATAGAGCAGCCACATTGTGCTATGGAGTCCAGAGAATGGTCACCTGAATAATTACAAAGTGAAAGGAAGGGTAAGGCTCCAAACAAGGCAGTGCTCTAAGTAATGTAGGGAGAGAGGAGGAAGTGGGCAACTAATGAGGCAGAAACTTCAGGACTTGGGAGTGGAGGCTGAAGCAATGTGTTGATTTCCAGGTTTGTGGACCCTTCTTCCCCCCCAAAGTCCCTTTATCTCTCCCTTCCCCACATGTGTGACAGGAAGGCGTCAGTTGTTTGGGACAGGCTTGGCTCCTCTTACATAACCCTTAGTGAAGTAGGGGTTTCCTTTGGCATGAAAACACATCAGTTATCTATGACAGGTCATCGTCATCAACAAAAATATTTTAAAAAGAGTTTGTGGGCTATGTCACCACTCTAGTCCGAAGAACATGAGTCCAGGGAACAAATGAAATTACCAATTTGGGCCTTGGACTTAAGGAACATCCACTTAGGAGTGAAATGGATTAAACAAAAGGGGCAATCTGGATGAATCTGGACTCTTAGGGAGAAGAGGAGTATAAAAAAAGCATGATGGGGAATCCATTAAAAGGGGACTCGCGGGTGCCTGGGTGGTTCAGTTGGTTAAGCATCCTACTCTTGGTTTTGGCTCAGGTCCTGATCTCAAGGTCATGGGATAGAGCCCTGCATCGGGCTCCAGGCTCAGCATGGAGTCTGCTTGAGATTCTCTCTGTCCTCCTCCTCCGTCCCTCCCCTGCTTTCCTGCTCTCTCTCTTTCTCTCCCTCCCTCTCTCTCTCTCAAATAAATAAATACATTTTTTAAAAAGGAGGGGTACTCGGCATTGAATAAGGGAAATAAAAACATTTGCACCATCCTCTGATGCAAATATTTCCTATTCAAACTTATCAGCAAGATAAGTTTCTTTCAATTATCAACAAGATAAGTTTCAATTATCTTCCTATTCACTGATCAGCAAGATAAATTTCTTTCAGTATGTCCTTCCTTCTGGCTGTCCCATTGACTGGGTTACACACATAATTAAATAGAAAAATGAATTGATTGCAACTGTGAGAGTTGCTACAAAGTAGAAAGGCCAAATGACTTGAACTGCCTTATCTAATTAGGGAGATCAAGGAAGACTTCCCAGAAGTGACCAGTAAGTGGAAATCTGAAAGATGGAGAATTAGAAATGATCTAGAGCAGAGTTTCTCTCTCTTGGAGTTATTGACATTTGGGGCCAGATGACACTATTCTGTAGAGAGTTGTCTTGTGCATTGTAAGATGTACAATGACATCCCTGGTCTCTACCCACTAAATATCAATAGCATGCCTACCCAGTTGTGACAAGCAAAAATGTCCCCAGACATTTTTAAATGTCCTCTGGGGAGAAAGACTGATCTAGAGGGAAATGCAGGGGGTATGGCATTCTCAAGACAGGCACCCCTTATGTCACTCGAAGGCAGGAAATGAGATGATGAGCAGGGCAAAACTGCTGTGTCTGGATCCTGGAACCCCAGTGGATTGGCAGCACAGGGTGACATAAACAAGGTAGGGGTAGAGACATTGTGCAAAACCTCAAGCATGTGGAAATGTTAGAGAGATGAGATGAATAACATATACAGCATTCTTGCATACAGAAGATCCATGCTTAAGCATGTACCCATTTTATCCCCTCTGAAGTCCATTTATCTGGTTATGGTAATGGACCTACACTGTTGGCAAACCATCAGCATCATTTCCATCTTTGATCACAGAGTCCCTATAGAATTTTTGGTTTTATTGGCTCTTTTATATTACTTATATTATTTATTTATTTATATAATTATATAAATATATGTTTATATAATTAATATATTTATTACTTTATATTACTTACATTATTTCACTTTCAAGCTTCACTCAAGAGCTTTAAAAGAAAAAAAAAAACCTCCAATCTGTTCACCTTTTCAGCTACAATCATTTTTTGTATTTTGCCTTTTCTTCTGCATTTCTCACACATATTAAATCTGACATGATGGCCCGACCATTACCCCCTCTGGGAGCCAACGTACGATCAAAGGCTCTCCAGGATCATACCTTATCTCTTTGGCCACCTTCCTTTCCCCATAGATTTGCTGTTCATATCCCCAAAGAGATGGATAGACATTTTATACACTCTCCTGTCATTCATTTGCTTGCATCTTCTTATCATGAACTTACTGTGTAATGGCCAACATGGCATCTTGGAGAGGTGACCCTCCAAAAAGAAGATGACAATTCCTCATGATTGAATCAAATCTACCTTGAGAGATGGTGTTAATTAGATTACTCCTGTAGAGTCCATTTTTTTTAAAGTTTGTCTTCTTTTCATGTCCCCACTCACTCCACCTCTCCTTTGTTTGTCATTTCAGACCATTTTCTAAAAATCCACTCTGAGGGGCACCTGGGTGGCTCAGTCAGTTAAGCATCTGCCTTTGGCTCAGGTCATGATCCCGGGGTCCTGGGATCGAGCCCCGCATCAGACTCCCTGCTGGGTGGGGAACCTGCTTCTCCCTCTCCCTCTGCAGCAACCCCTGCTTATGCTTGCTCTCTCTCTCTCTCAAATAAATAAAATCTTTAAAAGGGTAAAAATAAATAAAAAAATAAAAATCCACTCTGAGCCTCATTAGGGAAGCTCTCCCTCTCATTCATCTCTACCTAAAACTCAGGGATTGCATCCCATGAATTGAATTTACCATTGTTAAGTCTCTCTTCTCCTGTGTCACAGGGACCATACCTGTTGTGCCACAGTTGGGGTAAAGTAAGTTCTTCCGGACTGGCAGGGATCCGATTTTGGAGTCAAATTAGGACATAAGCAATTGGTTTGAGGCAAATTATTTGTAAGGAGTGAAAGATACTTTACAGATACTTTTTCCCTAGTCCTATACAATATATATACTCAGGTGTAGAGAAGTATGGCAAATGTGATCAGGTGGGCATAAGACCCCAGAATCCAGGCAAGATCAGATCTAAGGTGAGTATAAGCATAGGAAAGGTGGTACAGGAAAAAAAATCAAAAACAAAAACAAAAGAGAGGGCTCCTTATTATGGATAACGAAGACAGCTTTCACAAGTGGCCCCAAAATATATGTATTTTATCATCCATCTATCCATCTCATTCATCCTTTCATACATCCACCCATTTAATATTTATTGGAAGCTTACTATAAGCCATCAATGAAGCCTCAGGCTGTAGCTGTCAAACTCAGTGAGTTTAAATTTACTCAGGAGTGAGAGGATATATACAAGCTCAGCGACACTCAATTCCAAAACACTCTACTGAATGTTTCCCACCAAAAGAGAAGTAGGTACATTTGGATGCTCAATGAAGTCACACACTTGATAAAAACAAGCAACCAGGGGTAGCTGGGTGGCTCAGTTGGTTAAACGTCTGCTCTAGACTCAGGTCATGATCCCTGGGTCCTGGGATTGCCCCTCCCCCTGCTTGTGCTCTCTCTCTCTCTCTCTCAAATAAATAAATAAAATCTTAATTAAAAAAAAAGCAACCAAAGAAAAGAGAGGGTCACAAACAATGAAAATTTCTGTCCACTCATTGGGACAGATTAGGGAATAGTAAAGTCCCTCCATTTTTTTTTTCTTAGTAAATCTGCTAGCTTCCTCTGATTTTATCAGTTTTTTTAAGTAAGCTCTACACCCAACGTGGGGCTTGAACTCACAATCCCAGGATCAAAGGTCATATGCTCTACTGACTGAGTCAGCCAGGTGCCCTATAGCTTCCTCTGATTTTTAGCAAAGAAAAAACAAAAGTTCCAGGGTGAAGTTTAACAATCAAATAGGTGGAGTCAAGAACTACTGGGAAACTTTCTGACTTTTATTAATCTAGAATTTAAGGTAGCTGGGCAAGAAACCCCTTACCTTTTCAACATTTTGCCTTTCCCCAAAGGACATTTATGCCTATTGCAATCACGAGGAGTGTTACAAAGCAGAGAACATAAAATAAGTACATTTGAGAACTGAAAGATAATTAGAATTGATTAGGTGAGCATAGAAAGAATGCGGCCCAGGCAAAAGAAATAGCATGTGCAAGAGCCCTGAGGTCGGATGGAATCTGGCATATTCCAGTAGGGGAAAGGCCACTGTGACTGGAAGGTTGAAAATAAGAGGAAGATAATGCAGAAAGTGTAAGTTATGACTTTATTATAAGCTCAGTGGGAAACCAAGTACTTTGAGCTTAAGAATGGTGGTGTTGTTTTTTGAAGTTGAAGAGATGGAAGAAATGGTTGAACAATGAATCAAAGGGACAGAATTTAGCTGGAGAGAGAAGGTAAGGCTAGGAAGAGCATAGCAATGGCACATTGTGGAAAGGCTTCCTTTATACTTGACCTGTGACTAGAAGAACATGTAAATTGAAGAGGAAGAGGGTGCTTTCACAGGGGCCTTAGTTTTCTTCACCCATAGTGGTCAAGGAGGGGAGTAACACTGTCTAATCTGTTTTATGTATATCTCCTATATGTCCCACTTAAGTCTTGCAAGAAGAGAAGGCTACATAGGCAGTCCGTGGTTGAGCTGAGATGCTCATGGAAAGACCTTTAATGGGTACTATCTTGAATCTTGAATGGGGAGGAAAGGAAGGGGAAGTGGAGTAGATGATTTTCAAAGTCCATGTATATCTTGTTGAAAGAAAAGCATACTTCCAGAAATAGGTCTGGGGGCAAATATTGCATGGTTCTCCTTATTTTTATAATTCGCTAAATCTCTATCCTCCTTCTTTGATTATGCTCACTTTTCAGCAGAGAAATTTCAAGACGTTGTTTTAATCCACAGTGTAGAATGCATGATCAAAATCAAGAACTCGGCCCACTTTGTTGCATTTTTATACATCTGTTTTTCTCCTATCTTTGACCTCTTACTTTAACTAATTTCCAAATCATTAGCAGAAATTGCCTTCCCACCTCATCATTTGCTTACTACCACTCAGATTTTAGTAGCTCATTCATTGGTTGGTCCCAGCCAGTCAGCAAAAGGCTGAAGTAGAGCTGCTGCTCTCGCAAATGGATGGGTGGAGTAAGAAGATGGGGGGGTTAGCTTTATCCGTCTCCATTGCTAACCATCATATCAAGGCTGTTTCATGTGTCTGAGCAAAAAGATGGCAAAATGACATTTTTGAACAATTTCCTTCTTTTTTCCTGAGCCTAGGCATGGAGTTTCATTCACTGATTAGCTTTCACAGGATGATTAGTTTCCCAGAGAAATTTTAATTACAGTTTTCTTTTTTTATCTAATAACTTGTTCTGTATTGGATATGGGCTAAAAGTAGTTTCCTTAGAAACATTAGCCACTTTTCCCAGTTTCCTTTAGTAGCCATTATCTGTGACAAAACTAGTACACATACTTGCTTGTACAGTGTAACAGTTAAATCACAGGCTTTAGAATTTAATTGCTTGGTTTAATTCCTCACTGCACTACCTAATTATTATTTAAAATTAATCAAATTGCTTAAACTCCCTGAGCCTCAGTTTCCTCATCTGTAAAATGCAAATAATGATAATTCATGCCTCATAGAGTTTTGGTAATATTTTTTTTTCAAAGATTTTATTTATTTATTTGAGACAGAGAGAATGAGAGAGAGAGAGCACATGAGAGGGGAGAGGGTCAGAGGGAGAAGCAGGCTCCCCGCCGAGCAGGGAGCCCGATGCGGGACTCGATCCCGGGACTCCAGGATCATGACCTGAGCCAAAAGCAGTCGCTTAACCAACTGAGTCACCCAGGCGCCCGAGTTTTGGTAATATTTGAATAAAATAAGTACATATGGTTTCCCTAATAATGCTAGCTATTATTACTCTTTGGTTTTGTTATTGTTGTTGTTGTTGTTTAAAAGATTTTATTTTTAGGTAATCTCTGCCCCCAACATGGGGCTCAATCTTACAACCTCAAGATCAAGAGTTGCATGCTCTATGGATTGAGCCAGCCAGGCACCCCTATTGTTGCTCTTTGTAACACACACAGACACACACACACACACAGAGAAATGAGTAAGCACAAAGGAATAAGTATCTGGAGGCTACTTACAAAGCAATGCACCATCAGGACACATCTAGGAAAGTGGAAGGCAGCCAAGAGAAAGCTTCTGTGTTTCAGTAATTGAAGGTTTAATGAAGACCCACTTGTGACACCTCCAGTCTTACTAGTTGAATAAGTCCTAACTCTTACCTTCAAAGAGTTTAAATTCTAACAGAAAAAACAAGCCAGGAAACTCTGCAACAAGAAGTAGGAGGAGAAAGAAAAGAAGAGTAGGGGATGGGAAGAAGAAGGGGAAGGAGAAAAGGGAGAAGATGGGGAGGGTGGTTGAGGAGAGCAAGGGAAGGGAAAAGGATCAGCCTCTGGAGTTGGCTTGGTCTTAGAAGAAAACCTATTTTCTACTTGTATGAAAAGTCATGATCCCAGACTAAAATTCAGCCTGAGTTGAACTGAAGAAGCCATGATTTTTTTTTTAAAAGATTTTATTTATTTATTTGAGAGAGAGATTGAGATAGAGAGCATGAGAGGGAGGAGGGTCAGAGGGAGAAGCAGACTCCCTGCCGAGCAGGGAGCCCGATGCGGGACTCGATCCCGGGACTCCAGGATCATGACCTGAGCCGAAGGCAGTCGCTTAACCAACTGAGCCACCCAGGCGCCCTGAAGAATCCATGATTTTAAAACTCCCTGCTCATTCTGTCGATAGTAACAACACAAATAACCACCTACACTTACTGAGATTTCCCTGGACAGCAGACACTGTGCTAAGTGCTTTGTAAGTAATAGCCTACTTAAACTTTACAACAATCCAGAAAAAGTCCCAGTATTTCCCTTTTACAGATGAAAAAATTGAGACTGCACTGCATGAAGCATCTTGTGAAGGAAAGTAAGTAGGTTGGTGAGGATAGCATGGCTAAGGTGGCGTGAGGATAACATGGCCAAAGTTTGGGAACTGGGACTTGAAAATCCAAAGGAGTGGAAGTGCAGGGTGAGCTGGGACAAGTAAATGCAAGACCCTCCTCCACTTCCCAAAATTCTTGGACAAATTGATCAGGTCCTGGAGTTTCCCCAGAACTTGGAATGGTTGTTCATGGCATGTTAATTCTACTGAATGGAGTCATTCCGGTTGCGCCAGTCATTGTAGCACAGGTCACAACAGCGGCAGGCCCAGGGGGCTGGGTAGACATGGATGAGGGAGGCTTAGCCAGGCCTGTGCAGTTAGAGAAGACGTCCTTGGAGAGAAGCTTGAATGTGGTTTCAGGGATGAGCAGAAACTCTGCAGGCAGAGAATTAGTGATGGTAAGCAGGGTGTTCCAGGTGTGGCGGATGGCATTGGCAAAGGTACCATGTGAAATAGGGTGGTGTGATGGAAGCCACAATTAGGCAAGCAAAATGAATGCTACCAAGTAAATTGTTTCAAGTTAAACTCTACAACCATGGAAGAACCCAGAAATCCTCATTCATAGTCCAATTACCTACTTTCTAGGAAATTCAGGCAACTGATTTCTCTGCTTTCCTAAGGTTCAGCGAATGGTAGGTGAGGGAGAGAACATGGTATTGGGGACAAGGACTCTCAAAGGAAGTGGAAAAATGTTACAACCATAAAATTAGAGACACAAAAATTTAAAATAATAGACTGTAGCTAGCTAATAGTACACAGACGGACTCACAAACTCCAACAGAACCACTGTTCTACCTGAGAGAATCATAATGATGGGCTCTAGCCCAATGTGATGGACTAAATGTTTAGGTTTAGATGAGGTCAGGAGGGTGGGGCCCCCATAATGGGATTAGTTCTTATAAGAAGAGGAGGAGACCACTCCTCACTAATGTGAGGACAGAGCAGGAAGGCAGACATCTGCAAAGCAAGAAGGCCCTTTCTCACCAAGAATCCAACCATGCTGGCACCCTGATCTTAGACTTCCTAGCCCCTAGAACTGTGAGGAAACAAATGTCTGCTGTTTGAGCAATTCAGTTAATGGTATTGGTTGCATCAGCTGGAGCTCACTAAGACACCTAATCCCCCTTCCAACACACAAATGGTTTCTGAAATAGTCCCAGAGCATAGTAGACCATTCATATCTTAATGTGTGCCAGTGATGGGTATCATCACTTTAGCAGATTTGGGAGCTGAGGAAGGAGAAGCTCAGATACCTCTCAGGTTTTTGATTTGGGAACAGGTAGAAGGTACTCTATAAATGGAAAGGTGCTGGCTTAAGCTGGAAGTACCTTACAAGATAACCAGGCAGTTTATGGGGCATGCGAAGCTCAGGGAGAGATCTTGGAGAGCAATTTGGATTTGGGAAATCAGTGGCTGATAGAAAGTCATGGGAACAATGAGAGGGGAGAAGCCTAAGGGGCTATGATTATCTGATGACAGGGGATGTTGGCTGCACGGTGGGTTCTAAAGAATGCCCATGTCAGGCCATTGAGAAAACCCACCAGGACAGTAACATGGCCTTCCAGCATTTAACCTTTCCTTCCAATACCCTGCAGCTTTGGTATGTACTTAATGCTGGTGTCCTAAAATAAATAGATATTTTAGGTCCAGAGGAGAGAGGAACTTCCACTTTATTTTAACATCTGTAGTTCTGTTAATGTAACTTATGTCTATATTAATGTTCCAGCAGCCATAGTCTGCTGTTGACTCATTTTGAATTTTTAGTCAAACTAAAACCCCTGAGTTAAGTTCTCATTAACTGTTATAAAGCCAAGTTTCTGTAACTTATGCTAGTGCAGCTGGTTTTTGACCTTACCTATAAGTCTTGTCTGAATTAAATATTTCATCCTTTGTTCTTTGGTGACTTAGGTCATCAGGAAAAAAAAAATGATGTTATATTTTATTTCTTCAATGTAAGAAGTCAGGTAAATGATTAACATGAATTATCATCCAAAATATTTTTAATGAAAAACTGTGGTTTAAAGAGTCAGGTTTCAAACAGATTACAAAATATCATTCTTTCCTTAGTTCATTCTATAAATATGTGCTACCAGGCACAGTACTAGGAGCTGAGTATTCAGGAATGTAAACAGTCCAGTCTCTTCTCTCATGGGGAGATAAACATTAAGCAAATGAATAGATACATAAAATCATTATAAGTTCCATGAAGGAAAAGTACAGGCTTCTAAGAGAAAGAATGACAGGGGATCTCCATTAGATGGGTGAGTCAAGGCAGTCTTCGGAAGAAGCAGCATTAAGCTAGACCTGAAGTATGAGTACGTCTCAGCTAAATGAAGATGGAGTGGAGGGGCAAGGCTTCAAGACAGCCTGGGGCAAGTACAAGATCCAGAGGCAGGAGAGTGCTGCTGTGTCTGATGCCCCAAATGAGGGTTAAAACAACTGCATGGCAGCAAGGGGGTCAGCCTTGGTGGGACCGGTAAGTAAGGAGGCAGCCAGGTCATCTAGCCTGGTACATCATGTGAAGGATTGTTTTTTGTTTGTTTGTTTGTTTATTTTTGTCAAATGCAATGGGAAGTCCTTGAAGGGTTTTCAGCCAGAAAGTATATTTTTTGTTTAAGAAAGATGACCCTGGGGGAGCCATTGAAAGGTCATTGCCAAGGTTCAGGGGAGTGATGCTGGTGGTTGCCCTTGGATGGTGGCAGCAGAGGTGGGGAGATTCGTGATGGGCTTTGACAGGATGTGTTGGGGAAGGTCTAACTAATGATGGCCAGGTTTGGGGACTGTTCAGCAAGGTGAATGGAAATAAATTTACGAAGATAAGGAAAACAACGGTAGTAACAGATTTACAAAGGCAGTCTGAGACTTCCCACATGGACATGTCTAGTGTGAAAGCCTGTTAGTTGTACTGCTAGTCTTAAATGTAAGAAATCACATTTCTGGCTAAGGATATACATTTTAGAGGCCTTGACGTGAGATGCAATTTAAAGCCAATAGATAAAGTTGTGTAGGAGACAATATAGATCATGACTTGGCTTGAGATCAAAGCCTTAGGAAACACCAACATTTCGAGATGGTGTAAAAGGACTTAGCCGGCCAAAACAATAGAGAAGGAAAGCAGGGAAAGAGAGGAGCAACACCTGGACTGTGCTATCTTACAACATAAGAGAAATGGGTTTCGAGAGGAGGACACAATTAAATGCTAAGAGGTCAGGTAAGTTTTGTGGCATTAAGTGCTTCTATGGGAAGTCCTCATGGGTGGACGTGACTTTATTTATGTGTGGGCCCCTAGACCTTGCCTCGTGTTCTCACATAGCAGATTCACAATAGGTTTTTGCTAAATCAATGAATAAGTAAGATAGGGAAATCATATTGCCTGTCACTATCTGCAGAATGGTTTTTAATGCATAATTAAAACTCACAATGACACTGTGAGAGTCCTGTTTTCCAAATGAAGGATTTGCTTCCTGGAGAAATTAGGTTTCTTGGCAAAAGTCAGATGTCTAGTGGTATGGTATGTGGCCAGAACAACTCTATTGTTCTGTACCAACATCCCATTTCATTAGGGGTGATGAATAAATGAAGTCACATAACTAGAAATTAACATGGATTAGTATGTATTAACATATGTTAAGATATATATCTTGGAATGTGTTTGTATATGGCTCTGTGAGTGTCTATGTGTGTCTATCTAGCCCAAAACTTGAAAATACAATCAAAGATGAAAACCATGGGGTTGGCAGTCAGCTCACAGAGATGGCAGCCACATTCCTTAGTATAAAGGGGGATGGGATCCTAAATAGTGTAGTCTGGGTATCCAGGCAGTTGATGGAGGAGAAGAGGTTGAGGGTATGAAGGACAGTTGCAGAGGGTTGACGGTGAGTGGGGTTGGAAACCAGTGGCCATCATGAAAAAAGAACAGCCCATCACTCCCACAGACATTGTACAGGAGACAGACTCAACGTGCCCTTGGACTAGAAGAGACCGAGCTGCACCTCAAGGATTCTAGGCACACTCAAACATGGGAAACAAGAGCAGGTGCAGTGACTTCACAGAGTGAGTACAACGACCCAGGGTGAGGGAATTAGTCATTCTTCACCTTCTTGTCTCACGTTGTTCATTTGCTGTTAACAACGGTTAACGGTAGGAAGGATTGTCCCTCCCACCATGACTTCCAGTTCCCATCACATCTGCAAACCCACATTAACCAGCCCCAAAAGGGGAATGTGGGACTTACGGGACATCTAAGATTCAGGAAGTTTTGCTTCAGTTCAATGGATTTTATCAAGACTTCTGCACTGTCCTTTCTCCTGATTCCTTCTCAGTTGATCTGGGAGTGAGCGAGCTCATAAAGAATTTCTTCTCCTGGGGCACCTGGTGGCTCCGTCGTTAAGCGTCTGCCTTCGGCTCAGGTCGTGGTCCCAGGGTCCTGGGATCGAGCCCCGCATCGGGCTCCCTGCTCAGCGGGAAGCCTGCTTCTCCCTCTCCCACTCCCCCTGCTTGTGTTCCCTCTCTCACTGTATCTCTCTCTCTCTCTCTGTTAAATAAATAAAATCTTAAAAAAAAAAAAAAGAATTTCTCCTTTGAGTGCCTGGGTGGCTCAGTCGTTAAGCGTCTGCCTTCGGCTCAGGTCATGATCCCAGGGTCCTGGGATCGAGTGCCACATCGGGCTCCCTGCTCTGCGGGAGCCTGCTTCTCCCTCTCCCACTCCCGCTGCTTGTGTTCCTGCTCTCGCTATCTCTGTCAAATAAATAAATAAAATCTTTTTTTTTAAGATTTTATTTATTTATTTGAGACAGAGAGAATGAGAGAGACAGAGAGCACACAAGAGGGGGGAGGGTCAGAGGGAGAAGCAGGCTTCCTGCCGAGCAGGGAGCCCGATGCAGGACTCGATCCCAGGACTCCAGGATCATGACCTGAGCTGAAGGCAGTTGCTTAACCAACTGAGCCACCCAGGCGCCCAATAAATAAAATCTTAAAAAAAAAAAAAAAAAAGAATTTCTTCTTCTTTGGACACATATTTATTTATTTATTTATTTATTCATTTTTATAAAAGCATCATATTTATTATCAATGCACAATCATCTTACATTTCCAATCTTTTATTCAATAAAGTTTTCATATTTTAAACACTACAGAAATTGAAATTTAAAAATAAAATATCCTCTTTTAACCCTCACCTGCATGCACACATCGAATTACTTAAATTATTTTTAAAGAAATCTTTTAATGTGCTATTTTTTGCAACAGTATATGAACATATCTCCAAGTCAATAAATGCATTATTTAAAAAGAGAAGATCCTCATGATCTTTTGTCTTTATGAGGACAAGAGTCTATTTCTTCCCAGAATTTTTATTTCTATAAACTTCTAGCAGAGAATCACAGAATGGAACATAAAAAGTCCCTTCATGGCTCTTGGAACCTATGTTCTTAGAAGATGCAGTCTGTAGCTCACTCTATTAGGCGTTTCCAAATTCATGATTGGAAATAAAGTGTCCTAGTAATGCTTTTGGATAAGCAGAGATGCTTGAAATAAGCTCAGCAGGATCTATATCCTGTGGGCTCTTAATGGCTTTTCAGGTGTGGGTCATGTTTTTCCAATGACATCTTTAATGACTTGAACAGTGGGATTGTGCTGTGAAACAAAAGGGCACTGTCATTCTTTGAGATATTATTTAAAAAAACTCAGCAAATAGAACACAAGGATAGGCTATGATGCAGACAACATTTCCCAACAAATGTTGAGTCCTGTGAGTGGCTCCTTATTAGAAAGGATTCCACTGGTAAAGTGTTTGGGATATCATCCAACTGTAGGCTCATCTTGGCTACTATGAAATCTCATTCTTGGTGCTAAGAAAATCTTATGCTTAAGAAACCAGCTAACTTGCTTCATTCCGTGCTTTCCAAATGTCTTTGCCCAGAGGACTTTTGGGTTGTTTTTGGTTTCTTTCTTCAATAGGAGTCTGGGTTATTGAACACAGATTTGGCAAGGACAACTCGTGCCTGCGCTGGGAAGACTTGGGTTCAAATTCCAGGTCTGCCATTTTTTTAAGTTGCTGCCCTAGCCACTGAGAGTGGAGTGAGTTGGGCAAGTCACTTTAACCTCCAAAGCTCATGGAAACAGTAATGCATGCCTCAGCAATCATTTCAAGGATTGAGTGAGGTACTGTAAGTGAAATCCAATCGTTAGTATTTGGCACACAGAAGGGACGATGACAAACTCGCTTAGCTAAATCTCAATCTGAATTGCTGCACTGAAGGAATCCAAATAAAAACAAGCCAACAAAGGGCACTTTTCATGACGATAAAGACTCCTGTGGCAGGCTCTGTGAAGCATCAGAACAAGCACACCATGATCGCATACCACTGTCTAATTCTTTGTAGCAGGTGCATGCAGTAGAGATGCTTAAGTAACCCGGTACATGTCCTTGAACACTTGCAGCCTTATTGTCAAGCTAGATTAGTGAAGTAGACTGAAAGCCAGACCTTTGCATTGAACTTCCTTGAAGAAAAGCATCCGGAATCGGAGAGCTAGAAAGGCTGTTCAAATACTTTCCTGGGAGATGCAAATCATCTTCTGAATGCTGAATAGAAACATCATGACTCTCCATTACAACACTGATGTCGGGCAATAGAAAAAGAAAAAAAAAAAAAAAAAAACATTTTGCTAAGGAAGCTCTTGTGGCCTGATAGGTTCAAGTTTAAAAGGAAGTTTAACTTCCGGCTCTCTTTCACTTTTAGAATAAGTGAAGGCATTATTTTTTAACCAGCAAGGAATTGATTTTCCATCTACTTCTAAACAGAATCTCCTTACACTAGGGAAGTCCAAGTCAACCCTGTATTTGAAAATTAGCATATGTTTACCAGACTTCCGACCAGAATGGAAATCCCTAACTGATATTTTAACTGCACAGCACAATTTTGTCTTTGAAAAAAAAAAAAAAAAAAAGAACCAGCTTTCTGGGAAGGGTTATCTTGTCCCAGCCTGAAACTGGAACACATTAGTCACCTTCATACCTTATTAAAAACTAGCAAAACAGTGGGTAAAATAAAACCTCCTGGTCCACTTAATTTGACTAGAAATTGTCAGCGTCCTGAGAACAGCCTGAATCAAGAGGAAAGGTTGGATTCAATGGGTGAGAAATTTAGTAACAACTTACACCTTCAGGCATTTCCAATAAAAATGGGGCAATATTTTCTCCAGACAGATCTGGAGTCTGGAGGATATGACTCAGATTCATAAGCTATCTCAGACACTTTATTTAGAGGCCATGAATGTGAAATGGGACATTCAGCATTGTTCCAATCAACAACAACCCATGTTAGATACATGAAATGCACCTGAGCAGAAAGCTGAACCTGAACAGAGTCTGAAACAGAGTTTCCTCTACTGATGCAGTTTGAAGCAACTTTGTGATGAAAATGTGTCCAATCTATGCTAATATCTAAGCACTTTAAAATAGGGGCTCCTGAACTGGTTTTAGGGAGGAATGGTCTTGACTTAAAACCACTGAGAAGTGTCATTGCTCAAGTATCCAATTTAGACAAATGATAAACTATGACATCAGAATCTGAGGAAGGAAAAGAAGGCGAGGAGAGTATTTATTTAGGACCTTCTGTGTTGCCTAGAGGCACTGCGTTAGTTAACTTGCATGCCCTGCTCTCATTAATCTCCATTACCACAGGGTGAGGTGGGCATCGCATTGCCATTATTGCCGTTTTAAAGACAGAAAGAGAAGAAGTAACTGGCTCAAGATCACTCAGGGAAAAACTCAAATTCAGT
Organism: Mirounga angustirostris; assembly: GCF_029215605.1. NCBI lineage: Eukaryota > Metazoa > Chordata > Mammalia > Carnivora > Phocidae > Mirounga > Mirounga angustirostris. Next base: position 12,805,201 of record NW_026991712.1, on the reverse strand, counting down.
CCTTCTGATTGTAAAACCAGGGCTTTTCTCTTCTCTCAGTTATATCTCACATGTGTTTTATAAATCAGAGGTCTGGGTGTTATTTAGTAGGATAGCATTCTTGTCAATTTCCTTGAGTTACTTCAACAGGTCTTCATCTAAGTTAAAGAAAAGCATAATAGCTAACTATTGAATGACAAAAACTGCTAGGAAATTGGCATAGACAATCTACTTTAATCTCTGTAAAGGGCCTATGCCAAGATCTAACGCTCATTCTACAGATGGGATAGCAAAAGCTTGCAACACAATTTGCCCAACATTATATAGTTCAGAGGTGGCAAGACCAGGATTTGGGCCCAGGTAGTCTGATTCCAGATTTGTTCCCTCAGCCGTTATGCTGAAGTTAAATATACCTGCATACTCTATGCATTTGCTTTTTAAAATTGCTCTGGACTTGTTTATTCTCTACAGAAGTACAGCCATACGATCGATGGAATCAATGTGGAACCTCACGCTTTGTCCACACACATGCTATGGCTATCTACTTCCCAAACGATAAGAGAATGTAGTTGCTTTGCAGTTGAGTGGCTCATTTTGGTTGACGGACTGTCATTAAGATGATGAACCTACAAGTCAAAGCTAGTGGCCGGTATTTTTATGTATGTATATTGGCAGATCAACTATCAAAAAATTTCAAATATTGCTTGACAGAATTGCTTGCCATAAAAGGCCAGTGGGGCACCTGGGTGGTTCAGTCAGTTGAGCATCTGCCTTTGGCTCAGGTCATGATCCCGGGATCCTGGGATCGAGTTCTGCATCAGGCTCCCTGCTTAGTGGGGAGTCTGCTCCTCCTTCTGCCCCTCCCCCTGCTTGTGTTCGTTCACTCTCTTTCTCTTAAAAATAAACGAATAAATAAAAATTTAAAAAAAAGGCCAATGGACTGCTGTTGGTAGCTTGGATGCACATTCTGATACACTAGGCTTTAGCCATGCATGTGATGACCTGTATGTAGTAGGGATGAGGAGTGTGCCTTCTTTAGAACTTCACAACAGAAAGCTTTATCAACATAAATTACATGAAGCCCAGAGGCTTCAAATTTAATTTTAAATAAGCCAATCTCTCATATACTTGGATGCATTTATCATCATTCTTAAATATTATCAGTAACAGCTAAAGTGTTACTATAATCTTGTTAAAACATTTCAACTCAAATCATTTGGAGACATCATAACAACTTCAGTTGTCCCTAGAATCTGTGTTAAGAGCAAGGAAGACCTGCTATCTCTTCTTGAAGAGGTGTTGCCATTCTTTCTCCCCCAAACACCAAAGAGAAAAATATAGTTGTACATTTCTGTCTTCACACTGACAGCAAAACCCAGGTCTCAGTCATACAAAGGGTGATTTTGAATACTTTAACAGAACACAGAGAAAATATTCTCTCCAAAATGAGTCTAGCTAATAGAAGCTCTGTTAGGTGTCTCTTATGACTGGGTTGCTTACTGCATAAGACAGTTTATTTTTAAACAGTTTATCTTTTAATATGTGGGTTTGCCTCCAGAAGGAGCCTGTAACTTTTCTAACTCATTTTCTTTTTTTTCAAAGATTCTCAGTGATTTTCTCAAAATGGCCACAATGTTTTCATCCACATTTCCCCTCACAGACGACAGAGATCCCACAGCCTTGGTCTGGGGAGGGCACCTCAGGAGGCCGGGCTGAGCTTGCCAGAGGAGGGCTGGCCTCCGGTTCTGAGGGGCAGAGCTTGAGGAGAAGCAGGAATCTGGGTTTGGAGTGAAAGCAGACCTAGGAAGCATGGCAAGTTCCTAAATGTCTGTCCAAAGAGACAGTCCTGACGGAAGAAGAAAATGCACACTGAGGTCACAGCCGCAAGAGGAGGCGAGGCTCGAGACTCGGAGACTGGACGGATGCCCTGAGCCAGGGTTAGTGGCAAGAGTGGGGCCTTTCCAGTTAGGCCAGCATATTTTAACAAGACTTGCAGGTTGACCACAAGCTTGTGTAGACATTCTCAACCGTAAACACTTCCAATGTAATTGAACAGAAATGAGACAAGATTCTATGCTGGCCTCAGAAGCTACTTCTCCAGAAGTTGAATCTTCACCTAGCAATTCTCTGTTTAACCAGGATGCTTCCCTTACATTTTTGTGCTGAGATGTATCACCCCGATGATCTTGCCCTGCCCTCGAGAGTTCAACTGCGTGTCTCTCTGGTCCTTCCCACGATGCCAATAGAAAGAGCTCAGAAATGAAAAAGGTTATTCGTCAATGTGTATGTGGCATTATAAACATAAGACAGAGTGTGGGGGAGTTTTGTTTCTTAAATATAACAGTTTGTTTTGGTGAAATTATTATAACTTTTAAATCTCTTTTATTGTGTTCCAAAATCTGAGCAATTCTTTTAATTAACGTAATTGTTTTTGTTTTTCAGTTACACGTGTGTGTTGCGTAAGCAACCCAGTCATTTTCTCTGCATTAAGTAACATGGTCATTTTCTCTGAGCTTGGACAGGTCTGGGCCCCAGATAGACAAGAATAAATGTGCAGCTAATTCTAACCAGTTCCCTGCATGCAGCAGTATTCAATGTGTGGGAACAACTAACCAGTTCAACCTAAGAACACAAAGGTTCCTTGGAAAAATGAAATCCATAGATTATAGCAAAATTCCTTTGCAGTTCCCATTTTAGCTCCTTTCCCAAGATTTCATACTTTTAACTCTTGTCCAGGAGCTTTAAGGATCCATGAAAAAAAAAAAAATCAGGCTTAAGTTTCTCTACTGAAATAAGATGGGGAAATAGTTGTATTTGGCATCAAAATTTCTGAGATCAAAATTCATTTTCCCCAATTACTGCCTGGGTCAACATGGAAAGGTCACATTATCTCTCTGAATCTTTACTACCTAACCAATCACATTCTAAGGACACCAATCCTTTCTTTTTCTTCACTGTACCATAAGACTGCTCCTTAGAGCAACTAAAATACTATAAAATAGTACATTGGAAAGCAAAAGGCAAATATAAGTAATATTTATTCTATTTTCTCCTCTTGCTGTTTCATCAAAAAATATAAAATCCACAATGTCCTCAAATGGCTAGGTCAGGATCAGGGCTGCCAGAATACAGTTGTGCAGTCTGTACACTGCACAACTAGGGCCATCAAGATGGGGTTGAGAGGGGCTGCTCTAACCTGAGGTCTACTGACGCAGCCATGTACCCTGGCATGGGGCTGCTTTACTTATTTATTTTTGCTAATGAACCCAGAAGGACTATTTGTGTTAACAGAAGTCTGGATGGTGCAAGAGAAATCAGGGCTCTGTGGACGAAATATATTTATAACTAAATATATTTATAATATCATTCAATTATGCACATCTCAAAGTAAGAAATTAGAATCAGGAAATGTGGATTCTAGCCCTGGCTTTTCTGGAAATCAACATTTAAGCAACTTCCCTAGTTACTTTGGGCTTCCATGCACCCATTTGTAAAATGAAGAAGTTACTTCTATCTAATCTGGATAGTTAAACGCAAAGTATGTTTCTTTAGTACTCTGAAAACGTAGACCTGTTCTTCATTCAGTGGATGGTCTGCCAGCATCTCATCCAGTTATTGGCCTTACTTAAAAATTCCTGACAAGCTGTAATTGGTTCCTAAGAACAATAAGCCCAGTATTTAAAATGCAGAAAGCTCACGTAGTCAGCCCCCAGCAGGTGCAGATGAGGGCTGGGGTTCTTTACCCAGGGCAAAAGACGCACATCCACCTTCTATCTTCTCCCTTACTCATCTCACTAAAAAATTGCTCACTGGCTATTGTGTTAAAGATAATTGATTTAATTATTTTCACCTAAACAAACAAAGCCAAACATCACACGGTGGGATTGGCCGCCGGCATCTCCAAGGCCTGAAGTTCTGAGGCACCCACTTTAAATTGCATGTTAAACAGTAAGTTCACAGAACTGTGAAGGGGGCGGGGGATGGGCCTTATGGATCAAGTTCAGCTTCCTGGTTGTATAGAAAGGCTACATGGGCTCCTTGGAGAGCCGGAGCCAGCCCCGAATCTCTCTGTCCTGAGTGGCAGCATCTGATTCAGAAACCAGGACATCTGACTTAGGTGTATTGCTTTTCCAATGATGTCACGGTTTGGCTTTGCCAATTACAACTCCTGCCATCCTCCCTCTTGCTCACAAAACTCGTGGACCTCCCACGGCTGCATCTAGTGTCTTTGGGCAACTTAGAAACAGCAAGCCTTCCTCTGGGAGACCACAGCTTTGTGAATGAACTGGCTTGCCAGAACTTCCGCATTTATACCAAAGTTGTTTCTGCCTCAGGGCCTTTGTACTGACTGTTTCCTCTTCTTTGGAGTACTCTTCTCTCCACAGATTTCTAGAAGGCTCCTGCTCTTCCTTGGAACTGTTCCTCAAATACCACCTCTTCTGAAAAGCTGGTATCTGCCATTCCATCTGAAATCCTTGACCCTGTCAGTACATTGGAAAGCAAAAGGCAAATATAAGTAATATTTATTCTATTCTCTATGTCCTGACTGTGTTTTTTTTCCAAAGCCCTTATCAATCTTCAATATTATACTTGTATTATTTATTTTTGCACTTGATAATTATCTCTTTTTCTCCACGTGAATGTGAGTTTCAAGAAAAATAAGAAATTTTTCTTGTATCTACCACTTCGTCTGAATGGTTCCTAGAAGAGTATCTGGCACATAGTAGGTGCTCAGGACATACTGCTGAATGGACGAATGAATGAATGAGTTCGTGAGTGAGATAATCTTTGTAGTTTCCAGATAGTTTTCCTCCTACTCTCTTTTGGTAATTAAGCTGGTTGATTTGGGTGCTTCTAAGAAATTAGATTAGCATAATTCAACCTCAGTTTGACACTCTTAAATGTCAACTCCCTCTTTTTCTCTTAACAATAAGTCATTCTTACTCTTTTTACTTTTATTCTGCAAGGCAGTATAGTATATATAGTGTAGACTACCACATTTCTTCTTGAAACATAACTAGAGATTCGGAGCTCAACAGGCTGTTTGTGCATCATATCTCTTTCAAATTGGTTAACTTTGACAAGAAACCTCAAAGAAATTTCCCCTTGTCTTTATTAAGTATTTCTGCTTGTTAGTACTGGGTTTATATTGCTCTGCTGAAGAGGATGCTCTGAAGCCAGAACTGTGCTTCTTTATGTCCATGGAGGTCTCCGCAAATGGTGTCATGCTAATTACATTGTCTACTTTAAGCCCAAAATATTGATGGATCGTGGGTTAAGGATCCCAGCGGAAAAGTACTGGCAGGACTTCTTACCTATTATGACATTTTTATTTAGCTCAGTCTTTATTTTCCAATCTACTTTCTTTAGGGTCACTTCATTTAAGGGGTTATTATTCATAGTAAGAACATTTTTTTTCCCCGTGGCAGAGAGAAGACTCTAGAGATTGCATCTGATAGAAGGGCAAATTCAGAAACAATCCAAGCCAGACTCTGGCCTCTGTGCAAAGCCAAATCCATCAAACAGAGATGATGAGACAGGAAAGCATACTCCTTAATTAGTTCCTACCCACAAAGAATGGTTTTCAAGGCAGAAGGGAATACTTGGGTTCTTGATGCAAGTGTCTTCTTGGCCCTTAGGGATTTCCTATAGTCTTTAGGAGACATTTGCTTGCAGATTAGGTCTTTCCTTATTTTAATTTGATGTAAGTTTTATGGTATGTGTTTTGTTTTGTTTTTTTTTTAAAGACCTAGTTTACTTAGCCATTCACAAGCTTGGACTGCAAGGTCCTCAAAGGGCAAAAAGCACACTTAATTCAGAATTTATACAGGATGTACAGAAGCTTCTGGCACATAGTAGGGGCTCTCTAAGTATTTGTGAATGAATGAAATGATCAATGAATGCATGAGTGAGCAAATAAAGTAAATCAGTGAATTCATTCTTCCTACCTGGTTATTTATAGCAAGGACTTCATAAAAGAACACTTTTTGTATAGTCACTTGGATTTTTTTTTTATTTTATTCTTATGTTAATCCCCATACATTACATCATTAGTTTTAGATGAAGTGTTCCATGATTCATTGTTTGTGCACAACACCCAGTGCTCCATGCAGAATGTGCCTTCCTCAATACCCACCACCAGGCTAACCCATCCTCCCACCCCCCTCCCCTCTAGAACCCTCAGTTTGTTTTTCAGAGTCTATCGTCTCTCATTGTTCGTCTACCCCTCCGATTTCCCCCGCTTCATTCTTCCCCTCCCGCTACCTTCTTCTTCTTCTTCTTTTTTTTTTTTCTTAACATATATTGCATTATTTGTTTCAGAGGTACAGATCTGAGATTCAACAGTCTTGCACAATTCACAGCGCTTACCAGAGCACACACCCTCCCCAGTGTCCATCACCCAGTCACCCCATCCCTCCCACCCCACCCCCCACTCCAACAACACTCAGTTTGTTTCCTGCGATTAAGAATTCCTCATATCAGTGAGATCATATGATACATGTCTTTCTCTGTTTAGTCACTTGGATTTATCCCATCCCCTCATCTCAATCTGGAGTTATTCCAGAACTCCTCGTAGAATCAGTTGAGGCCTCTGTTGTGATTGCATCCACTTCTGCCCAGGTCTGCTCCCATCTTTTCCTTCCAGGTGGGTTTCCCATATGGACCCCCCAGGAAAACTCCTGCATTCAAATCTCGGCTGCAGAGTCTGGTTCCAGTAAATCCAACCTAAGGCATCATTCCGAGACTCAATTTTCTCAGTTTTTAAAAGAGAAGACTCTACTTACCTTCGAGGGCTGTTGTGAAGATCACAAGGAAAGTATAAAACAGAAATGCCATAGTTGGCCACCAGTGGATGTTAATTTCTTTTCCTTTCTTTTCTTCACAACCTGGACCACACTTTAAGTCCTTTGCTGCCACAAAATGAGTGGTAGGCACACAGTTGTAGTGTGAATAAAACATGTAGATGTCCCCATGTGTCCTTTCTCCAGCCTGTGGCTTGAGGGCAAGGGTCAAGACCAAGATGCCCAAATACCAGGCCATCCCGTGTGCACTCTGGAAAGGAAAACTCCAAGTTCAACTCTCACAGAGTTTGCTTGCAGTAAGTTCGAGTTTCTCTTTTTTATGAAAAGGAAAGAAAAGTCCAACAATCACACCACAACACCATGTCTCTTAAAGAGGGTTACAAGAATTTTCTCGGGCCTCAGAACAGCGTCCATCAAAAGAGAAACTGGGTCAGTTACCTGCCTAGTCGTAGTTGTAAGGCTCTCCTAAGAATCATTTTGTGCTTTTTTTTAACCTGTATTCTCAAGTGTGACATTATGTCTGCCTCTAAAAAAAAAAGCCACTTGGCAGGAGGGCCAAGCTAGCCTTTCCAACTCCCCAGTGTGGATTCTCCTTTGAGGGGAAAGCTGAAATATTCACTGAGCTTCCCTGCTGCATGGTGGGCAACAGCTTTCCCCAATGATGTTGGACCCTGTTTGTCTTATGTATTGCATTGAATATGTAATTAATGGATTGTAGGCACCATGAATCTCTATGCCTTAATTTCCCTCTCTGTAATATGGAGTTAGATACTCTTTGGTGATGCAACTGTAAAATATTTTGTTTAAATATGGTGTAGACACAGATTCACTTCCAGAACAGTTGGATCCACCAGTTAGTGAGCACTGTTCATGGGCCACGGCCATACATCTGGTATTAGCTGACTATTGTAATAATGTTACATAAAAGAAAACCGACCCAAACAAAAGGCTTACAAACAACAAGCATTTGTGTTCAAAGTCCGTCATGGGATGTGACTACCATTTGGCTGATGTAGGCTGGGCTTGGCAGGGTGGCTCTGCTTTAGGCTGTGGATTTGCCAGGCTTGGCTCCAAGAGGTTGATTCGGTGCATATCTGCTTTCTGTGTGTTTGCTCTGGAGCCTGGGATAAAGGGGACATGCTACCTAAAGCAACCCACCCCTGACAGGAAAATAGGACCCCATCCTGCAATTCTTTAGCATTATCTGCTGTTCTCTATCATAACCCATTTGTTATACACAGCAGTTGACTGTTTACCTGCACTTTTCAGGGGCAATAGGTCTTATTCTTCCTAGGATCCATTATATCCTGGAAGTTGTCTGGCACACAAAAGGCGCTCAATAAGTGTTTTGAGTTAACAGATGCATAAGCAAAGATAATCTACATAAATCTATACCAATACATTCAAAAAGGATTGTACTAAAACGATGAATGGGTAAGTTACAATTTGTAATTAGGACAAGCTTGACCTGCTTGGGCAGTTCCTGAATCCTTTGAAGTTGACAGGATGGAACACAAATGACAAATGGCCCTTCGTGTCAGCATGAGTGTCGTCCACTGGGCGGAATGGACCACTGACTTGACCCAGTATGTTTTATTTTTGTATTCATTCGTGGGAACCTGATGAAGTAATTGAGAGAGTTCAGCAAGCGTCCACACATGGCTTGGAGTCTTTAAAACCTTGTATTTGGAATTATTAAGGGGAAATTATTTATTATCTATGAAGTTTTCAGCAAGAAATGATTCCAGTAACTTACTCAATGACCCCCTGGAGGGGGTTCACACACAACTCCATAAAGGCAAACAGAAGGCGTTCACAGAGAGTCTTCACATCAGAGTACCAAGAGCTGGCTTGCAGAATCCCAGCTTCAGTGGGAGGTGTTCAGAAATGGCGACCAGAGTTGTGGAGACAGGTTGCACATCTTCCTTCGACTTTTAGAAGTGAATGATGCTGGGTATGTCATGTAATTCCTTTGAGTTTCAATTTTATCATTTGTAAAAGGGGGCTAGGAACATCTACATATTTGGTTGATCATGCAGATGAAATGGGACAATGTATGTGCAGTACCTGGTGGATTCATCCTCGATTTTTTTTTTTTTGATGCAAAGCCATTTTCTTTTTAAAGTTTGAAATCAAACATAATAAAAAAATCAAAACAAAGTTTGAAATCAGCTTTTTTTGTGGAATTTGGAAGAATGTGCTATTCTCTTCATTTAACTTTAATTTTGCCACTATCTTGGTATGCTATAGAAGTATACAATTCTTCTAGTATTTGTCTATTTATCCAAAGTCTGTCTATTATCTGTATGATATGAGTCAGTGGCATTAGACTGTTTATTAAGCGATCTGACTTCTGATTGGCAATGGCCAGTTTCTGTGGTTCAGTTTCCTCACATGACTACTTTTCAGGGTTTATTGAAGGTGTAAGAGTCTATAAATCCCACACCTCCCCATCTATCCACTTATCACTCCCCCCTTTCCTGTTTATGCATGCATCCCTCTGTAATTTCATCAAAAACGCTTTCATGCCACTCACAAATTTTTTTACAGTAAATGGGTCATTTGTATTAACTTGAGGTTATAGGTAAACAACTAAAATTAGCCAGGACACTGCTGAAATGGATGCAGTGGGGATCAACACTACTGCAGTGGATGAGAGATAGCTACACATTATTACAGAATAAAGTATATCATTTGGCCAAATAAAATTGAATTCGTGGCAAAGGCATACACAACATGCTTTGGGTCAACCCCAAATCCAAAAATTCACATTAAATAAGCAAATAAGTTAGAGGGTTATTATTTATACTCTAATCAATCAGAATAAGACTGTGTTAGATAACAAGCTCTTCTGCCACATTCAGATGTGATTTAGTTTATGAGAATCTAATCTACATAGAGAATTTTTTCAAGAACACGTACATCCTGTAAATTAAACCAAGATGGTCTTAATTACCAGTTTCATTAAAGATGAGCTTCTATTTCTTTGTAAAATATAATCTTAGATCTTAGTTCATTCTACTCTGAATTCAACCTCTAAGAAGAATGATCTTTCTTGGGCTCCCTCTTTAATTTCCTCTGTTCCAGATCTTTAGGACATTAAGAGAAGGAAGGGAAAAATGAACGGGGGAAATCGGAGGCAGAGACAAACCATGAGAGACTATGGACTCCGAGAAACAAACTGAGGGTTTTAGAGGGGAGGGGGGTGGGGGGATGAGTTAGCCCGGTGATGGGTATTAAGGAGGGCATGTACTGCACGGAGCACTGGGTGTTATGCACAAACAATGGATCATGGAACACTACATCAAAAACTAATGATGTAATATATGGTGATTAACATAACATAATAAAATAAAATAAAATTTATATAAAAAAAAGGAATTCTCTGCTGGTGATTACAACCTCCTAGGTGACTTCCTGCTTCCCTAGCCATTCCCCTTCGGTGCATACAGTTCACCATCCATTCTGGTGATCTTCAAAAATAGAAATTTGATGCGAGGGACACCTGGGTAGCTCAGTGGGTGAAGCGTCTGCCTTCGGCTCAGTTCATGATCCCGGGGTCCTGGGATCAAACCCCACATAGGGCTCCCTGCTCAGCAAAGAGTCTGCTTCTCCCTGCCTGGTCCCTCCCCCTCTGCTGCTCCCCACCGCCCCGCAGCTCCCCTCTCCTCCCCTCCACTTCCCTCCACTTGTGCTCTCTCTCAAATAAATAGTCTCTAAAAAAAAAAAAAAAGAAATCTGATTCTAAAAATCCACTCACTTGGCTGTTCTGGCCCCATTTATCCTCATTTCTCACAGCCCTACCACCTACACCAAAATGAATTGGTGAGTTAAATTTCTTACTATTCCCTGAGTTTCCTTATGCCTCTGTGCCTTTCCACAAGCTCTTTGCCCTATAGGAAACAGCCTTTCCTATTTGATCATCATGTGCTCCATGTGCTCTTCTTGAATCCTATTTGATCATCAAATAGGATGAATCCTATTTGATCATCAAATGCCGCCTCCTCCAGGAAGCCACCCTTGACTTCATCATGTGTCTACCAGTCTATTAGAGGGCTCCCTTCCTTTGCTGCAAAGTCACCCTCACTAAACTTGCTCAATGCTTAACATGCTGTACCGTAATTATCTGAAAAAAATGTTTCCATCTCTCCCAGTCCACTGTGACCGGTTGAGTGCAAAGTCCATGGGCCTAACATAGTGCCTGGCACATGTTAGGCATTTATCAAACGTTTGTTGAATGAACAAAGTGAATGAACTTTTTAAAGCAACAGCAATTTGGTTGTCACACACAAAATTTCAAACAAGAAAGGGAATTACCCTACAGGATGATTTGTCTTGAGTGCTTTGTTTCCCTGTCATAGTATGTCAGGGATCAAAGGGTAACATTTTCTCCTCTTCAAACTGAAAATAGCTTTGTTTTTACTGCCTTTTCGTCCCTCGTATTAGAGGGAGCTTTCATGGTAGACTTTAATAGGACTTGATTGTCTCTCTGTTCATATCCCTGGATACCCTGCTTTTCACCATAAGTCAGCAAGATCAAAATCTGCTCCTAATTATCTTCACTACCTGCTGAAATATCTGCTGCTGGGAATGTGTCAGTTGCTCAACAATTATGCTGGTGGTAACAGCACATAGTCCCATGAGGTAGGGTGATGATGCCTCGACTTCAAAGGGCCTCTGCCAAGTGGTGATGTATATTGTCGTTCAATTACAGCGTAATTAGGGTGGCATGCTATATTCTGACTTCTGCTTGTATCACAGAGAATGGATCCGAACAGTGAACACTGTCACCCTGATGGGGGCTCCAGTGTTACACAGGGGGTGGCTTTTTGACTCCTCCAGTGTCCATCCGCGTGAAGATGGCACCGGGTGGTCGCTGGGGCCAGATTTATTTCAGCACATATGCAATGAGCTGCGGCTTTGTACCAGGCCCAGAGGTAGTCTGAGTTACAGTATTTCACAGATTCTTGGTGGCAAGTGTGAATTCTCATATCTCAGGGGGATTAACTAAGGCTCAGGAAGGTTCTATGGCATGCCCCAAATCATGAAATTTGTCATTCATGGAGTCTGTATCAGTGAGCAAGTTTCCTAACCTCTGAGATGCAATGTTTTCTTCTGAAAGCGAATTAATGCCTTCACCGCTGGTTTGCCTTAAAACATGCACACACACAGACGTGTGTGCGTATGTATATATATATGCATGCATGTTTGTATGTATCTATTTATCTTTGTATGTATGTATCTATCTATCTCAAGTAATTGACAGAATAGGTCCTCAGTAATTATGTTTTAATTGTTGCCATTTTGTTTTCCCTTCCAGTACCTCCAAAGCTGGTGAATCACCCAGCCTCCCAGTTTCCTTACACTTAATGACACACTGACCTTCGTAAACTCTCTTTTCATTCTGTCAAGGAGCAAATGGAAATATCACCAATATTTGGTAGGTCCTTCAGGTGACTGAAGAAGAGCACATGGAGACTCGGTTTTTCTCACGTATCTCTTATTCTCACAGGGGAGGCCCCAAGAATGGTAGATTTGGGTAGGTGTTTGGAGGAGGTCATCTGGGGCTGTCTTGAAGAGCTGATTTTTCTGGTCTCCCCCTGGGGGCCCTGAGCTGATTCATTATGGTCAAGAACACAGAATCAATAGTTAGAAAAGTAGGAGTTTATTTTCAAGCTCTGTCTCTTCTTCATTGTGTCAGCTTAAGCAAGTTCCAAAACTTTTCTAAGCTGCAGTTTTATCATCTGTAAAATGGGAATGATAATAGTACTTGCCTCGTCAGGCTATTGAGAGGATTGAATGAGATAATGCAGATGAAGCTCTTGGCATTATGTCTGTCACATTCTCAAATCCAATAAATATCATTATTATTATTAGCATGACTATTACTATAACTTCCTTTCCCCGTCTCCTCCTATTTCCTCTCTTCTCATGCATGCATAGTCTTAACCCAACCTCAAACTCACCCCCGATGTTCAAATGTTCTTGAAGGTGTTACCATGCAGTGGAGCAACTAAGTGAAAGTACAGGCTGTATGCAAATTAGCTCTGGAATTCACTCCACCCCCACCTTTGATCTCCAGCATATGCACATTGCAAAGACCCAAGCCACCTTGGACAAGTCTCCTGGTAATAATAGGCACAGTGAAAACTTGAACACAGTCTCTGAGCCTTTTTGAAAGCAAGGTCTCCTAGTTATTGCAATAAACTGAATTTGGGGGTATACAGATTATTATCAGTGAGCAGTATCAAACCTTCAGAATCATCAGCAAAAAACTAGGTTGAGTTGGATGGGAGAGTGCTCTGCGTATGATTCTATCACTTCCTATCTCAAAGCGAATCAACAACAATACCAGAGTGGTTCCTGTACCAGTGTTTGGGTGTAGCAGTATGTCAACAGACCCGCACTATAGAATTCTGCTCATGTTTCAACTGTGAGGCAAGACTCAGTAGAGTATAAACTTATTTACATCTTGATATGCAAATTTAAACACAGTGAGGGGGCAGAAGACCAGCAATGGAGGGTAAAAGAGAAATACGGAGGAAGTGAGGGAGGAGGGACAGACAGACAGAGATGGTTGTCACTCAAATACCTGGTATTGCAGAACAATTTTCTTAGTATTTGTTACCTGTTAAGAACTTTGGTTTCCCCCTTATATCTACTCTACCCTTTCAGCAAAGGATATTTTTTAAAAAATTCCAAACCTTCAATGAATTCCCATAAGTGCTATTAAAATTGAGAGAAAAAGATACTCAGTTTTTAAAGAATTATATTAGGCAATTAGACATTTGAATTGTTGGCAAGTTTTCAAATATTCCAGATTTACGGTAAAAAACACAGTTTTCTGGAAATAAGTGATTCCAAGGAGCCAGATCTTGCTAATAACTTTGCATTCGGTCTCTTAAGTGCTAAAGATATATTTTATTATTGGATGTATTTTCCCTTTTTATGTCTTGAGTACGTCCTGGCCTTATGAAGCTATGATGTAGACTCTCAAAAACAAAGTACTGTGGCAGGAATCTCAAACTCAGATGCCAACAGAGGCTGGCCAGATAAGATAATCCAGAGAGGCATGGAGGCCAGCAGAGAACAGAGAGAGCTGTTCTATGGGAGAGGCTATGGCCATTTAAGGTGGTGCTTAGTTCCAGTCCATTTTTGTCAGACTAAAATAGGGAGGGAGCAGTTGAGAAAGGGGTATAGTATTCTATAGACTTCACACCATCTGGCATACAACATGTATTTTTCATTTATGTGTCTGTTTCTCTTCTCCTTCCTCGAGGGTGAACAGCATATGTATTGAATACACTTTAAAAATCTCAGAGGAAGGTAATAATATTTCACATACAACATATATGTAAAAATGTACAATGTGGTGGATACAGGTGTTTGACCTTGCTACCTTCCTTCTCTTTTCACTCTTTATTTGGCAAATAAATATCGGGATTCTATTATGTGCCAGACACTGTTGTAGGTGTAGGGAATACGGTAATGAACCAGCAGGCAAAATCCCTGTTTTCATGGTACCTACATCCTATGTGGGAAGATGTGGACAGTAAACTACGTATATTCATAATAAGTATATATTTAAAATATATGATAAGTATATACTTACAAGTATGAACTGATGTATATGTTGATTTGTTTATTGTCTGTATCTTCCCTAGAATGTAATCATTCTATACCAATGTAAGTATGTGTGTGTATATAATATATGCTTATATATGAAAGTGTTTATATACTATTTCTATGGTTAAAAGCAAAGTAAAGAAAGAAGGATATGGGGCTCCTGGGTGGCTCCAGTCAGTTAAGCATCAAACTCTTGATTTCAGCTCAGGTCATGATCTCAGGGTTGTGAGATTGAGCCCTGCTTTGGCTCCACACTGGGCATGGAGCCTGCTTGAGATTCTCTCTCTTCTTTTCCCCCTGCTCCCCCCATCCCCAACTCATGCAGTCTCCCTTTCTCTCTCTCTCCCTCCCTCTCTCTCTCCCTCTCAAAAAGAAAGAAAGAAAGAAGGATGGGTTGCACCAGGGCAGCTGTGGGAGATATCATTCCTCAAGATGGGAGGTCAGGGAGAGTCTCAATGAGAAGGGGACGTCTAACAAAAATATGACGGCTGTATATATTTGTAAGGAAAGGATGTTCCAGATAGACGGACCTACAAATGCAAATGAGATAAAGTGTTTGGAAGATCAGGGAGGATAACACAGCTGGAGAAGACTGGCCAAAATGACAGTACGGGGAGAAGAGATCAGAGAGTCAGCAGGTCCAAATCATCCGGGACTTTTTGTCCATTATATGAAGGTGAGAAGCCATTGGAAGTTACTGAGCAGAAGAGTAATAGGCTCTGACTTACATCTAAAAGGTTTACTCAAGATGTGTTAAGAATGGAATGCAAAGGGCAAGGGTAAAAACAGGAGAAAAATTGAGAGGTATTTCAGGCAGCCAGGTGATAATGAGAGTGGGTGACAGCAGTGGTATGGTAAGAACTGGTCAAGTTCTGGATAGATTCTGAAGGTAAAAATTCCAAGACTTGTTGATGGACTGCATATTAGGTGTGAAGACAGAGAGTACCAAAAGATAATGCCAAGATATTTTGCCTGAACGACAGAAGGATAAAGTTGCCATGAGCTATATTGTGAAAGGTGGTGATAAAAGCAGGTTAGGAAGAGATGAGGTTAAGGGTTTGATTTTGGCCATGCTAAATTCGATATGCTATTTTAACATCCAAATGGAGATGTTATGTTAGTACGTCTATATGCAAATTTGGTGTTTGGGGGATTAGGTCTGAGCTGGAAATATAGCGGCAGTAGAAATATAGCAGTTTTCAGCATGTAGATGGAATTTTAAGCTCTGCACCTAGCTAGGTCAATTGAGGAAGTTTAGATAAAGAAAAGATCTAGGGGGATGCCTGGGTGGCTCAGTCGTTAAGCTTCTGCCTTCGGCTCAGTTCATGATCCCAGGGTCCTGGGATCGAACCTCGCATCAGGCTCCCTGCTCCACAGGAAGCCTGCTTCTCTGTCTCCCACTCCCCCTGCTTGTGTTCCCTCTCTTGCTGTGTCTCTCTTTGTCAAATAAATAAATAAAATCTTAAAAGAAAAAAAAGAAAAGGAAAGATCTAGGAATGGAGCTTGGGGAGCTCCAACTATTATAGGTGTTGAAGAAAAGAATAAACCAGGAAAATGTGATTGATGCAGGAGGATACCCAGGAGAGAGTGTCTCCCTGGAAAACAAGTGAAGACAGTGCTTTAAGAAAGTGGGTGATTAACTGTATCAAGCAGCGTAGGTCAAGTAAGATAAGAGCCAAGTATGGCTATTAGATTTAGTAAACAAAGGTCAATAATGATCTTGATCAAAATTGTTTTGGTGAAGACCAGTTGGGGACAGTTCCAGAAAGAAAGTGAGATGAACTAAAGGTATAAGTTTCTATGAAGGGGACAAGAGAAATAAAACAAATGTGGGACCAAGAGGGGCGCCTGGGTGGCTCAGTTGGTTGAGCGACTGCCTTCGGCTCAGGTCATGATCCTGGAGTCCCGGGATCGAGTCCTACATCGGGCTCCCTGCTCGGCAGGGAGTCTGCTTCTCCCTCTGACCCTCCCCCCTCTCATGTGCTCTCTCTCATTCTCTCTCTCTCAAATAAATAAATAAAATCTTAAAACAAAACAAAACAAACAAAAAAAAAACAAATGTGGGACCAAGAGATGGAAAAATTTTATTTTACAGCACATTCACAGCTGATGGGAATGAATTAGTAGAGCTGGCATGCAGGAGAAGGGAAATTGACTGGAATGAAGTCCTTGAGTAAGGAGAAGAGTGGAAGTCTAGGGCATAAATGGAGGAAATGGTCTTGGATTTGCGTGCAGACAGTTCTTCAACAGTAAAACAAAAGATGATGGATTTTATGAGCTCAGAAACCAATAGACAGGTATAGGTGATGGAACAGGTGTGAAGTCTCTTCTGATGGCTTCTACTTTCACTTAAACAGGATGAAAGGCTACTAGCTGAGAGTAAGGAAGGGGGAGGAATTGGAGATGTAAGAAGAGAGGAGGGAGGTAGTTGTCTAGGACACTGACAGAATGGATGGACTATGGAAATGTCCTTAGATCATCAGGCGGCCCTAATCATTCACTTGAAATTACCAGTCTTACATATAAAATGAGAAGAGTTAATATGGTGTGTATTTTTCACAAAATATTTCAGCAGCCATGAGTACAGGCATAGGATTGGCAGAGTGTTGAATTTAATGAAAGTCTGAGATTTTTCCAGGTGAGTACAAGGAAAGAGGGGCAAAGGAAATGAGATGAGCATGATCTTCAGTGATAAACCATGGAATCTAAGCTTCCACAAGTGCTTACTGAGAGCCTGGGATGCATCTTGCTGAATTTTGGGGACAGAGAGATGAATAGACATGGCACTCACTCTAAGAGAAGGATCTCATAGTCTAATACAATGTT
This sequence comes from Mirounga angustirostris, assembly GCF_029215605.1. NCBI lineage: Eukaryota > Metazoa > Chordata > Mammalia > Carnivora > Phocidae > Mirounga > Mirounga angustirostris. The sequence continues at coordinate 12,787,967 of NW_026991712.1, read as the reverse complement.
TCCCAAATGTCGGTCATTTAAATGCCCTATCTTGTTATCATCATATCTTTGCACTCCCTATAGTATTGACTGTTTTCTTTAATTATGTACATGTTTCTATCTTAATAAATTTATTTGAAAAGAAATTTTTGTGTCTCAACACAATGGAAAACCAGTTTCATCTGCAAGAAATAGAAGGTAATTGTTTAACCCAATACAATGAAAAGGGTAATATGACTGCATTTCCAAACTAGCTACTTTGTGTGCCACAGTCTCCAAGCTTGGATTTGCTGTCTCTTTGACAGATAAAGGAGATTATCAGGTACAGGAGTTGTTAAGGGCAAACTAGCACAACACTTATAGTTTCTTCTTAAAATTATCAGCAAATGAGATGAGTTAATATGGTGTGTATTTTTCACAAAATATTTCAGCAGCCATGAGTACAGGCATAGGATTGGCAGAGTGTTGAATTTAATGAAAGTCTGAGATTTCATTAGAGAATGGGGAGAACTTTCTTCATATATCCTTCAATGTTATATAGTGCATTATGGAGTCGAGTATAAAAACAAGTCCCATTCTCTAATGATGCACATCCATATGCAGAGAAATACACATCCAGTAAGAAGACAGCTATACTAACAAGTAAGTGCCATAAGTATAGCAAGGAGTGAGAGGCAGACCTAACTAGGGTGTAGATTGCAAAGCAACTTGAATGCCATACTAAATGAGTTTGTCACTCATTAAAAAAAAAATAAAGCTTAGGAATCAGGAGATAGCTTTAGGATGAGTGCTTATAGAATTATGTCATAGTTGAGTTAGAAGCTAAATCTGGAAGAGGTGAGCTCTAGAAGAAGTGAACCATATGCTGATGGATTTCTTCATTCTCCTTAGCCACAGATGGCCATAGAAGTTTCTGCCACTAGGAAGGGTTTAGTATCTTTCTCTTCAGTGAGACTTGCTTTGGACATTTACTTTATCTGTCCTATTTATTCTGATTTACACATCTGTGTTAGGGGAAAGAATGCGGAGGTAACAAGACTAGTTAAGAGGAAGTGACCTAAGTTGGAACCCTAATGTCTAAACTACACTGAGATGGGGAGGACGAGCAAGAATTAAGATATTGGATTGTAGAATCTACAGGGCTTAGGGATAGATGGACTGGGTGTAAGAGCATAAGAGGAGGAAGGACCCTAAGATGACAGGGCAGTTCTCTGATATTTAACAGTAGATGGAAAGTGAAGTGTGATTTAAGAAACATTATGTAGTCCAACTTTGAACTACTTTACTTTTTCTGGCTTACTTTCTGCCTCTTGCCTGCATTCCAGACAGGTGAAGTTGCCAGATATTTAAGTTCTGTGTTTATAAGGCACATCTAAACTGTGAGTTAAATAAACATAAATGGGAATGCTCCTTACTTAAATTATAGATTTGTAATTAAGACCTAACTTGAGATTTGGTATGAGAAATCTACCACTTGGTAGTAAGCTCCATGAAGCTAGCAATAATGTCTGTTGCTCAATAAATAGTTATTGAATAAATGAAAAAGCTTCCAAATCTTGCAATGTTACATTTTTACTACTTGAACTCGATCACACCACAGTATTTATTTATTCTGTTAGAAAATATTTACTGAGAACTACTTTCTGCCAGGCATTACGCTAGGCACTAGGATATAGTTTACGATCGAACTGAAATATTCTGACTCCACAGACCTTTCTAGAAGGTGAGATAAAGCTTAATCAAATAACCTCATAAATAAGTGTGAGATTGCAACTGTTATTGCGTGCTACTAAGAGTTAGAAGCTGTCATGAGAACATGAAGGCATTCATTCATTAATTCAATAATTACTTCAGAACCTATTAGGTACTGGGCATTCTCTTCTAGGCACTAGGGATGCAGCAGTGAACAAATTAGGGAAAGCTTCCTGCCATCATGAAGATGACATTCTTTTTTCTTTTTTTAAAGATTTTATTTATTTATTTATTTATTTGAGAGAGAGAGAACAAGCACATTATGGGGGGAGAGAGTCAGAGGGAGAGGGAGAAGCAGATTCCCCACTGAGCAGAGAGCCCTGCACAATGAGGACTTGATCCCAGGACTCTGAGATCACGACCTGAGCTGAAGGCAGCCACTTAACCAACTGAGCCACCTAGGTGCCCCATGAAGATAACATTCTAATGGAAGGGGCTAAATCATAAACCAGATCATTAACTTATTGATTGGTAAGCAGGGAAAGGAACAGGAGTGTAAAGGAGGCCAAGCTTTTCGATAAGGTGCTCTGGAAGAGAAGAATTCAGTGGGAAGGTGACTTTTGAATAAGAATGTGGAAGAAGAAGTGATCTATTTAGCCTTTCTGCCTCTTCCATCTCAAAAATGAGCATAACATTGTGCAGAAACCAGGGTTGTTGTGATGATTAAATGAGCCCACATAAGAGAAAGCTTCTAAACTCGTGCCTGGAGCTCAGTTAAATGTTGGTTCCTAACTGGATGAATCTCCCTGTTCCCTGTCTTCAGACAAGGTGCTGAAATCTGGTTCACATGTGTGTACATTTGTCCTACATTGTTCCACCTAACTTTTAAAACAAATAAATCAACCTCCCCCACTCGCTCTTAATGTGATAAGTAATATTTACTTGCAACCGATACATTTTGCACTTAGGCATGCTTCTCTGTCTTCACCTCTTTCAGCTGCACGGTCCTGAAGAAGTCAGGATGCGATCTACTCTGGGTGGTGGGAGAAATTGCTTGAGATGCATAGAAAAGTAACACAAATGAAATCTGGTGGCAGTTCCAGGTCAGGCTGAAAAACATCCTGAAGCACTTTCCCCCGTGTGGGTTCCAGGAGTGTCTGTATCTGGGAGCAGTGGATTGAATAGCGCACTGTCTTGGCAGGTGACCTTCGTAGGATGCGTAACCCTCTTAGATCTTTGTTTTCTCATCTGTGCAACAAAGGCAGTGCTAACCTTCTCTGACCCCTCAGAAGCGTTAGGAGGGGGAAATAAGTTAATGTTTGGAAAGGCCTGTGTGACCCTTGGAGCCAAGACATTATCAAAGTACAAAGTAAATTACAGGGACTATTTGCTATCCCATTAGTAACTCAAACAGTACAAGGGGCTCCTCCTGTCAAGTCCTTGTAAGTCAAGCTTGTAATACACACTTGTTTTTTTTCACCAGGACAAAAATGGAAATGAAAGAGTTGGAAACTCTTTCTCCTCAGACTCATTTTTAAAACGTTCGGCCATGGAAATTCTAATGGGCACTGATGGGTTCCCTCCTCTAGGAACACCCTGCCTGATCCCCTCATCAAGTCCCGGGATCCTGGAAACAAGATAAATTTGGAACTTGGAACCTGGACCCAAGGCTTCAGGACTTTTGTGACTTTGGCCAAGTCACTTAGCGTCCCTGACACTCTCTTTCTGGGCATGTAAAATGAGAATCCTCCTCCTCATCGCACTTTCTTGGTTATTATGTCTCCTTAATATAACTAAATAGCTAAAATATATAGACTGTCAACTCTTATTATGTTAAGCACTGTATTTATACTATCTCTTTGAATCCTCACAAAAACCATATGAAGTATGGTAGGTTATTTTCCATAATTTTCATATAAAAAACTGAGGCTGTGCAGAGTTAACTTACCCATAGTTACCAAGCTCAAAGGCAGGGAGGCTAGAATTCCCCACAGATCTATCCAATTCCAGGCCAGAAAGCTGAACCTGAGCCTTCTATGCTCTAGTTATCTTTGTATACACTCGACCTGGCACAAAATAGATGAGCACTCCCAGTGTTATGCACCTGCAGAGTCAAGATGCTTTGTGATTTTCAGAATGTTATTTAAATGATGGTATTAAGATTAATACTCATATTTCCACGGACCACATGTGTCCATCAGCCTTTTGTGCAGGACAACAAACATTGAGACATTGGACACATCTGCCTATTTATCACTGGGAATTTGCAGTAATAAATCCTTTCTAGTTGAGATAAAAAGAGGAAGGATTAAGACGTGGCTGGACCGGGCTTATGCTTGGATCTCCAAAGGTTTAGTCAGGCTCTTTTCAGCCTATTAGCCTATGGTGCTAAACCAATTATAATGATCATAATCTGCCACTTCTTTCCCAGCACAATTTCATGCTAATAAGCAATGGAGGTTTGGCAGTTGTGTAATGAGAGAGGGATCGGTGGTAAAAGGCCAATGGAAGTACAAGACATGTAGCTCCTGATAGACCATTTTTGGCAATGGTCAAAATCTTTTAGACACTAATCTTCCTCTAGCATTGAAATGTGCCTCATACTCCAAGCTACACAACGTTTGACCAAGTACTTGGAATGGAAGTCTAGCATGTCTACCTTTCCTAGCTGCTTAGAAGGAAACACCAAATCTAACGACATATTTATGAGAGAGAGAGGGGGGACACTATTTGAAACTGGTATTTCAATGGATTACTTAATTTTTTCTTAACTTTCATAAGACAATTGTAGAATCCTCATTAACCTTTGTTAATGTTGCCTCTAAGAACTGTGTATTTTATTGGGGTGCACACGGGCAGGACAAAAGGAGTTATGAAGTGGGATCACTATGGTTTGCCTGGGTGGCTCAATCAGTTAAGTGTCCGACTCTTGATCTTGACTCACGTCTTGATCTTACAGTCACAAGTTTGAGCCCCATGTTGGGATCCATGCTGGGCGTGGAGCCTACTTAAAAAAAAATAGTACATCCATTGGAGGCCATGTTGGTCTCAATTTCGAGGCTTCTTCTACAATAATATTCATGCTGTGACTGGGATGAAGAAAGTAGATTCAAATCCAGTCAAAACAAGTTTCACTTCACTGCAGAAACATCTCAAATACATAAAATTGGCTATTAGGAGATTGAAAGAGATGAAAGAGGTTTTTTCCTGATTGTTTTTTTTATCATTTCCAAGGAAACTAAATATCAGTTCTAAATGGTTTCCCAGCCTCCGAAGTTATACTTCTCCTCCCATCTTCCAAAAAGTGGTATCTTATCATGTGAGAATTAAGCTCGCATAAATTCAGCAAAATTCATCCTTCCTAAGGGAAAAAAAATTAAATAGTTCAGGGTAGCTCCCCCACCACTCCACTAAATGTAGTAATGTCTAGAATAATCTTGTGGACTGCTGAATAGGATGTCAAGTGCAAAAAGAGGGACATGTCCTTTATTGGATAAAAATAAAAACAAAACTAGGGAAACTGGGTCTACTGTCTTGACATGATGAATATCAGTCTTCAAAGTGGGCCTGAATCTTCCTAGTCCATTTCAACATAATTTTAACAGGAAATGTTTTTATGTCACATACTTACTTTGGGAACTTTATATTTCAGAAGAATGCAATCCTTCAATACTGCCCCCCAAATTATATTCCAAAGGGCAAGTTGGACCATATGTTTTCCTAATCAATGTTTTCTCATTCATTCATTCCACAGATATGTAATAACACCTATTATTCTGAAAAGTGCTGAAAATACAACAGAAAATAAAAATAGAAAAAAAATTCCATCTCCCACTGAACTTTTAACCCAGTGGAGGAAGCCGAAGATAAATAAATACACGCATATGTCACTAAGATGATGCCACATAGTAGAAAACACTAAGGAGAGAAAAACTCAGAGTGTTAGGGAAAAAACAAGAGGATCAATTACAGATTGAGGTGCAAGGGGTGTCCTTTCTGAGAAGGTGGTAGTTGAGCTGAGATTTAATTGACGGTTGGTGGGAAGGACACAGCCACGTGAACATATGATGAAGAAGATAGTAGGGTGAATGATTGCGAAGTCCCCGAGGCAAGAAGAAGTTTGACTTGTTGGAGAAACAGACAGATTAGCAGAGTTGGAGCTTCAGAACGATTGGCTACTGGTAAACTCTTCTCAGGGTATAAAACACTGCCTGATATGACACCGCCTGATGTTCCAATCCCATCTCTCAACACGGCTTTTACTCTCCCTCTAGTTTTGCTCAACTGCTTGGAGACTTGGAGTGCATGTACCAGGCTGTTCACATCTCCATTGATTAGTACACGCTGTCCTCCCTGTATGGAATGTGCTTCTCCATTGGGTCATCCCATGGGTCTTACACATCTTTCAAGATAAATCTTCCCTTCCATATCTGTGGAATCAGACAGGGAATGATTAATTGCCCAAATTTTCCAGAAGTCTCTCACTATTAAAATGCCTTGTCACTTTTTTTAGAGCCTATATTCTAATTGAGTATTCTCTTGTGCTCTACTTTGACCGCCATCAAATTCAGCATAACATTTTAGGCTGCAGATTCCAGAAAAACACGCACCTTTCAGCATCTAGTGCAGAAATATAGGTCACCATTCAAAAAATGAACCAATCATTTCTCCTTCTTTCCCTTCCCTTCCTCCTCCCTCCCTCCTTCCCTCCTTCCTTCCTTCCTTCCTTCCTTTTTTCCCTCCTTCCTTCCAGTTCATTTTAACAAAATTTAGGCATCGTTCTTGATACCTCCCTTTCCTCATCCCCCGCAGCCATGTTAGCAGAAAATCATGCTTCCTCTGTCCACCCCTACACACACCTGCTGCATTGTCCTCTCCCTTCAGCAGATATGATTTTGGCAGTCCAGTCTCCTTACTCCTTAGGCACCAAGGAATTTCTCACCATTGTTTTTACATTGTTCTCTCTTCAAAACTCACAGAGAGGCTGTCCTAGCCATCCTATTGCTGCAACATACTTCCTCATACTCTTTATCACATCACCATTTATTTTATAAGATTTATCAAAATATTAGACTATCTGCCTGTTTACTGGTTATTGTCCACCCTCCCTTGTTTTAATATAGACCCATTGAGGAAAGTTTGGACCTTGCATGTGTTACTCACCGTTGTGTCCCAGAACCCAGCATTACATTTGGCATATGTACTGGTTGAACAAGCGAGTGAATGAATGAACACGTACATGAGAGCTCTGTGTTAGGTAATAGGAATACAAAAATATTAATTCATGGCCTTTGGCCCTGAGGCCATTTTCCCTTCATTGTAAATCTAGCTTTTCTTCTTTTCTTCTTTCTCATGCAGTTTTTGAAAGAATGTTGTGTAGGGTTGTGAGTTAGAACCTTGTGATAAGGCCCTAGAGCAGAGGTCATGGGTCTCATCTGGAGGGGAACCAGTTGTCTGTGTCCTCCCTAAAGGAGCTCCTAACCTTGAGTGGTTATTTTGCAGTCACCTGGTTTTGATAATAAGACAATGTGAATGGGTTAGAACAAATATATCCCCTAATTAGCATGCATCACAGGATATTGTGGTTAATGGTTAAAATACCCACCTTCTCTTCTAGACTCTGAGATACTCAATGGCAAGCACTGCATTGTATCTATTCCTTTCCTACTCTTCATGTAGTACCACCATAAGTGTGCTAATATTTTTTCCCCCTGAAACAACCACAACAATTATGACACCTACTTAATTGTTTTTCAGAGCATGTAGGAAACTTTAGAGGTTATGGGGACTTCTTCTAATATTTCAGATGAGAAAAATGATGAGAAGGATTATGCTCAAAGTAAATGGGAGAAACAAAACTGATTTGGGTCCATGGCTCTAAGCCTTGCTTGCTTTTCTGGTTCAAAGTTGCATCTTTATCTGAGAGAAAAAGCACCGTTCTTGGGAAACGTGCTGGGTGGAAGAGCTTCTACTCTCACATGGCAAGGCAGCAAAGAGATGAGAAATGAGTGTTGAGCTGGCATAGAGAGGTGATGCTTCATATGCCAATCTGACAGCAAGGAAATCCTGCAGACTCTGAGTCTCACTGGCAACAAGGAGCTGAGAGCTGTCACTAAATTAATCTATCAGGTGATGTTGCAGTAACAGTAAAGGAGTAGACCTGAGAACAATTTGGAGGCAGACAGAGTAGTGATCCTTTCCCATACGTAGGTCCATAATGTTAACATTTTCAAAGAATTGGCATAGAGCCTGTGATGATTAATTTTATATGTCAACTTGACTGGGCCACAGGGTGCCTATATCTGGACATGTCTGTGATTCTGTTTCTGGAAGAGATTCACATTTGAATTGGTAGACTAAGTAAAGCAGAGTAAAGACTGAGTAAAGCATTATGTAGGTGGGCCTTAGTTTTTGAGGGCCTGGATAAAACCAAAAGGTGTAAAAAGGGAGAACTCTCTTTCTGCCTGATTGTTGAGATGAAACCTAGATCTTCTCTTGCCCTCAGACTGGAACTTATGCCATTGCTTCTCCTGGTTCTCAAGCCTCTAGACTTGGACTGGAGCTACACCACTGGTTTCCCTGGGTCTCTGGCTTGCCAATAGCTGATTGTGGGACTTTTTAGCTTTCATCCTGTGTGAGACAATTCCTTATGATAAATCTTTTTACTGGCTCTGTCTTTCTGGATAACTCTAATACATAGCATTTCTAATTCTTGGATAACCAATAACCGTTATAGCTGATATATGTTAACTGAAACACTCAATTAACTAGTGCACTCTTGTCTTCCAGGTTCTGGAGAAAATCCTTATTTAATCACCTTGATTTCCTTAAGATACTTGAGAAACAATGCTAAAAAGAGAGGCCATAAATAGGAGCCCAACATTTATTAAACACTCTTGTTGGGGAGAACTGCCTTCAACCGCAGCTTGATGGTCATGGTGGTCTTACTTTTTTATATAACATTTTGAGTAAGAATTCTTCATCCAAACTTTAATGTCAGTTCCCTATAGGTCTTAATGCATTACTGTAGAGTTCCATCAGTCAGAATTCTTCTATATCTCAACAGCCCATATTATTGACCTTTTATCTCTGGCCTACTGATGTACTCTTGGGCCCTTTGTGAAGACTTTTGGATGGCTTAACTATGGTTTGCACACAAAGGTCAAGCAGCAGGATTGTGGAGACCTCCCACCTGGTCTGGGCAACCCTTCCTTCTCGAAAACTGTTGTGTTAGCCCAAACAATGTGCAGTCAAGCCTGTGTTCACACATGATACAAAATGTAATCAGTAAGCAACTTCACTCTCTAGATCTTGTTCTGGGCCCACATTTCTGTTGAGGACAGAGGGAAATGACAGAGGGAAATTGGTGCTTAAATTTGCCATTCCCTTCCCACCTAAAACAGACTGTTGTTCTCTTATCTTACTCTTATTTGCACAAATACTCTGTAGACTTGTAGCTCAAATTTCCTAGTAAAGGAATTTTCTCTTCTGTCAAGAAGCATCCTTGGCTACATGCTGAGTTCCCGTTACCCATAGCTTATAAAAACACTTTATGTTCAAACCTCTAAGACTTACTTTTGCTACACCAAAGGAAAGGCTTCAATTCAGAAATCTCTTTTTGTCACACAACAAAACCAGCTTGCCTAACTTTTGTCTTCCTTTGGGCTTTATATCCTATTTGGAAGCCAAAAGTCGGATATTGACTATTTCTCCTTTGCCCTTCCATTATCCTAATCTTTCTGGGGACAAATGAATGTCTCTAGTTGTGCAGAAAGAGAGGAAACACCAGGAGGAGAAAAGTCCTAACAAGATTTTCTTAAATTCTGTCAAAAAGATAAAAATCACTTATAAAGTTACCCAAAGTAAAAGTTAACTGTATACATTTTGTAATCCACCCATTTCATTTGATCACATCAATTATACTACAAAACCTTCAAAGTAAGATGAATTTCCATTATAAATTTGAACTCAATGCAGTTTAAATCAATTCAACACAGTCACAATCAACAAACACTATGGAGTGCCTGTTATATCCCAGGTCTGGGCTAGGTTTTGGGAAGACTGATTAAGGAGGTACTTTCATCTTCTTTAAACGGCTTTCATCCTATGAGCAAGTAAGACTTATAAACGAATAAATTACTTAACAAATTAAACAATTCAGTAAGTTTATTTCAAATAATATAGACAAGGCCATAGCAGATGTCTTTGACTTCTATAAGAAAATACATTGTCATGGCACAGAGAAGAGAGAGTCTGAGGGGCTCAAGAATAACACTTCAAAGGAAGCAATGTCTGAGCTGGATTGTAAAAGATGACTTATTAAGTGCACAGGAAGGGGGAGTTTTTCAGGCAGAAGGGGCAAAATGTAAAAAATGGCCAACGCATACCTGGGATGAGGAGCCATTTGACTTGACACCGTAAGTACTCACAAAAGGCAAATAACTTTTTATGTACTGGTTAAATGCTGAGTACAGACAATTTAAAGAGCACAAAACTCAGTCCCTTCTCTCAGAACACCCAGTCTGGGCACAGGAGAGGGGAGACGGAGTAAGTTAATAATGACAATTGAGATAACCACAGAGTCTATGGGAAAATAAAGGGAGGGGGCTGGATTATGCATTGCATTTTCTAAGTAGACTGCAAGACTTCTCATGCCTTTCTGGATCACTAGGTCATAATACTTGGAAGGCAGGTTAGAATGAAGTGACCTTGTTAGAGGGAGTGTTGCTTAATGGAGAATAGTCTAGCTAGAGACACTTAAGTAGGGCAATCAGGGGGTGGGTTAACACAGTCCCCATCTGGCCAGGTTTCTAATATCCTGATTTTTGTAAGCCGTCATTTTCCATCACCGTTTACTGTCATGTTGGGTGGTTTTCTTTCTTTTTAAAGCAAAGACAACTGAGGAAGATGAATATGGTCAGCAAGCTAAAGAATTAATCAACTTTAGGGAGAAGAATCATTTATGGACATCCCATTCATTACAAAATTACTCATTTGGCGTCTGTGATTACTTAGACTTTTATAACTCCACTTTCTGTAAGGACAGCATTCAAAAATGTATTAGCCACAGATACAGGAAAATGTTTAACTTCCATAAGAAAATGCACTGTATCCAATAATAATTTATCTGTAGGACCAGAACTAGATTCTATGGTTTCCTATTTCCCAATTGAGTACTTTTTCTCCTAGTTGATACTTTAAGAAGTTCTGAAAAACAAAAAAACCTCCTGCATTTCTGTGTAAATGTTGCATATGGGCTACTTGTATGCAGAGGAAATAGAACAATAGTTATTATTTTTATACAATGTCTATATTACAAGGACTTACCTAAATACTTGACATATATAAAATCACTTAGTCTTTAGAACTACTTTATAAGGCATGAACCACTATTATCTCCATTTTAAAGATTAATAAACTGAAACCCAGAGAAGTGAAGACTCTTAGCTACAGTCATATAGCTACTAAAATAGTCAAGCCTGGGCTACAAATTCTAGACATTTACCTCCAAAGCACTGCCCTATCCCACCATTTTCATGATCTTGTAGCAATTGAGCATAGAATTTAGAAATTTAGGAAATAATTCCTTACTCATGATGTGCTATTAGGAGTGCTTTGGCTTAATTAGAGGTGCAGAAGGACTGAGATCTCAAGGTCTCTAGAATTTGGAACAGAGGAGGCCGACTGAAGTCCCAGAGCTCTGGAAAACATTAAGTCAATGGAAAGTCATCACAAGTAGAAAGGAGAATCTCTCCCAGAGTGCAGCTGCAGCGTTCTAAGCATATACACTGGGCCCTGGGTGGACACTGAACCGGGGGTAGAGGATGAGCTTGGTGCCATAAGACTTTAGGAAGATAGGCTATTTGAGTAGGTTCACTTTGAAACCCAGTGTGGGCTCAGTAAGATTGTTCACTAAGATGGAAAAAGAGAACTGAGGGAAGTAAAAAAAGCATGCAAGTGTATAAATATGAAGGTAGGATGATTTCATGGAACTAGAAGGTAAGATCATTACATGCTTTGAGTTCATGGGGGAATATTCCAGGGGAAATAGATTTTCGCCAAAGTCCAAATCAATATTGCACAAATATCAACTGAAGGGGTCTTGGCGTAGAGTTAGGGCCTGACTTTGAAAGGTGGGTAGAGATTCAGAGAGCTTGGGCAGGTTAATACTCTGGCACTCCTTCAAAAATACATTTGTTACACATTTGTTCAGTTTATTATGAGAGATTCAACCCCAATCTTGTATGTCCATTCAGCAACACAAATGCTTTGTGCATCACCAAATCCATATTTATTATAGACCAGTATAGACACGATTTTTTCTATTTGAACATGCTATGGAGTGAGTTCATAACTCTGTGAAGCTTACCAAAGTCCTTTTCCAACCTTGTATAGCATTCTCAGAGAATGGTTAGAATGAATACAATTGTTTGGTGACATTTTCAATGAGGTTGAAAGCCCCCTTGAGAATGGAGCTCCCAGGAAGTGCTCAGCTAGCATTCTGTTAAATAGAGGTCTCACGAGAGCAGGTTCTAGTTCTGGATAGGTCCAGAAAAATCCATGTGGGTTGGGCAATTTATTTCCCTCATGTGGGCCCAGCTACTTTATCCATAGAGCAAGGATGTTGAAAGAAGCTAGACACAGAACACATAATATATGACTATTTGTATCAAATCCAGAAAGGCAAATCCATGCAGATGGAGAATAGATTAGTTCTTGCCAGGGGCTGGAGTGAGGGGAGAATGAGAAGTGACTGCTAACGGGTATAGACTTACTTTCTGGGGTGATAAAAAAGTTCTCTAGTTAGTGGTAACAGTTGCACAACTGTCTGAATATACTAAAAACAATTAGATTGTATACATTAAAAATGGGAATGTTATGGTATGTGAATTATATTTACATGAAAAAAAGATTATGAAGGCCTTTTCTAGTGTTGACATTTTACAAATTTTCACAAGATTTTTTTTTTTAACCAAATTCAACCTGGAACAGAGCAGAAAGCAAAAACAAAAATGAAAACAAAAACAAAAGCCAAGAAAAAAACATTTTCTGGTTCAGTTTTCTCTTTGTTCCTGGACTGCAGACCACAATTTTTGATGCTTCATCCAGTTGCTGGCTTTCCGAGCAGTGAGAACTTGATAATTATTGGCAAATTTGCCAGATGGGCAACTTCAGGAACAAGGGAAGACATTCCCCTGGATGTGAGCCTTAAGAAATGAAAGATAAGTATATTTATCTCAGTGGGCTTCGGTCCCATTTCAGAGAGTAGTTTGAACTTGAATTCAAGTGATTTGGCTAAGATACAAATAGCACACATTATATGCAAATTTCCCAAGCATATGAACACAATCACATTCACAGTTGGAAGAAAGGGAAACAAAATCTATATATATATCTGCACAATCACTTATTATGCTAAAAATACCCTCTTTCAAGACACATATTTTTTTCCAGTGGTTGGAAAATAACTTTGTATTATGCCCTCTGTGGCACTAATGATCAATTGTAAAATTATGGCATAAAATTTTAATCTGCTATTTTTTTCCCCTCTGAGCAATTGATTCTTGAAAGCAGAGACACAGAGCCTGTCTCCTGTTTCCAGGCCTTTGAGCAAAAATGATCATTTTAAACACCTGTTTTGGTTTTAAAAATGGTAAAATTCAAGAATAGGCATGGTGATACATGGCTCCTAGCTGTGCTGTACTTACTACACTTGTGTCTGGGGGAAACTGACACTTAGGTGGGGGCTGGGAAGCTTTTATTTGTTGTTTTAGATCATCACCCATAGCTGGAATTGATGCAGTTCAGGGAAGAGGCAGCATTTCTCCTTAGCGCATGCCTCAAAACTCTCCACCGCTAATAAGGTTCAGTGCCCAGAGAAGGAGAAAGCAAAATGAATGCCAGGCTTTTTATCTTCTTAACTCTCCCCACACCCATTTGGCTTTGTCTTCCTTCTCTGGCGATGGAGGCAATTGAAACAACTTTATGGCCTATAAAGACGTTTTCCATGCTGTTTTTCGAGGAACACTGGTATATATGAGATTTTGGAAAAATATATTTTTCTTGTCCAAAAAAATAGGAAAGTCTTGATATAATTTCCTGGGACCCTAGGAGCCAGTGGAGTGTGGGTAGTGCCAGGTGGCTGGAAAGGTGGTGTTGGGCTGGAGGTTGACAAAGTACATTAGCATATTAAAGATCGTAAGAAACCTACCGGGCACTGGTTTCCCAAGAAATCCTGCCTGGGAAAGTGACCTAAAGTTTAAAAATCTTAAGTTTCTTATCCTGGCACATAATGCCTATGAAGATGCTAAAACTCATCTTTCTTTCTTTATCAAGTCATCAAGAATCACTTTCAGACACTGTATTGACCTCACTTTCAATTGAGTATTTTCCTTGAAAGTGGAGTTTTGTCTTTTGTGTCTCTTCTGAGTATTCTTATCTACTCTCCTAACTGTGGGACCACATATAAAGCCATGTGTTTTGCATAATTCAGGTTAATTATTCCTACTAACAGCTAACACACCATCCCCTGATCTCAGTGATTGAACACAACAAAAGTTTATTTCCTCCTCACATTCAATGCAATGTGCGTTGGATGCCTCTCCTCCAAAGATTAACTTAGGAATTCAAGCTCCTTCTATCACTTGGCTCCACCAAACTTGGGGGTCTTTCACTTCCAGCATCGTGGATGGGATGAGAGAGCAGAATGAAGTTTTTATGGGAGATTTTCAGAGAGGCTATCATCCTGCCAATACAAGGTAGGTGGAGAATGTTCCTTTTTAGGCTCTAATTTTGCTCCCTGGTGAAAGAACTCCCTTGTCCTTTGTATCCCATGGTCTATGGCTCCACCCTTGTAGGTCTTCTCTTTGTTCAGTAGTCTCTTTGGGGATGTCTGAAGTGAGTGTTGGAGAGCACACCATTCTTAGGGGCTTTGAAACTTGACTCCTGCTTATGATTGGTTAGGGTCTCAAAGGTTGCCTCAGGTCTTTTTTTTTCTTTTTTAAGATTTATTTATTTATTTTAGAGAGAGCGAGCACAAGTGGGAGAGTCAGAGGTGGAGGGAGAGAGAATTGCAAGCAGACTCTGCTCTGAGTGGGAAGCCCGACGTGGGTTCGATCTTATGATCCTGAGAACACAGCCTGAGCCAAAACCAAGTATCAGCTGCTTAACCGACTGAGCCACCCAGCTGCCCCTGAAAGGTTGCCTCAAGTCTTAAAGTCAAAAGACATTTTCAATGAATTTGTGATTTTTTTGCAAAACAATTCTTCTAATGGCTTAATAACTTCTGATCTCTACTTCTCAGTCAGTTCTGTGTCCAGTAACCACAACCTAAATCTTTCCCTAGACAGACCTGCTTTATTTCTTTGTTTTTCCATCCCCTCATCTCTTTCTCTTCAAGGATGCTTCATTGAGGCCATTGGGTTTGAATTGGGTTAATTGAATCAGGATTGATCATTGCCCTGAGTGACCATCCACCTGAGGAGTTTTTCTGAGACTGTGTATATCAAAGTATTTAAAAAATCTCCTCTCTTACTTTCAGGAGAGTCTAGAATCTGTTAATTTTTCCAACTCTGAAAAGACCTTAAATTTCTGGACTTTCTTCTCTTTTATTTCTATCTGCAAAGTATCTAATTCTCTTGTGAGCTCATATCTTAAAATATCTTACCAAAGGCAGCCTTTGGTAGCCAACACACACTACAAGGTTTCTGCTTTCTAAGCTTTTCCAGTAGAGTTGCTGGTTGACTAGGCATGTGATCTGTATCCCAAATAACCACAGGCAGGAGTTAAACCAAATTTTTTTACAACTGCATCATCTGGAGTGCTATCCTTCCAGCCTTCTGTGTTCACTTCCTTGATGCCTCTCTTAATCCTTAACCAATGCCAACTTATTTTAGTTCTTTGTTATGGTGGCATTCCACTTCAAAGACTGATTTCTGTAGGAAGTGATATAACCAGCCATCCTGAAATCTCAGCGATTTAGCACACAAAAAAGTGGAATTCTTGCTCATATCAGAGATTGTTGTAGATTGAATGGCTTTCCTAGGTTTTCCTTAAAGGGAAGGAGCCAGGATTCTTCTTTTCATGTGACTGTCATCCCCACATCCTTTTGTTTTTGCCATATGGACAGGGAGAGAGCGTGAGTTGAGGACCTTGAGAAGGTTTGAAGGACTAGGCTTGGGAGTGGTGCATATCATTATGCTCATTTTACTTTGCCCAAAAAAGATTCTTCGGAAATGTAATCATTCTTTATTCTTGGGAAAAGGAAGAGAGAGGAGGAGCATCTAGGCGCTTGCTTTCATATTCCCAAACTCATCTGTCTCTGACCTGGATTGTTTCTTGAGTTGAAAATAGATATTAAGCAATGGCTAAGATTTACATGACATTGCAGCTTACAAGGTGTTCTCACATGCATTATATTATTGGATTCTCAAAGCATCCTTGTGTGATACGTATTTTTATCCCTCCTTTACAGATGATAACACTGAGGCTCATGAGTCTAATCTTTTAATATTTGTCGAGCTTCTACTATATGCTAAGTTCTCTGCATGGTATTAGTGACATAAAGTTAACCTGGAAACAGTCTCTGTTCTATTGCTTCTGATCTAATGTAAGAAACAGATATTAATTGAATAAAAACATCAGTAAATGGGTGTTTACAAATGAGATCAGTGTCCTATAAGACACATGATTGTGAAAAATATACATATATATCAAAAAATAGCTCACAAGGTAGAATGATGAAAACATTAAAAAATTAGATTAGAGTGATGGTTAACACAACTGTGTAAATATACTAAAAAACATTAAATTGTACACTTTAACATTTTTTTTTTTTTTTTTTTTAAGATTTTATTTATTTATTTGAGACAGAGAGAATGAGAGAGCACATGAGAGGGGGGAGGGTCAGAGGGAGAAGCAGACTCCCTGC
The DNA here is from genome assembly GCF_029215605.1 of Mirounga angustirostris. Lineage (NCBI taxonomy): Eukaryota > Metazoa > Chordata > Mammalia > Carnivora > Phocidae > Mirounga > Mirounga angustirostris. The sequence continues at coordinate 12,771,367 of NW_026991712.1, read as the reverse complement.
CGAGCAGGGAGCCCGATGCGGGACTCGATCCAGGGACTCCAGGATCATGACCTGAGCCGAAGGCAGTCGCTTAACCAACTGAGCCACCCAGGCGCCCCTAAATTGTACACTTTAAATGAGTGAATTTTATAGTATTTAAATTATATCTCAGTAAAGTTGTCAAAAAACAAAAAAGAAATACATGCAGGAAGAAATACAAGACCAATTTATCCATGCCAAATGAGTCTTACAGACTGTAAACACTTCAGTCAAAAGAGTGAAAAAGTAGTAGACTTTTCAGTCAGGTCTTCAGTCAGTTTCCTTAGACCTTTTTTTTGTTGTTGTTAAGTCAGGAAATGTAAAGATATGATATTCAAAAGGAAAATCCACACCACCTCTTTATTTTTAAATTTCATCCCATGCTTGGAGAAAATCATGTTAATAACACAATAGAAGCCACATTTTCCCTTGATGACTTCTTCTGAAGCAAAAACAAATATTGGTACAGTACAATGTCTATTATGCTTTTCTTAACAAGGCAATAGACACTGAAAGCAACAACAAAATAAGACATACAAAAACAGTCTAAATGAGGGGCGCCAGGAAAGCCTCCTAGAAGAGCTTGAAACCTGATACCTAAAAACGAACTGGAGAAAATAAGGGAAGAAGGAAGAAGTGTACTGAAGAGAGAGGGTGTGTGTATGCAAAGGAGCAATTAAAATACCAAGAGATGGCTTGTGTGCAGGATCACAGAGCATAAGCAGCAATCAGGCACAGGGGCCACAAAGGCCTAGATTCCGTGCATCCTACAGGCCAAGTTAAGATTTTTAATCCTCCACGTTGTCCCACCCTTCCCCAAATGAAAAACTATTGAAGTCTTTTAAAGGGGAGAGTCTTTTAGGAAGAACATTTTGTCCCCCTATAGAGTCCATCTCTATATTTTAAGTTGCGTACCTAAGTTCACCTTCAAGTGGTTGAGTTGGGACATCCAACTCGAGACATCTGACTAGGGAAGCCACCATCTGGCACAAAGTGTAGTTGGGACAAACCAAGTCAACTGAGCTGGCACTTATGAAGGCCTTGGTCAGGCCTATCCCACCAGAAAGCTGAATATTCCTGGTAATGCAAGAAAAATATTCAGAAGCCTATGACCACAAAGCAGGTAAAGTTTCCTTATTGTGTCAACCATGTGGATTTTTGAAAGTTGAGGCTTCTTCCCCCAAAAGGGAGAGAGTGGAAGGTCCCCGTGTGCTAAGGAAAAAACCCTCACTCAAAATGAGTTGAGTTGCCTGATGGCAAACTTGGGGCACAGCTCTGAGGAAGCAGTGTGATATTGGAAACTGTGTCTGCCCACTGGTGTCTTCATCTGAATATCCTTTTCCGCAGTTTGTTTTCCTGTTCAATATTAAACCAAAGCAAAAGTACGCTTCCCAAATCTACATCTCTATTGTAGCCATGACTAAGAAGCAATCATTTAAATTGCATGACCCTATTTGTCATTTTCAGTTGGCACCAATTCTGACTAATCAGTGCCCATGCTGTATCAGTCAATTTTTTTTTCCCTGATCCTGGCGAGTCTGCAATCTGAGAGCAGTATTTGTGAATCCATCTAGCTCAGCATGGTTGTGAAGTTGGGGCATAGATTTGTCATTGCATCAAAGACTCTGCCTTCTTTCTCTTTCCCTCCAAAGACCCAAGTGTGTACTGGCAGAAGCCTCCTACATAGTTGGTAGGATGGGTGGAGCAATTTAAGAGGGGTGCAGAGAAATAATGGAAATAACGTATTAGCCAAAAGCCCTGTGAAACTTTTCTGAATTGAGATCGTGTACTCAGACATGCAGTAGAGGGGGTTTCCCACTTCTACCCTACCAATCCTGGGAAATTCTCCAAAGCTGCCCAGTCTCATATCTGCTTCATGACTGAGGTCTGTAAGCGTGGGGACCATTTTTCCTTCATAGGCAACTCGCTGAAGATGAAAAGTAAAGGGGCCTTCTACTTATAAAGATCCTATAGATAGAGGTTGGAACATTACACATATGATCATACTTAATTTTCATAACAAAGCTGTGTGAATATACGATTGTCCTCATTTTATAAATGAGAAACTTGACTGTCAGGGCAGTTAATTAACATAGTAAAGATCATGCAAGTGGAAAGTCGCAGTGTGGGGATTCAAACCCAGATCTGTCTAACACCCAGCACATTCTCTCACTTATTCAACACTGACTCTCCTTAAATATATTTTAGTAAATGAAAAACTTGAAAAACAAATTGTATGTGTCTTAGTAAGATCATAGGTCTACTTAGAGTCAGAGCTAGGTTTCAGTAAGTATCTGTTGAGTTGTGTCTTCTTATATCAGCCCTTTCAAGTGCTTTGGGAGCAGGAGAAAGACATCCAAAATGAGGGGGCAACTATCTCATTCAAACTGTTGACACTTAAGCACAAAGGAACAGAGCTGATTTATGAGCAAATATATCAGAACTTACCAATATCAATGACAGCCAAGTCCTCATCAAACTAATAACCTTGCTTGGGAAGATGCCCACTGATCCCAATGGTGCTGAGTGGCAACAGAAAATGAGCATGGGCTTTGAAATCAAAGGTCCTCTGTGGAACCCCAGCCCCACCACTTTTCAATTGGTCAACCTCAGACAAACACCATTCTCTCTGAATCTGAGTCTAGAGAAAGATGTGAATGCCACGCTCATGGATGTACTTGATGGTAATGCCTTTGATGATTGTCTTCCACTCCTCTTTATTCTCTCTCCCTCCTCTTCCTGTCCCTCTTTTTTTCCTTTCTTTCACTCATGAGTATTAAAAAACCCTTTTCCTACCACATGTCCCCTGGTATGTTTGCCATGACAATACTGATGGCTTTTAGTGTGATGGTGGTTCTCACTTCATGCCTCTGTGTTTCCTCTGGCTGGAATGGCTTTCATTTCATATTGCTTCATGAGATTTTACTCATCCTTCGAGATCTAACAGAAGTATCACTTTTCATTGCCATCTTTTCTATTTCCCCTTTCTCTCCTCCTTGAATAAAGTTGATTACTTCTGTCTTTTATTTCTTCACCCCAACCATACCCCGGGCATATGTTTATGGTCAAAGATTCCAGCTTCAAACTACTTAGTGCCTACATTTGGTAGTTCACATCTGATCATGTCTGGTTCATCGATGGAACAGAACTGCCCTGAAGGCATTTTATAAGAAGGGTCGAGGTACCTCATGGAAGATAATTCAAGCTCATAAGGAAGCCAAGGAAAGAATCTTGTTTTAGCCTTGGAACAAAGAGAACAGTATGGTGTCTGCCACTAGGATTTCCCCCACCTTCTCTCCACATCCCCGGCCCACCCATTCTTTGGATGTAGAATTCGATTTAATTAAAGATAGATTTAAACGAAATAAGTCAATCAGAGAAAGACATGTATCATATGACATCACTGATATGAGGAATTCTTAATCTCAGGAAACACACTGAGGGTTGCTGGAGTGGTGGGGGGTGGAAGGGTTGGGGCAGCTGGATGATAGACATTGGGGAGGGTATGTGCTATGATGAGTGCTGTGAATTGTGCAAGACTGTTGAATCACAGATCTGTACCTCTGAAACAAATAATACATTATATGTTTAAAAAAAAAAAGAAGAAGATAGCAGGAGGGGAAGAATGAAGGGAGAGAAATCAGAGGGGGAGACGAACCATGAGAGACGATGGACTCTGAAAAACAAACTGAGGGTTCTAGAGGAGAGGGGGTTGGGAGGATGGATTAGTCTGGTGATAGGTATTAAAGAGGGCACGTCCTGCATGGAGCACTGGGTGTTATACGCAAACAATGAATCATGGAACACTACATCAAAAACTAATGATGCAATGTATGGTGATTAACATAACATCATAATAATAAAGAAAAAGATAGATTTCATCTTCTTTGCAAGATCATACTGACTGGGGTCGTGCCTGCCTCGAATAATGGGTTAAGAAGTGTTTTACATCTGTAGCCAGGCTCAGTGAAAAGGAGTCTTGTGATTGATTGATGATGTCTGCCAGCCTCTTAGAAAATGAAGAGTGGCCATACACATATGCACATTTACCATCCCTGGACCAGGTGATTTCTAAGTCCACATTTAGTCCTGAAAGTTTATGAATACGATTTAATCAAATCTGACTTCTATTAATGCTTCACAAATTATTCTGAGGTCTACATTATGAAGATCAGTGTCAATGAAGTATTGATTAATGGAGGTTTCTGTGTGACTGACTGTTGTATAAACCGATTTTGTCTGTTCTTATTCTTATGCTGCATCCACACTTAGCACTTCACAGAACAGGTTTATTAACTAAGTTATCTAATGTCATTATTTTTTACTATGCATGATGAAATCCCATCTGCTTCATGTTGGTTTAATTTGAAAGATACTAGGTACTGTTCAGTATGCAAAATGCTAAGGACACACTGATGAATAACACTGGTGCCTTTACTAAATGCATTCCTTAGCATTTTCAGCAACACATACATGGAAACTACTGAATAGAATCTAGGGTGAGGTGTGCAGTCACAAAAGTTTCCACCAAAATTGAAGACAAAGATTGCCTACGTTAAAGATCTGAAGCGAGGATTCACACCAAGTTATCAGAAGAGTAAATATTTTTCAAGGACTCTTGTTTGATATTTTAAGAAAAAATTTAAAAATTCTACACAATGATGTATCTTTTCTAACTTACAGGTTCTCTGTCTCTCTCTCTCTCTCTCTCAGAATCAAGGGTAGGGGCACCTGCGTGACTCAGTCGTTAAGTGTCTGACTTAGGCTCAGGTCATGATCTCAGGGTCCTGGGATTGAGCCCAGCAGGGAATCTGCTTGTCCCTCTACCCTTCCCCTTCTTGTTCTTTTTTTTTTTTCTCTCTTTCTCTCAAATAAATAAATAAAATCTTTTTAAAAAAATCTTCAAGTGTAATTGGTGAACAACAACAACAACAAAAAAATGTGCCAAGTTTCCCACATGGATTCCCAGGACCTTCATAAACCTATAGGGTATAATAGACCCACCTCAAGAAGCAAGGATGATTCCAGCAGAGAAGAATTATACAGTGCACAAAGAATAAGTTGTTAATCTTGTTTTGCAAAGGGAAATAAGGAAAAGCTACATAGTTGAGATCAGATCAGAGTGGAGAGCAGGAAAGGTAGTTAATTCAGAAAAACAAAAAAAGAGTCTGTGTCAAGGTATTACACAGAGGTATTAAGTAGCAAAGCTTACCCAGGAAAATGCAAATAGTTTTATACCATTGGATATGAAGTTTCAAGATGATAGAGCATGGCATGAATAAGGCTAGAGAGCCTTATGTACAATAAGCAAATCTGTTAGAAACATGACATTCTTTCTAAATATGTATTGTTCATTAAGTGTATAATTGCTCTCTTCCTTCTTTTCTTATAATTGTGTATTCTCACTCGCAGACCAAAAGACAGATCATGTAGAAGCATGCTTTTTGGTTTTTGCTTTTGTTTTACTTCATTCATAAACTATACTTCAAAACCAAATCGCCCATGGCAAACCTCTGCTTGGCCTTGGCTGCCTATCAAAGACCTTCTCTCATTGTTGATCAATGACTCTTCTAGCCCTGGACCTGAGCCAGAAAGAAACAGGCCCCCCAATGAAAGAAAAAGGCAGCAAGGGTATGAGACTAAAATGTCCCAACCAGAGTGCAGGCTGAGGGTTTCTTCTTACTAAGAAGCATCCTGCTCGTGCAAAGATCCTTCACTGAACGACCCACATACAGGTGGCAATGTTCTCTGAAAGTCACTTAGTAACCCACCTCCTATGTTTAACCTCCTGATCCTTTGGGGGAAATGTTTACAACAGACAGCGTGCGTGGCTGTGCCACAGGAAAACCAGCTTTTCTCTGAGGGTTTGTGGACCAAAAGCCTTTGAGGGTGACCTCCCAGACTCTTTGGCATCCCCCCCCCCACAGTGGCACCCTTCTTATGTACTGGTTCTAGTTCTCCCCAGAAAGAACTGGAAGAGGGCTTCACATGCGCCGGATTGGATGCAACAATATTTCTTTCCCTGAGAACCAAAAGGACTTCAGATAATCTTCGTGATGTGCATGACCTTTGAAGTCTTCCTGTAAATTTTCCTCAGAGGGAATCTTGAATTCTTTTAGATTATTCTTCTATTTTAGGCAATCTTGAGATGGTTAGAGCAAAGAGGGTTCTGGAAGGGGTGGGAATTGTCAGTAGTCCTGTTTCCACAGTAGAGAGATCACAAAATACCTGACCCTCAAGAGAGCCATTGGTTCTGTGCCTTAATCTCTGCCTTCCAGCCTCCAGAATAGAGAAAATGAAATCAGTGCTGTTAAAATCAGCCAATCTGGGGTCCTCTGTTATGGCAGCCCTAGAAAATGAATACAGATTTTGCTACTGGGAAGTGGGGTGCTGCTATAACAAATACCTGCAAATGTGAAGTGGCTTTGGAAATGCTGTGGGTGAAAGTCAGAAGAGTTTTGAGGTGCCTCCCAGAAAATCCTAGGTTTCTCGGAAGAGAACATTGGTAGAAATATGGCCGTTCAAGCTGCTTCTGGTGACATCCCAGATAAAATGAGGAACATGTTATTGGACACTGGAGAAAAGATGATGGTGTTCTTTTTTGTTTGTTTTGTTTTAAAAAAATTATTTATTTATTTACTTAATTCCAGTATAATTAACATAGAGTGTTTTTTTGTTTTGTTTTTTTTCCCTTTGCTTAAGCTGGTTTCTTTTTATTATTAATATTATTATGTTATGTTAGTCACGATACAATACTTCATTAGTTTTTTTTTATTGTTATGTTTATCCCCATACATTACATCATTAGTTTTAAATGTGTTCCATGATTCATTGTTTATGCATAACACCCAGTGCTCCATGCAGAACGCTCCTCTTTAATACCCATCACCAGGCTAACCCATCCTCCCCCCTCCCCTCTAGAACCCTCAGTTTGTTTTTCAGAGTCCATCGTCTCTCATGGTTTGTCTACCCCTCCGATTTCCCCCCTTCATTCTTCCCCTCCTGCTATCTTCTTCTTTTTTTTTTTTCTTAACATATATTGCATTATTTGCTTCAGAGGTACAGATCTGAGATTCAACAGTCTTGCACAATTCACAGCGCTTACCAGAGCACACACCCTCCCCAGTGTCTATCACCCAGTCAGCCCATCCCTCCCACCCCACCCCCACTCCAGCAACCCTCAGTTTGTTTCCTGAGATTAAGAATTCCTCATATCAGTGAGGTCATATGATACATGTCTTTCTCTGATTGACTTATTTCACTCAGCATAATACCCTCCAGTTCCATCCACGTCATTGCAAATGGCAAGATCTCATTCCTTTTGATGGCTGCATAATATTCCATTGTATATATATACCACCTCTTCTTTATCCATTCATCTGTCGATGGACATCTTGGCTCTTTCCACAGTTTGGCTATTGTGGACATTGCTGCTATAAACACCGGGGTGCACGTACCCCTTCGGATCCCTACTTTTGTTATCTTTGGGTAAATACCCAGTAGTGCAATTGCTGGATTGTATGGTAGCTCTATTTTCAGTACCATTTTGAGGAACCTCCATACAGTTTTCCAGAGTGGCTGCACCAGCTTGCATTCCCACCAACAGTGTAGGAGGGTTCCCCTTTCTCTGCATCCCCGCCAACATCTGTCATTTCCTGACTTTTAACAAGTCATTTTAGCCATTCTGACTGGTGTGAGGTGGTATCTCATGGAGGTTTTGATTTGGATTTCCCTGATGCCGAGCCATGTTGAGCACTTTTTCATGTGTCTGTTGACAATTTGGATGTCTTCTTTGGAAACATGTCTGTTCATGTCTTCTGCCCATTTGTTGATTGGATTCTTTGTTCTTTGGGTGTTGAGTTGGATAAGTTCTTTATAGATTTTGGATACTAGCCCTTTATCTGATATGTCATTTGCAAATATCTCCTCCCATTCTGTCAGTTGTCTTTTGGTTTTGTTGACTGTTTCTTTTGCTGTGCAAAAGCTTTTTATCTTGATGACGTCCCAATAGTTCATTTTTGCCCTTGCTTTCCTTGCCTTTGGCGATGTTTCTAGGAAGAAGTTGCTGCGGCTGAGGTCGAAGAGGTTGCTGCCTGTGTTCTCCTTTAGGATTTTGATGGACTCCTGTCTCACATTGAGGTCTTTCAACCATTTGGAGTCTATTTTTGTGTGTGGTGTAAGGCAATGGTCCAGTTTCATTCTTCTGCATGTGGCTGTCCGATTTTCCCAACACCATTTGTTGAAGAGACTGTCTTTTTTCCATTGGACATTCTTTCCTGCTTTGTCAAAGATTAGTTGACCACAGAGTTGAGGGTCCATTTCTGGGCTCTCTATTCTGTTCCACTGATCTATGTGTCTGTTTTTGTGCCAGTACCATACTGTCTTGATGATGACAGCTTTGTAATAGAGCTGGAAGTCCGTAATTGTGATGCCACCGGCTTTGCTTTTCTTTTTCAACATTCCTCTGGCTATTTGGGGTCTTTTCTGGTTCCATACAAATTTTAGGATAATTTGTTCCATTTCTTTGAAAAAAGTGGATGGTATTTTGATGGGGATTGCATTGAAGGTGTAGATTGCTCTAGGTAGCATTGACATCTTCACAATATTTGTTCTTCCAATCCATGAGCATGGAACGTTTTTCCATTTCTTTGTGTCTTCCTCAATTTCTTTCATGAGTATTTTATAGTTTTCTGAGTACAGATCCTTTGCCTCTTTGGTTAGATTTATTCCTAGGTATCTTATGGTTTTGGGTGCAATTGTAAATGGGATTGACTCCTTAATCTCTCTTTCTTCTGTGTTGTTGTTTGTGTATAGGAATGCCACTGATTTCTGTGCATTGATTTTATATCCTGCCACTTTACTGAATTCCTGTAGGAGTTCTGGCAGTTTTGGGGTGGAGTCTTTTGGGTTTTCCACATAAAGTATCATATCATCTGCAAAGAGTGAGAGTTTGACTTCTTTGATGATTTGGATGCCTTTGATTTCTTTTTGTTGTCTGATTGCTGTGGCTAGGACTTCTAATACAGTGTTGAATAGCAGTGGTGATAGTGGACATCCCTGCCGTATTCCTGACCTTAGAGGGAAAGCTCTCAGTTTTTCCCCATTGAGTATGATATTCGCATAGGTTTTTCATAGATGGCTTTTATGATATCGAGGTATGTACCCTCGATCCCTATACTCTGAAGAGTTTTGATCAAGAAAGGATGCTGTACTTTGTCAAATGCTTTTTCTGCATCTATTGAGAGGATCATATGGTTCTTGTTCTTTCTTTTGTTAATGTATTGTATCATGTTGATTGATTTGCGGATGTTGAACCAACCTTGCAGCCCAGGGATAAATCCCACTTGGTCGTGGTGAATAATCCTTTTAATGTACTGTTGGATCCTATTGGCTAGTATTTTGGTGAGAATTTTTGCATCCATGTTCATCAGGGATATTGGTTTGTAATTCTCCTTTTTGATGGGGTCTTTGTCTGGTTTTGGGATCAAGGTAATGCTGGCCTCATAAAATGAGTTCGGAAGTTTTCCTTCCATTTCTATTTTTTGGAACAGTTTCAGAAGAATAGGTATTAACTCTTCTTTAAATGTTTGATAGAATTCCCCTGGGAAGCCATCTGGCCCTGGGCTTTTGTTTGATGGGAGATTTTTGATGACTGCTTCAATTTCCTTAGTGGTTATAGGTCTTTTCAGGTTTTCGATTTCTTCCTGGTTCAGTTTTGGTATTTGATACAACTCTAGGAATGCATCCATTTCTTCCAGGTTATCTAATTTGCTGGCATAGAGTTGCTCATAAGATATTCTTTTAATTGTTTGCATTTCTTTGGTGTTGGTTGTGATCTCTCCTCTTTCATTCATGATTTGTTGATTTGGGTCATTTCTCTTTTCTTTTTGATAAGTCTGGCCAGGGGTTTATCAATCTTGTTAATTCTTTCAAAGAACCAGCTCCTACTTTCGTTGATGTGCTCTACTCTTCTTTTAGTTTCTATTTCATTGATTTCTGCTCTGATCTTTATTATTTCTCTTCTCCTGCTGGATTTAGGCTTTATTTGCTGTTCTTTCTCCAGCTCCTTTAGGTGGAGGGTTAGGTTGTGTACTTGAGACCTTTCCTGTTTCTTGAGAAAGGCTTGTATTGTTACATACTTTCCTCTTAGGACTGCCTTTGCTGCATCCCAAAGATTTTGAACAGTTGTGTTTTCATTTTCATTGGTTTCCATGAATTTTTTAAATTTTTCTTTAATTTCCTGGGTGACCCATTCATTCTGTAGTAGGATGCTCTTTAGCCTCCATGTATTTGAGTTCTTTCCAACTTTCCTCTTGTGATTGAGTTCTAGTTTCAAAGCATTGTGTTCTGAAAATAGGCAGGGAATGAGCCCAATCTTTTGGTACCGGTTGAGACCTGATTTATGACCTAGGATGTGATCGATTCTGGAGAATGTTCCATGGGCACTAGAGAAGAATGTGTATTCTGTTGCTTTGGGATGGAATGTTCTGAGTATGTCTGTGAAGTCCATTTGGTCCAGTGTGTCATTAAAGCCTTTATTTCCTTGCTGATCTTTTGCTTAGACGATCTGTCCATTTCAGTGAGGGGGGTGTTAAAGTCCCCCACTATTATTGTATTGTTGTCGATGTGTTTCTTTGCTTTTGTTATTAATTGCCTTATATAATTGGCTGCTCCCATGTTAGGGGCATAGATATTTACAATTGTTAGATCTTCTTGTTGGATAGACCCTTTAAGTAGGATATAGTATCCTTCCTCATCTCTTATTACAGTCTTTGGTTTAAAATCTAATTTGTCTGATATAAGGATTGCCACCTCAGCTTTCTTTTGGTGTCCATTACAACGGTAAATAGTTTTCCACCCCCTCACTTTTAATCTGGGGTGTCTTTGGGTCTAAAATGAGTCTCTTGCAGACAGCATATCGATGGGTCTTGTTTTTTAATCCAATCTGATAGCCTGTGTCTTTTGATTGGGGCATTTAGCCCATTTACATTCAGGGTAACTATTGACAGATAGGAATTTAGTGCCATTGTATTGCCTGTAAGGTGACTCTTACCATACACTGTCTGTGTTCCTTTCTGGTCTATGTTGCTTTTAGGCTCTCTCTTTGCTTAGAGGACCCCTTTCAAGATTTCTTGTAGGGCTGGTTTTGTGTTTGCAAATTCCTTTAGTTTTTGTTTGTCCTGGAAGCTTTTTATCTCTCCTTCTATTGTCAATGACAGCCTAGCTGGATATAGTATTCTTGGCTGCATATTTTTCTCATTTAGTGCTCTGAAGATATCCTGCCAGTCCTTTCTGGCCTTCCAGGTCTCTGTGGATAGGTCTGTTGCCAATCTAATGTTTCTACCCTTGTAGGTTACATATCTCTTCTCCTGAGCTGCTTTCAGGATTTTCTCTTTATCTCTGAGACTCGTAAGTTTTATTATTAGATGTCTGGGTGTTGACCTATTCTTATTGATTTTGAGAAGGGTTCTCTGTGCTTCCTGGATTTTGATGCCTGTTTCCTTCCCCAAATTAGGGATGTTCTCTGTTATAATTTGCTCCATTATACTTTCTGCCCCTCTTTCTCTTTCTTCTTCTTCTGGGATCCCAATTATTCTTTTTTTTTTTTTTTAAGATTTTATTTATTTATTTCAGAAAGAGAGAATGAGAGAGAGCACATGAGAGGGGGGAGGGGCAGAGGGAGAAGCAGACTCCCTGCCGAGCAGGGAGCCCGACGCGGGACTCGATCCCAGGACTCCGGGATCATGACCTGAGCCAAAGGCAGTCGCCCAACCAACTGAGCCACCCAGGCGCCCAATCCCAATTTTTCTAATGTTGTTTTGTCTTATGGTATCGCTTATCTCTCCAATTCTGCCCTCGTGATCCAGTAGTTGTTTATCTCTCTTTTTCTCAGCTTCCTTATTTTCCATCATTTGGTCTTCTATCTCACTGATTCTCTCTTCTGCCTCATTTATCCTAGCAGTTAGCGCCCCCATATTTGATTGCACCTCATTAATAGCCTTTTTGATTTCGACTTGGTTAGATTTTAGTTCTTTTACTTCTCCAGAAAGCATTTCTCTAATAACTTCCATGTTTTTTTCAAGCCCAGCTAGTATCTTTAAAGATTTTATTTATTTATTTGACAGAGAGAGACACAGCGAGAGAGGGAACACAAGCAGGGGGAGGGGGAGAGGGAGAAGGAGAAGCAGGCTCCCCGCAGAGCAGAGAGCCCGATGTGGGACTCGATCCCGGGACTCCGGGATCATGACCTGAGCCAAAGGCATTCGCTTAACCGACTGAGCCACCCAGGCGCCCCCAGCTAGTATCTTTAAAGTGATGATTCTGAACTCTAGATCTGACATCGTACTAATGTCCATATTGAGTAGGTCCCTGGCAGTCGGTAGTACCCCTTGTTCTTTTTGTTGAGGTGATTTTTTCCGTCTTGTCATTTTGTCCAGAGGAGAATAGATTAATGAGAGAACAAAATGCTAACAGGGTAACAACGTCCCCAGGAAATATACTCTAAACAAATCAGAAAAGACCTGAAGCAGTGGGAAAAGAAAGAGAAAGAGAGAAAAAAGGAAAAAGAAAAAAAAAGAAAATGATAAAGATAAAAACAAATAAAAACAGAACAAAACAAAACAAAAAAAAACAGAATATGATCAAATATGATCAGGCTGGTATATAGATCAGTGCCACACACTAGATTTTGGGTGTATTTTGGTCTGTTAGAAGAAAGTGCCTCCCCAAATTTTAAAGAAAGAAAAACTTATATATGTACAAAAATAAGGGTTGATATGATGAAGGGATGGAATATGACTGTAAAGATGGAAATTATAAAAAATTGATAAAAGGAATTGATAAGAAGTTGTTTGAAAAAAAAAGAAGAGGAATTAAAAATAAAAAAGAAAAAGGAGAGAATGTGATCAGGCAGGGGAGTAGAAAAAAACCATACACTAGAGATTTAGGGTATATTTTGATCTGTTAGAAGAAACTATCTCAAAATTTTAAGGAGAGAACAACTTATATATATATATATGCCAAAAATACGGGTAACTACTATGAAGGGATAGAATATGACTCTAAAAATGAAAAATAAAATTTTTTTTTAAAAAAGGGATTGATAAGATGTTGGTTGAAAAGGGAAAAAGAAAAATTCAAAAAAAAGACAGTTAAAAAAAAATTAACTTCGAAAGACAAAAGAATCATGGTAAAAAAGCCATGAATTCTATGTGCAGTATTCCCCTATCGCTGGAGTTCTGCTGTTCTCATTGATCGATAAACTTGGTCTTGGCTGGCTGTTCTCACTGATCTTCTGGGGGAGGAGCCTGTTGCCATGGTTCCCAAAAGTCTTTGCCGGAGGCGGAATTGCCCCGCCCTTGCCAGTCCCAGCTAAGTAATCTGCTCAGGTTTGCTCTCTCGGGAGCTTTTGTTCCCTGCGAGCTTTCCGTACAGCTTTGGAGGTGGAGAGTGAAAATGGCAGCCTCCCAATCTCCACCCCGGAGGATCCGAGAATTTGGGGCCCCGCTCCTCAGTGAGCCCCCAGAGAAAAGCAGTCAATCACTCCCGTCTCTCCGGTCTCTGGCTGCACTCCATGCTCACCCGGCCTGTGACCCAGCATTTCTATCTCTGGTACCCGACCCCGTGTGAAGTCTCCAAACCCAGCAGATCCCTGCAGTGTGCTCCCACACCACTCCTCCCGGGGGAGGAAGGGGAGTCTCCCTGGATCTGCCGCTTGTTGGGTCCCTGCTGGAGGAGCATTGGCCCGACTGTGCCGTAGATCATGGTTTATGGCAACCCCGAGCTGAGAGCCCATGCCTCTGCTCCGTCTCTGCAGCCGGCTTCCCCGCTCTGATACCTGGGAGCTCTGCCGCACTCAGGCACCCCTGGTCTTTCTGTGACCCCGAGGGTCCTGAGACCACACTGTCCCACGAGGGTTTCACCCCCTGCTTAGCCACCAGAGTGACGTCCCTCAGCGGAGTCGACTTCTAAAAGTTCCGATTTTGTGCTCTGCTGCTCTATTACTTGCCAGAAGCGGCTGATGGAGGCCCCTCCCCCACCGTCTATCCTCCCGAATATTGCCACGGATTCACTTCTCCACACGTCCTACCTTCCAGAAGGTGGTCCCTTTTCTGTTCAGAGAGTTGTTGCTCTTCTTTTCTTCGATCTCCTGTTGAGTTCGTAGGTGTTCAGAATGGTTTGATCCCTATCCAGCTGAATTCCTGAGAGGAGACCAAATCCAGGTCTCCTACTCCTCCGCCATCTTGCTCTGCCCCCCTATTAGTTTTTGATGTAGTGTTCCATGATTCATTGTTTGAATATAACACCCAGTGGTCCATGCAATACATGCCCTCCTTAATACCCATCACCAGGTTAACCCATCCCCCCACCCCCTCTCCTCTGAAACCCTCAGTTTGTCTCCTGTAGTCCATAGTCTCTTATGGTTCATCTCCCCCTCCGATTTCTCCCCCTTCATTTTTCCCTTCCTTCTCCTGATGTCCTCCATGCTATTCCTTATGTTCCACAAATAAGTGAAACCATATGATAATTGACTTGGTCCTCTTGACTTATTTCACTTAGCATAATCTCCTCCAGTCCCATCCATGTTGATGTGAAAGTTGGGTATTCATCCTTTCTGATGGCTGAGTAATATTCCATTGTATATATGGACCACATCTTCTTTATCTATTCATCTGGCTAACAGACACATGAAAAAATGTTCATCATCATTAGCCATCAAATTCAAATCAAAACCACATTGAGATACCACCTTATACTAGTTAGAATGGCAAAAATTGACAAGGTAAGAAACAACAAATGTTGGAGAGGTTGTGGAGAAAGGGGAACCCTCTTCCACTGTTTGTGGGAATGCAAATTGATACTTGCCACTTTGGAAAACAGTATGGCGCTTCCTCAAAAAGTTAAAAATAGAGCTATCCTATGATCCAGCAATTGCACTACTGGGCATTTACCCCAAAGACACAGATGTAATGAAAAGAAGGGCCACATGCACCCCAATGTTCATATCAGCAATGTCCACAATAGCCAAACTGTGGAAGCAGCTGAGATGCCCTTCAGCAGGTGATAGTGTTTTAAAGTGGCAAAGAACCTGGCTGAATTGTGTTCTATGTTTTGCAGAAGGTAGACATTGTGAGCAAAGGACTTGGATATTTATTTAGCTGAGGCTATTTCTAAGCAAAATGTCGAAGGTGGGGCCAGGTCTCTCCTCAATGCAGCTAGTAAGATGTCAGAGGAGAGATAGAAATGGAAGAAGGAACTATTAAGCAAAAAAGAACCAGAACGTGAAGATTTGGAAAAATTTCAGCCTATCCATACAGCAAAAAATGAGAAAGCATGTTCTGGAGAGAGCACCAAGGGAACGCTGGACTATCATTTGATAAAGAGATTATGAGATCAGATCAGCCATCTCAGTAGAAGCCTGGAACAGAGCTAGGGCTATACCAGCAGAAACACTGCCAGCTGGGACTACATGGCACACAGAGCAGACAAAGGGAAGGAAAGCAGTCAGACTTCTGAGCGTCTACGGGATGGGACGCTATGCGCTATGTGGCTGTGAATACAGTTTACCCTTCAAGGAAAAGGGAGAATGTTCCTAAGTGGATTCAGAGATTGGCAAGCCTGCCACAGCCACCACAGACCCAGAGGGCACAGTTGAGGGGATGAGGCTGCCTCCTCCTTGGTTTCAGGAGGTCTGATTGCTGCCCATGGTCTCAGAAATGGGGCTGTCACCCTTGTGGGCCCAGAAGGGAGGGCTGCCACCACAGTGGCAGAAAAAAGAGAGAGAGAGCATGAGAGTATTATTCTCAAGGCTTAAAGTCTCACATAATTTGCCCTGCTAGGTTTCAGATTTGCTAGGGACCCATGATACCTTTCTTCTTTCTGATGTCTCTCTTTTGAAACAAGAATATCTATCCTATGCCTGTCCCATCATTATATTTTGGAAGCAGTTAACTTTCCTGGTTTCATAAGTTCACAGCTGGAGAGGAATTTTTTGATGCACATGCACAAGGAAAAAAAGAAAAAAGAACATGAGGACATAGCAATGAGGTGGCCATCTCTCTCTCTGAGAGAGACCTCAGGAGGAACCAAATTGGCCAGCACCTTGATCTTGGACTTCTGGCCTCCAGAAGTATGAGAAAATAAATTTCTCTTGTTTAAGTCACAGATGAAAATATCAGTTTATGGTATTTTGTTGTGGCAACATATGTCTCTTCTTTACTAATCCCTAAATGCATAATTAATTACCAAGTTGTGTCATTTTTTTTAAGATTTTTTATTTATTTATTTGAGAGAGAGAGTGAGAGAGAGAAAGAGCACAAGAGGGGGGAGCGGGAGAGGGAGAAGCAGACTCCCTGCCGAGCAGGGAGCCTGATGTGGGACTCGATCCCGGGACTCCAGAATCATGACCTGAGCCGAAGGCAGTCGCTTAACCAACTGAGCCACCCAGGTGCCCAAGTTGTGTCATTTTTTTACCCCTTAAAATCTCTTCATGAATCCACCAACTATTTTTGTTCCATAAAGTTACCACCATTTCTAAGATTGCTACCTTGTTTCTTACCTGTGTAAGAGAGACTGTCTCTTAATAAGACATCAGGCTTCCTATCTTACCTTCCTACAATCTATTTGCTCTCATAATGATAACATTACTGAAAATCCATTGGCTAAAACCCTATAGGGTCTAAAAGTTTTCCTTCTGACATGAGGCTGCCCATTTGACATAACTATGAGCCCTGCCTGGCTCTTGCCTCGTCCTCCCTCTCTGGCTTTGTTTCTCTCCAGTGATCCTCTCGGTCTCCAGGCTGCACCTCCAGAGCCCTTTCTTTTAAAGTAATTAATTAATTTATGTATTTATTTATTTTAATTCAATTAATTAACATATAATTAACATATAGGGTATTATTAGTTTCAGAGGTAGAGTTCAGTGATTCATCAGTCTTATATAACATCCAGTGCTCATTATATTACGTGTCCTCCTTAATGCCTATCACCCAGTTATCCCATCCCCTCACCTCCCTCCCCTCCAGCAACCCTCAGTTTGTTTCCTATGATTGAGAATCTTTTATGGTTTGTCTCCCTCTCTGATTTCATCTTGTTTTATTTTTCCCTCCCTTCCCCTACGTTCCTCTGTTTTGTTTCTTAAATTCCACATATGAGTGAAATCATGATAACTGTCTTTCTCTGATGTCACTACTAGGTATTTACCCCAAAGATACAAATGTAGTGATCCGCAGGGGCACCTGCACTCCAGAACCCTTTTCCAGTCCATTTTCTCTGCCAGTGGAATCTCATCTATCCTCTGATCCCCACAACAAGGACAGTTTGTCACGTTATATGCTTCTATGGCATCTTTGAGATCTCCTGTGGTCATGTTCATGATACACCGTCATAATCCACATTCAGTGGTGGTCATTCTAGGCTGGCTGAGATCCTAGAGGACTAGGAAATTAGCCCCAATGTCTTTGTTTTTCCTGTACTCAACTAACTAAGGCAGGGAAAAACCTTCTGCATTTTAGTCTGGTTTGCAGCAACAAGGGAAGAAAAAAAATAAGCTGTCTGATTAAACTAATTGGGAAGTTACCCAAATCCTATGCTCATTATCTGAGTGATATGATCCCTGATGCTCAGTCTATAATTACCCGGTGAGACTTCCATGTGGAGGTTCCATGTGGAGGTATGGTTGGAAGTGTAAAGGAAGTGAAGCCTGGGAAAAGTGAGGGACACCCTGGCCTCAAGATTTCCTGGGCAAGTGAAATAGACCATAAGAGTCAAAAGAAAATTCTCTTTCGGGAGATGCTGGGTGGAGAACGTTTCCTGCAGCTCAAGGAGGCACAACCCATGCTTTCTTTCAGCAACAAACCATACATATTTGCTTATAATTCTACCTTCCTTGGTCTAGAACTTCTCTCTGTGCCTTTAGACTGAAGTTATAACAGGCCATTCTCCTTTTCAAATAAGCAAAACTTCTCATGACTTGTTTGAGTGTCAAGAAGTCTGCAGGGATTAGAGCAGTAAGTGAAACAGACACTATCCTTGAACTGTGGGCATTTAACTCTTTATAAGTCATTTTATAAAGGCATTGTTTTATGTATTCTCCAAACTATGCCAGTAAGCAGATGTTGAAATTGAAGCTGAAAGAACTAAGTGCATTCCTCAGCCTCATGGAGATCATGTAATGGAAGGAGCTGGGATTGCAGAAAGTTCTTCTAACGCAGCTCCTGTGTTCTTTCCACTGCCCTGCTGTGCCTCTGCATAAGTGAATCTCGTCCTTCCTGGGGATGCAGTGATTTTTACCTGTGCTGATGACCAGAGGAGGGGAACAATCTCTAAAAATGATTGAGGATGAATTTAAGTGAGCATTCTGAAGAATCAGAGCCAGGTCCAGCTCTGTCTCTTTTGCCATTCAAAAAAAAGAACACTAATTTATAAAATTCAATAAGGTAGAGATAACTAGAACTGAGTGTATCCAGTTTTCTTTTAATTCCTGGGCACTTGAAAAAAATTTATAGCATTTAGGTTGGGACCAGGATACTAGCTCTGTCCAATGGACTGTGAAGGAAAGTGACAAGATATACCCTGCTTTAGTGGTATCCTTAAGAAAAATTGGTAGATAAGAAAGAACTTACCTTGAAAACAGAATAACCATAGAATCAGTTAATATCAGCCAAGAAAAGATGAGAGGGGTCACCAACCTGTGAAGAATTTAAAATATATATATATATATATATAATTGAGCATAGGATCCAGATCCTTGAAATATTCTATTCAAATAGTCCTGCTGGGCTGGACTTAGTCCGTTGAGGTTGTGATGATGGTGGAAATATTTCCAATTTCCTGAAACATGCTCATTTAAAATGTATGTTTAATTAATTCCATCAAGTGTAAAATCAAAACATATAATATTTGGAAGTACTGTTATTATACAGAATAATTTGGGAAACATAGGCTTTTATAAAGGAAGCACCAACTAAGTACTTTTGCCTATAGGGTTTACTCATTTTATGATCACAATATTAAATTTTTTAAATTAAACATTAATTTTGAGGGATGCCTGGGTGGCTGAGTTGGGTAGCTGGCTCTTGATTTCGGCTGGAGTCATGATCTCAGGGTGATGGGATCTTCTCACTTTGGGCTCCAAGCTCAGCAGGGAGTCTGCTGGAGATTCTCTTTCCCTTTCTGTCTCCCTCTGCCCTTCCCCCTGCTCCCACTCTCTCTCTCTCTAAAATAAATAAATAAATCTTTTAAAAAAACATTAATTTTGAGATATTTGTAGATTTTATGCAGTTGTAAGAAATATAGAGATTCCATGTAACCTTTACCCAGTTACTCTAACACTAATCGCTTGCAAAATCTTGTACAATATCAAAAATAGGATATTTACATTGATACAATCAAGTTCAAGACGTTTCCATCACCACAAGAATCCTTCATCTTTCCATCTTTCCTTTTTATAGCCACACCCACTCCCAACTTTCGCTCCATCCTTAACCAGTGGCAACCTCTAATTGTTACCATTTTTGTAATTCTGGAACACCAAGACTCATGTGAGTTTCTATTTACCCATATATTTGCATATGCTTTTCTTTCTTTCTTCTTGATGTCCCAAGGTTTCTTTCTTTTAAATTTTAAAAAAAATTTCTTTCATCAAAGTGAAATGGATGTTTTAAAAGGTGGAGCAGAAAAATAAGGATTGTGTCTGGCACATAGTGGAAGCCTAGCAAACTGTATATCTAACCCATCTAGCTGTACTATGGGAAAGAGAAGTCTTCCTAGAACTGCTTTCCAAACAGAGGGTAATTGGTCTTGTTTCATTTCTGCTGGGATGGGAACAGTCTTCTCTAATTCCAGTTCAATAAACACAGTATTTATAATTTTGGTTAAGAGGGAGGGAAAGGAATTCTCCTCTGAGCTACTTGCAGTGGTTAATCAAGAGGACAAGGGCCCGTGACTCATTTACTCTCCCTGACTCATTCATGTCACCCAAGTACCTGGGCCGCAGATAGTGGAGAGAACCAGCAGTGAGCATTATTACATTTCCAGCATTGTATCCGTTTCCATCTTAGATAGTCACACCTTGAGGCATTGTAACTGTTTGAGGTGTTTGAGCTTAAAGGCAAATGATTTGGAGCTGATTTGTCTATGGGGATCCCATAAACAATGTGTCTTCTTTTTGTGTTTGCTTTCTGTTGAAAGAACTTCACTTAACCATTAGAATATCCTGCCTAATAAAATTTTGTCTTCTCAAAAGTGTTATATAAATGGAATAATGCAATATGTAATTTTCAGGGATTGGATTTTTTTACTCAGCATAATTATTGGGAGATTCATCCAGGTTGTTGTACGTATCAATAGTTCATTCATTTTCACTGCTGAACACTATTTCATGGCATAAATGGATCAGCTTGTTTAACCACCTACCTATTAAAGAATACCTGGGGTCTCCTTCCAGCCTTTGGCTATTACAACTAAAGCTGTTATAAATATTTGTGTACACATTTTTGCATGAGTCTCTTGTATGAACCTCATATTTCTAAGAAAAATGTCCGAAGCTGCAATGCTGAGTTGTGTAGTAGTTGCATATTTTGTTTTTTGTTTGGTATTGTATCTTTTTCTACAGAATTTTTTTTCTAATTGAAGTATAGTTGACACACAATGTTACATTAGTTCTGGGTATATAACAGAGTGATTGGCCAACTCTCTATGTTATGCTGTGCTCACCTCAAGTGTAGCTACCATTTGTCACCATGCAACATTATTACAATATTACAAAGGTCCTCTGCTGGACCTTTCATCCCCATGGCTTATTCATTCCATAACTGGAAGCCTGTACCTCCCTCTCCCCTTCACCCATTTTGCCCACCCCTCCACCCACCCTCTCCTCTGGCATTGTTATTGTATTTTTAAGTCTAACATTTTCCATGTGTTGTTGTTGTTGTTTTTAATGTCTCCAATTTCACGTCAGAGATTTTCTATATCATTGTCAAGGTTGTCTATTTTTCCATTTCTTATAAGCATGCTTGTAATGGCTTGTTAAAACATTTTCATGGTGGCTGCTTTAAAATTCTTTTAAGACGATTCTAAAGTCTCTGTCACATTTATTTTTGTCCTTTTTCTTCATTCAGTTTGAGATCTTCCTAGTTCTTGTTGTGACAAGCGATTTCTTTACTGACCCTGGGACATTTGGAGTATTATGTTATGAGACTCTGGATCTTATACGAGCCTTGTATTTCAGCTGGCTTCTTCTGATGACACTTCATCAGGGGAAGGAGGGATGCTGTGTCACTTCTGCCAGATGCAAGTGGAGGTCCAGTTCCCCTCTTGGTCTCTCTTGACACCTAAGGTCAGGGGGGTGGG
Organism: Mirounga angustirostris; assembly: GCF_029215605.1. Taxonomy (NCBI): domain Eukaryota; kingdom Metazoa; phylum Chordata; class Mammalia; order Carnivora; family Phocidae; genus Mirounga; species Mirounga angustirostris. The sequence continues at coordinate 12,749,998 of NW_026991712.1, read as the reverse complement.
TCGAGTGGGACCACCTAAGTTGGGTCGAGTGGGAGTTTTCTCACTAAGCCACCACTTATATCTCCCTGACTGGGTGGGGCAGGAGCGGCCTCTACCAATATCACCAAGACTACGGCCTTGCTACTGTGGGATGGTAGAAAATATCCTGACTTTCCACTGGGACTCCTCTGACATTAACCCAGTGGGGTGTGGAAGGGTATTTCATTATTGCCAGCCGGGAGTGGAAGTGCAGACTCTCCACTCAGCCTTCTCTGAGATCATCCTACTGAGGAGACCCAAACACCTTGTTGCCGCCAGACAAAAGTGGAAATTTGGCTCTTCCCTCAGCATTTGTTGACATGGGTCAGAATGAAGCCAGAGTTTATTTTGCAGTATTAGGCTGGAGGGGTGCAGTCATTATGTAAAGGTTTTCTATGTTAGTAGGCTGCTCCTTTCCTAGTCTTTTGGCTTGAGAGGACAGCTACTCATCCATCTACCCATCCATCCATCCATCCATCCATCCATCCATTGTCTATTTTGATCTGTGCCCATTAACATTTCTGGATTACTGACTTTTTCAGCTCTAAGTCTGGGTTAGGCAAAAAGGCGAATCTTCCCAGAACTGGTTTCACACCAATTATTTTTATTACAAAGAGGGATATCGATGTTTCTTTTCTCTTGCTTGCTTACTTCCCTTCTCTTCCCTTCCTTTGTCTCTTCTCTTCACCCTCTCCTCTATTTGTCTTGTTTTTTTTTTCTCTCTTTCTTTTCCTTCTCCTTCTCTTCTCTATTTCTCCTGTTCAAACTCTTCTTTAATTTTGCATTTTATATTGGCTCTGTGTGTCCATATGTAATTTTATTTTAATACTCATTTTATTTCAAGGGAACCAATATCTGAGTGGAAACCATGGTGGCCTTCTGGTTCTTTCTTCTTTGTCTCAATATATGCAAAACTGAGTTGTTGCTTGGGGACCCACAACCAAAATAATTTTGTTTTTACAAGCCTCTGTTGGCCTGCATTCCATTCTTTTAGATATAGTCACATCACAGCATTTCATTTCTTCTCCAAAGTAATTCTCCAGAAACCTTCAGCAAAATAATTTTTCTGACATAGAAAGAGAATGGGATTGGGATTGATATTGAGCTGGGTTTGAATCCTGGTTCTATAATTTTTTTAGTTGTGTGATTTGGGGCAAGTAATCTAACTTCTCCGGTTAGATTTCTTTTAAGTAAATTGGAGATTTCATGACATTAATGTTTGCAAATTATCAAACACAATTCCTGGTATATAGTGAGCACTCAATAAATATTAGTGAAATCTGGAGTTATTAATTATCAGTGCTCTTCAGTCTCCAAAGGCCAGTTTATCCACTCTAGCTATCTGCTTTATTTCTGTAGGGTTAGTATATATCTATCATTAGTTTTTGTTGTTGTTAGTTTATGAATATTATTACATAGAGCAGTCTGTGTGTTGGATGAAGAGGTCTCTGAAATAATTGAAAGAATTCATTGACCATCATTATAATCATTATGATTATCTTCATCCAACTCAAGCTCCCATTTTATCAAAACAAGTCCCTAAACAAATATTTCCTTGACTAATAAAGGAATACTTCCTAAGCACATACCCCTAACCTCTCATTTATGATGCTATGACTGTCATCAGATCCAATGTCAACTGTGGCATTTTGTTAGCATGCTTTGCTTTTTATTTGCTGATGACAGAAACACTGCTCAAAGAAAGTCTAGATTATGGTTGATAATGGTTGATTTGAGACAAAATCACTTTGACCCTTATCATTTCATGAGAAAATAGCTCATGTAGGGATCAGTTCAGAAAATTAGTTTCTGTGGTTGTTTATCTTTGGTGTCAGTTCATTCTGGATTTGGTGAGTTATGTGTAAGAAAAAATACAAAGGTCAGTTTAAAATTTCAAATACATAGAGGAAAGGTTTCATTATTTAAAATGTAGTCATAGGGACACCTGGGTGGCTCAGTCGTTGGGCATCTGCCTTCAGCTCAGTTCATGATCCCGGGGTCCTGGGATCAAGCCCCACATCAGGCTCCCTGCTTGGCGGGAAGCCTGCTTCTCCCTCTCTCACTCCCCCTGCTTGTGTTCCCTCTCTCGCTGTGTCTCTCTCTCAAATAAACAAATAAAATCTAAAAAAATAAAATAAAATAAAATCTAGTCATAGTTGGTGAAAGCTAAATTCTTATCAGTTAGAAAAGAGTCTCCAACTATGTTCCCCAATATTTTTTGTACATTACTTTTTATACTTGTATTTGCCTAAAACCTCTTGCATTTTTAATAAAATAAAACCATGGTGTAAAGCCATAATTTAAATTCTATTTTTCCATCTCATCCCTTCTATATAGCCCCAAAGCAATCACTTTCACTTATACTTGTGTTTTCTTAGGTGGTTCAACTCATACTAACTATTCTACTTAGTAAATCATTTTCTTGTTTTATCAACTTTATATTTTTTCTATTGAGTTTGTATATGGATGAGAAGGATTTATCACATTCATCAACTTCCTTATCTGCTGCTATCATCACAATATCATAATATAGTTTACAATTAAATTACTATTTTTAATTTTTCTAAATATGTGAGTAGTATTCATTACTAATCCAAAATTGTGAACGATGTATACTTTTGGGTAACTTTTCCTCCTCTAGTTATTTTTTTGGTTGCTTGGGTTTTTTTTTTTTTTATGTTTTCCCTATCAATATTTCTTCTTAAGCCATTAATAGTACGTAAAGCCTTTCTGTGTACTCTTTTCCACCTGGCCACGCTCATTAGATATTCCCTCATTTCCATTTTCTTCAGACAGATATCCCTCCAGAAAAACTCCTTCCCATTGTCTCATTCTGGAATTGTTGTTTCTAAGTTATCTCTGGGGCTTCCATCTTTACCTTGGGTTACATCTCCAACTTTGGGATAATTTTGTGAACTTGCATGTAATGTATATAGTTTTGTAAATTTGTTTTTTATTTCATGATCATATTTTGGTTTATCATTTTACTGAGTAACTAATTATAGATTGAAAATTATTTTTTAATAGAATTTTGAAGATATTTGTCTATTATGTCCTAGCTTCTAGTTTTATTTTTGGTATTTCCTGATTTAAATATGGAGACTTGTATACTGTCCTGAAAATTTTAGAATTTTTATCTTTTCACTAATATTTTGATTTTCATGGAGATGTGTTTTGGTGTACATCTTCTCTCATTTTGTTTTTGGCATTCCAGAAACACATCCTTCAATTCTGAGGTGTTTTCTTGACTCATTTTCTTTTTTTTATAATTTTCTCTCTTCTATTTTGTTTCTTTTCTTCTTCTAAAATTCCAGTTATTTGATATTGGAGATCTTGGGTTTATTAACCAGATTTATCTGTCCTGTCTTCCACTCCTGTATTTTGTTTGTTTGTTTACTTTTTGGAAGATTGCATCAACTTTAATTTCTAAATATAATATTGATTCTTTTTAGTTATCAAAATGTTAATTTAAAAGAGTTCTTATTATCTGATTATTCCTTTAATATAGCATCTATTCCTTTCCCATGGATAAATTATCTTTTTTCATCTATCTAAGAATATTAATTATAGGTATTTTAAACACTTTATTTTTTATGTTCTTTGTATAGTCTGTTTCCTCCAAGTTTCTTTTTTTCCTATTTCTTTTGGTCTTTGTGTTTCAAACTGGAAGGTTCTCTTGATTTATTGGCTTGGCTGTCCATTGATATTTGAGAATGAGGTGCTAGAAAGCTTATGAGAAGCACTGTGTGCAGGGATTGGATTTGTCAACTAGTAAACTTTTGAATGAGATGGCCTGGTAAGAACCAGATTATTTCACTGAGGTATACCCAAATAACCTATAGTTGCAAGTTTATTTTCAGGAGCTACTTAGTTTTTCCAGAGAACACGCTACCCATCCTCTGTTTGAGAAAGACAGGATTGAGAGGGGGGGAGAAGGGAGGAGGTGGTGGTGATGAATCTCACTCATATTCTTGGACTTTAGCAAAGGAAGGGTGCTAAAAGTCTCTTCATTGTGCTTAATCTTTCTGATTTCATCATCTGAACTTACTGTCCTTGAGTCTAAGGTCTCTCTGGTTCAATGTGTCCACAGAACGAATCTCTATCCAGAGTGGGGTAGAAATTTTTGCACCATATTGGAAATAATGATGTGGTTATTTTGGTGTCTAAAAGCCCTGGTTCAGTCCCTCAATGAATCCCCTTATTTTGGCTTCTTATTTACTCTCACATTTAATGGCACATGGTACTGATAATTTTTGAGACTTTCTGTATTCTGTACCATAAATTATCTCACTCTCCAATGATTTTCCTCTTTATAGGTACTTGCTATTCAATTTCTCTACTTATTTACTCCTTTCAGATTCAATCTTTTTCAAATTCACGTTCTTTGCTTTCTTTCTTTCTTTCTTTCTTTCTTTCTTTCTTTCTTTCTTTCTTTCTTTCTTTCTTTCCTACTCTCTTCCATTTCTTTGTCTTTAGAGTTCATAGCTTTGTTTTGAAAAATAATGGCATGCATTTATTCAGTCATATGTAGTAAAAAAAACTTCCTAAGTTGCTAAAAGAGAATCATCTTTAAGGTGTTGTGGGTTTTTTTTTTTATTTTAAGATTACCACAGTAGATATTGGGTTAAAAGGAATAAGCATTCATGTTCTCCATAGATATTTGACAAAGATCATTGATATTTTGAGTAATCCTCTCTCCAGGTTGACAATTGACCATTTTTGGATTAGAAAACCCTTTAGTATGATATCCTCCTTTACTTGACCTAGAAACTGAAAAAATAGAATTTAAATCGAAAGGGCTTGATAAATTCTGCCACCTATCTAAATTTTTATGTCAGAATCCTGATGTCATGGTTGACATCATCCTCTCCTTTTACCCCATCCAATCAATCACCAATGTTGATTTTTCTTATTTCTTGAATCTGCCTGCTTCTTACTTTCTCCATAGCCAAGATGAAGTCCAAATCACCAACATTTTTACTAAGATTTCTGTCGTAGCCATGCAACTGAATGGCTTTCCCTCTTTTCACCCATTCACCATTTGGTATTCAGAGCCATCATTTCAAACCACTGATATGCTCATGTCATAATCTTAGAGAAAATAATTCACAGCTGCCCGTTCCTCTTAGTATAAAGACCAAATGCTTACCATCGTCCACAGGGTCCTATGTAGTCTGAACTCAGCTGAATTCTCAATTCCATCTGTCCCCTCTGGCTCTGTTGACCCTCATTTAGTTCCTGCTATGTTGCAAGCTTCTCCCCAGCTCAGGACCTTCACTCAGTTATTTTGCCTAGAAGCACTGAATTCTCAGAAACCCTATCCCTTGCATACTTAGCATTCAGGGTCATTACTTGGTAGAGCAAGAGGTCAGGTCTAGGGGAAATCCTGAAACACTTGGCAGAAGTTTTTCAAACCTCATCTCTATCTTTTTCAAGTTGTGTTACTGTGAGTCACTTACAAGCTCTTAGGGGGGCATGCATTAGTTCATCATGGGTAGTTTAATCAAATAATGGAAGTAAAGTGTTTATCACAGTGCCTGGAAAAAATACATATTGGCTCCTTTTCCCTTTCTTTTTTTTCTGTTGTAGTGTCAATAACTATTTGTTGAAGGTATGAAAGCTTGGAGAAAATTTCATGTACAGTAAGAAACATCATGTATACATCCCTAACCAAATGTACCATGTGCTAAGAAACAAAACCTTAAGATTTTTTTTATTTAGACAGACAGCTCACGAGCTGGGGTGGGGGGAGGAGGTCAGGAGAGAGGGAGAGAGGAAAATCTTAAGTAGGTTCCATGTTCAGGGCAGAGCCCCACGAGGGGCTGGATCCCACAACCCTGAGATCATGACCTGAGCTGAAATCAAGAGTCAGACGCATAACCGACTGAGCCACTCAGGAGCCCCAACCCCTTAAGACTTTTGAAGGAAAATTATCCATAAATGTGAGGTACTTTATTTAAAAGTCAAACCAAGAATGTTAATGATAATGGCAATGCTAGTGTTGACTTTCAAATTTATGGAGCACATTGATTTTCAAAGCTCTACCCAAGCTTTCTGTAAAGACAAGGAAAAATTGGAAGTGAAAATTTCTGCTATGTTGATTGCAAACTTACAACATAAAGAAATAATGTCTAAATGTGGATTCCTCTGGGGGTAGGGAGCCCTTATTTTAGGGAGACCTTTGCTTTACTCGTTTAACCTGACCCCGACTCAGAGAGAAGTTCACCGAGAACTTTCCTCAGGCCACTCCAGTGCCTAAGACAACTCATCAAACACTACTCTTACATGGGTCTTTACATCCATAATTCTTGACCAAAAAAATAATTCTCACTAAAAAAAATCTTTCGCTTTCCTAACATGTGTTCTATGACATTCCCAACTGCTATGATTCACAAAGGTTTTTGTCATTTTCTTCACCTTCTTGTCGAAGGTGTCATGGTGCCATCTCTTCCCCCAAACACTATGCTGACCATAGTGGTGAATCAATAGCACAAAATACAGACTTGGATCGATTACTTTAGATTTGCCGTACCCGTTTCCAAGGTTTATGACAATCTTTACTTGATTGTACAATCCAAGTTCAAAAACTCTGATTCCAGAATTTCATGGTAGCTCTATTCCAAAAGACCTATGACGTATATTACGCATATTACTCATTACTATTATTTTTCCAAATCCCCACTCTCCCTGTTATCCTTCCTCAGAGTATCAGCTTGCAGGTTTTTGCAAACTGTAATGTGCCAGAGGTGTATCACTCATACTGATGTGATGTTAGCAGAAACCATGTATAGACCATATTCCTTGATAACAAGGTATTTTTTGCTTTTTAATTTTTAATTATTTACTTTAAAGAAATCATAGTTTTTACATAAGCATTTAATTATATTTCATATACTTTAATCTAAATTTGATTTTAAGATTTTCAACACTACTCATTCCCAGGAAAAGGATGGAATTTCCCAGAAGAGTCTAAGAAATTTTGTTCTATTACTATCTTGGGTAATTTCCCACTATCGGACATTGAGTACGCAGAAAATATAAACTGAATTTCAGTGTGTCTTTAAATTCAGTGCAACAAAGCAAAAGAATGGGTATGAGGTGTATTCCAAATTCAAACTGTGCTTTACTATTGATCACTTTAAAAAATATTAGTGTTTTTTTTTCTTCTCCATTAGTTTAAATTTCAAAAGTCCTAGTTATGTGAATGTGGTAAGAGAGGGTAAAGGAAGTACACAGAGATAAAAGAGAGATGATGTCCTCAGGACCCCCTAGGATGGCCACATAGCCAACCTCCTTCTTCAGCAGATAAACACTTGGACATGCAGACAGAGGGCACTTGATGACTTAAGGTCTACATTTCTCTTAGCTTAGGGTCTTTACAGTTTTTCTTCTGACTACTTATTTTTTCATCTATAGAGTACCTTACGAGTCATATAACCGTTATCATATTCAGATTAGAAAAAAAAATCTACGTTACAGGCAACAAAGATGGGAAGGATCTTGATCACTACATTCTCACTTCTCATTCTCTGTGTTTGAACAGGCCTCAAGATGCAATTCAGCAGAACAGAGAGACTGGGGAAAAACCCGCTCTCAATTTAAAGCAGTATATAGCCGTAGGCGAAATTAAGCTGAAACGAACAAATAGGGAGTGGCAGAAAATACTACACACATCATAAAGACTACCTACCAAGTGAATGGGTGTTCTATTCAATTAAACAACATAATTATATTCCATGATATTTTACAGGGGAGCAGGTCCAAACAGGAATATATATTATTAAGGTGCTGATCTATAGTGAAGGCTAGTTAACAGATGCGTCTTCTCTGAGCCCACCAGAATCCTGCCTGAATTGCCAGAGGGTCCAATTGGCTCAGATCTCCCATCTTCAAGTTAGCAAAAGTGATTTGTTAACTGAGGTCTTCATAAAGAAAAAAACCATTTCTTGATAATGGCAACCCATGTCATTTATTAAACACTTTTATGTGGCAAACGTTGTTCTGGGCACTTCGTGTATATAATCTCTTTTTATCCCCACCCCAATTCTAGAAATCTAGAGGTAAGTGTTATCTCTGTTTTGCAGTTGGAAAAAATGAGTCTTGGAGAAATTAAGTCATTTGTCTTACTGATTCTAAAGCCAAATTTCCTAAGTTATGCCAATGTCTGTACACTCCACACTTAAACACACAGCCCTAGTGTTCAGTTGCGTTGGCAAGAGAAGGCCTGCAATTAATTTATAATTCCTTATCGTTAGGGAATATCAAGGAAGTGTAGCTTTACTTCAGTTTAACTAAAATTTATTGCACGTCTTTTTTTTTTTTTTGAGATTTTATTTATTTGACAGAGAGAGAGAGCAAGCACAAGCAGGGGGAGTGGCAGGCAGAGGGAGAAGCAGGCTCCCCACCCAGCAAGGAGCCTGATGGGGGCTCAATCCCAGGACCCTAGGATCATGACCCGAGCCGAGGGCAAATGCTAACAAACTGAGCCACCCCCGTGCCCAATTTATTGCACATCCACTCTGTAGTAGGTTCTGAGCTTTGCACAGGGGGAAAGAAATGGCTTACAGAAGATCTTCACTTTAAGGAGATCAGATAAGCATCTCAAAGATGGATGTGAAAATGTCAAATTTCATTCTAATGTGGAAAATGGAATGAGAGGTGTCTGGGCTTCACCCAGGACTGGCCCTGACCCTTTATCACTATCCCTGGGGCTTCATTCTTGGCCACTTCCATGCTGCAGCGTCCCAGTCCTGCAAGCTGTTAATTGAGTACCTTTACCGAGTGAGTGAGATATTCAAGGCACAAAAATGATGAAACCAGAGACCAGTCGGGAGCTCAGCACCTAGGCATCTGACCACTTCCCTGGATCCGAGACTCACACCTAACTGGCTGTTTCCTTCTGTCAGTGGTGACCCTTCATAGAGATTTGTATGCCTTTATATGTTCAGCTTGCTCAATCTATTTCAGTCTTCAAGGTCATCTTCATTAATTATCGTCACAGCTGCTTTGATTCCTTTTTTGCTCTGTTCGTAAATCTATAACAATAATGATCTGTACTTTCCTTGACCCCACCCCTATTCTGAGAAACTCCTGCTACAAGTGTCTGTCCTCTGCACTGGGAAGTATTTTGTAAACTTCCTTTGCTTTTTGCCCAGAGAGGACAACTTTTACCTGAAGCAGGCTTTCTCGATTCCCTTAGAAGCCCCAAGTCAGCCATCAAATGCCTCCCAGGACAGTAGTTCAAATTAAGAATTATCTTCCTGCAGCCTCCACGAGATCTTGCTAATGTACTGTTTTAGGCCCATTTATTTCTGAAATTTTGGAGCAAGTCTCTGTGTTTCTCATTTCCTTAGTCTTTGTTAAACGCAGGTCACTTGGTTAATTAAAAAAACAAGGCAAGTGTGCTTCATATTTACTAAGTAAATAAAGTATAAGAGATTATTCATTACAACTTCCTTTTTCAAAAAGTGCTTTTCCCAAAGTGTTCCTGAGAGAGATACATGTGCATCTTATCTCTCATTTGAAATTTGGAGTTTTGGCTCACTGACAGTTTGCTGCATGATCCTGGGAAAGAGATTTTTAACTCTCGTGACCTCAGCCTGCCCATTTTTACAATGAGGTTTAGGTGAGGCGCTCTCTAAGTTTTATTTAAGCTGTAGCATTTGGTTATTTTATTGTTAGAAATTAAGGATCATTTCTTAGGAAGTTCTCTGAAAGCACAGTCTGCCTTGCACAGTTTGCAGTCAGCATAGCCTAGATACAAATGACTATGAATTTATAGGTTTATAAGATTCAGAGTTCAAAGAGACTGTCAAGGTCATGGAGCCCAACCCCCTACAGTGATACCTGAATCCCTTCTACAACATCCCCACCAAGTGGCCAACCCGTCCACAGGTGAACGCCTCTACCAGACCTCACCACCTCTCAAGTCAACCAATTTTTTTTTCTGTAGGCTACTAGAAAGTCTTTCCTACGGTTGTTTCAAATATGATCCCCTGCATTTCCCATTAGGAGATCTGAATTTTACCACTTATGACTTCACTCAAAAGTGTAGTTCCTTTTGCCACATAACCTTACTTTAGGTATTTGAAAATGATGAAACAAATATCCTTCCTTGTCTCCAGGATAAACAACTAGTTCTTGAAAGCATTCCTGCTATGGTAGGGCTCTGAGTATGTTCTTAATTTCGATCACTTTCCTTCTTAATTTGACCCAGATTGTCAATACCATTCTTACTGGCCTGCAGAACTGATCAAATGTCTGACATAATCTTTGATGACAGAATTTGAAAATTGACTTTTGGAGAGAAAGAAAGATAATCTGATAAGAGATCTGTAATCTGAGCAAAAAGTGACAAGGACCTCTGCAAAGACAAAGGGGATTACTAATAGCTGATGGATATTTTGCATTTGTTTTAAATGCATTATCACAAGTAATATAATCGTGGAGCCCTTCCCACTTTAGAGTTTAAGTTACTTATACAAGACTAGTATGTGATAGCCCTGGGATTCCAACATCTTTTCTGTGGCTCAAATATCCAGCAGTATTCTTCAAGTGAAAGGAAGATTTCAAACATATGGTATGAGAGGAATTCCACTCCACAAATAAATGGGCAGAATAGAAAAACTTGTCCCTCACTGGTTTCTAAGAACTGTTTTTTGAAAATTCTGCAGGGAATGGCTGCCTAGATTAGGACCACCATACAGAAATGCCAAAAAAAAAAAAAAAAAAAGTGGCAAAAGGTTTTCATGTCCCCTTATTGAAAGGACAACAAGTTCTGTGTCTGTGTGTGGTCACCTTTCTCCTAGGATACTTATGTCTTTGCTGCAGGAACCTAAGAGAGCAGAATTAGTCTTCCTTCAGGCCATTGGAACAATGCTCACCAGCTCCAGGAAGGTGATGGAAATGAGTAGTCCACAGCAGCCCCAAATTGCTGGATAAACATTTTTGCATGGATCTTTTCAGGTAGTGATTGTCTCAGCATCAGCTGCTTTTTTTTTTTTTTCTTGGAGTGTATTATAGATAGACCAGCCATCACTTGGATGCCTCTCCCACACCAAGTACAGCAAAGCCTGCATTCTCCAGAAAGGCCCGCTGCTCTGCAATCAGTCTTCAAAAGAACAAGGCAAATTTTCAGGAGACATCCTTGAGTTGAGGGACAGAAAGAACAGTGTTTCAGATGACATACAGAACAGGGGTGGAAATGGGCTCCTGAACCTAACAGATGTCTGATTTGTGACACATGACTGAATCATATCTGTGAGTAGTTCAGAGGCTCAAAGGGGAGTATGAAGTGAGCCGGTACATGTGAAGTATTTAGAATGTTAACTGGTGTAGATTAAATGTTCAATCAATGGCAATGATAGTCACAAGAATTTTTACTGGCTCAGATATTTCATACGTGGAAAAATAAAGTTATCTTGATCATATGCTAGAGTGGAGTTCTGGATGGAACCTGAGTAGGTCAGGGAGGTGGGACTGACTGGGTTTTGCAGAAAGAGCATTCACTTAACAAAGGAATGGTGGGGGCTACGGGGTGAGCATCTCCACGTGGAGAGAGGTGTGCTTGGACTTGGTCTATGACTGTTCTCTGGCTTTAAACTCACCCAACTTGCCAGGGAGACTTTTGCTCAATACACTCAATGATGTGGCCACGCGTCATCATGACAGCTTCCAAAATACTTCAAAGAAGGGAAGGTCATTTTCAGAGGAAGGCTGTGAGGACCCTAGGAGATCAGAATGAGAGGATGGTGAGACTGGAAAAGGCTCCATCAGCAGGAACCACTGCATGTGGGAAGTGAGCAGCACAAGGAGTTTTGGTTTTGGTTTCCTTGGCATTCCTCTGGGCCCCATATGGTAATAAAATGACAAGCTCCTCATCAGATCCCAGAACACAGTCAGCCAGCACTTCCCTCTCTCTGAGTGCTGCTCTGAAATTTATGCCGACAGGTGGTATAAATTCATGAGCCAGGACAGGCATAACACAAAGGGGGGAGGTTGCTTGGATTGGCAGCCATCAGCCCTGCTTGATTACCTTCTCTTTCAAACACCCTGGGACCCAAAGGAAACCAACAAAAACATGGCTTCCCAACAGTGATCCCTTTGCAGGCCTTCTTCTCCCTCTCTGCGTTCCCATCCCTAAACCCATACCCTCCTGCATTTCTGCCAAAGAGAACCATGTGATCATGGCTACCCCATAGGGAAATACAAGGAGTGTGCTTTGAAGTAGGGCAGCCCTGGATTCAAAGTCACTTCTAGGCCATATAATGTTACTCAAGTTCTCTGAATTTTGTTTTCTTCATAATAACTCCTGCCTTAAAGAGTTGCCAAGATTTACAGATCATCTGCACATAATGAACAGTCAATATGACAATTACATCCATTACTATTATTTCTACTTTGGTGAAATGAACAGGTAATGGGATCCAGACTTTGGGCACCGGTGTGGAATATTCCAGAGTCTCTGGGTAGACAATATGTTTCACTTGCTAATGATCTGATACATCAACACATTCAAGGGCATAGGCTGCATGAGTTGCATCATTCCCAGGAGCACAACCACCCTCCTCATCCCTCCTCATAAACTGAAAGTGTCCCCTCCTCATGTCTGACCTCCTGGCCTTAGGACTTGTCATCACTCCTTCGGTTAGAGATGCTGACCTCTAAAGGCCCCTCTAAAAATGCATATAGACAAGACCATTTTAGCACCCACCCTCACATGAATACAAAAGAATTTGGCTGATGCCCAGAATGAGCAAGTTTTGCAAGAAAGTGGAGGTGGGGGAGGAGGAAGGGGAAGACCCTAGTGAGGTATAAATGACAAGGAGGATGTGGTCACTGGACGTCAGGGCAGTTTTCAATTGAGAAGGGCATGAGAGAAGGAGCACAGGTGATCCTTCCTGTGGAAGCAGGGTAGTTCTCTGTGGTGAGTCACCTGTCTGGGGATCCCCCAAATTATAAACACCCAATGGAAACTACACACCCTTGAATATAGAGGCTGTGTGGAAATGTGGACCTGAAGCCCCAACACCCTCGTCCTCATCTTGATGCTACTGTTGGTTGACCTGCAGTGAGATCCCAGACACAGGTGTTCATGTTGGAGCCCTTTTCCTCATCGGTCCACTGGAGTGGCTGTGTGTTTGGGGAGGGAAGGTTATTGTCCTGTTCTAATGTGATTTCGCCCTGACAGAAGAGGAATGGAAAGCAAGACTGAGAAAGACTAAGCAGTCAATCAGGGAGCCCTGACCTATCTCTTTCCTCCTGCACGTTCTTGACCTGAGGAACATAGTGCTGAATAAAACATGCCCCCATTCTGGAGGCACCTGTCTTATAATCAGGGAGGCAGCTAAGAAAATGGACCAGGGCCCTGGCGCACACTGGGAATGTGGTGAGGTCAACGCCACAACAGAGGGGAGCCTCAGAGCTAAGCCCTGTACATTTGGCCCAGGGCAAAGGGGAACCAAGAGACTTTCAGAAGATTCCAGGGGGCCACTCCCCTGCTCTGCTTCCTTTCCTTCGGGTCTTCACCTGAGCCCAGCTGTGCCTGATGTCCAGGGTGGAGGTAGGCCTAGACCTTTCCCCTCTTCTTACTGCACCCTCCACATAAATTTGCATCTTCCCTTGAGAAAAAGACATCCCTAGTAAAGGAAGATGCCATTTAAGTAAGGGGAATAGGACATATTCCCCACGTAAGAATTTAGTAAGATTCTGAAATTTTTAGAGATTTCCAATCCCGTGATTTTTATTTCTTGCCTACTTCTTCATAATGACTATGACGTCAGTGATAATGACAGTGCTGATGAAGCAACACCAGCAATTACAATAATGATGATAATGATGGTGGTCGTGGTGGCACCAATACTAAAAACTAAGATATAGTAAGTCCTTACTGGGTGCCAAGAGCTTTGCATGCATTATATGAGACAATATTTCTGTTATCATTCCACTTTCACGGACGAAGAAATTGACAGACATGCTTCGTTAAGATCACACAATTTTAAAACAGGAGGGATTCTGTTCAAACCCGGGTGTATGACTTCAGGGTCTGAGCTCTTAACTGCTCTGCCTGGCCCCTGTTTGACTTCCTGGTCTTACACTCTTACTCTCCTGTGCTGGTCTTTAAGGGCAGCAGGTGAGGGGTAGCTGGAGGGTATGGGCTCTGCTCTAACAAAGGGGTGCCGGAATGGAGGAACAGAGTGGTACCTTTGAAGAAGAGAGCAAAACAGGCCAAATCATTGGGATCAGCCGGGAGAAACTCATGTATCCCTTGAGAATGGATGCCAAGTGACGCAGGCAAGGAGACTTGATCTAGTTGGTGCTGCACAGAGCATGAGACAGCTACTAATAAAAAGAAAGTGATCTGGATCACTTTTTGCCACGCCCTAGCCCACCCATCCTCCACACTTTGGAAGGATTCCTGCCAGTGATTGCACCTTGCTCTTTAAGGACTCGGCTATCCCTCCGGTGTTTGCGGTCCCAATTCCACGTCCAGCCCCATCCACCCTCTGTAGAACTCAGATAGCTCTCTCCAAAAACCAGGTAGTCAATTAGTCACTTTCAGTAGCTGCAAATGTTAAAAATTGCAAAGTGTCTTTCCCTTCTCATGGGCCTCATAGGTACCACGAGCCTGCAGTGTAGACCCAGAGTGGAAGGAGCTCTAGAGGAGAGGCAGGCCGCATTGCAACCTCCTTCCCTTGGTCTGACCCAGCTCCACATCTTCTCTTGCAAGTCGCATGGGCTATATCAGCATGACCTCCATTTCATGACATCTCTTCCAAATATTTGCTTAATGAGATTCCCGCCAATAAATGAGGTTTATCTGGAACTTGAAGATGATTGAAACAGAGAGTTTGGGGCTCTTTGGAGGTTTTTGGGTTTTTGTGAGCTGGAGTGCTAAATATAGTTGTTGCTTTTAAGTTCCTATATACAGCGAAACACAGTTTCCTGCTTTCTCTGAAAAAGGTGCTTGCTCTCACAAGCTGAGGCCCAGTCACCCAGAAATACCTACATCCAGCTCAGCCTGGGTTGGTCTCATGGGGGGGAGAATGGACTCCTCTTCCCTTCCAAGATCCACCCACTCAGCCCCCACTCTCCTCCTTACTCAGTCTTCTTCCACAAAGTTTCTCTGAATTACTGTTTTAATGAGGGAGATGCAGAGTGCTATTGAATAGGAGGAAAACAGAACCAGTACCTGCCCTGTCCCGGAGCTCTTGCTGAGCACTTTTCTAATGTTCCCTGGTTTTGGATACATACCTGCAGAATGGAGACTGCTGGGCAAGCAGGGAGGGAGGGAGAGAAAGAGTAGCTCACATTCCAACATTATACTCAAGCTGTGTGACCTTGGCCAAGTTCTTTTGTTTTCTCATTTGTACATGAGGTCATGGGAAGATTAAAAAAGATACGTGGAAATGTTAGCAGTAAACAGCTGGTGATTAAGGACTTGGGGTTACGTGAACATCTTTGAAATTATTCTATATCTTATGCACTTGGGTGCTCAGTAAATATTGCCACCAACACCAAAGGCCACATTTTTCATGCATTTTTTTTTCCAGAAGGTGTGATTTGCATGGGTGATAAATAAGTTCTTAAAATAGCTGAACCTTTTCTTTAAGTAGTTTTTTTTTTTTTTAAATCAGCTACTGATCATACTAATTTTTGTCACTTGATGAAGGTGTGCTTGCCAGGTTTCTCCACTAGAAAGTTACTATCTTCCCATTTGAGATTATTAAATAGTTTGTGGAGAAAACATTACCAAAAATGGGACGAACCACGTGACTTCTAATGAGATGTGCTGACGTCACTTGCAGTGTTCCTGCCCAAAATGCATAAAGCAGATAAGCCACTGGGAGATATTAGACAAACCCAAACTGAGAAGCCGTCTACATTTAGTGGCTGGTATTCTTCAAAAGTGTCAGTGTTATGCAAGACAGTAAGGCTGAGGAACCGTCCCCAAATAAGGAAGCCTAGAGACATGGCATGTAGATGCAATCCATGATCCTGAATCAGATAATGGATGAGGAAAAATCGCTCTAAAAGATACAGGGATGACTGGCTTCATTTGACTATGAACCATAGACTAATTAACAGCATTGTGCCAATGTTAAATTTCCTGATTTTCATGTACCATAGTTGTGGAGGTAAACACCCTCGCTCTTAGGAATATGCACTGAAGAATTTACCAGTACAGGGTCAAGATGTCTGCAGTTTATTTATATAGGCTATAGTGATGGGGTGGGGGAGGGGTGGAAATGATGAGACATATGGTAAATTTTAACAACCATTGAACCAGGGTGAAGAATATATAGTGGCTTCTTTTTGGTATGATTCTTAAAACCTTTCTGCAAGTTTGAACTTAATTAAAAAAAAAAAAAGTTGAAACAATCAGATTAGAAACCAACCCTTCAGGAGAGAAAAGCTGCCGAGCCACAAAATCAGATTCCTATATTTCTTAAGAGCACAGAGGAGCTGAGCCTTGTTTCTGTGAATTCTGTTGACTGAGACTGTGATGTCATCACCATGATACTCCTCACAAGAAGTATATAATTATAGCTTCTCTGTCACAGATGGTGACTGAGGTACGGTGAGAATCCAAAGAAAACTCAAGCATCTTATTGGAGCTCTCCCCATTGAGTTTTGAACAAAGGAGTGGAATAAGACACCATTCAAGCATTCACTCATGTATCTAATCAAGATTTTTTGCACATCTATGTTTCAGCACTCTGCTCGACTCTGGAATAAAGATGTGAGAAATATTTTTCCCTTCACTCAAGGAGTTTGCGGTTCTGATGGGGAGACTGACATGTCATCAGTAGCAATAATCCAGAGTGGAAGGGATTACAGTAGAAACAGACATAGGCTGCTACTAAGGAGGAAGGAACCAGGAGAGTAAAGAGAATCTTCATAAGGGCATGACAGTGACATCGGAAGAGTACTGTAGCAAATAGAAAAAAGTCTTTCAGGTAGGCTGTATTTGCAGAAGTCAAATCACTTGATGTTGATAGAATCTAGGGTGTGTAGAGGAGTGAAAGTAGAAACTGCTGGAAAGAGCTCAGTGCAAAGAGCTTCTTTTCCCTTCAAGCTAGAGTTTAGATGATTTCAGTATTCTCTTTATGATCCAAATACCAGACATCTGAGTGTGTCCCAAATCCTACAGCTGATGGTCGGTCACAATTTCCCTCTCATGTTGAAATCAACATGTTCAAGCTGCCATCTACACAACTAAAACCCTAGCCATGATACATCCTCCTATTAGCTCTACTTGAGTCCTGTTGGGGAAGGTCATACATTACCCCCATTCTTCTCCCCTTGTTCCAAAGTTTTTTCTGGATCTTGATCTCACTAGTGTCTTGTCACCTGTGGCTCTTCTCTTCCTAGCTTCAGTCAACCCAAATTTGGAACCTCGTCTTCTTTCGTTGTTTGATTCAAGATTCAGAAAGGAAAAAAAAAAAAGTAGTTTTGGTGGTACTATACAGAAAACCATGGGAAATTAATAAAGAGGTCTCAACTTCCCAGAGTTCTATAGACTCACTCCTCATCGGGGTTTCTGACTGGCTGGAGTCTTTCTCATGGACTTTCTGCCTGTCTATGAGCCAGGCCCTCACTCTCTTCACACACTCCTCTCTCTCTTCCATTTCCTGGACTCCTTTCTATGTCCATTTTGGGCCAACCTGAAAAACTTCGAGTGTTTCCATTTGTGCACAGAATAATTCATTTTTCACCCAAACTCTCAGCTCTGCCAATCTTTAAAAATGTAAAAAGTTATTATGGTTTTCTCTTAAACAAAAGGCCATCTATCTGCAGTTTTCAACTTTTGACAGCCAAAGAATTGGTGGAAGTTTTGGCATTACAATCTTTCCTTTTATATGATTCAATATCTGGATGTGGCTTCACTTGTGTTTGGAAGGAAGGGAACAATATAAAGATTTCTCCTTCCACCAGTATGCATTATTTTACCCCATGGAGGGCAAATGTAGTTATAATTAATTATCTTTTTTTTTTAATTATTATTTTCACCACAATTTTCCCTTCTGGAGAGAAGGGCTTTTGTGAGGGAAAGTTCATGAACAAATAACTCAGCTCTACTTGGACAACTCAGTTGTAGGGTATTTCATACTTCTCAAGACAGCCTATCCCATCACTGGAAAATAGAGCAAACTGCTCTATGGCGGGGGTCAGTACACAAGTCCATAGGTCAAATCCAGCCCTGTCTGTTTTATATGACCCATATTTTTTAAAACTGTTAAAAAAAATCAAAAGAACACTTCTTTATGACACATGAAAATTATATGAAATTTGAATGCTAATAGTCTTCACCAAGTTTTATTGGGACACAGCCATGCCCATTTGTTTACCCATCATCTATGGCTGCTTTGTCTGCAGTAGAAGAGAGGAGTAGTTGCAATAGAGACCATAAGGCCCACAGAATCTAATATAGTTACTCTCTGGCCCTTCACAGACCACTGCTGTGCATGATGCAAAAGTGAGGAGTTACCACCCTTGAGCTTTCAAGAGCAATCATTGATTTAAAGATATTATATAATCTGCAAAGCTCTCATCTTATTACAATTTTTTGACTTGTGTTTCTTGAATCTGCAAGTCTATTCAACTCTAAAGAGAATGTATGGCTGTTTGTAAATGTGTATTCACAATCATAAAGTTCACTTATGTGAGTGTGTGTATGCATGTATGCCAATGGCCAGAGCTACATATGTGTAGATTTGTACCACTTAATTAATATAAGTGTACAATATGGACAATTTAGATCTGCCTGAATAATAATTTTCATTGATGATCAAGGTTGGATAAAATTACTCAGTGTAAAATGAAAGCTTAAACTTTCAAAACCATATTGTTTTTAAATAGATAATCAGATGCTCATTTATTTTTTGTGGTACCTGCTGTTGCATGTCCATTTCTTAGATAATTTCTTAAGTAAGCAAATAGGTATTAGGCCCTGTTTCTCTTATGACATGACTTCATACTTCATAAGACTATTTTCATTTTAGTCTTATGATGCTGACTTTGTTGCACTCAGAGAAATAAAACAATTTCATTTCTGTGCCACCTTTAACAGACCACTTGGATCACAGATACGTATGTGTGTGGTTCTTTTTATTAAGATAATGGCTTTGTCAAATACTACAGAACTCTTTCAAGGATAGGACAAGTTTCCTATTTCAGTAGCTCTCCCTTTCCTATTTCAGTGAAGCCAGTCTAGCTCTGGGAAATTATTCAGAAGCCAAGACATTTTGCAAAGAAATATAGATGGGCAACTTCAATCGGTGGGGGTGGATAAGAGCCAAGGGTTTCCATTTCCTATCACAAGGATAATGGAGTCTCCCAAAGAGGGAAGGAAGAAGGGGAAGCATGGTGGAAAGAGAACTAGGCAGGGAGTAGGAAACTTGGCTTATTGCTGTTTGACTACTAACCAACACTAGGGCCTTAGCAGAGCTACTTATTTTCTTGGTCTGCAATTTCCCCATTTGAAAATTAAGGAGTTGGTCAAAGTCAATAGTTTTCATGTTTTCTAAAGCAGTGATCGCCTTTGATGAGGTGAAATCCTGTGTGCAAGACTAAAAAATGAGAGAAGCAGCAGTGGAACTGACCTGGTGGAAGGGAGGAGCCACTGGGCTTCACTCAACCCCTGGGCAGTAGATCTAGAAGCTCCTCTTCAGAGCTGAGGGCTCTCCAGAACAGCTTGGCAGACTGTTCACTGAATTGTCTTGTTCTGCTCCAAATTCTTTGGATAACAGTTCTATGGATATGGATCTATGGATAACAGTTACCATGTGCATTGTTTGTATATGCATTACTGCATTGGATTTGCTAAAATAATAAAAATAATAATGTGTTCTCTTAAATGATCAAACATTCCTACTGCAGGGATATTTTCATTGTTTACTATGACAGGCGAATGCTATGGACAGAGATGGAAGGTCAGTTATCTCAACCCCAGGCACTGTCAATGGGAGACACCCAGACACAGTAATTACAAAAGAGATTCAGTGTGTTTGGGTTGTGTGATTGATTCTGCACTTTCACATCTGTCTCCCTAAGTGCTATGAAGGAAGAGTCTATATCTTGACCTTCTTTTCCAGTGCCTAGCAATAGAGAATGCCCCAGAAATTTCAATAAATGAATATATAAATGAGAGGTGAAAGCTCACCATATAGATGTCAAATTGGTACACAAAGAGTGAAGGGTTATCTAGGAAATATGAGGGTAAAACCTGTCCACTGGGCAATGGAGGATGAAAGTCAGTGAGCAGTCAGCTCCCTGAACAAAAAGTTCCATTCCTGAATTAACTCCACTTGTCAACTTGGGTGCCCATCTATAAATCTCCGTCTGATAGAGATAAACCACACAACCTCTAAATTTCCTCCCAACACTGATATTCCATAAAGTTATGATTAAATTGATTCAGAAAATGCTCCTTTTAAAGTGTTTCTCATAAATTATTCAAGTACTTACTGTGAATCTCTACTTCCTGAATCCCTCCATCTGCAAACTCCATGCGTTCTCCCTAGTGAAGCCCTGCAGGGACAGTGGGGAAATATCAAGTGATCTCGACCACCACTCTTGAGACATTGTCCAGCTTCTCCACCATCTAACAAGCCACCTCCCCTGCCCCCCCCCCCCGCCACCTCATTTTGTGTAACCGGGTTTCCTTTTCTGGGAGGTTCAAGGACAGGGCCCACACAAAGATTTTGACACCACATGATGACTGTGACCTTAAGTTGTTGGAAGAGCTTTCCCTTTTATGTGATATCCATGTGAGACAGGAATTACAGAGATGGAGAACTGTAGAAACTTCTAGAATTTTATGAAAGGAAGTGTGCTGGATAGATGATATCAGTAGCCATAACTGTTGGGGTTGTTTGGGGACAAACAACCAAATCTCCCCCTGATGTCACATCATCACCAGTTTCACACTATACTCCAGGAATGCAAATTATTTTAATATAATTCAGCTAAGATAGGTTCTGAGCTCCAAATCTTCTGGGTAGGAAGAAAAAAAACTTGCGAGCTAATGACACTTCAGCTTTTACAATACAAATGAGATGTCTAATAGTTTTTTTTTAAGATTTTTTAAATTTATTCATTTGGGAGAAGGTGAGAGAGAGATAGAGCGAGAGTATGAGCAGGGGTAGTCAGAGGGAGAGGGAAAAGCAGACTCCCTACTGAGCAGGGTGTCCAGCATGGGACTAGATCCCAAGACCACAGGATCAAGACCTGAGCCAAAAGCAAATGCTTAACACACTGAACCACTTAGGTGCCCTGAGATGTCTGATAGTTTAAAATAATCTTTTGAAAGTAAACTGTTAATATCTCACATCTCCACCCATTCCTCTTTTTTCTTCCCAAGAGGGCACCTAGATGGATCAGAAAGCTTTCTCGACCCATGTGAGAAGGGGGGCTCTTTGGATCCATCTGTGGGTCTTTGTCCTACCCTCTAGTTGTGTTTTGATGGAGATGATGCCTCTTAGCAGCTGGTCATTATCTGTGTCGATGCATTCTCTGCAGAATGAATGTTCTGGCATACTTTGTTATTCTGCATTGGTCAGCATCTCAGTTGAATTTAATCCCAGCTGAACCACTTCATAACTACTCAATCTTATTCAAGTTATTTGCCCTGTCCTTAGTTTTTTCTACTGTAAAATGGAAAGTATTTTGAGGGTTCAATGAGATAACAGACACTCAGGGTTTGGCATATAGTAAGCACTGAATAAATGTTAACTATTATTATGGAAATTTATACTAGGCAGGGCAAACAGCAAATTCAGGGGCACAGCAAGATGGAACTGTATGTTAACTCCTATTATTAATCCTTTTTTTAAGTTCTAGGTCTTCTAGCCTCAAGCTTGGTTTCAAACACACTAGGCTGAGTGACCTTTTGTGGGCTTTAGATATCCCCAAATATTAAGCATCAGCCTAAGTACATTTCTCAAGCTTTTCTAACATCAGGCTTTAAAACCAGTAACCAGACAGTTATTGATAAGCGATCAAGCCAATATATTTTTTGAGAAACTCAAGAAGGAAGGTGCTTTCATCTTTACTCTGTCTGGCTTTCAATCACTTCCTTACAGATCTTGAGACCTGACACTAATTTCACAGCATTCAAGTGTGAGAAAAGATCATTCCAATACTGACTGTTGAAAAAGAAAAACAAAAACCTAAAGGGGCTTCTGGCTGCTAGGCCATTATACTTTCTAAATTAATCGTGTCCAATACGTATACATCTGCATTGGTGGTTTCATTGACCAATAAGTGTATATTCCCTTACGAGGAGCTTTGCAGCACTTCAGTTCACTTAGTCATTCTGTTCACAAGGATATCACATTTTTGGTTTTCAAAGATCTTGGCCTTTATTCTTATTAGACCTCTAGTCAAACAGTTCTTTCATTTCCTGTGGGTATTTCATGAACCCTAGCAGGTACTCCACATTATAACTTTGATCTTTCAACAAACATTCAGTAGCATCTACAACGTGATGGGCTTTGTGTCATGAGTTGAGAATGCACATGCTGCAAAACACAACTCTTTGGCCTTGTTTGATATGGGGGGATACTGTGGTGGAGTTTGTGACTTTAGAAAGTCCTTGGAGGTTGTTTGGCTCAACTGATGGTGGAAGAGCTGCTCTTTATGCCATCTGGACCATTTCTCTCCAGTTACTGTCCCACTTTTCTTCTTTCTCACCACATTTAAAGAGCTTTCTGTGTGTGTTTCTCTATTATCTCACCTCCCACTCCATTCTGGCTTCTGCTTCCATCACTTTTTGGCAATGAGTGTCCAGAAGGTCTCACTGCTATACTAATCTCCAGTTCATGTAAGTTCTGCACTCACCTTTACTTGGCTGCTGAGCAGTGTTGGCCCCTACGTTCCTCCTTTGACTTGCCTGGTGCAATAGTCCCATTTCCACTTGCACCTTTGGTCACTACTTCTCAAACCCTCTCCTGGTTATTATTCCTCCATTAAGTAGATATCAAAGAACTCAGGGTTGCTCGTGGCTATCTTTTCACCTCAGTCTAGGGCTTCTCCCTAGGTCAAATTTTCTGAGCCCATGGCATCACTAACATCTCAAAGGCTATGACTTTTGGACTGATGCTTCCAATGTACATCGTTTTGTGTTTTTTTTTCCAGGCTCTAGACCTCTACTGAACATCCAATCACTGATTTGGCATTTTAGACTAGATGTTGCACAGGTAAGTGCAACCCTGTATATCCCAAACTGACCTCATAATCTTTCCCCAGAAAGTATTCTCCATCTCTCGTGTTTTCTATCTCAATAAGTGGTACCTCCAGCCTCTCACTTACTTATATCTGTTTCCTCCATCACCTTGGACATTTCCTTCATCCACAGATGTACATCTAATAGTATTCAAATCTAGGCAAAACCCCTTCTAAATATTTTTTGAATCCAAGCACTTATTTACATCTTCACTGCCATTATCCTAATCTAAGCTACCACGTCTTTCCCATAGGAGCTTTCCAGAATCTTCTAACAGGTCTTCACCCTTCTCTTGTTCCTCTTCTTCCTAGTCTTCTGACAAGAGAGATCTTTTAAATGCTATTCTGGCCCTGTAACTCCCCTCATTAAAACCCTCCAATGACATCCTATTATTCATAGAATATAGACCACCTTTCATGTGGCTTGTAGTACTTGCATGTTCTGGTCCCTCCCTAATTCCACAGCCTCATCTCATATCACCTGTCTCCTCCTTTGTGTCCTCTCAATCATTTGGATCCTCATTCACCTACAGTACTTGAAATTAATTCCCATCTTACCATTCCATATGACATTCCTCCTTTCCAGATAACTCTTGCTCATCTGTCATGCCTTGGCCAAAATACTATTTCCTCAATGAGGTTTCTTCCAATACTCAGACCAGATAACATCGCTTTTATGTGCTTCATTTCACAATGTATTTTTTGCAATTATAACATATGGTAATTTGTATGAAGATATGTTTTATTCTGTTTCTCTGATAGACTATGAGAACTCTGAAAGCAGGGAGCCTATCTATATTACACATTTTTCCATCTTCATTGACAACACAATGTAGTCATTTGATAATAAATGAATGAATGAGTTGGCCATACAGCTTCTGCTTAAATGTTTTAAGTTGCCAACAGAAAAGTTTGCATTTTTATAGTTACTTCACCTCTATGTCCACTAATGTGGGGTGACTAATGCCTAACTGATAGTTTTGTTGTAGTGGGTAAATATATTTCACATCCAATAAGATGTGAAATTCCCCAGGGAATACCTGTTCAGATCATGTCAGACAAATGAGTGGAGATATGCAAGTGGACATGGGACAAAGTTGGTTCTGGCAGTTTGCAACCCTCTATATGTCACTTCCTAAATGGAGAACTGTAGTTACAAAGTCGGCAACCTCAGGATCAAGACGGGGAAGAAATAAGGAGTATTTATGGATTAAATTCAACATGTTGCTATTGGAAGAGTAGGACATTTACTAGTGCTGTGCACTAGGGAGAAGCATGGCTGGCCTTAGTTGACTGAGTCAGTCTCACACAACCATTTTCTGAGGTCCAGAAATAGAATGGAATATTGGGTCTGCAAGGTAACCAGCCTGGTACTCAGCATTTTTGGTCACTGTGACAACATTAGAAAGCCAAAGACACAATTTCAACACCACCTTCATTTAATTAATTCACCTAAAATAGTTTTCCTTTTCAAGGACTGTGGTGAGACCCACAGAAGAATGCTAGATCAGGCAAACCTCAGCACATCTTGGTGCTCTTCCTCACACCCCCGCAGAAGGGAGGGCCAGGTGCCTTTCTAGGAAACAGAATTTTCTGAATTGTTCTGTTGTCATATTATTACTTAATGGCAGCAATAGCCAAAAATAATTTGAAGAACATGGGTTATAAATAGCCACCCACCTACCTACCTAAAACATAAATTGGTATGAATTCTTCCTTCTATCAATTCTCTGTCACTTTCCTCCCTCTCTCTTTAAAATGTATCGGTTTTATACATGGATGCACAAATAAACATCATCCTCACCACCCTCCACCCCCACTCTGACTCAGTAAGCAGGTTATTCTGTTTGAATTTCATTGTGAAGAAAAGTAAGAGTCCAGAAAATGCTGTCTAGGACAGGACTTATGAGGATTTTGAGTCAGATGGGCCTCTTTTGAATCATGAGCCATCTTGTGTGCACTATGATCTTGGACAAGTGGCTTGAGCTCTTCCGGAATCAGTTCCTCCTCTATGCAAATGTGGGTCAATGGTCATACCCCCATTGTTTGGAGCTGCTTTCCATCTGATCACATAGACTTCAGTAGTCTAGTATCTGACACATGATAAGTGCTCACTACATTTTTACTTGCTAATTTTAATTATTATTAATGTGATTCATTGTATTTTGTCACTTAACAATATTATTTTATTAATATTGTAAATAATTAATATTTAACAATAATCTAAAATATTCCTTTCTAATTGATTTGCTTTTGATAGTCCAACAGTAGTCATTAATTACTAATACTCTGGCAAGCAAAGGGATCCAATTTCTTTAAGCAGTCATGTATTCTTCCAAGACCGTCTCTCCTCAGCTTTCTTTCCTCATCTGCCTATAGTCATAGAAGACTGTAGGCAGAAGTAAGTACATGACACAAATTCTCCCTCTGGTGGGCGTCGCTGGAGGACTCTGAGGAATGCCAGAGTTGCAGAGGGGACCCAGGCTGAGGAGAGGCAGAGCTTGTTTTATCCATTTATTTCTAACTCTGAGGTTTGATCACTCTGATTCACTGCATCCCTGCAGAAAATGTCATTGAACGTTTCCCACATACAAGGCCCTGTTTGGGGTCAAATTGTGTCCCTTCAAGATTCATGTGCCATAGTCCTAACCCAATATCTCAGAATGTCACCTTATTTGAAAATAGGGTCACTGCATATGTAATGAGTTAAGATGAGGAATTAGGGTGGGCTCTAATCCAATACGACTAGTATCCTTATCAAAAGGGGATATTCAGGCACAGAGACACACACAGCAGAAGAACACCATGTAAAGATAAAGGCAGAGATCAGGGGGATGCTTCTACAGGTGGAGGAATGCCCAAGATTGCCAGCAAGCCATCAGAAACTAGCAGAGAAGCATGGAACAGATTCTCCTCCACAGCTCTCAGAGAGAACCCATCTGGCCAACACCTTGATTTTTGACTTCCAGCCTCCAGAATTTATTGAGACAATACATTTTTGCTGTTTAAGCCATTCAGTTTGTGATACTTTGTTACTGCAGCCCTAGCAAACTCATACAAGCCAAAGGTATTACACGCCCAAAGTACTGCACATAAGATACATGTGATAAAGTTATTTCTCCCACTTTGAGGGCATTAAGTCTAGTGAGGAATATTTACATTACACTGCCCCAGCAGCTTAACACACTTGTTTCTGCATGGCTCATCACAGATTTTTATTCCCTCTCATTCTCCCTGGCTATCACAATACATTCTTTGAGTCTTTTATTAACGCACTGATTTATGACATGTGTATTGATCCCTTAGGATAGGGATGTGTATTAGTCACTTTTATCCCTACACAAGACACTTGGGACAAGAGACTAGGCAGAGATGAAGGAAGGAAGTAAAGGCAGAATAGGAGCAAGGGGCTCTTCCTGTAATGTCCTTGTGGGTTCTGACTCAGCCCTTTCCCAGGAGTCTCCGGGGTGGCCTGTCACTCCCACTGTCCCCATCCCTTAGGTGCTCTGGGTTCTATAAAGTTGCTTCTAATTTTGAAATAAAATTTATTTTCCTGCAACTTCTGGAACTTGGAAGAACTTCTTAGTTCTTCTCTCTGGAGTAATACACATTAAGGTCTAACCCCTAGATCCTCCTTCCAGTCTCTCAGATAATTGAAAATAGATAACCAGTGACCCCAGAGACTCTCTTCTAGAGACTATACCAAGCTCCAGACTGAGGTGGCTTCTGGATCAGTTCATTCTGATTGATGATATTCATTGCATCTTCAGGGCACGTCTGTAAGGCAGGCACTGTTTCCATAGTAGAGTGAGGAACCTGAAGCTGAGGGAGGCAAAGTGATTCATCTGATGTCATGCAGTTGAGAAGTGGCAAATGTGGATTCATACACTCATCCGTCTGACACTAACACCCAGGTTCTGGTTCCACAAACCTGGAAGTGAACTGTTTTCAATGGTGAGTCTGATTTACCCTCTGGATCTAACCTTAATTCTTGTGTTATGAAAAAGATGGAGGTTCATGATCACATCACATGCATAAACTGGGGCCTTATCCGACCCAAACAAGGTCTATTCAACAAGAGCAGGCACCAGTTGCTGGCATATGGCATTGGGTGCCAGTAGATCTGATAGTGCCAGGCAAAATGGCCTTGATTGGCAGCGGCTCCCTTGTCCAGCTGTCCAACAGATGGGGAGATGAGCAGCGAAGTGGCCTAGCTGGCACCATATAGATCTGCTTCATTTGGATGTGATCTGAATGTCATAGCAATGAAACTGGTGAGCGCTGTTGTCTCTGAAATCGACGCAGGCCTGCACAATTATCCAAAATCCCCCCACTCTGTTATGTAGTAGGTAAAAAACTGGTTTCAAGGTGAGATGTCTGGGTTTCACCCTAAATCTGTCACTGATCTGCTATGTAAACGGGGGCTAGTCACTTTTGGCTTCTAGAGGCTCAGTTTTCTTATTTCAAAAAAACCTTCACAGCTTTGTGTGATGATCAAATGTGAGGATGTGTTTGAAAGTTATTTAAAATGTAAAAAGTACAATAAAGTATAAACACACAAGAATTTTAGATACTTGACAGAAAAGAGCAATTATCTGGGTGATGGAAGGAAAAGTGAAGCATTTGGGTAAAATTACAAAAGAAGAACCCCACAAATTTAACAGAGCAGGTCAGAGGACTCATTGTCCTATGTAGAGATCTGTGGACTGCCCATCTACATTAAATAGCAGAGCATTGAGCTTTTATGATATTGATTTGTCACTTGTTTTGCTAGTTTTTCAGAAAGCACAGATTTTTTTTTTCCATTTTGACTGTGGTTTGTTTTTCCTATTGTGTACCCTAACTTCAACTGTAAGATTAAAGCCCTTCTTTATAAACTTTATAGAGATGGGAGTGGTGTCATTCCTAAGGAACAAATAAGATGCAAATGTATTGCAAGCCAGCAGTGGATTTTAATGGAACAATGGATTTTAATGGAACAATGGATTACTTCCGAAAGATTGTGGGGAATATTTTTGACTCACTAGTGTTGAAAATTGGGATGCCAATTAGTTACCTATGCTGTAAGCATAAAATGATAGAGTTTGGTGGGACCCACAAAATTAACCCAAAATTCTCATTAGAAGGAGAAGAAACTCCTATTCAGACAGACAGGCTGGAAAAACAGAACAGACATTTGGGAAGCATCTCAGACCTTTCTTGCTTCCCATGACTAAATGTGATTTGTTCACTTTTTAATTTCCCATTAGAATTTGTCCATTTCCTTCTTACAGTACTCCTCTGTGCGTGTGTGCGTGCATATGTACGTGTCTAGGCCTCTATTTGGACACAGTAAAAAAAACAAAAACAAAATGCCTTTATATTTAAAGAATGAATGTGGTGCCCTTCAGGCAGAGACTAGGGGCTTTCTCAGCAAGATATTAGGGTTGGCACTGACCAGTCTCATGGATCA
Source organism: Mirounga angustirostris (assembly GCF_029215605.1). Classification (NCBI taxonomy): domain Eukaryota; kingdom Metazoa; phylum Chordata; class Mammalia; order Carnivora; family Phocidae; genus Mirounga; species Mirounga angustirostris. The sequence goes on along the minus strand of NW_026991712.1, from coordinate 12,721,302 downwards.
ACGTGAGACATAGGGGAGTTGGGTATTTCACAGGACAAGATTCTCACTGTGGTACTTACCACCATGTGTATTTCAGTCTCTCCCTGTAGGTGGCAAGTTCCCTGTAGGTAGCCACAGTTTTTGTTTTACATTGTCAGATTTAATTCTCACATTAGTTCTACAGATTCGATAATACTGACTAATGGCATGATGCCACAGGTCTGCTGTGTTACCTCTTTCTGTGCATTATCCTTTCAACATTGGCATTGTTCCTTGTGTGCTTACCTATCCCTCTTGTCTAGAGAGCATGACTTGCCCTATGGGTTGCAAGTGAGAATGGGATCATCAGGAAGGAAGAAGGGAAGGAAATAAGATAGGTTCCATTTCCCAAGAACTTTAGGGAAGTAGCATTAGAATACAGAAATAACCCTTGATAATGACTCGGGAAATGTGTGTCTATCATCTGTGCAGCTCTATCATCTGTAAGACTTCCAGCGATTCTTAAATATAGTCTATGACTCTTAAGGCTAAAACATACAGTCATTTTTACTAGTTCCTGAATGAATAAGGATTTACTGCTTATTGCTATGGAACTAAACACACCAAAACTTAGGAGCTTAAAACAACCATTTATTTAGCTCGTGATTCTGTGGCTTAGTGGAGTGGTTCTTCTCTGGATTGGCCTTGTAGTCCCAGCTGGGCTTTATCAGGGGGTTTTAGTTGGCTGATAAGACACTTTGTGGCTTGAGAATCTAGGATGGCCTCACTTACAGGTCTGAAAGTTGGCAGCCTGTTACGTAGAGCAATAGGGGTGACGGAGCCTGTGTCTCTCATCATTCAGTGGGCTACCTTGGTCTTATTCTCATGGTAGAGATTTCTAAGAGCCTGCCTATGGTGCTTCTAGAAGATCCAAGGTACCAAAGAAGTGCTCCAAGCCTCTCACATTTGGATGTTTTTTTTTCTGAACCACTGCCCATTACCTGGTGTACAAAGCCCATATTCCTCACCTTGACATCCAGTGCCCTACACACCATGGATTCTACTTTACTTTCATATCTTCCATCCCTGCCCTCCCCCACTCTCCAATGCAGACGTTTTTGTGTAGCTGGATTGCACAATTTGTAGACTCTAAAAAGCTCATCTCCCTTCCCTCTGGGTTTTCTCATGGCCTTCCCTGTATCCAAGTACTCTTTCCTCTTGCCGAAACTGCTGCCTTTTCAAGACCCAGAAAAAATGCAAACCCCATGCATGTCCTTTAACTTGTTTTGTAATGTTTTTGTGATTTTCTCACGTTGGAGTCTTACAGCATGGTTCTCACTAATCATATAGCCCTCAGTACATACCTCCTGCACAATAGAACAAAGCTCTCTTGAATGCAAAGATAGTGCTTCCTTTTATTTTGTACCTTCTGTAGTACCCAGAATAATGTTCAAAACACACTTAGCAAAGGGGGAAAAAATGTTTGCTGTCTGCTGACTTGAAATGAATTGAAAATTCAGATTACCTAAGAGGGTATTTTCTTCATGTTTTTGAAACTAAGCTTGTTTACCGTGATGTATCTCTCCATAAGGGTCTTTGACTGTATTTTTAATAGCAACAAAAAATATGACTATGAAGATAGCATTTTCCATCCCTCCCACAAAAACAACTTCAAGGCTACTTGTGAGAGAAGGTAGGAGGCGAAGCAAAATCATTTGCCTGGAGTTACAAAGGTATTGTCCTGTTTCCCTGAAATCACAGACTGACTCACTCCTGTTCTTTGGGCTATCATACCCCCATGCCCGCCTCCCCTGAAGACTCCTCCTCCTCCCGAACTAATAGCAGTACTTGGTCTTCATTGATTTCCACATTTGAAAACCCTAAGGAGCCTCAGTGTCATGTGAAAGATTTGGCAGCTAGCCGTGCACACCCCCCACACACTGTTTTCAGGCCCCAGTTGAAGTTATTGTTCTAACTCAGTCATTTCCTGCCTTTGGGAGTTGATAGAGGGTAAGCCTCCACATTCTCAAGACATTCCCTTAACAGTGGAGACCTTGGACCTTGCACACATTCACATAAACTCTCACACACCCACACACTCATTCAATACTCACATACCCACACAGTCACACACACTCACTCAATACTCACACATTCTCACACACTCTCACTCACACACTCATACGCGCTCACACACCCACCCACACTCACTCAATACTTGCACATTCTCATATACTCACTTACATACTCTCAATACTCACACACTCACAACACTCACTCACATATTCTCACACACACACCCTCAACAAAATTAAATACATATTTCATTTTAAAATTTTTTCTACAAGCACAGAAACTATTTTGAAATAAAATCCATGCCCCCACACACTGAAAATCACAAATGCTCATATACTGTCATGTTTGCTTTAAAATTTTGCTTATCATGAAACAGAACATCCAAGATAAACTTGAAGTCTTCTTTATTTTCCTCTCCAGTCTCATGGCTGTTCCTCCCTCCCATCATATAACAGCTATGGGGAATTTAGTGACTCCCCTTCTAGTCCTTGTTCTGTACATTTGCTTTGTGTATATGTGTCCATAAACATTATTTCTGAAATGTTTATAAATGGCATCAGATTGTACTCAACATTCTTCAACTTGGTGGTGAAGATGGTGGTGATTCAAGTGTATTTGACATCAACACTTGCTAATACACTTAGATTTAACTGATTCATTTTTTGTGCATAATATTCTAGTAATTCTTTTACTGGAATATACCATTCTTACATTCACTCCTACTGATATTGGGTTGTGCCCAATTTTTTTGCTATTATAAACAACGTTGCATTAAATGAGCAAATGCTTTGCTGTGTATGGTTTTCTCTAGGGTGTAAACCTAGAAATAGGATTGTTAGGTTCTTGGTCATTTTAACTTTACTAGATATCCCCGCACTTTCTATGCCTCGTGCCTCTCTCTAACATTCTTTTTTATTGCTATGCCAGTGACAATTCTAACGTACAAACTTGATCATGTCCCTAAAATATTTAATATCTGTTAGAGACTTCGCATAGTCAGTAGGATATGATATAAGCTCCTTAGACTGACATTTAAGACCTTTTAGGATGTGGTCCTGTCTACCTGTCCAGGATTATCTCACTCACATTTTATTCCCCAGCAATACTGAAACATTTCTTATTCCATGATGGCAGAGTGGAGTGCCGTGCCTCTGTCCTTTGTATAAACTCCTTCCCCTGCCTGGATTCCCTCACTTTCCCTCCCTAGCCTCATTTTACCTTTCAAAACTTATCACAGACTTACCTCTACTACTACTAATAATAATAATAGATAATAATCATTGCATATTTGCCATGTGCCTTAAATTACCCTTTACCAACTTCTCTCCCTGCCAAATACTACATCCACTCTATTTTTTAATTTTTTATTGTTATGTTAATCACCATACATTACATCATTAGTTTTAGATGGAGTGTTCCATGATTCATTGTTTGTGCATAACACCCAGTGCTCCATGCAGAACGTGCCCTCCCTAATACCCATCACCAGGCTAACCCATCCTCCCACACCCCTCCCCTCTAGAACCCTCAGTTTGTTTTTCAGAGTCCATCGTCTCTCATGGTTCGTCTCCCCCTCCAATTCCCCCCCTTCATTCTTCCCCTCCTGCTATCTTCTTCTTTTTTTTTTCTTAACATATATTGCATTATTTGTTTCAGAGGTACAGATCTGAGATTCAACAGTCTTGCACAATTCACAGTGCTTACCAGAGCACATACCCTCCCCAGTGTCCATCACCCAGTGACCCCATCCCTCACTCGAGCAACCCTCAGTTTGTTTCCTGAGATTAAGAATTCCTCATATCAGTGAGGTCATATGATACATGTCTTTCTCTGTTTGACTTATTTCGCTCAGCATAATACCTTCCAGTTCCATCCACATTATTGCAAATGGCAAGATCTCATTCCTTTTGATGGCTGCATAATATTCCATTGTATATATATACCACCTCTTCTTTATCCATTCATCTGTCGATGGACATCTTGGCTCTTTCCACAGTTTGGCTATTGTGGACATTGCTGCTATAAACACCGGGGTGCACGTACCCCTTCGGATCCCTACATTTGTATCTTTGGGGTAAATACCCAGTAGTGCAATTGCTGGATCATACGGTAGCTCTATTTTCAACTTTTTGAGGAACCTCCATACTGTTTTCCAGAGTGGCTGCACCAGCTTGTATTCCCACCAACAGTGTAGGAGGGTTCCCCTTTCTCCGCATCCCTGCCCAAGTCATTTCCTGACTTGCTAATTTTAGCCATTCTGACTGGTGTGAGGTGGTATCTCATTGAGGTTTTGATTTGGATTTCCCTGATGCCGAGCCATGTTGAGCACTTTTTCATGTGTCTGTTGACCATTTGGATGTCTTCTTTGGAAACATGTCTGTTCATGTCTTCTGCCCATTTGTTGATTGGATTCTTTGTTCTTTGGGTGTTGAGTTGGATAAGTTCTTTATAGATTTTGGATACTAGCCCTTTATCTGATATGTCATTTGCAAATATCTTCTCCCATTCTGTCGGTTGTCTTTTGGTTTTGTTGACTGTTTCTTTTGCTGTGCAAAAGCTTTTTATCTTGATGACGTCCCAATAGTTCATTTTTGCCCTTGCTTTCCTTGCCTTTGGCGATGTTTCTAGGAAGAAGTTGCTGCGGCTGAGGTCGAAGAGGTTGCTGCCTGTGTTCTCCTTTAGGATTTTGATGGACTCCTGTCTCACATTGAGGTCTTTCAACCATTTGGAGTCTATTTTTGTGTGTGGTGTAAGGCAATGGTCCAGTTTCATTCTTCTGCATGTGGCTGTCCAATTTTCCCAACACCATTTGTTGAAGAGATTGTCTTTTTTCCATTGGACATTCTTTCCTGCTTTGTCAAAGATTAGTTGACCACAGAGTTGAGGGTCCATTTCTGGGCTCTCTGTTCTGTTCCATTGATCCATGTGTCTGTTTTTGTGCCAGTACCATGCTGTCTTGATGATGACAGCTTTGTAATAGAGCTGGAAGTCCGGAATTGTGATGCCGCCAGCTTTGCTTTTCTTTTTCAACATTCCTCTGGCTATGCGGAGTCTTTTCTGGTTCCATACAAATTTTAGGATGATTTGTTCCATTTCTTTGAAAAAAGTGGATGGTATTTTGATGGGGATTGCATTGATGTGTAGATTGCTCTAGGTAGCATCGACATCTTCACAATATTTGTTCTTCCAATCCATGAGCATGGAATGTTTTTCCATTTCTTTGTGTCTTCCTCGATTTCTTTCATTAGTATTTTATAGTTTTCTGAGTACAGATCCTTTACCTCTTTGGTTAGATTTATTCCTAGGTATCTTATGGTTTTGGGTGCAATTGTAAATGGGATTGACTCCTTAATTTCTCTTTCTTCTGTCTTGTTGTTGGTGTATAGGAATGCCACTGATTTCTGTGCATTGATTTTATATCCTGCCACTTTACTGAATTCCTGTAGGAGTTCTAGCAGTTTTGGGGTGGAGTCTTTTGGGTTTTCCACATAAAGTATCATATCACCTGCAAAGAGTGAGAGTTTGACTTCTACTTTGCCGATTTGGATGCCTTTGATTTCTTTTGTTGTCTGATTGCTGTGGCTAGGACTTCTAATACTATGTTGAATAGCAGTGGTGATAGTGGACATCCCTGCCGCGTTCCTGACCTTAGGGGGAAAGCTCTCAGGTTTTCCCCATTGAGAATGATATTCGCGTAGGTTTTTCATAGATGGCTTTTATGATATCGAGGTATGTACCCTCTATGTCTATACTCTGAAGAGTTTTGATCAAGAAAGGATGCTGTACTTTGTCAAATGCTTTTTCTGCATCTATTGAGAGGATCATATGGTTCTTGTTCTTTCTTTTGTTAATGTATTGTATCACATTGATTGATTTGCAGATGTTGAACCAACCTTGCAGCCCAGGGATAAATCCCACTTGGTTGTGGTGAATAATCCTTTTAATGTACTGTTGGATCCTATTGGCTAGTATTTTGGTGAGAATTTTTGCATCCATGTTCATCAAGGATATTGGTCTGTAATTCTCCTTTTTGATGGGGTCTTTGTCTGGTTTTGGGATCAAGGTAATGCTGGCCTCATTGAATGAGTTTGGAAGTTTTCCTTCCATTTCTATTTTTTGGAACAGTTTCAGAAGAATAGGTATTAACTCTTCTTTAAATGTTTGATAGAATTCCCCTGGGAAGCCATCTGGCCCTGGGCTTTTGTTTGATGGGAGATTTTTGATGACTGCTTCAATTTCCTTAGTGGTTATAAGTCTGTTCAGGTTTTCTATTTCTTCCTGGTTCGGTTGTGGTAGTTGATACATCTCTAGGAATGCATCCATTTCTTCCAGGTTATCTAATTTGCTGGCGTAGAGTTGCTCATAATATGTTCTTTTAATTGTTTGTATTTCTTTTGTGTTGGTTGTGATCTCTCCTCTTTCACTCATGATTTTGTTGATTTGGGTCATTTCTCTTTTCTTTTTGATAAGTCTGGCCAGGGGTTTATCAATCTTGTTAATCTTTCAAAGAACCAGCTCCTACTTTCATTGATCTGCTCTACTGTTCTTTTAGTTTCTATTTCATTGATTTCTGCTCTGATCTTTATTATTTCTCTTCTCCTGCTGGGTTTAGGCTTTATTTGCTGTTCTTTCTCCAGCTCCTTTAGGTGGAGGGTTAGGTTGTGTACTTGAGACCTTTCTTGTTTCTTGAGAAAGGCTTGTATTGCCATATACTTTCCTCTTAGGACTGCCTTTGCTGCATCCCAAAGATTTTGAACAGTTGTGTTTTCATTTTCATTGGTTTCCATGAATTTTTTTAATTCTTCTTTAATTTCCTGGTTGACCCATTCATTCTGTAGTAGGATGCTCTTTAGCCTCCATGTATTTGAGTTCTTTCTGACTTTCCTCTTGTGATTGAGTTCTAGTTTCAAAGCATTGTGTTCTGAAAATAGGCAGGGAATGAGCCCAAACTTCTGGTACCAGTTGAGACCTCATTTATGACCTAGGATGTGATCGATTCTGGAGAATGTTCCATGGGGACTAGAGAAGAATGTGTATTCCGTTGCTTTGGGATGGAATGTTCTGAGTATGTCTGTGAAGTCCAATTGGTCCGGTGTGTCATTTAAAGTCTTTATTTCCTTGTTGATCTTTTGCTTAGATGATCTGTCCATTTCAGTGAGGGGGTTGTTAAAGTCCCCCACTATTATTGTATTGTTGTCAATGTGTTTCTTTGCTTTTGTTGTTAATTGCCTTATATAATTGGCTACTCCCATGTTAGGGGCATAGATATTTACAATTGTTAGATCTTCTTGTTGGCTAGACCCTTTAAGTAGGATATAGTGTCCTTCCTCATCTCTTATTACAGTCTTTGGTTTAAAATCTAATTTGTCTGATATAAGGATTGCCTCCCCAGCTTTCTTTTGGGGTCCATTATCATAGTAAATGGTTTTCCACCCCCTCACTTTCAATCTGGGGGTGTCTTTGGGTCTAAAATGAGTCTCTTGCAGACAGCATATCGATGGGTCTTGTTTTTTAATCCAGTCTGATAGCCTGTGTCTTTTGACTGAGGCATTTAGCCCATTCACATTCAGGGTAACTATTGGCAGATATGAATTTAGTGCCATTGTATTGCCTGTAAGGTGACTGTTACCGTATATTGTCTGTGTTCCTTTCTGGTCTATGTTGCTTTTAGGCTCTCTCTTTGCTTAGAGGACCCCTTTCAAGATTTCTTGTAGGGCTGGTTTTGTGTTTGCAAATTCCTTTAGTTTTTGTTTAAGCTTTTTATCTCTCCTTCTATTTTCAATGATAGCCTAGCTGGATATAGTATTCTTGGCTGCATATTTTTCTCATTTAGTGCTCTGAAGATATCCTGCCAGTCCTTTCTGGCCTGCCACGTCTCTGTGAATAGGTCTGTTGCCAATCTAATGTTTCTACCATTGTAGGTTACAGATCTCTTCTCCTGAGCTGCTTTCAGGATTTTCTCTTTGTCTCTGAGACTCATAAGTTTTACTATTAGATGTCGCGGTGTTGACCTATTTTTATTGATTTTGAGGGGGGATCTCTGTGCTTCCTGGATTTTGATGCCTGTTTCCTTCCCCAAATTAGGGAAGTTCTCTGCTATAATTTGCTCCATTATACCTTCTGCCCCTCTCTCTCTTTCTTCTTCTTCTGGGACCCCAATTATTCTAATGTTGTTTCGTCTTATGGTATCGCTTATCTCTCGAATTCTGCCCTTGTGATCCAGTAGTTGTTTATCTCTCTTTTTCTCAGCTTCTTTATTTTCCATCATTTGGTCTTCTATCTCACTGATTCTCTCTTCTGCCTCATTTATCTTAGCAGTTAGCGCCACCATATTTGATTGCACCTCATTAATAGCCTTTTTTATTTCAACTTGGTTAGATTTTAGTTCTTTTATTTCTCCAGAAAACGTTTCTCTAATAACTTCCATGCTTTTTTCAAGCCCAGCTAGTATCTTTAAAGTGATGATTCTGAACTCTAGATCCGACATCGTACTAATGTCCGTATTGAGTAGGTCCCTGGCAGTCGGTACTACCGCCTGTTCTTTTTGTTGAGGTGATTTTTTCCGTCTTGTCATTTTGTGCAGAGGAGAATAGATTAATGAGAGAACAAAATGCTAACAGGGTAACAACGTTCCCAGAAAATATATTCTAAACAAATCAGAAAAGACCTGAAGCCAGGGGAAAAGAAAGGGAAAGAGAGAAAAAAGAAAAAGAAAAGAAAAAAATAGGGACACCTGGGTGGCTCAGTCCGTTAAGCAGCTGCCTTTGGCCCAGGTCATGATCCCAGGGTCCTGGGATCGAGTCCCACATCAGGCTCCTTGCTCAGCAGGGAACCTGCTTCTCCCTCTCTCTCCATCTGCTTGTGCTCTCTCTGTCAAATAAATAAAATATTAAAAAAAAAAGAAAAGAAAAAGATAAAGATAAAAACAAACAAAAATAGAACAAAAATAAAACGGAATATGATCAAGTATGATCAGGCTGGTACATAGATCAGTGCCACACACTAGATTTTGGGTGTATTTTGGTCTGTTAGAAGAAAGTGCCTCCCAAAATTTTAAAGAAAGAAAAACTTATATATGTACAAAAATAAGGGTTGATATGATGAAGGGATGGAATATGACTATAAAGATGAAAATTATAAAAAATTTTATAAAAGGAATTGCAAAGAAGTTGTTTGAACAAAGAAAGAAGAGGATTAAAAAAAAGAAAAAAAAAGGGAGAGAATGTGATCAGGCAGGGGAGTAGAAAAAAAACCATACACTAGAGATTTAGGGTATATTTTGATCTGTTAGAAGAAACTATCTCAAAATTTTAAAGAGAGAACAACTTATATATATATGCCAAAAATACGGGTAACTACTATGAAGGGATAGAATATGACTCTAAAAATGAAAAATAAAATTTTTTTTTTGAAAAAGGGATTGATAAGATATTGGTTGAAAAGGGAAAAAGAAAAATTCACACACACAAAAAAGACAGTTAAAAAAAAATTAACTTTGAAAGACTACAGAATCATGGTAAAAAAGCCATGAATTCCATGTGCAGTATTCCCCTAGCACTGGAGTTCTGCTGTTCTCATTGATCGGTAAACTTGGTCTTGGTAGGCTGTTCTCGCTGATCTTCTGGGGGAGGGGCCTGTTGCTGTAGTTCCCAAATGTCTTTCTGGAGGCGGAATTGCCCCGCCCTTACCGGCCGGGCTAAGTAATCTGCTCGGGTCTGCTCTCGGGAGCTTTTGTTCCCTGCGAGCTTTCTACACAGCTTAGGAGGCCGAGAGTGAAAATGGCGGCCTCCCAATCTCTGCCCCGGAGGAGCCGAGAACTCAGGGCCCGCTCCTCAGTGAGCCCCCAGAGAAAAGCCGTCAGTCACTGTCGTCTCCCTGGTCTCCCGCCGCACTCCGTGCTCACCCGGCCTATGACCGCGCGTTTCTATCTCTGGCACCCGACCCTGTGTGGAGTCTCCAAACCCAGCAGATCCCTGTGGTGCACTCCCGTGCCACTCCTCCCAAGGGAGGAAGGGGAGTCTCCCCGGATCTGCCGCTTGTTGGGTCCCTGCTGGAGGAGCAGTGGCCCGACTGTGCCGTGGATCATGGTCTATGGCAACCCCGAGCTGAGAGCCCGCGCCTTGGCTCCATCTCTGTAGCTGGCTTCCCCGCTCTGATACCTGGGAGCTCTGCCACACTCAGGCACCCCCGGTCTTTCTGTGACCCCAAGGGTCCTGAGACAACACTATCCTGCAAGGGTTCAACCCCCTGATTAGCCACTGGAGCGATGTCCCTCAGCGGAGCCGACTTCTCTGATTTTATGCTCTGCTGCTCTATCACTTGCCAGAAGCAACCGACGGAGGCCCCTCCCCCGCCACCTATCCTCCCAAATATCACCTCGGATTCACTTCTCTGCCCGTCCTACCTTCCAGAAAGTGGTCACTTTCCTGTTCAGAGAGTTGTTGCTATTCTTTTCTTCAATCTCCTGTTGAGTTTGTAGGTGTTCAGAATGGTTTGATCCCTATCCAGCTGAGTTCCTGAGACCAGACAAAATCCAGGTCTCCTACTCCTCCACCATCTTGCTCTAAATCCACTATGTCCACTCTTATTTGAAGTTCATCTAAAGTAGAATTAAATACTTCCTCGCCTGCCCCTCCATTATATATTATGTTATGTTATTATGATATAAATATATATCCTTTATATATCCTCTCTCTATATATTTGGGTATATAAGAACAATGTTAAAATCAAAATGATTTTCACTTATTAATTTCCTGCTCTTACCTGGGCCACTCACTTTACTTATATTTTCTTATTTAAAACCACTTGAGGTAAGAATCATAATCACTAGTCATCATTTTTACTTTACAAGAAATTGAAGTTCTGATAACTGAATGAATTGTCCTTTTCTATTTTAGGTTGTAGTTACTGGCTTATGTATCCATGTCCCCAGTAATTTTTGAATAACCTGAAGAAAGAGCTGCACTGTAATATTCATATATGTAACCCTTCTACTGAGCAGAAGGTAAGGCCCTGTCAACTATTTGTTAAATAAATAAGTAAAGTATCCTTGGTAGTAAAGTATCTTTCTTTCCTGAACATCATTGTCATCGTATGGAAGAATTTGCAATGGGTTCTGAGCTCTTCTATTGTCACTAACATTGTGGTAAAGGCATTTTGCCAAATATGAGTTAAGAGTCATGTTTTGATGTTAAAAACACTCCTTAATAACCAAATAATGAAGCCACAAAGGCTTTGCATGTTTCCTCCTACCAGTTTCAGTAGATCACATCTTTCCTTTCCCAAGGTTTAATGCTCCCTCAAACTCACACCAGCTTGGTTAGGTTCCAATTTTCAGAATTCATTGGTAACCCAAAGAAATGGGGTGGGAAAGATCTTCTAGCTTCCCCTGAACCTAAATATGACACAAACTTAAAAGAAAATGGATTGCTGTCCCTGAAGTCTACCCTGGTCCTCACACAAAGAGGTACCAACAATCTTTTGTAGGAGAGACTCATTCATCTTAGTAGGGCAGAACCACATTCCCAATCTTGGGTAAGAGGGAGAGAGAATATATCACCAAATGTTAGTAGAGCAACTGGACCAGATACCCACAGAAGAGTCCGGTGGGTCAGGAAATGACTATGAAATATCAGGACTCTAAATATGTTCATCATTCCCCAGTGTCACACCCAGAATTCTTGGCAGGAAGTCTGTGAACTTAGGAATATAATAGAGAAGGGAGACCTGGCAACAAGCAGTAAGGACAATCCTTGGAGAAACAAAATTGCATAATCTTTGACCTTGTAATTTCTTCTTAATATGATTCCTTTTCAGGGAAGAAATCGTAATTTAGGGTCTGCAGCCAGTTGGAACACATAAGTAGAGACCCCCGTGTTGTATAGATTGTAGATATGCCTTGTCAATTAATTGATTTGTTGTTTTATGAATTCTTGGCAGTGTCTTTCTAAAGCTAATATATGCTAAGAATGCTTCTCAAATGGAAATATTTTCATACTAAAATTCTCTTGAGTTGGTGGAGAATTAATGCCCAGCATGTCAATGGCTACATGTAGGATTAGATGCCACAATAAAGACCTGCTGAGTTCTATGCCATGGAAGTCAGCAATGTAGGTGCTGTACATAAAAATAACTACCTGGGCGTCTAGGTGGCTCAGTCAATTAAGCATCCAACTCTTGATTTTGGTCCAGGTCATGATCTCAGGGTTGTGGGATAGAGCCCCGCATCAGGCTCCACACTCAGCACTGAGTCTGCTCAAGATTCTCTCTCTCTCCTTCTCCCTCTGCCCCTCCCCCCGATTGCTCTCTCTCTCTCTCTCATCAAATAAATAAATAAATCTTTAAAAAAATAAAATAAAAATAGTTACCATTTCTTAAATATCTGTGTGATATCAGGTACTCAACTGAGACACCTTCCTACTATATACCAGACACTTAAACAAGTCATCTCTAATCTTTACAAGAGAGGGATGAAATATACATCATTCATCCACCCTACTCCCATTTTAAAGATGGGGAAATGGAGGGTTAATAACTTATGCAAATTGCTAAGCTAGTGGATATGATGCAGCACCAGAACCAGAAATTAGCACTGGAGAAATCTCAAAATCACATCAACTTTTATGGGAATCTCCAACATCAGAGTTAGACTCTGTGCCAATTACCAATGTATGATATTTTGAAAGCGTCAGTTGGAACGACTGGCATGACACAGCATGACCTTCTTTTCAGCCCATGTCCCTGGTGGCTCTTTCTCTTTAGAGATAAGCCAATCCAATCTCCATTCCAGATACACAGGGCTTTCTAAGCTACGTTTGGAGAGTGATGTAAACACAAGGATATTTTTGGTAACTAATAGTAAAAAGTTAGGCAATGAGAAGCACAAATATAACTCAAGTGGGAGGTTAATTAATAATCCAGCAGGATTGTAAAACGACAAGCCTGGAGATATTACTTCAAGTTGTAGAAGGTAATGCAAACTCTGTTATATGCTGTGTTTTCTACTATATAAAAATGAGAAAGAGTAGGGGGGCAGAGAGACAGAGTGAGAGAGGGAGGGACAGAGGGAGGAGAAGAGAGAAGCACAAGTGAATAAAAGGTGCTAAGTAAAGTCATATGGTCAAATGTAGGGCTTAAAATGTCTTTGTTTCCATTCTAGCTATGCAAAACAATACTTGAGCCATTTACTTAACCTCTCCAGGCCTCAGTCTCCTTAAGGAGAAAAGAAGAGTACATCCTCTGTGGGGCTACTCTGATAATAAATACAGAAGACAATCTAGTGATGGTTAGGGTAACTCTGGACCTAGGGGTCAAAATCATTTCTTCACTTATAAAATGAGGGCAACAACAGTACCAACTTCATATAGTTTTTGTGGGAATCATCTCCATCCACATGTATGAAGCTCTTGGAACAGTATCCAACAAAATATAAGGACCATGTGTGCTTGCTAAGTACTAAATAGAAACAATGTAGATGAAGCCCTTAGTTCAGTTTCTGGCACACTACAAAAGCTGCTCTAGATGTTAGCCTTGATAGTAATTCGTATCTCAGGATGGCATCCTGCAAAATTAATGAAGAGAGACTCACCCCATTTTATTAGAACTACCAAGCCATAACCAAGGCCATGACTTTTTAATCTTGAGGTGACTTTATGTCTCTCTCCAGACCTCACTCCTGGGGGAAGGCATTAACTGCAAATCCTAATTACTGGTATGCTGAGATTCTAAAAACCAGAGCATATTGTTTCTAATGTTATCCTTCTTTCCACCCAATGATCAGGATTCCACTTATCCTTCCACTCTGGTCCTTATGCTTTATATTTATAAAATGAAAAGACTACCTACCCACTGAAAGTTTAATTAAACTAGAAAATTTTATCATCACAATGGAAACTTGATGATAAGACAAATACTTACTGGGGGCTATACTGTTTTCAATTAATCTGTAAGAGTGGTGAAGAGTGTGGGTGAGTTTGGAAATAAAAGCACTTGGGCTAGTGTCCTTGTTCTATAGTTCCTTCATGTGTAGTGGTGGGAAATGTACTTCATCTCCTTGCCACCCAGTTTCCTCATCTGTAAGATCGGGAAAATAACAGCACTTAACTCATAGAACTGTGTGAAATTAAGTGAGATAATTCAGGGAAAGGCTTAGAACAGTGTCTCATATACAAGAAGCACTCGAGAACTGTTAGGTATAATTCTTAGTCTAGCCTAGCCTCTTAAAGTTACTATTGTTTGATGGGTCAGAAGATGTGAGTTCAGATGCGGACATGGCCACTACCCAAGGATATCTACATATTTTCATCCGCAAAATGAAAATATAAATGCAAAAATCCCTTCAAGCTCTCCCAATGTATGATCCTTTGCTTTTATTTCATTTAAGTGCCTCCAACCCTCTCCAGAAATAGGTACTACAAAACTGGAAATAAAAAGGTAAAAATCATACTAATCTAGTAGTTGGAAGGTAGCCTAGTAGAGACACAGTCACTGTACTTTAAAGATGTTTTTTATGTGTATAAACTTATTAATGCTTTTTTCAGGATTAAAAAAATAAAAACTTGAAACCAGCCCAGGCTTTGCATTTCTCATTATGAGAAAAAAATTTCCTGCAGTTGAACTATATGACATTTAATGACACATGGTGAAAATTTTAGGGTAGGCCCATACTCTTCTGAGTGACTCATAATGTGTTTTCTAGAAGAAAAAACTGTCCTGTAAACCAAGATAGGCCTTCTGAGAAAATGAGAGAAGCGAGATCTTGCACTGCTTCTGGAGATGTGGAAAGCCTGTTCAAGAGGACTCCTTTCTAAGTTGTGGTCGCCCTCTTGAGCCTCTTGAGCCTCCATTCACTTTACTTTAATCTTGTATTTTAATCGGGAAACAATGCACACATACTATAGAGAGAGAACTTCAGGGAGTTTTGTGGCAACCACCTAAGTATATACATGTACCAGCAAAATGATTTAGCATATTATAATGTTTACTTCTCATCCTTATTGGTTTGAGAATCAGAATTTTATAGATACAGTTGAAATCTCCCTGCTATTCACCCCATACTCATCCTTCCACTGGGTCCAGTGGGGTCAGTGTGTCTCCCTTGCACGGTGGAGTAGAATACTTTTACTCCATCAGTGAGCATAGAAAGAGCATGGTTCCATCTTAAACATTTGCATAGGTTGTCTTTCATGAGCAAATCAAAGTTAAAAATTAAATTTTATGTTTCTGAGATCAATTTATATTTATACAAATACTAGGTTGAACTGCATAAGATTGCCAACAATCAACTGATTTTGACTGTAAACATAGCACCCTTATATGACGAGTCACAGTCCACCAATTTAATTGTTTAATTCACTGTTTTGCAAATTTTAAAATACATCCCCCCGTTGTTACACATTCAACTTGACTCCAATTTTTTTATGATTATAAATTGTTATAAGATCTGTTAACTGTTTGGTCTGTCACAGTTTCATGAATTTTGGCAAAAAACATGAGGTGCTTGCAGCAGAGGCAAAGAACTTTATTACTCATGGCACAGTGAGCATCCTAAGAATTAGCATATTTGCACCAATTTCCCTTGTCTCTCAGTTCCATGCGAACGACCTGCAGGAGCCCAGGTGGAGATTATACACACAGGGGATTATACAGACAGGGGATTTGCATCATAGCTGAGGAACCCTGAGCTTAGGGAACCTGAATTTTTTATAATGCACTGTGAGCAACCATGCCTGATCTTTGATCCAGGGAGACATTACTTTTATTGTGCTGGACAGTGAGCAAGCCTGCCCTTTCAGACACTATCACTTTCTCCCTTGTTCATCTTACAAACATCTTTGAAAAGTTAATTTGAAACTGAAGGACAGTGACTTTCCCCTCTTCAGTAGAAGATCTTTGCCTCTATCTGCTTTTCTCAGTATTTTATTCTTTCCTAACTGATGGCCGGTATCTCATTTTTGTAATGTTCTTTTATCCAGTTGCTGACAATCTTGAGTGCATTTTCATCTTTATTGGGCATTTGGGTCTCCTCATCTGTGAATTTCCTTTTTATATGCTTTACCAGGGTTTTTTTTTTTTCTTTTCTGTTTATAGTTTATCAATATTTTATTGACCTGGAGATGTTTTAAGCATTCTACATACTGATCCCTTTTCCTTTAAATATTTACAATGATCTTTTCTCTGCTAATCACTTGATTTTAGTTATATTTGTCAGGTGTTTTGTGGCATATTTTTATTTTTATGTAAATGAACCTGTCAATTTGTTGTTTACTTACGGTTTGTGGGTTTTCTTAACATAATATAACAATCTTGCCCAATGCAATAAATGTATTCTTTATATTTTCTTCTACAAGTTTAAAATATGCACATGTAAGTCTTTCATAAAGATGAAATTTGTTTTGGAGGAATATATAAGAGATATCTAACTTCACTCCTTAAAATATAGACAGCAACATGCCTCAGTACCATTGTTGACAATTCCATTTTTTCCCACTGATTTTTTTTTAAAGATTTTATTCATTTATTTGAGAGAGAGAGAGAGAGAGAGCATGAACGGGGGGGGGGTGGGCAGGCAGAGGGAGAAGCAGGCTCCCCGCTGAGCAGGGAGCCTGATATAGGGCTTGATCACAGGACTCCGGGATCATGACCCAAGCCAAAAGCAGCTGATTAACCAACTGAGCCACCCGGGCACCCCTTTTCCCACTGATTTTTAAGGAAGTCTGTCTCTCTCATATAGTGAGTGTTGGTATCCAGCAAGCTAATCCAACCCAATCCTTTCAATCTTGTTTTTCTTCAAAACTGCTTGGGTGACTCTTAAGCCTTTATAATTCCACATGCATTTGAGGTTAAGCATCTTGATACCAGATGATATGTTTTAATTGGAGAATTTTTCTATACTTATCAATTCTTGGACTGCCTTAGATATTAATTTCGGAGATATGTGAGTCAAAATCTACTATGATAAAAAATGGGTCATACTGGTCAATTGTTACTTGCATTCTGAAAACTTTACCCATGTGGATCTTGAGACTATATTGTCACTTGTGAATTCATGGTTATTATACATTCTTGGTGGTTTATTTCCTTTTATCACTAAGCCATATCCTTCCTTATCCCTGTTATTTCTTTCTGTCTTTATACCTAATTTCTTTTATTCTCTGTTACTATATTCAGTTACCACCTATTACTATATTACTGTGAAGTTAATCTTTTTCATTGCTGGTTGAGATAACTTTTTCTATGCTTTTTATTTTTCAAATTCTTTCTTACTGTTTAAGTGTATCTTCTGTCAATAACTCAGAGCTAATTTTCTATTTTTTAAAGATTTTATTTATTTGAGAGAAAGAATGAGAGAGAGAGAGAGAGCACATAAGAGGGGGGAGGGTGAGAGGGAGAAGCAGGCTTCCCACTGAGCAGGGAGCCCAATGCGGGACTTGATCTCAGGACTCCAGGATCATGACCTGAGCCAAAGGCAGTCGCCCAACCAACTGAGCCATCCAGGCACCCAAGCTAATTTTCTATTAAAATCTATTTTTAACTTTGCTTTTCTATAGGTTTTGGTGATGGATTGAATTATAGTTCCCTCAAATTCATATGTTATAGCCCTAACCTCCAAAGTGGCTACATTTGGAGACAGAACCTTTTAAGAAATATTTAAGGTTAAATGAGGTCATAAGGATGAGGCCCGAATCCAATATGACTAGTGTCCTAATAAAAGGAGGAAGAATTACAAAAAGGCCATGTGAAGTCAGAGAGAGAAGATAGCTATTTACAAACCAAAAAGAGAGGCCCAGGAGAAATCAAACCTGCCAACATCTTGGTCTTAGACTTCCAGGTTCCAGAGCTGTGAGAAATTAATTTCTGTGCTGATGGCAGCCCTAGAAAACTAATACAGTATTTTAAGCTTATTTTATGTATCGGGGGCCTAAGTAACCCCAAACAAACAGCACCTTGCTTTATTATCAACAGTCTGAAAAATTGAGAAGTGTATCAAATGAATGGCAGATGGGGTTTTAAAAATCACCTTGGTTACTCACCAAGGCCAACATGAAGAATCCTGTTTTGAGAATAACAGGCGCATAGACTTGCTAACATGGTATGCCATGAGTAGGCAAACTCACTTACCACGTCCCACCAGTATAGACTGGAGCAGTCTTCCCTGAATGGGGACTGCTGGGGGATGGGGAGCACTGAAATATGCTTTCTGTGGACTATGAAAAGAAGAAGGGCTCTCATTCCCAAGTCCAGAATATCAGTTTTTTCTTTCTAAATTGTCCAATCTGGTAAGTCACTCCACATGGAAAAGAAAAAAGAAGTAACAGGAGTATAGCAAAGAAATTACTCCTCACGAAACTATTTTGGATAAAGTCGATATAAACAATTGTGTATAGATTGTTCAGTGAACATAATTATTCATTTCTCTGGAGCAAATGCCCAGGAATATAATTTATGGGTCATACAGGATTTGAATGTTTAGTTTTCTTAAGAATGCACCAAATTGTTTTCTAGTTGGCTGTACCATTTTATGTTCCCCTGTAATGTGTGAGTGATCCAGTTTCTCTGCATCTTTGCCAGCATTTGTTGTTGTCACTATTCATTTTTTTTTATCATTTTAATGGATGTATAGAGACATCTCATTGTGATTTTAATCAGCATTTTTCTAATGGCAAATTATGTTGAACACATTTTCATATACTTATTTGCCATCTGTATATCCACATCAGTGAAATGTCTTCTCATGTATTTTGTTCATTTTCTAATTGCATTGTTTGCATTTTTATTGTTGAGCTTTGATATATATCTTTTAGATAAGTATATGTAAAAGATATATATATTTGATATATACATATTTACTTGAGATTATATATATTTGAGATATACATATAATACTATAGATAGTCTAGATAATAGTTATCACGTATGGCTTGTAAATATTTTCCCCCACTCTGAAGCTTTTCTTTCCATCCTCTTAACAGGGTCCCCTGGCAAAAGAGAAATCTTAAATAATGGTGAAGTCCAATTTATCCATTTTTAAGTAAATATTGTTTTGGGGGTCAAATCTAAGAACCCCTTGCCTAGCACTATGTCCTGAAGATTCTATTCTATTTTCTTCTAAAATTATTATAGTTGGATGCTTTACATTTAAGTTGGTAGCCCATTTTGAGTTAAACATCTACAAGATATAAGACTTACTTAGGTAGAGGTTCATTTTTTGCCATTTGTCAATGTCCTGTGGCCATTGCACAGTTTCTTGAGATGGCTATCTTTCCTTGGTATTTTTGTCAAAATTCTGTTGGCCATATTTGTGTTGTTCTGTTTCTGAGTTCTCCATTCTATTCCATTGGTCTATATGTCTCTTCTGCCAGCTATGCACATTCTTGATTATGACAGCTGTATAAGAAGTCTTAAGATCAGGTTGACTGATTTCTTCTACTTTATTCTTTTTCAAGATTGTTTCAGCTATTCTGGTTCCTTTGCCTTTCCTATAAATTGTAGGATAATCTTGTCTCTATCTATAAAAACTCTTAGTGGGATTTTGGTAGGAATTACCTAAAACATGCATATCAATTTGGGAAGGAGTGGTGTCTTTTCTATGTTGAGTCTCAGATCTTCTGGTACTGCTCCAGCAGGGGGAGGGGGGCTGCTGCTCTATTACTGCCAGGTAGAAGTAGAAGTCCAGGTTCCCCACTTGGCATCTGTTGACACCCAAAGGGAAGCTTCTTGTTGCTGCTGGACTGTGGTGGCAAACTTGGCTCCTATGGGGTCTCCACTGACTCTCTGGTGGGGATGGTCTCCTTACGACTGGGTGATAGTAGAAGTCCTGACTTCATTGGGGCTCCTCCAATACCACTCCAGGGAGGAGGGGAAGGGTACCTTGTTCTGCCACAGTAGAAGTGCAGGTAAAGGGGGGCCTTGTTATTGGCCAACATGGACAAGAGTTCAGGCTCCCTACTTGGCCTTCTCTAACACTACCTCAACAGGAGTGTTAGAGCATTTTGCTACAGCCTCATGAGGGTGGAAATCTGGGCTCCCCACTCAAATTTGCTAGCTTGAGGG
This sequence comes from Mirounga angustirostris, assembly GCF_029215605.1. Classification (NCBI taxonomy): domain Eukaryota; kingdom Metazoa; phylum Chordata; class Mammalia; order Carnivora; family Phocidae; genus Mirounga; species Mirounga angustirostris. The sequence goes on along the minus strand of NW_026991712.1, from coordinate 12,701,215 downwards.
GCGATATTTTATGTTTTCCCTGGCTGGAGTAGAGTGGCTGTTATCTAAAAGTGTTCTGTCTTGTTAAGCTGCCCATTTCTTCGTTCTTTGACTAGTGAGAGCAGCCTTCTATTGGGGCTTATTTTTCTTCTGTACCTATTGGTGTTTCTAATTTGCTGGGTTATCTAGCTCCAAGGCTGGGATATGCGATTTAAAACAAACAAAAGCACTTAGGACCTATTCATTCCTAGGGCCCTGTGGTCCCTAGCTGGTCTGTTTTTTTCTCTCCCACATTCAGAGTCTTTATGTTTGTTTTATACATGCTGTCCAGGGTTTAAGTGCACTTATCAGGAATGATGGGGAAAAGTACATCTATTCCATCTTCCAGGAAATAGAAGTCCCCTTCTTGATTTTTAAAGGATCTAAAGAGTTAAAAATACACACGAGATTATCACTCAGAAAAATATTGGAGACAACCCTTTGTGTCAGTACATACAGATATTGCCTGGCCCACACACAGCAAATTTGGAAAACAAGCTAATCTCTAGCCCCCTAAAGCAATTATCACTGGCAAACTATGTTCCCAGAGCATACTATTTACCATTGCCAAAAAGCATAGCAGAAGCTCAATGATATGTGAATGAAAGAGAAAATCTTCTTGGTAGGGTCTCACCAGAATGCTGGTTAGTTGATGCCAGTTTCTTGGAATTCAAGACTTGTAAATTTAAACTCAGTTGGGAGAAATCTCCTACCTATACTTTGACACTATACATCCACCTATTTCAGAAAGAAATCCACCTGTACATAATTTCTTTCTGGAGGATACTCTGGTTTCCATCCTGGATTCTTTCTGCAGTGCCAACATACCTGTGTCTTCAGCTGCCAATGACCAGCAGCTAAATCCTTTACTAAAACTGTTTCTTGGCAACAGAGTTTTCTTCACTCAAGGGCATTGCACTCCAGGGAGCCCTGGCCTGGACAGTGACTGACTCACGTAGGCACACAAAGTCCCAGTTTCCTGCTGCCGTTGGGGACAGCTTTGAATGGCTCTGTGCGTTCTCAGATGCAACCACATCCTGGGTCGATTCACATGTCCCTGTTAGAGTATCTATCTGTGGATAAACTTTCTCCATGCATTGTCTGTATTAAACTATTGTTTTCAGGGAAAGCAGTTTAAGACACTCTTAATTTCCATTTCTCCCTTGAATCTTGCATTTCTCTCTTTATTGTTCTGAATTGAGTGCAAAACAGCATCCACGTTCATTTTGAGCAGAGAATTTTGTTCTTGTGCCCTAATAACTCACAACGATTCAGTATGGAATTATTTTGGCTTAAGATATCCACTTCTCCAGGAGTTTTCTCTCTCATAAGTTCTGGGGTGTTTTGTTTTGTTTTGTTTTATGGAAATCTAGCTCAGTCAAGCTACAATACACCTCACTCATTTATCCAACAAACGTGTTTTAAGCAGTCATTAGGTATAGACACCAGGAACAACCTCTGCAACCTACCACATAGGGTGTTTGGGGGGATTAAATGTGTCAGCCTAAGCAATATGTCAGGTACAGTGTCTGATACCAGGAAATTTTTCAAGGGATAGAAAGCCATTTACTTTGCCTTTTCCACATCTTGTCGTGACTACAAGAAAAACAAACTAACCTTGTCATTATTTGGTGATTGTGATTCTTGGTTACCTTTGGAAAAGAAGGCGGGTTTGCAACCTTGGGAGCTCCCTGGGTGAATCTGAAACTGGCCCCCACACAAGAGGAAGGGAGAGACTGATGAAAGAGGTACAACACTGCAGGTGGGTAGGTGGCAGGTTTGATAAGCAAGGGGATTTACATATGAGGCTTGCCCTGGGCCCCACAAGACCTTTGCCCACCCACCAGAATGCTAAAAGTTTAATGGGGTTCAGATGGTCTCAAGGACATCTTACTCTCTCAAGGCTGCTTCCTTGAAACAGCTCCCAGTGTGGAAATGGTGGACAAATGTACATTCCAGGGACAGGGGAAGGGGTGAGGAGTCTCTGAGTGCCCCAGGACCAGTGGTGGTTATATCCTCCCGATGACCTCTAACATCAGCTGTGTGTATTTATTATCACCTTTTTCTCTTTTTTTCTTATCTTTATCATGGGCATAATGTTGCCCATTAAAGTTGTCTTTTGTTAGAATTAACCGTGTAATATACATTGGGGATTTATTAAGCATGTGGTAAATGGTAATAGCCACCAATATCCCAGCGTGACACAGTCTCTAAGAAGAGTTTTTTTACGTGGACATAAGTCAGAATCTCAGATTTTCCATTCAGCATCATTTGACCTACAAAAATTATATAACTTCTATGAGGCTCAATTTCTCCATCTGAAAGTGGAGATAGTATATTGTAAAGCATCTGAAATGTAAGATCTGTTTGACAAATATCACTCCCCTCTGTGAGTCTTTCATGAAATGATTTATCCAGATTTATTTTGAAACTATGTATCTTTAACCCATATTAAGTCCTCTACTTTTTTGACCCAAAGGGTCTCTCTCCTGCTTCCATCTAAGTAGCGAATGTCAGAGAATCACATTTTGTTCCAGTGGGGCAATTGCCTAGAAGTCGATAACCTCGTTCACTGGGAATCCACAGTGAGGGAATCAATAATAGTTTTGGAGGAGGGGACTACATGTTTTGTTTTGGAGACCACTATTCCTCTGTCCTTTTCATGAATATACCCATGAACTTGGAGATGGCTCAATTCTTTTCTAAAGAACTTAGTTGCTTTAAAGTTACAGAAAATACGCATGACTCTGTGTTTGTGTGTGCGCCTTTGTGTGTTATGTATTTGTGAGGACTTTGTGTGTGATGATGGAGATTAGGAGAAATATGGGGACAGAACATTGTTCCCGTGGTCTACCTTTTTGACTTCCTTTCAGATGGTATGTGGGCTTCTTAGACCCCAAGATGGCCCCTACAGTGTGTGAGCTGCCCAAGGAGAAACTCTTTTCCCTAACCCTGACATCTCCTGTACCTCTTACTGCATTTTGCACTTAATTCCTCTCCCCAAGTTATGGGATATCAATCCCCTTCACCTCCAAATTCTTTAAGGATCAATACAAATGTCACCTTTATCCTAATCACTTAATACTTCAGTTTTAAAAATGAATATGCAGTTTCTAATTTGAATTGTGATTAAGTACTTACTTAATTGACTCTACTAGATTGCAAGTTTTTGAAGATAGGAACCTTGCCTGATGAAGCTCTTTATTGATCACACAACTCAAAAAAACTCAATTAAAATATACTGCATAAAGCAATATTTCTGGGAGAGCAGGAAGAAGAAACAGCTACCTTACGATAAAATTAGAGTTAGTGTTAAAAATAAATCTCATGATCAACTCTGATCAAAAAGCTGTACCACCCTGTAGGGTAACTGTTGGTTTATAAATCTCTACCTACCATTGAAATAGGATCTTGTGTTCTTGGGAGGAGGTGGTGTTGGAGGGGAAATGGTGTTGCTTATCCTGCATCCCTAGGGACTATACACAGAAGGTTGTCAGTCACTACGTGTTGAATGATTGAATGGATGTCAGTGTTGCTCCTCTCAGCCAAGACCCAGCTATAGAAGAGAGTAGGAACACTCTTTTTTTTTTTAAAGATGTGTTTATTTATTTTAGAGAGAGAAAGACAGAGAGAGAGCACAAGCGGGAGGGGCAGAGGGAGAGAGAGAGAATCTCAAGCAGACTCTGCACTAAGTACGGAGCTCATCTTGAGTCTTGATCTTATGATCCTGAGATTATGACTTGAGCAGAAACCAAGAGTTGGATGCCTAATTGACTGAGCTACCCAGCTGCCCTGTGAGTAGGAACACTCTTAATCCCAGGTAAGCAGCAATATCCTATCTCCCAAGGCTTTATTAAGACACTAGGCGCTTTGCTCTTTTCCAGAAGTGGTGAATTTTGTCTCCTTCCCTTATCTTTTCTTTTCTTTTTTTTTTTTAATTTAAATTCAATTAGCCAACGTGTAGTACATTAGTTTCAGATGTAGAGTTCAACATTTTATCAGTTGCGTATAATACCCAGTGCCATCACATCATGTGCCCTCCTTAATTCCTGTCACCCAGTTACCCCATCCCCCCACCCACCTCCCCTCCAGCAGCCCTCAGTTTGTTTCCTCTATCTTTTCTAATCTTTTTTTTGTTCAAAAGCAGCAAGGACCAGAAAGCTAGCCAGAATTAAGATTCCAGTCTTAATCCTCAAAGCTCAAATCTGATTAAATCAGTGTGATATCATAAAAAGCTTATGGGAATAAAAATATCTAACGCTGACTCTGTGACTTGCTGAGTGATCTTGAGCAAGTCAATTTCTTTCTCTGGTTCTCTACGTCTTGTTTGTAAAATAAAGTTTTTTGGCAGAAATATTAAGTTGCTTTCTGGACAGTGAAATAAGACAGTTTGCAGGGTAATTAGAGAATAATTAAGCTCCCTGGAATAAAATTATCAATAGAAAAAAAATGATAATTCTTGGGAACAATTAACTTCATTGAAACAGTGGGTTCAGCACACCCCTCACGAGTTCAGGAAACTGGCTTATACATTTAGATACACTTTGACACTAATTTACGACACTATAGAAAGATAGCATCTGTTGAAGTGTTGGGGAAAATCAAAACTGATACTCATTTTCAATGGCAAGAAAATATGATCATGGTAATTATGGCATAATTATGATGCCCTAAATCTAATTTTAGCATCTGGGTATAAGAAAGAATGGAAAACCACTATAAAGGAAGAGAAAAACACATCAACTTTCCAAAGATAATGGAGCCATAAGAAATAACAGGATTGGTTTATAAAATCACAAATCATTATCCACAAACCTGATTATAACCACCACCACCACCCCAAATTTTTCTTTTGTGAGAAATATCCAATTTTCAGACCAAAAAAAATAGACGAATAATTCTCTTTTTTTTTAAGATTTTATTTATTCATTTATTTGAGAGAGAGGGGGCATGGGAGGGTTGGAGAGAGAGAGCACATGAGTGGGGAGTGTGCATGTTGATGCCCAGACATTGTTCAATTTGAAAATAAATTTATGAGCCAAAGAATAAAACACTACACTTTTGTACCCAAGGAAGAATAATTTCCTGAGGTTCAGAATTGATAGACATGTGAGCGAAAGGAGGAAGTTTTGGGGAAGGAAGAGAAATAGCCAGCAGAATGGGGATTTGTATCCTTAATCCTCCACTTAGTTTTTAGATCATTTATTAGGCCATATTTTGGCCTTTCCTTATTATCTGCAAATTGGAATAATAATACTTAATCATTCATAATGTTATTATAAGGAATGATGATAATGTGTATAAAGCACCCATCAGTGTTAGGCAAATACTAGATGTTCTTTAATAAAATATTTGGTCTCTTCCCAATTAAGAGAGTGTTTCTCATAGTATAGTCTTCTAACTAAATGCCTACATCCGAATCACTTGGTTTGCTTCTTAAAAGTGGAGCTGCTTTGGGGCACCTGGGTGGCTCAGTCAGTTATGCTTTCAACTCTTGGTTTCAGTTTAGATCCTGGGATTGAGCCCCATGTTATCCTCCACACTCAGCTCAGAGTCTGCTTGAGATTCTCTCTCCTTCACCCTCTGCCCCTTCCCCTCCCTGTGTGTGCATTCTCTCTCTCAAATATTTTTTTAAAAGATTTTATTTGTTTATTTGAGAGAGAGAGAATGAGAGAGAGAGCACATAAGAGGGGGGAGGGTCAGAGGGAGAAGCAGACTCCTTGCTGAGCAGGGAGCCCGATGCGGGACTCGATCCAGGGACTCCAGGATCATGACCTGAGCCGAAGGCAGTCACTTAACCAACTGAGCCACCCAGGTGCCCCTCAAATAAATAAATCTTTAAAAAATTTTAAAAAAATAATTTCAAAAAAGTAGAGATGTCTTTTAAAATAGGAAATCACCTTACCTGATTTTTCTTGGCCTCTAGACTTTCACAGATAGCTGACCTACCAGATGACTTTTCTTATATTTTCCAGGATTAAAATCAATGCTCTTATCTCCAGTATTGAAATGTTCCTATCAATTTCCAGTCATTCTTTTGACTACATTCCGTATTCATACAAATGTGGGTGACCAGAGGCCCAGATAACCTCCCACCCCATAGTTGGTATGGGAAGACATTTTCATACTTACTCATTACCCAGGGTAAAGGGCTCAGATGAGTTTTGAGAATTCACAGTTCTTCAGGCAAAATGATAAAACTAAGCTTAAAGGTCAAATGAAGAGACTATGGAGAATTGTTCATTTTTTTCTACTCTTATTGCCTGCCCACTGGTCTCAACATTTGGGATCCTTAGTATCTTTATTATACATGATAGTAAATTCTTGTGATTAGAAAACCTTTTTTTTTTTTTTACAAAACCAATAAAAACCCATATATAAACTCAAATACTCACAGGTGAATTCATAAAAGCAATTGCATTTTTGCAAATTAGTTCATGAAAAAAATTTAAGCTCTTAATAGTATTTGTAATTTAGGGTTTTTTGTTTTTTAATTTTTAATTTTTTTGTCTTGAGCAAGTGATTCCATTTTGAACAAAAAGATGTTTTTAAGAACATCTCTTCTTTTCTTCTACTCCACCCACCCAGTAGGTTGGTTTGTGGGTTTTCCTTCCCTTCACTCATCATGAGATGATCCTGTACAACAGAGCCAGGATGTAAAACAGGGCACTCTTTTAAATCTTACAAATTTTTTCCACATCTGCTGTTTTCCCCGCTTCAGGCTGATATCTTTGTCCTCAAGCATAAGTGATTGTAACATCAAAAGTTATAAAGAGAAGGCAAAGAAATGATGTTATTTTAGGACAAAAGTGACTCTTGATTTTTAAGAAATTTTTTAACATATGCAAGTTTCCCAAAAGGGACAGGAAATGTCATGAAGTTTCAACCCTCCTAAAATTGGATGACGTTTTTTTCTTTGTGAAGTAACATCCTCAACCTCAGTGGTAAAATTTCATTTCCGGAAGTGCTGTCTGATTTGGATACAGATGCCAAGAGTCTGAACCAGGGTAACTGGCTGTGGGGTCCATCCACAACAGACCTAATTAAAGTGGGGGTTGGATTCCCTCCTCTCTTCTGCTGGAAGGTCATTTGCTGGCTCCCACTCACTGAAAAATTGGCTTTTTCTCTCAGTGCCAAAGTATTTAAAGGCTCCTTTTATATGAAGAAGATTTTTCCCAGTCCTCAACAAGGCCCCTGGCCTTTACTTGGGCTCCATTCAAGCCAGATTTACATTTTACTGTCAGAAACTACACACAAAGCAGAACTGCAAAATGAAGCCTCATTAACCCATCTTCTGCCTTGAGATTTCAAGACCCTGCATCATTTAGATTCTTTCTTTGCTTCTAGTCTATCTTGTCTCATTCACTTTGTCATCCATTTATTTCGTTGTGCCTTCATTCAGCAAATATTCACTGGCCCAACTTGCAAGACGTGGTATTTGTGCTCTTGATAGTCATGATAGTGAAGTGATGGTAATTTGGTGATGGTAATGATGGTGTCAGTGATGAACATTTGGATATCGCTTCAGCTGATAGTGTCCCTTATATTGGTTTCATCTTATCCTCACCATGCCTTGTGACTTTGGTTGTTCAGATTCATCCTCTCCATTTCACAGATAAGAAAGCTTTCTAAGTCATGCCAGAATTGAGTGGAGCCAAGATTTCAACTCTCATCTCTTACTCCAATTACTATGTTATTTCACTGCATGTGAAGGGTTATAAGAGTGGAAAAGGGCTTGTCCCTGTCCTCAGAAAGCTTATAGCCAAATAAGTGTGGGACCTAGAGAAAAGATAGCAATGAAAATCAGATATATCTTAAATGTAAACAAATATTCTGTTATATGTTATTTTTAATGCCTACTTTTTTATCTCCCTTCTCAGTATTTCTGGAAATATTTTTATACTTTCTTAAAAATCTTCATGTTTTTTCTCCTCCTCAAGTTTTGTTGTTTGTTTCTTTGTTTTTTGAGAGAAAGCAAGCACACATGCACAGGGTGGGGAGGGGCAGAAGGAGAGGAAGAGAGAGAAAATCTCAAGCAGACTCCCCACTGAGCATGGTGCCTGATGCCAGGCTCGATCCCAGGACCTGAGATCATAACCTGGGCTGAAATCAAGAGTTGGATGCTCAACTGACTGAGCCACCCAAGCACCCTTCTCCTCCTCATGTCTTAATTCATGACTAAAGTCACTATGCTCCCTATGCCAGCCTTCAACATCTTCCTTTGGTATAGCATTTGTACTCTATACTATGCAATCAACCCCTATGTCATATCATTTTGTGTATTAATTATCAGTGATGGACTGGAAATAGTAACAGCATATTACATTTGTAGATGATTGTGTTCACATACATGACATCACGGAAGCCTTGAGCTAGCCCTATGGAATAGCTTTGGTGATCCATGCCATACAGGTGAAGAAATGAGGTTCTGTAAATTTAGGTGATTTCCCAAGATTATGAAATGAGTAACAACTTACTAATAAAGCTGTGAAGAGTAATTAAGTTGAGTATATGAAAACTCTAAGCATAGTGTCAGAGATGTGGTAAGTACTCATTGAATATGGGGTATACAAGTAGAAATTCAGAAACTTGAACCCAGATTTTCTGGAAGTTCTATTTTTATCTATAGCACAACTATGTATAAGTTCCAAGCTTGCCCCAAACTCAATGCTTATTTTCAATTTTATTTTTGAAACAATCATATTATCTTCATATAATGTGAACAGATTTTTATCTGAGAATACAAATATGTAGATAGATTATGCCACTCTCATGACCTGCACACATGGCAAGAAACATTTCAGGAATCAGTTAATGGGTTCGTTCTTCTAGCACCATATGTAGACACAGAACAGTCCCCCACATGCAATAATCTGAGAATGCACTACCAAACTACTGTTACCATCTTGTTAGTCAAAATCTACTTCTATCTTAAACTCTGTGATTTCAATTGTTTTATGATTTCAGTACACCTGGGTGACTCTAACAATATCTTCAATCACAAAAATTTCTGATTTAAGAATAATTTTAGGACAAAGCTATATCTTTTATTTCTTTGTACTTCTGTTACAGTCTGTTTGTGTGCCCCCAAAATTCACATTTGGAATCCTAACCCTCAATGCAATGGTGTTGGGAGGTGGGGCTGTGGGAGGTGGTCAGGTCATAAGGGTGGAACCTTCATGAATGGGTTTAATGTCCTCATAAAGGAGACTCCAGAGAGCTACCTAGTCCCTTCTGCCATGTGAAGACACAATGAAAAGTCCATGACCTAGAAGAGGGCCCTCACCTGACCATGCTAGCACCCTGATCTTGAATTTCTAGTCTCCAGAATTGTGAGAGATAAATTTCTGATTTTTATTAGCTACCCAGTCTGTGGTATTTTGTTATTAGCAGTCTGAACAGACTAAGACAAACTCCAAAGAGGCTAAGTTATTACCAGGTACATAATAACTATGCAAAGGACTCTTGATGAGGAGTGAAAGAAAATCAGACAAAAATAACAATCTACAAATACTTATTGAATGCAAGTATGGGCTAGATTTTAGAAATATAAGGAGACTCACATGGAGCTTCCCTGGAAGCAAACATTAACTAAATAAAACTATACAGAATATGTTCTCAAATCACAATGGAATTAAGCCAGAAATTGTTAACAAAAAGATAACTGTAAAATGCCAAGGGGATTCTGGAAAGTGGTAATTAACCGCAGTATAGATTTTGAATATCTCCAAATCTCCAAATAAAAGAGAGAGAACAACAAGATAATACAACCAAAACCCATGGGCAACATTTACAACAAAACCAGAAGACAAAATAGTCTTATGAACCCCAAAATACCAGCAAATGAGGAAAAATCATATAACCTAAAGACCTGCATGGTATCAGCATCTACCTAGAAGCAGCAGAGAGAAACAAAGGCTTGTCTGACAGCACAGAGAACAGGAGAATGCCAAAGAGCCCATAGGGGTCCATTGGGAAGCAGCACCTAAGACTTTGGATGGTTTCTCCCATTCTAGTAGTAGGTGAGTGCAACTGTCTGCTAAGGGACTGGATCATTCTAGGTCTTACAAGCTCTCAAAACTCACCAACCAGGACTCTTCCAGGACATGGCTACACACTGAAGAGAAACTTCTAGAAGTTGAACAAAGATGGAACTGGAGAAGAATCAGAGAAAGGAGAGATGGTCCAGATAAAAAAAACGTAGGGCAGGGGAAAGGAGCCATGAAATCCCAGAAAGCAAAATGCCATATGTTTTAACACTACCTAAAAAAGTCAAAGAGGGGGTGAATTTGAAAATGCTATCCTGAACCTTACTACCTTCTAAAAATTCATAAAAATTAATTTTGTTTTAGAGGGGAGGGGGGTGGGGGGATGGATTAGCTTGGTGATGGGTATTAAAGAGGGCACGTATTGCATGGAGCACTGGGTGTTACACTCAAACAATGAATCATCGAACACTACATTGAAAACTAATGATGTAATGAATGGTGACTAACATAATAAAATTTAAAAAATTAATTTTGTAGAAAACTGAACAACAGTAAAGTATTGAGGGCATATCCCATGCCAAATTATTATGAGAAAAAAGTGGAAGAACAACAACAAAAGCCCTACAGACAATAAAATTATACCAGAAAAGTATATCCACAGAACAGATAAAAACTGTAGGCTTCTATTTCAAAACTAGCTAAAAGACCTGAAGAAACTTATACAAGACATAAAACACACACACACACACACACACAAATCAAATTTAGAAAAAGTCAGACACGGGGTGGAAAATCTCAGGAAAAAAACTGAAAATTTTAAAATATTAATATCAGAAAAGTCTAAACCAGAAGGTACACAAAAATGAATAAACAAAATAGACATGTCCAAATGTTTTGTTATGCCTTCCCATTCCACGATTTCTTGGTACCAACATAAAATGATGAATTGGCCCTGTGTAGGAAGGTAGAACAGACCAGGCCCATGTGTTCATTTTTTATGGAAGAATAATACCACTGCAGAAAGGAAGTTTCTTAGAAGCCATATGCACACCACTTTTACAGATGGTTGTCCAACCCTTGCTCACTATTGCTTGTTTGAAGCAGAGGGAAAGAATGAAATTTTAAGCAATACCAAGTTTCCCCTCTCTGTAAATTCTTGCCTAGTTGCTCTGAGGGCTATGACAGTAGGGTGAGTGACTGGGAACTTAGATTTGAAGACCCAACAAAGTATGATTCTTATGACTTGTGTGAACATAGGAACATGGCTGGCCCTCAGTAATTTCATATGCTATGAGGGAATATCATCACTGGCCTCAAGGCATAGTTCTAAAGATGAAAGGAGGCAGTCAATTTCTCTCTTTTAATATTTATTTATTTATTTATTTGAGAGAGAGAGAGAAAGGAAGCCTCAGGAGGAAAGATAAGGGCTCCATGGTGCAGGTTAGCCTTTGAATTCTATTGGCAAAGAATCTTAGGCTTGAAAAGGAAAATTGGAATGATACTCCTCCCCACTGCTGAATTTTCTTTATACTCTTTATAAAAGCACAAATATGTTGTGTTTTTATATACATAAATTATTTGTATATACAATACATGTGGTATATACCTTAATATATAAACTATGATATATAAATATACAATATATAATAGAAAATTTTTATATATTATTATATATAAGTATATTCACATAAGAAATAAAATTATATATCATATGTAAAATATAAGTATATAATCTGTATAAATATTATACATAACTTGGCCACTTTTGTTACTAGATTCTCAAGTCTTTGAATATAAGGGCTATTTTGTTCCCTTTGTATTCTTTGGGCTGCTCTGTAAATGTGTACTGATGAATGAAGGAAGGAATACACAGAAGCTAGGATTACACATTTATGTTGTCATTGCAGTCCACAAAGAACACAAGAATCGGGATTGATGACAGTGCTTGGGCCCTGGAGTAGGATTTATTTGCTGCTTAATAAACTTTACACAAGCAATTAACCTCCCCTGTTCTCCATTTTCTCCTCTATAAAATTGGGTTATTACTAAAAATTCTTCTTAACATAGTTTGGGGTTCAATTAGAATACGTCAAATATTAGAAATCTGAAGCATTATGCAAATATGAGGCATCATTATCATAATTGTTATAACAATGTTGTTTTTATTCTTACTTGCTACATCTTGAGTCCTCTATTGCTCTGCAGATATCCCTTTTCCTATCTTTCCCAGGGTGCTGGTATACCAGGATGCCTATTCAGAAAAGATGGATGTGTTTGTTCTAAAGAAACAGAACTTTCTACCTTGGCATTTTCAGAAGGGCCACAAACGCACAGCCACTTAATGACTTCATCAATAGCTTCCACACCTTTGGTAGAGTTTGCTATGTGTCTCCCAATATTCTTTTGTTCCTTATTAAGGCAACTTCCAAATTTTAGCTGGGCACATATCTACTCAGAGTAAAGACTGCTTTTTTTTAGCCTATTTGCAGCTATGATTGCATGCCTATGCCTACACTTTGGTGCATTTTCTGTAACTGGAAATGAGTATACAACTTTTAGGAAATGTTCCTAAAGGGGTATCCTTTTCTTCCTTCCTTCTGCCTGGAATGCAAACATAACGCTTGTACTTGAGCAGCCATCTTGAGCCAGGAGATGGAAACCATGAGCCAACAATGTGGAAGCTACAGAGTAAACAGATCCTGGGTCCCTGACACTGAAGAGCACCATACCATCGGAATTGCTGTGAGCCTACCAAAGAAAGTAAACAGGACAGGAATTCAGTCGAGGCACTATTCGAGCTCCCTACCTACTCCCCATTATGAGTGTTTCTGCTATATTCTGGGATCTCTTGTCCTAATCTACTGCTCATAGCAGAAATCTGCTGGAAGCCTGTTCCAGGTTTGATATCTTGGAGTCCAGGTTAACTTTTGCAGTGAGGCTTATAAACAAATTCTGAAAGTGGCCTTTTTGGTTAGAGAATACAAAAACCCTTGCAGAGCTACCTCAACAAGGAAAGTTGCCTTCTTAAAATCCCTTCTTTGGTGATCTATGCGGCTGTCAGGGGGAATGGCCACATGGGAAATATTAAACATGGATGGAATCTTTTGGATTCCAGGGAGTAGTCAAGCCAGCTGACCTGAGAGTTGTTCAGGGCAACCAAAGAGCCCTGGGGTAAGCCCTGTAGGAACTGGAGGTGCCAGCCCTGGTCTAGGAAGCATGGCTCACTCTACTTGGACCTACAAAATAGAGAGGAGATTATGGTTCATGGGAGAGGAAATCCAATTTGAGAAAAGGCTGGGTGGGGAGCATCCCATGCTGCTTTCCTGATCTGGCTGTCAATACAAGACACTCACAGAATGACTGCTCAGGAAAGATGGCTTGCTTTTAGTGGAATAAATTAGTCTTAGTTCCTGTTCTGCTGCTAATTGGGCAAGCCATTTGACCTTTCTAGGTCTCAGCCCTCTTATCTGTAAAGCAGGGTTGATAATAACATTTATTTCCAGGGTAGTATTAAAATACATTAAAATTTTTTAGAAACTCTAAAATCCTATATAACTTTAGATGGTTTTTTAAAAGGAAAATTTTTTCCACATTATTGCCTCTAAAATATGCAAAAGTATTAAGATTTTGAGTCTATAAAGCAGTGTTCATTTCTTCACTGTGCAATAGTTATGATTCATTTAATTTCAAGGGACAGGAAACCTACTAATTTAAGTTAAAGAGACTATGTATTAAAAGGATATAAAGGGATTATGGAATTCAATCTCAGAGATGCATCTGGAACAAGGGATGTGGATGTCATAAAGACCTCCTTTCTCTCCTCTTGCTTCTCTTTGCTTGTTTGCCTCATTTTTTTTGTTTTTTTCTGTCTTCAAACTTCGTGCCCCTACTTCTCTGGTCTACATGGTGGGAAACATAGCTGACCCAGTGGTTTCCAGTCTTACATTTTATATTTTACAATCCAAGATATATAAAGTTTAATTTCAAAATTTAATTGAATTAGGATTAAACAGCTCATCTTGGAACAAGTGCCCACTCCTAAACAATTCAACTGTGGACAGGGGCTAGGATCTTGTAAAACCACTGTCACAATTACAACCGTGTCAATATTGTCAGGTGAATGGTTATTCCCAGAAGAAGAGGGGCCCTTCTACTATGTTGGTGAAATAATAGGAACTCACTATATGTTCATTTTTTTCTGTATAATAAAATGGTCAATCTTAGTGGCATAATTATACCTATCCCTGGGACTCAATATACTTATATTTTTAATTGTTAGCTATATTTAATTATCATATGAATCCCTAAAACAATGCTCAATTCCATTTTAAAAATTATTTTATTGATGTTTAATTCTTATAACATAAAATTAATCACTTTAAAGTGAAATAATTCAGTGACATTTAGTACATTCATAACATGTGCTGCAACCACCACATCTGTCTGGTTCCAAAACATTTTGATCACTCCAGAATAAACCCCCTTATACATTAAGCAGTTTATCACCATTACCTCCTCTTCTAGATTCCTGATAGCCACTGATCCACATTCTATTTCTATAGATTCTATATCATAGATGATAGATAGATGATAGATGATAGATAGATAGATAGATAGATAGATAGATAGATAGATAGATAGATAATAGATAGATAGATAATAGATAGATAATAGATGATAGATAGATGATAGGTAGAGTCATCTGGAAATAGGGTGAGCTACCATTCTATTGGCTCATTGATCTGGTGCTTTTCCTGAGTACCATATTCAAAATCTATAAATCTTATCTTTCTCCTTAAATGAAGGTCTAGGCCTCCATGTGAGAACTTTAGGAGTATCTTCTCATCTTGGCAGCCATTGTTTTTCTCACACACATACATGAAGACAGACACATGGACACACACACAAACACACACATATACACACACATACACATCCCTCACTCTAGTTTCCTGGACACTATTATTTCAGTGGTTATTAAGCATTTCAGGGATCATGAATGGTGACCATAGTTATAAAAAGTATAGCTACAAACTTTTATAAGAACTATAAAATTAAGGGGCACCTGGGGGGCTCATTGGTTAAGCATCTGCCTTCAGCTCAGGTCATGATCTCAGGGTTCTGGGATCGAGTCCCGTGTCGGGCTCCCTGCTCAGTGGGGAGTCTGCTTCTCCCTCTGCTCTTCCCCCCACCCGTTCATGCTCTCTTTCTCAATCTCTCTCTCACATAAATAAAAAAAAAATTTTTTAAAGAACTATAAAATTAAAAAGTAAGCTTCTATGAAATAACATTAACGAGAAGTCCTTAGACTTGCAAGGTAAGAAAGGGGTTTTTTTGCCTCTCTCTTCCCCATCTAATTTCCTGTGTCACTCATGTCCTCTGTTCTTATTTCCTCTTTCATCACTTTGATCAGAGGAAGTGGTCAGAACTATCATTGAAGGTCAAGAAGGTATATTAAATTCTTTCTTTATCTCTTCAACCTTAATCTGTCTTTTATACTCTTGATTCCCTCATAAACAAAAAGTTGAGTATGTGCATGACTAAATTTGCCAATCATGTTAGTCATTAAGGAAACTCTCAAAATAAGGAGTAGACCACCAAAAATGAAGTCTGGGAGAGGAAGGAGAATATGTGATACTAGAGGTCATTGGAAGCATAAACAAGAGGCCTCTTGGATGTCAGCAGGATTTCTTTAGAGTTGGAATCGTTCCTCTGCTGTGTATTACATTGCAAAATGCACTGAGTTTCACAATCACTGTGTGGTTTGCTGTGAAGTCACTGGTGGCCTCTACTTCCCAAATCACTTCCCAGTGAACACTTTGATCCTCTATGATATCAGTCTCTTGAGCCACTAATTGCTTCCAAGTGAATTTTGGCTTGCCAAGAGTCTGGGTGGTGTCTCCCATCTGATACAGTTCTTTGCACTTATATATTTGTTTGCCTCCAAATTCTTCTCAATACTTTACCAATACAAATTCTCCTTATACAGTAGGGTTACAAGATATAAAATTGTCTTTAAAACTGGTTATGTGGGATCTTCCTTGGCACACACAGTAGCTGACTCCCAGGGAAGAACACTAAAGTCACAAGGCTCTACAACTCTGTTTTACATCTTGAAGGATTTCTCTCTATCTGTATGGATTTTAAGGTAAAAGTATGAGAAGAAATGTGAAAGATTTGAGAACAATTTGAAGAAAGTAGTTACATAAGTTCCAGGCTTTTCAACTCTCTAGAGAGTTTGAATTCACCATTAACCAGTCCTCTTCCTCATGCCTACATTCTATTAATTGTGTTCTCTAAATACTTGTCCAGTAGGTTGTATTCTCTCCTCCTCCCTCCCTCCCCCCAAACCTCCCCAAAGCCACTGTTCTAGCATTGACCCTCTTCTGGTCCCTTCTAGAATCTTAAGTAGTTTCTCAATTTCTAGTCACTTTTCCACTCCCATTTTCAGGCATCAGATTTTTAATCTGCTAAATGAGCATACTAATGCTTATGTCTTGTGGTTTTGTAAGGATTAAATGAAGCAAACTTCAATAATATCTATGAAAGGCCCTAATGAATTTCCTGGCACATAGTCGTCACTCAATAAATGTTTTTTTTCCTTCCTTGATCCTCAGGATCACTTCCCTGTGTTAGTCAGAGTTGTCTTTCTAAGACAAAGATTTGGTTATCTCTCTGCTGTCCTTAAAGAAAACCAGTGGCTTATTATTATTACTCAAGAGAGGAAATTCAAACTACTTGGTATGGCACACTTTCATGATCTGACTCTAGTGTATGTTGCTACTCTCCTATGCTGTGACTTTCCATAATGCATCTCCATTCTGGCTACCTCAAATTATGTTTCAATGTTAGACATTCTCGCTTCTCTGTGCCTTTGCATAGGCTGTTCCTTCTATCTACAATGAGCTCTATTTCACCACTATCTTGAACTCATCCTTCTGTTGAAGGAATTGTCTTCCTAACTTTGGGGCTTGCAAACTTATTCGTTCTTCATGTCTTGCTTCAAGTTCACCTTTCTTCCAATGTCCTTTCAGAACTCTTGGTCCCTGCCAACTGCTCACAGACTCCAATGTTTATCATTACCATGATACTTAGCACACTGAATTATCCATACTGGTTTGCATTCTGAGTTCCCAACCAGGCTGAGAGATCCTAGAGAACCAACAACTCATTTTACTCATCTTTATGTCTCCATTGCTTAGATTTTTGTGTGACACATGGCAATAGTCTCCAAATCCATATTGAGCAAATACATATTTTTATTTTATATTACACTTATCCACTCAGTCAATATAATTGAGTGTATGCCATATGTCAGGCACTAGGCTAGGCTCTGAGGAAAAGCATAGATAAATAAAAATATACCTTCTCTCAGGAAATTTAAAGTCTAGTTGGGAACATAACAAACATTTCACATATCTAGAACAGAGAATGGATAGTGTCAAACTTCTTCCAGAAAGAGAAGGGTAAAACTCTCCAAATGATGAAGTAGACATACTGAAAAATGTTTACAGATCAACCAGCGAGTAGTCCTGAATCCCAACAAACTTGCCACTCAATCTATTATAATATTTAAAACTAATGATACTCTACTGGATTGGAGATTGGGGGCCTATACTTAGGATATCTTGGCAATAATCCATAGAAAGGTGACAGGAAATTCTGTTTCTGTCCTAGAGAAAGGACAATATCTCGTTCATCTTGTTTTCCTTTAGGACTCACTATGGTCTGGCCCATTGTAGTTACTTAAAGTTTGTTGAAATAGCTTAGATTGCTAACTTAATGAGATAATTGTGGAGCTCCAATGAAAATAATTTAAAGGTGATTGAAATTGCTTTGAATTGATAACTTTGTCCAAATTTTAAAGCAAAAAACTTAGAGCTCAAACCTTCATTTATTCATTCATTTAATCATTTTTATCAGCCAACTATTGTCTTAGTTTGTATTAATATAACAAATGCCATAAACTGGGTGATCTAAACAACAGAAATTTCTTTTTCACAGTTCTGGAGGCTAGGAAGTCCAAGATCAGGATATCAACATGGTTGGGTTTGGTGTGGATCTTTATTCCTGGCTTACTGTCTTCTTACTGTATCCTCTCCTGGTGGGGAGAGAGAGAGAGAGAGAGAGAGAAGGAGCTAAAAGTTCCACTCTTATGACCTAATTACTTTCGGAAGACCTCATATCCCAATACCACCACATTAAGGATTAGGGTTTCAACATATGAATACTGGGAGGAACACATTCAGTCCATAGCAATCTGTATTTACTTATTCATGCATTAAGTCAATAAATGTTAATTAAACTAGCTCTTCCTATTCCTAGTCTTTAATAACCCTCTTGTTCTTGTGTGTTACTTTTCATTTCCCAACTAAATTTTAAGCCCCCTTAGGGCAAGGACCTAGTCTCTCTCTTATACTGAGCTGAGTAGACATTCCATGCTAGAAATTTACTTGATAACTTGCCACTTTCCTCTAACTATAACAGCAGTTCAAGCTACAACATAGACTTAAAATGGATTCCTATTTATAAAAATCAGAATTGATCAGACAGACCTGTTTCTGTTTCATCTCCATGGAAACTTTTATTTTTCCTGGCTGTCAATGAGGAAGCACCATGGTGGGGATGACATAACCTTGGAACAGCTCTCCTTTCAGGTTGGAGCACTTACTCAGAAAGCTCTGGCATGTGTACTGAAATCCCCAGCACTGGGAACATTAGGAAATTCATAAATACAGATTTTGAGAAGCCAGAAGATTAAATAAATGTCAACTTAGCAAGACCATGCTCTTTCAGCAGAAGAGAGACACAACATAAACAAAGAGCTTGAAGGTGAAAATGAAATTTTAGAACAGAAAGAGAACACAAAGGATGGATTTATAGCAAATTAGGGTGGGGAAGGAGGAGAAAAGCAAAGATGCAAGGCACCAAACAACTGAAAGGCTGCGGAGAGAAAAGTCAATAGATCATTTAAAACCTGTGAGTCAGGGGCACCTGGGTGGCTCAGTCCTTAAGCGTCTGCCTTCGGCTCAGGTCATGATCCCAGGGTCCTGGGATAGAGCCCCGCATCAGGCTCCCTCCCTGCTCGTTGGGAAGCCTGCTTCTCCCTCTCACATTCCCCCTACTTGTGTTCCTTCCCTCGCTGTGTTTCTCTCTGTCAAATAAACAAATAAAATCTTAAAAAAAACACAAAAACCTGTCAGTCATTTGCTTCCTGATTCAAGGAGGCCAACCACAGAGGATTCAATCCAATTTTATAAACACTTATTAATGGTGGGGGTGGATGTAAGAAGAGGAGGTGGGAGAGGAGGTTGGAACGGGGAGTGGACTCTGGCTTGTGAAAATGGGAAGTTTGGCGAAAAAACAGTGCTGTATGCCCTACATTGTACTGATCTTTCTATACATTTAATACTACTGAGTTCTTACCTCATGTCTCTGAAGGAAGCAATGCTATTCTCATTTGATAGATGAGGAAACCAAGACTTGAGGGCCAAGCAACTTTTCCAATCACACAGTCAGTAAGTGCCAGAACCTATTTCCAAATTTAAGTGTGTCTGATTCCAAAATCTATGTCTGATTCCAAAATCTATGTCTTATGCTCAACCCCATTTTGTCAGCATGACTCGCTCAGTGCATTGTGATAGACTCTGAGGGTGGGAATAAAATTAAGAATACAAAGCAAGTTCTGACTTTTTAAGAAGTGTTCTAGGCTATTAAGAAAAGAAAGGAATGTACATAATGAGCCAAATCACATGAAAGAATGAAATATATGCCTGGGTAGATATAAACAAGGATCATAGATAAAAGAGCATTTCATTGAGATTCTTGTAAGGAACAGTAAGTGCTATCTAGGAATATTGATATTTATGAACCTGAATGAAAAGATCTTGGATCAAGCTTAATAAGTGGAGAATTAAGGGAAGACTATTATACATGAGGAGGGGGGGAAGGTTTATCATGCACAGAACATGGAAATAAGATTGGAAAAATCACTTGCTATCAGACCATGGAAATGCTTGAACACAAGCCTAGGCAGTTTGGATTCCATACTCTATGAAATGGGGGTCAACAGAAGAAATTTGAGGAAGGAGGAGAGGTGGTCTATTGCACAGATGTCTAGGGCAAAACCCTGCCTCAAGAATAGCCATAGCTTACTTTACAATTGAGGAACTATAGAAAGGCCTCTGCTTCCAAATTCCTATTCTTTCCACACCCTTCCCTGGAAATTTCTTCTTTTGTATTTAATGTTTATAACAAGTAACCTAACAATATAATCTAGAAGTTTCATTAGTATCATTTCCCACCCCTTACAAACACAGAAGGAGTGTCATAAGACTCCACATCTCTACTTACCTGTGATGAATAATATTTAGATAATAACTACAGGCCAAAACAAGAAGAGGGTCAGCTATCTGGCAGTGTGGTAGAAGGTAGAAAAGAGCTACAATGTACTGGGTTCAGAATCATAACTGCAGCCCTAGAAACCCTTGAAGGGATCAAAGTAGGGACCCCAATCCTAGAAAAACTGGGATGCCAGGCAGTTACTTAGTTATGAGAATCAGTTATAAATGCAGATCTTGAAGCCAGAGTTTAGGACCCAGGGCACAACTTGAAACAGAATCCATAGTTTAACCCTGAAGAATGATGTAAAGTTAAATGTGCAAAAAAGGAGAGTATCTTCAGTTTTAGGGTCAGATGACTAGGGAGGCAAAAAATTAAGCTAATCTTTGCAATGCAAAGAAGCACCAAAGATTATTATAAGCTCATAAGCCTAGAAAATCAAAAGCAGGAATATAAAGAATGAGAAGAAATTCTGAGAAAAATTCCCTTGCACTCCCCTACTGGTCTTAGAGCTCTTTCTGGAAAAGTTAAGAGTCTATGGAGTACCTAGATTTGAGAAAACAGCAAACATGTTATTCTTCCGAATTGGAATTTCTAGTGAATCAAAAAAGGAAACCATAATAGGTTGAAGGATAGGATCTCAAAGTTTGGAAAACAAGGAAGAAGCTTGTTCTCAGAGATGCTTAATTCCAATATTTTATTTATGCCTTACTGACTTTCTTTACAGTATAATAAGAAAGATGTAGCATTTGGTAACAAATAGATGCAGGCTTGATTACCAGCTTTGCCTGTTACTTCATATGTTATGTTGATCTAATTCCTTAATGCGTGAAATGGGAATAAAAATACTTATCTCATAAACTGGTTGAGAGAATTCTAATGAAATAGTTTACCTGAAATCCAAATGCTAACAGAGATAAACATACTGTGACAAGCAGTCTCTAAGACAATACCCCACCTGCTGGTGTTCATACTCTTCTATAGTCCTCTCCCTTAGTTGTGGAATGGTTTGGCAACTTGTTTTAATCCATAGAATGTGACAAAGGCATGGGATAGCATTTCCTTGACTAGGTTACATAAAATTATGATTTCTATTTTGCTAACAGACTCTCTCCTTTGATGACCTTGATGAAGCAAGCTACCAAATGGAGAGGTCCATGTGGCAAAAAACAAAGACAAACTCCTCCCAAAAGCCCACAGGGAACTTAGACCGTTAATGTAACAGCATGTGAGGAATTGAATTCTGCCAATAACTGAGGAGCTTGGAAGAAGATCTGGTCTTCCCTGGTTAAGCCTTCGGATGAGACCCAGCCCTGGCCAACACTTTGACTGTAACCTGTGATAACTAATATTGTATGTCCACTTGGCAAGGCTATGGTGCCTACTTGTTTAGTCAAACACAAAGAGGTTTTTTGTGTGGGCAATTTTTAGATGGGATTAACATTAAAATCGGTAGACTCTGAGTAAAGATTAACATTTAAAAGAATAGAATTTGAATAAAACATATTACTCTCCATAATGTGGGTGGGCCTCATTCAGTCAAAGGCCTTAATTGAGCAAAGACTAAGGTCCCCCAAAGAAAATGGAATTCTTCACAAGACTGTAAGATAGAAACCTTGTTTGATTTTGCAGTCTATTGTCCTATTAAATTTGGATTCAAGACTGCAACTCTTGCATGAATTTCCAGCCTGCCAGATTTCAGACTTGCCAGCCTTCACAATTGCGTGAGACAAGTCCTTAGCATAAATCCCTCTCTCCCTCCCTCCCCATTTCACTCTAAATAGAGAGGCCTTGAGGCAGAAGACCCAGCTAAGTTTGCCTGTATTCCTGACCCATAAAAATGATTAAATAATAAATATGTATTGTTTTAAACCTCTGTGTTTGTGGTCATTTGTTATGCAGAAACTGTGTATTGAGAGTTTTTTTAATTTTTTTATTGTTATGTTAATCCCCATACATTACATCATTAGTTTCAGATGTAGTGTTCCATGATTCATTGTTTGTGCATAACACCCAGTGCTCCATGCAGAACGTGCCCTCCTATTGAGAGATTTTAAAATCTTGATTCACAATACATATCCCTGTCCAGTGGGAAATCTTGTGCTTTGCCCAAGCTTTGTGTGACTTCTGGGTTGTGGCATATTTACATTCTCCTACTTGCTATTGACTATGAGTTCTGGTTTCCATCAAACTCTGCTCATGCTCATTTCATCTCTATTCTACCTGTTTCAAACTAAGTAAATATGAAAACACACCTTTCTTTGGTATACTCTCAAAATCATTCATACTAGGTATTAGTGTGCATCTTTATAGAAATTTTTGGGAATATAATGGCTCATATTACAGCAATTTAAACAATATAATTTTAGCAATCAGAGATTTTAATCTATATTTTTAAATCACATCTTCATGCTGTTCTGCCATCTTGAATTTCTTTTTGGCCACTTTTCTCTGTGGGGTCCAAATTCCTGTGAGGTGATTTAGGACCTTTATTTCCCTTTCTCTCAGCACTAATTTCATGCTCATCTATCTTGCAGAGTTTGATCAGTTTTGAGGCCTTTATCTTGCCCATCCAAAGTGATCCATCAAGGTATTTCCTTAAACAAAGAGTTTCATTCCTAAGAGAAACTCTAACTTCAGTAGTTAAAATAGTTTCTTTACTTTGCTACACATGTAAAGCTCCCGGAAGAGTCACACAGAGAAAGCAAATATTTGACAGATATTAGTGTTCTTTTCTTTTTTCTCTCTCTTACTATTAATTTGCTACTTCCCAGGGATTTATGATGCAGATGAGGCCAGATCTATGTTGTTAGGAACCTGGTGACTCCTAAGGCTTAGCAACATGGAGAAGGTTATCTAAAGCAGTGTTTTCAAACTGTGTATCATAAAGGATCAGCTCTTTTATTTTTAAAGAAAATGTCCAATACACTGTAGTTGATGGATACTTTTGCAAAATCCAATAAAAATAAATGTTAGACTAAGGATCTCGAGCTTTGTCCTCTGAACTTTGAGAAGCCATTGAAAAGTTTTCATTTGAAGAAAAACACAATCGACCAGAGCTTTAGAGAAACCATTCTGGCAGCAGAATGAAAGATGCATGATATATCTTGAGGTCTGGGGAGCTAGATGGTTGTCCGGGATGGAGAGAAAGAGAAAGTAGAGTTGAGTGATATTTAGAAGGTATACCTGGCAGGATTCATTCTCATTGAAGGAAGGAAGGATGGATGATTGAAAGAAACAATTGAGGGCAGAGGTTAGGATTCTAGGCCATGACGCCCGAGATGAAATTGCCCTAACTTTCTCTTCAGTTGCTGCTAGAGCCTCCTAACCAGTCTCCCTGCCTTTATTCCTAACCCTTACCAACAACTTTTTTGTACTCCAGACATAATTCTGATTACAATGTTATCCTTTTTAAAATCTTCAGTGCTCTCCACTGCCTTCAAGAAAAAAAACACATGACTTACAAGACCTTATGGCAATATCCGCTTGTTTCTCGAGGCTTACTACATCCCAGTTTCCTCATCAAATGGGAAAATATTTAAAAATATTTTTAAAAACTGATGCCAGGACTTTCTAAAAAACTGCACACCCCCATCAATCTCTGCTGCTTCTCCAAACTCCATTTTAAAAGACAGTGAAAAAAATTTTTAAGGCATAAATTCACAAAGACAAAGGGAGGAGAGGCAACAACAGTATTAGCAAGAAGATATAGCAATGATATTCTGCAGTACTGATAACCAAGCTAGAAATACAGAGAGCCTAAAAGCAAGCTGTTTGGTACCATGAAACTCCAGAAAGTTTCAGAGGTTCGAAAGATCAGATACTTCTGAAAGTGGTCTCAAAATGATTTCCTAGGGGCACCTGGGTGGCTCAGTCGGTTAAGCATCTGCCTTCAACTCAGGTCATGATCTCAGGGTTCTGGGATCGAGTCCCATGTTGGGCTCCCTGCTCAGTGAGGAGTCTGCTTCTCCCTCTCCTTTTACCCCTCCCCCTCCCCCTGCTCGTGTTCTCTCTCTCTCTATCTCAAATAAATAAAATCTTAAAAAAAAAAAAAAAGAATGATTGACTAAAAACTGTATAAGAAAAGCCAGACCTGTAGTTATCTTCTCCTCTCTCACACACTAGGCAACATCCCCTCTCCTAGCTCACAGAAGAATGGAGGTTTAGTCTCTGGAGAGGCTGAGCCAGAAGGACAGCTCTAAGCTGATGTTAGAGAATGAAACAGAAAACAAATTTATATATCTTACAATGATATTCTCTTTCTTAATGAAGTAACAAATCAGTGGGGAACAGGCCTTAACCTTCAAGGAAGAATTGATGAATTCCTGTATGGGGTATCTGACCAGCCAAAGAGAAAAGAAGTACAAATAATGACATGTGGGAAGCCCTCAACACAATGAACAATGCACATCTTCCTATAGGATGCCCATCAGTTGACAAGGCTGACCTATGCACAGTGAGTTTAAAGCAGCTTTTAATTTTTGATACATATGTATGAACAAACAGAAATGGAAAGATAATAAGACATTTGAAAATCAATCAATATTATTTACCATATTAGCAGAATAAAGGAGAAAAACCAGATCTCAGGAAATTAAAAAAGAACATTCATGAACAAATTCTCTGAAAGCTACATGCACAAAAAAATCCTACAGATTATATACTATGGTGTTACTGAATGCTTCTCTGGAAGAATGGGAATAAGAGAAGGATGTCCACTCCCATCACTTCTATTCAACCACAAACAAGATGCTAGTCATTGCAGTGCATGTAAAAGAAACAAATTACACATAGACTGAAAAGAAAAAAATAAACAATTCTTATTCACAGATGTTATGTACATAAAAAAGTCTAAGGACTCTACAAAAAGCTTTATGAACTAATAACTGAGTTTATTAAGGTTATACAACAAAAAATCAATATACAAAAAGCAATGGCATATTTATAGTAGTAATAAATAATTGGGAAAAAAATCTTAAATATTTTACAATAGCACCAAAAAGCATGAAATACTTAAGAATAAGTTTTACAAAATATATGCAATACCTATATACTAAAAGCTGTAAAACAGCGCCAGGAAAACAAAAAAGAAGGTAAATGGAGCATAGCTATACCATGCCCATGGATTGGAATACTTAATATTGTCAAGATGTCAATTCTTTTTTTTTTCAAGATTTATTTATTTATTAGACAGAGAGAGAGAGCACAAGTAGGCAGAGCGGCAGGCAGAGAGAGAGGGAGAAGCAGGCTCCCTGCTGAGCAGGGAGCCCAATGACGGGTTTGATCCCAGGACCCTGGGATCATGACCTGAGCTGAAGGCAGACACTTAACCAACTGAGCCACCCAAGTGCCCCAAGATGTCAATTCTTTTCAGGTTGACATATAGACTGAATGTAACTCCAGGAAAAATCCAGCAGGCTATTTTTATATAAGACTTGACAAGCATTTTTAAAAATTAATATTGAAAATCAAAGTACCTAAAATATCTAAAACAATTTTTAAAAAGAGCAACATTAGAAGACTTACCTGTTTTAATCACTCTAAAGATTCAGTAATCAAGAACAGTATGGTATTGGTATAAGGATAGACATATACATCAATTGAACAAAATAGAAAATACAGAAACAGACTCTCACACATACGGTCAATTGGTTTTACAAAATCACCCAGGTAAGTAAATATGGGAAATATAATCCTTTCAACACATTGTAGTAGTAAAACTAGATAGCTGTAGAAAAAAAAATACTTGGCTTGTACCTCATACTATACGTAAAAATTAGCTCAAAATGGGTCATAGACTTTCAAGCAAACTAAAATTATAAAACTTATAATGAAAAACATAGGAGAAAACATTCACAAACTTGGAATAAGCTAAGGTTTCTTGGACCTGACCCCAAAATAACTAACCGCAAAGGAAAAATAAGTAATAAATTGGATTTCTTAGAATTACAAATGCCTAGAATGTACAAATTCTACAAATACTTTGTAGAATTACAAAGTAATAAATTGGATTTCATTAGAATTACAAATGAAAGAAACCATTAAGGAACTGAAAAAATAAACCACTGTCTGGGGGAAATTTTTCCCAGTGCCTATATCTAATGAAAAATTTGTATCAAGAATATATAAAAACTCTTACAACTCAATTATAAAAAGTCTAACTACCCAAAGTACTTCAATTAACAATATATGGACATAGGAATGACCAATAAGCATATCCAAAAATGCTCAGCCTTGCTAGTCATCAGGGAAATGGAAGTTAAAATCCCAATGAGGTATCACTAAACATCCACTTGAAAGGCTGGAATTAAAAGACTGACAATACTAAGTATTGGCAAAAATGTGGAGCAGCTAAAATTCTAGGAATATGAAATAGTACCACTATTCTAAAATCACTTTGGCAGTTTCTCATAAAGTAAAACATATACTTAAATATGACCTAACTCCATTTCTAGGTATTTACCTAAGAGAAATAAAAACATGTATTCACACAAAGCCTTGTTCATGAGTGTTTATAGCAACTTTATTATAATAGCCTTAACTGGGAACAACCTGAATGTCATCAGTATATGAATACATAAATCAACTGTGGTATATCCTTACAATAAAAATTGTTTAACAATAGAAAAGGATAATGAGTAATACACATAAACAATCTGGATAAATCTCAAAAACATCATGCTGAGTGAAAGAAACAAGACACAAGAAAACATACTGTATGAGTCCATTTATATGAAATTCTAGAATAGGCAAAACTAATCTATAAGGATGGAAGAGTGCTTACCTGGGGCCAATAATAGAAGAGAGTTGATTGCAAAGGGGAATGAGGGAATTTCTGGAGATGATGTAAATGTTCTGTATTTTGGTTGGAGTGGTTTCATGGATATATATATATATTGGTCAAAACTCGTTGAATTGTATACTCAAAACGTGAATTATATCTTGATAAAATTTATTTTTATCTTTTTTTTAAAGGAAGGACATTATGAAAGAAAAAATTCAGGAAAATTTGCCAGGCATGCAGGATATGTGTTTCCAGATACTTAGTAGGTACCAATTAATATTTTTAATTTGTTTGATTACATAAGATATATGCAATGCCTTTAGCACATGGTACGTGAAAGATGCTTAATTAACTGTTTACAGAACAAATGTCTGGATGGATCCATTAATCCTTAATGTCCATTAATTCCCACTTGTCATGAGTTTATAGATGCTTAAATTGAGAAAAGGGAATTAATAAAAAGCTTATAAAAGTGCAATCTCCCTTTCTTCTAAGGAAGCATGTCTCTTGGCCTTAGAGCAAAGGCTGAGTAGAGGTACCCACTGGAAATTCTAGTGCAGTTGCCCAGGCATCAAATTAAGCTACTATACAAAGAGGGGGCCCTGAGGCTCAAAGAGGAGAAAATGCAGGTAGTTAACAAGGTAAAATCTGGTTAACAATATGGGACTAAAGAACAGAAAGAGCCTACTTAATGCAAAGCAACTTCCTGAAAGGATGTTCAGAGTTTGGTCAAATGCCCTAGAAGGCTGATGTCAGTGATCTGAATCACAGATAGGAGAGAGGCCTGGGCCTGAGCCATGTTAACAGCTCCATCCTCTTTTGAAGACCTGAAAGAGCCTTCAAAAGCTTCCTGCTCAACTACTATTTAATAATTGAGGAAATAAAGGCCCAGAGAAAGGAAATGACCTACCCATTGGTGCATAGGCATGGTCCCCAGACCACCTACATTTTTATTACCTTTCATGCCCAAAGAGCACAAAGAGAAAACCTTTCAAATCAGGCCAGTGAATTTGCATTTTGCCTGCCATTCTATATGGTTGTATTTCCTTGTTCAGTGCAAATGAAAATCAAACAATTTCAGAGCGACATCCGTAAGGTCTGAAAACAGGTAGTTTCTGATCGGCTCAGTTTATGCCGGGAATCCTTTTGACTTCTCCTCTATGAACTGAATTGTGGCTCCTCTGGAGGAATGAGGGCATGAATTCCTGGGGCTAAATATAAAAAGGAAACTGTTCAGTGCCTCAGGCAATTTCACCCAGCCTCTGGCCCCCCAGGTTACTGCAATGACATTTTGTTCATCAAAGGGTGGTGTCTTCTGGCACTGAGCTGAGCCTGAATTGGCTTGAGCTGGTTTCCAGCCAATAGTAGTGGCAGCCATGGTTTTAGTGTCTCAATCTGCTCCAGTTATTGAACTATGTTCTTGTTTTGTGCTTGTAGGTGTCGTCTGTTTATAGGATGTTGCTGTAATTCAAACCTAAGTCTTGTATTTTACAACAAATATTACATTGTTATTTATAACCTCCAATAAACATGCTCACTTCCTCATACACCCTACCTTACCACATATCTAGTAGGTGCTTTAGGCGGCTGAGGGCCTCCTCAGATAGTAACTGCATCCTTTCCCTAACTTGCACTAAGGACTACCCAAGTGATCCTTTGAGGACTAATACTTTCAGCTCTTTGGTATAAATGTAAGCACTGGATATTGCTACAATAGATGACTGTTAAGGCACCATGGGAAAGTAAAAAATAGCTCTGTGCTAAGAATCGGGAGGTGTCTGAAGGAGGTTGGGATAGGCAACAGATGATCCACGGGGTCAGATGGGAAAAGACCAAAGCACCTGTCAGTGTTTTCAGGCTGCTATAAAAAAATAGCACAGATTGGGTAGTTTATAAATATCAGATATTTATTTCTTACACTTCTGGAGGCTGGATGTCTGAGATCAGAGTACCAATCTTACAGGATTTCTTTTTCCTTTGGTGCCCACAGTTCTTGGTCACGCCGCTTTGAAGAATGAAGAGGTAGACCGGCCAGAGTAGTGGGGCAGCAAAGCAAGGTTTACTGAGTGAAAGTAAAGTTTATTGAATGATTGAGTACAAAGCTCCCAAAGAGGGAGGGGACCCGAGAGGGTTGCCACCAGAGTTTCTTTTTTTTTTTTTTTCAGCTACAATGATTCCTTTATTTAACTGTTTATACATTTTTTTTTAATTTTTAAAGATTTTATTTATTTATTTGAGAGAGAGAGAATGAGAGAGAGCAAGCACATGAAAGGGGGGAGGGTCAGAGGTAGAAGCAGACTCCCCGCCGAGCAGGGAGCCCGATGCGGGACTCGATCCCGGGACTCCAGGATCATGACCTGAGCCGAAGGCAGTCGCTTAACCAACTGAGCCACCCAGGCGCCCAAACTGTTTATACATTAAACTTCTTTACATAACAGGAATGCGGGGGGGGGGGGGGTGGATATTGCTATTCTTTTTTTTTTTAATTCTTATGTTAACCCCATACATTGCATCATTAGTTTTAGATGTAGTGTTCCATGATTCATTGTTTGTGCATAACACCCAGTGCTCCACGCAGAATGTGCCCTCCTCAATACCCATTACCAGGCTAACCCATCCTCCCACTCCCCTCCCCTCTAGAACCCTCAGTTTGTTCTTCAGAGTCCATTGTCTCATGGTTCCTCTACCCTCCGATTTCCCCTGCTTCATTCTTCCCCTCCTGCGACCTTCTTCTTCTTCTTTTTTTTATTTTCTTAACATATATTGCATTATTTGTTTCAGAGGTACAGATCTGAGATTCAACAGTCTTGCACAATTCACAGCACTTACCAGAGCACATACCCTCCCCAGTGTCTATCACCCAGTCACCCCATTCTTCCCACCCCACCCCCCACTCCAGCAACCCTCAGTTTGTTTCCTGAGATTAAGAATTACTCATATCGGTGAGGTCATATGATACATGTCTTTCTCTGATTGATTTATTTCGCTCAACAAAATACCCTCCAGTTCCATCCACGTAGTTGCAAATGGCAAGATCTCATTCCTTTTGATGGCTGCATAATATTCCATTGTGTATATATACCAGCTCTTCTTTATCCATTCATCTGTTGATGGACATCTTGGCTCTTTCCACAGTTTGGCTTTTGTGGACATTGCTGTTATAAACATCGGGGTGCACGTACCCTTTCGGATCCCTATTTTGTATCTTTGGGGTAAATACCCAGTAGTGCAATTGCTAGATCATAGGGTAGCTCTATTTTCAACTTTTTGAGGAACCTCCATACTGTTTTCCTGAGCGGCTGCACCAGCTTGCATTCCCACCAACAGTGTAGGAGGGATCCCCTTTCTCCGCATCCCCGCCAACATCTGTCGTTTCCTGACTTGTTAATTTTAGCCATGCTGACTGGTGTGAGGTGGTATCTCATGGAGGTTTTGATTTGGATTTCCCTGATGCCGAGCGATATTGAGCACTTTTTCATGTGTCTGTTGGCCATTTGGATGTCTTCTTTGGAAAAATGTCTGTTCATGTCTTCTGCCCATTTCTTGATTGGATTCTTTGTTCTTTGGGTGTTGAGTTTGATGAGTTCTTTATAGATTTTGGATACTAGCCCTTTATCTGATATGTCATTTGCAAATATCTCCTCCCATTCTGTCGGTTGTCTTTTGGTTTTGTTGACTGTTTCCTTTGCTTTGCAAAAGCTTTTTATCTTGATGACCTCCCAATAGTTCATTCTTTCCCTTGCTTCCCTTGCCTTTGGCGATGTTTCTAGGAAGAAGTTGCTTCAGCTGAGGTCAAAGAGGTTGCTGCCTGTGTTCTCCTTTAGGATTTTGATGGACTCCTGTCTCACATTGAGGTCTTTCAACCATTTGGAGTCTATTTTTGTGTGTGGTGTAAGGAAATGGTCCAGTTTCATTCTTCTGCATGTGGCTGTCCAATTTTCCCAACACCATTTGTTGAAGAGACTGTCTTTTTTCCATTGGACATTCTTTCCTGCTTTGTCAAAGATTAGTTGACCATAGAGTTGAGGGTCCATTTCTGGGCTCTCTGTACTGTTCCATTGATCTATGTGTCTGTTTTGGTGCCAGTACCATACTGTCTTGATCATGACAGCTTTGTAATAGAGCTGGAAGTCCGGAATTGTGATGCCGCCAGCTTTGCCCTTCTTTTTCAACATTCCTCTGGCTATGCAGGGTCTTTTCTGGTTCCATATAAATTTTAGGATTATTTGTTCCATTTCTTTGAAAAAAGTGGATGGTATTTTGATAGGGATTGCATTGAAGGTGTAGATTGCTCTAGGTAGCATCGACATCTTCACAATATTTGTTCTTCCAATCCATGAGCATGGAATGTTTTTCCAATTCTTTGTGTCTTCCTCAATTTCTTTCATGAGTATTTTATAGTTTTCTGAGTACAGATCCTTTGTCTCTTTGGTTAGATTTATTCCTAGGTATCTTATGGTTTTGGGTGCAATTGTAAATGGGATCAACTCCTTAATTTCTCTTTCTTCTATCTTGTTGTTGGTATATAGGAATGCCACTGAATTCTGTGCATTGATTTTATATCCTGCCACTTTACTGAATTCCTGTATGAGTTCTAGCAGTTTTGGGGTGGAGTCTTTGGGGTTTTCCACATAAAGTATCATATCATCTGCAAAGAGTGAGAGTTTGACTTCTACTTTGCCAATTTGGATGCCTTTGATTTATTTTGTTGTCTGATTGCTGTGGCTAGGACTTCCAATACTATGTTGAATAGCATTGGTGACAGTGGACATCCCTGCCACGTTTCTGACCTTAGGGGGAAAGCTCTCAGTTTTTCCCCATTGAGAATGATATTCGCTGTAGGTTTTTCATAGATGGCTTTTATGATCTTGAGGTATGTACCCTCTATGGCTATACTCTGAAGAGTTTTGATCAAGAAAGGATGCTGTACATTGTCAAATGCTTTTTCTGCATCTATTGAGAGGATCATATGATTCTTGTTCTTTCTTTTGTTAATGTATTGTATCACATTGATTGATTTGCGGATGTTGAACCAACCTTGCAGCCCAGGGATAAATCCCACTTGGTCGTGGTGAATAATCCTTTTAATGTACTGTTGGATCCTATTGGCTAGTATTTTGGTGAGAATTTTTGCATCCATGTTCATCAAGGATATTGGTCTGTAATTCTCCTTTTTGATGGGGTCTTTGTCTGTTTTGGGATCAAGGTAATGCTGGCCTCATAAAATGAGTTTGGAAGTTTTCCTTCCATTTCTATTTTTTGGAAGTTTCAGAAGAATAGGTATTAATTCTTCTTTAAATGTTTGGTAGAGGGGGGGCGGAGCAAGATGGTGGAGGAGTAGGAGACCTGGATTTCGTCTCCTCTCAGGAATTCAGCTGGATAGGGATCAAACCACTCTGAACACCTACAAACTCAACAGGAGATCGAAGAAAAGAAGAGCAACAACTCTCTCATCAGAAAAGCGACCACTTTCTGGAAGGTAGGACGTGAGGAGAAGGGAATCCGAGGTGATATTCGGGAGGATAGATGGCAGGGGAGGGGCCTCCGTCAGCTGCTTCTGGCAAGTGATAGAGCCGCGGAGCACAAAATCAGAACTTTTAAAAGTCGGCTCCGCTGAGGGACGTCACTCTGGTGGCTAAGCGGGGGGTGGAACCCTCTGGGACAGTGTGGTCTCAGGACCCTCGGGGTCACAGAAAGACCGGGGGTGCCTGAGTGTCACAGAGCTCCCAGGTAACAGAGCAGGGAAGCCAGCTGCAGAGGCAGAGCCCAGGCGCGGGCTCTCAGCTCGGGGTTGCCATAAACTGTGATCCGCGGCACAGTCGGGCCACTGCTCCTCCAGGAGGGACCCAACAAGCGGCAGATCCGGGGAGACTCAACTTCCTCCCCCAGGAGGAGCCGCACGGGAGTGCACCGCAGGGATCTGCTGGGTTTGGAGACTCCACCCGGGGTCGGGTGGCAGAGATAGAAACGCGCGGTCACAGGTCGGGTGAGCACGGAGTGCGGCCGGAGACCGGGGAGACGGGAGTGACTGACAGCTTTTCTCTGGGGGCGCACTGAGGAGCGGGCCCCAAGTTCTCGGCTCCTCTGGGGCAGAGATTGGGAGGCCGCCATTTTCACTCTCTGCCTCCAAAGCTGTACAGAAAGCTCGCAGGGAACAAAAGCTCCGGAGAGCAAACCCGAGCAGATTACTTAGCCGGGAGGGGGCAAGGGCGGGGCACTTCCGCCTCCGGCAGAGACATTTGGAAACCACGGCAACCGGCCCCTCCCCAGAAGATCAGCGAGAACAGCCAGCCAAGACCAAGTTTACCGATCAATGAGAACGGCAGAACTCCAGCGCTAGGGGAATACTGCATATAGAATTCATGGCTTTTTTACCATGATTCTTTAGTCTTTCAAAGTTAATTTTTTTTTAACTGTCTTTTTTTCTTTTTTTTTCTTTTTGAATTTTATTTTTCCCTTTTTCAACCAACATCTTATCAATCCCTTTTTTTAGAAAAACATTTTTATTTTTCATTTTTAGAGTCATATTCTATCCCTTCATAGTAGTTACCTGTATTTTTGGCTCATATATATAAGATGTTCTCTCTTTAAAATTTTGAGATAGTTTCTTCTAACAGATTAAAATATACCCTAAATCTCTAGTATATGGTGTTTTCTATTCCCCTGCCGGATCACATCATCTCCTTTTTTTTTTCTTTTTTCTTTTTTTAAATCCTCTTCTTTCTTTTTTCAAACAACTTCTTATCAACTCCTTTTATAAAATTTTATAATTTCCATCTTTACATTCATATTCCATCTCTTCATCATATCAACCCTTATTTTTGTACATATATAAGTTTTTCTTTCTTTAAAATTTTGGGAGGCACGTTCTTCTAAAAGACCAAAGTACACCCCAAATCTAGTGTGTGGCACTGATCTATATACCAACCTGATCATATTTGATCACATTCTGGTTTTTTTGTTGTTGTTGTTGTTTTGTTTTGTCTGTTTTTGTTTTTATCTTTATCTTTTTCTTTTTTTTTCTTTTTCTTTTTTCTCTCTTTCCCTTTCTTTTCCCACTGCTTCAGGTCTTTTCTGATTTGTTTAGAGTATATTTTCTGGGGACATTGTTACTCTGCTAGCATTTTGTTCTCTCATTAATTTATTCTCCTCTGCACAAAATGACAAGACGGAAAAAATCACCTCAACAAAAAGAACAAGAGGTACTACCGACTGCCAGGGACCTACTCAATATGGGCATTAGTACGATGTCAGATCTAGAGTTCAGAATCATCACTTTAAAGATACTAGCTGGGAATGAAAAAAATATGGAAGTTATTAGAGAAACGTTTTCTGGAGAAATAAAAGAACTAAAATCCAACCAAGTAGAAATCAAAAAGGCTATTAATGAGGTGCAATCAAAAATGGGGGTGCTAACTGCTAAGATACATGAGGCAGAAGAGTGAATCAGTAATATAGAATACCAAATGATGGAAAATAAAGAAGCTGAGAAAAAGAGAGATAAACAACTACTGGATCACAAGGGCAGAATTCGAGAGATAAGCGATACCATAAGACAAAACAACATTAGAATAATTGGGGTCCCAGAAGAAGAAGAAAGAGAGAGAAGGGCAGAAGGTATATTGGAGCAAATTATAGCAGAGAACTTCCCTAATTTGGGGAAGGAAACAGGCATCAAAATCCAGGAAGCACTGAGAACCCCTCTCAAAATCAATAAACATAGGTCAACACCCCGACATCTAATAGTAAAACTTACGAGTCTCTTAGACAAAGAGAAAATCCTGAAAGCAGCTCTGGAGAAGAGATATGTAACCCACAAGGGTAGAAACATTAGATTGGCAACAGACCTATCCACAGAGACTTGGCAGGCCAGAAAGGACTGGCAGGATATCTTCAGAGCACTAAATGAGAAAAATATGCACCAAGAATCCTATATCCAGCTAGGCTGTCATTGAAAATTGAAGGAGAGATAAAAAGCCTCCAGGACAAACAAAAACTAAGGGAATTTGCAAACACAAAACCAGCCCTACAGGAAATCTTGAAAGGGGTCCTCTAAACAAAAAGAGACCCTAAAAGCAACATAGACCAGAAAGGAACACAGACAATATACGGTAACAGACACCTTACAGGCAATACAATGGCACTAAATTCCTATCTTTCAATAGTTACCCTGAATGTAAATGGGCTAAATGCCCCAATCAAAAGACACAGGCTATCAGACTGGATTAAAAAACAAGACCCATCGATATGCTGTCTGCAAGAGACTCATTTTAGACCCAAGACACCCCCAGATTGAAAGTGAGGGGGTGGAAAACCATTTACCATGCTAACGGACACCAAAAGAAAGCTGGTGTGGCAATCCTTATATCAGACAAATTAGATTTTAAACCAAAGACTGTAATAAGAGATGAGGAAGGACATTATATCCTACTTAAAGGATCTACCCAACAAGAAGATCTAACAATTGTAAATATCTATGCCCCTAACATGGGAGCAGCCAATTATATAAGGCAATTAATAACAAAAGCAAAGAAATACATTGACAACAATACAATAATAGTGGGGGACTTTAACAACCCCCTCACTGAAATGGACAGATTGTCTAAGCAAAAGATCAATAAGGAAATAGAGACTTTAAATGACACACTGGACCAAATGGACTTCACAGACATATTCAAACATTCCACCCCAAAGCAAAAGAATACACATTCTTCTCTAGTGCCCATGGAACATTCTCCAGAATAGATCACATCCTAGGTCATAAATCCGGTCTCAACTGGTACCAAAAGATTGGGATCATTCCCTGCCTATTTTCAGAACACAATGCTTTGAAACTAGAACTCAATCACAAGAAGAAAGTCGGAAAGAACTCAAATACATGGAGGCTAAAGAGCATCCTACTAAAGAATGAATGGGTCAACCAGGAAATTAAAGAAGAATTAAAAAAATACATGGAAACCAAAGAAAATGAAAACACAGCTGTTCAAAATCTTTGGGATGCAGCAAAGGCAGTCCTAAGAGGAATGTATATAGCAATACAAGCCTTTCTTAAGAAACAAGAAAGGTCTCAAATACACAACCTAACCCTACACCTAAAGGAGCTGGAAAAAGAACAGCAAATAAAGCCTAAGCCCAGCAGGAGAAGAGAAATAATAAAGATCAGAGCAGAAATCAATGAAATAGAAACTAAAAGAAGAGTAGAACAGATCAATGAAACTAGGAGCTGGTTCTTTGAAAGAATTAACAAGATTGATAAGCCCCTGGCCAGACTTATCAAAAAGAGAAGAGAAATCACCCAAATCAACCAAATCATGAATGAAAGAGGAGAGATCACAACCAACACCAAAGAAATACAAACAATTATAAGAACATCTTATGAGCAACTCTATGCCAGCAAATTAGATAACCTGGAAGAAATGGATGCATTCCTAGAGATGTATCAACTACCACAACTGAACCAGGAAGAAATCGAAAACCTGAACAGACCTATAACCACTACGGAATTTGAAGCAGTCATCAAAAATCTTCCAAAAAACAAAAGCCCAGGGCCAGATGGCTTCCCAGGGGAATTCTACCAAACATTGAAAGAATTAATATCTATTCTTCTGAAACTGTTCCAAAAAATAGAAATGGAAGGAAAACTTCCAAACTCATTTTATGAGGCCAGCATTACCTTGATCCCAAAACCAGACAAAGACCCCATCAAAAAAGAGAATTACAGACCAATATCCCTGATGAACATGGATGCAAAAATTCTCACCAAAATACTAGCCAATAGGATCCAACAGTACATTAAAAGGATTATTCACCACGACCAAGTGGGATTTATCCCTGGGCTGCAAGGTTGGTTCAACATCCGCAAATCAATCAATGTGATACAATACATTAACAAAAGAAAGAACAAGAATCATATGATCCTTTTGCAGATGCAGAAAAAGCTTTTGACAAAGTACAGCATCCTTTCTTGATCAAAACTCTTCAGAGTATAGGGATCGAGGGTACATACCTCAAGATCATAAAAGCCATCTATGAAAAACCTACAGCGAATATCATTCTCAATGGGGAAAAACTGAGAGCTTTCCCCCTAAGGTCAGGAACGCGGCAGGGATGTCCACTATCACCACTGCTATTCAACCTAGTATTGGAAGTCCTAGCCACAGCAATCAGACAACAAAAGAAATCAAAGGCATCCAAATCGGCAAAGTAGAAGTCAAACTCTCACTCGTTGCAGATGATATGATACTTTATGTGGAAAACCCCAAAGAATCTACCCCAAAACTCCTAGAACTCATACAGGAATTCAGTAAAGTGGCAGGATATAAAATCAATGCATAGAAATCCGTGGCATTTCTATACACCCACAACAAGACAGAAGAAAGAGAAATTAAGGAGTTGATCGCATTTACAATTGTACCCAAAACCATAAGATATCTAGGAATAAATCTAACCAAAGAGACAAAGGATCTGTATTCAGAAAACTATAAAATACTCATGAAAGAAATTGAGGAAGACACAAAGAAATGGAAAAACGTTCCATGCTCATGGATTGGAAGAACAAATATTGTGAAGATGTCGATGCTACCTAGAGCAATCTACACCTTCAATGCAATCCCTATCAAAATACCATCCACTTTTTTCAAAGAAATGGAACAAATAATCCTAAAATTTATATGGAACCAGAAAAGACCCTGCATAGCCAGAGGAATGTTGAAAAAGAAGGGCAAAGCTGGCGGCATCACAATTCCGGACTTCCAGCTCTATTACAAAGCTGTCATGATCAAGACAGTATGGTACTGGCACCAAAACAGACACATAGATCAATGGAACAGTACAGAGAGCCCAGAAATGGACCCTCAACTCTATGGTCAACTAATCTTTGACAAAGCAGGAAAGAATGTCCAATGGAAAAAAGACAGTCTCTTCAACAAATGGTGTTGGGAAAATTGGACAGCCACATGCAGAAGAATGAAACTGGACCATTTCCTTACACCACACACAAAAATAGACTCCAAATGGTTGAAAGACCTCAATGTGAGACAGGAGTCCATCAAAATCCTAAAGGAGAACACAGGCAGCAACCTCTTTGACCTCAGCTGAAGCAACTTCTTCCTAGAAACATCGCCAAAGGCAAGGGAAGCAAGGGCAAGAATGAACTATTGGGAGGTCATCAAGATAAAATGCTTTTGCAAAGCAAAGGAAACAGTCAACAAAACCAAAAGACAACCGACAGAATGGGAGGAGATATTTGCAAATGACATATCAGATAAAGGGCTAGTATCCAAAATCTATAAAGAACTCATCAAACTCAACACCCAAAGAACAAAGAATCCAATCAAGAAATGGGCAGAAGACATGAACAGACATTTTTCCAAAGAAGACATCCAAATGGCCAACAGACACATGAAAAAGTGCTCAATATCGCTCGGCATCAGGGAAATCCAAATCAAAACCTCCATGAGATACCACCTCACACCAGTCAGCATGGCTAAAATTAACAAGTCAGTAAACGACAGATGTTGGCGGGGATGCGGAGAAAGGGGAACCCTCCTACACTGTTGGTGGGAATGCAAGCTGGTGCAGCCACTCTGGAAAACTGTATGGAGGTTCCTCAAAAAATTGAAAATAGAGCTACCCTATGATCCAGGAATTGCACTACTGGGTATTTACCCCAAAGATACAAAGGTAGGGATCCGAAAGGGTACGTGCACCCCGATGTTTATAGCAGCAATGTCCACAATAGCCAAACTGTGGAAAGAGCCAAGATGTCCATCGGCAGATGAATGGATAAAGAAGAGGTGTTATATATATACAATGGAATATTATGCAGCCATCAAAAGGAATGAGATCTTGCCACTTGCAACGACGTGGATGGAACTGGAGGGTATTATGTTGAGTGAAATAAGTCAAACAGGGAAAGACATGTGTCATATGACCTCACTGATATTATGAGGAATTTTTAATTTCAGGCAACAAACTGAGGGTTCCTGCAGTGGGGAGTGGGGTGGGAGGGATGGGGTGACTGGGTGATAGACACTGGGGAGGTATGTGCTCTGGTAAGTGCTGTGAATTGTGCAAGACTGTTGAATCTCAGATCTGTACCTCTGAAACAAATAATGCAATATATGTTAAGAAAAAAAAAAGAAGAAGAAGAAGAAGGTAGCGGGAGGGGAAGAATGAAGCGGGGGAAATTGGAGGGGTAGACGAACCATGAGAGACGATGGACTCTGAAAAACAAACTGAGGGTTCTAGAGGGGAGAGGGGTGGGAGGATGGGTTACCTGGTGGTGGGTATTGAGGAGGGCACATTCTGCATGGAGCACTGGGTGTTATGCACAAACAATGAATCATGGAACACTTCATCTAAAACTAATGATGTAATGTTTGGGGATTAACATAAGAATAAAAAAAAAAAAGTTTGGTAGAATTCCCCTGGGAAGCCATCTGGCCCTGGGCTTTTGTTTTTTGGGAGATTTTTGATGACTGCTTCAATTTCCTTAGTGGTTATAGGTCTGTTCAGGTTTTCTATTTCTTCCTGGTTCAGTTGTGGTAGTTGATACATCTCTAGGAATGCATCCATTTCTTCTAGGTTATCTAATTTGCTGGCATAGAGTTGCTCATAATATGTTCTTATAATTGTTTGTATTTCTTTGGTGTTGGTTGTGATTTCTCCTCTTTCATTCATGATTTTGTTGATTTGGGTCATTTCTCTTTTCTTTTTGATAAGTCTGGCCAGGGGTTTATCAATCTTGTTAGTTCTTTCAAAGAACCAGCTCCTAGTTTCATTGATCTGTTCTACTGTTCTTTTAGTTTCTATTTCATTGATTTCTGCTCTGATCTTTATTATTTCTCTTCTCCTGCTGGGTTTAGGCTTTATTTGCTGTTCTTTCTCCAGCTCCTTTCGGTGGAGGGTTAGGTTGTGTACTTGAGACCTTTCCTGTTTCTTGAGAAAGGCTTGTATTGCTATATACTTTCCTCTTAGGACTGCCTTTGCTGCATCCCAAAGATTTTGAACAGCTGTGTTTTCATTTTCTTTGGTTTCCATGTATTTTTTTAATTCTTCTTTAATTTCCTGGTTGACCCATTCATTCTTCAGTAGGATGCTCTTTAGCCTCCATATATTTGAGTTCTTTCTGACTTTCCTCTTGTGATTGAGTTCTAGTTTCAAAGCATTGTGTTCTGAAAATAGGCAGGGAATGATCCCAATCTTTTGGTACCAGTTGAGACCTGATTTATGACCTAGGATGTGATCTATTCTGGAGAATGTTCCATGGGGACTAGAGAAGAATGTGTATTCCGTTGCTTTGGGATGGAATGTTCTGAATATGTCTGTGAAGTCCAATTGGTCCAGTGTGTTATTTAAAGCCTTTATTTCCTTGTTGATCTTTTGCTTAGACGATCTGTCCATTTCAGTGAGGGGGTTGTTAAAGTCCCCCACTATTATTGTATTGTTGTCAATGTATTTCTTTGCTTTTGTTATTAATTGCCTTATATAATTGGCTGCTCCCATGTTAGGGGCATAGATATTTACAATTGTTAGATCTTCTTGTTGGGTAGATCCTTTAAGTAGGATATAATGTCCTTCCTCATCTCTTATTACAGTCTTTGGTTTAAAATCTAATTTGTCTGATATAAGGATTGCCACACCAGCTTTCTTTTGGTGTCCGTTAGCATGGTAAATGGTTTTCCACCCCCTCACTTTAATCTGGGGGTGTCTTGGGTCTAAAATGAGTCTCTTGCAGACAGCATATCGATGGGTCTTGTTTTTTAATCCAGTCTGATAGCCTGTGTCTTTTGATTGGGGCATTTAGCCCATTTACACTTAGGGTAACTATTGGCAGATAGGAATTTAGTGCCATTGTATTGCCTGTAAGGTGACTGTTACTGTATATTGTCTGTGTTCCTTTCTGGTCTATCTTGCTTTTAGGGTCTCTCTTTGCTTAGAGGACCCCTTTCAAGATTTCCTGTAGGGCTGGTTTTGTGTTTGCAAATTCCTTTAGTTTTTGTTTGTCCTGGAAGCTCCCCTTCAATTTTCAATGACAGCCTAGCTGGATATAGGATTCTTGGCTGCATATTTTTCTCATTTAGTGCTCTGAAGATATCCTGCCAGTCCTTTCTGGCCTGCCAGGTCTCTGTGGATAGGTCTGTTGCCAGTCTAATATTTCTACCATTGTAGGTTACAGATCTCTTCTCCCAAACTGCTCTCAGGATTTTCTCTTTGTGTATGAGACTCGTAAGTTTTACTATTGGATGTCGGGGTGTTGACCTATGTTTATTGATCTTGAGAGGGGTTCTCTGTGCTTCCTGGATTTTGATGCCTGTTTCCTTCCCCAAATTAGGGAAGTTCTCTGCTATAATTTGCTCCATTATACCTTCTGCCCCTCTCTCTCTTTCTTCTTCTTCTGGGATCCCAATTATTCTAATGTTGTTTTGTCTTATGGTATCGCTTATCTCTCGAATTCTGCCCTTGTGATCCAGTAGTTGTTTAACTCTTTTTCTCAGCTTCTTTATTTTCCATCATTTGCTCTTCTATATTACTGATTCTCTCTTCTGCCTCATGTATCCTAGCAGTTAGTGCCCCCATTTTTGATTGCACCTCATTAATAGCCTTTTTGATTTCTACTTGGTTAGATTTTAGCTCTTTTACTTCTCCAGAAAGGGTTTCTCTAATAACTTCCATATTTTTTTCAAGCCCAGCTAGTATCTTTAAAGTGATGATTCTGAACTCTAGATCTGACATCATACTAATGGCCGTATTGAGTAGGTCCCTGGCAGTCAGTACTACCTCTTGTTCTTTTTGTTGAGGTGATTTTTTCTGTCTTGTCATTTTGTGCAGAGAAGAATAGATTAATGAGAGAACAAAATGCTAACAGAGTAACCACATCCCCATAAAATATACTCTAAACAAATCAGAAAAGACCTGAAGCAGTGGGAAAAGAAAGGGAAAGAGAGAGAAAAGAAAAAGAAAAAAAAGAAAAAGATAAAGATAAAAACAAACAAAAACAAACAAAACAAAACAATGACAAGAAAAAAAACCAGAATATGATCAAATATGATCAGGCTGGTATATAGATCAGTGCCACACACTAGATTTGCGGTGTATTTTGGTCTGTTAGAAGAAAGTGCCTCCAAAAATTTTAAAGAAAGAAAACTTATATATGTACAAAAATAAGGGTTGATATGATGAAGAGATGGAATATGACTGTAAAGATGTAAATTATAAAAAATTTTATAAAAGGAATTGATAAGAAGTTGTGTGAAAAAAGAAAAAAGAGGATTTAAAAAAAGAAAAAAGAAAAAAAAAAGGGAGAGAATGTGATCAGGCAGGGGAATAGAAAAAACCATATACTAGAGATTTAGGGTATATTTTAATCTTTTAGAAGAAACTATCTCAAAATTTTAAAGAGAAAACAACTTATATATATATGCCAAAAATACGGGTAACTACTATGAAGGGATAGAATATGACTCTAAAAATGAAAAATAAAAATGTTTTTTATAAAAAAAGGATTGATAAGATATTGGTTGAAAAGGGGAAAAAGAAAAATTCAAAAAAAAGAAAAAACAGTTAAAAAAAATTAACTTTGAAAGACTAAAGAATCATGGTAAAAAGCCATGAATTCTATGTGCAGTATTCCCCTAGCGCTGAGTTCTGCTGTTCTGCTGTTCTGCCGTTCTCATTGATCGGTAAACTTGGTCTTGGCCGGCTGTTCTCGCTGATCTTCTGGGGAGGGGCCTGTTGCCGTGGTTTCCAAATGTCTCTGCCGGAGGCGGAATTGCCCCGCCCTTGCCCCCTCCCGGCTAAGTAATCTGCTCGGGTTTGCTCTCCGGAGCTTTTGTTCCCTGCGAGCTTTCTGTACAGCTTTGGAGGCAGAGAGTGAAAATGGCGGCCTCCCAATCTCTGCCCTGGAGGAGCCGAGAACTTGGGGGCCCGCTCCTCAGTGCGCCCCCAGAGAAAAGCTGTCAGTCACTCCCGTCTCCCCGGTCTCCGGCCGCACTCCGTGCTCACCCGGCCCGTGACCGCGCGCCTCTATCTCTGGCACCCGACCCCGTGTGCAGTCTCCAAACCCAGCAGATCCCTGCGGTGCACTCCCGCGCGGCTCCTCCCGGGGGAGGAAGGTGAGTCTCCCCGGATCTGCCGCTTGTTGGGTCCCTCCTGGAGGAGCAGGGGCCCGACTGTGCCGCGGATCACGGTCAATGGCAACCCCGAGCTGAGAGCCCGCGCCTGGGCTCCGCCTCTGCAGCCGGCTTCCCTGCTCCGTTACCTGGGAGCTCTGCCACACTCAGGCACCCCCGGTCTTTCTGTGACCCCGAGGGTCCTGGGACCACACTGTCCCGGAGGGTTCCACCCCCCGCTTAGCCACCAGAGTGACGTCCCTCGGCGGAGCCGACTTCTAAAAGTTCTGATTTTGTGCTCCGCGGCTCCATCACTTGCCAGAAGCAGCCGACGGAGGCCCCTCCCCCGCCGTCTATCCTCCCGAATATCGCCTCGGATTCCTTTCTCCGCACGTCCTACCTTCCGGAAAGTGGTCGCTTTTCTGATGAGAGAGTTGTTGCTCTTCTTTTCTTCGATCTCCTGTTGAGTTTGTAGGTGTTCAGAATGGTTTGATCCCTATCCAGCTGAATTCCTGAGAGGAGACGAAATCCAGGTCTCCTACTCCTCTGCCATCTTGCTCCGCCCCCAGATCCACCAGAGTTTCTAAGTCTTGGGGTTTTTATGAGCTTGTTGGCGGGCTGTTTTCATCTGATTAACTCCCTGTGCCTGTCCTCCAATCAGGTTTTTGTCATCTATCTATCATATGGGAAAAAGTGGAAGGCTTCTTCCAGGGTGGTATAAAATCCATTTAAGGGTGGTTTCCTCCTCGGGTGGGGACCCCTTATCCCTGCCTGCCTTTCTTCCAGCTATCCTTCATCACCAGCATGGTCAAGTGAGAGCCCTCTTCTGGGTTACAGATACTAGGTTGTATCTTCTCATTGCAGAAGGGGCAGGGAGCTGCCTTTGTCTCTTTTATAAGAACACTAATCCCATTATGAGGGCTCCACCATCCTGACCTAAGTACCTCCCAAAGGCCCCACCTCCTAAGACTATCATACTGGGAGTTAGGATTTCAATATATGAATGGGGAGGGGGAAAGCACAAACATTAAGACCATAGCAGCAACCATTGTTTATTGAGTACTGGTTATATGTTTGACACTTATTATGTTCAATTATAAACTTTAAGCAACATAAGGATAGCTTTGTATCTGTCTTATTTACTTTTTATACTGATGCCCATCACATCACTAAATGACACATCTTAGTTGTGCAACAAACAATTTTAAAATGAATGAATGA
The DNA here is from genome assembly GCF_029215605.1 of Mirounga angustirostris. NCBI lineage: Eukaryota > Metazoa > Chordata > Mammalia > Carnivora > Phocidae > Mirounga > Mirounga angustirostris. Next base: position 12,656,750 of record NW_026991712.1, on the reverse strand, counting down.
ATGAATGCAATATTTTAGATTTTATTTTTCAGATTGGGAAATTAGGCTTAAAAATGTTAAATAACTTGATCAAAATCATACAGCTGTTGTGCAGAAAATCTTAGGATCAAATTATGAATGGTCTCTTTGATTCCAAAGTGTATACCCTTCACTACACCATGGGCTTTAGGCAACCAGTGGGTAATTACTTAGGTCCTAGTTCAGGGGAAGTTTGGTAAAACTGAATTGCAATGCAAGGAGCAGAATTAATCTTAGTTATGTTTTATAAAAAGTTGACTCAAGCAGCCCTTTGAGAGGACTTTGTGAGCAGTTGTGGAAGGAGGCTATAAGCTAGGCAGGAGGTAATAATGTATTGGGCTAGGTGCTTATGTTGTGCACAGAGAATAGACAACTCAGATGAGTTGTGAGGTCAATCAAGAAGACTTACTAATGAACTACAGGTAGGGAAGAAGAGAGGAACCTGGTATTATTTCAGGCTTTTGGCTTCAAACACTGAATGAATGGTAGTACCATTCTGAGTTGTGAAAGTCTGAGAGAAGAACAGTTTTGCAAGGTAGAGAATCAAGAGTTTTGTTTTGAACATGTAATCTTTGATATGCATGTTAGATAACGTTAGGTAGAGATGTGGAGTGGGCTGCTAGATACATGAGACTAGAATTCCGGAAAGAGGTGAGACTAGGAGACGTACATTTAGGAGTCTTTGACATTTATAGAGTGTTTATGCTCTGGAACCCTAACTGTAAATGCCTCTTCAGAAAACTGCTACATGGTAGTTAGACAACCACAACATACTTGACAAGAACACTCAAAGTGTTCTCAAAGTATGCCCTCAAAGTGACTCGGTCTGATGACTGCTTCCCAGGTTTGGCAGCAGGGTTGAAAGCAAAAACAGTCTTTACTGAGAATTCCTTCTGGCACAATATCAGATTTAAAAAATAGCAGAGTAGACTCAGCTACAGACTTAAGCAGACCGAGAATAGACTCAACCACTACAAGGCTTAGAGAAATTACAATGAGCTTTTGGGTTAGTCAAAACATAATAACCATATCAAAAGTTCAGATATGTGCAGGCTGGATATGATGACTTTCTTTCTTTCTTTCTTTCTTTCTTTCTTTCTTTCTTTCTTTCTTTCTTTCTTTCTCTCTCTCTCTCTCTCTCTCTCTCTCTCTCTCTTTCTCTCTCTCTCTCTCTCTCTCTCTCTTTCTCTCTTTCTCTCTTTCTCTCTTTCTCTCTCCCTCTCTTTCTTTCTTTCTTTCTTTCTTTCTTTCTTTCTTTCTTTCTTTCTTTCTTTCTTTCTTTCTTTCTTTCTTTCTTTCTTTCTTTCTTTCTTTCTTTCCTTCTATCCCAGAAAAGAAAACAAACGTCAACACGCCACACCCTGGAGATTTGATGTATTGAAACTTCTGAGCTCCAGCATTCAGTCCCACTGGAGAATTAACTGTATCACGCTGCAGTGATTCATCTACTGTCTGCCTTCCCCATATACTCTGGGCTCCTTGAGGCTAGAAATAAATCCCTCTTTACCATATCTCCAGCCTTTTAAAGTCTCTGGAGAATTATATGGACTCAGTCAGTGTGAGCTGATGAACCCAATGAGTACTTGAGAAGGTTAATGTTCAAAATATCTAATAGGAAAATATGATGCAAAATAAAAATAATTATTCTATGAAATTATATTTCTAGATACAGCAATGAGTCCTCATATTAGTAACTTTATGAGATATATTGACCCCTATTTTACTTGCCACCAATTTTTACCTCAGTTCCCTTTCTATAAGAACAAAGGATTTTATATGTACCACATAAGCTCATGGTGTTTAGTTTCTTCAAATCTAAATGCATGGAGCCCTGCCCTCAGGCTAACCATTTGGACAAGTCAGCCACTAGCTGTGACTAAATCTGGCCCTTCCTCTTGACCTCTTTCTTTGGAGTCCAAAAGCAGAAGAGGACATTCTCTCTCCCAGATCAGGGATTACCTTATTTTATGCCCAGGTAATTGACATGTCACTCAAGAGAAAGCCCCAATAGATTAGGGTAATTTTCTAGACATACAAAAAAGTGAGGTCAACAAATAACTTCAAAAATTATAAGAAAAATTTTCCAAAGTGCCCTATATCTTCACCTTTAGTTCATATATTTTTAATTTAGGCCACTCATAAATATCTATTTGCTGTAGGCTTATTTATTATTTTGCCTGGCCTTCAATCAAATGTGAACTTCATGAGGCCATAAACCTATCAGAGACCAATCAGACCTATGTAATAGACCTGTCCACCATTGTACACTCAGAGCCTAGCACATGTTTGTTGAATGTATGAATTATCTCTAGTTTTTCTAACAATCTTAAAGGTTGGATGGTATTGTCTTGTTTTTCAGGGGACAACTGAGTTTTGGAGAAGTGACATCTCTAAAGTAGTGAAACTGAGATATAATTTTAAATTCTATACTTTTTTATGCCAGTGCACCTGTTTAAACATATTGTACCACTTTGTCAAAGCTTGGTGACTATTCAGTGTTTGCAATTTTCTATACCTCTGACTGGTTTCCTAAGATGATTAACCATACAACCTTAAAAAAAAAAAAAAAGGCACGCTTACTCTTTTAAGGTAAAAGACTTCAGGGACTGAAGAGGAAACTCAAGCAACTGGTAGAAAGATGGTGGGAGATATAAAAAAGAGATATTGAAACAAGGAATATTGGAAGAAAAACAGTAGGATAAATGACTACAGATAACTAACCAGCAGACATAATGCAATTTCTTGACATTTATAGCTAGTTTTTCTTGATTCGTAAAGCAGTCTCTAAAAAGAGATTCTAGGCATATATTCCTGTAGCATTTTAGTCATAGACAAGAATGATTTTTAAAAGGAAGATGTTAAATATTAAGACACATTTCTTTTTTTTTAATTTTTATTGTTATGTTAATCACCATACATTACATCATTAGTTTTTGATGGAGTGTTCCATGATTCATTGTTTGTGCATAACACCCAGTGCTCCATGCAGAACGTGCCCTCTTTAATACCCATCACCAGGCTAACCCATCCTCCCACCTCCCTCCTCTCTAGAACTCTCAGTTTGTTTTTTAGAGTCCATAGTCTCTCATGGTTCATCTCCCCCTCTGATTCCCCACTTCATTCTTCCCATCCTGCTATCTTCTTCTTCTTTTTTTTTTTTAACATATAACGTATTATTTGTTTCAGAGGTTCAGATTTGTGATTCAACAGTGTTGCACAATTCACAGTGCTTACCAGAGCACATACCCTCCCCAGTGTCTATCACCCAGCCACCCCATCCCTCCCACCCCACCCCCCACTCCAGCAACCCTCAGTTTGTTTCCTGCAATTAAGAATTCCCCATATCAGTGAGGTCATATGCTACATGTTTTTCTCTGTTTGACTTATTTCGCTCAGCATAATACCCTCCAGTTCCATCCACATCGTTGCAAATGGCAAGATCTCATTCCTTTTGATGGCTGCATAATATTCCATTGTACATATATACCACATCTTCTTTATCCATTCATCTAAGACACATTTCTAATGGAGGTATGTTCCAAAAACAAAACTGGGGGACATGTCTTTTATTCAAGTTTGTCAAGACTACTGGTGTTGCGATACTATGATCAGTGCACATCTACACTGAAGGCAGGAGCTTGCTCAAATGCACACTCTAGAATATATATCATTTGCAACATGATTATAAAGACACCCTTTTTAGTGTCTTGGTTGTTGGATTAGGGAAAGCAAGCCAAGATACAAATAAATATGCTGAATATGAAAAAAACGTATTATAGAAATTAAGTCTATGCCTATTAAGAACCTAAAATTTCAACAAATTGAAAGCAGATTGTATATGAACCAAGTAATGTGATGGTGCTGAAGAAGGGGATTTTTCTGAAAAGAGTAGACTAATGTTTTCTTATAACTATATAATTTAAAGCCAAGATGCAGATGGTGCATTTTGTTTTTATTTACAGTCGGCAGATAGGTTGGTGTATTTGTTCAAAATTAAGAAATGTTGGAACGTCTGGCTAAAAGATGACTTTACCATTTGGCCATTCTCCTGAAACACATTTAAGTTTTATGGTCTTTGAGGTTTAAAATTCTTTGATTTCTTTTAGGGGGCCTGGGTGGCTGAATCAGTTAAACGGCCGACTCTTGATTTCAGTTCACGTCATGATCTCAGGGTCCTGGGATAGAGCCCGGCATCAGACTCCGTGCTCAGCAGGGAGTCTGCTTGTGGATTCTCTCTCTCCCTCTTCCTCTGCCCCCTCCCCAAAACAAATAAATCTTTAAAAAAATTCTTTGATATTGTGATTTGGGATCTTGTAGTTGGTGGAAAAGCTTCTACTGAGTTCAAAAGGGAAATCAAATCTGGTAGACATTAAAACAAAATGTGAGGTGGTAACTAATGACACTTCCATTCACCTTTTCTCCTCATTAACCAAGAACATCAAGGTCCTGATTTCACCGTGAAAGGTATGGGCAGGAAGTAATTGTGGAAGGAAGATAGAAAAATATGGATATTCCTCACTACATAGGAGGGATGAAGGGAACACATCCATACCCAGAGATATCTCCCTAACAAGAAGGGTCCCCTAGAGCTATATTGGATCAGGAGGCAAGTTGGACATGAAAAGTGAAAGAAGTAATTCTGAGGACCTAAACACCTAAAATAAAATTCATTTTTGTTGATGTGAATGTTTAGATACTGTTCTTTGAATTCAAGCGTGAGTGGGTTTTTAATTGGTCAAAATTCACTGCCAGGTCGGTAAGATAGACTTTTTCTCTTCAATAAAGAGATGTTACAAAGCCTTTTGCATTATGTGTAGACATAGTTAATAAATCATTGTAAGTCTATTTAAAAGAAGGGCTTAAATGCATACAAGTAAGGAGATTAGTTGGTTACTTTAGTAATAAACCAGGAGATAAATGATGGTGTCCTTCATTAAGGGAGTGGCATTATAGATGGAAATGAATAGCTGGATTTAAGATCTAATGAGGAGCTAGTATAAATGGAATCCATCTATGGAAGATGAAGAAAAAGGAGGAATCAAGGATGGAAAGGGGGCATTTGGTTTAGGCACTGAAATGGAACAAGGTAGATGAAATGAATGGAATGCCATTTGCTGAGACAAGAAAGAAGAGGAAGAGGGGGAGGATAGGATGTTTTGGAATTGCAAAAGATAAAGGGACGAATTAACCAGATCTTATGGACATGTCTTTATTGAGTGGCACCTCTTTCAAAAATAGAGAAATAGCCTGCATGTGGTATATACTTCAATTATCCTTAGAAACCTGCCTTTCTCTTTCTCATCATTGACATTAAATTTGTATTGAAAAGGAAAGAATGTCAGAAACATTTTTAAGTCTTTAAATTGTGAAGAACTATGTTATATCCTGCAACCTCTATTATCTCACGATATTATCATACTAAAACTACAAGGTGAGTAGTCATATCCTCATATTAAAGATGATAGGGAGAACCTTACTCTCTTTTCAGGTTATACAGTTTGCTGGCATTTGAGGTACTAACACATGAAAGAGTAATGAGACTTGTGGTATTTTATTCAAGGGGGTTCCTCCAAAACAAATGAGTTCAAATTTTGGGTAGGCAGCTTAGGCATAATATGAAAGAGCAATATTTAATAGTTAGAGCTACCTAAAAATGGTTTTGGTTTTCAGGGAATCACAAGAAAAGGTGAATAACATCTCCTAAGGTTGCTATAGGTAAAGCACCTTCCTTCATGGGGAGGAAGATAGGATTAGATTATCTCTGGATCCAGACAGAATATTCTAGTAGTCATACCTAATTCCTTCACATATTTACTATGTGAGGGAAACTTCACATATTAACTATGGGGGGAAACTTTCCACAAATTATTTTATTAACCCTCTGAAAATCCCATTTGTATTATTATTATTATCTTCATTTTATACTTAAGGAAACCCAGGCACAGTTAAGCAAGGCAAATTGTTCAAATTGTCACATAGCTCTTAGTGTTGGAGGCAGAAATTCAACTGAGTTTGCCTTATCAGAAAAGTTTCTCAGCCTTGACACTATCAAAGTTTTAATTTGGAGAATTCCTTGCTGTGGGAGCTGCCTGGTGCATTGTAGGATATTTAATATCATCCCTGACCTTTACCCACCAAATGCCAGTAGCACCTCCTTCCCCAAGCCGTGACAACTAAAAATGCCCTAGACACTGCCAACTGTTCCTTGGGGGCAAAATTGCCCCAAGTTGATTGAGAACCACTAACTTACCGAAATATTGTTGTGCCTCGGTCCAATGCTATCACTTCTGCTCCTTATACCCAACCATAGACCTCTATAAATTCCATGCTGTTCATGTAGAATTTTCTTCTCCTTTTTACTAAACATTTCTTTCTGTGATATAAAAAGCCTGCACTAGTTCTATAATTTGGAATCCTTTTAATTCATTCTTCAAGAAATTAGGAAGCTCTCCATATCATAGAAAAATGAGTTGAAAAGAAGGGACTCTACAAATTACTGTTGTTATTATTGTTGCTGATCATTATTCATTAACTTATCCTATTGTCATTTTTGTTCTAATGTAGACATGACCAGACAGGACTTAATTTCACAGTAATGGCACCACTGTCAGCATGATTTGGGCTCACTGGAGACCAGTATAGTTCTGGGCTTGGCTGTTCATTTGAAGGCTCTGGCACACCAGGAATAAACTGCTCTCCTTGTCTATCCACATTTGGCTGCAAAATTTTTGTTCCCTTATCTGTTAATGTCTGCCTTTGTCCAGATAGCTATCTAGTACAATATTTGAACTATTTTAATCTCATAAAAATTAATAAAAGAGCCAAAATATTAGCTGAGAGTGATGGGGTAATACTATGGAATGAAAAATATAATTTGTTAAATAGTCAATTTAAGACAATTTCATTTACGCAACTATCTAACAATATGAAATAATGGGATGCTGATGCTGGTGTTAACTTCTGTTTTCTCCTGAAAAAAAAAAAAAAAAAACAGTTTGTAAAATGTTTGACCAAGACAGGTTAAAGGGAATTTTTCTAGTCATTTATTAAATGTGCTTTTTGGGGAGGAGGCGGTGGGAGGACTGAATTCCAAGACAACTACTTATGGTCTTTTGAAACACAATTTATAGACATCTTTTTTATGGGTGAAGATTGGAGTTGAGTAAGCTTCAAGGGACATTAAATTGGGGAAATCAGACCACATGGTGTCAAAAGCTTATTGCTAACAATTTTCCACACTGGGCTATGTCTTTCTCAATAGGAAGTCTCATAAACTCTTAGGCTCAAAGTGGTCCCACCATGGTCTGAGAGGTGACTCCCCAGCATGCACGCATTGGTGATCACAACCTACTCCACACTGGCTGTGGCAAGTTGTCCTGAGCTCTGCCCCCAAAGCTGTAGCAGCACCAATCAGGTTTTTTTTTTTTTTTCCATTCAATACATTCCCTCTTTAATACCCATCACCAGGTTAACTCATTCCCCTATCCCCTTCCCCTCTAGAACCCTCAGTTTGTTTCTCAGAGTCCATAGTCTTTCATGGTTCGTCTCCCCCTCCGATTTCCCGCTCTTCATTTTTTCCCTTCCTACTATCTTCTTTTTTTTTTTTTTTAACATATAATGTATTATTTGTTTCAGAGGTACAGGTCTGTGATTATTCAAACATCCTCATGATTTTCAAACACTAATCCAACATTCATTAAGGGCCTATGATGTACTGAGCATTCTTCTAAGAGCTGAGAAGTTATAGATCAATATTCTATAGTCCCTGACTTCAAAGGGCATTCAATCTGATGGGAGAGACAGAAAGGAAACAAACAACCAAAGTCATTTGCCCAATGGGATGGTGGAGGTAAGGGTGGAATGCTGAGGGGCCCTGAGAAAGACGGTCTTTCACAAACCGTGAGAAGATGCTCTGGGAAGTTTGGAGGAGTCTGAGCAGAGTCTAGAGGATAAATGGGATTTGGAAAAAGAAGGGAAGGCAGATAATCCCAAAGGGAGTAACAAGTAAAGGTCCAGAGTGTAATGAGAACATGGTGCAGTGAGAGAACCATGAGCAACACTGGATTAAAGAATGGTGGTCGTTGGGGAGGTGACTATCTGGGAAAAAGCCAGGTCATGAATTTGCTCTGTATAACTTCACCCTTGGTTCTCAGCATTTAGAAGAATAGTTCTCAACATTGGCTGAATATTCAAATCATCTGGGGACCTTTAAAACATAACTGATATCTGTCCCCATCCACCCCCAATTTTTTTTTATTTAATTAGCCTGGAGTGAAGCATGGATATCCCAGAAAATAAATTCACACGTTCCAAAATGGCAGAGTACTAGCTACCTAAGCTATGAGAAGCAGAGCATCTCTGTCATTTTCTCTCTCTCTCTTTTTCTCTCTCTCTCACTATCAAAAGGCAACTTTGGGTCTAGGAATTCTATAGCTAGAAACCACTGTGGGCTTCAAAACATTGTTGAAATTTGTAAAAGGAAAGAAATGAAGAGCTATACCACATACAGACAGGAAAGTTTAATAACATTCAATCATTTAGTCAGTTCAGTTAGCAAATAACTAAAGAGAGCCTCTGTGGCCTGGTCACTCTTCTAGGCTCTGAAGATACAGCAGTAAACAAAATAACCAAAATCCTTCATCTCAGGTAGAGTACATTTTAGAGGGAGACTCAAAAAATACACAAATGGTAAATATGTAATATGTCAAATAGTGTAAAGGATCTTGAAGAAAAATAAAGAAGGAATAAGGGGAAAGATAGTGACTAGGGAAGTATATCAGACAAGAATATCAGAAATGGCCTGGAAGGAGATGAATTTAGGTAGAGACTTAGTGAGGTGAAGGAGACATTTATGAGAACATAAGGGAAAAGACAACTCCTGGCACAACACATTCAAGAAAGAACAAGGAAGCTAATGTGATTGTATAGAGTGAACAAGGGAATAGTAGGAGGAGATAAGGTTGGCCATATGATGAATGATCTTGTAGGTCATGATAAGGGATGGATTTTATTCTAAGCATGATGGGAAGATGAAAAACAGGTTAAAATTTTAATTGGACTACTTAATTTATTGTATAAAGAACAGACTAGACTTTATCAGGTAAGAGTGGAAAAAGAAAGGCTGGTTAGAAAAACTATTGCTTTGGTACAGGCAAAAGACAATGGGTTGTAGAGTGCACTAGAAGGTAGCATAGGAGGTGGAGAGGAAAGATCCGTCTTGGGTTATACTTAATGGTAGAGACAATAGGTTTAGCTATTTTATAATGAATTTGAAAATAATATAGGAGGACATTTATCAGTGTGGAGATGTGGATGAAGAGTTTGGTTTGGGAAAAATTAATATTTAATCCTTGGAAGACATCCAAGTGAAGATGCCACGTTGGAAGTTGGATATTTAAGTGTGAATTCAGGGGAAGATCAGGGCTGGAAGAACAAATTTGAGAGTTATCAATTTACAGCTATTGTTTAAAAATCATCAACTCTAATCAAGAGGAGGTCTGTAAACTGAGTTCTGGAATCCCTGACTGCTTAGAGATTGAAGCTCTAAACTCCAGTGTGACAGTATTTGGAGGTGGGGCATTTGGGGAGGTAATTAGGTTTAGATGAAGTCATGAGGGTGGGACTTCTGTGATGACATTAATGTCCTTATAAGAAGAAGAAGAAACCAGAGCATTCTCTCTCCTCTCCACCACATGAAGATACAGGGAGAAGGCAGCCTTCTGCAAGCCAGAAAGAAGGCCCTCACCAAAAAGTTGATTTCCTGGATTCTTGGTCTTGGACCTCCCAGCCTTTAGAACTGTGAGAAGAAGAAAAAAAAAATGTTTGTTGCTTAAGTCATCCAATCTATGTTATTTCATTGTCACAGCCCAGACAGCCTAAGACACTAAGGTCTCTTGTCATGGGGTGAATGTCATGTTCTGTTTCCAGAGTATGGTCCAGAGTATGGACAGAGTTTTAATCTCACCAACATAGGGATTTGCCATCTAAGTCCTATAACAGACAGAGTAATGGCCCCACAAAGATGTCTTGTCCTAATCCTGGGAAATTGTGATTATGTTATGTTACATGACAAAGGCGAAATTAAGGTTGCAGATGGAATTAAAATGATCAATCCAGTGACCTGGAGATGGAGATTATTGTGAATTATCCAAGTGGGCAATGTCATCACAAGGGTCTTTATCATTGGGAAGGTCAGAGCCATGTGATATGAGAGGGGTTTGCTTAGCCACTGCTGACTCTGAAGATGGAAAGGGCAGGAGTACGGGAACTCAGGCAGACTCCCAAAGCTGGAAAGGCAAGAAAACTGATTCTCCCATAGAACCTTCAAAAGGAAATGCAGCCCTGTGAACACCTGGATTTCAGCCTGTTAGATCCACTTTTTTTTTCTGATGTGTAGAACTGTAAGATATTGAATTTGTGTTGTCTTAAGGCACTAAATTTGTGGTAATTTGTTCCAGTAGCAATAGGGAACTAATGTAAGTACCCTGGAAAAAGAGAGAGGCAAACATGTGATTATAATCATGGAACATAGAATAAATGGTATATGGAGGGACATGGGACCAGGAGGGGACCGATGACAGAAAGGAGTGATAGGTAGGATCCCACCTACCATGAACTAGAGTCCTCAGTGAGGTGAAAGTGTTTCTGGAAAAGTGGCACCAGAAGGAGCTGAAAAGACAGGAGGTGCTGGTCAGAGAAGGAGAGGCTTGAAGCTGAGATTCTTTTTTGGGGGGAGGGCATTATTTGTAATGACTAGGGCTAAGCTAGGACCCTGGAGTTGTGTAAGTTGAGGTGAGTGGCTAAGTGAGAAGAACGAGATCATGAAAAGAAGACAGGTAATTGGGCAGAGACATCTACATGAATATGAAAATCACCAGCAAGGATGACAACAGCAGCCATGGAGAGAAAAGCCATGGGGCAGAGGCTAAGAGTCCATAAGTGAGGAGAAAGAACCCAGGAGCTCTGTACTTGAGATATAAAGTAATAGCAAAAGTAGTCTGATAGTATCTTTTTCAAATGACATGGGTATTTTAGAGAAAAAGGAGGGTAAATAGTTGAGAAGTGGCAGTAATAAGACATCTACTCCACGTATAGATCCACTAAGTATGTGGAAAGTAAGATTGCCTCCAACTGATAGAGCTTCAGAGGAAGCAATATCTTCGGGTTTAGTTCATAAGGAATATGTTAATGACAGACTGAGTCCTTGAGTGCATTGTGGAAAGGTTTGGGAAATCAGGGATGGTGTGAGATTGGGTCAGATTACAGAAAATATACCCTTGTGGAGTTGAAGGCCAGGAAATGAGGTGTAGGTTCTTTCCAAATTAGTCTATTCCAATCAATTTCCCAGTAATATTTTTTCATGGATCTTGACAAAATGTTACTTAAGAGTCACATGGAAGAATAGATGTCTAAGAGTAGCTAAGAAAATTCTGCCAAAGAACTAGGATGTTATCCTTGCCCTAGCAGATATAAAGACTTATTTTTAAGCTGCATTAATTAAAACAGTGTAAGATTGATCGATGGAGCCAAATACACTGCCCAGAGACAGACCCTTGAATGTAAGGCAATTATTGAAGTGACACCACAAATTACTGGGGAAAATGAACTTTTCAAAAATAAAATGGGGAAGTGACTATTCCATATTTAAAACAAAATTAATCCCCATCAGGGAAATACATATCAAAACCACAATGAGATACCACCTCACACCAGTCAGAATGGCTAAAATTAACAACTCAGGAAAAAACAGATTTGGGCAAGGATGTGGAGAAAGGGGAACTCTCTTACCCTGTTGGTGGGAATGCAAAGTGGTGCAGCCGGTCTGGAAAACAGTATGGAGTTTCCTCAAAAAGTTAAAAATAGAGCTATCCTATGACCCAGCAATTGCACTATTAGGTATTTATCCAAAGGATACAAACATAGTGATTCAAAGGGGCACATGCACCCCAATGTTTATAGCAGCACCCCAATGTTTATAGCAGCAATGTCCACAATAGCTAAAATAGGAAGGAGCCTAGAAGTTCATCGGCAGATGTATGGATAAAGAAGATGTGATGATAGATAGATGATAGATAGATAGATGATATAGGTATAGATAGATATAATGGACTATTACTTAGACGTCAAAATGAATGAAATCTTGCCATTCACAACAATATAGATGGAACTAGAGGGTATTCTGCTAAGTGAAATAAGTCAGTCAGAGAAAGACAAATACTGTATGATTTCACTCATATGAGGAAATTAAGAAACAAAACTAATGAACATAGGGGAAGGGATGGAAAAATAAAATAAGATAAAAACAGAGAGGGAGACAAACCATAAGAGACTCTGAACTCTAGGAAACAGAGGGTTGTCAGAGGGGAGGTAGGGGGAGGATGGGGTGATTGGGTGATGGGCATTAAGGAGGACAGATGTTGTAATGAGCACTGGGTGTGATATGCAGCTGATGAATCACTAAATTCTACCCCTGAAACTAATAATATGCTATGTGTTAACTAAATTGAGTTTAAATAAAAATTTTTAAAAAATAACCCCAAACTCATGCCATAATAAAAATTATTCCAGCTGATTTGAAAATTGAAGACCCAAATGATAGGACTTCAAAGCAACTTGAAAAAAAATATGTGTATAAAATATGTGTGTGTCTATGTATTTTATTGTTAGGCGGTAATTCTTTTTTTTTTTTTTTTTTTTTTTTTTTTTTTTATTCATGAGAGACAGAGCGAGAGAGAAAGGCAGAGGGAGAAGCAGGCTCCCAAGGAGCAGGGAGCCCGATGCGGGACTCGATCCCAGGACCCTGAGATCATGACCTGAGCCGAAGGCAGACGCTAAACCACTGAGCCACCCAGGTGCCCCGTTAGGCGGTAATTCTTAAACAAGACACAATATCTGGCCTTTTCTTTTTTTAAGATTTTATTTATTTACTTGAGAGAAAGAGATTGAGAGCACGAGAGAGAGAGAGAGCACAAGTAGCAGGGAGGGACAGAGGGAGAGGGAGAAGCAGACTCACTGCTGACCTGGGAGTCTGATGTGGGACTCGATCCCAGGGCCCTGGGATCATGGACCTGAACCAAAGGCAGATGTTTAACAGACTGAGCCACCCAGGAGCCCAATATCCGTCCCTTTCAATAAGATGGTCCTATTCAGCAGAGAGATAATGGTGCAATTTTCTGGTTGACCAAAACCCTGCGTCCTTGACGATGAAATAGTTATGTATATGACAGAATGCAGCAAATCGTTTCCCTACCTTCTTTTAACCAGTGGATCTATTCCATTTCACATAGCAATGAATGCAGGAGCCACAAGCTAGGATTTTTAGTTGAATTGCTCAAGTACTATAACAAGTAAAGTTCCTTTTCAAATTCTTGCAAGAGTTTAGGGGTCCTGATTTTCTGGGGTTTTGTCTCATGTATCATCAGAATGATTTAAGGAGAAGGCAGAGGAAAATATGTCAAGGCCTCATATCAGTGATATTATTTTAGAGTGGAAATCCCCTGAATTGAATATCAGGATGATCTGGGAATACCCAGATGAATCAGGGGACTTTAGTGGAATGAAGATACTTGAGACTTGCCTATTTAGAAAGGAAGGAACACTGGTGAGGGGCTGGACCTCACATATGGCTTATTACCTCCCTCAGCCTCAGCTAATTAAGTGACAATATTTCTTGCCTTATCTGTCACACAAGGTTGTTTGGGGGAGTCAAAATCACTTTGAAAAACGCTTCTTAAAATATAATTGCTGTTTGCAAAACAAGCACCAGGCACTAGGGGAGAAACCAAGATGAATAAAACCTGCCCCTACTCTCAACAGACATCCAATTGGGAAGACAGGCCTGGAAAATATTGCCAGGTAGCATCATGTGAGATAAGAAACAGAAAAACAAAGTCATTAGGGTAGCAAAACTGGAAGCTCTTTTTAAACCACAAGTGTTTTCCAAATTAAGGGACAATTATGGTAATCATAACAATCTTACTTATGTCAAGTAGCCGGGACTGAAGAATCTGTAGCCTCTTTATTCTAAAATGTCAAAAGTCAGTTTTCTTGACAGGTTAAAAGATCTATGTCTGTTACCTTAGGACAAATCAGACTTCTTGCGCAATAAAGCAACTTGCTAAGGCTCCATGAAGAAAATGATGCTGAGCTGTCCACATCTTGGTCAATTATACCAACTTGTCCTTTTGAAATATTGCACTGCAAGAGACAATGATCCCACTTGATTGAAAACAGATTTGCAGATTTACAAGGCCAAAACAATAATTTATAAAAAGCCTCAGTCATTCTATTGAAACCGCTGAAGTTGAAATGAAAATACCATGTCTGTGTGCTTCAGACATGTTTCTTACTCAGCAGAGTCTCACCCCCTTCCACTTGGGCCAAAAGGACAATCTGTTCCCAACAGCCTGAGAAGTCTTTTTGTCATTTTGCAAACTTGCAAAAAGAAAAAAAAAAAAGACACCAAGTATTTGGCTTTGTGAGAAAAGATTGTGGTGAAAATTTTCACACGTTTTCCTCTCCTTGCATAAATTTTCAGTGTTGCATGCTTCCAGGGGTGTGGGAATTTGAGCCGAAATGCTCTGATTCTATATTGACTTGGTAATTCAAACCAGATTACCTACCTTCATTTGGCTTTAGTTTGTTATATGCATAATGTGTCTACACAACACTGTTTCAGGTACCACTGCCGAAATAGATTCTTGACTGCCAATCGCGCCTTCCCACTATGACCGTTAACCTTTTTAAGAGAAAAATCTTATAGTTAATGCTTATGTTGGTCCCTCTCACTCTGCTTGCCAAAGCATCAATGTATCCATTGCTGGTATTTAATAAATGCAATTGGCTGACAGTCTGAGACTTTGATTTGCTCAATGTTGGTCAGAGCAGCAGGGAGCATCAACTAGTTAGATAGCCAGGCTGGTCCCCTCTAAGATAGACTGACTTGATAACCCCATGTGGCAGATGAGAAAACTAAGGCTTTGAGAAGTCTACAGTCTTTTCCAATCATCTAGTTTGCAGCAGAGAATCTAGTTTCCTTCCTGGTCCTCTTTCTTCCTTTACTTATCCAGATCATATACTTCAGCAAGGGCAGACATACCGCTTGAACTCATAGACCAGTGTGATTCACTTCCCTGGCTTTTTCTTTCAATGTCTTTGCTCTTCTTAGGCACATATTTCCTTTACAAGTCACATGGTAACTAATCATGTTCTGCCTTTGACATCCTTTCTATTATTACCTTGATGTTACCTAATAACTTTTTGAGTTTTTAATTCTTATCTACCCCTTGAAGATGGGAATTACGTCTTTTTGTTCATCCTGTAGAATCTTGCAAAGTGCATGGCATACCATAAATATTCAAAAGTATTTATTGCTTGATAACCTAGTCCTTTTCCTATGAATCCATGCTGAAACATGAATATTCAGAGTTCAGAATGGACCTTCAAGATAGTGCTCTGGAGGACGAACATGAGGCTCAGAGGAACTGAGTGGCTTTCTACAGCTCCCTCCACCATGGGTGACAGATAATGACCAGAATCTCTTCCTCCCCCCTGTCAACCCAGTGCTTTTTCTATTGCTTTCTAATGCCTGTGCTGTGACTTAACCTACTAAGGGTGAAGGATACTCACGATTCTCTAGACTCATACTCTGTAACTTCTGTCTTGTTAAGTAGATATAAGAGGTTTTTTTTAAGGTTTATTTATTTATTTGAGAGAGAGAAAGAGCGTGTGTGTGTGCATGCGTGCACACAAAGTACAAAGCTGAGCCACCCAGGTGCCCCAAAGAGATTTTTGATCAACGGACTTGTCATCAGAAATCTAGTTCTGACAGCACCCATCACATTACTGGCTAAAGGAAGCTCTCTGTGTCCCAAGACAGCTTCTCCTGTGAGGATGCTGATACCCTTGACTGCCTGGACGTGAGAGGCCACCGATGGGCTCAGCTGGGGGCTCATCAGGGGCTTATGAAGCTGTCTGACAAAGCCTTCATCCTCTTCTTCAGCAACTCTGGCCCCTAGTACTGCCATAACCAAGAGAGGCAAGAAGAGATGGGACAGTCAGAGGTGGGGAATCAGCAGCCCGTGAGCCATATGGAAATGTTTGGGGATTAGGAACCATGCCACGTGTGCTCAGCTCATTCTGGATGAGGCATTTATGCCCTTGCAGTGGAGAGGAAATCATTTATAGTGACTCACTTGAGAGGAAGCGAGCATGGCCTGAATCAAACCAGCTCCATCTCCATCACTTTCTGGAAGTGGGCAGCCATGACCACTCATTACTAATTAACCACGGAGTACATATCAGGTACCATTTTCTGTAATAAAGCTGCTTCGGATGGGTGGGAGAGAAGAGATGCTACCCTGAGTCAATAAAGAAAAAAGTACTCTCTCCCCCATAATAATTGACTGTCTTTGTGAGCTAGGTGCAATGCATATTTATTTAATTTAATCCTTATAACAATCCTATAAGGTAGGCATTGTTCTCATGTTACAAATGAGAAATGTGAGGCTCATCAAGATCAGCACCTACACCAAAGTTTAAAAACAAGGAATGACAAAAATGGGATGTGAACTCAAATCTGTTTCTCAGGTTCAAAGCTCATGCTCCTTACATTCTGTGGAAGATGTGTGTCAGTCACTGTTCGATCAGAAAACCAGAACCACTAGATAGTGTAAATATGTCCATAATAAGGGATCTCACCTTACCCAATTGCGCAGCTGCTGAAATAATCTCTGCAAGGCTATCATCTTTGTATCTAATGCTAGACCTTGAACCCCACAAGGCAGATATTAGAGAGGGAAAATAGAGATGAAGTAGGGGAGAGCAAGGGCAAGCTGGAAGCCAAAAACACAAGTTGGAATCCAAGAGAGAGGCTGAAAGAGCTCTCATTGCCTCTGACCTTGTTCGTGTAGGTGTCCTGCAGAAAATGCTAGCACCTTTCATCACAGGGCTAAACACACACACACACGTGGTCCAGGAGATGGATAAGCTTAGGTAGGAACCAAGGGAAGCTAGAGTAGTTGTCAGCCCAACTGTTGCCTCATGCTGACAAGATGAGCCACTGTTAAGTGACATCCTGTGTAATCTACAATATGGTGCCAACACCCTTCAAATCTTGTGCAAGAATCTTTGTTGGGCCCACATGAACCAGAAATACTCTGGAAAAAGAATTTTTGGGAAACTTAGTTTAGCCTTGCCAAGTTAATACATTATAAAGCCACCATAACGTTGTGTGTGTGTGTGTGTGTGTGTGTGTGTGTGTGGTGACAGAGCTCTGGTCTGGTTTTAAATATCTTAACCAGACCACATTGGAATCCAATAAACTTGACCTCCTGGTAGCCCTTCCTGGATCCTAAAATAGGTCCTGAGTCCTTTTGCTTTGTGTTTTAACCTGTTTCTTTGCTTTCCAACCCTGTTTCCAATGTCCCTGGTTCCCATCTACTACCTAGAACATCACCCTTAAAATGTCCTATTGCTCCTCTGGTACTAATCTAGTTTCTTCTACTAAGTCTCTGTTTGCTCTTGCCTCTTGGATGACAGCTGATTTGGGCCGTTACTGTTATTGTTGTTATTGTTATTTTTATTGTTAGAGGGCTCTGGTTCCCATGAGACATTTATGACCAACTTCGTATTATGCTGTTTGCTTTCTCTTCCCATTCCACCAAAGAGAGAAGCCCTACAAGGAGCAGAATGTAATATCGCTCCAGGGGACCAATTTATATAGAGGAGTACAAATCCCACTTGTACCTCACACAGGAATGAGTTTAAGATACAGCTTTTATAAACAGACGCTTGGATCTCAGTGAGGGGATTTGAAAAGTCAAACATGCTGGGGCCATGACTATAAAAGTAAAATTACAAGGCTCAGGAACCTTTCCAGAGACAGGCTTATTTCAAACACTGCTATCTCGTAGGTGTTATTCTTAGCAGAACACGGGTTCATGTTGGCTTTCATTTTGACATCCAGCTGGGGTGAGAGTCACGCAGTAGCTTCATCAAACTGCAGAGGAATTCATTACAGCACACTCCCGGATTTTCCTTGAGTTTTATCATGGCCTGTGAACCCTTCCCCTTCCTCCCACTACAGAGCCCTCAAACCTTTTTCTGTGCATTTGTTTATTCAACCAGTACAAATGGATCAGGTGCTTATGCTGTGCCAGGTACTGTGCCAGGTCCCCCAAATACAAAGACAGATAAGACAGACTCCGACCCTCAAGACTTAGAAATAAGAGGGAGAGAGAATAGAATCCAACATACCTAATAATGTGCTACGGATTCTATCCCAGCAGTCTGGATGAGGGAGCAAGGGCACACACAGCAGGGAGAGAGCGATTCCCTGGGGATGAAGAGGGTGTAGTGAAGCCTTCACTGAGGAGATGGACGTTAGACAAATGTTGAATGATTAGACAACTTTATTGAATCAGATACATCTCCTAGTCCACGTCCTTTTGACTGGGGATTCTGGGTCCTGTCCTCACCTCTCAGATCTGTGGAGCTGAGACACACCCATGCTTTCACATTGGCCTCCCCTCATCCTCTGCTGTTCTTCTGTCTGAACTTAATGAGCTTATTTGAGAGGCCATGCAGCAAGATGCCTCTGTTCAAATCCCAAGTCTGCCATCTACTACCATGTCACTCTGAGAAAGTGATTTTACCTTTGTGCCTTTATTTCCTCAGATGAGAAATGAGGTTAATAATAGTACCCGCCTTGTAGCGTTGTTCAGAGGATTAATGGATGTAAATAGAAGCATTTAGAATATTGTTGACACCTGGTAAGCACTATAGAAATATTTATCATTAATAAGACATTTTCTTCTTTAATCTGATGTAGAGACAACGGCAGTGTTTTAGAATAGCTCTTTCTTTCATTCTTCAAAGACTGGACGATTTCCAAGAAGCAGCGTGACTCTGGACAAGTCATTTAATCTCTTGAGCCTCAGTTTATCTCTCCATATAAAATTTAAACTTAAAGACTACTTACTAGGTGTCAGGCATTCTTTAAACTCTTCATAAATACCATTTCATTTTATCCTCACAATAGCTCGAAGAGGTCAATTTTCTTGCTTTTATTTGCAAATGAAGAAAATGATATACAGGTGCCTATCTCCAGAGACCATGAGCTCAACCCCTCAACCAAACTCTGAGAGTGCTATAATTCTTATCCTACTTGGGGGACTGTGTGCACAATGATTTATATTTACCAGCTCATTCAATTCTCAGAACAATAGTCCCCGCCCCATTGTTGTTATTTTTGTCCCAGTTTAGGTATGCAAACTAAAAGAGGTTAAGCAGCATGATCTGCAGAACATAATTAAAAACCATATCTGCACCCAGGTCTATCTAAGTCCAACCCTGGCATCTTTACCTGCTGAGTTATGCTATTTCTCTCTAGGTCAGGGCAGAGTGGGGGAGCGATCACAGACACATCTACTAATAATTCTGCAAATAATCCCAGGAAGTTTACAGGTTCTCTGAAGGCCATGGAGGTCCCCACAGTGTGCTCCCATTCCCTCTTTTACACAACTCTAACCAAACATTCATTAAGCTTTACTCCATTGATTTTGCTAGGAAAGCAGACTTTTTCAAAGTTCATCTATTTTCTCCCACATATGTTGACATAAGCGCTGTGGCCCCCATCACCCTAATCCTTCCTGAACACTGGCCTTCCACTCATCTGTCCAGGTTTAGAGCCCTTGGACTGGGTGAATTCTATGTTTCCTTCTGGATTTGAATTTTGGTCTCTTAGGCTATCAGAGCCCCCCAAATCTAATGCAGTAATTCACCTTAGCTCTTCCATTATTATACCCAAAGGTGACCTCCTTCCTGTATATTCTTTACCTTGGATCAGGAGTTAGCAGACTATAGCTCCCCGGCCTAATCTGGCCTGCTGCCTGTTTTTTTGTAAATAAAGTTTTATTGGGGGCACAGCTATACTCCTTTATTTTATGTATTACCTATGGCTGCTTTCGCACTACCATGGCCGAGTACCTGGGACACAGACTGCATGGCCCACGAAGCTTAAGATCAGAACAAGTTTTCTAACCAGCCCCTGGGTGGGGCCCAGAAATGTATCTCACCTCACTTGGACTGGAATTTGGGAGGCAATGTGGTAAAATGGTTAAGACCCTAAGATCTAGAAGCAGACTGTTTTGAATTAAAACCACAAAACAATACTTGGCCAGTTGTGTAATCACAGTAATATCCCAGAGCCGACTTTGCCATCTGTAGAGGGAGACCTAAAGGAGATGGCATGGGGATAATGATAATGACAGTGACCGAGGTGGACATGCGTGCCAGAGAAGGACAGACATGGAGCAATGACCGTAGAGCCTCCTACATAAAAGGCCTCCCATTCGTGTTAACTTTTATTATGGTAAAATTGAATCCTTGCTGAAACCGCTCTTAAACCCTCCTTTTCTTTATTACCAGCTCCTTCTCACCTCTTACCCCTTTGGTATTTTGCCCCCTGCCCCCCAATTCATTCTGCGAGACAGTGAGTTTCACTCCTGAAGCATAACTGGTCGTTTTACTCCCTGGTTAAGAACCTTTAACAGGTCTCCACTGCCAGGAGGAGTATGCAAATTCCTCAGTGCTTAGTCCTCTAATACATACAAAATCCCAGCCAGCTCCCTGTGCTCTCCTTTCTCCCATGCACAGTCCCCCCCCCCCCCCCCCGCCTTTGCACTCAAGCTGTGCAAAGCACTCCCCACTTCAACCCTGCCTCTGTCCCTGGCTCAATCCATCTTCTCTGCCTGGAGTGCCAGCTTACCTCCGCTTGTCTGGGCTTTGAAATCTTACCCACTCTGGATGGTCCCAATACTAGTTACACATGGAGGAGAGCAGGAGACTGGTGCTTGAAATTCAGTAAAAACTAAGTTTGCATGCAGTTGGTGTTTAATAAATGCTTCCTGCATAAAATTTGCCATGAAAAAAACCATCCTATAACTCGGGGTCCCAGAATTCCCTGGGAATCTCCTCTAGGTGAAAGCCATCATCACCCTATGTTTCCCACAAAGTTTTCACGATTCCATCAAAGTGGATACTGCCTTTTCTTCCGGGAAACTCTTCCCATTGCCTGAACCCCTTTGCTCCCCCAAAGCCCTGCACTGCAGTGTGGAAGGCGCTGCTAGGGCTGCAGGATGCTGGGGGCGAGTAGCCTGTCTCTCGCAGCAAGGACAAAGACCAAATTGTTGACTGCCTCTCCTCGGGAAAAGATGATGCAAGATGGGCCTGTGTGCTTAGCGGATGGGCATCTGGACAAACGAAGGAGGATAATCATCTTTTGTTCGGAAATGAAAATTGGGGGGATGGGTCAAAAAGTGCGGAGACCCCACCCTCCTTGTCTGCGTCTCGAACCTCCCTCCTCTTTGACTTGTCACAGAAAGGTCTGCACTTTGGAGCTAGTTAATCTGCTTGGTAGGTAATCGCTACCCATCCACCAGCTGCTGCCTTGGCAAAAGACGCATAGCCATTGCCATGGCAACGCACAGGCAGGCAAACGGCGAGCAGGCCTGGCTCGGGGCCAAGGTAATCCGATGGCACTGGGCTTTGTTAATAGAAAGAGCAAAGCAGGCCAGAGCTGCTTGCTTCTGCCTCTGTTCTGCTTCTGCCAGTAAAGGCCGGACGGGAGAGGAGTGCGGGGCTAATTAACCGGCCGGACCAGCTGTTGGCTGCCGCTTGCCAAATCCGACAAGTGGCCGGGGCTTTCTCTATCCCTAACCCTTGTCATCTTCCAGGGAGGCTGGGCCCCGGGGGAACAAGAGCCTTTTCTCGGTGATGTCACCCGAGTATTTGTAGAACTTCCTCTTTGTGGGAAAGTTCTCTGGCAAAGTATAAAGGGATTTCACTTCCCTCGGAAGACCCCTTGGCCTTTTGAATTTTGAAGAAAGATTTTTCTAGATGAGAAACGAGGCGGGGTGGGGAGGGGGGGTGGGTTATCCATGTTTGAGGTCAGGCATTAGGTGCCTAATCTGAAGCAACTCTCAGGGAGGAACATTAACAATGCAAAATCCCTCATCAGCTGGAGCAAGGCAAGGACCGGCTTCAATTAGGAAAAGTGGATTATCTTGGAAAGACCATTTGTGAAGGCAAGGGAGTTAACATACTGAGTATCTAGCATACGACAGATCGCTCATGTATATAAAATGCTTGCAAGGTAGGGTCTATGATCATGACTGTCCAGAAGAGGAAAGTGAATGAGGAAGAAGCTTGCCAAGGTCACATAGCTGAACATGGCTGAGCTGAGCTTACAGCCTAGACTGGTCCCAACTGCACAGTCCTTCTTTCAGCCCCCATTACAGTGACCAACACCACACTCACAGCATTACTGACATCCTGAAGAATGTCTGGTTTTGTAGGAATAAATAATCCTGACAAAGGATTTTTTAAAAATTTATCAATACATGCATAGCAAAACTTTACGAAGATAAACAATTTAGCTTTGCATGACCTCTAGTTAAGATAAAAACCATCCCTACACTGAGTGCCTGTGTACTAGGCATTTTATGTACATTATTATTGTGCTCCAAAATAAGGCTTCTAACCTCATTTATGAATGAAGCAAATAAGGCTGAGAGAGTCAAGGGGCAGCAAGTGGAAAAAAAATTGCATGATAACAGGGTTGATCAGACTGGAAAATCTGGGACACTTGGTGGCTATATATGGCTATAGCCTTGAAGTCTTAACAAGCAGGTACCTGGGATAAAGCTAGGAAGGAAGGGCAGGGTTCCTATGACTGACAGATAGAAGGAGGACATGAGGGAAGGCAGTGGAAAGTCTAAAACCTGCTGACATTTTGCCCCAGAAGCTCCATCTATATCCAGAAAACTTGCAGGACTGATGATCTCTCTGAAGTTGGCTATTATTTTCCCAAATAGAAACAGCATTTCCAGTGGGAAAGAAGTCAGGACAGAGTGGGGAGAAAGATCATGACCAAGAAGGAGTGATATTCTAGTCCTTTTCATGGCTTCTGCTTGAAGCATTTATAGGCAGAACCATGGAACATCAGCTGAGGAATGGGAGGGAAGGCTCATTCTACCTACATCCCGCCAATCACTCTGTCTCCCTCATTTCAGTTAAGGCTGTGTACTCTCTCTGAGAGGCAGATGTTATAACCCCCAGGCCACATGATAAACTGAGATGTAGGAAATGGTGAATGGACTTCCTTGAGGAAGAACCGGAACAAGAGGACACAGCTCCTCACCTTAGTCATTGTTCTTTCCAGTTTTCCAGGAGAACACCTATAGTTCCATGCTTAGGAATGTGGCCGGTGAAACTGAGCATGAGTTAAGCTGGGCATGGGAAGCCAGAGGTCAAGAAAAAACAGGGGCCCAAGAAAGGATGCCGGGCAGTAAAGGGAAGAAACCAAATCCCTGTTTGGTTCTCGGTAAGAATGGGTTTAGGAACTGAGGATAACACTGAATTGGGAATAAGGTAAATGTAGGGATGCAAGAAGAGACAACAGACAAGACAATAAATGTGTTGTGAAGTAGATATTAAAGATAAGATTCTTATGGACTGGCATGGTGCAAGAGAGCCTGTAGGGGGAGGGGCTTGAGCAGCATCCAGACTCAGGTTTGACTGGTCAGCTTTGCTTCTTTAACACTTAGTTGGCATTTCCCAAGTGTCAGCCTTCATATATATAACCTCACAGGATCCTCCCAGTAGCCCTATGAAATAAGTCATCTTATTTGTCTCTATTTAAAGGTAAGAAACTGAGGCAAAGGGAGGTCAAGCAACTTGTCCAAGACCCCTGCATTATCTATCATTGTGTAACAAATTACCCCAAAATTTAGAGGCTCAAAACAACACATATTTATCGTCTCACATTTCTTATGGGTAAGGAATCAGGACATGGCTTATCCAGTTTCACAGTTTCTTATAAAGCTATGATCAAGGTATCCTCTATGAAAGGGATCTCATCTGAAGGCTTGACCAGGGAAGGATGTGTGTCCAGGTTAACTCATGTGGCCGTTAGCAGAATTCAGCTCCTCATGGGCTGTTGGACTGGAGGCCTCAGCTCTTCACTGCCTGTTGACCAGAAGTCACTCTTAGTTCCTTGCCGTAAGGGCCTCTTCCCACATTGAAACTTGCTTCATCAAAGCCAATAATAGAGAGAGTCTGCTAGGAATATGGAAATGACAATTTTTGTAACCTAATCACCAAAATGCCAACTATACAATGTTGCCATATTCTACCAGTTATAAACAAGCTATTCAATGGGAGGGGATTACACAGTCTATGAATACCAAGAGCAGGGATTAATTGGAATTCTCTGAGAGGCTTTAGCCCAGCTATCAAGCAGCAAAGCTAAAACTTGAACCTAGGTATTCTGTTTCCAGAGTCCATGTTCCTAACCATCATGCAAGATAGCAACCCAGCCATGTGACCTTGGGTTAAATACTTTATCTCTTTGGCTCTCCATCATCTTTTTCTATAGACTATCCATTGATAATAATTTGCATTTAAATATTGTTGTTGGGATCAAATATAATACCTATAAAATGCCCAACATTCACATTGCTTAGTGTCTCAAAAGTATTCAAGTAAAGTGAAGGTGTATTTAATGCAGATACTGCTGTTTAACCAGAGTAATCCAGCATAACTTGTGAAGGGGACTAGAGAGCTACCATTGTACAACACAGGGGCTATATATCGATCTGCTTAAAAGACCCGCTAAATCTTGGCCTTTCCATTCCTCCAATTGTAGTGGGGTTGAAGCTTCTTCATCATAGAACTGTCTCTAGGACTGGGATGGATCAAAGCCTTGGGTGTGGCCTAATGAAGGACCATTAGTAGGAAATCAAGGCAGACCTTGGAATATTCCAGAACACCCTCTCAAACAAAGATTCTCACTTTTCCTTTCTTCCCTCCTGTGCCCTGACAAAGTTAAGGAAGCTAATGCACACTCTTGCCTGCCTTGTGACCTACTTTAAAGCTGTTTCCCTACAGCATGACTGGGGCACATACCCTTCCCAGGTAGAGGTCCTGCAAAAAATTTGGTTCAGGCTCCCTTTTGCCACTCTGTTGCGGGGATTGTGTTTTGTTGTTTCCCTAGAGTGAAAACAATGTAAGGCACAAGTTGGTGTTTAACATACTTCTGTTGCCCTAAGTGTCCTCATTCTTCTGTTAAAGAGAAAGAGAAGAAGAAAATCTCTAAGTTATGGAGAATAATATCCTATAAGCATCTTACAACTCTAGACTAGTTGATCTTACCTTTACTACTCTTGCCTTTATAGAACCTGTAGAACTCCCTCAGTCAGGAACCGCCTAGACCACATTCTTGACATGGTTCCCTGAGCCCACCCACCCCCAAACACACACAGATCCAGGTGACAAAACCTGAGGAATATTGCTTTTGGTCACTGCATTGGGAAATGGAACAATAGAGTTAAAAAATGAAAGCATACAAACTACATGGCTCCATAGGGTATGCTTTAGCTTAACTTCTATCTCGTGCCTACTAGTAGCAAGAGACCTGGATTCCAGTCCTACTTCTTAAACTATCTATAGTTCACTTTGTGGCTTTGAGTAAAACCTTTTCTCTCAGCAGGAATCAATTCCCTCATCTATTAAATGGAAAGCTTTAATCATACTCTAAGTGTCCTGGGATTGGATTGTGTGATCATTTCTTTCTTTGCATCTGTCATTGAGTTTTCTGTGTAAAATGTAACTTGAGGAAAACTCTCTGTGAATCTGTATTCTAAGCTATCCTAAATATGGCAAAGCAAAGCCATTTCCTGTTAAGTTTCCTTGGAAGCATAAAAAAGCTGAGATTGTGACTTCTCAGCTCAGTACATTTTTTCCCCAGACTTCTTGAGGGAGGATGGGATGGGAATACTGTGTCAGACAAAATCAAAACGTACCACACAAGTGGAGCCCTCGGCTAATCCAAACAAAATGACGGGGGTGGATGGTCAAAGCCTGAACAATTTTAATGCAGGCATGAAGATAGGCCACACAGTTAGATCAGAATTTAAATAACCTCCCTTCACATGTTCCATTTTAAATCCGCCCCTCACAAGCACTCAAAAAAACTTCCAAATGTTTCATTTGGGGAAGCAGATGCCCCTGAAAATGAAGACCATTCCCCCATTGTCTTCTCCTTTCTCCCTTCCCCAGAGTTAACTGCTTGCTGTCCAGGACTGGGAATTTTGGCAGCTTGTTCTTCCTCTCCACAGAGAGGAAGAGTGGCTCACTGTTTTGGCCTCCCTCTCATATGACATGAGCTTAAGTGAGTAACATGTTTATGGGATGGGCTGAGCCAGACAGTCCCAAATACAGACCAGGAAATGCAGATGTTTGTCAGCAGCTACATCAGGCACCATCCAGTCAGCCAAGACTCATTGATGCCAGGCACCAGCAATAAAGTGGTGAGTAAAACAGTATAGTCTCTGCTCTCCTGGAACTTAAATGTCTTTTAAATATAGAGAGAGGAAAGATTTAAATCACAGGTGAGGAAAGCATAGCTTGCTCCTGGAGCAACAATGCCAATTCATTTGTTCAAAAAGGTGAGGTGGGATCAGGTGGACCATGAGTTTGAAGCTTAGAAGGGAGTAGCTTTAGGTGAGGTAGAATGCAATATAAGTAGAGCAAGCTGTCCAGAACCAAGATAAGGAAGAAGGTAAGAATATTGGAGGCCCACTTCTCATGGGTCAAGCTGAGTGGTGAAAATCAGACTGAATAGCTTTGAAGGATTCTATTGAATAGAAGAATGGATAGCCTATGAACCCCTCCTCCTTGCTTTGATTTTTTATTCTGCCAGCCTGATATTTTTTACTTCTAAATTACATATTTTTAATATTTTTTTTAATTTTTATGTACTCATATTTAACTCTCTTCTTTTCTTTCCATAACTATGCTCTGATACTCTTCTCCATATACATAGTTCAAATGGATGCCAAAATTTTTAGCTTCCAAAATGTGTTCACAAGTGGCTTTGTGACTATATTTTCACAGGTATTATAGCTCTAGGTATTATTTTTATGAAAGACTTCTGCCAGTAAGAATATAATGATAGAAGAGTGCAAAAGATAAAGGATGACTTAGAAATTATTGTCATTTCAAAAAACTTTGTTGGAGCCAAGGATGGTGCACCAGGAAAAGAAAAGGTCTGAAGATTTGGAGGTGGTGATGAAGCATGGCAGCTGCCTCCAAAGAGCTGATGGAATGAAATGTGAATAAGGAATTAGTCAGGTGAGGATGAATGGGGGGAAATTATAAGGAGAAAACTATTGATTCAATGTGAGGTAGAATGTATATATAGAAAGAGATATACAATACTGCCATGAGTTCACTCAAGAGGTATTATACTTATGCATAAACATAGACAAGAAGCAGTGTGACCCAGGACCCCTGCAGTGGGCACTGTGGTGGGCCACCCACATCTCTCATCAATGGAGAACTTGTCCCCAGCTATAAGTCTTTCCAAGGATTGCCTTAGTTCTAGAGACCACCTCAGGGATCCTTCCCAGGACAACTCAGACTCAATGACTGATCGATGTGGAGATTTAAAGGCCTGACCCAACTTGAAATAATTCTGGAGGGCTAGTCTGGCTTCAGCCCTTCCCATGGGGTCAGCTAAGGTTTTGAGATTGCAGTGTGGCTTGACTCCTTGCCCTCGCAATCCTATTTCTTCCTCTTCCCATCAACAGGTATCAATTCTAAGGGCTTGACTTAAAATACCCTGTATGTTTACTCTAACTTTGTCTCACAGACTGTTTCCCAGGAAACCCAATATGTAACAACACTTAATATTTCAAAGTACAAGACATTTTCTTTTTTGGTTATTGCAATTATTTGAACATGATTGAGAAATTAAGGACTTTCATTTTATTTTCTCCTATCACTCTTTAAGGGTTATGTCCCTTCTTCCTTCTCACTATATTTTTTCTCATTTTTATTTTCTCTTTTCTCTTTTATCTCCTGTCATTGCCTTTTTCTGACTTTGTTCAGGACAAGTGGGGCAAGACTGAACATGAGCCATCATTATCTTAGGATTATGAGAATGAGCCCAAAGCAGAAACGATTTTCAGGACCATGGGCAGCAACATATATGCCACCCTTCCCACCCCCAACATTTTTACTCTCTCAGTAGTTATGCCTAGCAGACTGAGAAAACTCTCTGTATGTGACCATATTGCTGATGTGACTCCTGCATTAGGATTCTGGGCCTAAATTTCTCATGTATTCTTCAGCCCTTTCCAGAGCAGCTTGCCTAAGTATTAGATTTATGTATTAATGAAACTGGGCCCATGAGTGTCTCTGTTGGACAAATCTTATTGAATCATTGCAAACCATTTATGATCTTTTTGGTACATGGCTGTCTGGTTTGCCTAACCAATAAAGACACCTGAAGAGTAAATTATACCCTTACATACATTGCATGAAGCAATTAAGTTTCTTACTCTGTATCATTTGCTCTACTCCAATAATCTTCTATGGAACAGATTTGGACCTTCTTTTCCCCAATACATCTTTTAAGTAAATAATGGCTTTGTACTTAAAATTTCAACATCGGGACTATTTGTAGAACAACTGCCATCATCTTTGCCTATATTTAAATGAAATACATCATAGAAAAAGAGAGAGAAGACCCTGAAAAACTACTAGTCTATAAGTTTCTTGAAGGCAGAGCTCTTACCCTTCTTGATCACCACTGTATGGCTAGAATAACCAGAAAAAAATGAGTATTAAAACAATAATAAAATTTAAAAAGTTAAGTTCAACCAAGTTAAATAAAAGGCTCTAATTGTGGGAAATAAAGCAACAATGCTTATTTTAAGGGAAGCTTTTTTTCTGCTCAGAGGGGACAAAATCAAAGTTCTGTGCTACTGACATGAAGATAGAGTTTTAATGCATCACAAACTCAGAACAAAGAACACAATAACTCTGTTTTCCAAAAGGAGCTTTTGTGCTTTTGTTGATAAAGTGCTGCCTCCAACTTCTCAAAGGAGATATTACTTCTGCCTAGGGGATTGGAAACTGTCCTTGGGGGGAATGAAAGTTAACTTGAGGTACTATTCTCAGTGATTCTCTTTCATATGGGTTGAGAAATGGTCGGGATGACCTGCCTTTAGTAGGACAGCCCCTGCTGTTCCGATGCCTTAGGTAAAGACCCTAAAAATAGTCAAGCCATTGAAAACAGTCTCTGCTTTAAGACTATCACTAACAATAATAAAGCAAAATAATAACAAGAAGGAAATAAGAATTACAATAATGCCTTCTATGTAAGGGTCCATATTATATACTAAGGACTATTATAAACATTTTACAACAATTAATTCTCCTAGCAACTCCTGTGATGTATTATTGTCCTCCTTTTACAAATATGACAACTCAGACTAGGACCAATTAAGTTACTTGCTCAAAGCCAAGAAGTAAAAAACAAAAAGTTTGTTGAATCAATGTACATATTCCATAATCTCGATGAACTGTATAACAAATTGTCTAAAATTAATTCTTCAGCTAAATGCTTGTTATGGCATAGAATTTTTGGAAATTAAGCAATGGCTTGGGTTTTCTAGACAGATCATGTCTAGAATCTGAAAATCTAGTATCTAGGCCCTCTTTTGTCATTAATAGTGGCAAAAATGTGGGGGGATTTCTTATATCTCTGTCTCACTATAAAGTCCTCTATAAGGTGTTTTTTGGGTATTTAAAAAAATAATAATGTCTGAACATCACTGTCAGACAAGAAATAGTAAACAAACCTCCTAAGTAAAATAAAAAGAGAATTCTTCATCCTGGTTTGTTCAAAACCAGCATGATAAAAATGGATTAAAAAATAGGCTTCAGGCACATTCTTTGACCATGTTGGCTTTCTATCTGGATCAAATGAATTGAAAATTTTCACACCACCCTGACCTTCCTGCCTGATCCCTCAAGTCCCTGTACAGACAGAGACATAAATGGGATTCCCACCTTTGTGATTGAGAAGCACAGGACTCAGTGCCCAAGAGCTGGATTGGCTGCGGGGTGATAGGCAAATCTTTTCACTTCTGTGGGCTCCAGTTCTTCCTTTTGAATGAGGCAACAGCAACCCATATAATCCCTAAGGTTTCTTTCAGCCATAAACTCTTTGATTCTGAGTCACAATAGACATTATTATCAATTCTTCAAAAATATGTTTCTTTGATCATTCTCTAGAAACTTCTTATATTATTGAGAATGCAACCAAACCAAACTAATATAATAATTAATGCATTTTTTCAACAAGTCTCTTTTGAATGTCTGCTACGCACAACATGCTGCCATAAGTAGACTCAAGGGCTAACACAGTGAAAATAACAAACACTCCTGTGCTCATGAAGCCTTACTTCTACTAGAAGAAGATGGGCAGTGGGCAAGGAAACAAGTAAAATAAAAATGGTATCACATAATGAAAAGTGAAATAAAGTAGGGAAAGAAGGTGAGCAGTATGGAAGTATAGATGGATTCCTATTTTAAATAGAGTGATCACAGAAGATCTCACTGACCAGGAGCCAGGTGAGAGATGATAGAGCCAATGGAAAGAGTGAACTACACAGATAACTGGAGGAAAGAGCTTGTTAAGCAGAAGGAGGGCAATGCAAGGGCTCTGAGACAGAAGCAGCTTAGTGAGGTCAAGGGAAGCAAGACCAGGGTGCCTACAGCAATTTGAGTAATGGATGACATGATCTGACTTAAGTGAGGCTCTGGCTGCTCCAATGAAAAGAGATGGAAATGAAACATGGGTAAAAGCAAGATGGCCGTGTTGACCGCCCTTTTATAAAGGACTGTAGTGTGGAGGTGACTGCCTCATAGATAGTGTGCCTGGATGCTCTCCATCAAAAGTAAGTCTGCAGAGTTTATTCTAGGTATGACACAAACACCTGCTGTACCTCTCCAGATACAGTTTGATCATGGCTTATTGAAAAATATGTGGGATTTTAAAAACAGTGGGAGATAAAGTATAAGTCATTCATAAATTCCTCCTTAGCTTCGGAGCAGGGTAAGTCTTATACCATGTTAAGTCATATACCACAAACAAGAAGTTAATATGACTACTTTATAAAGGACACTAAAACCTCCTGGGGCAAAAGTCCAAAAGCCTGATTTTTTTAAAATGAGGAAAACCATAAGCAGACAAATCACAGAAAACCTATAAAAATAGCCTTTGAATATATGAAAAGATGTTTAATCTCACTCATAATAAGCACTAAGATATCATTTTTACCTACAAGATTGGCAAAAATTCAAATATTTAACAATGTATTTCATTGGCAAGGCTGTTGGGAAACAGGAACTCATACATTGCAGGTAGGAATGCAAACTCATACAAACATTTTAGAAAGAAATTTGGCAATAATGCACAAAACTACACTTTCACCTACCTTTGACTCATCAAACCCGCTTTTAGGAATTCATCATAAAACTGCACTTCCAATAGGAAAAATGCTTATGCAAAGAGCTTTCCTTGGAACATTGTTTACAACTGCAAAATATTGGAAACAATCTGAATGCCCAGTACCTTGGAGAGCGATTGGATAAACTCAGTACATCCACCCAATGGAGTCCTATACACTTATAAAAAGAATAAGGAAAATCTTTCTATACTGATGTGGAGTAATTTCTAGTGAAAAATGCAAAGTGCAAAAGATTATCCATTGTATGCCACCCTTCTTGTAAGAAAGAAGGAGATAGAGGAGAATAAACATGAACCTACTCAAATATGCAGAAGTACAGGAAGGATAAACCAGAAACTAATAAGATTGGTACCCACCTGGAGTGGGTAGAGACAAGGTAGAAAGAGAGGGTGGGTAGGAATAAGGAGTAAGGGTGGGAGATAGAGTCTCTGAATATATCTTTCTATAAGATATTTTAAGAGCTTTTGACTCTTAAAACAATGATAATGTTCATATACTCAAAAATATGTATAAGTGATTAAAATCAGGCTGTGAAGAAAACCCAGCAGAATGTAAATAGTAACAAATAAACCTAACTGTGTTACAACAGAACAGCATTACCACACTGATGCATGTGGGGAAGAGAAAAACTAACCTAAGTTACTTTGAAAATAGTATTTTGACAGTATATTGTAAGGCTAAAGGACAAGAAAAACCCTGAACAAAGGTTATTTATATATTATAGTAGTAGTACTATTATATATTAGTGTTTACTAGTATATATATTATTAGCAGTAAATTTCTTTTCACAAAGACATAGGTTAACAATACTGAAATGTAATGTGTATTCTAAGACCAACCAAATATATTCATTGTGGATAATGAAAGGACCAGATTTCTCACCATCAGAGAAAGGATTTATAAGTATAGAAAGGATTATGGCAAAAATAAACCCTGTGGTGTTGAATTAGAATAAAAAATATCAGTATGACCTCATAATTGTTAATATATACACAGGTAGTGATATAAATGTATATAAATGTGTGTGCAGATGAGGATGTGTACCTAAATTCTTCCTCTCATCTCTGAGTGAGCTTAGGTGCAGATGGCATCTCAACAACAATTAGCACAACTAACACCCACATATTGATTTCCAAATAACATTATCCAACAAAAATAGCCAGAGCTCCTTGGAGAAATGGCTGATTCTGGGGCTGAGGCAAGGAAGGACAAGATGGAGCTCATTAGCAAACTGTCTGTAGCTTAAAATTGGACATGAATATTCACACAATGGAAATCTGAAAACAAACAAAAATCATAGCCTTTTCTTTTCTTCTTTTCTTTTCTCTCTCTCTCTTTCTTTCTTTCTTTCTTTCTTTCTTCCTTAGAACCAGTTTACCATCTTATTTTGTGGTACCAGAGTAAGAATACACTTTACAAATCATGGTATCATTTTAAAAGGATCCAGGAGCCAATTTGAAGGTCCTAATGGTCCAATCAGGATAAATATGTGTAATAAAATAAATACTGACAGAAATGGGTTATAACTCTCATAGACTAAACATCCATGAGTTTATACTAATATACATTTTTTAAAAGAATGAAGAAATAAATGGGGGAGAAGGGAAAACTCACCCTTATAGCAGAATTTTAATTAATAAAAGTAGAAGAAATAATAGAAATAGAAAATCACCATTTGGGGAACACTGCAGTAATAATTGTTGCAGGGAAGATTCATGAAGGTAATAAAATTAATGGGTGAAAGTATGATGAGAAACAGGTTATTTGTATAGTCTCAAGATAGCTCCCCACAAAGTAGTTACTAAATACAAAGGGGGAAATTGTTAACTTCATAGGGAAGAAATCTGGCAGATGTAACAGATATAACCTTATGCAAGTATTCTTATTAAATTGCCATTTATAATAAGACAGCGACATTATGCATCTCCTTGGTGATGGTATTTTTACGAAACACGCATACCCAAATTTAATCACGGGAAAAAATCAAACTAACCTAAACTGAGGGATACTCTACAAAATAGCCAGGACTCTTCGAAAGTGTCAAGTCATGAAGGACAAAGGCCAGACTGAAAGAGTAATAAGAAGACATGACATCCAAATGCAATATGGAATCTGGACTGGATCCTGGACTGTAAAAGGACATTAGTGGGACAATTGGTAAAATTTGCATAAGGTCTATAAATCAGATAATGCTATTGTCCCATCATTAACTTCCTGGTTTGATCATTTTACCATAATTATATAGGAAATTAACATTTGGAGAAGCTGGCTGAAGGGTATATGGGAGCTCTGCAACATTTTGTAAGTCTAAAATTATTTTTAAAGTAAAAATTAGAATTTTTTTTTAAAGATAGCTTGATTGATTGATTGATTTGACACAGAGAGAGAGAGAGAGCACAAGCAGGGGGAGAAGGAGAGGGAGAAGCAGGCTCCCTGCCGAGCAGGGAGCCCGATGCAGGGCTCGATCCCAGGACCACGGGATCATGACCTAAGCCGAAGGCAGATGCTTAACTGACTGGGCCACCCAGGTGCCCCAAAAGTTAGAAATTTAAAAATAAACTGAAATTAATATAAAAATAAAGCTATTAATATTTTCCCCTTCCAAATATCTTGCTGGAGAACACCCTTGAGATAACTGTTATTATCAATTTGGTATATTTTAAAGTGTACAATTCAGTGGCCATGAGTAAGTGCATATATTTTTATATCATTTTTTGATTGCATCTAAAGTTCAGAATGGCAGGCTCATGTTTGTTTTATTCACTGTGAAATCCTCAGCACCTAAAAAATTACTCTTTTGCATGTATCATCTCTCAATATACAATATCTCAATATTCATTCATTAAATAGATTAGCAGCAGATATGGGTTTATATCTTAATCCTGCCATTTCCTGGCTATGTGATTTTGCAAAGATTGTTTAACTTCCCTGAGTCTTGGTTTTGTCATCAGGAAAATGGGCATATCTTTGCCCGGCTTACAAGGTCATTGTGAGGTTTAATGAGGAACATGTAGCAGAGTGCCTGGTCCACAGTAAACATGCCATCAGTACTGATTCTCCTTTCTTTCCCCATCAAAACCTTTCTAGTAATTTTAAAGCAACCATATAAGATCCACATCCAGTATCCTGTTCTTATTTTTGTCATTTTGACCCCTGAATTTAAGTCCACCAAGCTACTTTTAAAATAGCAACTTCTCTGCTTCAGGAAGGTTCTCATGAATCTTGTACCTCTTACCTAGGTTTATTTTAACTTCCCCATCCCACAGGCTAAACTGGCTCAATAACCCTTAGATATAGCACTATTATGATTGTGTAGGTTCTGTCTTGCAAAATCCTTTATATCCAAGACGGTGTAGGGGGAATTGGGAGATAGGGTAGAGACCCATCATTTATCAGGACCTTCCTCTGGACTGAGCCAGGTGATTCAGGATTGTTCTTTCCATGAATCCTGTGAAGTAGGAATGATGCCCATTTGAGGAAACTCAGGAAACTAAATGTCAAGTAGGTCAAGTATCCTGGCAGAATCCCGTAAGACTAGAAGATAAAGTCAATGAATTGGTAATATAAAAATAAAAATACAGACAAACAAACTGGAAGCACTTGAATAGACAAAAACAGTTATCTATCACAGCAATAAAGGCAGGAAATTTGGGGGGTTTTCTGCCCTCACATTCCACTTTTGCATATTCCTGCATGTGTCCTCTTTGTTGACTGGAACCTTTATTATGGTCCTACTGTGTGCCTAGGGGAGAACTATGCTTTTTATAAATGAGGAAATGATTCCCTTCATTCGATGCACCACAGCAGAGCCCTTATTGGGCAGCTTTTGACTCAGGTACTGCATGTAAAATATTTTTTAAAAATTATTTTTAAAAATGCAGTCCCCTCCTTTATCTTCCCTTTTGTTTCTCTTTAGTCTCATTGATGGAATCACTCCACCTAGGACTCACCTCCTTAAGAGCCAGCAGAGATGGTTTGGGCTGGGGACCCAAGGCCAAAGATCTGGATCCTGCAGCTTGAGGAGGGATAGTGGTTTCTCTGTGCAGAGGCTATTCACTTGCTTTGCCTTTCTCTGTCTTCACTCCACCCTTGGTGCTACTGGTCTGCGGCTGCTTTTCCTATTTGCCTTGAACATATACTTGCTACTTATAGCCCTCTTTTTATAGTACAAACTCCCTTTTCCATATACTAACTCATTCCATGTGCACTGGCAGCCTGTGAATTAATTATTATGTACCACGTTTTATAGGTGAACATGGAGCCTCAGAAGGGTGATTATTTGCTTCAAGATCAATGGTTCACAAGTGGACAGTCAAGACTTGGACTTGAGATTAGTGCTCTTTTGAACACACTCCAGCCCTCTGAACATAACTACCTCAAAAGTAACCTGGCACAGACATCCCAAACTCATTAAACGTCAGGTCTGGTCCTAGAAAGCACATGAGTTTCCAACACCGAGAACTTTGTCCCTCTCTGATAGGACTGTAGGTTTCACACTACAGAAAAGTTGAAGGTAAGATAGAGGTTCTAATGAGCAATTGTCACCACTACATCTCCAGTCGTTGGCCTCTTGGTTTTGAGAGTAGCTTCATGTTTTTGTCCTGGGCTTTATTCAGCTCTTCTCTCTCCCTTTCTTACAGGAGGAAAGATGAGAAAACTCTTACAGGAACAGACTAGATAGTAAGTAATGCAAGGAAGATAGTTACTGGTGCCATCCATTCCTTTCCCACTCTCTCCTAGGAGAAGACAGAGGAAAAGTGCTGGAGGGAAGACAAGAGTCTGTATTGAAGAGGAAGCACTCAGTGTGAAGAGCTATTATGTACTCAAAGAACATCAAAGGCAAATCTG
Source organism: Mirounga angustirostris (assembly GCF_029215605.1). Lineage (NCBI taxonomy): Eukaryota > Metazoa > Chordata > Mammalia > Carnivora > Phocidae > Mirounga > Mirounga angustirostris. The sequence continues at coordinate 12,620,502 of NW_026991712.1, read as the reverse complement.
CTATCTTTGCTATGGTAACCTTTGGGGAAAAAGACAGTTCTGCTGCTGAGATAACTATTCATGCTTTAGCTATGTCCCCCAGCACTAAATAATTAGTTCTAATGAATTTTCCAGTGGAATTTTTTTTTTCCAGCCGTGAAGGAAACAAGGAGTTGGGTCACAGAGAAAAATCTGAGCAGAAGTTGAAAAGAGGGTTATTTAAAGAACTGACACTGGAGAAGTTGCAACTTCACTGTCCATGCTAGCATTTGGAGATAGGTTGGCCTTTTAGTATGACCACTCTGCCACCCAGCTCTAGTGTATTCAAGTGCCCCCGAGATTCTGAATATGAAGAAAGATATACTTTATTGAACCCATCCTCATTTCACCTGACAACTTGGCCACCAATTCACTGTTGGAACAGTTAGCAAGAATAACAACTGCAATGGAACCCATGGAGAAGATATTAGTTAGAGGAACAGATTATAATGAATAATCCAGCCTTTGTCATCACAACCCTAGGGAGCACTGTGCACGTTGGCTCTTGCTCATCCTGGAAATAATGATTTTTATTTAGTGGTCTTGTTTGAGAAAGCATTTGTACTTAGCATTTTGAGTTGGGCTGATTGGCCTCAGCATTATTTTCTGAAGCAGGATAGCTTAGGCGGCCTCTGGGTCAGATGACTTGCGGATTCTGCATAGAGCTTCTGTGTATAAAACAGAAGAGCCACGGGAGAGCCCATTATGTTTCCCTGTGAGCCATCATGCTCAGTGGGTGATCAGCTAGCCCTATGCCTGTGAAGCTGTTGCAGCTACTGCCAGTCACTAGGGGCTGGAGAAATGAGACTGTGGTACCTATTAGACTGGGCAACTTCTTCAATTCAGCTCTTGATTTTTGTCTTCAGTCCTCAATTAGTGAAAGTGTGTCCCTGGAGAAGGTATAAATCAGCCTCACAGATGAATGCAGCACAGAGGCGTGGGAACACAAAGAAAGCAGACTGGAAGCATGTTAGCATGAGAGTGAACAAGGATCAGGCTTAGTCCCCTTGTACTTCCTTATAAGGGTATAGCTGACCTTGGGAATGACTGCAAAGTTCAGTTCAGTTTAGCTCAACAGACATTTATTGAGGTCTGTTATCTGGGATCCAAGCTAGGATCCGGCAGCAATAGTATAAAAACAGATGATAGCAATGATTAATACGTATTTAACACTTTCTTCTTGCTAGACAAAGCTAAGAACATTAAGTGTGCTATCTCATTTAATCCTTACAATAATCCTGTAAGATACATACTACTAATAACCAAGGAGACCAGGGATTAGAATGAGCAAGTGTTTGCCCATGGGCATTTGCTTCAAAAAAAAGGGAGACTAGGACTCCAACTTGGGTTTGATTTCTTAACATTGAACATGCTGGTTGTGGAAGATGGCTAACTATTTGCCAACATCCATTTCTACATCGTCCTGAGCCTTTTTTGCAATGGGGTCTAGCTATAGGTGACTTCTAGCTGGTAGACTGTAAATAGAAATGATGTGTACCTAGCATCAAGGCTTTAAAGAAGAGGTATGCTTCCTCCAGGAATTCTTCCTCATTCCATAGTCTGAATTCCAATCAAAAACAGTGCTGTGGAATAGTAGATCACAAGATGAAAGGAGGCTAGGTCCCCAAATCACTACACAGAGGAAATGCACATGCCAACCAGGAACATTCACTTTAGACTGTTATGTGACCAAGAAAGAATTTTACCCTAATGCAAATATAAATAATCATAAGTTCTATCTTTGAGTCAAGATGGACAATCATATTTTAAAGAGCATATTCTTATGTCTTGAATATTTTTGACTTCCAACACATATTTTTTTTTTCCTCAGAATGCTTTCTCCTACCAAAGCTCTTAGCACTGGGTGGAAACTCGTTTTATAAAAGAAATATCTGAGGAAATAAGAATGTTGATCTTGGGGCGCCTGGGTGGCTCAGTTGGTTGAGCGACTGCCTTCAGCTCAGGTCATGATCCTGGAGTCCCGGGATCGAGTCCCGCATCAGGCTCCCTGCTCAGCGGGGGGTCTGCTTCTCCCTCTGACCCTCTTCCCGCTCGTGCTCTCTGTCTCTCATTCTCTCTCTCTCAAATAAATAAATAAAATCTTAAAAAAAAAAAAAGAATGTTGATCTTGGATAACAGGAAAAGAGCTAGGACAACATGGTCATTATTTTCAGATGAAGGATTACCAAGTATAAGATTCATTAGCCTTAGTTTCTGTGTCCCAAAGAAGCAAAATTGGGACTAATGGAAGAAGATTTAGAGAGTCAAGTTTTAGTTCATTATATAAAAGCCTACTCTATTTGGTCAAAGTCCACAAAGATGAAAAGGGTATCTTCAGGAAATAATGAGTTCCTTATCACTGGGTTTCTCTAAGAGGTAATGAATGAGGTTAGACAGCCATTTAGTACAAATATTGTAGAGCAAATGTAGGCAGTGGGTGGGAAATTCCAGATTAGTGTATCCTCTAATCAGAAGACCCTGTAATTCTAGGATCATTTGATTTTGTGACTCTTTGTATCAAATTCTATGATTCCATGTTCCTAAATTTCCAGGTTTCTTCCTGAGGTAATGGCTCAATGCATGTGTCTCCTAGAGAAAACAATGAGTATCATGGCTAGATTTCTCCATTTGAGGACTGCTTTGGTTTGAATGAGAGTTGATAGCATTACAGAGATTCTGCCAAGTGTGAGGACTAAGGAAATCAATGGGGATGGTGACCCATTTTGCTGACCCAGATACACAGCCTGTTTATGTGTAATTGAAATGAAAACCTAGGAAAAACCATGATTGATCAAAAAAAGAGAAAATTTGTCAGAATAAGAGCAGAGCTAAAGAAGTTACTTTTTGAAACATCTAGTTCACTTTTTAAGAGGTGTTTATGAATTTCTTGCAAGATGTTTTCCTGACCTAAATAGCCCATCTTCCAAGGTTTTTAAGCAACGTCTGCTTTGTTTGCTTTATTTAGGATTCATTCCATTAAACACCTGAACCTATGTTTTCATGAAGCTTTATTTCCTAGCAGATATTACAGTTATTCATTCCTTTTTCTTGCATATTCTGGATTGCTCTTTCCCTCTCCCATTCTCAACCCCCCCTTTCTCTCTTACTGAGTCATAAGTTGGTTCTCCTGATTCCAGAACTAGAACATTTGAAGCACTGTATCCAAAATAGCTTGGAGCCAGAGGGTATGACAACAAAAGATAAATCTAGGCATTAATCCCAAAGGTCCAGAGAGAAGGAGTGGAATAAAAGCTGATCATGAAGGGAGGGAGAGAATTGCAATAGGACTAAGTAGAGGGTCCTAGTAATTACTATAACAGACATAGAGTTTCTGATATTTTTTTTATCGGACTCTAACTGCTTGAGTTATGAGTGGGTCAGCGTTGGTAAAATGTTGAATGTTATGAATAATGTATTATTCATTTATTCAGTCATTCAACAATTATTCATTGAGCACCTACTAGGTCCTAGGGATATGATGAAAAGCAGAGACATGACCATGACATCCCTGCCTTCATGGAGCTTACAGTCAGGGTGGGAGGTCTTGAGGGATGAGCGATCCATGACCCTTCCCACTTGAGTTCTGATATCACACACACGTCTTGGGCACCTTAATGCATGTTATTAATTGCTCACAACAGTCCTTTAAGGTAAGTATTATTATTCCTATTTTACAGATAAGGAAATGCCCAGATGCTTTCTCAATGTTACACAGACATAAAGTTGCAGAACTGGAGTATGAATGCATGTGTTTTTTAATTCCTTTGATGCTCTCTCAAGCTCATACTTAAATTTTATATAGCTATTAAACAGTTAACTTATTTTTTGCTAGTCTTCTTGTTTTGATGGTAAATCTTGAGAGTGGAGATTGTCCATCTACCATTTTGCTTTCTCACATCTGTGCTTTCTCCATGAATCACTTCTTGGTGTATGCTTGGTTTTCCTAGAACTCTGAAATTCTTCAAGCTCACCAACAAACATTTAGTGCATCTTTCTCTGTACTCTCCACAAGTCTTCTGACTACCTGATCACATTACTATGATCATTTATTTATCTCTCTTCCTCTTCCAGTTAGTCTCTAACCTGTGTTATCCAACAGTTGCCACTCACCATGTGTGGTTCTCCAGCACTGGCAACATGGTTAATATGGCTAAGGTACTGAAGCTTAATTTTATTAAAAGTCCTTGATAAACTTAAAAATTAAAGCAGCATAAAGTTGTTTTCCATTAAATAAGACTTTACTATATTGGTATGAAAACATTTCACTCTGTAACAATTGAAAATTAAACGTCTGAATCGAGATGTACTCTACATATAAAATATGTATGGATTTCACAAACTTATTAAGTAGAAAAGGAATGCACGCTTTCTCATTAATAATTCAGTGTATTGATGATGTGGAAATGATCATATTTTGGGGCATACTAAGCTAAATATAATATATTATAAAAACTTATTTCACCTATTTCTTTGACTTTTTTAAATGTGTCTACTAGAAAATTTAGAATAACATATATGACTCGCACTGTATTTCTGTTAACACTGATGCTATCAGCACTTCAAAGGTAAGGGGTATGTTCTGTTGATTTTTTTTTTTTATGCTTAGTTTATCTTTGTAATTTCTGACTCTGGCATATGCCAGGTGCATAGTAGGTGCTCAAAATAAGTGGTATGAATGAGTGAGCCAATGAATGAATAACTTTGCCTCATCTTTTAATATTTTGCATGTTGCTTGACATGTAGGAGGCAGTCAATAAACATTAGGTTTTCAGTTGGTCTACTGATCACAGGTGTATATAAGAGCATTTTATCCAAAAGAAAGCAGAACTTTTATTCCTCTCGTCACCATCTGTGACTACCAGGTCTTTTTTGAAAGGAACATAAACATAAACTCAGAAAAAAAGAAAAGAAAAGAAAGCAAAACCCATGCATTGTAAAAATGATTAGAGTTTTCTTTGTCCTTATTATTAAAACACAAGATGAGGTTTCAAGGAACTTACCATCTGCCCTCTTTATCTGATTCCAATGTGCACATTTCTTCCACTTTTTATGTATCTTACAATTTAGCTGTCTCCTACAAATGAGGAATATGTTTAATGTAACAACTAAGGAGAATCAGTCATTTCCTTATTTTTATCCACAAATAGCTTTTATTAAAGCAAACTGATTTCTTATTATCAATAGCATCTAAGAATCATGGAATAAGGGTAAAGTCAATGGAGATTTGAGACCAATACATTTGCATAAACATAATAGAATATTTGTGATATAGCACATCTTTCAAAGGAGATGTTCTTTCAGGGTCCCTCCAGGATTTGTTTGTGATGAACAGGTATATATAAAACCAGATAAATGGGATCCAAAACAGATCAAGGGAAAGTAGAATGAAAGCTTAAGGAGACCTGGGCTGCTTTAATTGGGGGAGGCTTCTAAAAAGTGATGCAGTTGCTTAGAAACCCTTTTGGTATATTTCCAAAGGATAAAATCCAACCCAGAGCAAGCCCTTTCCTGATCTGATTTTACCTCCTTCTTTATCTTCATCTCCTACCACATTCCCTGTCTTAGACTCTATGTTTGAACATATCCTATTACTCATACTCTTCAAATACATGTGATGACTTCAACTATTGTGTCTTTGACCATTTTTTCCTTTTCCCAAAGGACCTTTCTTTTGGTTGGGCAGTTAGAAAATTACTGTTCTTGTTTGAGATGAAGTTCAAGCTTTGCTTCCCTTACGGGGACTTCTCTGAGCTCTCAGATCTGGCTCATCTTGAACATAATTCTATTAGAGAGTCCATAAGTCATTCTTTTCCAATCTGTCTGACCAAAAAATTTTGAGTTTCATGACAATAGGAACCTTGCATTATTCACCTTGATTTCTCTAGGGAAGTTGTTCCCAAGACTGGCTTCATGATAGAATCACCTAAAGACCTTAACACAACAAATAAACAAAACTCTGCCTGAGACCCACCTGAAACAGGGTATTAAGTCAGAATCTCTGGGAGTAGGGCCAAGAAATCAGTACTTTTTAAGTTATCTGGTGATTCCAATATGTACTTGGCTTGAGAAGCATTAATCTATAGCACAGCACAGGGCAGGAGTTCATGCATGTTCACAGATTTGAATTGAATTGAAAATTAAAGGGAACCATAGTAAGTTGTAGTGGGGATTCAGAGTAGATCAAGCAATCTCAACATTACACGGAAAAGATTTCTTATATATACTAAGACAAAAATGAAAACAAAAAGAATTATAAATATTCTGCTCTACATTTTAAGAACTGAGATCGCCTACTGTCTTAACAACTGTCAAGTATACAATACAGTATTATTAACTATGTAACCATGCTGTACATTATATCTCCATGACTTATTTATTTTATAACTGAATGTTTATACCTTTTGACCCTCTTCACCCATCTTCTATTTCCCACCTCTGGCAAACACAAAAAGAAAGAAAGAAAGAAAGTAAGAAAGAAAGAAAGAAAGAAAGAAAGAAAGAAAGAAAGAAAGAAAGAAAGAAAGAAAGAAAGAAAGAAAGAAAGAAAGAAAGAAAAAAGTAACTGTGTATGGTGATAGGTGTTAACTACACTTATTGTGGTAATCATTTCATAATATACCCAAATATTGAACCATCGTGTTTTCCACCTGAAATAAACATAATGTTATATGTCAGCTATAACTCAATTTAAAAAAAGAAAAAAGTAATCATCTGTGAAGTAAAGGGAATGTACTATTTGGTCTTAGCACCTTTTCCAAGTCTAAGCAAATAATAATACCAGAATCATAAAACTGATACAGAAAGCCTCTTACTGACCCCCCAGGTGTCTTATTTTACAAATGACTGAATAATTTTACGTATACAATGCTTCCTGATTTCCAAAGCACTTTCATAAACACCTCAGAAAACTCCATCATGTAGAGTTGAATATCCCCATTTAGCAGATCAGAAGACTGAAACTTGCAGGTATTACATGATGGACCCAAGATCATGCACATAATTGTCTCCTGTCTTCCATGTCATTTGTATGTCCCAGGAAAAGAGGAAGAGAAAGCTGAGGAAGCTCTTAAGAGCTTTTGATAATAGAAATGCAGGACACTTATTTTTCATTTTTACTGTGTATAGAATCAGAGAAGTGGATGTGATTCATTATCAGCACATTGACGTATTTCTAACTTCTATTCTCCTGTTCTGCATTGTCCTCTCTCACCCATATCCCCTTTCCTACCCCATTCACATCACCAAGGTCTAGTCATGACTCTCTTATTTCCTTATTCCTACCTCTTATCAAGACTCTCTTATCAGGACCTACACATGGAGAGGGAGAGTAATTACATGTAACACACGTGCTTATTTTCCCATGTTGCTCTTCAGGGAGCCATGCAACAACTTCTGTGGCAGGCATTGTCATTCTAAGAACAATTTTATACATTAGGAATAAAAGGCCAAAAAGTGAATTGATTTAAACACAGTCAAATAACTGGATTCTTGCAGAGCTAGGGCTCTAACCTGTGTCTCTGGTCAAAAGTTTGGAATCTCATCTTCTCTCCGTCATTCTATGCTGCCTCATGGGAGAAATCTGCACTACCTGGTAAGGTAGGTGTCTGGCAGAAAGGAGATTTTGGACCAGATATAAGCAGTGGAGCCAGATCATAGATCTCAAGGTAGGTAAGTAGGTATGGGGCATTTTGACATGCAGGTAACTAAAATTATCATTTGGCCTATGTGATAGATTATTTTAACATTTACAAATATTCACTTCCTTCCTCTTGTGGCAGGAAGGCACTTCCCACTCCATTAATACTTAGCTTGGTGGTTTGATTTCCTTTGGCCATTAGGATGCAAATGGATGCCACATCCAAGTTTTAAATATGACTGTGTAGCTGTGTTTGACCATATGCCTTCAGCTGCTAGCATGGCATGTAGCAGATGTGGGCTGTTGCCTCAATCATGACCTCAAAGTGAGAGACACATGGAGCATTAGCAAACAGAGTTCAAACAGTAACTGACATGCAATCTGATGGGGAAAAAAGGCCTGTTGTTATAAGCCACTGAGATTTGGGGATTGTTGTTAAGCAGCAAAACTGACTCATACAGCCAAGTTCTCATAGACCAAGCAGATCTTCAAACTATATTATGCATGTGAAACATAAGATTTTTTTTAAAGATTTTATTTATTTATTTGACAGAGAGATAGAGAGAGAGCACAAGTAGGCAGAGCAGCAGGCAGAGGGAGAAGGAGAAGCAAGCTCTCCACTGAGCAGGGAGCCCGACGTGGGGCTTGATCCCAGGACCCTGGGATCATGACCTGAGCCGAAGGCAGATGCTTAACTGACTAAGCCACCCAGGTGCCCTGAAGCATAAGATATTTTTTTTTTAAGATTTTATTTATTTATTTGAGAGAGAGAGAATGAGAGACAGAGAGCATGAGAGGGAGGAGGGTCAGAGGGCGAAGCAGACTCCCTGCCAAGCAGGGAGCCCGATGCGGGACTCGATCCTGGGACTCCAGGATCATGACCTGAGCCGAAGGCAGTCGCTTAACCAACTGAGCAACCCAGGCGCCCAAAACATAAGATATTTTTAAATACCAAAGTGGTATATGACTTTAGGGAAGACAGGTAACCATTCCACTCTCCCATTGGAAATGTTAACTTATTTAGTTATGGGCAAGACTTAGGAATAAAAACTAAAAATTAGACATATCTTCTAGTTATTAAAAAATGTTAATTAAGATTCCTTGGCTGCAAAGTAAGCATTGTAAATGCGAAATCTTCATGGGAATGATAAATTTTAAAACATTACCATTATGACCAGAGCAGTTTGAGGCCAAACTTAGTAGAGGATTAAAATTTCCTTTTAAATCATTCTAAATTTTAAAACTGTATCATTAGCACAGTATTATCCATATGTTTTTCTCAACTGTTTAATTACAGAGGAGGCAGTTAAGCAGATCAAGAGACTCTATTAACAGACAAACCCAAAAGCAAATATGATGAAATGTAATTACAGGGAGTAAATGATCTGGAGTTTCCCAGAGCCTCCCAGAACTCCAGGAAGGTTCTAAACATGATTTATGCCACAGCAAAGTGAACTGGTACTTAGCACTCCCTGTAGTGGAGAGAGATAGCACATTTGGATAAAGTACTATTTCTTGAATGATCTACTTGCAAGTCAAAAAGTTAAGATTTATCCAATTGAAATTATATTTTTGAACACTTCCTTTTGATATGAATATGGACTCCTAAGATAGTATTAATTCTAGAGTTTTTTGTCTAAGAAAAGGGTATTTTTTTAAGAAGTTAGAAGCCATATGCCTTCGTCTTATGTTCAAAATATATTGTGATTTTCTTGCTTTGTTTTTAACACAGTAATGAAGTGTGTAAGCAACAAGGTGGGGGTTGGGGTCACAAGATTAAGAAAAAACTGTGGGGTTCAGAAGAAGCATCTGATTTTAGAATCATCCTTTGACAGGCCCTATAACAAACAACTGGGTGGAAAACTTTACTGCTCTGACTCAGTTGGCCAATTTGCTCTGTTCCTTTATTTCAGGAGGTAATGAACAAATATAAGTGTGTATGTATATTGTTAGGTCTTCCAGACTGCACAGATCTAAAATAATGAAAAGAAGAATAAACGGGTAGATTACTGGTTGGATAAATGACTAAGAAGCTGGTGTATATCATTTGTGTTCATTGTGTGTGTATCTATCTACATATCTAAGCATACACTTGAAGGTGGATTACCAAAAAACAATGTGTGCTAATGGTACTATATGAGATCTTCTAAGCTTCAGTGTAAGAAATTGTTTTCTGAAAAGCTGAGCTTCCATTGTTTTCACCCATTAGTTTTAAATGTAAAAATGTAAGGTCACAATATAAATGATCATAGGATATTAAAATTGGAAAAACCACAAGTTTTCCTAATTCAGCTTCTTACTTAAGAATGCTTTGCAATTTATCCTTGGAAAAACAGCTCTTTGTTCCTTATTTAAATAATATGTTTAGCCCCTTCAAAAACAGCCCTTTCATTGTAGGACATCAGCAAGTTTTCTTTCACGTTGAGCCAAATCTGTGTCTTTGTAAACCCCACCCAGTAGTGTGGTTCCCTATTGAAAAGTTACTCAACTTATTTTCTCCGTGTTTTATATAATGAACACCATTATGGCTTTCCTTAATTCTCTGCTCCAAGATAAACTTCTCTATTTCCTTTGATAATTCCTCAAATCTGCTTTATCATAAGAATAATTTTTTAAAGAAAATATTTTCATAAAATAACTAACCACTTTGTAACATGCTTTGTAAGTTTACTTTGGTGAGACTAAGCTTTTCTATAAAGCAAAATAATAGCAAATTTGTAGTTTGTTCAAAATATTTTCTTCATACTAATATATGAAATTTGCAGATCTTATTTACTGCAATGACACTACAGATAAAGGGCTGATATCCAAGATCTCTAAAGAACTTCTCAAACTCAACACCCAAAAAACAAATAATCAAGTCAAAAAATGGGCAGAAGACATGAACAGACACTTTTCAAAAGAAGACATACAAATGGCTAACAGACACATGAAAAAATGTTCATCATCATTAGCCATCAGGGAAATTCAAATCAAAACCACATTGAGATACCACCTTACACCAGTTAGAATGGCAAAAAATGACAAGGCAAGACACTACAAATGTTGGAGAGGTTGCGGAGAAAGGGGAACCCTCTTACACTGTTGGTGGAAATGCAAGTTGGTACAGCCACTTTGGAAAACAGTATGGAGTTTCCTCAAAAAGTATAAAAATATGACCCAGCAATTGCACTACTGGGTATTTACCCCAAAGATACAGATGTAGTGAAAAGAAGGGGAACATTCACCCCAATGTTCATAGAAACAATGTCCACAATAGCCAAACTGTGGAAAGAACCGAGATGCCCTTCAGTAGATGAATGGATAAAGAAGATGTGGTCCATATATACAATGGAATATTACTCAGCCATGAAAAGGATGAATACCCAACTTTTGCATCAACATGGACTGGAGGAGATTATGCTAAATGATATAAATTAAGCAGAGAAAGTCAATTATCATATGGTTTCACTTGAAGATAAGGAATAGTATGGAGGATAGAGGAGGAAAGGGAAAACTGAAATGGGGGTAATCAGAAGGGGAGACAATCCATGAGACACCATGGATTATGGGAAACAAACTGAGGGTTTTAGAGGGGAGGGAGCTGGGGGATGGGTTAGCCCGGTGATGGGTATTAAAGAGAGCAGGTATTGCATGGAGCACTGGGTGTTATACACAGTGAATCATGGAACATTACATCAAAAACTAATGATGTACTGTATGGTGACTAACATAGATAATAAAAAAAAAAGAAAGAAAGAAATTTGCAGATCTTTACGAGGCTATGCCCTATTCTTAAATTCTCCTTATTTTTTAATTGTGGATGATGTTATTGTTCTCGGAATTGTGTACTCTTAGGGCATCTTGTGTATACCTTTATCACAGTCTGGGGCAGCAAGCAGAGACCAACATAGGTGTTTTTAAAAGGTGAAGATTTAAAATAGAAATAGGTGCTTCTAAACTTTCTGAAAAAATCTGAGAAGCAAGCTGAATGGTAAAGCAGTAACCTGCTATGGTATTCTCCTACACTGGAGAAGGTGAGGAGATAGGAGCCGACTATAACTGAGTTCAAGAACAAACTGCCACGTTCTGAGCATTTGGTGACCAGAAAGCCAACTGCTATGGACCTTGGAGCTTAGAGTCCTTCCCACTGCCACTGCCACCACTGCTTCTCACAACCATAAACTTGGAAAATGGACACCGATTCCTCCACACCTTTGCTTGCCAGAGAGAAACTTTCCAGAGGAAGATAGCCTCTGCTATGGTTTTGCCTTCCCAAACTTGCATGAGTGCATTGAATAAGTGGGACTTAACTTGCAATCTGGTCCTGAGCCCCAAGAGCCTCTGGAAAAAGGTAGTCTGTAGCCGTTTGTGTTCAGCAGTACAGGTAATACACTAGGAGATGGTGGGGATGGATGCTAAGCATCAACTGGCCACAATCTGAGCAGTACCTAAACATTCGATCATGCTGAAAGAAATAAAACCAACATCGACTGAATACCAAATGTGTTTGAGGCATTATATTGGTCACTTTGCAGATGCACATTCACTAAATCTTCAAAATCCTGCTGTTAGGTATTATCTTCATTTTGTGGAACAGAAAACAGGCTTAAAGAGTAAGTGATTTGTTCAGGTCTCCCCAGCTGCTAAATGCTGATCCATATTTACATCCATTCCTCTATCTTCAAGTTCAAGAATATTTGTCCTATGCCATCTTTTTCTTTTAAGAAAGAACTTACTTGGAATATGGTAAAGCATTCCATCCCTTTCCATCACTGGGTAGTTTGCACTGTTATAAAAAGTTCTTCATTATTACCGAGTCTAAATCTCATTTGTCTACACTCTACTTCTTGGGATCAGATTCAGTAATTCTGGTGTACCTTTTACAGAGCAACATTGTGTGTGGGTGTGTGCTTTATCAATTTTATTGTTTCTTTTTCTTTCCTTTTTTGGATCTTCTTCCAGCCTACTTTGAGCTAGGATCACAATTAATGCTATAAATAAATGAACCCCCACCAAAGTTTCTAGCTCAAGTCCGTGTTTATGAGTCAACATTTTATTATGAAGTGTGGTTGTTCTTAAGTTACCCAAGCTAGGCAAGGCAAATGTATGAGGAAATTTGGGGAGACAATGGGTATAAAACAAACCATTGATTTCTTTTGTAAGTTCTTCAGAGAAGATGTATTGTATCTATTAGGGGTTATAGCCCATCTCACTGTAAGCTTCTCCAGGAGAGGGGAAAGAAAAAAAAAATAAACAGTGATTTGTTCCCTGGAGAGAAATATAACCGCCAGTGAATGGTGGAATGAGCCACGTGGATTGCAAGCTTTTTCTCCCTGCAATTACAGTGCAACAAATGCTCTAAGCTAATAAGCAGACAAATGACTGTTGCAATCTGCTTCAGCAGCCCACATTTCAGAGGGACTATTTAAAGCTCTGGGTCTTTTCTAAGCAAATTCTTTTGAACTTGAGTCCTAAGCATGAAGCTATTAACAGTCTACTCAGATAAATAAGATCCTGATGTGATGGTAATGCCATCACCACGATATATTTATCTTTCAATTTTCCTAGACCATTTCAGGCAATAAACCTATAGAACAATCCCATTATTGCTTATGTGCAATAAGCTAGCACAAGTTCCTTACATGCTTGTCACCAACAAAAAGTTACTGTTTCATTCTTTTGCACTAGAAAATGTTATTCTTCCTATACAGGGGGAAAGGAAACAGTAGAGATGAAAAGAGCTCTTGAGTTTGTAGAAGATAAGTTTCCCAAACCAATCTGTACTTTAGGTTTATAATCCACTTAGACTATTCTTTACAGACCATTACAGGTATATAGGTGCATTATATAGCTCAGTGAAATTAAAAATAAAAGTAACTAAAATCTATGCTGCCTTATACTGAGAAAACCATGCTTGCATAGAGAAGCAAAAGTTCGGTAGAGTCCATGATTATCCATCCCCAAACGGAGATGTGGGTGTCACAAGCTAGATCTGCATGGGTTCAAATTTTACCAAGGACTTTCATGATCCCAGAATCCTGGGAATTTTTCTTGGGTTAAAAGAAAAATTAATGTTAGGGGTACGAGAGAGTTTGTGTGCGTGTGTGCACATGTGCACACTCATGCACATGCTTAGAAAGTAGAAGAGGGTCCACAGAAAGGATCTTCAGCAGAAGGTGGAGCTGGTAAGTAACACCTCTGGGAGAAGGCAGCTCAAGGGACCCTAAATGTGATCCAATCTGCCTCTGTGAAAGAATGAATCCGGATAATAAGAAAGACAAGTAAGGGACTTCCATATCCCATGAAGCGGGAGACTTCCACACCCTGTCTCTTGGTGCCTAACCTCTGAGAAGAACACTTAACACTGGCCAGATTTGCCCCCTAGGTCCTTGGATGATGCCTAAATATGTTTTTTCCATTTCTCTAGCACTAGAGCCCACTCTCGAGGCACAGGAGGAGAGGCTCCAGGGTAATGCTGGGTTGGATCTCATAGTACCTGAGAGTTTTCAAATACCATTTGAAATCCACTTTTATTCTGTAAAACATGCCTCTGTATGTGTATTTTCTATTATACACTTGGGTTGAGCAGCTGCAGCTGCGGTAAGGGAGAAGCTTCTGGGGGAAAATAAGAGAGGGGTTAATCATTTAGGGGTTTTCAGAAGTGAGCTGCATAAAAGTCCTCTGGCTAACTTAAGTTGAAAGGGAGCTTTGGTAGAAAGATGGGGTAACTTTCTGAAAGAAAGAAAAGTTGCAGAATCGAAAGGGAAAAGTACCAGGATAAATCTAGGGACCTAGTTAGAAGGATCTTCAGAGTGCCGTGGATGGGATGAATCTACAAAGGGAGTTCCATCTTTGTGCCACTCCATTTGAGGAGAAAGCATTTAACTGACCTAGGCTGGGCCCCTGACACACCATTTTTCTGGAAGAAGTCAGCGTAATTTATTTATTTATTTATTTATTTATTTATTTATTTATTTATTTATTTGACAGAGAGAGAGATAGCAAGAGCAGGAGCACAAGCGGGGGAGTGGGAGAGGGAGAAGCAGGCTTCCCGCTGAGCAGGGAGCCCGATGTGGGACTCGATCCCAGGACCCTGGGATCATGACCTGAGCCGAAGGCAGACGCTTAACGACTGAGCCACCCAGGCTCCCCATAGTTAGCGTAATTTAATTGAAAGTCTCTCCATGATACTATGGAGTAGGTTGACCCCCTAAACTGTATACAGTGTATTTAACAAGCAAAAAAGGAGAAAAGTTGCTGGACTAGAACAGACAACACCCCATGACCATGAAAAGGATGCAAGAGACTCTTCTTAGTAAAAATAATGAAGAGAGAGAATAAAAATACCATAAAAACAAAAGAACAAGACAAAGCATAAAAAGAGAAGCCCAAGAAGACAAAAAGGAATAATGGAAAAGAGATGATAAAAGAGAATAGAAAACAGGAGAAGCTGTTGAAAAGAAAAACATTTACCCAAATCCTTGATCAATGCTTGGCATCAATATTATTAATTTCTTTTGACCAAAGAAACTGAGGCTTGGTCAGCAGGAGTAACATGCTAATGGGCACACAGAGGAGCTGGCAGAGTTGATTGAAAACCAGCAGTCTTTCTACTGCAGAATTTTCCCTGCAATCATCCTTTTGTTCACAAACCCTAAAAGAGATCTTCTCCAGACCCCAAAATGTTTTGATGATCAAATGGAGTTACCCATTTTTCTTAGTTATTGTGCACTTACTGGAAGTCAGGCCACCCTGGTCAAAAACCAACTCAATTCAATTCTGTATTAATGGATGAACACGATGCTGGTGAATTCCAGAGACAGGGAAGAACTGGGAAGAACTAGAGGGAATCAATACAGTAGAATTATAAGACTGGGTTTTTTGGGCAACAGCCATTGGAAACTGGTCCTGGCTAACTTCCATCAATTTATAGCCCTGAGGGGCTGCACATCAGAGGTTAATTCACATGCATGCCATAGGTTAAGGATATTAATTGGTGGCTTGGAACCACAAACAAAACTGGACATGCTTAATGTGTATATGGCAGAATGCTAGAAGAGGTCATTAGATATTGGATGAAAAAATCAGAAACGCTAAGACTTCAATACCCTCCAAAAAATGGGCCAAATATAACAAGGAAGGCTGGAGTGGGGCCACCAGTCAAGTCCTGCAATGAGATCTTCCAACTGAGGATCTTAGAGGATCCAAGGTCCACATGCACCAACAGAGTATTGTTGTGATCATAGAACCAACGTAAAGTTAACATTCAATTAAGGAAAACAAATATCCACAATTAAGGAAGAGAGAATCATGATTTATTGTATACTGTTTATACACTTTTAAGTGTTCTATTAATTAGCCACAGTGAAGTCCCCTTGAATTGTTTAAACAATAACATCCTAGCAATGTCATAGCAGTTCACCTCTTTAAAGTAAGATTTCTGGCCAAGTACCTGGAATGGGATGAGTTCTCCATTAGAAAGAGCAGTACTGAACAACCTACCATGAGTGTCAATTCAACCCTGAGGAAATGGAATCTCCTGTATTTTTCCAGAGGCTGCAAGCCCCTAAGATGATTGAATCCAGCTCTCACTGTAGAGACTCAGCCCATTTCCTGCCAGAGTTGAGGGCTAACTCATATATATTTAGAATAAGAAGGAACTCCATCTTTGTTACATGGAGGATCAGGGAAGAGAGGTTGCTTCCTGACCACTGTTGAAACAGAGGCTAGAATCTGGATATAACTTGAAATCTAATGCTCTTTCCATTTCTTGGCTTTTTTAGCAACATCCTCTCTCAATGTACAGCCAGCATCCTGGTTACTGCTTTCTCTGAATACAGCCAACATACACATGCGACTGGTTTCATAGATTAACCGAACAGAAGTCAGCACAGCAGATTTCTTGGTTATATTATAGGAATTCCTCTTGTCCTGTTTAGCATGTTAAGGCGCTTTCTACATTTGATCAGACTATACTAAATGCAGATTTTCTATAAGTGCCCAGGGCTTCAAATAAATCTGATTATATCTGATGGAATATAGGTAGTTCTTCTAATGAAAAGCAGGCAGGGGAACTAATGGAAATCAGGAAGCCATTCTAAAAGAAATGAACTGGTTTTGTTTCCTTTGGATTTGAATTTCAGTAAGTAGAGGTAGTATTGGAAAACCACCTTGATCTCTATAAGGCTGCTTCCTGCTGTAAAGCAATAACCAGCCCCCACCATTCATGCCACCCCTCCCCCATTCACCTGCCAGGATCTCTCTCAATATCCAATGCACCTCTGAAATGTTACTACTGCAGGGAAGTCTCAGAATCCTCTTCAAGCAGGGTAGGGCATCATTTCAGACTCTCCCATTTTCATTCAAAGCATTTATCTTTTTTTAAAAAAGATTTTATTTATTCATTTGAAGGGGGGAGAGAGAGCACACAAGCAGGGGGAGAGGCAGAGGCAGAGGGAGAAGCAGACTCCCCACTGAGCAGGGAGCCTGACGTGGGGCTCGATCTCAGGACCTGGAGATCAAGATCTTTGCCGAATGCAGATGCTTAACCATCTGAGCCACCCAGGCACACCTCAAAGCATTTATCTTAATTTGATTTTTATACAATAGCTCTATTTGGTAATTATGGCTTCATATCTGTTTCTCTGAGTTTATGGAATGAAGGAGGGAAAAGATTGTGTTTCTCTCTCTTTCTTGCAAACCACTATTCTCCATCACCTAGCCCAGTTCCAGGTAAAATACTAATTAATAAATCTGTGAACTGAGTGAATGAATAATTGAATAAATTAATATGTATGGTTGGACACTTTTTCTTTTAGGCAATAGAAAGTTATGTCTCACAGCAAATTCAATGCATTGATTTTTTTAATTTTAAAGAGAAACTAATTCACTTTGTTTATACCATGAAGAGGTGAGCAAAATCATTGTAGATAGATAGACCCAGTCATGAAATTTTTAGAGAGCTGTACAATTTTTAATTCTATGTATCTATCCTTAGAGGTTGCATTAGTAGATGAGGATATTAATAAGAGTTATTTCAAGAAGATGTGTTTATTCAGCTAGGTCATTCAACATTTATTTTGTTCCTATAGGTATTGGTTCCAATATTGGGTGCCAATACCAAAATAGAAAGATATGCTTCCACCCTAGAGAGCTCACAATTTGTTCTTGCTATAGATAAGTGATCAGTAAATATGAGAGCAGTCGATGTAGATACTGTAGAGGTATGTCCTGCAGTTAAGGGAGGGCAGAAGAGAAATGTGTTGAGGAGCTCCCAATTCAGTCCAGAAATGTCAGACATTTTTAGGAACAGATGATACTTAAGAAGGGTCTTGAAATAAAAAGAAGAATTGTTCAAGAAATTGAGGAAGGAAAGGTTTTCTGGGCATGATGAAAGGCATGGGGGACAGGAAAACTTGGAGGACCCTAGGATCTGTTAGTTTATTGGTATGGACTACTTCCAAAGAAGTGTGTGATGTGGAGAGAGAAGATCTGGCAGACATCTGTGTACCAAGAAGATGATGATACTTAATGTATATACTCCTATGGGTCTGGGGCTTGCTCTGTTCTATTAGTTATCCCCAGCATTCAGCAGAGAAGACAGCATCACTCTTTGTAGACATGAGTGCCTGCTGAGCAAAGTAGTCATAGCAAAATTAGTCCTAATGACTAGTACCATTTATTGAGCACCTACAGTGTGGGCAATATCCAAGCTAATTCTTCCAACAGCAGCAAGGCAGCTACAGAAACTAAGGCTGATAAGTTACATAAGATTCTCAAGGTCACACAGTGAGTTAGGGGCAGGGCTAGAATTAAATCAGACTTCTAGAATGATTCCAAAGCTCATGCTCCTTTTGCTGTTCCCCCAATGGTGATGACTCAGTGTTACACTAAAGATGGTTCTGATTACTCTCTTCTAAATCTGAGTACATATTTGCTTCATTTGATCATTCTACACAGAGGTTTCTTTCCAGCACAAAAGAGAAGTGCCGTTTGAAAACACCCAGAAATAGCAGAAATAGTTGCTTTGTTGAGGTTTAAGTTACAAGATTACCTGATTTAAAAAAATATATATGTATATATTCACACCTGATTGTGTAACTGATTATATTTATATATATATTTTTTTTTTTTTTCAGATTTTTCTCTTTCCAAACTGGGACCAGGCAATATAAAAAATTCATGGAAGATGTAGGGTCCAACTAACCTAATATCTTCCACGTTGACCCTCTCTCTTTCTAAGCTGGTTCCCTTTCTCATGTTAATCTTATTTGACATATATAGCAAAGACCAAGAATAAAACTCACAGTCTTTAGAGCTAAGGAAAGACTCAATGTCTCCTACAAAAGAAGACTTGCTGACAGGGCAAACATACCCACTGAACTTTACTTAGGTTGCCTCATTGTCACTTTTGATCTTATTTTCATTTATGACCCTGTGTGCAAGCTCAGCAAACTGACGCAAAATACAATGTACTAACATATTTATTCAATCTTTGGGAACAAGACTTACATTACCATTGGTAAAGTCTGCTGAACTTCAGGCTCCAGAAATATTCAACCAGTAATTCTTGTTTTGTTTTGTTTTCTTTATGTGATCTTATTTTCTCATTTACCACTCTTAAACTCTGAATTCCGTAGACCTCGATGGGGGTTAGATCTAGCAAACCTGAGCAGTTTTCTCTTGTTGCTTATTCATTAACATATTGAAAGCATATCACAGTTGTTCTCCACTCCAGAACTGACAGCTTAATGCACAAAGACAGCACTCAATATGGACTTGTGGCTATTTCAGAATTGGGAGCACCAAAATCAAATCAACTGGGCAGGTATTTGCAGTTGACTGGTGACGTGTGTGAAACAATGATGAGGGCAAAAAGCAGAAAAAGATAAGACACTTTTCCTCATGGGGTTTTCAGATAGAACTAGCCTTCTATGAGACAGTATTCATTCATCAGAAGCTTACTGTGTGAAACACCCTATTAAACTCTTTACCTTGAGTTAGTATAGCCATTTCTTTGAGTTTGGCAGGAGGTTAAACCATATTTTTACTTCATATTAGGTGGATGATTTTAGGCAAGTTTCCTAACCTCCCCAGATATCTTTCCCATAATTGGGATTTTAATTGTACATACTTCATGAACAATAGGGCTTGTGGATTGTCAAAGAGCAAAGAGGAGGTGTGATACAGGGACTAGTGAAACAGGTAGCACATGAATATGGATTGACTCAGCTATTCTAGTGGTGTTTACAAGTAGTTACACAACCAGGTGTGATAGTTAATTTGCACCACCCTTTTTTCTGCCCCCTGTTTGAGCTGGAACATCTCCTCTCATCTTCTACCCTCAGACAGGGATTTGTACCCTTGGCTTCCCTGGTTCTCACCCCTTTGGACTTGGACTCCAAGTCTGGCTTGCCTTACAAATATATGTATATGTATGTTGGTTCTCTTTCTCTGGAGAACCCTGACTAATACACAGTATATGCCACTAAATGCAGTAATACTTAGGTAGTATACTTACTATGAACATAACAGAGGGTGGGAACTTGTCCCTCCCTACACTGCAAGATGGCTAAGTGGGCAATGAGAGGCATGGAAGCTAAGACAACATCAGTCTGCCCTGGCTTGGGTGGGAATCTCTGTAGACCAGCTGATACTTTCCCCAGCCAAGTAGTCTTCACAGGGCAGAGGATGGCAGAGAGCCAACATCAAGGATCTGAGAAGTGAAGGCGATGCTGAGCCCCAGAAGCCAGCAGAGGGTACGAGCCCACACTTCACATTTTTGTGCTGGAACCATATGCATCTAGTTGGAAGAAAAGGGCCACCATTGTACCATTGTGGAACACAAGCTAATTAGCTAACCATAATTACAGCAGCTATGATTTATTGAGCATGTGCTATGTGACAAATACCATGTCAGATCCTCTGTATAAAGCATTGCTAATTCTCACAACTAACAATGCAGGTATTGCCAACCCCATTTTAAAGATGAAGAAACCAAAACTTAGGGAGAAGATGTAACTCTTTATCCATCGTACTTCTAAGACTCTAATACTGATCCAACCATGTCCCAAGCTCTCACCCTTTCCACTATGATATAGCAGCTGGCAGAAGATGATAATGGGTTGCTTTGGAAAACACCTCAGGCATCACAGACATTTCCTGGGCACCATAGTTACCCCATGATCCAATTCTATGGTCCAATTCCATGATCCAGGAGAATTACTGCCACATGTCTACAAGGAAGCAATACCATTTGAGTCCATGAGACCATTTGATGTTGGAGAGTCTGTTCACTTTGGCCTGTAACACTGATAATGAAACAGTGGTCTGGATAAATAAATGACTGATATTGCTTGTTTGAATAGGAGGAGGATGTGACTTATAGGCCAGAATCCCCACTAAATCAACCAACCACACAGCAAGCCCTTCATGTTAATCATGACTAAATGGGAGTCCTGTTCATCTAATACAGATTTAGAGATATATGAATTAGAAGTAGGCTGGTTGCATTCAAAAATAATTAATGAATGAGAAAATGGGCTATTTGTCTCCGTCTAGTAGAGCACCCCTGCCACTTCCTAGATGGTATAGTGATTATAAACAGCCCAGAAAAAAAAAATATATATATCCTCTGACTCCTAGTTCGGCCAAATCAAGAAGGCTAAGAAGTGGTAAAGCTGGAACCAGAATTGCAAACCCTGTCCATATTTCACTACACTGCTACATAGTAGCATTGCAGTAATATAATAACAGTAATGAGAAGATGAGAAGGAAGAGAAGAAGGGGGAGGAGGACAGGGAGGAATAAAAGGAGGGAGGGAGGGGAAAGAAACTACTTATGATAAATATTTAATGGGCCCTTATACACACCCTGGGCTAAGCCCTTTATACATATGGCCCCATTTTATCCTCACACGAGTGCTGATAAGAAATCATTTTAATTCCCATTCAGTGGATAAGGAACTTGATTATGTGATTTCTCCAAAGTCACCCAACAAGTAAGTGCAAAGCCAGGATTGGAAACATTCAACCAGGATATGCTGAACTCTGGATTTGAACACTAATCTCTTCAAAGCATTACTCTGAAAGATCACAGCCACTGACGCCCATGGTGGCACAATCTAGTGGGAGAGGCTGTCACTCCATTACATTCCAAAAGTGTGTCCCTGGAAAATACTTTTAGCTTTTCAGGACAATCTTTTCACCTACAAAATGTAGATAAAGCACGATCTGTGCATCACATGGGGTTGTTGGTAGCATCAGTTATGTTACACGAATGTAAGGCTGCTTCATTGTTATTGTATTGGTAGTAGTAGTACTCTTATTCTTATATCTACAGGTCTCCTGCTGAATCAAGATTGAAGTTCTGCAGCAGTGCAAAAATATGCCCTCTTATCTTCCTCTTCTCAGGGAACTAGAACACTACTGTCACTTAGCATGTCACAGTTTAGGTAGTTGAGCAATGTGGTGGTACCACAAGATATGTTTAACGTAGACACACTGTTCACTCTGAGGAGGCTCATGGGCTGACACTGAGTGGGCTTTCCCACCCTGAGTCACATCATGCTGTATCTATTCTTCTGAAAAAGATTTTCAGTGCAGCCTGACCAATAAAAAGTTCCTACTAAATGTATCAATGGTTTCCCCTTCCCCTTGCCTCCTACCTCTGCCCCAGATGAACAGCAGCAAAGGGACCAGAAGGAGAGATGGGAGTGAGATGTGAGGAGGTAGGAAGGTTTTGGCTCATCCACGTCATTAACTAACTAAAGTGGCTCATCCATGTCATTAACTAACTAAAGGAACTATAATTACCCAGCACGCAGGGACTGTGAAAGTCACCACTTTATATTTAGTGTCTGGCATAAAGTGAGGGGGGAGTCCTTAATAAATGCTTGATGAATCCATGAGTCAAAATAAGAGTAATTAACTCTTTTGGAGGATGATCAATAAGCAAGGTAGTGCACTAAGCATTTTACATGCAGTTTCTTATTTATCTCACTCAATGGTTATTTTTGCCATTTTAGGGGTCAGAAAAAGGACATTTAAAAAGGTTGGAAAACTCAGTCATGCCATGACTCCACTTTGGGCTTAACCACTGTGCTATTCGCCTCCTTAGTCCAACCCTACAACTTTACAGAGGAAACAGAAGACTGAAAATGTGTCATAGCTTACCTGAGGAACTCCATGGCTTCACATCATGCCAATGTGTAGGCATGTCCTGGATTTGCAGAAATATAAGCCACGAGAAGGAGAAGGAAGAAAAGCACACTTTCAGAGGGAAATAGACAAGAAAACTTCTCCTTGGAATGAATGGGTGCATTGCTAAATTTCTGAAGTTATCAGAGGCTTTGGCAAATGGAAAGGAAAGTCTGCAAGGATCCTTGGAGGAGAAGAAAGCAGATCCTAGAAGTTTCAAAGATGATTCATGACTTATACAACCCAAAAGGATGTCAGAAGCTCCCACAGAGATTTGGTTGTGGTAACATTGATTCCAAGACCACTGGACTGACTCTGAGAGCAACATTTTTGCAGCGATTCAAGGCTATGGATGAGTGGTGTAGTGAAAGCTTTATGAGCAGGGTCATATATGATGTATTCAGGAGAGGGAAAGCCAAGAATAGCAAGTTGTACTTGGTTATAATTCCACTCTATGGTCCAGAGAGAATGACTGTTTCCATATTATTTGGAAATAAAATGGTTGCTAGAGACTATATAGCCAGGTAAAGTTTGTAAGATTCTGTCTCATGCAGGACAAACTAGAGGTATAGACAAGAGGACTTAAAAATGTTGTACAGTTGTGTGTGGAGGTGAGAAGAAGATAAAAGAATGACAAAACTATGGGGCACCTGGGTGGCTCAGTTGGTTAAGCGACTGCCTTCGGCTCAGGTCATGATCTTGGAGTCCCGGGATTGAGTCCCACATCAGGCTCCCTGCTCGGCGGGGAGTCTGCTTCTCCCTCTGACCCTCCTCCCTCTCATGCTCTCTTTCTCTCATTCTCTCTCTTGTAAATAAATAAAATCTTAAAAAAAAAATTAAAAAAAAAAAGAATGACAAAACTATCCCATTTCCCACTTGTAACCCATACTATG
Organism: Mirounga angustirostris; assembly: GCF_029215605.1. NCBI lineage: Eukaryota > Metazoa > Chordata > Mammalia > Carnivora > Phocidae > Mirounga > Mirounga angustirostris. Next base: position 12,596,776 of record NW_026991712.1, on the reverse strand, counting down.
ATTTTTCTGGGGCTCAGGTCATATCTCTAAGTCCCTCCATGAAGCTTTTTCTGATCCACTCAACTGACAGTGACACCTGGCTCTTCTGACTCCAGTCACTCATAGAACCTGTGCTTGGAGCCTGCAGTGTATGTCGCATTATATTATGCATTAAATTTGGGCATAGACATGGCTCTCTTCCCTCCTCCCCCACCAATCAGTGGTGATGCTTTAAGGATGGGAGCTATGTCTTGCATATCTTTTTATTCCTTGCCATACGAGAACAGAATCATGGTGTTGCTAAATAAGCATACAATCTAGATTCACACAGAGCAGTTTCCAAATGTTGTTTTGCCATATGGCTGCATAGTTTTGAGCAAGTAAGAAAGAGAACTAACACTTGTAGATTTCCTACTCTATGACTATGTCTATGCCCAATATCACCTTCTAGAAAACCAGGAGCTCAAGCCACTAAGTCTAGTTCAGGTGCTATTTTCCTGACCCCCAAGGATGGCCAGGGGTTGGATGGGATGTCATTTTCATATTGGACCCATTATTTCAAACTGATAGGATCATCACTGAAGCAGCATGTTAGGGGAAAGCCCAATCAAAATTTGGGAAGATTAGAAAAGCTAATCAAAATTCGAAGGACTTAGGTCAGAGAGAAGGGGATATCAGCTAAAGCAAGAAGAAGGGCAAGAGATAGCCTGAAACGATGCCCTAAACTGAAGAGTTTTGTTGCAGTGATTTTGAGTAATAGCAGAAATGAGTTCTCCACTCTGAGTGCATCACATTTGTGTTCTCATTTCTGGGGGAGTTTCAGCCTCCTCATCTGCAAAATAGAATGAGGGAGAAAACCTGCCTTGCAGGACTGCTGTGGAAATTGAGGGAGATAATATGAGTGATAACACTGAGGACATACTGTGAATCTCTTCCTTTTGCCTACCATCTAATAAATTGTTTATGCTCAAAACGTGTTCATTGAATACATGAATAAATGCATAAAGTAGCTCATGAATCCCTCCTAGGATCTTAGGCACTGCACCATCTCCTGACTTTTGCCTTAAAATTTCTTGTCCCAGATCCTCTGTCAGGGAATTGATGCATTTCTTAATTGCCTATCAGGAATAGAAAGGTTAATTTATTTTTGCTCCTGCATGCTCTGGTGACTGAGACTCAAGAGAAGGTGGCAAATCGAATCTGGAGAGAGCAGGGCTTGGAGGTTTATGACACTCTGTTTAGCTACAATGAGTATTTCTTTGGCAGGAATTATCTGACAGGCCACTTGTAAATAGGGGAATGATGTCAATAAAGTGTAAAAGTTGTGTTGGCCAGGACACAATTTTTTCAGTATGTGGATATTTCAAAGTAACCAAGGGCAACTTATCTCATAATTACAGGGTTCTGAAGTCAAAATCGAAAATCTATGAAGGGGATTTAGTGCATGCGGTGGCTAATTTAATGGTTCCCAGAACTGCAAGCTTTCCACAGTGTTGACCCAACAGGGGAGGACATGTGTGCAGATGAGGAATTAGGAAGACATTTCCTCCTAAATTGAAACAATGCATGAGTGAAAAAAGCTACATCTTGGATCAGACATTTAATTTTGATCATTGTGTTCTCTGTTCGAAGCAAGTGAATTGCGAAGACCTGCATCCCTAAGGAGGATTCTTAAGCCCCATGTTTAAGGATACAAAGATTGACTATAATTCAAGATTCAAATATTTTTAAAATATTTTAAACTAAATGAAAACACAACTTACCAAAATCTGTGGAATGCAGAAAAATTTAGCTGTACAGTTTTTATGTTTTGTTTTTGTTTTTTTAATTAGGATAGTTATTGTTTTTATTAGTGTTTCCAGTTCCACAGATTTTTGAGTGGTCTTTCTCTAGGCTGATTATTCTCATAAATTCTGTTATTTTTCGTGAATAATTTCACAGAGCATGAAGTTTCTTGGGAACACATATGGAGTGTCATGAAAGAAATGTTGTAAGTACTGTAAGGTAAACATCAGAGGATCTGGGAGCTGGTGTCCTCTGTGGGGTTTTACATGATTGGGATTCCTTCCAAGGACTTCTCCCAATTAGTGACTGAGAAGACCAGGTTGAGGAGCAAATCAAAGGGAGACAGAATATGAGATCGGACCATGGGGCTATGAAGAGCTGCAGAGTTGGAAGTCTGTGCAGGACCAGGGATGAGGATACTGTGAGTGGAGAACATCAGGAGCGAAGGTGATGAAAAAAGAGGCTCAGTCACCATAGCAATCTGGACTGAACTATCTCCCTAAAATTCATATGTTGAAACCCCAACCACCCATGTGACTGTTTAGAGATAGGGCCTTTAAGGAGGTCATTAACATAAACTGAGGTCATGAGGGTGGGTCCCTAATCTGATAGACTAGTGTCCTTAGAAAAGGAGGAAGAGACATCAGAGTTCTCACTCTGTCTCTTCACTCACACAGAAGAAAAGCCATGTGAGGACAAAGCAAGAAGGTGGCTGTCCAGAAGCCAGGAAGCAGTTCTCACCAGAAACCAAGCCTGCAGGCATCTTGCTCTTGGACTTCCATCCTCCAGAAGTGGGAGGACAGATCTGTTGTTTAAGCTGCCCAGTCCATGATACTCTATTATGTCAACCTGAGCAGGATAATACATCGTCTCAGAAGCTTGGGTGACATGGATGTGATACTGAATTTAATATAATTACCCCCACTTTTTGAAAGTTGTATTACACCACTTTGATTTCACAGAAGACCTACATTAGTACCTATTTCATGAACAGAAAGAAATCTGAAAGGGATTTTTGCTTTTAAAAAGGGGGGAGGGTGGCAAAAATAATGTGCCTTCAGTGTTGGTTTTGCAGCAATCTGTCACAGAGGCAGCACCCAAGTGGAGAGCAGCGCCACTGGGCTCCTTCCCTGGGGACCACACTCAATATCTCAGCATCCACGCTGGAGCTTTGAACTGGGTCTGTGAGTACCTCTGCTTCATTTCCATTTTTTGTGGGCATCCACTAGCAAGATGTGTCCTAAGATATCAGAAAAGCTTAAGAAAGGTGATTTGGGGTGGTCTCGGAATGCCCAAATATTCCCATCTAAATTAATGGAAATTGCTTCTTCCCTTTATGTCCTTTCAGTTTAGGAAAAGTGTCATAGGGCTGTTCTATTTTCAGGTAGCAGGGGAAACTTGTACACCTAATGTGGGCTACCAATGCACAGCATTAGGCAGGGTCCTAGAGAAGGGACAAAATGAGTCCAATGTGGCCTCCGCATTTCTGCATTCCAGGAGGCCCTAAGTTATGGGATACTGTGGAAACATGACATAATAAGCCCAGAAATAAGAAGACAGATTCAGTAAGTCCCATCTGAAAGCCACTGACAGACTGTTATAGGGTTGATTTCAAAGAAGAAAGAGAACCTTTCCAATAGCCATGTTAATAAAGGATCTGTAGGGAAAATTGCATTCAAGAGTTCCATGCCATTCTGTATGAAGCCAATAAACCTGGAAGCCAATTTTTCATATATTTACCTAAACTATATGATTTGTATATGTATTTTTTAATTCACGTTTTATTGAGATATAATTTACATATTGTAAAATGCAATGAATGTATACATGGATGAATTTTTACATGAGTAGATCCTCACATAACCACCAAACAGATTAGATACAGAACATTCAGTTTTGGTTTCTCTTGTCTTCCTCTGCTCTTTTCCTGGTGCTCTTTTTCTTGGAGGAGTATAGATAATAGAATAGCCATGGGCTTTGTGGGAACGTCAGCTTTATTTTTTTTTTTTCTTTCTTGTTTAGAAAAACACTAAACATTCAATTCCAGGCAACCAAAAATCCTACTTTCTTACCAAACACCCCTAAGGGACATGTCTTCTGCTCCATACCTTTGTTGTTTTTCTTTCCTCTTGTTAATACCTTTTAAAACAAATGAGTTTTTATATAAATAAGGTTTTTAAAGTGTGAAAAACAATTTATAGGATGTCAGAAACCTCCTTCATAGCCTGTCCCAAATGCTAGGACCTCAATCATCATGGACCTTAATCCATTCTACAGTTGATAGAAATGTGGATTTTTTCATTTTGAGGCTATTATGAACAAAATCATGTATAAGAATTCTTTTGGCTGAAATGAATGTGTACTTTTTGTGTAAATAACCACTTGAGATATAAATTATATAGATACAGATATAGATAGATGTCTCACCAGAGTTGAATTGCTGGGTCATAGGGTGTATGCATGTTTACATTTTATAGATATTGACCAATATATTTTCAAAGTGGTTGTACAATTTATAATCTCACTCTTAGTGTCCAAGTATTCCAGTTGCTCCATATATTTGGCAACATTTGATATTATCAGTATAATTTTTGATGTTCTGGAGGTGGCTTTAAAAAACATTTCAAAATAAGAACAAAGAATAGGCAACAAATATAAAACAGTAAGAAGTATGGTTAATAAATAATCACTCTGAACATCACGGGTCCAAATGGACCAATTAAAAGACAGGGATTTTCATAGTGAATCAAAAAGCAGACTCAACTATATGTCTTCTACAAGAAACCCCCTTTAAATATAAATACACTTATAAGTGAAAAGTAAATCAATGGAGAAAAATATACCACGCTAGTAGTAATCAAAAGAAAGCAAAAGTAGCAATATTAATTTCAGAAAGAACAAACTTCAAAGCAAGGAGAGTTGACAGGGATAAAAAAAAGAGATTGCATTAGGATAAAAAGGTAAAATCTCCAAGAAAACATAACAATTCTTAACAAGTAGTAACAAACAGCAGGGAGTCAAACTATGTGAGGTAAAAACTGATAGGCTTGCAAGGAAAAATAGATGAATCCACTATCATAGTTGGAGACTTCAACACCCTTCTATCAGAAATGGACATATTCAGCAGGCAGAAAATTAGGATATAGTTGAACTCACCAAGTGGATATAATTGACATCTATAGACTATTTCATAAAATAACATATTGTTCTGAAGTTCATATGGAACATTCACCCACAAAGATCAAATCTGAGCCATAAAACATACCTTAAAAAATTTAAAAGAGTAGAAATCATACAGCATCCACTCTCGGGCCATAATGGAATTAACTAGAAATCAGCAACAGAATGATAAATGTAAAATCCCAAAATACATGGATATTAAACAATGCACTTCTAAATAAAACATGGATCAAAGAAAAAATCTCAAGAGAAATTTTAAAATATTTTTAAATAAATGAAAATGAAAATACAACTTACCAAAATATGTGAGATGCAGCAAACACAGTGCTTGGAGGGAACTGATAGCATTAAAAGTATGTATCAGAAAAGAAGAAAGATCTAAATCAATAATCTGTTTCCACCTTAGGAAACTGGAAAAAAAAAATTAAATCTAAAGGAAGAAGAAGGAGGAGGAGGAGAAGAAGAAGAGGAGGAGGAGGAGAAAGAGGAAGAGGAGGAGGAAGAAGAAGAGGAGTTAGAATTAATAAGAAGAATTAGAGCAGAAATCAGTGAAATAGAAAAGAGAAAAATCAATAAAACCAAAAGCTGTTTGAAAGATTAATAAAAACAAAAAACCTCTAACAAAGCTAAGAAAAAAATACAAATTAGTAATTTCAGAAATGAAAGGGGATATTATTATAGATCACATGCATGCTAAGAGAATTATCAAGGAATACGATGAATACGTCATACCCACAAATTTGATAATCTAGGTGAAATGGACCAATTGCTTGAAAGACACAATCTCAAACAAGAAGAAATAGACAATCTGAGTAGGTCTGTATCTATTAGAAAAAATTAAACAATAATTAATAACTTTCCCAAATGGAAAGCACCAGGCTTAGATAGGTTCACAGGTAAATTCCACCACACATTTAAGGAAGAAATTATACCAATTATCTACATTCTCTTTCAGAATATAGAAGCAGAGGGAGTACTTTTCAATTCATTCCTGGAGGCCAGTATTGCCCTAATACCAAAACCAGACAATACCATTACATGAAAAAAAAACTATAAACCAAAACTACAGACCAATATTTCTCATGAACACATATATAAAAATCCTCAAAAAAATATTAGCAAATTAAATTCAAAAATATAAGAAGAATTATACACCATAACCAAGTAAAATTTATCTCAGATAGGCAAACCTGGCTAAACATTCAAAAATCAGTTAGTGTAATTCATTACATCAACAGTTTAAAAAGAAAAAATTTCATAATCATATCAATAGATGCAGAAAAAGCAAATGACAAAACCCAACACATATTCATGATAAAAACTCTCAATAAACTAAGAATAGAGGGAAACTTCATCAACCTGATAAAAAATAACTACAAAAAACCCCAAAACTAACATCAGACTTAATGGTGAGAAACTAGAAGTTTTTATCAGAAACAAGGCAAGGATGTTCACTCTTACCACTGCTTGTCAACATCATACTGGAAGTCCTAGCCAATGCAATAAAACAAGAAATAAAAGGTATATAGATTGGGAAGGAAGAAATAAAACTTTTCCCATCTTTGTTGGCAGATGACATGATTATTTATGTAGAAAATCTGAAAGAATCAACCAAAAAACCCTTAGAATTAATAAGCAATTATAGCAAGATTGCAGGATACATGGTTAATGTTCAAAAGTCAATCACTTTCTTAATAATACTTGCAAGGAAAATCAGAATCTGAAATTAATAGCACAAATACCATTTACATTAACCCCCCCAAGATGAAATATTTAAGTATTAAACAAAATATATACAAGATCTACATGAGGAAAACTATGAAACTCTGATGAATGAAATCAAAGAAAATCTAAATAAATGGAGAGACATTCCATGTTTATGAATAGGAAGATTCAATATTGTCAAGGTGTCAGTTCTTCCCAGCAGGAATTGTAGATTCAAAGCAATTCCTTTTTTTTTTTTAATGCAACGCCAATCAAAATCGTAGCAAGTTATTTTGTGGATATCTACAAACTGATCTTAAAGTTTATATGCAAAGGTGGAAGACACAATACAATATTGAATGAGAAGAACAAAGGTGGAGAACTGACTCCTTGACTTCAAGAACTACTATAAAGTGAGGGGGAGGAAAAGATGGTGGAGGAGTAGGGGACCCTATTCCAACCGGTCCCTGGAATTGAGCTGGCTATCTACAAGACCACTATGAACACCCACAAAATTAGCCTGAGATGTAAAAAGATATATCTGGATCTCTACAAACAGAATATCGCAGGTAGTTGGTTTCAAGGTATGAAGCAGGGAGCCATGATTCTGCAGGCACATATCCAAAGATAAATGGAAGGGGGAGGGAGCCATGGGGATCCTACACCACTGGAGCATGATAGCCTCCTGTGCTGGGGACGGGGCACAGATTTGCAGACCAGTAGCTGTGGGGAAAGGACTTTAGGGCAGCCCCCTGGACTGAAACCTGGAGCGGCAGGGCAGCGCATGGAAACAGGGGGTGGCTGGCAGTTTTAGAAGCACAAAGGGCAGAGACGTGCCCCCATGCCCCAAACCAGAGGCGGGAATGGGAGCCTGCTGAGGGGCGCACAACCCAGGATGCTGCAGTTTATACCAGTACTGACAGAAATGGAGATAGTGTAGCCTGGAGAGCTCACTGAAGAACAGACTGTGATCTCTCTGTTCTGAGGCAGAGGGCTGGAAATGGTCTCTTCTGCTCTGACTTTCGGAAGAGACGCAGAAAGCCACCAGGGAAAGCCACCAGAGAACAAAAGCCCCCAAAAACCGGTTTTAACTGAGCCCATCCCCCCCCACAGGGGGCAGGGCAACTCTGCCCAAACAAGGTTCCCTGAGTAATGGCGGCAGGCCCCTCCCCTAGAAGATAGGAGGGGAGAACAAGAAGCCAACAACCCTAAGGTCCCTATAAAACAGGTGCATCTTGCTTGAGTGTGGTCAATAATTTGGACTCTATACATTCCCTCAACCATCCCTCAACAGAATGACTAGGAGGAAGAGCCCGCAAAATAGGAAAGACTCAGAGACTGCGACTTCTGCCACAGATTTACAAATGGATACAGATATAACCAAGATGTCGGAAATGGAATTCAGGGTAGCAGTTGTGAAGACAATAGCTAGAATGGAGAAATCGATTAATGGCAACATAGAGTCTCTAAGGGCAGAAATGAAAGCTGAACTGGCAGAACTTAAAAATGCTATCAATGAGATCCAATCCAATCTAGATAATCTAATGGCTAGGGTAAGTGAGGCAGAAGAATGAATAAGGACCTGGAAGACAATATAATAGATAAAAAGGGAAAAGAGGAGGCCAGGGAAAAACAACTCAGAATCCATGAAAATAGAATCAGAGAAATAAGTGACACCATGAAGCGTTCCAATGTCAGAATTATTGGGATCCCTGAAGGGGTGGAGAGAGAGAGGACTAGAAGATATATTTAGCAAATTGTAGCTGAGAACTTCCCTAATCTGGGGAATGAAACAAACATTCGAGTCCTAGAGGCAGAAAGGACCCCTCCCAAGATCAAGGAAAACAGGCCAACGCCCCAGCATGCAATAGTAAAACTCGCAAATATTAGAACCAAGGAAACCATCTTAAGGGCAGCTAGGGCGAAGAGATTCCTTTTTTTTTTTAAAGATTTTATTTATTTATTTAATTGACAGAGAGAGAGAGAGAGACAGCGTGAGGGGGAACACAAGTAGGGGGAGTGGGAGAGGGAGAAGCAAGCTTCCCGCTGAGCAGGGAGTCTGATGTGGGGCTCGATCCCAGGACCCTGGGATCATGACCTGAGCCGAAGGCAGTCGCTTAACCAACTGAGCCACCCAGGCGCCCAGGAAGAGATTCCTTACATACAGAGGGAGGAACATCAGAATAACGTCAGACCTATCCACAGAGACCTGGCAAGCCAGAAAGGGCTGGCAAGACATATTCAGGGTACTAAACAAGAAGAACATGCAACCAAGAACACTTTATCCCGCAAGGCTGTCATTTAGAATGGATGGAGAGATGCAGAGCTTCCAAGACAGAGAGAAACTGAAAGAATATGTGACCACTAAGCCGGCCCTACAAGAAATATTAAGGGGGGGTTCTATAAAAGGAGAAAGACCCCAAGAGTAATATAGAACAGAAATTTACAATCTATAAAAAACAAGGTCTTCACAGGCAACATGATGACAATAAATTCATATCTTTCAATAATCACTCTCTACACGAACGGCCTAAATGCTCCCATAAAATGGCACAGGGTTGCAGATTGGATAAAAAGACAGGACCCATCCTTATGCTGTCTACAAGAGACTCATTTTGAACCTAAAGATATATCCAGACTGAAGGTGAAGGGATGGACATCCATCTTCCATGCCAGTGGACCTCAAAAGAAAGGTGGGGTAGCAATTCTTATATCAGACAAATTAGATTTTAAGCTAAAGACTGTAGTTAGAGACACAGAAGGACACTATATCATTCTTAAAGGGTCTATCCAACAAGAAGATCTAACAATTGTAAATATCTACACCCCTAACATGGGAGCAGCCATCTACATAAGCCAACTGTTAACCAAAATAGAGTCATACTGATAACAATATGTTAATTGAAAATAAAATTTTAAAAAAAACGCTTTAAAAAAAAAGGGGGGGGGCGCCTGGTGGCTCAGTCGTTAAGCGTCTGCCTTTGGCTCAGGTCATGATCTCAGGGTCCTGGGATCGAGCCCCACATCTGGCTCCCTGCTCGGCGGGAAGCCTGCTTCTCCCTCTCCCACTCCCCCTGATTGTGTTCCCTCTCTCGCTGTGTCTGTCTCTGTCAAATAAATAAATAAAATCTTTAAAAAAAAAAAAAACAATATATTAATTGTAGGAGACCTCAATACTCCACTCTCAGCAATAGACAGATTGTCTAAGCAGAAAATCAACAAAGAAACAAGAGCTTTGCATGACACACTGTACCAGATGGACCTCATTGATATATACAGAACATTCCACCCTAAAACAACAAAATATTCATTCTTCTTGAGCGCACATGGAACTTTCTCCAGAATAGACCACATACTGGGTCACAAATCAGGTCTCAACTAATACCAAAACATTGGGATTATTCCCTGCATATTCTCAGACCATAATGCTTTAAAACTGGAACTCAATCACAAGAAAAAATCTGGAAGAAATTCACACACTTGGAAGCTAAAGACCACTCTGCTCAAGAATGTTTGGGTCAACCAGGAAATCAAAGAAGAACTTAAATAATTCATGGAAACCAATGAAAACGAACACACATCAGTCCAAAACCTATGGGATACTGCAAAGGTGGTCCTCAGGGGGAAATACATAGCCATTCAAGCCTCACTCAAAAAATAGAAAAATCCCAAATTCACCAACTAACTTTACACGTTAACTAGAGAAAAACAAACAAACGATGCCTAAGCTATGCATTAGAAGAGAAATAATTAAGATTAGAGCAGAGATCAATGGATTAGAAACCAGAAACACAGTAAATCAGATCAATGAAACTAGAAGCTCGTTCTTTGAAAGAATTAATAAGATCAATAAACCACTGGCCAGACTTACCCAAAAGAAAAGAGAAAGGACCCAAATTAATAAAATTATGAATGAAAGGGGAGAGAACATGACTAACACCAAGGAAATAGAAATAATTATTAGAAATTATTATCATCAACTATATGCCAATAAATTGAGCAATGTGGAAGAAATGGATGCCTTCCTAGAAACCTATAAACTGCCAAGACTGAAACAGGAAGAAATTGACAACCTGAATAGGCCAATAACCAGTAATGAGATTGAAGCAGTGATCAAAAACCTCCCAAAAAAACAAGAGTCCAGGGCCTGATGGATTCCTTCGGGAATTCTACCAAACATTCAAAGAAGAAATAGTACCTATTCTCCTGAAGCTGTTTCAAAAAATAAAAACAGAAGGAAAGCTTCCAGACTCATTCTATGAGGCCAGCATTACCTTAATCCCCAAACCAGGCAAAGACCAATGTCATCAAAAAGGAGAATTTCAGACCAATATCCCTGATGAATATGGATTCCAAAATTCTCAACAAAATCCTAGCTAATAGGATCCAACAATACATTAAAAGGATCATTCACCAAAACCAAGTGGAATTATCCCTGGGATGCAAGGGTGGTTCAACATTTGCAAATCAATCAATGTGATAGAACACATTAATAAGAGGAGAGAGAAGAACCATATGGTCCTCTCAATTGATGCACAAAAAGCATTTGACAAAATACAGCATCTGTTCCTGATTAAAACTCTTCAGAGTATAGAGATAGAGGAAATGTTTCTCAAGTTCATAAATCCATCTATGAAAAACCCACAGTGAATATCATCCTCAATGGGGAAAAGATGAGAGCCTTTCCCTTAAGATCAGGAACAAGTCAAGGATGCCCACTCTCACCACTATTGTTCAACTAATACTAGAAGTTCTAGCAACAGCAATCAGACAACAAAAAGAAATAAAAGATATTCAAATTGGCAAAAAGAAGTCAAACTCTCTCTCTTCGCAGATGACATGATACTTTATGTGGAAAATCCAAAAGACTCCACCCCCAAATTACTAGAACTCATACAGCAATTCAGTAATGTGGGAGGATACAAAATCAATGCACAGAAATCTGTTCCTTTCTTATACACTAACAATGCAACTGTAGAAAGAGAAATTAGAGAAACTATTCCATTACAATAGCACCAAAAACCATAAGATGCCTCGGAATAAACCTAACCAAAGAGGTAAAGGATCTATACTCTAGGAACTACAGAAAACTCATGGAAGAAATTGAAGAAGACACAAAAAGATGGAAAAACATTCCATGCTCATGGATCGGAAGAATAAACATTGTTAAAATGTCTATGCTGTCCAGAGCAATATATACCTTCAACACCATCCTGATCAAAGTCCAATGACATTTTTCAAAGTGCTTGAAGAAACAATCCTAAAATTTGTATGGAACCAGAAAAGACCCTGAATCACCAAGGGAATGATGAAAATGAAAAACAAAGCTGGGGACATCACGTTGCCTGACTTCAAGCTGTATTACAAAGCCGTGATCACCAAGACAGCATGGTACTGGCACAAAAACAGACATATAGACCAATGGAACAGAATAGAGAGCCCAGATATAGACCCTCAACTCTATGGTCAAATAATCTTTGACAAAGCTGGAAAAAATATGCAATGGATAAAAGACAGTCTCTTCAATAAATGGTGCTGGGAAAATTGGACAGCTATATTCAGAAGAATGAAACTCAACCATTCTCTAACACCATACACAAAGATAAACTCAAAATGGATGAAAGACCTCAATGTGAGACAGGAATCCATCAAAATCCTAGAGGAGAACATAGGCAATAACCTCTTCGACATCAGCCACAGCAACTTCTTTCAAGATACATCTCCAAAGGGAAGTGAAACAAAAGCAAAAATGAACTTTTGGGACTTCATCAAGATAAAAAGCTTCTGCACAGCAAAGGAAACAGTCAACAAAACAAAGAGGCAACCCACAGAATGGGAGAAGATATTTGCAAATGACACTACAGACAAAGTGCTGATTTCCAAGATCTCTAAAGAACTTCTCAAACTCAACACCCAAAAAACAAATAATCATGTCAAAAAATGGGCAGAAGACATGAACAGACACTTCTCAAAAGAAGACATACAAATGGCTAACAGACACATGAAAAAATGTTCATCATCATCAGCCATCAGAGAAATTTAAATCAAAACCACATTGAGATACCACCTTACACCAGTTAGAATGGCAAAAATTGACAAGGCAAAAAACAAAAAATGTTGGAGAGGTTGTGGAGAAAGGGGAACCCTCTTACACTGTTGGTGGAAATGCAAGTTATTACAGCCACTTTGGAAAACAGTGTGGTGGTTCCTCAAAAAGTTAAATATAAAGCTACCCTATGACCCAGCAATTTCACTACTGGGTATTTACCCCGTAGACACAGATGTAGTAAAAAGAAGGGCCATATGCACCCCAATGTTCATAGCAGCAATGTCTGCAATAGCCAAAGTGTGGAAAGAGCCGAGATGCCCTTCAACAGATGAATGGATAAAGAAGATGTGGTCCATATATACAATGGAATATTATTCAGCCATTAGAAAGGATGAATACCCGACTTTTACATCAACATGGATGGGACTGAAGGAGATTATGCTAAGTGAAATAAGTCAAGCAGAGAAAGTCAATTATCATATGGTTTCATTTATTTGTGGAACAGAAAGAATAGCATGGAGGACATTAGAAGAAGGAAGGGAAAAATGAAGTGGGGGGAATCGGAGGGGGAGATGAACCATGAGAGACTATGGACTCTGAGAAACCAACTGAGGGTTTTAGAAGGGAGGGGGGTGGGGGGATGGGTTAGCCTGGTGATGGGTATTAAAGAGGGTACATTCTGCATGGAGCACTGGATATTATACAAAAGCAATGAATCATGGAACACTACATCTAAAACTAATGATGTAATGTATGGTGACTAACATAACATAACAAATAAAATAAATATATATATGTGTGTGTGTGTGTATATATATAGCTATATAAATATAGATATAGTGTTCTCAAAAAAAAAAAAGAGCTACTATAAATCTGTAGTAATCAAGACTGTGTGGTATTGGCAAAAGAGTAGAACATAGATCGATGGAACAGAACAGAGAGCCCAAAGATAGATCCACCTAAATACAGTCAACTGATCTTTGACAAGAGAGCCAAGACAACACAATGGAGCAAAAGCAATCTTTTCAACAAATGGTGTTGGAACAATTAGACATTCACATGTAAAAAATAAATCCTTATACCCTTCACAAGGGAAAATAAACTTAAATGGAATATGCCAAACTATACAACTCCCAGAAAATAGCATAGGAGAAAATCTAGATGTCCTTAGGTTTGGTGATGACTTTTTTTTTTTTTTAAAGATTTTATTTATTTATTTGACAGAGAGAGGCACAGCAAGAGAGGGAACACAATCAGGGGGAGTGGGAGAGGGAGAAGCAGGCTTCCCGCCGAGCAGGGAGCCAGATGTGGGGCTCGATCCCAGGACCCTGAGATCATGACCTGAGCCGAAGGCAGACGCTTAACAACTGAGCCACCCAGGCACCCCTGGTGATGACTTTTTAAGTAAAATACCAAAGGCACAATCCATGAAAGAAATAACTGATGAGCTGTACTCCATTAAAATTTAAAATGTCTACTCTGCAAAAGATAATATCAAGAGAATGATAAGACAACCCACAAACTAGGGAAGGATATTTGCAAAAGATACATCTGATAAGGACTATTATCCCAACTATACAAAGAACTCTTAAACCTCAATAAAAAAAAAAAAAAACAAAACCTTCCATTATTAAGCGGAACAAAGACCTTAAAGACATTTCATCCAAGAAAATATACAGATGGCAGGGGCACTTGGGTGGTTCAGTCCGTTAAGTGACCGACTCTTGATTTTGGCTCAGGTCGTGATCTCAAGGTTGTGAGGTCCAGCCCTGCTTTGGGCTCTGCACTGAGTGTGGAGCCTGCTTCGGATTCTCTCTCTCCCTCTCCCTCTACTCTCCTGCCCTGCCCCCTACCCCCCGGCTGTGTCTCTCAAAATAAATTATGTATATACAGATGGGAAATGAACATATGAAGAAATGCTCCATATACTATGTCACCAGGGAAGTGCAAATTAAAGCAACAACGAGATACAACGACACACTTATTAGAACCAAAATCTGGAACACTGATAATACCAAATGCTAGCAAGGTTATTGAGCAACAGGAACTCTCATCCATGCTGGTGGGATGCAAAATGGTCCTGCCCCTTTGGAAGACAGTTTGGCAGTTTCTTACAAAACTAAACATATACTTACCATACAATCCAGCAATAGCACTTCTTGGTATTTAACTAAATGAGTTAAATGAAAGGGTTTTTAGGGCAGTAGAAAATACTCTGTATGATATTATAGTGATGGATACACATCATTATACATTTGTCCAAACCCATAGAATGTACAAACCTAAGAGCACACCCTAATGTAAACTCTGCACTTAGAGTGATAATGATGTGTCTGTGTAGGTTCATAAATTGTAACAAATGTACCACTTTGGTGGGGGATGTTCATAATGAGGGAGCTATGCATGTGTGGGAGCAGAAGGTAGATGGGAAATCTCTGGACCTTCCTCTCAACTTTGCTGTGAGCCTAAAACTGCTTTAAAAACTAAAGAAAAAAAGTGTTTTGAATAATGAATATTTAGCACGTTCGTCCCATCTCTTATATATGATGAGAGACACTGACTTTTCCAAGCATTTTTCTGATTCATATCTTTTTCTGGTCTGCCTATCTTGGGGATAGCTTAGGGTATTTTCAGGCCAGTTTGTCAAAGGCTTTAAATGATTATAAATATTCCATAATATTCTAAAAAGAGAAAAGTCCTTAGCAAGCTGAAAACAGTCCTTAGAAGAGGCTTTAGCCTGTATGTATGGAGCACTATAGTCTTATATACAAATTTTAGGTAAATGTGGCATTATGTGAATTGATTGCTTGCTAGGTCTCTAGTATGTAAACATACAGAGGGACAAGTGCAGGGCTCCACACGTAGTAAGAGCAGGTAGATCCATATATGTGCGTTGAGTTAGTTAGCTCTAGGTGTGTTGTTTTTAGGCAGGGTGGTTCGCCCCTGCAATTTGAGATGCTTTCAAATGACATTGCATGGGAGGGGTCAGACTTGAGCACTGCACTGAAAGGCTGCATTTTCCATTTCGTCCTCCCAAGTGTCTCAGTAGATAAATATTAGCTGATTACAAATGAGTGGAGTGGCGCCCTGAATGGAGTTTGGAGGATTGATTAATATATCTCAGAAAGCCAAATCAAATAGCATGTAAATGGCTCCTGGAGGAAAAAAAAGATTTCCCCAGCCAATTTTCCATGAGTGCCTGAGTCGATGTTGCCTCTCTATGGCCCCATCCGGACGTGGGCTTTTCTGTAGGCTGGTGCAGTTAAGACATCCATGCAGTGTCCTAACTAAATCACACTTTCATAAAATAAGCAAACGTTGCTGAACCTTGGCTACCCACCAGGCACAAGGCTGGGTGCCAGAAACAGATGAAAAAGATTTGTCTCCGATCCCCAAGAGCTTGCATTCTAGCCAGAAAGTCAGGTCTGTGTGAAATGTGGAAGGGTGTGCAAGAGGCTTGCGTGAGCAAGCTGGAAAATCTTCGCCTTCAGATTCAGAGGCTGGTTTTATTCCTGACTGCTGCTAGGAAGGTGAGTGTTTTTCAACACGTTACTTAGTCCCTTTGAAATTCTGTTGATTGGCTTCAAAATAATGGCAATAATACTTAGAAATATTCTGCACTTGTTGCAGGGTTGTTCCTATTTTCCTGCACAGGTGGAAGCATCCAGGGCTGGCCGTGTCTTGCACATGCCCACGGCCACAGCTCCTTCCACCATCCAAGTGAGTTTCACAGCTGCTAAATCCTCTGACACTTTTATTTCACCCCTGAGCGTTCCTGATTTTCCAGGAAGTTGGATGTGGGGCTTTTAAGGATGATGTAAACACTAGACCTTCTGAGGTGGTTTTCAGACAAAAAGGAAAGTATAGGAAACCAGAAAAAAATTTTTTTAAGACACGGACTTGAAACTGTCATCAGTCCCTGTTGTCATCTCAAGCTGGGCTGGATTTCCTGATCTCATGGGACCATCCCAGAAACAGCGATTGTTTTGTGCACTAGGGACATCTGAAGTCCCATGCTGGTCGGAAAACTGGGGCAAGTGAAAACAGGATGTGGGCGCATTGAAGGCATCAGTTCAAAATTCAACTGCATTCAAATGCAGATGGAATTGGGTTGCTAATAAACTGACCTTAAAGGAGGCAGATCATCCTAGATTATCTGGATATATTAGTGTAGTCACAAGGGTGCTGAAAAGTGGAAGAGGGAAACAGAAAAGAGAATCCGAAGATGTGACTATGGAAGAAGGGCACAGGGAGATGTAACATTAGTGGCTATGAGGATGGAAAGGGGTCACAAGCCAAGAAATATGGGCAGCGTCTGGGAGCTGAAAAGGCAAGAAAACAGATTCTCCCTTGAGCCTCTAGAAAGGAACACAGGCCCGTGAAACTTTGATTTTAGTCCAGTGAGACCCATTTCAGACTTCTGACCTCCAGAACTACAAGACATTGTAGTTGTTTGAAACGTTGTGTTGTTTTAAACCACCATTTATGTGTGGTGGTTTGTTACAGCAGACATGGGAAATAAATATAAGCTGGAGCCCCACAGACTGGAACAAGATGCTATAATTTACTAGACCCTACAATGGACTCACCTGTGAATTATTCAATGACCTGGAAGCCTTACCAAAGCTTTGTTAGTGGTTTTCCTAAAAAAACACCCAAACAGCAAAAGCTACCCCTCAAACTTTACGATTACTAATTTGAAGATTTTTTTTAAAAGATTTTTTTTATTTATTTGACAGAGAGCACACAAAAGGGGGAGCAGGGAGGGAGAGGGAGAAGCAGGCTCCCTGCTTCCAATGAGGGGCTCGATCTCAGGACCCTGGGATCATGACCAGAACCTAAGGCAGATGCTTAACCGACTGAGCCACTCAGGAGTCCCTGGAGATATTTTACGAATAGCTATTATTATTTAAAATGTAATGATTAATAATAAATAGCTATTTATTAATAATAAATTACAGCTGTAATTTGTTGGGAAATTTTTATTTGTCAGTTTTAATGCTAAATAGCTTACAGGCATTATTTCACTTAGTCCTCTAAATAACACTTGGAGTGACGTGCAATTTTACAGCTAAGGATTCTGATATGCACAGGGTCCTAAAAGAAAAGAGAAATGAGGTGCAAGTATGTCTAGGTCCTAAGTCTGCACTTACTCTCAACTTTTTATCTCCTACTCTTTTAAAACAAATAAATATATCTGTTTTCAAACTTATTAAACCGGAAAATGTACTATCCTCTGAAAAGTCTGATGCAAGAAAACTTTTTGTTCACATTCACACCCAGGTAAAAGAAACTTGAGCATGCAAACATTCAAACTTTATGAAAGAAAAGCAGTTTATTTTATTAGGAAAGAATTACTATAAAATTGCGGCACCTGGGTGGCTCAGTCAGGTAAGCATCTGCCTTCGTCTCAGGTCATGATCCCAGGGTCCTGGGATTGAGTCCTGCATCGGGTTCCCTGCTCAGAGGAGAATCTGCTTCTCCCTCTGCCCCCCTGCCACCAACTTGTGCTCACTCTCTCTTTCAAATAAATAAAATCTTAAAAAAAAAAAAAAAGAAAAGGATTACTATAAAATTATTTTGAGAACCAATGTCTCTAAATGAGGATAAAGACATATTTGTATTTCCAAAATGTTGATTTAAACTGGAACTTCTAAGAAACTGGCACAAGAATTCCTTCCTGGAAGGCATCAGCCAAGATTAGATAAGGCAGATATGAAAAATGCTCTGTAAATTGTAAAGTGTTACATATATGTATTGGTTGCTTGCTATTTTTTATAAATCTAATAGTAACAGCACACATTTCTGTAGCCCTTGGGATGCCGAAAGGTCTTCAATGTATGCTCATTTAAAATAATTCCTAAAGATGAGCTGGACAGGTGTTCTTCAGAAATGAAGAATGGAAGTTCTATTTAGTTTCCTTTGAAAAACTCTTACCAAAGGCAGCTATGTGCCATTACCATGCAAAACACAGGACACAAAAGATGGATGAGATATGAATTCTTCTTTAAGGAGCTCACCATCTATTGGGAACAAATAGAGCATGAATAATTCCAATATGATGGAGTAAATCACAATATTAAATGACTTTGCCTAATGCTACACGGAATTAACCCCAATCTCCTAGTTTACACAAACACCCACACCCACCGACACACACACACACACCCACACACACACACACACACACACCCCCTCTGGCCCTTCTTTCCTCCTTCTGCGTCTCGCTCTGGGGCTAAAGATGGTAAGCACCTCTCTGCCTGTTCTCACAACCCTCCAGACTGAAGTCCGCTCTGGGCAGAGATGCTACTTCTCTTCTGACGCCCTCAAATTGTATTGTCTAAAGCAATCATGAGAAATGCTAAAAATGGGTTGATCGGAGCTGTGTCTTACATCCTTCTCTGCATCTATCACTATGCTGGGCACTGTGTTCCTGTAGGCTCCTTCATCCATTCATTTAGAAAACACTCATTTAACATCTACTGTGTTTTAGGTAATATGTTAAGTGCTAACAGTATAGAAATAACATCACTAATTATAATAGCTACTGTCTATCACATACTTATTATGGACCAAGCATTCTTGTAAATATTTTGCATGGGCTAATGAATTTATTTATTTATTTTTAAAGATTTTATTTATTTATATGACAGAGAGAGACAGCGAGAACAGGAACACAAGCAGGGGGAGTGGGAGAGGGAGAAGCAGGCTTCCCGCTGAGCAGGGAGAGCCCGATGTGGGACTCAATCCCAGGACCCTGGGATCATGACCTGAGCCGAAGGCAGACGCTTAACGACTGAGCCACCCAGGCGCCCTGGGCTAATGAATTTAATTTTGATGAGGAAAAAGTGATATTATTGTCATTGTTCAGAGGGGGGTTAGATACTTTGCACAAGGCACAGTTAGTAAGCAAATGAGCCACACTTCCAACTTAAGAGCCTGGTTTGGGCGACACACTTAACCACTCTACTAATCCCTGACTTTGAGAAGAAAATCTCTTGTATTTCTAGTTCCTGAGAATTTTAATTCCTGAGAATTTTATCTTGAAGAGTATGGAATTTATCAAATACTTTGTGTGTATATTCATATCATAAGGTTTTCCCCCCTCTATTCTGATAATATGATTAGTTATCTTGACTAATTTTTGGAAGATAAATCCACATCATGTTCCCAGAATAAGTCCCACTTGGCCATGATATAATCTTTTTACTCTATCTCTAGATTTGATCTGCTAATATTATGTTTAGGAATGTGTTCCTATGTTAATGAGAAATATAAATTTGTAATTTTTTTTTGAAATATCCTTTTCTGTATCTGGTGTCAGAATTATGTTTTCATTATAAAATGGGTTGAGAAGTGCTCCTGTTCTCTTTCTGAAAGAATGTGTGTAAGACTGATATTTTTTTTTGCAAATGCCTGTAAGAACACACCAGTGAAATAATTTGGGCCAGAAGTTGCCCTCTCCCACTTTCATATGTCTGTTTGCTTGGTGGGAAGGAAGTTTTAATTGTAGATTCAATTTTTTTTTAAGATATAGTGCTCTTTAGAGATTTGGGGTTCCTAGTTATATTGCTATTTATTTTGTGATGAGTCCCATTATGGTCAGACAACATACCCTATATGAATGCAATCCTTTGATATTTATAGACTTGCATTAGCTTAATAGAGTGTCTGTTTTGGTAAATATTGCAAATACTCTCAAAAACATTGTGCATTCTATAGTTTTTTGGTGTAGTGTATCAGTATAAATGCCAATTAATTCAAATTGGTTATAGGGTTTTCAATATATATTCTATATCCTATTTCAATTTTGATCTGCTTTTTAAGAAATATATTTTAAAAATCTATAAAAATGACTAAGATTTTTGTCTGTTTTTCCTATTAGTTCTGTTAAACATGTATGTTTGTAGGTATATTACATTTGGGTTTGTTATGACTGCCTATCCACTATTTTCTTTCATCTTTTTCAAAGATTCCTATTTCATTCTTTAATACTTTCATCAATGCCTATTTTTTCTGATGTTGATATAGTCACACCAGCTTTCTTCTGGTTTGTGTTTGCATACTATAACATTTATTATTCTCACTATTACAATTGTTACTATTATTTTACATTTAATTTATATTCTTGGAGTTCACATGTGTCTCTCTTACATAGCATATGCTTGGGTCTTGGTTATGTATATTTACATTTTTTAATCTGACAATTTTGGTGATTACAATTGACATTTAATGTAACTACTGATATAGATCAACTTGAGTCTGCCATTTATATTTATTTCTAGTTGTTCACGCTGTTTGTCTGTTTCCCTGTTCCTCCTTTTCTGATTTTTTGGGGATTACACAGGAAATGTTAGTATTGTGCTTTTTTCCTTCATTCCCTTTTTACCTATATATATTATAATATTTATAGGGGTTCTTGAATTACAATACACATTTTTAACTTATTGCAATCGGTCTTTAATTAACACTCTACCAATTCCTGAACCGTGCAAGACCCTTACAAAAGTTTAATCATTTATAATCCCTCCCATTGTTGTCCTTTATTTTATTTCTACATAGTTTTAACACTCACAGTGCATTGTTACTATTGTTGACTTAAAGGCTGTAATATTATTCACTTGTCCACACATTCATCCTTTCTAATGTTTTCATTTCCTTTTGAAACTCCATGTTTTTATATAGGATCATTTCCCTTTAATGGGAAAAACTTTCTCTAGTATGTCTTATAGTGCAGACCTGCAGGCAGTAAAGTCTCTGAAACTTGTCTGAAAACATTTGAATTTCACCTTCATTTTTGGATAATATTTTGTTGAGGATGGAATTGGAGATGGCATTTTGTTTTGTTTTGTTTTTCCTTCCAGCATTCTACAGATGCTATTCCTTTTCTTCAGGGTTTCATGGTTTTATTAAAAATTTCTTGCCTGTTGAAGACAATGTATCTTTTTCTATGGTTGGTTTTAAGAATTTCTATAATCTTTTGTCTTCCATAATTTAATTGTGATGCATCAGTGTGTGATTTTTCTTTGTGTGTATCCAGCTTGGAGCTCGACTATTTTCTTGAATCTCTAAGTTATCTTTCATTGTTTTTTAGACTCATTCATCATTTTCTTTTCAATGTGTCTCTCTTCTCTCTCTCCTTTCCTTCTGAGACTCCAATTATATGAATGTTAGACCATTTGACAGTGTCCCACAATTCCATTTTAATCTATTCTGTTTTCTTCATTCTTTTCTCTCCCTTTACTTTAATGAATAATTCCTTTTTTTTTAAGATTTTTATTTATTTATGTGAGAGAAAGAGAGAGCATGAGTGGGAAGGAGAGGCAGAGGGAGAGGGAGAAGCAAGACTCCCTGCTGAGCAGGGAGCCTGATGTGGGACTCGATCCCAGGACCCAAGGATCATGACCTGAGCTGAAGGCAGATGCTTAACCAACTGAGCCACCCAGGCACCCTAGTCTGAATAATTTCTATTGATCTACCTACATTGTCACAAATCCTGTTTTCTGCTCTGAAAGAACAGCAAGTTCTTACTTTATGGCATGTATTTTTCAGTTTTAGAATATCCATTTGTTTTATTTTATACATTCTATCTCTTTGTTGGAGTTAGTTATTGATTCATATTTCCCTCCACGTTTGTTCATATTTTCTTCAATTTTCTTTCATATATGTGTTTATTTCAAAGCATTTCTGCTGAGTCCCATATTGGCCTGCTTTTATTGGCTATTATTTCTCTCAACTATGGGTCCCATTTTCTTCCTTATGTATATTTCCTAATATCTTCTACTGATGTATATCCCTACGTGTAAAAGTATCATAAGGATTTAAATTGATATTACTTTCACCCAGATAGTATGTCATTTCCTCTGGCAGTATAATCACTGAGTTACCTTGAATTATTCAGCAAGTAAGCTAGGTCAAGATTGGTTTGCAGCTCTAGTCAGACTCAGTTCAATTCTGGTAACAAATCTCTCAAAAGCAAGATATTTCTTTTGTTTATTAAAAGCCCAACCTTTGGGCAGAACATAGCATTGTTGATTCTTATGCTTCCTTGGCACCTTCCCAAAAGCCTGTGTGGGAAAACAAGTTCAACATTGATGGTAACTCTAGATTCTAATTGTTCACATGGGCCTGCATAGTCAGCAAAATATTCTTTCCTCACCAGTGTTCCTCTACCTATAGAAGGTCTGGTCTTCAGACTATGCTCAGATTCTGCAAATTCTCACAGTGAAGAAAACAGTCATTAAATCCCACCAAATGAGAAGAGTTTTTCCCTTTTCAGATTTATCTTTCTAGGCCTTATTTTTGTCCACAGCTCTCCACTGATTAAAAAAGTATGATTTTATCATTTATCCATTTTTCCCAGGTGTTATGAAGGGAGAAAATCTCTACCACTGGATCCCAAAATTTAATTAGAGGTTGAAGTCCATATATTGGTTAAGTAAGCAGAAAACTCAACTTTATTAAATCTTAAAATAATTTTTAGATAATATAATTATAAATCAATTTTATATGCATTTTAAATTCCATCAATTTCCTTATATAACATGGCTTTGAAACAAGGGGAAGCAATTTCAGGCCATTTTAGTATATAAGGTTTGTCCTGCAAAACTGCTGGTGGAGTCATAGAAGTGGGATTTATGCATCCTCATGATTCTGCTAACAAATTTTTATTAAACACCTATTATGTACCATGCACCAAATCAGTGCTGTGGATCTGCATTGAGCACAATAGCAAATTCTAGGTTCAGCAGGAAGATGATGGTTTCATGAGTGTTACTTGTGTAAAGGTTATGTCTTACTAAAAAGATGAAAGGATTAAAATTTATTAATGTCATTGTCTTGTGACAGTGACTCACCTGGGCATGTCAGCAGCCCTCAAGAGAGAATCCATTCCCCCAAAGAGATGTCCTTAAGGTGGCTCACAAGAAGGACAATTTTTTTTTAATAAATGTAAAATGACATCTGAAAGAGTTAAGATGGCATAAAACTATAAAATGGAGAACTATTGTAAAAGCCAATTACTCAGGAAATTGTGCAGCATGTTAGCAAGTTTCATAACGGACTTGTAGAAGCAGAATACTGACATAAAGTATATAGTAGGCAAACAAATCATCAAATAGCAAAATAGAAGCTAGAAAAATTTCAGGGCAGAAAAACTAAAATGATTATCTAGATGTGGTGAGCTTCTTCCTGTAAATTGATTCTTCATTATTTTAAATATAAAAAGACAGGCCTAAGTAAAATCAAGACTGAAGACACTAAAATCAGAATTCTGAGAATATGGAAGTATCTTCCTTGAAATGCATCTTCTTTGGTGTTGTTACTTTCCAGCTTCCTTGATAGGAAGATATTGGCAATAAATAAAAGTTTCTTTTTTTAATTTTTTTTAAGATTTTTTTTATTTATTTATTTATTTATTTATTTATTTATTTATTTATTTATTTATTTATATGAGAAAGAGAGAGAGCCAGCGAGAGAGAGAGAGAGAACATGAGCAGGGGTAGGGGTAGAGGGAGAGGCAGACTCCCTGCTGAGCAAGGAGCCTGATGTGGGACTCGATCCCAGGACCTTGGGATCATGACCTGAGCTGAAGGCAGACACTTAACCGACTGAGCCACCCAGGCACCCCAAAAGTTTTCTCTTTATAGAGAAGTTTATATTAATTGGAAATTGTTACATTAGAGGGCACGATAATAGTAATAACTTACATTTGTTGAGCGCCTATTAAGTACCAGTCCCTGTTCTTTATATGATTTATATGTTTCAGCTCATATCATTTAATCCTCACAACTACCTTATATGTTAGATATGGTTACAATTCTCATTTCATACATGAAGACTGAGGCAGTTTTATTCCTCTTTTAATCCTCTTTAATATTTCCTTTCATCCTCATAAAAATCTTGAGGTTAGATACTCTTACCATCTCCATTTTATTTATTTTTATTTTTTTTAATTTATTTTTTTAAAGATTTTATTTATTTATTTGACAGAGAGAGACACAGCGAGAGAGGGAACACAAGCAGGGGGAGTGGGAGAGGGAGAAGCAGGCTCCCCCAGAGCAGGGAGCCCGAAGCAGGACTCGATCCCAGGACCGTGGGATCATGACCTGAGCTGAAGGCAGTCGCTTAACCAACTGAGCCACCCAGGCGCCCTCTTACTATCTCCATTTTAAAGATTTTATTTATTTTATTTATTTGAGAGAGAGAGAATGAGAGACAGATAGCAAGAGAGAGAAGAGGGTCAGAGGGAGAAGCAGGCCCCGCTGAGCAGGGAGCCCGATGTGGGACTCAATCCCGGGACTCCAGGATCATGACCTGAGCTGAAGGCAGTCGCTTAACCAACTGAGCCACCCAGGCGCCCTTACCATCTCCATTTTAGAGATGAGGAAGTTTAATGATAGAATGTTGAAGTAACTTAACCAGAAGGAAACCATGATGCCCAGATTCAACTCAGATATTCTGGGTCCAGAGCCCTTGCTTTTACCCAATGACTTTAAACTGTGTCCAATTCAAAAGCATCAGGACAGAGAATAGAATTTTTAAAAGTGTTTAAGTCAGTCGCCTTATAAAATCAATATGATGGTTGACAGGTTATTTAGAGAAACAGGGATACTTGCAGGATTCCCCAAACTTTTAAAGACATATATTAAGAGTTTAAACAATTGAGCTAAAGTGGTTTACCCATGCTCTTAAAAAGTCTCTCCAAACCCCTTTATTCACAACAATCTTTGTATTTGTTCTTCCTTCCCCAGAATATCAGAAAACCAGATACTCTTTTTTATTCTGTTGTTTATTATTTAATTGTTAACCCTTTCCACTTGTTTTCCACTTGGTTCCATCAAACATCTCTGTCATTCCCCTGTATCCAGTCTATTATTTTCCAAGGGCTACTGTAACAAAGTACCAAAAACTTGGGGGCTAAAACAGCAGAAGTTTATTATCCCACAGTTCTGGGGGCTAGAAATCCAAAATCAGGGTGTCAGCTAGGCTGGCTCCTTCTTAGGGCTGTGAGGGAGAATCTGTTCCATGCCTCTCTCCTAGCTTCTGGTAATTTGCTGGCAACCATTGGTATTCTTTGACTTCTGCTGCATTGCCCCAATATCTGCCTGCATGATGTTCTCCCTGTGTGCTTGTCTGTGTCCAGTTTTCCCTTTTTATAAGGACACTAATCATACTGGATTAGGGACCCACCTTTATCATTAATTAAATTAATATTAATGATATTAATTAAATCAATTAACTGAATGGACTGAGTCACTTAAATAAATTAAATTAATTGAATCGATTAATTACTTTTTAACTAGTTAAGGACTTCATCTTAACTAATTACATCTATAACAATTTTATTTCCACATAAGGTCACAGGCTGAGATACTGGGGGTTAGTGCTTCAACATAAGAATAATTGGGGTACATGATTCAACCCATAACAGCCACTGTAGTGGATTTCTAGCAATAAAATTAATATTTCTCCCACCTTATAAAGATCATAACAACACCTTTTCTAACCCTATTACCATTTAACCTTTTACCTTCCTTTCTCATCCAGGCTTATTAGAAGAGGAGTATATACTGAGTCTTCCTATATAAGAAAAAGTTGTTTGCTTGCAAGTAAAAGAATCTAACTCTGGCTAGCTTAATTTCAAAGGAATATATGAGCAAGATATGTGATACTAAGAGGACAGAAGCTGTACCTCTGCAAGGACACAGTGGCAGAGTGAGGCACTCCAAACAGTCCATCTTCAATCTCATGTTTCTCACCTGTCTTGCTATTAGGTGATGCCATTGGACTGCCTCCTGCCAACAGTCTGTGTGTGTTAGCAATGTTTCATTTCCAGTGGAGACAGAGAATTGCTCAGGGCCTTACTCTCTGCTGTCTCTATTTCCCTGCTATAGTAACTGTCAAAGGTTGGGTTCTCCAAGAGCAGACATTGAGACAGAATTAGGTTACAAGGTATTTATTAGGGATCAATACCTGTTAAGAGAAGGGGGAGAAATAGGATTGGACAGAGGAAGAATTTATCCACAATGCAGATCCAACAGAGCCTCAGCCAACCAGGGTGAGTTTTGCAGCAACTACTACCCACCATATTGTTCTGAGTTGAGCAGAAATGGCCAGGTCTTTGTAATTCCACCCTGCTCCATATCTAGACTGCCCTAGGAAAACAAGAAGCAAGGGTGAAAGGTAAGGTCAGGTACAAATCATGGGCTTGAGGCACATTGCAAATAACCCAAGGTAGTCAATATTCAATCCACTGAATCACTCTTTTATCGCACAATCTTTCATGTAAGTTAGTCACATGAGGAGCTTAGAAAGGAAAGTTAACGAACAACTCTGAGGAGGATCTGGGAAGAAGACATCCCAACATGACCAGCAAAACACTCCAGGCATGGGTCTTTCGACAAGTGAAAAGTGTTATTGCAGTCCGGTCACCTCCTGGGCAGACAGAGGTCGGGCAGCAACCAGCTGGAGCCATCTCTACACACGTAGCATAGTAGGTGGTCAATCGGTTTTGGAGCCTCTGTGAGACAGCTCCTGCTTCTAAGGGTCCACTTAATTAGATGGGATGATTACATCCAAGGGTTTTTGCCATTTGGCTCAATCCATTCCATCTCACCAGAGTCCTAATGTGGACAGTTCCAAACAAGTTTTACTTATCTATTGGTACCTATTTGGGCACACTAGAAATTTTACATCACATGTTGACAAACAACTAGTATGGGAGTTCACATTGACAACTGTGACTCCATTTTGTCTTACTCTACCTTAGCTCATTCCCTGTCTTCTGTGAGTAGGAATCACATACACAGTATCACATCATGACTTGGTATAACCTTGGGCAAGGGAGCTCTCTACGGTCAAGGTAGACCTGAAGTTTCTGACAACTGGAGGTTGTCTGTTGACATCACTCCCCTTAGCTGGAAAGCAAGTCCTTTCCTGAAGAGGGATCTGGTGGTGCATCTTGGTATCTCCCCCAAATATCTAATATGGTGAAGTTTGATTGGCTACCATGATGCATATGCCCAGCCTTTGGCTGGCAAGGAAGGGAAGGACAGCTACAGGGGCAATTCCAACAGAACTGCAAAAGAGGAAAAAGAATAATTTTCAAAGGGGAAATGAGATTGTATCAGATAAAAGGTGGGATGGATATCGGTCATGTAAAAACAACAGAATTTTTATATTCTTTACCATTTTCTTATATCTCTTCCACTTTGTAATTGAGGGAAGCCTGGATTCATCCCTGGTCACTCCACTGAGCTTTTGCTAAGCTCACAAATATTTTTATTGATCAGATTAATGACCTATTGTTTAAAATATTCCTTGTCTTTCTTTGTGGGAGAAGTTACTTCCTCCTAGAAGTTCAGACTTAAGCACGTGACTTGCTTTGGCCAATGGAACACGACAGGAAATGGCATGTCTACTTTTGAGAGGAAATTTTAAGAGAAGCTGGGGGTTTTGCCTTGTTCTTTTTCTGCTCTACAGTGAAACTGGCTATGTTCAGATAAGGGCTGTGGAGCCTGGAACTCAGAGGGGAGACATGGGGCAGTCACAGGTAGCTCGACTCTAACCTGCAGTAGAGAAACAGAAACTGAGAAGTTTGAGGTATATGACTTGTTGTCCAAATTTACTTTGCTCCCAATCAGGATTTAGTGGGCTTTGAGCAACAATTCACATCCTGTTTACATCTTGTTGGATGTCTCTTCCAGTCCCAGGGTCTCAAACTCAAATACCTCTGGGAACTGGACAAGTAATTTCACACTGTGCCCAAACCAGTGGTAATTTTATTAGGGAGAGCTAGTGTCTGAGGAGAAAAGCTGAGTGCGTGCCCCTGGCTGAAGTCATTCCAGTTCCGATGCTTTTTTAAAACTCTGCCAAACCAAACCCATCTTCTGGATGAAATCAATCCTGGAACCACCAGTTGACCCCTCCAGCTATGAGGCAGGCCTCTTGGTGTGGCCCAGAGTGGCAATTCCTACAAGCTTATGGGGATTAGTTCTTAATAGACTGGAGCCTGAATTCCAAGCAACCAGGCAGGTTATTTCTATAGGGAGATCAATGCTAATGAAGGGCATTGTACCTAACTACAAAGAATGGAATTTAAGCCATCCGCATACAGTTTCATGAATAAACTTTAATTTTTTTTCATTATTTGTTCTAAGAAAAGAAAAACAAACAAACATATTTCCTCAAGGAGTGAACATGCCCAAATATCTGACTTCCTTTCATCCATTCCATCCTGAAATCCTTGCTTAAAATGACTTAAATCACCAGAGAAGCACTAAACTCCTCTTCAGAGCTAATCTGTTCAGCAATGCTGCGGAAGAATGCAGACAGAATGACAAGTCTAAGCAGATTCCCTGAGACCAGAGCTCTTGAAAGGACAGAGGGGCTGTTTTCCTCAACATAAAAGGGAATGGAATACATTTGCTCTATTTTCTACTTTTCGGCTCTGAAATAGGAGAAACACTTTGTACGAGTTCCTTCGGACTCCCGAAGAATAAACTATTTCTGGCCCCACACACCCATCTCTCTTTGTGGAAATCAGATTACACCCTCCCAGTGATTTCTCAGAAGAAAATCAAAGCATACTGCTCCGGAAACATTCAAAAAAGCCTCCCTTCCTCAGAGCACACTGGTGGCGGTGTAGATCCAAGAGCGAGCACTGTGGGAGTGTGAGTTCATATCCTGGTATTGCTGGGCAGATGACATCACTCTTAGTTTCCATACAGAGTTGTTCCATATGCACTGCTTGCCGAGCAACCCGCCACAGATGTGGCGCCTCTCCACGAAACACGCAGACAACGTGAATCACCCAGCTTCATCTCTTAAAGGAATCTGCAATCCTCCTCGAGCAATACTGATAAATATAATATTTTCTCTTCGGAATTGAAAAACCAATTCCCAAGCCTGCATGGAATCAATTCCAACACCCCCCTCCCCGGCCCCCGCAAAGAGTTCATAAAGCTTTTGTTAAGTCCTCTTCAATGTCAAAGTTTATTTCGCTTTATGTTTGGCCGTCACTAGATATCACAGAAATAACAAGGATTGTTTTCAAAGTGCTTCTAACACGCTGGGCATTTACACTGGGTGTCATTCACACAATAGAGCCTCCTGGAAGGGCGACATGCTCCCCATCTTAGAGGTGACAAGAACCCAGGCTCCGAGAAGTGAAGTCAATGGCTCTCCCCGGAGCCCGGGTCATCTTCCTAGCAAATCTGACAGCCAAACTGGCTTCGTCCACCCTGCTCATCAGAGAGCAGAGAATCAGGTGAAAGGCAAGTGATTGTTTCTGATAACATGTTTTTAAAACAGGATTCTTTGCCAAGTCTCTTCTCTGAAATGCTTCACAGTCAGTGTTTCCTTGATTTTGTTATTTCCCCTGTTTGATGCAGCCTAGACTAATGGAAGCAGGCACTTGAGGCCTGGAGAAGCAAAATCTCACATGAAGTGGGGAAGTTACAGTGCCTGCTGTCGTTCTGAAAGCAAAACTGAATTTCCCAGCGTTGGATCGCGTCTGAGTTTCAACTGGAGGACAACAGATGTGTCTCACTGGCGATGCCATTAATTCCTCGGTAGGCTTACTAGCGAGTCGCCTTGTCCCGGTCAGCCTTAAGGCTTTCTCAGGGTTCTGGGTGAAAAGAAGCCCTTTTCTTTACTATTGTGGGGATTTCCAGAGGATCTTCTTACCCCTCCCCTCCCCCTACCTTTCTAAATCTTCATGGCAAATTGAAGGATTGGCCCCTGAGGCTTTCTTTGGCCCTTTAGCAGCTGAGTAAGATTGTTTCCTATCTCTCCCTAGGCTTCCCAACCCCTCCCCTGATTCCAGTCCTGGGAAGCTCAACTTCTTCCAGTGAGGTCCTTCCCCAGTAATCCCAGGAGCCTTTTCTTCTCAGTTCAGCTACAATCATTATCAGATTGAGCATTTCTCCAGAGTTTAAAAATCCAGCTTCAACGTTTGACTCCTTGGGGCTGTGAACAGATAGTGCTGACGATAAAAACAAAACTCCCTTCTCTCCCACCCGGAGAGCTGTCCCCCAAGCACACTCTCCAATCCCCAGGGGAATCTGCCAATATTACCATAATGAAGGATCAATATAGAGTTGCCCTAGCAACAGTAATCAGCCCTGAAAGCATCTCCCCAGGATCTGTTCGAATGCACTCAGAGGGGAAAAGGGAGACAGAAATGAGGAGTAAAGGTTTGTCTTCCCAATTTTGTAAGGGGTCTCTGCATAGGAGTTCACTGTGTTCCCTGTCCCAGCTTTCTGGGAGGGTTCCTTGGTGAGCTCACAGCCCTGAGAGGATCTGCTGTAAAAAGCCTGATGTCACTTGAGGCTTCCTAAGGGGGCCCTTGAAATAGGCAGGCACATTCTAAAAGTTTTCGGGAACATTTGTCAGGAACCAAGTTTCCAAGAGTCGGAAATTTATATTTAACAGCAAGACTCCACATTTGTCAGTTGCTGAGATCTGTGCCGCTCATTTGAGGATAGGAAATGAAAAAATCTGAAGGTGGGGGCTGGGAGAGTCAGCCTTGGCCATTAGCGCAGACAAGAAGGCGGGCTTGCTTGTGTCCCCCACCCCCCTCCCGCTCATTGATTCCAGCTTTAGCTCTGCACAAGTTTATTTTTAAAAATCTGGATGCTTCATTTTCAGAGAGTGATCTAAAAATATATGCCTGCGTGCCTGTGGTTACAATATGTATATAAATCCAAAACCACAAAAGAAAGTGTTTCTACTCAGGAGCGCAGAATACCAAAACACAAAACTGGAGGATCCCTTTCTACCTTCTGTATCAGGAGGTGGCACATGCTCAGACGAAGTGCACATAAATGTCAGAGTTGGTTTCATGAATGAGCAGAATAGATTTCCTATGCAGAGTAATTTAAAGGACATCAGGGAAGACTTTTGCAAGCATGATCCCATTATTGCCCTTCTACTCCGCCTAAAATGAGATCTTTGGCAAAGCTGAAATCACAAGAATGAAAGCCAACATTGACTAGGGGTATCCTATCCACGTTCTAGGCATCACACTCAGCCTTTTATAGGTGTTACTCCCTCTACTACACATAAGAACCATATAAACCAGGTACAGCTATTCTGATTTAACAGAGGATGAAAGTGAAGATAAAGGCGATTTAGTAATTGAGTCAATGCCACACCCAAGGAAGGAAAATGTTATTTGATTCTACAATCTGTGTTCTTAACTACCGTATTGTGAAAGGCAGTGTGGTTAAAAGAATGCGTGACTTCTGGAGCCAGATTGCCAGAGCTTGAAATTGAGCTATGCCCATTACCAGATTTTTAATCACAGGTGAGCTATTTAAACTCTCTGTGCCTCAGTTTGATTCCTGTGTAAAAATAAGGATAATAATTGTACCTATCTCACTGGGGTGCTGAAAGGAATCAACGGGTTAATTGGTGATTCACTTTTGCATTGGACTGCTATCCAAAATCTTTATGGTGGATGTGTATTCTTTTACAAATGAGAAGAGGGCTACAAGTTACATGCTCAGCCCATCAGCCATTGGCATTAATATGGATTGTTTCATTTAACTAGACTCTAAAATCAGGAATAAGACAGGGATGCTCACTCTCGCCACTTTTATTCAACAGAAGACTGGAAGTCCCAGCCAGAGCAGTTAGGTGGGGAAAAGGAATAAAAAGCATTCAAATTAGAAAGGAAGAAGTAAAATTATCTGTTTGCAGTTGATATGATCTTATGTATAGAAAACCCTAAAGGCGCTACCAAAACCTGGTAGAAGCAATGAAGGAATTCAATAAAGTTGCAGGATACAAAATCAACATTAAAAAAATCAGTTGCAGGGTATCTAGGTGGCTCAGTTGGTTAAGTGTCTGCCTTCAGCTCAGGTCATGATCCCAGGTCCTGGGATCGAGCCCCGCATTGGGTTCATATCTCTCTCAAATAAATAAATAAAATCTTTAAAAATGAATAAATAGATAAATCAGTTGCATTTCCATACCCTAACAACAAACTATCCAAAAGAGAAATTAAGAAAACAATCTCATTTACAATGGCATCAAAAACAATGAAATACTTAGGAATAAATTTAACCAAGGAGATAAAAATCTGTACACTAATAGAAGAAATTGAAGAAGACACAAATAAGTGGGAAGATACCCTGTGTTCATGAATTAGAAGGACTGTATTGTTAAAATGCCTATATTATTCAAAGTGATCTATAGAGTCAATGCAATTCCTATCAAAATTCCAATGGCATTTTTCTCAGAAATTTAAAAAAAAATCACAATATTCATATAGAATCACAAAAGACCCTAAATACAATCTTGAGCAAGAACAGTATCACACTGTCTGATTTCAAAATACACTACAAAGCTATAGTAATCACAACAGTATGGTACTGGCGTTAAAAACAGACATCTAGGTCAAGGTAACAGAAGAGGGCCCAGAAATAGATCCACACATTTACATTCAGCTGATCTTTGACAAAGGTGCCAAGAACATCTTCAACCCAGTGATCTTGGGAAAACTTGATATCTACATGCAGAAGAATGAATTTGGGTTCTTATCTCACACCATATAAAAAAAAAATCTACTCCAAATGGATGAAAGACTTATTAAACATAAGATCTGAAACTATAAATCTACTAGAAGAAAACACAGGGAAAAAGTTTCTTGGCATTTGTCTGGGTAATGATTTTTTAGATTTCACCTCGAAAGCACAGGAAACAAAAGCAAAAATAGACAAATGGGATTTCATCAAACTCAAAGGCATCTGCTCAGCAAAGGAAATAACTAACAGAATGAAGGGACAACCTATGAAATCAGAGAACATATCTGCAAAGCACACATCTAATTAGGGGTTAATATCCCAAAACTCAACTCCATAGCAAATAAATAAATGAATAAATAAATAATCCAATTAAAAAATGGGTAGAGGAACTGAATAGACCATTTTCCCCCAAAATTGCAAACTGGTATCTAAAAAGGCACTCAACATCACTAATCATCAGGTAAAATGAAAATGCAAACCACACAAAGATAGTACCTTAGACCTGTTAGAATGGATATTATCAAAAAGACAGGCTATGACAAGTGACAGTGAGCATGTGTAGGAAGGGGACTCTTGAAGATGGATGGTAAGAATGTAAACTGATACAGCCATTATGAAAAACAGTATGGAGGCTTCTCAAAACACTAAAAATAGAACCACCATATGATCTAGCAATTCCACTTCTGGGTATACATCCAAAGAAAATGAAATGAGGATATTAAAGATGCATTCCCATATTTACTGCAGCATTATTTACTATAGCCAAGAAATGAAATCAATCGAAGTGTCCATCCATGGATAAATGGATAAAGAAAATGTGATACATATATCGTATATTATGTTATATTTTATATTATATAATAATATAAAATAATAAATATATATAATATATAAATATATTCTATAATATATAAATATGATATAATAATTGTAACATATATATAGAGAATATAATATCACTCGGCCTTAAAAAAGAAGGAAACCCTGTCATTTGTGGCAACATGGATGAATGTGGAAGACATTATGCTAAATGAAATAAGCCAGACACAGAAAGACAACTTCCACATGGTTTCACTCATATAGAAAATCGAAAATAGCCAAACTCATAGAATCAGAGAATAGAATGGTAGTGTCGGGGGCTGGGTTTTGGGAGAAATGGGGAAATGCTCACCAAATGGTACAAATGAGTAAATTCTGGAGATCTCATGTACAGCATGGTGACTATAGTTCACAACCCTGTACTTGTATTGTGTATTTGAAATTGGCTAAGAGTAGATCTGAAGTGTTCTCACCACACACACAAAATAATGATAACTATGTGAAGTGATAAATATGTTCATTAGCTTGATTGTGGTGATCCTTTTATAAGGAATATGAATATCAACACATCACATTGCATATCTTAAATATTCACAATTTGTATATGTCAATTTTCCTTCAGTAAAACTTGGGGGAAAAATTACAGGAATATGATTTGAGATTGGGGAAAATTAACTATGGTGCTTGGGGTAATCATGGAGATGGGGGAACAAGCTTGTGTGGCTAACCAAAAGGCAGTATGAAGATACTGGGCTCTTAGAGGAAGGAGTAGAGCAAAGATTGGTATAGGGCAGCAGTCAGCAAACTTCTTACAGAGCCAGATAGTAAATATTTTCCACTCTACCAGCCATATGGTTTCTGTTGTAAATACTCAGCTCTGCTGTTGTAGCACAAGAGCAACCACAGATCATAAGTAAATGAAAGAACATCTTTGTGTTTCCAAAAAATGTGAATTTTACCTAATTTTCATGTCATGAAATCTCATTCTTCTTTGGACTTTTTTCAAGTATTCAAAAATGTAATAACCATTCTTAACATGGGCCATACAAAAATAGGTGGCAGGCTGCATTTCACTCGTGGGCCATAGTTTGTCCACCTCTACTACAGGGTATGGAAAGTTAGCAGGTTCTTCTTCATGGGCAGAGACTACCCAAGGCTACACTGAACACCTAGCCTTCCAAGATCCAATCAACATCTGGTTACTTTGGGAGGAAAGGAACATTTGCTCTGGGCGCCACTTTTATGTACCAGAGCCTGAGCCACCACTTTATAAAGTTCCTATGAGGTGGTGATGGTACTCATTGTTTATCTTAGCTGAAGAAGCCTTTCTCAGGGTCACAACACAGCCAGTAAATGACAGGACTGTGACCAACACCGCGTTGACTGGCTCCAAAGCCCTTTCTCCGTTCATTGTACCACACTGCCTCGCATGATCAGAACTTGATCCAGACAGGCCCTGACTAAATATTTAATTTTCCAGGAGTTCACTTTGGTCTCGTGCGAGAGGAACAATGCTTTGGTGGAGTCAGTAGGTACTTAGAGATCACCCATCCCACTCCCTTACCTTGCTGGACAAGTAGAAGGCTTAGCAATGCTAGGTTTAGGGGGAGATATGCAGATTAAGAGCAAAAATAGGCTATAAAGGAATGGCTTCCAACTGAGGGTAATTTTGCCCCCTAGGGGACATTTGGTTATGTCTGGAGACATTTTTGGTTGTCACAATATTTCTGCCATTCCTAAAACTCAACTCTCATCAAATCAAACTTCTACTTAAAAAAAAAAAAAATGTATTAGTGACCTATGAGATAGAGTCCAAACTTTTTAGCATGATCTCTGTTTTCCCTTCCCCAGCTGAAATATACCTGGGGAAGGGCAAACATAAACAAAGGTGAAGAGGTAGAAAAGTACTGGGTATTTTCAGGGAAATTCAGGTGTAGCTAGAGCATAGAGTTTGGTATTATACTCCGACCACTTACCAAACTCTGTGCTCTAGCTACACCTGAATTTCCCTGAAAATACCCACTGCTTTTCTACCTCTTTACCTTTGTATGGTTTTTCTCTGTTTGGAATATTTTTCAACCCTATTCTCACCTATCGAAGTTCTTCTCATTTACCCAAACGTACTTCAAATTTCACCCCTCCTTTTATTTTTTTTTTTAAGATTTTATTTTTAAGTAATCTCTATACCCAACGTGGTGTTCAAACTCACAACCTCAAGATCAAGAGTCCACATGCTCCATGACTGAACCAGTCAGGCATGCCCTCCAACCCCTTCTTTTAAGTCATCAATTCGTTGTCCCTTTCTGGGTCTCCATAGCACTCCTGATGCATTAGGGCTAAGGCAGTAAATAGAGTCTAAACTTGTATGTTACTTACTGATTTTTCCCAAATGAACTCCCAACACTAGACACCTTTAATGTGTTCCTTGAGTTCACGAGTGTCTCTAATTATATCTATATCCTCTAAGCGCTTAACACCATGCCTGGCACAGGGAAGGCCCTGGGCACATCAGAGCTGTTAACATTGAATACCCTTTGTTTGGAACAATAAAGAAAAAGGCTAGAGTAGAAGACTATAGATTGATTCCAGAAACAAATTAGTTTATACTTTACCATTTCTGAAATCTGTTCGGGAAACAATTTCCAACCTACCACAGAAAAGAAATGAATTTTCATGTTCATAGGTTCGTGTCCCCTGGAAGATGAAAGGAAGAACCAGCCTAGCTAAGGAGTCACTTGGCTGAGTAGAATGGGACCTGCTGTTACCCCATCCCGATCCACCTTGGCTAATCTGCATTTGCTGGGGAGTCAAGGGGGCAAGCAGGGAGAATCTTATCACCTAGAAAGGGGCAAGATTTGTCCTTCAGCTGCAAGAAGGACCAGAATAGACTTCTTTAGTGGTCATCTCCATTGCTCTATGGGGGCATTATCCCTGATACCAAGAAAATATGTTTAGTGGCTGATTTTTTCCATATATATGTTGGTAACTCTAGTGTCAGATAAACCTTAGCTCTAGTAGCAGCTTATTCTTGGGCAAGCAACTCACTATTTTTGAGTCTCAGTTTCTTCCTCTACAAAATGGAGATACAAATGCAATGTTGTTATCAAGAATACCTAGCATAAATTAAAAACCTGCATATTGTCTGAGTGCAAGAGCTTGATAAATGGCAGTTCTTTCCATTTTGAATAGAAGTCTCTGCCCTAAGCAGTTAATAGATAGTGAAATCATCCCAATTGTTAAGCCAGTTATTACCAATATGTTTACTCTCCACAGAGGACCCACAAGTAAACTGGATACTAAAAAAGTAGGATTTCATCTCGCTTTAAGGGATCTGGTAGTCTGGTGGAATACAGTTCAAGCTTAATGCAATATATTATTGGAAGGATATGTAAATTGCATGTTACAAGTGTCTAGTTTAGGTTTTAGGAAATTGTGAGGGCAAATGGGGCAAGGGCAGCAGAGAAAGCTTTAAGGAAAAAATCTGAGTGTCTAGGCCCAGAGGGTGAGGGTGATCCAGATAGGTGGGGAGGGAAAGGAGAACTATACTTACCTTTAACCAGCCATTCAATGAAAATCACAGAATAGTCTTGCCTACAAGGAGGCCAAAGTCATATTCTGTTGAATTTTCCAACGCATTTCAAAAAGCATTTCAAAAAGAGAATTAGATGCTACACCTCTTTATGATCCAACCATTTCCAGATATGATTCCATTAAGTGCCTTTTAAAGATTTCTGCTATCACTCTCAGAAGCTCAGGGAAAAGATTCTTTGTGGTTTGACTGACATTCCTTTTCATTTACTCTGGAGGAAAATTCACCATGAAAATTTCCATATGTTGATCTTCTTCTATACATATTTATGTCAACAGTTTCCTTTTTAACAACTTTCAAAACATATGCTCTTTCCTAAGTTATTTCCCCTAAAAAGAAATGCAGCAATAACATGATTCATGGATTGTGGGGACTGCAAAGTTATAGAAGTGGGTGTGACATTTCCACCCGGTAAAAGTCATTGTCCCAGAACATTCAAGTGGCAAGATCCACCCACTGGCTCAAGATATTCACATTGCTCTACTGCAGTCTATGAGAAACTTAGCTCTGCTGAAGCAGGCTATTAGTTTTAGCAAGAGATAGTCACTGTACCCATGTATAATATAAAATTCAAACTAATGAAAAAAATAACACAGGTGTAGGGTCAGAAGGCAATTGATAAATGAAAAGTCACAGGATTGGAAGCTCTTACTTCCCCTATCTTTCCAATAATTGTGTGGAATTGGAAATAAGAAGCAAAAATGAAATAACAGGACAATATTTGAGGTTGCAAATATCAAGACAGGAATTTCCCAAGAATCCATAGCAAGCTTTTTGTAATGAGACGTTCATCTCCTCCCAAAGACTCAACTTGAGTTTTGGGATTGACAAGTACTATATTAATAGTTTTGGACAATTAAAAAAAAAATCTATTCAGGATGTACATACATGGTAGGCCAAAGAAGAGATAGCATTTACCAAAAGTACTGAATTACCAATGTTCATACTTCCAAAAGCCATAATAAAATATCCCTTCATTCTCTGGTCTGCCATCAGAACATCATTTGTCCTTCTGCCACCTTTTCATCCTTGAAATGAGGAGGCAGACTGGAGAAACGTTAAGGTCCCACCACCACTGATTTCTAGTCTAGATTTAAAAGAGTCAATGGAAATTAACAATTGCCAGCAAGTAAGGAATGCTCTTTATATGTTGGGCACTATGCCAAGCACTTCCCATGCGCTTCCTGGCTCTTACCTCATAAGGCTGTTGGTCAGAATAAATGAGTCGCTACATGGAAAGCACTTAACAAACTGCATGGCACATAGATCTCTAACATTACAATGATAAAAAGAAAGGAGGAGAGAAAGAGGCTTTATGAAGTCAGTGCTATTATTTTCCCCATTTGAAAAAGGAGAAGAAACTAAGGTTGGGGAGAGGTAAGATAACTTGTCCGAGGTCATTCAAATGTTGTGAAGCCATGACTCAAATCTAGGCCCCTCAAATCCACAATGCAGACCTAACTGGTGTTTATAAATCTAAAAATGAGAATGTTGTGCAACCATGGAGCAAAGAAGATGACCATTCTTTCTTCAACACAATAATGAGTTGCACAAGTGTTTTAAAGTACTGTGTTTGGTGATGGAAGCATAGGAGAAGAACTAGAAGTAGAGGTAAACTAGAATCTACTATATATATACTTATATACATATAGTATATATATATAGTGGATATATATATAGTGGATATATATATCTATCTATATATCTATCTATATATAGTGGATATATATATATAGTGGATCTATCTATCTATATATCTATATATATATAGTGGATATATATATAGTGGATATATCTATCTATATATATCTATATATATAGTGGATATATATATAGTGGATATATATATAGTGGATATAGCTATCTATCTATATATCTATCTATATATAGTGGATATATCTATCTATATATCTATATATATATAGTGGATATATATATAGTGGATATATATATCTATATAATATATATAGATATCTATATATATAATATATATATTGAGTGGATATATATATATATATATATATGGTATCATGGTATATAGATATATATATAATCAGAATTTGTAAGAGGGATGTGTTCCAGCTTCATGCACTTCTGTACAGTTAGTTATATTCGAAGTTTGTTTCTCCTTTTAGTTCATGTAACTTCCAAGCCAGAAATAAAGAAAATAAAAACTTGGGTTTGATATATTTATATTCTCATTAAAATTCTAATAGAGGGGATGCCTGGATGGCTCAGTCACTTAATCATCTGCCTTTGGCTCAGGTCATGATCCCAGGGTTCTGGGATTGAGTCCCACATTGGGCTCCTTGCTCAGCAGGGAGTCTGCTTCTTCCTCTGCCTGCTGTTCCCCCTACTTGTGCATGCTCTCTCTCTCTCTGGCATATAAATAAATAAAATCTTAAGAAAAAAAAAACAACTTTTAATAGAGTCATTTTTCACTGTACAAAAAATGGACAGGGTTCTGATTTCACAAAAGATGGGCTTCCTTCCTTGTTCTATTTTTTCATCCATTTATTGTTCTACTTATTTATTCAAAAGCACATGTATTAAGCAAAGCCCTACGGATACTCAGAAAAGGAAGAGGGATATTTTGCTGGAGAATTGAGGATCTTTTCAGAAGTAATGCAGCTTGAGGGGCACCTGGGAGGCTCAGTCAGTTGAGCCTGGGACTGTTGGTTTCCACTCAGGTCATGATCTCAGGTTTGTGAGATGGAGTCCCTCAGTGCCCCGTGCTGAGCATGGAGCCTGCTTAAGATTCTCTGTCTTCTCCCTCTGCACCTCCCCAACCCCACTCACACTCTCTAAAAAAAAAAAAAAAAGAAGAAGAAGAAGTAATGCAGCTTGAGTATGGTGTTGATGAATGAAAAGAAGCTCCCTGGATATCAGAGACCAGGCATTCCAGGAAGAGCACTCATCTACATGTTACAGACAACAAAACATGGTCTTTCTGAGAGATAAAAGGTTCAGGATGTGGCTGCAGGCTGTTTGGAGGGGCCATGAGGTTATTTTGCTGCTTAGGAGTGGGAGGAAGGCATTGCTAGATGATAGAGAAAGTAAGTTTTGAGCCCGGTATCAATGGGTTTTGAGTTGAATGGATAATTTATATTGGAAAGTACATTGAAAGGGATCTGGAAAAAAGGGTGTAGTCATTCCACTGGGTGCAAATTAGAAGGGTTCAGATTGGTATCCTGGTTATAAGAAAAAGCACCCCCCCCTTTTTTTTTAAGATTTTATTTATTTATTTGACAGAGAGAGACACAGTGAGAGAGGGAACACAAGCAGGGGGAGTGGGAGAGGGAGAAGCAGGCTTCCCGCTGAGCAGGGAGCCCAATGCGGGACTTGATCCCAGGACCCTGGGACCATGACCTGAGCCAAAGGCAGATGCTTAACAACTGAGCCACCCAGGCGCCCGAAAAAGCACCCCTTTTATACTCTGAAAATTTATTTCAGTGATAAGCCTTCTTAGTTGTTGATCTCCTTACACTTTGAAAACAATTTCATGACCACTCCTGCTCTGTACTTCAGGAATCAAAGGGGTTTAGGTCAACTATCTTTGAAGCTTTCCCTACAGTATAATATTGACCACCCAGCCTGCAGCATCTGCTGTATCTGTGGCCAGAAATGCTAATTCAGTTTCCTTCTCCTGTTGCACCATGACCTCATCTAGCTCTTCTTCTTTTTCTATGTATATCAGATCCAGACGAAGAATACCACTTTTACTCCTCTTTCAGGCTAGCTCTCTTCATCTTTTGACTCTGACTCCTTCCTTTTCTTCTTTCTTTCCACTGCCTTTTCTCCCTTCCTTCCTTCCTTCCATTTTTGTTTCTCTAAGAAACATTTAATGGAAGGCTTCTGTGTGGCAGAGACTGCATTAAGCAATGTGAATTAAATGATACCTAAAGGCATAATCTTGTCTCTAAAGGCACTCATTGTATAGTGGGAAAGGAAAGTGAGCTTCTGTTTTTCAATAAACGTATATCAATACAAGGCAGTATACATTTCATCTTTACAATTATTTTTATCTTCTTTGACTTTTCTCCTATGAGGATCTACAGATCTTATGTGGCCAGAAGTCTCTATCATGGTGTTACATTCCTTACCAAGTATATGTCTTCACTGAAATCACATTAGTTCCATGTCCTACTTCCACATATCTAAGGGTTCCTTTGCTAAGGGACAGTGGGACAGAATATTGTTACCAACAATATGTTGGCAAGATTTTGTATTTTCTGTTCCAGTGTCCCAGTGGCTTTAAGATATTGTTCTACATTTTCTTAGTGGGTTACTATCTAAAAAAGATATTTGAAGTCAGGCAGACATAATCACTCCCATTTTCCAGATGTGGAAACTTAAGGGAAATGATGTGACTTGCCCAGGATGTGTGTGATGCCTCTTCTATCCAGCCCCTCCACGTGCTCCTGCACTGTCTTTCGCTTACATTTCAAAAAGGGCTTTTCAAGGTGATCTTTAGACTTTTAGGAAGGTTTTCTAAAAGATTTACAATATTTTGCAGGTGAGACAAAATATATGCAGAAAAGAAAATTCCACATCTCTGTAGAACATGCCAATTCTGTGTATCTCTATATAATTATTGTTGATCAGGAAATACTAAGTAAGAAATGAGTTTTTTGTTCACTGGTTTGGTCGTATTTTTCTTTCTTTCTTTCTTTCTTTCTTTCTTTCTTTCTTTCTTTCTTTCTTTCTTCCTTTTTTTTTTTTTTTTGTTAAAAAATTTTATCCCCTTCCAACATTAACTTGCAAAATAATACTGAATTTTTAAAAATTCACCACTGTAATAGCTTTTATTTTTTCACATTCCCCATTTTGTTCCATTCAAATATAGGTTTTACATGAGCAAAAACATTGCTTAACATTTTGTTCATGTGATTTCTACATTGTACAGTGTTCACATTTATATTTAACACCTGGATATTTGACTCTCTAGTAAACTGATGGATTTAATTAGTCTCATATTGTTGGCTATTTGGTAGGCATAACATTTTTTATTCTTAGAAGTAATACTGTACTGAAAATCTCATATGTATGCCATTTAGTGCTGCTAAATTATTTATTTAAAATAAGTTCCTCCAATAGACTTTGGACTCTTTCAGAGATTTTGCCTTCCTAATCTTTTTAGGTCAAGTGCCAGACAGAGTTTTAGGTATATGGTTGGCAGTCTCTGAAAAAATAAATGAATAAAAACAATTCCCAGATTCCCAATTATTGGGTCAAGGGATGAATGGCTTCTTAGCTCTTAATATGCATTTCCTGGCTATTTACTCACAAAGTTATATGGCTGTCAATGACTTATGCAATGTACAAGTTTCATCACAGAGGATAGGGCCGGCTGTTACAATTTTTATAATTTCCCCAATTTCATCTCTGCTTGTAAATGAACATGCTTTCATTTAGAAGTCTGATTTCCAATGAGATTGACTTTTTTCTTAAAAATTTAGTTTTTTCATTCTAATTTTACTAATTTTTCTTTCTAAAAATCGTGTCTTTTTAAATAAGACTCTCCCTAAAGTGTTCTTCACCAGCAAATAACTTTTATTGCAAAAAAGAACAAGAAGGAGGACGAGGAGGAAGTGGAAGGAGATGAAGAAGAGGAGGAGGAGGAGGAGGAGAGGAACCAAGGCCAACTTTTGCACTCCAAGGAGTAGATTTTAAATATGTTCCATTC
The DNA here is from genome assembly GCF_029215605.1 of Mirounga angustirostris. NCBI lineage: Eukaryota > Metazoa > Chordata > Mammalia > Carnivora > Phocidae > Mirounga > Mirounga angustirostris. The sequence goes on along the minus strand of NW_026991712.1, from coordinate 12,553,454 downwards.
GGGGATGCCATCTTAACTAGACCCAAAGGCATGAAATTTAAAAGCATATCAAGTTCACTCTTTCAAAGGAGATACTGCTAAATGAAGTTAGGACATTCATGTATATTCAGAACTTTTAAACTTTGCTCCCAGCATCAAATGCCAAAATACTATACAGCACATAAACATCTTTGTTCAGCTGTAAGTGATATTGCTCAGGTCAAAATGTCTCTGTGGCATATTTCTTACTCAGGAAACTGTTCAAGGAACTACTGTGGACTACAGTTCCAGAAGCTAAAACGAAGTGCCTTTGCTATGAAAAAGCACAGTTTCCCTTTATTTACAGGTATTCTTAATTTTACATTTTATTCTAGTTTCCGAGAAGGAGCTTTAGAGAATGCACGTAGACAATGAAGCACTTAAATGTATATCAGCTTTGTTGCTAAGATTAAAAACTTCTGTAAGAGGAAGAAAAAAACACTATTGAGAATGTTCCTTGTCTTAAAAACTAGGCACTGTCATTGGTATTTGACTTTCACAACATTTAAGGTATTAGGTAATAATTATATATTATTGTCGTGCCAAGATTAAGTAAATCGCTGAGGTCATATAGTTACTATATGAATTCTTTCTGACTCCAAAGACCTAGACTTTTCACTGTCATGTTAGACATAGTTGTAGTTCCTGAGGCAAAATAATCAAAATTTGCAAAGATGATTGATTAAAAAGAGCGGAATGGTGTAGGCAATGAGACCAACTGTGCCATTTTTTTTCTGCTGATATTGTGCAGACTATGATTCTGTCCAAGGAAATCCCACTCAATTCCACCCTCAAGACATGCTTCTTTGTTCTGCAGACCCAAATGTTTGCCAACTATTTCTTTTAACATTCAATATCATAGAATGTTTCAATTGGAGGAGGTTTTGAGGGTCATCTCTTCCACCTTATACATCTTAGATATTGCAAAATGAAGTTTCCAGATTTGCTCATAGTCCTCACATTCTTATGATAATTGAATTTGAAAAAGAGTGAGATCAGTAAAAAAAAAAAAAGTATTTGTGTAATATTTTAAACTTTATGAGAAGAAGCTCAGAACTGCCTTTCTAATGAATGAGTGAATAAATGAAAAAATGCTTATTTTCCCTATGATTTCCTTTTTTTTTCCTTTTGTCAAATGGGACAGTACAGTGATTCCAGCAGAATATAGATTTTTTAAAAACACCAGGCACAGTCACAGTAAACTACTTATGAAGAAATGCTTTTTTTATATCTCGCTTTTCCATGTCCTGATGGGGAAGAAAAAGTGCAAAAATCTTTCTTCTTTTAATATGGAGTGTTATAGTAGACCTGGGTCAGGTGCAGTTGCTTCCATGAGGACATGTGAGAAAAGTTTCTCCATATCTAGAATAGCTGTGGTTCTTCTGGGCAACTGATATGCTTGCTTTTTTTTTTTTTTTTTTTTTTTTTTAGTTTTTATTTAAATTCTTAGTTAACATATAGTGTAATACTGGTTTCAGGAGGGGAATTTAGTGATTCATCACTTACATATAACACCCAGTGGTCATCATAATGAGTGCCCTCCTTAATGCTCATCACCCATCTAGCCCATCCCCTACTTACCTCCTTCTATCAACCCTGTTTGTTCCCTGTCATCAAGATTCTTTCATGGTTTGCTTCCCTCTCTCTTTTTTATTCCTTCCCATATGTTCATCTGTTTTGTTTCTTTAATTCCACATATGAGTGAAATCATATGGTATTTGTCTTTCTATGACTGACTTATTTCGATTAGCATAATATTGTCTAGCTCCAACCACATCATTGCAAATGGCAAGATTTCATTCTTTTTGATGGCTGAGTAATATTCTATTATATATATATACCAAACATGATTTACCTTTATCTAAGAGGAGGTACAATTTTCTACCTTTATTTCCCATTTCCCCTCCCCCATCTTTATTTATGCATTTATTTTCAATGTCATGTTACAGTAGACATTTTAGAAAGCCTTCTCGAATCCCTTTCAAAATACATTGAGACAAATGAATAACTATATAAATCAAGAGCAAAAGGTCCACAGACAAAGAGTTGAGACTATATGCACTTCAATGCTTTTAGTGTTGCAAAGATTTTTTTAAAAAATTAAAAATTAAAGGAAATCAATGATCACAATAAAATGCTGATTTTTTTGGTCCCTGAAAGTAGTCAAAAGTTGGACAATCTTATTTTAGTGTCTACATAGTTCTCCCAGTTGAGGACAGAGCATTCCCACTCTACCAAGTTTAATTTCAGGTCTGCTGTCAGGAGACTAATCTTACTTTATCTTCCATTTAAGTGAAATAATTCCACTCTCAATCTGAATTGCCAATGCCTTAGAACAATGATTTTGAGGCCTTAGCTGTGAAGTCCCAAGGTCTGTGCATCTTTTTTTTTTTTTTGTCTTGCTAATGACTTGGGAGCTGAATCTGGCATCCTGCAGTGCTTCTCTCTTCTTTGCCTGTTGAGGGCCTGATTTGGTCGGCAGGGGGAGAAGGGCTCTAACAATGCGGTCTGGGGGGGCTGCCATCCCAGGACACAGAGGTCATGGGCACTGATACACTAGCAGAGCCTGTTTTCTTGTTTAAATCGTGGATGGAAAGAAGGTAAAGATGAGACTTAACAATGGCATGAAAGGCTTCTCCCCAAAGCCCATTAAACTGTGGGGAAATCTTGATGGCTAAGAATTGTTTCACACTGTGGATTGGTGAGTGGTGGGGGCAGGGAAAATCATTACACACTCTTAAGATGCCATGATCACCCAGCCAGATATGAGGATCTCTGCAAAAGCTAAATAAGCGGGACATTATTCCCCAAACTGTACTTACACCAGCTCCTTCTCTGTTCCTCTTAGGTAGAAAGTCAGCTAGTGTGGGCTTTGGACCATGCATTAATGAATCTAATAAATTTCTGCTGTATTCAGTGTGTTTCAGAGATGTCTGTTTGCAGATTTTTTTTTTTTTTGGTTTTATTTTGTTTGCTTTCTTTTATAATTATATGTATGCATTTATCACATAATATATACAACATTTAATCACATTATGTTTATATGTGTATGTATGTCCTTTTGGAAGCATTTTCTTGAGTGCCTAGGATGTGTGAGGCACTGTATCTAGAAATGGGAAAACAAAGAAAGATAGTCTCTTCCCTCAAGTGGCTCTCAGTAGAGTGGAAGAAATCAGCAACAATAGTTCAATGAAAAAATGCTAAGATAAAGGCACGAAGGAAGGAGGCCAACTGTACAGCCATGGCAGCTGATACTTGCGGGGAATAGAGGGAGGGATGTGTTCAGGAAAGGTTTTCAAGACGAGGTTACATTTCATCGAGCATGCAAGAGTAAATAGAAATTTGATTGTCTGCATTACCATCTTCCTGTTTATTGAAGGGTGGAAGTTTGCCAGTTGTAAAAAAAAAAATGTGAAAGGCCGTCTGGGCTGAGTGAGTAATATATGCAGAAGCACAGAGGCTTGCTTGACAAAGTATGATGAGTGGAGGAACCACGAGAAATTCACTGTAACTTTCACATCATTGAATAACAGGGTCTGGGGTCATCGAGTAAACAGGACCTTGTATTTCATGGTGAAAGCTTTGTAGGTGAGTGACTAGGGGAGTTCAGCAGGAGACATAATGAGATCCATGTTTTTGGAAGATTATTCCAAAGGCTTAATTGCTCTGACATCCGCTCCCAACAATTATCAGCATCTTGACGCTGCAAGTATATGTTAGAGCTGTTACCATAATCTGTGACAAAGGTGATATAATTATAATTAGGGTCCCACTGTCCCTATGGCATGTACAACCCAATTAGTTTCATAAGGTTTCTTTTAAGACTATTGGTGTCTATGCCAACTATAACATTAGTGTTTCTCCAAAATACCTTGACTATTCCATGCTGTACATTTTTTTGGTTGAGTTCATATTTTCTTTCTTAAAAAATGTTTTTATTCTAAGGGTACCAGGGCGGCTTATTGGTTAAGCACCCAATTCTTCATTTTGGCTCAGGTCATGATCTCAGGGTCCTAGGATTGAGCCATCCATTGAGCTCCATGCTCAGTGGGGAGTCTGCTCAAGATTCTCCCTCTCCCTCTCCCCCTGGCAAAATAAATAAATAAATCTTTAAAAAATTGTTTTATTTTAGTCAGTCAACACACAATCAGTCTCAGGTATACCACATAATGATTCAACTTGTCTACAGGTTACGCTATGCTCACCACAAGAGTATGCGACACTCCTAAAAGCAATGAGTAAGCATATCTGTAACTTATTCTCCCTCATATATAGGGAGCATCTTTTAATAAAATGCAGAATTAGTTTATAATTGGCTAGTTAAAACCTATGGTATACTGTAATCATCCATAGAATCAGGGATCATCCCAGGAAAATGAAATGTGGAGACCTTTTAGTCTACTCCTTTATACTAAAAATGGGTTGAGTCCTAGATATGTTAGGAGTATGGTCGCATGGTTAAGTCCTTACTTAAATCTACCTCTTTCTCATCTATATATTTTCTATCTATAATTTATTAATGTATCATACAAGTAGTAAAACTGCATTTGAAATAAAACAAAAAACATGGGATGCCTGGGTGGCTCAGTCAGTTAAGCGTCTGCCTTCAGCTCAGGTCATGATCCTGGGGTCCTGGGATGAAGTCCCATGTCGGGCTCCCTGCTCAGTGGGGAGTCTGCTTCTACCTCTCCCTCTGCCTGCCGCTCCCCCTGCTTGTGCTCTCTCTCTCTCTCTGGCAAATAAATAAAATCTTTAAAAAAAAAAAAAGAAAGAAAAACAGAGGAAAAAAAATGACATCCAGATTCTGCCACTTTAGCACAGCAATCATTATTGTTTATATATTATTTCCCATCTCCTTCCTAAACATATTTATGTTTAGTTGAAATTAGTGTATAAATGATTTTTCCCCCTTTTATTTTATTTTATTTAAAAATTTATTTATTTATTTATTTATTTGAGAGAGAGAGACTGAGAGAAAGAGAGAGCACAAGCCGGGGGGAGGGGCAGAGAGAGAGAGAGACAAGCAAACTTGCCCCCCGCTGAGTAGGGAGCCCAATGTGGGGCTCGAGCCCAGGGCCCTGACCTGAGATCATGACCTGAGCCGATGTCAGACATTTAACCGACTGAGCCACCCAGATGTCCCTATACCCCTTTTAAACTTAAATATACACACACTCCTTCCACAATAGCACTCTATACTCCACTGTACTCTCTTTCCATTCAAATCCCTTCTTCAGGGGTCATCAAATTTAACAATAGATTGAACAATTAACCAATTTAAATGTAACACTTTATAACCAGGTTATATGCTTTCCCATTATACTTAATAATTTTAAAAACACACACATACTAACGTATAAATAAATAAAGTAGGCAGGTGGCTATTTGTTTTCATAACAATTGGACCATACGAAACAACTGTTCTGAGACTTTCTTTCCTCCCTAAATCCATCATGGGGCACTTTGCTGGCTCATAGATATAGATCTAATATCTTCTTCAACTATTGCATAAAATATATTAGCGCTCAATTTAATTATCAACTGTTCCACTATCAATGGCCATTAGGACTCTTTTCCTCCTCCTCACTATCCGTTGTCTGGAGAGAGTGAGGAAAGCATATGAAAGGGTGTAGAGGCTGAACTAAGAAATTAACAGTCAAGAAAGAAAGGAGGGGAAGAGTCACCCTGGATTAGAGGCAGGGACCTACCCAATGGGAGATGGGAGGAAGGGTGTGCTCTGACCCCTCATCTGCTGAGGTTATTGCAGATTTAATTTACACCACTATCTTTTCCTTATCAAAGAAGCAAAGCCAATAGATTAAAACAATGAAGAATTTGAGATTTGAATGGCAATGCTTTCTGTATAGTTTTATTGCCTAAAATTGTATTCTGTTGAATTCTGTAAACGTGTAGCAACATATTTCGCAAAGTGTCCATCTCTTTGTGCCTGACCACATTGCATGGTCACAGTGTGTTCCCCAAACCCACCCCCACTGTGTGGAGCACTCTACCCCACCCGCCTGTTGCCCCCTAAGTTCTGACAGGCTTGCAGGGCTGACCTGGGAGAGGAGGATCAGAGGTCCTTAACTACCAACCCTAGACAGAGTAATAGAGTAAGAATAATAATAATAATAGACAAGCATACAATAGAAGATCATGTAAGTGACTTTCCCTGAGAAGCCTGTACAACTAATTCATGTCAGTCCCGTGGATTATGTCAGCAACTGACTGAGAAAACCCTTTGTTTTCCAAAGCCCTGGTTGGTCAACACTGATTCCAAATTAAGAACTCCTTGGTCATCTGAGTAGATGTCACTCAAACATGTTCCTTCTTCATGGAGCAAGGGAAATTGTGGCCCAAGGGGTTTCTGGCTCTATCAGGGTCTGCTGTGGCTTTCTCCTCATGAGAACGAACACTCAGTACTCAGCATTTCTGCTTCCCTTCCGCCGAGGCGTGTGAAAATGGAGAGCAATAGAACAACAATAAACAACAAAAAAATCACAATCAAGCCCTCTCTAGCCTCGGGAGGCAGTGTTTGGCCTGGCTTTATGTGCTGGCTAATGCACAGTTCAGGAAGAGGGGGTGGAAGGTTCTCATTTCTTTTTTCTCCTTGCTAATAACTCGAGTGTCCTACCTCTGGATATAACCTAGTACATTCAGCTCTTAATTATTAGTTTTTGACAGTTGGTGGGCCTGGGATCATTTGGATAAAATAAATTCTTATGTCCTTTATATCAAAATGCATATGTAGTAAATAGTTCTGAGTGTCTCTTCTTTTTGGAGTCTTATCCAAATTATTATTTTTGAATATTACTCTTTCCCTTTTTTCTCTTTTTTTCTTCTTTTCTTCCTCAGACTGCCCTTGCTGTAAGTACAAATGAAGAGTCAGATGATCTCAGGCAAGGCTGTAAAAGAGAGAAATCTAGATGCAAAACCTAGAGAATTCAGCTCTCAAAGAGCTCAGTTGTCAGTTCTATCGAATTCAAAGCAATAAACACTCATTGGCTGTTCATCTCTCCGACATGCTGCACTGGGCATGGCAAGGTAGAGATGAAAGGCATCCACACACACATGGACACCCTTTGGGGAGGAAACCTAAGTGCAATTTGATTAGGGTTATAAGATAGGAATGTACACTCTGCTACAGGAACACACATACGGAAGCAATTTATTCTGCCTGGAGGGGTCCCAGGAAGCTCAGTGCTGAATGACTGGCCTGAGTAATAGGGTGCTAGTTTTCAAACATTCTCTGACTGAGACTTACCATTCAAAATATATTTCACATTGTTGTCTCAAACACACAAGCACATGTCTATTTAGACGACACTTACTCTTACTGCGTGTGATACACTCTTGTAATTTTTCTTCTATTCTGCTCCAAATGCTGATTAACACCCATTTAATTCAACAGCCTTTAGCAGTTCATGGATTGAAAACTTAGCTTAAAAAATCCTGAAATAGAGCATGGGCTTTGGAGTGACACAAAACTGGTTTTAAATCCTGGTGTGGTCAACCAGTTGTCCTGAGATTTGGACAGTTTGTTTAACTTTTCTGAGTCTGAGTTTCCCTGTCTACAGAGAAAGTGTAAGTGGTTACTACCTATCTGTCTGGGATTAAAGGAGGTAACAATTGTAAGCAGCTTCCTTCCTTTTTTATTTTATTTTATTTTATTTTATTTTATTTTATTTTATTTTATTTTATTTTATTTTATTTTATTTTATTTTATTTTTTTAGGGAAAGGGAGAAGGAGGCAAGGGAGAGGGAGGGGGAGAGAGAGAATCCCAAGCAGACTCCATGCCCAGTGAGAAGCGCAACACAGGGCTTGATCTCATGACCCTGAGATCATGACCTGAGCCATAATCAAGAGTCAGATGCTTAACTGACTGACCACCCAGGCGCCCCGTAAACAGCTTTATATAGGTAGAGCTCAACAGATAGGTCAGTGGGGCACTGACAAAGAGTGGGGAGGGGACACTCTGGGAACATTGATTCTTTGGTAGGATTGTCCCCCTCACCCAAAACAGGTCCCAAATGATGGATATGCTTACCAGCTTAGGCAAAGGTGGAAAAGAGAAAGTTTACCAAGGCTCTGCCCCCAGGAGAGTAGGTGTAAGTGTGTGTGTTTGCATGTGAATCAGTGAGTGTATATGTACATGTTTGTAGGTGTAGGTGTGCATGTGTGTGTGAGACAGAGAGTGAGCTTGTATGTGGGGGGTTTGTGGGTGTGTACTTCCATATGTGAGTTGGATAGCATGTGCTGAGGCTCGTGTCAATACGGGGACTAAATTCAGTTCTCCCTTTTCAATGACCTCTTAACCAATCCCACTGAGCTTTTCTCAAACCAGCCAGCCCAAAGCTTTCCTGAGACCTTCCTCTTCCCAGTAGACCACAGCCTTTTGTGACTTTGACACAGTCACCTCTTCTCTCCAGGCTTGATCTTCCTTACATATACATTCTGAACATATTAGACTAGATTAACAAATTTTTAAAAATCTTTTAAGAAAATGGTAGGACGCTTTTTCGAACATAATCTTTATAGGGTGCTGATACTTAATCATGGTCGAGAGAGAGAAATAGAGCTATAGATACATGGTAATAGTTAACATTCATTAAGCAGGTACTATATGCCCGGCTCTGTGCAAACAAAATTCTTTGCATGTATCAATTCAGTTAAGACTTGTGACACCCCTATAATCTAGTTACTAGTATTGCTATCCCGATTATGCAGATACAGATACCTTGCTCAAGGTCACAAAGTTAGTGAGTGACATGGCTGGGATTCAAATTTAAATGCAAATATATCTAAATACGTATCTTTCTGTGGCGCCTTTACAGAACCCCAGGCCACTGGGGACTGCATTTGAAAAACCCTGGACTTAGGTGATCTATCTTTGAGTCTGCTTTCTTGCTCTAGCAAACAATGACTTCATCAGTGACTTCACAAGACTATAAATAAATAACTAACCTCTACAGTTCTTTGCCACATCCAAGGATATACAAGGATATATATATACACATACACACATTATATGTATATATATATAGATATATATGTTACCATGAAACATATATATTTGTGTATGTACTTTATATATGAATATATTTACATATATGAGTAAACTATATGTGAAAGAATAAACTATATATCATGAACATATATGAATAAACTATATGTCTGGTAAACATATATATCATATATAATACCATACATATGTATAGATGAACTAAACGAATGTGGCCATAATACACACAGGGAATGTGTAGTAGATCCGTGATAGAGCTGGGACATTCAATGCCATTTCCTGTGTGCCTCAGAAATCCCCCACCACTGTCCCAGCCAGCACCAACAATGGAAAAGAGTCAAACCTGGGGCGTGATCTTCATACCTCATCAAGCTTCTGTTTTGCAAGCAAAGATAAACAATAAATCCCAGATAACAAATCAACCCTCAAGTCCCATTTATTGATCCTTGTCCTTGTCATTGCCCAGTTCATTCTGCTGGGGTCGAGGGCACAGGACTGACTGTCTGTTTCCGAGTCCTGGGTATCATTCTGAGACACATTAGAGAGTATATATTTTCACCAAAACCCATGCTTAGCTCCAGGGGAACATGATTGTTAAATATAATGCATATTCACTATTGTGCCTTGAAAGAGGATTAGTGAAGGAGGACATTACTTTAATTTCTTCCATGTGGCTCTGAGCGCTGGTGGTTAATTCCCTCCCTGTACTTCAAGAGGACGTTGTGGTTGAAGAGTTAAAGTCTAATTAGGCTCCCTGTCAAAAGCAACAAAACCCTGGCTTCAGTGGATTCCCTCTGACAAAAACACCTTTTACTCTGAGGCTCCCTGTTGGCCCCGTTTCCAGTCTGATTGGAGTTCACCCTGAGTGAAGTCTCCTTCGAAGGGGCAGGAGGCCTGTCTCACAAACGCGCTAGAGCCAGGGAGTCAACGCCAGCATTTACTTTGAAAAGTAGCTTGTGATTTCCTGCCGTGGTTGCAGCGAGCGGGGACAGAGACCCCGCAGACGTGGGAACCAGGCGGAGTAACCATTAGGGGGAGTGGTGCTGGGGGGGGGTAGTTCGTGAGTTACCCCTTATATGTACGTTATTATTACGGCAAGTTAGTGAAACAATCTTTTACCTGTTTCAGGATAGAAACTGTAGGGGAAATGTATCTGAACCTCCAAAATCTCCGTTTAGGGCTGTATCTCTGTCTTGGAAGGTTGTTGGGAGAATGGCATTAAGCAAGTCTGCGGAGGCTTTGGCCCCATGCTTGGCACACATGGGGCTTCTACTGTTCGTTTTCTCCACACTCTCCTCCCCACCCACAGTGGCTTTGACTCCCAAGGGCTCTCATTCAAAATCCCTGTTTGCTACTTACCATCTGAGGTGCATTGGACCATGATAGCAGGTAATCCTTGCTGAGCCCCTATGATGTGCCAGGAAGGAGTCTAAATACTTGACATGTATTCATTTATTTATTGCCCTAGTTCATCCTCCCAAACCCCCAAGAGGTAACTAGGCTTTTGCAGAGAAAAATAATATATAACACTAACTGAATGCTTGCTGTTCTTAGCACACGACTGTATTTACTTATTTTATTCTCACAGTGTTATGAAATAGATCCCATTATTCTCAGTTTCAAAGATGAGTAAACTGAGTCACAGAGTGATTATGGAATCGGCCTAAGGTCACAGAGTAAGAGCTAGAATTCCGACCAGCAGTGGGGTCCCAGAGCTCTTGTCCTTCCCCCTCCTCAGGTCATGTTGCCCCGCAAGACTTAGTTCCCTCATTTGTAAAACTGGTCTAACACAACGGTATCTATACCAAACGGTTGTTGCAATGACTGAATAAAATAGTAAATCTGAAAACACTTCACAAATGATAACATGACACGTAAGTGCTAAGTATTATTGTAATTTTTGGCTACAGTGTAGCCATAGATAAACATGGAGTTGTGTACACGATGAGTTTATTAGAAGGGGAAAGATGAGACTAAGATTAGTTGAATGCCTACTAGCTTACTGTGCTCCATTTTTTTAAACTCATATTACCTCATTTTGATATTTTTATCCCCAGTGTATAAAAGAACAAACAGAAGCTCAGAAAAGATTCAGTAATGTGTCCATATGACTCATCTGGGAAATAGTGCAGGCAGAATTACAAGCCAAACCTAACCAAGTCTGAGACCTACTATCTTTCCACTTCACCATGATGGTTTATGAGAACAAAGGAGATTTATCTCCCCATGGCATTTTGTCACATGATGCTCAGTTTGCTTCTCTCCCTTAAAATAAATTATGAATGAAGTTATCCATGCAGCATTATACTAATAAAAATAAAATCTTTCACCCTAAGATTTCTTGTTGCACTGAAAGGCAAATTTCCCAATCAGCTTGTCATTGTCTGTGTGTGTGTGTGTGTGTTTCTTATTTTGAGTTTTAAGGTTCAGTCTCACTGGATTTGCTAAAACATTGCTGGACCCATTTTACATACTTGAGTTTCAGATCTGGTGCTGGCAACTCACCTAAAGACAAATCTCTGGGAAGAGAAATAAGTTCCCCATGCAGCTAGATTTCAAGGTTGGGCAGAGCAAGTCACATGTCAGAAGTATCTTCAAAAGTCAAATATGAACTGAAGAACAATACTTGGGTTTAAATCCTCACTCTTGTTTTTACTGTGTGATGATAAATTTTCAAACCCTCATCTGAAAATGGGCTTATTATTATATCTGCTTTATAGGATTAAATAAAATGGTGGCTGTTACAGGGTAGGTACCCAATCAATGTTAATGTCCTTCCTAGCTGTTCCCTTCTAGAATGGAGTTTTGGATTATGGAAGTGAAAGCACATGCATTACCATTTTTCTGGGACCCAAGGAGTGATAAAATGAAGTTAAGTCCATACTTGGATGATTCACATGGAACAGTTAGCTTTCTTTTAGGGCTTAAGTGGAGTTGTGGGATAGATATACATCTGTTAGGATGCCTGACATATATCACATGAATGAATAAACTTCAAGTGCTGTTAGTTCTGGAGTCAAGGGGAGAACAATATGGTGGCTAAAATAATGGTGAGAAGATGGGGGTGGAGGATGGAAGCTTATCTTTATTTCCATCCCCTTTCTAGTGACTTGGTGGGAACTGTCAGCTTCTTCTTGAGCCTCAGGTCACCCCTTTCCCTTCTCTTGGTTGCTATGCACACAGAGGCCATTCTAGGCAGAACATTCTTATTCATGAAAGGAATTTCCAGTCTGAATCCCTGCCTTCTTTTTTCTCATTAGATGAGGAGTCTATTGGCCAACGTTTATTGCAAAGTTGTTGTGATTTAGAGCAATCAGGAGACACTCCAACCAAATTAAACTTCTCCCAGCACAAATTAAACTTCTTGACCAGCACAACGCCTTTTATGCCTTGGGGCCTTTGCACATGCTTTCCCCCCTCTCCTTGGAAAGTGTTTTGCTTTCCGTGCACTGCTCATTTTCACTTGGTTGACTCAAACTCATCCTTCAGAACTCATCTGTTCAGGGAATGGTTCTGTGACTCCACTCGTCCTTCCAGGACTAGATGACTAGTTTGTGCCCTGGCTGTAAGTTTACACACATTTATGTTGTCCTGCCTCAGCACTCTACACAATTCTGATTCTTTGTTCACTATATTTCTCTCCCAAATGTTTTGTAACCTTGGTGAGAACTTTGCCTATCTTGCTCGCTGCGGTATCTGTGTTCAGCACCATATGTAGCATATAACGGGCACTCAAAAGATGTTTATTAAAGGAGTTCATAAAAGAGCAATTGAGTGAGTGAGAGTGAAATGAGTTAAGCAGGTGTGAGGTAGCAGGAAGAATATTGAGCTGTGAATCACGATGCCTTGGGACCATGCTTAACTTCAATTTTAACTAGCAAAGTGACCCCTAGGCCACTTCAATTTCTTAGGCCTAAAGAAGCTTATACTATTATCTCAAAGGGTTGTGGGAATTCAATCAAGTGCCTGGCGCATGGTGGATGCTTGATTAAAAGTGAGTTCTTTCCCACTGTAAGAGAAATCACTGATGGGGGTTATGCCATCACCGGGAGCTCCCAAACCAGCTGGGTCACTGGAAGCCCTGGGTCCAAACTCCAGATCTGCCCCCCAGAGAGTAGCTGTCAAAGATCAACTGAATCATGAGCTGTTGCCGCAGGAGGTGGTGTTCTAAAGCTGGGGACCTGTGTTGTCACTTTTCCCTTCCACAGAGGGACTGTGGCTCTGGATGGGGGCACCAGATGCCCTTTTTGGGTGAGAAAGGCCTCTTTCAGGAAAGCTCCCACTCTGGCACCAGTGACCCAAGTCATAAAGGTGATTCATTTTCCAGTTTCCAAGGCTTCAAAGCAACATATATGAAGGGCCATGGGTGGAGGGAGGCACACACCCTCTCTCCCCTGCAGCAGCTTTGGGGCTACAAGGAGCACTCAGAGGTATTGAACTGTTCCTTGAGTTTCATTGGAAGCGTGAATGTTATGCATACACATAAGCACTCACCCCTGGCACTAGGTGGAGATTCTTGGGCATAACCTGCCAATGTGTTGTGCTGGAGTTATTTTCCACTGAAATACCCTAATTAAAAAAAAAAAAAAAATCCCAAAGACAAAACTGTTGATTCAGGGACTGCAAGCTTCTGGCAGTCTCTAGTTTGAGGGGCCTTTCCCCTAGCTCTGGATTCCAACCATGATACCTAAAACAGCTAAAGGCTACACCCTTAGTAAATCATGCTTTTGTGGGGGATGGGTGAAGCCTGGAGGACACCCCCCCACAAATGGACCCTGGCAGGCAGGCTTCCACAAAATGCTCTTTGGCAGGCCCAGCTCATGGGAAAATGTGATTTCCGGCCTGCTGCGGATGCCTGGGAGTCTGTGCATTTTTTTCATGTCTTCCCTGCTCTGCTGTGGGATTTGGGGAAATCTAGAGCATCTCTGCATTTCATGTAGCACTGCTTAGTCTGTATGAAGCGACCCATAGGGAAAGAGCCTGGACTTTGAGGTGAGACCAAACCGAGCCTCACTCTCAGCTTTCTGCCTAGCAGCTGTGTGAGCATGGACAAATCACTTAACCTCTCTGTGCCTCAATTTGCTCATTCCATAAAGTGCCTCCCTTTGTGGGGGCCAGGGATTGTTTTGGGGTTGCAATGAGACAAGATATATAAAGCACCCCTACAGTGCTTGGCCAACAGGAAACACTGCTTTCCTTGCTTCTATCCTGTTCTTTTTTCTTTAAATGAATGAGACAGTAACTTAGAAAATTGTTTTCTCAGATGTAAGATCAATGAAGGGTCACTGTTCTCTCCAAGGATATATTAATATTCCCAACTCTTAAATATATTTAATATTTATAAGTTATAATTTACTTTTTCTCAATTTTGCATTTATATCTGTGATTGTCTCTTCCTCCTCAGGGAAAACAACACCATATTAGGTAGCTGGTCCTACTCAGGACACCAGAAATAATAAAAGTGAAATCTTTCAAATTTCAGTTCCTTGCATCTCATTTATAAAAGTTTTTCATATGTCTTACAATTAAATGACAAATTCAATGGGATCAGCAAACATGAATACTGAGGGAGTATGGGTAGCATAGAATCAAAACAGAGTCCCCTGCTAGGGAGCCTGAAAAATCTCTGGTCAATTGCCCAGCCTGCAAACCCCTCTGAGGAAGAGAGATTAGACCTCGGGATGCAAGAGGCTCAGGGGAGTTAGGAATGAGGTGTGAAGCTCCCTTAATGGAGGAAAGAACATCTCCCCTGGGTCTCCTAAGTTTTATTCCGTCAGATTTCCAGGAAGCAAAGAGCACACATCCCCAGCCAGTATTAGTGGCTCCATTCTCTGAGTATAATGACATATGGTAATTGACATTACTGTATCAGTACAATTTCCAAAAACTTAAAAACAGTGGATTAATTCAGTGCTCAGTGAAAAGATATCTTCTACCAATAGTGTTCAACCCAACCTACCCTTCAGAAGCTGCTCTGTTGATTATTTATATGGAAGTTTCTGGATCTGTCATAGTGATGATAATGTATTGACTATTGCAGGGATGTTTTAAGACAGCATTCTTAAAATACAGCAAGGTACCATAAAGTGATCAAAAGTAAGGAAGAAAACAAAAGTCAAAAAAGGGAAAAAACAGATTCAGAATGACCTACACAGTTGTTAGGAAGATGCCACAAAAATATTTCGAGTTTCTCAATGGTCACTGGAAAACAAAAATTAAGCAAATAAATAAGTAAAACAAAAAAGATAGTCACACAGTTCAATGTCTCTGGAAGGAACAGATATATGCACTAGATACAGAACACGCCTTCTCGTCCTGTCAAACCTTTGCAAAGTAGCTAGAATCATCCCTGTGACTATAGTAGGAATCAGAGGAACAGAAGTCTAGCCCAAGGTCCCACAGCCGAGGTAGGACTTGAAGCCAGATGTGTTTTGTCTGTAAGTCTGTGTTCTTATCACTGAAGGATGCTGGTGCTCTTCTATGGGCATGGTGGAGTGGCAGCGGATATACAACGCAGTCCTTTTTTTGGAATTCACTGGAATCTTTGCAGAGATGCTAGGAGAAAGGTGTGAGGTTCCAAAGTGGTTACATGAGTGGAGAGTAGGCAACAAACTTACCAATTTACATGTGTGTGTGTGTGTGTGTGTGTGTATGTTCAGCACTCACATCAGGGTGAAGTTCAAAGACAGCACTGGCCAAGAGCCAAGGTAAAGATCTCTTGGGCTGAACTTTCAGGTTTTTGAGCAAGTTTCTAAATTCTGTCATCTTCACCTGCCTCCTCCATATGTTCTCTTGAGAGAGAATGAATGAGGCCTTTCCCCCATCCTAGTTCCTATCAGCAGATTTGGGGAAGTTTGGGAAGTCGGAATTGATACCTGCATACTGTCCTAATCCCAGCTTTGCAGCTCCCCAGCACCCTCCCTCCTGAGATATGGGCTTTCTTTACACTTGTCAGGGACAGACTTCTGTGTTTGTAGAATGACGATTGGAGCTTCACTATGCTTCATATGTCTTTGCCTATTTTTTCTTTTTTTTTTTTTTTAAGTTTCCAGTATTCTCACTGGGAGAAAACTGAGTCAATAGCCTAGTTCCAAGGCATATTTTAGAAGAAGCGATCTAGTAGAAATTCATGATACAGCTGTGGTCATTTTAATGTTTTAGCTACTCATTATTCCACTCCTTTCTGAAAAACATCCCTGATGGAGACTGATCCCTCTATCACTGCGTATATGATCTGGCACAAAAGTGGTTCTCATGGCCCACTTCCCTCTGCTGGCTCCCACAAGCAGTCCTCCAGTGCAATCAGGATGTAAGTTGTGCCCTTATCAGCCAATGAGAGTCTTGCTGCCAAAATCATGAGCCAGACAATGTCAGATCATTGCAGCAACGGCGTAGAAAGTGCCATCCTAGTAGCAGCGACAATTACTTTGGCTGGGGCCATAGAAATGGGGATCATATCGATGTTAGAAGTGGTGTCTCACCCGAATATTCCACCAGTATGAGTGTGCTGTGTGTCCCGATCCTGGGTCTAGAGCTGCTTCCAATTCCTGCTACTGTCCAAGTCTGGGGCTCTACATTTCCCATCAGTTCTGGGAGAGACCCTCTATCCTTCCACAAATTTGTATCCTGCTTGGTTTGGCCATAATCTCTTTCCATCGTTTTCAGCAGAAACCCACAATGAGCACAGGAACTGACAATGACTGAACACTTACTTTCCTGGCAGGTCCTGTGTTAAATGTTTTAACCTCTGTTGTAATTGGCTTCCCACTGAACCTTATGAGATTATTGTTATTTGCATTTTATAGATGAGACTCTTAAGACTGAAAAAAGATACTAAGAAACTAAGCTAATAGTTCACTTCCTCTGACTATTTATTAGAAGCTAACATTTTAAAGTACCATCTCATTTAATCTGCACAACCTTCTATATTAAGTATAACCACATTTCAATGTATCTAAGACAACATTGATTGCAAAATGTACCATTCTTTACATACCACTAAGAAAGTAAAATGCCTCCAATTAAACTATGGCATGCCATTAACTATAAGATGCAAACTGATACCAGAGATATTAATTTAGAAAAAATATATTTCAGAATAGATGCATCACAGCATGTCATTACCACTGTTTAAAGATGGGATAGCCAGGAACTGAGGCTCAGAAAGTTTGAGAGACCTGTCTGAGGTCACATAGTTTGCACATAGTGATAAAAGGATTAAACCCAAATCCATCTGGCTGCAAAGCTTGACCTAAGCCATTACCCACTATGCCATAGTGCTTTATAATCATCTAGCCATCTAGTAGTAGGACTGAAATTCAAACTTGCACTTCTCTGACTCCAAATTCATAATAGATGAGATGTCATGAGTATCCACCATATGTCAGGTATAGTGCTTAGAGATTTATGACGGCTATTTTACTTAATATTCATAATAAACCTGTACAGTAGAGGTTACTATTCCCATTTTGCAAGTAAAGAAATGAAGAGACTGGCCTGCTAGAAGCCACAGAGCTAGTGAAGAGCAGAGCCAAGAAGTGATTCTGGGTCCTTCCATGTTCAAAGACACATGCTCCACTATCTTACATTGCTACTTGTTTTGTCTATAGGTGAACTTTGCAGAAAGTGTTCACAGAGAAGGAGCAATGCTTATCTAAAGAAATGAATTCTTATTGAAGGAATTCCAGACATTGATATATAGGTGTCTCATATCATACCATGAAGACTACTACTCAGACTATTACTCAGGCAGAGGAGGGTTTTTGTGCCTCTTTCCTTCACCTCCCTCCTCCCAATTCTGTCAAATTATGTAGCTGCAGGAACCATGAAGGCTGTAACTTTCCTAATTGGATGTGTGAAGCTCACACGTGAATCACGTAGGTCTCTAAAGTCTATACAAAGAAATGGGAAGGGTTCAGCACCCTCCCCCTTCTATGTGCCTTGAGAATTTTTCTACTGTTGTGTCCTGGGCTTCATGGTATTTATAGCTAACTAACATTACTGCCTCCTGTCTTAGTTATGGTTGTCCCCAAAAGTAGACCTTGTGATAAGGACTCAGGACCAGGTAGTGCTTATGGAAAATGATCCCAGGAAGCCCAATAAGTGATCAAAGAAAGCAAGAAAAAGCAGAAATACAAAGAGTGTATTCCCAAGCGACTCACTCCATGGGCCCACTGCTGGGCTGTCACTGAGGAACTCTATAAACACAACTCAAATGATCACAGTGAGGGATGGGAAGCTGGAATATGGTCCACTGACTCCTGTCTCATGGCTGAGGATTTTCTCTTGGGAAATGAAATCCCTAGTGCTTCTGGATTTCACCTATGTGTATTGGCACAAACTCTCATTGATGTGGAAGAAAGTTCTCAGATGGAGAAGCAGAGAGCTGCAGGTACTTGCAGGAGGAAGCTGTCAGACACCAGGAATTGTCCATGGCAGCTGCTGGTAAACTCACATGTCTGTTAGAGGAACATCTTTATGTAGGTGTCAGTTGCCCTAATAAAGTCAGAGACTGTGTTTTGTCTGCCCTGTCTCTGCACCTCCAGGGACTGGCACAGTGCTGGATGGAGCATAATGATGATGTGAAGAGTGCGGGAAAGAGCTACCAAGGCAATGGCATTGAGGTAAAAGACCATATAGCCTTTTCCAAGAATTCAAGTGCAATAGTGGGATACCACTCCGAAATCCATCGCTTTGATGGGACTGGTCAATTGCAAAATGATCCCAGTTCTTCACTTTTCCTATAACCTTACCCTCTGTCATATAACTTTGCCCCTTACTTCGACTCTGGGAATGGCCATGTAACTTGTTTTGGCCAATGAGGTGTTAGCATGCATGATACAAACGTAGGTTTGAAAGAGCTTGTGTGGTTGATCCTGGTTGCTTTTGTAGCTTTGCCATTGCTGTGGGAACATACCTGGATTCACCTGTAAGAGAATGAAGGACAGTGGAGCAGAACCAAGTTACCTTGATTGTCCTGGCTGAGGCCATGCTAGACCAGCCAACAGCCTGTAGACCCCAGATGTATAAGCGAGGCTAGAAAAGCAACAGTGCTCCCAGGAATCCCATAGCTGAACACGCACCAATGGGCAAACCTAGGTGAAATCAACCGATGCTCATTCCTGAGCCCCTGAACCTCGCAGATACAGAAGCAAAATAAACATTTATTGTAGTAGGCCACTGAGGTTTGTGATCTTTTGTAGAACAGCATTTTTGTGGCACTAAGTACCTGATACACCCCATACAGAGTACGCAGGGAATAAACAGAGAAACGGCAAAGTGCTATTTGAAAGGCAGATGCTGGGCAGCCAGCTAGTCGCACTCAGCAGATCAATGACTCCTGTAGAGTCACCAACCTAAAGCATGTGTGATTAACATTAGTGCATCAATAAATTTACCTATTATTACATGTCATCAGCTGTCTGGGTCACCTGTCACTGGTAGGAGCTGCAAACCTGAAGGCTGGAAATGGCTGGAGTGCAGGGTTTATAGGGAGGGCAGAGGAGCAGAGTGAGACGAGGCTGGCAACAGAAGCATGACCCAGACACAGATGAGTTTGGATGCTTTCCTGGAGTTACCAAGATGCTCGGGGGATTAATGAATGTCAGTTGAATGAATGAGATATTCTGGGAACGATGGACATTTCCTGGCATTACTCAAGTGGTGTGGGTCCCTCGTCTACCTCTGTGAAAAACTGGCTCTGTTACTTAGTGAAAATGCCATCTGCCGCTGCAAATTTTACTGGCCTCCTGGGCTTTTTTTTTTTTTTTTTTTTGAGTAATATTTGCCAGGTTATGTAGCATATAATCAGAGACATAGGGCACCTTTAAATGCTGCAATTTTTCAAGGCAGAAAAGCCTTCTGTTAAAGAGAAGACAGGAAGAAGACCAAATCAAATAACAATTATGAATAATACACTACTCAGCCCATAACAAAAGGCCCTGGATTTTATAATATGTTCCTGCCAAAGGCCATGTGTAATATTTCCTTGTTAGTAGTTCCCAACCGCTATGAAATCCACAAAACCTCTCCCAGCTGCTGAAGACTTATTCTCTGTCCTGTTCCATTCTGGGACGTATCCATAAGGTTTAGAAAATATGACTAAGGTTCCCAACTTGAATGACACTAATAGTAATTTTCTAAGGCTTTGGAGAGAGATGTAAGGAAACCACGGTGCATGTCTGTTTAAAAACTGTTCTGTCTAATGGTTTGTAGTGTTCCAAAGGTTGCAGGAGGGAGGTCGAGACAGAACTATTTAATAAGCTGCCTCTCAATGACCTGAGTGATGTTGGCATTACATTAATAATCAGTACAAATTAAATTACATTAAAACCTGAGGTTCAAAACTAAAGCATTAAGAAGGATTTGAGCAAATAGACAAAAGTTTTTAAAAAGATTTTATTTATTTATTTGACAGAGAGAGACACAGCGAGAGAGGGAACACAAGCAGGGGGAGTGGGAGAGGGAGAAGCAGTCTTCCCGCGGAGCAGGGAGCCCGATGTGGGGCTCAATCCCAGAATCCTGGGATCATGACCTGAGCTGAAGGCAGACGCTTAACGACTGAGCCACCTAGGTGCCCCGGCAAATTTACTTCTATTTTTTTTAAAGGAGTTTCATAGGACTTTAAATGCACATAAGGAAGTTAAGAATTCTCCTCCTATGTGCGTGAGGTTGTAGTACATCTTTCTGCTTGAATCAAACTTCTCTCAGTAGAGAACAGAAATATAATACAATTTAGAAATATAAAAACATAAACACAAGAAATATAAGAATGTCCTCCTAAGAATAAAACACCAAATGAGAAGAAAATACCTTGAAGGTAATTGAGAAAACATATGGAGCGTCCATTCCTCATTTCTTTGGCATTTCTAACAGATTCTTTGTGATATCTACTGAAAACCGACATTTATGGGGCCAATGACTAAGCCAGGCAATGTGCTAAGCACATGTACTAACTTATTTAATTCTTACAGCAATGTTTTGAAGTGGGTACTATTTTTATCCTCACTTTGTAGATGAGGAACTTGAGGCTAAGAAAAGTTAAGTGTGTTGCCCAAGGTCACACAGTAAGAGGCAGTACTGCTGGTCAACCCCATGTCAGGGTGATGCTACAGTTCATGATTTAAACACCACGTTCAAATATTAACATCTTTTGACACTCCATCTGTTCTGAAAGCAAAGTCCTGGTGACCCTTGAATTCCAACAAAAAAAAGGAGGTTAGGACTGTTTTCTATTGACTCTTGGAAATATTCCAGTTAGCTGAAGCAGTTATCGATAATAATTGCAAGGTAGTCAAGAAACATTTCAGTCTGTACCTAGGTATTACTGTTTCTTTAAAACTTTGCTCTAAGTACTTAGCGATTCATGGCTAGTTAAATTGAATTGTTTCTTAAATTAGCAAGGCATTATCTTTACTAGATAAGGTATAATTACCTAGAAGACTTCCTATATTCCTACTCATCCTAAAAAAAGCTTAGTCAATTAGTCCTCAAAGCAATGGAGTAAGGACCTTGGGGGCGCCTTCTATAATCTTGCAGTGTTAAATCAATAATGTAGTTATAAACACCACAGAAAGTGCCAAGGACCTTGAATTCACAGGATCTTCACATTCAGGGGGACAATGGCAGGGCAGTTTTCACCATCACTTCACCTTTCTCTTCCTTCTGTGGAGGTGACAGATGACATGTGTCTCCTTACATCATCTTATTGTCCCAAGGTAAGAGTTTGCACCCTTCCTTGCTTTTGCTGACATTCTTGCCCATCCTGACAAATTGTTACTTCTTTAATGATGCCAGTTTTTGCATTCTTGCCGGGAAAATAAAGTCCAGATGAATATATCCAAAGGTCTTTTAATATAAGATTTTTAATATTACTTAGGTATGGTGAAGCCAAGAGATCAGGGACAGACTGCCCTTGAAAAGGTATTGTTTTACTCAGAGATCCCAGGAGAAAGGAGGATATCATAGAAGACCACTCAGGGAAGCACCAGAGTTAGGGAGGAGGCAGAACGTGGGGAGGAGCTTTGGACAGAAGTTTTTATTTTGTGGTTTCCATGGGAAGAAACAGTGAAGGCAGGTTAAGCAGACTTCGGATTGGCCAGTTTGGATAACTTCAGTGACCTCTGGAGTGGAAGGGGCTGTCCCCAGTTGTCTGGTACCTCCAGGGTACCAGGGTCAGCAATTCCCCAGATGTCAAAGCATCAGAATACAGAAAATAAAAGATATGGTTAATACAAGAGAGAAACTGTGAAGAGTTCATCTTTCTAATGGCAAATGCAACTCCTATATGCACATGCACATGTGTGTTCATACATGTGAGTGTCTGTGTGTCTAGGCTGGATTAATTGGTCTCACAGTGTTACCTGACATCCTAGAATTTCCAGTGATTCAATATGCATTTCTAGGAAATGGACCGGGCTATATATAGCGTGGGTCCCCCCACTCATCTTTCACTGGCTTGGCCTGGCTCCAAGGATTCTGTCTGGGGAGCACAAGCAGACTCTTTACAGACTCTTCCTCCTTTTCTAGAAAGTCATCCATTTGGGGTGGAATTGGAGGTCCAGATCATGGCAGTCATCATTTTAACCTCTCATTTCGAGTAGCTTTTGTCAAACTGAGGCTGCTGTCATAGTTGAAGAGGATGATGGCTCCTCCATGTCCTCCTCCTTTGTAGCGTGACCAGATGTTGTCCTTAAGAGCTGAGCTTTCTTTTTTTCTTTTTTTCTTTTTTTTAAAGTAAGCTCTAAACCCAACATGGTGTTTAAACTCATGATGACCCTACGATCAGGAGCCACATGCTCTACTGACAGAGCCAGCCAGGTACCCCAAGAGTTGAGCATTTTAATTAACCAATTTTTTCCTTCTGTCCTTCTCTATGAATATCTATGTATTAAATTCTGTATGCCCACACAAATCCAGGCACCTGGGGGGGTACACAAGAGAAACCAAACAAAGAGTTTACAGCCTCATAGAGCTTCCAAGATAAACCTTAATAACATTCTCTGAATGCAAAAACCACTTATTCATTTGATAATTCAAGCTCCTGTTAGACCTTAAGTATTGTCTTCCTTGAGAAATACACAGGTTTCAATTGATGTTGGGAAATATGTCCAGGTTTGTCCCCAGAAAGAGGATGAACTACAGAAATGGCGGAGTCTGTATACACAAGAAAATCAAGGCCTGGGGTTCTAGGATCGCATATCTGATTTCAAATTCCATCATTGGGTCTTGCTAGTCCTAGGATTTGGGGCAAGTTGCTCAGGTATCTAAGACTTGGTTCTGCCATCTATTTAAGAAAATAATAATTACTAAAAAATTGTACAGGACAAAAGAATTGATCAATTTAAGATTGTTGTCAGGATAACTGAGAAACTTTGTTGAAAACACTTGACACTGTGCCCAGTGCATAGTAAGTATGCACAAATAGTCTTTATTGTTGTTAACATTATTATGAACAATGATGTATTTAAGCAGAAAGCCCATAAGCACTGATATCAGGGAAATCTGAGTCTCAGTCCTGATTCTGCCACTTACTGGTTCATGTCATCCTGGGTATGCTACTTAACATTTCTGAATCAGAAATAACAAACCTACCTTTCAAGGATTTCCTGAAACTGGAAGATCATAAATGTGGCATGTCTATAACTTACTACTTTCTGGTTTCCATTAGAAGTGGTAGCTATAATTATTCACATTATCTGGTGATTAACTGAGAATCTTACACTCCTGGAATATCAGCCAAGCATTGCTGAGGGAGAAGAAAACAGGAGCAGGGAGGTAAAAGGATCCTTTTGATTTTTATGATGCTCTGGGTTCTTTTGGCACAGCTTGAGTAGAGGTCACTGGTTGGCCTCTGTACAGGATGTCTGTGGTTCCACCTACCCAACCCACCGAGCCTTTGGTCCAGTCTCCAGGACCTGTGCTGATGGCTGTCTCTGTGGCTACCTATGACCACAACTGGAGAAAGTCCAGACGGCTGGGGGGTGCCTCATGTGTGACTCTGTGTTCCTGGGTGCCTGCCAGTGGACTCATTTTGCTGAAGGAATGTGTAATATGTACTGAGATTATGTGGGACCACTGGGTGGGAGGACACTCAGGGCCAAGGTCCCCTGGAGCTGGGGCAAAATGGGATAGGTAGCAGGGTATGCAGCCAGGTCCTCACATGACATACTTATCAGTCCAACCTGAAAGGATTTTCTCTTTTCTGAGTCAGAGGGGCTGAGAAGTTTCTATGAATAGAACCAGTGACGAAAGAAGATAGAAGAAAATAGGCGGGTGAAGAATCCAGAACCAGGGAATCTGAGTTTGAAGGTAGGTTCTCCCACTTCTTAGCTGTGTGAAATTGTGTGAGTGTTTTTATCACCCTTCATCCGTAAACTGGGTATCACAGCATGTGGAATCTCATAGACCTGTTTTGGGGATCAAATGAAACACTTGTCCGTTTTCTTGATCATGACTCTGACATTTTGCACCAAAGGTTGCAGTCCAGGGATGTGCTTTATTTGCCAGTGAGGATTTCATAAAAAGGTACACTCAAATATTGCTGGTGGAAATGTGGGTTAATGTAAATGTCAATGCAAATAGTGTATTATTAATAATTATATATCAGTAGATGGATATCAATTAAATATAAAATGTGTAAGTACATAGGCAATTCTATTCAGAAATCCCATCTCTGTGAATCTACTCATAGAAATAACAAAACACTGTTCCCCACGATGTATATGTATATGAATCTACTGGGTGATAGGGGAAACGTAATCCACATGCTCTCAGTATATATGTGTAAGTATCTAAATTATAGCATCATTGGAGTGGCAAAAATCCATAAACGAAGCAAATGGCCATGAACAGGGGAATGGTTGAATAAAGTGTGGTACAATTAAAAGTATAGCAATGAACTAGGAGGAATTTTCACAACTCTTTCTTGATGCCATTTCCCTTCCATTTGGCATTCCATTTCTTTACTTCTTTGTACAGTAGAACACCTTGAAAGAACATTGTCTCTGCTCCCTGACCTCAACTCCTCTCCTTCCTATTCTCTTCAACCCACCACTTCTATCTCCTCCATTTCAGCAAGGTTGCTCTTGTAAGGCTGCATCCAGAGGTTAGTTCTGAGAACTCTTCTAGAATTCTCTGCAGCATTTGACATAGTTGATCACTCCTTCCTCTGGAAACACTTTCTTCACTAGGCTTCTGGGAAATTTAAGCCTCTTGGTTTTTTTTCTACATTATGGGTTGCTCCTTTTCAGCCTCCTCCTGTGGTTTCTCTTCTTTGGCCTTGTCTTAATGTTGAGTGTCCCAGGGCTCAGTCCTTGGTGTTCCCTGCCCTAACTAGACTCAGTCTCTGGGTGATCTCCAGACTGATGGCTTACATGACAACTGTGTGCTCACAACTAATGACTTCTATCCAATACATAACAGGGCTTTGAATATTTGTAGAAAGATGAAAGAGAGAAGGGAAAGAAGAATGGAAGGAAGGAAAGAAGGAAGGAAGGAAGGAAGGAAGGAAGGAAGGAAGGACAGGAAGGAAGGAAGGAAGGAAAGATTGCTGACTTAAAAAGGTGCACTCCACACATATAAGAAAATGAAATAGAGCATATAGGTTGTGGGGCAGAGACAGCATGGGTTCAAATCTAGAATCTTTCACTTCCAGGCTGTATAATTTGGGGCAAGTTATTTAATTTTCTGATGCTTCAATTTCCTACTGTAAAATAAGGATAACAACAGCCCTGTCATTTGTTTGGAGGTATTTGGACATTTAACTATGCTAGGACATATAAAATGCTTACAACAGCAGCTGGAAAATTATGAATGTTTCTAAGTAATGGTTATAATCACATAAATGTAGAACCCTATATCTAATACAAGACCTTCTACGAGAATATCCTAATGACTTAAAAAGGGTGAAAATACAATCAAACAAGACTCCAATGCTCAAATCATAAAGTGGAATGATTACATACACTTACGGATCTCTATTTGAGAAAGATATCCTGGATAATGTTACCAAATAAGTGACACATTGGGAGAAGATATTTTTAATATTTAAATTGAGAAGGGATTCATTTCTAAATATACTTTAACTCCAAATTAACAGGCTAAAGCAAGCAATGTACAGACATCGAAGATCAATTGTCTGAAAAGTATACAAAACTATGCTTGAGCTCATTAGAAATAGCAGGACTGAATGTTATAACAGCGAGATTCTACTTAACACCCACTCAAATGGCAAAAAATGGAAATGTTGAGATTATCCATCATTGTCAAGGCTTTGAGAGGGCAGGAATTTTTATGTACTATTGATGAAGAATAAACTGGAATGACCATTCCAGAAACAGTCAACATTTAGCTAAAATAATTATTTCTTTTCCCTGTGATCCAACCAACCTAATCCTATATATATATATTCCAGAACAATTCTTGCAAATGTTCATAAGGGACCATGTACCAGCTTATTTTTCTGAGTGTTATGTTTGGTAGCAGGGAACTAAAGTTAACTAAGGTCAGTCCCTAAGGAAATAAATAAGTGATAGATGCCCAACTCAGAAAAACCATAGGCATCAATAAGAAACACAGACTAGATGTCCACAACCACAAGGATGGAACACCCCCAGGGAATACTAAGTTAGAAAAAAAAAAAAGATGAATTACAGCATAATATCATTTATATGAATTAAAACACACATAAATAAAACAACATAGGATATTGTAAGAGAACATATTCCAGGGCGTATATTGAACCCTGTATGTTGGGCATCTATGGACTACAGAATGGGGCTCAGCACCCCAGAACTGGGGAAACGGGACTCAAACTACAGTGTCACCTGAAGGGACAGATAATGCGATTGTGCTTAGGATGATTAGCTCAGCTCTCTACACTTAAAATCTAATTTAAAAATAAACAAAAAAAGACAAACTTTGCTATGTAAACATTTATGTGATGTGAAAAACAAAAGCATTTCAAAACATAAGCAAAATGGTCTTTACTCCATACATTACAGAGTGCTAAACCCAAAATTAAACATCTTTGACATGATTTAAAAAGGAACATCACATATTAGTACTCTTGCGCCATCTTTTCTTGGAGTTATCTTTTAAAAATCAATGTTCAAAAGGAGTGTCAACTTTTTATTGCCCCAGAATTATACTTCTCTTTGTAGTTACACAGACCGCAGATGTTTCTGTACATTTGTAAATGGGCCAGGTCTGAAAAACTATTTACAGAACTGAAGTCAGCCGACCAAACGCAAGGAAGACCCCGCTGATTGTTTGAATACATATATCCAACGACTAAATAAAGTAGTTTAGTGAGTTAAAGCATAATTGTCACATCATCTGTGAATCAGTTCTGTCACTCCTTATAAACACTTCACTAATTGTTTCTAACTTCATCAGGACACCTCCTCTATAACCAGATGCTTTAGATTTATCTCCCTCAGTCTCTGCAACTTTCCTTGGCCTCTGTTAATGGACCAAGTTCCTCCTACTCTCTGAAAGTAATCTGCAGGAATACCTTCCAAAGTGTTCCCCCGTTAAAAGTGGTGTGTTCAATAACAACTTGGCTTTCTTCTCTACCTAGAGTCATCTGGATACCCAACCTTTGCCTGAGGGGACAGGAGTTGCTGCATCCAACTGAAGGAAATATCACCTATAAAATGGAAGAGGTGATTCAAAACAGGCTTCTGGGAAAATAATCGCACTAGAATAGCTCAGGAGCATATGTGTGTGAAGCCTAGTGTTTAATCACCTATGCATTCCTTTTGTGGTATTCACCAAAAGACCACTGGCCTATAGAGGAGTCCAGTAGACTGGTCAATGTTCACATTCATTCTTCCCTCTGTTGGCAGCCAAATAAATGCCTGGAGTTCTTCTTTCCAACAGAGGCTACACATCTAAGACACACATTGCTAAAAATCATTTTTAGATTTATGGGTTTTGCAATGCCGTGTGTGTGTGTGTGTGTGTGTGTGTGTGACAAAATATCCTATCAGTGATAATGAGATTGTTGAAATAAAGTGGAGGGCACCTGGGTGGCTCAGTTGGTTGGGCGACTGCCTTCAGCTCAGGTCATGATCCTGGAGTTCCGGGATCCAATCCCTCATCGGGCTCCCTGCTCAGCAGGGAGTCTGCTTCTCCCTCTGACCCTGCCCCCTCTCATGCTCTCTCTATCTCATTCTCTCTCTCAAATAAATAAATAAAATCTTTTTAAAAAAAATTGAAATAAAGTGGAATTCTTTTGTTGAACAATCCTGTACTCTTCAGGGTACTTATAAAGAAGTATCTTAAGGAATATGATATGCATTGAAGTTAAGGTTTGAGCTCATAAAAAAGTATATTCCCTCAAAGCAGCCATGAATACACAAGTTCCACAAAAGAAATAGGAGCATTTTAAAACTACGCTAAGGCAAAATGAAAGAACACTCTTTTTTGTCCATTTTGCCTACAGATAATGTAAAGATTAAAGAGAAGAGAGTTGACATTCAGAAAAACTCTGGTTTGGGAATAAACACTGTGTGTACGCAGCGTGGTTTAGGTCTCCCCAACCACCATTTGAGGTGGGACTTTTTATTCCAGTTACGCAGAGGGAAAGCTCCAGGTCCAAATGGGTGAAGTGACGTTCCAATGAACACACAGCTGGGATGTGTGGAGCCGAGTCTTGAATCATGTCAGAGTATAAGCTTCCAGAGGTCAGGCACTATTTCTGTCTTTATTACTGAACTCTTAGAATTTAAACCACTACCTAAGAGTAATGGACCCCAATGAATATTTAATGAAGTAATGAGGAATAAGTGAATAATTAATTAAATAACTGAATGGAATGATTTCAAGAAACTCTTTCTCCTATCCTTTATGATATGAAACTTCAGTAGTTACAACTCATGGTGGCTGACACATGGCTGGAAATAAAGAAGACCTGATGGAATTCACTTAACTGAACCTGAACTTGTTGCATAAAGTGCATCCAAATAGCAGGGTTTGGGGGCATCATTATGATGAGTTGAGTGATAGCACTTGTTACCAGTCCCAATGGCTATACCAAAGCTCTTCGATAGAGACTTTAATAACTATTTAATGAAGGAAAACTTCTTTAGAAAATGGAATTGATCTTATAATAAATTTCTGAAAAACTTACTCTGAGCTCTGCTTAAAATGCAGTTTATTAATTGATGGACTTTAATAAAGAGAACTCTCTTCCTCTGGAAGATGGAGAAATAATTTGGTCTAGAAAGCTACAATTAGCTAGTCTAGTGAGTGCACAGAGCTCTCTCTTCTTATTTTAATGTGCACATCTCTGTTTATGACTGATTTCCTCTGGTCATGTACTTGTTTGCTCTTATTGCTTTTTGTAACTTGCCTGTTTGTATCTTCTGCCTATTTTTTACAGAGGGGAGGAGGTTTTTTATTTTTTTTTGACTGGCAGGAGATTGATTTATATTCTACGTATCAGTTCCTTATTGATTTTAAACATAGGGGAAAACTGCAATTGGACAGTTTTATGTCAATTACACTTATGTCTCTAATCATTCTAGAGGCCACAATTTTTTTTGTGATGTTAGACAGGGATCTAGATTCATTTTTCATGATAAAACGAACTCATACCATCTACTGTTGCCATTAATTACTTGTGCCAACCTTATCATATATTTAGATCTTATATACTAGTGAATCTGTCTCAGAGCTATTTATTATCTTCCATTAGTAAATTTGCCTGTTATCACACCAATAAAACACTATTTTGATTACTATCATCTTACTGCCTGTCTTATTTTGTGGTAAAGATAACTTTCCTCCCTCTACTGTCTTTAAGGTTATCTTAGCTATTTTTAGTCTATATAAATTTTAAGTTAACCAAGTGTATAAAAGTCTTTTATAAAAGAACTTTTAGTGGTCTTGCCTTAAATTTATATATTAGCTTGAGGAGAATCGATGCATTTAAATTGGCATTATCTTCTCTAAAAGCATTGAAATATCTCCACTTATTCAAATCATTGTCTGCGTCCTTTATTAGAGTGTTAACATGTTGTCTATGGGCATCTTATTATTCTGGTTGATTCCTAGATAATTCATTACTGTTGGGCATTATAGAATGTCTTATTTTCAAACATTTTTAGCTAGTTATTTCTTGTATAAAAAATAAAAATAATGGGGCGCCTGGGTGGCTCAGTCGGTTAAGCGACTGCCTTCGGCTCAGGTCATGATCCTGGAGTCCCGGGATCGAGTCCCGCATCGGGCTCCCTGCTCGGCGGGGAGTCTGCTCCTCCCTCTGACCCTCCCCCCTCTCATGTGCTCTCTCTCTCTTTCTCTCTCATTCTCTCTCTCAAATAAATAAATAAATAAAATCTTTTAAAAAATAAAAAACAAATAAAATAAATAAAAAAATAAAAATAAATAAAAATAACATTGATGTTTGTAGGGTGATATCATATAGGCATCTTGGATGAACTCTTAAGTCTATTGGTTTATCTTGTAGATTCCATTACTCTTTACTGTCATTCACTTCATTTACATATAATTCATCTCATTTATACATATATATATGCACATACACTTATATATACATAAGCATGAATAAACTGCACAATTATTTTAATCAATCTGTTATCTGTTAGATCAGTTAAGAGTAAGAAAAATAAAAGCTTTTATCTTATCTCCACTTATTCCTTCTTTGATGTCCTTCATGCAGATCCAAGTGTGTGACCCATATCATCTTCCTTCCCTCTAAGGAACTTCTGTTAACATTTCTTCCAAGGCAAGTCTAATGGCAAAAAAAATTCCCTCAATATCTGTTTGTCTAAGAAAGTTTTTATTTCTCCTTCACTTTTGAAAGATAATTTTACAAGATACAGAATTCTAGGTTGGTGGGTTTTTTTCTTTCCACATTTTCAATATTTCACTCCAGGGGTGCCCGGGTGGCTCAGTCAGTTATGTGTCTGCCGTCAGTTCAGGTCATGATCCCAGGGTCCTGGAATTGAGCCCCGTGTTGGGCTCCCTGCTTGGGGGGGGAGCCTGCTTCTCCCACTCCGTCTGCTGGTTCCCCTGGCTTGTGCTCTCTGGCTCTCTTACTCTCTCTCTCTCTGTCAAATAAATAAATAAAATCTTTTAAAAAATAAAAATAAAAAAATATTTCACTGCATTCTCTTGCTTACATGGTTTCTGAGAAGAAGTTGGTTGTTATTCCTCTGTAAGAAAAGAATTTTTTTTTCTTTCTGGCTTCTTTCAAGAATTTTTGTTTACCTTTGATTTTCTGTAGTTTGAAAATGATAGGCTTAGGTATATATATATATTGTCATTTATCTTCTTGGTGTTAAATAGCAGTGATAGAATAGTTCTAATGCCCCCAAAATCCTTGTGCTCCATCTGTTTGTCCCTCCCTCTCTCCTCCTGAACTTCTAGCAGCCCCTGAATTTTGTACTATCTCCCTAACTTTGCTTTTTCTCGAATGACATATAGTTGGCATTATATGGTATGTAGCCTTTGCAGATTGGCTTCCTTCACTTAGAAATATTCACTTAAGATTCTTCCATACCTTTTCATGGCTTGGTAGCTTATTTCTTTTTATCACTGAATAATCTTTAACTGTATGCATGTACGACAGTTTTTGTTTTTTTTTTACACAGTCACTTATTGAAAAACATCTTAGTTAAAGCTGTTATAAGCATTCTTATAAAGGTTTTGGTATGAACGTAGGTTTTCAGCTTACCAGGGTATATACTGAGGAGTGTGGCTATTGGATTTATACAGTAAAAGTATGTTTATATTTGTAGGAAGCTGCAAACTCTTTTTCAACGTGGCTGTGCCTTTCTTCATTCCCACCAGCAATGAATTAGAGTTTCTGTTGTCCCGCATTTTGGCCAGCATTCAGCAGTGTCACTGTTTTGAATTTTAGCCATTCTAATAGATATATAGAGGTATCTCATTGTTGTTTTAATTTGAAATTCCCTAATGACATATGATGTTGAGTGTCTTTTCATATGTTTATTCACCATCTGCATGTCTTCTTCAATGAGGTGTCTGTCCACATCTTTTGCTCTTTTTTTTTTTTTTCAGTTGGCTCATCTATTTTCTTGTTGTTGACTTTTAAGAGGTTTTGGGGGTTTTGGGTTTTTTTTCTGGTACATTTTGGATACCCATTGTGTATCTGATAGGTGCTTTGGAAAGGTTTCCTTCCCATTCTGTGGCTCATCTTCACACTTTTTTAACTTTATTCACTGTTTATAGCATTTTTGTTGCAATATACTTCATATAACATCAAATTCACCATGTAAGAATGTTCAGTAGTTTTGGGGATACTCACTATCCCCCAAGGTTTTTCTTGTTGTTTTATTAATATTCCTACAAGACAAAATTTCATCTGGTATAGAACATAGAAACAAGTTTTTAATGTTGGTGGGAAAATTTGCTATGTTGAGCTGATTGAAAATGGCACATGGAAATTTTATAAAGCTTCCTAAGGGATTTCCAAGAGTAGTATTGATAATGCAGGCTTCTCTTCTTTATGCACTGACTTTTGTGAATCTCGCCTTTAGTAGGACTCTCTCCTCTCAACATACACACACATACACACACTATCTAATTGTTAAAATTACCTGCAAGTTTTTATTATCCTGTATTTACAAAGATAAGAGACCAAAACCAAAGGGAACTAAACCAAAACTAATAAAAGGGGGATTTGAAACCAGGTTTATGTATTGCTGGATACAATGATTTTAAAGCTAACTCTTCAGTTAGCCTTTTATATATGTATATATGTATATACATATGTGTGTTTGTGTACACATATGTGTTTTAAAGTATATGTTTTTGTGGTGCCTGAGTAGTTCAGTAGGTTAAGTGTCTGACTCTTGATTTTGGCTCAGGTCATGATCTCAGGGTCCTGAGATCAAGCCCCACATCAGGCTCTGTACTCAGTAGGGAGTCTGCTTGAGGATTCCTCTCCCTCTCCCTCTGACCTTCCCCCCACGTGCACTCTCTTTCTCTCTCTCTGTCTCTCACATAAATAAATAAATCTTTTTTAAAAAATAAAGTATATGTTTTAGGTATGGCAAAGCCAACCTGTCAGGAGACAACTGCCATTGAATAGATAGTTTGTTACTCACAGATCTCAAGAGGAGGGGTCATGCCACACCATGGCAAGTGAAGAGCAGGAGGACTGAAGAATTGAGGTCAGTCAGGAGGCAGAGGGAGAGGGGAGATTGTGACAAGGACCTTTGTTGTGGTTTCTGCAAGAAGGAACGGGTGGGTGAGACAAGGTAAGCAGGTTTAGGATTGGCTAGTTTGAGTCATTTCAGCTGGCTTAGGGGTGTAGGGGCTGTCCTTAGCTGTCCTAGGGTGATGATGGTCAGTAGATAGTGGCCTGGAGTGGGAGAGCTAGTTAAAGGAGATATTTGGGGGTATGGGCTCTGGACTGAAAGGTGAACTCATAAGCCAGGGGTTTGCTGTCTTTAGAAAGTATCTAGCCCTGAGTGAGCAAGTCCTCCAAGGTCAGCAAGGCCCCAAGATGTCAAAAACACAGACTAAAAAGTCATGATTAATATGACATATTGACATACACACATATGTGTGTGTACACATAAATATGTATTATAGCTAGGGTTATACAGTTGGGCTGGAAAAGAGATGATTTTTCCAGTCGTGAAATAGCTGTCCAAACCTGGGATCTGACCTGGCAGGTCCATGTCTAACATCAATGCGATATGCTGTCTACTATGTGAGCCATTCTGTTTGTGGTTTGAGCTTAGTTTCACAGAATGGTGAGAGTCTGGCAGAGAGTCAGTGCCTGGTACTTGAAGCAGAGTGCTGCATTTACGATGTGAGCAGAAGCCTCCTGCGTGCTCTGCATCAAAGGTTAGGAGGTTTGGCCAAATATCTTACAAAGGGGGAAGCGAGGAAAAGGATGAACTAAGTGTCTTGAGATTATGACTTAGATTTGTTTTCAAATCATTCTATATTCTTCTTTAAATTACTTTATAAGTAAAAAGGCATTTTTGTTGTGGTGGTGTTTTTTTTTAATGATGTGCTTCTAATACATACAATTTTTTATTTTATTTTATTTTTTTTAATTTTATTTTTAATTTTCTATTTTAAATGTCTGTGCCAATGGCTACAGGGAGGGCATCGGCTGTGGCTACAGGTATGGTCAAGTTGACTAAGGAAAGGTCGGCTTCCACACTTACTCATGGGGTGTCAGCACGATTCATCTCCGCTTAGGTTGTTGATGATGTTCAACTTATTTATTTCTTCTTTTGTTGTTTGTACTTTTGAAGTCATATCTAAGAACTCATTGTGTAACCTAGGGTCATGAAGATTTAAGCCTATGTTTTCTTCTACGACTTATATAGGTTAAGATCTTATATTTAGGTTTCATACATTTTGAGTTGATTTTTGTATAGGGTGTAAAGTAGAGGTCCAAATTCATTTTGCGTATGCCTATCCCATTGTCCCAGAACCATCTGGTGACAAGAATATTCTTTACCCATGGACAGTCTTAGAGCACTTGCTGAAAATCAATTGACCATAGACACATGGATTTATTTTTGACTCTCAATTCTATTCCGTTGAGCTAAATGTCTTTACTTGTGCCAGTACCACACTGTCTTGATTACCATTGTTTTGTAGTAAGTTTTGAAATCAGGAAGCGTGGGTCTCACTAGTGTGTTCTTCTTTTTCTGGGCTATTGTGGCTATTCTGGGCCCCTGGCAATTCCATATGAATTTGAGAATCAACCCAATCAAAAGACAAAGAAATCAGCTAGGATTTTAATAGTGATTGCATTGAATCTATAAATCAATTTGGACAGTATTGCCATCTTAATGATATTAATTTTTCCATTCATAAACATAGGATGTCTTTCCAACTATTTAGGGTTTCTATAATCTTTCAACAATGTTTTGTAGCTTTTAGAGTATGAGTTTTGCACTCATTTTGTTAAATTTATTTCTATGTATTTGATTCTTTTTGATGCTATTATAAATGGATTTTTTTTGCTTATACCATTTTTGGATAATTTATAACAAGTATATAAAAATGCAATTGACATTTGTATATTGATCTTATATCTTGAAAACTTTCTGAACTCATTTATTTGTTGTTATAATTTTTGACTGGATGTCTTGGGATTTTTTATATACAAGATGTCATCTGCAAATAGAGATAGTTTTATTTCTTCCTTTCTAGTCTGGATGCCCTTTATTTCATTTTCTTGCCTAATTGCCCTAATGAGAACCTATAGCACACTGTTGAATAGAAGTGGTAAGAGAAAATTTCCTTGTCTTCTTCAAGGGAAAGAATCTATTCTTTCACCACTGCATGTATTATTAATGGTGAACTTTTTATCACTGCCCTTTATCAGATTGAGGAAATACCCTCCAATTCTTGTTTATTTGATGTTTTAATCATGAAAGAGTTTTGAATTTTGTCTTCTTATTTACTTTTGCAACTCTTATATACTACCATTGCATATGCTAATCACTCAGTAAGTAATAAATGCAATTCATGTATGCATGAATGGTTAAGTACAATCAGAGTTAAATGAAGAAGTGATTTCATTTATGGTTGAAGGGTTAAAAAAAAAATAGATAATCACATTTAAGTGATTGTACTTCCTTAAATCTTACTTCACTTTTTATATAGCATAGAGAAATATATTTAAATGATAAAATTTTATGTTTTGCCAGTTTAATATACAACCCTGTAATAAATATAAAGCATCAATATTTGAGGAAGGATGTTTAAAAAAACAAAAACTTAAAGATGCTCAACTTGAGGCCATAACAGAAGCAATATTTTTCTTCTGATAAGCACTCATCCTATTTGCAAATCAAACTTAAGAAGAGATGGAAAATCTTTAATTTCTGTTATATCAGTCAAGAGAAGGCACAGACTCAGGCAGTAATAGGGCTGTTGGTTTATAAAAGAACCTCTGTGTTGTAGTTGTTTGTGAAGAAACTTAATGCTCTTGAAGAAAGCAGTCCCTGGTGAAAGCACTCCTTATTTTTAAACAAATTTCCTTTCATCCTTTATTTATTTGGGGGGCTTCTAAGACTGTCCAAATAGAAAGGCACATTGCTTCCTTTAAATAGCTAATATGAGATGAATCCAATTACAGTCCAGCCTGGCTGCAACTCTTCAGTCTAGAAATGCATGTTGTTCACAGAAGCAGAGAGAATGGCCAAGGGAGGAATGCGTCTGTTGCACTGAATGAAGATAAGGTATTGCTATAAGGGGCCAGCTGGTCTCCCTTTCATCTTGGTGTTGCAGGAAATATGTATTGAACTTGACTTCCCTCCCCTTTCCTTCCTTCCTTCCTTCCTTCCTTCCTTCCTTCCTTCCTTCCTTCCTTCCTTCCTTCCCTGTTTCCACATTTCATCCAACTCTTTCTCTCCTTCCTGTGTTGTGTCTTTTCTATCAATGTTTCTAGTGCCTCTAGTTTGTGCATAGCCTTATGTTAGACACCATAAGCAATAAAAAGAAGTAAGAAAACCTAGCCCTTAACCTTTTTTCTCTGTATGAAAAAAATAATTAAATGCACAAAAGGGGAAATGTATAAAATAATCTTGTAAAAGTGAGTCTACTATTATCACGTTCAGGGTGGAGGTAGAAACTGATAGAAGAGCTAAGAGTAACTGATGGGGGGGCGGGGTGAGTGGAGAGGTGTCAGAGCTGAGAAGGTTTTCTAACCACTTAAGGGTAGAGCCCACGAAACTTTTGAAAACACAGGCTTAAATACAAATAGGTACATTCTTTTTCCCTGCCTGCTGTCTGGGAAGGATTGAAACTAAGTGAGACACCCTGCTTTGGAACATGATGCTGGGGATAAAAATTCCCACAAGAAGCAGAGTGACCATATAAAATTTATTTTCTAAATTGAGACCTGTTTGAAAGTGAGGGAGGTTGCTCTTAATAATTACAAGGGAAACAAGCATAAACTGGGAGTGTCCTGGGCAAACCAAGATGAATGGATAATCTAAAGGATGCTGATGGATGATTTTTTTAGTTTTCTTTGGGAGATGGTGGTGGTGGGGGTGGTTGAGAACTGGAAAACTTTATTCCAATTTAAAAACAAGCACATTATACTACTGCCCACAAGGATTTTGTTTTTGTTTTGTTATATTTTTAAAGTTTGGATCCTGTGACAAATGATAGCCTCTCAGGAGTCGTTCTCCCCTCTGAGGGACCCCTGGATTCATTCTAGGCTAGAGAAAACAGGAAATGCAAAGAACCAGTGGTGGGAATAAGCTTGACGTGTCCCATGAAAGGATGAGAGGCCAACATGTCTGGAGAGAAATGAGTAAAAAAAGGAGTGATGGGCAGGGGCACCCCATGGTGGTCTGTTTCTCCTCCTCCCTCCAGAACGCACCAGAGCAGAGAGAGATACTACATTACAACTTCCCTAGCTGAGTCCAGAGTCTAGCTTTGCCCTTTATGGGCTTTGTACTCTTGGCCCAGCTGTTCAACTCGGTCTGCCTCAGTTTCTTTAACTTTATCAGAAGGAAGATAATAGAACTACCTCAAGGAATGGTGAGGCTTGCATGCACTATAACACATGCAGATTTAGGATGTCAGCAGAGCATAGAGTCACTGTCTAAGTGTTCAAAAATGTTCATGGTCGATACTGTTAATTCATTTCAGTAAAGGCAGGAGCTTTTTCCAAGGAAGAAACAGGTCAGACCCAGGGGTTGATTTTTGAGAACCTAGCACCTGGTCCAGAGTGTTTCTCCCACCAATGGGTCATTTTAGTACAAAGATGATTATTTTTTAAAGATCTTTTAGATTCTGGACAAGTAGGTCTAGCAGCCTATTCTGAGGTCCACAAACAAACTTCCAGCTTCAATTTTCAATTACTGAAGTACTGGTGTACATGTCTCATTTCTGCAATCCATAGCCACAGACCTCAAGTTCACCTTGGAAATATCCGGCAGTCTTTCCAGGGTTTTGCCCTCTAAATGGTAAGAGCCTCAAGACCTACTCTGAAAAATAAGAATGTAACCCCCGACGACAATGAGAACAGTGATAATAATGAATGGCAGCCAACATGTATTGATTCTTCCCTTTATGCCAGCTGACCACTTTGCCGAGTGCTTTCAAGATACTACCTTATTTAATTCTCAAAATAACCCCATGAATTCAGAGAGTTTAGGAAGCACAGCTGGGGTGCGGGGGTTGGAAGACTGGAATCCATATCCAAGTCAGCCTGCGCTTCTGTCTGTGCTCTGCTGCCTCCCCACGGGCAGAAGTGGTTGTAGGGCAACAGCAGATATTTTAGGCAGAGGCATCAAAGTCTCCTTTCAAGCCTTTTAACCTACAAATCTTTCAGGAATGGCCCAGCTGATAGCTTTGCTTCTGCCAAAAAAGAAATGTCTCCATCTTACAGTGATCAGGATTTTCCCAGTGCTTATGTCACTCATGGGAGGTCAGATGCAACACCCAAGGAAAGAGCATCCCCATCAGGTCACTGAACTGCTACAGGTGACATTAATCCTGGGCTGCATGAGTGATACTCTTGTGACCTGATAGGTGCAATGCCCTGTTGAAAAGCTCTAACCTGTTTCCAGAGGATGACTTTCCATCCAAAGAATCTGTGCCTTACTCAGCAGTGGCAGGAACAGTACTCCTAATTCTGGTGCCAGTCTGACCTTATGCTTGGTTAAGCGGCATTGAGCATTCACCTTATTAGACCTTTATTGGATCCGGCTAATTCATGGAAAGTCATTACAGGAAAAAACTGACTCTGGGTTGCCACTGCGTAATTCTACTCTGTCTTCTATTTCAAAGTGACTAGCACATCTCAGTTATCAAATTTCAGGGAGAGAGGAACATTAAAACCAATCTAGGGACGTAGCCTTGTATAGTAGTGACAAGCACAGAAGCATGTTTTCTGAGGTCAGTGTAGATGGGCTCACATCTCAGCTTTGGAAATGAATACCTAAATGACTAATTACTCAAAACGTTCTCTTCTACAGTTTCCCTTGGTATCTAGTGGATAGGCACGTTGAAAGGATCAACTGGTATTATGATGTGAAAAGGCAAACTCAAGTGCAGTTCTTTCACTGACCCAACTTCCATTCATGATCCTTATTTCCTTGGCCACCTTCCAGCTAAGGAAACACTGAGATCATGACCTGAGATCATGTGACACACTCTGTCCAATGGGACAAGCAGATTTCTTTTGGGTGGGCTTCTGGAAATACTTGTATTATATTGATAGAAAGGGTCTGTCTTTTGCCTCTTGAGTCTTACACACATGCACAAACACACACACACACTCACACCCTTTTTTGTTTACTGGAACAAAGATGTGAGGTCTGTAGTATTACAGCCATCTTGTAACAATGAGTAAATACATGAAAGCAATTAGAACGATTCTTGTCACATGGTTAGTACTACAAAGTGTCAATAATACTATCATCATCATCATCATTATTGTTTATCATTATTATGAGCATGAGGATTAGTAAATGATAATGGAGTTAAAAAATAGAAACTTCCCAGGCCCAGGATAGCATTGATGAGCCAATCTACCCACCTGAGCCACCTTAATTTGGACTTCTTAAAGTAGTAAACAAATAACCTTCTATTTCTCTAGCTATTGTTAGTCAGGCATTGTGTTACTTGTAGCTAAATGCAATCCTCGGTGATCTGTTAGGTCTCGTTTGCTTCATTATTTTAGTCTAAAGGAATGGCTGGTGCTGGAATGCCCAGTACAACACCTCCACCAAATGGTCATCCAACCTCTGCATGAACACTTCTGGAGACTCACCAGTTCCCAAGACAGGGGAGTCTACCTTTGGGCAGATCTGATGCCTAGAAAGATATTCCTCATGCTGAGCTCTTTCTGTTTTCCTAGACTTAAATTTTTTTCTTTTCTTTTTTTTTTTTTTTATTTATGAGAGAACTGCCGAGCCTGTTGACTCTCTTGTCTGTAACAGACTTCTATAGAGTACATTTATTCACATTAAACTTATGAATTGTTTGAAGGTACAACAGTTGGATTCCACGTGGGATGCAAATTTTTAACATTTCTCTTTACTCTTCTTTATAAATCTCTTCAACATCTTCCTTTTTCCCCCTGTGAACATGTTTCACCCTCATCACTTTTCTGTGATGGTCCAGGAAAGATGCCTAAGTTTCTTTCTTTATGAATTCCCCGTCAGGACCCAGGGTATTTCTTCTTTTTTTTTTTTAAGATTTTATTTATTTATTTGAGAGAGCGAGAATGAGATAGAGAGAGAGCATGAGAGGGG
The DNA here is from genome assembly GCF_029215605.1 of Mirounga angustirostris. Taxonomy (NCBI): domain Eukaryota; kingdom Metazoa; phylum Chordata; class Mammalia; order Carnivora; family Phocidae; genus Mirounga; species Mirounga angustirostris. Next base: position 12,513,172 of record NW_026991712.1, on the reverse strand, counting down.
GGAGGGTCAGAGGGAGAAGCAGACTCCCTGCTGAGCAGGGAGCCGGATGCAGGACTCGATCCTGGGACTCCAGGATCATGACCTGAGCCGAAGGCAGTCGCTTAACCAACTGAGCCACGCAGGCACCCCATGGACCCAGGGTATTTCTTGTCGCTCCTTTTAAAAGGGACTTATCCGGAGGCGCCTGGATGGCTCAGTCAGTTAAGAGTCTGACTCTTGATTTTGGCTCAGGTCATGATCTCAGGATCGTGAGATTGAGCCCCTGTTGGGCTCCACGCTTGGCAGGGAGTCTGCTTGAGATTTTCCCTCTCCCTTCCCTCTGCCCCTCCCCCATCTCTTTCTTGAAAACAAAAATAATAAATAAATAAAAATAAATAAAAGGGACTTATCCATACCTTCATTTGTAGCTAATCAAATATGTTTTCATATGTTGAGGTGTAAATGACTGCTCACAATTCAGTCTCCATTTAAAATATTTGTTAAAATATCAACTATCTTAACACTAGGAGCAATATTAATAGTGAAAAAAGTGTTTGTACCCTGGTATCTGATCCAATCCAAGCTGACCCACCTACACACTACAGAGGTAGTACATAGATAAAGGAACAGGGTAAACATCAAGATTGGAATCCATGGCTTGATAGTAGGAATTCATCCTTGGACACAGATCTGTAATCATATTTGTGATTGGGCTTTGGTCCCTCAGGATTTAAATGCACCATCATCCCACTTGGCTGACACCCTTGGCAAGAAATTGGGGTTCATAAATATGTGTTGAATGAGTGAGTTCTCGAGTACTTACAATTTGGGTGGCACCCAGTAATTGGTGAATATCAGGCCATGAAGTTTGAAAAGAGTTAGCTCACTCCCCTAAAGTATGTAGAACCAGAAGCGTGGGGAGATAGCAGAAACAGAATTTACCACATCCACTCAACCAGAATTGTCTGATTTCCATGAAGTCTACTTCTTTTTGGCATGCATGTTGTTTTTCAGGGATGATTGGGTCAAGTTTGTGTTTCTGGGCTTGTAAGAAGGTCACCTTTACCATAGAAGTCCCCTCCAGGTGATGGGGAAGGAGTGCTCAGATAGGAAGAAATGGGAGAAGGTTTCCACATTTCCTTGAGGAAGTGAAATCAACGTATAAAGAAGCCTAAATAATCTGATTTTCTCCCTTGTTATAAAATACTTCTACCCTTATTTGACCCAAATCATGACCCTGACAAATACCATAAAAGCACCTGGGCTAATCTTCAGGGTGGACTGTTATGACTGAGACAGAGGTTATTGTTCACTGCTGGGAACTGCTGGGCAAAGGATGCCCTGGGCCCACCCTGATAGCATTTTGTTCTTCACAGAAATCATTAGACTGGAATGGGGGAAGCTCTCCACTGAAGGGGGAGGGCCAGTTGCTGAGATCTCAGGCCCATATCTATCAGTGAGAAGATCCCTAAGATGCCCCACCACACCCCTCACCCAAACATCTACTCACACCAAGATAGCACGTAGGCCGTGAAAGGGACTCTTTCTTGTGCAAAATTCCGTTTGCATCAAATCCTGGGGAAGTCAGAGTTTATGAGGGAAATCAACCATTAGAGCAGGTAAGAACATGGGTTTCCAAGGCCAAGTTCATGCTTTCCATTTCCTTCCTCTCTCCTAATCAGGTAGTTTTAGGCAAATTTTTTAAGGCCCCTATCCTAAGTTTTCTCCTCTATGAAGTGGAGATAATAATGGCATTTTCTGCAAATTTGGTGAAAGAATTCATGGTAATATCCTTAAAGCCCTTAAAAAAAGTGGTAGTCATATAGTAAGTATTCAATGAATGACAGGTATTGTTCATTTATCATCTAACAAGGGCTTATCTGGCCTCAAGAACTATGCTAAGATCTGGAAGCAAATGTTGAACAAAGCATTGCCTCCTGAGCTCATGGAGCTTACAGTGTATTGAGGAGCAAGTAAGTTAAATGGATTATAACAATGCAGTGTTGTAAGTTCTGCCAGAGGTAAGCACAGAGTGCCCTGGGGATCAGAGGAGACACGCTGACCCCATTGCCAGCCAGGATTTTCCTGAAGGAGTGACAAGTGGAAGTGGATGGTTGCATCGTGGTGGTGATGCAGGGGAGGAGGTGGGAACAAGACCTCCCCAGAAAGAGAGAGGAGCTTAGAACATGATACACTACCATGGCTTTAAGGAACAGAATAAAATTTCGTTTGATATGGCAGGGGGCCCATCATGAAGGAGAAGAGGCAGAAGGTAAACCTGGGGGAATCAGGACCATGTATATGCATCAGGAGAGACTCTGAGGGACTTCTCTATGGAGAGTTTACCAGTCAGACTCCCATTTTATAATGGAAAGTGGGGGAAGACAAACGAAGAGACACCTTCCCCTTTGGCTCCCAGTTGCTATGTCTAACCCTCTGGAAACATCTTTTTCTCGGTCATCTCCAGAGGCCCTACACTCCAGGCTCTAGATAGATAAAGGGAGTTCATATCCCAAGCAGTTAAGACTGGGAGGCCTGGGTAGGATTGTATTTCTTTCCATCCTCAATACCACAGCATCAGGTGTTAGAGGGACAGTTGCTGGTGGTTCATTTTCTGCACAGGTTGCCTGAGGCTCTCTGTCCAGGGGCGGTGGCTGCGTTTACCAGAGCCCGCCCTCCCAAGGGCTGAGGGAGGTGGTATCACCCTCATCACATTGTGGCTTGGGGCAAATACTGCTTCCATCTGCAAACTCCTTCGAAATCCCCATCTTCGAACTTTCATGGTTGCAATGTAATTAAGTATGTTCTTCCAATACTGCTGTAGAATTGTGAAAAAGATTGATAGAAGCTGTTTGGCTTAGAGAAAAAAAGCAAAAGCAATTTGGTTCAGAACACTAAAGTTTCAGTCTTGTCTCTGCCACTGACTAGCTACCCTGGCCTTGTGCAGATACCGTGTTACCATCAGAAATCTTTCCTCCCCAAGGATGGATGATTTCTCCAATACCTTCTAATTGTACAGATGAAGAAACAGAGATCTAGAAACAGAGGCATTTCCAGCCCAGGCACACCCAGGAGTATCTTCGCTTTCACATGGGTCAGCATAATTACTTTGGAGTACCAACGATAAGAGTGTTTTATCCTGAATATTGAAGAATGAATGCATAGCCTGGACTGGCTTCATGGGCCTCGTTGGTTTTAAAGTAAAGATCTCAATTATTTTCTCAATTCTATTTCCCCTTCCCTGTTTGAGTCAATCAGAGGGGGATAAAATTGTTTGCTCTAAAATTAGCTGGTAGGGTTCTTTCATCTTGGATTCTTTTGAAATGAGAATTCAAGCCCAAGCCTCAAGTCACTAAAAATCTAGTTTTTCTTCCACAACTTCTGGAATGTCTGGACTTTTGCCCTTACCAGACCAACACAAGGGTTTCTCAAGTGGGATACCATTTTTATCTCAAACCAGCTCTTTGGAGGGAGGTTGCTGAAAAAGCTTTGGCCAAGGATCTTTACTTTAAACCATGTCCTGTTTCTCTCTGGGGTTTGGTGTATCCACTCCTCGTGCCCAGGATGTCCAGCGAGCCCTCTGGTGCCCTTGCTGAGCAGCTGTCCTCAAGCTGGATGAACATGGAGTACAGAACTGACAGGGCTGCGTGTTCCTCAGCCAGCGATTGTAGGGCTCTAATGTTCACTTTCTAATCTAAATGCTGAGGCAGTCTGTTCTTTGGCCACCACAGAAGAGCTAACAATCAAGACAGTGGAAAGGAAGCCAGTTCTTGGGATCTGCTCCTCATCCACCCAAGGGTTGTGGTTACTTGAACACCATGGAGTAAGCAAAGCTCATGATACATAGCTGTGGCGGCGTGGTTTAGGGGCCCACTGGTCCAGTTCAGAGTGAACTACTTTGGGATCGTCAGGCAAGTGTAAAATTGTCCTCTGGGGATATACTCCCCATTTAGCTGCTCTGTCATAAATTCTATGTGCTGGCTGCCAGGTTGCTGGCCATGGAGGACCACATGGTCCAAATCACCAGGTCCTCAGGAGTACTGTGAACCTCAACATCATCTATGCATGGTTATAAACACAGCATTTCATTTCTAATCACTGGAATCAAAAAAACATAGGTTCAAATATCAAATATTGATGAGTGACGTTGGACAAATTATCAAATTTTTCAAAATGACAATTTACTCATTTGTAAATACACACACTCAGACACACACACCACATTTAACACAGTATCTGATACCTAGTGAGCACTTGCTAATTATAAACAATAACGATAATCATAATAATACAAATATTATCAGGAAGGATCTATTACCCATGGAAACCATAGGTAATCTTTGGGTTAAAGAGAGGAGGGGTTGAATTCTGTGCCTGTTGTTATTCTCCTTGTGCCCTCTGGACACATGTTTTGTTTGCTTGTTTTCTTGTTGTAAAGTGAGGGTCATAATATCTACCAAAAAGGAGGGTTGTTTTGAGGATTAGAACTATTTCGTGGAAAGCACTGAGCATGTTGCCAAGCATGTGGTAGACACTGCATACACGGGATCAGTCTTATGACATCTCAGTTTGTTCTTTGGTTCCACAAGGAAGTTGGCCCAGATGATCTCTGAGCTATATTCTTCCCTGAGTCTGTGACATGAAGATCTGCAATCCCAGGGAGCTCGGGCAAATGTGGCAAATGTAGAAGATTATAATAAGAGGAAGTCTGCAGAGCAGCCCTCATACTTGGCCCACACATGATCCTGTCCTTGCCCCCTCCCCCAGCTAAGAGGGACATCTTTGCAGCCTAGTCTGACCTCTGTGGTCAGGAACGGTGAGAAGGTGATGATCAGACAGGTCACTGAAGACAACTTCAGTAATGGTAGTTGAGGGACAATGGGAGGTTCCACCAGGTGGCTTACACCTGAGCCTGCAACGGGTGTTTTTAAGTTCTCGATGACATTCACTGGTGTTACACAAGTGCACTCAGGCAACACTTTATGAACTGACCAGGACAGAACTGCTCAGACTCAGAGCACTAAGTCCATTTGCTCTGCTGTGAACACGTTCAGGCCCACCCAGGCCCCGAGGAACAGGATAAGCCTCCAGGACACAGGAAGTGAGACCCCTCTTCCCTTACATTGAGATGCTGGATGTATAGCAAAGACTTGCTCATTAGTATTCACACACCACCCAACCTTGGCCTCCTGCAGGATGTTTTAAATTATGAGGGAGGAGGGAATCAAGCTAAACACATTTATGTTATGTAACATTTTTTTTTTTTTCCCCGAAAGGATTAGCTGTTCCATGGACACACAGCTGTTCTTTCCACAAGTCTCTTCAGGGCTAGCTCAGACAATGGTAAGAACAGCAAGCTTAAGACAAAATGCCACATTCCTCTCTCCCTGGCTGAAAATTGTGCTGTGAATTCCCGCATTGAGCAGGAAATGTGTTCAGCTGAGGAGAGGGGAGCTTTGTTGAGTCTCATTGGCGGTCCTCCTTCTTCCCAGCTCACATCATGTCCTCCTTGCCTGTGCTCCTCGGTCCATACTTTCTCTTCTCTCTCACTCACCTTGTGAGGACATCTATTTGCTTCTTCTTTCTTTCTTTTTTTCTTTCTTTTTTTTTTAAAGATTTTATTTATTTGACAGAGCAATCGAGAGAGAGAGAGAGGGAGAGAGAGAGAACACAAGCAGGGGGAGCGGCAGGCAGAGGGAGAGGGAGAAGCAGGCTCCCTGCTGAGCAGGTAACCTGATGTGGGACTCGATCCCAGGACCCTGGGATCATGACCTGAGCAGAAGGCAGACGCTTAACCAACTGAGCCACCGAGGAGCAGCACCCCCCTTTTTTTTTTTACTCTTCTTTCCCAAAGACAGACTGGCCATGATGCTCCAATGTCAAGTTTCGGGGCCTATTATGCACACAGGCCATATACAGTGTCCTACAATTAATACTGTGTTTGCACAATATTATACTCATTTCTTTAGGTTGTTTCAGTTTCAGACCTCATAAAACCTGGTCTTCTTGTGGTAGTAGCATCACAGTTTTCTTTTGGGGGACCACAGCACTCCCATTCTTAGCCCATGTGGCTGGAGGATTGATCAACCCAACTCTAGCAGTGGAAGCAGGAGTCAGTCCAGCCAATCAGTGCATTTCATCTGTTGACCAAAAAGATTATTTCAGGATTAGGCAAATGACCCAAGCAGCCCCATGGTACTCAAACATGGGACTTCAGTTGCAATAAATGGGGGAAAAAGACATCTTTTTCCCATTGAGTTTCCTGAAAAGGAAGGATTTAAGCCTGTAACTGGTGGGGACATTCTCACCATCAAGAGAGAAATACTTACCTAAGATGGAAAGTACACAGTCAAGAACTGCGTATATATTCCTAAAAGCAATATTCATTCACCAAGCAATTGCTCTGTGTTAATAATGGCGAAGCATGTTCTTGGCAATGGGGTTTCATCAGTGAACAAAATGGATAATATTCCTGTCCTCATAAGCTGATATCCTAGCTGTGTGAGATATATAAAAATGAATGCATGCAGGTAATGATGAATGCTATGAAGAAAAGTAAAGCAAAATAAGGTGATAGGGAATGATCAGCAGAAGTCCGTCTTCTTAAGTTTTTGGGGTATTTAGAGAAGGACACTGTAATGACGTGTCAACTGAGCAAGACCTGAACAAGGTGTGGGATTGGACCCTTTGGACGTGGCAGAGAAGTACCATGGAGCATGGGAACACGGGAGCTCAGAAGTCCCGTGTGGGGTGTCAAGGAGGAAGGCTGCCCTGGGTGGTGCAGGAAAGGAGAATAGAGGGAACACCAGGGCCAGAGTATATTGCAGAGTCTTGTCAGGCCTTGCAAGAATAAGGAAACTGATTTTAATGGTGTGGAAAGCTGTTGGGAGTTTTGAGAAAAGGTGTCATACATTAAAATGTACATTTTCAAGGACTGAAACAGACTGTAGTGGAGCCAGAATGGAGGGCCAGACCAGCCAGGAGATGACTACTGTGGTCTAGAAGACAGGCCATGGGGGCCTGGCCAGGTTTGCAGTAGCGAAGGCATGAGAGATGTCTAAATGATGCGTGTGTATTGAAGTTTGAAAACAACATTTTCTAACTGATTGCATGATAGATATGAGTGAAATAGAGGGGTCAGGGATGGCTTCCCAGTTTGGGGCATGAGCTCAGTGCTAAACGAAGTTGCCATTGACTAAGACGGACTTCACTAGGGAAGGAGCAGGTTGATGTTAGTGTTTATCAACTTTAACTTCTTGTGTTTCTTTTAAATCTTATTTGATGCCTCTTGGCATTTGGAACTAATAACCATCTCCTTCTTGATTTGTCTCTTGTACTCTCTACATCTAACATACTCTACGGGTTTGTTTTTTTTTTATCTGTGAGTTTTCTGGCTACTTCTGCTAAATCTGGTTAAATCTGCCTACTTTAGTCTCGCAGGTGATAACCCTCTTCCTCTGCTTACCATTTAGAAGTGTTCTGACCTATATTTTCCAAGTTAATAAGTGGCCCTGAGACCTCATCCACATATATGGTTTGATTTTCTGGCAACCATGTATTTCTATCTCAAATCCATTGTGCCCTTAATATCTATTTTTAAAAGTCCCACAGACACCTCAAATAAAACACTTTCCTAATCAAACAAATTATGTAAATATCCTTCTCCTCTTGTGTACTTTCTTTCCTAAAAAGACATGATTGTCCATTCTAATTGTCAAGCTAAAAACTGGGGCTCATCCTGTCCCCTTCTCACTAACCACATCCCAGCATTCAGTTGGCAAATTCTACAGATGCTACTTCCTTAATACATTTAAAATGCATCCAGTGTCTTTCTTTCTGCTGTTTTTGCCTTCTTGGATTCCTCCATGATCTTGTCTCCAATACTGCTCACTTTCCATATACCTTACACACTGCTGCTGTCAGACAACCTTTTTAAGACACAGGTCTCAGAGTGTCATTCCTCTACTCAAGAGTATTTACTGACTCTTCACAGCTTTGGGGACCAAGCGAAAACTCAACGTTCTTCATGATCATTATTTATGAGCACAGCACGTCAGCATAACTTCCTCCTAGTATCTTCATCTGGCCTTTGTATTCAAACCCTTCCATCCCCTTCTTTGTGAGTTTGTTGAAAACAAAATGATTGTCCCCTACCTTTCACTTGAATAGCAAGATACTTATCTTTTTAATTGATTTAACACAGTGTCCCAACAGGAATAGTGCATATGCCAGCTGAAGAGGATGTCTCAGCCCAGTTCTGTGCCCATCATGGTCTCCCCAAGCAGTGGGGAGTCTGCTTCTGCAGACTGCATGGTCTGCCTCTGAAGTGGGGCCAGGAAAGGGAAAGCAAATACTGGTGCTCTTGTGGGCAAGGTGAGATCTGGCTTTCCAAGCCCTGCCCCAACTAATGCCCATCAATTTCTCTGGCCAGCTTCATACTTTCTACAGAGCTGGAAGACTGCCATTAGAGATAGCTATTGCTCAGACTGTGGGTAGAAATGCTCCTCCAATCATTGCTAGCAAGAAGAGATGGTGACGTTAGCTGTCGGCAGCAGGGAAGTTGGATATTGACTTCTACCGTTTACAGCTCTGATTGCTGTTATAGTCAGGTGTGAAAAACAATAATAAGTTAAGATTGCAGTTATCAACTACATACCACATAAATGTCACACAATATATCACTTTTCTTTTATTCCCTGGTGAGATTCTCCCCCAAATTATTTTCGAATATTAAATTTCTCTTCTTATAAAAACTACTGTTGTTAGGTCAAAGAAAGTTCTATTCTTGTCTTGGAAGGTGAAAGGCCAAGATTTTGTGTGTGGTTATGACCTTGAGCTAAGTACTTGGAAAAATCTTGCAAATAACTGTGTGTGTGTGTGTTTGTGTGTGTGTGTTCAGAGGTAATGGGGGAGTGGTGCCTCAAGCACTGTTTATGAGGGATAAAATCAGATGAACTTTGAGTTTCCTTGTGATCCGGAGATTCTATTACCTAATGAAATGGAATTCTATGTTATCTCCCAACTCAGTAATGAATGCCTGGGGGCAAACCTATCTTGCTGAACACTGTCTCCAGTGGCAGAGGGTCAGGATATGGCATTATTTTAAATGGATATTAAAAGGATGAGCAGAAATGCCTGTGACAGAGGAATTACAATGGCCTTTTGCAGATGCCAAATGTCACTGTGTCCTCTAGGCTCTGCCTAACATCTGTGGGAGAAAGTGAGCATGTCATTTGAGGGAGTGGAGCCAGGTCAAGGCTACTGCTCTGTCAAATGGCATGCCTGATGAATAACCTTGCCTCATGGTTTGAGGAAGGTGAGGTGCCACATATTATCTGAATTTAATTTTTACAGTAGGAAATAGGCAACAATGGCTGGACCAATAAACTATTCTGAGCTTAAGAAGATATTGAAGAGGCAGCGAAGTAGTCAACAGAGTGTGGGCTCTGGAGCCAAAGAGCCAACCTCACCATCATCATCATCTGTTTCCTTCAACAAATTACTCTCTTACAATTGTTTTCTTCATCTATAAAAGCAGGTGTTCATTCATTTATTCAGTGGTATTTATTTGGTGCCCACTGGGTGTCAGATACTGGACTAGGTTCTGGACATGAATAAAACAGAGAGCAGGGGCATAATTTACATGTCTGGAGCATATCTATCTTAACTACTGCCATCCGTGAGAACATTGGTCACCTACGGTGTGGTTATCTCTGTACAGAAAGTTGTTACATGGTACATAAAATGTCTCTAATTCAAAGATGTGGTCTCATTCATCTTGGTACTCCCAGTTCCTAGCCTGGTCCTTATTTGTTGATTGCAAGTCAGCTCTGGCACTGTTGTTCTCTACTCATCATCACACTTTCTACTGTGTTCATGATAATGTATTTGCTGCTCCTCTGGATTCATCTCATGCTTCCTTCTTCTAAATTTGTTCATATAATGTTGTGAGCTGAACTGTACCCCCCCAGAAAAAAAAAACACTTTCAAATCCTAACCCCCTATACCTGAGACTGTGATCTTATCTGGAAATGAGGTCTTTGCAGATGTCATCAAGTTAAGATGAAGTCATACTAGATTAGGGTGGTCCTTAATCCAATGACTGGTGCTCTTATAAGATGAGGGACATTTGGACACAGATACACAGGGAAAATACCATGTGATGATGAAGACAGAGATTGTAGTGATGGGTCGACAAGCTGAGGACACCAAGGATTGCCAGCAATCACTGGAAGCTGGAAAGAATCAAGGATGGATCTTCCTCTAGAACCTTCAGAGAGAGCATGGTTTGGCTGATACCTTTATTTTGGACTTGTAGCCTCCTGAACTGGGAGCAAATAAATCAATATTGCTTTAACCCATTCATTTTGAGGTACTTTTTAAAGGCAGCCTGAGGAAACTAATACACATATTTTCTCTCATCAGAACTATGTTTATCTCTTACTTTTACCTGCTGAAAGCCTCCTTCTTCCTAAGGACTAGCTCAAATACCACCCTGGCAGCTCATCTCAAAGTAACCCACCCACTGAAGTACTAAGTAGCACTCAGAATATATAGGTCTCCTAATTTTTTATGTTTTGTTTTGTTTTGCATAGCAATAATAATAAAAGAAAACTAACATTTATGTAGTACTTTCAAAATTATCCAATGTGATATTCACAGCAGCCTTGTGGGGTTGGAAACACAGACTCATTATCTCCATTCTCCAAGGGAAGAAACTGATGGAGAGAGAAGGTGAGCAGCCTGCTTACAGACCCATAGCTGGTTTATGTCCACAGGCAGATGACAAGCAGAAGAAGGGCTCACGTCGCGGCTCCGTGAATCTTCCTTCTAGCTTCATCGGTCTTTCTCATCAAGAAGACCTAATCTCCTAGAGCTCCTCCTCAACTAATGGTGGGTACAGTGTTCATAGTCAAAGTGCTTATTTTTAATGGACTTTTCCCTTTCCAAGTTCCAGAATAAGCTCATTAGTTCAGCCTCATCGAAAAGCACTATGCCTGGCAAATCATATGTGCTCAAAAAACTCCTATCGAGGGATGTGCTGAACCTATTGTTCTCTCTGCTCTTCTCCAAACTTCTGACCAGGCTAGTACGGGAGGCTTCCTTCAGGGGAAAGCCTGGGCACCATTCCATGCAAGCCGAGGAAAGGAGAAACAAAGTGATTTTCTATTACGTCCACACTGAGAGAAATGTTAACCTCCCTGCTTCTTCTCAAGCCTGGGACGCCTCACAGCAGAGATCACAGGAGATGAGAAAGAGCCATATTTGGGTAGTAAACTGCCTTCCCCAAAAGCCCACTGTCTTCAAGAGATCACCAAGTCAGTGAGGGGTTAGTAGGGCTTTCGTATTCCAGGGTGAAAAAGATCTTGAAGTTCTAGAATTATTCACAAACTCTCCTGTTTCCTCTTTGTGTTATGGAACAGATGGAAAAGGATTAGAGTCCAAACAATTTTGTTTGTTGGCATAAATCACACAAGACACCTGTTATTAGCAATCTCATGGATGAATCAATGCCTTTTCTCCAGTCGGAAGCGACGAAGATTGGAGTTAATCTCTCTTCCTTTTGCTCTCATTTTTAAAGTGTCATAACTTTATCCATAGAATAGCTGGGGTTTTAAAAAGATGTCCTCACTCTGATTCTCACCTCTTGAATCATCAGATGCTTTCCGTCCATCCATTTGCCTGAGAGGCCCCTAAACAAAATCAAATGGCAACACCCTACAAGAATAGTATGTTTGTTCCCTATTCCAGGGTCAAGCCTATCTATATCTCTCTCTTTGTGCCTCGTATACATCTCTACAAACTGCTGAAGGCTTAGCTTGGAGTGGTTCCCAGCACATGCTGATATCAATCTATGCATTTGCCATGTACTCTTCTTAGGCTTTGCTGGAAACGTATTAACTTGAACAGAGTATTTGGATGATTGCCTGGGAAGAAGTGAACTTCACCCTGGATCTTGGTTTGTCGTGCTGCACCCTGAAGATGCTCAGAAAGGAAATTCTTGGTTTTTCCCAGCAGAAACTGGGAAGAAGTGAACTTCACCCTGGATCTTGGTTTGTCGTGCTGCACCCTGAAGATGCTCAGAAAGGAAGTTCTTGGTTTTTCCCAGCAGAAACCACTGTCTCTTTGTCAGGCAGGACTATGAGATAGGGAGTCTGTTTTGGATGATTGTCTTGGCCAAATCCTCCAAAGACCACATTTGGCATGTGGTTTTGCCTGCCTACTTCCTGCTTAGCCTTTGAACCTCCATTCAGCTACATCATCCTCCAAGAAACCTCTCTTCATCTGGGGCTGGCAGATAGCCCCGAAAGCCCTCAAGTTTATGCAATGTTTATCAAGTCTACTGTTTTGCAATAACCTGTTTCCCTTGCTGTCTCCACTGTAAGGTTGTTAGCATAAATAATATTGGTGCCCTACCTAGGTACCCTAGGATCCTTTTACCTGTTGGGTTAATGTGCTCATCCTCCAGCTGTCATGGGTGTTTCAGCTCCTGGCTTTTACCTACAACATTCTCCAAAGGATTCTCTTTGGGCTATTGAAGCCATTTCTCCCTGGGGATTCTGGGGTTATGATGCACCATGACCTCACCCAGCACCACCACTTCTTTCAAGTCAGGACAGATTCTGTGGTACAATTTATGTTCTTGGTCTCCCCAGAGGATTAGGCTACAGTTAGACCTCATGTGATACTATTTCCTGTATAGCTCCCTTCTCTTATCTATTCTGCTTTCCTCATTCTCTCAGCAGCTCATCCTAAATGTACTCCTCCCATCAACCACATGTACAGGAATCCCTGTCTCAGGCTCCGCTTCTAGGGAACCTGACCTCAGAAAAGTATATAATCTCATTACATCCTCATAACAAACTACACTTGATCTTAGCCAAAAGGCCGAGAAGCGATACATCCTCATAACAAACTGAAAGGTAGGTATTAATATTCCAGCTGGAGAAACTGAAGTTCAGGTACAGTAAATAAAACTTTGAGGTGTCATGACTTAATCCATAGAATAGCTGAGGTTTTGAAACCCGCCGATTCCCATCTTTTGAATCATCAGATGCTCTCAGTCCATCCATTTGTCTGAGAGGCCCTTAAACAAAATCAAATGGCAACACTCTACAAGAATGGAATGTTTGTTTCCTCTTCCAGGGCCAAGCCAATCTATATCTCTTTCTATGTAACAAACACTTGCCTGTCACACACCAGGTTCTCAGTAAAAGATGTTACATGAAATACAATCTGAAATCTCCATTAATGCACCCAATAATCTTGAGTCCAAAGACCGGGTATTGGTTGGTGATAAAATGGGACAATTTGCAAATGACCATGAGTTGGAAGCTGGACCGGTCCTCTGGGATAAATATAAAAGGGGGAAATCTAGATTAAGAAGTGTGTGATTATACCTAATGACTTAACTACACAGACCCATCCCACAGGTCAACTCCCTGCAGTTTCTAGCCTTTTATGGTATTTCCTATAGTTATCCCTGGAAAGAAGTGAAGCCAGATCATCTTGGTGAATGGCTTCTGCTGGAGGAAGTTAAATAGCTTCCATTTAAGAGACTGGGTTTGGGAACAGAGTGGATTCATTCCAGTGAGCAAATGAGTTTCTTTCTCTTGTTCATTTGTTAATCTAGGCTTTTGGACCAGTTGAACTTTCAGAATGTTACTTCTCCATGGTGGATGATGAGTTACTTTTGTTTTCTCGGGGAAAGGGAAATAGAATGAGCAATCCTCAATGATTGCACATCCCAAATCAATTGCCTTCTCACACATAACTCATCTTGTCTGAAATGCTACCTCGGTGGGTGTGGACCACCTCCACCCGAATCCTTGAGCACTCAGCTCTACTGAGAAGCCTTCTGTCTTCCATGGCAGCTTAGAACTTAGAACACTTTAACCCAAAGTGGGATGAGTTGCCCATCCTCTGAACCTCTGAACTGTACCTATAAACCCCCTATGTTTATCTGTAACATAGCACTTATTTTTCTACATTAAAATTCTCTCTCTCTCTCTTCTTCATGTATCTGTCTCTCCTACTAGATTTTGAAATTTTAAGGAGAAATAGGTCTTTTTTTTTTTTTTTACAAATTGGTGCATCTGAAGGATGGCACATGATAAATGTGTACCATTTATTGTGTGAGTAAATAATTAAACCTGCAGAAAGTTGCAGATACATGGTAACAGAACAGAGCCATAAGGAATTTCTCTACTATTCTTCCTGCCAATCATGTTTTGTTTTAGGGATAAAAATGGCTCAGAATTAAAGGGAAAGCTTAGTAAAATTCAGAGATGGAACAAAATGATTAAAGATGAGGAAACAACCACTAACTGGAAAATCTAGAAGTGATTGGGCTTATATCACAATTATTTCAACATTTCAATTCAGTTCCATATACCTTTATTGGGGAATTCCCATGATCTGGCAACACTATTGTCCAAGGACAGTTGAATGGCACAAGGTATAAAGGGAGAAGTGAGGACTGGTGAGAATAGAGAGGTAGTTCAGGGCCAGATCTGTAGTGTCCTTAGCCACCCTAGGCAAAGTAATTGAAAGTGCACTGGAAAATTACAAAAGGAATTGCTTACCACGAAGTACACAATCACAATTAGTACTCAAATATTATTGTTGGTATCAGGAAGAAGTACTCTCAGCCTGGTCTTTCAGTGCTCTGGACCCAATTTCAATGTGGTGGTGGGCAGGGGTTGGGGGCTGTAGTCCAACACCAATGCAAGGCAATTTGGGAGATTCCAGCTGGGTATCCTGCCATTCTACCTCAATTCTGACACTATCGACTCAGAGATGGCATCAGATTCCATGGTTAAGGATTCAGTCCTACAAGACTGCCTCCCCGCACAAACATCAGATGCCAGTAGCAAGCCCAGGCTTGCTGTACTTATGACCAACTCGCTATAAATCAGAGGTTTCCATGACCTCTGCTTCAATTAATTTGCTAGACCAGCTCACAGAAGTCAGGTTATTTAGAATCTTATGAGTGGAGGTGACCAACTCTTCACTTGTTACCACAAAAGTCAAAGCCCATGTCCCATGTTAATAGAGTAAGAATGTTTACTGCTGACACTTACATGGTGTTTACTAGGCTCTGGGCACTGATCTAAGTGCTTTCCAGACAATAGTTCTTTTACTCTACACAACAATCCTGTGTGTGGATATTAGCATTATCATCTCTCATCTCAAAGCTATGATGTTTGGTAGATTAGATGTATCACATACATTTTTGATTTATAATATTGGTTTATTGTCATAAGTCAAGGGAGACCCGCATGGAATCCTTCCTGAAGATAAAACCTCTATATTTCATATAGAAGTTATCTTCATTAAACATTGAGAAATATACATAACCAGAAGCATATTCCCCAAAGATAAAGTGGGTGGAAGGTCTGAGCTTGAGATCATTTTCTTTTTTTCTTAATTTTATTTTATTATGTTATGTTTGTCACCATACAATACATTGAGATCTTTTTCTAATGAGTGCTTTTCACCTTCTTACTGTGAGATGACAACGTGGACCTGTCTCAGGTGGGGACTGGGATGGCTATGTTTGAGGGCCTTCTATACCTTACATATAAAATTCATGGAAGTAAAGTGACTTCTGTAAGATCTCTAGTCAACTAGAATTTAAAGTTTTTTTCATTTAAAATAAAGAGGGGAGGGGGTGGGGGATGGGCTAGCCTGGTGATGGGTATTAAAGAGGGCACGTACTGAATGGAGCACTGGGTGTTATACGCAAACAATGAAGCATGGAACACTACATCAAAAACTAATGATGTAATGTATGGTGATTAACATAACATAATAAAACTAAAAAAATGATATTTCAATTTTCCCATTATAACCACCAACAACTTAATACTAGCAGGTTGTATCTCTTTCCAGTAGTTATCAAATCTCTTTTATAACTTTAGCAGTCCCACACTCATTATGGTTTGCTTTAAATGGGTGAGACCTCTTCTAGGTACTAGGAAACCAGTTGGAAATAAGCACGTAGGGTCCCTGTTCTCACGGATCCCAAGTTCTAGACAAAGGAAGTTCAAGCAAGAAACAATCCAATAAGGGAAGCATTTCCAATAAATATATAGAATATGAGGAGAAGTAAACCAGGGTGAAGTGATAAGAATGGCAGTGACTACTTTAGCTTGGGAATTCAAGGGGATGGATGTTTGAATAGGTGACATTTAAACTGAGTTCTAAATGGTAAGGAGTCAGGCAGACCGTTACCAGGGGAAAGCAAGCTCAAAGGCAGAAATGAACCTGGCCTATGAGGAATCTGAACACACTGGCATGGGGACAATGTTATGATGTTGGATCTGATAGACGGGCAGAGGTCATATGTATGCTTTGTAAACTGGAATGAAGAGTTCGATGGGAAACGACGCATGCTTGTGTTTGTGTGTGCGTGTGTGTGTGTGTGGTGCATATATGTGCATTGCATTTATAAACTCTGAGCTAAAACTTTGCTTTCTTTTTAAATGTTTTATATGTACAAAAATGTATAATGAATAATATGAGAACCCATGTACCATTACCCCTTAAGAAATGAAACACACACATAAAAATAACCTAAATTCATTTTATTTCCCTCATGATCCCATTATCTCTTCCTCACTTGTTCACTTCCAAGATGCAATCCCTGACCTGAATTTGGTGGCTTTCATTGCCATGCTTGTCTTTATATTTTTTACGGTACATGTATGAATCTTTGAATAATTACAGCATTGCTTGGCAGATGTTGAACATTTGCATACATAACTTCATATTGCGTATTTCCTGCAACCGCTTTTTTTCCTCAATATTATATTTGTGAGGTTTATCCATGTTGATACACATATGCAATCCAGTAGATATAAATTTTTTTCCATTCTACTGCCAGTGGATAGATCGATCATTTTTAAATGTTCACTATTCCAACACACTGCTACAATGAACATTCTGGTATGTGTCTTACTATTTGAGGGGTGGTCTAAGACAGTGCTTCCCAACCTTTTTCAACATGCATAAAAATGTTCATAAACATAACAATTCCAATGAGACAGCCCATCCAACTATAAGAATGAGCCCACTGTGAACCCTCCTACACTGTTGGTGGGAATGCAAGCTGGTGCAGCCACTCTAGAAAACTGTATGGAGGTTCCTCAAAAAATTGAAAATAGAGCTACCATATGATCCAGCAATTGCACTACTGGGTATTTACCCCAAAGATACAAAAGTAGGGATCCAAAGGGGTACGTGCACCCCGATGTTTATAGCAGCAATGTCCACAATAGCCAAACTGTGGAAAGAGCCAAGATGTCCATCGACAGATGAATGGATAAAGAAGAAGTGGTATATATATACAATGGAATATTATGCAGCCATCAAAAGGAATGAGATCTTGCCATTCGCAACGACGTGGATGGAACTGGAGGGTATTATGTTGAGTGAAATAAGTCAAACAGAGAAAGATATGTATCATATGATCTCACTGATACGAGGAATTCTTAATTGTAGGGAACAAACTGAGAGTTGCTGGAGTGGGGGGTGGGGTGGGAGGGATGGGGTGACTGGGTGATAGACACTGGGGAGGGTATGTGCTCTGGTAAGTGCTGTGAATTGTGCAAGACTGTTGAATCTCAGATCTGTACCTCTGAAACAAATAATGCAATATATGTTAAGAAAAAAAAAAAAGAAGAAGAAGAAGGTAGCGGGAGGGGAAGAATGAAGCGGGGGAACTCGGAGGGATAGACGAACCATGAGAGACGATGGACTCTGAAAAACAAACAGGGTTCTGGAGGGGAGGGGGGTGGGAGGATGGGTTAGCCTGGTGGTGGGTATTGAGGAGGGCACATTCTGCATGGAGCACTGGGTGTTATGCACAAACAATGAATCATGGAACACTTCATCTAAAACTAATGATGTAATGTATGGGGATTAACATAAGAATAAAAAAAAAACTAAAAAAAAAAAAAAAGAATGAGCCCACTGTAACCCCTTAAGGCATGTGGCATTAACACTTTTCCTCTGCCTGATTTATCAATTACTGAGAGAGCTATGACAAAATTTCCCTTTATGAGTGTAGAATTATCAAATCCATTTTGTCAGTTTTTGCTTTTCATATTTTGTCCTTATGATATTAGATTCAATGACATTTAAAATTTTTATATCTTCCTGGTGAATTGCTCCTTTTATCACTAGGCTGTGATGTACTTTGTCATTGGAGATTTTGTAAGCAGGGAGGCATATGATCTGAATTATGTCTTAAAATGATTACCCTGGCTCCTGTATGGAGAATGGAATGTAGGAAGAAGGGAAGGTGGTGATCAATTGCTGCTAAAACCTTGTGGGAAAGATTGGATGAGGTTGGTTGTCCTAAAGATAATGACAACTTCAGGTTTGTAGTATGTTTTGAGTTGCCAGGATCCTCTGATTGAGTGAATGTGAATGTGAAAAAAAGAGAGAGAGACAGATCCAGGGTAATATTTTCATTTTTGGCTTGAGCAACTGACTAGAAGAATGAGCATCCTTGTCTTCTGATATGTGAAGATATGCACAGTGTGATTTCCAAAAATGGCTGCAACAGTGTTTCCGTGCTCATTTAGAACCTTTATACTTCCCCAGGTAGTCTATGTTTCCTTGCCTTGAACCTGGTTAGGTCTCTGGGACTTCCTTAGCTGATACAAGGAGTGGCATTATAGAAATGATGCTATATGACTCTTGAATTAGGTCATAAAGGATGACAGTTTCTGCCTTGTTCTCTCATAGGATGATTCCCCTTGGAACACAGCCACCATGCTGTGAAGGAACCCAAACCACATGGATAAACCCACTTGGAGAGGGGCCAAGGTCCCTGTCCCTCAGCACCAACTGAGCTTATTAGCCAACACCAACAGCCACCTTGGAAATGGACCATTCACCCTTTAGTCCAGCTGCCCACCTGATGATGCATGAAGCAGAGACAGTCTTTCTTGCCAGTCGTTCCCAAAATGTAAATTTGTCGGGAAAAAAAAGCTGTTTGTGTCTCTCATCACCAACTCTTCGGGTTATTAGATATGCTTGGGGTTGTTTCATACCATATTTATACAGAGAGGTCTATTTTATTTTATGCATCAATGGACAAAAGGAATAGATATATGGAAGAATATCTTGAAGAAAGGGGATAGGGCACAGAGACAGTGCTCCTTTGGCTATGTTACCTTTGAGATTCATATTAGACATCCCTTTGGAAATTTTAAATAAACAATTATATACAAATGTCTAGAGTTCTCTAGAGGGATCAGAAGTATAATAAAAATTTTGAAATCATTGACATATAACTATTTAAACCCACAGGACTGGAAAAGTTTATCAAAGTAAAGCCTGTTGCTAAGAAAAAAAAAATGTCATTGGTTCCAACTTATAATTATTGATTCAGTGTATCATTGATTTATCTATTCATTCATTCAACAAATATCATAAGGCATGATTCTGCCTAAATAAAGTTTATATTTTAAGTGTTATTCAGATTTTGGTTTTACCAAATATTTATTTTACATAATAATTTGAAACTTACAGACTTTTTTGAGTCATCATTCTAATTCTTATGCCATTTTTATACAGGGAGGTCTATATTTTATTTTTAGACAGGGTGGTCTATATGTCTTCCACATATCATGAATATCTCTTCTTAATTTAAGATTATGGTCTCCTGGATGGACTCACTCACTTGGGCATAAATTGCCCTTTTGAATAATGTAATGGTGGGTGTTTATCAAGTTTTCCAGAGACTAGGGGATCCCTGGAGCTTAGAGCATGCAATAGTTGGGAGTCCAGAACTTTCCACCAAACGTCTCCATTTTTAACATTTGATGCGTAGGTATTTCTCATGAGCATTCTCTTTTAAAATATAAAAATCACATGTTACTCAATCACTCCCCTTTACCTCATAGGTATGAACCCAAGTCTCATTTGAGGGGAGTGAGTTCAACAGGAACAAGGGATAAAATTCCTCAGGAAGGCTCCATCACTCCTAACTGACCAAGATCATGATTCCTTTTGGATAGGGAGCAGCCTTTGCATGTCATGCTCAGATATCACTTATGGTAATTCAGTGTAATCTTCAAATTTGCTAGACCTCGTGCCACTTTGAATGGTAAATAAAATAAAAAAAAAAAAAAAACCGATAGGTGGAGAGATAGGCATTGTTACACATACAGCCCTGGAAAAAGCTGGATAAACAAACCCTCCTGTATCTTGCTAATAGCATTTTTCATAATACACAAGTTTTCTCTTTTGAGCTCCTGGGCCCAATTCCACTGTGTGTGTTGGGGATGGGGCAGGCAGTTTCCTCACACCAACAAGCCATTCTCAGGATGTCTGAATTCACCTCAATTCTTACACTATCTACCTAGAGGTAACATCAGATTCCACAGGTAAGAATTCAGTCCCACAGGACTGCCCTCTGCTTCAGAGGCCAGTTGTAAGTCCAGGTTGTTCCCTGTGCTTCTAACAGGTTGGTTGTAAATCAGAGGTTCCCAACTTCCCTCCCTGGGTTCAACTAATGTGCTAGAGCAGTTCACCGAACTGAGAGAAACATTTTACTTACTAGATCACTGGTTCGTTTTAAAAGGGTCTAACTCAGGAAGAGCCAGATGGAAGAGATGGACAGGGCAAGGTGTGGGGAGAGGTTATGGAGCTTCCATTCCCAATCTGGGTACACCGCTTCCTACCACCCTAATCCCCACCACCAACATGGAAGATCTCAGAACACTGTCCTCTTGGGTTTTTATGGAAGCTTCATTACATAGTCATGATTGGTTAAGTCATTGGCTATTGGTGATTAATTCAACTCCAGCTCCTGGAGGTCAAGGGATGGGATTGAAAATTCCAACCCTCTAATCATCTGGTTGGTTCCTAGGGTGACCAGCCCTCTTCCTTAGGTGACCCGGGGGCTTCCAAAAGTCACCTCATCAGCATAATAAAAGACACCTTTATTACTCCCATCACGTAAGTTCTAAGAGTTTTAGGAGCTCAAGAAGGCTCCATCCAGAAGCAGGGACAAAGATAAGTATATATTTATTATAAATCATAATATCTCCATCATTTGACAATGACTTAATAAAATTGAACAGCCATTCTTTGTTTTTTAAATGACATTTATTTAGCATTTAGTATGCATTAAATTCTTCACATATATTCTCTCTTTCACCAAAGTAACCACAGCAAGCTAGAAGGTCTTAATCCTATTTTGCAAATGTAAAATCTGGTGCTCAGAAAAGACTGGAGCCAGGACAAAACAAATGTAGGTCCTCCTGGCTCCCGAGCCAGGGCTTCAACCACACAGCCTCTCACCCTACTCCTCTGAAGACAATCTTGAAATCTCTGCTCCCTCATTCTATTGGAAAGAGATCAAGGCACACAGAGGGAAAGAGATTGCTCCAAAGCCAGTAAGTGATGGACGTTGGGTTCAAATTGAGTTCCATCTAGCTCTAAATCCAGAGCTTCTCCCACTCTCCCCACACTATGCCAGCCATTTCATTTATGCCTGGGCGCTGGAGGAAGAGTCACGTGCTATTGCATTATGCATTGTTGCTGGCCCCATAAAACAGGAGCTTTTGCCTTCTCCCAGATATTGAGTCAAGAACTTCTGCTTTTCTTTTTATATCTGATGTATTCCCCACCATAAGAGAAAGTAGAGATGTTGAAGAGTCCTGTGATTCTTTTGGATCTCTTCTAGGGGACCCGCCTACCTGCTGGCCACACCCTCTGGTGCTGAGGTAAGCTGCCCAGGGCAAATCACAGTTCTGTGAGGAAAACCTCGCATGTCCCACTACTATGTCCGGGACTGGGTGGGCAAGTTTAATTCAGCAGGAAAGGAGAAGAAAGGTTTTTTCTGTACACCGTTCCAAACTGTACTGCATACTCTAACCTTGCTTTGTCAGTAACAAAGCTAATTTTTTAAATTCCTGTTCTAGTTTTGTATTTCAGTAAATTCAACATCCCTAGAGAGCAAGCAATGCCAGTAGTAAAGTAAGGAGCTGGGTGGTCATCAGCCATTCACCATTCTTGGAAATGCCTCTCTCTCAATATTATGTAAAACCTATAGGACACTACCCTCCGCTTCCTGGTGTGTTTTAACTCCTAAACTCCCTCTAGACAGAAATTCTGGAGAGGCAACTGGGAGAAGGGGTTAATTATGTAGACTGTCCCAGAAACTCCAATAATGATGACCCATGGTTTCCTATAAAACTCTAATACTCGTGGATTAATTTAACAAATACAAACGTGTCAGCTGGGATCCAAAGTTTATTGACTAAGGAACCAATTTTTATCTACAAAGCCTGCTGGCTCTGGAATGGACATCAGGGTCTGGACCTTTACATAAGGAGCTGGGCGAGTAAGGCTGGGTAGGCTGGAAGAAAGTGTCAGGGATCCGAGGAGGCACCGTATCAAGCGGCCACTGCTCATTTTAATTTCCATGAAACCGTTGATTTCCTTCAAGCCCAAGATAATTCCTTGCAAGGCTCCTGAGCCTGAACGAATGTGCATGACCACTCCGCTGTGAACATCCATCTGTCAAAGAGAAGATGAGGAGCAAGTGAAATTAGACCATGGCTCTCTGGTTTCGCCTAAAAGCTGCCAGTGAGTGAGAGCATCAGCTGCACCAGACTGGGCCAGCCAGGGCTCTCATCCTTAACTGAGCACTCTACACCCAGGCAGTGAGGCACATCCTGTGAATAGAGATGACTCAGCCTCAACAGCTGTCTGATGGCTTTGCCAACCAACCGCCTGTTCCAATGGGCTGGGGCAGCAGCACATCCTTGGTGGCATGCGCAGACTACGATGAATAGCAGGCTTGTGTATCCTCACAGAGGGCAGGGATTGGGTTGGGGCAGGTGTGAAGGTCAGACCCAAGTGCATAAATGCATCTTCTCAATCCCTGTAAAATGCACTGCCAACTGGCACATCGACAGACTTTTAGTTTCCGAAACACCCCTTGGTGGTTCTCGTCCTTGGAACCTCTGGGTCCACATCACCCATCAGTGGAACTAGTTATGATAATACCTTACAAATATTCCAGGTTTTAAGTTTTTAAGGTACTTGCATACTTATTACCCTATAAACAACCCTTCATGCTACATCAGTGTTGGTGTTGTGATGTACATAGTTCAGAGAAATCAACTAAAGCTCAGAGAAGAGTGAATTTGCAAAGCCCTGTGGTTCATGAAAGAAGGAGCAGGGTAGAATCCAGGAGTGGGTTAGAATCCTGTTCTATTGTTCTGAAATACACTAAGTCAGAGGACAGTAAGTTCATTTATTTACTCATTCAGTGGATTTAAAGAAAGATGGATAGGATAGTCTTGTACCCATGCAAATAGATTATTATCCAGGCTATTTATTATCCCTGGGCATTTTTCTCAGCCAGAACTGTAGAAATCACTTGATTCCATGGTACCAAGGTGATACCTATTGGTATGATCACATGTTTTTTCCTCAAGCCCAGTTAGCAGTGACTTTAATAAAACAAGACTATGTTTCTTGTTCTCAGCTATAAATCCTGATAGAAGGTCCAGGACTGCCGTAGTGAATTCATAGTTACCAAAGTCCCAGAATTCTTTCTGCTCTGTCACACTCAACTTCAATTTTACAACTTCTAGATCAAGCTTTTCAACTTTGTCTTCAAGTTCATAGTTCAGTTCCAGCCAAAATAGTCACATGAATATTCATGAAATATCTCAAAGGAGGAGGGGTCCAGAAAAGAACATATCTTTTTCCCTTACAGATAGTTCCTGGGGTTACCCATACTACTTCTTCCATCACTGCATCCATCTGTAGGGGAAATTCAACCCATAATTTGGAAACCATATGCCCAGCCAACACTGGAAGTTCTATAAGTGGGTTAGTTTTGGGGTTTGGATTTCGATAGACGGCCAGCAGTGCCTGCCTCATGCAGTGTAGCTGCTCAGCATGTGTGAAATAAAATGGGAAAGATAACACTGGAAAACATATAAAAGAATAGATAATGAGAGGAATTTCAAAAGGCAGGAATAATAAAACTAATTTTAACTGAGAGATTGTATGAAAGTATGATGCAGTAAATAAATGCTTTACAGATTTTTATCCCAGCTATCACTTAACAAAGGCTTTATGAGGTAGTTACTATTCTCATAATAGTTTTATAGGTAAGGAAGCTAAGAAATAAATAAGGCAAGTCAATTGCCCAAGATCTTGCAGCAATGACATTGCAGAACTGGGATCCACATCAATGTCATCTGAATCCGAAACACTTGCTCTTAATTACTTCCTTCCATTGGCTCTCCCATGGTCACATACAGCCTCTCTATGGAAATACTCAATATAATTCCTGTTTATGGACCACTAGAAGTGAAGAAGCATGTTCATGCTCACACAGACAAGTGGCCAAAGGGAAATTTTGACCCAGTTCTTTCCATCATGACATAGTGCATACAGATTCATGTGTTGACAGCCTTAAAATCAATTTACAAAACAACAGCAATAATTAAGAAAGAGAAAGGGTAAAGGTCTGGACAAGGTCCTTCATTTGCTCATTTCTCAATGCAATGATGGCTTTCATCACCTTCATTGTATTTAAGCAGAGCTCAATGAGAGGATCAATATGTTGCTGACATGCTTGGAGCAGACCAATTGTTTTTGACTTGATTGTTTATTCATTGATAGAACCATGAAGGGTTCATTTAATAGACCTTATGAAACTAGGGAAAAAGAGGTTCCCTAGGACGACTTAAGTATTCCAGCATTATCCAAAGTATGGTTGTCAATGAAGCATGAGGAGATATAGGAAAAAAAAAAATCTCTGGAGCAGGGATGGAAAGAAGTATTGGGGGCTTGGAAAGATAACATAAGAAGAGCTTCACCTTGACACCAAGTTGGCTGTTCCATTTAATTGTTCTTTCAAATTTCAACTAACACTAAATGTGGCTTTGATAGTATTGTCTGCTTTTAAAAGCAGTCATGGATATTTAAAAAATATAAGAAACACTGATCCATAACAGAGGTAAAATTGGCTTTCCTATTTGGTGACTGTAGACCCATTACACCACAATGTTTTTCCCTGAATCATTCACGGTTCCTTCCCTCCACTTGACTACAAGAGGGCTTGACTCTCGGTGACCTGAAACATTTTGCAGAATGATCTTCTTTTGGAAAGACAAAGGAGAGCCTCTGCTGCACCCACAGGTGCCAATCATGTGGGTATGACACTTTGTATAACATTTATGCAACACTGTTTCCTTTGATTGTCAGAGCAGACCTATGAAATAAGTGTTGTAATCCCCACCTTACAAAGAAGGAGGTGGGGCTTCAGAGGTGTTCAATTTCACCTAACTTCACAAGTGAACACTGTAACTCGAGGACTCTCCAGGATAAGAGCAAAGTCTCCTTTTTGATATTTGGGGTCAGATAATTCAGCAAGGAAATGAAACAACATCGTTGAACCAGAGATAGTAATAAAAACTGTAGAACGAAGGGGTATAAATACAAAGAAAATGCTCTATACCTTCAAGATGTTTATGAGAGGGAGACATTTTAACTTTTAGGCCTTTTGGGGTGCCTCGGTGGTTCAGTTGTTTAGGCGTCCGCCTTCAGCTCGGGTCATGATCTCAGGGTCCTGGGATTGAGCCCCGTGTCCAGCTCTCTGCTCAGCGGGGAACCTGCTTCTCCTTCTCCTTCTGCCTGCCTCTCTGCCTACTGGTGCTCTGTCTGTCAAATAAATAAATAAAATCTTAAAAAAAAAAAAACAAATTTTTAGGCCTTTAAACATTACGTGTGTGATTGTTTGGTACATGGGTGTGGCAGCTGGTGACAGTGCGTCATTGGAGACAAATGTTTAGCTGACAAACTCTTTCCAGACAGGATGTTGGCAATATAATTTACATATTTGTAAGGTACTGATTCCAAATTAGTCTATCCCCTTTGTTAGGGCGCTCACAAAAATTTGTCTAGTCATGCAAGCTAGCTTCCTCTCCCTTTCTTAGCACTACTGCTTTGTGGATATTAATTCAGTTCAGCAGGTGCTATCAAGCCCCTATTATATGCTAGGCTTGCCCTACGTAGGTGAGATTTGACCTCAGACTTCAAGGAGCTTTCTGTTGTGCTATCCATGGCCGTTGCCATTTAAAATATTGCCATTGAAAATTGCTGTTGGAAATGTTATTTTTATTTATTTGTTATGACTCAAGTAGTCTGTCTTCAACACAGACAATAATACAAAATAAAGATAAATACAATGAAAACATACAACACACACACACACACACACACACACTGAATCCTCCCATAGAAAGTTCATTACTGCTAGCTTATTAAAAATCTTAACATTCACATACATTTCTTGAGTCCTTATTGTGTCCAAATCACTTTTTCAGTTTTTCAACATTGCTGCTACTATTATTTGGGGCCAGAAAATTCTTTGTTATGGGGCTCTCCTGTGCATCCTGGGATGTGAAGCATCCTGGGGGTGAAAACCACCTCTGTTTGAGAAGCACTGGGTCAAAATGCATGAAAGTACAGCATTTCATCACAACAGCACCAAAAGGCAACTGTTATTTTTACCTCATTTTACAGCCAAGGAACCCGATGGTCAGAAAGGCTAAATGATCTGGGTGGGTCCCTGCAGCCATGAAATGAAGGAGCAGAGGTTTAGCTACAGCTGTGACTGCCTTCAAACCTCTCCCCCCACCCCATCTCACTCATTTAGAAGAATGAAATAATAAAATGTACTACCATGAAACTTGCCTTTCTCAATGTTCAACAATATATCATGTGCATCTTTCCACGTAGGTCAATAAAGATCCCCATCATTATTTTTAATAGGGATATGATATTCACATGAGGGGATGCCCATTATTAATCGAGCCAGTCCTTCATTGCTGATCATTTATGCTGCTTCTTACTTTCAAATATTACAGATAATACTCCGAGGAGCATCCTTCTGCATTGATCTGTGCATACGACATTTCTTTCAAATGTTTTATTAGTCTGAATTTCAACAAGGAATTTATTATTCCAAATGTGACATTTCTGATTGGGAAAGGTGGTGGTGCTGCTGATACTTAACACCAGGAGAAGTAACAGCCAAGAATCAGGACTATCTCAGGGAAAATGGTACGTAATCATGCCCAAGCTTTAGTGGTTTTTTCCAAACTTAGCACATATTAGCAAGATGGTTTTTTTTTTTTTTTCTGTTATTTAGATTTGGTTTTCTCTCCAAAGAGATCACAAAATTTTCCATAAAATTTATCAAGATCTTCCCAGGACATAGAACAATTTCTGCCCAAAGAAGGAAGGTGAGGATCTGAACCATAATTTTCAAGCCCCCAGGCATACAGTTGATCACATAACTCAATACTTTTTCCTTACAGGAGCCAGAGATTTTTCTGTCTTGGGTTGAGTGATTTCACATATTCTATTTACTTTTTAAAATTTCCCTGGTTTGTTGGGAACATGTAACGATATCTGTTTTTCATAATAATTTATTCTATTCAGTAATCATTGAATGCTCTGTACCAGGCAGCTATGCCAGATGCTGAAGATACAAATATGTCCAGCATTCATCAGGTCTTGGTAGTCTGAATATGAGATGCAGACTTCTAAAACATAAAACATTAAGTTTTCCTGTCTTTATACCGGTCTCTTCACACAGATCCTCAGTTGGGGCTTCTCTGAGCTCACACGGTTCCCATTCTTCCATCTGCAAGGGATGTCCTACTTCTCCACGCTATCCCCACCATCATTTGTGTGAAAAGCTGTGTCTCTCCATTCAAAATCCAGGTTGAACATCTGCTTTTTTCTTGAAGCTACAGTGTCCCCCTAAGCACTCCTGGTCCAGGCCCCAGTCTGGGCAATACCTCCATGCAGGCCCTCCCATTCCCTTTTGTTACATGTTCACAGTCTATCTTCCAGCCAGAAATGTGTGTTCCTTCAGGTGCAGGCGCAGTCATTTTCATCTCGGTGTCCCAAGAGCCTAGCAAGGTATCTAGCACATGATCCCAAGAGCCTAGCAGGGTGTCTAGCATGCGATAGGTACTCAGTAAATTCTTACTGGTTAAATGGAGGGAGAAAAGAAGGGTAATGTGGGTGCATGCTTGCTTGGCCTTGCTTAGATTTCCCCAGAGGGTAGATAGAAAGGATAATTCATCTAGGAATGGCAGGGCCGGCACAAAGAGCCTGATAGTGGGGCTGTCCTGCATTTCTCCTAGGAGGAATTAAATCATAATGCCCCAGATATAGTCAGATTGATACAGCTCATCCAACGCCATGGCCTGGGGTAAAATAGGTTACTGTGAGAGCTCAGGACAGTCTCCCCGCTGGTCATCAAAGTTTAGATAGTTTTGGATTTCCAGAGGGGTCTATTTGGATAATATGTGGGAAGCCAAGAAACCGTACAGGGTTGAGGGAAGGAACAAACAGAAACCAGGTAAACAGATGCTGATCAAAGTCCAACGTTCACCTTGTGTTGTAATCCTCTTACTTGGCTATCTTGCCTCCAAGTATGTAAAAAGCTTGAGGGTTGGAGCCATGTAATCCGTTCATCTTTTTAACTTCAGTATTCTTCCCGGGGCCTAATAGACAGTGGGTCCCTATTTAATGGTCCTTGAGTTGCAGAACAGGCTTTATTCTCTGCAAGAATTTTCAGTAAACACATAGGGACTGGAGCAAAAGTTTCCTTGGATACTCTAGGTGCTTTCAAGGCAGGAGGGTCTTCCCTGCAATCACCTTAGACTTTTGAACAATAACCTGGTTCCAGAGGTGGGCCGGAGTTAGCTTTTAACAGCTTATAAGAGCCAATGGTTGAATATTGAGAAATTTTGTGAGTCAGTTGTTAATATCTTGGTAGCTCGAAATTGGCCAAAGAGGGAGAACTTACACCCCAGAAACTGGCAAACCCTACAAATCAGGGGCTTCTCACCACCATGTGCCCCAAGATAGCCAAGTTCCCAGCACACCACTGCCTGCTTCTAAGCCCCAGACCCCAGATTTAGTTTTTCAGTAATCCTTCTCTGGTTGCCCATCTTCAGTAGCTGCAGCTAAAGAAAATTTATGTAGCTAATGACCAACAGTTCAGGGAAAGAGAAAAGAAAGAAAAGTATTTCTTAAATTGGCTTTCACATAGTGCCTTTAATTGGTATTCATGCAATTTAGGAGATATAGGTGAAAAACACAGGTTGGAACTAAGAATCTCTTTTCAGGATAAGGGATTTGTGAGCTCTGAGACCCAGTTTCCAATCTGTAAGTGGGACTAAACATCTAAATACTTCAAATGGCTGGCTGTGAGTCTGAAACAAGATGATGTACCCACCAGGAAAATATCAACAATTTCTTGAATATATACCATATGAGCATATATGAACAGATGTTGTTTCAGAACCATAATTCCTTTTCTGAAGCCCATAGGGCCAGATTTATTTTGACTTCAGATATCTTGAATTTTTAGGAAGATAATGTAATTCAAATTGTGTGTGTGTGTGTGTGTGTGTTAAATACCCCAGAGGGATCCCAGAGGGATCTAGGGCAGCTCTCCGTAACCAAATATACTCGTTTTCCTGCAGCAAAATTCATGAAGATTCACTCTGAGAGCAAGAAATATTATTAATAGCCTCAAGTTAATTCAGGTCAGATTTAGTCATCAAACGAGTGCATCAGATTACAAAAATATTTTCAGTTTTCAGAGCTATTTGGATTTTGAATTATGATTGGAGATTTGGACCTGTATTATTGATATTGTTGTTAGTTGGCCATGCCCAGTGGAATGATTTCATAGCCAATATTTCCTGGGGAATTCTGACTTCAAAGAGCCAAATATATCTTTTCCTTAAGCCATCAATATGGTCCAGATACTTTAGCTTTGTCTCCCATACTGGCTTTCACATCGTGAATTGATATAAATATTCTTTGTGGGATTCATAAACAAAGACAGTCACTCTCAATAGAAATCACCTTGATCTCTTAAAGAATTGCTGTTGTAAAATGTGTTGCCAGCCTTTTGCTGTAGGGTATTGCAAAAAGCCATCACAGCCATAAACCCACTCATGAAAAATTCCTCTTCCCTTTTAGACACTTCCTCTTCCAGGAACAAATTTTTACATTATGGGCTTCCCCCACCCCCCTCAAAAATACAAAACTCTGGGTCTGCATTTGTATTTCAATTCTTCCAAAAGTGGAGGTGGCTTTCCTCGCTACTTGTTTAGATGAGAGAAACTTGTGTTGCTGGTCATGAACCTAAGTGAACAAGCAGCCCAAATTTCTGTTCTGACTCTCCAAGGCATGACATTCTGTTTTATGGTTTCTTAACAGGATAATGGCTTGGGCATTTCTAGAGTGGATATGATTATATTTGTTGATTGGGTTTGTTAAAAATGCACTCACATTTGGCCTTTGCTAACATGATCATTAAATACATCACAGACATTAATGATCCCAGATAGTCTGCCCATTAGGACATTAAGAGGCAGATCTGATTAAAGAGACGTGTACTCTGTACTTTACAGGTGAAATCACTCATACTTCCTTGGATTAATTGAACGTTAAGGACCACAGACATCAGGTTCCTCTAGGCAGACAGCTCTTCCCCCTAGTTCCCTAGATTCCTAACAAGAACAGGGGCAACCATTACTAAGAACTAAGTATCTAGGCCTACCAGGACTTTTCCTGTTCCCTGTTGGTGTACCAAGCACTTTGCTAAGCATATTTACATCCCTCTTTTTAACTGGCTTAACAACTCTCAGAAGTAACTACTACTCGCTTTTTACATAGACAAGGGAACTTCAGAACTTATCTATTTAAAAGCAGGAGACCTCTAAAGGAGGAAGCATTTATAGAAAGGAAGAGAAAGAGCAAAAAGGAACCAACGTTAAATTA
Organism: Mirounga angustirostris; assembly: GCF_029215605.1. Classification (NCBI taxonomy): domain Eukaryota; kingdom Metazoa; phylum Chordata; class Mammalia; order Carnivora; family Phocidae; genus Mirounga; species Mirounga angustirostris. The sequence goes on along the minus strand of NW_026991712.1, from coordinate 12,482,326 downwards.
ACACTATGTTCCAGACATTTTATCGAGATGGTGTCAGCTGGTATCCAAAGCAGCACTGGAAATAGCTAACCATGTTCTTCAGGTGCACATCAAACTCATGGATCTCGTAAATGGGAAAGATCAGATTCAAACCCTTGAGTCTGGCTCCAGGGATAGGAGACGGGTTCTGCAGATGGGTACCGTGTTGGGTGTGGCAGGGCAACTAATCCCGGCCTTCATGATCCATGTTGGGAGATAATTTACATACACGTGACTAATACCTGAGTGAAGATATAATTACTTAAAGTATGTTCAAAATCTGCATTTGAGACTTCGGGGGAAGAGGTTTCTCTTCATTTCCTTCCATTTGTGGGGAGGTTGGTTGACACAAAACTCTGGGTCTCTGTCTTCTTACATCTGACTGGTAAGCTTGGAAGGAGAAAGGGAAGGCAAGTGTAGTGCAGCTGTTTAGATTTCCTCTTTTGAGGACGAGGTGTGCTCACAGAGAGCCTGCATTATATTCTGGGCCTCCATCCTATAACTTTTATCAACTGCCTGTGACTAGGGAGGTGCAGGTAAGTCTGTCGGATTCTGGAGTTCAGGCTTGGATGCTCATTTGCTCACCGATAACAGCCCCACTCTCCAACATCAGCTTTATCAATAACCAGAGTGATATTTTAGACTTATATCTAATTCATTCCCTCATCTTATTTCCCTTCGTTTGGCACTATCAAGAGGGGCACTAGTTTCTGTGTTCCCTTGAGTCCAACAGAGACCATAAAAGTCACAGAAGGCACAGAAAGCAAAATTCAATGTTTGATAAAGTAATTGGGAAAAGCTTCATCGAAATTGAGAATTCTGAACTGAACCTCAAGAAATGGGCTGATATAGAGAGACACATGGCCTCTCCATTTTATAGAACATTGCAAAGCACAAACCCTCATCAGAAAAGAAAGAGCACAGCTCAAGAATGACATAGTCATACTTTGAAATCTCTGCTCAGATAGACAATTCAGTTATATATATCAGAACTGTGTTTAAATTTCCTAAATTGTAAAATAAAATAATTCAAGCTTTCAAAAAATATATGCACTTGTATTTACTGTGTACTTAATAATGCATATACATATAAATTGATAATGATAAATGCAAGTGAAATCCCTACAGCAAAGTACCTCACTAACTATTCTCATATTCCAACATGATGTCCATTTTTTTAAGTGGGCTCCATGCCCAGTGTGGAGCCCAACGTGGGGCCTGAACTCATGACCCTGAGATCAAGACCTGAGCTGAGATCAAGAGCCAGACTCTTAACCAACTGAGCCACTCAGGTGCCCCATGTTGTCCTTTTTTTAATATAAACTTTCAATTTTAAAATACTTTTAAATTTACAGAAGAATTATGAAGACGTTATGAAGGTTTCCATATACCCCTCATCCAATTTCCCCCATTTTTAACAACTTACCATGGTACATTTGTCAACACTAAGAAAATGATATTGATACAGTACTTTTACCAAACTGTAGACTTTATTTGGATTTCATCAGTTTTTCCTTCTTTTTCTTTTCTTTTTTTTTAAGTAGTCTCCATGTCCAACATGGGGCCTGAATTCACAACTCCAAGATCAAGAGTCATATGCTCTACCTATGGAGCCAGCCAGATGCCTCTCACCAGTTTCTCCTTTAATGTCACCTCTGTGTTTCAGGATCCAATGCAGGACACCATCTGACATTTAGTTGTCAAATCTCCCAATTCTTTTGGTTAGTGGGAGTTTCTCTGTGTTTCCTGTTCTTTATGATCTTGTCAATCTTGACTATTTCCCTTCTGTTTGAGAGGCAGTATGTCATAATTATCACAGAGAATTTGGAGTCAGACTAAGACATCCATTACGATTCTACCACTTACTAATCATGTGACAAAGGAAAAGCCATCCTGGCCTCAATTTCCTCAACTATGAAATGAGAATAATAATACAAATGAGAATAATAATACCCACCTCACAGGGTTGTGTTAAGGATACAAAATATTAAATGTGTTATTCATGGGTCTCCAAAGAAACAGAACCAAGAAGGGTGTGTGTGTCTATCTGTGTTATAAGGAATTGGCTCATGTAATTATGGAGTCTGGCATGTCCCAAGATCTGCAGGGTGAGTTGGCAACACAGAGGCCCAGGAATGCTGGTGGTGAGTTCCTTTCTGAAGATTGGCAGTTTCAAGACCCAGGAAGAGCCAATGTTTCAGTTTCAAAACAAAAGCATGAGAAAAAACCAGTGTCCTAGTTCAAAGAGAGTCAGGCTGGGAGAATCCCAGGGGAGGGGAGGGTCAGCCTTTTCACTTCATTCAAGCCTTCAACTGATTGGACAAGGCCCACCTACATTAGGGAGGACAATCTGCTTTATTTAGTCCACTGTTTAGAAGTTAATCTCATCTTAAGACCCTCCCAGAAACACAACGAAATAATGTTTGGCCAAATATCTGTACACCTCAAGGCTCACTCAAGTTGACACATAAAATTAACCACTATACTAAGTAATATGCCCCATACCCAAAGGGCATTCCGGAAACAATAGCTGTTATTCTTATGCTAAGAGGAATGTCAGAAGACATTGAAGGCTTTTGTTCCCCCTTATAAATCTCCAGTCACAGGGTTGAAACCAGGCTTTGGGTGCTGCTGAGGAGGCTGCTGTTTCAAAATGAGCTTAAATCATCATAATAAGGGAAAAATATAAGGAAAAAAAACCCCATAATAAGCAAAATGTAAAAGATACCAAGGGTGTTTGCCTTATCTGATCTGAGGGCTGTTAAAATCTCCTTTCTTTTGGCCCCTCCCAGAGGAGGATTTGTAGTTACTTTGGCTGATGGGGTTGTTGTGTGGTGAGAAGCTGGTAGTGTCCCATCCTTTCCCAACATTCCTACCTGAACAGAAAGAAGACTCTCTGGACTAAGTCAAACAGTGCATTGCTCCCTCAGTCTAAAGTATCTATTGCTGCAGTGCCAACAGAAATATAATTAATAATAATAATAGTAATAAAAAAATAACTTGCATTAGAAAAAGCATTTGACAAAGTACAGCATCCTTTCTGGATCAAAACTCTTCAGAGTATAGGGATAGAGGATACATACCTCAATATCATAAAACCCATCTATGAAAAACCCACAGCAAATATCATTCTCAATGGGGAAAAACTGAGAGCTTTCCCCCTAAGGTCAGGAACATGGCAGGGATGTCCACTATCACCACTGCTATTCAACACAGTATTAGAAGTCCTAGCCACAGCAATCAGACAACAGAAAGAAATAAAAGGCAACCAAATCGGCAAAGAAGAAGTCAAACTCTCACTCTTTGCAGATGATATGATACTCTACGTGGGAAACCCAAAAGACTCCACCCCAAAACTGCTAGAACTCATACAGGAATTCAGTAAAGTGGCAGGATATAAAATCAATGCACAGAAATCAGTGGCATTCCTATACACCAACAACAAGACAGAAGAAAGAGAAATTAAGAGTCAATCCCATTTACAATTGCACCCAAAACCATAAGATACCTAGGAATAAATCTAACCAAAGAGGCAAAGAATCTGTACTCATAAAACTGTAAAATGCTCACGAAAGAAATTGAGGAAGACACAAAGAAATGGAAAAACGTTCCATGCTCATGGATTGGAAGAACAAATATTATGAAGATCTCAATGCTACCTAGAGCAATCTACACCTTCAATGCAATCCCTATCAAAATACCATCCACTTTTTTCAAAGAAATGGAGCAAATAATCCTAAAATTTGTATGGAACCAGAAAAGACCCCGAATAGCCAGAGGAATGTTGAAAAAGAAAAGCAAAGCTGGCGGCATCACAATTCCGGACTTCCAGCTCTATTACAAAGCTGTCATCATCAAGACAGTATGGTACTGGCACAAAAACAGACACATAGATCAATGGAACAGAATAGAGAGCCCAGAAATGGACCCTCAACTCTATGATCAACTCATCTTTGACAAAGCAGGAAAGAATGGCCAATGGAAAAAAGACAGTCTCTTCAACAAATGGTGTTGGGAAAATTGGACAGCCACATGCAGAAGAATGAAACTGGACCATTTCCTTACACCACACACAAAAATAGACTCCAAATGCTTGAAAGACCTCAATGTGAGACAGGAGTCCATCAAAATCCCAAAGGAGAACACAGGCAGCAACCTCTTTGACCTCAGCCAAAGCAACTTCTTCCTAGAAACATCGCCAAAGGCAAGGGAAAGGGAAGCAAGGGCAAGAATGAACTATTGGGACTTCATCAAGATAAAAAGCTTTTGCAAAGCAAAGGAAACAGTCAACAAAACCAAAAGACAACCGACAGAATGGGAGGAGATATTTGCAAATGACATATCAGATAAAGGGCTAGTATCCAAAATCTATAAAGAACTCATCAAACTCAACACCCAAAGAGCAAAGAATCCAATCAAGAAATGGGCAGAAGACATAAACAGACATTTTTCCAAAGAAGACATCCAAATGGCCAACAGACACGTGAAAAAGTGTTCAATATCGCTCGGCATCAGGGAAATCCAAATCAAAACCTCAATGAGATACCACCTCACACCAGTCAGAATGGCTAAAATTAACAAGTCAGGAAACGACAGATGTTGGCGGGGATGCAGAGAAAGGGGAACCCTCCTACACTGTTGGTGGGAATGCAAGCTGGTGCAGCCACTCTGGAAAACTGTATGGAGGTTCCTCAAAAAGTTGAAAATAGAGCTACCATATGATCCAACAATTGCACTACTGGGTATTTACCCCAAAGATACAAAAGTAGGGATCCAAAAGGGTACGTGCACCCTGATGTTTATAGCAGTAATGTCCACAATAGCCAAACTGTGGAAAGAGCCAAGATGTCCATCGACAGATGAATGGATAAAGAAGATGTGGTATATATACACAATGGAATATTATGCAGCCATCAAAAGGAATGAAATCTTGCCATTTGCAATGACGTGGATGGAACTGGAGGGTATTATGCTGACCAAAATAAGTCAAACAGAGAAAGACATGTATCATATGACCTCACTGATATGAGGAATTCTTAATCTCAGGAAACAAACTGAGGGTTGCTGGAGTGGTGGGGGGTGGGAGGGATGGGGTGACTGGGTGATGGACATTGGGGAGGGTATGTGTTATGCTGAGTGCTGTGAATTGTGTAAGACTGTTGAATCACAGACCTGTACGTCTGAAACAAATAATATATTATATGCTAAAAAAAAAAAAAAGAAAAAAGAAATAGCAGGAAGGGAAAAATGAAGGGGGGAAATTCAAGAGGGACTATGGACTCTGAGAAACAAACTGAGGGTTCTAGAGGAGAGAAGGGTGGGGGATGGGTTAGTCTGGTGATGGGTATTAAAGAGGGCACGTACTGCATGGAGCACGGGGTGTTATATGCAAACAATGAATCATGGAACACTACATCAAAAACTAAAGATGTAATGTATGGTGATTAACATAACATATTAAAAAAAATAACTTGCATTTATTCGGTGCTTACTACTGGCCAGGTACCATTTTAAGTACTATGATATCACTTAATCTTCAGAAAAACAAATGTGAGCTGGTACTATTAGATCTTTTTGCATATGGGAAAACCAAGGCTTAGAGAAATAATTAAACCATTTTAATTGTAAATGAAAGACCACTACCATTTTTTGAGTGCCTTCTATAGATGAGACATTGCCCCTAACACATTAGGTAGATTATCTCACAGAATCTTCACAACAGATTTATTTCATAAAAGTCTTGTTAATGAACCTCATTGCATAGATTAGAAACTTACACTTTAAGAGACATTTTGTCTGAGATCACAGACTTCAAAAGACAGTTGTTTGGATTATAGGTTGAGTCTGTCTGACTTCGGGGACTTTTGCCCTTGGTCTTTGTACCACCCAGCCTTCTCCATCTTTGCTAAGAGGGTGGTTGGAAGAAAGTACAAAGAAACTGAAGCCAGGAGACTCAGATTCTCAGATCTGGTATTAATGTCCCGGGACACCTTGAGTAAGTCACTTCTATCCAGGTCTCAAATTCAGCTCAGTAAACTGAGGAGGGTTGGGACCAGACGTTCTAGTGAGTGTCTCCTTGCTTCCTGAATGAAGAGGAATATTATAATGGAAGGACTGTGGAGTTTGGGGTCAAACAGACCTGGGCGAAAGTCCCAGCACACTCTTTCCTACCCCCATTAAAAGTTCTATAGTCTTAAGTAGTTTGTTTAATTGGCCTATTCTCCTTCATTTATTCAAAATTGTAAATTAGGCACCTATTTTGTGCTAGAGATAATATTTCTCTGGGATGAACACATGGATCACATCCATGTCTTCATGGATTTTACGATCTAGTGGAAAAGAAATGCTCACTCTTTCCCCCTGCAAAGAATTAAGGCCAATAACACCTACAGCACAGAGAAGCTTAATAAGAGTCAGTGAAAATGCATGCCCAAAGTGCATTGCCTAGTACTAGCAGTCGTGAGGCATTTTGCGTAATAGCTGAACAAAGTTTCAGTGTATGTTGTGTGGGGAAATGCTTGAAATTTATTTCTCAGTTATTGCTTTTTCTATTATGTGATGGGAGAGGTTTCTTTCAACCCCTTGGTCTTCACATGGGTGAATCCCATGACTGAGTTGATTTTATTTTCATAAGATTGCCTGAGGCCCGGATGGACCCAAGGTTTGAAACAAAGATGTGTGTTAGATTCTGCAGGTCAGGGCCCTATGAGCCACTCAAGGGACTTGAGAAAACATAGATAGTTGGAGCCAAAAAGGCAGGAAACACTTGGTGCAAGGGCTGGTGCTGGATGGGTGGTGAACAGCAGAGTTGTGGTTCAATTTCCCAGACGGCTGGGAGGCGGATGAATAAGATGAACAGATGAAAAGCTGACCTTTACCACTGGCTGGGTGATCTCAGGCAAATCACTGTTTTGTGAGCTTCATTTTCCTCATCTGTAAACCACCCTCTTGGTGCACTTGGAGAACGAGGTGCTCACCTTCATTGTAGCACCTAGCATTTTATGTTGGATTCGTTCTTTCCGGTTGGGTCACTTCTGTCCATATCTGTGGTCTCTGCCCTGTTCCAACCATTGTCCCCCCTGGCTTGAACCACATCAAAACCCTCCTACACTAAGGGAATGTTTCCACCTTTGTCCCCTCTGATCTGTTCTCTATACTGTGGATAGAGTTTTCACCTCAAATTGCAAATATGATCCCCTACCCCTACACTTGTCACTCTTAAAAGGCTTCCCACCATTCTTGAGATAGCTAACAAAATTCTTTGTACAGTTTCTAAGTATTTTAGGCTTAGCTCCCTCTACTCTCTTCTTACTCCCTGAGCTCCAGCCACACCAGCCACCTCTCCTTTCCTCCTGACTCTAGTGCTCTTACCCAGTCTGTTCCCTCTGCCTGGAACACCTTTCCTGATCATCGTCTTGGCTAGTTGCCTTTCACTCATTCTTCGGATCCTAGTTCGAATATTATTTCCTAAAGAAAGACTTCCCTGATCCTTAAGACTAGGTGAGGGTCCCTGTTTCTTTCATAGATTATCCATAGTTTGTCATTTTACAGGTGTATTCTTTTGTGTTAATATTCCAAAATGCTTGTCCCCCCACCATTTGACGGTTAGCTTCATGAGCATTCGGAGTCCACATTTTATTATTTTATCCTTATAGTCCTGAATAGTGCCTGTTACATAATCGGTGTCAAATAATTATTTTTTGAATGAAGAAATGAGCAAACTTATTTGTCCCCCATCTTGGAGACTGGGGACCAGACCTTCATTGTTATGGGCCCAGCACTTAGTAAAGTACCTGGAATTAACAAGAAGTTTTCTACAAGTACATGTTGAAAGGAGACACTTGACAAGCAGTCAGTCATATTGGATGATTTGACAGTCTTGCTCAAACAGTAAGTTTCTGTGACCCTGAATCTGGTCCTCCACCTCCATCAATGACGTCATGTCATGCCTTTGCAATATCTACTCATGATTAAACAAAACCCCAAAACTCTGGACAAAGCCTTTCTATTTTCAGGAGAGTTTAAGATGTTTTATGGATCCAAACTATGGCCACCACCCTGGCCACCGCGTGACTTTCTTGGTAATCAAGGACCTATGTCTGCTGACTTCAGCGGGGACCCGAGTGCTCCCTGAACCACTGGGGGGAGAGAAAGGTGGTTCTTGGATAATCTAAGAAAAGTGGAGGCAGAGGGATAATGAAATGTTCATCCCTGTGCCAAGGGATGCAGGGCCACACACAGGAGAGGAGCAATAAACAGGAGGTTTCGGCCCGGGGTATTTTATAGGTGGTGTGCTCCCCCAGAGAGGCCCCCTCCAGAAAGTGCCTCTCTCTAGAAAGAGACCAGGGAGCACTCACATGGAGAAGCCAGGCCCTCATCTTCTGACTTCATGCCCATTCTCTACAGCACCATGCTGGGGGAGAGCAGTCTTGAGAAATAACACTGTCCGGTGGAAGACACGATAGAATTCTGGAGTCCTGGGGAAAAAATGTTTAAAGAGAACACCTCCCCAGCAGGCTGATAATCTGAAAAGCAAGGCAGCCTTTGAGTTTTCACTAACGTCAACCCCTGGCCAGAGTCTCTGCATAATTAATATCTGGGGTTTGCATGGCGGTGTGAAGATTCTGAAGAGACTCTCACGTATGTTTTCCTCAGCAAATCCCCCCAACACCACGATGCTGATATCACTGCTCCCATTTCCTGCAACAGGAACCCAGGATAAAGGGACTCGGCCAGCCTCAGGTTGCTACCAAGTGCAGGAACTGGGAACAGGGACTAGAACCCCAGAGTGAAATCCTGTGTTTTGTTTTGTTGGCTTTTCTCCCCTAGGACCCTGCGTTGCCTGGCCCAGGGCACCCCTGCAGTGTGATCCTGTGATTGAATCATATGTGCTCAGAAGCCTGATCGCTCTTTCAAAGATCTGAAATTGTGCTCTTCAGTTGGAGGAAATGAGAGGAATGTTCGTATATGAAGGGAGATCTGAGGAATTCGTGGTTGTCAAGACTCACTTCCGCAGGGCAACGCCCATCGGGGGGCTCTTCAGCTTGGTTCCTGCCCCCGGCTCCCTTGGGGTCTCTCCAGTGTGCGGTGTCGGGATGACTTCAGAAGCCTCCTACCTGGATTCCCTGCCCCAAGTTCTGCCTCCTCTACCTCTGACAACCCACCATCGCCCTGTGGAGGCCAGAGTGACATTTCTAAAATATAAATTTGGATCACATAATTTTCCTCCTTAAAATTCTTTGGTGGTTTCCCATTACCTCCAGGACAAAGTGCAAACTCCTCAGTAGGACAATGACAGCCATTCATCACTTGCCCATCCCGGCAGCATTACTCCTTCATTTACTAAACATGCATTTACCAAGAGCCTCCGGGGTGGGTGCACAGCCCTGGGGGAATGCACGGGACTAGGTCTGCTGTTCCCAGGCTGCCCAGTCTGGAAAGCAGTGTCAGATACCCTGGATTTTATGCCCTGGCCACTGTAAGTTGTCCCTGTCTCCTGGAATACCCCCTCCCTTCCAAATCTCTGTGGTGGTTCCTATTATTCCCACTCTCTAGGGCATCTCCCACAGAACCCCTCAGACACCGCTCCCCCAACCCCCAGCCACCAATTTTTCTGCCTAGTGAAGCCATCCTATGAGGAGATTCAGGTTGTTCCCGTCTTTATTCTGACAAGAGGCCTGCTCCGCTTTCTTTACCTTAATTAGAGCATACATCGTCTTGCTTTATAATCATTTGTGTGAACTTCTATGTCCCCAAAAGTCACTGGGACCACCTTGGCAGGAGGGACCCCACCTTCGCTATTCTTGGTGCCTTAACACAGAGGGAGGCACCAGATGCAAGGTGCTGAGCTCCTTAATAACACCATGTGCCTGGCTTCTTGCCTCGTGAATGAGGCATTGTTCTGGCTGCACCGGCTGCGACTGCCCCCCCCCCCACTTCCCCCAGATTTCCCTTCAGCCTCCCCCTACATGTCTGACACTTGGGTTTATGTTCCAGAACAATCTGTGGCCATCTGTCTTTCCTCATTCTTCGGAGGCAATCTTTCCATGGAAGGGTGGCTTTGCTCTGTGTAGTGTCTGCTGGCCCCTGGCCCACTGCCAGGCCCACAGCAAGATCTCAAGGAAGAGCTGTTGTTTTGGAAGATGATAAGGATTTGTTAAAATTGCTGGGAGTACATAACTACCACCCTTTGCAGTGTGTGTGTGTGTGTGTGTGTTACTATGCATAACATATGTATATGTAATTTAAGGTATATATATAAGTATATATACAATATATATAATATTACTCTTATATATGATACAGGTATATATTACAAATATATGTATTATAAAATATATCTACTTCTTAATTTTTCAGCTTATCACAATTACAAAGAGAAAGCTCATTAATTTTTACTGGCCAACTTCAGCAAACTGAAGACTTCTTAGGGAAGGGACCATGTTTGTGCATATTTCTGTTTTGAGTCTCTAGCAGACACCCTGTATTTGTCAACACTCAATGAATATATTGTAAGAATGGGTAGATAATAATGATGTGTACCACTTATTGAATGTATACCACATGGGGTAACTTAAGTGCTTTGCATCTATATGTTTTCATTTAATCCATAAAATAACCTTGTGAAGGAGTTATTACATTCACTTTACAGATGAGGAAGCTAGGCTCAGGAAGTCTAATTAGCCATGGTCACATGTCTCGTAAGGGGCACAGTATAATTCCAAAACTGAACCAGCAGCTGCAAATTTCCATGCTCTTAGCCTCTGTGCTGTGCTTGAAGCAAGTACCTCCACTCGTGAAAATAGAGCTATTTGGTCAAATGCAGGGCACTTTTGTTTTCTTCTGTGAAGAGAAACAAGGTAATCAGTCTGTGCCTGTTTACCCGGGAAGGGTCCAGACTCTGCTTCCTGATTCTATAGTCTGTCACCAACTAATGCAGGCAGGGGGGCCAACTGACCGAGGTCATACAGGACTGGAGGGTTTCCTAGGATATTGCAGTGCTAAAGTCAAAACCAAGTTCACCCTAAATTCAGGGCTAACATGATAACATTAAAATCTGAAGGTGAAATTCATTTGGCCACTTGCTTTATACCGAGGAGTGTAACGTGTAGCGTGTGTGTGTGCATGTGTGTATGCGAGCGCCATATACTCCTGTGACGAGGGACATATTTTCTCATGACATTTATTCAAACTCCAAAGGAGAAGCTGGGCTGGACCAGAACAGGAGCAGCCTCACTTCCAAGCTGAAATTTAAGATACTCACCCTCACATGATGTAGGTTGGGGAAACCACACACACAGACATAGACACATTCTTTAACTCACTGCACAGACTCACACACAGTCTCATGTCTCCCAGACTGGACACATTTCCCACAGTCTCACCCCCAATTCAGGCCCTGCCAATATGAGCACATATTCGTGTAGTCACCCCGCCATGACTCATACATATTCATTCATTTTACGTAATCATACATATGCGCACCCAAGTTTATGTTGGATTCAGAGGTACTCACACATTGTTGCATACTCGCACACAAATGTACAGACTACAAAAGTGCCATAGATACCATCCATATACAATTTCAACCAAGATACTGCATGTGTATGGGCATGAAGCAATGCATCAGTCCTGTTCACACAAAGCAGTGCATGCAAAGCAAAATATATCATCACAGAGACACTCATTGGTATATATGTGCAATCACGATTTCAAAATAGGCAAGTGTACACTCATGGGCACATAACTAATCTTTTACCCACGATGCTCGTTTTACTTACAGAAGCAATTTCACAGATGCTAACATGTTTTCCCTAATCCACATATTCGGTCACACTCACATACACACATTCACATGTATGCATATGCACATGCGCATATTACACATTTCTCTCTTTTACACACACATACAATATGCCCTGGGCAGTTGCTTGAACTGTTCTCTGTGACAAAGCAGGGTAGAAGGACAAGCTGAAAGAAGAAAGAAGGAAAGAAAGAAGAAGAAAGAAAGAAAGAAAGAAAGAAAGAAAGAAAGAAAGAAAGAAAGAAAGAAAGAAAGAAAGAAAGAAAGAAAGAAGAAAGAAGAGAGAAAGAAAGAAAGAAAGAAAGAAGAAAGAAAGAAAGAAAGAAAGAAAGAAAGAAAGAAAGAAAGAAAGAAAGAAAGAAAGAAAGAAAGAAAGAAAGAAAGAAAGAAAGAAAGAAAGAAAGAAAGAAAGAAAGAAAGAAAGAAAGAAAGAAAGAAAGAAAGAAAGAAAGAAAGAAAGAAAGAAAGAAAGAAAAAGGGGAGACACACACATATAGAGGTATACACATATTTTAACTGTATCTTACATCTGTCCCTATCTACTGACACAAGGCATTTTCTGTCTATTCATCCTCAGTTGGATATACATTGACAAGATCCACAAAGACAAAGAATCCTGGGTTGGACAATTCTTCCTAATCCCTACATTACCCCAAATACCAAATAGAGCTGGTGTATCTGCTGATTCTTTGTGTTCTCTTCAAGGAAAACAGGGGGTTATGCCTAGGCCATTTGCACATGATCTTTGTAAAGCCCCACTGCCAGCAAGAACCCCAGAATTAGCAAGGTTCAAGAGGAAACTGACCATAGAGGAATGTTTTTCTACTTAGCAAAGAAGATCCGGCTCCTTTGAACACAGACTTTCTGCTCAGAACTCCTAATGCATTCCACATTTGGCCATTAAATCCTAATTGGAGGCCTGCTGGGGAAGGTATGGGGGCCCAGCCTGCTAGCATTTCCTGGGTCACATCCCTGCAAGACCCAGCCTGACCCCATGACCTTGTATGACCCGCCCTTTTGAACTCTTAATCCCACTATTGGCCACAAAGAATTAGGAGCTCAATTTACTCCTGAAACCACAGGCACGTCCCCTCTGGTCTTCCTCTTCTCATCGGCCATCACTTCTCCCCACCCCTCACCCACCGCCACACACATATACATACTTTATTTTTCTTCCCTTTCCTGCCTCCTTGGTAAGGAGGCAGGATGTCCTGTGGGGTCTTGATTGAAAGGCTCCAAAAAGCCCGAGACTTTTATGATGAAACAATTGTTCTTGGTAAATGTCAGTCTTGTATTTGATGATATTTATGACCTTTTTTCCATTAGCCTGTCATTTTCCTGAGAAATTACGACCCTGGCCCTGTCAGCTTAACCAAGCTGGTTTTATATATAGTAAGTGGTGTGCAGATGAGCAGAATCTCGCCCTCCTCAGCCCAAATGACTCTCTGTCACATCAGATTCGGGGCATCTCTCACCAGGTACCAATAAGCAACCAGAGAGATAAGATAAGGGTAAAATAGCCTTGAAATGATCACTTTGGAGGGTCTGGGTGATTTTGTAGTGAAAGCTAGCCTTCACTCTGCCTCTTCTTAGCTTACTAACTCATACAAGCCATCTAGCATCTCGAGTCTTCAGTATTCTCATTGAGAAAGCGGTGATAATTATGCCTGCCCCTTAAAAGGGTTGCCGTGAAGATCAAATAAATAAATACAGGGAAAAGGGTTTTGCACGATTGAAATATTAATCAGATATCATTAATATTATTGAAATCATGAAGGGATTCTCTCTTCATCAATGGGAGCTTCAAGGACTAAGAAATAGAGACAATAATTGCTATAATAATATAATTGTTATTATATGTAATTGCTATAATAATATAACAATAATTGAAATCTGAGGAAAACCACTAATCATGGCCAATGGCTACAAAATACAAGAAGATAAATTTTGGTCTTATCTAAGGAATAATTTCTTAGGATTGGAACTGTAAGAGGATGAAATGAAATGCTTTGGAGGCAGTGCATTCCTCATCCTTGGGGGCATTTAACTATGGCCCCCGACAATGTCAGTCTCTGCTTTGTTTCTCTTGCTTCAATCTTACTTTTTCAGAGATAATTCTCCTGTAGACCAAAGTCTTCTCCAGTGACTGAGCCAGCCCAGAGAAGGGCAGGACATAAATCAATATCCCCCGATCTCCCTGTCTAGAAAGGCTTGGAATTCAAGCACAGATCTTGACCTGGACCCTAGAGTCTCCATCATGAGTGCTGGCATGACCCATCTCAAAGAAGATACAGTAAAGAATGTGGGTGCTGGCATCAGACTCATGATTTCAAGGCCGTACGGCACCCCTTACTAGCTTTAAGGCATTGAGCAACTTAATGGAAGTCTCTGAGCCTCTGTTTTTCTATCTTTAAAATGGGAGTAATGATAAAACCTATCTTATAAGATCACTGTGGGATTAAATGAAGTAATCTATTGAATGTATGTGGCCCAATTTCTGGCATGGAGAAAACTTTTGGTAATGTTAGCTTTCGTCATTAAATGACAGTGCTGATGGTGGAGTCAATGATGGTGATCCAAAGCTGGATTTTCTTTAATATGGAATTTTCTGTACTAGACCCAGGAGCCAGTGTTCCATGGAAAGAACTCGATTCAAACCTGTTGCCCATAGTCAGGGCACCATGAAGAAGAAAGTGGAGGAGGCTATAAGAAGATAACTAATTGGAGGAAGGGGATGTCATTTTAGGTTGAGTCCAGGAAGACAGCTATGACAATGTGGCATGTGAGCTCAACTCGACAGGATGAATAGAAGTCATCCAGGTGTGGAGTAGAGGAAAGAGCATTCCAGGTAGAGAAAAGGTCCTGAGCCAGTCAGTTGAAGTCACTGGAAAAAGACTAATGTGTCTGGGTGAGCTAAGTGGCACTATGTGAGTTTGGTCAAAGGACAGGTTTTGCAGAGCCTGAACACAAGGGTATGGAGTTGCTATCAGCAGGATCTTAATAGGAGAGTGGCAGGATCAGATTTATGCGGGTCACATGCTATGAAGTCACAATGTAGGATTTAAACAAGCAGCATCTTACCACAGCCTAGTCATGCTACTGTTAGCCCTTTGCTGAATTAATGAAGGACAGGAAGGCTGACCGGTCAAGGCTGTGGTATGCTGGCATGTTTCAAGCATAATCCTTAGAGAACTGTGTCAGAAGTCACATAGGAGTGCTAGTGCTCAGTAGAGGCTTTGCCCCAGTGCTAGAATCTATAAGTTTAGATTCTTACCTTGTGTAGTATTACATTTCCAGAGCCTAGAAATAATATGTGACACATAGCAGGCACTCAATACAATTTTTTCAAATTAAATGAATCAGACCCAAGGACAGCCTGGGCCCCCATCACCAGTGGGTGGCTCCTTCAGTTCTTAAATTTAGGAGAACACTCCTCTAAAACACTGGTCCTCAGATCATGTTAGTCCATGATAAAGTGTCCTCAGGTCCTACCAGCCCTCTCAGATATATTCCTGGCTGCCCATTTTGGGGGGAAATCTAAGTCACAAGCTAACACTCTCCTAAGTAATTTTTTGCAGTCTCACCAGATAGTCAAGCTGCCTTTCTTGTGGCCCAGTAAATAGGAGAAGTATAGGTAGTAAGAGTTTACATTTTTGGCTTCTCTCAGTTTTCCCATTATATTCTAAACTGAGTGAAATAATATTAAGAAATTAAATTCAATTTCCATCATCATACCTGTATGGATAACAGGAATCACATTTTTACGATGTGATAAAAGAGAAGCATTCCCAGCTGAAGAACTTGCAATAAGAAAACAATTGTAAGCAAGACAATAACGTGAACTATATTTTCATGCTGCTTTTTAAATTTTGTCCCACATTCTGAAGACTTAAATGTGTCCTTTATCCTATTCTGGTTTTGATATGAATGATAGTTCTAGTAGATAGTAGTTGGCTTAATCTTTATAGGTGTCAAAATAAAATCAGTGTCCAAAATTATTTAGCTAACATATTCTTAATCTACAGAATCCTAAAATTTGAGATCCATAGAAACCAGAGAAAGTATCAGAAAGGTAAAAGAAACTTCCAGGGCTCCATGTGGGCCAGGCTTTGAATATAAGAGCTCACATTTGCACAAGTGGAACTGATACTCACGTCATTATTTTCAGGATAAATATTTAAAATATCACCTCCAGGGGCGCCTGGGTGGCTCAGTTGGTTAAGCGACTGCCTTCGGCTCAGGTCATGATCCTGGAGTCCCGGGATTGAGTCCCGCATCAGGCTCCCTGCTCAGCAAGGAGTCTGCTTCTCCCTCTGACCCTCCCCCCTCTCATGTGCTCTCTCTCTCGCTCTCATTCTCGCTCTCTCAAATAAATAAATAAAATCTTAGAAAAAAAAATCACCTCCATTTTGAGGTGGAATATAATTCTAGTTATTCCGTTGCTAATAAGTGAAAGAGATGGGATTCAGAATCAGTTTTTTTTTCTGGATCCAAATCAGATCTTTTCGGTTACTACGTGGTACTAATTGCACACACACACACACACAAAAAAAAAACCCTGAATTAAAGAGTTAGTGAATGAGTAAGGGAATGAGGAAGGAGGAAGGACCTTAATACCAGACAAATCTGAATTTGAATTGGGGCTTTGTCAATTATCACTGTTGGTATAGTGTATTTTATTTTCCCTAAGTACCTTAGTCGGTTTAGGCTGTTATAGCAGAATATCATAGACTGAGTGGCTTCTAAACAACAGAAATTGATGTGTCCCACTTCTGAGAGCTGGAAGTGTGAACTCAGGATGCCGGTGTGGTCGAGTTCTGGTGAAGAGCCTCTTCCAGGTTGCAGATTGCGTTTTCTCCTTGTGCCCTTACATGGCTGATAAAGAGGGGAAGGGACTCCCTGGGGTCTCTTTTATAAGGGCACTGATCCCATTCATAAGGATTCCGCCCTCATGACCTAATTACCTTCCAAAGGTGCCACCTCCTAATACCATCACACTAGGTTTCAACACATGATTTTTGGAAGGACACAGACATTCAGTCTGTAACACTAAGTGTTCAGTCTACCATCCCCTGTAAGGGGATTGGGCATTGTCAATCGCTGCCAATGGGAAGAGAACAGATGGGAGGTCTTAGCAGAGAGGTAAGAGCCTCTGTGTGGTTGACTTGTGACCTCTTCCATGTTCTGTTTAAATCCTCTTTCAGCCTTCATTCTCAAATTGAAGAAGTAACGCAGAACCAAGGCTGACCCGGCACAAATAAACGTTTGCTGTTGTAAGCATCTGAAGTAGTTTGGGTTGTTCACTTTTGCCTCACGACCTTGAAAAATCTGACTAATGCAATATTGTTTGAATAATTGTTTGAGCTTAGCCACTAAACCATTGCAAGCCTCTGTCCTCATCTATAAAATGGGGAAAATGTGTATCTACTTTATCAACTAAATATGGGGATTTTGTGAGAAAACATAGTAGCTACTATGTGCCAGACTTAATACATGATATAGAAGGGAAGTCTCAAGTGCCTTCATTCCTTTGAAATCTTTTTAAGCTCATGCTTGCTCAAAGTGCTACTTTATTTCTTTTACCTGAACTTTCCATTCCAATTCAAGCCAGCTCCATTTATCAAACATCTATTATGGGTAACATTCTTTCGCAGGCATTGTGCCTACAAGGTAATGTTTTCTCAGGTTTGCTTTTCAGCTGAAGAGCAAAACCATGAGGAAAACAATGCGTACAGGGCAAGGACATAGGTTTCTGGCCGAAAGCAAATACCTGCCCCAAAGGGAACCCGGATTCCCACCAGTGTTTTAACTATGAGATTTAAATATTGTAGGAGAGTTCACATAACCGAACCTAATTAACTGGAGAGAGAAAACCATCCAGGTATTCAGACTGCAGGACAGGATTGTTTTAAACCAGTATCAATCCTGAAACGCAGAGTTACCCAATATTATGGAAGTGGAAAATGAGCAATCAAAGGGAAGCTCATTAAAAATAGTATTAAAAATATATCTTGGCAGCAAAGTGAGTAGCAGTGTTTTTCAAAGTGTGTCCTCTGAACACCCCCGTCAGAGCCATCTTGTGGGGGCAAATTAACAGGGAGAGTCCTCCTCTCTGCCCAGACTTATCCCGTGAGAATCTCTGACTGGCCAAGTTAAAGAAGCCACATTTGTAAGTCTCTCTAGGTTTCCTTCAGGACCTTACTTTTGTTCACAGCACTATTATATTACTTAATTTCCAAAATCTGTTACTATAGTATGTGTAGTTTATGTAAAATGAAGTACTGAGTTTGGTAAACGACTTACTCATTTGACTCAGTTGAACATACCTGGCCATCACCACCAGAAACAAAACACAGAACATTTTCATCACCTGGGAGAACTCCCGGCCATCCCTCCTAGTTCCCTGCCTCTGCCCAGAGATAAGCTGTTTCTGACTTCTACCACCGTAGGTTGTATTTTCCTGTTTGGGGGATTCGCATAAATGGAATTATGCACAATGTATTTGTGTGTGTGTGGCATACTTTGCACATCATATTTTTGAGATTCAGCAATGTTGTTCTAGCCATCAGTAGTTTGTTCCTCTGAATAGTATTCCAGAGTATGAATATACCAAAATTTTTATCCATTGTCCTGTTCGTGGACATAAGGTTTGTTTCAAGTTTGGGGGCTGTTATGAATAAGGATGTTATAAACATTCTTATGTTACTTTTTCTGTGGGTATATGTTTTATTTTTCTTTTATAAATATGTAGGAGTAGAATTGGTAGATCATATAGTAAGTATATATTTAAATTTTCATGACACTGCCAAAGAGTTTTTATATTCCTACGAGCAATGCATGAGAGTTCCAGTTGCTCCAAATCCTTGCCAGCAATTGGTACTTACAGTCTTTTTTCTTTATTTTTTTTTAAGATTTTATTAATTTATTGGGGGGGAGAGAGAGCATGAGCAGGGGGAGGAGCAGAGGGAGAGGGAGAAGCAGACTCCCTGCTGAGCAGGGAGCCTGTCATGGGGCTTGAACCCAGGACCCCAGGATCATGACCTGAGCCGAAGGCAGACACTTAACTGACTAAGCCACCCAGGTGCCCCAGTCCTTTTTGTTTTTGACATACTAGTGAGTTTGGAGTGGCATAACATGGTGGTTTTATTTGCATTTTTCAGCAGAATAATAAAGTTAATTAACCTGATGACTAATGGTGTACCTCTGGCTATTTGTAGATCTTCTTTTGTGACATATGAGTTCAAGTCATTGGCCCCCATTTCATTCCTGCTCACTGCATTTGGACAAGCACAGCTCTGTAGGTAAGTACCCTGACCTCGTAACCAAAAGCTTTGGTTCTTGACTGGCTCTGCCATGAATCAGCTATATGAATTTTGGCTCAGGTGGTTTACTTGCTTCCTCATCTACAGAATGTGGGTCCCACCTAGGTCATTCATTCACTTATTTCCTTTTGGTGGGGGAAGAAATAAGGGAGCAAGTGCCCATTTCCTAAAAAAGAATCCATCCTCAGGAATGATCTGAAAAAATACACACAAGTCAGACCTGCAGGTTTTTGCATCCATTCCTCCATTAACACATAAAGGGTCAATCATGAAAGGCTATTTTTGAGTAGCTTCAGAAGCAAATAGACAACATTAAGAAATAAAAGGAATCCAAATTGGTAAAGAGGAAGTACAACTTTCACTATTTGCAGATGATGACATGATACTCTATGGAGAAAACCCTGAAGATTCCACCAAAAGCTACTAGAACTGATAAATGAATTCAGTAAAGTTACAAGATACAAAATCAATGTACAGAAATCTGTTGCATTACTATACACTAATAATAAGTAGCAGAAAGAGAAATTAGGAAAGCAATCCTATTTACAATTGCACCAAAGCGATAAAATACCTGGGAATAAACTTAACCAAAGTAGTGCAAAAAAAAAAAAAAAAAAGAAGCAAATAGAAGATATTGTTTAACTAAAGGTTTTCCTCACCCTTAAACCTACCCTCACCTCACCCCAAAGATTCACTACACCCCAACTCCCATGGATGGGGAGGAGTTGGAGGACACTAATGAGTGTGCAGAGGCCAATGGATCCCTGAGGTTCTGAATCTTTTTTGACCACTTCTGTGAAATAAATCAAAGACCAAGATAGGATTATGGAAGCAGAGCTGGGATGATGTGCGCTTTGCTTATCAGCCCAAGCTCCAGGGTGGTATGAAGAAACCAGAAGGGAAAGGGCCCTTGAGAGCTGCCTAGAAATTCTTGGTGCCATGGCATGGCACAGAATCAGGCAATTCACAAAATCAGGCAATACAGTCCAGACATAAAGAGGATGTATAGACAAGACAAATGGAGGACTCATTCAATATCCAACAAGATCAGCCTCCATAAGACCCTGCTTGGTCTCTGTGATTCTAAAATCCACCCCTGGGGAAAGCTGAGGTGAAGCTCTTATCTGATTTAGTTTGTTTTCCCATCTAGCACTATATATGAAGTTGAAACAATATAGAAATTAAGTTAATATGTAAAAAAGTAAAGGTGTATTTAAAAATTTTCATGTGAGTCTATGGACTGAAATTATTGTGTAATTAATACACAAAGATTTTTTTTTTTTTACAAGAGGTGGAGAAGAATTCATGAGAACAAGAGGTTAAGTAACTTGCTCAGAGGTTAAATCAACAGTTGGACCAAACACAACCCATAACTCCCAATTCTCAGTCCACTCCTATTGCTCTTGGGTCATTCTTTTCTTATATATATATATATATATATATAATATTTTTAATTTAATTCCCATGTAGTTAACATACAGTGTGATATAATATAGTGACTCAACACTTCCATACACCACCCAGTGCTCATCACAAGTGCACTTTTTAATCCCCATCACCTATTTCCCCCATCCCCCTACCTAACTCTCCTTTAGTAACAATCTGTTCTCTATAATTAAGAATCTGTCTCTTGGTTTGTCTCCCTCTCTCTCTCCCCCTTTTTCCCCCTTTGCTCATTTGTTTTGTTTCTTAAATTCTACATATGACTGAGATATGGTATTTGTCTTTCTCTGACTGACTTATTTCACTTACCATTATACTCTGTAGCTCCATCCATATTGTTGCAAATGGCAAGATTTCATTCTTTTTATGGCTGAGTAATATTCTATTTTATATGTATACCACATCTTTTTTCTCCATTCATCTGTCAATGGACACTTGGGCTGCTTCCATATTTGGCTATTGTAGATAATGCTGCTATAGGGGTTCATGTATTCCTTTGAATTAGTGTTTTGTATTTTTTGAGTAAATACTCAGTAGTATGATTACTGGATCATAGGGTAGTTCTATTTTTAACTTTCTGAGGACCCTCCATACTGTTTTCCACAATGGTTGCACCTGTTTACATTCCCATCAACAGAGGACATGGGTTCATTTTTCTCCATATCTTCACCAACACCTGTTGTTTCTTGCATTTTTGATTTTAGTCATTCTCCAGAATCTCATTGTGGTTTTGATTTGCATTTCCCTGATGATGAATTGATACTGAGCATCTTTTCATGTGTCTGTTGGCCATCTGTATGTTTTCTTTGGAGAAATGTCTGTTCATGTCATCTGCCCACTTTTAATTGGATTATTTGGGGTTTTTTGGTGTTGAGTTGTGTAAATTCTTTATATATTTTGGATACTAACCCTTTATCAGATATGTCATTGGCAAATATCTTCTTCCATTCAATAGGTTGTCTTTTATTTTTGTTGACTGTTTTCTTTGCTGTGCAGAAGATTTTTATTTTGCTGTAGTCCTAATAGTTTATTTTTGCTTTTGTTTCCCTTGCCTCAGAAGACATACCGAGAAAGATGTTGCTACAACCAGTGACAGAGAAATTACTGCCTGTGCTCTCTTCTAGAATTTTTATGGTTTCAGGTCTCCTATTCAGGTCCTTAATCCATTTTGAGTTTATTTGTGTATATGGTATAGGAAGTGGTCCAGTTTCATTCTTCTGCATGTAGCTGTCCAGTTTTCCCAACACCATTTGTTGAAGAGACTAATAATACACAAAGAGTGTTTAAGAAGTGTCCTAAAGTAACATATGTAGCCCAGGCAGGATGCTGTAGGACCAAGGTAACATGTAACCTGCAGAAGTATGCCTGAGTAGGACCTGCCAAAAACGACTCCTTTAGCTACACTTATTCGTGTTAGCACCAATTTTTTTTTTTTAATGAAGAACAATTGGAGATAAACGTGAGAGTCTATTGTGGAAACCCCCCCCCTTTTTTTTTCTAAAGAAAAAAACATAATGAAGACTTACTACATCTAATTGTAGCACTCATTCTTAGCAACTTATTTGCTTTTTGGGGAAACTCCCAAATTAAAGACTATCGCCAGATATATGTATTATTACAGATAATGGCAGCAAACATATGACATACTGCGCCACTCCTATACTTGTAGCAGGCATCGTAAATCAATCATGGCGCTCTTTCCAATGAATCTGGAGGTTGCTCAGAATCCTTCA
Source organism: Mirounga angustirostris (assembly GCF_029215605.1). Classification (NCBI taxonomy): domain Eukaryota; kingdom Metazoa; phylum Chordata; class Mammalia; order Carnivora; family Phocidae; genus Mirounga; species Mirounga angustirostris. The sequence continues at coordinate 12,460,007 of NW_026991712.1, read as the reverse complement.
CAACTCAGATCTATAGGCAGCCATGGCTAATCCATCTGAATCATCATGAAAAGGGAAACTTCCTTCTGGTCCCTTTTATAGATGTCTGGCCTAGGTGGCTGGAATCTGACTCTTCCAATGAAGAATATCATGCCCAGAAGGATAAAACTTGGTAAAATCTCATAATGATGTTTATGTCTTGTGGATGTTGTCACTTTTGGCATTAGGTTTCTTCATGATTTACCCCCATTCAATGTTATCTCTCCAGCTTCCACAAGTTGTGCTCCGCTCTTTCCATCATGTTCTTAAGCAACATACATCAAGTCCTCTTACCTTACCACACTCTCAGTTCTTTGATGTTACGTACACTGCTTCCTCTCGTTACCTATTGTTTTTGGCACTCCTTCTCACCATCACTACCACCATTACCTGTGAGGATCTTCTTCTTATTATGGAAATATGAACATGATGACCAAGCTGGTCAAATGTCATGAGCCCTGCCAGATAGTGTCTTTTGTCCCTCAGTGTCATGGTCATCGTTCCTATCCATCCTCTCTACTCCTGAGACTAGCAGCCTATCAACGACATCTGCCAGACACCCTTGCCAACTGGCTTCTTGGTATTTATGCCACGAGGAGGCACTAATGGGAGTCCGGAAAGTGGGAAGGAGTTTGAAAAAGCATGTTTTTCCCATCTTTTGGTGGCTCCCTCCAACAGTGGCAGCAAACTGTGCTGGCTAGTGTGTGTGTGGTCCTGGGCTCCTTCTCGGGCAGCTAGATTCCAATAGCATCCACATCAGTAGTGCAGCAATGGGGGGCTCTAGTAACACTGTTTATCTTCCCTTTTCCTACTTCAGCATTGAAGGTAGTCTTACTAGTTCCCTGTAGTTATTAACCTGTGACCCTCTTATTTTTTGTCCTGCCAATCCTTTTGGCACCTTTGTAAATAGTTAACTGTTTCAAATTCCTTATTTTGAAGTACCCACAGAGGATTCTATTTTTCTAGTGCAGAGCGTGAAGAACAAGCTGGAAGATTATTACTTATGAGTTGTCTTCAAGGGGCTCTGAGAAGCCGAAATCATTGTTCTGAATCATACTCTGGAAGCAAACCCCATCAGGTTCTCTCTTGAGCTTTACCATCATTTAAACTCTAAGCCCTTGATCATTCTCTAGAATGGGGGCAGCAAATATTTATTTGTAAAGAGTCAGATAAACATTGTGGATCATACAGTCTGTGTTGTAAGTTCTCTGCTATCACAGCATGAAAGCAGCCATAGACAATACATAAACAGGTGGGCATGATTGTGTTCCAATGAAACTTTACTTACAAAGATAGGCGGCAAGCCAGATTTGGCCCATCAGTGGTAGTTTGTTGACTTCTGCTCTAGAAAGTTGAAAATATAAGAGAAAGGGTGGAACTGATTATCACTGAGAGGAGATGATCATTTCAATCATCCTTTGTTACTCATTTATTCACTTTTAGTTTATTTTTCCGTTATTTATTGATGCTGCTCTAGGTAACTGGGATAAAACAAGGATTAATATATACACATTTCAAAAAGGAATATTTAATTTGATAGATTAAAGCACAAGAAAATCTAATTTTCAGTATGTCTGGAAATGTTCCTCAAACTCTAAGTGCCAAGACTTTTCCTGTTAACTTTTTGCCAGTCGTAGGCACGCTGCCACCTGCCTTTGTGTGATCCTGTCATGACTGTAACTTCTACTTAAGAAGAAGTTCCTCTTTCATGAAATGAAAGGATATTCATTACGCAGATGAGTATTAGTTTTCCAATCCAAGTGCAAGGCTTTAATCAGCCCTGAGAAACACTTAAAACACACAGAGCCTCTAAATTGCATTATCCTCTGGAAAAATATCTCCACTCCCCCATACAGAAAACAATTCCCTTGTTCTTATCATGGAAGAAACAAAAGATACCAACAGAATGCTTTCATGTATCCCCTAAATAATGCCTATAATTAAATGTACCATGTGCGTGATCGAATAAAATTTCATTTGCTTTCCAGCTTCTTCTGAATAACACCACAATTTAAAAGATCAAAGCAATAGGCCATTTTGAATCTTTGAGATTTTTTTTTTCTTCGAACACTAGCATTAATCTATCAAGAACAAAAATATCTTCCTCTATTCTGAAAAATAACAATAGTAACCAGAGTCTCTCCAAATTCACATCAAATCTAATGTTCAATTCAAAATCTTTAGAATTCGTTTTCCTCCTATCACAACATGGAGTTATTTCCAGAATTTAAGTTATTTTATCTTTTCCCACATTTGTTTTTACTTTTCATTGGAAATAATTTCAAATCTGAAAAATAATGTTGTAAGATTAATGCAGAGAATAGTTGTATCTCCATTTACCCAGAGACCCCCTTGGTCTCTAATTCACTAATAGTCCCAATAATCTTCTTTACGGCAAAAGGATCAAATCCAGTATCACATGCTGCTACAAAGTTGCCATGTTTCTCTAATCTCCTTTAACCTGGATCTGTTCCTCAGTCTTACTTCAACTTTCATGACCTTGACACTTCTGCATATTGCAGACCAACTTTTTAATAAATACCTCTCCACTATGGTTGGTCCAGTGTTTACCTGTGATTGGACCCAGGTTATGCATTTGGGGCCAGAATATCACAGCAGTAATTCTGTGTTCTCATTGCCCCCCTCCCGTGGCATATCAGACCAATTTTTCCTATTACTGGTGGTATGAAGTTTGATCACTTGGCACTGGCCAGTTTTCTCTTCTCTACCGTTACTTTTCTCACCTTTGCAATTACAAGGAAATTCTTTGAGACAATGCAAAAATCCCGTTTCACATCCCATTTCCATCCTTTAGTTTTAGCATCCACTAATGTCTCTTACCCAAGTCAATTCTTCTATGATGATTGCCCAATGATTAACTCCATCATCACATCTATATTTTGACACAGAGCCTTCTTACCTCTCCATTTACTTATTCACTTATGATACATGAAGACAAGTGGATTCCTGTTTTATTGAAGGAGATATAATACTTTAGTATCATCATTTATGTTGATGTGCAAATTGTCCAAGATTTGGCCAGCCCCTTCAAAAAAGTTAGGTAACTTAAAGTCACCCAGTTGGTAAGTGCTGGGACCAGGAATAAAAACTAGGTTTCTCACCACATTGGTTTTAAAAACATATTTAGGCTTTTTATAACAACAAAACAAACATTTCATGCCCTTGTGACTATTCAGAATAAAGCATTCTGCATTATCTGCTCTTTAATTTATAGAATAGTTAGGATTTTGTAAGGTGAACAAAGGCTATTGTTTCAAAACACATTATTATTTGTAGGAACTGAATGTGTGCCACCCATTCCCAATTCATAGGTGGAAGCCCTAACCCTCAATGTGATGGCGTTTGGAGTTGGGGACTTTGGAAGGTACTTATGACGTCATGAAGGCAGAACCCCCATGATGGGACTGGTGTCATTATGAGCCAAAAAAGAGGGACCAGCACTTACTTGCTCACTCTCCCTCTCCCATGTGAGGATACACCAAAAAGATGACTGTCTGTACATCAGGAAGGCATTCTCACCAGGAACCAGATCTATCAGCATCTTGTTCTTGGACTTCTGGCCTCCAGAACTATGAAAAAATATACATCTGTGGCTTGAGCCACTTCTGTCTAGGGTATTTTGTCATAGCAGCACAAGCTGACTAAGACTATTTTAGCAAAATTAACAGTGGCATAATAAAAACAGATTTAAAAAATTAAATTCAGATAATGAAAGAGAACCAGTATTGGCTTATAAAATTCATGAAGAAATGCCATATGCATATTTCTAAAGCGATGACAACAGCTCGTGATGTAGCTCTTAGGAGTTTACCAAAATGTTTTCCTGCATGTGGTCTTACTTTAGAAGGATAGAAATTGACAACATTTGTATATTTTCTTTACAGTTTAGGAATTCTAGGTTTTTATGAAGAAGGTCTCCGTTTCCAATCATATGTCTCCTATATATGTTGGGAAGGAGTAGTGAGACTATAATGATTAGAAATAGGAGGGAGACAATATATTGGTGACTTCTTCAGCATTATCCTTTTCTGTTACCATTTACAAATGAAATCCAACCTGCACTCACTAAAAGTTAAATTGCTATTTTGGGCAACTGGATCAGAGTGAACTATCCCATGGGAAGCTGGGAGACACTGGACCTCATTACAGGAGATTACAAGAGGACTCTGTGTGTTTGCTGCTGGCTCTGGTTTCTAGCTCACTAGGTTGGCAGAGTCTTCATGTCCCACATATCTGTATGCTCAGCTCCTGCTGGTGGTCAAAAGTGTCAGATTTCTTCTTCGGTGACAGCATGGGCAATTGAAGACTTTGGTCTGTGGTTACCACTCTGAGGTCTTACTAAAAGACAAAAATGGATAAAGCACAATCTGGAATCACACAAGCCTTGGTTCAAATCCAGGCTCTGTCACTTCCTATCCTGATGTCTTGGGTGAGTTATGTCATCAATCTGAGTCTTATTTTTCTCACTGCCATTTGAAAACGTGGACAACGGGACGCCTGGGTGGTTCAGTAGATTAAGTGTCTGCCTTCAGCCCAGGTCATGATCCCAGAATCCTGGGATCGAGTCCCACATCGGGCTCCTTGCTCAGCGGGGAACCTGCTTCTCCCTCTGCCTGCCACTCCCTCTGCTTGTGCCCTCTCTCTCTCTCTCTGACAAATAAATAAAATCTTTATTTAAAAAAAGAAAGAAAATGTGGACAATACAGGAAGTAGTTATATTGTATATGGAATGTGAAATGATTCATACATTCGCGACGTTAGATAACCAAGATAGAGTTTCCTCCAGACCTCCAAGTATGTGAAATTTCTGGGAAGCCAAGCTGTGCATTATGGCACACTAAAATATCTAGGATTAAGATTATATAAGTAGTAAAATGGTTTAAGAATCCAGAGAAAGAAAGGGCACCTGGGTGACTCAGTCAGTTAAGTGTCTGACCTCGGTTCCGGTCATGATCTCAGGGTCCTGGGATTGAGCCCTGTGTCTGGCTCTATGCTCAGCAGGGAGCCTGTTTTGTCCCTTTCCCTCTCCCTCTGCTGCTCCCTCTTTCTCTCTCTCTCTCAAATAAATAAAGTAAGTAAATAAATAAATAAATAAATAAATAAATAAATAAATAAAATCTTGAAAAAAAAAACAGAATCCAGAGAAAGAAGGCCTGGGTTGACAAGAGAATGTTTCCCAAAGGTGAAAGTAGCTCGCATAAGCCTTCTGGCTGGGTGGGGCTTGGGTGACTGCTAAATAAAGGGTGGGAAAAGCAGTGGAACATTCCAGGTGTTTTCGGATTCATTTAAATGGCAATTAAACAACCATTTGACTGTCTACTCAGTGACAAGAATTATGTTGACACTTTAAATATGAAATTAAAAAAGACAAGCTTTGTTAGTTTCCTAGGCTGCCATAACAAAGTACCAGAAACCAGGTGGCTTAAAAAGAAATTTATTCTCTCACAGCTCTGGAGGCTGGAAGCCTGAAATCAAGATGTCCACAAGGCTTTTTCTCTCTGGAGGTGTTAGGGGAGAATGCTTCCTTGCCTCTTCCTAGCTTCTGGTGGTTGTTGGCAATCTTTGGTATTCCTTGGCTTACGACTGCATCTCTCCAATCTCTGCCTCCTTTATCACATGACCATTGTCACTTCTCCCTGTGTGTTTCCTCCTCTTGTAAGGACACTAGCTGTATTGGATTTATATACTGGATTTATACCTGCTTATCTTAACTCATCTTAATTGCATTTGTGAAAACCTTACTTCCAAATAAGGTCACCTTGACAGGTACCAGTGTTAGGACTTCAACATATCTTTTGGGGGGACATGATTCAATGCATAGTAAGCAGACTCTGCTTTAGGAGTTCATAGTGGGAGAAAAAGACATGGAAAAAAAGACATAATTCCAATATCATTTGAAATATGCTATGTTAGAGATTTGTTTAGGGTGGTATGAAATGATATAAGAAGAGTGTTTGATAAGACTGCAGTTGGAGGGGATTGTCAGAGAGACTTTCCATTATCAGGGAGTACTGAATTCTGAGAAGGAGTGGAGTCTCAGATGAAGAAGTGGAGAAAGTGAAAGGAATGGTAGCAATAAAGTTAAGGAGGCATGGAATACTTTGTGTGTGGAAAAACTATAATAAAAGTTCAATATTGATAGACTAGTGGGGGGTCAGAGAAAGGAGAGAAGATAAAGCTGGGGATCTAGGTTGAGCTAGAACATAGAGGGCCTTGGCTTATGTTAGGAAGTTTAGGCTTTCATTTGGTGTTCCATCACTCCTTTACTGAGCACCAACTAGAATAGTGAATACCACAGTGTGATCCGGTTATTGGTTGAGGTTAATGGCGTATAATTGCTCTAATGTCAATAACTGCAGCAGACAAGCTCATAAATTCACAGTACTGTGCGTGAACAATATAAGTGAAAAACAAAATATTACCAAACTGCAAATGTATTGGAGTCATGGCTTCTAAATTGAACTCCTAACTCATGCAAACATGTCAAGGTATTCTGGAAAATTCATGGTGGAGATTCTGATTCTTGGATACTCCTTGACATGGGAGGCCAGGGGGAAAAAAAAAGGATTTGTAGCATCATAAATCTTCATGTCATTCACACTTGTAACTATTTTAAGTTACAAGCTGTAACAGGTCAGCAATTTTTATTAGCAGTAATTATACTGTTTAAAATGAGACCGATATGACAGTCTCTGTCATTTCAACAAATGAATTCCCAGAAGTATTTCCGGAACTATACATAAGAATATGTAGACTTTATTTCTTCCTCTGGCCCAGGACTCTTTCCTCACAGGGACAAGGAAGCATTCCAGAGATGGTCCAATTACTAGCATTTCATACAAGTCTTCCTCTAAACAAAACTCACTGTCCCTTTGCTACCAACAGCTGGCTTCCTGAAGCATATCAATTGCAAATAGAGGAGGGCCCTAAGGACTATGAGGCCCATGAGTAGTTACTGAGCAAACCAGGCTATTTGAAGTGCATTCCTTTCTTCTGAGCTTGCTGTTAGGAAAGGGTAACTCTGCTTTCCTATAGTAGACCCTCTGGCCCCTATGAAGGCTTGAGTAGGGGCCTGTGAAGGGCCTGAAGCAAAGAAAAGACTAGTGGGTACTTGAAGTGCTGAAGTCCATGTCCCCAAACACTACTTAGAAAGGGCCTTATTTTTGGCCTCATGCCCTTCTCCAGTTTCATTTCCACTGAAGAGTAGCCTGAACTCTGTGACCTTTTCCATCAACGCTTGCAGCTAAAATTAAAATCGCCGAGTCCTGGTGAAGAGTGAGCCCAAGGCCTTTCCAAATACCCACTCAGCCATCCTGATGAGCATCCCCTACCAAGAAGGGAAGGAGAGAGGAATTCCCTTATATAGGTTGTGCATCTGGAAGGGAAACAAAGGAAGTTTGTACAAACTCCAGTAGAAGATGCAGGATCCAAAAATGAGTAAGCTCTGTACTCAAGGAGCTTAAACTCCAGTGAGAAGTCCGAGACTCACATAATGGTTCCCATTATGAAGCATTCTATTACAAAGTGATTTAAAGAAGTGATTAAAGATAGTAATAATAATAGTAGCTACTGTTCACATAACTCAGTTTCCCAACTTTTTTTAGGTACATTGTCTTAGTTGATCTTCACAGCATCTCAATGCTTTGTAAAATAGCACAGCCCATTATTTTCCTATTTGAAAGTTGGGGAAACCGAAACCTAGATAGACAAAATGTACTGGTGTCTAGAAAGTGTCTAGAAGCAATATAAATCTCTTCATTTCTAAACACTATGATATCATCCCCCCCAAAAAATTCTCTTCTAGGATGGAGAAGGAAGAGTTGAATTCTGACTAGTAATATGCAGTGGTAATTTGGTACTGACTACAAGTAAATCCAGTGGCCTGGATTACAAAATAATATTTTTATGATTTGCCTTTATTCTTCCATCTACACTGTAGGCAGAATATTAAGTGACACAAGATACATTTTCCAAATGGTTGGGAAGTTAAATCTTTTTCTCCATATACATGTTTACTTATGATTCTTTCTAGTCATCTCTTTCTCAAATGCTTTTCCATTCCCTTTACTCATTGCTTATACAATTCAAGATAAGTTTGATATAAGATATTGGGGATCTCCTTTTATGCAGTCAAGAGGCTGAGCCAAGGGCGCCTGGGTGGCTCAGTTGGTTAAGCAACTGCTTTCGGCTCAGGTCATGATCCTGGAAGTCCCTGGATCGAGTCCCGCATCGGGCTCCCTGCTCGGCGGGGAGCCTGCTTCTCCCTCTGACCCTCCCCCCTCTCATGTGCTCTCTCTCTCTCATTCTCTCTGTCTCAAATAAATAAATAAAATCTTTAAAAAAAAAAAAAAAAAAGAGGCTGAGCCAAAGAAAAGGGAACCCCTTGCTTGGGCAGATTCCAGAATGTTGAAGTAAACATGAAATTCCAAGATGGAAGTAGTCTTTTTAAGATGCTCTTACCCATAATCAAGTGCTATGACTAACTTCCTGGAAATACCTATGAACTCTCTTGTAGAGAGAGCCAGAGACATTTTGTGTCATTGTTTAACAGGACTGAAAACGCCCTTTAGCTCAGCCCCAGGTAAAGAGTAAATTCATCATCAACAATATAGGCCAAGAAACCCCATCAGTTCCTCAGTAAGAGGATGTTTGATTTATCAGTTAAATCTACCTCTCCATAATAAGTATGTATTACATAATTAGAGATCGTTAATTATTTGTTGAAGAAATGAATGTCAAGGAGTAAGTACTTTGTTTAATGCTATTTAAACTGCCCACAAACATGAGCAATGAGTCATAGAGTAAGTGGAAATGCCATTTGTGATGCTTCTAATATCTGACTTGCATTAGGAAACAAGTGTGACGTAGGGGACAGAGGGCAAGATGGGTAATGGAAGGCACAAGTTCAAGCCTGACTCGACCACTGACCTTAACAAAATATCTTATCTTGTCTGGGCCTTGGTTTCCAGTACCAGTGTGGAAGCAGAGAGAAAGGAAACAATTTTCTGGAGTACTCCTATTATATGGCAAGCATTGGATCATACTTTATCTCATTTAATCTCCTCTGCAAACCACCATGAAGGAATTATTGACCCCATATATACTCATAAGGAAACTAGGACTGGAATGGATTCAGTAACTTCTCCAAGTTATTACTAGTGAAGGTAGAGATGACTTTGAACTCTGGTCTTTCTGACTAATGGCTCTTTCTATGGCAGTATGCTCTTAAATTTAAGAATGAAATATTCTCTTAAAAGAATGAAAATTTTTCCAGTCTTAGAATGAGGTGGGAACCAGAAATAAAAAGGACAAAATTGTGTCCATGCCCTTGAGTTCTTTTTGCTAAAAGGACAGTTTTCAGGAGAAGGTAGAGGGAGAAGGACGTTACATTTGTAAAATGAATGCCCAACTCTCTCTACAATTAAACCAGAAAGTGTATTTTTCAATAAAGTCTGTTTTTCCTCATTATAAAAATAATAGGTGTTTATTATAGGATCCTTAGGGGAAAATAAGCAAAAAGAACAGAATAAGACACTCCCATATTATCCACATTTTGATATTTATCATTCTGTTTGTGGAGTTAGTAAATTTTTCTAGCCCTCAATATGTATCTTTTTACTATGAGATCTCATTTATTTGGACTGCAGTGATTCAAAATTGCTGATAAGCTAGAGACAGGCTAGACTGCACATAGCATATGACAGGAATGGAATAAATATTTGTTGAATAAATGAATGAATGCATGCCCATTCATTCAAACCAATGGGCATAGTAGGCTGAATGCCCATTGGTTCAAAGCCTATCCTAAACTACAGAATACATAAAAATAAGATTAAGAATAAGGTTCCTGACTACAAAGAACTTGAATTTTAAAAACTTTAGTAGGAAACAGAATATAAAACAAGCTACAAAAAAAGATTTAAACACACCGTAGTGGGGTAAAAAAGTAATTATACACTCTTAGAAATGTTTACACTGCTCAATACCATGACTATGAAAGACGTAGGCATTTGGATGTGAGTTCAGTGAATCTATTACAATTAACCCTTCAATTTTACTACAGAGATGACTGAGATGACTTGGTGTTTATCTGGTTAAAGACGGTCTTCTGAGAATGAGAAACAAGTGCAGACGTTCTACAGTCTCTATGAGTCTCTCTGTATTAACACTCTCAGGCAATTTTGGTCTCCTTGTTCTGGTGCTCCCTCTCCTCGGCTGTTAAATGAAATATCTGAAGGGCACAGGATGGTTCAAGAACATTAGCTTTGAAGCTGGAAGCCTCCTCTTTCTCCAATTCTAGCTTCGCTGCTCACTGCATCATGAGGCAAGACACATAAGTAAAATTTAGGTAGGCTAGACTGGACCATTGCTTCCCAAATTTCAGACATTTAAGCATCATATTCATAATTTTGCCAAACTTGTGTGTCACTCAGGCACCAATTCTGCAGTCTCTCTGTGTCTGATTATCATGGCAGTGGCTAGCTTGCTCTTCAAAGCTAATATCTGTACAATCACTGGTTAATGCTTCAGTCATATTTTTCTATTAGATGTTAAGATATACTGTATCCACAATCATTAAATTGGAATGTGTATATGTGATTACTAAAATCACTTTGCTTATTACCAGGTATTTACATGATCACACTTTTGGATATGGAGGGAAAGATAAAACAGTTAAGAACCACTTCAGGATCAAAAATCTATGCCTACATGATCATTAGTGATGATTACTTAAAACCTTCTAAGATTTTAACATTTCTTTATGCTTAATCAGGTTGTTGTTATTATTACTTTTAGTATCGTAGAAGAAAAAATGAGAAACCAGATATATTTATATATGTATGTATATAATCTCTCTATACACAATCTAGCAGCTCTCTATCTACCAGTCCAGATCTTGATCTTTACGTCTCTTGCCGCTTGCTCTTTTCTTAGAATACAAAGCAGATTGTGCCACTCACCTCCTTGAAAACCTTCATGATGCCTCAGAACCTGCCAAGCTCCATGTGGCCATCTTAGCAGTCTTTGAAGTCTTTCAAAGTTTGGCCTTTTGAACATAGACCTATTTTCCACCCTCATATTTATTAAACTTCTTAAGGGAAAGGTTGACTCAGAGTTCCCTGACTATATCTTACCCTGCCAGCCTTTTGCCTTTGTTTGTGACATTCTCTGTCTACTTCACCATGTGAAATCTCACTCATTCTTAAAGGAGTGCCCATGTTGGGGCTGGTGGGTGAATCTTTGTTGTGTATGGTATATCCACCCTTGCTCATTGTTACTTTTTTTCTCAAGTAATTTTTATTTAGACAGTAACTTGAGATTCAAAGGTTGATATTTAATATACAAGGGATAGTTGGGATGTTGCAAAAGCAGTTTGTCTCTTGGTTCTATCACTCTGTAGCTGTGTAGCCTTGAACATGTCTTATACCCTCTCAAAAATACATCTTCCTAATTTGTAAAATAAGGAAAAGTATCAAATTAGGTTTCAATTCTTCCACAGGTCTTCCATGACCCCTGTATACTGGAATACTTGGCTGTCTATGTGGTCTCATAGTAATGGAAGCCGCTCTAGTGACATTACCTGTTTTCTTGTTTGTCTCCCTCATTAGATTCTAAGTTTCTTGAAGGCAAAGAAATATATCATGTTTGTTGTTGCTCCTCTAGTGCCTAGCAGTGTATAGTACTCCCTAAAAATATGTGTAGGCTAAATGAATGAGTTAATTGGATTGTCTATTTCAAAGAACTGGGATGATTAGGGACACTTGGCTGGCTCAGCCAGTAGAGTATGTGACTCTTGATCTCAGGGTCGTGAGTTCAAGTCCCATGTTGGGCGTGGAGCCTACTTAAAAAAATTTTTTAAATAAGAAAAAACAACAAACAAAGAATTGGGATGATTAGACAACAGATGATATAGGTACAGACTACTATTAAAGGCATCTAATAGATGTTAGTTAAGAAAGAAGTTTTGAAATATGAAATGTGGTACATGTGAGACGGGGTGATGGAAAGAAATGGAAACCAAAGATAAAAGCCTTCCCCAAAAGTTAACATTGAATTATTCATTTTTTATGAAATTATAATAACCTCAAGTTCCAATGACTCATGGGGAGAATCATATAGTATAATAAATTGCATCTGAAGAAGGAAAGCAGTCTTCAAGTATTCTTCAGCATGAAGAAAAATGGCATATTTAATTAGCATATCTAGAACTACTCATTTAGTGCCAAACCATGAGTAAAAAAGGATAACAGAACATAATCTGACTGATGTAGTATCTTCTTACTAGGGAAAAAAAAAATGGCATATTGGTTTCTACTTTGCTCTCTATTCTCTATACATAAACATACACACAGACACACATACATTCCTCTATCCATTGTCATTTACTGAGCATGACTGACAGTGGAATTAAGAAAATAATATGCTGTGTGTGCATGTGCACATGCGTGTACATACTGCTCAACACAAATTTACCCTTCTTGGGATCACTGTAATCCCTCTCCTATCTCAATGGTTCTGGAGGGAATCCACATTTTTCTGAAAATTGGACCACGTAACTTAAGTTTAGGCCAATTAGTATATACTTCCTTCTTCTGGCCTCATAGATTGAAAGCACAACCCAATTAAAATCGATCATAAGAGGTGATATTTTTTCCTGAGAATCCTGGATGTGAGCCTAGAAGTTATTGGAATTTATTTTATATGTATGAAGAAAGAGCCATCAGAAAAATACATGTGATAGAGGGCAAGTGGAGGTGGGAACTGGAGAGAAAAAATCTGGAATCTAATTTTGATTACACTGTAAGGAAATTTATAACCAGCGCTACCTGAAGCCATTTATATATCTGGACTTTCCAGTTAAATATGTGTTTGGGGTTTTTTTGTTTGTTTTTTTTTTTTAAGGGAATTTGAGTCACTTTGTAAGTGCTTCCAACCAAAAGGTACAAAGACAACTACAACACTAGTCTTTATTATGAAGTGCTTATAGGTTAGAAGGGAAATCAGATTTGTAATTTTTTTTTAAAGATTTTATTTATGTATTTATTTGATGAAGAGAGAGACAGTGAGAGAGGGAACACAAGCAGGGGGAGTGGGAGAGGGAGAAGCAGGCTTTCTGCTGAGCAGGGAGCCCGATGGAGGGCTCGATCCCAGGACCCTGGGATCATGACCTGAGCCGAAGGCAGACGCTTAACAACTGAGTCACCCAGGTGCCTCCAGGAAATCAGATTTATAAACAGATACTTGCAACTGAGTATGGTAAGTGTCATTTTAGATAAATGTATAAAATACATTTTTGGAAGGCAAGGCACATATATAGGCAAACCTCAGAGACGTTGTGAGGTTGGTTCCAGACCACCTCAATAAAGCAAGTATCCCAATAAAGCAAGTCAAATTAATTTTTTGGTTACTCAGTGCGTATAAAGTTATATTTACATTATACTAGTCTATTAAGTATGCAATAGCATTATGTCTAAAAAAAAAACAATGTACATACCTTAATTTAAAAATACTTTATAAAGGTTAAAAAAGTCTAACCACCATCTGAACTTTGAGTGCTTTGTTATCACTGATCACAGATCTCCATAACAAATAGTGATGAAAAAGTTTGACATATTGAGAGAATTACCAATATATGATACCAGGACACAAAATGAGCAAATGCTGTTGGAAAAATGGCACCAGTAGACTTGCTCATCACAGAGTTGCCACAAACCTCCAATTCGTAAAAAAAAAAAAAACAAACTCAACATCTGCGCAGCACAAAAAAGTGAAGCATAATAAAACGAGGTATGCTTGTATACATGTGATTTAGGAGGAGTCATAGAGGATGACAAAGGAGAAAAGATGCTCAATCTCTCTTTTTTTTTAAGATTTATTTACTTATTTTAGAGAGAGAGAGCAGCAAGCAGGGGGAGCAGAGGGAGAGGGAGAGAATCCCAAGCAGACTCCCCGCTGAGCACTGGCCCGTTATGGGGCTCTATCTCATGACCCTGAGATCATGACCTGAGCAGAAACCAAGAGTCGGTCGCCCAACCAATTGAGCCACCCAGGCGCCCCTCTCAATCTGTCTTTTGAAGAATGAGTGGTTTGTTGAATCAGGTAAGAGGGGAGAAGTTATTTCAAATAGAAGGACGAGTATGATGGAGATGTGAAGGGGCCTTACGTATGTCCTGTGGCCGGATGGTGAACTAGTTTTAAAGCGGAGTTTGAAGGAATCGTTAGTGTCCGATCTTAAAAGCCTTGCGTGGCATGGTCAGGTGTCTGGACAGTCTGAGTGTGAAGGGGAACCACGGAAGAAATCTGAAAATTGGAGTGATTTGAATGCCTCTGCCCTTCCTAAATTCACTTTGGGGAGGTTAGATTTGGAACCAGGGAAGAGAAATAGACACCTTTGCAGGAACCTAAAGAAGAAACAAGATTACAGGGAGGTTATAGGAGTGAAAAGTAGGAGGAAATCTAAGTTCATGAATTTTAACTTTCTATTTGAATATCATTAACCTCTTTTGTACTCGCTGAATCTTCTTGGGATGTAGTAATGTTTATGACTAAGACTTTAGAGGCAGAATTCAGCTCTGTCACTTCCTAGCTGAATGGTCTTTGGCAATTCGACTCTCTGTAGTACTTTTCCTCATCTGAAAAAATGGGGATGATATTGATATCCACCTCATGGTGTTGCCATGATAAATAAATCAACACAGGTGCAGGGCTTAGAATAATACATAGCACATGGAAATTATTCAAAAAAATATGAGCCACTATTATTTTGCTCTGCATTCACTATCATATCCATTTACAACAGATCATCAATGGCCACCACTCTGATTTTTACAGACAGAAAAATTGAAGCTCAGAGAAGTCATGTGATTAGCCACATCTAGGAATGTACTAGGATGTGAATCAGTCATTTGTTTGCCTCTAAAACCAGTGTTTTAATCTTTGATATACTATCTTCTCTCTGTCTTGAGTAATGATTTCCCTGTGACTCCAAAAGAATTTCCTCTACTTCACTTAGAATAACTGCATCCTTCATAAAGCCACTCTCAGGTAGCCCATTTTTTTTCTCATTTTTTTTGCCATGATTCTGTGGGACACACCACAAGGACATCATGGGGTCCTTGATAGCCTAGCTTCTGAGTCATATTTTCAGTTTACATTCAAGAAGGTGATTGCAAAGATGTTTTACTGAGAAACAGAGATGTTAAAAGTAGCCCAGGTGCTGGGGATTTATAAGATTGAGGGCAGTATCCTGGTAGAGCTGGTGGTTTCATTGTTGGTTTTCTTGCTGTTGATAAAGGTGACGCTTTGGTTATCCATCAGTTATTGATAATTGCCCCTTTCTCTACTTGACCGAATTGCAAAGTGAAAAACACAGTGCTGGGAGCACCCAAGTGAGGTGCTAAAACCAAATCAGAAGACCAAACCAGACTGGTGAGTTTGTGCCCTGTCCTGCCTGCTCTGGAATGTCCTACCTGAAGCCCAAGGCACTGTCAGAGGACAGTGGGTCTGAAGGTGGTGAAGGCTCCAGGCTCCCAGAACTCTGTTCCCCTCAGAGTTTTAGTTCCTTCACCTCAATTCATAAAAAGTTAAGGTTTACATCCCCCCGCATCACATCGAACTTTGGCCAAATTAGGTCCCTAATAAATATCCCTAAAGTAAGATCATAAAGAATAAGCAAAGATGATGGTTCAGGAGTTTCTGCTTGGGGTGATGAAAACATTTCAGAGTTACTGACGGTGGTGACTCACCAGTGTGAATGAAATTAGTGCCACCAAATGGTACCCTTGAAAAATGTTAAAATGGCAAAGTTTATACAATTTTTAAAAAGAATAAGTGAAAAGCAAGCAAACGAGGGAGTGAATGAATGCAAGGATAAGTGGGATGAGGAACAGATGAACAAACACGTAAATGAACAAGTGAACACATGACTGAATTTCCCATGTGTTTTCAAAGATTAAGTAGTTTCCATAGAATGCCAAGTGCAAGTCTCGGTCTCACACAGCATGGGACTCTGGCATGCTAAAAGGAAAAGAATAAACGACATTGTTTTATTTAGAGGAACAGCTGTTGATCATGAGCTGTAAATTTTTTCCTAATGTAATGGCCACTGAGCGGAAGCCCTAATACGTCACAGGATTAAGTGGTGCCAAAAATGGCTGTAAGCCTCTCGGGGCCTCATGTGGCCAGCCTGCCACACAGCGCCGCTCAGATGTTCACAGGCATAGCCAATCTGCTCTCAAATTGGAAACTGTGGTAGGCTGGACTATATGGATTTAAAAAAAAAAAAAAAAAGGAGAGAGAGAGAAACCTGCTGAAGTAACATTTCCTCTTAAGAAAAAGGCTTTCTCCAATAAAGACGCAAAAGGCAAGGCTATAAACTGAAGAGATTAAAATAAATGACAACTGGTTCTCATAATAATCATTAAAAAAATATCAGGTAATTTAGATTTGTGCTGTGTCATCCCTTCACTCTCTGGAGCTTAGGTGGGACAATAAGGTCTCGGTGAGAAGGTTTGGTATTTTGTCAGAAATACCCAGGTCACCAGCAACATCTGAGAGGTAGTCAGGTTTCCATGTCGGAGGGTTGAGAGGAAAGGGTTAATGTATCTCCTTGGCATCAGAGGGACATTGTGCCCTGAGTAGGGCTCTAATCTGCTTCCATTTTCATTAGAGACCTTTCCTTAAGTATGAAGCCTGGGAGGGGCAGCATGATCCGGGGGAAAGAACAGGGAATTTGGAGTTAGGAGTTCTACTGGAGGCTAGGGCAGCATTGGGCTGTCAGATTTGTTAGATTTCTAAACCTGTTTTCTCTTTTGCAATATGATTGGGAAAATCCTTACCTTTTAGAGAGTATGTACAGTGAACACTGACCATAGTGCGTAGTAGACATAATAAATATCCTATGGTGTTAATTGAAAAACAACAGTGGTCAAGAATTTGCAAAACTGAGTTTTAGTGACAACTGTTTCATTGACTTTCCATGTGACGCTGAGAAATTCACTTCACCAGTGTAGGTCTGTCTCTTTGGGTGAATGGATGAGACCAGATAAGTTTTGGAGTCTTCCTTAGTGCTGACATTGTATGTATGTATGTATGTATGTATGTATTTTGAGAGTGCACACGCATGAGTGGAGGGGGGGAAGGGAAGGAGGACAGAGGGGAAGGGAGAGACAGAATCTCAAGCAGACTCCCCACTGAGCACAGAGCCCAACATAGGGCTCAATCTCACGACCCTAAGATCATGACCTGAGAAGAAATCAAGAGTCGGACACTTAACTGACTGAGCCACCCAGGCACCCCACATTTTAAAAATCTATTTTTAGTCAAGGTCAAGGATTCAGAGTGGCCTTTCAGTTCCCTGGATTTGGTAGTTGACTGAGGTGTTATTGCACCAGCAAGGAAAAGGACCTTAACGCTTTTACAGGTGACCAGAATCTCCTCAATGTATACCAAAAGCATATTCCAAGGGGAAAGTACATTTCTTCTGTGTATTCTGTTCTTAAATCTAATCCCCATATAATTTAAGGTTGACTGGAATGATGTCCTGATGACCCTGGCCATCAGACCCTGGGGTGGGAATCTATAGTAATCAAAAAGAGAAGCCAGGATAGCCCACAGACACTGAATGGGTAAAGAAAATAGTAAGGCAACCACCTCAACATCCACACAACCCCACAAATACCTGAGTCATCTTGATTCCATCTTTTACTCCAATCCACTAAATTCAATCACTCCACAAATTCCGTTGGATTTCATTTCTAGATGTCATAAGAATCCATCAGTTCTCTCAAATTCCCATTACTGAAATCCAAGTCTTGGACTACTTCAGCAAGTTCTAACTGGACTTGCAGCCTCTGGTTTTCACCCTCGATGAGCCATTCTCCAACCTGTTACACTCCAGGAAAACCTTCGATGGTTTCCACTAGAGCTTAAGGCACAATTCAAAGTAATTTACTGAGGACACTCATGAGATACACACTTTCTGGCCTCTGTTTACCTCCTGTGTCACATCTCCAACAGCTCACTTCATCCCATAATTAGCTCTACCAACCCCATGCTCCCTTCTGGTCCTCCAACCTGCCATAATCTGACTTATTCCCTGCTCTTCACAAACCTGCTCTCCCCAGCATGGAATACTTTTCCTCCTTCTCTGCTCTCCTCCTCAACTTCCAACTTCTGCCACAATAATTCCCTCTGCTTTTCCTGATCTCAGCTTAGGCGTTGCGATTTGCAAGAACCCATTTCTTTCCCCCACTCAGCCCCTTCTCCACCTTCGAATTAGATTACAGGATCCTAATGCTTTCGTCTCACCTCTGTAATCTGTCCTCATTTTTTTGTACTTTGTGGCCATTATCTGTTCAGTTGCCTGTCTCTATTTGCTAAATTGTGAACCCAGTGAAAGCAGGGATTCGGATGGTTTTATTCATTGTAAGGTCTCTTAGCGCAAAGCATAATAAATGAAGCATATATGCATACTTGCATGCATAACTGAATAATCCACAAGATTGAATCTTGTATATAGTTCTTACTATTTCTTTGACCTTGGGCAAATCACTGAAAATCTTGGAACCTCGCTATTCTCAACAGAACAACAAATACAAATTCTATGGATTCTTGGCTCCTTGATTGAAAGGATTCTGTGAGATCAGGCATGGGGACTATGAAAACAATGACATGTGATATAAACAAGCTGGGACTGATTATTGTTATTTACTATTTATTTCCTCTTCTGAGGCATCACAGCTTTAGTACCAAGAGAAATAGGAGGATAGGGCCCCAAAATTCTTTGCAATCTAGTTCTGGGGAAATAGCTTGCTTGCTGACTGCTAAAAAAACAATTTCCCTGAATTTGACTTTGATTTCTGTCAGTCCTATTAGATTGTACCTTCCGAGAAGAGCCATTTGTTTTTGAAAACAAGTTGTACTCTGTGTTCTGCTGTTAGTTAACTCACCAGCACCATCTGCTCGGCTGTTATGCCCAATTTGAATCAGAAGGAAAAGGATTCTTCCTGTCTGCACATCCTGAAGAAAATACAGACTCCCAAGAAAAGTCAAGGAGGTGGAGGAGATCTGTGGCCAGTTGATTGGGTGATTTTGGTCTCAGGTCCCATTTTGACAAATCAGTATTAGGACGAGAGTTGGCCTGTAGCCAAGGGTGAGTCAAGTTCTCAGACTCTGGACTCTGTGCTGCCTAGATTTTCATGCCATCCTAGGGAAACATGCTGAAGAGGTGACGACTTTGTTTGGCTATTAGAAGAATCCTTTAGATTCCAAGGAAAAAGCAACATGCCCGGTATCACAACTGTTATATTTGTTGGGACTAGAAGATGTGTCAAATTTGGCACATCTGTCCCTGGGTATCTATGCATCAATCAGAAATTTACCTCTATAATCTTTGAGGAGAGAGAGAGAAAAAAAAAAAACAGAGAGAGAGTGTGTGTGTGAGAGAGAGACACAGAGAGAGACAGAGAGAGAGAGTGTGTGTGTGTGTGAATTTGTTCTGGGTGTGTGTACTAAGTCTGTGTGTCTGTGCAGTGGATGATGCCGAATGGAAGGAGTGGACAATGAGTTAGAATACATGCGTGGAGTTACAAACTAATAAGGCAGAGTGATTCCAAGTATTCCTAAACCAGACTCTGGTTGAAGCACTATTCTTTAGCTGCCAAAAAAGGATTTATTTCTTGGAAACTAGCAATGCAATAAAGCCGACCCTCAATTTCCTATAATAACAACAAGCTTCAAGTTTGGCATCCATATCACCAGGGACAAATTGTGCCAAGCAAGCAAAGGAGTCAGAACCAGCACCCACAAAGGCTGTTCTCAATTCAGCAAAAGATGTTCTTCTAAAGTGACTGAGCTCTTAGCTCCCGGCTTCCAGCCTGCCCACCCACTGAGCTGCTCTGCATCCTCCTACTGGCTCCTTCCTTCTCACTCTCTGCTGGGGCCAAGAAGAAGGCAACTGGTTCTCATAGAGACTCCTAGGGAAGTCAGCTCCTCTGCCAGGTTAATTTTCATGTTTACTGAGGATATGCCTTGAGCTGAAACTTGAGCCATGCCTTTCTAGTATGGATCGGGGTGATCTGATTATGCCCACACTAGTAAAGGCAGACAGGGGAGGGGAAAATCTCAATGGGTGCCTGTCTCCTTTGGCAGAGTCTTCTGAAGATGCCTGGAGGTGACTTAACCTTCTTCCAACAGAGAAGTGTTTCATTTTCAGTTGAAAAACTGCTTTTTCCCCCCAAAGAAACTAAAGTTCACCAACACTTTTCAGTTTCCCTCAGGTGTCATAAATATTACCTTAAAAAGAGTTATATTAATAATAGCTACACTTATTGACCACCGTTGTCCTAATCTGTGCGTGATACCTGGTGGAAATTACCTTTAATTCTCCCAGAACTTTCTATGTTGCCTCAAGGTCCCCATTTACATAATCTCATTCTCATGCCAATTTTGGGGGAGGGCAATTTCAGAGCAAGGGACAGAGACACCCTTGGGAAACCCTAGGCAATGAGAACTTATTTTGAGGCTCCATGAGGCGGGACTGAAGCGAAGCTAATGATTAAAGAACCACGTCTTACGTGGAAATTAGAATAATAATAATTAACTATATTATTAGTAATATAATATTATAAATTTAAATATATAAGCTGACAACTATTTAAAATTTATAAATATAAAATAATTGTACTATCAACAATATATATTAATTAATAATATTAATTATTAATCACCATTGATCTGGTAACCCCAAATCAACGCTAAATTCTGCTGTTCTTATGGCTCAGTTGCTCCTCATTCTTCTCCTGCCTTATAGTCATTCCCAAGAAAGAGGATCTAATTGGACTCTTTGTCACCATCCAAGAAAAAGTATCCCTGTTTAGTAGAATTTTCCTTCTAGTTGGCCACGTGGGACATTTGCCAGTTAGTTCTTGACTCAAACCCCATCCTCAAATCCAGGCTGTGGTGATCAGGTTACTTAGTTCCTATAGAACAAATCACTTTACTATAGAACAAATCATGGTGACTTATAGTTGATAAGAACCTCCTTCCGCAGGTTGGTTTGTTTATTTGTTCATTTGTTTGTTTTCTGGAAAGGTCCTTGGAGGTTTATTACACAGCCTGACAAAGACCATTTATAAACGAAGAAACATAGGTTCATGAATTGTAATGACTCATCCAAGGTCACAAATCTGATCAGTTGCATTACTCATGTTTGAACGTAGGCCCATCGTTTTCCTAGCACTGTGTTTACCATCCTGCTTTGTTGTCTGTTTGATTTTGCAATGGTTGTTCACTGAAACATTCATATCTCTATGTTTCTGATTTTTGATTGCTAAAGATTGCTAGCAGTCTTTCCCAATCACAAGCTTACATGACACAGAAAGGCTGATAGAGAGAAAATGAAAAAAGTAAAACAAAATAATGGTGGATTAGAGAGTGTCTTAAGGGAAGAAATTTGTATACTCTTCGAAAAAAACTGTCCCCCGGAGCTTAGAAGTGACCTGTCTGCCTGATAATAAAAGAGAAGAGAGACATCCAGAAACACATCCAAAAGAAGGTAGGAAAGGACTGTTACTGTAAAGTTGAAAGAGAGATGGGCTTATGGCTGAAAGGACAAAATTTCTATAGTAGAGATCTTCTTGTCCGACACTACCAGGATCATAGTTGCCTGGATAATCAAAAAGTTAGTAAAAAGTAGGAAATCAGAAAACATAATGCATAGATATCTTAAATATCCTATTTAAAGACAAGCTGACTAAAATCTATTTATTGGTTAATAATTTGATTTAGACCCAGGCTTTCTCATTCAGGTTGCCTCTATTAATTGGAATGTTATGTTGCCCCTATATAAATATTATGTACCATCTATTATTTTAGTTTATTTAAAGTGAGGGTCAAACCTTGAAGGCTCTTGAAACAAGTTGGATACAGACATTTTCTAGATCTTTCATCATGGCTTCTTGGTCTTTTAAAATTATTTCGCACACATCTTTTTTTTTTTTTTAATTTTATTATGTTATGTTAGTCACCATACAATACATCATTAGTTTTTGATGTAGTGATCCACGATCCATTGTTTTCATATAACACCCAGTGCTCCATGCAGTACGTGCCCTCCTTAATACCCATCACCGGGCTAACCAATCCCCCCTCCCCCCTCCCCTCTAAAACCCTGTTTGTTTCTCAGGTCCATAGTCTCTCATGGTTCATCTCTCCCTCCAATTCCCCCCGCCCATTTTTCCCTCCCTTCTCCTAATGTCCTCCATGTTATTCCTTATGTTCCACAAATAAGTGAAACCACATGATAATTGACTTTCTCTGCTTGACTTATTTCGCTTAGCATAATCTCCTCCAGTCCCATCCATGTTGATGTAAAAATTGGGTATTCATCTTTTCTGATGGTTGAGTAATATTCCATTGTATATATGGACCACATCTTCTTTATCCATTCATCTGTTGAAGGGCATCTCGGCTCTTTCCACAGTTTGGCTATTGCAGACATTGCTGCTATGAATATTGGAGTGCATATGGCCCTTCTTTTCACTACATCTGTGTCTTTGGGGTAAATACCCAGGAGTGCAATTGCTGGGTCATAGGGTAGCTCTATTTTTAAATTTTTGAGGAACCTCCACACTGTTTTCCAAAGTGGCTGTACCAACTTGCATTCCCACCAGCACTGGAAGAGGGTTCCCCTTTCTCCACAACCTCTCCAACATTTGTTATTTCTTTCCCTGTCCATTTTGGCCATTCTAACTGGTGTAAGGTGGTATCTCAATGTGGTTTTGATTTGAATTTCCCTGATGGCTAATGATGATGAACATTTTTTCATGTGTCTGTTAGCCATTTGTATGTCTTCTTCAGAGAAGTGTCTGTTCATCTCTTCTGACCACTTTTTGACTTGATTATTTGTTTTTTGGGTGTTGAGTTTGAGAAGTTCTTTATAGATCTTGGATACCAGCCCTTTATCTGTAGTGTCATTTGCAAATATCTTCTCCCATTCTGTGGGTTGCCTCTTTGTTTTGTTGACTGTTTCCTTTGCTGTGCAGAAGTTTTTTATCTTGATAAAGCCCAAAAGTTCATTTTTGCTTTTGTTTCACTAGCTTTTGGAGATGTATCTTGAAAGAAGTTGCTGTGGCCGATGTCAAAGAGGTTACTGCCTATGTTCTCCTCTAGGATTTTGATGGATTCCTTTCTCACATTGAGGTCTTTCATCCATTTTGAGTTTATCTTTGTGAATGGTGTTAGAGAATGGTCGAGTTTCATTCTTCTGCATGTGGCTGTCCAATTTTCCCAGCACCATTTATTGAAGAGACTGTCTTTTTTCCATTGCCATTCCGCACACATCTAATTTCAACTACATAATTCAGTTGCTTTTTTAAAACCAATTGGAACTTATTGCGTCTTTCCAAAGCATTCCACTTAGTTTTCTTAGCATCTTAGTATAAGTAATTCTCTTTCCATATTCATATTTTATCCATTTATGTAATATTTAACTGAAATGCATAATCACAATAAGTAAAATGGCATACACAGATTTTGAAACAGACACAACTGACT
Organism: Mirounga angustirostris; assembly: GCF_029215605.1. NCBI lineage: Eukaryota > Metazoa > Chordata > Mammalia > Carnivora > Phocidae > Mirounga > Mirounga angustirostris. The sequence goes on along the minus strand of NW_026991712.1, from coordinate 12,436,412 downwards.
CTTAGTAAACATATAACACTGGGGGAGGGGAGTAAAAGTACAAATGTGCAACAGAGAGCAGAAGCCTATTACTATGAATGTTGAGATGCCAATGGCATCAGTCCATAATTGATAGAGAGAATGGAGAGCATCATTTAATTTGCCAACTCAGTTGTGTGGAGTTTGGATAAAAGACTTTATAATATGGTTGACTTTGATGTATTCTACAAGAGTAAACCCTGTGTTTTCTACAGGAAGAAAATCAGGAAAATATGTTGTGTGGCTGAGGAATACCAACTAGGAACAATCCTATATACCACTCCTTCTTAAACTAGCTATTAAACATTTACAAGGTCAAGAATTTGGTGGCATAAAGAAGAAAGCCAAAGTACCATCTTTATATAACAATGAATCATGGATCACTACATCAAAAACTAATGATGTACTATATGGTGACTAACATAACAAAATTAAATTAAATTAAATTTGAAAAAATTAACAAATTATTGATTTGGTGTTTTAAATAAAATTAATTTATATGAATCTATAAAAACATCTGCCCTTTATTTCAGATACTCCCTAGGAGTCTTTGAGGATGTTGCAGGGTACATAATATACTGTGTTCATTAAGGGTATTTTGATTGTAACTGGGAAAACTAAACCAACAAAGTAAAAAACTAGAGCTAGGTAAAGACACACACACACACACACACACACACTTCTTTTAAAGGAAAATAGGCTATTTCAAAAATTAAGACTTGAACTACCAGAACTCCATGTGAAAGCCAGAATTCTAAGATGGCCCCCAAGATTCCTGCCCCAGTATAATTGCTCTGTATAATTTCCTCTCATTGAGTATGGGCCAGACTTATAAATATGATAGATAGCCACTCTATAATTACATTATATTGTATAAAACTCTGTCATAACAGAATGGAGAAAATTCTCGGCTGACTTCAAAGTGAGCTGTCGTGTTATGAGAGGGCCATGGAGCTAGGACCTGAGCAAGGCTGATAGGAGCTGAGGGTAACCCATGACCAGCAGCGAGCAAGGAAAGTGGGATTTCAGTCTACAACCATAAGGAGCTGATTCTGCCAACAACCTACATGATCTTGAGAGAGGACCCTGAGCTTCAGATTGCATCTCCCACTGATGCTGCAATTGATTTTAGCTGTGTGAGACCTTGAGCAGAGCACCCAGGCAACCTGTGCCTAGATTCCTAACTCACAGAAACTAGGGATAATGAATTTGTGTTTTTTTAAGTCATTAAGCTTCTGGTGATTTGTTATGTGGCTCTAGAAAACAAATACTCATGGGTAAGGCAGAATTCAGAGAATTCAGAGTACTTCAATAATGGTTGTTTGAGAATGTTCACTCTGAATATTGTCATCAATATCTCTTAGTTCAAGAAACGCTCAATCTGCTCCTGGTTTAAATTTTCAAGAGAAAAATCTGATTTATGTAGCTAGGGTCAGGTGATAACACATGGGCCAATCAGCTGTGGCTAGGAGGGGAGGTTCCCATAGATCAGGCACCATTACTGGATGAACCACCTCTGTGCATTGGGGGTGGCTTCTAGAGAAGAGGGAACATGAGTTAGGAAGATCCTCAAGAAATGCGGCTCCTGGGTGGTTCAGTCCTTAAGCGTTGGCTCAGGTCATGATCCCAGGGTCCTGGGATGGAGCCCCGAATCGGGCTCCCTGCTCAGCAGGAAGCCTGCTTCTCCCTCTCCCACTCCCCCTGCTTGTGTTCCTGCTCTCGCTGTCTCTCTTTGTCAAATAAATAAATAAATAATCTTTAAAAAAAAAAAGATCCTCAAGAAATATTTGCTACATAGAAACCCTATAGTCAAAGTACATTCTGAATATTAAAGACACTTATGAGCATTATAACTGGAAGACACCGGAAATATCACTGATCCCAATGGTTTCCACCATCAGTTACTACCAATGAACAGTTTTATTTATCTCACAATACACAATACTCCTATTTAAAAAAAAAAAAAAAACTGTCCTGACCAACCTCCATTTACTAAAGACTAATGTATTACTTTTCCTTTTACATTATTCAAACATGCATGATGATGTCAACATTTTTTAAAGCAATAAACAACAATCAAATTATTTTGTTGATGTCCTATAAAATATTGAAGCATAACTCATGGAGCTTCCACCTTATTAACTACTAGCACATTCTTTTTTTTTTTTTTTTAAGATTTTTTTTTATTTATTTGAGAGAGAGACTGAGAGAGAGAGACCATGAGAGGAGGGAGGGTCAGAGGGAGAAGCAGACTCCCCGCTGAGCAGGGAGCCCGATGCAGGACTCGATCCCGGGACTCCGGGATCATGACCTGAGCCGAAGGCAGATGCTTAACCGACTGAGCCACCCAGGCGCCCACTACTAGCACATTCTAAGCCAAAAAAGAACAGGTTCAGAACCACTAATCCAGCCCAGCACTCTCACCTCCTAGTTGTGGAAATTGTAAGAAATTTGGCTTTTTCCTTAATCCAAAAATAAAATCCAGACCTCCAAATCCACCCTCTCCTTTAATCAAAAATCAAAGAAATTAAAAAATCCATTTCCTTCAATATCAACAGGAAGAATGGAGGAAAAATCATCAAGTGGAGAACCAGCCAGGTATCAAACATCCAATCATACAGCATTGGCTGAATATCTGCTTGTATAAGTTCAGTTCTTGATGTCAGGAAATTAGCATGGTTGCCACTTGACGGTAACTCCCAGCCCACAGTTCTATCACTGAGTAAGGGAGCTACAAATGTCAATGAGGTAAACTTAATAGGTTCATGCACCGCTTACTAGTTAAAACTGTTCTTCCACTAACCCACAAAGGTATTTCATTAGTCACAGGGAGAACCAAGAAGTTTGGGAAGGTCCAAAGAAAACCCACTGCTACCACTTGGAAACATGCAATACTGGTAACATCAACTTTCCACACTAAGTACTAAACATGAAAATGTGATTCCGATTGTTCATTAATGGCACAGGCAGTTGGTTAGGTGCAAGCATGTAATTGGGAATCGTGATTTCTGAATAAATGCCAATCTTGAGTTTCCAGGATCTAATTACAATTTCCAAAGTTTTAATAATAGATACTTTGAAGGTTTGTTAAACTTCGAATGTCCTTAAAATTTTTTTGATGAGTTAACTGTAAACGAATAAAAAACATGTGCATTACGTTTCCTTGGAATACATGTGGGTTTAAAAATTAAGGGAAAAAGGACTTGGCAAACATTGACTTTGAAACCTGCCAAAGCCAAGGCATTTGAAAAAATAGCTCAAGACATTTGGAGAATCCCAAAGTCTGGTAGGGTTTGTCCCTCCTTTAAAGAACAAACGAGACTGAAAATAACTTTTTTTAAAGTTTCAGCATGGACATTCTTGCTAAAATATCAAAAGTGTATAAATATCTTGCTATTTTTACATGCATACTTACAATCACACACACACACACACACAAATACATACACAGGTATACATACAAATATATTTTGGCATGGCCTAAATCCAAATTTCAGTGAATATCAGCCTTACTTGGCACCTCTTAACATTCACAATACAAATGAATGAAAAACTTACACAAATACTCAAACACCTATCACAGCACATTTTATCTGATGGAGCTGTTCGATACTGACAAATCTTATTAAGTTACAACTTCTATAAAACCCTTCAATGATTTCTCATTACCCACTCCAAACACATCAAAGCCCTTAGTTTTCTATGCTTTCTGTACCTTTCCCCAGGCAAGTCTACTATTCAAAGCTTTGTTTTCCAATTCTTCCCTGTATATACTCATTCGCCTGCAATGCTATAGTAACTCCCATCACCTAGCTTGCAAACGTCCATCATTTCCACCTTTCCTTTTTGGTCCTCTCTGTCTAGAATGCCACTTCATCTCTCCCTGCAAATGTCCTGATCATTCAAAGTACAAACTAGAATAATGCTTCCTCATGACCTCTCTCATAACCCGTGTAGACAGACCTGGCAAATCTCACCAGATCAGGCACTTTAAAAAAATTCTTCCAAGTATCTGTGTTACTTACAATCACAGTTCAAATCTCTTGGCATTACAGGGGTGAGACAGGTGTAGAAGAAATCTTGACAATCATTCCTCCACTCTTACTGGTTCTGGCTGATTTGAGAAATGGATCTGAGGATCCAGGTGGAAATCAAATATAGCATTAATTTCAGCACTGCTAAGTCTGGACTGGTGAAAATGGCACAGTTTCTTCTACTTCCAAAACTGATTTTTTAAGAATCCAATAATAGGTAGCCAAGCTGAAATAGAGGAAGAAATTTAGAAATAGTGTCAAGATACCCATCCCAGGTACATATTGAGACAAATGCACAGGATTGAATCAAACCTTTCCTGTCCAATTATGATGCAATACCCTCTCATCCTGATTAGTGGATTATAGTGGATGAGAGTAGAAATAATGCCTGGCTGGGTTTTATCCAGCACTGGTAGCGAGTGACACAAAAGAATCAACAACTCACTACTCTTTCCCCAGCCAATTCAGGTCTACCAGGCTGGGGATCCTGCCTGCCTTCTAGCTCCCCTTACAGATGCTCTGACCTAGCCATATGCTTGTAGGACTTTGAATATCTCCTGCTTGTCCATGTGATATATTTATTTTTAACAAATATGTCCTTTGAAAATGTTGTCCTCTGTGGGAGGGCTCTTCTTGTCCATCTGGTACAGCTATTCATACCTGGAAAGCCCAGCTCAGAAATTCCCTTTTGTAGACATTCACTGAGCCTCCTTTGGCTCATTTTTCTATCTACTCCCTTGGGTAGTTTGACCATCATCTTTGATATTACATAATGTACTGGCCTGTAGTTGCTACCTACAGTTCTTCCTGACAAGAGTGAACTTCTTGAGAACAGGGACTATATCTTACTTTATTCATTTCTATCACCTGGATTTGCTATATACAATCAATAATCAATATAGTCAATAATAAAGAATTTTTATTTAAATATGAGTAGGTATACTTGATATATTGGCTTCTCTGGTCAAGGCTGTACTGAGAATTAAGTGGGGCCAACTCCGCATGGGTATAACTTTATGCATATTTGAGGGTGGGATGAGGGGGCTGGACAGAGCAGGAAACAGGGAAGACAGATACAACATATAGTTCCTTCCAGCAATGGTACAAATGATCTTTCTTGTGGTCTTAGACTGTTTTGTTCACTCCTTCAAGTCTTTGACTTTAAAATAAGTTGTAGTTCATATTGTGTTTTTATTCCTTCAGAGCCGGCAGCTTTCTAGGTGCTCATTATGTCATGGAGGCAGAAGTACAAGAGGCTGAGTCTAATCACAGGAAAGCATTTAAAGCATCCATCCATGGCATAAGTGCTAACACTTCACTGGCCAAAGCAGGTTCCTTGGCCAAGCCCAACATCAATGGAATGGGAAATATATTCTACCAACTTTGATGGTAACTGCTACAAAGTCATGTGGCAAAAAACTCGGATGCATTATTTCATCACAGGAAGGGTGTAAAGACTGGGAGAAATTTTACAGTCTCCCACTATTGCCATCACTCTGACAGTGGAATGTTTAGTAAATAATCACCCCTCTCTTCTCTTCTATTTATAGAGTAATATCCTGCTCTCTTTGAAAAAAAAATCTAAAATCAACTGTACCTTCCACATTAAGTTAGTGGCTAGCTTGGGGCTGTCCAGGTCGGGGATGGTCCCATGAAATTACAGAGGACACAGTGTGAATTGCCGTGGATAAATATATATCAGTCCTGAGGCGATGGCAGAATCCAGGAATCATGCTCAGAAGGGATGATTGAGTTAAATGTTAAATAAATAAATACCAAATTTAATCATGGATCAAAGAGGCATATAGATAGGAAGTAGTAATCAAGATGGGGAACCAAAGTCCCAAAACAGGGGAACTGGGAGTGATTTGGGGCCAATAATAAGCAGCCAGGAAAAAATGTCTTGAGTACTTCAAATAATCAGAAACCACTGATCTAGACAAAATTGAACATATGTACAAAAATAAGACTTGCTATCTACTGGACATCTATTATATCTCTGGCTCTTCAGTAGGCACTTTATATACATTTTGTCTTCTCCAATAAAATTTGATTCTTCTATCAATATAAACCTTGTAAAAGTAATACATATTTAACTATTAATATATTCTTAATATTCCACAGGAAGTTATTTTAAAACATAGTTCCAAATGATTAACCAAATTATACATTCACTTTCCATTTTTTCCTAACCACTTTATATGTAAGTTCATTCACAAGTGGTCTATTATTATTTTTAACATACCCTGAACACAAGTTCATCATGAAAAAGAGAAGGAAGACGCAAAATAGAGCACTTACTATGTTACATGCATCATTTCATTTATTTCTTCCTCATGACAGCAAAGTGGATGATCCCCATCCTTCCTTCATTGACTGGGAAATTCAGGCTAAGAGAAGCCAAGTAATGTCCCAACGTGTGGACTCGTAAGACTATATAACTTTTACTATACTAAACTACCAACTTCTCTGATAAGAAAGTATTCTACCAATTGAATGCACAAAGAATTCTAGTCTATGTCAATTTGATTCTCATATACTGAGAGGCCAGATCTCACTCGGTAAGCATACCCCTCTTCTCTGTAAGCAACAATCCAATGACTCTACATATCAGCTTAATTTCACAGAGAAGCAGAGGACACTACAATGGCCAGCCAAAGATATTTTCCTTACTATTGACCTCCAACGTGCATCTTGGGTTTTGTGTATCATTGATCAATATTTGTTAATAGTTAGCATTTATATAATCTCTCCTATAATCTCAGATTTTTCCTTAGCAGTAGATGTTTCATGAACAAGAAGTTATTACCCAATTCATTCCTATTTTTGCTACTTTCTGGCCAGTTTAAAGGCTTTGCTAGAATTCAAGAAATTAAGCCTTATTTTTATTTGTTTTTTTTTTATTTTTTGAGAGAGAGAGTGCATGTGAGCAAGGGTGAGGTAGGTTCAGAGGGAGGGGGGCAGAGAGAAAGGGAGAGAGAGAATCTTAATCAGGCTCATGACCTTGAGATCATCCTGAGCCGAAATCAAGAGTTGATGCTTAACATACTGAGCCACCCAGGCACCCCTGAAGTGTTATTTTTAATTCTGATAATAAGTTTTAGAATTATATCTCTATTTATGTTTAATAAATTACCTGAAAATTGAATTCATCCTGGGGCAGGGGGAGTTTTATTTTGTTTTCCCATTGGAAAGCTAACTAGTAGGTTAGTGAGGTGAGACACTTCGAATGGATTGTTTCTTCTGGTACAAAATGGCACTGTGGAGAACAAAAACAACTTCCAAGAAACTGATTTCTAAAGTCCTTAGATTTTAGGGGAATTGGGTTTATAATTAATTTTTTTCCATTCCTAAGAGATTTCTAGAAAATTCTCTTTCTCAGTAGTGAATCCATTTTCTCCTCTTAGAGGTATGTTGTAATTTGAAGCTTCCAGAGGCAGTTGACTTTAGGGAAAAGGTTTTGTATGGCTTTGGGGCCAGACACACCTGTGTGAAAGTTCCTGTTCTGTCATCTGATATATTTGGATAACACACTTAACCCATCTGAGCATGAATTTTCTAATTTATAAACGAGGATAAGAAGACCAAACTCCTAAGTTTGCTGTGAGGATTAAATGAGATAAAACATAAAGTTACACTTTGCAGTGTAATTGGCAGGGAGCTTTTCAAGGTGGTAGGGTTGAGAGGTGATAGCAATCAATGGATGTTGGAAGTGTTGATGTGATTTTGTATCTCCTATCTTGATGGAATCCCCACCTCACAGGCTACTTTCCAGATAAAAGGAAGTGATCCATCCCTTTACTTCTGGCTGATGTTCCTGTGTGTCACAAGGGTTGGTCAGAGTTCTTCCTTCCCTCCATGAGCCTCCCTATTCGAAGGTACCAAAGGGATAGAGATAGGATTTTTGCCCTAAGTGCCAGTGGCATAACCTTAGTGTGTTATGATATATTGTTACTTCAGTCCTAGAACAGATCTAATAACGAATTCCAGACAGGGTTGAAATGTTATTAGGATTAGATACTTGTATCCTTAATAGATTAATAGGTATAAATAATATGGCAACAGTGGATACTACGGAGCACTGCTCAGATTCCCTTTCAGGCCTAGGGAGACACATATCCCCCCAACTGCTGGATGTGGTGACTGCTGACAGATCAGTCCTGCGCTGGGGGAAGCTGCTTTCCTTTAAGCAGGTTAAGCTCACATTCAGTGGCGATTTGGGGTGTGGCTACAGAGGCCTGGCCACCCCCTTTCCTCAAGGAGGAAACACAACTGCATGAGGCGAATCCATTAACGCGTAGTATTTATGTTACTTTTGTTCACATTCTTGTGCTTTGCACATGAGAATACATTGATACATTGATAACCCATAAAATCTTGGAAAAAATTGTTAATTGAGCACAGACCAGTCTGAGGGTTCAAGAGGCTGGGCTGAAAGATGCAGAAATTGCCCAAATAAGAAGATGGATGGCACCTGGGGGGAAACCCAGGCCACTCTGTCAAGTATTTAATTTCAATTACTCAGTTCAGGTATTTAAATTCTCTAGGTCTAGGGCACCTGTGTGGCTCAGTTGTTTAAGTGGCTGACTCTTGATTTTGGCTCAGGTCATGATCTCAGGGTCCTAGGATCGAGCCACAACTCAGGCTCTGCGCTCAGTGGAGAGTCTGCTTCAGGATTCTCTCTTTCCCTCTGCCCCTCCCCCAGTGCTCTCTCTCTCTCTCTCTCTCTCTCTCTCTAAAATAATTAAATAAATCTTTAAAAAAATTCTCCAGGTCAAGTGTAATTCCCTTACCTGCCATCTTTCCAACTCTTTCACTTGGATAACCCCCACTTCTCTTAAAAAGTGCCCTCATGAGTCACTTCTTACAGGGAGTCTTCCATGATTCTCAGACTGCATTCATTTCTCCTCCTCTAAGGCATTGATGAAATGTAGGCCTAATGCTTTTGATACATTTACCTCATTTTACTATAATTTTAATCTTACTAGATGTGAGTTCGTATGGTTAGAGATCTTTATCCCCCAAATCTAGCAAGTGTACTTAAGTATAATATATGTTGAATCAATATTAGTTAAACTGAACTGAAATATGAAAAGGTCAATTTTTATTATCATTCCAACTTTGAACTGGCTGAAATGAAAAAAGGATCACCTCTGACTTTACCAGATAGCAACCAAATTTTTTTTAAATCTCTGGGAGGTTGTGTTGCCATTCTAAGAGCATAATTCATATAGATGAGACACATACTTAAGGCTTTAGAGAGAAAATAAGGCTATTCTCTCTAGGAAATTTATAAGGAAATAATCTAATCACTTGAGTGGCTATCACCCTCCCAATTCTACAGCAAATCACAGATACAGGAAATCCTTCTGAAAATTGTTTTATGAAACTATGAGCCGATACAAGCTCAAAACTCTCTTTACTTCCATATTACATAAAGAAAAATCACTACTTGTTCTATTAGAACGTTCACTTACTCAATTTTTAAAAAATATTTACATTGTTTTTCTCCTAAACATTCTCAGGTCTTCGGCACATTATTCATTTCAATTATGCTGAATTTTTTCAATCTGGCCTTGGTTATACAACTCAGGTCTTTCGTCACCAGTCCCTCTCCATGAGAGTGGGTAGTTTTAAATAATCTTATTATAGAAAAGAATAGATTGAGTGGTTTGAATTACAATTTCCCAACAGATTTCTAGTTCAAATAAAACTGTCTTTGGTTTTAATGTGGTTCTTTTTGTGCAATGGCAGGAAATAAAAAGGGACACATTTTTAGAGCTAAATATGGTAGGTACAAACCCCACAACATTTTGGAGAGACACTAGGGCAAACCTATTTATTCTTCAGATCAAAAGACTAAAGTTAAAGCAGTGAACTAATTAGTCCAAGATCGCATACCTAGTGAACAGTAGAAATATAATTTGATCTTAAGATGTTATTATTTTACTTTAATGAAGCAACTGTAATTAACCAGACTTAAGACAATTTTTCCCAAGGTCAGAAAATCTTGATTCAAATTCTGGCTTTGCTGGGATTGGGTATTATGGGAACTTTGGCTAACTCAGTTTCTCATCTACTAAATGTGCTTTTCATACCCATTTCAAAGAGGAGTAAATTCTCAATATTTGCTGGATCTGCTATTGGGCCTTGTAAGAGTGGCTTTGCCAAAATAAAAATTTTAAATTTCTTTTAAGACATCTTACATTCAAAGACAACAAGAGAGATGTATAATGTTTAAGTCACCAGATAAAGTTTCAGGCTTCTCTCTACTAGTCAACTGATGCAAACCAGTGAACCTCAAAACTCATTGGCTCTTGGTTGCAATATGATCCAAATTTTCCTCATGAGGAAACAAATCTTGAGGTTTTCCCAAGTTCAACGTCAATATATAGCTACATACATTCTGTCAAGCTGTGAAATCATTTGCTCATCAGCCAGAACAACTCCGAACAATGGGAATTGTTATTTGCAAGATGTTCTTAAAACTCAGAGTCAAGCTGTTTTTTGTATCTGTCTAGGAGGTTCATAGAAATGCTACTTTCTTAAAGTAAGTCCAAAAATCTGTTGATGATTTTTATTGATTTAGTGCATGGTCTTGTGGCTTGAGGCAGATCGTCAAACACTGACTCCATCCTTGGATACTTTTCACAATCCCATTGCTCTTGAGCCAACAATTGCCTGATTGGTTGCTGGCTACAGCAACTGGGGAAATATACTCACTTATTATATCAGGCAGAAAGAACCTGCTTCTGTTTTCTGGTATTCTATTTGAGAATTTAAGGCCAATTGTGCTCTTCTACTGGAGCAGCCGTCCACTATTTCATGTTACGACACTCTAAATATAGCACAACCTGGAATCCTCTGGGAGGATTAGGGAAGGGGGTTTGTTTTGAGAAACAGAGAGAGAGAGAGAGAGAGAAAACTCTCCCTTCTTGTTCAATTAAATTTCAAAGGTCTATAGTTTACTAAGACTTGGTCATTAACTTTTTTAGATATAGGATATGTACATTAATGTGCACAAATTTGAAGAATGCACCTTGATGGTTTTTGGATGTCTACACCTTTGTAATCACTTCTTAGCTCAAGCAAGACTTCCAGGACCCAAGGGCTCTCCTCCTACCTAGTCAAACACTGCCCCCCTCCATGCATAGACCCAGGTAACCAGCTTTTGTTTTCTATTAACACAGATTATTTTGCCTGTTCCTGAAACGTATATAAGTAGAGTCATACAGAATGTATTTGGGGCACCTGACTTATTTTGCTCCATATTATGTTTGAGAAAGTACCCATGTTATTATTGTACATCACAGTAGTTTATCCATTTATATGAATGTGTAGTACCAATATAGTGTACAGGTATGCTATAATTTATTTATCCTTTCACCTATTTACTTAGATTGTTTCCATTTAAGGGTTATTACAAAAGAAAGCTGCTATAAACATTTTTGTTCATGTCTTTGGTTGACCTCTGCATGCCTGTGTCTTGGGGAAGTGCCTAAGGATGGAATTGCTGAGTCTTGGAGTAAGCTCATACTGAATGTTAAGAGATGCTGATAAACAAGTGTTGGAAGATAGTTGGACCGATGTATATATTCCACCATAATGTGTCATTATGTAGGATTATAACCCATGTGTACTTCCACCATAAATATATGAGGCACACCTGAAATTATCAGCCTTTTGAATTAATCCGTTAACTCTCATTTCAGTTCTATTTACATTGTAAGAGGAAATCTAGCAACTCATTTAACAGTGTTAACGCAATTGCTTCAATTTAAATCCTGTGTTACTTGCCATCTACGTGACTTCGGCTAAATTAGTCAACCTCTTGGTAGCTCAGTTTTCTCAACGGCAAAATGAGGCTAATAGGTATACTTTCTACCCAGGGTGGTTGTAAGGACTAAGTGAGTATTGTATAGCTCTTAGAACAGCACCTAGCAAGCACCCTAAGTGTTAAGTCTTTCAGTATGTGCTTGTTTTCAAGTAATATATTCACGTCTCAAAATTCAAAACATACTGAATATTTGTTAACTTTTTTAAAAAATCAAAATAGTTGGGGCGCCTGGGTGGCTCAGATGATTAAGCGTCTGCCTTCAGCTCAGATCATGATCCCAGGGTCCTGAGATCGAGCCCCACATCAGCAGGGAGCCTGCTTCTCCCTCTCCCTCTGCCTGCCGCTCCCCCTGCTTGTACTCTCTCTCTGTCAAAAAAAATTAAAAAAATATTTAAAAACAATCAAAATAGTTATTGCAGGGCTATGATCGATGAGGTACTGCGTCACATGTTGTACCTGGAGTACGGTGGAGGGAGGAGGAAAACATAAAGCTGTAGAGGCTTCAGGAACCAGCAGGAGGAGCCTTGTTAGGCTAAGGAGTTACTGAGGAGGTCACTGGGACACATTAATGCAAACCAGCTTGTGTCATTATCATACTTGTGTGATGGGATAGAGATGGGAGGGGAGAGGGGGCAGGACATTCTGCCTTCTGCAGACGATTGTCATAGGTACTAAGCACTGTGCTAAACATTTTGCAAATGTTTTCTCATTGAACCCCAAACCCGATAGAATCCCATCATCCTCATTTTACATTATGAGTAGATTGAAGCTCAGGAAGATAAGGAACTTCCCCAAGGTCACAGAGTTAATAAGTGGTTGAGCTGGGGTTTCAGTACAGGGTGTCTGACCCCTGGATGGAGGTCCTGACCATGCCCAAGCATCAACCTATGTGTGCTACAAATAAGATCTCCAGTTCCCTTTGCAACACTCTAGGGGAAGTACAATCCTCATTTCACAGAGGAGACCACTAAGGCTCCGACCATAAAATACCATCCCCAGGGTCACGCGCTGGGAAGTGGCAGAGCTGATGTTCAAAATTGTGTCTACCATGTCTTTCCCTCTGGGATCTCACTCTCTGGTAGGCAAGCTCATAGCCAACAAACATGAGAAATATTTTTGCTACCTTAGTCTAAATCAGAGGCTAGCACACTTCTTCTATAAAGGGCCAGATAATGAATATTTGAGGTTTCTTAGGCCTTATGGTCTTTGTACAGCGACTCGACTCTACTGCTGTAGCTTGAAGAATGTACAGAAACGGGCATGCATGGCTATGTTCCAGTAAATCTCTATTTACAAAAATAGGCATGGGCTAGATTTGACCTGTGGGTGCTAGTTACTGACTCCTGGTATGAAACAGCTAAAGAACAAAATCACCCTTCTCTGACTAGTTATAACTGGTAAAAAAAAAAAAAAAAAAAAAAAAAAAATTCAATTCGTATGTCACCAATTATCTAATATAACTTATTTTACCATCCTATTGTACTTGGAATATTCAGGGTTTTTATCTTCTTTTTTTGTTTTGATTTTTCCTAAATAGATATTGCTACTCCAAAACCTTTGCTTTCACAGTGTTTTGGATTTTTTTCTTCTTTAGAATTATGTCTTTGGAATAAATTCCCAGGAGTGGGATTACTGGTTAAAGGATATAGATGTTTTTTAAAGGTAGCTATAAAATTATACTTTCACTTGAAGTGTATTGAATGAATCTCCCTGCTCCTTCCCGCACCACCTTACATATTGGTATTTATTATTATTTAGCCTCAAACATTTTCCCCCAATGTTTGGAGTGCAGAACCAATGAAATACTAACATCAATGAGCAAAATGTGACCAGATGAATGAATGGAAGATATATGCTAGAGAAGAAAATGTTTGGGGACAAGTGGCAGAAATTTGGCAGCAATATTACAAACCTCTCCACCTGCCCTTCCTCTGTCTTAAGCACACAGAATGTTTTGCTTCCTAGGATTTATCTGATTCTCCTTGAAAGTGTTGAAATGAACTCATGTCCGCACCCAAGGCTTCCAGTGTCTGAAGAATTGTGGAGCCTGTCTTTGGATGAACAAATTTAAACCCAAAAGAAACTATTTCAGTTTCCTGAATGAAGATTTTCTTGACATTTTAGGGTAGGAAGTGGGAAGGAAGGAAAGTGTTTTCCAAGAAAGAAATATTTCATAACAGGTTTTAAGTAATGACAAAATAAATAAATGTTATGAACTGTCAAAGAAAAATCTATCAGAATGACTGATGATGAGCTTGTGCCTTCCATCACAGAACGATCTTCCATATGTGGGCCTCTTCTTTTTGCTCTTACCCTCTTCAGCAAGGCTCTCCTCGTATGAGGCTATCTATCAGAGGAACTTCCTAGGTGTTCTCTTTGCCTTCAGGTGTTCCAAATCTAATGACTCCCAAATCCACCCAGACTTGTCTTGCTAAAATCCCACCTGATGAGGGTGCTTCTCTGACTGAGAAGTCTTCCCGTCCCACAGCACCTAGGAGATAACCGGGGCCTCTACAATCCAGTCCCCACCCGAATTTTCTGCCACATCTCCCACCCCTCCTCACCCCCCTTGACAACTTCATGGAAATGCTTGTGCACACTTAAACACATGCTGCTGTTCCACAGACCAGCATGTGTACGCAGTGTGTCACTCAAAAACACTTTGCGTAGGAGCTGTGTGGAGTCCTGGGTGACTTGTGTTTTTGTTGTTATTATTGTTATTTTATTTATTTATTTTTTAAGATTTTATTTATTTATTTGAGAGAGAGAGAATGAGAGACAGAGAGCACGAGAGGGAAGAGGGCAGAGGGAGAAGCAGACCCCCTGCTGAGCAGGGAGCCCGATGTGGGACTCGATCCCGGGACTCCAGGATCATGACCTGAGCCGAAGGCAGTCGCTTAACCAACTGAGCCACCCAGGCGCCCTATTATTGTTATTTTAAAGATTGATTGATTGATTGATTTGAGAGAGAGAGAGGGAGCACAAGCAGGGGGAGGGGCAGAGGGAGAGGGAGAGAGAGAGAGAAGCAGACTTCCCACTGAGTGTGGAGCCCAGTGTGGCACTCGATTCCATGAAGCCGAAATCATGACCTGAACCGAAACCAAGAGTTGGATGCTCAACCAACTGAGCCATCCAGGCGCCCCCTTGGGTGACTTGTTAAAAACACAAGCTCCCAGACAAACTCCAAATCACTAGAATCAGAATCCCAAGGTTAGGAATCACAATTTTTTTTTGGTAACAAGTTCTCCAGTTGCTCATTTGGTTTGGGAACTAGTGCATATACTGATTCATGTTTTGGAACACCACTATCGGTAAATTGCGCCTCATTCTTTACGATCCTACTTAGATTTTGCCTCTCCTACTATCCCAAGCACAGAATCAATGCTTCCTTATCCTTTCCTCTTAGAGCACTCTCCCATACATTTATTGCCCCAATTATTGAGCATTGCCTTTTCTTCCTCTATGAGAAAAATGCTCTCTATGTCAATAACAAGCGTTCAAGAAGAATAACATAAAAGGTGGGATGAAATCTGCTGGGCAGTTACCATGTAACCATCTCTGATCCAGACATTATGGAGAAATACCACAAAGCTTAAGGGTGAAGCAGCCCCTACCCTTACAGAACTTGCAAGTTCCTTAGAAAAGCAATTCTCCATTCTCCTTCTGGGGTGCCTTGCTGGCCCTTCAGCCACTCAGCCATGTCACATAACTCTCCCTCTGAAGCATACATTTCTCAAGGGCAGGGTCTGCATCTTCTTCATCTCTGTATCCACATCACATATAGAGTGCCTGATTCTCTTGACTTTTGCGTGGTTTATAATCTCTGGGATCTGAGATGTTGATATCAGTATAACATAGTGCTTAAGACCATGAACTTCAGAGTTAGGGCTTAGGTCTGAATTCCAGCCATGGCACACATGATCTTCAGCTAATTACTTAATTTACTACGCCTCAGTTTCCTCTTCAGCAAGTGGGAATAATAATACTTACCAAGTTCTTCTCAGAATTAAATAGGTATTGGCATACTTCTTATCATATAGTAAGTAATGAGTAAAAGTAGGCTCTTATTAACATTGTGGGTAGTATTTTCTTCCAAAGTGACTCCCCAAGTCTTCCTTGAAGTAGTCATCTGACTCCTGAATACTGATGTGTTGCCTGGAATTCCAGTGCCCACACACTGCCGCTCTATCCACCCACAGGCATCTGTCCCATTCTGAAACGTAGGAGTCCAGCAAGGTCCCAACACCATCCCTTCCCCCCCTCATCTGCCCTACGCAGCTTCTTGAGTACCATTCAGTCTTGCTGAGGTAGGATAACAGTGCTCTGTATACAGCACTGTAAAAACAGAAGATATTGCTATTATTTCTCTCCTTGACTGGGCTTTAAATTCTTTGTTGGCAGAGTTTATGCTGTCACACACCCACAACCTATTCCTCTTGACTTGAGGAACCTCCCGAACAACAGACAATAAAGTGGGTTGAGAAGAAGTGCAAATGAAATCTCCTGCCCTGAACTGCAGATTTTCTGGTATGGCATGGATCACGCTGAGAAAACAAGAACTAACTTGGGATGAAGACTTAAACACTGCCCCTTGGTTTACTGAGGAAACCCTACCCTATTTCTCTCCAGTGACCTGAAGCTGCCTCTAAATTAACTATCTTTCTCAGAATAACATGATTCACTCTCTGCGCAATTTAAGGTTTGCAACTTTTTCTCATTGTGGTTTGAGAAGTATTTTAAAATTTATGGGAGGCAAATTATTTAACCTTGCCATGAAAAAAATTGTTCCATCTAAAACAAATGGAAGTAAAATACAAACTTTAAAAAAAAACCCAAACGGTCAAAATGCAATATTCATAATCAGCACTAGCCAGAACCTCAGCTGCAAGATTAAAAAAAATTGACCCATAGAGCTTCTAACAAATGCCCTACCTCATTGAACATGCACAGGAGTTAAGAATATTTCTCATATGGGAGTTGATTCATTCCTCACTGTTAGTGTTATGTTTGCACCTGTCTTAGTCTGTTCAAGCTGCGGCAGCAAATTGTAGACCGGGAGCTTAAACACCAGAAATGATTTCTCACATTCTGGAAACAGGAAGTCTGAGATCAGGGTGCCAGTGTGGTTGGGCTCTGGTGAAGACTCCCTCCCAGGTGGCAGACGGCCATCTTGTATCCTCACATAGTGGGAAGAAGGAAGAAATCTCTCTGGGGTTCCTTTTATAAGGAGACTAATCCAGTTCGTGAGGTCAGAGAGCAGGGAGCCTGATGCTGGGTTCATGAAGGCAGACTCTTAACCGACTGAGCCACCCAGGTGCCTCTCAAATTTCTTTCATTCTAATTCTTGGTTTGCCACTTACAGCCTTCCTTTGAGTGTTTGGTCATCCATTAATAAATTATACATATGTATAATATACATATGTATATATATGTTTATATAAAACAAAATATGTTCATTTACATATATGCTTTCCTCAAATTACTAAATTATACATTTTTATTAGTGTTCTTTTCTTGTTTTTAACATTCATTTTTCAATTGTGGTAAAAATATATGTAACAGAAGTTCCCCTTTTAATCTTTTTTTTTTTCATTTTATTTTATTTTGTTTTTCATCAGGACAAGTACACTCCTTAACCCCATCCCCTATTTCCCCCATCTCCCCTCAGGTGACCCTCAGTTTGTTCTCTATAGTTAAGAATCTGTTTCTTGTTTTGTCTCTCTCTTTTTTTTTTTCTCTTGGCTCGTTTGTTGTGTTTCTTAAATTCCACATATGAGTAAGATCATATGGTATTTGTCTTTCTCTGGCTGGCTTATTTTGCTTAGCATTATACTCTATAGCTCTAACCATGTTGTTGCAAATGGCAAGATTTTATTTTTTTATAACTGAACAATATACCATTATGTATGTATACCACATCTTCTCTATCCATTCATCTATCGATGGACACTCAGGCTGCTTCCATAGTTTGGCTATTTTAGATAATGCTGCTATAAATATAGGGGTGCATATGTCCCTTTGAAAATTAGTGTTTTTGTATTTTTTGGGTAAATACCCAGTAATAAGATTCCTAGATTTCCCCTTTTAATTATCTTAAAGTGTGCAATTCAGTGCCATTAATTATGCCTACAATGCTTTTTTGATAGGGATTCTGTAAAAATACTTTCTTCAGAAGCACCCCACATGGCAAAGTAAAAATTTCAGCCCTTTTTAGCATGAGCAGAATTTAGACAATACCCTCATCCTACCCACTGCCCTGTCATGACAGAGCGCTACAGCACCAAGAGACACAGCTCACCATCTTCTACGCAAACTGAAAGCAAGTTCTGCTCCAGGTATGAACATTATGTATGTTCCTGTTATGTTTTTTTAAGAGAGAAAGAGGAAATCCAAAGAAGAAGGAGGACCCAGGGAATGTCAAAGACCTAGAAAGATAAATTGTTACACAATATGTGCTTACATTGGAAATTAAAAGAAGACCCAAAATACTAAAGGGGTCTCTGAGCAGCATTCAGATGATCAAGTATTTGGTAAATTTATACCATAGAAAGGGAATTAAGAACATAGGCTCTGACCCAAAACTGGCTTCAAAACTCAGTTATGCCAATGAATTCCTGTGTGGAATTGGGAAATCACTTCTCCTGTGCAGGACCTCATAACCTTCTACATAAAACAAGACGATAACAGAAGTAATCTTAGAGGGCAGTTGTGAAGCTTAAATGAATTTGTGCATGTAAAATATTTAGGAAATTGCTCAGCACTCAGTGCTATGTAAGTGTCAGCTGTAATATTAATGTTATTGTTAATATCTTCCAGAATTGTTCTAAAGTTAAGAAAATATATTTTATGGAAAAAAAAAGGTGTATTCATCTCCCCAACCCTGACACATGTTTGCACAGAGCCAAATGTTCTGATCATTTCCTATATGCCATACATTTTAGATTTCATTCTCTACTTCATTTAGTCTGTAGAACAACCTAGTAAAAGAGGTCTTCACCACTGTAGAGTTGAAAAAATTGAGTCTTAGCAAAGTAGAAGACCTTGCCCAACTACAACCAGCTCTACATGGCAGAACTAAAATATCAGCCCAGGTCTTTTCAGTGAACTTAGAGCCCATGCTCTCTCTGGCACATCATGCCCTAAGCAAGACTTGTGGTTCCAGCTGTCTAGGTGTTTCTATGTATAAAAGGAAGGTGTCAATGATCTAGAAATAGGCCATCCATCAGTGGGCACCATCTGTAGGCTATGTCCCAGTGAGCAATTCTTGGTTCCAGTTGAGAAATTCCAGTCCTGCAAACTCATTAACTCCTCCCTTCCAGTTCGCCCTACACCCCTAGAACTGCTTCCATAGAGCTCCATCTAGTGCTCTAGGGCAGGGCAAGTTGGCAGGGGTGGGGATGAAGAACAGAGGTCAGACTTCTCTTGGGAGATTCTTCTTCAGAAAGCCTTCCAGGTGATACTCAATGCCAGATAGCAGTGTTGGAGGACAGGGGCAGTCTGGGAGGAGGATGGGTATGACTCTGCTTCTCCTGATGAACCTAAATTTTCTCCCCAAACCTAAAAGGAATAATCTTTTTTAGATTCACAAATTATATATCTTATTACCCAAATGGGCTAAATTTTTCTCACCATTTATTTATTTGTTATTTTTATCTTTATCGTTTCCATTTTTCTGCCTCTGCCTGTGCTGCTCCCTCGTCTTTATAATACCCTTCATACCTTTAAGTCTGACTAATATTCATCCTTTAGATTCCCTGAACCTGAAGATTATGCTGAGGAACAAAGTCAATTGGTAGATTCTCTGATCTTAGGCAGTGAATCCCTTCTAACATGGCTGCCTGCCTTCGCCTTCTGACCCCTTCTTCAATACTCCAACAAGGCAAATTCTACAACTTCATTTACTATAGACAACCAAGCTTCAAACAGCCACCCTAGTAGAGTATTACAACTGAGTGCAAGTATCCTTGCCAGAAAGAAAACCGGAGGGAAATTGTCCCTCATCCAGCCTTACATTCCCCATGTCTTGTTTCAGTAGCCTCAAAATCCATTCCCAAACATGTTTCCTTGGTTACTGTGGATACATGTCACTGGGTCCTGAAGAGCCACTGATGAAGAATCCCTTTCCTCCTGAATCAGAAACAGTAATCCCTCCAGGTAGGCAAGCTAAGACTTCACCCAAATTATTGGTCTACTAGAAGCAGTGAGGGGAATGGAGGCAGATCTTAAGGATGACAAGCACCACTTGCAGAGTCATGTGCCTTAAGTATGGCCTTTGCATCATGTGCAGGCCAGGGAGGCTGCTATTCTCCAGCACTGGGGACAGAGACATCTGTGTCATCCTGAGGGTTCAGGAGAATCTAGACATTCAAAGTTCTCAAGTATATCCATCCTGATGTCCCCATCCCAGTTCTCGGGGACCCATTCTTTCCATATTAGAGCACAGCATTTAGTGTAGAATACTTGCTGTAGCTTTGAAATCAGCCTTCTTTGTAATTCTGCTACTCTCACAGTCAGATCCTGATTTTCAGTATAATCTGTCCTTGGGTGACACGTGAAAGTCCACTTAAGTAATGCCATACATACCTGTTGGATTTTTTTTCCATGCTCTGAGTTAACATCTATAAGAAGTTAAATAGTTGCCCCCCAATAGCATGTCTACCTGAAACCTTAGAATGTAAGCTTCTTTGGAATAGGGTCTTTACTGATATCATTAAGGGAAGGATCTCGAAATGAGATCATGCTGGATTTCAAGTGAGCCCTAAATCTAGTGACAAGTATCCTTACAAGAACAGGGAAGGCACACAGAGACACAGGGCAGAAAGCCATGTGAAGACAGAGGCAGAGATTAGAGCTATGCTCCCAGAAGCAAAGGAACAATAGGAGCCACAGAAACTAGAGGAGGTAAGAAAAGATTCTGCCCCCTAGAGTTTCTGGAGATACTGTGGCCTGCCAACACCTTTGATTTTAGACTTCTGGCCTCCAAGACTCTGACAGAATAAATTCTTCCTGTTTCCAGCCACCCGGTTTATGGCGCTTTGTATGGCAGCCTTTGGACACCAATACAGTAGCAGTCTGATCTTAATCTGACATTATTTTCCTTTTATGCTTTAGTGGCAATAAATAATGAGCAATTAATTCCAACTTCTTTATCATTACCATTGCCCACATATATGTCAACTATTAGAGATATTGCATAAGGCAATGCATCCTCTCCTACCTTTAGCTGAATTTACCACAGGTGATATTAGTTATCATGATGCTACAGCACGCTAGGGATTATCATCATCCCACTTGCTATAAACACTCAGGTCCCTGATGCCATCTGGCCAGCAAGTGGCACATGATGGGATCCCATCCTGAGAATCTGATTCCTAGGACCACTTCTGATAGCAACTGTCTTAATTTAGACTCCGCATATGCAGACCCTAGAGTTATATTCAAATATTAGTTTATTTGGAACATGATTGCAGGAAATCCTGGTATGGGAGAAGTAAGAAAAAAGAAGAAAGAGAGAAGAAGTAGAAGAAAGAAGGAGAAGAAGGAGGAGGAGAGCGGGAGGAGAAGGGCGAGGAGAAGGAGGAGGTGGAGGATGAAGGAGAAGGAGAAAATCCGACAAAGTATATAGCAAGTAACTTCCCACTGTGAACTTAATCCTGCTAGGTAATTCAGAGAGTTTCACAATACTCTAAGTGGAAAAGGATGGATGGATGGAGAGAGAGAGAGAGAGATCATCTAGTGATGAATGTAAATTACAAAGGCATGTAATGCTATAATTTTAACTTTAGAGGGGATCCTCACCCAGTTGTGGGCTCAGGAGGAAAGGAGGGTGCATATGAACGATCCTAAGTGAGAGTTAAGCTGGAGACAGGAGCAGACCTGTGAGGTTTCTCACCATATAATTTCAGAAAGTTGAATTAGAAAGCGACTTTAGAAGTGCATATACTAATTGTTCTGAATGTAGGGAATTGCTGTGCACAAGGTGACCTCCCTTTTTCAATGTCAACTCACAGCCTGTGACTGGTTAATTCAGGGGTCCAAAGTCCCAGCCCTCAGGCCACAGTTCAGGACTTTGCTGGAGAGCTGTCTACACTTTGGAGCATCCTATGGGGTCAACTGAGGCCCCCAGTGTAATTGCATCATGTTTCAACATCTTCCTCTGCCCAATCACGCTTCTCTTATCCTCTCACACATGTTATTCCTGAGCTCGCTTCCTGGGAAACCACCAGCCAGCAAATACCACCTTGGTATTTTTTCCCCATGAAACACTGACTTAACTGTGTTCCAGGAATGGTCTGAGAAAGCAGACGCTAAAATAGAATACTAGTTGGACAGCTGGGTGGCTCAGTGGGTTGATTAGGTGGTTGACTCTTGGTTTTGCCTCAGGTCATGATTTCGGGATTCTGAGGTCCAGCCCCTTGTTGGGCTCCAGGCTCAGTGCGGAGTCTGCTTGAAATTCTCCCTCTCCCTCTGCCCTCACCCTGCTCACATTCCCCCCTTCCCTCTCTCTCTAAAATAAAATAGATAAATAAAATCTTAAAAAAAAAGAAAGAAGTTCTATTGTTAAGACCTCTCTCTGGTGTGAAACAGGGATGAAATGCCAGAGGCAAGAAACACACATATTTCTGAGGCACTTCTTCAGTGGCTTAAGGTATTTGGGGAGATAGTAATTTTAAGAACAACGGAATCAGGCAACTATACAATTGTATATGGGGTTGATGTTTTGATCTGTTTTCCAATTATTTGGAAAATACAAGTTAGGGTTTGTTTTGCAGAAAACTTCTATCATATGAACTTGTTAAATTCACTTTTTCTCATAGCTATTTTGGAGCTATGGAGTTTTCAACAAAAACTGTATCTCATCTGCAAATAGAAACAGTCTAACTTTTTCCTTTTCCCATCTTTCTACATTTTCTTTTCCTTGCCTTTTTATAACGGCTAGAACTTCTAGTACAATGCTTAAATTCTAGTGGTAAGAGTAGCTATTCTGGCTTGTTCCCAATCTTAGGAAGAAAATATTAAATATTTCATAATGCTTCATTATGATAGTAAATGTAGACTTTTTAGCACGGCCTTTTTATATGGAGGAAGTTTCTATCTATTCTTAGACAGCACAGAGCTTATATCATTAATGGGTTGTTAGATTTTGTCAAATGTTATTTAGACGTCTATTGAAATGATCATATTTTTCTGCTTTATTCTGTTATGAAGGTGAATTGTATTGATTGGTTTTTAAAATGTTCCATCGAGTTTGCATTCTTAGGATAAACCTTACCGATCATGATGTATTACCCTTTCATAGATTTCTGAAATCAATTTGCTAATATTTGTTATGTATTTTTACATTTGTGATTATGAGGGATTCTATTAGTCTATAATTTTTTTAAATAATGTTTTTGTCAGCTTTTAGTATTACAGTTTTGCAGGTTTACAATACAAGTTAGGAGATGTCCCCTCCTCTTCTATTTTCTGAAAGGGTTTGTGTAAGATTCCTACTGTTTCTTTCTAAAGTGTTTAAAACAATTAATGAAGGAAGCCATCTGGGCCCAGAGTTTGTGTGTTTCTTTAACAGATAAAAAGTTACTCAGATTTTCTGTCTCATTTTTTGTCAGTTTTTGTAAATCAAATTTTCCAGGGTATTTGTCATTTATCTTAGTTGTCAAATTTATTGGCATAAAATTATTTTTTTTTCAAAGATTCTATTAATTTATTTGACAGAGAGAGACACAGCGAGAAAGGGAACACAAGCAGGGGGAGTGGGAGAGGGAGAAGCAGGCTTCCCGCCGAGCAGGGAGCCCGATGTGGGGCTCTATCCCAGGACCCTGGGATCATGACCTGAGCCGAAGGCAGACGCTTAACGACTGAGCCACCCAGGCGCCCTGGCATAAAATTATTTATAATAATCTCTTATTTTTTTATATGCATAAAATACATAGTGATAATACTTCTTTCATTCCCATAATTTCTCTTTCTCTTTTTTTTTTTTCTCGATCAGTTTAGCTAAATTTTTTTATCAATTTTGATGATATTTTCAAAGCATTAAATCTTGGCTTTTTCTCTATTATTTGGTTCTTTTCTATTTTATTGATTTCTGCTCTTATCTTTATTACTTATTTCCTTTTTTTTTTTAAAGATTTATTTATTTATTTGAGAGAGCGAGAATGAGAGAGAGTACACGAGAGGGGGGAGGGTCAAAGGGAGAAGCAGGCTCCTCGCTGAGCAGGGAGCCCGATGCGGGACTCGATCCCGGGACTCCAGGATCATGACCTGAGCCGAAGGCAGTTGCTTTAACCAACTGAGCCACCCAGGCGCCCCTACTTATTTCCTTTTACTTATTGACTTTATTAGGCTATTTTTCCCCCCAATTTCTTAGGATGGAATCTTACTTAGCTGATTGCTTTAGACTATTTATTTTTCTAGTGAAAACATTTAAATCTATAAATTTCTCACCATTCATTGCTTTATTTTCATCACATATACTTTAGTGTATTATACTTGCTTTATGATTGTGTTAAAAATATTTTCTAATTTCCCTTGTACTTTCTTCTTTGATGGATTATTTAGAATTATCTTTTTTAATTTCCAAATATTTGGGTTTTCCTAGATATCTCATTTTTGTTGATTTCAAATTATATTATGCTTACTCAAAGTACATGCCTACAGTCCTTTTATGTTTCTTGAGACTTATTTCATGGCCACGCATATGTTTATTCTTGGTGAACGTAACTTGTGCACTCATGTGCGGCATCATGTTTTTTAGGTTTTAATTAGGTCATGGTGGTTGATAGTACTGTTCAGATCACCTACTTATTTACTCATTTTTTTTTCTAGTTGTTCTATCAGTTGCTGGGAGTGGGCTATTAAAACCTTATTTGATTGTAGAATTGTTTATTTCCCCCTATAATTTCATCAGTATTTACTTGAGGTATTTTGAGGCTCTGTTATTTGGGGTATAGATGTTTGTGACTATTATGTCCTTCTGTGGAATTGATCCTTTTATCATTATTAAATGATTCTTTTTATCCCCGTTATAACTTTGTCTTGATTTTATAGCCTTCTCAAGCTTACTTTGTAATAATTATAAATTGTTGTGAAACAATTACTCCAAAATCTATTAGCTTAAAACAACCAACATTTATCATCTCACAGTTCCCGTGGCTCAAGAATTAACCAAGAAGCTTAGCTGGGTGATTCTGCTTCAATGTCTCATGAAACTGTAGCAAAGCTGTTGGCCAAGGTCGCAGCCAACTCCAGGCCCCACTTGGGCTGAAAGTCTACTTCGATTCTCACTCATGTGGCTGTCAGTAGGTCTCAGCATTCCATGGCCTTTTGAACTGAGAACTTCCGTCCCTAACCATACGGGCTTTCTATGGGTTTGCTGCGGTGTCCTCAAGATATAGCAGGTAGCTGGCTGGCTTCCCCCAGAGCAGTTGATGACATAGACAGATGATTGGTAGATAGAAATTGAAAGTTTGAGAAAAAAAACCCCACAGATTTTTTATAAACTAATCTAGGAAGTATCATCCTATGCTGTCTGCCATAGTCTATTTATCAGAAGCAAGTCAGAAATTGTGGCCCCTTCTCAATGAGAGTTTACAAAGGGCGGGAATACCAAGAGACAGAAGTCTTTGGCAACCATCCTAAGGACTACCCACCACATTGCTTTTATGGTATATCCTTTTTATGTCTACTTGCTTGTAACCTGTGTCTTTTTTTTTTTTTTTTTAAGATTTTATTTATTTATTTGACAAAGAGAGAGACACAGCAAGAGAGGGAGCACAAGCAGGGGGAGTGGGAGAGGGAGAAGCAGGCTTCCCGCAGAGCAGGGAGCCCAATGCAGGGCTCAATCCCAGGATCCTGGGATCATGACATGAGCCGAAGGCAGACGTTTAATGACTGAGCCACCCAGGCGCCCCGTAACCTGTGTCTTTTTATTTAAAGTGATTCTCTTGTAGACAGTATATGGTGGAGTCTTGCCTTTTTATCCATTGAAAAATCTTGCATTTTCAATGGCATGTTTAAACAGCAACATTTAATGTAGTTGTTGATATTGTTGAATTAAGTCTACCAGTTTCCTGTTTTCTGTTTGGCCATCTTTTTTGTTGTTGCTGTTGTTGTTCCTCTCTCCTGCCTGCTTTTCAATTATTTGAATTTTTTTTAGAATTGAACTTAATGTGTCTATTGGATTTGTACCTCTTAGTTATTTTTTAGTGATTGCTCTAGGGATTGGCAAATATATCCTTAATATTACACATTGGAACTAGTGTTAATATGGTACCACTTGACAAAATGTAGAAAGCTTGCAATCATATGGTCTATTCACCACTCCCATTCTGTTCTATGTGTAGTTGCCATTATTATTATATATGCATATATACATATAGTACATATACATATAATCCCAACAAGAGGATATTATCAATTTGCTTTACATAGTCATAAGTAAATTAAGTAATGTGAAAGGGAAATAGTTTTCCATTTTTACCCAAATGTTTACTTCTTCCAATGCCCTTAATTCCTTTTTGAAGAACCAAATTTCCATCCGGTTTTTATTTCTTAAGCTTGAAGAACTTCCTTTAGCATTTCTGGCTGTACAGGTTTACTGGGGACAAATTGCCTTGGTTTTCCTTTATCTGAAATTGTTTGTACTGTCTTCTGGTCTCCATGGTTTCTGATGAGTTGTCTGTGTTCATTCAAATCACAGTTTTCCTATATGGAATGTTTCATTTTTCTCTGGCTGTTTTTAAGTTTTCCGGTTTATGTGTGATTTTCAATATTTTGACTGTCATACGTGGTCATGATGTACCTCGGTGTGACTAGCCCATAATGATCAAGTGGAAAGTCTAAAAAACTGATTGAAATCCTAAACTGAAAGCAGACGTAAGCTACTGGGGGGGACAAATAGTAAGTTGTCTTCCACATTGACCTAGCTCAACAATCTTGTTGGGAAAATCTATCACCTAATCTACTGGGTAAATGGGATCTATAATGGGATCTATTTACCAGGGTAAAAAGTGTGATTTCCAATGTGTTTGTGGCTTATAATTTCTAAGTAAAGTTACTCTCAGTATGAAATATATAAAAGAGGAAGATAATGAAAGGAGACTTGGACCTTGGATCTCACCCAAGCACTCATTCATGTGGGCCACATCACTCCCTCACTGGGCTGCTAATTTCTATGTATAAATCTGGGGTCTTCTAATGGAAAACTACTAAGTGCTCTTTCTTCCTATGTTTCTAAGACCTTTTAAATCTGCAAGGGACTCAACAGTGGAAAACGACTGGTTAAACTTTGCCAACATCTCTTATAAACCCACATTGCTGCATTGTGCTCCTTAGCTGATGAAGGAAAGTGGAGATTTTCATCTTTAAACCAAATATAAAATTAAGTAATTGCTTCATTGAACTCCTTGACCATGTTACTCTTGAAATTAAAGGGTCTATCATATTCAGCCTCCCCAGATGGATTTGTGGGGTTTTTTTTTCCCCCTTAGCGGAGTACAATCTGTCCCTATGTCTTATTTTTTTTTAAATGATTGAAGATGTGCTTTTTGTGTAAACAAACTCTTGTAGCCTTAGTAACAGAAAACACAGTGACCCAGGCAGTGATGAGCTTGGGCCAGGCAATCTTTTTAATCTGAATGAATCTATACTTTTGCTTTCTTGGTTGGGTTGAATTTCTGGGTTAATCATCTTTGGTAAAGATACAGATTGGTAGAACTACAGATTGTTATTATTAGTTTACACTTATTTAAAAATCAGATGAATTAAAAGCTTAAAGTTGCCTCAGATGTCGATTCCCCTAATTTACTAGATTTACTAATAATACTAGGATGAGTGCACCAAGGGAAGGAGATGGAAAAAGAAGTAGTTATTAATGGCTTGCTAAGGGCCAGGCCCTTTGTATGTGCTACCCGACACTTTTAATCAGACAACTGTGTAGGATAGTTATATTTATTTGCACTTTGGAGATAAAATTAAGGCTCAGAGGTATTAAATTACTTACTCAAGTTCACATAGTATGGCTTATAAACTGCTGTGTATCACTTATAGCTATGGAAGCAAGACCTGAATCCAAATCTCTGTGACTCCAAAGAATCTGTTTTTCCTACTCGGTCACACTGCTTCCTGTTCTACCACCCTCTGGGTTTTATGCAAATAGGCTACGACATGAGTTTTATGATTCGAAGACAAGGGCTTTTTCTATAAATCATCCTGCTCCTGCTTTGGACTCTCCTTTCCTAAACTTAGAGTAAATTTCTCTAAAGTTTAAAGATGATGGGGAAAAAAAGACATTAATGGTTAATCTTTAATAATAATACTCATTTATGTAGTTAATACTTATTGAGAGACTAGCAGATATCCAGGATAATACTAGATGAGAGATGATTTATTTCTCAAATGGATCTTTAACTTTGGATCATGATTATTCTTTTATACAAGATGCAAAGCTGAGAAAAGTTAAATAATTTGCCAAAGGACACACAGCTATTGCATGTCAGAGTCAGAATTGCAACCCAGAGGTCTGTCAAATTTAAGAGTTTGGTGCACGCACGTGTGTGGTGTGTGTGTGTGTGTGTGATAATTTACTCAAAGAAAATGCACAGAACCTATGTTTACAATTAGATAAGATTTTGACAAATGTATACAACCCTGAAAACTGCCATGCCGATGAAGATAGAGAACACTTCTATTATCCCAGGACATTTCATCCTACCCATTTGCTATCCAACCCATATCTCAGCCTCAAGACACAAGTGCTATGATATATTCCAGCAGATTCTTGCCTATTCTAGAATTTCATATAAATGCAATCAGACTCTATGGACACTTTCAAGTGTGACTACTAAAGATAATGTGTTCAACAGAATGTCTGAGAGATTCTTTCATGTTGTGGGTATCGGTAGCTCTGATCTTTTTTTATTGCTGATTACTATTCGATTATATGAACATACCTCAATTTGTTTATACATTCTCCTGCTGATAGAAATGTTTGGCGATTAAACATAAAGCTGCTGGGAACATTCTTGTAAACGTTTTCTTTTGCTATATGCTTTCATTCCTTTCGGAAGTACATATAGGAGTGGAACTGGTCAGTTATATGCTAGGAGTATTTAATTTTGTAAGGAGCTACAAGTTTCTAAAGTGGTTTTATGGCTTCCCACTTCCATCGGCAATGTGAGAGAGTCTCATTTGCTCCACAGACTTACCAACATTTTTTCATTTTAGTCATCTTAATGGGTGGGAAGTAGTATCTCAGTGTGGTTTTAATTTAATTTTCATTTCCCCAAAGACCAGTGATGTTGAGCAGATTTTCTTATGCCTCTTGGCTACCTGTATGTCTTCTTTTGTGAAGTGTCTGTTCAACTATTTTGTCCATTTTTTATTGGATTACTTGTATTTTTATTTTTGATATGAAGAAGTGCTTTATATATTATGGATACAAGTTCTTTGTCAGATATATGTATGGTGAGTATTTTCTCCGAATCTGCCGTTTTTCTTAAAGTAGTCCTTTCATTTTGATGAAATCCAACTTCTCTTTTCTCCCCACGTTGATGACAAGTGCTTTTTGTGCTCTGTCTCAGAGATCTTTGCCTATATCGTGTTTGCTGGGATAGCCCATTGTTTTTTTCCAGAAGCTCTATAATTTTAGCTTTACACTTAGGAAAATGATCCGTCTTGAATTAATTATTTCGTGTAGCGGGTAGAGTTGTTCTGGCTCTATATTTTGAGATGGAATGCCTTCCCCTATTAAATCATAGTTATAATTTCTTCAGAAATGAATTAACTGCTTCCATGTTTATTTACATCATGACTTTCTATCCTGTTCCATTGACCTATTTGTTCAGCCACGTACCAGCACGATGTCTTAACTACTGCAGCTTTAAAATAAACCCTGAAATCAAATAGTGTAAATCTTCCAACCATTTGCTTCTTTAAGACTGTTTTAGCTATTCTAGGATTTTTGAATTTCCATATCAATTTAAGATAACACTTAATTTTTCCCAAAAATCATGCTCCAGTTTAATTGGAATCATTGACTATATATATCTAATTGGGAAGCAACGAAGTTTTAATGATACTGAGTTTTCCAATCCACAAACATGGCATAGCTCTCAACTTCTGTACTACTTACTGAATTTATTTACTAATTCAATTTGTCTCAAAGATTTACATTTTTCAGTGTAAAGCCTTGTACGCATTGTGTTTAAATTTCTTTTTTGTTTTTGATGCTAAAGTAAATATGATTTTAAAACTTTTAATTCTCAATAGGTTATTGCTAGAATATAAAAATACAATTGACTTTTGAACATTCACCTTTTATCCTGAAGCCTTTTTTTTTTTTTTTAAGATTTTATTTATTTATTTGCCAGAGAGAGACAGGGAGAGAGGGAACACAAGCAGGGGGAGTGGGAGAGGGAGAAGCAGGTTTCCCACCGAGCAGGGAGCCCGATGCGGGGCTCCATCCCAGGACCCTGGGATCATGACCCGAGCCGAAGGCAGATGCTTAACAACCGAGCCACCCAGGTGCCCCTATCCTGAAGCCTTATTGAGGTCACTTTTTAACGATCGTAGTTTATTTTGGTTTAGTACATTTCTTAGGTTTAGACATTTCAAAGTCATGTTGTATGCAAAACAAAACAAAACAAAACAGAAAAAGTTTTCTACTTCTGTCCAAAATGTATACATTTTACATCATTTTCTTGCCTTATTGCAGTGCTAAGACCTCGAGTACACAAGTGGGAAGATTAGACATCCTTGCTTTGTTCCTGATCTTTGAGGAATTTTTTAAATATTTTACCAGTAAGTATTAAGTTAGCTAGGTTATTTTCTAATATTTTCATTATCAGGCAGGAGGAATTCCATCGAATCTTGGTTTTCTGAAGTTCTGAGTTTTTTTCAAGTGGTTTATGCGCACTTCCTAGGATAATTATATACATTGTTGCTTTTATGTTTATAATGTAGTGAATTGCATTGATGGATATGTTATTATTACACCAAACTTGCATGCCTGATATTAAATTCCACTTGATCATGATGCATTATTCATTTTATATATTGCTAGATATGATTTGCTAATGTTTTAAGATTAAGATTTTTTTGCATTTTATTTATAGGGGATTTTTTTGTGTGCATCGTGTCACTGTAAGGTTTGAGGATTATGGTGATTCTGGCCTCATACAATGAGTTGGAAAGTATTTATTTTCTGAAAGAGTTTGTGTATCTCTTACTATTATTTATCTATTCGATGTCTGACAGAATTCATCACTGATTGAATATACTGGGAACACTGAATTTTTATTTGTGAGAAACCTTTATATTATGAATTGAGTTTCTTTACAATATAGAGCAATATATATTTTCTTTTCCTTCTTGTGCCAATTTCAGTAATTTGTGTCTTTCAAATAATTTGTCTATTTCATCTAAATTGTCAAAAATGTTGACACAAAATTGTATATGTTTTATCATTATACTTTTAGTATCTGTAGAATCTGTGAATATTACTTTTCTTTCATTCCTGGTAATATTAATTGGGGGAGGGGCAGACAGAGAGGGAGAGAATCTTAAGCAGGCTCCAAGCTCGGTGTGGAGCACATCACAGAGCTCAATCTCATGACCTGAGCTAAAATCAAGAGTCAGATGCTTGACCGACTGAGCCACTCAGGCACCCCAACTGGAGATATATTTTAGTCAGACTTGGCTAGGAATAATCAATTGTAGGAATCTTTTCAAAGTACACTATCTCGTCTTTGTTAGTTTCCTCTGTTTTTCTGTTTTCTATTTCACTGATTTCTGGGTTTGTCTTTATTATTCCTTTTCTTCTACTTATGTTAGACCTTAACTTGCTCTTTTTTTCCCTAGCTTAACATAATAGGTTTGATCATTGATCTCAATCCTTTTTAAAATTTTTCCAATATAAACACAATAGCAATAAATTTCCATCTATTCAGTGTTTTAGATTTATGACACAAATTTTGCTGTGTTTGTTTCCACTATAATTTAGTTAAAATCTTTTTAAATTTCCCTTTGATTTCTTTTGGACATATAAATTACTTGGAAGTATTTTTTTCATTTTCAAATATTTGAAATTTTTCTACATATTTTCCATTTATTTTATTTTATTTATTTTCTACAAATTTTATTTTAATGTTATTGATGGTGTTATTCACATCTTTTAGGTATTGTTTATTTATCCTTTCAGTTCTCTATTCTCTGTATATTTTGAATTGCTATCAATAGGTAGATACACATTTAGGATCGTTATATCTTCTTTTTTTTAAGATTTTATTTATTTATTTATTTATTTATTTATTTATTTATTTATTTATTTAGAGAAAGAGAGAGAGAGAGCAGGCAGAAAGGGAGAGAAAATCTCAAGCAGATTCCCCACTGAGCACAGAGAAGGACACGGGGCTCAATCTCACTACCCTGAGGTCATGACCTGAGCTGAAATCAAAAGTCAGATGCTTAACAGACTGAGCCACCCAGGCGCCCCAAGGAATGTTATGTCTTCTTGATGAATTTACCATTTGAGAAATAAGAAAAATCCCTATTTACTTGTTAATATGTCTACCCTTGAAATCAATTTTATCTAATATTAATATAGTCATATTACCTTTCCCATGGTTAATGTTCACATGGCATATCTTTTTTGATTGTTTACTTGCATGCTGATATTTAAAGTGTGTCTCTTACACAGCAAATCCTTGGGCCTTGCTTTTTTTAAAAAAAACCATTTTGACAGTGTCTTCCTTATAACTGACATGTTTAGGCCATACATAATGTAATTACTTGTGTAATTGGGTTTAAATCAGACTTCTTGCTATTTTTTGTTGTTGTGTTTCATTTAATTTGGATCCTTTGCTTTTCCTTTCCTGCATTTTTTCTGATGAAAAAATGTTTTGTTTTGTTTTGTTTTTTTCTTTGTCCTTAACTTTGCTCCCCTTTGTGATTTTTTTCTGCTTTTAAGATTTGTTATCTCTGTTTTTAAAATAGTTTAAATTATCATATGTCTATGGTTTTTATTTTTTCTTCTTTTAGGGTTCACTGAAATCACAGATCTGTAGGCTGATATTTTTCATCATTTTGGGGGGAAAATCAGGCATTATTTCTTCAATTGTATTTTCTTCTCTTCCTCTCTCTACTCTCCCTCTGTGAATCTATGTCAAGCCACTTTATGTTGTTCTAAAGGTCACTGAGTTCATGTTCTTCAGACTTTTTCTCTGTGGGCTTCGATTCTTAAAAGGTTTTATTTTTTGTTTTCAAGCTCATCAAACTTCTTTCTGCTTCTAATTTCATCTAATGATTATATCTTTAAATTTCAGAGCACATTTTTTAATCCTAGAAATTCTATTTGGTTTCATTTATATAGTTTCCATTTCTATCTTGAAATTCCCCTTTGTGATTGATTATATACATTTTTTTTTCTTACAGTCTTTTCTATATTTATAACCTTACCTTCAAGAACTCTTCTGCTAATCCTAATATTAATGTTTTCCATGTGGGGCTCTTCTAGACTCCATCTTGTATCACTAGCTCTCATGATCATCAAAAGCTCATCTATCTTCTTCATATCCCTGCAAACTATCCTAGATACTTAATTTAACAGACAAAGGCTTTAAAACAACCACTCTTCAGCTGCTAATGACTTTTTCGCTTGAAAATTGATTGTTTTCCTCTTTCTTCCCATATATCATAATTGTTTAACTGAATTAAGCACATTGTATATAAAAGACATTAGAGAGTGAGGTATAATTTTTGTTGTTTTGTTTTGTTGTTTTCTGAGCTAAAAAGCTCTTCCCTCCGCTTTGCAGTTGGTTGAGGAGTTAATCATTCAATTTATTCTCAGGGTCCAGTTGAGCTGGTCTGGGCTACAACTTCAACTAGATTGAATTCATTTCTCGTTAGCCCAACTATAAACGCCACAATCTGGGGCTTCGAAGAAACTAAGTTCCTGTTCTTGTCATATTTGTGGTGGGAAAACATTGGCCCACTTTTTCAGATCAATTTGGTTCCCTTTTCATTTCAATTTCAACAGGTTTCCAGAACCTAAGCACCGCGAACTGTGAGAGAGGGTGAATTTTCTTTGCTTCCTAGTCCTTCCACCTCTGCTACTTTCTTGGGGAAATTTCAGGAGAGTGGGTGAGGAGAACTCAGCTGAATGATCTATTTTTATCTGCAAGGCTCTTCCACACACCAGTCCATCCCAGGAATCTCATCGTCCTCAAAGGCTTGTGTGTTTCTCCCTGACACTGCAAACTAGCATGGTCTAGGTGTAGACCGCTCATCCACACACCTGCACATAGATAAGGCAATTGTGCCCACGTAGGGAAAGTCCAGGCTCTCCACCCTCTGGAATTCAGTTCAACAAACCTTCTTTGCCTCCAGCACTTTTTTGATAGATTCACAGAAATGTATGATTTTTTACTTTATCTAGTTTTTCATCAATAATTCATAGCTTTCTACAGGTCTGATTTTAAAGTAATTTTTATTTGAAATATAGCATCTTTATAGGCAACCACTTATATTGTAAGTGTACAGCTCAATTAATCTTCGCAAACTGAAGATGCCTGTGTGACCACTGAAATTATTACCAGTTCTCAAGAAGCCCCATCTGTGTACCTTCCTGTCACCATCACCTTCTCACTGTCTTCATTTCTCTTCCCATTGGTTAGTTTTATGTTTCTGTATTGTAGGTTTTCTCTCTGAATGAAGTCATTTCAGTATATACAGTATGTCTTTTTATATTTAACAGTGTGTGAGACTCATTCACATTCTTGCATACAGCATTAGTTTGTACATTGTACAATATTCTATTCCACAATTCATTTACCTAAATTATACAAGTTATACATTTTTATAGCTGCTTTATCACATATCTATTCAATAACTTATTATTTACTATACTGTTGATGGATATTTAACTTTTGATGATTATAATTATAGACATTGCTTTTATTAATATTTTCATACGTATATTTTGCTAAATACATGTACATATTTCTTGGCATATTGGAAATATCGGAAATACTGAGTTATAAGTTTGGGTACATTCACCACTAATACAGGGGCGCCTGGGTGGCTCAGTTGGTTAAGTATCTATCTGACTCTTGATTTGGGCTCAGGTGATGATCTTGGGGTGGTGAGATCGACCCCACCTCGGGCTCCATGCTGAGCATAGAGCTGCTTAGGATTCTCTCTCTCCCTCTCTCTCTGCTCCTCCCACCCCACTCACATGCACGCGCTCTAAAAAAATAAATAAATAAATAAAAATTAGTACGTACTACCAGAGAGTTTTCCTCAAAACATTTTACTTTGAAATAACTCAGATTATTTCAATGTAAAGGTAATTCCTATTGAGACAAATTAAAACAAATCAGAAGTTCAGAGAGAAAAAAGATGCAACCAAAATCAAACAAATGTTCTGAGAACAATGGGCCACATTCTTGCTTGCGACATCCTTCTGGATCTGAATAGTGGCTGCCTCCATGAAACAGGATATGTGTGACCTAGGTCACTACAACCCTGCCTCATTTGATTTTGCTATTCTTGCTCTAAAGCCTTTGCTTTTCTAACTATAACACCTTTCTTCCTTTAACTTCATAGAACACATTAAGATTCTCTAGAACGATATTCCCTTTTCCACTGATTGTGCATTCCAAGTGCATCCTGTTTCTTAGGTTCCCCAAAACAAAAGAATGGGCACACACAGCCAAGATGAGCCATTCCTGCATGTGGTTTTGCCCATAAACTTGCCTGCTCTCCTCCCCCAGTCTCCTTGTCTGTCCATATTCAGAAGACAATGCTCCTTGCTCATTTACTTTCTTCTCACTTTTTTTCCTCCTGTTCTTGGGGCTCCGCTCTGAATTCTATTCATACCTTGCTAGAGATGTTCCTAAGCAGCAAACACCAAGACCTTAAATTATACCTTTCTGTGAAGTCTTACCACCCAGAAGACCACTTCACAAGGGAACAAAGGAAGAGAAAGAGAGGAGGAAAGTATTTTATTATCCCATCAATTCTGCCCTCTGGTTAGTTTCTCATCCCTTTTGTGCCATAAATTAATTTGAAGACTGTTGGCTTTCATACAATGGGAGATAGTTTACCCAGTACAGGATTAGACAAAGGCATCATAGCTGTATCCCATGTACCAGGCTCACCTTCTGCGAGTCAGAGGGGGAGGTGGCTAGTGTTCTATGTTCTGGCTGGGAAGACTGCTCTCTATCTTGACACCTGGCGGTTAGGAAAAAATCCAAACTTCATGAAAGAAACAAGTATAATATGTTAATTACTATATAATGTAAAAAGACTCACAACAAATATAGTCGAGGTGTGAAAAATAGCCAAAGTGACAGGGAAAGGGAAAGCAGTCAATGATGCTTTCGGCCATCCAACTTGAAAGGTTTTATGGAGGAGGTTACTTTTAACCTAGCCCTTTCAGTAAGTAGTGAGGCAGAAAAGAGGGAAAAGCATTTCTGACAGAGGGAACAGCATGAACAAAGACACAGAACACAGAGTATATGATGTACATGGTAAATGATATACTGCTGAAATATTCTCTCCAAATTCTTTGCCTTCAAAGCAATGCCCTTCACTGCAAAGCTGCCCTAGATGCAACTGTAATTCATGTTGCCTTCCTGCCTCAGGGCCTTTGCAGCCTCCCCCAAACACGTTCAGAATGTTAAATGTATGGTCCAATCTTTGCTTTCCCACCTCA
Source organism: Mirounga angustirostris (assembly GCF_029215605.1). Taxonomy (NCBI): domain Eukaryota; kingdom Metazoa; phylum Chordata; class Mammalia; order Carnivora; family Phocidae; genus Mirounga; species Mirounga angustirostris. Next base: position 12,399,808 of record NW_026991712.1, on the reverse strand, counting down.
GGGAGAAGCCAGGAGTTGGGAGTTTCCTCCAAATGATGTGGCACTGTCCACACAGAGGAAGGAATATGGTGAGAGCATGTCACAAACTTCCCTAACAGCTTCGACACAGCTGGTTTCATGATCACCTGGGTGCAGGAGCCTCCTAACTACTTGCCGGATCTCTCATAAAGAGAATTGTTCTATGCTTTGTTGTCAAATCAGTGTCTCTCTGGGAGGAGGGAGGGTGTGGACTATTGACCCATTGAAATCAGGTCAGTTTCTGGAACAGGACTGGGACTTAGTCAAGTCTGATAGAGACATACATGAGATGGCAGATCAGCCGGTCAGAAGTGGGGTTGGGCATAAAGACCAAGCTTTTAGCATTTTAATGAATACTGAATGCATTTTAAAGAAGCACCACAAATAATTCCCAGAGAGAGTTTGCTTCAAACCTAACTGAGGAAAGTGAGCTCCCCTACTGGTCTTCAAGGACTGAGACCCACAGACTCTGCTTTCTTCTAGGGTGGAGAGTTCCATATAGTATCTGGAAAAAACCTTGACTATCTTAGCAGAATCAAACTCAAGACCTTATGAACTCCTTAGCTTCCGATTAATTGAGGCTCTTAGAGTCCCAAACTCTTTACCACAGCTGGATTGGGGTTCTATCAAGAATACAGTTGCCAGGTTAGGCAAATAAAATTACAGGACACCCAGTGAGATAGATGACAAGTAATTTTTAGTGTACATATGTCTCATATTTTAGATATGCTTATAATATAGAAATTATTTGTTTTATTTTTTATTTTTATTTTTTTAAAGATTTTTTTATTTATTCATTTGAGACAGATACAGAGAGAGAGCATGAGCAGGGGAGAGAGGCAGAGGGAGAGGGAGAAGCAGACTCTCCACTGAGCTGGGAGCCCGACATGGGACTCGATCCCAGGACCTAGAGATCATGACCTGAGCCGAAGGCAGACGCTTAACCATCTGAGCCATCCAGGCGCCCCGAAATTATTTGTTTCTTATATGAAATTCGGTTTAACTGTGCATCCTTTGTTTTATTTGGCAATTCTAGTCAAGAGGACCCTCATATATTTGAGAGGCTATTACCTGGACTTGTTTTTAGAGCTCTTGAGAACATGCCCAGGAACAGAAGTCATACCTTGAAAGGTATCTTAATTCAAGAGCTTTGGGAATTCCAGTGCTGAGGAAAAAAAATACAGAGATACTGTGTTATTGAGCTTTCCATTGGGCTCTCTGCTAAAGCCCCATCCAACAGAAAAAGCATTACAGCCATTCCACATGAACATTGTAAAGAATGTAAAAGAATATGCAATTGATACAACTTCATTTAAGACATGAACAGATTGGGGGCGCCTGGGTGGCTCAGTTGGTTAAGCAACTGCCTTCGGCTCAGGTCATGATCCTGGAGTCCCGGGATCAAGTCCCGCATCAGGCTCCCTGCTCAGCGGGGAGCCTGCTTCTCCCTCTGACCCTCCCCCCCTCATGCTCTCTCTCTATCTCATTCTCTCTCAAATAAATAAATAAAATCTTTAAAAAATTTAAAAAAAAAGACGTGAACAGATTGGGGCACCTGGGTGGCCCAGTCGGTTAAGTGTCTGACTCTCTTGGTTTCAGCTCAGGTCACAATTTCAGGGCCGTGATCTCAGGATCGTGAGATTGAGCCCAGGGTCAGGCTTCACACTCAGCATGAGTCTGCATAGAATCCTCTCTCCCTCTTCCTCTGCCCCTCCCACTCATGCTCCCTCTCGCTCTCTCTCTCTCTCTCTAAAATAAATAAATCAATCCTTAAAAAAAAAAGATATAGATTGTTCCCTGGACACAAAATACAATAAGAGTAAATACACACATGTGTGCACACACATGAGATTAGGGAAACAGCCACTGTTAAAACTAATAATAAAAGAAAAGCAAGAAATAAAAAGGCAAAATAATATTTCACTAGAGATGCACTGTAAGTTTTATTCTGTCATGTAGTAGCCAGTGGAAAGAAAAGAGTATGATCCTCATTGTCTTTTACTAAGAAACAGCTGTTGCTCTGGAAAGGGAGACTCATTTTTGGTCCTCAGCCCCAAGGGAAGTTTCTCCCTTGGGCTCTCAGAGAGAAGGGGCCACAAAATTTACCGAGCAATAGCCTCAACATCAGTCCTACCAAAAATTTATTTTCTCATTGATTGATTCATTCATCTAAAAATTTGCTTCAGTGCATACGAGGTGCTGGTCATTATACGAATCACCGGGGATATGACCGTGAACGAAATAAGTACCTCATTTCATGATTTCTCTCCCCAAGAATGGCACATTTGAAAAGATTTTGTTTTCCAACTGCATTGATTATTTATCAATCTGGATGGTTTTATAGCAGTGAAATCAGCAAATTCCAGAGACCTGATAAAACGTGGCAAAGCTCATTGTTGGCAGGGTCCCAGTGGGGATGCACTGCACTAGAATTTTTGAATCCATGCTTTAGCTTTCCCGCTCTCCAGTGGGAAAAGCTAGGCTTTTTGGCCAAACTCAAATCAGCCCCTTTCAATGCTCGCTTCGACAGCACATGTACAAATCTGCCCTTTTCATTTCTCAACTCTGTAACCATCTTGTTTTGGGAGAGACTTATGGACTGTCCAGATGAATCCATGTGCTGGACACAGGGCTAGTAGGGTCACATATTTCATGTCACTTCATCCTCACAATCATTCTCTGAGATAAGGAAAATGAGACCCAGAAAGTATGAGTAACTTGCCCGAGGCTCTGTAGCTAATAAATGGAAGAATTGCTTCTGCTTCCCATTATCCTGTCTTCAAATCACAGCAATCACCATCCAACCTAAAACCACTCGATCATGACCAACTGATGCAAGTCCAGCCCAAGACTGGACCCTGATACCTGCAATGCTAGCAGTTGAACACAGGTCAAGGCACCTTTCACTACCAAAGAAAGAATAACTCTTTTCTCTGCTGGCCTTGACTTAGCATAGTTTGACCTGCCTTGTGATTACTGATGGTTCCCTAGATGTGCTGAGCCAGAAGGCCATGACTCAGAGCAGGTCAAGGCAATTCCTACACTGAGTGGGAAGTTGTTCTAGATGACCTCTTTGGTCCTTTTCAACACAGAGATGATTTGATTATTCTGTGAATAAGCTGAAATCAAGAGTCCAACATTTAACCAGCTGAGCCACCCAGGCACCCTGGCTTTTTTTTTTTTTTTTTCCTTAAGGAAAAACAAGTACATATAGCATTTAAGTATCAAAAACAAAAAACACACTAAAGATCTTGGTGTTTGGCTATCCTATGGAGTTAAGTTCATTTCCCTAAGCTTCAAATCACTCATCAGCATATGGAAAGGGTTAAGATAGATGAACACCAAATTGCTTTCCATTCTGTATTCTAGAATTGCATGATTTTATTCTGCCTCTCCCCTTCTTCCACTCTCTCCACCTCCTTGCCTCCCTCTACTTGCCTGCCCTCTACCATGAAACATGTTGTCAAGATGACATCGTTGATTAAAATCAGCCCAAATAAAGACATTAATAGCCACATGTGACTAGTTAAATTTACATAAATAAATTTAATAAAGAAAGAGTTTTGCTCTAAACCTCCAGAAACCCTTCTTGTATTTTACTGATTAGTTCATCACTCTCTCCAGAGCAATTTATGGATATGAACATGCCCCAGAATTTTAAACATTTATGCAGCTGCAAAAAAGATGGTCTGCCTTTATCGATATTAATGAGAGGTCACAAATTATACTTTGAGCTTTCCCCAAAGCAATCCAAATGGTACAAATTGACACATTTATCTGTATCTATGGATGGGAGACAAGAACTGGACTCAGAAACAATAGACCAGTCTTGTTTGTGCTTCTGAATAGTTGTATTACCTTGGGTATATAATTTAATCTCTACTGACTCAGTTATCGTCATTTGCAAATCAGATAGAACATTCCCTTTGTCCTATGTCTGCAGTGAACTTTAAGAGAGATGTTTGGATAAAATAAGATAAAAACAGAGAAGGGGGCAAACCATAAGAGACTCTATAGTTAAGAGAACACACTGAGGGTTCCTGGAGGGGAGAAGTGTGGGGGGATGGGCTAGACGGGTGATGGGCATTAAAGAGGGCACTTACTGGGATGAGCATTGGGTGTTATATGTAGGTGATAAATCACTAAATTCTATTCCTGAAACCAGTACTACACTATATGTTAACTAACTTGAGTTTAAATAAAAAAATAACATTTAAAAAATTAAAAAAAAAAAAAAAAAAAGAGATAGAGAGAGATGCTTGGGAGAGAACCTATCCAGTGCTGGCTCAGTATAAGCATCAGCAGGTGTGTGTGACCACAGTCAAGGTCGTGACTCTTATTTTCAGGAAGCTCCCAACCTCCCATTTCTGTCTTCCGCATGGTTCGCTCTGTCCGCATGTGATTCTCTGTAACACACCACACTCACAAACACACCATACCACAAATACTGTACAAAGAAACTTGGGACCTCAGTGTTGGATTGGAGATGCTGGTATCTGTGTCTTCATTTAAACAGCATCCATTCCCATAATTCAATTGGCTAGCCTTTAATTGGTGCAGCCCTTTCTTTACCACTCTATTACCCTCCCTTCGTAGCTGTTGAGTGGCCGCCTTATCTCTTTCCTTGGCCTCTTTATCAAATTTCCCTGCCCTGTGGACTCCCTCTTCAAGGCCTGGCCGTAGATATTCACCAGCTCCAAAAGCAGGCTGGCAAATGAATGCTTGCTAAGGGGATTCTCAGAGTTGTAGTTGATTATAATCTATTTTATTATACCTAGAAGCAGCTGTGTTTCCACTGGGGCTCTCCGTTCCCCATATAAACACATTATATCCTCCTCGATGAGCAGCATTAAAAGTAGTATGGGGAATTAAAATTCATGTAGCTCTTACAGATATTATTACTGTTTACCTTTTAGGGTGAGCCTAACCCACTTCACAACCCCCCACCTTGGTATAACTGGCTTCTACCCCTTTTTCACCCCTATTAAACACTGTGCTATTCCAACCCTAGGTCCATCTGAATGTGGAGGGTGGAAATGTTGTTCATTTGTGTATCCCCGACATCTAGGAAAATCCTAATGCATAGGATGCTGTTGAGGGTGGAGGCAGGAGGAGGGAAAAAAGAGAAAAAAAAAATAGAAAATCATTCATAAATGCTTGAGTAACAAAATGACTCACTCAAAATCAGAACTGGTAAGTGAAGGGGCCAAAACAGACCCAGGTAATTCAGTTCCAAACTCCTTCATGTGAGCCTGAGTTCTGACCTATTTTCCTCTAGGTTTGGCAAATTTTTATAGCAGGGTTTAAACCCGAAAAGGATCTTTTACTAGATAGAGTCTATTCAACTCAACAGACAAACATTGAACATGCCCTTGGTCCAGACACTGTGCTTCACTCGGAATGCACAGGTACTGCAGATGTTGGCCCCACCCTCTGGGAGGTGAGCAGTGTTGAAGGCCATGCAAACCCACATACATTATTAATATAATGCAGAATGCAAAGAGATATTGCGTGTGCATCTGATACAGAGGTAGCACGGTAGATGTTTAAACTATCATGGGATCACGTATGGAGGTGATGTTTAAGTTGTGGGATAAAAGGCTGTTAAAGTCTCTTTAAGAGGGGTCAAGAGAAGGGGGGTGGCGGGAAGGAGGAGGAGGGATGCTTGATGCTGCAGGAACAGCATGACAGGCATGGAAAAGTGGAAGCATAGCTGGAAGGGGAAGACAACATCCTTAGAGCGCAAACACGTATGAGAAAGTGGCTGAAATGATACAGAAGGAAGGAGGAGCACTCTGGAGATGGACTGGGTACCATGTGTCTGTGCCAAGACAAACCTGTTTCCCTGCTCAGCTCTGGTAAAGGAAATCTGAGACAGAGAGTGAGTTCCTTAGAAAAGGAAACTCACTGTATTATCCATTCAGTTTTCCACATTGTAACACAGATCACACATACAATCACAAGGTTCCCATTAGGCTTTCTGCAACTTGAGGAGGTATGTCTTTTTCTGTTTCGTTCCTGAGCACCTGGACAGAGAACCACTCACAAATAATGACGACGATCTGTTACAATTTAACAATGCACTTTATACAAGGAACGCATTTGAAAGCATATTTTAAAATGCTTTTGAGACTTGGTTTACATCTATATAAGTACATACATAGTGTTACATCTGTATGTGACTTACAAAGTGTTAGCATTACATATTATATATTACATTTATGCATATATATTACTAATATTATTATAGTAATACTGACATATGTAAAACTATTATTATATTAATACCTATCTTGCAGGGTGGCCATGAATTTTAAGCATACATAAATGTTCTCTTACTGCAAGGTGACATTTATCTAACAATTATAGTTTTTACAGGGCACATAATATCATATCTCTAGCCAAAAATCACTTAATGTCTAAGCAGTTACGGTGACCAGCACTTAATGGGCCTCTACAAACATGCCAGACACTGTACTAAGTGGTAGACATTTTCACATTTTATAAATACATGTTTGAAAAGGTTTATCGGCAGCAGCGTTATTACCGTCATCGTCCCCTGCAAATAAGGATACTGAAGACTTCAACTAGGAGTTGAAGGACTTGCCTAAAACTATATATCTGGTAAGAGGGAAGAACTAGGATTCGAACCAAGGAAGGCTGGCCCGAAGTTTTTGCCTTTAACCACGATGTGACCAGCAAAAACAGAGCTGGTGAATTTCATCCGCCACCTTCCGATGGTCCTCAGCAGGCAGGCAGCCTGTAACGGGCGGGAGCTACCAGCCCAGGTAGCTTTGCTTCCAGCTCAGAGCAAATCTTCAGAAGGTCAATGAAAAGTGTATTTCTTTGAAAGTCTCCAGTGTCTATGGGTCCAGTGGGCTGTTTTCCTTTGTGTCGGGCACACTCGAGGATACGTCATAACACCCTCCCTGCAGCCCTCCAGGGTCACTTGAATAGACAATGTGCAGTGCTCCTGTAGGGTCCAAAGAGCCAGGCAGGCAGAGCTCAGAGAACAACGTGACTCCCCAGCTATCTTCCCACTCCTGTCTCCTTGCCTCACTCTGCCCTAAGAGACTGTTTATCCTTGGCCAGTTTCCATGGCAACCGCTTCTCCCAAAGTACTATCTTTTTCTTAGTGGAATTGCTGAAAGAATAAAAATATATGAAAAATAATTAGGAGTTTTTATTGCATGCTTTCTCCAGAGTGTGGCAGGGAGGGCAAGGGGTAGAAGGTGAAGGCTGTACGACTGTCGTGGGGAATCGGGAAGCTGTGGGCAAGGTGATTAATACAAAAGGAGTAATCTCATGGAAAAAGTGGAGTGCAATTTCCTGGCTCCACTGTGAGAATACATGCATTCTCAGTTTTACTCATGGATGCTTATGAGAAGTAAGTGAAAGAGGTTATACTCCTAGTATCCTAGTCCTGGACAAGGTTCTGCTCAGATTAATGAAATTAAAGTGTCCAAAGGAATTAGCTGCTGATAGCTGTTGAACTGACGAAAAGCTACTGCATCCTTGTTCAGCGACGGTCGATAAGACACTGCTTCCCTTGGAGGTCTAAACTTTTGGGCGGTAAAATCTTCTTTGGAGAGCCTTTGGGAATAAGATGTGGCAAGAACGATCACTGGATTGGGAATCAGGACACTTGCTTTCTCTCCCCAGCTCAATCATTTAACTAGCTATGTGATCTACAGCAATCTCACCATCTATAAAACAAGAGGTTTGGATGTGATGGCTCCAATAAACTCCAAAAGTCTTGGAGCCTACAGATTTGTGAGTTCTGGAGAGCTATGTCAGTTGGCAAGGAAAGAAAAAGTAATCAGGAAAAGTAATCTAATAAGGAGAAAAATGCCTATTAATAGCTGACCAGGTTTTTGTCTTGGGCAATGTACTCTGTGCTTTCCTTGCATTATCTCACTAAATCCTCATGATGATATTATGAGGGAGCAATTCTTAGTCCCATTTGGCAGATGAAGAAGCTGAGGATTCAAGAGATGGAGCACAGTGTTGGTATATAGCAGAGCTAGCGCCCAAACCCACACCTGTTTGACTCTAATTGTAGACAAAGGATGCATCCTAGCCTGGCAATGAGAGAGAAAATTATAACGGGCCTCCTCCAATCCCCCACCGCCACCCACTGAACACACATGCATAATTTCCTACATTTTGTTTATCCCCAAACCTCATACACTGAAGAAAAACAAAAATGCTCCACCAAAGGGAACAAGAGACCAGGTGGAGCATCTTTCTGCATCATTTTTATGTGCAGTTAGGAAGCCCCTGGATAGATGCACCTGTGAGAGCAGAACCTGGATCAGTGGAACCAAGTTCAAGTGCAGATCTGTATTTCCCCCACTTCTCTACCCCTTCCACCAGCTTTCATCACCTGAAGACAAAGATAGTATATCCAACGTCCTCTGAGAGATGGTGAGATTTCTTGAGGATTGAGTTCCCATGACCTTAGCATCTAGAACAGAGCTTGGCACATCAATAATATTTGAATAAAGGATTAATGTTCCCTATGTATCATTTTTTATTTCTAAGCTACTGATCTTAAATCAGTCGGTTCTGGCCTCCAGTTTAGCGCACTAATATTTCGCTCTGGCATAAAAACCAGTCTGACCACCTTCACAATACTGCTATCTATGCCTAGGGTTTATATCCATTCCATTCGCCCTGAAGAGCCACAATCTGTTGTAGTGGTATAATTGTGTCCCTAGTTTCAGAAGTATCCAGGTTTGAACAGTAAATTATATGGCTCCCTCTAGGTACCTCGCCATTACAGACGAGCTGTATAATCACATTTGACACACAAAGGGTCAGGGAAAATGTGAGAAAATATTCCCTAAGAGTTTGAGTTGCTAAACTTTGAAAAGATTGCATAGCAAGGATGGGACAGCTTCTTCTCTGAAGATCTTCAGAACCGGACGTGAGCTGTAATCATCAATATTATTAAAGCACTGATTTCTTAGATTGGGACAGCAATAGGTAGGAATGGATAGCAAACTCCTCAAAGTCACTTCCTGATCAGTGGCTCTAAATGATAGGGAAGACGATAGGTGACAAAGTGTAACCTGGTAGATGTTAACAAATGGCACAGAAAACCAGACCAACTTAGCTCTTAGACACCTGTTGTTTAACGTGAATACTTTTCAAATTGAAAGGCACAGAACAGATGAGTTTAATAGGGAATTGAAGTCTACACTAGGTGAGAAGACAACGAGGAAGCAAACCCTGTCTTCTTTACATTCATTCAAGTTTCCAGATGCAGACAAATTATATTCCAAGGTACCAAAAGATCTTGCTGATGTAAGTACAGAGGAATTGCAAGTTATCTTGTAGAATCATGTAGAAGGAATAGGTGTCAGAAAAATGGAAATGGACAAGTGTTTCCCCTAATGCTGAAAAGGGTTAAAAAACAGGTTACAGAATTAACAGATGAGGTCCTTTATCAGTCCCAGAAAAGATTGTGGGACTGATTATACAAAATACATGCGGTTTTAACACATTGAACCAAGTGGGGATCCCAAAAAGCCTGCATAAATTCACTAGGAAAAACTTAAGCTTTTATTTTCTAGTTTGATGAAGTCCTTGGGCTATTTACATAGAGGAAAGACAGAACTGGGGCACCTGGGTGGCTCAGTCAGTTAAGCATCTGCCTTGGGCTCAGGTCATGATCCCAGAGTCCTGGGATTGAGCCGCACGTCGGGCTCCTTGCTCAGGGGGAAGCCTGCTTCTCTCTCTGCCTGCTGCTCCCCCTGCTCATGCTTTCCCTTTCTCTGACAGATAAATAAATAAAATCGTAAAAAAAAAAATTAGAAAAAAAGAGAAGAATCTGTACTGCTTTGATTTTAGCAATATATGTGGCAAGGTCTCTCCTTATGGTCTTATGTACATGCCAGAAAAGTGTACAATTATGAGTGGATCATAGATGTTCCGTTATCCTCAGAAAGATCAGGAAGACCAGGAATTCTGGGTTCAAATCTTGGCTTTGACTTTCATATCTGTGCGACCTGGAGAAATACATTAACCTCTCTGAGCCTCATGTATAAAGTGAGTGACCAGTATTTCACAAGCTATTTTGATAATTCTATGTGATTTTATATTGAGGATTCATTCAGAAGTCAGGTAAGTGGAGATCAAATTTGCCTGTTTACTGTGGCTAAAACTAAGTTGGAGACTGTGGCTTGAGCTATTACCAGAATCAATGTTCCTAATGTAATTCCTGAGGGGGGTGCCTGGGTGGCTTAGTCAGTGGAGCGTCTGACTCTTGATCTCAGCTTACATCTTGATCTCAGGGTGGTGAGTTCAAGTCCTGCATTGGTGGGCCCATGCTGGGTGCATAGTCTACTAAAAAATAATACTAGTAATTCTTGAGGAATAGACATCTCTATGGAACGCCGGCCCCCTCATAACAGGCTAGAGTAGAGCATGGGGAAATCAAGAATATATGAGTCTCACCAGCAAGCTACTCTGCAAAATAAGGGAGGAAAGAAGGCTCTATAATGCACACTTAATACTTTACTAATTTCACAAACCCTCTAGATGACTCCTCCTCCTGGGGAGAGAAAAGAGTGCAGGAGTAGAGGGAAGGACCAAGGCTCCTTCCAAGAGGACAGTGCAGAGTCTATATTATGGACCGAAGCAGAAACTCTGGAAGGAGAAGAAAATATTTGCTCCTACACTAAAAGGCAAGAAATAGGGAGCTAGGTATAGGATGTTACAGTATTCTAGGCTGCACATGGACCTTTACTGGTAGATGTAGTCTATGGGAAAAAGAAAAGAGGTTGTCTGGCTCGATATTCTACTAGAATAAGTAAATTCATAAAATCTGGCTCATCTACTCCCTCGTATTACAAAGATACAGGGCAGCCAAGGTTTAAGACAAGCCACTTCATGCATAGTGTTGTTACTGATGAAGCTAGAGTCTGGATAGTGAAAAAAACTTTGTAATGAATATATGCATTTTCAGGTTTTTTCTGATTGTCTCACCCATGGTGGTTATCAATATTGACTATTGACTGCCAGCATGCAAGTGCCCCACATCTTAAAATTTTCACTTACTTTAATAGTTGTACTATAGAACACTCTGTTAAAAGGCATCATTCTTTAGAAAGCAGAGCATTCACGAGAGCTTCTTTATGCCAGAATAGCTAAGTATTGTAACTTCAGATACTCCCCAACATATTATTATTTTAATATCATTGTCATTACGCCGCTGCCTTAAATGAGATTTTGCCGCAGCTGGCTTTTTTCATGTGTTGTTTTTGGGTTATAATAGAATATAGTAGCTTCCAGAGACAAAAAAAAAAAAAAAAATCAATATACACTGCTAAAAATACCTTGGTGTTATCCCAGCTTGCAGTTCTGCCAGCCTTAAAAGGGAAAGAAAGATCAGTGGAGATAGGTTTTCAGGCCTTGGCATTTAGGATTCTATTTGATGATTTCCAAATCAATGCACCAGAAATGTCTCCGACATCTTACTTGTCAGGACGGCTCTCCTGCCCTGTTTTTCAGTATCACAAAAGCCATGCTAAAAAACTGTACTGATTGATTCTACTGGGCATTTCTCCACATCCCTCCCACTTCATATTCTTGCTCACAAGGCTGAGTGAGGTGAAGTCCCATGGAATGGGTGTGTATGATGTGTGTTGGGGACTGGGGAGGCACGTATGCACTTAGTGTTCCCAGAAGCTCGATTTCAAAAATTAGGGGAGTCTGGGAGTAATGCCAAAAGGAGAAAAAAAAAAAAAAAAAAAAAAACCCTCCCTTTCTCGGTCTCCATCCAGGCCATGAAGAACTTTGTGCCTTGGGACTGGTCCAAGCTGCTCTCTGGCTTACGACATTTTCTCAAACCGGAGAACGTATTTTCTGGTAAATACCCCTTCACGACTGCTGATGGGAGAAACTGGAAGCTGACAGGAGTTGATATCAAATTTAATATGATTTAGTTTAAAATGCATTTACTAAAGTCCTTCCAGTGTCCAGCACTTTATCAGACCCTGTGGGGAACATAAAAATTCAATAAGATCCTCACTCCCTTACAATCAGCCTAACATGCAAATAGTTAGCAACAGAGTATGAGTCTTGGGTGAGTTTGTGGCATAAATTCAAAGGAGAATCTGTCACGGGGACCACCTGGATTGGCTTTTTGAGAAGGTAGCAGGTGCACTGGGACTTTAAGGATGGGTAGGGTTCGAATTTAGTGAAGACCATCATGTGAGGCAAGGCATGGGTTCTTGAAGAACTTGGGCAGCCTAGGGGCTGGACCTGCTGCTTGGGGTTATTTAGGGCAGTTGCTTAAATGCCATTTTGAGCCAGAGTTGAATATTAGTTTAACAAATGAGCTCTGAAATCAGCTTAGGTTGGATCTTCAAACCTTGGTTCTCTCCTACAATCTTGGGTAATTTGCATAACCATTTTCAACCTCAAGTTCCTGAAACAGGTAAATAATACATGCTACATGAGGTAGTATTGAAGATAAAATGATTCAATTCATTCATTCCACCAATACTCCTGATGCCATCTTTGTACCATGTACCTAGACTTCAAAAGTTCTAGGCACTGAGGAATAAGTATACACAGAAAAAAATGATTCTGTAAATCGTCCACTGTAGGGCAAACAATCAGTAAATGATAGTTTTCAATTCAATGCTTTAAGCTTTGTGGGAGAGGAACTAAAGTGGTAGGAATTGTCTTAAGGCATATAGACCTGCCCTGGGTGAATAGAAGTGGGGTGGTCAGAGAGCTCAAAGGCAGAAAGACCAGCTAAGAAGCTATTGCCACAACCACACGATGGGAGTCAACTAGGGTGGGGGCAGTGGACAGGAACATCGCTGAGGGGCGGGGCTCAAGATGGCACCTTCTCCCCTAGAATTTTATGCTAACGTATCCAGGAATAGTTCAGAGCTCACGATCTCACCCATCACAAAAGAACCATCACTAGACTTTCCACTGAGTAAAGGCATCCTGACCTTTATTTACTTCTGAGAACAGCAGTTTTCCCAGGATCCCCGTTGGGAAAGAGGCTTATAAATAAACCATTTTGCTTGTTCACTGAACTAGACTGTCATTTGCAGTGATGTGCTGACTCAGGTGATGCTGAGTGAGTTGGAATGTTAACATGAAGGTCTTTGAGGGGAAAAGAAACAGCACGGCTCTTCCCCTGAAGCCAGAGGAAGTAAAACTGAGAAGGCTGTGGTTTTGGCTCATTAAATGATCTCCAGTGTATTCATCAAATGCCTCGTCAAGGGTTTTATTCTCAACAAAGGGATTCTCTTTTCTCTAATTGTATATACCTTAGAGCCTAGGAAATTGCCTGTTCTAAAGGTAAATAAAACACCAGATCTCCTCCCTCCCTGCAAATACAGGACTTGTTGATTTTTAATCATAAGCTCACTTGGAGGAAGAAAGCAACAATAGTAGCAATATACTAGTGTCTCGGGGTTGTTACCATATGCTTGAGCACTTGCCATTTGCTACGTGCATTTTACGCATCTGAATTAATCAATTCAATTAACAACGAATGGAGGACCTACTACGTGCCCTCTGTGATGTGCCCCAGAAACCTAACCAGGAATGAGAGAAGAAAGACCAACACCATCTTAAAGTAGAAACTCATAAGGAATTGCTAAACCAGACTTTCTCAGCAGAATATTGATAAGACCTTGACCAGAGCCCACTCTCTGCCTACGTATCCCCCTCTTTCCTAATTTCCTGGAAATCCTCCAGGAAAATGACAGACCCTTGATCTCCTTCCTCTGTTTTCCCAGTCAAGACCACCCTCCCTTTTCTGGCTTCATCAGCTTTTGCTCCTTTTGGTCGGTCTTTGTTGGTTCATTCTCATCAGTATCAACCAATCTCTTTCCCTCTTACCTCCCATGAGTCCACTTTGCCAGGGATCTCAGTCATGTAGCTTGCAGAAACAACAGAATGAGCACTGGCCTGGGTTCAGATCTTGGTTCTGAACTTTATTATCTGTGCGACCTTGAGAAATATCCTGAACTTCTCTGAGCCTCATCTGTAAAATGAGTGAACAGTGGTTCACGAGCTAGTGTGATAATTCAATATGATGATAAATAGGTATAAAGATATCCATATATACACAATATAGATATAGAGGGATGTATATATTTACATTGAAATCTGCATATATGCATATGGAAATGTTAATATATACATATAAATTGATGACATACAAATCACGGTCTGCAATTATCTTAATTATGTATTAATTTGCCTATTTATCATTCTGGTTTTTGCCACAAAATGGCAAGCTCTGGGGCACCTGGGTGGCCTAGTCCATTAAACATCTGCCTTTGGCTCTGGTCATGATCCTGGGGTCCTGGGATCGAGCCCCGAGTCGGGCTCCCTGCTCATCAGGGAGCCTGCTTCTCCCTCTCCTCCCTTCTTGTGTTCTCTCTCGCTATCTCTGTCACTGTCTCTCTCTCTCAAATAAATAAATAAAATCCTTAAAACATTTTTTTTTAAATCTTAAAAAAATAGCAAGCTCCATCAGGAAAGAAAAGTGTTCCACCTTGCTCTTGTCAATACCTAGGACAGTGTCTGGAACATAGCAGGTATTTAATAAATATTTTTGTAAGAGTGAATGGATGCATTGTTGATGCTCAATAAATATTTATTTCTTTCTGAGCTTCGAGCAAATTGGGGATTCTTTTTTTTGCTTCTGGTCCGCAGCTGAGACCTATTGGAAGAAAAGTGCATAATCGTGCTAATTGACTTCATAACAAATTTATGATTTCCAATCTTCGCCAGACTCTGTTTCTTGATAATCCTTTAACATGTGTTGGCTCAATTTCCGTTCTTTTTTTCCAAAGCAGCTGTTGCTAAGCATCAGCTTCTCCCTTACCTTCTGCAGCTCTCCATCCAGTTCACTCTGTCTTCGATCCATCTGCAGAGAAAAGTAAGAGCCCAAGGACTTCATTTAGCCCTTTCTGTCCCTCTCGCCTCATGATGGCTAATTTTATGAGTCAGATTGACTGGGCGTAGGGTTATCTGGAGAGTGGGTAAGACATTATTTCTGGGTGTGTTGGGAGATGTTTCTGGAAGAGATTAGCATTTGAAGCAGAGGACTGGGTAAAGTCACACCAGTGTGGATGGGCAGCATCCAACTGGTTGAGGGCCTGAATAAACAAAGAGGCAGAGAAAGGGTGAATTTGTTCTCTGCTGGATCTGAGACATGCACCTTCTCCTGCCCTCAGACATTAGCTCCCCTTGTTCTCAGGCCTTTGGACTAGGCCTGAGTGACACCACCAGCTTTCCTGGGTTTCCAGTTTGAGGACAGCAGATCGTGGGACTTCTCAGCCTCTGCAATCATGTGAGTCAATTCCTATGGTAAATGTCCTCATATCTGTATCTATATCTATATCCTGTTGGTTCTGTTTCTCTGGAGACCCCTGACCAATACATGACTCCTTCCAGAACTTCCTCCAACTCTCTCCCACCTCCTGTTTCTCTCTCCCCCGCTCAGTCTATGTGAAAGTGCCCTCCCTACTAATCTCTGGTGGAATTCCCCAAGGGGATTAACTCCTATCAGCTTCACATGTGTGAAGGGAAACACAAAGGCAGACTAAAAAAGACAGAATGAATGGTAGCTTTTTAAGGATGAATATGAAATTTGTAGGTGACAACGCCCAAGGCCTAAGGATATAAAGAATGTTCTTACCTAACAAGGCTCTCCTTCTCCATAACCCATAACCGGCAGGATCTGGCAATACTCTCTTAGATTTGCATAGCCCATTAACATGATGTTGCATTGAACCACATGTCAATCCTTTAAAAACTGAGGAACAGGTATTAGTACCCCCAGGTTGTAAGTGAGGAAACAGAGGCTGGGAGAATGGAATTGACTTGCCCAAAGACACAACCTTTATAACTTGTATGGTTGCAAGTTTCTTACTAGAAATCTCAGGCTTTCTCCACGGGGCCCCTCTGACTTCTGTTGGTCTCAGCCTATGTCCCAGATCCACAGACACCTAGTTTATGCTCCAGTTTTTACCCTAGCCCTGTCTTCTATGACGGGGTGCCTAAAAGCCTATGCTTCTAGATGCATCTTGTGTAATAGTTAAGCATACCATCTCGGGGGGAGCCAGGCTATCTGCTTTCAAAACCTGTCTGTATCACGAGCTGAGCAAAGTTTAGCGATTTCCTTCATCTAGTTGTCCTCACCTCTAAGATGGAGATAATATCTAAATATCATACACTTCTCTGAAGATAAAAGGAATTAATGCATGCAAAACACAACTGTGCCTGAAATAGAAAGGACCCATACACATGAACTACTCTTACATAAACAGAGACTGTCCTTTTCTTTTCCTTCCTCTGTGTAACATTATGGCTCACTCCAAACAGTGCATGGTCAGATACACATTTATTAAGAGCCTACAATAAGTGCCACATTATTTTCTCATGGCTCTATCTTGACGTGCTTTGCCTGAGTTTTGAAGTAGTGATGCAATTTTTCCATGGTCATCAAGGGTAACACAGCAGGAATTATTTCTAGGCATGGCCCCCAGAATCCAATATCTGAATCCCCAGAACTTGTAAAGTATTTGTGGAACTGTGTTACATTATATGGCAGAGTTGACCTGAAAGAGAGGTTATCCAGGTGGTTCTAATCTAATCACACAAGCCTTTAACAGAAGAGAACTTTCCGCAGGTGGTTGCAGAAGAGAAAGTCAGAAGGATTTCAAGTGTGAGGAAGAACTGACGTGTTTTTGTCTGACGATGGAAGGGGCCACATGAGAAAGAGTGTGGGCCGCTTCTAAGAGCAAACAGCAGTCCCTGACTGACAGCCATCAAGGAGACAGGGACCTCCATCCTACACCTGCAAGGAATCAAACTCTGCCCACACCTGAGTGAGCCTGAGAGAAGGTTCTCCCCCAACGTTTCCAGGTAAGAGTCCAGCTGGTCCATAACTTCGTTTCAGCCTGTGATGCCCCGAGTAGAGACCCACTTAGCCTGCCCAGAAATACAAAATCTTCACTCTGGAGTTGACACTTCCACTGAGTGACGAGTGGGGCCCGGAGCAAGGACTAGAAAGAAATGTCTGAGAGACCACAAAATCAAGACCTCCGTGTAGGCACCTTGGTGATAAAACTACTGCTATTTGTAGAAATATTTTTAATTTCCACTGCGGATAAATGAGTTTACAGGGGAGAGTGGTGGAGCATCACCTCCGTGGTCAGATATGCCTTGCTCCCACTGACCAGCTGTGTAACCTTGGCTAGAACTTGGCCTTGAGAAGCTGCATTCTCCATATCTGTGAAATGGGCAGAGTGATAGCACCGAGTTTAGTGGTCCTTTAGTGGTGAGGGTTAAATGAGAGCATGTTTCTGAAGCACTTCCTTCGACACCTGGCACTTATTAAGTGCTAAATAAATGGTTATAATTATAATTATTCATGTATTCATTCAAAAAGTATGTATTAATCATCTGCTCTATGCCAAGCATTGCTAGGCAATGTGAGAACACAAATGTGAATGAGGAAGTGTCTCCACCCTCAAAAAACTCTCCGTGTAATGTGTCCATATGTATCCCTTTTATTTATTCATATATGTAAATTTTCCTGCGTGTGCCTGTGTGCGTGTGTGTGTGTGTGTGTGTGGTGTGTTGGGGCTGTGGGGGGTGCAGACCCAGCCCGTCTTCCTCCTTTTCCTCAGAGGTGGGAGGCCATAGAACTGTTAAATCACTTCAGAGGGGTAGAGCGGGCGGTCCCAGCGCGACCCTCCCTCACCCACCCCATGCCCGAACAGGAGAGGGATGTGGTGCCTCACTCAGGCTGACAGGCAGGCCTCAGAGAAAGGGTTCCCCATGCCAGATAATTTTGCCCAGTCCTACCCTCCGACCGGGGAAGCAGAAAGCCATCCATCAGCCTGGCTGTCTGGGAGTCCCAAGAGCTCCTCAGAACAGACCTATTAGCTGAGAGGATAAATATTTACTCTGGGCTCATCTGAATAACCCAGAAAAAGGACTCTGTTTTTTATCAGTAATAAAAAACACTCCCACCTAAGCTTGGATTTAGAGCTTTTTGTCTTTAAATCTTCGCTGCCTTGAACGGCTCAAAGTCCTGTGAGAGACCAGATTAGGGTTTCCCCTTGGCCTCTGAGCTGGCCGGGGGCGGGGGCGTGCATAGGGGCACAAAGGGAAATGTGTCCTTTCACTAAGCAAAGTATGTGTGGCCTCGGCCTGCTACACAGGTAACCGAAATATTTGCCCTTGGGAGAGAAGGTGCAGAATGTGCTCTTAAAAGGCTCCAATCGGTGAAACAAGAGATTTTAGATAAACAGCTTTCGAGGGACCCCATTTCCTGAGCTATGCTTTGATCACGTGACAACAGCGCCAGTGGAAACACTTTTGTTAACCTTTCAAGGGAGACGTTTGAGAAAGAGCACTGGCCTGGGTCATGGAGGGGAGAGTATGGATTCGTGCAGGGCGGGGAGGGAAGGGGGCTGGGATGGAAGACTCTGGAGAAACATGAGGGGCTGTTCACAGCAAACCTGGGACACGTCTTTCCCATCCCCCAGCCCCACTTTCCTTACACGGACAAGCCGCCCCCATCTCCTTTCTGGAAGCTAGCCTGACCTGGCAGAATGAGCTCAGACCGCGGAAGCAAAGTAACTGTCCTCAAGCACAGAATACAATAGGCACCAGAATATGCTAAATGAATGCAAGTTTCCACTATTCCTTCCACCACAAGGATGTTCTTTGTTCTCTCTGAGCTTCCGTTTCTCTATTTGCGTTACGGGGATAACAACGCTTACCTCCAGGATGGTGTAAAGGTGAAAAAGCAGATACTTGCGTATGTGTGTACCCAGCACAGAGATAGCTACACTCTGGGGGCCCAATACGGGTTAGCAGAAATCGTATTAAAGGGCGCGGGAAGTTGGCAAATGGGTCAGAACTAGTTGAACTGAAAACTGGCCGTCCGATGGCTTGCACAGGTATTCCGGCGGAGGTTTGCAGGAACAGCTGAGCGAAGCAAGACGGGGCGGAGACAAACCTCCTCCTCTCAGCATGGTTGTGTCGCACAGAGCCACTGGCCTTCCTGCATCGCAGTTTTACAGGATTTGTAGCTTCACAGGAGTTGGGCACTGGCGGCCCACGCACTCCAGGGCGGTTTCCCATCCTGTAGAGCTGATGAGGGGAGTGCCAATGCAGCGATCAGGGGAAAACCCTTCTCTGTCCTCACTCTATCAATGCCAACACGTATTTCTCTAGCCACAGTGGAGACAGCTGTCCTCGTTCCCCAACACACTTATGTCAATATAGTAGTAGTAAGTACTGAATTAAGTGTTAGCAAATTAATGAATACATGAAAGGATGAATGCAGAAATGTGAAGATCAACCTCTGTAATATTCCGTTAGGTTCATAATGTGCTTTCTCATTGTCCTTCAGGTGAATAGGTCATTTAGCTTCCAGGTTACTGTAGGGTCACCCTGGCTGCCTGGCCATCATGTGGGGGCTTTGAGCCATCATGGAGTTCTCTTGCCGGCCTGGTCATCCCCGCAGAGGAGTTTGAGGAAGAGAGGAAAGGCCTGGTTCTCTCTGTCCATGCTGCTATTGCATAACAATGCTGATCTAGCCCCTCTCTCCGTGCCTGGTGCACTCTGAAGCCGTGTTCCTCCTGAGCCCCAAGGAACTGGGATGCTTTTGCTACTTGTGACCCCACTGAGGGTCAAGTGTCCCACCTCTTTTCTTCCCACATAATGAAAACTTTTCCCAGAGAGAGAAATAAATCTGGCCCAGATTCCAGGACAGACCATATCCTGTCCCTCAGCCTTGGGGTGTTTGTCTTGCTGGCCTTTGAGTTTTGAGCCTACCCCCGGTCTGAATGAAGAGTATATTATTTTAATATATTTATAGCCTTCATCTATTAATATATAAAATATACTTAATACCCATTCTTTCCTTATTTCTAAAGATTTATTCAGTATATAGTTTGTTCAGGCATTTTTTTTAGAAACACAATGGGTAAGATGTTCCCAATGCTATGGAACTTCTACCCGAGAAGGGGATGCAGGTAATAAATAAACATGCAGCTAAGTTCAGATAAGTTAGCTGCTAAAAGAAAAACTGTAAAGTCTGTAGAGCTTCCCTTAGGACTATTTTTATTCTATCACTCATTCATCCAACACTTAAGTGCTTACCAGGCACATTCTCTTTTGTGTGCTAAAGATAGAGCAAATGAACAAGATATCATCTTGGGGCAGACATCCAGCTAGGGAGTCAGAAGTTAAATATCAAATTATACAATTAATTGTTTTAAAGAAGTACAGTGTGGTAAGAGAGTATAAAGCAAGGCACTTTAATGTAGTCTCAGGCTGTCAGGAAATGCTTCCTGGCAGATGGAGGAGTGGTCACCAGTGAATTCTACTTTGCTCTAGGAGCACCCTTGTGAGGCCCCCTTCCGCACAGACTCTGGCTTGGGCACGTGATTAACTTTGGTCAGTGACATAGAAGCAAATCTGAGGCGCACGGCGGTGTGGAAAGCACCCACGCCCTGGAGCTTACCCCCTCTCGATGCCGGGAATTCTTCTGCTGCCACAGGAAGCAGCCCAGGCTGATTTGTAAGAGATACATGCGCCTGTCCCCCGCCCCAGCACCCAGGCACAGGGGTAGGAGTGAGAACATCTTAGACTCTGCAGTCACAGTTGTGCCAGTGACCACAGCTGCTCAAGTCACCCAGGTGACACCAGCAGAAGACCCACCCAAACTACCAATCCAAAGAATCAGGAGCAAACTGAATGGTTGCTGTTTTTGTTTCCCGCCCCCCTTTTTTTTTATTATGTTAATCACCATACAGTACATCATTAGTTTTTGATGTAGTGTTCCATGATTCATTGTTTGCGTATAACACCCAGTGCTCCATGCAGTACGTGCCCTCTTTAATACCCATCACCAGGCTAACCCATCCTCCCATCCTCCTCCCCTCTAGAACCCTGTTTGTTTTTCAGAGTCCATCATCTCTCATGGTTCATCTCACCCTCTGATTTCCCCCCCTTCATTCTTCCCCTCCTTCTATCTTCTTCTTCTTTTTTCCTTTTTAACATATAATGTATTATTTGTTTCAGAGGTACAAGTCTGTGATTCAACAGTCTTGCACAATTCACAGTGCTCACCATAGCACATATCCTCCCCAGTGTCTATCACCCAGCCACCCTATCCCTCCCACCCCACCCCCCACTTGAACAACCCTCAGTTTGTTTCCTGAGATTAAGAATTCCTCAAATCAGTGAGGTCATATGATACGTGTCTTTCTCTGATTGACTTATTTCGCTCAGCATAATAACACCCTCCAGTTCCATCCACGTCGTTGCAAATGGCAAGATCTCATTCCTTTTGATGGCTGCATAATATTCCATTGTATATATATATACCACCTCTTCCTTATCCATTCATCTGTTGATGGACATCTTGGCTCTTTCCACAGTTTGGCTACTGTGGACATTGCTGCTATAAACATTGGGGTGCACGTACCCCTTTGGATCCCTACATTTGTATCTCTGGGGTAAATACCCAGTAGTGCAATTGCTGGATCATATGGTAGCTCTATTTTCAACTTTTTGAGGAACCTCCATACTGTTTTCCAGAGTGGCTGCACCAGCTTGCATTCCCACCAACAGTGTAGGAGGGTTCCCCTTTCTCCGCATCCCCGCCAACATCTGTTGTTTCCCAACTTCTGAATGGTTGCTGTTTTAAGTCCATAAGGTTTTAGGGTGGGTGGTTCTGCAGCAAAGACTAACTGATTTAGAAATAGATACCTAGATGTGGGCAGTTTTCATGCAGAAAGCTAGCGTGTGGTTTAGGGTCGTTCAGACTGGGCAACAGGTGAGAAAGCAGTTATCAAAGTCTTATAAAATGCTGAAAAATGTTTGTAGGGTCTGGAAGAGTGCTGAGGAAACGGCATTTGGAAGTTAGGAAACGGTTGATGCATAACAAACTGTCATCAGAGTTAAGAGAAAACTCTTCCTAATGAATTTGCAGATCCGGCTACAGAGATTACTGGGAAGGAGGAGGAAGTGTTGACTGGCTTCTTTTAGTAGCGGATAGTAAGGGCCAGGAAGGGGGAGAGGAGGTAAAGAACTACTCTCTTTGTAACTGGAATTTTGAGGGACTGGAATGTAACCAAGCCTTTCCGAGTTGGAAAATAAAACTATTTCACACCTTTAAAAACATTTATTTATTTATTTGAGAGAGAGCGCAAGCAGGGGGAGGGGCCATGGGAGAAAGAGATGAGCAGACTCTCCGCTGAGTGGGGAGCCCAATGCAGGGCTCTATCCCAGAACCCTGAGATCATGACCTGAGATCATGACCTGAGCTAAAATCAAGAGTGGGATGCTTAACTGAGTCACCCAGGTGCCCCTCACACCTTTTCTTTTTTTTTTTTTTTAAGTAAGAAATGGCCTCTGATTAAACATCAAATCAAGGATGTGGCTATACAATTTCTGCCTTAATATCTCTAAAAGACTGAAAGTGATACTTAATAGAGCTTCTCAGCTAGACAAAGCTGCTTTTCAGAATCATTATTTCATCTTCCTACTGAAGCCTAATCTCAAAACAGCCCTGAAAATCTCATGTGAGTAGACTAGTGTGAGTCTCAAGAAGGACTTATGAATGTGGATTTTGACTAAGAAAGTGAATGTAACGTGATACATAACCAACCCAGAAAGGCTTTAAGAGAGCTATACAATCTAAGATTAAAGGAAATGGGGAGCTTCTTCTCAACCCCCATTTTTCTTTGAGTAAGAAGCAGCTTGAGAAACCCTCTCAAGTATGAATTTTTTTTTTTTTTTTGAGGGTAAGAGGTGCTCTCTCAGAGGTTAGAGAGCAGAATATTGAGGGTGGAACAAAGAACAGAGGAGTCTAAGGAACCGACCCCACTGAGAACAACCAGAGCAGGGGCCTGATGACTTGTACCTGGTTGTATGTTATGATTTCTCTAAACCAGTGCCGATTCTTTTGCTTCCATCCCTTCCCTTTTTTTGAATGGAAGCATCTATTACAGTTTTTTTTTCTTCCTCTCTCACCACCATAGGATAGGTATTTGGGGGTAAAACAACTTGTCCTTTTAGTTCTTATGTCTCTGTATCAATGAGAATCACAGTTAAGGAGCTGCACTCAATGCAGATTTCAAGATGAGAACTTTGAGACTAATGCCATGATTGAATGATCTATTGGGACTCTTCTGAGGAGGTTAATATGTTTTGCAGGTTAGAAGGGCATGAATCATTGGGACCAGAGGGAAAACTGTGGTAAGCCCCTTGTTCATTATGACTCTTGGTATGTATATGCCCTTGGGTAGTCTCCTTCCCACACTGACTCTGGGCTTGGCCATTTGCCTTGTTTTCACCAGTGGAACATGGGAACATAAGATGCAGGCAGTCACCTTATGCATTGAGATTTGCTCTATCTTGCTGCTGGGGACTTCTACCCATGTGAAGAAACCCAAGCTAGCCTGATGGAGACCTGTGGTCCCGCTGAAAGCTACACATGCCAGATCAGTGAATCTTGAACAATCCATCCCCAGTTGATCATCTAGGGAACTAAAAGTGCATTGGTGATCTTAGGGGCCAAGTGAAAGAACTGCCCAGCCCACGTGGCTGACCCACAGTTTCCTGAGAATAAAATCATTGTTTTAAGCCACTAGGTTTGGGGGCAGTTTTTTTCTGAGCAAAAGCGTGTACAGCTTCTCTGAAGCAAAGATATTTAAACTGAAATATGAAGGTTCAGCAGAGATTCGTGAGGCAACGGGGAGGATGAGCAATCTTCCAGGTAGAGGGAATCGCAGAGATGAAGGAGAGCCTATATGGTGAGTTTGAGTGGCTGAAAGCATGTCCCAGTGGCCAGAAAAGAAGAGTGACAATAGTATGAAACAAGGGTGCTGGTGAGTCTGAGCTTGACTCTCCACTGTGGTTTGAACTTCAGTCTTTCCCACATTTTTGCATGCTTGGGCCCAGACTGAAGAGGCACTAAGCTACCTGGAAAACTCTTTTCATGATGATGGCAGAGGTGCAAGACAGAAACCTCACTACACAAGCACATTTCTGTTTACATTTCATTGGTGAATATCCCACTGGCCAAGGCAAGTCACAGGGATGAGCCTAAAATCAAGAGCAGGAAGTACATTCTGATCACCTAAATTTATGGGGACCTACATATGGCCAAAGCAAGTCACACTATTCATAGCAGTACTATTCAGTAGGCAAAAAGTGGAAATAATCCAAATGCCTGGATAATCACTAACTGGTGAATAGATTTTAAAAATGCATATCCAGGGGTATCTGGCTGGCTCAGGTGGTAGAGCATGCCACCCTTGATCTCAGAGGGTCATGAGTTTGAGCCCCACATTGGATGTAGAGATTTAAAAATGCATATCCATACAATAGGATACTTTTTTGACAATAAAAAGGAACAAAGTATTGATACATGTTATAATATGGATGAACCTCACAGATATTATGCTAAGTGAAAGAATCCAGACACAAAAAACTGCATATTGAATTTCTAGAAAAGACAGATCTGTAGAGACAAAGTATATCAGTGGTTGCTTGGCACTAAGGGTGAGAGTAGAGATTTACCACAAAGGGACATGAGGTTGATGAAAATGTTCTAAAACTGGATGTGGTTGATGACTGTAGATCTACAGATCTACAAATTAATACATTAATTTGCTAAAAATCATTGAACCGTTCACTTATAGTAAGTGAATCTTGTAGTTTGTAAATCATATCCCAATTCTGGCACTAAAATGTGTAACTAATGGAATGAATGGTACCTTAGCATTATGCTTATAACAATGTAACATTTCCAAAGGCATAATTAAATGACTTTATACAATGTGGAAATAGTTGCAAAACTCTGACTACTGTCTCTTTAAGCAATGGCAGAGGTTAAATTTTTTTGTTCAAATGTATTTTACCGAATTTTAGAATTTTCATTAGTTATTCAACTTTGGCTGTAAATAATAAACATTTTCGTATTTTGTCCTTGGAACTACTGCATTTTAAGTTAGTGCATGTGGTATTTAAAAAAAATTGGCACCCATTAAAGCAGCTGCAATTAAGCATGCTCTATTTATTGGCTTTTCATATAATACGTACAACAGAAACATGCTCTTATAAACAGGTCAAGAACTATAAAATTTTACTAATTGCTGGAATTTGTTCTGTTTGGAATAAAAATGGATGTAACAATCAGAATAGCTATTCAAGGGGTAATAGAAACAGGAAGGAGGGACCTCTGTTATTAGCTAATCTAGCAATTATCCCCAAATCGGAGCTTGTATTCATCATGAATATCAACTGAGTTTGTTGAGGAGGGGCAGCTGGAGATGTGCAAAGAGCTGCCTAACTCTAATGCAAAGTTCCTTTGGTTAGGAGAATGCACTAACATTAATCCACAAGCTGTAGGATGAACTGAATTCTCTAAGTGGAAAATGCCTACTTCTATCAGAGGCCAACGGCAATTTCACTACACTTCCTCTTGGAGGAAGTGCCCACGATGACATCATCCCATTTACGAATCCTCGAAATTATTGTTTACAACTTAGGCATCTGTCCTGAAAGTGGGTGACTCTGCCTGAGATCCTGGTGGAGAGTAAGCTTAGGAAAGTGTTTCTCTCTACGTTCTCTTTCTAGTAAGAGGCCAGAGAGAGAGTTACAAAATGAAAAAGGAACACAGCAAGAATTGTACATCACAGCTTACAAAACGTTGTCACAGGCATTGTCTCTGAGTTAATATTCATTCCACAAGTATTCATCAAGAACTTTTATAATCCCCATGTGTTTGACCAGGTGCTCTACTCCTCTCACTGAAACTAGAGCCTTTGGAAGGATTCTGGTGCAAGTCCTTATGGAGTTCATGTAAGCATTTGGTTCTCAGTTCTGTAAGGTCTGCATCATCACAATCATTCAAGGGGGGTCAGGAACTTTAGGTGCTTATTGTTTAATGACTTTCCTGGTGTTGCAAATGTGTGGGGAGGTAGGCCTAATCAAATACTGATAGTGTTTGTTTGTTTCCAAAACCTTCAAAGTCCTCATCTAGGAGGAGATTTAACAACATACATATCTTGAATGTGAATGAGAAATTCCTCTCTGGACCCCTCTTCAGTCACCATCTACTACCCCATTTCTCTTCTTCCTTTCCCAGCAAAATTTATTCAAAGAGTTTATATATTTAGTCTCCAGTTCTTCAATTTTTTTTTTCTTGGACCCACTTGATTTATGCTCACTTCCCAGTCACTCTACTAAGACTTCTTGCTGTGGTCAACAATGACCTGCCCGTTGCATGATTTAAATGGCCTCCTTGTTCATTCTGACCTTTCCATACATGCCCTGTCGAATTCTAAACCAGGTCATAATCCACCTGATGCAGAGTAAAAACAAACAATCTACTCCTTTCTCTCTGATCTCATTTCCCATCACTCTTTCTGGCCTCATCCCCTGAGATCTCGTTGGCATCTTATTCCTTCTAAAATATGTCCAGAATCTTCCTCCTCTCCTTACAGGGCATTTCATGTTGCTGTTTTCTCTTCCTGAAATTTTCTTCTCCCTGTGATCCATGTTGATGACTCCACACTTTCTTGTTTAAATGTCAGAATCTCAGGGAAGATTTTCTTAATTCTCCTGTTTAATTTGGCAGCCCCTCTACCCACCAGCCACTCACTATTCATCCTATCACATACACACATTATTTAATTAAGAAATCAAAGCTCTAGGAGGGTAAAGAACATTCTTACTGTTCTCATGGTTCGTGTAGTTCATGGTAAAAGTGAGTTTCAAGGCTCCAAACTTCTATTCATTGTAAAAGAAACATTGGATTAAGAAAGGAGGGCCATGTTTGAGACCCTACTTTTTCACTGGGTCTTTGGCATCTTAGGAAAGCCATGTCACTTTGTTCAGTCTACATGTCTTCATTTGTAAATGAGGGCAAAGCATGGCTATTGGTATTGTAAACATCCTCCTGTTCCTTGCAAAATTTTTAAGGTCGCAAATCTCTAAAGAGCTAAAGATAGTCCCATAACTGTCTAGTCCCTTCATGTAAGAAGTTGTGTTATCTTCATTTCCAACTCAGAACTTCTGGTAAGTCAATGTAGCTGATGATCACAGGGAGTAAACTACTTATCTCCACAGTTGGGTTTGACTAATTTCCCTTTTCTGGAGAAAACTGGAGAAGGAGGCCCCTGGAGTTGTCTCTAGCTCTGTGGTGAACTGCTAATTTGAAATCACAGGGTGCTCTTTGAGAAATTGCAGACTCACATCTGATAACCATTTTATGGGAATGTGCCTGGGCCTTTTAGCTGTGGTTCCCCACAAAATGCCATGATGAGTGACATGCTTCCAGCAGATGAAAGCTCCATGGGGGTGAGTGCCAGAGACCTCTGACTACATCACTTGGCATTTGCTGATTTCTGCCTATTTTCTGTATAAGTGAATGTCTCTGGGCTACACTCTCATTTGAATGTTGGTATTCCAGTGAAATTCACATGTGGTCAAATGGAAATGGTATCTCCAGAATGAGGTAAAGTACACCAAGAGAATTAGATTCTAGTGTTTAAGAAAAGTTACAGACAAGCTTTCCAACCACGGCCTTTCTTCATCTTTCTTTTTTTTTTTTTCTTTCATTCTAAAGGAAGAATATGATCTTTGCAAGATGTCAGCACTTCCATTAGCACTGGCTTCTGAATTTCTGCTCAGTTAAGGCAGGGAGGGAACTAAAGACAGAATAAAAAGGGACAAAAAAATGAAATAATAGTTGTCAAACCCCAGGAACATAGTACACACTTAAAAAATACAGTATTCTCTTTGACAGGCAGGATAGGATGGTGAAGAGCCTATTCGGGAGCTGGACTACCTGGTTCAAATCATAGCTCTGTCACTTAGAAGCCCCAGGACTTGGGGCAAATGAATTCCCTTCTGTGCTTCAGCTTTTGCATCTCTAAAATGGGGATTCTGATAGTACTGTAAAAGGTTCTTGTTAAGAGTACAAAGGCATCGGGGCGCCTGGATGGCTCAGTCATTAAGCGTCTGCCATCGGCTCAGGTCATGATCCCGGGGTCCTCGGATCGAGCCCCGCGTCGGGCTCTCCGCTCAGCGGGAAGCCTGCTTCTCCCTCTCCCACTCCCCCTGCTTGTGTGCCCTCTCTCGCTGTGTCTCTCTCTGTCAAAAAAAAAAAAAGAGTACAAAGGCATCTGAGATTAGAAAGTATTTGTGATTTCCCCAGGAGCACATGGCCTTCCATGATCCTCACTCCTAAAGCTCCTGAAATTCTCACACAAGAGCCAAGAGATACGTGTATTCTCCATTTACTGAAGGCTTGCTCTGAGCCAAGTGATATGCTAGATGCTGAAGAAAGAGGATTAAAGAAGTACACCCTTTTGTCCTTCAGTGGGCTAAGGACACACATATACAAATAACCAACTATTGGAAGTCTAGTGCTTTTACAGAGGAAGCTTAGTAGCAGAAGATAAATTCTTTTTGCTTTTTCGGTGGAAATAATATCTGGGCTCTAGCTGAAAGAAAGAGTATGGATTGGGCAATTCAGAAGACAGTATGGAAGAAAAAGCACTAACAAGACAGAGATGGGAAAATACATGGTGTCTATGGGAGCGTATTTGTGAAAACACTGTCCTCTTTAGTAGGCCATGTGAATGTTGATCTCACCTATTATATTTAAAACCTCCTACTGGCAGAGGCCGTTTCATCTCTGTATTTTCCAAGCAAATGTCTTACATGTAAGTACAAGCAATGTTTGGTGAATTGGTTTGAATTGAAAACATGATTTAAATAATGAGTGCTATAGGATTTCAGAGGAAGGAGTGATTCATTCCATACTGGAAGTTTCATGGCAAAACCTTACTGGACTAGTGAAGGATCAAGATGGTTTTTTTGTTTTGTTTTGTTTTGTTTTGTTTGTAAGTTGAATTTTGGTGAAAAGGAATCAAATTAGAGTAAAGAGAATGAGAAAATGCATTTCTAATCCCCTTTGGGACTCTGGAGGCACATAATTAGAGAGGTGTATATACTAATTCTATATTATTCACCTTTTCTTTGGCCAACCATCTTTCCCTTCTCCTTGAAGATATCCAAGAGGGGCTCGCAATTAACTGTCCTATTCCCAATCTACAGAGATGGACACACAGGGTTCAGGTTGGCCAGTCAGGATGTGACATCTATCTGGCCTCACTAAGTTGTCCTGAAAAGGGCAGGTGACTAGTCAGAATCCCTCTAAGATGATCTAATCAGTTGAGGAGAGAGAGTCTTTATTCTGGATCACGAACCATGTCAAACAATTTCCCACCAAATGGAAATAGTTTATATGATAGGAAGCCAATACATAAAGAATGAGAAGTCCTGCAAACATCATGTAGGACCCCGTCTCCAAAGTTTTACAGTTTCCCAGTTACATTAGAGAATAATATCTTCTCCCCCACCTCTTTTCTTGTCAGCTTGGATTTTGTTCTTTGCACTTCCAAAAAAGAACTTCCTCCCTAATACAAGATGAGTGGCAGGGATTGAGATACCATCATTGGGGAACTACCTCCTAAGAATCAGTGGTTCAAATAACACATGGAAGTAAACTTTTTCAGGTCTGACCTTCAAAGCAATTAAGCAAAGAAGCCGGGATTGTACTCAGCACGACTAACAAATGAGAATGAGGTAGAATCTAATGTTGCTTCCATTTTATGAAAGATATTCTCAGATGGCCTCACAGCAGGACTTGAAAGTCCTACACACAAGCAATAACCTGTGAACACTGAATGTAGAGTCATAGTGTTTAGTGACCACCATCTGGTCTCATTAATTTTTCATTCATTTATAACCCAGCCCTTAATTTATTATTAGGTCAGTCCTTCAGCAAATGAACATATGACCAGTCTGAAGAGTATGGGAGAGACTGGGTACATTCTAAAGAATAGCAGAGCTAAAGGGTCCCTAGTACATCGGAAATTATCCCCTTCAATTCCTTGAAGTCTCCTGAAGCTGGTGTGTCTGCTAAGGACTGGTAAGACAATCGCTATGTAATTCTTCCATGCTGTTAGTGATTCTGTGATGCCTGTCATCTTGTCAAAGGACTTCCACTGATTTCTAACTTCCTTCTGATCTTTTCCCTCCATTTCCTCCATAACATCTAGCCCATCTAACATTTCTATCTTTTACATATCTTTTTGTCAGCTATCATAACTTAAAAAAAAAGCATTCCACAGAATACAATGTAAGTGGAGAAAAGAAAGCTCACAGCAGAGTGAACAACATGTGTTGCACATTGAAGAAGAATCTTCAATGCATGTTAGCATCATTGGCGGAGACCTTTCGCTGCGTGGCTCCCCACCACTCATTGCCCCAACTAACTCTCACTGAGAGCACAAATAAATAAAATATATATTAGGAGCATCATGTCATGTGCTGAGATACTTACACATAAATAAAACTATAGACACAAATAGATTTTAACTATTCAGTGCTGTGTGGAGAGGGATACAAGGGATATATGTGCTTCTATTGTAGGTGAAGGAAGTCCATGAAGAAAAACCTGGAGGTTGGTCACCTCCTGCACTAACCATCGTGCCACTGAGCCCGTGCAATCCCACTTCCGGGTATCTCTCCAAAGGCAATGGAATCAGTGTCTCCGAGAGCTATCTACATTCCCATGTTCATTGCAGCATTATTTACAATAGGCAAAATAGGGAAGAAACCTAAGTGTCTGTTGACAGATGAATGACTAAAGAAAATGTGATGTATAAAAATGAATATACATATTATTCAGCCTTTAAAAAGAAAGAAATTGGGGCGCCTGGGTGGCTCAGTTGGTTAAGCAACTGCCTTCGGCTCAGGTCATGATCCTGGAGTCCCTGGATCAAGTCCTGCATCAGGCTTCCTGCTCGGCAGGGAGTCTGCTTCTTCCTCTGACCCTCTTCCCTCTCGTGCTCTCTGCCTCTCATTCTCTCTCAAATAAATAAATAAAAATCTTAAAATAAATAAATAAATAAATAAAAAGAAAGAAATTCTGCCATTTGGAACAACATGGATGAACCTGGAGGACATTATGCGAAGTGAAATAAGCCAGACACAGAAACACAAATATTGCATGATCTCATTTATATGTAGAACCTAAAAAGGTCAAATTCATAAAAGCAGAGAGTAGAATGGTGGTTGCCAGAACCTGGGGTCGGCAGGGGGGTGGGGTGAGATGTTGTTCAAAGAGTACAAAGTTTCATTTATGCAGGATGAATAAGTTCTGGAGATCTAATGTGCAACATTGTGACTGCAGTTAATAATCCTGTACTATGTTCTGTGTACTTGAAATTTGCTAAGAGTAGATCTTAAGTGTTCTCACCACACATACATACAAAATGGTAACTACGTGAGGTAATGGATATGTTAATTAGCTTGATTGTGCTAATTACTTCACATTGTACAGGTATATCAGAATATCACCTTGTATGCTTTATTTTGTTTTCATATCATTTTTATTTTTTAATTTTAGTCAAAGTATAGTTGACATACAATGTCAGATGGACAGCACAGTGATTCAACAATACATTACAACAGCACTCAGCAGTATACGTGGTCAACATCTGTCATCATGCAAAGTTCTTACAGTATTACTGACTATCTTCCCTGTGCTGTAATTTTCATCCCCATGGCTTACTTGTTTTCCAACTGGAAGTTTGTACCTCTTATTTCCCTTCACCTGGTTTGCCCATCCCCCTACCTCCTTCCCCAGCAAATTGGCAACTGCCAATTTGTTCTCTGTGAGTCTATTTGGTTTTTTATTTGTTCATTTGTTTTTTAGGTTCCACATATAAGTGAAATCCTATAGTATCTGTCTTTCTCTGACTTATTTCACTTAGCATAATACACTCTAAGGGCCATTCATGTTGCTCATGACAAGATATCATTCCTTTTTATGGCAGAATAATATTCCATTGCATATATATACCACATCTTTTAAAAATATATACAATTTTTATTTCTCATTTGTCCTTCAGTAAAGCTGGGGAAGGGGGAAGAGTACCTAGAGGCAGACAACAGGAAATTTTTATGGAAAACAGAAGCTAAGTTAAGATAGAGCAAAAGGTATATCCAGGAAAGGAAAGAAAAATATATTGGGAAAGACAGTTTAGAGGGAGAAAGTTTGGGGTTTACGTTGCCACCTGTTATGTTGGAAGGATCAGAGAAAATAATGGAAATTAGCCCTACTTGGCTAAATTAACTTCACTTCAAACACTCACTGTGCATATCCACGGCAACTGCAGCTATTTCTAAAATTTTCTCCAGTGATGTGTGGTGCACCATGCAGGAGAAAAGTTCAAGGCAGAGATAGCAACCTCAGCCTGCCCGATCTTCACACGAAAAGCATCAAAATTTATTCTTCCAAAGTCAGTTTCTTCTACTTAACAATACGTGAAGGTCATCTCAATGACAGGGTAGGTTTTAAAGTCACTTAAAGAGACTGGTGAAGAACTGAACTTATTTTATAGAATTATTTTGTAAGTGTTTAACAAACAAGGAAACAATCTAACATTTAAAAACTCCATGTGACGGGGCTCCTGGGTGGCTCAGTTGTTAAGTGTCTGCCTTCGGCTCAGGTCATGATCCCAGCATCCTGGGATCGAGCCCCACATCGGGCTCTCTGCTCCGCGGGAAGCCTGCTTCTCCCTCTCCCACTCCCTCTGCTTGTGTTCCTGCTCTCTCTCTCTCTGTGTCAAATAAATAAATAAAATCTTTAAAAAAAAAATAAAAAATAAAACTCCATGTCAGTTTCCAAAAATATATCTGTCTGAATATAAGGAGAAAGTCCCCCCCCCTCAAGTATACATATATATCCCTTGTAAAGATACAAGTCATCTTATGGGATTTTTTCTCAAGCGCTTTATTTTGCACAAGATATTGCTAATTAGAAAAGATCATTAGGCTGAATCCACCTAATATAATCAGTAGGGAAAAAAAAGCAAGTAATAGTCCAGGTGAATAGTTCATTTTACAGTTTTAAGTGTTGAATGATGTAAGTATTGTTAACCTTAAAAATAAAACTGCCAAGTATTTTACCAGCAAAAATGGGTTTATTCAGGAATAGTGGAGAACTATAATCTGGGACAAACAAGCTATAGCAAAAACCATAGGCAAGTCCAACAAAGGAGAGGAACGTTTTATGGAGAAGGGAAAGGAAGTTGGGAGGGATTGTTTTGAACAAAAATCCATACAAGAGAAGCAGGGGTTCAGGGTGATGAAAATTTCTCATTGGCTGAGTTGCAGATATAGTCGATTTCCTATAGGAGATATAATATGTATCTTTCCCTGTTGGGGCCTGTAATTGACGATTCCTTCCTGTTGAGCTTCTTCCTAGGAGTCTGTAATTGACAATTCTTCCAATAATTGACATTGAGTGGTAGGGCTCCCTCTACCACTCTCCCCTTCTAGATCCAAAGTGCACTTTAGCGAGGTTTCTCTTTATTAATTTTCACAGCACACTTTCTAAAGATCACTTATAAGGAAGTACAGAAAATGGTTACCTTGTAAAGATTTAGATGTAGATTAGATATATTATCTATAGAATAAATGAACAATTACCTGGATGTTATATGATTGGGTATTTTTACCTTAGTATAAAATATCTAATAACAGCATGCTTTGCAAATTCAAAAAGTTTTATGCTACATCTACATTAGTATGCTACATATTAATTTAGAGAAGATGGTATGCTCTGTAAGAGTGTTAATGACTCTGAAACATCCCTAGAGACAATGAAGATACTGATGTCAAAGACAGCTGTAAAGAGTTTGTATACATTTTTAAATGAATATTCAGGGAAAAAAAATAGTTA
Organism: Mirounga angustirostris; assembly: GCF_029215605.1. NCBI lineage: Eukaryota > Metazoa > Chordata > Mammalia > Carnivora > Phocidae > Mirounga > Mirounga angustirostris. The sequence goes on along the minus strand of NW_026991712.1, from coordinate 12,365,943 downwards.
CCCCAAATTAGTGTATATTTATGTAATATATGGTATAAATATGTATAATTATTAAATTTTATAGACATCAGACTCTTTTAAATATATCCCTACATATATATATACAATGGAATATTATGCAGCCATCAAAAGGAATGAGATCTTGCCATTTGCAACGACATGGATGGAACTGGAGGGTGTTATGCTGAGCGAAATAAGTCAATCAGAGAAAGACATGTATCATATGATCTCACTGATTTGAGGAATTCTTAATCTCAGGAAACAAACTGAGGGTTGTTCAAGTGGGGGGTGGGGTGGGAGGGATGGGGTGGCTGGGTGATAGACACTGGGGAGGGTATGTGCTATGGTGAGCTCTGTGAATTGTGCAAGACTGTTGAATCACAGATCTGTACCTCGGAAACAAATAATGCAATATATGTTGAGAAAAAAAGAAGAAGACAACAGGAGGGGAAGAATGAAGGGGGGGAAATCGGAGGAGGAGACAAACCATGAGAGACGATGGACTCTGAAAAACAAACTGAGGGTTCTAGAGGGGAGGGCGGTGGAAGGATGGGTTGGCCTGGTGATGGGTATTAGGGAGGGCACGTTCTGCATGGAGCACTGGGTGTTGTGCACAAACAATGAATCATGGAACACAACATCTAAAACTAATGATGTAATGTATGGGGATTAACATAAGAATAAAATACATATATATATCCCTACAATTTATGTGGTCCTATGTTTTACAGAACAGGTAATCCATGCCCACTCATATCTCCCTTTTTCAGCCACCAGTATTTCTCAACTCCCTCTCCTTTATTTTTAAATTTTAAATTCTGTTTATATCACATGAAAATCTATATTTAGAGCTTCTCATGAACAACTGGAAGAACTGGAAATTCTGGTTGGGATTCTGGTATGGTAGTGACAGGCTAGGACTGAGGAGCTGGCTCCTCTTCTAAAAAGCTCATGTGCTCCTCACAGTCCCCACCTGGCCAGTGCGACTTTACGGTCCTGGTTCCAGCAGGATTGTGAGCATCGTGTCCATGCTCCGTTATCTTCAAGCATCCCTCCCTCCTAACTGGCTTCTCCCTGCTCCCAAGCCCTATCCAGGTCATCACACCCCCAGCACTGTACCTGCCTGTATTGGTTTTCTTCAATGTTCAACATCACTGATGCCCCAAGAGTTAAAATTTACAAGACACATTCACATGCATGATTTTTATTCTATTTATATTCATGTAGTGAGGTTGGCTTGGCACATATGGAAAGTCTTCCCTATATATAGTTATTTATATATTTATATATAAATATAACATATGTAATATGTGTAATATATAAAATACATAGTGTGTGTGTGTGTATATATATATGTGTGTGTGTGTGTGTGTGTGTGTGTGTGTGTTTTAAGTATATGAAGAAACTGAGGCCCATGCCACAGCACTGGAAATACTAAAATTCAGTGAAAAACTCAAGTCTTTCATTACTTGCACCAGGTTTCACACTCTTAGTTCTTCTATGGTCCCAGCCATCAAGAAGCAGGCCACTCACTTCAACAGTCTCTCACCTCACTGCCTCTCCCCAGATTTCCACCCATTTGGGGCTTCCTTATTCTTTTTCAGTAACATGAGGTCGTCTGGAATGAAAAGAATGCAAGTCCTTCTCGTGGTTTAAACATTTGTGCTCTCCCCCCCTCCAAAATCAACAAAAGCCGCTGAGTCTATAAATTTAAAAAGTTGAATTTAGACCAGTAATTATAGTTATGGAGTTGAGGCATTTCCAATGTTTTTTTTCTTTTCTTAGGTTTATCATCTCGGAGTTGGAATCTGCATTCCTGTTCCTCTTTTTCCAGTAATTCCATGTGAGAAGTACCAATTTGTTTACATAGCATGCCTAATGACCATTAGCAGGCAAGTAGGGAGACTCAACTGACATGATTTGAGTTGGTCTTTTGAAATACAGCAATACCACATGGCACATATTCCCAGAGAAATCAACTGCCTTTTTAAGCAAGGTGGGTTTTGAAAACAAGAATTATCCCCTGTACCCACCCAGAGAAAAATTTAAGAATTCAGACAAGACCAACTCAAATATGAATAATGCAGGAATTTGCCATTTGTGTGGAATAGGAACGACTCACCTTTTAAAACATTATTATTTATGAATTTGACTTTAGCTGTTCTGTGATTAAATCTTTTTTTTTTTTTTCTTTTCTGGTCAAATATTTGTGACATGAAAAATGGAATGGAATTTATCCCTAGTGTGATACTTCCAGAAGTGTATTAAGTAGAAAGCTCTGACCTCCCTGAGCAAAAGGGCATCCTACCTAGGAATTTAGAGTGGAGATCACGCTTTCCTCCCTACTCCACCTGTTCTTGAGCTCTGCTCTGAAGGGTTGTTGTTGGAGGGGATTGGGGCAGGTGCACAGTTTAATAGGACATGCTTCTCCTCTTTCATCATTGAGAAAAATAAGCAAGTACAGTGTCCAAATGATCTATGTCAAAAAATCATTCAGGGCTTTGTATTTTAATAAGATGTATGGTGCTTTCTCAAAGGGTAAGGACGGGCTATAGGTGATTTCTTCATAGAGTGACTGAAGTATCTAGATGAGCCTAAGTATGGATATGTTTGATGGTACCTGTTATTCTCATCTCTTCATCACCTCCATGTGGTTCTCCCCCTCATGCTGGCATCTTCTCTCAAGCCTTGCTAAGTTGCCAGGAAATCAGGTCAAGCTTTGGCATCAGATCGAGTCACTCCTATATCGCTCCTACGTGTTATGCATGGCGAGTTATCTCAGGGTGTTGAAAGGAACCCTAATAGACCAGAATGGCATTTCACAAAGGATATATTATTCAGGGTTCGCCAGAGAAATAGAACCAATAGGATATATAGAGATTGATCTATCTAGCTAGCTAGCTATCTAGCAGATATATCACAAGGAATTGGCTCATGTGATTATAAAAGCAAGCATGTCCCAAGACCTGTAGGGTGGATAAGCAACCTGGAGATTCAGGAGAGTCAATAGGTTCATTCCAGTCCCAGTCCAAAAACCTAAGAACCGGGAGAGCTGATGGTGTAGTTCCCATCTAAAGACCAGCAGACTTATGATACAGAAAGCACAATTCCAGCTCAAGTCTGAAGGCAGGAAGAAAGCTTATGTCCCAACATGTAAGAAATCAGGCAGGAAAGGATTCTTTCTTGCTGGGGAAAGGGTAGCCTTTTTCTTCCATGCAGGCCTTCAACTGATTAGATGAGGCTCACCCACCTTATGGAGGGCAATCTGCTTCACTCAGTCTACCAATTGAAATGTTAATCTCATCCAAAAACACCCTCAAACAGCAATAATATTTGATTCAATATCAGAGTACCCCATGGCCCAGTCAAGCTGACACATAAAGTTAACCATCACACATGGCAATCCATCAAGGATATGCTCCCCAGAGCTCTCTCGGAACGTTTTTAGGAATTCAGTTCCCTACCAGCTGTTAGACTGAGGGCCTCTGTTCCTTGCATGTGGTTACCCAGAGGTTGCCCTCAGTTCCCTGCCATATGGGCCTCTCCAACATAACAGTTTGTTTCATCAAAGGCAATAAGAGATAAAGAATCAGCTAACAAAATGGAAGTAACTATCTTTTATAATCAAATCACAGAACTGACTTCCTATCACCTTTGCCATATTCCATTGGTTAGAAGCAAGTCATGGGATTCAATCCATAGTTGAAAAATTACAGAAAGGTAACACCAGGAGGTGGGCATCGCTGGGGGGGCCATTATTGAAGTATGCATGTCACTCAACCAAAATGCATAATGAATGTTTGAGGAAGGAATAGAAACATTGGAACAGCAAAGAAGTGACCTGCCTCAGTGTGATAAAACCTAGATTTGAAGGTCATTTAAAAAAAAAAAAACCTATGAGTTTGGGCAAATTAATATCATTCAGCCAATTTTTTTCTTGTATTAAAATGGGTGTATGTTTTTATGTTGTTTCTTGCCCAATATTATTCCTTTTTTCTTCTGATAATAGACTTGGTTTTCTTTTGCTCTCCCATGATTAAGGTAGGCTGACTAGTGTAAAGCTAATATAATCCCCCCATTCCTCTAGGGATGGGCACAGGAATCATAGTCACTGGTTGAGGATGGAATATAAGATCCATTCTGGTCTGTCAGAATTGGGTCTAGGACTTTTTCTGGAAGTATTAGGAAAGTTAAAACCTTTTTTGCATGAGCTGTAAGCTGAGAGAATGTGGGCTTAAGGCCCCCCGTGGCCATCTGGTTACTGAGTAGGAAAAGCCTGAATGAGAATTAAGTTAACGTGAGAATTCAATACTGAGATCCAGAGAAAGAGATGGGATTCCCAAAGATATGAAACCCTGGATTCAGCCTTGCCTGAAGCTAGATAAAGATATTAAATATCTAGATCCAGGCTTGCCTGAAGCCAGTTACAGATATTGAACACTTGGATATGGCCTTGCCTGAAGCTAGAAACCCTGATTCTTTAAATGAACCAACACATCTCTGCTTATGTCTATTTGGCTTTTGTTTCTGGCCACTGCCTGATCCATCCAGCACCTAGAGCAGTACGCTGCTCCCCAAAATAGTTGGCTCCCAACAGATACACACTAATGTATGAAAGTGATTTTTGGAAGATTAACACTGAAATCCAATGGGTAGGCAGTTGGAACATATCCACCCCCACCACCCCCACTGAGTCTTTCTGAACCCTAAAATTCTGTGCTTGGCTGCTTCCCAAAACACCTCTTTGAGGCTTCTCCTTTGAACTCATGTCCAGAATATTCGGGGATGGCTTAGGCAGCTCTCGTCTGTTCATTCCTCACTCTCCCCAGACTCACTGCTGTGTAGGTGGGCCAAACTCATAAAACTCTATCTCTCAGCACCCTCAGGCACAGGAAGTTGGCCCAAAGAAGTTCCAAAAGGAGAAAAAAATTCACCCAACATATAAGACCCAGAGCAGGAAGCAAAACTAATGAAAAAATGTCCCCAGCTTTCACAGGAAATTATTTTCACTCCACCTCTATAAAAAGTAACAGATTTGATCCCTTGCCTCTCCCCACCTCTTTCTCAGCTAACCTCCCTTATAGAGGTGATGGGAGAGCTGGGGCCAGACTGCAGCAATGAGAGACGGGCCCCTTTCCATGAAAATATTCATCAGAAACCAGCTTGTCATAACCAGAGGCCCCTGAGAGTAGTTAAGGCTAGCAGGTTGTTAAATTGGACAGTTTTGAGTGAAGAAATTCGTAACAGTTCGTAGTGATCGCAGAAGCAAAGCATTCTCTTTCAGATGAGGGACTAGAGACTCAAAAGTGTGTTCAGGCTGCTTTCCTCACTGTTTTAGGACTATTTACCCAGGGAAGTTCAGGTATTTTATGTAAATATCTTGATTCAATTTTGAGACTATGTTAGAGGGGAAAGGTGAAGGGCTGAAGTGCAACCAATGGTCTGTGACCAACGAGACCCAAGCTGAGCCCCCTGAAGAACGCATGCATTCTGCAGTTTTCTTCACAGCCCATGGCAGCTAGAATCTGGCTGGCCAGCCCAGAAAATAGGCTGTTGTCCACCTGGCGGGGGCAGGGTGGGGAGGAGTACTGTGAAAGAATAGCCTGGATTCTTCTCTGCTATGCAAAGAAAGAACATGCTCAGGTATGCATGTATTTATACATATAGAGAAACACTGCCACACACTCATGCAAATAATTACAATAAAACACGCACTTAGACAAATAATCACAACAAAAGGTGGCGAGTGTTAATGGAGAAAACCAGAATGCACATAAGTTGTTGAGCAATCCACCTATGGCAGCCAGAAAAGCTTCACAAAGGTGGTGACAAGTTAAAGGAAGAAAGAGAATGTGGCCAATATCCGAAGGTAGTGGAAGACTTTCCAGGGAAAGAATAGAGTGAACACAGAACATTGATACAATAGAACAGAAAATATGGCTGGACAGTGCCAGAATATACCAAGGCTGAGGCCAAATCATCAAGGGTTTGAAACATCAAGCTTTTATCTTGTCTGCAGGCTGTGGGAGCCATTTACAAATGTTAGTGGAGGGAGAGAGGTAATGTGTTCGGATCCGCATCTTATTTTCCAGATCTTCCGACAGGGGAATCTGAGTAACAAAGGTTAGATGACTTTCTCTGGGTCATAGGGAGAATAATAGAAGCCAAGTTTTTGCTGGTTGGAAATGAAATGCCAAATATCTACGTCCTGCTTGCTGCTTTATTATTAGAGACAATATTTGTCATGTGGAAAAAGAGTTAATTGTAATCAGACTGGAAATTCATGTACCTGAAAATCTTTAGAAGGGAAAAATGTAGGGGAAGGAACAAGATAGAATAGCAGATACAAAACAATTCTTATCAGTCTGAATCTGTTTTACATTTCATTCCAGACTCTGCAAATTAACACCAACACAATGAATCTTTGTAAATTAATGAGAGTAACAGCGGGAAAGAATCAATCAGCCACTCTTGTTCCAAAACCCTCCTAGGTAATAACCTGAAATGAACCTTGGAGTCATGACCCCAGACTAATAGCCCGCTTCATACTCTTTGAACAAAACAATTAAATAATCACATTCCTCATGGTCCAACTTCCTGAGTATATTAATTAGATTAAAACGCAACTTGTCAGGATCCCTTGAGAGGGAGGGGTTTGCTGAATGCTTTTCCTCTTGCCCTCCAACTTCCAGTGGCATGTCCTGCTTTCCCATAGAGGGAGACTGTGCCTGCTTACACCTGACAGTATTCCTTCTAGAACTGGTGCCCTCACCCCTTCTCTCACCTGGACTCCACCCCTGAGGGCATCCTTCCTCCTCTCTGGACAAACACCTGCCTTTCCGTTCTAATTGGGTTACAAAACCTCTTAAAATATCAAAGCCAGTTGACAACTCTACTTGGCTCAATTTGAACATTCCATCCCTCTGTGCAATCCATCCATCCAATCTTTATGAGAAATGGGTTCAAATTCTGGTTCTGCTACTTTTTATCTCTGTAATCCTAAACAAATTATGTCATCTCTCTGTGGCTCAGTTCCTTCATCTGTAAAATGAGAATGATAACAGGCCCTACCTTACGTGACATCCTAACAGCCCGGGGGGGCGTGGAGGGGGTGGTCACCACAGCCAGGCTGGGGAACTTCTTGCCAAGGTTTCTGCACCTGCTGCCTCATGTCTCAAAGGGCTCCTCTGCTTTACCCCAAAGCTTCATCCCCTCACTTCTGGCAGATCTCTGCCAAGCAATCAGCCTCTTGAGATGGTCCCACCTACAACAGCGACATCCACGGCACCGTATCAATCTCTGTTCTCCTTCCTTCTGCTATTTTTCTTCGTAACACTTATCACTAGCTGGCGTTATATTATGTATTTGCTCTTCTATTTGTTTATACCACTTGTTCTCAAAGTGTGGTCCGTGGAACCTGAGATCTTGTTAGCAGTGCAAATTCTTGGGCCCCATCTTGACCTAGGAAATCAGAATGTCTAGGTGTGGGGTCTAGCCGTCTGTGTCTGCAGGTGATTTGTATGTTCACTAGAGTTTGAGAACCATGGGTTTATAATTTGTCTCCGCCAGGGAGTGACAGCTCCTTGAAGGAGGACTGTTTTCCATTTTCTGTTTACTGCTATATCCCCAGCACTTAAATCCACATGTGACACACGGTAGGTGTTCAGTCAATAGGTGTTGAATGAATGACTACATCTCACTTGGAGACTGAGCCAAAATCAGTACCCAGCCAGCTCTCTCTCATCTAGCTCCATTTTCTTTCACGACCTGGCTGCAAGATATTATTTTAATGTAAAAAAGTTTAATCATTTGTATTCAAGTTAAGAGACAGTGGCTTTGGGGCACCTGGGTGGCTCAGTCATTAAGCATCTGCGTCGGCTCAGGTCATGACATGATCCCAGGGTCCTGGGGTCAAGCCCCGCATGGGGCTCCCTGATCAGCAGGAAGCCTGCTTCTCCCTCTCCCACTCCCCCTGCTTGTGTTCCCTCTCTTGCTGTGTCTTTCTCTGTCAAATAAATAAAATATTTTTTTAAAAGGCAGTGGCTTTTTTTTTTTTTTTTGGTGCATATATATATACACATATGTATACGTATACATATACATATATATAATATGTATTTTTACTATAGAAGGTACTTAGAAAATGCTAGTATTTATATAGGAAGAAAAAACATGCATACAGCAGCATCATTTGAGCATTCATTTATGTCGAAGCTGGTTTCTCAGGAGACCTAGAAAGGAGTTGGATAAAAATCCAGTTGTAGCAGATTTTTGCATCAAGTGAAGAAACAAGAATCCTCATACTGGCGAGAAGATGTCCGTATCCACCACAAATAGCTCAAACATACCAATGGGAAAGGAGGAGGGAGGGAGGCAGAGGTTGAAGACGGAGACAGAGGGGAGGGAGGCAGACTCTGGCACGATAGATCTATGGCCTTATTCTTCCCCTGGAAGCAGCCAGGGCCAGCTGAGCACCAGAGCAGCAAGCCCCTTCGTGTACTGTCCCTGCCATCCATCAGTGGAGCGCAGACGAAACGCATGGATGCCCATTAAGCCAGAGAGAAGAGAAGCAGAGAGCTTTCACTGCAGAGAAGGCTAAAGGCAGAGGACTAGAGCACTCTGTGGGGTGGCCCAGTGCTCCCGCATCAAATCCATTCCTGAAGAAGGGATTGGAGAAACCACTTCTGTGGTTAAATGTTCGGGTGTGTGTGGAGGTGGGGGGCCAGGGTGAAATGAGGCTACAGGTCAGTTTACCAAAGGACCGAGAAGCACATTAGCAAAGGCTAAAAGCATCACAAAATATAAAGCAGTTTGATCTAAACCACATGAAATATTGCCCTTCTTCCCAGTGTTTAATCTGAGCTCCTTGCACAAATAGCAACAGCAAGCAAAGGGTTGTTTTCTTAGGCTTTACTGTTAGTGCTTTAAACTAGGCATAAAATTCCGTTTTCTTAAGTCACTATTACATTATTTTAAATAATGATGTGTGGAAAATTCTTGGTGTTGGGTCTTTCTAGCGAGGATAGCCTAGGTTCTGCTGCGGTCAGGAATCTACTCCCTTAGGATGACTTATTTAAACAAGGTTTACTTTTTGCTCAAGCTACTTATGCAGTGAAGTCTGGCAGGGGGAGGGGGGAAGGGTGAGGCTGGGCCCCACATAGGGACTGCAAGGCCCCAGGCGGGTTCTCCAACATCCCAACAAGACTAATGGTTCAAAAAATGCTGCACGTATTCAGTGTTGCCAAATCCTTCAAGCCTTCCCATTGCTTGCAACACATGGCCAGACTCAAGCTAGTGTTGAGCCTCAGGCCTCAAACATCCTTTCCAGATCGATTCGGCTTATCCTCTCGACTGAACCCACTATTATAACCCAAGCACTCAACACCCCTTCAAATACCTGCCTAGCAACCTCTCCCTACCTTTGAAGGATGACCTCTCCCTACCTTTGAAGGATGACTTTGGTTAATAATCCAATTATTGAATAGTTTTTAAAAGAGGATGACTTTGATTTTGTGCCTCTAGTTTATAAGGGAGACAGATGCCCAGTATCATCAAAGACAAGGAGGCTGGCTCTAAGTAAAGTTTGTATCTCAAAAGAAACTGGGTTGATGGCCAGTAAGCCACTAGGCTTCATGATACCCTGCCTCCCTTTTCTCTAAAGGATAATGTCCCCATAGCAACCGCACTCCAGACAACAGCCCTTCTCTCTTTGACTTGGGAAGGTGGAGAGAAGGGAAATGAAATAAAGTAGCAATTACTCAGCCACTGAGCAGGAGGCCCTTTGCTATCTACCTTTCATACAGCATTCACTCCATTCATTCCTGAAATGTAAGAAGTGTTCTTTTGCTTTATAGAACACAGGATTAAAACCCTGTGCATTTTAGCAATATGAACAAAACCAAACAGCTAATTGATTCTCAGACTCGGGTGTGTCCACTTTTCCAGGTAACGCCAACTCTATCACACCATTATCACTCCAAGCGTGGATCTCACGGGCGCCGTCTGGAAGCTGGTTAGAAATGCAGAGGGTCCAGGTCTTCTTCAGTTCTGAGTCAGAATCCGCATTTCAACCAACTCCCCAGGTGACTGAGAAACACTGTGCTATGTGCCATGACCTTCGCTGCCTATGAGAATCACTTGGAGAGTTTCAAAATAATCCCCATTCCACCAGTGGGCGTCAGAATCTCCACCAGTGGGCCTAGGACATCCCTGTATCTTTAAAGCTGCCCCCTATCCAATGATCTTAATGTGCAGTCAGTTATTAAGAACAACTTGTGTGCCATATGGCCTCATTATGGAAAAATCTACTAACCCTTCTTCTAAGAACTAGAACCCTCTTACTACAGGAGGCTTGGGACGCCCAAACAGAGCTTACTGATCTGTGTTCTGCTCTGGAAAGAAAGCCTAGCATGCCACAGAACTACAAGCACTGTTTGTTTCTGTGAATATCACTCTGAGGGATGTCAGTTTTCCAAATTCAGCTAAAATATATATATATATGTATTAAAGTCAAATACTTCTTGGCTTTTCACTCATATCACAGAGCTATTTGAAGAGGGGACTGGTGAAATCGTGTTTTCTAAACATTTAACTCCCAAATTATCAAAATACTAGTAAATGCCAAAAAGGTCTTTAAAGCCCCATTCCTTTTTAGCAGAAATGACACTTGTTGGAGGGAAGATGGTAATAATAGTTTGCAAACTAAAATAATTGAAGCTTGCAAATTAAACACTTAAAACCATAATGGCTTTCAATCTCAGGATAATGAGATGGAGACAATGTTTATTCTTTTAGCATCTGATAAGAGGAATCTCCTAGGGAAAGACCAGTTGGTATAGTGAAAATACATGGAAAAATGCCCCCTTGATGTAGGTGAGTTCCTAAAGGATGTAGTTAGGACTGATATTATAGCTTCGGATATAGGGAATGCTTCTGCTTATAGGAGGCAAAGATAGCAAGATGAAAGAGTGAGACAATTCTGTGATTCTGCGTGCTTGGTGATGTGGCCCCTCCCGATGAATCAATGAATTCCAGGCCAATGTTCGCTGTGATCGGGTTTATTTAGAAAGTGATAAAGAGGTTTATTTCTACTTTTAGGCTTACATAGGACCAATTCAGAGGCAGGAGCTGAAAATAGAATTGTTAGCTCTTGGGCATTTGCTAAAATCTCAGAGAAGACTTCGGACATCCCTGAGCTATGGAATTTAGAAGACTTGTGGAAATTAGTCCTAGAAAAACCGGAGACAGCCTGGTGCATCAGGCAAACATGTTGTTTTCTCCCTTAGATTACCATGGTAACATTTGGAAATTTTGTTGTTAGTTAGTAGACCTCATCTCCACCAAATGAAAAGCTTCAACTCCCCAAATAATGATGCAGATTTTGAAATAGTCAAAAGTTCACAAGGCATTCTGTGTTATGGGCTTTTATGTAAAATAGGGGCATCTTCAATGGGTCCCCTACCTCAGGGACTACTTTCTATTGTGTTTTGTTTGTTAAGCCCACATGAGCTTGTCAGTTTCCCTTATTTGTTTTGTTTAATGAGCCTTGCTAGTATCTGGTCTCCACCCAGGGATAGACCTGCCAGGTCCTTGGCATCACATAAACCACTAATACCATTTGAGAATGAAAAAAATCTCCCACTCAAAGCACACAGAAGCACAAAGAAACAGACGTAATTGAGAGCCAAGTTCCGGTATTTCAAGAGGGTTGAACATCAAGCCAGGCAAATTGCCCAAAGGTACAGCAATAGAAAAAGATCAACAATAAAAGGTCAAAAACCACACAAATGAAAAAGTCTTAAGCTGTGTGATGGGTTCAACTGTATCCCCTCAAAGATATACATATACACATCTTGATCCTCTGGACCTCAGAATGTGACCGTATTTGGAAATTGGGTCTTTGCAGACATAATTACATTAAGATGAGGTCATCCTTCATTAGCATGGGCCCTACATCCAGTGACTTTTGTCCCTTATAGAAGAGGAGGAGACACACTGAGAAACACACAGAAGACAGCTTCGTGAAGACCTTGGCAGAGACTGGAGCAAGCCACAAGTCAAGAAACACCTGGATCCACTAGAAGTTGGGCAAGGCAGAGACAGATTCTTCCCAGACACTTCCAAGGAAACGTGGCCCTGCCAAAACCTTGATTGCAGACTTCTGGCCTCTGGAAATGTAAAAGAGTAAATATCTGTTGTTGTAAGACACCCAGTTTGGGGGCCAGCCGTTGTTATAGCCACCCTAGGAAACTGATTCAGGCTGGGGGTGAAATTTGGGAACCCTGCAGGCAAAAACACCTCCAGGTAGGCAGGTTATATCCATTCAGTTGTATTTCTTTGCCCAGTTCAGGGATCCCATAATACTCATTATACTGCATTGTAAATTTTCAGTTTTATATTCCAACCCCGGACACTGTACTCTCGGATAACAGAAATCAGGGTTATCTTGCTCAGATCTCATCCCCAGCAGCAAGCCCAGTGCCTGCCACATACTAGGTTTTCAATAAATTTATCCAATGTAATCAGTGGGTTGATCTGGGTCACAGGTAGAGGGGAGGGCAGAAGGCTGGCCCAAAGATCCTTCTGATGCTGAGTTTCCCTGCTATTGAAGCAGAAATTTACTGATTAAAATACCCACCTTCTAACACCAGCTCTGGCTCTCTCACTTCTTTCTGCCTGCATTTGGATGTAGCGATCTGCCTGTGGAAGCAGAGAAGGATCTGCAGCCCGTGGGGGGGGGGGGGGGGGGGGGGTGCGCGCGCGCGCGTGCGCACATGGACTTGGGTAAGGCTGACCTCTCGAAGGACCCCTGCACTGCTGGGTCCGGAGGGTTACCACATTTGCATTGATATCCTCCAGGATCTGTAACCTGGATGCTGCCAGGCATTGGGATTCTTCATCTTGACTATTTGCAGGTCTTTCCCTTTCCAAAGCCAGTGGGTCGGAGGGTTGAGAGGGTCTCTCCCAGGGGCTCTGTCGGCCTATGCTGCAATTTTGCAAGTCTAGCAAGAACTGGCTTTCATTGCAAACACGTCTCAAGGATGGAGACTTTTAGAGGGGAAAGCAAATTTGCAAAGGAGAAAAGACTCCAAGAACTCCAGATAATAAATGGGGTTTAAAACAAGTTTTATCTGTGGGCACCTGGGTGGCTCAGTCATTAAGCGTCTGCCTTCGGCTCAGGTCATGATCCCAGGGTCCTGGGATCGAGTCCCATATCGGGCTCCCTGCTCAGCAGGAAGCCTGCTTCTCCCACTCCCCCTGCTTGTGTTCCTGCTCTCGCTGTCTCTCTCTCTGTCAAATAAATAAAATCTTAATAAATAAATAAATAAATAAATAAATAAATAAATAAATAAATAAATAAATAAAACAAGTTTTATCTGCCTCCTTTTCAACACTCTGCCCCAGTCCAACGCCATTAATTCTGTGCCTGGTTAGTGGAATTGAGCACCAATAAACACAGTTCATAATAAATAAAATACAAGGGATTTCTGTTTCTTTATAATATCCTCTTCATGGTTGCCACAGAAAACTGAAGGTTAATAAATCAATAGTTTCTCTAAATAGGGCAAGGTTGTAACAAAAATAAATAAGGGGTACATGTGCTCACCACACAGAACTTGTGAGCTGATAATGGCCAAGTTGTGCCCTTGTACAGATGCGATAAATCATAGCGGCTTCTTCAGCCTGGCTGTGGATCTTGATTCTTCCAACCAGAGCTGGTACTACCCGAGCAGAAGAGACTCCTCAGAACTCCGCAGGGTACCTTGGTGTAGAAGAAGAAGAACATATGGTTATAGCAACTTAGTCTTTATTAAGCAATCACAAATGATTTTCACATTGTAAAAAAATATCAAGTCATAATTCTATGTAGAGACCAATAGAACATTATATATAGATGTCTCTCATATCCTTGGAAACCACATCTCTCTCTTTCTAGATTTATAAATATACAACAAAGCCAGAACATGGTGATACCTACAGATGTGTATATCGTGCACAAATGTCTGTGTGTGGGTGGGTGTGTATAATGCTTTCCTTATAGCTGACCAACACCATCTTTGCTTCAAAGCAATATTCCCTCTAATAAAATAAACACATGCTCAAAATTAACATCGATTCACTCAGGATTATACTGAATATCCAATGAGTTAATGCATGTAAATACACAGAAGAGTGCCTGGTGCATAGAAAGAGTTCAGCGAAGGTCATTTCTTATTATGCTTGTTGGTATCATTATTTGTTCAACTAACCACAAGCATTCACTGAGCAGCTATTGTATTTCAAACACAAGGGGGATGCCTGGGTGGCTCAGTCGGTGAAGCGTCTGCCTTTGGCTCGGGTCATGATCCCAGGGTCCTGGGATGGAGCCCCACATCGGCCTCCTTGCTCCGCGGGAAGCCTGCTTCTCCCACTCCCACTCCCACTCCCCCTGCTTGTGTTCTGACAAATAAATAAAGTCTTAAAAAAAAAAAAAAAACCCACAAGGAATAAGAAAGAAGCCACCTCCTCTCTCAGAGTTTAAAATCTAGAGGAAAGACAAGCACTAATTGTTATCACTCTGTCTAATCCATGTAATCCAGAAGATGTGCACTCTCACCATGAGAAGAGATTTGTACTGATATTCAATATAATCACACTCCGGGCCTCTTTCTGAAATACAGGTGCCCCAACAAGGGCAGATTTATGTTGACTTTTCATAGGGAGAGGCATGTAAGCCAAGAATTTGTACTGGCTTCCTGCCATTCTTGTCGGACATGTCTCTATTTTTGATCCTTGCCAGCATCTACGACTCCTTTAACAGCCTTCTGCAATTCAACAGAGCTTTTGTCAATTTCTCTCCATTCACACATCTAATAGCATCATAAGGAACTTCATCATCGATGTTGAAAATTCATCACACTAGCTTATTTGAGCTTTCCTTCTCCTCCCTGACCCCAGCAGGCATCACATCCATGCCATTTCTGGAACATTTCTATCACGGTCAACTGGAGCCCCTCCACTTCTGAAACAAGTTTTCTCATATCTAAAATCTTAAATGTCATCCTTTTGGTCTCTGACCATGACTCCCCCCTCCCACACCCCTCCTCTGAGATTTCTTCTGGCCACATTTTTTTTTTTTTTTTAAGATTTTATTTATTTATTTGACAGAGAGAGACACAGCGAGAGAGGGAACACAAGTTGGGAGAGTGGGGGAGGGAGAAGCAGGCTTCCCGCTGAGCAGAAAGCCCAATGCGGGGCTCGATCCCCGGACCCTGGGATCATGACCTGAGCCAAAGGCAGACACTTAACTGACTGAGCCACCCAGGCGCCCCTCTTCTGGCCACATTTCCACCAAGCCTGCTCTTTGGCTTCATGTGGTCCTCTGCCTCTGAAAGTTTCCCTTTGGTCCAGAAAAATCCCTATCCCTTTCTTAGTTTCCCGTCAGCCTATGTTGAACCTAGAATGTTATATATGCATCTAAATGCATCTCCAGTGAATCCTTAATGTCCTTGTGCTACATTTTCATTTGAATGCCAGATATCATGCAATACTGAAGAAGGTGCCACAGCCCTGTGAACTGGCACCATCACAACTGTATACTCTTAGATGAGATCAGCCAATCACACAGTGCCACATGGGGATTCCTTTGTGTATCTCTGGTCAGGTTCTCCCCCATTCCTCCTGCATCTTTGCATCCCCCCAAAATCCATATGTTGAAACCCTAACCTTCAATATGATGGTATTTGGAGATGGGGCCTTTGGGAGCGAATTAGGTTTAGATGAGGTCATGAGGGTAGGGCCCCCATGATAGAATTAGTGTCCTTATAAGAAGAGGAGGAGACCTGAGCTCATTCTCCCTGTGCAGTGTGGGGACACAGCAAGAAGATGGCTGTCTGAAGGCCAGGAAGCCGACACTCTCCAAACCCGAAACTTCCAGCAGCTTGATCTCAGATTTCCTAGGCTCTAGAACTGTGAGAAAGAAATGTCTTTTGTTTAAGCCACCCAGTTTATGATATTTTGTTATAGCAGCTCAAACTGACAGATATTCCCCCACCAATCTTCTCAAATTTTCTCCAGCCTCTTTAAGACCTCTGCTACAACCTCCTTATCTTCCTCCTCCCCCTCCTCTTCCTCCTCCTTCTTCTTCAATAGGTTTTTGCTTCCTTCTTTTAAGATCAGAATTTCATCCATGTCATCTGATTCATTTCATTCTTCACATTCAAAGATAAGGGTTCATAATAGTGTTTTATGTTATATGTTGATTACTGCAGAATATGTTCTCCAGACCATACCTTTCTCCCTTTCGTGTATCTCCACCGGTATATCCCAAACTGTGCATCCAACATTTAATCTGGTGTCGCCTCATAACCTTTCTTCTTCTGCTTTCTACTATGCCATGTGACCAACCTTGGATGCCATTAGATTCTGGATGCTAAAGAACCAGATTGACTAGTAGAAATTCTTGTCTGATATATTCAGACTCTTATAAAGGGATATAACCACTTAAGAAGTAAATGCAAACCTTTTGGTTCAAAACTTCCCATTCTATTAAGCAATGAAGGGATGATAAACACATCATATACCAGCATTTGAGTTGTGATGAAAGAAACCATTGTCCATCAGCCAACACTTGGATCAAGGATACTGCATTCTGCTGTATTAAGGCAAAGTTCTGCCAACAGTTGACCATGTGGCTTTGCACGGGTTATTTCTACTTCTCAAACCTCTGTTCAGTCATGTAGAAGTTAAGGGAGTTAAACTGGATGATCTCTGAAGTTTTCTTTCAACCTAAAAATTCTTTTTTCATTGTTATTTCCACCATTTTAAATATCTGGTAGAGTGTTTACTATGTGTTCTACACCGTAGAAAGTCCTGTGGGAAAGTGGAGAACATATAAAATGACACTGGGGGTTTTCAATCCCTGCACTTGGGGTAGAAACCCAGTTAACTGGAGCGCAGTGATGAAATGTTCATTCTAGTTGTAACTCTTCCACTAACTTGTTGAATGTCTGCGGGTGAGGTATCCATTCCTTTTTCTAGAGCCTGCCTCCATTTTTCCTTCTGCAAAGCGAGGATACTGAACCGTTGATCTGTAAGGCCCCTTTGAGTTCTGGGAGGCCATTGTCTAGTTACAGGGAAAAGATGAAGACATCAGTTAATTCAAGAATAAAACACAGTGGTACAAAATTATCCCTCACAAGCACTGAGCTGCTTCTGGTGAGGATACAGATGTGGAGTAATTTATGCAGCCACCTCTTTGAGAATGCTTGCTTAAACTCCGTGGGAGCTGAGCCAGCTCTTCAGTGTCTTCACTCAATGGCTTGTCAGTTCCTTTTTTAATAGTAACATTGCACCCTCAATGAAGTGCTAAGGCATTTTTTCCTGGCAAGATGAAAAGAGATGGTCATGGAACTGGCACAGCTCTGGGCTGCAGACATCCTTCCAAATCTCTTTTCTTTGAGGAGCCAAATGATTCATTCAGGAAATGTATGAGTGCCCAGTGCAGAGGAAATTAGGAAGATTATCTCCCCTGACCTCCCTCAATTTCCCCCATTCTCTTGATGTTTGCTTTTGGGTAGCTCCCAAAAGGTTTATTATCCAACCCCTCAAATTTTCTTTCAGGAGTGGAGGATATAAAATCAAAGTCCAATTAATGCAATGAACAGAAGCACCTCTTCACTCCTGAAAACTTAATAGTATTGGGGAATATATGGAAAGTATACTGTTCAAAGGTATGGCTGTCTACAGAAGAGGGGCTCCACCTTCTGCCCTTAAAAATCTCATCCCTATCCTGACATATGTCTGGTAGCTTCCTGTTGCATTGAGTTTCCGGGCCAAAAAAGCTCAGCTTCAAAAGCTTACATGAGCTCACTTCCCTCGAATTTCTTCTTGTTCCTGCCTCCTCACCCCTCAGCCACCAAACCCATGCATTCCTTCAACAGACTTTGTTGACTGTCTAAGAGACAACAGGCGGTAATAGCAATAGCATTAAATGAGGGGACTGGCATTCACGGTCTGCGCCCAGACTTGTTAACTGTGGGGTCCTGGTAGAGCTTTTCTTGGCCTGTGTTTAAATCTCCCCCTCTGTAATGTTTTATTGCTCTGCCCAGAATCAGTCAACCCTGTACAAACTGGTACAACTGGTATTGAGTCTAATTGACCAGAAACTTGATGAAGATACAGACCCTGGTTCCTTTATCTCTGTATTCCTAACGTCTGGCAAATGCCTTATTCACAGAAGCTATTCACTATAAATTAGCAGAATGAACAATTTAGTGGTTAAACCTGAGTCCTCCCATCCTGCTACGACTAAAGCTGCTGAGAGCTTAGGACAGACAGGGAGTGGGGTGCAGACGGAAGGAATTCCTCCAGTGAAGCAACACACACACACACACACACACACACACACACACACACACACACACTAGAGGCTCATACAGGTTCTCCACAGATTGGAAACTGGCCTTTGCCCATTTCACCTATTTCCTATAGATACCTTTTTTTTCCTTTATAGTAATCGATCCTTATGAATAATTCCTTTTCCATCAGTTTACATAAGGATGAAGAAGGTTGAAGATAGACTTACAGTTGCAATTACCTGGGACTCATACCCCCTCGGGAGGAGTCTATGGGGAACAAAATGCAAATGATCATGGGAATTATGAAAAGAAATCTAGCAAAAGGGATGCTATCCAAGCCAGCTGGGCCACTTCCCCTTGGGCTTAAACAACCTTAAACACAGAATGCTGCCAATTTGAGTCCAAAAAATGAGGTTCCATCCCAGATATCACATAACTGTAATAACCAACCACAAGCTACCTCGACATTATGAAAAAAAAAAAAAAACAAAACCCAAATTCTTCTTCTGACACATGTAACTTAAGCATTGCCTTTAAAATCAGACAAGTCTGGGTCAAAATTGAGCCCTGCTACTTTCTTAAATAGTGTCTTCTGGAAAATCCCTTAACTTTCCTGAGCTTGAGTTTCCTCAACTATAAGCAGAAGACAATACAATAATGATATATTTTACTGACAGTATGGTAGGGGAAAGTCAAGGTAGAGGATAGATAGGGTATTTATTAAACTCTACACTCTTATACATGTTGATGATTGCGACATTGAGCCTTGGTCTTGCTTCTGGGGGCCCTACACTCCAACTGGGGAGACCAGGTAAGGTCTCATGAAAAGGCAAGTTGAAATGCAAGGCAACATTGCAGGAGATGGCATGAGGCTGTGGCAGATTAAGTACTAAATGAATGGACAGAATCTATTAAGCTGTGTTTTCAGAACTCAGTGCTGTGTCTGGCTCTCAGGGAGCCATCGTTGCTTTAAGTAGCTGCCTAGGGGTCCATAAAATGTTTAAGAGTTCTGTCCAGTCCCACACAGAGAGCTTTAAAAGTTTAAATGGACTCTATCCCAACCTCAGGTTTCAGTTGAACATCTATGCAAGGATTCAGTTTAGTATCTTTAAGAGATTAAGGAGTCTCCAGGGGCCTTCCTACCAGTCCCAGAATCTTAATAGAGAAAAACACACTGGCTCCATTTCAAAATTAAAGAGACAGATGCTCCAGAGTGATCTTACACTGACATCCAGAGCAGGTTGGATGTCCAGGCATGGCGCCAACACGTCTCTTATTTGGGAAATGAGTGCTTGGACATCGTCCTAACTTCCTGCCAAAGGATCACATAGCTTGATCCCTCGCAGACAAGAAGCCATAAGCACATAATTGACATTGTTGAGTGAGACTGACAAAGATGTATCTGTAACAGTGACATATTCATAAAAATTATTTATTGAGAGCTACTGTAGGCCGTAGACTGTGCTAATCCCTCTTGATACAATATTACTGACAAGAATGAGAAAGAGGCTTTGCGTACTAGGTATTTTATTTCTCATTTTTTTAGAGGAGGTGACAGACTCAGACATTACATGACTTGCCCGTGATTGCTTGACTAGTATGTGTCAGTACCCAGACTCTGGCCCAAGTATTTACAATAATATTTATTATTATAATAATAAAACTCTAAGTAATCATGATATCAATGGCAAGAAAAACAATCAAGTGACCAGCCACTGGGCTCAAAATTATGATTTAATCTTTATAACAATTCTGTCCCTTAGGTACCGCCATCCTCGCTCTACAATTGAGGAAAATGGGCCTTGAGGCTTTTTAAGTATCTTGCCATTGCATATGTAACTAGTGAGGGCTTGTCTCACTCCCAAGCGTGTGCCCTTTACACTATTCTGCATTGCATTCAAAGAGAAAAGATAATTTACAGTCTCCTTAGGGAAGAACTTTGCCATTTCAATCAAGAGCAGGCTCCTTGTAAGGCATGTGGGATTTGTCTGATGATGGTTGGGAGAAGTGGACTGTGAGGGCATGTCTGGGGAAAGGGCATGCAGTGGGAGAGGTCCTGCATTCAGAGGCCCTGCCATTTGGTTTGATGTCGAGGGTGTTTGTCCAGATGGTTCTGCAGACACAGAGCAATGCTGTGTTTCACTTCTGCAGCTCCAGAGCTCATAGCTTGAGTGAGGTAGATGACCATCAGATGTGAAGAGGAAACCATGGGCTTCGGAGTTCAGTTCAGACCAGCTCTCACAAACCAGGGGCTTATTGCCAGACCCAGCTAACAGACAGATGGGTTTTATTTTATCAAGACAGTGTGTGAACAGAAATGGAACTGATTAGCAACTTTAAAAATCAATAGGTTTCACAAGAAAATCCAGATTCCAAGCTTCCTTTGGAAAAACAAACAAACAAACTCAAAAGATCTGGTGTCTCTGGAGCCACACAATTGCATGGTGGTGGTCAGGCCCCTTGAGAAGGATGGACACTCTTGTTTGCTACAGTGTTTTCCCTGCCCACATCACTCATTTAGGTTATTTGGTCCTGTAGGTATTTGAGCTTGCCACTCCTGTTCCAGAGCCAGCTTACCCTTAACTAGCTAGGGCAACATAGGTAAATCTCTCAATCTTTCTAAAAATAGAGAATTTTATGAGGCCAGTAGTTTGCAAACTAGTTTTGAGCCACGGATGGCTTTCTGTTAACAAAACTTGCCCTTGAAACTCAAGTGTAATACAGGCAAACGGGTATTTACAATCAGTAAAGAGGGCCCGAGGGTTGTTATTATCCTCACCCCCACTCCTTGAAATATTCTTTAAAGGTACTGTGTGGAGCACCCACAAAAGCTCTAGACTGATTTGGAAGGCTGGGTCAACATTGCAAGTGTGAGGACCGGGAGGTTATTTCTCCCTGGGATCTTCATACTGATCGTTCTTGAATAATCCATGATTATTCATTGGCTTTTCGTCTCCGTTCTTTCTTCTGTGTTCCTTCTTAATTTCTTTTTGTTCTGTTTTGTTGTGTTTTTTTTTTTTTGAAAGGCCTTAATTTGGTGAGCCCATCAGCCAATAACATTTTTCAATTTTTAAAAACCAAGCTATAATTTACATGCCAAAAAAATCACCGTTTCTTTTATAGTTTGTGAGTTTTAGCAAATGTATCCATACCACCAATATCAAGATACAGAAGAGTTCCATCAACTGAAAACAAGTTCCCCGTGCCTGCTTGTAATCAGTTCCCAGTTCCTGGCAATCACTGCTCTGTTTTCTTTTTTTTTTTTTTAAGATTTTATTTATTTATTTATTTGACAGAGAGAGACACAGCGAGAGAGGGAACACAAGCAGGGGGAGTGGGAGAGGGAGAAGCAGGCTTCCCACTGAGAAGGGAGCCCGATACGGGGCTCGATCCCAGGACCCTGGGATCGTGACCTGCGCCGA
Source organism: Mirounga angustirostris (assembly GCF_029215605.1). NCBI lineage: Eukaryota > Metazoa > Chordata > Mammalia > Carnivora > Phocidae > Mirounga > Mirounga angustirostris. The sequence continues at coordinate 12,344,183 of NW_026991712.1, read as the reverse complement.
AGGCAGACGCTTAACTGACTGAGCCACCCAGGCGCCCCACGGATCTGTTTTCTGTCACTATAGTGTTGCTTTTGCAAAAATGTCACATAAATGAAATTATAAAGTATGTGGCCTTTTTGAATATAACTTTTTTTCACTTAGAATAAAGCATTTTGAGATTTACCAGGTTGTCATCAGTATCAGTAATTATTTTCTATGGTTGAATGGTATTTCATTTCATGGTTATGCCACTATTTTTTCATCCGTGTATCGGCTGATGGTCGTTTGGATTGTTTTTAGGTTTGAGGGATCAGAAATAAAGCCATTATAAGCATTGGCATGCAGGTCTTCGCGCAAACGTTAAGTTTTCACATCACTTGGGTATTTACCTTGGAGTAGGATTACCAAGTCACGTGTGATATATGTGTCACTTAATGAAAAACTGTCGAATTAGTTTCAAAAGTAGATGTTCCATTGTGCTTTCATATCAGCAGGCTGTGAGTTTCTGTTGCTCTGCATCTTCTTGTCCTTGCGGTTGTCATGTTGTCTTTTTTTTCACTTGCTGGTTTGTTCTGCCATTCTAATAGGTGCATTATACTATGTCACTGTGGCTTTGTTGTGCACTTCCCTAGTTACTAACAAGGTTGAACACTTTTTATGTACATATTTGCCATCTGTGTATCTTCTGAAATAGAGTATCTATTCAAATCTTTTGCCCATCTTTGTTTGGGTAGTTCCTTTTGTTACTGTGGGTTCAAAGGGTTCTGGATATATTCAAGTCCTTTGTTAGTTATGAGATACACACACACACACAAAACACCAGTCTGTGGATTCCCGTTCTATCCTCTTACAGTTTCCTTAGGAGAGCAGAAGTTCTTAATTTTGATGAAGTCCAATTTATCATTTTTTTCTTTTATGGACTGTGCTTTTGGTGTCCTACTGAAGAAATATTTGCCTAATCTTAGTTCACAAAGATTTTCTTCTAAGTTTTCTCCTGGAAATTTCACAGTTAGGTCTATGATTCGTTTCAAATTAATTTTTGTATAGGGTGTGAGTAATCAATAGAGGTTTCTTTTGGCTCGTGGAATATAAATGTTTCAGCTCAAAAGACTGTTCTTTCTTCATTGAATTGCTTTTGCACTTTTGTAAAAAAAATTATTTGATCATATATGTGTGGGTCTACTCCTGGACGCAATAATATTTTGAAATGAAGTATCTCCTACTTCATAACATAAGACATTATATAAACATAGAGTCCAGATTTCACTATACAGCAGAGATAATAAACCCCCCAAAGAGGGGAGGATTTGTGGAATCTAAAACTTTCCATGAGGAACCTGTAGACTTTATAGACAAAATTAGAAAGAGCCTTACCCCACGTATTAGAAGATCTAAATCAGAGCACCAGTTCTGCTACTAACTTCAAGAACTTCTGCAAATTACTTAAATAGTTCTGTGACGGTAAGTATACAAAAAGCAAACAGTGCAACAATTATTAAAATACGCTGTTGAGGGGCGCCTGGGTGGCTCAGTCGTTAAGTGTCTGCCTTCGGCTCAGGTCATGATCCCAGGGTCCTGGGATCGAGCCCCGCATCGGGCTCCCTGCTCCGCAGGAAGCCTGCTTCTCCCTCTCCCACTCCCCCTGCTTGTGTTCCTGCTCTCGCTCTCTCTGTCTCTGTCAAATAAATAAATAAAATCTTTAAAAAAATAAAATAAATAAAATAAAATATGCTGTTGGATCAGGAATCCAACAAGGTGAGTGGAACCCTGAGACCTCATCCTCCTTCATGATCTGATGCTGACTTGCCGGGCGGTTAAGCTGTAAGCTACAACCTTCTGAACCTCAATCTCCTTATGTACAAAATGGGGTAATTATGCCCTATCTGTCAACCTCAAAAGGTACTCACGAAGATGAAATAAAATCTCCTTGTGAACGTATGTTTAAAACACACCTTGAGGGCGCCTGGGTGGCTCAGTTGGTTAAGCGACTGCCTTCGGCTCAGGTCATGATCCTGGAGTCCCGGGATCGAGTCCCACATCAGGCTCCCTGCTCAGCAGGGAGTCTGCTTCTCCCTCTGACCCTCCTCTCTCTCATGTTCTCTGTCTCTCATTCTCTCTCTCACAAATAAATAAAATCTTAAAAAAATAATAAAATAAAATAAAACACACTTTGAAAGAATAGAAAAGGTCTTTGCCTGACTGTGTGAAAAACAGGATGGTGAAAGGGTGTTTAAAATAATATCTGGGTAACAATTTGTCTCCTGTTTTGAAAAGTGTTAATTAAGTTCTTTCTAACCAACTTACAAAGACAAGTCCTAGACAGCAGATGGACTGTTGAGTTTAGAAAAATGGAGACTTAGGTACCTGCCAGCGCAGTGGACTGAGATCATGGTCTGTCTGCAGAAAGGCCGAGGATTAAGATACAATAGTGGGGACCTGAGAAGGTTCTGTTAAAACATCAATGGAGGCATATTACAAATTTTAAGAGTTTATTTGAGCAAACATCCATGTGATTCAAGCAGCATCAAACTGGAAGTGGTCAGGAGCAGTGAGCCAACAGGGGCCAAGGGAAAGGCTTTTCTAGAGGAGACGCAGAAGTGAAGGAGGGGAATTATTTGGCCATAGCTTAAATGGGTGCTTTATTTGGGAAAGGCGAGTTGGCTGTTTGTGATTGGTTGCCCTTAGGTTTTAATTTCTTAACCTGGAATCATTTAGAGGCTTAGGTTTTGGTTTGCTTATGTAGGCTGCTTGGGTGTTAGACACACTTCATTCTAATGGCCTTCTTGTGTCATTAATTTAACAGTATGAGGACATTATCCAGAAGGCAAAGGTCCAGATGAACTCATGGAAAAAAGTTCAAGGTAAACAAGGGATTGGAAAATAGGTGTCAGAAAACATGTAGCACGAGAAGCCATGGTGAGCAGAGAAAAACAGGATTAATATTTACTGTATTGAGTGTTTGCTACATTCCAGGTGCTGTTGTAAGCACTTGATCAGTGTTGACTGATTCAATCCTCATAACAATTCTATAAGAAAAGTACTAGTATTGCTTACTCTACCCTCATTGTTGATGAGCATGCAGAGCAGAGAGGTGAAGTAGCATACTGGGATTTGTCATTTACCCTTCCAGTGGTCCCCACGCCCTATCCTTCTCTGTGCCCCTCCACCAATATGCTTCCTTAGGCTTCCTTGCCCTTAGGCTTCTAGATGGGCTCAAGGCAATAAAAAGCCTCAGCTGGAGACCCGAGGGGGAATAATTTCTTCCCTAGGTTCCCTCTCTGTAGGGGCAAGGGTTAACTTACTGCATCCCTCAGCCTAGGGCCATGATTCCCTTCTCGTTGGATAGTTCTCTTTGCCTCCAGGTGAATGCCTCCTCCCTTGTCCCTTCAGGTGGTAAAGTAGTAACCCTGAGGTGTCACACAATAACTTGTGACCTTCTTCCTCCCAGCTCATATTTTGTAAAAGGTCTATCATTAAGTTATGAGTTATCCAATTTGTGTATATCTTCTCTTCCTTGACCAGACCCCAACAGATAAAGCTAACTGGTCCAAGGTGATCCTGCTAAGAGAGCAAGGATTCAAACCTCAGAACCTGATACAAGAAGCCATCCTGCCTCTGAGAGAAAAAATCAAATTCAAACCGTCTCTCACTTGGTGCCTGAGGGCAAGATGATACTGTTTTTTCATCCCTGAAGCAGGCAAATATTAATGCTGACTATGACGAAGGTACTGTGTTAAGTGCTGAGCAGAGAAAACTCAGCAAAATTCCTCTTTCAAAGGCCTCGTGGACTATTTATGTAGATAGATAATTTCAATAGGGGATCATAGGAGAGGAATATATAATGCTTTCTGGAACAAAGCAAAAGAACATGGTCGCTAGAGAAAGCTTAGAGGGTATGTGACACTGTATAAACGGATTTATGATTCCCCGAGCTGTTTGGACAAGGGTTTCTGAATGCAAACTTTTGCTCAGAGAAAGGTGATTATTTTATTTTAATGTAATAAGATCTTTCTTAGGTCATGACAAATATAAGTTATTTTTTTGAAGCTATGAAATAAATACAAGCAAAAATAAGATAATCAAAATCCACCCAAATCATACTGACCAACCTAAACATTTTATGAATATTTGAATATCCTTCATGTATAAATGATTATACAGGGTATAATGTTTCATACCCTGCCTTTTTCATTTTAAAATGTTTGTTGATTCCTTTGACTTTGAGTTATTGTCATGTTACTATAGCAGTCATTGTAATCTGCCTGCAAAATTCCTTCTTTTTTCTTTAGTTCATTATTTAACATATGATTTAATTTGACAGGAGCCCAACTTTCTCTGGAACATATCCTCAGAGTTAGAGAAGTTCTGCCAGTATTTCAGGAAAATTTCCATGAAACAGTGTCTACCTAAGACAAATGTTTCCAGTCACAATGAATTACAGGGCCACACAAATAATCAAGCAGCTTCCAATTCTGTTTTGTAATCTAATAAGACAGGGCCAATCATTCGTCTACACAATATTTGTTCATGGATAGCCCATTCCTTGGAAGCCTATAATATTCCCATATAGGAAATGGGGAAGGTTCATTGGTTCAACCATTGGCTTGTCATCTATTCATTCCTTCACTTATTCCCTCATTCATTCACCTCATTTATTACGACGTGCTCTCCACAATTTAGGTTCTGGAATGGCTTTTGGTTGTTCTGGCCCTATTGAGCCTAAGCTTGAGTTTGCTTGTGATATGTTTTCCAGTGCTTGGACAAGTAGACTTGATTCTGAAAAAGTCTATGTCATCTGGCATCAAACACTTGAAGCATTTCAGACTGCACACCATCTCACCCATGTTGTGTCCCCCACTCTCCATTTCTCTTCTGCTCCTAACACTCATCTGTCACAAATCTGTCAACAACAACAGTAAAAGGAGATAATTCTTTATGTCTTTCTTTGGTAGCAAGGCTACTTTTTAAATACAAATACTTTTTAAATGCATCTACGTCCATGGTCTTTGCCTCCTTTGCCTCCTCTTTAAGATTAAAGAATTTTTGAATGTCTGCTTGAAAGAGCAAGAATGTTGCAGTGTTTCATAGGCTAGAGCTAACTCCAATGTCAAGAAATACATAAGACACTAAAATAGTTCCCTTATTTCCTCGTTATGGTGGGCAGAATAAGGGATCCCCAAAGATATTCATGTCCTAATCCTCAGGACCTTTAAATGTGTTAAATTACATGGCAAGGGGAGAGTTAAAGTGACTAATCCTTTGATCTTGGGTTGGGGAGATTATTCTGGATTATCTGTCTGGGTCCTGTGTAATTACAAGAGTCTTTATAAGGGAAAGAGTCAGGAGTGTAATTGATGTAATGTGAGAAAATTGTGGCTTTTGCTGGCTTCAAAGATGGAAGGAAGCCACAAGCCAAGGAATGTGGGTAGAATTTTGAAGCAAGAAAAGAGACTCTTCCCTAGCGTCTCCTGAAGGCAAAGTGGCCTTACATCTTCATCTTAGCTCAGTGAGACCTGTTTTGGACTTCTGATGTCTAGAAGTATAAGATAATTAATGTGTGTTCTTTTAAGCCACAAAGCATGTGGTATTTTGTTACAACAGCAATGGGAAATGAATAGTTGTTTACTGAGAATTTGGTTTTAACCATGAATTATTATTACTTTTATCAATATTTTTCTGTATCTGTCAAGGTATTCATTTATTTTTACTCCTTTATTCATGAAGGTGATGGGTTACCTGGACAGTGAGCTGGTAACTTAACCTTGCATTATTTGGATTTCCATTATTGTGTTCATCCATTTTACAGAAGACTGGATTCGATTTCGTAATATTTTGTTTGGGAGTTTTGCATCTACGTCCATGGTCTTTGCCTCCTTTAGCACCCAGTTGAAACACCTCTGTACATAATCTATTATTGGCAGATATTGTGAGTGTCAATAAAGTGTGAAGGTAAGGAGTTGGGGTTTTGCCAAGACTTGAATCCTATCCTATCCATACCTATTGCCTGAGTTGGGGCTAGGCGTCTAGCCCATCTCTATACCTCAATATCCCCCACCTAAATAAGGTCGTAACAAGGGTAATTCTAACTCTAAGGATTATATGTATTATATGAGATAGTCCAAGCATTCAGCATAGTTTCTGGAACTTAGGAAAGTTAAATATCTATTATCATGAATATGAATATTATCAGTACGAGGAAGAAATTCAAACTAATTTTCAACTGTTAGAGAAATTTGTCCCAGCAATTCATGACTGATACTCTATTCCCCTAATCTCTATTTGAAACTTTCTCTTAGAATTTAGGATAAAAGGCTGGCTATTGACACTTCGAATACCTGCTTCAGTTAGAAACCGGATGTGGAGAGGAAACTGAGAAAGCACATTTTTTTCCATAAAATCTTGTCAAAACCCTTTTTTTGGTGGAACCTTCTATCTTTGGGGGAAGGAGTGGCTTCTTTCAGGTTTCCTGAACCCCTCCTCTTGAGGGTAAGCCAGTCACCTGGTGAGTCACCTCCACCTTCACTATTTGATGCAAGAGATCTGAAATTAGAAGATTGACTGCTAGAGTATTGCTATCAACTTCTCTTCCAGCCTAGTTTCACTTTTGTGCCTTCATCTTGATTTTGAAATCTGTGTTGGAGAAAAATAAACATAGCGTGGCCATACAATTTCTCGTTTAGCACAGCAACCCCACTGGTGATACGAGAAGAGAATGGACATAACAATAAGGGTTAGATTCAGCTTCATAACATAGAAAAAACACTTTAACAGTGGCTTAAATCAAATAGATCTATTTCACTCCACGGAAAAGTCCAAAATTAGCCATTCCAGGTCTTACATATCAACTCTGGGATATCAGGAGCTAGGCTTCTTCTATCTTCCATCCTTAGCATGTGGTACAAACTCGTGATTCAAGGTGGCTGCCTGAGCTTGTTATCCATGTCCACCTTGCAAGCAGCAAAATGGAAAATGGAAAAGAAGAACTCACCCCTCCTTTTAAGAAGAATCACCCAAAGTGACAAAAATATTTCACTTGCATTTCAATGGTGAGATCTGAATTACATTGTCATCATTGACTCAAAGAGAGACAGGAAAACGGAGTCCTTTAGTGAGGTGGCTCTATGATCAGCTGTAAATGAAGGTCCCTAATAGCAGCACCTCTATACTTATTAACACCCAGATCTTCCAGACTTGCCCCTTATTCCAGTGCATGGCTCTAGGCTCAAAATTAGGAAGGATGGATATTACCTGTTCCCATTTTCTTCTTTCTTTTTTTTTATTAAAAACTACTACATGCAATTATTTCCAAAATAGGGATAAACAATAGTTCCAGGATGCTAAAATGGCACACAAAGCAAAGCAAATTGTTCTCTTTCCTGCTCGGATCCCCAGACCCTAACTCCAGAGCATCTCCTTTTTCAATATTTTGTGTATTCATCTAGAAATTTTTTAACCCATGGAAGTGTACTCCACACCCTTTCTGACCTTTGTGTTTTTGTTTAAATAACTTGAGTAGGATGTGTTCTTTAAGGGTTAGTTAGAACTCAGCTATGGAACTCTCTTGCTCTTGTACATCTTCTTCCCTTTGATCTTTAAACATCTTTCTATTTCTTGATCATTGTCTGTTCAAATTTTCTACTTGTTGAATACAGTTGGGGTTAATTTCCCCTAGATTTATAAATGTGCTATGGAGCCTCATGAAGCATATGCTTAAATTACTTTAATCTCTTCATCCTTAATATTGCATAACTTTGATCTCCTTGTCATTTATCAAGTTAGCAAGTTAAATAGAACAATTGGTCTACTTTTGTAATTATCTTTAAAGAACTGGCTTTTTTATCCTATTCATATTCTTTTTTTTTACCTTGTTTTTGTTAAAACCCATCTTGGAGATCATTCTGTATTGATATAAGCAAATCCAGCTCATTCCTTTTAATAGATAAATGTTATTTCATTTCAGAGCTGTGGTATAATCTTTTCAACTCGTCTCTTATTAGTAACTATAGAACAAGCCGGAGAGAGAGTTGTTTACCAAATCTGTTTATTTTCCCTCTGAGCAGATGATTAAGCTGCATTTTCTAGATTCCCATGTAAATGGGTATGGCCATGTGACTGATCTCCAACTGCTGGAATGTAGACAGAATTGATGGGAACCTCTTCCTCACCTGGTGAATAACATAAGGAACTACATTTTCCCCTCTTTTGGAGGAACACATGGAATAAGACCACAGCCCTGAATTACTCTTTGGAAGAGTGCCCCCTGCGAATTGAGAACACCTGCTTTGACTTTATATGAGTGAGAAATGAATTTCCATTACAATAAGTTACTGTGATCCAAAGGTTGACTTAGTTTATCTGATTAAGACAGCATCCCTACAACTCATTTACAAACAGAATGACACTATATATCCTTTTACATATAACTTTGAACTCAACCTGTACATTCAATTTGCTGGATCAAAATGTATTCCATTTCACACATTTTAAATTGCCTTCCTAAGAGCCTGAATCAATTTATGCTTTTACAAACAGAATATCCAACAATTCTAAGCAATATTGTGCACTGTCAAAGTATTTGATCTCTGTCAGTCCAGTTTTGAAAAGTGGTAGCTAACAGTTGTGGGGTGAGGCTAAGCGTCTTTCCATGCTCATGATTTTCAGAAATTATTTACATTTCTTCTGGTATGTGAACTGTCCATTTACGTAATTTTTCAGTTTTGCCCTTGAGTTTTTGGTCATTTTCTCAGTGATTTGTAAGAGAATTTATACATCAAGATTTTAAAACATCTTAATGTTTATGCATCATGAAATTCACCCCTTTCTCTTCATGAGCTGCAAATAGCTGTCTCCAGTATTTTGTTCACCATTCAACTTGGATTATAGCATTAACACAAAGAAAGCCTTTCAGATTAGTATCTAGTCAAATTCGTATTTTTTCTTTCAAGGACTTTGAGTTACATTTTCTTGTAAAAGCCTTACCCTATTTTCTAATGATGTCCTTGTGATTGTTATATTTGAATTCAAAAGCTTAGTGCATCAAAAATCATTTTTAGATAAATGTGAGCTAGGAGGTATAGATTAATCCTTTTTTTTTTTGATGAAATGGCTAATTAGTTGTTCAACCACCCCTTATTAAATATTCTTTTCTCCATTGATTTGAACTCCTTTCTTTATCATCTGTTACGTTTCTACACATACATAGTCTATTGATAAATTCCTTATTTCATGTGACTGAACAACTGTCTCTCTATTCGTGGACCAGAACAAATCATTTAAATTTGTTACAGCATTGTACACACCCAAATATTTGTCAGGCTTCTATTCTCTCCATTCTCATTGTGCCGCCTTTTGCTACCCATTCTCATTTTTCCACCTACTTCTAAGGAAAACATCAGTTAATATTTCTATTGTGCTCATATCAAACTTAAAGATTATTCAATTTATATATTAATAGAGAACTGAGAGCTTTATCTCATGGAGTCTTTAAGTTTTTTATTTTAATTCCAGTATAGTTAACATATAGTGTTTTTTAGTTTCAGGTGTACAATATAGTGATTCCATAATTCTATATATTCCTCGGTGCTCATCACAGTAAGTGTACTCTTCATCTCCATCACCTGTTTTTCCCATCCCCCCATCTCCCACCCTTCTGGTAACCACCAGTTTGTTTTCTATAGTTCAGAGTCTGTTTCTTGGTTTGTCTCTTTTTTTTCTTTGTTTTGTTTCTTAAATTCCACATATAAGTGAAATCAGATGGTATTTGTCTTTCTTTGATTTATTTTGCTTAGCATTATACTTCCTAGTTCTATCCATGTTGTTGTAAATGGCAAGATTTCATTCTTTTTTATAGCTGGGTAATATTCCATTACATATACATACATATATATGTATATGTATATAATGTATATATATGGATACTTGGGCTGCTTCCATAGTTTGGCTATTGTAGATAGGGGCTCCTATTTCCTTTCAAATTAGTGTTTTTGTATTTTGGGGGTAAATACCCAGTAGTGCAATTACTGGATCATAGGGTAGCTCTATTTTCAACTCTTTGAGGAACCTCCATACTGTTTTCCAGAGTGGCTACACCAGGTTGCATTTCCACCAACAGTGCAGATGTAGTCCCAATAGTTTATTTTTGCTTTTATTTGCCTTGCCTCACTGAGTCTTTTTCTAAGAATAACTTCAGTGTAAATTATTTATAACACATCAGTTCTCTTAATATTATTTCTATTTTTTAAGATTTATTTCTTTATTTTTAGAGAGCATACGAGCATGTGGGCGGTGGAGGGGTAGAGGGAAAGGGAGAGAGAGACTCTCAAGCAGACTCCCTGCCGCAGAGTGGAGTCCTATGTAGAGCTCAATCCCACGATCCTGAGATCATGACCAGAGCTGAAATCAAGAGCTGGATGCTCAACTGACTCAGCCACCCAGTGCCCCAAATTATTTCTATTTTTTTAAGTAGAACTTCATATTTCTTTTCTAAGTGTACAATCATTTTACATTCAAATAATAATGATTTTATTTTCTTTCCAAGTTTGAAATTATTTCTTCTTGACAAGTGTCATTGACTACTACTTTCTAAAACAAAGTTAAATAATGGTGAGCTAGAAGACACCTTTGCCTTTTAGCAAAGACAAATTTTATTTTTGCCTAACTTTAGCAGATAATATTCTTTTTCTGTTTGATTCAAATGGTACTATGTCTAGAAAATATTCTTCAGAGTTAGTGATTTGGAGGTACCCATTCCTTGGGCTCAGACTTAATGATGTTTTCTTTCTTTTTTAGTTGGCATACAATGTTATATTAGTTTCAGGTGTACAGCATATTATTGATTTAACAATTCTATATATTATGCAACATTCACCATGATAACTATAGTCACCATCTGTCAACATACATCATTACAATATTATTGACTAGATTCCTTATGCTGTAGTCCTTATCCCTATGACTCATTTTATAGCTAGAAGTTTGTACCTCTAAATCCAATGTGTTATTTTTACTTCTTTTATATCCTTTTGTCACTTTTGGTTCCTTTTGGTAGATTTGGGGGAGAGAAAATATGTAAACATGCATTTACTCTTCACATTTCCTGAAGTCCAAATCCTTTCGTAAATCTGTTTGAAGCATTTTATTATTCCTGACATCTTTTACAAGAAATAATTAGATGGATAGCTCCCAGATTGTGTTGGGATCCCAAACAGGAAGCACATTTGTGTTTAAAGCAGAAATCACCCCCGTAATTATATTTATGTCAGCCTGCAAGCAGAGAGTTTCTTAATTATTATTATTGATGACTTCTACAGAGGATATCCTGAGAAGCCTACATATGTTCTGAATCAATTGCATTGTCTCCAGTGAGTCCCAAAATACCATGACTGAACTCAAATCAGGGAGCCTAGGTAGAGGCTGGCTTCATGGCTAATTAATCTCCTTCGGGGAAAGTCAAGTCACTTACACAGTGACAAGACGGAGAGGTGGTTCCCCCGCACAGCAGGAGCCCGGGGCACATGCTCTCCCCTTGTGAAAGCAGCAAAGAAAGGAGAGAACGGAGCCCCTGTGAACTTTCTGCCTCTCGGTGGGAAGGAAGCTGGAGGCATTTGGTTCCTCTTACTAGAAGATACCAAGATCTCTGGCCTATGACCTTTACTCACTTGAGAAGAGCAACACAAAGACCCGTCTGGAACACGGGGCCGTCTGCATCTTGAGGGTTCCTGTGATAGAAAGTTAATGTAGGGCCTGAAAACCAGGGAAGATGAGCTGTGGGGACTTGAAAGGGATCCACACAGTTAGTTTTCCTGTTGACTGTCTGGTTCAGGTGGTGCAAAAAAAGATAAACTGAGTCACACCAGAGAGTTGCTGTTCAGTATTCCCTAAGAGACTCTGCACTAGTCATAAGCATAGAGATGGGAATAAGACAGGAGCAGGTGAATGTGAGCAGGGCACGGAACCAGGCGGATCTGTATTCGAATCCAGAAAGGGGGACAGAAATGATAAGGGACAATTACAAACCCATAAGAAGCTCTAGTGTTGCAGTAATGAAAGCACAGTGTGAAAACACACAAGCCAGGTAACTCGCTTTGAATGGAGCAAATGTTTCACAGAAAGAGGCGGCACATGGGATGTCTTCAATGGCATGTAATGGTTCGACAGACACAGAAGAGTCAAATAGACCTAGCTGGGGGAGCAGGAACAAAGTACTAGAGGGTAGCACTTCCTAGGATCTAACTGCGTGTGAGCGACTGTCTTAAGAATTTTAGCATATATTAATTCATAGGAGCCACAACAGCCCAGCTGCAGAGTGATGAAATCCACTGCAAGGGGTCTGCGGTGCTTGCTGCGGGAAATGTGAGGTGGAGGGATGAATGCAGGAGAGGAGGCAGAGGGGTAGGTAGGACTCAGGTCACAGAAGTCAGATTTGGAAGTCTCCAAACGTCGGGACTCCCACACACAGGGCAGTATAACAAACAATACTGAAGTGTCTGCACTGAGGGTCCATGAAGAACTTAAGAATGCAGATGCTGACTGATACATTTTCTTATTTGGGAAATGGGAAAGAGAATCATTTCTCCCCTGTCTACTTAAGATGATTTTGAGAATCAAAAATGAGCCTCTAAACAATAAAGAGTTTCATGAATTACCAGGTCCCATCAAAAGTGGATTCTTATCATTTATAGAGGAGGATAAAGGGCAAGAGAAATTCACTTTGCTGGGCATACAACAGCAAGGGAGAACTACATGCTGTCCAGATACCTGAGAAGTTGCTCTTATCCCAGAAAGTGTGGCTATAGCCTCAACTCCCTCTTTCCAGGGAAACAAAAGTGTTGGCCCCATTCAGGTTCAGGATCTTTCTCTCTCAAGATAATGGGAGAAATTTCCATAGTTCACATTAACTTTTCCTTTTAAATGGAAATGCAGGGTAGGCAGCAACAAATCCCTTTTAACATGGAGGTTAAAATAGGCAATCGCAGACAGGATTTCTAATAAGCATTTATAAGGCTTCCAGGCATAACTCTGTAAATCAATTAACAAAATGGATTATCATGCCTCGTATTGGTTGGCAATGTGTAACTCGCAGAGTTCTTCTCCAGACATTATCCGCCTGGTCAATGGTCAAACCAATTTTTATCGAGGGTCTATGACGTGTGAAGTGTTGTACATAAATTATCTACAATCCATGCAACAGCCCTGTCAACAAGGTCGCATCCCCAGAAGGGAGCAGAGCAGGGATTCAAAGACGTGTGTGCCCAACCACAAAATCTGTTTTCTTTCTACCAAACTGTTTCTACCACTGTTTTGCACACTTACAAAGAACATGATTCCAAAATGAGAATTTCTTTCTAGGTAAGATTTTGGATAAGGCCGTCCGATATCCTTGGTCTCGATTTTTCTTACGTCCACAATGAGGGGATTGGACATAATTATCTTTAACATGGCTTTTCCCTCCAGCAATCTATGAGCCCAGTGGTTCAAATTATTTACAGCAGTGCTGAAGACATGCAACGCTGCTCCCCGCACCTCTCCCCCAGCCAGCCAATCAACTGCATCAAGCCCAGCAGCCGGCGAGGTGACAGATGTCACGGCCAGGTCTTCCCGAAAGCCAGCATGTGAACCTCAGCTAAGATCTTCCATATGTCCTCCTCACCCATGGGAGATACAGGAAAAACAAACACAACCTAAGGAAAACTCCAGCACATTAACTCCGCATGTGATTGGGACATGCAGGGATTTTTAGATTCCTTTCAAATGGGACTGGGTGGCTGACAGCCAGCAAGCTCAGCTCTCAAGCTGACAGAAGCTGGAGAAGACTAGGAAAATGCTGGAGCAAAGAGATTTGAAGTATAAGCATTGGGAACAGACCTGAAGAAAAGTTGAGACACACACTGAAACTCCTTTGCACAAAGAGGTATGTCATATAGAAAGCCTCAGGTTGGCTGGTGTTCGCGAAACACCTCCCTCTCCTGAAAAGCTCAAAAGGCCCGCCAGTCACGGCAGACTTCAAATGCATCTTCAGTGAATTCTAATAAAGAAGGGATGAACTGACCTGGAATTCACTCCTCTCAGGGGCATTAGTGTCCAGAGGAAATGCTTTCAGCATGAACATTCTGGATGTACTAAAGGGTACTAAGATCCAGGATCCCTGTGCTCAGGAAGAGAATCCCTTAGAGCAAAGACTTCTCAGAGAGGTAGTCTCTTTCCCTCCTCTCCTTTAGCCATTTGCCCCCAAGGAGCTCTTCTTCCTAATTCCCCAAGGCGCGAACTAAGAGGGGAAAACATTCATTCCAGTATATATTATGGGAGAACAGAGTCTTGATGCTTGATCGTCTCACCTCTCACAGAGTGTTGTTCTTCAACACACTGTAACTAAGGGTAGAAGTTAGAGCACGGGGTGCCATCTGAAGTTTTGAAAAGTTTTCAGAGTTTGAGATCTAGAAGTTTTAAAAGATTATGGAGGAGGGGAAACATTCATTCCCTACTCTGAGCACCTCCTCTGTCTGTCAGATAGCCTACAAGGCGTTTTCTTGAATCATTGCACAACTCTGTGAGGTGGGTACTGGGCTCACGCTTGATGGATGAAGGAACCAAGGCTAGTGAACTTGATGTGAGTAGCTCAAGTCTAAACTCCTCTTCATGGTATTACCACCCTTACTATTTAGTCCCAGATTAAATAATAATCTAATCACTCTATTCTCAAGAACTCATGCTTTGGCAAAACTGGAATCATTAGCAATTCCCTGAATTGGTCCTTGTATCTCATGCCCTCATGATCTTTGTCAATATTCTTACCTTTGGTTGGAAAAGCCCTTTCTGGAAGCCTCCACCGCCCCCCCTCCGTCGCTCTGGTGAATCCTGGCTGACTCCCCCAGGGAGAATTACACTCTTCCTCCCCTTGCCTTCTCCCCACGTCATGAAGTCATTCTACAAGGTACAAAACGACATTGTAATTTTCTGTTTTTGTGTCCATAACTCAGTAATTGTAATTATCTGTTTTTGTGTCCATAACTCAGTAAGAATTAAATTTGAGGGCACAAGTGTGTTTTTGTTTTGTTTTGTTTTGTTTTCTATCACCCCAGGGACATGAGCATGAAGGAAGCACTCATTCTAACTCTGTGACAGTGAAGAAGGCAGGTCAGGAGGAGGAAGAAGGTGATGAGGGAAAACAGGGAGAAACTAAATGCTGGGTAATATGAACTCATGGTTTTTTTTGTTTGTTTTTTTTCTTTAAAGATTTTATTTATTTATTTGAGAGAGCATGAGAGGGGAGACAGTTAGAGGGTGAAGCAGACTCCCCGCTGAGCAGGGAGCCCGATGTGGGACTCGATCCCAGGACTCCAGGATCATGACCTGAGCCAAAGGCAGTCGCTTAACCAACTGAGCCACCCAGGCGCCCCTCATGTTTTTTTTTTTAACACTTCATGGCTCACTAAGGCATGTTCAATTTCATTAATTCCCTCGATCTTCAAAACCAACTTCATAAAATAAACTGGAGTGAATATCAACTCCATCTCACAGATGAGCAGCCTGAGGCTCAAGGAAAGCATATGGTTGCAAGAAATGTTTGCAAAGCATATGTTTGCAAGAAATGAAGCGAAAGAGCAGCTTTGTTCAAGAGGCAGGACTCCTGAGATTAAGAGTGAAGAAAGAAGAAGAAGAAGAAGAAGAAGAAGAAGAAGAAGAAGAAGAAGAAGAAGAAGAAGAAGGAAGAAGAAGAAGAAGAAGAAGAAGAAGAAGAAGAAGAAGAAGAAGAAGAAGAAGAAAAGAAGAAGAAGAAGAAGAAGAAGAAGAAGGAAGAAGAAGAAGAAGAAGAAGAAGAAGAAGAAGAAGAAGAAGAAGGAGAAGGAGAAGGAGAAGGAGAAGGAGAAGGAGAAGGAGAAGGAGAAGAAGAAGAAGGAGAAGAAGATAGCAGGAAGGGAAGAATGAAGGGGGGGAAATCGGAGGAGGAGATCAACCATGAGAGACTATGGACTCTGAGAAACAAACTGAGAGTTCTAGAGGGGAGGGGGGTGGGGGGATGGGTTAGCCTGGTGATGGGTATTAAGGAGGGCACGTTCTGCATGGAGCACTGGGTGTTATATGCAAACAATGAATCATGGAACACTACATCAAAAACTAATGATCTAATGCATGGTAATTAACATAACATAATAATAAAAAAAAACTATTAAAAAAAAAAGAGGCAGGACTCCAAGGTGAGTCTTCTAACAACACACTCTTCATTTTTTGGGGAAATTTTTAAAGATTTTTTTTAAAGTATAATCTACCCCCCAACATGGGGTTCGAACTCAGAACCCCCAAGATCAAGAGCCACATGTTCTACTGACTGAGCCAGCCAAGCACCCCTCGTATCTTTTTATATACACACAGAAGCGGCGCTGTTGAGTTTTGATAAGATGTAGTCTCTCCTCTCTGAAAAGTCCTCATGTGAAATGAGAGAGTATGAACGGCAGGAAAGGGAGGCCAAAAGTTCCAAATTTAAGGGCTGTACACTGGCTACTGAAGAATAGCTTCATATTTGGAAAGTGATTTTCTTTATTTGAGCTTACTGTTAACCATCCTGGAAACCAGAGCCCTTTGTATCAGGTTTTTGGGGAGAAAATAATGTTGGCCACACACTGGTTCATTCCAGTCCCTGCAGTGAAGAGATAACGACCAGATGATGCATGCTCAGAGGGATCATTTTTTTCTCCATCAGGATAAGGAACACAGGAGAACCGGTAGGGGCCTTTGACACTGTATTATTTTCAAATAATGCAACAGATTAGCCACAACCCCTCTCACCTACAACAGCAGAAATTTATCCTGGAAGCCAGAAGTCCAAAACCAAGGTGTCAGTGGGAATGTGCTCCCTCCAAAGTCTCAGGGAAGATGCCTTTCTTGCTTCTTCCAGCTTTGGGGAGCTCTAGGCAGTCCTCGCCGTATGGCTACATCACCCCAGTCTCTGTCTCTGTCTTCACATGGTCTTACCCCTCTTTCTTATTCCTGCCTCTCTCACCTGTCCCTTATAAAGACACTTGTCATTAGATTTAGGGCCCACACAGGTAACCCAGGGTAGACTCATCTCAAGATCTAACTGCAAAGACAATTTTTCCAAATAAGGTCATGTTCACAGGTTCTAGGTAGACGTTATCTTCTAAGGGTCCTCCATTCGACCCACTACTGGTGTATTTTATTATTATAAATCACTTTTTCTGGGGCGTCTGGGTGGTTCAGTCAGTTAAGCATCTGACTCGTGATCTTGATCTCAGCTCAGGTCTTGATCTCAGGGTCATGAGCTCAAGTCCTGGATTGGGCTCCACACTGGGTGTGGAGCCTACTTAAATATAAATAAATAAAAATAAATCACTTTTCCTGTTTTCTGCCTGGTTATTGCTGGTATGTAGAAAATTTCTTGATTATATGAAGATTTCTTTATACCTAGCCTCCTTTCCAAGCTCTCTTTTTAATTCTTACTGTTTTTTAAGTGATGCTTAAAATATCTAGAGACACAATCCCATCATCTGCATAAATGATAATTGTGTTCCCTCCTTTCCAATTCACAACTGCATTTGACATTCATGCTTTTGAGACATGGTTCTCCAAAGCAAATTATCTTAAGAGCTGGTGTAGGAGTTACTGCTAACAGTTAGAGGAAATCAAATTTGCCGAGGCACAGGAACAAAGTGAGAATGTCAGGGTAATTCAGGTCACAGACTTAAAGAGCTGTGAGGTCTTCAACATGATTTAATTTCTTCCTTTGATTCTGCCAGTGTATATACCAAGGCTCAGATACCTGAAGATACTTGCCCAAGGTCACTCAATAGAGAAAGAATTCACAGTACAAAAAATAAATCTTCTCCTTTCAATCTATCGTAGCCAAAATGACATTTTTTTTAAAACATTTTATTTTTAAGGAATCTCTACACCCCATGGGGGACTTGAACCCAGAACCTCGAGATCAAGAGTCTCACACTCTACTGAGTCGGCCCCGGGCTTCCAAAATGATATTTTAAACTTGAAGGTGTAACCATGTCACTCACTTAAAAATCTACATTAGGGGTGCCTGGGTGGCTCAGTCGTTAAGCGTCTGCCTTTGGCTCAGGTCATGATCCAGGTCCTGGGATCAAGCACCACATCGGGCTCCCTGCTCGGCGGGAAGCCTGCTTCTCCCTCTCCCACTCCTCCTGCTTGTGTTCCCTCTCTTGTTGTGTCTCTCTGTCAAATAAATAAATAAAATCTTAAAAAAAAAAAAAAAATCTACATTAACAGCCATTGTTTTTAAGGCAAAGTCTTACAGGACCTGCAAAGCTCCAAGCGATCTGGCTCCTGCCTGTCCCTACAGCCTCGCCTTCTGTCTCTTTCATTGGATCTCACTCTGTTCTGGACACACTTCCCTGAATCTGTCCAGCTTGTCTCAGGGCTTTCCAGATCCTTTTCTTTCTGGCCTGTAGAAAGTTCCCTGTCCACACACCTACCCTTTGCCCTGGCTAGTCCTGTTCTCTGTGAACTCCCATTGCCCAAGAGAAGGTTGGCATCACTTTCCACCCCGGATTGGATTAAAGCCCATGCTTTTCATTCTCATCAGAAGTCTGAAGTTCTTCCACATCATGTATAGAAACAGCAATTAATGTTTTATGTAATTTATTTGCTTCATGTCTGTCTTCCCCACTAGACTGCAAACTGCATGAAAGCCAAAACCAAAACTTATTGACTGCTCATCATTATATCATACACCTTGCATAGCACCTGGCTCATAGTATTCATTTAATTGTAAAAATTCTTGAATGAACGGAACATTCATATTAACGCTGGCTCTATGACACTATATAGCCTTTACTTCTTCAGTCCTTTGGGATACTTCACTTGTTTCCTTTTTTGTTATTTCTATGTATTTCCTAAGCCTGTTCTTTGTAATTTCGAACCACTTAAGGCAGAATAGTTATCTTAGGAAAACACAATGTGCTTTTAAACAGTATCAAATAATTTTAAACACTTAAAAGCATCAGAAAGATTGTGGAAAAGATAGTGTGGGCACAGTCTACTAGATTCAGAATATATCTTAAGTGGCCCTTTTCTGATGACCTTTATGCTATAATGGGAACAATAAGCTTAGTAGCTAGCATGTATGAGATGTCTACTTCATAAGAGGCATTTATTCTCAGCTCTCACGTCCTTCCCAGACCTATAGGATCTTGTCTTTCTTGAGCAGACCATAAATTGAGGAACCAAAAAATGTAATTCCTTCCATTTTCTTTTTTTAAAGTTCTGCAGGGCATGAGCCCTGGTCAAAGACTGACCTAAAGCTTAAAGGTTCCCAACATGAGAATATTGAGACCCCACAACAATTATCTCAATTACGTATTGTTCTTGTTTCCTATCTGTGCACGTAAAAACTACTAATAAAACACAAATCAATTTTTTCATGAAGATAATAGCATACAGTAACTTTTTCACTAAGAGCCTGCCAAATTATTTTCAAGAAGCATAGAAGATGGGTATGTTCTCAGCATCTCACATAGCATTAAGTCTCAGGCACAAACTGCATGGCATGAAGGAAAACAAAACCCCATTCCAAACATCAGGGTTTTATCCTCCACCATGTGTGTAAAATGTACCCAAGATGAGTTCCTGAGGGTGAAATCATTCTTCCTTCTTCTTGTTTAATTTTTTAGAATTCTACAGTGATTACTGAGTAGCACCAGATTTCCAAACCTAAAAAGTTATGCTCAGCTCTTCTTCTTTGTGAATCTGTTACATAGCCAAGTGATCATATGGGATATGTTAACAAGTATTAATAATTCCTCATTATGCTGTATTAGTCATGTTCCACATGGAAGGGGTTTCCCCTTTAATTCTAAGTGCACAGTATGAAAGAGGGAAAGATAAAATGGAATATCGTCTATCCAGGGGACCCAGGTGAGGAGGGAACTAAAATCTGTGTCATGTGGTCAAGAGTTAAAGGAAGGAACTAGAGGTTTGTTATCTAGATCTGACAGGTGGATACCTGGAAGCTGCCTGCACGTAGCTACAAGATGGTCATGTTCAAGGGGCTAGGCTCTTTATTTTTGATGCCTGATTGGAGAAAAGGACTCAACAGATAAAAGCTGTAGAAACACAAATTTTAGTTTTCTTCAAGGAAAAATATTCTCAAAGGCAATGTTGTTAAAGATTCAATGGGCATTAGGAGAAGGAAGGGAAAAATGGGGGGGGTGATTGGAGGGAGAGATGAACCATGAGAGACTATGGACTCTGAGAAACAAATAGGGTTTTAGAGGGGTGGGGGGAGGGGGGATTGGTTAGCCCAGTGATGGGTATTAAGGAGGGCATGTATTGCATGGAGCACTGGGTGTTATACGAAAACAATGGATCGTGGATCACCACATCAAAAACCAATGATGTATTGTATGGTGACTAACATAACATAATAAAATTTAAAAAAAATTTAAAAATTTAAAAATTAAAAAAAAAGAAATGGGAAAGACCAAAATAAAACTAATATCTCAATCAAAAAAAAAAAAAAAAAAAGATTGAATGGGCAGCTCAAGAGGGTGGGGGTTAGGAACCCTGCCCCCAGCACTGGCAGACTGATAGTGCGAGCAGCCCTACCCTGGAACTTTTTGGAAGGTTTCTAGGTGTCCTATGGAAGGATGACCTCTATCAGTGACTTTCAAACTATAGCCGTCAGGGCAAGAAAACCATGTAAGAAGGCGGTCATCTGGGTCTCCTATTTTTGTTTGCTTGAATCTCTCCCGTTACTTAAGAATTTTCAGAGTAGTTTTGAGCAACTTTTTGTGGTTACTACTGAGGATTGTTGATTTTGTCTTGTGTTTGTTTTGATTTGTAGTATCATTAGCAACTTGGAAAATTGTGATGTATTGGATGTGTTTTAATGCATCGCATGATTATTCTTTTTGATTCCCAAATGTCTCATCGAAGGCCAGTGAGAGCTCCTACAAATGGTCTCCTGTGTCCATTTGATGTGATACCATTAGTCTTTGAGTGCCTCTTTATTCTGGCCAAGGTGTTCCAGGCTCACCTAGAATGTTCCCTGCCTCAGACTGAAATCAGGCATTTCTCCAAGGAGCCCTGGTTTCATTTAGCCAAGAAGGGATTTAGTGGAGCAAAGCAGATCCATTTATATATGCTTTACATATAGGAGTTTGGGTAAGAATTCATTTGAAAATAAAACCAAACTTTGTTACCAAAATGGTTTAAAAATAGCCATCTAGATAATTTTTTAAATCCCTTCTTCTTTGAGCGCCTCTAAATACAATTAAATCCTGAAATAGAAATTCAACCTTTTGCTGGACACAGAATTCTTTTGGACCTAGAAAACTGGTTACAGAATTCCATCCAGCAATGGTTTGCTATGTAATAGTTGGGAAAAACTATCTGTTGGTAAGCCAGTTTTTTTAAAACTATAAAAAATTTGAATTTGGGACCACATTGAAGGAACTAACTTTTTTTTTTCTTTTTTTGGCTAACAGTTCTGGTTAAAAACGTTTTTTAAGGGCACCTGGGTGGCTCAGTTGGTTAAGCAACTGCCTTCGGCTCAGGTCATGATCCCGGAGTCCCGGGATCGAGTCCCACATCAGGATCCCTGCTGGGCGGGGAGTCTGCTTCTCCCTCTAACCCTACCCCCTCTTGCGCTCTCTCTCTCAGTCTCTCTCTCTAATAAATAAATTTTTAAAAAAAGTTTTTTAAAAAACATTTCCATTGTAATATAGTTCATACAAGCATAGAATTACATAAAATAATAGAATACTATCTGCATAGCCAACATAAAAATTTTGAAATTTTGCCATATTTAATTTTTTAAGTACTAAAACATAGCAGATATACTAGGATCCCTAGGATCCTCCCTCCTTCATGCCTTCCCCAATTGAAGAGTTAATCATTACCCATAATTTTGTGTTTCTTATTCCTACAACTTTTTAAAAATACTGATCTTATATATCTGAAGTTATTTTGCACATTTTAAACCACATTTACCTTGCATCACATTCTTCAATTCACTTTTATTTTTGTGGGGTTTTTTAATTGAAGTTGTTTCTGAAACATAGCCTGCAAATACTGTAGTTCTTTTTTGTTTGTGTTAACTGTTGTATTATATTCCATTCTGTGAAAACACCACAGTTTATAATAGTGACATTAATAGTATCACACTGAAGACTATTTAGGTTGTTCTGAACTTGTGTTATTACAAATACCGCCGTAACACTCATTCTTTTCTTTATTATTATGTTATGTTAATCACCATACATTACATCATTAGTTTTTGATGTAGTGTTCCATGATTCATTGTTTGTGCACAACACCTAGTGCTCCATGCAGAATGTGCCCTCTTTAATACCCATCACCAGGCTAACCCATCCTCCCACCCGCCCTCCCCTCTAGAACCCTCAGTTTGTTTTTCAGAGTCCATCGTCTCTCATGGTTGATCTCCCCCTCCGATTTCCCCCCCTTCAGTCTTCCTCTCCTGCTATCTCCTTCTTCTTCTTCTTTTTTTTTTAACATATAATGTATTATTTGTTTCAGAGGTACAGATCTATGATTCAACAGTCTTGCACAATTCACAGCGCTCACCATAGCACATCCCTCCCTAATGTCTATGACCCAGCCACCCTATCCCTCCCACCCCCCACCACTCCAGCAACCCTCAGTTTCCTAAGATTAAGAATTCCTCAGATCAGTGAGGTCATATGATACATGTCTTTCTCTGATGGACTTCTTTCGCTCAGCATAACACTCTCCAGTTCTATCCACGTCGTTGCAAATGGCAAGATTTCATTTCTTTTGATGGCTGCATAATATTCCATTGTATATACATACCACATCTTCTTTATCCATTCATCTGTTGATGGACATCTTGGCTTTTTCCACAGTTTGGCTATTGTGGACATTGCTGCTATAAACATCAGGGTGCACGTACCCCTTCGGATCTCTACATTTGTATCTTTGGGGTAAATACCCTGTAGCATAACATTCTTAAACATGGGTCCTTGTGAGGGAGCTGCTTTAAGTCATGTACGTGGGGGAGAAATTCCTAGGTCACATGACAGATACATCTTCAACTTTACTTGATTTTATAGAATTGTTTCTAAACCAGTTATACCATTTTTCACTCCCATCAAAGGTGGATGAGTTCTACCCAGTGACAGCTTTACCAATATTTGCTATTTTAATACTTTTAAAATATTGTTATTCTAATGGGTATAAAATGTATCAATGAAAAGTCATGTGATTATTAGTGAAGTTGGGGACATTTTCATATGTTTCTTGTACATACAGATTAGTTCATCTGTGAATATCTGGCTCACATTTTTTGCACATTTTTCTATGTGTTTTTTTTGTCTTACTGATTTATAGATGTCCATACTGCATACTAATCATCTGCTGGTTATGTTTCCCAGTCGGTTATATTGGCAAATAGGAATGCTATTTTTTTTTTTAGATGACTGTCATCTACCTAGAAAACTCCCTGACATTTCTTATTATTTTTAACAATTATTTACACATTTTCTTATTTATTTTTGCTGACAGTTACATTGTCTTCAGTTTACACAGCTTTTGTCTTTTCCTTTCCAATTCATATACCTCTTATTGAACAGTCAAAACAGAAAGTTGAAAATACCCCATGTGTAACAGACCTATACCTTTTTTTTATTGTTTTCTTGTTTCCTATTCACTGCATTTTTGCCATTTTATTATATTGCTATTTCTTAAATTTCCTTTAAATTTACTGTTTATCCAATTAGATATAAATCCTTCATCATTTATATTTATTCCTTGTAGTTTATAAATAAATGCCTCTAAGCTATGCATTTACCATTAAGTACCACTTTAGATGCATGTTATATCATGTTATATTATACTTTTACTGCCATTCCATTCTACCTTATTTGTATGGTGCTGTATGCTATCCTGAATCAAATTTTCCCATATGCACATATCTGTTTATAGAGTCTATTTTGATCTATTTGCCTATCTTGGGCATCTCACACTGATTTATATACTATAACTTCACAATAAATTTTGATGCCATTTAGAAAAATTCCCCCAAGCTTGTTCATTTTCAAAATTATGTTAATTACTCATGGCTCTTCTATATATATTCTGAAAGCAGCCTACCAAATTCCACAGAAAAATTGATCTTGAATCTTATTTACCAATCAATTCAGAGCAAATGACATGTTTATGGTATTTTTTTTCTATCCATAAATAGGATATATTTCTCAATTGACTTAATATGGTTTAGAAAATATTAAAGTGAAATTTCCCAATAAACATCCTATCTGTCTTTTGTTAGGGTCATTTTTTGGTTCTGGTATTTTGGGTGCTTTTATAAATATTATATTACTTACATTTTTTTAAAGATTTTATTTATTTATTTATTTGAGAGAGAGAAAATGAGCAGGAGGAAGAGGGAGAGAGAATCTGAAGCTGACTCCATGCTGAGTGCAGAGCCCGATGTAGGGCTCCATCCCACAACTGTAAGATCAGACCTTAGTAGAAACCAAGAGTCGGAGGCTTAACCGACTGAGCTACCCAGGCACCCCTACTTGTATTTTTGAGCTCTCTGGGCTGGTATTGAAAATTATAATTGCATTTTACTTATTGATAATCAATGTCATTGCATTCTTAAATTTTTTTTTAAGATTTTATTTATTTATTTATTTGAGAGAGAGAGAACAAAGGAAGAGAGAGAGGGAGAACAGACTCCCTGCTGAGCAGAGAGTCTGATGTAAGACTTGATCCCAGGATCCTGAGATTATGACCTGAGCCAAAGGCAGATGCTTAACCGACTGAGTCACGCAGGTGCCCCCATTACCTTTTTTTTTTTTCCCTGCTCTCTTCTTTGGGGAATTACTCCTATGTTAGACCATTTTATATTGTCCCACAGATTTTGGATTCTCTCTCTTCTTTTTTAATTTACTTTTTTTTTCCTCTTTGCCTTGATGTTTTCATTGAACTATCTCCAAAAACTTCATGTAAGGAATATGCTTTGCAAGTATATATTTCTTTGCTATATTGACATTAGGCTTGGACATACACCTTACTTTGTCGATGCAATGTGGGTGGAAGTTTCAGTCACCATTTCTGAGCCTAGACCCTAAGAGGCCTATTCTGTTTCTGCTTGTCCACTGGGGCTATGAAAAGATCATACTCTGAGAACCATGGTATTAAATTCAACCCATGGTCTGGAGACAAGCCCATCTAGCCCAACCTAGATCAACTAAAACCCATCTGTCCTCCATTTATATGAGCTAGAAATAATGCTTGTTGCTGTAAGACACAAAAGGTTTGTTCTTCTGCTACTTAGAGTTGTGTGAAAATCACTAACTGATACAATGAATCATATCATTTGTTCAGTGTTACTGCTAAAGGTTTTCTAAAGTTCTTATATATATTTATACATTGACCTGCAGTATAAGTGCTCAACATTTTTACCAAAACTGGGAGTTGTCCATCATCTTAATTTTATAGTAACTGAAAGAAATACCTTTTTATTAAACGCACAAAATATGAGCATATTTATGTAAGTGATTTTTTAAAGTCAGGTTTTTTAAAAAAAATTTAGTATGTTCTTATAACATAATAACAGCAACAAATAAACATTTTGAAAATCAGGCAGGATATTTATCTGGATACCTGGAAAAAAGGTCGAAGTATTCTTCATGGTAGAAGAACTGCCCATGTTCATGGCTAGACAATTGAGGGACAACTTGGAAATTTCTAAAGTTGTTTCAAAAATAAATAAAATAATGCCAACAGGTTGGGCTACACCTGCTTCAACAGGGTAAAGTGTGTGTATCATACCACTTACATTATTGTGATTGACCTGCACCTGGACAATATGACATTCTTGTCTTTAGCCTTAAAGGAAAAGAAAGACTTTTGTTACACCTGTTTGAAATAACTGAAATAAGACTCCCTTTAAATACCTTGTTATAGTAATCATTCGCATGAGAAATTCATAACTGTAGTAAAAAGACCAAAAAAATTAAAAAATAGAACTTTATAGTCATCTTTTTTGATTTGGTTAATTGCATAAAATGAGGGATAAATACACACAAGCACGATCTGTTTGACAAAACTCCTAGGTTCAGGAATGCCAAATATAAAATGTTCTAAAATACACTCTGATCACTAACCATATAAAATCAAATCATTGTGTCGGCTTAGTTCCCTCCAATTCTTCAAGAGCTAGAACCTTTGACCTAATAGAAAAGAGTCCCAGAAAGGCATTTAATTCTGATAACAAATGCCTGCCGCCTTCACTAGGGTCTGCCTTCAGAAGGGAAACACCACTCAGCTGATGATCTTGGGGTAAATTCAAGTGCCTAGTTATCAGGGTAAGTCCATACACGTGAATGAGATTGACTTCAGATGCTCTTGGAAAGAATTCCAGCCCAGTCCCTCAAGTTTGGTTCTCTTTTACATAGCTGCATTCAGAGCTACACCAGGTGAGGCATGTTTTTTTTAAAGAGTAACACTTATACCTGGAATTTATATTCTTTCAAATAACCCTTTGGTCTTATAGATAAAGGCCGTGCCCAGATTGTAAAGGTACATTTGTCAATGGTGAATACTATGGACAAATTTGTGTCTTTGCTAAAATTTTGGCAGCCCAAGCTGACGAATCCAGAGATGGTGTTGCTGTGTAGAGCACTGTGGCCCGGTAAAGGTGAACAGTTTCATTCTGGGGGTGCTTCCAGCCCATCCGCATATCCTTGTAAGTCTGACCAGAGCAGTAAATGCAGATGCATCGTGCTGTTACATTGTTTAAACTTGGACTGGATACATACGGTCAGAGTTCAAGCTGAACTTCCCATGTTGCTTTGATATTTGCAGATTAGTTGGTCTGGCTGATGTTTTAACAGATATTAAAAGATAATCTGAATGTACAGTCTCTCTAATCAAGGAAGTTCCTTCTGGCGACTCTTTCCATTTCTCTTCCACTTCATTAACAGTCGTACTGCTCCAGTACTATTTGTTTGTGGTCTGGCAGGGCCTTTCCTAGTTATGCTGCTTCCTGGGACTACTCCTTGGCTGGCCCAGGTCCCCCACTGGTTCTAGGTCCCTTCTAGGCTATTCCTGGAGAGCACGAGGTATAGCAGGGTTTGGGGAGAAGGATCATCTTGGCAAAGACAGAGGGCCTTGGAGCTGGAGTCAGAGAGTGGCACACCTCCTTCATGGAAGTTAGTGGGAACCCCACAACTAGTCCCTGCGGTGTATCTGAAATGGCAGTAGAGGGGGAGGGGATGATGAGCTGCAGGTTCTTCCTCCCCAGGTCCAGGTGGACTGATGGTAAAGTCCTCAGCAGGTGAGTCACTTGCAATTCACCTGCTGCCAGCCCCCACCCAAGCACCTCTGATGTGGGGATCCTCAGGTGCAGGGGATGCTGAAACCGTGTGCCATGCGCCCAGCCCCCCCCTCCATACCCAGGCAGCTGCAGGTGCTTCAGGGGGAAGCCCAAGGTCCAGGAGCCACAGCTGTAGTCTATGCGATTGATTTGTAATTACATTTATTGACACACTGCCAGTTGGGCACTGTTTCTTGAGATCCACGATTTACCTCTGAATTCATGTTTTTCTAGCTGAAATATCCCCTAATTGTTATTTCCATGATCGTCTGTGGCCCAGAGGCTCTCTTGGTTTTTATCTGAAAACATGTTTTCTTTCTCCCTATTTATTAAGGGTAAGAAAAATCTTGATTGAAGTAATTTTGATATGTTATCTTGCCAAACTGTAAGGGGAAGTTAGCACCAACTTTAATGATTCCATTTCTTAGCTGAATTAACAAAGGGACAAAGAATAAGCCTTTACAAAGGTCCGTGTTTGAAACTGGTCCTTTCTTTCATCCCAGAATTCTAAACTAATCAGGGAAGGCTGCTATAAGGATAGGTATATTAATTCAACAAATTCTTCATGTGAAATAACCATGCTTGATACCAAGGGTGAGGAAGAGTGAGACTATACTATGCCTAATGAGAATATATTAGGTAGGCATAGAAAAGCTGTACAGATGTTAGAACAGGTAGAGACCATCTACGTAGGATATTTAATAAATCAGTAGTGGCTAGTGAACACCTAGTCTCCTACTTTACAGGGTAAGTTGGATAAGTAGCTTAACCTCATTGAGCTGCTGGTTGGTTTGTTTTTTTTTTTTTTTCATTTTTTTTAAAATGATGGATGAATACATTGTTCACTTGATAAGATTGATACGATTAAATGGGATAAAATTCTTGGTTCAATCGGTACTTTGCCAATGGCAGTTTTCTGGAGCTGGACATTCAATAGTTAAATGCTAAATGGGAGGAAACTCAAGATGGGAATCTTGGCTTGAAATATAACAATATCAGTCACCAACTGTTAACAAGCACTGCCAATTTTTCCTACCAATTTTCTAACCCTGGTAGTGTTACTCTTGCAAAGTTTTATCCCATCAGATAAACGCCAAATTTTGTTTGCTTCAGTTTGTATTTCTTTAATGACAAATGTGGTTGATCTTCCTTGTATTAGTATATTCAACCTGTTTGTTTTTCTGAGAAGCGCATCTTCTTTTGCCTATTTTTTTTTCTCTTTGTGGGTGTTGGTCTTTTAATTTTTTGTTACTTTTATTTGTTACTTTTATTTATTTGTTCGTATTGTGTCTTAAGGAAATCATCTTGAACATGTTCAATAAAGGTAGATGATGAAAAAACAGATAAATAAAGGTAGTTCCATAAAGGTGGGTGGATAAGTCCGACTAAAAATAGTTTTTATAGATAAAGATGCTAAAAGTTAAATAACTCACTGAACCTTCTCACTGGTTAGTTAGCCAGGATTTTAATCCAGTCCTAATTGACTAAAAAATCTGTGCTTCGAGAGATTAAGTTTGTTTTCCCACATGCACTGTGTGTGCACGTGAGTCCCTGCTTGAGAGAGAGAGAGATCACCAAAGGAATCCTACTTGTGTAGGATTCATGTTAATCCTAGGAATTTCAGCGAGGTACTTAAACTTCATAAGCTTTACTGCATCTGTAAAAGGGGCCATGATAACTGCCTACCCAACTTTTCTCACGTGTATGATCTTCATACACATTAAATGTTGTAAAGATTGCGTTCTCATATGAAAATGAGACCATCTAGCTAAAGTGGCAGTCCCTAAGAAGTGATCGGGTCCGGGGCGCCTGGGTGGCTCAGTCGGTTAAGCGACTGCCTTCGGCTCAGGTCATGATCCTGGAGTCCCAGGATCGAGTCCCAGGATCGAGTCCCGCATCGGGCTCCCTGCTCAGCGGGGAGTCTGCTTCTCCCTCTGACCCTCCTCCCTCTCGTGCTCTCTGTCTCTCATTCTCTCTCTCGCAAATAAATAAAATCTTAAAAAAAAAAAAAGTGATCGGGTCCATTCCCCTCTCTTTGCCTTGGTTTGGAGTGTGATTCTTTAATTACATGAGTTGGATGACTGAGTAGGTTTCTTTAGGCCTCCTCAACTGGCACACCAGCCTAATCCAGTCTCCACCTAAAATATGGGTGGAATTTGCAAAAGTTCCTAGATGAATGTTCCTCCCAGGGAGAATTTATGACAACTTTTCCAAAACTAAAGCCTCAAATCTTTATTATATTCTGTTAATGACTCAGTGGACTTTTGGCAGAAAAGACAAGTTTCCTTTGGTTCAAACACTTCTAAAGAGGGTTCTGATTAATCTATCCAATGGTCTAAAATCAAAATAACATATGCAATCTTTGGCTGAAAAACTCACCCGTGGTGTTATAACAATAATTCCTCTCCTTGTTTTCATATATAACCTTTTGGAAATATTCCTGTTGGAGCCAAAATTTCTATATTTTGGAAACTTGGCCTATGGATGGATGATGGCTGAAGTATGCCATTTATTTTCCTTTAGGGGGGTGATGGTGGGTACTAGAACAGTCAGAATGGTTGTTAGACTATTCCTTAAAGAAAGTTTTGTAGGACAGCCCAATTTAAAGTGAAATAAATCCTTCTTCTTTGCCTTCATGTTGTAATACATACTCATTTCAAGAGGTTTTTCCTGACCACCTAATTTAAAGTACTTCACACCCCCCAGCAGTCCCTTTCTGTAAAGGGCCAGATAGTGAATATCTTGGGCTTTGCAGGCCATATGGTCTCTGTTGTAACTACTGAGCTCTGCCATTGTAGTGTGAAAGAAGCCATAGACAATATGAAAACAAGTGAGCATGGCTGTGTTCCAATAAAACTTTATAGACACTGAAATTTGAATTTCCTATAATTTTCATGTGTGACAAAATGTTCTCCTTTTGATATTTTCCCAACAATTGAAAAAATGTAAAAACCACTCTTAGCTCACAGACCATTCCAAACCAGGGGGCGGGCTAGATTTGGCCAGTAGACTGTAGTTTGACCCTTTGTTCTACAACATTACTCAGTTTTTTTTGTTTGTTTGTTTTTACATATCTTGTTATTTAAAAGAATCTACTTAAGTATTTATACTGTTTCTATATAATCTAGGCTCTGTTCCTGTGAAAGCAGGGATATTTGCTCTCCTGGTCATCCCTGAGCACCGCACTACAGACACTCAGTAAATATGTGTTGAATGTATAAATCTGCAGCTTTCTGGTAAACCAGTTCCTCTGAATGAAGTAATTAGTTTAGCATGTATAGCATATTGAATTCTCTAAGTGATTTTTTCCCCCAAATTTTACATACACTATAGAATTTCATGGCAAAGGAACCATATAGAAAAGTGTTTTTAAGCTTTGGAGTTAATGATGACCAGGCTGCTGTATCAGTTAGTAGTTGTGATGTTGACTAAGTTACTAAACCTGTCTCAGTTTTCTCTATTACAAAAAGAGCATAGTTTTAGGACCTATTTTATAAGATTGATGGTGGTTTTCTGCTTGGTCTTTCATTTTCCTCCCCAAACCCAATCTTCATCCTGTTCTGTGCTTTGGCAGGACCACACAGTGGTATATGCCCTGGCCTCTGGACTCCAGTTGGGTTTTGCCAGTGAAGGGCTGGGGCCTGGGGGACAATGAGGTAGGAATATTTGTACTCTGAGTTTACTCCCAGATTTCAGGACTGGCTGTGTCTGCTGGGAAAAAAATGTTTGCTCACAGTATTACAAATTTATGGATGTTCTGTGATGCACCTAATCAGTATCCCTATTAATGCAAGAACAATCCTGTTATTAGCTCCAGGGTACATGGTTGCTCTACACCCACAACCTTAAAAACAGTCTCTTTACGAACATCTCAAATCATCCTAAATTCCTTCTGGGACTCTGAACTGATCCCAGGAGTTTAAAGAGAAAATGCTTGAGAATCCACAATAGCTCGAATTTAAACTATTACTTAGAAATCTGGTTGTCTTCTTTGAAGTCATATTAAAATAATAAATGATTCATCTTGATTCATAGTTCTCTACAGTTACAATCTGGGTACCTACAGGATATATTCCAGCTTGCAGAAATCCCCCCCCACCCCAGAGTACTTAAAATCAGGAAATTCTACAGCAAAATCTGAACCTTCAAATTCCCTTGAGAAGAATCCCCTTTTTGCAAACCCAGGCTGGCCCACTTCATGGCCATGATAAATGAGCTAAGTAGCAGGTACACCATTCACATGGGCTTTGTACTTGGTAGACAGCTTTGGTCCTTACCACTCCCTCTGCAATGCTTCTAGTTCGATGTTTTAGGTTAGCTACCTGGCTCCTGTGGACATTTTCTCGGAGAAATACAAGGCTAAGTCATTAACCACCTGGGAGGCTGAGGGAGAGGATGGTGTTGATTCGAGGAGCAAAATGGTATATACAGTCATC
This sequence comes from Mirounga angustirostris, assembly GCF_029215605.1. Taxonomy (NCBI): domain Eukaryota; kingdom Metazoa; phylum Chordata; class Mammalia; order Carnivora; family Phocidae; genus Mirounga; species Mirounga angustirostris. Next base: position 12,312,422 of record NW_026991712.1, on the reverse strand, counting down.
CAGAAGAGTAACAATATCCAGAGGGGTGCAAAGGAACGTGACCTGTGACTGAGGGTCCTCTTGGAGCTTGGGTTGCACACGGAAAGTATAATCCATGAGCAGGGCTGTGTGCATTTCTCCAGCCCCCACAGCCTGAAGAGACACCAAGTTTGACTTACCACGCTGGAGTTTTGCCCACAGAGAACCATAAGGGCCAGAGAGTTGAGGCTCTTTTTGGTGGAAGGAACATAATGGTGGGTCATGGACTCCAAGCCAATCGAGGATGGAGTGAGGACAAGAAGGATGATGGACAGTGGGGGGGAAAAGGGAGCCTCATGGTTCAGAAGACTCACTACACACTGGAGCTAGACTGCATGGATTCAAAACTCATCTCTACTCTGTTAGCTGGGTAAAAAATATGTATATATATGTTATATATAAAGTATAGGTATAACATATTGTTATATATGTGTGTGTTTGGAACACTGCCTGGCTTGTGGTAAGTTCTATGGCAGTACTACAAGGATACTTTTCCTTCCTTACATTGAATTTGATTTTAAAAATAAAACTTTCGGGGCGCCTGGGTGGCTCAGTCGTTAAGCATCTGCCTTCGGCTCAGGTCATGATCCCAGGGTCCTGGGATCGAGCCCCGCATCGGGCTCCCTGCTTGGCGGGCAGCCTGCTTCTCCCTCTCCTGCTCCCCCTGCTTGTGTTCCCTCTCTCGCTGTGTCTCTCTCTGTCAAATAAATAAATAAAATCTTAAAAATAAACAAATAAAACTTTCATTGTTTCAATTAAGAAATATTTATTGAAGTTTTATAATAAAAATATAAAAGCACGTTAACAGTTTGTGGAGACCAGAGAGAGAAATCAGATGTGAAGCCAATCAGAGACTCACAAAACATCTTCAGGACAAATAGGAGGGATAAGCTCCACAAAAGAAAACACAGAGAAGGCTGTGTATGGGTGGGGTTCCTGAAAGACCTGGTCAGTTTCAGACACAGCTAGAAAAAAAAACAGGCAGCTACTATGTGAAGTCTATTAGTAGGTGCGGAGCCTGGGATTTCATGGATTTTTCTAACATTGCCTTTGAAGCAGAGACTGGAATTTCCCCAAAGGCTGATTCATAAAAAGAATTTCTGGTAGTATGCCAGTCCAAGCTGGGAGATATTTTTGAGGAGGTAGATTTTTTCTTTTCTTTTTTTCTTTCTTTCTTTCTTTTTTTTTTTACTCATTTTTGTGAGGGGGGGAAAGTAGGACATGTACATGGCAAATATGTCACACGGTAAAAATGGCTATAGAGTTATCTAACCCTTTGCCCCCTTTCTAGAGCCATCTTAGAAATAAATCACTAAAATAGTTTTTGTGACCATCAAAAAATATCCTGTTCAATTGTAACATGCATATTTACATATATCTTTTTTTTTTTTTTTATCCTTTGAAATACACTACGCTGCCGCTTTTGATTTTTCAGTACTGGAAACTGTTCAAGTCTTATAGAGTCGTTCCCCGTGATAGATGAGCTATCATGTACTTCATCAGTTCCTATGGGCCCACGGTCACCTACTTTCTAAATGTTTGCTCTCGCAACCAGTATGGCGACAAAAATCATGATATAGAATTGTACGTGTGGTGGTTGCTTGGAGGATGAGAGTGAAGTTGTTGAGAAGAAACTACATGTTTAGAATATTGATGGATACTGTTAAATTGCCCTTCAAAACGCTTATACCAGTGAATTCTCCTACTAACCTTGTGGGAAGGAGAATGGCTGCTCGGGTTTCACCAGCGCTAAAAAACATTTCCTCCTGTCCATCTATAAAGTAAATATTCTATCATTTTATTATATTTTTCTAATTCTGAGGGAAGTGAAACATTATGTTTAAAAAACCACTTGTATTCTTTTCCTGTAGAACGTCATTTGTGCCCTTTGTCCGTATCTGTATTGAGCTAGTGTTTTAGGATAATTATAAGAAAATTTTAAGGACCTTATTCCTTGTGCCTTATTATCTATACTGCAAATATTTCCCAAGTTGTTTATGGACTTTTTGTTTCAAGTATTTCTTGACAAGTAGAAATTTCAAAACCTTATAAAGCTTTATCAGTCTTTCAAAAATTCTAAATTCTATCATAGAAAAAGCTTACTGTCTGAGGCTATAAGAAAAAATTCGTTTTTATTTCAATTTTGGATTTCCATCCATATAGATCAACATTTTTGAATTAGGGACTCACCTTAATTTTTTTCCTCAGTAGGTTGTCCCAACACCTTTTTTTTTTTTTTTAATATTCTGCCTTTGCCACACTGATTTGGAAAGCTGTTTTATCGTAATCTAAATATCCATACACTTGAGTCTCATTCAGTATTCTTTTTTCCTTTGATATTTCTATTCATGCACCAGTACAAAACCTATGTCAGTTTCCTAATAATATTTAATCGTGTAGTCTGTTCCCTTATCTATCTTCTTCAAAGTGTTTCTTCCTGATCAGGATGTCTTGTCTCATACAGACAGTCCTGTTGGTGATCGTACTGGAATCACCTTCAATTTACAGATTAACATAGGTTAAATGAGCATCTTTACAATATTGCATTATCTTCACTAGAACTGGATGTTAATTCCCATTAGCTCAAACTGTATTTTATGTTTCTTGGGTCACTTTAAAGGTTTTCAAAGTTCTTTCTATGCTCCATTAGAGCATCTTAAAGTTTATTCATATAAATCATAGCACGTTTCTACTTACCTCTATTTCTGGGCGTTTATTTTTTGATGCTTTTGCTTAATGGATTTTTCTTCAAGTACCTAAGTAGATCTTATTTGAACATAGTAAAGCCAACAAGGTTTTACATACCAATTTTGAAATTGCCCTTTATTTATTCTCCCAGTTGATTCTTTTGGGTTTTCCAGGTTTATGAAATTATCCAGGTATTTTTAAATTGAAAAACTTTCCTTCTCTTTCAGAATTTTTATACCTATTTATCTTGCCTCAATTTGTTAGAAGCACTCTCCCACAGAATTTTAGGCAATAGGAGTAATAATCAGCATCCTTGTTTTATGTCTTAATTTAATGGGAACATTTTGTGTTTTTACCACTGTGTTGCTAATTAAGCAATTTGGGCAGGAATCAGTAGGGATGGCTTGTTTGTATTCCTTCAGCAGCAGCTAGAACAGCTCAAGTGGGAGCTGCAGATTCTACTTCCAGCACGAGTTCACTCACATGGCTGGTGAGTTGGGTTTGGTTGCTGCCTGGGAGGTCTGCTGTGTCTGTCTTCCATAGTCTTAGGTTTTTCTCTACTTGCCACAGTCTGTTTGGGATTCCTTACAATATAGTGGCTGTTTCCAAGAGAACAAGGCCAGGTGTATGGCATTTTAATGATCTAGGTTCATAAATCACATAACAATTCCACCATACTCTATTGGTCTAAGCTTGCATTGTTCAGTGCAATAGCAACTAGACATATGTTCCTATTTAAGTTTAAGTGGATTAAAATTAAATTCAATTCTGTAATCATCCTGGCTACGTTTTAAGTGCTCAGTGTGGCTAATGGCTACTGTATTAGACAACCCCCATAGAATATTTCCATCTTTGCAGAATGTTCTGTTGAACAGCCCCCATCTAGGAAGTCACAAAAGTCCACTCAAGTTCAGGGACAAAGAAACTAGACTCCATCACTTGCTGGAGGAAGTGTCAAGGTTAGAGTGTAAGAAAAGCATGTGGAATGGGAGATACTATTGCAGCCATTTTGGGGAAATAGAATCTGCCATGTCCATTAATTAAAATGATAAAAATAATGTAAGAAAAAACTAACAACTGATAATGGATACTACACTTTAACATATGCAGATGCTATGACCCTGCAGTTTTACTCCTACGTATATACAAATTAGGAATGTTACATGTGTACAGAAAAGAAAAGAACAGGAATGACTATAACTTCACTTTTTGTAATAGCCCTAAATTGGAAGCCATCCAAATGCCCATCAGTAGATAAATGTTCAAAGGAGGAGTTGAATCTTGGCTCTGATTGTTTCCCATGAAAGTTACAAAACCTCTCAAAACTTGAGTTTTATTAACTATAAAATGGAGGCAATTCTATCCATGGGATTGTTGTGGAAATTAAGATCCCATATGCAAAAGCATCTAGAGTATGTTAGCACTCAGCAGGTGCTCCTTTGTACATCGTCAGTGACCACCATGGTTTCTTGGCATGCATGAAGTCTTCATAAACGTGGAAGGAACTAATGAATTCATGTAATAATCTGATCTGCCCATCTGAATCTCTAAGCTGACAGTTCAGAAAAGTAGATTCTCAAGAGGTCATTTTGGAAAGGACCCTCCTTTGAGGACAATGACTGGCCTATCAATATTTGTGAATGAATAAATGGACAGATGGATGAATCTTGTCCTTTCCCTTGCCTGTACATAGAAACCTACTAACACAACTCAAATTAGTGAGATTTCATCCTATGTCTTAAAATCCCACCACTCCCCACAGGAACTCTTTTTAATGATGTTGACCCACCCTTGGCAAGATAATATTGGAATCTTGGAAAAGTTAACAGAAAGAATGGTTGTGGATCTGAAGAATAGAGGGCCCACCTCTGGTCGGGGAATCGCAGCTGGAAATCTCCTGAGAAAAGGACACCCACATGAAATTCCAGGGCCTCAGGTTTCTCCGAGGTCTCAGCGAGGGAGGGAGACCACAAGTATGACCTTCCTGTTGGTATTTGGGAACCTTCACTTCAGGTCCAAACCAGAAGCAGGAAGCTCAGTGCTTGCTAAGCAAGAAAAGGAAATAGACTCAAACATTCCAGCTTGAAGCTGGCATTGGGATAGTTCTTCCTTTGTTAAGGGCATTTCTTTCATTCCTGCTAATGAGCCCAACCTGCTGGAAAGGAAACCTTCTCCCCTAGAGCATAGAACAGAAACGTTTTACGCACTGCCATCCAAACCTGTCTAGTCGAAACGTCTCTTCTCATCCTATATTAGTGTTGTTTTGATCTAGTCTCAGGCTTAAAGAGATAAGTAAGACCTTGAAGATGGAGGATAAGATAAATACAAATTAAAGATAGAGTTTAAAGTTGAAAGGATTTAGTTCTTTCATTGGGTCAGAAAAGGGCTAGTGGTTTTTTACTTTTTTAAATGTCTTTTCTATTTCCGCTAACCAGGTAAGTCTTCATGGAGGAAGCCACAACTGAATGGCACCTAAAGGACAGGAATGGACACTCCAAGCAAAGAGAATAATATTTAACAAAAACATGAATAGGTGAACAAATGAGATATTTTGTAGGGAAGGTAAACAGTACCTCTTGACCTGTGGTACTGGTCATGTTGGAAGAAAAGTAGCAAGGTGAAAAACAATAGCATTTATTAAATGCCTACTATGGCCTAAAACCTGTGCTAAGTTCCTCACTTGGGTTATTCATGTTATGAGGGCACCTGGGTGGCTCGGTTGGTTAAGGGTTATTCATGTTATGTAACCAGGGAGTTTAAGCTAATTGCAAAAGCTCAAACAGTTACTAAGTCATGAAGCTGGAATTCAAAATTTGTTCTGACCTTTTCCAAGAACAATGCATTTTGGACTGTGGAAGATCAAGCTTGTAGGCTACTTTCAGGTGGACAAAGGGGTAGGTCTTGAATGCAAAGCCAAATACCTAGCTTTAAGTTTTGGAGCAAGTTTGAAGCATGATCAAAATATGATGCGGGCTGACTGTGCTGACGGTTGTCACTGGGGTGAGCACAAAGAACACGGGACAGCCCGGCTATGGAACGCATCATACATACAGCCTCAGACCCAGGGAGAGTCCGTTCATTTGTTTGCAAAGTGTTCAGACATGGTGCAGGTGGGCTGGTCTCTAGTTTTCATTATTTGCTCCAGAAGACTGGAGTAGAGACCTGAACAAGGTCACCACCAGCATCAGAACCAGACCTGGGATGGACTCACACGTCACTTGGATTCTGATTATGCTCATGTCCCCTCCTGCTACTCTACCTTGGCGTCCAACCTCCTAACTTTAGTGTTCCAGTATAAATTTCAAACTCTTCCTACCATTTCCATATTCTATATAATGCATGTACACCATCATCTAGAAGGCTGAGTGGGCCAGCTCTTTACTGTCCTCTCCCACCCCTGGGTCCCCATAGCACTGTATCTGATTTTCACGAGTAGGATATCCTTAAAGGCAGAAATTGTGTGAGTTTTTTTTTAGGTCTGAATAGATCACATCTATTTTAGGTTGCTTCCAACTTTCAGTATTCTAAACACAGAGATATAAATTTTTGTTACCTCTACCTGTATGCATATTTAGCACTTCCTCTTTTCCTAGGAGTATAATTACCATTATCTAACATTTGTAATCCTTAAAATATTTTTCCTAAGTATCCTCAAAGTCTCAATTTTTACCCTCCCCCAATAAATTAAAATAATCTCATGTGATACGCTCAAGAAGTGGGTTAGAAAAGCATTGCTTTAAGATTTGATGGAAGGGGACAGTTGTTTAGAAGACGAACAACTTACTGTGCCAATGATTGCACGTTGCCCCTCCATCCCCTGATGCCCCTGCTCTGTAGCTCTGGGACTATTTTTGAGCTGCCCTTGTCAGTTGGCTCCCAGGTACACTTGGCCATTGGGTGCCACTGGTGGCAAAATGGAAAGTGGAAGAGGGAAGGAGCCAGGGAATTCCAGGCAGAATCTCTGACAGTGACTCCACTTCCTCTCAAGTTGGTTCCACATCCGTTCCAGATGGCCCCTGCCTTTCTCTGGTCAGATCTCCCACACGGTATCTCTGCCATAGTTAGCCCCTGCCTGACTATTCCTCTTCTGTACTCAGAGACCCCTCCTTCCCTTTGAGTTCCCTCCTTGTTGACAGTGGCTCCCGGCTGTTGCTATTCTTTAGATGTCCAACCATCTCTTCTTTTAACCACTCTCCCCATACCTCTGTATTAAATTGCTTCTTTCTCCCTAGCATGGGGTCTGTTTTCCCAAAGTTCTGCTGGCTGATAGACTTACCCAAATATGCTTGGCCAGAGGTGGTGGTACAAGGAGCAGAATCCAGACCTGCTGTTGGAAATCTGGTGTTCCTTCTCTAGATGCTGCAAAAAAGTGTTGGTGTGTAAAAGAGGGCATCAAGCGAATGGTGAAGACAACTGTGGAAGGCCAGGGGGGATGTAATTGTAATGGCCTGAGGTGGTCAGAAATGGTTGTGTGGAAAAGGTGTCCTTTAAACAATGTCTCAAGTGTGGATCTGACAGATGTGTAAGGTGCTAGATGGCCCCAACCCAATTTGGGCCTACATCCTCTTGTTACTATCCCTAGGAACCTTTGTGTCTTTCTTTTTCTTTTTTTTAAGTAGGCTCCATGCCCAGTGTGGAACCCAATTCGGGACTTGAACTCCTAACACTGAGATCGAGAGTCAGACACTTAGCCAACTGAACCACCCAGGTGCCACCCCACCCCCAGGAAACTTTTCTTAATGTGCGAAAATATTTTGAAAGATTTTTGAATTTGAAATTGCAAAGTACCTATCATGAGATTTTTTTTGATGTTCTTTAATCCTGCTGTACTGTTAGTGATATCTTTATTTTCAGTTGCCAAGGAGGGAACATAATCTTTGACTTTCCAGAATCCCTAGACCTCATAATCCAGTCTTGGGTTAAATAAAGGAAATGAACTATCCCAAAAGATCTATATATTTTCTGAACAATCGGTCTGACCTATTTCAATTATTTATAACTGTCTTAGAACTTCCCGAGTCAAAGGCCAATATGGTCTTTACAAGAAAAGCCTACCTGATCGTTCTGCTTCTGTGTTCATGTAACAAGCCCCTCCTTCCCCAGCTGAGGCATCTCTACTCTCCCATTTTAGCCTTTCATTCTTTGACCTCCATGTCTACCCACAGGGTCTGGGGTAGGCATTTCTTTTGAAGTGGCGACTTCTACTTTATGCAAAATGAACATTCTATAATAGAACTCAGGTGACCTCTACAAGGTTCATCTCTCAAAAAAAAAGTATAAATACGGTTTCTGTGTATCTTCCTCCTTGATCTACATTTAGACACTAATTGATTGATTCTAGCTTTCAAATGCTTTCTTTCTCTCAGAACAGTAAAAAGTAACTGGCCTAAAAATCTAATTGACTGAAATGATCTGTTTTACCACAGTTCACTACACTTACTCGGAGAGCTGTTCTGAGTGGCAATTTGAAAGAGTGGTTCTTTGAAATTGGCATTTTTGGAGTCTTCTCCTAAATTACAGATTGGCCATAAATACAACAGGTTAAACTAAGGCAGCTGAGAAATTTTATGGGTGAAAAATTACAAGGATATGATCTTTCCACTCAGGCATGTAAAGATTTAATCTCCCAGATTAAAAACCCAGAACACAATGATCGTGTCAAGATAACAGCTGGGAGGAGGCTCTGGGACACGGTTCCCAGGGTGTCTTCCGGGTACCGGTCTGTGGCCGACAGAGGCAGGTGTTTCAACTGGGGGAGCACAGAGGAGCCCTTCCACCAGTATCAGGCCAGCTGGGAGCTTATCTGTGGCATCTTGCTTTCAAGGAACGGTTCCCCAGTGTCTGCTGAAGAGAAGCGCGAGGAGCCACCCAGGTGGGAACTGTATTATTGCCTATTGACAGGGGAGAAAGAAAAATCATGAAAGAGGAAGCACACTAGGAGCCTGGCCATGTGAAAGAGGGATCTAGTCTATTACAAGACAGTAGCATTTTGTACTAAAATATGCACTGTTGTGATTTCTGTCCAATAGCTGGGCAGACCGTGCTCTCTCCTTTCCCGGGGGCCTCCAAGAGCGCATCATTCTCTGCGCATGCCCATTACCATGGCCCTCCTCTGCGTTACCCAGACTGTATGGGGGGCTTCTAACCGAGTCTCTCATCCCTGCTTCTTTCTAATGCAGCCCTTGTGTTGTAACCACCTTGGTTCCTCTAAAACAGAAATCTGTCCATTCTACTCCTATCCATAAACTCTCTCCAGGGGCCACATACTACTCTCAAGATCCAGTCCAAGCTCATTAACCTATTGTTGAAACCTTCCAGCAAATGCCTTCTGCACGTGTCCCTGGCCTAAGCTCCCGATTCTCTGCCCCGTACACCTTGCAATCCAGTCACATAAGGTACATGGACTGCCTTCTTTCTTTGCCTATGACCAGATCCACTTTGGAGAAGTCTCATGAAAGCCTCAAAAAGGAAACAAGTCCTTACACACTTCGGACGTGGCAGCTCTAGGCTCCGTGGGCAAATGGACCCTGAAAGGCCCGCAGAGGATGTATTGCCTTTTACGACCCAGCTCGTAAGTCTCAGAGCATCACTTCTGTGGCACTCAATTAGCTGGAGTATGCACAAAGGCCTGCCCAGTTTTAAGGGGAGGGAACATCAATACCACCTCTTGATGGGGGTTAAGGGAGGGGGCCATGATTCTGGAAGAGCATCAGAGCCTGGAAGTATGTTAAAGTCGTTTTTGTGAAACAGCTTGCCACAGGGAGGGAGTATAGATTATTGTTCTAAGAAGAGAAGGATAGAAAGATAAGAGAACAAAGCAGGATCAAAGTAAATTTTGTTTGGCCTGGACGTGTGACTGCTCCACTGCAGATGGAGTATTCTGGAAGGGGACCGGGGCAGTCTGCTGAAGAGTATGTGCTGCGAACGGAGGTGCCCAAACCACGGCCTGGGAACCGAGTGCGGCTCCCTGCCTGTTCTTGAAAGCCCATGAACTAAGAAGAGATTTTAGGCATTTAAATGAATAAATAATATTGATTATAAAATCATATTAAATTAAGTAAAATATTAAGTATTCATTTTTGTGTATTCATTATTAAAAATATTTTGTGACCTATGAAAACTATTTCAAGCCTCCATAAATAAAATATGAACCCAGGCACACTCATTTAGATATTGTCTGTGGGGACTCCCATGCTATTCTGGTGGACTGAGCAGCTACAACAGAGAGGGTATGGCCCACACAGCCTAAGATATTTCTTACTCTTTATAAAAGTTTTTGCCAACCCCCCGTGTAGTGGGTCTCATAGACCCACTTGTGTCTTGATACACAAGATGGATGTTTCTTAACACAGGAGGGTCCCTTCCACATGTGGCATGAGAAAAAACAACAACAACAAACTCCAGATTTCCTGACTTCCTTGCTGGCTTTCTGTAGGGATATGAAAAGAGTGGCTAAATGTTTGCTTTAATTCCTGGTCAATATTGACTTATACTTTATCATTTATATAGCATTTTAGGCCTATGTTTTTGCATGTTGTGGCTACTTTCTCATTTGTCTCTCTGGTCTTAAATATCACTTCCTCAGAGGGGTCTTTCCTTATGTACCTATTTCAAGCAGGTCCATCCCTGCCTCCTTATTCCTGAACACTGACTGGTCCCATCAATCCCTGCACCTGCCCTTGTTACATTATTTGCCCACCTGTCTGGATCGGCCTGACACCAGAGTATGTGACTCCCATGGCAGCAGGGACCCGGCTCATCCCCGAAGTTTATACTTTATCCGTCTGGCATGCTTCCAGCTCCATGAATATGTTTGTGAATGAATGCATGTTTCCCCATTTTGGCTTTAGCTTCCAAAAGTAGAAGGGCACTTTGATTTCAGTATCAGCTGAAGCAACTAGCTCTCCATTTCCATTTCATAGAAGACTGTGATTGGGAGACGGGGGTTAGTCTGCATACTCTGTGGTTGGGATTTGTGGAACAGAGAAAAAGGGGAACATTTCCAAACCTGGCAGGGGCAGAACTGGGGAATGGGGGGCGGGGGAGGGTACCAGCCGAGAGCCCGTGGCCCAGCCTCCAACCACAGCTGAGCTGCAGGACCCCTGGGAAGGGGCTGCATGCAAGGGGATGACTGTGCTGGGTCTGCTGAGCTGCAGGACCCCTGGGAAGGGGCTGCATGCAAGGGGATGACTGTGCTGGGTCTGCTGGCTCAGGGTTGCTTCTGCCCGTGGGGGCCACTGCCTTCCAAGTTTCACGAGGGCAGGTGGCAAGAAGTCAGGAAGGGATGTGGTTAGGTGGTTGGATGAGACTCGTGTCAGGGACTGATGAAGAAACAGAGGGAGTGAGGAGTCTGTCTTCTCTGACCTTGAAATCCTGGTGCCACATTCCCCCTTTCCTGCCCTACCCCGAAGTGCTGCCTATTCTGTATCAACCAGTCTCTAGCTGCCCCTTCCTCACGGCCTGCCTCTTACCCATGGCTCACACTCACATCTTTCCTTAACAAAACCACGGCAAGAGTGTCCACTTCATCTCTCAGTGTGTGTCTCCTCCACTGGGATAAGCTTGTAAAGGGTAAATCTGATCATGATTAAAACCCTCCAGTGGCTCCCTAATCCTCACCCGATAAGAACTCAACATCTTAAATATTGACACAAGCCCTTTGGATGTTGTCTATAAGCCACCCATTCAAACTTACTTCCATCACGCCTTCCCTCGAGCCAGTCCCATGGAATGCTCTATCGCTGAGGCAAAACAGGGTCATTTTCTTCATCTTTGCCTAGAATGCCTCCTATTTTTCATGAAAGTTCTCCTACTTGAAGATTCATCTCAAATATGAACACCTCTGTGAAACCTTCCCCAGGGAGAGTTCTAGATTCTGTGCATCCCGTCTCCTATCCCTCTGCCCCTGCTTGGCTCTGTAGCTCTCCAGGCGTGTGTTCTGTTCCTCTCTCTACCCCCCCACCCTCCATCCCCATCCCTCGTTCTTTCTCTCAGGGGAACACAATGTAGGACATTAGTTTTCCTGTGTAAACCTCTCTCTTTGTCCTCACACTCTGTTATGTTGTGTGATGTCTTGGCAGCAATAATCTCTTTTCTGAATCCTCAACTCCTGGAACACATGGAATCTAATCAAGGTTTTGTCAAAAGGGAAGAAGAGAACCAGAGGAAGGGAATAAAGAGGAGTGGAAAGGAGGAAAAGCAGGAAATCAGCATCCGTGGAAGTGAGTGAGTGTGGACCACATAGGGGTCCACGTAGTGACCATGGTAATGGCTTTCATGGCTGGAGGGCCAGTGCTCAGTGGTTGGTACCACTGAGTCAGGAGAACTGATGCTGGAAATGATGGGGCCCAAAGAGGTCGTTTCAGTGGATTGCACAGGTGACGGAGGAAGATTTTCATTAAAGCGTCGTAGTCTAAAATCAGATGGCTTGGTTTCCGCCTTGATAGTGGGAAAACTGGGTGCTCGCTGAGTGCTCTACCACCTCACCTGCCAAAGGGGATGATACCTTAATTCTTAAAATTTAAAATATCCCCTTAAATACATTTATTTTACTTTTTATTTTCTTAAGATTTGATTTATATATTTGAGAAGAGCGAGCACAAGCAGGGGGGAGGGGCAGAGGCAGAGGGAGAAGCAGACCCCCCGCTGAGCAGGGAGCCCGATGCGGGGCTCGATCCCAGGACCCTGGGATCATGACCTGAGCTGAAGGCAGACGCTTAACCAACTGAGCCACCCAGGCGCCCCCACCTTAAATGAAACAAAACATTTGTAAATTCTTTAGATCAGCATTTGGTGCATAGAAAATAATCAAAATTAAACCACGTAAACCCCACAAACAATGCTAAGATAACACCCTGGGTCATTAACTCAGAGGTCCATTACCATGACCCTTTATTCATAACTGAGGAAACCGGCCTAGATAATGATTAGCAGCACTGGGATGGGAACGAGCCCTTCTTCATCAAGTCCAGTGTCTCCTCACAGAAGTCTCAGCAGTGAAGAGGTATAGAAAAGTCCGTTTAAGAAAAGGAAAGATTTGGGGCGCCTGGGTGGCTCATTTGTTTGGGCGACTGCCTTCGGCTCGGGTCACGATCCTGGAGTCCCGGGATCGAGTCCCGCATCGGGTTCCCTGCTCAGCGGGGAGTCTGCTTCTCCCTCTGACCCTCACCCCTCTCATTCTCTCTCTCTGTCATTCTCTCTCTCTCAAAAATAAGTAAAATTAAAAAAAAAAAAAGGAAAGATTTGTAATTGTTATAGAAGCATGTGCCAAAAGCGGTTTCATTTGCTCCTAGCAATCCCCCAGAGAAGGCAACGTTATTCTAGATTGGCAGATGAGGAAATCAAGGAAGTGGCCACTTTATGAAGGCAGAGGGGCAAAAAACATTCAGTAGTAATTCCAGTAAGCCCTTTCCCGACAGGCGGGCCCGTGAAGATACCCGGTGGCTGCTCTCGAATGCCCTACGCTGGTAACAAAAGGGCCAGTAATGCACTGAGTCATGAGAACACAGCCTCCCAGTTAAGACAAACATTATTCTAAGTCACTGCTGTAATAATGAAAAGGGAGAGTGGACGGCGAAATACAAGTTGTTTTAAAAAAAGAATGTAAATTGATAGTTGGGCTAGTTGCAAAGTCCGGGTTTGTGTGTTAGAAGCACTAGCCCTAGATGGTTGCTTTGAAATGCACAAGGGAGAGAACAAAGGGTAACTGCTTCCAGAGATGTTTTTTCCTATTTCTTTTTACTTTGTGTGTCTCAAAAAACCTTAAAAGGTGTTTAGGAAAACTCACCAGTTGACCTAGAGTCATCATTTTTTAAAGCTTGGTAGGTACATTCTGAATATTACTCAAAATTATACCACCTCCACATTTATGAACACAAAGCATGAATCAAATGTTGCCACTCTCCTTCTTTAAGATAGTCACTGGTTTCTGGATTCCTCGGGCAAGTATTCTGAAACTTATGCATGTGGAGTATTGCCAAAATACAGATTTAGGATGGTTTATGGTTTTTACTAGAGAAATATATGTAGAGTTGTTTTGGAGACAATTAGATGAAAATATGTTTACTTGATTAACAATTCCTGAGAGGGGAGGGAGGAAGGAAAGTCATTTTAGCAATTCTGGGATCTTTTTTCTCAACCTCAGACAACACTTTTTTTTTTTTTTTTAAGTTTCTGTTTTTCCGGATACTTCAGTTAATAATTGGTTCACATAAATCACTTTGCAAGATGTTAAGAGCTAAGGTTACTTTGAGGGAAGGCAGTGGGCGGCTATAAATAAGGCAGTTCTGAGGGTATGGAGAACTGCCACATGCTGGCAAGTGGTTTGAAGCCTGAAGTTTTTTCAGGTTCTTGGGCAGGCTGCGTGACGTTCGGGTTCATGGGATCTGGGCAGAGCATCCATGTCCTACCCTCATGGTACTGACAGAAACTCTAGAGACAAGAGGTAGGAATACATGAGGAAAATCCTGTTGCAGCCAGTGCCTCCAGGAATGAGGCCACCGGGGCCAACATTAGGGATTTGAGGGCTAGCCCTGGCTGCCAGGTTCTCCGGAGAGATGACAAATGGGAAGAACCAGAGGATATGCACAGAGAATGCAGGGAACGGAATTCCGTCCCGTGCAAGGAGACTGTGGCCACATGGTTAGAGGAAGCCTGTAAGTGGGGCCCTGGAGTCTGTCTTGACAGCTAACTATATGGTGTACCCTTGGGCCAGAGGGCTGAAGAGCTCATGCCCAGAATGTGTTTATTTTTTCTCTGTTTCTGGCTCCCATTTTTCATGTCTTTTAGTCCGTCAAAAAGAGCCAAAGCAATCTCCACATTATTTTTCAAGTAGCCCTTTTCCCCTTCACTTGTCACTGTGATAATCTACTCCTATGGATAATTATGAAGCATCCGTTGAATGTTGTTTATCCTATAGATCAATACTGAAACCTCTATTTTCAAATAGAAGATTTCTACCAGGAGGCAATCAGATTTCTATGAAAAACAGTGGTATTAAGAATGGGGGGGTTCAAACCCTGGTCCTGCCACCTTCAGGGTGAGGTGCTGGGTTTGATATCAGGCAAGCCATCTGAACATCGTAGCCTCAATTTCTTCTTCTCACAGAATGCTGAAGATCAGAACAACTAGTGCATCTAACGTGTTGAGTACAATTCTGGATCAAAGAGGTTGCTCCATCAAAATTAGTTTCCTTACATTCAAAATCCCTCTACTTGGCTCTTCACTGATGCTAAACAAGTATTAATGCCAGGTTAATTTTTGAAACTATTCACTGATTTGCTTCAGTTGAATTCTGTCCTAAAGTTCCAAGGAATTCATCACCATTAAACCTTGTAATCGACAGATGACGTGTCAGGGTGTTGGGCACTGATGAAGTTTTTCTCCACAGAGCAGTGGAGAGGGTCAATGGCTCTGAGGGAATTCAATGAGGGAAGGTTTTCTGATCATCTCTGCAGTTCTAGAGCTTGAGAAACTGAAAAAAAGAGAATAGATTGAATTTATATTGATTTATTTCAAAATACACTTAGAGAAAAAGTGATTTCTTGAGCGACTTTTTTATTTACGGCTAGGCACAGGCCTCAGCCAGAGAAGGCATAAATTCTCACATGAGAAGCTACAACACAAACACCTAAAATGCATAGCAGTGGAGGAAGCACAGACAGCAGTGGAAGAGATTAACTCCAGGAGCAATGTATTATGACTCTGGCCACCCAGGGAGTTCCCATTTATTAAGGGCTATTAATAAGTAGATGAGACTCTTGATATATTCTGAGCTTGAAAGTCGCAGGGGCCATCAGCGACTGTTTCACGAGTACACCGTGATGTCCTCTTCCCCCAGTGGATGTCCTCTTCCCCAATGGATGTGGAACTTTCCAGTTGGGAAGGAAGAACATCCAACATCATCTGCACCTTCTCCCCTGTGAAGTGACTTTGTTGTCAGCACAGTGACGGGATCTCACTAACATTCCAGGCAGCCCATTCCAACTGCAAACATCTCCAACCATTGGACCAGTTGTTCTTCAGATGCTTGGTGCCTATGGCCTCCACCTACTGGTCCTAGTTGGACTCCTACAATATCTACCTGGGATTGTGATAATCCCGCTTTGTTCTTTCTCAAGATTGTTTTGACTAATTTATGGTTCCATTAAAATTTTAGGATTATCCTAGTTCTATGAAGATGCTATTGGTAGTTTGATAGTGATTGGTTGAATCTGTAGATTGCTTTGGGGTAGTATGGACTTCTTAATGATATAAATTTTTCCAATCCATGAATATGGAGTAGCTTTCCATTTGTATCTTCTTCAATTTCTTTCATCAGTGGTTTTTATAGTCTTCAGAGTACAGGTCTTTCACTTCCTTGGTTAAATTTATTCCTGGGTTTATTTATGGTGCAACTGTAAATGGAATTGTTTTCTTAATTTCTCTGTCTTCTACTTCAATATTAGTGTATAGAAACACAACAGTTTCTGTATATTCTGTATCTTGCAACTTTACTGAGTTTTATCCATTCTAATAGATTTTTTGTGGAGTCTTTAAAGTTTTCTAATGTGCAGTTAGTACAGTTTTATGTTTTACCAATTTGGATTCCTTTTATTTCTTTTTTGTGTCTGATTGCTGGAGCTAAGACTTCCAATACTATGTTGAAATAAAGTGGTGAGAGTAAGCATCCTTGTCTTGTTCCTGAACCTAGAGGAAACACTTTCAGTTTTTCACCATTGACTATGATGTTAGCTGTGGGTTTCTCATATGTGGCCTTTATTATGTTGATGTATGTTCCCTTTGAAACCTACTTTGTTGAGAGTTTTTATCAAGAATAAATATTGTAAAAAAAAAAAAGAATGGATATTGTATTTTGTCAAGTACTACTTCTGCATCCATTGAGATCATATGGTTTTTATCCTTTCTCTTGTTAATATAATGTATCACATTGATTTGAGGATATTAAATAATCCTTACATCCTGGAATAAATCCCACTTGATTGTGGTGAAGGACTTTTTTAATGTATTTTTAAATTCAGTTTGCTAATATTTTGTGTGTTCATCAGGGATATTGATGTGTAGTATTTTCTTTTTGGTAATGTCTCTCTGGTTTTGGTATCGGGGTAATACTGGTCTTGTAGAATAAATTTGGAAGCTTTCCTTCCTCTTCAATTTTTTTTTTAGTAGTTTGAGAAGAATTAGGTATTAACTCTTCTTTAAGTGTTTGGTAGAATTCACATGTTGGTTCTTCTTTTTCTAGTTCCCTTAGGTGTAAGGTTAGAATTTTTTGAGATTTTTCTTGTTTCTTAAAGTAGGCCTGTATTGCTCTGAACTTTCCTCTTAGAACTGCTTTTGCTGTATCTCACGATTTTGGACTATTCTGTTTTCATTTTCATTTGTCTTCGTGTATTTTTTTATTTTCTCTTTTACTTCCTCGTTGACCCATTTGTTTAGTAGCATGTTGTTTAGCCTCCATGTATTTGTGGCCTTTGCAGATTTTTTCTTGTAATTGATTCCTAGTTTAATACAGTTGTGGTCAGAAAAGATGCTTGATTGGATTTCACTCTTCTCAAATTTACTGTGAAATGTTTTGTGGCCTAATATGGGTCTAGCCTGGAGAATGTTCCATGTGTACTTGAAGAGAATATATAATCTGTTGGTTTGGGTGGAATGTTCTTTATATATCTATTAGGTCCATCCAGTTTAATGTGTCATTCAAAGCCACTGTTTCCGGGGCGCCTGGGTGGCTCAGTCGTTGAGTGTCTGCCTTAGGCTCAGGTCATGATCCCGGGGTCCTGGGATCAAGCCCCGCATCAGGCTCCCTGCTCAGCGGGTAGCCTGCTTCTCCCTTTCCCACTCCTCCTGCTTGTGTTCCCTTTCTCGCTGTCTCTGTCAAATAAATAAATAAAATCTTTAAAAAATATAAAAATAAAAAAAAATAAAAACAAAGCCACTGTTTCCTTGATTTTCAGGCTGGATGATCTATCCACTGATGGACATGGGGTGTTAAAGTCCCCTACCATTATTGCTTTACTGTCAGTTTCTCCCTTTATATCTGTTAATATATGCTCTCTATATTTAGGTGCTCCTATGTTGGGTGCGTAGATATTTACAGGTGGATTGATCCCTTTATTATTGGATTGATCCTTTTATTATTATGTAGTACCCTCCTTTGTCCTGTGTTAGTCTTTGTTTTAAAGTCCATTTTGTCTGGTAGACGTATTGCTACTTTTTTCCCCACATCCATTTGCAGATATGTGTTTTTCCATCCCTTTACTTTCAGTCTGTATGTGTCCTTAGATCTGAAGTGAGTCTCTTGCAGGCAGCATATAGGTGGGTCTTATTTTTTTAATCTATTCAGTCACCTTATGTCTTTTGATTGGAGCATCTAATCCATTTACATTTAAAGTAATTATTGACAAGTATATATGTATTGCCTCATTAATTATTTTCTGGTTGTTTTGGTAGTTCTTTTCCTTCTCTGATGTTCTTCCTTTGTGGCTTGGTGGCTTCTAGAATTATGCTTGGTTCTTATTACTTCTTGTGTATCTATGATAGGTTTTTGTTTTGTGGTTACCCCTGGGTTGATATAAAACATCTTATGTGTAAAGCAGTCTATATTGGTGGTCACTTAATATAAAACATCTTATGTGTGTAGCAGTCTATATTGGTGGTCGCTTAATATAAAACAGCTTATGTGTATAGCAGTCTATACTGATGGTCGCTTAAGTCCAATACATTGTGTAAGTACTAAAATTTTACCCCCTTGATGTTTTATGTATCCGAGTCATAGTTTACATCTTTTTATTTTGTGTGTCCTCTTGACTAATTTTTGTAGATATAACTGATTTTACTACTTATGTGTTTTACCCTCCAAGTGATGAATCTACTACTACTAAATACTGATTTTTACCTGTGAAATGTTTTCCTAATTTTCTTCTAGTTTTGCCTTTTCTTTACAAACAATTCCCTTTAATATCTCTTATAAATCTGATTTAGTGGTGATGAACTCCTAACTTTTGTTTGTGTGGGAACCTCTTTATCCCTTCTTCAATTCTGACTGATAACCTTGCTGGGTAAGTATTCTTAGTTGTAGGTTTTTTCCTTTCAGCACAGTGAATATATCATGCTGCCCACTCTGGATTGCAAAGTTTCTGCTAAAAAATCGGCTGATAGCTTTTTCCCTTATATGTAACTGTTTTTTCTCTTGCTGCTTTTAAAATTGTTACTTTTGCCATTTTTATTATTATTTGTCTTAGTATGGACCTCCCTGGGTTAATCTTTTTAAGGGCTCTCTGTGTTTCCTGGAGGTGGATGTCTGTTTCCTTCCACAGATTGGGGAAGTTTTCAGGTATTATTTCTTCAAATAGGTTTTCTACCCCCCTTCTCTCTCTCTTCTCCTTCTGGGATCCCTATAATACGATTGTTATTACACTTGATGATGTCACTGACCTAACCTGTTAGGTTCCCCTAACCTGTTCTCATTTCTGTTGTTCTTTTTCCTTTTTGGTGTTCAGCTTGGTTGCTTCCCATTACCCTGTCTCCCAGATTGCTGATTCATTCTTCTGCATGGTCTAATCTGCTGTTAATTCCCTCTAGTGTATTTTTTTTTTTAATTTCAGTTATTGAGTTCTTCATCTCTCTCTCTCTCTTTTAGCCTCTTGAGGCTCTCTTGGAGTTCATCCACTCTTTTCTCAAGTCCAGTGGGTAACTTTATGACCACTGCTTTGAATATTTCATAAGATATAGTGCTTATCTTGGTGTCATTTAGCTTTTTTATTTTGTCTTGTCCTTCATTTAAGACCATTTCCTCTGTCTCCTCATTCTAACTCTCTGTGTTTGTTTCTCTATGTCATGTCAGCTATGTCTCCTGGTCTTGAAGGTAGTGGCTTTGTGTAGAAGAGGTCCTGGGGTGCCCTATAGCACAATCCCTCCTGGTAACCAGAACCACGCACTCCAGGGTGTCTGTATAGGCTGCCTGTGCCCTAGTGTTGTGGCTGAGCTGCATTTGCTTTGAGCCCAGCCAACTTCTGTGACTTGTTTTACCTGCTATGGATGCACTGGGCAGGGTTGGCCCCCATACCGTGGAGAGGCCTGAGGCCACCACAGTCTCATTGGTGGGTGGGGCTGGTAGTCAGGCTCACTGTCTGCAGTTAGCCTCTCTGCCATAACTGCAGGCACACTGATGGTCAGGGGTTGTTCCCTGAGCAGCCAGTTAAACTGTGGGTGCTGGTGTGTAGGCTGATTTCCCCCACTCCCCAGAGTAGGAGTCATTTTGGAGTGGTGCCAGTCCCTGCCAGGGCTGCCTGCAGAGCTGTTGGTGGAGCTGGAGCTGCCTTCAAGGGACATCTGATTCAGTGGGCAGGTTGGGTGGGGCAGGTCCACAGGGGGACACCAGTGCAGGGCACGCAGTCCCAGCAAGGTAGATGGATAGTGTTAGCACTGGCTCCTGCAAGCATCCAGCGATCTAGGCTGGGGGCAGGCGGGGGGGGGGGGGGGTAGGGGCGGGCAGAAATTGCACCTGCCAGCACTTTTATTCCCAGAAAAATCTCCTGAAGATCCTTGCCCCTCCAGCACATGTTCCGAGATTAGTAAATAAATCTCCTTCCTATATACCACAGGCACTTTTCAAACTGCCGCTTCTCTCCTTTGTCTCAGGCTGAGTTATTTATTATGCTGGCTCTTTAAGGGTGGGGACTCAGTTTCCTATGGCCCTCAGGCTCTCCCAGAGTTAAGCCCTGCTGATTTAAAAACTCCTGACATGAAGCCCAACTGGTTTTCAAAGCCAGATGTGATGGGGAGTCATCTTCCATCTTCCCAGCGCAGGGCCCCAGTGCCAGGAGTGCCTGGGTGTGGGGTCTAATCCTCTTCCCTATGCTTGTGGTGTCCCTCCTCCTTGTGGTCAGTCTCACCGGGGGGTTTGGTTCCCAACCATGTCTCTCCCCTCCTACCCTTTCCGATGTGGCCGCCTCTCTGCTATTAACCATGGAAGGACCATTCTGCCAGTCCTTAGGTTATTTTCAGAGTTAGTTGCCTCTTTGTAGCTGTTCTCTCAGTGAGTCCATGGGACGAGGTGAGCTCAGGATCCTCCTACTCCACCATCTTCCCTGACCTTGTGGGTTGATATTTTTTACTTCTGGTAATGAGCTAAAAGTATAACAACAACCACAATGAAGTGTTGGAACTTCTCATTTATTGAGGTTGGGTAACTTCTAAATTAGATAGTAGTTTTCAAATATTAGAGGACTATTTTCTCATTTTTTTGTGCTACTCACACCTGATACTGACACACTTTTTACTTTAATCTGTTTTATTAGTTTCCATCACTTTCATAAACCAGGGCTCAATCTGTAGCATTTGCTGACTTCCATTGTGTAAAAACTCCTGCCTGGTAGATCTCAAGCCACCAACATGACCTTCCTGAACAGGAAGCAGGGAAATAAGGGCAGTAGCACAGCATTGTACAATATTTCTACCCTATAGACACACAATAATATAAATAGCCTCAAGAGCATAGATAAGTCAAATGAAGTAAAATAATTAGTAAATGAGCTTTAAATATTTTTTTAATGTTATGAATATTCATTTCAATGTTTAATGTAAATTCAGAGTTTATCTAGTTTGTCAGTGATGGCTGTGTATAAAACCAGCTCACAAAATTTCTGAGAACGAAACCATCAGCTCTCACAGTCAGCGCACCAGCACTCTCTCGCCTATATAGATCCTAGGACTCAAACTGCTGATTTTACAGATGAGGAACTGAGGCCCTGGGCAGAAATGAAAATGGTCCAAAATTCAGTAATTTAACTGCTTTGGGTTTAGGCAGTAGAACCATGGATTTGATTCTTGTTGTTGCTACTTACTGTCTGAGCATTCCTAATGAGGTTATCTGACTCCCTGAGCCTCAGTTCTGCTTTTTGTGTTTTATAGCAATAATAATTCCTAAATAATAAAGGTAGAATAAAATCTCTCTCAAGGCCTATGCCAAGCACAGTAGCTGATACTTGGAAACTGCTCCATAAATAATGGTTGTTATTAAAAGTTTCATGTGAGCAATAAAGGCAACTCTAATCTCAATTCCACATGACAACCTTCCAGATCTCTGTAGATATTCTAATATTCCACTAAATATAATCATTATTTCACTGTATGACACAAGCTCTTTCAAAAACTCAATACTCAACTTAGGACTTGGTGCTGGTAACACAATAGTAACACAACTGTGTGTGTGTGTGTTTGTTTGTTTTTGATTAGAGTAGTTCTCCTCTTTGACCATCTATACTTCAAAGTGTCCTGAATTAGGGTCTGTGTTTTGGGTCTGTTTTTGCTGAACTATCCACAACCAGGAATTAGATTCAAGTCTGAGTGTTGCATTTCAAGAATGGCCTTGGCAAAGGAGAATGTGTCAAGGGGAGGCTTTTTCGATAAAGGATTTGGAAGCTGTTACAGTTAAAAGAGTTGAAGGTGGTGGGCTTATGTGTCCTGGAGAAGATGAGACTAGAGAAGAATATTAAATGGAAAATCATATAAAACCTAGTTTATTTGACCCAGCTTGTAATCGCAACTGAAATCGTTCATGTTCTCCTGAGCTTCAGTGAACACAGAGTGGAAATATTGAATGAACACATACATGAATGATGCATAACTCACACACACAAAATTAAGCACTGTTTAAGTAAAATTGTAGGTTTTACTAGAGTCTCTTGAGCCTGAATTCCCTCACTGGTGATAACAGGATGACGGTAGTCTCCACGATAGGTTGTTGTAAAGATCACAGTCACATGACAGAAGCAGTGGAGCATGACAGGTACTGGACAGAGGGTCGTTATCCTTATTATTGTTCCTCCTCTTGCTACCTCAAAGAGCTGTGGGGAAACAGGGTAGGAGCTGAATTATATGTTCCAGGGGCTGTGTGCAGCAGAAAAAGTCACAGGTTTGGAGCTCTGGCTTTATGAAAACAGTTTTTAGAAGGACAGAAAAGAGTCATAGA
This sequence comes from Mirounga angustirostris, assembly GCF_029215605.1. Classification (NCBI taxonomy): domain Eukaryota; kingdom Metazoa; phylum Chordata; class Mammalia; order Carnivora; family Phocidae; genus Mirounga; species Mirounga angustirostris. The sequence goes on along the minus strand of NW_026991712.1, from coordinate 12,289,747 downwards.
AAAGCTTTGGGGACAGTGACATAAGATTCAATAGCCCAGTGTCTCACCTGTGATCCCTACACCTCTAACTCCAGGGTGATTTTCAATAAGACTATAAAAATACTATGGGATAGACGGCTTCTGATAGCTGGTGAGCAACAAAGTATATACCTAGGTCTATACATGGGTCTGAGCATATATGGGAGCAGGGACAGGGAACCATATGGCAAAAATGGCTAGTTACCTCCTCATATCTATCCCTTGACCATGCATTCATTTAAAGGACTACTTTTGATCATCTCTAGTAGGTAGCTAAGACCATGTGATTACATTCTAGCCACAGAGATAAAGGCAGAATTATTTTCTAGAATTTCTGTCAAGGATCTTTTAAAAAGAGTCAATGTGGGGGCACCTTGCTGGCTGAGTCGGTAGAGCATGCCATTCTTGATCTTGGGGTTGTAAGTTGGAGTCCCACATTGGCCGTAGAGATTACTTAAAATCAATCAGTGAATGCATGTATGTCAATATACTTTTTTTCTTCACATTTTAAAAATCTTCCTCCTGGCTTACAACTGGGATGTGATGGCTGGAGTTCCAGCAGCAGCTGTCTGGGAGTAGGAAGTGACTTTGGGAATGGAAGTGATGAGGTAGATCTGAATGCTAGAAGGAATCTAGGTTCCTGCTTACAGGATAGCCACCAACCTTCACGGGGACATTTGCCTTCAGATCCCCTTTTACATGAGAGAGAAATGCACTTTAGCCGTAACTTTCAGTCCCTATGACAATGTCAGACATGTTTAAGGTCAAGGAGAGGACTCTACATTTATCCTGATCATTGAATCCTAGAGCAGTAAGCCAAAACCACTAATACCTCTATGGGCAGAGAGACCCCCAGTGACATCTGGGTTCATTACTAAGGCCATGAATAATAAACTAAAGTTTCTCTTCAAGTGTCCATATTAAAAATAAGAGGAGAAAAAACTGCTGACTCATGCCTTTGGCCACTTGCAAATTATTAGGAATTTCCTGAATCAGAGATTTTTACCATCTGGCCCCCTCTTTGATTAACAAACATTTGTGTGCCATTTACTGTGCGTCAAATCCTGACATAGGTACTTTAAACATATTGATGCATAGAATTGGCAATAGCAACCCTTTAAGTTTGGTACAGCTATTGATACCTTTTGCAAGTCAAGACACTGAGGCAGAGATGGGTTAAATCAGTTGTCTGAAGTCAAAGCTCATACCTGGACAATCTGGCTCTAGCATCTGTGTTCTTACCAGTCCTCTGTTGTCAACTAAGAGAAGGGTGTCTGGTCACAAAGTTAGCTGAGAAGCCCCTTGCCGACTTAGTTCCACCTCCTAATGGAATCCTGTCCCACTTTTCCCTTGGATTTTAAAAAGATCCTGGTGTGGCTGCTACATTTCTCAGACCACCTTGTGGAAACTAACTGGATTGTTCAAGGTTCCTGTCATTCATTCAGGGGCACATTCAATATTAACTGCCCTAGACAAGAAAGAACACTAGCAGGATCGCTGGTCAACCAAGATCACCAGAATGCAGCCTAGTCTCCTCCCCAGGGGCTTTTAGTGTCCTTACACACATGTAAACAGAGGTGAACATAAAGAGCCCCCATTAAGGAATGACCACAGTGTGCGAGGTACTTCTATGTAAAAGGCACTTTTACATCTTGAGCTGTAAATATTATTTATAGTTGAGCATCCTCATTACCAGTAAGTCAGTAGCAGTTTTGAGATTGGAGCCTAAGTCCCAAATCCCATGTTACATCACTGCATACTGCTTCGCCAGCACCGACATCAAAAGCAAAACCATGTCATGCAAACAATCCCATCCCTGTTTCTTTATGACTTATGTTTTTGTATTTTCATAATAAAGAGAAATGGAATGTCAACCTTTTGAACCTACAACCTACAACTCAGGAAAATTCAAAGTAAAAATCATAGACAGAGCAGTTTGGTGGCTACCAGAGGCGCGGGGGTCAGGGAACAGGAGAAAGGGGTGAAGGCAGTCAAAAGGGACAAACTTCCAGTTATAAGATTAATAAGTCCTGGCAATGTAATATCCAGCATGGTGATGATGGTTAATAATACTGCATTGTATATTTGAAAGTTGCTAACAGAGTAGATCTTAAAAGTTTGCACCACAAGGTGGGGCGCCTAGGTGGCTCAGTCCGTTAAGTATCCAACTCTTGATTTTCGGCTCCGGTCATGATCTCAGGATTGAATCCCATGACTGAACCCCATGTGGGGCTCCATAAGATTCTCTCTCCCCCTCCACCTCCAGCCTCTGCTGGAACACTCATGCTCATGCACACTCTCTCTGGGGGAAAAAAAAAGATTCTCACCACAATAAAAAATCTGTAACTATGTAAAAAAATGGATGTTAACTAAATGCTCTGGTAATCATTTTACAATCTATACATATATACCTATAATGACTTTACCAAGTTCAGCTGATCCTCAGATCCAGGGTTGGGAGCCCCATTTCAACACTCCCCTCACTGTATCATGCTGCCTTTATAAAAACAAAATAATCATTTCCCACAGTATCTATTTTTGTCATTTTCCTAAGCCATGGAGTCATAGGAATCGAATTCATTTGAAAACTATGGTAGAAAAGTGTAAATTTAACTTAGTCTATTTTTAATGCACTAAGAGATTACAAATTATCTTCTTCGAGTAAACTGGAAAGTATTCCAACCTTATTTAACACAAGAGGGAACACATAGGCTACTGCTCAACCCCTCGTCTCCCTACTTTTCTAACACTGAGGGATGAGTTGGTACGGCCTAGTAGAGAGCCTCCCCCCGCCCAGCCATCATCATCCAAATCCACTCAGAAGAGAAATATACCCTCAAGAATGGGGCCTGGTAAAAAGTGCTTAGAAATAGTCTGGCTGAAGCAGTGCCTTTCTGATTCCATTTATCAGTGATGGTGGCATCTTTTGAAGTGGCTTCCTTCAGCCTTGGCAGGAGCTCAGAACCACCAGTGAAGGAGGAACTGCCACCCACAGCCTCCATGAGGCTCCTCAAGGAGGGGACACCCCAGAGCTGGGGCTGGGCCTTGCTGAGAGCAGGCCGCACCAGGGAAGAAGAAGAGGAAAACCTGCTGACTCATGTCTTTGACCACTTCTAAATTATTAGGAATTTCCTGAACCAGGGATTATATGCATAACTTTTCCTTCTAGGATAAGAGAAGTCATGGGCCTTTTTCTAAGAAGGAAGAAAGAATTCACTACTATGAATGTTTTAGAGATGTTTTATTTACTAGCTGTATATATTCCATTAGCCCCTATAGATCCACTTTCCACCCTTCCCTGTGCTGCCATGTTCCTTAGGAGGCTGACTTCCTATAAACTGTATGAATGGGCTCCCTTACCATCAAGCTGCCAGTTGGCTGGTTGGAGGCACTAGAAAGGAGTAAGGTTAAGTTACCTCTCTCTCTGCCAGGTCCCCTTGGGTTGATTGAGTACATTTTTAGTGGTCAAGTCCTACCAAGCAGTTCTCTTCACAAGTCACCTTCTCCTCTATCATTTGCTGAAGTCTTAGTAAGATTGTCAGAGTGGCACTGGGCAGGCACCTGATCTAAGCTAGGCCTTGGACTTTGAATCTTAAGTGATACACAGATGGAGAAAGAGTTAGAACTGATGATGCCTGTGTTGGAGCTTTGAACAACAAAACTCAGTGGCTCCTAATAGATTCCTGGAGCTACATTGATCTTATTCTTTTTCAGGTCCTGGTTCTTCAAGTGTTTCCTTAAAGCTGGGACCCACACACATTCAACTGAAAAGGCAGCTATAACTGAAGAAGTAACTTGTTTGAGGTAACATAGCTAGTAAGTAGAAAATTTGGGATTCAAATTCAGATTTGTTCCCAATACACTACACTGCTTCGGAGTCCATTACCTGTACAAAGAAACTTGAACTCAATCTGCTGTTAAAAGCTGAGTAAGCTCATTGGAGATATCTGCCTGGTGCCTGGAAATAGGGGAAAATACAAAATAAAGAGCAATTTAGAAAATTGCTATGACCAGTAGAACTTTTTTTTCGTACAGAAGAGAAACAGATCATCTATGTATAAAACCATGGTCATTTGCAAAAGACTTTTCATTCTCATTTCTAATTCTCATATTTTTCACTGTTTGTTCTGTTCTGAGAGTAACCAGAGAAGGAAGCAAATATTTATACCTTATTGCCAGTGGGATTTTGTAGTGTATGGTATCTGCTATAGAATGAATATTTGTGGGCGCCTGGGTGGCTCAGCTGGTTGAGCGACTGCCTTCGGCTCAGGTCATGATCCTGGAGTCCCGGGATCGAGTCCCGCATCGGGCTCCCTGCTCGGCAGGGAGTCTGCTTCTCCCTCTGACCTTCCTCCTTCTCGTGCTCTCTGTCTCTCATTCTCTCTCTCTCAAATAAATAAATAAAGTCTTTAAAAAAAAAAAAAAAGAATGAATATTTGTGTCCCCTCCAAAATCCATGTTGAAAACCTAATGACTAAGGTGATAGTATGAGGAATCAGGGCCTTTGAGACCTGGTTAGGTCATGAGGGCAGAGTTCTCATGAATGATATTTGTGCCTTTTAAAAGAGACCCCGGAGAACTCTTTGCCCCTTCTTCCATGTGAGGACCCAGGGAGAGGGCACCTTCTGTGAACCAGAAGGCGGGTCCTCACCAGACACCAAATCTACTGATGCCTGGATCTTGGCATTCCCAGCCTCCAGAACTTTGAGAAATTTCTATTCTTTATAAAGTTACACAAGTAATGGTATTTTATTACAGCAGCATGAACAGACTAAGACAACATTTTAATTTTTAAAATTATCCTGTGCAGAAATTATTTTTGTCCCATTTGTCAGATAAGGAAATAAAAGGCAACATAGGCCAGGTCATAATTGTAAAAGGCAGAGCCAATAACTAGAATTTGGTTCACGTGCTCTTTTTTGCTGCACTAATATTCAACAAAAATGCTGTTGGCATCCTTGAGACAGCCCAAAATTACAGGGCCTGGTTGAAAACCTCAAAAGAACATGAACCTGTTAATGTATATTTGCATTCCACTTTTTCCCTTGAATTCCTATACTCATTCGTTTTGTCCTAAACATGGTGGAAAAATCCTTTGCTGCATTTTTTAGAATTAATCAATTTTTAATTGATATATATTTCACATGTAATATTACATTTTTCAGGTGGATAACCCAATGGCTCCATATTTTTATACATTGCAAAATGATCACCATAAGAAGTCTAGTTGATGTTTGTCACCTTACATAGTAAAAAATTTTTACAAAATTTCACAAAAATTTTTCTTGTGATGAGAACTTCTAAGATTTACTCTTAGCAACTTGCAAATATACAATACAGTAGTATTAGTTGTAGTCAACATGCTGTCCATTATATCTTCACTTTGTTGCTGTTTTTAGGAAGGGACAGATGCTAGCAGAGGATTCAGTATGGGATCCTATATGAGGAAATCCCAGTACCTGATAATGCAGAGCCTTCTACTTTCTACCAGCCACCTCTGAAATACCAGTCAGTGAGGAGTCACAGTGTAGGAGACCCAAAGAATGCATATTAGCAGCCCCATATAATGTAAAAGCTCAGTTATTAAATGTTTGTTGAATGCATAATGATGCCTGGCACTCTCCTAGGCACAGTGAATACAGTGGTAAATAAAACTGGTAAGTTTTGGCTTTAGTTGAGGGAAGCTGAGGGAAGAAAAGACAAACTTAAGTGGAAAAAATTTAAAAATGTACTCAGGTACACTGAATTATAAAATAAATATGGTACTATGATTTAAAAAATTAACTGGTGGATTTTTAACACGGTGCCAGGACAATTGGATATCCTCACACAAAAGAATAGAGCTGGGCCTACATTTACCTCACACCATACACAAAAATTAACTTATATGGATAATAGGCCTAAATTCAAATTATTAAAACTGTGAATACTTAGAAGGGAGGAAATCCTCATGACCTTGGGTTAGGCAATGGTTTCTTCTACATAACACCAAAAGCACCAGCAATGGAACAGAAATAATTAGATTCCATCAAAAGTAAAAAAAAATTGTAGTTTCATTTTCTTGATGTCTACTTTGAAACACAACTCACAGAATGGGAAAAAAAATCTTGCAAATCATATTTATCTGCTAAAGCACTGTATCCAGAATATATAAAGAACTCTTACATTTAGGTCATTTTTCACTTAAATTTGCATTTTCTTTCCTGAGAGCCATTTCAAAAACAGGCAAAGACTCACAATAAATGTTAAAGGGAATTCTGTAAGTGGAATAAAAAGGCCATAACTGGAGGTAAGAAAATTATGAAAGAAAAAATTACACCAGTAAAGGCAATCATATAGTAAATGTAGTAGGTTAATCACTTACAGGCCTACCTCAAGAAACAAGAAAAATCTCAAACAATCTAACCATACTCCTAAAGGAACTAGAAAAAGAACAAAGCCCACAGTTAATGGAAGGAAATAATAAAGATCAGAGTGGAAATAAATGAAATAGAGAATTAAAAAATAATAGAACAGATAAATGAAACCAAAAGCTAGGTCTTTGAAAAGGTAAGTCTAGATAAAGGTTTATCAATTTTACCAAAAAGAGGACTCAAATCAGAAATGAAAGAGAAGTGACAACTGGCAATACAGAAATAAAAAATTATAAAAGAAAGTTTGAAAAATTATACCCAACGAATGGGACAACCTAGAAGAAATGGATTAATTCCTGGAAACATACAATCATCTGAAACTGAATCAGGAATAAATAGAAAATCTGAACAGACCAATTACTAGTAAGGAAATTGAAGCAGTAGCCAAAAAAACTCCCAACAAACAAAATGCCAGCACTGGATGGGTTCACAGGTGCATTTTATTTTTTAAAAAATATTTACTTGAGAGACAGAGAGTGAGAACACAGAAGGTGGAGGGAGGGAGAAAGAATCTTAAGCAGACTCAGCACTGAATGCAGAGCCCAATGCAGGGCTTGATCTCAGGACCCTGAGTACACAACCTAAGCCCGAAACCAAGAGTCAGACACTTAACCAACTGAGCCACCCAGGCACCCCTCAGCACTGCATTTTAGCAAATGTTTTAAAAAGAGTTAATACATACATATTCTCAAACTATTTCAAAAACAGAAAAGGAAGGAAAGCTTCCAAATTCACTCTACAACACCAGCATTATCCAGATAGCAAAACCAGACAAAGACACTACATTAAAAAAAAAAAGAAAAAAACTATAGGCCAATAACCTGATAAACATAGATTCAAAAATCCTCAATATATTAAAAGGATCATTCACCACAATCAAGTGGGAGTTATTCCAGGGATGCATGGGTGGTTCAATATTTCCAAATCAATGTAACAAATTAACAGAAGGAAGAATAAGCACCATATGAGCACCTCAGTAGATGCAGAAAAAGCATCTGACAAAATAAAAATGTCAACAAAATGGGTTTAGAGGGAATACCTCTCAACATAATAAAGGCCATATATGAAAACCCCACAGCTAACATCATACTTGATGACAAAATGAAAGCTTTTCTTCTAAGATCAGGAAAAGACACAAATGTCCTCTCTTGCCATTTTTATTCAACATAGTACTGGAAGGCCTAGGCACAGCAATCGTACAAGAAAAAGAAAAGGTATCTAAATTGATAAGTAAAACTGTCACTATTTGCAGATGACCTGATGCTTATATATAGAAAACCCTAAAGATTCCACTAAACTACTAGAACAAAGAAATGAATTCAGTAAAGTTTCAGGACACAGACTTACTATACAGATATTTGTTGAATTTTAATATACTAGTAACTACCAGGAAGGGAAAATTTAAACAATCTCATTTATAATTAAACCAAAAAGAATAAAATACCTAGGAATAAATTTAATGAAGGAGGTGAAAGACCTATACTCTGAAATGAAATTGAAGATGACACAAACAAATGGAAGGGTATACTATGTTCATGGATTAGAAGAAATAATATTAAAATGTCCATCCTACCCAAAGCAATCTAAGTTTTCAATGCAATCACTATCAAAATACCAATAGCATTTTTTTTTTTTACAGAGCTAGAACAAATGATCCAAAAATTTATATGAAACCACAAAAGATCTCAAATAGTCAAAGCAATCTTGAGAAAGAACAAAGCTGGAAGTATCAAACCCCGGATTTCATGATATACTACAAAGTTATAGTAACCAAAACAGTATGGTACTAGCACAAGAACAGACATATCAATTAATAGAACAGAATGGAGAGACATGAAATAAACCCATGCTTATATGGTCAATTAATCTTTGACAAAGGAGGCAAAAACATACAATGGGGAAAAGACAATGTTTTCAATAAATGGCATTGGGAAAACTGGACCACTTTCTTATACCATGCACAAAAATAAAGTAAAAATGGATTAAAGACCTAACTGTGAAACCTAAAACTATAAAACCCCTAAAAGAAAACATAGGCAGTAATCTCTTAGAAATTGGCTTTAGCAATACACTTATGGGTAGGTCTCCTCAGGCAAAAATAAACTATTGGGACTACACCAAAATAAAAAGGCCTTGCAAAGGAAACCATCAACAAAATAGGGAGAAGGGGAGAAGATATTTTTGAATATCCAAAACTAAAAGAATTTATACAAATCAACACACACACACACAAATGTCTTAAAAAATGGGCAGAGAATTCTATTAGACATTTTTCCAAAAAAGACCTACAGATGGCCAACAGCCACATGAAAAGATGCTCAACATCACTAACCATCAGGAAAATGCAAGTCAAAACCACAATGTGATATCTTACTCTAGTCAGAGTGGCTATTATCAAAAAGACAAGAAATAACAAGCACTGGAAAAGATTTAGAGGAAAGGAAACCCTCACTATGGAAAACTATATGGAGGTTCCTCAAAAAATTAAAAATGGAACTATTTTACTATGATTCAATAATTCCACCACTGGGTATTTACCCAAAGAAAATGAAAACACTAATTCAAAATGATATATGCACCCTCATGTTTATTGGAACATTATTTACAATAGCCAAGATATGGAAGCAACCCAAGTGTCCATCAAGAAGTGAATGGATAAAGAGGATATGAAGTATCTGGAATATTACTCAGCCACAAAAAGGAATGAAAGCTTTTCGTTTGCAACAACATGGATGGACCTAGATAGTATTAGGGTGAGTGAAAAAAGTCAGAGAATGACAAATACCATATGATTTCACTCATATGTGGAATCTTAGAACAAAAGTAATCAAAACAGAAATAGACTCTTAAATACACAAACTGCTGGTTGCCAGAGAGGAGGACGGTGCGTGATAGGCAATATAGGTGAAGAGAATTAGGAGTTGCAAACTTCCAGTTATAAAATAAGTCATGGAGGTAAAAAGTACAGCATAGGGAATATAGTCATTAATATTGTAATAATGTATATGGTAAGAGATGATGGCTACACTTATTATGGTGAGCATTGAGTAATGCATGGAATTGTTGAATCGATATGTTGTACATCTGAAACTAACATAAGGTGTATGTCAACTCTACTTCAATAGTCAGTATAGAATAAATAAGTTTCTTTTGAAAGTGAAGAATATGAGAGGAGCAACTACTGCTAAAGTGCAAAGCTTTTTATGCGCTGCTTTTGTACTGTTAGTAAAAGTAGAAAAAATTTTAGAAAGTGGGGAAAAGGGGCAAATAATTTGAATAGACGTTTCTCTAGAGCAGATATACAAATGACACATGAAAAGAAGGTCAACAACATTATTCATTAGGAAAAAGCAAATCAAAAGCACAATGGAATACTATTTTATACTCACTAAAATGGCTTAAAAACAGAAAACAGCAAGTGTTGACAAGGAGGTAGAACAAATAGAACCTTTGTACATGCTGGTGGAAACAATTTGGCAGCTGCTATGGAAAGCAGTCTGGCAGTTCCTCACAAAGTTAAACATAGACTTGCCCTATGACCCAGCAATACCACTCCAAGGCAAATACCCACAAATGAAAACATATGTCTGCATAAAAACTTGTAAATGAAAGTCGCATTATTCATAATAGCCAAAAGGTAGAAACAACTGAAATGGTAGATGAATTGATGAACAAATTGTTATATCCATACAACGGAATATCATTCGAACAAAAAAAAGTACTGACACCTTCTACAACTTAGATGAGCCTTGAAATCAAGCTAAGTGAAAGAAACCATTACAAAAGCCACATGTTGTATGAGCCCATTTATATGACATGCCCAGAATAGGCAACTCAGTAGAGGCAGGAAGTAGATTAGTGGTTACCAGATTCTGGGGAAAAGGGGCAATAGGAATGATTGCTAATGGTTATGGGCTTCTTCTGGAAGTGATGAAGATGTTCAAAAGTTAGGTAGGGATTGTTGCACAACTCTGTGAATATACCAAAAAGCAGTGAAATATATCCTTTAAAAGGTTAAAGTTTATGGAAGATAAAATATATTTCAATAAATTTATTATAAATAAAGTAACTGGAAGGGGCACAGAATTACTCAGTCCCACCATTGCTCCTATAATATTAAATGATGGATATGAGTGTATATTTTAAGTGTGCATGTTTGTATGTGCATATGTTTTTTGAAAAACCTGAAGCAAAAGTCCTGGCATATAAAGTGTAATGGTGGAGGAGGAGCTCCAGAGCCCTACAGCTTAGGTTCACATTAGATGCTACCACTTCCCAACTGCAGAATCTCAGACAACTTCTTTAACCTCTCCTAGTTCCAGGTTCCTTACTAGTAAATAGGGCAAGAACAGTGCTTCCTTTGTGTATGTGCATACGTGTGCGTGTATGTATATTAAACAAAGCAATGTTTACAGTGGTTCAGTATGCTAAGTGTTATTGTTGTAACGGTTATTATTACTCTCCCAAAGGACTGGAATAAACCTGAACATTGTGGAGGGGTGACCAAGTCTTCTCTCCCTTCCTATTGACATTTGACAGATTGTTTTCTGCTGCTGCTCATGTTTCTCTCACTGTTCCAATTTCTAGAAATAGCTCCTATTCCACCCACCCCCCGCAAGTCTCCAGGGGTTGTTTTGCTTTAGGGATGAAGCTGCATAGAAGGAGGAAGGAAGGGGACCACTGGAGTCCCACTTTTGTCCCCCAATCTCTCCCTTCTCCCATCCCCAAAGCTGAGTCTTATCAGCAGTATTCCTGGAATCTGTTTTATCCCCTATGTAACTTCCCAGCAGACTTCTAAAAATATCTCTTTAGATTGAACCATCACCTGCTTTGGGGTAATTCAAAGACTTACCAAACAGTTCCATCCCACTCTGGGAAGAGCAAAGCCAAGGTGATGAAGAGGGCAACACAGTGGTGTCAGAAACAGGCTGGATCATCCTTAAAACTCTAGAAGAAAATGAATATGGGTGGTAAAGAAAAGTGAGTACTTACATGTGTCCCAGGAACAGTCACATCACCCACCACCACCACTTAGTGCCTAGGCCCCTGAGTCAGAAACTTGTTGATTGAACACTTGCTCTGGACTAGGCCCAGAATGAGTAAGTTACAGGGAAATCTAAGTTAGCAACAGGGGCAAAGGGACAGATGTCTACATAAGGGGAGTCTATATCTGAGACATGGGGAAGAGGGGCAAAATAGGTGAAGGGGATTAAGGAATGCATTCATGTGTGTTTATTAAAAAAATGTTTACAGTGGTTCAATTTATGTTAACTTATTTTCATGGTCATTACTCTCCCAACACAACCGGACCTAACCTGAATACCATGAAGTGGTGGCTTCCCAGAGGCCACAGTGGAGCTGCTAGGAGACCCCCACTGAGAATTAGTATTCCTTTCTTGGCCTCCCATATCTCTGGTATTTTATATGAATACACTAATTTATGGGACAGTTTGAATTCGGCTCAGCCTGTATCCAAAATTACTTTCGCATCTCCTATTTATCTCTGGGGGTCTGCCCCGGAGGTATTCAAGGAGGGATATATGAACCCTAACAGAGATATTATTTGACCGACCAGGAAGGGATGGATGAGATTTACAAATGTTGAGGGCATGGCATCTTATTAGATTGTTGACAATAAGCAAACAGCCTGGCAGGTTTCACAGGCAAGGCTCACCTTGAGATAGGCAAACATTTTCTGAACCCCTTCTCTAAGACACATGCTGGAAATACTTTGTTGAATGGCCAGCCCCTGTTGGCCCTGTTCCCTGTCCTCACTACACAGGCAGGGCAGTGAATCCTAGATTCACAGCCTTTGTTTGCCAGGCCAGCCCCCACAGAGCCTGGGGATGATCCTTGCCCCACCTGCTAGCAGATCTCTCTGCATTCATCATGCACATCTAAGAAAAAACCCCAGATAGGAGGGGATTAGGGCATGTATGTTAGAGATGGCAAAGCTGCAAAAGGCTCTAAATATTTAAAGATCATTCAGAGAGGGTAATGTGATAAAGAATAAGTGTCAGACTCAATTTTTTAAAAGAAAGAAAATGTAAGCGTGGCTTTAGAGAGCTTTTCTTCATTGAGAAAGTTTATGAGCTAGGATTTGGCGAGCAGGCACTGAAGCTGCTCTTCCCTGCATCTGTTTCCTTCCCTCTGCTCTGGGTCAGCAGAACTGTTAGTGCAAAACTAGGAACTGACATTAGCTCCCCACCCCCACCCCAGTTAGCCCAATATGTAAATAATGAAGGAAACACATCAAGCAGAATATTAGCCAAAGATGCTCATGCAATAATGGGAGGATAGCAAGAAAATCAGAGAGCCAGAATGCCCCTGGAAATTATAGGCCCACCCTCTGTACACAAAGAAGCTAACTTCAAGCATCCACATACCATGTACATAGCATGTGGACTCACAATTCCATAGAAGAGTCTTCTGTTCAAGTTACAGTAACACGTGTCTAACCTTTATATTGACTGAACAATTTCTCAATATAAAGCTAACTGGCTATTATCTCCAAAGGTTTCATTTTATGAAATGATCATTTCTTGAGCACCAGAAATTTTACCAGATTCTCTAGTTAGCTGAAAAGTAGGTATTAGAAACCGTTGTTACTAATCAGAAAATTAAGACTCCAAGGGTTTCTGGAAACTGCCTCTAGTGAGACAGTTGAGAAGTGAAGCCCTAATTCAAATCCATAATTTTAAAATCCCTGTTTTTTCCTACAAAACTTGTTCTTTCCAGCCATCCCAACAAGGCAGGCCCATAGCAATACACACCAGGACATCCCCAGATAGAATCCATTACAGCTCTAGCTGTCTTGCCAAAGTGACACAAGTGCAAAGCACCCCATGACATGCCAGACAACATCTGCTTCATGTCCAGATGACTCACCAGGTCACCCCCTGTATGGAGTGCCTTAAGGCTTCCCAGGCCATGCCTACCTCAGCTCCAGCCATACTGGTAGGATTCCTCATGTGTGGAGAACCCTGGGGACCACCAGGCCTGAGCCTGCTTCAGTTCCTGCCATCCCGTGGGGAGACCCCTGCATGAAACACCCTGGAACCCCCAGCCCATGCTTACTATAGCTCCAGCCAGCCAAAGCCACCAGGTACACACAATCTACACAGGGGACATTTCTACATAAGGTCACTCCACAAGACTAAGAGAAGTAGCTCTTCCATCTAATTTATAGACACACAGAGTCAAATAAAATAAGGAGAATGAATTTACTCCCAATGAAAAACAAAACTCCAGAAAAAGAACTAAACAAAATGGAGAAAAGCAGTCTAACTGATAAAGAGTTATAAGTAATGGTCATAAAGATGCTCACCAGACTTGATAGAAGAGTGAATGAACTCCATGAGAATTTCAACAAAGAGATAGAAAATGTAAAAAGAACCAATCAGAACTGAAAAATACAGTAAGTGAAATAAAATCTGCACTAGAAGGAATCAACAGCAGATTAGAGGACAGATTAGAAAGCACCCTAGCTGAACACCAAAAAGAAAAAAGAATTTGTAAAAATGAGGATTAAGGGATCTCTCTGGGACAATATCAGCTGTACTAACATTCACATTACTGGGGTTTCAGAAATAAAAACTAGAGAGAAAGGGGCAGAAAATGTATTTGAAGAACTAATAGCTTAGAATGTCCCTAACATAGAGAAGGAAACAGGCCCAAGAAGTCCAGAGAACCCCCAACAAGATAAACCCAAGGAGGTCCATGTCAAGACATATAATAATTAAAATGTCAAATATTGAAGATAAAGAATCTTAAAACCTTTAAAAATAATGAGTTGCATGCAAGGAAACCCCCACAAGGCTATCAACTGATTTTTTAGCACAAACTTTGCAGGCCAGAAGGGAGTGGTAGGATATATTCAAAGTATTAAAAGGAAAAAAACCTACAACCAAAAATACCTTAGCAAGGTTATCATTCAGAATAGAAATAGTTTCCCAGAAAAAAAGAGTTTACTACCACTAAACTGACCTTACAAGAAATGTTAAAGGGACTTCTTCAAGCAGAAAAGGAAGGTCATAACTAGAAAAAAAATAGAGGAAAAAATGTGATGAGCAAAGATAGACATACAATAAAGGTGGTAGATAAATCAATCACTGTAAAGCCAGTATGAAAAGACAAAAGTAGTAAAATCAATTATATCTGAAAAATTAGTTAAGGGGCTCACAAAACTATATATATACATTCATATTTTACATCTTTTTGTTTATAATATATATTTTTATTATTTTATATATAAATATATTACTTATTATATATATATACTTATATATATATAAACATGGAGTGGGACAGGAAAAACATTTTGAGTGTGTTTGAACTTAAGTGACTGTCCACTTAATACAGACTGCTATAGATTTATGATGCTGTATATATAAGACACACACACACACACAAAGAAATCCAAGCATAACACTAAAGAAAGGTCATCAATCACAAATGAAGAGAACAAGAGACAAAAGAACAAAGAAGAACTAGAAAAAAAAACCAACAGAAAACAATTAGCAAAATGGCAATCAGTACATACCTATCAATAATTACTTTAATGGACTGAATGCTCTAATCAAAAGACAGAAGGTGATTGAATGGATTAAACAAGAGCCATATATGCTGCCTACAAGAGACTCACTTCAGACCTAAAGACACATGCAGGACAAGAGTGAAGGGATAGGAAAAACATGTCATCCAAATGGAAGTGGAAAAAAAAAAAAAGCCAGAGGAGCAATACTTCTATCAGACAAAATGACTTTAAAACAAAGACTGTAACAAAAGACAAAGAATGGCATCACATAATGATAAAGGGATCAATTCAATAAGAGGATATAACAATTGTAAATTCTAATCACTAACATAGGGGCACTTGAATACATAAAGCAAATATTAACTGACATAAAGTCCCCTACCATTATTGTATTAGACAATTTCTCCCTTTAACACCCCACACACATCAACAAATAGATCATCCAGACAGAAAATCAATAAATAGTGGATTTGTGTGACACATTAGACCAGACTTAATAGATATATACAGAACATTCCATCCCAAAATAGCAGAATACAAATTCTTTTCAAGTCCACATGAAATATTCTTCAGGACAGCACACATGTAAGGCCAAAACAACAAGTCTCAATAAATTTAAAAAGATGAAAACCATATAAGCATCTTTTCTGACAACAATGGTATGAAACTAGAAATTAATTACAAGAAAAAAACTGGAAAAACAAGAGAGAGAGTTAACAACATGCTATTAAAGCAACAAATGGGTCAACAAAGAAAGCAAAGAGGAAATCAAAAAATGCCTAGGACAAATTAAAATGAAAACACAACGATCCAAAATCTTTGAGATGCAGCAAAAGCAGTTCTATGAGGGAAGTTTATAGCAATACAGGCCTCCATCTAGAAACAAGAAAAATCCCAAACAATCTCAATTTATCCCTAAAGGAACTATAAAAAGAACAATTAAAGCCCAAAGTTAGCAGAAGAAAGGAAATAATAAAGATCCAAGTGGAAATAAATGAAATAGAGACTTTATCTATCCAGTCTCTATTTCTATAAAGATGATATCTATATAGTCTCTATATAGACACATATATATAGTCATATATGTGAGTGTGTATATATATACACATATAATGAACCAAGAACTGGTTCTTTTTTTTTTTTTAAGATTTTATTTGAAAGAGAGAGAGCAAGTGCATGAGCAGGGGAAGGGGCAGAGGCACAGACTCCCGCTGAGTGCAGAGCCCAATACGAGGCTCTCTCTCATCACCATGAGATCATGACCTGAGCTGAAGTCAGACACTTAACCGACTGAGCCACCCAGGTGCCCCAAGAGCTGGTTCTTTGAAAAGATCAACAACATTAATGAGCCTTTAGCCAGACTCATCAAGAAAAAGAGAGGACTCAAATAAAAAATGAAGAGAAGTAAAAACTGACACCACAGAATTACAAAGAATTATAAGAAACTACTACAAAAAATTATGTGCCAACAAATTGGGCAACCTAGAAGAAATGAAAAAATTCCTACAAACATAATATTCTAAAACTGAACCAGGAAGAAATAGAAAATCTGAACAGACCAATTACTACTAAGGAAATGGAATCGGTTATCAAAAAACTCCCAAAAAACACAAGTCCAGGATTGGATGGATTCACAGGTACATTCTAACCAATGTCTAAAAAAGAGTTAATGCCTATTCTGCTCAAACTAAGCCAAAAATAGAAAAAAATAGAAGAGGAATGAAAGCTTCCAACTCAGCATTACCCTGATACCAAATCCAGACAAAGACACTACCAAAACAAAACAAAACAAAAACTATAGGCCAATATCCCTGATGAACATAGATGCAAAAATCCTTAAGAAAATATTATCAACTGAAATCAAGACTATATTAAAAGTGGGAGTTATTCCAGGGATGCACAGGTGGTTCAATATTCACAAATCAATGTGACAAATTAACAAGAGGAAGAATATTCACCATATGATCATCTCAATAGATGCAGAAAAAGCATTTGACAAAATACAACATCCATTCATGGTTAAAAAAAAAACCCTCTGGAAAGTAGGTCTAGAGGGAACATACCTCAACATAATAAAGGTCTCATATGAAAAAACCCACAACTAATATCATACTCAATGGGTAAAAACTAAGAGCTTTTCCCCTAAGGTCAGGA
Source organism: Mirounga angustirostris (assembly GCF_029215605.1). Taxonomy (NCBI): domain Eukaryota; kingdom Metazoa; phylum Chordata; class Mammalia; order Carnivora; family Phocidae; genus Mirounga; species Mirounga angustirostris. The sequence goes on along the minus strand of NW_026991712.1, from coordinate 12,272,626 downwards.
ACAAGACAAAGATGTCCATTCTTACCACTTTTATTCAACATAGTACTGGAAGTCCTAGCCACAGCAATTACACAATATAAAGAAATAAAAGGCATCCAAATTGGTAAGAAGGAAGTAAAACTATTTGCAGATAACATGATACCCTATATAGAAAACCCTAAAGACTCCACCAAAAAAAAACCTACTAGAACTGATAAATGAATTCAGTTTACAGTTGTAGGATACAAAATCAATATACAGAAATCTGTTGCTTTTCTACACACTAATAATGAAGCAGCAGGAAGTGAAATTAAGAAAACAATCTCATTTACAACTGCACCAAAACAAAAAAAATACCTAGGAATAAACTACACCAAAGAGGTGAAAGATCTATACTCTGAAAACTGTAGAACACTAATGAAGAAATTGAAGATAACACAAAGAAATAGACATTCCATGCTCATGGGTTGGAAGAACAAATATTATTAAAATGTCTATACTACCCAAAGCAATCTACACATTTAATGCAATCCCTATCAAAATACGGCATTTTTCACAGAACCACAAATTATCCTCAAATTTGTATGTAACCACAAAAGATCTCAAATAGCCAAATCAATCTTAAGAAAACTGGAGGTATCACAATTCCAAATTTTAAGTTATATTACAAAGTGGTAGTAATTAAGACAGTATAGTACTGCCATAAAAATACACATAGATCAATAGAACAGAAGCCCCAGAAATAAACCCACAGTTCTATGATCAATTAATCTTTGACAAAGTAGGAAAGAATATACAATGGGAAAAAGTCTCTTTAAGAAACGATTTTGGGAGGGCGCCTGGGTGGCTCAGTTAAGCGTCTGCCTTCAGCTCAGGTCACGATCCCAGGGTCCTGGGATCGAGCCCCGCATCGGGCTCCCTGCTCCGCGAGAAGCCTGCTTCTCCCTCTCCCACTCCCCCTGCTTGTGTTCCCTCTCTCGCTGTGTCTCTGTCAAATAAATAAATGAAAAATCTTTAAAAAAAAAAAAAAAAAAGAAACGATTTTGGGAAAATTGGACAGCCACATGCAAAAGAATGAAACTAGACCACTTTCTTTCACCATACAGAAAAAGAAATTCAAAATAGATTAAAGATCTAAATGTGAGACCTGAAACCATAAAAAAAATCCTTGAAAAGAGCACAGGCAGTAATCTCTCTGACATTGGCTGTAGTGACATTTTTCTAAGTATGTCTCCTGAGGCAAGGGAAATAAAAGCAAAAATAAACTATTGGGACTACCTGAAAATTAAAAGCTTCTGCATAGTGAAGGAAACAATCAACAAAACTAAAAGGTTATCTACCAAATGGATAAAAATATTTGCAAATGACATACCTGATAAAGTGTTAGTATCCAAAATTTATAAAGACCTTATACAACTCAACACCAAACAAACAAACACAAAAGATCCAGTTAAAAAATAGGCAGAAGACATGAACAGACATTTCTCCAAAGAAGACATACCAATGTCCAACAGACACATGAAAAGATGTTCAACATTATCCATCATCAGGGAAATACAAATCAAAGCCACAAGGATCACCTCACACCTGTCAGAATGGCTAAAATCAAAAACACAAGAAATAACAAGTGTTGGTGAGGATGTGGTGAAAGGGGAAACCTCCTACACTGTTGGTGGGAATGTAAACTGGTGCAGCCACTCTGGAAAACAGTATGGAGTTTCCTCAAAAAGTTAAAAATAGAGCTACCGTATGACCCAGTAATTGCACTACTAGGTATTTATCCAAAGGATACAAACATAGTGATTCAAAGGGGCAAGTGTACCCCAATGTTTATAGCATTATTATCAACAGTAGTCAAATTATGGAAAGAGCCCAGATGTCCATCAACAGATGAATGGATAAAGAAGTGGTGTATACACACACACACACACACACACACACACGATGGACTATTACTCAGCCATCAAAAATAAATGAAATCTGGGGCGCCTGGGTGGCTCAGTCTGTTGAGCGGCTGCCTTCAGCTTGGGTCGTGATCCCAGAGTCCTGGGATCGAGCCCCACATCGGGCTCCCTGCTCAGTGGAGAGCCTGCTTCTCCCTCTCCCCCTGCCTGCCTCTCTGCCTACTTGTGCTTTCTCTCTCTCTCTGTCAAATAAATAAATTAAAAAATCTAAAATAAATAAATAAATAAATAAAAATAAATAAATAAATGAAATCTTACCATTGCAATGATGTGGATGGAACTAGAGGGTATTATGCTAAGTGAAATAAGTCAGTCAGAGAAATACAATTATCAAAGGATTTCACTCATATGTGAAATTTAAGAAACAAAACAGATGAACATAGAGGAAGGGAGGGAAAAATAAGATAAAATCTGAGGAGAGAAACCATGAGAGACTCTTGACTCTAGGAAACAAACTGAGGGTTTCTGGAAGGGAGGTGTGGGGGGATGGGGTAACTGGGTGATGGACATTAAGGAGGGCACTTGATGTAATGAGCACTGGGTGTTATATGCAACTGATCAATCACTAAACTCTACCTCTGAAACTAATAATACAGTATATGTTAACTAATTGATTTTAAAGGAAAAAATCTTTTCTACTAAAAAAAGGAAATGCATCAAAAAATATAATGGAGCAAATGGGTAGATGAACAGATATGTGACAATGTAAGCATGCTATGTTATATTAGAATCCAGGTCATGGATAGTATGTGGGGGCTGTTGTCAAATTCTTGTAAATTTGCTGTACATTTGGAAATTTTTATTTAAAAATTTGGGGAAAAAATTAAATAAAATAAAAAGGGCTGAAGACCTGAAAAGACATTTTTTTATTTTATTATGTTATGTTAATCACCATACATTACATCATTAGTTTTTGGTGTAGTGTTCCATGATTGATTGTTTGTGTATAACACCCAGTGCTCCATTCAATATGTGCCCTCTTCAATACCCATCACCAGGCTAACTCATCCTCCCAGCCCCCTCCCCTCTAGAACCCTCAGTTTGTTTCTCAGAGTCCATAGTCTCTCATGGTTCATCTGAAACAAATAATACATTATATGTTAAAAAAAAAAAAAAAAGATAGGAAGGGGAAAATGAAGGGGGTAAATCGGAGGGGGAGACGAACCATGAAAAGACATTTTTCCAAAGAAGACACACAGACAGCCAACAGGTCCATGAAATGATGCTCAACATTATTCAATTTTCTTTTGATATACTCATTTTCTTCTTATTGGTTTATAAGTATACTTTATATATGCAGGTAATTTTTTCTGACATATGTATTACTATATACCATTTGCCGCTAAGTAGGATGATACAAAGAAATGTTATTTTCAATATTTACATTATCAATCTTTTTCTGCCCAATACCAGGTCTTAAATATGTTTACCTTTAGTACTTGTTACACATTTTATAATTTCACTAGTTTTGCTTAAACATTTGATATATCTAAAATTTACTGTGGTATGTAATGGGAGTTAGGAAATATATTTTTTCAATATTTTTAGTAAAATAAAAGACAAATTATATTTAATACTATGATGTCCCTTTTAAAGAAAAAACTCTTTCACTTCAAAATTTGCCCCAGTTGAGGTTTTAGAAATTTTTAGCCACTGTCGATATAAGATATGTAAGGAAAAATAGAATACATGGATGTTTCTCTCAGGAAATTTACAAATTGTCAGGGAGATAATAAAGATGTAAATAGAGTGTTATAGTAATTATGGCAACTGTGCAATTTTAATGAAGGCCAGATGAAGGGCAAGTTTTGGGAAAAGTGAGAATTAAATTGAGCTTCAGAGAATGAGTAGCGCTTGGTAAAGTGGAAAGGAGGAGAAAGGGCGTGAAGGACAGAAGGAATGACAAGGGCAACAGCGGGACAAAGCGGATTCAGGGCAGGGCGTTGAACAGGAAGAGAAGATGAAATTAACTAAGGGATGTGTTGTAGTTGATGGTGAGTAGCTAATCTGGTTTCTTTTCCCATTTATATTCAGTTTGCAACAGAATTTGACAATTTTTAAAGATTTTTATTTTAGAGAGAGCACATGCAAGCAGGGGGAGGGGCAGAGGGAGAGGGAGAGAGAGAATCTCAAGCAGACTCCCCTCTGAGCACGGAGCCTGTCATGGGGCTCCATCCCATGACCCTGGGATCATGACCCCAGGCAAAATCAAGAGTCCAATGCTTAACTGACTGAGCCACCCAGGCGCCCCAGAATTTGACAGCTTTTAAAAGATTAAGCCAACCATTGTTCTAAACTAGGGAAGTCGAAGGAGAAAATACAATTTCAGCTTGGCGCCAACAATTTGTATAATTCACTCCTGTTTTCATTTGCACATTCATTCATCAATTTCATCAGTGTTTCAGCCAGGAAGCATTTTTTATTTTCCTTGAACAAACATGTTTGGAATCTCTGTGATGTGTCAGGTGCTTCGCAAAGTGCTGGGGCTATAAAGATGAACAAATCTGACCACTGCTCTGGAGGAGACTCACAGCAGAGGGGAGATGAGAACGTAACACAAGCAAGCAGGCTGCGAGCTATCATGGAGGGGTGTTACCCAGGTTGTAATGCTACCTGGGGTTCTCACAAAAGCTACACAGTCATGGGCATCCAGCTGATCTCTGAAGGTGGAGTAGCAGTTTATCAGCTTGAGAAGGTGTGGAGTACAAGGTGGTCTTCTGGGATCGAAGCCCATGGTGTGTGTTGGGGGACATCATCAGGGAAGCCCCTACTCTACGGCTTGTTCCCCATCTGAGGGTGGCTTTTTCCTGCAGGTGTTTAGTCTGCTTACACCCCTCATTATGTACCAGTGCATGCTTGACACCATGGGTCGGTCACGAGAAAACCCATCAGTTGGCCATGACCCGGGCATCTATGCAAAAAAGGAACAGAATCACGGTAGGTGACGTTTCCCGAACACTTATTATGTGCCAGACGCTGTTTTCACCATTTTTACTTATTTCATCCACATGGCAACCCTCACAACATCTTTTCTTGCCGCTGAGGAAACAAGAGCCCCAGAGCTATGAAGGAAATTGCCCAAAGCTCCCGGCTACCAACTAGTGAAGACAGGACTCAGCCTTAGGCAGCCAGACTCCAGAGCCTGTGCTATGGAATACCAAATCCATTCTGCCTTGAGTTCGCTGGGATTAAGGAGAGAAACCACAGCTCTGACCTAGAGAAATTTAACATTGACATTTCTTCTCCTAGAACACACAGACTAACCCAGAAGAGAACACAGGAAAGTGAAAACGATCACAGAACAGGTGACTGTTAGATCTTATGGCTTTTAAGGCAAACACATGGAGGAGTTCAGATGAAGGAGTTACAATATCATTTTTTTATTGGTTAAATAAGCTATGTGCGGATAGTCAGCTTAACAATATATCATCCTGTCGATCTGGTTTTTTTCCATTCCATTTACTCCAAAATGAATATGAGTGGGATTTTTGGTTTGTTCATACTTCTCGAGGACTCTGAATACATTATTTGGTATTTCACAAGGTTTCTAAAATCATCACCTAAGTAAAAATGCATCTTTTATTTATTTATTTATTTTTAAGATAGATAAAACCTCAGAACTTGTTGAAAGCTTCTCCATGCTATCTAGCTTGAGAGGATGCCCAGCAGATGCAGCAAGGAGACTACATCCTAACTCGCTCTCAGCCATCCTGCCCCTGCAGCACTAACCATTCATCAAGTGCTATGGCTATCTGTGGGGTCATTGCTATATAAATCCATGCCTAGAAACTATTCAGTTTGACCCCACCTAGAAAAAAGTAGCATTAAGGTGAGCAATCAGAAATTTAATCAGAATAGGGCGCCTGGGTGGCTCAGTTGGTTAAGCGACTGCCTTCGGCTCAGGTCATGATCCTGGAGTCCCGGGATCGAGTCCCGTATCGGGCTCCCTGCTCGGCAGGGGGTCTGCTTCTCCCTCTGCCCTCTTCCCTCCCGTGCTCTCTGTCTCTCAAATAAATAAATAAAATCTTAAAAAAAAAAAAAAAGGAAATATAATCAGAATGGTCAGTGGTGGCCCTGCTTTACGGATGGCCTAAGGCTGACTCTCATATGGGGCGGTTGTATAAATTCTGTGATTTGGCATCACCATTAAGAGCCAAATGCCTAATCTAATGGCTGGTGGACCATAACCAGCCCTATAATGCATTTTAATGCTTAGCTCTTCATATTTTCTTTTTTTTATTTTTTTAAAGATTTTATTTATTCATTTGAGAGGGAGAGAGACAGAGAGAGCACAAGCAGGTGGAGAAGTAGAGGGAGAGGGAAGAATGATACCTAATATTCACATAGTCTCCAACACTTTTTTATGGCTACATACTAAATTATCGCTATGGCAAAGCTGATGACTGATCTATGGCTAATGCACACAGCAAGTGTTGAGCAACCATCATATGTGTTTATGTTTCTATTCATAATTGTGTTTAGTCTTTTATTTCGAAACATAAATCAAAGCCCTTCAGAAGGGTTCCTCTTTCAATAGCTGTGATTAATGCAAGAAATTGTATGTGAACTACCGAGTTCCCTGGGGTGAAATTCAAATACTCCTGCAATGTGCAAAGAATACTCATGCTTCCTAATACTAATAAGCAGAAAAGAAACACCCTATTAGCAAAGAGAACAATCTTTTAACTAAAACACTGTGTATATGACCAATGTGTAAAAACTATTCCAAACAACTGGAAAAGCATCTAGATTGAAGGCAGGCCTACTATAATTAAATGTTATCCTGAGATATAGGAAAGCAAAAAGTATGACTTGTTAAGCTATGGGTACCATTGTATATTTTTGAGACCACAGTTCTTTTAATTAAATATAAAAGACTTTCAGGCAAAATTCACATGACAAGGTTCTCACATGTTTAGCCACCTGGCAAACTCTTATCTGTCACAGCCACATCAAGACGCTTCTGTGAAGCATTTAAACAAAACTCTATCTCTCCTTTGTAGCTCTCTGTGATGATCTCCATCGTTGGTGGTTGTGTTTATTTTACTGAATTATGATTATTACTTGCATGTCAGTCTTTCAGTTAAGATTGTGAGCTCTTTGATAAAGCTTATTTTCTTTTTTCTCACACACAGAATGTCTGGCCAATGAAAACAACTAATATTATTGAAAGAAAATGTGGATGAATAAACGAGTGAATGAATATTTGATAATTAGGTATTAGGCACATTGTGGGAGGCAACTGTATAGCTGTGAAAACAGCCCTGGGTATAATCAGAATACTTGGAATTGAATTTTGGATCCAGTTATAGCTTTGAGACACTGAACAAGGAATTTTGCAGATGGACAGCTGTATTTCCTCATCTATTTGCCTAGTGGGGCTAAAACTTGCAAATATAGCCAATAACTTTCTCATTTTTATATTTGTCACCAGGGCCCTCTCAACAGAGATATGCCTTAGCATTGATAATATTTCCATGAGTTCCATTGTGAAAAACCAAGATGGCGGTGTACGTGTGAAGTCAGTCAGACTTGAAGTTAGATTTTTGGCAGGAGCTGGGGATGGAAACAAAGAATTTTGAAGACAGTGGGGAGAAAGTTATCAAGGGCTCCTGATTAAAGAATGCAAAAGAAATCTAGGCAAATCCTTGCCATTTATAACAGGAGAGGTGGAGAATATACATAGGGGTGAGAACAATGTGCTAAAATCCTTGTTTATCCCCATAAAGCATGTGACCTTAGAGCCTCAATATTCTCATGTGTAAATTGGGAGTGAGGATAAATAGGCTTTCAGGTGCCAGGCATTAAATGACAACCTATCTAGAGCATCTGGTACAACATCTGGCACATTCTTTCTGGAGGAAGTGTTCAGTCTCCCTGTGTATGCTGGAAACAGAGTGCTAGATTGGCAGTCACGGTTTAGCTTGAGGGAAGATTTAATGTTGCTTTTCACGTGGGACACAGCCCCGGCTGTCTTCAAGGGAAGTTATTGCATCTGGCCCCAGAAGCAGAGCTGACATTTTTGACAGGGCCTGAAGTGCAGCGCTCCCTGGGGTGTCATAACCGAGACAAGATGGAGCAGGTGGCAGTAATTGGCATCACATCCACTCAGGGATTGGCTATAACCTGGATTACCATGGAATTCTTTTTTTTTTTTTTTTAAGAGAGACTTCTATGAATCTTAGCCAGTTCTAAACCCTTTGATAATTATTTCTATCATCAATTACACAGCTGAAGGTTGAAAGGAAAGGCGGTATTTTCTTAGGAATAAGAAGACTTGACCCTATAGTTCCCAAAGAGAGCAGTGTGATGTTAACAGCTACCAGTTTGCCATCCCTGTTTCACTGCTCAGACTTACAGACCAGTGCCCAGACCCACAAGGTGCCACTCTGTTTCCTGATACACTCCAGGTGACCTCTAGGACTCCAGGTTCCCTGGACACACTGTGCTCTTTCACGTCCTCACACCTTGCTGCTTGTGATTCTTCAACTTAAAAAAATTATCTTGCCTTCCCACTTCTTTTTTTTTTTTTTTAAGATTTTATTTATTTATTTGACAGGGAGAGAGATAGCGAGAGCAGGAACACAAGCAGGGGGAGTGGGAGAGGGAGAAGCAGGCTTCCCGCTGAGCAGGGAGCCCGATGCGGGGCTCCATCCCAGGACCCTGGGACCACGACCTGAGCCGAAGGCAGATGCTTAACAACTGAGCCAGCCAGGCGCCCTTGCCTTCCCACTTCTAATAACATGTGTCTTTAGGAGGCAGCAAAGACTAAACCCAGAACCAAGGGCACATTGCTTGTTCTTTCTGGTCCTTGGATTTGTTATGTGCAAAATGGGCGCAAAACCTAGCATGTGGCGCCAAAATCAGGCTTCAAGACAATATGTGTAAATGGCAACCCAGAGTGTGGCGGAAGTAATCATGGTGTGTTTAGGGCTCTCGAACCAGCCCTGCTCTGCCCCTTGAGATTAACAACAGCACAATGTCGCATTTCTTAAGAGAGAGAATTGATAGATGATAGATGATAGATAGGTAGGTAGATAGATAGATAGATAGATAGACAGACAGACAGACAGACAGACACAAAAGCTATACTTGGCAATGTGAAATTTGCTGATGGGTTTATGGGGAGATAGAGGATATGATTACTTTGTCTAGTATCATTCACCTTCAACAGAGGTCACTTTACAACTCTATTTAAAAGCCTAATTTTAGGGGCACCTGGGTGGCTCAGTTGGTTAAGTGACTGCCTTCGGCTCAGGTCATGATCCCAGAGTCCTGGGATTGAGCCCCGCCTCGGGTTCCCGGCTCAGCAGGGAGCCTGCTTCTCCCTCTGACCCTCTCCCCTCTCATGCTGTTTCTCTCTCGCTCGCTCTCAAATAAATTAATAAAGTCTTTTTTTAAAAAAAAGCCTAATTATATTCTGAGTGAAAAATGAAGAGGATATAACATTTATAAAGAAATAGGATCAAATAAATAGTAATCACTTTTAAAGGTCTGTCTCTGTATTTAGTTAGGGTTCTCCAGAGAGACAGAACCAGTAAGAGATGTATGTGTGTATACAAAACTTATCATATGGTACTGGCTCATGACATTATGGAAACTAAGAAATCCCCTGATGTGCCATCCACAAGCCCAGCAGAGCCAGTGACATAGCTCAAAGGCCTGAGAGGCAGAGAGCTGATGGTGTAGATTCCAGTCCAGGTCTGAAGTCCTGAGCACCAGAAGCATGAGAACAGAAGAAGATAATGTCCCAGCTTCAACAGTAAAGTTAACTCAACCTCCCTCCACCTTTTTATTCCTTTCCAGCCCTCAGAGGATTGGATGATGCCCACCCACACCCAGGAAGGTCATCTGCTCTACTCAGTCCACGAATTTAAATGTTAATCACTTCCAGAAACACCCTCACAGACACACCTAATAATAATGTTTAACCAGCGATCTGGGCATCCCTGGCCCAGTCAAGTTGACACATAAAATTAGCCATCATGGTCCCAAAAGGCTTAGGCAGGCAGGCAGGCAGGCATTTGTGAAGAGTGAGGGACTTATGTAAGCACCTGTATACCCTGCTTCTGGAGAGGTCAACCCAGTTCTCACTCAGGGACACAGGGGACAGGGCTTGTTCAGAGGACTTCCTCCTCTCACCTCACATGAGGAATCATTGATTTAACGAGTACTTATTAAGCATCTACTCTGTATCAGGCAATGGCAAGCAAAGACGACAAGAAGAAACAGAAGTCCCTGCTCCATGTAGATGACACCTTAATGTAGGAAAACATATTCACACTGATTAATGTATTGTAACCATGAAAGCAGTATATATGAAGCTAAGAAGAAAGAAGAGGAAGATCTATTATAGACTGGGGAGGGGGCATAGAAAAAGCCTCCGAGAGTGACCGGATTTCTTAGAAACAAAGAACTGACTTTCCAGTAGGGCAACGTGGATATTTCTTTGCTCTCCTTTTCTTTTTAGTTATAAAAGAGAAAACATGAACACTTCCCATTTGAAAGAAATCCTAGATGATAAGGTTTCACTTACTACTTCCTGTCAGCAGAGTCCAGATAATAATAAAAGCCTAGTCCTAGTGAAATTGGGCAAGGCTCAGCCATCCTCAGAGGACAGGGAATGAATATTCAGATCTGGAAGCTACTGTAGATTTGGTTGTTGTCAAGAAAATAGAGAAGCAGAAGAATACATATTTAATGATAATCCCTTACAGATAAGCAGAAGGCTTTTTTCTAAATTATTAATACAGGTAACAATTGGAGTAATAATAATGATGATAATAGGCTATTAACAATGTGCCAGTTCCTGTTTGAGGCACATCCTGTACATAATGTCATTTCATGCTGATAATAGTCTGTTTTATTCATATAAGTATCCAAAGGGCTTTGTCTAAAGAGCCATGAAAAACTGTGAACTGGTTCTGGTAGGTACGACTCTCCGAGAAGCTAAAGGAGAGGGAAGCAGGGAGGGAAGTCATCAGTGAGGGGAAGATGGCGGTCATGGGTCATGGCTCCAGGTGAGGCCAGCACAGGCAGGATTCAGGCAGCTCCAGGTGTCAAAGTCAGGCCACGTGTCAGAGAGTGAGTGATCTTAGCTCGAGCATAAATATTAATTAATGTGTTTAATCATTCATTCAACAAAAAAATGTTGTGACATCAAACATATGTTAATGATGATGCATCATTGAGTGATTACCATTACTATTTAGAGCACTATTACCATGGACAAAGATCCTGGGAATCAGAGAGAAGGGTCTAGTCTCTGGTCATCTAATGATGCCTACGTGGTCCTAAGAATGGGAGAGTGGAGCCCATAGGCCACCCATAGGCCAGATACGTGTGCTTCCTGATCTAATCCAAATCTTGTATTTTCCGTACAGGGAAAGAGAGGCCTAACAAGGACAATCACCAGCTTGAATCTAGTGGCGAAGTCACAATCCCAATCAAGTTGCTAGCCTCCTGGGCGACTGCAATTTCAAGGTGCGAAGCTACCCTATGTCCCAGATCAGATTGACACTTGGGTCAGCTGCTTCTTCAAGGGTTGAAATGGGGTTCAGTCCCCCACTGATCACAAGTCCACGAACATGTGTGGAAAATGCCCCTCCCCCCCAGCGTGATAAATAGAACTAGATGAGGTAGTGCACATGACTCAGTACAGATCATCTCCACTTGTTGAAAAGCAAGTCAGAGCCTAGGCCTGTCCTATAAAAGAGACAAAAGCATTTTCTCTGCAGAAAAATGTGATTATCAGCTCGAGGTCAGGCTGCTTTTCAAGTCCCTTTCTCCCTCACAAGTGAACTTCCACATTAAGCAACTCACAAATGCCCATGAAAAGAAAGGAAGGCTAGATTTACTTTACTCTTATGAAGCATGGGATTTATGAATTGTGTACTTCCTATCAATTTTCAAGGCTATTTTATGAAGGCAAAAGAACTACCCTCGGAGTCTTGGGACAGTTTCTCAAAAACTCCAAGCAAAACAGGGGCACCTGGGTAGCTCAGTGGATTAAAGGTCTGCCTTTGGCTCAGGTCATGATCCCAGGGTCCTGGGATCAAGCCCTGCATCTGGCTCCCTGATCTGCAGGGAGTCTGCTTCTCCCTCTCCCTCTGCCCCTACCCCCTGGCTCATGCTCCCCCCACCAAATAAATAAAATCTTTAAAAAAAAAAAAAAAACTCCAAACAAAACAGTTCAAGCATCAAGCAGCAGAGTATGAAACAAGAGTACTCCACCAGTTATCTGAATAAACTGGGTTTTAATCCTGGTCTACTGTAACCTTGGGCAAAAACCATGGCCTCTCTAGGCTCTGCTGTCCTCCTCTGTAAAAAGATGAGCTGTGATGTCCCTTGCCGCTCTACCTTTCTGCAAGTTTTAAATTAAGAACCTGCACAAAGTAGAGGAGGTTTTACCAAGGCACAGCAGCACATAACCTCTCCGTCCGGAGGACTGGAGAGTCAAGGTTCATGGTCAGGGGCTATTCTCAGTGGTCTTCCCATCCCAGCCAAGTGCCAAAGGATCCTTGAGGGGAAACTCCAGGCTCATTCCCAGGCTGTTTTCCTAGGAATCCTCATCCCATTTAAGCACATGAAAGGGGCTTTTTCATATGTTAATATTTGCATATCCCAAGTCTAACATTTCCCCCCCAAAATAGAACACTTTTGTACCTCCATAAACTCTTTATGAAAGGTTTCTTAAAACCCTCAAGTTTATAAGTTCAAAGTAAAGGATACAATTTCTATCATTTTTAAAGAGGAAAAAGAAAAAGCCAGGGGAAATGTGAGTAGTCTAAATGAATCATGTAAGAAATAGAATACATCATATTCTATGTATTATATAAAATATAATATGTATAATTTTGAATTTTTAAAAAACCCTTTTATGGGCTCATCTCATTTGCAATCACCTTTTTTTCAGTTTTAAAGTAACACAGGCAAAATTAAGTTTTTGTGTGAGTACAGTTCTCTGCACGGGAGGCATACTTAGAGATTTGTGTGGTCACCACGACAACAGTCAGGATAGAGAATGGTTTTGTCATTCCCAGTAACTCCCGAGGCTGTCTTTGTAGTTACCTCCTTTCCCCACACCTGACCCCTAGCAACCAATACAGATGTATTTTCTGTCACTACAGTATTTTTGGGGGGGGTGGGCAATAATATATACTTGCTATCATACATGATATAACCTTTTGAAACTGGCTTCTTTCACTCACCCGTGGGACTCCTTCAAGTGGAAGTAGCTATCAATATTCCATTTTTTACTGGTGAATGGTATTCCATCATAGTGATGTACCACAGTTTATCCATTCACCTGTTGAAGAACATTTGGGTTGCTTACACTTTGGGTCCATTACGAACACAGCTTGCTATAAACATGTATAAAGTTTTGTGTGAAGATAAGTCTTTATTTCTCTGGGGGTACCTGCTTAAAAATGAATCAAATTGTGTATGTATCTTTAACTTTATAATAAATTGTCAAACTGCCTTCCAGAGTGGCTGTACCATTCATAGGCAACTTTACATTAAAATGACCCATATTTTCCTTAACAGGCGCCACTTGTCTCTTGGTTCGGCTCCACCCTCTTCCTCAAGTATTCTACCCTATTACCCAGCAAACCACCAGATCTGTGCATCCCCAAAACCTCCATGGAGCCCCTTTCCCATTTAGGCCTCTGTTTCCTCTGCCTGAAATGGACAACCTTCCTGGAAAGCTTAGCATTTCTAAAACACAGTTTGGACAGAAACTCTAAGTCTTCCTTAATCTTCATTCAAACAGAATAATGCTTTTTTGCATTGTTCCCTAATCACGTTTCCTCCACCAAATTCTAACTATCAACAAGGCAGGAACAGAGAACTGCTTGATGTTTTAATTTCATTCATTCATACATTCAGCAAGTATTTACTAAGTTCTACCAAGTTCCAGGCATTGCCTACATTCTGAGCTGAGAGCCTGCCCAATGTCTGGCACAAGATAAGCAAGCAGTTAGATGTATCCTGGGTTCATGGCCTAAATGACATGATCAAAGTGGCACATGCTTTAAAAATTAAAAACTGGATCTATCAATTGCTCATTCAGGTATTTCTCATTAAGCCACACCTCACCCAGGGGCTACTGAATTATTTTAAAACTCTCTTTGGAGGAAAGGAGCTCTTTTATTAATCTTTACATCACATGAGCTGACACATAGGTGCTCAGAAAGTATTTGTTGGAAATGCATGGACTTGGTTAGTGGAAACTGTATTTTACAGTGGTCCATTTGCCATTTGATACAAAATCAAGCTGTTTTTTTTTTTAAAGATTTTATTTATTTATTTTTGAGAGAAAGAACGAGATAGAGAGAGAGATCATGAGGGTCAGAGGGAGAAGCAGACTCCCCGCTGAGCAGGGAGCCCCATGCGGGACTCGATCCCGGGACTCCAGGATCATGACCTGAGCCGAAGGCAGTCGCTCAACCAACTGAGCCACCCAGGCGCCCCAAAATCAAGTTGTTTTTTAAAATATTTTATTGGACACTAAAGTTTTTGTTTTTATATTGGAAGAGTTAGTCCAACAAAAATTATGTCTCCTCATCATAGTCAAGGTTTTCTTAAACATAAAGTAAAACCTATTATCTCATTTCATATTTCATGCAGTAAGCATATTTCCTCTATAGCAGCTCATTTTCTTTGGCACCTGTGATTAGCTTAAATAATTGAGTAGAATCTGCAAGAGTCATCTGTGATGTCTGTGCTAGTGTGTAGATAATAAAGCATTGCAGTAATTCAGTCATTTTGTTCAAATAGCTGCTTGTTTTAATAAATACCTATTAAGCCTATTGTTTGACTAATGTATGATTTATTCATCAAACACTCATTGAGTGCCAACACCATACTAGGTGCTGGGAGTGCAGAGATGAATAACAGGATGTCCTGAACATGCTGAATAAGGAAAGGACACTGTGTAATCTAGTCTAGGAAGGATGGGAAAAATGGTTACTAAGTGAATGCCCTCTGCAGAAATGTGAACACTACCACCTGTATCTTTGTCTGAATTCTTTTGTTTCAGGTTCAACAAATTCAAATCCCTTAAGGTTTCTTAAAGACTTCCAATGAAGTATGTTGGATTTAACAAACATTCCCACGTTTTTCAGGAACTCTCTGAATCTAGGTATAATATTCTAAAATGAAGTTAAACATAAGCAAGAATGTTTTAAAGCAGTATATTCTTAAAGTGTATATATTACAAAGTGGCTTAACTAGATACCTGGAATATTAGACATTCTCTCTGTCCCTTTCGTTAGTTACACCTGAACAAGTGTCTATAGTAAATAGGTCAATACGTACAACATCAACCACCACCATCTCTTTCTACATGGAGCTCACCATCTAAAGTGGAAAATAGACAGGAAAATGTGATTATACTACAGGGGTACAAAAAAAGAGGCATTAGCTTTGTTTGGAGGAAGGGAGTCAGAAATGACTTTATAGAGGAAAAGACACTTAAATGAATCTTAAAGGATTATTAGGTGTTTATCAGGCAGACAAGGGGCTAGAAGCATTTATAGAGGAAAAACAAGGAGTTAGAAATGGCCTGGATATTTTGAGGAAACAAAACTTTTGAGTATTTAATGACGCCTAGAGGGGCTAATAGAATCTATCACTGGTGGAATATATGGAATCTTTCTCTATTTTTTCCACTGATGCATTTGAAGTACCTTGAAAGGTGCCTGAGTCACAGTGGGTGCTCAGGAAGTGCTTGTTAAATGAGAGGCAAGAGGTGTTGGCAAGCAGGAGGCAAATAATGAAGAGGCAGAACTGAAACTAAAGGTCAGAAAGGGAGTGCATTTCCAGGAGGGTCAGGTGGTCATGGCTGAAGGAGTCATTAGATCATGGAGACTACGATCCAGGAACACATTGAGAGCACTCATGTTCCCATCATCCCCTACAAACAACTTCATATCCAGTACCTAGGCCCTTGCCTGATACATGTAAGAACTCTATCAATATTTGTTGAATGCAAAAATAAAGCTTTACCTCCTCAAATGTGATTGGTACTTTTGCCCCACTCAATCTGAGAGTGGGGAGACAAAGTTGGGGCGGGGGAAGCCATAAATTGTCTAACATGTTTGTTCCACAATTCTAATTTTTCTTTCTCCAGGAGGAAGAAAAAAGAAATAATTAAATAGGAACAAGCCCATACATAGTCAATTCGTTTTTGGCAAAGTCTCTCAGAATATACAATGGGGAAAGAATGGTCTCTTTAATAAATGGTGCTGGGGAAACTGGGTATACACATGCAAAAAAATGAAACTGGACTCCAGCTTATACCATACACAAAAATCAACTCAAATGGATTAAAGACTTAAATATAAGACCTGAAGAAAATAGGAGGAAAACTCCTTGACATTGGCAAGGACTCCTGGCAATCATTTTTTGTATTTGACACCAAAAGGAAAGATAACAAAAGCAAAAATTACCAATTGGGACTTCATCAAACAAAAAAGCTTCTGCAAACAGAAGGAAATCATCAACAAAATGAAAAAGCAGACTATGGAAGAAAATATTTACAAACAGCATATCCGATCGGGGTTAATATCCAAAATATACAACGGACTCATACAACTCAATAGCAAAAACACCCAAGTAACCCAATTAAAAAACAGGCAAAGGATCTGAATAGACATTTTTCCAAAGAAGACATACAAATAGCTCACAGGTACATGCAAAAGGGCTCAACATCTCTAACCATCAGAGAAATGGAAGTCAAAGCCACCACAAGATACTACCTGACACCTACTAACATGCCTATTATCAAAAAGACAATAAACAATAAATGCTGATGTGGAGAAAAGGGAACACTTGTAGCCTATCAGTGGGAATGTAAACTGGTAGAGCCAAAATGGAAAACATATGAAAGTTCCCCAAGAAATTAAAAATAGAATTACCATAAAATCCATCAATCCCACTGCTGGGTATATATTCAAAGAAAATAAGATTACTATCTCTAAGAGATATCTACACTCTCATGTTCATTGTAGCATTATTCACAATAGCCAAGGTATGGAAACAACTTAAGTATACATCAATGAATGAATGGAGAAAGAAAATGTTAGATAGACGATAGATAGATGATAGATAGATATTGAAATATTTTTAAATATATATAAAAATAAATAAATATGTATATGTGTGTGTGTGTGTATATATATATATATATATACACATACTGTGGGAAGATGGGAGAGTAAGAGGACCCTAAGCTCACCTCCTCCCATGGATACAACAGTCAGTGTAAGTAACTCAGAAAATGACCCAAAGACTGGCAGAACAGAGTTCACGACTGAAGGTAGAGAAGAGGTCACATCAAAGAGGGTAGGAAGGGCAGAGAAAAAGTGGGGAGCAAAACAAACCACAGCCATCCATAGGTGGAAGGGAGCCGCAGGCATGGAAAAGGGCAAGAAACAGAGGATCACAGTGGGATGTCCACACGGGGAAGATGATTCCACACAACATTTGGTATTGAAAGCAAGAGGAGCTGAATTTTGTGAACTCTTACAACCAGAGGGACATAAAGCCTGGAATTTTAAAAAATCAGCAGGCTGGGTTCTGGGAGATCCTGAAGGGCATTAGGATACTGAGTTCCCACCCTTAAAGAGACAGTATGACAAACAGCCTATGGAGATACAGCATAGAAGCAGCAGTTTGCAAAGTGCCTGGAGCATATGGGAGGAAGAGTTATTTACTCAACTCAGAGTGTGTCTCAGAGGAAGAACCCTCCAGGAACAAAGGAACTGGCAGGTGCCATCTCCCCCCATCCCCTAGCATGATCACACAGCCACCTGTGAGAACCAGCAAGGCACTGGTATTCACTACCTAACTTGCTTACACCAAGCCCTGCCCCCTGCACTTCAGCAGCTCTGCCTTTCCCAGCCAGGCTTGCCTCAGTCCCAGTGCATCAGGTCCACTCCCCCAGAAGACCAGTGCAAACCTTGCCAACACTGCATCTCCCGACCCATGTGTTTGGGGGAAGTCTTGGTCCCAGCAGTGGCAATGGTGGCAGTGGGCCTTATGGAAGCCCAAGGTGCACCTTGGTAGGATTGCACTGCTGCCCATGTGGCCCCAGTCATGGAGGTAGCAGCAGGTATCATTTTTCAAGCAGACCTGTGTGCACCTTATTAAAACTGTGTACCTCACCCTGGTCAGGGAGCAAACACTGCCAATAGCAGGCAAGGAGAGCCCCTGAAGATGACTGGACTGAAGGAAAAAGCAGCTGGGACAAAACAGCAGGACAGACACATCACACATAGGAGACAGCCCTGAAGTGCCTGGCTCTGGTGAACAGAGGACACTACACAGCAAGGCACTACAGGTTCTTTTTTTTTTTTTTTTTAAGATTTTATTTATTCATTTGAGACAAAGAGATACAGAGAGAGAGAGAGAAAGCATGAGCAGGGAGAGAGGCAGAGGCAGAGGGAGAAGAAGGCTCCTCGCTGAGCCAGAAGCCCGATGTGGGGCTCGATCCCAGGACCCTGAGATCATGACCTGAGTTGAAGGCAGACGCTTAACCATCTGAGCCACCCAGGCGCCCCAGTTCTCTTCTTTATAAGGCCATTACTTTCAAGAGCAGGAGAAGTAGCTGACTTTCCTAACACACAAAACAGACACAGAGAGACAAAATGAGGAAACAGAGGAATATGTCCCAAATGAAAGAATAGGACAAAACCAAAATCACAGTGAGAGACCTAAGCAAAACAGATATAAGTAATATGCTAGATAGAGAATTTAAAGTAATGATCATAAAGATACTCACTGGATTTGAGAAAAGAGTGGAGGACATCAGTGAGACCCTTAACAAAAAGATTTTAAAAAAGAGCCAATCAGAGATGAGGAACACAATAAATGAAATTTAAAATACACTAGATGGAATAAATAGCAAGCTAGAGGAAGCAGAGGAGCAAATTAGTGATCTAGAAGAGAGAGCAATGGAAAGTAATCAGGTTGAGCAGGTGAGAAGAAAAATTTTGCAGAATGAGAATAGATTTAGGGAATTCAGCAACTCCATCAAGAGTAGTAACATTCATATAATAGGGATCCCAGAAGAAGAAGAGAGAGAAAAGGGGGCAGAAAATGTATTTGAAGAACTAATAGCTGGAAACTTCCCTAATCTGGGGAAGGAAACAGATGTCCAGATCCACAAGTCACAAGAGATTCCCCAACAAAAGCAATCCAAGGAGGTCCACACTAAGACAAAGAGTAATGAAAGTGGCAAAAAATAGTGCTAAAGAGAGAATTTTAAAAGCAGTGAGAGAAAAGAAGACAGTTGCACACAAGGGAAACCCCATAAGGTTATCTGTGGATTTGTCAGCAGAAACTTTGCAGGCCAGAAGAAAGTGGCATGATATATTTGTAGTGCTGAAAGAATAGAACAGATCAATGAAACTAGGAACTGGTTCTTTGAAAAGATCAACAAAATTGGTAAACCTCTAGCCAGACTCATCAGAAAGAAAGAAAGAAAGAAAGAAAGAAAGAAAGAAAGAAAGAAAGAAAGAAAGAAAGAAAGAAAGAAAGAAAAAGAAAAAAGAGAGGACTCAAAATCAAAAATGAAAAAGGAGAAATAACTGACATCACAAAAATGAGTGATTGTAAGAAAATATTATGAAAAATTATATGCCAACAAATTGTACAACCTAGAAGAAATAGATAAAATCCTAGGAACATATAGCCTACCAAAACTGAAGAAGAAACAGAAAATTTGAACAGATATCAGGATATACTACAAAGCTGTAGTAATCAAAACAGTAATGGTGGGGCACCTGGGTAGTTCAGTTGGTTAAGTGGCCGAATCTTGATTTTGGCTCAGGTCATGATCTCAGGGTCCTGGGATTGAGACGCGCATCAGGCTCCACTCTCAGCAGGGAGTCTGCTTCAGGCTTCTCTCTCTTCCTCAGCCACTCCTCCTACTCACTCCCTCTCTTTAAAGTAAAAAAATAAATAAATAAATCTTTAAAAAAAACCCAACAGTATGGTACTGTAACAAAAATAGATATATAGATCAATAGAACAGAATAGAAAACCCAGAAATGAATCCACAATAATATGGTCAATTAGTCTTCAACAAAGCAGGAAAAAATATCCAATAGGAAAAAGACAGTCTCTTCAACAAATGGTGCCAGACAAACTGGACAGCTACATGCAAAACAATGAAACTGTACCACTTTCTCACACCACACACAAAAATAAACTCAAAATAGATGAAGAACTTAAATATGAGACCTGAAACCATAAAAATTCTTGGAAGAGAGCACAGGTAGTAATTTCTCTGTCATTGATCATGCAACATCTCTCTAGATATGTCTTCTGCAGCAAGGGAAACAAAAGCAAAAATAAACTATCATGGTGACTAACATAACATAATAAAATTAAATTAAATTAAAAAAATAAACTATCGACACTACATTAAGGTAAAAAGATCTTGCACAGCAAAGGAAACAACCAATGAAAGTAAAAAACAATCTATGGAATGCGAGAAGATATTTGCAAATGACATACCTGATAAAGAGTCAGTATCCAAAATATACAAAGACCTTATACAACTCAACATCAAAAAAAACAAAACAAAACAAACAAACAAAAAAACACACACACTCAAAAATCCAACTCAGAAATAGGCAGAAGATATGAACAGACATTTCTCCAATGAAGACATCCAGATGGTCAACAGACATATGAAAAGATGTTCATTATCACTTACCATCAGACAAATGCAAATCAAAACCACAATGAGATATTACCTCACACCTGTCAGAATGGCTAAAATAAAAAACACAACAAACAACAAGTGTTGGTGAGGATGTGGGAGAAAAAGGAACCCTCTTATACTGTTGGTGGGAATGCAAACTGGTGCAGTCACTCTAGAAAACAGCATGGAGTTTCCTCAAAAAATTAAAAATAAAGCCCTCCAGTGCAGGAATTGCACTACTGGGTATTTTCACAAAGATGACAAAAAAACTAATTCAAAAGGATACATGCACTCCTATGTTTATTGCAGCATTATTTACAATAGCCAAACTATGGAAGCAGGCCAAGTGTCCACTGATAGATGAATGGATAAAGAGGATGTGGTGTGGGTGTGTGTATGTGTGTGGGTGGGTGGGTGGGTGTGTGTAGCCATAAAAAAGAATGAGATCTTGCTATTTTCAATAAAATGGATGGAGCTAGAGGGTATTATGCTAAGTGAAATAAGCCAGTCAGAGAAAGACAAATACCATATGATTTCACTCATATGTGGAATTTAAGAAACAAAACAACCAAAGGGGAAAAAGAGAGAGAACCCAAAAACACAGACTCTTAACTATAGAGAAAAAGCAGATGGTTACCAGAGGGGAGGTGGGTGGGGGAAATGGTGAAATAGGTGAAGGAAATTAAGAGTACACTGATCTTGATGAGCACTGAGTAATATACGGAAGTCTTGAATCACTATATTGTACACCTGAAACTAATATAACACTGTATGTTAACTACACTAGAATTAAATTTTTTAAAAAAACTAAATATATATAATAAATATATACTATATATTATATATACATTATATTACATTAATATATTATATATTAATATATTATATATAAATATATAGAGAGAAAATTTATATACAATGGAATATTATTTGGTCTTAAGCAAAAAGGAAATTAGGCCATATGCAGCAATATAGATGAGCCTGGAGGGCATTATACAAAGTGCAATAAGCCAGACTGGGGAGAAAGGGGAGAGGGGAGAGGTTGGGAAAAAGCTACAACTTCTGTTATAAGGTGGATAAGGTCTGAGGACCTGATATACAACATGGTGTGTATCGTTGATATTAATAATATACTATATAATTGAGATTTGCTAAAAGAATAGAACTTAAGTATACACACACACACACACACACACAAAAGGGGCAGGGGGAGGTGGAAAGTATGTCAGGTCATGGATATGTTAACTAACTCAATTGAGAGAACTCTTTCACAACGTATACATGTATCAAATCATCATGCTGTACGCTTTGAATATATTACAATCTTATTTGTCAATTATACTTCAATAAAGCTGGTGAAAAAAATAAGTAGAAACAAATCTTGCTGTCCTGGGATATGCCACTCTCGGGCTGCATCCCATGATTGTTTGAATGCTTTAGAGGAGAGAATGTTCTGCATTCATCGTTGGTGATATTAGCTCTGGAATTTCTACCTAGGCATGGCTTAGGAGGGTCAGAGATGCACTGAAGCCAGCTTGTATTGGGAATTTTGCTAGCCAGTTGTTCAAAGCAGCCATCCCTGAAATCAGCCATAATGGGAGTATTCATAGGACAGAGATCAACAAACACTACAGAGCAGAGTTGCTTTTGTTTTCTGAGGGCCAACTCATACCACCTGAAAAATTGATTAGGAACTACATTTTCATAAAAAGCATACTGTTTTCCTTTCCAGTATATGCTTTCCTGGACAATATGTAAAGAGAAGTGATGAAGAACGTGAAAAATCCCAAAGCCACCCCTTGATTTCACAACTTTACTTGGTTGACCAGTTGAACCCCTGGAACTTAACTGCAGACTGGGCACCATTCTTCCCACAAAAGGAGATGCAAAGGATTTGTGGTAGACTTCTCAAATCTTTAAGTACGCATGGTTAAGTTGTAATACACAGTATATATTACTGAGAAAAATGTTCGAGGATCAATCGATCCATGTCTATAAAACTATAAAAATGTTGCCATATCAACCAAAATTTGTTTTCCATTATGAATGTAGTTATGTTCTGCATTATGAATTGTGAGCCTGCACAGTGTTCAGCCCTGGAGAATCTGAAAAGCTGTTGTTATGTCTTCCCAACTCTCACAGCTCCTCTCTTAATCAGATAAGCCTTTCTAGCAATTATGAAAAGCTCTTCAGCTGTAGCAAGAGTTTGTGAAACTCTTCAGTGCTCCCAGATCTGCCTTCCATCTCAAGCAACACCCAACCCTCCTGGATACTCTCATGCTGCCACAACCCCCTTTCATGTTTGGCCACAATTCCTCCATCCTTTACAGTCATTTTATTCCATATTTTTTTGGCGTATCCCCAGGTAAAGGAAAGAAAAGAGAAGCCTGCTGTACAGCATGGCTTACTTTGAAGAATCCTTGCAGGAGTAACTGCCTTGGACTTTAAGAAACCAAAGGACCCATATAAAGGTTTGTTATGTGACCTTCTATTTGGCTGTGCATTGAGATTAAAGTCATAGACTTGCCAACTTGAAGTCAATCAGTCTTGGGTTTAGACCTGCGTAGGCTCTGCCAGGTCTCACGTCTGAGATCTTGACCAAGGCATTCAACCTTTCTCCTCCTCAGTGCCCTTACCTGGGATATGGAGATAAAATAAATGCAGCACAGGCTGGTTAGTGCTGCCTAAACTAAACAGTGAGTGTACAGTGCCTGGCATAAAAGAAGACCTTAAAAAATGCTTTTTGATTTATTTTTTAATACCATAACACCTTAGCTCAGGGGAAACGTGTGTCATCTATGGTACGCCTGTAGATCATCGTGAAGAATGCCATAGTTATTTAGAAAGCCAGTATCACAACATCTGGGTGACAATCAAGGCCAACAATAGAGTTACATGAACACTAATAACAAACTCTTATATAGAATTAACAGCACTATCCAGTATTCTAAGTACTTTATATATACTAAAGTAAGAACTACCTTCATCATTTCCAATTTACAGATCAAAGGCACTGAGACAAAGAGAGTTTAACCCAAGGTCACTCAGCCAGAAAGCAGCAGAGCCAAGATTTAAACTCAAGAGTTTGATTGTAGCATCTATGCCCTAAACCACTAAACTATCTTGCCCTTTACAGTAAAGAAAGCATTTTGTTTTTGTATTATCTCACTGACTTTACAATAACCCTGGGAAATAAGCCACTTCACAAATTCTCTGGCATTCTTCCCTTTGGACTCCGGCTTGACTTGCTCTTTCTGATTCTTAGCCTCAGCCCTGCCCAGGGCTCACAGCATTCAATTTTGCTGCCTTGAAGTTGGAGACTGAACTTCCTAGCTAATCTACTTTCTAGAACTGTATATATAACACAAGGCCATCCCAGGAACAATAGCCTCTGCTGGTCTCTGTGTGGGTGACAGCCTGGGGTTTTAATCAAGGCTCTTTTTTGGTTGCAAGTAAAAAAAAACTGAATAAATGAGCTTAAGCAGGAACAATAAGGAAAGGTGGAATTTATCAAAAGGAGACTGGGATATTCCATGGAAGCCAAAGAAAGGAAATATACTCAGAAAAGATTAAAATCTGGAAACAGAAACCCATCAAAAAACTCAAGTCCCAGACTTCCTTAGGCCTTCTCTCTATGATACTGTAAGGAGTTCAGAATGAGTTGCCCCAAGACGGCATGCAGATTGTTTTGAGCTAAAAATAATCGAGCCCAAAAGACTCAGGAAGAAACTTTGACCTTCCTGCTAACTACCTAAAAGAATATAGATAGAGGACCTCCTCCAGGAAGGGAGCTATCACTATGGATAACTACAGTATAATATGAGTAGGGGTGGTGGACAGAGAGAAATATAGTGAAGTCTGTTTGTTAAAGTTCCTCTCTATGCCTCTTGTTTCTGAGTGGCCCAGCAAACATTTGTTTACCAAACATTTACTCTTTTTCATCTTCCTGCAAATTGCTGTCTTTCCCTTTGAAGTTCGAGGCCCTTACTCCCTTCTCCTTAGTTCAGGATGACATATATACCTGATTTTGCCTGCCTTTGGAATCTCATGTTTATGTGGCTTCCCCATACGTATGAAATTAAATTTGATTTTCTCCTGTTAATCTCTCTCATGTCAATTTGATTCTTAGACCAGCCAGAAGAACCTGAAAGAGTAGGGATACAGTTTCCTCCCCAACGACATCATGCCTCACCCCATGTTTTGTCTTCTTTTCCTTCTACAAACTCATTTTCTCTCGTTTTCTGGGTGTGGTAAAAGATGGCCATTCTATGCCTTTGAAGTTTACATGCCTCTCATATGTGACCAGCCAAATATGGCTGACATCTTTGCATCCCAATTTTAAATCCTGAATTGGGAGAATATGATTGAGCCTTTCGGGGGTCACATGCCCACTCTGGGTTCTGGAAGCCATATGGAAGATCAGTGTTAGGGGAATAGGCTCACACAGTAAAATAGTGGTGGCCAAGGCCCTCACCTGTTGGAACATGGCAGTTGTCAGAAAAAAAGGTGTGGCTTATTGGCTGAGCAGAGAGCCAAAGAAAAAAAATCTAGTATATATGTATAAGGGTCTGCCTGACTCATATCTTCCTGCATTAAGGACTTTGACATTTCTCAGTTCCATCCTTCTTTTTGCCATTAAGGTCCCAGTGACTATGTTATTCACTGGGAATCTTGCAAATACCTTTTCATCATAGTAATGAAGAATCTTCTCTAACATAAAATTCTCTATCCAGAACACAGTTCAATTCAATTACAACTCAGCATGGGCAGTGTAACCTAATGTACACTGTAATAGATGGAAGACATTCTCAAAACTGTGAACTATGTTTTTCAAGATGTTAAGACGAAAGTTTAAAATGTTCTATTTTAAAGTTCAAATTTTTCAAATGTGCATATACTTATCACATGGAATCTTTGTCACTCTTACAAAGGAAAAACTGTTCAGATCCTACCTTCAAATGAGAACATTTTTTGCTCAGCAAACATTCTCTACTTGCAGAAATATTGCTGAGAGCAGGAGATGATTGTTTCTGCTACTGCTCAGAGCTGGTGACTCTTTGTCAGGTGACTTTAAAAGAAATTAGTTATAATCAAAAAGTACATATTTAACCATAATTGAACTTTTTCTTAAAACAATATCAGGACTTTTTTTAAAAAAAAACCTTGAAGAATGGAGGGCTTGAAGAATAATGTAAAACTGAATGGAAGGCTTGGGTTTCTGCTCTGTTCATGTGCCTGGTAGCTGGTTGGTGGGCTTCTCCTATCTAGTATTAGTAATCCCAGCACTTCTCTTCCTTCCTTAAAGACCTCAAGCAAGTGGTCAAACCATTCTGAGCCTCACTTTCCTCATTTTTATTTTTTTAATTTAATTTTTTTTAGAGAGTGAGGGGGAGGACAGAGGAAAGGGAGAGAGAGAATCTTAAGCAGGTTCCACACCCAGCATAGAGCCTAATATGGGGCTCAATCTCACAGCCCTGAGATCATGACCTGAGCCAAAATAAAAAATCAGATGCTCAACTGACTGAGCCACCCAGGCACCCCTCATGTTCCCCATTTTTAAATAAGGATAATTATGCCTACCTCTTAGGATTATTGTGAATGTTACATATTCTTGTACAACGTGTACAAGATTCTTAGCAGAGTCCCTGCACAATAACATATGCTAAATAAATATTTGTTCTTTTCTCTATTTATCCAACCATTTCTCTTTCCATCACTGGGCCCATTCTATTACATGCTGGTCCATTTCATGAGAAGAGTTAATACTTCAGTAACTGGAGATTTATATGACATTTTTACTAATCAGCTCTGTATCCAGACATCTACTATGTGCCAGGTAACATGGGAGAAAAGAAGGAAAAGTAAATTCTCCATATCTCTTTTGACCTACATATATTTCTGTCAAGAAATTGCTACTATCATTTGTCTGTGACCAAACACAAGATAGTACATTATAAAAAGAAAGAGATCTTAGGTGATATGAGAGATCACGTGGTCAAACTGCCCATTCTTCTCAACCCAACCTCTACCTCTGCCAACTCAAAGGCCCCAATTACATCCCATAACCCTATGTCTATGTGGGTCCCAGAATAAAATTCACTGACTCATGTTCTGGATGTGTTAACTTGAATTTCTTTGACTATTAGTGAGTCTTCTCAGTTTTTCTTAGGTTCATTTGCAATTTTTATGTTCCTTTTATAATTACTAGTTCATATCTCTTATCTACTATGCTGTTAGTTGGTTATCCTCCTTGAATTAATTTCTAAGAAATCTTTATATATGTTATTTCTCTGCCAAAGAGGTTTAAATGGTTTTCCCAGTTTATTGTGTGATTTGCTTTACTTTTTACCAAATAATATTTTTAAAACTTTAGATATTCAAAAAAAAAACCTTTTGATATTCAAAA
Source organism: Mirounga angustirostris (assembly GCF_029215605.1). Taxonomy (NCBI): domain Eukaryota; kingdom Metazoa; phylum Chordata; class Mammalia; order Carnivora; family Phocidae; genus Mirounga; species Mirounga angustirostris. The sequence continues at coordinate 12,245,562 of NW_026991712.1, read as the reverse complement.
CCAGGTGTCCTGTTTCAAAATTTATGGGTTTTTTAAATTTTATATTCATTTCATCTCTAGAAAGATGCTATAAACAATTATCACAGATTACTGTAGGATAGCTTAGGACAGAAGAATTTATTCAATGAAATACAAATAAACAAATTTGAGTTAATGAGCCAGATTCAACCCAAATGAAGTTCAGAAGCAGCAAATCTGTCCCAAAGTATAAATTTAGACTTCATGACTAAACAGGAGTCAGTGTTTAGAATTCTGTATCTGAGGCCATTTGACACTCTTCTCTTTCCAATATGCCATCCGTGGCCTTTCAAATGAAGAACAGGACCCAGATGTGGAGAGACAAGGACCCTTTTACAAGGACTGGCATGAATTGTGAAGGCTTAGTTAGAGCAGGAGTGGATGCTGAAGAAATAGATTCATGGCCCTGAGGTGCTAGTCTAGGACACTTTTAATTTCCCTCCTCTAGAGGCTGGGCCAGTTTTGATTTCACGTCCCTCTTGCTGAACAGTGTGCCCAAGGTAATTCTGCAGGAATGCAGCCAGTGAAAATCCATGTAGCCACACCAGAAGCCACCAACCATCAGGAGGGAAGGACCTCTCATGTCCGGAGCACCTGTTATGCAACAGGCATCTTATGTGCCTGACCGCTCATTTAATTCCCAACAATGTTTTGTGATGCGGCACCTGAGTGGCTCAGTCGGTGGAGCATCCGACTCTTAATTTCAGCTCAGGTCATGATCTCAGAGTTGTGAGATTGAGCCCCACGTCAGGCTCTGTGCTGCGCATGGAGCCTGCTTTGAATTCTCTCTCTCTCTCCCTCTGCCACTCCCTCTCTCCCCTCCCCATACCTCTTCATAATAATGCTTTGTGATAGGAGTCATTATCCCTATTTCACAAATGAGGAAACTGAGGCTCAGAGAGATTAGTGGTTGTCTTCAGTGTTGAACAGCTAATAACTGGTGGGGGGCACAGTTGGAACTCAGGTCTTTGACTCTCAAATAGGAACTTTTATCTACTGTCTCATAGAACTTCTTGTGGCCAGTGGCTCCAATAAAAGCCAGATTCTTCTTAGTCAAAACATACCTCCCAGGGGCTAGCAATGAGTATCATCTCTCCACTCTAAAAGTCACAGTTTTCTTTCACTTGCAGCCAGGACATCCATCTCTCAGATTGCTGTGGGAAGTCCCAGAGCTGGCTAAAATAGGCTATAGCCCTTTGAGCTGAGCTAAAAATAAGAGTCAAGCTTCTGGAGGGATTTGATCTCCCACTGTAGCTGTTATTTCATTAGTGGAAAACACTGCATTGCCCTTTCCCTGACCTCCTTTGCAAAGAAGGAAATGCCTCTCTACACCAAGACTCCCAAATCTAAAAGAGAGCTAATGAGGTCATACAGTCCAAACCCCTGTATCGAGGCGATACGGTACATTTTTTTCAAGAAAGATAATTCTGTCCTTTGATATTATATGCAATTCACTTTTAGACATTGGGACCTAGTCCAAGAAACAAGAGGAAAATGTCATCAAGGGGCTTGAGCTGGTAGGTGGCATGTCTTAGATATACAAATTCGAGGTAGCATAATAGTGAAATTGAGTGTTCAAGTTTGGAAAACTAAGGAGACCTTCATAGTAATTCAAAAGATAATGAAGATCTAAACTGGAACCTACTAGTAGTAGCAGGAATAAAGAAGAGGGTCAAATTCAAAGAAATAAATGTGATTTAATTATATGAATAGAAATAACTAAACCAATAGTATGATAACAAAAATAATAATAGTTAACATTTATTGAATGCCTATTATGTCCCAGATCATAACTCAGTATCAAGTATGATAACATTTTATGCCCTCAACCAAACCTAGGTAGGTTACATCGTCTTCCTTCTATTAAATAAGAAGAAACAGAAGAGCATAGGGATTAACTGGCTCCTGAGGTCTCATGGCTAGCATAAACAAAACCAGGATTTGACCCTAGATCTGTCTGATTTCAGTGTCATCGTTAATTGTGTGGGACAGACAATCGATGGTGAAGAGAAAAGAAGGAGAGCAGAAGAATGTAGAACAGAAAAAGAAAAAGCAGGTTTCAAAGTAAAGTACTGAGTTCAGCTGGGTGATTTAGGGTTGCCAGAGAGATCATTGGGTGTTTGAAGATGGCCAATAAGGATTGAGAAAACCACAGTAAATGGTGGGAAACATGATTCAGGAGGGTATGCAGCATCAGGTGAGTGGAGTATTGGGATGGGGTCCTAAAGAAAAACTGGGCTCTAGGGGTGGGATATGAAGGAGACAATAATTTGCGGGGGGGGACGTCCAGAGCATGACGACAACAATAGCCAATATTCACTGCACACCTATTGGGTATAAGCACTCTTCTAAGTGTGTTAATTGAGTAATATAATTCTCACAACTTAGGAAATAGGTGCTATTATTATTATCCTTTTAAAATAAGGAAATTGGAACATAAAGTAGTTATGTAACATAGCCATGGTCCTACAGCTAGAGAGCAGTAGACCTAGGATTTATACCCAGTCTAGCACCAGAGCCTATGTTCTGTTTTTTTCTTTTTTTTTTTCTTTTTTTTTGTTCCGTTTTTTCCTAAAACCTTTTTATCGAACTATAACCTGTATTTTAAAAGTTTGCAAATCATAAACATGAAATACAGTGAATTTTCATAAATTGACACATATATGTAACCATCATTTGGTTAAAAAAAAAATAGAATACTGCCAACAATTCAGAAGCTCCTTTCTCATGCACTCTGAATCACTACTCACTTCTTCCCCTCAAATATAACAATTATATGACTCCTAACACCATATATCAATTTGTGACAGCCTTTGAAATTTATATAGATTGAATTATACTATTTATATCTTCTGTATATAGCCATTTGTATTCAGTGTTCTTTGTAAGATTTACCATTTATTGCTTTGGCTATGATGCTTATATTCCATTGCTGTACAATTCAATTTTATGAACATATCAAAAAGCATTCATCTAACCTACTGATGATGGACATTTGCATTGCTCCCATTTTGGATCTAACAGACTGTTCAGCCACAAACATTTTTCTCTATCTTTTGGTCCAGATGTACACACACTTCTGTTGTGTATATAACAGGGGTAGAATGGCTAGATCATATAAAATACATGCATATATTCAACTTTAACAGATATTGCCAAACAAAATTTTAATGTCACTGTTATACACCTATATTTGCAAATAATAAATCTGATAAAGTACACCTATCCATAATATGTAGAAAACTCTTATAACTCAAAAATAATTAGAGAAACATTACAACTTTTTCTAAAGGGTACCTTACATGAATGTATTACTTTACTAAAGATGTTATGCAGGGGCACCTGGGTGGTTCAGTTGGTTAAGTGTCTGCCTTGGGCTCCGGTCATAATCTCAGGGTTCTGGGATCCATCAGGGTTCCGGGATCCATCAGGGTTCCCTGCTCAGCAGAGGTGTCTACTTTTCCCTCTCCCTTTGCCCTTCCCCCCTGCTTGCACACTCTCTAGTAAAATCTTTAAAAAACAGAAGATGATATACAAATAGACAAGTGAGCACATGGAAAGATGCTAAAGATCATTAGTGAACAGGAAATGCAAATTAAAATTTCAATAGAAATACTTCTGCATATCCATTAGAATGACTATAATCAAAAGGCTGACCATGGAAGAGGAGAAACTGAAACTCTCATTCATTACTGTGAATGTGAAATGAGACAGCCTCTTTGGAAAACAATTTTGCAGTTTCTTAAAAAGTAAAATTTTAAATGCACTTAATTGTGTGCTTTAAAAGGGTAATGTTTAGGTATGTGAATTACAGCTCCATCAAGCTGTTAAAAAGTTACCAGATGTTCTAGACATTCTACTCCTCCTACTCTGAGATATCTACCCAACAGAAATAAAAGCCGTGTCCTTCCAAAGACCTGTATACAAATACTCTTGGCAATATTATCCGTAACAGCCTCAAAATGAAAGCAACCTGAATGTTCAGCAACTGGTGAATGAATAAACAAAATGTGGTAGAAATCAGACAGTGGAATATTATTCAGCAATAAAAAATAGCAAACTAGTGATGTGTTCTACAGCATGTATGTACCTCAGAAATATGCTAAGTGGAGGAAGCTAGATATACATACAAAGCCAATATACTGTATAATTCCATTGCTATGAAATGCCCATAAAATGCAAATCTGTAGAGACAGAAAGCAGATGTGCATATGACTTGGCTTTGGAATGAAGATTGCCTACAGTTGACCAGGGAACTTTCCAGGGGAGTAGATTCTGAAACTGGATTGCAGCCATGGTTGTATTATTCAATAAATTTACAAAATATTGAATTATACACTTTCAGTGGGTAAGCTTCATGAGGTGTAAATTAGAGCTCAAAGAAACAAAACACAATAAAACAGAAAGTTATCTTTTCCACAAAGAATTCTGGACCCTGAAACCCAAAATTGGTTGTTCCCCACAAACATGTCAAAAGCAGTGTTTAACCCATCACAATTTCAATGTTTTTAAAAGATTTTATTTATTTGAGAAAGAGAGAGAGCATGAGCCAGAGGAAGGGGCAGAGGGAGAGTGACAAGCAGACTCCCCACTGAGCACAGAGTCTGACGCAGGGCTTAACATGGGGTTCTATCTCAGGACCCCGAGATCATGACCTGAGCCAAAGTCAGACAGCCAACCAAGCCACCCAGGCACCCCAATGCTCTATTAGCCTCTTCTCCTAATTAGAATGTGATCCCAACATCTACCACACTGCCTCGAAGAATATATCTGCTCAATAAATGTTTATTGAAGAATAAATGAACTGAATTAATAAAACATTAATACAGAAGAAAAGCAGAAATTTAGTATTATGTATCTGTATGACTTGTCATAAATTAAGAATACCTTTCCATCAAATCTAATGATTTCATTTTACAGCATTCCCTCATGTACAAGGATATTATATATACACACATACTTGCACACATATGTTTGGGGATTTTGTTTTTGTTTTTTACAGATGAGAAAGAACAGGTATGACTAAGAAGACAGTTCATGAAGCTAAAAGTAAAGCTCAGAATTGCAGCTCTTATTAAATATTTTTCCATACTGGAGAGTATTAAACAATTCTATTTAAGCTAAAAGGAGATGCATTCCTTGATTAAGAAAAAGAGACAAATTTGGAGGAACTTTGGATAATCACCAAGGACTGATGTGGCATTTTGTCAATGCAGCCTATCCTTTATCATGCTTAAATGTTTCTTCACTTTGGCAAAAGAAGCATGTAACTCCTCTTGCTGTGATCTCATATATGTCTTATGGCAGTTAAGATATCCAGTCTCTCCTGCCCCATCTTTCCCACTCCACCATCAAAACTCATGCTCAGACACAAACACACACATACGCACAGATTCATGTATGCGCAATGATGAATTCTTAGACACATTAGTCACATATTCATACAGAGACATGTTCAGACATGAATGCCACCCTAACCACACACACACATCAATATTCACACAGGTACTTGAACATGTATTATACAACTCCAGGGAATATCATTCACATCATAGACAATGCAAATGGTGTCTTCTGTACTTAAACAATCAAACATGACAACCTTATACACCCACCCGTTCAAAAATTCACAAATCTATGGCTCTCCCCTCTCTCTCTAAAACTGCCTTTCACCAAGTCTAATACATCAAAATGGAAAGAAAAAACGCAAGGGGAATTTTAAGAAGTGAGGTAGTGACCTGAACAGGTGAAATTAGAGAAGGATATCAACAAGATGAATTGCCCACAGCTTCCTGACCAAGACCACCATCAGACGGAGATAAATGGATATATTTTAGACCTTCTAAATGCACAGCCAAGCAAGCAGCAGTCAGCAAACATGACTATTTTTTCCTTAGAAAAAATAAAAATCAGATGAAGACAAAGGCTGACCAGAACATGGGTACACAAATCAAAGCCATAGTTTCATAGTAATCTTATTTTCCCTGTCATCCTGGAAATGCACACTCCTCTGTTCTCACTTCTGATTAGATAAGGAAAACTGTAAAGAACTATTGCATTTCAAATTATTAATTCTTTAAGCTAGGACTTACTTCTAGGTTATGAAGTTCATAAGTCCTAATCCCTATTTGAGGCTTGACTTCTAAAAATATTCTATCAAGGTTAAGTTGGAGGATCCCAGAACCAGGCTGCCTATATCTGAACCCCACCACCATCAGTGCCTAGTTGGGTGAGGTTGGGCACGTACGCTAATATCATTCACCTTGGTGTCCTCATCTGTAACATGAGAAATATAATCTTATTGATCTTGTAGAGTTTGAGAAGGATTCAATGAGTTAATATGTAAACAAGGTTTAGAGAGTTCCTGACAGATAATAAGTGCCCAGTAGATATTATCTGCATTTATTATCATATCCATGACTAGCAATTTCAGATTTTCTGCTTTAGCATTCAAACTACCCTTTTCTCAGCCACGCAAACCTGAATTTAAAGCCCAGCTCTGGCACTTGGGAGCTGGGGAATCCCATACAAATAAACATCTGAGCCTAACGTTTCCTCATTTGTAAACATGTCTGGAGGTCGAGCATTATGGCAGTAATGATGAAGGCCACAGCACAAAGTAAATGTTCAAATGTTAGCTTCCTCCCTTGCCAGGCAATATGTAGACCACTACTGCTTCTGAAATTTCACTTCACAAAAGGCCTCCGCACACGCTCCCCAATGCACACCTCACAGAGAGCCATACATACCTCTGCATCAAGAGTATGTCTCATGACATCAATGTTCTGCTGGTTCCCATGCCCCAAAATTTCTGCCCCTAGATCATTCATGCAATTCCTCAGGTGCGAAAGCTAGAAATAATACATCTTCTCACAGGGAGGCAAGCATTACAAGACATAACTTTCTTTAAAAGATTTATTTATTTATTCTAGAGAGAGAGCAAGCCAGGGGAGGAGCAGAGGGAGAGGAAGAGAGAGAATCTCCAGCAGACTTTGCACTTAGTGCAGAGACTGACTTGGGGCTTGATCTCATGACCCTGAGATCATGACCTGAGCCGAAAACCAAGAGTTGAACGCTTAACCAACTGAGTCACCCAGGCGCCCCATGAGATGTAACTTTTGTGAAAATTGGTTTACAGTCTCTATATACCTTAAATATAGCTAAAAATAATGGTTGTCGCGTTCACCCTTGGGATGGTTAGTGATTTACATAAGTGATGTCAGGGAATACTCATAATAGCCCTGTAACACAGGTAGTATTATCCCCATTTTACAGAAAAGGGAAGGGAGTCTGAGAGAGATTAACTTGCTCAAGTTCAGGCAACTGGTAAGAGGCAGAACTCGACTTTGAATCCAAATGTTTTAAGTCCGTAAGTTTCTCCGTAATCTGCTGCTGGTTGATGCATATCAAAAAGTTGTGACTGGCACAACACCTCCAAAATATTTGGTGAGTGAATGAATGAATGCGAACGAATGTATAATAAAAGAAGTACAGTAAGCAAAACCTCAGGAGGATGATATTATATCAGCATAGAGATTTGACAACCTTACATCCCACAATTTTTAGGAGAGACCAGAAGTTGACTCATTTATTAAGCTAAGAACAGTCCTGGTCAATAAACATAGGACATACAGGGTACCAGGTTAGGTAACAGAACTATATAATAAGGCTCTCGGGATCTCAGGAACTAGTTGGTCAAACCATTAGTTTGAATTTCATTTGCATAGAGAACATCTAGACATTAAGCCTCATAATGTAAAAGCAAAACCTGTGTCCCCACAGTGGCATTTTGGAATGATACATGATGCAGAATTAGACAAGGTCCCATTCTGGAGCTATTTTTATAGATAGCACTTTTGTAAAAATCTTTTTGTGCAGGGTCATATTGTAAAGATCACTTGGGTATCTACAGGCCACTATTCATCAATATCGTTACCTTCCACACTGGTACCAAACAGTGATTCACGGAGAGGAGATACTGGGAGAGATTTTCTGCCTTCAAACTTGCTATTATCAAAAGAGGGCTGTTCATGTTTCAACGTAACGTCATTATTTGACACAGTTTCTAAAATGGATCTAAGATTCTCTTTCCTGCTACTGACCTAGGAGGCAAGTGGTCTTCCAAATATATGTGAAACAAGAGAGGTTCCTTAAGCCAAGGGTCTGGCATTTGGGGGCACTCTGGGGATGTGATGGTATGAAGATTTCAGCATGGGGGTAGGGGGCCAATCACACAACTGGATGCCATTTGTAAAAGAAATACTTAGAATCAGTAAAGCCAGAACTGAAAAGATGTGTCTTGGGCAGGGGAGAAAAAGTGCCAAACTTAAGTCTCTTTGTCAGAGAACTCATCAGGGTGAGTCAGAAGAGGCTAAGGGGAACTCATTCCAATGATCTTTTTGCCTTTTTCAGATGAGGAACGGGGACCCCAGGGGATGATAGGATTTTCCCAGTCAGCGTTAGGAATCCAAGACAAGAAGGTTGATCTCGGGTCTTCTCTTCCAGTGAGCAGTCCTGTCCTCCAGCAGCCTCGGGCCTTGCCTGCCTCAAGCCATTGCTCTCTCCATTCTTTCCCAAGAGGGAGGCTGTATGCATGTGCAGGGAAGAGAGGGGGAGGGGAAGGGTTTCTTGCTGGAGCTACAGTAGTTGTGGGAAAGTGAACAAGGCACAGTATTTTCCATGTTTGTTTTCTTGCTTATGGACCTAGTCTTTGTGAGAAAATTTGTAAAAGTCATCAAAATAGAAAAAAAGGGGTCATTTATCATTCCACCATTGTGAGGTACTGTTAGCTTTACCATATTTCCTTCCAGTCTTTCACTGTAACTTTCATATAAGTTGCTCAATACTGAAGATACAATTCTGTTTCCTATGCTTTTTGTTTAATTTTATACCACAATCTCCCACATTATCAAAAATCTTCCTGAGCATAAATTTTAGTGACAGCACAATATTTCATTACAAGCCTGTACCAAATTTATGCTCCAATAATGCTGGACTTTGATGACTTCTGGTTATTAATTTGTGTAACAAAATGACACTGAAAATCTTGATGCCCAAATCTCGGTCTGCATTTCCAAATGTTTCCTGATGGTTGATTCGCGGAAGTGAGCTGTCTTACATCACACTGTAGGTAGTAACATTCTTAAGGCTCTTGGTAACTTTTTAGGGAGGGATTACGGATTTATACATTTTCCAGAAGTGTCTGTGAATAGAGATTTTAATTCCTTCTTTTCATTTTCTTCCACTTCCTGCAGTATGAGTTCCAAAGACATTGGATTGCATATAGAAACCAGCTCAGTGCAATTGTGTAAAACGATAATTAAACCCTCTATTTAAGTAAACAGTCATTTCTCCTGCCTATGCAATGAAAATGATCAGGCAAGTAATTTATTAAAAAAAAATTTTATTTCCTCTTTTTAGAGCTACCCAAATGCTCTAGCTCTGAGCTGTCCACTAGCGTAGCCACTAGTCACATACGGCTGCTGTGCGTTCGAAATGTGGCTGGCCCAAACTGAGATGGGCTGTGAGTGTGAGATACATGCCAGATTTTGAAGACTCACTAGAAGAACCAAGAATTAAAATATCTCATTAATATTTTTTATATTGATTACATGTTGAAACAATAAACATTTGGCTATATTTGCATTAAGTAAAATATGTAATTAAAATTTATTTCATCTGTTTCTTTTTACCATTTTAATGTGACTACTAGAAAATTCAAAATTATTCTCATGGTTCTCACTAGACAACTATTGGAGGAGGCTGCTCTATCTAGCTAGTTCCCAGATCTCTTTACGGAGGTATGTGGCTAACAACTCTGTTTTGCCTTCATGCTTTTTGTGAATTCAGAAAATTGACAATGTGGAACCAGTGTTTCCTACTTTCTTGTGCATTTCTCATAGAGTTGAGTACAGTCTGTCTCTCTTAATTTCCTTCTATTCTTCATGCCTGCCTATATTCTTTTTTTTTTTTTAAGGTTTTGCATATTTGAGAGATTGTGCGAGTGCACGAGCAGGGGGTGGGGGGCAGCAGGAGAGGGAGAAGCAGACTCCCTACTGAGCAGGAAGCCCTACACAGGGGCTCAATCCCAGGACCCTGAGATCATGACCTGAGCTGAAGTCAGACACTTAACTGACTGAGTCACCCAGGTGCCCCCTGCCTATATTCTTTAAACTGTTACCATGAGACTTCATCCAATAAGTTCACTTTCCTTCTCCCCATTCTTTCATTCAATTAGAAACCACTAATCAATCACCTATAATGGAATCACTGAGCCTTCTAGGCCGAGGAGTACAAAGATTACTAAACTCTTGCCCTCAGGAAGCACACAATCTAGTGAGGGAGACAGACCCTGAAATAATTATAGTCCAGTGAGATGACTTAAAATAGAACTAGGTTCTAGATGCTATGAAAGGAGAAGAGAAAGAAAGGATCAACTCTCTCTAGGTGTAGAGTGGGCTGAGGGGAGTGATGAAGGCCAGTGTCACCCAGGTGACACTGGATCTGGACCTTAAAGTAGAAGCCTGGAAGCTGAGCTTGCCAAAGCAGAGGGAATACCTTGGGATAATCACCAATGTGTGAAGGAGCCCAGCTGAGAACTCACTGCTAAAGAATGGATGAAATTAAGAGCAAGGAGGGGGCAGGTATAGACATTGAGACCTGCTGCAAAATACACTAAGCTATATGGTTTGGTCTGTATCTCCTGTACAGAGGTTAGGAAACTATGTAAGTTGCTAATCAAGGGATGTAAATATTCAGACAAGGAGTTTAGAAAGATCCTTCTTGCAGCATGAACCGGAGGGGAGAAATAGAGTAGGCAGGGAGAGAAGTTAGGACCAGGTGTTCATGTCCTTGCCTGGAAGGTTTCAAAAATGCCTTCTTATTCCAGGAGTGTTTTTTCAAACATCACTTCGTCTGGGAAACCATCCCTGGCAGGCCTAATTAGAGTTGGTAATCCATTCTTTGTTCTTGATCCCCATTCTCTTTTCCATCACTGTCCTTGGCAGGAAGTACCACACTGTAGACTTCTGTACGTATGGCCCACCAGTCTCTCAGCTCCTCCTGAGATCAGTGCCTACTGGAATACGGGCTTAGTTGTCACTCCATCTACAAGGCCTTCTCTGATCACCCTGTCATTTTTATTCTCCATTACTGTACCTTTTTACTTATCACAATTCAGAAAATTAGTGTGTTTATGTTTGTATTGTCTGTTTCCTCCATTACCCTATAAGATTCCCATGGGAGAAATATTCCTGTTACATTCATCAGTGTAACAGCTTTAACACTTAATAGGCACTCAATAAATACATATTGAATAAACAAATGAACAAAAGGATTCATAAACTGGGGGTGCTTAAGAAATGTCTATTGAAAGAATGGTTTATGAATAAATGAACAGCCTAGTCTAACATATAAATGTCGATAGACTGGTATTGATATTTTATTCCACTCAGGATCTGGTACATTAGTTCTCCAACAGTTAATCTTATAATCTATGCCAAGTAATAATTCCAAACTAGGAGTGCATACATTGATGATGTTGGCAGAAATCTCCAAGTGGTTCATTCTAGTAGGTGTGTTAGAATTAGAGTATGGTCAGTGAACACTGATGGTGATAATAGTCTAAAGTTATTCGTGGTCCATTGGAGAAAATACACATGCATACAAACTACACTATGAAGCAGGAAGGTGAGGTAACACAAGGTCACAGAACACTGTGGAGGGACTCCTAAACCCAATGCCGTGGTCAGGGAAGGCCAATTGTCAAGCTGATTCCTTTTTTTTCTCCCAAGCTGATTCTTAAAGCACAAGCAGCAGTTATGCTGGTGAGGTGACTGGGATGGGTGTCCCAGGCCAGCAGAGGTAAAAGCGTAGACACTAGGGAGGAACAGAGAAAAGAAGCACCAACAGCTTCTCAGGTGCATTCAAAAGGAAACTCTAGCCTCTGGGCTTCTTCTTCTTTCCCTTTGCTCTTTCTCCTTTCTCACTAGCTTATACCTTCTTCTTGTTCTAAAGGAGTCATTGCTTCCTCTTGTCCTCATCGTCCCTTGATATCTCTGTTCTCCCCAGGTAGCCTGGAAAAGGGCACAGAGCAACGCCAGGCAGCCCTTGTCTACACATGGAGGCTAGGTTCCCTCATTTCTAAAGAGAGGAGTAAGAGAATCAGCATGGAGGTAAGATTAGGCAGGGCAGTAGGGAGAGTCTGGAACTATAGGCCTGCCATGACTTTGACCCAGGGATGTTCCTAAAGACTGCTGGCACTGGCAGAACCATGGGCACAGAAATGCCAATGGCTGTTTCTAGCTTACCCCTCAAAATGAAGCAAATCCTGCTGCCTATGTAGTCCTAAAACAAGTATTTCATTTCTATATTCCCAAAGGTAGCATTATCTTCAGACTTAAAACCATGACCCTAGTCCTCGTTCCCGAAAGAAGTCAAAGTGAAGAAAGTCAGGCCATATCTAACCACTCAGTGTATGTTTTTTGGGTTTTTCTCTTTTTTCTTTTTTCCCCCCCAAGTTCTTATTTAAATTCCAGTTAGTTAACATACTGTGTAATATTAGTTCCAGGTGTAGGATTTAGCAATTCATCACTTTTACGTAATACCCGGTGCTCATCACAAGTGTCCTCCTTAATCCCCATCACCCATTTAACCCACCCACCACCCACCTCCCCTCCAGTAACCCTCAGTTTGTTCTCTGTGGTTAAGACCCTGTTTATTGGTTTGTCTCTTTTTCATCCCGTGTTCATTTGTTTCTTAAATTCCACATATGAGTAAAATCATATGGTATTTGTCTTTCTCTGACTGACTTATTTTGCTTAGCATAATACTCTCTAACTCCATCCACATTGTTAAAAATGGCAAGATTTCATTCTTTATTAGGGCTAAGTAATATACCATTATATATATATAATATACCATTATATATATATATACACCCCACATCTTCTTTATCCATTCATCAGTCATTGGACAGTTGCGCTATTTCCATAATTTGGCTATTATAGATAATGTGCTATAAACATCAGAATGCATGTATCCCTTCAAATCACTATTTTTTTATCCTTTGGGTAATACCTAGCAGTACAATTGCTGGGTTGTAGGGTAGTTCTATTTTTAACTTTTTGAGGAACCTCCATACTGTTTTCCAGAGTAGCTGTACCAGTTTGTATTCCCACCAACAGTGTATGAGGGTTCCCCTTTCTCTGCATCCCCGCCAACGTCTGTTGTTTCCTGTGTTGTTAATTTTAGCCATTCTAACTGGTGTGAGGCTATATATCATTGTAGTTTTGATTTGTATTTCCCCAATGATGAGTGATGTTGAGCATCTTTTCATGTGTCTGTTAGCCATCTGGATGTCTTCATTGGAAAAATGTTTATTCATGTCTTCTGCCCATTTCTTAACACCCAAAAAACAACAATCCAGTTGAGTTTGATAAGTTCTTTATAGATTTTGGATACTAACCCTTTATCGGATACATCATTTGCAAATATCTTCTCCTATTCCATAGGTTGCCTTTTAGTTGTGTTGATTGTTTCCTTCACTGTGCAGAAGCTTTTTATTTTGATGTAGTCACAATAGTTTATTTTGGCTTTTGTTTCCCTTGCCTCTGGAGACCTACCTAGGAAGAAGTTGTTACAGCCAATGTCAAAGAGGTTACTGCCTGTGTTCTTCTCTAGGATTTTAATGGTTTCCTGTCTCACATTTAGGTCTTTAATCCATTTTGAATTTATTTGTGTGTATGGTGTAAAAAAGTGGCCCAGTATTCCCAACACCATTTGTTGAAGAGACTTTTTTCTATTGGATAATTTTTCCTGCTTTGTTGAAGATTAATTGACCATAGAGCTGTGAGTTCATTTCTGGGTTTTCTATTCTGTTCCATTGATCTCTGTGTCTGTTTTTGTGCCAGTACCATACTGTCTTGATCACTACAGCTTTGTAATATAACTTGAGTGGTATGGGTTTTCTAAGAGCAGTGATGGTTACTTTCTCCATGATGCATTCAACTTTCAACAAGCACCTCTTTTTTTTTTTTAAGATTTTATTTATTTATTTGAGATAGAGAATGAGAGAGACAGAGAGCACATGAGAGGGGGGAGGGTCAGAGGGAGAAGCAGGCTCCCTGCCGAGCAGGGAGCCCGATGCGGGACTTGATCCAGGGACTCCAGGATCATGACCTGAGCCGAAGGCAGTCGCTTAACCAACTGAGCCACCCAGGCGCCCCTCAACAAGCACCTCTTAAGTGCCCAGTACCATCCTGGTACAAGCTGACACAGCAGTGAGGGAAACTGTCTAATGTTACAACACACTAAGTCTCTGAATCAGGTTTCCCCCCACATAGAGGAAGGTAATTAACTAAATGACTAGCTTTACAGGTGCTTCTTTATTTCCTTAATTTTTATAACTACCATATAAAATGGATATTGTAGTCTGATGTGAAAAACTGAGGCTCAGAAGTATCAGGACAGGAGAAAAAACTGCACAACATATTTAGGTAAGAGAAAGTCATCTTATGTGACTGGAACAATATGTTGAATGGTGACAAAAGAGCATAGAAAAAAAGGTAGGTTTGGGACAGTATGTATAGGATCTTCAGCTGACTGGCAGGTACAGTGTATTAAGTAATCAATCAACCAATCAATTAATTGAAAAGATTCTATTCACCCTTTATTGCCTAGAATTGTGCTGAATTCCACAGGAGAGATGATAGAATTATTAGACACCAATCTTATGTCCATATAGAGGACTAAGTGGCCAAGCTTGTAAGCAGCCAACTTAGGGATCCATATGTAATTAAAGAGTTGACCCCCATATGGGTGAAATGAAGACAGATCCTAGAATGTTAGATACAATACTAGGTACAAAAATCAGGAATGAAATATCTTTCTCAAGTTTTGGAACCACAGGATATCAAGGACAAAAGAAACATTAGGAGAGAAACACCCTATTCCATTTTGTACTTAATGGAGGATAGGATTAAGATGCAGGGAGAAGCTTGCCCAAGGTCTCAGAAATTCTAATGGCCCAGCTGGGATCAGAATGCAGATGTCTTAATCACTATAAGGTGAGACATGTGAGCAGAAAAATAATTTGATGGAGCCACTCTTTATTAAGCAACATTCTCTGTCAGATGCTCTCTGCCAGTTGTGATGTCATCAGCGTTACTGAAATATTTCAGCAAAACATTTAACACTTCAAAGGACTTTGAAAAATAATAAATTATCTAGATGTATGAATATGTAAATACTATACTTGTTGAATTATGAATGTTCATCCCCTGCCCACCAAATGTTAGGCCCACTATGTTCCAAATCTATGCCAGTAATATCTACTGAGATTTAACACTGGTAAGTACAAATGTATACCTGCTCCCAGACAAAGAACCCCAGTGTCCTGTAGTATGTTTCGTGATATAGTAAAAGTAGCATTTGACTAAACATCATAAAGTTGGGATCTGAAATGGTAAGAGAAGGGGAGACTAGCTCACTCTAGGGGTGGGTGGGAAGGGGAGGGGCAGCTCTGCCACTAATCAGCTGGGCAGCTCTAAGTAATTCACTTTTCCATTCAGGGCCCAGTGCCCTCACTGTTCAGGCAGGAGCAGTATAGCAGAGTGCTTAAGAATATGGGATCTTATTTTTTTTTATTATGTTATGTTAGTCACTATAGAGTACATCATTAGTTTTGCAGTGTTCCATGATTCATTGTTTGCGTATAATACCCAGTGCTCCATGCAGAACATGGGATCTTAAATAGGGCTGCCAGCTTTAGCCAAAACAAAACAAAACAAATACAACACCCATATGGTACTCTCACTATTGAATTTCAGATAAACAACAAACAAATTTTTAGTATTAGCATGTACCCTGCAGTATTTGGGGTATATGCATACCAAATTTTTTCAATGCTCATCTGAGATTCAAATCTCTCTGAATGCCCTGTATCTTACATGACAACCCAATTCTGGAGTTGGACTGCCTCAGTTTCTCCTATTGCTCCAAAACTTATTTGCTGTGTGACATTGGGCAGATCCTTAAATTTTCCGTGCTTCTTTACAATAGATGTACATACGTTGAGAGAATATCAATAGCATCTACTTCAAAAGATTTTTGTGAGTATTAAATGAGAAAATACTTGCAATGCTTGGGACAGTATCTGAGTCATGATATGTACTCACCAAATTGTTCTCATTGTTGTAATAATTGGGTGAAACTAGGTGATCTCTGAGAGGATTTAAACCTTGTGTTTCTCCCAATAATCTGTGAGCAGCATTACTTCTGGGTATCAAAGGCATAACTTTATATCAGAGCAATTATTAAATAAATGCAAATCACATACATAATTTCATATGTGATTGGCAAATTGGCCTTTTCATTTAACTTAGGAACACTTTCATATAAAAAGGCAAAAAACATAAGAAATAGCATTTTCCAATGCAAAGGTCTCACAATGACATGTTAGGGGAGTTTAAAGCAATTTAAGACAAAATTAGCCAAATGGTGCATTGGCCTCTTTCCCATGGCTGTATACTGCAGATCTGAAAGCAAGCCCGGTATTTCTGAGTGGAGTAATTAGATGGGCCTCACTCCCAGAGGATTAATTCAGCTCCCAACAGATTATGGCAGCCACCTTTCATTTCCATGAACCGACTCCATCAGCACACGGATTTCAATTAGAGAAGTGAAGTTCTATTGACTTATGCTAGACACAAGGAGACGTAGCAGACAGATAACAAACTGGATTACAGCATTAATCTTATGGTCATGGCATCAGAAAGATTTTTAAATGCATTACCTCTCTCCCATAGGAATATTGGAGGAGGTTTTCCCCCTCCTGCTGCAAGAAGTTTAATCTTTATGCAAGGTGATGGGTTGATACATAAATTGAGAGTGAAGTCAAGACCTCCTCACTTCCTGAGATGTATTAAATTTCTGGCTGGACTTGACTGGAGCTGTCTCTATCAGAGACCACACCTCCCAATGCTGGTCCTGACCAAATATCTAGATGGAAAGGAAACTGCAAGTAAGTTGCCTAGATGTCCATCTAGAAAACACCTGAGCTAGATAGGTTGACAACTTGATTATGTAGACAAGGTGAAAGCACCCTCATACTAATAGTTAATAGCCCATGACATTAATAGATGAAGTGAAAAAAGTAATATTTAGAGGAGAATGTCAGCTTTCAGTCTAGGCTTCTGCTCTTAATTTTCTCATGCCTCTTTCTCTTTTTTAAACTCTCTCTTTTTGATGGTGTCATTCACCCTTCCTGTCATGCTCTGCTTGGGTTGAATGACACAATATTATTCACCTTTCCCTGAACGATACAGAAACCCATTAGATTCCATATCTAGAACTTTCCCATGGCACCGTGGCCCAAACCCCAGTTATTAGGCTGGATCTCAATACTTGCCCAGGCCTAGGATACCATCCAGATTCCAACCTCCTGGTTACCAGAGGAAGATATAGGAAAAGAATGCCAAAGGCCATGGAAATCTCAACATCAACTGAATTTTAAAAGGCTCACCTTATCAAAGGACAAAATCAACAGAGTGAAAAAGTAACCCAAGGAATGGAAGAAAATATCTGCAAATTATGTATCTGATAAGGGATTACTATCTAGAATATATAAAGAACTCCTACAACTCAACAACAACAAAACAAATAACCTGATTCAAAAGTTAGTAAAGGACTTGAATGGATGTTTCTTCAAAGAAGATATATGGATGGTCAACAAGTATATAAGGCAGCAATTATTAAATAAATGCAAATCAAAACCACAATGAGCTATCATTTCACACTCAGTAAGATGGCTACTCTCAAAAAACTGAAAATATTGGCAAGAATTTGGAATCATTGTACACTGCTATAGGAATGGAAAATGGTATTAAAAACAGCATGGTCATTCCTCAAAAAATTAAACCTTGAATTAGCATAAGATGTAGCAATTCCACTTCTGGGTATATGCCCCAAATAATTGGAAGCAGTGTCTCAAAGAGATATTTGCACACCCATGTTCATTGCAGCATTGTTCAATAGCCAAAAGGTAGAAGCAACCCACCAACAGATGAATGCATAAACAAAATGTGGTGTATACAAACAATCAAATATTATTCAGCCTTAAAAAGGAACTACAACATGGATGAAACTTAAGGACATTTTACTAAGTGAAATAAGCCAGTCACAAAAAGACAGATACTATAGGATTCCACTTACATGAAGTACCTAGGGTACTCAAACTCATAGAAACAGAAAGTTGCCAAGGGTTGGGGGAAAGGGGCATGGGTGTTGTTTACCAGATAGAGTTTCAGTTTTGCAAGATGAAAAGAGTTCTGGGGATTGGATATACAACAGTGGAAGTGTACGTAACCCTACTAAACTGTATACTTAAGATGGTTAAGATGGTCATTGTTAGGTTATGTGTATTTCACCACAGTTAAAAGTTTTTTAAAGGCTCTAACTTATGTGTCCTCATCACCAAGAGGACAAAAAAAAAAAAATAATGGGCTTAAGGAAGAGAGATTTTAAAAAAATCTTACCTTTTTATGTATAAAGCATAGATAAGCATATAAAGTTCATGGACAAATGTATAGTATATCTATGTTTTTAAAATTCTATGGGTGTGATTATAAGTAAAAAGTGCTAAAAAGACTCCTTAGGGGGCCAATAATGAAAAAATGTTGAGAAACTCTGCCCTAAATTATCATCTGTCTCAGTTTCCAATCCCAAAACACCTTCAACAGATGTCTGCCCACCTCAGTTGTCACCATGACCAAAGTCAGAATCTGCTTCTGCTAGCAGCATGTATTGAGCACCAAGAATTCAAAAGTTGTGTGACAGACTACAGATTTTGCTGGGAAGAATGACATGAAACAGTAAGAAACTGGCTGCATCAATCCCCTAATAATCAAACCTTCAGTGCTTCCCTAACATACTACATGACTGAAAAGCCCATGCCCCCCACTATAGCCAGCAAGTCCATAAATCACCCACCTCAATCTGATCAGACTAATCTCTCCCAGGCATAATCTTCCACTGACATAGAAACTCACTGTAGCTTTGTACCTCCTGTGACCTGGAATTACAAATCCATAACTTCCCACAGCTCATTCTTTAATTAGCGAATGCCACTGAAAACGTTGATGAGCCAACAAATGCTATCTCCTCAGGAAAGCAGTTAGTCATTCCTTTCTCTGTGGTCCCAAGCCCACTGTGTAAATACATCTATTAGGGGCACCTGGGCAGCTCAATTGGTTAAGTCACCGACTTGATTCCGGTCTCAGGGTTGGGAGATCGAGCCCTGTGTGGGCTCCGTCTGTGCTGAGGGTGGAGCCTGCTTGGTATTCTCTCTTTTCCTTTCCCTCTGCCTCTCTCTACTTGCCCCCCACTTTTTCGGAAAAAAAAATACATCCATTGGGTGTTATGCTTTTTTTCATTCTGTTAATTATATGCTTACCTGTCCCATAAACTGAAAATGTTCTTAGAGAATATGCCCTAATGCTATTTTGCCCTGCACTGAGTATAAAATGCAGAGTTCTGAATGAACAAATTAATAAATGAATGGAAGTATATGATGGGGAGTAACTTTTTTAATTTAGAGAACATGAGATTTTATGGAGGAGGGGGCAATTGGATTTAAGTGTAAAACTGCCTCTCCTTCCAAAATACACTTTTAAAAATGATTTTAAAATCCCCTCTGGATTATCAAACTAATACTTAAGGTAAAAAAAAATTCAGACATATTCAGTGAAGCAGGGAAGAAAATCACCTCTTCTCTTTACCCAGAAGCAACCTCCATTAATATTTTAGATATGTTTTCTTTCAGCATTGAACTAAGCATTTTTCTCTACAAAATTGAGATAATTTTATAATCTACCTTCTTTACTTGATGCTATATCATAAGTATTTTCATTATCATTAACAAGCATTATAAATATAATGAATATATAAATATAATGATTGCATCCGATTCCTTCACATGAATATATATCATAATTTACATAATCATTTTTATAGTACTGGATTTCTAGGTGGTTTCCGGTTTCTTGCTCTCATAAATAATGCACATATTTACTCATAAATATTTATTCCCATTTCTGATTATCTCCTTGGGATACATTCCTAGAAACAGAAATAGTCAAATCATGTTAGAATGTGACGGCTTTTGAGAAATAATGCCCACGTATTTTGTGGAAAGTGGGTAGCAGTTTATGTTCCTACAAGCAATGTGAGAGGTTTATGTTTGAGAGTGTTTTGGCAAATACCAAAGAATTCCAGCATTATTATTATCTTTATTTTTCCTTTTCCACTGAAACAAATCTGTCATTGGTCCAGCTGTTTTCTTATTGTAAAACGCTGCTCCCTTTCTCACTTCCTCTCCAGGTCAAGTTGCTGTCCTAAGCCAGGTTCCTGGTGATTTTGCACATATAAACTTGCCCAAATCTCTCATTCAAGTTCACCTTCCTTGTATCCATGCTGACACTTACCTTGGAATTCATTTCAGCTTCTTCTAAATGCCTTTGCCTACATAATCAGTATCACATAAGCTCAAATTTAGTTGTTCTTTGGTTCAAATGAATGATGTTTGTCTTCTCAAGGCAAGACCATGCACATAACAATTCATTCAACCAACATCTGATGAGCATGACACTTAACACCAGAGCTACCAGGACAACAAGGCACAGTCCCCACCTCCAAAGACCTAAAGATCCAGTGGGGAAGAAGAGGAGCAAACACATGATAATAGAGGTGCGTCAGTAGGAATAATCACAGTCATAGGTAGGAGGGGAAACTATTATGATCTTGGGAGACCTAGAAAGGCTTTATGGAAAAGCAACATCTAAGCACAAATCCTATGCTGTCAGGTAAGAATTTAGTGAGGCAAAGCCATTGGTCATGGACTACATGTCTGTGTCCCCTTAAAATTCGTATGTTGAAATCTGAACCCTCAATGTGATGGTATTAGGTGTGGTGCCTTTGGGAAGGAGGAGCCCTAATGATGGAATTAGAGCCCTATAAGAAGGGACACACAACTTGTTTCCTCCCTCTCTCCCTCTCTTTCCCCCACCCCTCCTTTCTTTCCCTCTCCCTGTCTCCTTTGCCCTCCACCATGGAAGACACAGCAAGAAAGTGGGCCTTTAGAAAACATGAGCAGACATTTCTGCATGGCCAACATCCAAATGGCCAACAGACACATGAAAAAGTGCTCAACATCGCTTGGCATCAGGGAAATACAAATCAAAACTTCAATGAGATACCACCTCAGACCAGTCAGAATGTCTAAAATTAACAAATCAGGAAACGACAGATGTTGGCGAGGATGCGGAGAAAGGGGAACCCTCCTACACTGTTGGTGGGAATACAAGCTGGTGCAACCACTTTGGAAAACAGTGTGGAGGTGCCTCAAAAAGTTAAAAATAGAGCTACCCTATGACCCAGCAATTGCACTCCTGGGTATTTACCCCAAAGATACAAATGTAGTGATCCAAAGGGTCACGTGCACCCCAATGTTTATAGCAGCAATGTCCACAATAGCCAAACTATGGAAAGAGTCTAGATGTCCATCAACAGATGAATGCATAAAGGAGATGTAGTATATACATACAATGGAATATTATGTAGCCATCAAAAAATGAAATCTTGCCATTTGCGACAACGTGGATGGAACTAAAGGGTATTATGCTAAGTGAAATAAGTAAATCAGAAAAAGACAATTATCATATGATCTCACTGATATGTGGAATTTGAGAAACAAGACAGAGGATCATGGGCGAAGGGAGGGAAAATGAAACAAGATGAAACCAGAGAGGGAGACAAACCATAGAGGACTCTTAATCTCAGGGAACAAACTGAGGGTTGCTGGAGTGGAGGGGGATGGGAAGGATGGGGTGGCTGGGTGATGGACACTGGGGAGGGTGTGTGCTATGGTGAGCGCTATGAATTGTGATCTGTACCCCTGAAACAAATAATACATTAATGTAAATTAAAAAAAAAAAAAAAAGCGGCCCTTTGTAAACCAGAAAGAGGGCCCTCTACCAAGAACCCAATCATGCTGGCACATTGATCATGGACTTCCAGCTTTCAGAACCACGAGAAATAAATGTCTGTTGGCTAAGCCACTCAGTCTGTGGTATTCTATTATAGCAGCCCAAACTAAGACACATTCTAGACAGAGGGACAAACGTACAAAGACACCGGTGAGAGAAGGAGAAATGTGGAAAGACAAGGAAAATCCTTGCAAAACATCTACTTTATAAATGACTTGTAAACAAAGGATATTGGTAAGAACTGAGGAGAACTGAATTAAGTATGGACTTCTATTAAATAGTCAATGTTGGTTTATTAATTGTAACAAATGTGTCATACTAATTTAAGATGTTAACAGAGGAAACTGGGTACAAGATATATGGGAACTCTACATAAGCAATTTCTGCAAATCTAACATTGTTCTAAAATATGAAGTGTTTTTAAAAAACCAAATTATATATATATATTCATATATATATAATTTCATCTTGATTTTGCACATACACAAAAATAAACCCTAAGTGAATTAAAGACCCAAGTGTGAAAAGTATACTTTAAAAAAATGTTTATGAGAAAAATAGGATAATTCCTATATGAAATTAGGAGAGGAAAGGATTTCCTGAACAAAACATAAAAAGTACAACTTATAAAAGATCGATAAACTTGATTATATCAAAATTTTAAATTTTTGAATGAGAAACCATCATAAACAAATGTTAACACAAGCCAAACATTGAGAGACATTAATTGAAATCTATAAGACAAATAAAGGATTAGTATTCAAAATATTTAAAGAATGCCTCAAACCCATTAGAAAAGAACAAACACATTCACTTTTTCAATAAATTAGGATAAATTGTTTGTTTAATAAATAAGAGATTATAAAGTCCCCAGTATTGTCTTTCTTAGGAAAGTCATATTCGAATGTGGTCCTTAGCTTTAACAAAAAGAATTCTGTTACGAACTTCATTCTACAGGGAACTCTGTTTTCCTTTTAAATAAATAGTTACATAATTTTTTTAAATGAAAGAAAAAACAAATCAATAGAAAACAAATAAAAAACAATATTGTGGTGGTTAATTTTATGTCTCTACTTGGCCAGAATATAGTGCCCAGTTGTTTGGTTAAACGTGAGTCTAAATGTTGCTGTGAAGGTATTTTCTAGATGTGATGAATGTTTAAATCAGCAGATTTTGAGTAAAACAGATAACGCTCCCCAACGTGGTGGGCATCATCCAATCAACTGAAGGTTTAAGAGCAAAGGCTAAGTTTTCCCAAGGAAAAAGGAATTCTCCAGACTACACAGTTTCCATCTGAGCTTCTAGCCTTTGAACTCAAGACTGCAATGTCAACTCCCCTGAATCTCCAGCCTGCCATCTTGCCCTATGCATTTCAGATTTGCCAGTCCCTACAATCTTATGAGCCAATTCTTTAAATTTCCTCAGTAGATACACAGATATAGATAGATAGTATAATAGATATATAAAGAAAAATTTGACCAAGCTGGAAATGTCTATGTTGATAATTCAGATATTTCACATTGAGGGACACAATCTAGATAAATCCTCCTGTACCTACCAAGGACATAGATAGGAAATTGCTCACTGTAGCATGAGTTGTTCCAGCAAAAAAATAAAAACATCCTAAAAGTCCATCAGTAGAGAAACATACACATTGTGGCTTTTTAAATGGACTACCATAGCTATTACAATGGGAACATTAGATCTATATGCATCAGCAGAAACATAAAAGTGCAAGTGGTAATTGTAAAATGGTATATACAGTTTAGTTTGATAACATAAGTGCATATTTTAATACATGGAATATGAAATGCTGTGTATAATATATGCACATATAATAAATATTTTTTAAAGCATCATTTGGAAGAATGAACAACAACTACATGGCTTTTTGTTCTGATGAAGGAGGAAGAAGGGGGAAGGAAACAAAGAGATACATTGAATGGAATTTCAACTAAATTTATATTTTGCTTTATCAAAGTCTGAGGCATGTATAAAAATGTTAAGATTTGTTACTAACACAGTGAGAAGTACATGGATATTTGTCACATTACACTATAATTTTCTGTCTGAGTTTTTTATAATTAAAAAAAGAAAGGGTCATTTTAGCAATCCAAGTGAGAGACGGAGGAGGCCAGAGGGTAGTGGGTGTTAATCAAGAAGAGTGGACAGGTAGGGCCAGCCAATCAGCAACACTTACCACAGCAGGTGAGCGAGAGGGAGCAGTGAGAGCATGTGAAGGGTGTGTCCTGGATTTCTGGCTAAGGTGACCCTATAGGAGGAGGTACCATTCCCTGAGAGAGGACTGTTAGAGGTAGAGTAAGTTGGAATGAGAGAGAATCTTCTAACCTACTGGTTGTAACACAAGACACGTC
This sequence comes from Mirounga angustirostris, assembly GCF_029215605.1. Lineage (NCBI taxonomy): Eukaryota > Metazoa > Chordata > Mammalia > Carnivora > Phocidae > Mirounga > Mirounga angustirostris. The sequence goes on along the minus strand of NW_026991712.1, from coordinate 12,221,129 downwards.
ACAAACACGCAGTAAATATTCTCGTGACTGATTTGAAAGGAAGTATCTGGGGAGCTGGCAGAAGGACATTCTATTTCAAAGACCACACTCTCCTTCTTTCTAGGTATTTTGGGTATATTGCCTCTATACTTGTCACAGGCCAAGTCAACTAGGTAAGTGAGGCTAGGGGCCGCATTCTTACATAATCTGGTTACAGATGTTATTAGACAAAAGATTCTAAGCGAATCTTATTTGGAACTTTAACAACACGCTAGAGAAAATAGCTATTACATTTCAAGTGGCAAAATATGGCTCCCCCTAAAAAAAAAAAAATCAATAAATTCTCTGGAGGAAAGCAGTAAATGACGTCTTTTTTTTTTTTTTTTAAGATTTTATTTATTTATCTGACAGAGAGAGAGAGAAGAGGTAGGCAGAGAGACAGGCAGAGGGAGAGGGAGAAGCAGGCTCCCCGCTGAGCAGGGAGCCGGACGTGGGGCTCGATCCCAGGACCCTGGGATCATGACCTGAGCCGAAGGCAGCCGCTTAACTGGCTGAGCCACCCAGGCGCCCCCAAATGACTTCTTTTTTAGAATGTTATCAGTAGTTTTCCTGCTATACAGGCACAGTCTATAAAATCATACTCAAAGATGATCTGGTTGAAAAGAAAGTCAACAATAATATAGATCAAAAGCCTGTTTTGTATTTGACATGTTTGCAATATTTGCCATTTATTGTTAGAAGTCCTTTCAAATCTAACCCAGCTTCCACAGAGCCTGGGTGACCAAACTGACCTCCCCTTGGCCTCACCTGGTTTCTCCTTAACTATTGCTAGGTGACAAGCAGAAATAATTAACACAATATCCATCACAATAGGTTATACTTTTGTATTTCCATGCCCTTTTTTATGAACCATTGGACCATTTGGGAACAAGAGGCAAAGTTGGATAAAGGGGCAGCCAAGCAGGCAGCTACTTGGGATCCATAATCTATAAGGAATTGTAACAGAAATATGGCACACACTGGATTATATTTGTTCATCCAATTCTTACATAACGAGCAAAACAGAAACTGGCCCCACTACCTTAGAGGGAGATGACATACCTGAGTCGAGGTATAAAACACTACTGGGGGGCACCTGAGTGGCTCAGTCGTTAAGCGACTGCCTTCAGCTCAGGTCATGATCCCAGGGTGCTGGGATAGAGCCCCGCATTGGGCTCTGTGCTCTGGGGGAAGCCTGCTTCTCCCTCTCCCACTCCCTCTGCTTATGTTCCCTCTTTCGCTGTGTCTCTCTCTGTCAAATAAATAAATAAAACATTAAAAAAAAAATAAAACACTACTGGCCAGCCTTGGTCCCTGTTGCACATTTTTGTTGCAGGTATGTGTAAATCACAGTGTGCAGGTCCCACCTCACCACTGACCCAGTGACCAGACAAATGGACACTATCTGGTGTCAGCAAAATCATCTGTAATCCCCACACCAAATAACACATAATGTAGTTCTAGTAACTAAAACCTGTGTCTTTATTAGAGTATGTAGAAGGACCACAAAGAAGGTCTATGCCTCAGAAAATTGTAATTCCAAAATCATTTCACATAATTAAGACTATTTTACACACAGGACATGTAACAAGTCTCTTATTTTGAACATAAAATGTTGTAAAAGTTTTATCTGTGGAAAGGAAGTTTCTCCCATCCTACTAAGTAAATATTTAAAAATAAAAAAAGTATTTGTTGAAGGGGCTTGCAGTTATTGCCTAGATGAGTCTTCCATTTCTTATTCTGGTCATACGCGAGGCCATGTGTGTAGTTACAGTCTTTTCTCCTAACACTGAGTGCGGTGCTTGGCACCTAGTAAGTATTCAATAGGTGTTCAATGAATGAATGAAATTAACAATACTCATTATCTACTCACCCTTCAGTGTCAGAAAATCCACTAGCTCCTCTGACATCCTGTGATTTTATTACAGCACAACTCTGATTGTTAGGAAAGAACTTGTAAAATTTAAGAATCTATTGATTGTCCTGAATCTCCCAATTATGGAAATATTCTTGGGACACATTGATCTAATATTATGCACAGATACCATTACAGATAAAGTATGGAACTCGATCATGAGTCCCAATCCTAGGAAACACAGAGACCCTGACAACATTTGAATTGTGAGCACTCTAGTTGACCTTCCTTATGACCTTGACCTTTGCACACACATTTTTGGTGGCAAGGGTGAAGAGAATTGGCAGGTATTTTCCAGAACTTCTATTTGATAAAGATGAAGGCTTTCTAAAGAAAGTAGCGGAAAGAGAACACTAAATCTGAATTTCTCTTACTCCAAATACAGTAGGGAAGAAAAGACTACTGATAGGGAAGAAAAGACTACTAATACTGATGGAGCACATATTACATGCCCCATCATCTCACTGATTCCTGACAACTATTCCTGAGCCATGTACTACTGACTCCATTTTAAAGGTGGGCCATTAGGACTCAGAAACATTAAGTAATTTGTTAAAGTCATAGAAAGAGTGGGATGGCCAGCATATGTATCCAGGTCTGCCTGGAAACTTGTCCACCTAGGATGTTAGCTAGGTTCAATACAATTAGGATCAGTGTGTATTCAACTAACTCATTCAACGGCCAACTTGTCCACCCACACCTACACCCTGAGCAGGAAGAGAAGAACTTTTAAAATTATTTCCATAATGAGATGCTAAAGTCAGAGGAATTAGAGGGAAGACCATCAAGAGAGTTCATGGGAATTATCAGATACTCTAAATCTGCCCAAGGTTAAAGAGGCTAGAAGTGGCTTTAATATGTCTACAAGACACACAGTACCAACAATCCGTTATTTAAAGGGGCTCACTGTGGTGGTGATTCTCAGAAAAAGGAAGCACCAAAGGGTTGGCTTAGTTTTTTAAAAAAACCCTTACTGACTTAGATATGTCTCCTCAGAGAGCATGCCTCTCGAGAACTTTTGAGAATCACTGAGAGAAAAAAAAAAGGTTGTTCTATTGTTTTACTGTCGATGCTATTTTTTTCCCCCTATGAAACAAAGATCAGCCAGGTTAAATCCTATCCCAGAAGTTAAATGATCTATTTTTAAACTCATGCCACTCATTTGTATTTTGTATATTTAACACTGCTACACCTGATGCCACTCAAAGTGAGGGACATTGATCTGAATGAAGCATCAGCACCAGCGAGAGCTTGTTAGAAATGCAGAATCCCAGGACCCACTGTGGTCCTATTGGTCTAGAACCTGCATTTTAACAAGATCCACAGGTGGTTCTTATGCATTTTGGCTTTTGAGAAGCACTGGTTCACATGACACCTAAATAGTCTCCCTTTACCTCCCCATTAGTAAGAGGGAAGCATCCCTCCTATGTGTTCAACAGCAACTCACAAGTCCCTTATCATCCACTTATGACACGGTGTTCAAATTGCTTGCTTGAAGGTCTCCCTTTCCACCTGGATATAAGCTCTTTGAGACAAAGACTGGTGCCTTCCATTTTCACCGCAATGATTATTGGCAACTAACAGTGCCTGGCGAGAATATTTTCAGTAAATATTAGAAATCCCACAGGATTGTGAGTTTGTCAAGGTCAAGAACCACATACTGGTATTTGTGTGTCTTTAAGATGTAGCAAGGTTCTGGCATATGATAAATGCTCTATTTATGTTGATTTCTTGAATATGTGCCTGATTCAGCCCAGAACATGCAATGGACTGAAAATGTACCCAATGTCACTTTTGTCAAGCTTTCTCTGATGTCTTCCCATTCTAATGAAGCATTAATTCCCGTGTTCTTACACCATGTTGTTCATTGATAATAACAAAAACAAACATTTAAATGGTTTTCAGTTTGCCAAGTAACTTGATCTTCACAGTCTCATTAACTCTTAGATTAACTATCAAGAACACTTTCTTTGTGCCAGTCTACAAAGTTCAGCTAAGTCCTTGATAGTTAGAGTCAGATTCAAAGAGTATGCAATTTTCCCAATGTCACAAAGCTGGTAGGTGACAGGTCAGGGTGTGTTCTCAGATCTTCTGGCCCAGTGCTCCTTCCCACTATACCACACTGATTGTTGAAATCAAATGGCATCTGATTGTTTAGGAAAGTTACTCAGGCATTGGATGGCATTTGATTTTACTTCACATTTTCATTACAACTACTTCATTCAGCTATATATACTAATTGCTATTTTTTTTTTTCAAAGAAACGTGTCCGTCTGGTTCTATAGTAAGTGCCTTCTCTATCTGTATCTTGATCTATCTATCTCTGTGTTCATCCACTTATCCAAATTTTATTGACCATTTCTGAACAGTATCAGCCCAAGAGTGGTCATTCAATATCGGTTTAGTTGAACTGATTAGCCTCTTTTGATCGATATTGATGATTTGAGTCCCTGAGACTCACTGGTGAAATAATCGCATCGCCAGATGACAATTATAAAGTCATCGAACATTAGAGCTAGCAGATGCCTTTTTTATCTCCTGTAACCTCCACTTCTGCCAGATGAAGAGGCTGAGCAGCAGAGAGGAAGAGTGACATGGCTGAGTTCACATTACAAAATGTTTTGTGTCACTTTTCCTGTAGGGACCTGAATTATCTGCCTTATATGCCTGCATTGATCATAAGCCAGTTTGTTGCCAGATCCCCACTTAACTTGGGCATAGAACCAAATAATTTAAAAGTACCCCCAAAGCCCCCATATAATAGATGCCTTCTACAGCTTGCAGCTGACAATGTACTCATATTGCTGATCCTAAGAGAAATTTGGAATAAGATGGACTGCCACGTGTAAATATTCATGATACAAACGCATCAAGCCTTGAATAAGAACATATGTGAATAATTAACAAGATCATGATTTGTAGCATCACCGTAATAGATAACCTGGCTCCTAGCAAGAGCCTAACTGAAGCTGCTTTTCCTTTTACGAGGCAACAACAACAACAACAAATTTGAGACAGTCCGTTGTAATGTTTGTTATCACTTTTGTGAGATATGGTTTTAGAAGTTGAATCTTTCACAGTTTTTCTTCTAAAGCAGTTAAACACTCGTTACTAGACACTATTTAAGATGGTACATTCTAAGCTCTTTGAGAAAAGTGACACAAGTATAATTATATGATTTATTCACTCATCTGTGATGGTACTAACCTTGTTCTTTTCCTTCTCTTCCACCTTATACCTAAGAAAAAGTAACTCTGTTGTTTGACTCAGTATTGAAACATGAGGGTTATTTTCAGTTTAGCACCCTGATTGTTCTTAGGAAAGACAAAACAGTCACTATCCTCCCTTGGATGCTTTTCCCTAAGAACAAAACTTCTCCCACCTTTTTCATCTCACTCAGAAGAAAAGAAGAAAATCTGAGGACACAGCTCCTGTGTTACATGTGTATCCTACAGTCCAACCTCTCCCTCTCTTCCTCCTTTCCTCCCTCCCTCCCCCTCTCTCTCCCCAAGGACAAAAAAGTCTACTTCTTTCTCTTACATAAAAATCATCACTTTGAAAGACCTTTTGAAACTACCTTTTAAAGCTAAATATGTACCTACCCTATGGCCCTGTAATTTTATTCTTTGACACAGGTCAATGAGTACATTTGTCTACCCAATGACAAGGATAAGACTTTCATAGCGATCTTAGTCATAATAGCTAAAAACTAGAACCCAAATGTCTATCTACAGTAGAATCGATAAATTGCAGAATATTCATAAAGTGGAATACTATGCCACAGTTAAACAGAACTGTTAAACATCCTCCAAGAATGTCACAGTCGCATCTCACAGAGACAACAGTGAATGAGTGAAAGAAGCTGACCACAAAAGCGTACACACTGGTTAATTCAGTATATGAAATTCAAGAACAAGAAACTATACTGTAGTGATAGAAGTCAGAATAATGGTTACCTGATTTTTTAGGGGTAAGAGGCAGACAGTGTAGGTATGTCCTTACAAAGGGACGTGAAGGGTCCTTCCGGGGTGTTAAAAATATTTATACTTAAGATTTGTGTATCTATACCTCAGTAAACATTGTGTTTAAATGATAATTGACATTTTCCTCCCAAGAGCTGGCAATCGCCAGAATTATGTATACAGTGGTGTTGCTAGTTTAGTGCTCTTTCCCTTAGCAGCCACCCACTTTGGGTTATCCACATTTTTTTCATAAAGGAGCTCCTTTTAGAAAGCGTGCATCCTGACCACAACAAAATATTTTGAAATAAAAATTTGAACACAGCTTAACAAAAACATTTTAACAAAAAATCATCTTCATGATACATGCAAATTCAGGGCAGATGTGTTCAGAGGAATAACCCAAGTCCACCCGCCACTAGAAGAAAAGTAAAAATGAATAAGCATTTCTGAAATCTTGCAATGATTTTTCCCCCTGGCTTCTAGTCAAGACTGGAAACAAATACAGAAAGGCCTCTCTGGGAAGATGGGACTAGAATCCTCAGACAGTGGTGGGTGACTAGGGAAACTTAACTCAGCTTTGAAGTCTAGGAACACCCCTTATGGGAAAAAGATGAAGCCCATTTTAGGGTGACCTATTCTCTCCTTTTCATATATACATGTATTACCTCATTTAACACCTTTAAGATCAGTAGCATCACAGACATTAAGCAACTTTCCCCCAAAGCCAAAGAGCTTTTTGGTTGGGAGCCCCAGTTGGGGCCCTCACTGTCTAACTCCCAGATTTTGTGACATGCCATTTCTAATTTTACTGGCTGGATTTCTTAGTGCGGCTTCTAGACTGAAATACTTGGAAAGGACTTAAGGATTACCTAGATTAGGCATAGTATCTTTTTTTATTTAGTCTATCTTGATAAAAAAAAAATTTGTGCATTTACCCTGCCACAAATCAAATGAGACTAAGACTACTGCCCTACAATTCACACAACTGTTTGAACCTGTCTCTTGTTTTGTTCTGATTGGTTTCTCCCTCTGAGAGTTTTGGAGGTGGGGAAATGGGCATGATCCCCGACTTCTACCCTCCTCACAGCTCCTTGGATACCTGTTCAAGATATACCCTGGCACCTAAGGCAGTTTGCCTCTAGTTCCAACCAACAGCTTGTCCCTAAATGCTGACCGGCTTGGTGCTCTGGACACTGGAACCTAACAGAAACACAGTCTGGAAACCAGCTTCTAGCTCCAAACACTTCTTTCCCCCACCAGGCTCCCCTCAGCAGCCATCCTCAGAGCCTTCCAAAGTGATCTCCGTGGATCAGAATCTGGGGGAAATATGCTGTGTCTTGGAAGCTTTCTATGGAAGCAAAGCTTAAAGAATTTAACATCGCCAGCTTTCTCTTGAATCCCCAGGAGTCCTTCACCAGTAGCTCTGGTGCACCAGTTACCCAGCCAGGCCTGGGGCAGTCTCATCAGATTTGGTTGCCACACAGTCTGCTTGCAATTGGTGATGCTTCTTCAGGGAGGCAGAGGAGAACCTCCTAAGTTCCTGACGTGGCAAAAGGCTGCCTGTGGTGGTCACGTGACATGTATTTGCTGCCTTTCTCTCTCCCGGTTAAGAATCAGGGAACTCTATAGAGTCCACTTAGATTAACCAAAGTCATTTATCAAAGTAGAGTAGCTATGGATAACTTATGTGCATTCTGATATTAACAAAATTTCTTTAATTAAATGACAAGTAGAAATGGAAGATTCTGGTTAGGAAAATGGGACAGCCATATAATGGGAACTTTTCCCCCTCTTAGAAATATTGAGGAAAAGTTTGTGACCTCCTCTCTACCTCTCACTCATATGTCTGTGCAGGGGAACAAGTAGATCAATCTGTTTTCTCTGTCCCTGCTGCTCTGTGCCTGTGGTCAAAGTCCGTTCAGGTGGAAGACTGGGAGCCCATCCCGGCATTGGGGTTAAGCCATAGAGTTCAGTGTAGATTGCCAGTAATATTTTAAAAGATTATGTGTTTGGATATTTATGAGACCTAGATTTCAGAGATCCAAGAAGTTCAGGTAATGCTAGAGAACACTACAAAGAAGAAATTCTCCAACAACTTGGCTTAAGAGCTCAACCACTATCCATACCATTGCATTTCTTTGTATAGCCTTTCTTGTCTCCGTTCCTCTCCCCCCACACACTTCCTATCACAGAGAGAACCACCACTGAACTTTGTGTTTATCATTCCCCTGAATGTTTTCACATTTATACTTATGCATTCCTTCGCAATATCAAATTTTGTTTTGCTTGTTTATATTTATATATGAAGAGCATATTAACATATTCATATAAATAGTTCTTTTTACTTGAGTCACATGTTACTCAATATTATGTCATCAGGGTTTACTCACATTAATAGACGTATTGTTAGTACATTCATCTCAACTGATTATAGTATCCCCATGGATTAATATACTGCATATACATGGTGACGGATATTCAGGTGGTTCTCCCATACTTCACTATTAGAGGCATGCTATTATGAATATTCTGTGATATGCTTCCATGTACACATATGTGGGAGTTTCTCCAGGGTGTGTGTCGCAGAGGAGAATTGCTGCATCCTAAGGTAAATGCATTTTGACTGTTACATACACTGCTAAGCTGATATCTGGGTCTCTGATTCCTCATCTTTTTCTTAGTTTTGCAGATCCCATAGAAGAGAGGAGATGACTTAATGCTTCCTTCATCTTCTACCTAAGGTAATATTTCTTCCTCCTTTTGCTTTGCGAAGGCTTTATCATTTCTCAAGACTCAGCTAAGTTTGTCTCTCCTGTGAAAGCTTCCCTGAGCCCAACAGAGTGATCACTCCCCCCCATCTGAGCTTTCGTGGATGGCATTTCTGAATGGACTTGTTAATTACCAAACCCTGTAGATCCTACCTGTGTATATATTGGCACAAATTTCACAAAGGCTCTAATCTCTGGAAGAGACACCAAAGAGTAGATTCCCAAAAACCATACTATAGGAACACTGTGTCCTTCAATAGTTTCCTATTCACCAAAAACTCCAACAATTAGAAAGACTTACCCAACAGTGGCATCCTTGGCATTGCCCTTGATCCTCTCTTACCCAGAACACTTGGGTTCTTTATGGAAGTTGGAGCATAAAATCAATTTTGTTAACTTTAACATCAACACACACATAGGTCATACAGTCCCTACCCACATTCTCCTGCCATCTACTTGATCAGAGAAGGTACACATGTGAAACTATTTTAACAAGAAAAATCCACTTGTGGAATTACAAAATTGTGGGACTTTGAAAGCTAAAAGGGCTCACAGGTGATATCAACAAAATCTCCCTCCGAGAAACAAGAAACAATCTTTTGAGGTGATGTTTCACCTGAGATAACAGCCAATTAGTAGCAAACAGCTCATGATAACTCATTGCTTTAATTCAGCAAATATTTATAGAACACTCAACTGTACCAAATCTCTATGTGTATGTTAATTAGGATAAATCTGAGGAATTCAATTTTGTTAAAACTTTCTTGTAGATCTACTCTGTGAGTATTGCCATGTAAGTGTATCATGGACTTTACAGAAAACATTATTATCACTAGAGTTTTCACAATACTTACGTGTCATCTGGTGGCAGTAAAACAGAAAAATGGTGACACCTGAGTATGTACCAGGATGTAAACTTAGAAGTTTCAACTGAGGTGGTGAGATAAAATAGATAAGAAATTTCAAGGTGGGATACTATACCACCTGCAGACATTTCAAAGTAATTCTGAGTCATATGGATCTGAAACCCACAAAGAAAAGAGGTCAAAAGAATAGAAATTAGGAAGAATATTTTTGTGAAAATTATTTATTTGGAAAAGCTATGCTAAGACCCCACCCCTCCTTTCTCTTCTTGCCATTTTACTTTAAATTTAGAGAACGGCTTTGGCAGGACTATTTGGCTCTGTGTTTTCAGGATCTGGGGGGATGTGGGGACTTGGAGAGTGACACATGCCTGAAGAATAAAGGTGAGAGGCTGGATGGAATGGCCCACAGTTATAAGGCAGGTGGAGGGTGGGGCCTTGGGAAGTCATCGCACTCCCCTCTGTGTGGATTAGCAGTCTTCTAATATGAAATCTCATTGGAAAGGTCAGCCATTTAAATAGGAATCCTATCAAAGAAGTCTTCTGCCAGAAGGCAAGGTGATCCATAGAATATATGCAGAGTAGACTGCCAGAAATATGCATTGAGTATGGATAAAGACCACACCAGTCAGAAGTAAAGGCACTGTCCTTGTCTGTGGAGTCCCACTTAGAGAGTTCAGTAGGACAGCCATTAAGGAATCCACGGAGATGCCCATGAAAGGTTAGCTGAACCCATCGGCTAGAACCCATCTTGTAAGCCAAACTTAAAACTGACCAACTAAGAATTTTCTCCCTCTACTCCCATTTCTCCCCCTGCACTCAACAGTGTTTTTTTTTTTTTTTTTTTTTTTTTTCTTGGTGAACACATTTACTTAATATGGGGGGTGGGGTATTGCTGTCTCTGTCAGTGTGTACAGGGTGGTAGGGAGACAACCAAAGGGACTTCTGCCCTGGAGTAAGAGGCTGTTCTGGCCCCAGGCTGGGGGGTGTGGAGCAGACTGAGGGGGACAGGGCAGGTGTGTAAGGGATGGAGGGTAGGGTGAAGCTCTGCACACATCCTTGGGACCACAGTCCAGGCCCACCCAGTCACCAAAGCAAGAACCGAATAAATAAAGTGCAACCGTGGGGTTGGGAGAGGGGGAGAGGGAGGGCACCGGGCGCACCCACGCCCACAGCCCACATTCAGTGCTGCCAGGTCCGGCCCACCTCCTGGCCAGACCCTCTTGTCCAATCCCCCCATGACTGTCCCTCCACGAGCCAGGCAGGGCCCCTGTGCAGCTACTGGAGGTAGCGATAAGCTTTAAAGCAGTGGTTGCCAGCATCGGCCACCACCACGTGTCCATCTGAGGTCAGTGCCAGGCCCTGCGGGCCATACAGTGGCTCTGCAGACGTGTTGATGTAGGACAGGAAGGAGCCAGAGCTGTCGAATACCTGGATGCGGCTGTTGCCCCAATCAGCCACGATAATGTTCCCGTTGGAGTCCACTGCTACTCCCGTGGGGGCATTGAACTGCCCATTGCCCTCGCCGTGGGAGCCAAACTTGAAGAGGAACTCGCCGTCGGCACTGTACACCTTCACTGAATGGTTATGGAAATCCGTCACTACAATCTCATTCTTGTTGTTCACAGCCACAAAATGGGGCCCTGCAAAGTGGCGATCAGTGGCTGTTGACTTAAGCTTAATAGGTGCACAGATGGAAGAGAAGGCAGGAAGGAAGTGTTAATCATACCTCATTCTCCAAAACACAGACTGGCCTACTTGCGCTGCCCCAACGTAGTGAGTGGATTGAGAGAGAGGTCTTACCTTTAACCAAAGATTGAAGTATTATTTTGTAGATTACCATGTCCACTATTCATTGGATATTTCTGACTCATCTGATTTTGATATACAAAATGATTAGTTATCTTTATTTCCAAGAATGTCTAGAAAACTATGCAATGTGTCAAAATTTCCAAGGGCCAGGGTAACTGCCCCTAATATCTAAATAATTAAGAGTAGAAGATAAAAATGAAGCTGTGCTGTGACTGCTGTGACTGCATTCCGTGAGTCCTGGTCATTCCACATACTGGTTACAAATATGGCCTTGTGCTAAGCACTTCATATGATTTTGTTTAAGTCTTACCATGCAAGCTGGATATTAATACACCGACTTTTCAGAGATAGTTCAGAGAATTTAAATCACTAACCTAATTAAATACATTACTAGGTTCGTAACTAGAAGAACCTCCCTCCTCCCAGCAAACAAGAGCATCGTGAGGCTCCAAGGCCATTTTCCTTCTGCTCTGAATGGCCTCAGGTAATCAGGCAGACAAATGGCAGCAGGAAAGAACAAAATAAGTAGCACAAAGTTTTATCAGCATAACCCGAATGGTAAGTCTCAACTTCATGTCAAGTCCAAAAGAAAACCCACATCAACCACACAAAAAAAGTCTTAGGACTTGGGCGCCTGGGTGGCTCAGTCGTTAAGCGTCTGCCTTCGGCTCAGGTCATGATCCCAGGGTCCTGGGATCGAGCCCCACATCGGGCTCCCTGCTCTGCAGGAAGCCTGCTTCTCCCCCTCCCACTCCCCCTGCTTGTGTTCCTGCTCTCGCTGTGCCTCTCTCTGTCAAATAAATAAATAAAATCTTAAAAAAAAAAAGTCTTAGGACTGTAAGCATTAACTGAAGTCACTTTAGAAGGCACCAAAGAGAAGTTCTGTTCCTAACACAATGCAAAATTTCTTAAAATCTCCTTCTCCATTTCTCTTCTAATCTCATATAATCAGCTGCCCTCGATCTCTCACCTCTACACTCAAAAACATCCAGAACTCTCTTCCCTAACTCAGGGAGTTTACTGACTTCACTCTCTAAATTCTCTTGCTAGCCTGTCAGATGGACGGTTTCCTCTGAGAAGGTCTTTATTCTTCGCAATAATAAAGCAGACATTTCTCCCTTCTTGCACCCAGTCTAGCCTGACGTTCATCGCCATAATCAACATGCTGAGAGGGGTCAGAGGCGATGGGAGAGGGGAATGTCCATAAATATTTTATGTTACATTTTATCTCTCACATGGGAGTTCACAGAACGGGAATCTATTTGGACTTGAGTAACAGAGACTTCAAACAATAATAGCAATTATATTGGCCCTGAAGGAGGGGGAGAGTTTGGGTACTTGTGATATTAGTATCAACATTATGTCTACTCTCTTATTCCAAATGCTAAGAGGTTGAAAGACAAATTCAAGTACAGTTGACCCCCAAACAGTGGGGGGGGTTAGGGCCGCTGACCGCGCCCACCCCCTTGCAGTCAAAATTCACATGTAACTTTTAACCCCCCCCCGAAAACTTAACCACTAATCGCCTACTGTTGACTGGAAGCCTTGCTGGTAACATAAACAGTTGATTAACAGGTATTTTGTATATATTTTATTCACTGTATTTTTACAGTAGAGTAAGCTAGAGAAAAGAATGTTAAGAAAATCATAAAACACTTATAGTACTGTATTTATCAAAAGAAAGTCCATACATAAGTGGACACACGCAGTCCAAACCCATGTTGTTCAAGGGTCAACTGTATGCTCTACCATAAGACATTTTCTCCTACCTTTCAAAGGTGTTTCCTGAGGAGAGCAGCCATCACTAAGTGTAAGCTCTAGGAAACCTATAATCAGTTTCTCTCTCTAATTGAGTACTTTCTTTCCTTAAGTTTTGGCAGAAGCATGAAAATAATTTACTGATTTAGGAACTGGGTGGAGTAGACCACAGAAGGACAAATCAAAAACATCTGGAATGAACTAGTTGTGAGAGAGAGGGAAGGAGGGACTAAGGGAGGGGGAGGGAGAGAGGGGGTGGGGGGAGGGAGGGAAGGAGAGAGAGGGAGAGAGAGAGGGTTTTCAAATGAAACAAAGTACAGATGATTTGGCCAAATTTAAGCCAAGCCAAACACTCACATTAAACATTGCACTTGGGTCTGGTTCAATAGCGGGAGCCGGCAAGAAGGAGCGTCAGCCAACATTGCATCAGACACACATTGTGGATGGAGGAAATGAGTTCAGTCAAGCCAGCTGTGACTTCAAAGGGGCTGCCTTCTCGGAGAACAGTGGGAAAGGGTTCCCTCTTCAGTGAGGATAGCAAAGTTCAGCCAAAGCCAATGGACTTCAGGAGGAGGGAAATTACATTCAGTGTACAAGAAAGGCTATTTTCCTTCCATGAAAGGGCTGTGACAGTCAGAAAAGGAAGGAAGATGATGGGGAAGAGAGGTGAGAAGAAAAGATTCTGACACTCATTTGGGGACTGGAGTCTTATGTGCATAATTATGAAATGGAGTGTTTGTGTATAGAGTAGGTTGCTTTTCAGCTCAGACATCTCCTTGCCTGAATCATGTTTCCAAATCTGTGGGAGGAGAGACCATAGGATTCCTCCCCCAACTGATTCCCATAGTTTCTTTTCCCCTTTGTACTTCTAGAAAACCACACATTTCTTTCAAATTATTTACTCAACACAAATTCCCTAAGGGACAAACAGGGGGTTGGACCCTGGGAATGCAAAGACAAACAAGACAGTCCTTTTTCCAGGAGTTCACAGTCTGAAGGAGAACTAGACACATACACAGAGGATTATGGTATTGGTCAATAAATCTTATGTTAGAGCAGTGATTCCTGAAGTGTGATCACCTTGACCAGCATCAGCATCACCTGGGAACTTGTTAGAAATGAAAATTTGTGGGTCTCCGCCCAAACCTACCGAATCAGAAAGCTGAAGTTGGTTTAATAAGCTCTCCAGGTGATTTGGATGCATGCTAAAGCTGTAGAAATCCCTCAATAGTGGAAAACAGAGGACTTTGGAGCAGAGACACAACAAACTTGAGCCAACCTAGAGCTCCCCTGCCATCTATAAATCACTTTCAGTCCCTTCCAGGGCAGATTCTAAATAGGATGCTCTCTGGTAATTCTCAAGAATGATACACAAGTGCATGTTTTGTCTCTATGTCAATTGTAAGAACTTCAAGAGCAGTGCTAATTCCTCTTTGGTGTGTTTTTTTTCCCTTCGTTTCTTTTCCTTTCAGACGTCAGCCCAAAGAACATACAGGCATTGAAACTAAGTTTAATTCACAACTTCCAGTGGTGTGTGCGTTATATGTTCACAAGGAGAAACTGGCAAATATATACTTAAAAATTCTCCTAATTCTCATAGGTTGCAGGAGAATATAAATGTTATCTCTCGCAAGCACTCACTTGATGCTTGAATCCTCTCTGTGATATCCTTGCCAAGGGTTTGTTCTTCTTATGCTTGAGTGCCTGCACTGATCTCACTATCTAGGGATACACTTTGCTTCCTTTCAGACAGCTTTGTTAGGAAGAGCTGGCTTCTTCTGGGCTGAAATTTACCATCATTTAAATTCCATTTGTTAGTTATAGTCCTATCTCTTGGGAACCCATAGCAAAGATACTTACATATTAATGTGACATATTTCAAGTATTTGAAGTTAGTAATTATGTAGCATATGACACAGGTTAAACTTATAGACTCTGGAACAAGATTGCCTGCATTCAAATTCCTGTTGTTACTTATGAGCTCTGTGACCTTGGAAGAGTTATTTACTATCTCTGTAGCTTTGTTTCTTTATATACATAAAACTATATAATAGCATTACACAAAGGGCTTTTGTAAGGAATGCATGAATTAATATATGTAAATGTGCCTGGAAGACAGCACTCTAAAAGTTTGGGCTATTATTAATCATCATTATCATAGAAAGCTTGTCAAGTATATGACACAGGTCATCGTTCTAATTCTTTAGTCACTCACCAGGTGAGCCTCTTCACTCCCATGGTTTCAGTCACCATCTATATGTTTGTGAAAATATCTTCATTTTCCCTCTGAGCACACAGCTAAATGCAAGGGGCCAGTTGGGATTATATGAATTGTTCTGGCCACTATCATTTGGGTGGAAATGATGCACACCACTTCTAGTCCTGGCCCCTAACATCATCCTGAGAAACCCTCCATTCTCTTTCTTTCTGTTCATCAGCTAGTTGAGTGTATAGGAAGGATGCCAGACCAGGACTCCAAGAAGGCTCCAGGGAGAGGTGGAGCCCTGAGTTGGACAAGAAGCCTAGATCTCTGAGTTAGTGTTTGGAGGGGAGCTGCCTATGAGAGCTACCATCCTGGAACATCCACGTGGGGCTTTGTGTGAGCAAGAAATAAACATTTATTGAATTAAACCATTCAGACTCTATAGCCTATCATGCCTAACACAGTGACTCCCTCATTTATATGTATTGCTCAGACTTTGCTTCTGAGGTCCAGAACTATACATTTCCCTTTCTATTCAGCCTTTCTACAATGGACCCTCAAGTAGGGTAGTAAGTCAACTCAAGACTTGAGGGATCAGACCATCTGTGTTGAAATACCAGTCCTGCCAGGTACCAGCAATAGGACCATTGGCTGAATTATTTAACTATTCATAACTGTACATATTTCACAGTTGTTAGAATATTAAGTGGGTAGATGTGTATAAAACACTTAGAATGGTCAATAGTCCATAGTAAATGTTCAGTAAATGCTGTGGCATAGTTATTATGACCATCTTATTCTGAATTTGCTACTTCCCTTTAGTCTTCCATATGAGTAACTGGTCATTTCCCCACCATCCAATGAGCTGTTAAAACCAGAAGCTTGCAACTCAATCTTGAATCAGTTTTTTTCTTCATCATCCCACATGGAACCAATCACCCAAAACTGATTGATCATACTCCTTAAATATTTCTGAAATCCATCCACTTCTCTCTATCCTCTTGTGTTATGCCCTCTTCATTTTAAAGGCACCAGCATCCATGGCTCTTAACAGTTGTATCCTTACTAGTCTTTTCAAATCCATCCTCGTGCCCTTCAAATTCATTCTTCACAGGGAAATGGAAATGTTCCTTTTAAAATTCAAATCTGATCTGGTCACTCCAGTCTTTAAAAAGCACTCATACTTTTTGTTGCCCTTTGGAAAGACCAAATTCCCAACCCATCACTTCAGCCTCTCCTCATCTCCACCTCAGGACTTTATCTCTGGGTTTCACCAATGCTGGGCTTTTGTCATCTTCATAAATGTGCCACAGGTTGTCCCATTTTTGAGGTTTCCACATGTGGGCTACTTCCACTTAGAACGAACTTTCTCCCCACGCCCAGCTTACTGAATTAATTCCTGACCCTTCTTTACATTCCAGCTTAAGTGCTACACTGTCCAGATAGGCTTCTTCACCATCTCTGCCCATGCTAACACTAGTACTTTCTTCTGCCGTCAGTCAAAGAGGGGGAAAAAAATTTGATATGAGCCTTTGGCACTGGGAACAGCTTTGCAGCAGTCCCCAAAGCATGTGGGATTTCTCTAGCTTCTTTGGAGTCGTGACCAATAGTTCTGTCGCCCTCCCTGGATCTAATAAAACTCTGTGAAGGGTTTTGGATTACATTCATTCCAAGAGGACTCCTTGTCAGTCCTCGAGTGGCCTTTGTTGTCTACAGCCCCTTGCAATGAATTTGAGGGCAAAGGTCTCGGTTACACCCACCACTGAAATCAGACTCAGCTACACTACATGAGGAACGTATTAAAGGGTGGAATCCAGCATTCATCCTCACAGAACATAAGCAATAGCTCTGCAACTATTCCCTGTCTTTACTTTTGATGGTTCTATAACCCACTGCCTCTGACATGGCAGACGGCTAGGATTTCTCCACAAACTCTGACCTGCACAGAGAATAAAATAGCATGTAGCAAAGGAGTCAAATCAAGTCTTGGGAATGTTTTCACTAAGACAAGAGGTTGAACAAGTTTCAGTACAAAAAAACTTATAAATCTCTCTAAGTACTTTCCCCATTTTAATAGTCCCAGCCAGTGCCTTATTATTATTCGCCCCATGTTTGAATAATGGAACGCTTAGATCACTATTTCATCAGGGGAAGGAAATGCTGTATATTCTAAAAAGCACTTTGAATAGAGCTCTCTTCCTCTGCAAGGCCATACTTCACTGAGTTTTCCTAATTGCTAAATGCACAGCTCTGGCTTAAAATTCAAGAATCTGAAGAGTTGTAGAACACGTACTGCACCACTGAAAATCAGACCATAACAGATCCAGGGCCTTCATTATCCAAGCAAACCTTTCCAATCTCAGATTATTGCAAACAGTGTCAAGATTTTATATCTATACACATGAACACCATGTTACTATAAATAGTGTCAAATATGTATGTCTATACCTGAATTATGAATACATATATATATGTATTTCTCTCTTTATACATATACACACATATAATATGTATATATACATATACACACATATAATATGTATATATACATATACACACATATAATATGTATATATACATATACACACATATAATATGTATATATACATATATACACATATAATATGTATATATACATATATACATATTTCTCTCATATATATATATATATGAGAGAAAAGGCCTAAATTCTGGTCTTCAGGCACTGATATCCAACAGTAGATTGAGTTTGGAAAAGTTCTGAGCCTCAGTTTCCTCATCTGCTAAACAGGGATAATGAGTTTATCTTGGTCACCAGTCAAGGTTCTTTTATGGCCCTAATGAGATAATGTGGGTCCTGAGGCTCAATGATCCAGGATATGTTCAAGAACTTTTTAGGGAAAGGGATTTTCTTAGATCATGTGTGCCATCTGTTCTGGGATCAAACTAATTCAGGGGCTACTTTCATTGTTCAATCTGCAGCATCTCTGATATCTTCTACGGGAGCTTGGAGCAGAGCTGATTTGGACAGCTGAGAGCCCGGCTCTGAGCAGGCCAGAGTCTCTTCCCATTTCCTGTCTAAAATCTTTCTAAAGAAGTTAATTCAAGTGGGACAATCAGCCCATTGTTTGAAAGAAGCCCAAGGTTCTTGAAATTTCAGGTTCATTCCCCCAAGTGAGCAATAATATGCACTTAAGACAACAGGTAGCTCTGTGCGCAATAACTCTGAGTGTAAATTACTTGAAACAACCCTAACACCCAAGCACTGGGGAAGCACATTCACTGGATGGATCATTATACAACCATGAAATAGTCATGAAATTTCTTTTTGAGTAGGAGGAAGTGCTCATGTTCTATCCTTAAATAATAAAGCAAGGTTCACATTTGTGTAATCTGTCTTATATCAATTCTGTGTCAACGAGTTTTGTTGATCAAGATAGACTCCAGAGTGTATAAACAGGCAGCAGCTTTCTTCTTTCTTTTAGCTGTCCCTTTAAACCTGTGCAGTGGGCTTCGAGAGGCCAGCTTTTGACTTCTCCAGGTCATCTCAGATTTTGAGATATGTTCTCTGGTCACCTTCAGGCACGAAAACAGTCTCATTTCAATAACTAAAGTATCCAGTCTAGTATATACCACCAACCACTAATGCAACTGAAGATTTCCCTTCTATGCCAGCTCAGGTTCTGCTTCATGCGTGGGAGCCTGCAGTGAGGAAGAGATAGCTGGTTACCTTCTTTTCTCTCCTTTTCTTTCCCTCTTTTCTCCCTCACTAGTCTTTCTCAGGCTCCCAAGAGTTGAGGCAGGCTTAGATAGAATCTGGTCGTTGTACCCTCTAGGGTGGCACAGTATGGATGACTTGTCCTTCAGGAGCTCTTGAGTCCAACATAAGATCCCCCTGCAGCATAAATAACCTGGCCCTGGACCTGAGACCATCTTTCCCCTCCAAGTCTCAGCCCTTGATCTGATGGCCATCTTTCTGCTGAGCCACTTAGCTACTTCAAGCAATCCTCTTAGATGTGAATACTTTCAAAGCAGCCCCGACCTATTACATGTAGGGTTATTGAAGTCTTTGAGCAGATAACTGGTTATATCATCGAGTAAACAGCAGCGTGTGTCATACAATAGTACCACCATCACTGACACCAACGTCGGACCAAGTTCTACGCCATAAGCTAAGAGGATGTCAGAGTGTCCCCATTATCATCTTGCCCTCAAGACACTAATGACCCAGTAGGGAAGAAAGATGTATTCATAACCAACTGAAAAGCCTAGCAGGATGAAACATGTGCCCTGCCCTCCTTTCCCCAAAGCAACCATGACACCAAACTCTGACTGCCTTCCATGATGCTCCTGAGCCTTCCTGTGATGTCCCTTTCTCTCCAACAAGACTGTGAACTCACGGCATGCAGATCTATGCCTTGTTCCTCTTTACCCCTTCAGCTCCAACTGTGGCTTCTGATAGGAATATGGAAGTGTTTATAAATTTGATGATTGAAACAAATGTCAAATTTTTGGAAGAGCTTGATACACTGTAAGGATCAGACAAGGTTTTTTTGTAGTGGTATGATATTACAATGTAAAATATGAAATTAACTTGTCTTAACTTCACTGTTTACTGTTCTGAACGCATCTCTCGAGTTCTAGCTCCAGGGTGATAATGCCTTCCTTCCTCATTAGTTGCTAATAAATTTAGGGTGGGAGATAGATTTGTTCAGGTATTTTGTGAGCTAAGTGTTCTGCAAGTATTCATTATTTGAGCAATGAGCATAATAATGCTGGGAAGATGGAGAATTCTCTGCCACATTTTAGCCAAATGCCTTAGTAGGACCTTCTCTGAAGCTCATTTGGCCCATCTGGATAATGGGTACACTAAAGATTACCTCATTGCACTATTATGAGAATTATTATAAAGCAAAGCATCAAGAGCATAGGAAGGATTCAATAAATGTAAAAAATGCATTTGGCTTTATGAAAAGTATGAATTACTAACCTTGGAGTAGCTATAGACTCATCCCATTGTAACAAGTACGAAAATGGGTGTGGCTTTATGGAAACAGTTTCCTGTGAGCAAACTTATTCTATGCCACAATTAAAGCCAGTTGGTAGAGTTGCCTCTCATAGAAGGTAAAGAGCCCCTTTTCCTGGAATGGACCGTGTTCAAGGTGATGACTCTTCAGAGACGTGCAGAACCCAAGTTAGACTAGATGGCTTTGAGGATCCATCTCCACTTGAGATTTTCACAAGTTTGAAAATTCAGAAATTTATCATTCATTACTTCAACAAATAAGAATTTGCTGTGCTAGGCACTCTTCACAAAAATCCCTAACCACGTAGAGGGAAATGAACAAACAGATGAATGAATCAATGTTTAGTAATCAGTGTTTAGTATGCCCAGGTGATGATACCTGCTAATATAAGACCTAACATTTTCAGCTGGAGCTGTTTTAAAGTTAATTTAGAGCAGTACCCCCAAACTCAAACCTTAGCAGCAGGAAGGCAAAGAGTTTCAAATGCAATGGTCTCTGAGTCCCAGATGTTTCCTTTCCCTAGCATTTAATATCATCTGATACAGATGGATCCCTGGTCAGCTGAGTGAACTAATTAATAGTTGATAAGTTTCATCAGGGAGAAGATTTCTATCATGGGGTTCAGTATCCTTCATCAAAGCATCCGGGTGATACTATGAATTTTTCCCCACTGGTTAATCAAGATGGCTAAATCCAGGAGAAGGGTTCCACAAGGTCAGAGAGATGGAAAAACAGCTACAATTGGCATTCCAGAGCACATGATTGTATCTATTTATATATACCTCCAGGGACACAAGGTAAAAAGGCTCCAGTATGCATAGATAAGATTTTCGAAGATCCTAAAAAGCTAACCGAACCATTCAATCCACTAAGTACCTGTTGCTAGATAATGGTAGTTTATTTCTTTTTATCGGAAAACCTCAGTACAACTTAGAAGAGCAATTTTGATACATTTGCCCTGTTTCAAAGACTGGATTAGGCTATGTTTAAACAGAGACACAGACATATTTCTAGGTTTAACCTCAAACATAAATAATTGCTAAAGTGATTTTACATCTCTTATTTAACAGATTTATTCCTGCACAAACCAACCTCAGAGTTAAGCAAAATAGGTCTTAGGGTTTCAGGTGGAAGCGGGAGAAGAATGTAGGTTTTTGGTGTCACAGGTTTTCACATACACTTAGCCCCTCACTGTTGGGGGCTCTTAAGCATCAATGGGCGTCCAAGAGACGGAAGTGTAGGTTGCAATGTGCCATCCATTCCCTCATTTCTTCATCCACAAACATGGCAGTCACCGGCATGGAGTCTGAGGCTCATAGAATGGGAGAGAGGAAGACAAGCTCAGCAATAGCTATAATAAAAAATGAAATGTGGAGAGCACCATTACAAAGTTATGGAGTGTTATGGGAGTTCACGGGAGGAATATATCACATTAATTTTCTTGTCAGAAGATCCCAGTGGGCTTTGTGGGCAGCTGTACTCAGCTCCGCTGGTGTGGGGGAGGGGAGGAAGAGCACAATCACGGCAGTCCATTGTTCCAGGCAATGCACCCAAAACTTCACAAAGGACTGGCCTTGTCGGATGCTTAGGGCGAATGTGCCTGCTTTTAAAGACAGGCCCATGGAGTCAGACTTCAGCCCAGAGACCAATCCTGGGCTGTGTGACTTTTAGTGCCGAGAAAGTTCCAGGCAAACAGAATGAGTTGGTCATCCTACCTGGTAAGGCTGTGCCCTCAGACCAGGCAGCTCCCCCAGTAGACCCTGAAGATGCTGACAACTGGAGGCTGTCTGCTGACCCCTCCCTTCACCTGGGCATCAGATCCTTTCTAGAATGGGCATCTGGGGCAGTGTTTCTCCTTGGCTACCCTCTTACCTTCACTGTAGGTATTACACTATTTTGTAGATACATTAGGTTCAATGAACTGCAGAGTCCCACATGAGGACAGGAGCTCTGTAAAATCAAAGAATTAGTCATGATCTGTGTAGGCTCTGAAACTCTTAAAAGGGTCAACTGGCTTGTCTTCAGGGATAGCATCAAGATGAGATGCGGAAGACAGGAATATTTTTCTTTGGTCAATTTAAGGAAGAGAGATCATGGAGGAGCAAATAGGTGGCCAAAGGTTTAATTAGGGAAGGTGGGCAGTCATAGCCCTTGGGGTCTATGGCAGGAAAGGGCTGAGCCCTGGACCTGGCTTGGGAGGATTGGTAGCCCCTAGGACAGGTTTGCTTCAAGGCTTTGTAGTCCCATGGGCAGCCTGCTTCCCTCCTCTTCATTAGCCCTATTTTATAAGCCAGCAGGGACATAAGCTGAATTTTGTGGAGGTGTTCACTGAAGCTTTCTCCCCTTTCCTGGACGGATAAAAGACGAAAGAGGGACTGTTCATAGTAAGGAAAGGAAGTGGTTGGAGTGAATTCCACAATTCCTTGGCCTTTTAAGCCTGAAGATGACTAGTTAAATAATTTGATGCACAGACCCTGACCACCATTCTAATGAGCTCTGGTAAGCTGGCACAGAAAATTAATGATAATAAATTAATTCCAGAGAATTCCATTTTATGTATTCAATTATTAATGGTATTACAGTGTTATTAATGGTGTCAATTATTAATGGCATGAATAATTAAGAAATCACATCCATGCTATGATGTACAAGGGTTCTAGTGTTGAGCAAATTGCTCAGAATAAATAAATAAACATACCAGGGTTCAGACCTATAATGTTCAGCCAGCCTTTGACATGTTTCTTGGAAAACACTGGTCCATCATCAGACTAATTTGATTGATGAGGTCTCTGTTACTAGGACTCCTGTCCAAGTCTTATATTATGATAGTAACAAGAAAGAGGGTAGGGGATGGGGGACCATGTTTCCTTGGCAGTTCTGCTTTCAGGGGCGACAGAGGGGAGACTCTGCCTGAAACCAGCGTCTGTATGAAAGTAGATATGAGAAGAGGGAGGGCTGTGTGAATTTAGTGAATCCAGAAGAGCAGACAGGTAACCCAAGGCTGACTAGTTAGTGTTGAGTTTAACTTGAAAGACATCAGAAACCCCAAGCAGCTACTGCCCCAACCAGTGCCCAGATTGGGGTTCCAGTAAGCAAAAATGAGAGAGGGACTTCAGGAAAGTGTAGTTTCAAATGGGACAATTGACTGGCTGTGTGAACGAATATCCTGCAATAGCTTCCTGAGCCTCTGGTCTCTCGTTTGTATAAGGGGGATGGTATTTATTCTGAAGGCAGTTTGACAAAGTGAATGTAGGGTTCACAATAAGGTCTCAATGATAACTTCTATTACTCTTGTTGTTGTTTGTTCATATCATTATAAATCTTATGATCCAACTTGACTATGTTATAGGTGAAGAAATTGAAGCCTGAAGATGTGACCTGTCACTCGGTTTGTATATAGGATATCTTTCCCTTGCCGCTCCAGGTTGCTATCTTCTGCATCCTGCACTGTTCCAGGAGCCGACCTCCATGCCCAACACTGACAGTCTCCAGAGCCTGGGTGAGTTCTGCTGATAGAGAGACGGAGCAGAGATGGGAAGAAGGGGCAGGAGGAGGCCAGGGCATCTGTTTTCTTGGCTTCTTCCTTGAGAGTTTCCCATCAGCTGGCCATGCATCTCTATAGACAGCTACGGGTATTCCCAAAGTGGCTGTCTACATGATTTTCCCTTTCTGGAATCCTGAAACTGCTCCCACCTCTAGACCCTTCCAGTCTATAAATGGTAACGAGTTTCCTGCTGCCAGCTATGAATTTCTGTGCTATCCCTTTGTGAAAAATGTTGATCAAATTATCCTACTTTGAGATAGCGGTGACAGAAATGATATGGAGTCCATGTTCTCGGTGTATAATCTTTTCTTTACACTCAATTTTCATGCATAGGCTCATTAAATTATTGTCTACTTGGAACAAGGCCCCATGCTGTGCACAGTGGTATAAACATCAGAAACATGTGGGTGCCCATTATTTTGAAAAACCACTTTATAGGACTCGACCACAGGAGTTAGCAAACTGTTTCTGTGTAAAGAGCCAGAGAGAAACTATTTTAGACACTGGGCCCTATGTCTTTTTTTTTTAAGATTTTATTTATTTATTTGACAGAGAGAGACATAGCGAGAGAGGGAACATAAACAGGGGGAGCGGGAGAGGGAGAAGCAGGCTCCCCGCAGAGCAGGGAGCCCGATGCGGGGCTCCATCCCAGGACCCTGGGATCATGACCTGAGCCGAAGGCAGACGCCTAACGACTGAGCCACCCAGGCGCCCCTGGGCCCTATGTCTCTATTGCAAGTACTCACCTCTGCTGTTGCAAGGCTAGGGCAGCCACAGACAACACATCTACAAATGAATATGCTTACTTACCAATAAAACTTTATTTATATCCATTGAAATCTGTACTCCAAATAATTTTCCTGTGTCACAAAATACTATTCTTTTGATGTTTTCCCTCCAAATATTTAAAAATATAAAAGCTATTCTTAGCTTGTGGGCTATATGAAACCAGGCAGTGAGCCAGATTTGGCCTACAGACTTTGTGTACTGATCTCTGTGCTAAAACATGAACTTGACGTTGAGGGAACCGATTTAAGGAGGCCAGCAGTTAAGAGGAGGAAACTGAGCAAGGATCCATATAAGAAGTGACATTTGCACAGGGAACTGATGGATTATGGAGTTGGTTTGGTGGGGAAGAAGGGAAAGTACCTTTAAAGCACAGGTAATGAGCAAAAGCGAAGAATCTTACAAGTGTTAAGATGCCCTTGGGGAGTGAAGCCAGAACTTGTAGGGCCAGAGAAAAGAGGCATGGGTTGATTAGGGAGGGGAGACCCTGGTAGGAGAGAGGGCAGGGAGGCTCTGAGCCACATCCTGGAGGACTTGAGAGGTGGGAAAGCCTAGTGATGGGATCCTGGCAACCAGCATTAGACAGACCTGAGTGCAAAACCCACCTCTACCATTTTCTGGCTGAGCGATCATAGGCTATTTAACCTGTCTGAGCCTCATTTCTTACATACAAAACAGTCATTATCACAGCACCAGCTTCATTACAGTTGTGAGGAGTAAATGGGCTAACACACACAGACTGCTCTCAGCAGTACTGGCTCATGGTAAGTGCTCAATAAAGGCCTGATATTATTAGCATTCCCATGATTAGGCTCATTGACTAGCTTGGCTCTCCCCGTGTTTTCTCTAGTCCAAGTTCAGAGAATTTTTGCCATTGCTGATGGGGATGGCAGCTGGACAGTTGGCAGATCTGAGATGAATATAAGGTTTCCTTTCTAGCACCATGACAGCATCAGCCTTAATGAGTCTTCAGTGGCAGAAGTCCATTTCTCTGGACCTTAACCCCATAAACCTTGGGTCATCAGACATGGATCCAGAGCCACAGCTCCTGAATCCAGACAATATTCTTCTTAGGGTGTTCATCTATTATTACTTTGCCTATGAGTTTTCTTTCCTGCTTAGTCTGCAAAGGGAAAGGACGAAGTTTGGATAGTTCTCCTTTTTAACAATTCCCTCTTCAATTTCCTGGGTAGCGGCCTTCAGTGAATTACCATGGTTTTCCATCCAATCTGAAGAAGGAGAAAGGCTGTAACAAGTGGATATTACTTGAAATAAACAAGTTCTCTCTGTCCTAAGGATGCCTAAAGTGATAAATTTTGCAATTACTTTAGTGGATCTTTAAAAGATTTCAGATCTGATTTCAATGTAATACTATATAGAAACCATAGCATTTTACACCCAAGACACTGTAAGAAGACTAAGAAGTGGTGAGGAAGAGGACTGATTACTTATTTATTTTAAAGACAGCATAATTTTAATATTTAATTGTAACTCAGGCAATTAATTAAGTCACTAAACAGACTTTCAGGACATATTTGAAGGTAATAATTTTAACCCCAATTTAAAAAGGATGAAAAATTCTGTTATAAAAGTAACATTTGTTATTGTTCAGATAACAGGTAAATATATTTGTTTATCACTCAATATTTGGGAAAAAAAGAGAAAGCTAGAGAAAGTTAAATAACAATTACTCAATAAGCCTAAACTCATAGGTTGTATTTTTAACATTAATTATGTATATCCTTCAAAGGCTCTTGTTGGCATACTGTAAATCTAGATAAAGGTAGGAGGAAACCAATAAATAAATAAATAAATAAATAAATAAATAAATAAATAAATAAATAAATAAATAAATAAAACAAAGTGTGGGAGGTTTCACTTGAGGATATAAAAGGGTTGAAGTGAAAGTAGGAGAGCTCAAATGCCCAGAGTAATAGGGTGTTGGGCCATCACCTTTCACACTCACCCTGGGTGGGGAGGCACATATTTGTCCCTCACCCAAAACTGAGTGGGAGAAGCATGGATGAATGGATGGATGGATGGATGGATGGAGACAGAGTGAGATGAAATAAAATGATCTAAAGAGAATCAAAATCTGGAGTAAATGATCTGATAATATTTACTAGTACCTATTATTTAAAATTTAAAGGACAGAATCATATTTTAGTACCATGTGTAAGTTAGCTGTCTTTGTATTCTTGCCTATAAAGAGAATAGTAAGTCTTATACCCACCAATGCCTTAAAGCCCGATATGTTTACATGAGGCAAAACTTGCTCTACTAGAGCCGTACTTGATTAAGTTCATCTTAGACCCTGAAACTTAATCTTACTAAAGCTCATGAAACAACAGTCAGAACAGTCTTGCATCTGAAAACAAGCCATGCACTTGTTGGACCGTGCCTTCTGTGTTGGCTGTTTAAGAGTGACAAGTGGTTATAACTCTTTTCCCTCTGAGTTCAGTTCAAATTGACACATGAATAGAGGACATAACCCTTCCACTTCCAGTTATTAGGACACAAGAAGGGCTACAATTTAGAAATGAGCAAACAGGTTCGATTTAATCTCGGACCAAATTTAGGAGATATGTCCTTACCCAAAGTGCTTGTAAGAATCAAACCCAATCCTCTCCAGAGGAAGGTAACATTCATACATGATGTCCTATGATCAATAAAGAAGTTATAATGAATATGAAGAGGTAAGATTAAAAAAACATTACAGACTCACAAGAGGTCCAGATACAGACATTATGACACATCGACTTCAAAATAATTATTTTGGAAATGAAAGCAATCAGATGATAAGATGTAGAATTTTAGCAGAAAACTAGAAATTATTTTTAAAAAAGGAAACTCTGAAACTGAAAAAGAAGATAATTTAAATTTTAGAATTCCATACATGTGTTTAATAGTATAGCCGATAACGTTCAGGAGAGAAATGTTGAGCTGGAAGATAGATCGGTAAAAAAATAATAAATAATTTTTTTTTTTTAAGTTGCTACTTATCCACACACAAAAAGATGGGGTGATGTGGTATATGAAAAAGAGTCTACAAGGCTCAGGAGACAGAGCCAAAGGGTCCAACATACACACCTTGAAGTTCCAGGAGGAGAGAGAGAGAGAGAATGGGGAATGATGTTTGAAGGTACAATTATGAAGAAGTTGCCAAACTGAAAAAAGCAAATTGTGGAAGCAGCTGAGATGACGAGTGATAGATAGGTGATGCTTGACAGAGAGAGAGAGAGAGAGAGATCTTTCAAATGAGCATCAACACCAATAGTAAAGGTGGACCAAGATTAAGGAGTGTATTTGTTGTGATGAGCACTGGGTGATGTACAGAAGGGTTGCATCACTATATTGTACATCTGAAACTAATATTACACTGTATGTTAACTAACTGGAATTTAAATAAAAACTTAAAAAAAATAGTAAAGGTGGACCACATAAAAGAAAAGATGCAAACAAACAAAAAATTGAAATGACATATTCAAAGTGTTGACCAAAATAACTAATAACCTAGAATTCTATACCCAGTACAAATACCCTTCAAGAATAAAGGTGAAATATAAAGATATTTAAAAAAAACAAAAAAAACAAAAATGAATTTCCCATACTTGGCCCTATGCTAAAAGGGAGGTCTTCAGATAGAAGGAAAATGGTGGACACTTGAAAAATCTGGACATGGGGCACCTGGGTGGCTCAGTTGGTTAAGTGACTGCCTTTGGCTCAGGTCATGATCCTGGAGTCCCTGGATCGAGTCCCACATCGGGCTCCCTGCTTGGCAAGGAGCCTGCTTCTCCCTTTAACCCTCCCCCCTCTCATGTACTCTCTCTCTCTCATTCTCACTCTCTCAAATAAATAAATAAAAAAAAAAAAGAAAAATCTGGACGTAATAAACAACTGAAAGGATAAACATGTGTAAACCTAAATGAATACTGAGTATATAAATAAAAATAATATCTCATGGAATATAAAATATATGTAGAATTCAAATACATGACAATAGCTTAATAAGGTGGGAGAAGGTAAATGGAGTTGAATTCTCTTCAATAATGACAAAAAACATAGTGAAAGAACATATAGCTAATAAAGTAATAAAAGGAAAATGGAATTAAAAATAATTCTCCAAATGAAGGCAAAAAAAAATTTTAAAGTGAGTAAAATAGAAACAGTGAGGTAGTACATATAAAAATGCATGAATAATTACTTTAAATGTAAACAGACTAAACATTTAAGTTAAAAGAACAAAGGTTAACAGCAGAGATTAAAAATAAACCACCCATATGCTTCTTAAAAGATATACCCTAGATACAAGGATGTAAAAGTTTGAAAGTGAAGGTAGGAAGATTTATACAGTGTGAACATTAATAGAATAAGTTGGATATATACGAGTATCCAACATAGTAATTCTAAAGCAAGAAACATTACAACAGATAAAAAGGGACAGTTTTTTATTTTAAAAAAATCAACCTATAAGAAAATGTACCAAGTCCAAATTTGCATCCACCTAATAACATAGCTTCAAATACATACATAAACTATTAACAGAACTAAGAGAAGAAATAGACAAAGTCATAGTCATTTGGCAGAAATGAATGCATACTTCATTCAAGTTCTAATAAAATAAGTAGACCCAAAATCAGCAAGGATGTAGGATATTTGAATAACATGGAAAACAAACACAAACAACTTAACACACAGAGAATAATGCATGCAATAATTGCAGAAAAGAATAATCAACAAGGGGATCAGATGAGTGAATACAAAACAAGGATTTATTGCTGTTGAAGCTGAATTAGAGAAAGTGCTTTACCCTTTTGTCAGAATTAAGGTTTCCAACTACTCCATCACCACAGCCTCCATCAAATTAAACTTTTTTCCCTGTAGGAACTGGGCAATTGTAGGCCTGCTCCAACAAGGAGGAAGAAGAGAAAAGAAACCTAAGCTGTGTACAAACTCCACATTCAGAACAGGTGCTTCTTTTGGGAGGATGGTGGTTCACACAGTCAAAAATGGTCCCGTTTAAATTCCTGGGAGTGGAAGTCTCCTCCTAGAGACATGATAATAAGAAATTGGGCTCCCCCTCCCCAACAGTATCTCAAGGAGATACTGCAAATCAGAGAGAATGACACAAAAATGTTAGTTATAATTCTGTTTTAACACTGATCACATTTTTTAATTAACATATAATGTATAATTTGTTTCAGGAGTACAGGTCTGTGATTCATCAGTCTTACACAATTCACAGTGCTCACCATAGCACATACCCTCCCCAGTGTACATCACCCAGCCACCCCATGCCTCCCACTCCCCTCCACTCCAGCAACCCTCAGTTAGTTTCCTGAGATTGAGTCTCTTATGGTTTGTCTCCCTCTCTGGTTTCATCTTGTTTCATTTTTCTCTCCCTTCCGCTATGATCCTCTGTCTTGTTTCTCAAATTCCTCATTATCAGTGAGACCATATGATACTTGTCTTTCTCTGATTGACTTATTTCACTTAGCATAATACTGATCACATTTTTATTTTAATGAAAAGTCTATATTCCTGACACCTCATTACCAGAAACCAGATCTTATTAACATATGTATCCTCACCCCTTCACACAGTGCTTGGCACATCATAGGTATCCTAAAAGAATTTTTTGAAAAAATAAATAAAATAAATAAAATAATTTGTTGAATAAATTATGAGTCCCTCAAAATTTGGAAAAAGGTGAAGTAAGGCATCTGGCAGAGACCAAAACCAATCTATGAGTAATAACCAGTCCTTTACAGAAGTAGCCCTTCCGAAGACATGACATGCAAATGTGTTCCTGAGAAAACTTGGAAATCACCCAAATTCAGAGTAGCTATGCACATCCTCCGATCTCAAATGTGACCCAGAATAGTCGTTAGTTCATATATTGAACTGAAACTGGACATTCTGAAGGAAGAGATGTTAACAGAGCCATGTGGCTTGCACAGAGATGGAAATTGGCTCAGGGTCAATAGCCTAGTACAGGAAGAAGCAGGAGCTCTGATTGCCCAGTTTCAGGCTTTTGATATCCCAGAGATGGGGACTCCCCCATTTGGAGTGCCAGGAAGTCCCACTTAATCCCCACCACTATCCTTAAAACCATTACCCCTTTGTAATGGAATAAAACACTGAGGTCCAGAGAGAATAAGACAATTGCTCTAGTGACCACTGAAATGGAGAATCAAATCCTGATCTTTCTATCCCCCCAAACCTGGGTTCTTTTCCACGTTTCCATACAGGTTCCCAAAACAGCCTTGAGAAGATGCTGTGAGTCTACCCCCTTTGTTCACTAAGCAAGCTACTGCTGTTGACTTGACTTTCTTTGGGAAATTCCCACAGGGAAGAAATGTGATGTACAAACAAAAACTCTTTAGTTCCCATTGTAGTTATGGCTACTTTATTTCATTGATGAAATGGAGTCTGGCATAATAATCAGTACCTGATGATATTAGTTAGTCGTTAAGACTGTAATAAATTCTTGATGGACTGGAAAGTCAGAGTACTGAAGGGCACCAACCCGGCCCCATCTATGTGTGGTTCTGCAGGGTGAACAGCATGTCAGGAATATCTCCATCTCTTCAATATCTGTTTAAAGCACTCATTAAGCAATTTACCTACCATTTTTATAAGAAAGCAAAAGGGCAATCCAGACTCTTACCTTTATTTATGTGTTGAAACTCTATATTATGGATTTTGAAACTTTTTATTATGGGCTGCCAATATTTTTCTCTTTCATTTGTCCCTTAAAATGTATTTTTTTTTTACCATCGAGAAGTACCTTCTTTTGCTCCTCTCTCTCGCCACCCCCCACCTCTGTTGCTCCCTCTGTCTCACCCCATCTCTTTATTGTCCATCCCTTATTGACCCTTATCATCAAGAAGTCTATAATTTTAGTCAAACCTACAAATCTTTCCACTCACTCTTTAATCCACTCTTATTTCCATAGAACAGAAACTGTTCTTTCCAAGTTCACAAGGGGTTTGTGTCCTAAACTGACATTGTCCTTCCTCAGTTTCCAGGACTCTTCCATTTCTTCTATCCCTCAGACTGTGTCTTCTTGTTTCCCTTCATGGCTTCTCTTCTTCTGTCCTCTATTTGAACAGGTGCTCTCCAGGAATTGGTCCTCTTATTTCCTCTTACTCTCATCATCATTCTGTTTCTGAGCAATTTCTATGAATCCAAGGGTTCACCAAGGAGTTATGTTGGTATGTGGGGAAAAGTGAAGACAAAGGGTGAATACTGCACATCTTTCCAGAACATTAATTTTCTCAAGACTTGGAAGATGAACTGTTTTCTAGTATGACAGAAATGGATACACTGTGAAACAAAAGGCAAAATTTGCATAAATTTTAAAAATAAAACATCAGGTGTGAAGAAATGTCAGTCACTGCATATGATTTTAAGTCATGTCTCCAAAATCCCTGGGCTTATTTTTTCATTATCATCCACCATCGCTAGTATATTCATAGTAAAATAAATGTGCACAGAACTCCTGTATGAGCTTTCTTTATGGCTGATAAATTACATCAATAAATCTAATCTACTTTCTGAGTCCTAATCTTAAAACCCCAATTGTTTCCTAACGCTAATTTGATGGGCATTATTGCATAGAATGGTAGAGAATTTTCCTACGGCAGGAGCAGGACAATAACTGTCCTATTATTAATATAGGAGCAACCATCTCTATCCTTGTCCAGAAAGCTTCCATAGAGGGTATGGGAAGACCAGGCCAGGAATGCCTGATATTCATTTATGAATCAACATTGGTAAAACACTACCATAGGTAAAACATTTCTATGCTTCCTTTACTATAAGGCAGGTCTGCTGGTCTGATGCACTATTGTATGGGAATCCCATGCTGGTAGATTATGCTGCAGGCCTCTAGATAGAGGTGATTGCTTAAATCCCACAGGCAGTAAAGGCAAATCCAAATCCAAAATACTGCTTCTGTTCCTGTAAGAAAAAATCATTGACCCCTACAGAATGGAAGCCTGTAGTCAATCTGCAACTACATGGCCAACTGGTCTTCTCAAGGCTTGGTGCTCTGTCAGGCGTTCATGGTTCATCTGTGCTGCTGGCTGGGTAGACCAACCAGTGCCATGCCATGGCAGCAGCTAATCAGATCTGGTCAGTGGGAGTCTATACTACAGAGTCCCTGTGTAATCTCCACTACCCTGGCCACGTCACTCTTGTGCCTGCCATGTTAACCCTGGGATGCTTGACGACAGAGGCTGGCTGACATCAACTAGGCAGGTCATTTCTTCTGCTTGGCTACTTAGTGCCTTTCCCATAATAGACACTCTCAGGTGACTGTTCACCTGTGATACGAGGTACGTTGTGCCTGCTCCCAAATGTTCATCCATAAGCCTCTAACCCAAACTTCCATCCCTGGTCCTCCAATCTTTCTTTCCATATCCCTGGCCAGCCTGCCAGGCCATTTGCTACTGACCATATCGCCATACATATTCTAACCT
This sequence comes from Mirounga angustirostris, assembly GCF_029215605.1. Taxonomy (NCBI): domain Eukaryota; kingdom Metazoa; phylum Chordata; class Mammalia; order Carnivora; family Phocidae; genus Mirounga; species Mirounga angustirostris. The sequence continues at coordinate 12,188,008 of NW_026991712.1, read as the reverse complement.
TGGCCAACGATCTTGTCACACCCCCACACTCTGCCCATTAGGATCATTTTTCTTTGCTACTGCCATTCAAGGCCATGAATGCAATGATAGCTCAGCAAATCCTCAGTCAACCTGATGGGGAGTTCTGGAATAAGTATTGTCCACCAGTGGGTCCCACAATGGCCCAAAATGATTTGGTCCTTATGCCCCTACCTCACCAAGTCATGAAATGTTGACTGCCCAAGGAAGGGTGAGATCTCAGGTTGGGGCGGTGGGGGTTGCTCTCTGGAGGGGAGTTCTCCAGAGCTGAGATAGACCCTAAAAGAGCAGGCAGCTGGAGGCTGTCTGCTGATCCCAGGCCTCACTGCTGGGCAGCAAGTCGTCCTTGAAGGGGGATCTGTACAGTGCATCTCTATGTCTACCACATGCCTTCCCTAACACAGTGCCTGGAATAGAGTATCTCTCTCTCTTTTTAAGATTTTATTTATTTATTTGAGAGAGAGAAAGAGCGCTCATGCACACACGAGCAGGGGAGAGGGGCAGAGAGAGAAGGAGAAGCAGACTCCCCGCTGAGCAGGGAGCCCAACATGGGGCTCGATCCCAGGACCCCAGGACCATGACCTGAGTCAAAGGCAGACGCTTAACCAACTGAGCCACCCAGGTGCCCCTGGAATAGAGTATACCTTGAGTGTATATTTTTGGGGGGAAACAGAAAGCCTGACCACAGTGACTATGTGTTTTCTTTATTTAACAATGTATCTACTGTTAATAGGTTACTTGTGTTGGTTCAAGAAATCCATAATGTCTATAGCTTTCTTGCCATTATCCTCATGGTCACAAGGTGGCAACTATCATATTCACAGTCAAGGCCAGAATGAGAAAGGGCACTACAGTGTGTCTGTCTCTTTTCAGCGGAAAATCAAAACCTCTTCAAGAATTCTGCAGGGAAATTTCCTTTTCTTAGGTCTCTTTGGCCAGAAAGAAGGTATACTAGGGCTTCCAAGAATGCTGAGAGAGTGAGAATAGGATTATCATGACCGACTTACACAAATAAAAATTTATTGCTTGGATGTGAACATAATTCTTCCCTCAAAAAAAAAAAAAAATTCCACGGGCAAGGAAAAGGGAAAAGTAGTCGAACACGAGGTAGAATACTAACAGTATCTGCCACAGTGAATCAATATTTATTGACTGGAGAATGGTTTTGTGCCACACAAAAAAATCCTGCAATGGGAAGAAGTTCGACTACTTTCTGAGGTCATTTCAATGACAGTCTATGAACTAGAGGGAACATTAAAGACCATCCATAATTAAGCAAAAGAAATATTTTAACGATGGCAAACCATCAAGAGAGCCAGCGAACGAGAGGAAAATTCTTTAGCATCGTCGCCAGACTCATTCGGTATCCCCAAAGGAAACTTCAGGCAGCCATTGACTTTCAGAACAGAGCTGCGGAGGCAATGGTGGGCCAAGCAGGAATAATAACCTCTTTGTCCTGATACTGGATCAGGGAAATAGTGATCAGCTGTAGCGTCCATGAAAAGCCTCACTCTCACCACCTTTAACGACTCGCCCCCGCCTTCCTCCCCACCCTCGACGGATTCCCCTGCTCAAAATCTGACGTCAATTGTTTCCTTACCATGGCAAGCTGCCTAAGATTTCTGGGAAGTATGTTTAAACAGGAGTCATGCCAGGGCTGGAATGAGCAGTGCTTCTGTGTAGCCTGCAGTGTAAGCTGTAATTAGGGATACTAAGATCCCTGAAGCTGTAGGCCAGCGAAGGGGGGTGGTGTGTGTGTGTGCACAGGCACGTGGGAGGGGGTGTATACATACACTTACACATATGTATTTTTTCCTATTTGCTTAACTTAGAATATGAAAATAAAAACTGTAAGAAACTTTGTCAGTTTTATGAAGTATAACATCACTCCTAAGTCTGTTTTCCTTTTTTCTGTTCTTTTTTCCTTTTCTTTCCCTTTCTTCTTGCTTTTTTTCTTTCCTTTCCTTTCCTTTCTCTCTTTCTTTCTTTCTTTCCTTTCTTTCCTTCTATTAAAGACTTTTCTTGGGTAAACAGTAGCTAACAAAACAGATAAGGACTACATCCTCATAAAGCGTATGGTAAAAGGCAGACTTTAAACTAATTTTTAAAATTATTTCTTGATGACGTCTATCCTCTTACCTCCTTCTGTTTTTCCTATTCTTCACTGTTTCGAGGCTGAAGTAAAATACTGCCTGCTGAGATGGTATAGTTGAAGAAGCATGAGCTACAGAATAAAAAGACTGATTGAAATTCCAGCTGAGCCCCTTATGACCTGTTGGACCTTTGGCAATTTACTTAACCCACAAGAAGCTTTTTTCTTCATGTGAGCAGATGACCAGTGGTCCATTCACATACGGATGCATCCCCTTTCCATTCTTCTTCATTTCCTCGGTGATACTTTCCTAAATAAGCGACCCCGAATGTGTTGGTGATTTTGCATGAAGTCATCTCTCTTCTTGGCATACAGATGCTCATTGTGTCCTAATGACTCCAGTTCATTTGCTGGATTTATTAAATTTTACTGAATAATAGCATACATACAGAAAAGTACACAACTCAGGGCACCTGGTGGCTCAGTCAGTTAAGCGTCTGCCTTCGGCTCAGGTCATGATCCCGGGGTCCTGGGATTGAGCCCCGCATCAGGCTCCCTGCTCAGTGGGGAGTCTGCTTCTCCCTCCCTGTGCTCTTGCTCACTCTCTCTCTCCCTCTCAAATAAAATCTTAAAAAAAAAAAAAAAAAAAAGGAAAAGTACACAACTCACAAATATACAGCTGAATAGATTTTCACAAACTGATCAAACTCGCATAATCAGTATCCATATCACAAAATTGAGTATTATCAGCATCCCAGAAGCCCCTTTACCCTTGTCTGGTCACCACACTCCAAAAATAACTACTATCCCTATCTCTAGCACCAATAAGAACACCGTGGGGACTCTTGCTTAGGGCTTCTTTCATTAAACTCCATGTTTATAAGATAAATCAAGGTTGTTAACTACAGTGTTACTTTCATTCTCACTGCTGTATAATATCCCACTGTGTAAATATATCACAATTTGTTTATCCATCCCTCTGTGGAGGAATATTTGGATCATTCCAGTCTGGGATGATGATAAATAGGATTGCTGTAAACATTCTTGTACATGATTGTTAACATATGCACACTTTTCTTTGGGATACCTGGGATTCAAATTCCTGGGTCAGCAGGTGAAAATATTCAGCGTTGCCCAATACGGCCGGTTTCCCAAAGTGGTTGCAATAAGGTACACTCCCACCAACAGTATATAGAGTTCCCATTGCTCCACATGTTCACTAGCCATTGTTCCCATTTTCTCTTTTCATTGTTCCTCTTGGTTAGTTCCTAGAAACTAACGTTGCCATTGTTCAACATGTTTTGATATGTTCCGTCTTTTTTCATTTGAACTATTCTGGTAAATGTACAATGACATTGTATTGTCATCTTAATTTTCATTTCCCTGATGACTAATGAAGATGAACAACCTTTCATAAGCTTATTGGTCATTGGGACATACTCTTTTTTATGAAACTCCTATTCAAGTTTTTTACCAAGTTTTGCTGTTGTCTTTTACTTATTGACCCATAGAAGTTCTTTATATATTCTGTAGTGTCTTTGTTAGCATATGTATTGCAAATTCCTCTCACTCTGTGGCTTGTCTTTGGTTTGAGCCTTTTTGTTCACTTTTATTTTTTTTTTAAGATTTTATTTATTTATTTGACAGAGATACAGCGAGAGAGGGAACACAAGCAGGGGGAGTGGGAGAGGGAGAAGCAGCCTCCCCACTGAGCAAGGAGCCCAATGCAGGACTCAATCCCAGACCCCAGGATCATGACCTGAGCAGAAGGCAGATGCTTAACTGACTGAGCCACCCAAGTGTCCTGTTCACTTTTAAATACTGTTGTGGAAACAGTGAAGTTGAATCATGCCTCCACAACTTATCTGTGAGAATTCAGGTGAATTAGTGAACCCCTCTGGACTTTAGTTTCCCATCTATAAAATGGGAATAATGACCCCCACCCAGCCTGTATCATATTGTTGTTGGGAAGAACAAATGAGATACTATCTGTGCAATAGCTTCAGAATTTATGTGATGTCCAGGTCAACAACTGTAACTATGGTTTATAACTATTACAGATAAATTATATTACCATCAGTGGCAATTAAGTTGTCACCAGAGAAAGAAATAATTTACATACTGGGTAGAAAATAAAAGGTTTGGTATAAATCATCTAGGAGGGGGATAACTTGGGTTCATATCCACAGGATAAAGAACTTTGAGTTATACATCCTACACAGGAAATAACTCTTGTAAGACTCAAGTCATGCTCCCAGACATGAGCGTCAGCACTCACATTAAGAAGCATTTTCAGAACCTGCCATTTAACGTATCTTAATTCTCGTTTTCTGTATGTTCCCTTGCTTCCCAATGGATACATTCAATCAGGCAAAGGTGTCTTCCCCAAGCAAGTAGTGCCATTTCTCAGAAATCTAGGTCTATAACAGGATGTGTTTTCCATATATTTTATTTCCTCAAACCAAAGAGAAGTTGACTTTTGTTGAAAACCTGTGATTTAAGGGTTGTAGGGGATATAAGGAATGTGGAATAATAGAAAATCAGATGCTGACAAATTGAGATCATCTCATCCTACCTCCTAATTCTACACCTGGGGAAACAGAGGTTTAGAGAGATAAAGTTACTTACCTAAAGATGTACTTGGAGTGAGGGACAAAAGCCTAGAATTTTACTTTACGAACTGTGACTTCCACAGGGCAGGGATTTGCGTCTGTTCTATTCATTGTCATGGCATGTGACATACCAAGCACCATGCCTTTCAACCAGTCTTCCTGCCACTTCCTAAACATGCAAAACCCATTCCTATCCTCAAAGACAACTAAGTAGAAAAGGCTGAGCACTTAAAAAAATTATAGAACAACATAAACAAATGATTGATTGTTTAGGAACTACACACAGCTGGAAAAACTTGTACAAATAATTAATTGTGGGATACTTTTCATGTTCCTCAGAGAATCCTTCTGAACCCACCCACACCCTAAAACAGAGTTAATCTGTGTTCTCATAGGAACATGTCCTTAATTCTATTGTAGCAGTATGTCCTCTATTACCTCATGTTATAGGTAGTGATTCATGCATTTAAATCCACTAGACTGCACCTAATACAGACCTTGGTACCCAGTAGATGATCAACAAATAGTTGTTACATGAGTGACTCACTCAACCAACAAATAGTTCGTTTACTATTCTAGTGTTTGACTTCTAGATGAACTAATGGTATACTACTCTAGTATCTCAACCTATATTCCCAGTGTTATCATTAGGAATACTGAGATCCTTGAAATCATAGGTCAAGTACATATTTTGTCTGGGGAAGTGGGGGGATGCATACATACACACATTTTTTTCTATTTTTATGAACTTATAAGTTATAAATGAAAAAACACAGCCTATAAGAGACTGTTTGATAAAGTATAACAACCATGTCAACTGTCTTCATTTCCTCTCTTTATATTCATTCATTCATCTACTCATTCATTTACTCATTCTTTTAAATAAAGAACTATTTTTAGGTAAAGAGTGCCTATCAAGAGCAATTTTGTCTCTCAGGGGAGATCTACCAACATCTGCAGACATTTTTGGTTTTCACAGCTTGAAGGGGGAAATTGCTACAGGTACCCAGGGGTAGAGGCCAGGGATGTTGCTAAACATCCAAAATGCAGAAGACAGACCCCACAGCAAAGACTTTTACAGCCCAAAATGCCAGTAATGCCAAGTTGAGAAACTCTGCTATACATCTATTATAGCTAAAATGTTGCCCATCGGCCTGTGTAACCCAGGAGAAGCCTGAATTAATTAGAAGAAAGCATTGGTTTCATCCATGGGCAAGAAGTTTGCAATTATGCAGTTATCCTCTAAACTTTGCAGTGAATGAACCAATCAGTCTTGTTTATCAGTGGAGAATCCCTGGCCATTCCAATCTAACTGAGAGGTTATCTTAAAAATTTGAATCACTTAAATCATTCAGTAATGAATGACTGTATGCCTTATAGTAGTCTAGGGCTGTGCTATGTTAAGAGAAAAGGCAAAAGAAACAATTCACACTGAATCACTACTTTATTTTTCAAAGCATCTTATGATGTGACCTCACAACTTCCTTTTAAGGTAAGGAGGACAGGAATTACTGCCCAATCTGGCAAATGAAGAAACCAAGGCACAGAGCTACATATAGAGTCTCTATCCCCAAAGATTAAAGAGTTCTCTTGGTAAAATAAAACTAAAATCATTGCTTGTATAAAATTGACAACAAGAAAAATGATAAAAGCCATTAAAATGGCAAGGATACTTTTGTAGTTGCCTATCTGGAGTGGAGAAGGAGGCAGAAGAAAGAAGGACTAGCTCCTCATCTCAGTTTGTGTAGGCTTCTATAATAAAATACCATAAACTAAGTAGCTTATAAACAACAGAAATATATTTCTCATAGTTGTGGAGGCTGGGGAATCTGAGATAAAGATACTGGCAGATTTTGGGACATTTGGAGTCTGGTGAGCATCCCCACTTCCTAGTTCTGTCTTTTCACTATGTCCTACCTTGGCAGAAATGGTGAGGGAGCGCTCTGAGGTCTCTGTTTTAAGAGCACTAATCCATTCACAGCACCTCCACCCACATGACCTCATCCACCCTCTAATGCCATCACATCCAGGGTTAGGATTTTAACACATGAATTTTGGGGAGACACAATAAACATTCAGTCCAGGACACTCTTTCCCAGATACCTCTTTGGTGAGACCACTTATCACAATCAGGATCAAGAACCTGAGCTAAACCAAGAACCCTAAAAGGTTCTCCGTACCTGGACAGAGTTCATGGGCCCGTTAAGATAAGTGCGCCTCAGAGTAGCTGAACTAGTTTTCTGCCTGAGCTATCTTAGAAAATGTTATCATTTAAAATGGAATACAAAAATTTTTTAAAAATGCATATTTTAGTAAACAGCATTTCTATTTCTAATTCTTGGACTGTAGGAGAAGCAAGTCAAGTTTTATTTTTCCGAATTTAATAAAGAAACTCGGCTCATAGAGGTTAGATGATTTGCCCGAGGTCACATGGTTACACAGTGTCCTGATCGCATGACTAGGTCTTTTCCATTTTTCTCTTGCCACTGTGTCCCAGAACTCTCTCCTCTTTTTAAGTCATCACCCCACCACCCTCCACCTTAATTTTCTCCAGGAAAAAAAAAAAAAAAAAAAAGCTGCTAAAGGGAAGCCCAAAACTCAGGGAAGTATGGCACCTCTAGGGATTTTTCATGACTCACTAACATAACTGGGTGCATCCTCTGGGAAACAGAGTCAGAGTAAAAAAATGTGGGAAGATCTTCTCCTTCCTCTGAATTGACGGTACGGCATTCTCTGACTGACATTCTCGGATTCCCATGGGGAGAAGAAAGCTCCTTGTCTCTCAAGTATGGAACTCCGAGCTGAAAGACATCTTTCTTATTTTCAAGAAATGGTGAGGGAGCTCTCTGAGGTCTCTGTTATAAGAGCAGTAATCCATTCACAGAGTAAACCAAGGCACAGAGCTACATATAGTCTCTAGCCCCAAAGATTAAAGAGTTCTCTTGGTAAAATAAAATTAAAATCATTGCTTATATAAAATTGACAACAAGAGAAATGATAAAAGCCATTAAAATGGCAAGGATACTTTTGTAGCTGCCTATCTGGAATGGAGAAGGAGGCAGAAGAAAGAAAGACGAGCTCCTCATCTCAGTTTGTGTAGGCTGTTATAACAAAATACCATAAACTAAGTAGCTTATAAGCAACAGAAATATATTTCTGGGACCACTAAAACCAAGAAGCACAACTGAGCCAAGACAACGTCCCCTACAAAGGAGGCCCAGAGATTCCAGACCTGGCTGTGGTCAAGAGAACGAGGCACAGTGAATTCCAATCATTGCCTCTGCTACCCTGGATAGTCCTTAGTTCACTTCTGACCATTTTTATCAGCCTCAACCAGAATCTGATACAGGAGACAACTATAATTTCACAATAAATTGGTGTTTTGTATTGTATTTGTATTACAAATAATAACAGATATCCCCTCATGGGGTTTTGAGAAGATAGGATACTAACAAGTAGAACCACGCCCATTGGCCCCAAGATCATCTCTGATACAGGAGCACAATTAAACTCTCATAATCTGGAAGATAGTGTTATCAGTAACACCACCGTGCTTATGGAGCAAGGTGAATTTATTAATTCATATAAAAATGCCAACAATAACTGACAGTTTAACAAAACCCTGATAGTACTAGAGAAAGAATCAGGCACAATTTCACCCATATGAGACCACGGACTATTCGATGCTATGAAAGTTATCAATTCAAGTACTTAACTGGTACCGTGTCCTGCACTATGCACAAGAAGGATAAAGAAGAATTTGAGAAGCAAATCTTATCCTCAAAGAGAAACAGACACATTCCTAAATACTTGCCTGGCGTGATGACAATGTCTGCATTACATGCTGTGGTGGGACAGACGTGGGAATGACCAATTCCGCATGGGGTCAAGAATCGTTGAAAAGAAATCCAACGAATGTTTGCGGCTGTTGTGATGACCAATAAACCCAGTCTCGGTCCTTGAAGATGGTCTTCCTAACCTGAACGCAGTGACCAGTGGTTGCTTCAGTGACCACACGGACACACAGACTTCTTTAACTGCCAGGCCATTCTGGTACAGGATTGATTTCACTGGGTAAGTTTCCTTTAGGGCTGATGCATTCAGTTCTCTCCTCTCATTTCATAAACTGAGGTCAGGAAGCTCATCCAGAATGTGACTAAATCAAACACTTAAGTCTTATAAAATTTTCACAAGAGAGGAAAGATCATTTCATGTATGTGCTGAGCCAGATTTCAGGGAGACAATCATCTACATGGAGACAGTGACCAAAACTGTTCCTACTCAGACTCTGCTCCTTCCAGCACAGCTGAGCAAGAGCTTTCTGACATTTAGTCTTTTAACCCTAAATGAGCATTATGTCATCCAAGTGATCAAGAATCAAATAAAATGATATGGCCTTAAATAGTAAATCTTTGGTCCCTGGCCTTTCAGGACCAGTCAGCTAATATTCCCCAATATTCCACAATCCATCAATAAATAGGGCAGGTCTTAACATGAGGCACTGGGGTATCAATAATAAATGAGCCATGTCTTCAACATACCATCCCGGGAAGAGAGAGAGAGAGGCCAAAACAGGCAATTAAAAATCTGATTCCAGGAGGCACCCAGAGGGGAACCCAGTGTAATGCACAGACCCTGCGCACTCAGGCCTGGGTCTGGGGGAACATGGGGTTCATTGAGTTCTGTCACCTTTGGGCCACAGGGTCAGGGCGGATAGGGGCCCAGGAGGTGCCGACATATGGTTGTGGGCAGAAACCCCCCTGGGAGCCTCTGCCAAGCCATGGACAGCCCCAGTCTTCAAGAGCTCCAACCGCCTCTGCTGGCAGGTGTGGGCTGCAGACCCCCCATCCAGAAGCCTGGATGCATCATCCAGTGATAGCGACTTGGACTGGGATGGGGGCAGCCCTCTCTCCCCACTCCTACCCTACAACCACCTCAGCTTGGCTGTCTTGTCCATGCTGTACTGTCTCTTGTCTTGTGAGCATCACTGCCTTCTGCCTGGCCCAGGAGCATTTACCACCCTCTGACAAACACCAATTTTCTTTGCCCATCACCCCATTGCTCCTTGCACCTGGGATTTGGGTGTCATTCACTGCTGAGTCTCTAGCACCTGGCGGGGCCTGCATACCGGACAAGACCTCACGTCAGGAGGAAGGAAGGATCTGGCATTCGCCTTCTCTCCACACTGGTACCTCAGCAGTGGAGTAGAGCCCCTTGGTGGTGGACGTCCGCAGCTTCCGTCCCACACTGTGGAGCGCAAAGAACCGGGTGCCGTGGCTGTGACAGTTCCCACAGTAGCCATGGAGGTCGGGGGTCTCCAGACGTCAGCTGCCAGAGCAAAGCCAGATGCCATGTGTGCACCCAGAATCCACTGTGATGGCCTCTCCCAACAGCACAGTGGGAGCTGCCTACAGGCTTCCAGTCTCGGGGTACCTCCCTTCCTCCTGTTTGCTCCTTGGGCTTTGCCAACACTGTCATAACCAGTTTCCTGCAGGAATTCCCTGTCTGAAGTACCTACCCTCCCCCCCCAAAAAATCTGCTTCCAGAGTGTTAATGTGAGCTCATTAAAGGGACAAATTGCAGGTGCTAAAGAGGTGCAAGGTGGAGGGAGACTTCCCAAAGAGAGTCGCTAACTTTAGTCTCAGGATAAAATGGAGGGGAGAGCTAGGTGAAGAGGGGTCACTCCAAGAAAGGAAGTAGGGAAAATATAGGGTGCAGTCAGGATCTTAAAGAAGTTCAGAATAGAGGGAGTGTAGCAGGGAAGACAGGAGAACTTCGAGTGGAGAGGGGTGGCGCTGGTTAAATGCCAGTCAGGTCACACAAGCTCAGATTTATGTTGAAGGCAGCACAAACTCTGGAGGTTCTTGACAGGGTAATAAATGTATGTGTGTGTTTAAAGAGTACCCCAAAAGCTGCTTGGGGAGTGGGTGAGAGAGAGTCACGATTGAAGGTAGGAACCAACCAAAAGGCTGCTTTGTGGTCCCCACAGGAAAGACAGAGTCCTGAAATGTTAAAAAATGGCAGAGACGTTAGTTTCTCTGAAACTAGAAAAATCAGAGACACATTAGTATAATGAAGACTCTCCAAGAGCTTGGAAAGATCGGGTAGTTGGTTTGTTGACAGAGCTGAGGAAAGCATGCATGATACCAAAGTTCGGAGCTTGGAAGCTGGGTAGATCCTGGCCCTGTTTATGAAGAACAGGAATACTTCTAAGAAGTACAGGAAATCTACTGGGGAGACCGCTTGGAGAAGCCCTGAGACCACATGCACAGGGATCACAGGGATCCAGCTGCGTGCAGGCTCCCAGCTGTCTGGGAGCAGCCCAGACGTGAGTGAAGCCGCCTTGAATCCTGCAGACTAGCCCGGATGTCATCTGAATACCACCAAGCACCCCAATCCACACGGAGAACCACCACCTCATCAAGTGTGCCAGAAGTCCTGATCTGCCATCAAGACATGATAAAATGTTGTTTTATGTCAAAATAATAATACTGAAAAAGAAGAGTAATACTTCATTTTTAATCATTTTTTATTTTTATCTTCTCAGTTCCCATATGAAGTAAGTGACAATTTGTGGCTTTCTAGAACCAGAGTTCTGGACCTAAGGTAACTTTTTACCTTATCTGAAGCCCCCTGATTGAATATGTCCCTTAAATACGTACCAGGGAGGGGTCAGACACAAAACGTCCCATATCCTATGACTCTGTTTACATGAAATATCCAGAAGAGGTAAGTCCAAAGAAATAACAAGCAGATGGGTGGTTGCCAGGGGCTCAGGGGAGGAGAGGATGGGGAGCCACTGCTTAATGGCTCTGGAGTTTTATTTTGGAGGACAATATTTTGTAACTACATAGAGATGGTGGTGGCACAACAATGTGAAGGGACTAAATACCACTGAATTGTTCACTTTATAATAGTTACTTTTATGTGCTATGGTGAGCGCTGTGAATTGTGTAAGACTGATGAATCACAGACCTGTACCCCTGAAACAAATAATACATTATGTGTTAATAAAATAAAAAGAAAGAAAGAAAGAAACAGAGAGAGAGAGAGAGAGAGAGAGAGAGAGAAAGAAAGAAAGAAAGAAAGAAAGAAAGAAAGAAAGAAAGAAAGAAAGAAAGAAAGAAAGAAGAAAGAAAGAAAGAGAAAGAAGAAAAAATCTGGAGACTAAAAAAAAATTTTTAAATAAAATAAAATAGTTACTTTTATGTTAAATGAATTTCATCTCAATAAATTTTAAAAAGTGTATGGGGGAGGGGGGTAATCACAAGGAGAGCTCCTGCTTTAGCTTGGTTCAGATTCTCACTTAGATGAGGAGGATATTCGATTTCCCATCTTCCTCAACCAGCTCAGGAGATACTCATTTCCTTATGAGTAGCCTAAGGCCCTCATTTCCTATGAGGGCCTGACAAAATCAATGTGACAATCAGAGAAATGGTGGAACTTTCCAAATAAAGTGAATAGCATCATCCTTCCTAACCTTGGGTCGGCCTGCTGGGGAATCTCTGACATGATTTCATGGGGGAGGGGCAGCCGTGGTTTGTCGATGTTCCTGCCTGTCTACAAGTTTTCCTTTCTTTCTTCTCTTATAGTCAGTCTTTCCATCGGCCTGCAGGCCATTTAGCCACAGCTACAGCAGTTACCCCCGATGGCCTCCCCTCCTGCAGGAACCTGCCACGATGTCTCTCCAAGGACATGCCGCGTTTACAGGGTATCCATTTCAAAGATTGGCTAATTGCTCCACAGGCTACAAAAAGTGCACTCTCAAATCATAAAAGGGAAACACTCTGGCTTTTCCCAGGCCACAAAGCATGACCAAGTTGATGAGGACTCATAATTCACACTCCTGATACCTGAGCTGGATCCTCCAAGAAACACCTGCCCTATAAAAGCAGCGACAGAAGCATGTATATCACACTGCTCCAGCCACCGTAGTCAGAGCTCTGCTCCCACAATAAATGGCCTCTGCCATGTCTGGGCCAGGGCTGCACTGGAAATGAAACAATAAGAGTGGAAAATCGCCTTTATTTATGGAGTTCACCTACCCTTAACATCAAATCAACACCCAGCCTGTACAGCTCACAGAATCCAAAGAGCTTAAGATGGAAAACACCACAGTGTTTTCCAAGTGATCCTTTCCCCAGGAGCTGGCACTGGACTCGCCCCCGCCGCCCCCCCCCCCCCAGGACACCCATGGGTGTCCGCAGCTCTAATGTTTGGAGTGATGGAGCAGTCTGTGCTCTGCGGTGATGGACATGCCCCCACATTAGGGCTGACCATTCTCAGAATGACCATGAGAGTTCCTGTGCCTTGAAATGGGACCCTAATAAGTGGAATGTAATGAGAAGCAAGCATCATGATAGAAGTTACACAAACTTTTTATGGCCATCGGTGTCAAAATGAGTGATGCGGTGTGAAAGAACATGTTTCCTAATGGGGGGGTCACATTCTATGGCAAAACCAGGTGGGTGAATGCCGTTCTGGAGAAGATAAAGCCCATCTTGGATCCTATGTGCTATGACAGGTCTTTCTTTTTCTGACGAGAGGCTCTCAAATGATGCTACCTATCGCAGGGTTGGATGCACACGCTTTGGAATCGCCCAGAAGTGGCTTTGAATCATAGCTCCACTTCCTCCTTCATTCCATCATCCAACAAGTATTTCCAAGTAGCCATTCTTTGTTTGAATATAACACAGTGGGCAAAATAGGGTCCTCCTCTCAAGCTCATCACCGAGGAGTTATAGAGCAAGAAAGCTGGCATAGAAAAAGCTAATGGGAGAGCACAAAGGGAAAATGACAAGGGGGACAGGTCAGAATTCTTAGATCAATGGCCTCTCAACTGAGGCCTGGAGGCCCAGTAAATTGACAAACTGAAATACTGTGTGCGTGTATAAAGAGATTAGAAAGAGTATATTTAAAGATTCAGAATATAGAGAATACTGGGGGATCAGAGAAAAAAGTAAATGGACCTAGAGAGGTAGCATTATGAGAGAGTCTTTATAGGAAGAAGGTAAAGGGAAGAGACTTAAAAATTTGACATAGCAAAGTGACACAGGAACAGGAATTTTAGGAAAATGTTACCGATCAGGTAACTTTGGATCAGAGTTAATCACTCTGAGCCTCGGTTTTTAACATGGATAACACTACCTAACTTGCCATGCAAATTAAATGATACAATATATACAAAATGCTTAGTGCCTGAAACCTGGTAACTAATTAGTCAGCAGTAACCACAACAAAATATCCATCAGCTCAAATTTGACATAACTTTTGACCTTCCCTTCCTATACAAGTTCAAATGTTTTATGAAATGTTTCCTGCAAATGCAGGTACAAACTAGTTAACTCAGTATTTCAGCTAGTGGGAGTCTGAGAAGTTTATTTGTTCAATCAATTAATCAACATACATTTTCTGAGCATCTTTTCTGGGCCTACCACTGGGGATGCAATGAAGAAAGTACTGACCGGGTGGTGATTTGTTTAGAAGAAATACTTGTTCAAGTCAAATATTCAGCAAATTACTGTGGTTTTGTGTGGTTTGGGGTTTGTGGCAGCGACTACAATTTGCCACCAAGTATCTATTACCTCCTTCCTCTTTATAGAAATAATTCTTATTTTTAGTGCTGACAATGTTCTGTTTAATGATCCAGGTATTGTTTACATAGATGGACTTAGTTTGAGAACATTCATCAGGGTGTATGCTTATATATAATTATCAATGAAAGTTAACATTTAAAAACCTTCAATTTGTGTCTGGGCATATTTTTGCCTGGCTAAAAAATATTATTTCTAGGACTCCCTTGCAGCTAGGGATGTAATTCGGCTGAGTTCTGGGCAATGGTGTATAAGGACAGATGCTAAGTGGTACTGCCAGTTAAGTCTTTCTAAAAGGGACACAGCATGGTCTTTCCCAATTCTCTCCTCCATCCTGACCTAGAAACACATGATGTGTAGGATGTCTCAGATCATGAGAACAAGAGTCACACCCTAGGGATATTTGAAAGCTTAGCTGGAAGCTCTGTTCCTGCCTGACAACTTTTCACAAACCAGTCTTTCCCTCTAGAGTTAGCTTACATGAGAGGGAGGGGGGGATTATCTTGTTGAAAACACTGTTGTGTTGGATTTTTCTGTTAATTCAGCTGAAGTTAATTTTAACTAATACAGTGTTCAAGGTAGAATTCTGTTCCATCCTTGTTTTCACACCAGGAACACCCAAATGATATAACAAGAAGTTATCTTTAAAAAGCAATAGAAATAACAAAACACTCTGAATCTTAAAGGTCTGGCTTCACTTTTTACTGCTGAACTACAACTCTACATTCTCGTGTGTGATATGGAGATTTAAAGTCTACTATGTTTTCTCTGTGAGAGCTCTCTCCTGGCAACAGCCCAGTCTAAATCTGGTTAACTTAAACAAAAAGGGAATTTATGGGAATGTTGTCAAAGACCTCTCATAGTAAATTGATAGGCTAGTGTCCAGGCTTAGAAATAAGGCAAAAAAATCAGAATAAAAACTCAGAATGGGATCAAGGCAATGAGAACATCTACCATCTCCTCATAGTGCTACACCTGGAATGAAGGATTTCAGCCGTTTCTCCTTGCTGTGAGTCACTCAGTGCAACATGCCAAGTTGTGGGACAAAGTCTGATTGACTAAGTGTAGATCACAAGCCCTTTGGCTTCTTTGAAGCAGTGAAAGAAGTCTGGAGGAAAAAGAATGTACCAGCCTCCAGGGGACTCTAGTTCTCTGTTAGGAGGGCAGTGGACATTGCTTTATAGTCCCACTGAGAATGTACAAAACAGGGGCTAGTTAGGTCCCTCAAATTAATGGATGCTGGACAGTCATAAATCAACAAATGTCCACTCTTTCTACCTCACAAGGTTGTTGAGACTGGAATAAATTAGACAAATGCTCTGAAAACTGAAACCCACTACACAAATACTCATTGCTATCTTGTTAAAGTTATTGCTGTTGTTATTAATATCAGAATTTATGAAAAAAATAAGGTAACCTTAAATAAGCAGGGTCATTCGAAATTTTAAAGATTTCCTTCCTTTACTGAAGAAATTATTTCATTAGTATTGGGCACTAAATGAGTAGAATGTCTCAAATTAGTAAGAGGGAATGGGTGTAGATAATATTGACATTAACTAGTAAGTAAAAATCAAGTCTCCTTTCTACACCGGTTTGGAAGGTCATCTCATGTTAGATGGGTTTCAAAGAAGAGCACGGATAATGGGGAAATGCAAATTTCTAGCCAGAAGTCATCACCTAGAATGGGATTCTTAGTAGTGGTCTGGGTGCATGAATGGCTTTAGAGGCTTATGAAACCCTGAAATTGCATATAAACCTTTGGTTTGTTGCATATCCAAGGACATATTTCTCAGGGATATGGGAATACCTTTTATCACTTGTTAAAAAACACATGACCCCCAAACACTAGGAATCATTATTCTTAATGCAATGTGTTAGCCCAGTTATGGAATCAGAAATATCTGGGTTCAAATTCTGGGTACCCCACTGTGTCAATCGACATAGGAACTCATAAACCATTCCCTATTCTTCGGAAACTTAGGGGCACACACAAGAGATAAGAGTAGGTATATTAATTAAAATATCTTGGGCTACAAATAACAGAAAAATCAAACAGAGGTTAGCTTAGAGGATATGGAAATAATTTGTGAAGCTCATGGGAACAGGAATCCAGAGATAAAGCAGGTGGCAGAGATGGCAAAATACAATGGCTTCAGCTGCATTCCCCATGGTTCTCTTGGTTTGGCCTCCCCCACATGCAAACTTCTTCAGGCTACCATTTGCTGTGGCTACAGAATGGCCACACATGTTCCAAACTGAGTGGACACAAGTAATACCCATACAAGTGGATATCATTCCTAGTCTACCTTCCTCTTCCCCTCCAAGTACTCTGCACAACTGGGTGTCCAATAAATATCTCCTAGTAGGTATCTGAAGTAGATATCAGAATTAATTAATTAATATCAGAAGTTATGAAAAAAATAAGGTAACTTTAAATAAGCAGGGTCTCCTAGGTATCACCTTATCTAGGAGATATCTATTGGATATCTAGGAGATATCATGCTGGATAAATGCATGAAATACTTAAATAATAATATATGACAGCATGATTAAATGAGCACTTTAGACACAGTAATAGATCAAAGAAAGAAATTATAAATTGAAAAAGCTACTAAAATTCAAAAAGTTTCTACAGAATACCATGCTTCAAATAGACAGAGGGGGACAGAAATAGCCTTCCAGACACACAGTTGGCACTTTGTTTAAAGCAAGTAAATTCATAAATGAAAAAAAGATACTAGATTTCAGGGGAACTTTCCATCCATTCCGAGTGGTTTCATATTTTTAGTTGCAACACCATGAAGTTATTAGGACACTGGAAGTTTCCATGGAACCTTGTATCCTACAGAATCTCAAGTTACTTCATGCAATAATGATCAAGAGCACCTAAAATAGTAGGATTAATACATATGATGAGGAGACTGAGCCTTATATTTTTTTACACAATAAAAAGCCATTATATTTTTGATTCTCCACTATTTTTGTAGCTCGTTTACACATTCTTTAAGAACTTTCCATATGTCAGGGACCTGCATTAGGTACTTTCAGATTTTTTTTTTTTTTTTTTTTACCTTTCACAATAAGGTTAGTATTATGACCTTGACTTGTACAATGTACAGAAATGGGAAACACGGTGAGGGTAAGTGCCCTGGCTAAAAGAGCCAGCTATTAAGTGTCAAAGCAGGAATTACAGTATAGGTCCACGTGAGTTCATTTTAACTGTTGACATTCTGCTTAAAAGCCGAGCTACTTTTAAATATACTAAATGTAACAATTTAAGGTGGGGCAAATGATACAGTAATTAAAAACCACTTCAGCCTAATTATGCAGGTAGGTAGGTCCACTTGCTATTCTTTTTTTTTTTTTTTTAATTTATTTATTTGACACAGAGAGAGAGAGAGATCACAAGTGGCGGGCGGGGGGGCGGGGAGAGGGAGAGGGAGAAGCAGATTCCCGGCTGAGCAAGGAGCCTGATGCAGGGCTCGATCCCAGGACCTTGGGATCATGACCTGAGCCGAAGGCAGATGAGACACTTAACTGACTGAGCCACCCAGGCACCCCCCCCCCACTTGCTAGTCTTAAGACCTTTCTTGTAGTCAGATTCTGGATAATATACAAATGCAAAAGGAATATAATTACTTTCTTGGAGACTACTGAAACTTCAGACCTTCCCTTCTTAATTGAAACAGTGTGGGATACCAGGAAGCAGGTTACGGTGCCAGGAGGAACTCAAGTCCAATCTTGGGATTTTGAACAAATTACATAATTTCAGCCAGTGTTTTCATATCTGTAAAACAGAGGTTTTAATCACCGCTGTTGAGGATTGTTGTGGAATAAAGCAAGATGGGATTCAGGTGTGTTTTAGGGACATGTAGATGCCTAAGAATTCTCTCCCCTGCCTTTATTCAACTTAGACCTATCTTTCCAATATTCTAAGTTATAGAGAAGGCAAAGATGAAAGCTGACCTTGTCAGGCTTAGGACTATTAGTTCATCTTATTGAAGATCCAGGTTACTAATTTAGATATTGCTTCGATGGGATATTCTGGAAATGACAGAATTAACGATATTGTAGAGCTGGTTCATTTTATAAAACACCTAAACCAAGGCTTGTCTCTTGGCCTGTGTTTTGGGCTTCCAACTTTTTAACTGTACTAGGCAAGAGTCATTTTTGGTTCACATGAGTGAAAACCCAATTCAAACGCACTTAAAGATACAGGAAATTTTATTTTATTCACATAATCGAAAAGTCCAGAAATAAGGTAGATTCAGGATTGTTTTGATTGACAGGTTTAACAGCGTCAGCAAGGACCTGTGTGTATGTGTATCTATGCGTGTGTGCATGCGTGTGCATATCCATTACTCTTCTCTCACTTATGTGGGCTCAGCTTCATCCAAAGGCAGGTCAACCCCATGATCAAGTACCTGGAGAAGTTCCAAGGTTCATATTCATGTCTTCCAGAAAAAGAAATTTCTCTATCAGTAGCTGAATGAGAATAATAAGCAAGATTCTTTCCCAGATGTCCTTACAAATCCTCTTCTTTCATCTAACTGGTTTTAATCAAGTCATATATGCTCAAGTGGGATCCAAATCCCGTGCATGATAATCCCCAGAGCTTTGGTCTATATTACCTACACCAATCACTCTGCAAAGTAGAGGGAATTCCTCTGAATGGCTTAGACCAATCAGAACTTCCCCATGGAGCTTGGATGGCTTTAACTTCTCCAATGGTCAATGGACATATTGAGAGATGTATATATCTAAGTATCACTAAGAAAGGGGAACAGGAAAATGCTGAATAGACAACAATATTTCACTTCAGTAGTCAGACAGTTCCTAGAGTAGATATACAGATATAGATCTAGATTCAGACATAGCTGTGCATGGAGACATGCACATACATAAAATATTTTATCTAATTCCAAAAATGTATGCAAGGTTAAGGTTGGTAACTACAAAAAAATCAATGAAATGACCTATAATCCTATCATTTAGACATAAATACTCTTATTATTTTGGTGTGTAGACTATACAAGTATTTTTCACATACAATCTTTGTGTGAATAGCATGTAATTGGTTTTTTAATTGAAATCACACCATACATTTTGTCTCCATCCCGCTTTTTTTTCACTTACCATCCCGCTTTTTTCACTTATCAAGAGAGCATGAGCATTTTCCTATGCCTGGAATGTAGATCCTTGGTTATTCTTATTTTTATTGCTACTCTAAAGCTAAGGTTCAAGAGCTATGCAATAGGGCATACTATGGATACTATTATACTTTATTTAAGCATTGCCTTATTGTTGTATTTTTAATCATTTCCTATTTTTCTCTTTTAAACACCATTTATTAACTGAATTCTCACCCAGAGTTTGAGATTCTCAAGTCAGATTAATCTGAGCTAAAGTTATGATTTAGCCACTATGTGACCAGGAGCAAGTGCTTTACTTTCTGTGACCTCACTGTCCTGAGACAATAACAGCACTTTCAACATAGACTTGTGGTGGTGTTTAAATGAGGTAATATATGTAATGTGTCTGAAACATGGAAGGAACTCCACAGTTACCATCATCCATCAGAAAGGTGAGTTCTTATATGACAAGAAGAAATAGTTGCTCCTCTATGCCAATCTCATTTTTAAGAAGTTGCTGGAAGAACAGACTTATATAAATATAATTCAGCTTTCTTGAACCAGGTTTGTCTTTGTTGTCTAACCTGATCTGCATGTCAGTAAATAACTGTGTAACTTACAAAGTGTCATATTTGCAAAGTCAGACTATTGACAATGTCACCCTCTAAAGATTATCTGCCTTTTAAAATATTACAGAGCTATTTGTAGAAAGATAATGGTGAGATTATTGGATTTTTTTTAAAGATTTTATTTATTTTTCAACAGAGAGAGAGAGACAGCGAGAGAGGGAACACAAGCAGGGGGAGTGGGAGAGGGAGAAGCAGGCTTCCCGCTGAGCAGGGAGCCCGATGTGGGACTCGATCCCAGGACCCCGGGATCATGACCTGAGCTGAAGGCAGACGCTTAACGACTGAGCCACCCAGGCACCCCCAGATTATTGGATTTTTAATTATAGTGATAGAAGGTAGTATTATTCCTAAAATAAGAAATTCACAGGCTTCGAGAACTAAAAGGGACCTAGAGATTGACAAGTTCTGTGCCCATCTTTTATATATGGAGGCAACAGAATAAACATACCTGGTGGTAGATAAGCCAAGTGGGTCTCTGAGTCCTGAGGAGTGTTTCTTAGTGGTCTCTACAAAGGATATGAAGATCACATACTAAAAGGATCCAATAGCAGAAAATTCCAACTAAGTAGAAAGGCATTTAAAATTCTTGCTCAGAGTCATTCTAAAAGGCAAATCATGTCCCTAGGGTTTCTCAGTCTTGCCACTGTTGATCTGGGGGCCAGATATGAGACTGTCTTATACCTTGCAGAATGATTAGCAGCATCCTTGGCCACTAAATGCAACTCTTCCCCATTTGAGAAAGTCAAAATTGCTCCAGATATAACCAAATGTCTGCTGGAGAATAAAATCAACATTTTCCCTATACCCGAAGATAATATAAAGTAGTGGCAATGTTGTAAGAAATGTTGTCCCCCAGGGGCACCTGGGTGGTGCAGTTGATTAAGTCTCCTACTCTTAGTTTCGACTCAGGTTGTGATCTCAGGGTCATGAGATCGAGCCCCACGTCAGGCTCCATGCTCAGCACAGAGTCTGCCTGAGTTTCTCTCTCCCTCTCCTGCCCCTCCTCCCACCATGCTTGCACATGCTCTCTCGCTCTCTCTCAAATAAATAAATCTAAAAAAAAAAAAAAAGAAATGTTGTCTACCTTCCCTCCCTGGCTAAAGTAGAATTATGGAAGGGAGCCATGTAAATCAAGATAGATACTTGTATTAACATTAAATCATTGGAAATTTCCAGATAGGAAGCCAATACTGCCCATAAGATGTCCTGCATTCTGATGCCAGCCCACTTCAAATAACTCTTCATTCTCTTTCTCTCTCCACATAGAGGATCCAATACACATTGCCCATCCTATTTAACATAAATTCCAATGAATGAATGCTGGGGCAGCAGGGCGGGGGCGGGGGGTGAAGTCAGCAGACACATCAAGTGGGTGGAGGGACTTCATAACCAGGCTGATGGGCGGTGCAGATGAGAGAGTCCAGAGGGCAAAAATGTTTCTCTCCTGACAAAGGTGGGGGGTGTCACGGGTTGAATTATGCCCCCACCAAATTCTGTATGTTAAAGTCCTGATCCCTCTGCACCTCAAAATGTGACCTTATTTGGTAATAAGGTCACTGTAGGTGTAATTAACTAAGATGAAGTCTTACTAGAGTAGGGCAGCGTCTAATCCATTAGCACTAGTGTCCTTGTAAGAAGGGAGATCTGAACACAGACATGCAGCAGGGAGAGAAACACCACAGAAGACTGGAGCGATGCTGCCACAAGCCACAGAACCACTGGGAGCTGGGAGACAGACCTGCAGCTGACCCTTGCCTGGCACCTCCTGAGGGAGCAGAGGCCTGTGGACACCTGATCTTTTATTTCTGGCCTCCAGAACCGTGAGACAATAGAATCCTGTCATTTTGGCCACTCGGTTTATGGTAATTTGTTATGGCAGCTGCAGAAAACTAATACAGGTGCATGACTAGTTAAAAAAAAAAAAGGCAGCTATGCCAGGTGATGATTTGGGAGGAAGCTGAACAGACCAGAGGAGCCAATCCCAACTCCTGCAAGCTGTGATCCAATGTGGGTTGAAATACACAACTCAAACGAGTAGTAAATGAATATTTATTTTTACCTTCTTCTGGAATCAGTGTCTCATGAAGAGTAAAATTTGCTAATCAACTTGAGCACTCCTCCTTTCTACTACTAAGTGTTGATGTCTAGCAGTTGCTACAACTTCATGCTTAAATATCCTGGGTTCTGGCATTCTGTGCTTCTGTCTTCAGAGACCAAGCAATTCAAGCTAAAGTTCCAAAATGGTCACCTCTGAGAGAGAAGCCAATCAAGTTTAGGAATAAAATGAGCCAGGAGTTATAGAAAGGATATGATTTTCTTTGATTTTTTTCCCCTCTTATCATCAACTCCCCCATAGGCAGTCCCATCTCACAGTCTACAGAGTGCTTTCACATCCACAGATTCATCTATTTCTCCCAACAACACAGAGTAGCGAAAGGGAGGCTGCTCCCATTACACACGTGGGGGAACTGAGGCCCATAGAGATTACAGTTTCCAAAGGGAACTGACACAGCAAGGTGACATAGGTCTAGTACCCTTCTCCCTACACCAGAACCCTTTTTCATGAGAGAAATGTTCCAGCACACAAAGATAAAAGTTTTAACTCTGCCCATTCTCTTTAAGAGAGGCCCATTTGATTCATACTTATATGCTCCAAGGACCTCAGCCAGACTTGGGGTATGGTCTGGATTTAAGATCTTGATTTCTGCCATGGCCTTTTGGCTTCTTGACCCTCCTATTAACTTACCAAGCTTGAGTCATAATTCTGGATGGTCCTGTAGGGAATCTTTGACTCAGAAGAGGCTCATAAAAGCTCTTCTGGGAAATTAGACACTAATGCCAGAGTTTCACACAATTGAGGTATCTTTACAGAATCCCAGATCAATACCACCAGAACGTTCCTTCTCCATTGCCTCCTGACCAAAGGCCTTGGAATAAAAAGATACGGGTTTTGTTTTGTTTTGTTTTTTAATCGAGGTTCAGTAGTTCTCACATCTATACTTGTCTTTGCCAAACAGGGTCAGGAAATCAGCCCAGAATATGGGGTTATGGTATATTTTCTTAGACTCATAAAATGTTAGTACTGGAAGTGATCTAAGAGATACTCTGGTTTAACACTGTTTCGCTATGAACACTGAGACCCTCGGACAAGAACCAATTTGGCCAGTGCCATAAGAGGAGTTAATAGCAGGGCTGATATTAACATCTAGGGCTCTTAAGTCAATGTTCTTTCCAATATGCTAGCTGTATCCGTGGACCCAATTCTTTCCAATACGTGATTACTGACCTTCTATTTCCATGTGATGAATCAAAGCAGTAACCAATGTGAGGTGTGATTTGTCAAGCATGGTGAAAGCTTCACACTGACCCCAGCTCCCACTCCCTGTTGTCTGCAGTGGTACCTACTTCTTCAACATTAATTATTAGATTATTGATTTTTTTATTCAACAAACTTTTATTTATAAACTATAGCTCTCTGAGCTCCTTATTGTCAATGATCGGTCTTGCTCATCCTCTGTAAGTATAAAGATCAGAGTACAGTAGGGGAAGGAGATATCTGCATAATTAAGGAAATACAGTTTGGTAGAAACAATTATGTAAAAAATGAGATTTGGAGGTTAAAAAATGGGTGACTCACTATTCTAGGAAGGAAAATATAGGGATAGGGAGAAGGTTCCCAATGGAGGTGCCATTGTGATGTTGATCCTGAAAGACTGGGAAGGAGTTTGCAAGGTGTAGAGGCCAAAAGGGTATTCCAAACAGAGGAAACAGCAAAATTGAAGTATAATAGTGGGGAGTCACCTGGAACAGGGTTCGTAAGGTCCACAGAGGGGAGTAGGAGAGGCACTTGGCTAAAAAGTTGGGATGGAGCCAGGCAGTCAGGGGCCTTGAAGGCCATGATAATAAAGCAAAAGGAGTGTGGGCTTTGCACAGAAGATGCTGGGGAGCCTGTTTAAATAGGATTATGACAGGTTGTCATCTGTGTTTTGAAGAGATCGCTGTGACACTACTAAAGAAGACGGCTCACAGGTCAAGAGTAGAGGCAGGAAGACCATTTCAAACATTTCAATACTCTTGACAATAGATGATGGAAGTCTCAGCTGGCAAAGTGGGCTTGGAGGAAAATTTGAGTTTAAGGGCTAAATGGCCCACTGCATATGGTTATGAGAGGGGAATAACCCTGCAAGTGCCTGGAGACTCTAATCAGGAGACTACCACCTAGTCATGAAACTGTACCCTCCAAGAGAAACTTCTTAACTCTTTAGGTTCAGTGGGTTTTTAAGAATCTGACAACAGCTCTGAAGCCTCCACCCAGAAAAAGGCACAAACAGAGGCAATTTTTCATGCAATTTCAAATGCTTTATGAGCTCCCTGAAGCCTATAAATGAGTGGGACTCCAGATTATGAGCCCTTCTTTTATAAGAGGAATTTAAATGCAAAAGCACCTGTGAAGAATGGATTGTGAATTACTAATGTCCTAGAATTAATCTGTCAGCTTCTGATACTTCTGGTTGGATATCTGTACTCTAATGTAGCAAATGGGGTAAGGGTGAAAACACTCGCCACGTGGTGGCCACAGGGTGGGGTGTGTGGTCACAGAGTAGAAATAAAGCAAGAAGTGGGGGGGATCAGAAAGATGATTCTCAGCACCCTCTACCTTTTTCTCAATCAGCACAGAATCATGGATCTGAATGAATCAACTATACCCCATATTTTCACCATCCTTCCACCTCTGAGACTTTAACACTCACAGTAATCCTGTGATTTTAGCAGGGAAGACTAGTAGATCCGTGTCACAAGATGTGAAGCAATCAAAGCTCAGAGAGATGGCATGGCTTTCTTTCCCAAGGTCACATACACTAAAGTGACAGAGAGGAGACCAACTTTATTCCCTTCCTCTCAGAGCTGTTTTCCTTAAAGACAAGTTGGCCTGAGACATCAAGAACAAAGATCTGCTTCTGCTCTGGATTCGGATCCAGGTTTTTCCATCTCACACTGATGATGCTGTTCAGAGTGTTGGTATCTGGGACTCTGCGTTCAGGAGGCAGTGGCGAGGCCATGGGTTGGAGCTATTAAGTACATTGTCTTCAGCTTTAGACAGACGCCAAACTCTGCCGCTTACATCTCCATGACAATGACCAATCTCTGTAACCTCATTGCCTTCAGGTTCCTCATCTTTAAAATAGAGACAGTAATACACATCTCCAAATCTGCCAGGCTCCAGTGAGACGTAAGTGAAAATGCCCTCTTTAAGTGCCGGCTCCTCTTCTGAAAGCTTTGGCAGGCACAGTAATTTCGCCGATATCATAAATTCTCACTGCAGGCTCCTGACACCAATCCCTTTCCCTCATATCACTCACTGGGGGTGACCAGCCTGCCACAATGGTCCACTGACTGACCTACCTGAAACGCACAACTCTCTTGTTCTATCACCAGAACAGTATGTTCCAAGAACTTCTGACACCTTAATACTTGAAGGGTGAGTCTTTACAGACTCATTGAAGATCTATTTTTAAATATACATGCTCAGAAATAGAGAACAATAAGATTGCGAATGTGGCACATTCCTGATGAAGAGAGTTGTTATAGTCTGTAGCATGAAACATTCCAGCCGTTTACTGTCTTTATAACAGCTTAAACCTATTCACGTATTTAGATTGTTCTACTTGCAACATATGAAGGCCAACCACCTCTAAGAAATTAAAACTTATGATGCATCGTGTATTATTTCAAGAAACAACCTAGCCAATGAGAATGCTGAGAGCTATTTTTTTTTTTCATTTAAGTAGTGGAGTGACAGTAATATGAGTAAATCTTGCCACAATAAAGGGGAGTGTTTTTCCCACAACATTCACTGCAGAAAAAAAAAAAAAAAGGGAAAATCCAAAACCCATAGTATTTGATGTATGATGTCCACAACTTGTTAACTATGTGACTTTAGGTAAACCAGCTAACCTCTCTGAGCTTCTGATTCCTTATTTCTCAAAATGCAGGCTCATTGCCCTTATAACCTCCTTAAGAAGACTGCAAACACCCATATTCAGGTTATTATCCCCTTTCTGAGCTTCCTTTTTTCCAGCCCACTTCTTCTAATCACAGTGCTCAGGATTCAGTGTGCCAAGGACATAACACCACCATGTACGGCTGCCTTCCACTCTGAATTCTGCTGTTCATTGTTTACATTAAACAGTGGGATATGCGTAAGATTCCATTCCTCAGACTGGACATATGGGGACAAAACATGAGCTTTATAATCGGCTGGGGTCTGACTGGAATCCTGACTTGACCAGCTGTGTTTTTGTGGCCTTGCTTGCCTCAACTATAAAGTAATATGAATAATAATATCCCTCCCTCAGGACTGATTTTTTAATTTTTTTTAATACCTGAAGCCCAATGCAGGGTTTGAACTCACAACCCTGAGATCAAGACCTGAGCTGAGATCAAGAGTCGGACACTTAACCGACTGAGCCACTCCAGCACCCCACTCAGGGTTGATTTTTTTTTTTATTTAAGATTTTATTTATTTATTTGACAGAGAGAGACACAGCAACAGAGGGAACACAAGCAGAGGGAATGGGGGAGGGAGAAGCAGGCTTCCCGCGGAGCAGGGAGCCCGATGCGGGGCTCGATCCCAGGACCCGGGGATCATGACCTGAGCCGAAGGCAGACATTTAACGACTGAGCCACCCAGGCGCCCCAGGGTTGATTTTTTTAGAGCTTTGTGGAAATATAATTTACATACCATACATTAAATTCACTTTAAGTATAAAACTAAGTGAATTTTAGCCTATCTACAGAGTTCTACAGCCATCTCTAGGAACTAATTTTAAAACATTTTTGCTACCCCCACAAGAAACACAATGGCCTTTAGGTCATTTCCCCATCCCCCCTTCTCTCAGCCCTAGGAAACCACTAATCTATGTTCGGTCTTTATAGACTTGTCTATTCTTGCTATTTCATGTAAATGGAATCATACAATACGTGGTCTTTTGTGACTGGCTTCTCTCACTTAGCATGACGTTTTCAAGGTTCATCCATGTTGTTGTATACACCACAATTTCATTCTTCCTTATTGCTGAATAATACTCTGTGGTATGAAGATACTATATTTTATCCACCCATTCATCAGATGATGGACATTTAGAGAATTTACAATTTTTTATTATTATGAATTGTGGTGCTAAGGACCTATGTATGTGTAGACACATGTTTTCATTTTTCTTGGGTATTTAGCTAAAATTAGAATTTCTAGGAATTAAGAGTTATATGATAAATCCATGTTTTTAACATTGTGAGGAACTGCCAAGCTGTTTCCCATAGAAGTTGCACTATTTATATTTCCACCACCAAGGTATGGTGAAATTTCTGCACATTCTAACCAACATTTGTTATTGTCCTTTTTGTCCCAGTGGGCATGAAGTGGTATCTCACTTTAGTTTCATTTGCATTTCCCTAATGACTAGTAATGTTGAATATCTTTTCATGAACTTATTGCCCATTCACATATCTTTCTTTGAGAAATGTCTGTTCATATACTTTGACAATTTTTTGAGGTTTTTTTTAAATCACTGAGTTTTAAGAGTTCTTTGTATATTCTGATTACAAGTCCCTCATCAGATACACAATTTACAAATCTTTTCTTCCATTATATTTGCAGACTGCCTTTTCTTTTCTTTTTTGATGGTGTAATTTGTAGCGCAAAGTTTTACATTTAGATGATGTCCAATTCTCAATTTTCTCTTTTTGCTTGATTTTTGGTGTTGTAACTAAAAAATAAAATACATAACCAAAATTCACAAGGACTTACTCTGGGTTTTCTTCTAAGACTTTCATAGTTTGAGCTCTTACATTTAGATCTATGATCCATTTTGAGTTCATTTTTGTGCATGGTGTGAGGAAGGTATCCAACTCCACTTCTGTCAACGTGGATATCCAGATGTCCCAACACCATCTGTTGAAGACCATTCTTTCTCCATTACATTGCCTTGGCATTCTCGTCAAAAACCAGTTGACCACAAATGTAATATTATTTTTGGAGTCTCAATTCTCTTCCATTCATTTATGTGTCTTTGCTTATGTCAGAACCACACCATTGTAATCTTGTAATTGAGTTTTGTAGTCAGTTTCAAAATTGGGAAACATCCTCTACTAATATTCTTTTTCAGGACTGTTTTGCCTATTCAGGGTTCCTTGCATTGTCATATGAATTTTAGAATCAGTGTATCATTTTCTGCAAAAAAAAAACCCAGCTAGAATTTGGATAGAGATTTCTTTGAATCTGTAGTTAAATTTTGGAAGTACTGCCATATTAGGAATATTATATTCTCTGGTTTAGAGGAAACATATCTCAACATAATAAGGCCATATATGAAAAATCCACAGCAAACATCATATTCAATGGGGAAAAACTAAGAGCTTTTCCCCTAAGGTCAGGAACATGACAGGGATGCCCGCTCTCATCACTGTGGTTCAACATAGTACTAGAAGTCCTAGCTTCAGCAGTCAACAAAATGAAATAAAAGGCATTCAAACTGGCAAGGAAGAAGTAAAACTTTCACTATCTGCAGATGACAAGATACTACATATAGAAAACCCTGCAGGCTCCATCAAAAAACCTGCTAGAACTGATAAACAAATTCAGTAAAGTCAAAGGATACCAAATCAATGTGCAGAAATCTGTTGCATTTCTATACCCAATAATGAAGCAGCAGAAAGAGAAATTAAGAAAACAATCCCATTTATAATTGCACCAAAATAATAAGATACCTAGGAATAAACCTAACCAAAGAGATGAAAGACCTGTATGCTAAAAACTATGAACACTGATGAAAGAAATTAAAGATGACACAAAGAAATGGAAAGACATTCCATGCTAAATGGATTAGAAGAACAAATACTATTAAAATGCCTATACTACCCCAAGCAACCTACACACTTAATGCAACCCCTACCAAAATACCAACAGCATTTTTCACAGAACTAGAACAAACAAACCTAAAATTTATATGGAATCACAAAGACCCCAAATAGCCAAAACAATTTTGAAAAAGAAAAGCAAAGCTGAAGCTCTCACAATTCCAGACTTCAAGCTGTATTACAAAGCTGCAGTAATCAAAACAGTTTGGTACTGGCACAAAAACAGACAAATAGATCAATAGAACAAAAGGGAAAACCCGGAAATAAACCTACAATTATGTGGTCAGTTATCTTTGACAAAGCAAGAAAGAATATCTAATGGGAAAAAGTCTCTTCAACAAATGGTGTTGGGAAAACTAGTCAGCTACATGCAAAAGAATGAAACTGGACCACTTTCTCACACCATTCAAAGAAATAAACTGAAAATGGATTAAAGACCTAAATGTGAGACCTGAAACCACAAAAATCCTAGAAGAGAGCACAGGCAGGAACATCACTGACATCAGCCATAGCAACGTTCTTCTAGATATGTCTCCTGAGGCAAGGGAAACATAAGCTAAACTATTGGGACTAAATCAAAAAACTTCTTCAGAGTGAAGGAAATAATAAAGTTAAAAGGACACCTATGGAATGGGAGAAGATATTTGCAAATGACATATCCGATAAAGGTTAGTATCCGAAGTATTTGAAAAATTTACACAACTCAACACCAAAAAAACCCCCAAATAATACAATTAAAGACAAATACCATATGATTTCACTCATATGTGCAATTTAAGAAACAAAACAAATGCACAGGGGTGCCTGGATGGCTCAGTCGTTAAGCGTCCGCCTTCGGCTCAGGTCATGATCCCAGGGTCCTGGGATCAAGCCCCGCATTGGGCTCCCTGCTCAGCGGGAAGCCTGCTTCTCCCTCTCCCACTCCCCCGCTTGTGTTCCTGCTCTCACTATCCCTCTCTCTGTCAAATAAATAAATAAAATCTTAAAAAAAAAATGCACATATGGGGGAAGAAAAGAGAGAGGCAAACCAAGAAACAGACTTAACTACAGAGAACAAACTGAGGGTTACTGGAAGTGGGCACGTGGATGGGTGAAATAGGTAATGGGGATTAAGGAGGGCACTTGCTATGATGAGCACTGAGTGTTGTATGTAAGTGATGAATCACTAAATTTTACACCTGAAACTAATATTACACTGTATGTTAACTAACTGGAACTTAAATAAAAATTCAGAGAGCAGAAAAAAAATGGGCAGAAAATATGAACAGATGTTTCTCCAAAGAAGACATACAGATGCCAACAGACACATAAATAGATGTTCAACATCACTCATCATCAGGGAAATACAAATAAAAATTACAATGAGATATCACCTCACACCTGTCAGAATGGCTAAAATAAAAAACACAAGAAAGAGTTGGCAAGAATGTGAAGAAACAGGGGTCTTCATGCACTGTTGGTGGGAATGCAAACTGGTACAGCCACTGTGGAAAGCAGGATGGAGGTTCCTCAGAAAGTTAAAAATAGGACTACCCTACAACCCAGAACTCACATTATTGGGTATTTACCCAAGGAATACAAAGACACTAATTCAAAAGGATACATGCACCCGTTTATAGCAGCATTATTTACCATAGCCAATTTATGGAAGCAGCCCAAGTGTCCACTGATAGAAGAACGGACAAAGAAGATGTGATATATATATGCAATGGAATATTGATACTCAGCCATAATAAGAATGAAATCTTGCCATTTGCAACGATGTGGATATAGCTAGAGAGTACAATGCTAAGTGAAATAAGTCAGAGAAAGACAAATACCATATGATTTTACTCATAAATGGAATTTAAGAAACAAAACAAGTAAAGGGAAAAAAGAGACAGACAGACAGACCAAGTTCTCTTAACTATAGAGGACAAACTGATGGTCACCAGAGGTGATGTGAGTGGGGGATGGGGGAAATATGTGAAGGAGTGTACTTGTTTTGATGAACCCTGGGTGATATATGGAAGTGTTGAATCACTATACTGTACACCTGAAACTAACATAACACTGATTATAAAGTATACTGGAATTTAAATTAAATTAAAAGTTTATATTTTGTTCAAAAAATAAAGAATATTACATTCTCCAATGCATAAGCATAGGTGTGTCTCTCCATGTTTTTTTTAAATATTTATTTATTTATTTATTTATTTTAGAGAGAGGGTGGTGGAGAGGGAGAGGGAGAGAGAGAATCTCAAGCAGATTCCCCACTGAGCACAGAGCCTGACATGGGGCTTGATCTCACGACCCTGAGATCATGACCCGAGCCAAAATCAAGAGTCGGATGCTCAACCCACTGATCCACCCAGGCGCCCATCTCCATTTATTTAGATCTGTAAGGTAGAGGACTAAGATTGATTTTGTTCCCTATGAATATCCAATTGTTTCAGCACTACTGAAAGGTTTTCCATTTCCCACCGAATCACACTAGCACCTCTGTCAGAAGTATACTGTGTATGAATCTCTGTCGGCAGCATCACGGTCTCACAATTACTGCAGCTTACAGTAAATCCTGAAATCAGGTAGTGTACATTGTCCCACTTCATTTCCCTTCTCCAAAGTCTTCTTGGCTCTTCTAAGTCCTCTAGAGATCTATGTACATTTTAGAATCATCTTGTCAATTTCTACAAAAATGTGTGAGATTTTCACTGTAATGCATTGAATCTAGATCAATTTTGAGATAACTAATTGGTCACGTGTGCTGCAGACCCTTGGTCTCACCTCTCTTTTATTGGGAGCCTTCTGTTCACAAGAGAAAACATGTTTTACACCACCCTTTTGTGCCATAAGTTTATCAGGGGAGTTCCCACAGATGCAACAGTCTTTAGACTGTCTGCTTATGTCTGTGACAGAGTAATTGTATTTCAGGGGTGAAATATCGAAGTTACTTGCTCATGCATCTAAGCCAATAGATCTATCAATAATAAAGCTGACAGTTTGCTCTCTATATCTTAACTCCTGTGTCTACCTCTCAATTGACTTCAAAGTCAAATGAAAAATAGCCATTAATTAATGCTATCTTCAGTTAGACACATCTTGCAGAGCCAATAAAACAAGCTGAACTACAGCTCCTTTTAATAAAGTTTATAAATGATTATAAGGACTAACAGAATGGAAGCAGTACTAAAATTTTTCGTGTGACATTTTGATCATATTCATAAGGATATTTCTTATGAGAAAGATTATAGAAAGCTGAGGAACTAACAATTATTGAGACATAAACCTCTCATGTAGTCTTCATTAAAGATTTTTGAGATATTATTATTCCCATTAAACAGAGAGGGGAAACATCATTTGAGAGATTAAGTAACCAGAGGCCTGAATTTACACAGTTAATAAAAGCACTCAGAAAAGATATTATCAAATTTTCATATAAAGTGCTTACAATCTTCAAAGGGTTTCACATACAGTATTTTATATAACTCTGAGAATAATTGGGTCAAGAAGTCAGGCAGTTATGCCCAGTTTACAGATGGTAGAATTGAGGCTCAAAGAGCTTACATGACTTGTTTATGGTCACTGACTGCCCCCCACAGAAAGATGGTAATGGGTCTTGTTACTCATAATAAGGCGATCTACTACCATACCAGACTTCTAATTTACAAGAGGGCTATTTCTAGGCACTGTTACAACTTTTGACATAAGGTCCCTGAGCACCCACCTTATTTTTAAGCCTAGAGAGAACAGAAATGAGTGTTTCCCCCATAGCTCAAAGGAAAGAATAACCCCAGTATTGATCTACTGCAAACAAAGTAATGGATGTTGTAGGACTGGATAGGTGGAAATCTCTATCAATTCATCTGGCTGTGTTGGTGCTTGTACCTAGTAGAAAATACTCTGTTTGAGTAAGCATTTCATTTCAATCACTGTAAAGCAACTGGCTGTATTTTCCTTTCTCTCTAACTCATTGTCTGTATGATATTTTTTTCTTACCACTTATATGATTCCATGTAAGTAGAATCAAATGTGATTCTAGTTATAAATCAAACTACTGTCAACTTATGATTAAAAAAATGAAGAGACTGGGCGCCTGGGTGGCTCAGATGGTTAAGCGTCTGCCTTTGGCTCAGGTTATGATCTGAGGGTCCTGGGATCGAGTCCCACATCGGGCTCCCTGCTCCTTGGGAGCCTACTTCTCCCTCTGCCTCTCTCTCTGTCTCTAATGAATAAATAAATAAAATCTTTAAAAAAAAAAAATGAAGAGACTGATCTAGTCTGATTGATTCTCTGGTCAACTAATCCTTACTTAACCAGTCTAAGCCCTTTAATTGGCCCCAGTCACTCACAAAAAAAAAAAAAAAATACTATTATTCCAGGTAAAGTGTAACAGGAGCGTAAATGAAGATCCTGTCAGTGGCAGTGATGTGCCACAGTACCTAATACATACCAAGTGTCCAATGAGTAATTGTGAAATGACTAAATGTCCATATTCAGTGAAAATTCATGTAATCAAATTAGTAAGACATTGTGGGAGGTGGGGTGAGGAAAAAGAATGAATCAAAGATGACTTCCATGTTTCTACTTTGGAAATCACTGGGATAGGAAATTCAGGAATATGGAAAGATTCTAGGAAGGAGATGATGAATTTACTTTTAAAGTAATCAACTTAAAAAGTGTCATGGGGGTGCCTGGATGGCTCGTTGGTTAAGCGTCTGATTCTTGGTTTCTGCTCAGGTCATGATCTCAGGGTCTTGGGATTGAGCCCCACGTCAGGCTCCGTGCTCGGTGGAGGGTCTGCTTGAAGAGTCTCTCCTCCTGCCCCTCCCCCAACTCACGTGTACACTCTCCTCTCTCTCTCATTCTCTCTCTCAATAAACAGATCTTTTTTAAAAAGTGTATGGAACCTCCATATGCAGATGTGGTAGATAATTCAAAGGTGAATTTCACAAAAAAGATCACTGGGCAGGATATTTATGTTCCAGTATTTTCTGTTTACATATAGAAGGTAAAAGCCAACCGAGTGAATGAGAGTAATTTATTTATTCATAGAATCTCCATTGAGGCAGTGGGCTACATGTTGGAATTAGAGAACCTGAAGTCAAAATTCATAAGGAACATCAACATTTAATGGATAGAAACAGAAGAAGTTAAGGGTTTTTTAAGAAGAAATTTAAGTTTTTTTAAGATTTATTTATTTTAGAGACAGAGAGCTGGGGGAGGGGCAGAGGGAGCGAGAAGGAGAGAGAGAAACAGACTCCCTGCTGAGCATGGAGCTCGTCCATCTATAACTCTTAGTACTTTCCACCCAAATCAACTGTCACATGCCTTTTGCTGCAATCATTTTCACTGTGTCTGTGGCTAGGACTGAGCATTTATAGGAAAATCCCAAGGTCATACTTCATTTGAGTTTCTACACACCATCCTTCACAGACCCCCCGGTACTGAAAATATTTTATATATATAAATTAATCAGAAACAAGGTGTAGCAGAAAGAAAGTGACCATTGGACTCAGATCTCAGTGCAAATCCCAACCTCACCACTTATTTGGGTGACTATGGTCAAATCAATCCCTAAGAACTAAGGTTTCATCATTCACAAAGTGCTGATCAGTGGTGTAAAGGAAAAGTACAAGATGGAAACTGGACCATAGACAAGGAGTTCTTAACCTAGCTCGAAAACTTCAGGGAAGGCATTCCAGATGAAATGTCACGTAAGCAAATTCAAGAAGGATGAGTAGAGGTTACCAAGCAAAAATGGGAAGGAACAGTGTTCTCAGCACAGGCAATAGCTTATACCTTTGACAGATTAAAAGAATGTGTGGCTTGCAAGGAGAGTAGCAACTGATGAGTCTGCAGAGATTGACAGGATTCAGATCATGAACTTGATGGCAGAAGAATCCTAGACTTCTTTGCAAGGGCGATTAGAAGTCATTGAGTGTTTTAAGCAGGGATGGTAAAATAATTAGATTTGCATTTTGGAAATATCACTCTATGCCTAGTAGATGCAGAGGGCTGCAAACTTTTTTGTCAAGTGTTAGACAGTAAATATTTTGCATTTTGTGATCCATACAGTTTCTGTCACAACTGTTCAATTCTGCTGTTGTAAAGAAAAAGCAGGTATAGACAGTATGTAGTCGATGGGCATGACTGTGCTTAAATAAAATTTTATTTACAAAAATAGACAACAGACAGTATTTCACCCACTGGCTGTAGCTCACTGATCCCTGGTATAGAGCGCACAGAAAGAAGTCAAGCATAGAGACTGGAAAATATTTGGGAAGACAATTAGTCAATTGCTTAATTCACTTATTTAGCACACCTCTAAAGAATGCCTTCTATGGGGAACCCTCCTACACTGTTGGTGGGAATGCAAACTGGTGCAGCCACTCTGGAAAACTGTATGGAGGTTCCTCAAAAAGTTGAAAATAGAGCTACCATATGATCCAGCAATTGCACTACTGGGTATTTACCCCAAAGATACAAAAGTAGGGATCCGAAGGGGTACGTGCACCCCGATGTTTATAGCAGCAATGTCCACAATAGCCAAACTGTGGAAAGAGCCAAGATGTCCATCGACAGATGAATGGATAAAGAAGATGTGGTATATATATACAATGGAATATTATGCAGCCATCAAAAGGAATGAGATATTGCCATTTGCAACAACGTGGATGGAACTGGAGGGTATTATGTTGAGTGAAATAAGTCAAACAGAGAAAGAC
Organism: Mirounga angustirostris; assembly: GCF_029215605.1. NCBI lineage: Eukaryota > Metazoa > Chordata > Mammalia > Carnivora > Phocidae > Mirounga > Mirounga angustirostris. Next base: position 12,152,309 of record NW_026991712.1, on the reverse strand, counting down.
ATGTATCATATGATCTCACTGATATGAGGAATTCTTAATCGCAGGAAACAAACTGAGTGTTGTTGGAGTGGGGGGTGGGGTGGGAGGGATGGGGTGACTGGGTGATAGACACTGGGGAGTGTATGTGCTCTGGTAAGCGCTGTGAATTGTGCAAGACTGTTGAATCTCAGATCTGTACCTCTGAAACAAATAATGCAATATATGTTAAGAAAAAAAAAAAAGAAGAAGAAGAAGAAGAAGGTAGCAGGAGGGGAAGAATGAAGCGGGGGAAATCGGAGGGGTAGACGAACCATGAGAGACGATGGACTCTGAAAAACAAACAGGGTTCTAGAGGGGAGGGGGGTGGGAGGATGGGTTAGCCTGGTGGTGGGTATTTAGGAGGGCACATTCTGCATGGAGCACTGGGTGTTGTGCACAAACAATGAATCATGGAACACTTCATCTAAAACTAATGTTGTAATGTAAGGGGATTAACATAAGAATAAAAAAATTAAAAAAAAAAAAAAAAAAAAAAAAAAAAGAATGCCTTCTATGTACTGGGAACTCTTCTAGATACTCAGGATATAGTGATAATAAGAAAGACACAGTTCCTCTTCTGGTGGAGGTTATAATGCAGCAAATAAGAACAATTAAGTAAAAATAGCCTTATAATAAGCTTTGTAGGGCACCTGGGTGGCTCAGTCAGTTTCGCGTCTGACTCTTGGTTTTGGCTCAGGTCATGATCTCAGGGTCATGAGATCGAGCCCTACATCAGGCTCCATGAGCAGCATGGAGTCTGCTTAAGATTCTCTCTCTCCCTCTCTCTTTACCCCTCCCCCACCCTGCTCTCATGCTCTCTCTTTAAAAAATAATAATAATAAACTTTGTAAGCTGAAAATCATGAAATGCATATAAATCATCATAATTTTAATGATTTAATATTTGATAGGATTATTTTTCTAAAAGGCCATTTTTAAAAAACATAATGTCAAGCACATATTGACTGAATGACTGAATAGAAAGACTTAAAACAATTACAGACAGTTCCAGGCAAATGAATCTAATATAGAATTTAGGAGATATGCCAAGAACTCTGTAGCGATTTTCTCTATGTGACCACCTCTGACACTCACCGTATCTTTTCAAGGTGTCCCTTATTGGTTCCATTTTACAGACATGAAAATGTGGCCTACCGATGTCTTACCCCTGACTAGGTCCTAGGGAACTGGCATTTAGGCTCCAAAGATGATTCTCTCCCCCTTCCTCCACATCGCTAGCTTGGGAATAACACAAGCAAAGCAACCGGGAGCTGTAAGCATGAGCTAATAAGCAAAGGCTTGAGATGAGCCCTTCAGGGTCCCACAGAGAACTCAGGACCGGCCTGGGAACTGAAATCAGGAATCCCAATTGCCACTTCCTGCTTCTAATCACTTTCCCAAGAGAGCTGTCCCAGCTGTTCCTGAGCAGAAGGAAGGCTGAGAGAATCTTTCTAAAATACAAGCCCTTGTTATAAATTTAGACTTCAGGGAAGGAAAAGAAGAAGAAAAAAGAAATTGTTGGCCTAAGAAAGTAATGTTTCCCATTCGTCAGATCAAGGGCAGTGGACAGAGGAAGGGAAAGTAAATTCGGTCACTTTGAGTGCTGGCCCTGAGGCCACGAAGCCCCAGCACGCCCTGAGCGCTTGCCCACCCCACTCCGAGGGAATGTGGTCATGCCCAGAAATACATGGCTATACAAGGAAGGCTTCTGTTTCTTCCTAATGAGTTGATTATATCCTGTCAGAAGAATCGTAAGGCCATCAAATGTCAAGTCAATTTTCTCAAACATATTATTTTCATAGCAGCTGGGTCTGACTAACTGTTGAAACAGAGCATCCTATTGTTACATTTCACTGAGAATGTTAAAGTGGAACTCAATTAAAAAAGGAAGAGAAAAATCTGACAGGACACATGATCCTGATTCATGCAAGTTTACAATTCAGTATTTAGAAGCCAGTTTTGTTAAGATCATTTGGTCACTTAGTTCACAATGAACTAATAATGAAAAGGGAAATAAAGGAGGAACGTGTTATTTGCCCACAAAAGCCACTTTCTCAGATGGCAGGAGAGACGTCTCTTTAGTTACTGGCTCTACCCATGAAGGGTAGATGGGTGACCCAGGAGATCCAAAGTGCTGAGTTCGAATCCTTACACTTCCCACACATGCTCCCGAATGAATCTGGCTTATCACATTCTCAAAAGACAGGAAACTATCAGGATGAGACAAATGAACTTCAGCGTCAGACAACCAGAGCCTTAGCTTACGTATGTGCCGAATGCTCCTAAGTGAATTTAGGAATTGGCACAGCAGTTAACTACGTAAGAGTTTTTGAAGGAATTTAATGATGTAAGATACACGACACGTTGGTACAGAAGAAGCGTTCATTAAACGGTAGTGATGAAAATGATGGTAACAATGATACTAGTGAGGAAAGTGGAAAAAGAGGAGGGAATTTTGGGGTTTTTTGGGTTTTTTTAGTATTTTATTTATTTATTTGACAGAGGGAGAGAGCAAGAGAGGGAACACAAGCAGAGGGAGTGGGAGAGGGAGAAGCAGGCTTCCTGTTGAGCAGGTTGCCTGATGCGGGGCTCGATCCCAGGACCCTGGGATCAGGACCTGAGCCAAAGGCAGACGCTTAACGACTGAGCCACCCAGGTGCCCCAAGAGGAGGGAATTTTGTAAAAGATGTATCCAGGGCCAACGAGACAGAGGGAGTAAGGAAGCCATGAAATGCAGAGCTGGAACTAAAAGGCAGCCTCCAACTTACAGGGATTCATGTTTGCACTGGACATGTTCCATGGGCACAGGGTCAAGTTTGATACGAGGAAGGTATGTCTCCCTTCAAAAAATAGATCATGTTTCCCTTCATCCAAAACCCAATTTTCATCACCAAATTTTATTATAGATATTCTATTTTGGTTCTTTCTTTCTTTTGTACAATCTGTCGATGTGGTGGGCAGAATTCTAAAATGGCCCCCAAGATTCCTGCACACACATCCCCACCACCACCCCCCGCAGTGTACTCATACCACCCATTTATTCAGCCAAACACGAACATACTGCTGTAAAGGGATTTTGCAGATATAAATAAGGTCCTACATCAATTGACCTGACAATTAAGAGAGTATGAAGGTAGGCCTGACCTAAACACACAAGCCCTTTAAAAGCAGAGAGTTTTCTCCAGCTTGCAGTGGAAGAGAAAGTCGGAGATTCAAAGCACACCAATGATTTGACACACCACCGCTGGTTTGAAGATGAAAGGGGCTACACAGCAAAGAATGCTGAGAGTCAGCAAGAGAAACCTAAATCCTACAATCACAAGGAGCTGAATTCTGCCAACAGCAAGAATAAGACTAGAAGAGGATTTTTTCCCCCTACAGCCTGGAGAAGAAAATTCAGTGTAGCTGACATCTTAATTTCAACTTTGTGGTACCCTGCGCCATGTCATGCTGGACTTCTGACCTAGAGAGAGTGTGGGCTCATTAATGGGGTTGTGTTAAGCCCCTGATTTTGTAGTAATCTGTCACATAGCAGTGGAAAACTAACAAAGGTGGTCTGAATGGCTCTAGAGCCAAAAGTTGTTCTGAGTCCTCTGGCCTCTGAGTAAGCCTGGTTTACCTATCTAGGCTGAGTGAAGGAAAGATTCACAGTAATAACTGTGAATCACTCAAACTAAACATGTATGTATCGAATACACACACATATACATACTCACAGGCTTTATCTCAAAGTATCAGGATAATTGAGGCACAGGTATATATTATACTGGAAGTCCTCCAGCAGATGCCCCCATTTTCCTTCTCATAGCCAGCACACCATTTCCTCAGTAAACACTTACTCAGTAAGTACAATTACTGTATGCTGGGTTCTCAGAGAGACCACAGGGACAGAACCCACACACAGTTCTTCAAAGAGATCATTGAACAGTGCAAGTAAGCAGGGAGATAAGGGGCATCGCAGAGAAAAGAATAGAACCCAGTCCTAGAAATCAAGGAAGGCTTCCAAGAGCAAATAGTTTCTAAGCTGAAATCTGAGCAATTACTTGCTCAACACTGATGTGAAAGGGAAGCAAATGTTTCCAGGAAGCAAGAATATGATGTGCAGACTACTGAGAGTGATGAAGGCCAAAGCTCTCTAGAAGAGCCACGCAGCATTTATCCTGACTGGAGCATGCCTCGGGGGGAGGGGTGAGATGAGAAACTGTAGAGAGGAGCAGAGTTAGGTTGGTAGAGTGAAATTCTCTGTAAGGAATTCAGAATTCTTCCGGAAGTCAAGGGAAATTCATGAAGACTGATAAGCAGACAAGCAGCAGTATCAGCCTTGTTTAACCAACGATCAATCCCCCTGCTGGAAATTGCAGAATAGTTCAAAGAGGCGCACTCAACACTGGAGACAATAAGCCATTCCAGTAACTCAAGGGAAGTTGACAAAAGAACAGTGGTCTGAACTAAGGCCGTGCCAGTGGATGGCAAGAACAGAGAATTAAGAATTGTTAATTTTAGATGTTTCAAGACTTGGATCTTGGGTAGGTATAGGAAGAGAGGGGGAATGGAGTCAAGGGCAACTTTCAGACATCTGGCTTGGGAAACTGGTTGGGTAGGAATGCCGATCAATGATAAGAGCACCTTGGAGAAGGGAACCATTTGTGTGTGGGGGGAGGGGGAGTAGGTGGACAGTGATGGGTTTGGTTTGGGTCATGCTGGATTTTAGGTGTTCACAGGAAAATGAAATGGATATATGGAGTAGGGAGCTCCTTATGTGGGGAGTTTGGTAGAGCCATCTGTGACTCTTTTATGGGTTGTAAACACTAAAAGCATGGATTCCTTAGCTGCATCACAAACTTCTTAAAATTTTTTCCCTTAATTCTTCCTCCAGTTAATTGAAGTTGGTTAAACTTCGAGGACAGCACAATTGATGAAAACTGGAATATCATTTGCATTGCCATCAGATTTAGTCCTCTCCTTTCCCTTCAGGTGGATGGATGCACAGTGGAATCACTGAACATTTTAAAGGAGAGGAACACAGAAGCATTCAGAATGCAGAAAGTCCCAAAGAGAGCTGATAAATGTGTAAGCCATGGTTTCCTTTTATTAAATGTATTTTTTCATATTGTTAAATAGTTAATAAGAACACCTGTTACTTATATTGTAAAATTAAAATGCAGAGATAAAAGATAAGTAGGGAATCAAGTCCACCTTAGAAAATAAGCGATCCCATTAGAGAAGTACTCATTTGGGCTCTCTCAAGTCTTGTAAAAATAAAAGCAACATGGTTCCATGGCTTTAATAAAATAGTGACCAGGAGGGAACATCTTCCATTAGAAACATTCTACCTAGGTTTCATTTTATGTATTCATTTATTGAACAAATATTAATGCTTAAAGTAATTAGTAAACAATGACAAGTAGAGGCAGAATATCATGTGAAATGAGATCTTGGATGCCAGGATGGCACAGACCTGGGTTTACATTCTACTTCAAATATCTGCTAGGTACACAACCTTGGACAAATTGTATATTCATTCCAAAGACTGGTTTTCTCATGTCTAAAATAGGAGAATAATAGAACTCATCTCATACAACTGATGTCAGCATTCAATGAAATAATGCATGTAAAGAACTTTGTATGACATTATATCAGTTTTATTATCATTACTTGTATTCACTCCTTATATGAAGGGCTTATGACATCTGTAATTAACCTCTAGAGCTGTGCTCACTTCTGCAGCACATATACCAACCTCTAGGCTAAGATTCTATAATTCTATAACACCAATCTTACATACCTGGAGATTAAACATTTGTGGTATGTGCAAACAGAAAATAATAAAAAACAATATATATTTTTTTAATTGGTTACTATGTGCCAGGTATATATTCCAAGTACTTCTCTTCCATTTATCTATACAACACTGGGTGTGAAAATGGGTTGTAAACAGAGCTGATCAATCTCAAATCACAACGAACCACACTAATGTGATTAACATCCAAATGAACTACCTTATGTATCAATGTATGTATGTATGTAGGCAGGTATGTTAAGTGATTTATATGTATTTTTTTTCAAGTGTTAAGCTTATCAACCATTACATTGTTGAATCCCCAACACTTGACCTTGGGCTTCTATGATGCCTAGCGTGAGTGGTTAAATCAACAAACTAAGAAACTTATTTGAAGAACAACCCAAAGCATTTAATACAGCTCTAAACTGACATATCTAATTCTATGTTTTTTTGTTTTTTTGTTTTTAGAGAGAGAGACGGAGGGCAGGGAGGGGCAGAGGGAAACCACGAGAGAGGATCTTAAACAGACTCCACACCCAGTGTGGAGCCTGACACGGCACTTGATATCATGACCTGAGCCGGAATCAAGTGTTGGACACTTACCCGACTGAGCCACCCAGGCACCTCAAATTCTATGTATGCCTTAAAAACTACATAAAACAGTAACATCAAAATAGTCTTTAAGCCTTAACCAATGACTATTCCACTATAGCTAACATTCATTGAGTGCTTTACTTTGGGCAGACACTTTGACAAGCATTTTACCTGCATTTAATCCCCAATACCACTTTCTGAATTGGGAATTCTTTTTATTGCTTTCATAATAAAACTGAGATTTAAGAAAGCTAAATCTACCACATTTGTGGTAAGAGAAAAGAGTTGAGCCAGGACTAAAAAATGACTCAAACTAAATCCAAAGCCCCTTCTCAGGACACCTGGGTGGTTCAGTCAGTTAAACGTCTGCCTTCAGCTCAGGTCATGATCCTGGGGTCCTGGGATCAGTCCCTGCATCAGACTCCCTGCTCAGTGGGGAGTCTGCTTCTCCCTCTCCCTCTGTGTGCTCTCTCTCTCAAATAAATAAATAAAATCCTTATTAAAAAAAAAAGCCAAGTAATTTTTCTGCATTCCTTTCCTACCCTTAAATGTGTGTAATTTTTATAAACTATTAATTTAGTATTAACTTTTTGGCTTGAACACACTTTCAGATTCTCTGAGAAATGAACTGGCCAGGTTAGATAAATAAGAGCAAGAAGAAGAATCAAAGATGGGGGAAACTTGTGGGATCAGAGAAGAAACTTAGGCTGGTGCTGAAGGGCATTTTGGCAGACACTGTCACATGCCTACCCAGTGCCCAGAGCACTTCCCTTCTTTGCCAAAAGAACCTATGATGTGCTCTACTCTTTGATAATTAACCATTAAGAGTGAAAGCCAACTATTATCATCTTCTGCTCTATTTTCCTTGCCACTAGAGTAGCTATGGTTCACATTTTAGCCTGTGAAATATAAGAAGCTTCTGAGGCTTCCAAAAAAAACTTCATTTTCCAGATAAAAAAGAAAGTCATGGCTGCTACTTTCCACCATCTTTTAAAAAAGATTTTATTTATTTATTTGAGAGAGAGAGCAGGAGTGGGGGGAGGGGCAGAGGAGGAGGGAAAGGGCCAAGCAGACTCTGTGCTGAGCGCAGAGCCCAACATGGGGCTCAGTCTCAAGATCCTGAGATCATGACCCGAGCCAAAACCAAGAGTCAGATGCTTAACCAACTGAGCCGCCCAAGCATCCCCCCTGTCCACCATCTTAACTCGAGCATAGAAATGATGTCTGGAACTACAGAAGTCACTTGAGTCTGTTAGAGAAAAGCCAAGCAAAACATAGTTGAACCTCGACATAACTGGACCACTGAACTTGCACTACCTCCCAAGTTTCTTGTTAGATGAGAAAACCACTATTAATCAAAGTTCTTGTTGCTCAGATCCAAAGACATTTCTATCTGATAAAGTTATACCAGCTATGGCTAAATACAGAGATGGAGGTATTAGTAGTACGAGACTTCATAAGTAAACAAAAGCAAAAGATTTATGCCATTTTAGTGTTTAATGAGTTTTGTTTTGTTTTTCCTGCCATATTTAAATGGTTTTTCTAGGTATGGTGCTATGTTCATTGAGAGATGAAAGTTAGCTCCTTAAATGACCCAATAGCAGATAGATCCAGCTTTGTAGTTTGAAGACACAACAATGCCATAAAAAAAAAAAAACACAAAGCTAAATATTTCAGAGCACTGAATGATAGCAGAACCAACTAAGGGCTTTGTGGAAAACTGACTCTGGCTCTTCATATGGGTCTAATTCACTGGCCCTTGGTACCTCAGCATGTACTAGGCATGTTTCAATGCAATAGACCCAGCTCATAAAGTTTCCATTTCCACCAGGACTTTTCCTAATGTAAAACCGGACACCCCAGCAACACATTAGCTGTCTGCAAGTGTTAAAACTGTGGTTAAAGCTGAATATTAACAGCATTTCACACTTGTGCTGTCATCTGGATTATATAACAATGTGTAGAGTTTATAAACAGCAACTGCTCATTTTTGTGGTTGGCTTTTTACTGGATGTGCCCAAGAGCCATCTGACTAAATAAGCTGGAAGCAATGAGACTGAGCATAAGGGAGCAGTGGCATTCTTTGGCACATGCAAAACCAAGTCCTGCAGGAACTCACATAAGAGTAGCCTTCTAGAAAAGTCTCCATAACCCTGAGCTATGGCCAAAATACCACAAAAATATAAATGTGAGTTTTCTTGTAGATTGACTCTGCCTTCTGAGAGCATCTCACAAATATTCTATGACACCATTTTGCTCCAAGAATACTGTTGTACCATAATACTAAAATATTGGATAATGGTGTTTTCTAAAGGTAAATCACTTTTAGAAGGTATATATTGAGTAATAAAAGTACCTGTCATAAAAAAAAAAAAATCATTGTTGTATGTATTGATTCCCAAGAACAAAGCACTTCACTTCTGCCTCACAAATGACCTATTATTTCACAGAACGATGGAATATTCTTAGAGATACTTCTGTCATACTAGAGCTGAGAACTGAAGTGAATATAATTGTCTAAGATGATGTCCCAGGGAAAATTTATGGAATTTGAAAAGCAAAAATAATTCAGATGAGAAAAGATGAATAAAGTCACCAAATATTGTACATGGATAACATCTTTAGGGAAGAGCCAGTGGAGGTAGAGTGTTAGATATGGATGAGTGAAGGGTCCTATAATCTACTGAAGACATTGTACTGATATAAATATACAGCTGATTCTTGAACAATGTGGAGTTAGGGAAACCCCTTCAATCCACATCACCAAAAACCCATGTATAACTTCTGACTCTCCCTAAACTTTACTAATCGCCTACTGGAAACCTTGCTGATAACATGAACAGTAGATTAACATAATTCTGTTATATGTATTATACACTGTATTCTTAAAATAAGCTAGAGAAAACAAAATGTTATTAAGCAAGTCATAAGGAAGATATGGTACTGTATTTAACAAGAATAATCCACATATAAGTGGACCAGCATGGTTCAAACATGTGTTGCTCAAGGGTCTTCTTGCAAAACAAATAAATATATATTTTACATATATTTTATATATTATATATATATTTTATATATATTTATATATATATAAATGTATTGATTCATCATTCAGCAAATATTCACTCAACATTTAATGACTACATTAGAATTCGTGAGAAGAAGCCTATAATGGTGTTTCCATCATTGCTCTTGGCCTGTGGATCTTCTGATATAACCATGGAGTCAAGTTGCGAAGTCATAAAGAGACATAAGCAACAGAAGCCAGTCGAAAGAGGTTCTGTTAGAGCATGGGGTAAAAAGCAAATGCGTTGATTTAATTGAAGATGTGAATCAAGCTTTACTGGGTAAGTTTGAATAGCATTTAGTTCTGGGGTTAGAATGAAAAATAAGAGCTGGCTGACCTCGGGGCATTCACAGTATGCTATGGAGAATGTCTTGCTGCTTTACTCAGATCCTTACATTGCAATCTTTTTATATCTATTCTCTGTGTCTCTGTGTCAAGTCTTATACTTAACTCATGGTTTCAAGGTTTCAGCTTCCTCATGACATTTATCCTGCCCTCTCATAATTCTGACTCTGTACCCATACCCTAGCCCCCACCCCAATATGTCTCCAACCTGATTCTACTTCACAGCCTCCCCTATACATCACTTTCAAAACTTGAGTCATTCCCCTATCCTATCTCCTCCACGTAGCCTGCATCAAATTCCAAAGAGAGGACACTTACTGGACACAGTCCTGTTTTCAGAACAGGACACACCATGGGGTGCTAATATCCTGTAGGTTAGCACTCCCTGGTCTCAAGGACTCTGGCTGGGCCAGATACCATTAACGGATAATGGTTAGTACAAATGTGGTGTTTAAGGAACCAGTGGGATTTCCAAGTAGTTGGAAGTTCAGGAGTTGGCGAACTTTAGGTAAAGGGCCAGCTAGTAAATATTTTAGGTTTTACAGACCAAGAAGCAATATCTGGGATACTTATATAACAACTTATATAACTTAAATGACAACTAACGTAACTTAGAGTACTATATAACAACCATTTAAAAACATAACAACCATTTTTAGCTTTCAGGGTATAGGCCATAAATATAAAACAGGCCAGATTTGTCCCATAGGCTATCATTTCCCAAACCCCAGTTTACCTTAAGTTGTGGTATTGGAACATACATATTTTACTTCTCAGTATATAAATTAGGAGTTATTCTTTCAGAGGTGATAGGTAGCCTTATTGGGCTCCATCATTCACAGAGTCCATGCTCGCCTTCTGGACTTGGCTTGCACTTGCTATCAAGTGGAATTATGCAACTGGGTTCACCCAGAAGCTGGCCCTGATACATGGATTTGAGAGCAAGTAGTTTATTTAAGAGGTAATACCAGTGAATACTTGTAGGGAAGTGGTAGAGTGATTAAAGAAAGAAGGCAGTTTTTAAAGGTTGTGCTAATAAGGCGGGTATGACTAGAGACCTAGAGCTTAGTCCCCCTGGGAACTCTAGGAGTCCCACAGGATTCATACCTGCGGTCGGGAAGGAAAGATGGCAGAGGAATAGGGGACCCTATTTCAACCGGTCCCCGGAATTGAGCTGGATATCTACCAGACCACTCTGAGCACCCACGAAACCAGCCTGAGATGTAAGAAGATCTGGATGTCTACAAACAGAATATCGCAGGCGGTTGGTTTCGAGGTACGAACTGGGGAGCCGTGATTCCACGGGCAGAGGGCAGATATCGGAAGATAAACGGCAGCAGGAGGGAGCCTGGCCATGGGGACCCTACACCACTGGTGAGCGACAGCCTCGCGCAATGGAGACGGGGCATAGATTCGCAGACTAGTAGTGTTGGGGGGGGGGCGGAAAGGACTTTAGGGCAGCCCCCGGGGCAGAGTTGCGCCTGCAAACTGGGAGTGGCTGGCGGTTTTAGAAGCACAAAGGGCAGAAACGTGCCCCGACCTGGAGGCAGGACTGGGAGCGCTGCGGAGGGGCGCACAACCCAGGACGCTGCAGTTTATAGCAGCACGGACAGAAACAGAGATGGTGTGGCCTGGAGAGCTCACTGAAGAACAGACTGTGATCTTTCTGCTCTGAGGCAGAGGGTTGGAAACCGTCTCTTCTGCTCTGACTCACGGAAGAGACGCAGAAAGCCGCCAGGGAAAGCCTCAAGAGAACAAAAGGCCCCAAAACTGATTCCTGCTGAGCCCATCCCATGCCACAGGGGGCAGGGCAACACCGCCCAAACAGGGTTGCCTGAGTAACAGTGCAGCAGGCCCCTCCCACAGAAGACAGTCTAGGAAAACAAGAGGCCAGCAACCCTAAGGCCCCAAGAAAACAGGTGCATCTTGCTTGGGTTCTGGTCAATAATTTGGACTCTATACATTCCCTCAAACACCCATCAACAAAATGACCAGGAGGAGGAGCCCCCAAAATAGAAAAGACTCAGAGATTATGACTTATGCTACAGATTTACAAATAGATGCAGATATAACCAAGATGTCGGAGATGGAATTCAGGCTAGCAATTGTGAAGACAATGGCTAGAATGGAGAAATCAATTAATGGCAACATAGAGTCTCTAAGGGCAGAAATGAAAGGTGAACTGGGAGAACTTAAAAATGCTATCAATGAGATCCAATCCAATCTAGATAATCTAACAGCTAAGGTAAGTGAGGCAGAAGAACGAATAAGCGACCTAGAAGACAATATAATAGATAAAAAGGGAAAAGAGGAGGCCAGGGAAAAACAACTCAGAATCCACGAAAATAGAATCAGAGAAATAAGTGACACCATGAAGCGTTCCAATGTCAGAATAATTGGAATCCCGGAGGGAGTGGAGAGAGAGAGAGGACTAGAAGATGTATTTGAGCAAATCGTAGCTGAGAACTTCTCTAATCTGGGGAATGAAACAAACATTTGCATCCTAGAGGCAGAGAGGACCCTCCCAAGATTAAGGAAAACAGGCCAACACCCCGGCATGTAATTTGTAAAACTTGCAAATCTTAGAACCAAGGAAACCATCTTAAGGGCAGTTAGGGGGAAGAGATTCCTTACGTACACAGGGAGGAACATCAGAATAACATCAGACTTATCCACAGAGACCTGGCAAGCCAGAAAGGGCTAGCAAGACATATTCAGGGTACTAAATGAGAAGAACATGCAGCCAAGAATACTTTATCCGGCAAGGCTTTCATTTAGAATGGATGGAGAGATGCAGAGCTTCCACAACCGGCAGAAACTGAAAGAATATGTGACCACTAAGCCGGCCCTGCAAGAAATATTAAGGGGGGTTCTATAAAAGGAGAAAGACTCCAAGAGTGATATACAACAGAAATTTACAGGGACAATCTATAAAAACAACATCTTCACAGGCAACATGATGACAATTAATTCATATCTTTCAATAATCACTCTCAACGTGAATGGCCTAAATGCTCCCATAAAACGGCACAGGGTTGCAGATTGGATAAAAAGACAGGACCCATCCATATGCTGTCTACAAGAGACTCATTTTGAACCTAAAGATACATCCAGACTGAAAGTGAAGGGATGGAGATCCATCTTCCATGCCAGCGGACCTCAAAAGAAAGCTGGGGTAGCAATTCTTATATCAGACAAATTAGATTTAAACTAAAGTCTGTAATTAGAGACACAGAAGGACACTATATCATTCTTAAAGGGTCAATCCAACAAGAAGATCTAACAATTGTAAATACCTATGCCCTCAACATGGGAGCAGCCATCTACATAAGCCAACTGTTAACCAAAATAGAGTCATATTGGTAATAATACGTTAATTGTAGGAGACCTCAATACTCCACTCTCAGCAATAAACAGATCATCTAAGCAGAAAATCAACAAGGAAACAAGAGCTTTGAATGATACATTGGACCAGATGGACCTCACAGATAATTTACAGAACATTCCAGCCTAAAACAACAGAATACTCATTCTTCTCGAGCGCACATGGAACTTTCTCCAGAACAGACCACATACTGGGTCACAAATCAGGTCTCAACTGATACCAAAAGACTGATATTATTCCCTGCATATTCTCAGACCACAATGCTTTAAAACTGGAACTCAATCACAAGAAAAAATTTGGAAGAAATTCAGAACACTTGGAAGTTAAAGGCCACTCTGCTCAAGAATGTTTGGGTTAACCAGGAAATCAAAGAGAACTTAAACAATTCATGGAAATCAATGAGAATGAAAACACATCGGTCCAAAACCTATGGGATACTGCAAAGGCGGTCCTAAGGGGGAAATACATAGCCATCCAAGCCTCACTCAAAAAAATAGAAAAATCCCGATTTCACCAACTAACTCTACACCTTAAAGAACTAGAGAAAAAGCAGCAAACGATGCCTAAGCCATGCTTTAGAAAAGAATGTTAATTAAATTTAAGCAGAGATCAATGAATTAGAAACCAGAAACACAGTAGATCAGATCAATGAAACTAGAAGTTGGTTCTTTGAAAGAATTAATAAGATTGATAAACCACTGGCCAGACTTATCTAAAAGAAAAGAGAAAGGACCCAAATTAATAAAATTATGAATGAAAGGGGAGAGATCACGACTAACACCAAGAAAATAGAAACAATTATTAGAAATTATTATCAACAACTATATGCCAATAAACTGAGCAATCTGGATGAAATGGATGTCTTCCTGGAAACCTATAAGCTGCCAAGACTGAAACAGGAAGAAACTGACAACCTGAATAGGCCAATAACCAGTAAAGAGATTGAAGCAGTGATCAAAAACCTCCCAAAAAAACACGAGTCCAGGGCCTGATGGATTCCCTGGGGAATTCTACCAAACATTCAAAGAAGAAATAATACCTATTCTACTGAAGTTGTTTCAAAAATAGAAACAGAAGGAAAACTTCCAAACTCATTCTATGAGGCCAGCATTACCTTAATCCCCAAGGCAAGCAAAGACCCCATCAAAAAGGAGAATTTCAGACTGATATTCCTGATGAATATGGATTCCAAAATCCTCAACAAAATCCTAGCTGATAGGATCCAACAATACATTAAAAGGATCATCCACCACGACCAAGTGGGATTTATCCCCGGGATGCAAGGGTGGTTCAACATTCGCAAATCAATCAATGTGATAGAACACATTAATAAGAGGAGGGAGAAGAACCATATGGTCCTCTCAATTGATGCAGAAAAAGCATCTGACAAAATACAACATCCTTTCCTGATTAAAACTCTCCAGAGTATAGGGATAGAGAGAACATTCCTCAAGCTCATAAAATCCATCTATAAAAAACCCACAGCGAATATCATCCTCAATGGGGAAAAGCTGAGAGCCTTTCCCTTAAGATCAGGAACACATCAAGGGTGCCCACTCTCATCACTGTTGGTTCAACATAGTACTAGAAGTCCTAGCAACAGCAATCAGACAACAAAAGAAATAAAAGGTATTCAAATTGGCAAAGAAGAAGTCAAACTCTCTCTTTTCGCAGACAACATGATACTTTATGTGGAAAACCCAAAAGACTCCACCCCCAAATTACTAGAACTCATCCAGCAATTCAGTAATGTGGCAGGATACAAAATCAATGCACAGAAATCAGTTGCTTTCTTATACACTAACAACGCAACTGTAGAAAGAGAAATTAAAGAAACGATTCCATTTACAATAGCACCAAAAACCATAAGATACCTGGGAATAAACCTAACCAAAGAGGTAAAGGATCTATACTCTAGGAACTACAAAACACTCATGAAAGAAATTGAAGAAGACACAAAAAGATGGAAAAATATTCCATGCTCATGGATCGGAAGAATAAACATTGTTAAAATGTCTATGCTACCCAGAACAATCTATACCTTCAATGCCATCCCGATCAAAATTCCAATGACATTTTTCAAAGTCCTGGAACAAACAATCCTAAAATTTGTATAGAATCAGAAAAGACCCCGAATCGCCAAGGAGATGTTGAAAAAGAAAAACAAAGCTGGGGGCATCACGTTGCCCGATTTCAAGCTATATTAGAAAGCTGTGATCACCAAGACAGCATGGTACAGGCACAAAAACAGACATACAGACCAATGGAACAGAATAGAGAACCCAGATATGGACCCTCAACTCTATGGTCAAACAATCTTTGACAAAGCAGGAAAAAAATATGCAATGGAAAAAAGACAGTCTCTTCAGTAAATGGTGCTGGAAAAATTGGACAGCCACATGCAGAAGAATGAAACTCGACCATTCTCTAACACCATTCACAAAGATAAAAAAGTGAATGAAAGACCTCAATGTGAGATAGGAATCCATCAAAATCCTAGAGGAGAACATAGGCAGTAACACCTCTTTGACATCGGCTACAGCAACTTCTTTCAAGATACATCTCCAAAAGCTAGTGAAACAAAAGCAAAAATGAACTTTTGGGCTTTATCAAGATAAAAAACTTCTGCACAGCAAAGGAAACAGTCAACAAAACAAAGAGGCAACCCACAGAATGGGAGAAGATATTTGCAAATGACACTACAGATAAAGGGCTGGTATCTAAGATCTATAAAGAACTTCTCAAACTCAACACCCAAAAAACAAATAATCAAGTCAAAAAGCGGGCAGAAGATATAAAAAGACACTTCTCTGAAGAAGACATACAAATGGCTAATAGACACATGAAAAAATGTTCATCATCATTAGCCGTCAGGGAAATTCAAATCAAAACCACATTGAGATACCACCTCACACCAGTTAGAATGGCCAAAATGGAGAGGGAAAGAAACAACAAATGTTGGAGAGGTTGTGGAGAAAGGGGAACCCTCTTACACTGTTGGTGGGAATGCAAGTTGGTACAGCCACTTTGGAAAACAGTGTGGAGGTTCCTCAAAAATTTAAAAATAGAGCTACCCTGTGACCCAGCAATTGCACTACTAGGTATTTACACCAAAGACACAGATGTAGTGAAAAGAAGGGCCATATGCACCCCAATGTTCATAGCAGCAATGTCCGCAATAGCCAAACTGTGAAAAGAGCCGAGATGCCCTTCAACAGACAAATGGATAAAGAAGATGTGGTCCATATAGACAATGGAATATTACTCAGCCATCAGAAAAGATGAATACCCAACTTTTACATCAACATGGATGGGACTGGAGGAGATTATGCTAAGCGAAATAAGTCAAGCAGAGAAGGTCAATTATCATATGGTTTCACTTATTTGTGGAACATAAGGAATAGCATGGAGGACATTAGGAGAAGGAAGGGAAAAATGAGGGGAATGGAATTGGAGGGAGAGATGAACCATGAGAGACTATAGACTCTGAGAAACAAACAGGGTTTTAGAGGGGAGGGGAGAGGGGGGATTGGTTAGCCTGGTGATGAGTATTAAAGAGGGCATGTACTGCATGGAGCACTGGGTGTTATACGAAAACAATGGATCGTGGATCACCACATCAAAAACCAATGATATATGATGACTAACATAACATAATAAAATTAAAAAAAAAAAAAAAGAATTCATACCTGAGTGTCTCATGCCGGGTGAAGGAGCTGAGGTATTTATGCCCCACCTCCCATCAGCCACTGGTTGGGGGACTCCCAGCATTATTTCTCTAATATGTCTATGCTGCCTGATATTCAGACAACCACGAGCTTCAGCTAAAGAGATTTATAATATTCTATATAGGAAGGATGTAAAAAGGATAGGATGAAAATATTCGCATGAACAAGACTGTTTTTCAATAAAACCTCTCATTTTCTACCTATTCGCCCCAACCTGCATTTGATGCCAAAAAGCATAGACTTACATAAAACATCCCCATTATCAACGGCCTTCTAAGCAGAGGGTTACTTAACCTGCTGGGTGATCTTATTAAGCTTCTTCCCCAAGTTTCTTTCTCTTTTTACATTTTTCATCTTGTTTCCTCTCCTATAAAATGGGTTAATATCGCCCTGAGAAATCACCTAGTTTTTCTGAGGATAAAATGTGATATTAAAAGCCATGTGCTAAATCTGGCACACTGTAGATGCCCAAGAATTGTTATTCCACCTTTCTTCTTCCCACCCACTTATCCTAGAGGACTTCTATGATTTTCCTATCCCATTTGTGATTAGGAATCCTTTTGTGCACCAGAGGCTAGAAATCCTGCACTGATTGGAATATGGCAGCCATTCAAAACTCCACTGTCTGTTCTCACTAAGTTCATCTGACCCAATGGGAATGGAGAATCTCAGACTGCTCCATGGGTCATTCTGGAAAATTCCAAATTGAAACTTTCTTGAGAAAAGAGACATTACCTCAGAACTTCCACATGTAGCCATTATGGCATTTCTGTTTATGTGAATGGATATTTTCACCAGTTATTGGAAAAATGCTAAAGCTCGGATCCAGGGCAATAAAGGCAACCCACTCAACTATCAGCTTATGGGATTATGAAAAATATACTTGAAATTAGACAAATGCTCCACCAGGAATTATGGCCAGAACAAATTATCATTTCAAAAAAAAAAGGAAGATAAAGAAACAACAGATTGCTGTCATTTTTCCTTCTTGCCAGTGTCTTTGAAAGATAGACTAGAAGTCTCCAATGAATACCTTAAACTCCAAATGACCATGAAGAGATAAAGGAAGCCTCACGCCTTGGCTGATTGGATGGATGAATGAGTATGCAAGGTTTTTTATTTTTTTCTTCTGTAAATAAATCAATGGAATAGTAACTGAGGAGGGCTTCTTGAAGGGTAGGCATTTGAAGAAAACAATGAAGGATGAGCAATTAGAAGTGAAGTTTGGGGAGAGGATATTTTTGATTAAAAGGAAAGGACAGAGAAAGGCACAGAGAGAACAAAGAAAGTACCATTCATCTCCCATGTGAAGAACCGTCTCTTCACTTTCACATTCCAGCTGGAAGAAGCAAGAGTTTTCTTTTTTTTAAAATAGAAATCATAAAACTAAAAAAATGTTCTTAAATCTTGTTTCTAATAACATTTTCTTATTTATTAACATATTATTCATTTCTCTTTAAAGAATATTTACTTTGGATAAAAATGAGCATATGCTCAATTTTAAACTAGCATAATTCCATAACCTAATGCAACAATTTTTACTTTCCCTTTGTCTCCACTGTTCTTGTCCAGATAAACTCACATTTATGTAATTATGCCAGAGTGTAGATGCTATTTGATATTCCTTTTAGACATTATTTTGTAAATGTTTTACCATTATCTTTACAATTGTTATAATTATTCATAACATTCCATTCAGTGAAGAAACCATAATTTAGTTGGATCACTAGAATGTTTCAATGCTTTTGTTTTTGTACATAAATCTGCAAAGAATATCTCTATTAATATGGCCTCTTTACTTCACTTAGTTTCTTTCTTGAGGATAAATTCCTATGAGTGACATTATTGGATCAAAGGATATTATCTTTATTGTGGTTCTTGATACATACTGCTAATTGTAGTCACAAAACAATTACCAGCTACACACCCACCAGTAGTACATTAGTGTACTAATTTCACTGAGCTCTGACAGCAATGGGTACTACCATTTTTTTAAATTATTGAATAATTTAGCAGGTATACAAATAATCCAAAGAATCTTAACTTTAATGAACTATTCCACTACTACTAATTAAGTCTACAGGGATTGTGGTGATAATTCATTTAGAAAATACTTGTTGAACATTGTTTTTGTTCTCACTCCATGCGTTAAGAACAGGAGGGAAAGACAGGCATGAGGAGAGAGGTAACCAGGGTTTTGGATACATAAGGCCTCTGGGCCCTGGTGAGGATTCTGACTTTAATTTCAGTGCTGTGGGCAGCAACTGTAAGGGAATAAATGATTTTATTTGATCCCTCTCCATCAGGCACTTTTAAGAAATCTTAATGAAGACGTTAGAATCAAGGGCTGGCCCCCATCCCCCAAACAGGCTTGTCCCTAACCCCATGCCCACCATTGTGCAGAGACCACAGTGCCATCCTCCAATCCTTCGGGACAGCACTCTCCATCTCAAAACAAAAAGAAAGGAGGGCACCAAGGGACTCCCTCCCCCTTAAGCAGTGCATCCAACCTCATTTTATCCTAACAAGAATCCTGTAAAGCCAGTCCCGTTTTTACAGATGAGAAAACTGAGGCCCAATGTACTCATTTTGGAAAGACCTTCTGTTTATCTTTCTTACTGAGGGAAAGAAGTTTAGAAGCCACGGCATCCTCAAGGAGCTCTGACAGAATTAGAACCATTTTTACCCTGCCTTTCATTTTTAAATCTCCAAGCTATCTTCACTATTTTCACCTTACAGACACCAGGGCATCCATGCTTCACAAGACTGGCCCATCGGCTGAACTGGTCACCACCTACAACCTTCACCCCTCTCATGTGCATTAGAACTTCCAAACAAGGTTGCCTGGATCTGAGGAGAGTAAATCCACAGAACTAGGAATACGTGAAATTGGAAATCCAAATCTATATTGTCTCCTATGATTTTGAACTAGCTCCCTCTGCTCCCTGGATCTCAATTCCTCAAACATGCCAGGCAAGGACAGGGGATAAACCAGAGGATCTCCAGGGATCACTCCCATTTCAATGATCTATAACAAAACTTTCCCAGTGGACTGCACCACCAGGAAGGAACAAGGCTGAGAGCTATTTCTCCCCAGAAATGTGATTCTATAGTTTCAGTTTCCTGGAACAACTGAAGAGTGTGGTAATAGAATCCATGGAGAGAGACTTTATGTGGCTAATATTCCAAAGCTTTCGAAGTGCAGTAATAAACAGAGCACATCTTGGTGACACAGAAATTACGAGGCAGAGACCATAATAATAGCTCATGTCTGCTTCTATTCACCAGAACAGACAAGAGACGCTTCCACTCCCAAGACATCAGAGCAAGAGAAAAAGAAATAATTCCATTAGTTGCCACCACATGTATTTTGCTTTATACTACTTTTTTTTCCCTGCCACCCACTAAAGGGAAACCCGATCATCTGCAGAAGGTGCCTTATGTCTAGGAGTAAGTGGTGGTTAATTAACTGAATCATATGAAGCTAGACGTCATGCTTTCCATGCTGGAAAGCAAAGCTCCTGTTTACTAGGCATCCTTGGTTTACAGTAATATACAATCGATAACTGGGAGACAACTTTGAGTATGTCACACTGTCAAAAGATTTCCCAGATTCTGAAAGTTTCAAGAAAACCAGATGATCACATTAGCCAGACTTACTTTCTTATCTCCCGCATCTCAGCATTCCTGTCCCTGAAATAATTCTTGGGAGATTTTTATCTAACTTCTGCTGAATATACCAACATGGAACTTGGCTACTCTACTGTTTTGTGATTCTTCCCATTCCATTTTGTGTGACAGTTTCCAAGTATCAGAGTGAGGTATGCCGTCTTGGTCCTGTTGGAGCCAGGCAGGAAGCATTTATTCTTTGACTGCGTGGCTGTTCAAGGTCATGGAATGAGCCTGATACATCTAAGTCTTCTTTTCCCCGTGTTAAGCATGTGCAATTCCTCCCCCATTCCTGGCTGGACAAATCTCAGATCCTGTCCTCATCTCCCTTATGCTTCCCGAAGTGGTACCACCTGCCCATTGCACACTCTAAAAAGAAGACACACTACACTTAACACCTCCAATGTGGGCTGTGTCAGAGAAAATGATTGCAACTATCTCCTCATTAATCGGCACACTCCAACTCTATTAACTTCCCCAAGCCTGCTTTGTCTTTTTTTCAGCAACTGTGGCATGCATTTGGCTTGTGTTTAGTCCTGCTGTCAGTTTGTGAGCTTTGCTCTCTCTAAGGCATGAGAACGGATATGCTGAGAATCAGTTGCTGGGTCACTACAATGGAGGACAGAACAGAGCCTCCTGACAAAATCATGAATCAGCCTAGACTGAACTTCCTTTTTGCTGTTCTTGCCCTTCTCTGTCTTTTCCACCCCAACAAACCTGCTGAGATTCTCCCCAAGGTAGCAAAGGTAATGGTTGGGAGCTTGGCCTGTGGAGCCAGCCTGCCCAAGGGTCACATCCCAGCTCTGACATTTGCCAGCTTTGTAGATTTCTGAAACTCACTTAATATCTTTGTGTCTCGTGTATAAAATAATAGTGCCTCCCTCACTGTGTTTGTACGAGGATTTAATGATTTAATGTGTGTAAACCACTTAGGACAGTGCTTGGCAAATATTGAGTGTTGCCTGGACTATAGCCCTAGCATGGATGTAGGGACAATCAGGCCTGGGGGACAAGACACCAAGGGTACAATCATTACCCAGGCTCTAGGAACCCATGCCACTTTAGGCTTGTCATGTTTTCTTTCAGACCTTCAATTTCTCCATCTATAAAATGGGGAAAATCAGAGATGATGCCTACGGTCTATCTCTTTCACTTATCAAATGATGATTGTTTGCAAGTCTTCGATGGTCTGGCCCCTGGCATGGGTGGAAAAGCATCCCCAGCCTTGTTGGTAGGTGACAAAAGCTGAGATCTGACTCCTCTTGTAGGGGTTGCTTTTATCATCCAGATAAAATGTAAAGGCAAAATGTTGTGTAATTATGGAAGGCAAATTTGGGAAGACTTCTAAGGACAGTGGCATCTTTCCTAAGCCTCCTTATATCATATCACATAGGCAGACTTCTCACTCCGCAAGCTGCTGTCATTGGGAACATGGGGAAGTATTGCTAAGAACAGCCTGGCAGTCAGGGATAAAAGACTGTGTCATTTTGAGGACTGAAATAGAGAAAAGACTCAACTTTTCATGGAAATACTTGGCTTTGCATGGGCTTTTGAAAACCCACACAATAAACACAGTGGAAAAGGCAATGCACCATGGCAGAAGGCCAGAGGTCTGGGGCTGCCTCAGTTACAAAACCAACACGGCGCTTAATTAACCTTGGCCATATGTCTGAACCAACCAGAGATGCAGCCTCTTACTTGGCGCAATGGGATAATAATGCCATGGATGTGAAGACATCATGAAAGCAGGGAAGGACGCTGACTCAGTGGCACTGAGGTCCCTGATCCTCCAAGGCTGGAAGACCTATCCTACAACCTCCTCCATCATTTAGTTCCTGAAGATAGATAAAAAGATGCAGCCACTCTAAAAGATCGAAGTGGATTTCTTTTCTCTCCCTGCTCTATGCCCTTCAATGGCTCCCTTGACATCTATAACTCTTTGTGGTACTGCTCACTATCACTCAGTATGTGGCTAGTAATACCTTTTATGATCTGACCATCTCATCTCCTCAGCCTCCTCTCTCGAACACCTGCTTTGAAGTCTAGGATCTAGTTGACTGATCTTCTAATTTCTTGAACATTCTGCAACATTTTCTCTCCCTTTTACCAATATTACCTCTTCTGTTTAGCTCGTTCCTAATTATCCTCCTCAAGTCCCAGCTTTTTACCTCTTTAACCCTTTCCCGCCAAATCAGCTAAGCTATGTGCCCCCAAAGCCTCTGTACTCCTTCACCATGGTCCTCACCACCGTCGATTGGAACTACTTGTTTAATCTCTTTCCCTCCACCCTGGACTATGTGAATCTTTGTGCAGAGACCAGATACGTCTCTTTGATTTTCAGTATCCTCAGTGCTTGTCAAAAAGACTCACGTATGTTGTCACTCAATAAATACAAATGACTTGCCTGTTAAAGGTAGATGGCATCTTTTCTTGGTGTTCTATAAAGCCCTTCCCATCACCAAAACCCAACTCCCTTTCTTTTTTGCTTCTTGATATATCCTCATAATTCTCCTTATTTCCGGGACTCCTCCCTGGCTTGAAGAACCATTTCATTTCAACTCTCCTTGTAATAGTTAACTTCAATATCACTTCCTCCAGGAAGGTTCTCTGACTTAGTTCTCAGGCAGTGAGGCATTTCCTCCATCCTGCAACTGGTTTACATGTCTACCGAAAAGAATTACTATATAAATTACTTGTTTACATGCCTACCTCCACCACTAACTTCTAAGGCCTGCGAGTGCAGAAATCTGTTCATCTTTGTTTCCCTTCACTCAGGAGTGTCTGAAAGATAAAAATGTCAAGTGTCTACAGGATGAGAGACCCACTAATTCTGGAAAGGGCTCAGACTACCTGACCCTCATTCCTTCTTTCAGTCAACAAATATTTCTTGAGTTTGCTCATTCTAGTCATAGAGTCTCCGTGGAAAACAAAAGCCACTCTGTGATCACTTTGAGATAGGGAGCTTATACTCACCACTAATGATATTTTCACTTACTGGTCTCCTAAACTTGCTATTACCTTCCTTCTAAAAGACCTCAGGAGAAGTAGACTTATTTAATTTTGCCACAGAGTGAATGAAATCCCACAAAGTATAGGTGTTCCATAGTAAAAACTTAGCTGAAATTTGTGACCACCATGCTATTATGAGACTACCTTTTAGTGTGTTTTCTCGATTGCAATATGCCAACTGGCAAAGTACAGCACTAACTGAAATAAACTCTATGGTCATCAAAAGTCCATCAGCGATTACTTGGAGGACTAAAATGGGGATGTGGGAAACCCCCAGAGCCACAAGGCTTTCTGCTTCTTCTCATGGGAAGACTCTGTTAATGGCACTGTTCCTGTCCTCCCAAGCTTAGGCTGCTCATGCAGACTCACTGCAAACTCTTTCTGTTTTAACGTCCAGTGATTAATTACCCCCATGATCATGAGAGAGTCAGAAAATAATATAACACTGATTTGGAAAAGCCATTACCCTCTTTCTAGGAATCAAAGCAACACTATGAGGGATCAGGTTACACAGAAATGGATTTCGGATTAGTCACAAAACTGGCTTGACTTGGCCAAACTCAGATTACAGGTTACATTTCTGAAAAGAAAGAGAATAAGATTTTTGGACCCATTGCTTAGAATCTCTTAACCAAGACAGCTTGTCATTAAATCAGTTCGTGGAACATCAGAGTATGTCACGGATCACTTTGCTTTAGACACAGGACAACATAATTGAGTCATTGGAACTAAACAGCATCACCGTGTTTAAAATCCTGGCTCAGCCACTTACCAACTGTGGAGCTTTGGTAACTTTACTTGATTTCCCTGGGCCTCAGTTTCTCTAAAACATGGATGGCGGTAACAGCCACCAGGCAGGGCTATTGGGAAGATCAAATTATGCTCTGGAGGCACTGGTGTCTGGCACAATAGGGTCCGTTAACATTAGTTCCCTAGCATGCTCTAAATGTGAATCCTTCTCATTTATAGAAGGCCAACAGGAGATAATCCAGGGTGAAAATCAAGTCTAGGTATCTTGAAACACTGTGTTATGTAATGTTTACTAAGGAAATCAACCAGTTCCATCCCTCCCTCACGCCAGTCCCCTCTAACTCACTGACTGCTTCTCTGAACCTCAACTCCTCATCTGTAAAAGGCAGGCATAAGAAGTCTCTCGATGATTACTGTGACGCTCTCATGAAGTAGCCCTTATAAAGGACTTCACTTAAAGCCACGGCAAGTACTAAATAATACTGGCTGATGGACAGCATTAGCATGAATGTTTCTGATTCACACCAATTATGCCTTCCTTCTCAAGTATAAATATGAGTGTCACTGGCAATGAGAAGCAGTGGATGCTGATGATTTTTGATCTTCCCAGTGCCAAAAATCAAAATCAAAACACATCAGAATCATATGAATCCATGACCATTTAAATGGTTGTATAGGGTTACTCAGTTGGTTAAGCGTCCAACTCTTGATTTCGGCTCAGGTCATGATCTCACATGATCCTCACATTCAGTGAGGAGCCTGCTTAAGGTTCTCTCTCTCTCTCTCTCTCCCTATGCCCCTCCCTCCGTCCAATAAATAAATAAATAAATAAATCATAGCCTAGGCACGTGCTTGAGACCCTGGTTTTCAGACTTCCAGGGCTGGGAGTTCCTAACTTCCAAGAACTCACATTGTAAAAGGAAATGAAACACACTAAGACATAATCTCTTCCCCTTCTTCATCACTTAGGGAAAAAATTAGATCCCCGCTGAAAATGATGGGAAATCATTTCAATCATGGGAAAGGACTGATTTCTCTGTAGCCATGGTAATGGGTAACCATCTGAACTGCTCTTAAACCTGTTGAATTGATCAACAACTCCCCTCCATGGGCCTACTTTGTCAGGCAAATCAATTAGTGACAGCCCCTGGCTTTGGAAAGCCAGCTTATCAGGAACTGACTCCCTCTAAGAAACACACGTCTGAGTGTCAGTCAACAGCAGGCTCCCCCAAATAACCTCCCGTATGCAGATGTCAGGATACATGGACCTCTAAAAATCCACCAGCCCCTGGACAACACACTTCCCAGCACCCTGTAAGATGCACTGCCCACTCTGTTGGGTCCGGCAAGCCTTAGCAGCATACTTCTCCCTAATTGAGAGCCATAAATTCAGTGCTGCCTTCCAATCTGAGATGGTGTGAGATAGTGAATGATGATCTCTTGATCCTTTCACACTACTATACACTTTAGATAAAATTTATTCCAGACAGATTAGTATTAAAACGCATGTGAGTGTATGTGTTTCAATGACCGTAAAAGCATTAGAACAAAACACGTGTTTCCACCGTGGGACTGATCTCACAACCCTGAGATCATGACCTGAGCTGAAATCAAGAGTCAGAGGCTCAACCAACTGAGCCACCCAGGTGCCCCAAATATGCTTTTAAATATAGTTTTTACCGTAACAAAAGTCTTTTTTAAAATAAAAAATTTTTTGAATGGCACCAAAGGCAGAAACTAAAGCAGGATATGCTAGTGGTAGAACTTAAACTTCGGTAGGGTAAGATGACACACCACTACCACCACTACTAAAATCGACCCCACCACCAGTACCATCACCAACAGAAAACAACATGACCAACAGCAACACCAGAACTAACAGCCCCAGCAGCATCAGCTCCCGCCACGATCACTATTATAAACAGAACTAAAAAGCACCAGCAGCATCAGCTCCCACCACGATCACCATTATAAACAGAACTAAAAAGCAAATGACAGAAAGAAGGGAAAATACTTCTAATATATAGGATAAGGATTAATGTTCTCCATATATAGAGAGCTCTTAAAAATCAGTAAGGAAAGAAGCGGAGGTAGATTTAGCAAGGTCAAAGGATACAAAAGGAACCACAAAAGAAAGAAATGCAAATAGCAAGAAAAAAGGAGAGAACAAAGTATAACAGATTAAAAAGAAACTTCTATGTTAACAATAGTCAGAGAAATGTCTATTTTAAAAGATGAGCAATGCCTATTTTTTTTTATCAAAACTGTTGAGAACATATATTTTCATATGCATCTGGTGGAAAGTAAATTGGTCTAATCTTCCTGAAAGGCTATTTGGAAACGTAAATTAAATGCCACAAGAATATTTGATTTATATACTCTAATTCTACTTCTAGGAATTTATCCCAAGCAAATAATCAGAAAATAGCTAAAGTATTTTCAAAAATGTTTAGTACAATATTGTTCGTAATAATGAAAAATGGAAACAACTCTAATATACCTCAGTGAAGGGGTGCCTTAATAAAGTACTACATGTCCATGGAGGCAAAACATAGACCACTCTGGAATGCCTAAAAAACTATGTAAATGTGCATTTATTGATACGGCAAAACGTACCCAATATGTTATTAAGTGAAAAAGATTAGGTTGCAATATAATCTCATTTTTGTAACATACAATTCACATATATGTATATTCATTCTCTTATTCAACAACAAAAAAATGTGTATCCTCTGTTTTGTGGAAGGCAATGCTCTAACCATTGAAGAAAAGCCAATAAACTATGCAGATGTGGTCCCTAAGCTCATGGAGCCCTGAAATACCCTGAGACCACCTGACTAGAGCATCTGCATCTTCAATTTCCATTTCCTCTCTTCTCTCTCCTCCTCGCATCTCCCCTCCCCTCCTCTCCTTTCCGTTCCTTGCCTTTTATCATATCATCCTCCTCCTCATATTAGCCATGAAAATCCTTGCCCTTGAACTGGTTCCCAATAGAATGCATTGCCCTGAGATTATAACAAGCCATTGGTCTTAATAATGGATCACAAGCCAGTGGTGATTGGTTGCACCTCACCCTTACTTGCCTCAGTAGCTGTGTTCGTGCCAAGCTTTGAACAGAAAAGCTCAAAACAGGCCAGCCTTAGCCAGGGAGGAAAGTGTACTTAATTTCATGTCAAAACGTATCATCTTTCTGAAAGTCAAGTTCCTTAAATGCCTGGAAGGGTAAGGTAACATCATGTAATTTTTATTAGATTTCTCCACTAAGGGATTTTTCTTATTCCTCCCTGCTGATACAGCTTTTGTATACACACATGTATTAGCTCTGTCCCAAAACTCTGGAGAGATCAAAAACCTCCTGAAGTCAGTGGGCTTTGTGCAGCTTTGTACAGTGCTGCACAAAGCCCACTGACTTCAGGGAGTTTTTGATCTCTCAAGAGTTTTGGGACATATTCTTGCATATATATTTGAAGGGGATGCTGAATCGGTGTTAGCCTCAAGCAGGGGGAAGGACCCAGACTCCTAAGCCAAATGCAAAGCACAACAGGGCAAACTGAGATGCTGACTTGGAATGGTGGCGGGGGGGTTGGTTAACAAGGATGTAATAAAGACATGCAGCAAAATGAGGGCAGACCCAGCACAGGAAAAAGACAGCAGACATGAAGTGCTCAGAGAGCAGGATATATTCTGTGCAGTTTCCAGCAAGCTTGGAGAGTTTGCTCTGGGTCAAATAGCTGCTGATGATGTTAACAAGATTCTGTGGCCTCAGATCCAAGCTCATTAGAATCTATTACTTCTGTCTGCTCACTCCTATAAAGCACCAGTTTTCTGGTGAAGTTCAAACTGTAATAGATGTGAATAATGGTGCATTGAGCATGGAGGTGCAAATACCTCTTCAAGATAGTGATTTCATTTCCTTCAGATGTATACCAGAAGCGATTTGCTGGATGCACTCCTACTGTTCATTGCGGTATTATTCACAAGAGCCAAACACATGGAAACAACCTAAGTATCCACCAGTAAATGAATGGATAAAGAAAATGTGGTACACACACACACACACACACACTGGAAATTATTTAGCCATGAGAAAGAAGGAACTCCTGCCATTTGCAGCACGTGGATGAACCTGGAGGGCGTTATGGTAAATGAAGTAAGTCAGAGGAGAAAGACAAATACTGCATGATCTCACTTACATGTGGAATCTAAAAAAGCCAAACTCCTAGAAACAGAGAATAAAATGGTGGTTGCCAGGGATGGGGCGGGGGGGCGGTGGTGGGAAATAGGGAGATGTTGGCCAGAGGGTACAAACTTAAAGATATAAGATGAATAAGTTCTGGGGATCTAATGCATAGCATGGTGGCTGTAGTTAACAATACTTAATTATATATTTGAAAGTTGCTCAGAAAGTCTTAAATGTTCTCACCACATACACACAAAAATAAAGGTAATTGTGTGAGGTGATTGATGTGTTAAAACTAACTTTCTTACAGTAATCATTGTGCAATATGTACATGTATCAGATCATCACACTGTATATCTTAAACTTACATGATGTTTATTTCAATGATGCCTCAACAAAACTGGGAAAAAGGAAAACCCTATACTTAAAAAAAAGAAAAAAAAGATGCAGTATGTGGAAACCGATTCAGATACCTGGTTTCATGTTTCTCAAAATCTGGGATGCTGCTATTAGGGGAGCACATGGATGCCACGACCACATGGAAACACCTTGCCTAACACAGTGAGAACATGACTCCCTTCTCAGTTCTTCTGGTTGCTAAGAAGAAAGATCAGTCGGGTGCTTGTGCTATTATTCTTACCTCTCTGTTATTTGCTAAGCAACATTGTTAACAGGGAATGAGCTTCAAGCTCAGAGTCTTCTAGCAGGAAAGATTATCTAGTTAGGACATACAGACTTTTTTGATGTTATATATCTATTCTTTTTTATGTCCTACCTTCACAGAATAATTCTGGTCTTCTCTTCACAGTCCTTTTATAAAGGTAAAGATATTTCTTTAAATAATAACTACTTAGGCAGCCATGAAAATAAGGCGAAATTCATGGACATGTTAGAAAAATAGCTGAATGTGGCAAAAAGAAAAATTTGAAAAATTTAAAGGAGAACACATTCCTGACCCTCTGCTCCTACCAATTTATGACATTTGTCCCCCTGGAATGGTCTATCTCGGCCTGACCACTGACGTGCTTTCGTGCGTTGGTCCCCCTCGTCTTGGTGGCTGCATTCGTTCTCAGTCTGCCCAGGGTCTGCGTGCAAGAGTCACAGCTCCCCTCAACCCAGTGCACAGAAGAGCTGGTCCATGCTCTTCCAGCTGTTCAGGGACTTACAACTAGAGTTGGCTTGTTCCAGATGCTGTGGGGCAAAAGCAGAACCTGATCAACAGCCTAACCCACCAAGTGACCGTGTGGAGAAAAGCCGTCTGCTGAACTATGTAAATCAAGACTTTCGTGTAGCCACTCAGATTTGGGGGTGATTTGTCTTTGGGGGTCTCTTACTTGGAAAGCAAGTCTGAGACTGAGACTGGCACAGAGAGTATTTGTTGGGCAATGCTCTCCAAAGACACCTGTGGGGCAAGGGAAAGAATCGAACCTGGGCAGGAGAGAAGGTGGGCTATGGTACACTCACCCCCAGGGCGCAGCTGACTCCACCAGAAGCTCTGAAGTCGTGGGGGCCTCTTCTAGTTGTCCCCAGTGGGAGACGGGGGTGGGCCTTTCTGCCTCCAAACCAATTAGTCACTGAATGAAAGCTGCCCCCAGGAAGCAGTTGTGATGTTTGTGAGGTGACCTTCAGCCAAGGGCAAACCCTGGACAGGACTGAGCTGGAAAACAAAGCTCTTCGGTCCTGAAAAGGAATCTGGGAAATGCATGTCTGGATCCACGCAGGGCCTAACCCCATCAATTCTGACTTCTATGCAGAGGTTAAGAACTTCCGCATGTTACAATGTTGCAAGTGGCAGAATTGGGATTCAAATTCACATCTGCCTGACTCCTAAATTTTAACCTTGTATTCAACTATCTACCTATCTAAACATCATCCCAGGCCTATCTTTTGTTTGGAGGCCAGTTAGTGGGGTCATTGCCATTTATTAGGGATTTTCTTAAGTGCTGTATTTATATTAAAATCTTGAGGGATGAGTATGTTCCTTATCGTGCGGAAGGCAACCAGAGCTTGGAGAAGATAAGCTATTTTTCCTGGTTGAATGGTTAGTAAATGAGATGTGGATCCTGGAAGGCTTTACTCTAAGACCGACATTCTATTCCTCAACACTGTGGGTCCAAGCAGAGGCTCGAAAGGCAAAGTAACAAGGCTCAGGTCTCTGGGAATGGGCGGCTTATCCATTCTCCCCTGCATGACCACTGACATTCGATTAGGAGGGGATACCCCTTTTAGAAGCTTCATAACTAAGCCTTTTCCAGATCACCCATTTCTTTAACTTTATGAGTGTAGCTGCTGGAGTGCCTAATCCCCTCCTGACATTCTAGAGAGAGATGAGCTTTCCTTTATTAGTGTGCCTGTTAAAGTACAGAGATCAAGACACCTGGTTGGCGGTCTTGATCCTACTACTCTCTGATGAACTTGGACAACTGGGTTTTCTGGACCTCGAAGACAAGGGATTTGGACACCATATATAGGTTCTAAATGATATTTTCTTATGCAGATTCAATGTGTCAAGCATTTGCAGAGTCTGTACTATGTGCTAAGCACTGGACTGGGTCTTATACATTGTGCCAAAGATTTTTAAAGCTGCCTTAACCCGTCAGACAATTCTTTTCAATTGACAAGCAATAAGTAGCTTATTCCAAATAACAGCAGAGGACTGTGATCCCTAGGAGGAGGGAAACAAAATATCTGAGCCCTATAATTGCTCCCAGTTTTTAGGTGGATGTACTTTCTAGAATGCAGTATAAGGAAGAACACACAATGAGAACACAGCATTCTCACTTAGTTGAAAAGACTGATATTGCAGGTCAAAGAGGCCAGGGTAGCAATGGAATTAAAATAGAAACTGTCAAAAAGATACCTTGAAAATTCCTATTTTTAATTGGATTATTCATTTTGGGCTGTTGAGTTTTATAAATTCTTTATATACTTTGGATACTAACCCTTCATCAGATTTGTCATTTGCAAATATCTTCTTCCATTATGTAAGCTGCCTTTTAGTTTTTTTTTTTTGTTTTAAAATTTTTATTTGTCAGAGAGAGCGTGCATATTCGAGCACAAGCACGGGGAGCAGAAGAGGGAGAGGGAGAAGCAGACTCCCTGCTGAGCAAGGAGCCCAATGCGGGGCTCAATCCTAAACTGGGATCATGACCTGAGCTGAAGGCAGACGCTTAACCCACTGAGTCACCCAGGTGTCCCAACCTTTTAGTTTTGTTGTTTCCTTCATTGTGCAGAAGCTTTTTATCTTGATGAAGTCCCAATAGTTTATTTTTGCTTTTGTTTCCCTTGCCTGAGGAGAAACATGCACCCCAATGTTTATAGCAGCATTATCAACAATAGCCAAATTATGGAAACAGCCGAAATGTCCATTGACTGATGATTGGATAAAGAAGATGTGGTATGTATGTGATACACACACACACACACACACACACAATGGAATATTACTCAGCCGTCCAAAAAGGACAAAATTTTGACATTTGCAACAACATGGATAGAGCTGGAGGGTATTATGCTGAGTGAAATGAGTCAGTCAGAGAAAGACAAATACCATACAATTTCACTTGTACGTGGAATTTAAGAAACAAAACAAATGAGCAAAGGGGGAAAAAAGAGAGACAAACCAAGAAGCAGACTCATAACTAAAGAGAACACACTGATGGTTACCAGAGGGGATGTGGGGCAGGGTGGGGGAAGGGTCAGCAGGAGAAACAGGTGATGGGGATTAAGGACTGCACTTGTCCTGATGAACACCAGGTGTTGTATGGAAGTTTTGAGTCACCATATTATACACCTGAAACTAATATCACACTGTATATTAACTGGAATTAAAACAAAAACTTAAAAAAAAAAAAACTCAACGTGTTTGGGAAATAAACAATGTGCTACTAAATCACAGATCGAAGAATAAGTAAAAAGGGAAATTATAAGTTATTTTAAAGTAGATCAAAATTAAAACATAAATTTTTGAGATGCAACTAAAGCAGGGCTTTAAGGGAAAACATGAGCTTTCAATGGTAGTATTAGAAGAAAGCACTGAAGTCAATTATCTAAATGCACACATGAAAGAGCTGGATGAAAAAGAGTAACTTAGGGGCGCCTGGGTGGCTCAGTCGGTTGAGCATCTGTCTTCGGCTCAGGTCACGGTCCCAGGGTCCTGGGATCGAGCCCCGCATCGGGCTGCCTGCTCCGCGGGAAGCCTGCTTCTCCCTCGCCCACTCCCCCTGCTTGTGTTCCCTCTCTGGCTGTGTCTCTCTCTGTCAAATAAGTAAATAAAATCTTTAAAGAAAAAGAGTAAATTAAGCCGGAAATAAACAGAAAAACGAAAAGGGCAATAACGAGGGACTAACACATGACAGCGTGCAGTACCGTCACAGATGGAAAGCAGTCGCGCAACTGCCTGCCCTGGGAGCTTGAGGGGTCGTGGGCAGGAACGGACGGACACTTCAGGCTACAGAACTCTTCTCTGCTCACTGTAGTGGTGACTTTGCATGTGCAGACTTTTCAAAACTAACTGAAGTTCACACTTGAAATGAGTGTGTTTTATTGTACGTAAGTTCTTCCCCACTACTTCTGATTTTAAGAATTTTAACAAGTGCTTCAACAGTCGCTGAAGATGCCGTGTGCAACATTAAAGACGGAAAGACAATGACGGCGATTCTGAGGATGTAGCTAATGTAATGCGGCTGAATACCTACTATGTTCCAAACACTGACCAAAGCCAGTCTGCATTGAATATATGACATATTAATCACACACACACACAAAAACCCTAGTGGTAGGTTTCATCACCCCCCCATTCTTCCAGACAAACAGACTAAGGCGTAAGAGTTTAATCAAGTGACCCACGGCCATACAGATACTAAGGGAAGGAGCAGAGACCGAAAGACGGATCCGCGTGTGCTGACCGCCAAGCAGCAGTGTGGTGGGGACACAGATGTGTCATGGCCAGCCATCGCTTGTGGAGGGACCCAAACATTATCTTCCCCCAAACTGTGTGTTTCCATTTGATTAGCTTGGCAGTCGTCCCTCCTTCTGTTTTGACTTACTGTCTTTCATCTGCCTCGTTCACAGTGAACTTGCAGTCTGCTCTGCTTTCTTTTTAATGCCTCACGTGGTTAGTGTTTCATACCATCCCGCCCCCTGCTCCATTCTCACCACTCACCTCTCATGCTAATTTGATGGAGGATTTGGTGTTCTCTGGCTGGCATGAGTCTCGCAGAGCATGCACGCAGGACAGCGCTCTGTACAATGGAGCTTCCTTTCCTTCTCCATCTAGACTCAGTCTTTCCCATTGTGGCAGGTAGCATGCCACACGCAACGGGCCAGGCTGCACGCACAATCTGTTTAAGGGATGGAAACAGAAGAGGAACTCAGAGACACGCTCTCAGCGTTTAAGCATTTTACAACATATGTGCCAGGAAAGTGTCCCACTGGCTGCGTTATCCCAGAGCCTAGGTGTCTAGGGCGAAGCGAGACAATGCCGCTGTGAGGACAAGCACACCCAAGCATGTCGGGCTGGCGGCAGCTGCCATAATGCTGCCCTGTCCGCAATAAAGGTTCTCTTTAAGTTGACTCATGAGTCATAAGAGACATGGCTATGCTTGCTGGGTTTTATCCTTCTCTTCCTTCAGGAAGAATGGATTCCACACCTGCAAGACCAGTTTTCCCCAAATGCAGTGGTTTAAAAACCTGCACACCCACCTTAAAATTGAAGGCCATAATATGGATGTGAGACCTGGCTCTGCCACTCAGAGGCTGAGAAATTGTGGGTAATCCACTGATCATATTCTTCAGTGGCAAATGGGGAATAAAAAAATACCAGCACTGCAGGCTGGGAATGAAAATTCAACGAGATAATGCATTCAGAAACCTTTCACATAAGCTGTAAAGAACTGGAACATAATCTATAATTATTGCTCTTGGTAAACATCTGACAGACCCTTCCCCTTAATAAATATCCCTGCTTTCCACTCAAGAGAAAATCCCTTGAAGATCACATCATAAAATCATAGAATAATGTGCTAGAAAGGAACTTAGAATCCAAAACATGCAATTTTCATATGGGAAACTGAAATCAAAGGAAAGGAAATGTTTTGCTCATAATTTTGAACTTACTCTTACCTGCTCTGAGGTTTTGACATTTGTTTGGATTCTAGAAACTTATGTGATCAATTAATATTATTATTGCCAAGACATGTCTATATATTTCTCGATTTTGTATGTTTCCTATGCCATTGTCTAGAAGTTCCCCCAAGACACACTTCTTTCCAGACAAAACATCTTATACACTGAGAGCATAATATCAATATTTTATAGGTTTTCCTATCATCCAAATTCCAGCACTGGAAACTGAATCATGCAGAGTTGGAAGTGACTGAAAATAACTGAGTCTTTATATCTGTACTATATGTTCCTTTGTCTGCTGGGTACCCAGAAGTCTGGGATTTCGGGAACATACTGCCTGAGATCCATGCCAAGTGGTGTTCGGCCAAGGTCTACATCTTTCATGTGAAGTCGCTTACTGTTTGTGGGGATGGGACAAGGAAAATGGTGGTTCTCAGGAGCTAATTCTCCCCAAGCCACCACCTCCCAGAGCAAAAATCCAAGATTTGGGGGAGTTCTAAACCCAAACCTGGCTGTCCAGATTGTTAGGACATTATATCTGTCAAGGTAGGAAGACAGATTTAAAAGTTTATTAACTTGGTTTGTAACATTTAGATATTTAGACACATGGTATGTGGGGCTCTATTTGTGCTCTTGTCCTGGGCTCTGCAAATGTTATGTGCAGGCATGCTGAAAGCCATACTGGCAGACTGTTTGCTTGAAATGAAGAGCGATGCAGGTCATGATCCTGGAGTCCCTGGATCAAGTCCCGCATCGGGCTCCCTGCTCAGCGAGGAGCCTGCTTCTCCCTCTGACCCTCCCCCCTCTCATGTACTCTCTCTCATTCTCGCTCTCTCAAATAAATAAATAAATCTTTAAAAAAAAAAAGAAAGAAAGAAATGAAGAGTGATGTTTTCTGCTCAGGTAGCAGAACCTACCTGAAGCTAGTCTAGGAGCTGGGAATACGTGCTCCATGGCACAAGACTTGTGATAAGTGAATAAAGAAAGAACTCTTGCTTATTATATAGTTATCTCTCTCTCGTTGGCTATAATTATCTATTACCATTTTAGCAATAGTAGTAATATCATTATTTCCCAGCCTTTAGAGCATAGAGTACTATTTTAAATTACTGTATTTATTTGTTTATTTATTTTTGTGATCTGTCACTCCGCCAAAATATAAGTTCTAGGACAGGGTAGGCCTTGTCTGGCTTAACACAGTGCCTATGACAGTATTTAATATGGAAAAAGCATTTAATAAACTCTCTTAAATAATTCACCTGAGAGTTGATTTTAGGATACACTCACAGCTCACAGGCCCCAAAGACTGACAAACATCCAATTGCCTTTACCCATGACTGGGCAGGCTGGAGCTGCAGGCCCAGTACATCAATCATCGCCTACTTCCCCTCCTCAGGCACAGCCACCAGGAAAAATTTAAAACCAATTTCAAATAAATAAATAATACCGAGGTTATTTCTCACATTTGTGTCTTGCAGGCTATCTGCAGGATGTCATCCGTATTTTCAGAAAAAAAGGGATGCAATGCTCAAATAAGGCTGGACTGTGCTGCATTAAGTCATTTAACCCAGCGCAAGGGCTGACTGATAGTTGTTCCAAGACTCAAACACGTTTGAGACCCTTTGGCTTGGTAACTTCTAGGGAAACCCAATAATAAGAACTATTAGTAAGTAGTAAAAAATAAAAACTTCCCCCAAACTCACTTTGAGCTTTCCCAGAGCAGTGCCTTCATCAGGTGTTTGCAGCAATCATTAGCCTCCAGTATCTTTTAGGAAATATCTATGTCCAGATTCGTCTCTGGGTCCCTAGCAGAGAGGCTGACACCTTCACAGTGAACAAAGGAATAAATAAATGGATGGGTGAAGCACTGAGTTAAAGCACAGAAGCTGGGTTTGGGGTCTAGCTCTGCATCTTATTACTGGTATAATCTTAGATAAACTTCTTAACCACGGTGAGCTGTTTTTTCCAAGACAGATAATGTCTACTCTACCTTCTTTGCAAGACATTTATAAAGAACAAATAAAATAACAGCGAACACGTAGCATTTACTATGTGGCAGGCGTGCTCTAAACACTTTGTATGCATTATCTTATTTAATCCTTACAAAAGTCCTACTAGTGGGGGCACCTGGGTGGCTGAGATAGTTAAGGGCCGGACTCTCCATCTCAGTTCAGGTCATGGTCTCAGGGTCAGGCTCGTGACATCCAGCGGTGGGACCGGGGACCCGGCTGAGCAAGGAATACACTTGATGATTCTTTCGCTCTCCCTCTGCCCCTCTCCCCGCTCGCGGATGAGCGCGCACACGCAAACTCACGCATGAGCATGCTCTCTCTCCTACGTCTCTGAAATAAGTAACAAAAGTCCTAAAGTCCTAATGGGAAGGCAGTCATGGTATTTCTCATTTCCAGGAAAATAAGACAGCCCGCAGGTAAGTGAGCTGCCCAAGCTCACTTGGCTTATAATTGGGAAGGGCTGCATTTGAACCCAGCGATTTGGCCATAGAGTCCCTGCTCATTACCGTCTCTCCACGTGCATGGTAACATTTTGTTAACTATAAAGCACTGTTCAAACAAAAGAATTTAGTGTTATTCCCTCTCTCGGAATACACATGTTGCCCTTGCTTTGGGCATCCAATGCCTGCCCTGATACTCTGCACATCTGCTTGGATTCTGTTCTCTTGAAGTCACTAAGTAGAATGTTGGTTTTCAGGGAAGTAGCAGACATTCCACCACTTTCCTAAGCTTGCTTGTCAGCCCTGTTAGACTGAGTAAGGCTTTGTCTTCATTTTAACCTCCTTCCAGCCCCAGCCTTGGTAGTATAAATCTCAGCTTTCATGAACAAAAGAATTCAGAGCTTACTGCTTATATTGCTGATTACTAGATCTGCATCCTGAACCCAGCTATCCCACCACCACCGTAGCCCCAGGAGCGGCATGTTTAGAGCCTCATTGATTGAAACCAGCCAGATGTTTGGAAATTGAGATGCTTGCCCATGCTGCCGCAAAGGAGCCTCCACGATGTGAATTCCTGATGGCAGGCAGGGAGGGGGAGGAGGGGGGAGGGCCCCATAAAATGAGCAAACAATAAAGAGATGATTATAGGTGTCTCACTTCAGCGCCTGGGCTGGTAGCTGAGCATACCTGAATTGGGTTTTAAGCATTAGTAATGAATTTAATTCTCCCATTTGGGAAAGGGTGGTATCAGCTTTCAGCATAGTGGAGACGGTATTACTTTCAAACGAAAATCTGGGAACTGGAGAAATGGAGGTGTTTGGCCCTGAGAACGGGGCCTTTTGTGATCACGACTTTCGAGGTAGTAGCACACTGCGGTGGAAGGAGGCTTGGAATCAGGGCTCAGATCCCAGGTCGGTCGCTGGCGGCCAAGGGGACCTTGAGAAGATCCTATTTTAAGTTCCATTTTCTCCTGGTAAGACAGAGATTAGGAATCTACCTTAAATGGCTATTGTGAGTATACCAGGATCTCTGTCTTTTCTTATTTCTACGGCTATATTTGAAAGCCAAAAAGGCTACGAAGGGATAAAGGATAAGAAAATACTATACAAGGTGGTATTTAATCAAGTTAGCAGCTACTAATCAGTCATTTGACAAATATCTGGTTGTTTGGCTGAATGTGCCCCTGTGGCATTATGCCTCTCCCTATAATTTCATAGAGATTTTCTGCATATTTTTCAGAACATCCGAGTTCCCAATCCTGCTGCTTCCTTAGCATGTCCAAACCAAGCATTCAAGTTAACCCACATTCAAATTCCAACTGTATTATTTGTGAATTTTGTGACTGTGTGACTATAGGCAGTTTTCTTAACCATCCTAAGCCTCAATTATCTCATCTGTAAAGTGGGAATAATAATATTTATCTCATAGACTTGTTGTAAAGATTAAATGGGGCCATATATATATTAAAGTGTTTCAGTGGCATGTGGTAAACACTCAAAAGATGGTCACTATTTTAGAATTAGTCTCATTACTATCATTTCAAATATATACATCTGTTTTATGGATAATATACCATCTTAGTACACCATTGGGTAGTTGGATATGGTGGGATGCAAATTTTGTTTTTGATACTTGGTGCCATGAAGAAACATTGAATTAAAAATATTTGCACTTGTCTAGCCCCTACCTATGATCTGCATGTGCCCCTAACATGCAGGTCTGGAGGCAACAACCCCATTAAGCAGCAGAACGTTGTGACCATTGGGTGGCTTGCGCCTCAGAGTTTAAGTGACCCATGGAACATGAACGGCAAGTCAGGAGCAGCCTAAGAACTAGAATACTGGGAATCCCTCCTAAGTGAGCAAATAAGCAGAAGGGGCTGATGTGACTTGAAAAAATTGGACACCAAAGGTTGTCCAGATCTTATCCTGCCCCCCTTTCTCTGTCTCTTCTTCCCTCATGTCCTCAACACACATCCTGAGCTCCAGTGTTTAAAATACTTATAGATCTAGGGGCGCCTGGGTGGCTCAATTGGTCAAGCTTCTGATTCATGATTTCAGCTCAGGTCATGATCTCAGGGTCCTGGAATTGAGCCCCACGTCAGGCCCTGTGCTCAGCAGGGAGTCTGCTTGAGACTCTCTCTCTCCCTCTGCCTCTCCCCCCCCCACTTGTGTTCTCTATCTCTCTCTAAAATAAATAAAATCTTAAAAAAAATACTTAGAGATCCTCGACATACTATGCTAAGCCATCCCTCCAAATTGTGCAGATGCAGGGACCCCTGCCCAGATGCCTCTTCATGGGCATTTGGATGCTAGCCCACCCAGTCTCTTCCTACCTGTGCTTCTACTGGTGGTTAATCATCCCTCTTCATACATAGTTATCATCTTACATGGATAATGATAATAAAAAATTATATATTTTGACTTCTTATTATGAGCCACATGCTTTATATTACACTTAAGCTCCTATAAGGCAGGTCATTGTTATCCTCATTCCATACATGAGGAAATAGAAGCTTACAGAGGTGAGAAAATCTGCTCAAGGTCACAGAGTTGGTCCATAGCCCATTTGTTTGCATAAGCTGACCTCCCAAAAGAGGAAAGACCCTATGAATGTCATCTCCAAGGCTTTTGATGATGAGCACAATGGAAGCGTGAAAGTCAGTAAAGGCTGAATGCAAAAACCTAGGCTGTTGGTGATGTTTTTCCATCTGTCTGCCTAGACTCCCGAGACTGCTCTACCCCCAGCATCCTCTATTCCGCACACTCAACAAGCAAAGCATTTTCTAAGGAGTAGTTATGTGTACCCTTCACCAATGCAACCAGGTAAAAAGAAAACGTCTTTCCTAATACACAGGACCCACTGAGACGTGGCTGATTCTCAGCCATGTGGGTTTGAAAGATAAATCTAGGTTATTGTCTAAGCCCTGGCCTT
Source organism: Mirounga angustirostris (assembly GCF_029215605.1). NCBI lineage: Eukaryota > Metazoa > Chordata > Mammalia > Carnivora > Phocidae > Mirounga > Mirounga angustirostris. The sequence continues at coordinate 12,112,271 of NW_026991712.1, read as the reverse complement.
GACCACCAAATTTGGAATGCTTACACTTCATATACATTATCATCTCCGGTCTCCATGCCATTTATCAGAGACAGGTTTTATTCCTGAGGATCAGAGAGATTCACTGCCCTGCTGTAGACCACAAGGAATTCAAACCCAGGTCTGTGACTCTAAAGCTCTGATTTTAACTGCCACGTTACACTGCCTCTGAGCAACACTAAAGCTCCAAGCACAAATAAACCCTCTTACGAAGTTCTGCAAAAGAATGAATTCCAAGAAATCAGTCATTATATGTCATGGACACTAGACCAATGTGGCAGAAAAATGAGAGGTTAAAATATTTATCAGCCTCACTCAGCAGATGTGGAAACTGAGGTTCAGAAAGTAGACATGATTTGCCTGACATCGAGCAGTTTATTAGCTGCACATGTAACATGAGAACCCAGATGCACTTGACTTCTTAAAATTTGTTTGCTTTTAAGTCTTGTACTATTAAATAAACATTGTAAACTTGCTAGATGAGCTAGCCAAAGATGATACAAGGAATGGCAGAACTACTTTGTGGAAAAGGTCTTCATGGTTGACCCAAGTTTGTCCAATAATGCAAATTTATTATACTCCATTGGTCATTCCAACATTATGTTAGGCATTGGGAAATAAGTAAATGCAAAGCATAGCCCTTACCCTCAAGGAGCTTCTTTGTTGGGAAAGAAAAGATTTAAACATGAAATACCACAAACACCACAATTCAAACAGGACATGCTGTGGTGGTTGGAATAATTGTACCAGATACTGTTCTGCAAAGTCCTATATAGATGCAGTCAAAATTCAGCGGAAGTGAAAGTGGGACTATGGTAATCAAGGAAGGCCTCATGGGGGAAGAAAGAGCCCCCACCCTGGAAGAATGGGAGATTAGTTAAGACTTTGCTAGTTCCAAGGAAGGAAAGACTTATTTGTGTTACCTCAAGGAAAAGAGATTTATTGTTGAAGTCAACACAAATATAATGAATACAAAAACAATAATAGCTGTGAAAGTATCAATCTCTTATTGTGTTCCAGGAGTTATGCTAAGCACTTTATCTACAATCCCACGGGAATGGTGCAATCAGCACCCAGCCCCACTATACCTGTGGGAAAGCTGAGGCCCAGAGAGGTTAAATAACTTCTCCAAGGTTACACAGCTGGAATTTAAATCCAGGCAGCATAACTGCAGAGCCCTCACTCTTAAGCCCGGGGTACTAAATGGACTAGAATTGGGCCCTGAAATAATTCTGTGTGTGTGTGTACTCACACATGCATGTGTCTCAAAGTTCACATAAAATCTCCCCAGTCATAACATCTCTCCTGGCTTCTACCTACCTGTTCCGTTAGATCCTCACTACCAGCCAGCTCTGCCGAGACTGCAGCTTATCTGGGTCAATCCTGAATTGACCTCCTAGCCTTTGGGTTCAGCTTCCAAGTGAGTCAGTCCCACTATCATTTTCATCATCCTGCACTTCCGGCTAGCACCAGGTCATGCGGGATCTAGGTCACTGGCCTCCCAACCTGTGGGCCACGTTTCACTCGGGTACTCTACCTTGTTGTCCCATTGGCTGTGACTCAAATAAAGGCAAGAAGTCCCATATGCCACTGCACATCTAGCGGAGGCTATGGACACAGCAGAGTGGCCTGGAAAGGATGAAGTCAACAGTGTAGGCAGTGACCTCAAGGAAAGCATTTGTTTTCCATAACCCAAAAGAGGTTCTTTTCTTTCCAAAAAAAAAAAAAAGATTTTTGAGATAGATGAGACCTCAGATCCATTCCCATTTTACATGTGAGCCCGTGAGGGCTCAGGGAAGCCAAATGGTAGCCCCAAGATCAGAGCGCAATCTAGAGGAAAAGCAGAGACCAGAATTCTAGGTTCTTACTCCTGCAATCTGGTTTCCTGTTCTTCGTGGCACTTGGGCACCTAAAATGAACATTAAACTGCAAACACCCGTCTTGGGGCTCCACTTTCTCTTGTAGCATCACGTGACTCTGAAAGAGCTGGGGGTCAAAAGAACTGTTTGCTTCTAATTGTCTCAATAAATTTTAAAGATGTTATTACACTGTAGTGATTAAGAACTGGTAAGAGTAGATGCAATGTGATAAGAGCAAGGCCATGAAGCTTAATAGTCCTTAGCTGATTGTCACCTTCTTACTTTAAGAACGAACAAGTCTACCCAGGACTCTAAAGCACCCGGATCCAACAGCACTTTATATTTCCTGCCATAAAATTCCTGGACTGGAGCACCTACCAGCTGAAGTGAGGACTGCATAAACAAACACCAGAGTTCTGATCCCTGCAGCATGCCAGTCTGGCCCGTGAGCCCAGGACACAGGCGGAACAGATTTCTGTGCAAAGAAACGTGACCTTTCACACACTTTCAAATACCCTGTCTGTTCTTCCCGTCATCTAATTCTTGCATTCCCTTTCTTCTTTCCTTCCCATTTTCCTTCCTTCCTTCTTTTGTCTGGAGCAGTTAAGAGAAAATACGTTAGAAAGCAGAATCACCCCCGATAGTGGGCAATTGGGATGGTGTGAGCCCAGGACTCCACTCGATGAGCAAAGCAGAACTCTAACAGGGCCATACGTTTAATGCCTCCTACATACAAGAGCCAGACTCAGTGCTTTACTGAAGTCCTCTCATTTCATTCTACTTTGCAACGCAGTTATTACTATTCTTATGATACAGAGGAGAAAACTGAGTCTTGGAAGAGTTTTTAAATTATTTCCGTGATATCATATGGTTATGGAATGGTAGGATCCGTTTAATGGTGCATTGATTGATTTTCAAAGCCCTAAAATACCCACAAAAGTAAATTTCAATGTTGGCAAGAAACTACTTAAGTTCAAAGAAGTTTCCAGGAGGATCTGGGATCTACCCAGATTTCCTCAAGGGCCACATTTAACGTGAAATGACAAATCTCTCTTTATTAATGTTAAGCTGAATAAAATGTTAGTATGTTCTCCCCAAATCCCATTCCCTCTTTGAAACCCATCAGGAGTCAACATTTGCCAATCTCGTAAATTCAGGGCATTTGGCTGAAAGCGCTATTGCTGTGTATGTCAACACCTTGACAACGTAAGTAGTAGCAGAGGTGGGAAGGAGAGTTCCTGACAGTATCATCTGCAGTCCGGGTCTCCTCTTCTACTCCAAGGGTGTCCACACAAGGACACTGTGCTCTGATGAAGCCACCTATCTAAATGGTACACATCAGTGGAACTGTGTGTTGTATCCAGAGAATATGGGAAATATCAGTTGTACTATGAACATTATAAAGCAGTAAGCAGTGACAACAAAGAAGAAAACAAAGAGATAGTCTATCTATTATGCAAATGCGTGGCCAGTCAATGTCATCCCATAAGTTACTACTGCTTAGAGGAGGTAAATCAGATCCTAGATGTGGAGGTTGTCTGAGTTCTCTGCTCTCGCCTGGTATTAGACCATGTTTCTGGCAGCATCACATGCTTGCAAGCTTAACTCAAGACTCTTATTCAGATGAAGTATAAAAAGGACAAAGCTGAATACTCGGAGTGAAAGAAGTGCCAAAGAAGGACTGAAGCCACATGCAGAGCCAAGTGACAGACCCCAGTCTGGGCTAAGGGGAGACCCATTACCAGAGTCTGAGGCATAAATCCAAGATCCTGACTTGCTGGGGTGGGCGGGAGGCAGTCGAGAGAGAAAGGAAGCTCACCTGTGCAGCCCCGAGCATGTGTTGGGCCAACAAGCCCCGACCTGTGAGCTTCCCTTTATTAATATGCGTGGTTTTCTGCTTTGTCATCTGCCTCCCCTCCAAAGGCTGTACTCCTATAAGACAAGACTTCTTCCCCTACTCCATGCAACTGGCACCCACGGAATACATGGAGCTTTGTAGCTGCTCAAAAATATTAGTAAATGAATAGAGGTATTTGGGCTTCCTTCCACACACCTGCCCTCTGTTCTACCATATTCTAGACCGCCTGGGATCCAGAAAGGCACATCCCTGTGTCTCTCAGGTAGTTAATCTAAATGATAATATTTAATGCAATGTCTATCCCTGACAGAATCATATCCTGGAGCAACTTTTCCCCCTGAATAGAATACCCACCCCATGCCAACAATTTAGCTCTCCTCAAATATAAAGTACCGTGCCTTGTACAAGACATTGTCTTTGAGAAAAAGAGCTAATATTGGCAGATTGTGTTGTGTTCCCAAATTAGCCGTCTAGTACCCCCACCAGGGCCATGGGAGACCTCTTCAGATATAAGGTCTGGGGGGAAAAAAAACATGTGGCTGAAATAAAAGTGTCTAGAAAACTTGCTGTAGTTGCACCAAGGAAATATATTTCATATTCTTCTCTTGATTAGCATTCTAATGGTTTCTGACTCAGGTCTAACAGCTTGGAGAGAATATTACAGGCAATTGTGTAAATAATATAGGTTTTTTTTTTCAGTGTGTCCAAATGTATAATTAAATGGATAATGTTACAGCTCCCCAAACCCACTAAGGCCTGCTGCCTAAATGGAGAGCTTTTGAAATTTCATCCCAATACATGGTTACATGATACATTGCTTTTATGGCCCGCTGGGCAAACGACTAGTGGTTTGGAAAAGGTCTGAATGCATATTTATAGCGGAGAGCACAATGATGTTCGGAGGGCCAGTAAAATCGTTCTAGTAAATAACATGAATTATACAAAAGCATCTCCTTATGTGTCTGAACTTTTCTGACGCGGGATGCGTGTCCACACAAACACACTTCATCTCCTTAATGTCTGCAGGTAACTCTTGCTTCGAATTCTATGCAATCCGATGTCAGGGTTCACCAAATTTGAAGGAGAAATCCTACTTCTGAAATCCCTCAGCAATGTTCAAGGTCTTCTAGAATTCTTGGAGGATGCAGTATCCATTATCGGTACCATGGGCCCAGTCTTGAACCCAAGCTTTTGTGTGCATGCCCACCCTTTTGCTCATACATCTGACAGAAACCTCTGACAATGGGGACAAATCAGTGAGGCTTTTGTTGGAGACTCTGAGGGTTGTGAGTGAGAATGGGGCTGGTTGGGGGGCCCTGCATGTGTGTGTCTGTGTGTGTGTGTGATGCTGTGCTTAGAGCCTAAGCCTCAATGTCTGCCCTTCTCCACCAGCCAGGAGTGTACCCTCAGGAACGCCTCCTCACCTCTCTGACCTCAGCTTCTCAGTCTGTAAGCAGCAAATAATCATATCATCCCTCCCTGCCTCACAGTTTTGTTATAATGATTGAATGAGGTGGCGTACTTGGAAGCAGATGGTGCATAGTAAGCAATTCATAAAGTAAGTAGGCACTGTTCATGACTTCACTTCCTCAACAAGTATTTTGGACATGTTAAGAAGCGAAGGAGTGTAATAGGAAGTCGAGATAAAACAGTAACAAAGAGATAGGTCCCTGGCCTCTAGGAGGAGTTTACAGTCTGGTGGAAAGGGAAAATAATTAAATGTGGTATGTGCTACAGCGGGGAAAGTAAAAAGGATGTCCTGGGTAGAGCTGAAGTGTCCTACTGCAGTCCTGCACATGGGCGGGGATGCAGGTTGAGGTTGGTATTGGGAGGCTGGTAAGGAAAGTTTCAAGGGAAGATATGACAGATTGATATGAATCAGGCTTTGACATAAGAAGGGAAAGGAACAGAGAGAGGAGTGTTCTCAAGCTGAGACAGAACACTTGAGCACAGCAGGGCTGGAGGCTGGATGCCAGGAGAGGAGCAGGCAGGATGAGGTTGGGTGGTGGGGATGGCAGACTGCTGAAGTCTTGTGAGTCTTGTGGAAGGGGACGTTCCCAGAGTTCTCCTTGGCCCCTCCAAACCCTCTTCCTACTACCCTTGGGCCTCTCTTTGGGGGAGCTGTGGGCTCCCTTATCTTGCTCCCTCCTCTTAGCCTGCGAACCTGCAGCTGCCTCTCGTCAGGCCGGGCAACATGACCCTTCCTAGGTAATGCCCCCTCCATAGGCTTTCTGGAGGTTAGAGAAGGTTCCATTTCAAATACACTTGAAGTGTAACATAAGAAGTACCCCCACCTGGGAAAAGGAGAGCCACAAACACCACGCATTTCCTAGCTTAATCCCTAGGCCTTTTTCAAACTGTGAGTGTTGGCCATTAGTGGGTCTGGAAATTAAAGCAGTGGGCTTTGATCAGCAGTACTTTAAAGAATAGAATAGAATAGAATAGAATAGAATAGAATAGAATAGAATAGAATAGAATAGAATAGAATAGAATAGAACAGAATAGAATAGAATAGAATATAGAGTGCTTGGCTTTACAAGAGAACATTATATCATGAAATACTTTCAGTTATACACATTTGTATGTGTGTGTGCACTAGGTTGCAAGGCAAAATGAATTTCTTGCTGTGAGTCTCTGTCAAAAAAGTTTGAAAAACACTGCTTTAGCTATAACAGGATATGAGGTTTAGCCAATTAGTTTCTGTAGAACTTAACGTTACTAGATGTTTCGCAAAAATAAAACTGATGCTAGCAAATTGTTCTTCTACAATATAAACGTAATTATATTGTAGAACATATAAATGCATGTAGACAATTAAAGTTGACATTATAGCATAAGAAATGCGGTATTTTCGCAGAGAATGAAAAGAACTTGCCTGAGATCATTGGCTGTGTGGCTCAGGGAACCGCTAGAGGCACTAATCAGTGCACTAATGTCCACCGTATATATGATGACCCAGGCTAGATGATGTATCTTTCAACACATTTGGACATGATTCAGTGTTTATCATTCATCAAACATTTATAGCCTCAAGAATGACTGTTGTTTCTATTAGTACCTTATTTTTAAAATTTTCTATGAGCAGGTTAAGTTTGGGAAATTCTATCAGCATTGTTTTAGACTGGGAAGGACCTGACTGAGTACTGCAACGTCTCATCATTAGGTAAGATCATTGAGATCCCAGACAGTGATGGGTCTTGCTGAAAAATGACAAAAACAGCAAACGTGTGCTTAGAACTTACCACATGCCTATCACTTAACTGAGCAGCTTATGTACATTGACCTAATTTAATTCTCACAAGAACTCTACAAGACAAGTAATATTTTCTGCCGATCACAGATGTAGAAAAATTAGACCTGGAAGGGGCGCCTGGGTGGTTCAGTTGGTTAAGCATCTGACTCTTGATTTCCGCTCAGGTCATGATCACAAGGTCCTAGGATCAAGCCCACCGTAGGTCTCTGCGCTCAGCAGGGAGTCTGCTTGAGGATTCTCTCCCTCTGCCCCTCCCTCCCCATGCTTGCACACTTGCTCTCTCTCAAATAAATCTTTTTAAATTTTTAAAGAAAAATTAGACCTGGAGAGGTAAAGTTACCAAAATAATTAAACATTGTTCCATGTTGCACAATCAATAAACAGTGAACAGGGACTCAAGCCAATGACTGGGGGAGGTGCTCTCACCTCTCCTTTTCCCATCATGACAAAGGAGAGCACTTTCTGTCTATTTAACCCTAGTTTTTCCCTCTGCCCCACACTCTTCATTCACTACAGGAAAAGGAGCAGCAGATTTACATAAAGGAAGTCTAAAATCCACTGAACTTTTTTTTTCATTTTTAGTAGCTAGGCATGGAGCCTAACATGGGGCTTGAACTTAAAACCCTGAGATCAAGATCTGACCTGAGATCAAGAGTTGGATGCTTAACCAACTAAGCCACCCAGGTGCCCCTATTTTTTTTTTTAACAGAAGGAAGGACCACTTGATCTTCGTCTTGTATACTTCATTCTACCAAAAACCGTGAGTAGGAGCCACACCACAGATCCCCACGAGGGCCGGCTGGGTAACAAAATCTACTTTGCAGATATAAGTGTTCTCAAGACAGATTCTCAAGTTTATATTTAGAGGGGAAAAAAAGGAAACCCAGCTTTGGGCTTGGTTGTCAAGCCCCGAGCTTTACCGAAAACACTTGAACATTCAGAGTGATAAAGCCATCTTCATCAAGCAGATGGTTTCGTTCCCTTTTGGCTTTGTGGAACTGTGTGTGTCCTAGCAGTTAGAAGCCAGAGATAGAGAAGTGAAGTAGGGACACCCAACAAACACAACTTGGTGATTTCACAACCTCTTGGTGTTCGGAACACTCCCCGGTCATGCCCTCATCTTGGTGAATGAGAGTAAAACTCATACTTTGAGTCACTGTTTTTGGAGATATGCAACATTCTAGAGGTAATCAGACTGATCCTTTAAAAGACAACAAAACTAAATCCATCTTAAATCACATTGCTTTTCCTAATATATCTTTTGTTAAAAATAAATCTGCAGAAGGCTGGAACTGGGTAGAAACCGATGGAGCACATAACACAATCTGCTCATGTTCCGGAGAAAGAACCGGGACCCCAAGTGAGATGTCACTGCAAAAGTATCTCTGGGTTTTAACATTGCAGTTCCTGGGTCTCCTTGATTCCGTAACGATGGTGTGTGGCTTCGCTGTGGATGTGTTTGAGTACGATTCACTTCTTGCGAAGTCCAGCCCCTGCCTCACAGAAACAGGGTAGGCGGTTGGGTAAAAGCAAGATTCCAGCCTTCAACATCACAGTTCTACCATTCAGAGACTTCCTGCAGACAGAGAAGAACTGTAAAGTGAGCTAAGTGTATTCTCTAGAGGGGAAACTCTTTCTTAAAGAGTTTTTACATCCTTAGTGTACTTTGAAGGGAGACCCAAACAAGAATAAAAAAGAGACCAAGAGCAGGCTGAGGCCAGGATGAAGACAGAAAATACTGTTTGAATGAATAGGCCTTTAGGCTTGATTCTAATTAAATCCCCACAGGATGGCCCAAGCCAAATTCTCTAAGAGTAAAATACAGCCCTCTCTTTAGCAGAGTCCTCCCTGGAGGCCAGGGGTGTTATTTATGGCCCCTTTATGCTCCCATGGTACTGATAAAGGAGGGAGGAAAAGGAAAGAGCAGGAAGTCAGCACTGAGGAAGCATCAGCATCTCTCCTAAACATCCTGATAGCCCAAAGCCCTAGCTTACTCTCCAGGAGAAGGGGAATAGGTAGGGGACAAACTCTCTAATAAAATATAAGACGTATTAAAATCCACAATTCTGTTTTGCAATACCATGTAATTTTGCAACAAATTGCACTTAAAATAAAACACATGTTCACTGTCTTATGGAGAGTCCCCCCAATATGGCGTCCAAGGATCTGCTGCCCAGCACTGCTTTTTTCAGGCTACATTTAAGAACCTGTGTATACACCACACAACAGCCCCTTTCTGAAACACCAAAAAGCCTTTAAAACCCATCTAGTCCAGCGTCTTGAATTTACTGATTAGCAAACTGAGCTCCAGAAAGGGGAAGGGTCTGACCCAATGACACACAGCCAGAAATAGTGCTGGGAAGAGACAAAAGGTCCTGCCCTGCTATGTTCTCTGGAACTTACTATTCAATTAGCTGCTCATGCTTCATCTTCCTGACATGGAGTTAAGACTTGGCTCTAAATTGTATCCTTTATTTCTAGTGATTCCTGGTGTTTGAACGGTCCAAAGGCATTTGGAAAAAAATAGGAAAATAAATTCTAAATGTGGTTGCTATGGTCCTTACAGAGGAATAAACAAACTTAGAGGAGAATGTTTCAATAGAAGAGGCCTCTGAATTATGGAAATAATTGGCCATCCATTTACATTGAGAAAATATCATTCACCTGGTGTGTGCTTGACTAACTGGAGATGTTTTTCTTGGATAACAGTTGAAGTAACACTGATGAACTAACTGATCACAGGGAGGAAAGTTACCAGGACAAATAACAACAATCATTTGTGTCCTCAAATAAGAGCTAGATTCTTTTCCTTCTCCTTCATCTCCTTATCCCTCTTCTTCCCACTTTCGATTCCCCCCCCCCCCCCCCGCTTCTCTTCCTCCTCCTCTTCTTCTTTTCAGTAAATTCACTTAAATTTAGGTTAGGTTGGGCCTTAGCTACAAGATGGTTATTCCTGATCCAGAAAGTTGGAGAAACATTTGAAAAGTGAGTAAATATTTTTACAACTTGGTGGGTGATTAATTTTATCTTTCTGTTTGGAATTTCTGCATGGACTGGCTCAGTCTGCTGGACTATGTTTCTTTCCCCTCAGGCCTTGATGAAACAAAAGGAAACAAAAGCAACAGTGAGTTCTGTGCTCCAGAAGTAAGTAAACTCACTGTCACCATCCACCTTCCACTGAAAGTCCCAAGATTACTTTTATGCAATTGTAACAGGTGTCTTGTAGGCCAAAAATACCCTAATACTTCAAAAGTATTCAAGAATGGGGACACAGAGCAAGAGCAAACACAGGGGAGACCTCCTAGGTGTTCTCTGTGGCCAGAAAAAGTCTGTTAACAGGAGGCTCCATCTGGCTGTGGGAGATAGTTGCTTACTTAACAGGTGCAAGATCACACACACACAGAAGCTCTGCCTGTATTTCATCTGGCTTGGGATCCGCCCCCCCATCATTCTGTTAATGATCAGATATTCCCTTGGGCTATACAGTGAGAAGTTACTAGAGGGAGGCCACCAAACCCATTAGGCACAGCTCTTTTGTTTCAAGTGTTTTCCCTTCCACACATGTGGGGACCCTCATTGAACTTACCTTCAAAGGACATTGTCTTGTTACCATCAGAAGGTGCACTAAGACTTGCGTTATTGTACTAGATAACATCAAGTCTGTTTGTTGGGGCAAATATCTTACTTAGTAGAGTTTTAATTTTCCCCAAAGAAACTTAACCTCCGGAGGTAAGATGCAGGTGTTCAAGAGCTACACAGAATAATTAGGAAAATAAAATTAAATAAAAACTGGTGACCAATTATACAAATAAACACATTTGAAACCCCAAACCATGTGACCAAATATCACTTTCAACATGAAATAATTAGAGCACTTTAGTCAAATGATAGGAGTCATTGAACTGGAAACAGCATCAGTTATATTGTTAAAGATGCTGTTTCTTTTCATTATTTTTTTAATCTTTGATCCCTGTCCTTCCTACCCCCCCCAAAAAAAAATCTTGCTATTCTGACCTTTGGGAAAATAAGCCAGTCCAGATAGTCAAGTTTTACACTTATTTTTTAAATAATTTTTTTTAAAAAGTCCCTTCTTGCTACACAAAGAGCCACAATGTAACTTCTCTGAGCGGTAACTAGTTTTGACTAGTGAATAAACTGGTTCTCAAATATTAGCTTACTGTTGAAATGAAGGAAAATCTAAAGCTATTGTTTATTGTCTGTAGTATACAGATATTCCAGGCATGGTATCTATAATCTTTGCATTAATGCTCTTAGATATCTAATCATTATTCCTGTTTGCTGTTGAATAAAAAGCTCTGAGAGAAAGGTCATGCAAGATTGCAAAGCTCGTGGGTTACAGAGCCAGTCTGGCTACCAAGGTGGGTTCTCTCCCTCACAGCATTAGGAAGCAGAAGAGGGTAGGAGGAAACAGGATCAGAAGCTCTGGTGGGCTGCCCCCCGGGCAACTGTTGCCAAGGTCCAGGGCTGGTAGTGTTTGAAGATCTGGACTTAGCAGTGCCTCTACAATGCTTGTCCTCAGGACACATGATATGAGTTCTCTTTTTCTTTCACCCTCCCTTTTTTCTGAAACGTGACAAAAAGCCTGTTTAGCCTCAAGGCTCCTAGGTATTTGTACATTTGCTCAAAATTAAGTCCAAAGCAGCCTTGTCTCCTACATCTGCTTCATGTGAAACTTAGGCAGTCATTTCTTTACTGGAACACCACAGGCCTCAGGCAGCTTAGATGCCACTCAGAACCCACTAACCTAATCATTTCATTTGTCAAATGTGCTCATGGCAGGTAAAGAATGAGCACCAGTCACTATTTAAAAATAGTTTACTGGGGGCTCCAGGCTGGCTCAGTCAGAAGAGCATGTGACTCTTGATCTCGGGGTCGTGAGTTCAAGCCCCACAATGGGTGTAGAGATTACTTAAATAAAACTTTAAAAAAATAGTTTATCAGGGTGATATGGAAAGGGAAAGGACTATTCAAAACCTAAATAATTTTTATGATTTATGTAAATCTACCATGAATATAATAGCCAGTCAATATTTTTACATAATGTTGATTTAAATTGTCATCAAACAAAAACATATTGGGCAATAATTATCATATAGAATTGTGCCTAAAAGGCTTCACCCCTTTTCTCAACTCCAGATAGAAAATGAGACTAAAATGGCATACATGTTTTAACATTAGACTGTGGTTCTGGTTGCACAACCCCTGTGAATCTACTAAAATAAGCACCAAATTGTACTTTCAACAGGAGACTTGTATAGTATATGAATTAGATCTCAACGAAAGTGTCGTCAAAAAAACCTGATCTGAAAGTCCCTTTCCTATTGTAAATTCAAGCATAGAATTCATTGAATTTTGGGAAAAGGGACACCGAAGGTGAGCCGTGTCAGAGAAAATAGGATTACTTTCTTTCACCGAAAGACAAGGGAAGAAGAAAGAACATGAGTGGGAAAATGAGAAGAGTGCTAAAGGTGAACAGAGCAACTTGGTGAGTAGTAACAAGAATTCAGGGATTTGCCCACTCCCCCACATCCCCAACCTTGACCATCCCTTCACCATAATTTATGGGAGGACCACAGAGCTCCCAATTCACTGACATGTTCCCCTCCCAACTACAGCCCATGCTGCTTGCAGAATTTAAGACAGTAATTGAATTTTTAAAATTTAAGAAATTATCTTAAGAAATTAGTTTCATCCAACGCTACCGCAGCTTCCTGCACTCTTTGACCCACCACCCCTAAGAGATCCTCAAGATTAAGTCTCCTCTCTTTCCATTCCGTTGTTCTTGGCTCCCACAAGACATCCAAAATCCCAGGCTCCCCCATCACCTGATACTTATCCCCAAATTAAACATTTTACTCATTTCATTTCATTTGAGACTGTAGGTGTTGCTGAGGTGAACATTCCAGGCTCCTCTCACCCTCCAGTAAATTAAACTGAAATGCTTTGGATGAGTTCTGCTCTTTTTTTCTTCTTATTTTTATTTCTGAAAACCATGGACAGAGGCTAATTTCTACAGCTATTGGTCAATGGGAAAAGAGGCAGCGCCTTCATGAAAGCAGGAGAATTCATAAAATAAACAACAAGAATTCAGAGCCAGAAATGACTTTGTGGAGAACTTACGTCCCCAAGGAATCCAAGCGGTGCTGGAAAGTGGCCTTGTGCAATCCTCTCTAGGATTTGAGAATTGGGCCAGCTTCTGCTCATCCCTGCATTACAGAGCCTTACCGCCATGATTTTGACAGCCTGATAAACAGGCACCACATGAGCTATGGACCCCACACTGGAGTCTTGAGTTATGTTGCTGTCTTTCAAGACCTGCTTGCCAGTGAGCCTCAGTGCTTGTCTGTCTGCCTGTCTGTCTTTCCATCTAGCGCGTCACGGAAGCAGAGCTGTGAGCGGTGCCTCCTAGACACCATGAGAATCACGGGCAGGCGTGCTCCCTCCCACTGTTGCTCTCTTTCCCCATCAGAGTGGCCCATGTCAAATGTCTAAATGGGCCAAGTTTTGGGGGAAAAAATGGAAGGTAGTGTAGAATGAAGCAAGGGGACAAATAAAAAATATTAATTATGAGAAGATGAGATATTAGTTAGAAATACTCTTAAGCTACAAGTAAGAACCTCATGAAGAGTGACTTTAATTAGAGGGTTTTTTCCCCTCATTTAACAAGCACTGGGGAAGCAGCCATTCGCAATGTGGTTCCCGCTGGTCTGACTGTCAGATCCTCCTTCCAGGCAGACAGAAGTGGGGAAGGAATGGAGACAGAGCCTGTGTACTCTGTACTGGGGAAATCAGCAGCCTTCCCAGGCACCGGCCAGCCAACAAGCTCTCACCCCTCATGCCAGACTACTTCATGTGGCATCTCTAACTGCAAGGGGCCCTGGGAAGAGGGGAACAAGACCTTCAAGACTGGCTTACCCTGAGACCAGTTATGATCCACTGAACAGCCTGGGACAACTGCCACTCCATATCAAGCCACAGTTCTGTTCGCATGAAAGGAGATCCCAGGTACTGGGTAGGCCACTGGCAGTGTCTGCCACCGGGGTTGGGTGGCATCACAGAGAATATTTTGAGGCCAAAGGATAAATACTTCTAATCTCAGACCAATCCTGGGAAAGGATTTCAAAGCAATCGCTCCTCCAGTCTTCTCATTTTGGACCCGGAACGTATACAATTCCGTAGACATCCATCCCTTAGCACCTGGTTCTCTTCTTCCTCCTTCGCCACTCTGGTCCCACTTTCAGATCCTTTTCTGTCCTTCTGCTACTTCCCCCAGAATGCCTTTCAGCCTCATGAGCAAATGTTAGGAGACTATATCTTCCTCAAATTCTTCATGAACCCTTCCCTGGCCTGCCCCATGGAAAGCACCTCACTCCCCAGCATGCATCCCCAGCCCCGGGTATGTTGTCTCGAGGTCTCATATTGCATTATGACACACACTAGTTCTCATGCACTGTCTCATGCAACACCAACACATCCTCCGGAAGGTAGGGAGTTCTGTGTCAAGCAAAGGCTAGGCAGCCACTTAACTGGGATGATGCAGAGAAGATTCAAGCATGAGGCTGAGATCTAGAGGAGATGAACTCTGAGGTCACCTCCAGCAGTCACTGAGCAAGCACTCTGTGCCAGGTTGTAGGCCACACGCTTCCCTACATACCTGTATGTAAGCCTCATACAATCCTAAGAATGACATCATTGCCCAAGGTCACAGATAAGTAAGTGGTGGAGCTGGAAGTCCAACCAAGATCTCTGATTCCAGGCTTATTTCCATTTTAAATAAGAGAAGGGCAAAAGAAGTAAGATGAATGATTTCCACTCCAGCACTCCTGTCCTTACAGCAAGAAAATGGTAAACAAACTAAAAATCACCAGCTTTTCTTAGACCCACCAGAGAACTGAGGTCACAGGCAAACTGCCACCCCTCAAATCTGAAGAGACAGGTGAATCTAGAGTCACAGATGAGACCTTATATACAGCAGAAGCCCCTACAACTATAAACTGGTAGGAACATTTACACTGTGGTTCTCATGAACTGCAGGAGGCAGACTGTGGACTATACAAGGGTGAGAAATGCCTAGGGACTAGTCTTAGGGAGGTCCATATTTTTAATAGATTTTAATCTCTAGGAAGCCCACCAGGTTCTCATGGTGAAGTCAAGAAAGATCTCCCAGTAGCTCTAGCAGAGTGAAGAGTAAACACTGTGGAATAGGCTCAAAGGCACACAAGCCCACTCTGCAAGGGAAAGGACTGTACCAGAGCCTTGACCCTCCTAGAGGAAAAGATCACTCTATCCCCAGCCTCCTCTAGACTTCCTGTGTCACCTAAGTGGTGGAGAGAGGGAGGCGAAGGCACCTCCTGGGGCACAGGCCCACCCCAAGACTGACGACTGATCAGGAGATTACACAACACTCCTATGCCCCGCACCTCACCACCACACCAACAAGGCTCCAGTGTCAGAACCACAAATTAACAGCTGTAAGAGCTGCAAGACGCGGGCCCTATAAGACGAGGAGTTCTTAGGGACGAGCAAAGGCAACAGTGGGACAACACATGGGCACTAGAGGGAGTGGAAGCAGCCAGCACCTACAGCTACAACAGACATGAAGCGCAGCTCAGCTCCCAGCCACGTTAACACAGAACCTCACGCGAAAGGCCTGTTGCCCAATATTATCGGGTCCAGCTTACAACAAAAAAGTACAAGGTATAATGAAAGACAAGAAAAGAAACAGCTAACAGTCTGTGATGCCTTTAATAGAGATATACCTGACTTGAACTGTTTATTTCAAAAAACTCAAAAACAAAATGACAGTGGGCTTATCAGACCATCTGCTCAAGCCAGCAGCCTCCAAAATTTATTTTTCTCCCCATCAGCAAAAAAAAAAGAGTTTAAAAATTCAAAAATCAAATCAAAAGCACACCTTTCAAAAAGAAATAGTTATAATTTACATATACCTAACGTTTTACTAAGAGGTTATATTTATCATAAATCACACAGAAACTAAAATTAAAACAGATGAAATAAAAAGTAAGTATAATTGTGGGGTGTCTGGGTGGCTCCATCGGTTGAGCGTCCAACTCTTGGTTTTGGCTCAGGTCATGATCTTGTGGTGGTGGGACTGAGGCTCATGTCAGGCTCTGTGCTCAGCTTGGAATCTGCTTCAGATTCTCCCTCCCTCTCCCTCCTGTGTGCAACCTCTGTCTCTCTCTCCCAAATAAATAAATAATAAATAAATAAAATCTTTAAAAAAAAAGTAATTAGAATTGAGGATCTAGCGGAGAAAGGAGAACCCTCCTACACTGTTGGTGGGAATGCAAGCTGGTGCAGCCACTCTGGAAAACAGTATGGAGGTTCCTCAAAAAGTTTAAAATAGAGCTACCCTATGACCCAGCAATTGTATGACTGGGTATTTACCCCCAAAGATACAAATGTAGTGATCTAAAGGGGTACATGCACCCCAATGTTTATAGCAGCAATGTCCACAATAGCCAAATTATGGAAAGAGCCAAGATGTCTGCCAACAGATGAATGGATAAAGAAGGTGTGGTATATATATACAATGGAATATTATGCAGCTATCAAAAAAAACCCACGAAATCTTGCCATTCGCAACAACGTGGATGGAACTAGAGGGTATTATGCTAAGCGAAGTAAGTCAATCAGAGAAAGACAAGTATCATATGACCTCACTGATATGAGGAATTCTTAATCTCAGGAAACAAACTGAGGGTTGCTGGAGTGGTGGGAGGTGGGAGGGATGGGGTGGCTGGGTGATAGACATTGGAGAGGGTATGTGCTATGGTGAGCGCTGTGAATTGTGTAAGACTGATGAATCACAGACCTGTACCTCTGAAACAAATAATACATTATATGTTCAAAAAAAAAAAAAGAAGATAGCAGGAAGGGAAAAATGAAGGGGGAAAATCGGAGGGGGAGACGAACCATGAGAGACTATGGACTCTGAGAAACAAACTGAGGTTTTTAGAGGGGAGAGGGGTGGGGGGATGGGTTAGCCTGGTGATGGGTATTAAGGAGGGCACATATTGAATGGAGCACTGGGTGTTATACGCAAACCATGAATCATGGAACACTACATCAAAAACTAATGATGTAGTGTATGGTGATTAACATAACATAAAAAAAAAACTAATGATGTAATGTATGGTGACTAACATAACATAATAAAATAAAATTAAAAAAAGAAAAAATAATGAAAAAAAATTTTCATAACAGTTCTGATGAGACCCTAGTGAATCTCAAATAAGCCATTCTGAACCTTATCACATACTGCTGTGGATTTACACTGGAATAAAGAAAACTTTCTCCATTAAAAAAAAAAGAATTGAGGATCTAACATTTGTCTCCTACACCTGATGGGTCATATGCAACTTGAATATACACCTTGCTTTGGAATCCATCTGGATGGCAGGCAGAGTTCTAAGATGTTCATCCCCTGGTACCCACACTTGTATGCAATCTCTCCCCTTTGAGTGAGGGCAGAATCTGTGGTTTGCTTCTAACCAATATAGTAAAGGAAATGGAATTTTGCAGATGTGATCAGGGCTCTCATCAGTTGACTGAGTCCATCAGAAAGGAGATTATCTTGGGTGGGCCTACCCACTGTATCAGGTGAGATCTTTAAAAGAGGGATCGGGTCTTCCTGGAAGAACAAACTCGAAGCAGAAGAGATGTTTTCCTGGTGGTCTTGAGGAAGCAAACAGCCATGTTGTGAACTGCATATTGAGAGGGCTTGTGGCCAGGAGTTGAGGACCTCACTCCCCTAACCACAGGGAACTGAATTCCACCAATAACTTCAATGAGCTTGGAAGGGGACCCCAAATCCAGATGTGAATGCAGCCCAGGCAACACCTAGACTGCAGCCTTGTGACAAGTTGCACAGAGGACCCAGTTAAGTGATGTCTGGACCACTGACTCACAGACACTGTGGATAATAAATTGGTGTTTTAAGCCTACAGATTTGCAATAATTTGTTACACAGCACAGAAAACTAACACAACTCGTCTTAGCAAATTGGTTGACTCTGAGAGTTCACAATTTTCAGTGTCTTAAGAGAGGCCTCTTGGGATGGGAGAAGCCATCCCCGCATCCTTTTGAGTGCATATCAAATGAGACCCAGCCTGTGGAATGTTCCCCTTTTTTTCAGATTTTCTATGGCTAGCTTTCCAGAGCCTTACATCTCGGTCGCGGGGATCAAAACATGACATCATGTTTACTCATTTTACCTCTCAGAAGCCCTATTAGTTCACTAAAATTCCTCAGACTTAAAGGTTCTCAGTTACAGCTCCTGAGATGAGTGGTCATTAAGATTTTTTGAACAGGTGGTGCAGTGGGGGTGGGTAAGGCACCAACAATGCCTCAGAGTTCCCACAGAAGCAACAAGAGTTCTGCCACTTGTAGGAATACATGCCTCTCTCCCTCTGCCCCTGGTCCTTTGATATCAACCTCATGCCCTGCAAAACACACACACACACACCCCTCAACACACATGCATGTGCGTGCATGCATGAACATACACACACACACCACTGTCCTCTTCCCCCCTCCCCCACAACACACACTCTGCTGCTGCAGAGGTTCAGATGAGAATCAAGTGAGGAGAACAGATTTAAATGGGGTTTTGTATTCCAAACTTGAGTATTCATCATAAAAGGAATTGTCAGGAAATGTTGGATGGGATAGTACTATTTTACTAATATTTATCTCTGGGATACTCTGTGTTCTGAGGTTTATCTGGACTTCTGCTGGAACCCACCCTCTCTGCATAGGAGCACCACTGAGTGGGATCTCAATGTGAGTCCTTCAAAAATCAGGGCTCAGGTCACATCTTAGTTTGTCTCTTACCACATGAATTTTTAAAAGCAATTCATTTCCCTAACACTCTACACAGTTAAGCTACTAACACCTACCTCACAGGGTTGCTGTGAAGATCAAAGGAGGTAAGGTGAAGGGCCTGCCATAACACATGACAGGGTCAAAGACTGCATGCATGCTCGTTACATTGAGCTACATAGAGTGTAGAACTGTTTCTACACTTGTATTTTAGGATTAGGACTTTGCATTTCATGTTACCCTATACTCTGTTTTCATCAAAACAGTAATCTGCTTCAATTTGGCTCCTTGTTAGTGTATTTATTTACCCTAATTAGGGCCACTTTATAATTTTTTTTAGATTATTTATTTGAGGAAGAGAGTGTGAGTGGGGGGAGGGGCATAGGGAGAAGGAGAAGGAGAATCTCAAGCAGACTCACCACTGAGCACGGAGTCCCACACAGGGCTTGATCTGACGCTGAGATCATGATCTGAGCCAAAATCAAGAGTCGGACAGTTAACTGACTGAGCCAACCAGGTGCCCCTAATGAGGGCCATTTTAAAGCACCAAATCACTCCTAATTAAATTCCTAACATTTTAAGGAAACATTTTGCAGTCTTAGCCCTCTAGAAAAGAAAAGGAACATGTGAAGAAAATAAGAATGGAATACAAATCAAGCCATGGGCGGATCTCAGTTAAAGGACCTTTTTTTTTTTTTAAAGATTTTATTTATTTATTTGTTAGAGAGAGTGAACAAGGGTACAAGCAGGGGAGCAGCAGAAGGAGAGGGAGAAGCAGGCTCCCTGCTGAGCAAGGAGCCCGGATGCGGGACTCGATCCCAGGGCACTGGGATCGTGACCTGAGCCGAAGGCAGATGCTCAACTGACTGAGCCACCCAGGCGTCCCAAGGACCATTTTTTAAAAGGAGGAGGAGGAGGAGAAGAGGAGGAAGTAATTAGGGAAAGGGATGGTGGAATAGAAAGGACAAGGAGTTGAAAATGTGGGTCCATTAACAATTCTGCTCAGCACTTTCTGTGTGACTTTGAACGAATTAACTTCCTGTACTTTAGCCTCCTCATACATAAAAAGTGTCAATAAGAGCAACTGACGTGATTTCCCAATTGAAAATATTTGTGGAAATACAAGCTAAAAGATGCCAGAGAGGCCCTGAGTAATATTATGAAGGAGTCAAGCTGTTTCCTCAAGCCTGCATCAACAGAAGAGAAGTGCCGTGCCCAAAGCTATGGCCCCTTTGAGGAAACCTGAATCTAGTGACTGATATACTCTAGGATATGAAAGCTTGACCCATTGCCCCAAGCAGGGACAGCTCTAGATGATCATTCCATCTTCAGAGCACCCTACAGGGATGCCCTGAACCTCCACTAAACAGTATCACAGCTCTGCTTCTCTCTACCCCAGTCTATTATTCCATGAGCACACCCTAATAAATGCCCTGCCCACTCATCTACATCAGACAGTTTGCTTCCAGGACAACCCAATCTGTGGCAGGCTCTTATCCCAAAGTATCCAGACATACATCTCTTGTACAATGTCCCAAGCTCTAGATTTATGTTTTTGCCCCTTTCAAAGAGCAAATGTCATCTGTCTGTCCCATGCCAAATTCCATGGTGTTCACTCTAATTATCTATCTCCGAGTTTCTCAGTCTCAACACTACTGACATTTTAGACTGGATAGTTCTTTGTTATAGAGGACAATCCTATACATCATAGGATGTAAAATGGCCTTTACCTACTACATGCCTGTAGGATCCCCTCCCCAAGCTATGACAGTAAAAACTGTCTCCAGACATTGCCAAATATATCCTGGGTGTCAAAATCAACCCTACTGAGAAACACTGATCTACTTTGTTTACCATAAATTTGCATTAGGTGTTAATGGTTGATGTTGACTTATGTCAGTTCTCCAGAGACACTTGCTTGGCAGTGATAACTTCTTTGGAGATACAATGCCTTAGCATGAAAGGACACATTTCTAATGGCAGGATTCTTTGGAACTCCTCCAGAGATACCACAGTTATCTGTCTGATTCCCTGAAAATAAAACTTTGTACCTTTTGTAAAACTATTTATGGAAAACCAGGCTTTGAGAAACATCAGCTTATGGGGTTACATGCGGTATAAAGAAAGGGAGTTATCTGGTTCAGCTATTAAAGCTATAATCCAAGTACTACATTCACATGTATCAAAGATTCATCATAAGAGATCTGTTCTGCATATCTACCCAGAGAACTCAGGGACATGAGGTCAAGTTATCAAATTTCTATAAGATGAATGGTACAAAGTCCCCAATATTTGACTATTCTTAACCACTACAAAGATAGTATTTTTACAGGATTCAACCTAATCTTTAGGTTAGGAATCCATTCCAATTAAGGCTATAGAACACAGAGTGAAATAGTTTCATGCAACTTCTGATTGATTACAGTTGCCAGGAAAGATTTCTTTGACCAATTAGTGCTGTCTACACAATGTGAAGGGAAAGGGCACATCTCATGTCTCTTATTTCCATCTGTTTTTGAAAGAGGAATATTGGAAAATGTCCTACTGAATCTCTGCGGTAGAAGGGAAACGTGGAGGGGAATGGATTTGTGAGACCGGCTATGAGACAGAGAACCAAGGTGCAGTCTCCTTCCTTAGTCCTCTGGAGTCACTGCTTCCTATATGGCATGCAGAGAAAAGTCTGGATTGAAATAGAATGATCCAGCCAAAAGTCCTCTGAGTCATAAAAATCCATGCCTGGTCTCCTCTAACACCACAAAATATCTTGGATTGCAACTTCTTTTCAAAGGGTGCTTTTGACCCAAAAGAAGCCTCTTCTGATGGTACATCTAAAAGAAGCTAATAATTTAGATTCAATCACAAGGAAGAGGTGCCCGCTCTTGAGTCTACTCAGTTTGTTATAAATTTTAACTAAGTCAGACTGCAGACAAGCCATGCTTTCCAGCTTCAGCATTAGCAGCTAGACAGCCTCTCACAGGCCAACTCCCATGAAAATGTCCCATTCACCAATGTGTTGGTTCTCTCTTTACGACTGAACCAAATATTTTTTTTTAACTCAGTGTTCAGTACTGAGCACTTGCTACTGCTGAACACTGTACTTTGTACTGAGATTGGTTCCAAATTTGGACATGATATAGCACCTGGCTTCTAAGGTTTGTTGCAAAATGAATAATCCAGAACAATGAACAATAGCCTTGAGCTGATGCCAGGGAAGAAAGCTGTATTGGGTACCATGAGGACTCAAGGAAATCTCAGTGTTGGGGTTAGGAAAGGAGGCAATAGTTCATAATGTCTTACAAGAGGACAGGCGATCTGAGCTGACTTAAGGGGGATGGTAAGAAGTTCGCCATGTTGATGAGAACGGTAGGATACTTCATTTGAGAATGGGGGAGCATTTCAGTGAGAGGGAACTAAGTGGGTACAGAATGGAGACAGGAGCCAGCTAGGCATGCTATGGAATTCAAAGGAAGCTAAAACAAAATCCAGGGCTGTGAAGGGGGGAGTTGGTGATGAAGCTCTGTCCCTGCCACTGCCAGCTGTGCATCCTATTGTCTTGTCTCAGAACGGACAAGCAGATGAATCTTTGCACCTAGGTCCTAAGTGTTCACTGCCTCCAGTTTTACAAACTCACCAATCACTTTCAAATACTCCCTGTTAACTGCAGGATAAGGTATAAAACAAGTTCTTAAAATGGCCAATGGAGCCCTTCATGACCTGCTGTCTGAACTTTCCTGGCTACATCTCCTACCACTTCATCATTCATTCAATCATCCATTCATCAAAGATTTAATCAGTAGCATCTATATTCAAGGCATAGTATAAAGGGCTATGCAAAAGAGGCATGGTTCCTGCCCTCATGGCAATTACATGCACGCACGCACACACACACACTGCATGTCATATAGCCACAATAAACTCCGTGCAGTTTACCAATGGTGCCATGAGACCCTACACAAAGCCTTTGTACATCCTCTGGTCATTTCTCAGAATGTCCTCTCCTCCCTGACAGGCTGATGAATCCCTTTCCATCCTCCATAATCCCACTCTGCTTCATTTCCTCTGGAAACCTTCCCAGAACTGAGCATCCTGCTCTCAGAACACACTGTCCTTCCCTCTTTGGTAGCTCTTGCTATTTGGCTGGCTTATCTGCAGGAGAAATATTGAAAAGACATAATAGCTGGTATGGTAGGAATTCTAACTAGTCTTAACTGAGGTTGGCTGTAAGCAAGCAATAGTCACACCAGTGCACCAAATGAATTTCAACTCTCCTCCCCATCAGAATGTGGCCACTGGGCTTTTGTCTGGTTCATACATGTGTCCCAGGGTCCAGCATATGCCGAGCCCTCAACAACTTCCTGAATAAATGGAGAACTGTTTTTTCTGGACACAAACTCTTCACTCTGCCTTCTTCACCAGGCTGTTATTGCGGTCGATTATCTGTGAAAGTGATAGAAAAATGTCTAGGGTGGCTGTCGAGGTGATTTCTGAATTAGCCATCAGTGCTACATGTCAATGGAAGCCAGATCAGGCATCCTGGCTGATGGTAAAGACATCCACAAGTGTCACTGCTGTGGGCGGCCTCTCCCCTGTCACTCCGGTCTGAGACTTGAGCAACATCTCGTGGAAGGATCACCATACTAGCAAAGCAGAGGTGAAGAGAATCTGGACCGTTTCCCTATCATAAGCACCTTCCTTATTTTTCTTGAAATTCCCAGGGTACTACAGCTATAAGAAATCTCGGATAGGATCATCCCAGGAGCCATCTCTGATCAGTTGATAGTGGCTTCCTGGAAGGATTCCCAGTGAAACAGGATCAACATCAACTACTGATGTCTGCCAAGGATAAGGGAGAGGAGAGTGAAGACATGTATACAATGGACTTGTCCATCCTCATCTAGTCCTGCTCCTTAAACTAATGTTTGACTGAGCTGAGGTCCCAAGAGTGGTGATTAGTTCAGGGTCACATGGACAGTCACTAGCATCCACGTCTCTTGATTTCTGGGCCACCTGTCTTCCCATAACACCTTCTTTCAGCATGTAAAGTGGAGAAGCCTGGTATCCAGTGTGGAATCTCTGATCATATTTCCATTCTCCTTAACAACAATTTTTGGCAGAGGTTTGAAATAACATCAAAGATGCCTCTTTTTGTTTGTCCTCCTGCCTGTCTCTGAAACCAGAGTCTCACATGGTAAAAACCATTGCAGGTACCCACTCAGAGTTGCACATCTTGAAAGTATAGTCCCCATTCGAACCCTTACTCTGCATCATAGCTGACCCCTCAGTTCCTTGTCCCACTAGCTCCATCCACACCTCTACCTCTCCTTCAAATCTCTCCTAATTAAAGGTTTCTCTCACCAAAATGCTGTCATAGGAATAGTAGCTTCACTTAGCAAACAAATGCTTGGTCCTAAGAACAGAGTAATGAGTAAGATTACTTTTCCTGTACTCAAAGACCTGCCAGTATACTGGGGAAGACTGGACAATGAACAGACTATGACAATATGATGAGATTCATGCTAATAAGAAACATATGCACAAGAATCTACAGAAACAGGGAGAAGTGGGACCAAATCCAACCTGAGCATGGGGCATCAGTATACACCGGGATGGGGAATAGGGAGGGAGTGTAAGGGAAGGCTTCTCCAAGGAGTCATGGCAGGCAGAAAGAAAGAAAAGAAAGAAAGAAAAGAAAGAAAGAAAGAAAGAAAGAAAGAAAGAAAGAAAGAAAGAAAGAAAGAAAGAAAGAAAGAAAGAAAGAAAGAGCTAGAAAGAGAAGGAAGGAAGGAAGAGCTAGAAAGAGAAGGAAGGAAGGAAGGAAGGAAGGAAGGAAGGAAGGAAGGAAGGAAGGAAGGAAAGAAAGAAAAAAGAAAGAAAAGAAAGAGAGAGAAAGAAAGAAGAAAGAAAGAAAGAAAGAAAGAAAGAAAGAAAGAAAGAAAGAAAGAAAGAAAGGAAGGAAGGAAGGAAGGAAGGAAAAGAAAGAAAGTAGGAAGAGGGAAAAAGATCCCCACAGAAACAAATAACACCATGGCATATTTGGAAAACTAAAGCATTTAATGGGGCTAAAGCAGGATGCATGTCTGTATGTGTGTGACCACACACAAACATACATGCTGAGAGGAAACAGGTTTGATAAAGAAGGAGGCAGCCTGGGAACATGAGCAGAGCCCAACACCCTGACCTCACATAGAAGATTTTACCCCAACCAGGACCTCAGCAGTCTCAGACACTGCTTGAGAGCCTATTTTCTGCCAGCCATGTACCAAATGTTTCCTGTGCATCAGATCAATTAATCTTCCAAATAAACTTGTGAAGCAGGTAGCTTTTAACTCCATTTTACAGGGGAAAGACTGAAGGTCGAAAGGGATAAATGATTTGCTCCAAGTCACATAGCTGGTAAGTAACAGTCAAAACTAGAAATTGAGCCTTTAATCTTGCCACTCTTTTGCTCCGCACTCCCATGTGCCCTCATGGAAATCATGCCCCTGGTTTAGCCCTCACAGACATCATGCAAAATGAGTCTTTTGACTATTCAATAGACAAAATGGGGAAAGAGTAGGCCCAGCATATTTCCTCCAAGAAGAACAAACTGTCCAGGAAGATGAGCGGTTGCTTGTAGTCCTTCCTGCATTCATTAAAGAACATGTTTTGTGGATCCACTGGATGCCCACCATTCTCCTAGGTACTCGGGTTACAAGCATGCATGTGACATAATGCCTGATCTGATCCCAAGTCGCTTAGAGTGGGAGTGTAGAAGCTACAGGAAAGTATAAGACAGGATGGTCCCTTTCAGGAACCCCAAACTGCCCAGGAGTTTGAGAAGTGCTGAAGTTGAGTCTACAGAACCAAGGAGAAGATGTTCAAAGCCGTGTTCCCCCTGTCTTACATGGTCAGGTTTTGGCTGGAGATGGTGGGCTTCTGAAAGGGTCAGCTCCATATGTAAGAAACAGCCTTCTGGGAGCAGTGTGGACCAGAGAGAGACTGGAGCCAGATAGACAGCTGTCTATTGCACTAGCCCAGGTGAGGGGGCTAGACCCTCATCCGAGGCAGGGGGAGGGGTGACAGGCAAGTAAAAAATTAAGGATATATTTATTTTTTTAATTTAAATTCAATTAACCAAGGTATAGTACCTCATGGGTTTTTGATATAATGTTCAATGATTCATCAGTTCAGTATAACACCCAGTACTGATCTATTTATTTAGTAGGGGAAATCGTTTTGTCCAATCCTTTCATACTGCAGGTGAGGAATATCGAGTACTCAATATTCCTACAGCTTAGGGGCGCCTGGGTGGCTCAGTCGTTAAGCATCTGCCTTCAGCTCAGGTCATGATCCCAGGGTCCTGGGATCGAGCCCCGCATCAGGCTCCCTGCTCTGCGGGAAGCCTGCTTCTCCCACTCCCCCTATTTGTGTTCCCTCTCTCGCTGTGGCTCTGTCAAATAAATAAATAAAATCTTAAAAATATATATATTCCTACGGCTTGAACCCACTCCATATTTAGATCATCCATAATCATTTCTTACACCACATGGAGATCCCAACAGAACTAAGTGCCTACTGGTTCTTCTTCTTTTTTTTTTTAATGTATTTTTTTTTAAGATTTTATTTATTTATTTATTTGAGAGAGAGAGAAAAACAGCATGAGAGGGGATAGGGTCAGAGGGAGAAACAGGCTCCCCGCCGAGCTGGGAGCCCGATGCGGGACTCGATCCCGGGACTCCAGGATCATGACCTGAGCCGAAGGCAGTCGCTTAACCAACTGAGCCACCCAGGCGCCCCTCTGCCTACTGGTTCTTGAGCCAGGCAGTAGTTAGACCATAAGCAACTTCAAAGACCCTCTATCATTTGTCTACCCTTCTTGCATGCTCCTTTTCCCCTGCCTCAGTCCCAGCCTATGGCTCAGGGTGAGGCCCACAGTAAGTGCTTGATTCACTTCAGTACAATTGCAACTGGCTTGGTTGGGGGAAGGGGAGGGTGCAACTCTAGGTCTTTGTTCCTAGAGTTGAGGACCTATAAGGAAATGGCCCCCAACCACAGAGTTCACTTATAGCATGTGGGGAAAGTGTTCAGGGGACCAAGTTGTCATAGAGCAGAACACCTGTCACTAGATGTTGTTTGAAGTGGAATGCCATTCAGCATTCTCTTGACAAAGTCCCTTGGAGAGGGCCTTCTGCCTATGTCATTTCTGTTCAGGCTGCCAAGAGTCTTTCTTGATGTCCTTGCAAGTAACCCCTTTAAAGCTGAAGCCCTGTCATTTTACTGGCACTTTACACCCTTGAAACGGTTTTTCTTCTACTGTCTTATCTGTTACATGGAGGTGATAGAACACTGACAGTCATTAGGGCAGGGACAATCTTTTCCATTTTCTGGGACAATGGGAGAGCTGAAGCTTTCAGGGATTAAGAATTTATCACAAAATGAGGCTAAGTGTTGATACATCTACAACTACTGCCAAGGATAATTTGGTTCTGTCCAACTCTTAAGAATGCACACTCCCTATAAGCCAAGGGATGTATCCCTTGGAAAACTCTCATGCA
This sequence comes from Mirounga angustirostris, assembly GCF_029215605.1. NCBI lineage: Eukaryota > Metazoa > Chordata > Mammalia > Carnivora > Phocidae > Mirounga > Mirounga angustirostris. The sequence continues at coordinate 12,084,884 of NW_026991712.1, read as the reverse complement.
GGTAAGATACAAGAATGTTTCTTGCATGTTTTGATGGTAAAAAAGGTGGAAAAATTTCAACTGCCCATCCAGCAGGGGAATAAATTAAAAAGTGTGCTATATTAATATAATGGAACACTATGCAGCCAGTAAAAAGGTCTAAAGCAGATATATATGTCAACTAGCACAGAATTCAAGAAATATAGGGCTGAAACTTAAAGCACCTTTCAGAATGATTGTAGGATATGATACCCTTTCATAGCTTAAAACAAACCCAATATTATATAACAGGGGTTCACAAACTTTTTCTGTCAAAACATATGGTAAATATTTTAGGCTTTGTGGGTCATATATGCTATCTGCTGCCTATTGTGCTTTTTTTTTTGTTATTTTTTTTTACAACTCTTTAAAATGTGAAAACTATTCTTAGCTTGTAGTCTTTAAAGGACCTGGCCGTGGGCTAAATTTCCCCCATGGGCTCTAATTTGCTAATTAGTTGATGGATATATTTGTATGTCAAAGTATAAGATAAAATGCATTCACAGAAGATTCATGATAGTGTTTACTTCGGAGGAGAGATGGAGCTGAACAGGAATGGAATATAAAACAAAGGATCAGATTTATGTGGAAAGTTTTATTTCTTTCATTAAAAATGTGAACCAAGTATGGAAAAAATGTCACCAATGGTTCAGTTTGGGATAATGGGTGCATCATACTTTGTTTTCTTATTCTTCATACTTTTCTACATTTAAAATATATTCTCCAGGTAAAAGAATATGTGAGAAAAAATCAGTCCTTCAAAAGCCATTCATTCAATGCTAGATCTGCTGCTTTGTTCAGACTGAAAATGTTACTCATGAAACTCATTCATTCTTTACGGCATGAAGCACATTTTTGCTGAGTACCTACTCTGAGTCAAGTACTCTGGCTGGTGCTACAAGAAGTACCAGATTCCATCAAACATGCAAATGTGGACCTAATCCTCAAGAGGCTTAAAGCTAGGCAATAGAGAAACTCACACAAAAGTAGCACCACACATAACAAGGAATACTACTTGCCAAAAGAGATACTCTGGCCATGTGCTATGGGCGATCACTGCTAGTTCATGAGAAGCCTGGACTGCCATACCCAGGACGTTCAGCCTGACACCTGCAGACAATGGCAAGCCACTAAAGATTTTTGAGCAGGGACATGGTATGACTAAGGAGATTGTTTATAAAATTAGGGGGGTTTTTTTAGATGAGGGGAGGGGCAGAGAGATAGGGAGAGAGAGGGTCTTATGCAGACTCCACGCCCAATGCAGAACCTGACACAAGGGCTCCATCTCACAACCCTGAGATCATGACCTGAGCCAAAATCAAGAGTCAGATGCTTAACCTACTGAGCCACCCAGGTGCCCTATAAAATTGTTTTTAAGCAGTATGTGTGTGAATAAGAGAAAAGGGAAAGGAGAAGCAGAGAGAGGCCAGCCATGAAGAGCTTTGGAGAAGGGTGAAGCACTGGCTCCCTTTGGGAGGCCACAGGATTCTCCCAAATCCCATCCCCCAAAGTCAATGTCAATTGCTACAGTTGGGTTGGAGGCCCAAACTGGGGTCACTGCCCCCTGGAAAGGAAGAAACAGTGAGAGGAGGATAGTAGTTGCCTAGTGGGGGCCCAGGTGCAGTGCATGAGAGGTACAGGCAGCGGTGGGGTGGGGGGAGGTATCTGTGCACAGTGTCTGGGGCCAAGGCCTACCTCACTGCAGTCACCTTCAAAGCCAATCTTAGCTGCTGAGTAACAATTTATCTTTCCTTCTCGGAACAGGTCCAAGAGAGCATTTCTGGGGACCCAGAAAACACTGCAACATGACAGTGGCTCACCGAGGAATGCCATTTGTGTATCCAAAGCTACACAAGTGACCCCTTGGCAAAGGTTCTGACTCCACGTGCTTTGGCCAAGAAGCCTGCTCTCTGAGGCTAATGCAGTGTGGGTAAGGCCCTGCCACATGCTCAGGTTTCATCCTTCTGTAAATTAGGCTTTTATTGTTGTCAACAATTTTGTTTCTATGTTTCTTTTGCTTTTCCTCAGTCTTCTTGTCTAGAGACACTAGGTGGCCTCCGTCAGCTGCTCTGATTTTTCCAGCCAAGTCATGACAGGTGTAAGAGGAAATCCAGAGAATCGCCAAAATGAGGTATTGCCTCCACTGTAACCCCCACCTCATGGGTCTGTTAGGAGGAGATGAGAAAACAAGCATGAAAACACTTTATTAACTGCAAAGGAATATCCTCAAAGGTACTGGTCTCAATACTAAATGGCACAGGGGAAAAAAATAAGCCCCTCCTCGACTCTGAAATATAGCTAAATTAAATCAACAAGTCACAGGGCTGCCTGGGTGGCTCAGTCAGAAAAACCAAAAAGTCACCAATAGATGATAGATGGATAGATAGATAGATAGATAGATAGATAGATAGATAGATAGATAAATAGATAGATGATAGATAGATAGATAGATAGATAGACAGATGATAGATAAACAAGTCACAAATGAGACAGGTATCTTTAGAAGCCTCCATTCAACTGATTCATCTCTCAGGACAAAGACAAAAGTTAAAAAGATCTTGGTAATCTAATCAAATGTCGTCTTCAGTATAAGAAAATCTAGCGAAAGTCAAAGGTCGAAATGTATATAATAAGGCAAAATTGCTTAGATAATATAGGCTGATGTGAAAGGAAGTTTGGGAGAGGAAAGGCAATGAATATCTACCTCCCCTGTGCACACCTAACTAGGGTGGTACCACTTATTTGGGCCCTTTCGGGGCAGTTGGGTAGTCTGGGCTAAAGTAAAGGCCAAAAAAGTTGACTGAAATTGTATGTCAGAGACATAGTCCTAGAGAGAGCCAAGGGAAGAGCTGAGAAATTCAAGCAGAGACCAATAGCAAGTACAGTATTAGTGAACTAAATTGGAAGTGAAAAAGCCAGGATCCAAAGAGAAGTAGACATGATAAGGAATGAGATGCCACAGTAATTCAAGTAATTCAGGATTGGCCTCACTTGACTTTGCTTGCCACCGCCCACACAGGGTAAATACCAAGTCACAAAGGACCAACAGCAATAACTGAGAGTTTCCAGTACTGTTCAAAGGAAGGGCCTTTTCATCAAAAGGTTAAACATACACACCCTTTAACAAGTATCTCTCTATTTTAAAGACAGTTATATCCATTGATACCCAGAACCATTAAGATACCTTAACTGCAGTAAGGAAACTCCAAATTTACTTGTCTTGCTGTTTCAGCAAGAAACAACTTCAGAAGACTCAAAGATCATATGCTGTGGGTACCCAGTGGTTGCATTAGTGTCTTCTAATTTATTCAGCCTGGACGCACATCATGAATAAACCAAATTTCCAGATGCAAAAACTCAAGGACCAGATCCCAGAGCCAGGAAACAAGCCACACATTGGTGTGACGACCCCAGAAGCCAGGGTCCTCAGACAACAACTCTTATCAACATTTCACAATACATCTACAAGGACAAGACTTGCCTTTGGGGGAGTTATGTTGAGCCAGTGATTATTGAAGCTTCATGGAACAATACCAGCTAAAAACAAAACATCACTGGGCTTTAAACTACTCAAGATATCAATGCTTCATTCAGTATCATAAGTACTACCAACAAGGAACCAACCAAGACATTTGCAAGTTCATGTGGAAGAGTAATTAAGTCCCTCTCAAGAAGTTGAAGAACTAATGTGGAAACTACTAACATCTGTTTAGACTTCCTCTGATATTGTTTGGAAAGTCACAGAAACTTTGGATTAAAAACAAACAAATGCAGGAACACCCAAATCTGTCATAACACAGTGAGGGTGAAAATGACTGCAGAACTACTATCTAATCCTTGAGACTTTTCAGGAGTTGAGAAGAAGTGGAGGTCTAGAAATGAAGGATTTTAAAGCCAAGCATAACTCCAGTCAACCAATGGTCCATCTGAATGATCATGGGCTACTTTCTTGGCCTCTCTGTGCTTTAGTCTCTTCAAATGCAAGACAAACTAATAGTGCTTACATTTCTTCATCGAGTGGTCAGTAAAAATCTTGAAATTGTAGGTGTTAAAAATGCTCTAGTTTTCTTTGACTAAATTAAAAGATCACCTGTTAATTTGATGTCCAGTCTGCCAAAGGCTGGTAAGATCTCATAAATTCCATTGACTGGCTGGCTGGCCATGGCTCAGAATTGGCAGGTCCCGTTACATATTTTAATGAAATCTTTATGCAAATTTTGACATAATATAATATAGCAAAACTCTTCTTTCCATTCCATGACATTAACCAATATATCTTAGGGTGATTACAATACCCAATCTGCTAACTAATTAGGGACTAATTAGTCAACTTGTATATTTATGAATGTTTCCAGTTTCTTAATTGCAGGTTTGTAGAGTCCTGGGAAATATCTGTGCCTGTCAACAGGTTGAAAAATACCAGAGCATTGGATTACAAAGCAGTAATATTAAAGATTGGATAATAATCATCCTTCATGTCTTAATAGCATGTCAAAATATACATATAGCCTTTCTATCTATATTAGCTTATTTGATTTTCACATCTCCTGGGATAAGCATATTGGGACTTTTTTAACCTGGCATTAATGCCTGGCATGTGGTATGCCCTCAAGAAGGGTTGGCTGAATGAATCGAATGAATGAATATTAAGTGAATGTTGGAATGATGGATGAATAGATGATGGACGGATGGATAGATGGATGAATATAATTTACTCAGGAGAAAAAGGTTATAAAGCTTAATCTGCTAGTACTATCTTCACTACCCAACTTGATGACTACCCTCTTTGCAAGGACAGATTGAACTTTATAGCCACTACGTATGCCACAATGCTTTGGTCTCAATAAACTGACAGGGCTAATGTGAGGGCATTTCCTTTTTTTTTTTTTTTAAGATTTTATTTACTTACTTGACAGAGAGAGACACAGTGAGAGAGGGAACACAAGCAGGGGGAGTGGGAGAGGGGGAAGCAGGCTTCCCGTGGAGCAAGGAGCCCGATGTGGGGCTCGATCCCAGGACCCCGGGAACATGACCTGAGCTGAAGGCAGACGCTTAATGACTGAGCCACCCAGGAACTCTGTGAGTGCATTTCTATACTCATTTCCCCAAATAATAATACTCACAGAAAATTTTAAGTTGGAATACTTTGTTCATCTTTTCCCCAATATTTCTGGAAATATGGGAAATGCACAGCATGCACTTTTATCCAAAATCACATAATTTTTAACACAAAACAATACTAACATGGTGACTGATATGTGAAAGCAAAAGACCTACTTTTCTTCTCTATGCTACCAATTTCCTGTGAGGATATCGTGGTTGTACTACATTGATTGAACATATAGAAAATCTCTTTTTTTGGTCTTTCTTGATGTCATAGGTCTCCTTGCTGCTCAGATTAGGATGGATTTCTGAGGGACCTACTTCCCACTTACCTGAAATGCATCACCTTTTTTTTTTTTAATTCAATTAGCCAACATATAGTATATCATTAGTCTCAGATGTAGTGTTCAACAATTTATCAGTGGCGTGTAACACCCAGTGCTCATCACATCACACATACACCAGCTGCCTCTGCTGAATTCAAGCTGTCTCTTTATGGCGAAACTGACTTGGGAATAGGGACTTCCTTCTCCTTTCTTCAGTGGTGGTGGCAGTGTTTTATTTTTCTTTTTCCCTGGAAGTTTCCTGCTCGACGCTTTTTCTGTCGAGTAGATGGTCTATCTCAGTGACCACCTTTATTCCTGGAGAATGACTTCTCTCCCACTAAGCAATGTTCTTCACTCACTCTCCTGGCTGCATTTGACAAGCCCCTGAAGAGTTCCTTAAAATGCCAGGGCATAGAACCTACACCCAGGGACTCTAATCCAATTGATTCAGAATGGAGACTGGGGATCCATGTTACACCAAACATACAGGCTTTCCTCAGATGATTCTAATGGGTAGCCAAGGTTAAGCACCACTACTATAATGGAGAGCACCCCACAGTGCACAGTCCCAAGTATTCTAAGAACTGTAGTAATAAATTATTGTTCTTGCTTAACTGAGCAAAAGAAAAGTCATAGGTCTAACCTACTGCATCAGTCAGCAATGTATAAGTCATGCAATAGGAACCAATAAGCCCCCAAATATCTCAGTGGCTTACAACAATAGATTTATTTCTTACCCAAACTGTATGCCCTTCACAGGTGAACTATGGCTCTGGTGTTTGCCTTCTTCCTTCTAGGACAAAGGCTGAAGGTGCATCCTCTACCTAAGACTTGATGGTCTAGGGACATAGAGAATAGGATATAGCAGAACCTCACTCAGGGCTGGTCTATGTGCTCTATCATGTTTCACTGGCCAAAGTAAAGCTAAGTCCAGCCTAGGGAGCAAGGAGGGGCAGTATCTCATAAGAAAACTTCAGACACTGAAGCCATAATTGCAACTTGACTGAATGAACATTTGGTTTTTCAAGAGAAAATGGATCTCTGCACTTCTGAAGGCAAAAAGCAGAGGGGAAGGTTGAGGAATAAACTTCTCTGCATCCATCATAGCCTCACAAAGATTAGTCACTCAAGTCATATTTCATGATGAATTTTCAAGAAGATGTCAAACAACTGAGGTTGTGGCAAGAGCTAAGTATGTGAAGCCCAGGCAAAAGTGGAAATTTATTCTCTTCTTTCCTCAGCCTTTTAAAAGTTGGAAGTCCTACATGGTTGCAGGCAGATTTCAATATGTCCATTTCTTCACGGATGCTGCTTAAATGGAGCGCCAGCATTCTTGCAGCAGGTAACATGTATGACAGAATGAAAGAACATGAACAAGAAAGATGAAAACTTTGGGAAGTTGATCCTACAAAATGAGAGGAGCACATGTTTGCTGCTAATACACCATTATCCCCCTGCAGGGAGAATCCTGTAGGGTTCACACAACACAGTGCTATGAACAGGGCATGGACACCCAGCTGATCACCTGCTCCTGTGCAGCTCGAGGAAAGCCTCAGAACATCTTTAAGCCTCAGTTTCCCCATCTGGAAAACAAGACCTGACCCACTTTACTGGATTGATAAAATACTCATAATAAGTGACAAAATATGTGTTAGTCTTCTCAATGGCAGCAATTCATTATTGCTGTTTTTGTTGACCCTCCCAATCCTGTAAGGTAGACAGGGTAGATATTATGTCATGTGCATTTTACAAAAGAAGGCACTGAAGCTTTAAGAGGAAAAGCAATTCACCCAAGGTCACATGTCTCTGCACTCTTTGCAAAAGGAATAAAATGACCCTTCTCCATCATCTGTTGAAGTAACTATGTTTGTTTTAAATTTTCTTATTTTTTCAAGGATAAGTGCTTGTGATAAAATAGTAACTCAAACAAAGCAAAAAATGGGATATACATTATAATTTTAACATTTATGCATGTAATATATATCCCTATCTTTAATTATATCTATCTACTGAGTACAATAATTCATTTAAAACACTTAATAGAGTTCCCAGCACGTTATAAGCATTAAATGAACCAGCCAGTATCTTTATCACTGTTATTATAACTATATGCATAGAAAAAGACTGAAAGGAAATATCCATGGTAACAAGTTAATAATGATTATTTCTCGATAGAGATTAGCCGTAATTATTTTTATGCTTTTCAGCATTTTCCAATATTTTAATAATGTGTATTTCTCTTATAATAAAAAATACAGGCATATCAGTTTTATAACATATATAAATTACCAAATTATTCCTATAAAACATGGAATGAGCACAGATAAGATGAAGGATATATATTTCACTTCAGGTTAAGAAATGACTTTCTGTCAGAGTGGTCCAGAGAGAAAAGGAATTGCTAAGAAGGCAGGAGTACCCAAGTTGGGTAAGGAGCCAAGAGCAGCTGCAAGGCTACTGGCAGGGAATTTATAAAAGGAAAGTTTGAGCTGATAACCCTGAGGTGGTATGATCTTATGAATTATATTTAGACATCAGGGTATTTATACTTCAGAGAAGGATCAGTTTCATAATTTGCAGGGCCCAGGGTAAAATAAAAATGTGGGTCCCTGTCCAAAAAATATCAGGAATTTCAAGACAGGGAGAGCAGAGCATTAAACCAAGTGCAGGACCCTTCTGAGAGCAGGGCAGTGAATGACCATATAGGTTGTACGCCCAGGAAGCTGGCCTTAGTGCAGAGTCCACAGAGTGAAAGGCTTGTTTACTCAGTATGATTTGGACAGGCCAGTTGTCTCCTAAAAGCTGATTAAGAGGAAAAATTCAGTATTTCAGGACTTAAAGAATCTAAAGCATATCCTAACCATCAAAAATTCTTTTTTATGATCTCCTTTACACTACACAAAGTAAATCAAAAGAAGATACTTTCCTGAGGGAGGCTTCTGGTGAAAAATGGTGAATAGACCACAGACATTTATCACTTAGATTCCACATAAAATCCAGCCAGAATGAAAGCAAAGGAATGACAAGGATACAGGACAAATCGATCAAGAGAGGAAACAACAGCGTATCAGCAATTTCGGCTACATTCTGGAAAAGTGAAAGTAGGTAGAGAGCTAGTATCTGACTCAGGAAGTTAGAACAAGTTACAACCTAAAGGTCTATAGATGAAAATACCACCAAGAAGTGACCCAAGTTGGCCGGCAGAATTCCTGAGTCTCAGCATTTAGGAGCACTAGGAATGATGGAAGGCCAGTACAGTTGGGTGCTGGTCTAAAGACAGTAATACTGGTGGGAAGGCAGAAAAGAGCGTGGTAGAACCTACACACCCCCTTTTTCACACCCAGGAAGACCAGAGGTTTATAACTGAACCAAAGAGGATCACTCTGGATTCAGGATCATCAGGTGCAGCCTGGGCTGGTTAAGGTGATTTTAAGTTAAAGTCTAAATACTCACCTGTGAAACTTTTACAGAATATCTGGAGAGAAAGCATAGAATATATACTGGCTCCTTGAAAAAAGAACAACCTGCCACTGAAAAGGAACACTCAGAAAATGATGAAGGGCCCTTAGGAATTAATAACATCATAGTCAAAATAAATAACTTAGTGGGAGACCATAAAATAAAACCAAATGAATGTACAGGACAAAAGGACAAAGACAAAGAATAAGAAATGGAAGAATTTTTTTTAAATAGAGGCTCTGTGAGAAAGTTCAGCACACCATGAAAATGAGTTCCAGAAACAAAGAAGAGAAAATTGTTCATAGGAAATGCTCTGAAACACAAGAAAACTCTCTGAAACTGAAGAACATGAGAATCTAGAGAAAAAAAGGCAACTCACACATAAAGATCAAGAATTAGAAAGCCACTGAATTTTTCCATAACAATACAATAAAATAGAAGATAGTGGAGAAATGATCAAAATTCTGTTTTTAACAGATATATACTGCAGACATTTAAGCTCTGAGTCAAGTATGAGGGAAAAGTAAAGATTTTTTCACATATGCAAGGTCTCAAAAATTTGACTCTCCAAACATCTATTTCTAGAAAGTTACTTGAGGATGCACTCCAGCTAAACTTTACATGGCTGCAAGAAAAGAAAGATGTGGGATCCACAAAACAGGAGATCCCACATGGGAGAAGAATAAAGAGAAACCTAAGGAAGGTGACTGTAGCCTAAAAAGAAATCATCCAAATTCTACTGCAAAGGCTGAAGGCTTTAGGGGAGAGATCCTGAGAAAATCTTTCAATAATTGATTGTTTGAGCTTAATAGTAGGCCTGGAGAAGAGATGTTCTAGCCTTCAGAAAAAAAAAATAATAAACACATCTCAAGATGTATATGTCTTAGTAAGACCATAGGAGAACCAAGGCAATGTGGGGAAATACCACAGAACCAGAGAGTTACTGACCAAGGAAACAGGAAAAGTCATATAAAGGAGGAGACAAGATTATTCTGCGCTACCTGGATTAGCAGTGAACAGTATTTGCAGAGTGATCACTGGAGGAAACATATGTTACCTAGGAAAAGGGAGATGGTGGAAAGGAGAAGTGTTCAGTCCTCAACCACCAGAAAGCATTTGTGGAGCAGAAGGTTATTGTTAAAATTTTTATTTGACCTCTATTATGTATATGCATTACTATGAGGAAAATTAAAATGGAGACATTAAAATATAAATAATTAAGAACAAATGTCATTCTAATACTCAGGGTATGCTAATTTCCATAATAAACAACTCCCAAATTTTGGTGATTTTAACACAAATGAAGGTTTCTTTCTCATTCAAGTCACAGCCCCATGGAGTCTGACCAGTGCTCTGCAACCTCCAGAGCTCCAGGAACCTAAGACTCTCCCTCCTCTTGGTGTCTCGATCTTTAAAACATGCACCCCAAGCCTGCTGCTGAGTGGAAAGAGAGCAAAATAGAATCACTCAGGGGGTTAGTGACTAGGCTGGAAGTGGTGGACATCACCTCTCATCTGAATCTGCCACACGATCCTAATCCACTTCAACAAGGTTGGGATGTGCAATCTTTCTCCATGCTCAAGGTTTGGTGAGCACTCCATACTTTGCTTGGGCATTTCAAAAAATAAATAAATAAATAAACGAAAATGCTGTTTAGGAATGCTCTAAGGCAATGGTTCACAACCAAGAGGTGATCTTGCCCTCCAGGCACAATAGACATAGTTGGCTGTGTCTGGAGACATTTTGGTTGTAATGACATGGAGAAGGGGGGATGTCCGGCATCTACTGGGTAAAGGCCAGGGCTGCTGCTAAACCTGCCAAATGCGCAAAATAGTCCCTCCCTCCGCAACAAAGAACTATTTGGGCCAAAATGTCAAAAGTGCTGAGGTTGAGAATTCCTGCTCTAGACCCCCTATTCTCTGGGATTTCTGATAAGTGGAGATTAAGAGCATCAGGAGTAAAGAGTTCTTGTCTAAGAGTCAGAAGTTCCTGCTTCTCCTCCCGGCTCCTCTGTATGACCTTGTCTGAGTCATCAACACTCTGACACTCACTTCCCTCCTTGTCCAGTTGTCCTCGTGCTTCTTGGAAGGGTCTCTTGTAGATGTCTGGAGGTTATTTAAAAAGGCAAGAATTCATTAATGCTGTAGTTTCAGGGGTCATAACTAAAAAAAATGTCTTTAATGGAAAATTCATCAACAACGATTATTCAATGGTGTTACTAAATAATAGAGTCACTGAAAACAAATGCTCAACAGTAAGCAAACAGAAGAAATTAGATCCAGCTAATATATATGATTACTACAACTGCATTTCTCAGATTTTCTGGGGTTGTCTCATGACACATGGCAATCCTTTATGTCATTCACATGTTCTGAAAATTACATTAATTCAGTTTACAAGCTAAAATCCCAAATGGCCTTTTGTACCAGACTTAGCCTAGAAGCCTTTTATCAAACCTGGGTCTCTATTTTTAGTTCAAGGCAGGATCAATCATAGATATGGGGAGAAATATGCTTGCCTTGTTTTTTATTCTACTCCTGGTTTCAAACAGAGTTACTGGTCTGGAGTTGGTGTTGAATAATTATTTGCTGGTTGCACAGCTGAATGAATATAAAAAGAAATACACAAATATGCTACAATTTAACTCAGCCATGTTGTGAGATCTTAGAAGAACCCTACATCCTTTTCTTTGTATATTTGCAATGACTAGCACATAAACGACACTCAAAAATGCTGAATTAACTAATGATAATTACTAAAATTAATTTCTTGAGCAAAATTTGTGCCAGACGTAATTTATGATAAATATAGGGAGGTATTTATGAGATCATTTAATGAGAAGCATAGGAAAAAGTACAGATTTCTTCAGGCTTGCATCAGACAATATTTAAGCACCTGAAGCACTAAAGAGGACAATGCACGAGCAAACATACAATTTATCAAAGTCATATCACTGGTCAAGCAGGGATACTGTGGCTTTCATAAACGGATGTGTTAAAGCTATCTGTGGTCATCCAGAATGTTGCATGGAAGAGGCAGGCCCTCGGCAAGGGTTCATAAGATTTGAAGAGATTATGGAGAGGTATGGGGATTTAGGGGAGCCAAACCCGAAGTTAGGGGTATGGTGGGAGCAAACTCATTCAAGTATCACTGCATTATTATAAGTCTACAATTCTCAAACAGACCAAAGAAACTGCATTCTGTTTTTTACTAAAATATTTCAAACAGAGAGAAAAAGCATAAAGAAAACACTTGGGAATCTTATAGCCCAGACATAGTATATAATTGAACATTTTCTATATTTGCTTCAGAATTGTAATATAAAGAACCAAAACAGGACACACACTGTTGAAACCCGTGTCTCTCCCAACTCCGAGCTGATGAGTCCTCCTCTTTCCAGGTTAGTATCTTGTAAGGTTAGTGTCTATCTTCAAGTCTGTGTTTGTATACTTTTATGACAGTTGTACATATTCAGAAATAAAATGTATAGAACTTTTTCCAGTTAAAAAATAATTAATGGCATCATACTGATCATATCCTTCTGCAATTTGTGTTCTCTCATTAAACATCATATTCCCAGGTTTCCATATTGATATATGTCATTCTAGTTCATTCATTTTTAGAGCTTCCTGGTATTCATCCCATAAATATGCTACAAATGCTTTATTCATTCTCCTGATAATGAATATTAAGGTTGTTTCCAAGTTTTGTTAGTTTGTTGTCTTCTGCTTTAACAAATAATGTTGCCAGGAACATTCTTGTGTGACAGTTACCGATGGTAAATTCTTAAAAGTGTAATTGATGATTTACAAAATGTGCGTATCCTCAAAGTTACAAGATACTGAGAAAACATAATTCAAAATGGTAATGCTAGTGAACATTCTCACCAGCGACTCTGAGTTTATGTTTGCTTCACATGTTTGTCAATACTAATATTATCAGCATTTTAATTTTGCCTATGGAATGGGTTCACAATCTCATTTTTCCCTACTGAGATTAATTTTTTCATGTCTACACTGGCTAGCCCAGTTTCCTCTTCTGCAAATCAATGGACCATATTCTCCAGTGCTCTTTTATTGATCTTCCTTTTTCTTGGTTCTTTGTATTGGACACAAATCTTTTATTATTTGTAGGGTAGATAACTTGACAGAATTTGTTCCCTTTTTATGTTCTTAAAGTACATCTTTTAAAGGTTTCATCTATTTGAGAAAGAGAGAGAGCATGAGCAGAGGTGAAGGGCAGAGAGAGAGGGAGAAGCAGACTCCCCACTGAGCATGGAGCCTGATGTGGGGCTTGATCGCAGGACCCTAAGATCATGACTTGAGCCAAAGTCAGATGCTTAATGGACTGAGCCACCCAAGCACTCCTAAAGTAAGTTTTATTTACTTGGGATTTTTTTAACTTTCTATTATTTAATCATAATTTTCCCAGTCAAAACAAATCTAGTTCTCAGAAGCAGTTGCTGGGAGAAAGGGATAGGACAAAAGAGTACGAAGTAACGACCTTTGCTGCAGATACCTAACAAGCTATCTCTGTCAGTTTCCCTAGGAGAGAGCCTGAGATGAATATTTTTAAGGTGATAATTTATTGGAGGAGTTCTTTCAGGAGATACAGAGGGAAAAGTCAGGTAAAGATGTGTTTTTGGTGAAGGTACAGCCTCTGCCTGATCCTATGGAGTAGTCTGAAGTATGAAGGACATAAGAGCGTTCTCCCACCTGAGAGCAAGAAGTGTTCTGAACACCCAAATCAGTTAGTCATTAGCTGCAGGCTACTGCTCACCTTCTCCAAACCCAGGAAGAGAGAATAGCATCCCAGAAATTTCCAGACAGGGCAGTTCCCATCAGCAGAGCACAAAGGGATGCAGTAACAAAGCTTTAGCAGCCAAAAGTCACAAGAGCTGAAGGATGGGAACCCGCCAACAGCATAAAGTGGAGCTCTGCAGGATACCAAACAGGATCTCCTACACGTGAGCTAAATCATTTAATGTCACTCCAACCATGTAGCACAGGAAACATCATCTGCAATTTAGGTCAATGTGAACGGATGCTGAGATGTGCTGACACACTTGCTCCAGGACCACACTAATAATCAAAGAATCTCAAAATTCAGACCTACTTGTTTCTGACTCCAGAGTCTGGACCCCACGTAATTTGCCAGACATTTCTGTTCAGGACCTTCATTGGTTAATAACAGACTAAGCCAGGGAAGCTTTATTTCTGCCTAATGGTGATTGCAGTGGCCTTCAATTGTCACCAGGGAAGGAACTGCAGTGTGAACAAACTGCCGGCGGGGGGGGGGGGAGGGGGTTGCACCACCAGGCTCACCTTCTTTGAGCACCCCATTTGCACCCCATGGCAGTGTCTTTTCCTGGAAAGTGACAAAGGATCTCACCTCCCTGCAAACAGGTTAGGTACCCGAAGGAATCCAGGCTTGCTTTAAGGAAATAAGTTGTGAAGAAATTCAATTTCATGACTTGATGTTTAGGAAATCCTCTGCTTTCCTATGTGACTCTTTTTTTCTAGTGTCGTAAAGACATGGCTAGGGGAAAATAGCACCTGTACTCCTTATAAATTAAAGGTCAATGGAGCTGAGGATTTAGCCCTGTCATCTTGCTACAAATCGAAATTGTCGCGGAACTTTGAACATGTATTGTTACAGCTGAAGGTCTGCACGGTTCATCAAGAAACTGTTCATCTTTGCGCTTAATATGACGAAGATTTAAAGGGGCCTCACCATGCATGCCACTGTGAATACCACTCCATGCTCTCTGCTGGGCTCACATGTGTTCTCTCGCTTACCAGAGCAAATGATCTAGGAGCATTCTGTGTTTGCTGTCAGCTGCTTTCTCTCATGACAATTTACTCATGAGCCAGCCTGCCATTTGTAAAAGCGAGAGACAAAAGATTTGCCAGATGGTTTGGGGATCCGAGAGTAGGAAATGTTTCTACACAATATGTTCTATTGGGTTACTGACGACACAGGGCACCAAAGCAAGAGGACTGAGATGTGAGCACTTGCAGGGCTGCGAAGAATTCCATTTGTTCACCACAAACAATGTCCCCCAAACCACCATGAAGACTGCAAGATTCTGAACTACCCTTCCTTCTCTAAACGACACTTGGGTCCCTGTATACCAAAACAGAGGCCATGGAGGCCACGTGGTATTTGTAAAGGGGGCCGTTTCATTGTACCCACGTGCTGCAGCGATCAGTCTTCAGCACTCCAATTAAACACTGCAAAGTTAAGTGGTAGTAAAATTAAAATGGAGTCACAGAATGGAAAGGAATCTCAAACCAGGTGCAATTACACTCATTTTTATATCAGTCTCTTAAATTTTAATGCTTTTTATGGGCCCCTGAATAAATGAATTATACAAGATTCATAACTTTTGAAATGAATTTCAGCTTTCTCCAAAATTCCCTAGTTTCCCAGAGATGGTACAGTGGACAATATAATTAAAGAATGGAGTTGAAAAGCCTATCAGTAGCTATTACACTGAAGAAACCTCTATGTAAAAATTGTTGCATGTAGAGCAGATCCATAAAAATCCAGGCTGAGGAAGAAGATGTTGAATGAAATTTGACACATCAGTTTTTCTGGCACCCTCAGGAACACCTCTGCTTCCAGGAATTCCCATCACTGGATCCCCATGCTCTCCGCTGAGGACCACATATGTTAAGTAACTCTTTATAACACGTATCGGTCCAGCTAATCAAGACTGCTTCATATTTTCAACCAACTTACACCTGCTGTCACAGTGGAAATAAATTCTTTACGTCTTCATTCACTTATTCCTTTGTTCCTTCATTCTGCCTTGGGCTGAGTGTGTGGACTCTGCATATTAGCATCAAGTTACTTAGCCTCTCTGTGCTTCAGTTTCTTCATCTGTAAAAGGTAGTCATGAATACACTAATTAATATGAATTCTGTATTCATAAGATTATTGTGAAGGTTAAATACATGAATCAACGTAAATCTATCCAGACAAGGTCTGCTATATAATGATCACACAAGGTAAGCCACTGTTATATTCATTCATTCAACAAATATTTTTTGAGCCTCCACCATGTGTCAGGCATGGCCGCCTAGGTGTAAAGTCCTAAGAACAACCGGAGGAAGCCCCATCTCTGACCTCAGAGGGCTCACCTGGGTCCCAGCTCTCTTTCCTGTTTCCACCCCTCAGAGATGCTAGAGAACAGAAAAGCAAGGGGCTAATAGTTTATGGACAAGTTTCATATCAAGTAAGTTAGCAGGGCAGAGTCTATGCATATGTTACTATTAGTAATAGTAGGCCTAATAATTATAATACTTTTCCCTTAATGAGCACTTACAGAAAAATATGTGACAATATTTACTTTTTATTTTAATTGTATCAGTGCTACTTTCATGATAGTTATTTTTTCTATCTTCATATTTTTACCCTTTCTCTCCTCAAATTTGGTATCCCAGTCTTTCTATCTATTCCATATTTATTTGAGGCAGCTTACAATAAAGACAGTCAGGCTGAAAACTTTCAAATAAGGCCACACACACACACACACACACACACACACACGAAGCGAAGAGGAAAAACTGTATCCAGAGAGTCAGTTAAGGAAGACACAATAGCTATGTGCAATACTTAAGAGTTCCACTATCTCTAGAAGCCAGGGAAAACGAAGAAAAAAATGGTGAGTCATCTGACTCATTATACAGATGAATACCCATATGAGTCATTGAGTGGAACAATCTCTCCTCTGTTATTTTATAGCCCTCAACTCTGAGATTAATTTAGCATTGGAGGTGGTCTTCATTGAAAAGGTTTGGGGTAACAAAGCAAACAATGTCCTCCACCCTACTCCATTAAGGGGCATTCCCCAAATGTCCACACTGTATCTCCCCTCTTGCTCCATCAAATCAATCCACCAGGGGTCTGATGGACATGAAGCAGGTAACCTGGTTTTTTGTGGTTTGGTTTTTTTTTCTTAGGTGACCTGGATTTTTAAAAAGATTTTTTTTTGCCTAGAAGATCTTGAGAAGAGGAGCGTGAATCAATCCCTCAAAGTTACCTTCCCCAATGGCAACATCTTAGCTATATTTATAACAGGAGCGGTTGGTGGTCAAATCAAGACTGATAATGCAAGAGAGAATTTAAAGTGCTTCTCTTCGACGCGATCCTTGTAAGAACAATGATCTAATCTCCATAGGCCAAGTACACAGAGGGCAAAGTGAAGGTGTAAATGAGTGACATTTACATCCAACCCTGGGCTAAGAATGCTGCACACATCATCTTTCATTCAATCATCCCTACAGGTTTTTTTTTTTTCCGTCTTTTCTGTTGACATAATCGTTATCAGTCCACTACAAGTAAGGAATACAGAGCAAAGGGAATTTAAGGAACATGCCCAGCGCCATATAGCTCATATATGGCAGAGCTAGGGTTCGAATCTTGCACTCAGATTCCAAAACTGATACTTTTTTCTACTGTTAAACTTTCCCCAGGATTTTATGGTGACCATTAAAAAAGTACACAAGTTTGTGATCATGGCCTTAGTGTGACCGCATCAGTACAGAGGAGCATGGGCTTGGAGGACCTGACTTCAAGCTACCGAGATCTTGAGTTTACTAGTTATCCTCTCCAAACATCATGTTAATTATCAATAAGGTGGAAAAATAATGAGTCTTCAATGATGTCATGAAGGTCGGAAATCATATAGAAAGTGCCTGGAATACAGTAGATATCCAACCAATGGGAGCAAGTACAGTTATGATTTAAGATGACTCGTGGTCCACATTGTAGGAGACATTACTATTCTCAGAAAGTAGCAATGAATCTACTTCGTGATGCAAAGACACATGAAAAGATGTGTAAAACATCCTGGATGAAGAGAAAAGGGGGAGCAGGAAGGGAAGGAAGCAGACATTTGTTGAACATCAAATATGATGCTAAAAGATTTACTGATACATCCTAGTTAGCCCTTCCAGCAACTTGATACACAAAATACTGTGCTTTGGAGGGGGGAGGCAGAAAAGTAAAGTAAAGCTTAGAGAAGTTCATCAGTTTGTTCAAACTCACCATATGGTAAATGGCAGACCTGAGATTTGAGTTCAGGTCCCTCAATCCCACGACCCTATGTGGCATCGCAATTAATCAGGAAATAAGCTCCCAGGCATGTCAGTGTATCTTTCCATCTCTTGCTAATATCACTGGCAATCCTGGAGAACTAGATTTTCCCCCATCTCTGCCACTAACTAGAGATGCAGCCACGGCCTCCTCCTGGTCTCAGTTACCCCATTTCTAAAATGAAGCTGTGAGTCTACAGGATTTCTGAGGCCCTTTCAGCTTTCACATTTTATGATGATTCTTTCCCCCAAAGAACTCTGCTGGCAATGCAGAGCGAAGACACAGCACATATGTATGAAAGTTACTCCGTTTATATTAAATTCCACATTCCTACAGGGATATGTAATGTCTGTTGCCCTTCAGTCGACTCTATACTCCAGTGTTTGTTTACAATCATTGGAGCATGAACAGCTATTTTTAAACCTGGCTTTTCATGTAAGAAGGTTAAAACTCAAACTGAATTTGATTTGTTGGAGAATTCAAATCCTCGGGATTATGGCAGGGAAAAAGAGAAATGTAAGTCACTTTAATTACCCTTTGACTGTCCTCCCCGCACACCCACCCCCCATAATTCCACTAACAAAGATGCCATTGGTTGAGCTGACTGTATCCAGGGCAGAAAAGTCTTTACATTGGCGACTGATGACCAAAGGTCTTGGGGGCTGTTTACTTTATATTTTTGTTCAAAACAACAGGAAGTAATGTTTAGGAGGCAGCTGGCTTGGGAGTCAGCAAATCCAGGGATTTGCACAGCTGGGCAAAGTGAAACAGAGTAGTCTTTTTCAACTGAGTATTTTATCTGTCACGCTCTTCTTTAAAGAATACAGGCTTTGAAGTTAGACAGATGCCTGTTCACCATGTCCTAGGAGAATGGCCCAGTAGAGAGCATGGCACGTAGTAGGAATAGAATACATATGTCTTCCTTCTCTCTTCTGTTACTAACATGGGTTTTGTTCTGCTTTGTTTTTGGTTTGGGCCCATCTGCAGACTTCAGTAAAGAACATAAGGTCCCTGAGAGCTGGGACTGCTTGCTTCTCTCTCTTGGTTGTCTCCCTATCACTACAGCCTGGAAAGAGTATCTCACTTAGAGTGGATTCAATAAATATTGGGTAACTTACTGATGGTTTACATTCCTGGAGCACTTTACAGAAAAATTAGAGAAGTATGTTACCAAGCTGTTGCATAAGATGGAGAGTGACTGCTAATGAGCATGGAGTTTCTTTTGGGGGTTGAAGATGTCCTAAAATTGATTGTGCTGATGGCTGCACAACTCCATGAGTATACTAAAATTCAATGAGTTATATACTTTAAATATGCGAATTATATGGTATGTGAATTATTTATCTCTATAAAGCTATTTTTAAGAGACTTTCTTTTTAAGTAGGCTCCACACCCAGCACGGAGCCCAATGCAGGGCTCGAGCTCACAACCATGAGATCAAGACCTGAGCCAAGATCCAGAGTTGGACACTTAACCCACTGAGCCACCGAGGCATCCCTAAGAGACTTTTTAAACGCCCCCAAACTGCACACGTTCATGACCATCCATATTTAGATGAGAAGTTGACACCAGTGATCTGAATAAACAGGAGCAGCTTGTAGCCAAATGAACTGGGAGAAATGGGTCAAGAAGGAGAAGAAATACAGCATTCCATTCAGGAAAGAGATGCCCCTACAGTTCTGTCCTAATGAGGACATGCTCTTTCCCTTGCTGCACTTAGACTCTTCTCAAGATGAGCCTGATAAAGATAACGAACACAGGTGGAACAGCCAGGAGTCAGAATTTCAAGCCTTTTCATTATATACTAACTCATTCCAAACAGTAACGTGACAAGCTGTCAGATGAAAATCTCTTGGCTTCCAACATGGCTCCCAAACTCATGAGTTTTCAGGATTGCCAGGAATTCTTGAGTCCTGATTATCTGATCAACTCTTTCGTATCAGAAATCACACACTTTGCATAAGGCACACACTCTCCAAGCATATTTTTAAATGATTCATTCATATTCATTTACTGCTTAGTATTCACCAGACATTGGGCTAAGTGCTGGAGACTGAAAGATAAAACCTAGGACTGAGAGTTAACACTGATTGAGCATGCCACATGCTTCATGAGGATTGACCTAGTCCATTATTCTAAAAACCGTTTAAGGCAAAGACTAATATCATCATGAACCCCGTTGAACAGATGAGAAAACTGACACCCAGGAAGGTTGAGTAACTTGCTTAAGGTCACACCACAAGGAAGTGAAGGATCTGACATTATGTCGAGGCGAGCTGTCTCCAAAGCCTGGGCTGCAAACCTCTATTCTTGCTGCCTCCCACACTGAAGCTGGGACATACCGAAGCAGGGAGCAAAAACCTAGGTACAATACAACACGCTGAGTGCCCTGTGTTAGGGAGGAACAAGGTATAGTCAGAGGGAGCATAGTGCTCACGTAGCAACTAAATCTCAGAATTTTAGAGCTGAACGCAACAGAGATAATTTTCTCCAACTCTTTTGTCTTTCAGATGAGGAAAATGAGGTCTGGACAGAAGCAAGGACTTACTCAGTGTCTCGCAGCTTATATTAGTCATTGAACTTGATCTCCTGCCTCTTAAGTTCCAATACAATATTCATTCATTCACTTATTCAAAAGTATTTGTGCCAGGCACTGTGCTATTTTCACTTCACCCTACTGCACGCACCAATTATAAAGCTGAGAAATTACTTTAAGCAACATTAAAAAACAGATATAATTTCGTATTTAATCATGCAAAGATCATATTATCTGATGACAACTTTGCAAATTCCTCAAATCACTCTTATGAGGCGTAAGAGTGGGGAAAAGAGAAAAAGAGAGAAGGGGGTAGATTACTACATGTTGGGCTGATTTATTCCCACTATTTCAAGTAGTCTTCCAGATAATCCTATTGGATGTCTAGATTTTGCCATTTTTTTTAAATGATGAAACAGGCTCCAAAAAAATCTAAATAATTTTGCACAAAGTTACAAGTCTAATAAGCAGGGGGGAAAATCTCCATTTGAGCCCAGCCCTTACTAACTGCAAAGCCCAAATTCTTTTCTCTCCCATGCTGACTTCCAAGCTCAATAACTAGGTAAGTCAAATCTCTCTGAATAGTATGGATTCTTTGCATTAATCATTAGATAAATTATATTAGGTTTGGAGTTCCATAAAGGCAGTAAAGTGGATGAAATGACCTTTCTTCCTTCCAGCCCTACTTGTCCACGAATATAGAATGTCATCTTCAAACTCTCTATTTCACTTCCCTCTCTCTCTCATTTTTTCTTAAACACGCAACTTTAAAATGTCTTCTCCTGCAAAGCCAGCTGCCATGCAGACTTGAAAGCAGATGACCTGGCCAAGAGATCTTATCAACTGATTTTTAATGGTTTCTTTCCTGAATGCCAAGTATAGGAGGTGAGTCGAAAATGGGCATTTCCAAATGTTAAAGAAAGCCACAGACATCCTAAGGCACTTAGATTTCTCAATCAGCCCTTTCTTTGTCCATGCCAAAGGTCACCCTGAGAAGCTGCCTGATGACAGACATTATTTTGCAGCGATTCAAGGCTTTCAATGGTCACATGTGTTCTTTTTCTCCTTTCCCAAGGGTTTTCTTAAGTCAGTGGCCAATGTAGTTTTGCTCACATCATATACAAAGGTGGTGAACTTACATTCTGTTCATAATTTTTGAACAATAATGTTCCGATTAAAACTGGCAGTCGATTTTTTATTTTTGGTCTACTTCTGTTATCATTTAGCTCAGTGGTTCCCTAGCTTGTCTGCACACTGGAATCGCTGGAGAGCTTCAGAAACTATCACTACCTGGGTCTCACTCCCATAGATTGTGAACTGAAATAGTCTGAGGGTGGCCTGGGCTTTCTAATTTTTTAAAGATACCCAGGTGATTCTAATGTGCAGACAAGTCTGGGAACACTGGACTCATCATTAATTAAGTAGCCAAGTCCAGGGAAGGATAATCTAACCTTCTCTCCCCAAACCGAACTTGCTCCTTTCATAGCTCCCTAAAGTTTAAGGCAGGAAAGGAGGGAGAGTCAATAAGCCATTTACTGAGCTGACCACCACCGGGTGTCTAGCACAACTGATGGATCTTTTGGGGCTATACTAAGAGAGGCTGTATGAACAACTATATCCCAGCACAGTGAATGGTTGGGGAAAGAATTTATCCTCCAGCTTTGTGTTCCATAGACCCTCAGTTTCAAAAAGGAACCCAGAGGCAGGAGGCTAGAGGGATGCAGGTGGGACATAAGGTGAGGTGCTGTTGGGTTGTGCCCTGTGGTGCTGGTAGGAACCCACACAGAACTGGTGGTTTCCGCAAGCGTGGCTTGGTTACATCCATGACCAAATACCCCAAAACAGGCAGAGCTGAGGGAGTCTCAAGTGGTCCATTTAGAGGGATCTAGCTCTGGCAAGAAAGTTTGGCTAACCTAAGCAGTGAATACTGGAGCCACTGATTGGTGAGCAACTGCAGTTATGTGGGATGACGGTTAAAATTACAGTAGTGAGGGGCCACTTTTCTTTTAGGCTCCTATTTCAGACCTAAGACACAGGGGCCACCAGTGGGTGGTTAGTTTTTTTCTCTCTTTTCCATTCATTCCACCTGCCCAGCTGGGTATTTGAACTCAGGGATCTTCTTGGGGCCTGGCCTCGGCCCTTTGGACACAGATGAATGCTCTAGACTCCACATTTGAACTTAGCGTGTGATTGGAGGTATGCAGGTGAGAGCAAGAGGTGCCAGACTGGCCTCGATTCTAGGTCACCTACTTCATTCCAGCGTTGGCCAGAGGACCCCTACTGAGGGCAATCAAGTGCTTATCCAGCTAAACACAGTAAGATTTCAATTTCTGTTTGTTACTTAGAGAGAATCCTGTGGGTGAAATGGTGATTGGTTGGCATGATTTGAAACTAGTTAGGTCACTGACCATAATAGGACTGGAATCTCACCCTTAAATTGTTCTGCAAACATGTGATAGCATCTACTATGTTTCCAGGGACTGTGCTGGTTGCCAGGGATTCAATAAGAACCAGGCCAAGTTCTTGCCTTTAATGAAATTAGAAAGTGATGGAGAAGACAGACATGTAAATAGATCATCAGAATATGAAGCCGGCTTTTTCTATCTGAAGAGAGCATGAGGTTTTGTGAAAGCACAGAAAGGATTTTTCATTTTCCTGGGAGAGTCACGGATAGTATCAGAGATCCAACATTTGAAGTGAATTGTGAGAGATATGTTCTAATAAAGGCTATATTGTAGGACATTCTAGAAAATATAAAGTACTTCTAGGCCCATCCTTTTAGAATATAAAAGCAAGGATGTGTCCATCTTATTCACCACTGAATTCCCAAAATATCCTGGAAACACTGAATCCATTATCAGTTTTGATCCCCATATCCTCCCATGCTTGGGAGAAGGTAGAAGGAACATATTCCAGAGAGAGAAAATAAATGCACAAAGGCAGCAAATTCATAGTCCATGACGTCATGGAATTCTGACCTGTAGACGTTCCAAGAAAAGAATCTCAGTAAGCTTTGCCAATGGCTATGTTGGACACACCAAGGGAAAAGGCAAGAGTCTGCCCTACATAATACCTCACAGTGTTACATTTAGTACCTTAGCAAATTCACCATAGCTCAGAGTCTGGTCCACATCTTTATAGGTTTATTTTTTTTAAAGCCTCCATCACTCAAGACTGTGCATTAACCTTGCTTGTGAGACTGCTAGAACAACAACCTGATTAATTTGGAATGAGAAACTACCATTACAAAAACCATAATACTCACCTTTTCATGACCAGCCTGTCCTACCTTTGCCAATTTAGTAAATTATAGTTATAAATAATTGTCGTGGTGACCAAAACACTCATGTCAGAAAACTTTCTTCTCCCTATGTAAGAGCAGAAATTATCACCAGATAGCTTACCCTGGACTCACAGGTAAAAGAGTTAGGGTCCTGATGCTTAGCAGAACTCAGTTATAATAGCCTAATACATTCCCCTCTCCACTGGGACAGTTGTACCAGTGGAAACAGACTTCACAACATTATTTGCCACTTTACCAATGGCCTCGTAGAAGGAACCAGAACAATCAGAGACCATTAGCCAAACTGGACAGTGTTTCCTCTTTGTTTCCAACTGTCATTCAAACCTGTTGCAATCAACTCCTGCAAGGCTGGAGGTCATTATATTTTTTTCAAGATGACAGTAACAACATTCTTTGAGAGCCCAATATGGGGTAAACACGTGCGTTTTCTCATTTAATCTTCACAATTAAGTGAGACAGTTTTTGCAGAGGCTTAAACTCAGGTTAAATGACTTGCTCCAGTGAATACAGCATTAGATGGCAAGGTGAGGATTCTTCTATCCGAGTCATTTTCAGTTCATTTCAGATTTCCATTGGAAGTCCACTTCCAACACCATCCATTTGGGGAGACAAAACATGCATGCCTGCCCAGATGACTAAAACACCTTAGAAAGCTGTGACAGAATGGGTCGGACAGTACATGCTGCAGGAATTCTGAGAAGAATGACATCATTGTGGGCCAAGAGGGCCAAAAGATTGGGAGTGGGGTGAATCTGAGTTGGGAAACATTTCTGGTCCTTAAGTGTTAGAACATGAAAGGCAAATAAATGGAGCATATAAGCCACACTTCCCTCTTCCCACAACCACAGAGGAACTGTTTTGCATTGATCCCAGATACAACCTTAGTATCTTTCAAAACAGAAATCCACTCGCAGCAGAACACAGCCTTTAGCATTCAGGTGCATTTGGCATACAAGACAGAAGGTACATTAGCCTCCAGGTTGTAGGCTGAAACTACAAGACACTAAAGGGGCTCAATGATTTGGTCTCTCTCGTGGAAAAATAAATGACAAATTATAAGTGTGTGTGTGTGTGTGTGTGTGTGTGTAAACTATCCAGAGATAGTCAAATAATCACAAAATCAATATGTGATGATCTTTGAACAAAAGAAGGAATCTTTTCAGACTCACTGCTTCATGGTTGGTGCTCCACTCTTGATTAAAGGTGACATTAGAGGATCAACAGTTTTAGATAGTATTGTTAGTGAATAAGATCTGCAAAAACTCATTTATGGTTCTTTAAAAAAAAAAATTCAGTGCTTGATTCAGCCTCCAGAAGAACAAGCAGACCCTAAGCAAAATGTAAAGGAGACATTCTTGCTAAATCATGTCTCTACCATACCATCAATCCTGAAAGAAGAAAGGAAGTCTAACAGAGGAACTAAGCCAGCTCATTTGACCCACTGGATGCCTCAACTCTGAACCCTGGGAAGGAGAAGTAAGATCTTGGCCTCATTTAGCCCTTCCGTTTTGGAGTTTGAGAAACCCAATGGAGTCATGACTCTTATTTGTTCATTCATTCAATACCCAACAAAAACACATGACTTTATCTTGTGAATATATTCATTCACACATTTAGCAATTTAGTAATTCATTAGCAAGCATTTGCCAAGAGCCTACACTTCTCCAGGCATTCTGCTAGCAACTAGGGATTTGGAGAGAAAGAAAACATAATTTCCACCCTCAAGGAGCTCACTGTACTGTTGAGCAGATGATGACTGAACAAATTATTTCAATATAGTGTCAAACACAGTATGCAAAATGGGTAGCAGGGGCACAATGAAAGAGCCCTCAGCTCTCTGACTGGCCAAGGTGTTTTTTGTATGCAGGACACTTTTCAAGGTATCCGAGCTTCACCAAACCATGAAACAATGTATTTCCAGGTTCCTGGAAGAAATCCCATGTGGTCTAGTTTTACAAGGATTCTCCCATATACATCACATCTCTCCCCACAGTTAAGTCAATTTGATGCTACTTCACCCCACTGCAGCTAGCTCTGCTCTGCTCCAAGATCACTGAACAGGACTGACTTAGGAAAGGAGGAGATTAAAAGCTCAGATTAAAAGAAGAGGCAAGATGAGCATTATTTATATGTATTACTACTACGTACCTGGAAAACCTAAAAGAATCAACTGAACAAGTCTTAGAGTCAGTAGGAAAATACAGTAAGATCGTTGAAGAGCTTTCTATTGTACAACCACCAGATAGAAAATATATTGTAAGTCTCCTTTAAAATATAGTTATAGTAAATTAACAAAATGTCAAGATTTATATGACAGAATTTCTGATGGGCCAAAGTTTAAAGTGGTGCCTCACAGACACTCTCAGTGAGAGGAATGGTCTTCTAAGAATCTGAAGAGCATTGACCCATAAAACCCAAGGTAGGGAGGGCCTGTCTCAAACACATATGGATATGATCTTTGTCTAAAAAAAAAATAACATAAAATAACATATATAAAAGAGTTGCCCCTCCCGGGACTGAATGGGACAGGGATCATTCAAGAAGAAAATAGAAGCTTTATGGGAACAGACCCAGCTGAGGAAACTAGCCCACAGCAAACACAGGATATTTCTTATGGAAAAGGAGGGATTGTTGTTATGCAACAATAAATATCCAAAACAGAGTGCAAAGAAGTATTATTCAAGGATGCTGACTGCAGGGGCGCCTGAGTGGCTCAGGTGGTTAAGCGACTGCCTTCGGCTCAGGTCATGATCCTGGAGTCCCGGGATCGAGTCCCGCATTGGGCTCCCTGCTCAGCAGGGAGTCTGCTTCTCCCTCTGACCCTCCCCCCTCTCATTAAGGGCAGTCGTTAAATAAATTGTAATACATAGGTCCAGTGGAATCCTATGTGGCTTTATACAACACATTTTTTTATCCACATGCCCTAATAGGGCAAGATCTCTGTGATGATATATTATTCTTACATTTTATTTTGAACTTTATACCTGGTGCAGGTGGCATGCTCTCAGACGTAGGCTCTATGGCGACAGGGGTACTGTCTCTTTTTCTTCACTGCTCTGTTCCCAGCACTCAGCACAATGCCTGGGACATAGTAGATGGGTTTAGTAAGTATATCTTCAATGAATGAATTCATTTAAAATGCTTCATAATCATCTGGCATCTAGTATGTTTTTAATAAATATCAGCCAGGACTGTTGTTCTTCAGAGAAATTCAGCCTTATAAAACTAACAAAAGAGATACCACCCCATGAGCTGTTACACCAGCCAGAGAAAGTTATTTTCAAATCCTGTGCTGCAATGTTTCCAGGCATCGGTTCGGTGAACTTCCTCACTCGGGAAGCTCTTTCCTGGAATATAGCTCTATTAAAAGATTACCCAGTCAGCATCAATGCTGACACCCCATTTCCTCTCTCTGCCCATTCCTGATGACTTTTTTAGATGTCAGTCCTCGCTGACTTCTTGTTTCCCATCCATATGTCACCATTCGGCTGTTCTTCCTCCATTACAAAGAGTGACCAGATCGGTTACACCATTGGCCTCCTGCCTTTCCTGGCAGCCCTGCAGCAGAGACAGATTCTGGTGTCTTCCTCTCTGGGACGCTGTTAGAGAGCGGGCTGGGCCCAAAGAAATTGCTCAGGCACTTCTCTGGAACGGGTGGAGAGGGTGTCTGCTTATTAAGTCAGAGGCATGAATCTGACATTCTACCGTGAATGCCGTACATTAATGCATTTGTGCTTCACAATGATCGCTAAAGCAGACACTGGGTAACTAACTAGCCTCTATTTCCAGATGCAGAACTGGAGGCCCAGAGAGTTCCAAGTCAGGGCAGGTAGGACTTGAATCCCAGGCCCCACCACTCCAAAGTTCATGCTTTAAGCCTGCACAGAATTTCTGCAGTGATCTCAACTTCACTCCAAATGCTTCCCCAAGGCTGCTTATAATACCTAGCATTCCCTTCCTGGAGAGGGCTGGAGGCGAGGAGAGAAAAAGTGTAAATAAGAAGCAGTGGGTATAACCTGTAATTCTGTGACAGAGAAAAACCAACAGCCTCCTTAGCACAGGCTGCTGGGGGATACGCGCTGTGGGTCTGATGCTGCTCTTCTGAGATATGTGAATCTTGACTGTCACTGTTGGGTTGGATCCAGTCAGTCCTACGATAGCAAAAGAGGCAGTTTCCTACATCTCTGGTGGAAATTTACACCAGTACAAACTCTTTTGGAATGCAATTATGCAGAATATGTTAAGAACCATATATTATGCACACCTATCAACATAGTTATTCTAATCACCATAGAAAACACTTCAAAATATGGAAAAAGCTTCCATTATCCATTCACTCAACAAATATCAGTTAAGCATCCTTTATTGAGACAGACATATTCTAGAACTAGGGAAGCAAAGCTAGCAAGAGAGACCAGAACCCTGTGCTCATGGAAATTATATATTATATATAATAACACCAACTATTTATAAGTGCTAAAATGAAAATGAGCCAGAGAAAAATGATAATGAATGGAGAGCCCAGGACAGGCTCATCAAAGCAGGTGATCATCTAACAAAGACATGAATGGAATGAGGAAACAAACAGAGCTCCCATATAATGGAGCAGACAGTTCCAGCCTAAGGAACATTAAGTGCAAAGCCCCTGAGGCAAGAGCTGAGCTTGATGTGTTTGAGGAACAGGAAGAAGATAATGTGGAACTGGAGGGGTAATCAAGGCAGAGATTAGCCCACCTCCCAAAAATATTTAGTCATTTGTCATAGGGTGTAACTGTAAACTAAATAACTGTCTAATATCCAGGCCTGGGTAAGTAAATTGCTATGTATCTACTTTGTAGACAAACAAATGGCGGCCCTAGAGTTAGCCCAATGAAGGTTTGAATCCTGATTCTGCCATTTTTACCTGTGTGACCTTGGAAATTTACATAGTTTATCCATTCCAGTTGATAAATAAAGACAATCATGGGCCCTCAAATATAGATAAAAGTAAATGAGACAGTGCAAGAAAAGCATTCTTCACAGTTCCTGGCAAACTTTGATGCAATAAAAAAATGTGGTAGTGGTGATGATGATCATATTTCATAACTGGAGGACATTTTTAACCTGTGATTTTATGAAGCCAGCAAAAGGTTGTATTATGCACAAATAAATTCTCACTCTGAAACTATCACTCTGAAATGTGCCATTTATTATCTTTTAATCTAAACATACCTGTAAATGACATACCACAGGCCATATATAAGACATACTGATCTTATTTCACTAATAGAAGACTGAGATGAACATTAATTAGGTAAGAATAGAAGATCTATCTTCATCCAAAGTTGGGTCAAATTTTTCTTCTCTTGTTTTCTGCTGACCAATCTCTGGATATTAGACTTGACTTATCCCAAAGGGATTCAGGGTGGATTATCACTGTTTTGCATCAAGATCTTACGCTCAATTTCTACCAGATTCCACTTAATTAAAGTCCTCACCAACTGATTCTTATGGAAGTTTTATTTCTCCGATGTGCTCAGGAAATTTTACAAATAAATTGCCTTTCAATTAGCACCATTTTTGGCTGCAGAAAAGGTGATGTCTCTTTTTTTAACTCTTTAGTGCTCATGATAAAGTAGATTATACAAGTTAAATCCCACCCTGGTGCACAGGTTCTTTCCATGTAAGATAGTAAAACAACGTCAGACTTGGAATCCAAAGATTTTAGCTTGACTTTTGATTATGCCCTTTACTACAGTCCTCCTTAATTGAACTGTGGGTATCTTAGGGAGAAGGGAAAGCTGCCTAATCTATGCTGAGCACAGAGATGTGCTCTAATGAAAAGAGCACAAACCTGAGAGTCAAGAATGATCTCTACCCTAATCTGGCCCCTTATGCAAAGATCTTGGGCAATTCCCTCTGAGCCTCCATTTTGCCATCTGTAGCATGAAAAGAATGGTATCTACCACAGGGTTATTGGAAGGGTTAAAGGTAGGGCACGAAGAGAGTCTGGAACAAAGTAAATGTGAGAGGGTGTAATTTTCTTAATAGAGAATTAAATCTTCTTAGTATTTCTTTCAATGAGTTAACCCTAGTTGAGCATATGTACATAAACTGAAAATGAAGGAGAAAACACTATGGTGCCAGGGAGCATTAAGATACATCATGCATATTCAAAATTTATTAATTAATTTCTTACTGTGTGACAGCACTCCATCTGAGTGAGAACTCGTAATTTTGTTCAAAGCACACATCATGCCCATTGACATGGATTTGTCCCACCTTTGATTCAGGGCTTCAGATGAAAACCCACAATGTCATGGTGGGTCTATTTGCCAGCTACTCATACAATAATGCTAAACAACAAACAGCTCCAAAACCTAGAGAAGTACAATATTCAGGCTTGTTGAGAGACAATTCCCCAAGGGTCTTTTGTGTTTCTGCTTATCTTGCAAGCAATCGTACTGACTGCCTTTTTTCCAGACTTTCTTCTCAAGGACGTTTGCAGAATGAACAGACTTCGATATAGAGACCATACCTCCCTTAGGAGTAAAGGGTGGGCATGCTTACTGTCTAGTATAACACAGATAATATCTGCCTTCAGAGCAAATGGGAAGACATGCTCACTGCCTAATATAAAAAACTTGAGTTCTTTAAGCTCAGGGATCCTCTCCTGTAGCACAACCCACTATATATGTAGCCGTCACCCACCCCTCTGTGTATCACCCTGTGGGAAATGAGGTGTACGGAACCAACACGGAGAAATGCTGATTATCTGATTATTGCTACCGCTCTGAGTAATTAAGTTTCTGTCTCTGACCTAGGAGCCTCATGTCTTCTGTCAGCATCCCTGAAACTGTAGCAGGTTAACTTGTTAGCTTGCAGTTATGTTAAAATCTCAGTTTTCTCACATTTTTTGACAGACTTTATTTCTCACTCATGGATCTGTAGGTAGACTCATCTAGATTCAGATGAGATTGGTTGAGCTGATCTAGGCTCTGAGTTTGGTCCATGTGAGTTGTCCATGTGTCTCCTCCTTCTCCTTAAACTGAAAGCTACCTGGAGCATGTTCCTTTCACAGTGTGCAGTAGATGTGAAAAGTTCAGACCAAACCACATAGATCTATCTAGAGCCCTCACTGCTTCACATTCATCCATATTCCATTGACCAAAGAAGTTATGTGGCTGAGACTAGTGGACAAGATGGGAATACATATTCCATCTACTCCTCTAGGAAACCCTATAAGCACATGTGGCAGAAAGGTGTGGACCATTAGAAAATGAAAGGCTATCAGATGCCCAAAATTCTACAGGAAGAAAATAGGCTTATGGGACTACTGAGCAGCAACATGTGCCACTCTCATGGAAGAAGAAAGATGGCACCAAGGAGGCAGTGGTGAGCACTGAGAGCAGAGCCACAAGCCACAGAGGTTATTCCCAGGCCTTGACACCATGGACTCCGCCAGGCTGAATTCTGGAATTGCTTGGGAGTGGTGCTTTCTTTTTTTCTCCTTTTTAGAATGGGAATGTCTATAACCATTTATCCTATCCTGTCCCATCATTATCTTTACCAATAACTTGGTTTCTGGTTTCATATATACACAAAGAGGAATTCTGCCCCAGAATGAAGCAAAAGAGACGTTGCCAATATGATTACGTTAAGGAACTAGAGATGGGGAGAATATCTTGAATGACCCAGGTGAACCTTAAAAGGGTAATCACAAGAGTCCTTAAAAGGTGGAAGAGGGAGGTGGTTGCAGTCAGAGAAGGGATGAGATGCAATGGAAGCAGAGGTCATTTGAAGATGCTCTGCTGTATCTTGGACCACAAATCAAAGGACCACAAACCAAAGCATGCAGCCTCTGGAAGCTGGAAAAGGCAAGGAAACAGATTCTCCCCCAGAGCTTCCAAAGGAATACAATCATGTCAGCACTTTGATTTTTGCCCAGTAAAAACTGTTTCAGACTTCTGACCTCCAGAACTATAATAAATGTGTGTTGTTTTGAGCTACTCATTTTGTGTGAATTTGTCACATCAGCAATAGTATAATAATGCAGTTCCAGAGTCCCAGCTCTATACCCCCGTACTTCCATCTCTAGGCACATTCATACTAGGATCTCAATATTGATCTCCTCTCACACTGAGCCTCATGAATTACATCAGAGGTGTGTACATTGATCCTCAGATACTCACCCCTAAAGGCCCTCAGAGCCAACAGATTGACCCTAGGACAAGTGTCCTGGGTATCAGTCACATTTGTAGGATGAGACACATCCTTCTGGGATAGGGGGAGGGAGTGAAACAATAACTGAGAAGGAACCTAGAGGTGTCTCTTAGGTTCAAACTGTGATGTCATAAGAAAGGGTCTTCCATTCTTTTCAGAGATATGACAACATGGTCCATTAATGAAGTACCAGTTTCAGACAAGATCACAGAAGGGAGAAACTTAGTGAGAAACAAGCAGATGGGAAGAAAGGAGTCCATCAAGGGCCTAAAAGCACTGGCCCAGGTTTTGGACATTAGAATGTAATTGCACTTAAAAATAAAATTAGTTTCTTTATAATTCTATTTCCTGTATTTTTAAAGTTATTTCAGAGAAACAAATTCTACACTATATGCTGGGGAAAAGTATTTATGTTAATATGAATAACAAAGTATTAATAGTCTCACTACATAAAAAGCAGGAAGAAACCAAGGCCTCAATAGTTAAATAGACATAAATAAAAAATTCACAAAATTTTATAGAAAACAACTGCAGTTGGCCAATATAATAATTTATTTTAATTTTTGTTATCTGGGGTGCCTGGGTGGCTCAGTTGATTAAATGTCTGCCTTCAGCTCAGGCCATGATCCCAGGGTTCTGCTCAGCAGGGAGCCTGCTTCTCCCTCTCCTCCCAGCTCATGCTGTCTTTCGCTGTCTCTGGCTTCTGTAATAAATAAAATATTTAAAAATATTTTTTTGTTATCAGGGAAATACTAGTTAAAATAGGAAAAATACTTTTTTTGCCTATTAAATTAGCTAGGAAGGAGGTAAAACAGACATCTACTGCTATTCAGAGTAACATATTAATAAAATAGTTAACATTTATTGAGTATTAAAGTAAATCTTACGAGTTGCCTAAGTGCTTTGCATATACTATCTCATTTTAATCTCATATCAACCCTATGATATAGCTACTATTCTAAACCTCACTTTAAGATGAAGGGGAAAAAAGTACCTAAGGGCTAAAAATATTCAGTAATTTACGTAGGGTGACACAGATGTAAAATGTCCAACACTATTATGGGGCAATTTGAAAATATGTATCAGAAGCTTGAAAATGTAAATGCCATTTGACTAATTCTAATTTTAATAATTATTCTGTACAGACATAAACTGTAGGAAACACTACTTGCACAAAAATGTTTATTAAGGTGTAATTTACAGAGGTAAATGTTTGGAAATAAAGTGTTTAAAATAGTTAGGTAAATTGTGTAATATTCAATAAAATTTTATTGTCTTTAAAATGTGACTAATGAAGAGTTTTTAATAACATGAGAAAATACTTCTACTATAAATCAGGGAGAAAAAATTAATACAAATTATATTTACATTATATTGAACATGTATACCAGCCACTGTTCAATTTTATATAAAATGTGTAAGATCTGGGGGGCAGAGCAAGATGGTGGAGGAGTAGGAGACCTGGATTTCGTCTGGTCCCAGGAATTCAGCTGGATAGGGATCAAACCATTCTGAACACCTACAAACTCAACAGGAGATTGAAGAAAAGAATAGCAACAACTCTCTGAACAGGAAAGTGACCACTTTCTGGAAGGTAGGACGGGCAGAGAAGTGAATCCGAGGCGATATTCGGGAGGACAAACGGCGGGGGAGGGGCCTCCATCAGCCGCTTCTGGCAAGTGATAGAACCACGGAGCACAAAATCGGAACTTTTAGAAGTCGGCTCCACTAAGGGACGTCACTCCGGTGGCTAAGCAGGGGTGGAACCCTCGCAGGACAGTGTCGTTTCAGGACCCTCGGGGTCACAGGAAGACTGGGGGTGCCTGAAAGCGGCAGAGCTCCCAGGTATCAGAGCGGGGAAGCCAGCTGAAGAGACGGAGCTGAGGAGTGGGCTCTCAGGTTGGGGTTGTCATAAACCGTGATCTGCGGCACAGTCGGGCCACTGCTCCTCCAGCAGGGACCCAACAATTGGCAGATCCGGGGAGACTCCCCTTCCTCCCCTGGGAGGAGAGGCACGGGAGCGCACCGCAGGGATCTGCTGGGTTTGGAGGCCACACGGGGTCAGGTGCCAGAGACAGAAACACCCGGTCACAGGCCAGGAGAGCACGGAGTGCGGCTGGAGACCGGGGAGATGGGAGTGATTGACTGCTTTTCTCTGGGGGTGCACTGAGGAGCGGGGCCTGAGTTCTCAGCTCCTCCGGGGCAGAGAGTGGGACGCAGCCATTTTCACTCTCGGCCTCCTAAGCTGTATGGAAAGCTCACAGGGAACAAAAGCTCCCGAGAGCAAACCCGAGCAGATTACTTAGCCCGGACCCAGCAAGGGCGGGGCAATTCCACCTCCAGCAAAGACTTTTAGGAACCACGGCAACAGGCTCCTCCCCCAGAAGATCAGGGAGAACAGCCAGCCAAGACCAAGTTTACCAATGAGAATGGCAGAACTCCAGCGCTAGGGGAATACTGCACATAGAATTCATGGCTTTTTCACCATGATTCTTTAGTCTTTCAAAGTTAATTTTTTTTTTAACTGTGTTTTCTTTTTTTTTTTTGAATTTTTCTTTTTCCCTTTTTCAACCAACATCTTATCAATCCTTTTTTTAAAAAATATTTTTCATTTTTAGAGTCATATTCTATCCCTTCATAGTAGTTACCCTTATTTTTGGTGTATATATATATACACATATATACACACACACACACACACATAGGTTGTTCTCTCTTTAAAATTTTGAGATACAGTTTTTACCAACAGATCAAAATATACCCTAAATCTCTAGTGTATGGCTTTGTTCTAGTCTCCTGCCTGATCACATTCTCTCCCTTTTTTTTAACCTCTCTTTCTTTTTTCAACCAACTTCTTATCAATTCCTTTTATAAAATCTTTTATAATTTTCATCTTTACAATCACATTTCATCCCTTCATTGTATTAACCCTTATTTTTGTACATATATGTTTTTCTTTCTTTAAAATTCTGAGAGGCACTTTCTTCTAGCAGAGCAAAATATGCTGAAAATCTAGTGGTGTGGCACTGATCTATGCACCAGCCTGATCATATTTGATCATACTCTGTTTTGTTTTGTTTTTGTTTGTTTTTATCTTTTTCCTTTTTTTTTTTTCTTTTTCTTTTTCTTCTTTCTTTCTTTCCCTTTCTTTTACCCTGGTTTCAGGTCTTTTCTGATTTGTTTAGTGTACATTTTCTGGGGATGTTGCTAACCTGTTAGCATTTTGTTCTCTCATTCATCTAGTCTCCTCTGGACAAAATGACAAGATGGAAAAAATCACCTCAACAAAAAGAACAAGAGGCAGTACCGACTGCCAGGGACCTACTCAATACAGACATTAGTACGATGTCAGAACTAGAGTTCTGAATGATGATTTTAAGGATACTAGCTGGGCTTGAAAAAAGCATGGAAGTTATTAGAGAAACCCTTTCTGACAAATAAAAGAACTAAAATCTAAGCAAGTCGAAATCAAAAAGGCTATTAATGAGGTGCAATCAAAAATGGAGGCTCTAATTGCGAGGATAAATGAGGCAGAAGAGAAAATCAGTGATATAGAAGATCAAATGATGGAAAATACAGAAGCTGAGAAAAAGAGAGATACACAACTACTGGATCACGAGGGCAGAATTCGAGAGATAAGTGATACCATAAGACAAAACAGCATTAGAATAATTGGGATCCCAGAAGAAGAAGAAAGAGAGAGAGGGGCAGAAGGTAAAATGGAGCAAATTATAGCAGAGAACTTCCCTAATTTGGGGAAGGAAACAGGCATCAAAATCCAGGAGGCACAGAGAACCCCTCTCAAAATCAATAAAAATAGGTCAACACCTGACATCTAATAGTAAAACTTATGAGTCTCAGAGCCAAAGAGAAAATCCTGAAAGCAGCTCGGGAGAAGAGATCTGTAACCTACAATGGTAGAAACATTAGACTGGCAACAGATCTATCCACAGAGACCTGGCAGGCCAGAAAGGACTGGCAGGATATCTTCAGAGCACTAAATGAGAAAAATATGCAGCCAAGAATACTATATCCAGCTAGGCTGTCATTGACAATAGAAGGAGAGATAAAAAGCTTCCAGGACAAACAAAAACTAAAGGAATTTGCAAACACAAAACAAGCCCTACAAGAAATATTGAAAGGGGTCCTCTAAGCAAAGAGAGAGCCTACAAGCAACATAGACCAGAAAGGAACACAGACAATATACGGTAACAGTCACCTTACAAGCAATACAATGGCACTAAATTCCTATCTTTCAATAGTTACCCTGAATGTAAATGGGCTAAATGCCCCAATCAAAAGACACAGGCTATCAGACTGGATTAAAAAACAAAACCCATCGATATGCTGTCTGCAAGAGACTCATTTTAGACCCAAAGACACCCCCAGATTGAAAGTGAGGGGGTGGAAAACCATTTACCATGCTAACGGACACCAAAAGAAAGCTGGGGTGGCAATCCTTATATCAGACAAATTAGATTTTAAACCAAAGACTGTAATAAGAGATGAGGAAGGACACTATATCCTACTTAAAGGGTCTATCCAACAAGAAGATCTAACAATTGTAAATATCTATGCCCCTAACATGGGAGCAGACAATTATATAAGGAAATTAATAACAAAAGCAAAGAAACACAATGACAACAATACAATAATAGTGGGGGACTTTAACACCCCCCTCACTGAAATGGACAGATCGTCTAAGCAAAAGATCAACAAGGAAATAAAGACTTTAAATGACACACTGGACCAAATGGACTTCACAGACATATTCAGAACATTCCATCCCAAAGCAATGGAATACACATTCTTCTCTAGTGCCCATGGAACATTCTCCAGAATAGATCACATCCTAGCTCACAAATCAGGTCTCAACCGGTACCAAAAGATTGGGATCATTCCCTGCCTATTTTCAGACCACAGTACTTTGAAACTAGAACTCAGTCACAAGAGGAAAGTCGGAAAGAACTCAAATACATGGAGGCTAAAGAGCATCCTACTAAAGAATGAATGGGTCAACCAGGAAATTAAAGAAGAATTTAAAAAATTCATGGAAACCAATGAAAATGAAAACACAACTGTTCAAAATCTTTGGGATACAGCAAAGGCAGTCCTAAGGGAAAGTATACAGCAATACCAGCCTTTCTCAAGAAACAAGAAAGGTCTCAAATACACAACCTAACCCTACACCTAAAGGAGCTGGAGAAAGAACAGCAAATAAAGCCTAAACCCAACAGGAGAAGAGAAATAATAAAAATCAGAGCAGAAGTCAATGAAATAGAAAGCAAAAGAACAGTAGAACAGATCAACGAAACTAGGAGCTGGTTCTTTGAAAGAATTAACAAGATTGATAAACCCCTGGCCAGACTTATCAAAAAGAAAAGAGAAATGACCCAAATCAACAAAATCATGAATGAAAGAGGAGAGATCACAACCAACACCAAAGAAATACAAACAATTATAAGAACATACTATGAGCAACTCTATGCCAGCAAATTAGATAATCTGGAAGAAATGGATGCATTCCTAGAGATGTATCAACTACCAAAACTGAACCAGGAAGAAATAGAAAACCTGAACAGACCTATAACCACTAAGGAAATTGAAGCAGTCATCAAAAATCTCCCAACAAACAAAAGCCCAGGGCCAGATGGCTTCCCAGGGGAATTCTACCAAACATTTAAAGAAGAATTAATAACTATTCTTCTGAAACTGTTCCAAAAAATAGAAATAGAAGGAAATCTTCCAAACTCGTTTTATGAGGCCACCATTACCTTGATCCCCAAACCAGACAAAGACCCCATGAAAAAGGAGAACTCATACAGGAATTCAGTAAAGTGGCAGGATATAAAATCAATGCACAGAAGTCAGTGGCATTCCTATACACCAACAACAAGACAGAAGAAAGAGAAATTAAGGAGTCGATCCCATTTACAATTGCACCCAAAACCATAAGATACCTAGGAATAAATCTAACCAAAGAGGCAAAGGATCTGTACTCAGAAAACTATAAAATACTCATGAAAGAAATCGAGGAAGACACAAAGAAATGGAAAAACGTTCCATGCTCATGGATTGGAAGAACAAATATTGTGAAGATGTCAATGCTACCTAGAGCAATCTACACACTCAATGCAATTCCCATCAAAATACCATCCACTTTTTTCAAAGAAATGGAACAAATCATCTTAAAATTTGTATGGAACCAGAAAAGACCCCGAATAGCCAGAGGAATGTTGAAAAAGCAAAGAAAAGCTGGCAGCATCACAATTCCGGACTTCCAGCTCT
This sequence comes from Mirounga angustirostris, assembly GCF_029215605.1. Taxonomy (NCBI): domain Eukaryota; kingdom Metazoa; phylum Chordata; class Mammalia; order Carnivora; family Phocidae; genus Mirounga; species Mirounga angustirostris. The sequence continues at coordinate 12,046,546 of NW_026991712.1, read as the reverse complement.
ATTACAAAGCTGTCATCATCAAGACAGTATGGTATTGGCACAAAAACAGACACATAGATCAATGGAACAGAATAGAGAGCCCAGAAATGGACCCTCAACTCTATGGTCAACTCATCTTCGACAAAGCAGGAAAGAATGTCCAATGGAACAAAGACAGTCTCTTCAACAAATGGTGTTGGGAAAATTGGACAGCCACATGCAGAAGAATGAAACTGGACCATTTCCTTACACCACACACAAAAATAGACTCCAAATGCTTGAAAGACCTAAATGTGAGACAGGAGTCCATCAAAATCCTAAAGAAGAACTCAGGCAGCAACCTCTTTGACCTCAGCAGCAGCAACTTCTTCCTAGAAACATCGCCAAAGGCAAGGGAAGCAAGGGCAAAAATGAACTATTGGGACTTCATCAAGATAAAAAGCTTTTGCATAGCAAAAGAAACAGTCAACAAAACCAAAAGACAACTGACAGAATGGGAGAAGATATTTGCAAATGACATATCAGATAAAGGGCTAGTATCCAAAATCTATAAAGAACTTCTTAAACTCAACACCCAAAGAACAAATGATCCAATCAAGAAATGGGCAGAAGACATGAACAGACATTTTTCCAAAGAAGACACTTCCAAATGGCCAACAGACACATGAAAAAGTACTCAACATCGCTCGGCATCAGGGAAATCCAAATCAAAACCTCAATGAGATATCCCCTCACACCAGTCAGAATGGCTAAAATTAAAAAGTCAGGAAATGACAGATGTTGGCGGGGATGCGGAGAAAGGGGAACCCTCCTACACTGTTGGTGGGAATGCAAGCTGGTGCAGCCACTCTGGAAAACAGTATGGAGGTTCTTCAAAAAGTTGAAAATAGAGCTACCATATGATCCAGCAATTGCACTACTGGGTATTTACCCCAAAGATACAAATGTAGAGATCCGAAGGGGTACGTGTACCCCGATGTTTATAGCAGCAATGTCCACAATAGCCAAACTGTGGAAAGAGCCAAGATGTCCATTGACAGATGAATGGATAAAGAAGAGGTGGTATATATATACAATGGAATATTATGCAGCCATCAAAAGGCAATGAAATCTTGCCATTTGCAACGACGTGAATGGAACTGGAGGGTGTTATGCTGAGCGAAATAAGTCAAACAGAGAAAGACATGTATCATTATCATATGACCTCACTGATATGAGAAATTCTTAATCTCAGGAAATGAACTGAGGGTTGCTGGAGTGGTATGGGGTGGGAGGGACAGGGCAGCTGGGTGATAGTCATTGGGGAGGGTATGTGCTATGGTGAGTGGTGTGAATTGTGCAAGACTGTTGAATCTCAGATCTGAACCTCTGAAACAAATAATATGTTATATGTTAAAAAAAAAAAAAAGAAGAAGAAGATAGCAGGAGGGGAAGAATGAAGGGGGGGAATCAGAGGGGGAGATGAACCATGAGAGATGATGGACTCTGAAAAACAAACTGAGAGTTCTAGAGGGGAGGAGGGTGGAAGGATGGGTTAGCCTGGTGATGGGTATTAAAGAGGGCACGTTCTGCATGAAGCACTGGGTGTTATATGCAAATAATGAATCATGGAACACTACATCAAAAACTAATGATGTAATGTATGGTGATTAACATAACATAATAAAAAAAATCTAAAAAAAAAACACGTAAGATTTAATTATGTGTTTTGTGTCTATAGATCCATAATTCTCAATTCACTCCATGAGAAAGAGATAAAGGAGTTAAAACTCTGAAATGTAATTATCAACGCAAAACTATTAGTATGAGCCTGAACCTAAGTCTGTCTGACTCTAGGGCCAAACTCTCTCCACTACTGGAAATTTTTTAAATCTATGACTAAAAAACAGAGTGGATAAGCACTGACCCAAACTTAACAATGCAGTCCATAAATACTGAATTACAGGCAGGATGGCTTTATCTTGTTTATTTATTGAGGTATGAAATATTTCAAATGGCACCACGGACTCACCACTTGATTTTTATCACTTAATATTATGCTATATTTGTTCTTCATATTTTAAAATAAATTTAAATTTTAGCTGTACCTTTCTATATAACTTTTTCCCACTCAGTATTACATTTCTGATACTTACCCATGTTGATGGATATACCTCTATTTTATTTAACTGCTGCACAGTGATCCATTTGTATCACAATTTATGTATTCATTCCTCCATTCATGCACATTGAGTTTTCTTGTCTTTTATCCCATTCATATTCCTTTCACAAATATGTAAGGTTTTCCCTTGCGTGTATATACAGAAATGGAACTGTTGGGTTATAAGGTATAAACACCCTCAATTGTCTCGATGGTCTATTTTTCTTCTATCTGTACTAGTGAGAAAACACTAACTGCAAAAATGAACCACCTCAGAATTACAGTGACTTAACACATAATATGCTTCTCCTTCTCCTGCTCATTGTCTTTTTCTCAAAAAAGAATATAACTATTCCTCAGCATCTTTTTTTTTAAGATTTTATTTATTTATCTGACAAAGAGAGCACAAGCAGGGGGAGCTGCAGAGGGAGAGGGAGAAGCAGGCTCCCCACTGAGCAGGGAGCCAGATGTGGGGTTCGATCCCAGGATCACGACCTGAGCCACCCAGGCACCCCTGCCCCTCAGCAACTTCTATCAAGTGGCCAGCAGGGACTGACTGGCATTTTGACTCCCAAGGAGTACAAGTCTCCAAAGAAGAATACGTGGCAGGCCATCCCAAGTCAATCATCCAGCACTGATCCAGTCAGCGAGGGCGGGGTGAGTAGGTTTGCAGTTCACCATGGGCTATCGTGAACCCCCTTTTTATGGGGGCCTGGGGAGCGGGCAGTTCTCAGAGCATGGCAGCTGCAGCTCCCAAGAAGTCAACCCTCAAAGAGCATACACAGAAATCCTCTCTGTCCCCATCTCTGCCGAACATTACCAGCTTTCTTTTATGTGTGTTTTCTAGAGCTACAAATATAGAAATCCTTCATTTAGAGATTCTGCTTCTTGGTTATTATATCGTAAGTACTTTTCAGACTTTCATGGGATCATGAATTGTGACAAAGATCATTGAGTTTCAGATCTCGAGAAGAGAGAAAAAAATAAAAGTTCAAGTGGAATAAGAGTAATACATCTGACCTAAAAACCTCTTTCCCAAGCCTAAGCAATTTTAGACAGATGGCCTTTCCAGGGTGATATATAACTTGAAAGACTTTATCTTGGAATGGAGAAAAATAGGAAGTTGTTGACACGTGGCCTTTTCTCAGCCTGGTGCCCTAATGCTCTGGTTTCAACAGGGCCGTGTAACCATTATGGTACTTGTCACTTGCACTGCCAACCAGTCACAAACAGAAACCTCATTTGCTGAGTATATTGCAAAATCCAACATTCCCACCGAATTTTTATATACATATAGAGTTGAAAATAAATAGCATAATTCACAACCTCAGCATCTAGCCATTTCCCAGGTATGTGACCATAGGCAAGTTAATGTCTAGTGTCTCTCTCTGTAAAATGAGAGAAACTGTAACAGCATTTCTAGAGTCCCACAAAGATTACACACAATATGAATACAGAAGCTCACTGAGACACCTTCAATCCAATAATGACCATGATCATAACTAATGAGACAGGGGAGGAGGGAGAGGAAGAGGAAAAGAAAGAGTCAAAACAATGGGTAACACAGGCCGAGTGCTCCTTTCATGTCAGGTGTTAACTATAATCTCTTTATGTCTCATGAGCCCAACCAGCCACCATACAAGGAAAGTGCAGTATTGCCTTCACTTAGCAAATCAAGACATTGAGGCACAGAGAGTTGATAGTGGCAGATGAAAGATCGGGCATGTGCTAATAAGCCAGTTCCTCATTGTCTGGGGCTGCAGGACACAGCATACAAACCTTCTTTGTACGCGTCACCCTCTCACACGAGCCGGGTAGAAGACTTCTGATACAGATACTACCAACCTCCCTTTCAAAGCTGAGTAAAAGGAGGTTTTTAATGGTTTAAGAACCTTCCCACAGGGGTAATGAAGTCGACTCGGAATCAGGTAGATGTCTATCTATCTTTCTACCTATCTATTGGGGGGAAAAAAGAGTGGAGCAAAGAGAAAGAATGTCTTCCTCATTATAATATCGTGTGTAGCAGGTAGCATGGAGAGGGACAACAGCCCAGACTGTCCAGATGGAAGAATTCTGGGAATAAAATCCTAGTTCCATTACTTTAAAAATAATAATAAAAATAATAAAAATTTAAAAAATAAGAAGTTGCACACGGGCAAGTTATCTCATTCTGCTGAGTGGACTCAGAGAGGTGCTCAGTAAGTGGTAATTACATTCCCCTTTGCAAATAATCCCACAGTTCACTACAACATTTTGCTTTTGATGATCATTAATAACATGGACTCTGTCAAACAAACAAACAAAGGAGAAACAGACCCATAAATACTGAGCACAAACTGGTGGTTGCCCGAGGGGACGGGAGGCGGGGCGGGTAAATTGGGTGAAGGGAGAGGGAGGTACAGGCTCCTGGTTATGGGATGAATAAGTCACGGGGATGAAAAGTACAGGGTAGAGAATGTTGTCAATGGTGTGGTAACAGTGTTGCACGGGGACACATGGTGGCTACTTGCGGTGAGCACAGCATAACACACAGAGTTGTGGAATCACTAGGTGGTACACCTGAAACTAATGGAACACTGTGTGTCAACTATACTTCAATTAAAAAAATAATAAGACGGACTCTGTCATTTTTAAGTTCTAAGCCATTCAGGGTCTTATCTTGCTAGTTCATTTTAAAGTGTTTTCGTTCATTCTATCCAGCAGCTTAATTTTTTCTACAAAAACAAACAAGTAAAAAAACATGTTTCCAGATTGGCAGATTTATATTTTTTCTGGATTTTGTTTGTTTGTTTGTTTCTGAGGCTGACAACCTCACTCACGTATCTAACAGGTAGTCTGACTACTCGCAGAGGCTGTAGTCGTAATGTTCCCAAGAGCAGCAACATAGGGAAGGCCACAAGGCTCAAACACTTTACAAGGCTCTTCATACCTCACACTGGCCAAAGCAAATCGTGCCTTTTGTATCAGATGAAAAATTTGATGAGAAGATCTCTGTTCCCTTTCTTGGTTCATTCTTTTAAAAAAAATTACCAATTTGACAAACATCCTTTTCAATTCATATAATTATTTCCAATTGTCCAAGAAATAACCCTAATAAATGGACAGAGGAGTCATCGGTGGACACTGGAGTAGAAAAGAAACTAAAAGATGTTCTCACCAAACCTCTCACCCAAAGCAAAAGTCATCTTGACAGATCCCTCACGTAATCAAGCAAAGGCTTGAATATCTAGAGGAGGTAACTCAGTACCTCACAAAAGAGCTCTGAACTGTTCATTTACACAGCACTCAAACAACAAACATTTATTGAATACGTACTGCATGCACATCAGGACTATCAAAGGCATTATGGATAAGACAATAAATAAGATAAAGTTCCTACCCTTACAGAGATTATATTCCTGGGTAAGAGAGACAATAAAAAACCACGCCAATATGCATATAATAAAAACAAAGAAAAACAAAGCATGATAACAGAAGAGAGTACAGTAAGGGAGCTTTAATAGGGAGTCAAGGAAAGTCTCCCGGAGGAGGTAACATTGAGCAAAAATATCACCTAAAGTGAAGGAGTGAGTCATGTACAAATTTGGAGGGAAAAACATTTACATGGATTGGAAGGAAAAGAGAGAGAACATAAAATGTGAAGAAACCAAAAAGTGAACAAACTTGCATTGCTCCAGTAACAGAAAGAAAACCAATATGGCTAAAACAGAGAGGGAGAAATTTCTTCGGTAATATTTTTTAGTTGAATCCTTCTCATAACTTCTACCTAATAAATTTATTATCTGTTGATTCTCACTTAGTTCAGTAAGTAATTAAGCAAACAAACAGATGCATGGATACATTATCCCAAGGCAGGTAAGCTGAAAGGATTTTCACCCCAGAAGGTGAAACTCCGCAGACCAGAAGAAGGACACCTGAGCCCCACATTCGCACAAGCCCTAGATACTGAGACTAGGGAGACTTTCTCAAGCCTTGTAACCATGAGCCTTCATCCACTGTGCCTAATGCCCACCCTCCACAAAGAAGCCATCAAGAATAACTCCACCTTGCCTCTCGTATCAGTTTTCATGTGTAAAAGTTCTAAGTCAAAGCAATGCTTCTGACTTCCAACCCTAGCAACTACCCTAGGCCCAGCTCTTGATTTCTTGTTCCCCTCCATATATTTCTGCTTTGCCCTCTGGAAATGCAAGTCCATAATCGTCAAACTCCTCTATAATGTAGACTCCTTCTCAGGTCATTCACTCCAACTTCTTTCCTGAATGGAAATCTGGCTCTCCTCTAGACAACACTTCTTTTTACAGTTCTTACTAAAGCCACTGGTTTTAACACAGTCATGAAGTAGGACACTACCCTCTATCTCCCTTGGGATTTCCTGTCACTTTTCTGAAAACCCCTTTTGAGGCTCAAGATATCTGGTTGAGCACTATTCTCTACCAGCTTTGGCCTTCTACTGCACCCCTAGTTATTCCATCTTATTCACTAAAGAACTTGGCATCTGACTCAGAGCGTTCCCCTGAAACTCTATTCCTACCTTGTCGTTTCTGATGTCGGTGACAATACAGATGAGTTATCCAGTAAGCTGGCTTCTCGACAACCTGGACCTTCATCTCGAGGTACCTTCTACTTTCCCGACCTCTGCTACTAACTCCCAGGTTCTCCCCACCTGACACTGTTCTACTTCTGAAGTTACTAATTCAACCACTCAGATCTCAACTTCTGCCCCAGCTTCCTCATCACCTCCTCAAATTACTCTTAGTTTCCAACATTGAAACTCACTGTAAATTGACCTCACTGCTCTAAACCAGGAGCAGTTCACTTCCTGCCCTAAGCAGTTCATATGACCTATCAAATTTCAGTAAGTTTTGGATAAAAATATTCCAAATTCTTCTGTCCCTCTCTCTTCATCTGTCCCTTTTTCATATTTAACTACAAAAACCCTATTCTTGAACTTTTTTCTGTCTATATGCAAGCAGCCAAGCACTGCTGGAAAGAAAGATATAATAGGATATTTCAATCAAGGTCCTAGCAAGAAATATAGAGCAAATTCAAATTGGGGAATTCAGGAAAGTTTTAACAAGGGTACTATTTACAAAGCCATAAGCAGTGTACTGGGCAACTCAGAAAGGATCTTGCCGTACGGGGCTAGCAACAGCCAAGGTGAATTGATCACTCCAAGACCTAAGAGGGGATAAAGGAGGGGCAGCTTACCAAACCCAGAGACAAGGCTACTTGGCAGGATCTATGATTTTGGTTGAGAGGTGCATCTAGACTCCGGCAGCTCCTACGAAAGAGGAGTCGACAGAATAAACACCACAACCTTCCTCTTCTCCTTTCCTCTAATCTCCTGCTATTGCTTTCCATGGACAAAACTTCCTGAAGATAGAAGAGGTGGTGGATATAGCCATATAGGGCATCCCCTGGAGGGTTAGGGGTGCATTTTGAGGGGCAAGTGGAAATTGTCAAGCACAGTGAATATATGGGAATAATCCACAACTATACATTCATGATCATCACCCCAACTGGACTTTGAAAATATTTACACGTTTCTCTTGCTAACACTTTCTCCAACTTTTCACAATTATTTCAAAACTTCCATTCTCTTTAGAACTCCACACTTCACCCCGTGTCCCATTTCACTATTAGCAGATGACCTGGTGTCTAGTTTCTCAGAGAAAACAAAAGCCATCAGAACACTCTCAATTTCCTTGCTACAAATCTACAGAACCCATCCTCTCCAGCTCTCATCCTGCTATCACAGATGAGCAGTTTCTCTTATGCAAATCTACTCCCTCTTCTGCTGTGGATCCTATCCCCTCCCTCCTTCTCAGAAGACCTTATATTGTCCACATTTGTTTTCTCCCTACATAAAATCTCATTCTGCCAGAGCCTTTCCCATCAGCATTTGAACATACTTGATATAGCCCGTATTTAAGAAACTTATTCCAGCTCCTCATGCTCTTCTAGTAAGGACGCATTATCACTCTTCCCTTTTGTAGCCAAGTTTTCCCCCCTAAAACTGTGTATATTTTGTATGTTTACCAATAATAAATAACAAGTCATTCCCTTGAAATAGACTAGTCCAGGGAGGAGCAGAGGGTGAGCTAGATAGATAACCCATTCCCTTCGTTTTACAGATGAAGACCAGAGATGAGCAGTGACCTGCTCAAGGTCATACAGCAAGTTTTAGGATTGAAATTAAATCTGATGATCTAGGCTCACCAGCCCCAGTGCTTTCCCTGCAACAAGCAGCCTCCTTCATTTGACTCACCCCAATAGTAGTAAAAGTATTCACATTTAGAATGTATTCCTATCATAAATTACATTTAATAGCTTGTATAAAATGGAAAAAGTAGTCAGGAAAATGACCCAGGTACCATAAATCTGGCCACATCTCAACTGCCGAGGGCAGAGGAGGCAGGAAGGACCAGGAGGGACCAGAGAGCATAGACACCATTAAAGTTCAATTTTTAAAGGGCAGTGCTTGACTTCAAAAATCTTTAGGTTCCTCTCTTACTGCCTTGAGATCTGCCATCATTTAAAACATTTGTGTCTAAGAATCTTCAATCTTATTAAAATATTTGGCTATATTAAAGTCACATGACATTAGCTCATGATAAATATTTCTACTCCCCAACCCTGATTTATGAGAACCAGCTAGTAAATAGTCTCTGATTCAAACAGTGATTAACCATTATTCACAAAGCAAAATGAGCCTGCCCTGGCACATCAAAATTTAATGTAATCTCATCTTGCTTCACATTTTATCCATAGTTTTATTCTACTTTCCATCTTCTCCCATCTTGCCACAGACTCCAAGAGATGTGCACAAAGGAACGTCTGAAGAGACGTCTCCTGTCAAACCATATCCTGGGGAGATGGCAAGGAGGACTCAGGGAATCATAGTAACTGACTGTTACTATCAGAACACAATTGGAAGTGGTCTTCAGGGGAAGGTGTGAGATTTGCCATGAGTCCCCTATCTTGAATCAATTCAAGACTAGACGTTAAAAGGCAAACCCCAGCCTTCCTGGAAAAGAAGGAATTTGACTGTTGAGGACATAATATGGGCAGTATGTGTTTGGTAGATCAATGGTAATTTGTCAGGCTTTCCAACCATAGTGATGGTTAATCCAGGAAGTGAATCATTTCTCAGGGTGATTGCTCTTAAGAGAGCCATATAGTCAATTCCTCCCTCCACCATGGATTTCCAGTCACTAAAGTCATCGAGTTGCCCTGAACACCCCTCAAAATAATGTGCTGTTACTGTAAAGGGCCTCCTGTGGCTCACTACAGACCACATCTGGTCCATGCCTTCAGATTCCCTTTCCACCATGCCCTGCTCACCTTACGTTCAAAGTTCCTACCACGCCAGTTTCTCTCAGCATTGCTCTGTCTGCCGGGGTCCCAATCATCTCTCAAAATTCATCTCAACTGTCTTCTTTTGGGAAAATGTCCCTAAGTATATCCCTCCCCATGTCCTTTATAGCAACTCTTCTCAAACTTGAATGTGCAAATAAATTACCTAGGGATTTTGTTAATATGCACATTCTCATCCAGTGGGGCTATGGTACAGGGTCTGCCTTTCCAGCAAAGTCCTAGATGATGCTGATGCTGATGCTGATGCTCTATGGACACCCTGGGCACTAAGACTCTGTAGCATAAGAGCACCTCTCCCGAGCTCTGACAACACCCCGGGCACTAACCTCTTTCCTACAACTCTTTTGCAACCGTTCAATTGCAGTTTTATCTCTACCAGTCGACAGGGGCTCTTGAGGTCAGAAACTATGACTCTTTCAGGTGCAAGTGGCAAGAATCCAACTAAATGGAGAACAAGGGAAAAGGTAAGGGATGTTTTGGCTCAATCATCTGAAACAAAAAATCTAGAAACATCCAGGTTCAGACACAGCTAGATCCACATGTTCAAATGATATTGTCAGTACTCAGTTCTCTCCCTCTCTTGACTCTGCTTTATTTTGTTTGGCTTCTTTATTAGGAAGTGAAAGTGCTGAGCTTAGCAACTTCAAGAAGAAGAAATACACTCCTTTCCAGGTAATCAGAGACTAATGAAACAGAGAGGTTAGATAAGCAATATCTAATCAAAGATATTAAGTCCACTAACAGAGACATGTTCGGGGTACAACAAGACCTGAGGTGATAAGGGACCTACTCAACCTGGAGAATCCAATGAGGGTAGATGGGACAGGCCTTCCAGAAGAGATGATGTCAAATCTAGGTCTTATAGGTCCATTATTAGGGAAGAGCATCCAGGGAGAAGTCACCCTAAATGCTCCCCTTAGCAACTTCAGTAATAATGTACATCAAAATCAGGAAAGCCAGTCTGATACCCAGATAGCTGAGATTGACAATGCCATGTATTAGGGTGTTTGGAAATATCTAAATAGTCTGAGCAAGATCCTGAAATCAAAATGCTGGTAAGTTAAACGCCATGTAATCTTTATTTTACAGTAGAGAAAATAATTTGAAACTCAGAAATTTGAAATGACCAAACGTTTACTGACTATTTTGAAGACATTAATAATTCCACTGCTTATTCCCAAATACCCAGGTGCATGAAGTAATACTAATACAACCATAATTTCAGAGATCAATAAAATAAGTATTCCAAGGGAGACAAATTTCCGTCTAATCAAGCTTTTTACAAAGAAGAGAGAAGCAAAGAAGGTTTCTAAGAAATATATCCATGCACATGCTGAAAAGACTGTAAAGATGATAGTAGAAAAAAGTGTCATAAATTCACCTAGCAAATATTTCATGCACACAGAGTATGGGGCAGACACAGAGACAGGGAACCTAAGAAAGGTTACAAAAACAAGTAGTTGCCTCTGCCCTACGATGGGAACCATTATTGAGAAAATATCTTCAGGGATATTAAAAATTCCCAATGCTAGACAGGCACCTGGGTGGCTCAGTCAGTTAAAAGTCTGACTCTTGATTTTGGCCCAGGTCATGATCTCAGGATCATGAGATCAAGCACCATGTTGGGCTCCATGCTGGGTGCGGAGCCTGCTTGAGATTCTCTCCCTCTCCCTCTGTCCTTCCCCCCACTCACGCACTCTCTCTAAATAAATTTTTAAAACTTAAATCTTTAAAAAAAAATTCCCAGTGCTAGGGCTTCAAGAAAAAGAATAATAGGATTGAGGTAAAGGTCCATTATCAGTACATTAAACTTGTTTAATTCAAACATACCAGAGAACATTCAAACACACATGCATACATGTATGGGTACACCATATGAAGCTGCCAGGCTCATTGGTTATGCTTATTAACCCTGAATCCAGATTTTCTGGATGCAAATCCCAGCCCCACTGAGTGCTAATTGTATGCCATGTGGCAAATCATTTAACCTCTTTTGCCTTAATCCTCACATCTAAAAAATGGAAACAATTAAGTACATGCATTTGATAATTGCTGTGAAGATTAAAAGAGATCATGCATGTAATGTGTTTGGAGCAGGCCCTAGAATGCAGTTCTTCTAAGAGTTTGCTCTCATAATGGTAGATGGCTGTTCCCTCCACTCCCTTGAGTAAGGATGAGGTGGGCTCTGGGAATCTGTATATATAAGCCTTTCTCAGCTCCAGCTCTTCTCACTGAGGATGTCAAACCTCTCAGAGTATGTTCCTTTGGGGTCCAAGAATACATCATGCCCTTAAATGCAAACCATAGGGACCCAAGACTTTTTGAGTATACACGATATCCCCAATGAGGGCTCACTTTAGAATCTTACTACCTGCAAGGTGTAATTCTAATGTCTAGAGTTACATGCCAAGATGGAGTGTGCTTACTGGAAGGGCCAAGGACCAGGAGTCAGAGACTTCTGTTCTCGTTCCAACTTAGCCATGGCCATTTTCTGTGATCTGGATACATCACTCAACTCGGTCTCGTTTTCTTATGCAATAAAATGAGGATAATATCGAGGCTGTTGCCAAGATCAAACTAATGTAAATGTGCTTTGAAAATAAAGGAAGGAAATTAGAGAAGAATAAAGGAAAAAAGGAAGAGAAGAGGAAGGGAAGGAGGGAATGAACGCAAGTGTGGTCCAGGGCAGGGTTACAAATGCTGATGGGTTGATGGTACCCTGAATTCTCACTGCCTGTAAATAAACTCCAAACATGACTATTGTGATATAAAGAAAAGAGCAATGATGGGGAACATTGAAGAAACATTGGTAAGGGAAATTACAAATCCTCTTCTCTGGGGTTTCCTGCACTTAGAAGGGGGATCCACTGTGGGATATTCCTGGCCTCTCTCCTCTCTCTTTCACTTTCCCCTCTTCTCACCATCCCCCACCCCAAAAGAATGGTAAGTTTGGAAGGAGAAAGAGGGCCTACATAGCTGACCGTCCTCCATTCTTCCTCATGGAAGTCTTGCTTTTCTCTGCTTCGAAAGCACGTGGGGAGACACCTCTCTCCTGGTCCACAGTTCAAGGATCAGGTGAGTAAGTAGGCCTCAGTGTAAGGAAGCCCATTAGGCCTCACAGAAAGGCCACAGTTCCAGCCTTCTCATGTTTCTCTTTTAGGGTAAAATGCCTCAGCTAATGTGCATTCTGCTGTGCTCCCCCTGGTGCCAGAAACACCAGCCTGTAAAGGCTGCTTGCTTGGGAATGGGTAAGCCAGTCTCTGCTTTCTCTCTCGCCTGTTCAATAATTAATGGTTCATATTAGTCAACACTAATGATTATATTATTATTCCTTGTCTTTGACATTAAATAAGAATTGGTCTTATATATCTTCTATAACATTAATAAGAGCAAAAACAAAAATTCATTTTAGAATATCATTTTACAGTTATGAAACATTTCCCATTTATTAATTTATTCAGATCTCAAGTTGCCCTATTCGGTGGTCAGGGAAGTTATTATGATCCATATTTTAGATGAGGAAATTGAAGTTCAGAGAGATGATCTTTAAGAGCTATTCAGCTGAAAAAATACAAAGCAGGGCTAGAAGCCAGACCTTCAGACTCTTTTTTAATGTTCGTTCTCAAATGACAAGTCATTCCATTATCCCCTCCTGGACTGAACAAACTGCACCTCACCGTATGGAGTACAGGAATACCCACTAAAGCACTCTTAGACTATACAGTCCTAATTCACTGGCCTTTATAAGGATCACAGGGCATTTTCACATATATAAATATAAAGGGTATTTATAAACTGAAAAGTGCTGAACAAATGCAAGACATTATTGTCCCATTGTTCTTACTTCAGATGTCCCATGTTCCTAAGTCACTTCACAAGTCTTTACAATGCTGGTGGAGTTTGGGTTAACTGATCCATTGTTTGTCTGTGGATTTCACATTTGTCAAGTATGAGGGAAACCAGACTTCATGAAGCAATTAAGCAGTCCAAGCCAGATCAGAGAAGATGTTTTGCTAGAAGCGATGGGAGCCAGACACATCCAGCTCTGTGTAAATTATACATGTATCTGCTTCAGAGATTGTATCACCACTCTTTGTCTGTTCTGCTTGTCCCTAACCCCGAGGATTTCACTTAGCCTTGGGCCGATAGCCCTCACTTGTATCTTCCACAGTTCTGGCCAATATGGCAATTCCTCCTGCCTGTTAAGGAGTCTGGTCAACTTGACCTGGGCCAAGCAATTTATTGAATTTTATTTAAAGGTAGATCATTTGTTTTCCTCAATATGCAAGTCTAATTCATGGAAAACCTTCAACAAGAAGATTATACTCGACTCATTTTGGAAAACTAAGACAACAGGCATTGACCTTTAAGTTAGACCAAAAATAAGGTGATATGGTGGAAAGGGCATGGTGTTTTGAATCAGGGAGACCAAGGTTCCATTCTCTGTTCTGCATTATAAACTTTGAATTCAAGTATGCTGTATATGAGCTACTTTTTATGGAATGCTTACTATGTTCTAGGACCTATTATTACTCTTTTACCTAATTTCACAATGTCTCCATTTAACTATGCATAGTTGTTCAGTAAATACTTACTGAACAACTACTATGTGGTAAGCACTGGGCCAACAGCACTGAGCCTGGAATTTATATTCCATTTAGGAAGACACACACTGAACAAGAAATTTTAAGTGTGAGGAGTATCAGGAGGGAGAAGTTCAGAGTTTTGTGTGACCATATAAAAGAGGTACCCGAGCCATCTCCACAGTCAGGAAAGACTCAAGAATGAGTAGAAAGTTAGCCAGGCTAAAAGAAAAAAGGGGTGGGGGAGGGACAGAGCATTCCAGGTGAAGAGAAAAGAAAGTGTGAAGGTTATGTGATAGGAAAGAGTATGTGACTCACCTGAGGTACTGAAACAAAGCCTAGTATGGCTGAAGCATAGAAAAGATGAAACATAGCAGGAGATGGGGCGGGAGAGAGAGATACAAAGCTTTGTTGAGCATATAAAAATTTATTTCATCTTTAGAGCCATAGAAGTCACAAAAAGGTAAGTGGGGGATTATAGGATTAGATTTGGGGTTGAACAACTCCCTCTGGCTGCAAATAGAGAATGATTTTGAAGTAGGATAGGCAGAAGAAGATGCAGGGAGACCAGAAGTGAGCAGATGGACCATGGACTGAAATGACAGAGATAGTAGACAGATTTGAAAAGTATTCAGTACATAAGGAACAGAACTTGATTGATGACACAAAGAATGAGGAAGCTCTAGAAAAGAAACAAAAGTAATACCCAAGGATCAGGCTTGATCAATTGGGTGACTGGTGGTTCCATTTACTGAGGTAAGGTATACTAGACAAGCAACAGAGTGATTATGGAGGGAGCAGGGCGGACAATGGACATGAGGAAAGACAGCCGAAGCTAAGTTGAGAGTACATTACCCAGGGTCAGGTAGTTGGGGAGTGCTGAGATTTAGTCAGATAGTGGAACTTCAAAGCCCTAGAGTTTTGCCATGATGCACTGTTTCTGCTAAGCTCTCTGAACTTCAGTATCCTCATCTAGAACACGGATGTAATACCAGTCTTATGGGTGGTTATTAATGTTATTTATTTAAGTTATATTGTTTTTCTAGGATGGGCTTTCTAACTACCTGGGGCTGCTTTACTAGCTTCCCAACTTAATGACTCCCACCCACCAACACAGAGAAACATGTCCAAGAATATAAAAAAAATTGCAATTTGTGTGGAAAAGGAGGGCAGCAGCGTTTACCATGTACTTTCTGCCCATCCAGCCAGTACTCCCTCAAAAATTTTAAAATTTTCTGTGTATATTTTCTCTAACTTTCCTCTGCAGTGAGACATGGGGAGGAAACATTAGTTTGCTTTGCATTTGTAAATATGTGTCATAACTGGAAAAAAAGCCAAGCCACCAATAGCCCAGGAGACCAACTTCTATAATGATATGGGTTGTTTGCAGACACTTATGGATAAAAATGTTTGAGTAAAACTGATCTTGGATACTGTACTCCATGAAGTTTATGCCATGTGGCAAAGAATTAAAAAAAAGAAATCTCACATTGATTTCACCAACTGAGATCATTTGAGATGACACAGCGTAGAATCACTCATCAAAATGTTAGATAATTTGTCAGTAGGAAGTTTCCTCTATTTCCTGCCCACTCCTGGCCTATCCTAGCCAAATATTCCCATCAGGTTCCTATAATCTTAGCCAAGGGATTCACTCCTGTCCCATCCTCCTGGGACAGGAGCGAATCCTGAAGAAGCCTTGCTTCTTCAGGAATAAGGGCATGCTTCTTCAGAATAACATCCTAGAGATGCTGACACTGGAGTCGGCTAATTTTTAGATGGCTGCTTAGAGTTTTGTTCTCAGCACATGTTCTGTCTTTGTGGTCTCTAGACCCGGACATCGTGGCCCTTTACCCTCACTTCCTTCTCTTCTGTTCCTTGGCTGTAGTGCTTGAGTGCACCTGTCTCCACACTCCGACCAGCTCCCTGTGCATCCAGGTGTCTGTTCCCTTCCTCTGCTTGTGTCTACTTATCTGCTTCCACAGCCTTGCCCCAGCCTTCAGGTGCTCCCATGAGCCCTCAGGTGCTCCCCTTGACACTTATTCTATGGTGCTGAAAAGTCCCCTTTACAGGTCTGTCATCCTTACTGGGCTACTCAAGAGGAGTCCTGCTCCCCTCTGTATCTCCAAGGCCTACTACAGAAGTTGGCAAGTAGGAAACACATAATATGACTTTGTAAACTAAACCCCTCACTTATAGAGCTCCAGAATCTCTTCAAACAGCAGAGCTGATCTTGTGTCATATCACAATACATCGTACAGTATCATATCATATGTATTTTACAGAAGGCAGAGAAGTGAGGGTATGTCAATGAACACTAGGAATTGAGTTACTTGTCCTTCACATATCGTTCAGATTTTTAGATACTCATCTATCCTATTTTGGTATAAAGGAATCACTAAAAAGCTGTTAGAGGTAGCAAAGTCTCTTAAAGCAAAAGAGTAGACTGTTTTCAGAGCCTAATTCTCAGCTCCTCACTCCCACCCAAGGACAACCACTTCCAGGATTAGAGCAAACAGAACAAAAAGTGATTCTATTTTCAAACACATCAATCCATCTTGAACTTATCAAGTTCCAGAGCCAGAGCTTATGGATCTCACTTCAGGGTGAGAGGGGAGGAGTCACATGCCACTTGGAATATGGTAGGTTCTTGCTAATTATGTATTCAGTGGATGAATCATTAGATAATCCTACAGTTTCTCTCAACACTAATGTCACTGTAAGCAGGGAGATTCCATCAGACCCTGGACTGATGCCCACTTTGGACAAGCCCTGGGCTTTGTGTCTGGGTGTTCCAAACCCTACACCTTTCTACGCAATTTGACAGTAGCTAAGACTTGACTTCCAGCTTAGCTCGAATTCTTGACCATTTCTCTCTGTATTTCTATTTCTCTAACTTCCTCAAACATTAGCCTATGAAAAGCCATTGACTTTTCCCCCTTTCACTCTAGACACCTGGTTAGTTTAATGCTTTTTTACTTTTTTAAATCATGGTAAGAACCTTAACATGAGATCTACCCACTTAACGAAATTTTAAGTGTACAACGCAGTATTGCTAACTCTAGACATGATGCAGGTCTCTAGAACGTGGTCTTCACTTGATCTTAGCCAAAAGGCCAAGAAGCGATTCTAGAACGTGGTCTTACAGAACTTAAAGTTTATACCCATTGAACAATGTCAAAGAAAGTTATGTAATATAATGGGGACTGTGTTAGGCTGGAAGGATATGAGTCCCTTTTCCATCATGTGTGTCCCAGGACAGGTTTGCTAATTCCCTTGACCCTGGTTTCTTCAAGGACAATAGGAGTGTAAAGATCATTTTCCTGTCTGCCTCACTTGGTAATGATGAAAGTCACATGAGACCACATGTGGCTTCACAAATATTATTACTACATATTTAAACACTCTGAGGTGTTCCAATGGTAATGTGTTAGGAATATTTACATTTTGGGAGGAATAATAGGATAGATCAAAAATCAAAAACTGGTGACTCCTGGGAACCACCCAGCCACTAGAAGTGTTTTATCTGGCCTGCATGGTGTTTTGGGTTTTTTTTTTAAGATTTTATTTATTTGACAGAGAGAGACACCGCAAGAGAGGGAACACAAGCAGGGGGAGTGGGAGAGGGAGAAGCAGGCTTTCCACTGAGCAGAGAGCCCAATGCAGGGCTTGATCCCAGGACCCTGGGATCATGACCTGAGCAGAATGCTTAATGACTGAGCCACCCAGGCACCCCTGGCCTGCATGGTGTTTTTATGTACTGGGGCCAGTCCTAAAAAGTATGATTTGATATATATATAAAAAAAAAAAAAAACCAGAATCCTAATGTCTCTTTAAAACTGGAACTCTAGCAATACAGGGCCTGTTTCCCGGGGGGTGGGGTGGGGGGACATTTGGCTGGAGCTGAGTAACACCTGCCCTTTTGGATAAATCATGACCTCTACAATTCACTGCAGTTCCCACCTGTCACACAGGTATATGTACCTGAACACACACCTGTTTCACTCATTTCAGTTAATGGTCTGGATCCAGTAGTCATTTTTCTTGTGGCCCACTGGTGTAGCTGAAATAGAGCCAGAAAATCCTGGATTCAAATTCTGACTTTTCCATTTAGTACCTTTGTAACTATAGACAAGAGATTAACCCATCTGAAATTCTCCATCCTCTCACTTTTCATATGGACATAAAACTATTTAATATGTAAGGTTTTATGAGACTTAGATATGGTGTTTATACAGTGGTAGGCACATATTCATTAAAAGACATCATGTTATTTGAAATGAAAGTCATACTGGAAGAAAACTGTAGCAAAAGGAAGGTATCTCTAATGGTAGAAATTAAGGCATTGGGGAAAAGACGTTTTCATATAGAGAAATTTCTACACATAGGATTTGAACTTTATGAGACCACACAGCTGCTCCTAGAACTTCAATGATTAATATAAATAAATAATGGTCTGTCAGAATAGCCAGGCTGTCTTGAACAACCCCCAATTTTCAATCAGGGAATATTGTGTGTGTGTTCATTGCTCCCTTCCAGCTCTTCCATTTTTTCATATGTTGTGCTCTTCTCAATCTTGCCAAGCCTTCATGCATCTCAATCGTCAAGATCCAGCTTGCATGTCCATTTTCTGAGAAGTTCGTCCCTGCCACCTTCAGGTTAGATTAGCTGCCCCTTCCTCTGTACCTCCACAGCATCTGAAATTTCTTTCTATCATTAACAATAATTACACAGAGCAGTAAATTTTCTTACTTGTATACCTCACTCAATATTGTAAGGCCCCCAGGGGCAAGAATGATATCTGTGATTAATTTTATGTGTCAAATTAGCTGGGCCACAGTACCCATACATGATCAGACATTATTCTAGATGTTTCTATGAAGGTATGTTTTTGAAGACATACAAATGTTTAAATGAGTACATTTTGAGGAAAGCAGATTACCCTCCATAATATGGGTGGGCTTTGTACAATCACAGTTGGAGGTCTTAACAGAAAGAGACAGACCCCCTAAGCAAGAAAGAAGCCGGCCTTAGACTTGGACTACAAACCCCTCCCTGGATCTCTGGCCTGCCAGCCCACTCTGCCGAGCTGGGACTTGCCAGCTGCCACAATCTCAAGAGCCATTGCTTAAAACAAATCTCTCTATATGTACAGGGATGTGTCCTGTTGGTTCTGTTTCTCTGGAGAACCCTGACTAACAGGTGTCTTGTGAACCATTGTCTCTCCTCCATCTGTGGCAAACAGCAGGCATTGAGGAATTGTGGAAGGAGTAAGCACATACATTGAAATATGAACAAATGTTGCAGGAAAAGATTTTTCACTGCACGAAAGGTTAGGTGAATTTACCTCTAAGTTCTCTTCCAACTTTAAAAAACAATGATTCCTTTAAGTCTGGATGTATCTTCCATGCCAATGGACATCAAAAGAAAGCTGGGGTAGCGATTCTTATATCAGACAAATTAGATTTTAAGCTAAAGACTGTAGTTAGAGACACAGAAGACACTATACCATTCTTAAAGGGTCTATACAACAAGAAGATCTAACAATTGTAAATATCTACACCCCCCTAACATGGGAGCAGCCAACTGCTAACCAAAATAAAGAGTCATATTGATAATAATACACTAATTGTAGCAGACGTCAATACTCCACTCTCAGCAATGGACAGATCATCTAAGCAGAAAATCAACAAGGAAACAAGAGCTTTGAATGACACACTGGACCAGATGGACCTCACAGATATTTACAGAACATTCCACCATAAAACAACAGAACATTCATTCTTCTCGAGCGTATATGGAACTTTCTCCAGAATAGACCACACACTGGGTCACAAATCAAGTCTCAACCAATACCAAAAGATTTGGATTATTCCCTGCATATTCTCAGACCATAATGCTTTAAAACAGCAACTCAATCACAAGAAAAAATTTGGAAGAAATTCAAACACTTGGAAGCTAAAGACCACTCTGCTCAAGAATGTTTGGGTCAACCAGGAAATCAAAGGAGAACTTAAACAATTCATGGAAACCAATGAGAATGAACACACATCGGTCCAAAACCTATGGGATACTGCAAAGGCAGTCCTAAGGGGGAAATATATAGCCATCCAAGCCTCACTCAAAAATATAGTAAAATCCTGAATTCATCAACTAACTTTACACCTTAAAGAATTGGAGAAAAAGCAACAAGCGATGCCTAAGCCACACATCAGAAGAGAAATAATTAAGATTAGAGCAGAGATCAATCAATTAGAAACCAGAAATACAGCAGATCAGATCAACGAAACTAGAAGTTGGTTCTTTGAAAGAATTAATAAGATCAATAAACCACTGGCCAGACTTATCCAAAAGAAAAGAGAAAGGACCCAAAGTAATAAAATTATGAACGAAAGGGAGCGGTCACGACTAACACCAAGGAAATAGAAACAATTATTAGAAATTATTATCAACAACTATATGCCAAAAAATTAAGCAACCTGGAAGAAATGGATGGTTCCTGGAAACCTATAAACTACCAAGACTGAAACAGGAAGAAACTGACAACCTGAATAGGCCAATAACAAGTAACGAGATTGAAGCAGTGATCAAAAACCTCCCAAAAAACAAGAGTCCAGGGCCTGATGGATTCCCTGGGGAATTCTACCAAACATTCATAGAAGAAATAATAACCTTTCTCCTGAAGCTGTTCTAAAAAACAGAAAGAGAAGGAAAGCTTCCAGACTCATTCTATGAGGCCAGCATCACCTTAATCCCCAAGGCAGGCAAAGACCCCATCAAAAAGGAGAGTTTCAGACCAATATCCCTGATGAATATGGATTCCAAAATTCTCAACAAAATCCTAGCTAATAGGCTCCAACAATACATTAAAAGGATCATTCACCACGACCAAGTGGGATTTATCCCCGGGATGCAAGGGTGGTTCAACATTCACAAATCAATCAATGTGATAGAACACACTAATAAGAGGAAAGAGAAGAACCATATGGTTCTCTCAATTGATGCAGAAAAAGCATTTGACAAAATACAGCATCCTTTCCTGATTAAAACTCTTCAGAGTATAGGGATAGAGGGAACATTCCTCAAGCTCATAAAATCCATCTATGAAAAACCCACAGCGAATATCATCCTCAATGGGGAAAAGCTGAGAGCCTCTCCCTTAAGATCAGGAACACGTCAAGGATACCCACTCTGGCCACATAGTACTAGAAATCCTAGCGACAGCAATCAGACAACAAAAAGAAATAAAAGGTATTCAAACTGGCAAAGAAGAAGTCAAACTCTCTCTCTTCGCAGATGACATGGTACTTTATGTGGAAAATCCGAAAGACTCCACCCCCAAATTACTAGAACTCATACAGCAATTCAGTAATGTGGCAGGATACAAAATCAATGCACAGAAATCAGTTGCTTTCTTATACACTAACAATGCAACTGCAGAAAGAGAAATTAGAGAAACTATTCCATTTACAATAGCACCAAAAACCGTAAGATGCCTCGGAATAAACCTAACCAAAGAGGTAAAGGATATACACTCTAGGAACTACAGAAAACTCATGAAAGAAATTGAAAAAGACACAAAAAGATGGAAAAACATTCCATGCTCACGGATCCGAAGAATAAACATTGTTAAAATGTCTATGCTACCCAGAACAATCTATACCTTCAGTGCCATCCCGATCAAAATTCCAGTGACATTTTTCAAAGTGCCTGAACAAACAATCCTAAAATTTGTATGAAATCAGAAAAGACCCCGAATCGCCAAGGAAATGTTGAAAAAGAAAAACAAAGCTGGGGGTATCATGCTGCCTGATTTGAAGCTATATTACAAAGCAGTGCTCACCAAGACAGCATGGTACTGGCACAAAAACAGACATACAGACCAATGGAACAGAATAGAGAGCCTAGATATGGACCCTCAACTCTATGGTCAAATAATCTTCGACAAAGCAGGAAAAAACATGCAATGGAAAAAAGACAGTCTCTTCAATAAATGCTGCTGGGAAAATTGGACAGAATGAAACCCAACCATTCTCTAACACCATACACAAAGATAAACTCAAAATGGAGGAAAGACCTCAATGTGAGACAGGAATCCATCAAAATCCTAGAGGAGAACATAGGCACTAACCTCTTCGACATTGGCCACAGCAACTTCTTTCAAGATACATCTCCAAAGGCAAGTGAAACAAAAGCAAAAATGAACTTTTGGGACTTCATCAAGATAAAAAGCTTCTGCACAGCAAAGGAAACAGTCAACAAAACAAAGAGGCAACCCACAGAATGGGAGAAGAGATTTGCAAATGACACTACAGACAAAGCACTGATTTCCAAAATCAGTAAAGAACTTCTCAAACTCAATACCCCAAAAACAAATAATCAAGTCAAAAAATGGGCAGAAGACATGAACAGACACTTCTCCAAAGAAGACATACAAATGGCTAACAGACACATGAAAAAATGTTCATCATCATTAGCCATCAGGGAAATCCAAATCAAAACCACACTGAGATACCACCTCACACCAGTGAGAATGGCCAAAATTGACTAGGGAAGAAACAACAAATGTTGGAGAGGTTGTGGAGAAAGGGGAACCCTCTTACACTGTTGGTGAGAATGCAAGTTGGTACAGCCACTTTGGAAAACAGTGTGGAGGTGCCTCAGAAAATTAAAAATAGAGCTACCCTATGACCCAGCAATTGCACTACTGGGTATTTACACCAAAGACACAGATGTAGTGAAAAGAAGGGCCATATGCACCCCAATGTTCACAGCAGCAATGTCCGCAATAGCCAAACTGTGGGAAGAGCTGAGATGCCCTTCAACAGGCAAATGGATAAAGAAGATGTGGTCCATATATACAATGGAATATTACTCAGCCATCAGAAAAGATGAATACCCAACTTTTACATCAACATGGATGGGACTGGAGGAGATTATGCTAAGCAAAATAAGTCAAGCAGAGAAAGTCAATTATCATATGCTTTCACTTATTTGCAGAACAAAAGGAATAGCATGGAGTATATTAGGAGAAGGAAGGGAAAAATGAAGGGGGGGCATCAGAGATGGGAGATGAACCATGAGAGACTATGGACTCCGAGAAACAAACTGAAGGTTTTAGAGGGGAAAGGGGTGGGGGGATGGGTTAGCCCAGTGATGGGTATTAAGGAAGGCACATATTGCATGGAGTACTGGGTGTTATATGAAAACAGTGAATCATGGAACACTACATCAAAAACTAATGATGTACTGTATGAGGACCAGCATAACATAATAAAATTAAATTAAATTTTAAAAAATTAAAAATAGAAATACTATGTGATCCAATAATTCCACTACTGGATATTTACCCAAAGAAAATGAAAACATTAAAACGATATACGTGAAAAAAAAATTATTCCAAAAAACCCGAAAAATACAAAAAGCTGTTAAAAGATGTTTTAAATGTGTTGAAACTTTCACTCAGCTCTTCCTATATATTTTTAATGGGTATAAAATTTGATACAATTAACTTGGATAGTTTCATCAAGAATGTTAAAATTTAGGGTCACCTGGCTGGCTCAGTAGGAAGAGCATACAACTCCTGATCTTAAGAGTCATGAGTCTGAGCCCCAGGGTGGGTGTAGAGATTACTTAAATAAATAAATTTTTTTTAAAAATAATGTTAAAATTTATCTCTTTTGGTCCATTTATAAGGAAAGATACATATTACATCACTATTAATAGTTAAAAATTGAAAAAACAAATTTTCAAGAATTAGAAAAGATTATAATGACATTATAGTTAAATGTGCTATACTTAAATGTGCTACATAGCCAAACTTAAATGTGCTACACAGAAAGGCAGTCAATATCATTAGTCATTAGAGAAATAAAAATTAAAATCACAATGAGATACTCGTATAACCTATTAGAATGATTAAAATGAAAAAAAAAAAAAAACTTGACAACATCAAGTGCTGGTGAAGAAACAGAGAGACTAGAACTCCACACTTTTCAGGTGGGAATACAAAATGTACAACCACTTTGGAAAACCAATTTGTAGTTTCTTATAAACACACACTCACCATATGATGCAAGAGTCATGAACACTTAAGTTCACACAACAACCTGAACACAAAGGTTCATAGCAGCTTTATTCATCATCTCCCCAGACTGGAAACAACTCAAATTTCCTTCAGCTGAGGATATATAAACAAACTGTGGCACAGCCATTAACTGGAATACTATCTGCCAATAAAAAGAAAAGAATATTAATTACATGCAATGATGAGGATGAATCTGAAATTCTTCCCTAGGTTAAGTGAAAGAAGCCAGACTCAAAGGCTATATGCTCTAGGTTTCCATTTCCATGACATTCTGGAACATGCAAAGCTACAGGGACAACACACAGACCAGTGGTTTCCAGGGGCTGGGAGTAGGGGAAAGGTTGACTACAAAATGGCACAAAGGAAGGATCTGGTGATGGAACTGTTCTATATACTGACTGCAGTGATGGTCACATATATTTGTCATGTAGTTGCCATGTATAAATTTGTCAAAACTCACAGAATTATATACTACATAGGATGGCTTTACCTGTATATAAATCGTATCTCAATAAAAAGTTAAAAAAAAATACTATGATTCCATTCCCAGTCACTTCGTGGAAGATCTTTTCTTCTCTGAAATCACAGAAAATGTAGGCCACCTCTTATTCTGTCTTGTATGATAGTGACATATCTCCCCCCAAAACTGAGAATTCCTTGAGGGCAGAAAAGTTAAATGTGAACACCTCCTGTTCTGGTGCAGTACCCTTGGTAGATACTCTGTGAATAAATCAAATGAATTAGATTGGATTGCACTGAATTGCTCCTGAAGTCTCTCTCTAAGTGTTCCAAACAGGCCTTTCATACCCCTCAGGTCTATAATAAATAATGAGCTGTTCTGCTTATTTGTCATATTTTCCTAATTGTTTTAATGCATTGTATTGATTTTTGCATAATATCTTTAATAAAAATCCTTCTGAAGTCTCTCAATGCCAACTAGTAATAAATGTTAAAAGAAATCAGGGCCTATTTGGAGGTTATTTTTCTTTTAATTAATTCAATAGTGATTAAGTTAGTGGGAAAAAATCAGAATGTCCAAATAGAAAAGTTCAAATTTAAAAAAATTACATGGGCTAAATTAGTTTCCATTTGCTTAGGACATTACTATTCACAAGACACTGCTCTATTCCAGGACATTAAATCAACCTGAGCGACATAAGGTAAAACTGAGATCCAGAGTTAGCAATTACTATCACTTATGGTCACATTTACTATGCACTAGACACTGTTACATGTTTTAAATATGTGAATTCATTAATTTTCCTAACAATAAGAAGAGGTGGGTCCTATTACTTCCCTCCTTAAAGAAGGGGGAACAGAAGCCAAGGAAAGTAAGGCAATCTATAATGGTTAATTTTATACATCAACCTGAGCGGATCCCAGTGCTACCCAAGTATTACCATCCGGTGTGTCTGTAAAGGTGTTTCTGGATGAGATGATCATTTAAACCGCAGAGTAGAGCAGACTGCTCTGTGCAATATGGGTAGGCATCACTGAATCCTTCGAAGGCCTGAATAGAACAAAAAGGCAGAGGAAAGGAGAATCTGACCTTTTCTGCCTCACTACTTGAACTGGGACACTGGTCTTCTCCTGCCCTTGGACTGAGACTTACACCATTGGCTCCCATGATTCTCGGCCTCCGGAATTGGGCTGAATGACAACAGAAGATTTCCTGGACCTCCAGCTTGCAGATGGCAGACTACAGGACTTCTCTTAATAGGATCTAGATCTTTATGGTTCTGTTCTTCTGGAGAAGCCTGACTAACACACTATCTGAAGTCACACATAGCTTGGGGCCAGAACTCAAACCAGATTTGTTGAGTCCAAAATCTGTGTTTTGCCTGCACCAAGCTATCCCTAGATCACTCCGTCAAACATAAAACCGTTATGCAAACGTCTGTGGCTGTCAATGGGCTTGATTTGCATCTTCCATCAGACTAAATAGCTTGGAAGCATTAGCTCAGAGATCCCTTGCATGACTAAGTGGTATTAGAAATATAAAATATATAGAGTATATAGAAATATAGATTATATTATTATAATATATACATTATGTATTATATAAAAGATTATATATATATATGTATATATAAAGAAGACTATCTTCTTTCTTTTACTCGCCATGTTTGTGTAAGGATTATTGTTTTTACAGCCACAGATTGAGGGCCCTGAGCCCCAGTTAGCACAGCAACGATGAAAAGGGGAAAAGCAGAGGGAAACCAGTCCAGGGTCCTGAACAAGAGGACACCCACATGTGAGCTTCAGTGTTCTGTGCATTCAGGGCCTCAGTTACACTGGGGTCCGAGCAGCGTAACTTCAAATGATTTGGCAATTTTAATTGAAAGGCATGTTGGTCTTTTTGTTAAAAAATCCAAAAGGGAAGAAAAAAAAGGTTTTAGGTTCAAGGAATATTCCATCTCTATGAGACCAATGAAAGTCCAAAATATTTCCCAGCAAGATGCATTCGTTCAGCTATTAATAACTTTATTATTTTTCCACTATGGCAAGAACCTAGCTGTTCCTCTAGTTGATATTCTCTTAGATGGAAAAAAGAAATCATTATCATTTCAGGCATCAAAAATCCTATTTTCCCTCAAATGAACTGGAAATGGAAGCAAAAAAGCAGGCTTTGCTATGTGAAAAATTCAAACTGAGTATGTAGGCTTAGTCATGTCTCTGTTTTCCCACCTATAAAGTTGAATTAAAAATCAGAAAAGACAAATTTCTAAAACTACCCATTCAACTAACCCTGAATAAGAATGATATAAAGTACTTAGAGTAGGTGACCTTTGCTTAATCTTCGAGTTTCATTTTGACACTCAAATGAAGATTAAAAATTTTACATAATTAGGATTTAAAAAAAAAAAAAAAACCTCCCTAGCACTCAACGCCTGAGACGTGTTTTTTATTGCCATTCTCTCCCTGCTAGGAGGTTTCACGAGCCCAGTGAGGTCACTGCTAGTTCCACAGAATCTAGAAGTTTGACGGATGACCACTCAGAATTGAGCACAGCTCTCCATGGCCTGCTACCATCCCCACCCCTGGAAAGAGGCCCTTGGAGTGAGGGAACCCACAGTCTTACCAGTCAGGCACAGGAGCCTGCAAAATTCTACTCCAAGTGTCACTTTCTGAATCATCTGCCCTTTCTCCGAGCCTCTAGGCTTCATCTGCCCTTCGCTCCTCAGGCCCTTGGCTGGGACTTCAACCGGCTCACATGTCAGGGCGCCCTGACATCAAGGTCACCGTGGCACAGCAGGATGTTCGCCTGACCCATCTGGAAGCTTCTTGAAGCACCAGGCTGCTAACTCTCTGTGGGGCAAAGGAGAAATCTCACCCACAAAGTTTCAAGACAATGGGACAGTGTGACCCTGTTCTACAGGGGCCCTGACCCAACTGAAGCCACTCAGCCTCAGCACACACCTCTGGCCTAGCTCCTTGAGGAAAGCATCACCTCTACCGGCCAATCACAGGGTTCTTGTCCTTGCACGTGTGGAGGGGCCTAAGCCTAGAGATAAGACAGAAATGAAACAGACTAGGGGAAGAGGAACAGAAACATCTTTAAAAGAAAAGGAAGGGCGCCTGGGTGGCTCAGTTGGTTAGGCGACTGCCTTCGGCTCGGGTCATGATCCTGGAGTCCCTGGATAGAGTCCCGCATCGGGCTCCCTGCTTGGCAAGGAGCCTGTTTCTCCCTCTAACCCTCCCCCCTCTCATGTATTCTCTCTCTCATTCTCGCTTTCTCAAATAAATAAATCTTTAAAAAAAAAAAAGAAAGAAAGAAAGAAAAGGAAGACAGGGCACCTGGGTGGCTCAGTTAGTTAGGCAACCTTCTCTTGGTTTTGGCTCAGGTCATGATCTCAGGGTCATGAGATGGAGCCCAGAGTCAGGCTCCGCAGGGAGTCTGCTTGAGACTGTCTCTCCCTGTGCTTCTCGCCCTGCCTGCAGGCAAGCTCGTGCTCTCTCTCTCTCTCCCTCTCAAAATAAATCTTTAAAAGAAAAGGAAGAAAAAGAGAGACCCCACCCTGTGAGTTCCACCAGCAGATTCTATTTTCAGCTCTCCTCTCTATATATCTGTCTTTCTACAGTGCCTGCCCCGAGCACAGTAACCACCCCCTATCCCCTCCCCCACAGTCTCTTCCCCTTCCACTGCCAAGCTGCCTCTCTCTGCCAGCAAACCTGGCATAAGACGTGGCCTCTTTAAATGACAGCTCTATGCAGATGCCAGGTCCAGGCCTCGGGAGCACTTGCCCTAATAAGACCTGTTAGCAGGCAAAGGCACTTGCTCAATTAAGGGACAGCTTTTGTTCCAAGAAGGCCACCCTGGCACAGCCCCAAGTGCTCCCCACCCCCAGCTTTGATGCTCTGATTATCCTATTGTCAGATCAATAGCCCATCTGCTCCTTAGAGTAGTCTAAGCCATCCTGCGCTAAATTAAAACAGATAGGATCAATCCGCGGTTAATTTTTCCCAACCAAACAATTTATCTCTCTTTTGGATTCTCTTGGAGGGTGAATTATATAATCCTGACATACTATTAGGGCTCTCTGACCAAAGAAAGCCCTGCTACAATGCCTGCCTGCTCTCTTTATTAGCAGCTCCACAGTGTGACAAAGCCAGAGATTTATTGGAGAGTATTATGCAGACCTGGCTTGAACTCTGCACAGTCTCTGCCAGGGCACCCTGGAAGGGAAAAAGGATCTGAATACCAGTGCATGGTAGTAATCAAACCCAAATTTGATAAGCTGAGCATAAGCTTCTATTTCTGAACAATCAATTGCCATCATTGGTGAGTAATACTTTCTCTGCTTAAGATAAAAATCAGGATACCTTGAACCAAAATGTCAGTGGAAACATAGGATTTACACCCAAGCTGAAATAAGCTGGAGGTAAGGGATAGGAAAAAATATATTAATAGTAACAGGAATTGTTAGTCTAATATTATCACTGGGCACTTAACATCCGCTAGCCCACATAATGCTAGATACTGTGTAAACTGAGGCCTGGGAAGGGTTAAATGACCTCCAAGATGACAGATGAGCAGGTGGCACAGTCAGGACTTACTACCAGGAGGCATGCACAGAGAAAGCCCCACTGGTTGTTAGAATATTGGAGTAGTTCATACTAGTTGATAAACAGCAGCTGCCCCAAGCCCCAAGTGTTTTCCCCATGAAAGCCCAACAGATTCACGTACATGTAACTCCCCGTATCAGGACATCTGGCCTTTCCTATGTCATGGTCACTCAAGGGTTAACCTGGTACATCAGGGGGGTTCTCCAGGATGTGGCCCCATGGCTAGGGCCAACATCCGTAACAGTTGTTAATATTCTGATTATTTCTGGCATGCCCGGCTCAGTCGGTTAAGCATCTGACTCTTGATTTCAGCTCAGGTCATGATCTCAGGGTCATGAGATCAAGCCCTGCCTCAGGCGCTGTGCTCAGTGGGGAGTCTGCTTGAGATTCTCTCTCTCTCTCTCTCCTTCTGCCCCTCCCCCTGCTTGAGCATGTGCTCTCTCTCTCTCTCTAAAATAAATAAATAAATCTTAAAATACATATTTTTATTATTATTTCTAATAATGCCAGGATTTATTCCCAGGGATGCCAGACTTTCAAACTCATACTTTTAACCAGAATGTTCTTGCTCCCAAGAGAAAAGAAGACCAATAGGAGAAAGTCTAGAGGATGCCCAGGAAGAGAGAGAGGTGATCTGGTAAAGCATCCATGAGGTCAGCCTGGCTCAGTTCAGCTCTTTGGAAGGGGTTTCTGCAGTAGGGTGGGAATAATAAGAACTAATACCTGTTAATCACTTACCATATGTCTGGCATTGTTTGAGCACTTACAAATCTTCTTTTATCTTATCTTCTTGGGAAAGATACTACTGTAGTATCCAATGAAGAAAGGTAGATGAAGAGAGAAATGCAGAGAAGTGGTTGAAAAGTCATGGGAGGACTGACAAATCAAAAAATGGGGATGATAACACAATGAAGACAGGGCAGCAAGCAGCTGCACTGGGGCTAACTACAGGAAAGAAACTGGGGTTATCAGAAGCCAGAAGCTCAGAGAAATGGCTGCAGAGAACCAGGACCCAGACCCTCTGGGGCAGGGGCACTGCCTGGCTGCTTCTCTACCCCTAAAGGGAGCTTGTGGCAATGGCCCTATAGAACTGAATTTCAGTCCTAAAAGGAAGGATGCTGCCAGGTTTCCCTGACGAGCATAGTGAAACTGCAAAAATATACAAAGAAGCTGGGAACTGGACTTAACTGCTGCTGTGGGGATGAGGGGCTGCTGTAGTCGAGACAGCACCCAGAGGAACAGCAACCAACAGAAAGAACAAGTCCCTACTCCCTCCTCCTGCCCTCTGGCTTCTCTCCAGTGCCCCTGTTGGGAGAGACTAACAGGGAGCCAGCAGCGAAGGAGAAATGGAAGTTGCCAACTATAAACCCTAGCATCACAAAGCTGAATATGGAATTGTGGACTTGGAGCTTAATATTCAGCATATACCTGCGCCCCCTCCGAAAGTAGTCTGCCATGCAAGGTTGCAGTTCTGAAAGCCATTGTACCAGATCATAATATCGATGAGGGCTAACATTTATTGAGTATTTGGGTCTACATAAAGCCCTGTGCTAGGCACATAACACAGAATAGTTAATTAATCCTCACTAACCTAAGCATAGATACCATCATGATTCTGACTTTATGGACAAGAAAACTGAGGTCAGTAATGTTTTCAAGGTCACTCAGAATTCAAGCCTCTACCTCCTACCCTACATACTTAACCATTACTAGAAGCTAGTCTACTGTGCACTGTTGGTAGGAATGTAAATTGGTGCAGCCACTATGGAAAACAGTATGGAAGCTCCTCAAAAAAACTAAAAATAGAACTACCCTATGATCTAGCAATTCCACTCCTGGGAATATTCCCAAAGGAAACAAGATTACTATGCCAAAGAGACAGCTACACCCCCATGTTCATAGCAGCATTATTTACCATAGCCAATACATGGAAACAGCCTAAGTGAACAACAATGGACGAACAGATAAAGATGTGTGTACACACACACACACACACACACACACACACCAAAATGTCATTCAGCCACAAAACAGAAGGACATCCTGCCATTTGCAGCAACAGACATGGGACCTTGAGAGCATTATATTAAATAAGTCAGACAAAGAAAGACAAATACTGTATGATCTCACCAATAAGTGGAATCTTTGGGGAAAAAAAACTCACTCTTAGAAAAAGAGATCACATGTGTGGTTACCAGAGGTGGGGGAAGGGAATCAGATGAAGGTGGTCAAAAGGTACAAACTTCTGGTTATAAGATAAATAAGTACTAGGAATATAATATACAATATGATGACTAGTTAACACAGCTGTGTGGTATATATGAAAGTTAATGAATTGAGTAAATCCTAAGAGATCTCATCACAAGGGAAAGAAACATTTTTACTTTTCTTTTTAATCTATAGGAAATGATGGATATTAACTAAACTCACTGTGGTCATCATTTCATAATAGATATAAGTCACATCGTTATGCTGTACACTTTAAACTTACACAGTGCTGTATGTCAATTCACCTAAGAAGTCCTTCCAAAGTGTCATTGCTCACCAAAGTTAGTTTCTCCCTCCTCCATATTCCTCTTAACCCCTTGTAGATTACTGTGTCTCTCATTTGTTGAATTTAGTGGAATGAAGTTAGCACAGTCTTTGACTGAAAACCCAGGTCCTCTGGCTTTCTCTCAACTGAGAGGCTGCACATGTATATGCAGGCTCCTTGAGTAGTATTTTTGAAGTCTTTATTTCATGAAACTCATTCCTTGTCTCCATCTCTATTCACTATATTAAGTGATCTGAACTCTACATGGATTACAGCCAATGCACAAACATAATTAGTCTTAAAAATGTTCAAGAACCACTCATATCCCTACACTGGACATCAACAAAGCCGAAGATGACCTTGGGTTCTCTGGATCATTCTAAATGGAATGCTCTTGGATAGACTACAAGATGTGCCCAGTTATCTAAACCCTAGGTCAACTAGTCTTAGGTCAACTTTATCTAAACCCGAGGAGGAAAATATTGTTTGGCTAGGGGATTTGGGGGCAGGAGTGGCCAGTGTCAGATCAAGCAGCGGTATACAACATATTGGCTACTATTCACATGCTCCTGGAGACCTAGTTTAGCCTATGGCTTGGTTATTTCTTGTCCTCTGGACACCATAAGCAGATGTCCAACATGCAAGGTGAGCTGATCTCAGAACAAGCAATAAAATTACCATGGGAAAACCAAGCCAATAGATCTCCACAACCCATAACCAATTTATTCAAGGTCACAGAGACCAATACATCATTTAGACAAGCCATTGACCTCCATGTACCTCAGTGTGACCTTCTCCAACACAATGCCACTATTATTGATTATTGTTATGGTGAAAACCTAAGATAATGTTGGAATGAGGATCAGAAAGCTTGAGTTGTAGGCCTATATCCAAACCTACTCCATGACTCTGGGCAAGTCAACTCCCATCTCTGAACTTTCCTATGCATAAAAACGAAATCCTCAGACCAGTTCTAATTATTTGTGTTTCTTTGATTTCAACACCACAGGGGATATAAATATAAATGTGAATGCCTCCATCCCTTAAGAACAAAAAATCTCATTGCCTTTGACAAGAGTTATGCACATGGAACTGATGATGTTGGAATCATGGAATCTCAGAGCCTAAAGGAACTCTTATTCTGTGAGATAATCCAGGTTCCTCAAGTAGAAGTGTTCAACCCAAAGTCACACATGGCAGATTCTGGACTTCAAGTGAGCTCTTCAGAGTCCACTCGCTGCTCCTTGGCACACACATCAGCGTCCAATGATAATGTACTATCATTCACCATTCATTCTCATTAAAAAAATGCCTGGAACTGTAGAGCAACAGATTAGCAATATTCACTTATTCAACAAATATTTACTAAGTGCTGAACTGAATTTTGCTCTTAATATCAACAGCCAAAAATATAGCCTATGCTCAATTGAAATCTGTGTTTGGGGCACTGACCATCAGCTTAGCTCTCTTTGGTTGTATAATCATTTGCTTCCAAGAGTTGGAATTAAAATAACCACAAGGAACGTGGGCTTTTTGCTGCTGCCAGGCTAATATCCTTGGTGATACTGGAAAGGTAGTTAACTCTTCCTACTTCCTTTAATCCTTTTCAAAATTCAATTCCAAAAATCTTCCTGAAGCCCAAGCTAGGTAATGAGATCAAGTATTTGAAACTGACTGACAACAGCAGAGTTGTCCTCATCACTGGATCAAACCCACCCCCTTGCAGTAAGGATAGACCTGCCTATGGAAGCCATTGCTCTGGGGAGGAAGAGTCCCCACTTATCAGGTGCTAGAAAAGTTTGAGGCACTACACAGAAATGGCTGTCCTAACGTACTCCCCTCACCCCAAGTCAGTTATCTCTGTGTCCTTTTTCCAATTCACAGCTCAAAACCAGTCATTCAACAACGTGTTTTTGAGTGTCTAATATGTGCCAAAGTGCTAGTCTAGTGGGAGGAACACTGTGGTAAGCCAAAGAGACTAGCTCCCACTCCCTTGATCTTTATGTTCTGGTATCTCCTCTGGGAAGCCTTAGGATGCACTGTCTCTCATTAGAGCAAAGCCCATCTCTTTGCCCTTGGGTCTCCTGTGGCACTGTTACTCACTTTGGACAGCCCTTTTCATGTATTTTCATTAAGTGTGCCATGTCAGTGTCCTCTTCTAAACTTGCATCACCTCAAGGGCAAGTACTGAGATTAGTTTTTCTCCATATCCCCTGGTACCTAACATAAAATCTGTCCGGTAATAAGAACTCAATCCTTGCCTTAAGGATCTAATTTATTTATCTTGACTTCAAATCTCCCTGCTGTGATCAGACTGGCCATCACCCCATGCCACTCCACCTGCTAAGAGCACTATGAAGCAGACAACAGGTTAGTAATAATTTTATAGTCCTAGAAGC
Organism: Mirounga angustirostris; assembly: GCF_029215605.1. Classification (NCBI taxonomy): domain Eukaryota; kingdom Metazoa; phylum Chordata; class Mammalia; order Carnivora; family Phocidae; genus Mirounga; species Mirounga angustirostris. The sequence goes on along the minus strand of NW_026991712.1, from coordinate 12,012,381 downwards.
ATACACTGCTTCAAAGTTAACGTGGCTAATTCACATTTATGATTTCGTCCCATCTTCTTGGAGCATAGAAAGGGCAACTGTACAGAGAGAAACACATGACTCAGGGGAGACAGGAAGCTACCCTTCCACCAAGGCCATAGCTGGGTAAAGAGTCACTTCCCCTCCCTCCAGTTGATTCTTGTAGTAGCTTGTTTACACAGAGGACATCAGCATCACATGGTCTGTGCCTTCTCAGAAGGCGGAAACTGAAAATATCACTGCTCTACATAGCCAGTTGGGAATGGAGATGACCACTGGTGGAGGCAAAGGTGAAAACTGCTAGTGTCAAAACTTTAGCAGAGGAGGACGGGGGAAAGCTCAATGAGCACACACTACCCATCCATTTCAGCCTCATGGTCCCACTGGGAAAAAGAAAAGTTCCGGGGTTGATGCTGAGAAGACTAAATGGACAGATGGGTTATCCAAGAGATTTCAAAGTGAAAACTGGATCTCATAATATTGAAGATACGGCTAATGAAAAATTCCTGATAAACTCTTGGTTATGTCATTAAGGTTTCTGTCTTTTATTTCAGATCATTCTAGCAGGGCTGCTGACGAGGTATTCTGGCCCCAGGGAACAGTTCATGAATTGTGTAAACTGGGAATGTGGTCAAAGAAGGCAGAGAGAGAGGTGCTAAATGTGAAACAACCCTATAAGCTAGGTATTAATTGTCCCAATTTAAAAAGGAGAAGAGTGAAACTCGCAGGTGTTAGTATCTTGCCCAAGGGCACCTAGCTTGTGAGAGACAAAGCCAGCAGATAGACCCAGGCCAACTAAAGTCAAATCTCACTCCCTTCTCCACCACAGTTCCAGAGCAATCTTCACCAACCTCAACAAACATTTATTATGGGAAGCTTTTATGGAACTTTGAGCTTAAAAGAAAAAGAAAACCATGGATGCCCCTTCCTTCCTGATCGGTTAATGCATCCAGGAGATTAACTTACACCCCCCTAATAGATTCAACTCCCCACGCATGGTCCTTCACAGACAGAAGAAGATTGATACGATACATCCAAAAAATAAAAAAGGCTTCAATTGGCTGTCAGAACTTTAATTAAAACACTTATAGATAAACTTCACTGCAGCAAATTGTCTGTGCCACTATTACTGTAGCAAGATGGATGTTCCCTGGGAAAACAGACAGAAGACTCTCCCCCAGACGAATGGGCAATTTCATAGCCATTGATTTTTTACTTTGAAAATTCTTCCCTGGCTCTTGGGAATTGGAACTTGTTCTGGGTGACCTGGCAGCAGTGTTACTTTTTTTTTTTTCTTTTATGGAAGTGGAAGACTTATTTCCTAAGCCCATTCATATTTTATCTTCATTGCTCTCAGAATCACACTGAAGCTGTAGGAGATTGTTGAGGGGCATGGATGGAAGCTTCAGAGGGCCAGGGTGGAGAGAAAGGGTCTGAAGAGTAGGGAAAAGGAAAATGAACAGAGAAAACAGAAAGACTGGGAAAATGAACTGGATAATGAGGGAGAGAACTGGGAAAGTGAGGTCAAATATTTTTGATAAGATTGTTACTAACATCTGAAAATAGACTCATGTAAGTTACAATTTCAAGTAAAAAATTACTACAAATAAATTGGAAAAAAATCATGCATCTAATTCAATGAACAACATTGCCTCAAGGTATTGGCTTATGGGTGATTCTCTTGTTGAGAAGCCCTGCTCTAGTCTAAGCAACCGTCACCTCTCAGCTGGGTTGGTGTCCTATCTGATTATCCCACCTCCATCTTTCTGCCCTTGTGTCTGTTCTGCACACAGCAGCCGGGAGGAAGTCAGGTCATGCCTCCACTTTCTGAAGACCTCTTCCATGGCTTCCCACCATACTTAGAACAGAAGCAAAGCCCTTTAACAATCTGCTTCTCTGACCACATCACCCATCACTGATCCCTGGCACCTTGCTCAAGTTGCCACCTGGCCACCCGATGTCTCCTGGACATGCCATGCACACACATCACTTGGAGGTCTGGGCTTGCTATCCTGTCTCCCAGGTCTTTACAAGGCTGGTTCTTGTTTCATTCAGACCTTTGTTCAAATGCCCGTCCATCTGAAAGTCCTCTCCAAATCCCCCTATCTCAAGTATCACTCACTTACCGTCTCATTCCTCTGCCTTGTCTTCATAGCATTTTAGTTGCACACACATAGACACTCACACATGTATATATGTATGTGTGTGTATTAATCAGAGTTCTCTAGAGAAGTACAACCAATATGATATATATATATATATTATAGGTATTCGATGGATTAGATAGATAGATAGATAGATAGATAGATAGATAGATAGATAGATGATAGATAGATGATAGAGATTTTAAGGAATTGGCTCATGCAATTATGAGGGCTGACAAATCCAAAATCTGCAGGGGAGGCTGGAGACCCAAGGAAGAGTTGATGCTACAGTCTTGAGTCTCGAGAGCAGAATTCCTTCTTTGTGAGACTTTATTCCTTTTACTTCAAGCCTTCAACTGACTGGATGAGGCCCACCCACATTATGGAAGATAATCTGCTTTATTGAAAGTCTACTCATTTAAAGGTTAATCAAAATACTTTCACAGAAACACTAGACTAGCCTATGACCAAAATCTGGGTACCATGACCTAGCAAGTTGACACATAAAATTATTCATCATAGTTAGCTCCATAAGAACAGGAATTTATCTCTCACTAACTGCTCTTCCCCATTGTCTAGAGCCAGGCCTCCATAAGCCCAGTACTCAATAAATATGTTGAATACATATTAATAAACTGTTTATCCCCCAAAAGTCAGCCTGCCTGATTGAACTGACTAGTTGCACAACTGAATCAAGTTAGTCAGTGTTAAACTACCCTGGTATATAATGGAGCCAACTCAGACTTTACAATTTGTGAGGGATAAATTTCATCCCACCTTCCCCACTCCAGTGCTCCCTGAAGACATGGCAATGGCCACACCATCTGGAGAATCAAAGAGAAGGCCGGTGGGCAAGAATAGATCCCCTGAGTGGGTGAAGCAGCAGAGAAGCTAAATACTAAAGGTGCGGATGCAACCACACAGAGTTGGAAATGTAAGAGGAGAAGCGGGAAGAGGAGCTGGCTGCTTCTGAAGGAGGATGCAGAGCAGGCCCATATGGATTGTTTCCAAATCCTGCCACTGACCTGGGAACCCCAGGTAGATTTCCTGGCAGCGCAAGGACACTTGCTCCAGAGGGGAGCAGCCACATGCTGTGCAAGGCATGTAATGTTGACAAATACGACCAATAGGAAACATAAAGAGAAACTAAAAAGACACCCATACCCCCTCAACACACAGACACACACACACACATGTGCACATGGACACGCACACACGCACGCAAGCATGCACACATGTGCACCCCAGCCACCCATAAGGTCTGGATTTCTACAGCACACCTCACTCAGGAAAACCATCATTAAACCAGGGCTTTGAGTATGTACTGCAGAGTGGAAAACTCTAAAGCTTGTCTCCCTCCCTCCACCCTCTGCACCTAGAACTGTAAACAGTTCTTCCTCTCTTTGCCTCCTAGCAAATTCTTAATCTTGGAATATGTACCAGATTTCTCTGAGCTACAGTTTCCTGTCTATAAATTAGGAGCTATCATTTCCCCCCTTTCAGTGTTGTCCTAAGGCTGAAATCAAATACTGCACAAACAGGGCTTAACACAGGGTCTTGCAGGGAGGAGAGACTCCATGTTAATGTAGCCCCAGTTGTGCCAGGCCCCTCCTGTCCCTGGGCACAAATGGGATTATGAGAGCAGCGTGAACTCCCATCTCCCCCTCTGCCGACCTCCCCCATACCACACCTCAGTTCCGCGCAGAATGGCACCATTTAGGACGAAGCAACCCCAGCAGGTACCTTCCACTGCTCTTGAACAAGTCCGTCTGTCTCCCCTGTGCTCAACATCTCTGTGTACTTTTTCCCCCTTGCAGATGCCCTCATCTAGGCTGCTGGGTGTGGACCCAACTGAGGAGCCCTCCCCATCACCCCTGCTGCCGGTGCCTGGGACAGAGGGCTGGCATCTTCCACCAGGGGGCTGCCTTCACGTACTCCTGGAGCTGCAGCCGTCAAGGTGCTGGAGGAAAGATGCCTTCCATGTGCGAGCAGATCACCAGGCCAAAAAAACAAAAGCCTCTACCACACCAGGTTCACATTTCCTTCCTCCTCCTAGCTGAGCGTTTCAGACAGGTTATTTCGTGTCTCATATTCCTAACTAAAACAGAGAGGAAAAATACCCACTCCACGGAGCAGGAATAACACACACAAATGCATCGGCACATAGATGGCACCTGATCTCTGCTGGCAACCACTGCCTTTCTTACCTTCTAGAGAAATGAGAAAACTGGACATTGAGCAAAGACGCTTGTATCTCATTGTTTCACAGGGCACCTTAAGAAAAGCGTCCCTTTTGCTTCTTCCTTGGGAGCTTGCCATGGACTGAATGTGCCCCCCCCCAAATTCATATGTTGAAGCTCTAATTCCCAGTGTGATATCTGGAGGTGGGGCCTTTGGGAGGTAGAGTCCTCAGCAGAGGGATTAATGCCCTTATAAAAAGACACAAAGAGGGGCGTCTGGGTGGCTCAGTTGGTTAAGCGACTGCCTTCGGCTCAAGTCATGATCCTGGAATCCCGGGATCGAGTCCCGCATCGGGCTCCCTGCTCGGCAGGGAGTCTGCTTCTCCCTCTGACCCTCCCCACTCTCATGTGCTCTCTCTCATTCTCTCTCTCTCAAATAGATAAATAAAATCTTTAAAAAAAAAAAAAAAGACACAAAGAGGGGGGCGGAGCAAGATGGCGGAGGGGTAGGAGACCTGGATTTCGTCTCCTCTCAGGAATTCAGCTGGATAGGGGTCAAACCATTCTGAACACCTACAAACTCAATAGGAGATCGAAGAAAAGAAGAGCAACAACTCTTTGAACACAAAAGCGACCACTTTCTGGAAGGGACCCAACAAGCGACAGATCTGGAGAGACTCACCTTTTTCCCCGGGGAGGAGTGGCACAAGAGCGCACCGCAGGGATCTGCTGGGTTTGGAGACTCCACCCGGGGTCGGGTGCCAGAGATAGAAACGCGCGGTCACAGGCCAGGTGAGCACGGAGTGCGGCCGGAGACCAGGGAGACGGGAATGACTGACGGCTTTTCTCTGGGGAGCACTGAGGAGCGGGGCCGAGTTCTCGGCTCCTCCGAGGCGGAGATCAGGAGGCCGCCATTTTCACTCTCCGCCTCCAAAGCTGTACGGAAAGCTTGCAGGGAACAAAAGCTCCCGAGAGCAAACCCGAGCAGATTACTTAGCCGGGAAGGGGCAAGGGCGGGGCAATTCGGACTCCAGCAAAGACTTTTGGAAACCACGGCAACAGGGCCCTCCCCCAGAAGATCAGCAAGAACAGCCAGCCAAGACCAAGTTTACCGATCAATGAGAACGGCAGAACTCCAGCACTAGGGGAATACTGCACATGGAATTCATGGCTTTTTTACCATGATTCTGTAGTCTTTCAAAGTTAAGTTTTGTTTTTTTTAACTTTTTTTTTTCTTTTTGAATTTTTCTTTTTCCCTTTTTCAACCAACATCTTATCAATCCCTTTTTAAAAAAAAAAAATTTTTATTTTTCTTTCTTTTTTTTTTCATTTTTAGAGTCATATTCTATCCCTTCACAGTAGTTACCCATATTTTTGGCATATATATATAAGTTGTTCTCTCTTTAAAATTTTGAGAAAGTTTCTTCTAACAGACCAAATATACCCTAAATCTCTAGTGTATGGTTTTTTTTCTACTCCCCTGCCTGATCACATTCTCTCCCTTTTTTTTCCTTTATTTTTAAATCCTTTTCTTTCCTTTTTCAAACAAATTCTTATCCATTCCTTTTATAAAATTTTTTATAATTTCCATCCTTACAGTCATATTCCATGCCTTCATCATATCAACCCTTATTTTTGTACATATATAAGTTTTTCTTTCTTTAAAATTTTGAGAGGCACTTTCTTCTAACAGACCAAAATACACCCAAAATCTAGTGTGAGGCACTGACCTATATACCAGCCTGATCATATTTGATCACATTCTGGTTTTTATTGTTTTGTTCTGTTTTTCTTTGTTTTTATCTTTACTTTTTCTTTTTCTTCTTTTTCTTTTTCTTTTTCTTTTTTCTTTCTTTCCCTTTCTTTTCCCACTGCTTCAGGTCTTTTCTGATTTGTTTAGAGTATGTTTTCTGGGAACGTTGTTACCCTGTTAGCATTTTGTTCTCTCATTAATCTATTCTCCTCTGGGCAAAATGACAAGATGGAAAAAGTCACCTCAACAAAAAGAACAAGAGGTAATACTGACTGTCAGGGACCTACTCAATACGGACATTAGTATGATGTCAGATCTAGAGTTCAGAATCATCACTTTAAAGATACTAGCTGAGCTTGAAAAAAGCATGGAAGTTATTAGAGAAACCCTTTCTGACAAATAAAAGAACTAAAATCTAACCAAGTCGAAATCAAAAAGGCTATTAATGAGGTGCAATCAAATATGGGGGTGCTAAATGCTAGGTTAAATGAGGCAGAAGAGAGAATCCGTGATATAAAAGATCAAATGATGGAAAATAAAGAAGCTGAGAAAAAGAGAGATAAACAACTACTGGATCACGAGGGCAGAATTCGAGAGATAAGCAATACCGTAAGACAAAACAGCATTAGAATAATTGGGATCCCAGAAGAAGAAGAATGAGAGAGAGGGGCAGAAGGTATAATGGAGCAAATTATAGCAGAGAACTTCCCTAATTTCGGGAAGGAAACAGGCATCAAAATCCAGGAGGCACAGAGAACCCCTCTCAAAATCAATAAAAATAGGTCAACACCCCGATATCTAATAGTAAAACTTACGAATCTCAGAGACAAAGAGAAAATCCTGAAAACAGCTCAGGAGAAGAGATCTGTAACCTACAATGATAGAAACATTAGATTGGCAAAAGACCTATCCACAGAGACCTGGCAGGCCAGTAAGGACTGGCAGGATATCTTCAGAGCACTAAATGAGAAAAATATGCAGCCAGGAATACTATATCCAGCTAGGCTGTCATTGACAATAGAAGGAGAGATAAAAAGCTTCCAGGACAAACAAAAACTAAAGGAATTTGCAAACTCAAAACCAGCCCTACAAGAAATCTTGAAAGGGGTCCTCTAAGCAAAGAGAGACCCTAAAAGCAACATAGACCAGAAAGGAACACAGACAATATACAGTAACAGTCACCTTACAGGCAATACAATGGCACTAAATTCCTATCTTTCAATAGTTACCCTGAATGTAAATGGGCTAAATGCCCCAATCAAAAGACACAGGCTATCAGACTGGATTAAAAAACAAAACCCATCGATATGCTGTCTGCAAGAGACTCATTTTAGACCCAAAGACACCCCCAGATTGAAAGTGAGGGAATGGAAAACCATTTACCATGCTAACGGACACCAAAAGAAAGCTGTGGTGGCAATCCTTATATCAGACAAATTAGATTTTAAACCAAAGACTGTAATAAGAGATGAGGAAGGACACTATATCCTACTTAAAGGGTCTATCCAACAAGAAGATCTAACAATTGTAAATATCTATGCCCCTAACATGGGAACAGCCAATTATATAAGGAAATTAATAACAAAAGCAAAGAAACACATCAACAAAAATACAGTAATAGTGCGGGACTTTAACACCCCCCTCACTGAAATGGACAGATCGTCTAAGCAAAAGATCAACACGGAAATAAAGACTTTAAATGACACACTGGACCAAATGGACTTCACAGACATATTCAGAACATTCCATCCCAAAGCAACGGAATGTACATTCTTCTCTACTGCCCATGGAACATTCTCCAGAATCGAACACATCCTAGGTCATAAATCAGGTCTCAACCGGTACCAAAAGATTGGGATCATTCCCTGCCTATTTTCAAACACAATGCTTTGAAACTAGAACTCAATCACAAGAGAAAGTCGGAAAGAACTCAAATACATGGAGGCTAAAGAGCATCCTACTAAGGAATGAATGGGTCAACCAGGAAATTAAAGAAGAATTTTAAAAATTCATGGAAACCAATGAAAATGAAAACACAACTATTCAAAATCTTTGGGATGAAGCAAAGGCAGTCCTAAGAGGAAAGTATATAGCATTACAAGCCTTTCTCAAGAAACAAGAAAGGTCTCACATACACAACAAAGGAGCTGGAGAGAGAACAGCAAATAAAGCCTAAACCCAGCAGGAGAAGAGAAATAATAAGGATCAGAGCAGAAATCAATGAAATAGAAACTAAAAGAACAGTAGAACAGATCAAAGAAACTAGGAGCTGGTTCTTTGAAAGAATTAACAAGATTGATAAACCCCTGGCCAGACTTATCAAAAAGAAAAGAGAAATGACCCAAATCAACAAAATCATGAATGAAAGAGGAGAGATCACAACCAACACCAAAGAAATACAAACAATTATAAGAACATACTATGAGCAACTCTATGCCAGCAAATTAGATAATCTGGAAGAAATGGATGCATTCCTAGAGATGTATCAACTACCAAAACTGAACCAGGAAGAAATAGAAAACCTGAACAGACCTATAACCACTAAGGAAATTGAAGCAGTCATCAAAAATCTCCCAACAAACAAAAGCCCAGGACCAGATGGCTTCCCAGGGCAATTCTACCAAACATTTAAAGAAGAATTAATACCTATTCTTCTGAAACTGTTCCAAAAAATAGAAATGGAAGGAAAACTTCCAAACTCATTTTATGAGGCCACCATTACCTTGATCCCCAAACCAGACAAAGACCCCATCAAAAAGGAGAACTACAGACCAATATCCCTGATGAACATGGATGCAAAAATTCTCACCAAAATACTAGCCAGTAGGATCCAACAGTACATTAAAAGGATTATTCACCATGACCAAGTGGGATTTATCCCTGGGCTGCAAGGTTGGTTCAACATCCGCAAATCAATCAATGTGATACAATACATTAACAAAAGAAAGAACAAGAATCATATGATCCTCTCAATAGATGCAGAAAAATCATTTGACAAAGTATAGCATCCTTTCTTGATCAAAACTCTTCAGAGTATAGGGATCGAGGGTACATACCTCAATATCATAAAAGCCATCTATGAAAAACCTACAGTGAATATCATTGTCAATGGGGAAAAACTGAGAGCTTCCCCCCTAAGGTCAGGAACACGGCAGGGTTGTCCACTATCACCACTGCTATTCAACACAGTATTAGAAGTCCTAGCCACAGCAATCAGACAACAAAAAGAAATCAAAGGCATCCAAATCGGCAAAGAAGAAGTCAAACTCTCACTCTTTGCAGATGATATGATACTTTATGTGGAAAACCCCAAAGACTCCACCCCAAAACTGCTAGAACTCATACAGGAATTCAGTAAAGTGGCAGGATATAAAATCAATGCACAGAAGTCAGTGGCATTCCTATACACCAACAACAAGACAGAAGAAAGAGAAATTAAGGAGTCGATCCCATTTACAATTGCACCCAAAACCATAAGATACCTAGGAATAAATCTAACCAAAGAGGCAAAGGATCTGTACTCGGAAAACTATAAAATACTCATGAAAGAAATCGAGGAAGACACAAAGAAATGGAAAAACATTCCATGCTCATGGATTGGAAGAACAAATATTGTGAAGATGTCAATGCTACCTAGAGCAATCTATACCTTCAATGCAATCCCCATCAAAATACCATCCACTTTTTTCAAAGAAATGGAACAAATCATCCTAAAATTTGTATGGAACCAGAAAAGACCCCGCATAGCCAGAGGAATGTTGAAAAAGAAAAGCAAAGCTGGCGGCATCACAATTCCGGACTTCCAGCTCTATTACAAAGCTGTCATCATCAAGACAGCATGGTACTGGCACAAAAACAGACACATAGATCAATGGAACAGAATAGAGAGCCCAGAAATGGACCGTCAACTCTATGGTGAACTCATCTTTGACAAAGCAGGAAAGAATGTCCAATGGAACAAAGACAGTCTCTTCAACAAATGGTGTTGGGAAAATTGGATAGCCACATGCAGAAGAATGAAACTGGACCCTTTCCTTACACCACACACAAAAATAGACTCCAAATGGTTGAAAGACCTCAATGTGAGACAGGAGTCCATCAACATCCTAAAGGAGAACACAGGCAGCAACCTCTTCGACCTCAGCTGCAGCAACTTCTTCCTAGAAACATCGCCAAAGGCAAGGGAAGCAAGGGCAAAAATGAACTATTGGGACTCCATCAAGATAAAAAGCTTTTGCAAAGCAAAGGAAACAGTCAACAAAACCAAAAGACAACCGACAGAATTGGAGAAGATATTTGCAAATGACATATCAGATAAAGGGCTAGTATCCAAAATCTATAAAGAACTGATCAAACTGAACACCCAAAGAACAAAGAATCCAATCAAGAAATAGGCAGAAGACATGAACAGATATTTTTCCAAAGAAGACATCCAAATGGCCAACAGACACATGAAAAAGTGTTCAATATCGCTCGGCATCAGGGAAATCCAAATCAAAACCTCAATGAGATATCCCCTCACACCAGTCAGAATGGCTAAAATTAACAAGTCAGGAAACGACAGATGTTGGCAGGGATGCGGAGAAAGGGGAACCCTCCTACACTGTTGGTGGGAATGCAAGCTGGTGCAGCCACTCTGGAAAAAAGTATGGAGGTTCTTCAAAAAGTTGAAAATAGAGCTACCATATGATCCTGTAATTGCACTACTGGGTATTTACCCCAAAGATACAAAAGTAGGGATCCGAAAGGGTACGTGCACCCTGATGTTTATAGCAGCAATCTCCACAATAGCCAAACTGTGGAAAGAGCCAAGATGTCCATTGACAGATGAATGGATAAAGAAGAGGTGGTATATATATACAATGGAATATTATGCAGCCATCAAAAGGAATGAGATCTTGCCATTTGCAACAACGTGGATGGAACTGGAGGGTATTATGCTGAGCGAAATAAGTCAGAGAAAGACATGTATCATGTGACCTCACTGATATGAGGAATTCTTAATCTCAGGAAACAAACTGAGGGTTGCTGGAGTGGGGTGGGGGGGTAGGAGGGATGGGGTGGCTGGGTGATAGACACTGGAGAGGGTATGTGCTCTGGTGAGCACTGTGAATTGTGCAAGACTGTTGAATCACAGATCTGTACCTCTGAAACAAATATTATATGTTTAAAAAAAAAAAAGAAGATAGCAGGAGGGGAAGAATGAAGGGTGGGAAATCGGAGGGGGAGACAAACCATGAGAGACGATGGACTCTGAGAAATAAACTGAGGGTTCTAGAGGGGAGGGGGTGGGAGGATGGGTTAGCCTGGTGATGGGTATTAAAGAGCGCACATTCTGCATGGAGCACTGTGTGATATACGCAAACAATGAATCATGGAACACTACATCAAAAACTAATGATGTGATGTATGGTGATTAACATAACATAATAAAAAATAATAGTAATAATTTTTAAAAAAGTATTTAGAGGGCTCTGTATTTGGCTGGGAAAATAATTACATTCTCACTTGCATTCATCTTGAGTTGAAATTTAGCATTTCTCTCAAGTTTGAATGTAAGCAACAAACCACAAACTATTAACAGTAACTGTAACTGTCATCAGTAGAAATCACAGGTACTTCCATATCACATTGCAATTGTTGCAAATATCACAAAATGTCATTTATGTTCATTACCACTTTGAAATTATTGTAGTTATTAAATTTCTGCTAGATCTTATAATTTGATGTGTTCACAAAGAAGCCCACATATTACTATAACACAAATACATTTTTTAAATTGTGATGACTATTTAAATAAATTGGTGTATTTTGAATTTTAAATTTTATAATGGATACTGAATAATGATATACATTATAATATGTATTATAATACCATATTATTAATAAGATATTATCTGATACATTTAAAAATATATTATTTCAAAAATAGGATCATAAGCTTCACCTGACTAGCAAAAAGATCCATGGGACAAAATGGTTTAAAACATCTTGAGTATAGAGCATTTTTACAGAAAAGATAGCTGGGAAGAGACACATTGGTTGGGGAAAAACAGGGAGAGCCTGGGTGACTGGAGGTCAGAGGTGTGTCTGTAACAACAAATGACAGGCTTCTGTAGGTGCGTATTATTAACCATCCTCAAATTCTTGAATAAGATTCTGGTATCTGGGGCACCTGGGTGGCTCAGTTGGTTAAGCGACTGCCTTCGGCTCAGGTCATGATCCTGGAGTCCCGGTATCAAGTCCCGCATCGGGCTCCCTGCTTGGCCGGGGGGTCTGCTTCTCCCTCTGACCCTCTTCCGTCTCATGCTCTCTCTCATTCTCTCGGTCTCAAATAAAATAAATAAAATCTTTAAAAAAAAAAAAAAAGATTCTGGTATCAAGATAATATAGAATGTTTTCTTGTTGAGCCCAAGCCTAGACAATGCGGGCTATTCGCTGCCCAATCAGCAATCTGCAGCTACTGCTTAGAATTCTAAATCTGAAAAACTTCTCGACCTTCAGCCCATTTTATACCTGAGGAAGCATCTGGGATTTCTGTTGCCTCTTGTGTTGGTGACCAGTCTGAGTTACTAGGGTCTTTTAATTCAATAGATTTCAATTAGGATATTTGTGTTGCATAATTGCTTAATGTTTTAACTTCCACCACAATCATTAGAATCTTCATTGAAGTCTTCAAGTGCCTTAGAGCAAGCGTCAAAATCTCCAATGCTCTCATGGGGGAAGCAGATGATGTGAGTGTATGAGGATGAAACCAACTGTCTGGGACCCTTCTGACACACTGCATTGTATTCTGGGGTTCACTAAAGTCCTTGCTCCATTCTCCCCATTTCCTTCCAGACACTGATTTTGAGTGGTGCTATACTGCTATGAAGACCAGCGTTTCCAGAGCTTCCAATCTTCCCGGAGAAACTAGAATTCCAGAATTTTATATAATATATCCTGATTCTTAAATGCTGTGAATCAGCCAGCACCTGAACTGCCAACCTCTGGCTTACCGTTGCATGTTCGGTGAGGACATTTCTAACACTGAGGGCAGGTTATTGTGATGGTGGCTTCCCCAGATCCCTGTTGGGTACGACATCTGAATGGCATCTGACAAAAGTCTCTCACAGTTGCCCTTAACGAACTAGGGCAGGTGTTAGAAGCTCCATGCTACAGATTAAAAACCGAGCCTCAGAGAGGTTACCTGACAAAGCCAATGCCACAGAGCTGAAGGGGAGCTGAGCTGGTCCATACTTTAGGTCTAGGTTGGCCTCACTACCCTGGGTTTAGCTGGCCATTTCCAGCTGCCAACTCTCTCACTGGGATACATTTAAATAGCTTTAAACAGAAGCCTGGCAACATACAATTTTGGCACCTAGTCCAACTGCTTCAACTGCCTCTAGTATTTTATGTTCTAATCAATTGGTTTCATGCTTTTTAAGTGTTCATATATATCCTGGTGTGCAGTGATCTGAAAGGTATCGTGAAACAACTTTGATTTTTCCATTTGTTCAAAGATTTTAACAGGTTGATCACATCAGCAGTGAGCCGTGGGTCCCTCCCCCTCTCCTCCTTTGCTGAAATATTACCACAACGAGTTGGTTTCTCTGGAAATAGCCACTTGCTATAGCGATAAATCTTAGGGTCACTGTGTAACCCCTGATGCATTTCCCATTTTCCCACCAAATTCCACTGTCCAAATTTGGAGTCCCAACTTGACCACAAGCAGATACAATTTCACTTTGTGGGATTTTCCCAGCTTCTCCTTGCATTATGGTTGCAAAGCCTGTAACACCAGCTGTGGCTGAGCCAGCCCTCCAAAAAAGGCAATTGTGCTCCTTGATGGAATCACGAAGTAGGGCAGGGCTGCCAGCACCGCTCCTTGAACGGCCTTTTCAGGATTCTGGGGCTGCTTCCAGGCCTTCCTCCCACTCCACCGGTTAATGATGTGGGCCCCTCAAACCGCTCAGAATTCTTTAAAAGACCTAAGAAAGAAGGGGAAAAAACAATGCATCCTCTTGCCCCTGTTTTCTGGGATTCCATGTCTAATTTCTTCATCACCAAGACCCTACATTCTTTCATCCACTTAATCAATATGCATTGATAATTTACCAACCGTGTCTCAGGCATTTACACTGGGGGTTAGAGAGAACAAGCTAAAGAAGACAGGCTCCAGTTCTGTGGAGACTCATCACACAACAAGGGAGGCATGTGTGGGATAATAACAGGAAGACCAGTCTGCCGTGCTTTATCCACAATGCGTGAGGCCAGGGGAGTTTCAGAATTCAGACATTTTCAGACCTTAGTGGCAAGATATGATATGGCGTGTGGTGTGTGTCTGTGTGTTTCACAGGACCCCCTTATCAAATCTAACTGGTATAAAACTCAGAAACAGCCTCCTATCAGCTCAGGTCAGATTTTGCCCCCCAATTCATTTGGCACCAAACTTTAAATTTCAGAGCCTTTTGGGTTTAGGAATTGCAGATAGATTATGGAACTTGAATAGTTATCATTGACTGAGTGTCTACTATGTCCCACAAAACAGACATGTTTTATTCCCTCTGAACCCCCCCTGCACAGCCCTGCTCTGATTGTTCCTGAACATCCTCCCTATCTGATAAACTTTCACACAGACCACCCCAAGTGAACCTGGTAACACCACGGCAGGATACCATTCTATTTTAAGGAAAGGAAGCCACGGTTTATGGAGCCCAAGTAACTCTCTAAGGTTGCACAGCAAGTAAATGGCCTGGGACTCTCATCTCAGGGACCAAAAGAAGCTATGCCGTTTCCATGGTGCAAAACTGCTGCTCAACTTGGGAGCCACTCTGATCCCGCTGGAAGCCCTTGCTGCCCTCTCTACTTTCAGTTCCAAAGCCCCCCAGTTTCCCTGAGAGGCCCCATAACATGCAGATGGTAAGTCCTACTCCACAGTCCTGTGCTGAGTAACACACCCATCTTGATGGACCTTGGTTTTCCCTCTGTGCCTCATTGCAAAAAGCTTTGGAATCTGACCTCTCCAGGGTTGAATTTCATTCCTGACCTAACATGAGCTTGGGAAAGTCACTAACGCTCTGTGAGAGTGTTTTCTCATCCTTGAAATGGGGAAAAAAAAAAAAAAGTTCATAATTATTGGAGTTATTATGGGGATAAAATGAGTTTGTGTAAGGTACCTGGAAAACAGTAAGTGCTTGACAAAGGGTAGCTATTACTGTTGTAATTATTATTGCTTTTGTTATCATCCTTATTGTAAAGTTATTACTTGAACACATTCTATGTCCTAGGTAGTATATAAAGTGAATTAGATGCAGTAATGGAGAGAAATCCATTCTACTCTAAGTACCTGGCAAGCTGACAGTCTTTTATGATGATCATATGATCCACAATACTGTGAACAAAGCTGAGCGACGCAAGAATAGGCACTTGACCCATGAAGTACAACCCATGAACCTATAGTCATCTATAGTGGCTTCTGGCTTCTAGGGTCTCTTGGCACAAAGCGCTTGTCCAAAAGATATAATGACAATTTACTAAACCCATCAGAAAGTCTTTTTAGAAGCCTGGATGTGAAATATGTCAAAGAAAGAGCAACTGGTCATGAGCTCTGAAGCCAAAGTACAGACTAGATGGGGAGCAAAACCGATGGGGTCACAAAGCCAGGATCTGTAAGGGCATAGAGGATAAAAAGAAGGGACTTAGAAGAAGCGAGAAGTGTGTCTGTAACACGAGGAACATACAGAGAGAGAAAGCACTGCAGCTGAGTTGCCAAGATGCCGGAGTAGGCACTTGAACCAGGACCCCTTAAACTCCAGAGTTCAGGCTCTTGTCTTCCACATGGGGAGCCACAGATCCCTGTGTTGCCTGGGGCCAGTCAAAAAAGCAGAAATGAGGGGTAGGGGACCTGGGGAGGCCAGTGTCAAAGTAGAGTGTGTGTAGCCCTTCAAAAGGGGGCAGCTGCTAACATGTTTTAGACCAACAGTACTATGTGGGAACGTGAGCCAAAGATGTCAGGTCTTCTGACTTTTCAAGAGAAGCCAGAAATCCAGATATCCTTGGGAAAATGCCTGAGCTTTAATGTTGAAAATTAATTCAGCTTTTTAAGGACTGTTCAGGCAAACACACACACGTGTGTGAGCACATACACTCCTTTGGGTTACATTTAGTGTGTAGGCCTCCAAATTGAGAACACTGCCTTCTACTGCCAACTGTAAGACAAGGGAGATTTTTAGTGTGATGTCCAAACTTTCTTCTCTATGCCACAGGGACAGGAAAAGAGAAAGCTGTACTATCATGCCAATGAGAAAATATCCCAGAAACTGCCATTTAAAGGCAATTTCTAAAAAACAGAATTCAAAGGGAATCCCTCATTAAATGACACAAACCATCTCATAAATCCAAAGGAAAAGGAGATATATGTTTCTGGTCAAGATACAGTAATAGAGATCAGATTTACCCTCCCACCTGAAACAACTAAAAAATCAACATATATATGACACAGCATTTTTTGAGACATTGACCATAAGGTCATAAAGGACAGTGACCTGTGAGAGGATGCAAGTGAATGAGGCCGGCCCTGCAGTTGCCCCAGATCACTACCTGGAGTTTCCAGCCATGGCACAGGGAGGAGAAAAGGAGAAGTCCAGTGGAGCCTGATGGTCTCACTGAATCAAGACAATGGAGCTCAGAATGTGGGAAAACCAAAAGGGCAGGAATTTGGAGGACAGAGTACAGAAGAGAGAGCTGCATGGACAGAGAGCCCGAGTGATCTACAGGGTCCCCGAGTCCTCAGCTGGGTACTTACTCATCAGCACATGGGTGTGAGGAGAGGAATCATTCCCCACAGCTGACATGGGGCCAGGAACAATTCTTTTTCCCAATAGCCAGAGTGGAAAATCTCCCATTTCATGGAGAATTGGGTAAAATATTTGGAATAGCTTTGCCTGAGTAATGGGGAAAAATAACCCTAGATGAAATGGTTCTCCATGTCATTTTAACAAAGCTTAAAAGCAAAACCCAAAAGGATAAAAAAATTTGTTAAATTTTGACAAATGTGTATACCTATGAAAGAATTGCCACAATTAACATAATGGCCAAAACCATCACCCCCAAAAGTTTCTTCACACTGTTTTGCAATGCCTCTCTCCTCCCCTCTGTGTTCTGTGTGCCCTCTGCCCCAATTCCTGGGCAAACAGTAATGTGGGTTCTCCTCACGATAGATTGGTTCATACTTCTCAGAACTTTATAGATGTAGACTCAACACTATGCACTTTTTTTTTTACATCTGCTTCTTTACATCAGCGTAGTGATTCTGAGATCCAGTTATGCTACTGCATATGCCAACTGTTCATCTGTATTCCACTAGAAAGCCAAGGTTAGCGAGACGCAAAGAGCCCTTCCACCCACTGAGAGCAGGTTTGCTGTCCAAGCACGTGGGTGTGTAAGAACAGTGACTCACTCAAAGGGAGTGAACATTTTACTTCCTCAAAGCTGGAAGTGAGAGTGGGTGATATTCAGAAAGTCAGGAAGCCGCGCAGTGAAGGACATGAGGCCAGTCGTGGCCGTCTAGAAGCAAATGTAAAAGACCAGAGCAGCCCTCCCAAGAACCAGCAGGGAAGAACTCCGAGCCTTTATACATAATTCTGTGTAGGGGTTGATCCAGAGACACCCCATTTCCTTACTCAGTCTGGGACCTAGTTGCAAGAAAATTTCACCTCCTGTCTCTGATTATTACTTAGTAACAACTAGAAAAATGGTATACAAATGATTCTGAGGTTGCACAGAGAAGGATAACTGTTTCAGCAGTGAGTATTGGAAGCATGGGGCAGGAAAATGATAGAACACACAATCCACATCTGCCATTCCCGCCTTAGAGTATCCTCCACTTGGAGACCTGAGAAATCCTAGGTCTCATGTCTTGCCATTCCAAATCTGTTACTTTCCCTTTCCAGGACAGGGCCTTTCTTTGATAGTCTTCACAATCTCTCTACTATTCTAGGAGAAGTACCTCGCTCTAACCAGAAGTAAGGCAACTGGGTGTGCAGGTTGGTCTCTAGCAGATGCTTCCTTGTGCCATTTCACCTACTTGTCCTCAGTTCCTCACCCATTCCATGATATTATGCATTGGATGTCTCTGCCCTCCCAAAATTCGATTCCGTGAAGCCCTACCCCCCACTGTGATGATATTTGGAGGTGGGGTCCTTGGAAGGCAATTAGGCTTAGATGAGGTCACGAGGGTGGGGCCCCCAAATAGGACTAGTGTCCTTATAAGAAAAGGAAAAGAGAGGAGTACCTGGGTGGCTGAGTCGGTTAAGCATCTGTCTTGGGCTCAGGTCATGATCCTGGGGTCCTGGGATCGAGCCCCACATTGGGCTCCCTGCTTGGTGGGGGGCCTGGTTCTCCCTCTGCCTGCCACTCCCCCTGCTTATACTCTCTCTCTGTGTCAAATAAATAAATAAAATCTTTTAAAAAGAAGGAGGGCGCCTGGGTGGCTCAGTTGTTAGCCGTCTGCCTTCGGCTCAGGTCATGATCCCAGGGTCCTGGGATCGAGCCCTGCATCGGGCTCCCTGCTCCGCGGGAAGCCTGCTTCTCCCTCTCCCACTCCCCCTGCTTGTGTTCCCTCTCTCGCTGTGTCTCTCTGTCAAATAAATAAATAAAATCTTTAAAATAAATAAATAAAATTTAAAAAATTAAAATGAAGGAAAGGAAATGAAAGGAAAGGAAAGGAAAGGAAAGAAAAAGGGAAGGGAAAAGGAAAGGAAGAGAGATTAGAGTGCTCTCCTCTGCTCACTGCCATGCTCCCATGTGGCGCTGGTGCACACTCTCTCTCTGAACCATGTGAGGAACAGCAAGAATGCAGCAACCTGCAACCCAGAAAAGGGAATCACCAGGAACCACGTCTGCCTGCGCCTTGATTTCAGACTTTCCCAGGCTCCTGAACTGTGCGAAATAAGCGTTCCTTGTTGAAGCCCCTGTCTGTCGTATTTGGTACAGTAGCCTGAGCTAAGCCACACGGGCATGTTAACCTGGACGATCTGAACATGGTAACAAATAAATACAACTATCGCTGTCCAGCAGGTTTCCCTATAGCAGACTTCTTGTAAGTCTGAGAACATGATAAAATTTTTTAAATTCAGAAATTCGATCCGTTCGCATTTCAAAATGACCAGTTATTTTCCATATTCACTTACTCCTCCTATGTATGGATTCTGTTCTGTACAAAGTCATTAAGCACTTTGCAAGGAGAAGAAAAAATTGCTTTTGACCTTTGGGGAATGCAATTTAGGGTTTATTGTTTGGAAAGCCCCAGGTAAATAATGATTATATAGCAATAAATTGTGTAATTGCATTTAATCTGTGCCTAGAGGCTAGCAAGCATGACAAATCAGTACCTTCCAAAGAGAAGACCCTGCTTCTGGGAGGCAGCAGGAACCAACCAGTGTAAGGACACCTGTCACTGCAGCAAGCATCTCTCCAGAGGTCAAGACAGTGCAGAGGCATCAGGTTCGGTCCAAATTCAATCAGGGCCATTCAAGTGATGAGGAAGATCAGGACAAATTATTAGAGGCAGGGGAAATAGGTCCTAGGATAGAAGATCATAGGATTTTGAATGGTGCTGTTGGCTAAGAGCTGGCTTCTCAAATGTGTCCCCCCAAAATCCAGCCAACAGAATGGGGTTGGGAAAAGCCACAGAGGAAGAGGAATGAGGTAACTAGTTGAGGATCTATTCTCACCCAGTGGCAGGTGTGCCCTTGAATGAGGGACTGACCTTTTCTGAGTTGGGGGCAGGAACATATAGCAATTAAAACGTGAGCACCAGAGTTAGACTACTGGGACTTTCATCCCAGCCCTGGCATGTCTTCCCTCCCTGACCTTGAGTTCTCCGAGTTTCTTTGTTTGTTGTATGGGGCCAGGCCCATTACCTGCCCCACAGGGTTGTGTGAAATTCATGAAACGATACACAGAAAAGCTCTATGTTGACAATACTAAAAACAATAAAACCCCATTTGTAACAGAAATGAGGTTTTCAACACAAAAGTGTCTTTCAGAAAATGGAAACAATCTTTTTCCTTAACAATTTTTATGAAAATTTTCATGAAAATCTTTTTGAACACACCATATGCTTCCCTACACACTGAAAGAGAGTGTAAGGAAAAAACATCTCTGGAAGAACATGGGGGCTTTGGCCTGGCTTTACGACTTAGGAGCTGTGAAACCCTGCGCCAGTCACAAGATGTGTCTGAGCAGCAATTTGCGGGTGTAATTTAAAAACGCACATGTCACAAAGCAGATAGACAAGATGTATGTGATGAGTGCTATACATACTAACTCACCAAAAATAAATTTTTGTGTGTTTTCTTCAGGTTTCAAGACCGTCATCATGGACACGGATTACTACACCACAACATGATGACGTTTTTAGCCCAAGGGGGCAAATGTAAAAAAAAAACAAAAAACCCTTTCACAGGACTGCCATCCTCTTGGGAAACCAGACGTCCACTGCAACTAACACAGTGTCTTCCCTATACTCACTGCCCAGGAAATATTTGTTAATATTTGAAATATTAGATAAATTAATCTGCATTCTAAGGATAGTAACTTCAGTCTTTTATAAAGAAAATTATATGCTAATTATTGAAGAATATAAGTCATATCACATATGCATAAAGAAATGTCTTAATTTGGGCTACTATAACAAAAAATACCATAAACTGGGTAGGTTAAACAACAGAAATTTATGTTTTACAGCTCTGGAGGCTGGAAGTCTGAGATCAGGGTGCCCAGCATGGTCAGGTTCTACAGCGTTCTCTCTTCCTGGTTCACAGAGTGCTAGCTCCACTTTGTGTTCTCACGTGGTACAGAGAAAGGGCAAACTCTGCCTTTTCGCATAAGAACCCTAATCCCATTATGGGGGCTCCATGCATTATCTAATCACCCCACAAAGGCTCCACTTCCAAATACATTGGGAGGTAGGATCTCAATATGTGAATTGAGGAGAGGAGCACAAACATTCAGTGATAGAAGTTAGCAAGGGAAAAATTACCCAACATCACATCACCTAGAAATAAGCATTGCCAACACCTGATGGAAATCAATCCAATCCTCAACCTATCGCACATTATTAGAAAGGGATAAAAGAAAAAAGTAAAGATGGTAACTCATGGATACACAGATATACTGATAGAATGTTTTTTTTAAAAAAACAATGGATTCATAAATATAAATGCTATTTTGAATAAAAGTGTAATGTTTAATTTCATCTGAATTTAATAAAGAAAAAAAAAGAACATAAGGAAAAACGCAAGTAAATTCCTAAACTAAATGTTTTGTTAATTCATAAGAGAGTCCTCTAAAAGCTGAAGAAATAAAAGATTACAAAATATACTTTAGGAAGCCCTTTGAAGTCAAACATTCAACATTGTGCTGTACCCTTGGTTTCACTGAGGATTCGCATAATTACTTTGTTTCATACCTCCCATCCCCCTTCCTTCCCATATTTTAGTAACTATATTACTATGTTTAACTTGTCAGAGTTTGGAGAGTTTGCATTTTATTCTAAAGCCATTATACAGTTTTAATTGTACATTATAACGTATACAACTGCTATCTATTGAGCACCTATCATGTGCCAGGTACTGTTCACTGTATTAAGTATACAGTAGTAAACCAAACTTAGTCCCTGTTCTCATGGAGCTCAGAGCAAGATACGGATAATAAACATTCTGTGTCTCTCCACATGCACATACACAGGAAATACGTGCGTTGCGATAAACGTTATGAATAAAAAGACAGTGGGTGAGGGAGGCTGAGAGGAGAGTGTCAGAGTGGGCCAGGATATTTTATACAGGGTGGTCTAGTGATTTTAAGAACTTTCTAGAAAACAAGAGCAGTAAGTGCAAAGCCAGCTTTTTATAGGGGCTTCCTGGTCCCTGGGATCTTTTGTTTGGTTAAATTTTCATCAAGAAACAAACTCTTGATTGAGTCTTTCCAAGAAGTACTCACTGGTGTTGTATTCCAGAAGTTCCCAAATGCCTGAGGAAGTCAGCCTCTTGCCTCATTACTTAGAAGACAAACCAGCTGATGATAAACAACCAGCTCACCATTCTTTTCCTCCGAACTTTATTAATACTGCCCCATGGTCTTCTGGCATGGACAGCTGCTATGGCAACATCTCAGAGGGCAAAGTGCCTGGAGACAGAACGATTGCTAAATAACTATCATGCCATCCCTGGTAGGGGGGAGAGCAGGGGGAAGCAGGCAATAAAAGGGTAGGAGAGGCGCTGCATGGCTCAGGATCTGTCCTCTCGATGGTTTTGTCAACATGGTGGTGTTGGACCATGAAGATGTGGCGTTGAGGCCAGCTTTCGGAATCTTGGAAATTTAGGTTCCAAAACTCTCCCTGAGTCTCAGTTTTCCTATCTGTAAAATGGGAGTAACAACAATTACCTTGGTGAGGTCTCTGTAAGGATGAGAGGCAATGTATATAAAGCCCTAAGCAAAGTGCCAAGTGCCAATCCCGCAGTATGTAATAAGTAAGAAATGCTATTATTTCTATTGTACAAACTTGGCTACACCACCAAGTTGTGAGGACCAAATCATGTATATAAACATAATAAGGGGATACACTCATATGTATATCTCTCTATATCTATCACCAATCTCTATATATGCATATATATTTTAAAAATATGCATAGGAGATGAAATATACATACAAAAAGAAAGACACCAGCCTATTTAGAAAGATTCCTGACCAATGCTGCATTAAATGTTGATATAATGCCAATAGATGACATATATATTTGCAGAGATTTTTTTCTGCAATTGTCAATCTAACCCACATTAAAGTTTTATCCAGGAATTTAAATATTAATTTGCTTTTATTTATGAAAAACTGCTTGCAAACCAGTAACTCCCAAAATGCAAGCTCCTTCCTGAAATCTAATGTGGAATAGATGAATTCACATAGCTGGCCAAAGGGAAGGGGCCCACTAAACTGATGAAAATAGCACTTCACCAACTTGGTGGTCCATCAAAATCCAGTCCAATCATCAACAGACATTACTCCTCCTATCAAAGTCATTATAGTTGCTTCTTCCTGGACTGTTTTTGTCTTATCTTCGCTGTATTAATAAACCAACTATCCGTTGTGAGCAAGCAGGACAAATGGACAGAATCTGGTAAGCTTACATGGAACTGACAAGTCCTTTAGACCCCAGTACCTATGTCATTTATCTTCGTTTCCTCTGCTGTCTTCTATTTTTACTTCTAATTTTTTAATTGGTGAGAAGATTCTAGGCTCCTCGGAGCACATTTGAGTCTTCGATAATGTCAGAATGACACACCTGAGGAAAAGCACCCTCCATGGAATTAAAATGTTTGTTGGCAGGTTTATAACCATCTAGGCTTCTCCAGAACTTGAGCTCTGAACAGTTTGGGTCACCAGTTAACACACAAATAAAATTGCTGCATCAGGAAAATTCTGGGCTTTTGGAGGACCTAAATCTTCAAGTCCAGAGGGACAGGAACATACAACTAGAAATCTGGTAGGCCAAGGGCTTTAGGTGAAGAGGAGGAGGGTGAAAAGCCTGACATGGAGCCCCAGGGCAGGAGACGTAGGTGTACACACTTCTGACCTGGAAGAAGCTCAGGAACCATCTAGACTGAGCTGAGCAGTGGCCCTTGAACTTGAGAAGACATCCGAATCACTGGAGGGGTTTGTTGAACACACATTGCTGGGCCCCACCTCAGAGGTTCTGATTCAGTAGGTCTGGGGAGGGGTGTGAGAATGCTGCATTTCTAACAAGTTCACAAGGTAATGCCCATACAGCTGGCCCGGGGGACCACGATCTGAGAACCTCTGGGTTAGGGCAATGGTTGTTAAACTTCACTACACAGTATAATCACCTACGGAGATTTTAAAAGTTCCAATACCCAAGTCCCATCTCACACCAATTACACTGGAATCCTTGTGGGTAGGACACAGTTAGCATTCAGAATCTTTTAAGGTTTCCCAGATGATTGCAACATGCTGCCAATTTTAACAAACCGACTTCTGTTTCAGGTGGAAAACCAAGACTACCTTGTTGGTGGCAGGACAAACTCTAGATCCTGGGTCTTGTCTCCTACTGTGGGTTCTTTCTGCTTCTCTCAGAACACCGACTCTTGGAGAAAGCGCAAGTACATAGCAGACGGGGTACGGAAGCAGGTTTTAACAAAAATCTCCTGTATTCCTGTGCCCGTTACAAGCACTGCAATATCACATATTGTTTCTCAACCGCTGCATAAAAAGTACTCCAAATCGTAGTAGCTTAAAACAGCAAATAGTTATTACCTCACAGTTTTTGTGATCAGAAATCACAACCAGGCTGCAGGCATGAATTCTGCCCTGGATGAGAGGACAGAGGGGACCCAGGAGGAAAAAAGAGAGAGAGCAATACAAAAAGGAAACCAAGAATAAAGCTTATCCTCCAAATTTCCTGGAGTATAAAGGAAGAGAAGGGCTGAAAATCATAAGGAAAGTGAGGGAAAGAGAAACATGAGCTTTACTGAAAATGGACTGATAAACAAGAAAGTAACTGTGCTACCCGCATTAATTGGGAAAAATATGTAAATATCTAATTTCATCCAGATGTCTAGATTGGCTGAATAAATGTAATAATATAAATGAAACTTTAAATCCTGAAGAAATTTATATTCCACCTGAAGACTGAAGTAATAGGCTATCTAGGAACAAAGAGACTATTTTCATACTAACGGTCTGTGTCTAAGTCCCAACTAGGACTCTGGTCTCCTGGTTCTCAGCCCATACCTTCCTTACGTAACCCCACCCACATCCCAACAAATACACATTCAACCCCACAGCAGATCATCAACATTCCAGACCATAAACTCAGTTTTAACTGAGTATTGTGGCAGTACAACCAGTCACAAAGGTGAGAAACAAGTGTGTTGGTAAGTGCGTGCTGCAGGCGGCTTCTTCCACTCCGAGTCTGTCTACCCAGGGAAAAGGGAAGTTTGCAACTGACATAAAGAACAGCATCAGAATATGCCCAGCTCGGGGCGCCTGGGTGGCTCAGTCATTAGCGTCTGCCTTCGGCTCAGGTCATGATCCCAGGGTCCTGGGACCGAGCCCCGCATCTGGCTCCCTGCTCCATGGGAAGCCTGCTTCTCCCTCTCCCACTCCCCCTGCTTGTGTTCCCTCTCTCGCTGTGTCTCTCTCTGTCAAATAAATAAATAAAATCTTAAAAAAAAAAAAAAAGAATATGCCCAGCTCAATTTGGCTTTATTTCTCTTCTCAAGAAGCATTAAGTAAGGGTCAGATATGTGCCAAGCACTGTGCCGGGCACAGAGGTTACAAGTCCAGATAAGACTTGCTGTCTGCTCTTGAGGAGCTCCAGGTCCAAGAGGAGAAGAGAGGTCAGTCAGTAACTACAGTACAGTGCAGAGAGGTGCCTTACTGGGAACATGCATCAGGGGAATTGAAATCACACTGGGGGTTAGAGAAGGCTTCCTAACGAAAGAGACTCTTGAGATGAATTTAAAAGGATGTAATGTATTTGGATAAAAGTAAAGAAAACCTTCAATAGAAGTAAGTTTATGTACAAAGGAGTGAAGACTTCAAAGAGCATTATGTGCTCGGAAATAGAAAAGAAATTCAGTGTGGTTAGACTGATGAATTTTGGGAGGAAAGGGGCAAGGACTAATACCAAAAAGCACTGTCCTTGTTTCCTATTGCTGAGCTAACGAAGTCCCACAGAGCTAGTGGCTTCAAAGGACACAAACTTAGTCTCTGACAGTTCTAAGGGTCCGAAGTCCAAAATGAGTCCCACAGGGCTAAAATCAAGGTGTAGGCAGAGCTGGCTCCTTCTGGAGTCTCCAGGGGAAAAGCTATGTCTTATCGCTTCCAGTTTCTAAGGCTGCCAGCATGCGTTGACCATGTCACTCCAATCTCTGCCTCTGTCATCACACTGCCTTCCTCTGGATCCAAATCTCTCTCTGCCTCTCTAATGTAGAGACACCAGTGATTAGAACTTAGGGCCCACCTAAATAATCCAAGCTAATCTCCATCTCAGGATCCTTCACTTTGTCACAGTCACAAAGTCCATTTTGCCATAAGAGGTAACATCCACAGGTTCCAGGGATTAGGATGCAGACATCTTTGAGGGACATTATTCCACGTACCACAAAAACATTGTTAACTAAAATGAGGTTTGTTCACCTTAAAATCCATAGACAGCCATGGTAAGGTTCTAAGCAATACAGTGAGGAAGCAGATTTGGAGAAGCTCACCCTGGCAACCACCTTGTAGAAGATGAATCAAAGGGACAGAAGCCGCCAAGTTTTCAATAATCTGAGTAAAAAGTGATGACGACTTGAACTAGGCAGGGAGTTTGGGAAATGGAGAGAAGGAATTGATGTGACAGATTTTACATCTAAATTAAGAACCTCAGAAGACTGTTAGAATCTGGAGAATAAAGGGAAAGGAGGCACTGGGAAGACTTACAGATTTCTGGCTGTGATCACTGGTTAGTTTTGATGGCATTCACATCAACCTGATGTGCACTAGGTCAGCAGGTCTGTGGCTAGATTTCATGTTTCCTAATGTCAAAGACACTGAGGATTTCAGTGATATTGTAGGGACAGAAGCCAAATTACTGGTAAGGCCATAGAAGGGAAGTTTAAAACAAAAAAATGACCTATACAGACTGATTTTTCAAGAAAATTAGCTAAAAAGGGAAAGTGAGAATCTGTGTTCACTTGCTTGCTTATTTTTTAATATGGTCTATTCTGAAGGGAAAGAGAGAGCGTCATAAAATACAAACAGAAAAGAAAAGGGGTGTAAGGCTAGAGTATAAGGTTCCTAAGGAAGCAGAACAGCATGAGATCCAGGATACATTTTAACCATAATACACGAATCAGAGGGAGTTTCATCACATCCACTGATGGAGGAAAGAGAAGGAAGTATGAACGTGCACAAAGATAAGGGTACAAATGTCAGAGGATGAAACTAAGGAAAATCTCATCTTCGGCCCCAATTTCCATCTCAGTAAAAGCGAGTGCACAGCCACCCTGCTACAAGTGAGAAGAGTGGTGGAAGCTGGAGGTTTGAGCAAAGAAGTAAAAATGTAAAATAGCTGTGGACAGAATGGAAGATAACATGAACCACAGAGAAATGCAGAATTGTTGCAAGTACCAAAAGCCAGCTGGGACTCTGAATTTGTATTGATATCAAATATCCACAGTAGCTTGATTTTTCTATCAGAACTCGGCTCACTAGATACTGAAATGAGAAACAGAGCAGTTAAACTGGGACAAGGTTGGGTTTTACAATACAGACAAGGAGCAATTAATGACATAATGTGAAAACATACGTGAAATGCTGGAGCACAGTAACCTAACTGAGCCAAGCCGGACAGCAAGGGATGGGAGGCAAGAAGCGGGGGGATAACTGAAAGAAGAGCCAGGATGTGGAGGTCTAAATGACAGACAGAGGGTAAGGAAGAGTAAAAGAACTAAAGTAGAGGATGGGGAATGGGATTTGGAGCTCAAGAGTTATAAGAGGAGCCTTTGACCATATCAATGACCAAGAGAGCACGTAGACAAGGGGGAAATGGGGTAAGGATCACTGGAGACAAGAATGACAAAACACAGCTTCCTGCTTCCTTTATGCTGGGCTCCATGCCTGCTACCCCTGGGACCCTCCTAGGAGGATGAGTGTGCCACTAACTGGAAGACTTGATGGGAACTGCTAACTTTAAATGTTTCCCAAAAGTACAGGTAAAATAAAATGAAGAGTATCATCTAATGGAGTTTCCAATGTATGATCTTTTGGTACCCTGATATCTCAGCCCTTCCCACTTACAAACTTTAGGATAGAAAAACGGTATGCCCTGGGAACGGGTCTAAGGATACACTTCACCCTGAGCTGACCCTCTGCAATTGTCTATATTTGGTTACTGCTGAAATGAACTGGTGTCACATCAGCACTAAATTAGGAATGTATTTCATGTTTCCTAATGTCAAAGACCTTATAAAGTAAGTGTAAACATCTACAGAAGAGGAGAGAACACTAGTAAATAATTTTCCATTAGACCATTATGCTTCTCAAGGTCTCCCAAGGGTTGTTTATGAAAAGTGGGAGAAGTCCTGTGATTCTGGCAGAAAAGAAATGCCTCCACTTTCTCTAGCCAGGACTATGAAATCTGTCAGACCTCGGGTAGTCAAGAATTCAGAAATTTAGTGCTGATTCATTCAACCATGTAAAAATTTTATGACCTGCTTTCTTTGTGCTGTTAAAAAATTGGGTGATCTTAGACAAGTTATTTGAATTCACTAAACCCAGGGATCCTCATCTGCCAGGTGGGTCTATGAAACCTGACTTACTGTCTCAGAAAATAAAAGGATAATAAAACTGCACAATCTTATTTCCCCTCAACAGAAGTCTAAACCTCTAAGTCTAGAAGTCCAAGCTCTCCAACTAAGGTAAACTGTGATAAGATGCATAAATATATATATATAAATATGTACAAAATATAGATTATATATATATTTGTATATAATATATATTATGTAAATTACAATCTATAGATTTTATATATATACATATATAGTATATACCTAATATCTATCTAGGTATCATAATCTACTGGTGGTGTCATTTTACCAGTTTGAATGAAGTATAAAAACATTACCTCCAAAAAACAAAAACAAACAAAAAAACAACTCATTACCTCCCTCTTGTTCCTTGGATATTCTGCCCC
Source organism: Mirounga angustirostris (assembly GCF_029215605.1). Lineage (NCBI taxonomy): Eukaryota > Metazoa > Chordata > Mammalia > Carnivora > Phocidae > Mirounga > Mirounga angustirostris. Next base: position 11,983,542 of record NW_026991712.1, on the reverse strand, counting down.
TTGAATATACTCATACATATTTTATCATTTTGTATATACATTTTTCATATATGTATATATGTATATATAACTATATGTATTTATAAGAATAGATCTGATATATATGTGTGTAAACATATATATAACTAATATATATAAAACTAGTAGGATACATAGATAGGAAGTTTCAAGGGAAATTTAAAACTTCATTGACCTGAATAAAAATTAAAATACTACACATCAAAATTTCTGATATATAGCTAAAGCAGTGCTGAGAGGGAAATTTATAGCACTAAATGAATATATATATATATATATATATATATATATATATATATATATATGGAAAGTCTCATATCAATGATCGAAGCTCCTACGTCAAGAACCTGGAAAATAAAGAACAATGTAAACTCAAAGTAAGAATAAGGAAGGAAATAAAGAACAGAAACCAACTAAACTAAAAATGACGGAGAAAATTAATAAACAAAGAGCCTCTTTTTGAAAAGATTAATAAAGTTGAAAAATCTTTAGCAAAACTGACAAAGGCTGAAAGAGAAGACACAAATTACCAACATCAGGAATAAAACAGGGATATTACAATAGACCTTACGGGTTATCAAAAGGATAAGGGAGTGTTAAGAACATCTCTACACACATAAATTTGAAAACTAAGATGAGATGAACCAATTCCTTGAAAAACACAAACTGTAACAACTTACTCAATGTGAAATATTTGAATATCCCTATAACTATTAAAAAAAAAATTAAGTTTGTGGGGCACCTGTGTGGCTCAGTTGGTTAGGCAACTGCCTTTGGCTCAGGTCATGATCCTGAAGTCCTGGGATTGAGTCCCTCATCGGGCTCCCAGCTCATCAGGGAGCCTGCTTCTCCCTCTGACCCTCTCCCTTCTCATGCTGTTTCTCACTCTCTCTCTCTCAAATAAATAAATAAAATCTTTAAAAAAAAAGATTAAAAAAAATTAAGTTTGTAATTTAAAAATTCCAAAAAAGTGGGCACCTGGGTGGCTCAGTCAGTTAAGCATCTGCCTTCAGCTCAGGTCATGGTCCCAGGGTCCTGGGATCGAGTCCTGCATTGGGCTCCTTGCTCGGCGGGGAGTCTGCTTCTCTCTCCCTCTGTCCCCCCAATCCCGCTTGTGAACTCTTTCTCTCTGTGTCAAATAAATAAATAAAATCTTAAAAAAAATTCCATAAAAGTAATCTCCAGACCTAGATGGTGTCACTGGAGAATTCCACCAAATATTTAAAGAATCAGTAACAATTCTACACAATCTTTTCCAGAAAAGGGAAGAGGAGGGAACACTTTCCATTTTATTTTATTAAGATAGTATGACACTGATACCATAAAGAGACAAAAAGACAGTTCTAAAAAATAAAATAAATAATAAATAAAATTACAGACCACTCATGAAAATAGATGCAAAACCCTTAACAAAATATGAGCAAATAGAAATCAGCAACATATAAAAGAATTATACATAATGAGGAGAGATTTATTCCAGGGATAAAAGACTAGTTCAGTATTTGAAAATCAATAAATGTAATCCATTTTACTAACAGGCTAAAGAAGAAAAATCTCACCACCATGTTACTTTATGCAAGGAAAGCATTTGACAGATTTCAACATGATTTCAAAAAAAAAAAAAAACTACAGCTAACATTATACTTAATAACTAAAGACTGAGTCCTTTCCCTTAAAATTGGGGGAAAAACCACAACAGGGGCAGGGCAACTCTGCTCAAACAGGGTTGCCTGAGTAACAGCGTGGCAGGCCCCTCCCCCAGAAGACAGGCTAGGAGAACAAGAGGCCAGCAACCCTAAGGTCCCTATAAAACAGGTGCATCTTGCTTGGGTTGTGGTCAATAATTTGGATCTGTACATTCCCTCAACCACCCCTCAACAGAATGACTAGGAGGAGGAACCTCCAAAATAGGAAAGACTCAGAGACTGTGACTTCTGCCACAGATTTACAAATGGATACAGATATAACCAAAATGTCTAAGATGGAATTCAGGGTAGCAATTGTGAAGACAATAGCTAGAATGGAAAAATAGATTAATGGCCACATAGAGTCTCTAAGGGCAGAAATGAAAGCTGAAATGGCAGAATTTAAAAATACTACTAGTGGGCGCCTGGGTGGCTCAGTTGGTTGAGTGACTGCCTTCAGCTCAGGTCATGATCCTGGAGTCCCGGGATCGAGTCCCACATCAGGCTCCCTGCTCAGCAGGGAGTCTGCTTCTCCCTCTGACCCTCCCCCCTCTCATGTGCTCTCTCTCTCTCTCTCTCTTTCTCTCTCTCAAATAAATAAATAAAATCTTAAAAAAAAAACCTTTAAAAAAAAAATACTACTAGTGAGATCCAATCTAATCTAGATAATCTAACAGCTAGGGTAAGCAAGGCAGAAGAATGAATTAGTGATATAGAGACCAATTAATAGACAGGAAGGAAAAAGAAGAGGCCAGGGAAAAACAACACAGAATCCACGAAAATAGAAAAAGAAAAAAAAAAAAGAATCAGAGAAATAAGTGATGCCATGAAACATTCCCATGTCAGAATTATTGGGATCCCTGAGGGGGTGGAGAGAGAGGACTAGGAGATATATTTGAGCAAATCGTAGATGAGAACTTCCCTAATCTGGGGAATGAAACAAACATTTGTGCCCTAGAGGCAGAGAGGACCCCTCCCAAGATCAAGGAAAACAGGCCCATGCCACAGCATGTAACAGTAAAATTCGCAAACCTTAGAACCAAGGAAACCATCTTAAGGGTAGTTAGGAGGAAGAGATTCCTTACATACAAAGGGAGGAACATCAGAATAATGTCAGACCTATCCACAGAGACCTGGCAAGCCAGAAAGGCCTGGCAAGACATATTCAGGGTACTAAAGAAGAAGAACATGCAGCCAAGAATACTTTATCCAGCAAGGCTTTCATTTAGAATGGATGGAGAGATGCAGAGCTTCCAAGACAGACAGAAACTGAAAGAATATGTGACCACTAAGCAGGCCCTGCAAGAAATATTAAGGGGGGTTCTATAAAAGGAGAAAGACCCCAAGAATGATATACAACAGAAATTTACAGGGACAATCTATAAAAACAACATCTTCACAAGCAACATGATGACAATAAATTCGTATCTTTCAATAATCACTCTAAATGTGAATGGCCTAAATACACCCATGAAACAGCACAGGGTTGCAGACTGGATAAAAAGACAGGACCCATGCATATGCTGTCTACAACAGACTGATTATGAACCTAAAGATACATCCAGACTGAAAGTAAAGGGATAGAGATCCATCTTCCATGCCAACAGACCTCAAAAGAAAGCTGGGGTAGCAATTCTTATATCAGACAAATTAGATTTTAGGCTAAAGACTGTAGTTAGAGACCCAGAAGGACACTATATCATTCTTAAAGGGTCTATCCAACAAGAAGATCTAACAATTGTAAATATCTACGCCCCCAACATGGGAGCAGCCAACTACATAAGCCAACTGTTAACCAAAATAGAGTCATATTGATAATAATATGTTAATTGTAGGAGACCTCAATACTCCACTCTCAGCAATAAACAGATCATCTAGGCAGAAAATCAACAAAAAAAACAAGAGCTTTAAATGACACACTGGACCAGTGGACCTCATAGATAGAATATTCCACCCTAAAACAACATAACATTCATTCTTCTCGAGCACACATGGAACTTTCTCCAGAATAGACCACATACTGGGTCAAAAATCAGGTCTCAATCGATACCAAAAGATTTGGATTATTCCCTGCGCATTCTCAGACCATAATGCTCTAAAACTGGAACTCAATCACAAGAAAAAGTTTGGCAGAAATTCAAACACTTGGAAGCTAAAGACCACTCTGCTCAAGAATGTTTGGGTCAACCAGGAAATCAAAGAGAACTTAAACAATTCATGGAAACCAATGAGAATGAAAATACCTTGGTCCAAAACCTATGGGATACTGCAAAGGCGGTCCTAAAGGGGAAATACATAGCCATCCAAGCCTCACTCAAAAAAAATAATAAAATCCCCAATTCACCAACTAACTTTACACCTTAAAGAACTGGAGAAAAAGCAACAAACGATGCCTAAGCCACGCATTAGAAGAGAAATAATTAAGATTAGAGCAGAGATCAATCAATTAGAAACCAGAAATACAGCAGATCAGATCAATGAAACTAGAAACTGGTTCTTTGAAAGAATTAATAAGATCAATAAACCACTGGCCAGACTTATCCAAAAGAAAAGAGAAAGGACCCAAAGTAATAAAATTATGAATGAAAGGAAGAGGTCACAACTAACACCAAGGAAATAGAAACAATTATTAGAAATTATTATCAACAACTATATGCCAATAAATTAAGCAACCTGGAAGAAATGGATGCCTTCCTGGAAACCTATAAACTACCAAGACTAAAACAGGAAGAAATTGACAACCTGAATAGGCCAATAACCAGTAATGAGATTGAAGCAGTGATCAAAACCTCCCAAAAAACAAGAGTCCAGGGCCTGATGAATTCCCTGGGGAATTCTACCAAACAGTCAAAGAAGAAATAATACCTATTCTCCTGAAGCTGTTCTAAAAAACAGAAACAGAAGGAAAGCTTCCAAACTCATTCTATGAGGCCAGCATTACCTTAATCCCCAACCAGGCAAAGACCCCATCAAAAAGGAGAATTTCAGACTGATATCCCTGGTGAATATGGATTCCAAAATCCTCAACAAAATCCTAGCTGATAGGATCCAACAATACATTAAAAGGATCATCCACCACGACCAAGTGGGATTTATCCCCGGGATGCAAGCGTGGTTCAACAGTCACAAATCAATCAATGTGATAGAATACATTAATAAGAGGAGAGAGAAGAACCATATGGTCCTCTCAATTGATGCAGAAAAAGCATTTGACAAAATACAACACCCTTTCCTGATTAAAACTCTCCAGAGTATAGGGATAGAGGGAACATTCCTCAAGTTCATAAAATCCATCTATGAAAAACCCACAGCGAATATCATCCTCAATGGAGAAAAGCTGAGAGCCTTTCCCTTAAGATCAGGAACACAACAAGGATGCCTACTCTCGCCACTATTGTTCAACATAGTACTAGAAGTCTTAGCAATGGCAATCAGACAACAAAAAGAAATAAAAGGTATTCAAATTGGCAAAGAAGAAGTCATACTCTCTCTTCGCAGATGACATGGTACTTTATGTGGAAAATCCGAAAGACTCCACCCCCAAATTACTAGAACTCATACAGCAATTCAGTAATGTGGCAGGATACAAAATCAATGCACAGAAATCAGTTGCTTTCTTATACACTAACAATGCAACTGTAGAAAGAGAAATCAGAGAGACGATTCCATTTACAATAGCACCAAAAACCATAAGATGCCTCGGAATAAACCTAACCAAAGAGGTAAAGGATATACACTCTAGAAACTACAGAAAACTCATGAAAGAAATTGAAAAAGACACAAAAAGATGGAAAAATATTCCATGCTCATGGATCAGAAGAATAAACATTGTTAAAATGTCTGTGCTACCCAGAGCAATCTATACCTTCAATGCCATCCCGATCAAAATTCCAATGACATTTTTCAAAGTGCTGGGACAAACAATCCTAAAATTTGTATGAAATCAGAAAAGACCCCGAATCGCCAAGGAAATGTTGAAAAAGAAAAACAAACCTGGGGGCATCACGCTGCCTGATTTCAAGCTACATTACAAGGCAGTGATCACCAAGACAGCATGGTACTGGCACAAAAACAGACATATAGACCAATGGAACAGAACAGAGAACCCAGATTTGGACCCTCAACTCTATGGTCAAATAATCTTTGACAACGTAGGAAAAAATATGCAATGGAAAAAAGACAGTCTCTTCAAAAAATGGTGCTGGGAAAATTGGACAGAATGAAACTCGACCATTCTCTAACACCATACACAAAGATAAACTCAAAATGGAGGAAAGACGTCAGTGTGAGACAGGAATCCACCAAAATCCTAGAGGAGAACATAGGCAGTAACGTCTCTGACATTGGCCACGGCAACTACTTTCAAGATACATCTCCAAAGGCAAGTGAAACAAAAGCAAAAATGAACTTTTGGGACTTCATCAAGATAAAAAGCTTCTGCACAGCAAAGGAAACAGTCAACAAAACAAAGAGGCAACTCACAGAATGGGAGAAGATATTTGCAAATGACACTACAGATAAAGGGCTGGTATCCAGGATCTATAAAGAACTCCTCAAACTCAATACCCCAAAAACAAACAATCAAGTCAAAAAATGGGCAGAAGACATGAAAAGACACTTCTCCAAAGAAGACATACAAATGGCTAACAGACACATGAAAAAATGTTCATCATCATTAGCCATCAGGGAAATTCAAATCAAAACCACACTGAGATACCACCTCACACCAGTTAGAATGGCAAAAATTGACTAGGCAAGAAACAACAAATGTTGGAGAGGTTGTGGAGAAAGGGGAACCCTCTTACACTGTTGGTGGGAATGCAAGTTAGTACAGCCACTTTGGAAAACAGTGTGGAGGTGCCTTGGAAAATTAAAAATAGAGCTACCCTATGACCCAGCAATTGCACTACTGGGTATTTACACCAAAGACACAGATGTAGTGAAAAGAAGGGCCATATGCACCCCAATGTTCACAGCAGCAATGTCCGCAATAGCCAAACTGTGGGAAGAGCTGAGATGCCCTTCAACAGACAAATGGATAAAGAAGATGTGGTCCATATATACAATGGAATATTACTCAGCCATCAGAAAAGATGAATACCCAACTTTTACATCAACATGGATGGGACTGGAGGAGATTATGCTAAGCAAAATAAGTCAAGCAGAGAAAGTCAATTATCATATGCTTTCACTTATTTGTGGAACATAAGGAATAGCATGGAGGACACTAGGAGAAGGAAGGGAAAAATGAAGGGGGAGAAATCAGAGGGAGAGATGAACCATGAGAGACTTTGGATTCCGAGAAACAAACTCAGGGTTTTGTGGGGGGAGTGGGATGGGTTAGCCCAGTGATGGGTATTAGGGAGGGCATATACTGCATGGAGCACTGGGTGTTATACAAAAACAATGAATCATGGATCACTACATCAAAAACTATTAATGTATGGTGACTAACATATTAAATTAAATAAAATTTTAAAAAATAATAAATAAAAAAATAAAGTTGGGGGAAAATTGGGGCAACAATTTCCACTCTTACCATTCTTATTCAATGGGAAACTGGAAGCTTTAGCCAGTGCAATAGGGCAAGAAACGGGAAAAATAGGCATGTATATCAGAAAAGAAAAAAGAAAGTGATCTCTATTTGAAAGTGACATGACAGTCTATGTAGAAAATCCCAGTGAGTCCACAAAAACATTCTTAGAACTAGTAAGTGAATTTAGCAAGGTCACAGAATACAAGATCAACACACAGACATTTACACGCATGCAAGTGCACACACGCGCACACACACACACACACTCAACTGTATTTCTGTATACCACCGATAAACATGGTCAGGCAAATTAAATATGTATTATTATTTACAACTGCTCCAAAAAAAATACAATGCATATGGCAAAAATCTAACAAATTACGTTCAGGACTTGTAATGTTAACAACTACAAAATGCTAATGAAAGAAATCAAAGAATACCTAAATAGATGGGGAGATATACTGTGCTCATGGACTGAAATACTGAATATATTAATGATGTCAATTCTCCTCAAATTGTCTAACACAATCCTATAAATATCTCAGAAAGACTTTGTATAGATATGGACAATATTATTCTAAAATTTATATGTAAAGGTACTCGCCCAAGACTAAAATAATCTTGACAAGAAGAATGAAATGGAAGATACTATTCTTGCTTATGTTAAGGTTTACTATATAGCTACAGTAATCACAACAGTGCAGTATTGGCAGAAAATCAGACATACAGGTCAATGTAAAGAACAGAGAACCCTAAAGCAGACCCACAAATACACCAAACTAATTTTTAACAAAGTTGCAAAACTGAGACAAAGACATAGCTGATCCCATTAAGTCAAACTAAGGGACTAAGGACAGTCAGACAAGGAAGAAAAGAAAAACTGACATAGAATTAGTGGGCTATTGACTATTAAGAGCAAGTGGGGCTCAATCCCACCAGAGACCTTTGAGGTACAGTGTAGGATGGACCTCAGAATTGTCTCTCTGGCACCACAGAAGATGGGAGCCTTGCGTGCTGATTCCTACTGTTGACTGGTGGAAGGTTGCCTTCAAGCAAGGAATCCCACTGGATTCTGGGCCACACCTCCAAGTTGCCTGACTGAGCTTCTGAGGGTTCAGGAGAAGGCTTATGGCAGAGAAGCTGAAAAATGTTGCTGGCACTGAGGTGGAAAGTCTCCACGTACTCCCCTGTGGTCAGTCAGAGGCTCAGCTGAAGTCACAGGGGGCTGACGGACAAGAGTTAAGGGCACCAACAGCCTTTGCTACATAAGTCTAATTCTGGAGTAGAGCATTGGCAAGAACATTTGGCCACAGGAACAAGACAATATATAAGTTTTCATTATTATTTAAAGAAGGTATTTTTCCCTAGTTATCCTTTTAGCTTTTCTCAGTTGTTTCAGGACTTGAATATGAAAGGGGATGTTGCTGTAACTCCTTTCCAATACACCTAAACCTAATCCAAGTGCAAAATACAATCTTAAACCTCACCCTCATCTTTAACCTCATAGTGTCTCCCTCACTTTCACTGTAACACTAATCCAAACCCCACCCCAAACCTTCTCCTAACCCAAACACAAACCCAAGCTAACCCTAACCCTCACCCTGACTCTACTGCCTGCTTCTTTTCTGAACTACCCTTGTTTCATTGAATATTGCATTAGATACGGGATATGGTAAATGGTATGTTCTAGATGCTCTGCATTCTGTGATTTTTGTGCCAGCTAGCAGTTAACTAGGCTGAATTCAAATTCCAAACTGACTTCCCTTGCAGGTTACAGAAGCTGGAATCTCTGCTCAGGGTTTCCAACTTCCAGCAGCAGCTTTTTCACCAAGCTCACTGGAGTCCCCTCGCCTCATACACATGGAGTTTAGCAATCTGCCAAGGATTTGGGAAAATTGTATGCACAGACTTCAGGGCTCACTTCTTCCGGGGCTCCCACCCTTTCCAGAATTTCCCTTCCTACCTTTCTGGCTCTTCTGCCAGCCCTGAACTCCCTCCTGTTTTCTCTGTAATTTTCGCCTCTTTTTGATTACTCTCCAGTGCCATCAAATCATTGTTTTATAGATACATTTTTTTTTTTGTCTGTGTCCAACCAAGCTGCTTCATCATTACCAGAAGCCAGAAGTCTCTAGAATCAAGTTTAACTCCTCACAGGGAACTCTCCTTGAGCCAAAGTTCTGGGGGAGGGATCAATAATACATCATGATAGGGGTCAGAGGAATCTAAGCTACCTCCTCATGCAATTGACTGTGCCTTCCTGATTCTCTGCAGCCCAGGATCCTATCTACCCTTTCCTCTCAATGGTGGCTTGCTATTGCACACACCAACCTTATGTCGTGTGCATCAGATAATAGCCAGTTCATGATAAGCAGCTCCAATCTGGTGCATTGGTCAAATATTTAGTCTCCACCAGGACTCAGTAGCAACTCAAGGAGTTTTCTCAAAAGGAGAACAGTTATTAGTAAATATGAGCACAGTGTTACTCTAAAGCCCTGGTGGACGTGCTCTGTGATTCTTCCTTGGAGGCCTTCCAGAGGCTCCATATAGCATCCTATTTGCCACAAACACCATGCATACAATTGGATCAATCAGATTAAGATACTCCTTTCCTGGAGAGGAGTGAGTGAAGGATGGAGAGAATCCAGGAGTGGTATGTTAGTGAAACTCCCTACAGATGATAGGAAATCATTACAAATGGGAATAGTTTTCTCCCTGACCCCCAACATAAAGCCTGACACAGAGCTGGCACTCAATCCATACTAGAACACATGAATGTATAAATGGATAAATCACTACTATCACTGTATCAAATTTGTACTGATCTTATACAAATATTACATAATAAATCACATATTCAATTCTCACACATTTCAGGCAATATAGAATCCTGGCCAATAAAGACTTGTAAAAGTGTCAGCATTCACTTTACTGGGCACTTGTAAAATGCCAAAGTTGTACTTATTTATTATTCATTCAGAATATGTTGTGTGCCAGGCATCATGCTAAGTGCTAAGGAGATATATATGAACAAAGGAATGAATGACATTGTTCGTGACCTCAAGAACCTAACAGTCTAGGAGACAATATGTCATGGGCCCACTTGGCTGAAAGTCAAAAGAACTGAGTTCCAAGTCCAGCCTGCCTCTTCATAGCTCTCTCCTTAACCCAGGAGGCAACTTCTTCCCCATGGATATTTTGACTCACTAACCTTGTCATTATCCCACCAACATAGTCTGAAATCCAGAAGAAAGCAGACAGGTGATGAACACGGCACTCATCAGAAAAATGTATTTTCATAGAACTCTTAGAGCCACAAATAATGTGAATGCAAGAACAGGAAGAATCATAGGGGAACAGAGCATGGAAAATATGATTGAGCCACATTACCCACAGGTTCTGAGACACTTTTCATTCTGGGACTCCTTATGATAATAAATGAGTAACAGAAAAGGTTGGTTACACAATGTCCAGTTCTGAGTTAAATACAGATAAATCCTGGTACCCTAAGTGTTTTATGCTGTCTGTATATGCTTGGAAAAGAGACCAAAGAGAGAAAGAAGCAGAGAGAAAGAGAAATGGAAAAAGAGGGAAACAGATCATGATTCAGTTGGTGCAGCAGATTTTATCACTTCTTTTTTTCTCCCTGACTGATTTGTTTTTCCTTAGGTTGCAAGCTTGGCAATTGCTCTTGGGAGACACAATGAGATCTGGCAAATTCTGCATAGATTCTAGATTTGGCCTCATCTGTGTCTAATGAAGTGTCTGTCTAATAAAGATCATCATGGATCAGTGGATTCACCTCATTCATTCCATCCATTTCAAAACAAGCCCACTCCCACCTCACCCTTAGATGAATGCTAATTATATATTGAAATACCTAAAAAAAGAAAGAAATATATATATAAATACTCAAAGGGGGGGGAGGGAAAAGCAAACAGTCTCACACCAGGAAATAATTTCCATATCTGGGTAAATCCTTCCCACTTTTCATTTGTATATTCTTACTTTGTTTTGATTCTTATTTTGCATGACTGAAATATTCTATATATAACTTTGTGCCCTTTTCTTCAACCTATTTTTACAAGGGAGCATTTTCCAAATTATTTATAAGTCCTTCCTCATTTTTAAGGAATGCATAGGTCTACATCAACTGAGTGTTCTGTTGTTTGTAGCCATTCATTAAATTCATTAGATAGGACTGAAGCTGGATTCCATCTTTGTTCATAAACTATTCCTCTGTATGTGTTTATGGGGGGCTATTACCGGGTAGTAATATACCCACCACTTGTCTGTTGACTCTGCATTAGGAGTCTTGAGGGCAGGGAGTGTTTGTCCACCTCTGTTCCTCCACTGCTCAGCACAGAGCCTGACTTCTAGTAAGTAAGCAATAAATGCTTGTGGGAAGAAGAACCAGCAGATCAATCATTCAGGCACCCAAACATACCCTAAAAGAACTGAGTAGAATTATAAACAGGAGTACTCATGTTAAGAACGTAGAACATAACATGTCAGCACTTACCAGGGAGCCCAGGGACACAAAATTTCTGACGGGGACTTCACAGCAGCGAATAAACTGACCCATAAAAACATCTTATCTCCTCTGGCAGTGTGATAATGTCTATTTCTAAGAAGGTGGCCTATTACAGGAATTGCTTTTCTGAGTATAGCTCAGTCAGATACAGTTGAGGTTCCTATTCTTAGCTCTGACTCAATTCCTTTCCAGCAAAGGGCATACGCTAAAATGCTCTCCTTGGGTTTACCTGCGGACTGTTAGAGATCTATTTCTATACCCGTCTCCTTGCTTCCCCACTTGCATACTCCACCCCCACTGTGAGCTGTCTGAGGCAGGAGTCAAATCCTGCCCTTCTCAGGTTCCCCAATATGTAGCACAGAGCCTGGAACAGAACACACGAAGTTCAAATTGGACTCATCCCAGACGATTCCAAACCCTGGGATCTTTCATTTATTCAAGAAATTTGCCTATTGAGCGTCTGCTCTATATAGTTATATGCTACCTGTTAGGGCCACTGGGGTGAGCAAGACAGAAGAAACAATCAGGTGGCAGCCATTCAATGCTTAGAGTATTAATAAAATCTTGGCTTAAACTTAAGACATTGCATTAAGTAGCCCAAAGATAATGCAGAAGCAACAACTTAACTTAGACTCCACTCAGCTGGAATATAATCAGGCCTGGCTCAACATGTCTAGAACGAACAGCTTCTTTAAAGGGCTTGCCACTTTGGTGGCAATGAGAACAAAGTCTCTGTCCCTTTCTCTTACCTGGAGCCTTCTGAGCTGCAGCATCGACTGGCCAGGAATCAATATCTGTGACTGTGACATGCTCTGTGAGACCCTGAGAAGGTTAAACCTGACTTACTGATCGCTGTGATTAATCGGAGGCGGTCCCCTCAGGTTTGTACTGTCATCCTTCAGGCTGATGCCCCGTGCAAACCAGACTCATTTGAATAAGCGGCCGGAGTTCCCTACAGAGAATCCCCAGAAATGCGGAAAGGGGTCAATCTGTGAGCCAGGAGGGGGAAATTCTCTGAGTGAAAGGCAATGCTCATGACCAGGTTGGGTTTAATCAGCCACATGGGAAGACAGAGAAATGATTAAAGCTGGCCAACACCCCGCCCCCAAAACTGGGCACCACTTCCTCCCGGGACTGCCCCTTCCTCTCCATCGGCCTGCCCTTCATGTTTCCTGCTTATCCTCCTTTCTCAGTGTCCTGTACAGCTGACAGCCAATGTCGGGAGGCTCTGGAAGTCTCTGTCCCAACCCAGGATTTAGTCCATGTATGTCATATTACCTTGACTAAGGCTCAGTTTAGTCATCTGAAAAACAGGCAGTAAAATGCCGATGTATTCGTTTCCTAGGGCTGCCATAATGAAACACCAGAACCGGGGTGGCTTATATGGAAATTTCCTGCATCACAGTTCTCGAGGCTAGATGTCTGAAATCACGGTATTAGTAGGACTAGTTCCTTCTGAGGGCCATGAGGAAGAATCTCTTCTATTCTTCTCCCCCAGCTCCAGGCGGCCTCCGGCATGCCCTTGACCTGTAGATGGAACCCTGTGTCTTCACATCCTCTTCCCTTTGTGGATGTCTGTCTCCAAATTTTCCCTTCTTAAAAGGACATCAATCATACTGGATTAGAGCCTACCCTAATGATATCATTTGAACTTGGTCACCCTGCAGAGACCCTATTTTTTTTTTTTTTAAGATTTTATTTATTTATTTGACAGAGAGAGACACAGCGAGAGAGGGAACACAAGCAGGGGGAGTGGGAGAGGGAGAAGCAGGCTCCCCGCAGAGCAGGGAGCCCGATGCGGGACTTGATCCCAGGACCCTGGGATCATGACCTGAGCTGAAGGCAGTCGCTTAACCAACTGAGCCACCCAGGCGCCCGCAGAGACTTCAAATGAGGTCACATTCTGAGGTACTGAGGATTAGGACCTCACGTATCTTTTTGAGGAGACCTGATTCAACCTATGACAGCTAACTCATAGCATTGTTACAAGGATCAAATGTTCTAAAGTGTGTAGCAAGTACCTAGTAGGTACAGAAAAAAACAAAACTACTCCCTTTCCTTGCTTTTTATTTTCAGCTTTAATTTTCAGCCTTGCCACAAAACTTTTTTTCTTTCTCACTACCAATAAGCTCCCCCCGACACACATAATCTATTGTTTGTTCAACATTTTCTTCAACCCAGCCTTTCCAAGAATATCAGGGTCTGACATCCTTGGGCACTTCCTAGATGCTCAATAACCACTGTATAGGGAAAGAGTTTCACTTTTTATTTAAGTACCCTCTGACCTACTTATATCTCCTAAGAACACGATCGGCAATGGAATGAATGAGAATATAACAGTATAATGTTAAATAAGAATGAATTAAAAATGTATTTAACATTGAGTCTATGGATTCTGAGACTCAAAACACTATGGTGTTTATGTGCACAACATGTTAAAGGCAGACACATTCCTCTCATGGTTTTGAGAGAATAAAATAAATTTATGTAGGAGGCTTGCCACCTGGTCGACAGTAAGTAGGCCTTACATTCACTATGCCTGTTGCCCAGTCCTAGACCCTGCCGTCTACAAGCTCTCTGTCAAATGGTTTGGCTTGCACGACAGTGTGAAGGCCTGAGGCTGAGAGAGCAGAGGCACCACAGGAACACTGAGGGAGGAGGGACCCCTCTGTCTGGGAACACTTCTCAACCCAGTACGAGGAGGAAGGGAGCCTTCAGAAAGCCTTGGTAACAGCATGTACCAGGTCAGAGAGCCTGGGACAGGGCTGCACGCTCTGATATTGTCAGCCGGCCCCCCTCCGCTGGAGCATAAAGTGCCTATTCCTCATGTGTGGAAGATCAGAGGGAGAGCGAAGTGGGGCTAGGTCATGGTAGGCTTGTTGTTCGGTATAAGACAAGACTTGGTCCTGAAGATGATGGGGCAACCATCAAAGAACCAAACATCGGGAGTAAATTCATTCACCATTCACTCAAACGTTCATTCATGTAATGTGTATCTCTGTTGTACTAAGTGTTGTGTTAGTTTTGGGGTGATAAAAGATGACAAACACAGAGCCCTTATTCTGGATAGGTTAAGAATTGCATTTATGGTATGGATGTCTCAGTTATTTCAAGTGAAATATTCCTCACACTCTATGCTTCAGGTTTTTCCTTTCTAAAGCAGTGTGTTAGACAAGATTGCTAAAATTCTTTCCTGGGAAAGTTTCACAAATACTGGAGAATAAATGCAAAGTATGCTTTACCCTGGAGGCTTTATTATATAATGCTTACAAGTAACGACCATGAAGTCAGAGAGACTTTCATTCCAAGTCAAGCTTCCCCACTAATCGTTTATCAGTAGTTCTCTTTCATCAAATTACTTAACTTTTCTAAACTTCAGTATCCTCATCTATAAAGCAAGACTATCAATACCTACCTTGAGGGGACGGTGTAAGTATTCAATATGAAAATACTGTGAACTGCCTGGAGCAAAGCCTAGCATATTTAAGTACTCAATACATAAATGGCATAAAATACCAAAATCACCTTCAGAAAGTATTAACTTGTTTTCCTCAAAGGGTACCTTTGGCACAACCAGCTATATATAAAGGCACAGCTTGTAATTATTTATAAATGTCTAATTACTCAACAAACACATCGCAAATACCCCACAGTTGGGAACTGGATTTGCTCAATGTATGCTTAAATTAATATTTTAATATAATTTAATGTAAATGGTAATCTAATAAATATTAATCCAAGCCAAACATTAACTAATATATGCAACTTGACTTGCCAGGAAGAAGCAATGACTTGTGATTGCTTAGAACATATAAAATATTTATGTATCCTGCGCTACCTGGAGGATTCAAGCTTTCTATGCCACAGGGCTGTCCCTTCAACTAAAGATGTGCTAATAACACTGTGTTGAAGGGACTAGGGAGGAGACAGGTAGAATATTCTATCTAGTACCCCTGCCACCTGGTCTCAGATTCCCCTTCAGCCAATATGAGACCCGACTTCAGATCACATCTGCAAGAGCTCCTTGATATCTGTCCCGTCCCTAGGTCGTCTTGTTATAGAAAATAAAATACCTAGACCTTTTTAATAATCTTAACATACCAAGGAGAAGACAAAGGCTCTTGTGCCTACTGTTACTAAAGTAGGTTTTACTTTACAAGATGATTCCATGCATATCTATTAACTAGAACCCATTTGCCTACAGCAAAAGCTCATTAGCCGATATTTACACCTTCAGGCAACGCACTACACCAAAAATGTGAAATAGAAATCTTCCAATCATTTAGTCAAACTGGTACCATATGCCAATAATGTGCAAGGCAATGGGAACGCAGAGCAGGAAAAGTCTCTACTGCTACGGATGAGGGAAACAAAGGCAAAAGAAAAAATTAAACTTCCTTACTGCCTACAGCCCACTGACAAGTCCTTGAAACAGGCAGAGTGACCTTCCTCTCGGAACTCAGCTGCCTCGATGTTGACACTTTGCTAAGGGCAAAAGGCCATTTTAGCTTAATGTCATCCTGACCCCCCCAGGATCCTGTGAGTCTACTTTAACATATAAAAATTCCTTTGGAAACTTCCTTTATCTCTACCCACCCCCCAAGATAATGTTAGTAGTCATCCCCCAAACATATGGCCCACTAATATACATCTGAAAGTCTCAGGACTAAGGTTTCATTAGACAATAATAAATGACCTTTTCCTAACAATATTTGGCCCCCTGAAGATCCTGGAAACCTTGCTTCCAAAATTCCTTAGAGACTTATCCTATCCCTAACACCCACCCCACTTGAAAGTATATAATCAGTCACCCCTCACAACCCCAGTGCAGCTCTTTCTGCCCAGGGGTGCTGTCTCTGTGCTTTAATAAAACCACCTTTTTGCACTGAAGATGTCTCAAGAATTCATTCTTGAGCATTCACTCCCAGATGCCAACATTTCACATCAGTACTGCAGCCTTAACTCATGAGCTTAAGTGATACAATCAAAAACCTAAAGTTCATCACAAGGTAGATGTGTACTGTGAACATGTTGGGAATTAAAACCTAGTCCAGCGATGGCTGTCGGACCACCAAAGTACCCCCTGACCAGTGCCCCATATTAGTGTGAGATCCTTCAGTGGCTGGACTCTCCCAATTAGAGGAACACGATGCTCATGTTGCCTTACCACTGAGCTTTTATTTGGCTGAATGAAGGGAGAGTTGAATTGCAAGAAAAAGAAAGGGGATTTGCTTGCAGCCTGTAAAAGGAAGGACAGAGTAGTTGCTGGGGAAGACTTGAAAAAGAGAAGAGAATTCCCAGGTAGCTATTTTGACAAGATTTTGCTGCATGCCGTGATGAAACCCACAAATCTTCAGTGAAATTTACCTTATTTAATGATGTTCTCTTTTTGTAGCCATAAGTGTTACTGATATACTGTCCTTTCCTTTTTTCAGGCCCACTGAGGACTGAATTTCGTCCTGACCTCTTTGTGCTTGGCTAAGGCAATGTGTTAGTATCCTAGGGGTGCTATAACAAGTATCACATCCTGGGTGGCTAAAAGCAGCAGAAATATATTGTCTCACAGTTCCGGAAACTAGAAGTCCAAAAAAATCAAGCCATCAGCAGGACCATGCTAAAGAAACCTTTAGAGGAGAATCCTTTCTTGTCCTTCCTAGCTTCTGGTAGTTTGAAAGACATTGGAATGTCTTTGGAATGCAAGGAATTCTTGGCACTCCTTGGCGCGCGATGCAGCATTGCAATCTGTGCTTCCATCATCCTGTGGCATTCTTCCCTCCTGTGTCTGTGCCTGCTTTCTCTTCCTGCTATAAGAACACTATTCATATTGGATTAGAACCCACCCTAAATGAGTATGACCTCATCTTAACTTGATTACATCTACAAAGACCCTATTTCCAAATAAGAGCACATTCATAGGTTATAGGGATTAGGACTTCCGTACCTCTTTTTGGGGGGAGGCAGCTCCACCCATAACAGGCCACATCAATGGCTTTTGCCACTACGTGTCATCAGAAGTAACATTTGTCTTTTCCAGGCTGTAGCACTTAATAACTGGGGGAAAGACGTAATATAGTTCTCTCGCTCTCATGGTGTCCTTCCAATATTCTAGGGGATGTCTCTTTTGTCAGCCTAGGTTCTGAAGTGAGAACAATGGAGCTGATCCCTAATAGACATGTAATGTAAGAAATACATATTTTTGTTGTCTTACCTATTGCAATTTGGAGGTTGCTTGTTACTATAGCATAACTTTGTCTGCCCTGACTGATCCCCTTTATTGTAGGAGACTTGGCTCCTGGAGGAAGTGAAATGAGACAACACCTGCCCAAAGTTGCTCAGAGACATCCAGGCAGATCTAATTATAAGGCACTAAAATCTAAATCAGGGAAATCTAAGCAGCAAAGTACCTAGAGAAATTTTAGGTTAGAGACCTGAGCAGTATGAGATTTTGTTTCTGCATTGTTTTACTATCAATGACGAGAACACTCTTTCACTTGATCCAGTGAGCTGGGGTCCTTTAATCCTCACAGCAGCCCCATGAAGCAACTGCATTCTTCCAGGCACGACCCTCTCTACCTTGTTCCTCACAGACAGGCTCCGTATCCTATGAATCAATCAGCAAACAGTCATGCAGTTCAAATGAGAGGAACACTGTGAAAGAACTGAAAACGGGACAAGAAGGAGCACAAGAGAGTAAGGAAAAAGGAGATCAGCCCCTGCAGAGACAGTGCCAGTGAATCGAGGACATCATCAAGAAGGAAGTGGATGTGTGCAGAAGCTTTCCCGTAAAAAAGACTTTCACAAATGGTGGCGAGAGAAGATTCAAAGGAATTCGGGGAGGAAGTGATGGCAGGGGCAAAAACATGGTAATGAGATAATGTAGGGGCTATTCCAGGATCAAAGAGTATGTGGAGGTTGTTCGCTATGATTATAAAATTTTCATCAGACGTTGAGATGTGTTAAAGAAGTTCGATCGACAGTGGAGAGACAAGTTAGGTTTTGTGACAGTTGAGACCCACTCTGAATAGACTCATGAGAGATAGACCAGGATGTGCGGTACCATTAGAGTTTAGCATGAACACATGAAGGAATTCTGAGAGGAGTGACCCTGAAAGGGCAGGGCATGAGAAAGTCCTTGAAGTATAAGAACTGGCCAGTAGGGTGTGCATCTTTGACTACATGGTAGTATGCACTGGCTGTGGTAGGCAGCCTCTAAGATGGCCTTCAATGAGCCCCACTTGCTGCGATTCATGTCTTTGCTCTCCCCTTGGAGGTGCACTGGATTTAATGACTCACTTCCAGCATCAGAATGCAGCAAAGGTGATGGGATGTCACCTCTGAGATTAGCTTACCAAAAACAACTGTGATTTCCATCTTTGTCTGTCTATCTCTCTCTTCCCTTCTCCCTCTGCCTCTCCCTCTCATGCAGGCACCCAAGCACCCTTCATATCGCCCTTGGTTTCACTCACTGTCTTTCAGATCTCATAGCCCTGGGGGAACCACCTCCTATGTCATGAGGCCACCCTGTGAAGAGACTCACATGGCAAGAGATGGAGGCCTGCTAACAACCACATGAGTTAGCTTAGAGTGAAGTCCCCAATGCCACAGTCAAGCCTTCAAATGAGACTGCAGCCTGGTCAACAGCAAGTCTGCACCCCACCAGAGATCTTACACCAGAGGCCCCAGCTATACTGTACCCAGATTCCTTACCCACAGAAAGGGTGAGATAGTTAATGTTTGTTGTTTTAAGCTGCTAAATTTGGGGGTAATTTGTCATGCAACCATGTATAAGTAATATCCCTGCTATTCCATATTAGCCAGGCAGTCTAGGTCAAATCTGTAAAATGGCCTTAATGATAATATCCAACTTATAAGGTTGTTGTGAGCCATAAATGAGGTAATAATTTAAACTACTAGAACAGTGCTGAGAACATAGTAAGTCCTCAATAAATATTAGCTATTGTTTTGGCAGACATTAGCATGTGGTAGATAGTCACAACTGAGAGGGTAGCCTGCTCAGGCACTGAAGTTGCACATGGAAAAAGAATTCTAACTCAGAATGCCTCAAGTTACAGGGAATTGGCCAGTTAACAGAACTGAGGTCCAGAGATGGGGGCTTAAGCAAAGTTATCAAGATCTGTAAGTCCTCTTCTCTGCAATATCCCAGACTGCCCTGTCTTATCTCTCAGCTTATTCCCTAGGCTGGCTTCCAACATTAGGGCCAAACAGCCACAGCAACATTAGGTCTCATGCACTTATAACAAATCCAAGAGAAGAGAGAGCTTCTCTTTACCCAACCAGTGAATCCAGGATTTCATACTGGGTGGACCAACTTGAGTTATGTTACCATGCATGGACCTATCAATTTATCCATAGGAAAGCCCATCACTGCTCTAGTTACACACCCTTCCTTCAACCAATCACAATGTGAAGATGTCAAGTGTATATACAGCATATGGTGTATATGCTAATACAGAGGTGATGCTAATACAGACTATAGGAGGCTATTGCTATAGTGCAGAGTAAGAGCTCAGAAGATTTACGCTTGGGCAATCAGTAGCAGTGGGGGCAAAAGAATCAATATGGGTAAGTGAGAATTGCAAAGTTTATAGAAACACAACAGAATTTAGTACCTGGTGGATGGGTGGATGATGACAAAGGGGGAATTAAAGAGTTTCGAGACTAGGCCAATGAGAAGGAATGACACAAAACTAAACCTCAGAAGGACACACAGACTAATAACAGATTAAGTATCTATTGAGTATCTAAGTGCCAGACTCCAGGTCATCACTCCCCATCATCCTGCTACCCTGGGTTCCATAAGTTATTAGAATTTGACAAGCTTTTTCCAATCTCAGAATTTTATGTTTCACATTCCCTCATATATGTTGTTTTCATGGTTCTTTGAAATGCTGATTCCTCTTTAGAATTCTACCTAAAGAAGATCATTCTATCTAAAGAAGAGTATTCCCCAAATCATCTATAACAACACCCTATTTGTTAGGAAACAGCATCAGAAAATATTGATCTTTATCTCCTCCCCATGTTACGGAAGAATATTTTTATGTCTTTTCTTTACATGTAGGACACTCCTATATAATATAAGGAGTTCAAAATTATTTTTGAATTAGTGAATGAGTGAGTGAATTGAATGGGGATCAATACTCAACAAGATAATCTCCAGCCCCAGCCCCCTTGCCAGAAACAGGCAAAATGAACCATAAGGACCACAGGATATAAATTTAAAGGCCAGCTCATGGTGAATTCAAGACCATTCAAAAATATTTCTGTGCAGCAAATTCCCAGCAACCCTTCCCATGTTAAATAAATAAAAAGACAAAGTGTAAAAATAGATCTTCTAGTACCTAAAACCACAGTCCTGAACAATCTAGAGGCTCCTGTATTTTCACTTCCTTTGACAGCACTTTCTCTTCAACTTCTGTTTTGCTTCCTTCTGAATTCTGATGCTATTTCGATACCAAGTACTGTCTTCATTTGACAGAAGAGGACAATCTAAACTGTAGAGGGGAAACAGGACTTTGCAGAAGATGTGTAATACAGAAGATGTTCTCACACTCAATTGTGGATGGAGAATAGATTCCTGTGCATATTGGCAGCAAATATCTCTTATTTTATCTAGTGTTCAGCCTTTATGTAGGGCAGGATTTGAAAAATAGTGGTCTGTGAATGGTTTCCATATGATAAGGACATACAACAATAAGTGGGGACAAGTCTAGTGGGGAATCAAGGGGCCTGCCACTGTCTTACAAAAAGTCATCTTCTGAAATAGGCACAAACATCCACATGCAACAGAAATGGAAACATGCTCAAAGAGGTTAAATCGCTGCTCACCTTTATGCAGGTAGTAAGTGTTGGAATCGGATTCCTGATTCAGGTCTTTCTGACTCTGAAGTCATGTTTTTCCCTGTTAAACCTTGCAGCAGGGGAAGAGCATACATGATCATTCACTTCTCCATTTACAAGCCATCTGAAACTGACATGACAAGTTCTGCCAACTGCAGGGGGAATTATGGATGCTCAATCCCTCACTAGACAGATTAGTAGGAAGTCACTTTTCTTGGGACTCTCTTCTTCCATGAAATTGCACCAAAACACAAGGCCCAAAAGGGTCGTTCCTTCCAAATTAGTTCTAGAAATGTGCTATACAGCGTAATGCCTACAGTCAACTACTGTATCATGCACTGAAAAATGTGTTAAGCGGGTAGATCTAATGTTAAGTGTTCTTACCACAAAGAAAAAGGGACTCAAGAAAGTTTTGGAAATAATGGACAGGATGATGGTTACATGGGTGCATATGCATATGTCTAAATACATCACATTTTATACTTCAAATATGTGCAGTGTATACTGATTACACCTCAATGACACTGTTAAATATAAATTACATCAGAGTAGGCAAGGTACCAAATTCCAACCTGCTGCTACTGGCAAGACCTCTTATCACTCTAAGTTGTTATAATGGAATAGTGGTCTCCACAGCAATAGTCCCTCATTAAACAAGCTCCTTACTCACAGCACTACTATTCTTCAAGGGAAAATGATCTCACTCCTTCAGGGGGAATATTGGCCAAAGGGATTCCAGGCTGAGACCAGTGTTCAGTTTCATCACCATGTTCAGCTAATGTTCCCCAGGGCACAGCACTATGTTGAGGTAGCTGAATCTGGAAGAGATTCTGACGTCACTCGCAGTATGAGGCAACCAGCCCACCTCCAAGGTGATTTAGATCCAGGCCATCAGCCTAAGTCTTCCCATTCTTAAGGAGAATTTTATTTGGAGGATATCATTGACTTACCCTGCAACTAGATATTCAGCAGATCCAGCCAGCTTCCTTCCAATAATTCTCTCTTAATTAGAATCTCAGGGAGAAGGGATAGTTTGTTGTCCCTTCACCTCTAAAAAGCCATGGGATCCTCATGCAATTTTATTCACCTCCTCCTCTGCAGAGATAAACTCTGCATACCATTGATCTAGACAGTGGCACTCTTAATAAAGTTATACGTTTCTGCTATACATTATCTCAACACAGTGGTTGTGTTTTTCTCACTATATATTTGCATAATTAAGTGGCCCACTCAAATGGGCCTTCACAAGAGAGTCAGCTTCCTTCGATTAAGGTTTTAAAATAAACAGACACGTACCTTCTACTTTGGTACAGATCAATAAACATTTAAATAATATTTATGGAGCATTTGCTCAGTATTAGATATCAAATACCATGTCCTGGTCTAGGCCTTTCAGAGCTCAGAACTCAGTAAGTGGGTAAATAACTGCAGACCCTTATTATAAGATAACATAGTAAATGCTACAGAAACATGAAAAAAAGAAATTACTTTTATATGGGGGGTGGGCAGAGGCAGTAGACAGAGAAGAGGCAACACTTAAACCAAGAGTTGAAGATATCTGATCAAGCAGAGAAAATAGGACAAATATTTGCCAAGGCAGCCCAAGTTCATGTCCAATTATGATGGTCTTTTGGATGTATCAACTCAGCTAGGCTACAGCCCTCAGTTATTCAGGTAAAACACTAATTTAGGCTGTGGAAGTACTTTGTAGCTGTGACTAAAGTCCATAGCAGCTGACTTTAAGGTAAATTTTCCTAGATAACCCAGATGGGCCTGATTTAATCAGCTGAAGGAAAAATAGTGTTAAGGCTTCCTTGAGAGAAGGAAAAATTCTGCTTATGGACAGAAGCTTCAGTCTGCATCCATAAATTCCAGTCTGCTCTTCCTGATGGCCTGACCTATGGATTTTGGAATAGCCTAGCCAACCTCCACAATCACATCAGCCAATTCATTGCGTTACATCTCTTAATATTTATTTCCTACTAGTTCTGGCTGAACTCCAACTAATTCAAGTTTTGGTACCTGGAAGTGGAGTATTGCTGTAACAAATACTTAAAAATATGAAAGTGGCTTTGCAACTGGGCAATGGGCAGAAGCTGGAATAATTTGGGGTTGCATCACAGAAAAAGCCTACATTGCCTTGAACAGACTATTAGTAGAAATATGGATGTTACAGTCTGCTAGTGAGGACTCAAAAGGAAATGAAGAACATGGTGAAAAACATAAATTGCTAAACCAGGCAGGAAGCTACTAAGTATACAAGTAAATAAACCTTTGCAAAGCAGAGCAGAGTTTTTGCCAATACCAAAAGTCTTAGTCAGTTTGGGCTGCTATTTTTAAAATAACCATATACTGGGCAGGGTGGAGTGAAGGGGGCTCAAACAACAGAAATTTATTCTTCACAATTCTGAACACTAGAAGTCCAAGGTGCCAGCCAATTTGGTTCGTGGTGAGGGCCGTCTTGCTGATTTGCAGGCAGATGCCTTTTTGCTATACCATCACACAATGAAAAATGAGATCATCTCCCTTTTGTCTCTTCTTTTATGGGCACTAGTCCCAATCATTAGGGCCCCACTCTTATGACCTAACTACCTCCCAAAGCCCCCACTTCCAAAAACATCACATTTGGGGATTAGGCTTCAACATATGAATTTTGGGGGAACACAAACATTCAGTAACAGCTAGATATTGTGGTGTCCAAAACTGGAGTTCAGTACCTATTTCAAAGGAAAGCCATACTGAAAACCCCAGCTTTCAGTTTGTAATCACTGGAGGGCTACACCTAGAAGTGGGGGCAAATACAATTTCAGATATAGCCATATGAATGCTGCAACCAAGAATGAATGAGACTCACTCATGAATGGATTATGAGGATTTACCACTATCCTAGATACCTATTAGAGAACAGGATGGACCATTCCCAGAGGAAGAGAGCATTTTCAAGAGCCTCTACAACTTTTCACATACAACACCAGGCCTTCAATATAAAAATAACGAACACAACAAAAACAAGACGAACATAAAAAGATACAGAAATAGATCTTTCAATGACCATTTTCTAATGTTGCATAACAAACCATCACACACCCAGAGAATTAAAACAACACTCACTTATTATCTCACAGTTTCTAAAGGTCTAATCCATGCACAGCACCACTGGGTTCTCTGCTCAGAGTCTCACAAGGTTGAAGACAGTGAGGCTGCATCCTTATCTAGTGTTTAGGATCCTCTTCCAAGCTCAGTCAGATTGTCAGAAGAATTGAAGGCCCCATTTTCATGGCTGCTCAGCTCTTAGAAGTCACCCGCAGGTCCTTGCCATGTGACCATCTCGCAAATTGGCAGCTTACTTCTTCAAAGCCAGCAGGAGAGTCTCTCCTTAGTCTGCTATGAAGAAATCTCAGCACAGAAATGATTATCTCATCACGTTTATTATACAGTGTAACCTACCTAATCAGGGAGTAATACCTCACCAAATTCACAGATACCACCCACATTCAAGAGGGATAGGATTATACATGCAATGTACATGAGTGGGGGAGGGGTGGAATGTAGGGCCCATCTTATAGTTCTGCTTGCCACACGAACCAAATATTGTTTTTAACTATAATTAATATGTAAAATAAAATGGATAACAAAATGGACAATTTCTGCTTGCCACACGAACCAAATATTGTTTTTAACTATAATTAATATGTAAAATAAAATGGATAACAAAATGGACAATTTCACCAAAGAAATCAAGCCAATAAAAATTCAAATAGAAATATTAAAACTGAAAATTTCAATAACTGAACTTACGAACTCAACACGTAGGCTTAGGAGCAAATTAGGTGCAACAGAAGAAAGGATCAGTCAGGTGGAAGATACATCAACAGAAAATACACAGGCTGAAGCAAGATTAAAAAATATGAAAATACAGAAAGAGGGTAAGATAAGATAGACTGATCAATAAATAGGCCATAGATCTACATATATTTTATGTATTTATATGTGATATATACGAATAAGGCTAAAGTTCTAATATACATGCAATTGAAGTCTCAGAAGATGAAAGAGATAGAAAAATTATTTAAATAAAAAAGGGTGACAATTTTCCAAGACAAACAAGGATTAAGCAACCCAAGGAAGATCACTACAAAGGGGAAATCACAACTAGGAATATCACAAACAATGAAAACAAAATGAACAACAACAAAAAATTAAAGCATAGAAAAAATACATTAACTTCAAATTAGAAACAGTAATAGTTAGGGGTGACATCTCGACACAAACAGGAGCCAGAAGAAAATGGAAGAGTGCCTGTAAAGGACTGGAAAACAAGGAGGTGACAGAAATGCAGAACTCTAGGCTCAGAGAAAACCACCCTCAAAGCAAAGGTAACATAAAGACATTTCCAGAGAAGCAAAAAGAGGTAATTCGTATCCGACAGATATGCAGAAAAAAAAAAGAGAAATTTTCAAGCAGAAGAAAAAAGATCCCAAAGGCAAACACAGAAGTGGAATCAGAAATGAACAGTAATAGGAATGATAAATATGTTGGTAAGACTAAATGAATATAGACTATACAAAAAAATTAAAATTTTATGGACTTCAAATATATGTAAAATTATAATGTCCAAAAAAAGGCAACAAATTAAAGTGCTCAAAGCACCAGCATTATTGGTGCGGTGGGGCACACAACCCAGGACGCTGCAGTTTATAGCAGCAGGGACAGAAACGGAGACAGTGTGGCCTGGAGAGCTCACTGAAGAACAGACTGCGGTCTCTCTGCTCTGAGGCAGAGGGTTGGAAACGGTCTCTTCTGCTCTGACTCGAGGAAGACACGCGGAAAGCCGCCAGGGAAAGCCACCAGAGAACAAAAGCCCCAAAGACTGATTCCCACTGAGCCCATCCCCTGCCACAGGGGCGCAGGGCAACTCCACCCAAACAGGGTTGCCTGAGTAACAGCGCGGCAGGCCCCTCCCCCAGAAGACAGTCTGGGAAAACAAGAGGCCAGCAACCCTAAGGTCCCAAGAAAACAGGTGCATCTTGCTTGGGTTCTGGTCAATAATTTGGACTCTATACATTCCCTCAACCACCCCTCAACAGAATGACTAGGAGGAGGAGCCCCCAAAACAGAAAAGACTCAGAGATTATGACTTATGCTGCAGATTTACAAATGGATGCAGACATAGCCAAGATGTCAGATGGAATTCAGGCTAGCAACTGTGAAGACAATGGCTAGAATGGAGAAATCAATTAATGGCAACATAGAGTCTCTAAGGGCAGAAATAAAAGGTGAATTGGCAGAACTTAAAAATGCTATCAATGAGATCCAATCCAATATAGATAATCTAACAGCTAGGGTAACTGAGACAGAAGAGAGAATAAGCGATTTGGAAGACAGTATAATAGATAAAAAGGGAAAAGAGGAGGCCAGGGAAAAACAACTCAGAATCCATGAAAATAGAATCAGAGAAATAGGTGACACCATGAGGCGTTCCAATGTCAGAATAATTGGAATCCCGCAGGGAGTGGAGAGAGAGAGAGGACTAGAAGATGTATTTGAGCAAATCGTAGCTGAGAACTTCCCTAATCTGGGGAATGAAACAAACATTCGAGTCCTAGAGGCAGAGAGGACCCCCCCTAAGATCAAGGAAAACAAGCCAACACCCCGGCATGTAATAGTAAAACTTGCAAATCTTAGAACCAAGGAAACCATCTTAAGGGCAGTTAGGGGGAAGAGATTCCTTACGTACACAGGGAGGAACATCAGAATAACATCAGACCTATCCACAGAGACCTGGCAAGCCAAAAATGCCTGGCAAGACATATTCAGGGTACTAAATGAGAAGAACATGCAGCCAAGAATACTTTATCCAGCAAGGCTTTCATTTAGAATGGATGGAGAGATGCAGAGCTTCCACAACCGGCAGAAGTTGAAAGAATATGTGACCACTAAGCCGGCCCTGCAAGAAATATTAAGAGGGGTACTATAAAAGGAGAAAGACCCCAAGACTGATCTACAACACAAATTTACAGGGACAATCTATAAAAACAACGTCTTCACAGGCAACATGATGACAATTAATTCATATCTTTCAATAATCACTCTCAATGTGAATGGCCTAAACGCTGCCATAAAATGGCACAGGGTTGCAGTTTGGATAAAAAGACAGGACCCATCCATATGCTGTCTACAAGAGACTCATTTTGAACCTAAAGATACATCCAGACTGAAAGTGAAGGGATGGAGATCTATCTTCCATGCCAGTGAACCTCAAAAGAAAGCTGGGGTAGCAATTCTTACATCAGACAAATTAGATTTTAAACTAAAGTCTGTAATAAGAGACACAGAAGGACACTATATCATTCTTTTTCTTTGTTATGTTAATCCCCATACATTACATCATTAGTTATAGATGTAGTGTTCCATGATTCATTGTTTGTGCATAACACCCAGTGCTCCATGCAAAACGTGCCCTCCTCAATACCCATCACCAGGCTAACCCATCCTTCCACCCCACCTCCCCTCTAGAACCCTCAGTTTGTTTCTCAGAGTCCATCATCTCTCATGGTTCGTCTACCCCCCATTCATTGTTCCCCTCCTGCTATCTTCTTCTTCTTCTTTTTTTTCTTAATATATATTGCATTATTTGTTTCAGAGGTACAGATCTGAGATTCAACACTCTTGCACAATTCACAGCGCTTACTAGAGCACGTACCCTCCCCAGTGTCTATCACCCAGTCACCCCATCCCTCCCACCCCACCCCCCACTCCAGCAACCCTCAGTTTGTTTCCTGAGATTAAGAATTCCTCATATCAGTGAGGTCATATGATACATGTCTTTCTCTATTTGATTTATTTCGCTCAGCATAATACCCTCCATTTCCGTCCACGTTGTTGCAAATGGCAAGATCTCATTCCTTCTGATGGCTGCATAATATTCCATTGTATATATATACCACCTCTTCTTTATCCATTCATCTGTCGATGGACATCTTGGCTCTTTCCAGTTTGGCTATTGTGGACATTGCTGCTATAAACATCGGGGTGCACGTACCCTTTCGGATCCCTACTTTTGTATCTTTGGGGTAAATACCCAGTAGTGCAATTGCTGGATCGTATGGTAGCTCTATTTTCAACTTTTTGAGGAACCTCCATACTGTTTTCCAGAGTGGCTGCACCAGCTTGCATACCCACCAACAGTGTAGGAGGGTTCCCCTTTCTCCACATCCCCGCCAACATCTCTCTTTTCCTGACTTGTTAATTTTAGCCATTCTGACTGGTGTGAGGGGGTATCTCATTGAGGTTTTGATTTGGATTTCCCTGATGCCGATTGATACTGAGCTCTTTTTCATGTGTCTGTTGGCCATTTGGATGTCTTCTTTGGAAAAATGTCTGTTCATGTCTTCTGCCCATTTCTTGATTGGATTCTTTGTTCTTTGGGTGTTGAGTTTGATAAGTTCTTTATAGATTTTGGATACTAGGCCTTTATCTGATATGTCATTGCAAATATCTTCTCCCATTCTGTTGGTTGTCTTTTGGTTTTGTTGACTATTTCTTTTGCTGTGCAAAAGCTTTTTATCTTGATGACGTCGCAATAGTTCATTTTTGCCCTTGCTTCCCTTGCCTTTGGCGATGTTTCTAGGAAGAAGTTGCTGCAGCTGAGGTCGAAGAGGTTGCTGCCTGTGTTCTCCTTTAGGATTTTGATGGACTCCTGTCTCACATTGAGGTCTTTCAACCATTTGGAGTCTATTTTTGTGTGTGGTGTAAGGAAATGGTCCAGTTTCATTCTTCTGCATGTGGCTATTCAATTTTCCCAACACCATTTGTTGAAGAGACTGTCTTTGTTCCATTGGACATTCTTTCCTGCTTTGTCAAAGATGACGTGACCATAGAGTTGAGGGTCCATTTCTGGGCTCTCTAATCTGTTCCATTGATCTATGTGTCTGCTTCTGTGCCGGTACCATGCTGTCTTGATGATGACAGCTTTGTAATAGAGCTGGAAGTCCGGAATTGTGATGCCGCCAGCTTTGCTTTTCTTTTTCAACATTCCTCTGGCTATTCAGGGTCTTTTCTGGTTCCATACAAATTTTAGAATGATTTGTTCCATTTCTTTGAAAAAAGTGGATGGTATTTTGATGGGGATTGCACTGAATATGTAGATTGCTCTAGGTAGCATTGACATCTTCACAATATTTGTTCTTCCAATCCATGAGCATGGAACATTTTTCCATTTCTTTGTGCCTTCCTCGATTTCTTTCATGAGTATTTTATAGTTTTCTGAGTACAGATCCTTTGCCTCTTTGGTTAGATTTATTCCTAGGTATCTTATGGTTTTGGGTGCAATTGTAAATGGGATCGACTCCTTAATTTCTCTTTCTTCTGTCTTGTTGTTGGTGTATAGGAATGCCACTGACTTCTGTGCATTGATTTTATATCCTGCCACTTTACTGAATTCCTGTATGAGTTCTAGCAGTTTTGGGGTGGAGTCTTGGGGTTTTCCACATAAAGTATCATATCATCTGCAAAGAGTGAGAGTTTGACTTCTTCTTTGCCAATTTGGATGCCTTTATTTCTTTTTGTTGTCTGATTGCTGTGGCTAGGACTTCCAATACTATGTTGAATAACAGTGGTGATAGTGGACATCCCTGCCACATTCCTGACCTTAGGGGGGAAGCTCTCAGTTTTTCCACATTGACAATGATATTCGCTGTAGGTTTTTCATAGATGGCTTTTATGATATTGAGGTATGTAACCTCGAACCCTATACTCTGAAAAGTTTTGATCAAGAAAGGATGCTGTACTTTGTCAAATGCTTTTTCTGCATCTATTGAGAGGATCATATGGTTCTTGTTCTTTCTTTTGTTAATGTATGTATCACGTTGATTGATTTGTGGATGTTGAACCAACCTTGCAGCCCAGAGATAAATCCCACTTGGTCGTGGTGAATAATCCTTTTAATGTACTGTTGGATCCTACTGGCTAGTATTTTGGTAAGAATTTTTGCATCCATGTTCATCAGGGATGTTGGTCTGTAGATCTCCTTTTTGATGGGGTCTTTGTCTGGTTTGGGGATCAAGGTAATGGTGGCCTCATAAAATGAGTTTGGAAGTTTTCCTTCCATTTCTATTTTTTGGAACAGTTTCAGAAGAATAAGTATTAATTCTTCTTTAAATGTTTGGTAGAATTCCCCTGGGAAGCCCTCTGGCCCTGGGCTTTTGTTTGTTGGGAGATTTTTGATGACTGCTTCAATTTCCTTAGTGGTTATAGGTCTGTTCAGGTTTTCTATTTCTTCTGCTTCAGTTCTGGTAGTTGATACAACTCTAGGAATGCATCCATGTCTTCCAGGTTATCTAATTTGCTGGCATACAGTTGCTCATAATATGTTCTTATAATTGTTTGTATTTTTTTGGTGTTGGTTGTGATCTCTCCTCTTTCATTCATGATTTTGTTGATTTGGGTCATTTCTCTTTTCTTTTTGATAAGTCTGGCCAGGGGTTTATCAATCTTGTTAATTCTTTCAAAGAACCAGCTCCTAGTTTCGTTGATCTGTTCTACTGTTCTTTTCATTTCTATTTCATTGATTTCTGCTCTGATCTTTATTATTTCTCTTCTCCTGCTGGGTTTAGGCTTTATTTTCTGTTCTCTCTCCAGCTCCTTTAGGTGTAGGGTTAGGTTGTGTACTTGAGACCTTTCTTGTTTCTTGAGAAAGGCTTGTAATGCTATATACTTTCCTCTTAGGACTGCCTTTGCTGCATCCCAAAGATTTTGAACAGTTGTGTTTTCATTTTCATTGGTTTCCATGAATTTTTTAAATTCTTCTTTAATTTCCTGGTTGACCCATTCATTCCTTAGTAAGATGCTCTTTAGCCTCCATGTATTTGAGTTCTTTCTGACTTTCCTCTTGTGATTGAGTTCTAGTTTCAAAGCATTGTGGTCTGAAAATAGGCAGGGAATGATCCCAATCTTTTGGTACCGGTTGAGATCTGATTTATGACCTAGGATGTGCTCGATTCTGGAGAATGTTCCATGGGCACTAGAGAAGAATGTGTATTCTGTTGCTTTGGGATGGAATGTTCTGAATATGTCTGTGAAGTCCATTTGGTCCAGTGTGTCATTTAAAGTCTTTATTTCTGTGTTGATCTTTTGCTTAGACGATCTGTCCATTTCAGTGAGGGGGGTGTTAAAGTCCCCCACTATTATTGTATTGTTGTCGATGTGTTTCTTTGCTTTTGTTATTAATTTCCTTATATAATTGGCTGCTCCCATGTTAGGGGCATAGATATTTACAATTGTTAGATCTTCTTGTTGGACAGACCCTTTAAGTAGGATATAGTGTCCTTCCTCATCTCTTATTACAGTCTTTGGTTTAAAATCTAATTTGTCTGATATAAAGATTGCCACACCAACTTTCTTTTGGTGTCCATTAGCATGGTAAATGGTTTTCCACCCCCTCACTTTCAATCTGGGGGTGTCTTGGGGTCTAAAATGAGTCTCTTGCAGACAGCATATCGATGGGTCTTGTTTTTTAATCCAATCTGATAGCCTCTGTCTTCTGATTAGGGCATTTAGCCCATTTACATTCAGGGTAACTATTGAAAGATAGGAATTTAGTGCCATTGTATTGCCTGTAAGGTGACTGTTACTGTATATTGTCTGTGTTCCTTTCTGTTCTATGTTGCTTGTAGGCTCTCTCTTTGCTTAGAGGACCCCTTTCAAGATTTCTTGTAGGGCTGGTTTTGTGTTTGCAAATTCCTTTAGTTTTTTTTTGTCCTGGAAGCTTTTTATCTCTCCTTCTATTGTCAGTGACAGCCTAGCTGGATATAGGATTCTTGGCTGCATATTTTTCTCATTTAGTGCTCTGAAGGTATCCTGCCAGTCCTTTCTGGCCTGCCAGGTCTCTGTGGATAGGTCTGTTGCCAATCTAATGTTTCTACCATTGTAGGTTACAGATCTCTTCTCCCGAGCTGCTTTCAGGATTTTCTCTTTGTCTCTGAGACTCATAACTTTTACTATTAGATGTCGGGGTGTTGACCTATTTTTATTGATTTTGAGAGGGGTTCTCTGTGCCTCCTGGATTTTGATGCCTGTTTCCTTCCCCAAATTAGGGAAGTTCTCTGCTATAATTTGCTCCATTATACCTTCTGCCCCTCTCGTTCTTCTTCCTCTGGGATCCCAATTATTCTAATGTTGTTTTGTCTTATGGTATCACTTACCTCTCGAAATCTGCCCTTGTGATCCAGTAGTTGTTTATCTCTCTTTTTCTCAGCTTCTTTATTTTCCATCATTTGGTCTTCTATATCACGGATTCTCTCTTCTGCCTCATTTAACCTAGTAGTTAGCGCCCCCATATTTGATTGCACCTCATTAATAGCCTTTTTGATTTCAACTTGGTTACATTTTAGTTCTTTTACTTCTCCAGAAAGGGTTTCTCTAATAACTTCCATGCTTTTTTCAAGCCCAGCTAGTATCTTTAAAGTGATGATTCTGAACTCTAGATCTGACATCATACTAATGTCCGTATTGAGTAGGTCCCTGGCAGTCGGTACTACCGCCTGTTCTTTTTGTTGAGGTGATTTTTTTCCGTCTTGTCATTTTGCCCAGAGGAGGATAGATTAGTGAGAGAATAAAATGGTAAGAGGATAACAACATTCCCACAAAATATATTCTAAACAAATCAGAAAAGACCTGAAACAGTGGGAAAAGAAACGGAAAGAGAGAAAAAAGAAAAAGAAAAAAAAAAAGGAAAAGATAAAGAGAAAAGCAAACAAAAACAGAACAAAACAAAACAAAAAAAAACAGAATGTGATCAAATATGATCAGGCTGGTATATAGATAGTGCCACACACTAGATTTTGAGTATTTGGTCTGTTAGAAGAAAGTACCTCCCAAAATTTTAAAGAAAGAAAAACTTATATATGTAGAAGGGATGGAATATGACTGTAAAGATGGAAATTATAAAAGACTTTATAAAAGGAATTGATAAGAAGTTGTTTGAAAAAAGAAAGAAGAGGATTTAAAAAGAAAAGAGAGGAAAAAAAAAGGGAGAGAATGTGATCAGGCAGGGGAGTACAAAAAAACCATACAATAGAGATTTAGGGTATATTTTGATCTGTTAGAAGAAATGATCTCAAAATTTTAAAGAGAGAACAACTTATATATATATATGCCAAAAATACAGGTAACTACTATGAAGGGATAGAATATGACTCTAAAAATGAAAAATAAAATTTTTTTTTTAAAAAAAGGTTTGATAAGATGTTGGTTGAAAAAGGGAAAAAGAAAAATTGAAAAAAAAAAAAGACAGTTAAAAAAAAATTAACTTTGAAAGACTAAAGAATCATAGTAAAAAAGCCATGAATTCCATGTGCAGTATTCTCCTAGCGCTGGAGTTCTGCCGTTCTCATTGATCAGTAAACGTGGTCTTGGCTGGCTGTTCTCGCTGATCTTCTGGGGGAGGGGCCTGTTGCCGTGGTTCCCAAATGTCTTTGCCGGAGGCGGAATTGCCCCACCCTTGCCCGGTCCGGGCTAAGTAATCTGCTCAGGTTTGCTCTCCAGAGCTTTGGTTCCCTGCAAGTTTTCCATACAGCTTTGGAGGCGGAGAGTGAAAATGGCAGCCTTCCAATCTCTGCCTCAGAGGAGCCAAGAACTCAGGCCCTGCTCCTCGGTGAGCCCCCAGAGAAAAGCCGCCAGTCACTCTTGTCTCCCCGGTCTCCGGCCACACTCCGTGCTCACCTGGCCTGTGACCGGGTGTTTCTGTCTCTGGCACCCGACCCCGTGTGGAGTCTCCAAACCCAGCAGATCCCTGCGGTGTGTTCCCGCACCTCTCCTCCCAGGGGAAGAAGGTGAGTCTCTCCGAACCTCCCGCTTGTTGGGTCCCTGCTGGAGGAGCAGTGGCCCGACTGTGCCACGGATCACAGTTTATGGCAACCCCAAGCTGAGAGCCCCCACCTCAGCTCCCTCTCCGCAGCCGGCTTCCCCACTCCGATACCTGGGAGCTCTGCCGCACTCAGACACCCCTGGTCTTTCTATGACCCCGAGGGTCTTGAGACCACACTGTCCCACGAGGGTTCAACCCCTGCTTAGCCACCGGAGTGACGTCCCTCAGAGGAGCCGACTTCTAAAAGTTCTGACTTTGTGCCCCACGGCTCTATCACTTGCCAGAAGCGGCCGACGGAGGCCCCTCCCCTGCCATCTATCCTCCTGAATATCGCCTCGGACTCACTTCTCTGCACGTCCTACCTTCCAGAAAGTGGTCGCTTTTCTGTTCAGAGAGTTGTTGCTCTTCTTTTCTTCAATCTCCTGTTGAGATCGTAGGTGTTCAGAATGGTTTGATCCCTATCCAGCTGAATTCCTGAGACCAGACGAAATCCAGGTCTCCTACTCCGCCATCTTGCTTCGCCTCCCCCTGCCCCGACACTATATCATTCTTAAAGGGTCTATCCAACAAGAAGATCTAACAATTGTAAATATCTATGCCCCCAATATGGGAGCAGCCATCTACATAAGCCAACTGCTAACCAAAATAAAAAGTTATATTGATAACAATACGTTAATTGTAGGAGACCTCAATACTCCACTCTCAGCAATGGACAGATCATCTAAGCAGAAAATCAACAAGGAAACAAGAGCTTTGAATGATACATTGGACCAGATGGACCTCATAGATATTTACAGAACATTCCACCCTAAAACAACAGAATACTCATTCTTCTCGAGTGCACATGGAACTTTCTCCAGAATAGACCATATATTGGGTCACAAATCAGGTCTCAACCGATACCAAAAGATTGGGATTATTCCCTGCATATTCTCAGACCACAATGCTCTAAAACTGGAACTCAATCACAAGAAAAAATTTGGAAGAAATTCAAACACTTGGAAGCTAAAGACCACTCTGCTCAAGAATGTTTGGGTCAACCAAGAAATCAAAGAAGAACTTAAACAATTCATGGAAATCAATGAGAACGAAAACACATCGGTCCAAAACCTATGGGATACTGCAAAGGCGGTCCTAAGGGGGAAATACATAGCCATCCAAGCCTCACTCAAAAAAATAGAAAAATCACGATTTCACCAACTAACTCTACACCTTAAAGAACTAGAGAAAAAGCAACAAATGACGCCTAAGCCACACATTAGAAGAGAAATAATTAAAATTAGAGCAGAAATCAAAGAATTAGAAACCAGAAACACAGTAGATCAGATCAACGAAACTAGAAGTTGGTTCTTTGAAAGAATTAATAAGATTGATAAACCACTGGCCAGACTTATCCAAAAGAAGAGAGAAAGGACCCAAATTAATAAAATTATGAATGAAAGGGGAGAGATCACGACTAACACCAAGGAAATAGAAACAATTATTAGAAATTATTATCAACAACTATATGCCAATAAACTGAACAATCTGGATGAAATGGAGGCCTTCCTGGAAACCTATAAGCTGCCAAGACTAAAACAGGAAGAAATTGACAACCTGAATAGGCCAATAACCAGTAAAGAGATTGAAGCAGTGATCAAAAACCTCCCAAAAAACAAGAGTCCAGGGCCTGATGGATTCCCTGGGAAATTCTACCAAACATTCAAAGAAGAAATAATACCTATTCTACTGAAGTTGTTTCAAAAAACAGAAACAGAAGGAAAACTTCCAAACTCATTCTATGAGGCCACCATTACCTTAATCCCCAAACCAGGCAAAGACCCCATCAAAAAGGAGAATTTCAGACCAATATCCCTGATGAATATGGATTCCAAAATTCTCAACAAAATCCTAGCTGATAGGATCCAACAATACATTAAAAGGATCATCCACCACGACCAAATGGGATTTATCCCCGGGATGCAAGGGTGGTTCAACATTCACAAATCAATCAATGTGATAGGACACATTAATAAGAGGAGGGAGAAGAACCATATGGTCCTCTCAATTGATACAGAAAAAGCATTT
Organism: Mirounga angustirostris; assembly: GCF_029215605.1. Taxonomy (NCBI): domain Eukaryota; kingdom Metazoa; phylum Chordata; class Mammalia; order Carnivora; family Phocidae; genus Mirounga; species Mirounga angustirostris. The sequence goes on along the minus strand of NW_026991712.1, from coordinate 11,946,979 downwards.
GACAAAGTACAGCATCCTTTCCTGATTAAAACTCTCCAGAGTATAGGGATAGAGGGAACATTCCTCAAGATCATAAAATCCATCTATGAAAAACCCACAGTGAATATCATCCTCAATGGTGAAAAGCTGAGAGCCTTTCCCTTAAGATCAGGAACACGTCAAGGGTGCCCACTCTCACCACTGTTGTTCAACATAGTACTAGAAGTCCTAGCAACAGCAATCAGACAACAAAAAGAAATAAAAGGTATTCAAATTGGCAAAGAAGTCAAACTCTCTCTTTTCGCAGACGACATGATACTTTATGTGGAAAACCCAAAAGACTCCACCCCCAAATTACTAGAGCCCATTCAGCAATTCAGTAATGTGGCAGGATACAAAATCAATGCACAGAAATCAGTTGCTTTCTTATACACTAACAACGCAACTGTAGAAAGAGAAATTAAAGAAACGATTCCATTTACAATAGCACCAAAAACCATAAGATACCTCGGAATAAACCTAACCAAAGAGGTAAAGGATATACACTCTAGGAACTACAAAACACTCATGAAAGAAATTGAAGAAGACACAAATAGATGGAAAAATATTCCATGCTCATGGATCAGAAGAATAAACATTGTTAAAATGTCTATGCTACCCAGAGCAATCTATACCTTCAATGCCATCCCGATCAAAATTCCAATGACATTTTTCAAAGTGCTGGAACAAACAATCCTAAAATTTGTATGGAATCAGAAAAGTCCCCAAATTGCCAAGGAGATGTTGAAAAAGAAAAACAAAGCTGGGGGCATCACGTTGCCCGATTTCAAGCTATATTACAAATCAGTGATCACCAAGACAGCATGGTACTGGCACAAAAACAGACATACAGACCAATGGAACAGAATAGAGAACCCAGATATGGACCCTCAACTCTATGGTCAAATAATCTTTGACAAAGCAGGAAAAAACATGCAATGGAAAAAAGAAAGTCTCTTCAATAAATGGTGCTGGGAAAATTGGACTGCCACATGCAGAAGAATGAAACTCGACCATTCTCTAACACCATTCACAAAGGTAAACTCAAAGTGGATGAAAGACCTCAATGTGAGACAGGAATCCATCAAAATCCTAGAGGAGAACATAGGCAGTAACCTCTTTGACATCGGCCACAGCAACTTCTTTCAAGATACACTCCAAAAGCTAGTGAAACAAAAGCAAAAATGAACTTTTGGGACTTCATCAAGATAAAAAGCTTCTGCACAGCAAAGGAAACAGTCAACAAAACAAAGAGGCAACCCACAGAATGGGAGAAGAGATTTGCAAATGACACTACAGATAAAGGGCTGGTATCCAAAATCTATAAAGAACTTCTCAAACTCAACACCCAAAAAACAAATAATCAAGTCAAAAAGTGGGCAGAAGAGATGAACAGACACTTCTCTGAAGAAGACATACAAATGGCTAACAGACACATGAAAAAATGTTCATCATCATTAGCCATCAGGGAAATCCAAATCAAAACCACACTGAGATACCACCTCACACCAGTTAGAATGGCCAAAATGGACAGGGAAAGAAACAACAAATGTTGGAGAGGTTGTGGAGAAAGGGGAACCCTCTTACACTGTTGGTGGGAATGCAAGTTGGTACAGCCACTTTGGAAAACAGTGTGGAGGTTCCTCCAAAATTTAAAAATAGAGCTACCCTATGACCCAGCAATTGCACTCCTGGGTATTTATCCCAAAGACACAGATGTAGTGAAAAGAAGGGCCATAGGCACCCCAATGTTCATAGCAGCAATGTCCACAATAGCCACACTGGAAAAAGCCGAGATGCCCTTCAACAGATGAATGGATAAAGAAGATGTGGTCCACATATACAATGGAATATTACTCAGCCATCAGAAAAGATGAATACCCAACTTTTACATCAACATGGATGGGACCGGAGGAGATTATGCTAAGCGAAATAAGTCAAGCAGAGAAGGTCAATTATCATATGGTATCACTTATTTGTGGAACATAAGGAATAACATGGAGGACCTTGGGAGAAGGGAGGGAAAAATGGGCGGGGGGAATTGGAGGGAGAGATGAACCATGAGAGACTATGGACCTGAGAAACAAACAGGGTTTTAGAGGGGAGGGGGGAGGGGGGATTGGTTAGCCCGGTGATGGGTATTAAGGAGGGCAGGTACTGCATGGAGCACTGGGTGTTATACGAAAACAATGGATTGTGGATCACTACATCAAAAACTAATGATGTATTTTATGGTGACTAACATAATATAATAAAATTAAAAACTACAAAAAAAAAAAGCACCAGCATTATTGGGAGATGGTAAAAATATTAGTTTATGTTAAATATATATATATTAGTTTGTTAAATTCAGTAAATCTACAACTAATCCTGTAATCTTTAGGATAACTACTTGAACTGTAACTAAAATTCTAATAAACAGGAGAAGCAGAATTTGGAGGGGAAATGGGATTTAGAAATATTTGCATACTCCTAAATAATACAAAAAAGAAAAATTAAACATAAAACAAGTGGATCAAATAGAAAATAAATAAGAAAAAGACTTTAAAGCACAAATACATCAGTAATTATATTTAATGTTAATGGACTAAATTCTCTAATTGAAAGATACACACTGTCTGACTAGAAAAAAAAATTTGTATGTTGTTTACGTGTGATATACCTTAAATATAAGGACACAGAAATATTAACACTCAAAGGGTTTAAAAAGATGAACCATCCAAAAACTCACCAAAAGAACTTGGGGTAGCTATACTAATATCCTCCAATACAGACTCCAAGCTAAGGAGCATTATTAGAGATAAAGAGACATACTTATGATACAAAGTCAATTGAAAGCCAAATGTAATAATTCTAAATTTACATGCACCTAGTAACACAACATCACCTGTATAAATTTCACAGAAAAAGGACAAACAGAACATATCCTAATGGGAGATGAATGTGCCATATAACACCCCTCCAATGTGAGTGAGGCCAGTCTCTTCCCTGACTGTAACTTCTCTTTCTCTACACAGGGGTAACTGCAGGACTCACTGCTCCCCAGCTGTACATACTGGTTTTTAACTTTTCTTGGCTTTTAAATGTCACTACTTCTTCTCCTTGTAATCGTACCTTTATCCTACATAATCTCCAAGGTTCAGTCCAAATATCACCTCCTCCATGAAGCCTACCCAGAGTCCCCTAAATGAGAATATGTAATTCCTCCCAGACTCAGATACACGTTCAAAGCCCTTGGCATTTTCTACCTTAAACCCTTAATTATTTTTGCACATGTCTTAATGTCTTTTAGGAAGACAGGACTTGCATAGGCTTCAACGTTGCATGGACTACGCCTGACAGAACATGGTCCCAACCTTAATACAAGCTCAATCAGTATCTGTCAAGTAAATGAATAATAATTTTCCCACTCACCTTTCTCCTAAAAGTGTCAGCCAACTCCAAAACATGGGAGGAGAAAATTAAAAATCTGTTTTTGGAGAAAATGAAGCTCATTTCAGATAGGAGTTCCTCAAGCCACCAGCATTTAGAATTTCTGCAGTTGACTGTACCCTTCCAAAGGGGCTCCCTGGAAGCTGTGACAGGATTCTGGACATACAAAACCCTACCTTGCCAAGACCTCAGGCACAGGTCACCTTCTCTGGCTAGAGCAGACATTACCACCGGGAGCTGGTGACTCTGTCTTACTGTACATTCAAATATTTAAATAAATTAGCTGTCAGGTTTCTATTTCCCACACCCTTAATGTTCCACCTGTTCTCTAAGATAGCAAGGACAGGTAAAAGTGACTGAGACAGGGGAATGACATGATTTAGCAACTCCGCGCTTCCAAAAGAGCTGCTTCCCTTTGATGAGATGCATGAATGTCTCAGATTCTCTGCTTCATCATTTATAAAAAGGAAATCATAACACTACTTATTGTGTAAGGTCGTTGTCAGAATCGGATGAGAAAATACAGGCGAGGCCACTTAGCAACACCTGTAGAGAAAGTTTCGCTCCTTCCCTACCTTGGAGGAAGCCATTTCCCTTGTTCAGAAAACTCACTGGTGGGAGAGGAGAGATGACACACCCACACCCATCATTCTCCTTGGAAAAGAACAGAGATTTGCCCTGGCTGGCTGGCTGGCATTTCCAGAAGCTTTGCCGCCATTCTGAGGATTCCTTGTGCACCGGATGAAACTGGATTTCCACTAAAGCACTCCACACCCCGACCTCGCCCTGCCAGAGGGGCTGACTCCTGTCCAAAACTGAGCTGAGCTTGCCATCTAGAGGACACCCACAGACAGGCAGGCACCGAAGCTGACTTTAGCGCCTGGAAGAGATGAAGCTCAGTTCCTTCGCAGGCAAACATTTACTGAGGCTCTGCTGTGAACCACATGCTGTAGGACAGGGCATGACGCAGCCCCCGCCAACAGCCCACAAACTAGTGGGGAGCTCACATTCTAGATGGATCTCAGTGTCCAAAGTGAGCCCTGGTTTCTGACAGGAGGGGTCCCATTATGTAATGGTACACAATGGATTTGCTCACTGAGAAGTCACACAGCGGGTTGGTAGAGGGGCTGAGTTGAGTTCTGCACAGAGGATCTGGGTTCCAGATTCTGGGCACTCACCACAACTGCACTGAGCATCAGAAGGCCCCACCCCTCGTTTTACAGCCAAGGAAACCTGGACCACACAGCTGGAAAGTAGCAGAGCTGACCCGTGAAGCCACTCTTGCTGTGTCTATGCTCCTGCTAGGACACCAAGAGACTGACCTATGCCAAAAGCAGCCAGACTCTAGGACGGTGTAGACAGAGGGCTGTGTATGGAGTTTTCCGGACCAAATGCCCTTCAAGGGCAGGTATGCAGAAGCCAGTTGTTTTTAGATCTTGTTGAGGCCCTCACTTCCAGCGATGGAATAAATGAGGAACCTTGGCCTCTGGCCTAGATTCACATATCTGTTCTCACCCTATAAATCTGGTCCATTTGGAGAAAGCCTCTCTGATTTTCATGGGCGTTCCTCATTTGCCAGGAATGTCTCTACATTTGGAACTGTGCTTATGGTCCAGGAATCCCTTTGCTTATGAAAGGTGGCAATGAGGCTCCATACAATTCAGGACATTTAAGCTGGAAAGGAAATCTCTTTTCCAGAAGCTAGAATGTGCTCCAGGACACTAAATATTTCACCAACATTATATCCTTTTCAGACCCATAATATAGCTCATTATTGCATTTGCAGCCAGTTTGGGTTCATCCACAAAGCCATTAAACAAACACGCATTCTGCACCTACCATGAGCCAAATACCAGGCTAAGCAAAGCACTACAGATTCAGTGATGAACACAGCAGTCACCGAAACTGCCTGCACTGAGCTTGCGTGTCATTGTCCAGATAATCATGTCACAATATGATGAATGCATAGAAAGGAAAAAGATGGCTTCTCTGAATAAATGCCAAGGATCCACGGACTGCAGAATGAAACCAGATTTGAGATAAGTTTTCTGCTCATTCCCTATATAGAATGCCCACAGCATTCTATGCACACCTTTCTCAGGGCTCTGCTCCACTTCTCTGCTGTCATTACTTCTCATTTTGTGTTTTGGCTTTCATTACAGTTTATACTTGTCTGTATCTCCCACAAGACTCTCAGCTTCTTGAGGTCAGCAGAAATTTCTACCAAACAGTAGGTGCTGGCTGAAATTTTTGAATGAATAAAGGAAAGAATCAAAATGAACCAGTCAGTCAGCCAAGTTTCATATTACTGATAAAACCACCTCCCTAAAAGTTTTTAATTTGAAATGCATGAGACTATAGACATGGTTACTGGCGACTGGCAAAAATTTTAGAGTTACACATTTCTCTATCCAAGTATATCACTGCAAGTCACTCAGCATTTATTACCCAAGCAATCTGTCAGACAGTGCTGGATGTGGATGAGCGTTTATATAATGAGCCATCAGATGCTTGAGGATTCTCAGAGAGGATCATGCCTAACACAAGCAGGAATAATCAGAGTAATGAAAATAGGAATAACCAGGCTTATCTTTGTGGAAGCCAAATTAACCTGAAATCCCACTATAATTACTGGGAAGAGCTGCCTCACCCTCTGTCCCAGGAATGGAAACACGTGAGAGGTATGTCAAAAGACTATGCCATAAAGGAACAGACATTTGCCAGAGTACACTTAGTCTTTTTAAACATAAATATAAGATATTGAGAAATAATTTTTGGTAATCTCCAACCTGGTTTTCAATGAAGTCATGATATCTCCTAGTTGCATCATACCCTTCAGACCAATCACCCTGGAGCACCTTTACTCACTCTTTAAGATTTGGGTCAGATCACACTTTGACTTGACAGCACTCCCCAATCTTTAGGAAGTCAGCCCCCAAGTGCATTATATGCACCTCTAGTCGTAAGTTTTTAACAAGAAACGCCAGTCAGTGTAAGAGAAACTACAATTTCATGAGCATCTATCTATGCACACAAAACTGAGCGAGGCACTCTCTCATGGCATGATTTCATAAGCATAAAAACATGCCATGGCAAGCATTATTGACTTTCTTATACATAAAGAAAATTTATGCTGAGGGAGACTAGGTCACTTGCTTAGAAACGCCCAGATAATGAACAACAGAACTAGGACCTTAATCCACGTCCCATCCTGCAAAGCCCACTTTCTTGCCCTTGCACCAATAGTTCTCAAAATGTTGTGTATGAATTATACATATTGTTTGCTTTATCTTTATTTTATTTTTGTTTTCAATCCCATTAATGGCAAGGCATACTGGCTTTTAGATTATGATAAGTATGTGAAGTTTCCGGGCACCTGGGTGGCTCAGTTGGTTAAGCAACTGCCTTTGGCTCAGGTCGTGATCCTGGAGTCCCGGGATCAAGTCCCGCATCGGGCTCCCTGCTCGGCAGGGAGTCTGCTTCTCCCTCTGACCCTCCTCCCTCTCATGCTCTCTGTCTCTCATTCTCTCTCTCTCAAATAAATAAATAAAATCTTAAAAAAAAAAAAAAAAGTATGTGAAGTTTCCTATTTAAATACATTATTTTACTGAATGAGTGATTTATAGAAATCTGTTATGTGACAATACAATTGGTGTGAGGATCTATACAATACCATAAGCATGACACACAGCTGACTAACGTCTGGGGAACTCCGCTTACTTGCTACGATAACTTCCCTACTTCCCTTATTTGTCATTGCTTCTTGCTCTCTTTACCTCTGGACTAGTCTCTCAACCCTGAGTGCACACTAGAATCACCCAATACTGATGCTTAGATCCCTTTCTAACTCAATAAGAGTCTCTGGGAGTGAAGCCTAAACACGGATTTTTTTTTTTTTTCAAAGCTTCCGAAATACTTCTACTGGCAATCAGGGTTAAAAAGCCTGGGTTACACCCAGGGCACAACACACTAACTGGCATGTAGCAGGTCAACAACAATGATTCAGTGAAGGAATTATGTTGTCCTGGGCTCCACCAAGCCTAGGGCCCTGAAATGCACCACTGGGGCCACATTTCAGATTATATCCTCTAGCATGTTCATTAAGAATATAATGTGATGCTGAACAAAAGGCCTCTGTATGGACAATCAATCTGTTCTGGAGGGACACTCTGTTATGACCAAACCAACATTAAATAATTCCCAATTCCTCATGCCCATCAGTGCGTGGACTTTGTGTTTCTTTTTACTAAAGGATTTGAGGCAATTTAACCCAACTATAAGCAGAAGGCAGCCATGTTCTGAATGAGCAAGCCATGCACCTGAAAGGTGGTCCCAGGAGAGCCACTCCTTATTATGCACCTTGAGCCCTGTACCCCCTCAGCGTTTCTTCTCACCACCCCTGGTGGAGCTGATAACTAATGCCCAACTCTCACATAAGGATCAATCTGGTGGAGTGAAAAGGGATGGATTTTAGGAACAGACAGACCCTAGATTAAATCATCTATCCATCACTTACTCTCCAAAAGCATTTGTTTCTTCATATTAAAAGGAAAATCGTAATATGTATCTTGTAGAAGTAGAGACACTATATGGAAAGTTCCCCAAGCGTGCCTGGCACATAGTAGGTACTCCAGAAAGATGAACATATAACACTCCCACGGTGAGAGGAAGGAAGGAATGAGGAGCTATATAAGGCTATACAAGATGATTATGACTATCAGAGGTATATGTTTCTCCCCATATAAGCAAACACAGCATTTTCCCCACCCTTGATGAGAAAAATTAGCTTCTGTGTCTTTCCCAAAAAAAAAAAGATGGACTCAACAAGAAGATTCTTCAAGGCTTAGAAATGCATGTCACTTTACTGAGTCAATATATAGCTTCAGGTAACAAATAGCCTTTTCCGGTAATTCTATCATTATTTTAACATTAGTTGGAAAGAATATAAATGCTGAAAATTAAAGAGACTTGGTTTTATTTGTGTTTGAAAAATAAAGCCTGATAAAGAGCCATTTTATAGGGTGAATTCTTGGCTTTAAAATATGCCCTGGAGGATTGACTAAAAATGGCTCCTTGGACCCTTATTACACTAAGAACTCCAAGTATCTCTAACAGGGAAGCATCATTTCCACAGCCTTCAAATAGCCAGAGTTAAACCTCAGGACAGTTTTCTCATTATCCACACAAAAAGGAAATTCTCCCTTCTACTTATTGAGCAAATACTTACTGAGTTCCTGCTGGGTGCAGTGTACCATTTCAATCAACGATTTTTTAATACTCCCCATATGGAAGTAACTAGCCTAAGAATCTCCTCTTCTAACCCTCTTAGTTTAACCATGTGGCAACCTACTTATATCAAGTTACAACATCATCATCACCACCATAAAAGCATTTACTGTTCAAACTCTAAGAGCTTTACAGGCACTATCTGAAATCCTGATGTTCTCATCAACCATAATAAACACTATTCTTGATACCCAATTTGTAGAGGATGAAACCAAAGCTTAGAAAGAAGGAAACTGACCAACGTCACATCGCAAGTAAGTGACGGAGGTAGCACTAGAAATCATGTCTAGTTTTGCCTGAAACCAAAGCCTGCACCGAGTCCAGATGAACTCAGGGACCATAGCAGTCAATGCTAAGATGAAGCCAATCACAGCACACACAGTGGCAGAGCAACGATCAACCAAGGATTTACTGACTAATTTTATTTGGACATCTGGCTCGTTGATTTGGCCTATTTAGCATAGACAGATCTTTCCACAAAGTCCTTCCCTTTTCCTATCTCAAATACCACAATTTAAAGGGATTGTCAATGGAAGGATCCCTAAAGATCATTTAATCTGATTCCTTCTCATGCTAAGATGAGGAAGGTGAGGTCCAGAGAGGGAAACTCATTTGCTTAGGTCATATAGGAAGTCATCAATACAGCTGTGACCTGGGCTCTGGACTCCTGATTTCCAGCTCAGTACTTTTTCTAAGACATATTGCTGTTTCCATCCTATACCCGATGCATAGGGTCAGCTTAGCTGGTCTGGTTATAATAAATAATGTAAAATAAAACATTAAAAATTGACGTGATTGGCCCTGGATGAACTCACATGGAAAAAAAAAGAGGGAAAAGACATTTCTAGGAAACATCTAGAACAAAGGCAGAATCATGAAAGAAATCCAGCTTAATGTGTTCAAAAAAGGAAATCCATCTGGTATACATAGCAAGGGAAGTAAAAAGACAGAATAAATTATTCTTCCCCTCAAATTTCTTCTAGGGCATTAGAAATACAATGGTGACCATGATATGGTCCACTCTTCAGGAAATTTATAATCTAGTTGCTTAAACAAGAAAACAGGTAATTACAATACTGTAATGTAAGTGCCATGATAGGAGTAAGTCCAAGGTACTGCAGAAGCATAGAGGAGGAGGAGCTTATCCAGACTGAGGAAGGTTTATTGGAAGAAGTGGAAGCTAAACAGGGTCCTGAAGAGGAATAAGGCTAGTGGAAGACAGGTCAATAGAACCATTCAAGACAGAAGAATCAAATGAAAGGCACAGCGATTAAAGAGAACATGGCTTGTCTTGAGTACAGTCCAGAGTTCAGTATGGTAAATCCCAAAGAATGAAGAGGTGACAGTGAAAAGCAATGCTGAGTAAAAGACATAGACCAGGTTGTGCTGGACATTACAAATTGTGCTTGTTGTTTGAGGCATTATCCTGAGGGGGGAAAAGACCACTGAGAATGTTTAAGCAACTGAATGGCATGACAAAATGCATGCTTTACACAGATCCACAGGACTGCTGGCTGGCAGGTGGAACTGACAAGGACAAGATGATAAGCAGGGAAGCTCGTCAGCTGGCTGTGGCAATACTCTAAACAGTAAATGACAAGGGCATGAACTATGATTTTGGGAGAAGTGGATGAAGTCAAGCAACATGAATAAAGTGGAATCAGCATGTCTTGGGAATTGTTAGATATTGAGAGGGAAAAGTCAAGAGTAACTCTCAACGTTCCCACTAGGGCCACGAGTGGCATAATGGGGTGTTCACCGAGATAAGCCCTCAATACACAATATATGTTCCTGGAAATGTAGGGGTCTGAGGTTTATAATAGGTGTCTTTGTTGCACTACTTGAATAATCTCTAAAAGGAAAACAATGTCTGACAATTTCACTGCACATGATATCTGAGCCTAACTGAAGGACTCAATTGAATAGCTAAAAATAGGTGGTTAAACTAGTAATTTGGGTGGGTGGGGGGGGAGATAGGTCTTGCCAAGTTTATATTTCGTCACATGATTTGACTTCCACACCCAAATCCAAATCAAGACAGATTCAAATGCGGTTTGATCTTGACCGAGAATGTGAAGAGGAGAGAAAGTGGGAAAACCAAGCATTAGCAATATTTCAGCAGGAATCATTAGCTATCTTGGACACCTTACACAAAACACAATCCTGATGAGTGAATCATGAATTAGTAAATCCTGAGAGCAAAGACTTCTACTGCCACAATGTCAAATCAGTTTAAACTTCATGCAGAACGTGTCTGGCTACACCAGCTCTGGCTTTTGCCAAACCTCATAGAATATGCTGGAGCCATTTTACAGACCTCTGCATTCCTGTAGGTCTCCCTACCCTAAGCTCTGTCCCCTCTAATGTTGTGTTTCTCTGGGGATGATAGGTCTTGGGGCCTTGGGTTCAATTCAGTGTATGCCAGGACTTGGAGACATTTTAAACAAGTTAAAATCTACGTGTTGTTTTCAATTAAAGGCTATGTAAGGCAAAGGAATACCAGCTCAGCCACCAAAAATTTGGGTCTGGGGCAGCTTCCTCAGCCTCCCTGACAGACCAAGTGTGTTGTGGTGAGCCTGGCTCCTGTCAAAAGCAATGGGAGAGACAGCAAGGGACACTGGGAAAATTAGGCTTGGCACCACCCTGAGCCACTGAATATTTAAATGCATGGCGTGTGAAGTGTGGCTTGAACATCATGGTCTGGGAAGAATGAGAATTCTGGGTAGGATTTGGGTACTTGTAAGAAATGACTGAAAAGATCCATCTCAAGGCAAAATTGAATAATGGGAGAAATAGTGATGATCAGATAGAAGGTAGGAATGAGTAAAGAGAATACACAAGTTCTTTGTGGACTTTTACTTTATTTTGGAAAAATACACTCAGTAGTGGCTTGCTCACCAAATTCATTCATTCAATGAATATTTACTGAGGCTGAACTTTGTGTATGTTTGGAAGTACTCTACAGTCTATATGAGACTCTGATGTAAAAAGGAGACTGGGTGAAGAGAGTACACCAAAAACTCTAATACTAGTGAAGTCAAAAATTTCCTAAAAATACGTATTTTCTAGGTCATTACTGAGTGAAGAGCACAGGGTTTTGGAGGTCTAGTAGATCTGACTTTGGTCTTAGCTCTGTTATTTACAAAGGCTGGCACGTAGTTGCTGGCACATTGCAGATAATCCATAGATACTTGATGAATAAATGGAGTATGTGCCTCCTATGGGCCCCACAATGTACTGATGGCATATGCATTTCCTCATGAATTATAAACGCCATGTGAAGTAGTAGTACTACTACTGTCCCTATCTTACAAATTAAAAAAACTGGGGTTAAGAGAGTTTATATAACTTGCATAGGGTGACACAGCTAGTGGGTAGGGAAGGTGAAACTCAAACCCAATCTACCTAACAATAAAAACAGAACATCAGATCTCTGCCTTAGAATAAATTATTCTTACACGGGATATGGATAGAGGGAATAATCCTAGGGGGAAATCATCTGAGAGAATGGAGGAAAATCAAGATGATGCCTTTGGGAGAAAGGGAAGATTTCCATATTGGAGTGAAACATAAAAGGGGACTCTTACCAGACTGTGAGGTGGGACCTCCTCAGGAAGCAGTAAGTATGCCTTGAACCAAACAAAGGATGATGTATAGGCATTAGCAAGTTGGGTTAGAGAGTCCCAGTTATCAACTGCTGCTGTGTTTGATATTTGCCTACCAAGAGAACAAAGATAAACATATGAAGGCTAATTGAAGATACTGGATGAATGTGTGGTCTTCCTCGAATAGGTAGCTAAAATACGGAAGAAAGTTGGCCAAGAACATTCTAGTAACACAGGGATCAGCAAACTATGACTAGCGGGCCAAATCTAGCTCACTACCTCCTTTTGCAAATAAAGTTTTATCAAAACACAAGTATGTTCACTCATTTACATATCATCTATGGCTACTTTCATACAACAAAGGCAGAGTTAAACAGAATTGAGAGAGACCCTACAGCCTGAAAAGCCTAAAATCCTACCCAACCTTTTAAAGAAGATCCATGCTAACCCCTGCGGTAAGGTTATATGACATGACAAACCTGACTGAGCAAGTGTCTCATATACACTAAGTTGGTAGAAAATTAAGTTTTGCCTGATTCGCCTCCACCCAACTGGTCTCCTCACACAAAGTAGCCAGTGGTGAGGACCCTCAAAGGTAACTAACTTTATGATGAAGAGAAAGGAAGTCGTTAGTGTTTCGCAGGACTGAACGTTAGGACTGAACAAGGAGCTTTCATACCTGTTCTCACACTGAATCCTCCCCACCACTCAGGAAACATACACTTGTGTTCCCCATCTTCCAGAAGTTTCACACCTACGAAGGGAAAGAGGCAGACTGAGTCCAGGCCTGTCTACATCCTATTCTAACGCAAGTCTAATCAAGCCCGGAGTAAAAAAATTAAAGGATTTCCAGACCCAGATGATACTTTTCTCTCTTCTTCTAGTTGCGGGTCAGGACCTTGCAGGGAAAAGGAACATTTGGGAAGTGGGGACCATCAAAATGATATTGACTATCAGGCTTTGACGTATCACCATGTCAGAATAGTGGGTCCCTGGAAGTGGAGGTGAGTCACCATCTCATCAACACCAGGGACAACAGCTTCACGGGCCAACAGGGAAGATTGATGAAGACTTCTAATCAAAATCTCAAAGGAAGAGAGAAAAATGACCCAATACAATGGAAACCTAGGTATCATGAAGGAATCTGAGGGACATAGGAGAAAGAAACAAAACAAAGGAGGAGAGGAGATCAGCAGCATTGTTCAGAGGAAACAAGAAGGCCAAACTACAAACAAATCCCAACTCTCTCCATACCAACCAATATACAGGATGGAAGTGTAAAACTAAATTAAATCCAACAGATTGTGTTGGGTGTGCTACTATACTATGAGCTGTGGGCAAAGAAAAAAAAAAAACCGTGACAGAGGTATCGCCATAGGAAAGAGCAGTGACTCAGAGTCACACTTCCATTCACATCTCGTCTACTGTCCCTAGCTGGGTAGTTTGGGCAAGTGACTTAACTTCTCTGAGCTTCAGTTGCCTCAAATGTAAAAAAAAAAAAAAAAAAGTTAATAAAAGTGAGTGTCTCAATGGGCTACTGTTAATTAATTTTTTAGAGTCCAAAGTTCTCAGTACATAATAAAATGCTCAATAAATATGAGACCTTTTTTTAAAAAGATTTTATTTATTTATTTGAGAGAGAGACTGAGAGAGAGAGAGCATGAGAGGGGGGAGGGTCGGGAGGGTCAGAAGGAGAAGCAGACTCCCTGTCGAGCAGGGAGCCCGATGCGGGACTCGATCCAGGGACTCCAGGATCATGACCTGAGCTGAAGGCAGTTGCTTAACCAACTGAGCCACCCAGGCGCCCTAAATATGAGACATTTTAGCGAGTGTAATGGAAACAGGTCGGGGACAGCTCCTGTCTGGAAGGAACGCAGAAGTGCGTGAGGAGAATGCTCCCCAGGGTGGGTGGAGTATAAAAATAGTGTAAGGGGCTAGAAGTGAGGGTGGGAAGGTTGGCTGGCTTCTTTTCCTCCATTACAGCCCAGCCCCATTCAATCCCAACCCTGATACTACCTCTGCTGAAACCCTACTAATAGCTCTATTTGGATTCAGGGTAACATTCAAACTCCTTAGCACACAGCATACAATTAATGTGCTCAGTCAATGTGCATTTATTTAGCACTTACTGTATGTCAGGAACTGTTCTTATGAGGCATATTACATGGGCCTCAACTACGAGAAGTTCACAGACCAGTGAGAAAAAAGATTCATGGCAACATGCTCAGCACAATGTAATCAGAGCTATGACAAGTGTGTGCCCACAACACCATGGGCGGGGGGTGCGGGGGGAGGGCCGGGTAAGGACTCATCTCCTTCAGCTTGGCCATGTCAGGGAAAACGGTAGAGACAGGACTGAGCTGACTTTCAACAACTAAGGAGAGAAGGAAAAAATCTAGAAGGCAGGGAACAGCACACAGAAAAGCATGGAGATAAACCAAACTGGCATTTCGGTGGTGTCCTTACGAGTCCAACACAGCTGGAGTTTAGAGAGGTGCAAGTATGGAGCTGCAGGAGATGAGGGGAACAAGCAAGGTAGATAAGACCGGTGGCTGGGGACGCCATGCTAGGGAACGTGTACTCTACCCTGTGGATAATGGGGGAAGCAGGGCCACTGCTGCACCAGACAGACCACACAGGGGCCAGGAGGCAGGATGAGGGGCCACTGAGGGGCTCCTGCCACAGCCTAGGCTGTACGGGATGGATGAATGAGCAACATGAAGGATCACAGAGACGAGTGGCTCCAGCAACTTCTGGTGTTTCCACTCACATGAGAAAGTGAAGTGGCTTTCATGTCCTGTTCAACTGCTCGCCGTCCCCCACCCCCGCCTTCATGAATGGTTTCTCTCTTCTGCACACATGTGTATCTCTTCCTCCAATACTGGGATCTCAGAGCTGCAGCCAGCGTGTCTTGTGTTGTGCTAGTTATATTTAAACAATTCGCTCTGTGAGGCAAGTGCCCAAACCAATTAAATCAGAATCCCCAGGAGTCCCAGGCAGAGAATGGAAATAAACAGTCAAGGTAGAGTTTGAACCAAAATAGCCATCAATTAGAGCCACTCTGAGACCGCTCTGACTGCAGAAGAGTCAAAGTAAGGATGCTGAGACCAGGCAAAGACCTGAAAGGGGAGCATAAAATGGCCAGCCTCTTCAGAGGCTAACACTGCTCCAGATACGCCCTAGGAATTCAGAAGCCAAGGCTAGTCTCTTTTGACTCACTCATTACTAGTGTGGATACACCAATTATGTGCATGCCATGCAGTGGAATAAGACACAGTCCGATCCCTCAAGAAGCTCCCAACTTAGAGGAGCTAGGTAGGAAACCACTTGAACGTGCTGCACTGTAATAACTGCTAAGATGTGAAAAATGCAGAAGTACTTCAGTCCACCTGCCAGGAAAGAAAGCGTTGACACTGTAAAGAATAGTCAAGCCGGGTCTAGAAGGGCAAGACTTTATAAAGTTGAGGAAACAGCTCACACAAAAGCAGAGGTGTGAGAAACTGAGGTAAGCCTTGGAAAATGTGAAAAGAAACTTGGCCAAATCTGAACACTTAAAGCTGAAAACCTTGCTCCAGATCCCTTTGTCTCTCCCTCTTGCCCTCAGGGCAAAGGCCTCCAGAGGCTACTTTCTACTCTTGACATCAGAAAGGCTAGGGGACAAACACTGTCTTGAGGCAGAAGAGAGCTACAAGTGGGGTCACAGTTAATCAGCATATCCGAAAACCTATGATCCAGCCATTGTTAAAAATGAAAGCAATCAGACATGGTCCATCTACAGAGAACTTCCTAAAATACGTGTCTGAGGTTATGAATTTCGTCAGTGGCATCTAAACTCCAGGGAAAGCTGAATTCCTTTCCCAAGCCTGCCAGTTAGTTAGCCATGTGACCCTAGGAAGGCCTCAGTTTCCTAATCCATAAAAAGGGGATGAGGATGTGTGGATAGGACGTATGTGAGGTGATCTGGCACAGAGCCTGACATCCAGCAGATAATGAGCAAATGTCAGCTCCCTTACATCCCCCCCAACCCCTTGAGTCCTGGATTGAGTTCAATGGACACACCTCGCACACACTACAGTCTTGGTTAAAACACCTATCAACTT
This sequence comes from Mirounga angustirostris, assembly GCF_029215605.1. Classification (NCBI taxonomy): domain Eukaryota; kingdom Metazoa; phylum Chordata; class Mammalia; order Carnivora; family Phocidae; genus Mirounga; species Mirounga angustirostris. Next base: position 11,930,538 of record NW_026991712.1, on the reverse strand, counting down.
CACGTAGCCCGTCAGGTCTACCAAAAGATGCAGAAGAAGGACAATAACAGCATTGACTATGTGCCAAATACTTGGCCTCTATTTCCTCATTTAATTTTCACAACGACCCAGGGGGGCACTGGAGGTTCTGCATCCCCATTTTACAGTTGAGAAATTCTGAGGCTCAGAGAGCTGAAGTGAGATCCCAGGTCATACAGCCAGTTAGCTGGCAGAGGCAATGAGTGACTCCAGATCTGAAGCAGTGCTGTGTCCACTCAGACGCTCCAAAGATGGCCACTCCAGAAATGCTCGGCACCCCGGACCTGGATGAAGCATGACCGCTTTCACACGGCCGAGAGCAGACTTGTCGCTAACCCAGCTCAGTCACGTCTGCTGGTGTTTCCTGTGCATCAGATGAGACGTCCATACGACTTCTGGAACTTTGTTATTAATGACAAATTACAAGAATCATTCTCATAATATGGAAACAGAATTTATAAGCAAGTTCCCAGGACAAAAACTGGTAGGCGTTCTTAATTCTTTAAGTCAATAAGAAAAAAAGATAATGAATTTGATGAGTGGGATTTGGGACAATTAAAAGTGAGCAAAATGTCTGTTTCTCTAGCATCGGCCTTTTTTTTTTTTTTTTTTTGCCACTTTGGAGAGGGTTTGTGCCTTTTTTTAAACTTCCAGATTTCATACTTTCTGTTCAGCTTTTGCAACTTCCCAAGAGCATGGTTTAAAAAAAAATTGAAAAAAAATAGAACCTCAGCCCTTCTGTATCACTTTCAAGAAGGTACCTCTTGCAGAAAAAAATTTAGGACATAAAAAACCCTTGCAGGCTTGCTTCAGCTCTTCCCTTCCCTTCAAGACCATTCTTTTTTTTTTTTTTTTTTTCTGGTAAGTAAGTAGTCTTCGGATGATCAGTGTTGCATATCTTTGGGAAAAATTCATGCCAGGCTAGTCAAATAATAACGGCTGCTATCATCAGCTTGCAATGGTTTCCAAGTTTCTCCCCAGAAAAGAAACCAAACAGACACAAGCACACAGTCTTCTCTAATTTTGACACTGGAAATATCTATTTGAAAGTTCTAGATAAAAAAAGAACACAAATAATCACAAAAGAGCACCGTATCATCGCCAATCTAAAGCAGAACCCAGACCATGCAGCATGCACTGCTCATTAGCTCCCTCCACACCACCTTCTAGCACACACCGAAATAAACTCCCGGTTTCTCCATGGCACACTGTGCACAGTGGTCTATCTACTGGAAACATCTGGCAGCTTTGGTCACTCAATGTAAACCTCCCAAGTAGGACTGGAGTGTAACCATTTAACCGAAAAAAAAAAGAAGAAGAAGAAGAAAATGTGCCTGCTCCCAGCTTTGCCACTGACTAGTTAAGAAACTTTATAAATCCACCACACTGTTTCTTTTTCATTTCAAACCATGTCCCACACGCATTATACACATGGTCCTACCTTCTAGAGCAAAGGAGGCTAACTACTATCTTTTCTGGAAAATGCGAAGTTCTCATTCCATTCGATTCGACAAACATTTCTGCGGGCTGGCGGAGCACCAGGTAGTAGGTTACAAAAGCAAAGACATCACCCTTTACTGTAGTTTTGTGGCACTAAGATGGTACCTCCCCAACCACTGGGCTCAGGCACACGAGACCGCTACGCCCCGAGTTTAATCCCCTCGGTACCTGGGGAGGCTGGACAGGGCTGAGCTGGCCAGAGCCCAGAGATGGTTAACACTGCAGTGAGCAATCTTCTCTATTTGCCCCAGTATCCTGAACAATGGGCACCTTTTCCGTGAGTGAAAAAGGTGAGGCAGAATTTAACGAAGAAGACTGTTGACATGCCTAGGGCTATTTGCCCCAACCCTGATGCTTTTGAAATCTTCTATCTACTTTTTATGTTTTTCTGTATCTGGTTCCTTCCAGTTAATGGCCACATCTTGTGGTCTTAAATATTCCTCCCTTCTTGGTGTCTGTTTCTAGTCTTCTTTTAGCCAAAAACAAACAAACAACACAAAACAAAAAAAACAGAGCAATTAGGCCTAAGTCACATTACATTCAACAGACACTTCCTGAGTGCCTACGATGTGTTAGGGACATTGGGCTCTTACAGAGGAAACACAAGCACAGACAGGGAAGGTGTACAGTTGCAGTCTTCAATGGGGTCACAACCTAAAATTTTAAATAAGATAAGGGTTAGCAGGCCCCAGGTGAATAAGCAGGTCCCCCAAATCCTAGGGATTATGTTTGAGACTACTGCAAAATGCCTCACTGGTTTTAAAACAAAGCCCAATGAGGAGTTTCAAAATTTGAGCTGAGGAGTAAGCTTCATTTGCGCTCACATCAGCAGGCCACGGAAGTAGAAAGCAGAGAACCTCCGAAACAACTGCATTTACAGTCTTGGCTCCGTCTATTCCTGGCTGAAGATCTGATATTTCAAGTTGCTTAATCTCTCTGTTTCAGGTTCTTGTCTTAGAAAATGTGGAAAATAATACCTATATTCAGGATTCTTATAAAACTTAGAGCTGATACATAAAGCTTGGTCCTAACTCCAAGTTAGTATCTGATAAATGGTAGCTTCTCTTTTTAAGTTCTACACCCTATATTTGGATGGGTTGACCTATTGTTGACCTATTATTGATAAGAAAAGAACATTTTCCAAGGACATAGATATATACACAAATTACTGAAATGCTTGGAGAGTATGGAGGATATTGTCAATTATATGTCCACTAACCAACAAGTCCTTATTTCTGAAATGCTCTCAAAACTGCACTACTTCGCTTACTGCCTCAGTATAGTGAATATACATCCATCATCTTTTGTCACACAAGCTTTAAGATCATTGTTTTGAACATCAGTGCCCTCTGCAATGCTTTGTGCACAGTAGGTCTTCAAAGTTTGCTAAGGGAGCAAAGAAATGATTGAACACAGTTTTTGACATAGCTAGGAGAGCTTACGCTAAATCAGCCTGGGCCAGCTTCCCCTCCGATCACATCCTTGAAATAACCCTGTTTGCTTATGAACGGCCTCTGCCTCCTAAAAGTGGAATCAATCACATGGCAGTGTGATATGCAGAAGCAAAACAAACAAAACAAAACAAAAACATGTTTCCAATCCTGGATGTGACAAGAGACAATGTCTCATGGAACTCTGATTTTTTTTCATCTATAAGGATAATAATAAAGTTACTGTAAGAAGTCAGTGAGGAAATGTCTACAACATTCCTAGCACTGGCACCTGGCATGCAACTGATTAATTCAGTTGGTGCCAGTTTCCTGACCCACTCTTTTCACTTGTGATAATCCCAGGCCAATAATTTAACCTCTCTGAACCTATGTGTCCCCACCAATATAGTAGGGATGCTAACATCTACCTTGGAGGATTTGGTAAGGAGTGTTTGGGAAGTATCTAGCATAGGGTCTGTAGCATGGTACGTACTTCAATATCACCACTTTTCCTTCACCCTACAGAAGCATCTTTATAAATCTGTTTCACTGTAAATTCTAATCACTGAGGAAAGGGGGGGGGCGGGTTGTGTGTATTTCATTTGCCAAAAAGCCACTGTATATTTTAAACCCATAAGAAAAGCCCATTGTAATCTAAATGCCCCCTGGAACTACTTCCCATATCAGAAGGTTTGGGGCCCACATGGCCATGCTCATTTTGAATGGCTGGATATCTAGGCCAGAGCTCAGAATCTGCAGAATGCAAAGCTGTCAGAGTCACCCAGTGGGAAAGAGACTACATGACCCTGAGTCATGTGGGAGATGTGCAAATTCTGGCCAGCAGAAATAGCATCAGATAATGCCCAAAGGCTTGCTCTACAATGGAGTTCATTATCATTCATGTGAATGAAGTGGGAAAGGTACTGTCATCTCTTCCTGCGGTTTACTGAGTTTTCATTGACAAAAACATAAGAACACTTTTGTTTGCTAACACACTGACCTTTGCAGGCCAGCTAGGGCCCAGCCGTGCGAAGTTGCACTTCATGTTTCAATGCAGCAAATCTCCCCCAATGAGAGAAAAGGTTACTTCCCCCCTCAGACTCCCCTGACCACTACCTCTGCCAGATCCTGTCATGTGCTAAAGAGAGAAGACAAAGCAAAAACGGCAGCCAGCAGAAAAACCACTTCTCATCTTGCCCAACTTCTGAATCCCGAATGCTAAACCAGAGTCCAGTGGTGCTATCGGGCTGTGGTCAAGTCCCACCCCAGTCGTGACGCATGCACAGAGGTGGTGTGGGTGTCATGCCCACGGTTATAAAGCATCACACTGGAGGTGTCAATGGTGTCTCAGGCATGATCGCAAAGCCTGTTCCAGAAGCCCTCTTTCTTCAGACAACAAAAGAAACAATACAATCACACCTTTCCTTACAGTCCCATTCTGAGCTTACTCTCTGATCACCTTAACTGAATGTGAACTCCCATTTTAAACAAGCTCCTCCAAAAGAGAAAATTGAGGTCCACCAAGGTCAGTGATCAGCCTGAAGTCACCCATCAATAAGGGTTGGAGCCAGAATTACAAGCAAGAGGAGAAAAAACCATGTCTAGAAGCACAGATTTAAAGATGGCTGTGGCATGTCAGAACATGAGGACCTGGTGGCTCTAATAACCAGAGGAGCCTCCAGTTCAGGTCTGGCCATGGTGGAGCAGCTGGTGGGGCGAGGGGCCACTGCTTTGCTTTTGAGCCCGCCCAACTCCGATGGGAAGGCCCAAGCCAAGAAGTTAGGGAAGCACTGTGCCTTTGCCCCAGCTGACGTGATCTCCAAGAAGGCCGTGCAAGCAGCCCTGACTCTAGCAAAAGGAAAGTTGGCCACGTGGATGTGGCAGTCAACTGTGCAGGCATTGCAGTGGCCATTAAGACATAGGACTTCAAGAAGAATCAGGTCCATACCTTGAAGGACTTCCAGCAAAGTTCTCAATGTAATCTCATAGGCGCCTTCAATGTGATCCACCTAGTGGCTGGGGAGATGGGCCAGAATCAACCAGACCAGGGAGGCCAATGTGGGGTCATCATCAACACTGCCAGAACTGGCTGCATTTGAGGGCCAGGTTGGACAAGCTGCTTACTCTGCTTCCAAGGGGGTCATAGTGGGCATGACACTGCCCATTGCTCGGCATCGAGCTCCCCTGGGATTCCAAGTGATGGCCACTGCTCCAGGCCTATTTGGCACCCTGCTGCTGACCAGCCTCCCAGAAAAGTGTGCAACTTCTTGGCCAGCCAGGTGTCCTTCCCCAGCCACCTGGGTGACCCTGCTGAGTATGCTCATCTGATTTAAGCCCTCATCGAGAACCCACTCATCAATGGAGAGGTCATGAGGCTCGGTGGGGCCATCCGCATGCAGCCTTGAAGGCGGAGGACAGAGAAGACAAATGTTCCTCTGCTCCTCCTTCCCCTGGAGTACTGCACTGCAGCCTGGGAGGAAGTCCAGTCGCCATTTTGTAATTCTGCCCAACAGTCACACTCTGTGCCTAATAAAGTCCCTATTTCTCACAAAAAAAAAAAAAAAAAAGGTACAAACAAACAAAAGAAACAAAGATCTAAATACACTGTTGAAAAGAACCATATAAGGAGTATCCAGCACAGAGGCTGGCTTAGAGTAGGCATCCAAAAATTATTTCCTTTCCTCCTATAGAAGAGTTAAACATTCTGTTCAATTTGTGGTTCTCCCATATTGCAGGACCCTTCTAACAGCAGAAATCATCATTTCCACAGAAGGTTATGGCAACCACAACAACAATAATACTTGCCACTCTTTACTTAATGGCCATTGTCTAACCAGATATCGTTCTCAAAGCTTTAAATACAATGTAATCCCAACCGACCAAAGAAGAAGGGAAATATCACAAAAAGGAACATCACCCCACTCATAATGACAACCAGAAACACAGTGAATGAGTTCTCCCAGGCTGGGGCCAAATCCCATGTGTTAAGGGTCAGATGACCATGTAATTAATCACCCAAAACAAGACAAACTTCAGAACGAAAGGACATGCTGTGAATAATTACTTGGGGATAATGTGCAGACACCAGGACTGACCGTCCTGGACAAATCAGAACATACAATCACCCTGGTTTAACAACTCAAGTTCTATGTCCCAAGAAGCCAACTCACTATTTTTCAGGAAGTAAGCATGGACAAAGAGAAAGACAGACATCTTTGGTGGAATACTTTGTGATTCTAGGCTCTGAACACCGTTGAAGAGAAGCTTATGGCACACATGATTGAGGGGATAATGGAATTTAAACCTCCAAGCCTACAGAGACACCTGTCTCCTGGCTCACTTCCACTCTGGCCAATAAGTCTTTTCCCACTTTGGGTCTGTGAACATGCTGTCTTCCATTCCTGAAATGCTCTCTCCACCACTCACAAAACTTTTTATCTGGTTAATTTCTATTACCAACCATCGGCTTAAAGCATTACTATTTTTCAGAGAATGGTTTACCTGACCATCTCTGCACAAACCCCAATCTAAATAGAATCTGTCAATGTACCTGTTCCTTTCTCTTTGATAGCCCTTACAAAATTATCTGTTAATATATTTCTTTGAATAACTTTTTATTTTTTTATTAAGTTCAATTAGCCAAGATATAGTACATCATTACTTTTTGATGTAGTGTTCAATGATTCATTAGTTGCACATAACACCCAGTGCCCATCAGATCACGTGCCCTCCTTAATGCCCATCACCCAGTTACCCCATCCCCCACCCCCGTCCCTTCTGCAAACCTCAATTTGTTTCCTGGAGTCCAGGGTTTCTCATGGTTTGTCTCCCTCTCTGATTTCTCCCCATTCAGTTTTCCCTCCCTTCCCCTATGGTCCTCTGTGCTACACCTTATATTCCACATATTAGTGAAACCATATAATAATTGTCTTTCTCTGCTTGACTTTTCACTTAGTTAGCATAATCCCCTCCAGTTCCATCCATGTCAATGCAAATGGTGGGTATTCATCCTTTCTAATGGCTGAGTAATATTCCATTGTATATATGGACCACATCTTCTTTATCCATTCATCTGTTGAAGGACATCTTGGCTCCTTCCACACCTTGGCTATTGTGGACATTGCTGCTATGAACACTGGGGTGCATGTGCCCCTTCTTTTCACTACATCTGTATCTTTAGGGTAAATTCCCAGGAGTGCAATTTCTGAGTCATAAGGTAGCTCTATTTTTAATGTCTTGAGGAACTTCCATACTGTTTTCCAGAGTGGCTGTACCAGCTTGAATAACTTTTTTAAAGTTTATCTTCCTATAGAATATGTTTCATGAAAGAAGCAAAGTAGGGACTGTATCCCTAGGCACATGGTGCAGGGTCTGTTAGACAGCGTTGTTCATTGAACAAATCAATCCACTGATAAGGAAAAGAAGCTGAATTTAAGAAACATCTACTGTGTTCCATTTAATTCTCACAGCAACTTTGGAAAACACATATAATTTCCAAATTACAGACAGGAAAACTGAGACTCTTCAAATTATGTAGCCTGGGCAAGGTGATCCAGTGACCAGATTACCTGAGTCAACTCTCCAGACACTCACTTTTACCTCTGTGAAAATCCCTAGAATACTGAATTAGTCACAAGAAAGTAGCTTTATACAGGGTTAATCATAACAATGAATGGTATCTAGAGTTCTGAGTATTTTGTCCCAACTGGAGAATTCATTCTGCCCCCAGCACAACAAAACCCATCGCTCTGGAGCCTGTGGGATGTCCCTGCCTACTCTCTTCTGGATTCCTCCCTCCTAGATAGGATTACATGAACCTTGCTAATTTCTGAGGACTTCATTCCTTTTCCCTGGGGTACATGCAAACTGTGTCCTTCTATTACTGTGCTAAGCACAAAAGATAAATTAATTAACTTGCTCAAGATCATACAACCACTAAGCGGCAAAGCTGGTTTCAGCTCAGGTCTGCCTGACTCCCAGGCTCTTAACCCCATGTTAGAATAGTAGTTAAGTCACAGCTCTTCATAATTATGTTCCAGTCCTGACCACAAGGTCTGGTCATTGTCAATTACACTTCAATGATTCCCAAGTTACCTCAATGCTAAAGTCTTCCCTTGGCCTAAAAAGTCATCCCTCTACAGACAAAGATCATCCAGAGAGATGTCCCCTGGAACTGTTTTCCATGCCATATTCATTAATAGAAATGTGGACCCCAGAAATCTCAATGTGAGAGGATCAGTCCCTTTTCCATTGGTCGTTCTCATCCATTATAACATGAGGGTAGGGGCATCTAATTCCAGTGACTTAAACAGCAATCTTTAAGTAAGTAATAGACCTTTATTTCATAGAAAGACCAGGAAAATAATACCTCTATCCTGCTTCCTATCATACAGGCCTCTGGGCATCTCCACTGAATTTCCTCTCGCTTTCTTTGTTCAAGGTTACTTTCACTGGTTAGTTTCTTCCCAGATACATTCCTTGAAGGGAAGGGGCAGGGTAGGAGATCACCACCTGCCCCTGGGACTGCCAGGCCAGAAGAGCCTTCCCAGTGAGTGTCTCTCAGAGGAAGGAAGAGCAGATGTCTGTTCTTAAATGAACTGGGTTTGGGGCAAAAGCCTCAGGTGTCTCTGGCACCTGCTACTTACACACCGTACCTATTAGCTGCTATTGCCCAATGAGTAGATGCCACAGGAAAACTGTAAATCACTAAATGTTAGTAGATCATTTAGCTTAGAAGATGTCTTGTAAGTTATCTTTGCCGGTTCAAGGTGGCCAAGACGCTGAGAAACTCTAGAAGTTTTTACATGAGCTAAATATATATATATATAAATGTTTCCAAAAGCTAAATATATTTTTATTTCTTCCTGGTGCATCTTTAATTTTGCAAATGTTTTTCCAATGGTTATGTGTTACTTTCATGATTATATTGGTTTACAATTACTAAAATAAGATTATATTTTTACTCACAATAAGACTTGATAAGTGAACTAAAATGTCAAGTTTAATAATAATTTGAGGAGGTAAATGAGAATGGAACACTTAACAACACTCACAGAAGAAGATACACAAATCCATTCTCTAATAGAAATCGAATAATGACACTTCACTTCATTTTACGTAACTACCATGTAAAACCACAATAATTTCTCATGGTACTTATAATAAAACTCTAAATCCTCATCATAGCTTAAAAGGCCCAACATAATCTGGCCCCCACCAGCATCTTTGATCACACCTCCTACCATTCACCTCCTTCCTCACTGCGATTGGTTTCTTGAATATGACAGCCTCTCCCTGTCCCAGGACATTTACACAATCTGTTTCCTTTGCCTGGAACACTCTGCCCTCCTGCCTGCACATGATACCTCCTTGAATGGTTGAATGGATACTCAAGTCTCAGCTCAAATGCCACCTCCTCAACAGGGCCTTTTCTGATTACCCCATCCAAATCAGCCTCTTCCCATGGTCACCAAAGTCACCATCAGGAACAATGCCTGTCTCATTTTCTTGACGATATTTACTACTGTCAGAAATTATCTTGTTCATTTATTTGTTCCAAACTGTTATACATTTTAATAGAAGATGTCATCATGACTCATATACATATAAAATGAACACATATCAGATTTTATTTAACTCAAAAACTCATAAGGTAACCAGTGAAATGTTACAACCAGTTCAAAAGAGAAGTCCAAGTACCACACGCGGATATTCAGCTAAGGAATGCTGAAACTGATTTATAAACTGATGTTAAACTGACAAAAATGCTCAACATTGACAGGGTGATAATCAAATGCATTCCACCAGATACCGTCTGCATTTTTATGCACAGGAATTAATTGCATTCCTTACAGTTTTCTACAACTTCTATCTCTACACAGTTGTAAAATGGCCTAGTTGAAGAAAAAGATGCCGCTCCCACCCCCATAGTATCAAATAATCTCCAGAGACCCCAGATTCCCTGAGAGGATATTCAGTAATCTCTTTGGCCCATTTCAAAGTCATCCACAGTTTTTCCTTACATTATCTATTACTATCTCAAATTACCTTGTTCCTTTAGTTGTTCCTTTTTCTAATCTCTCTGCCTTGGAATGTAAGTTTCATGAGAGCAGAAACTGCCTGCCTTATTCATCAAGTTTTCCCCAAAGCCCAGAACTATGGCTGATTTATTTTATGTGTTCAGAAATATCTGTTGAATAAAGAGGTGACCAATAATTACTTGAAAAAATGAGTCACACTCATAATTTTTAAAAATGCTAATTAAAATAAGATAATCACTTCTTTCCTTTCATATTTGCCAAGGTTCCATCAAGTTCTGCTGAGTCTATAAAAAGAAGGCATTATGGACTGTCAGCAGTCAGCCCACCACCACTCCCTTCTAAGGCATGAGCTGCACTTTCTAGAATCTCCTTCCTAGGCAGTTCAGAGCTAAGAGTGCCAAAGAGAAGAACTCATGGGAAATGTGGAAGGCGGCAGTGAAGCAGAAGCCAGGGACCCTAGTGGCCAACGGTGGTGACTTTCCAGACCTGCCCATAAGCTCCCACTCTGCAATCGTAATGATGGGTAGTGGCAGACTCTTCAACATCTCCATGAGTTCCAACTTCTCTGCCCACCCTGGGCCAAAGTCATCAGTGATGGATTTTCCCAACTTCCGGCACAGTATTCCAGATCCTCACTTCTACATCCTTCCCATACTCCTGTACGCCTAATTCCTACATTAAACTCTTTACCCTATAAAACTTCTAGTGTGTGGTTTTATTTTCTTGACCAAACCCAGACTGATACAGAAGGGATTACACATACTGCTGTGGTAAATGCCTTTCTCTTTCACTCAACAAGTATGCATTAAGTAGTTACTCAGTCCTGGAGAATAACAATTCGATAATATGCAAAAAGTTCACAACCTTTGACCCAGTTACTCCATTCCTAAGAATTAATCTATTCTAAGGAAGCAATTGTTAATCCAGACGAAGATCTAGGTTTATGTAAAAGGATGTTAGTGGGAGCAAAAGTAATACCTTTTCTTAAATAAGAAAAGACCAAAAAGTCCAAAACCAGGAAAGTAGTTTAAAATTTAAGGTGTATTCATAAAGTAAAATATTATTGTATGAGTCATAGGGTTTTTTAATTACTTCATGATACAGCAAAATTACCACAACTAAAGTTAAGAGAAGATGCCAATATATCAAATAATGTACAAAGTATTTCGATTTGCTAAACAAAAAAATTAAATGCATGCCACCCTCTGTGGTACATTGTCTTTGTGACTTTGGGCAGATCAGTTAACTTTCTGAATACCAGTTTCCTTATCTGTCAAGTGGAGATCCTAACACTTGCCATGGCTTTCTTAAAGAGTCAGACGATGCATATGTTTTATCTAAAGCACCAGACCAACGTAAGGGGCCTTACACACCGCACCCTCACCGCACAGCAGGAAGAGAACAGCATAGTGGTTAGCACCAAACCCTCGGAGCCAGAGGCCAGGGTTCGAATCTTGGCTTTGCCACTAACAGTGACATATTAGGAAAATCACTTTGCCTCTGTGCCTCAGTTTTTGTATCCGAAAAATAGACTTAAAACTAGTATTATTTTATATTGTTATTATAGACACCAAGGCAGATAACTTATGCAGTGTTTAGGACAGCACTTAGTACATGGTAAAAGTTAAATAGATGGTAATATATTCTAGGATAAACTTGTCCAGCATCACCTAGTTAATACTAATACTTTATTTTTTTTTTTAAGATTTATTTGACAGATAGAGACATAGTGAGAGAGGGAACACAAGCCGGGGGAATAGGAGAGGGAGAAGCAGGCTTCCCCCCGAGCAGGGAGCCTGATGCGGGGCTCGATCTCAGGACCCTGGGACCGTGACCTGAGCCGAAGGCAGACGCTTAACGACTGAGCCACCAAGGCGCCCCAATACTGATACTTTAGAGACAAGCATATGAATTGCAATATTAACACTTGCATTTTATATACTCCGTCTCCTCAGATCTTCACAACAACACTATGAAGTAGGCATTGTCACCCCAATCCTACAATCAAGGCATCTGGAGCTCAGTGAAGTTGTGACTCGCCCAAGGGCACAGAGCTCGAAAATGTAAGAGTCAGAGCTTCATCCCATTTCCCTGTGTCAGGCTAACTCCATCCCCCTAGGACCTTTTCCATTGGGCCATAAACCATAGCAACTTTTAATTTCAGGTTTCTGGTAACATTGGGACTCTCTGGGTTATTCTACTCTCCAATTTTGTGGGATCTTTTTTCCCTCAGACATCATCGCCAGCTCTTAAGCATTATCACTGTATCCCAGAGTACCTAGTATGGTGCCTGGCTAATAGCAAGCCCCAGTACATGAAGGTCAAATGAATAAAGAAACGCATGCATGCTAAGTCAATGGGGGAAAGACAGAATAATCTCCTCCTACCTACTAAGGCTTTTTTTTCCTTTTAATAGCAAGAATAAATGCTGAGATAACTAGCCGTGAAAATAGTAACCACTCAGCTCCCAGCAAACTACTGTAATCTCCCTGACTTGTCCCCCATCAACTTCAGTCAATAGTGCAATCCTATGGCACATTAAGCTCGGAATTTGATCCAAAAGAAACACAATCAGTAGGCGCATAGGCAATTGTTCTGATTAAATACAGCCTGCTGGAATTAAAACACCATAGGCTGTTTGCAGAGCTCCTTGGTTTTAATTAGATGAACCCCCATTTTAATAGCAAAGATACAACAATGTATTCTTCAGGCCTGGTGGAGTGACAAATGTAATTAGTCTATGATAGTGTAGCTGATCTGCATCCAGTTGTGGAAATTACAAGATGATCAATTAAAGCTGCCCAACCTAATTCCTCAAAGTTTCATTTGGTGGACTGAGGTAGGCACTTCTCCTTGCGTCGGGCTTCAGGGAGCAATTTATCTCGCCAACATCCCCAATGGAAGGGAACTAACATTTGTTACCAGCTGATTATGCACTGAGCTCTGAGCTTTGGCATTTATATAGACCATCTCTGCCAGTCCTCCCAGTAACCACTATTTTACCAATGTGCAAACTGAGGCTCAAAGAGGTTACATAACTTTTTCTGACATGCATCTGGGATGTGGCAGAGCTTGGATTCAAACCTGGAGTTGCCTGGTTTCGAAGATGTGGGTGTTGGTTGGGGCAGGTAAGCGGTAGGCCTGCCTAGGTTCAAATCCTGACTCCTATACACGGTAAGAGAAAGCCTTGGTAAGTTTCTTAAATTTCTCCATCCTCGGTAGTCTCATCCGTCAAGTGGATATCATAGTAGTACCTATTTCATAAAACAGGCATGAAAAGTAAGTCAGACTGCATGAAGAGCAGAGAGCTGTTATTAGCTGTTAACTCTAATCTCAGGGAGTGATGCTGACATACATCTCTGAGGTGTCAAAGAAATGAGCAAGTAGGGTCCAGAGAATTCCACATGTTTGGATGAGGTCACATATAGTAAGTGCCAGAGCAAGGACTCAACTCTGCACTGGACCCCTTAAACACTCAACCAAGTGCCACAGACGTTCACTTTACCTCCGCTGATCCTCTGAACAAACCTACCAGATGGGGAGCACAGAAGCCCTACGTAAGGAGACTGACTGAGCTCAGAGCACTGAAGTGACCAGACTGTGGCACTCACACATGGGAACAGAGAAGCAAGCTTAACCTCCTCCCACCTCACAATGTCTGTGGCACTGGCTCTGTGAAGGCTGAGTGAGTGGGGAGGATGGCCCAGGTCCAAATGCCAGCTCTGCAGCTTATTCCCTGGGAGACCCAGTTCTCTCACCTGCAGGTCAGAGATGGTGGGAGTCCCCAGCTCATACTGCTGTTCTAAGTGTTTAAATAAGTTATCGCTCGGGAAGTGCTTAGGACTGTGCTGGCCACAATCTCGCCTTGTAGCCAAGTTCCGCTCCCTCTGCATGGGAATACAACAGTTCTTACCTTCTGTAATGCTTGCGAATTCAATGATTTAATCCATGGAAAATGCTTAGCATGGTTGTCAATATACTGTGGAAGCGCTAGGTCAATGCTGCTTGTCTTCATCATGTAGCAGTAGTGGGCTGGTGGTGACAGTAAACCATCAAAGTACAAATCTCCCGTGGAGATAATCCTCCCTAGATTGTTACCAGACCTTCACACCTTAACCTGAATGGTACTTTTGTTTGCTTTGGTTTCCTTCCTGAAAAATGTACCTGTGTACTCCTGGGGGAAGGAGAATAGTGATAATTCTACCCATCACCGCCAATAACAGGGAGAGTCCATCTTGCTGAGGATACAGAAAGACAAAGTTCACCCCCTTAGTATTCACCTCCTAGAGCCGTTGTAAGGATGAAACAGGACAATTCATGGAAAGATCATGGTTTGGGGGATGCACAAGAACTTCCCAGGGCCTCACAAACAACACTAGTGTTATAGGATATCACAGCAGGTGATCCGGAGGTCTTCCAGCTCTAACACTCTTCAAAGGGAAGACCGTTTGTCTGCAGACTTGTTTGTATGCTGGCTTAGGGTGGTATTAAAGACAACAATTCTTGGACAGTGGTGCCCCCTAATGATCCCATACCAATATTAAGACATTACGAGTCTAAAATCTTAACCCAAGAAATTGATGCTCAAATGACCTACCCCAATTAACTCAAAAATGACTTCGTTCTTTTCAACTCTATCCAGCTGTGTTCGAGGCACTGTGCAGAAAAGTAAAAGAGTCAGAAAATGTGGTGCCTCCTAGTGCTGCTTTGAGAACTAACCCTGTGTCTCTCTTTGGTGGCATCACACGCCTCTCACCCTCTGTGCTCCAATGGCACTGACCTTCTTTTCATTACCTGCAACAACCGCTCTCCTGACCTCAGAATCCACAAACTTTGTTTCCTCTTCCTGAATGGCTCTCTTGCCCCTTCCCTCTGCCCCTCAGGACTCCTCCATCTTATCATCAGCCATCTTTCAAGTCTCCCACAAATGTCACAGAAAAGTCTGACCCCACACCCACAGCGAGGACACGCCCTCCTGTCACCTCTATCTCAGCCTTCATTTTGTCCCACAGGCTTTATTGCAACCACAGTTACACCACCGACTGGGCCATTGGGTGTAATGTTTACTGCAGCAACTCAACTAGACAGGAAGCTCCATGAGGGCAAACTCACACCTGTATCTCTAGGCCCTATTACAACATGGTAACACTCCTTAAAATTGTGTTTCCTTATTTCAATAATCACAACGGAGTGTGAGACATTTTGGTGTTTGAGTTTATTTTGTTTCTATTTTCTTTTTCAGAAAAGGAAGAGTGGCAGATTAAATTCCTTACAACAACCTGGTATTAAAAAGTACTGAAATGCCTGTTTCAAAATATCTTGTTAAAATAAATTCACTTTCACTGTGAATCGGTTTAGGGGGCCAGTACTGCACCAAGATAAAGTCCCATGGGTTTTGGCAGTATCTACCGAGGTTACAATCCATTCACTCTTTGACCCATTAATTCTACTTCTAGAAATCTATCCTACAGAAATTAATTCTACCTCTAGAAATCTATCCTGCTAAAGCATGAAATGACAAAAGCATGTGGTCATTAATTGTAGTATTATCTGTAAGTCAAAATATCAAACACAAATACCCATATAGTGTGGTTCAATAAAACACAGTACATCCGCACAATGGAATACAGCTGACCCTTGAACAACGCAGGAATTAGGGGTGCTGGCCCCCTCCCCATGCAGTCAAATATCTGCATATAACTTTGACTTCCTGAAAACTTAACTATTAATAGCTTACTGCTGACTAGAAGCCTTACTGATAAACAGTCAACTAGCACATATTTTGGATGTTGTATGAATTTGTACAATAAAGTCAGCTAAAGAAAAGAAAATGTTTTTAAGAAAATCATAAGGGGGACATCTGGGTGGCTCTGTTGGTTGAGCATCCAACTCTTAACTTCTGCTCAGGTCGTGATCTCAGGGTTGTGAGATCGATCCCGCATCCGGCTCTGTGCTCAGTGCGGAGTCTGCTTGTCCTTCTCCTTCTGCTCCTCCCCACACTTGCACTCTCTCACTCTCTTTCTCAAATAAATAAATAAATAAATAAATAAGAGAAAATACATTTACTGTGCTGTACTGTATTTATTGAAAAAAATCCGTGTATAAGTGGACCCAAGCGTGTCAAACCCATGTTGTTCAGGGGTCAACTGTACTATGTGGTCACAAAAACAAAACAAGGGAAGCTTGGGTGGCTCAGTTGGTTGAGTGTCTGCCTTTGGCTCAGATCATGATCCCGGGGTCCTGGGGTTGAGTCCTACATTGGGCTCCCTGCTCAGCGGGGAGCCTGCTTCTCCCTCTGCCTGCAGCTCCCCCTGCTTGTGCTCTCTCTCTCTCTCTCTCTGACACATAAATAAATATAATCTTCAAAAAAACAAAAAAAAAGTGAGGACAATCTCTACATAGTAATATGGAGAGTTCGACAAGGTACACTGCTAAGTGAAAACAGGAACATATAGAACATTTATAATATGCTACCTTTTGAGGGCACCTGGGTGGCTTAGTTAGTTGAGCATCCGATTCCTGATTTCAGCTCAGGTCATGATCTCAGGGTCCTGGGATGGAGCCCCAGGTGGGGCTCCACACTCACCATGGAGTCTGCTTGAGAGTCACTCACACCCTACCTGCCCCTCCCCCTGCTCATAGGTGCTCTCTAAATAAAGTCTTTTTTTAAAATATGCTACCTTTTGTCTAAGAGAAAAAACAAGAATCTCCATGTTGCATATATCTGCAAAAATAACAACAACAAAATACAGGAAATATAAACAAGAGATTGACAAAAGTGGTCACCTTATAGGAAATGCATTGAGGAATATGTGGGGGGAAAGAGATTGAAGCAAACTTCCTTGTATATACCTTTCTATGCCGTTATGCATTGTGAATAATGTCAGTTCATTACCCATTAAAAGTAAAGCTAATTTTTAAAAGCATTTCTGAAAATAAACCAAGACAAATAAATCTAACCATATATCAATTTAGTAACATAACCACACGGAAAAACGATTATTTTTCCCCCCCAAGATGCTCTGACCACAGTACTTTGATTGAACATCTTCAGTGGGATATGCTCCAAGGACAAAAGGAACTACAAAGAAACATCAACCAAACCTGACTATTTTATGTTATTTATAAAATTCATATTGTTATTTTGAAACTATTTTCTTATATTGTACAATAAAGGAAATGAGGAATTATATTAATGATGGTCTAAGAAAACCTAAGATTCAATTATAAAATAAAAAATTAACTATAAAAGTAATGTTGAAATTGAAGTGGAAATGTTAAATGAATGGTTTCATTAACTGTAGATATCTGTCTTAGCCCACTGAAATGGCCTAGCAACAATGTCACCCATCACAATAATCACTCCAGGCACTCAGGTTATGCTCTATAAAATCAGGATTTCTTGGAGAACTGGTTGCTTTCAGGGCTGGATCAGGAAAAGTACAAGGTGAGCCTGGAACATGCTGTCATGTTCAAAAGCAAAGAAGCTTTCAAATAGTAATTGGGTATGTCCAAAGGACACAAGAACCAGCTGAAAGGAGCTCATGCTGCCCCAAATTGTGATGATTGGAGCATTAAAAGAAGCAGTTCTTCTGCTTCTACCAAAGCCGTGAGTCCATAATGATTCTCAAAACAGAGAAAGCTAGGAATAAAAATTCATTTGTCACTATTTGAAGTGGTCATTAAAGAAACATCATCCTTTGCAAATTGCTCAAGAGAAGTAATTAAGTACTCATCCTGCCTTGTCAGTAAAAACTGTACATCAGGGCAAATGGACCCACTTATGACAGAAAGGTCTGTTTCATGGAAGAATATCAAGCAATAAATACAAAAGGAATGTTAGAATTATAAAGTCAACACTTCACCACTCCTAATAGATTCTCAGGCTTGGAAGCTGCTCTGTTAGCACAGAAAGGCAGGTAATTAAGTGCAGTCCAAGGAGAATCAGAGAAAGCTTTGAGGGAGTCCATGTGGGCTGAGGCTTGAGTAAGAGCAAAGAACAAGAACAGGAGAAGGACTTGTCAGACGGAGGAAGATGCAGGAAGCCTGGAAAAGCTTAAGGATCTGCACTGATATTGGAGGGGACTGTTACCCATTAAAGAGATCCAGAGTCAGCACAAACCTGAAATTGCAGAGAATCAAAATTATCCTTAGACAATCCCTTTGGAAGGAGCTGTGTTGGGCCCAATATGTGGCCTTCAGGAAGCGCATTACACCCCAGTTTCTCTGCACAGAGTTGGGACCACACCACGATCTGAGAAACGGGAGGTAGTTAGCAACTGAGGGTGATGGCACACTCTGAGAGATAACGTGTAACAGAAGCCAATTGAGGGAAAAAACAAGAGTCCTGTCTGCCATCTTTGGCTTTTTCAGGGACATATGGCACATTTGGCAGACCAATTCCCCATTACTGACACCGTTTATACTGTTCATTGTTATCCCCATCTCCTCTCACTTGTAATCAAAACCACCCATGTCCTTGGCCTCTGTTGCTGAGTATTCCTGTCCATGAGTATTCACATGAGAAGAGGTGAGGGGCCAGAGGTGAGACTGGAGAAGTGGGCAGAAGTCACGTTAGGAAGGGAGTAGGGTAGGAGGAAAGCTACTGGAGAGTTTTAAGTGTGGTATGGCATGAGATGTGAGCTCTGAAAAGATGACTGGCTTCATTGTGAAGAGGGGCACGGAGGCCTACTGCGGATTTGAGTGGGGCTAAGAATGCAGACAAGTAAGAAGGTTGTTATCACCATTATGTTTAAATATGGCTTCTTTTTCAAGTCTTCCTTAAGAGGCCAAGCATCACATGTACTTGACACGAATGCAAAGTTTTAGATGTGAAGGGAACAGTGGATGCCAGCTTTAGAACCCCAGTGCACAAAGAACAGGCTATTTAGGGATCTAGACTCTTTAGCCACAGAAAGCTAGTGGGTGAGAAGTGGCTGGTTCCCACTGAACTCCCCCGGGCAAATGAAGGGAACCAAAAGGTGTTTCTTCCCAATAACTGACCATAGTAGTAGAAATTATAAATGGGGCCAGGAAGTGGTCCCTTTCACTTCAACCCACCTAGAATACATTCAAAATAGCGGCCACTTGCAAAAACAAACCTCAAAATTCTAAACAGTCTCTTTAGCACATATCCACTCATTCAGCAAACTTTACGGAGCATGACCACACCATGGGTTAGGTTTACAAAAATTAGAAATTAGCCCCCCTGGGAAGTAAAGTCCTGACAAATGAGACACACAAGTGAACAGGAAATTCAGAACAGGGGGATGGGTGCCCTGATGGGGGTGAGCACAGCCAAGACTATGACTTCAGTAACCCTGGGAAGCCACACCTGATGGATGCAAACAGGCTTCTTCACTTACTACAGTCAAAATACCATCAGCCTTACGTATGAAAAATAGAAGAATTCTGGTGGATTTCATTGCCAGCTTGCCTCATCAGCAAACAAATGTTTTTAGTTTCCAACTTTATTGTTAAAAATATTCCTAAAGTGAACAAGACCACCATGATGGTTAGCAGCTACAGTAAAATGAATGAAATTGAATTATTCAGTGATATGGTAGTCCCCTCTTATCCACAGGGAATACATGCCAACACCTCCAGTAGATGCCTGAAACCATGGACAATGCCCAATCCTATACAGACTATATTTTTTCTATACATACATACATGTAATAAAGTTCAATTGACAAACTAGGCATAGTAAGAGATTAACACCAATACCTAATAATAAAACAGAACAAGTGTAACAATATACTGTAGTAAAAGTTCCGTGAATGTGGTCTCTTTCTTAAAGTATCTTATTGAACAGTACTCACCCTTCTTCTTGTGATGATATGAGATTATCAAATGCCTCCATGATGAGATGAAGTGAGGTCGATGACATGGGCATTGTCACATAGCATTAGGCTGCTGTTTACCTTTAGTTGATATGTCAGAGGGAGGATCATCTGCTTCCGGAAAGTGGCTGACCGTGGGTAACTGAAACCGCAGCTTGGGGGTGGGGGTGGAGGGACCACTGTAGATATCATATAACTAAAAGAATTTTTTTCAGGAATTTGAGAGCTACAGGTGGGAATGCCTACTTTACTCCTCTGCTCCTGAATGCTAAAATAACAGTGATGACTGATAGAGACATAGGTGATAAAGATGTTGCTAGATAAAAAAGACAACAAACTCCCCTTCTATGTCTCTGATATGGTCTTTGCTGCATGGTTATTTTCTTTCTTCAAAATACTTAATCCAAGAAAAATAAATCTCAGTTAATTTGAAAATTCTGGTGAGTCTGGATCTAGTAGTGTACAATATTGTGCAAAAACACACTTTACATCCAAATGCCCATCAATTTGTGAATGCATTTATAAAATGTAGCATTTTCCATTTAATTGAATACCATTCGGCAATTCATAGCGGACTATGATACACACTATAATTATATATATGGATGAACCTCAAAAATATTAAGCTGAGTTTAAGAAGCCAAATGCAAAAAACTGTATCATTTACAGGAAATATCTAGAATGACTACATATTTCACCTATAAGAAATGTCTATAGAAGGCAAATCTGTACAGACAGAAATCAGATCATGAATGCTTATGGGTGAGAGTGAAGCAGGAATTAACTGCAAACAGGCACAAGAGAACTTCTTAGAGTGATGGAAATGTTTCAAAATGTATTGTGGTGATGGTTGCGCAACTCTAGAAATTTACTAAGATAATTAAATTGAAAACTTATAATGAGTGAATTTTATGTTGTGTAAACTAGTCTAATAAAGCTATTAAAACACACACACACACACTTCATATATTTTTAATCCCAGGCAAATAGGAAGTACTTGAAGAGCATGCCTTGTAGCTACCTTACACTGAGCATCTCCTCAAGAGCCAGGGACTTTTATGTGTGTTCCAGAAAACCACTTTCAGACAAGTAACGCGATTAGCCCAGGGACATATACCAGAGCAAAGCTGAGTTAGCAATGGAAGCCAACTGGGCCCACCTCTAAATCATGTACACAATCTTTTTCAATTATGCTCCCAAAACAGAAACAAATAGCTGCCCCAGATTTACATGGTATAGTCAAAGTAAGAAATTAGACTGCCCCTGCACCAGCTTCCTTCCTCTTTTTCCCTGCTTTGGTCAGCCTCTGCTCCTCTGGTCTCCTGGCCACTGCCTCAGGATCTGCTCTAAGTCAGAACTGGGCATGTCCTTCCTGTGCCCAGAAATGAGGCTCTGATGCAGAAACACTGGCTTGAGCCCTTTACAACCCAGCTCCAGCACCCAGCCTGTAGAGCATCCTTGCTCACTGCTCCCCTCTGCTGCTGCACAGCCCTGCACTGCTTTGCTCTGAACTTCTCACGGTTCTTTGAAGGTGAGGGCCATCTTCGCATCTCTCTGCCCCTTGTCCATGCAGTTCCTCTCACCTGACATGCCTGACCTCTCCTTGCCCCTGCTGGGTATTGGCAAACCCCTGCTCTTCTTTTAAAATCATGAACAAAGGGCGCCTGGGTGGCTCAGTTGGTTAAGCAACTGCCTTCGGCTCAGGTCATGATCCTGGAGTCCCGGGATTGAGTCCCACATCGGGCTCCCTGATCAGCAGGGAGTCTGCTTCTCCCTCTGACCCTCCTCCCTCTCATGCTCTCTGTCTCTCATCGTCTCTCTCGCAAATAAATGAAATCTTAAAAAAAAATTTTTTTTTAATAAAAAAAATAAATAAAATCATGAACAAATATCACATTCTTAGAAGAGCCCTCCACTGCTTCTCTAAGCATAGTTACTCCTGACAGCTTATGCTACTTGGATCATTTTCTTCAGTCTCTTAAATAGCATTTAAATACATCTACCCACTATCATTCTAGTGTATTTGTTATATTTTCTTTATAACTATAGCAGGCATCATTAAAGAGATTACCTGGATTCAAATCTCCATCCCATCATTTAGTAGCTCTGTGACTTTGGATAGATTGTGTGAACTCTTGATACATCAATTTTCCCAACAGTAAAATGAAACTAATGAAAGACTATACTTCACGGGTATTTCTAAGATTTAAATATACTCATAATCATTAAGGAAAAAGTGTATCTTCTGGTCCATAGTAAGTGCTTAATAATATTAATTTTTACTGTTATAGTAAAGGCTCAATAAATGTGAATGGAATAAATGGGTGAGAGGGAGGGAAGGAAAGGAGGAAGGGAAGGAGAAGCCAGAGGCCCCTTCCTAGCACGGAGAACAGCACAAGGTTTACACTCAGCAGCCCTGAATCTTTGCCCTGCTGCGTGTACATTGGGTAATCTTGAATAAGTTATTTGGCCTCCATGTGTTTCGAGATGAACATAAGTATTCTATTGTATTACACATGTAAAATACTTAGCATGCAGGGCCTAGCCCACAGTTAAGTAATGATGAAGAAAAAAGAGAAAGTTTTGTGAAAAAGAAAAATCCTCTGCTTAATATTCATCTTTAGGCAAAGGCATCCGGACACTTCTTTAACCATCCTGCATTTACACACTGTAGGGTGCTGCCTCAAAGGCCAGGATTCCCGGATGCCTGAGAGAGGTAGACTGTGAAACATTATGATCTAGTCTCACCCCCACCTCCATCCTGTCCCAAAGCTCATGGGCATTACAAAAAAGTTTCTTTCAACGTGGTCATCTCCAGTGAATCTTAATTTGGGTTTTTTTTGCCCACTTCCTCAAGAGAATAGTATTAAGAGCACAGAGAAAATAGTTCAGTGAAAAAAACTAGCCAAAAAGCAATGAAGAAATTCTCAGCAAAATATTAGCAAACCATTAGCAAAGAAATTCTCAGCAAAATATTAGCAAACCAAAATATTAGCAAAGATTAGCAAAATACTAGCAAACCAGACTCATAGAAAAAAAATTAAACATCTTGACCAAGTGGGTTTTGTCAAAGAAAAACAAGGCTGTGTCAGCTCTTTCTACAGAAACTGAAACAGCCAAACAATACTGAAAAATAAGAACAAAGTTGGAGGACTTGCACTTCCCAACTTGAAAATTTACTCTATACTACACTACACCACACTAATCAAGATAGTGAAGTACTGGTGTAAAGATAGACATCTTAAATCAATGGAACTGAGGGTCCCAAACTTCACATTTGCAATCTACTGTTTTTCAACAGAGTTATCAAGAAAATTAACAGGAAAGAAAATCTTGTCAACAAATGTTACTGGGACAACTGACCATTCATCTGCAAAAACATTGATTTGGACACCTACCCCACACCATACCACAAATACTCACTGAAAATTGATCAAAGACCAAAATGTAAGAGCTAAAACTATAAAACTCTAAGAAGAAAACAGAAGAGAAAAATCTTCATGATCTTGGGTTAGGCAATGATTTCTTAGATACAACACAAAAGCACAAGCAATACAAGAAAAAAACTAAAAAATCAGACTTAACATTAAAAACTTTTGTGATTCAAAAGACATTCGGTAAAGTGAGAAGACATGCACAGAATGGGAGTAAATACTTGCAAATCCTATACCTAGTAAGGCACTTGTATCTGGAAACTATAGAGAACTCTTAAAACTCAGTAATAAATAGACAACCCAATTAAAAAATGGGCCAGGGATTTGAATAGACATTTCTCCAAAGAAGATTCACAAATGACCAATAAGCACATGAAAGGATGCTCAACATTAAGATTCATTAGGAAATGCAAATCCAAACAATAAGATACCACTTCATACCCAGTAGGATGGTTAGAATTTAAAAGTCAGATAGTAACAAGTGTTGACAAGGATGTGGAAAAATTAGAACCCTCATACATTGCTGGTGAAATGTAAAATGGTACAGCCACATCTATAAACAGTTTCACAGTTTCTTAAATAGTTAACTATAGACTTACCATATGACCCAGCAATTCCAATTCTAGGTATCTGCCCAAGTGGAATAAAAGCAAGTGTGTACAAAAAAAAATTTAATGAAGGAAAAATGAATGTCCACAGCAGCATTACTCATAATAACCAAGAAATGATTTTCTCTAAATGTCACTGCATACTTTTTATATGGATTTGTTAATCTAGCTATTTTGAATGTCAGTTTCTCTTGAATTTTACATTTGTCTCTGAACTTTCAAAATAGTTAACATTTTGTATTCTAAAGATGAGATTTTAATTTTATCAACTTTGTTATTTTTGCAGCTTTATGCCCCAATCCCTCCCCTCCCCAAGCCCTGCCTCTGCTATAGTCCTTAAGCAAAACTCAACTACCCTTACTAGGAGACAGAGCAAACTGTCCTAGATCTGGTTTAAACATTAGTTTCACAGTTTTCAGGGAATTACACCAGTTGAGGTTTCGGCAAAATTATTTCCACTGAATAGGTTTACAGGGAATTGATGTTCTGGTGAATTGCCTTTTGGCAAATGGATTTACAGCAAACTGACTGAGAGCCAGTGAACAACTCAATTTTTCTCCTGTATATTCTATCTCCTCCTAGCTCTTTCCGTGTACACAGAAATGAGTCCACTGATAGTCACATGCTTTCACTGTTTGAACCTCTCAGGAGCTTCCAGGCTTTGAGACCTAAAGCTTTTCAGTTCAGATTTATTGCCATGAGTATGGATCATAACAAGGGTGAGGGGTGGATCATAATAAGGGTGAGGGGTGTAAACCAGGCAGCATACACTAGTTGTCTCCTTCCCTTTTTATTTTCAATAGCCATGAAATCCTTTCTTCAAAAGCATACAGAAGTCTAATACGAAAGACATAAAAGAAGATAAGCTCTGGGACGCCTGGGTGGCTCAGTTGGTTAAGTGGCTGCCTTCGGCCCGGGTATGATCCCAGGGTCCTGGGATCGAGTCCCACATCGCGCTCCTTGCTCAGCAGGGAGCCTGCTTCTCCCTCTCTCTCCCTCTGCTTGTGCTCTCTCTGACAAATAAATAAAATCTTCAAAAAAAAAAAAAAAAAGATAAGCTCTTGCTGAGATGGAGCCATTAAGCCCACACCCCATAACCTCTCCCATGTGCACATCTGTTCCTACAGTAGCCTGAGTTCCTCAGAAGGTGACCTGCCATTCTACAAATCACAGTTTAAAAATCAGAGATTTCTGGCCATAGCAACATTTTTCTAGATATGTCTCCTGAGGCAAGAGAAATAAAAAGCAAAAATAAACTATTGGGATTGCATCAAAATAAAAAGTTTCTACACAGCAAAGGAAACAATCAACAAAATTAAAAGGCAACCTATGGAATGAGAGAAGATATCTGTAAAGCACATATCCAATAAAGGGTTAGTATCAAAAATATATAAAGAACTTAATGCAACTCAACAAAAACAAATAATCCAAATTAAAAATGGGCAAAAGACATGAACAGACATTTCTCCAAAGAAGACACACAGATGGCCAACAGACACGTGAAAAGATGCTCAACATCCCTCACCATCAGCAAAATGCAAATCAAAACTACAATGAGATAACTCCTCACACCTCTCAGAATAGCTAAAATCAACAACACAGGAAACAACAGATGTTGGCAAGGATGTGGAGAAAAAGGAACTTTCTTGCACTGGTAGTGGGAATGAAAGCTGGTGCAGTCACTCTGGAAATCAGTATGGAGGTTCCTCAAAAAGTTAAAAATAAAACTACCCTATGATCCAGGAATCATACTATGGGTATTTAACCAAAGAATACAAAACACTAATTCAAAGGTATATGTGCACCCTTATATTTATAGCAGCATTATTTACAATAGCCAAATTACAGAAGCAGCCCAAATGTCCACTGACTGATGAATGGAGAAAGAAGATGTGATCTATATATACAATAGAATATTATTCAGCCATAAAAAAGAATGAAATCTTGCCATTTGCAATGACATGGATGGAGCTAGAGAGTATAATGCTAAGTGAAATAAGTCAGTCAGGGAAAGACAAATACCATATCATTTTATTTATATGTGGTATAAGAAACAAAACAAATGAGCAAAGGAAAAAACAAGAAAGAGAAACAAACCAAGAAATAGACTTGTAACTATAGAGAACAAACAGATGGTTACCACAGGGGAGGTGGTAGGGGATGGGTGAAAGAGATGAAGGGGATTAAGGAGTGCACTTGTCATGATGAACATCAGGTGATGCATGGAAGTGTTATATCACTCTATTGTACACTTGAAACTGATATAACACCATATGTTAACTAACTGGAATTTGAGATAACATTTTTTAATCACTAATTTCACCCAACTACATCTTCTCATGGTCAGAAAACAGACTCAGAGAGTCTAATGACCTTAGTCATATTTGCAGGGAAGAATAAAAAAATAATCACAGGGGTGCCTGGGTGGCTCAGTTGGTTAAGCATTTGCCTTCGGTTCAGGTCATGATCCCGGGGTCCTGGAATTGAGCCCTGCGGTGCACTCCCTGCTCAGCAGGGAGTCTGCTTCTCCCTCCCTCTGCCCCCTGCTCATGCTCTCTCTCTCACTCACGCTATCTCAAATAAATAAAATCTTTGAAAATAAATAAACATAATCACAGGATATTAATTCCCCCCAAAATGTGAATAACTATAGTCATTATCTAACTATTTGGTATAGAAATCTCTAGTATCTAAATGGCTCTTCCCAAACTGAGAATGGAAAGAACATGGATGTCTACTCCATCAGATCAAATTCCAGCTCTATTTCTTCCTATCTGTGTAAATTTGGGCTATCTCTTAACCTATCTGAGCCTCAATTTTTTCATCTGTAATGAATGGATAAAAACATCTAAGTTAGCAGATTTCTATGGTGATTAAACAAGCTAATATATATAAGCGCTTAGACTCTACACCATAGTAGGTACACAAAATGTTATTTCCTTTCCCTCCTCCTTGCCTCCTGCCCTTCTTTCTGCTGTACACAGTACCTGAGAATTTGAGTGTTGTGTCTTTCAAATGCAATCCTCCCCCAAAGAGTCACCAGCACTCAAAATAATCTGTGACCATAAGTTCACATTGATCAGTCATTTAAAACCCACAAAGTAAATAAATGCTACAGGGAGCAGCAAATAAAGCTGAAAATAGTTAAGAACCATACAAATTTGCATCAGAAATATCACTTCCCTTTCACATCTCTCAAACATCTATCACCTCATTTGGGCGCTTTATACAGTCTTTTCTCCAAAATTCTACTGGAAGTTTCCCATGTGCTTATTGGAGACAGGAACCAATAGCTTTTCTCAAAGTTCCCAGACTTCACTGCTCTCCATCACGTAGGTTCTCAGGGGGATATAATGCTGGAGACCCATCTGCTGAGCCCCTTCCCCAGTTCCCAAGTTAATGTGTTCCTAGAAAGCTAAACAATGCACCACGGAAAAAAGACTTCCACAGAAAATCCGGAAATGAAATTCTCAGGGTTTACCTGAAATTCCTGCTAGGGCTTCCGCTGGAGGGAAGACAGAGGAGAGGTAGGAAGAGAAATGCACAGATTACAAGTACTGAGAAGCACAAGAGAAGAAGGCAGGGTCTAGTATCTAGCCGGCCCTGAAGTTCTGATGGGTGAGAAGTGAGGTGTCCCACCTGGGCTAGAGAATGACCTTTACCATGGTCACTTTCATAGCTGCCTTTTATTGAAAGCCTTTTACATAACGGGCACAGGCTAGAAGCTTTATATACATTGTCACATTTGAAACTTAGACACCCATCTAAGACTTCTCAATTGTTATTTTTGAAGGAAGGAGGAAACTTTAAACTCTGACCAAGAACAACAATCTTATCTCAATAATAGGATATGAAAGATTTCCACGGGGTCACTCTGATTCCCCTTCAGTACCCCTGGAATGTCCGTACTTAAAACTCATCAAAAGTTCACCACTGCTTTTAGACTAATAAATTAAACTCCTTACATCAGTCAAAGTGTCCAGTGTGATTTCATTCCTGTTTACCTGTTCTGTTTCTTATTTTCTGCCAGGCCCTCCTGTAACACCATATGCTCAACACAAACCTAACTGTGTTTTCTCCCCTGTCCCTGCCTCACTTCCCTCCCTTGGTCTCCCTTTCACTCTATCAAAAACTCTACCCACTGGTTCCCCCCACCCCCACTCAGAAAACTCATCCTCAGATTTTCAGATGCCAGTTCTATATCACCTTCCTTGGGAAGTCTTCACCAAAAGCCCAAGACTACTACATTAGATGATTCCCTAAGACGAAGCACCTCGTCCTGGCACCCCTGAATCACCGCATCACAGACTCTGATTGTAGACTACCAGAGTTGGAAACCTTATTCCAACCTTCTCAGGGTATTGACTGGGAAATGAAGCCCATCAGAAAACATTACTGAAAGGTCTGAGTTAGGACATGAGTTCTACCTCCTTTCTCAATGGCTTCATGAAATCAGGCCCACGAGGTGATTATAATAATCTGCTGCCCAGTCACCCAGGTCCTCAATGCAGTTCTGTCCTGAAGAACATTTAGGCCTGACTCTTCTGTCCCTGTCTGTCTCTGTCTGCCTGTGTCTCTCTCTCTCCTCTACTCCATCACACCACAGGTTTATTGCACAGGAATGTTGCTGATGAAATATTTTTCACCAAGTCACGCATAATTGGTTTAATGTCTCAGTCTCCCAAGAGCATTTGCATTTTAACAGGGGACAATATTTTATTAGCATTAATGTTAATTATTGAATAAAATAGCATTCATTTTTATAGCACTTTAGAGTTTACAAGACACATCATTTCTTGGCCTTTGGGCTAAGATAAAGTGTAGAGTTTACAAGACACATTTACATATAGTATCAAATCTATACTCACAGAGGTGAAGAGAAGAATGTGCTTTCATTAAAAGAAAAAAATTACCTCAAATTATATTTTCTTCCTGTGTGATAACTCTTCTCTTTACTTGGGGAGAGAGGGTTTTTAAATTGAGATATTATATGCAATTAACAAGCGATGCTGAATCCTAGACTGTTTGTATAATTAAGAAAGATTGTGAGGTATTCTTACATTTTAATAGAAAATGTTTATTTTGAGGAATTCTTAATCTCAGGAAACAAACTGAGGGTTGCTGGAGTGGGGTAGGGGGGTGGGAGGGATGAGGTGGCTGGGTGATAGACATTGGGGAGGGTATGTGCTATGGTGAGCGCTGTGAATTGTGCAAGACTGTTGAATCACAGACTTGTATCTCTGAAATAATAAATTATATGTTAAAAAAAAAAGAAGAAGAAGAAGATAGCAGGAAGGGAAAAATGAAGGGGGGAAATCGGAGGGGGAGACAAACCATGAGAGACAATGGACTCTGAGAAACAAACTGAGGCTTCTAGAGGGGAGGGAGGTGGGGGATGGGTTATAAAAAAGAAAATGTTTATTTTGTTATAAATAATAAATAATTCTCATTGTAACAAATTTAAGAAGTGAATTTTTTCCTTAAAGGATAATTCCTGATAAGAATATGTTCTTATTGGCAGAACCATCAGTCATCACCAAACAAGGTGGAGTTCCATTCATGATTATGCTGGAAACACAAAGCTAGGATGTTAGGACATATGTTCCGTTTCCAATTTTGTTCTTTGCCCTCTCTTAACATTTGGAAATCCATCAGAGAAGAAAGCATGGTAGGGTTTTCTTGTTGGATCTTAGTTCTCTGACTTCAGTCATTGAAGGTTTTGAATAGGAAGGATGTGATAAGAAGGGATTTTGCAAATTTTAATCAAATGGTTATGGCCAGACTGTAATGAGTCAAGAGAGTAGAAATGGAACTATTGGCCAGAATTCTAAATAAGATGTAATTAGGGTCCGATCCAGGGTTGCAGCAGTAGAGATGGAAAGAAGTGAATTGTGTGGCGGTAACATGAAATGTACCTCCAGTATTGATTGAAGTGTCATCTTCCTGCCATGATGCAACATTCCTAAGCTCATTATTAATATTGCCAAGCAACTCAAAAAGAATGAAAAGCCACATTCAACATGGTGATAACATCAGAGCCTCTCGGATTTTTTTCACATAAAATGTCTGCCATTTGTTCAATAATTACTAAGAATAAGAAAACAGGACTAAGAAAAAAAAAACTGACAATAAAAACCAATACACAAGTGACCCACTATTGGATTTAATAAACACAGATTTTTTTTAAAACTGTGTTGATGTTTTCAAGAATACAGATGACAGAATGTAGAACATTATCAGATAAATGGAATCGTTAAGAAAGAATCAAATGGAAATTCTAGAAGTAAAAAATAACTGAAATCAGAAATGCAATAAATAGACACAATGGATAGCACAAAGCTTATTTTTATGAGTGAACTAAAAGAACTAAAAGAGGCATTAGGAAAAACTATCCAGACTGAAGCACAGCGGGACAAAAAAACATCAAAAATAAATTTTAAAAAAAGAGAGTATGAGAAACAAATGGACAATAGTGGAAAAGTAATACTATATGTAACTGAAATTCCACAAAAGGAAGAAAAAAAAAAACCATGCTGACAAGTATGTAACTCTCAAGTATGTGACGGACATTTACCAAACTGACCATATGGCCTGATACAAAGCAAGCTTCCACACAATTCACAGGATTGACATTATATGAAATAGGTTTTATGATGGCACTGGATATAAATTAAAAATACATAACAGGCAACTAGAAAATTCTCAAATGTTTGAAAATTAGACCATAAACTGCTAAATAATATATTCAACAATAAATCAGAGGGAATATTAGAAAAAATGTTAACTAAGTGATATTGAAAATTTGATATTTAAAACTTGTGGCATTCACATATATGAAAAGCCCACAGCTAACATCAACCTTAATGGGGAAGAACTGAGAGCTTTTCTCCTAAGGTTGGGAACAAGACAAGGATATCCATTCTCACCACTGTTATTCAACATAGTACTGGAAGTCCCAGACACAGCAATCAGACAATAAAAAGGAATAAAGGGCAACCAAATTGGCAAGAAAGAAGAAAAACTTCCACTATTTGCAGATGACATGATACATATATAGAAAACCTGGAAGACTCCACCAAAAAACTGCTAGAACTGATAAATTCAGTAAAGTCACAGGATACAAAATCAATATACAGAAATCTGTTACATTTCAATACACCAGTGATGAAGCAGCAGAAAAAGAAATTAAGAAAACAATCCTATTTGTAATCGCACCAAAAATAATAAGTAAGATACCTAGGAATAAATCTAACCAAAGAGGTGAAAGACCTGTATTCTGAAAACTGTAAAACATTGATGAAAGAGATTGAAGACAATACAAAGAAAAGACATTCCACGATCACAGGTTGAAAGAACAAATACTGTGAAAATGTCTACCCTACCCAAAGCAATTACAGATTCAACACAATCCCTATCAAAATACCAACAGCATTTTTCACAGAACTAAGACAAACAATCCTAAACTTTATAAGGAACTACAAAAGACCCTAAATAGCAAAAGAAATTTTGAGGTATTTGAGCTGGAGGTATTACAATTCTGGACTTCAAGTTATATTACAAAGCTGTAGTAATCAAAACAGTATGGTACTGGCACAAAAACAGACACACGGATCAGCAGAACAGAAAAGAAAGCCCAGAAATAAACCCACAATTATATGGTGAATTAATCTTCAATGAAGGAAGAAAGAATATCCAATAAAAAAAAGACAGTCTCTCCAACAAATGGTATTAGGAAAACTGGACCACTTTCTTTCACCATTCACAAAAATAAACTCAAAATGCATTAAAGACCTAAATATGATACCTGAAATTATAAAAATCCTAGAAGAAAACACAGGCAAAAATGTCTCTGACTGGGCGCCTGGGTGGCTCAGTTGGTTAAGCGACTGCCTTCAGCTCAGGTCATGATCCTGGAGTCCCGGGATCGAGTCCTGCATCGGGCTCCCTGCTCAGCAGGGAGTCTGCTTCTCCCTCTGACCCTCCTCCCTCTCATACTCTCTGTCTCTCATTCTCTCTCTCACAAATAAATAAAATCTTAAAAAAAAAAAAGTCTCTGACATAGGCCATAGCACATTTTTCTAGATACGTCTCCTGAAGCAAGCAAAACAACAGCAAAAATAAACTCTTGAGATTACATCAAAATAAAAAGCTTCTGCACAGTGAAGGAAACAATCAACAAAATTAAAAGGCAACCTACAGATTGGGAGAAGATATCTGCAAAGCACATATCCAATAAAGGGTTAGTATCCAAAATATATAAAGAACTTATACAACTCAACACCCCCAAAAAACAAATAATCCAATTTAAAAATGGGCAGAAGACATGAACAGACCTTCTCCAAAGAAGACATATAGATGGTCAATAGACACATAAAAAGATTACTTACCATCAGGGAAATACAAATCAAAACTACAAGGAAATAATGCCCCCCACCTTTCAGAATGGCTAAAATCAAAAACACAAGAAACGAAAGGTGTTTGTGAGGATGTAGGGAGAAAGGAACCCTTGTGCACTGTTGGCAGGAATGCAAACTGGTGCAGCCACAGCAGAGAACAGTGTGGAGGTTCCTCAAAAAATTAAAAATAGAACCACCCTACAGTCCAGCAATTGCACTACTGGGTAATTACCCAAAGAATACAAAAACACTAATTCAAAGGAATACATGCACCCCTACATTTACAGCAGCATTATTTACAATAGCCAAATTACAGAAGCAGTCCAAGTATCCATCAATTGATAAATGGATAAAAAAAGATGTGAAATCTTGCTATATGCAATGACATGGATGGATCTAGAGAGTATAATGCTGAGCAAAATAAGTCAGTCGGAGAAATACCGTATGATTCCACTTATATGTGGAATTCAAGAAACAAAATAAATGAGCATAGGGGGGCAAAAGAGAGACAGAAATATCAAGAAACAGACTCTAAGAGAACAAACTGATGGTTACCAGAGGGCAGGTGGGTGGGAAGATGGGGGAATAGGTGATAGAGATTAAGGACTGCATTTGTGGGGCACCTGGGTGGCTCAGTCATTAAGCGTCTGCCTTGGGCTCAGGTCATGATCCCAGAGTCCTGGGATCCTCCCTGCTCAGCAGGACGCCTGCTTCTTCCTCTCCCACTCCCCCTGCTTGTGTTCCCTCTCTTGCTGTCCCTCTCTCTGTCAAATAAATAAATAATATGTTTTAAAAAAAAAAGAAAAAGGATTGCCTTTGCTGTGATGAGCATTGGGTGATGTATGGAATTGCTGAATCACTATATGGTACACCTGAAGCTAATATAACACTACATGTTAACTATACTGGAATTAAAATAAAATCTTTAAAAAAAAAACTCAGAGCATTTAACTAAGGAGTATATTAGAAAAAAAGAAAAGCTGAAACAACATCTATTCACCCCAAGAAGTTTAAATTTTAAAAAGAACAAATTAAACCAAAATAAAGCATCAGGAAAAAATAATTAAGATAACAGTAGAAATTAATGAAATAAAAATAAACTTGGGAGTACAGAAATCAATGAATTCAAAAACTGATTCTTTGAAAAGACTAATAAGTTGAAGAATCCATAGCAAGAGAAAGAGAGAGACATACAAAGCAAATAACCAATATAAGGAAAGAAAATATGGACATCACTTTGTGTCTAATGATATTAAAATGCAATACAATACAAATAAAATATGATACAATAATTTTGTGTTAATAAATTTAACAATTTGGGCGCCTGGGTGGCTCAGCTGGTTGAGCGACTGCCTTCGGCTCAGGTCATGATCCTGGAGTCCCGGGATCGAGTCCCGCATCAGGCTCCCTGCTCGGCAGGGAGTCTGCTTCTCCCTCTGACCCTCCTCCCTCTCATGCTCTCTGTCTCTCATTCTCTCTGTCTCAAATAAATAAATAAAATCTTTAAAAATAAATAAATAAATAAATAAATTTAACAATTTAACCAAAGTGAACCAATTTTAAAGAATACAAATTACTAAAATAGACACATGATGAAATAGAACATATGAAGAATACTTTATTAAAAATAAATAAATAATTGAACTTGAAACTTAAAATCTTTCCAAAAAACAAAACAAACAAACAAAAAAATACCTGAAGGCCCTAATAACCACTCCTGAATTCTCTTTTGGATACTTAAAGAAGAAATAACACCAGCATTACAATAACTCTTCCAGGAAAAAAATAAGAAAACAATTCCCAATGCATTTTATAAGGCCAGCATAATTCGATCCTCAAATCTAACAAGAATATTAAAACAAAATACCTTTACATACAGTTATCTCTCAAGAACATAGAAGAAAGCCTAAATAAATTATATTTCAAATCCAGAAATATATGAGAAGTACAAAATGTCACAACAGAAATTATTTATTCCAGAAATGTAATTGATCATATTTACTATCTTGATAAGAAAAATAAGTCATTTTATAGATATAATAAAAATGATAAAAACTCTTAGTAAATTAGGAATACAAAAGATCTTCCTTAATCTGATGAAAAGTGTTTGTAAAAATCCTGTATCTCTCTCTTTCCAGTCTGAGGAAAAAAAACCAAAAACCTAGAGAACACATCATATTAATGGTGAAATACTGAAAGATATCTTTTGGATATTGAAAATGAGGCAAAGATATCCACTATCAATATCTATTGGACAATGTACTGGAAGCCCTAGCTACTGTAATAAAGCAAGAAAATGAAATGGATGATATAAAATTGATAAGGAAAAAGATATGATTATTCACTGGCAATGTGATTGTGTATACTGAGAATCCATAAGACTCTACATCTTAATTGAAATTAATAAACGATTTTGTTAAGAAAATAAAAACCTTAAAAATACTATTTATTAAAAAAATCAACATCACATAGGCAGTAAAACTGTCTAAAGATATGGAAGACTTCTAAGCTGAGAACTATAAAATATTATGTAGAGAAATTTTAAAAGGCCTAAGCAAATACAGGGATAGACAATGGCTATGGATCAAAACACTCAATAAAGATACCAATTTCTTCCACATCGGCTTTACATTCTATGCAATCTCTATCAAAATCCCAGAAGATTCTGTTCAGGATAATTAACAAGCAGATTCTAAAATATATAGGAAGTGAAAAAGGTCAGGAAGAGACAAGACAATCTTGAAGAAGAACAGCTGGAGGACTTACATAACCAAGTTCAAGATTTATTATGGCATTCTGCATCATTAAGGCACTGCAAATATATACAAATAGACCAATGAAACAAAAAACAGCACGCAGATACGGACTCACATATTCATAACAAAGGTGACACTGCAGTTACGTGGAGAAAGCATGATCTTTTTAATAAATGCTGCCATGATAATCCCGACTCTGTATTTTATAATAGACATAAAAATCTCAGATGCATTACAGCTCTAGATGGAAACGGTAAACAGAGCTTCTACAAAATACCTTAGAATATCTTGATATCTTAAATAAACAAAAATTTCTTAAATAGGACAAACATATGAACAACTGACCATACAGAAAAAGTTTGACAGATCAAAATTTCAAATCTCTTCCTTAAAAGAAACCATTAAAAGTATGAGGAAGCAAGACATGATCAGAAGGAGATATTTGAAATTCAAGTGCCTGACAAAGGACTCACTCTGGATTATATAAAGAACTCCCTCAATCAATAAGTAAAAGATAGGAAATGGGGGGGGAAGAGTAAAATATTTCACAGTAAGAAATCACAAAAAAAGGACATCTAAGTGGCTAATAAACATATGAAAATAATTAGTCATCAGGACAATGTAAAGGAGTGCAAGGTGGCAGTATTACATACCCACTAGAATGCCTAAACTAAAAATACCACCAACACCACGTAGCATGCATGAATGAGGATGTGGAGCCATCAGAACATTTCTGCCCTACTGACAGGACCACAACCTGGTACAGCCTTAGAAAGCCATTTGATGGCACCTCCTGAAGGTGAACACACATGTACCATCTTATACAACATTTTCACTCCTAGGTATATGCCAAACAAGAATGAGTATGTAAGTCTCCCAAAGGACGTGAACAAGAATGTCGCAGCATGACTTCGTTAACTGTTAAAATTGGAAACTTCAATGTCTTCAAAAATAGAATAAATACATCTTTGTATATTCATATAATAAAATATTATACAGTAAGGAGGATGAACAAACCATTTCTACACACAACCACATGGTTAATTCTCAGAAAGGTAAGGTTGAGAAAAAGAAGCCAGATACAAAAGAGTATGTGTTCTAGGATTCCATTTACATAAAGTTCAAACAACACAATCATAAGTCAAGGTAGTGGTTCTGAACATGAGGGGTCATCTGGAGACTTGATCACATGCTGTTTCCTGATTTAGGTACTAGGTACTGAGGAGTGTTTATCTTTGAAAATTCATCAAGCTGTACTGGTATGACTCGAGCACCTTTCTGATGTTGTTTTACAAAACGTTTGCTCGACAAAAGGTTTACTTAACAACAGACTGTGTGGTATTCTAGAATCTTGCCAAAGTCCCTAGGACTATCTACCCCAACTTTTGGGCTCCTGGACAAAATTCCAATCTGTGCGTGTTTGGGGTGCACAATTCTCGGGACACCAGTTGGATGTCCTAGCATTAGCTCAGGTGACACTACCTGCCACTGGATAGCATCGGATTCCACAGGCTAAGGGTTCAGTCCTATAAGACTGCCTCCCACCCCCACTTCAGATGCCACTCACAAGCCTCGGTGATCACCTGTGCTGGATCAACTGGCTATAAATCAGAGGTTCCCAGGACGCCCTCCCTGAGCTTGATCAATTTGCTGGAGCAGTTCACAGAACTGAGAAAAACAGTGGACTTACTAGATAACCAGTTTGTTAAAAAAAAAAATGATGTAACTCAGCAACAGCCAGATGGAAGAAATGGACAGGGCAAGGTGTGGGGAGACGGTGTGGAGCTTCCATGCCCTCTCCAGGTGTGCCACTCTCTCAGGACCTCCACTTGTTCACCATCCTGGAAGCTCTCCAAACCCCTCCTTCTGCATTTCTACAGAAGCTTCATTACATTGGCCTTTGGTGATTGAGTCTACCTCTAACCCTTCCACCTCCTCACTGAAACCAGGGGGTGAGGCTCAAAGTTCCAACCCTCTATTCCTGACTGGCTCCCCCTGGTTAGCTCCCCATCTTTAGGTGCTTTCCAAAAGTCACCTCATTAACATGAACCCAGTTGTGATGGAAAAGGGCTTGTTAGGAATAACAACCACTTTTCAGGAACTGAGGACAAGAGACCAAATACTGTAATAAAAGACGTTCCCATTGCTCTTATCGCTCAGAAAAATTCCAAGGGTTTTGGGAACCATGGATGAAGACCAAAAATATATAAGAAATATATCTCTTATAAATCACAATATCACACCCCATTTTTAAACATTGCTTGTCTGAGAGATACTCTAACTAACTAAATGCCTGACATAGTCTTATGCTATTGAACAAGAGAAGGTTGTCTTTTTTTTTAAGTTTTTTTTTTATTTTTAAGTAATCTCTACACCCAAAGTGGGGTTTGAACTCACAACCTTGAGATCAAGAGTTGCAAGCTCTACCAACAGAGCCAGCCAGGTGCCCCCCCTTTTTTTTTAAGAATAGAAATGTATCCACCTAAAATAAATCAATGAACACCTCAAATATCATGTATATTTCAACTATTATAACATGGAAAATAAGACTCAAAAAAAAAACTAAGACAAAAATTACAACTAAAAATAAAAATATTAGGAA
Source organism: Mirounga angustirostris (assembly GCF_029215605.1). NCBI lineage: Eukaryota > Metazoa > Chordata > Mammalia > Carnivora > Phocidae > Mirounga > Mirounga angustirostris. The sequence goes on along the minus strand of NW_026991712.1, from coordinate 11,892,912 downwards.
ATTAGCAGCAATACACAGAAAATTCCTGAGGTTTTTCCCCAAATTACATGCCAGGGACATGCAGGTTCAACTCTCCAGATTAAACTCCAGATCTAGCTGAAAATTGCAAAAGAAGAGAGCACAGTAACATCACAAAACCATCTCTTCTGCTCATTAACTGGCGAATCCTCAATTACAAACTGCTCAGTTCCTGTGCACATTAGCCAACCAGCAAGCACGTGAAAGAATGAGCTATTGTCTGCACCTAAGCCACAACAAGAGCACCAAACTTTCATCTGAAATCCTCCACAACCTCCACCCCAGTCGGCAGCCCTAAACACAGCTGTTTGATATCCTAAGCAGATGTGAAACATAGGAACCTCACTGGGGCAGGATTCCAAGTGTCTGTCTGCCTTTGGGTCCTCAGCCCCAAACTATCTACTTGCAACAGAGCCTCGTCTGGAAACGAGACAATTCTCTCTTCTGGCGGGGGTTGCGGAGAGTAGAGGAAGAGAGCTTGGGAAGGAGAGGCAGAGTTAGGGGTGGGAAACCAACAAAATGTGGTATACACTTTCAGGAAGCTGCGAGGCTGGATCTTTCAGAGCAGCTCATATTTTTTAAGATGCATTTTCTTTGAGGTGCCCCACTCCGGATACCCCAGTGCCCTCCTTTCAGCCCAGACCCCTACTTCACCACCAGCCAGGGGAAGGGGCCGGGGCATGGCAGCGGTCACAGTTCTCTTGGATAAGCTTTACCGTAATCTTCATAAACCTCAATGCTCAAGGTGCAGAGGGAGATTGGAGGAAACTGTTTTTCCGTTGGTTTCTCTCTGACTTCTGTGGCTACTCATTCCTAGAACAGGAAGCTGGAGAAATTTAGGTGGGAGACACTCTTCCGACCAGTCAGGTTTCCTCACCCTCCTAGGGTACAACTGATTAGGAAAAGCTTGGGGGTTACATAACCTCCTTCCTCCAGGATGGTTTCTCATCAAAAGGTGAATGGGTTGCCCACCCCTAAGAAGCAGGGCAGGAATCTCGTGGTTGTGTTTTAGTTGCTGCACTGCAACACCCCAATGGACCAGTAGGGCAAGAGAACTGAATACACTCATTTATTCACCAAGTATTCATTGAGTCCCCACCATTCTGGGTTCTTGGGATTTATCTATAAACAAAACAAACACTCCTATTCTAGTGGAGGCAGACAGAATGAGCAACAGTAAATCAATAAATTGCATAGTGTGCTGGAAGATGACAAGTGAAACCAATAAAAGCAGAGCAAGGACAAGGCAATGGGGGAGGGGAAGTAGCGGGTGCAATTTTAAACAAGGTACAGGGTACAGGCCTTGAAGAGATGTCATCTGAGCAAAGCCTTGAATAAGATAAGGGTGTCAGTTATGTGACTATCTGGAGGAAAAGCAAGGATCTAAGGTAGGTGTGTTCCCAGTGTGTACAAAAGACAACAAAAGTGGTCAGGGTGGGAGGAGCAGAGTGAGCAAGGGAAAGAAGAGTGAGAAGTAATGTTGCAGAGATAGAGGGCCAGAGCAGGTAGGACTTTGCAGGTCATGGTAAGGCTTTGGGCTTTCAGAATAAATGCAATGGTAGCCATGGCTGCTCTGAGCAGAGAAGGGGCAGAATCAGACCATTCACCATCATGCTCACTCTGGACTGAGAACAAACACGGGAAGTTCCTTTAAATATCATTACCAGCTGTCTGCACTGGAGGTCCCTACAAGCTTCTACATGACGTCAGATTGACCTACAGACCCACGCCATCCTCACTGGCCTGGTGGGAGTAAAGGCGAGGGAGGGGACGCCAATAGCCTACCAGCCAACAACATGGTTTAAGTCATTCAACTGACCCATTAATATTTGAGAAAACAATTTTCCTGTAAAAGGAATGGCTTTACTCTGAGTCATTGCTCTCTCCCTTCCTCAAACTTCTTGGTAACCAAAGAGATTCCAAGGACCGCTAACTGGGTGCAGTCTAATACCCTCAGAACATAGCAAAGATAAATGGTTACTCTGGACCTTGGTACCATTAACAAATGCTTCAACTCTCCGCACTGGCCACCTATAATGCCTCATGGAATGCAATCATTTTTAAAGAAATAATGACATAGTGAGCACACTATTATTTCAGTGAAGTAGTAGATTGGGGGAATTCTTTTAAGCTTATCAGTTCATTTTGGGCAGGGTCACCAGCCTCTTTGATAGAAGAAAGTATTGCTTGTCGCTCTGAAGGCATGAAACCAGCGGGGGAAAAGACACTCAGAAATAATGACATTCTCACCCCAAAGTTCCAACAAATAATAGCAAGAAGGTAAGGTTAAAAGTAGTACAAGAGATTAGCCTAATATCAGTGACCACTGAATTTTGGATCAAGAAAGTCATCTAGACACTGGCCAGTCCTGATGTTAACCTGTGGCCTACAGGTTCAAATCCAACTGCCAGATATGTTTTGTTTGAACTTTGAAACTTTTGTTTCAAACTTTTGTTTGAATACAGCTTTTTCCCCCACCCGAATTTCTTAGGTACTCGCAAGTTATAGCATACACAAAGAAGTTTGTATTTCTTGCTTCTCTTTAAAAACGTGAATATTATATTATAAAAACGTGGTATTGTAATAGCATTGTATGGTGACAGATGGTAACTACATTTGTGGTGAAGGTACAGATTGTCAAATCATTATGTTGTACACCTGAAACTAATGTAATACTGTGTCAAATACAATTTTTTTTAAATCCCTTTTAAGACCAATAAAAAGAAATTTTCACATTTGTTCTATAAATATATATATAATACATATGAACGAATATATATACACATATGACTATCTAGCAACACCAATCTGTATCCCATCACGGCTGGACCTTAATAGTGGCTCTCCGCACAAATCAGGTTAATGGTCCCCAGTTCACCCCAGCCCCTTCCACTTATTATTACTTACTTTTGACCCATTTCACAAATTACAGCTCCTAACAAGCCCTCATCTCATCTAATTCCTTCTGTATAAAATACAGAAGGCTGAGGAGGGAGATGGTAGACTCTTGAGTCATAAATAAATGCAAGTGCTAAAAATAAAAACCTCACATGAGTTACGTTTACATGGCCACTCCTTCCTCCTAATGCAACCTGGTGGCCAAGCCTCCACAGTACTCTGGGGTCAGGCTCTTAGTTATATTTCGGAATTATTTTTAATTTGGATCTGATTCTGTTTCATTCAGTGCCCTACACTGAGCTGCATTTGTGGCGAAGGGCTTGAACAAGCCAACAGGAGTAGGAACCCTAGGTGGAAACCCCTTGTCCTGCCCCATTAGTGGTATTTCGACACTGTACGGGAGTCAGAATGAGTCGGCCTGCTGCTCTCCCTCCCTGGGATTGTGGCCTGGCCTGACTGGTAGCCAATGGTGAAATTTCTAAGAAAAACCTGTCTCGGGGACCCTTGGGCATGGCTCTCTGTGCTCTGTCCATTTGGTTCATGCCTCCGTCCCCCCTTTTGCACTTGCAAAGGCCCAGGCTGTTCCATTTCTTGCCCATTTTCACACCCTTCAGCAAAGATCTAGAATTCAGTGCACAGTCATCTGCTGCCTTTTTGGGGGGAAATTCTGGCATTAGGCTTTGCTACAAGGGAGGAGGAAAAGAGCTCCATGAATCACAAGCAGGTAGAGGAGGGATTTGAGTCAACAGAGTGCTTTCTTCACTCATTCATAACGAGCCACTGTTGAGTACCTACTGAGCTGGGTGTCTAGAAGATCTAAATATGACTAACACACCTGCCCTACCCTCAGAAAGCTCACAAAACCAAGTCCTGACCTTACAGTGTACACATGGGATGACTGAAGGACTCCCTCTGAAGCCTCCGTTTCCTCAGTTGTGATGGAAAGACCCCATTAACTTCCACCCTGGCCAGCTGTGAAGAACAAATGGGACAAATGGATGCTAACATTCTTTACAAACTACAAAGCACAACTCAGCACCTGATTGCCATCTTGTATCACTTGTGCTCAACGATGTGAACCACAGACAAGCAGTCTTCTGAGCAAATAAATACAGAAGGGAAATGTCTTCCCTACAGTAGAAAGCTAACAAATGTAGAAAGGATGATGGAAACAGAAAACCAACATTGGGCTACCACTGTAATAATAATCAAGTCAGGGAAGAATCATCAACACCTGATAAAACTAGTGGCTTAAGGTGTGAAGAGTAACAGAATGTTTACATAATAAAGTATCTTCTGAAAAGATACTTATTAATTACACAGGAAAAAAACAGTAACTTTACAGTAGAGAAACCTGGCAGACACCACCTTAATCAAAATCAACACTGGGAGAAATTGACATCCCGTGCCTCCTGATAGAATACCTGGAAAAGGACGCATCACTTCTGTGACATTCCAGCTGAAAATGCATAACCTGAATCTCATCAGGAGGAGACCTTAGAGAAACCCAGACTGAGGAGCATTCTACAAAATATCTGACCTATACTTTTCCAATCTGTCACTGTCAGAAAAGGGAATTGAGGAACTGTTCCACCTTAAAAGAGGCTCATCAGACACAAAAAAAAGTCAAGGCAGATCCAGTATTTTCTTTTGCTATTTAGCATATCACTGGGATAATTAGCGAGTCTGAATAAGGTCTATAGATTAGGAAGTAGTTTAGTTCTGTATTAATGTTAATTTCCTAGTTGTGATTATTTTACAATAGTTACATGAAAGAATGTCTCTGAGGAAACATACACGAGGTATTTAGGGGTAGAGGGCATCATGTCTGCAACTTATTCTCAAATAATTCAGAAAAACAATTATATGTAAGTAATTCTATATAAACATATATGTATGATATATGTCTTTGTGTGTGTGTGTGTTTGTGTGTGTGTATACACACAGGGGAGGGATTAACCAAAGTTGGTAAATTATCGACACTTGGGAATCCCTTGTACTCTTCTACAGAAAGGTCTGGCTGCATTTTCTGGAAACCCCAGATGCAAAATGTGTTTCACCCATTTTTCATCCCTGTCTTCAGGGTTTCTGATATTCATGACAAGATGGGAGATGATGCTAAATGGGCCCATTCTCTCGGTGATGGTTTCCCATAACTACCCATCCACGCAACAGAGCAGCATCGTTAGGACTAGCTATCATTCTCGAGACAGCTGGGGTCTTAAAAATTTATCTCCTGGAACCCATAGTTCAACTGCATCTCTTCCATTCCCGATGGAAGACAGAAGGGTAGCTCTACTGCAATGCATCATGCCAGCATCCATAGATCATGCAGAAATCAGGTGACAATTTGGTCCCTGGTGCCATTTACACCATCTGATGATTTGTTGTGCTGGACTCTTCATATGCCACTTGGGCCCTATGGTCAGCTCCTATCCATCCTGGAAAAAGCACTTGTAAAATCAGCCCAGGCGGGGCTCCTTTGCATTTTGGAGAGTTGTGAAATGGCCAGCCCCAGAGAATGGGCACACTGTAACCCACCACCCCCACGGTGACTCAGGGATTAAACAGGACAACAGGGACTAGACTTTGTCCCCTCCCTCCGCCTGGTTAAGACAATCTAGAGAAAGTGCAAGAGTGCCCCCTTCTGCCCAGAACTGGAATCTTTCTCCTTGGCCCTGTACACATTTCTATCTCAAGAGGACTTAGAATCAAGCCTTCCAGATAAAAACGTGATTCCAGCGCATCCATTTTTAAACAGTATACTACAGTTGTTCCTTACACCATCACTTATCATCTACAATAAGATTTCACCTTTATTATTTCATTTCATCCCTGCAATGACCGCAAGAGCCAGGCAGAGCAATGACATCACATCCCCTAACAAATGATTTGAAAAGACCGTGGTTACTTGTCCAGTGTTAGGAAGACTCTCCTCCATGTCTCCATCTTTAAAACTCAGCAACTGCAAAGAATGGCTTCTGAATTCTCTGCACCCCCAACAACACAGGTGAGATTCTGTGATTGTGGGTCATCCTTAAATGAAGCCGACTGGGGAAAACTGGTAAACCGCCATATAGAAACCATCCAAAATGACATCATTTTAAGTCAAAAATACAAACTGAACTTTCATGTTGGGATGTGACCCATCTAGAGCTACCTTCCTGGTTTCCTGTGAACCCACTGCTCTCCCTCCCTTCCCTCAATGACAACCGCCAGAATGGGAATGGCTGCCACATCTGAAGAGAAAACTGAGGAGACACAAGCCACACAGAGCATGGGTCCAGGACATATATACACACGGACATACCCAAACATACAGATAAAGACCTAGAAGGAGGTGCACCAAAATGTTAATGGTTTCTTCAGAGAAAAGTTCAGTGGGTGGGAAAGACAGCCCAAAGGGGGCTTCAGTCTCATCTGAAGTGTTTCACATTACCATGTAACAATGTATTTATGTATTAGATATGCAAAGGAAAGTTAATTTTTTCTTAACATTCAAAACATTTCTACTGGACACCTCAAATGTCAACTGGGGCATGGGGACAGCTTTTGTTTTTCCCAGACCAACCAGAGTAACTGGTAAAACCTATCCCAAATGGGGCCCTTTACAGTTCAATCAGTTGGTAGGATTTTAGGAAGACAGACCCAAATACCAGTCAGGATTGGACTGGAAAAGGACCCTGAAGTCCCTTTCAGTCCGAAGACATACTTAAGCATGCTAAGTGTGTATTAGTGCACTGTGCAATGTTAGGGCCTCGTTCTAACTTGGTGGGACTTTTCTACCTTTCACTACCACCCAATATGCTCACCCCCATAATGCACACATGCACAAATTCCCCACTCCCAATCAGGTGCAGTGAAATGAGTCTGCTCCCAACTGAGGCATATTCTCATGTCCTCTGGTCAAGGATTCTAACCTGGGGGAGAGGTAGGGGTGAGACTCTATGGTAGAAGCACATTAATAAATGCGTCGTTCCTCCCCTAGAGACATTTGAGTTGGCGGAAAAGAGAATGGCTTCCATGACTGACACAAGCAAACTGGGTCCTCTGTGCGCTGTCTGCTGCTTTCCCCATCTTCTGGGTAGACACAGACATAGGCAGACGCAGTGATCCAGCTGTTCGGGATTACCTCCACAGCTGAACTGGTTAGAATCGTTGTTCTTTAATTAGAAAGCCAAGAAGTTATGGTTTCGTGAGGTGAACTGCTGAGATAAACAGAAAAACCTGAAGGACCAAACTAGGACACGCTAGGAGCTGGCACTCTGGGGTGGGGAGAGGGTAGCTGCCTACAGACCCTCCCCGCTCAAACCCCGACACTGGTATCAAATTGCTCTTATCAGTCATGGAAGGAGGTTTGCATAGACTCGATGTGGAACAATGGCTGTGCTCACCTTGAAAAATAAAGTTAATTTTGTTGAGGTAGTGGTTGTGCTCTTGAAATTTAAAATAAACATACCCAAGATCTGTTCATAGTTGCTAATGGTACCAAATAAAGAAATGTTTTCCTGAACAGCTCTGAGGGAGTAATTAACTAATTATTCAGGCTAAAAAAAATGAGTTGAGAAGAAATGAAAAAAAATACTAGGAATTTGAAGACCAGGGTTCAACTCTCAGCTCTGCTACTCACTAGTTGTGTGATCTTGAACACAGTAAATATCTCTAATCTACAGTTGCTATCTGTAAAATGGATACAATGCTAACATGTAATCAGTTACATGTTACACAACACCATAACATAGTTCTCATTAGCCCCAGTTTACAGATGAGTCCATTGAGCCTGAAAGGGTTAAGTGGATTCCCCAAGGACACACAGCTAGGAGGGGCAGAGCCCGGTTTTAAACAGGGGGTATACCTGGCTGCAATGTCTCAGTTCCTTCCACACCCCCTGCCCCTACTGTTGCATGGGGTTTAACATTGATTATTTAAATTCCACCCATCACCAGCTCCACCCCCCAACACCCAGAATAAAGCCTATCACACAATAGGTGCTCATTACACGTATCTGTTGAATGAAGCAATCCACAAGTCAACAAATGAGCTAATTGTTGATTCAGTTGCAAATATTAAGCAGTTACATGCATAACACATGGAATATGACTGTTTCATGTTCGTAAAGTCAAAAATACATTTCTGCCAATTTGATGTGGGTGTTTCAAATATGAACATAGAGGATAATATGAGAATAAGATCAAGATAAAGCAGGGCACCTAGGTGGCTCAGTCAGTTAAGGAGCTGCCTTCACCTTAGGTCATGATCTCAGGGTCCTGGGATCGAGCCCCGCATCAGGCTCCCTGCTTAGTGGGGAGTCTGCTTTTCTCTCCCCCTGCAGTTCCCCCTGCTTGTGCTCACTCGCTATCAACTTCCCAAATAAAAAAAATAAAATCTTTAAAAAAAAAAGATCAAGACAAAAGCAATCAGCAATATGTTAGCAGCCCCCTCGGGACAAGATGGATGCCAGGCACCTGTCTTTGGAAACACTGGAAGCTCCCTAGGTATTTTCCCCCTCCACACCTCGTCTGACAGCTCTTATTCCGAACTACAGAGAGAACTGTCTAGTTCCTTTCTCCATCAGCCTTTGGTGCTCAGAAAAGGTCAGGTTTGAAACTGGATCTATTCTCTGCATTTCTAAAGTTTTGGCTTAAAGTGAGACGTAGCAGAGCTTTGTGATCAAATAACCAATGTGATCAGATAACCTTTCATTATACAATAAAGGCCACCAGAGCCTACCCACCCCCCCAACCTTGCCACCCTAGAGGAAGGGTCTATGGAATGCTGAACTGCTAAGGCTGGCTCAGAAATGCAGCTCCGGCCTCTAAGACAACATCCAGCTGGCTTTTCCACTTGCATTTATGCTTTATGTTTTCGAGACCCTCATCCTCTTATTTCCTCTTAGTTATAGTTTTCAGGCTAGACTGGGAAGTTTAGTGAACTCACAGGTAGGCTCACAGGTCTGGTGCTTATTCCGCTACTTCCCAGCTATGTTTGGGCAAGTTCTTTGACCCCTTGATTTCCTCATCTGTAAAAATGGGGATGATACCCAGAGGCTAAAATGAGTAGCACGTGTGAAGTGCAAAATGCTAATTAACTGGAAGGGTTCACTGGGCTGAAATATAGTTACAAGTATAGTTCTGATTATATAAAAGTGAGAATGGATTTCATTGAAAACAGGAGGGCATGAAATTATTCTCCTCATTCAAGACCCAGTTGAAGCCTGTCTCCTTGGGAAGCTGCCCCTGAGTGCCTTCAGGCATCTCGGAGCAGGCCTCTCCCAGCACTCCAGTACTCCATGGGGCACCTTCCTGTGCAACCATTCGTCTACCTGTCTGTAATCCCCCAACCAGATTGTGATTAGCTCAAAGGCCAGGGCCATGACATCTCCTGAATGCTTCTCCTCACCACCACTCAGCACAGATCATTCGATAAAAAAATGCTCACTGAAATCACTGACTTGAAATTGTAATAACCAACATGAATTGACCATTTAGCCACTAAACATGGCGCTAAATTGTAGTGCAAGGGAAGATTCTTACGACTCTTCCGAAAATGATGGCATTGAGACTCCGAAAGAGGAAGTGACTCTCCTAAGAATAGAGAGCTGAGGCTTCTGCCTCAAGATTTGTGCCACTTCAACCCCCAAATATCTTCTCCCAGAGAAGAGTACCCCATTACATTTGAATTCTGAATAAGCAACAAATAATTTTTTAGCATAAGTATGTTTCATGGAGTATTTAGGACATATATAGACTAAAAAACCTATTCGTTGTTTATCTGAAATTCAAATCTGAGTGTCCTGTATTTTTTTTTCCCCTGAATTTGGCTGCCCTCTTCCCAAACTCCAACATGGACCTACTTCATCAGCCCAAAGTCACCAGGCTGATGTGGGCCATGGGCCAGGTGGCACTTTTGATGGGAGCAGAAGGGACAGAAATGGAAGAACAGTTTGGAACTAGATGGGGAACTCTGTGGAGTCCCTGAGTCATAGGAGACTTGATCCAGGCACATGAGAAAGGGGCATGATGAGTAGCACCACAGGAGAGAAGGAAAGAATGAGGCCTTGTAGATGAAGCCAGAACCCCAGAGAGACACTGCCCCTGCCCATCTTGAGACTCCGTAACGTTGCAATAATATAACAACCTCATACGGTCTCTGCCATGATCAAGCGAGATTATGTTTAGTGCTAAGGCCCAGCACTTAGCAAACTCCCCAGGGTAGCTTTAGTTATTCTTCTTACTTCTGAAGGAACGTGAAGCAGCATTTATGGAACATACTGCATATGCCCAGCACCGAAATGAGAACTGTATATGTGTTATCTCATACAAACCTCCTAACAATTATCCAAGGCAGTTACTGTTATTAATTGCAATTTACTACGGTTCAGAGAAGTCGACACCTGCCCAAGGCCACACAGATAGTAAATGGTGGCGACAAGATTTAAAGCCAGGTCTGCTTATGCTTAAAGTCTCTCTTTCTCCACTGCACCAAGCTGCTTAGAAGTATCTTTTGGGGATCTTTGCTTTCTGATACTCTGTTCAGTGCTGACGCCCACTAGGAGACTTACAGCCATTTCTGAATGGCTCTAAGCCATTCCTTTCTAGAACAGCCTTTCTGACCTCTGCCTGAGGGAGAGCACATGGGAGCAGAAGGATTCTCCCAGGCTGCCCGTCAGAGAGTAAGTGCAGGAGGGTCCAACCTGAAATGAGGCATCCAGACAGGGCCCTTTTTCTCTTCCAGAGCCCCCTAAGTGACCAGCCCTGGAAGCAAGGCTGCATTTCTGGCTGTGACCTCCCATGCATGCCCTCGGACCCACTCTTTGCTCCATCTCTCTGGGCCCAGAACCAAGGGTGGGCTGTGGAAAGACATGAGGGTGGACAAGTCTGACTGAAGCCCCCCCTCCAATGGTCACACCCCCCCAGCCCCAATTCAGTTGAAGATTGCAGGAAGTGGTTTGTCCGTTTAGAAGTCATCTCAGCTCTGGGGCCCTTCTGAGAAATGAACTTGCAGTTCTCTAAAGATAGATTGCGCAAAACAGGAGGGGGCAGCCCCCAAGGACCCTCCAACAGCAACTCTCCTGAGGACTTCCAGAGCACTCTTCAAGTGCCTCACCCCACCCGCCCCACCACCAGCCAGCCCTCTAGCAGCTGCTGGCCCTGGATGGACCAAATCAACGCCCCACTCTGTGGTGTGTACTCTTGTGCAAGGCTCGGGTTTCGTATCCCCAGTGAACAAAGCTTGTTCTGAAGAGGGGAGGGGAGTTGAAGATGGTGGGGGCGGGGTTTTCAGCTGTTCATGTCATTTATTTTCCATGGGATCTTAACTGTAATTTCAAACTGCATCTGGGTTTTCTGAAACTATGTGATTGGACGTGAGGTTCACAGAGAGTTTAGGCCTCTCTCCAGACTTTAGCTCTTTCATGCCTAGGAGAACAGGTGGCAGGATCTAGGAGCAAAAAATAATGTGAAGAAGGGGGGTATTGCAGCCCCCTAACAGAGGTGCAAGTAAATAAGCAAAGAAGCAACTGGTTTGGTGACTGGTACGGGGTGAGGACCTAGAGGTGATTCCACTGAAAAATTGAAATTTCCTAGCAACCTGACAGGGCTGGCCTTTGGTAGAACAAATCTGCACTGTGTTTTTTACTTTAGACAATGACTTTTTAAGCAACTGGTTTTGGAGAAAGAAAGTAACTCACCCAAGAAGAACTAACAGAGGCTTGAGGCTTAAATGTGCCATCAACCCATATCCCCGATTACTACTCTGATCAGAATTACTCCTTCACTTAAGCAGCCCTCCATGCCTATTTGGGTTTGTTTCTTGATCTTCTCTCCTAAACATTAGGACAAAAGAGGTGACCAAAACACAATGAATTTAGCATCTAGTGAGAGATTTTTTAAAAAATGTAGATGAAGAAAAGACCCTGTGATTCCATATAATAGGATGAGTATTGCAAAGCACAGGTTGGCAGAGAAGGCAGCAAGCATCTCTCTGGAGGGACCAGGGAGCTGGGCGGCAAGAACATCAGGGAAGCCTTCCTGAAGGAGACGGCAGCTGAGCTAGGTCTGGAAAAGTGAATTCACCAAGCAGACAAAGTAGACAAAGCCAGTTCTGGCATGAACAACAGCAAGTGCAAAGGCATGGAGACATAAAATTGCCTGGAGCAATTGGGAGGTTTGTAATGGTCCAGGAGGAAAAGGATATTGGGCACAGTGGGATCAAAAGCCCCTAAGGCATCTGACCATGGGAGACAAGGGAACAAGCATCTGTTCTGAGCTCCACCCAGTGCAGAGTGGGCTCTGGGCCAACCTGATACCCTATAAAAGCAGGCACAGCGGGGCTTGGAATGTCACAGTCAGAATCCTCCAGCTAGCCAAGACTTAGCCATCATTGCACCCCACTGGTGCCCTGTTCACCATGACAGACTCGCCTTCACGAGATCTCTGCATGGCTATCCCAAAGCCCTGACCCCTGATTACCATCTGGAGCCCTGTAACCAGCTGCGAAGCCAAGCCACGGCTCTTCCCTGTGTGCTGGCTCGCATCCCTAGGACAAGCCCTTTAGTCGCTTCTCCTGTGCTCACACCCCACCAGCTCCATCAGAGTCTCTGTCCCCCACTCAGAACTCTGTTCACCCTCTCACACATCCCCACTGTTTCCCCAGGACCTAACTTCCTGTTAACCTCAACCTTTCCACGGAATGCTCATTCTTCCTCCTCACCTCAACTTAGACCTGACCTGGAAGCCTCCCCTCCTCCCTGCTCAGAATCACTGTCTTCCCACCACCCCATTATGGCAATCTGGCAAAACCCCAAACCTGAGCTAAACTCACACTCGCCTGCTTTGCGAGCATAGCCAGAGAAAATCACCAAGCTGGGAAGCAACACCCTCATCACCCACCTTCAAGTGTCCTGGTCCACACCTGAAAGCTCAGAGAATCAAGGTCACTAGTCAATTCGTTTTCTTCTGCTAGTGCAGCAGCCCTGCCACTGATTTCCAACACCTCTCCCTTCAGCTTCCCTATCCAGTCACGCCATCCTAGCACAGAACCTGACTTCCTAATGCAACAAAGACAAGGACATTAGGTATGCACGAACGAGCGCCCATCCAGCCTTCCCCAGAGTTAACTATTCCTGCATCTTCTCCCCTTCCAGTATTAGATGTATTTATTTCCTACTGCTGCTGTGACAAATCACGACAAACTTAGTAGCTTAAAATGACACAAATTTATTCTATTACCGAAAAAAAAAAAAAAACTTATTCTCTTACAATTTTGGAGGTCAGAAGTCCAAAATGAGTGCTACAAAGCTAAAATCAAGATGTCAACAGAACTATTTCTTTCCAGAAGATCCAGGGGAGAATCGATTCCTTGACTCTGCTGGCTTCTGGTGGCAGCCAGCATTCATTGCTTTGACCACAACACCCATCCAATCACTGCTAATGTGGTCACATAGCCTTCTTTTCTAAAGTCAAATCTCCCTCTGCCTCCTTCTTAAAAGGACACCTGTGCTTACATTTAAGGCCCACCCAGAATATCCAGGATAATCTCCCTATTTTAAGATCCTCTTCATTTAATCACATCTGCAAAGTCCCCTCTGTGGTCACTAGACATGGAAGATAACACAGAAGGTAACACTGGCAGGTTCTGGGGACTAAGGCTGGACATCTCTGGGGGCCTTAATTCAGCCTAGAAAGACAATGAGTGTGGCTCCTCTTCTTCATGGCCAGCCCTTCTAGAGGTCTCTGTCCCTCCCCTTCTTTCGAGGCCTCTATCTTTGGTCTTCTAGGCCTTCCATTCCCTATGGGCTCTCTCCCAGGAGCCTATAAACAAAATCAGGTGGCTTCCATATAAAAATATAAACACTCTCGATCTAACATTTCCCTCCAACCTCTACCCTATTTCTACTCCACTTTTCTTCTAGAAAGCTTTGGAAAGAGTATTTTTCACGTGCTATCTCTACTTCTCACTCCTCATTCACTAGCTGGGCTCTGACAATCTCCCTTGCTTCCCATCACTCCACTGGAATGCTCCTCTCAAAGTGTCCAGTGACCACAATCTTGCCAGAACAATGAACAGTGGGCCGTCCTGTTCCACCTGGACTCACAGCTCATTTGAAACTCTCTTTCCCTTGCTACATCCTCCTCACATCTTGCTAGTCAACCCTTTCTATTATTATTCATGGGCTCCTTCTCCTCTTGCCACTTCTGAGCCCTGGAATTAAGTCCCTGTTAGACATTCCTCTCTCCACTGGTGCTGTGCTGGGGGACTATAACCCACTCTCATCACTTTAGTGACCATGTCGGCGCTGACACCTCCTAAATTGACATTTCCAACACGAACATCTTGCCTACGTTCTACATTCAACGTAGGTGTCTATTTGACACCTCCAGCTTGATATACCACAGGCTTCTCAAGGTTACAAAACTTGTCCATCCTCCTACGTTTTAATCTCAGCCGAAGTCATCATCACCCACTGAGATATCATCTACTCTCTTTCTCTCAGTCACCAAATCTTAATTATTTCACCTCTCTGTGTATGTTCACCTTCACTACTGACCTACTGACCTAGTTTAGGGCATGCTACAAAGCCCCATCGCTGGTCTTACACCACCCCTGCCCACCGTGCACCCATCTTCTGCCCAGCCTTCAGAGGTGTCTGTGATCTCTCCACTTAAACATTTCAAGATGGCAAGGAGGATCCTGGACCCCCTCCTCCCGGGGACACACTGAATCTGCACGCGGAACAACTTTCCCTGCAAACAAACTAGACACAGAGCAACTCCCATACATCCAGCAAAGCAGAGAAGGCCCACGTGGAAGCAGGTAGGAGACGCAGGGCCACAAATTCGCCATAAACCGCATCCAGGGCGCAACAACCCACACTCACTAGGGAATTCAAATCCTGGAGCTTCTCCCTAAAGACTGAAGGGTTTGGACCCCACATCAAGCACCTCACCTTTTAAGACGTGCACCTGAGAGCCGAACCCCCCTAACATCTAGCTCTGGAAAACAAAGGAGCTCCACAGGAGGGGCCCCATAAGACGGCAGCGATCCGAGAAAACAGCTTGTAAAGGACTCACCCGCCCCAGGGCTCGGTGCAGAGGCGCCCTCCGGAGGCTCAGAGACTTGCAGGAAATGAGGTCCATTGCTAATCTTCAGCCTCAGCCTGAGGGGCAGGTGTCCGACTGAGCCCGCACCCAGGGGCCCTCTAGCCGGCGGCACCATCTTGGCGGCTCTCGCTGGCCAGGCTCCCCAGCCCAGTCCCTGAGGAGGCGAGCATTCACTCCTTTCACTGACAGCCACGTCCAATTCTTGCGGCTGTCCCCCAGAGAGACCTGGAATTGGGTTATTATTTTAATCTTAAGAGTTCTTTATTTACTGTAGATACAAGTTGCTCACCAAATTGTTAACCTTAAAAATAAAGCTGCCAGTTATTTTACCAATTTAAAAAAAAATGGGCTTATTCAAGAAGAGCATAGAACTGGGATGCAGGACAAGCAAGCTTCAGCTAAACAACAAGCACGTCTGCAGAATAGCGCAGAGAAATACTCTTTTATGTAGGAAAGGAGGAAGATGGGCGGGACTGTTTATAAGCAAAAAGTCCATTGGAGGAAACTGGGACCTCGAAGTGCAGTGGCTTCTCATTGGCTGAACTGTGACTGTCTCTCATTGGCTGAGCTGTTGCCAGGTGAGGAGGAAAGTCTTCCTCCTGCTGGGAGAGTAAACAGGCACAAGAGGCAAGGTCAGCTCTTCCTGTTCGGTTTGCAATTGATGAGGATGGTAGGGTCTTAGAGCTCCCCTGCTCACCTCCATTCTAAACGAGATTTCGTTTTATTAACTTTCACAAAATGTATGATTTGCAAATATTTTACCCCCATTCTGTAATTTATCTTTGCACTTTTTGGATAGCGTCCTTTAATGCACAGATTTTAATTTTGATGAATTCTTATTTATCTATTTTTTCTTTTCTTGATCATGCTTTTGGTGTCATATCTAAGAATCCACTGCCAAATCAGAGGCCATACAAATTTATCCCTACATCTTCTTCTAAGATATGTAGCTCTTATTAATTCTACCTCTTATATTTAGGTCTTTGATAAACTTTGAGTTAACCTTTTTATATGCTGTGAGATAAGGGTCCAATTTCATTCCTTTGCTTGTGGCTATCAAGTTTTCCCATACCAGACGATTCTTTCCAGGGCGCCTGGGTGGCTGAGGTGGTTAAGAGTCTGCCTTCAGCTCAGGTCATGATCTCAGGTCCTGGAATCAACCCTGCTCTCTGGCTCCCTGCTCAGCTGGGAGTCTGCTTCCCCCTCTCTCTGCCCTTCTCTCCCCCTCCCCAGTACACTTATGCTGTCCCAAATAAATAAAATCTTTTTAAAAAATAAAAGATGATTCTTTCCCCCATTGAATGATATGGGCACCCTTGTTGAAAATCAGTTGATCACATGGGTTTATTTCCAGATTCTCAATTCTGTTCCACTGATCTGTATGTCTGTGCTCATGCCCTACCACTGCCAAGTGAAATTTCATACAGTAATTTTATGTTTAACTTTTTGAGGAACCACCCAATTGTTTCCCACAGTGGCTGAACCATTTTTATATTACCAGCAGGAGTGTGTGAAGATTCCAATTTCTTCACATTCTCACCAAATTTTATATTTTCCTTTTGTTGTTGTTATTATTATACCCATCCTAGTGAGTATAAAGTGGTACTGCATTGTGTTTTCATTTTCATTGCCTTAATTACTAACACCGTTGAACATGTTTTCATGTACTTTTTGGCCACTTGTATAGATTCTTCAGGGAAATGTCTATTCAAGTCCTCTGCTTATTTTTAGCAGAGTTGTTTATCTTGGTTTTTGAGTGGTGGATTGGTTTCTTTGATCATTAATTCAATCTCATTGCTATAAGTCTATTCAAACTATTTCCTTTTGAGTCAGTTTCAATAGTTTGTGTCTTATGAATTTATCCCTTTCATGCAACTTGTCTAATTTTTGGCATACAATAGTTTTTATTTCTGTAAGTTCAGAAGTAATATTCCATCTTTCATTTCTGATTCTAGTAATTTAGGTCTTCAATCTTCTTGTTCAATCTAACTAAAAATTTGTCAATTGTGTTAATGTTTCCAAAATAACTCACTTTTGGTTTCACTGAAAATCTCTATTTTTTCTATTCTCTATTTGATTTCTACTCTAATCTTTATTATTTCCTTCCTTCTGCCTGCTTTAGTTTTAGTTTGTTCTTTTTTTCCCCAGTGTCTTAATGTGGAAATTTAGATTACTGATTTTAAATCTTTCTTCTTCTTTTTTTTTATTTTTTATTTTTTATTTTTTTAAAGATTTTATTTATTTATTTGAGAGAGAGAGAGAGAGAGAGAAAGCACATGAGAGGGGGGAGGGTCAGAGGGAGAAGCAGACTCCCTGCCGAGCAGGGAGCCCAATGCGTGACTCGATCCCAGGACTCCAGGATCATGACCTGAGCCAAAGGCAGTCTCTTAACCAACTGAGTCACCCAGGTGCCCCTCTTTCTTCTTTTTCATATAAGAATTTTACAGCTGTATCGGGGCACCTGGGTGGCTCAGTCGTTAAGCGTCTGCCTTGGGCTCAGGTCATGATCCCAGGGTCCTGGGATCGAGCCCTGCATTGGGCTACCTGCTCAGCGGGAAGCCTGCTTCTCACTCTCCCACTCCCCCTGCTTGTATTCCCTCTCTCACTGTCTCTCTCTCTCTCTGTCAAATAAATAAATAAAATCTTTAAAAAAAAAAAAAGAATTTTACAGCTATAAATTTCCCTCTAAATACTGCTTTAGCTGCATCCCACATGTTCTTGTTTTAGTTCACTCCAAGTATTTTCTAACTTCTCTTTTGATTTCCTCTTTAACTCTTTGGTTTTTAGAAGTCTGTTGTCTATTTCCACATATTTGGGAGTTTCTCAAATTTCATTCTTTTATTGACTTTTAATTTCATTCCAATTTTAGTATATGTGCTGCTGAAGCGAGCACTCTAATTTCATTCCATTATGGTTGAAGAACATAGTTTGTATTATTTCTGTCCCTTTACACTTATTGGGAATGTTTTTATGGCGTAGAATATAGTTTCTCCCATACTTGAGAAGAATGTCTATTCTGCTGTTGTTGAGTATGGTGTTCTACAAATGTCTGTTAAGTCTACTTGGTTTATAGTGTTGTTCATTTTGTATATTTCCTGTTGATCTTCTGCCTACTTGTTTCACTCATTGTGAAGCAAGGTATTAAATTCTGCAATTATTATTTTGAATTGTTTATTTCTTCATTTCTGTTGATTATGCTTCATGTGTTTTGATATTCTCTTGTTAGATGTACATATATTTATAATTGCTGTATCTTCCTGCTAAATTGACCTAGTTATCATTATAAAATATCTCTCCACATCTCCACTAATATTTTTCTTTTAAAGTCTATTTTGTCTGATGGACACTTGGGCTTTCTTGCTGTCACTGTGTACATAATACACCTTTCCCATCCTTTTACCTTCAATATATTTGTATCTTTGAATCTTAAGTATGTCTCTTGTAGATGGCATATTAGTTGGATTTTTTTATCTAGTCTGACATCACTACCTTCTGATTGGATTGCTTAATCTATCCACAGTTTATGATATTACTGATATAATTATTTTTACATCTGACATTTTACTTTGTTTCCTGTGTGTCTCATGTCTTTTCTATTTCTCTATTCCTCCTTATTGCTTTCTTTTTCATTAAGTGAATATTTTCTAATGTAGCATTGTCATTTCTTTAATGATTTTTTTCAGTTTTTGAAAAATAAAATTTAATGGTAGTACTAGGGCTTGCTATATACATCTTAATGTATCAAAAAAAAATCTTCGGTTTAGTTATTTGCAATATGAGCAAAGAAATCCCTGTCATATGGATCTAATACTTTTGTTTGTTTATTTTTGTGGCAGAATGTGAAATCAGTATATATAGTGGAAGTACTATAAAATGCATAATAAAAATTTCCCTTAGCAACTCTTGAGACATCAGTAAACCTAACTCAAACCCCCACCATTCCTCCGACATATAAATATATTTGAATATGGTCTTCTTTATGATATCCCCAAATTCTCTTCCTCTTGGCCCCATCAATCTCCCTTCCCTCTTCTACACTGGTCAATTGCCAAGAAAAAAAATCCACTGAAGCCAAACATCTGGTGATTTGAGAAACTACACTGAAGACCTGGGGTGTCAGAGCAGAGGAATATCATTTCTCACTTCACAGGACTCTGCCAACCTATCAAGTCTACATCTCATGATGCTCTCTTCCAAAGCCTATTATTCCCAAAACATGTCCCTTCCTGCCATGCACAGCCCCCTGGCAAGTATACCCATTACCCTAGCTCAGTTGCTTTCCTCCTGGATTATTGGGATGCAACATTTCCTCTACCACATCACATCCATAATGCCACATTTCCACAACTCACAAAGGAGAAGAAAAAGGAAGACCATAGGATTTTCCTAGAGTACAGATGTAAAAGCACAAACCCCACCAGACTTCAAAGCATGTTGGGAAAGAAAAGGAAACACATGCACACACACACACTAGATCCCACACGTCTTTATTCTTTTGTAGTAATGTGGCCGTAAAGAAGGTGTATCATGCCCAAAAGTGCCAGGAAACTGTATAAGGTCATCTGTGGCACAGGTACTTGACAAGTAATCAGATCTTTTGTCCTTAGGTAGCATTTAACCATAAATCATTACATTCACGTGAGTCATTCACTCCACAATTGTGGGTCCATGTGTTATACTCTTGTGTCATAATGAATCTTCAACAAACTTTCAACCAATGTTTTATAAAGCAACCTCATTTAAGAGTACCGAAAGATGTGTAAAACATGCAGTTCATGTTTTCACAATATTTTGTGCTTAACAGGATCTGCCTAATTTCCTGCAACAAAAACATAGAAACATTCTGAACAGTGTTCCTGATGTCACTATCCATTTGACAACATCATTCCTAATTACGACTACTGATAACCTGAATCGTCTGTACCTTACATCCAACTAAGAGCCTTTCACTATCTCATTTAATCCTCACAGACCCCAAGCACTCTGTCAGGAAAGCTATACACATGATTTCATTTCATCTCTCCTAACAGTCCTACAAAGTCAGTATGATTGTTTCTCGTTTACAGACTGGAGAAATAAAGGCTGATGACAGGCAAGAAGCTTGTCCAAAGTCACACAGGCCGGGTTTAAATCAACTCGACCTGACACAAAGACAATATTCTTGCTGTTACATCAAAGAAAAAATAGAAATAAAAATTCCCAACTGTGATTAGCAATTGATATAAACAGCATCCTGTGGGAACCCAGGATGTATTCATTTGTCTTCCATCCTCCCCCTCTTCTGCAAGGGGATAATCAGTCTACTTTAACTTGACCATAGAAATAGAAAAATCAACATTTCCTAATATCTGTGTTAGGGGCTGATGATAAGTGATTATGCAACTGATAATACATAGATTTCACATGCCATGCTCAACTTATAGTTTGATTGAAATAAGAGATGATTCAGAAACATTTTGAAAAATATACATTAATGAGCTCTGATGTTCCCATTAAGAATCAAAAAAGTCTCTTAAAAGACAAGTATCATATGATCTCACTGATACGAGGAATCTGAGAAACAAGACAGAGGATCATAGGAGAAGGGAGGGAAAAATGAAACAAGATGAAACCAGAGAGGGAGGCAAACCATAAGAGACTCTTAATCTCAGGAAACAAACTGAGAGCTGCTGGAGTGGAGGGGGGTGTGAGGGATGGGGAGGCTGGGTGATGGACATTAGAGAGGCTATGTGCTATGGTGAGCACTGTGAATTGTGTAAGACTGATGAATCACAGACCTGTACCCCTGAAACAAATAATACATTATATGTTAATAAAAAAATGTTTTTTAAAAAGTCTCTTAAGCACTTAGTTTGGGACCAAATAAATGCTTGTGTTTTCCTGCTATATTCCAAGTATTTCTATATTAAGTTTCCTTTTTCAGGAGTATCATCAGCAGTTCCAAAAAATGTCATTTGGCTTGAAAAAAGCCAATAAAGGAAAGTCTCCAGAAATCAAAACCCCTAATATGGGTACCTGACTCTACAGTTTACAAAGTCCTGTCAGGCCAATTATCTCATTTGAGTCACTCCAAGGTCTCTTGGAGGGACAGGAATTAATGATATCTGATACATCTTTATTCAGTTAACAATGTTAATTGAGAGCCTATTGTGTATCCGGTTCTTTGCTAAAGGCTTCAGATACAGTACTGCACTAATCACACACAACACCTGCCCACATGGAGCTCCTAGTCTAGGAGCTTTTAATTTTCATTAAAAATTATATTTCTCAAGTCAAAATACAAATTAGAGCCAGCATGTCATGAAACAGCTAGTAAGCACTGAGGACAAGGTTCAAATCCCCAGTCCTCTGTCTTCAAGACTTCTGATTGCACCTACAGGGTCATTTAACTTAGAGTCTCTATTTCCCCACCTCTAAAATGGGAGATGATGGTATCTACCATATCTGGTTATGGTGAGGATTAAAAGAGGGAACATATAAACACTCAGCACGGAGGAAGTGCTAGAGAAATATGTGTTCCCTTCTTCTGTTCCCCCCTCCTTTCTTTTCAAGACTCATCTTCAGTGAGAAGGCTTCCCTGCCGACCCTATCCCTCATCATTAGAGAACCTTCTCTCTGAACTACAATTAATCTTGATCTCTATGTCACCCCCATAAGAATTTTAAAATAAGTTATTTTTATTGTTTTCTTATTTTTTTAAAGTGGCCTCCATGCTCAGCGTGGAGCCCAATGTGGGGCTTGAATTCACAGCCCTGAGATCAAGACCTGAGCTGAAATCAAGAGTCGAACACTTAACCGACTGAGCCACCCAGATGCCCCTTATTTTTCTGATTATAATAGCAATATACTCTCATTACAGAAAAATATGTGATAATATAAGAAAAAAAAAGAAAGGAAGACAAAAATAAAGCAATTGCCTTAAACTCCAAGATAACCACTCTGGGTGTATGTATTTTATGTATTTATTCCTAGATCTTTTCTAAGCATATTTTCATTAAAAATTTTATAACCATTTTATAATATACTTGCCCACTAGATACTATATCATAAACAATTTTGTATTAAAATAAATATACTTTTGCATTATTTATTTCATTCTATGCATAGCTGGGGGCTACTGCATTGTCTGGATGCATTTTCTTAATCGATCTTGTATGTTGGCACATTTATGTTGTTTACAACCAGTGTTGCCATGAATAGCCATCCTCATCACTCTTTTTTTTTTTTTGCATATCCTGCATATTCCCTTAGTTCCCACTCATCCCTCTTAACAAGACTTGTCCTGATCACCAGTTCCACTAAATTGGGGTCTATCTGTGTCTTATAGTGCTTAAATTCCTCCTCAATGCCTAGAATGGGTGCTTGAAAATAGAAACTTTTCATTAAGCTTAGCCTGATGAGACTGTCTATCCTACTTTCTTTGAGGCTTTGAGGATGCTGTTCCCTATGATAGCCACCAGCCATGTGTGTGACTATTTAATTTTTTTCATTAAAATTAAATAAAATTATAAATTTAGTCACTTAGTCCCACTTGTGACAGTTCAAATGCTGAATAACCACATGGAGCTGGTGCTGCCATATTGGTCAGTGCATTTCCATTATCATAGAAATTTCGATTGGGTAGCCCTGGTCTAGAGGGATAGTGGCGATGAATTTGCTTAAAGAAAAAAAAAAAAAGATTAAAGCAGTCACTCTTGCTCCCTCATCCAAGTGTCTTCAAGACAGGAAAGTGTTGGGGGGTGTCTAGAAAGGAGAATCAAATCAGCCCCAGTGGTTAGGAAAACTGATGTTTAAGGTAAAAATTGAGGAGGACATAGCTTTGATTACTGCGTGGCTCATATTCATTAAGTTAAGAGAACCACCAAATAAGTGTCATCTTGGTTTTGCTAAAAGATAAATTACAATGTGTTTATAATGCATTGGGCTTTTGGTTTTTTCTGCATATAATTTTAATTCAAGTAAAAATTATACTGCTTAAATTAAAAAAAAAGGACAGGACCCAAGTAACTGTAAAACACAGACCCAAACCTCTGTCATCTCTGTTAATAGGTTCTGGTGGGACTCCCCTGCCCTCAGGATAAAGCCCATGGTCTTCCTCGCACTCTTTCATCATCCGAATCCTGCTCCCCCTCTCCTCCTCCTCCTCCACCCACACTGAATAACAGGCATTTTCCTGCTCCCTCTCACACTTCTGTGCTGAAGCAAATCAGGACCACCGCCCTGGAAGACCTTTCTTTTCTTTCTATACTTGGCTAAATTCCCTCTGTCCTTCAAGACTTGCTTTAAGCTTAGGTTTCCTCTGCCAAGTGTTTCTGGACATTTCCAGGCTCTACTGGGTTCCCTTCCATTGTGCTACACAAGACCCAAGACATATTTACATTAAACTGAAGAAGTTTAAGCCATAGGCCCCTTCCAGGCCTCAGGCAGAAGCCCTGGCACTGTGTTCACATAGTCATACATTTTTGTAAAACTGGCAAAAATAAGGTATTTTAACTGGAATCTGTTAGGAAATTCTTCCTTCCCATTATACTTTTTTTTTTTTAATGTCAATAGAATTACCGAGGCTTCCAGCATTTGCAGAATAGCTCTGGGAAAGGTAAATTGGGAATGTGTCATTTAATTTGCAAAACAGGTATTTTCTATAAATTAAATAAGTCAGAAATGAAAGGCTCTTTACATAAATATATATAAAGATACTTCTTTGTCATCTCTATATATTAAATAATGGAGAGAAAGCACAGATAAAAAAAATATGGAATAAAAGCAATATAGAAGAGTAATAAAATCAATAGAAATTATCCTGACCTCAAGAAGTAAATTACCAGGAGGGGTAGAATGAAGGGGGGGAAATCGGAGGGGTGGACGAACCATGAGAGACGATGGACTCTGAAAAACAAACTGAGGGTTCTAGAGGGGAGGGGGGTGGGGGGATGGGTTAGCCCAGTGATGGGTATTAAAGAGGGCACATTCTGCATGGAGCACTGGGTGTTATACACAGTGAATCATGGAACACTACATCAAAAACTAATGATGTAATGTATGGTGATTAACATAACAATAAAAATTTTTTTTAAAAGAAGTAAATTACCAAGAAAAAAAATTCAGACCATACCAAAAGTAGTGATTCACTAAGAGAAAGAAACAATTTTAAATAGAGTAATGAATAGGCTCTCAGATCACTTGATAGTTCAAATAATGAAAAGGAGTCAATCTTATGAACACATTGGAAAAATATTTAAGTTTCTTGCTAATTTAACTGACATTGACAAAGACAACAAAAAAGTCATAATACACAACTAAACAAAACATGGAGGACAAATCTGTTTTTGATGCGGTCAAGGAAAGGAGTGTTGTAAGCAGAATAACCGCTCTCCTCCTCCAAAAGATACCTACCTCCTAATCCCTGGAACCTGTAAATATGTTACCTTGTTTGGCTAAAAGGTCTTTGCAGATGTGATTAAGGGCATAGACCTGGAGATGAAGAGATTATCCTGGATTATCTGGGTGAGCCCAAACTATTCACAAGCATTTTAAAAAAATAGAAAAAGAAGGCAGAAGAGTGGGTTAGAGGGAAATCTGACTAGAGAACATTTGGGGCTTTAAAGATATTGAAAGGGGGCTAGACCTCAGAGCCAAGGAATGTGACTGTCCTCTAGAAGCTGGAAAAGGCAAGGAAATGGATTCTCCCCTAGAGCCTCCAGAAATGAATGCAGCCTTGCTGATACCTTGATTTTACTGCAGTAAAATCGGTATTGGACTTATAACCTAAAGAAGGACAAGATAATAAATTTCTGTGGTTTTAAGTCACTAAGTTTTTTATAGCAGCACTAGAAAAGTAATTAAAAAAAAAAGCCTTGAAGATTAGCCAGTACATAAGAAGTATCCTGAAATCTGATTGCTCATATATGAAGAAAACTTGATAAGGATTTTCCAAAATGTGATAGGAACCGCAGAAATTCACAAGACATTATTTATTAATAGTGGACTATGAAGTTATAACTTTTCCAAGCTTCCAGTTGCTTTAAAAAATTTTAGTACAATCATGTTAGAAGACTGAATTATCTTTCCAATCTCATTACAGAAAAATGTCACAAAACCATTGCCATGTAGAAGTAATAAAAAAAAATATGTAGCCAAAAATGAGGAAAAATATTAAAGGTGGGTTAGGTATTTAATTAATAAAAATGTAGCTGTTGTCTTCCTTCTCAGGTATTCGTGGAATGTCTGTGTGTCATAATTTGGGTTTCCCAGATGCAAATTCTAAGGCAGAGAAAGTGCAAGTAGTTCATTTGCGAGGGGACCCTACCAAGGACCAGGACCAGCTTTATAGGCCTACCACCTGTGTGATCACACAGCGCTTGTGTTCTAAACGGTCTTCTACTTGGTTTAACTATTACCATCTTGAAACTATAACAATTTTTCAAGAAGGGGCGCTGCAATTTCAATTTGTACTGGACCTCACAAATTATGTAGCTGGGCCTGACCAGAAAGGACCCACAGGGGAACGAGGAAGCAGGAAAGAAGGGAAGAAAGCTGATAAAGGTTGTTATTGGGCAAATTACTGCCATGGGTAAGCCTCAATCCCTCCAGGCAACTCTGGGAGTTTGTGTGGAAAATATCTTGGAGTTATCCCACCCAACCAAGTATTTCTTTCTTCTCCAACAAGTTATTCATCCTCTACCATCTAAGGATAGCTGGCTCCTGGCGGCAGTAACTCCCCCACACTTCGTCCCTACTACCCCAATCATGCGCCTGGGGAGGAGGGTTGCAGGTGCTTGCAGTAGGAACCTGACGCATTTGCTGGAATAGCAAGTGCTCAGAAGATGTGGCCAGGTCACTGACAGTGTGCGCCACAATTGAACAATTATAATTTGTTGTAGTATTTCTTCTCGTGCTAAATGAATATTTGGTTTCATAAATAATTCTGCTTTTCTTTTTTTACTGAATGCTTTAGGCCCCTCAAAACTGAATCCACTCCTATATGGCATCATATGCTTTTCTTTGTGATAGCAAGTATTGGTCCAGTTATAATTATTTCCTTTGCCATCTACTTTAATGGACCAGAATTATTCCTCTAGAGGTCCTTAACTCCAAAGAGATCACGTTTCTGGCCATCATTCTCCCCTTTGAAAATTCAGTGTAAAACAATATTAAGCAAAATCAATACCTCCAAAGCTTCTGGTAGGACCTCAGGGTATGGATTTGAAGGTTGCACACTGCACAATTCTAGAGGCCACCATTTATATCACAGCCTCCTCGAAAGGTACCTCCTGGAGTTGTGCTGTGCAGACCTGTGACATCTAATGTAGCCATTAGAGGTTGCTTTTTCGTCTGACATGAAATACTGAACCATTTTGTTTCTGTTTCATATATACCCATCTCTCCCTGCACTGAGCTCCCATAGCTTTTGCACTTCTTTGATACAAGAGTACTTACGGTACTGTAAGATTTAATCAGTGACTTTTCTAGCTATACTGAGATTCTGGGAGGTAGGAGAGTATCGACTTTTCATCTTTAAATCCCTGATACTATATTGTCTTGTCTAATTGCCCATGTTATCCTGCTCATCACTGCATGAAGCCTGGACCATAGTAAGATTTCAGTAAATATTATTTGACAACATATGTGAATGAGTAAATGAATGAGTGAACAAATGAATCCTCATATGCTCCATGTCTCTATCGTGCTATCCTGTCTTCCTTCCCAGCACTTTTGATTGTTCATTGTTATTCTCTGTACCCTGGATGTATGTTTCATGAGGGTACAGAAACTTCTGTTTATTGATTAACAAAACTTTATTCAGTACCTGACACGTTAGAAGATGCTCAAGAAAAGCTTGTTGAAAGAGAGGAGAAGTAACAACCAACACCACAGAGATACAAAGGATTTATAACAGCATATTATGAAAAATTATATGCCAACAAATTGGACAACCTAGAAGAAATGGATAAATTCCTAGAAACATATGACCTCCCAAAACTGAATCAGGAAAAAAAAGAAAATTTGAACAGACCAACTACCAGCAATGAAATTCAATCAGTAATCAAAAAACTCCCAGCAAACAGAAGTCCAAGACCAGATGACTTCACAGGTGAATTCTACCAAACATTAAAAGAAGAGTTAATACCTATTTCTCTCTAAGTATTCCAAAAAATAGAAATGGAAGGAAAACTTCCAAATTCATTCTATGAGGCCAGCATTACCCTGATACCAAAATCAGATAAAGACACTACCAAAAAAGAGAACTATGGGTATGATGAACATAGATGGAAAAATCCTTAACAAATTATTAGCAAACCAAATCCAACAATAAATTTTAAAAATCACTCACCATGATCAAGTGGGATTTATTCCTGGGATGCAAAGGTGGTTCAATATTCACAAACCAATCAATGTGACACATCACATCAACAAGAGAAAGGATAAAAACCATATGATCACCTTCAATAGATGTAGAAAAAGCATTTGACAAAGTACAATATCCATTCATGATAAAAGCCCTCAACAAAGTAGGTTTAAAGGGAACATAAGTCAAACTAATAAAGGCCATATATAAAAAAAAAACCCACAGCCAACATCATACTCAATGGCAAAGAACTGTGAGCTTTCCCCCTAAGACCAGAAACAAGACAAGAATGCCCACTCTCACCACTTTTATTCAACATAACATTGGAAGTCCTAACAACAAAAATCAGACAACCAAAAGAAAGAAAACGCATCTAAATCAGTAAGGAAGAAGTAAAACTTTCACTATTTGCGGATGACATGATACTATATATATGTAGAAAACCCTAAAGACTCCACCAAAAAACTGCTAGGACTGATATATGAATTCAGTAAGGTCACAAGATACAAAATCAATATGCAGAAATCTGTTGCATTTCTGTACACTAATAATGAAGTAGCAGAAAGAGAAATTAAGAAAACAATCCCATTTACAATTGCACCAAACATAATAAAATACATAGGAATAAACTTAACCAAGGAGGTGAAAGACCTGTACTCTGAAAACTATAAAACACTGGTGAAAGAAATTGAAGATGATATAAACAAATAGAAAGACATTCCGTGGATAAGAACAAATGTTTTTAAAATATCCATATTATCTAAAGCAATCTACAAATTTAATGCAATCCTTATTAAAATACCAACAGCATGGGCACCTGGGTGGCTCAGTCGTTAGGTGTCTACCTTCGGCTCAGGTCATAATCCCAGGGTCCTGGGATCGAGCCCTGCATCGGGCTCCCTGCTCAACCAGAAGCCTGTTTCTCCTTCTCCCACTCCCCCTGCTTGTGTCCCCTCTCTTGCTCTCTCGCTCTCTCTCTCTGTCAAATAAATAAATAAAATATTAAATAAATAAATAAAATACCAACAGCATTTTTCACAGAACTAGGACAAATAATCCTAAAATTTGGATGGAACCACAAAAGGCCCCAAATAGCCAAAGCTATTTGAAAAAGAAGACCAAAACTGGAGATATCACAATCCCAGATATCAGGAATGTACTACAAAGATGTTGTAATCAAAACAGTATGGTGCTGGCACAAAAATAGACATATAGATCAACAGAACAGAGAGCCCAGAAATAAAACCACAACTATATGGTCAATTAATCTTTGACAAAGGAGGCAAGAATATGAATGGGAAAGACAGTCTCTTCAACAATAGTGTTGGAAAACTGGACAGCTACATGCAAAAGAATGAAACTGAACCACTTTCTCATACTTTACACAAAAATAAACTCAAAATGGATTAAGGACCTAAATGTGAGACCTGAAACCACAAAAATCCTAGAAAAGAGCACAGGCAGTAATGTCTCTGACATCAGCCATAGCAACATTTTTCTAGATATGCCTCCTGAGGCAAGGGAAACAACAGCAAAAATAAACTATTGGGATTACATCAAAATAAAAAGCTTCTGCAAAATGAAGGAAACAATTAACAGAACTAACAGGCAATCTACCAAATGGGAAAAAATATTTGCAAATTACATACCTAAAAAAGGGTTAGTATCCAAAACATATAAAGAACTTAGACAACTCAACATCAAAAAAAAAAAAAAAAATTCAATTAAAAATGGGCAGCAGAAATGAACAGACATTTCTCCAAAGAAGACATCCAGATGGCCAACAGATACATGAAAAGACGCTCAACATCATTCATCATCAGGAGAATGCAAATCAAAACCACAATGAGATAGTGGATATACCTGTGGCTAAATTCAAAATGGCTAAATTAAAAAACACAAGAAACAAGTGTTGGTGAGGATGTGGAGAAAAAGGAAGCCTCGTGCACTGTTGGTGGGAATGCAAACTGGTGCAGTCACTGTGGCAAACAGAATGGAAGTTCCTCAAAAATTAAAAATAGAACTACCATATGATCCTATAATTCCACTCCTGGATATTTACCCGAAGATACAAAAACACTAATTCAAAAAGATGTATGCACCCCTATGTTTCTTACAGCATCATTTACAATAGCCAAGCTATGGAAGCAAGCCCAAATATCCATTGATAGATGAATGGATAAAGAATACACACACACACACACACACACACACATAGGAATATTACTCTGCCATGAAAAGGAATGAAATCTTGCCATTTGCAACGACACGGATGGAGCTAGAGAGGATGATGCTAAGTGAAATAAGTCAGTCAGAGAAAGACAAATACCATATGATTTCACTCATACATGGAATTTGAGAAACAAACAAACAAAACCAAAGGAGAAAAAAAGAGAAACAAAAAAACAGACTCTTAACTATAGGGAACAAACTGATGGTCACCAGAGCGGAGGGGGATGGGGGGATGAGTGATACAGGTGATGGGGATTAAAGTACACTTATTGTGATGAGCACTGAGTCATGTACAGAATGGTTTAATCACTATATTGTACACCTAAAAGTAATATAACTATATGTTAACTCTACTGGAATTAAAATAAAAAAGAGAAAGAGAAACTTTAAAAAAAAAAAAAGGATTTTCTGAGGGAAATTAGGAAAGGCCTCTTAAAAACAAGAAAGAAAAAAGAAAAGCTTGTTGAATAAATCAACAAAAGAAAAAAATCCCCAAAACTGTAGTTATTCCCATTTTATGGATGGAGAATGAGGTTTGGGGAGTTAAGTAGCTAGTAATTGCCAGCACTATTATTCAAACTCAGATTGATTTGATCTCAAAATGCATGTTCTTTCCGTTACTCCATCCTCCCCACCGTTACAGTAGGAGTCCTCTTAACTGCGCTTTCTTAGTTCAGAGTGACTGGCTTCCTCTGAGCTTGTGGGCACATAGTGGATGACGCTCACAAACCTGAAAGCCACACTAGTGGGCTACCTACTATTAAGCACACACTTCTGGACCCACTGAGGTATAGCCTCATCAGGAGTCACCAGGATATTTTTCTCAAACCAGTTCATGTCATTATGTACCCTTGGAAATGGGGATAATTATACTACTGGCCTTAAAGGCTGTTGAAATGATTAGCGAATTCAGGTCAAGCACCGAACAGTAACTGGAAAGCGTGAGCCCTCCAAGGCAGCTAACAATATGCATGTCATTTGGTGACATAATCTATAATCTTGTGCAAGCCGAATATAAAAAAATTACTGTTTCTATGAAAACTAAATTGAATTCTTTGGAAAAAATTGATAAAGGCGGTTGGTATTAAGAATTCTTTGTTGCAGGATGCCTGGGTGGCTCAGTCGTTAAGCGTCTGCCTTTGGCTCAGGTCATGATCCCAGGGTCCTGGGATCGAGTCCCACATCAGGCTCCTTGCTCAGTGAGGAGCCTGCTTCTCCCTCTCCCTCTGCTGCTCCCCCTGCTTGTGCTCTCTCTCTCTCTGACAAATAAATAAAAATCTTTAAAAAAAAAAAAAGAATTCTTTGTTGAAATTAATTATGGACAAAACAACCATAAAATATTGGGGGAGAAGACTGTAGAAGTCTGAAATCAAATTGCTTCAAAAATATCTCTAAGCTCCTGATCCACTTTAAAGAAACTAGAACTCAAAACATGGTTGATGCATTATGGGCGTGGCTTGAGCTTTTTTTTTTTGCAAGAAAGATGAAAACCAACACACAAATGCCTTGTAGCAAAAGACAGATGAATGCATATGCAGACATAAGTTTTAAGTAAAAACAAACAAAAAAATTAATGATACATGTATTTAAATCATTCCCCTCTTTTAAAATCTTGATTAACTGGCCAAATACAGGTTCTGTGCATGTTAAAGACAGGACTTTTAATATAGGTGCTCAAACTTTTAAATGAATAAATGAATGAATGAATCCCTGAATGCAAGCATAGTGATGCGTAAACAAATGATAAAATGAGTGGCTAATTAATCGGCCAGTTCTAATAAATGACCTATTTTCGAGGCACACTGTTAATCAAGGATAAAGATTTCTACCCTTCTGTTACTGGTCTGCTGGCTTGTTAGAACTTATTAAGTAAACAATGTGGGGACAGCTTCTTTTGGTTTACTCTTCCTTTTCAAGTTCCTAAAGCTCGTCTATTCTCTGCCATCATTTTCCCATTTTCTTCACCTGCTTGGGTGGATGAAAGAATCTTAGTGAAATAAAAAGCTCAATGAGGTGAAAATACCTCCCATAAAAACTCCCACGAAGGAGTTTACTGGCCGGGCTTGGACTTCCCTCACTTAGATGGCCATATTTTATCCCTCCCAAGGAAACCAGACACTCTTAATCCAAAAAAGAATGCAATGAGAATCAAAGCACAAGAGGCAGGATCGGGTTGCAATCCTTTTATTTGCCAAAGAGGGCTGAGGGGAAAGGGATGGGAAGAAATTTACAACTCGCTATTCTAGAGCCTTCTGAGCACAAAAGTTAAATCATTCTAACTTCTGCCTGATTTACTCGACCTCGACCTGAAGCCGGATTCTGTGTGAGGGGGATCTCTGGGCAAAATTGAAAATGAAAGAGCTGAAGTATAAATAATAAATTCAGCATACAGCTTTACAAATAATATGTAAGTATGTTGCATTAATGGATTTTTGTCTTAAAGAAGGAAAAAGAACATGGGACTTGGAAGTGAACAGAATTGGGTTCAAATCCTGACTGAGCCATTTGGTGTCCCTGTGATCCTAAGGCAGGTTATTTTTTTTAAGATTTTATTTCTTTATTTGAGAGAGAGAGAGAAAGCGGGTGCACGCATGGAGGGAGAGGGAGAAACAGACTCCCCCCTGAGTAGAGAGCCCGACGCAGGGCTCAGATCGATCCCCGGACCCCAAGATCATGACCTGAGCTGAAGGCAGATGCTTAACCGACTGAGCCACCCAGGTGCCCCTAAGGCAGGTTATTTAGCTTCTTTGAGACTCTATTTCGTCATCTGCTAAATGAAGATCATAATATCTATTTGGAAAATTTATGCTGAGAAGTATATAGAATACTAAATATAAAAGTGACTCACACAGCTCCAGTCTCAAAGTAAGTTCTATTTATTGATTTAAAGTAAGAGCTTTATTTCATCCTGGATGGACAACTCCACCATCCATATCCTGGGAGTATTAGTGACTTTAGGTAAGTCAGTCTGAGGGCGCTGGCTCTCCATAAACCGGGAAACAGGATGGAGCCACGGGGACTCCTTGCTTCCTGGGAAGGGAGCCTTCTTACTGCCTCTGAAGCGCAGCTGGATCACATCTACCAGCCCCTCTTGGCAGCTGAGTGGGCCTCAGTCTCTGAGGGCTGAGGTCCTGTTTATGGGTCCACCGGGCTGGTTCCACCTCCAGTTCTCTGCAGTGTGTTAGCAGCTTGCCTGCCGGGTCTCACCTGGCTGATGACGCTGCACACAGCATGCCTTCATTCAGTGCTTACTGCAAAGCAACGGGACTGAGCTATTTTAAATAATACCACCTCTGCACGAATTCCATCCAAACCAACACTGGCAACTAGCATGGGAGGAGCAATGATGGGGACAGGAGGATCATCCCCCAGGAACTTCTTGGGAAGAATCCATTAGTTCCTCCCCCTGTGATTCCCATCAGCCCTTCCGCAATGCCTTGATATGGACAACTGTAGAGTAATAAGCACATTCACATTTAGGATAGACCCCCTGGTTCCTCAGCCCCCTCTTCACTAATCTGGACTGCCTCCTTTGATCCTCTCCAAAGAAGAAACTCAGAAAAACGCTTCTGATGCGCCACATGGGGTTTAAGACACCAAGGTCCATTGGGCACATGTTGACTTGAGGTGCCCCTGGACGTGCCAGGGGAAGGTAGGAGAAGGTTAGTCCCTCCAGGCAAGGGGCAAAGGGACACTAGAAACAAAGGCAAGGAAGATGCCCGGCCACGGAGAGGTGGGTGACTGCAAGCCCCGGGGACGGGAGCAGAGTCCGCGTGAGAACAGGGACTGCCATAGAAGCATGTGGCCTCCATTTTGTGACTGGAGCAGCAAAGCCAAGAGGGGAGCCAGCTCTGGAACAGAGGGGGCGCTCCACCCACCTTCTCCACCAGCAGGGACAAAGGGCCAGTTGGAATCTGTGCCTCCCCATTTTAACCACCAAAGATTTCATTTGGCAGCCACTGTTCCGACAACACAAAGTCCTTTTCCCCCGAAATAAATTCTTCCTTTAAGAGGAGAAATAAGAGAGCCTTCGTCCTCAGAGCCCGTGGTGGCAGACAATGGCAGGAGCATGGCTGCCAGGGCTGCGTGAAGGGGGCCTGTGTGCCTCGGCCGCTGCCCTCCTTGTCTTTTATCTCCTGCCTGTGCCAGAGCTCTCGTTTTTCCTGGGTGTTTTGCCGACTTCTCTCCTTCAGCTGCTTTGACAGAATTTGCCGGCTGCCGGCTGATGCAAAACAACCGTCTTCTTGTGCCTGGGCCGCTCTGTTTTCACTCCAGGCCCCAGGGGAGAAAACGTGTCTTTGTGGCTTCCCTTCAATAGCTGTCTGAGTCCAAACCCCTCATGGGCCCTGGCAGGAGAAGCCCGCGAGACTGTGAATAGATGGTGTTGTTGGCTCCTCTTTGCAAAGCCGGCCTCTGGACATCCAGAAACGCATCCACAGCCCAGGCCTGGTGGTTTGGGGACAGATTCATGGGCGAGCTGGCAGATGGCCCGGCCCGTGGAGAATTACTATTGCTCGTGTGTGTGCAGCTCATTCAAGTCCCTCTACAAAATGCTTTCAGAGCTGCTGGCTCCTTCTTTTACCATTGACAGGGGACCTACTCTGCGCCTGGCACAGCCCTCGCCAGTTGTGATCTCCCTGAGCCCGAAGATTAGGCTCCACTGTGGGGATCGTTCCAGTCTCTTCATTTGACAACTGAGGAAACCGAGTCTCAAAAAAGTCAGGTGACTTGCACACGGCCACATGGCTAAAGTTACAGAGATGGAGCACCAGTAGTTTCAGAGATGCTACGTCCTCAAAGACATCTTATCCTCCGTGAAGCAACAGGGCAGGACCATAACGCCCACCAGCCTAGCTGCTGCTTCCTTCTCCCCACACGGAAGGAAAAGGAGGAAATAATGATTCTCCTCCCCCTCACTCCACATAACCTCCTCTCACACTCAATATCCAAAGGCCCTTTCACATAAAAAATGGAGTTTGTCACCCGGCTGACCCTGGCCTTCTTCACTATAACGGCCCAAACCTATGCATCTCCAATGCATTCCTCTGGCCTTGGCTGGACAACGTCAGGTGGCCTAGGAAAATCCCAGGCTCAGGGAGCAAGGCCAACCTGGAACGACCGCCCAAGTGACCATGAGCAAGCCACTTCTCTGTGCCTCATTTTTTTTCTCCTGTAGAATGGAGATGCTAGTAATACCTCCCAGGGTGTTGGAAGGATTAAAGGAAAACAAAACAAAACAAAACAAAATTGCTTTGGAGGGCAGAGCAGTAATTCCAGTGACACTGGAGCAGTAGAGCTGCATAAAATCCTGGTAGGAGGGACAGTGACAGTGAGGATGACGGTGATCTTCCTACCACCCTGGTGGCCTGAGCAGCAGTCCTTTACTCACTCGATCGTACAGCAAGCATTCCGTGTGTGTTACCAGGAATGATGCATTACCCTAGAAACCTTCACAGCTTCCACATCTGCAAAAGGATTGGTGGTGTCGGCAGGGAGGTGGGAGGTGGCCCCAACCACCAACTGATTGTTGGTATCTACCAGTTGGGGCAGACTATGCCATCCGACCGCCAATATGCCAGACTGAGCCCATCGATATGTTTTATTTGGCACATAGCTTTAAAAAAGTGAGCCAGGATTTTAAAATTGGAAGTTCTGACAATATTGAGGCTATAGTTGTACAAGGGAGCAGTCAAGTAGAGCTGGGTAGAGACTTCCTCCTTCTGCAAGGCCAGCAGGCTCCAGTTCACCATAGTCTCCACCGCTCCCTATCGCTTCTTGAACACTGCAGCTCAGTGTCACTAGATTGTCATCAGATTGCTGTTGTCCTTATAGTGAACATGCATTTGAGGGT
This sequence comes from Mirounga angustirostris, assembly GCF_029215605.1. Taxonomy (NCBI): domain Eukaryota; kingdom Metazoa; phylum Chordata; class Mammalia; order Carnivora; family Phocidae; genus Mirounga; species Mirounga angustirostris. The sequence goes on along the minus strand of NW_026991712.1, from coordinate 11,857,466 downwards.
AGCACTAGCTGCTGTAACTAATTAACCCCCAATGGGTGTGACTTCATGCAATAAACTTTTATTTCATGGTCTTGTAACAGTCGGTGGTGATGGCTTTCCTCCGGATGGTGAATGAGGGACCCAAGCTCCTTCCATCTCGTGGTTCTGCCATCCTCAAGGGCTCTGATATTTGGTCTTTAGCCAGAGAATGGGCAAAAGGGGAGTAGAGAAACCCTACCTGCTTACTAAAAGCTCCAGCCTGGAAGGGACCTTTGTCACTTCCTCACGCACCTCATTGGTGTGTTCTTATGGTGAGAACGAGTTACATGGCCCCACGAGATGCTAGGTGGTCAGGGGAATATAGAGCCACCTCTTACAATAACTCTACAGCATGGAAGGAGGACACTCAGTTTTGCTGCCTCAGTCTCTGCCACACCATAGATCTGGGGGAAAGTGGGAAAATAAAAGACAGATGAAGAACTACGTGATTTTTCTTACACTCACCTATTGTGCTCATTTATAGTCTATCCCTTGTGGGAACTTTTGTTTCTACTGTCTGGGCTGCACATCTAGGAGCAGATTCTGTTTCCACAGTCAGAGGGTGAACCTGAGACTCTGCATTTGTAATAAGATTCCAGGTGATGCCACAATGCCGATCTGTGGAATATGCTTCCCATGACGAGACTCTAGAAGGCTAGCCTTCCTAGACCACCTGCCTCTCCTCCCAAACTCCAACCCCCATCCTATCTATGCCCCTGTATGCGCTCTCGCCTAGCTTTGTCCCACTTCAATGAAATTAGGTTTATTAACCTGAAATGACATTTACTAGTCTGTTCCCCAGTGGAGAGTGAGCTCCCCAGGAGAAAAGGCTGTTATTCACGCTCAATACGTGTTTGCTGAAAGAACACATGAACATTTACTGAGAACCTAGCCATTCTCAAGGCACACAATGCCATGTATTCCAGGATACATGGTAAATGCAATAAACAAACTCTGAGTATTTGTCACGTACCCACCATGGTGAAACATGAGCTGGGAGTCACAAAGGTGAAACATTCTGGCTTCAAGAGGCCTTCTACCTGGTGGGGATAATAAGACTTAGAATGGGACTCAGAGCAAAATAAAAAGTCGGGGAGAACAGTCAGATGCCATCTTGCATGCAACTCATTCAGAGAATCCGGAGAAGGGAGAATGGGGGAACTAACTCTTCTTTTATATGCAGAATCAGCCGTATATTTTCATTGGTGCCAACCAGGCTCCTCTTGTGTTATGAGCTGAATTGTATCCCCATAAAATTTATATGCTGAAGTCATCACCCCCAGGACCTCAGAATGTGACCGTATGTGGAGGTGGGGTCTTTAAAGAGCTAATTAATTAAAATGAAGTCATCAGGGCAGGCTCTAATCCAATATAACTGGGGTCCTTATAAACCAGAGCAGGACACAGACACACGTAGAGGGGAAACCATGTGAGGACAGAGGGGAGAAGGCGGCCAACTACAAGCCAAGGAGAGAGGCCTCAGAAGAAAGCAACCCTACAACACCTTAATCTTGGACTTGCACCTCCAGAACCGTGAAGAAACAAATTCCTGTTGTTTCAGCAACCCGGTCTGTGGCATTTTGTTATGGCAGCCAGAGCAGAATAATACACCTTGTCTATTGACTTCATTCACACTCAGTACCCTTACCTTTCAAAGCAGGTGAGGGAGGTGGCGGGCAGATGTTTGTAACGTGCCTCTGGTAGGCAACTCACCTAATCTTATTTAATCCTCATCACAACCATGTAGAATAAACAGCTACAGTATTTCCATTTTGCAGATAGAGGGAAAGTGAGGATCAGAGAGATGAAGAACTGCCCCTAGATCATAGTCAAAGAGAGAAACCAGTCTATAACTGTCTCCATTTACCATAAAGCCCTAAGCTCCTGAGGCTACACCATATTGACCCTCTCAAAGTCAGCCCACAGACCTGTTGAGAAGGTAAACGACGTACAGGTGCCATAAAAAATAGTTTTAAACACTGTACATCCGAACGGCACTGCAGTTGCTAAAACAAATGTAACACTATTCCCGAATAAAGAGAATGTAGGAAAATATTGGGGCTCTAGCCTCAATACCCACATTTCTAACCTTTTAACACTAAACAGCCTCCAACGATAGTGAATTTTACTCAGGATCCTGCTCTTTCCACTCAAGTTGGCTTTGTGAGTTGTTGGTTTTATCGAAATTGAGTGAGAGTGTGTTCAATACAATGTTGGATTCATTGGGGAGAAAAAAGCAAAAGAAAAACCTCAGTTTCTCAATGCCAGGAGCTTACAAAGACATATAAACCATGAGGAATTCCAAGGACTTACTCAGAAGCCGTTCTGCAAAGGCATTTCTGGAACAAAGGGCCAATGTTCCTTTCAAGGAAGAGCGCGGTCCTGGTTTCCGGCATTTTTCTTTAAGTCATTTAGGACCATGCCAACAAACAAACATATACTTCTCCTGGGAGAAAGAATCTCATTCAACGCAGCTTACAAGAGTTCGATTATTGGGGAGGGGGTGCTTCATGGCACGTGCCTCGCCAGCCGGGCCCCGAATGTACAGATCTGTTTACAGGGCTTTATTGATGGCAGCCGCAGACAGATAGGAGCCTGTGGAGAGAGCTGACAATGCATGGATGCTCACTGAGCAGCACCATCCTGACCAATGCTCGGCTCTGCCAGGAAGAGCTGAAAAGTCTACCTTCTTCCTCGGGAGGTCTGTTTTCTAAACATGTCAAAATATAGAAAGAATATGCTCATGTCGAAAAGGTTGGAGATTCCCTTCACTGTGACAATTCAAGGGTTTTGGAGGACTGGGGATGATAGAAAATTGAACGACATTAATGAAGTGATGATTGACCCTTCAGCGAGATACTTATTACGGCTTTTAATGAACTGGAAATATTATAGGGCAGGCTCTGAAAACACATAGGCATTGGATTAAGAGAGGCCATAGCTCAAACTCCAGCTAGGCTGCATTAGCCATATGACCTTCAGTAAGTACCTTAATCCCTCTAAGCTCCAGCATCTTCGCCTCTAAAGCAAGGATAATACTACTACTTCCCAGGACCCACGGGAAGATGAAATCAGATTACAAAGGAGTGTTCAGACAATGCCTCGCATAAGGATAAACCCTTGAAATAGATGACCAGTTCTTCCTTTATTCCAAGGAACTGCTTTCAAATGTACAGCATGTTTTAAAGTACGACCAAGATTTTAGCATCACTGCTCATAGTACTAGTGAGTGAGGGAGATGTTGTTTACTCTAGCCGTTAGCAAGGGGTAGGCTTTCTACTCCTCTGCACTGACCTCGAAATTCATTCATTTATTCACGTGTATTTATGGAGCACCCACTCAGTACTGCACCAGCACGCCAGAGCAGAGAGGGCCACAGAGACGGATGAGAAAGTATCTGGGGGCTCCGACCCGAAAAGGGGTGACAAACGTGTGGAAAACAGACCACACAACAAGAAGAAGAAAGCAGAGTTACCATAGAGGAATAAGCCCTAGGAGAAGAGAAGTCTGACTGACTCCATCAGTAGCCCCACATAACAATCAATATCCAATCACAGACTGGAAGCTTCCTGAAGATTAGGACTCTGTTTTCTACCTTTTGATGCTAGCCCTGAACACATTGCCTGATACTCAAGCAGGTACTCAAAAAAAATAAAATTAAAAAAAAGTAGGCTGTGGACTAAGTGGATTGATCGCCAGCCTCATCCATTTTGCCTAGAAGGTGCTAGCTGTGACGCACCACTGTTACCCGGATCGGGGTGGAAGGGGGGCGAACGGCAGCGGCAACACCCAGATGCAGAGGGCAATCGATCATTCGTGAACCAGAGCGGTGGGACTCAAGACACCAACCTAGGCTGTAGGTCCAGGCCTGGGAGTCAGGTACAGGACCCGAAGTCAAGGGAGGCAAGTATCCAGGAAAGAAAGGAAATGCCGAGAGCCAGCACGGGAGCCAGGTGAGAACACAGTTTCGGGAGGCGCTTGCTCCATCACCAGTGAGCTGAGGTGTACGTGAGGAGGGAAAGGCTGATCAACCACGGGTCAGGAAACACCAGTGTGAAAGGCGGCTCTGGAGGAGGCCCATGTTCCCTGGGCTCGGGACCTTGGTGGAAAATGTTATCTTCATAGGACCACACACTCCCACGGACCCTTCTCCCACCCTAGCCCTTCCTCGGCTATTTGTGTGCACGCTGTGGTTTTCCTTTCTGACCCTTCTTATTGAAATTTTGGGAGAAAAGGGGAAGAAGGCCAGGATGTCACAGAAGGACTGGGGTTGGCAGAGGGCGAGGGCCTTGACCCTAGGTGGTCTCCACGGAGGCAACGTGAGGCCATAGAAGACCAGACTCTTCAGCCTCCCACTTCCTAGTGACATCAGTGATTCTGTAACTTGTCTGTGCCTCTGTTTCCACATCTATCAAATGCACACACACACACACACACACATTTCACAGTGTTCTCTAGACAAGGCAATAAAACTATGAATATGAAAACCTCTCACATCACGTCTGGTACATAACAGGTACCCAGTAAATGGGAGCTTCCTTTCCTCTGGGCAAGCCTTGTAACTGCTCTGGGTCTTCATGCTTTTAGAAAGCAGAGAGAATTAGAGTGCTACTGATCTCACGGGGTCATTATTAGGACCTACTGGGTGTTTTATAATGAATCTCTCCCACTGAAGAGCTTTTTCCCTGCCTGGTTCTCCTGTTGGAGGACCCAGATACAGGCAAAAGAGTTGAGATGTTACTCCTAACATGTACATGAGAGGTTTTTTTTAAAAAAAAAAATAAAGTGTGTGTATGATATAAGGTGAAGATGAGTGGATGGTTAGAGGGGTCTGACTTAATTCCTACAGATACAGAATCTTTCACATTCAGGCTGTTTCAACTTCTGAGGGCTCTCCTGAGAATCAGGGGTCACAGAAATCATCTCAGGGGCCTGAGGACAATGAAAAGACTTTCTCCTTATTTTGTATACCCAAAAACTAGCCATTCTTCATCAAGTCTTGTTTAGAAATGGTTGTGCGGCCTGAGAAAACTGGGTTCAACTTGCCATGTAGAATTTTGTTAATGGAGTTGTATAAACATAGCTCTTTATTAATCTAAATTACTGGCCTTCAGGGTGAGTTTATTTTATTTGCACACATGATCTTCAGTCCCTGGGAACCCTGAAGGACAAGTGTGTTCCAGTGAGAACAAGCCTTTTGTGAACCACTTAGAAATGGACCCTCGGGAGGTGCTACATAAACAAAATGTAATGAATTGTTCCCCTTGTCAAAAACGAACAATTCATAATGTGCCCCTGAATGGAACCAACTGGTCCTCTTGTCAAACACTCTGTACTTTGATGTCCATTTCATTGGTTAGAAAAAAAGAAGAAAATAACAGTCCTTTTTAATGATATTATTTTCAGAGTAAAAGGAGACAGAATAAACTCTCAGCTACCAAGTCACCAGCACCCTTCCTGGTGATCTCTGGAGGGGGCACTTTGGATAGATGAATTAGACTTTCCTAACTAAGAAAGACTTGGATAATGCAGTTAAAACATCCTTTACCAGTGCTGCAAAACAAACTATTTAGAACAACAACAATATTCCTGAAGTGGCCAGTGGGTGCAGTGAAAGTTACAATAGTAATTACATTTCTCTCTCTTACTATGTACCAGGTACTGTCCATTCATACTTTATGGCATGGAGTATAGCATTAAGCAATATAATTCATACAACCACCCGACAGGGTAGGTGCTATTATTCTCCCCATTTTACAAGTAAGAAAACCCAGGCAGAAAGAGATTAGGTCACACAGATAAACATGTCGTGGAACCAAGTATTCAAACTCAAGGAATTCTGGGCCTAAGGATTACTCTTGCTCCATGGTGCGCTCTAAAGAATACTAGACCAGGAATGATAAAATATCCTTTGAGTCCAGATTCTGCCATTAACTCCCCAGGTGACCTGAGGCAAGTTACAGAGAGACCTCAATTTTCCTACCTCTAACACAATAGGTTTTCCATGGGATAATTTTGGCATCACTTGGGTTTCTCTGGTTGCAGGCAATTGAAACCCACTTTGGCTAAGTGAAGTTAAAGAAGGAAGAGGAAAAAAAACAAGGAAGAATTCGTTAGCAAGATACTTAATCAGTGCATAGAACAGACAGAAGGCTAGAGGCTAGAGAACCAGACTTGGAAACAGAACATGCATCAGGACAGGAATCAGCCTGGCATTTAGGGTCTGGTTGAAAAAACTACTAAACTATCTCATAGAGGTGCCACTAAGAAAATAAATGAGCCCCCAAAATTTGTTCTGTTCTATGTCATCCGTTAAGATTTAAAGTCTTAAGTGGAAAGCACATTGGCCTTGCCAGGGCACCTGATTTAAAATCCCACCAAAACTGCACCCTCCGAATGGGGTTGGATTTCCAAAGAGAACCTGAGTCTTGCTAAGAAGGTATAGAGTTCTTGGGCGCCTGGGTGGCTCAGTTGGTTAAGCCTCTGCCTTCAGCTCAGGTCATGACCCTAGGGTTCTGGGATTAAGTCCTGTGTCTGGGTTCCTTGCTCAGTGGGGAGCCTGCTTCTCTCTCTGCCTGCCACTCCCCCCTACTTGTGCTCTCTCTCTCTGTCAAATAAATAAATAACATCTTTTTAAAAAAGGTATAGAGTTCCTTATAAATCCACTGCTACATCAAAAGTCACTTTCAGATGAATGAATAGATTAAATAAGATATACACCAGGTTTGAATTGAGTCCAACTCATGGTCAACGTGCCATAAATGTTGGAGGTTGCTGTAGGAAGGTGGTGGTGGCAGCTAGTGTCCTGATGCTTTTTCCACTGCTGCTGTCAGTCTTAACCTAGAAATTGGTAGGGTTCTGTGAAGTAGCCAGGACTAGGTCAGGGGATTTTTATCACCGCATCACTGATGGTCTATCAATGCTACTTCTAGTTTAGTGGGGTGTTCTTGCTTCTCAGAGACACTGATGACACTAAATTAAGCCCTTTGATGTGATTCCTCCTGCAAGGAATAGTATGGAGAATGAACAAGAAGGTAAACCATTAGGGTGGTTTTCCAGTATTTCAGATAAGAGATAATATATGTCTAAACCAGGTCAAAGAGAACAGGAATGAAGAAGACAAAGCACACTAGATAGACATTTTAAAGACTGAATTGACCCAGCAAATGGAAGGGAAATGTTAAGGATGACCCTGAAGTTTCTGGTACAGATGACTGGGTAGATGGAAAAACCATTTACTGTGGAAATACAAGAGCAGTTGGCAGCTTTCAAGAGAAGATAATGAACACTGCTTTGGACCTGTTGAATTTGAAGTCCTTGTGTACATTTCCAGAAGAGACATCTAGAAATCAGCTAAATTCAAGAATCTAAATCCTGGCATGGAGTTTGAGAATAGTATTTGGCAACAATCTACAGCAGCATTACGTTTGCTTAACGAAAGTAAAGTTTACGTGTTGAGAATGGGTGTGGGTGGGGTGGTTGCAGGGGGACCAGGAACTGGAGGTAGACCCCCTGAGGTACAGTGGAAGTAGGAAAGAAGCCCATAAGGAGATGAAAAGGAAGAATCAGGGAGGCAGGAAGAAAACAAGGGAGGAGTCATCAAGGTCTATTACCAGTAATATCTAAATCTCAGAATTCAAGTATACAAGGAGAGAAACCCAGGTAGAAAGCTGTTTTCGCCAGGGCCCTTGCGGGAGGGCAGAGCACTACATAATCCACTACATAATCACCAGCTGATGGTCCTAAAAAAGTAAGATTGACCATAGCAAGATGAGGCTGGAGAGAAGGTGAAACCAGACCACACACAGAGCCTTGTGGGCCATGATGAGTCTGGACTATATACCTAAGGCAGGGGAAAGGCACCAGGAGTTTCAAGGAAGAGGATGTTATGATCAGAATGAGCTTACAACAAGCTGCAGGGTGGAAATTCCTAGAAGGTCAAGAGTGGATGCAGTGAAACCAATTAGGAAACTCTTGAATAAAAGCAGAGGTGATAAAAGCAGGTGGTGGTCCAAAACATGAGCCCTAGAGTCCGACTGCCTGGATTTGAATCTTAGCTATGTCACTTTCACGCTGTGGGCAAAATATTGAACTTCTTATTGCCTCAGTTTCCACATCTGAAGACAGGTTCACAAATACTTCCTACCTCTGAAGACATTCTCAGGAGCAATTAAGTGCAATCATACATATAAAGCACCTCACACAGTGTCTGGTACATGGCAAAGGACTCAAAGCAATCTCTCACTATTGTAGCAACACAGCGTGAGAAACCACAGTGAGCAGAACTACAGCACAGAAGACGGAGACATGTGGGTGAATTTAGGAGACTTTTTTGGTGGCAAGAACCACAGAACTTTCACATCAGCTAAATTCATAGAATTTGTCTTATGTGTCTGAAAGCAGTCAAAAAGATGTCAAAATCGTAATTGATGAGAGTATAGTATTTTGTAAACAGAGTGGTTTTGGGGAAATTGTTATGAATTCAGATTTTGTATAATGAACGTGGAAGTGAAAGTCCAGATAAATAAACAGGCAATGTAAAAATCTGCATTTCTTGGGACGGATGGGAGAAGCAAACTGTAACCTTATCTGCAAATAGGCCCATTGTGTGTGAAGCATTACTAATTGTTATGCCTGGCTTTTTTTGGAGAGATTTCCCACAACTGCTAAAGAGAGCAGTGATGAAACAGAAAGCTTGCAATAGCAACAGCAATAGCTCATTCTTCCCTTGACACTGAAGCCTAAGAATCTGGGGTATTTGATTAGGGAGGATCAAAAAATATATGTGAAGGCAAAAAGCACAGAGCACGGTCCCTAGCTCATGGAGGCTGCATAATACTGCTTTCTTTCATTACATCTGATGACAATAGTTACTTCTTTGTGGGTCTACTAACATTACAAGCCACTCAAGTACACACCAGGACACTGAGAGCTTCATTAGCTACATGTGTTCAGAATATGTCATTTTGCTTGAGATAACAATAGTCCATCATTTGCTATATTCATTTTCATCGCAACATACTGGATTAATGATAAAATTTATATTGGCAGCATATTTTTAAGAACTTTTTTTTAAAAAGCCATATAGTCATTGACATCATAAGACAAATGGCAGCATTAAAAACATGTTAAAAGTCCCTGCCCAAAGCCTTCTCACCCCCTCCCCCCATGACTCTGTGACACATTCTTATACAGACAATAGACTGTTCCCGTCAAAAGGAAGAAAGAAACAGGACAGGAGAAACAGACTGAGGAAATGAGCCACAAGCAAGCTGGCTACACCCCAAATGCTGTGCTACGTGCTCTCACACACACCTAACATGTAACTCTCCACTGTCTGTGCTGTAGGAATTGTGCTCCTCCTATTTGACAGGAAAACAGTCTATGGCTCACGGAGATTAAGAATCAAGGTAGCAGATATTCAACATAGTATTAGAAGTCCTAGCCACAGCAATCAGACAACAAAAAGAAATAAAAGGCATCCAAATCGGCAAAGAAGAAGTCAAACTCTCACTCTTTGCAGATGATATGATACTTTATATGGAAAACCCAAAAGACTCCACCCCAAAACTGCTAGAACTCATACAGGAATTCAGTAAAGTGGCAGGATATAAAATCAATGCACAGAATTCAGTGGCATTCCTATACACCAACAACAAGACAGAAGAAAGAGAAATTAAGGAGTCGATCCCATTTACAATTGCACCCAAAACCATAAGATACCTAGGAATAAATCTAACCAAAGAGGCAAAGGATCTGTACTCAGAAAACTATAAAATACTCATGAAAGAAATTGAGGAAGACACAAAGAAATGGAAAAACGTTCCATGCTCATGGATTGGAAGAACAAATATCGTGAAGACATCAATGCTACCTAGAGCAATCTACACATTCAATGCAATCCCCATCAAAATACCATCCACTTTTGGGGCACCTGGGTGGCTCAGTCGTTAAGCATCTGCCTTCGGCTCGGGTCATGATCCCAGGGTCCTGGGATTGAGCCCCGCATCGGGCTCCCTGCTCCGCGGGAAGCCTGCTTCTCCTTCTCCCACTCCCCCTGCTTGTGTTCCCTCTCTCGCTGTGTCTCTCTCTGTCAAATAAATAAAATCTTAAAAAAAAAAAAAAATACCATCCACTTTTTTCAAAGAAATGGAACAAATCATCCTAAAATTTGTATGGAACCAGAAAAGACCCGACTAGCCAGAGGAATGTTGAAAAAGAAAAGCAAAGCTGGCGGCGTCACAGTTCCGACTTCCAGCTCTATTACAAATCTGTCATCATCAAGACAGTATGGTACTGGCACAAAAACAGACACATAGATCAATGGAACAGAATAGAGAGCCCAGAAATGGACCCTCAACTCTATGGTCAACTCATCTTTGACAAAGCAGGAAAGAATGTCCAGTGGAAAAAGACAGTCTCTTCAACAAATGGTGTTGGGAAAATTGGACAGCCACATGCAGAAGAATGAAACTGGACCATTTCCTTACACCACACACAAAAATAGACTCCAAATGCTTGAAAGACCTAAATGTGAGACAGGAGTCCATCAAAATCCTAAAGAAGAACTCAGGCAGCAACCTCTTCGACCTCAGCCACAGCAACTTCTTCCTAGAAACATCATCAAAGGCAAGGGAAGCAAGGGCAAAAATGAACCATTGGGACTTCATCAAGATAAAAAGCTTTTGCATAGCAAAAGAAACAGTCAGCAAAACCAAAAGACAACCGACAGAATGAGAAAAGATATTTGCAATGACATATCACATAAAGGGCTAGTATCCAAAATCTATAAAGAACTTCTTAAACTCAACACCCAAAGAACAAATGATCCAATCAAGAAATGGGCAGAAGACATGAACAGACATTTTTCCAAAGAAGACATCCAAATGGCCAACAGACACATGAAAAAGTGCTCAACATCGCTCGGCATCAGGGAAGTCCAAATCAAAACCTCAATGAGATACCACCTCACACCAGTCAGAATGGCTAAAATTAACAAGTCAGGAAATGACAGATGTTGGCGGGGATGTGGAGAAAGGGGAACCCTCCTACACTGTTGGTGGGAATGCAAGCTGGTGCAACCACTCTGGAAATTAGTATGGAGGTTCCTCAAAAAGTTGAAAATAGAGCTACCATATGATCCAGCAATTGCACTACTGGGTATTTACCCCAAAGATACAAAAGTAGGGATCCGAAGGGGTACGTGCACCCCGATGTTTATAGCAGCAATGTCCACAATAGCCAAACTGTGGAAAGAGCCACGATGTCCATCGACAGATGAATGGATAAAGAAGATGTGGTATATATATACAATGGAATATTATGCAGCCATCAAAAGGAATGAGATCTTGCCATTTGCAACAACGTGGATGGAACTGGAGGGTGTTATGCTGAGCGAAATAAGTCAATCAGAGAAAGACATGTATCATATGACCTCACTGATATGAGAAATTCTTAATCTCAGGAAACAAACTGAGGGTTGCTGGAGTGGGGGGTGGGGTGGGAGGGATGGGGTGGCTGGGTGATAGACACTGGGGAGGGTATGTGCTATGGTGAGCACTCTGAATTGTGCAAGACTGTTGAATCACAGATCTGTACCTCTGAAACAAATAATGCAATATATGTTAAGGAAAAAATAAAAGAAGAAGATAGCAGGAGGGGAAGAATGAAGGGGTGGAAATCAGAGGCGGAGACTAACCATTAGAGACAATGGACTCTGAAAAACAAACTGAGGGTTCTAGAGGGGAGGGAGGTGAGAGGATGGGTTAGCCTGGTGATGGGTATTAAAGAGGGCACATTCTGCATGGAGCACTGGGTGTTATGCACAAACAATGAATCATGGAACACTACATCAAAAACTAATGATGTAATGTATGATGATTAACATAACAATAAAAAATTTTTTAAAAAAAGAATCAAGGTAGCAGAGCCAGTGAATGGCAAATCGGGGGTCCAAATTTAGGCCAGTCTGATGCCAAATCTCTCTCCGTTCCCACCACATGGCTGTTCCTATGGGACTCTTATGGCCCTTAAAGCATGTGGGAAACACTTTTTGTTAAGAGAAAGGAAGCAGAGAGCTTACTTTTAAACATCTAAATTCAATTAAAGAAAAATATAGGTCTCCCTTTCCTAGCAACCGTAGAATCAAAAACTCCTTGTGTAAGAAATCTATGCTCCAGTGAGACTGAGAAACTATCTAGAAAACACCAATGTTCTTCTGGTCATCAACCATGTATTTGTTCAGGCAACTGTAGGTGTATAGGACACTGTCTGGTTCTGCTGCTAAGTTTGTGGAATCCTGGGAGTAGAGGACAAGATGACCTCAACAAGTAAAAGAAATACAGCAGTCACAAATAGGGTGAGGAACAGCGACATGTTGAGGACATTTAGACCAGGAAAGTAGGTAGGAAATAGAAACTGACTAGCAATACACACACGTACACAGACAGACACACACGCATGCAGAACACAGTGGTTCAGAGTTAAGGGAAGTAGCTGTTTTTAAATACTTTTTAATAATTTTACCAAAAAGAAAAAATCCTTTATGACTGTTAATTGTTTATGTGCCCGTCTCTCTTATTTTGTTTTGAACTTCTTGAGTTTAGTATGCTGTTTATCCTTGGATCTTAGGATCTTGCACAGTGATTGGCACATGTCAGATATTTAATATATGTTTTCCAATGGGATGGATATATAGACACAAGAGTGAAGAGTAAAAAGATATTAGAATAAATAAAGGAATGAATATGAATGGCTGCATTCACAAATGCATTTGCACTAGTAGTATTTCTCCGAATAGTAGGTGCTTTAAAGTTAAGATTGTTATCAAAACCGTACCACCCTTCCTGCCCTGTTGGAAAGAATTAGGTCTAGATTTGGGGGTGGCAGCCATGCAAACAGTGGTAGTGAATGGGTTTCATAGGTCAGGAATTTGGTGGCAGAGACTCCTCAAATACAAAGGAAGGCAACTGGTCAAAGTATTATTTTAATACATTGCTGATATTCAAATGTCAAGGAGACCAAGCATAAATCTTATAATGGACACTTCTTGGCTATCTCTTTGCCATCCACCACCCTCTTTGCTAATGGCCTGACTTCCACGTGCTCTCCTGGCGTAGAGCTGATAAGTTAGGCCATGCCATTCAGCCCAGTCCACCCCCTAGCCAGAAAGTTGACCCAGGGCAGTTCTATAACCTTAGCCAATTAGCATGAATCTCAAGACTTACGCTGAGAAATCTCAGGGAAAGAAGTTTTCGCATCTGCTGGATGAGGCAAGAAGATGTGTTACTCCAGGAGCTGTTGGTATGCATCTTGGGAACAAAGAAAGAACCAGACTTAGTGTGAAGTCAGGAAGAAAGGTGGGGGAAAAAATCAAGCCTTTAGTGAGAGCATTCTCTGAGGCTGAAGCTTTGTCTCTGAACTTTTCAGCCAGTTGTTTCCCTGTTATTTATAATGTAATGCTTCCTAACTGAGACCATCATCGCTTATCAAACAAAATCACATCTGGAGCAATAAGTGGGAGAGTGGTCCTGAGGGATCACCTCAACTTCAGCCTGTGATCACAGTAGACATATGACACACAACAGTAGTCAACAATGTAAACGATCATAAAGGTCAAATGGAAGTAAAGTAGGTATGAGCAACTGTAGGGACTCTCTCTGCTCACTTGTTTGTTCTTATGCATCTTTAAAGAATCTCGGCTGGGCCAAACACCCCTACAACCAGACTTCAGGGCTCACTGGAGATACTAACTGACCTCTCATCGAGAGGCATCTCTAGAGGACTCCCTTACTCCCCAGCTCTTTCCTAATCATGACCCTGTTGCTAAAACAGGCAATGCAACTGGGTATCCCTCTCCCTAATCACAGCTGCACTGACAGCAACTATGACAGAACGGACTGAAAATGTGGAATTTAGGAATTGGGGAAATGAGAAAAGCTCTAGAGTGGCTATCACTGAAAGAAAAGAAAGAAAGAAAGAAAGAAAGAAAGAAAGAAAGAAAGAAAGAAAGAAAGAAAAGAAAGGAAGGAAGGAAGGAAGGAAGGAAGGAAGGAAGGAAGAAGGAAGGAAGGAAGAGAGAAAGGAAGAGAGAAAGAAAGAAAGAAGAAAGAAAGAAGAAAGAAAGAAAGAAAGAAAGAAAGAAAGAAAGAAAGAAAGAAAGAAAGAAAGAAAGAAAGAAAGAAAGAAAGAAAGGAGGTAGGAAGGGAGGGACGGAGGAAGGAAGGAAGGAAGGAAGGAAGGAAGGAAGGAAGGAAGGAAGGAAGGAAGGAAGGAGGGAGGGAGGGAGGGAGGGAGGGAGGGAGGAAGGGAGGAAGGAAGGAAATCCCGGAGTGTATCGGGGGCTGGGGGAAGGAGAAGATTGAGGAACAGCTGTCAGCTGGAAATTGGATACAGGGTAACGTAATCATGGATGGATTTGCAAAAAGCTCAGCTGGTTTACAACAAGGGATGGAACTTTCCAAGCCCACATCACCCAAGTTCAGGAATATGTCGCCTTCTGGATGGGAACTGAGGCAGCCAGCCACAACCACTTCATTCAGTGAGCCATGGATCTGATTACTCAGGGAGTTTCACTGGCAGCCCATCCCCTGAAGTAGATGCTAAGCCCCTTGCTAGGAAAGTATAGGGTGATGCAATGAATTCCAACAAGATGGGGCAGGAACAAGAAAGAAAAACACACAAAAACCTCCAAATCTTTTCTAAGTCAGCACAGCAACTGCAGGATTTAAAATGAAATACCAATCCATGGGACGACGGCCAAGCCAGGAGACACCATAATTACAGGAGGTAAGACTTGGAATAGGATAAATTAGAAACATTGCCCCAAAGTTACAGATTCAAGAGGAAATAAAGACGACACACACAGTGAAATTTCTGTGATCAGGAGAATACATCAGGATTAAAGAATGTATATATTTGTAAGGAGCTATATTCACATAAATTTAAATTTATATAAGTACAGAAGTATGAATGCATATCCCCAGTAGTTCTCTTTAATTCAACAAACATTCAACTAACCATGAGCCAGGCACTGAGTTAGGCCCTAGAAATAGAACAGGATTTCTCAACCTCGGCACCACTGACATTTGGGACTGGGTAATTCTTTCTTGCAGGGAGAGGAGTTGGTGTGGAGACCATCCTGCCTATTGTAGGATTTTCAGCAGCATATCTGACCTTTACCCACTAAATGCAGTAGCAATCCCCCCTACCCCAGTTGAGACAACGAAAACTGTCTAGAGAAATTGCTAAATGTCTCCCCTGAGTGAGGTGCACAAAATCCTCCCTGGCTGAAAACCACGGAATAGAGCAGTAATTAAGACAGGATCATCACATAGTTCAATGCCTATGTTCCAGGGTTAAACTATCTGTATTTGAATCCTGACTCTACAACTTATTGGCTGTGTAACACCGGGAAAATGATTTAATATATTTATAACCTCAGGATCCTCATCCAGATAGTGAAAATAACTCTGTGGAATTGTTATGAGGATTAATCAGAAGCTCTATGTAAAATATCTGACACAGTATCTGACCCAGATTAGGAATGCAAATCTTTTTCTGAAGAGCTCACAATGTAATGCAAAGCAATAAGAGCACGTATACAATTAATTTTCATAGATTTCCCTTGAGTCATATTCAATGTTTCTCCCCTATTGCCAAAATCTCATTCCATCTCCAATTCAATTCTGTGACTTCTGCCACCGCCATGAATTAAGACTAGAGACTTTGCACCAAGCCTCCTCTTCCATCCTTCTCCAAGTAGCCTCCATCTTGCTGCCAAAGTTTATTTCCTGAAGATCAACTCTGAAAATCATTTTCCTTACGTCATTGACTCCACATGGCTCTGTCTGGCATTCAGTCTTCCACGATTTGGATTCATCATAGGTTCCCCAGCCCACCTGTTCCTCAAGAATTACTGCAACTCCAACCTCCTTCAGAATGTTTTTCCAGATCCCCCCACATAGAAGTTCTGTCTTCCTCTGCCACATACTCCCCTGTGCTTTCAGACGCCTATAAATGAACTCCTAACAATCTGCCTCACTTAAGAGTTCTTCATGCTGATCTGTCTCCTGTGTTAGTGTGAGAGCTACTGAGAACTGACACTGATCTTTCCATCATGTCCGTATCCTCAGTGCCCTCAATTCTGTATCTGCCACTGTGGAGTTATTATATACTACACTTAAAAGTAAATAAATGACACAAGGGAAAACGGAATCCAAACAAGAACTGGCCAGAATTTTCACACTATTTGGCCAGCCAGTGGTTCTTGGCCCAGTTGATCAGAATCTCTAGAATAGGATCTCAAATATCAATATATTTTTTAAAGATTTTATTTATTTATTTGACAGAGACACAGCGAGAGAGGGAACACAAGCAGGGGGAGTGGGAGAGGGAGAAGCAGGCTTCCCGCTGAGCAGGGAGCCCGATGCGGGGCTCGATCCCAGGACCCTGGGATCATGACCTGAGCCGAAGGCAGACGCTTAATGACTGAGCCACACAGGCATCCCTATGTTTTTTTTAATTCTTGCAGAACACTAGGATTAATCAACTATATGGAATACATGAGAATAGTTTCCCCCTCTGGGATGGGCAAGTTTCATTTCTGGGGCCAAGCCCAATTAATCAACAGTGGCTACCTGGAGCAATGCCTTGAGAGGGGATTTGAGGCTCCCCAGACACTCAGAAGAAGAGAGTATGGTGATTGATTAGCAATGTCTGCAAGAGCAAGCAATCAGGGGGCTGCAACAGTCCCATGGCTAATTGACCTTTCTGTGATTGATGCATTAGGAGGAGGAAGGGGATGGACCTAATGACATTTAAGTATCGTTTAAATATGTGTGTATTTACATATACACATATGTATATATGTAAACATACACAGAGAAACAGATATATCTGTGTTATAGAATAATAATTACCATTTTTAGCTATAGGCTAAAAACTGAATTAAACACGGGAGGTGTTACTGTACCACTCTGCTGTGGGCTCTGGCCTCATAGTGTGGACAATCTAGGGGAAGGCAGGTACTTATAAAATAATCACACAAGTAGATAATTTAAAAGTGAGAAAGAAAACTAAGGGATGCTCTCCAGATCTCCCAAAGGGGATACTGGATTTGTTTGGAGGGCCAGAGAAGCCACCCCCAGAAAGTGGCACTTGATCTGAGATCTGAGAGATGAGAAGAATTTAGTGAGGAGGACTGGGGAAGAGTTTTTCCGGCCAGAGGCCGACCGTGAGAGGGGCCTGGGATGTGGTGGTGGCACGTTACTTCAGCTCTGTTCAGGTCACCGGTAGGTGGGGGACTAGCAAATCGCGGCCCACGGGGCTGTAGCAGCCGGCTCCTCCAGGTTACATACACAGTGCCACGTGTGCAACCACAGGCAGGGAGGAGCTCTTCCCCTATAAAAAGTGGGACCGCTTCTGGAGCCAGAGAGACTTGGGCTCAGGTTCTGGCTCGGCATTTACTAGCTGTGTGGCTTGGTCTAATAATTTCACCTCCGAGCCTCAGTTTCCACATCTGTCAACTTAAGGTAGTAACTAACTGGATGGAGAAGACCACAGTGGTGAAGAAGAGCCTGCACTCTGGAGTCAGGCTGCCCATAGTCAAAAGCTGGCTCCAGGACTTTCGAGCTGTGTGGATTGAGCACACGCACCTCCCTGTGCCTCAGTTTCTTCCTTTTCTTCATCTGTAAAATGAGGATAATAATTGGGTCATTTGTGAAGATTAAATGAGACAAGGTAAGTAAAAGCTTGGACACAGAGCCTCTCACACAGAATGTCCTAGGCAGAACTGACTCTCTTGGTAAATTCTGACTTAGTGGAATTTTCTCTGCATTACGATTCGATTGGAACATTACCTACTCACAGGGAGTTAATTCTGATTATTGCCAAATGAAAGCTACAAAAGGCCTTGGGTTTTCAGAACTTTCAAGCCAAGAGACCCACAGCTGTGCCAGTCTGGTGCTGACATGGATGATGCTCTGGGTTAACATGGCAAGTTGCTCCTTGGTCCCAGATGCACCCCTGCAAGCTTTGAGTTGCATGTTCCACAAAGCCAGGTGCCCACCCAGCACCTAAACACTCTAGGTGTGAGGCTAGCCGGGCTTCCCAGTGACCAGCGTGAAGGCAGAGAAGTCCTAGTATCATGTCATTTATTAAAAACAGAACAGGGGAAAAAGCTGTAGGAGGGGGGCTTGAGTTTTCCCAAGTCTCTAAGGCCTCAGCACAGCTCAGAGCAGGTAGAAACGGAAGACACTCAGAGTATCTCTGTCCAGCAAGAGTTGTGTACTTTCATACTCAATAAATACGTCGTTACTGAATTTCTGAATAAATGAAGAGGATGAAGGAAGAGAAGTGGAATGATACTGTGTTGGCCCTTTATATAGATTCTCTTACTGGATCCTCAAAGCAATAACCCAGATAGTGACTATCTGCCTCACTTAGCAGGTGGGAAAACTAAGTTTCACGAATTACGTGGCAGAACCATCTGACTTTAAGGCTTTGCTTTGAAAAACAAGCTCCACATTTCTCCCCACAAGCTTCATGGATATTAAAACATGTTAGTCAATAAAGGGACAGATACAGAGTCAAATTTCAAGGCTATAAATGGCCACTTAAATAACCTTAGACAAGTTTCTCTCCCGAAGTACTGCTCAGAATCTTTAATATCAAAGTGAACACTATGAATCTGCAAATAGGGGTGTGTTATACTGTACGACCTCAGAGGCCATTCTTCACAGAGGGTCTTGCAGGACTAGGATTCAGGTGGCTCACATATTGGTAATTCCATACCATGTTCTACTACCTTTCTGACTGATAAAGTATGAATGAAGGAAGGAATTGAATGATATCTGATAAACCCCAGGGATCAGATCTGGAATATGAGGTATGACCAATACATGAGTTTGCTGGGGCTGCCAGAACAAAATGCCAGACTCGGTGGCTTAAACAACAGAAATTAATTTTCTCACCGTTCTGGAAACTGGAAGGCCAATATCAAGGTGTCAGCAAGGTTGATTTCTTCCAGGCCTCTCTCTTTGGCTTGCAAATGGCCATCTTCTTGCTGTGTCCTCATGCAGCCTTTTCTCTCTGTGCATGCACCTTTGCTGTCATTTTCTTACGAGGACATCAATTATACTGGATTAGGGCCCCCATGCTTATGACCACACTTAACCTTAGTTACTTCTATAAAGGCCCTATCTAAATATACAGTCACACTGGGGGTTAGGGCTTCAACATATGAGCATGAATTGGACTGAACCCATGAGCCCACAAGTCCATGAACTGAGCCTATTCTCTCAGTCAGAAGGGGTAGATGGGAGATACCTGGCATCGGGCCATAAACGGCTGGGCAGCGAGAGCACCTTAGCACAGAGGTAACAGTGGAGGATCCATTGGGCAGGAGAGGACATGCATCAGAGGGTAGGCCGCTCTATCCGTGTGCACAACCAGGAATAGTGAGAAGGCAGTAAGATACATGGAGCGGGGGAGAAGGGACTACATTCTAACAGGACTTGTTAAAATTCTAGGGAAATGTTTCCTTGAAAAAACAGTAGGTAGAAATAAGAGGGGCAATGATGTTTTCTACCCAAGGTCCATGCTCCAAAAGTAGCACTTTTTTTTTTTTTAAGAGAGAAAACGAGAGTGGGCATAGGGGCAGAGGGAGAGAATCTTTCAAGCAGACTCCACACTGAGTGCAGAGTCCAATGCGGGGCTCAATCCCACAGTCCAGGAGATCATGACCTGAGCTGAAATCCAGAGTCAGATGCTTAACCAACAGAACCACCCAAGCACCCCCAAAAGTAGCATTTTTTGAAGTTAAAAGACATCCAAGCAACTGGTGTGGGTAAACAGACTATGAAACACAAGAGAAAGTAGTAGAAGGGTGGCATTTTTTTGTGACCTTTCAATGTTCCCCAGCCCAACTCCCAGCTCCTCTCCCTGGGATGTTAAATGGGGTTAAGCTTCTGAGAAGAAGGTGGTCTCAGGAAATAGGGAGTTTGGAGGGGTCAAAAGCAAATCCTAGGAAGGGACTGGGGAAGTAGACAGATTACTGAGATGTCGTACTTTATCAGTGACAATGCTTTTGGCTGCAAGTAATAGGGGGAAAAAATCCAAGTGGCTTGAAGACTAAGGGAATGCTTGAAAGAGGGATGTTAAGAGGGTTGGTTAATTCCGTGGGGCCTTCATGAAGGATTCAGCTTACTCCAACCTTCCATGCTGCCATGCTCAGTGTGTTCTCAGGCTCAGACCCTTTGTGGTCCCCAAAACAGTGGCTGCAGCTTGGCCATCAGAGGTAGGCACATCAACATCCAGAAGCAGCAGCATGGCACCTGCAGTTCCCTTCTGAATATGAGGAAAACCTTCTCCACGAGGCCCTGAGCCATCATTCGCTCATGTCATTAGCCTAAATGAGTTACAAGCCCACGCCTAAATCAGTCACTGTGAAGTGGACTGGTCCCATGATAACTGGCTTAGAACAATGAGGAATCAGTCACTCCCTGAGTATGGGGCCACCTTCCCTTGATGGCCATAGATGGTGGACACCTGAGGAAAATCAGAGCTCTGTTAGCAAGGAAGAAAGGGTACAGCCATTGAGTAATGGCAGCCAACAATGACTGGAGCAAAGCTGAACCTCAACGATAGGAACAGGGGACACAGCAGGAACCAAAACCCCAGGAATTGGGAGCAAAGAAAAATTTCCATTATGGTGGTTAAATTAAGGGGATATCGGGTTCACAAAGGGTTATAGGAGGGGAATGTGTAGACCACAATGTGCAGACATACCTGCCCTGTGTTGAATGAGAGAGGAGTGGCAGAAGGGGGGCCAGGCTGCTTGCATAAGAGAAAAATCAGTCAGCTGCCACCTGAGTTATTACCTCGAAGCACAGGGTGAACTCTACTCTCCTAACCCCCAAAGCAGCAAGCAGCAGGTTGACCAACTCCATGCTTGAGCATTCTTGAGGTGAGTTCAGAGAATGCTTCACATCTCAGACTTATGTCCAGTGCCCACCATAGTACTTCCTGGGCTAATGACCCCTGGCAAGTTACCTTTAAGTCTTTATTTCTTCATCTGAAAAATACAAGTGATAAAAATACCTCTCTCTTCAAAGTGTCACAAGATTTATAGGAGATCATGCAAGGGCAAGGCATTGCCAATTTTATTAATGGCTATATTAATATATATTACTTAATGGTCATATCAATAGTCATTTAAACTCTAGAAAAGTCTCTCATGACCTCCAACTGAGCAAAGTATCTGACTCATCATACAAAATGGAAGACACCCCCCCCAAATTCAACCAGTCAAGAATTCAATTAAAGAAACCATATCAGATTCATTTCTAATCAAAATGGAGATCCTTGACTTTGGTGGTCTCGGACTCTAAGAACAGACAGCTCCTTTCTATCTCTCATTCAAGCTCTCTTCTGAATCCAATTAATTCTTTCCAGAAACAGAGCTCATCTCTACAGCCCTCCATGCTGAAGCAGTAATAACCACCCAACATGTCAGGTCTTGGGTTAGAAATTACGGTTTTTCATTTCTGCTCCACAGAAAACACCATCCAGAAATATGATCACAATATTCCAAAGGGAATGTGCACTCATTTTTTTCATCTCTCAGGCACGTGTGATAAATACCATCTCCCAATTTGTGCACACCACAAATCCGGCTTTTAAAAATAAAGATGGGGGCGCCCAGGTGGCTCAGTCATTGAGCGTCTGCCTTCGGCTCGGGTTACGATCCCAGGGTCCTGGGATCGAGGCCCATGTTGGGCTCCCTGGGAGGGAAGCCTGCTTCTCCCTCTCCCACTTCCCCTGCTTGTGTTCCCTCTCTCAATATGTCTCTCTCTGTCCAATAAATAAAATCTTTAAAAATAAATAATTAATTAGTTAAAAAAATAAATAAATAGAAATAAAGACGGACTTTGCTTTCGGAGCTCCCCTGATGGAGCTCTGATCCAGTGGCCAGAGCAAAGGGTTTTAATTTGAGCCCTGCTCTTAACTTGCTGTGCAACCTTCCCCGAGTTACTTCCCTTCTCTGGGACTTGCTTTCTTCACACACGAAATGAGGGCTAGGTGATTATGCACACTCCTTCAGTAGCCACCATTTGGTAAGAACCTATACTTTGCCCGCAATTTTTAGCTCCCATTCTCACTACAACCTGAGAGACCCTAGTCTCTGCCGGATGAAGTCTGGGTTCAAACCCCGGGCTGTGTGACAGTATCCTGCCCCAAAAAACATTACTATCTTAAAGCATCTGCTCTTTTCTAGCTTATCATTCTTTGAATTTTTTCTTTTTTAAATAAGTCACTTACTTCTGATCCCTGCTAGACCTGGATTGTGACACCCGGCCCAGGTTACAGATTTGGGAATCTAGGTGTCGGTTCCCGTGGCTCCTACAAAGGACCAGGGTGGAGGCCTGGGGGTGTCCCAAAGGGGAGGGGAGTAGGGGCAAAACCTGAAACATTGGGAATCTTGCTGCCTCTCTTGGCACCCCATTTTTGTGGCAGACAGCAGCTTTCCAGCTAGGTCCACCCACTCATTAGAAGCAACCCAAGCCCCTCTGAGAACCGTGAGTAAGAGGGGCAAAGCCCCTCCCAGGAGCACCTCCTTTCAAAGGTTTCACAAAGACTTTCCAGCACAGGCCATTACAGAGGATTAGGCCTCAGAGTTCAGGGGACCCTGAGGCTGGGTCACCTCCTGCAAATCCTTCCTTTTTGGCCTTTCCCAAGCTTGGTGGGCCAGTGCCTTCTCCCCTCCTGGCCTGATCATCTACAACAAAGAGTATGATGAGGGGGGAGAGGGATGGGAGGAATGATATTTAAAGAGGGGGAAATGCCCATTCTCAATGCAGACAAAAGATGAGATTAAATGGCCCAGAGGGCCCCTCCAAGTTGCTGGGGGGTAGGGGGATGGGGGCTCTGTGAAATTAATATACTTCCCTAGGCCTGCTGAGAAAGCTGCTCCCCTCCTAAATCCATATGCATGAGAATGTCAACCCAGGAACCTGGTTTAAGATATGCTTAATGTCAGAAAGAGAAAGGGCTGCAGGCAAGAACTGATCTAAAACCTTTGTCTTTCTCAAGTCACCCGTGGGGCTTTGCTTGGATGGCAGACACCAATTTCACCATTCTTAACAACCTGGGGAATGAGAACAAAGCTCTGGGAATCTGGATTCTAACTTTGTGAGTTGCCACAAAAACAGAGACTCCACTCCTTGGTGGCTGTGTGGCCTTCAACATGTTACTTGACCTCATAGCCTTGTATCTCTCCTACCCAACTGTAGAAAGGAGTAAGTATGAGATAAGGTATGGAAAGTAATTCATGGGTAACAAGGGTGCTTGTTTCTCCCCTCCCTGCCTTCCTTCCCTTTGCTTCCTCCCTATCTTACTTCCTTCTTTCCTTCCTCCCTTCCTTTCTTCTTGTTTTCAATAGAACACGCACTTCAGCACCTGCTGTGAGCAGGTGATTTTGCCAAGAGCTTAGGTTGCCAAAGAAAGTATTACTTCCCTCTGCTCTCTTGTCCAATGAAGAGGCAGTTTCAGTTGTGTGATAAAACCTAGGCACAAGACGAAATTATGCACAGGATAGGGATCCATAAATATTAAGTGTTTTAGATGATGCCTCTGGGACTCTCCTAAGCATTCCCTGAGTCTATAATTCACCATTCTTACTGCGATGACCCCAGGCCACCAGGGCAGAGCTGGGACCAGGACTCGTGCCTGGTAACTCCTAGTCCAGGCTCTTCCAACACGCGCCTGATGATAGAAAATTAGGAGGTCATGAGCCGTGATTTAAGAAGATGTTATTTAATTCATGTTCAAACAGGAACTGTCCTTTTGTTTTTATTTTTCTGTCTCAAAAGACAAACAAAAGAGATAGTGATTATTCTTAAAGTAAGATCATTTTGGCGGTAACACGAGTCTACAGAGCTGCAAAATTCAGCTTTCATAAATAGCTGCCTGGAAACGTAGACCCAGAGAAAAAAGGCCACTGGGGGAGGGGAGGCTTCACCTTTACCCATCCTTTCAGAAACCACACCACACAGCGCCCTGAGCGGGCTGCTTAAATTGCAGTTGAGACTGTAGGCTGAGACAAATGCTTAAAAAAAAAAACAACTCAAGCCCAGCTGACCTTTGTAGTGCTGTTGATTATGTCTAGAAGGGCAGTACGGAAAGAGTGGAGGGCATGACGTCACGAAGGGGTCGCTGCCACTGCTAGCCAGCCCGGCCACCTTCATCTTGCCGAGAGGTACGTTTCCTCAAACGTACAACTCTGTGAAGATCCCACATGCCAGCACGAGAGAAAGGGTTTTAAAAACATACAGCCATGTTGTCCAATATGGTAGCCACTAGCCACAGGAGCCTACCAAACATTAAATTAATTAAAATTAAATAAAATTTAAAATTCAGTTCTTTAGTCACACTGGCCACATTTCAACTGCTCGATACTAAAACGTACCTAGGTCCTACTGTGTTCAACAGTGCTAAAACAGAACGTGTCATCACTGCCGAAAGTTCCACTGGAGAGCACCCAGCCAGGAGAGTACCCCCGTGGTTAATAACAGACACCCTTGGGGAGAAGACCCCTGTTAGGAGACATTTTCAGTGTTTACTTTGTAAATTTCCATATTGTTTGCTAATTTTGCCATAAGGTGTATCTTATTTATAACTTTAAAAATAAAGAACAGGGGGCGCCTGGGTGTCTCAGTCGTTAAGCATCTGCCTTCGGCTCAGGTCGTGGTCCCAGGGTCCTGGGATCAAGCCCCGTATTGGGCTCCCTGCTCAGTGGGAAGCCTGCTTCTCCCTCTCCTACTCCCCCTGCTTGTGTTCCCTCTCTCGCTGTGTCTCTCTCTGTCAAATAAATAAATAAAATCTTAAAAAAATAAAAATAAAAATAAAGAACAACAAGGAAGTGATTACCACTAAACACAGGATAATGGTTACTTGGGGTGGGGGGAAGGGAACACTAGGACACTAATAATGGAATGTTTGGGCACAGATACTCAGCAAAAGAAACTGATTTTCTTAATTGCCATTAACCGTAAGTATGGGAGATACGTGTATGTCCACTCTAAAATTACTTATAATAGTTAAATTTGTTCTATACATCTTTTTCAAATGTGAGTTTTACCTTGCAATATGTATTTTAATAAAATGTTTTTAAATGGAAAAATAAATTGTGTCGCTGTCCTCATTAAGGAGGTACCATCCTTAGCATTAATAAATGATCTCAAGCTTGGTAAATGAGGAGCAGAGTTCAGCCCTCATCTTCACCTCTTCTCTTTCAAGCTGCCCTGAATAATGGCAGCCCTGTCCACTTTTGCTCATCACATTCTCCCTGCCCAGCTCCCACCAGGGATGCCTGTGAGAAACCAGCAGAAACCAGGTAGAGGTAACTGTTAGGAGGCAATCTATACCTGCAAATTTTTAAACATGCATATGCTTTGATACATCTATTTTATTCAAATTTTTACCTTGAAATAAGTAACTGTACAAAGATTTAGCTAGGAGGATGTTAATCATAATGATTTTCATAATATCCAGGAAAAATAACTGGAAACAATTTAAATGTCCAAACTAACAAACAGGTTAAATTCTGATATATCCAGACAGCTAAATACTGAATAGCTATTAAAAATAACATAATAAAAGAATATTTGATGTGGAAATCCATTCATGCTATATTATTAAGAGGAAAACAGCAGATTACAGAAAAGCACGTACACTATAATTCCTTTTTGGTCAAAAAAATTTATATTAAAAACTACCTTTGTTAATATACATAGGTCATCCCCCACTCCAAGAGGAGGAGTTTAATTGCCCTCTCCTTGAGTGTGAGCTGGGCTTCGTGGTTCACTTCCAAAGAACAGCGTATGGAAAGAGAGATTTTTTTTTTTAAGATTCTATGTATTTATTTGAAAGAGAGAGAGAGCATGAGCAGGGTGAGGGGCAGAGGGAGAAGTAGACTCCCCGCTGAGTAAGGAGCCTGATGCGGGACTTGATCCCAGGACCCTGGGATCGTGACCTGAGCCGAAGGCAGACGCTTAACCCACTGAGCCACACAGGCGCCCCTGGAAAGAGAGATTTAGTTAACTTCCAGGGGAGAACCCTTCGATCAAGAATAAATCACGTGGATTGCATGCACCCCTGAAATGATGTGACGCAAAGGGCATTTCAGCTTTGTGGTATTCTTTCCTAAAACCTATAACCCCAATCTACTCATGAGAAAAACATCAGACAAATCCAAACTGAGGGACATTTGTCAAAATACCTGACTCTTACTCCTCACATCTGTCGCGGTCATGAAAAACAAGGAAAGACGGAGAAACTGTCACAGATCAAGGGAGACAAAGGAGACATGATGACTGTATGTAATGTGTCCCAGGTTAAACCCTGAGACAGAAAGGACATCAGTGGCAAAACTGTTGAAATCTAAATAAAGTCTTGAGTTAGTTAACAGTAGGGTACTATTTTAATTTCTTAGTTTGACAAAGGCACCATGATTATGCAAGATGCTAACCTTAGAGGAAGCTGGGTGAAGTATATATGGAAATGTTCCATGTTATCTTTGTAACTTTTCTGTAAATTTAAAATTATTCCAAAATTAAAAGTTTTTTTAAACTACCTTTGCAGCTGTTTCTGGATAGTGTGCTTCTTTGTGTTTTTAAAACTTCATTCTCTAAATTTTCTAGAGTCAATACGCATTGTTTTTTAAATCAGATAAGCAGTTCATTACATAATCAGAAGTTAATTGGGAACCTCTCCTCTCCCACATGTCAGCATCCTGTGTGAGTGCCAGCAGGAGTCTATAGGATAACTATAGAAGCAAGTCAATTCAGGCATCTGATGAACTGGATGGTTGGCTGCAGACGACCAAAGCTGCGCCAATCAGAGCCTTTCTCTGGTATCTGACGACCAGAGAGACCTAAGAGACAAAGCCTCAGGTGCTCTCCAGTGATGGGAAGTGGGATTCCAGTGCTGCATTCCTTTACCAGGTGGAAGAGCCAGACTAAGGAGGAGAGGAATGAGGCCGGAATGCAGAGAGGAGAGAGAACACAGAAGGAGAGCAAATTCTGGTGATATTCCACTTATCCTTGGCCTGAATACATGCTGCCCTCCCCTCAATTATGTAAGTCATCCCTAAAACTCCCATTTTGGCTTAAAATTGTAGGGAGTTGGGTTTCCACCTCTCGTAATCCAAGGAGACTCCCCTACCTGATTCAAGTCCCTGGGAAGCCCCCAGAGGCACATTTGTCTGGACTCTAACTGGACCACTCTCCGAGTGGATCAGCTTAAGTTAGCGATCAATAATGAGTTGAACCAAACTGAAATCAGTTGAGCTGGATTGGATTGAATTTAAAAATTACCTATGAGTTCAACACAGGAGGTATTAAATGAATATCTTTTGTTCTTCTTACCCACCAACAACATAGACTAGACTTCTCTGTTTGCATCAGGGCAGAGACATAACACATCTCAGTTACTACCTGATCCTCAGTGTCTTCCACAGGCCTCCTGCACGCAGGTGCAACCCAGTAAATGAATACATTTTCTCTTCTCTGTCCATAGATTGCTAGAAATATATTGAACTCAACTGTATAGAATATAAAAAAAAAAATCATGTTTTCCTGTGGTTTAATAAACTACGACTGAAGCTAACACACTTTACGGTTACTCTCTACGCGTTGCATACAGAGCAAATACAGTATGCTTCCTGCAACTCCTCCCTATCTAAAGAATATTAAAGTTTGAAATGACTCTCTTAATGGAAATTGAATGACACATTGACCACTCAACATTTTAAATAGCTGCTGCCACCTCTGTGTTGTAGATGTGTGCCATGGGGGCAAAATCAGAAATCTGCTGGACTTGTTAGACTCACTGGAAATCCAGTGAGAGGGAGAAATAAAGAAACAAATGTACTGCATGGAGCACCAGGTATTATACGCAAACAGTGAATCGTGGAACACTACATCAAAAACTAATGATGTACTGTATGGTGACTAACATCACATTACGTAATAAAAAAATAAAAATAAAGTAATTTTTAAAAATTAAAAAAAGAAAGAAACAAAGCACAAGGAGAATGAGTGAATGGATGTCACAAAGGATCGATCCAAGACAGAGGAGGCAAACATCATTCTCAAGGGAAGAGCTCAAGGGAAATTTTTAGGAAGGATCCTTTCTGAAAAGGGGCGAACCCACCTTTGTGCACCCCATCCACTACATTATATTCCTTGAGCTCCTTATGACTCCTACCATCATCAGTAACATCTACCAATCACCCACTATGTGCCAAGCATGGTTTTCTCATGCGAAACTCTTAACAAGACTGAGTTAGAATTATTACTATCTCCGTGTTACAGACGAAGAAACAGATGTAGTAAAAGATTAAATAATTTGCCAATGGTCAGACTGTCAGAGATGAACCCGGGATCTGAACTCAGGAACTACAATATACTGACTCTCAATCATAAAACTTAAATCAGAGAACTTTAAAAATTCTGCAGCACTTGACTATTCCCCAGTCCAGATCCCCACAAAACACTAAGTTCCTAGAGGGCAGGGACCCTGTTTGATTGTTTCTCCAACACCCAGTGTCTCACACAGCGTTTGTGCTCAATGAACGGGTGAGAGATTGGAGCTGCTCAGTTTTCTTGATTTTCTTAATTTCTCATTTACAAGAAAGGTAGACAGCATGTAATGAGCTTAGAATTCAGAGTTTTAAAATACTGACCGTTCATCTCTGTATCTTCAGGTCCTGGAACTACATCTACAGGCTATTTGATATGTTCTCAAGAGAAAGGTACTAAATAGAGTTTTCTTGAGAAGCGTCCATGTCCAAGATCATACCAGTACTTCAGTTAATACAAAAAACCCAGAGTGAAAGACACAGACAGAGATGTGCCTGCCTAATTGAGCTACGTGTGACTAACCCAAATCACACCCAAAGCCAATCCCTCAGATTTCTTCTTATATAAGAAAAAAAAGTTGGTGCACTACCCATAATCACATTTGCCTATTTTCCCCTCAAGCTACAGTAAGATTAGGCTTTTGTATTATTACTTTTTAATTTACTATATATGGCTCACCTACTTAGGAATAAAACAAGGTTTGAGATATCAGAATAATTGATAGATAAATAAAAGCCATTTAAAAATAAAATCAGAGGGGACTGGAGATTCTATTTAAAAGAAACAAAAAAGGCTTACAATACTGTGGGTCTTTCTGTCCGAACCTAAAAATAAACTTGATGTAGTCCTATCTCCTTCTTTAGATCTTCTTTGGTGCCTGCGTGTGTCTTGTGGTTCTTAACAACCTTCCATTGCTAAGGTGTAGCAGGTGAGCTGCTCTGATCTCTTCTGTAACATCGGAAGGCCGCATGGGTGGGACTGTGTCTTGTTTGTCTCTACATGCCCCAGCATGTCACACTCAGCTTGGTGTACAGGAGGGACCCTGGAATTGGAGAGCTGGTAAGCTCTCTTCCTGGACAGTTTCCACATTCCTGGAACGTAGCATTCTGCCTGGAGGGCAGTAGGCACTCACTAAACATCTCACTGGGTCAGCTGATTGAGTTGAACTGAACAGCAAATCAGGTGGTATCTGTACTTTGGACCCACCGCATTTCTTTAAAGCTAAGTACGGTCCGCTAAGCACTCCATGGCCTCCCCAGAAAAGTAGGTATCACTTTCTCCTTTTTTTATGAAGAGTCTGAAGCATAAGAGGTTGAGGGTTTTTTTCCAAGGTCGTACAGAAACTAAGTGACAGGACCGGGTCTGGAATGCTGCTCTGAGTGGACACAAAAGCTGCATGATGTCCTTTCTGCCTCACTGCCTTGTCCCTCCCAGACAGAGAAATAGGCCTGTGCACATAAACACAGACGTGGCCCTTATTGGTTCTCCTTTGCCTGCAAGGGCTCAAAAGATACACACGCTCAGAGCCAAAAACACAACGTCCTATGTTCCCACGTTCATTAAATTCACGGAGCACCGTCACGTGCAGAAAATGGCTGGGAAACTGGCAGTGAGCGAGACAGCAGGTAGTGGAGAAAGAGAAAGCAGGGGTCTGCAAACATTTTCTGTGAAGGGCCAGAAAGCAAATATTTTAGGCTTGGCAGGCCAAACTGTCTCTGTCACAACTAGTCAGCTCCATACTTACAGAGCCAAAGCGGCCGCTGGGAATATGTAAACAAATGGGCATGGCTGTGTTCCGACAAAAGTTTATTTACAAGAATAGGCAGGTTTGATTTGACCTGTGGTAGTTTGTCAACCCCTGAGCAAACAATAATCATGGACATAAGTGGAGGAGACCAAAAGGCATAAAGGTGAGGTCTCTGAAGAAAATAAAGCAGTGTCATGAGAGAGAGAGAATGAGAGGCACCTTTAGATTGGGTGGAGGGAGGAGATGACATTTGCTGACGCACCAGCCATGTTAGGATCCTGAGAAAGAGCCTTCCAAGTAGTAGGAAGAGCTAGCAAATAGAGCCTTAGAGTGTGCCTCGGGAACAGAAGGAAGGCCAGCACGTCTGAACAAGAATGGTAGGAGATAGGGATGCCTGGATGGCTCAGTGGGTTAAGCGTCTGCCTTAGGCTCAGGTCATGATCCCCAGGTCCTGGGATCGAGTTCCGCATCGGGATCCTTGCTCAGTGGGGAGCCTGCTTCTCCCTCTGCTTATGCGCGCTCTCTCTCTCTCTCTGACAAATAAATAAATCTTAAAAAAAGAAGAAGAAGGGGGCGCCTGGGTGGCTCAGATGGTTAAGCATCTGCCTTCGGCTCAGGTCATGATCCCAGGGTCCTAGGATAGAGTCCCACATTGGGCTCCCTGCTAGGCGGGGAGCCTGCTTCTCCCTCTGCTTCTCTCTCTCTCTCTCTCTCTCTCTCTGACTTTCATGAATAAATAAATAAAACATTAAAAAAGAAGAAGAAGAAGAAGAACAGTAGGAGATAAAGTCAAAGACTGCACAGAGCCAGATCATGCAGCATCTTCTAAGTGCAACTGGAAAGCATTTGTAGGGATTTTGGCAGCACCATGGCACGCTTTAATTTACAAGTTTGAAAATATTAATTCCAGCCGCTGCACTGGAGATGGCAAAGTGAAAGGAGGAAAAGCAGGGACGTGGCTTCCATGTGGGGGTAGGAGAACAGAGAGATTTTAGAGGCAGTAGATCCAGCAGAAGTTGCTGGAGGACTGCATGTAGGGCTAGAGACAATGGAGGAGTCCAGCATGTGTTCACTTGGCTTGATTGCATGGACACAGAACAGTTGCTGGGCATTGAGCCGAATCTGTGTAGGTCACAAGGGAGAGGCACAAACAGAAAGCACCAGTGGTTTGGGTGCTCTGAAGACTGACCCTAACTGACCGGCAAGACAGCTCGTCTCAGGACAATCCTTGAAGAGGCCAAGTAATGCCTATTGTCTCACGCCACGTTTTGAAACATGTAAAACAGACAAGTAGGAACTATCCAAAGACTGTTCTGAGTTCTTATCACCACAACACTAAACGGTGAGGAAGCAAAAATACACAGCCCAGTTCAACTGGGGCCCATTTACCTAGTGACAAAAACTCCAAT
Source organism: Mirounga angustirostris (assembly GCF_029215605.1). NCBI lineage: Eukaryota > Metazoa > Chordata > Mammalia > Carnivora > Phocidae > Mirounga > Mirounga angustirostris. The sequence goes on along the minus strand of NW_026991712.1, from coordinate 11,825,871 downwards.
AATCCAGCGCATTCTCCACCAGAAATCCTTCGTTGGGCTCAAAAGAACCATGGAGTTTGGAGTTAGAAGATAGGAAAAGTGTTTGTGAGGAATGTGAATACAGGAAACTTCCTGTGGGGGGCAGGGCGTGCGGAGACACAGGATGGGAGAGACAGGCCAAGGCCGCTGAGGAAATTGGTCACCGCTCTAACGCTCTAAACGGCTGAAGACCAGGCCAATCCCACTGCAAGAAGCTTGAAGTCTTTCACTCGGAGAGTGGCACACTTTCTGTTCTCCCATTATCAGAAACACTGTCAGGCACACAGTGAGGGTTATGTAATAGGAAGCAATACTTTCCGGCCATTTCTCCATCCCCCTGTTATATAATAATCATGCCAAGATGAAGTGGCCAACGTCTGAGCCGCAGAGATGCAACACTGTCAAGTAAATTTATAGTTTACACTTCCTTTTCTTTTTTTTTAGCAAGTACTCCCTACCCCTGCCGTTCCCCTCCCGCATGCCTTGCCAACATGCCAGTTTCCAAGCTGATTTTTTTTTCTCATTAGTGGACCTGTTCCATTCATGAAAAAAAGGGGGAAAGGCTACTTTCACTCATTCACTCATTTACTCATTCAGCCAATCAGTTGACAAATAATTATTTAATAGCCTACCACTCAAGAGATTCTGCAACAGTTGGAAAGAGAAGACACTCTAAATCGTGGATTTGTGCCTACCAGCTAGAGGGCCTGGGACAGAGGATTTCAACTCTCCGAGCCTTACCTGTAAAATGGGCTAAGAAGGCCAACTTAGTGGGGTTCTGGGGAGAGAAAGAAAAGTTACAGGGACAAAGCACCTGCTCCTAGCCATTCTTCTTCTTCTCAACTTATCATATATGTGGCACCAGGATTACTGAAATAAAAGGACAAAGTCTCAGCTCTCGGAAAGTTCAAATCTAGTTGGGGGAGACACTAAGGGAAAAAAGGAAAGTAACAATCATCATTTGGTGTAAAACATACATTGCTAAAAGGAAGAACAGAGTGCCACGGGGACAATGAGGAGTACCTAACTCGAGCTGGTCTCTTTCATACAAGTGGTAGCATTTCATGTCATGTGTGCAACTGTAGGTCCCAAAAAATAGAATTAAAGAGGGGTTGGGACCTTAGCTTGGTAGGAATTTAATACAGGATATACAAACTGCAATCCTAGGAATTCAAAACCCCTTTAAAATTCAAAATTAATCAATTCAACTCATCATGTCAACAGAATAAAGGACAAGACATATGACCAAATCAATAGGTGCAGAAAAGACATTTGACAAAAGTTGAAACCTACCCATGATAAAAACAAACCAAAAAAAAAAATAACAAAAAAAACCTCTCGATACACCAGGAATAGAGGTAAATTCCTCAAGGAGATAGAGAGCATCTGTGAAAAGCTATTCCAACATCATACATAAAAATGAAAGACCAGGGGCGCCTGGGTGGCTCAGTTGGTTAAGCAACTGCCTTCGGCTCAGGTCATGATCCTGAGTCCCGGGATCGAGTCCCGCATTGGGCTCCCTGCTCAGCGGGGAGTCTGCTTCTCCCTCTGACCCTCCCCACTCTCATGTGCTCTCTCTCTCTCATTCTCTCTCAAATAAATAAATAAATCTTTAAAAAAAAAAAAGAAGAAGAAGGGAGAAGTAAATTTGTCTTTCTTTGCAGATGGCCTGATCATATGTGAAGAAAATCTTAAGGAATCTACAAAAATAACAAGCTACTGGAACCCATGAGGGAGTTTAGAAAGGTTGGAAGGTAGGAGGTCAGCATTAAAAAATAATAGTAATAAATTGTACCCTATATACCAGCAGCAAACAACTGCAGGTGGAGTTGTTAAAATACCATTTATGTTAGTATCACAAACATGAAATACATAGGGATAAACTTAAACTATATGCAAGACCAGTACACTGAAAACTCTAATTTGAAGATCCTAATAAATAGAAAGATGTGCTAATGTTCACACATTAAAAGGTTCAATATTGTTAAGATGGCCATTCCCCCCAAAACTGATCAACAGATTCGCACAATTCCAATCATAATCCTAGCAGGCTTTTTTGTTTGTAAAAAGTGGCAAACTGATTCTAAAACTTAAATGAAAATTCAAAGCACCTGGAATTGTCAGCACAATCTTGAGTAAGAACCAGTTGGAGATTGGTAATACCTAAGTTCAAGAAATTTACAGTTACAGTAATCAAGACAATAGTGTGGTACTGGTACATGGATAGACACAGAAGTGAAAGAAAAAGAATAGGGAGTCAAAAAAAGAATCCTTGGGGCACCTGGGTGGATCAGTCGGTTGGACATCTGCCCTCAGCTCAGGTCATGATCCCAGGGTCCTGGGATCAAGCCCCACATCGGGCTCCCTGCTTAGCAGGGAGTCTGCTTCTCCCTCTCCCTTTGCCCCTCACCCCCCATTGTGTCCTCTCTCACTCTGCTCTCTCTCTCTCAAATAAATAAATAAAATTTTATTTAAAAAAAAGATTCCTTAAACTGGCATATAGTGTTTGACCAAGAAGTCATTGCATTTCAATGGTAAAAGAATATTCTTTTCAACAAATGGTGCTAGAACAACTGAATATTCACATAGGAAAAATTACCCTTGACATTTCCCACACGTCATTCACAAAAATTAATTTGAAATGGATTATAGACCTAAATTTAACCACTAAAATTATAAAACTTCTGGAACAACATGTAAGAGAAAATCTTTGCAGCACTGGGTTAGGCAAAGATTTTTTTTAGGGAAAAAGAATCATGAAGCATAAAGAAAAAAATTGATCAATTAGACTCCATCAAAATTGAAAACTGCTTTTCAAAGATACCACCGAAAAAATGAAAAGTCAAGCCTGGAAGAAATATTTACAACACATACATCTGGTGATGGATTTGCATTCAGAAATATATAAAGAACTTTGCAACTCAATAATAAGCAAAACAGTGAAACTGAAAAAATAAAGGAGGGAGGGGGCAAAACATCTGAGCAGACACACTTCACAAAAGAAAATATACAAATGGCCAACAAGTACATGAAAAAAAAATGCTCAAAAGTATTAGTTCTCATGGAAATGCAAATTAAGATCACAATGAGACACTACTACACATCCATTAGAATGTCTAAAATTAACAAGACAGACAATGCTAAGTGCTGACAAGGAAGTAAGGGATACTCTCACACATTGCTGGCAACAATGTAAAATGATAACAATCAGTCTGAAGAACTATTTGGCACTTTATCCTATAAAGTTAAACATGCACTTAACATACAGTTCAACAGTTCCATTGTTAGATATTTACCGAAGAGAAATGAAAACATATTCATGCAAAAACCTACGCATGAGTGTTCATATTAGCTTTATTTACAAGAGACAAAAACCAAAAAGAACTCAAATGGCCACCAGTGGGTAAATGAAACAACACATAGTAATAACAAAGAACCATGACTGATACATGCCACAGAACAATCTCCAAAATGTTATCCTAAGTAAGGGAAGCCAAACACAAAAGACTAAGTGCTGTATGATTTTTATTAATACAAGTCACTAGCAAAGACTATTTTATCTATAGGGAGAGATGGCAGATCAGCAGTTGCCTAGGGCCAGGACTGAGTAGAAAAGGGGCACAAGGAAATCTCACACAGTGATGGAAATGCTCATATCTTGACCATCATCGTGGTTATATGGGCATATACATTTTTCAAAACTCATCAAACTGTCCATTTAAAATAGATGCATTTTCTTGCATGGACATTATACCTCAATAAAGTTTTTTTTAAATAATGTTTAAGAAGAGAAGGATACTTAGTTTGGTGGGGCTTTTAGAAGAGAATGTACACATTTCTAATAAAACGGACTTAGGGAGAACTGGAAGCAGTACAGAAGCCCCAACCTGGTTGAAACTGGTTGAAAGTTCAACCACAAACAAGCCTTTTTAATAGTTCCCTTGAATTTGAACTGAGATATTATACAAGGTCCTATAACATCTTCATAGACTAGAGTCCTATCACAACATAGATGATATACTCATAAGAGAAATGGAAGACAGCTTTCATGAAGGGACTGTTTTCAAAGGTGTGGGCAGAATGAGAACCAGAAAAAAATGGTGGAAGGCCCAGAGTCTAACAATAGTGGGGAGCCACTGGCAAAACTGAGGCTTGACAAGGATGGGTTACCAAAATCCAGTGAGAGTTAAACCATGGGAGAGGGACCATCCAACAGGAGCTGCAAGACTTCCGTGATGGAACAGGGCTCCTGCCAAATCATGGCAAGATACCCTGGCTTCTCTCCTTCTCTTGCCCTCTGGTCTCCAACTAGTTCCTTCCCTTGGCAAAACCCAACCAGAAGCTGGAGAGCAAGGAGCCCAGGAGATACAGTTCCTTGAATTCAGTCTCCCAGAACAGAGCAGATGGAGGACAGAAAGTGGTTGTGGATGGCAAACCAAGATTATCCAACATAAGATCCAAGTAGCATTTCAGAATTCAGTGAGTTGAGTCTGTTTATCATACTATTTTATGCCTATTTTTTACAGGGGCAAAAAAAAGAATACTTTGTTTTATAAAGCACTTTTCCATCCCTTGTTTATTTGATCCTCACAAAAGTCCCATGAGAAAGGAAAGGGCAAGGATTATGGTCTCCATATTAGAGATCAAAAAAGGAAGGTTCAGGGGGAGAAATGTCTTATCCAAGGTAACAGGACCAGCAGTGGATGGAGCTCCATGTCATGATGCTTACATGGGTATCCAAACTCACCCAAGTACTGATCAGACCACAAGGGAAGAAATGGGTATCTCTCTAGTCACTCTAGCCAGGGACAAAGGTGACATTCTGGAGAATGGACAGAATGGTCAAATGTCTAATACACTCAGGCCATGCTCCCTCTTGTGATGGTCAACATGATTATTCTTTTTTTTTTTTTCAAATTTTATTTTATTTTTTTATTTTTTTAAAGATTTTATTTATTTATTTGAGAGAGAGAGAATGAGAGAGAGAGAGCACATGAGAGGGGGGAGGGTCAGAGGGAGAAGCAGGCTCCCTGCCGAGCAGGGAGCCCGATGCCGGACTCGATCCCAGGACTCCAGGATCATGACCTGAGCCGAAGGCAGTCGCTTAACCAACTGAGCCACCCAGGCGCCCCAACATGATTATTCTTAATATATATCTGCCTACTCGACTCCCCTTGCTAACACCCTGCACTGCGTCCCCTTGCCATATGTAGCCCACCATGACTTGACCTCTGTTGTTATGTCCAAACTGTGGTCCCCCTGCGCTCCCTAGAAACCTCTATGAAGCCATAACTCACTCCTTTCTCATGCCCCATAGATTCCCTACGCACAGACGACCTCTCCTTTGCTTCTTAACAGTAGCTGCCTTTTGAGACACTAGTATTTCGTTAACCTAGTTTTACTAAGAAAGAGGAATTTCAAATAATTGGTTTTTCCAAGTTTAAAAAAAAACTTTTAAGTATAAATTAAATATCTTAGCTATTTGAAAAGAAAGGTGTCCCACCCCTCTGGGCTTTGTAAATTGAGGACACTAAACATAATTTTAGTCCTGTTCGGTGGCCAAGGGTCATCATGCACCTTACAGCCACAGGAATCAGTGACCTACGGTACGCTGTAGTCCTTCCACGAAATGCCAGAAAGTGGCCCCTTGCTGAGTTTTCTCTACTTTTTCCCGGTGGTTCTCTGCCAGGGCCTCTGGATTTGATGCAGCTTGCCTGAGCTGAACCCTGCACCCCCTTCCTCTTCCCACTTTTGATTTTCTGTATCTAATCTGCTATGTCTTGGGAAACCAGATTGCCAAGTTAGAACTGTTTCTTAAGTAAGAAAAAATAAGTTCTGCACCAAAGCCAGGAAGCATTTTCGCTTTAGTCCATGGGCTTTTTGACATTAGCTTTGACATCTCTGAGTCTTTTTGTGCCCATTTCCTGGTTCTCAAGTGTTTGTCACAGAGCCAATGTGGCCAGAGAAGTGACCTCTGAATGAGGAAGGTCTTATCAATTTTCTCGTAAATTACTGGGGTGATCCCCTAGCGCGGGCTCATTAAACTGTTCAGACTCATGTTCACATCTGCTCCCACACCTCAGGGGCGCCTTCCAGAAAGTTATTCTCTCCCTTTCTGCCTTCTTAGCAAAACTGAATTATTACAGGACAAAAAATATGTTGGGCAAGGCGCAATCCTGTCATCCTGGGAGAAGGAGCCATTCATAATCAGTGTCCTCCCAGCCTCTGAGATTTGCCCGCTTTACTCTCCTTGACAAACCTTAAAAAAAAAAAAAAAAAAAGGCAGCCATTGGTCTGCATTTCCCCTCGGGCCAGGGTGTTAAAATGAGGCGTTTAGGAAAGTGTCCTCCCTGGAAAGAGCATAATTGGGCCTTCAGGAAAAATGCTGAGGGGAGTTGGTACTCGGTAGTACAGCAAAAGGCAAGAAAATCACCTTTCTTCAGCAATCTCTGTGTGTTCGCCTCTCCGCTTTCCAGTCTCGGCTCCAGCTTCACTCCACCTTTCCCGAACCTCCTCTTCTCTCGCCTGCAATTAACTGTGCCTCCATTTGCCCTTGCCGTCATCAGTCAACCCAACAAAACAGTCGTGATACTTTATTAAATAATGCACTTACCACTCGGATGCCCCCGCTCGTCTCTGAGCCTCTTAAAGGTAAGAGTTGGGTCTTTTTCAGCATTCCGTTCCCCAAACCAGCACACTGCCAACATACAGAAGGTGCTTACTTAATGTTTAAAAGCCGGAATGGAACACACTTCAGAAAACTTAAGCTGCTGCTCCCTGGTTTCATTATTTCTTATTGGTCCAAGTCAGTCTATGGCTTTTGGGACTCAAGTAACTTGGGTTCAAAGATAAGGACACCAGGGCACCTGGGTCGCGCAGTCCATTAAGTGTCCGACTCTTGGTTTCCACTCAGATCCCGTGTTGGGCTCCACGATCAGCGCAGGGTCTGCTAAAGATTCTCTCCCTCTGTGTCCACCCCCCCACACTCTCTCTCTAAAACAAATAAATCTTTAAAATAAATAATTTTTTTAAAATAAATAAAAGAAACAAACAAAAAAGATAGGGATGCCATGCGTTTCTTAAAATTGCTGGTGTGCTTTATGCAGAAGAAGGCTTGAGTGTCCTCAGGCAGCCACCAAGGGGTCTACAACTACCATCTATTTCTCTCTGTGCCCCGGAAGGCAGCACTAGGGCAGACCAAAGCTGCGGGGACTGGGGAGGGGCAGCTCAGACAACGTGTCCCGGACACAGAGTCTACACAGGTGTTTGTCTTTGAGTGGGTGATGCTACTTGTGGGATTTATCGAAGGAGGCAATCAGATATACGTGCACAGATGTTCATAACAGAATTACACACATATACTGGAAAAAACTGGAAATAGTTCCAAGGGCCAACAGTAATCAAAGAATATGTGGCTCATTCATAGAGTAGGAAACTAGGCAGCCATTAAAATTTATGTTTTCAAGGAATATTTACTGTCATGAGAAAATGCTCACAATATAATATTATGTGGTCTACTATACATTACAGAATATATGAATATATACATACATGTCTGTATATTTGAGAAAATAATACATATATTTGGGAAAATACAGTATATGCGCACACACACACACACACAGTATTCCTTCAATTCCAGATGGTAGCAATTTAAGACTCACTAGCCAAATTAACATCACATTTGGGGATTGATAAACACTATAATATTAATAATAATAATGGTTGTAAAATATGTCCCAGTTTAGGAAGCATTAAAATGTAGGGGGAAACCCACCTTTGTTAGAAAAGAGAAAATAAAACTACATGATTTCAAATCTAGAAAAATAATGTATGTAAGTATACGTTAGACAATAATATAATGAAAAATTTGGGGCGCCTGGGTGGCTCAGTCAGTTAAGTGTCTGCCTTTGGCTCAGGTCATGATCCCAGAGTCCAGGATGGAGCCCCAGGTTCCCTGCTCAGCAGGGAGTCTGAGTCTCCCTATCCTTCTGCCCCTCCCCCCACTCATGCATGCGCTCTCTCTCCCTCTCACACCCACTCGCGCTCTCTCAAAGTCTTTAAAAAATAATATAATGAAAAATTTCAAAATGATACTTATTTCTGGATTGCTTCTAGTTTCTGAATGGATACTATCTCCTCCATCGAGATGCTCAGAGCCTGGTAGAGGAAGACAGATGTATGAACCAATGTTAGCAAGGACTGCACGTATGTGACAATGTCTGCAGAGTTCAGAGTTCATAGCAGTCAATTCTATGAGGAGTGGTGAGGTATCAAGGAAGTTTTCATCCATGGTGATGCTTGAATTGAATCTTCAAAGGGGAGCAGAGGTAGATGCTCTGCTCCCCTAGCCATGAAGGAAGGGCATCACACATGAAGGGAACAGCATGAACAAAGGCATGGCTTTTTCTAGGAACCACAAACCCTCTATGATTTGTTCACTAGCCATAAGGAATACCCATATGGGGTGATTAACTTTTGCAGCACTTGAAATATCTTATCCCCTACCATACAAAACTATTTCAAGATTTAGATGCCATGGGATGTAAAATACCTAGAACAGTTCATAGCACAAAACAGATGCTCAGGGGCACCTGGGTGGCTCAGTTGGTTGGGGCGACTGCCTTCGGCTTGGGTCATGATCCTGGAGTCCCGGGATTGAGTCCCGCATCGGGCTCCCTGCTCGGCTAGGAGCCTGCTTCTCCCTCTGACCCTCCCCCCTCTCATGTGCTCTCTCTCATTCTCGCTCTCTCAAAAAATAGATAAATCTTTAAAAAAAAAAACAAACAGATGCTCGAAAAAACCCTGTGAAATGAATGAATGAATGAAGAAATATAACTCAGGATTCACCTTTTTCAGTCAACCATCATCTTTATGCCCTTCCTTTATCTTCTGTTTTTAAGAAAATCTTTCCCTGGTAGGGTTATCACTGGTTACTCAACGTCAACGTCAATGAGTTAGATTCAAATGCCTAAGAGACTCTTAAAATTTACTGAACTAAGAAACAAAAAGCTGAATTTTTATTTCATCTCTATTTACTAGCCTTGTGACCTCAGACAAATGGCTTGAATTCTCTGGATCGTGGGGATTTTCTCATCTGTAAAATAGAGATAATTATATCCCCCTAGCCCTTACAGTATTGAGAGGCTCATATTAGTTAATAAGTGTCAGAGCTATTTTGTGACATCTACAATTCTATACGGCTACAAGAGATTATCACTTTATAAATCACGGGAAAACTAGAATCAATAATTTGCCCAAGGGTGTGGGAAATGGCAAAATGAGACTCTTGATCTAATTTCTCATCTCTGTCTATATTAACACACTCTCACCCGGAGCCCTCTGTTGGGGTAGAAAGTCAGGGAAAGAGCAAAAAGGTTTGCGCAGAAGAGGGGTTCCAAAACTCACTGTTTTTGCTTGATCTCGTAACTTTGTCCTCATCGGTCCTCCTCTTCTGTTGCCTTCTTAGGGAGACATGCAACCAAGGGGGCACAAATCTATGCATAAAGGCTATTTCTTCTGCTGGCTAACAGCTGCCAGGCCCCTGTATGGGGAGAACAGCCAGGTCAGGCTTGGGAGGCCAAAGCCAACACAGGTTTGTATAGCCCATCCACCCTTCGCTATGATTCCCTCTTCCTTCACAGGCCAGGATGTGAGCATTCATCTTTTTGGGTTCTTCAACAGTTAGTGCCCAGGACCCTTCTCAGGCCGTATATCATGGCACTGGAGGCAATAGGTACAGACAAAAGTCATCACTTGTGTTGACGTGGTGTGAAGAGGATGATTAATGAAAGTCACACATGGCCACCCAGCTTCTGACTTACCTAAGCTCACTAAAGTCGCTGACTTGGCTGTTTCTCATGGGCCATCTTTCCCACCCCTTTCCCCACCACTGCTCTCAATAATGGCTTCAGCTCTGGGAGTCTTATTTTGAAAGGAAGGGAGGGAAAACATTCATTGTCATCACGGAAATCACACCAGAGTCTCTGACAAGTCTATTCGCTCGACTTCTCATTCTCTGATCACTGCTGCTTTTCTTGAATTTGAAAGCCATTCGCTCATTTAACAAATATCTGTGAGTAGCTGCTCTCGGTGCTTGCGATACTTCAGTAAATAAAACAGACAAAATAGCTCTGGCCCTGGTGAAGTGGACAGTCTCGTAACAGAAGCTAGGTATTAACAAGTAAACTGTAATTATGCTGGAGGTGGTAAGTGCTATTGGGGGGGGAGGGCAGAGAATGGAGAATGGGAGAAAAGTACTGGGGTAAGGGGTCAGTTGCAATTTTAATTTTAATTAGAGCAGTCGAAGTAAGGCTCATTGATAAGATGATGTTTGAGCAAAACTTGAACGAAATAAGAGCATTAGCCAACCAGATACCTGAGCGAAGAGTGCACTAAGGAGTAGGAACACCCATTGCAAAAGCCCCAAGGTGGAAACGTGTCTGAATTTCTTGCAGAACAGCAATGAAGCTAGTGGGGCTGGGGCAGCATGCATGAGGGGTAAAGAGAGTAGGGATGAGATCAGAAAGAAAAGAAGGGTTGGGTCACATAGAGTCTTTAGGACATTATGGGAACACCAGCTTTTTCTTAGTATGAGATAGAAGTCCCTGGAAGGTTTTGATCTAATTTATGCTGTAAATGAGTCGCCCTAGCTATCATTTGAGAATAGACAACGGATAGTGCAAGGAGAGGAAGGGAGCCCAATCCAGGTGGGAAATGACAGTGACTTCGACCTGCTAACAGTGAAGAGCTGAACAATCACCAAATCCTCGATACACTGTATCTCATTGAGCTTAAGATGACAGTTTGTGGGACACAGTCCCAATTTGGAGATATTAAAAGGTGACATAATCTGTATCTTGGTATCCAGGAAACACGGTATTTTTAAGTTGAACTGGAGGGTTGCTGGCAGATTTGAAGTGGGGGTAAGAGAGAAAGAGGAGTCAAGGATGTCTCCAAGGTGTGTGGCCTGGACAACTGGAAGGCTGCCCTTGGCTGAGATGATGATGAGGATGAGCACAGGAAGGGCCCACTGGCAGTGCTGGCTCAGGTGCTGATCAGAACAGTTTGGGACATGTGGAATTTAGGTATCTATTAAAAATACAAGTGAGAATGCCTGTAGACAACTGATTATATGAATTCAAAAGAGGTTTAGACCAGAGATAGAAATGTGAAGGGGCACCTGGGTGGCTCAGTCAGCTAACCATCCCACTCTTGATTTTCGCACAGGTCATGATTTCAGGGTCCTGAGATGGAGCCCAATGTCGGGCTCTGCAGTCAGCGGGGAGTCTGCTTGAGATTCTCTCTCCCTCTACCCCTCCCCCTGCTCGCACGTGTGTGCACTCTCCCTCTAAATAATAAACAAATAAAATCTTAAAAAAATAATAATAATTGAAGCCAAAAGACCAAATGAGGTCACCAAAGAATGGAGCGTAGTTAAGAAAAAGGGGGCCCGGGTATGGGGCCCAGGGCCTTCCAACATAAGAGGTCTGGGTGGAAAAAAGAAACCAGCAAAGGACACTGAGGTGAGGTAAACAAGTGAGAAAAGAAGAAATAACAGAAATAACTGACAATGGCCACAAGTTCTGGATTGGTGTGGAGAAGAGGGAAAACCAACCTCTATAAATGCTTCTAAAATAGATATAACAAAAATGGCTTGGGGCGCCTGGGTGGCTCAGATGGTTAAGCGTCTGCCTTCAGCTCAGGTCATGATCTCAGGGTCCTGGGATTGAGTCCCGCATCGGGCTCCCTGCTTGGCGGGGAGCCTGCTTCTCCCTCTCCCTCTACTGTTCCCCCTGCTTGTGCTCTCTCACTCCCTCTGTCAAATAAATAAATAAAATCTTTATAAAAAAAAAAAATGGCTCATTTCTGTGCTCAGTCGACGAGAGGCGATTGGCCGGCACGGGACTGCGGCAGGAAGGGCCAGAGCCAAGAGAAGCTAACGTGTGAAAAGAAGAGGGGACCACGTCAATTTTTACACTTTTCATTCAATGCATTTCTTCTGAAGCCACCTTGCTCTAGGAAAGATTTAGGGTGGTTTGTGAGAAAGCGCTTGTTTGCATTGAGCATTTTTAACCTTACGAAGCAGTTCTGCCTCCCGCCCTAGTGTTCTCCCTATCACTTACTCAGCACACGCTGTCCCCCATTCGTTCACTGATCCCTTCCTGCCACAATACTTATTGACAACACCGTGAGCCCGTGTTCCAAGTGCTGGGTCTGACAGCTGACTTGAAGACACTCGATTCAAGCTTTTCCAGCTTAAAGCCAGTCCAGACACAAGACTAAGCATGCCGCAAGCTAATTTCTTGGACACTCACAAAACCCTGTATTTCAGTTCACAAAATGGAGAGAAGAAACCGAGGACACAGAAGCCATGGGTAGTCCGACCAGCGAGCACCAAAAGCTCCCATGCTAAATCAGGTCCACACAGTCGCTGAGCTCATCTATCCTTCCTGAGGTAGGCAGGGCAAGGAGGAAGTCACCAACAGTAATGGCAGCCATCGTGCACGGTGCCTTTCATGTTTAAAATCAATTTTCCTATCTTGCGTGTAAGTTAAACTCTATGGCAGCATTGAGAAGGGAGTACAGTTGGCATCCTGCCTTGGAGGAAGAAGCAAAGGCTCCAGGGAGGTGGTTTCCCCAAGAGGCATAGCTAGGAGGGGGCTCAGCTGGAACTCAAGCCCCCGTCTTCGGATGATTTGTAGCCAGCAGTGGGTTGGGTGCTTGGGGGAAGCTACCAACAGATAAACGGTAAAGGGCCTGCCTCAAAACAAGAACTAGGCAAGTGAGGGAGCCAGGAAACAGCTGGGAGGAGACAAGGCTCTGAGTAGGGCCAGGGAGCAGGCACTCAGGGACAGATAGGGAGGAGCATGGCACGTCCCTAAGTAGGTTTTGAAGGGGAGCCCAAACCACGTACTGCTGTCAAGAAAGCAGCCAAAGAAACCTCAACACCTAGGTGGCAGGCCCAGCAGAGGGAAGCCAATGGTCCTGGGTATTAGGCCCACCAACTGTCCCGGCCTGCCCAGGACCGAGGTGATTTCTGGGACGTGGGACTTTCAGTCTCGAAACCAGGAAAATCCCAGGCACACCAGGACAAGCTGGGCAGTCTGGTTAGCGTGCCAGCTCTGTGAACCTGGGGCACGCTTCTTCCCCCACTTCTGATCTTCCTCTGCACTAAAGTCGGTGTAAGAATGGGGCCCTGACAGGTTTATCAGGAGATTTTAGTGAAATAAGCGAAAAATCCTTAACCTACCATCTGGCACTTGGAAGGCATTCCACCAATGGCCGCTATTATTTTTCCTGTGAAGTTATGAAAACGAGACTTTCGACTGCACTTTTCTCACCGTTCCTGAAGCTGAAACGCAGTCTGCAGAGTCCTCCCAGAAACAGCTCTCCCAGGAGCTGTGTTTGGAGACAGCTGGTAGGGATCTTCGTAAGCACCGGAAACGCTGAGACGCTGAGGCTGCACTGTAGACAGAGCAAGTGAAACCCAGCTGTGGGTTCCTCGGCCCTCCAGCTGCTCCTTGAAAGTTTCTGCAACTACCAAGATAAGGCCTATCCTAGATCGGCTTCACCGCTGGAAAAGTTTAGTACACCAGGTTGACCCCGGGGATAACAGGGAAGCCAACCGAGTTTCCCCGGGAACAGCCCACATACCAGGAGCTCAGGGCTCTTAACCTACCTCTGTTCACCCCAGACTGCACGCCGTCCTCCTGCCCACCCAGCACATTCCCACAAGAACTGAAGGGTCTCTAGCTAATCGGATGCCATCACGGTCACTAACCCCTGGCATTCAAGGTTAAGTGTCCCCACTACAAATCGCATTTTAATTTCCAGGAGTATGAACCCACAGCTCTGTCACAAACAGAAAACTCAGGCCCCATACAGAAAACCATTCTCTCTCCCTCTCTAGGTAGAAGTCCCCGCTTTGAAGCTCTGCATTACGCTGTAGGCCGTGTGTTCCTTGGGCCTCGACTACTGTCATGTTGATTGCATTGCAATGTACTCATCTATCGAAGTGCCTGCACAGCTCCTGGAAGACAGAAGACAATGACATGCTTCCTCCACCGAGATGGAATATAGCATCTAGTCGTTGAGAACACCACTGCCCAACAGCTAATGGAAACAGGGCTTCCTATTAGGGTAATAAAAAAATGGTCTAAAATGGACTGTGGTGATGTTTTCTCATCTCCGCCAAATATACCAAAAACCACTCAACTGTTCACCTTAAATGGGCGAATTGCAGAGTATGTGAATTATATCTCAATGAGGGTGTTTTTGAAAAGACTGACAGCGAGAACGCTACCATCTGCCTCTGCTTCCCCGCCTCTCTGCTTGCCCTGTGATCCGGAGTAAGTTTCATGATTTCTCTGTGTCTCAGGTTCTTCACCTCTAAATTGGGTTAAAGCAATACCTACCTCAAAGGGCTGTTATGAAGAATGAAATTGACAATTATTGCTATTTCTTTCTTTCTTTATTTTGGGATTATTTGGGCGATGATTAAAGTATCAGAATAGCCCCTAGAACGTACAAAGCGGTATGTATAGGTAGGGGTGGTTACTTACCTTTCATCTCTGCGTTGCCAGAACACAGAACACAGAACACAGCTTGACACACCGTAAGGGAATGATGAAGATTTATCAAATGTATGTCCCCTGAGTTCCTCCAGGAATCCAAACGTGAAACACGTTAGCCCACGCGCCTCCATCAGCAGAAAGAAGACTGGGCTTAGGAGTCAAATGACTTGAGTTCGAGTTTCTAATCACCTGCTTAGAGCAAGATGCCTTTGAGCAAATCCTTTTCCCATTTACCCTGAGATTCAGCTCCCTCACCTGACAAAGCTGAAAATTGTTTCTACGGGCTTCAAAGGGTTGCTTCGAAGACGAGTTCACATATATGAATGCCCTTTAAAACTATACAGTGATGTACACATTTAAGTCCCCCCCAGAAATTGGTTCTGCCTTAAAAATGGCCCAAGTTTCTCTCTTACCACAAAAGCCCAATGGTGCTCGTCCACGCTCCCTTACTCATGCATCACTGTAGGAAGAGGGACCCAATATCAGACGCAAGCGAGGTCTGATGTAACTGGGCTCTGAGCACCAGGTTGGTCCTACTGTGCCGCGCTCTGGTTGGTCTAGGAACTCCAAAGAAATACTATTCCTTTAAATTTTGCCCCTCTGTGGCTCATGAATGAGTACATTCAGACAGCAGCTGTTGAGCTCAGCAGCAGAGAACTGTCCTGGGGCAGCATTCCCAGCATCGCCAGGGTAGGAGGCCTAATCAGGTGGGCCAGAAGCGCTAAAATCCCAATTCAAAAGTCTCTACTGCCATCTACTGGCCCTTGGGGGATTCCATTGGCAAAAAGCCAAGAAAGGACTTGCGGGCGAGAGAAAGGAGCCTTAGATTACCCCATACAGAATGGAAGGGACCTTACTGACCAATTAGTCCACTCCCCCATCTTCCAAATGGGGAAACTAACCAAGAGGTACAGGGGCTTGTCTATGTCTAGCCCATAGCTCCTAGATCCAGATCTTAGCTCTGCCCCATGCCATACTATTTCTATCTGAAAATATGAATGATCCGTGAAGCTGGCTTGGGGGTAGGGAGAGTTTCTGTAAGGCACCCCCTCCTCTCCATCTTCTGTTCCACCTTCTTCCTTTTGCACCAACAGCCCCGGACTAGACCTGCACTGACATCTTCTCCATCTAGAACCTAGATGACTCATCCTGCCCAGCAATCCCTATCAGAGACAAAATGTTAAACCATTCACTTGAAGGCATTTGCTTATATTTTAAGAACACAAAGGCCAGGGCACCTGGGTGGCTCAGTTGGTTAAGCGACTGCCTTCGGCTCAGGTCATGATCCTGGAGTCCCGGGATCGAGTCCTGCATCGGGCTCCCTGCTCAGCAGGGAGTCTGCTTCTCCCTCTGACCCTCCTCCCTCTCATGCTCTCTGTCTCTCATTGTCTCTCTCGCAAATAAATAAGATCTTAAAAAAAGAAAAATTTAAAAAAAGAACACAAAGGCCAGAGCAGATCCTGTAGAGCAGACACTCAACATGCCCATACTGTAGACAAGGAGAATGTCTTGGGGACATCAAAGAATGTGCTGTGGCAGGAGGTCCCAAGGAGCCTGACCTGAGGACCACTTGGGGATCGCTGACAACCTCCAAAGCCCAGGACATACCCCAGACCTATCAAACCAGAATCTCTGGGAAGGGAGACAGGCGACAGTAGTTTTGAAGACCTACCTGCCCACCCCCCGCCCCAGTCTTCCAGGTGATTCCAATAGACAGACAGGTCTGGGAGCTGCTGACTCATCACTCAATTGGCAAGGGAGACAGTACCCCAGGCCTTTCCGTGCCAGGCCCTGAATAATAGTACTGCCCACATCTCAACTGTCTGCATACACTTTAAAGACTTCTGCCAATTCCATGCTCGAACTATATTATTAATAACATTGTAAGCGACCCCTTTTTTATTTAAATCAATATGCTTTGAAGGGAACACTGTTACTTTCAGAGACGGAAAAGCAGTATCCACTTGCCACAAAATAAATTCAAACCATAAAATTAAATACACTTAAATACAAAAATTAAAAATGTACAATCGTGTATGAAATAAAGCTCTTTCATTTTTCAGTTTGGGAGCTATTGCGTACTGAGAGCAAAGAAAGTACTCCTCTCTGCTGACGAGACAGAGAGAATGCAGCAAAAATACACCTTGGAGCAGTGACTTGTGTGTTCAACTGGCGCCCCTGTGTGGGTCTGCCGTTTCTGCCCTCTGTGGTTCCGTCTCTCTCCAGCCCCGCTCCAGGGCTTCTGGGGAACACTCCCGTCAGGACCCTCCATGTTGTAAGTCCCGGGCCCGGGGACTGTGGGTTCTCAGCCAGACTGCAACAGCATCCTGCCCAGGCTCTTATCCAACAGCTGGGTCACCCTCACGCATTACTAAGAGCAACAGACATTCTTTTTGCGTTGCTCTAGCCGGTTCTCGATTGGCTGGCCCACCTGTTGGAGTGGAACTGTCAGCTCTTTGTCCCCCAGCCTGCAGACCAACGCCACGACCCACATTTCCTGCAGGTGAGTGTCATCATGCTGCTTGCTCGGAACACAGCTGTTTGGCAAAGGCGAGCAGCAGATGTGAAGCCCGGGCCCCAACTGTGCTTGGCAGCAGTATCCGCAATCCCACTGACCCACAGCAGCTGAGAGCGGCTGTCTTAAATGAACAAAAAGAGGGTTAATTAGCAATTACTGCGGATGACACAATTTGTGTCTGTTTTGAAAATATTTGGGAATCAGTCTTATACCACCTGGAAGTACCTTGGTTGTCCAGTTTTTCCCCAATCAAATAAAATCATCACCTGTACACCTTTAAAGGCAAAACTTTTTTAAACTAATTACCACCTTAACATATGGTCAGTGTATATACTTAAGGAAAAGCAGAAAAGCAAAAAGAAGTAAAAAGCACTGGTTGTCCCACCATCTATACAAAAACCATTATTAATCCACATGATGATCCTTCTCTCTTGATTGTTTACCTTATTTCACATTTTTTTAAAGACTTTATTTATTTATTTGTCAGAGAGAGAGAGCTCAAGCAGGGGGAGTAACAAGCAGAGGGAGAAGCAGGCTCCCCCCTGAGCAAAGAACCCGATGCTGGACTTGATCCCAGGACCTTGGGATCATGACCTGAGCTGAAGGCAGACGCCCTAATCGACTGAGCTACCCAGGTGTCCCTATTTCACATTTTTATACAAAAATAAGTACATACAAAACACCCCACTTTGTATCATTTGTTTCCCATAGCAACATATCATAACCACTCTGTCATTCAATGTTCCTATATGACATAACTGTAATGAACGCCAAAACTTCATTACAAATGAGTAAGATAACATGAAGAGAGCAAGAGAATTAATGTATTGAGTATCCTAAATATTGGATATTGCATCACCCATTTTAAAGATGTAAAAACAAAAGTAAATGAGTGGCCAGTTAATGGTGGAACAGAGATGCCCACCAAGCTCGTTTCCAACCGAAACTCCCACATACCCCTGTTGACTTTTCATGCCTGATCATAAGACTCACCTTGAAAATCTGAATTTTTAACATTAGCACATTTGATCATAAACTGAACTCCAAATAAGAACCCAAGAAGAGCCACCTGGGGTAGCTGATGACCATTATCCAGAAGAACAAGTTGAGTAGGATTTTGCCTCTGATGGAGACAGCCGGGATCAGATAGGGTTTCTTGCTCTGTCAACAATCATACGTGTCAAGATTGGAAAAGAATTCTGGACTAGATATCAGGAGATCTGAGTTTTGTTCTCACCTCCTCCGTTCACCAGCCAAAAAGTCATGGCCAAGCCAAGACACTCAATTTATCTGGACTTCAGTTTCCTCAACTCTGTGCCGGGGTAACACGACTGCTCTGCCAAGCTCAGAAGGTTCTAAACAATAACTGAAACAACGAAACACTATGCAAACATAAGAGATGCTTACAAATTCCTTTACAGATCTATCAACAGAGAATTTATCTAACACTAGAAAATACATCAAAGAATTTTAAATAGGGAAGGAAACTCTGAAGCCAACTAATTTTAGAAATAAGGAAACTGACTTCCTGAGAAGTTAGGAGGTCGGCTCAGAGTTTCACAATGAGTTAGGAGCCCAGCTAGCGCCAGAAGCCAGCGTTGGGATTCCCAGGGCCATCTTCCTTTTATAAGGCCCCCTTGGAGGCGATGAACGTCCCCAACATTCTCACAAAAATGGGTGGAAGGCAATTCAGTTCATTTCCATTTACTTTGGCTCAATAAAAAATGAACATCTGCCACATAGGGTGACCTCCTCAGTCATCGATGTCCAGCCCTGATTTGTTCTACCTAACTACCTCAACTTCTTTCAACCTTTTAGGTTGTAGGTTTCTCACCTAAGAAGAGCTGCCTGAAAGGAACAGGGAAAAAAACACAGAGAAACTTGGGGCTTGTGTTTTGCACGTGCTGGGAGCTCTTGGACCAGAAGCCAGACACAGGCTTCTCCTGAATGGGACCTGAAGTTGTCTGGTCAACTGATTACATCCCAGGCATCTGGAGAGCCGCCAGAGCTGGGAGAATTGGTTACAGAGTCACAGAGCAGCGAGGCCCCATCACGTGAAAGTCACTTCCAGCTTGGAACGGATTGCAAATTCCTGCCTTCTGACCGGTGTTTCAGATGACTGGGAGCTGGCCTGTCTGTGGGCAGTCACCAAAGCAGCAGAAGGAAGTCAGGGGGAGCAGAGGCATCCAATACCCTGACCCGAGACCCACGATCGCAGAAAACGGGACTCGTGGTGCTCCACCAAGCCTTGCCTTGACTTAAGGGTTTTGGTCAAAAGAAAATCAAGTTTCAATTTGCCTTCATTTTGAAACACAGACGGCATTTGTCTCCTAACAGCACAGAGGCTCTCCTGCCCCAACCTGGAGTCTTTCCAAACTGTCCGCAAGGCACAGATGAGGATGACAGGGTTTCACACATACACGTCAGAGCCTCTTGACGCTTATGTGCACCAAGCACGGTGCTAAGTGTTTCACGTGCCCTGACTCATCTAATCCTCACACTTAAGCTCAGGAGTGAGGCATCAGTATCACTATTACAGCCAAGCAACCTGGGACGGTTCAGTAACTCGTACAAGGTCAGCAACGGGTAACTGACAATGGAGGAACCTCACCCAGTCTGCCTGACTCCAAAGCCCAAGCTGCACTGATAAGAGGCCTCACAGCCCTCTACCAGGCAGAAAGACCTCCAAATCAAGAGAAGAGCATTAAGGATTTGGCCTCTGTTTTGTTGATTCCAGGACCATCTCAATTCCCAACCACCCATTACAAGGTTTCATGGCCTGAACTTCTGGAAAGCTTTCCTTATGTCAAAATGTTTCGTCACCCTTCATGCCTGCCTCTGCACACCACAGTCCTCCCAGCTACCAAACTGCCCCCTGAGAAGCCGGCCTCGGGCCCCGTTCCCATGAAACAGATCCGCTGCCATCACAAAGGGATTTCTGTCTGACCTCCATCCTTCTGATCACAGTTTAAGCAGAATGCTTCTTGCCCTCATCAACGTGAAAGAGCACGATTGTCCTCAATTTCATGTTGCCCCCACAGTTACAATATGTGCTTACATCTGGCGGTGTAAAACATGATTAAATTTTTTCCCAAAACCCCAGGGCTGGAAGGGGCTTGGAAATTTTATCTTGTACTTCCTCCTGCCTTCAGACAGGATGCTCCCCTACCCACCCCGACACCCACCCCACTAAATGAACATAACAGAAACACCCAGTGAGATCTGTAGGAAAACTGAGTATGACTAAGGCCACCTTACATACTTGGAAAGCAAGGCAGAGTGACCGATCTGAAGTCCCTCAAGTAGACTGCGGGGAAGGCAGGCACTGGGCCTCCCAGAGGGAGCTCTGGTCCCACACAGCCGTTCCCACAGCATCGAAGCCCTCCCACCCACTACACGCTGTAGACACGATGACGGTACACGGACATGTGGGCAAAGTATCTTCACACAGGCATTCAGTTTCATTTACCCAACATTTTCAGCACTGTGCTAGGGATACAGAGACAGGTACATCAGATTGCCACCTCCCAGAAGCTCAGGCAGAGGCCTCAGAATCAATAACCACCTCCGTAACAGACTGACCTTGAGCGCCCTCTGCGGGCAAAGCCGTGCCTTCCGAGCTGGGTTGATAGGGACTGTCCTACATCTGCCTGGTCCCTGACGTTCCACAATGCTCTGTAGTACACGGAGCATGAAGCAGGCTTCAGGGGGAGTCCTAGCCCAGCTCTGCTGCCCACCAGTTGAGCAGCTATGGGCAAATGACCTGCATGGATTGAAGCCCGGTTTTCTCATACCTAAGAGCAGGGTTAATAATACTTTGTAGTGGGCTGAATGGTGGCCCCCCTAAAATATGTCCACATCGTAACCTCCAGAAGCTATCGATGTGACCTTGGTTGAGAAAGGAGCTTTGGCGGATGTAATGAAGTTAAGGATCTTGAGATCACCCTGGATTATCCAGGTGGGCCCTAAATCCAACAAGGATCTTCATGAGAGATACCGGGAAGGAAGAAGACACAGGGAAAATGGAAGAAGTCTGCCTGAAGACAAAGACAGAGATAGGATTTACAATCACAAGCCAAGAAATGCCTACAGCCAGCCACCAGAACCTGCAAGAGGCAAAGAAGGATTCTCCCCGAGCCTTTGGAGGGAGTGTGGCCCTGCTGGGACCTTAATTTCAGATTCTGGCCTCCAGAACTGTGAGAAAATAAATTTCCGGAGTTTTTTTTTAAGCCACTAAATTTGTGATGATTTGTTAAGGCAGCCCTAAGAAGCACACCTATTTCATGGGCTGCTAGGCCTGGAAACTATCCTATCCTGGAGTCAGCCCTTCATTATATTATTGGTGTTATTCTTGCCCCGACTATGCTCAGAGTCAACTCAAGTCCCAGCTCACTCTGCCCATTCCTCCTGGAGACTGTCACCCTACCAAGAATCCAGAATAAAGGTTTTCATGTTTTCATTTAAAGTTGTTTATTTGTTGTTATTTACCCATTTCCTGTGGACACCGTTCAAAATAAGAGCCCCAAATTTTTATTCAAATGAATCTGGATGGGACCCAAAGACTGTACTTTAAAATACATTATACAACTCAGTACTACTAATAGAACACAATACTATTAATACGATATCTTGTCGCATATGTTTCTAAGACAAAAAGTGACTAATATTCAACCAGCACACTGACCAGCATCCTCTCTGCCCAGTTTGTGACTGGGTCATAATGGGTACCTATTCCTAACCTCGCCCCTGCCCCCAGGCCCTGCTCTTCCATCTCCATGGAAGGGAGAGTGTCACTGCAGTGTGGGGTAGACCTAGAACAGACCACGGAGAGGAACTAGTCCAGGGGGTTCAAGCTGTGTTTGGGAAAGCCAAGTTTGCACGGAGGAGCTTTGGGGAATGCATGTGGGAGCAGACAATGACAGGAAAGAACCAGACAGGACCCTGGGAGTCCCACCTCCTTCACACAGAACTGCTCTTTTTATATCTTATAAACTTGGAATATGCATAGGATTCTTTTCTGGAAAAAAAATTTAAAGCACTTTGATGCTTTTTTAAAACATATGTTTAAACTACTAATAGGACATGCTTCCTTTGCAGGTGGAAAACTGAGGTCCACAGAGCTGGAGTGGCATGCTCAGGATCACTGAGCAAGCGACTGAGAGCCAGGACCAGAAGGCTGGACTCGGAACGTTATCCAGGGACCGTCTGCTCCAGCCACAGCCACCCATCCCCACCGTGAGGCCTTAAGCACGGCCACTGCCGGCCCTGGGGCCCCTTTCCAGGTGCGAGAGCCCCCACACCTCTCAGGAGGTCCATGCCTGGGAAGGGTGGGGATGCCCAGGCAGTCCAGCCTCCAGGCCACTGGACCGGAGATCATGTCAGTGCCTGCGAAATCTTCCTCTCCACTCTACCTTTCTCCTTCCTGAGCGCTGACACCCAGGCCTTATCTCAGGTAAGGAAACATCCAGCTCGCAGGACTGCTGAAATGTTTCTTGGAATACAGTTGCAAGGCTCGTGTTTTCACGAAGAAAACGAAGAGGTGAAGCCACCCACCAATTACCACCGAGCTGGTTCTGAGAATGAGCCCTTATCTGCTCAGCCCCAGGTCTGGACCCAGGCTCTGGTGTTGGCCTCCCACCTGACCAATGGGACAGCCAGGAAAAGTCCAAGGCAGGGAGAGAGAGCCTAGCACACAAAAATGAAGGTGCAAAAAAAAAAAAATAAACATTATCAAGAGAGCTGTGGCCTCAAAGCCCTGGGCCACCCCCCACTGCTGTGCCTGAGGGAAAAGACAATGAAGCACCGGCAGATGTAAGCCCTGGACCCGGCGCCCCACGTGAGGCTTCTGGCATGGAGGGGACTCATGACAAAATGTAGTCAAGTTCAACATGCTTGTGCAGCATCTTCCCTCAAGGGACACCCAGGGCGGTGAGCAGGATACTAGGTGCATTTGCAATCTAAATGTTAGGAAGAGTCCAATAATAGTTCCAAGCAGAAGAAGAAAAAAAATTAAAGGTAACTCAGCCGTGGACCTGGAGCGGGAATGAGGGCCTGCCTGGGCCCGGCTGCTTCCTGAGTGTGTTCAGCCAGGGAGGGGAAGGAGAATCTGGGTACAAGCAAAAGGGAGGAGACATCATCCCAGGCAGGTGTAAAGAGCATCTGAGATCAGAGGCAGAAAAGTCAAAAGCACACCCAAAGCCATTAACAAAGAGACTGAGCTAGGATAGAAGTTTCTGGAATGGGTAATATTGATTGAGGACTTTCTATGCTAGGTGAAATTCTAAGAACTTTATATGTATCATCTCAGTTAACCTCCACATAATCCTGGGAGGTATGGAATATAATCATTCCCCATGTAGGGATAAGAATACAGAGGCACAGAGAAGTTAAATAACTTGCCCAAGATCACATAGCTGGTAAGTGGCAGAGGTAGGATTTGAACACATTCTGGATTGAAAGTCCATGTTCTTAATCACACATTATACTTGAAAGTGTTTGCCGTGGACAAGATGAAAAGGCTGGATTCGGTGCAGGCACTGCTTCGAATGGTGGGTGCACTCAATCTTTCTGCAGAAAAAAAAAAAAATGAAATCATTGTCCCTATAAACAGAAAGTGAGAGCAGAGAAGATCTCCTCAAGAACAAAGTCCAGGCAGGAAAGGGGCAGCAGCCTCCCTGCCCCTGGGAGTCCTCTGCATCTTTCACCTGCACTGCACTCCTCGTGTAATGGAAGCAGAAAGGATCCTCTCGGGGAGGAAGGTGTCCGGGAAGGGGAGCCAGAGGGAGGCCAGAGCCCGAAGCAGGAAGCAGTAAAGGCACAAACTGAATGGGAGTTCCGGGGAGACAGGAACAGTGGAGGTGCTCATGATAACAATGGAGAAGAAAGAACAAAACAGAATTGGGGAACATGGTGAGAAGAGTACGTGTTGCGGTGGTGGCGAGTTTAACCTACGGTGGACCCACCTTCCGACCCACGGAACAGGCTCACAGGTCCTCGTGGGAGGAGGGAGGCAGGCTGCCTGGTGCTGGGGCTGCCCCAGAGAGGCAAGGGCAGTCTGTCGCTGTGTCTGCGCCTGGCACCCTCTGCGTGCCTCCGGGAAGGATTCACTCGGGCCAGGGGGAGGTCTGCCCACAACTCACTGCAGGGAGAAAGACCAGACACGAGGAGAAGCCCAGGGCCCGGCCTCAAGAGCCTCCAGACTTCCCGTGTAGAAACCCACGTGCGGTTCCCCAGGCATCCATGAGGGCATTTCCCTTCCAGGATGTCATATATATGACTTTTCTCCATTCTGCCAGAACGATGGGGTGTGGGGCAAAGAAGGAGCACTTGTTCAAGGTCTGTTCTCTGCAGGCACCCCTGAGCTGTCCCACACAGTCCTCGTTCTCGCTGGGCCATGGTTCTTCTTCCTCCAACGTCACAGATGAAGGATAGAGCTCCATGGTGACAGGACAAAGAGGGAAGAGCCTCACGACTGGACACCGTCCACTCCTGTTTGCTAGGACAGGAGGGTGCGCCCAGTCTCACCATTTCCCAGCTGAGGAAGTCTAGGCCGCAAAACACCATGTGGGAAAATGGCAGAGTGCGGCTAGAGTCCCTCGCTCACAAGCTCTGGGTCAATGTTCGTTTTGCCTTCTATTGTTTTGAGTACACTTGTTTTTCCCCCTCGTTAGATGGCGAGTTCCTCACAGAAAAGGGGAGGCCTTTCGATCCTGACATCCCCACAGTGCCCAACACCACAGATGGCCCCAGAAGGCACGAAGCATGGATTGCTGGCTTGTTGGATGAACTGACTGTTACGTCATCTCTTTAGTGCCCCCAGTTCAATCTTCTTCAATCCACCCTTCCTGCTGCCTCTAGAGGAACCATGCCAAAGCATTTGTCTCCGTCAACAAATGCGATCCTTTTCCTGCTTAAGGCACAGCCAGGGGAAAGACCATCTCCCCCATGGAGGCTTCCCATCCTCACCATGATGATCTCCCTCTTTACCTCCTCCATGCCGCTCTGCTCCGCACTTGTGGGCGTCTGCTCCACGACGTTACCCATTCCTTTAGGAGCTGTCATGACCATCTTTGTATTCTTAATAAATGTTGATGAGCGAACACGTACAGGAATGCATTGATGGATGGATGGATGGATAGATGGATGGATGATGGATGGACAGACGGATGGATTCATCAATGAACAAATAAATGTATAGAGAGATAAAAGGAGGGAAACGCAAAATACTGGGACACAGGGGTTAAGAGGTTGTACAGTACAAAAAACAGTGAGTTCCATGGCAGAGGCTCCGAATTTTACAGAGCTGTATCCCTAACTTGCTCTGTGATCTTATTCTCTCCTGGGCTCTTTGTACTTGTGTTTAAAAAGACCATAATTGCTACAAGTCCCCATTCTCCAGTTCTGTGAATGGAAGTTCATCCTTGGACAAACCCATTAACGGAGGTTTGCACCTCCAGCCTTGCAAACAGCCATTCTCTTCGACCAGGGTCTTATCTGAAGCCACCTTCTCCGCCTCATCCCCACCAGGAGCTGCTATCTCGTGGGGACCTCCTGGGGTGTTTGTGAACAAAAGCAATAGTCTTATCTGGTCAGTCTCTCACGCCCCGCCCTGCCCTTGGAAAACATGAACGGATTTGCAGAATACCTGGCCTCTGATAGTCTCCCGTCCCCGGAATGGCTAGCAGGGCCATCTCGGCTTCTCAGAAGGATGGTGCCATTTCATGCTGCTATCAGGCCTGACATGGAGGCAACTCCTAGCCCTGGACCCTTCAGCTAAGTTCAACTTCAGGTCAAGTCAGGGGCCCCCAGCAGTTCAGAGGCACAGGATCCACAAGGAAAGAATTTCAGCACGTTGCCAGAAGCTAACAACAGTCCGCAGCTGTTCCTGGCCGCCTCCTGCCAGTAGTTTGGAGTGGGGGTCTTCACACACACACACACACACACACACAGCAGAAGGAGGGGTCAAACGAACAGCCGTGCCTCTGGGCCAGGGTGAAGGGCAGGCCGGGGGGAGCGGGAGTCTTTGTTCCTGGCAGCTCCTGCACAAGGCCCCAAGACCCTGGGCAGAGAGCTCCCCGTCCCGGGACCTCTGGGGGACCCTGACATCAGTTGTATGGATGCACTATGACAGCCTGCCTGTGGCCTGGAGCTTCACTCCGCAATCCCTTCGGGGGCACATGCTGTGAAGCTCTCCTAATAAACGGCCGTTCCAGAACTGATCTCCCGGGAGCGAAACTGAACACACCCACCTTAGAACGAATCTGCTTCCCCACGGCCCCCCACCGCCGGCCCCACTCATCCTCAGGTCTCATCGGTAATGAGATGTGCCGCCCTCCATAGACCAACTCATGCCCCTCCTCCCGACACACTCATCCACTCCCCCGGGTGTGCTCCTTCCCAGAACCTGACGTGCACTTGTGCGTGTGTGTCCGTGTGTGTGTCCTCGTAATGACCATGCCCCTCAGCTGTACTTCGATCCCACGGTGACAGAGGCTGCTGCTCATTTTTGTCATCACTGTCCAGAATCCACACGCTGCCTGGTACATAGGAAGAGATCAAAAAACAGTTGTTGAATAAAATGAATAGAATCATGAACAAATTCATTAACTACCAAATACAGGAGAGTATTACTGTCAGAATCCTAAAAGAGCAAACTTTGTACTTACTAAGAGCTATGACACGCTTAACACGTGGTCTCCTAATTCGTCCTTTTCTTTTTAAAAAGATTCTTATTTATTTATTTGAGAGAGAGTGTGCACAAGCAGGGCAGGGGCAGAGGGAGAGGGAGGGAGGGAATATCAAGCAGACTCCCCACTGAGCACGGAGCGCAACTCGGGGCTCAATCTCATGACCCAGAGATCATGACCTGAGCCGAAATCAAGAGTTGGACGCTCAAGGGACTGAGCCACCCAGGCGCCCTGTTAACTGTTCCTTTTCTTCAATGGAAAAGATAGAGATGAGGAAGACAGTTCTATGCTCTCAGGAATTCACAGGCTACTGGAGAACCAGATGTGGCATCCACAGACAACAAACAGCACATTCTCACTGAATCCTCCTGTGTGGGGTAAGCACTATGATCCACATTTGACCAAGAGGGCCTCTGAGGCTCAGAGACGTTAAGTTCTTTGCTCAAACCACAGAGCTAGTGAGTGTTGGAACTGGAATCCAGATCTCCTGAATCCTAGCACAGAAGGTTTTCTACTCTCTGTCCTCCTGTCCTTCTCAACCTGGCCTGGTTTTTTCTTGCACTTGATGGGCCCAGAGCTCTGGCAACCCATACCATTTGCCAGGAGTGACTCAGAAGGACCAGGAGGTGGTCTTGCTTCTGGTCCCTGTTGCCCTGCTCCTTATTCCAGTCTGAGACACTCGATGCCAGCGACCACCCTCACCCCTGCAGAGCCGGTGTTGACACCTTTCCTGGCCCAAGGCATTCTAGAAGCCTTGCAATGAAGAGGCTTCTTTGGAACAGCAGCTACCACGGAGGAGGCACCCCATTAGCAAACGGCCCCTCATCTGACCTGCAGGGTTTTCAGGGTTCTGTGGATACCGCTGAAGGAAAGATGCATCAGACTCAGAAACTGCTCCCTTCCGAGCAGCGCCGGGGAGCACCCTGCCAGCCAAGCTCCTTCCCTGGAAAGTACGAGGTTTTAGACTCACACAAAACTGCCTCTGACACCGACTGTATCATTTGGGACGAGTTACCCAAATGCTTTGAACTTCGCCTTCCTAATCTGAAAAATAGATGCTTCTGGCTGTTGGGAAGACAAATCAGACAGACCACACGGGGCCATTATTGGCACTCAAGCAGTGTGCGTTCTGTGACAGCCCTCCTCGTCCCCACTCTGGTCTTTTTTTTTTTTTTAAGATTTTATTTATTCATTTGAGACACAGAGATACAGAGAGAGAGCATGAGCAAGGAGAGAGGCAGAGGGAGAGGGAGAAGCAGGCTTCCCACTGAGCCAGGAGCCCTATGCAGGGCTCGATCCCAGGACCCTGGGACCATGACCTGAGCCAAAGGCAGACGCTTAACCATCTGAGCCACCCAGGCACCCCACTCTGGTCTTTAAACCTTTATTTTCCCCCCATTTCCTAGTTGGAGCCTCCTTTGGGCTATATCATCCTGTTATCTTCTGACTCTTCCTCCTATCATCAAGGTCCTGTGGTTTCTGATTGCTTCTGGGGAGTAACTCACACCTTCCAATGGTCAGCATGCAGGAGAATGCAAAAGAGTGACTCCATGTTCCCGAGAGCGCCGAGAACAGCTGAGCAGAAGAGGAAATTCTGAACTAAATGGACCACAGAGCAGAAGGCTGCCCGGTGGAAGAACGTGCGGGGGTCCTCAGAGCGTCCCAGCCGGGGCCACAGAGCCAAAGCTCGGAGGTGGGCCGGGGCAGCAGAGGAAGATGGGGCTGAGGAAGTGTCACGGGGCCGTTGTGAAAGTCCTGGGTGTCACTAGGAGTCCTGTGAATGCCATCCCGTGGCTCTGGAAGGGTTTTACACATGGGAGTGAAATGACATTGTCTGTGTTTCAGCGGCAGCCCAGGTTGGCAACAGAAAGGACAGGCAAGAGAGAAGAGAAACCAGAGACTTAAGAGATCACTTAGGTTTTCGAGATGACCCAGGCAAGATAAGATCAGGGCAAAGGACAAGGAGGGTGGAGAGGAGGCAGAGGATCAAGGGGTGTGCCAAAAACACGACACACAGGGGTCGGCCTGTTGATTATGCGGGAGGCAGTGGGAACAGCGTGAAAATGCCTCTGAGGGGTCTAGCTTGGGAGGCCAGGTTTCCAGTGTCACCATTAACAGAGATTTTGGATCTGAGAGACATACCCACAGCAGGAAGAGAAAATGAGCTTGATTTGTGACACATGGTGTTGTCCAAAAGGGATGTGATCAAACAGGTCTGGAGTGGAGATAGACCCCAGGAGACAGTATGAAGGTGCCTAACGGAATCCATAGGAATGGGTAAGATCACCCCTGGGATAGAATTCCTGTTGGAAAAAAAAAAAAAAAAGGCTTAAACACCAGCATTTCAGAGGCACCTGGAGAAGCAGAAGGCTCCTGAGGGGAGCAGGAAGGAGTGGGCTGAAAGGTAGGAGAACCAGGTCAGGCAGGGAGGGCCTGGGGAAGGAAAGGACCAGAGAAAGCAGCCACACACGGCGGTTACACAAATTTATACAAATGCTAAAATTCACAGAACTGTACACCAAAATGAGTGAATTTTGTTATATGCTGAATTTAAAAATAAAATCAATGAAACGCAAAAAGAAAGAGTCATTCTGAGATCCTACTTACCAACAGTGAGAACCACTGCTAACATTTTGGCATATGTCCTTCTAGTCTTTTTTTTTTTTTTTTTAAGGCATTTTTTGAAATAGAATCGTATCTGCATTTAACAAGCACAAATGTGATTTTTCCTAATTTATGTTACGTTGTTTTAAAATTCCATGCTGTTCAATAAATAAACTGGTGCCAACACAGGAAGGGACGAAGAGAGGGAAGAAAGGAGGGAAGGAGAGAAGAAATAAGAGGAGAGGGACTGTAGATACTGCCGAACCCAGCAGAGGGGGAAAGACAATATAAGCCTGAGAAGAGATATGGCCTCTTTCAAATTTGTTCTAAATCCTACCTAAAGCTTAGAAGTATACATCCTTTTAGAAAGTTCTCTTTCCATTTTTCAAAGAAGAAGAGAAAAAAAAAAGAAAGAAACCACACCAGTCTGCTCATTTTTTTCTGGGAAGGGAGGTGGTGGCCATTGTGTGCACCCGCCCGGACCCCTCCTGCACGCAGTAACATCGCCATCTGCTGGGCATGATGATATCACCAGGGAGCACCGGCTCGTAAAGGCGCCCAGACCTTTGCAATAGCCTAACCCAGGCGCGCCTCCCCCCGCCCCCTCCTCCTTTAAACACTCTACCACCCCATGGCCACAAAGAATTAAGAATCGAACACAATACCAGGGGAGATTGGGGTCTGAATGCGAGTGGGACAGGATGCGATTTAAGCCTTTTTCGTAGCAAAAAATAGCAAGCTGGTATGTGAGCAGCACCACTATGGACTCCCAGGTGCCGGGCCAGCGCTGCCGCCAGTGTGGGGAGACTCAGGTCCACCCAACAAGATCACGGGCTTTGCCACCAAGCAGATGAGCATCTGGGGCTGACATCACAGCAATGTTCTTAACGGTAATTAAGTTGATCTGTTTTGCCTCCAACCGCCTGTCATCTCTCCACTTCTTTGTAAGCTCTGGACACAGAGTGGAAAAAAAGGGTGTGATTAATTAGCATCCTCAAACTTTGTATCTTCCCGGAGAGTATCTGCAGAATATAAATAAATAAGTAAGCAAGCCTAGCCAGGCAAAGTCTACCACGGAAGCCAGGGTTCTCCCCAGGGCCCCCTGGGAGAAGTTATATGGAGCGAGAGATTTTTCCTTACCCCTTTCTGTGACCTCCACATACGGGACTCCCCACCTGCTCACACACAAGATCAGGCCCTGCCACATCTGAGCCTCTGACTGAAGCTCCAAGATGGGATGTGTTTTATCCTCTCTCTTCTCCTAGCTCACCTGCTGAGAGCCCCAGAGTACGTGAGGCTGAGAGTTCCCAGAGAGGGAGCTGAGGGCCCCAAACTCCCGGGGTTGGTTTCGTATTAGCACTGAAACTAATATGATTCTTGGGTCTGGACTGCAGCCAAGTAAACAGATGTGAGCCTAACAGCTGCCTCCAGCAAGGGAGGAGGGCAGGACAGAAGTGGCATCGCCAAGCAAGCGGCTGGCAAAGGCCAGGATGAGAGAGAGGAGATCGGGGGACCCTTGCTACCCACTGTCTGAAGGGCCAGGTCTCCAGCCTGTAGTGCACACCCATGAGTCACGACCACGACCTCAGCCTCACGGTCGCTCCATACTAGATCATCTGTGAAGCACAACGTTCCGATAATAGAAATTTCTGGCATGAAAGAAAAGGTTTGATTTGGTGAGGTAGGCAAAAATGCCCAAAATACCTAATTCCTCTTCTCTCTGCTCTCACTTAATGATTCCACTCACAGAAACTACCAAATCATCGGTGTTTGGGGTTTTATGCTTTCATTAATACAGTGTGTTTATTTAGCGCCTACTGTGGTCAGGCGGCGTATGGACCCACACCGGGAAGACAACAGCCAGGGAACCGGGCTCAGGCTCGTCCTTCGGGAGCTCGCAGCCATGGGAGGCAGCTTCATGGACAGGGGCGCGGGCTCTGGGACCAGACAGCAGTGTTCCCATCTGTCACTTCCTACCTGAGTGACCTGGGGCAGACTGCTTAACCTCTCCGTGTTATCATTTTCCTCACCTAAAAAATGCAGGTAATACTAGTACCAACCTCATAAAGCTGGTATTGAGCTTAAAGCTGGGCCAGATTCATGATAAACATTTAATAAATGTGAGCAATTATTACCATGTGGCAAGTCCTAAGGGTCTTCATCCTAGGACAGTAACTGTCTTGAACAGTACAGATTATAGGTGTTAGGAGGGGAGGAGATTACCCTGAGAGGGCACTGACTTATTAAAGCCTTACGTAGATATCGTGGCAGGCAGAATAATGGTCCCAAGACATCCATGTCCTCAACCCCAGCACCTGGAACTTTATATGGCAAAAGAGATTGTGAAGATGTGACTAAGTTAAGGATTGGGGGGGGGGGGTAGGAGATGATCTGGGATTAACAGGCAGATCCAGTGCAATCACACGGTCCCTATAAGGGAGACAGAAGGGTCAGAGTCACGGACAGAAGTGATATGATGACAGAGGGAGGGAGGAAGGTGAGGTGATGCGACCCCTTCTCCCTGAGTCAAGGAATGTGGACAGCTCCAGAAGCTGGAAAAGGCAAGGAAGCTTCCAGAAGCAATGGAAGCCTGGATTTTAGCCAACTAAGACTCATTTTGGACTTCTGGCCTCCAGAACTATAAGAGGATAAATTTATGCTGTTATTGACCACTAAGCTTATGGCAACTTTTCACAGCAAGAGTAGAAAACTAATACAGATTTGAATAAACACAAAAGTGTATTTCCTTACAATGCATCTCTTTTGAAAGACAGCATAATGAAGCTGAAAGAGCACCAGGCCTGGGGTTTGAATCCTGTGTGTCTTTGGGTAAGTTATTTAACCTCTCTGAACCTCATTGTTCCATCTCTCAAATAAAGATAATGATTTCAAGTGTTGGCTACAAAACTACAAGGTAGGCACTCAACAACTGTATCACTCTTTCCATGAAAAACACAGTGCCCTCCCCCCCCCCAAACAGCTGACTATTTGAAGGCTCTAGCTTTTCTGCACTTTGATTAAAGGTGTTCACTTGTACACAAATTTCTAAGTACTTGACTTCTCTGTTGTCAGAGGTTGGGATTGACCCAGCTACCCTGTGTTCGCCAGAGATAACATTTTGGGTTCTGTTGCCGGCCTACTGATAACCTGAGCTCCACCCAGTCGCGTTCCCCACCCCTGCTTGTGAGTCTGAGACCTCCTGGCTGAGAGTCTGCCCTCTGCTCTAGGTTATGTTGTCACCAGCCCACCAGCTCACCATCACCTCACCCTATTCCGGAATGCTAGAGAAAGGTCAGAACATTCACATACCCACCGATTACAAGATGGCTAGCAGACGCTAACTGCCCACACTGCACTAGAGACGGTAGAAGACTCGAGGTGGGGGGGGGGGATGTCTTTCAGCCCCCCCAAGTCTTTTCCTGGAAGGGTGTTCCAGTAAGAAGAAAAATGCATCCTCGTTAAAAAATGACATACCGGAATTCTGCGGTAAAAGGTGGTCAATGGTCAATATTAGCAAACAAGGAAGTCTGCCTTGTAGATGTTTCCCTCTGTAAGAGTGAAGACAAGAGAAAAGTCGCCCACTCCCCACCCCTCTCCGTCTCTGCCCCCACCTCTAGCTACCAAAGGGATTTACAGGAGCTAAAGTGTTCATTCCACCCTAAACACGATCAAAGGAGAGCTAGATAGAACTCACGAAACCAGAGTGAATTCTGGGTGGGCAGTGAGACAGACAGAGGGGTGCGCCATGGGGGCACTGGGAAAGAATGAAGGGGGGGTATCAGGGTCGAGGGGCTCACAGACGTCCACGGCAGGCTGAGAGGCAAGCTCCCTGCAGCCCTTCCTCCAGACTCCGCACACACGGTCATCCAACGGCGTGCCTCTCGTCGCGGGAATGAGCCACACGTTCCCATCGTTCTGCAGACAGAGCGTCTCTTCATCCTCAAGAGAATCTGTTGAGACAGTTCAGTCGTTCCCATAATGCAGAGGAGGCGCTGACGCCCAGGGTCAACACGTCCAAGGTCACCACTAGTCAGACCAGGCTCTAAACTCCACTCCAAGGCCCATGCTCTTTCCAGGCACTGCCCTACCACTGCTGCTGGCCCTTGCTTCCCCTCCCCACGACGGCGTCCAGAGCCAAGAACATCTCCAGGGCCTCTTCCAACCGGCCTGAAGCCCTGGGTGGTCTAGGAACCTTGAAGCAAGCGTCGAGCTTTATCCCAGAACAAACGAAGGGCCTTCCCAAACTAGAAACAGCTGGGCCCAGCTGAGGGGCAGGCTAAGATCACCTCTCCGTGCAGCACTGTCCTTCGAGAGGAGGCCTATCCACTTCGGGGTCTTGGAAGCAGGCCAGGGCTGTCTGCACAGCGCGGGCATTGCGGTCTGCACGAGCGTGGGCCAGGGGTGGCAACAGACGCCGGACAGCTGCTGAGCGAAGGTGGCCCTGGGCTGGAGGACTGCGGAAAGGCCGTGGGAGCTCTGGGCGTAACTGGAAGTCAGGCCGGTACACACTCATCCAGTCGTCCCGGGACCCACACGGAGGGTCACATGATCCCAGGGCACCCAGCGTGTGTGGCAGGCGCCGCGCTGTGTGCTTTCCTGGGTGCTACCTGAGACAGTCAGAGAGCTCCTTCGGGTCCAGACTCTCCAGCACCAGCCTGCTGCGGGCCCCAAACCTCCTCCATTTACGGCTCTGCCTGAGTTCAAGTTCAGTCCTGTCCTGGACCTTTCTCTCATGTCCCCGAAGACACCAAGTTCACCTTGGTTCTAAACCTTTAGCATACGTAAGGATCACGGATCTCATAGGTCCAGACAGAAGGATGCTTACATGTTTCACAAGAATCCTCAGGTCATTTTTTAGGGGGATCGTCCCCAGACTACTCTTTGAAGGGCCACTCCTTTCTCCAAGCCTCCTTTTTCAGACCGGCCACTAGCATGAGGTGCTGGCACCCCTGCTCTCAGATCTGCTCTCAGATCTCCAGGCTGCTGCCCTCACATCCGGGCCAGCCCAACGGTTCAGCCAGCAGGTACTGGTTCAGCTTGTGAACGTCACGAGACACCTGAGAAAATCTGCCTGCAGCAGGACCCTTCTTTGACATTGGTCTTGCCTGATGGATTCTACTTTTTTTGCTTTCTGGACCTCCCCCACCAGCTCCCCTTCTTCCGTCACTTGACTCAAGTCTCTCTTCTCTAGGCTGGGTCTTTTCCCAACTTCACCCCAACCCCAGGCTTGACCCCAAGGAACTTCATCTGAGTGCACTCCTTACCCGCCAAGGCTCCGTGGCCGGGGAGAGAGCCCCAAAGACCTCCACAAGTTCTCAGGCATCATGAAAATATGTGGTGTGGCAGGAAGGAGAAATAGAGCAAGTAAGTGCTTTTCAGAGCTAGCACAGGAATTAGGCCAAGTGGCAGGAGAATGTGGATAGGTCACTGAGGAATTCCGACCTGGGAGCCCAAGTTAGCCTCCTGGAGGGAGGACATTCCTCTGAAGTGTCTGGTCTCCCTCAAAGTCCTATATGAACTGTGCTCTGCTCCATCAGAGACCTGTGTTGGTTCGAACACATCGTTCACGTTTTAAATCAGTTGTGCCCAAGGCAGATGGGGGGGGTGGGGAGTGAAGAAATCCCTCTCGCGACTAATCTGTGTGTCTACTGCATAACTCGATTACAGAAGTTACAGGAGTAACACTCCAGCATGATGCAGACTGTCCGACCCATTCCTCAGAGATGCACAGAAGACTGGGGTGAGATGAATCTGGTTGTCGAGAGGAGGGAGGCAAGGAGCCAGAGCAGGACCCAAGCCAGTGTCTCCACGGCTCCAGAACAAACTCGGAAGGTAAAGACATAGGAGGTTAAAGGAAGCAAGGAAGGTCTTGAGGACAACGTGACAGAGACGCGCGACTCGCCATCACTGTTGCCTGGAAGAGACGCGGACAGGTGCGGTGGGACGAGCACAGAACCAGTGAAGCCCAGGAAACGGACCACCTCCCCACCCCCCTGCAGAAAATCATCTTGCTCAGCCCCATTTTACAGGTAGGGAAACAGGGTCCAGAGACAGGGGATCTGCCCCGAGATGTCGGCCCATGGTCTAAAGCCAAGATGACATCAACCTCGCCCTGGGTTGGGCTCTGTCCACGGGGTACCTGGTTTCCAATTCAGCATGAGGCTTCGAGGGCTTCTGTGATAGGCACGAAAGTGGCGCGGTCTGACCTGCAATCAACACCACTGCTAATGGTCTCTGCTCCCCATGACCAACCGCATGCAGCCCTGTTCCCCCGCACGCACCCACTGAGACAGCTGAGGCCACTGCCGGCCTTGAGGGAAGTGTGGGAGCCAGGAGAGACGGGAGAGCCCGGGGATGCTGAGCTGACATTCCTTTCCCTCCTCCCTTGCCTGCCTCCCTCCCTTCCCTCCTCCCTCCCTCCCTCCCCCCACCTCCCTCCCTCCCCCCCTCCCATCTTCCCTCCCTCCCTTCCCTCCTCCCTTCATCCCTTCCTTCTTCTCTTCCTCCCTTCCCCTCCCTTCCTCCCTTCCTTTCTACCTTCCTTCCTCCCTTCCTCCCTCCCTCCCTTCCCCCCTCCCTCCCCTTCCTACCTCCCACCTTCCTCCCTTCCCCCCTTCCTCCCTCCTTTCTCCCTTCCCTCCTCCCTTCTCTCCTCCCTCCCTCCCTTCTTCCCTCCCTCCCTTTCTCCCTTCCCCTCACCTTCCTCCCTCCCTCCCTCTCTCCCTTCCCCCACCTTCCTTCCTCCCTCCCTCTCACCTTCCCTCCCTCCCTTCCCTCCTCCCTTCATCCCTTCCTTCCTCTCTTCTTCCTTTCCCCCTTCCTCCCTCCCTTCCTTCCTTTCTACCTTCCTTCCTCCCTTCCTCTCTTCCCCCCTCCTTCCTCCCTTCCCTGCTTCCTCCCTTCCCTCCTTCCTCCCTTCCTTCCTTCCTTCCTCCCTTCCTCCCACCTTCCTTCCTCCTTTCCTCCCTTCCTCTCACCTCCCCTGCCTCTGTCCCTCCTTCTTTCTTTGCTCCTTCCTTCTGGCATCACACAAACAAGGCACCATAAACAAACAATTTCCATGGTAAGCCCCAATTCTGCCACTGCCGTCATTGGGAATGTCCCCCTACTAGGGTCACTTCAAGGTTCTGAAGGCCTTATGTGGTGTGGAGCACTCAGGGGGTCGGCCTCACTCATGATCCCCTGTCCATTCAGGGGACTGCAAAGATGCCCTTGTCCCTGTCCTCAAGTGCTCCAGGTTGGACAGCTCTCTGCTGCTTCCGGCCAGGCTTCCTCCTTGGGAATCCCTTGCCAGCAGCCTGGGGTCGCAGCTCCATGACAATCAGCCAGCTCTGCCTCCCATGGGCCTTGCTGCCGGATCCTCACTGCTCTGGAGCCTGCAGACTCCGTCTCCACTCCCCAGCCTGGGAGAATCCCATCCTGGTCTGGTGGCTGAGCCAAGTCCTTTTATTGCTTCTCCCACACACTCTGCCCATTCTCTCTCTCTCTCTTTTTTTTTTTTTTAATTTATTTGACAGAGACACAGCAAGAGAGGGAACACAAGCAGGGGGAGTGGGAGAGGGAGAAGCGGGCTTCCCGCCAATCAGGGAGCCCGATGCGGGGCTCGATCCCAGGACCCTGGGATCATGACCTGAGCCGAAGGCAGACGCTTAACGACTGAGCCACCCAGGTGCCCCCACTCTGCCCATTCTTGAGATGCCATGACACAGGCCCAAGCTGTTTACCTCTCTGCACTCGGTTTCTCCTTCTAGAACAGTATCTACTTATAGGTTTCCTGAAGACGCAATGTATTTAGAACGCTGACGGCCACACAGAGAAATCCTATAAGCCATCACCGTTACCATCAGTGGTACCCTGCCACTGTCTCCCCACCAAAAATACATTTTAACAAGAAGGAAGAACACCATCTCAGAATGAAGAAAACCCTTTAAATTCATGAACTTGGCTTTCTGGAACCCGTCTACTCTTTATCCCAAGATAAAACCTCATCTGGACAGACACCATACAGGACAAAGCAGGACACCGTACAACAGCCCTAAAAAACGCATGGAAGAAAAATCAATCCAAACTCATGAGGACAGAGCAGAGTCTGTGTTGGCTGCTCTGACTGTCCTTGGAAAGCTGCATTCTCTCTAGAGCCCACACTGACCCCCGCCCCCATTAACAACAACCCTCCCATTGCCATAGTAGTCAGATGCTTTCATGTTCATGAGTTCATTCATCAAGCATTTATGGAGCACCCACGACGTATCAAGCGACGTACTCGGTTCTGGGACACACAGCAGCCAAGACAAAATAGGGCACCTGCTCTGTGCTCCCCTCGCCAAACCGTAAATTCCTAGAAGAGCAAGGCCTTGCAGCCCCTGTTGATCTATTTGTCTGTGGACGTCCAGTGCCTGGAAGGGTTTCACAGTCAGACAATGGTTAAGCACCGAGGCAGCTCTGCTGGCTTCTCAGCCCAGATAAGTCAGGTGGCTGTTCAGGTGACACACTGCAAAAATATTTGATCAAATAACCCCTGAGTGCAGGGAGAGCTACATCACTACAGGACCCTGTGCAGAAGAGAAATATAGGGCCCCTTGTTCAAAAAAGAAGGAAAAAGTTTCCTTACAGCAACTAAAATATAAAACTTTTCCCTCTTTCCTGGCCTCTCTGTCAATTAGTCGTGGTGTTTTCTTATTTGCTATTTAATATCATCGTAAGGGAAAATTTCTGAAACCTTAATTAGCATGAACTACTCATCTCTGTATCGTGCAATGCCAACTTTAAATGCAAATATAAACACACTGAACTCATGAAGAATCACTGAAACTACACAATTCAAATTTGGTAGCTGGTGTCCCATTCTTGCCAGCATGGTGGAAACCGCACAACAAAAGTAAAAGATACACACATATTCTACCAACGCTCTGCCTCTGGCTCCCAGATGACAAGGAGGGACATAAAGGAAGGAACTACGGGATGACCTATCTTTGCCTTTCGTTCTATGCCATCAAATTCGGCATAAGTGGCTGGTGAACACCAGGAAGTAACACAACAACGGATATGAGAGGATTGCATTCGTCCTCCGTGGTTCATGCTTCTAGAACGTCATTGCCTTCTTTCTGTGTTCAACACAAGTTCTAGCTCAAATAGGAAGCTTGGTTGGGCGCCTGGATGGCTCAGTTGGTTAAGCGACTGCCTTCGGCTCAGGTCATGATCCTGGAGTCCTGGGATCGAGTCCCACGTTGGGCTCCCTGCTCAGCAGGGAGTCTGCTTCTCCCCCTGACCCTCCCCACTCTCATGCTCTCTATCTCATTCTCTCTCTCAAATAAATAAATAAAATCTTAAAAAAAAAATAGGAAGCTTGGCTTCTTGAGGCCATCGGCACCTCCACTTCGTTAGGTGTAGACAGAACACGCCCACCTTTCTCACTCGGAATCATGCTGACCTCCCACATGTCATGTCCGTCAGACTCCAGTGGGCACCACAAACACTACGTGTGAACACGAAAGCACCAAGGCCATCACATTGTGCATGCTTCATTGACCCATTAGATCCACTTTCAAAGTACAAGTTCAAGGATAAAACTAGTAAGAATTTTGAGACTGTGGCAACACAGCTTTAAATGCAGCACGGGGTCTTTCTAAGCATGGATTTTGTGCACCTGCGCAGGTCACATGCCCATGAAGCCAGCTCTGCCTAGACAGGACCAAGGGTTCACAGCCAAGGGAACAGTCCCTGAGGCCTGAGTGGGGCCCCGGCTGGAGCATCAGCAGCTCCCGAAGAGCCCAGGACTCCACAGACCCAGGTGAGGTTAGCCAGTTCAGCCTGAATAAAGAGGAGATACTGGTTCCTTCTGGGAGCCTCCTTAGTAAGGAGAGAAACTCCAGGTCCTACAGAAAGAATGGCAGGGGAGCCTCTGTCCCCCCGGGGAGCTCAGAGATGAGTTTGGGGTGAGAAGCAAGAGAAAGCAATGCAATCCAGCCAAGCCCAGACTCAGAGTAACCTCCTTGAACCTAGAAAGGGAAACAAGGCCAAGACAACGTTCCCATACTCAGCAGCCTCAGAGCCCCAGGCCATTCCAGTCCCAGCCAGAGCAGGTGCCTCACACACATGCTGGTGACAGATGCCAGAGGAGCAGCCGTGGGAGGGCACTGGATGCGACCAGCCATTTGGCACTGGCCATGTGGACAGCTGGGTTACCGCCATCACACAGCCCACTCCTAGCCTTTATTCAAGCATTGCCAGATGGAAATGCGGAATGCCATCCTTCACCAACGGCAGACAAAAATGGCCAAAATGGCTCTTCTGACACAAACCCCTCTCCAGCTGTAGAACTATTGGCTCTCTTTCTGATACACCACCGAGATGTGAAAACCCTTCCCACTCCAGGCAAGTGTCCATGCCACCAACTAGCTGAGTGTCCTTGGCTAATTACTCTTATGGGCCTCAGTTTCCCCATCTGAAAATAGGGATAATCATTCCTGCTCCCTAGGGGTGTGGTGGAGGACAAATGAGGAAACAACGTACAGAGAAAAGAAAGAGGGAGGAAGGATTCTCCTCAAGCTTCTTCTGTCCTCCCTGCCCAGGATGCACTCCCCATTCTCCGAATCTGAGAGAACCTCACACAAGTCTTATACCATCCACAGGACTTCTGTCTCCAACTCTCACTGAACTCCCCCTCCAGACATTCAAGAAGCATGTTTTTCTATCCCACACACCGGAGCAACTGGTTACATTAGGCTTGCTGGTGCTCCCGGAAAGGGAAAAAATAGCACTGGAAGAATTTCTAAGCTCACGGTATTTGTTCTAATAGGAACGTCCTCGGCACAAAACCTGACATGCCAGAGACACACACAGCAGATTAAACCAGGATGATGCCCAGCTTCAAACTCTTCAACAGTTTCTCTTTGACCCCGGAAGGAAGGAAGGAAGGAAGGAAGGAAGGAAGGAAGGAAGGAAGGAAGGAAGGAAGGGAGGGAGGGAGGGAGGGAGGGAGGGAGGGAGGGAGGGAGGGAGGGAGGAAAGGAAGGGGAGACAGGGGAGGCAGGAAGGCAGGAAGGCAGGAAGGAAGGTCAATCGATCCAAACTCCTGCACTATCTGGTCCCTTCCTAGCTCTCCAATCTCATCCCCCTTCCACCGTGACTCTCCGATCTGCTAGCCTGTTTCTAAATGTCTCCTCGAAAATGTCCACCTCTTTTCCACAATAGGGCTTTGCATATGCCATTCCCTCTGTCTGGAAGGCCCTTCCCCCCCGTTTGGCATGGCAATCTCTTCCTCATGTCTGAGACCTCAGCCTACCAGTGGTGTTCCTTCATCAGCTAGTCTAAGGCGGTCTTCCGCACCGCCCTGGTGGTAGAAACGGTACCTTGTTGCTCATTTCTGGGTACCAGCATCTAGCACACTGCGTGACCCACAGTTGGTAACTAATAAGGATGTGTTCATGCATTAATGCATGAGTGATAAATGAAATAAATATTTTTTCCTCTCCCCTGTGCGGGCAATTCTTTTCTGGGGGTTTTGCAAATGCAAATCGTGTCTCCCATTAGGACGCAGGCGGGGTGAGCGTTATAGATTGCTTTTGTCTCTAGCCCAGTGTGCAGCACAGTGCTGAGCTTGTACACAACACTTAAAAAATGTCTGATGGATGAATGAATAAATCATTGAATAAATGAGCAATCGGGCGCTTACCCAAAACTTGCTGGACTGAACTGAATTAAGGAGACCTGCACGTGTAAAGGAAGTGCCACATCCTTGGGACAGCGAACATGTGTTCTGCATTTGTCAGCGGGGCTTTCTTGCGCTCCGCTCCCTCCCAGGGCCGTCACCCATCAGCCTGCTAATGGGATCATAAAGGAAAGGGAATCTGGGTCCTGGGCTTTCTCAGAGTCATCAGCTCAAAGCCCTTTTAATGTGAGTTCCTGACTCAATTGGGTGTGGAGAGAAGAGAAAAGGTGATGAATGGCCCCAAGACAAGGAAACCCAGATACCTGACTTTGTTCTTATCTCGGCAAGAATGCGCAGCCTCAAAGAGTCAGCAGCGGGTACACTGAGTAGGGATGAACTAAGAAACTCAAGAATGTCCCTTGATAAATGTTTGCTGGATAAATGAATGAATGCTTCTGTTGCTTATTACCTTTTAAGTGAATAGGGTCAAAGGTTGGTATTAACCCAAGGCTCATGGGGTAAAATATTCTTTGTGACCTGGCAGGAATAATTACCAAGGGCAGGCTGGGCCAGCCAGTTCACAGGGCTAATGAAGCCAGGGTCACAGGTTTGAGGCTCCCTGGAGACTAGTTATCTGTAGGCACAGGAAAAATCTGCTTCACAGCCATACTCTGTGCGCTAACCTTAACGCTGGGCAACAACCTTGCAAATTCAAGCATTTGCCCGGGAGAGGGGAGGGGAGGGTAATCGTAGGGATGGCTTAGGAAACCCTTCAGCAGAGGAAAGCAACTGAGATCTTGCTTGCATTGACATGGGACGCCGTAAGCACCGTGAGGATGACAGCTAAAGCTACTGGGTAGTCACCATGGGCCAGGCAATGGACAGAGCCCCTTTGCAGGGCACCTATGACCATCCCACTTTCCAGAGGAGACAGGTGGAATGTAAAGAGGTTTACAAGGTGCTTTCACACCTGCTCTGATTCAGGTCATCGAAAGTTGGATGCAGCCTTGTGAGGTAAATGTCATTCTCTTTCTTCTACGGAGGAGAAAAATGATGGGGGGAGAGATTTGCTGACTTGCCCAAGATCACCCAGCTGGGAAGTGGCAGAGCATGATCCCAGATGCAAGTAGTTGCCAAAGCCAATTCCGTTCTCTTAACTGAGATGCCAGAGACACTGTTTTTTTCTTGACGAGCAGATGAATAACATGGTCTTTACAGACGAAAAGTGACTAGTTGAGAACCAATGAGAGCAAGGCATTTGACTGTTGCCAAGAATTGCCACCTAAGGCATCACCCAGGTAATCTCCCGAATTCCAAGGCCGAGGAAGGGGGCAGTGATAGGCTGAGGAAGAGCCAGGTCTTAGGCCGGGGGTCCTTTTTGCAAGTCCCAGCTTTACCACTCACTGTGTATTGCTGGACAAGCGACTCCACACCTCTAGCCTGGTTAGGCATGGTTCCAAATGCTTTAGGTACATAACCACCGTTTAAGGTGGGCAGGACTAGTCCTTCCCCATGGATTAGAAAATTGAGCCATAAAATGGCTAAGCAGCTTACTCTAGTGACTCAATCGGAAAATGGCAGAGTTTGGATTCCAAGCTAAGCGCCCCAGCTATAGGGCCTGTGTTCTGGATGCAGCAATAATACTAATAATAACACCACCTACCTCACAGGCTTTGGGGATCTGACCCATGTAAAGTGCACAGCAAAGTGGTCTGTAGTATTTATTCAATACAGGGCACATTTTATCGTTAACTGAAGTTTCCCACCTCAGGAGATTCATTCTCATTTTTTAGTAGGTGCTTAGGAATACCCTGATCAGCTGCAGATGGATCATGCAGGCAGATGGTAGAGGAGTCTAGGATTTGAAGTCGAACATTTTGTGCATGGGCTGAGCTGCAAGTCCTGGGGAGGCATCCAGCCCCACAGGCTGACTCTGGGGCAGGACATCTTCACTTGTGATGGCTGCTAGCTCAGCGTGACCACCGGCCATGGAAGACAGAACACAGCAACAAGAAACAATGAGCAGTCTATACTCTGAAGCTCCAGGAGTGCTGTCTTCAGCCAGCAAGACCTGAATCTTGGGCTGGGGCTCAGAGACAAGGCGACAGGCCCCAGGGAGAAGATCTCACTAGGGCAAGGCGGGGCTCACAAGTAT
Source organism: Mirounga angustirostris (assembly GCF_029215605.1). Taxonomy (NCBI): domain Eukaryota; kingdom Metazoa; phylum Chordata; class Mammalia; order Carnivora; family Phocidae; genus Mirounga; species Mirounga angustirostris. Next base: position 11,782,664 of record NW_026991712.1, on the reverse strand, counting down.
CTACATCAGGAAAACAAGGACTTGGCACAGAGAATAAAAGAGGGATGGGAGCCTGGGGTCAGGACAGTTTCGTCCCAGTGACTGGGCAAAAATGGGAGATAAGAGGAAGAGCCCAGGGGCACCTAGGTGGCTCAGATGGTTGAGTGTAGCCTTAGGCTTGGGTCATGATCCCGGGGGCCTGGGATCGGGCTCCGCGTCAGGCTCCCTGCTCGGTGCAGGGCCTGCTTGTCCCTCTCCCTCTGCTATTCCCTCTGCTTGTGCTCTCTGGCTCTCTCTCTGTCAAATAAATAAAGTCTTAAAAAAAAAAGAGGAAGAGCCCAAGTGGGACCTGAAGTTGACTTTCATGCACCAGATCATCTAGAGTCTCTTAAAGCTCTCCTGCCTTGGGACAAGCAGGGGTCCTGAGAGCTTGGCACAGGGGGAAGGTATGAAGGAGGCTGGGAGGTTCCAGCTGGCAGAAGACGCCCACCAAGGCTGGCGACCAGGCAGGGCCCAACACGCCCAGACTGCAGCTGGATGGGCACTCGTCAGGGATGTCGGGGGCGGGGGGCGGTTCTTGCATTTGGTAAAGTGTTGTATCAGATGACCCCTAACACACCTTCCACTCTGCCATCTCATGATTCCAATAGGCTCACTCCCTCGTACTCCCCCATCCCCCCACCATCAACATGAGGCATCTTTGGGCTCAACCAAGACAAACTGGGACTGCATACATGATTGCACTTCAGTTCCAAATATGGAGACAGCACAATTCTCCAGAATCTGAGCCTGGCAGAGATGTCTCTGAGAACAATCTCCCTATAAAGTCAACGCTCATCCCGAGATCTAAGATTCCACAGTGGCACATCTGTTCTCGTAGGTGAAGTGGGGAGGCAGGAGCCCCAAGAGTGGCGCCAAGTCTCTCGAGGAGCAGGGATGGGATGGTCCCAGCCGTCAATGGAGCTTTGTGGCCTCAGTGGAAAGTGAGGAACACCCTGTCTCAGGAATGCAACCTCAGAGTGCTGAAGACAGCCACTCTTTGCCATTATGAAACCCCAAACACTCTGGGTGTGGTGGGGTTTTTAAAAGCGTATTCTGCTACCACTGAGAAGTCTTGGAAATGTGGAGAGCGCACCACCCAAGCCATTAAATGCCCAGACAGCTCGGGACAGAGGCAGGAACAAGGAGCCAATGAGTTTGGGGCAGAGTGTCTCAAAGAAATAAACATGCGGTGAAGGTATTTCCATAGCCCGTAAATACTGTCTTTCAGGGGGCTCAGAAGGAGACCAAACAGCCTGCCCCCACTACCCCCCGATAAAAGAGTGACACTGTGTATCTAAGGAGTGAGCAGCCAGGCACAGAAGCCAGATTTGCCAGCCACCCCTTAATTTATAGGCCGTTAATGATGGAGCCCATGATCTATTGCCCCTGACTCAGGGGGGATTTATTCTGGCTAAGAGCACACACAGAGGCCACTGATATAAGTGATGGCCTTGGGCGGAAAAAGGTCGGGCTCTCACTACACACTAAGCAAAGATGTTTGGAACAGACAGTTATATTACTAAGAGATGGTTTCTAACACAGCACAGGAAGCAGCTGACACTACCCATCCTGGCCGAGGTCAAGCTGAAGGGGAAGACAACCCAGGATGCTGCCACAGGGAGGCAGTCCCCAGCAGCTGGTGGCCGGCCTTAATCCCTAGCGGCCTCCCCGCTGTCCTCCTACCCAGCTCTGGCCCCGTCCAAGCCCACTCTGGGGTCAAGGCTGGTTCCACTCCTTCACGTGAGCTGCTGGTATCAAAGCACCATGAGGGTCTAGACCTCACCTGTTCCACCATCTCTGTGATGCAAGACGATTTGGTGCCCGTCGTGGACCAGACACTCGGTAACTCTTAATTCAATGGACAGACATAAACAGTCTGCTTCTTTTCATCCATCCACCCATCCCCCATCTGTTCATCCAATCAGCCTTTCCCAAAGGTCATGACCAGTACATATTTTGTGCCCGGCCAGAAAGAGAGCCTTTAATAATGTTTTATGTCACGCATACATATTTATCATTGTCATCTGTATACAGTAAGCAATACCGATTTGCCATTTGTGGTAGTGGTAACAAAAATTTTGTCTTCAGATGTCTTCATATAAAAGTAGAGAGTCGGGCGCCTGGGTGGCTCAGTTGGTTAAGCGACTGCCTTCGGCTCAGGTCATGATCCTGGAGTCCTGGGATCGAGTCCTGCATCGGGCTCCTTGCTCAGCGAGGAGTCTGCTTCTCCCTCTGACCCTCCCCACCTCATGCTTTCTCTCTCTCTCAAATAAATAAATAAAATCTTAAAAAAAAAAAAAAAGTAAAGAGTCAACCGAAATAAAAACATTCAATTAAATCCTAGCACAGGTTTTTTCTTTTTTTAAAGATTTTATTTATTTATTTGACAGAGAGAGACACAGCGAGAGAGGGAACACAAGCAGGGGGAGTGGGAGAGGGGGAAGCAGGCTTCCCATGGAGCAGGGAGCCCGACGCGGGGCTCCATCCCGGGACCCCGGGATCATGACCCGAGCTGAAGGCAGACGATTAAGGACTGAGCCACCCAGGCACCCCATAGCACAGGTTTTATAAGGATATGGCAAAAATCTTAAAGGTGGCACAGGAATGACTAAACCTTGGGGAGCACCACATGCAACAAACATTTATTGATTAGAACAGTTCTGGAGTTAGTACAGTCCAAGGTGAAAAGCACCCACAAGGAAGTTACATCTTTTCAAAGTTCCTCTTTGCACTTACTGAAATTTTCTGTCCTTTTCACTCATGTTGTTTGTCACTGGTACAACCCTATTATTTGTTATTTTTCTAAAATCAGTCACTGTTAGGGACTGAATTGTGCCCCTGCCCCATATTCATGTGTTGAAGCCCTAACCCCCAGTACCTCAGAATAGAACTAATTCGGAGATAGGGCCTTTAAAGAAGTTAAAATGAGTGTGTGAGTGTGGCCCAAGTCCAATCCAACTGGTATCCTTATAAAAAGGAGAGATTTGATGTGGTGCCTGGGTAGCTCAGTCAGTTAAGCATCTGACTTGGGCTCAGGTCATGATCTCAGGATCCTGGGATCGAGCCCCATATCATCAGGCTCCTTGCTCAGCAGGGAGCCTGCTTCTCCCTCTGCCCCTCCCCCAACTCATGCATGCACACGCTCTCTCGCCCTCAAATAAATAAATAAAATCTTAGAAGAAGAAGAAGAAGAAAGAGGAGGAGGAAAAGAACAAGAAGAAAGGAAGAAGAAGAAGAAGAGGAAGAGGAAGAAGGAGAAGAAGAGGAAGAAGAAGAGGAAAAAGAAGAAGAAGAAGAAGAAGAAGAAGAAGAAGAAGAAGAAGAAGAAGAAGAAGAAGAAGAAGAAGGAGAAGGAGAAGGAGAAGGAGAAGGAGAAGGAGAAGGAGAAGGAGAAGGAGAAGGAGAAGGAGAAGGAGAAGGAGAAGAAGAAAAGAAGAAGAAGAAGAAGAAGGAGAAGGAGAAGGAAAAGAAGGAGAAGAAGAGGAGGAGGAGATGTGGACACACAGAGAGATACGAGGGGTGTGCTCACACAGAGGAACAGACCACATGAGGACCCAGGGAGAAGACAGGCATCTATAAGCCCAGAAGAGAAGCCACAGGAGAAGTCAAACCCGCCAACACCTTGATCTTGGACTTCCAGCCTTAAGAACTGTGAGAAAGGGGAGTCTGGGTGGCTCAGTCGATTAAGTGTCTGCCTTTGGCTCAGGTTGTGATCCTGGGGTCCTGGGATTGAGCCCCAGCTCAGTCTCCCTGCTCAGCAGGGAACCTGCTTCTCCCTCTCGTCCCCGCTGTGCTCTCTCCTGCTATCTCTGCTCTGCCTCAAATAAATAAATAAACACCTTTTTAAAAAAGACCTGTGGGAAAGTCACTTACTGTTGCTGAAGCCACCCAGTCTGTGGACTGGACCACGGCAACCCCAGCAGACTGAGACAGTCACTACACCCTGCATTGTCTTCACGTTGCTCGTGATGCGCCACGTGAACAGGTTTAGATGTGAGTGCAGATAATGGCGGACACCTACCCCAGTGGACATGGGGCCCGAGTGTGAGCAGGGAGGACCTGACCTCGCCTTGATTAGCGTCACCCGTGAGCAGGCTGGTCGAAAAGTCAGTGCCTGAGGCACGTTCACAGGAGTGGAGGTTCTGAAAACAGTTCTCTCCCCATAAAATCATATTATTTTATAATCTATTCAGTACTAACTATTTGCTAGTCTTAAGTAAAATATCTGACAATTCTGTTTCCATGGATTTGTGAATGAAACCTCAAATGTTCTCTCTAAAGTGGCCAAAAACTCATGCATTTGGTGCTATTTCATCCATACAAACTGCACTTGTGTCCACATGGGGTGATCAAGTGTCCATCTTCTGGGTAGAAAAGGAGTTCCTGAAAGCAAGTGAAGGTCTTTGCCACACCCCTGAACACAGTTGCCCAGTTCACCGTGTGAAAGAACACCGATATATGACCTGCAGCCTCTGCCTCATGAACTTTTTATCTAATAGAAGAAACAGACAAGCGAAAACTTCCAGTGCCACGCACGATGGAGTAAGCAGAATGCAGCCCATCTCTCCCACTATTTGCAACTAAAAACTCTGCAAAGTCAAAAGCTGACTGAACCAAAAAGATAAATAGAAAAGTCAGCAATTATATTCTGAGATTCCAATACCCATCCCTCAGTAGTTGATAGAACAGGAAGGATACAGGAGATATGAACAATGGTATCGACCAACTGGACCCAACTGACATTTACAGAACACACTACCCAGTACCAGGATAATTTAAAAAAAAAAAAAAAAAGACAGCAAAGCTAGTAAGTTGGCAGGAGCCAAGAGTCAAAGCCTGTGCTTCTCCCAACACAGAAATCAGATATCCTCATGGGGCTGCAGTGAGAACAAACAGGATAGTGCTCATGACCCTGTTTTAAAAGGCTAAAAAGCACCAACTCAATGTAACGATTAATCACTATTAGTAATATCAACATCCAAGATTATGAATGTGAGTACTTACGACGTTCCAATACCAGGACATACCACATACGTTTCTTTTTTGACCTAAATTCTTGTCTAACAGAGAACATTCTAAAAGCCAGTAACTTCATTGTTTCCTGAGTACTGAGATAAATACACACACATTCACACTCACATACACATATCGTGCATGAAGACGCTTAGAGTAATTACAAACACGTAAAACACTAATGCTGTTATGTATTTATATATATACATAATTTATTACGTATTAATGAACACATGCATAAATATTACATACATTTGCAATGATGTCACCTTAACCACACACACACACAGTTGATTACAGGCTTATAACAGTATCGTCAGCTTATATTCACATATTAACTTACAATTTACATGGCATTTCCACAGTCACCATTTCGTCTTAGGTCCCCAATTGTCTAACACTGTAGTAGGACTAGAAATCATCATAGCAAAGCATAGTGGGACAAGCATGGGTTCTAGAGACAGGAAGATTTGGTTTGAAATCCTAGCCGCGTCTGTTGCAGAAGCAAACTCACAGACATCATGATAGTAAAATGTGGTAAGTGTGGTGGAAAACCGAAATAGGTATTAAGATGCCCAACTTCAGGTGCCTGTGAGGGACAAACAGAGAGGACTGCCTGAAAGAGGTGCCATCTGCACTGTCTCAAAGAAGTGACTGACATAAAGTCATGGAACTCAGGAAATCAGGACCACACACAAAATCATGGCGACAAGATATCACCTTCATTCATTCCTCTTCCTGCTCTTAAATCCCCAACCTGGGACCTCTCCTTGGGTCTATACATGCTATGAACTGAACTGTGTCCCCCCAGAATTCCTACGTTGAAGCCCTAACACCCAATGTGACTATATTTGGATAGGGCTTTTAGGAAGCAATACGGTTAAATGAGGTCATAAGGATGGATTCCTAATCTGATAGGACAACCTCCTTATAAGAAAAGAAAGATACTTTCCTTCCCTTCTCCCTCCCTCCCTCTCTTTCTCTCTCTCCATGCACAGGCACCTAGGAAAAACAAGAAAACAGCAGTCTGCAAACCAGGAATCTGACAGTGCGACCACCCCAGTCTTGAACTTCCAGCTTTCAGAACTGTGAGAAAATGAAGTTTTATTAAGCCACTCCCTCTACTGCATTTTGTTATGGCAGTCCCAGCAGATTTAGACACCCACCCTCAAGCCCTCCCTTGGTTATTTCACTACTATTTATTTTATTTTATTTAAAGATTTTATTTATTTATTTGACAGAGAGAGACACAGTGAGAGAGGGAACACAAGCAGGGGGAGTGGGAAGGGGAAGCAGGCTTCCCACTGAGCAGGGAGCCCGATGCGGGGCTCGATCCCAGGACCCTGGGATCATGACCTGAGCTGAAGGCAGATGCTTAATGACTGAGCCACCCAGGCGCCCACCACTACCCATTTTAGAAAGGGTCTCTCTCCTCTACTTCAGTCCTAAATGTCCAGCTGCCAGACTGGATGTCCAGCCAGCACTCGAAATTCAATACAATCTATGATGGGTTTCCCGACTTTCTCTCACTCCAGATCATTGTCCTGACTTTTTTTTTTTTTTTAAGATTTTATTTATTCATTTGACAGAGAAAGACACAGTGAGAGAGGGAACACAGCAGGGGGAGTTGGAGAAGGAGAAGCAGGCTTCCCGCTGAGCAGGGAACCCAATGCAGGGCTCGATCCCAGGACTCTGGGATCATGACCTGAGTGGAAGGCAGACGCTTAACGACTGAGCCACCCAGGCGACCCCTGACTTCTTTATTTTAGTTAAGAACACGACCATCCTTTAAATCATCAAGAAGCTGAAACCTTACTGGCTCCTCCCTCTCTCCTTCATGCACCATATTCTTCTATAGTTCTTCTCAAAAACTTCCCTAATTCCAATTACTTTATTAGAGCCTTGTTATTGTTCACCTGTATTAAGTATTCTGCTGTATTACCAAGGGCTCTTTTTGCAAAAATGGCAGAAATTCCAGGTTAAACTACTTTTACTAAAGAAGGTAGTTTGTTGGCTAATGTAACTAAAATTCAGGCTTCAGGCAAGGCTGAATCCAGGGCCTCACTATTACCAAATATCACTCTCCATAGCTCTGCTCAAATTCACTGAGTTGACCTCACTCTCAGTCAGGCTCCCCTCATGTAAGGGCAAACACAGCTTTGGGCTCACATCCTACCAATTAGCAACACCACTGGTGACAAGTTGCTTCATCCACTGTCCCAGCAAACATCCTATACAAGTGATGACTGTGGCTTGAGAATAATGTGCTATGTGTACTCTCAACAGTCAGACCCAGTCCACTGACCCTAGCCATGGTGGGGGGGGGGAGGGGGTTCCATCTAAATCGTAATGACTATGAGTGGGAGGGATGGTTCCCCAAAGCACCACTGAGAAGCTGATACCCTAAGGTAAGGAATGCTAACTAGATAGATAGATACATAGATAGATAGATAGATAGATAGATAGATAGATAGATAGATAGATAGATAAATAGAATAAAACATCTGTCCTATATGCCTCTTAATTGATTTTCTTAATTCCAATGTCACTCCACTTCATCTTAAAAATATCTCTGACAATGTCTTTGCTCTGTCCCCAAACCTCTAAACCCCACTGCAGGGTCCAGGGATGGCAATTCACAAGCACAAAGAGAAATTTCAGAGCTCTCCTTGAATGAGAGGAAGAAACTTGGAAAGAGATGAAGCTTTCATGACAGAATCACTGGGAGGGAGAGTGGAAGGGAGGGTATTACGGTTTTGTTTCATTTCCTGTGGTCCCATTGGACACCTTGGGCTGGTAGTGCTTGTAAACCTGTCTGTGACATAAAAATCCACACATCCAAGATGGCATTCCCAGCAAAGCATCCAGAAACTCAGATTCTGGCAGCCCTGGGTTTCCTGTGCACCTGTCAGAACCCTCACCCATCTACTGGAGTCCTTTTTCTCTCCTCCTTCCTCAAGAGAGCTACAGTTTTTCTTTCCTCCTCATTATGTCATGAGCCCCACTAGAAGGTAATACTATGAGGACAGGGAGTAGATCAATTTTATTTATGTCTCTATTTCCAGAGCCTAGCCGAGTACCTGGAAAGTTGTACCCTTAATAAATATTTATTGATTGAATGAATGAATCAGAGGGTCCAAACATTATTATTTTTTTGCACTTTGACAGAACTTCATCCAGAGTCTTGTGTATGGCACGTGCTCAATGGATGTTTACTGGATCTAATTTATTCCAAAATATATAAAAAAGGATCCTAATCAGATTTCCTTGTTTGGGGCCAGTGCAAATTTTGGGAAGCAGCTGGATTTGAGTTATCTCTGTGCCAGCATCCCTAAAATTTACAGCCTCTAATCACAAAACTACAGAACATTCACAGATGTGAGGAACTTACAAACAAGCCATGTTCTATTTTCTGTGTCATTCCTGTTTCATTGCAAGGCCTGCCGAAGCAAGTGTCAAGGACATCTGAAAACAAATGTTATCCTTTCTTCGATATAAATCATGTCATTTTTCGCCACCTATATGGAGGAATAACGGCCACATATGCACATCCCTCCCCCTCCCCCAGGCAAACTCCGCTCCTTCCAGGGTTTTCCCACCTCAACACCCACCCTCGGCCCTGCCAGGTGGCCATCCGGGCTCAGCATCCAACAGTTTCTCTTCTGCTTGGGAAACCCAGTGAATTTTAATGCTATTGAGCAACTCAGCTCAAACACTCCTGGTGTGAACTGAGTAAAGCTCTGGTTGCTAGGCAACCATTATAAAAGAAGAAGAATTTCCAAAATAAAAAGTGACCCAGAATACACTTGAATCAAGTACAATTGCACACTTAATTTGCAATTGGTTGGAATGCACCCTCACCTTGGTTAGATGGTCTATTTCTTGGTTACTTTAGCCTTTCAAATTTTTAATGAAGCTGAAAGTATTTTTGACTCTTCCCAGAGGCCCAATAAAGAAACAAAGAAAAATGTTTCAGTGCTGGGATTCCTGGCAAGTAGTGGGTGCTCAATAAATGTTTGTTGAATGAATGCAAGAATGAACGAATGAATGGATATGTGGGCAAGAGGGCCTGCTTTTGCATCCTGAGGAGTCATGACCTTGGAAGATGTATACACACAAAGTTATATATTTATGTGATGGTTTTAAAATAAGTCCACAAATTCTTTGGTCTTCCTCCCCTCAGGAGATGAAGCAGGAGTGGGAGTCAGGCTTAACAATTAATTTCTAACAAATACAAAGTGACAGAATTCACAGCGTGTGACTCCATCATAGAAAAAAACTGAAACTTTCCCCTCTCTCCTTCTCTCGCATCACTCACTCTGGGGAAGCTACCTGCCATGTCCTGAGGACACTCAAGCCATCTATGGAGAGGCCCACGTGGTAAGGAGCTGAGGCCTCCTGCCAAGAGCAGTGTGAGAGAACCATCTTCAAAACAGATTCTCTGGCCTCAAGCAAGCCTTCAGATGACTGTGGCCTCTGCCAACCTCCCAGCACAATGGCACAAAAGACCCCCCAGCCAGAACCACACAGGGAAGGCCACTCCCAAACTCCTGACCCACAGGAACAGGGAAATATAAATTAAATGTGTCCTATTTTAAGCCACTATGTTTTGGGGTGATTCATTATGCGGCAGTAGATAAACCTCTTTCTCCTTTCTAGACACAACAGCTGATTAAAATAGAAACTCCCTGAGGGTGTCTTGTTCACTCTTTCATCCTCAACACTGGCATCTTGTGTGCATTCGGTAAACAATGGGGAGCAACTCATTTAATGAAGCTCGTCCCTAATCCTCTACGGAAACCTATACATGCAGATTCACACACCGGAAACAGGAGCATGCTTCACTGGTAAAAGAGACTTTTAAACAAAGAACCATTAGAGAGCTTAATTATTTAAAAAGGAACTATTAACTTGAATTTTATAGAAAAAAGAAAGACCATTAAAAAAAATTTAATGAAAAGGAACTATTAGAAACTATGGAAACAGTGCTGTAAGAATTTGCATAATCCTCCTCCCTTACTGGAGTGGAAAGGAGCTACATCTAGAGGGAATATAAGGCATATAAGGAATATAACATATCCAAGGTAAGAACAACCAACGAAGGGCAGAGGCTGCGAAGTCCATTCTTCCCCTGAGAAGGAGAAAGCATTACAACACAGGACACAGGGGCAACGGTGGGTCTCAGATCCCACTTGGGGATTTTCCTGTCGTTCTCCTGAAGTAATGTCATCAAGGGAGTTCAAGGATACAAAGGCCAGGTGAACTGGATAACCCTGCAGTACATTTCTGTCTTGAGCTGCTATGATGGGAAGTCCTCCTGCCTGTGTTCCAGGAACACCTAGGAGACAGGTGGGGAGCACGCTTGACCTCTGCTGGCCCAAAGAGAACCAAAGTGGAAGACCTGCCAGCAACATGGCCCACATTCAGGCTCACATGTTCCCCATTCCATCATCATAGGATATTATCAGTTTCAGGGCAGGCCATACACCTCTGTAGAAATGAGAGGGTGACTAACGGTAGCAAATCACTACCTTATTTCCTCTGTGACGAGTAGGGCCATACAGATTAAAAGCAAGGTTTGCCCTCCATGCCAACCTCAGACAATTGAGGGCTAACTGGATTCAAATGCAAAGACCCACTGATATTTGTATTTCTTTTTAACAGGGGATACTGTGTACTCTACCGTATACTGTGAAGTAAGCAAGGAAAGGAGTATCTAGCCCAGAGTCCAAGTAACTTATCACCCCACTCCCAACAGAGGGGACATTTTTAAATATGCCCAATTGCCTCAGAATACCTCAAAATTAAAATAGTAATTTAAATGTCCCAGACCATGGGGCGCCTGGGTGGCTCAGTTGTTAAGCCTCTGCCTTCAGCTCAGGTCATGATTCCAGGTCCTGGGATCGAGTTCCGCATCAGGCTCCCTGCTCGGCGGGAAGCCCGCTTCTCCCTCTCCCACTCCCCCTGCTAGTGTTCCCTCTCTCACTGTCTCTCTCTCTGTCAAATAAATAAACAAAATCTTTAAAAATAAAATAAAATAAATGTCCCAGACCAGAGAATCCCACTCTTCTTGTCATGCACTGCTTTTGAGTCTTCCTAGGGCCACAATGTCAAGTACAAGGCAGGCTTCCCAAACTTAACGTGTTACTGTTGCCCTTAGTTATTTCAAGGAAAGCTTACTGAGTATCGGCTATCTGTTAGGCACTGTGGTAGGTTCTTGACATACATTACTTAATTTGGTCCAATAACACTTCAATAAATGAGAAAAATGAAACTCAGAGAATCTGAACTCTCTACCAGAGGTCACAAAGCTAGAGAGGTGTCAACCGCCAAACCCAGATTCTTGCAGCTGTCCCCACTAACCAATCACAACACTCTACTAAGTGTCTGAAGGCAAGCTTTGTTTCCATCACGATAGTGCACCCCACATTGTCGCCCCCTCTGCTTTCACAGGTATTGACCAAGCTTCCAATGTTTTCAAAGAGTTTAATTGCTTGGCTGAATTTATTTAGAAATAATATACCCCTGCTTATTAAGAGACATTCAAAACTCTTAATCTGGGCTTTTGCTCAGCATGAGACAATCAGATTTATCACAGAATCCATAATGGTCCTGGCATAAACCGCTGATATTTTACTAAGGTATAGCTTTTCTGAAACATTGAACATAGCTCTAAATTCCCCATAATTCAGGTCTTACCTCCCAGAGATCTTTAAGGGGGGCATTTATAATACAACCAATGTAGGGTTTAAGAGGGAGATTCTATTGTGAGGATATAAAAAGAACCCAGTGTTAACCCCCTCTGCCATTGCCCCATTTCTCCCAGCCTATCCCATGTTAACCCAGCAGGGAGGAAGCTGGAAGGGGAAGAAATGGAGCAGTGGGGGAGGGGAGGCAGCCGAGTAGAGTTGGAAGAGAGGAGACTGCCTTTCACTCCATAGGTCCCCAAGCAAAGAAAGGGAAGAGGGCCGGTGTCGCCAGCAAGCTTCCTGCTGTTTGACAATGCTGCCACCTTCTGGCACAAAGTGAAAATTCATGAGAAAATACTACCAGTCACGCAGTTCAATAGATAAGCCAACAAAGATGTGGTCCCTATGGACCAATAAAGTTAGAAAAAAAAATTACCCCAAAGGCATTCCTGGGATCTATTTAAACTAGAATTAAGTATATTCACTTTTCAGGCTCCTACCTTTTCAAATATACCATCTAGTGCCTGGACAATTAGAGAAACTTCTTTAATATTCTCCCGACTCCCGTGGGTGCCCCCCTTCCAATCCTTTGCTCCACCCAGCAGTCACAGCTCCAGTGACTTTTCATTTTACCTGGGGACAAACTTGTTGCTCTGGCCCATGAGGGATCCCAAGCTGGCCACCTACAAGCCCGATTTCAGCAGCTCCATGTGTGTGTGTGCGTGTGTGTGTGCAGACAGCAACATTTTCAAGTGCTTTAAGCGGCGCACTCCCTACCTCTTCAGTCAGCTGCCAACCTCCACCTATACCCTACATGGATATGCACACACCTTCACACCCCTCAAGTCAGGAAAGCTCACTCGGAAATCCACATCCAGCAGAACCTCGAAATGTGACCTTATTTAGAAATAGATATACTTGCAGATATACTGAGTGAAGAAGGGGTCACACTGGATTAGACCGGACCCTAAATCCAATATGACCGGGGCCCTTATCAGAACAGGCGCAGTGACAAAGACACAAGAGAGAAGTCATGTGAAGACAGAGGCAGAGATTGGACTGATGCATCTTCAAGCCAAGGAATGTCAAAAATTGCCAGCAACCACCAAAAGCTAGAAGAGGCAAGGAAGGATTCTCCCCCAAGAGCCTTGATGTCAGACTTCCAGCCTCCAAAATTGTGAGAGAAAAAAACTGTTGTTTTAAGCCACCCAGTTTGTGGTACTCTGTTACACAGCAGCCTTAGGAAACTCAGACATTATTTGTTTTCTGTATCTTCTACTAAAATAAAGAACCCTGAAATAAACCCCCACAAACGTGATCAAATTATTTTTGACAAGGGTGCCAAGAGCCTTTGGTGGGGAAAAAAACCATCTCTTATACAAAATCAATACACAAACATCTGTTGTGTTTTTATACACTAATGACAAACTATCAGAAAGAGAATTAAGAAAATGATCTCATCTACAATTCAATCAAAAAGAATAAAATACTTATGAAGAAATTTAATGAAGAAAGTGAAAGATCTATACATTGAAAACTATAAGACATTAATGAAAGAAATTGAAGAAGACACAAAAAATTGGAAAGATATTCCATGCTCACGATCAGAAAAATTAATATTGTTAAAATGTCCATGGTACCCCAAAGAAATCTACTGATTCAATGCAGTCCCTATCAAAATTCCAATGGCATTTTTCACAGAAATAAGATAGATAATCCTAAAATTTGTGTGGAACCAAAAACACCCCAAGTAGTCAAAGCAATCCTAAAAAGAAGAAAGCTAGTCGCATCATGCTTCCTGATTTCAAATTATATTATAAATCTATAATAATCAAAACAGTAGGTATTGGCAAAAAACAAAAACAAAAAAAAACAGCAACCAAAAAAAAAAAAAAAAAAACCAGCCACATACATCAATGAAACAGAATAGAGCCCAGAAATAAAACCAAGCATATATGGTGACTAATTCACAACAAAGGAGCCAAGAACATACACTGGGGAAAAGGGGGGTCTCTGCAACACTGTTGGAAGCACATGCAGAAGAATGAAACTGGGCCACTATCTTACACCACACACAGAAACCAACTCAAGATGGGTACAGACTTGACTGTAAGACCTGAAACCATAAAATTGTAGAAGAAAACAAGGCGGGAAGCTCCTTGCCATGAGTACTGGTGATGAATTTTTAGATTTGACACCAGAAACAAAGGCAACAAAAACAAACAAGTGGAACTTCAGCAAACCAAAAATCTTCTGCACAGCCAAGGAAACCATCAACAAAATGAAAAGGCAACCCACCAAATTGGAAAAAGTATTTGCAAATCATATTTCTGATAAAAGGTTCCTATCCAAAATATATAAAGAACTCTTACAACTCAATAGCAAAAAACCAAACCCCCAGTGAGAAAATGGGCAGAAGATCTGAAAAGACTTTTTCCAAAGAAGACATCCAGATGGACAATAGGTAGGTGCATGAAAAGATGTTCAACGTGACTCATCATCAGGGAAATGCAAATCAAAACCACAATGAGATACCACCTCACCCCTGTCAGAACAGCTATTGTCAAAAACACAAAAAACAACGAGTACTGGTGGGTTTGTGCACTGTTGGTGGGATAGTAAACTGGTACAAAAAATATGGAAAACAGGATGAAGGCTTCTCCAAAAATTAACAGTGGAATTATCATATGATCTAGCAATCCCACTTCTGGGAATCTACCTAAAGGAAACAAAAACACTGTGTCGAAGAGATATCTGCACCCCTATGTTCTTGTAGCACTATTTATAGTAGTCAAGTCATGGAAACGTGAGTGTCCACTGACAGATACATGGGTAAAGAAGTTTAAGAAGTTGTGGGACACACACACACACACACGAATATTATGCAGTCATAAAATGAAATTCTGCCATTTACAACAACGTGGATGGACTTGGAGAGCATTATGCTAAGTAAGTCAGACAGAGAAAGACAAATACTGTATGATCTCATTTATATGTGGAATTAAAAAAAAAAAATTCAGGGGCCACCGGGTGGCTCAGTCGTTAAGCGTCTGCCTTTGGCTCAGGTCATGATCCCCGGGTCCTGGGATCGAGCCCCGCGTCGGGTTCCCTGTTCTGCGGGAAGCCTGCTTCTCCCTCTCCCACTCCCCCTGCTTGTGTTCCTTCTCTCACTGTGTCTCTGTCAAATAAATAAATAAAACCTTAAAAAAAAAAAAAAAACTTCACAGATAAAAGAGATCAGCTCTGTGTTAACCAGGGATGGGGTGGGGGGACAGGTAGAACTGGATGAACCAGGTGTTCAAAAGCTACAAGCCTCCAGCTATAAGATAAGTAAGTACTAGAGATAAAACCACATTATAGCGATGGCTGACACTGCTGTATGGTACTTTTTTTAAGATTTTATTTTTTAAGTCATCTCTACGCCCAACATGGGGCTTGAACCCACAACCCCGAGATTAAGAGTTTCACGCTCCACTGAACAGAGCCAGCCAATGTCCCGGTCTGTGGTATATTTGAAAGTTGTGAAGAGAGTAAATACTAAGGTTTCTCATCACAAAGGGGAAAAAAATGTGTTTTTCTCTTTTCTTTTTGTAGCTATAGGAGATGATGGATGTTAATTAAACTCACTGTGGTCATCATTTCATAATTGATGTAAGTCATGTCGTTATGCTGTACATCCTAAACTTACACAGTGCTGTATGTCAATTAGATCTCAGTAAAACTGAGGGGGGGGTGGGGAGAACCATCAAAATTTTAAATAAGAAAAAAAACTTTTTAATGGACAAAAGATTTAAATAAATACTTCACCAAAGAAGATCCATAGATTGGGTGGAAGGCCAGCATGGGAGAAGATGTTCGGCACCATCAGTCATTAGGGAAAAGCAAACTGAAGCCACAGTGAGATACCACAATGCAGCCATGAGAACGAGGAAAATCAGAACACATGGCAAGGCCAAGTGCAATCAAGGGTGCAGAGAAACCGGAACTTTGTGGGGAATGCAAAATACGGCAGCCACTTTCAAAAAACAATTTGGCAATTTTTCGTGAAGTTAAAGAGCACACACCATACAACCCAGCGGTCCAACTCTTAAGTGTTTACAAGTGAAATGAAAACCCACGTTCGCAGAAAAATGTGCACAAATGAGTCTTTATGCAGAAGTGCCAAAAACTGGAAACAACTGAAACGTCCCGCTCTGGTGAGCAGGTCAGTGCATCCTCAGCAGCAGAAAGGAAGACACACAAGTGATACACGGAGCAGGAGTATATCACAAGATGAGACGATGAAACAGGATGCTCAAATGCACGACGCTAAGAAGCCAAACTCCGGAGGGTCATGCAGTAGGATTGCATTTACGTGCCAAGGCAGAAAACCAATCAGTGGTTACGAGGGGCTGAGGGTCAGGAGACCGGCTGACTACAAAAAGCCACAAGGGTCCTTGGGGAGGGTGGTGACACAACTGTAGGCATTTGCTGAACCTCATAAGAAGCGCAGAAAGGGTGTGTTTTAGGTAATATGAATTATATCTCTGTGCACACCAACCCCTGATGACCCCTGCACTCCTGCCGAGAGCACTTCAGTGAGCCGCTCGGGTCCCATTAGCAGGGTTTTCAAGGACACAGCCCCAGACGTGTCAGGCCCCTGCCTCTCTTTCCAGCCTCATCCGCCATCCTGCCTCTCCGCCTCCAACCCCACGGCCTTCCAGTTTACTGAACACACACTTCCCTTATCTTTCATATGTTCCCCCGCCCAGATCAACTCACGCCTCATCCTCGATTTCGGCCCCCTTCCCGCAGCCCAAGGAAACCTCCTCCAACCCCCAGGTCCGCTCCGCACTGCATTGCGCACACTCACGCACCCTCCAGCCTTCTGCTCTTCAGGGCGCACCACGCGCTTTGTGCTGACAGGTGTCTCATTACTGGAATGCTAATATTTAGAAAACAAGTGATTGTAAGTACTTTCTCCCCTCTTTGAAATACATATACATCCTTTTGAAAATTCAGCTTTAGGACTCAGGAATGTCTTTCTCAAGGACCTGAGAACCACTCTTTGAACAGTAAAAATGAAGAGGTATCACCCCTCCCAGTTTCCGTGGAAGGACCGGAGCCCACGTTCAATGCGTACCGTGCTCCAGGTTGCCAATCTACTTCCCCTCATAAAAATAGGAGACCTGTGTTTTTCTTCTAGGTAAAGCTAATCAACTAACATAGGTGGTCACCCCAATTAGGTAAAGTCAGGATAAATCATTCTGTGTGATAGATGGTGCTGTCAAGCCTGCTTCCTGGAGAACTAGTTTTCATTTATCTTGCCAGTATATATGAAATTGGCTGTATCTGCATGGCTATATTAAAAAGTGAAATTTCTATCTCTTTGCAATCTCCAAACGGGTTGCGTGATGTGCACCACACTCCAGTTTAACACGACTCAGTAATGACACTCTCTTCTTTCTTGACTACCTTGGTGGGCAGGTTTCTTGGCTTAGGAGAAGAATTTCTTTTTCATTCTATTTCCCCAACAGCTGAATCTCAATGAAGGCATTCTAATTTCCTCCAAAGTCACACAGCAAGTGCTATAGCAAATTATCAAGCTGTTCCGCACATTATTTTCCTTTCTGATCTGTTATGAGGATTAAGTCAGATCCAGTAAGTCCAGTGTTCACTGCACTGGGCCACTGTAAAGGTTCGGTCTCTTCACCCTTAGGCCTGAAGTGCGTCCACAAACCCCACTTGTCCCATTTTCCTCCTCCTTAAATTAAAAGCACTTTAGGGCGCCTGGGTGGCTCAGTTGGTTAAGCGACTGCCTTCAGCTCAGGTCATGATCCCAGGGTCCTGGGATCGAGTCCCGCATCGGGCTCCCTGCTCTGCAGGGAGCCTGCTTCTCCCTCTCCCACTCCCCCTGCTTGTGTTCCCTCTCTCGCTGTGTCTCTCTCTGTCAAATAAATAAATAAAAATCTTTAAAATAAAAAAAAAAAAATAAATAAAAAAAATAAAAGCACTTTATTATTCTCCATGACCCTTAATAGCTTCTCCTTTTGCCTTCAGCAGAGTCTCTGACCTCTGTCTAAAGTGTGAATCCCATCCTCCTCCCTACCCGTCTGTAGAGAGTTGCTTTGGGCAGGGCTGGTCTTTCTTCAGAAGCAAAGTCCACTGACTCTGTGTGTTTGGAGAGGTTAGCTCCTTCTATCTACTGCCATTGACAGGAGGTAAGTGACACCAGGATGCTCCATGACAAAATGTTGCCATAAGGATACTATAGGGAGGGTGTGTGTGTGTGTGTGTGTGTGTGTGTGGTGAGGGCATCCCAATCCCTGAGGAGCTGGACCCCAGCTGTATCAGGCTCACCTCTTAACTGGGACTTCAATTTGGGAAGGGACAGGCCAAGGACTCTGAGCTGGTTGTGCCCCCGGCACTCACCATTCCACCCAGCGATGCAGCTGCTGTTTGATACAGAAGGTTCCCCCTCGTGGAGTCAGAGCCCAGAGTGTCAGTGTGCTGGGGGCCTGAGGCTGGGGGTGGGGGGAGGTGTAGATAAAACCCTGCGTTATGCTCCTAGGGCATTATGTCTGCAGTTTTGCCTGGGATCATGCTGATATCCCAGGGGCTTGGACCTGCAGTTATGGGTATCCTGGGAAGCACCTGTGGCTCCCCCATGTGAGCTGCTGAGAGTGGCCTGAGTGAGTCCCTGAATGATTGGAGATGGTGGGATTGGGGCTGCACTTTGCCCCGTGCTAAGGACACCTCCGTCTGGGCCCCCGTTTGTCCCTCTCCACGTGGGAGACTGTCTGTATCTCCCCGCAGCAAGGTTTCAGGAGTGCTGGGTGGGGGCGGTGGGTGGTAGGATGTGTGTGCCCCCACAGCCGGGAAATGTCCCCGGCCTCCTCCATGAACGGGCAGAGCAGTGACCGGGTGCACGCAGGTGTTCCTTCCCCTCTCGAAAGCCGCTCTCTCCTGAGGGATACAAACGAAGACAGGACTCACATTTCTGAGAGGTCAGAGACTCCTGCTGAGGCCACCAGGAGATGCTAGTGCTACCAAGCTCGTGGTAAATGAAAACGTGCTATATATATAGGGAGGGGGGAAAACACAACACTTCATGTTTTACAAGTGTTGTTGGCAAGCGTGAACCGAACCAAGTTAAAGGCTCTCACAGCAGCGCCTGCAAGTCACACCACGTCCACTAGGGGGCGAGGGGGACTTGCTGTTCACACATTCCGGGCTCCCGGGACCACAAGGAACCTTTAGCACGGCCCAGGGCTGCAGACCTTGGACTTCGATGAACTACCGCAATCATCATGACAAATCAGAGAGGAACCTAAGTGTAGCACAGTTCAGTAACTTGTCACGGCACTGGCTGTGCAATTTCAAAGAAAACCAGACTCTGTCAGCCGTCTCGTTTATAAAATGGAAATGAGCCCGTCTCCAGAGTGGCTGTGAGAAGGAGTGATGAACGTGTGGTGATGTGACTGACAAAAGTCATCCTTCTCTGTGACCTGACAATAAGATCAGGTCCCTGTCCTCTCATAAACCCCCTCACCCAAGTGTCCCCTCTAGTGACCGCCTCTTCCCAACCACTGTCCCCTCACAGACCGCTTCCTTAAAGTACCATTTACATGTCGTGCGCTCACCCCTCCCTGGCATTCACACCTCAACCCACCAAAGTCTGTCTCCCAGTGAATTTACTCCACGGATATCACCAAGAGCACACACGTGATCTTCCATCCTTGGAGCTCTCTCTCCCCTAGACACTAGGACACCCTGGTCGTTGGGATCTCCTTTATGGGATCACTTCTATTCTGTCTCCTTCGCAGGCTCTTGTCCCTGGCCCAACACTTAAATCCTACTGTTGGGCAAATCCCAGGGCTCAGCATTTCTTATATGCAGTGTGAAATCACCCAAGAAGAGGGCAGGATTGGGAGCAGAAACAAGTGAGGGAGGAGACCTCAGGAGAGTAAGACAAAGGGCACCAAACAGACAATCCTACCCAAAGAAGGAGGGACAAAGCCAATTACCTTTACCTTACAGAGACAGTTCTCCAATGTCAGAGAGCACAGTGATCAACCAAGGTGCTTATGAAAAAGGCAGGCTCCAGGGTCCTCTTCAGAGTAAGGTCAGGGGTTCTGAGTTTTAGCCAGCATCATGGGGGACTACGATGGGAGGGGTCTCCAGGCCCCACTGAGAAGAGCTGCCGCAGCTGGCCTGGAGGAGGAAGTCTGGGGCTGCAGGTGCAGGGATATGAAAGAGTTCAGCAGGAATAACCTCAGCTGTCCTGGCCTGACTTCTTCCCATCCAGACATTCTCATCACAGATGATGACAAGCAGAAAACCTTTCCAAGGGGCGCCTGGGTGGATAAGCCGAGTAAGCGTCTGCCTTCAGCTTGGGTCATGATCTCAGGGTCCTGGGATCCAGCCCCACATCAGGCTCTCTGCTCAGTGAGGATTCTCCTCCTCCCTCTCCCTCTGCCCCTCACCCCTGTTTGTTCTCTCTCTCTCTGCTCTCTCAAATAAATAAAATCTTACAAACAAAAAGCAAACAACAAACAAAAAAGCCTTTCCAAAAGGTGAGCTCCAGAGCTGGGCAGGTTCTCTGCCTAGACTGCTGAGCCCTGACCCCCTTTCGGTACCAGTAAGAGCCATGCATAGGGCTCAGCCCCCACAGACCCACAAGGAAACCTTTCCAGCAAGATTCCTCCACCACCTCCTACTTTCCCCTGCCTTTGACTCTGGCACAGGCCTCTGGCCACAGAGAAAGTCACCCTTCTCCTTTGAACACTGAGACAGGGTTGTGGCGGGGGCTGCCTGGGTCTCCATGTGCCTAGGTACCAAGTCAACTGAAGTAGTGGGAAGAGGTAAGAAATCCAGGGGCAGGGGGTGGGGGGGTGTGGGTAGGAAGAAGAGGAGGAGAAATCTGGGAAGAGGAAGGAGAGCGGTGGGAAGAGGAGAATAAGGTTTTGTGAATGAGCACTTCTGTTTCTCTTTCCAGGGAAATGGTTTGTGAGTTTCCTACCATCATCTGGTGAGTGGGTGATTTTCAAGGCAGGAAGGTGGGACTATATCCCTCCAGGAGACCACTTTGCACAAAACCCCCCATGATTGCCTCTGCTGTCCTTACCTGAGGCAGGAAGATCTGGCCCCTGGGCAAAGGGCAGGAGTAGATGGAAAAGAGGGGGTCAAGGAAGTCAGGGGCAGAAGGTCAGAGAAACTGAATGTCTTCAGAAGCTAATCTTGGGTGGGGGATGTACTTTCTCTTTTAGACACCCTCATAAGAGGTCCCATCCCCCCAATAGGTATGTGTTTGCTGGAGGCGAGGATGAGGATCCCATCCTGCACACATCTGGTCAGCAGGGCAGATTGCCCTGGCCTTTGCCACCAAGGCCCTGGGGCCTGGCCCTAGTTTTTGTGGAATAGGAAAGGTTCAGGAAGGCCATGGAAATGGACGGATGGACCCAGATTGGGGCAGGAAGAGGTTTCGCAAGAGGAAGTGGTAGAGAACAGAACCCTCCAAAGTGTCTCAAAAGCAAATTTGTGCATGTGAAAAGAGATGCTCACTTGTGATTCTGTTTCCAGGAAGAATATGGGGAGTACTCCTGCAAGGTGAGTGTCTATTAAGAGAGAATTAAGGGGCCTCCAGGGTAGGAACCTGCAAAGCCGAGAACCCAAATTGGAGTTTCCATGCAACTCAGAAAACTGAGCTCTACTTCCAAATAGATGATCTGGTCAGCTCTGCTTATGCGTTCTTTTATTCATTTGTGCATGCCTGTGACCAACATTTATTAAGAACTTAGTGGGCAACAGGCATTATTCTGAGCCCTGGGGATACAGCAGCGAACCAAACAGAAATGTCTGTGTCACTCAGCTTCCATTCCACTGGCCTCTCACTCAGATCATCTTGAGGGCACCTTAAGTCTGCTAGCAAAAGCAGAGAGCCCCTGAATCCATTCCTCAATTAATTCTTCTTTTTTTAAAGATTTTATTTATTTATTTAAGGAACACAGAGAGAGAGAGAGAGCATGAGTAGGGGGAGGGGCAAAGGGAGAGGAAGAAGCAGATTTGCCACTGAGGAGGGAGCCCGACGTGGGGCTCAATCCCAGGACCCTGAGATCAAGACCCGAAACGAAGGCAGATGTCCAACTGACTGAGCCACACAGGCGCCCCAATTCCTTGGTTAATTCTCTATGGATATAGACGATACAGGCAGAATTACACAGTAAGAAGGACAGCTCATGTGCACCCAGTACTACCCCCAAGCATTTTCCATACATAAACTCAATTTAATCCTTTTAACATCCCCATTTAACAGATGTAGAAACTGAGCCCAGGGCACTTAAGATCCTCATCTCAAAGAGCCCAACATTAGAATCCACTTATGTCAGACATGTCCAAGAAATGAGCACCTGGTCATTTTCTTCCACTTCCCATGACCCCTTTCCAGAATCTCCCCTCTCTGCTCCCTGCGTTCTACGCCCCTCATTTCATATCACTATGATTGTGTTTGCTAGTCTGTTATTTCTAGCCTATTCCCAGAGCTCAAACGTGCCATTCACAGAGATGCTTTTGGTTGATAAAAGGGCTCCTATTGATGGGGAAGGGCTGATCATCCCAGGAATGTTCTAATCAAAGAATTGTACCCATTTTCTCGTTGTTGCTGATTCCTGAGGGCAGATGTCAAGCACCTACATGAGGAGATTTTCCAGGAACAGAGGCCCTCGCCCAGCTCTCAAAGGACGCTCAGGATGCCATATTCCATAATATCCTGAACATGCTTGGGAACCGAGAGGCTTTGCAGAACCTCACGGATGAGGGGAGGGGTTCCTACAGCTACCTAGGGCTGATCAAAAGTGGTAACGGGGGCAGGTTTAGGAGATACTGCTACCAAGGCACATGGGGGAGGGGGAATGGGGCAATGCCAGGGGAAAGAGTAGGATGCGAGAGATGCAGGACATTGACCCCAGGCACGACAGGGCCAGGGAGTGCAGTCCCAATTACTGAGGCTGCTAGGAATCCCCTGGCGCAGGTAAAGCACCCTGACCTCCCACCCTTGTTAATCACTTACAGGCTTAAAAGACACAGGCAAAATTACTTAGAAATACTAGTTGTAGTAGTAGTAAGATCATATTACCAATAATACCAGCCTCCTACAGCTGGATGGGAACCCCTGGGATCCTCTGAATGACTTTGGTGGCAAAATCCTAAATGAGATGCAAGAGGACATAAGAGACCTATGGATCCAGGAAAGATTCCACATCATTTACCTCCTTGAAGCCATAATGGGTAAGAGTGATTTGGGGGAAATGTAGGAAAGTCACAAGTTTGACCTGCAGACCTCATGAAATCCATGGGTTAGATGCCACCACTCCAAAACCCTTCAAATATCATGATCTTCATCCTCACATATCGCCTCTCTCCAAAGTCTGGAGGGCTGAGTGAGATAAATTTGCTATGTGAACAGAGACCCAGCCTGAGGTCTAGAAAGTGACCCACCCAAGTTCATCCAACAGATCATTGTGGGTGGGATGATTCCAGGCTCCAGCCTCGGGATCCCATCCTCTGGACCATGTCATGTAGCATCCTGGAGACCATCCCAGGAGCAGAAGGAGGACTTTCCAGTACAGGGAACTTGACCTTCAAGTCCAGTGGGTTATTCCTCTGCCTCAGAGTTACCCTCTCATGGGGTCTCCTAGTTTACAGCAGGGAGAGGAAAATATGACTCTTCATCACTCTTTCTCCAAATGTCCCCATTCCCAGCGCTGAGTGACACCCAACATGATCTGCTGGCCTAGTCCATGAAGAAGAGGATCCTGCTCCAGCAGCAGGAGCTGGTGAGAAATCCCCAAGGGTCAACGTCCAGGGAAGAGGGTGAAAGAACCAGAGTTAAGAATGACTCTGAGGAAAAAGAGACAATGGAGGTTTCTGCCAGGGAGACAGGATCCTGCTTTGGCAACTGGGAAATCCCTGGCTACATCTGCCTCTAGGGAACAGGCCCAGTGGGTATGAGGCTACCTTGGGAGGGTCTCTGTTTCCATGGCAACCCCTGCAGAGGCCCCCCCAACACCCCCAGTTCTAAAATAGCCATATAGGAACCCAGGTTTGGGAACTCAGGGGCTCAGAGTCATATCCCTGCTTTACTAACACAGTTACCATTTGGGAATTGCTCTCTCTTTTCTCTCTCCTCATACATATACGTAAGTACTTATGTGTGTGCAGACATACGCATATACATATACACACATTGCACACGTGTATGTACGTGTATACACATCTGACTGCAGATGCCACTATTCTACAAGGGAAATGTTAGCGTAACCATTTAGCAGCTGAGGAACCAATGCTCAGCATTTTCCAATAATGTGTCCACAATCACACTGATCACAGGACATGACCAGGACATGACTCCTGGTCCCCTTGACTCCAAAGCTCGTCCTTTTCAGTTACCCTGCATGGCCCTCTTGGGGACAAATTTTCTCTCTCCGACCTCAAATGCTGACCTGTAACATCAGATACTGTTTATTTTAGGTAAGGAGCATCCTGGAGTCCAACTTCAATTACTCCGGGAACATCCCCTTCACCCTCAAACCCGAGCTCCTTGCCCTACTCCAGGATGAGGATTTGGCCATCACCTACGGCCTGCTGTAGGAGGCCTTCCTCCTTCAGTGGCCTGAATATGGAGCTGAGTAGCGCCAGGTCAACCTGGAATCTGGAAACCAAGCAGCCTCTGTCTGCCCCGTACGGGACTCTCTCCATGCTGCAGTGGCTGGCAGTCAGTCCAGAGAGGCCTGGCCCCGCCCCAGTCTATGCTGGGAGTGCCCCTGATGAGCTCAGGGGACCTAGGGCCACCCACTTCTGCCGTTCCAGGTAGCATGGAGCCAGGGATCGGCACACTTGAGGGAATGTTCTGAAGTGATAGATCTGTACCTTGCTAAAGATTCATGCAATTGTCAAAACTCATCAAATAGTATCTAAAGATATGAGCATTTTGCTGTATATTAATGCTACTCCAAAAAAAGTAAACAAATACTGAACTCTAGTAACAATATGAATTGTTTGGGGTGAAGTGTACTGGTAATCTGTAACTTACGTGAAATGCATCAAAAAATAAGGTGATTAATGAAGGGACAGAGAGATAGATATGTGACCAAGAGGAGGTGGTAAAATGTTAAAAACAAGAGGGTTTTTTTCTTTTTTATTCTTGAAACATTTTCGTTTGTCCAGAATTGCTTCAAAAAAATTAACCCCCCCCAAAATTATACCTGTGTATATATATGTTACTTTTCCAAATTATGCTTTTTGAGCTATTTTAAAGGGAACACTGAGGGGTGCCTGGGTGGCTCAGTCATTAAGCATCTGCCTTCGGCTCAGATCATGATCCCAGGGTCCTGGGATCGAGCCCCGCATCGGGCTCCCTGCTCGGCGGGAAGCCTGCTTCTCCCTCTCCCGCTCCCCCTGCTTGTGTTCCCTCTCTCGCTGTCTCTCTCTTCTGTCAAATAAATAAATAAAATCTTTAAAAAAGACACCAGCCAGGCTGCTGCTGATTCGACTCCAACCACGGGGAGCAGAAAGAGTAGCACGGTGGAGTCTGAACTAGCCAGTGAAGAAAAAAGCAGAGGGGCTGAGAGGAAAAGAACCATTACCAAGATGGAGCCAGAAGATATTCCTACAGACGAACTGAAAGACTTTAACACTATTAAAGTTACTGATAACGACTGTAATGAATCCACTGACAACAATGAATTAGATGAACTTGAAGAGCCATTTCACAGATACTACGTTGAAAAAGTTGTTGGTATTAAGAAAAGTGGTAGGAAAACGCTAAAACCTCGCATGTCGATAAATGCTGATGAAAGAGGTGGTCTAGAAAACATGAGGCCCCCTAACAATAGCAGTCCAGTACAAGAGGATATGAAAATGCATCCTGTGAGCTGTGCGGATTCACAATAACTGAGCAGGACCTGTCATCTCATTACTTAGCCAAACACATTGATCATATCTGTGCGTGTGGGAAATGCGGACAGGTCCTTGTTAAGGGGAGGCAGCTTCAGGATCATGCTCAAAGAGGTAGAGAACCCCAAGATCTGACAAGGAACAGGTTAGGAAATACTGAGGAGAAAACGGACATGGAAAAGAATCCTGATGAGCAGTCAGAAGTAAGAGATATGTTTGTGGAAATGTTGGATGATTTTAGGGACAATCATTTCCAGATAAACGCATCCCCAAAAAAGCAGTTATTTAAACATTCTGCCTGTCCTTTTCGACATCCAATTGTGGCCAGTGTTTTGAAACTGAAAATCTAGTGCTTGAACATACGTCTAGCTGCCTAGACCAGATTGTGTTTAAGAGTGCCATCATGAAGAAAACGAAAGAGATCACAGACGAAAGCATTTTTGTAATCTGTGCGGAAAAGGATTTTATCAGAGGAGTGACTTAAGAGAACACTATACTGTTCATACTAAGGAAAAACAGTTCATTTGTCAGACACGTGGAAAGCAGTTTTTAAGAGAACGTCAGTTGCAACTGCACAAAGGCATGGCCAGGAATGTTTGTTCCACCTGTGATCAAGGAAACCTCAGAAAACATGACCATGTACGGCACATGATTTCTCATTTAACTGCTGGCAAGACTAAATGCCAGGTCTGCTTTCAGATATTCCCAAATATGAACAGCTGGAACAGCACAGGGATGTTCGTCTGCATACATGTGGAATATGTGGAGCAAAATTTAATTTGAGGAAAGACAGGAGATCACATTATAATGCCAAGCATTTGAAAAGAATATAAGTGATTTTCTACTGTACTAATGTTTAGATGATAGCAGACAAAACACCAAAGCAAAGGATATGAGCTATTCAGAAATTGATTTTATGAGATGAATTGTTGGGAAAAAATTTCAAGGCCCTCTTAATACTTTTGTTTAGGATCTTAAGTATCTACATGTTAGGTGTTATTAAATGTTTATAATTTTTATTATTTCTTAATAGGATTCTTTGATTTTAGTTTGTTTTAGCTATGATTAAAATTCCTTTTGGGGCACCTGGGTAGCTCACTCAGTTGAGCCTTTGCCTTCGACTCCGGTCAGGATCCCAGGATCCTAGGATCTGGCCCCACTGATGGACTCCCTGCCCAGTGGGGGGCCTGCTTCTCCCTCTCCCTCTGCCACTCACCCTGCTTGTGCTCTCGCGCTCTCCCCCCAACCTCAAATAAATAAATGAATTCTTTAAAAAAATAAAATAAAATTACTTTTCAATGTAGACTACAAGTGGCTGTTACCCCTTCAATGTTTATTAAACTTTAGTTTTTTTATTGAAAAAAAAAGAAATTAAAACTATTATAAAAACTCAATAGAAGGATCAGAAGGTAAAGTTGAGGAGCTTTCCCAAAAAGTAAAGTAAAAAGTCACAAGATGAAAAATAAGAAAGAAAAAAATAAGAAATTCAGAAGCCTAACAGCTGGATAAAACAAGTTCTCAAAAAGAGAACACACACACACAAACAAATGGAGAGGATACCATCAACAAAATAATTCAATAAAATATCCCATAACCAGAATATGAGTTTCCAGATTTAAAGAGCCCATCACATACCTGACACAAATGGATGAAAATGGGACCATACCAAAACACATTTGTGTGATGTTTCAGAACATGCAGGACAAAGTAAAAATCCACGGAGAAGAATAAAGGTTATTTACAAAAGATCAAATATAGGGGGCACCTGGGTAGCTCAGTCGGGTTAAGTGTCTGATCTTAATTTTGGCTCAGGTCAAGATCTCAGCCTCCTGAGATCAAGCCCTGCCTCAGGCTCCCCACTGGGCATGAAGCCTGCTTGAGATTCTCTCTCTCCCTCTCCCTCTGCCCCTCCCCCGCCTCTCTCCCTCTCTAAAAAAAAGAAAAGCAAACTAGAGGCAATGGAACAATGACTTCCTACATTTTGATGGAAAATTATTTCCACCTAGAAGTCTACATCAAGTTTGAAGGTAGAATAAGGGCATTTTCAGACAAAAATTTTTTAAAATTACTGTCTATGTTCCATTTTCCAGAAAACTATGAGAGGTTGTGATACAACAAAATGAGAGAAACCCAGAAGGAAGATATTGGCGACAGGGCAAAGATTTAGTGTAGAATAGAGACAGGGGGATTCCAGGGATGACAGTTGGGGGGGGGGGTGGCAAAGGACAAGTCGTCCCCATCTGAGCAGATAGGAAGGCTTTGGGGGAGATTTCTCCAGGAAGAGAAAATTGATAGAATACCTCGAATCTGAGATATTAAATACAAGATTTAAGGAACTGGAAGGTTGGATTTAATTAGATACAAACACATAGAAAATAGAAGGAAAAATGACAATGAGAAACAAAACAAAAATCCTACAGGAAAGGAAAAATAATTACGGTTTATTAATAGCTGAGTAGTGTTTACATAGTCATAATTGTGACGGGACCTGTGGTGTGTAGAGCCAAGGAGACCCTAAATCCTCATCTTCCCTGGTGTAAGTCCATGGACAATGCCTGCAACTGAGCAAGGTTATTATTAAGAGATGTCAGACACAAAAGGCCACATATTATATTATCCCGTTCATATGAAATATGTAGGAGAGGCAAATCCAGAGAGCCCAGAAAGTACATCACAGTGGTTAGGGTGGGAAGTAATGAAAATGTTCTAAAACTGACTGTGGTCATGGCTGCGCAAGTCTGTAAATATATTAAAGCCACTGATTTGTACACTTTCAAGGGGTGAACTGTATGGCTTGTGAATTATATCTCAAGAATGCCCTTTAAACAAGAAATAAGGGAGGTAATTACCAAAACAAGCAACAAAACACATTTAAAGTGATGGTCTCTGGGGAGAAGCAATGGAAGAAGGTGGGGGGGGGCAAGACAGAGGGGGTGGGATCAGATCAGCTTTGATTAAAGAACACAAAGCCTAAGTATTAATGTAAGTCCACACGCCGTTATCGAAAGCTGGAGGTTCGCCCCATGTGTCAGGGTCAGGGCTGGAGAGGGTGGGGTACCACGACACCTGGGCAGGGGCAGGGCTGGAAACCCTGTAGTGCCAGACGCGGGTTCCAGAGAGTTCCTGCGCTGGGCACAGCCTACAGTCCGGAACGGTCACCCGGCCACCGCCCTACGGGCAGCCGCCCAGAGCCTCAGGTGGGTGTGGGGGGCCGGGAACCCCGGGTCCTGGAGGGGTTGCGGGACTGGGGGCAGGGAGGGGGTTCCAGGCAGGAGGGCAGGCCCGCAGTCCCCTCCCCCGCGCCTCTCCCGGCCTGTCCTTCTCTGCACCTCCCCCC
Organism: Mirounga angustirostris; assembly: GCF_029215605.1. Taxonomy (NCBI): domain Eukaryota; kingdom Metazoa; phylum Chordata; class Mammalia; order Carnivora; family Phocidae; genus Mirounga; species Mirounga angustirostris. The sequence continues at coordinate 11,753,672 of NW_026991712.1, read as the reverse complement.
CAACCCTTTGGAGAGGGTCTACTTACCCTCCCCGATTGCAAGCTGGCGCTGGCGCTGCCCTCACACGCTCCCCCAGGGTCCTCTCGGTCACTACCTGAGCCAGCACCATCTCCCTACGCGCCCCCGCAGCCGCCCCTCTCGGCGCTGGTGTGGACGCGCCTCTGGCGCCCCCTACAGGCCTGAGCAGGCCCACGCTTCCGCAGGCCGCAGTCACTTTGCGGGGCCCCTTCCTCCGTAGAAATAGCAAATATTGTCATTTAAGGCTGTGTTGGCCCATTCCCAACAACACGGAAGTTTCTCTTTGGCTTTAAGTTGGACAGAAAAGGAAAAAAAGACTATTGGCATAAAGACGAATATATTAATACTCTGTATTAAGATACTCTCTTAGACCTAAAATCTTCTTTGTTTCTTCTGATTTAAAGTAAATTAAAACATTTTCATGGGCCCTAAAAGTAGCGTGGGCCCTGGGCACCGTGCCTGGTGGAGAAGCTGGTCCCTCAGCTGCCTCCTTTCCCTGGGGCTGCAGACAAGGCTGGCCCCCACATCACACTGGAGCCCTGGGTCCCACTCCCCTGGACGGTAGTCATAAGCTCCTGCAGTCTCCCCTTTCCAGTGGGCAGTGAGTGCTGGTCCTAAAACACGTGCACTGGCTTGCAGTGTCATTGCCCTGCTCACAAGCCTTCGGTGACTGCCAGGGCCCACCTCAGGAAGGTGCTCACAGAAATGGCAAACTCCATCAAAGACGTAGGAACAAAATGCTACTGGGGCCCATCGGAGGGGGAAACAGAGGCTCATCCTAGATGCCTCTACCCAGAAAACTCAATTATGTGTGCTAAGAGGAGCGAGGAGAGGAATTCCTGTTCCCTTCTCATGCCACCCCCATCTCCTCTCCCTCCTCCCACCCACCTGGGCACCCACTACCTCAGAAAAGCAAGCAAGGCCAGAACACAAAGGGTAACAGCTTATCAATAAATGCCAACATCAACTTGTTAGTCCTCATAACAGTCCAATGGAGGATGTACTGTTATAGATAGTAACTGTCTATATTTTATATAAATATGAATAAATTTCTACTTTACAGCCGAGGACACCAAGGAGCAGAGAGATTTAGTAATGTTCCCAAGGGAACACCTGTTCTAAAACTAAGAAGGGAGTCCTTAGCCTTGGAGCTTCTCCAGGGGAGTGATTTAAAGGCTATTTCCAGGGTGGTTTTGACCACCTGGGATTTCCACCTATCTGCTGACTTTAGAACCCAGCCCTGGGTCAGAAGCACCCGGGAGAAGTCTGCTCAGGGCTCCCCACTCCTCACACTTCTGCTAGAAATTCAGTTCAGCTGAGACTTCACCAAGGTCTCCACAGCCTTGTAGGACACCTGCCCTCTCTTCGCTCCTCCAGGAACATGTCGTCCCTGTTTGCAAGGGACGCCAGGAGTGTGGTCAGAGAACTGGGCAGGAGAGGGGAGCTGGTGCCCCTGCCAAGAGCCTGAACAGTGCCCCACACCTGCGCCCCTTCTGCCTGGTGAGGAAGAAGCACAGATGCCACCCCAGCCTTGGGACACCCCCTTCATCCCTACAGACTTCTCCCTCATGGATGCCCTGGAGCCCAGCTCCCCCATGCCAGGTACTTTCAGGTGGGGCCTGTGGGTAGCAGAGTGTTGCAAAAAAGACAGATTCACATGGCTGAGAAAGCAGACAGCCTCTGCCCAGACACCCTGTGGACACCTATCCTCCATGTAGGGGAAGGATGAACCCATGTTTTTCTTCCTCCTGTCCCCAGTTGTGTGATAAGTAATGATAATTTTAAACAACAGTAATGGTTTAACGTGGGTCAGGTGCTTGCTGTGTGCCAGAGCCCATGCTGACAGTTCCTCAGTTGATCCTCACAACCACCCTGGGGGGAAGACCCTGTCACTCTTCCCTCCCCTTCTTTAAATGGGGCAACTGAGGCTCCACGACTTAAGTGGTTTGCTCAGGGTCACACCCAGCCAGTAAGTGGTGGAGGCCAAATTGGACCCCAGGGCTGAGGCCTTAGCCACGCTCAAACCTGCCTCGCTCGCCACCTGGACCTCTCTTCCCGCAGAATTGAACTGGAGCCAATTCATCCAGACCTGGGAGATGGTGGCAGGAGCCGTGACAGGGGCCATGAGTGTGAGCACCAGGCTGCCGGTGCAGGTGACAGGGAACAGTGGGGTGATCCACAGCTCCACACTGACTGTACACACACTCATGGTTTCCCCTCACATCTGGGAAACTCTGATGAAGAGGTGAGAGTCAGGTGGGCCAACCAGGCCGGCTGGGCTCTCCTGGCTGAGGACTGTCTGTGGGCACAGGTCCTCCAGGCTGGAGTAGGGATCAGGGAGCAGGAGAGAAAAGCCCGAGGCTCTGGCCAGCTCGAGGACCTCCAATGAAGCCCCTCTGAAGAGTGGGTTGGGATGGGAGAGTCCACCATTAGCAGAGAGCCCAGGGGCCCAGGGACAAGGGGGTGGGTGGTGAGAAGGGCTTATTTTAAGTCAGAGATTTCAACCTAGATGGAAAAAAAAAAAAAAACAAGAGAAACGTGGTAGCTGCTGAGTGGGAGGCAATAAGGAGTGTTGAAGACTATGGCTAACTGCGGACACAAGCCTGCCTAGAGCTGAGCAGCAGCTGCTGGGGCTGTTGCCAGGCAGAACTGTGAGCTGGGTGGCACCATTTCTTCAGAGAAGCTAGAAATTGAGATTTTTATGTGAAACCTACCAATTTTAATATTTTCTCAAAAATTCTGAACCTCATGGGCCAAATAAACATAAGCCTTTCGTCCAACTCAGCTTGTAGAAAGCCACATGGTGGCCTCTGGTCTGGACATTTTATACCTTGTAGAAGACAGATGTCCAGCTCCCCTCAGTTTCTCTCCTTTTCTAGCCACCCCCAAGTGACCTTAAGCAAGCAGTCCCTAAGTCCAGGCCAGTCACACCAGGGGAGGCCTCGTCCCAGGAGGCCTGGTCCCAGGAGCCTGCCCCACCCCTACACATCCTTACAGGAAACTGAGGACCCCAAAGCCCTCGTTCCTCAGGGAGCTGCAACGCCAGAAGGAGAAGTAGAGCCTGTATGTGGTGACAGAGGCCGTGGACACCACGCACGACACCATGCTTCAGAGGCTCAGCAACGCAGAGGGAGCCGGACGGCTCGCCTTCCTTGGGCCGGGCCATTTAAAGGTGCAGGGTGTGCCCTAGGGGTGCAAAGTCGGGTGTGCTGGGGATGCTGGCAGCCACCGAAGAGCTCCCCCTCACCCTAACTCCTGCTAAAGGGCTGCCCCACTAAAAATCGCCCCATCTAAACAAGAATGGGATTCCTGGGTGCTTGTGTTGTGGCTCTCAATTCTGATGACACGTTAGAGTCATCTGGAAAGCTGTTTTGGTTTTTATTTGAAAATACCCAACACTGCCCCGCCCAACCCTGTTTTCATTGGTCTAGAATGGGCCCCACTGGCTGGTATCTTCTGACTCCCTCCAGATGATTCTATGTGCTGCCAGCGTTGCTCTCACCGCGGAGGGGGTCTGCATCAGCTTTGGAACCAGGCACACCTGGGTACAAATCCCAGCCCTGCCCCTGGCTAGCTGTGTGGTCTCGGGCAAGTCACTCGACCCTCTGAGTTTGCCAGTTCTTGCCCCGGAGGAGAACCAAGGGAGATTAGGCAGCAGTGGGGAAGGTGCTGAAGACACTGGTGCAGGGACGCTCCGTTTCCTTCCATGTGCCTTCCACGTCCCAGATCTGCTCCTCACCAGCTCAGTCCCTAGGTCATTTAGCGCCTGTGGGCCTCAGGTCCCCATGGTGACAAAGGAAGTGTGGGCCCCACACTAGTATCCTGGGGCTCTGGGACTCCTGTCTCCCACAAATTAAGTGTGACTCAGCCTCACAGGAATGCAGGTGAGTATGGATCACCTATCAGTCAATCTCCAGCTTCCATTGCTGAATACTGTTTAGAAGCTAGAACACAGTACAAAATGTTCTCTATCCATTTTTCTCATCCATCCCTCCTGATGATTCTATAAGGTGGGTACTATATGTCAGGTTTTCTGGGAGCTGAACCTGGAGCTCAAAGAGGTTAAGAGGCACCTGGGTGGCTCAGTTGGTTAAGCATCTGACTCTTGATTTTGGCTCAGGTCATGATCTCAGGATTGAGATGGGAGCCCTGTATCGGGCTCTGTGCTGAGGGTGGAGCCTGCTAAAGATTCCCTCTCACTCTAAAAGGAAGGAAGGGAGGGAGGGAGGGAGGAAAGAGGTTAAGCTCCTTCCTCAGGAGCACACAGCAAGCAAGGGCTAGGGCCCAAATCCAGACTGGGCCTACCTGGTTCCAACACCCATGCATTTAATCAAACCAGTTACACTACAGTGCCACCTCTGACACAGCAGATGGCTGGCCTTCTAATCAAGGGTTATTTGAGATGTCAATGAGATGTTAAAATAGGCAGCCTCGCTCCACTTGCCAGTTGTGGGAAAGACAGGGGACCGTACAAGGGGAGGGAGGGAGTAGCAGAGGGGCAGGGAACCGTCTTGGGATTACATATTTGCTGTTGATGTCTTACTCTGTGGGACTCCAGATGTGTCATGGGACTGGCGTCAGTGTAGGGTAACCAACCTTCCCAGCTTACCTGAGCGAGGGCTTTCCTGGAACAGGGGTCTTTCAGTGGGAATACCAGGACAGTCGGTCACCCTAGTGGTGAGTGACAGAAAACCTGAAATGACAGGGGCTCCAAACAGGAAAAGATTTCTCTCTCAGGTAAAAGTCCAGATAGGAGCCTAAGGCAGTGGCTCTGCAGCGGTGGATTGTAGTGATCAGAGACCTAGCTCTTCCGTTTTGTCACTCTGCCACTTTCTGGTCCGAGGTGGCTGCTCTAGCCCCACTGATCACGTCCACATTGCAGCCGGCAGAAGGAAGAAAAGGACTTGCACACACCACCTCCATCCATTTGCATCCCACTGGCCAGAACATGGAGCTGGATTCAGGCCAGCCAAGTGCCAGCGGAAAGGAGGTGTTCTCTCACTGTTGCTTTTTTTTTTTTTTTAAGATTTTATTTATTTATTTGAGAGAGAGCAAGCAAGCGCGCGTGCATGCGCATGAGAGGGGGGAGGGGCAGAGGGACAAGCAGACTCCCGGCTGAGCACAAAGCCCAATGCAGCGCTTGATCCCAGGACCCTGAGATCATGACCTGAGCCGAAATCGAGTCGGGACACTTAACTGACTGAGCCACCCAGGCGCCCCCATCTTACTGTTGCTTTTGAACTGCACTTTCCCTGGGGCGCCTGAGTGGCTCAGTCATTAAGCGTCTGCCTTCAGCTCAGGTCATGGTCCCAGGGTCCTGGGATCGAGCCCCGCATCGGGCTCCCTGCTCTGTGGGAGGCCTGCTTCTCCCTCTCCCACTCCCCCTGATTGTGTTCCCTCTCTTGCTGTGTCTCTCTCTGTCAAATAAACAAATAAAATCTTTAAAAAAAATAAAAAATAAAATAAACTGCACTTCCCCTGTGGGAGTAGGGTGGATAGCAGGGGGCCCCTGGGCCTCCCAGGGCTTACCCCCGCTGCGCCGCAGTCTCCACCTCTGAGTGAGAGGGGCTGACTCAGAGACCACTTGGAGGGGATCCAGCTGCGGTGCCTCATGACTCCAGCTCAGCCTTTCCCAAAGCCGGTACCCCAAACTCTGGACAGTGCTTAACAACACTAAGTGAAAATCGTTTCTTTACTGTGGGACTTTTTAGAGCTTTTACCATGCCAATGTGTATTGCTCTGACCCCAGAATGCCCTGGGGTTTTTTTCTGGAAATATCTTGTGTGCAACCTATTTTGCTGTTCTTGCTGCCTGAGTGTCCGCCCATCCCCTGCTTTTGGATCTTCCTCTCCCCTCCAACCTCTACACTGATCATCAAGAGAGATCCATGCAGGCCCTCCTCCTGCGTCTCCCCGTGCCCTGCTCCTGTCTGCCCTGAAGACACCTTCCTGCAGGTCCTCGAATCCTGTGTGGACTTGAGGTCCTGTTCTCCCTGCCTCCTCCCTAGCTCCAGGGTCAGAGCCACATGGCCGAAGAGAAAGCAGTGACCATCCCCCAGGGCACTGTCCTGGCCTACAGGGTGCTGCAGCTGGTGATCAGAGAGGATTGCTGGGGTAAGTGGAGGCTAGAGGCGCAGGGGCAGCAAAGACAGGACTCTGCCTCTGGGAAGGCTGGCAGAGGGGCAGGGCTACCTGCACATGTGGAGCAGCGAGAGGGAGACGAGGCTATTTCCCAGTGGCCTGAGCACTCAGCCAGACAGCTCCACCTTCTGGCAGCTGTTACAAGGATCTGAGGAGCAGGGAGGGCCCCCGAGGTCAGCTGTCCAGGAGGACTTACACCCGAGTCTGCACCCCACTTAGCCTAGGGGCAGGGGGGGGTCAGGGAGAAGCTGCATTTGATGGGAGGAAGGGCTGTGTCATCTAATTAGCACAGAGAATCATGCGGACTGGGTGGTCCTGCCCATCCTTAGCCCAGGGGTGACCAGTGGGAGGTGGGGGGTTTGCTCTCCCAACAATGCTGCAGCCCAGAGATGGGCTGGGGACTGAGCACAGGGTGGGACCGCTCTGATGCTCAGATCTGGCCCACTGAATCTGCAGGGTTGGCCTTGGGTGGGCGGAGAAGGAGGAGGAGGATCCAGCCACCCTTGCCCTCTGAAAAGAGCAGGAGCCTGAGTCCAGTGCACTGAGATCTGAATGGAGGCTTTGCCGGTTGCCCTCTGTGTGGCCCTGGAGGCGTCAGCAAATGTCTCAAGCTTCAGCATCCTCGTCTGTAAACGGGCTCGTGCTGCCTGCCCACAGAGTGCTGTGAGGCACAGGACATAAAGCTGTGAGGCCCCTGGCTCTCTGGCCTGCACACAGTAGGAGCCCCATAATTGCTAACTATCTGCCTCCCTCTCAGGCACTTTCCTCTTTTGCCCTACCTGTGCTCCCACACAGCTATCCTGTACCTGCCTGAAAGAAAGCTCGGTCGAGACTTTAGTGGAGGTAAGGAGTCCTGCCCAGGGCCTGGAACCCAACCAGAAATCATCCCTTCCCACAGAGAATGCTCTGACACTGCTCTTGGGGTCCCTTCCCTTCACCATGCCGTCACCCCATGTCCAGGGGCAGGGAGGGCCATCTTCCAGCTGAAGCATAGGCTCTGAGCAGGAGGGGGAGAAGGAGGAAGGAGAGTGAGGTGCAGGAAATAGGGAAAGGCAAGGATAAGACCCATGACTGCTACCTGCTATGTGGTGGGTACTCAGTAAATGTTTATGGAAGGAAGGAAGGGAAGGACGGATGGACGGAGGGAAGAATGAAAAGTAGGCACACACAAGAGAGCTCTGCCTGAGGTGGGAGCTTCACCAGGCCAGGACTGTGACACCAGGACCTCCTGGTTAGGCAGAATATCCGGGCAGGCTAGCCCTGGGCAGGGGGGCCTGCGCCCAGGAGCTGGGCATACCTATCCTCTCCCCACAGACTCAGCCTACAGTTGGGCCGTCAGTGAGGAGCCCAACTTCCAGGGCCTGCAGTGGCAGGTGGGTGCCCAGTTGCAGGACCTGGCCACGCTGCCCACAGAGCTGCGGCACCCGCTGCTGAGTGCCCTCCAAGAGCTGCTCCAAGACCCTCGGGCCCTGCAGGAACTCGAGGACATGGTAAGGGGCCCAGAGGCTGGACCGGGGCTGGGGACTGGGATCCAGGAAAGGGGGGCGGAACAGGGAAATGAGAAGCAGGAATAGGGATGTGCTCTGAGTCTCGGTAGTGCCCCACCTTGGATGGCAGGGTGAGGACGGCCCCGTGGTGACCAGGCACAGGCCTGTGCCTGCTTTTGTGTCAGACACTCGCTGAGCATTTGCTCACTAAAGCCCAAACGAGGGACCTGGCTCAGCATTGCTGGCATCAGAAGCCAGGCTCATTCCACCCTCACTGGCATCAGAGGGGACACAATGCCAGGGGTGGGGAACAGGAGCTTGGAGGATTGGGTGCAGGGCTAGGGGGCAGAGGAGGAGACCCACAGCCTGTCCTTGCTCCCCTTTGCCCCTGCCCTGCAGATGGAACAGGCCCTGGACACTGGGGTGCTGGGACAGCTGGTTGGCCCTGGGGGCTTCATCCATTAGGTCCCTCCCCATGCACGAAAAGGAGATTGAGGGGCAGATATGCCCCTGTGGGGCTAGAGGAATGCTATTTCCCAAGACTGGAGCTTCATGTTTGGAATCAGGCCAACCTGGGTTCTCACTGTAGTTTTGCCCCTGACAGGATGAGGAATCACCATTATCCTGGCTAATAACCACCTTGCAAAGCCACTGGGGAGCAAATGAGCTAATGTGAAAGCCCTTCGGAACCCCTGAGGCAGCCTGTTGACCTCGAAAGGCAGGGCCATCCTCTGCATTCTTGGAGCTCTTGTGGGTAAGAGGGATGCACAAGGGGCTGGGGTGGGGAGGAAGAGTCCAGAGGAAAGTCCTCCCAAGGCCCCTGCCCAGCAGCCCTTGTGTTCCCTGACCACCCTCTCCGAGCAAGCCTTCTCCTGTCTGTCTGTGCTGTAGACAGTCCCAGGCCATTCCCACTCACATCTGGTTCTCTGTCCAAGCTCTGTCCAAAGTCAGCATGGAAAAGCACAGCCCCAATTTCCTCAGTTTGCTTGTGCCTTAAGTGAGGGTAATTGGCACTCACATTGCAAGACGGTCCAGCCCTTCCTTCAGTGATGATTTACTGCGCATCCACTGTATGTCAACAAGGCACCAGGAAAAACTGAGGCAGCCGCTCTCCTCTTTCAGGCTGTAGTGGGGACAGACATCACACCAATATAGACAGAGAATTACCAACAGCATGAGAGTGTCTGTCTAACAGAGGCCCTGCTCCAACCCAGAATGGAGGCAAGGCCCACAGAGGGAGCTAGGAATAGGATCCCCTCACTGGTGGCCTGCAGTGTGGACAGAAGCGCTGGGGTAGGCAGGAGGACAGAGGCTTTGAAGCCTGGGCCGGGCTGTTCTGTTGTCACCTTAGGAAGTTGGGATCTTAATTTCCCAGAACCCCCTTCCCTGAGTTCTGGGTGAGAATCCCCCAAAAGAGGAACCACCATGAGATATGGGGGCCAGAAGTGAAGTAGCAGCCATTCATCTCTGAAGCATCCCTGATGGACAGGTGCTGCAGGGCCCACAGATTCCCAGTGCTTCCTCCCAACTGCTCATACTGCTGACCAGCAAGGCCTTGGTCCTGTCACCACACACAGGGAAGCCAAAGCTCCCCATCAGCCTCTACCAGCTGCATCTTGGCAGTCCCCTTCCCACTAGCCTTCACGACTTTCCACCTTGCTTCCTGCACTTCAGCCATGGCACTCCCCGTGCTGTCGTTGCTTGAACAAGTCAGCCTGCTCTGCCTCAGGATCTTTGCACTGGGTATTCCCTCTGCCTGCTATACTCTTCCCCCCAAATATTCACAAGGCTGACTGTGTTTACTGTTTATCATCAGCATCCCCCTGCCAGAAATATAAGTGCCATGAAAGCAAGTGTTGTTTGTATTACTCACATGCTCGATCTACTGAATACATGTCTGTACATCATAGGTGCCGAACATCCATTAGGTCCCTCCCCAAGCACGAAAAGGAGATTGAGGGGCAGATATGCCCCTGTGGGGCTAGAGGAATGCTATTCCCCAAGATTGGAGCTTCATGTTTGGAATCAGGCCAACCTGGGTTCTCACTGTAGTTTTGATGAGGAATCACCATTATCCTGGCTAATAACCACCTTGCAAAGCCACTGGGGAGCAAATGAGCTAATGTGAAAGCCCTTCGTAAAGTGAAGCCCACCATCCACCCTTCATGGGTCGTGTTTTAGGGAAACTGAAGGGTTGGAAGGGGTGGCAACTTACTCAGCACTTCCAGGGCAGGCACAGTTCCCGCCTTCTTGAACCTTCTCGGGAAGGATGGCCCAAGAGGTACGTAGTGGAGCTTGTCTCCACTTTAGGGCTCCAGTATCCCAGCCATTCCTGGGTTACTAGGGCCCACGAGGAGACACGCAAGATGCTTCAGATGCTCGGTGGCCCTCAACCCGTATCTCTCAACAGTGCTCAGTGACACCCAACATTGCCTGCTGACCCAGTCCATGGAGAGAGGGATCATGCCCCAGCAGCTGGAGCTGGTGAGGCCTCCAGGATGGGGTGTGGAGGGAGGATATCTGGGGGAATATCCCAAGTGGTCTGTCGGGGGTCCGGTCCCCAGTCCCTTGAGAGCCCTTTATCAGCACTCACTCACAGAGGGGCATTCCCTGGCTCTGACTTCTGAGTGCCCAGGCCTGTGCAACCTCTGCCGGGTGGGCCCTCTGCTGGGTGGGTCACATTCACTCACATGTGGGTTTATTGATTATGCTGAATCCATACCTTGTGCCACCAGGCCCTCTGCTGGGGCTGAGAATACAAAGTGAAAGAGGTTCCAGCCCTCACAGTCTGGTTAAGGGACGATGCAAACCAGTGACAACAAAGAGTGCCTGCTTTAGCTCAAACAGCTATGGGGTGGCTTTGGCAGCTGTGAGGACACCAACTACAGGGTTCAGGGGCATTTCCCAGGGGGTGACCCCTCCATGCAGTTCATGAATTCATGGATGAAAAGATGGGGGAGTGGGGGGCAGAACCCAGGCAAACAGCACAGGCAGAGGCTGGGAGCTACTAGGGAGTGTTGGAAACCAATGACTCCAGCCAGCGTGCGAAGAGCAGTGTTGGGGGTACACTATTTCGCCAAGCCTCAGCTGTAGTGGGAGATGGGGGAGCACTGGCCCCAGGCTCCCACCCTCAGGGTGGGTTCCACTGACGCAGGACCCGGGAGACCTGCCTGTTCATTCTGGGTGGTTCCTTGCAGGTGGCGAGCATCTTAGAGCCAAACTTTAATCAGATGGAGGAAACCACCTTTTCTCTCCCACTAGAAGTCCTCTCATCCCTGCAGAGTGAGGATGCAGCCCTCGCCCGGAGCCTGGTGGAGAGCTGTGGCCTGGAGCTGCAGGGGCCTAGCCAGCAACTCATGTGGGACCCTGACCTGGTGCCACAGCTGTCTGCACTCTATGGGTCGCTCGCAGGGCTGCAGATGCTGGCTGCACCCAGCCCTGTAGCCCTCTAAGCCAATGGCTGAGAAAGGTGCCACAGCCTCCCCTAGGGCTCCAGTCCTCCTGCCTCCAGGGACCTGCTGGCCCAGGCCGCCATGGGTGATTACGGGCTCCACCAGGACTGGCGCACACGCTTTCCTCCACCCCTTTCAGGACTGGTCTCCAGACATTAGTCACCCATCCAGCTGCGAGGGGGCGGGGGCACCCACTAGTGTAGGGTCTCGCCTTGGATCAGAATTCTCCCTGGAGGGGTAGTAGAAGCTGGTTCCAGGAGAGCCGGGGCTCCCTCCACCGCCCCACCGCCGACAGCCGTGTAGCTCTGTCTGTAGCAAGTTACTCCCCTCTCCTGCAACATTAACGCCCTATGAAATGGGGCTAAGAATCCCCAGCTCACAGGACCGCAGCGAAGACTTGAAAGTTGTACATAAAGTGCTCGGCTGTCAGCTATCACTGCGTGACGTGGCTATTACTGGTCGTCTGGCTACTCTGGAGGAAGCTGCAGGACCTTTCTCCAGCGGCGCAGAGGACCTGACGGTCTCCCCTTAACACCTGCCGCGCGCCGCTCAGCCTGGCCTGCTTTCCGGGCGCAGGATGAGGGAGATGGGGGGAAGTTCCACTTGGCCTGCGCGGGCCTGCGGGCCGGGACTCCTGGGCCCGGCCCTCCGCAGAGCCTTGTCTGGTGGTGGGAATTTGCCAGCGACGCGGCACAGCGCAAAACCGGAGTCCTTTCACGGTAGGAAGCACCTCCGGCAGAGCTCGCACGACCCGACAGGGCCGTGACGTGGAGGAGCTGTGAAGGAGTGCGCGTGCGCGTGCGCCCGTGCGCATGCGTCCGTGCGTGTGCGTGCCTTGCGCGCGCAGGGCGTGGGAAAGGAGGAGGCTGCGGACTCGTGTCGGTTGCAGGTCTTGCAGCTCCTGCTCGGTTCTCTTGACTTGGCGGAGCCCTCCGTAGCCGAAACAAAACCCCGGACAGAGCCCCTGCTTTTGCCCAGGCCCGGCAAAATGTTCGTTTCCACGGATAAAACTTAGCTAACAAACAATGGCCTTTGTAAAAAAAAATTTACAAAGGTCTCAGAAATGGGGGCGCCTGGGTGGCTCAGTCGGTTAGGCGACTGCCTTCGGCTCAGGTCATGATCCTGGAGTCCCGGGATCGAGTCCCGCGTCGGGCTCCCTGCTCGGCGGGGAGTCTGCTTCTCCCTCTGACCCTCCCCCCTCTCATGTGCTCTCTCTCATTCTCTCTCAAATAAATAAATAAAATCTTAAAAAAAAAAAAAAAAGTGCAGGGCCCCAGGGTGGCTCAGTTGGTTAAGCGACTGCCTTCGGCTCAGGTCGTGATCCTGGAGTCCCGGGATCGAGTCCCGCATCGGGCTCCCTGCTCGGCGGGGAGTCTGCTTCTCCCTCTGACCCTCCCCCCTCTCATGTGCTCTCTCTCATTCTCTCTCTCTCAAATAAATAAATAAAATCTTAAAAAAACAAAACAAAGGTCTCAGAAATGTATGAAGAACACTTGAATCTCCGTAACTCCACTACCCAGATACAAGCAGTATTGACATTTTGGTAACATTTGCCCATCAGTGTTATTCCCATGCATTCATACAAATCATCTTGCAGGTAGCTGTGTGAACTTAGGCTAAGTTTCTTAACCTTTCTGAACTTCTGTTTCCTCTCCTGTAAAGCAGGGGTAAAAATATCTCCATGTTAGAGAATATCATCAAAAAGACGAGACTGCCAATTGACCTGTGAGCTGGACCCAGGCACTCCCAGGCTCCTCACCCCCTACTCTGTCCTTGGAATGAGGGTTGCAAGTGCAACCTTGCCTTTCCTGCTCTGTCCTTGGAATGAGGGTTGGAAGTGCAACCTTGCCTTTCCTGCTCTGTCCTTGGAATGAGGGTTGCAAGTGCAACCTTGCCTTTCCTGCTCTGTCCTTGGAATGAGGGTTGCAAGTGCAACCTTGCCTTTCCTGCTCTGTCCTTGGAATGAGGGTTGCAAGTGCAACCTTGCCTTTCCTGCTCTGTCCTTGGAATGAGGGTTGCAAGTGCAACCTTGCCTTTCCTGCTCTGTCCTTGGAATGAGGGTTGCAAGTGCAACCTTGCCTTTCCTGCTCTGTCCTTGGAATGAGGGTTGCAAGTGCAACCTTGCCTTTCCTGCTCTCAGAGGCTGCCTCAAGGACATAGCCTTGAGGTGGTGATGTGATGTTGAAAACACCTACATGGTGTATAAATGAACATAGCGCCTCTTTATAAACTTTGAAGATTTGGAGGGCAGGTGCAGGGATCCATTCATCTTGTTGCCACCCAACACAAGACCTGTATGTAAGTTCCCTTCACTGATATTAAAACTAACCCCTTGGAGTGGCCTGCCGCTTTCTGAGGTCTCTCTCCCTGCCCTCTCACTACAGGGGTCAGTTTCAGATCATACCCAGGAAGCTGAAGCTCCCAAGAGGGTTGTGAACCAGCACTCCATGTGTTTGTACCCCTTCAATAACATGCTCACATACAGTGGCCGCTCAAAACTATTTTCCTCCCTTTGTAGGACCCTCTAGAGAGCCCACCCTAACAGTACTCACAGGAAGGCCCTTGTCTAAAATCCCCTTTCAGGGCGCCTGGGTGGCTCAGATGGTTAAGCGTCTGCCTTCGGCTCAGGTCATGATCCCAGGGTCCTGGGATCGAGTCCCACATCGGGCTCCCGGCTCAGCGGGGAGCCTGCTTCTCCCTCTGACCCTCTCCCCTATCATGCTGTTTCTCTCTCGCTCGCTCTCTAAAAAATAAATAAAATCTTTAAAAATAAAATAAAATAAAATCCCCTTTCAGCAGCTAAGTCAGAGTCTCCAGGCGCTGTGAGCTTGTGACCAGCAGAGGAGGCAGGATAGTTGAGCTGCCTTGTAGCCATGGGGGTCTGAAAGAAGAAGCATCTCTCTGCCCTTGACCATCCCTGTGCAGCTCTCCTCTTTCTTTGGACCTCCCAAAAGCACATAGGGCACAGCCTGGAGGCCAGTGTTGCCTGAGCAGCTTTTCCAGGTCTGAGGTGAGACCTTGGAAATAGGGAGAATGGGTCATAAAGCCACTGACAGGCAGAAGGGGGACCAGAACCCATACAGTGGTCTTTTCCCTACCCAAACCATTCTGGTGTCCACCTTCCATGCCCCTCCCATCTCTCAGCCTCTCGCCACCCAATGCTCCAAGAAATACTCCCGCACTGGGCCAATGGGGGCCGGAATCTCAGGGCAAAAGCCCTCAACTAGTGAAAAATGCTAGTGCTTACTGAGCCAGAGATAATCTCCCTGCTCCTGCAAAATATGCTCCACTCACCTCCTTCCCACTTCCTTCCCACCCCATACCTCCTTCCAGGTGTTCAAGCCCCAAACTTGGATCATTCTTGACTCCGATCTGCTGGGGACACCTGTGGCTCTCCCTCAAAATATATACTGGATCTCATTCCTTCTCACTACACCCAGTGCAATGATCTGCCTTTATTTTTTGCCTCGATTGATTAATTGCCTCTTGCAATTCCTTAATTGGTCTCCTTGCTTCTGTCTTGCCTCATCTCAGTCTGTTCTTGGCAGTCAGAGGGTTAGAGTTAAACCTTATCAAAGATATCAGTTTATATCAGTCCTTGCTCAGAGCCCTCTGATGACTCAGAGCAAAGGCCAAAGTCTTCTGGTTGGCTGCTATGGCCTTATGTGATGCGATGCCATTACCCCTCTGACCGCACCTCCCTCCCTGGCTCCCCCTGCTCCTCAGGCACTGTCTTGCTTTGAGGGATCTGCAGTTGCTCTCAGCTGTCTGCCCAGGACCCCTTTCCGCAGACACCCTCACTGCTAACTGCCTTCCCTCCTTCAGTCCCGGCTCACATGCTACCTTCCTTAAGACACCTACCCTTGTCCACCCTACTAAATTGCTAACTGGTCCTCTGCCCAGCACTCCCAGTCTACCTTAATTTTCCCATAGGCCTTAGTATCTTCAACTGTACTGTATAATGATTGAAATCGGTCCAGTAATTAATTACATCTAGACACTGGGAATACAGCAGTACAGGGAACAGACCTGGCCCTGCTCTAATGGAACCGACCATCTGGGGCGTGACACACAGGCACTAAACAAAAGTTCCACAATCACTTTGCTAATTCCTGCCATAATGATGATATGCAGGAGACTGCCGACCTGGTTAGGGGAATCTAGGGCCTCCTCAGAGCTGAACATGCCCTAGGATTCCACTTTGATCAAGCACACTGATCAACAGCATGACTTTCCCAGGTGTCACTGACAAATGTGCTACTTTGGGAGATATGTCTGAGGGCAGAGGGAGAAGGATAAAGAAGGGTGGCAAGAACAGCAGGGGTCAGGCCTCCTATTGTAACCTTAGACCAACCGCAGATGGGCGCTGGTGGATGAATACTACCCTCGTCTGCATCCAGAAGGACAGATCCAAGCGGCTTTCTACAAAGCTCCCCAGAAGGGCCAGGAGCACAGAGTCCCAACATGAGAACCCAGCCTTGTATTGACTTTCCCTCCTGGCCTGTTTCACTCTGCCCAGCCCCTGGTTCTGCTCACTGGGACCTCCTCCAAAAATTACCCACAGCACACAGCCCTTGCTCATGCTCTGCTTCCCATGGACACCCCAGGCTAGAACAGGTTCAGTGATAAGTGAAGCGGAGACAAAAACAGAGTAAGGGTAGTGCGGAGTGTCTGGGAGTTTGTCATTTTCAACAGCAGGGGTCAAGGTATGCCTCCCTGGTAGGTAACATCTGCACAAAGACAGAGGGCATGACCCACCCACAATCCCAGTAGGGGGACCTGCCACTGCAAAGGACTTGGGAGAGGGGAGTGACCACCCTGTGCTCAAGGAACAGCAAGCTTAGCCTGGCCAGGGGTGATGGATGCGAAGCGAAGGAGACACATGATACTTGCACACATGCACGAAGGCTCCTCCTCACACCACTGTTGACAATAGTCTGGAAAGAGCCGGAGTCCATCAAACAGAGGGATGGTTAAGTAAGTTATAGTACATCCATATAATGGAATACTACACAGCATTCAAGAAGAATGAAAACACTCTTTATATAAAAATATGGAACAATTTCCAATTCATATTAAATGAATAAAGCAAAATGTGGAATGGTGCATATAGGAAGTTGCATTTGGGTAAAGGCATGGAAGAATAAACATGAATGACATAAAATTTGAACCCAGTCTATTGCACTTACAAAAGCCATACAAATTATTTCTCCTACAACCACACATTATTGAGGAATTTCTCAAAAAAAAAAAAAAAATCTTGAATGCTCCTGGTGTTATGTGTAAACCCAATATTCAGACCACACCATGGAGAATATACACCCAATATTTGCTTTTACTGTGGCTTCTTCTATCCGAATACCCTCTCTGAACACCCAGAACATGCTGCCCTCCTCCATTCGGGCCCCGCCCGGAACCCATCATTAGAGTCCTAAGACACAGTCTAAGTGGGCTCTGGAGAGGTACTTACTAAATGTTGACGGACATAAAGATGTGCTTGTGAACACACTGACTGAAGCAATGTATCCGTACACTGGAGTTTGATGCTTAAAAATCATTGTGTTGCTAATTTTCATTTCAAA
The DNA here is from genome assembly GCF_029215605.1 of Mirounga angustirostris. Lineage (NCBI taxonomy): Eukaryota > Metazoa > Chordata > Mammalia > Carnivora > Phocidae > Mirounga > Mirounga angustirostris. The sequence goes on along the minus strand of NW_026991712.1, from coordinate 11,736,993 downwards.
AGGCAGTTCATCGCCTCTCCATTTAGAAAACTGGAACAACCACACAGTGTTTATTAGTTATAGGATCTTTAAAGGGTTCATTAAAATTGAGCAGCTTTGCCTAGCACCTTCACTGAGGGAAGTAGAACTGGTACTGTTGACTACTCTAGAATAAATGGAAAATAATACACGTTAATGGACAGGACACTTGGAATAGACTGCGTTGTTGTTTTTAATACAGTTAAATGTCATGATGGACATAATGAGACTGACAGCGAGCACTTTTGATACGTACAGGACATTATGGGCATTATCTGGCATAATCCTCAGGGCCACTGTAGAGGGGTAGGTATCTCGAGTATTACCCATTTTGTAAATGAGGACGTGGACTCACCAAAGTCACACTGAGTTAAACTCCAGTCCACCAACTCCAAAGTCTGTGTTTTAACTGTTCACATTCCTACTGCCTTTTGCAGATAGTATATACAAGACATGTAGTATATGATGTGGAATCAAACATTAGAGATTTTGTTTCAATTCTCTCATTTTACCGATGAGGCAGAGTTCCAAAGAAGTGATGTGGCTTGGGTTTCCTGACTCTTCATGCACAGATCCTTCTATGCATTCTTCTATGCATCACACTGTACAGAGCCTGAAATATGCTCGGTAAGGGATTATTTCATAAGAATTTATGGGATGGAGTTGACTGCAATCTCAAATGGAACCAGAATGGCATTTTTAACTCAAAAGACCTAGATTTGAGTAAAAATGCTAACTATCTTTATGACAAGTCTAAAATATTTTGAGCAATCTTAAAATAGCCGAGTGCTTTTTAATCCCAATCTGTAAAGGGAAAATAGCTGATTGAAATGTTCTAGTCATCCATATTGAGGGCTGTAGAAATGGGGCAGTGGTGAAGAGAGTCATGATGCAATGGGTACTTTGTATCAGGAGGGAAGAGGCACAGGCACTGGACTGAGAGGAGCAGAGATACTGAGCAGAACCGTGTTTTAGAGGGGAGAGGGGGCTAGAGGAGGCCGGGTTTCGAGTGTCGTTAAGATTTACCGACGTGGAGCAGGGTCCCACCTCCCTCCAGTTCGCAGGGCAGACCCTGCCAACTCACCTTGGCCCTCTTTCTTGATGAGCCCATGGTCAGTCCCATTATCCTTCACTCTAGGACGGATGTTACGAATAAGAAATCAGACTTGGTAGGTGGGAAGTTGACGATTTGTTCTCTTTGGCCATCTGAACCGCAACTATTAGACCCGAAATTAAATCCGTGGCAGCAGGGATGGCTCCTTTTATCACACTGCAGCACTGCACTTCCCCCCAGTTCTCAAATAAACCTGCTCTTGTAACTAGCAGAGGGGTCAGCAAACTCTTTCTGTAAAGGGCCAGATAGTAAATATTTTAGCCTCTGAGGGCCATATGGCTTCTGTCACAAGAATTCCATTCTGCTGTTGTAGTGCAAAAATAGCCAAAAATAATATGTAAACAAGTGAGTGAGGCTGTGTTCCAATAAAATTTTATTTATGGACACTGGAATTTGAATTTCATATACTTTACATATGCCATGAAATATTCTTTTGATTTTTCTCAACCTTGTAAAAATGTAAAAAACTATTCTTAGTTCACAGGCTGTACAAAAATAGGAGGTGGGCAGATTGGCCCGCAGACCAGTTTGCTAGCCCTCAGTCTGTAGTAGATTTCTCTACTTCTCCAATATGCGGAGCGTGAGCTCTGCTGACTGCAAAGGCCAGTCTCTCTTCCAGCTGCCTCATTATTTTTTACTTGTGTTCATTCACCCCATTCGAGCATTCGCTTGGCCCCTACTCCAGTCTGGGTACTGCACAAGATCCTTGGGGCACTGAGGGAAAAATCAGACATGGCTCTTATCCGAGTTCTCACAGGGTCAGAAAAGGCACCCACAAGTGCAGTCAAGTATCAGAGGTGTTGGAACAAGACACCAGTGTTGGATTCCCAGGGCTGCCATAGCAAATTACTACAAATGTGGTAGAAATGTGTCCTCTCATGGTCCTGGAGACTGGAAGTCTGAAGTCAAGGTGGCGGCGGCAGGGTTGGTTCCTTCTGGAGACTCCCTTCTTCTGGAGTGAGAAATCTGTCCCATGACTCTCTTCCAGCTTCGGGTGATTGCCAGCCATTCTTGGTTCCGTGGCTTGTCGATATGCGCTGCTCCTATCTGCCTCTACCTTCCCATGGCCTTTTGCTCTGTCTGTTTCCCTTTCTTTTCTCTTACAAGGATTTGTCATTGGATTTAGGGCCTACTCTAATTCAGGATGGTCTCACCTCCAGATCCTTGATTTTACCTGCAAATACCCTTGTTCCAAGTAAGGTTGTATTTTCAGGTTCCAGGTAGACGTATCTTTTAAAGGGCCACTATTTAACCCATTACAATACTCTTAGAAGACTGGGGTAATGTTATCCTGAAGGCTTCATGGAGAAGGTCTTAAAAAATGAGAGCTGCTGGTCAACGGATAGACGTGAGGGAGGAAGGAAAGTGCAGGCTTGGGGACCAGCCAGAGTTGGTGTGGGGGGTGTGACGCCACACGCAACTTAGAAACTGCAGGCAGCTGAGCCTGGCTGAAGAAGAGCAGGGTATGCACCGGGAGCACATGAGACCAAGGCCAAGGAGGTCAGCAGGGAGTCCACGGTGGCGATGTGGGCATCATGATCCAGCACCATTAAGCCAGAAGGATTTGGTGGAAGCCTCTGGGACTCCTTCCACTTGAAATGCACCAGAGCTCAGACACTCAAGACACTCATCCAACCCCAGCACAGTGGGACTAGACAAGCTTTAAGCTGTTTCTCCCAATCAGGACATTTCGATCTCATGATTAAGGTTTTATGATCTTTAAATAACACACACGCGGGTTTTCTACGAGTGTCAAGGCTTATGGCTTCAAGCCCCTCTGACACACACGCTCCTCCCAATGCTGAGAGCTGCTCTTCCTGCCACCCTCTTCGCCTCCTGTGACCACCCTCTCACCCCTGGGGACTGTGAGTCAGGCAAGTGCAGTTTTCTTCCTATTACTACAACCATACAAGAGTCAATCAAGAGTAAGAGGCAGTTAATGACAAGATCAATGGTCTTACTGCATTTAGCAAGATTTTAAAAGCAATCAAAACTAAGACAATAATGAAAAATACTATTACAAAGAAGGGGAAATATTTGATGTGTGTACGCACTCCACTAAAATAACACGGGGAAGACTTTACAAGCTTAAAAACAAAACGCCAGTAAACCAAGCCACACTTAGAAAAATGAAAGCTGATTTTTATTTTATCATCAACAGCCATTCTTTAAACATGAACATGCATACGTAATATTCTACGCACACATCACAGTTTTTAACGTTAGTTAATAAAGGTTAAACACACAACATACATCCTTACAAAAAAAGTCAAATGCAAACTTAAAACTTTAAACAAAAGTCTTACTAATTTAAAAAAAGTTTGTGTTGGGTACCATTTGTACAACACAAGTTAATTTAAACATTTTCATTTTGGCTGCACATGAAAAAAGCGGCAGTAGAAAATAAAGTCATTGAGGGTTTTTAAATAGCAGAATAGGCAGTTTTGCCATGCAGGAGAAGCAATATTAAATATTAGTTTTCAAAAAAAATCCACATTTAAAAATATTTAGTTCAAGTCACAATTTTTCTCAGTAGAGACCCCAATGCAATGCATAATTAGCTGCCTTAGATGGCCCGTTTGAAAGGACAATATCCCTTCAGAGTATAACTTTACTGATTTTGGCACAGAAAAGAAGTCTTAAGAACGAGAACATGATTAAAAAAGAGGGAAGAGGAACAGAGGCAAGAAATAAAAAGCAAGAGTACATGAGATAGTAATTGTAATCACTAAAAACTGAGCATTCCCAGTCACTGCAGAATACTGTCTTCCATCCACAGCAGGTGCGCACTCCACGGCTGTTACTGCAGCATGGACTTGATTTGCTTGGAGGTAGTCTCATCATTCAAATGTTTTGTTGTGTACCTAAAAGTAAACAAACAAAAACAGCAATTTTAGGGAATTTAAAAAAAATCATTATCTGTACTCACTGGTTTCTAGTATTACAAGATGAGCAAATAGGCCAATCTTCCCTCACAGAATCATGCCCTTGATTTCCAGCTTCAACTGGATTCAGGTTGTCTTGCTTAGCCTCCCTACCAGCTTTTAAACAGAAGATCCAAGAACTTTGTAACTGCGTCACAACTGGTTAAAGTCTAAAGGAAACACTCAAGCTGCACCTCTCACTCAGATGAAAACAGTCCTTGCTCCATCTCAGGGATTGACAAATTACAGCCGGTGGCCCAATCTAACTCACTACCTATTTTTGTATGGGCTGTGAGTGAAGTACATTTTTATAATTTTAAATTAATGGGGAAAGAAATCAAAAGAATAATATTTCATGTTAACATGGAAATTATATGAATGCAAATTTCAGTGTTTTTATAAAAAGTTTGTTTTTTTTTAAGATTTTATTTATTTATTTGAGAGAGAGAGAGAGAGAGAATGAGAGACCGAGAGCATGAGAGGGGCGAGGGTCAGAGGGAGAAGCAGACTCCGTGCTCAGCAGGGAGCCTGATGCGGGACTCGATCCCGGGACTCCAGGATCATGACCTGAGCCGAAGGCAGTCGCTTAACCAACTGAGCCACCCAGGCGCCCCTATAAAAAGTTTTAATGGAAGACCGCCATACTGATTTACTTCAGTATTACCTATGGTTACCTTCTTGCTACAGTGGCAAAGTAGATGTGACAGAAACCATGTGGCCCCAAACCCTAAAATGTCTGTTTACCCTCTAGCCCTTTACAGAGAAATATGCTGAGCTCCGTTCTAGTCCCAAACTATCACATCCCAAAATGTCTCAATACTCTTAAGTGCCTTGTTTCCAGCTAGATGTGTTTTGCTATAGGCATGTAAACACAAGAACATAAAGAGTGATCACTGGTTTATGAGAAGATTCACCACAGGAGCCCTTTAATAGCCCAAACTCAGTGAGTAAGCCTACGTGTCCGACTCTGTTCCAGGAACTTACAATCTGGCAGGGCAGACAGATGGTAATATACTCATACCAGGGGCAAAGGAGGAAAATACCAAGTGGGGCCTTAGAGACAGGTTATTCCAAGTGCAGTGAAAGCAGTGGAGGATATTAGGTGGGATTTCATTTAGGTTCTGGAAGGACTGCTCTGGCTGCTGAGGAAGAAGTGTAGGGAGCAGAGGAACAGCACAGGGACCAAGCAGGGCGCTGTTCCAGGGGCCTCAGGGAGGGATGACCAAGGCCTGGACCAGATGAGAAGCAATGGATACAGATGTTCAGTGCTTGAATGTGGACAGTTCAGACAGAACTTAATGCTGTATCAGTTAATTTGGCTTCTAAGAATTTCACATATAATCTTTAAGGAATATATCTTTTTTTTTTTTTTTTTTTATTTGACAGAGAGAGAGAGAGAGAGAGAGGGAACACAAGCAGGGGGAGTAGGAGAGGGAGAAGCAGGCTTTCCGCTGAGCAGGGAGCCCGATGCGGGGCTTGATCCCAGGACGCTGGGATCATGACCTGAGCTGAAGGCAGACGCTTAACCGCCTGAGCCACCCAGGCGCCCCAGGAATATATCATTTTAAGCAAGTACACACAGATGGTCTTTGTGTCTTCAAGAAATTTAAACCCAATTCTTGTTAGTTTCATTTCAAATCAATTTAAAAATTGAAGAAAGCACCTGAATGCAAAGCCTTGGAGAGGTAAGGACACAAACATGTACTTATTAAGTACCTGATAAATTCTCAACAGTTTTACTTGTAAGTCATTTCCAAACTGTTCACATATTACTAAAGAGACACCAGAGCACCTGGCATGTGATAGGTGCTCAATTAATTGGTACTTGTGGAAGGAGACAAGAAAATATGCAGCCAGGCTGGAAAAACAATCCATAAAGGAATATTTACATTAAGTGGCAGGCGATGTAGCCAACACTAAAGCCTTGTTTTCTTTTCCAAGTGCAGATAAAGTATATTTAGCTGCACACAATCCTACTGATGTCAGGAAATAAAAATGTTTAACATCCTTCTCTTCATTTCTGTTTTTTCCCTTTTCCTTTATGCGCCTGAATAGGGGACAGGGCCACACAAGTGGCACACCAACATTTCTACACAGATTTAAGTTTTAAGTACCACTACTCAGCAATGTTCTGGGACATTCCAGGAGTTCTGAGTGCTTTCCTCTCTACCAGACACAAGTTCTTGCTGCTTCTGCGGGATGTGATCATGCACTTCCAGCAGTTCTCAGATCCTTGCCCTGAACGGTGCTGACTGGGAGGCAGGCCTATCACATCACCACATTCTTCTCAAGAAATGGCCAGGAATTAGGGCACCTGGATGGTTCAGTTGGTTAAGCGTCCAACTCTTTGATTTCAGCTCAGGTCATGATCTTGGGGCTGTGGGATCGAGCCCCGTGTTGGACTCTGTACTGGGCGTGGAGCCTGCTTGGAATTCTCCCTCTCCCTCTGCCCCTCCCTCTCTAAACAAACAAACAAAAACAAAACAAAACAAGAAAGAAAGGAGGGAAGGAAAGAAGGAAGGACAGAGGGAGGGAGAGAGGGAGGCAGGAAAGAAAGAAAGAAAGGGCAGAAAGGGCAGGAACACCTAACATGTATGAAAATAATATATGGACACGTATGGCATTATTTCACTTTGTGTATAACACCAAAGTTCCTCTGAGTGCTATGACTTTTCTACCGAAGAAAATCAACCATTATTTACCTTTACTCTGAAATTTAATAAAGAATGCAGTTATCTAGCACTGAATCTTAACTCCCAGCTCTAGGTTGCTCTCTCATGGTCAAGGCACTTGGTTCCATTTTTCCAACCTGTAAAATTTAGGCATGACTTGCTGCTTTTCTGTAATCACATACTATAAGTTGGAGGCACTATATATAATAGCTACGGAGAAGCATTCAAAATAAACAGCATATATATGTGTATGCAATTAAAATTGAAAATTTTTTTAGTTATTGGGGTGCCTGGGTGGCTCAGTCAATTAAGCGTCTGCCTTTGGCTCAGGTCATGATCCCAGAGTCCTGGGATCGAGACCCGCATCAGGCTCCCTGCTCAGCTGGAAGCCTGCTTCTCCTTCTTCCTCTGCCTGCCGCTCCCCCTGCCTGTGCGCGCAGTCTCTCTCTCTCTCTGTCAAACAAATAAAATCTTAAAAAAAATAAAAATAAAAATAAAATTTTTTAATTATTAACTGTCGGCTCTGAGGCAAATGATGGAGTGAGCATCTCTAGTAAAGCAGCTACTCAGAAAGTAATTCCACAAAAGTATCTCCCATTCTGTAGAGGTGTAAATAACAACAATTGCACAGCACTTTTGGGATTATGAAATGCTTTTTAAATAGTATCTCCTTTGCTCTTAGAGTGAAGAACATTAAGGGCTACAGTGATTTAGTTTGAGCAGTGTTTCTCAAAGTGCCAGCATTACATCAGCTAGGGTGTTTGCTTATAAAATGAGATGCCCGAGCCCCACCCCAGACCTGAGAGAGAGACTCTCTGGGGGATGGTGACCTGGGGATCTGCATTTTCACCTCCTTCCTAGTTATTCCAAAGCACTTCAGAGTTCAGTCATGTAGGAAACCTAAGGCTCAATGATATAGCATCAAGCACATGGGATTTTTATTTTTTTATTTTTTTATTTTTCATTCTTATGTTAATCCCCATACATTACATCATTAGTTCTAGATGAAGTGTTCCATGATTCATTGTCTAAGCACATGGGATTTTAAGAATGAAATCCTGACTGTGAAAACAGATTCCGACATTTATTAGCTATATGATCTGTGAGTCTCTCAGACATCCCCAGCACCTCCTATCCATCACCTACCTCACAGAGCTGTGGTGTGGATTAAATAAAGTCCTACATATGACATTGTTTGTGAACGTACAGTGATATAAAAATGTTACTAATTGTAACCACTACCATAAAGTATCAAGTGTACCAATGAACCTTACAAAACTTCCCAGGTGAAAAAGTAAGAACCTGACACATAACACGTAAAAGCAGTTCAAGAGTTATCTCTGCAACAAAACCTTCATTTTCTACTTTCCATTAGATACGTGGAACAAAAACTGAAAACTGACAGGTGGCTCTTGCCTCAATGGTGCTTTACTTCCCCTTTCCCTCAAACACAGACTGTTGCATGCGAGACTTCAATCCCACCTCTCAGCCCCGTTGCCTGCTGCCGCTCTAAACAAGAGGCCCAATTACCTTTAAATTCTGAAAAACAAAAGCAAACTCTGAGTTTTTAATGTGTGGGGCACTGTCCCTTCAAGGTAAAGAAATACAACACCAGGCCCAGGGCGCCTGGGTGGCTCAGTCAGTTAAATGACTGCCTTCGGCTCAGGTCATGATCTCAGGGTCCTGGGATCGAGCCCCACATCAGGGTCCCTGCTCAGCCAGGAGCCTGCTTCTCTCTCTCCCTCTGCCGTGCCCCCCCGCTTGTGCTCTAAGTATAAAACTCTTTTTAAAAAATTTAAAAAACATAAAAAATAAAAAGAAATAACACCAGGCCCTCCTAGACTTTGATTCCCTCTTCCTTTTCAAAGCAGGTTTCCTGTCACTGGCTGGCTTCACAGTGTCTCACCAGTAAGAAAGAAGGGTCTTGGGAGAAAACCCAGGCTGACTGGGACCCAGGGAGTCTTCAGAAAGGGATCAAGTGGTAAAGATTCACAATACCATGAAATGGATAAAACCAATGAGGTTTATGTTGTAAAAACCTCCAGAGTAAAAAATTCCCGAAAGTTATGGTTTCTGTAGGCTTATGGTTGAAATAGTTCGACATTATGAGGCTTTTTATTGTTATATTATGATCCTGAATCTTTCTTATATTTGTTTAGAATTGACCTCCTTTACTCATGTAGTCACTGCTTACAGAATACTTTTCATAATCCTAATAAAATCATTTGATGGTTCCATTCAACTGAGATGATACAGCATAGAATTCTGCTTTATGATGCACCAAGTGTGACTAAGCATTCAAGAGGAATAACAACCTATTTTGCTCATTAAAGGTGAGAAATTTAATACTGAACTGGCAATCATTTTTGTGTATCATGTGAACTACAGTGCACTACAGTGAAAAGCAAAGATGGCCCATGACCTCAAGAAGTCTCCATAGAAATATTCTGTGCCCGTGTAATTTTGTGTTTAAACACAAAATAATCAAGCAATGAGCAAATTATCTTTTATGTTAGGGAAGTTATACTATAAATTAAATCTCTGTGAGTCCAAGATGTTATAGTACGCTGAAATTTGCATTTAAAAATATTCCAGCAGGAGCGCCTGGGTGGCTCAGTCATTAGGCGTCTGCCTTCAGTTCAGGTCATAATCCCAGGGTCCTGGGATCGGGCCCTGCATCAGGCTCCCTGCTCTGCGGGACCCCTGCTTCTCCCTCTCCCACTCCCCCTGCTTGTGTTCTCTCTCTCGCTGTGTCTCTGTCAAATAAATAAATAAAATCTTATAAATAATAAATAAATAAATAAATTAATTAATTAATTAATTTAATTAAATTCCAGCCTTCAAGAGGTGCTGGCCGCTCAGTCAGCAGAACACGTGACTCTTGATCTCGGGGTCGTGAGTTCAAGCCCCGTGCTGTGCCTAGAGCTTACTTAAAAAAAATAAAAAGCCTGTCTTTAAAAAAAAAAAAAAAAATTCCAGCATTCTTAGGAGCTACAGTAACATCAAGTAGGTCTAAGCTGAGAAAAGACAGCAAATAACTGCTTTATTTTCATTATAAGAAATACTGTAAGAAATATACAAAAGTAATAAAGATATCTGTGAAACTAGAAATGTAATCACACTATATTAAGGGAAAAGAGCTAGTTTTCGTAGAAGTGTTTTTATGGTATTATATTTGTAAAAAGATAAGTATCACAGAACTGTGACTATCTACAAGTGTAAAGAAAAAGCTTTGCAAGACTATATATCAAAGTGTTAATAGTGGTTTATTTCAAAAATAGTGAGATCATGTGATTTCCTTATTTTGCTTTACATTTTCCTGTGTTTGCTGAATTTTATTTACTGTGAGCATGTTGTACATTCATTAAAAAAATTAAAAAGTAAACATCCCAAGACAATAAAAAAATGAAAGCCAAGATCTTTGGCAAAGAAATAAAGCTGCTATTTTCATGTGACTGCACCCCCCTGACACGCACGCTCTCTTTATTGTAAAAATACTGTAACCAGTATTTGAAAGCAAGATTGCCAGTAAGCAAAATGAGATCTTCCCATTTCTAATATGAAATATATATTTTCTTTGTACTATTCACATTTTGAAACATTTTCTTACAGATATTTTTTCTATACATATGCACATGTACATATACACACCTGAGAGCATTTAGAAGACCTTCTACACTATTTGGAGGTTGGTCCTTAAGAACTTTGATACAACCTTTCATCTAAGGAGAAAAGGAAACAGAAAAGGTAAAAATGTTTGTTTTCCCATATAACATTCATTATCTCAAAACAGTAGTACTTAAATTAGCACAACTATGGAACTCATGAGAAATTACATTCTTAAAATGTCAAAATCATTTTTCTTAAAAGAAGGAAAAAAATCTACCCAAATGTTATTTTCAGTTTCTCTGTGAAACAAAACTTTTTAAGAACCGATTCGGTCAAACAAAAGCACCATGCACACGAATGAGAAAACGAAGGGTCGGCTAAGGGACGACTTCCCGGAACAGGTGCGGAGCAGCTTTTGAGAAGACGGAATGGACACGCTGCCAAAGAACAGAGAAGCCTTTCCAGGTAGACAAACACCTTGACAAAAATAATAAAGCTCATCACACGCAGAGGACCGAATTTTGCAAGGCTGAAATGACTAGCATAGGGGAGTTTACAGAGGGCCTCACAAGCCAAGGAACACTCAGTTGTAACTAATGGGGTAGGGACTTGTTACAGGCTATAAAAAGGGAACAACTTAGCAAAGGTGGTATGTGAGGACGATGAGCCTGACGATCGTGAAAACGTAGAGTGTAGTAGAAACAGCACAGGCTTGGAGCGCCTGGGTGGCTCAGTCAGTTGAGTGTCCTCCTCTTGATTTTGGTTCAGGTCATGGTCTTGGGATCCTGGAATCAAGCCCTGCATTGGGCTCTGTGCTCAGTGTGGAGTCTGCTTGGGATTCTCTCTCCCTCTACCCAATCCCCTTCTAGAGCGCACGCTCTCTCTAAATAAATAAAATCAAAAGAAAGAAAGAAAAAAAAGTAGAAAAGGCGAGCACAGGCTTTGGAAGCCATGGAGATGTGGGTTCAAAATCCCGCTCCACAATTCACTAGAGATTATACTATGTAATTTCCCTAAATTTTAGATTCTCTCTTAGTACAGAGGAAATAACATCTACATCTTAGGAGTATTTTCAGAGGTAAGTGGGGAAACAAGCATAAAATTCCTGAGACACAGTAATCAATAAATGTTAACTCATTTCTCTTCACAGAGGATGGACATGAATAAAGAAAGGTAGGGAGGCTGGTTAGCAATCAGTAATCTAGACACGAAATGCTGACAGCCTGAGCTAGCTATGAAAAGGAAACTAACTGGAAGACAATTCTCACCAAATACTGGTTCTAATTCTGATGAACAGGGTCAGGAAAGAAATTACAAAACAGAGAAACCAGGAACCTGCTTTATTCCTAATATGAACTTCTATAGAGACAAGCAAAGTGGGAACCCAGACTAGAGCCACAAATTATTATGATTACGAAGGGGGAGAAAATCTGTATTATATAGTCTTTTTTTACTAGGAGCACCTCTACTGACTTTCTATATACATCTGGAAATAAATCTTTTGTTTGAACTGGCCTTTGGTCAAAGAACGAAAGGAAATTTCTTATGTCTAATCATTTATTTATATTGCCAAATATGCAGGACTGCTGAGGAGCAAGAGGGACAAGGAGGCATGCTAGAAGACTGAGGCTGTCCTCAGGTCATTCTACTCCACCGTGTATGGCTGTAAAAAACCCAACACAAGACAAAAGGCAACAGAAGCCCACCATTATCGGAAACTATAAAACTGAGGTCTGTGACAGAGTGCAACCTGCAGCTCTTTTAAATAAACGCCTACGAGGGGCGCCTGGGTGGCTCAGTCGGTTAAGCAGCTGCCTTCGGCTCATGTCATGATCCCAGGGTGCTGGGATCGAGCCCCATGTTGGGCCCCCTGCTCAGCGGGGAGCCTGCTTCTCCCTCTGCCTGCCACTCTGCCTACTTCTGCTCTCTCTCTGTCAAAATAATAATAATAATACTAATAAAAACCTTAAAAAAATAAACGCCTATGAGTTCCACTTATGGAAATGGTTTGGAATTAAATAAAGCAATATAACTTACATCAATCTTTGAAGTTTTGGCAAATGCTCCCACTGGATGTACGTGGTCATAGAGTATTATGACACCCACCATTACCCTCAAGCAGAATGACACCGTCTCTTCATTTGTAAATCTGCTTCTGTATTCCCTGGAGGGTAGAAAACATATGGATGGATGAGGCACATCACTACTTAATGAGCTGATTCAACATTCAGTTGATGCCGAAGGATGTATCCTATTGATCTCTAAAAGGAATGCTAACATTATGTACCCCCTTTCTCCATGGTGAGATTCCCAGAGAACTGAGGTGGGTGCAGCAGTTATTACGTACGTATTCTGATCTCTATATGCACCCTCCTTGGCGTATCACCCCTTCTGTTTGGCAGGGATGAGGCAAACTTAGAGAAATCAAGTAACCCCCAAAATAATGGTTTCAGGACAGGTGCTTTGTAAAGGTTGTTCCCACCAATATGATGAAAAAAGCCACTAGCTTAACAGAGCAATATGCTTGCTATTTAGAAGCTAACTTAATCTAAGCATTTACATTATTATATTACTGGATTCTAATTCTACTAAAATTCACTCATATTCTTCTCTCATTTGGGAAAAAGGGAAATAGAACTTTCATCTATATATAAGGCAGCATGGCATAGCAGAAAGCATCCAGAACCAGGATAGGGCATCCAGGACATGTGTGGCTGACTGGCCACTGGGCATTAAAGTCCCTTCACTTCCCAGGACCTCACTCCCCTAAATGACAACGATAATGAATAGTTGCCCTCCTACTTCGTAAGGTTTTCCAGTAAGATGATGTGTAAATACTGCTTTGGAAAATGAAAAGCTCCACAAAAACAAAAGTTATCTAATAAAACCATGTTATTTAGGAATCCAGGAGAGATTCTTTCTGCCTGCTGATAAGAAATCCAGCCAGACAATACTGTGGTATATATGATAAATGGCTTGAAAGTGAAGGGAAACCCAGCAGAGAATTCAGATTAGTGTTGGAAAAATTAACTAACTAAATAAGTAAATAAATGAATGAATAAAGACTGAACTAATACTGAGAGAAAGGGATAAGTAGAAGAGTAACTCTCGTCCTCTAGCAAAAAGGCAAGGTTCTTACTGGAAAGGAGAGAGAATGCTGATGAGAAGCATAACCAAAACAGCAAAGCTCTTCCCTATCTCCATAAGAGCACCACAAAATTCCGCATTCTGAAGAGTCTAATAAGGGAGTCTGACTGGCCTTAGGGACCTGAAAACCCACTGTACTTTCTACTTAACCAGAAGTTACATTAAGCTCCAGATTATTTTAATATTGTTCATATATGTAACATTGGATACTTCAGATATACTTATTTTCTGCCTTCCAAATAAGACCTGTTCATTTCTAGACAACTATTTCAAGAGGATTGTTAAAGTGAAAAAGAATCAGCTAATACTCACGGTGTTTCGAGCATGACTCTGCATACACTAGCCATGGTGCTTAGACAATCTGTGGTATTTTCTATTGGTAAATTTTTATTCTGTAAAAGTGTATGGAGGAAAAAAAGTGAAAGTAATAGTTATTACTTAAGTATAATTTAAAACTTAACAATGTGAAAACTGACAACTTTAAATGTTGGTTCCTACTCCTAATTTTGTAAAAAAATGGACTAGATTCTAGATATTGTTCTAAGCTCTAGGGATATGGCTATGAGCAAGAGAAGCAAGATCCTGCTCTCCTGAGAGTCATTTACACTGTAGCTGAGTAGAAACAACCATTACATGCAGACAGGGCCTCACAGGCCATGAGGTAGGGGGATTTTATCCTAAGGAGACTGGAAAGTCACTGGAAACATTTTAAACAGAGAAAGAAGGGCATGTGGTTTTTAAAAAGAAGATTACTTGGCTGCTCTTTGGAGAAAGGACTATAGCGGGGCAAGAGCAGAAGTAGTAAGACCAGTAGGAACACGAATGTCATAATCCAGGTATGAGGTGAGAGGGCGGTGGGCTGATCTGGAGAGGTAGAGCAAGAGAGGAGCTAAGTTTTCAGATTCAGGGTCTATTGTGGAGGGAGAGTCAATAATACTGTCTCACAGAGGAGATATAAGAAGTTAGATAAAGAAAGGAATTCAGGATGATAACCCCTAAGTTACTTGCCTTTACAGTGGTACTATTAAGACAGAAAAGACTGGAGAAAGGGCAGGGTTGGGAGAAAACACCCAAGACTTTGGTTCGGCCACGATACCATTGAGGTGTTGACTATACATCCAAAGGGAAGCGGCCGATAGGCAGGTGGATAGATGTGTGCCTGTGGGCCTTGGGGAAGGGACAGGACGCAGCGCGTATGCGCTCAGAGATGGCAACGTCACAGGGCCTGCGGAGGTCACCATGGCTGTAGATAGGAAGAATAACACGAAGAGTAACCAGCTATCTAGGCAACACTTACTCACCTCTGATACAAATTTTGTCGTGGCATCACTTAAGGTTTTCAGCATTGGGGTTGCCTCAGCATAAAACAAAGACATTCGATTTGCCAATTCATTATTTACTTCATTTTCTCCTTCTGCCTATGTGGAAAATAAGAGCATGAGATATCAGTTCATAAACTGTTAAATATGATAACATTTATAAAAGAAGGGCCTAGGCAGAGTGCCTGCTTCACTAATGCTTGTTACTCTATTAAATACTCTTAAATTATATTTTAGACCCTTAGGTACACATAATACTTAAATATTCTTTAAAAACAGGTTAAAAATGGTATTAAGCTATTTTTCAGAAAGATTAACCTCTTTTAAAATACGGTAAATAATATTAAGCAATTGAGTAAAACCTGAATGGGCTGCCTACTGTAACAAGGGATTGCTCTAAATGCTATGGAAGACAGGAAGATGACGAGGACGCTGCCTCAGCCTCCGTTTCAGGAACACACAGGTACCCACAACATGCTAAGAGGCGATGACCAAAAAAGGAGGTGAGAGGAAGACTACACTAGACTGGAAGAAACTAAAATGGACTCTGAAGACTTAGCCTTTGCAGGTGATAATGGGCAGGTACGCATGGCATTCCAACCAGTCAGGGGAGAAGAGCATGTTTTCAAGTGGCCTAGAGTGTAATCCAGTGTGTTCAGTGTAACAAGGGGCAACGGCCAGCGGACAGCAAGGTTGGGAAGGAAGGCTGGGGTCAAACTGCAGAGTGTCTTAGCTGCTAGCTTAAGTTCTTATTTTTCTTCTGCATGTGACAGGGGGCCCCTGAGCATGTTAGAAGAAAGGAACAACAATTAAGTCAATTTTCTAAAGCAAACTGACTGATGGTGTCAGGCAGAGTGTGCCAAAAAGGAAAGAGACCATAGGTCAAAAAATGAATTCTCCTACAGAATGCCTGCCAAAGAGAGTGAGAATGAGGCTCTCAACTGGAATAGAAGAACTGAGATGAAAAGGGGGGTGAGGAAGAGATGTGAAAGGTATTTCACTTGACAACAGTTGGATGTACCTGTGATTACTGAGGGTGAAAGATAGGGCAAAGGGGATTTTATGGTCTTTGGCCTTGAGTGGTAGCAGGATGGCTATACTGGAGGACTGACTGGGTGTTACATGTTTTGATTTGATTTGATTTGATTTTACATGGTGGGTATGAAAAAGACAAATGATAAGGTCAATCTCACAACAGGAACTGGTCTATGCAAAACCAAAGTAATGTAAAATAACAGATGCTTCATGGAAGAGAAATCCTTTTCCTACCAAGGCCTGTCTTACAACAGCCACTTCAGGAAATACTGATTCAATGAAAAAAGAAAAAAAAAAAGACCAGTCGCTCCTTTGGCATTTTCTTTAACCTCTTATGCCACTTACCACTCCTTACACATTTATGTAGTCTTTATTAAACTATCTAGTTGAGGCTATAAGGCTGATCCTAGAAATTTCCCCATTTTTCACACCAATTAGCACAATGTAGGTCCTCAAAATCCGTGAAGAAAAAGAGAGTATTTTCTTTCTATTTAAGGTTTTACTTATGGTATTGGACTCCCTGGAGGTAGAAAAGGGTAAAGACAAGGAGAAATCAAGGGAAATCAAGCCTAAGTAAACCAGAAGAGCAATTCTGTAGCCAAGGAACAGGCACAGGAGTGCTCACGGCCCATGACCTTGCTCTCCCCTCTTGCCAACATTAGTATCCTCTCATTCCAGGTCAACTTCTCTCCAGGATTCCTCCATTCTAAGACTATGGGGTCAAAAAACTCACAAGCATGAATTCACAAAGTTTTTGTGCAATTTAAATGAGAATACACATGGGGCACCTGACCAGCTTGGTCAGGAGAGCGTGCGACTCTTGATGTCAGGGTTGTGAAGATGAGCCCCATGTGGGGTGTACAAATTACTTAAAAATAAAATCTTTTAAAAAAATTTAAAAAATATGGGGCGCCTGGGTGGCTCAGTCGTTATGCGTCTGCCTTCAGCTCAGGTCATGGTCCCAGGGTCCTGGGATCGAGCCCCGCATCGGGCTCCCTGCTCGGCGGGAAGCCTGCTTCTCCCTCTCCCGCTCCCCCTGCTTGTGTTCCCTCTCTCACTATGTCTCTCTGTCATATAAATAAATAAAATCTTTAAAAAAAAAAAAAAATTTAAAAAATAAAACACACAGAAATTTTGTAAGTATCAATGTTGTATGGACAGATAGCAATTTTACTGAAGGAAGGAGTCATGGGGACTAAAGGGACTCAGTGGAAGGGCAGGCCAGCATTGCGTGTGGTCTGCAGCATCCCGCCGTTTCTTCTCACAGCTACAGCCCGCAGTGGGGTACCAACTTTATCATCAGCTTTAACTTCACTTGAATGGACGAGCACACGAACAAGCAAATTAACGGCCATCATTACTATACCCCTGATTCAAAGCTTTAACTTACTGGAACGTTATTAATCCTCATACGACTCAACGTTCTTCTGTAATAGCTGAAATCATTCTGTATGGCGGGATTTGTCATCTAAAGAAGACATTATAAAAGAAAAGTGTATTATGCACGTTAAATGATAGTGTAAAAATTAAGTGAAAAATCTCCTAAATACAGTTTTAACTAGTTAAGTGACACTCCCTAATTTGTAATACCAATATAAGAACTAAAACTGGCATCACCCAAGATAGCTTTTGTACCTAAATCACGTAACATTGTACTTAGTCCTTCTGAACATAGTAGATGAACCACGTAGACTGTTTCATAGAACTAAAACTGGCATCACCCAAGATAGCTTTTTGTACCTAAATCACATAACATTGTACTTAGTCCTTCTGAACATAGTAGATGAACCACGTAGACTGTTTCATAGTCATGATCCGTATACTTCCCTTCTTCTTTTCAATAATTTTAGGTTAATATACTAAAAGGTTGTTTCCCAAAAACCAGTATTACCAAATAAACAAAAACAAGAAATATGTAGGGACTTGTTTTGAATTATTACAATAAAAGTATGTGTATATGGTCAATAGGGCAATCCTCAGACTAAAATTTATATACAAATCCTTTCTGCTCAAAGTATTAATAAAAGAGAATAATTTCTGGGCGCCTGGGTGACTCGGTTGGTTAAGCAACTGCCTTCGGCTCAGGTCATGATCCTGGAGTCTCAGGATCGAGTTCCGCACTGGGCTCCCTGCTCAGTGGGGAGTCCGCTTCTCCCTCTGACCTTCTCCACTCTCATGCTCTCTCTCTCTTGCATTCTCTCTCTCAAATAAATAAAAATCTTAAAAAAAGAGAGAGAGAATAGTTTCCTATTATGCAATCATAAAAGGCTGTAATTAGGAATCCACCTCTTCCATTTATCAGATAAGGTCCCCAAGGTCTTGGAAAGTTGAAGGACCTGCCTCACACCTGGTTACTGTGACAGAGCCTCAAGTGGATCAGGTCTCCTCACATGAAAGTTACTACTTGTTTCTTTACACTCAGTCCTTCCAACAATGGGGCGGGGGGGGCAGATGCAGGGAAACAGGAAGATAGATAGACAGACAGAGAGATGAGGAAGAAGGCAGGCAGGCAGGAAGAAAGGAAGGAAATATCTTAACGTCTTTATATGAAGGGATGTTGAAAATTAGGGATGAGCAGAAAAGAAAAAATAATATTAGAAAAGGTCAATATTGGGCGCCTGGGTGGCTCAGTTGGTTGCGCGACTGCCTTCGGCTCAGGTCATGATCCTGGAGTCCCTGGATCGAGTCTCCCTCTGACCCTCCCCCCTCTCACGTGCTCTCATTCTGTCTCAAATAAATAAATAAAATCTTTTTTTTAAAAAAAAGGTCAATATTGTTCCAGAGATATTTTAAAAATGAAAGTAAATGAAGACTGAGTGTTGAGTAATTTGCTATCTGCTACACGTGTAATACATCAAAAGACCTGCCATAACTTTTAAATCTAGTTTTCCACGTTTCGCTAAGGACCAACAGATACCACGTAAACACACTGTGACAAAGTCTCCAGGGATTTCCTCCTGTGCTCACTGAAAGGCTCACAACATCCATGCACCTCAGGGCCAGCACAAAGTCCTACCTTGAGCTCATCGAATCGGAGTGTGAAATGAAGAATCTCTGCAAACTGTTTGGCAAGAGCCTGCTCTCGCTCTAGATGCTGCGTGGGAGAGTATGGGGTACTTGTCAAGGCTCCCAGAAGACCTCTTAGTGCTGCTTCTAAAGAAAGGAAGATTAAAATATTAAGCTGTAGTTCACTGATTTTTATTTAAAAATGAGCAATTTATGTTATGATTTTAGTTCCCATAAAAATAAGGTCTCTTCAAAAGCCAGATTATCTAAATATAATCACTAAAACTGAATAGTGTTTAACAGAATAAAAACCTTAAAGGGACCAATTCAGTTTTATAATTCCATAAACCCAAATTCAAAATAACGCCGAATATGAATCTGAATTAAACACTGATCATCAAACAGCAAATTTTATATTATTTTCACCATTCTACACAGTGTTGATTTTTATGAACCGGTAAGGGTTACCTACAGCTGAGTAACTTTTTCAGTGGCATCATGTCCACACAGTCAAATCTCTACATGGCTGGGAATAAATTACCAACTTCTCATACTTTGAATATGTTGCTTATTTATAAACACAAATTGCTTTCTTTCAGATACTAAAGGAAACAAAGTATTTGGTTTAATAATTAGCTTCCTGAGTGTCTTAGAGCTTGGCATCTTAGAATCACAGTATAAATACTCTAATTCATTACGTAAGTAAATGGTCCCTTCGAAATAAGTGCTCTCTTTGGAATGCTAGACTAATATATACTGTGTTTAAAAATGGGAATATTGATATTTCACTTCAAAAAAAAAATCAAAGAAATCAAACTAATTCATTCACAGATTTCAGAATCAGAAAAAAATGCCAGACTCTATTCAAAGAAAACAGGAGCTTATGGTAGTAGATGGTGATCTGACATTAATGAAAAAAATGTCAGATTATTAAGTAAATATTTATTAATAATAAATTTGTCAGATCAACCCTTAACTTAAAAAAATACCAGCTCTACTACTTATGAAGACCCTACTATGAACTAACATCCCTACTATGCACGTGACTTAGTCTCTTATTTAACTTTCACCATCAACTAGGACATGAGCATTGATGGGTACACACTGAGTTCCAAAGATTTTAGACCCCCAAGGGTACAGCTAGTAAATGCCAGATGTTTCTAACTCTATAGCCCTATTCTTTCCACCTTAATACATAATAAACTGCCTCTCAAATAAAGCAACATTCTACCTAGCTTTCTGTAACCTTATAAAAACATGAATCTATGGATTACTACATAGTAGGTACTTCTTACATGTCTAATATGTGCTGGTACTGAGCTAGACACTACACAGACGTTATTTGTCACCTACCAGTAACTCCACAAACGATAGTTCTTATCTTTTTTTTTTTATAGCAAGTCAGAAAATGTCTTGATTGTCTACCCTGTGCCAGGCACTGGGGTAACACAGATGAAAGCAGACATGCTCCCTATGCCCACATGGAGCATGATTATACAGAGAAGAAAGACAAATTATTAGTTGTGATATGTGTTAAGAAGTACATGATACAATGAAAAAACATAAAAATAGAACCTCACCTAGTTGAAGGCTCAGGAAAAGACCTCTCTGAGTAAGTGACATTTGGGCTGAGGCTGAAGTGTGCACTAAGGATGAGCAAGAGTTTGCAAGCAGGGCAGTGAGCCAGATCCTGAACTGAGAAGAGCATGACATAGCAGAGGAATGGCAAGAAGACCAACACAGGTAGAAAAGAGAGCACAAGGAAGAGAGTAACCCAAGACTAGAACAATACGCATATAATTTATGTGCCATATCCAGTATTCCTGTCTTGTCATCCTTAATGTCCCTGAAGAAACTACTTGAGCAGGGTAGTGATATCATTAGATTAACACTTATAAAAACTCCATGTTATCTGCTATGTGTAGGATGGATTGCAGGAGGGGCGCCTGGGTGGCTCAGTTGGTTAAGCGACTGCTTTCGGCTCAGGTCATGATCCTGGAGTCCCTGGATCCAGTCCCGCATCGGGCTCCCTGCTCGGCAGGGAGCCTGCTTCTTCTCCCTCTGACCCTCCCCCCTCTCATGTGCTCTCTCTGTCTCAAATAAATAAATAAAATCTTAAAAAAAAAAAAAAAAGAATGGATTGCAGGAGTATGGATAGCTTACAGAAGTGCAAGAGTGGATGTGAAGGTCAATTAAGAGGAAAAACACGTTTTAGCTCTTTTGCAAAATGGTTTACTCATCTCCCAAGATTCATTCCATCTGTCAGTATTAATATAAGTGGAAAGCAAAGTTTGAGAGACATGAGAACAGTAAAAACTGTTAAAACACACACACCAATACTGTTACAGGCTGCTAAAGAAAAAAAAGAAATCTGCATTTCCTAAATCAAGTCTCAGGGTAAATTTAACATTCAAGGTGCTCTACCATTTTGAGAGATGGCAGGCCCTCCCCACCCCCACCCCCACCCCTCGCCCCCGCCCAAGGAGTGCAGTCCAGTCACTTGGCTGAGTTGGGATGGCCAGTAACCATGTTGGAGAACTTCTGTTCTGGCTGAAGCCCTCAAGGGCAAATCTGTGAAAAAAGGGGATCTCAAGACAATGGCACTGCTTATCTGCCTTTGGGGCACCTAGACCAGCCTCTCATCTTGGGAGCCTCTGTGGATACAAAACAGTCCTACTAGTCTATAATGCCCTGTGTCAAGAAAGAAATCAGAGACAGAAGATCCCAGAAGATGGCTCAGGTCTCTGGCTGAGTTGGAAAGAAAGGGAGGTCAAGGACGAGATGATGTAGGGATTGGTCTTCCTGATGGAGCTCCTAAAACAAAACCATATGATTAGGATTCTTAGAAAAGGTGATAAGAAGAAATTAACAGTCTATTAAGCCCTAAATTCTAGAAGAAATTAGCTGGTAGATCAGTGCACAAGGTTACAAGGAAGAGACCAACTGGGAGAAATAATAAAGACAGATTAGTCCACAAAGTAGAACAATAAGGGGAAACCAGTGGATGCCTAGTTTAAGAGGAGGCCCCTGTGGAAAGTTCCCCTTTAGAGACAAGCATTTATCAACACTGCCATCCACACCTAAATCAAAGACTCATATCGGAACTTAAATCCTCAGAAGAAAACACAAAAGATGTGGACTGTGGGTGACTTAACATAGCCAAGAAACATGACCACACTCACTGTGGGCAATCTAGCCCACTGAAAACAAGCCAACATGATAGACAGACCTACCCATTATGACCCCAGGGGATGATCCCTATTAATAAGCCCCTGCAACAGGAAGAAGGCTGAGGAAAGACAAAGGAGTCTGTTTATGGTCTGATCATACAACCTTCACTGAGGTACCTCGACGAGGAAGGCCTTGGACTGAAACAAGCAAGTACAGGATATTTCCCAGGCCAACAACATTAACCTTGTCAACAAAGATCAGTATATCTTCCAAATTAGTCAAGTGATCCCTTCCCTGCATCTCTGTAAGTTTGCAAACTGGCAAGGGATCAGGGTCCCTCTTCTGGAGCACACACCACAGTGTATCCGTGGTGCTGAGGCCAAGCACCCTCTCCTTGGGATTGCAAGATTCTGAGGGACCACACGTATCTTAACAGTTAGGTGGTTCTTTGTGGGCTATTTGTAATGTTTATCCTCACCTGTAGCTCAAGTAGGAAGAAAAGAGACAAAAGGTTTAGCGGATATAAACCAGATGGCTCACCAGACTCCGAAGTCCAGATAGGTACTGAAACTCAGAGAATTTAAGTCATATGGTCAAGACCACACAACTAATACATGGTAAACATCAGATTTCAAATAGGAAGCTATGCCTCCAAAGCCTAAAATCCATTATTATTGCTTCTCCTAAATACCCAATACATATCTGATACATCAGATGTGTGTATTAATTTTTTTTAAAGATTTTATTTATTTGACAGAGAGAGGGAGAGAAAGAGAGAGAGAGATCACAAGCAGGGGGAGAAGCAGAGGGAGAGGGAGAAGCAGACTCCTTACTGAGCAGGGAGCCTGACATGGGGCTCAATCCCAGGACCCTGGGATCACGACCTGAGCTGAAGGCAGATGCTTAACCGGCTGAGCCACCCAGGCGACTCCAGATGTGTGTATTCATTAATTCATCCCTCATTCACTCAAGAAACAGTGAGTTCCTAGCATACATAAACAAGGATATGTTACTGTCAACATGGAAACTGGAAACATTACTAACCAGGTTACGGGCGAAGAGATGAGGAGTAAACTGTCCTATATTAAATTTGTACTTTGCTCATAACTTTACAGAAGTCCCCAGAGTAATCAAAGTTCCAGGCTCCCACATGACGGTATGAAAAACGATAGCTTCTTGCTATTACCTATGTTATACCACTCTGCTGAAATGGAACACACACCACTAGCCTGATTTAATTGATAGTTAAAACAGAAGAAAACATGTAAGCGTGACTGGTTTGGCCTATTTTATAATTATTCTTTTTTATTTAAGTGGCAAATGCGAAGAGACCAAGATGAGTCTGAGTAGGCCTGAGCACCAACTAAAGCAATGTAACTTCAAATGTCCAGCTAGGAACTAGCAGCACATGAAGGAATCAAGATAACCATGATTAAAAGACTTCAGTTCAATGAGGTTACAAAACTACAAACTACAGAGTACTTGATCAAAAGGTCAGCAGCGTGAAAGAACTTGACTGTCCCTATTGAGAAAGTAAGTTACAATTCTTATTTCTAGTAAGAAAAGGATAATTTATACCAACACTTCTATCTCAACAATCTGTACCTTTAACAGTCCTTCATCTAAGGAAAAACAGCAGTTCTCTTAGTTTTTAAAAAATTGAACTTCAGCTTTCAAGTAGGTTGCAGACCCAAGTGGCCTAGTAGCTAATATGAAGGTATGGAGAGCCAGATAGGAAAAACTAGGAAGTGACAGGGACCTACTGCAAACTGGAAAGCACAAGCCCTACACCAATGGACACAGAGATGCTTTGCAGAGATCACTCCAGCCAACTGAGATGTAGATTGACCAATCAACTACCTAAGCTATTGATTTTTCCCAAGGCATCTGGAGACTTAAAAACAACAAAACACAGAACCCAAATAATTACCAATTTTTAAAACCTGGCCAACTTATGTCTTTCAAATTACTCCAACAGCTAACTGCCTAAATCTTACCTGCTCTGCCTCCTCCTCCTTCAAAATAAAAGGAATTCCAATTTTGCTGACTCACTGTATGGAAGGTATAATTCTGATCTTTGAGTAATTATTCCCATGCCAGGAAAAAAGCTAATGGTTTTGAATGCTTTTTGTTTTAATAACTCCCTAGATAACTTTGGGCACATCATCAACTTGCTATTTTCTCATCTTGTACCACTTTAGATACATGAACTGATGATAATCAGCAATGATTTTTAAGAACACAAAAATCTAAATAACCCAAAGTCCTGACAATTAGTTCCCACATATGGGACAGGATTTGCTGTATAGCTGGAGAGAAGCTCTACCAAGTGTTTCTCATACTAGGACCCTTTAGGCTACCAAAAAAAAAAAAAAAAAATTCAGACATTTCCTTGTGGAAGTTATAATTTATTGGGGAAATGGTCTAAATAAATTAAAGACCTGGGTTGATAAGGATGATAATCTTACAGTCTAACAAGAGTGCTGTATCTATGTAGCATACAAATTTAGCAAGGTGAACATAAGATACTCTACATTAATTCCTTATCAATAAATGTCTTTTTCACTAGGGAAGTCATAATTACAAAACTTTCAACTTACCTAACCTCTGAGAAAATTCATAAAATGTCTTTAATTTGCCTACTAGTGGGACAACTGCACCCCAAGCCTTCTCTTGCAACTTCTCATCTGCTGGATGCTGGATTGCCTTCAAAATCCAAAGAATAAAAATAGTTAGAGTTTTAAAAATCAAAACAGTATTATTTTTACATTAAAATATAGGTTTCAGCAAACATAGGAAACCCTGGTATACTCAATAAAATATGACCAGTCTTTCAAACCATTAGGCAATCTTTTGTGAATATAGAGGGTCACTCCCAATGAAAGGTATTTTCTTGCTTTCATCTTTCTTTTGCTTCTCTTAATCTTTTATGGAACTTAATGCTTTTTTTTTCAACAATCTGGTTTGTTTTCTCTAACATCTTCAAACAAGCTAAACATGCTATCTGAAAGTTGAAACTCATAACCAAGATGGGGGAGTGTATGGGGGTTCTTCTTATAAACATTATCAGGAAGTATTGACATGTTTAGATTTTCCAAAGGCACTAGTACTCTGACTCCATCCACACTAAACTGAAAAACAAGAAAGCAAAATAAAACTGAAACCAGACAGATTTAGGGAATGCTCTGAATAAATAAGATACAAATTAAACAAATGGGCTATATATTATTTATACAATGTGCCTTATAAGCTTGCCACTACATGCAAATTTTCTTGATTTTTTAATATAAAACTTTTTTTTTAAAGATTGTATTCATTTATTTGCGAGAGAGAGACAAATAAGAGCATGAGCAGGGGGAGGGGCAGAGGGAGAAGGACAAGCAGTCACCCCACTCAGCAGGGAGCCCAACGGCAGGGCTCGATCCCAGGACCCCAAGACCACGACCTGAGCCTAAGTCAAAAGCTCATCCAACTGAGCCACCCAGGCGCCCCAAACGATATTCAAACACAGTAGGATCTGAAGTGAATCCCACTTAAGTGACTACCTCAAATTTTAATATTAAAGAAAATCTTACATTACATATAACAATCCTTCTTTCACATTAATACCAATACTTCAAAGGGACTGTGATACTATCCTGACAAATACGAAAAAGTTCTTTTAGTCTCAAGCCCCATCTCAGCAATGTTTTATATCAAGTGGTAAAAATCTGTTAATTATTCAGGAAATAAGCAAACAGATAAAAATTAAAATTTTCTCTTCTTTTCCTGAGAAGCATATCCAACTTTTCTTGCAAGATCTAAAAACTATTTTCCAAGTAAGAGCTCATTCCCATAGTATCAAAATGGTCTGGCAAACATTACCCACTTTCACAACTGAGTGAGTTAACTACTTCCCTGACCCTGCCCTGCCTGGATTTAGAACCGGGACACTGGCTGCTCTTTTATGACAACATGTTATGGTTCTCACTGTAATTCTGATTCCTTCTCCTTTCACATCAGTGTCACTGTGTTAGGCGACATTTTTGGTACAGCACCCAGACAGCCCAACACGCAAAGGACGCTTAGTACAGGTCAGCGGTGAGACTGTCATGGAGCAGACATGGCAACTGTCAGTTTCAGAAGTGTTACAACTGGTATAGATCTATCAAAACAGTAGTGGAGAGCTCTTACTTCCCTCACCAGTGGTTTATCCTAGAGAATAAGCTTTGTTTAAGAGATTCTGTATTAAATCAAATTTTATTCTATTTCAGTCACGTTTAATAAAATGCCATTTAAACAAAAATGTAAGTAATTCCACATCCTCAGCATAGGTTTTTACGTTTACCTTGCTCTTGAATGATACTCTGTAAGAGAGTATCTTCTAAAATGTAATCTGGTACAGAAGTACAAACAATTTTACAGATCTCATTTTACAACTGGCCAAACTGACCTCCAAAAATGGCAACCATTTTATATTAGCATTTGTATTAAAACTACCTGTTCCTTCATAAACCAATATTGAGCATTAACAATTTATCATATATAGTAAAACTGCTTGACAGTGATAAGCATTTATTAGTAAATCTGAACATTTTTTTTCTATTGTCGGTGCTTTTTCATAGGTAGAATGGTTGTTCTACCAAGTTTAAGTCTTCCTATTGACAGTTACCGTAGTTATATCTGTTCTCTATATATTTGTATGTAATCAGCTTTTATTTGTACCTTCCTTTCTTAAATTGTTTTCCTACTTTTCAGAAACATTTTGTGCTTATAGAGTTAAACCCAAACATCAATATGCGTTCCTCAGTGAAAATTTCTTCAAATGCTTGAATAGTTACACACTTACCTTAATCTACAGATTTAAATGCTGTTTTAAGTCTTCTAGCTTACATATTTTTTATCTATTTTATTTACCTATTTCTCTGTCCTTAATTCCTTTACCAAAGAATTAATGAAGGTACCTTTATAGTAAGTCTCAAAGCATGGTAAGGTGAATCTCTTACTATCTCATGTGATTCTCCCCTTTCCTTTTAGTGTAATTTTTCTATGCAAACTTTAACTTTGTGACATTTATTTACTGTAATGCCACGAGTGCACTGAATGTGCCCACAGCACTAAACTGGGTGACCACAGGGGTCCTACAGTGAACTCCAACCTTTGGTCACTGCATCTAAAGTTCCTGGTTTTGCAGGAACTTTTACAAGTCCTCTTTGAAATGGCTCCTAAGTAAGGTTTCTATCATTTTACTGTCTTTTAGAAGATGACAACTACATTCAATAAAGTCAATATAAAGACTGTAGTGAGCCTTCCCACAAAACAGAGAGAGTAACCCTTCACTTGGTTAAGTTTTTTTTTTAAATCCTAAGGGCAATAGGTAAAAGTTTATATCTCTATAGTTTTTTCTTTATTGTTTATGGGAGACAACTGTAACCAGCTGATCAGAATTCAGCTGTAAAACAAATTTTAAAGATTTTAATGATATAATACTGAACAATTAAAATAATTTGTAGCACTGATAATCAATATGAAGACACTAAAACATTTTAGAACAAATTGTGAATTGTTGTGACCTACAGGAAAAGAATTTGTCAATTAGTTAATTAAGATCCTGCTTAATCATTTAAATCTTCCATTTCCACAAATGTTTGATTTTTCAAAATTCGTTTAAATTTCACTGGAATCTTAAGGTTTCACTTAAGCTAATGATATTGGCAAGATTCATCTAAGCTCTTGTATTTATTTCTTCAACAGTTACTGCTTCCTAAGCACTGTTTTAGGTGCTGATGACACACAAATCAGTAAGAAACCAGGTTTACCCTCCTCCTCAAGCTGGAGGTGGTGGGGGAGTTATCAACATTAAATTTCAATAAAAGAAATGTGTGCAAAGCACTGGGGCAGCCGAGTAAGGGGGAAGTAATTACTGGGATGTGGAGGAAAGAAAAGTGTACATGTGCAAGACTTTCAAGGAACAAACAGTCCAGGCCAGGAGAGGTAAAAAATGGAATTCACCTTATCTCTAATTTCCCTAAGCTAATGATATCACCAATGGCTAATCTAAACCAGAAACCCCAGAATCATTTAACTCCCCTTCTCCCTTATATTAAACATCCAGTCAATCACCAAAACCTGTGCCCCTTAGTCCAAAACTAAAACATCTTGAATCATCTTCTGATGCCTACACTTAATTCTGCCTTCACTAATACTCCAAATGTCATTAGAGGAATGGAGCCGGATAAGGACCGTAAAACCAACAGACTGCCCCTTGACAACCTCTGCACTGTTAGTTACGAGAAGCAGAAGGGTAGGAAAAAAAATGAAGAAGCAGGGCAATGCCCTTAAGAAATGCAGTAATGAGAAAGAGATAGGTCCAGAGGCTAGGGTGTTTCTTTGGGTGGTAGAGGACACCTGAGTATGTGTATATTCTGAGGGGAAGAAGTCAACAAAAGAAAAAACATAGAAGATGTAATTAAGAGAAGGAATAATTAAAATAGTAAAGTTCCAGAGGAAGATGCAGAACAAAGGTAGAGACATTAGTCTTGGTAACAAGTAGAGACACAGTTTTTTCTGAAAAATAGAAGAAGTGGAATAAGAGATAGATAGAAACCTGGATGAGTTCAGAGGCTCGGGAGAAGAAAATCGAGGAGACCACACCAAAGACTGGCTCCATGGTGTAAAGTCATCGGACAGAGTTGGGGGAGTCTAGACCGCAAGGATGACAGCAGCCTTTTCCCATGAGGTATGGGAGGAATGGAAAAAATAAGACTAGCAGGACCAAAGGCCGCAGAAAGTTATGTTCTCTCCTCCTCTCCAAAAGTATAAATAAGTATAAAAAGTATAAGTAGTCCCACGCCATGGATACTGTAAATTTCAGGTGTGAGAGCAACCAAAAAATAAATAAAATTTTCTTTAACATACATAAATTACATATTCACAGAACACTGTTCTCCTTTTACCCTTGTATCACTACAACCACTTTTAAAATAATGCAAGTGATCGTTCTTTAAATATAATGCTTAATATGCAATAGAGAATTCAAAAGTATGTACAAAAGAGAGATTAAGAAGAGGAGGGACGTAGTAAATTTTAGTTTATTGGAAAATGTTTAAACGTGCTTTACCTCTCGTATTTCATGGCCAGCTCCTCTATATGATTGCAAATCCTCCAAGATACCTTCTGCATCTTTTAATACTACATTCACCTGATTATAAATTTCCTTCTCAGACTCTGTAGGCTGGGCATCTAAATAGCAGGAAAGCAAAAAAAAATTTACAGTCACATGATTTTTTTAGTACATGTATAACTCTAAGCAATGAACAATCTCAATTTCTAAAGATGGCTCACATTTTATTCAATGCTAACTTTGCACTTCTTAGAAAAGACTGATAATTTTTCCATACTTCTACATTTGAATAGCTAGGCCTCAAGTTTGTAAATACCACAAAGGAGCAAGGGACCATCAAACATTACTATTTATCTTAAGTTACAAACCATGACTTGGTATATTAAATGAACTTGAGAACTGTAATTCAAAATTTAAATTGGGATAGTGTTAATAATCACTTTTACTACTGTAGTAATCACTACCAGTAATGACTGTAAATGCATGAATCATGATTTATTTTAATGCAACAGAAATGGAAAGCCTACTAATATATCTTGTTCATCTATAGCTTAAGACTGAAACTACCTTATTTTCCTATAAAGTTCATTTTAATGACTTGAGTTTCATAAAAAATAAAAACTATTTTAAAAGAATAGTTGTTAGTTGTTTCCCTTTTCTAGGGACCACTTTAAATTCTGTGCCAATGAACTTCTCTGCTGATGAGCACAAGGTCAAAACTCCTGTGCAGAGGAGTTCAAATTATGACACCATTTCAGAATGGCTAGGCTGCTGAAAACCAGATACTTGCAGCTATGATACTGTCACTGAAGTTTTGAAATACTAAAGCAAAAACGGGCTCCCCACAAACTTGGGACTGAGTGAGAGAAAAATGAAGGGAGAATTTTAGTCATAAAAAGCACAATCAGGAACACAAACATATGGGCATTTCCACCACCTGTGGTGTTAGCCACAGAGCATATGCTAATAGATGACTAAATCTGGATTTCTCTCTCCTAAATTTGAGGTAGCAGAAACCCTGTTTTTAATAACTTGGTCATTTGTTTCTTTTTTGTTTAATACAATTTTTTTTGAGAAAAATGGGCAATCTGTGTGAAATGGAGTTTTTCATAAATCTTTCCAATTAGACCACATTTGATGCTACAGATAAGGCATAAAGCACTAAAAATGATAAACATTATGATCATCATCATGTTTTAGAGAGGAACTGTGTTGGCTGAATTCCTCCACACAAATATTTTTCTTACAGGGATAGGGGAGGCAGACCAAACTGATAGTATGAATTGAGAACATTTCTGATAAATCCCTTTGTCTACCCAATCATATAAAAACTAGTACTTAGACTTTTCTTCCCCCACTTCACCTTCCCACAAATATACACTATATTTATTTCTTTCCTTTGAAAATTTAAACTTAGTTCACACATGAAACTAGGAGTCCAGATGCCTAAGAACTGTAACTTTATTTCGCACATAGGGCAAGTCATAATTCAATTCCACCTATTAAAGCTGCAAACTAGTAAAAAATATACCAGTTTTTAAAAAATCAACAGAGTACCAAATTTTAACTTCAACATACTTAAACAGTACTGTGGAAACAACAGATAACATTCATGTGCAAAGCCAACTTAAGAATTTGTGTTCTTGTATCTGTTCCCTTATTTTCCAAATCTCCTTTCAGAAATCTATTTTTTTAATAAAAATACTCTAGACAAAATAATTACACAAGAGGAGCCAAATTAAAAATACTCTGTGTCCAAAGCCATAAAGGTATTACTAGAAGCAAATATTGATACTGAAGCTAAATGATTTTTTAAAAATCAGGGTTTGTCATTTAGCAGTAATAATTTCTCACATTTAGCCAGACCATATTCTCCAAACTAAAAGACACACACTAAAAAAAAGTACACCTCATAACTTTTATACTTACACCAGATGCAATAGAGAAAAGTACTTTTTTAACATGCAAAACAGCAGTTTTATACTTTTTCATATGGAATTGTGAAACTACAGACATAACATCAATAGTAGACACATATCATAGTTTTAATTTATGAAGTGGGAATTCATGACAAAGGACAATATTTTGACTGTTATTTATCAAAAGATACTTGTGAAGTTTGAAAATACTAAACTGTATTTTTGGTATGGTGACCTAGCTGTTAACAGAAAAATGTGACACTGAGACTTACATACAGAAGAAACATTATCAAGTAGCTTTAAGTAGACCTTGGAAGTGGTTAATAATTATTAAAAGTTTAGTAAGTACCAAGAAATTTAAAAATAAAGGAGAAGATTCCAGTTCCCCTAAGGGTGGAAAAAATACCCAGCACCACACTGATTAAACATTTTTAGACTGTCACAGGAAAGTCACATTTATAATTTTGAAAGCTGCTGAAGACTGCTGTAGAAATGAAGACAAACAGAAAGTAGCAGACAGGTAATAAGCACTACTTTACTGAGAGCAAGTCATGCAAAGGGGTGAAATACTAGGGAGGGAGAAAAGATTATAAAATAAAGCATTTTTTTTCAAAAAATGGTATCATATAATACAACCAAGACTTGTCACTGTGATTTTTCATGGCAAAGAATGAAAAATTTTATTACTTGGAGAAAAAACTATCACTTAACCAGGTGACAAAAGGACATTCATTTGAATGCAAAATAAAGTAACTACTACTTAGAACAAGTGTAGTGATTACTCATCAAGATTAGTTTTAATAGCTGTTCAAGGGAAATTAAGGCATGTTTCAGTTGCTCTTATTATTTGAAGGTAAAATTAAATAATTGCAATTTCATACTGGTTTTCTATTAAAGAGTCACTGAAAGTAATTGCTAAATTTCAATCTGAATTTCACACAATTTTATAAAAAATAGAAAAGGGGGCAAAGATCAGCTACAAAAAAAATAACAAAAAGAAAGTCACACAAAAACTGCAATTGTGATAAGGGGCCATTATGCTTTAGTCTTGCACTCACTCATTCGGTAAATATTTACTATCTATCTCCCTAAGTTTCATCAAGGCAGGGACCTCAGTGTATAGCACATACACTGTACAGGATATAAACTCGTCCCAAGTAGATTTTCTATAACAAGTGTTTGGTGAATGAATGAGAAGACAGAGATATAAATGCGCCTCCAGCATGAGTTAAAGGAAACTATTATGCATTTTTATCTCTGTATGACTATAATCCTCCATCATTTTAGAAAAATAAATACAAGAAAATGCCACCAGAATAAAGATATTTCAAAGTACAAGGCAAAAGCAACTGAAAATATGCAAGAAGTAAAATGGGAAAATAAAGTTAGACTAAAAGAGTGGATCTCAATAGTTTTACAAGATTGCGGGGGACAAGTCACACAAAAGACACAAGAATTAGAGGGAATGTATGACTAAATGGAAAGGCACTTTAACAAAGAATCAGAGAAAGTAAGACTCCATTCCTCATTTACAAACGACCACCTTTATTTACTCTCCTATTCTGGTCTACCTGGAGATAAGTTAACTAACAGATACTGAACTTCTATCATTTACAAAGCACTGCGCAGGTTGGAAATGGACATAAAAATAAATAGAAGTGCCTCTTCTCCTAAGAACCACAATTTAATGGACTAATAGATACAGTAGTTATTCAGGCTAAATATGTGCCATTAGAATGAGCTATAAATGTCATTATCAAATAAGAAATTCCAGAAAGTAGAGGAGGCTATACTGCCCCCAATTCAGTGCTTTTTATATGCTGCTATTAGCATAACTGCTGTCAAATTTTATGGGGCAATTCTGGGTTTATATCTTAGTTGAACCATTATTCTTAAAATAAAATCTTATCATATAGGTACAATTTAAGAAAAAGGCCCTTTTTCTAGTACACCTCAAGAGTAGATAACAGTATTTTCATTGAACATAGAATGTCATTTCATGCCTTAAGGGCTTTGTAGATGCTGTTCCTTCCTTCTAACAATGTCCTTCACTAACTTACCCTGAAACATTCTAACTCACCCTCCACAACCCAACTCCAAGGTTACCATCAGAAAGTCTTCCATGATATCCCATCTACTAACTGCTAGGTATAGTTAATCCCCTGTGATCCACACTTTGAATGGTAAAGGATGTGTTTGTGTTTCTATCTTACTATATTGAGAACTCCCAAAAGGAAGGTGTTGTATCTTCGTTATCTCTGAATCCTCAGCATCTACTGGTTGGCATACAGGAGGCAAGCCATAAATGTCTGTTGAACTGAACTGAAAAACCATGTATGTACAGGCATGTAAACTAAAGGAGTCATGATTTAAAGACATCTTCATTCTGTAAACTACAGGATTCCATTAGATCACGTTTTATATGCATAAAAATACTTAATACAAAATGCCAGTATATCTATCTGTATGAAATTATTTCTCTAGCTGCCCAATCATGGAGATACAATGAGCTAGATTTAACCACTAAGAATAATGAAATAGGAGAGCCTGAGTGGCTCAGTCATTAAACGGTTGCCTTTGGCTCAGGTCATGATCCCAGGGTCCTGGGATTGAGCCCCACACGTCGGGCTCCCTGCTCAGCGGGAGCCTGCTTCTCCCTCTCCTCCCTGCTTGTGTTCTCTCTCGTTATCTCTGTCACTATCTCGCTCTCTCAAATAAATAAATAAAAAATTTTCAAAAAAAAAAAAAGAGGAATGAAGGAATGGTAAAGCCAAATTACTCTGGTAACCATTTGAATATTATTCTTCAACCAGAAACAAACAATGTAGTATTAAATATGCTACTTAATAAAAGAATGTGGCTTTATTCTCAGTAATCACAAGGAACTGGCAAATCAACTATATTGACAATTCAGCTGTTGAAGACAGGACCCATGCTTGGGCTAAAGTCACTGAGGTAGTCTAATGATAAGATAAACTTTTACAAATGCATATTTCCAAAAAGAAGGAAATATGCAATAGATGAAACATAAAAACTGATTAAGAGAACTCTAATGTTGGAATCAAAAGAAAACATTTAAAAACCTAGGTAAGAAGTAACAACGGGCAAACTCTGGCCAGTGTCAAACTGAAAGTTCTACATTGGCTGATAAGGCCAACAAATATCACCTTTACTTTACATCGGCCTTCAATAAGTTAACACTTCATGTATAGTTCTTCATTATTGGTTGTTATTGGCAATTTTAACCTATTCCTGCCACTAAATTAGCTATTTAAATTTTAAGGATAATGGTTCAAACCCCCAAAGACTGGAAAGCCAAGACCAAAGAATATTTAAAATACTACAGTAAATTCATGCTTCTCACTTGACCACAACATAATGCTAGGTTTATAAAAAGATCAAGTGCCAAGTCTTGAACAAGATCTTGACTGTATCAAAGCCAAGATTCTGCAAATGTAAGGAATTTGAGACAGAATAAAAAGGAGACAGAATAGCAGAAAAATATACAAGACCAGTTTGAAACAGATGCAAATAAACTAAAATACAGCTCTAATGTAAGTTGCCTCATCTGAAAGAAGAATCTTCAAGTCAGCAATCTGCTTAACATCCCCAAGCTGATTAAAATTCATGCTGAACATGCACTTAAAATGGCACTGTTAAATTGTTGAGAAGGGTCAAGAAAACTAATATTCATTTAATAACATCTTCCCCTAAAAACCCAACAATTTAATATGGTCCTGATATTCACATTACTCTTCTTTGCTAGCCTGTACACAGGACCCAAACTGTAATAGACCATTTTAGGAATGTAATAAATTAAAAAAAAATCAGAGACCACAAATTATTCCATAAAATGGAGATAAGCTACAAACAGATTCATATGAACTGTCCTGGTTTAAAGAAAAAATATAGAAATTATTCATAAAATAGAATGAATTGTATAATATCACATAAACTGAAGTTGATGGAAAATGCAATGACTCACTGGGGATAGATTTTAAGGGATTTGTTTATTTTGTTTCTAAAACCAGAAAAGGTCTTAAATTTTAAGAATTTAAAAATCTGTTCAAATGTTTTAATCTCAGATAAAAATGCACGGGATCACACAACTTATAAACTTCTATCTCTTCACCCTTTCCTAACAATTTTCTAATAATGATCAGTTAAAATAGCAACATTCACAGTGAAACAACCAATTTAATATCATTGTTCTCAATTTGACAACCAGATAAGCTAAAGCAATACAGAGAGCCAAAAAGCAAAAGCTTTCCAACATGCACAGGGGTCAATGACACTTACCTGCCACTCTTAGACCATATTACAATAGGTCATGCAACATAAAACAAACAGAAGGCAAATTACTTAAAGGTCTGTGAACCCATTATTTTTCTTTTTATTTAGAGTTAGAAAAAAAAAAAGGATTCCTGAAATACATACATAATAATGAATTTAACTTTTCAAATTATCTGTAAAGATTAAATAATTAAGGTTCACACTTACCTTTTAATATTATGCCCAAATTACTGAGCTTTGAATGGCCTTCATGAACAGATTTGTATTTAAAATACTTCAAGATACAGAGTAACATCTAGTCAATTTTTCTCAACTGCAATAAATTTTCCCCCAAATATTGCTTCTATTAACAAATCCCAAAGTAGCATTTGTCTTTTCCACCAAAATTTTTTCATAAAAATGTTTTCACTAGAGTATCTCCAATTATAAAATAACGTCCAACTAGGAGATAAGACTCTCTTACAAAAATTCAAGTAAAAACATTTTATCACAATTTAATCTATAAAATCTTGACTTCCAGTTCTAGAAGGCACCAGAAATTTTACTCAAACAATTCATAGCTCAGTCATGCAAAGCAGTTAAAAAGATGGCAAAGTGGAAACATTCATTTAGTGCAAGACAAACGCAGTCTACTGCAGGCAAAGAGAAATAGATATAAAATCATCTTCTCACTTTCAAAATCAAGGAAAAAATTTGGCCCCTGCTCAAGGTCTGTGCATGTCAAAACTTTAAGAAGATTCCCCATGTTAAGGTACCTGTCAAGACAAGAATAAGAAAAGAGAAAATATCCCTTTATAAAAAAGAACATCTGAAATTTATTTTTTTAAAAAATAGTAACAGGGAAAATGTTCATTAGGCCATGAATTCGTCCTTCAGGTTACCCAGACTGTGCTCTGGCAGACAGCAAACCGGGTTCTCAAGGTGTTGGTATGTAGGACCTAGAGGTGAAATGTGGTTTTCCTGTACACAATGGCACAACTGTTGCTCTAATTCTTCTCAAAATTCTCCCAAGACAAGTTTCATTAATGGCCTTATAATGAAAAATTCTTTAAGTATTCCAATAGTGCTAGTATTCTGAAAAAGAAATTTCTTATCAAGAATTATTCACATGTCATCTTGCTTAATATTGCACTGAAACAAAAATTTATTTCAAAGCCAAATATTAAGAGTTTTGGCCACAGCTCACCTTTGCATTTCATCTTAACATAGCAGAATATTTAACTTACTTCCTGTATGCCATTCAATAAAGCATATATTTCTAACCAAATTTGGATTATTAATATATTTGTGGAAGTTGTTTAAAGTATTGATTCTGGATATGCAGCACCATACTGATTTTCTGTAAGATTATCATAGGATTGTGAGCAAACACATTGCTGGGCGCAGTCACCAAGGCATACTATTAGAATGTTCATCATAAGGCTGCTTGCTTCATGGACTAATGAAAGGACAGCACTGGCTACAGACTCAACATGATTTTAGCAAATGAAAAACTAAAGAATTATACATATGATGGTGATGTTTGCCTATGATTAAGAAAAAAATCATGCAAACTTTGTTTGATCCCCATATTTTATTAACAAATATTCGGGCCAGCCTTCACTGTGGTGTGACCATCTTTCACCTTTACCATTATGCACCAGCTGTGAAGGGCTAAAGAGACTTACTTTCAAAGTCCAAGAAAAAATGTGCTGCATTGTGGTCTATGTCCCTGGTTAGCACCTTAATGAGATTACCCATGCCAGCAAACCTAAAAATAAAAATGGCAACATCATTTAGTTCCAGTAAAAAAAATTTTAAGCAGAGGCCTGGGATTCGGCAAAGGCTGGCTTGCTCATAATTACCAACAGGTGCAGGTTTATATACTTCTGGCATTGAAAATTTGGAACAACAAAAG
This sequence comes from Mirounga angustirostris, assembly GCF_029215605.1. Lineage (NCBI taxonomy): Eukaryota > Metazoa > Chordata > Mammalia > Carnivora > Phocidae > Mirounga > Mirounga angustirostris. The sequence continues at coordinate 11,699,767 of NW_026991712.1, read as the reverse complement.
CACATTTGGCTCTGAGTTTAGAGCCCTTTCCCTCTTTTCCACATATCAAAAAAGTTAGATAAAGCAAGATTGAAAAAAAGATTATATTTTTACATATAACTTGCAATATTTACATTTGATTAATATCTATGCTAGTGTTACTCCTTTAAAATGTTTGAGGCATATATTCTCAACTTAAATTAACATCAAAAATAGATCTCTCAAATAAGTAAAAACTGAAACTATTATTTTTAAGTAATAGGGATATTTTCCTCCTTGCAGAATCAAACCCTATTGGGAACACTAGGAAGACAGTATTCAAACCACATTTAACCATTAAAGACTGAAGGGAATTATCAATTGATGACCCGTTTAAAAAGTTTTACCACACATAAACCAGTGTTTCTTACATCTTCTATACTCCTAAAATTAATCAGATTTTTCATTATTTAAGTCAAAGACTGATAAATTCAACAATATCAACTATATACAAACATACAAAATCTATAACTTGGAAGTTAACACAGCAAACAAGCAAAAGGGAGCCAGCAATCACCATAACTTAGTAAGTTTGCAGAGGAAAAACAGTAAAAATTAAGGCATTGGCATAAATCTTGCCCCCAAATTTGCCATGAATCAGTGAGGATGAAGGTGGAAGGAGGTGTCAGGAACATCCAGGAAACCAGGCTCAAACTGTGAAGTGGCAGTAACTATAGGGAAGGCAGACTATGAGAGCACAGGTACATCACACCTTCCCCTCTCCCAGTTTCAATTGTTTTCTCCAAATATGGAACTGATAAGCAAATATAAATGAAACAAAACATAAAAGTAAAAACATTTTTTATCAGTGAAAGAAGACACCTTATTACTCACCCCCATTACAGACAATCTGAAAAGAGTTAGGACTTCTGGCCATCTGTGCTGTCCATTCCCCTCCCTTCTTCCACCTACGCCCTGGACAGTGGCATACGTTATCTAACTTTGAGCTTCCCAAAGAGGAAGTAATAGTATATGCATAACAGTTATTTACTTTATAGGTCAAAGTGTGGCGGACTGACACACATACTTCTTAGAAAATGTTAAAATTTATTCACAAATGCTAAATTCACAAATGTTAAATTTATTCACAAATGATAGACACTGAAAACTCCTCTCTCTTTTAAAACAGTATTATTCCTCCAATGGGAGAGGTCAGAATCTATCTTATTTTTGGTATTAAAATCCTTATTACACAGAATTTCACTGGGAAGATTTTGTACAATGTCTTACACAGATGGATAAACAGAGTAAAACTAAGAGGGAAATACTTCATCTTAATTATCTTACACACTGTAAAAAGTTTAATTCTAGGCTTTTTTATACAGGGAAAATATAAGCATTTTCCCCAAATCATCACACCCAAATAAGACCTCAAATTGGTTACCAAATTTATTCAAGAGTTGTTTTTTCCCTTTGGAACCATTTGGAAATAGAGTATTTCACAGCTTTAATTTTTAAAAGCTTTCACATATACATGGAATATCTGTTTCCAAACATACATAAATTCCTTTACGAGCAAGAACTGAGACCAAATATACAAAGAATTACCTAATGGTATCAAAATTTCAACTACAGTTGGAAAATAAACACAAGAAAGGACTAAAATTGTCTTTAAGAGGAAAAAGGCAGCACATCATCTGGTGTTAAAGAGTGTACTTCTATGGAATCAAACCAGAATTCCACCTCTAGCTGACAAGCTGTTGGACCTTGAGGATGCTAGTTTACCTTTCTGGGACTCATTTTCTTCATCGGTAAAATATACATACCATAGAAACTATTTTAAAGGGTTATTAGGAGAGTTCGATGAGATTAAGCTCTAACTTATTAGCACAGTGTCTGGCACACAGAAAGCATGCAGTAAATGTTGGCTATTGTAACTACAACCCTAAAATTACAAAATCACTTTTAAAAAAACTGTAATAGCTCTACTTCTTTAATATAAACCAGTATCATAAATCAGAGTAAATGACAAAGCCAATGTTTCCCCATTTTTGTCAAGAATATTGCTGAAATGCTATCCTAAAATTAGTCCTATGATATCATCATCAGGTACAGGAGGAAGGGAGATTAGGTTTCCTTACCTTTTTACTTGTATGCATACAGTCGATCCTCAAGGAAAATGTTCAAAATTGGCCAAGTCTGTCTGCTCCATTTTCCTACACCCCCTCCGTAAACTTCTTCCACTATTTGGTCCTTCTTTCAAGGTACCCTAGCCTAATGTGACCTTAATCCCCTCAACAAGTACTCAAAAATTTAGAATTTATCTCTTCATCCCAAACCCAGACACTTAAATCGAAAGTGGCCCAGCTTATCTAGTACAGGTTTCTCAACCTCAGTACTATTAACATTTGGGGCGGGATAATTCTTTTGTGGAGAGAGGTCTGTCTCACACGGTAGGACCTTTAGCAACATCCTGGGCCTAATATGTACTAGAGGCCACCAGTAATCCAACACACAAGTTTTGACAACCAAAAATGACTCAAGATATTATCAAATGTACCCAGGGGGAATCATCCCTGGTTGAGAACCATTGAATGTAGTACAACTGGGGTCCAATGCAGAAACTTTCTTTACCATAGAGCACTCAAGAAAGATCTATGTAGGCAAACCACATTACGCGTGTCTCTTTGAACAAAAACTCACGGAATTCAGGGTGCTAGGGTGGCTCAGTTGGAGGAGCATTAGACTCTTGACCTCAGGGTTAGGAGTTGAAGCCCCACGTTGGGTGTACAGATTCCTTAAATAAATAAATAACTCACAGAATTTTTCAAAGATCTGAACACAGTTCAACAGTTTGTTATATCATCAGTTGTCGTATCTTTTTAATGAGGGTAAACAAATAAATCAAAACCATATCCCTCTCTTACATAGTTTAACTCTTTAGCCAAAACCAGAACAAACAAACAAGACCTCTCCATCCTCTGATTTCAAAGAATACGATATGGTAGCTGTCAGGTCCGGTAGGTACCAGACTGCCTGGGGTTCAAACCCCAGCTCTGTCACTAAACCCTGCAACTATAGTCAGGTTTCTTAATTTCCTTATGCCTCATCTGTAAATTGTTCATAACATTAATATCCACTGCAAAGGGTTCACAAAATCATTAAATGGGTTAACAGAAGCAAAACATTTAGTAACCATGCTTGGCAATCTATTTGCTGCTATTGCTATGGCTATGTTAGAGGATCTGTTCCCAGTAGCAGAACCCAAGGAACGGGAGGCTTCAGGATATGTGGCAGCCATATTTCCTGCCACAGAGGAAGCCAGCCTGTCACAAAAGGATAAAGCCAGCATGCTTTAGACCAAGTGTCCTAAAGTCACTAATTTCTAATTCCATTTGTTCCTGAATTCTAGCTGCCATTTCCCTCAGTTTAGTTGCTAGATTTTTCCCCGGCTTTAAGATAGCCTAGTTTAGGGGCGCCTGGGTGGCTCAGTCATTAAGTGTCTGCCTTCGGCTCAGGTCATGATCCCAGGGTCCTGGGATCGAGCCCCGCAACAGGCTCCCTGCTCGGCGGGAGGCCTGCTTCTCCCTCTCCCACTCCCCCTGCTTGTGTTCCCTCTCTCGCTGTGTCTCTATCAAATAAATAAATAAAATCTTTAAAAAATAAAAAAATAAGATAGCCTAGTTTATTTCAACCAATTTCCTTTTTACCTGTTTAGTTGAGGTGGGTTTCTGTCATTTACATCTAAAAAAGTTCTGACTAATAACATTTCTAAGTTTCAGATTAATGAATGTGATACAAAAGACACTAAGACATATAAAAGGGTTTTCAGATTATATAAAACTTGGGCTAGGGACGCCTGGGTGGCTCAGTTGGTTAAGCAACTGCCTTTGGCTCAGGTCATGATCCTGGAGTCCCGGGATCGAGTCCCCGCATCGGGCTCCCTGCTCGGCAGGGAGTCTGCTTCTCCTTCTGACCCTCCCCCCTCTCATGCTCTCTCTCTCTCTCATTCTCTCTCTCAAATAAATAAATAAAATCTTAAAAAAAAAAAAAAAAAAAAACTTGGGCTAAAATGCTTTTTATATTTTAGAGGCACTATTTCAAAGCAAGTAATAAATATTATAATTTAGAATAATAAACGGTCTTACAATCTGAATTTAGAAAGAAAAATCTAAAGATTCTCTTTCAAATTATTTTATTTTAACCTTTGGATTAAACTAAATATTATAAATATTTACTAAATAAGCTAAGAAGAAATGTGACACACAAAAACCAGATATAGGTCACTTCAAGTGTTCACAGTATTTCTGGTAAAATTTTGTGACTGTGAGCTCTTATGTTACATGTTTGTTTCAAAGTTGGTGAGTTATCTGGAAAGGTACTTGCTCTTCCTGGCCTGGAGTCTGTGGAATGTATTTTTGAGCTCACAAAAGGCACTTAATAAATACACTGGACCATTTTCCCAAAAGAAGCTTCTTTAATTAGAATAAAAGAAGCCAAGAGAAACACAACTATATGTTACAGTTAATATACTATTTACTCCCTTTTTAGAAAATTCCTAAGAAATGCTGCAATTTCATTTACCCTTTTGAGCTCTGCCTAGAATGCTAGTCCCCAAGATTTTCCCATGCCTGGCCTTTTTTCATTCTTCAGGCCCCACCTTAATGCCCCCTCTTCAGACAGGCTCTGTCTGCCAACCTTATCCATAGTCGTTATCCCTACCTCATTATCTTCGATCACATCATCCAACTTCCTCCTTCAGCATACTTAACATAATCTGAATTACTATTTGTTTGTCAGTTTGCTTCATATCCAGTTTATAAACTTAATATTTCTGGGTGGGGGATGAGAAAAAGGAAAAACTCAAATAAACCGATTAGCTTCCCTATAAATGAGGGTTTCTTAAACTTGGCATTACTAACATTTGACCCATATAATCTGTTGTGGGGACTGTCCTGGGCACTATAGGATGTTGAGCATTCCAGGCCTCTATCCACTAGATACCTGGTATCACCCCAGCACCCAGCTGTGACAACCAACAATGCCTCCAGATGTTGTCAAGTATCTCCTAGGGAGCAAAAGTGCCCCAGTTAAGAACCACTACTTCAAACATATGGCCGCTAACATGAAGTGCATCCTCAGTTCTGCCACACAATTCTACTATGCATCTCGAATCAGTCTACTCTCCTACTTCACCAGGTGACCATTTCACAAGGCTTTATTTACTTTTAATCTCCTCACACCTCTAACAATCTATCCTCCATCCTCACATGCAAGAAATGACCTCACTACATTGTTTACAAAATAAAGAAAGAAAGAAAGAGAGGAAGAAAGTCATCTATTGTTCTTTCTACCCTTTCTTCATCCGTAACCACTTAGTCTGCCCTCTGCACCTGTTCCTGAGACCTGGTTCTCCTACTCAAAGGCTTCATGTCTTCCGTACACCATCTGGCCTATCCTCTTTACAGCAAGAACTTGTCATCTAAGTTGCCTGTTTTATTTCTACTTTTTTTTTTAAGATTTTATTTATTTATTTGACAGAGAGAGACAGCGAGAGAGGGAACATAAACAGGGGGAGTGGGCGAGGGAGATGCAGGCTTCCCGTGGAGCAGGGAGCCCAATGCAGGGCTCAATCCCAGGACCCTTGGATCATGACCTGAGGGGAAGGCAGACACTTAACGACTGAGCCACCCAGGTGCCCCTATTTCTACTTTTTACCTCCCATTCTTTCAATTTGTTCCAATCTGGCTTTTATTCCCACCAATACGATGAAGCTGGTCCCTGTCAAGATCACCAAAACCTGCATCTGGCTAACTCCACAGGGCAATTTTCACACTTCAACTTACTGGATCTCTCTCTTTTTTTTTTTTTTTTAAGATTTTATTTATTTATTTGAGAGAGAGAGAAAGCATGAGGTGGGGAGGGTCAGAGGGAGAAGCAGACTCCTCGCTGAGCAAGGAGCCCGATGTGGGACTCGATCCCGGGACTCCAGGATCATGACCTGAGCCGAAGGCAGTCGCTTAACCAACTGAGCCACCCAGGCGCCCTTACTGGATCTCTTAATAGCCTTTGACCCAGTTTATCACTCACTCCTTCCTGAAATACTTTCTTCATCTTTTTTTTTTTTTTTAAAGATTTTATTCATTTATTTGACAGAGAGAGGAACACAAGGGGGGGGGGGCAGTAGGAGAGGGAGAAGCAGGTCTCCCGCTGAGCAAGGAGCCCGATGCGAGGCTTGATCCCAGGACCCTGGGATCATGACCCGAGCCGAAGGCAGACGCCCAACGACTGAGCCACCCAGGTGCCCCTCTTCATCTGACATTTAGAACAATCCATTCCGGAGTTTCTTTTCTACTTTATGTCTGTTCTTTTTCCATATCTTTCCCTTTGGCATCCACAGTTACTTCTTCCATCTTAAACAAAACAAAAACTTTCCCTGATTGTATTTCCCTCACCAGTTCCCACCCTATTGCCTGCTTCTCTTTGCAGCAAAATTCCTTACGAAGAGTTGCTTATACTCATTGTCTTTTATTCCTCTCCAACCAGGCTTTTTCCAACCCTACACCACAAAATTGTTCTGGCATGGTCATCAAATAACCTCCCCGTTGCTAACTCCAATGGTCAATTCTCAAGTCCTCACCTTACTTCCCCTTTCAGGAGCGTCTGACATAACTGACATTTTCTCCTCCTCCTCAATACACTTTTCTCATTAGCTTAAAAGACACCCCATCTCACTTCCTTCACTGCTACACCAGTCTTGTTCTTGCCACCATCATTTCTTTCCGGGATTACTTCGAAAGCCTCCTCTAACTGTTTCTACTTTTGCTTCCTATCATAATGTCTTTTTATTACAAGAAGCAAAGCAATCTCTTAAAAATAAAAATCAACCACATTCTTTATCTGCCCAAAAACATGCAATGGCTTACAGATGCACTCAAATAAAATCCAGGCTTCTTACCAGGTCCTACCTATAAAACCCTACATAATCGGTCTCTTACTCACTTTGGCCTCAATCTCCCACCACTCTACACAACAGCCTGTTGCAGTTTCTCTAACAAAGCAAGGTTTCTCTCTCCTTGGAGCGTCTGTACCTGCTTTTTCCCTAGCCCGGGATGCTGTGTCACAGACCTTCAAATGGCAAGCTACTGAGCTCACAGCTTCAATCAGACCACCTCAGAGAGGGCTTCCTTGACTAACCCACCTGTAAAATCTCGTCCTCTTTCCTCTTCTCAAACTGATGGTTATCACCATCTTAAACATATTTGTACCTTTATCTATTTGTGTCTGCCACTGCAAGGTAAACTTTTAAGAAGGCAGGGACTCTATTTCGTACAGCATTCTATCCCCAGCACCTGAAACAATGCTTGGGGATGTACCAGGTAGTCATAAATATTGACTCAATAAACAAATGATTGAAAATACAGAAAACAAAAATTTGTGAAGTTTTATAGAAGTGTTCCAAGAAGGGGGGGAGAGGAAAAATGAAAATAAATATTGACAATTGAAAACTGAATTAAAAAAAAAAAAAAAGGCCTGAGAACTTAGAAAGCGTCAATGAAGACTGTCTCTCTCACGCACTCAGTAAAAGCCAGTAGTCTTATGAGCAAAATTTACTCTTATGAGTAAAAATTGTTGAAATATTAAATAATTAGAGAAATAAAGTGACAGAAAATAGGAGTATCACGAAAGTCTACAGTATGCCCACCTAACCAAGCAAGAACAAAATATCCTTCTACAGCCATAAAAATGGCTCCAAAGTAAGAATGGAGACGAGCCTACATCATATTCTGACCTTTGTAAAACTGAACAGCATTCGTAACATTTAAAAAAAAAAGGCTTGGAAATGTGGGTTTATTTAGTTTCCTTTAGACCATAAGTCTTCCCCCAAAAGCCCTATTTGGGAATTCTTCAAATCTGAGAAAGAAGAATTAAAAACAGAGCGTTGATTCGGTGCTATCAAAATTTTATACGGAGAACTCCAATAACAAGCCAACATCTGTATCATCTTCAACCCGGGTAACAGAATAAAGAACTCAAAGAAATATGATGAAGTGTTAGAGAAAAGGAGATACTGAAAAACATACTTTGTTCTTTTTAAAAAAACTTCACAACAACAGATTTTAGAAGAATGCTTTACAAAGCCCTACCTTCCAATTTACAGTGACTAAAAATGTGTGTGTGAAAAAAACTTACCGAAACGGTGACTAAAAACTGCCAACCATTTTTATATTTTTTTGAAATTGGAATGTATGAGCCATGCTCTTTTTTTTTTTTTTTAAGATTCCATTTATTTATTTGACAGAGAGAGAGAGAGAGAACACAAGCAGGGGGGAGCAACAGAGGGAGAAGCAGGCTCCCCGCTGAACAAGGACCCCAACGTGGACTTGATCCTAGGATCCCAGGACCACGACCTGAGCCGAAGGCAGACACTCAACTGACTGAGCCACCCAGGCGCCCCCCCAACCATTTTTAGTGTTGAAGACAAAGAACTTCTTGACTTTATCCAAGCTCTAAATTCTAGGCAAAAAGGTCTTCCAGAAAACATATTACCATAAAATATTGCTGAATTACAGTCTGTTGTGCATAAAAACATTACTTAAAATTAAATGATATTTCTCTGCATTATCAAACATTTAGACCCGCAGAAGCAACGGGAAGCCTTTAAAATGGACAAGATGGTGGGTTAAAGCACACTTCTGCTTTACTTGTCTGCCAAGAAATTTCTGGTTCTCATACAACATGTATCATGAATCTGAAGAAATATTAACAGAATGGAAAGTCAGTAATGAAAAATATGATTCAATTTACAATGACAATGGAACACACATGATGAAGGCCAAGAGTAGCTGAGGAAATCACAAGCTTAAGCTTTGTTCACACTCTTCAGCTGTGTGTTCAGAAACTAATTATGACACAACGTAATATAACAAAATATATTTTGCATAAGCAAAGATATAGTGAATCACTTTCAGAACTCTCCAAAAACAAACCACTAGATATACCAGAGATTCTGGAACTGCTTTGTCATATACTCAATCAAGCAGCTAAGTACATGTTAAAAAATCTACTTTAATATTAAAAAAAATTAATATTGCACTCTGAATAACAATGCCAACAGAAACAAAATTACTAATAAGGAATGGTTCTTTCAAACAAGGTAGGTTCTTTCACCTACCAGAACCTGCTGAAAAAATAAGTTAGCAGGCTCTTAGAGAGTAATTACAAAAATACTATAGGACATATGCTAGAAAGATCCTTCTAATCAATCCACTATATAGCAAATGTTGCGATTAGGTGAATGCGAAGTTGAAAGGCAGGCAGAAATTCAGTTTTGCTATCCTGCAAGTCAGTTACAAAACTCTAATGCCATATTTCTAGATCTAAGGTTTATTAAGGATAAACATTTCTCAAGTGATTCCATAAAGCAGCAAGTATAAGCTAAAATAGAAGAAACTTCAAAAAAATTCAAATGGTATCAACAATCTCACTTAGCACATCTGCTTCTAAAAATATTCAGGCACCATCCCCTTCAAACACTGCACAAAGTCTTGTTTATAGAACTACTTCTATGAAACTACATCATCACCATTTGAAAGCAAATGCTGATTTAAGATTGCAAATAAACAGCAGAGTGACTCCAGGAGTCATCAAGCAGCTGACAATAGTACAAGAAACTATTTTCAGTAGGTCAAACTTTTAAAATCTGACTGTTCAAATTAATAACATTGTAATAATTACATTTCAATAAAGTTTCTGATTAATATATCCCAGAAGTGTATTCTATGATGATTTTTGGCTTTGGCTTTAGCTGAATATTGACTTAACTGGCCAAATATGTATTTGATGCACCTCTGATACAAGCACACAAAGTAACTCTTCAAAGTGGTACAAAGTAAATATCCAATAAATACCTACTGAATTCATTTAAGAACTGTAAATAGGTGAAATCCAGTGGCATTTCTTTTATTTGAAGAATCAGGTACACAATAATTTAAAGGAAAGGTATAATCACAATTCCTTCTTAGCTTCTGACATGGCTACAACTTACTTTAGAAACATAGCGGTTGATTGTACTAAACATACCAACTTTGTGCACGAAGTGGGAAACCTCCAATGGTTAGCTGAGTGCCATTTATAATGGAGAGAAATAACCAACTCAAGCTGGCCTACCAATAAAGCATCTATAATAATTATCCTGACACTGCACTATCTGCCCCATTGACTGCCGTACACAAGCACATCACACCCTAACCTTCTTGTACCTTCATCTTCCAATTCTTTCTTCCCCCTTCCTTCCCAACAAGAGAAGCTGCTCAACAGAATCTTTGTTCTAGCACAATGACGACGACTGGGCAACAGATATTTGTTCAATAAATGGCATAACCAAGATTTCCCTTTTCCTCTTGCCCCTCCTGTTTTCTGATCTTTATGTGGTAAACATGTTTAATCAGAATCTAAGCTCCCAGGACTTCAACTCTCTCCCCATTCCTGGTTCCATGGCATTTGGTCTGAAATTCTAAGACTATCTGAGCATGCACTATCCAAGTGCTAGAATTCTAAAAGGAAGCATGAAAATGGTGGCACTGTACTTAAAAAAGATAAATGAATACTGTGTGGTCAAAAAGGTAGACTGTGACAGTTATTTACCTACTAACGCTCACCACCAAGCCCACCGTTCTGTAATCTCCTTTTAATGCTAGGACTAAGACGCTGAAGAGTATATCTCCTAGACTACTTTGTCAGCTGGCTTCTCACTGGGCCCCACCAACTATAAGGAAATTGGAAGGTGGGAAGAAAGAAGGTCCCTCTTTGGGGGCTTCTGGCTGACTCAGTTGGAAGAGCATGTGACTCTTGATCTCAGGGTTGTAAGTTCAAGCCCCACGGTGAGTGTAGAGATTACTTAAATAAAACTTAGAAAAAAAAAAAAGGTCTCTGTTTTTCAAGTCCTGTCAGCATTTCCTGTCATCAAAAGCTAGCTATCTGGGGGCGCCTGGGGTTGCTCAGTCGATTGGGTGCCGGACTCTTAATTTCAGCTCAGGTCATGATCTCGGGGTCGTGGGACTGGGCCCTGCATTGGGCTCTGCGTTCAGCACAGAAGGTTGCTTGTCTCTCTCCCTCTGCTCCTCCCCCCCATTCGCACATGCTCTATCTCTAGGGAAAAAAAAGATTTTATTTATTCTACAGAGAGAGAGAGAAAAAGAGCACAAGCAGGGGGAGGGGCAGAGGGAGAGAAAGAAGCAGGCTCCCCACTGAGCAGGGAGCCCGATGTGGGGCTCGATTCCAGGATCCTGAGATCATGACCTGAGCTGAAGGCAGTCACTTAAGCAACTGAGCCACCCACGTGCCCCTAAAATCTGAGAAAACAAACAAAAGTTTGCTATGGCTCTAGGCTCCAGCTCCTGGGGAATGCCAAGCAGCACTGCAGTGCCTGCCCCTCCAGAGGTCTGAGCTTCCAGTCTTCTAGAGTTCTTCCTTCGAGCTCCTAAATTCTGCCTAACCTACCTTTTCCCTTCTTTCCCCCCAGCTCTAGAAGTGAAAGTTGCTTCCTGTGGTTACCATTAATATTTTAGTTACCTCATGTGATAGAACAGTGTATGTATTTGGTCTTTATCCCACCCCCACCCCCATGCCTAACCCAGAGCTCCTAAATCCTTTGGAATTTGCTGGGTGACAGGAGCATATTTTAATGAGTCCCCTAGATAGCTTCAAGATGAGGGCTGGTTGCCAGAAAGACCAAGGCACACTTAGATTTCAGCCCTACCTCCTGACCTCTGGCGAGGGGAGAGGGTCTGGAGATTGATCACCAATGGCCAATGATTTATAATCGGTCATGCCTATATAATGGGACCTCCATAAAAACCCCTAAATGATGGAGTCTGAGGAAATTCCAGATTGGTAAATGCATCCACCACATGCTGGGAAGGAAACACACCCCAACTCCATGGGGACAGAAGCCCCTATGCTCAGGACATTTTCGGACCTCACTCTATGTACCTCTTCATCTGGCTGTTCATTTGTACCCTTTATAAAATCCTTTATAATAAACTGGTACCAGTGTAAGTACGTGTTTCTCTGAGTTCTATGAGCCATTACAGCAGATTATCAAACCTGAGGAAGGAGTCATGGGAACAAGCCCCGCCCCTTCACAGCTGGATGGTCAGGAGTACAGGAGGCCTGGGACCTGTGAATGGCATCTGGAGTGGAGGGGAGTCTTGTGGGACTAAGCCCTTAACCTGTGAGGTCTGTGCACCAACTCTACATAGTTAGAGTCAGCATCAAAATGAATTGTAGGATACCCAGTTGGTGTCTGGAGAGTTGGGGAATTGATTGGTATGGGAAAAACAGCCCCACACATTTGGTACAGGTGTTGGAAAATAGTTCAGAATTAATGTCAGCAGTGTTGTGAGTAAAAACATGCACATTCAGCATCCTTTTTTTGCTCAGGCTTCCAACATTTGTGTAAATAAATCCACATGTTAAATCCCTTCTTAAAAATACCTAGCAAGGTTTCTGCTATCTTGGTTGAAATCTAACTGATACAGAAGAAGTTTCAGAGAGTAGCTTAATCCTTAACCTTATTACCCACAGTATCTGATCTATCATCATCAGATACTATTAATAAAGTGATCCTTTGATCTTCCTTCCTTTGCACAATGTAGAGGAGAAGCAGCAGGATTCAGGTACTACTGGGTGCCTAGGCATACCACCACCACAGAAGTATTAAAATCTCACCATAAATCCCTAGCAGATGCCAAGAGCAATATATTAGCCTAGTAATCACATGGAGATCAGTTACCGGTCTTAAAGAAATGTAACATAAACAAACAATAGAATGGAAATTGGGAGATTTGATTTCTAGTCTTGATTCTCCCACAAAATATGTGACTTTACCCAAGTCAGTACTTGTTAGACTGAATCTCTCATATTGCTTCTGGCCATGACTCTACATATGTTACACTGCATCTCTCCTAATGCTGACATCTAGTGGATACACTTAGATATAGTATGTTAAAATGAAAAACCTTATTTACACTATTTTAAATAAAAGACTCACTAGGATGCCTGGCCATGTACAATAAATACAATAAATTAGGAGACCAATACTACCCCTTAAATGGAAGTGAACCATCATAAATTAGTTATCACATCAGATTGTCATGGCATCTTTGAATCTGATTCAGAGATTACTAGTAATAGTACTCCTCCATGCCTCCAGCTATTAAAAATTAAACCACCAATGCAAATTACTGCCTAAGCTGCAAATTTAAAACAAGAAAGCAAAGACATGCTTCCTGCTATAATGCCTTACATCAGGTAAAGACATAAGTTATTAGAAGGGCTAATATAAAGTTCCAAGGCAAGTAGTTTAAGAATGTACAGAAAGGTGATGGGAATCTGAAAACAAAAACAAAAACAAAAACAAACACTGAACCCCCAATTACCTATTTTACAAGGATTAAGAAGGTTTTTCTTGAAAAAATACGATCTTTAAACAAGAAATAGTACTGTGAATTCACTTTCTTAAAACGTACCACTATTTTAGGGGCACCTGGGTGGCTCAGTTGGTTAGGCGGCTGCCTTCAGCTCGGGTCATGATCCTGGGGTCCTGGGATCAGGCCCCGCATCAGGCTCCCTGCTCAGCGGAGAATCTGCTTCTCTCTCTCCCACTGCCCCTCCCCCCCCCAGCTCATACTCTCTCTTTCTCAGATAAATAAAATCTTAAAAAAAAAAAAGTACCACTATTTTGAAATTCATAAAAAATTATACCTACACATGTATGGTAAAATATATAAATATGCAAGTGAATGATAAACACAAAATTTAAGATACTGGTTATCTCTGGAGAGAGACAGGGCCCTAGGATCAGGCAACTTCAAAGGTGTGGGTAACATTCCAGTTCCTCAGTTACTGGTGGATTGAGGGATTTTAGGCTTTCACGTTTACAAATAAAGGTATTCTTTTGTATGTATCAATAATTTTTAAAAAAATTAAATGTAGAGGGGCGCCTGGGTGGCTCAGTCTGTTAAGCGTCTGACTCTTGATTTCGGCTCGGGTCATGATCTCAGGGTCCTTGAGATGGCGCCCCATAAGACAGGGCCCCGAGTCTGGCTCTGCACTCAATAGGGAATCTGCTTGAGATTATCTTTCCCTCTCCCTCTGTCCTGCCCCCCACTCTTTCAATCTTAAAAACAAAATTTAGGGCGCCTGGGTGGCTCAGTTGGTTAAGCGACTGCCTTCGGCTCAGGTCATGATCCCAGGGTCCTGGGATCGAGTCCCGCATCGGGCTCCCGGCTCAGCGGGGAGCCTGCTTCTCCCTCTGACCCTCTCCTCTCTCATGCTGTTTCTCTCTCGCTCACTCTCTAATAAATAAATAAATAAAATCTTTAAAAAAAAAAAAAAAATTTAAATGTAAAGTCACTGATATTCAAAGAACACATATGACTCATTCAAAGATGCCCAACAAAAATGACTGGATTGGAATTCAGGTGTCTGAACACTTTGCAATACACATGCAACAATGCATGGATGAGCCACTAAATAAAAACCCTCACATACGTAAAACCTTGAGTATTTCCACAGCTAGCTGGTGTTTACAGTGCCTGGTGATAGTTGCTGCTGTTTAAAATCAAACCGCCTTTCCTTAGCTCCTGTCTGCCGATTACTGTGACAGACACTGAATATTTGGCACCGAGGAGTTCACAGACGAGTGGAAGAGACAAAATGGTGCAGCATGCTTCATACAGAAGCATACAAACAACACAATGAACATAGAGAAAAAGGAACACCTAACCAAAGGATTCCCAGAGGGGCTGATTCTTAAGTACTTCTTGCTGTCTATTTCTTTAAATTAGAAAATAATTTAAACATAAAAAAAATATATTCACATACTCTACCACCAGATCAAAGCAATGACATTTTGCCGTATGTTGCTTCAGAGGCCTCCCTATGTTTTTGTGCAGTTAACCTCCCAACCTTTGCCAACTAACTTTCCTCTCCTCCATCTCCTAAAGTAATCTTAAAAGTATACTTCCTTTCCAAACATATTTTAGAATTTTTACTGTGAAGGTCTGTATTCATAAACAACACAGCACTGTTCTGCTTTTCAATTTGCATGATTTATTGTCCACATTCCTTTAGAACTCACTTTTCTCACTTATTGGTGTTTTGAGAATTATCCATGTTCACTCAGTACAGTATTTTATGGTTCAAAGAAACCAGTTTATTTGCTTATTCACCTATTGAGGGACAATGCCTTTTCAATTTTTCTTTATTAACAAAGTATGCTGGATGCCTGGGTGGCTCAGTCGGTTGAGTGTCTGCCTTTGGCTCAGGTCATGATCCCAGGGCCCTGGGATCGAGCCCCACATTGGGCTCCCTGCTTGGCAGGGAGTCTGCTTCTCCCTCTGCCTCTCCCCTTGGCTTGTGCTCTCTCCCTCCAATAAATAAAATCTTAAAAAAAAAAAAAAAAACACAAAGTATACTTTATACATATCCTTTCACACACTACATATACTTGTGCCCCTGCAGAAGAGTTTCCTCTGGATGGCAATCTAGAAATTAAAGGGCAACTGTAACTCTACTACATTGTGCCCAACTACTCTCCACAGTACTGTTCCACTAGTAAAAGATCTCCTTCCTCCCATCCTCCAAAACCTCAAGCTTCAAATGTTTAGATTGTGAAATATCTCATTGATGCTTTAATTTACATTTTCTTGATTATCAGTAAAAATGTGCCTCTCCATGTTTATAGGCCATCTGTAAAACGTATATTCATATCCTCTGTAACTTGTGCCATTTATTTTTCTACGATCTTTCCCACACCTACCTTTCTATACGCTGTACTCCGTACTGCAGGGGCCCAGAATCGGTAAATGACATCCTTGCCAGCTGTTAGGTTATGTCAGTAAGAGGCACTGGAAGGTGAGCAGGCAGGGGAGAGAGAGAGAAGCTTTCCATCTCTGGCCAGGACAGACCAGTAGCTGCTCTAAGAGCAGTCAGATGAGGTGAGGCCAGTATGCACTGCCCCAGTCAGAGGCAGAAGCAAGTGCAGCCGTGGGCTGCAGTCTAGTGCAGGGAGCAGCTTATCTCTGGTAGCAGAGCCATCATCCCACCTTTTTTTTTTTTTCTGCCACTCTATGTCTCCTCTTCCTCTTTGCTCTTCTAGTCTAATACCTTCATAACCAATCCTCTATATTAAATTCCCTGTTTGAAATACCCAGGGTGGTATGTTTTCCTAACTCAACTCCAGCTGATATATCACTCTCCCATCCCCCACAGCTGGGCTTTAGGAATTCTAGATAGGACTTCTGGGTGCCAGTCTTTTGATGCTTATACACATGGCAAATATTTTCTCCTAATCTGTAATATTGCAGTATCCTAGTCTTAACTTTGTCTATGGTGCCATCTGTCACATGTAATCCACTTTTCTTTGTGGTCTATGTTTACTGTTTAAGTAATGATTCATCTGCAAAAGTGCCTTAGCTATTCTTGGTCCTTTGTTCACCCATGTAACTGTCAAGTTCTACAAAAATCTTAATGGGATTTTGACTTGATTTTGCATTAAATACACACACACACACACACACAAATACACATACCATTCTGAGGCAGGACTCCCACCTTTATAATAGCAATCATTTTTTCATTTAATCTATAAATATGAGATTATAAGATTACATGACTACATTTCCTACTGCTAAACCATCCTTGCATTTCTGGTATCAACTCTATATAGTCATTTAAAAATATGTATTTCTAGATTTGGTCTAGTATTTTACTTTAGATTATTTCATAAGTAAGACTGACATAATTTTTTTCTCTATTCTTGTCTGGTTTTGCTACCATGCCGATTTTATATATCAGCTGTTTCTAGTCTACATAAAAGTATAAAAGATAGAACATGAACGTCTGTGTCCCCTCAAAATACACACGTGAAATCCTAAAACCCAATGTGATTAAACCCTTTGAGAGGTGATCAGGTCATCAGTGTGGAGCCCTCATGAATGGAATTAATGCCCTTATAGAAGAGACCCCGAAAGCTAAGTTGCTCTTTCTACCATGTGAGGACACAGCGAGAAGACAGCTGCGTTATGAACTGGGAAGTGGGCCTCACCAGAACCCATCTATGCTGGCATGTTGATCTTGGGACTTCCAGCCTCCAGAACTGTGAGAAATAAATTTCTGCTATTTATAAGCCACCTAGTTTACTATATTTTCTTATAGCAGCCCAGACTAAATACAACATGTGCTAAAATGGAAGTCAAACTTGACCATCTAGCCTTTGTATGTATCTGTTCTACAACATCCATGCGAAGCAGCCAACTAGCCCCTGCTTAAATATTTCATTCTGCATGACTATGCCCAGGGGTGACTCATTCTATTCTCAAATGACTTAAATTTTAGACTTCAGGGGCGCCTGGGTGGCTCACTCAGTTGAGTGTCTGCCCTTGGCTCGGGTCATGATCTCGGAGTCCTGGGATCAAGCCCGGAGTCGGGCTCCCTGATCACTGGGGAGTTTGCTTCTCCTTCTCCCTCTGCCCCCACCCCCTTATCGTGCTCTCTCTCCAATAAATAAATAAAATCTTTATAAAAAATTTTAGACTTCAGTCAATTTTTAGAAACTTTTTTAGGAACTTCAGCTGATGATTAAATGATGCACAATTAATCCAACATGAATCCTACAAAGAATCACACAAAACTTATACTAAGCTGATATTTGCCCATTTGTTAACTTCTCCTCACTGGTCTCAGTTCTCACTGGCCTCTGAGAACTAAATAGTCCCTATGCCACTTGACAACCCATTAAATAATTGAAATATCTTAAAATATATTAAACTGAGGTCAAAAGAAATTTACCCATTAGACTATATACATATACTCACATATGCAAAAAATTACAGACAAGCTATCTCCTGTCTAGTAATTATGAGGATTTAGCTTCTGAAAGAGAATGAAGTTCAGAAAGGGATATTTAGGAATATTCATCATAAAGACCTTCTTAAACATTTCAGACTGAAAGAACTAAGGGGAACAGAACCATCTTGCCCTGAGTGTGACTATAACTTAACTTTCGTATCCCAAGCACCTTGCAGAGGTCCCTGAACGCTTTGAGGACTAAATGAAAGTAAAAATGAGCGACTGAGATCTTTCTGTGTGCCACACACAATGCCAAGTAATATATACACAGTATTATCTTATAAAATCCTCCACCATTTTGGAGGTTGCCTAGCACTACAATCCTCATTTTACTTCTGAACAACTTGAAGGTCAAAAGGATTAAGTAACTTTCTCAAGGTCAACAAATTAGTGAACAATGAGGCCAGAATTCTCACTCAGGCAAATATGGCTCCTAACAGTTCTCTTAGCCATTTTGCCCCATTTGCTTCTTAGTCATAAATGAAAATACACATAATTCGGCCAAAAAGAGTAAAGAAAACTAAAACTTTCAAGTCTTCCTGAAAGGAATTAATTCAATACTAGCACTAGAATTTCTAAATTAGGAATAAAATTCTCACAGAAAAAAAATTTTAAGAAAAACAACATTGACTAGAAAAAGATGACAGATGCTAACTAAGAAATGTCCTTAAATATTTCCCTACCATTTGTCAGGTCTTTCTGTTTGAGCCCAGCATGCTAAAGGGATTCAGTACAGTGACATTACAGTTCCTGAACTTCAATTAAAACCATTCTCTTAAATACAACTCCTCCAAACTTATCATAATCGAACAGAATACAAAATATAAATTTCCTCTTCCTGGTAATCACATAATCTTAAAAATATGTACTTGAATAATCTTCCTACATTTAAAAATCAGTATTGCTTATAAGGCTAAAAAGACTCCAGTAGAGCAAAATGCAGAATGTATACATCATAAAAACGTTTTGAACTAAGTATACTAATCTAATAATTACAGCTTTTAAAGTACTGTATAGCTTTTACTAGGGCAATATTTATATAAACCAAAGTTCAAATCACTTAACAACTTTGAGTATTTTTACCATATTTCAAACGTTGCTGGTAGGGAGAAAGAGAAAGGAAGTGAAGGGTCTCAGAAAAGGTAGAAAATCAGCCCAGAATACAGGGTTCATGAGAGGACCTGAAATCATGTAGCTCAGTTCTCTAATTTTATAGGAAGAAACTGAGAACTACAGAAACTTGGGGACTTGGCAAAAGCAGCAAATTAGTTTTTTAAAAGTGGTGCTTAATCTAATGACCCTGACTGACAGTGAAGCCTTTGAGAACATCTTTAAAATATGGCATCAGGGGCGCCTGGGTGGCTCAGATGGTTAAGCGTCTGCCTTCGGCTCAGGTCATGATCTCAGGGTCCTGGGATCGAGTCCCGCATCGGGCTCCCTGCTCCTTGGGGGCCTGCTTCTCCCTCTGCCTTTCTCACTCGCTCTGTCTCTCATGAATAAAAAAAAAAAAAAAAAAAAAAAACTTAAAAAAAAATAAAAATAAAAAAAAATAAAAAAATAAAATATGGCATCAGGGCAGATCACGTTGACAGAACAAATCAAGTGCCACAACCAAAAAATACCCCAAAGTCAGACGCCCCACCGTGTCCCCTTCAAAATAATGTTGTTTTTGCTATCAGCGAAGCTTCAACAGATCTTCCAGTCCCTTTATTGGTAGTTGGCGACAAGGTGCTGAATGACCGTTTGTCAAATTTAGTGACACCATTCTAGGCTCTTCCTAGCTTATGTTGGCTCATCATCATTGTACAGTTCATACTACTTAATTAACTGTAAAACATTTGATGACTTTTTACAAGTCTTGACCTTTTTTTGTGATTCCATAACACAAGCCTCAGACCTTACGATTTGCATCCTTCCTATGGAAATTATGACATTTTTCTCATTAAGCTTTCAACATCTCAAGCTGATATTTTATTTTTTACATGTTAATTTCATGTTCCTTGAAATAGAATGTGAATTCTCTGAAGGTGGGCACTCTCCAAGGCTTACCACTTATCTTCCGACTACTTTTCCACAGAATATGCCGGTTTCTCTGATTATTGACCAGCAAACCGAAGTTGGGATATTTCTTAAGAAATGACTGTGTAACTCCACTTTTTAAAGATTAGTTACACAGAACATAAGAAACTACACTTATTCAAGTATGATGGAGGAAGAAAGGTCTGACTTTTCATTAACAGAAGTTTTTAATCTGGGGTCCAGAGAAAGAATTCAGTGACCTGTGAACTTGGATGGGAACCTTTTCACTAACCTCTATGTGAAGTTTTGCAATTCCTTCAATCAAGATTATAGGCAACAAAGCACCGTAGTATCAGAAACACCTATGAACTTATCATCAATAGAAATCACAGGTATTTTCATATTATACTACAATTACTGCAAACTTATCACTTTAAAATTACAGTATTTAGCAGAATTGTTGCTAAAGCTTATTCTCTAATGTGAGAAGCATATATTACTCTATCAAAAATTTATATTTTTAATATTTGTTAGCTATATTTCAATATAACTAATTTCCTTGTTAATCTTATGTGTTTTACTTCATAAAATCATGAATCATTTTTAGAATCATTATTCTGGGAAGGGATTCACAGGCTTCACCAGATTACCAGAGGTCCATGGCACAAAAAAAAGGTTGAGAACTCCTGCACTGACATACACAGAGCAGGTGAGGTAATTACAATCCCAAAACCATCGTGATAACGGTCTTATCAGTTCTAGTAAAATGACAGGCAAGTTTTGAAATGTAAATATCTCTTTTTATAACTAGGAAGAGCACAGAAAGAGATTTTAAGCTGATCATTTTCACTTGAAGAACACAAAATATACCTACAGAAAAACTGCATTTTCAAATACCCATTAACTTGTTATAATTAAAACAACTACAGGATTATAAATGTTTAAGTACTCAGGACCCCTGTATCAGTAACTTTTGTGGTGGCTATTGTGTTCTTCTAAGACTTTTTCAAGAGGACCAAAATCAGTAACAGCTAGAATTCTTATTGAAGAAAGCATGTAAAAGTGTCTTCCTTTCTAGCAAATATATATTAAACAACTAGAATTATGGGTTAGACCTTTCCTGTTTAACTATACTGGTGATAACTAAAATGACTTAAAAAGGAATTCAAAGAAAAACACATACCTCTCCTACTGAAAGAAAGCTGTAAAAAAAAAAAGTTCTAATTAATTTACATTTTCCCCACTACTTCCTATTCTAAGAAACTAAACAGAATTGGATATTTCCTAAAGATATTTTTAGCAGTTCAATATTATATACAGAACATCTTCCTTAAATTATATTGAGCCAATGTAGTTTTTTAAATCATAACTTTTCATTTTTATCTGAATTATCATTTCCTCCAAAGACATATTTACCTTCAGCCAGTGCTGGTGATTCTGTTCTTGTCCTTCTATCTGTTTAAAGAAAGAAAAAAGGAAGAAAGTCTAAAACATTATTATACTTTAAAACATGTTTAATTTTATTAAAACTGACTTTAATAAAGTTTATGAATGCCATCACATATCACATACATATGCTATACACACTTGTGTGTGTATGTATATGAACAGACATATACCTCCTTGAATTAAATCAACAACTATTTATAAAGAACCTACTAAGAGTAAGCCATTACGTTAAGCCCTGGGAAATACCAATAGGCTTAGATAAGACACCCTAACTGCCACCCTCAAGACACTCAAAGACTACAATCTCTATCAAGAGAAGTACATAGTTCTCATCATATCATACAGCAGGAACAGCAAGGGAAGAAAATTTGTAACTCGTCTTTATTCTTGTAACAGGGGCCTAAAATTACCAAAAGAGATACACTTCTATACTATTATCATAGTTTACGTTCATTTCCTTTCAATGTATTAAAAGTACCAGTTTTGCTAAAGGTACTAAGATCCTTATATTCCATGACAATAACCTATTATTTGCCAGAGGTACATCTGGCAAAACTCAAGTGAACCACGAAGTCCTCTGTAGGACTGGTTTACTAATACTACTATGGTATTTGCAAATCCTAAAACATTTTAGGTAAAATTAAATCTTCAAAATGATTTTATTCTAACTTTACAACAGAAGCAACTACAGCCACTACAGCAAACTAGCTGAGCTGACATACAGTGGGGGGACAATGACGAATGTAACTACTCACCTTTACATAAAAATTTCTTTCCCTAATTGTTTATGACCAGAGTCCTGGACTTAGCAAACATACAATTTCTATGTGCTTAGTCACATTTAGAGGGGACGGGGCACTGCCTTCCAAGATGGTAAGTGATCTCTTATACTGTCTTCTAAAGGCTGAAATGTGGTGCTGTGTCTCTGACAGATAAAGGAGGGAGGGATGGAGGAAAAAGTCCTGGAACCAACACATGGAAATAGGATTGACAACCTTCAGGTTCATTGGATTAGAAATTCTGATAGTGGGGGAGGAGAAGAGTGGTTTCTGCCAGAAGACACAGAAGTATTCTGAAGCAACTATCACCTGGTTATCTTGGACTCCTTACTGGACCAGCATGCTAAGGAAAGGGTTACCATATTGTGGAGTCCTGTGAAGTGACCCTAACAACAACTTACGGCTGCTGCCACACAATGGGGACAGGAGGAAATCTATCCAGAACCTAGGGGATTCGACTGGGGCTGCCATGCTCAATAATAACTATAAATGAGCAGCTGCAACAATTACGACCCAACAATGATAAATCAACTACAGGCACTGATCCCTTGGAGAAGGTCTGTGTCACTGAACCAGGACAATGCCTTGACCTGTTCAAGTGCTGGCTGAAGGTAAGGCAAATCTAGAATGAGTGGTAGAGGACTGCAAAAATGAACATTATTCCACTAGCCCTGCTATTATAAGTCTACTGTAGTGGTTGTGGCCAGCCACCATCTTGAAAACTTTGCAGTAGAATGGACTAAATGGCAAGTGCTTAATGGAACATACAAGGCTGTATGGGATACCTCTAACACGCTGCCTCACAATTTCACTCCAGCTGAGGCACCTCCCCTTAGCTACACTACTGGGGCTCACTTTCTGCTCACGGGCTTTGCTCTAAGAGATGCTTACAGGAACTCCTCAGCCATCCTGGAATATACGAACCCCGACCTGGGAGTGTGAAGATATTAACATCAACAACCTATGAGTAACCCCTGACCACTGGGGAACAGGATCTGGTATATAAATACCCCCTCCTTCCCATCCAGAGGTATATACTTCATGTCTTCTCAGAGGACTTCCTCAGGATCAAGCCCCAGGTACTCAGAGATGTGACCAGGTCGATCACAGACCCTTGCACTGACTTTCCTTCCTCCCTGTTTCATGTGCTCCAGTTCTCCAACTTCTCTTTCTTTTTTTTTTTCCTTAAGATTTTATTGATTTATTGAGAGAGAGAGAGAGAAATATTGAGAGAGGGAGAGGGAGAAGCAGGCTCCCCACTGAGCAGGGAGCCTGATGCGAGGCTTGATCCCAGGACCCCGGGATCATGACCTGAGCCGAAGGCAGACGCTTAACCGTGTGAGCCACCCAGGCGCCCCGCCAACTTCTGTTTCTTGTTAACAGGTTCCCAAATAAATGATCTGCCTAAAAAATCCCTTTCTCAAGCTCTGCTTTTGGGATGAAACCAGGTCAGGACACTTGTCCTTTGGGACACCATACTCCCTTCCTTTTCATTCTAACTCACTGGATGCTCTTTCTTAATCTCTGTTGCTGAACTTCTCTCAGATCCCCAAATGCTGATGTGCCCAGAACACAGTCCTAGGTCCTCCACTCCCTTTGTGATTTCATTTCATGGCTTTATGTATCAACTACATATCTCAAATTTACTTACCCAGTCTAGACATTTGTCTCCATCTCCTAGCAACTGCCTACTCAGTATCTCCTCTTGGATGTTTTAATAGATACCTCAAACTTAACATGTCAAAACTAAACTACTCATCTTCCCTCTCCAAACCTATCTACCTAGTCTCCCTTAACTCAGTTGATGGCATCTCTATTCTTCCAGTTGCTCAGGTAAAAACCTTGGATTCCTCTGCAACTACCTTCTAACACATCCCAAATTCCACTACAGCTCTCTCTACCTAAAGTCTTCACACTTACCATTCTATCTTCTGTTAACTCAAAGTGGAGGGTTCAGCTGCATTAGCAGTCTTAGGTCTACTATTACTTCTTAATCCAACAGCCTCCAGGGGCTGCAAAGTTAAATGCATCTGGGTTGGGTGGAGCCGCATTAGAAGGGCTACCTAGAGCAAACAAATGTCTATGCTTAATCTAAGGGGTGCCATGGCTATTAACATGCCATGTTAAAAACGCAGGTGGATCCAGGGCTGGATATTCAGGTAAAACAATTTTTAGATGTTATCAACTAATTAAGCTTTAGAAATAATCAGTAGGCCAAAAGAAACAGTCTGAGGGTTAATTTTTGTTTGATGAAATGTCAGTTTGCAACTCTTGCTCTAGGATTTGTCTATAATTTATATATTATTAATCCTAATCTTTGCTTTTTTTCTATCAGGTAGGAGATGAATGGGAGCTATTTATGTTCAAAGCCTAACCATTCTGGTTTTCCTCAAAAGCTCCTCTTGGATCAATGTTACTACAAATGGAATGAATAAACACATTTTTGCTTTTTCTGCCAAAAACAAACTTTCTTCCCTAAGGCAGACCAAAGCCACCCAGAAATAAACAAAACAAGTGGCCTAGCTGGCCACTCTCATTAACCAGAGGAGCAAAACCGGTGCCACTTGCATAAATCCACAGGGAAAACTTCTATTCATTTTGCCTGATCCTTAAGAGATCAAGAAATAAGAAAACACTTGTAATTGATTTTACCCTGAGAAATCAAATGTCAGCTCAAAAGTAGTGAATATTAGATAGGACGTAAATTAGATAATCCAGGCATCTAAAATCCGCAAACCTAAAGATTTGCCTCCAGCAAAACATAAAACATAAAAGCTGTGACTTCAGAGCATTCTGTCAACCACATTTATAGCTTTGCAGCATTTAATATGATGACACATAAATCTAACTGGTTATGCAACCTACACTGCATTCCTCCTTCATTTGGGTATATGATAAAATCAAATTCAATTCCATTTGTTTAAGCTCCCCTTGACATACACAAAGCAATCTTAAAGCCATCGGAGAAACCAAAAGAGCACTTGAATTAAAGGGCCTACTGACCGCGTTCCCAGATCAGACAATATTATGAAACTGCATTATTATATAACTCCAGCAAATATCTAAGTTATGTTTATTTTTTAAAAAAGATTTTATTTACTTGAGAGAGGGAGCGTGCATGCAAGAGCTGTGGGGAGGGGCAAGAGTGAGGGAGAAGCAGGCTTCCCGCTGCGCGGGGAGCCTAGACAAGATGTGGGGCTCCATCCCAGGACCCTGGGATCACAACCCGAGCTGAAAGCAGCTGCTTAACTGACTGAGCCACCCAGATGCCCCCTTAGTAAGCTTTAAGAACTTGAAAAGGTTATTCTATATCCATTTGAGAAAAAAATAAACAGGCACGTCTATAAAAAATCTTTTTAAAAACAGAAGAAAAGAACCAGTCCTACATATTAATAATTAAAACTGAGTGGAATTCATACAGATATACAGAGCCAGGGGAAGAGACCAGAGAAATCACAATGGTCCAGTAATAGAAAAAAAAAAAAAACAAAAAACCTCACACCAAGTATTTACTGGAAAGTCTATTATGTATATAGTACCAAAATAAATACCTGAGGAGATGCTAGGATGAAAAAGATTGACTGCACTCTCTAGAAGCATCTACTCTTCCTGTAGCAATTAAAACATTCAAGGTAGGGCGCCTGGGTGGCTCAGTTGGTTAAGCGACTGCCTTCGGCTCAGGTCATGATCCTGGAGTCCCGGGATTGAGTCCCACATCGGGCTCCCTGCTCAGCAGGGAGTCTGCTTCTCCCTCTGACCCTCCTCCCTCTCATGCTCTGTCTCTCATTCTCTCTCTCGCAAATAAATAAAATCTTAAAAAAAACATTCAAGGTAAAAATGAAGTATCATGAGAAAAATCTACAGATAGACCTGTGGCAATTAAAAGAAGATATCTCAGCTAGGGGTAGAGCATGGAAATCGGGTATTGGAAAGATTTTATGAAGCCCCGGGAGCTGAGATAGATTTGAAGAATGAATAGGATTTGGACAAGCAGGAAAAGGAGTTAGAAGGCTCAAAAAGAATATTCCAGATGAGGAATGTATAAAGTAATCACTATAGAGGGCAATGAAGAAAACTTTAATCCTATGAAAAACTGAGATACAACCTTCTCACCCTATACATTCTAGGTGGATTACAATGTAGTTTCTTAAAACTAAATCTCAAAAAAAAAAAAAAAAAAATCTCAAAAATTATACCCTACTTATTTTTAGAGGAGTAATTTGAAGCATGGTAAGAAATTTAAAATGGAAAGATGGAGTCAAATCATATAAAATTTAAAAATAAAGGAAATCCAAAATATTTTAATGTTTAATTTTTGCATAATGTATTAAATGTATTAAAAATCACATCAAGAGAGGAAACATGATAATTCATAAGAGCAAGAAAACAGTAAACATATATAAAAACCTTTATATTCCCTAATAATAAAAAGGAAATAAATATAATATAAGCAAAGTGGTTTAGAGCACTGATTCTGAAATAAGATAAACCTGGGTTGAGTTTTCACTCATTTAATTATTAGGTTCTTTGAGCAGTTGTTTTATTTGTAAAATGAGATTTCCATTTATTTAAGTTATCTAAGCATCAGTTTTCCTTATCTGTAAAAAGCAAAAATAACCTCAAAGACTGTGAAGATTAACAGAAATGCCAGTTTTATTGAACAAGATCACTACTTCTCTTATTAACATTAAAATTACAAGAATATATAGCTATCTGGGGCGCCTGGGTGGCTCAGTCGTTAAGCATCTGCCTTCGGCTCAGGTCATGGTCCCAGGGTCCTGGGATCGAGCCCACATCGGGCTCCCTGCTCAGCGGGAAGGGAAGCCTGCTTCTCCTTCTCCCTCTCCCAGTCCCCCTGCTTGTGTTCCCTCTCTTGCTGTGTCTCTCTCTGTCAAATAAATAAATAAAATCTTTAAAAAAAAAAAAAAAGAAGAATATATAGCTATCTATTTTGACATTCCATCTCAAGCACAGTACATGTAAGAATATCCATGTCTGAGACACACTAGAACTCAAACACGTGAATACAAATCTCAGGCTTTTATGTCTTCTTACACCATGATTACTACTGTATGTGTAGCACTTAAAACAGTCCCTGACACACAATAAATACTCTGTAAATGTAATGCTGTTTCAATGATCATCATCATTACTATATATAAACCATACCCGTATACTTTTTCTAAAATGTCTAGTCTCTTTAAAATGTAATTAAAGATGAAAATACTGTAAATACAGAATGCTTAATAGTTTTATCATTTTCTCCCATCTTTTACATCATTATTAGTGACCAACCACATCATTTCTTTCAAGTCTATCAGTGATTGTTCACTGAACATCTGTTAGGTCATGCACAGACTGCAAAGTGTGTTGCTGTGTTATCCCCTTGTCTCCTGGTGACAAACCTGCATGACATTTTAGAAAAATGGATAACCAAATGAGGGAATTTGCCAACAAAGATAAAAATGCAGCAAAAAACCGGAAGTGGTAACCCTGAGCGTCAAACTCTAAGAGAACATAAATGAAGTCACGGAAGAAAGGGTTAACTGCACGAATGTGACACTGCTGCCATCAGAGACACTAAGCATGCCAGTCAGAGGAACTCTGGGAGGGTGAACTTCAGCACCATAAATGAAGTGGTTATGATGAAAAGGATGAAAGGACGAAGATGTCCCAGAGGAAGTAACACCAGCAAAAAAAAAAAAAAAAAATCATATTAAAGTAATTTTGGGGGGTGGCGCCTGACTGGCTCAGTTAGTGGAACATGTGACTCTTGATTTCGGGGTTGTGAGTCAGAGCCCCACACTGGGCACAGTGATTAAGGAGAACAGGAATTCTTGGATATATTTCAAGACATTGAGAATACAACGGATAAAACTTTGGAAGCAAATCCAAACTTAGAATTATGACAATGTGGCCAAGGCATAAAAATAATGTTCACTCCAAAATATAAGTTATACAACAAAGAAAAAGAAAGCAGGCGACTGCTCACTTTTAATTACATGCAACCTATGTAAAAATATATGCAAATATCAATATATCTAACCTACATAAACAAAAGGAAAACTGTCTTTTGGAAGCAAAGAATACAATGTCCATCCACTCAGGTCCTTTTCTACAATTGTGACACTTTGCAGAATACCTCTGAATTACACCTAATAGTAACAAAAACACAGACAAGTTCAAGGTTGGGAAATACCAAGTCCCAAAGCTAAGTTTTCACATCTTAATTTGCCACAGACATTTTTTTTCTATTGGGGAAATACGTAAACAAGTGTTCAGTAGCAATAACCTAAAGTGCTAAGACAGAGATAATGCTCTTACATGTTTTAAGTGCAACATATTCTCATTCTTTTTTTTTTTTTTTTTTAAATAGACAGTGCACGCACAAGCAGGGAGTGTGGGAAAGGGAGAGAGAAAATCTTAAGCATACTCCCCGCTGAGTGCGGAGCCCCACTGGTCTCGGATGGATCTCATGACTCTGAGATCATGACCTGAGCTGAAATGAGGAGTCGGATGCTTAACCAACTGAGCCATCCAGGTGCCCCAACATGTTCTCATTCTGTGTCTGAATTGCATACCACAAATTTCAAAAGACAGATGGTTGTATCTTGAGTCAACTATGCAATTTTTTTTAAAAGCCTATTCCAATACTAGAATGAAAAACCAACATATGCACAAAAAAACTAAGAACCACTAATAAAATCAAATACATCCCACTCTTAAAATTCTTTTTTTTTTTTTTTTAAAGATTTTATTTATTTACTTGACAGAGAGAGACACAGCGAGAGAGGGAACACAAGCAGGGGGAGTGGGAGAGGGAGAAGCGGGCTTCCCGCGGAGCAGGGAGCCCGATGCGGGGCTCGATCCCAGGACTCTGGGATCATGACCTGAGCCGAAGGCAGACACTTAACAACTGAGCCACCCAGGCGCCCCAAAATTTCTTAATTCTTAATGTATCATTAAAAATTAGAGAAGTAATTTGCAAAATCTGGCTGGTTTAAAGGCAATTTGGGTTGTTCACAAATAACATAAGCCAGTGTAGTGTTCAGTTCAGGATACTGCAGCATGATGTCAAGCAGGAGCAGCATTATGGACCTTCAGAGCAGCTCTGTGCCTGGGTTGTCATACACGGCTCTCCTAATTCCAGGGAGTTCTATGACCAAAACAAATATTTAATCACCTTCCTAGCAAAAATATGCATCCACACATAATGTATTTTGACAGAAAGAGTCCATCGGTGTTTAAACTCTAAGCAAGAATATTAAGTCTCTCAAAGCTTCAATTTCTCCATCTGTAGAAAGGAAGATAATACCTACTCCCCCCTAAGATTGAGAGACTCAGAGAATGAGAGGTACCAATTACACTGTCTGGCTCTTTTCCCAGGTCTTACCCATCCCATCAGGCCAACCTTACTCCCTCTGCACAGGTGCTGTTACTATCGTCCTTGTACTTCTAAGGGCCCAACATCAGAATATTAGAGTCTCTGTTTGTCAATTCCACAAGCATTATTAAAAATGTTTATATCTCCAGTAGTGCTTATGATACAAAGTAATAAGACAATCTTTATCCCTAAAGAGGTTAATGACATCCTATGGAAATAATACTTGAACATACAAAAAGTAACAAGTCCATAATAATTCTGTCCACACTATACTATCATTACGGACTACAATTATAATAGAAATTTGGAGAACAGGACAGTGTGAAAGAAGAATATATCCCAAGTATGGGTTAACTATCTTCAAATGGGCCCCATAACACATCATTTCACTCATCAAAATGTCTGGCTCTTTCCCAGGACTGAAAGCAGTTATCACAGCCTGTTCATTGTTATTATAGCCCTTGAACTAAGCACAATACTTGAAACACTGTAGTCTCCAGTGTGCATATGTGGAATGAGTGGATGAGTGATTTAGCAAACAACATGATAAAATATGTAAGCAGCCTGGCATAAATATAACTAGTTTAGAGTTACGGCCCCATTAAGACTGGCCACCCTGCTAACAGGATTTGTTTGGGAAAAATGAGTGATAAGGAATGATCGATATACAGGTAGCAAATAACTGACAAAAATTTAGAAAAAATGTGCGATTTTCCTATTAAAAATTAAAGTGATACAGACTTTAAATAAAATACACTAATGTGTCCACCATGGTTTTATAGATAATGATTTTTCCAGGCTGACAAAATAATGGCAACAAATGCAGATAACTGATCTCTGGAGATCTAGTATATTTGGGGAGATATTGTACATCTGATATGTGATATTACTGCACAGCTGTCTTGGTAGCAATCAAGTAATAGATTTTTAAAAGACTATTTAAAATGCTCTGCCACAATCTTAAATGTGAACTGCTTCCTTATGGCAATTCTATAAAGATCAAAAGACCTCCAACAAGCCAGACGTGTTATGCAATGCAGAGTGTAAAATGCTGAGTACAACAAGACCTACCCTCCAGAAGCTCCTAGTCTATTAAGAAGACATGTAAAAAATTATTACAATGGGGCACCTGGGTGGCTCAGTCAGTTAAACCTCCACCTCTTGATTTTGGCCAGGTCATGATCTCATGCATGGTGAGATGGAGCCCCGCTTAAGATTCTCTCTCCCTTTGCCCACCCCTCCCCGCCATGTGCATGCGTGCTCTCTCTCAATAAACAAACAAATATATAAATACCACAATGCAATAGGTAAAATACTGCAGAACTTGAGTTCTTTGGATTAACTGCAATGGGAAAACAGGGGAATAACTGAGCTATACCTAGAGGACAGTCTCAGAGAAAGCAACGATGTTTGAGTCTGCCTGGTATGTTTAAAAAAGTACCACCATCTTCAACTTTTTGAGGAACCTCAATACCGTTTTCCAGAGTGGCTGCACCAGCTTGCATTCCCACCAACAATGTAGGAGGGTTCCCCTTTCTCCTCATCCCCGCCAACATCTGTCCTTTCCTGACTTGTTAATTTTAGCCATTCTGACTGGTGTGAGGTGGTATCTCATTGAGGTTTTGATTTGGATTTCCCTGATGCAAAGTGATGTTGAGCACTTTTTCATGTGTCTGTTGGCCATCTGGATGTCTTCTTTGGAAAAATGTCTGTTCAGGTCTTCTGCCCATTTCTTGATTGGATCATTTGTTCTTTGGGTGTTGAGTTTGATAAGTTCTTTATAGATTTTGGATACTAGCCCTTTATCTGATATGTCATTTGCAAGTATCTTCTCCCATTCTGTCAGTTGTCTTTTGGTTTTGTTGACTGGCTGGGTGATAGACATTGGGGAGGGTATGTGCTATGGTGAGCACTGTGAATTGTGTAAGACTGTTGAATCACAGACCTGTACCTCTGGAACAAATAATACATTACATGTTTAAAAAAAAAAAAAAAAAAAAGAACATAGCAGGAAGGGAAAAATGAATGGGGGGAACTGGAGGGAGGAGGAGACAAACCATTAGAGACTATGGACTCTGAGAAACAAACTGAGGCTTCTAGAGGGGAGGGGGGTGGAGGGATGGGTTAGCCTGGTGATGGGTATTAAAGAGGGCACGCATTGAATGGAGCACTGGGTGTTATACGCAAACACTGAATCATGGAACACTACATCAAAAACTAACGATGTATGATGATTAACAGAACATAATAAAAAAAAAAATACCACCATCACTAACAACTTTCAAAGACATTTTTTAAATTCAGTAAGCTTTAAATTAAGTAAACTTTTTTTTAGGATAAATATGAGCATATCCACTAACCTGGAAAAGGGGAATATTCTCTTCTCCTAAAAGAGACATTTTAAGCACTGATTATTAACAAGGGGTTCATAATAGATTAACACTAAAGTCCTTAAGAAAAAGGCCTTGCTAAACCAAAACTGAGGCAATATCAAGAACTTCACAAACAATGGGTAAGATTTTTCAGTGTGACTAAACACAAACACACACACACCCAATTTTTTAACTACTATTCCATCTACCATGCATGTCTGAACCTTAATCTGTCTGCTCTTATTTTATTTCTACTTATTGAAGTTTAGATAATTCCAGATTTTGACTACTCAAGTCTGAATTTACAAACCAGATGACAGGAAAACATTTTCAAAAAAGGACATGTACTATTTTAACTCTTTAATGATCAAAGATTATCTATGTATGTGTTAAAGCTCTATCTTTAAAACAAATAGTTCAACATGCTACAGTTCCTGGAATGAAGGGGGGTGGGTATGGGGTGGAGGGGAGCGCTCTTCTCTTTTTAGAAACAACCTTACATGTCTTACAGGCTCTCCTAAGAATGAAATGTCCACTAGTAGCCACAGGTTACCGAATGGGTTTAACAGATAAAAACATCAATAACACACAACTACAAAAGCATCACATCATATAGGTTAACTTTATTTCTCAAAAGAGCTGGTAATCCTTTTTTTAAAAAAAGATTTTATTTATTTATTTGACACACACACACACACACACACACACAGCACAAGCAGAGGGAGCAGCAGAGGGAGAGGGAGAAGCAGCCCAACTTGGGGCTCGATCCCAGGACCCTGGGATCATGACCTGAGCCGAAGGCAGACGCTTTACCGACTGAGCCACACAGGCACCCCAAGGGCTGGTAATCCTTTAGTGGAACTGTTTCTCCTAACTTTTAGAGGTTGTGCAGAGATAATCAAGTGGAAAACATTCAGTATTTGCAGATTTTGGCATATTTGTGTATATATATTGCATCAGGTTGCCTTCTATGTAATAAGAACGGACTGTCATTTCCTGAAATCAGTGTGAACATGCATACATACTATTTTGTGCTACATGCTCAAACAGTGTATTTGAATGTTTTATTCTCGAAACAGCATAAACACAAGAAGAGAGAGCAAATCAACAAATTAAAACTTCTCCAAACTAGGAACTGTTCTGGCCATGTTAAATTTGCCAGGCCAAGGCCTCCAAATGAAGATCTGGAGGGTCAATGGAGCGCAAGTGTGGAGGTCAGGGAAGGTCAGCCCACAAATAATGCCCCTCTACTCCCATGACTTTCTATCTTGTGAGAATGGTCCAAAGACCCAGGATACTTGAGAATCGTTCACAGGGATAGCAACAAGACCAGTGTCACAGTGTCCTAACCAGACTGTTATTGTAACATAATCTGCTTCTTGCCCTCCTGTGGTTACTGCTCACTTTCTGAACCTGAGTTTCTAATCTCTCCACCACCAATTCTGTGAGCTACCTGCCATCATGCCAATAAATTCCCTTTCCATTCAAATTACCTTGTAAGTTTCTCCAACTTTTAACTGAAGACCCTTGAATGAATTATGAAGAATATTCTGGAGGCACACAGAAAGCTAACTATAACTCCCTCCCAAATTTAAAGCCATTCCTACAAATAAGCAAAACTATGTTATAAATGTAACTTGGGGTTCAAAGTATAAACAATAAAGATACTCTGAAATTAAAGATTACATAAATCAGTTTTTTGAGACTTTTAAGAGGTACCTATATTATTAAAATTTTAAGCTTCAAAGTATAAAATATGAACATTAAAAAAGTATAAGAGAACATTCAGAAAGAAGACAAAATACTAAGATCACTTTAAAATATATTAGTCTAATAAAGAACTTAAAAACTTCCCAGAAAAAGAACAATGAAACACATTTTGAGGAAAAAAGGGCACTAAAATGATACTGATTTTTACAAACGGTTTTCTCTGTAATAAGATGCCTTCCTTTTTGCTTTATATATTCTAAACTGCTTCAAGAACAGTAATGAAAAGATTCTCCACCTGGACCTACCTTTTCTTTAGACCCCTAGTTCATATGTTTCCTCACTAAAAAAACACATAAGTGAAATTACTTTTCATTCTTTCTGAGAATATTTCACATTTCAAATCAAAAGTGGAATTTTTAGCTATACTAAAAACCAGCATTTCTTACATTCTGGGTAGTATCCTGTAGTCATACTCAGTCCCCTAATCCATCTGGTATTTTTTAAGGAATATATTTAGAAGAAGCAAAGCACACATTAAGGAGAGTAAGAACATATTTAAAACCTTAGGAAGCATTTGCTATAAGGAGGGAAGAGAGTTATTAATATTTGTGAATACCTACTGTGTACCACGCATTTTGCTATAGACTGTATTTTTTTCATATAACACTGCCAAACAGATGATGTTACCCTTTCCATAAAAAGTAAATGAGGAAAATGAACCTCAGAAATTGGTTTACTTATCTCATGTCAGTGTTAATAAGGGCTGATCTGACTTAAGCACAGATCTGACTGGTCCCAAAGATGACGACATTTTATCCATAACAAAATGCCTCAATGAGCACATTCTTCTTGTAAAAATTCGTTTTCATTGATAGTTTTCTTATTAGAAAAACAATTGTAACCATTACCCTGAACAAGTAAAACCTGTGGGATGTAACCATAAAGCAGTGTTTTATCTACCACTGTCCTTTAAAGTTATTCTGTGTTGACAGTTTAATGTCCCTGAACTTTTATTTAGGCAAGCCTATGACTTTGGTCATTTTCAAGTTATAAAAACTGTCAGAATTTAGAAAGTGATAGACCCAGTTTAGTATAATTGTCAAAATTTGTCATCCAGGACTACAGCTTCTCCCCATGTCCCAGTTCTGCCTGCAGCCCGCGTGCCCTAGGCATGACAAGAGCACCGTGCTTTACCTGCTCTCCCTTCCCACCTTACGAACCCTGGGTGTAGCAGTTAAGTGTCATTAGAGGGCAGGAGCACTCTCAGCTCAAGAAGTTTTTAAAACTGACCTGTCAAGGAATGCTTTCTGGAGTTCCTTGGACGCTCTCACCCATTCCAGCACTGGGGATCTCTCACCACAATTTCTTGATGCAAGATAATGCATCTCCTGTGGGAATCCAGCCATTTCTTCCTCCCCCTCTGCCTCATACCACCCTGATCCTATGAGCTTCCTCTCACTAGTGGCCCTCATCCAGTCTGTGGGACACATGTACCCATTCAGAACTCAGGGAGGATGGGCAGTCCACCCACAGTAACCTTGCTTTGCTGCACTGTCACAGCGGATAGCTTCTCCTTCACTCAGGCACAGTGAGACAGACATCAACCCACTGTGTCCCCTAAACTACACAAGTTACATATTCAGCTCTCAAATCATTACCAGAAATCTCCTGTACTTGAGGGGGAGCACACCAAAAAGGGAGGGGGGAGGTTAGAAGAAACTCCTAGCACACTAACAACTTGGTTTAAAAACACTTTTCCAATTTCCAACAACTCAGTTCAAAAACTATTCTAATTTCCAGCTCCCTGATTCTTTATACCAACAGATGGGGTAGGTATTTAGAGGTCACAAATCCATTTTCTGGCTCTTTATTTTGCAATGCCTGCATGGTATGCTTATAACTCTCTTTAGAAATGTATACCTCTCAACTTAGGGCCAAACTCAGAATAAAAGAGTTCCATTTTAACATCTTATTACATGATATATTTAGCACTTTACTAAATTTTCCACAAAAAGTAGAAAGAAAAATCCATAATCCCACCACATAGTTAGCCACAGTTAACACTTTAGCATGCTGTTTTCCTTTCTATAAACAGTCCATTTTTCATCTGAAAATTTCTTATTTTAAGTTTTCTTTTTAAAATCTTGTACAAAAACACCTCATTTATATAATTTCATCGAGCAGTCCAGTTTCCCATAGAATTTCAGCATGCCTTTTTCAAACACCAAACTTCCATTACGCCAATGTAAAGGTGGCTTTCTGAAACTTGTCACACTGTCACTCCCCAAACTCAAAACCTTTAATGGCTCCCCACTGTCAGAGATTAAACTTCAATCTTTTAAATTCTCTATGGTCTCCTATACATATTACATCTCTAAATGTAACTTTAAGCCCTGTATTCATCCTATAAAAATCATACTACAAGAAGCATGTGAATGTCAAGGGAGTTTCCGACCATGGGATCTGACCTACACTCAAGATGAGAAAGTGTTTCAGGGTTTGGTCAGAGTTCCACAGTGATTACTGAAAGTATCACAGGATGGAGCTCTACCAGGATTACAGACAGGCTGAATCCACGAAATGCACCAGAGCATATTAACGTGGCAAAAACAAACTTGCAGCGGGGATCAGTCCTCATATGACTGCAAATAAAACTCTATCACCACACATACAGTATTTACTGGTTTCACACTCGTGATCACAACTGCCAAAAAGTTAAGCTAATGCTGAAGAGCAGATTTATGGAAACTTTAAATGTTTAAAACTGGATTTAGGGATTGATTTTGTCAATGTTCCACACATAATCTGCCATCCATTCACAGAGCACACATTAAAAAATTTGTTTTAAAGTCATCTTTCAGCAGATGAAGTGAGAAATAATTCCAATTAACATGCTAACCAAGAAAAAAAGCACTCAGTTCTTAGCCCAAATAATCTTTGCTCTTCTCAGAAGCGTATGGCAGTAAAAACTCACAGAATTACAGAAGTGCCTGAAGAAAGAAAAATAATCAGTTCTCTCTTAAAGTTGACAATAAATGTATTCACTCAAAAAGTACACAAGAACAATGAGCGTGGGGCAAATACTGACGTGTCTTTATGTATAACTGTGGAGGATGTGTGTGCATTCATACAACATGCATGTATGTGCGGAGATATCTGGAGAGATGTTCACCAGAACACTGACTACTTAGATGGTGATTTTTGCTTTCCTCTTTCACTTTTTTGTTTCATTTTTTAAAATAAATGAGCATATACTTTTACAAGAAAAGAATGCTATTTGCACTATTAAAATATGGCATAACAAGCTACAGTAATCAAGACATGTGGTACTGGCAGAAGGATAGACATGCAGACCAATAAAACAGAAAAGAAAGTCCAGAAATAAACCCATATATCCAGGGTCAACTGATTATCAACAAAGATACCAAGGCAATTCAAAGGGGTAAAAGGACAGTCTTTTCGACAGATGGCACTGAGAAACTGGCTATCTACATACAAAAAGATCAACTTAAGAAATTTACCTCATGCTATACATAAAAGTTAATTAGGGGTGCCTAGGTGGCTCAGTGAGTTAAGTGTCCGACTCTTGGTTTCGGCTAGAGTCATGATCTTGAGGTAATGGGATTGAGCCCTGTGACAGGCTCTGCGCTCGGCAGGGAGTCTGCTTGGGATTCTCTCTCCCTCTGCCCCTCCCACTGCTCACATGCTCTAAGTAAATAAAATCTTTAAAAAAAAAAAAAGTTAATTAAAAATGGATCACAGGGCGCCTGGGTGGTTCAGTTGGTTAAGCGACTGCCTTCGGCTCAGGTCATGATCCTGGAGTCCCGGGATCGAGTCCCACATCGGGCTCCCTGCTCGGCAGGGAGTCTGCTTCTCCCTCTGACCCTCCCCCCTCTCATGTGCTCTCTCTCATTCTCTCTCTCAAATAAATAAATAAAATCTTTAAAAAAAAAAAATGGATCACAGACCCAAACAAAAGAACTAAAACGATAAAAATATAAAACATTTAGAAGAAAACACAGGCATAAATCTCACGGCCCTGGGTTGGACTAAGACTTCACGGACACAGCACCAAAAGCAGGATTTTTTTTTTTTTTTAAAGATTTTATTTATTTATTTGAGAGAGAGAGAATGAGAGAGCACATGAGAGGGGGGAGGGTCAGAGGGAGAAGCAGGCTCCCCGCTGAGCAGGGAGCCCGATGCGGGACTCGATCCCGGGACTCCAGGATCATGACCTGAGCCGAAGGCAGTCGCTTAACCAACTGAGCCACCCAGGCGCCCTCTTTTTTTTTTTTTTTAATTTTATTTTATTGTGTTATGTTAATCACCATAAATTACATCATTAGTTTTCGATGTAGTGTTCCATGATTCACCGTTTGCGTATAACACCCAGTGCTCCATTCAATACGTGCCCTCTTTAATACCCATCACCAGGCTAACCCATTCCCCCACCCCTCTCCCCTCTAGAACCCTCAGTTTGTTTCTCAGAGTCCATAGTCTCTCATGGTTCGTCTCCTCCTCCCTCCAGGTCCCCCCCCTTCATTTTTCCCTTCCTGCTATGTTCTTCTTTTTTTTAACATGTAATGTATTATTTGTTTCAGAGGTACAGGTCTGTGACTCAACAGTCTTACACAATTCACAGCACTCACCATAGCCAAAAGCAGGATTCTTAAAAGAAAAGAAAAAGATAAACTAGACTCTATCAAAGTTCAAAACCCTTGCATCTCAAAAGGTACCATTAAGAAAATAACAAGACAAGGCACAGACTGGGAGAAAATACTTGCTAATCATGTGACTTATAACTGCCTGGGATAAACTGTCTCACAGCACCTGTTTAGCTCTACTTTACGATTTGAAGACAGTTTCCTGTAACACTGTAAACCAGCTATACTTTTTTTAAAAAAACTGCTCACTCATCTCTTACTTGTGAGACACAAATAAGACCCTAGAAAGGATCTGAGAGACCAGAGGCAGGGAAAGGACTTCACTAAAGTTTTGCCTGTATACCTCAACTAGGAAAATTTGAAATGTTTAAATATTTTTTAATTATTTAAAATCATAGGCTATCTACCTACCCAAACAAGGCAAAATGAGAATGGTTTAAAAAAATTAAATTTGATTTTTAATAAAATATGTGATTTTTAAAAGCTGCTAAGAACACTGAAAATCAGCTAAAGTTCTTAAATGCACTCTTAATATGCTAATAGACTACTAAGAAGGGGTCAGTAACACATACCAAAGACAGAACACTGGCCAGTTGTCACTATGACACATACTATAATGGAACTTTGGCACACCCATTTCAAAGAGTTGCCAATCCCAGGCTACATATTTTGACTATTGCTTCAACATACTGCTCTATAAATAAAAAGAAAAAGCTTTGGTTTAACTATATTCACATTTTAATATAGGAAGTCCCAATTATCAAAGTGTATTTCCAAAATGCTTTAGCCCTTGATTCTCAAACATTAAGCTTTTATCCACTAGTGACTTAGAAGAGGAGCCACCATAGCTAGATTTCTTTACATTTCCAGCTCTGTACATTCATGTACACTTTAATCCAAATGGACAGAATAAATGAAGCTGACTTTTCTGTACTTTAGAAAACAACTTGGTAAATAATATTTATGTAATACCAGAACATATCAAAGATTTAAGTCAAAACAAGCTTAAACGTAACAATTTTCAGCAAGTAAAGTTAAATTTCGAAATAACATTTCTTACGTTTGTTTTCAGAAACTAACTGGACAGGAGTTAGAAAATTATGATTGATAAAATGAAGCCCAACCCCCTTTAAAAAAATGAAAAATTCTAAGTTTAAACC
Source organism: Mirounga angustirostris (assembly GCF_029215605.1). Lineage (NCBI taxonomy): Eukaryota > Metazoa > Chordata > Mammalia > Carnivora > Phocidae > Mirounga > Mirounga angustirostris. The sequence goes on along the minus strand of NW_026991712.1, from coordinate 11,660,356 downwards.
TTCCTCCAACTATGCTAGCTCCTCCTTTTTTTTTTTTTTTAAAGATTTTATTTATTTGGGGTGCCTGGGTGCCTCAGATGATTAAGCATCTGCCTCTGGCTCAGGTCATGATCTCAGGGTCCTAGGACTGAGCCCCACATTGGACTCCTGGCTCAGTGGGAGCCAGGAGTCCAATGCAGTACTTGAACCCAGGACCCTGGGATCACGACCTGAGCTGAAAGCAGATGCTTAACCCACTGAGCCACCCAGAGGTCCCTATGGTAGCCCCTAAATATATACTGTCCCAAGATCTAAAGGAAAAAAAACCTCATTAAAAATGTGCTTATATTGTTTTGTTAGAATTTTCCAGAATTTTAAGTAGAGAATTGTTGTATGACATAAACAAAAGCAAAGCAATCTCATACCTTGCAACCCAAGGTGGTTTTCCCGTGCTTCACCTTAATGTAATGTCCCTGAAATTCCTAAAAAACCATGTGTGATTTTTTTCAAATCAAAAGACGTCTGGACATGTTAGTCATTACTTTTTGAGTAAATGTTATCAGATACCAACTTACCTTGGAGAAAATACATTTCAAATGCTGATACTCTAGCTACTGCTATTACTGAGAGTGATACTGTCCTTCATCTCTTACACAGGAGTCTCCTGTTTTCTACCAGCATCCATGAAAAGGTGGCATGGTAACTTACTAGCTTGCAACTAGGGTAAGATCTCAGACCATCATGGTTCTGGACAGTTTTGGCAGTAAGGATGGGATGCTGACAGAGCCACCCATGACTTTCTAGAAGACAGAGGATAAAGGCCCCCAAGGGCAGAGGTCTAGGAAATGGGAAGACACCCTGGGATCTGAGAGTGGTCCTGATGGTAGGTGGGGAGAAGATGAGAATATGGATCCCTACCACCCTACCGTTAATGAACAGGAGTTGGATTAATGTTTAGAAACTGAGCAGTAAAAAGTGGAATTGAAATCAACCACCCAAATGGTGACTTGGTGGTTGTTCACTCTCCTCTGGGCTGGCAGAGGAAGGGATATGCCAAGACAATGGGGCAACAGCCCTGTGTCTCCAGGTGAAAGGCATTGTGGCTGTGACTATTGAGCCTCAGAATCCCCAAAACTAAAATGGATTATGTAAGTAATGATGGCCTTGCTGCCAAAATGAAGTTTTAGTTGGACCAAAATTATTAGAAGTTTCTTTGATTGAACTATGAGGGAATAACCAAAAGGTTATAACCAGCTTTGATTGCTTTGATTGCTGGTATAGGTGCTCTCTCCCTCGTGCTCCCATCTCCTACCCTGTTCTACTTCTACCCCCAAAACTCTTCTGCTTTACAGAAAAAAATGGTAAGTATGGGGTTGAAGTCTCCCTGCCTCCCAAGAAGGACTGAAGGCCATAGAGCCAATAGGCTGCCCAGGGAACTTTAGAGAGGGACTCAAAGCTTTAAGGTTCTTTTAGATATAGGCACCCATGTCATCACCAGCCTACCCAGTCCTGTGAAGGGAGGGAACATCCAGATTCAATTAATAGGGTTTGGGCAGGATTTACAGTGGGGAAAAAACCGAATGTGACGAAAGGACAGGACTCTCTGGGCCAGTTCAATGTTCTGTTGCTGTCTCTACATCCCAATGTATAGTTAAGAGTTGATATGTTACATGGTTGTACTTCCCCACCTTCTAAGTGCCAGAGGGGATTCTCCCAATCAGGAAGGGTTGCATGTAGAAAAATCCTAGTACCTTTGGGGCCCCACAACCCTAATGACCGTTTTTTGGTTACAAGTCTCTGTGACTTACGATTTTATTGATTAGAGCTTCTGACAAAGGGAGGCAGGCAGTCGTCACCTGCAGGTGCCCCTGGGGGTTCTGCACTCTGCCTTCCGGACACAACTATCAGACATGCTCCTTCTCTAAAGCAATTGTTAGCATGCTACTGGCCTCTTGTGGAAACTGAATCCCTGACTCATGGAGACCTCTTGAGTCCACAGGCTGATATTCCTACTTTGGTTTTCTAACCTACTGTCCCCCTTGATTTACTATAAAGGGCAGTTTTTCAAGGGGGTCAAATGTGCCCCAGCTTCCAAACCTCCAGGCTTATCTTATAAAAACAGCATTTGTCATTCACTTTACCAACTCTCTCTGCCAAATAAAGGACCCAACAGTGTAAAGTGTCAACTGCCAATGTTAGGTGAGGCTCTTCTCTCCCTAAATCCAATTATTTGGAATCCTGAGCAATCGCTGCGAAAGAGGTAGGTAAGAGCTTAATCCAGAAGAACTGCAGCTGATAAAAGATTTTTCTTTCATTTCCAATCATAGATCCAGATGGGGGTTCTTAGAGCTGTTTCCCGCATTGTTTGTCTCCTCTGTCATCATCCACAGGACTCTTGAGAAGCTGTAGGAATATGCAGGTGCAGACTCAAGGCATGGTGGAAATGGACTGTACATCATGGGGCAGAACCCTATGCTCCCCTATGCCACCTGGACAGAGCCCAGGGATAGTGACCTCCCAGGAATATCCACGTTGGTCTGATATGCCCACTTTAGGATGGGTCAACTCCATAACTAACAATGTAGAGAGTCAACTGAAAATGCATATTCAAGAATACATCTGGCTTTGTCTTAGCCCCAACAGCATCTCAACTTTACATGAAAAAGTAGCAACAGGACCTTTGGGGAAAACCGGAAGCAAACTTACAGGCTCTACAGAGCCTAAATCCAGTAAATCATCAAATCTTATGGATTTAATACTATTCCTCCATTGTCAGTACTCAAATGATGATCACTATCAATTCTTTCCTGGACTTTAGTAACAATAGCCTCTTAACTTGCCTACTTGTATTGAATTTTACTTCATCTTCAATCCATTCTCCCAAAGCTGTCAGAACAAGCTAGTATTTCACTCTCCCCTCCCTTAAAATCCTAAAAAAAGAAAATCCTATAATGGTTTCCCTATAGCCTTCAGTCCAAACTGACCTGAACTTGTTAACACAACTCATGCAGCCAGGCTTACAGTCTACTTATTGTGTACCTCTTTCCCACACCTCCTTTATAGAACCAGTAGCCGTTTCTAAAATGTACCTGACCTCTCTTATCTCAAAGCTTTTGCCTCTCCCTCAATTTAGGCCCGTGCATTCTCCCCCCGCTTTTTTAAGATTTTATTCATTTATTTGAGAGAGAGAGAGAGACAGAGACAGAGATAGCAACAAAGAACAGGAGCTGGGAGGAGAGGGAGAAGTGGACTCCCTGGGAGCCCAATGTGGGGCTCGATCCCAGGACCCTGGGATCATGACCTGAGCTGACAGCAGACACCTAACCGACTGAGCCACCCAGGCGCCCCTCATCCTCCCTTTTGTCTGACTGACTACTGGTCCACTCCTCAGGTTTTAGTTTAAATGGCATGACAACATGGACTTTTACCCTGACTCATAAGATTAGGTACCTATGGAATACATAGCACTGAACTCACATTGTCTATTTTTCTCGCTCTTCTACTCTAAGGAAGGACTACTAGTAGTTTATTCACTGTTATTATAAGCGTCCTCATGTGTTCATTAACTATTTGGGGGATTCATAACAATCATATACCAAGTATTATGCTAGTTGTCAAAAAATACATTATCAAAAACAAGTTTTTTTTTTTTTTTAAGACTTATTTATTTGAAAGACACAGCAAGTGGGGGGGAGAGGGAGAGAAAGAATCTCAAGTCAGTGAGGAGTCTGCTTGAGATTCTCTCTCTCTCCCTCTCCCTGTGTCCCCCGCAAAAAAGAAATGTGTTAATTTAATAAAATTATATTTTGCCCTCCCTACCACACTGCATTGAAATTAATATAAATATTTCATAAGAATTGTGAGGCACACAGCAGAGACATTATTATTCCCATTTCATAGTTAATCTGAGAATCTTCACACTATCAGACAAAAGCAAATTAGGGCTTTAGTGCAACGGTTTGGTCCATACATACTAAAATTTTACAATGAGTAGAATCTCTCAATAAGAGCACAAATCAGCAAACTATAAAAGTCCACTTCAAGACCTACCTAGTAAATCATGGATTAAATTAGTGCCTTCAACTTTCTATTACTCTCATAAAGAACAGAGAAATGGCATAAATAATCCCCAAATAATAATATCTGGGAATATGTCATAACTTTTTTCATAGCACGTATGTCCTAAAATTGTTTGACCTAAATTAGTATTCAGTGTAACTTGAATTATCTGAGAACATGCCAATTTATGACTGGAAGAAATATTCTAAGCACAGTGAAGTGTCCGTATTAGTTTAGGTTTATAATACAATACCAGACATATTGTACCAACTCGAATATATCAAGTAGAAATTACTCCCATGGCAGACTATAACTGCACAGGATTGAAAACTTCACAGTGTTGCATAAAACAGTACCATTGAATGTCATCTTTTCAAAATAAATTAAATAGCTACAAAAATATATCTTTGCATAAGGTCTTCTACTTAAACAGAATCACCCAATATCTTTGAAAAAAAAGCCTTTCTCACCAGTGGTACCACTATCAGAACATAGGATGTGTCACAAGAAATGTGTGTTTTTAAAGAATCAACCTTCTAAGAATGATTTCCTTGTTTAAAAAGTTTTACAAATGGGCGCCTGGGTGGCTCAGATGGTTAAGCATCTGCCTTCAGCTCAGGTCATGATCCCAGAGTCCTGGGATCGAGTCCCGCATCTGGCTCCCTGCTCCTTGGGAACCTGCTTCTTCCTCTGCCTCTCTCTGTCTCTCATGAATAAATAAATAAAATCAATCAATCAATCAATAAATAAATAAATAAAAAGTTTTACAAATGTCACTCATTTGCATTCCAATATACTTATATGAGTGGGAAAAGGGTGAAGCTACAGCTAGTAAGCAGGAAATTATAATCCTGTATATGCTCACAAGAGAGTAGAGAAGTGAACATTCTCCATCCTGTGTGTCAGCTGAAAAAGTTTTTAGACTGGCTGTTTTAAGTATGCCTTCTAAATATATAATATAAAATACAGGACCTCAAATCAGTACTTTGAAATAGAATTTTAGTAAAGACTAGAAATCACAGAGGCTTGGGTTTATGCCAGCCTTCCTCACCCTACTTGGGAGCATACTTGGACAAGTTACGTAAGCTCTCTGAGCCTGCTATTCCTGTTAATTAGTAGTTAACTAGGAATTAACCTATACCAGGCAGGGTTGTCATAAAACTACCTTAATGTATATAAAGAACTTGGCATATAGTAGGTGTTCACTATCACAGCATAATAATTAAAGAGCCAAAACCAAGTTCTATCACTTAGTAGCTGTGTCACTTTAGTTATTACTTAACTTCAATTTCCTAGTCTGTGACATGGGAATACTAACACCTAACAAGGTTGTTGTAAAGAATTTCTTAGACTCAACCCGGCAAGTAGTAAACACTATGTGCTAGTTACTATTAGCATTATGACCACCACCACTGAAATATTAAATAAACACTGGGGTGCCTGGGTGGCTCAGTCAGTTAAGCATCTGCCTTCAGCTCAGGTCATGATCCCAGGGCCCTGGGATCGAGTCCCATGTTGGGCTCCCTGCTCTGCAGGGAGTCTGCTTCTCCCTCTGTTCCCCCCTCACTCGTTCTCTCAATCTCTCTCAAATAAATAAGATCATTAATGTATTACATAACCACTGTCACATTACTGATGATACATTCCATTTCTGCCACTTGAAAAAATATCTCTTGAAAAATTAACCTCATTTTGGTGAACTGATCATAATACAGGATGAGCTTACACATCTAAGAATTTTTATGGTGACTTTAAATGCACAAGACATAACCTGAATTGACTGTTGCTCATGAATACTGAGAAGATATCAAATATCCATTCTAAGTGAACAAATCTACTCAATGGACTAAAGCGTAACATAAAATGACATGCCTATTGTACTTTCTTTGTACTTTCTCCCCAAAGATCTCAAAGCACTTTAAAAAATCAAATAGAGCAATTCTCAAAATATATGAACTTGAGAAAACTGCAGCTGAGAGCAATCAACATTTTTCCCAAAACTTTTGCCACATAATTACAAAATGATGCTATAGTCAAAAACTCTTTGACCTTGCCATTCTTTCAATTATTCAAAACATTTGAGTATCCACTGTGCACCAGGCTAAATTCTGGTGCAGTAAAAGAAAAGGAGAGACCAAAAATAATAGCGGGAATGTCACTAACAATATAATTAAATATTTCCAAATATTATAATTTTGTATTCCTTAAACAGTGAAAGAGCAAATTATAGGTCCTACAGTTAAGTGCATCAATACTTAATAATTTAAGTAACCTCATATAAGCGACAGTCCAGTATTTTCCCCCAAAGAAACCAGCAGTAAAATGAAATAAGCATCCCTCCATACTCTTCAATCACTTACTATGGTAAATGATCATTCCAAATATGAATATAATAATCTCAAGAGTGACACTATGTAACACATTTTTTTTTTTAAGATTTTATTTATTTATTTGACAGAGAGAGACACAGCGAGAGAGGGAACACAAGCAGGGGGAGTGGGAGAGGGAGAAGCAGACTCCCCGCTGAGCAGGGAGCCCGATGCGGGGCTCGATCCCAGGACCCTGGGATCATGACCTGAGCCGAAGGCAGACGCTTAACAACTGAGCCACCCAGGCACCCCTGTAACACATTTTTTAACCCATTTTTGGGGAAAGTTCAGAGAAATGAAAAATTCTAAATCTGATTATGTAAAATATCACCTGTAATCTATCAGAAATAAACTAAATTCGCTTAATCTTAAAATATGAAATTATATTTTTGCTAGGGCAACTAGAATCAATTTACTAATCATGTCTCCCTTTGATGAACCAATTTCATAGGAGAGAAAAATCTAGCCCCAATTACCAAATGATCTAGAGTTCATACTATAGATCCAGCATCTTATGATCCAAGAACTTCCTCTGAAGTAGCTATGTAACTGTTAAAAGTTTTAAGAATTGAAAAATGTTATCTAACAAAATTGCTCTGCCAAAGAGAGGCAATCTTAACTATGAGTTAAGAAATCTTACTGCTAGAGTGGTTATCCAAAACCTAAAAGAGAACACACGGCCAAGTGCCTTTTTAATACTTAGCTCCCCAGAAGGGCTATTAGAAAATGCTGATATTAACGTTGATAGCAACTGTATCATACTGATATCCAGGTAGGTACACTACAGGACTAAAAACCTTCCTTTGACTTCATTATTACAGACAACCACAGTCACGTGAAAAAAAAGGGGGAGGCTTATCATATCATTTTATGAATGCTGATCAGGCAGTTTTAGCCAACTACAACACTTACCAAGGGGTTATCAAATAAGCCCCAATTATCAAAGTGCTCTAGACACAAAGCTTCTGTTTCTATTATTAAATACAATTAAAGAATTAAAAGGATCAGTGCGTTTTTCTTGAGGTCCATTTGTCTAAAATGATTTGCAATAAGTCCCCAAAGACCGAAGTGATTCAAATTCCTTCATCTACATAAAACCCTCCTCTGGAATGTCAGTCTGCCAAACTGCAAGACTATAAGAACACAAAATTGACTGATCCACATTTTCCACATAAAGATTACGGAGTAAAATGACGGCAAACGCAATAAATCTGCAGGAGGGGGAACCAAGTGTAAACAAATTCCAAAAATCTTTGTCTTATCCAGAATGGCACTTTGTGGTACTGCAAGAATTCAGGCATTTCATCAGTATTCCGCACACCAGGGGACACTCGATAACTGCTGTCGACAAATTAAGAGGAGAAAAAGTCTCACCAACAAACGGTAGTAACAGGTAATGTTGCAAATCCGTCATGGAACCAAGTGAGCGGGAAGGTGGAGGTGTAGAAAGGAGTAGCAATCTTCTGCCAAATTTTACAGTCTGAGAAAATTAACCCATCACAGACAGCCCTCCAGGAAAAAAAAAAAAAAAAGATATCTGGTGCAGCCTAGAATAGCCATGAGTTACACACACACACAGCAATTGCCACTTCCACTACAGTTTGACGGGAACAGATTTGGGTAATTTTAACACAAATTGTGTGTTTTGGAAACACCCTAAGACCACACCCTGTGACCGAGAATCTGGACTTTAAGTGCTGGGGATTTAAGTGGTCAACGCGGTGTATACTTGGACGACCTGGCCGCGCAGGTGGAAGGGCGGAGAGGGGCAATAAAGACACCAAGTGCCACGCGGGTGACCAGGGGGAGTGGCTGCCGCCGCGAGGCGTGGCGCAGTCCGAGGGAAAAGGGGGTGTGGATCTGCGGGTGAGTCCGGGGAGAAAGGGAGGGAGGAAAGGCGGCCCGGAGGAGTTAAGGGAGGTGGGCGCCGACGGTGGGGGGCGAGCGCCGACGCGGGAGGGGAAAAGCCGGGGAGCCGGATATCACGCGCGGCGGCCGGCTCTGGGGGTGGGAGGGCGCGGCGAGCACGCGCGTGGCGGTGCGGGTGGGAGGAAAGGGGGGGAAAAGGAGGTCCGAATGAATGAGTCGCTGGCGGGGCCGCGGAGGAAGGGGCCGGGGCGCCGCGGGCCGGCGGAAGGGGGGCGCCCGCAGAGGTGCAACCGCGGCGCCGGGGGTGGGCGCCGGGGCGGGCCCGCGGCGCCGGGGGCCGAGGAAGCCCCGCGCCGGCGCGGCCACCACCGCGCCCGCCTCGCCGCCAAAACGGGGTCTTGGGGCAGGAAAGTGAGGGGCGTGAGGGAAGGGGGAAAAGGGTAAAAACAAATCACTCACCCTCCGCTCGAGCCTCCGGGCGCTCTCAGCCCCGCTCCTCCGCCCTCCTCGGGCCGCGGCGGCGGCTCCTCAGCGGCGCTAGAGGGAGCCCCGGGCCCGGAGCGGGGCAGCGGCGGCGGCCGGACCGGGAGCCCCTCCGCACCTGCCCCTGTGGCGGAGCCGCGACGAGCCAAGCGGCGGCTGCAGCAGCGGCGGCGGCTCCGAGTGGGGAGGGCAAGTGACCCGGATGTACAGGGTAACGGCGAGGAGGGGGAGGGGGGAATGCCAGGAAGTGAGGGCGCAGCGGACCTGTCCGGCCGTGCGCATGCGTCGCGCGCCCGCCCCGCAAGGTAAATCCTCGGCCTTCCTTCCCCGCCCCTCTTCCCCGCCCCTCCTGGAGGGGGCGGGGCGAGACTTGAGACAGGTGGTCCGGCGAGGAAGGGAGGAGAGGAAGGGGGCGCGGCCACCGCCTCCGCGCCCCCGCGTTCCTTAAAGGGGCAGCACATCCGCGCGGAGATGGCATCTGGGTGGATCCGAGTCTTGCAGCCTTCTCATTTGACAGAAGGAAAACTGAGGTTCAGAGGTAGGGGGGAGCTGTCTCAGGTCAGCGAGCTCGGAAAAAGCAGGAACTGGAACTCGGAACTCGCAGATCAGGACTCTTTGTACTGAACTCCGCGAAACTGCCACCTCCCACCACTCTCCACGCCTGGAATGGCTGGGCTGGTGAACACGCCTTTCCCTCTCCGCCAGGTACTGAACCTCACTCACGCTCCCCGTTAAGGCAGAAGCGCTGGCAGGCTCCTCAGAGCTTAGAGGTGCACCGTTATCGCCTGTAATGGTATCCTGGAGACGCCCTGGGGAGGTGTTAAATGATCAATCTGAGGACAGAAATCAGGCGCCACTTGAGACTTGTACCTTGCCACGCACCGCTCTTTCAGATGAATGAGATTTTGTTCTCGGGTTCCGCTCTGGGCAAAAATGTCGGGGGGTGGGGCAGAGAACTTGGATGTGGCCCAGGGCACAGCATTTTATTTCCCTAATCCTCCTTCACTCTTGAACATAAATGCTCCCTCCTTACATACAAAACCAGAACATCTATCTAGCTGGTTCATCCTAATCCTGCTATGAAACTCTCATATTTTTTCATTAACACTAAAGCGTAAATGATTACAATGTTACCTTTCTCTGGAATATTTTCGGTTTGAGCAGATCATTACCATGGAAGTAAATGGTTCTGAATATTTTGGGGTCATGGGCCCTACTGAAAATCCCACAAAAGTAGGGGTTTTTCTCCCCCAGAAGAATACACACAAATTTACATACAATGTCAGGGGATTTATGGTCCCAGGAAGCTTACCTATGAAAAACCCTGATTATGAACTCCTGGTCAAATAGGTAAAATGCCAGGAACCATCCAGGCCTTACCAGATGTGGCCAAGAAATCACTCCTTGCCCCAAATACAGAAGAGCAACCCTTACCTTATTTAGCCTTTTGTCTTCCTCTTGAGTTACATGGAGACTACATGGTACGAGCCATACTATATAGAAATGTGTTAGAAGAGTCACAGAGAGACTGGATGGCTTTCTGAAGGCACACATTAAAGGCAAGAGTCCTAGGCCTCAGACTTTTGCCCTAATTATCATACTTTAGGATGATTTAGGGGATCTATATCTATTATAATCTTCATCAATTTCAATTAAACTGAGGGAGCCAATTTTTTGCCAACACTGATGCTGGCAGACGGTCTTCACAATCCAGGAACTGTGGTCCATGTTTCTGACACACTGATACGCATCCCTAAATAACCTTGGTCCGTAGAAACCCACTATCCTCAATTTGTACCAAGGAAGAGAGTTCATACACCTGCCCCGTCCCTTAAATATGTGCTCTGAGTAACCACACTCCTCCACCTCAGTATCCCAACAAAAGCAGAAATCTCTTCCATAGTATTCTCAACCCCATCCAGTTTAGCTCAAATATCTCCCATTATGGGGAACTCATTACTGCACTGGTCGGCCTCTTCTCATCGTGAGGAACGTCTTCTTTTACAATGAGCAAAAATCTGATACCCAACAATTTTCATCCACTGGTCCTAATTTTATCTATGGAGAGCAACACAGATATGATGCCAGCCTGAGGGAGCTTTCAGTCCAGCCAAGAAAAGCCCACTGATGAATGATAACCATAAAATAAGCCCCCTTTAGGGTCGCCTGGGTGGCTCAGTCATTAAGCATCTGCCTTCCGCTCAGATCATGCTCCCAGGGTCCTGGGATCCAGCCCTGCACGCACATCGGGCTCCCTGCTCTGGGGGAAGCCTGCTTCTCCCTCTCGCACTCCCCCTGCTTGTGTTCCCTCTGTTGCTGTGTCTCTCTCTGTCAAATAAATAAATAAAATCATTAAAAAAAAAAGATCAGCCCCCTTTGGAGACACCTTTCTCCTTGTCAGCCCTAGACCCATCCTGGCCTGCGTCACAACTCACACATAAGCTCAACCATTATCCCATGTGGGATATCCTGAAAATGAGAACAGAAAACAAGACCTTAAGAGAAGTGCTGAATTTATTCTTCCCCGATCCTTTCTTCGTTATCCTGCATGAATGTAATCCCATTTCAGCTGAGGTCAAAGCTTTCAAAGTTTTATGTTGAAAAAAGCAGGAGGATGCAAAAAAGAGGTTTACATAAGAGCACTCTGCTCTCGATGATTTAATCACTGTGGCTTGTTAGCATTTTTCTTTGTGAGTCCTTCCTATGTGCCAGGCACTGTACTAAGCACTTTACTTGCATTTCCTCTGTTGCTTTTAGAACCACCCTATATGGTACTATTACGATGTCCATCTTATAAATGAGGCAACCAAGGCTCAGTATGAGATCCAGGATTCAAACCCAATCTGTCAACTCCACAGTTTGTCCATTTACATAACTTGACTCTGCTTTTGTAAATTTCAGAAGTTCCTGATGCCTTCTTTAAATGCTGTTTCCTTTGAAAATTGCATTACTAAATCAACTTTAAAACATTACAAAGAATAAACTGTTTCACTTAATCATTGATGCATTCAATCAACACACAATTCCGCCCCTCTACTATGTCATAGGCACCATGCCGAGGGTTTAAAGTGGAGGTCAGTAGACAGGGCAGGTGCCTGTCCTGGAGGGGCTCAGGATTTAGTGAAAGAGCTGTGACCTCATAATTACAGCACAGCACGATTCATTGTAATCTAGGAGAGTGGAAGAACCAACAATCCCTGGACAGCTGTGAAGGCTTCAGAGAGGATGGGTTTGGTCTTGAAGAGATCAGGGAAGGGATGAGAAGAGAAGGCACATGGGCAGAGGAAGGGCAGTTTATGAAATGCTGGAGGGAAGACTGGGTGAGATGGTGAAGGATCTCCTCAACCACCATGCTATGGAGTTTGAACTTGCCTCCTGAAGGCAATAACAAGTAAACAGAAGCTTCTCAGCAAAGGAGAGACATAATTAGATGTGTTTTATATCAAGATCACTCTGACGACAGTGTCCAGTATGGACTACAGTGGGAATGAGAATGGGGACCCACAGACCACTGAAGTTGCTGTGCAGTCCAGGGGAGAGATAATGAGAACCTGCTTTAGGAAACTGGCAGTGGAGAGCAAGAATGGGCACCAGAATTAAGATACTGATGTTTAGGGGCACCTGGGTGGCTCAGTTGGTTAGGTGACTGCCTTCAGCTCAGGTCATGATCCCAGGGTCCTGGGATTGAGCCCCGCATCAGGCTCCTTGCTCAGGGTGGGGGGAGCCTGCTTCTCCCTCTCCCTCTGCCTGCTACTCTGCCTGCTGGTGCTCTCTCTTCCTCTGTCAAATAAAAAAAAATCTTTAAGTAAAAAAAATATATACTCATGTTGAATCTACAGGAGTTTGTGACTAGTTGAATCTGGGGGAAGAAGCAGCAGAAGCTGTGGGACGTGACCCTGACACTCCTAGCTTAGCAGAGCAACTGGAAGGTGATACCACTCAATCCCAATACCTTCACAGTTTTCATTCCTGTCCTCTTCCCACCTTTACCTATGTGAATGCACGTTGCTTCAACTACTATCAGATACGTGCAACTATTTCCCAATACCGTTTCATATTTCTACAGTCACATTTATCATTTTAATGGCTGCAGAACATTGCATCATGTTGAAATAGCTCCATTTCCTTCAGTTACTAAAGGTTCACACCCTGCATGCCTGGTTTACCCTAGACTCATTTGGTTCTGAGCATTTTGCAAGGGATGGGTTGAGCGAGGGAAGAGAGCCTTTAGGTGAAGGGTGTTGGAAAAGTGTGGCCACAAGGGCCAGCAAAGCTGCAACTCTCGTGGGAGACGACTGGGCAAATACACTGCACAGAGAACTGCAGAGCTGTGGAAAAGAACACATCAGCCTACCATTTACTCACTCATCCAGCAATTCATTCTCGTGAAGCCGAGGACAATACAGCAGAGCCCAAACCCCCTCAAAGCTCTGGATTCAGCCTAGCCAGGGTCTAAATCCTGTTCTACATCTTATAGAAGTTACTCAAACTCTCAGAGCCTGTCTCCCCCCAAGTTTGTTGTAAAGATGAACCTGGCAAAAATGTACAAAACACCTGGGATGGAACTAAGCATGTGTTAAGTTCAATAACGATTTTCGGTCTTGGTCCTTTCCCTATGCTTTCTTGACTCCCAACGTTTTCTTGAGTTTCTGAGCAAACCCTCCAGGCAACAATGCGTGTACTAGAGGTCAGAGCCTGAATCTGCCAGAGTGAACCAGGGCCACTCATGTGACCTCACTAACCTGTCACTTCCCATCTGGGAAACCAGCCTAAAAACCTCATTCACAGGAATGTTGCAAAGCTCTCATAAGTACTATATAGGAAAATATGTTCAAAGCCCCAAAGCACAATTTCATTAATGACTATTACTGCTGTTATAGACATTGCTGTATTCTAGATTTCTCCCCATTAAAAAAAAAAAATCTATCTATCTATCTATCTATCTATCTATCTATCTATCTATCTAGATATGTATCTATATATACACCCTCCACACGAGTTCCTTGGACCGAAGTTTCTGGGTTAAAGGATCTGACCACTGTTATGGTTCTTGATTTGCGTTGCTCAGATTGCTCTTAGAGAGGACTCTGGATGGTGCTACCATAATTAACTCAAAATCACCGTATAAGTCCTCAACCTAACATTCAGGGACTTCTATCAACTACTTCCTTCATCCTCTTGGTGGAAGGAATGAATACTTGAGGAAAGAAGCACCCTCCCCAACATTTCCAGGATGGCCAGGGGTCCAAAGGCTAAGGACTAAGACTCTAGTGTCCTGCCTTATGCCTGAGCACCAATGGACGAGAGTTTCACGAATCCAGAAGAAGACAGGGGAAGGAGGCCTGGGCATCCCCAGGGTAGCACTAAAGGCCTGTCCAGCATGAAAAATGGCATCAGAGCTCCTACCCAAAAGCAACAGAGTACAAAGCCAACAACTCAAACCCTAACACACTCCTGACACTCCTGTTATCTAGCAAAACATTAACCAGTCTCTCAGGAGTCATAAAGTTGTCCTTAGGGCCATATTTCCCCAGAGGCTCTGTCTATGAGCCTCTGTCACGTTCCCAAATGTAACATTTCTCACCAGTGGGCAGTTCCACAACATCCACTTTGGCCAGCCCTCTGGGCGACCTGCAGGAAGGTGGCAGGTTCTCACAGCTGGTCCTTCCCTGTGCTTCCAATATGCCTTCCAGCCTCTTCAAGGGACTGTTTCTTGGCCTTCTAGTTTAAGGGTCACCTCCTCAAAGTGGTCCTTGCCATCGCCCCACCCCCACCTCCTGTCACTCGTTCCTGCAGGTCACTGGCTTTTTTTCCCTCACAGTACTTATTACAACCTGTAAATATTTTTATTTTCTAGCTTAAAAATGTTTTTATTCTTTTTCTTTAAGATTTTATTTGAGAGAGAGAGTGAGAGAGAGCAAGAGCGGGAAGGAAGGGCAGAGGGAGAGGGACAAGCAAATTCCCCACTGAACAGGGAGCCAGACGCAGGGCTTGATCTCAGGACCCCCCTGGAGCATGACCTGAGCTGAAAGCAGACGCTTCACCGACTGAGCCACCCAGGCGACCCTTAAAAATGTTTTTAAAGAGCCTCCCACGAAAACACCACCTCTGTGAAGGCAGAGGCCGGGGCTATCTTGCCCACTCCAACACCTGTCACTGTGTGCATCCAGCTCCTCGGAGACCCTCAGTAAGTATGCAGAATGATTGGGTAAAAAAGGGAGGTTCCCAGCCCCCCAACACACACCTTCCTTTCACCCTAACTATACGAATAACACATGTTGACTGCAGAAAAAATTTGAAAACACAGATGAGCAAAAGGAAGAAAATATAAACACTTACGATCCAACCTCCCACCATGTGGACACCCTTCCAAATGTTTTTTTCTATATCTATATAAAGATAATGCATATATTTTTATAAAAATGGTGCATATTCTAAACTAATCTGCTGCGTTTCATCTCACGGTATATCTTAATCACCTTTCCTTAATAAAAGTACTTCAGCTGCCCTGTTGTGAAAGGCTCTATACCACTCAGGCGCTACACCATAAAGGATGTAACACATCTCCTCATGTTGAGCTAAAGGGGAGGTTTCTTTAATGCCAATAAAGGTAACATGTTTTAATACAGCACTTCCCTCTTGACAAGCTTCCCATTTTTGCCTCTGTGTTTGTATTGCTTTGGAGCTTGTATTTCTACAGAACCATACTCCCCACCGCCCATTCACCACCTGGAGTTATTAGAGTCCCCGTCAACTGCAGAAGCAAAATTGTTTGCAACGGGAAAAGCTGACGTCTGACGAAGCCAGGATGATGCCTCGGAGTTCAGTATTTAAAGTCAATAAATTTTTATTTAAGAAAAAAAAAAAAAAAGAATCTGCTGCTGATACAGGGGACAGAAATAAAGAGTGCAGTTTCTTGCCAAGATTTTAATGTAAAAAGAGGAAGAGACTTTCTGCAAGCCATGGCTTTGCCTCCCCAGCCCTGCCCTGAGGCAGTTTTTCCCTAGAGGGACAGGCTGGTGGCTCACAGGGTTTATTGATGTCCTAAGCAGTCCACAGCCCAAAGCCCATTGCCCCATTTGGAGACAAAGAGCTGGCTGCAGAAAAACCCAAGAGGGCATGCTCAGGATGCACTGCCTTTTCCCACCAGCAGCACTTTGAGCCCAGCCCCTGGTGGGGTTTCAGGAGCCACTTTGCATTTTCAGCTCTGACAGTCACTCCCCTCCAGGAGGAAAGGCCTCCCCAGGCCCACCTGGTGAAGCAGACCAGAAGAACAGACCCCATTCCAGCAGGAAGGCTCAGTGCCCAAGGGCACTCGCTGTCTTGCCCACCTGCCCGCCCCCACTGTGGCTGGGCCAACTTATCAAGATGCACAGGCCCAGGAGGGGGTCACCTGAAGGAGGGGGGCAAGATATCGTCAAATTAGAAATGGCACCAGACAATGGGAGGGAGAGGAACAGCTGGGTGGGCCATCTGTTCCTGGACCTCACCCTGCGGTGACCCAAACACCCAAACCGAGGTTCATCTCTGTTGCTCCACCCATCTTTATTTAGCACCCCATCCGGGTGAGAGGACAACTTTATCTGTAAAGAAAGAGACTCCCCAATGGTGTCAAGGGTCATCAAGTTATCCATGCCATTTTCAAAAGCTTCTTGGTGCATTTTACAGAAACACTGCGGTTGGAGAAAAGAGATGGGTTTGCTTTGAAACATCATGGCAGAAGGAGGTACCACCACCACGCCCTCGCATCGATTGCTTCGTTTCTGCCGGTTTTGAACAAAGTGATTTCCACCCATTTCATAAACTCAATCTTTATAATGACAGTTTTCAGATGAGAAATGAGGTACAAGGAATGTAAGTATTTCGTGGGCGGTCACAAAGCTACTAAGACATGGAACCAGGATTTGAGCCAGGTATTAGCAGCTGGTTACTTGGCCTCGGTCACGCTGTTCTCCTTGCCTCCCGTCCCCCCTTCCTCAGATCTCTCTGCAAACATTCATTATACCACTTAGTGTCCAAGCTCCAGCTAAAATGCTAGGCTACTCATGCATAAAACAGGCACAATACCACCTAATTCACCGTTATCGTGAGGATTAACTGAAATAACAGACGGAACATAAGAAACTGCTAACATTCACCCACGTTTTACCCTAAAAACAGCAATTGCATACAATTAAACCTAATATGTCAACGTTCTTGGAAAACTCTTAAGTGTCTAAATAAATGTGCATTACAGATTATCTTGCTTTTTGAAATCTGCAGCTTTTGTATCCAAACTTGGAAGGCTGTCCATCACGGTGACTAAGTACCCAGACCTGAGTCTGAATCCCTTCACTGTGTCATCTGTAAAAAATAGGGAAGTAACAGTACTCGCTGTCAGAATTAAGTTATTTCATGCAAAGCACTTAGCACAGTGCCTGGCAAATGTAAGTGCTTGATAAATATTAGCCTCTTCTATTATTTATTATTATTACTGTTATTATTAACTTGCTTTCATTGAGATGGTATTGGTGTAAAGCTGCCCACTATAGCATTATTTATAATAGAAACCAGAAACAAATTCAATTTCCCACAAGAGGGAAACAGCATAGCAGGGTTCTGAAAGACCTGTCTCTAGAATTAACAAAAATCAATTTAATTAAAATTTAAAAGCCCTTGCTTTGCCACTTAGGGGCGGTATAATTTTAAGCAAGTCATTTCTTTTCTCTGGACCTGTTTTTCCTCACCTCAAAAATGAAGGATTTGCTCTCAATGATTCATAAGTCCTCTCCAGACTTAAAGTTTATAGTTCTAAGGCTCTAAATGCTCTAAATAAAATACAATCCATCAACATCAAGGGTAATATACAACCCCTAAGTACACAGGAAGATGGTAGCAACATGAGAAAATATTTTATAAATACTCCCAACCTTCTTTAATCCTCCGGTTTCTTTCTGCAACAGTGGTCACCTCTTAAGAGAATTTGTATTATGCGTGTTCTCTCTCTCCATGAACCAGGCGGAAGCTTCAGGAAGAGCAGGGATTTATGTCTGGTTTGTTCACTGATGCATCTACCCTAGCCATTATAACGACGCCCAGCACATAGTAGGAGCTCAATTAACATTTGCTGGTTGAAAATTTGTGACTATTCTAGAAGAGCAAAGTACAAAACTGTATATATAATAAAATGCCATTAATATACAATATGTGTCCCCGTGGAGAAATTGCAGATAGGCTCAAAGAGGTTAAAAGGAGAGAGTAGGGATGAAATATTTTTTAAAATTTTCCTTCAATCTTTTGAACAATTTTCTTTAAAAAGATGGCCTTCAAAAAGGGAAGTGCGTAGCCAAAAGAAAGATAAAAGAGAAATAGAAGAAGTGGCCAAGGGGGTGGGGAGTAACTCTGAAGGAGGGCAGAAGGAAGGGCGGGTGGTGCCAAAGCAAACAGAAGGCTCTCTCAATGGAAACAGAATCACAGGGGTAGAAAGAAAACTAGGTAATAAGATGCAGAAAAGAAAAGCCGATTTATCTTGGACTTTTAATTACAAGCTATTATCTCTTAAACTATTCCCAAGTTGATAGGCTTCCCCCATTAATTGCCTCAATCGATGGAAGCTTTAGTGAATTTGAGCACAAAGGGGCACTTGGGACTGTTACCTGTTACTCTTCCCACAGGTTCTAAGCCTTCTTTTGATCTGCTGCTGTGGATGTAAGAAGGACGCGTCCCACATACTAAGGTTAACTGGTGAGCTATAGGCCTTTTCATTAACCACCTGATCAACAATTCCATACTCACTTTGGGGGTGCGGGGAGACACCGAGATAGGAAACAGCCTTCCCTTCCGGGGAATAAAAGACACAATGCCTTACTACAATACAGAGCAACACACAACTGCCAAAGAAATGATACAGACATATGGCCTGGAGATTTTAATGGAAAGAATAATTCCTTTGGCCTTGCGGAATTAGAAGGGAAGGGGCAAGAAGCTTTCCAAGGAAGGTCTGGTGTCCTGAACTTTATCAACTCACAGGAACCCTAGTGCTATTTGCAGACTTAATCTTGAACCCTTCACCTGTTCCCATCTTGCATTTGATCGTACATGACTCTTAATGCCTCCAGCTTCCCCAACTGCTTTCCTGAGCTCTTCATCATGTCCATGCAATTGAACTTTAAGCAAACTAGGTTGGATGCCCTGCTATGAGAGTGCTCAGGACCCTGTGCTTCTTGTTTATAGCCCATACATAATTATGATCACACAGTGATTTGTGTACTTCCTTCAACACTGGGAGCCCCACAAGGGCAGAGCCCATGCTGTTTTGTTACCACTGTATCCCCAGTGCTGGCACAGAGCTGGGCACCATCCTGGCATAAGGCATGCACTCAAACAGGTGCCGCTGGTCAAACCTGGTCAAGCTGGTCAAGCACTGGTCCAGCCTGAGTTATCCCAGTCCTAGGGCCATCACCCTACTCCAGACTCCCAACATGGACACAGCCCTAAAACCAGACAGATGAGCAACGCAAGGAGGTGAGATATAAACCCTCCCCACCCAAGTCGCCAAAATGATTAGGTGTCTAACCAACTAGCTGAAATTCAGAACAATGGGGATGTCTAAGACGAGCTTACAGTGTGAAAAAGTTTTAAGTTTTGAGGCTACAGAAGAAAAGATATTGCATATGATTTAAAAAAAAACACAAAACCAACAAAAAAAAAACCCCACCACCTTTCTAAGAGAGAACCAATAGGGTCCAAGTTAAGAAGCAGCTTAGCTGGTTTAGCTAGCTTGCTCTCTAAAATCCTGGTGTTGATTTCATGTTAGAGCACAGGTTTAATGAGAAAGCATCCCTCCTTCTATTTTAATGCACAAACCAAGGTAGAGAGGAGAATGCCACCTTGCCCAAGCTCTGGTCTGTCTGCAGTATCCATTTCAGTATTTACTTAGCATTTTTATTTAACAGGACACTTGCATTAATGAGTACCTGATGAATCACCTAATTTTAGACATGTAAGCGACCTTGGAAATCACCTTCAATCCAACGTTTTACACTGAAGAGAACTGAAGGCCCAAGAGGGGCTCAGAGGGGTCTCCTGGGAACACGATCCCCAAGGCCTGGACTCAGAGTGAGAGTCAGACACGGGCTGAGTTCATTTCCAATGGCTGGATCCAAAGGTTGAGGCATCAACAGAGTCCCGTAAAAAAAAAACCTCTACTGGGCAACCCCTTTGGGTCCCCTCCCTCCTTGGGAGCTTGTGCTATCACTTTGCTATCGTTCAGTAAACCTTGCTTCTCTGCCCACTGCTGTCTGGTCTCCCTCTTCATACTTCAAAGTGGCGTGACCAAGAACCGTGGGCAGGGATGGAGAAAAAAAATCCTGCAACACTATGATGCCCCGCATCAGGCTCCGTGCTCCTGCGGGAAGCCTGCTTCTCCCTCTCCCACTCCCCCTGCTTGTGTTCCTGCTCTGGCTATCTCTCTCTCTCTGTCAAATAAATAAATAAAATCTTAAAAAAAAAAAAAAACCTCTACTAATAAGCATTTGTACAACATTAGGTGTGGTGTCTGGTGTGATCTTTTATGGTAAATGAAGTGGATTAAAGCCTTATGCTTATTTGGTCCTTCATTACACACAAATCTCTCCCAAAGTGGGGGGAAAATGTTAGGAGACATGTACCAAATGATAAAGAAACAAGTGGAAATGCAGGTTGTATGGGACTTCTCAATCACCCACAAGAGCGGGGAATGACGTCTTTCTCGGTACTAATACTAAACTGATTATACAGCTCCTATAAATACTACTTCTTGCTATTGGGTCTTTACCTGTGCTATTCTCTGTGCTATGAACACCCTTCACAACACTACCACACCTCCCGGCCAAACTCCTGCCTACCCACCAAGACTCCAGCCAGGCATCCCTATGGATGTTGGGTAAGCGTTTCACTACCACTTAGCTCCTGTTATTACCTTACAGTAACACATGGCCCTACTGATGCCCAACAGTCCTTCTAGGATGTGTCAAGAAGACTAGCAATTGTATGACGTTCCTATAGCACCATGTATCCCATTGAGAAAAGCACTACAAACATACAAGGTAATGTTTTATTAATTTATTTAACCTGATTCCTTGAAACACTGAGTGATTTTGATGGATGAATCAACCAACCCAAGATTAATAGCTTGGTTTACTACACTCATTTCTCTTTCCAAGCCACAACCCAAAATAAACTCACTCTCAATTTATAACTTTGCAAAATGTGCTTTTGCATATCGACTCCTGAATCCACTGTGGTTATTAAAAGGATGGCTGCATCCATCAGGATGGGCCAGGTTATGCTGTGGTAACAAACAACCCCTGAGTCTCAACCCCAATGATGACCACAGCGGTCATTCTGGGGTCAATAAGATTAGCCCAACAACTCCATCCTTCTGGACTATACCTGACAATCTGGATTAAGCAGCTCTGTGGCTGACATCAGTTTAAAAGATATGACCCCCTTCTTTTCCTTCTCCAACCACCTACAGAGCTGTCTGGCAGGGCTGCAGTATGGATTAGATGCGACAATGTTTGGTATACACTCAGGAAACTGCCGGGCAGATACGAAGCAGTCAGTAAAGGATAATGATGGCTAGTATCATTGTCATTACCACTATCCCTACTCCTCTTCAGATAATAACAGGGATGTTATTATTACAATTTTCATAAGCCAGTGGTTCTTGAGCTTGTCTGCAAACTGGAATCACCCAGAGAGCTTAAAATCGATTAGTGCTGGGGCACCTGGGTGGCTCAGTTGTTAAGCGTCTGCCTTCGGCTCAGGTCATGATCCCAGAGTCCTGGGATCGAGCCCCACATCGGGCTCCCTCCTAGGGGGAAGCCTGCTTCTCCCTCTCCCACTCCCGCTGCTTGTGTTCCCGCTCTCGCTATCTCTGTCTCTGTCAAATAAATAAATAAATAAAATCTTAAAAAAAAAAAATCGATTAGTGCTTATGGCCCACCCCCAGAGTTGGTGAATTAATTCATCTATACTACGTCCTGGGCTTTGGAACTTTAAAAGATCCCCAAGTGATTCTAATATGCAGATGAGTTTGAGAACCACTGTGATACACAGGCACCAGATTCATATCTATACTTATATGTATTTGCACCTGCACGCATTCACAAGTGCATACACAAGCTGGCCAGATTCTAGGAATCCTGCCCCCTCTATGATAGTGGTGGTCACATCGGTCAGGATGAGTTAGGTTACGCTGTGGTAACAACAACAAAAAAACAAACCCTAAATACTAGTCCTAATGACAACCACGGTAGTCACCCTCTAGAGTCTACAAGATGAGCTCAGCAATCCCTCTTGACACCTAAGCCTAAGCATCTACCCGCAGGACTTTCCTGTTTCCTCTTCTGTACTTCACCCTTTTTCCAAGGTCCAATTTAATGAGTTTGCCAGGCCCAGAGTAAATCAGAACCAAAAAAACATACTGGTATGGACAGACTGGGAGAAGATCTGTCCAGAGGAGGACCACTGAAGACTATTAGTAATGGAGACTATGCTTTGTTCGGCTCTCTATCCCCAGGACCCAAAACATGGTAGACAATTTAATAGAAATTTGGATAGGTAAATTCATTATCATCAGTAATAACCTGAAAAAAATGGAAGGCAGACACAAGAACTCCAAAAACCAGTATCTAACTTGAAAGTCTTATGTGTCAACTTGTCACCAGCCACCATTTTTATTTCCCCATTTTTTGTTAATTTCTCCCAGGATGAAACCATGTCCAGCGGGGTGCAAGTAAATGAGGTCAGGATATCTATGAATAAACCAGTGCTCTTTCCCATGGGCAGCAAAGCTCAAGACATGCACGGTAGGTGCAGGGGGCAATAAGAACACAGACATTTCCCCACCAGCACACGCATGAGTTTTGGTAAATCATCTCCTGCTCTGTTGGATGTTATATCTCTGCAGAGTCTGGAGAAAACCAGAAAATCCGGCTTGCACGCCCTTGTTTTGGCAGTTTAATTTAGGAATCACACTGGCTTTACATAAACTCTTCACCAAAAAATGTATTCTGTATTTTGAACACATGAGTGAACTTGAGCCCAGGGGAAAGAAACATTGTATACAGTTACATAATAGTTACTCTATTACTTTAAAACCAAATGGAAGCCTCAGGCAGCAAAGTCAAAAGCAGAGAGAAACCATTTTTGTAAAATTATCTGAATGCAACCATCTCTTCTGATGCAATGTGAGTTGACAATGGTTCTGCTCTTCTCAGAAGCTCAATTATAGGTTGCTTATCTGGACCTGGGACAGGAGTTTTCCTCCCCTCTAGAGTTAGTTAAAGGAAAAAAAAAAAAAAAAAGCAGGCAGAATTCCACTAATAAAAGCCTGAAATGAAAAGGAGTAACTACTCCCAAGGCCCTGCTTGTTGTAGGGGTGTCATTAGATGAACCTTTGTAGGGTCTCTGGTAACCATCTACTTTCTCTACTTTCTCATCACAGAAAGGAGAGGAAGGAATGTGGGATGCACAGCCTCAAAACACCTTGCTCTCTTAGGCGTGTGGCTGCTGGTGACTTAGCCTCTCTCTGAACTTGTTTCTTCATCTGTGAAATGGAAATACCTACTTGACAGGGGTGTTATAAGAACTAAGGAAACACATAGAGTGCCTAGCGTTCAGTAAATGTAGTAAATGCCCTTCCTCTGATCACTGCCAAAGTCTCAGGAAGCTCACTAGAAGGCAAGCTTTTTAAGAGAAAGGCCTCCCCCCACCCCCGCCTTTTTTTTAAGAGAAGGGAGACCTTGCTCATTTTCCTACACCCACATCCTACACACTACCTACCCCCTTATGGACTGTAGCTGTGTCTTCAGCATCCATTCTATTCTTCCCACCAAGCAGCATCCTTCAGTCATTCGGTCCTCATTTGTCAGTTCCAGGGATGATGAGTCCTGACTGGTCTAAGCCAATCAGTGTTATCCCATTTCCTCTGCCACCATGATGGATTGAGATGGAGGCGTCCTGAGATGATCCCATCAGAGGGAAGCTCAGAAATTTTCTTCAGTGGCCCTGGGAGAGATGGTAGCTCTTCCTCCCCTGGATGTGATCCAACAAGCATGTGGTCTGAGAGGTACCAGCAGCCAGGTCACCACATTGGACAGCTCTCCTCTACACTCCTGGAACACACCTGTTCTCTTCCTGATGTCTGCTAGCGATGAACAAAGCTGCTAGCAGCCCTCTCACCACTATGAAGGGAGTCAACCTGAGAACAAAGCCAACAGACACAAGTGCGGAGCCCAGAGAATCACCAAGAAATGAAGCCGGAGCCCTGATCAAAGTGTGCCTGAAACCTATCCCCTATGTGAATCACTCAACTGCTCCTATCAGTTATCCAGTTTGAACTAGGTTTTCTGTCCCTTACAACTCAAAGCACCCTAACTGATACATCCACGTGCATGGCTCAATGAAGAACCGAGCAAGGGAGTATGCAGAGATATCATCACTCTTCTAATGATTTAACTCAGACTTCAAGTTCCCTGGGAGTAGGAGCCCTCATTGGTCTTGGCCAGCCAGTATCCCAGGCTTAGCAGAGTTTCTGGACAAGGCCCTCAATAAATACTTTTTTAAATAGGTGAATGGAATGAAACTGACATTTCATTCCATAGCCTTTTAAAGCCCTACTCCCCAGATGCATCTGGAACAGAGGAACATGAAGAAGGAGCTCACAGGACTGGGAGCCATCAGACAGGCCTGAGCTCAAATCACAGATCCAACTGAGCCTCAGAGTCCTCCCCTACAAAATGAGGATGTTAATACCTACCTTCCCAGGCAAGGAGAGCCATGCAAAAGTACCTAAGGTCGCATTCAAGAAATATGCATTTCCCTCCTTCTGTTTGGCTAACCCTGCTTCATATGGTGAGTCCTAGTCTGGGGTTCAAAAATAGGGTCATCATATGTATACAATATGGGCCAAACCCCAGATTACCCAGCAGAGCCAGGCCTGGAAGGGTGAGGACAGGTAATGCATACCCTGAGCCTCCCATCCCTCAACATCCACCCATTCCCTTCAGGAGAGGGATCCTAGGCAGAGGGCATATATCAACTAGGCCTCTGGCCGTGATGTTCCTCTTTGCTTTGCTGGTTGCTTCCCGACAAAGGCAGGGGACGGGAGGAATCAGCAGTCCTGCCACAGCCCTAGGGGCTGCTGATCTAACCATTTACAGATGAGGTGGAGCTCAGCGAGATAGTCAGCTCCAGAGGGGCAGGAGCCTTGCCTCATTCATCAGTACACCCCCGGCACCCAGTAAAAGATTTCCTGAGTACATGAATGAAAGAGTGAGTGGATGAACAGGGAGTGATGAAGTCAGGATTCTCAGAATAGAACGGTAGTAAAACCCTGTTAGAGCACACACTGCTGCTTATGTAGCAGGCAAACCCAAGCCCAGAAATGAGAGAGGACTTCTGAGGCTGGCACATGGGGGGACTGAATTCTGGCCCAAGGATTCCAGTGCCTCAGTCTGAGCCACAGGTTCTTTCTCTGACAAGGGCCGTTATCAAGATTAAGTAAGAATTTTTTTTAATGCAGCTACAAACAAGGAAAAAAGGTTGACAGAATATATGCCTAGGTAATAATAACAATTAGCCTTCGATGGTAAGATTACAGGAGGGCATTTATTTTTCTCTTTTATGTGCCCTTTTGGCTTTTCTATAATGAGCATAAGTGGACTGTCTAATACCAATAAAATGAAAATAAAAGCGGGGAAATGCTGATCCAAGTGTCTAGCCCAGCACCTAAGACATAAAGTGAGGACCCAGCAAAGGCTCCCTTTCTAGGAATGCCCTTCAGACGGTTGGAAACGGCTTTCACGTGTCTCCTATTTCTTGTTAAATATTTCAGCTAATTTAATGTCATCCTCACAGGACTTGATTTCAAGGCTCTCTTTTATCCTTCCTCGTGCAAAGGCTCCATCTGTTAAAACCCCATGCCAGGTATTGTATAACCAGCTCACACAATCAGCAGCACGCTCCTGTTTGCTCATTCATCTGTTAATTCATTCACTGAGTAAACACTGGTTAAAAACCGACCCTATTGGACATCATTGCTTTTGCTTTACCCAACCCTCCCTCCACGCACAGAGGGTTCCCAGGCTTTCCTGGGGGAATATCCACCTCCCCTCACCTCAGTCCTTGCCCTCTGGGAGGTGCAGACCCTACCCCAGCTCCTTCAGGGGGCGGGCATTTGATCCAGGATGGCCAATCAGACCATCGCGTTTGCCTAGGACAGGAATTGGTCTGGGGATGGGCATGTGACTCAGATAAGACCAATCAGAAACATGGAGACTCAATTCTGGGACTTTTCTTGAACTGTTGGAAAAGTGCCCTTTTTTTTCTTTTGCTAGAAGTGCTGATAGCCATCTTGCCACCAAAGCCCAAAAAGAAATGGTAGGTGATGCTGAGGGATGGAAAAAACTGTGTAAGCCTTCGCAACACCGTTTAAACCACGCCTGGATCTCCATCCCTGGACTTTCCAATGGCATAAATCCCCTTTCTGTGGAAGGCAGTTCAAGTTGGGGTTCTACTTGGAGGTCAAAAGAATCCTGGCTAATGAACTCTGAAGGGCCGTGACATATGCTGCCCACTGGCTATGCACAGAGGAAGCAGGATGATCCAGGCCATCGTTCCTGGCACTCAGCCTGATGTGGAGCCGGCTACAAACAGCTACAATTATTTAAAGCCAGTAAGATAACTGCCTTAATTAAATACTACACAGAACAAGAGGAGCATAGCATAGCGTGGGGGGAACCAGGAAACGCCTCATACAAGAAACAGCAGTGACACCAACTTTGCATCTGCACTCAGGCAGGGGAGATAGAATTACTATTTGGGGAGTTAGGAGAACACTGCTGATATATACATCCAGCTCCCAGTAAACTAAAACCACTACATTCCCCATCACACAAGGGCAGTGATACTTAAAGTACTTAAGGGCACTCTCTGAATGAGCCCACAACAGCGTCTCGAGACACAGCAAAGTGCCAATGTCAAACAGGCCTCACTAGCAAGAATTTCATCTGAATGTTACAGATGATGTCACACTCTCAAATAATACTCAGGTCCGTTTTTGTGATTTCGATATTATAAACTTTTCATTCCAGTCCTCTTGCCCATGTGGATTACAGCTGATCAAATCACAACACTGTAAGAACAGCCCTCTTGAGATGAATAACCTGTTTACAGCATTTGTTACCAAATGATAAGGAAGAGAGAAGAGAGCAAGCGTCTGGTTCCATGAAACGCTCGGTGATGGGTTAGAAATGTGGCTGGCTACAGGAAACAACAGGAAAAGTACCTCTGGGAACATCTTTTTTTGCTAAGAAAGGCCCTGACGGTGGCCTTTTTAAGGGAGCAAAGTTAGAGTCCTTTAGCCCTCCGATGCATACACAAGAGTTGGGAAGATAATAATGAGTCAGAAAAGGACACCACAGGACACAATCTCCTGGCCTTTGCTGTTTCTCAACACATCGGTGATTCATTTGGTCCACAAACAGCTCCAACTTTCCAGAGCAAAGAGTCCTACAAATGGAAAAATTAATACTGACAGAACACTTGCATGTGGTCTCAAGAGAGGTGCCAGGCACTAGAGGCAGGACAGGCTTGAGAGCCCTTCCAGATAACCTCGATTTCTGAGAAGCAGCTGGGTCACCTCTGCCCTGAAACACTTGAAAGATTGCTGTGACTCTCACCACCTCTGCTGCATACCACATGACCTTGCACAAAGACTTCTCCTCCCCTCTCCTGCAAATGGGACTTCCGTGGCTCACACGTGCACTGGGCAACTGCTAGGGTCCAGGCAGAGCCTACCAATGCACAGACCCACAGCGTACGGACATGAGAACACTGAGCCAGAAACGATGGGGTGGTGCCTGGCGCTCAGCATGTGCTCAATAAACACCGGGGATCAGCAACCACACGGAAATCTGCCATTCTCCTCTAAAAAGGAGAGGGGCTTTCACGTTGAAAACTCCCAAAGTGAAGTTTTTTGTAAACCAGTTTATTTTTAACAGAAAGGATACTATATGCGTATGTTTTAAAATTCAAAAACATAGGTGCCTGGGTGGCTCAGTTGGTTGAGCGACTGCCTTCGGCTCAGGTCATGATCCCGGAGTCCCAGGATCGAGTCCTGCATCGGGCTCCCTGCTCAGCAGGGAGTCTGCTTCTCCCTCTGACTCTCCTCCCTCTCATGCTCTCTCTCTATCATTCTCTCTCTCTCTCAATAAATAAAAATCTTTAAAAAAAATAAAAAATTCAAAAACATATGCAAGATATACAACATCTTCTATCCACTCTAGACCCCAATCCCTTAAGCATTCCCCCCAAGAGGTAAACAGTATTTTACAACCACCTTCTTTCTTGGTGTCTGCCAGCAACAGTCTCTGCATAATCAAGCACGTGATGTGTGTGGGTGGGTGTGTAGATACACTTTTACCTCCCACTTTTCCCACACATGGGAACATACCACATACACTTTTCTGCATGTTGTTGTTGTTGTTTTTAACTTAAGAATGTATCCTGGAGATCACCCCTTCTTAGTAAACATGACCTACTATTTTAAACAGTGGCCCAGTATCCCACTCTAAGAATATACCATAATTGATTCAATCAATCCCCCACCAGCAATACAATTCAGCTGCTTCCAGGGTCTTGCTGTTACAAACAATGGTGAAATGAATATACATTACATACATCTTCACATACACCATGTTTGACTATAAGAAAGATAGGATTTATAAGATAAAATCTTTGAAGAAGAATTCAGGGCCAAGCAGTTAGAAATAGCAGATAGTACCAAACTGCCCTTCAAAGATGCTGTACTCAGGGTTCAGTCGGCTGAATGTCCGACTCTTGATTTCAGCTCCGGTCACGATCTCAGGGTCATGGGATTGAGCCCCACATGGGGCTCCACGCTCGGCAGGGAGTCTGCTTGGGGATTCTCTCCCTCTCCCCCTGTTCGCACATGCTTTTTCTCTCTCTAAAATACATAAAATACATCTTTAAAAAAATCACAAAGATGCTGTACTCATTTTCACTGTCCCCCATAGTGTGATAAGTATGCCACTTTCCCCACCCATATTCACAACATGTTGTTTCATTTTTTTTTTTTTGAAGATTTTATTTATTTGAGAGAGAGAACGAGTGGGGAGAGGAACAGAGGGAGAGGAAAAAGCAGGCTCCCCACTGAGCAGGGAGCCTGACGTGGGGCTGATCCCAGGACCCCGGGATTGTGACCTGAGCCAAAGGCAGACACCTAACCCACTGAGCCACCCAGGTGCCCTGTTTCATTTTTTTTTAAATACAAGGGAAGAAAGGGGGCCAGAGCTCCACTCTTGTCCCATTGTCTCTCCCTTCCCACTGTGGTATCACACATAACAAGCACAAGCACACATGACAAGCACACATGACAAGAACTTTCTGTAAGTTCCTCCCTGGGATGCACAACCCAGAAATCACAGTTTAAAAACAGAATGCAGGGGCGCCTGGGTGGCTCAGTCAGTTAAAGCGTCTGCCTTCGGCTCAGGTCACGGTCCCAGAGTCCTGGGATCGAGTCCCACATCCTTGCTCAGTGGGGAGCCTGCTTCTCCCTCTGCCTGCCGCTCTGCCCTGCTTGTGCACGTGCGTGCTCTCTCCCTCCCTCTCTTCACATACACCATGTTTGACTATAATAAATAAATAAAATCTTAAAAAATAAAAATAAAAACAAAATACACATCAGAGCCACTGGTGTGCTGAACCTGGCTCACACCAACTAAAGAGAGCTTAGTGGGCATATTTCTTCCCAATTCTGGGTTCAGGGACATCAGGTGGGTAGCTTGAAACCGGTCATGGGAAATATTTATACCACAGAAATCAGCAAATGCTACAAAGCAAGGGTTCTTTTTCCCCCCAGAGAGACCTTTGTCAAACATATCAGCACATCAGTGTAAACTACAGTGTAAACTGAGCCCCTGCCATCATTCTTTGAATATTTCTGCCCTCAACAGGGCCACAAATTCTTGTGACTTGGTCACAAATTCTTGGAACTTAAGGACTGGAGGAGATCTGAAGGGACATCAAATCATTGTGACATCTTTTTTTTTTTTTTTCATTGTGTCTTCGAATACTGTCTCTCCCCGGCCCGTCTGTTTAGATATAAGCAACCGCCTCTCATTCTCTATTCTATATCGCTTTATCGATATTGTGTATTCCCATCTCTTTATTGTTTAGTGCTTATTTTTGAGGATAGTCTACAGTATAATAATGACACACCCAGACTCCAGACTACACGAGGCAGCCTGGGGTCAAATCCCAGCTCTATCCTTACCAGCTGACCTTGGGCAAGCGGCATATACACCAAGCCTTAGCTTCCTCGTCCATAAAATACACGTGATATTGATCGTGCCTTCCTTCTAACTGCGTTCTGAGGATTAAATGAGTTCATGGATGTACACACCATAGCACCTGCCACACAATAATGACTTAGCAAATGTAAACTATTACCACTGTCTTCCAGCTCACTAATTATTTCTTTGGCTGTATCTAATGTGTCAGTCAACCCTTTTGTTGGATTCTAATGGGTGACTGTTTTTCATTTGAATTTGGCTGCCTTACAAATCAACCTATTCTTCTTCATCTTCCTTTACGTTTCTCTTAATATCATCTTTAGTCATTAATTATTTTAAATACGCTATTTTATAGTCTCTTTTAGATGGTTCTATTACTTCCAACTTGAAGCAGTTCATTTCCTGGATAGCTCATATTTTTTAACTGTGAACTCATGCTCAGGAGGAGTTCTTTCTCTGGGAGTCCTGTTAGGTCTGGGTTTTGAATATCCTTATGGGGTGATTTTGTGTTTGCACTGGGAATTTAGATGGCACTAGACCAGCTTTTATGTTCATTTTTCAGCTGGAGGGGGTCTCATAATCTCAAACACAATAAAAATGAAGATTCCACAACTACGTATGGTTTTTAATTTCTTGTTGGTGACTTTTTCCACTCAAGGCAAACTTCCTCTCTATTTTGCCGGACAGTAGAGTTTTTCTAGTCCCTCTACGTGAAGAAGTGTGATGTTTATGGCTCCCAGTGCTCAATTCCACCTTGGGCCCAAATCTCATTTTAGACCCACTGTGGTATTAAAATCGGAATGCCCAGACTCTATGGCCTTTTCCTGGGTACAAAAGCCCCACAAGCTTCATGGCTTCAGCCCACATAACCATTTGGCTTAATATTCTCTCTTCATTTCTGACTCTTGTGGACTTCCCTTTCTGATGAGCTCCCCTAGATGCACATCTTCTATTTCAGCCCACTCTGTGTTCGTATCAGGAAAGACACACAAATCAGCATAGACCGCCATGTTGGCAGAGTGTTCTAGGTCTCCAAGTCTAACATAACAACCTACCGGTGCTTGAGTTCTGTCCACCTTACAATGACAGCTTACTCAAGGGTTAGCTTCCAAAGTCAGCACAGATATGAAAACTGAAAGGAGTCAAAATTCTCCTTGAAAATCCCACAATAAGATCTCACAATGGAGACTGACAAACCATCTCCCAACACAGGTCCAATACATGCAGTGTCCCTTCAGCACTGGATGTGGTTTCTTAGGTTGAGTACCAGAAGAAAGAGCTGGTTTGGATTTCAGAGCTGTGTTGTAGGATAATTAAAATCTATAAATGTAAGAAACACACTTGATGGCACAAGATGCTCACACTCTAAAAAGCCATTGGAACAAAGAGTGACAGAAGGAACAGCAGATCTGTCTCTCATTCACACTCACTCCAAGAGAGACGCCTGTTGGGTGGAATGACAGGCTCACCCACGCTATTTAATGTGTTATTTTTATCTGTACTTTGTTTTTGTTGAGTAAGTATATTCGGATCTAGATAAGTCTGAAGCAGGAATCTATGATAGGATGGATATAGGACTTCTGTAGGTCAGAATAGTGGTTAGCCCTGGGGCAGGACTAACTGTGAAGGGGCATGAGAGAATGTCCTGGAAAGATGGAAATACTGAATGCCCTGTCTGGGTGGGGACAAGGTGGGGTGGCATATTAAGAATTCATCAAGGGGCACCTGGCTGGCTCAGCTGGTAGAACATGTGACTCTTGATCTTGGGTTTGTAAATT
The DNA here is from genome assembly GCF_029215605.1 of Mirounga angustirostris. NCBI lineage: Eukaryota > Metazoa > Chordata > Mammalia > Carnivora > Phocidae > Mirounga > Mirounga angustirostris. Next base: position 11,628,478 of record NW_026991712.1, on the reverse strand, counting down.
TGAGCCCCATGTTGGGTGTAGAGACTACTTAAAAATAAAATCTTAAAAAAAAAGATTTGTGCATTTTACAGTATGTAAGTTATACCTCCATGAACATAAAAGTTACAAGCATGCATGAGAGACTGATGCACAGTATCCTGCCACCTGATCTCCATTCTACGGCTAAAGCTCTGCAGAAGCTAGCCAGCCAAACTCAGGGCAGTGAGCAGACCAGGAAGACGAGGGACCAAAGAGGCAGAAAAAGGAAGTGCCTGGCGGAGGTAGAGGGCACTGAGGCTCACCAAATTGGTTTTCCATGAGAGCCTCCCAGCAGTAAAGAGCCCTGACTCTCCATCCAGACTGCTTGGATGTGAATACTCGCTCTACCCCTGCCCTGCACTGTTTGTGTCCCTGCTAAATTCCTATGTTGAAACCTAAGCTCTAATGGGATGGTGTTAGGAGGTGGGGCTTTCAGGAGTGATTAGGTCCTGAGGATGGAGCCTCATGAATGCATCCCTGATGACAGAGACCCCAGAGAGCTCCCTCATCCTTTCTGCCATGTGAGGTGATAGCGGAAATAATGGCCATCTGTGAATGAGGAAGCAGGCACCACTAAACACTGAATCTGCCCACACCTTGATCTTGGACTTGTCAGCCTCCAGAACTGTAAGAATCAAGTTTCTACTGTTTAGTGCCCCCCAGTCTGTGGTATTCTGTTATAACAGCCCAGATGGACTAAGACAATCCCATGCATTTGGAGTGAATTTGGGCAAGTCACTTTTCTTCTTTGAACCTCAACTTTCTCTCGAAATTTAAACAAGATAATTCAGACAAAGCTCTTGGCACAGGGTCAGCTCTTCAACAGTGCTCAATAACTGTCAACTATTATTACTGTTACTGATCACAGGAAGCTGAGAGTGTCTCCTGCCCTCCAAGGATCTCATTTAAATTAATCATTTAACCTGATAACCTGGTAGGTTCTCTAAATATTCATGGAGTGAATGAAAGAAAGCACATCGATTCTAATTTCAACAGAAGCAGAAGGTTCTTCTTTCTACTGAACTGAAATCCATGTCCTGGCCTGATATTACCATCCACTTTAATTTTTCTTCATAGTGAAGTAGTGAAGAACACAGGCTCTGAGGCTGACGGCCATGGTCAAATCCGCCATTACTTACCAACTTGGTAACCTTGAACGAATAACTCAAACTCCAGGCCTCAGTTTCTTCTCCTGCAAAACAGAGGTGCAAAGGTTAAGCAAGTAACAACAGACCTGAGCACATGGTAAGCCCCCAGTAAATGCCTGCCACTATTAGTCTTCCCATACCAAAGAGTCTGGGAATAACAACTCCAAATTCCATTTCTTCAGACCATTAAAGTCTACAAGAGCATGTTTTGCAAACATCTTTCTCATTTAATGTTCAAAGTAGTTTTAGGTATTACAAATAAAGAAATGGAGATTCAAAAAAAAATGGAGATTTAGAGAAATTAAGTAACTTGCTGATGGTTTGCACAGCAGAGTAAAGAGCAAAGACTCAAACCGAAATCCTATAACTGAGGGACAGTGTGGCTGGACTGTGTGGTCCGGGGGACCAAGGTTGGAGCCAGGCTGTCCTTCCAAATTCAGAGTTCTCAGATAAAGGATGCTGGAACTCTGAGTTACAACAGCATATCCTGGTCCCAGCGAAATACTCAGCCCAACTTGAGTTTGATCTGGTCTGAATCATTCTATCCCTGAATCACTTCCTGTTTTAGGTTTCTTCTTGGCTGAGAAAGGAAAACAAACACGTACAGCACCCTGTCCTTGTCACCCTCAACATCTCCTGCAGCAGCAGAAGCTTATGAATCAAAGGGAGTTTTCATAAAACCATACTTAACCAACGTCCCACGGAGCTCCGTCACCAGCAGGAGCGTGAAGATGGCAGCAACGTCTGCGGCGTCTAGACATGATTGTGCGGAAGAGAACCAGAATGCCTTTTTCTGGCCTTTATTTTGATTACATCTTTAGCTGCCTTAGTGTGTTCTCTGTGCTTTTCATCGGGTGCTGAACCACAGGAAACCACTCCACCAGCCCCGCTTTATTCACAAAAGGTTTGGGGGCTGAGCCTGACTGTGGTAGGAGGACGCTGCGGGCTGATCAGGTCAACCCCTTGTGCCCCTCCTCCCATCTCTCCTCTGGTTTCCAAGCACAGATTTTCTTGTTGCTCTGGTTCCATGAGTAAGGTTTAAAATTCCCTTTATTTTTAAAATATTTTTTATATATATATTTTTAAGATTTTATTTATTTATTTGACAGAGAGAGAGGGAGAGCACAAGCAAGGGGAGCGGCAGACAGAGGGAGAGAGAAATGCAGGCTCCCCACTGAGCAGGGAGCCTGACGCGGGGCTCCATCCCAGGACCCTGGGATCATGACCTGAACTGAAGGCAGATGCTTAACTAACTGAGCCACCCAGGTGCCCCCCCAAAAAATTTTATTTTATTTTTTAATTTTTTAAGTCATCTCTACACCCAACGTGGGGCTCGAACTCGCGATCCTGAGATCAAGAGTCGCACGCTCTACCGACGGAGCCAGCCAGGCACCCCTAAAATTCCCTTTCAAATCATGATCACAGAACTGCTTGGTGTCCAAGAAAGATGGGAATTTAAGAACCATCTAAGCACACTTACAAGCTCTGTGCTTGAGTGCACGCCACACACACGTGCGCACGTGCGTGCACACGAGCACACCATACTACGGTTCTCCGAACTCCTCTCCCTATCTCTTCCAGTTACATTACATAAAGGATTATTTTCCTTTCTTCCAAATTTCTTGACCAGATTTACAAAATAGAGAATGGAAGCAAGTTGTTCTCTTGGGGAAATTTCAGGGCCTTGGGGATAAAAGACACAGAAATCAGAAAAAGGGCACTAACTCTCAGAAAACCCTTTTTTTTTTTTTAGTTTAAGAACACAAAGAGTAAGCTGCCACAGCATCACCTAGAGATAAACCCAGGAGACAGCAAGTAGCTCCCCGAGAAGGAAAGTGGCAAGGGGGACCTGTTTTCATTTCCATGATAGGGACTGTGGCTCTAGAAACCAGATCTGATCTTGTCTCCTCTTTAGACTCACACCATGAGCTCCAGCCCCTGCTCAGTCTCTCAGAGCTCGTGAATTAGTGGACCAATGAGAGGCAGACAAGCAATTACAACAGACCATGAAAAAGTGAGCACCAGTGGTGAGCATGGTGTTGGGCAATCACAGAAGGCAAGTGGGGGATATAAGAAAGGCTTCCTGGAGGAGGTGATATCTAAGCTGAAAACGAAAAGACAAGTCAGAATTTGCCTAGCCCAGGCAGGAGGGTATCCAAGCAGAATCAACAGCACATACAAAGGTCCACAGGCTAATTTGCTGGTTTACATGGTCAAGCACAAGCAGCGGGAAGAGAGATGTAGGATACCAGACCTGGATATTTAAACAGGTAGACTTGCCAGGGTAACTTGCCTGGACTAGGTGACCTCCTGAGGTCCCTCCGGCCCTAAGGGCTTGTTCTGTGGTCTTCCGAGAGCCCAGGTCCTCCTCCTGCTCACAGCCCTTTAAACAGCATGCAGAAGCCTCTGGGTCCCTTCCAGGACACCAGGGAAGTCCCAACCATCCCACGTGGGCCCTCCTCCTTCCTCTTTCTTTTCCCCTGAGGAGTGGCTGGGCAGAGTGACTCAAAGAGGGAGCTGTCTTCTCCTTGTCATTTGTTTCTTAAAAAAAACACCCAGAGCTCACACAGACAGTCTGCCTTTCCACGGACCCCCTTCTCCCACCCAGCCCCTGGCCTAGCTGAAGAAATGCTGGAATTCCCTGAGTCCCTCTCTGTCTCCTCCAGGACACTGGATGCTGTCTGAGGGCTAACACTGAGTTTGGTCATCCTGTTGTTCCCAACACCTGGGATTCTGCCTGACGCGTAAAAGGTCCTCAAAAATGCCTCCAGAACGGAAAGGATTTCCTCTCTCTGCAAACGAACACACACCCAGATGCCCCTTCTCTCCACACCCACACCCCCAGCAGCTCTGAGCCCAGGGTAGGAGACCTGAGACCCAGAGTGGCCACCTCAATGCTTCTCCCCATTACTCTACAGACGACCCCAGGGTCCCAGGGATGCCCCACCTGGACAATGACGATCCCCTCGTGACACCAGTGAAGAACCCCAGGCCCCAAGGAGTGACTGAGTTGCCCTAGTTCTCTCAGCAAATGCACCACAATGTTTTTAAAAGGACACAACATCCTTAAGCGGAAGGCTCTACCAGAAACCTGGTTTATTTTCAGGGAAAATGCTTAACGTTGACAGAACTAATGGAAGTTTTTGTTATTTCTACCAGTTACACCACACGACTCCTGGGTGTTTCTAGGCAGGACGAAAAGTTCCCACGGAAGCAAATCCGTCTGTGAAGATGACCATGAATCTTTTTAGGGACTGGATATGTTTTTGATTATGGATCATTTTTTAGGTTAACTCTCTATGATGTGATCTCAGGCTATAACCATTTTTAAAGAAAAGTTGAGCTCCCCAAACCACTTAATTCCTTTTTTTTTTTTTAATATTTTGATGTTAAACAACTTGACTATGACATCAAAAACTATGTTTAAAGAAGCCATTTCGACCTATAATCCCACCACCAGAAGAATACCTCTAATTCTCTGTGTCCTCTTAAACTCTTTTTATTCACAGATCCGTACTCTGTACATATGTATGTATTTCATTAAAAGGAATTACCTCTAGCGTAGAAGTTCCCTAGTCTTTTTTTTTTTACTTAAAAAAAAAAAAACCTTAGGCAAGTCACTGGCATGATAAACGCCACAGAGCACAACTCAGCAACGGATTAAGCACAGCTGGACATTCTGGGTCTGAGACATTTAGGGCAACATTTTCTGACCTGTCATTCAGCCGTTTTCCGACACTTCCCACATCCCAGTTCATAGGAAACAAAGGAAAACAGGTGTGTTTCTTATTCCACCTGGGGTAGCAAACGACTCCCAAAGTTTGCAATGATGGCTGACTGCCAAAGAGGTTTTTTTTCTTAAGATTTTATTTATTTTTTGACAGAGAGACAATGAGAAAGGGAATACAAACAGGAGGAGTGGGAGAGGGAGAATCAGGCTCCCCGCTGAGCCTGATGTGGGGCTCGATCCCAGGACCCTGGAATCATGACCTGAGCCAAAGGCAGACGCTTAACGACTGAGCCACCCAGGCGCCACTGATTGCCGAAGAGTTTAAGTCAATATTTCTCTGCGGGTGAAAAAACATCTCCAATAGTCCAACACAGAGGTTCTCATCCCCGTGGCCGGCTTAACCAGCGCTCGTGGGAGAGGGAGGAAAGTTGTTTTTATTTTTTTTATTTATTTATTTTTTATTTTTTTAAAGATTTTATTTATTTATTTGACAGAGAGAGAGACAGCGAGAGAGGGAACACAAGCAGGGGGAGTGGGAGAGGGAGAAGCAGGCCTCCCGCGGAGCAGGGAGCCCGATGTGGGACTCGATCCCAGGACCCTGGGATCATGACCCGAGCCGAAGGCAGATGCTTAACGACTGAGCCACCCAGGCGCCCAGGAAAGTTGTTTTTAAAAATCCTGTTGCCAGGGGCACCTGGGTGGCTCAGTTGTTAAGCATCTGCCTTCGGCTCAGGTTATGATCCCAGAGTCCTGGGATCGAACCCCGCATCGGGCTCCCTGCTCCGCGGGAGGCCTGCTTCTCCCTCTCCCACTCCCCCTGCTTGTGTTCCCTCTCTCGCTGTCTCTCTCTCTCTCAAATAAATAAATAAAATCTTCAAAAAAAAATTTTAAAAAAATCCTGTTGCTGGGTCCCGACCCTGTCCAATCAAACACTCTCTAAGGATGACACCCCAGCACCATCGTGGTTCTCCACCTCCCCAGGTGACTTACTGTACGAGCAGGACCAGCTAGAATAACTCATTAGTCGAAGGAAGCCCATGGGAAATCTTATCTGGAAGTAAAGAACTTCTCGTAATTAAATAAAATAGCAGATGTAAAAGTACCTAACAGTGCCTGTGACCCAAAGGACACTTAATAAATGTTAATTAAGCACACAAAAATAACTGAAAGAATTACTCTTTCTCCTCAGTGAATTCATCTTATAATTTGATTGGCTTGTTTATCACTTGTTTTTTTTTTTTTAAAGATTTTATTTATTTATTTGAGAGAGAGAGAATGAGAGACAGCACGAGAGGGAGAGGGCAGAGGGGGAAGCAGACCCCCCGCTGAGCAGGGAGCCCGATGCGGGACTCGATCCCGGGACTGCAGGATCATGACCTGAGCCGAAGGCAATCGCTTAACCAACTGAGCCACCCAGGCGCCCTACTTGTTGTTTTTTTCTTAGCCATGGTAATAAAATCATAAAATTATACCCATAATCCTGTTCAATTACAAGAGCTCACTACTATTTCCAACAAACCTTAATCATTTATCTAATAAAACTTTCCCTTGGAACAGTGGCCAATCTATCCCAAATGCTCCACGAATGTTAGCTATTTATAAGAATTATTATTATTATTCAGAAATCACGATAGATCTTCCAAAGCAGGCTGAAACTCCTTTTACGGCCTTTGGAGGGCTGAAAATAATGTAAAAAAAAATATTAGGGCAATATTTTACAAACTTGTGAAAACAGACTTTTAAGCAAATCAATGCTTTTTATCATTTTGTCAAGAAAAAAATGTGACCGCCACACAGGTAGCTGGCTTATCAACCCAGAGAAAGTAGCCCAGAGAAAGCTACGAGTTAACGCTCAGCAGTTTCCATAGTTACTTGGGTTTAGTTACAAATGGCCTCTCAATTCAACTTGCCTCCTGAGTGAGGAAGGTAAGATTCTTCCACATGTTCACATGAAACCACAGGTCTGTTAAAAAATAAACGTAGGAGAGGGAGAAGCAGGCTCCCCTCCGAGCAGGGAGCCCGATGTGGGGGCCCCATCCTGCTTGTTGTGCTCTCTTGCTCTGTCAAGTAAATGGATAAAATCTTAAAAAAAAAAATTTTTAATAAAAATAAAAAATAATAATAGAAAAATAAGTACAATTGCTTAATCCAAACAAGGAGCTTTTATTATGAAGATTTCCAAACCTCTGGCTTGCCCAGCTCAGCTGGGATGCCAGTCCTTGTCTTCCTCGCGTTGTACCAAGCACAGGAGAAATCAGCAGCTATGCCGAAGGATTTGCTGTACCCGGTCTGGGTTTCACACGGGTCAGGATTCCCTCCTATTGCCTGTACCTGAGTTCGCGCACTTGGCCCTCCCTGTGCCTTCCACCTCCAAACGTCTGCTATGTCAAGTTTTAAACCAGCAGGCCTTAAAACACATATTCAAAAAGAACAAAGATGGGTACTGCTTTATATGTATATGTCAATAACAAGTGCTATGGTCTGAATGTGGGTGTTCCCCCCAAATTCACACACTGGAATCCTAACACCCTGCATGACAGTAGTAGGAGGTGGGGCCTTGGGGCGCCTGGGTGGCTCAGTCAGTTAAGCGTCTGCCTTCAGCTCAGGTCATGATCCCGGGCTCCTGGGATTGAGCCCCGCATTGGGCTCCCCGCTCAGCGGGGAGTCTACTTCTCCCTCTCCCTCTGCCACTCCCCCTGGTTTGGGTGCTCTCTCTCTCTTTCGCTCGCTCTCTCAAATAAATAAAATCTTTAAAAAAAAAAAAAAAAGAAGAGGTAGGCCCTTTGGGAAGTGCTTACGTCGTGAAGAGGGAACCCTCATGGATGGGGCGAGTGGCCTTGTAAAAGAGGACCCGGAGACCTCCCTCACCCCTTCTACCACGTAAGGATACAGAGAGCAGTCTGTGACCCAGAAGAGGGCCCTCACCTGACTGTGGCAGTGCCCTAATCTCAGGCTTCCAGCCTCCAGGCAGTGAGGAATGAACCTGTTGTTTATAAGGCACCCAGTCTGTGGTTTTATGTTACAGCAACCGTGACTAAGACAAGGTCAGAAGTGATCATACACAGGCCTTTGGCCAGTAACGGCTTGGCTTTGCAGCAAGAATAGAGCGATGACCGTCCCAGGCCAGGCAGCTTCAAAGGGGCAAGAGAGATGGAGAGGATGACAGAGATGCCTTCCTCGAAGACCTCACGCTCAGGGGAGCGTGCACCCGGGTCCTGCCACACTGAGTGGTGAGGGCTCTGACAGGTGCAGCCACGGGGTGACGAAGAAACACAAGGATGGGTCACAGAAGCAGCCCCAGACACCTGGCCTGAACAAGAACCAGAAACAAGGAGGTAACAGTTGGGGACAAGGGTTAAGGTCAGCGCTGCCGTTCACATCGATCATTCCCTCAACTCTACCACCTGAACTTGAGACCCCGTCCTACGCCATTTGTATGACCACCCAATGTTTGGCTCTTTCAGGGAGATCGTAAGCACCTTGAAGGTGCTGGGCACCTTGTGTTGGTAGAAGAAGTGCTAATTTTAGTTTCTCTACTATTCCGTGCATGTAGTACTTCAGAGAGTTAGACATTCATATTACCCAAACATTAAAACTTCTGTAACTCACATTTTCAGTTCCTACTCTGCTTGGCCAAGCACTGAATTACTAGTGTGAGTTGGTGGCGGGAAGGCCTCATGCAAGTGATTCCAATTTATCTTGGCTGATTTGTTTTTGTTGTTGGAAAAACTGCAATGTCTGGAACCACCACCCCCACACCCCACACCCACCCCTGTCACAGAGGATCCCTAGCGAACACACTCCCGGACTCGCAATGCTGGGTGCCAACCTCCCACAAGACCGTTCCAGGACCCCTAAAGCATCAAAGATTCAGCCTGGAAATAAAAGCATTTGGAGGAGCCCTCCGCCATGCTGGAGTTTCTAAAGTGTTCCTTGATCCATTCAGAATACACCCTTTCCTATTAATCAGGTTTTCCCTGGCTCTGCCAATCCGTATCATTATCATCACTTGCAGTCCAGAAAGGCAGCTAACGTACTGGGGAGAAATGTCCCTTGAAAGAGTCTGGGTGCTTAATTTCCTAATGATAACTTGCGCTAACTGGCTATGGAAATCTTACATGACACAGGACCCACTATCTTCGGCAATATTGCTTTTATTTGCAAAACTGCACTGATGCCTCATCCCCAAGAATGTACTTCAACTATTAAAGGCTACGTGTGAAGGTTCTGCATGCATGCATGCACAGGTACACAAAGTTAAATATACACCAACTTCCTATAATCCTAATACCACGGAACATACAAAATACTTCTACCTTCCAATGCACGTTTCCTACCCAGACGTGAACCCCACCGTATTTTGGGATTCTCTTGAGAGAGCGTAACGGATTCTAGGATCCACCACAAGTTTATAAAAATTCTCTGGCTTGGGGCTGGTGCCTGGGTAATTCAGTCAGTTAAGCGTCCAACTCCTGATCTTGGTTCAGGTCTTAATCTCAGGGTCGTGAGTTCAAGCCCTGTGTTGGACTCCACGCTGGGTGTAGAGACTACTTAAAAAAAAAATTCTCTGGCTTGGGTTCCCCCCCCCCTCAAAAAAGTAGCTTCATTTCACATATTTAGCCATACTAGCATTTGGAGGAATAAAGGTTCCTAGAGCTTCTTTCACACTGTTCCCCTGAGGTTGTCACCTTCTTTGTTGAAGGACCGTGAGATGCCTCAGAAGCACACAATCCTCCCAGCCCCAGGCCTGGGATCTGGGGAGACATGCTATTACAGCGGGCAGTTCTCTGTCCAAGGTAACAGTCAGTGGCGGGGCCTATTAATTACCTTTTCCCTTTGCATCCCTTCTCCTAGAACTATGGACCATTTCCAGGATCACGTTCTGCAAACGGGAGAGAAGCCAAACATGGTTTCTACACTTTCCCTCATCACTCTCCCAGCTTAAGAGGGATCCATGTCTCACATTTTTCCATGATCTATCACTCATATATTTAACAATGTTCTTAATGAAGCTGTAGTACTTGCAACTCTATGTCTAAGTGATGAATTTGGACAAATCTTTAACCTTAAGAAATCTCCAATATTTTAGGGGAAGGGGAGAGACTACACAGGGTGCTCAACCCATTAGTAAATGTCCAAAATATTGTGGTGCCTTAACCAATCATCTCCTTAATAACCTTAATTATCACTGCATATTGTATCATAAGTGGTCATTGTTCTTTCTCAAGACGTGTCATTCAGCATGGCATTCATTTAAGAAACAGAGCGTGAAGGTGAGGAGGAGAGCAGGAGGAAGGAAAAGAACGTACCGAATGGCCACAGTGTGCCAGGCTTAATGGCATCTCAGTTAAACCTGAGCCCTGCAGGCTAGCTCTGGCCCTACCCTTATCAAAGTAGAGAAGAGGGGAGCTGCTCGCCAATAGAAGAGCAAGATAAAGGACGTGTGCCTAAAATACAGATTATCAAACACATTCTCTGTGTAAGGATGGGTCGCCTTTAAAGACGTATCACTATTTACTCGAAAACATGACACTGGGAGAGGTGCAGAATATCATTTCTGCATATCCGGTCTACCCCCCCCCCCCCCCCGATTCTAGACATGTGGGAATGTGAAGGCTGGAGGGAAAGGATCAGAGCAGAGCCACACTGACCACCAGGTTTTCCCACTGCTCACCACCCAGGACTGTCACTTAGCTTCCTCCCATTTCCCAACTCCTTCACCTGTTTAACTGCTTCCCAGGTGTCCGCTCTGAGTTTGGGTATACCCATTCAGAGAGCCCTCAATCCAGATGGGGGCCCCTGCTGGGTACACCTTACCCCTGGTTCCCCTTTTTCAGAGCACTCCTCTCACAATCCGAATGATGCCATTGCTTAGTCGGCTAGCTCACTCCTGAGCTTTCAGTGACTCTCTGCTAAACTCTGTGTGTCCTGGACCTGGGCACACCAGTGACATCTGCACGGAAACGGTGTCGTGAACAGAGGGACCAACCCATCCCAGTTTATCAGGGAATTTCCCAGTTTAGCAAGGAAAGTCCCAAGTCCCGGGAAACCCCTCCGTTCCAGGCAAAGCAGGCCGGCTGGTCCCTCTAGTAGTAGATACCAACAGGGTCAGAGAGCCTGCTCACAATTTCTCCCCCGTAACCACGCTCAGCTGTACAAGCTGGGCCAGGGGCCCTCACTGTGCCATGTAGCCGCTCACTACTGTCCAACAGAACTTTCTACAGAGATGCAGATGCTCTGTATGTATCTGCAATGTCCATTAAGGCAGCACCAGTCACATGCGTCTACCGAGTACCTGCACTCTGGCCAGTGCACCTGAGGAACTGAGTTTTTCAATGTTAATTAATTTTCATTAGTTTAAACTTAAAGAACCCCATGTGGCTAGTGGCTACTCTATCCAGCTCAGCTCCAGTCTTTTGTACATGGAACTGGGGTCCACTGCTGTGCAGAGGAATGAGCTTTGAAGTCAGACTGACCTTCGTCCCAATCCTGACTCCCTCATTTACAAATGTGCCACAACTTCTTGGGAAAATGTGTTTCTTCATCTGTAATCCTTACAAATTTACTAGGGGACAGTGTTCAGGAAGTGGCTGGCCCACTGAACTGCAAGAAATAGGATTTCTTTAGAAGCAGCTAAACCAAACCTAGGTAAAAATGCTAAAAAGAATTTGATTCTGAACCCCAAAAGTGAACAAAAGGGGAAATCATTTCAACCAGATCTTCAAAATACCTGTCGGGTTTAAATTCGGATTCTAAACTGCCACAGCTGTCCCATTGGGCTTGCCATGACTTCATTTTTGTCCCAGGCCTGTTGACAGCTGTCACTGGGTCCCATCAGAAGGTGCCTCGGGGCAGCGAGAACCGGGTAACTGGCAGACACTGGGCCGGGTCCCCTGAGCGTGGCCCTACACAGTGCAGGGTACAGGGATCCAGCCTGGTCACAGAACAGGGAGGAGGCAATGCAGAGGCAGCGGGCTCTCCCAGGCCTCTGTCCCCTCCCCGGGACAGAAAGGGGCAATGTGGAGCAGAGCGTGCAGGTGACCACCCTGGAGCTTGTCCTTCCCAGCACAGAGCCCCCTGCGCACCTGTCCCTGCTCCCTCCCACGGGGATCAGCTCTTGCTGCCTGGGGAGGGAGCCCACTGTGGCAGATCCTCTCTGGAACCTCTCCAGGGCAGGAACCGGCCGAGGGTCCCCAGAGGGGCAAGCTGTAAATCAGCATCACCCTGGGAGCTTTTCGAAAACAGTGCTCCCCAGGACTGGGAAGTGGTGTTTGCAGAAAGCTCTTAGGTGACCAGGCTGCACAGCTAGGGACCAGGTATTCTTCATCTGAATGCTTGGGGAGGGGATTCTCAGGAGCAGCCAAGATGAGAAGGACCAGCAGCAGAGGACAGAAGCACTATCTAAGGCTGTGGGAAGAAGCCTCCTTAAGGGTTTCTTCCCTCCACGAGGCTGGAGGGCTCTGAAGCCAGAGTTGGGGCACAAGCCACCCCCCTCCCTCCAACCTTCTGGTTCCCCAGGACCAACCCTTCCAAGGACAAACCTGTCCAATGTCTCACATGCAGCACTAGTGGGGGTGTGGTGGGGGGGTGTCCCCCTTGCCCACTAGCCCCTGAGCCCCCCCAGGGCAGAAGCCCACGTCCTTGTACCTCTCTGGTCCTGGTGTCCCAAGGCTGGCGCAGGCACTAAGGAAGCCCGCAATAAATGCTATTATTGTGGTTCTTACCCTCATTTCGCTGAAAAGGAAACCAGCTCCTAGAGATGGTATGACTCACCCCAGGCCCCATGACGCTGGGGGCAGGGCAGGGACAGGAACTCTGGGCTCCTGGGTTCTTTCTCTTCCTGATACCCCAGGTTGCTGCCCGTCGCTCCCCAACCCTCCCTGCACACACACCATTTTTGCTCCCTCTTTTGGCCAATATGCAGGCTCTGCCAGTCACGATAAATTCTCATTTAGTATTCTAGGGCTTTAAGTTATAGGACCCCACCTAGTCTCAAAACAGTCTGGGGGTTCTTTTAAGAACATCCTTTGGGCACTATATGCAGGGCCAGTTTGGGCATAGCTTTGGACTCTGACTCACCTGGGGTGCCACTTAGAAGCTGGGTGATCTTGGACAGGTTTCTTAACCTCTCTGGGCTCAGCTTCCTCAGCTATAAAATGGGAATGATTAGATTTACCACTAAAGATAGTGGTGAGGATTATTAGCTGAGATCAAAGGGACCAGATGGGCACCATGGCCAGCCAGCAGGAAGCACTAACAGGTGGCAGAAATGGATCAGATGGCAGGTGTATATGCCTCTCATCACCTGCCCTGTGCTCCAGATTCTGGCCCAGAAGAGCTTCCCCAGGGTGCACCCTCCTGCCCTATTTAACTCTTTCTGTTCCCACAGGCCACCATGGGCCAGCAGACCCACCCCACCGCCGCTCTCCTGACCCCTCCTCTTGGGTGCCTGGACCACCCTGGAGGACCAGATGACTGCTGAGATGGCTGACGGCACCAGAGTCATCCCCACCCCGCCCTGCCGGAGCCCCCAGAAATAAGCGAGAAGTAGCTTTTCTCTATTCCTCATTCCAGACTTCCTTAATTAAAATCAAATATTTGCACACTCTCCAAGGCCTATAAACCTGAATTGCTCACAGGGAAAAAAAAAAAAAAGGTGCAAAGAGAGTAGCATGGGCAGAGGTGGTCTAGTAGAACCTCAGAGGAAAGGGCAGCCGATCCTGAACAACCGCACAAGGCCAGTGCGAGCACGGGGTGCGAGGGGGGGGGCATTTCCAGAGCAATCACCCCTGCTTTTCTCAATCGACTGCCACAAAAATCAATGGCACACTCCCTCTGTGAAAGGCGCTGCTGAACATCCTCTGAGGGTGGGAGTGTGCTCGGGGGCTGGGGGAAGGATGGAGGTGAGGAACCTTCTACGCCAGCCCCACCCCGAAAGCTCTCCCCCTATTCACACCAGCATGGCAGTATCAGTGGTGAAATGGGAAATACTTGGAAGGGGGTGGGCAGTGGTTGCTGGGCAGAGCCCTTACCCTCAGGGCCCCTCTGCCCCCAGCGCCCCCAGACCTCCCCCAGGACCCGGCAAGGAAAGGGTGAACATCAGGCTCTGTAGAGGCTTCCAGAAGTTACTCTGGTGGGTTAAGCAGTCTGACCATCACCCCCGGACACAGGGGAAGGGCGTGAAGCATGCACACAAAATGCGGAGGTGATCAGGTGATTTGTGTGGCAGTGGTACTAAGGACGGGCCATGGACGGCCCCCCACCCCACCCCGTACCTCCTTCCCTCTAGGCCACTCACTCTCTCCAAGTTCAGGTCATCGCTTCAACAGAAGCCTCCCTAAGCAGGTAAAACAAAGTCGATGCTGAGCTCCCTGCAATGAGCAGCTGACATCTTTTGTCTGCCCAGCCTCCGTGCCCCTTCCGGTAACGGCACCCAGTTTTCCAATGAGGCATCTCCAGTCCTCCCCTCCACATGCTCCAGGGGCCACTGTGTTACCTAGGGGAGTGCAGTCAAAGCACAGCATCTTCTAGAACCCATGGTTGGCTGCAAAATGGGCATGTGACCCTGAATGGCCGTAAGAGTCCCCTTGAGGTTCAAGAATGGGCATGGGACCCTAAGTGGCTAGTAAGAGCCTTCTCTAGCAGTCAAGCTGCATTCACTGCAAAAGGATGCCTGTTTCCCCGATGGGGTGGTGAACATGAGAAGATATAAGCCTGAGTCCACGCTGCTGGCAGGCTCTTGCCATCTGGAGAGGAGAGACTGCCTAAGAAACAGGAGGAAGGAAAGCAGGGCCAAGAGACAGAGACAAAATCCCGCCCCTGGATCAGCCAGGCCTGTTTAGCTACTTGATAGAAGAAATTATCTTCTTTGAACCTAAGCTAGCTTGAGTTTGGTTTCTGTCACTTGCAACCCAGAGCACTGACGGACACAATCCTCAATGGGTTTATAAGAAGCTGCCGGCTGCTGCCAGGCCCTGCTTCCTGCCCTAGCTGCCATTTCAGGCCTGACCCAGTGGCTTGCTGATGGTGCAGGGGAGGCTGGCTCCAGGCCCTCCATGTGGCGCAGTGCACAAAGCATCCCTCTCTCACTGTGGACCCCAGACCCCAGACTCTCGCCGCGCCCCCCAGGCCCCCACACCTCCCAGGCTGCCTTTCTTAACATGCAAATCCTTCACAGGCTACAAATTAGGATGCAGATTCCTTTTGCACCCCTTACACCACCTGGCCAGAGGATCTGTGCTCTCCTCCACAGGAACCCCCTGTTCATCCAGGGGAGTTCACACCTGATAGCAAGTCTTCCCAACAGTAGGTGTTGCTACAACCCCAGCTGACACCATAAGCTCTTTGAGGACAAGGCTGACCCCTCATGCTCTGTAACCTACAGCCCCTCCGCTGGGCTCAAAGCCCCCACTTCCCATAGAGGGGGAGGAAGTGTTGGAAGAACCTCCTAAACACAGCCTCTATCCTTCTATGGGTTATCAGGCCCTCCCCAAAGCTTTCTAACACCCACCTAAGACTAAGACGCTCTGGGATAAATAAGCCTTTGTCATGTAAATTAAAGGGGTTTGTTTGTTTCCACTGAAACCTCAGCCAGCTGTGTAAATTTCCTCCACAGCCACAGGAAAAATCTCTGGCTAAACCCTCTCTTGACGCTAAACATCCACTGACAGCGTTTCTAAGTCCAACGTGCCGAGCTCACGTCAAAATAGATTTTAGAGATCTTCTGGCGCAACCTTCCCATTTTACAGAAGTGGAAACTGGAAATCCGAGAAGTGATGTGACTCCCCCCCGCCCCCCAGGGTCACACAGAAGGCAGAGGAACCAGGGCAAACCTGGGGCTCTCAGCTCCCACCACTCCCCCGCCCCACCCATCAACCAACATTACAGATAACTTTACCTCCATTTTATTGTATTATGACACTACTTAGTACATGCTCACTTTTTTTTTTTTTTAAGATTTTATTTATTTGACAGAGAGAGACACAGCGGGAGAGGGAACACAAGCCGGGGGAGTGGGAGAGGGAGAAGCAGGCTTCCCGCCGAGCAGAGAGCCCAAAACGGGGCTCGATCCCAGGACCCTGGAATCATGACCTGAGCCGAAGGCAGACGCTTAACGACTGAGCCACCCAGGCGCCCCAGTACATGCTCACTTAACGTTATCTAAGCCACGTGTATTTTCTGCTCTTTGCATCCTATCTCATCTGGAAAATGGGGTCTCTGTGTTTATTGGCCCAGCGGCTGGAGCCTTCCAGCCTTACTTAGACTTAGCGGGTTTCTCACCCTCTCCACCACCTCCAACACGAGCAACACAGACAGTAACAGTGGTGGTGGCTCTTTGTGAAAATGTCTACCCTCTCCTGGGCCCAGCAAGTTGTCATGAGGACGTTCATTCATGGCTCGGGGTTGTGTTGCGTGTCTCTCATTAATCTCTAAAGAAGAAGCATCTCGCAAGGTCACAGTGATTTCAGAAACAGCCCCGAAGGTGAATTTCTGGTTGTTCCTTTTGCTCGCTGTGTGGCCTTGGACAAGTCAGTTAGCCTCCCTGAGCCTCAGTTTCTTCATTTTCAAAAATGGCAGTTAATACTCCCGCTGAATGGGGTTTGAGTCCCTCGAGCTGCCCTAGGGCTCAGCCAATCTGCTGACCCAGGTCATCATCCTAGATTTTCTGAGTCTTTCCCCACCTGCCACCCATCAACCCCTCAGCTGCTCAGGCCAGCTGACACCATCCCATCCACACACCCCCCCTTGGGCGCAGCATCAAAGCCTAGGTGGCTGGCTTCCTGCCTGGGGGCCGACCACTCCTCAGCCCGGTCAGCTCCAGGGCCCAGCTCTACAGCCGGTCATCTAGGTATGGGTCTAGAAACCCGCGGCAGAGTTTCTCCTCAAACTGAAAACCTCTAATGGTCACCGTAAAATTACTCACTTTTTTTCCTCATGGAATCCAACGGAATTGACCCTTTTCTACATGTAGCAATAAAGAAACTAAGGAATACTTGCAAGGTTTCTGTCCAAAATTAAGCTTGTGCTCTGCTTACTGTTGCCACTGAGGAACAGAGAGGGGCCTCCCTACCCACCGAGCCAGACTGAGTAATCACACTTTATGTCTGGATCTCACCCCACATCACGCCCCCCATGGCAGGGCCAGGGCCTCTCACCACCACGCCCCTGGTAAGCAGTCATCTATCTATAGGCTGAAACTCTGGGTCTGCTACCCAATCCCCAACCCCACCCAGTGGAGTCTAGACTTGCTCAGACGAAGGGGAAAGCAGAACTTATAAGCAGAAGCTGGAACTGGCGGCGGGGGGGTATGTGCTAATGCCGTAGCAGACCAGCTTGGGGCAAAAAGAAAAGCATGGTGACTTCAGCCTTCCACCCATGGTGGGACTTTCTGTCTCACCGCTTATAGTAAAAGTACCAATATCAGGTCTCACCCAATGCCAAAGCCCCAGATTTTGGCAAAGGCTCAAGACAAACCCGGTGATAAGAAACTGTAGGAAGGATCAAAGATCACAGATCGAGAACCCCAACAGACTATTTACTTATTGAGCTGTAGGGCTTACACTGAGGGCAGGGAGGAAAAGAGATACAGAGAAGCTGCTGGAACTTCTTTCTTCAAAGCCCAGAGAAAAGAGCAGCTTTTCTTCTCTTCTTTACCTCCTGCTACAGTCAATCACAAGTAGCTGAAACAGTCCCTTGAAAATGTTCTGCGGGTGTGTGCCTACGAACACACGTGTGCCCATGCACGCATGGGCACACACACATGGGTGTGTGTGCTCAGCCCCTTTGGCAGCCCACCACCCTTTGAGAAGTAAAAGCCAGGTAGAGGGAGCCCTCCTAGATTGCTGGTGGGAACTAAAAATGGTGTAGCCGCTTTGGAAAACAGTGTGGCAGGCCCTCCAAAATTTCAACATAAATCTCCATACAACCCAGCAAATTCCACGCCTACGTATCTGCACAGGAGAAATGAAAACCTATGTTAACCTAAAGACTCGCATACGAATGCTTATAGCATTGTTATCCGTGAGTCCCAAACCAAAAACAACCCAAATGTCTATCCACCGTGGAGCAGAGAGACAAATCCACGTGGAGAGAGAGACCACGCGGTGTGTTTGCACAACGGATTATTATCCCACAGTAAAAAGGAACAGAGTACTCATGCACTCGACAATGCAGATGAATCTCAAAAACAAAACGCCAGACACAGAAACCACGTATTATATTATTTCACTTCTATGAAACACCCCAACGGCAAGTTTATAGACAAATTTAGAGAGAAAAAAGTAGATTCGTGGTTACGTGGAGCTGAGGACAGGGAGTAACTATAAATGGACATAAAGCATCTTATTGGGTAATGAAAATATCCTAAAACTGTATTATGGTTATGGTTGCACCAGTGGGTAAAGTGACTAAAAACCACTGAACTGTACATGGGAAATGGTAGATCTGATGATACATAAAATACACCTCGAATCAGTTTTCTGTCGTTGCTGTTACAGTACCACAAATGTAGCAGCTTAAAGGAACACAACTTTATTATCTTACAATTCTCCAGACAGCGCTTCACTGGGTTGAAATCAAGGTGTCAGCAGGTCCCCACTCCCTCCAGAGACTCTGGGGGAGAATATGTTCTCTGGTATCTGGTGGCTGCAGTGTCCCTTGGCCTGTACCCCTCCCCCATGTCCAATGCCAGCAGCAAAGCCTCCTCAGATCTCGGATCCGGACCCCGTTTCCATCACCGACCTCCCGCTGACTCTGACCCTCCCTCTTATGAGGCCCACCAGATAACCCAGGTTGAGTTCCCCATCTCAAGATTTTTAACATAGTCCCGTCTGCAGGTCCCTGTTGCGAGGTAAGGCGATGTATTCACAGGCTCTGGGGACTAGGGTGTGGATGTCATTGGGAGGCCATTATTCTGTCTACCATCTGCCTCAGTAAAATTGTTAGGAACACAAAAAAAGGAAGTGGCCAGCATGTAGGGCTCATGCAGGTGACCGGTCTCAAACCCCTGCTGCTGAAGAAGCCCCCGGGAGCCCTGTTCCAGGGCACCATGTGCAGCATAAAGGACCTGAAAGGGCCCTCACTTTGTCTTCAAAACACAGGAGGGAATAGGGCAAGAGAATGATAGATCCTGAGAAGAAGACCTGGACAAATGGTCAAGTTCTAGATGAGGGTATGAGGGGACGGGGAGAAACGCCTTTAGTTTTCACAGATGTGACTCTCCTTCCCCGCCCGCCCCACCCCACCCCCCACCCCACCCCACGGTCAAGTCTAAGAAAAAAGAGATGTCTGCGCAAATCAAAGTGTCTGCATGTTCTGAAATTTCCATTTCATTGATTATTTTAAAAGAACCCAAATTAAGTCAGTCCCCAGATGATCTCTGATTTTGCAAGCACCTGTGTCAATAGGGAAGGAGCCCCCCTCAACGAACAGCCCCCACAGCAGGGGCCACGCCAGACCATCCCCATCATGGGAACGGGAAAGCACAAGCAGGACCCGACTCTGCTCCACTCACAGGGAGCATTCAGAACCCCAGCACCCGCAGGCCTCATCCCCCTCGGCGCTCACACCTTACAGTAACCCTGCCCAGGGTCACCCCTCTGCCTTGTCCCCATCAGGTCGAGAGCGTTCCTGCCAGATGGAAATGGTGCCTTCCTCCCCACCTCTTCTAGTGGAGTGTCCTCCCTGGTGCCTAGGGCAGTGCGGGCACAGAGAAGCTACTCAGGAAACACCGGGACTGTATAAATGTATAGACTGTGTGTGTAGCTTTTCTATACATAACCATGCTGTTATTTGTAGTATACAATGAGTATTCGAAAAAATGCTTGTTTTCATATACATGTACGCATATAATATGTGCATGTTTTATACATACAGACAAGTTTATATGTATAAAAGCACATTTTATATAGAGAACACAGGTGTCCAATAAACGATGGTTTCGTATACACCATATGCCCATGTATGTATGTATGTGTGTGCATATATGTATATATGAAGGAAGAAAGAGGTAAAGAACAGACATGGTGTAAAGGCAAACAGGCTGAGAAGCTAAAACGAAAACTTTAGGAGGACAGACATGATGTCTCTTCCGTTCTCCACTGGATCCCTAAGTCTTATGTAGCACAGTGCCTGCCTGGTACTTAGTACGTGCTCAATAAATACTGGTTGACTGGATGAATGGCCAATGAATGGCCAGCCTTGTTTCATTCAATGAGCATTTACTGAGCAAGTACGTACCGATTGTCAGAGGCGGGGCAAGACTCCGGGGAGCCAAGGTGAACAAACAGACAGAAGTAGTGTCTACTTTTGGGGTGGTGGTGGGGAGACCTACTTAACAGGAATTAACAGGCACACAAGCCACACACCCCACACACACATCGACAGGAGAGATTTAAGGGGAAGGAACAGGGTCTTGAGATGAAAAGGAAGATCTACAAGACAGTCTGAAACCGAGGAAGGAGGCATCTGTCCTGCAAAGACCCAGGGACCCATTATCAGGCAGAGGGAACAGCATGAGTCAAGGGTGGAAGGAGCCCAGTTCTCCAGGGAACGAAAAGAAGCGGGTGGGTGACAGCAGGCGAGGAAGAGCAGAGCGCCAACAGGGAACTCAGGAAGGCAGGGGCTGGGGCCTCAGGACCTTGGGCTCTGGTTAGTGTTTCAGTGACAACAGAAAGCCACGGAGGGTTTTCAGCAGGGACAGTATGGTCTGATTTATGTTTTCAGTAGGAGCAACAGGAAGAATGAATTTGGGGGGGAATGTCCCCCCAGCATCATGACAACTTGTCAGAGAGTGAGAACCCCTGAACAACACTCAGAAAGCTAACACATGACTCTGCCATGATTAATTCACTTCATTTTTCCAGCCATTTAGTAAGCACCTAAGCACCTAGGATGTACCAGGCACTGTGATAAATGCTGGAGATACTGAGGTGAAGGAGACACGGGCCCCTTCCTCCAGGAACCTAAAATCTCTACTGTCCAAGATCAGCCAGCTTGGCACAGATGAGACTAATTTAACTCAGACCAATATTTATGAAAGGGGGTAGAAATTCAGCCTCTGGATCAACACAGTGTCCTGATTTCCTCCTTTCTTTATCGTTTATTTGTTTATACCCTGCCTCCTTCTGTAAGAGATTTGGGATAACTTGCAACACAAAAAGGATGGATGAAGAGAATAAACAGTAAGAGAAAATGACAGTGGGAACAAAGCAAATAGACTGAACTAAGGACCCATTATGGCTGCTGGTGATTAAGCACAAATTTGGCTCTGAGCACCCAGGCAGCCAAGGCAAAAAGGGATAGAGGGTAAGGGAGAACAACCTTTCCTCTGTGGTAGCACAGCTTTTCCTGGCTGTCCCTAAATTCTAAAAATCAAAGATGGGGTCTACTGGGGGTGGGCATGGAGGTGAAGCCAGGAGAGGTAACCCTGAGTAAAGTTACACCTGCTATTTCATCTTGTTCAGTGCGGAACTCCACATCTTCCCTTACACCTGGGCTCCCCATCTAGCTCTCCTAGTTACCAAGCTAGAGACTGGTGTTTCTTAATAACGTTGTCTTTCTCACTTCCTCCTTCCCATCACCAACTTCACACATGTTAGACCCAAGTTCTGTCAGTCCCATCCCAGTTTTCAAACACATTCTCTTCCTTCACTGTCCCGCATCATTCCCCTGCTACTGGTTCCCAGGCTCAGAAACAACCTCCTAACAGTGTCCCTGCCTTTAGCCTGGCTCTTTTCCACAATTTCACCAGAGACTTTTCTAGAAATTGTGCCTGGGTTGCATCACCCTTCTGCTTACGGTACTCTCATGAGTGGACCCAACCCACCCTTGCCCACTGGCAGCAGCCATGCGGCTTGGGCAGGGCTGACCATGTCCCCCTTATGGGGGGCCCTTGGCTGGACCCTTAACCTATCAGCACACAGCATTCTCCTGGCCACGGGGATTGGCTCCAGGCTGCACACATAACCTAAGAACTGGGGAAGAAAAGTAGATGTGAAGGCTGGAACTGCTGAAGCTATCTTAGCACCATGAGGCAGGCAGCCTGAGGATGAAGTTCATACGGGAGGGCAGAGCTGAGACAACAGAGGAATGAGCCAGGGCTCAGATCCAATACCACCTACAGCCTGTGTAACTGGATGTTTCAGTTACACGTCACATGCTCATTAACTTCCTTTCCTCGCTGAGCCACCTTGACTTGAGTTTACTCTTATCAGCAACCAGAAGCACCTCTATTCTCCATCATCTCAACAGAAAGTACAAACTCCATAGCATGGTATAGAGCAGAGGTCAGCAAACTACAGCTCATGGGCCAAGTCAGGCAAACCATCTGTTTTTGTCAATAAAGTTTTATTGGAATACAGCCATACCCAGTCATTTATGGATTATCTTTGACAGCTCAGGTGCTACCATGGCAGAGCAGATCAGCTGTGACCATATAACCCAAAAGGCCTAAAAATTTACCATCTGGTTCTTTACAGAAAATGTCTGCTGACCCTTGGCATACAGGTCACCCGCATTCAGGCTTCTGCCTTCCCTTCCAGACTGACCAGCCACCATTATCCTCTGCCTCCCCACCCACCGCAATAGCTGTCACCTCCCTGGTTTGGTTGTGCTGAGCCTTTCTGCAAAATTCCTCCCATCCATCCATGTGGTCTAGCTAACTCCCTGCATCCTCCCAAACTTAGCTCAGGCATCACCTCTTCTTTGCGGGTCCCCCGTGAGGGTTAGGAGTGCCCTTGTGCAAACGCAGCACCTTTGCTTGCCTCTATCCTCCCGCCTTGCTGAGCACAATTATCCAACGGTGCACCTGTCTCCACCTCTGGACTGCAAGCCCCTTACTGCCCAGATCACAGATTCTTTATCTCTCTATCCCTATGCTTATTCACACAGCACAACATGACACGCAGCAGGTGGCTCCATGTTTACTGACCTGAACTGCAAGAGTCTGAGTCTTCAAGGACTGTGAATGGGCTGGCTGGTGTCTCCACCACAAAAAGGGAGGTGGCAGGAGACAGGAGAACATCCAAAGCAAGTTCGCCCATCTCACCGTGTTTCTAAGGTCCGCCATGACGTAGGAGGGCCCCGCTGTGGCCTCGGCTGCGCAGCTCAGTCAGGGTTATTGATTACAGACAACAGAAGTCAGTGATGATTATTTTATGGAGAATGGGAATTTGATGAGAAAATAATGAAAAGCCCCAGAAGCAGCAAGCAGGCTGGAGAGCTAGGCTGGGTTAAAGGAGAGAGGGAGACTGAGCAGAGGGGAAATGTGACCGAGGCCACACCACAGGACATCGGCTTAGGACACTTGCCATTCTCAACTGGACTCCCGATTCCGAAGGACTGCTCGCTGCCCCTGTGTCATCGTGGCCCTCGGCCAGGACCAAAGCCACATGGCTGAGCAAAGGCAGGAAGAAAGAATGTCTGGTCTACCTCAGCCTCTGTATGGAGAGGCCGAGCTCTGCCCCCTTCCAAGACCTACACACTGGAGGTTCCCCCAAAGAGGAAGGCGGGCAGGATGCTGAGTACCCCAAAATACAGCAAGTGTCCATGAGACACACCAATGCAGCGAACTGTAGAAATTAAATAACTATAGAGCCATGGGCCCTTTCTGTCCATAACTGGTCCACTCTGAGTCCACCGAGTGGACTCAGGAACTCCCAGGGTGGCAGAAGTGAGGGAGAGGCCCCTGCCTGTGTCTACATAGTGCCAGGGCCAAGTGTGGACAAAGGAAGTGTTTCTTCATCTCTCACCACAGAGAGCAAGTGTCAAGCAGAATTTCAAGTATCTGCTATTGCAAAACATCTAAAGCAGTAGCAAAAGGTCATTTCCAGAAACATCCCTCTCCCTCTACCCCATAAAGACACGAGGCTGCAGATACATTCTGGACAACTTCATTGCCATTATCTGAAATTCATTCGTTCATTTGCTCCTTCATGCATGCATTCATTCACTCTGCAAACTTCCCGAGACCCAGATGTGTCAAGTCCTACACCGGGTATCTGGGTTACAAAGATGAATCTGCTGCCGTCCTTGACTTCCAGAAGTCCAATCAACTAGAGAAGACAGAAACAAAGTGACTTTTGCTTTGGGGACGGCAGCTGCAGTGGAGGGTTAGAGGTGATCCGAATATAAGCTGCAGACCCTTTTTTAGCATGTGCGGGCATCACTCCATGCCCACACACACACACACACACACACACACACACACACACACACACACAATGACCTACCCCCTTACTCAGCCACCAGCCCTAGGACCACAGTCCACAGGACCAGGGCTGCATGTCCAATCTAGATACTACTGCGTTGGTTAAAAATTTCAAGCCTTGGGCAGTCCGCTTCTCTGAGTGGGAGGACAAAAGGCGGAGGCGGACACCTGAGGTGTCCTAGAAAATACACCCTAGTTCTTGCCAATAGTTGGTCCTCAGAAAATGGGTAAAGTTAGTTTCAGGTGCCCCTGCTCTATCCTCCACAAGTCAGGATACCAACACCTGCCATTTGCATCATTTTCTGGTTTATTAAACCCTTTTGCACATTCCCTCATTCATCATTCACTAAACACCTGTTTATATGTGAAGCACTTTGCTTACAGCTAGGAATGTGAAGAGTCATAAAACACAGCCCCTACTCTTTTGGATGCCTCTTCCTCTAGAAAGCCCCCCTTGGTCTTTCAGGATGAGTTTGATGTCTCCCACCCCATCATGGGCTCACAGTTCCATGTATCATCAATGTCCTTCAATCAAAACTCCCTGGCTTAGTGGAAATAGGGATTCTTGTACCTCATGCATCACTGTATTCCCAGGGCCTACGCCCCTGTGGCACACAGTGGGGGTAGAATGAACCCCTGGGGGTGTGAGGTAAGAATCTGGCATCAGTCACCCCCCCACCCCCTCCGCACTTCGTTTCTAGATCAGGAAGTTTGTCTCCAAGAGCAGGGATGCTGTGCCTCTTATCCCACTCTTTTCATACCAAATCCCACACTGACTTGACACCCCGGCCAGATTCTGGCTCTCCCTCTCCCCAGGAACCACAGAATCCCATCTGCCCTCCTGTGATCAATTTATTGTTGGGGATTCTACACCCTCTGTCTGGGCATTTTTTAAGATACAAGGAGACAGAGCCTGTGATTCAAAGAAAAAAAATGGATGCCTAATGATGGAATGTCAGGCACTCATTTATTCATTAAGCAAATATTTACTAAGCACCCACGCCAGGCTCTATCCTAGGGGCAGAAAGGCAGAGACAATGCAGGCCAAAATCACTGGCTGCCCTTGAAGGTCTGACCATGAAATGGTGTGATGCCAAGCGGTGTCCCTCTGGCGAATGAATGAGTGAATGGACTGCAGGTGATGTCAAGTGATCATGGCAGATGACGTCAGGAAGTAACCTGAGCTGAATCGGGGCACACGGTCTGTTGTAGGGGGGCGAGCACGTAGTTCTTCAACCCCAGGTCCCTCTGTAACCATCAGGGTACCCCTGCCTCCATGTATTCTCCTGTCCACCTCCACAGTGCAAGAGACATGGATAGGATGAGCCCCTTCTGGCCGCTGCTGGCTTCCTAATCGAAGTCAAGGATTTGTGTTTACTCAGGGTCTATAAACACGCACCCAAAAAAGGGCTTAAGAGAAAGCAGATGAAATGTGGGGAAAGACAAGCTAATAAAACCAGGGGAAGATGCTGTGAGTTTTCAACCATGGCCGTAATTAAAGAAGCCTGGCAGGGAGGAAGCTTGGAGGGCCAAGGCCCGTGGATGCGCACAGTGCCTACGTGTCCAGGGAACATGTAAACCATCACTTCCTGCAGAATTAATTGGTCCCCGGTGGGAGCTGCGTGCTAGGTTCCCCTGGACCAGGCAGCAAACGTGGCTTTCCCGCCCCGCTCCTGCCACCAGGTGTCACACAGCCTGTCAAGACTGCATTTAAAAATCCGCGGACCGGCAGGTCAGTTGAGGACAACCTTCGGCAGGGGAACCTGTGTTCCTGATGAAGTGTGAGAAGCTGAGGCTGCCCTCTTCCAGAACATTCACTGTCACCTCGCCTCCCAAAGCATCTATCTCATGGGGTCGCTGCCCCAGACACCTAAGCAACATCTGTCCGCACACCATGTTCTTCCTCGGTCCAGGCAGGAACCTAGGGTGTGGAGAAGCACCTCTCTTCTCAAGTATGGACGAGAGTCTGGCCTGAATTTGAAAGCAAGGGGCCAAGATGGAGAGCAGCCCAGGAGCCCCAAGGATCCCCCCAGGAAGTGGAAGACTTCCCGGAGATCAAAGGGGGCAAATGATGGGTGATGCCCAGGGCTAGCCTTAAAGAAACCCTAAAGAACAAGTTTCCACAATTAAAGACAACAGAGGGGAGGGGATGAGTGAGGCCCAGAAAACAGTCGATGTCTTTGATTAAGCACTGATGAAACTCCCCATCACCGCTTTAATCTGGCTCCCCTCAGGGTTCCACTGGCTTCGCAATGTTTTCAAAGAAAACGATCTTGAATACACGTTATTCCCCAAGTCACCAGACAGAGACAGGGCCCTGCTGCCTCCCCCCGTCTTCAGAGCAGTTTCCCAGATGAGTCTTTAATGTCACATAATCACAGCCTTGGCTCTTCTCTGTCGAAGATGATCTTTCTCACCAGCTTTTACTCTCTCCAGGTCCAATTCCTTTATTAGAGTCTCAGTGTACCCGCAACTTCCTGCACTCGAAGCTGAAGCCAATCTCCTTGACCTGACACCAGCTCTCACAAAGCCAAGGCCCTGATAACACTGAAGCACTCTCGGAAAACTGACTTGGTTCTAATACCAGAGTGGACTCTATCGTGAGTCGACTCCAAGCATACCTGGATTCTGAGCCATTCTGAGTATGAATGATCGTGAGCACCACACACTGCAGGTCTGCTCCAAAGCTGAGCTGATCCACACATTCACACCTTGTAGTTCCTTGAATGCTGGCCTGCCTGCTTTTGCACATGCTGTTCCCTTTGTCTGAAATGCTATTCCTAGCACTGGACTTCAAAATTCAGTTCAAACTGTCGCCTTCTCTGTAAAGCTTTCCTCAGCCCCTCCAGCAGAGTTCACGTCAACGCATCCTGAGTGTGTGAGCATGGCCAGGCACGGGGCTTGGCCAGATGTACAGAGAGGAGAAATTTCTAAATGTGGCTAGAGACCCACTCAGGCTAGCGTCTCCAAATAACCTCTGGCTTGCAATTCTATTTTAAAAGTTTTACTGTGCAGTATTTAGGATGGACAAAAAATATATATATAAAGAATAATCAAACCATCTCTTGTACCCACCACCTAGCTTAAGGAATAAAATATAATGAATACAAAGTCCCCTGGGTACCCCACCGCAATCATAGTCATCTCCCCAATTCCCCAGAGGTAAGCACTATCCTGAATTGGGCATTTATTACTGCTATGCATTTCTTACCACATATGATTATACCCCCAAACAATGTGTATCATTGTTTTCCAAGTTTTAAATTTTTGACACCATTAACACTTTGCATATTAATACAATGATTTGTTTCTATGTCCATCCCCTCCCACGGTCCAGGACTCTGTGAGCGGTGCCTGCATCCTGCTAATCTCGGTCTCAGGGCACCTGCCCCAAATCCTGGCCCACAGTCATGCTGAATGCGTGCTTAGTGAAAGTGGGAGGGGAAGGAGAAGAAGAAGGAAAAGAAAATAGCAAGGACAGGGTTTTTGCTCACTGGACACCAAAAGGCTTCCCCATGGAGTCTATCTGCAGCACCACCTTCCGAAAAGCCTCCTGCCGTCTGTAGACTCCAAAGGCACAGGGACCCAAGTAAGACGGGTTTTGCTGTGAGGAGCAGAGCCCACAGTACTGTACCCAGCACACAGGAGGGGCTCTGGATGCGTTTGGTGAATGAGAGACCATGTCTACAGATAAGACAATGGAAAGCTTGGAACAAGACAGCATGGCTGATCTGGAGGAGATCCAACTTGGGGACCATCTAATAGAGAGGACAGTCCTCACTCATGGAGGACCCATGTCTTCCTTCGCTCAGCTCCACAGCAGAAGCCCCGGGCTACACACTAACTTGTCGCTCACTGCACAACAACCTCAGGTGGCTTCCAGGAACTTTGGAGGAAACCCAGAGGGGGTCATACAAATGAGAAGATGCTTAAACACACAAGGAGGGGGGGAGGGAACAGGGAGGGGAGGACAGGTTATGCGGCCACCATGAGAACAGGCTAATTTTGAGAGAATAAGCAATACAATCCTCCAGAATAAAGGAGAGATGAGGCCTTAGTAATGCTCTTTCCCTTAGTTATGCTGTGTCTCTGACTTTCCGAATTCCCTGTCGGCTTGAAGTGCATCTGTGAGGAGACCACTAAGTGGGGTTTAAGAGCAGCCGGGCTAAGAAATTAAGTTCCTACTCTGGTCCTGACCAGCTGTGCAGCCTTAGACAGATCACTCAACCTCTCTGGGCTCCAATTTTCTGAAAAAAGTATGTAATCATTCTGCCAACACTCTTGGAACAAGGCCTGCTGTGAGCCTGACCTGTGGACCTGAACCAGAAAAAGGCCCAACCTTAGGGCCTGGCGATGTTTAATGGAAAAGGCCACAGCATGAACACAAAGCACTGCACAGATGTGAACTGTTGTGATTAGACTTTATTTGCTGTCACGTAAGCCACTTTCTGACTTTTTCCTCTTCTTCTTTTTTTTCTTTTTTTTTAAGATTCAAGACATAGTGTTTGGTTAATGCTAAGTAGAACAGAGAGCCAGGAAGCTCATCTTTAATTCAGTGCTGACAATACTCAGCTCAGCTCAAACTTGGCAAAAATGCTTTCTTCCAGCACATCTATTCATAGACGTCTGTTCCTAGAGTTAGCTCTCAATTATTCAGTCTAACAGAGGAATTGTCCCATGCTCTGAGAAAGGCATGCAGGAGGGCAGGAGGGAGGGGTCGGGGGGACAGGGAAGGAAGGGGGAGAGGAGAGCAGGGCAGACCTAAAAAAGACCCCTCTGCCCCCCCCCCCCCCGAAAACAGCAGGCCCTCTGGAAGGGTGCAAGGTGACAGTGCCTTCAGGGTAGGGTCATTAGGACAGGGACGAGGGGAGGTGACAGGCATATTGCCCAACCCACTGAGTAAGGAGTGCTTCATAGGGCCGCTCCACAGGTGAAGAGTGGGCGGCTCGGAGGAGCGAAGGGACAGGCCAGAGACGGTGGCACAGCCGGGCTGTGTGCCCAGCAGCGGCCCCCTCAGGAGCCCCCAAAACCGAGACCCCAGGGAAGTGCAACCTTGGAGGGCCAGAGGCTTCACCTTTTTCCCAAGGACTCCACCTTGCACCGAACCTCCTATTTGCTGAGGTGAACGCCATCTCCCTACCAGGTGCTGACGGGGATTTGGGGGGAGGTTGCCGGGCACCCTGATGTCACCAGCTTTTCACTCTGTGCTCTGGTCCTTCGCTTTCTTCCCCCGACCCGGGACACTGCGGCGCGAGGACCGGGCGTGACTCAGCTCGGGACGCCCAGGGCCAGCCCAGCAAGCCGCGAGAGCTGCAGCTCTTCGCGCGCTCACCCCCAGCAGCACACCTGCCCCATCGCCACACCCCTTCCTCCAGCAGCGGCTAGGGGCGCAGCCCAGGTGCCCGGCAGGAGGACAGGGGGCGACGGGAATGGGGAAAACGAGGGATGTTCGGGACCCTCAACAAACGCCTGTGTGAGATGCTCAACCACGTCTCCCTTTGTATCTAAACCCACATACACACACATATAAAGATCACGAACCTTGGGGTTTTAAATGAACCTTTAAAAAAAAAAAAACACTCCCATTTCAATCTGCCGCCCAAGGCAGAAAATTAATTCGTACCCTTACTCATCAAATATCCATTTGACACCTGTGCACATCTTTGGATGCTCAGTGCCTTCCTTAAAAAAGATGGCTAAGGAGTTTTTAACTAGACCCTCTCCCCAACGCAGGCAGAGATGACAAGTGGGCTGCATGACAGACACAGAACTTGAGAGGAAACGGCATTTTAAACACCATAGAGACTGTCTGGAAATTGGCAATCCCATCAACGGGGAGAGCTCAGCCCCCCGCTGAGGCGCCTGGGGCTGCTCCTTCTGGGTTTCTCAGAAGGCTGCTTATCCTTGCCGAGCCCCCTATATGCTGCCAGAGCCCGGCAGCAGGTTCTGCAGAGCCACCCCGCTCCTCCCTGAGGTCAAGCAGAAGCCCCGGCGCTCTGGATGCGCAGGAGGAGGGGGCACCCACATGCCTGCACAGAAGCCTGCCTATGTTCCCCTGAGAAGGCGCTGGCCCACAGCTCCCGCATTCTGAACCACAAGCTCACTTCTGCCTTGGCCCTTCAGACACCGCGTCACCCAAACGGAAAACATCTTGCTATTCTTCATGGGCAACTGTCACTCACCTAACCTGTCCCTGAGAGTAACTTCCAGCGGACTGGACGAGAGGCGCTGGCCTTGTGGTGTCCCCAGATGCCCTTCACCCTCTCAGCTGCTAACCAGGACACGGGGTGCGGTGAGTCTTGAAAAGTCACAGGACTCTGACCCCGGGTTAGCTCCTTTATCAAAGGGTAACTGCGGCTCCTTCCTGACGGGTCTAGAAGGCTCTACTCAGGGCGGTCAGTGCCTTCAAGAACTACTCACGGTGTCTTTCTCCAACGGCCTTCCAGTCTATCATTAGGCCTGTTGGTATTTTAACCTCGGGCATGCCTGGGCCTCCGTTTTAGTGATTGTTCCGTTCTGTTGTACACTATTTATAAAGTGACCTAAGCATTGGTTTTTCTTTCTTTCCCTGCAAACAGTAGAGTTCTAGGCTTCTTAGAAGAAATAAGACAGGAACACAGAAGAGGGGAGGCAAGAAGGCTTCCTTCCAGCAAAAGTAGTATCATAACCACACTGCAGAAAATGCATAAAAGAGAGAAAGGAAATTTGTCCATATTCATATCCCCCTCTCACAGCCTCAGACGCCATCTTGGTGTGTATTTCCTTCCAACCTTTTTTCCTACAAATAACTGCTTTTCTCAGTTTCAATTTCCTCCCAGACTCTTGAGCCCTCATTTGAGTGGCCACAGGATAACTGATTCGAGTACTCGGTACATTTCAGACACTTAGGTTACTTCCCATTTATTGTGTTATTGTAAAAGGGGCTGAACGGACGATCTTTTTTTTTTTTAGATGTATTTATTTATTTGAGAGAGAGAAGGACAGAGAGGGTATGAGCAGGGGGAGGGCTGGGGGGGGGGTAGAGAGAATCACAAGCAAACTCCCTGCCGAGCACAGAGCCCGCCTGATGCAGGGCTTGATCCCAGGACCCCGAGATCGTGACCTGAGCTAAAACCAAGAGTCAGACACTCAACCGACTGAGCCACCCAGATGCTCCCTAAGCTGATGATCTTTATGCAACATTCTGTCCATATCTTTAATTGCTCCTTTAGGAAAGCTTCCAAGAAATAGGTTCACTGGGTCACAGGTTACAAATATCTTCATGGCTCTTGACATAAATTGCCATGGTTTCCCAGAAGGGTCTTTGAAGGACCCGGCTGGCCACCAGCAAAAAGATACAGGTGCCTTCACGGGGCAGTGACACTGTTCACAGGCACCACAGGGTGGGGATAGGGGCACCCGCTGGGTTTCCTCTGCAGAGAGCTCTTATGGAACATTCCGGTCTCTGCACATCAGCTCACGCACTCTCAGGGGCTTTTCAACTCCCCCTTGTTGAGAGGGAGCTCCGAAATACCCATAAGAATAAGCTCCAAAGTGGAATCTAATACTCCCTCCCTCCGGCCCCAACAGCTACTTAATATGATGGGGAACAGAAGATCAGGTTCCTTTTCTTTCAGTTTTAAGTGTCCAAGGTCTTGAGATAAAGATCAGTTTACCTGAGAGAGGCAATTTCCAACCACATTCCTGGTCATGAAGGGAATTGCTGGCGGAAGGGGGGTGGGGACACTCCAAAGGTCATACCTTGTTATTCCTCATTTACTTCTGCAAGGGGGAGGTCTAGGGTAAAGTCACAAGTATGCAAATGCTGTTTTTCTACACTTCCCCTGCATTTCACCACTGAAACTTTGAGAAACTGCTGCTTGGGAAAGAGAAGGTCCCACTGGGAGGCAGCGCCTCGGTGAGTGGGGTCATCTCCCAAGGCTGGGGTTCCTTAAGGGCCCAGGAGCCCTTTCGAGCAACTCCAGATTGGGGCATTCGATCACATCCTCAAGATGGACAGTCATAAAGGTCCTACTCTAGGGGCTGCTGTGACCAGAGACTTCGCTTTTATTAAAAAAAAAAAAGAAGAGAGAGTCAGGCCTCACTAGACTGCGAGAGGCCACCTCCGTCTGTCCACTGGGTCTGACACACAACACAGGACAGCTGGTCCTCCAAAAATTCTCTTCAAATTTAATCACACTCAAGCTGGAGAGACCCCTGGAATAATCACGCATACCTGCGTAATATACGTAGCCCCCCACCGGGTCAGGACCGCTGCACATTCTGAAGAGGTCCCCCACGCACCACAACATCAATGGAATCGTATCGCATCTTACTTTAACTCAGCCATATTCAACTCTACTCAAACGGCCAAACTTTTTTTTTTTTTTTTTTTTTAGAAGTTTAAATAAGGGGTACCTGGTGGTGCAGTGGGTTAAGCATCCAACTCTTGGATCCGGCTCAGATCGTGATCTCAGGGTCCTGAGATCGAGCCCCGCGTCGGGCTCCATGCTCAGCGGGGAGTCTGCTTGAGATTCTCTCTCTGCCTCTGCCCTTCCCCCCACTCACGCTCACACTCACTTTCTCTCTCTTTCTCTGTCTCTCTCAAATAAATGAATGAATCTTAAAAAATAATAAAAGCTTAAATAATGTGAAAGTGTATTTTGCCTGTTGTACTTAATTTGTATTTGTTTTATTTTTTGGATATTGTACTTGATTGTACATCATACACTACTGTTTATGCCATACATTTACTCCGACCTGTCCCTACACAGCATCACAGACATGAAATCACACGTACGCAAACTATCCCTCAGGGACAAATGGGGAGTCGGTCCGACCATTTTCACCCCACTGTGCCGACTTCTGAAAGTCATGATTAAGACGAGACTCTATGTAAGGTTTCCTCTCCTTCGGTGCTTTTAGGTCGTGAGGGATGTGTCGTCTTTTAGGTAGCAGCAGAGAATCAGTCTCAGATCACAACAGGAAACCAGGCCTCCCAGGCTGGCCAGCATGGGGTGGGGGGGTGGAGGGAGGGCCCCTGGCTTTATAACCTGCCTACCAAGGACAGGGGGTCTGGGCACAAAAACTTGCCCTCACATTGGGCCCCGAGCTGGCCGTGCAGCCCTCAGCTGGGCTTTCCCCTCCCTGGCCTGCTGCTCCCTCATTCTTTCAAAGAGTGTCCTGGATGATTTTCAAACCCCTGTGTGACTCTGGGCAACTCACATCACCTCTTTGGGCCTCCGCTGTCTGAACAGGTCCCACGCTGGAAGAGAATTAGCCCAAGTGGGATTCCCGGACAACACCCCCCTGTGTTGAGATGCTGACCTCCTCAGCACTGTGGGCAGGTGGCCCTGGGATCAGTCACCTCCAGCTAGGAGATGCATCCTCTTTTACTGCCCATCTCCCGACCCACGCCTTACAAATTCTCTTTCCTAGGTGAGCCATGGCCTGAAACAGCCTGGGAAGGATGGGACTAGGTGATCTTCAATGCCCTTTCCTTCTGAACACCAGCCACTCAGAGTTAGAAACAGACGGTACAGGGGTAAGAGATGACAGTACCTGGGGGTTCTCCAACTGGGTCTCTAACAGGGACCTCTGCACCAGAATCACCTGAGAGAGTTTGTTAACAATGTGGCTTCTTGGCCCTTCCACCCAGGAAGCTTAAGCACACCACATTACGTCAGATGAAAGGAGTACTGGGGAAGAGGGAACGCATGCGTAGAATGTTCTGGCAAGTTCACATATTGAAAATGGACGGGAGGGACCAGCAGAAGTATTAACACTATGTCACTTATTTTCTAGGCTACAACGATTAGGGTCCAAATACTGAGATTTTCCTTTCAAATTCAAACTCTGCCAAAGCATGAACCCACAGCACCTATCTCCCCCCCAAATCTTTCTCTTGTGGGGGTGTCCGCAGACCATGAGATATGCTGCAAATCCCAACACCAAATGCATCAAGGGGTATATTAATAGCGTGAGTCAGTTTCACACTGATTTTACCAAAAAACCTCACCACTCAAATTAGCCCAAGTCATACATCTACTTGTAGGAATACTCTATACGTTCTGACCTTCCTTGCCCGGCTGCTCGTAACAGGTGGTTTTGGTAACAGTGGTGGCCCAGATGCCTACCATGAAAACCACCCCATTCCAAAGCAGTATTGAGCAGCAAGAGAGGCTACTCTTTGTAGACAGCTCCCTTTGGAGATTTTTTGGAGTTATGGCTGAGGCTCACTTGAAAGAGGTAGTCAAAATAAGGGGTGGGCACTCAAGCTGGTGGGATACGTTTTCCTTCTAGCTCTGAGTTTTCTCAGCGTCCTCACCTGTGAGATGGGGATCACATGACATGCCTCACACACTTTCTGTGACCGTAAGAAATAAAACATGCAGATACACATTGTCCATGCTCGACAGGGAGACCAAAACAAAACAAAACAAAATTACCAAACCCACCACATGATGCTCTTGGGAGCCTTATGATCCAGGAGGCTTTTGCCTGGGCCATGAAAGCCTGCACAAAGGGTTGGCAATGACTCCCCCTGCTATCCTGTCCCCAAACACAGCCAGAGAGCTTCTCCGGTTCCTGGGTGACAAGAATGGGCCTGGGAGGATGGGGGGCTGGGCCTGGGTTAGCCTAAGGAAACAAAGGCTCCCTTCTCAAGCTGCACAGGCCCTTAGGGACTTGTGTGGGTGGCAGTGGGCACCACACTGTGTATCCCCCGACACAGACTCATCACAGGGCCTACACACAGTAGGTGCTCGCTTGATTATAGTCACCGAATAGCAGGATGCAGCCTGTTCCTCCATTACGAACTGGACACTGATCGTGAAGGCACGCTCAGAAAGGACTGGAAAACGTCCCTCAGCTTTCATTCACAAGCCCGTGTGATCTTGGGCACACAGCCTGGCCTCTGGTGCCTCCGAGGCTCAGAGCAGTACCCGAAACCAGAGTTCAGGGGAGTAGGAGCAGACATTTTAGGATGTTATTGACCGAGTTTCACTTCCACATTGTCTTCTGCATTCGACTTCAACTCTGGTTTTGAGCAAAGCAGGGGCTGTGCAGAGACTCGCAGGAAAAGCCTCCGTTAGCAGCAGGCTCCTCTCCCTGAGCTCAGGCCCCCGAGGCTGCATGGACAGCGGCCTTCTGCTCCAGAGCACCTCTCAGCCGGCAGGCCCTGAGCCAGGCCCACTGAGACCTGTTCTGATGCAAGAGCTACAACAAGCTGCAAAAACAGGCACTGTGATACCAAGGGGTGGTGCAGCCTGCCAGAGTGCACGGCGAGGGAGCCGGGGGTGGCCCGAGACGCGCCCCCCGCAGCGCCCAGTTCTGCACCCTGCCGGCATCCTGGGTCAAGGGAGACCCCCCGAGGGGCCAACCACAGCGTGTGGTTTTGCGTAAAGCCCCTGCAGCAGTGTGATGTTATCTTAAAGAAACATCCGCCTGCCATCAGATTCATACCTTGTATCTCTGCCAAGAGCATGTCCCGGGCCCTACACTTGCACTGGACAGATCAGTTCTCTGCTCACCTGGGATGAGGTCCTGGGGGAGGGGGACCTCTGGCGAGGGTTTCCACCAGGGGCTAGCTAGCAGCTCTCGTGCACACTGCCTCACTGAGTCCTTCCATCCAGCTTCAGCCCTGACAGCCCCGGCCCAGCAAGGTGAGGGACTGGCCCAAGGTCACACTGCCGCTGAGTGGCAGGGCTGGGGCTCCTGGAGCGCCACGGGGCGGCAGTGTCTGCTGAGTGGGCATTGGGCTTAGATTCCAAAAAGCTCCAAGTGGCCAGACTAAAGCCAGTCCCAGGAGGCTCTCTGAAGCAGATGAAGCCTCCTCCCGTCCTTGATTCCCCCACGTAGATACTCCCCACTGCACTCCCCACATCTGAGGATGCTGGGGCAGGGAGGGGCAAGCGGGCCAGCAGCCTCTGAGGGCAGTGAACTCCACGCTGTTGCTTTTCTTGCCTTGGGCTTTCTTTTTCACTGTGGCTTTAAGTGCTTAGTCCTCTGCTGAAGGAAGGTCACCAGCCCTGATACTGCTGAGCTGGGACAGGACACCCAGCCGGCCCCAGCACCGGGTTGGGGGCTGCCTGGCACTGAGGACCATCCCAAGACACTCAAAGGCAGGCACCGTGGAGCCATGAGGAGAGGCCCGGTTAAGCCCCACTTTCCAGGCCTGATTTGGCCTCTTGCGCAAGATGCTTCTCCTTCTGGGTCCCAGTTCCCCCATCTGTTAAATTAAGAGTACTGGACGCCTAAACCCTGACACTCTGAACATGAGCTTCCTGCTCAATCCTTCCAGCCCAAACCACGTGTGAAGACCTGCTCTACGCTGCTTCCCTCCCCACCTCAACTGTTCTGGGGGTACAGGCCTTGTGATAAAGGAAGTGTGACAGGCCTTAGATAAAGGAAGGCTCTCTTCTTGCCACCCCTTCGTGTTCTCACTGGACTCTGTTCTAGGCCTCCATCTTTTTAATCGCATGTATTATGGGCATGGCTGCCTCTTCCTCTAACTGAACTATCAACTGCCTTCAGACCCTTGGGTGTCATATTCAGACTCATACCCGTATCCATCCAGGTCCTGAATGATGAGGGGAGTGGGGGTCTTCATGCTCTCCCTACTCAAAGTGCGGTCCACGGACCAGAGCTTCCCATGGGAAAGCATAAGAAATGCAGAACCTCAGCACATCCCCAGCCTCTGACTCAGAATCTGCAAAGGAACCCCCAAGTGATTTGGGGGCACACTCCAGTTTGGGGAGCACTGTTCCAAGATGCTCCCCAGCTCTGACTTGCCCCCACCCCACATCCCTTGCTTTGACCACCTAGAAGCGTTCCAACTTATGGAACTTATGGGCCTTAGCAGGACTCACTAAAATGTAGCCCGTCATTAACCAAAAGAGATCTGTCTTAGGAACCTTCTAGAAGACTTCCACGGACTCCCACAAATAGGATCTGAAATGTACAGGCCCTAGGGTGATTCCTGGCATGTGTTACCCGCTGGCTCCCCACCCCCACCCCCCGAGTCTCAAAGAAGCTCAAGCAGCTCTCGAAAATGCTGAGGTCCCTTACCCTTGGCTCTGTGGATTTGGCTACTGTCACCCTCCTCACCTGTCAGAACCTATAAACGGATGACTGCCCAGATGCCAACGTCCCCCAACAGAGACAAGCAGATCGGCGGGCCACCTGCCCCTCACGGGCCCTGTGTTCATGCTCAGAATATGCTCCTCTCTCATTCTTTACCCTTGACATTTATTCAACTTGGAAAGAAAAGAAAGTTTTCCAAAACACGTTTCCCAGTTTTTTAATAAACCCTGCAATTCCTCTAATAGTTTCAGATAATCTTAAATATTTATTAAAATCACTCTCAGCCACACTTCTTTAAACAATTCTCCTCATTGACTTCGATTATTTATATATTTATGAACATGATGTCTCCTTCCCTCAGAGCAGATGGCAGCTAGTAAGTCTTTGGAAAGGAGAAAAAAAAATCAATGGGACGGAACGTAAACTCAGTGACTCCCTGATTTACTCTTCTTGACTAGCTCTGGTACAATTATCTTCCCATTCAGCGGAAGTGCCATATGATGGCCAGTCAACGACTAGTTTGGGGAAGCATGGAGCCTTGAACTGGAATCTTGGAAGAAGCTGTCAGCCCAGGACTCAGTTCCCAGGGGAATAGTAGCGGGACAGGACAATGGGGCAGGGGTGGGGATGGACAGAGCCCTGGGGAGGGGGAGAGAGGAACCCACACTGGCCGAGCACCTGCTATGCACCGTGCACCGTGCTGGAAGGCACTGCACGGGACCTCAGAGTTGATCTTCACAACCCTCACGTTCAAGCTGAAGAAGGCCCAGAGAGAGAGGACAAATCTTGCCCAAGGTCACAGAGCTAGTAAGCAGCAGAACCAGGATGTGTACCCAGGCAGTCTGGGCCCTAAGGCCAAGTGGACAAGGACGACAGGAAAATATAATTGCCCTTAACCTCATGCGTTCTTGGCTACAAAGTTACTATCTTTCTTTCAACCTGGTGAGGCCGGTCACTCCTTCTCAGACCGTCAAAAACTTCATTCCCAAGCAACGGGACCTTTGTCGATCTGAGAGTCTGAGGGACTCAGGTGTTGGTGTTAAAGCTGGAAGGCGTCCATGCAAAGGGGATGAGAACACAGGAAGTGAGTGCCATGAGCACCTCAAGAGTTAACTTTATGAGAGTGAAAAAAAAAAAAAAAAAGACCTTTGCCCTCAGAAATGGATGAAAAACACCATCTTAATGATGTTTTCTTCATCGGGCCTTTATCAAGTGTCCCAGATAGGGAAGGTGAAAAAGAATAAAATCAGCCAGCCCCCCTCTCGCCTCAATTTACTTCTCTGGAGAAGCTCCAAGTCAAGTTAAAACAGAGACATGGGGCTGGCCTTTGAGAAGCTCCAGTTGAGGAAACGGATGATGATCACCATTTAGCAGGGGTCTCGGCTACGGGCGTCATATTACTGCATGAGCAGAACAACCCCACGCTGCACGGTCCCATTTTACAAATGAGAACACTGAGGCTCTGACCCTTGGTGACAGGCCGATGGGGCAGTAAGAAGCAAAGGTGAACGTGTGGATTTGGGTCTTGCCCTCTCACTCAGCAACCTGTGAGGTGGACTGGCTGGAGCGGGGATGATTCTGCCTGCTCACCGATGAGGAAAAGGGGGTCCCAGGAGTGGAGCGACCTCCCTAAGGCTGCCTGACCGGCGTGTAGCTACGGTGGACCCATTTTAAATCTGATTTGTCACTAACTCAACACTGCCTCCACAGCACTTGCCGGAAGATGGATTCCCTGAAGACGGCCAAGTCCCAGGCTGCCGAAGCCACGGGATGGGGTCTCTTCAGACAAGGAGATGGCAGCAAAGCTCAGCACGAGGCCACGTGACACTGGCTTCCCTCTAGAGTCCCTCCTGTCACTGTCTCTGGATCCTGAAGTAGCGCTGTCAGAGAACGCGCTTCCAGAACAGGGAATCAAAATGCACTTGGGAAGAACTGCCAAAGAACAATCTCAAGGTCACTTACAGGCCAGTGCCCGGACCTTGAGGTGGAGACCAAATGTACCTCCGTAAAGAGCAAGGGGGAAACCATGTCTCTTTTGTTCGTCGGTCACAAAACGTGTACCGTGTAGACAAGCACATGCCAGACAGCCTGCCAGGTGCCCGGGGAAACACAAAGGCCATTCAGAAGGGAGCAGAGCCCACAGAAGAAAGGGAGAGCGCGCTGTGGATGGAAGACGGGCAAGGATGCTGAATCGGCCGCTTCCTGGCTGAGGGTCTGGGGCCAAGTCCTGCACCCTCGCCAAGTCTTGCAAAGTAAGAATCAAACCTCTCCTTCACCGGTAACCGTGACCAGTCCACGTCTTAAAAACGAATCTGCCCGTGTCCAAACGGCAGCATGCTGCAGCACACAGGGGCCTGTTATTGCCTCTCACAATACTAGGAGCACCCAGTCTCACCTCCTGCCCT
Source organism: Mirounga angustirostris (assembly GCF_029215605.1). Lineage (NCBI taxonomy): Eukaryota > Metazoa > Chordata > Mammalia > Carnivora > Phocidae > Mirounga > Mirounga angustirostris. The sequence continues at coordinate 11,588,908 of NW_026991712.1, read as the reverse complement.
CTGGATGTGAAAAAAGCCACAGCTCAGATCCTAAGAGAAGTGCACAGAAGCCTTTGGGAGCTGAGAAAGAAGGGCCAGCTGTAAAAGAAAGCGAAATTACTTGAAAATCTCCCAAAGTGAAGTGCAGAAACCCACACCGGGCCTTCACCTGAAGGCCACTTCCAAGTCCCCCTGTGCCTTAACCCACACTGGTCTCCTTCAGCACACGCACTGCTCCTCCCCATGCCAAAAGTCTGGCAAGGTCTGGAAAATGCAAATTCCAACGGGCCTCCCCAGGAAGAAAACTCGGGCCAGCTGACCTCTCCTGCATGCCCCACCAAGGAAGAAAACCACCTCTCCCCGGCTTCCTCCATGTTTACCAGGAACCCCCAAGTCTGGGAAAACAGCCCAGGTGTTAGCCCTGGCAACCCTCCTCGGACACTCATCTGGTGGTGGCAATCAAAATGATGCTTCCTTTTCCACAGAATGCAATCTTTCCAGAATAGGAGAGGCTCAAAGTCAGATTTTAAGCTCCTTTTCACAAGGAATCAATATTTTCACAAGATAATCCTCCTCGGGGGAGGGGATGGATTACACAGATCCCAGGTGGCAAAATGTGGCTCTCTGGGGATTGTGGAATGGATGTTACTGGGCACGGAAGCCAAAATGTAGACCCACCCCCACTCACTTCTCAAAATTCACGATCCAGCTCTTCATTTCACAAATATCTACCCAGAGCCTCCCATGTACCCAGGGACCCCTTCTAGGCAGTGGGGATGCAGAAATTAGAGGGGAGGCGACTGACAATGACACTTCCCATTACGGCGCCCCCTCCAGGCCAGGAAGTCAACGCTCACTTTCTCTAGGCCCTACTCAAAGCACCCATTTTACAGACAGCCGTCCAAGACTCAGAGAGGGTAAGCGATTTGTCCAGGGTCACACACTAGTAAGGTGGCAGGGCCAGGAATTAAACAGAGGTGCAAAGTCCACGTGATACTCCCCAGCGGGGCCTCCTTCCCGCTCAACCCCTCCCCCATCGGCTCCATTTCTTGCAGCAGGGTGGGGATCAAAGCCTCCCCCCCCTGCCCCCCCCCCCCGCCCCGGGCTCCGACCAGGGAAGTCCCCGGTTCCTCTTTCCTCCCACCCTCAACACGGGACACACAGGTTCGAGACCCACTGTGGGTGAACATCGCCCCAGGAAAGCCCTGCAGGCTGCAAGGGCATCCACCCGGTTGCACTGAACTTCCATTTAAAAAAAAAGATGAGGAAAAGATAAAGGGCAAAGAGGAAGTGCTCTTTAAACACAGGCGGGTGGTTACCCCAGGAGGAAGTCTTAAGGCCAATGGAGATTTTGTTCACCCCCTCTAGTTCCTCTATTCGAAGCGACTGGCTTTCCAGCCCCCCGTGCAAGTTGGCAGGGGGCTGCACAGAGCCGGGGCTAGACCCTGCGCCTCACCTGGCGCGCAGGACAGGTCTCGGGGTGCGGGTGCGGGGCAGCCATCCGAACGCCCCCTCCCTCCCGGCGCGGGGCCCCGCCGCGCGCTCCCCGCAGCTGGGTGGACCCGGGCGGCGGCCCCGCGGCGTGTGCGCCCCCCGCGCCGCGTCCTCCGGGGCCCCCCGCGCCGCCCCCGCCCCTGCGGCGCCCCCCCTCCCGCCGCCGCCCGCCCGGCCCGCACCCCCGTCCCCGCACCCGCGCCGGGCGCAGGCGGCTCCGGGGGCGCGCGGGTGAGCCGGGCGGCCGGGGCGGCGGCGCGGCGGGGCCCCGGGCACGTACCTGGCGGCCGGGCGAGCGGCGAGGGGAGCGCGGGCGCTGGAGCGCAGGAGCCTCGGAGCCTCGGAGCCTCGGAGCCTCGGAGCCTCGGAGCCTCGGAGCCTCGGGCACCGCCGCCGCCGCCGTTTCCGGGTTGGCCGGTCTCACGTCACCGCCACAGGTTCGCGAGCGGCCCCCGCCGCGGCGGCAGCAGCAGCAGCAGCGGCCCCGGCGAGTGCCAGGCGAGAAATAACTATAAAAGGAAGAGACGCCTCGGGGAGGAAGAGGAAACGCCGTTTACCTTCGAGAAGCCGAGCCGCCGCGCTCGCACAAAAGGAGGACGCTCGCCGACGCCGCCTCCCCCCGCGCCCCGTCCCCGCCGCCTCGCGGGCCCGGCGTCAGCGCGCGCGGCGCCCCGGGACCGCCCCGCGCCGGCCCCCACCCCAAAACCCGCGGCGGGGGCCGGGGGGCCAGGCAGGGGGGAGACGGCGGCGGGGTGACCTTGGGCGAGTCGCGGCAGGCGGCTGAGCCGGTGCGTGGGGCGCGCTGCGGGGGGGGGCGCTCGACGCCCCCTGGCCCAGGCCAGGAAACCCCAGCCGCGGGAGGCGCAGGGCTGGCCCAAGGTCACAGCCTGTCGGACGGGTCTCCGGCTTCAGCGCGAGCCTCCCGACCTTCAGGCCGTCAGGGTCCCGCCCTGGGCCGCTTCCCCCTCCCCCGTGCTCCGAATGCTGCCGCCCGGCCCACCTCGCAGCGGGGTCGGTGACAGCGTGGACATTCAAAACATTCGGAAGGCAACAGATTTATTGAGGGCCTACTAAGTGCCGGGACTGTTCTAGAGGGGGAGGGGTGTCTATTCAGCTTGGAAGGGAGGGCGCCCTAGAGAGGGCAGAAGATCATAAAACACAGCCAGGAACCCAAACCAAATTCCGGCCTGGGAGGCCGGGGAGGGGGGGCACGGGGGGGGGGGGGGACGGGGACAGTCAATAAGCAAATATCTGATGTGTCTGGTGGGACTAAGTGCTATGAAGAAAAATAAAGCAGGGCCAGGGGAGGGGGGCGTATGGGTGCCATCATGAATGGCTCTCCAAGGACTTTCAGTACAGAAATTCCCAGACAGAAGGCTCCTCTCTATAATAACAGTGTCGGGTATTATAGAGTCCCCATCTTTCCCCTTGTCCATAATGGCAAAGAATACATTTTTCTCCATGTAACAACACAACATGCCTAGGGAACTGATCTGATGTTCTTCCCTCTGCCTTGCTCCCCCAGCCCTCAAGCCCATCCTATCGTTGTCTTGAAATTCAGCCACATTTCTCAGGAATATAGACAATGTTCTTTAAAGTATCTTTCCACTGACCTCCAGCAGGGCGTCCAGAGTTACATCAAAAGCCTTCAGTGTCTTTCCACCCTCCACCTCCAGCTATCCTGGGTGAGTTGGGGGCTGGGATGTGCCCATATCATATCAAGTGCTGACTTACCTGATTATAACCCGTGGGTTTCTTTTACAAAGATATCTAAACCCTTTTCTCTTACCCAGGCCCAGTGCTAGGAGCTGGGGCCCCGGGAAGATCCGATTCCAACAAGACTTGTAAGGGGCTCCCGGCCCTGTATCTGCAGGAAAGCAGCCCAGATGACAGCTCACAGAGGAGACAGGGGGAGGGGTGTCTATTCAACTTGGAAGGGCGGGAGCCCTAGAGAGGGCAGAAGATCATAAAACTCTTCCTAGAAGTTCTGAGAGGCATTTCGGCAAAGTGAAAAAGAAGCATCTGGAAGCTTGCCTGAGCATCAGTGCCCTCATCTCTAAAGAGAGGAATGGAAGCCCACCTCACCAAGGTGGAGAGGAGGTGACCCAGCTGGGTCTTGAACTAGGAACTTGAGTAGCAAAAGCGTTGGAATCAGAGCTGAGCTGAGTCCGTTTCTTTCTTGGCCGCTTACAAAGTGGGCATTAATAATTCCGAACATTTCTGAAGTTCTAACCGATTGCCAAATGCTGTGCCCATCTAATTTAATTCTCAGAACAGCCCCACGAGGCAGGTTCATCATGCTCAGTGTTGTGCAAGATACCAAAGTGGAGAGAGAGAGATGGAATTTGCCCAAGGTCAGACTAATTAGCTAGCGGTAGAGCTGGGCATGAACCCAGATTGTCTGGCTCCAGAGCCCAGCTCTTCACTCGTGGCCTCAGTTTGCTCATTTATTAAATGGGATTGACAATAACTGCTTCATTAGGTTGTGTTGGGGATAGTAAATGAAACAACACATATGTAGAACCTAGCCCATTAGTAAGACCCAGGAGAGTGCTCTCAGCATTGTAATTATCATCATAATAATTATAAAAGGCATAGAGGTAAAGACCTTTCTGGCATGCTTGGGAACTGCAAACAGTTTGGAGTGAATGTTAACATAGAGTGTAAATGTAGGGGGGTGGGAAGCAGGGAAGAATAGGTGAAGCTGTGTGCAGGGGCTGGATCATGCTTACCCTGCACTCCACTGAATTCAGAGATATCTGAGATGAAGAGTCCAACTCGTGTGTATGAGTCTCCACTCACTGGATACGGTGAGGCTAAGAGGATGATTCTGGCCTCTGATCATGCTCATCCAATCAGGTCCTGATAGATGTGACAAATTCAAGCAAATGGAACCTGGGGATAGTGCCTGGGAACACCCAGGGCAGTTCACCCCTACAGTGGTCTGCTCTGTTCCCCACGCAGCGACAGACAGAAGCCGAGTGCCTCGGGCTGTTTGGGCTGCCACAACAGAACACCAGAGCCTGGGGGCCTACACAACAAACATTTGGTTCTTATGGTTCTGGAGGCGGGGAAGTCCAAGATCAAGGCCCCTGCAGAGCTGGTGGCTGTGAAGGAAGGCCCACCCTCTGGTTCAGAGCCTTCATTCAGTGTGTCCTCACATGACCCAAGAAGGGAGGGAATCCTCTGGGGTCTCTGTCACAAGGGTACTCCTCCCATTTCTGAGGCTCCATCCTCAGGACCTAATCACTCCCGAAGGCCCCACTCCCAACACCATCCCACTGGGATTTGGTTTCAACATATGAATGGCGGGGGCAGGAAACACAAACATTCAGTCCATAATATTTGGTGCCCTGAAAAGAGCATTGATTTTGGGGTCAGGACGTCTTGCCTGGAATTTCCAGCTGTGCAGCTTTGGGCAAGTCATTTAACTTCTGACTCCTTTCGTTTCCTCAGCTGTAAAATGGGCATAATACTGTTATCTTCTGTTGTTGAAAAGAGTATATGAGATGATGAATGTTTAATGCTTTCTAGGCTGTGAAATGTTCATGCACATTTTCCTTGCAATCTCAGAATCCTATTCTCCCACAGCACATGCTGTCCACACATATTTCAAGCAAAGTAGCTGGCTCTTTCCCTTGTATATGCAAAAGCCCTTCAACAACATGCCTTTCCCCGCTGAGCATTGGCTTTTTCACAATAGTGAACGTTCTTACAGTGTGGAAGGTAACAGAAGGTGGAGGTTAGGAGACATGGGAACTCTGTGTCCTGCTAGTTAGTATTTTGCAATTAAGTAAGTTCCACATCCCATGGGGTAAAAGCAAACTCGGTGACATTTTACTGACCCTGTTGTCAGGGTTCCTGCGCCCCCGGCCATTCAGAACCCAATGGACTTAAGGGAGGAGACTCCCCGCCCAAAGCCACAAGGGGCTCCTGTCCTGGAATTGTGTGAGGGCCCCGTGGAAGGGGGCTTGCAGGTGGCTCAGGCAGCCCCTTCAGCTTGGGGGATTCCACTCAGGAAGGTAGAAGGAGAGCTGGCTCCCAGGTTGGAGCCGGGATCTTAACCCGGACACCCAGAGCCCAGGCTTCAAAAGCTGGTGAGTGATGGTTTCCAGGGACTGGAACAACGGGCGGTAATTGCTTAATGGACACCAAGTTTCCTTTTGGGGTGATGAAAATTCTGGAACTCGATCGAGGTGGTGGTTGTCCAACATAGTGAATGTAGTAAATGCCACTAACTATTCACTTTAAAATGGTTAGCTATAGGTTATGAGATTTTCATTTGAATTAAAAAAAAGGAAGGAAGGAAAACTTGGGGGGGTTTGGGGGGGCTGGTGAGCAAGACCTTTAGCCTATTTTCTACATTTCACAACATCCATGATCGGGTTGCACCAATGAACTGAATGTCAGAATCATAGTAACTGGATGCTGGAATTCCTTCTGAGCAAGCCAGTTTATATAAGTGATTCTTTCACAATTGAAAGTAAAAGGAATTAGTATTGAATAATGTAGTTTTGATATTATTATTATTATTATAGCTTAATTTCTGTTTCTGCAAAAAAGAGCATGGCAGAGTGGAAAAGCTCCAGGTTGAGTCTGAGAGGCCTGAATTCAAATCCTCGCTCTGAGCAGCTGTAGGGCCCTGGGGAAAATGTTTAGCCTCTCTGTGCCTTGCGTTTCCTGCTTCCATAAAATGTGGTGACGATAGCATTTCCACATAGACCGTAGAGAGCATCGCTGTGCAGACCGAGTGGATAGTGTCGGGAGACTTTCCCCTGGAATGTGCAGGACAGGCGGCTGCTTGCTGTTGTCACTATATGGTGCACAAAATCTTCCGAAACAGGGGTCTGCGGGGGGAAACAAGCCAAAGACGTTCTTGGGGGAGCTCTAGAAACCACTACCTAGACTCTGGTGACTTGGAACCACACACACGAATTTCACACGTGCCTGGTACACAGTGTATGGTCGGCAGCGGTGGGGGGGGGACCGCAGCAGGCAGAGCCAGCCCCCCTCCCTCTCCACTCCTCCAGGTCTCCCCCGACAATGGGGAGGTGAGAGGAGAGGATGCATGGCGGCCTGTCCTTGTACCTTAGAAAGGGATAGTTACCACCAAGGGCAAGAGAGCAGAGTCAAAACACAGCAGATTCCCTGGGATCATTTAGTGCAGGAAGCAAGTAACCCTTCCCACTCTCCCAGAGCCTAAGTCCTTACAAAAAGCTGGGAAATGTTGTGGAGGCATCACTGAGAAGCAGTTATCTTCAGAGGAATTGCCATGCAAATGGGTCAACTTGGTGGGGAATCAAATGTCCCCCGTCTGATCACACTGGAATAAAACCATTCACTCAATTTAATATGAGTCATGTCTCTAAGCATAAACGTCTCTCCACCCTGGACCACAAGCACAGATATGCTGATGCTCATAGACACACACACATACACGCCCATGTGCAGACCCACACAGGGAGGGGAGGGTGTTTGTATGAGTTATTCTTTCTAATTATGAAAGTAATGATGCTAATTCTAGAAACATCGCAAGTGAAAGGAATAAGAAAGTAAGCAAAACCCATCCATAATGGCCCGTCCAGAAGGGCAACTGTTCTTTCTTAACAACTTCATGTATTACCTCTCTCTTTTTTAAAGATTTTATTTATTTATTTGAGAGAGAGAGCACGAGCAGGGGTGGGAGGAGCAGAGGGAGAGGGAGAAGTAGGTTCCCTGCTGAGTGTAGAGCCTGATGTGGGGCTTGATCCCAGGACCCTGGGTTCATGACCTGAGCCGAAGGCAGACGCTTCACCGACTGAGCCACCCAGGCGTCCCATCCTTACCTCTTTTTAAAATGCATTTTAATACAGTTGCAATCACACTCTATCCACCCTGTTGAATCTCACTTTTTTTATTCACTTATGTGCGAGAATGTCAATCCCACGGAGGTTTGAACAATAGACCTGGCACACACTGACAGCCTGAAACCCACACAGGAGAGAAGGGAAGGAGACAGAAACTACGGTTCCTCCCTCAGTGTCGTTTCCTCCAGGCCAGAGACTATGTCTTATGCAGCACTGTGGGCCCAGCCCTTAGCACAGTATCCGAAGCATAATAAGCGCTGAACAAAGGTGTGCTGAATAATGAATGGATGGACAAGTGGGGGAAAGATGTCATTCAGAAAAGGGCCACAAACCTTGCCTGAAAGGTCCACCACCGAGTGGAGCTTCTCTGCAGAGCCTCACCCTCAGGCAGAGAAACCCACCCAAGCAAGCGATAGGGAGCGATGGAGACTGGGGATGGGCACGGCACGGGCCCCGTCCTCAGGCATTCACGTTCCAAGCTCCCCTGAACATCAAACAGCAGGTGCCTGTCTGCAGGCTGCAAGTGTGCACCCACTCAGAGCGGTGTTCTCCAGGGATGGTCTTTGGATCCGCAGCATCAGCAGCACCCGGGGACAGATTAGAACAGTAAAGCCTCAGCCCTGCCCCAGACCGACTGACTCGGACTCAGAGGTGGGGCCCAGCACCGTGCGTTTAACAAACCCTCCAGGGGATTCCGCCGAAGCTAGCTGGAGAGCCATGGTCTTGGAGCAGGGCTTCTCAGCCCTGGTGCGTATTAGACGCACCTGGGGAACCTGTTTGTCCTCTGATCCGGGAGCCTCAGCCCAAGATTCTGATTTAATTGATTTTGGGTGGGGCTCAGACTTCAGAATGCTCTGAGCTCTTCAAGGGCTTTTAGTGTGCAGCCTGAGAAGCCTGCTCTCGACTACAGAGAGGCTGCACGTGGCCAGTTTATTCCTCCTGGACTCTCAGGCCTTCCCAGCCTGCATGCCGCATCGTTACTAAGTACAGCATTGTAATCAATCACACTGACTTTTTTATTATGAAATAGTTTATGCATACAGAGCAGTGCAGAGCCACTGTGTCCATGTACCCACCACCAGCTCTGTCACACCTTGTTATCTGACCATTATTTATGGGCTGAATTTTGTCCACACTGCCCCCCCTAAATTCAACATATATTGAAGTCTTAATCCCTAGTACCTGAGAATGTGATTGTATTCGGAGACAGGGTCTTTAAAAAGGCAATGATGTTAAAATGAGGTCGTAAGGATGGGCTCCAATCTACTGTGAATGGTGGCCATACAAGAGGAGATGAGGACACAGACATGGACAGAGTGCAGGCGTGTGTAGACATCTTCATCTAGGCGTCAGGGAGGGGGAGGCTGGAGGAAGAACCCACCCTACCGCCACCCTGATCTTGGACGTCCAGCCTCTGGGATTGGGAGAAAATAAATTACTGTTGTTTAAGCCACCGAGTCTTTGGTCCTTTGTTATGGCGGTCCCAGCAAATGGATACAGTCATATTCAGATTCTTAAAAAAAAAAAAAAAAAAAAAAAGCCCCAAACATCACAGAGTTAATGCTCTCTGTATACCCTTCTCTTCCTCTTCCGCCCCTCCTCCTCCAGGGGAACCGCAGTCCTAACGTTAGTCTCTGTCTCTGTCACAGAGAGCCGGTGAGATGGTTAATATCATGGATTCTGGAGCCATAGTGACTGGATGGAAAACTGCTTCTGCCACTGACTGGCTGTTTGACTTTGATCAATTCATTACCCTCTCTGAGGAACATGAATAGCATCCCATCTCATCATGTTTTCAGGGTTAAATGAACTGTTTTTAAAACACCTAGAATAGGGTCCATGGCTCAGTCAGTGAAGTGTCAGACTCTTGGTTTCGGCTCATGTCATGATCTCAGGGTCCTGGGATCGAGCCCCCGCATTGGACTCCGTGCTGAGTGTGGAGCCTGCTTAGGATTCTCTCCGTTTCCCTCTGCCCTTCCCCCACTACTCGCTCATGCTCTCGCTCTCTAAAAAAAAAAAAAGCACCTAGAATAGTGTCTGGTGCATTAAAAGTGCATAAAAGTGCTGGTTAAACATATCTATACTTTTACATCTACATACACATGCACTTATAAAATAGATGTGAAATATTGTTTTCCATGTTTTTAAACTTTACATTAGAGCTAACCTTATACAAATCCTCCTCTAATGTGGGATTTTTTTGTTTGAGTTCTAAGGGCATTTTTCGAGATGTCTCCGTGTGGATGCTAGGATTCTCATCACCCCTTTACTGCTGTGGTATGCACATGTCTTGGCTCCTCTGGTCTCTCCATTTTCCATGTGGTGTGAAAGTCTTCTGCTTCACCTGGAAACCTCCCTTCCTCGCCCTGGCCTCTTTGGACCCATGCCTAGAACATTCCCTGCCTCCCCAAGGATGCCCCCCTGGCCTGCACCAGGTCAAGACTCCCTCGCCTCCCGCTCTCCCTGAAGCCCTGGATGCATCTGGGATGCCTTTCACGTCTGCCCGCTTGCTGGCCAGCTCTACTTCCGTTTTCCATGGGACTGTATTTCAGAGGCTCAGCACTTCCTACATTTCAAAGGATTTCCATAGCCGTGGTCTCCTGTGATGTCACTTAGCAATCCTGAGATGAAGGTAAGGCATGTGCCCTTCACACATGAGGAAACTGAATCACAGAAAGGTTGAATGACTTGTAGAAGGTCAGACAGCAAGTTAGAGATGCAGTCTGGCCGAAAGCCCAGCTCTCCAGACTCTCAATCCTATGTTCCTAAAACTTTTTATTATAGGGCGCCTGGGTGGCTCGGTTGGTTGGGCCTCTGCCTGTGACTCAGATGTGGTGTCGGGATCCTGGGATCAAGCCCCTGGACAGGCTCTGTGCTTGGTGGGGAGCCTGCTTCTCCCTCTGCCTGTCGCTCCTCCTGCTTGTGCTCTCTGCCCCCCTCTCAAATAAATGAATAAATAAATCTTAAAAAATTTTTTTTATTATAGGGGCGCCTGGGTGGCTCAGTTGGTTAAGCGTCTGCCTTCAGCTGGGGTCATGATCTCGGGGTCCTGAGATCGGTCCCGCATCCGTGTCCCTGCTCAGCCGGGAGCCTGCTTCTCCCTCTCCTTCTGCCCCTCCCCACCCCTTGCTCTCTCTCTCTCAAATAAATAAGATCTTTAAAAATTTTTTTTTATTATAGGGGCTCCTGGGTGGCTCAGTTGTTAAGCGTCTGCCTTCGGCTCAGGTCATGATCCCAAGGTCCTGAGATCGAGTCCCGCATCGGGCTCCCTGCTCCAGGGGGAGCCTGTTTGTCCCTCTCCCACTCCCCCTGCTTGTGTTCCCTCTCTCGCTGTGTCTCTCTCTGTCAAATAAATAAAATCTTAAAAAAAATTTTTTATTATAAAATTAATTTCACATAATGCGCATGACACTGGAGTTTTATCGTTAATCCCATTCTAGAGATGACAAATTAAGTTTTCCTTAAAGCATGGTTGCAGAGCCCCTTGCATCAGGATCTTCCGGAGGAGTTGCTGGAAACAGATTTCCGGGCCTCACCCCCACATATTCTAGATCCGTAGGGCGGGCTGGGCCCCGGCACCTGCATGTTGGTGACGTTTGCTGCGTGGCTCAGTTTGAGAACCGCCCCCGCCCCGCCCCCCGGCTCCGCCACAAGCCCCGCCCTCCCTCCCTCTCACCCCGTGGGCAGGCCCTTCGCCGCGGCGGCGCCCAGGTGGGCACGTCCCCGGGGACGGCCGCTTGTTCGAATGGCTGATGCAAAGACCTTACGATTCCGTGGGGGCTTCAGAGCTTCCGGAGGGATTTCACACACGTTTTTCTTTCTTTCTTTTTTTAGTTTAGCAGACAAGGTATTAATTGAAGGGTATTATGGTGCTCACGGGATTTCCCCCAAAGCCGCAGACTTGGCGCTGGGGACTGCAGAGCTAGGCGCCCTGCCCGGAGCCCAGGTCTAGATGGACGGTTGGGCTGCGTGCAGAGCTCGTGGATGGAAACCGTTTCTCTCGGACTGTTGACGTCATGGCTCCACGGTCGTCCACTGCGCCCTTGTGGAGAATCTGCAGCTATTGTGATTCCCGGTCTTCTGCACACACGTTGCTTAACCCTCACACCCCCGACCACCAAGCTGAGGCAGGCACGAGGACTGCCATCTGACAGAAACCGGAGTGGAAGCCAGAGTCACAGGGCACCCCCGAAGCCATTGGTTTAGTACCAGAAGCTGGGCTTGAGCCTGGTCCCCAGGCCCTGAGCCTGTGGTCAACCCCACTGCTGTTACCAAAAGTCACTCCCGAAAATTCACCCTTGGATACCAAGCAACCAAGTCACTGGGGAACCACATGGACATGAGAGTGGGGATCACCAGTAGGAAGAGACTTCACAGGTAAAAACAGATTTGGGGGGGTTCTACCCAAATGGGGGACCAAGACTGCATTTATTCTCCCTCCTTGAAATATCTGGAAAAAAAATACAGGAAAAAATACTTTTGGGGGGCGCCTGGGTGGCTCAGTCGGTTAAGCGACCGCCTTCGGCTCAGGTCATGATCCTGGAGTCCCTGGATCGAGTCCCGCATCGGGCTCCCTGCTCGGCGGGGAGTCTGCTTCTCCCTCTGACCCTCCTCCCTCTCATGTGCTCTCTCTCTCATTCTCTCTCTCTCAAATAAATAAATAAAATCTTAAAAAAAAAAAATACTGTTTGGGGCGCCGAATGGCTCAATGGGTTAAGCCTCCTGGTTTCAGCTCAGGTCATGATCTTGTGGTTGTGGGATAGAGCCCCGCATCGTGCTCAGCAGGGAGCCTGCTTCCCCCTCTCCCCTTGCCCCTCCCCCTGCTTGTGCTCTCTCTCACGCTCGCTTTCTCTCTCTCAAATAAATAAATGGAGGATCATGGAACCATGACATCAACCAAAGGTATTTTGGAGGGACAGAGAGTAAAACGATTCTTCCCAATGACTACCAGTTGGGAAGATGACACTGTTTTACCCTGAATTCCTCTTTTTTAGTGAAAGCCTAAAACAGATTTTTATTTTTTGGATAGACAAAAGTTCACTTTAAACCTCATTGAAGGAAACAAGTCTCTAAAGGACCCTGGGATTACCAAGTGACACTAGTCACGATCAGATGATTTTGTTAGATGCTCTGCACGGCTCTTATCAGATACTACTTCACTAACGTCTTTCCTGTTTCTTCCCACTGAGTGTAAACTTCCAGAAACTGGGGATCTTGTTTATCTCACTCCTGAGCACGCAGAACAGGGCCCGGCACCTAGCAGGTGCACTGTTTCTCAGAAGAGCTCACAAAGCAGAAGACCCTCCTCAGCCCCGGACTGTGAGTCTGGGCAGCTTTTCACGAAAATCCCATATACTTTCTGAGCAACCTCTGACTGAAATTTCACAAAGAAGGGCAAACGAGGGTAGAAAACCAAGCAAAGTGGCCAAATAAAGTTGAGCATGATGCGGGGCAGGACAGAGGGGAGGCCATCCTGACCACCACTTACGTCCAGGAAAGAAAAACAGTTTGGGTGTTCATTTCTTTACAGCGGTGAAAGAGGTTCAGCATGAGGAGAGAAAAATCGCGTGTCTGTGATCTGTCAGCAGCTCCTTCCCCCAGAAATGCCCTTCCCTCTTCTTGCCACCAAACTGGGGCATGTCACACCCTTCCCTCCACGGCCAACCCTCCCATATGCTCTGTCATGTCTCCATGTTTTGCCATGTTTCCATCGGATCTCTCTCTTCCTTCCTTCCTTCTCTCCCTCCTTTCTTCTTTGCTTTGGGAGGAGGAGATGAGACAGGGAAACCCTGTGTCACCTGCTGAGCCATGGCCCCCTCCCCTCTGTGAGTTTGCCCTTACTCGTTGCGGATCTATGGACAATACATAGAATTTTGTAGATTTTTAAAATGACATATTCATGTTGTATGAATCCTTCTGTACCTTTCTTTCTTGCTGAGCACTATTCATGTGGCTACATGTAGCCCTGGTGTGTTCATGGAGTGATTCATAGTGGTTCATTACCACCACGTGAAAACCCAGGAGTCTCTGCCTCTCCAGCCCTCTGTTCTCCCCCCTGCTCCGTTGCCCTGCAAGCTCCAGGAGAACGGGTGTTTTCTAGGCATGAGAACAGCACCTAGAAAATCTGGTTAATTCGTTCCAAGAATTTATCAACGCTTCCTAAGTGTTCCACTGTATGCAGTGACCACAATTGTTTTGTCGATTCTTCTGCAGATGACATCTGCATCATTCCAATATTTTGCTCTTTTAAACAGGGCTTTTGCAGGGATAGTCTTTTCCCTATCTCCTCGTGCTCGGGTAAGGGAGAACTCATTTGTACCCAAGAGTGAAGCGACTGGGTCAGAGGTAGATATGCATAGCTTCAAATTTATTGAAACTACTACATGCTTTGCAAAGTGGTTATGCCAAGACTTGTCACCCCTAGCTTATTATATATTTTATATGTAATATATAGAATATAGATTTTTTTTAAGATTTTATTTTTTAGAGAGCGAGCGAGAGAGAAACAGCATGAGAGGGGAGAGGGTCAGAGGGAGAAGCAGGCTCCCCACTGAGCCGGGAGCCCGATACGGGGCTCGATCCCAGGACTCTGGGATCATGACCTGAGCCGAAGGCAGACGCTTAACCATCTGAGCCACCCAGGCGCCCTAGAATATAGATTTTTTATTTAAGTTAATTCTTTTTTTGTATTTTAAGTAACCTCTATACCCAGCGTAGGGCTCAAACTTACAACCTCGAGATCAAAAGTCACATGTTCTTCCGACGGAGCCAGCCAGGCACCCCTGTATTATACGTATAAAAAGCTACAGACTTACAGTTCTGACCTCGGAACCACGGCACTCAAATCCGTCCAGAATTTTTCCGTGCGTAAACCGCGTATGTACGGAGATCTTTCTCCTCTGACACATGGGACAATTTCCACCTGCTTTTGGACAGCTGTTACTGCTGTTGTCAGGATGCACCTTAACTTTGTGAATTAGTCTCCTGTGGGTGGGTGGCTGTTAGCTCAGGCTCTGAAAACATCATGTATTAAGCATGTTTGCATGTTCTGTAGTTTTTTTCGTGGGTATGTATTTTACTGGGTGGATGTACCGGAATTAACTAGTCACGTGTGTTTTTACAATCACAGAATGGTATAAATCTTGTGTTTTTCTTAGGGAAAATGTCCAAGAGTTGGAATTTTGGTCAGTGCATTAGTATATTTTGTGCCTCTCATGTATTGTGAACAGGATTATTATAACTGAGGCTGCCAGCCTCCTGGGAACGGCTTTATGTGGGTATCGCGGGCATTTGTTTTGTTGACTTGACCCTGAGTGTCCACAGGGGCATGATGGGTGGTGATTTTCCTCTGCGTCCCAGGGCCCTGGCACATGTAGGTGCACAGTAAAAGCTCACTGAGCCAGCAGGAAGAGACCTCGATGTCACTGCAGGAAGACAGGCATCCAGGCACTCGGAGAGGTTGCCTCATACTGGAAGGAGGTTAGAGACCTGGAGGCCTGGCACGCGAGGCTGGGATTCCCGGGGACCACCGTCCCTGTCCATTCGTGGCCGGGGAGTGCGAGTGGGGGGAAGGGCAGCTGCCAGGTGCCAAGGGCCAAGGGCAGAGCAAGGTGCGAGCCCTGCCCGCTTGCTGCGGTGGGAAAGCTGCTGGGTATGGGGACGGATCACAAACATGCACTGCCAGTGGCTTGAGGAAGCCAGCCCCCACCCCCACCACTGGACACGCACCCCCCAGACCTCTACGCTCCAGCTGTGCGACTTGGGGAAACCTGTTTGAGCTCTCGGTGACAGACTACAGCACCTCCCCCTGCCCCGCACCACCACCCCAAAGTTGTCCACGTCCTTATTCCTGGGACCTGTGAGTAGCTTACCTCACATGGCCAAAGGCACTGTGCAGATGTCATTAAGGTTTTTGAGATCAGGAGATGGTTCTGGATAATCGGGGCGGGCCCAATGTCATCACGAGGTAGTTACACAGGGCGGTGAGAGGGACGAAGCAAGAAAAGGGAGATGGAACATCGGAACATTCCACACACTTGGAAGAGGGAGGAGGGGCCCCCAGCCAAGGAAGGGCAGACAGCCTCTACAAACCGGAAAAGCCAAGGAGAGGGATCCTCCCCTGGTCTCCAGAAGGAACACAGCCCCACCAGCACCTTGGTTTTAGACTCCTGATGTCCAGAACGGTGGGGGATTAAGTTTGTGTCGTTGTAAACCATGAGTCTGTGGTAATTTGTTATGGCGGCAACAGGAAAATACGCCCACTCAGCCCCGGTGGCCTCATCTGTAGAGGGGACAATCATCTCATCTACCAGAACAGGGATTTAGCGTGCTCAAAGCTTAACTAACACACAAGCCCAAACGCATGCATCCACACACTCACACATGTGTGCGTGTGCGCACATACACACAAGAACTGTCTCAATCCGGGCTGCCATAACAAATTACCATGGACCTAGGAGTTTAAAACAGACATTTATTTCTCTTTATTTATTTCCCCCCAGAGGCTGGGAACTCCATGATCAAGGCACCGGCAGGTTTGGTGTCTGGTGGGGGTCTGCTTCGGAGGAGGGCTTTCTGCTTGCTGTGTCCTGGGGCGGGGGCCGGGGGGGATAGAGGTGAGGGAGTGAGGGGCACTGACCCCATTCAGGAAGGCTCCACCCTCATGACCTCATCACCTCCCAAAGGCCCCGCCTCCACATACCCTCACACTGGGGGGTAGGATCTCAGCATGTGAATTTTGGTTTTTTTTTTTTAAAGATTTTATTTATTTATTTGAGACAGAGAGAATGAGAGAGACAGAGAACACATGAGATGGGGGAGGGTCAGAGGGAGAAGCAGGCTCCCCGCCGAGCAGGGAGCCCGATGCGGGACTCGATCCCGGGACTCCAGGATCATGACCTGAGCCGAAGGCAGTCGCTTAACCAACTGAGCCACCCAGGTGCCCAGCATGTGAATTTTGAAGTGACACTCACTGTCATAGCAAGAACACACATGGGCACATATGCAAACACACATACACACATGCGCACGCTCCCAGTAGGGCCAGGACAGGCAAAGCTGTTACTCCCTGTTCTCCAGATGAAGCAGCTCTCGGTGAAGAAGCTAAACTATAGAAGGGAAAAGGCTTGCTCATGGTCCATCCCATGGGTTGGAGCCAAGCCAGGACGGAACCCAGGCTCCAGCTTCCTGGATTCGCAGTGCTGGGGGGGCGGTGGTGATCCAGGGGGTGCTTCCTATCCTCCCCCTGCCCCTGCTGCCCCCCCATTCCTTCTCCCCTTTGGATTGGACACGGGCTCGAGCAGAATTGCATTCATAATAGTGCCATTTGATTTCTTTTTTTTTTTAAAGATTTTATTTATTTGAGAGAGAGAGAATGAGAGAGAGCACATGAGAGGGGGGAGGGCCAGAGGGAGAAGCAGACTCCCTGCCGAGCAAGGAGCCCGATGCGGGACTCGATCCCGGGACTCCAGGATCATGACCCGAGCCGAAGGCAGACGCTTAACGACTGAGCCACCCAGGCGCCCCTGGATTTGATTTCGAGAGGAGTTGGGACTAAGTTGTTTTTGAATACCCTCTACCAGGCCAGAGGGAAAGACCACCACTTCATGTCATTCTTCTCTCAGCATAATTTTGGTAGGATGGGGTCAGGCTTCTTCCCCCTTTTTAAAGATGAGAATTTGAGGCCCTGTGAGGTGCTCACTGCGACGGGGAGCAAGAAGAGGGCAGATACAGCCGGTGCCTTGCAGGACCTTCCTGTCTGGGCAGCGGCCGAGCCCTGGAGCCTCTGGAGGCCCCCGGGTGCTGGGGAGTGGACCAGGGCGGGGCACCTCCTCGGCCGAAGCCCCGGTAGAGGCCAGGCCAGGCCCCAGGCCATTTCCATCCACACTTTCATAGTCACATGTTGCTTTGATTTACAAAAAAAAGCAAAAAACAAAAAAACTTCAGTGTTATTTTTCAAAGCACAGTCCATGACCCGCCACATCAGAATCACCTGGGGGGATCTGCCCCAAGTACAGAATCCGGGGCCCCACGAAAGGCCGAGGCTGAGGTGCAGGACTCGCGTTCCTGACGTGCCGGCATGGGACCCACAGGTGAGGGCGAGGGGAGCAGACACGCACACCCTGGGCAGGGAGGCAGGGGTGCGGCGGCAGGGGCGAGGGGAGCATTGTGGGACCTGCTCTCCACTCGGCTCCTCCAGGGCCTCCGGTGGCTGGGGCGCGCTGGCTGAGGGCGCGGGCAGGGTGGCAGAGCGCAGAGGCCAGGCCCGAGGCTCCCGGGTGGCGGGGGGCCCCCCTCTGTGGGGGAGACTGAGAAACCCTTACTGGGGCCGGAAGGCTTTCCTCGCGAGAGGAGAGCAAAAGAACACTTCCTTTTGTTTTCAGTTGTTGGTGTTCTTAGGGGCCCAAGAAGCTGGGAAACTCTCCTCTTTGCCTCTGATGTAGTAAGAAGACAAAGCAAAAGCAAGAATATTTAGCTCTTTCATCCTCCCCCGCCGCCCTATGAGGTCACGGGTTCAAGCTTCCTCTACTAAAAGCAGAAGGAACAATTAAGAATGATCTGGAAGTAGGGGCACCTGGGTGGCTCAGTCGGTTGGGCAGCTGCCTTCGGCTCGGGTCATGATCCCAGGGTTCTGGGATCGAGCCCCGCTTCAGGCTCTCTGCTCAGCGGGAAGCCTGCTTCTCCCTCTCCCACTCCCCCTACTTGTGTTCCCTCTCTCGCTGTCTGTCAAATAAATAAATAAAATCTAAAAAAAAAAGAATGATCTGGAGGTAGAGGGTGAAGGAGCTGTGCCAGGCTCTTCGGCATGAACAGCAGGGGGAGGGAGGGGAGTATCATTTATGGAGCCCCTAATTTATACCAGACCAGATGCAGCTCTTATGTTTTACCAAAAAGGTATCGATCAAAGTGAAATGTACACACACTTGAATTATTCAGGAGGGCCTATTGTGAAATGTCCCGAGTTGTCCGTTCTCTGTCCATTTTGTGAGGGCAGCGGTGGAGTCCACGCTTCATGGGCAAACGAAGGGCCGAGGGGCAGGCCCACTGGCCCACGTTCACTCAGCCAAGGGGGCGACGCGCAACCTCAAACCCAGGGCCGGAGAATCCACAGCCCACAGCTCTGCTTCCAGAGGCCACGGAAACGCTTCGTTTGGCCAGAACAACAGTCTTACCAGAGAAACACCAAAGGCCACCTCACGTTTTCAGGTTCTCGGGCCGGCTTTGAAGGCCTTAGTCTGTGATTCCCGAACGTCCCATCCTCTTGAAGACCCGTTCGTTTCTAAGAGTGGAAGGAAAAGACCACCCACAGAATGGGAGAAAATTTTTGCAAATTATTGATTTGAAAGGGACTTGTCTCTAGGATATATAAAGAACTGCTACAACTCAGTAAAAACAACAAAAAAATAATCCAATTCTAAAACGGGCAAAGGTTCTACGTGCCATTTCTATAGAAGAGTTAGCCGTGGTCAGTAAGCACATGAGATGTTCCATGGCGTTCGTCGTCAGGGAGACACAGGCCAACACCACCACGAGAGGCCACTCCGCACCCACGTGGCTACGGTACAAAAGGCAGACGCTAAACAGTGTTGTCGAGGACGTGGAGAAACCGGACCCCGCGTGCACGGCTGGCAGGGACGTGCAATGGCGCCGCCGCTGTGGAAAAGGCTGGCAGCTCCTCAGATGGGCAGCCAGCGTGTTGCCCAGGCCCCGGCAGCTCAGTTCCTGGGTGGGCGTACGAGAGACCGGAGGGCATAGGTCCACACAGACCCTGACACACAAATGTTCACAGCAGCCTGACTCCTAATAGTCACACCGGGGGCAACAGTCCAAATGCTCCTCACTGGATAAACAAAATGAAGTCTATTCCCAGGGTGCAGCATGACCTGGCACTAGAAAGAAAGAAAATACTGATGTGTCTGACAACATGGACGAACCTGGAAGACACTCCGCTAAATAAAAGAAGCCAGTCAGAGAGGACCATGTATCTTACGATTCCACTTACAGGAAACGTCTAAAAGAGACAAATCTGTATAGATGGGGAAGTAAATTAGTGATTGTCAAGAGGGGCTGGGAAATGAGGGGTGACTAATGGGTATGGGGTTTCTTTTTGGAGTGGAGGTTCTAGAGTTGAGTGTGGTGATGGTTGTACAACTCTGGGAATACGCTAAAAACCCCTGAAATGTGTACTTTAAATGGGTGAATTGTATGGTATATGAATTATATTGAAATAAAGCTGTTACATGTTTAAAAAAATAGTTGGGAAGTGGGAGGTAGGTGACCGGTATCACCGGCAGAGGGCCAAGAAGGCAGGTAGCTCATAAGGGGCTTGCCCCAATCAGTCCTTAGGCTCAGCTCTGCTTTCTAGGAGACTTTATTTTCTGTTTTACTATTTTTTAAAGATTTGTTTATTTATTTGAGAGGGAGAGCGTGCAGGGGGAGGGGCAGAGGCAGAAGGAGAGGGAGAATGTCGAGCAGATTCCCCACTGAGCGCAGAGCCCGACACGGGGCTCGATCCCACAACCCTGAGATCATGACCTGACCCGACATCAAGAGTCGACGCTTAACCAACTGAGCCACCCAGGGGCCCTGGACTTTTTTTTAAATAAATCTTTTGTTGAAGTATAACCAGCGGACCGCTGGAGTTGACTCAATCCAACTCGCAAGGACAGACTGTTTGCCTCTTTTCCCAGCGTGGCACTCAGTGACATCACATCAGTGGCTGGTAGTCAGCCGTGCCAGAAATATTTCCACCACGGGAATGGGGAATTGCTACAAAGAAGGGCTTTTAAAGATCTATTTTCTGAGGGCTGGCTACACCTTTATCAGCATGCCACTGAGAATAACACGTACAGGAAAGTGCACATATCAGAAGCCAACAGCTCACTGAACTGTCACCAACTGAAAAAACATGTATGAACAGCACCCAGAGAAAGGAATAGAATAGTATCTGCACCCCGAGGTCCGCCAGGTTCTTCAGGTTCCCCTTTGGGCCACGACGATTCTGACTTGTAACCCCCCCAGATGGTTTCTTTTTGTACGTTAGAGAGAATCAAAGGTGGCTCCTTTCAGCCCTCAACACGGGGACACTTGTCTGTTGTTGGTACCGTGATCATCCTCGTCCCATGGTGCGACGAATCCCCACTTAACACGCCCATTGTACTGTTGAGGGACACGTGGGCAGTTTCTAGGTCACTACTATTATAAGTAGTCCTGCTATGGACTATTCTTTCGGCCAGCACGTGCACCCATTTCTCCCGGGGCGTCTATGGGTCCCTGCGGCTGCACGTTCAGCTTTAGACGACAGATTCTCAGCCAACTTCACTTTCGCTCTGTTCCTATTTTCCTCCTCCTGCCCGA
The DNA here is from genome assembly GCF_029215605.1 of Mirounga angustirostris. Classification (NCBI taxonomy): domain Eukaryota; kingdom Metazoa; phylum Chordata; class Mammalia; order Carnivora; family Phocidae; genus Mirounga; species Mirounga angustirostris. Next base: position 11,568,233 of record NW_026991712.1, on the reverse strand, counting down.
CTCCCTTGTCCTCCCCTCTCCTTGCAAGCTGGCTCCCCACCCCAGCATCTTCCACTTGGGCACAGACCAGACGAGGCCTTGGCTTTAGGTGGGAAAGTGAACCCCGGGCCACGGGCTCCAGTCTGGAAGGGAAAGCAGGAAAGCCGTGGTGTGCTTGCTGCTCTGTCACCTCTAGAACTTGCTTTCTAGCCCCGTAAACCGAGATCCAGATAGGGCAGCCGTCGCCTGGTATCCGGAGGTGGAGCAGGCCAGGGGAGTCCTGGTGTCTGAGCTTGCTAAGTGGTTCCAGCTGAGCAGGAACTAAGCTTGCACATTCGGACAATGCATTCTTGTGAATCTTTGTTCTGCAGCTTAGTGCACCATAAAAAGAGGGCCATTGTCAAGCCGCCTGTTTACTGGGTGGGAGTCAGCAATATGCAGCGCAAGTGGGCAGAGCAAATGTGGATCAGAGGCTCCCTGGCCGTGGCCCTCGCTGGGGCGGGTACTCCCCATGCCTTTGAAAGCATGATGCTCCCGTGCTCACGTGACCCACCCCCTTCAATAGCAGGTGCTTTTGCCGGATTTCGGATTTCGTGTGTTCACTCATTCAAGGAACACTCAGCAGTCACCAACGGCATGTCAAGCGTGGCGTAAATCCGTGTTTCTGATTTCTCACTTGTCACTGTGGAAAGTGAGGTTTCTTTCTCTCTCTTTTTAAAAAGATTGTATTTATTTATTTGAGAGAGTGTGAGCCAGAGAGGGAGCATAAGCAGGGGGAGGAGCAGAGAGGGAGGGAGCAGATCTCTGCTGAGCAGGGAGCCAGACATGGAGCTCGATCCCAGGACCCCGAGATCATGACCTGAGCCGAAGGCAGACGCTTAACCAACTGAGCCGCCCAGGCGCCCCGAAAGTGGGGTTTCAAGTTGTTGTTTTTGGGAGGATGAGAGGGTCCTGTGTGCCCCCCGGCGGTGCATGGGAATCACCTGGGGATGCTGGCTAGCTGCAGACTCCTGGGCCCTCCTGAGACTCAGAACGACGAGGTCAGGGCTCTGGAGTCTGACTTTCATCCTGAGGATGATGCTAGCACAGGCCTGAAAACCTGGCCCTCGTGTGTTTCCAGGCCAGCGTGCAGATGGCCCATTTGCTATCTCTTGTTCTCCAATGTGCTTGGACCTATAAAGCAAAATCTAAAATTCGGTCCACGGAAGCGTGAAGCCCAGCAAGGCTTCTCCCAGGCGGTTTTGCAGAAGGTCAAAGTTTCGGCCTTCTGAGCCTCTGACTAGGGTTTGCTGTGTGGTAAGATTTTTGCAAAACAGCTGTGTTTATCTGAGCTTTAATTCCTGTTTTCAAGAGCTTAAGTGTTTCGGCGTTTGCACACGGGGCTGCTGTGCTCACACACACACGCAGGCTCACCGGTCACTCTGTACACGCACCAGGACCCCCGCGTGCCAGCCCGACCTCTGGCTCCATCTGCGGAGCGGCTCCGAGGCTCACTCCCGCCAGGGCCCTCCGAACGGCCAACTTCACTGCATCTCGCGGTTCACACCCTCCCTGACGGGCTGACCTGTCCACGGAAGGCTGGGGCGGCCTGACTTGGACCCAGGTTCCCTGCAGAAAGGGCAGCCAGCGAACACAGGAGCAACGTAGGGGCAGTGCAGGGTCGTGGCTGGTGGCCACATGGGCCCTGACCTCGGGTTCGAGTCTGGCCCCCGCCTCCGCCGGCCACGTGACCCGCCTGAGCCACAGCCTGCTCAGCTGTGAGGCGGGAAGAGACGAGACCAGCTTCCTAGTGCGGCGGAGCTGAGCACGGCCCTGCTGCCGGGGCCCCAGTGCGGGTGAGCCGTCACTGTGCAGGTGAGGGCACCCAGGACTGGGGGGGGCCCTGCTGCAGCTGCCCCTGGGTACGCTCCCCACCGGGGGGTGGGGGGGCAAAGGGGTCGGTGCTTCTTCATTCCCCTCTCCCCACAGGCTTCTCAGGGACAGAGTATGGGGCTCCTCTTTGCAACCACAGGCCTGGTATCCTCTTGATGCAAAGAGAACGTTTGGGGGGCACTTACACACTCAGATGTTTAAGGGTAAGGTAACCTCCCCTGCAGCCCAGGCTGGGGCCGGAGAGGCCAGGTTGCGTGTGCCCAGCTGTGGGAGGGGGCACAGGGTCAGCTGAGCTCACCTGCAGAGAGGTGAGCCCATCAGCTCGGAATTACGTACATCCTGCAGACCCGGGGAAGTAAGATTCCTTCCGGGAGGGATGAGAACGCATGGTGGGGCGGGGGGGTAGGAGAGGTCGACTTAGAATTACCATCTCTACCACCCACCCCTGCCACACATACACACACATTCTGGGAGAAGACGGGTGCTGGGTTAGAGGAGAAACAAGGTGGTGGGGCGGGGGAGGGAAGGCTCTTGCCGAGGCCACATGGATAGGGGCTCACAGAGCTACCATGAGTGACCTTGCGCAAGTCACCTCAGCTCTGTCGAGCGGATGTGCCTCAAGAGGATTTTCACCTCTCTGGGGGCTGAATGCACATACAGGAAACAGGCCATCAGCCGTCTCGCGTTTGACGGACCGAAGGCAGGGAGGAACCAAAGGTTCCTCTGGTTTCTAGCATCACCGGGGGAGGGCCGTCCGGGGCTCCCAGCATTCTGGAGGGGCTGCTTCCAAGGGGCGTAAGTTCGTTCATTTCAAACAGACACTGTCCCAGGTTTAATACAGAACCAATGTAACCACTGTAACACTGTGATTAGAGAGAAAGCTGGCTGCCCCTTTGCCTGAATTATCCAGGTTAATTCCATTAGCCTGTCCCAGAACTATCCTGACAGTCACTGGTTTCCATGCCAAAGCTCATTTTCCCTGGCAGCATGGTCTGTAATTTATCTGGTCTAGGTGTGTGAACAGGAACTAAAATGTACCAAAGCTCTCAAAAGGAAACAGAAGGAATGCCAAACACTCCAGAGTCTTCCATGCTGTAGCTTCCGGCTTCTACCTCTGTTCCTCTGGCTGGACCTCTGCAATGCAACTAGGAACTTTCCTGGCACAGCCTTGGGAGCCAGAACGACTCGTGTGGGCTCCTGATTTGGTCATACCAGCCCATGGCACCTCCTGCATGTCCGTGAACCCTTCTGAGCCTCATTTTTGGGCTCTGTAAAGCGGAGAGTTGCATGCATGCTTCTTGCTGGCTTGAGGGTGAGAGATCACGTAGGCCCGGCGCCTGGCCCTGGATCAGCTCCCTGGGTGGCGGCCCTGAGAGCAGCAGCTACAGGAGAGAAGGAAAGGCCCAGCAGCCTGAGGCCTGGGCGTCGCCCTCCCTCTTCACGTGGAGTGAGTGCATGGGGGTGGGAGTGAGAATGCGGGGAACCCCAAAATTCTAAGGTCTATTTTCTTTTTTAAAGATTTATTTATTTGACACAGAGAGACACAGCGAGAGAGGGAACACAAGCAGGGGGAATGGGAGAGGGAGAAGCAGGCTTCCCGCCGAGCAGGGAGCCCGATGCGGGGCTCGATCCCAGGACCCTGAGACCATGACCCGAGCCGAAGGCAGACGCTTAACGACTGAGCCGCCCAGGTGCCCTGAGGTCTATGTTTTGTAAGCTGAGGAAAGCGATGGACATTTGTATGTATCCAGAGCGAGCTTTGACACAGGAGCTGGACTGACCTGTGTTATCTGTCCCCCCAGAGCAAAGCCAAGTGGAGTCTTGATTCTCACCAAATGGAATATAGTGGACGACTCACAAAATGGCTTGATTTCAGATGTTTGGGATCAACTGAGAGTATGTTTATTTAAAAGCAATTTTAAATATTAAAAAAAGTAGAAATTAACACATACAGTACTGAAAACCGGTCACATTAAATACATGTGAAACGACAAGCATACTGATGTCTGGCGGTAACGTCCAGATGAGAGTTTGGAATTTGCCTGGTGGCACTATGGGATTCCTACACGACATGTAAAAGTTTAGGCAATAAAAAAATAAATAGCAATTGCTGTTCAACAGTAAAATAAGACACAGACTATTTGCAGAACGTAACTTTCCCCTCTGGGGGAAAAAAAGAACTAATTACTTTTTTTTTTAATAAGGTTCCATACCTTCAAAATACTATTATCATGTACAAAATTGCAGATCATGGCTCACTGAGTTTAAGAACAACATCAGATTCACACTCGACCAAGATCACCAAAGGCATTCATACCTAGCTTTCCTATGTCCCACACTAAGCTGGATTAGAGAGAACTCAAATTCCTCATGGAAAACAAAAACAAAGCCAGAAGGGGGGTGGAAAAGGTACTAAAAATATGTTTGTGTAAGTGGTTGCAAAGGAAGAAAAAGAACAGACAATGACTCCATGTAATTTTAGACATCTAGGTTTTGAGTTTTTTAGAAAACCAGTTTATTTTGAGATCAGCTGAAAATACTGTAGGCCACAGAAACGAAGAGTTCTTTAATGCAACTAAAAATGTGTACTTGAATGAACCAGGACTCCAGGTCACTTCGGACGGCGACTTCCTGTCCTGACACAAGTGCGGCCAGTGAGCAGGGGCTCTAGACACTCGCCTCCATGCGGGGCTCGCAGGGCACCCCCCTGCCCCCCGCAGCCCCGGCCCCGGGCAGCAACTGCTTAAACTCACTTTCCAGGAACAGCTGAGAAGTTGTGTTGCAGGTCTGTCATGCAAGGTTTACTTACTAGGTGGTTATTCAAAGTTTTCGTAGTACTCGCTTAAGCAGAACTAGATGAATATTCACTGAGCACGGAGACTCTACGAAAGAGGGTTTTTCCTAGGGGTTCGGTGGGGAGCTGTACTTCTGCGAAATGAACCTTCCTCTCTTATCGCCGAGGTTATGCGCTTGGCGATACCAGCTTTCTGTGTGGTTGCCCACAGAGCCGTTTGAGCAGGACCCGGGGGCCTCGGAATCCAGAGAGCAGCCCCGCTGATCGGGCAGGGCAGCTACCCGGACCGATGGGGCTGGCGTCCTAGCGGTCGGACGGACGGACAGGGCCCGGACAGGCGGACACGGAGGGAGGCTCAGAGCGCCACGCGTGGTGGAGGCCGAGCGCCTGGCTGTGACCTGGCCTGCCAGTACCGTGTCTACGAACAGAGCTTCAGACCAGCAAGCTCGCCTATGACGGGGGCAGAATCGAGAGCATGGATGAAGGAGAGACTGCCTTCAGCATCTGGATGCTGTGGTGGGGAAACAGGGTGAAGGGCCGACTTTTAAATTTTTTCATCTTCGTGAATCATCTTTTTACCCGTTTGAACTGATCAAGGGCCAAACTAAGAAAATAATTAAAATTGATGTGTTCGGGGCTTTAACACACGTGAAGGACGCTAATTCAGAAGAGGAGACGGAACTTCACACTTTGAGAAAGCCGAATGACTGACTAGAAACAGATATTGTTGCAACCTTATAATTTCTGCTTTAATGGCGATCAAGTTAAAAAATGTACAGTTCCACTTGTCCATACTATTCCTTTATAAAAGGCAGATTTCGGGTAAGCTTCTAAATGCATGCATAATGTAGAGGCTAATGTTTCCTGGCGGTCCTCGGTTCCTGGAAGTTGAGCTTCATCAGGTGTGTCTTAAGCTTTTGTCAAAATAGTCGTGAAGGATATGTTAGTTTTGCATAATGAGGTAATATCTCAGGGGCGGGCACTCCTCACCAGAAGACAGTATACACCCACCTGGCCTAACCTGCACGAGGCTGCAGGGACCGGAAGATGCCACAAAGGTGTTGGGTGGGTGACTATTTTGCTGAAGGAGTAACACTTACATTGAACCAAGCACTTCTCTGTAATAAATACCCAAGTCGGTTTTTGTAGCTGTAAACTGTGTACACAGATAAACTACAGGCTGGTCTGCCGTGGAGCTAAGTTTCACCTGGAAAACAGAACCCCCTCTTCGCTAATGTTGCATTTGCAGTAACACAATTGAGAATACTGTTTCGTTAGGGACACAGGGTGGATTCTCCGCCTTTCAACGGCTGCTGGAGACACTCTTACTGGCAAAGCCAGCAGTTCCTAGATTCCTGGTTTCGTCTGTCTGCTGGGACAACAGCACAGAGGCGGAAGTGCGAGATGCCGGGGACGGCCGTGGCAGACCAGGAAGGCGCGCCGGGTCCCAGGGCCCCCCCCAACACTGGCGAGGGCAGAAGCCCACAGGGTATTTACACACACCTTATCCCCTCCTGAGGTGGCCCCTCCGGGACTCTCCCGTTCTGTAGCAGCTATTTACAGACGTGTGCACGGGGTTACGTGGAGGCAGCAGTCCTGCGTGAGGATGTGGACGATCTGAAGGTTCTGCTTTTTGCTAGTCAGACAGGATGTGAACAAAGGACACTGGGAAGACCCCCTTCCTTTCAGGCTGTCCTTCGATATGCCCAATCTGTAGGGAGAAGAGAGAGTCGTCAGGCGGGAGGCCGGCAGCTGCCCACGGACAAGCCCCGTGGGTCACGGTCCCCGTGGACTCGGCCCACAGGCCCGGGGCTAAAGGCACGCTGACCCTCCCCCACTCTTTGGGGGACTACACGCAATCGTAACAGAACAACTAACGACAGAAGGTGCAGCCCGCTCCGCGCACACTCGGCCACCCTGTGAGGGAGCGCTTCCTGGGACGCTCAGCTTCTACCCCGAGGGTCCACTCCCCCCGACGCGTGGAAGAACCTGCCCGTGGCCTCACGCAGGCTGCAGACTCCAGAGTCCGTGCTCTTCACGGGGTGCACAACTGCCTTTCCTGCTGAGCGACCTCAGACAAACCTGGCTGGGCCTCTTGTCTGTAAAACGGGGCTAAAATACCCTTTCCTCTCAGGCCTGTGCTGAGATTACATAAAACGTCACACGGATGGGAAAGGCTGCTCTGGGAGAACTTGTTTCCTGGTTGCTGTGGGAGAAGGAGACGGTGAGGGCAACTCCACGGTCCGCTGCCCGAGCCCGTGACCACAGTGCCCGGCGAGAACTTCCCGATGACCTCCGTTAGACTGACACTCGTCGCGTTAAAGAGAATCCCATCGCGAGCCTTCGACAGAAAGAGCAGGACACGCGCCTGGCTTCAGATGACAAACGCAGAGAGAGGAGGGGGCTTTAGGAGCCGGGCCAGCTCTCCTCTCCATCTCCACCCGTAAAGCACCCGCGGCGTCCGCGGTGGCTGGAGCGGGGGTGCGGGCTCGCCCGGGCTGCTTCCCTGAACCGCCAGGCCTGTGACCTTGGGCCGCTTCTCTCATGCTGGGGTGGAACTGACTGCAGACCTGGCTTACCCGCCTCAGGGGGCCTTAGGCGGTTGGTGTCCTGCACGTGAGCAGGTTTGTGAATCGGAAATCATCGTTTTTAGGTCTGGCTCGGCAGACGTGCCGATGGCACACAGAATTTTCGCCGAGGACGATGGCAGAGGCGCCAGTGAAAACTTCCCACCTACCCCCTCTGGGTGTCTGCTGTCGTCACAGGTTTCTTAGCAAAGGATCTGGTCACTGCCTGTGTATCCCCAAGTGAGTTTTCGGGACATCCTTGGGAGGCGGGGTTACTCCTGTGCCATTTCTGAACAGGAATCAGGCTTATGGAAGGGACATGCCTTAGCCAAGGCCAGAGAACGACTCAGCGACTCACGCCAGGGTCTTCAGAGCCCATCTCCTTGTCATGATTCTAATGTGACTCTGGAGCAGGCTCCCCACCAGGAGCAGGCCCAACCCTAACAGAGGCAGGAGGGGCCACGGGGGCCACCCCCAGCTTGTCCCTCCCCGAAAGAGAGAAAAAGAGGCCTCATCACTTCCTTCGGGGCGTCTCAGCTTCAGCACCCCGCATATTCTGGGCCAGTGCTTCTGTTCTCCCAAGCATCCCTGGCTTCCATTGGCCAGAGCTCAGGGCACCCCCTTCCTGGGTCCTGACAATCAAAACTCTGACACTGCCGAGGGTCCCTGGAGGGCAAAACTGCCCCTGCCCGAGAGCCCTGCTTCGGTCCAAGCAGAATCCCCACGGCTGTGATCAAGAGTCTGGAGGCACTCTCCAGGCCCAAAGAAAGAAAAGCTAAAGGTGCATGCACACCTGTACGTATGTGTATGTGTGTGTACGTGCATGTGTGTTTCTGGGCCCGAGCAGGCTCTGCTGGCTCAACTGTGAACCACAGGTCCCTTTCTCAGCAGACAGGACGGGGTCCCTCTGGGCTGGTGGCACACAGCTGCCAAGGGAGCAGAATCCCCACGCTGATGCTGGGAAACACTCAGCCAGGAGAGACGTGAGGCCACCACCCACGACGCCCCTGGCCTGCCGGCTGTCCCAGGAGCCTCACTCCCGACGCAGCCGGAACATCACAGGCCCACTGGGCTGCCCTTCTTGTCACTGAGAATCTGCACACGGCCACCTCACCATCATTGTGAGGACAATGAGGCCTTTCCTTCCAGACACCTGGGCAGCAAGTTTTCACGTAAAAGGGATTGTTACAGACATTTTTCATCTACTCCTCTGAAGTCAAGTGAGGAAGGTATCATGCCCCACTCGACAAAGACAGACTGCAGCCTCGGTGAAGGAAGGCTGGAGCCTGAGGACGGCGTGCAATGGTGAGTAGAGGCCAGTTTTGAGGCTTTTGCAAACCCTCTATGCACCCTGCGCTTCAGGCTCTGGGCTCAGAGATGCTTCAGAATCTTGCCTGCCTGCCTCCCAGCTGTGTCACATGCTTAGCCTGCCCGAGCTTTGGCCTCACATCCAAAAAAACCTGCGGCTCACAGGTTGTGCGAGCACGAGGGGCAAGCCCAGGCACACGTTAATCCTCCCAACCCCGTTTCAAAGCTCTGCGGCTGCGTCTCTAGCATGACCGTGGTGAGGGAAGACAGCCAGCGAGAACGCTGGGGGTGCATGAAGCGGCCGGCAGGGTACGTACCCACCACTCCTGGTCCTCTTCCCCTGTGACGACGATCACCTCCCCCTCCATGAAGGTGAGCTCATCGTCATTGTCCGCCTGGCAGTCGTAGATGGTCTTCACTCGTCTCACCTTGTTTTTCCCCTTCAAGACAGAAACGGGGCTTCAGCGGGAATAAAGGACACACTGACCTTGGGAGCGTGATTTAACCTCACTGCGCCTCAATTTCTCCTCTGTCAAGGGGGAGGCCCATCTGCCAGGTGCCCAGGTGCTGGGTGCTCCCTCTCTCTTCCCCGAGCACTAGGACGGAGCCTGGCATTCGGGAGGGCACGCTGCCCATCATGTTCACGGGAGGGCAGACTATGGGTGGGGATCGAAATCCAGCCCCACCAAAACCCCTGAGGCACCCTGCCCTCCCCCACCCCCAACAGCAGCTTGCAGAGATGACACCAGAGTCTAAAAATGGTCTTGGGAAACATGATGTAAAGAAAAATGTGCAGCTTCTGCATACTGAATGCACAGCATAAACAAATTTCTCAGTCCCCTCACGCAAAGTACTAAGTCAGCACATGCTGGTTAAACAGGGCGGCGGCCTGGGGTGGGAGGATTCCAGGCAGTTCCCCAAAATGTTTTTTTGGTTTTTTTTTTAAGATTTTATTTATTTGAGAGAGACACAGCGAGAGAGGGAACACAAGCAGGGGGAGTGGGAGAGGGAGAAGCATGCTCCCTGCAGAGTAGGGAGCCCGATGTGGGACTCGATTCCAGGACCCTGAGCTCATGACCTGAGCCGAAGGCAGACGCTTAACCCACTGAGCCACCCAGGCGCCCCTCCCCAAAATGTTCTAATTCACGATCAGTTTTCACTTGCACTTTTATCTGTCGGACTTCTGGTTCTTTGCAAATAGGAAGATGGGAATAGAGAAATCCTCTTCTAAAGGAGGTTTCTGGTGCCTAGCTCATTCAATAATTAGTATTAAAAAAAAGCGAGCTGCGTTTCTCCACGTTTTGGGTCCAGTGAGTTCTCTCTGTGCCCCAGTGTCTCCCTCAGTCCCCCCGCTCCTTTCTGCGGCCCGTCCCAGGGCAGTGCTGGCCGGAGGAACCGCAGCAGTGCAAGCCTTAGTTGTCTTAGCTCCAAGGCCCGCAGGGGAACACTGATCATGGGGAGGATTAAATGAGGGCACAAAACCACTGTCAAGTGCAGAGCATGAGCCGGGATCCTGCACAAGGCCATCCTGGGGCGCCTGGGCTCCCGGGACAGTGCCCTCGTGACGAGCACCTGCCACACTGAATACGGTGCCCTCCAGCCTGTGGGAGAATGGGTGTTTTCCCGACCCCTCCTTTAGCATGCAGGTGCCACACTCTACGGCAATGCTATTTTTATAACGAGCGGGGGCAGAACTGTGGTGCGGAGCGGGGGCCCTTTCAGTTCCCTCATTAACCGGGCTCCCTCAGTCTGGGAAGCCAGTGCCCCCGCTGGGGTGCAGCCGTGGGCAGGACCAATGGCCACTGAATCCTCCGGGAGCACCTGTCCAAAAAAGGGTTTCTTGGGAAAAAAACTTTTTTTTTTTTTAAAGATTTTATTTATTTGAGAGAGAGAATGAGAGAGAGAGAGAGAGAGAGAGAGAGAGAGAGCACATGAGAGGGGGAAGGGTCAGAGGGAGAAGCAGACTCCCCGCCGAGCAGGGAGCCCGATGCGGGACTCGATCCCGGGACTCCAGGATCATGACCTGAGCCGAAGGCAGTCGCTCAACCGAGCCACCCAGGCGCCCAAAAAAACCATTTTTATATTAAAATAAAATCGATATATTTTAGAGCAGAAAGCATTTCATGAAAAGGAGGGAATGTGGGACTTCAACCGCATTCTGCCTGCACCAGTCTCTTGGGGCTTAGCCTCCAGTCCCTCCGGGAAGATGCAGTGAGAACTGAGTGGACGATTCTCAGACCCCCGAGAGGGAACCTGCCTTCCTGTGACTCTGAGAAAGGAAAAGTGTCATCCTCCCGGCTTTAAGACAAGGGTGACCCCTTGCTGAGCGTCTGTTCGGTGCCGTTCCTCGGTCACCGCACTTACTGCCTGTGAGCTCAGCTGCTGCTCCAGCTCCTTTCTGTGTCCAAGGGCACGGAGGCCCAGAGAAGTAACGGGCCCAGGTCATGCAGTGACAGCAGGTCGTGCAGCCCGCCTGCTGGAGTCCAGCGCCCGCGTCCCTACCCACTGGGCTCAGCTCTGCCCGCCGCCGGAACCACAGCCGGTGCAGGTGAACAAGCTTGCGATTTTTCTGTGTTGCGGGCGCACGTACCCTCCCGCTGGGTTTCGGGGCGCGGCAGGGGGTTTGCAAAAGCCTCAAAACTGGCCTCTACTCACCGTATTGATTTTCCTGGGCAGCGGTACAGGCGTCTCTGGCAGGGTGGGCGTGAGGTCATTGGAGTCTTCGGACGCTTGCTTTTGGATGGTGTCTCGGGACTGCACGTTTGGGGAGAGATCCGCTGGGTGCGACTTCTGGGTGACGTCGGGGGGCTGCTGGGCCTTGGGGGAGACCTCTCCGGTCTGGGACTTGGCCAACAGGTCTCCCAGCTGCGGTTTGGGAGGCAGGTCCTTCATCTGCGGCTTGGGAGGTAAGTCTGCCAGCTGGGGCTTGGGGGGCAGGTCGCCCAGCTGGGGCTTGGGGGGCAGTTCTCCTGGCTTCGGTGGCAAATCTCCGATCTGGGGTTTGGGAGCCAGTTCTGCGGGCTTCGGGGGCAGGTCTCCAGGTGGTGGCTTCTGTGGTAGCTCTGCCAACTGCGAGGACTTCTGGAAGATCTCGGGCGGGCTGCTGGCTTTGTCTAGGGAGAGGTGATGGCTGGTTTCTGTTTTCCTTAGTGCCACTGTGGGAAGCAAGCACAGGGACGGAGGTCACTGGAGGGGGCCCTGGGGTGGGGGAGCGCTGCCCCCTCCTTCAGTCACCGGGAGGACCAGTGGAGAGTGAGTGCCTGCTTTGGGGCCAGACCCAGGGGCACAGGTGGGCACTGCCTGTTCTTACAGGATAGAAGCTGGAGGCCTGGAAGGCGTCCACATGACCATATGTGATTTCATGCCTCAGTCATGTAAGAATGGGATGTCCACACTATCCCAGAATTAAAAACAAAACAACACAACATGACTGGAATACAAACAGGTTACAGAAAATCAGAAGTATAGAGTTAGGTTTCCCACAAGCCTATCCCCTAAATGTGCCATACTTCCTTCCGGACTCTTCCACATGCTTTCCATACATAAAACTTTGATCTGCTTTTATCTAAATACTGCTTTTGCAAGAGTATTTGCCAGGTCAATAAAATTCCTCTAGCGGCAGTACATAATTTTTTTCTTTAAAGATTTTATTTATTCATTTGAGAGAGAGAGAGAGAGCACGAGCGGGGGAGTGGGCAGAGGGCAGAGGGAGAAGCAGGCTTCCCACTGAGCAAGGGAGCCCAATGCGGAACTCGATCCCAGGACCTCAGGATCACGACCTGAGCTGAAGGCAGACGCTTAACCGACTGAGCCACCCAGGCGCCCAGCAGTACGTAATATTTAATGTTGCGTTCTGTCCCGTTCTGGAGCTCTATCAGAATTCATTATGAATTCCCCGTGTCCCTAGGATTCCTATACTATGTAAGAGGTCAAAGGTCTCTCCTCTGCCACCTCCCCCACCCCTCTGAGGGAACCTCTGCTACATTTTGGTGATACACCACATGTACTTAATCCCATACGTGGATTACAACACATACTTTGTCTGCAACTTCGTTTCTTGCCCACTTAATATGTTCGGGAGAATGTGCTAGGCAGGTCCTCCCTATTCTCTGTATGGCCATGGCTGTGTCAGTCTGCACCGTGTGGGGATGCTCGTCTGTGGAACCATCCCCACAGCTCTTTGCACAGCTCTTTCGGTGGGACCTAGGACACTAAGGACATGTCTCCAAGACCAGCTCCACCATGTACTTAACTTGCTGTGTGCTCTTGGGTAAATGATACAACCTCCCTGTGCCTCACCTTCTTTATCTCTAAAACGTGACTTAATACAGGTAAAGAATTTCCTAACAGGGCCTTGGCTCTAAGTATCTCATCAGAGTATTACCACTACTGCCGGGCAGGGTTCTTTGAGGCCAGGATTTGTACTTTTACTTATTCTTGGAACTATGGCTCCTGGTATAGAGGCCAAGCACGGAGTATGCATTCAGCAAGGAAACCGCTGACTAAGGCACACCAAGAATTTTATTCTAGAAGGACAATATATTCAGAAAGATAGTCTTACAGTCCATTAAAAACAAAAAAGAAAGAAAGACAAGATGAACCCCGATACAGCAAACTGACACAGCTGTACCGTGGCGGCTTCTGCTTGTGCCCTGCTTGGCCGCGTCCCAGCTCACAGGCTGGCCCCTGACCTTCAGCTGACGTGGCTCCGCTCACAGAGTCCTCTCCTACAAGTCACAAACTGGGAAAAGTGAAGTCTAAGGCAGGCAGTGAACGGGGAGCTGGGGGAACTCCCCGGGGCAGCGGGGCTGGCCAGCCTTGCTATGCGCCGCCGACGGGGGAACAGAAACTGCAAGTGCTGGGTGGACAGAACCCCGAAGCGCTCAAGTCCGGTTCAAGGAACTGATCCCTTAAGAAGGACCGGAGCCGGGCATGATGCTTGCGCCTCAAAGCTCAGCATGGCGCCGTTCACAGTGGAAAGGCTGCACCCCGTGTGGCTGCGCAATGACAGGGCCTCCGTCACACTTCACCGCACCAGACGGTGGAACACTACGCGGCCAGTAAAAGTCATCTGTGATGGAAAATGTTTCTGATGTATCATGTGAAAAAAGCACCCCAGCTTAAATCGAAACCTAAAGCAAAAAAAGTACAGTAGAAAGGATATACCAAATTGTGTACGTTGGGTGGTATGGGATGGCGGGTGGTTTGTGCTTTTCTTCTCTTTGATTATCTGTATTTTTAAAAATCTTCTAGAATGAATACATGTGCTTTTATAATAGGTAGAAACAAAATAAGAAAAGAGTGTCTCCTCTAGGGAAGCTTGCCCGGCCTTTGTCTATTTGATTTCCAAGCTGGTTTTGTGTTTTCCCCTCTCCAATTAAAAGTCCTTTCTAGGGTTGCCTGGGTGGCTCAGTCGGTTAAGCATCGGTCTTCAGCTCAGGTCACCATCCTGGGATTGTGTCCCACGTTGGGCTCCCCGCTCAGCAGGGGAGCCTGCTTCTCCCTCTCCCTCTGCCTCTCCCTCTGCCTGTGCTCTCCTGCTCTCTATCAAATAAATAAAATCTTAAAAAAAAAGAAAAAAAGCCCTTTCTGAACTGCCTTTTTAACTCTGAAGGGCTGACAAGCCAACTTTCCCCCAAAGCTGGAACACAGAGAGTACACCGCTGGAGCGAGGCCCATTAGGAACAAGAAAGGATCAGGAATTTCCAGCCCGACCCCCACTCCCTACAAAAACCTGGGAGATGGTGTAGCTGCGGTGCGCAGGCAGGACTGGGTGGAAGGCAAGGGGACACGCTCCTTTGAAAGGCACTACCACCCAGAGTACAGCCTACTAAAACGCTCTTCCCTTGGCCATCATCATTCCACTCCTGAGAACGGCTTCTAAGAACATAATTGAAGAAGAGGAGGCAGAGGGAGAAAAACTGTGCGAAAGTCTGGCCCCGATTCCCAACCAGAGGGGATGCTGGAGAGAGCGGTGTAACACAGGGCCGGACTTGAGCCCTGGCCAGTGGCCTCATGCAGTGGTTTTTTTTTTTTAAAGATTTTCTTTATTGTTCATTTGAGACACAGAGATAGAGAGACAGAGCACAAGCGGGCAGAGCAGTAGGCAGAGGGAGAGGGAGAAGCAGGCTTCCCGCTGAGCCAGGAGCCTGATGCGGGGCTCGATCTCAGGACCCTGGGATCATGACCTGAGCCGAAGGCAGACGCTTAGCCCACTGAGCCACCCAGGCGCCCCACCGTGCAGTGGTTCTAACAGAGGATGGGTGAATGGGTCTGGGCTTTGAGTGCAAACAGCTGCACACTTCACATAAAGAGACAATCAGTCAGCATCTACCTCTTGACAGAATACCACCACCACCCAGGAAGCAGTTCTGCCAAAGCTTGAGCTTGTATCTGATGGGGCCTCAGGATCCAACTTCTGACTGACATGTGGAGGACAGAGGAACATGTTTAACAACCGCATGGGGATGCAAAATCTAAACTGGAAAAATCTACTAGGACGAATAACCCAGTTCCTCCAACATTATGTGTTACCAGAAAGGGGGAGAGATGCACGGAGACCTTTAGCCTAAGAAACCTAAAAGGCTGAATGAACCAGACCTTATTACATTCAATCTTGATTTGAACAATTTGTTAAAGAGAAAAGGTGTTTATGAGACAATCAGAAACGTAAACTGGGTATTTTAAGGTATTAAGAAATTTTGGATTTTCAAAATATGATAAAGCATCTGAGATGTGGTAACAGTATGCAGTGTGTGTAAGTGGTACGAGGTCCACATCTGCTACAGACTGACTGGGGGCGGGAAACAGAACAAGCTCAGGTATGACCTGATCATTGTTGGAGATGGGTGATGAGCATCTGGGGGTGAGGTGGAGAAGTCTGTATTATACTATTCTGTGTTTTACAGTATTTTTGTCTGGGGCACCTGGGTGGCTCAGTTGTTAAGTGTCTGCCTTCGGCTCGGGTCATGATCCCAGGGTCCTGGGATCGAGCCCCGCATCGGGCTCCCTGCTCGGAGGGAAGCCTGCTTCTCCCTCTCCCACTCCCCCCCCGCTTGTGTTCCTGCTCTCGCTATTTCTGCCAAATAAATAAATAAAAATATTTTTGTCTATGTTTATTATGGGCAATTTCAAATCCACTAAAAAGAGACAGCAAGAGAAAAGAATGAGAGCAGTATAATGAGGTGGTGGTTGGAGGGAGACGGCCCGGCTGGGATGCTCACAGCACGCTGGCTTCTGGTGGAATGGCTCAGGGTGAACGGCACATGCCAGGGTGCCATCCCCGAGGCGGGGAGGGGCGGGGCTGGTGCAGAAGCATGGGGCCCACCTGAGGACATGGCAGGCCACTTCCTGGGCGCCACGTGCAGGCAGGCAGGGGCATGTGGTGGGCCGTGAGGGTGAGGTGCGGGGGCGGGGGCTCACATCCTGTTCACTGAGAACACAGAAGCGAAGTCGTTTCGAGAACAGAGAAGGTGTGAAGGAGACGGGGACTAGGGAGGGCAGGGGCAAGTCATGGATCCTGCAGATGGAGGGCTCCAGGCAGCCTCAGAGGACCACGTGAGCTCAGCAGACAGGAAGCAGAGCAGAGCCGCCGTCCTCACTCTGCTTCTCCATCATGTGCAGGTGTGTGGAGCCAGCCCAGCGCGGGTCAAGCGAGCAGAACCGGCACAGGAGCGGTGCGGAAGAGGAGGAAGAGCGTTAGGAGAGATGATGCTGGCTCAGGATCCTTGCTGAGGGACAGTGAGAAAGTGGCAATGGCCACAGGGGTGGGGGCGGTGGGGCTAAGAATCGCTGTGGTTTGGGAGCAAGAAGAAGGGAGCTGGACAGGCAGGTGGAAGGAACCAGAGGTAACGTGTGGTCGATGGGGGAAGAGCACAGGGCTGAATCGGGGCAGATCGTAGACAAGTGGGAACAGTGCTCCGGAAACACCTCAAACTTCTCTGGGACCAGGACAGCCCTTTGGGCAGAGGTTAAAAGAAGAAAACAATGACTTGAGATAAAGACTCAGTAAATCCGGGGGAAGCTTCCTCTGTGTTCCATGGAGAATGAACCGGCAGCTACCTTTTATTGTAGGACACAGAAGCCCAGTCAGTGCTCCTCCAAATATGCCACTTTCCTGAAGACCTCGGGAGAGGGGTGGATCCCAGCCTCCCACCACAAATCCCTAACTTTGACTTCTGGGGTCAAAGGTCTTGCCCTCAGTACTAACTGAAACCCATGGAGCGGCCACAAGTCCTCTGAACCCCATCTGCACCTAGCGTGGGCCCTGTGGCCTTGCGGACCTAAGTGAGGATGGACAGGATGAACCAAAGGCGGCTGTGGATGTTCTCAGCTCCCAAGCTGGAGCCGGCAACAAAGAAGAGGGAGCAGATAAGACAACGGACATGCTGGTCTTACGGATGAAAAGCTCGATCAGGATCCAGGAAGATTTGGTCAAAGAACCGAGTGTCTTTGCTTGGCAGGGAAACACTGCTTTCTTGTACTTCTCAGAGCATGAGGATCTCTACTTTGCATGATGGATGCTGTCCCAGGGAAGGATTTCTGTGCCACAGAAAGCGAGGGGCTTTCTGAAGCATGATCTCATTTCGCCCTCATAAAACCTCATGAAGCAGGTATTCCTGCCCACGTTTACAGGTGAGGAATCTGAGGCTTCGGGAAGCTTCCGAGTCCCCTGCCCAGGCCACTTGGCAAGTGAGTGGCAGAGGTGGTACTTGGACTGTGTTTGCAAGAAGAGAAAGAATGGTATCCCCAGACCCAGGGATGATAACATCTTCTAGAAAAGGACAGTGGTTTTTTGGGAGAAGTATGGTGTTTTGCTAATCACAAAAACTGAGTTTATAAATATCTTTCTTCGTTGAACAGATACTTATTGGGCACGTACTCCATGCTAGGTGCTGCTTTAGGCATCTGGGATCAAGCCAAGAACTAGAGAGACAGAGACAACTGTCCCCTTGGAGGGTACCATGACAGTCTAATTACATGAACACGAGAAAGAGAAATCTTACCTTTCTGAGGTAGTTTAGGAAGAACTCTTGGACCAAGGGCAGTCTTTGCAGAGCTGGTGCTAATTAATAAATAAGAATAATTAAGGATCTCAAAATGCTGTAATATCATTAAGTGATCTAATATTCAAAGAAATCACAAGAGTTATGCTGAGTTCTCTAAAAACCCTTTCAAAATTTCTTTAACAGATTACAGTCTGTTTTCCACTATTCAAAATCTGCCTGGCTGGGGAGGACCCAGGAAAGGGTGAACAGGCCAGCTCTGTGAATGATAAAGCCACCACCTCTTCCCCTCGAAACCTGTCCTCAGAGGTAAAATGTGTGAGCGCCCGGTGGAGCATGGCCCCGGGGGACCACATGGAAGCCGTCTCCTCGTGGGATTCTATCTCTCACCCTAACTCTTGCCACCCCCACTTCCAGGGGAGGACACTGAAGTCTGGGGCGTTTCAGCCCCAAGGCTGGCCAGGGAGGAGATGTAAATGGAGACCTCGCTCTGTTTGATGCCAGAGCTCCCGTGTCCCCCGCAGCACCAGAGCAGAAAGCTTGGGTCTCAGACCTCCAGGCTTTCCCTCCGCTTGGAGCACTTACCAAACGAGTAGGGAAACACACCCAAGTCTCGGGAATAGGAAGTCCATCCCACGGGGTCTGAATAACCCAGGGTTCCTCCCCGTTCCCCTGCCACCACTGACATGCCAGGGCCGCGGCTGCCGCGGTGCTCCTTTAGCAAGAGGCTGGAGCTATTCTCAGAGGACGCCAGGGCCTGCAGCCTCAAGGAGGAACAGCAGCCGAGCACCGGAGTCCTCCGTGCCAAGAGCCCCTCTGAATCTCTCGTTTGTCCTCTTGTGTCCTATGATGTCCCAAGAATTGGCTTTCCCCTCTTTCTCTCCTAACTGCGTTTAAAGGAACAGGGAAAGCCAAACCAAACGAACAAAACAGAGTCAAAGAAGATGAAATGCACGTGCTGTCACCTCCTAACCACTCTCTCCTCAGCTCTTGTGAAATCCTATTGCCCCCGGGCCATGGACATAATGTCCCTGCGAATCCAGAAGCGGTGAACCCCTCTGGAGCGTGTGTTTCTCACGTCCGGCCTCGGCATGTTCTCAGGGAAGCACACCTGCCGATTACTGACGTGAGCACGACGCTGGTTCCTGACCAAGGCCCAGGGTCAACACTGAACACCCATGGGCCTGGGCTGCTTCCTCTGCAAAGGAACACGAGGTCGCTGCTGTGTGCACGTGGCTTGATTCTGCTTAAAAAGCATTTTGTGGGCACTCTCCACCTATCAGACATTCTCCCCCTCTGGAAGAAGACGCCGGAACTGCAGTCTGAGCCCGGCCCCCCAACCCCCTGGGTGGAAGTTGGGACCCAAGGGGAGGGGACGACGGGACGTGGAGTCTGGAGGACAAGTAGGTTGAGTCCAGCTCCGACATCTGCCACCACTTCACCTCTCAAGTTCTCGGGGCCGCTCCCTCGTCTATACGATGGAGGAAATAGTAATCGGCCTATCTGACAAAGTTGTAAAGACTAAATAGGACAGTGGCATTAAAATAAATGAGAACTTTGTTTTGCTCTTTGATAAACTCTGGAAAGCACCCCCCACACACCAGCTGACTCCTTCTCCCTAAGGTTTTGGGACTGTAAGTGGCTCTTTGTGTCTTTATCTCAGATCGGGCCTCTAGAGAATATTCTTTGCGTTGGTACTGCATAAATGTTGCCCACAGAAGATCTTCCAAAGACCCATTTCTGTGAAAGGATGGAAGGAAGGGATGCTGCTTTTAGCCTAGCCTAAGAAAATCATACAAACGGGGCACTTGGAAAGAGTCCTATTTTTATGTCTGAAAATCTCTGGGCTGTCAGATTTCCTGAGAACTGCTTTCATTCTCAAGTCTGCAAAAAGGAGTCAAGAGTAACAAAACAAAGCTACTTAATTAAAAAATGAAAAATACAACCTCATTCTGGTAGACTCTGACATGAGGGAAGTGAGGCCAGTCCCCACTGGGAACTGGAATGGGGGAGAACCTGGCACTGGACAGCCCGGCCTGCCAACGTGCCGGGGGACAGTGGCTTGTCATGGGGGCCTGACGGACGGGTGCATACTGACAGTCCACGTTTCGTTTCTCCTCACGATCAGGGACGGGCCACACTTTGAGCAGACTGCCACCAACACTCCTTTCTAGAATTCCGGAGAGTGAACTATGATCCCAGCTGAGGGAGAAACATGAAGGCAGCTTACCTTGATTGCTGAGACAGTCCCTCAAACTTGTTTGTGGTCTTACTTGATGATGATGGACCCACATCGTTACCTACAGGGAAAATCAGATGTCAAGTTGCATCTTTAGGCAGGGGAATGGAATACGGGGACTCAGGACGTGGCAGACAGGCACCCCTCTGGTTCCAGAAAGGAACTGAAAAGTCTCGAACTAGAATGGTATGCATTTGTAACTTTGAAACAAAACTAGCACCATTTTGGGCTCTGACAGTATGTTTTGTTTTGTTTTTGGTGTTTTTTTTTTTTTGTATTCAAGGACGATGTCAAAAAGATGAACAGCCCACCCCCAGACAAAGCCTATAAGATCACAGGACTTTGGGGATGTCCCATTGGCTCAGGATCTTGTCCTTAGCTTGGGCGCAGGGAAAGAAGAGTAAAACCTCAAATTCACCCAGAGGTTGCAATGCCAGACTAGGCCTGGCAGCCAGACTCAGAATACACAACCCACAAACTGTGTCTGTATGGATGCTGTTCAGTAGGATGGTGATAACTGGCCATCTGCGGGGCGAGACTCTCAGTCACTCTTGCCATCACTCACTCAGACCTTAGCATTTACTAAGTACCAACTAGGTGCAAGGCGTGGATGGAGAGCAGAAGGCCCCAAAGCAAATCAAATGTCTCTGCTCTTGCCAGGTTTCTGATCTGGCCTGGGCAATGTACGTGTACAAACTAGACTGATAATGTGGAGTGAGGTCAACGGTGAACAGGGTTGTGTGCTATGGAAAGGAAACGCTGTCAAAACCTCACTGGTAAGAGGAGCAGGGAACGTCCTCACTGGGGGACGAGGCACCTGAACAGTGAAGAACTTTCTAATCGGGGGTGGCGGGGGGCCGCAAAACCACATACGTGCTCTTTGTCCGGGAGAAGGCAGAGAGACGGGTGAGAATAACTGCTGTGGGACCCATCCCACAGTGGGAGGAGCACAGAGCCCCGTGCTGCCAGGCGCCCAGGAGGAACCCCTGGACCCTGCAGGGGCACAGCTGTCTCTGGGGCTCCAGCTTATGTCCTGCCCACCCTTCCAAAGACTGCTGTGCAAAGTCCAGCCCCTTCCTCCCCTGCCTGGACACCCACAGGATCCCCCGGGTGCCTTGGGGAAGGGGCTGGCTGAGGAGAATCAGGAACAGGAGGGCAGGGGCAGAGGACAGGACTGGCCAAAGCACTGAACTCTGAGCCACAGCACCTACGGCCGCCCAAGCGCTTCTCAACTCCACACAACAGGAAGAGCTGGTGTCCTTATCCTCATTTTAAAGATGAAGAAACAAGGTTAAGTGCCTGCAGTTCACACGGCTACCTGGTCTACCCAGAAGTCCTGACCGGAAGTCCTGACCACGGGTCTACAGCCTTGTCACTACCCGTCCTGATGCCCCGATGGTAACGTCAATAACAGCGACCGCCGTTCATTGAGCATCTACTAGGAGTGAGGTAGGGGGTAAGTACGTCACTGGGATGAGGTCCATGACGTACGTAATCCAAGTACCCTCCATGTTGTATATGAAGAAACACACAAAGTGGTACAGCTAAGCCCAAGGTCAAGTAGCTGGTAGGGGTGCGTGCTGGGATACAGAGCCGAGCAGCCGGCCTCCAGGATCTGTACTAACCAGCCCCCCATCACCGCTCGTCCCACCGAACCTCCCGGATGGGGGAGGATGGCCGAGGGCTGACAGGGGTCCTCCTGGACAGAACTTTCTGTAACTCTAGGACACTGCTGCAGGAAGAAACGAGCTAAACTGGTGTTACCAGGGCCGATGATTTTCAAATATAGCTTTATTTTAGTAAGACACTCCTTCCAACCACCGGTACATTTCCATGAGCCATCACTGGTACTGAAGGATGCCTCCGGCAGCCTCTCAGGGAATCCTCCGAGCTGTGAATGCCGTTCAGGTAGGCGTTTCTTTTCAGCACAGTGTTTAGCGTGAGTCCTTAGGATTGGCTCTCAGATCTCACACTCTCAGACTTCATTGAGCCATAACAATCAAAATATCAAAGGAAGTTCTATGCTAGGGTAAACCACTGCATCTGTTAATTCCCTTTCCAGGTAGAAAACATTCCAAACCAGTGATTCTTAACCCTCTTGCGTGTGGGACCGACTATGAGACCATTTGGGCTGCAGAGAGGAGGACACTGGCCCCTCGCTCTGCTTCTGGCCACCCACTCTGCTGTCACACAGATGAGCCATCACCCCAGGGGCTGCGGCCTGACCCTGGAGCCCAAATGTCCGTGTCCTCCTTTAACCCTGCTCTCTGGCCACTCAAGGTGACTCTCCATCTCCAAACACAATGTCTTTCTCTGCCTCCATAACTTTGGCCCTCTGTCCCTTCTCTCTGCAACACCAAACCCCTCCCACTCGTGGTGAACGCCTATGCAACCTGCAAAGAGTCTCTCCAGTGTCAACTTCTGGGAATTCTTCCCTACCCAGACTTAACCACTCCCTCCTTCCTGTCAGCCTACCACCATTCATCATTGGGCAGTGGTTAAGGGTGCAGATTTTGGAGCCAGACAAGCCTGGGTTTGACCTTCAGCCCCACCATCGCCCAGTGGGTATGAGCTTGGGCTACAATGCTTTTTCTGCTAAGCCTCAGTCCCCATATCTATAAAATGGAAACAAAATAGCATCTACTCCACCAGATAGGTACGAGCATCACAAAAGATAAACTATGGAGTGCACAGTGTATGTGCTGGGCCACGAGCATGACACAAATGGAAACTATTATTCACAGCTCTCTGATGGAATGCAACAGAAATGATGATGACCTACTCACTGAGCGAGCACCTCAAAGGCAGGGCCTGTGCCTTGGACATCGTCGTCACCTCACCTGCTAGCCCAGCCTCTGGCACACAGTAGCCACTAGGCTCCTGAGGAATGACGTCAGGGCCCGCAGCACTGACTCATCTGCCTCTCTGCCCACGGCTTCATTTTCCCCACACCTAGGGGAAAGTCTCTGTGGTTGGCAGACAGGAACCCCAGCAATCTCATGGCTAGGCAAAGGCCACGTGCCATGCCTAGGAAGAAAAGCGTGACTTAGACACATTTCTGAAAAAAGGATAGCATTCAAGGGAGGAGTAGAAACACGGAAGCAGTTCAATTTCTTCTCTCTTTGTGCAACCTGGAAAAGGACTCGCGTGTACAAGAGATGTGTGTGAGACAGAGCCGGGGACAGATGCTGGGCCAGCAGGTGAAGGAGTTGTGGCCAAGACTCGGGGTCAGAAATGTCGGGCTAAGAGGCTGTGGACAGAGAGGAGGACACTGGCCCAGCAGTGAATGACACACAGGCTCCAGGAGTCTTCTGGAAGAGTGGATAAATAGAGGAGACTTGGAGTCTGAAGTGAGTTCATACACCAGCTCTGAAGTGACTGGATTTGTGATTCTATACAAGCATTTGACTGCTCTGTGCTTCAGTTTCCCCAGTGATAAAATTCAGACAGTGACCACCTCTATTGTACACAATGGCTGTGACGGCTGAATGATGGATGAACAAGCGCACGGCGCCTGGTACACGGGAAATACTCTACAAATGGTCGTAGCCGTTATTAATTTCTAGATAAGCATGCACAATGGAAGCAGGGGGTGGGGGGCAGGGAGCGGACATGAAAATGTACTGGGAAACTCAAGAAAAGGGAAGAACAAGGAATTTCTGTCTAGAGGCTCTTTTATAAACCAATACTGTTCCAATGAGCGGACGTGCATGCCTTGGATCAGACATTTCAAATGCTGAGTCTTTCACCTGAAGTTCTGGCCTTGAAATAGAAGGGAACCAATCTGTGGTATAGTTTTCCACTTATTATCTGTTCTACAGTTAAAAGAAAAAAAAAAAAGCTTATACAATTTTAAATCCCAGTGACCAAAGATAAGGAATGTGATTTCTAGAGGTCATGTAGCCTGGGACTGGTAGAACCCAGATCAGAACCTGGGCTTCCAGAATGTTCTTTTAATGCATGTTATGGTTGCCCGTGATGTGTGCTGTCGAGACTCCTCTGAATACCGCCAAAGGACGGAGGTCCTGCGGTGAGCTGCTCTTAGGTATTAATTATACGACTCTCAAGCGTGACAAGAGGGTTAATCTTATGGCCACCACAAACTGGATAATTAGTTGTATTTTTTCTTTGCTCTTGCCTGTAAAAACCTCAGTGTCAAATCTGTGGTCTATTTCCAGCCACTGTCTGTGATCTTATATTACACATTTTGCGAAGAGATCACACTCTTGGACTTTTACCTTGTTACCTTTATTCTCTCTTTGTCCTCATTTCTTAATTAATTTTACTTAAATTGTGTTAAAATATGTGTTGGCCTATTATAAAAGTAGGTTATAAACAAATTATGTATTTCCAGAGGTGAGGTTTAATGACATGCCCCTTGAAACATCAAAGTCCCCAAACAACCCAAATCTGCCCATAAGCCTACTTGTTTTCTCATCAAAAGCCTGCCTAGGCAGTCTCCTGAGACAGATGGCTGAATTCATCACAATAGCGGGACTTGGGTAATGTGATGCCCGGGCTATTTCGGGTGCCGTGGACACTGGTGCTGGCAGGGAGAAAGCCTGGAGCGGCCTTCCCTGCATACCAGGGCTCCATGCTGCAGATGGACGAGGTGGCACAGCCAGGCGGAGGGTACCTTCCTGCCCGGCTACCTCTTCCCGTCTTTGCTTCATGGGCAAAGAAACAGCTGCTGACATGGGGAATGGCCAAGGAATCACGGAGCGATCACATGTAGAACACAGCAGAACATGGAGAGGGGGAGGAGTGCAGGCTCTCCCAGCCACACAGGCTGGTGACAGATCTTGGCTCCCTGAGTACCAGCTGTGGGAACTTGGGCAAGTGATTGAATCTTCCTGCGTCTCAGTGTCCTGAAAGTTGAGGTCCCAGCATTTCCTACTTTGTGGAACTGTGGTTAAGAATTAGATTAAGTACCGGGGTGCCCGGCTGGCTCGGCCGGGGGGGGTGCGTGCGGCTCTTGATCTCGGGGGTTGTGAGTTCAAGCCCCACGTTGGGTGTAGAGGATTACTTAAATAAAACTTTAAAAAAATTAGGTAAGTACTATTAACTAGCCTAGCCCCATTTTACAGCTGGAGAAACTGAGGTATGGAACAATTCAAAAATAATCACTGAAAGCCACCAGGCTACCAAGTGGTAAGGATGGGTCAGAATCCGGCTATGGCACAGGGTCCACACTGTGCTCTGAGATGGAAACAGCACGTGCCCTTGTAAGGAGTTCAGAATGCCCTGGGAAACACAGGTGCACACAGAACCACCGTGGTAACCCTGTGCCAGAGGGGCCAGGCTGGGAGTGCGGGGGTGGCTAGACTGGGAAGGCCCCTTGAACGGGGCCCTGGAGAGCAGATCTCGAAGGAGGACTAAGCATTAACACAAATGAGTAGAATATTCCAGGCTGAGGCACATTGTAAGCAAAGGCTCAGATCTTAGAGCAAAGAATGTGGTTCGGGAACCTGGTGTATCTATATGGCAGGCATGTTGTGGGAAGGTGAGGCCTTGGGAGAGCCAGAGGCTTACACCTGTACCGTCCCCTCATGCTGGTATCCATTTCTTGGGCTCAGATCCTAATGATGGGTCCACAGAGGGAAGCTGTAGGCATCATAAATGCTGCCGAGGAGACTGATCCCCCCTTGTGTTTTATTAATAGTCTGGATCCCGCTTCTGGCTTCTGGAACACCATGTCAGCGGGAACTAGGCAGGGACAGACCAGGCCTTTAGGTAGCTCTCACATACGTGCGCCCACACTAACTCAGAAAGAATGGCCCTGACAGTCTCAGAATTACTATTTAGGGCTGTTTATGAGCGACCACCAAAGTCTGTGGCGTGGAGAATTGTCACTAGGCCACAGACAGATTCTGGTTTTCGTCCCTCATGGCTGGTGGTAGGTGGGAGGCTCTCGCTGCGGAGAGCCACCAGCAGATGGCTCGGGGCCCCTGTCTTCGAAAGGCTCCCTGTTGGGGGCACCAACTCTCACAGAGCGGTGACTCTGTTTCTTAATGAAAAATGCCCCTTGCCCACAAAAACAAAAAACAAACAAAAGACCAGCAGCTACGAGTCCTGCTACTGAGTGACGGGAAAGAAATCTAAGAAAGTGATTCCTAAGCCAGAAAACAGAAATTTCGTAAAATTAATTGTAGACCGACTGAGCCTGTAGGACGAATACAGGCACCATCAACTTTACACGGAAATAAAAACCGATGAACAACAGGATCAACGTTTAGTGAAATTGGGAAAAGGTGAGTTTATGATCTGTGGTATGAAAACCTGCACAGGTCTGACCTTCAGGAGAATGTTATTTGGGTTTGGAAAGTCCTCTTGGATGAAACCTGGGGACGTCTGGAAGGCGGGGATAGCAACCCATGGACACGTCAAGGACACATGTAACACGCCGCTGCGTGCGGGAGCCTCCGCTACTCTTCCCTGGCTTGTCTCACTGGGGAGCTGACCTGTCACCGCCCTCCACAAATGTCTCCTCTGCACAGCCTTCCCCTGCAGTCTGACACCGTTTCTCAGCATTTCCACAGTAGTCCGTTAACATGTCAGCCCCAACGGTCAAGAACACTCACTCCCTGGCTTGCCGGTCTGTCTCCCTCACGAGGCTGTGGGCTCCCTGAGCGGATGGGTCGAGAAGGCCCACACGACAGGCAGACACACATGCGCAGGGAATGGCCGACCACACAGACACATTCGCACGCTCGCTGTGGCGCCGCGGCCGGATGACAGATGGGTGCCAACCTGCATATGGGTGAGTATGGGTTTTTGCAAAAACTCCAAAGGATCACAACACCTTCGCATAGGCTTTTGAAGAAGCCCTCTAATGCATTCAGCTGAATTACCTATCAGTTACGATCAGAAACCCAAGGGAAAAGAAGCCACAGTGGAACTCATGGGCAGAAGGAGGTGCCCGTGGGAACGAGCATGCTCCTCTAACAAAGGTTCTCTTTCTCTCCATGCCTGTCAGGGGCCTGACCCCCCTGGGCGCCGGGGAGACTCTTGGTGCTTGATTGCAATTGCTGGTGGGCTAGCGAGGAGTTCTGGGGAACTAAAAAGGTAGGAAAGATGGAAATTATGTACCTCGTGGATATAAATTTGTCTGCAGTCAATGTCGCTAACTGACTCTGTGCACATTTATTCACCGTCAGGTGATTACGGAGGACCTACTACATGCGGGCTCGATGCTAGGCCCTGCAGACACAAAAGACAAGACAGACAGAGTCCCTGCTCTCGTGGAGCTTACATTCTAGAGAGACCAAGAAGCCAAACACAGAGTACTACTCCACAGTGACAGGTGGTCTGAAGGAAATGGCGGGGGAAGGAAGCTCCTTTACAGAGGGGGGTCGGGAGACAAGCGTTGAAGCCGGGAGGGACAAAAGGGAGCCAGGCTCGCGAAGCGCAGGACACAGCTGCAGGAGTGGAGTGGCCTCAGGAGGGAGAGCCCGGTGTGCTTGAGCAGTGAGGAGGCCGTGTGGCATGAGCGGAGGGTGGGTGCTGGACGGTCAGCCCTACACCCTGCAGGGCCCCCTAGGTCCTGGGCCAAGGAGCTGGCGTTCACCCTGAAGCACAGCAGGAACGCGTTAAAGGTGAGAAGTGACTGTGTTTGATTTACATGTTGAGAAAACCTTCTGACTTATATTCTGGCTGTTGTGAGAATGGATGACTTTGCTTTTCTGAGTCTCCGTTTCCTCATCTGTAAGTGAGGTTGACAATACCCACTGCACAGAGTTGCTACTGTGATTGAAAGAGATTTATGAGCATGGTATCTGGTGCCCAGGAAACGCTCAGCACTTTAGTACTGCTCTGGCTTTTAAATGATCCTAAATATCTTCTAGGATGTTGCTTGGCCTTGAGTACAGTCTCA
Source organism: Mirounga angustirostris (assembly GCF_029215605.1). NCBI lineage: Eukaryota > Metazoa > Chordata > Mammalia > Carnivora > Phocidae > Mirounga > Mirounga angustirostris. The sequence continues at coordinate 11,540,596 of NW_026991712.1, read as the reverse complement.
CGCATATGTATCCAAGCCCTCGCCCGGCGTGTGTGCAGGCTGGCCCGTTTGCTGAATGTGCAGGTGCCCGCTGCCCGCTGCACCCCACGCACTGCCTGGCCCGGGCAGCGCTGGCCCTGACTTTAGGATGACTTACCCCAAGGAACTGCGCCTTTGTTTGGGGGCCCGTGAGGTAGTGGGCTGGGAGGGTCGGACAGGGTTCTCTTGTGTCCGGGTGGTGGGGGAGGAGGCCTCTTCTTGGACAGGGTGGAGCTGCCACTAGAGGTCTGGGTGCTTAGAGGGAGTGTTGAAGGTGGGCCAGTTGGACCTAGAAAGGAATCGAACGGGGCAGGAAGGTTAATCCCAGTCTCAGAGACAGAACAACCATATGCAGTTACTTCCACACGCCACATGTGGTACGGAACACAGACAAAGCGCAAAGCTGGATATGGCCAATTCCATCGACTCAGCAGCTCACAAAGAGCAGTTTCAAAATTGCTGGTAAAATTAAAAAAAAAGAAAAATCACAAGAAAAGAAAGGGAAGTGTGTGCTTTTAAGGGAATGCCCACCCCACGGAATGCTAATGGGTTTAAGATCCTCATTTAGGTACCATGGGAAAAATAAAACATACATTTTAAATGAATAACTTGGTGGGACCATCACGACATCCATGGAGGAAGAAGGCACACAGCACTGCTAGCAAAATCAACAGGGAAAGAACAGAGTAGAGACTAACCCTTCAGGGGGCCACAGGGTGGGACATGGAAATGTTCACAGGATTTTTCTCTTCACTACAACTTTTTCCTTTGGTCTGTAATCTTTGCCTGAAGTTTTTTTTTTTAATAACTTTTATCAAGAATGAAGAATCCAATGTAAAGAATTCCTTCAAAAAAGAGAAATTCAAAAACTCTTTTTTTCCTTCAGTTCTGAGTTGTTCTAGAAATCATAAACCACCTATTGGAAGCCTGAGTAAGTTACACAGATTAGACATTGATGCCTGTAGATTTAAAAAAAGACTCCACTTTCTCCAGAGGGAAAGACGGGATGGCAGTAACGATGACTATTCCACACACACACACAACCACTATTGCAAAACCTGACTTTTCCAACCTAATGCTTTAAGAAAAAAATGGAGCTTGTTTTCAAGAGCGGTTACAGGATTAGTATTTATGGTATTAGTTTTGTTTATTCAAAGCGATGCTGAGTGGCCGGTGGGTGCCAAGCACTGGATACTGGGCACCGTGGCAAGCATCTCTTTATGGAGCATTCCCAGGTACACCGTTTAACTGTGTTCATGGGCAACTGTTTCTGCAAGCAGTTAACGAAAAAAAAAAAAGGGAAGGAGGGAGGAAAAAAAAAACAAAAAACACTGCCACAGCAAATTTTTAACACAGGATAGTAGATACCTGGTGATCCAGAAAGGCCCCAAAAGAGCTTTTTATATTCTGTGTATTAAAAGAAAAGCTTAATTACTGCTGGCTTCCTTCCTTGGTAAAATAAGCCTTGCATTTCCCATTACTGACTCCTGGTCAGCACCAGCACTGACTTACACCAGTGATTCTCAGAGACAGTCTTGTTTTGGAAATCAATACTGACAACCTCAGTAAGATCATCACGTTTTCGGATACAATGGCCTGAGCTCTACAGGTTACCCTCTCTGTCCTACTGATGTGATACCTCACGAAAGCCTTACTCTTACTCCAAATTCCAAATTAGCACCTGGTTATGGTACCAGTCCTGCAGTTTCACAAGTGATTTCATAACAATAAAGTGACTGTTACTATAGCCTTGCATTTGTATAATGATTTGTACTTTTCAAAATGTGTTTGTGGGTTTCCTGGGTGGCTCGTGTCGACTGAGCACCTGACTCCTGGTTTTGGCTCAGGTTGTGATCTTGGGATTGTGGGCTCGAGCCCTGCAATGGGCTCTGCACTCAGCATGGGGTCTGCTGTAGATTACCCCCCCACCCCGCTCTCCCCCCGCTCACGCACTTGCATGCACGCTCTAAAATAAATGAATAAAATCTTAAAAAAAAAATAACGTATTCATATTCCCCTTGATTTTTCATTATTGCCCCCTTCTGCAGTCAGAAAAGCAGGAATTTGGAGTGTGTAAGGTTTCCCTGCCATGGGGTGTGAAGCCGACAGTGCAGCTCTCTGGGAGCGGCGCGGTGCTCGCTCGCCTCACGCTGCTGTTCCTGAAAGCCAGGACTGGGCTCTGTGTGCTGGGCACAATAGGAAAACAACCCTGATGACAACAGCCAATGCTCAGTATTAGGAAGTGTAACTTTCCTCTTGGAAATACGCGGAGAACAGAGACTAGACAATGATGAAATTCTCCAGCACTTTCATCTTTATCGCCACCTAGGGATCTTCTGAGGCAGTGCATCTAAAAGTGACAAAAATGCCCAACGACAAGGCACTAACAGGCCTGTGTCTCTGAGCAAAGTAGAATGTGCACCTGATTTCAGGAGTGATCCGACCACAGAGTTGTCCTGTAACCACAAACTGAGCAAAATCCAGCCTCCCGAGCTAGCATTTCAGAAATGAAGGCATCAGTGTTCTTTGCAGGATTATGGCCCTTTCTTTCACTTTCTTCATCTGTAATCAGATATTGATTATTGTTTCCTTGTTTACTGCCTGTCTCCCCCACCAGACTGTAATTCTACCAGGGCCAGGATTTTTTCTAGTCTGGTGTATAGTAAGCTGCATTTAGTAATATAGTATTGGATAAATGGACGAATGAACTGTTACTTCTATCTTTTTAAGGAAAACAGAAGGGTTTCACTTAGGGTGACCAACCAAATACTAGAAATAGGGGAAAATAGTAGGGTCATGTTAAGTTTGAAAAGAAATATTCAATACTGTAATTTCACAGCCAGAAAACACACACACAGACCCACCTATTGTTTTGTAATAGCAGCTACAGAAAGGGAGGTATAAAATTTGGCTGGTAGGGCACGAGTTAAAAAAAGGCTGAAAAACACCATATAAGGTCCCAGAAAAGCAGACCTAAACTTTAAAGATCTCAGGGGTGCCTGGGTGGCTCAGTCGGTTAAGCGTCTGCCTTCGGCTCAGGTCATGATCCCGGGGTCCTGGGACTGAGCCCCACATCAGTTTCCTTGCTCAGTGGGGATCCTGCTTCTCCCTCTCCCTCTGCCATCCCCTCTGCTTGTGCTCTGTGTCAAATAAAAGATTTAAAGATCTCAGAAGACGTTTAAAATTAGTAACTAGTCTCAAATGCTAAAAGGAATGTTTTATGCACAATAATCTAAGTCCTGGCTTAGGAAGGAAGCAACTCTGACAGGACAAAGAAAGCTAAAACAAAACAAAAGAGAATAAACACAGCATCAAACAAACACAAGAACTGGTGGGAGGCAAGATTAACAGGGTGGAGAGGATTGGAGGTGAAGTGGACAGCCTGCAGGGGCCTGTGGAAGTAAGAGAAAATGCCCCACTCCTCATTTGCCACTAACACTGTTATGTCCAATTATCTTCTTTCTTAAAAATATGGCTCGAAAAAGCTTCCAGAGCTGCTATAAATAAGTCTGAGGTGAGTGAAATCATTAGAAGGTCTTCCCAGAGGAGACAGCCTCGGCTCTTCCCAAGACGGTGAGCCTCGTTCCACAATCCCATGAGCCCTCCCGATCACTCTGTTTGGATGTTCTCCTGTGTCTTCAGCTCCAGAGATGCCCACTGGACTCCTGGGGGCTTCCTTGCCATGAGTACCTCCGGGTCATCAGTTCGGGGAGGCCCTAACTGAGGTCTATACCTCAGACGTGTGCCCAGCACGTGGCCAGGGCTCAGGAAGCTCGCACGCGAGGTCACTGTCCATCTCAAAGCCACTATGCTCACCCTGGGCAGTTTGCAAGGCTCTTGTTCTACATCCCTGGGCCCAACCATTGGGACTCACAAAAGGCTGTGGCTATTTCCTGAGACCTGCGTTCCCTCTGTTCACTAAAACCCCCTTATGGGACTATAATAATATACTCACAGACTACAGAGGTGGTTTAAATGAAACCGCATCAGATAGGACTCGACTGTCAACAACAAAGAAATGAATCTACTTAGCCTGGAAAAACTGTCCTTCTGCAAAGCCATGCATGTACACTGAAATACATATTTTTAAAAAATCCATTCCTAAAATATGTATTTTTAAAAAATCCATTCCTAAAATCAGCATGCTTTTCAAATCTCCCTCTACATTCCCTAAGTTCTGTAGAGTCACCATTTACGGAGTATCGTGTGCCTGACCTAACACCGAGGAGAGGTTTATACACGTGATCCAGAACTGCCCTTGTAAAGCAGCACTGCCATCATGATCATCTGCTTGCAGGGTGGTGAGACGTAAGGCTCAGAGAGTTTAGGAGACTAGCCACTCACACACATGAATCCGGCTGTGTGATTCAAGGCTGGACGCTGATCCTTGATGGTACCCTGCTCTCCTCCTGGGAACGGCCCTACGTCCTCCCTGGCCCAACTGTGTTCCCTCCTCAGCTCTGCACCTCATCAGTGAAGGGTCAGCCCAATCAGAACCTCATCCAGAGTCTTCTCTAACCCATCCCCTTTGCCCTGGGGCAACTGCTGTTACCTGTGACCTTCCACAAGGCTAAATGGCACTCTATGTTCTCTATGTTGCATTCTAGCTGAATTTTCTCTTCTTTCCCAGACTGAAAGCTCCCTCGGGGTAAGATTCATGTCGTCTTCATGTCTCTCAGTTCCTGGCACATTCTGAACACAATACAAGTCTATGGAAATCATTCATGGCATAACTCAGGAGGATGCTTTTTCACTGTCCTTGTACATTTGGTTTTTAGTAAAACAGAACACCCAAAGGTCTGCCATGCTGGGAGGTCAAATAAAAGTACACCTTTGAAATTTTAAGTAAAAAAAACAAGACTCAGAGGATGGCTTTAAAAACTGTCTTGACAATTTTTGAAAACATTATTTGCAGAAACACAATGTACATATTCTAAACACGCCATGCCATCTATAATAAGTGATAATAGCAGAAATTCTATCTACACACAACCCTGGACAAGACAAATGCTTTTCATGGTGTAGAGCTGACAAGTCTGTTACTTGAGAAAGTTATAGATGGGACACCTGGCTGCTCAGTCAGTGGAGCTTGAGACTCTTGATCTTGGGGTTGAGTGTGAGCCCCGCGTTGGGTGTACAGATTACTTAAAAATAGATAAAATCTTAAAAAGGCAGACAAAGACACAGTGTACTTATGGTGAGAAGGGCCCTGCGTGTAGCAGGAAAGCACTACCATCACTGCTCTCGGGTGGGGAAACAGAGGCATGGCAGGGTGCGGGGAGCGCTGGGAGGGCGCGTGCTCAGCGCGGGGCTGGGCTCCAGCACGGCAGGTAACGCAGGACTGACACGTGCTGCACACCTGGGCATGGGCTACTCCCCAGCCTTCAGACTCCTTCCAGGACTCCAGTAAGTAACAGCACAGTGCCCGCATTCAAGGGCCTGAGGTGGTTCTTACACGGCTCCCCAGACGTCTCCGTACGCAAGAGGCACAACACGATTCCCTCTGCTTTCCACACCTGGCAGTCGGGTGGCTTGTTAGCAAGCCTGTGCCTGTGGCCACACCTGAGGGCAAAAATCCCAGACACACTTTCAGCCCGCAACGTGGCCACTGCAAGAGGACAGATGTGCCATGCTTTAAAAAGGATCAGGGGAGACTGATAAAAATAGGCAAAAAAAAAATCGACATGGGTCAGGGATGACAGCCCACGGGATGTTTCAATATAGAGCCACTCAAATGGCTATCCTCCTATGAGGTTAAGAAAACATCCAGGAAAACTGTAAAGTCTCCGGTATAGGAATAACACTGATACTAAGAAAATATTTCCTAGGCCAGCCGCCATCATTCCGCAATGCACATGAGGCGGCAGCCTCATGTCCTGAGGACACCTTCTCTCCCTTCCTGCCCCTCCCCACCCTCTCTAATGACTGCCATGGGCCTCGAATGAAAGCCACAGAAATGCTGTCTAACGTGCTCACACATCTCAGACTCTGTAGAAAGACTTCCGGCAAGTCAACAAGTCAACTATCACACCCCCAGGATATCTGGAGTAGTTTTAAGAGTGTCCCCTCCTGACTCTGGCCACACATTTCACAGACCCCGCTGTTGTTTATTCACTCAGCAAGCACGGACACAGTGCACTTGCTCCACACAGGGATGCAAGGCCAGCTCACTCTGTGGCACCCGGGGCCGCCCTGCATGGCACATCTTGCAGCTTTCTCTCCCTCCTTCACTGTATGCCCAGGGCCCAGCCCATTTGTTAAGCCGAATGCATGCAGTAGGATCAAACAAATTCCCATCCGTGGGATGCTCGCTATGTGCTAGTCACTACAGACATTATTCATGGTCTCTCAGCAGCGAGCCAGCAAGGTACGCACCCAATCCTGTTTTTCACACGAAGGCCCTGAAGCTCAACACCATCAGCTCAGTATTAAGAAGAGCCCAGGGCAGGGAGAGGATGAGCATGTTCGCAGGAGCCCCATCTCTCGGGGAGGGCCAGGGAAAGACGCTTCCTGAAGGAGGGGGAAGGGAGGCTGGCCCCACAGCGGCTCACGGCTGCCCAGGGCCCCGCAGCGTGGCTCACAGACGGATGTGCCTCAGACGGCGTGGTGCTCTCCCGCATTGCTCTGGGATTCTAACCTAAGTGGGGGCGGGGGGCACCTGGTTCGCACTCTCTGTGACATGAGCACCCACGAGCGAGCACTGCCCGGGGCCGTCGGCCGGCCAGCACCGTGCGGCCATTGTGTAGACCGCCTGCTGGTGGCTCAGACCAAGGTTTGCAGCCTGTCGGAGGCAGGAATCCACAACAGAGTCTGAAGCGCAGCCTCAAGCCACACGGGTATTCGCCCGATATTCACAGGTGCCGCTTCATGCCAGATTCTACGGTCCCGACTCCACCAAGAGACGGGAGGAAACTGTTACTGACATGGCAGCGGTTCGGGTCTCAAGGCTTGAGAAGTTAGTTCTTTTAGGTAAGTCAAGTAAGCTTCCTGAGGCCAGATTTATCCCTCGTTTCTCATTCGTTCACCTAACAAATGCTTTCCTTGAGCACACGATGCCTGCGTCACACCAGCTCACTTCAGAGCACCTGCTCATTTATGAGACTGGGGGGACATCACCGTGGCACCTTTTCTCCCCAAAGGAGCCGTTTTTAGAGCCGAGGAGCTACGGTGGGTGCAGTGTCAGCAGCAGGCCCTCCCGGGGCGCCGACTCTGTGCCAGGCGCTCGGCTAGATGCTCCCTTTATGCCGCATTCACCTGTATAACATCCCGTGTCAGGCCGGTCTGTGTCGCTGTTAAAGATGTGCAACCGTGGGTGCCTGGGTGGCTCAGTTGGTTAAGCGACTGCCTTCAGCTCAGGTCATGATCCTGGAGTCCCGGGATCGAGTCCCGCATCGGGCTCCCTGCTCGGCGGGGAGCTTGCTTCTCCCTCTGACCCTCCCCCCTCTCATGTGCTCTCTCATTCTCTCTCTCTCAAATAAATAAAATCTTAAAAAAAAAAAAGATGTGCAACCATACGAGAGGAGAAAACTGTAGCTCTCCAGCTTAACGTCACTTGCCAACAGTTAAATCAAACCAGCCAACCACAAGCACGCAGCGTCTGTCTCCAGCCCCTGCTCTGGGGGACGGGTCGCACGGCACCATGCTGCTGCCCGTGTTCCTCCGTGTTCTAGAGACATCTGTGGCCACAGCCCGACAGTCCCAAGGGTGCCTCTCCCAGGACTTCAGGGCTCTGCCTGTTACAAAATGCTTTCTCCACATACTGTCTTACTGGATTCTGAGGACAAGACCATGAGGAAGGCAAGACAGTGATCAAGCACCTTCCTCAACGTGGGAGAAGAATAAACCAGAAGGTTTGGTTTGGTGAGTCCTAAGGGCCATTTTTACTTTCCACCCTCTAACAGCCACTGTGTGGCCCGAGATCAGTTCCTCACCCTTTCCCAGGCTCAGTTTCCTCAGCTGTATAATGGGCAGCAGATCACCTTTCAGCATCCTTCCAGCTCTCTAAAATCCAGGTTCTGGGACATTAATTTTTCGCTCAAAGGTGAAAAACAAACCAGTTTTGGCAAGCTTGAAGAATTTCAAGTCTTAACAAACATATGTAAAGTGTGTGGCGGGGGGCAGGTGCTGATCATGAGGGAGAAACGTCTGCATACTTAAATTAATCTTACAGCTTTCACTGACTCTCACCGGACTTCACATCTGAAGAGGTTAGGCAGCAAAATGTGTCTAAGGCCCAAGGGTGGTGAGTTTGGGGTGCTGAACTGCCAAGTCTCCCCACTCCGACTGGAGCCCTGCTCAAGCACAAGGGGGCTTTGCTTGACGGCAACTTAGGTCAAACTTCCCTGCATTCTGATGAGGCAGCTGGAGATTCTTGAAAATATTCCTGTGCTGACTCAGTAATTCCTTCCTCTTTTCCCCTCTGTACTCCTCTTATTAGCGGGGACTTTATCCTGAGTGCCTGCTATCCTAGGATACCTCGCCGGAAGCTGCCATCCATCCAAGCCCTAAATTCACAGTGTGGAAATGACCACTGCTGCAAGCAGAGACCTGGACATCACTTCCACGGAAAATGAGCAAATCAAACGACAGATTCAAGACGTCCTTGTTCTCATGCAAATGGTTCTACCAGTTCAACAGAATGAAATGGAAAACACATAAGGGCCACAAAACAGAGGAGAATTATCTCTGCACACAGTGTCAGCTGATTTTCAACAATGTCTTCTAAGATCTCCATTCTAAGCATTGCCACTTTTCCAAATATAAGGGCACGCGAGCCAGGCTAGCTGCAGGGCACAGGACCCTCCTCAAGCCACTTAGAAAGTCAAGGGGAGCTTGTGCTGCCTCGTCTCTCTACATCTGATGTCCCCCTATGAGCAGCCTGGAAGAGCCCTTGGGTTCTAGTAGAGACGAATTTCTATTCTCAGTGTCAGGATTTTGGGGGGTAGGCCTCGGGGGAAGTAGCTTGTCCAGGGCTGATCACAGTTGCTGCTATGGGCCAGTCGCTGTGCACTTAGCAGCTGAATCACTTAATACATTCGGTCTTTGTTTTCTGGGCCTCTGGTAAAGCGCTAGTTGGAATTTATTCAAGGCAGGAGACAGATGCTTGGCATCAAGTCAGACAGAATATTTTATGGGTTTCTGTGGTCCCTTGAGATAAAATTACAGAAAGGGGTGGAGGGAGGTGAGGCAGCCTCTTGGTGCCCAGGACACTGGTGTCCTTCTCTCTTGTAGACCTTCTCCAAGATTCTCAATTACCTGGAGGTTCTCTGAACAGGTACAGGCCCACCCTGTCTAGACAGGTCATCACTATTATGTTGGTAACCACAATCACGGGATATGAACCCTTCCAGAGTTTTCTTCGATTATTTTATCTGGTCTAAAGATTCTTTGTGGTCCTCTCTGGGTACAGAAAGGGAAATCTCTGGTCTTATCCGATTGCTACCCTGATAGGGCAACAGGATTATGCAGAGGTGGGCAGCAAGGCAGTACTCCTACCGCGCTGCATGCATCTGCAACTTGAGCGGTTCGTGTTTGAGTAAGAATGTGAAACTTTATTTACGTACATTCTAGCATACTGTATGGAAGGGTAAGAGAAACACCGGCGGGTCAAACCACTGGCTCGCGTGTTGTCACTCTTCCGTTACGGTCGCTAGTTATCTTTGATGAGCGCTGTTTAGGCCAAAACCTTATTTTAACATTTCTCCACTATTTTATGATCTATGAGGCCATTTGGGGTCTCTCTAAGAACACAGCTCCCATTTATAACACTATTTCAATGGAGAATAAGCTCTGAAAAAACACTGTTCTGAATAAAGCTCACAATTCTCAGAAAATAGCCCCAGTGTGATTCAAATAGGCATGGCATTGTGTACGGAGGGGCCCTCGGAACCTGTGTGAGCACGGGCTGAGCACACAGGGAGAAGCCTGCACTTGCCTTCGCTGGCTGAGAGACCAAACCCCAAGCTTCCCCCTGGCTCGGGTGACTCCTGAATGTCGCCATTTCTGCGTCTCAACTCGTCCCTGTAGAGGCGGGAACAGGCGGACTTTCAGAGCGGGGCACTCTCTGTGGATGTGGGCTACGGGACAAGCACTTTGTTGCCACAGACCAGGGCGGTGGGCCATCAGCCCTTGGCCAGCCCAGCGGAGGCACTGGACAATGCACTACACAGTGCCCCTCTTCTGGCTAAGATTCTTCCCAGGTAATGTCTCATGGAAAAACAATCCTTATCAGAAAGGCCAGGGGAGTGGGCTCAGGTCATACAGGCCCTGGGTTAGAATCACAGAGATCCGAAAACGTGAGGCCAATCACTCAATTCCCTGAACCAGTACCCTTGTCTGCATGATGCCAGCAACTGCAGGACCCACCTCATTTTGTGAGCATAACATGAGAAGTGCTGGGCTTAGGGCCTGTCATGAATAACTACTATCTACTGCTATTACTACCAACATCTCCAGAAGACAGAAAGCTTAGTGTAGAAAAGAGTAACTTTTTGAAGAAGAACTGCAATTCCACACCACATCATACAAGAAACAACAGAGATTTGGCACCAGGTGGACCTTGGACTGAATCTCAGCTCTACCACTTATGGGCTGTGTGACCTTGGGCAAGTCACTCTACCTCCATAAGCCTTAGTTTCCTCATCTGTAAAATGGGCACCTCACAGAATTGTTTTGAGGTGAGCACAACACATGAGGAGTGTCCACAACAGCATCTTACTGTTGGTGTTTAGCAGATGGCAAGGCCCCTGTTTCAAGCTGTCCTCGACATCACATTCCATACTCTGCCACTCAGACACCCCTTGTGGTTTTTACCTCAAAGCTGCGTAGACCGCCAGCTTTGAGGACGGAGTTGCAGAGCCCTTCTCAAAGTCCATACCTTTCCCGGCGTTTCTAGGAGGCAGTGGAGGTGCCTCTGTGGTTGGTGACGTGGGCGAATCTGTGCTTGTGGAGACGAAGATCTGGTTGGTGAAGGCCCCATAAGAGAGCCGCTGTTTGTCCCTCGGAGTGCTGAATCCCGGCAGCGACAGCTTGTCTTGGGGCGAGATGCTGGAGGAGTGGCAGAAGCTCTGAGGCCTCGGGGAGCGCTCTTTCTTGATGGGGCTCGGCTGCGGGTGACATAACAGTGCAGTGGGTGAGGCATTCACCAAGGGCTACACTTCGGCTCCATCGGGAAGCGGGGTTCCTGTGGCTCTCTACGTGCTCTGAGGTCAGCCATGACCCAGCCCAAGAAGTGGCTGTGGGACTTGCCCTCCTGATCCTCGCTCGGTTCACCACTATCAGGGTCACATTAGGGAGGCGCTGGTTAGCAATGAGAAGTATTCAGAAGCCTAAGGGCACGGTCAACGGTAACTTTCAACTGAACAGATACCTGCCCTCTGCAGGACCCTTGTACTACCACTGAACTGTTTTCTACCCTCGTGTGATCTCTACAGTGTGTTCCTTCCCTGATCAACCCTCTCCCATCAGAGTTCTCAGTCCTCGCCACCCTTCTCATTTTACATCCCCTTAGAAAGTAGCCTCCACGTTGTGGCCCTGACGATCCATACCTGTGGGTCCAAACCTGACCTTTCAGATCCAAAACTGTCTTCAATGGCCTCTAAGGTGTCCCTCGTGTTTGCGCTCCTGGTGACAGCGGTGGCATCCATGTAACTCCCCAAGGTGGAAGCCTCAAGGTCACCCAGAGCCATCAGGCCCCGTGTGGATAGCTGGGATCTCCGCCTGGTGCAGGCACCCACCAGCCCCCATGGAAAGCCCTTGGTTGCAGCTGCTTTCAGCCCCAGCACGTTTCCCACACTGTGGCCAGAGCTGGTGGGGGAAACCTGCTCTGACAATTAATCTCTGTTGGCTTCTGCCTGCTTGGAGAAAGCCCAAAGGCCAAATTTGGCCCATAATGTGCTTCCCGATCTGGGCTGCCTGACTCTGCAGGGCAACCTCCTGCCTCTCCCACCCACCCATTTGCAGGCACCTCACACACTGTGCTTCTGACCATTCCTCAGACTTCCAGCTCTATCAGGAACCCTTGGCCTTTGCACATGCTGTTCTCCCTCCCTGGAGGGATGCGTTCCTCCCCACTTTTTGCCTGGCAAGCTCCTCCCTACCCTCAGAAACCCAACTCCAACGGTACTTCCTTGGTAAGGTCTTTACCATTTTCCAAAGCTGAGACAATTTTTCTGTCCTCTGAACATGTCTCAGGGATTCCCCTAAGCTCTTATTATAATGGTTATCCACTGTAATTTATCTCTTCTCAAAGTGGGGAATGTCTTTAGGACACCTTGTAGGACTATTCCTTACATGCTGCCAAGGAAAGAGGAAATGCTCAATAATATCCGATGTGGGGCGCCTCAGTGGGGAAGTCCGCTGGGTGTCCGACTACTCTTGGTTTTGGCTCAGGTTATGATCTCAAGGCCCTGGGATCCAGTCCTGCACTGGGCTCCGTGCTCAACGGGGAGTCTGCTTGAGATTCTCTCTTCCTCTCCTTCTGTCCCTCCCTACTGCCTCTCCAAAATAAATAAATCTTAAAAAAAAAAAAACCCCACACATATCTGATGAAAACTGCATGAATGAACTTTCAGAGTTCGTCATGAACTAGGAAAGTCAGACAAAACTAGGTTTAATCCCGAGACTGTCTTTACTAGCTCTGAGACTTCAGGTTGCAAAATCTGTATGTGTCAGTTTTCTCTTCTGTACAAAGGGCAATAACAACGCCACAGTGGGCTTTTGGTAAAGATAATCTGAGGTAACACAGGCAACTTGCTTCTAACTGCCTAGTCCATACTTAATTCTCAGTACCTCACAACTTTTTATTTACTAAGTAGCTATTCTGATGGCTAATTTTATGTGTTCACTTGGCTGGGCTATGGTGCCCAGGCGTGTGGTCAAATACCAGTCTAGATAGATGCTGTGAAGGGTTAACGTTTAAATTAGATTTTGAGTAAAAGGGATTACCCCCCATCATGTAGGCTTCATCCAATTAGTTGAAGGGCTTTTGCAAAGAGACTCAGCACCTCCAGACTCAAGACCACACCATCAATTCCTGCTGGAATCTCCAGCCTGCCGGCCTGCCCGGTACCCTGGGGACTCGCTGGCCCCCACAATCATGTGAGCCACTTCCTAAAAATACATTCCGATCTCTCTCCCTCTGTCTTCAACCACATCCTATGGGGTCTGGTTTTCCAGAGAACCCTAATATAGCTGTGGTCCCCAACAAGGATCAAAGACTGAGCAAGGAAACTGGCCCCAGGTGACAAGAGCAGACACAGTCTGATGAAGAATGATCTCGTCTACAGAGTGCAGGCAACCTGGCAGCAGCATCAGGAACTCGGAGGCGCTATTTGTACTCACTTTGTCATCCAGGTCGTCATCACTCTCATCCATCTCCTCCTGTCGCAGGTTCCATTCATATTCCACGTGGACGTGTGGGTTGAACTTCCCAGATTTAGCCTGGGAAAGCTGAAAGGAACAGCAGGTATAACCGCGTTCATCTAAGTGTTAAACATCCCACTATTACATAAGCACTGAGCAAATCCCACCTCAGTCCTGGTTTCAAATGAATCACCAGCAGCTGCTTGTAGGGCAGAACTCCGATTACACAGGGCTGGGCTGCTGTGGGACCGGCTTCAGAGGAGTTGCCCAGAATTACAGGCAAGAGCCTTTCTTATTTTGGGAACATGACTTCTCTCGCAAATTAAAAGCTTTCTTAAATATTATTAAAAATGAACCTCAAAAGTGCAAAGTTCTGGCTGGAAGGCAAAATCAGAGTCAGTGAAGCACGAGACGTAAGCTTTTCAAGCCAGACAGTCCCAGTTCGATCTGTGGCCCACTTTTCTTCCCACAAGATGGGGGCAGGGAGTACTATAGCTTCTTCACAGGATTCTCGTAAGAACAGAAACCTACAACTGCTGGCCTGCAGCCGGTGCTGGGCAGAAACTCAAGGGGATGGGACTTACCTTTCCTGTCTCATCCTTCCCCATGGGTGAAAGAACCATGCCAGGCTAAGGCTCAGAGTGATACTCAAGAACCAATGGGATCAAAAGGATGGGGCTGGCGGGGGAAGCCATGCATTTAATGTTTCGACAATCATTAAACTCTGAACTCTACTTGCCCAATTTTTGGAATTGGCTTCCAAATAATTCTTCTTCACTACTGAGCTGCAGAGAAAGCCTAAGGGTCTGGCATATAAGAAGCACGACCTTAATGCACAAGCCTGTCACATGCCTTTTAGCTCCTATGTCATAACTGTACCGAAAAGACACAGGAATGACAAATCTATCATTCTACCACTTTCTCAAACGTAGCCCTAGTGCTTGTCTGAATTTCTTTTGCCAATGTTCAGAAAGATGAATGTTTCCTTCACCCCAATTCCAGTTTCTGAGAATGACATTTTAAGGCGGTTGGTGCCAAATGGATGGCCCTCCTCCATTCTGCTTACCAAATCTTCACACTGGGTAGCTTTCAGTCTCTTTGCTATGTCCAGGGCAGTCTCCCCAGCCTGGTTCACTAAAACAGGGAAAAGAAATCTAAGGTATATCTTGAAAAGGCTACGGACAATAATCAAATTACAACGTAACATGCGAATCTTGGTTTTAGCCAACCGGATGCCGACTGCCGTTATTAAGACACTTGGTCACACTCTTACCGACACCCACGGTGGGTTTGCTCCTGAGAAGCAGCTTCAAACACTCGGGTTTACTGTACATACTGCAGTAGTGTAGGGCCGTGTTGCCCAGGGCCGTCTGCTTGTCCAGGTTCCCACTGAAAAATTAAAATACTATCAGAAAAAAGTACAACTTAAAATAGAACTTAATTAGGACGTAAATAATATAATTTAAAGCTACAGGTTAACCACTTATTTCTGTGCAAACAACGGAGTCAAACTTGAGACCTACTTATGAGCAGGGCAAACGAGGATGCGGCTAACATTACACCTACACTGATAAGTCACCTAATGATAGCAACAGCCAGCACTGCTTGAGTGCCTCCTAAGGGACACTCTCAGCTTCTACATACCTTGGTTCATTAAATCTTCACAACCACCCGATGGGGTAGGTTATGACCACCTCTGTTTTACAGATGAAAACACCGAGGCACAAAGAGGATGAAGTATGGGCTTTCAAGACTATCAAGCACGGAAGACGGAGCAGGGATTTGAAAAAAGGCAGTTTGTCCTGGAGCCAACGCTCTTAACTACTACGCTGTACTACCTCTAAGGAAGAGGTGTGGACCTTTATAAAACGTGGCTTGTGTCCAGGCACCATTCTTCATATGTGGGTTCAGATCCTCTTGCTATTTTGACCACTCGTCTTTGGATGAGCTCCAGTTCCTCCTAATAATCTGTGGCTTACAGAACTACCCACTGAAGAATATAGCAAGTTCAAACTTCCTGTGTTCAATATTGTACTATTAGTATGTTCCAAATTTGAATTAGCTATTGAGTCAGCCACACACACTGTAGTTTTTTTTTTTAAGATTTTATTTATTTGAGAGAGAGAGAGAGAGAGAGAGAGAGAGAGCATGAGTGGGCATGGGGAGGGGTAGAGGGAGAGGGAGAAGCAGACTGCCTGCTGAGCAGGGAGCCTGACACAGGGCTTGATCCCAGGACCCCGGGATCATGACCTGAACTGAAGGCAGATGCTTAACCGACTGAGCCACTTAGCGCCCTGACACGGCAGTTTTATAATGAACTTATGAACAATGAAAATTCACAGATCCTGTTGACTTGTGCTATTAAGTCTTCCCTCTTTCAATTTTTCCTAATTCAGCAGGTTTTGACAGAGACAGGATTTTACATTCTTTCTAGGCCAAGGGTTGGCAAACTATAGCCCATAGGCCATGTCTGGCCCTCCATTTGTTTTTATAAATAAAGCTTTATTGGAACATGGCCATGCTCACTCATTTACATATGGTCTATGGCTGCTTTCACACTACAATGGTAGAGTTGACTAGTCACGACAGAGACCTCATGGCCTGCAAAGCCTAAAATAGTACCTGGCTCTTTATAGAAAGCTTGTCGATTCCTGATCTGGGTCCCTGAGAAGACTGGTTCGTGTTAACTTATAAGGCGTATTTAGAGAAAATGAAAACCATACCAGTTTTGTACAAGGAAGTCAACCAAATGGAGAGATGTCTGGTCTGCAGTTCGGACTGCAAGATGGAGGGCTGTCTCCCCAAGCTCCTGAAAAGGACAGGATGAGTACAAGTAGGGTAATCGCATGTCCTACTTTGCCTAAAGCAGCTTTATTCACATCAGTTACCTGGAAGCAATTATTAATAGTACTCCTTTCACTCTCAAATTGTCCTGATTTAGACATGGTCACTCAATGTATTAGAATCTCATTATCTTTTAAACTCATTTTCCACATTCCTTTTTTATCCTATGATTTTAGTGGAGCCTTACCTGTCCAGATTCCAGCAGTGGTTCCATCAGCTCCACTCCCTCTGCATAGACTTGAATTAGTGCAAGTAAATCCCTGGATTTGATGGCCTCGAGCAATTCATTCAGTTTAGCTGATGAAGATGAACAGGCCTTCCTTGAAAACCTATGATCTACATACTTCGCAGTGATATATTCTTTCCGTACAGTCCTGAAACAGGACAAATCAATATAAGCAAAGACTTTTTTTTTCCTACAAGCTAAGAAAAATCTACAATTTCCTGAAGAACAGTTTTCTTTAAGTGAAGATATATTCTCCTAGACTCCTTTCAGGATGTAAACAAACCAGGTTTTAGACCAAGTTATCTCATCACAGACAGGACAAAGAAACTGATACATATTCACTAGTATATGTGTGTAAGCAGTACATGGTTACAAAATTAACGGGCACACAGACCACAGCAGATTTTTTTTTCCACCTTGAGCAATAACTTGAGAAATCTGCTATGTACTACTTCAAATTCAGATACTCGTAAATATACAAAGAAATTAAGAAATTTTAAAAGAACAATTCTAAAAGACCAATGAAGTTTCCAGAGCTTCATTGAAAAAATTTTAGTCATCTGGCACAACTCCCTATTTTAACAGGTAAGGGACCCGAGGCTCAAAAAGGCTGTGTCGCTCTCACAGGCCAAGCACTGAGCTCCAGAATAAAGGGAAGTTGTCTTTCCTGCAGGTTCAGTTGGGAGCAGGAGACTGTCATGGGTAATACTCCCACAGTCTGAGTGGGTGTGTGCATTTCTCTTCTTGAGGACTCACCCTTTCTCCACTTCCAGTTCTGTCCCAAGCTCCGGGACTGAGCCCACCTCCCAGCTGCAGGTGTGAGTATCTGACCTAAGTGGCCTGATGGTTACTTTCGCCACCTTTGGCAAAAGGCTGAGACAGAAGTCCGCTCAGAGGAAAGGAAAGAAGAGTTGGGTGAGTGAGCTAGGGTCCAGATGATACTGTCGGACATCTGGAGCCAGCCATACCTGAACTTATCCCATGATTTTCCCAGTTACATAAGCCACTTAAAAAAGGAGTAAATGGATTGGTTCAAATCCTAGTTCTTACAACACACCAGCTGCAGGGCCTTGGGCAAACTACTTCATTTTCATGAGCTTTAGCTTTTTCCTCTGAAAATGGGGAGAATAACTAACTCATTGGTGTATTTTGAATTAAAGAATGTATAGCACCTACAAGGTGCTTTCTTTCTGAGAAAGCTCTAACTCATAGGACATAAGCTTTCTCGCTCAGAAAAAGCTCTTCCATCTGTGCAGGCTGCTGCCGTCCACCACCCGCCCCCAATCCCACAGCCAGGCCTCACTGTTTAAAACTGAGCTGATGCCACTTCCTTTCATGCTGGGTCAGCAGTGAAGGGGGGAAGCTGGTTGATGGTAGCACACCGCCTTTGGTGACTCGCAGATTCTGCTCAGTGACGAAGACCTTACTTTCATGGGTGTCCTTTACACGTAGGTCAAAGTCCTTTTAAGATGGCCATGGCCGGATGAGCTGGAGGGCTTCCAGAAACCTGAGAAATTGGCCTAAGCCTGGCTTCTGGTCTCCACTGCATGTGACTTTATAAAGTCTGAAAGGCAGCTACTGTGTGATGGATGGAATATCAGATTTAAAAACGAAATGGCTTGATTCAATTCCAGTATCAAACGCTATCCATGTGACCCTGGGTAAAGCTATGCCTATCTCCTCATCTGTAAAATATTAGTAATCATACCAGTCTTACTGCCTTTCAGGGAAGCAAGAGTAGGTATGGAACAAAGAATGACACACGGCTATGGGTTCATACATAAGCTTCCTTTCTAGTATCATCCAGGATGGCAGAGCAAGGATCAACGGTGGGAAGCTACGGGAGGTAAATCTGAGACGACGGTCTCCATGGAGGCTTCCTGGCACTGGAGTGTGCAGATGCTGCATGATAATTGCAGAAACGCTGCTGAGGGCACTCAGCTATCACATGGGGAGATGCCCCAGGCCACTTGGAAGAGCACCTCCAACCTTGGGTCTCTACTTCTGTGGCTGTAGGATGTTCCTGAGCTCTCCACAGGCATGACGTTTCACTCTTTCTGGGCACTCAGCCACAGTCCCTGGCAGTAAAGGCTTCCTGACACAGGGTGACAGGGAGGGTGGGAAACAGACTTGTCTGAAAGTTGACACCAGAGCTCTACCAATGGCTCACCCTGTATCCCCGCCAAACCTGGTCCTTCCCACTCACCCTGGTGCAGGTAATGATACTGCCTATTTACCTAGACGCTCAGGCCCAAACCTTGGGCATCACCTTGACAATTTAGTTAAATGTCCTGTGTTTGAAGTGATTAGCAAATCCTGTTGGCTCTCCCTTCAGAACATCCTGAGAATTCAACTACTTTCCAGCACCTTCACTGCTACCATCTTAGTCCACACCATCTCTGTTTCTCAGTGGACCCGGTGTAAGTTTCTCCTCGGTCTCTGTTTCCACCCACTCCTCCCATCTGTCCTTCACCTACGAGCCACAGCTGGCTTCCTTAACCTCAGCCCTTGTGACACTGGCTGGATGATTCTTTGTCACGGTCACCGTCCTACACATTGCAGGGTGGTTAGCAGCATTCTGGTCACTCCCTCTGTTTAAAGCCTTCTACTCACACAGAGAATAAAATCCCCAAACATTCCATGACCTCTAAGGCTCTTGCTGAACTGGTCCCTGGTCCCATCTCCATTTTGGCCGGCCTCTGCTACCACTGTCCGAGCTCAGTCCTCTGCAGCTATACCTGCCTTCTTGTTACTGTGTGCACGTGCCCAGCCTGCCCCTGCCTCTGGCCATCTACAACCACCATTCCCCCTGCCAGGCCCCCTCCCCACACCCTCTACCCCACGCGTTTCCTTCGTATCCTTTAGAGCTTCATCATATATCAAATCCTCAGAGATACTCCCTGACCAACCCGAGGACAATGCCTTCTACACTTCACCCCCTTATCCTGTTAGATTTTCTTCAGAGAACCCACTACCATTCTCCGTGTCTTCCTCTGCACAGTCAGAACGTAGGACAGGAGCTACACTGTTCCCTACTGCGTCATCAGCACTTAATGAGTGCCAGGAACATAGAAGCTGCTTAATAAAGAGTGGGTGAGTGAACTGCGTGTCACAGGGAACCTGCTTTGTCCCTCAAGGCTCCTGGCCAAATAAGAGGATGGTGATGAAGACTGCGGTCGTGGTGGTGGGGACAGTAATGGTGAATCCTTACGTGGTGCTCACTGTAGGTTGGGTGCCGCTCGAAGCTCCTTTTACTTAACCCCTTCTGTCCTCACCATACCCTAGGAGGTTGGCACAGATAGGTGGGGTCACTTGCCCCAGATCACAGTTCAGAATTGGCAGAGCCAGGATCTAAGCTCCAGTACTCTGGAACCTTAATCACTCCATTAGAGATTCTGGAGAATCACAAGCATTTTGAAGGGAAGATCTGACAGAGGCCAGACGACCATCCGAGGTCAGAGAGCAGATGGGCAAGAGTGGGCCGCCTCCCATGTGAGCAACTGGAAATACAAATCCATACTGTTATGAAGTTTATCCTAAAGTGATGCCTCCGAGGTGTGGGCCACATAAATATTTAAAACTGCTGGTGGGGGCAAGACTGCACTGCGTATCTGAGGGCTTACTGCTACCTAGTCTGTGGCATAACTTCAGATCGTGTTTGTGTGTGGCTGTTTTGTGATCAAATTCGCTCCTAAAAAGCCTTACTTCTCAGTGTAATTTGTGCCCATGAGTGTGAAAAGAATCCAAGCTGTTTCTGTGCTCAAACGGAGCTTGAACACTGTTGTTAAGCCCGATGCCCCAAGATTAGGTTAGGATATTAAATATGCGCCAACCTCCCTGACTTTTCTTCGGTGACCCTTTCACAGCTATGAATAAGGAACGGACTGTCTAACCTCTTGGTTAACAGCCACCTTCCTCTCCAAACGGCAGGTATCATGAGGACAGGGTTTACATCTAGTTCATGTTTTGCCCTTTCCCCAGCACCTCATCTACTATGAAGCATGCAGTGAGCAGACAGCACACATGTGAATTCAAGAAAGACCACTGCCAAGAGGCCTGCTGGGAGATGGTATCTCATGATTTCAGAGTAAAAACACCACGTTTGTTGCATGTGCCCTGTAACAGTTTCAGTGCTCAGCAGATTTGGTGCCTGAGGAACCACCAAGAAGGGCTTAGCGGACATTCAGGTGGGCGTCTTTGTCCCAGAGGCTCCCCTGCTCAGTCAAGCTGGAATTAATAGGAGCTGCCATCCTATTCATGCACAGTACTTAAAAATTTTAAGTGTAAATTCAGTGTGAAAAAATTTTTGATAGGTTTAAGGATTCACATGACTCCAAAATAAAAATGATACCGAAAACTGTTTACTGAGGAGGTCTCATGCCCACAACCACCTCAGAGTAAGCACTTTTCTTAGATTCCTGTGTATCTGCCCGTGTTTCTTCACACAAACACAAATAAATATATACATTTATGTGTTCTTGACCACCCTTCCCCTAACCTGAAGGCAGGAGATTCGGTGCAGTGCTCCATACCTCGCTTTTTTACCTAGTGGTAATTCCTAATGGAGATTGTCCCAAGTCGGATGTAAGCAGCTTCCTTCTTCTTTTTACATCTGTGTAGCATTCTGCTGTGTGGCTGTACCCCATAAACTATTTAATCAGAGGCCTACAGACGCTTGTTTTGTTCCTCATCTTTTCCTTTTACAGATCAGGAGTCAATTTCCGAAAGTGGCTCAGCAAAGTCAGAAAGAACTACATCGAGGACCGTGATAGGTATTGCTACTCTGCTCCCCCCCGGCAAGGCACCATTGGCATGCCCCCCAGCAACGCCTGAGACACAGCGTTTCCCCACAGCCTCACTGGTAAGCGTTTGGACTTTTGCCCATCCAATCGGAGCGGGCCATCACTTTTGTCTGTGTCCTGCTTATCACAACATGCCATGATTTAGAGCTAACCACCCTTATGAAGACGTACCCTCCACGGAGCAGCGGCAACTACCTAGGGGACCGGGTCAGTGAACATAATTTGTGCACTCCAGAAATGCATTCCAAAAAACTTTTCTTTGCTCTGGGTTTTCCTCCTACTGGGGTCTCCTCTGGGGGAAAAATACTATAACCGTTAAGACATTGCTTGTGAGGGCAGAAAAACAATTATAGAATGATAAAGAATTCAGTATAAGTACTTACATATCACTTGAAGGGGTGGGTTTTGTCGAGGGGCTGGGTAAATTTGCTTCCATAATATCATTAAAACTATTGTTTCCTACATTCTTGGCCAGCTGTAACATAAACAAAACGCAATACAGCCACTCTTTACTATGAGTTTAAAGGTTTCCTATTATTTGCTTTTGAGATTTCTGAATACGTATCTTCCCCTCATTTGACTCAGGATACAAACCATCCGTCCATCCGGTCAACAAATATTTACTGAGCACCTACTATGTGCCAGGCACGTAACTTTAGGGTGCTGGATATAAACAGAGGAGTAAACCACATTCCTTCCTGTAGGAGCCAACAGACTAGCAGGGCGATTGATAAGAAAACCAATGATTTTTACAAATACAATGTGATAAATGCTAGAATAGAAGAGGATATGCCCTCCCCCAACCAACATATACTCTTGAGATTAGACAGCAGGTTAAGGTTACACACATGAACCCAGGTTAAATGCTTAATGGCAGCACCTGTTTTTCAATCTCTATCATACCTCGTTTTTAGACTGAGCAGATTTACTGGACAGAGAAGGAGGTGGGATTCCTTTATATTTGGATACATGTAAAAATGCTGCAGGAAGCATTCTGCTTCTGGGTTCAAGACCCTCTCAGGAAAATTTGTCCTGAAGGGCCTCTGGTCATTCAGATAATCTGGGGAGCAATGCAAGGCTTAAGAAGCATTCATGCTATCAGGTCTCTGGGGTAAAATCTTGGGTTTATTACCTGGCAAGTGTTTAGGATTTGGACTGTCCCTATTTCTAGTTGCCAACTGGGTTTCACTAGCTTAAGTCAAGGAGATGGAGTGACACCACTTCCACACTCAAGAAGAATGTGTTAGGTATAAGATCAGAGCCTTTTTTTCTCTAATCCTGGTGTGAATCAGGGAGGTAAGCATTAGTATGATACTTCCTGAATTTGCTACCTCCTAGATCAGGGGCTCATACAAACACAGACCATCGTTGCTTAGAAGAAGTTATGGGTTAAGGACTGATGGGCTTTATGGCCATTCTCGGTTCATGGGGGCTTCTACAAACTTACAAATGGGAAAAACAGAGACAGACTCTTAAGTCACTATTTTTAGTAACACAGACCATTAAGTAAAGTGATCATGTGAGTTTAACACCTAATTCCCTTTACTGTAGTGAGTGAATCATATAAAAACTAATTCTGAAAGGAAAAGGCAGCTTTGAAAAAGCCCATCCCAGAAGAAAAGAGCCAGTTTAGGTGAACTAATTATAGAAATGTACGATTCACCAGTTCTTTTGAAAGGAAATAGAGACAGTCAACTTTACATACCACAAAATTTACATTTTAAATATCCATGCAAATTCATGAAATTCAAGAACTGCAATTCTTTGTACTCAGCAGAAACAGGACACTCCAAAGCCACGTATTACATATATTTATGACAATATACATTTCTAAGTACAGGTCACTACTCACCAAGAGTTCAGAAGTTCCTAATTTGTCTAGTTCCAAAGACTGAATGCGAGAAATGTGAACCCCCATTTCCCTATGGATGCCGGAACATTCTATACAGGTCAAAATACCCAAGTTGGTTGAAAGCCAGGTGGGTTCTGTGTGGAAAAAACATTTTGAAGACAGTGAAACAAACACGACCTAATTTTCGTGTGCCAACTACAAAGGAAGCTAAAACAAGAGTAGTAAAACTTGTTAAGAATTAAAAGGGAAAGATTTAAATGGAAGACATGGAAGCTTGTGGTTTAGCCTAAGGGCTCATACGAAGCTTACCAGCTTCTGAGAGGGTGATATGGGTGCTAAAAGAAATTTAAAAGTTTTCTTTCAATATTGAATTGAAAACAAAATTAAGTGCTTTATTCTTGTGAAAATGTGAGAATGACTTTCCCTGGGAGGCCCCATGAAACGTCCTTGGGAGAGATGTCATCCTTGGCAGTGACTGACGTGTGGCTCAGGGGACTCGGTTCATAAGCTGTCATTAACCTCCCAGTTACAACTTGCACTGACCCACCATCCTGGTCACGGCTTTTCCACAAGCACCTCCTGGTAATAAGACAGCTGTAAATACTGAACGTCAAAGGCTTCTTTCACAGACCTAAGCTATTTCTACAACCCCCCAAGGGCTCCACAACAGAGGGAATGAGTATTCCCATGTTACCAAAACCTTCAGGGTTCACTCCCTGTGGCAAGCTTCTTTTGGAGTGGTCGGTACCTGAGGACTTCCGACCCCTCTGCCACATCCTCACTATGTGAGTGTGTGAGTCACTCATCCCACAGGGACATGAACACAGCAGAAACTGGGAGACGTGTCTCTGAGGTGCTCAAGGCATGGTGTATGGAGAAGTCCATTTTCACAAGGAAAACAATTAGAAGGTGTATCATGATGCTTAACAATCACAGGTTTGCATCGGTGTTCTGATCCCTACTAGATGGGTGACCTTGGGAGGTCACTTAACTTCTCAGAGTCCCCTAGTTTTCTCATCTGTAAAATGGCGAGGCTATTAGTATCTTGCTCACAGAGCATCTGTGAGGATTCAATAAGAGAACAGAAACTAAAACAACTACCAGAATCCTTATTAAAATGTAAGCACTGAATGCACATTACCTACTGTCAATACCTACTTAATACAGATGCTACTTGAAATCAGAGGTTTGGGGGAAGGTGACCATGTGACGTAGACACTGGGGCTAGTTCACCGAGCAGAAAGGAAGGAAAGTAATGTATAACACGTTGGGACGATTTCAGATATAGCATTTCATTAAGTCCTCATAACAACAGAGGTTTATTATCCCTGAAGATGAGACTAGTGTCGGCACTTGGCATGAGGTCATCCAGGCTGTGAGTGCCAGGCTGGTGGTTCAAAACCAGCATGAGGGGCTCTGCATCCAGGGCTCTCTCTGTATGTCCACAGTGCTCATTTAACTGGTAGCATTTGGGCAGGTGGCCATTTGGGGCATTTGAGGAGAGCAGGTGGGAGTTTTCCAGGCTGAACAAACAGCATGTGTTAAAACAGCCCAGAAGTGGGACCGTTCAAGATGGAAGTTTGTGGTGGGTGTGTGTCTGTGTCCCTAAGGAGGTAAGGATTTAAATAACTAGCTCATGTTTATTCTATGGGAGGAGAAAGGCTGTTTAAGAAGCCAGATCAAGTTTGGGGGCAAATACCTGACGAGCCACAATCGCAGCAGACGTCATTCCCAGGGAGCCGCTGGACGTCCTCAATGATGGCTTTTGTCAGGTCTTCCAGACTGTTCTCCCCTGTGCTCTGCTCTCCACGGAAGGCCATAGTGAGGGCCTCTTCTTTGCTATTTGTCAATACTGATATCCATCTGTTGTCGAAAACAAGAGGAAGGAGACGTAAGAGCAAGGCCACTGATTTCTCCTGCCACTGCAAAAAATCTGTTTTCGTCAAGAACTTCCAAAAGAGACATGCCCCCCACCCCAACAATAAAGTGAGGAAAAAAAATGAAAGAAATTAAATTCAAAGGAAAGAGAAAGTTAAAAGAATGTCAAGCAACATGTTGGAGAAAACGAGAGAGGGGAGAGGAACAGACAAGAGGTAAAGTCCACACCACTGAGGGCCTGCAGGTGTGACAAGGTGCGTTCCTGTCCATTTGGACAGAAGAAAGCAAATGTCAGAAAGGAGAGGACTCGGCGCAGGACCAACCCAATGCAAGGATGAGAAAGAACTGGTGACAAATGGACAGAAGGCAAGAAAGAGTTTAGCACAAGGCATCTGTTCTCTGGAAGTCCACTGTGGTATGGGGTGGGGGTGGGGGCTTGGAAGCGAAAACGGAGGGCTGTTTCACGAGCAGCTGTGAGAATTGATGCTTGTGGCAGGGGTATAGTTAACAGAAACATGCTGTTAATGATATGAAATAAAAAGTACAGACTACGAAATCTCGTATGCAGCATGATCACAGTATGAACCGAACAACACAACCGTCTGCTACTCGTCTGGGCATAAAACCACCTGAATCCACAACAAGGGCTCATTATTTTTTTTTTTTTGTTTGTTTGTTTTTTTTAATATTTTATTTATTTATTCATGAGAGTCAGAGAGAGAGAGAGATGCAGAGGCAGAGGGAGAAGCAGGCTCCCCGCCTAGCAGGGAGCCCGATGCGGGACTCGATCCCAGGATCCTGGGATCATGACCTGAGCCGAAGGCAGTCGCTTAACCAACTGAGCCACCCAGGCGCCCAACAAGGGCTCATTATTAAAGCACGAAATAACCACAGAGTGGAACAGTTAATCAGGTATTAAATTTAAATTTTCAACTCATTTTTCTAGATTGAGCTTTTAGAATTGAAGTACAGCTGACAAAGTTTTCAACTAAGTTTTGGATGACACTAGGGAAATGCTCACAATATGTTTTGTGAAATAAACAAGAAAAAACTGTTTATGTGCTATAATCCCAAATTTAAAGATATATAGGGTTTTAGGTACTTCTGTTTGGGGAAAAAAAGGCTAGGAGGAAATTCATCAAAACGTTAACACTAGCTTTTTCTGAGTAATTTTCTGTAGGAATAATGGATAGATGGATTGCTTGATTCTGCCTTTCTATAATTTCCCAAACCTATAATGGGCTTGTATTACTTTCATGAAGGAGAAAAAAACCTAAGTTAATTAAAAAAAAAGATTTTATTTATTTATTTGACAGAGAGAGAGGGAGCACAAGTAGGGAAGGGCGGCAGGCAGAGGGAGAAGCAGGCTCCCCACGGAGCAGAGCCCGATGGGGGCTCCATCCCAGGACCCTGGGATCATGACCTGAGCTGAAGGCAAACGCCTCACTGACTGACCCAGGCGCCCCAGTTAATTTTTTTAAAGAAGAAAATGAAAAACATTTCCAAACCATAGTTTGTTCTCATCCACTACTCAGACAGCTAATAACTGCCCCCAAGAGAGAGCACAGAGGTTCAGAACGGAGTCTCGGTTTTTTGGGTGTATTGCAGGATGACATACGACACACAGGGCTAGGGTTAAGGTTTAGAGTAAGTCAGGGTCACAGCAATGAGAATTACAAACCAAACCAAATCCAAATTACATGGCGCATGTGAACTGCAAGGCACACCTGTGACTGTAGGGGGCGCAAAGCTTCCGTGTGTTGTAACAAATACATTTGCACAGCTCAGCGGTTCCCGTGCTCCCCAAAACTCAACACCTCAAAACCTAGGAATGCGGCAGGTGTGTGTGTGTATGTGTGTGATTCAATACCTTCTAAATTAAAGAATATTTTTTCTATCATTTAGTCTCATGTTAAAAACCAGAAATGGTTTCTTAAAAACAATTCAAAACACTGGGCTCAACAGTGTATTTAATCAGTGGCATTGTGTTACTGGAGTTTTCACTTTGTCTGCAGAGTCTCTGCTTTGTTTTCCTTAAGCGTTACGATATTCTGGCAATCCAACATAGCACGATCTACTGCATGCCAAGGACTTATAATTTTTTTTTTTTAGAGCGAGTGCATGAGCGGTGTGGGGTGGGGCAGAGGGAGAGGGAGAGAGAATCCCAAGCTGGCTCCACGCCCAGCACGGAACCCAACGGGGGGCTCAATCTCACAACCCTGAGACCACGACCTGAGCTGAAATCAAGAGTTGGATGCTTAATCGACTGCGCCGCCCAGGTGCCCCCCTTATAATTTTGGGGATGTAATCCTCCAGCAAGCCTCTGAGTTGGGGCTGACAGTCCTTACAGATGAGGCAGCACAAGCCTAGAGAGGTTTATGACTCCAGTAGGATGGGTGTCACACTGGACGGAAACATGCTGCTGACACCCCCTCCCCCGGTCCCTTTCTGGGGTCCCTTCATTATGCCACATCCACCTCCTCACTCAAGAGATCAGGACAAATAAATAAATAAAGGAGTTGGTACTGATAATTAGAAAATACATATTTTAAGGACAATTAACTTTCTGGAGGGATAATTCAGATTTGGTGCAATGGACTGGCTACATTTCAAAGGGTCAAGAATCAAAGCACCTACTTCTGACAACCAAAAAATAAACTTTTAAGTTATTTTTTTTAATTTTTTTTTTAAAGAATCTGCTACAATTTTTTTTTAAGATTTTATTTATTTATTTGAGAGAGAGAGAATGAGAGAGAGCATGAGACGGAAGAGGGTCAGAGGGAGAAGCAGACCCCCCGCCAAGCAGGGAGCCCGATGCGGGACTTGATCCCGGGACTCCAGGATCATGACCTGAGCCGAAGGCAGTCGCTTAACCAACGGGGCCACCCAGGTGCCCCGAAACTTTTAAGTTATTTTAAAGTAACAGGCATACCAAGCAGTATAAGAAAGAAAATAACGCATCGTTGTATTTTAAGACTCTAAAGTTGCTTTGAGTTTACAGGATTAACAACCTTGGCACTGTACTAGGAACTTTATACATTTTATCTTCAGTCCCAAAGCCCTGCAGGCAAGGTCTGTAACCTCCTTCTTACTGACAAAACACACAGCTACCCTTTGTTAGAATGTCTTCTACATTTAATTCCACTGGACACCTTCACATGAGAAAGAAACTTAGCGATGCTGTAAAACTGTCTCTATGTAGCTTGGAAGTAAATGAGGAACTGAAGCCTCCCCTGGGGCGGGGGTGGTGTGTGTGGGTGTGTGCGCACACCCGTGCTTCCTCTGCAGAATGCATTCCTTCCAACATCACTCAAAACGAAGCCCCCCGTTGCCACCACCAGCCCCACAGAAAGCCAAGTGCAGATGTGTCGCAGCTGCTGGATGGGCCAAGCAAGGCTTCTACTAAAGGATGTTAAGTCCCACGGGCAAGAAACCTATATACCTCTTTGACCAAACTGGGACTGAGTTCTCTGTAAGTCAGAGTAAATACAATACTAACGGCTTGGGTTTGAGATGCGAACAAAGAAGAAGCGGATGCATTCCCTGCCTCAGCACAGATCTCATACCTGTTCTCCCACGTAGGGGCTTAGGGGAGAGGAAAGAAAAAGAGGAGGAAAGAGTGAAATATGAGAAGGGAAAGCAATATTCCAAGGTGATTCTGGAATTCTGTCCAGGAAATTTTTTTTTAAAATAAAATATTTATTTATTTGACAGAGAGAGAGACAGAGAGAGACAGAGAGCACAAGCAAGGGGAGGGACAGAGTGAGAAGCAGACTCCCCACCGAGCAGGGAGCCCGATGCGGGGTTCGATCACAGGACCCCAGGATCATGACCTGAGCTGAGGACAGACGCTTAACTGACTGAGCCACCCAGGCGCCCTGAGTCCAGGAAATTTTTACGGGACACATGTCTGGAGCGCCCACACACATGACTACCTGCTGCACCCTCTCCAGCAGGACCCAGTAAGCCCCATCACCACCAGGCATGCTCATCTGCTTGATGATAACGCATCGTTGTATTTTAAGACTCTAAAGTTGCTTTGAGTTTACAGGATTAACAACCTTGGCACTGTACTAGGAACTCATCTCTGTCTAACTTAGCCTTGTATTCTCCATGCTTTGCACAGTTCTCAGCCCGGAATCGGCGTTCACTAAACCTTCAGATGAATGAATGGGTCAAAGACTTTTCTCCTCCTTTTCCTTCACCTCTCTTATCTTCTCTCTCAGCACCCCCCCACCCTTTTTGCTTTGTGTCTCCCAACTGTGCATCTTTTCGACCCATTCTTTATTCTCTTTTTGATCCTTTAGGGGAAAGAGTGGAATTCTCCAGAGGAGGAGGAGAGAGGGGAAAGAAGAGGGAGAGAGAAAAGGGGTGAGTATAAGGTGAAAGGGGGGTGAACAGAATTCGGTGGCTCTCCAGAAATCAGTAAGGAAGGAAAATAACATTTATTGTGTGTCACTGACGGGACAGGGGTTTGAAAATGCGAATGCTACAAAAAGGTTTAACTACCAGCTTTAACACTAACATCCTCCCTCCCAAGCAGCTGAGGATGTAATGGTCCCACACTGCCTGGCAGGCTACAGGAAGGAAGAAGCAATGAAGACGGCCCAGGACCAGGAATAACATGAAGAAAGGGGGTGGGGAGCCATCTAAGGTCATATACCTGGTCAGGTGAGGTAGGCGCGTCCCACCCAGGAGTGTGGGACACCAAAGCCAGTTCTCCCCGCTACTCTGAGCTCCTGAGCCACGCTCACCCACAGGAGGCACCTGCCCATACTGTTCTTCAGGGCCAGGCTCTCCTCTCCCCTTGCAGTTAACAGCCAAGCATCCAGGCAGACAGGCTCGACACCGGGTAAGCCCCTCCTCAGTGCAGGGGATGCGATTAAAGGTGAGTAAGGCACAGTCCTTGCCCTCAAGAGCTCTCAGTCTTTAGAGGGCTCAGACCGAACTAGAGGATCATTGAGGAGTGTGAGGAGGCCCGGGGGTGACAGAAAGGAGCAGAGCCCCTGGATGGTGAGGCTTGAGCTGAATCTTGAAGGAGGTATCAGGGTTTACCGAGCAACCGGACAGAGAGGGGAGCAACATGTGAGGTCCAGAGGTGAGGCAGAAGCACGTGGAACCTGCAGGAGAGGTTCTCAGTAACAAAAAGGAAATTTTAAGGTCTGTTGTACAGGAGAGAATGCCTTTTTAGTTCCAGACATTGTGCCATCAAAAACAACTTACGCTACATAATCCTGCTCATCTTCTGCCTGAAAGTGATACGTCCTGTTATCTGAAATACAAAGAAGAAAACAAGGGAAACTTTAGAAAGCAGAATACCTTCAGCTATAAAGTAAATTATGAAAGTTTCTGGGAAAAAAAAAAACAACACAGCAAAAGTTTAGATTTTTAATATTATCTTATTTTTACACCATTTTGATTTAGCAGTTATACAATTCACTTTGTCAACATTATTTTTCTAAAGTGCAAGAGAAATACAATAACATACAGGCAAATACCAAACATCTGGCACTTCTTTTGAAAAAAAGATGGAAAGGGGGATAGAGCCTATGGGATCAAAGTGGATGTCTCCACCAACTGGAGACTACCAGCTGGCAGTTCGGTATGTTATTTTTTCATTTTCAATGTGCCTTTTATTGTGTTACCTTTAAAAAAAATCACTTTTCTGAAATGATTTGTAGCTCACAGCGCAGCTCTGCCAAGTAGGCATACGCTGCCCCAGGCTGCTCATTGGTTGAATCAGGCTTCAGGGAAGAAGGGCTTCGAACATGCTCAAGGTTCACCTTCAAGCTGCCCCCAGGTCAGGAGGAACAGCCTAACGTGGAGAGTTTGGGCAGCTGTACATAATAAGGCAGGCTCTTTCTTAAAATTCAGGATTTGCGAGAATGTTTCAACATATTCAGGTCAAACTAACCAGTCAATCACTACATGATTACTCCAGGTCAGGTACTCACACCCCTCATCTCCTTGAGAGAGAAAAAGAATGTTTGTCCAAGAACAGGCCATGCATAGTAGAGCCCAAGAGCCTTGGCTGAATCCAGTCCTTGGTTTACTGCTGTGTGACCTTGGGTAAGTCACTGAAATGTCTCTGAGCCTCAGTTTTCTCTTCCATAAAATAGGAAACTGATAGGGCTTTTGTGAGGAGTGGCCATAATGTATATAAAGCACCTAGTACATATTAGTTGCTCAATGAGTGATGACAGTTATTAATAACCTACGGGCTCTCACTTCTTGGAGTTTTAGCTTTTCGGAGTCACAACTCCCAACTTTTTGTACTTCTTTCTCATCAATAACCTAGGAAATTTCTTGGTCATAAAAATCATGGGGACTCTGAACTTTAACAGATGCTGTGTAATCCAGGTTGGACTCCACCTAAAGGGTCTCATGACAGATTCAGTCCTTTGGGTTGAAACTGTTTTGGGGCTTCCATTCACACAACTACATCAGACGGACTGCAAGGGGCAGGAGAGTACTTCTATGATCTGCACAGAGATCATGCACTTAAGCTGTTGGACAGCCCCATGGGGCTCTAGAGAGAAGGACGAATACTGAAGGTTAACGTGTAGGATTTCAGAATATAGGTGAGTCATTTTATTGGCATTACCATCCTCATCCTTTATAAAGAGGTGTCCCTTCAGCTATCGGGGTCCGTAAGTGCCCCCTTGGGACCAGTGTAAGCACAGAAGTCAGTCTAGAGAACAGTCTTTCCCCACTCTCCGAAGACCATGAGGATACAGGCCATAGGTTGGGGGATGGGAGGGTCATTATGTGTCCTCATCACAAGAGAAAAGCACACGAGGACCCATGGATAAGAGAGTGATGGGATGCAGTTCTTCCCTTCATGAAGCAAGATGATTTTTAAGGCCCTGTTTTGCAAGGACGAAACTCAGGGCATGGTTATAACTCCTGTATGCTTACATGGCCCAGCTGCATTCTCAAGTCCATGCCAGAGATTCTTAACCACAGGTACACATCAGAATCACCTGGGGCTTCTTAAAAAATACTTATCTGGGCTTCACAGCAAAGACTGTGATTCAGCAGATCTAAGAGAGAAATAGGGATGTATGTACAAAAATCTCTCCAAGGGGATAAAGCTGTGGGCTCATGGTCAAAAATTGGTCTAGTTTAATGTATGCATCTCAATTCGATTCTACTGCCGGTGGGATCTGACCCTGTCCTGCCTTCCCCCTGTGGGTGGGGCTCACTGTAAATGAAGAGGTCTGCTGCTTCCACGCCCAGAGATGGAGATGCACAGGGTCAGAAGCCACAGCAACTGACTGGGAGAGGAAGAGGACTCACGTGATATCAGGTCAAAAGACTTCTTGTCCTCGGCATTGGGTTTCACCTGGCAGGTGAGAAGGT
Organism: Mirounga angustirostris; assembly: GCF_029215605.1. Lineage (NCBI taxonomy): Eukaryota > Metazoa > Chordata > Mammalia > Carnivora > Phocidae > Mirounga > Mirounga angustirostris. The sequence continues at coordinate 11,508,252 of NW_026991712.1, read as the reverse complement.
TCAACTTAGCGGGTTGCCTGTTAGACTAAAAGAGAAAATGAGGGAGTTTATAAGTTGCACTGTCCCCTCACTCGCAGGGTCAACGCCCCGTGGGTCTGGCGCGCAGTTTCATGAGGTACCTGTGATGGAGTCTCATCTACCCCAGTAGAATTCTGCAGCTCGTTAAACAAGGACAAAAATCTTACACATGCTTTTTAACTGTACATAAACATCCCGGTGATTAATCAGAATAGAACCAAGATAATCCACCTCACTGGCACTGAAGAGTGGGCACGCTTGATGGAAACACACCTCTCTCAGCTTCCACACACCCAAGCATGAACAGTTGGTGCTCTCCATTCTGCATCTTACGGTGAAATGTAGCTGACTTAAAATGACCCCAGTAATCAATCGACCCAAACGTGATGTCTCAGCGATCCACAGATTTTAGTTGTAATGCAAAATTTAGTTCTTCTCTCAAATGTGCAAAGACAATTGACCTGTGAGACACTGCTTAATGAGACACTGCTTAATGAGCCCCAAAATCTGGAGAGAGGGAAAATATAATAAGGATTTCATATCATTTATCATCAGCAAATCTCTTGGTCACACATAGAATTCATTCAGGCCCTGCAGAATTTAGATAGGCATGCTAATTTAGGCTTTGCCCACATGGAGTCTTGCCACAGAATCACTCTGGTCAAAACTCTTTCTTGTCTCCTGCCTGTATTTGTCCAAGGTCCCATGTTGGCTGGTGGCTGATGCCAGCATGCCTGCTTCGTGCAGGAACTGGCCAAGGCGTGAAATGTCTGTGTGCCCAGGCTGGGCTTCACTTGAACACAAGCCTGCTGAAGGAAGCAACGGAACGCTCCAGTCCTGTATTCTTGCCTCAACCGATAGGTGATTCTGAAAATCCCCACGCCAGGACCATTTACACCCAAGGAACTTATGTTTTAGGGGAAAACAAGAGGGGGAGAGGGTTGGAAAAGGTCACACGTCAATGACCCAATCTCAAACCCCGAACAACAGGGATGGCATGTGACCAAGACAATTTCAATGACACGTTGCTCCTCTTACTCTCCATAACGGACACTAGGCAATTAAATTACCTTCCTGTGCTTGCTAAACCGTTTTTGAGATCCTCCTCCCTCTGTGATTTCAATGAGATTAGACCCAGAAAACAATGCCTCTTGTCCTGAATCTGTTCCAAAGCAAGCTGTCTGGGGGAGGAAGTGAGAGACCCCAAGGGACTTCATGTTTACGGCATGGACGTTTGACTCAGGCATGGACACCTGCCTTGAAGTCTCTTGCAGGACAGTTCTGCCTAAGAGGAACAAGCCCCTGGGAGAGGAGTCCTACACTACAGAACTGGCTGCCAAGCCCAGAAGGGGGAGGCGGAAGTTTGTAGGCCTTGCAAGTTGTTCTCAGAATGGACCTGGAGTTTAGTTTGCTACGGGCCTCAGGCTCCAAAACCCACAGTTGCGGCCACAACTAGGACCCCCCCCCCCCACACTGGAAAGGAAACTGTCTTACAACTTATCCTTCTGGATGCTGGTTAAGCTGGCTGCATTACCATACGAAAGACAATCACCTCGGACAGCCTGAACAGGTAGCAATCCCAGATCCCAGTTCACCGTGAGACTCTTCACAGAATACTGTATTCCAGTTTGGCATCCACATTTAAAGAAGAATGGAGAAAAGCTTAGGAGAGATCAGGAGATGATTAAAGGAGTGGAAAATGGGCACTTTGAAGACCGGCTGAAGGCACTATTTAGTTCCGAGGAAAGAAGACTAGGGAGTGATTTAATAACCATCCTTGAGAACATGAAAGGTGGTTATGGGGGAAAGCGGGACAGCTGTTTTCCATCTGCACAGATGAAGAAGAAATGCGCTCAAATCGTAGAAGATCTGAGCCAGACAGAAGGAAGAACTTCCCGCTCTTCAGATGATTACACATAATAAGAGGTTTCAGGTTTCTTACCCTAAGTCCAGGAATCTCTTGGAAAAACTTAAGAATTCTTTTTTAAAATTTATTTATATGACACAGAGAGAGCGCAAGCAGGGGGAGCAGCAGAGGGAGAGGGAGAGGGAGAAGCAGGCTCTCCGCTGAGCTGGGAGCCAGATGCGGGGGCTCGATCCCAGGACCCTGGGATCATGACCTGAGCCGAAGGCAGATGCTTAACTGACTGAGCCACCCAGGCACCCCAAAACTTAAGAATTTTTTAGACACTGTTCACGTTTGAATGTAGCAGAAGATTAACTAGATGATTTTTTCTCTCCCCAAATCCACGTTACTCCAGCGTTTCTGAATAACCTCACCAACAGATACAATCAAGGAACAGATACAACATTTTCAGAAAGAAAAAAAATACTTAGTATTAACTGTATTCAGAAAAGTTAAACAGCACCATTCACCTCTCATTTCTAAGCATGGACTACCTCAGAGTATACATTACCAGAAAGCTTCTGATGATAAGGGTCCTAAACAGTTGGCCCACAACTCCAATCATGATGACATAGGATACTTATTCCCTTGGTATTTTGTCAAGCCTACTGGTCTGACATTTGCCACATCAACACGCACTGCATTTGATACAGGTGCATCTTGCCTACATACAGTGTTCTTCCCCCAAATGCCAGTGAGACACCTGGCAAATGACCTATCACGCCAAGTGTGAATCTGAGGAGCAAAGAACTCAATTTCTGACTGCTGAAGCAGCCAACGTGGCCAGTACCGAGCCCACAAATGCCAGAACATAGAGCGGTATGTCAACCAAAGTCCTCAGACCAAGGCCCCAGAAGGCTCAGGAATCACTGGAGTAATACTAGAAACCCAGATTTGTATAACTTACCAAAATTTCAAAGCACTTTCTCAATATTTCATACTAATTTATAGGTATATTGATTAAAAAAGGTATAAGCTTCCTGGCATTTTGGCAGACTAAAATCAAAGTAAGACTGAGTGTCTTGCCCTGGGTTACATCTCTGTGTACAGTTGAGGAAATGCTTTCATATTGTTTAAGTAAAGGAAAGAAAAAAAGCAATGAAAGCATGTATTTACTGAGTCCTTACTGTTGATGATTCCTACCGGGCTCAGGATAAAAACCCCAGTCTGTACGAAGACTCCAAGAACTGCTTCCAGGCTCCTCCGGACCAGCTCCTGCCACTGGACCTGCAGCTCCCCCTGCTGGGCGGTGACGAGCCCAGGCCTCCCTCCCTCCCGCGGTTCACACCCCGCCGCCCTTCCTACAGCTGCAGGCTCTCTCCCTCCCTCTCTTCAGGTCTCTCAAAATCAGCACCTCCTCAGAGATGGCCTGACCAGCGACTTTCCATCCCTTTTACACCGGCTCTGTTGGTCTTCCTGGATCTTATTACTCTTATTTCCTTCACCTCTTTCTTCCCGCTAAGGGCACACACTTTTCTGTTCACTAAAATGGGCCTGGCATCATACAGCAGGCGCTCAATAAATGTTTTATGAAATGAATGAAAGCATTCCAGTTGCCTTACATACACCATCTGATGTACTAGCAACTGTGAGGGAAGTCATTTTAGTTTCTTATCCTAAGTGAGATGAAGAGGCAGAGGCGCAGAGAGGCTAACTAATGTCCCTAAAATCTCCCAGTAAGGAGATGGCAGAGCCTGGAGCAGAACCCAGGTCTGAGCGGACCAAAGTCCCACTCCTCCTCCTGCTTCCACCATGTGGCACGGTCTCAGGAAGCAGCCAGAAGCCCTAGCACACGGAAGAACATCTCCTTCTGAGAGGAGTAAGGGTTAGAAACAGAGAGCCAGGATGTCCAAGATTCACTTCTACTTTCATGTCTTCTCAGGGCATTTGATTTTCTCCCAGTTACTTTTGTAACTGACGAGAAATTTTAGAAGCCTATTTGAAATACCTGTTTACTTATTTATTTAGCTAAATAGTAAAGCCTCTGCAACATTCCAAGCACATACGGAAAGCACTCTGTGCCATCAAGCAGCTACGGGAAGTAGACGGAGGCCCGGACCTAGAATGTGTGCTGCCTGACCGGGGCGTGGCCCACAGAGGAGGGGGAGTATGAACAGGCAGGGGGCTGGGGACAGTGAGGAGGAGCAGGTGAATGCACCTGGGGGTAAGAGGAGACCAGCGCAGCAGTGATGCCCAGGGGGAGGAGGGGAGTGGGGGAGAACCGCCTGTCCGGCTAAGGGGCTCACATTCCCACCCCAGTGGCTCTGGCAATCTAGTGAAGGGTCCGTCTGAGGAGTGAGCACATACATGTGCATTCAGGGGGGTGCTTGGGGGAGACGGCGGAGACTGCAAGATTGATGAGCAATGATGGGGGCCTGAATCAAAGCTACAGTCATGGCACTGCGGGCTGGGGACTCAAGATACTGCCAAAAAAGTGAGACTTTTAACCAGTGATTCCGAAAGTGACCTCTATATAGGATGTGCATCACTCAGTCCAGGCACCTGGGATGGTGAGTGGAGGGAAGGCTGCGCTGGGCCTGTGGGGTCTGCTCTGAAGCAGCATCTTTCAACAGCTACTGGGGCTTCTTTCCAAAAACAGGTCTGACGGGTTTCAAACTGAACGTTTTACGGCTCTGTTCCCTGAAACTCTGAGACTTGTCCTCTTACAGATTTCACTTTTCATTACAAGAACAATATTGACTGAAGAAACACTAGGGGACACAGACAGTGCGAAGAAGAAACTGAACACTACCTGGTAATTTCACTTTTATACCCAGACACTGTTGTTAATACACTGACTTCAACAAGATGTGTGTGTGTATGTTTGTGTGTGTGAGAGAGAGGGAGGGAGGGAGATGTCTGTTTTAAAAAATCACGGGTCAGTTCAAGTTGCATATATTGTTTTGCAAACTGTTTTTTTTCGATTAACAATATACACAGATGTGTTCATTTTACACACACACACAGAGACACACACACACGGCAAGACCACCCTCGAGTTTTTCATTTTTGAAAATGTTCCAACTAGGGAAGCTCCGAACACGTTCCATGAGCAGAAGTGATGAAGATATTATCCCTCTGACATAATGCTCTGCCACTCAAAACAGAAAATGCTGTTCAGCTAGGAAAATCATCAGACGTGTAAGTAGAAATGCATGTAGAAACGGAATGAGTCAACTCTGATTAACGTTTCTGCGTCTCCGGGAAGAAAACAAACACCACGCATTTGTCCTCAAACAGTTCAGTGTGCACCACGGTGAAATGTTTTTGCTGGAAGTGTGAAGTTGTTAATGCAGGCTTATTTCTCTGTTAGCAGGAAACAGCTTCTAATGGAATTAGTATCCAGGAATCAAATTATTTCCTCCATCATCCTACTGAATGGCTCTGCTTCACAAACAAGAAGTGAACATCATTTTTACTTGGGTGATAAGCCTGACCCCGCCAGGCTGAGGCCGTTTTGTGGAAAGAGGTAAAAATAATAAAGCTCCCTTCACTTTCTCTGCTAATAGTTGGTAATAAGGCTGTTCTGATCATTATGGTCATTTCAAACTTTTTGTTCTCTATTTATTTAGACACCTACTCTGCCCTAGAGGGACACATATATTTGGCATGCAGTCAATAACCACAATCACCCTCCAGCAAGATATTAGGTACATACTGAATACCTACCACCTTGCAGAGAGATCTTATCTCTAATATTTTAGTACATTAAAACTACTGCTTTTTATAAAGTATTTCAGTTTATTTGGGGGCAAGGTAACAGTATTCATTTACTGGGCACCTAATAAACTGCTAGGTATTTTTGTAAATTTTATTATGCAATTCTTGCAATAACCCCAATAGCTGGGTACTGCTATGTACCCATTTCACAGATGAGGAAACCGAGGGTCAGGAAGGCGAAAGTAAACTGACCAATATTTTATAGAAAGTAAAAAAGCAAAGCTGAGATCTGAACAAATTCCTTCCCAGAGCCTTTCCCATTTATCAAGCTGTTCCCTTGTCAAGGCAAGCCCTTGGGACATTTACATAGTAAGTGAAAACACCTTTCCTGCTTTGTTCTTCCTATCCTGGAATGGCCAGTTCTCTTACTTCCCTCCAAATCACTTAATACTTCTGTTGAGAAATCCTGCCCATTCTGGACATATTCCACGTTCCAAAATTACTATCTTGTGGCTATAATGAAAGCTCTCCTCCCCTTTAGTTGTCCTTCATATAGCTTAGGGGAGGAGGTGATCATCTAACTAGTAATTACTGAAGTACTTCATTCTAGAGTGTGCATGACTTAACCATCCCAACCATTTACACCACAGTACTCATTTCCGGTTGGCAGAATATATGTGTGAGAAAGATATATTTGAATATGCAGATATTCTTTTTTTCCACCAAGATTTTATTTATTTATTTGAGAGAAAGAGAGAGAGAATGAGCAGGGAGATGGACCAAGGGAGAGGGAGAAGCAGACTCCCCACTGAGCAGGGAGCCCAACATGGGACTCAATCCCAGGACCCTGGGATCATGACCTGAGCTGAAGGCAGACTCTTAACTGCTTAACCGACTGAGCCACCCAGGCCCCCTGTGAATATGCAGATATTCTTGAAAATCTCTTACTGCGGCAGGAACTCTTCATTTTACTTTTGAGAGCATGTGCTATAATGTAAATTAAAAAAAGTTTAGGGGCATCTGGTGGCTCAGTCGTTAAGCGTCTGCCTTAGGCTCAGGTCATGATCCCAGGGTCCTGGGATCGAGCCCCGCATTGGGCTCCCTGCTCGGCAGGAAGCCTGCTTCTCCCTCTCCTGCTCCCCCTGCTTGTGTTCCCTCTCTTGCTGTGTCTCTCTCTGTCAAATAAATAAATAAAATCTTAAAAAAAAAAAAAAGTTTATCACGGCTTCTGATAAGGGGGGGCTGATGTTATTGTTACTGCAATTGACGAACATGCTGGACATTAGTCCATTTACTAATTTCTACAAGGGTCTCCTACTTGCCAGATATAGAATTTGGGCCAGCAAAAACCTTAAATTTTTAAATTTTTATTAGTTTTTAAAGATTTTATTTATTTTAGAGAGAGAGCGAGCGAGTGGGAGAAGGGGCAGAGGGAGAGGGAGAACCTCAAGCACACTCCCCACTAAGCATGGAGCCTGACTCGGGACTCCGTCTCACAACCCTGAGATCACGACCTGAGCTGAAATCAAGTCAGATGCTCAACCGACTGAGCCACCCAGGCGCCCCATGGGCCAGCACAAGAACTTTTCAACTCTCTGATTTCCCATGTAACCATAGTAACCACTGTAATCCATCGCTTGTTAACCAACCTGAACTTGTAAACCAAAAACCTTTTAAAATAATTCTACAAAATGCAGTAATTTGATGATAAAACATCTGAGCCATAGGCTATATTTTTTAAAAAGTATTCTCATTACATTTTATAAAAAAAAATGGGCAGTGAAGAGCTGAGGCAAACATTTAGAACAGATTTCTATTGCCCTACATATAAACGGCTGGTAATTAAAATGAGGGCAGTATCGGCGTCTTGACAATTACACAGAACTCGTACCAGATACTGTTCTAAGTGTTTTCACATATATTTACATGTTTAATCTGCACAACCACCCTAAAATAAGTACCACTTATTATCACCCCCACTTCACAGATGGTGAAACCAAAGGCACAAAAGGGTGAAGTAACTTTGCCTTAAGGTCATGGCTAGCAGAATGTTAGGTGAAAGTAAAATGTTTATAAGGACTCCCTTATTTCTTATCCTGGGGAGGGTGGGGTGGGGAGTAACATGTAAACCAACTAATTTCAGACCATAGGTGTTTTGTTTTATACCTTCAAATTTGTAAGACCAGAACTTTCTTTAGTCCTTTTACCTTTTAAGAACCAGTCACATTCACTGCAACCAAACGGGCACACTTGCTGAATCTGTGGGCTCTAAACCAATGAGATTTTACTCCACTCACTTTTCTGCTGAAATACCAGTCATACTGGAAGCACAGAGAATGACCCCCGAATACTGTGTAGGCTCAGCCCTCACAAGCTGCAAGACTGGTGCTTCTGATCTGTAACCTCTTTTACATTTGAATTCAATTTCACCCCCTCTTCTTCATCTAAGACACCAGTTCTTCGGAGGAGCTCCCTCCAAGCTCCTCACACGAAGCAGATTTATTTGGCAGTTCCTCAAATCCTAGACAGCACCAGCACCGCGAGGCCCTTGTGCCTCTGGAAGATTTGCCAGGAGGAACTGAGGGTCCGATGCTTGCTGGTTTTTGAAGTCATGATGAGAGACTGCCCCAAACACCTGGTTTTCAGGGGTGCCCGGGCGGCTCAGCTGGTTAAGCGTCTATTGATTTTGGCTCAGGGTGTGATCTCAGGATCGTGAGATCGAGCCCCATCTTGGGCTCCGCACTGGGTGTAGAGCCTGCTTGGGATTCTCTCTCCTGCTACACTCCTCCACCCCCCACTCCCTGCTCCTGTGAACGCTCTCTAAAAAAAAAATACCTGGCTTTCACGGAGCCACACTTTGGGGAACTGAGGCTCCTGCCCATTTGTCTGGAGTAATGCAATATTTTGTTAATTTACAAAGGCAATTTATTCATACTATGAGGTACATGGTAGAATGGAGGAACAATCCATAATTTTGGAGACAATCTGACCTGGCTTTGGGTCTAGGCCCAGCCATCCACTAACAGCCATGAGCAAGTAGCTTCGCCCTCCTGAGTTCAAGTCTTCTCATCACAGAAAAGGAAAACGATGCCGCTTTGCTGTGATAATGAACCAAGGCAATGTCTGGTGCCCCTCTTCCAAGTGGCAGGTAGTACAAGCTCTGGAATTCAACTTCTTGGGTTCGAATCTGGCTCTAGCACCTGGTGGTTAAGGGACTTCGACTTTTGTCCCTTTAAATGGAGGTAACAGCAACTACCTTGGAAGGGTGTCATAAAAATTAAGTGGGAAAACCTACATAAAGCACCTAGCATGTAGTGTGTGCTCAATGTTAGTTACTATTTTTAGGCTTACTAATGATTTCCGAGATATTTCTTCTAATGGTGTCCACATAGCTGATATATAAACCTCTATGTTGCCAACTTCTCTCTAGAGTAAAGCAGTATTCCTTGTTAAAATGGAAGCACTTCTTGGAGAGCTACCCATTAAAATCACTCAGGTTCAAGTAGAACAGCAAATCTTGTCTGACAGGAGGGTCACGCAGGGTGAACTGGGGGCTGTGGGCCCTGGTTAGGGTGGGGTGGGGATGCGGGAATAGAGAGAGCCCAGGGAAATGTGAAGACACAGAGCATGCAAACGGAATGGGGGTGAGGGGACTCCAGGAAGACACAGAGCAACCCGAGGAGGGGGTCAGAGCTGTTTCCAGAAATGCTTGGGACTCAGGCTATGGAGACCTGCCCTCTGTTGATTTTACTGCTTCGTTCCTGAACAGGACCCTCGGCTAGGATAAAGAAGCATGTGGTGAGAATCAGACTTCACAATGGCTGAGTTATAAATGAGGTCTACAAGCCAGCTCACACATTTTGCAAAAGTCCTTGCGATTTGCTGCAGACATCTACAGACCTCTATGTAAGAACCCACCCCCTGGTCCCTCTGAATTGTAACACCGGCTAATGAGGCATGGGCTCAGTGGCTCTTCACACAGGAAGCAATCCTTGGGCTTCACCTCTAGGCCAATGAAATTAGAGCCTTTGGGGGTAGAACCTGATGGTTCTTCTGTGCTATCAGGGCTGAGAATCACTGGGTTCATTTAGCCAATTGCAGCTTCTTCCAAGTTCATTTAGATGCAAGCCACAGGAATTTGCATCTGAGATAAACTCTATACTGTTGCTGCTAATATATCATCTTGGGATTCAAATACAATAAAAATTCCTGTTCAGTGTATTGGCATTATAAATAACCTGTTAAGACATAACCCGATATGGGCGCCTGGGTGGCACAGTCAGTTAAGTGTCTGCCTTCGGCTCAGGTCATGATCCCAGGGTCCTGGGACTGAGTCCCGCATCGGGCTTCCTGCTCAGCGGGAGTCTGCTTCTCCCTCTCACTCTGTGTTCTTCCTCTCTCTCAAATAAATAAATAAAAATCTTAAAAAAAAAAAGTAACCAGATATATTTCTAAACATACATTTCATGGAACTTGGATTTGGGAAGTCCTCTAATAAACATCGATGTCTTTGGTTCTGCATTTGCAATGTGGCAGAGGTCCAGAGAGATATTCCACAGCGACCCCCTGAGTTTTGGAAACAGTGGTGCTTATTTTATATGTCCATATAACATCACCTGCACTGGAACAACGGGGTTTCTTCTGCGAGTGACCATGACAATTAGGACTCAACACCAGCGCTGGGTGGGACCTGAGGCTGCATTTTGAACTTAATTTATAGAAGTCAGCTCTGATCTGTAAAGAAAAGGGAATGGGATGAGGGTGCCCTCTCACAAGGACAGGAGGGTGAGGAGCTGGCTAATCAGGTGAAGAAAAATGGCACCATCTAAAGCTGATGGAAGAGACATAAAACAGAATTATCAGCCAAGCAGGGGAGAGAGCAATTCAAATAGAGAATTACAATAATAGTGGTTCAGGATATCATTATGTCTTTTTTTTTTTTTTTAATGGTTCTTGCTTAATTGGAACTTCTGCTGTATCAACCATAAAACAGTTTTTAAGTTCCTCCTTGAATGCTCTTTTTTAAGCACCCAGAATAGATAGATAACAATAGCTTTCAAAGAATGTGTTATTTACGCCTCCAAACGACTCTTCAAACACAGTAAGGAAAGTGATACCATTTCCACCCACACTGGCTTCTCTTGGGTTCCCTGAACGTGCTTTCTGGGCTCAGGAGTGGGGACCCTCCTCTGTCCTCTACCAGCACTGCCCCTCCCCAGCTTTACCGCTGTCTGCTCACCAAAGCCTTCCCTGGCCACACAGAGGTAGCTAGCTGCCCCTTCATTTTCTACCCCAGCATCCTGCTCACTTCTCTTCGAGCACTTAGCCCTGGGTCACTCCAAGCTCCAAGAGCCTGGGGCCGTTGATTCATCCCTGCTTCTCTAGCACGCGGCCCAGGGGCTGCTTGGAATCAATGACATGTTTAATGAGTGAATTATACCCATTTTACACTGGATAAAATGGAGGTTCCAAAGGCTTAGGTAATTCATCAAAAGTCCTACAGCTTGTTCAGGGGTTTGGGCTCAGGACTCATGGGCTCCCAGGTTTGTCCTTTGACAATTCAGTGTTGATTCTAATCTCTTGGAGAAAGGAAAATACTCTCTTGCAGTGACAATGGGGACAAAGACGTGGAACTGGGTGGAATCCCAGCATAGCCTCAGAACACCATAAAGGCTGATCACCGAAACCTGTTGTTAAACCTACGGCAAGGAAGGGGGCGCTCCCCTGTGTGCGTTGCCTTGTACATCTGCAGCAATTTGAAAATTTAGTATTTTAAAAAATCAGTCTTCAGATCCAAAGACAAATTCACGGACACTTGTGATACCTTTATGATCAGGGCTCCCTGTTCCCCCTTCCGGGAAACCGTTTCAGACTTCTTTACTCTAAGACCTTATGGTGATTCAATGATAAGATAAGGGGTTTCTTTCTCCAAAGAACTATTATTCAAGAAACTTTCAAAGATCTAACAACAAGTTGGCATCGGAGGAAAGGCCTATTCATGTACTAGAAAGAGTAGAGGCTTCAGGGTTTGAAAACCGGTCCAGCTGTTTACGAATTGCAGAACCCTAGGCATGGGATTTAATCTCCCTGGCCCTTTTTCTTCTATACAAAGCAGGTTTACTCAAAAGTATTCATTGAACACTAACTGTATGTCAGGCAGTGTGCTAGGTACTAGGAGATCAAAGATAAACAGTTTCCACCTCCTCGGAACTTGCAGACTAGTGCAAAGTAAAGACAGGGACACCTGTCTTGTAGGGTTAGCTTGGCACACGGAGTGCTGGGCATGCTCTAAGTGACCCATGAACAGTGGTCATCTTTCTCTTTTCAACCTGTTATATGGACTATAACGTGACACTGAGGTTAATAAATTCAGCAAGTAAGGGTTTTTGAAAAACAAAACTTCTATTTTTGACATTAATTTTTCAGGATTATTACAAGTAATACTCCAACTATAATTCTTATATATTCTTTGATAATTTATTATTTTCATTGTATACTACAATGCTGAAGGTAAAAAGGGCAAACAAACAATTCTATAGAAATTTATTTATGATAGTTTAGGGGCTTGAATAAACTACCTTTTTTTTTTTTTTAAAGATTTTATTTATTTATTTGACAGAGAGGGAGAGAGAGAGCACAAGCAGGGGGAGCAGCAGACAGAGGGAGAGGGAGAAGCAGGCTTCCCGCTGAGCCGGAAGCCTGATGCGGGGCTCGATCCCAGGACCGGTCCTGGGATCATGACCTGAGCCGAAGGCAGACGCTTAACTGACTGAGCCACCCAGGCGCCCTGATATAAACTACTTTGTCCTGAAGCTTTGAGGCTGGTTGAAATGTTTGCCAGAGCTTTCTTAGAATTGGTATTTTGAAACTAAAGCATTTTATACCTTGCTCAGAACACACTAGATGGCCCATAAATGGAAGCCACTACCCTAATAGCGAATTCAGAGATTCTCACTGAATCTGATCTCCATAGTGATGTATTACTTTGAATAGTAAATAAAAAAAATATAGGTCTTTCAACAGACACATGTAAAGCAATGAATTTGCAGATGAACTCTTGTAGGGCTGGCTGCCTACCTTGCAGGCGTGCAGAGAAATGCATTTCTTCCTAGAACAGTAAGCTGGGGAGATGACTGGCCCCCGGAGCAGATCAGTCATGAATGGTCAATCCAACAGACCATGCCTCATCAATCTAAATGCATGCTCAACCCTCTCCTGAGTCACTTTGATAGGTGACACCAACTAGGGCCCTTCAAGTGGGACAAATTCCCATGTGTTAAGGGGTCCCAAACAAAGGCCCTAAGTTTTTTGAAAACAAAGGTTCTTTTACTCACTTTTCCAAAGATGATTCAATCCCATGTTTTCCAGTGGAAACTGCTGGCCTTGATTTTCAACTGGATTCTGAGTAATCAATAGTGTTTGCAAAGTCAGGAAAAGTGGCTATCGAGACCTTTCTGTGGGAGCAGGGGTGGGACTATAGGTGATGTAACTGGCAGCAAAAAAGTGTGGCCCAAAGCCAGTGACAAGTGGGGAAAAGAATAACACAAATCAGTGGGAGAGAATCCTAAGTTAGGTGGAGAAACCCATTTACTCTTGGGGCTGCTCCAGGTGCAGGAGAAGTGGACCCACAATTTCCAATGTTTGTAGCAAGAGAGCCTGCCTGTTGAGATTTCAGTCTTGCCAGGATAGCCAATGAGGTCATGCTAACAGCCATGACTCCTTTTAACTGGATGCCCACACCCAGCCCATTATCTCATTTAATCCTCACTATCATTTTTATGAGTTAAATACTTTTCTCAAGGTCACACAGTAAATGACAAAGGCAGGATTCAGGCTCAGATCTGACAGATGCCACAGTCCTTTCTCAAGCCACTAAGCAAGGTAGCTGATGTGATCTTTGTTGTTGATTCGAGCCTTAATAAAGCACTGACACAGTTGGCTAGGCCACAGCTATGTGTATGGCAGGAAGGAAAAAGGGAGGGTGGAAGAGAATTTATTTTTTATTTTTAGCAATGACCACCACTGACTCAACTCCTTGATTTCCTCACACTGCACTGCCTTCCACCACAGGTTCTTAAGAAAGGCAAGTAGATGGGACATGATAAGGTCAAAACTTGTCGAGATGCTTATCGAGGATGGTCAGAGCCAGACAAATCTAAGGGAAGAAGAGAGTAAAGAGAGGGAACATGTAGCAAATCTTTGACTGAAAACTCCTAATCTACATAAAGTCAAATGGTCAGAAATTTTCACTGTAGTGTATTTAACCTGAAAAATATTCCCTGGGGGTGGAGGAGCTTCCCCGGGTCTTTTCTGGTTTTTGTCTCTGCTCACATACTGGATCCAACTCAGAGTTACACCACGTAGACCTGACTCAGTTAATGAAGTCAGACAACAATCCGACACGACTCTGGCTCAGGAAAGCTGAGTGAAGACAGGCACAGTCACAGCCAGGCAACCAGTGAACTCGTGCTCTGTAACACGTGGAGCTGCAGCAGGCTTCACGGCCTGAAGACCACCCTGGAGAAGTCTGGAACTTGCCCAGAGACAGGGCAACCCTGCAGCCCCCCTCAAGAGTCAGGACACTGACTCAGGAGAGGCCACACTGGTTTTTATCTCAAAAGAGGGGGGCTGTCTGTGCTGTATTGTCCTTATGAATGAATCACCTCTCAGGATTCACACCCTAGTTCGGGCCATCAAGGAATTCTAGCCTGCATGTACAGGTACGTGCTTCTCCCACACATGGGTTCCTCAGCACTCCTGGTTTAGGGCTATGTCTGTGATGGCCCAAGCTGGGATCCCATGCTGGGGAGGAACTGGGGTTGCAGGTGAGGGGGACTTAATGTTCTGGAGTGTGTGGGAGTGTGTAAAAGCAGAGTTCTTACCTATACCAGCTTCCCAGCTGTGCCATTTATTAGCTGTGTAACCCGTAAGTGAACTTCTCTGAGCCCCAGGTCCCTCATTTGAAAAGTGGAGGTGACGTCGCCTATAACTTAACTTGCCGTGAGGATTAAATGTTACAATGCATTAAGGTGCTGGTGAATGCCTGTCACATGGTGACCATTCAGCAGCGTTAGCCACCATGATGGTGATGGCGGTGGTGAGTACAGTGGTAGTGATGGTGGTGTTGATAGTGGTGGTGGTGGTGACAGTGGTAGTGCTGGTGACGGTGATGGTGGTGGTGATGGTAGGTGATGGTAGTCATGGTGGTGATGATGGTGGTGGTGGTGGTGGTGGTGGTGATGGTGGTGATAGTGGTGGTGGTGGTGATGATGGTGATGGTAGTGGTGGTGATGGTGGCAGTGGTGGTGGTGATGATGGTGATGGTACTGGTGGTGGTGGTGGTGGTGATGGTGGTGATGGTAGTGGTGGTGATGGTAGTGGTGGTGGTGATGGTGGTGATGGTAGTGGTGGTGGTGATGGTGATGGTGGTGATAGTGGTGGTAGTGGTGATGGTGGTGGTGGTGATGATGGTGATGGTGATGGTACCAGTGGTGATGGTGATGGTGGTGGTGATGGTAGTCGTGGTGGTGATGATGGTGATGGTAGTGGTGGTGATGATGATGGTGGTGGTGATGGTGGTGATGGTAGTGATGGTGGTGATGGTAGTCGTGGTGGTGATGGTGGTGATGATGGTGATGGTGGTGGTGGTGATGATGGTGATGGTGGTGGTGGTGGTGATGGTAGTGGTGGTGAAGGTGGTGGTGATGGTGATGGTAGTGTTGGTGATGGTGATGGTGGTGATGGTAGTCGTGGTGGTGATGGTGATGGTGGTGGTGATGGTAGTCGTGGTGGTGATGGTGGTGATGATGGTAGTCGTGGTGGTGATGGTGGTGATGGTAGTCGTGGTGGTGATGGTAGTGGTGGTGATGGTGATGGTGGTGGTGATGGTAGTGGTGGTGATGGTAGTCGTGGTGATGGTGGTGGTGATGGTAGTCGTGGTGGTGATGGTGGTGGTGGTGGTGGTGGTGGTGGTGGTGATGGTGATGGTGGTGGTGATGGTAGTCGTGGTGGTGATGGTGGTGATGGTGATGGTACTGGTGGTGATGGTGGTGGTGATGGTGATGGTAGTGTTGGTGATGGTGATGGTGGTGGTGGTGGTGATGGTAGTCGTGGTGGTGATGGTAGTGGTGGTGATGGTGATGGTGGTGATGATAGTCGTGGTGGTGATGGTGGTGATGGTAGTGGTGGTGGTGATGGTGGTAATGGTAGTCGTGGTGGTGATAATGGTGATGGTAATGGTGGTGATGGTAGTGGTGATGGTAGTCGTGGTGGTGATGGTGGTGATGATGGTGATGGTAGTGGTGGTGATGGTGATGGTACTGGTGGTGATGGTGATGGTAGTGGTGGTGATGGTGGTGGTGGTGATGGTAGTGGTGGTGATGGTGGTGGTGGTGATGGTGGTGGTGGTAGTGATGGTAGTCGTGGTGGTGATGGTGGTGATGGTAGTCGTGGTGGTGATGGTGGTGATGATGGTGATGGTAGTGGTGGTGGTGATGGTGGTGATGATGGTGATGGTAGTGGTGGTGATGGTGGTGGTGGCGGTGATGGTGATGGTGATGGTGATGGTGGTGATGGTGATGGTGGTAGTGATGATGGTGAGAATGCCTTTGAAAAATCAGATGGTGGGACTCTTCACTCACACAGAGAGAAACACAGGCTTAGAAATGGAGACTGTTCCATTGTCTATCAAGTAGGAGCAACAGAAGCTACATAAAATGGGTTGTGGTAATGTGCTCAGAACCATGAATGGCCCACTCATGGAGAATGCCCAATAAATACTAACTATTCCCATCAGAGTTTCTGATCTTGGATCATGTAATTGGAATTCTTCTGATACAGCTCCCCAAGTATTTTAATCACCAACATAAGGAGCAGAGTAGGTCCTGCTTGGCAAGCAAACACTGATCATTAAGCACTCATGGACTCTTTAAGACTGAAATCCCAGCATTCACCAGGTGTGACGTGGGCACATCACGTCTCTCAGTAACAGCATCTATCTGGTGGGTTGTGGCAACAATTACATATGGTAACACACGGAAAGCACAGTAAGAGCTCACTTGGTGGTAACTAACATTCTTGCGATTGTCAGAACGGTTTCATAAGGTAACTGTGCATGGAATTAAATATGAGCAGGTAAAAGTTATCTCATTTTCCACGTATCTGGGATGCCTAGTCCAGCACCTGGAGTGGAAGCTTCATGAAACGTTGCTAAATAAATGAGTAATTGTTAGACAGCCTCAGAGATAATTACTAACTGATCTAAGTCCGCCTGCAGGATTTCCAGTATCAAATGGGTGGCTTGTCACAACTGGCATGAGAGTTACAAAAATCTCAGTTGGGCTGAGGGAAGCTGAGGACCTCTGAGGAATCACCCCAAGGGTTTTGCAGGGGACAAGGGACAGAGATAATGTAATTGCTCAAGTTCCATAAAGGCCAGTAATTGTTAAGATGCATAGAATCTTCCAGCAGGAAGGTCTTGGCCACAGGTGTGTACCGACTACCATCCGTGCGTCAAGGTCTGTGGCGGGGGGTGGGACACAAAGAAAGAAAGACGAACAGGATCTGGTAAATGCCCCTGGAGAGCATCTGGTCTAGTGGGATGATGGGGTTCTGCAGGAAGAGAGGCAGAATGGAAGGGGCCTATGGAGTAAGGTCAAGCCCAAGTTTGAATTTCCAACTGAGCCACCCAGGCGCCCCCAAGTTTGAATTTCCAGCTCTGCCTGCTACTAGCCAAGTCATTGTGCTTCTCTGTACTTTAGTTTCTTCATCTGCAAAACGAAGGTCAGATTACCACATGGGTTATAGAGGGATTAAGTGAAATAAATTTTATGAAGTGTCTGGCAGGAAAAAGTGCTTATTAAGTGGTACTTCTTGCTCAACAGAGAGAAATCTAATCTCAACTGTGAATCATGAAAACCTGCCAATGTAATAAATGCTCATCCTTCATTTTTACCATCCTGTTAGTAATTAACTGCTTATCATGAGCTCAAAGACATCACTTGGCACAGGATACTGAAATTTACCCGAGCTTCTCTCCACGTGGGGATTGCTGGGTTTAACTGCATGCTCCTTTGTAGAGACTCTTGGTACACTAAGCTGTTTCCAGTCCCGCCTGATAATTTTCCATTCTAATCTTTGCATCTTTAAGAATAAAAAGTAATTTCTTGCTAGTGTTAAAAGGGCAAAATAGTAATTACTTATTTTATGGTGCATTCCTTGACTACCACCAAGACTGAACCTTTTCTGACAGTATATGAATTCTGCCAATACACGACTTCTAGTTGAAAATGGGTGATACAAAACATAAAAATTCTAGCTAGACTGTCAGTAGCAACTCTGAGTATGCAAGATATGTATGCATATATACTGACAATAACCTGAAGAGAAAACAGAATATAAGTGTTAGTAACTTATTTTCCACTTTCTACTGAATTGCCTTTATTCCTAAAGAAAGGGGAGTCATAACGGAGGCAATTTTATTATCTCACTGTTTTACTTATATACATTTTCATTTTTTAACATCATGATGGATTTTCTGAGTAATTTAAATAGTAACAAACAAAAAACACGGACATACTGTACACATGTTATTTCCTAATTATTATTTCATGCAAAGAACATCCTCTGTCATCTTTATAATCAGAAAACTAGGTTTTTCAGAACCACTGATAGTTTTTCCAAAGAGACGAGATTATGAGATAAAAGAATTCCTGATTTGGTCTAAGAGAACAAACACGAGACGTTCTGGAGGGCAACAGAATGAGACGGACACCACAGGACAAGAGGAGACCAACTCCTCTGTAAACGAAGGTCCCACACTTTCTGACCCAAATCCACACAGTACGCATACCTGGGGGAAACTTCAGTGCTGGTTACATCACGTTTTTGCTTTCTAGTCCACGGGGCCAAAAGGCCTAACAGGCGCACCGTGGTAAACGAGCAGACACACTCACCGTGGCATGTGAGATGGTCAGAATCCCGTTCTTGACCGCACACTTCCTCCTCTGCCACACCTTCCGGAGCCTGAAGAGCAAATCAAACACAACCTGATGCAGTAGCTGGTTCACTCTGTGACATGCAATCCTATCGTGTTTTGTACGACAATCATTATAAAACAGTAACAACAAAACGACCCCAAACCAAAAAAACCCACCAAACCCAGAACATTTTATTTTATTACCCCAGGTGGAAGGTAGTTCAGACTAGTATGCATATACAAGGATGCTCATTATAGCACTGTTCTTGACAGTGAAGTGGGAAACAGAAATCTAAAAGCAGGAGAATGAATACATGCATCATAGTTACATTCATACTACAGAGTATTCTGAAGGTTAAAAATCAAGTAACTATGTATGTGCTGACATACCCTTCTAAAGCATACTGCTGATTGAAAAAAGCAAGCTGTTTTAAAATAATTCAGGTAAGATCTAGTAATGTTAAAAAATACTCAAAGTATATCACGTATAAAATGGCGCTCTAAGTTTTCTATGGGGATATAAATACATGTACAAACACACAGAAGAAGGTCTGGAAAGAAGCATGGTACACTCACAAAAGTACTCTGCTCTGGGAAGGAGGCCCAGACCTGTGGCAGGGTGGTGCTAAAGAGTTTTTAACCATACCTGTGAATCTTCTACAAGAAGGCTGTATTAATCTATTGCTTCTGTAATTAAAATTAAACCTAAAGAAATTAAGAAAGTAACTCAAGATGTCTGCCAGGCAAGGAGGGGTGAGGGTACGGCTGCCTCAGGATACACAGAAGGGAGCTCAGGGTCACGGATCAACACGTCTGGTGACTTGTACACCTCTCCTTTGGGAAGGCTGACACTTCTCGGAAAAAGCCAAAGAGAACTCATTTCAACTTGGGAGTTTTTTGGTGATGCTCGAGGCACAGGTGAGCCTGTGTGTGGTGGATTCGCACTTGTGTGGGCAGGTATAAATGTACTAGTCAAGAGCATTTTGATGGAGAAACAGACACGTACAGGGAACAGTGATTCTCTGGCTAGGAGAAGGCTTCTCGGGGCCCTCAGGTGTCATGGAAACAGACAACATCAGAGGAGGGGGCTCTGGCTTCTCCTGGGCATTTAAAATAATATCATCGTGTGTTTCCTTTCCCCTCTCAATGAGTCCTGTAAGAAACCTGCCACAATACGAATTTAAAACCAACTCTGAGCACAGATAATGTTGTCTCCTTGTGTATGTAACTCCTAGGTCACAGTGGGAAATCAGAATCTGATAACATCTGAGCAGAAGTCAATTGAACACGCCACGCTCAAAACGCTAGTATCTTCAGGACATAACGCAGAACTACCGACTGATAAACCGCCCTCAAATTACAACTACATCACTGACTGGGAAATGGCTGACAAGAGAGGACACCTGTCCCATGATCATACCTGCATGTGGCTAATGTAACCAATGCTGTAGGAGTTTTGCAGCCCATCTTAGCCTCGTAAAAGCCTGCTGAGATAGGCGAGGCACCCCCTGTACCCATTAAAGCCCAAACCAGTGTCATCTTTCTCTATCAACATGTTTCAAAATAGCCACCAACCAACCTAACAAATTAGTCAACCTTCAGGATATCGTCCCGACTCAGTTTATTCATTTTATTTAGTAAAATCGTTAGTCATCAGTTGGGGTTTTTTTTGGTCATTAGTTTTTTTCATGTGCGTATTAAGGAAACACAAAACCAAACACAAAACTGTATTCTTTTGTATTAGTAATAAAGACAAGGAAAGTAACACAAAAGCATTAAGCTTTTGGCGAACAGAAATTGCTCATGTGGTGCCCCCAGGTGACCAGACAAAAGGGAGCAAAATCAAGTCAATCCCAAGTACAGCCCTATCTCTGTGAACACTCTGAGAGCTTTTATTCCCGAGATTTCTATGAAACGGCCTGGACGCCTGTGCTTTCCCCTCTCTGTACTGAGAGCTTTAAGGATGCTTGCCTGAAAAGCTCCTGAATGGACATAGCAAGGACTTTCACCACCTGCTCAGACAGTGCCAGAGAGAACACCACTTACACGGTGCCCGGACCTCAGAATTCCAGAAAAGGAACTATGAGAAGGCAGCCTGATGTAACTAAACAAGTACCAGCTCTGATGCCTGATTCCTTGGGCTTTAATCCCGACACCAGCGCCCACTAGCCACGGGACTTTGTTCATGGTACCGACCTCTCAGAAGCTTGCTTGCCTAATCTGCATCATGAAGAGAATGATGCCCATCCTCTAGGACTATTTTGAGAAAATACATGTAAAACAATTACTCCTTTGCCTCTCGATGAATGCCTTTGGGTCATAAAGCTTTTAAATTACTTACAAAAAATCTGAAGTGTTTTCCAAATTGTGGACATAAATTATTAATCCTGTAGTTTTAACACTTGTCCTTTACGTGACAAAGAGTATTCCAGAACTAGGGTCAGAAACTACTAAAGCAACTGATCCTTAGGAGAAAATCATATGACACATCAGTAGTCATGATTAGCAAGTGAGGCTGTCTTCACGTATAAGCATTTCAATTCTTTCCTCTTCCACAGACAGCACTGACAGGCCCCTCTGGGTTATCATTATTCACCCTCTGCAGCCCGTGCGATTATGGGAGGCTAGCCCACTGGACTTCCAGCCTCCTTTGCAACAGTGCTTTCCTTATCTCTTCCCAACAGACTGTAGGCAAGGTGAGGGTGAGGCCCACCTCTCACGGACCTTTTACCTTCCAGCATCCAGCAGACTGCCTGAAACACTAATAATAAATAAATAAGTGTGTGTGGAATGAGTGCACGAATGAAGAACAGACCAGAAGAACGGAGTCAAGTGTGTGAATGTATGCCAGCCGATGCCTTGTATCCTCCAAGGGCAACCAACAGCAGCGATGCCCCTTTGGAACATAAAGGGGAGACACCCCGGCATTAAGTCATAAGACCCAGGTTAGAATTTGGGCTTTCTTACTTACTCGCTGTAGGATCTTAGTTGAATCACTTAATCTCTCTGGATGAGTTGCCTCATCTACCGAAGGTGTCAAATGAGAAGAATGAGAGGTACCTGCCAGCGTCTGGCAGGCACACAGCATGTGCTCACAAGGTGATGCTTTCCCTGAACATTTTAGGGTTTGAACCAAATAATACCTACCCAAAGACTCAGCTGACTTTTCTTGAACAGTTAGGTATTAACCACTTCACTTAGAAACAGTCAATTCTAATGTCAAGAAAATCCTTGTACCTTTACGTGAGTAGTGTTAAAACTACAGGATTAATAATTTATGTCCACTAGATACCACGCCATTGGGGCTACAATCTGGTCACTGTGTCTGTTAAGAAGAGCCCAGTTTAAAACTGTGATTTGGGTAACTGGTGTGTCTTTTCTTCTTTTACTTTTTGCAAGACTTAATGGTCAACATTCACTGACTTTAAGAGCCAGGTGCTGTGCTCTGTGCTGGGATGCTTTTCTTTGCTTACGCCCATATCTGCAAATCCTGGTGGCCCTACCGGCACTATCTTGACTCTGACCCGTTCTTCCCCCTCTGCAGCCGTTCCCTTGATCCCTGTTCACCTCTGACCTGGCCTCCCACTTCTAGTCGTACATGCTACACAGCCATTCTGAGCCCAGCAGCCAGAGAGCCTTTCAAATGAGTCCAACTACGGCATTCCTCTGCTTAAAACCCTCCAATGACGCCCATCTCCACTCAGGGGCTTCCAAAGCCCTCCTGGCTTGGTGTTCTGCCCCCTCTCACCTTGTCTCCTATGACCCCCAGCTCCTCACTCAGTCCCAGCTATGCCTAACTCCTGTGTGTATCACAAAGGGAAGCAGGTTCCTGGCCATCTCTGCAGATCTCTGTAGATGATCTCCTCACTTCCTGCAAGTCTTTGCTCAAACATCTCCTCACTAAAGTCTTCCCTGACCGCCCTGCATGACTGCAAGGACCACTCCTACAGGCCCCGAGGCCCCTGCCTTGCTCTATCTTCCTCCATAGCACTTGTTACCATCTGATCTCCCACATAGTCCCTTCTTTACTGTCTGTCTCCCGACTCAGAATGTAAGCCCTATGAGGCTAAGGACTTCCTTATCTTTCTTGTTCAATGTTATGTACCCAAGTGTCTCTAACAGTGCTTGACCTACACTAGAACTCCCAAAAGACACCTGTTGGATGCATGAGTAGAATAAGCAAAACTGACAGTGATCAGAAATTTAGGACTATAATTTATAGAAGCTGCAATTTTATTATTTTATTTTTTTTAAGATTTTTTAAATTTATTTGACAGAGAGAGACAGCGAGAAAGGGAACACAAGCAGGGGGAGTGGGAGAGGGAGAAGCAGGCTTCCCACGGAGCAGGGAGCCCGATGCAGGGCTTGATCCCAGGACGCTGGGATCATGACCTGAGCCGAAGGCAGACGCTTAACAACTGAGCTACCCAGGCACCCCTGGAAGTTGCAATTTTAACAAAGAAATAAAAAAATGTCTATGTCTTAGATAAAGTAAAGGAGTGCATATCCACAAGCCATCAGAAAATAAGAAGCTTTCTTTCAAAAAGAAGGACAGTTAGTAAAGCAAGTAATTAAGATTCTCCTTATGTGGGGCGCCTGGGTGGCTCAGTCGTTCAGCGTCTGCCTTCGGCTCAGGTCACGATCCCAGAGTCCTGGGATCGAGCCCCGCATTGGACTCCCTGCTCAGCGGGAAGCCTGCTTCTTCCTCTCCCACTCCCCCTGCTTGTATTCCCTCTCTTGCTGTCAAATAAATAAATAAAATTAAAAAAAAAAAAAAAAGATTCTCCTTATGTATGTAAAGCAGAATCCCTGGTGGAGCAATGGAAAGAAGCCGGTGTGGCGGGGCCAGGGGAGGACGAGCCTGGAGAAGAAGCAGGGCTGAGACCCTGTGTGCACTTCAAGCATGGGAATGACCTGGCGTGCTTTACGTTTCTTCAAGGCTACTCTGGGCGCTGTGTGGAGATGCAACAGAGGAGAGGGACAGAGAGAGGCTACTCAGATATTCCGAGGAGCAGTGGCTCCTCCCAGGGCAGGGCAGCAGAAAGGTCAAGAAAGGCATCATGTCCTGTTAGAAATGAAGAGCTTGTCGTGACAGTGGCTGTGATATAAGAGGAAGGAGAGGACTCAAGGTTGACTCCCAAAGCTGGGTTTGGGCGGCCAGGTGGGCACCCCAGCAGAGAAAAGGGCGGATGAATCAAAGCAGAGAGGTGGGTGAGCCTCAAGTCCGCAAGCCACCTGCTTGCTTCACGTTCCGCTCAGCACCTGCCTTCCTAAAATGGCAGGCTGCAAGTCCTCGGTGCCATTTAGGGACCACGGGACGGTGACTGCTTCTTGGAAAGACAGCAGGTTAAAGCAGCTGAGGGAAACCAGTGCGCTCACGGTCGGAAGCTAGCACATTAGAAAATCCTGAAGTGTGGGAAAAGTTCCGAGGCTGCTAACACCAGGAAGTGCTAAGCACGCAGGGACAGCGGGCTGGCCTTACGCATACCCATCGCTCTTCTTCAGCAGGTAGCCCTTCTTCTCACTGCCGTACTCCTTATTGCCCTGCAGCTGGTGCATGCTGTACCCTCCTTGCCGGCTCTGGGAATCCTAGAAAGGAGAAGCCACAGATCAGACCGATGCTGGACATACTTCTCGAGTCTTTGCCTCTATTCTGCCATTGAGCCTCTGTCCACGGGTCTGGGGCAAAGAGAATTATGGAACTTTAAGAGCCCTCAGGTCCTTGCCTGTATCAGAGGAAACTGGGCAGGGAAACAACCACCAGAGTCACAGGCAGGTCCAAGAACTCCTGTTTCTAGTTTGGAACCCCAGCTCCGCTTCCAACAACACACTGGTGACAGAGCATCGTGGGACTGAACCAGGTTGCACGGGCGGTACAGGAAGGCAGGAAAACCCAAGTGGCTCACAAACAAAGTGCATGCAACCCGAATGAGCTCTTCCCTTAGGTCCACCTTTTCTCCCTCCACATATTTTGCTAAAATATTCACAATACAAAGTGTACCTTCTGAGCGAGGTACTGGGAACTGTTAGAAATTCTTGGTTTGTAACCAACAGGGGCTCCGTAAAATAAGCTGTTAAACATGCTTTTAATTAAAAGCGATGATTCTCTGGTGGTGAGAAGTGTGTTATAATGTGGTAAAAGGGTGACCAGGACCCACAGAACAAGACAGATGCAAACCAGCTGGAGGCACTCTGCTGATACTTCCCCATCGTTTCTAGAGACTGCATGATCAGATTCAGCCATTACACTTTGAAAATGTACGAAACAGACCAACAACACTGAACTGTAGAATGAGAACATGGGGTTTAGACACAGAAGTAGGACAATACATTCTCACAGAAAGTGTTGACTTACTCTCCTAGACTTCGATCAGGAAGGGCAAAAGCAACAGAGAAAAAAGGCAGAACATTTGAAAACATAGTTAATTTCATTGATAGTCATCACGCATGATTTAAAAGCACTTTTTATAACACAGAGAAAACACCACTGTAAAGATAATTAAAGCCAGAACACATGCCACCTTCGGAATCACATAAACTTCAGGGGATGGGACAATAAAACATCTTTATATTTGTCAAGTTTTACTCAGGTTATTTAAATGAAACCAGAAGAAAAACCTGCATGAGGTACACATTTCATCAAGATAAAAATGGGTGACAAACTTCAAAGTGTGTGTTTAGGGAATCAACACCTCAGTGAAACCCAAATTATTTTAGAAAATCTAAAAAGAACCAAAAATTGTAGGATTATTTTTTAGTTTTCCAAGCAGAGAGAACATAACAAAAATATCCAGTTCAGAAGCAACACCTGCAATGTGATGAAGAAGAACCAGAAGTGAACTTAGCCCCTAATTATGTACTGATGGCCTATGTATGAGATCCCTTTAAGGTCAGGGTGGCCTCTCTGTGGCATTCGGGATCCTTCTGGACCAGACAATAGCAAATGAATATTAATAACAGCCGAAGGAAGAGCTCTAGGATGGCACACCTTTGTGAGGTTATTCCACGAATGTGATGAGTTCTGCATTCAAAACGATGTCCTGAACACCCAAATGGTAGGTACCGGGAAGACAGTGAGGACACAGCGGGGCATGGCCCCCGTCCCTGAGGTGGGTGCTCATACACTGACCACGCATCCTTCTGCTCCCTGGTGAAGGTAACAGAGTGCTGAATGCTTGCTCTACCAGGCAAGGAGGCTCACCCTGAGGAGCTTAGACTAGTCATTTCCTTAATCTGAGTCATTTGTCTATAACTGGCCAGACTCCCTCCAGCTGGAACAGCTAATGGCACCATTTCAATCACCTGGGGAGGGGCAGGAGTGCGCTGGGGTTTAGGCATCTCTTTAGAAATACTTCTATGGATTTACTTTTAATCAGGGCCCATAGCCTTGCTCATAGTAACTTGAATCCCAAGTCCTCCCTCATGGATGCTTTCAGGCTTTCTGGACAGAGCTATGACCGCAGGACCGTACTACAGATCAGATGGGCAAGGAGGGCAGCCCTCCACCACCCGCGCTGCCATGAGACCCCCAACAACAGCAGTGACACACAGGGTTTTCTTGAAGGAGGTGGCAATGTGTCCATAATACTAATACAGAACAATCAGGATGGAAAATTAGGTCGGGTGGTGGAGAGCTGAGGCATGGGATGGAACAAGGGGCCGGGATAAATGAAATCCACGGAGCTTTCTGCATCCACCCGATGACATCACACGAAAACCACTCAACTCTGGATATGGAGTCAGGGATTGCTGTCATTTCTATACCTCCCCAGAACATTAAAAACAAAATCTGCAATCTCCCTGGATAAAAATTCTTATTAAAAGCATAACTCTGTTCCTTGGAATGCCTTCCATTGAACGAAACTGCTCTTTGTCTGCCCATGTAATTTCTAGGTTGGTCTGAATGCTTTAGAACTATGCATTAGCCTGTTTGCTAATCCTTCAAATAAAACCCAAGTTTTAAAAATAAGAGTACTTTTATCTTTTGTAATGCAAGGATTTTGATGTTAATAACTTATGAAAAATATTACATTCTGCAACTATGCCTCTGAGACACTCTTTTCATATATTTATTACTAGCCCACATAAACTTTAAATTCTGAATAACAACCTGAGTGGACCTTGTTTTCCATCAGGCAAATATGCTTTTAAAGGTGAATGAAGTGGCTGATCTCCAGGCTCTGACCTCAGAAGCCTACTCCATTAAGCTGAGCAGGAAGGAAGCAGCACGTTTCAGAAATATAGTATTGACAACCCTACATTAATTACCGATGAGTTCTATGGCGTTAAAGTAGTCCTACAAATAATTATTTCTGCACTTTGAGAAATGATGGCCATTCAGCTTGCTTTGCAGGGAACTCTAGACAAACGAAAAGAGGGTTTTCTTTTTTGAGAAAATAAATCATGGAGAATTAACACTCATGATTATTAACAAAACACGATGGAAGGAATGAAACAGGTTCTGAATCCTTTGATAGCATAATAAAAATTAAACATGTTTTCAGGAAAGAGAAATGCAAGTTGAGAAATTCATTCAGGCAAAAAATGTAAAAGTAAACTTACACAATGAACTTAAAATAAAACCTTGGAGAAATTCCATAATGTGAGCCAAGAATGTAAACTACAGAATGAAACTATGGTGTCATTTTTTTAGTTCAGTTCCTTATTCTCTATTAGCAGTATGGACAAATTACCTTCTTTCTTCTTAGAAAACTCTATTAACATATAAAATGCATTATTAAGGAGTAAAATCTTAAATCTTTTTAAACTGCACGCAAACACTCACTGATTTACAGGATTATAAGTACTTGTGGTATCCAACCTAAAACTAACCTCTACGACATAAGCTTCAAATCTCTCATGTAAGGGATACATGGTGTGGGCAAAGGATTTCTTCTTTTTTATCTAACTAAATATTTATTGAGTAGCTTTTGGGTGCCAGACAGTGTGTCAGATACTGCAGAGAGAGAGATGAGCAAACACAGAATCTGTCAAACACCTTGCAAACCACACTATGATGGGAAATTGAGAGAGACTCAAACAAAACGCTGGAATTTGGGGACAGATTTATGGGCATCATTATTTAAAATATTTTCAACCCTAAATATAGTTATGTAGCAAACAGTTCTCTTGGGACGTTAGGCTATTATAAAAGCTTAAGATAATTAATTTCGTAGAACATCTGCCAGAAGTCAAGGAAGAATTTTGACAAGAAAAAACAAGTCCATCAAAAATCTGGGGATCCTACTGACAGCTCAAATTCTTGGAGCTTCCTTTAAAAGAGTCAAGTTAGAACCTGGTGGGGGTGAAGAGGTTAAATAATTTGCTGGGTGCTTTTAATTTCTCAGGTCATTTATCAGGTTAGTTTACACTCTTCTCGAATAGTAGTGCTATGGTAAGAACTCTATGGTGGACAGTCTCCTTTCTTATTTGAGTCATTAGAAATCATTACCTACTAACCTTATTTTGCAATGAGAGATGATAAACAGCATGGGAATGGGATAAGCGTGCTGTGAAAGATCAGTTTTACTTGTAAAATACTCTGGACATGGTGCTAATGAACATGCATCGTTTATTAATTTGGGGTGGCTTTAAATCAAATCATGCGCATTTTATCGCGTATGTACTCTTTTGGCTTATAAATGCAACTTTGTTCTTTAGCTCCTGGGAGCAGATTACATCAGTCTTTATGCAAAACAGAAAGGGACTGCAACAGTCTCCCCCCACCCCCCCAAGAAAGCTTCCATATACAGGAAGGAGGTGTTACTGTACGACAAAGCAAAGGTAGGAAGTGGTTAAGTACATTTCGGTAAGTACAAAACCTCGCAATTTTCTGCCTAAACAGCAATCTACTTCTTACCCTCCATTTGAGTCTTTCTATTGCTCTTACACAGAGAAATCATTCAAGGGGACCACCTCTCCTAGGATTTGTATGCCAGTAATAAGCACCTTCAAAAGAGGCCTCCAAACACACAGGTGCCTACTTCCCGTCCACAGGTGCCCAGGGTAAAAGGGCTGTAGACTTCTCCCACTCGATGAAAACCCAGAGGGCTATCTTCACTCAGTGAAGAGAACCTTCTGGGTTGCTTTAAAGGGTGAGGGTTGCTGGTGCAGGGCTTCCACGTTTGAGGAGGGTTGCCTTGTTTTTGTTTTGGACTCATGAACCCCTTCAGAAATTGTAGGAATGTACAGTTTGCCATTGTGAGGTGATATCATGAGGAAATGACAATATAAAAAAAGGCTCTATTTTATGTGGTTATTATTAAATACTGCATTGAGATACTGCACTTAAATTCAATGCATGATAACTTCCTAATATAAACAGGCAAATTTTAACCCTCCCCTACTAACAAACAGAGCTCACTGTTTAGTTTACCCTTGGCATGAAGTCCATACCCTGTTGTGTGTATTCAAGGTCCTCTATCACTAGGCCTGAGTTTCCACCTCAGAAACCCTATCTCTCAATCTTCTGCCCTTTTTGCCCCCAAAGTGCGGGGGGCAACTGCTGACTATTTCAGACAGCTTCCATCTCAGAGTCCTCTCAGCGTCCCCCCTCTGCAGGCACGCCCCTTCCCAGCAGATCTCTTATGGCACCAATACCGCTTAGGGTATGACTGCTGGTTTGTATGGCTGGCCTGCTCTCTACTAGATGATGATTCTAGAGGATTCTAGAGGATCAACCCCCCTCTGGCTGCCCAGAAAGACAGAGATGACCTAAAGAGGACATGGGTGTGCACTCTACCCTGAGAGGACGCAGCACTTTGGAAGTACAGGTCTTCGAAGCCGGAATGGCAAACCTAGGGTCCTGGAATTGTAGCTCTGGTGTTAAGAACATCTTTTGTACAAGGATGGCAAGGGAAATAAAGGACAGTCGCTACATGGGGCGATGCAATAGGTATACACTTGTATCTTCTATCTCGTTTGTCCCCACAACCACGGTGGCAGGAAGCTGGTGACACGCCTATTCTGCAGACCAGGAAACACAAAGGCCCTCCCAGGCTGCCTCACTTCTGCTGGAAACATACAGATCACCTACTTCTTTCTGATCAAGTTGAAGAGAGGATTTTATTAAGTCTCGGAGCGCGGTTAGCTGTTTCTTTTCTTCATCCTGGGTCTGTTTTATCTGTGACGGAAAAACAGGACTTTCATCACGTATCTTTTATACATGAGCAGAGTTTAATTCACCCAAATATACCAGTCATCAAACAATTCAATTATATAGTTGATTTCTTTATTAAAGTCTTTTACATGGTCTCATTTTCTTACATGAAAGGCAGAATTTTCTCATCTTATGAAAGTACCAGTGAGTTTTGAAATTAGTGTCTTAATGCAACAGGACTTCTTATTAAATAATACATCTAGGCAAGACAATTAGCTCTGAAGTACCATTTTAAACACAGTTTAGAAATAACACTGGGTCACTTGCTTCTGGTTTTTCAAAGGGCAGTAATAGGAATCCCATAATGTGGTTAAATGGGCCAGAAGAAAGCGTGAAAAAGGACCAGAACCCAATGGGCTAAGGTATATATGAATGTTTACACGGTGGCACCCGAGGGTTTGGCACTGGTGCTGCTTTTTTTAATCAGCTGAAACTTATTACAACCTGAATCATGTTAACTATTAAAAGACGACGGCGGTGGCAGGGGGCGGTCACCTGGGTGGCTCAGTCAGATGAGTGTCTGCCTTCAGCTCAGGTCATGATCCCAGGGTCCTGGGATCGAGCCCTGCATCAGGCTCCCTGTTCAGCAGGGAGCCTGCTTCTCCCTCTGCCTCTGCCCCCCACCCGTCCCCACTAGCGCACTCTTTCCCTCTCTCAAATAAGTAAAATCTTAAAAAAAAAAAAAAGACAATCGGAAAAAATATACAGCTATGTGTTTTTAAAGATATATACGCAAAATCCAGATATCTGACAAAACCAAAAAAAAAAGAAATCATAAACCTGCCTACCCCAAGACAATCAAGTTTTGTCCTTCAGGGTCAAACATTCTTTCTACAAGTGCCAGACTGCAAGGCACTCACAGGTGATGCTACTGGACCCCAATGGACAGCCATCTAGAATCGATGGTTACATACCCTCATTCCTCCTATGTCCCAAAAATGTACTCTAGGATATCTGACCATCAAGGTCTTCTGAGTTAAACTGAAAGCTTACCTGCACAGGTTTATACTGACAGATCACGTACCCCTGCTTTTCTTTAAAGCTCTTCTAATCCAGATTTCAAATTTACTGATATTTATCTATAAAAGCAACTTAAAACGCATGCATTTTATAAAATACTTACATTATATAAATCAGCAGCCAGTTTTTCGATGTACTGTTTCAATTTATCAGCCGTTTTCAAGCCATCTTGAAAAAAACTATGATGGAGAACATCAGAGATTTACCAGAAGCATAAAAAAGAAATGAACACTAGTCACCTATAAAATCTGAAAATACTAATATATTTACTCTCTGCCCACATAGCTACACAAAACACTTAAAAACGAATTCCAGTATTTTATAAAGATGCACCAACAAACAGATTACGGGCACCATCTGACACGTGTTAGCAGCTCTCACGTAGACAGTGCAAATTACAGCTGTGGTCCCAACACAGCGATTTCATGTGCATACCCATCTATTCATAGAAACAGTCCTCCTGGTTGTGCCGTATTTGAATTTGAGAGAGAGAGACACACAGCTTAACTGGTGTAGTATCATGAGGATGAATTAGACGCTTTAAGGAGAGGGGAGACTTTTCTAGAAACAAAGGCTGCAGGACAGTTAGCCACCTTTCAGTTCCCCAAAGACCCCTGGGGAACATGCTTGAAACACAGAAGTCAGATCGATGCTATCCTGCCGTGTGCACAGCCAGATCGCGCCATTTCACCCTAAGAATCAGTACTGACAAGAGCCGAGCATGCACAACAAGCTAAGCGTGCTTGCATTTCATGTGAGTTATTTCATTCACCCCCAACAACAACCCGAATGAGTTCCCAAGCACTTCAATCTCATCTCCTTTTCAGAGGATAAACTGAGGCACAGGGTGAGCACATCACTTGCTCACATGACTAGTAAGTGGCAAAACTGGGATTCAGGGCCAGGCTTTGATTCGGACACCCCTGCTTGTGATGACCAAGCAAAGAGATTTCCTGTCTGACCCCTCCACCCAGGAGTTTCACTTGTTTCAGTGTTTGTAATGTTCTCTCTCCTCTTGGAGGCTTCTCTAGCCCTGCCCCACATCTACTGCTCTTTCCCCACAAAAGAATGAGATCCTTGAGGATAAGGACGGTCTCATCTCAGGATCGCAGTGGGTCCAGCACCAGGCAGATGTCAGTGAATGATAAGGATGCAGCACTATCAAGAAGTTTTAGGGCACATCTTAGGATTCATATCTACATATATAATTAAGCTTAACGTGGACAATCAATGTGGACAAACTGGCCCTCCAACAGTGAATACTGAAATCCCCCACATGTTCGAGAATTTTTTAAGGTTGACATCTTCAGCTGAGAACCCTTACTAAAATCAGAAAGTCTTTCACCAGAGGAATGGGAGAAAGGAGGGCTTTTTGGTTAACCATTTAACTTGAGAGCTACATTTAAACTCTTCTAACATTCAGCTGTTCACCACTGCCCATCGGAATGAAGGTTAAACTTCTCAGTTTGGAACTGAATACAATTTATGTTCCGGACCCTGAATAGCTTTCTGGTTTTATCTCCTACCATCTTCTTTGAAAAAATGTGGGTTCCGGCCATGCTACATTTTTTTTTCCAGTTCTCCCTGGCCTTTGCTTCTGCTGTTCCCTCTTGCTGAAATGCCTTTCCCCACTACGCTTCTACTGTAACTCCGTTCGTTGCTGCCTCCCACAGCAGCTTGCCCTGGCCTGCCAATCCAGGGGATGGCATTTTCTAGCACGGGCTTGTGCCCAGGCCTAATGCCAGCCCTCGAGCAGCGGGCCGCGCTGTCCAGAGTAGGCCATTCATGAACATCAACCTGAACCAGCCTCATCTACATGAGGGAAAATGTCTGTGGAAGAGGCAGAGGTATGGCTACAAAGTCAATCACAGCAAAACCACTTCTGATCTCTGATACTCAAGTAATTTCTGGAGAAAGGGTCTGAAGGTAGAACACATCAGTGTAAGGTAAATGCTATCAGGACTCCTTACAACAGAAAAAGGGCTTTAGGGTCAGAGGCTTCTGGCTTAGAATCTGTGCTGGAGGATTTCTAACAGTGGTTCTCTGGTGAGTCACTTCTCGTGATAACTGTATTCCGTGGGGCGGGTAACACGGCTAACACGTATGAACTCGCTCCGCAAGGTGCTGAGTCGTTAGGACATGCTCAGCACATGTTAGCTCCCTTCCTGGACTGCTGAATTTATCACAGAAGGAGTCATGTCCTTCCCCGAGGGATAAGAGATTCGCTGCAGATAAGTTTGTGTTTCAGCTTCACTTTCAACATGAAGGAAATTTAATCTTTTTTTTTTTTTTTAAAGGTGAGCTTAAATGACAATGCTTTAGATTTGTGTTTTCCAAGGGGGTAGCCACCAGCAGCTAATTTAATTAAAATTAATGTAAAAAATTCAGTTCCTAAAGTCTCACTAGCCAGAGCAACTACATGTGGCCAGTGGGTACCGTGTTAGACAGTAGAGAATACCACCGTTTCCATCATGGCAGGAAGTTCTACTGGGCAAACTGAATAAGCGAACTCAAGAGTTGAATAGCACACAGGAATGGTATAAAACACACACATTTTAAGGAGAAGGAAGGCACTGATAAAAATGACAAGTTATTTATCAGGAGGTGAAAGCAAGCTGGAAGGGGGACAAATTCCTACCGATTGAAAGGCTGAAGAAAGACCCCAACAAGTCTGTTTTCCTACATCTGAATTCTCCAGAACATTACACAGACTAAGAAAAATTAATAGAATGAGAAATCATTTTAATCTACAATATGACTCAATTGTTACAAACAAATCATATACATAAATCCAGTAATCTTCTGAGTGCGATTATAGGTTTTCTTTTGTTAACTTCATTTTCTAAAACACATCATATATTCAGACATTAGGCAAAACAAAATTATAGAAAAGAACCAACATTTCGTCTAGAAGGAGAAGGTTGAGCTGAGGCCCTCTCAGAAAGTTACGCTAGGGCTCACTTCTGGGTTTTGGTGAGAAACAGGAATAGGAGGCAGAGGGGACCGGATGCAGGGAGAACAAAACCGTCTTGACATTAGTAACACAGTCATCAGTAAGCAAAGGCCGACGTGCTGTTGACCGCACCGTCGGTCTGGTGACCCCTCCCCTCTGTGCCCGACTGTCCCCTCCTTGAGGGGTCAGTCTCAGCCACGAGCTGGGTGGGACTCAGAGTCACGGTCACACATCACCTGCCACAACATTTCACTGAGGGTGGCGGGCTTGCCTCTCTGTTCCCTGTCTCCTCCCTCCAGTTCACTGGCTCTGGTTCACTGGAAATGCATGAACTTCGGAGTCAAAAGCATATGACATTTTGGCTCTCAATCTCACCATACATACAACCTTGGGCAGGCTACTGACCCTGTCTGAAAATGAGCATGATCATCCCCAAAGGTGGATGTTTTCTGGCTTCCAGGAGAGGCAGATGAATTACTACAGATAAAAGTGTTCTGTAATTGGAAAGGGAAGCACAAATGTCAGTTGTGATTACCTGCCACTCAACCTGAACGTGGGAGCCTTCCCCGCGGAAGGCAACATTATGTCTCTGACACCCACTTGTCCCTTGGCCGCCTTCTCTGTACATTACTGAAATATAATGAGATCCTTGGAAAATAGATGATGATTAACAGTAATAATAAGGACAACTGGCACGTAACTATTTATTCTGTGCCAGTCACTCACTATTATGCACAATTAAGTATTCCTTTCCTTAAGTCTCCATTAGAAGCCAACAAAATAGATAGTTATTATTAACCTGTACCAGACAAGGTAACTGAGGGCCAGTGAGGTCCAGTCGTTTACTGGGGGTCATCAGTCATTCAGTGCAGAGCTGGGATTTGAGTGTAAGCATTCCCAGCTCTGGAGCACAGGTAGTTAAACACATCAGGCTGATCTGGGTCCAAATCCTGGCTCTCCCGCTGAGTAAGAGCATAATCTCCGAATCCCTGCGCCTCCGTGTCCTTATGCAGGAAACGGAGATGATCCCATGTACTGTGGGGAGTTCTTGTGAGCACTTCGAGAATGTTCTTAAATGCCACGCACAGAGAAGCAGTTCAATACACAATGGCCACAGGCCAGCAAAATGAGCCTCATTATTTCTAACCTTAGAGACACAGCTGCATTGACTTCGCTTCCTAAAAAAGCAGCTTGAAAGAAAAACGACCATATTTTAATGACCCAGAGTGCCAGAAAAATGTAAGCTGCCAACTGATAGGCAGAAGGCCCTCCATGTTTATCCTGACAGCCTGTGACACACCCACAGCTGCCGAGTGCAGGCTCGTGAGTGTGAGCACAGTCACCCGTCCACCAGGGAGAACACACACACCCTCCTTGGAGGGAGGCACAGTCTTCTCTAACCTGAGAAAGTTGCTATGCACTTCCCCCTTACTCCGTCCAAACAATGATGGGAAAGGGATACTATGTTCTCTCTGCTTTCAATTTAATTTCAAAGAAAGAGACAGCAGGATCTCCCTGCTACCCCAATCACGTATTCTGCTTGGCTTAGAAAGAGGGGCTATTTGGCCAAAGGCTGAAATGCTCTGGGGGCATAGTATTATCTTCAAAAGTTAGGCTGCCCTTGCAGTATCAGAGAGAGTATGGTTCTTTAAAACAAATCAAAGTATAAAACAAATTAAGAAAAATGAAGTGATTTCTTAACACATCAACCACCAACCCCTCTTGAAAGCTTACTTCCAAGCTTCAGGTGCTGATTTCCAGCTAACCAGGGGTGACATCTTCTCCTAGAAAATTTTCTCTACGTGTGTCCTGTGGTAGTTAAGAAACTTAAAGGGACAGGGGTTAATTAGTGTAAGTATTAATTAACCGCAAATCCATTTCAACAGTTCAGGTCAAAGAGCCAGCTGAGAGTGATATAGAGAGTCTTGAAAACAGGGATGTCCAGGCCCAAGTCCAGGCTCAACCAAATTCAGATTTCTGACATATTAAGAGCATGCACTCTGGAGTTACAGAGACCTGCGTGCAAGACTTAGTTCTGTCACCTTCTACATATAAATTTTATGAGGCCATAGATCTTTGTTTTTGTTTTGTTGCTGTTTTCAGCATGAAAAAAAAATGAGATAAAATTCATGTAATGTGGAGGCGCCTGGGTGGCTCAGACGGTTAAGTGTCTGCCTTCAGCTCAGGTCATGATCCCAGGGTCCTGGGATTGAGCCCTGCATCAGGCTTCCTGCTGAGCAGGGAGCTTGCCTCTCCCTCTCCCTCTCCCTGCTGCTCCCCGTTTGTACTCTCTCTGTGTCAAATAAAAAATCTTAAAAAAAATTCATGCAATGTGAAATTCACCATTTCAAAGTGTACAATTCAGTGGTGTTTAGTATACCCACTATCTAATTCCAGAACATGGCTGTCACCCCAAGAAGAAAGCCTGCACCTGTTAGCAATGGTTCCCAGTTCCCCCCTTGCCCTAGCAAACAATGCTTTCTGTCTCAGTGGACTTGCCTTTCGGGGCATTTCATTTAAACGGAATCATACAATATGGGGCCTTCCATGTCGGGCTTCTTTCACTTAGAATAATGTTTTAGATGTTGATCCCGTTGCAGCATGTATAAGGATTTGTAACCCTCCTGGGAGCTTCCTGGGTGTGATCTGAAACTGGCCGCTGTAAACAGAGGGCAGGAAAAGACCTGAGAAAGTGGCGGGCCCCTCCAGGTGGGCAGGTGGCAGTTTTCATAACAGCAAAGGGAGCTGACACTGAGTGTTGTCTTGGGCGGCAGCTATATGACTGGATCCCTGCACCTGCCCTCCAAATCTCTGAAGTTTATAGAGAAGCCCCAACTGTGCTTGGTCATGTATACACCTGCAGGTGTTCTCAACGCCACATCACCATCTCAAGGCCACGTCCTTGGAGCAGGCTCTGGGAGTGGGAAAGGAAAGCAGAACCACATTCCAAGGACAGGGGAGGGAGTAAGGAGCCTCTGAGCGACATGGTCCGGCTCGTGGGGCAATCAGCAGTCCTACAGCCCAACATTATTCCACTGCACTGCGCTGCCATATTTTGTTCATCACATGATGGATATCTGGGTGTTTCTGCACTCTGGCTCTTATGAATAATGAGGCTATAAATATGTATGAACACATTTTTGCTTAAATACCTGTTTTCAATCCTCAGTCCTCTTGGGTATATACCTAGGAGTGGGACTGCAAGGCCATGTAATTCTAGGCTTAACTTTTTCAGGTACTGCCAAGAGGTCTTCCAAAATAGTTGCACCAACTTATATTTCTCTCAGCAATGTGTTGCAGGCTCCAATTTCCCCACATTCTCGCCAAGAATTAGTTTCCATTTTGTTGTTGCTGTTGTTTTTTTAAATTCCGCCATCCTAGTGGGGGCAAAGTGGTATCTCATTGTGGTTTTGGTTTGTATTTTCCTCAATGACTAACGACGTTGAGTCTTGTTTCTTGTGTTTTCGGCCATTGTGTTATCTTTTCCGGAGAAATGGCTATTCAAATTCTTTGCTCACTTTTAAACTGGATTATCTTTTTGTTGTTGAGGTGTAGGAGTTCTTTACATATTCTGGATACCAGACCCTTATCAGATAAATGATTTGCAAATATTTCCCTCCCATTCTGTGGGTTGTCTTTTCGTTTTCTTAATAACGTCCTTTCACTCACAAAACCTTTTTGAAATTTGAAGTCCAACTTACCTATTTTTCTCCTTTGGTTCCTTTTGCTTTGTTCATTTGACATGTTTATCGAGCATCTACTGAATGAGTGAATGTGCCTTTGGGCAGGTTAGTCATCCTTCCGGAGCTACAATTTCCTGATTGCTCTTGATAAATGTTAGCTATTATTATTTTAAAATTAAGGATAACATAGTAACGTCTGTAAGTGCTCGTGATCCTGCAGATCATAATGACATTTGCTAGGTGGAAAAGGAATGGGTGAGCAGTAGGATATTATATGTTATGAAAGCAGCATGTTCCCCACAATGTTCAAGTCTGAAAGTGACAAGCATTTGGTGTGGGTGAGTTGGAAAGGGTAACAGAAAGTCAAAAGCTCTTCTTTTCTGCTCCCTGTATTGTTCCATTGTAGTAGCTGTATCCCTGCTGAGATGCTGGGACTATACATGGTATTACTGGAGCAAACGGACTCTTGGGCGCCCCCTGACTTTGTACTGAAAATCATTTGGAGAACTGGAGTAAGTACTTAGGACATGAGATCTCTCTCTCTTTTTTAGAAGATTTTATTTATTTATTTGACAGAGAGAGAGCACGAGTGCACAAGCAGAGGAAGCGGCAGGCAGTGGGAAGGGGAGAAGCAGGTTACCCGCTGAGCAGGGTGCCCGACACGGGACTCCATCCCAAGACCCTGGGATCATGACCTGAGCTGAAGGCAGGCACTTAACCGACTGAGCCACCCAGGCGCCCCCTTCTCTTTCTGAATTAGGTACAGAGACTCTACAAGTTTAGTAAGGGTTTTTGAGGGATTGCCTGAAGTAAGAAATGAGTCTCCCTGAAAGAATACCACCCCGGCTTCTTGCTAGGTGGGAATTCTTGAGGTTCAACCAGGGGCAGAACCCTATTATAACCATGTTTGTGAATACCTCTCCCCACAAGGAGGTTTTTACTGTGTGGGGTTTCCTTCTGCTGCTCTCTGCTCCCTGGAGAGACTCTTCTACCAGATTCCAATGGCCAGATGCTAGCCATCCCCCAAGTCTAATGCCGACTGCCACCACCTCTGTCAAGGAGCCCTCCTCAGTCTGCCTGGATGAAAGTCTCTCCTTCTCCTGATGCCCATATTAGCAATTACTTCCTAGGCCCACTGTGATGACTAATGACCCAACTTACTTCCAGTACCAGAGAATTAGCTCCTGAGGGCAGAGTCTTGTTTCATCTTCCTACCCCAGAGCTACTGGCCTTTGTCAGGAGATTAATATTTTTGGAAAGTGAAAAAGCAGAGAATGAAAGAATGGAGGATGCATTAGCTATCCAGGTCAGAGTTGCACTTCTTTTCACCTTTAGGAGCAAAGGTTAAGATCTGTATAGTTTATAAGACATCAGACATTTTGGAAAACTAATGTTTGTGGAAGTTAAAACCTTCTTTGTAGGCTAGGGGAATGTGAGATCAGAATATTTCTAGGGGTGCCTGGCTGGCTCAGTTGGTGGAGCATTCAACTCCTCTTGGTCTCAGGGTTGTGAGTTTGAGCCCCACACTGGGCGTAGAGCTTACTCAAAAGGTGGGGGGGGGAGGGGAGAGATTTCTAAAATCAGGTAAAATCAGATTTGCTGCCAAAGTTTTGTAATGGAGAAGACTGAAAAGTTTCACTTATTTCTGTAGAGGTTTCAAAGCAATGATGTTTTTGGGAAAACTGAAATTGATGAAAGATGAAAAATTCCACCCGAAACTAAAATTAGGGACTACCAGGACACATTTCAAAGTTTCCTATGTACCCCACTAAGCTATGAAGCCAAAGGCTAGACCAGGTCTTCAGTATGAGGCTTTCACAGGCAAACTTTATCTTATAAATGTCCAACTGTTTCCACTTCAATGTATTATTTTTTGTATGTGAAACATATTTATACAAGGCGGAATTTACTTGGAAAAGAAGGAAAAAGTTAACAAATCAGATCTATGTAAATAACAATTTGATCATTATAAGCTTCTCCTGGAACAATTCTGTACAATACATGTATGAATGAATGATTTCAAGTGCCACTTGGAATCCTCAGAGCTGCAAATACAACATAGCCGGCATGGGGCTAGGCTCCATATGCATTATCTCATTTAATTCTCACATCTACTAACCTTAACCCCACTTGACAGATGAGGGTACTGAGGTTTAAAGAGGAACCTGATGAAGATCACATAGTCACCTGGCTGCACAGCAAAGGTCTGAACCCCTCTTTCTGTCTGACTCGTGCCTTCTGTGTGTCCCACAATATTAATGCTGACTTCCTCAAATGTCTCAATTACAAAGATCTTCTTAGATAGAACATTAAATATTTTAATAATGGGTACGTTTTCACATAAAAACTCTACCAGAAAACCCATGAAAGCTAATCCAGTAATTAAGCAAGAAGTAAATAAGCAAATGTAATGCCACAGAATCTCAAGCATAATAAAAATGCAAAGTTAATAAGCAAAAATGGTGCTGGTATAAATAGTGGACGTACCACCAGTTACATAGAAATCGAAGTATAAAGTCAAAGTATTCTTAGTGCCCCAAGTACATAATTTCACCTAATTTAGGTGACAAAGAAAAACAACTCCAAGTAGGTATACATGGAACAAATGACCTGATAATAGGTAAATGCTAAGTAAGGGAGGAGGGCGTGAGAGTCACTTGGGAAGGCCTCTGTGGTGACAGGGTTGCATTATTTGTAACGAGAGCTTCACAGACTGTCAAGGCCACCTTTAGGATTCATAAGTAAGACAGCATTTTTGAGTAGCCACATACTTGCACTGATTTGAGTTACTTATTTACAGAAAACAACAAAGATGGAAGATAATACCATTTCTTATCATGTGGCTTTGGAAGGTTCTAGTATCACACTATATAGAGTGACCAAATGAAAACCAGAAAGAAAGAATTAAGAAAACCAAAGAAGTGAAGGGGGTCTTCCTTGGGCTAATAATCAGGATCACGATATTCTACTTACTTGCACTGTGCGTGATAATACTTTATAAGATTCTGCAGCAGATCCACACCCTTTTTGGTCTTGATTTCATTAACTTTAATGAGATACTGTGGAAATAAAACAAAATCGTATGTTGCTCAGTACAGACAGGGTTTTCCAGTCATGGGTTTGGGGGGGTAGAACACCAATCATGAATCTGCACAAGTTACTGAACCTTGGTTGCCTTCAGACAGTGTGAGTTTAATTCAGGAAATGCTGATTTGGCAGTCACAAGTGTACAAACGAAATGATTAGAGTGTTAGCGTTTTATAAATGCTCAAGATTAGTTTACGAGACAAACAGAAATCAAACATAGCAAAACATTCTAGAATAACTGATTATTTCCCCCTGGTGCAGTGGATCTCAAACTTAAGAGTTCACATGGTCAAAACCTGAAAGACGGTTGACTGTTCTTTGCAGAAAACAAGTAAAATAGCATTCTCTTGAGGCATATGCCATCAGATAGCAAAACTTTTAGAAAGAATTTTTGGTACTCAAGAATGAAAGGATTAAAAAAACCACGAAAGAATAAAAATTAAAATAACCCATTATTAATTTATGCAGCTAACTAACACTACCAGGTCTGGTTTTTACTAGTGGTCAAGATTTTCTGTTGATACTGTTTGCTTCCTTTTCACTTGTTTTATTATGAAGAAGTGTTTATGAGCAGATAGGTTTGAGAAGAAGCTAAAAGTATGAGGAGGGGGAAAAAAGAACATTTAAAAAAGAAAAAATTTAAAATTAAGAAAATTCTATCCGCTTTAATATTTTTGGAGAACTGTAAAAGGAACTCTATGACACAATTAGCATCAGAATGAGCAGAAGGCCAGGTCAGGGAGTGCCAGTGCTCACTGGGAACCCAGTTTGAGAACCACTGCTTTAAGTCCAAGGGAGCATGCTTTCACTACATTTCTTTCATGAACTCAGGCTTTCTTAATGACTACTTTATTTAAGCTTTCGTTCAAATTGGACACGTGGTTAAAAAAACAAAAAACATGCTCTAAACCTGTACCAGGAAGACTTCATATTCACCAGTGTTACTTCCTCATCAAACATTTTTTTTCACACTCACTCACAAGCAACATTAAAGTTCTCACCAAAGAATCCTGTTTTGGCATAAAGAGCCCCACAGGACCAAGGCTCAAAATATGAGACAACAGTGAAATGGCGGATCCCAAAAGGCTTGGAGAAAAATGGAGATGAGAACCCTTAAGCAACAGTCCCCTCCTCTAATAATCAAACAGCCTGCATTTAAGCATAAAAACTCCTGACTAGCAGGAAAGATCAC
This sequence comes from Mirounga angustirostris, assembly GCF_029215605.1. Lineage (NCBI taxonomy): Eukaryota > Metazoa > Chordata > Mammalia > Carnivora > Phocidae > Mirounga > Mirounga angustirostris. Next base: position 11,466,599 of record NW_026991712.1, on the reverse strand, counting down.
AGTTAAGGAAACTCTGGGCAAATGCTTGTAAAAGCTGTTCTTACTTCGCACATTTGCAGCTGAAAGAGGCGCCGTTCCTTCTCCATCTCCTCTGCGATCTCAGCTCCTGTGATCTCTGTGCGGATCATCCCGTGCTGCTTTGCATGCTCTCTTTTCTCCTTCTCAATTTTTGTACTGTAATTAAAGCAGATGCCATCATTAAAAAAAAAATACTCACGTCTTTCCTTTAATGAGAGCCACTGATTGTTTCTTAATTACGAGAGTAGTAAGAGGCAGGAACTCTTACATAAGTTGGTAATATTGACCAAAGTAAGAATCAAAGAGAACACACTGTACAGATTTTCACCTAGGAAATCTCTCACATTTTAACTCTGATCTTACACATGGATGAATTCTTTAAAGATTTATTTATTTATTTTAGAGAGGAGAGAGAGAGAAAGAGAGAGTGAGTGCATGAAGAGGGGAGAGAGAGTCCTAAGTAATCTCTGCGCTGAGCGCGGAGCCTGACACAAAGCTCGATCTCATGACCTTGAGATCACAACCTGAGGTGAAACCAAGAGTAAGACACTTAACCTAACCAACTGTGCCACCCAGGTGCCCCCACATGGATAAATTCTTACAAATTCTCTCACATTCTGTTTGGCATGAAGAAATCTTGACAGTTGACTTTTTCTTGGGTCAAGTACTTTAGGATGAAAAAGAATCAGAAAGTTGGAGACCGGAGGCATATCTTGATTACCAACAGCTGATGAGTCTGAGAATTATTTCAAGACAATCAAAGTGCACAATGGACATGCACAAAAAGTAGTCAAAGGTAATTTCCAATATTCCTCTAAACCTGGGCGATTTCCATATCCCCCTAACACATTTTAATCATTCAACCATCTGGTATTGGATTGTACAAAATAAGGATGGGAGAAGTCCCAATCTATAATCTGGAATCCTATGAAATGTTCTTCAGTGAGGAGGGGGCCAAGAAGGAAGCAGGCAATTATAAAGGAGGGCCCATATTAAACCAATGCAACCTGAGGCTAATGCTTGGCTATGATAGATGGTACTCTGGCAGTAACACCAATGGTTACCACCCTCTTTCCGAAAGTCCATCTAACTTGAAAACAGACTTCCAATTTCAAAAAGAGTATTTTAGTTGTGAATGCAAAGATGAACTGACTTAGCCTTCAAGTCTTCTTTTAAATTGTAGTGGTGGGGAATCAAACCCCAAAGAAAGCCAATATCCTTATCTATATACAAACACGGTAGAAAATCAACCCATTGGGAAATCTATAAATGTGGTTGGGATTCCTCTAACACCATAATGCCATATCTTATCATGCCACGTTGGCCATCAAGTAGGTGTGAAAACAGAGAGTAAGCCTCAGCTCTCTCCACTGGTGTGGGTGGGAGAGAAGCAGAAAGCTGAAGACATCTGAGAAGAAATGTGAGGAGCAGGCATAACTTCACAGCAGTAGACTCCTGGGTTAATGTGGTGACTTGACCACATGTCTTCATTTCTTCTTCCTTCCATAATCCCACTAATATGATACAAAAATCATAAACAATATAATCTCCCAAAGACAAGAACTGAAAACAAAAACGGATGAGAGAATTCAGCAAATATTTGGACCAGCAGGTCTACACAGAGAAAAAGAGAAAGCACGTACCCCGAACAATAGGGCTCCCTGCCTCCCTGGCCTTTACATAGGATCACCAGATGCCATTACATACGATCACCAGACGGGGGCTCAGGGGGCTGAATGGTGCCGGAAGACACACCTCTGGATACTGACATTTAGAATGCTCCTGATAAAAAAGCTGTCTTGGGGCACCTGGGCATCTCAGTTGGTTGGGCATCTGACTTGATTTTGGCTCAGGTTGTGATCACAGGGTCCTGGGATCGAGCCCCCGGTCAGGCTCTGAACTCAGCAGGGAGGCAAGGAGTCTGCTTGGGATTCTCTCTCCCTCTGCCCCTCCCTATACTCTTTCTCTCTCAAAAAAAAAGGGAAGAAGAAGAAGAAAAGCTGTCTCAACATCGTAAAACCTAAAAAGGCAGCTCACTGCATTCTTGACAGGCCCTGCTGACATGTATGAGCTTTTCAACAACTTTTGGGTGCTTTGCTCTCAAATATGAATGGGCAGTGAAGGATGATAAGATAATTTAGGAAAGCCTCCAAAATGAAAGCAAGAGATCAAAATAACAAGTTGGGCGTGGTGGTGAGGTAACCAAAGGCAGTAAGAAAAAAAATATTTTATAAAATATAATCAAATCCTCAGAGAGCTAAAATACTGTGGAATAAACTGTATTTATAATATAATATATTATATATTATATATAATAATATAATATAATAAATCTATGAAACAACAAGAAACTATAAAAAGACCACCTAAACCTCCCAACTAATTGAGAAAAAGGGCTTTGGAGATTGAAAATATGACAGCCAAATAAAAAAGTCAACTGAAATAGTGGGAATAAAAGGTTGAAAATAACCTAAAACGTAACAGACAAATAGGACAAAAAAGAGAGGAAAATTGTTAAGAACAACCTGGGGAGTCCAACACTATATAGTGAGGCATTTTAGGAAAAAAAAAAAACAAACAGACGGGAGGAATGACAAGAAACATTTCCAGAACCGAAGAACTAAAAATTGCAAAGAGAAGGTCAATGCACGCACCATGGCACTTGAAGAAACTTCGTAGAAACTTTGGGAAAAAAAAAAAAAGACTAACATCTTCTTTTCTGTTTAAAGATTTATTTATTTGAGAGAGAGAGAGAGAAAGAGAGAGGGAGCGAGCAGGGGAAGGGGCAGAGGGAGAGGGAGAATCTTCAAGCAGACACCCTGCTGACCATGGAGCCTGACATGGGCTTGATCCCACGACCCTGAGATCATGACCTGAGCCGAAATCAAGAGTCGGATGCTTAGACTGAGCCACCCAGGTGCCCCAAAAGACTAACATTTTCTAACTGAAAATAAATGAACTTCCTTCCCCAAGCCCCACATGCCCCACACAGAGATATGGGAATCAAAGACGCATCGAATTTTTTTCATTAGCAAACAATGGAAATAAGAAAACAGTGGAGAAATGCCGTCAATAGTTCAAGTGAATATGGTTATAAAATTAGTATTTTACATTTAGCCAAACTCTCATTCTGTGTGATGGCAGAATGAAGATATTTCTGGACATGTCAAAATCTGAAAAATCTCCCTCCTTTAAAGCTGTTCCCTGCAAACGACTGGAGGTAGCGTGCCAGTCAAATATGGGACTATGCCAGGGAAGAGGAGGCAGGAGAGCCCCCATGGAGGGGCAGCCCAGGACGACAGCTGCGGATCTAAAGAGCTCTGCAAGAGTCCTCCAGGAAGAAAAGAAGGGACTGCCAGAGAACCTAATGATAATCCATATATAGTCATTGTTACAACGTGTAGAGTGTATTTTCTAAACAGAAACGTTATTAATAGGTGTTGCACATCAGTTGGAACAGATAACAAAAGTTCACAAAATTTTCAAATAGAACCAACAAATGAAGAAATGAGGCAATTATTTCATTAAGGAAAAGCAAAAAATGGTGCCGTAAGAACGGAAATCCATTATAACAAACCATTCAGCGGGCACCGAACATCTGCACTCACAGAAGTTCCAACACTGTCAACTGGTTTACCCAAAAATTGTTGCATGAACCACACTGGATGAACAGGGTGGGGGTGGGGACGTGATGGGGGTGGTTGTGCATGAGAGCTGAGCCCTCATCTGCTGCAGGAGCACATCCGGTGAAGCAGGAAGGAGCAGCAAGAGAACACGGCGGAACAGAGACAGACAAGCCGGGGAGCAGTAGCAGGGGGAACAGGACAGGAGGCAGCGGGACAGGAGGGCTGGGCCGGGGACCACTGTGGCCTTCCAGGAGAAGCACGCCCACTGCCTCCTTAAGACTCCCTCTCCCGGTGCTCAGCAGCAGCGCAGACGTCTGTACAGCGTGTAAGGTTGATGGGTGTGCTGGGTGCCCGGTTTGCCCTGGAAGCTGTACGTTCTCTTGATAAACCCTTGTCGAAGCCACGGTTATCGGGGCTTCTATTCTACGCAGTGAGAATAAGTCTCAACCGATGCAAGGACTATTTAATGTTTGATGTATGGGTATCGTTTTGACCAAGTATTATTTTATCGTTAAAAACTTGCTGGAAACTATGATTGAGGGCCAACTGTATGCCAGACAGCAGTGGTAACTACTTTAACATATTACGTTATCTTGTCCTCACAGAAGCCTTGAGAAGTAGGTAATTTTTCTACTCTTTTATATGTGAGGACCATCAAAATTAAGTACCTTGGCTCAAAGTCCTAAAACTGGTAAGTGGCACCACCCAGATCCTCCCACGGTCTCTGATTCCCCAGTCTGTGGTCTTAACAATGATGGCTCACTGCCTCCTGGGGTCTAAAGAAAGACCCCAGACCAGCCCCCTCGGTTCTCACAGCAAATAAATTAACTTCTTCTTCTTTTTTTCGGGGGGGAGGTATATTGTTTTGTTTTCTGTAATTCATAATCAAATGAGTCCTGTCACATCAAATAATCAAATACTTGTTTTCTTTTTTACTTCCTATACCATTATACAGAGTGAGGAAGAAACCTATCTTAGGAAAATAATTTTTTTTTAAGATTTTTTATTTATTTATTTGACAGAGAGAGACACAGCGAGAGAGGGAACACAAGCAGGGGGGAGTGGGAGAGGGAGAAGCAGGCTTCCCGTCGGGCAGGGAGCCCGATGCGGGGCTCGATCCCAGGATCCTGGGATCATAACCTGAGCCGAAGGCAGACGCTTAACAGACTGAGCCACCCAGGTGCCCCTGGAAAATAATCTGTTGCCAGGAATTTATTAAAAAAGAAAAATACAAACCTTTCCAGTGAAATCCTAAAATCAGGACCCACTGAACTCATGATTTCTGGTATACATTTCCAGATGTGGATAATTCTTTCATTCTTTCAGTAACTATTCCCTATGCACTAGCTATGTACCCAAGGCTCTGTGAGGCCCTGGGAGATTAGCACCAAACACAAGGACGATGTGGTCACTGTGCTCACTGAGGTCAGATGCTGGAGGACAATACAGACTAGTGAACATCCAGACACGTTCAAATACAGCTGAGGAAAGTACCACGAAGGGCGCCTGGATCATCTGAGAACGGTTTATGTTCCATGATATTCATAATACTGACCAGCAGGTACTTCAAGCTCTTCCACTAACACAAAGATTTAAAAAATACGGCTATACCACCCAATACTGGTGGTATATTAGTTGACAGAGCACATATTGTGTCTTGTTTTGTTATTTCCATGTCCTACAAAAGAGATCTACTCCACAAGCCTAGAGCAAAGGTTTTATTCTCCCTTTTGTGGACTCCTGCCCCTTTGGTATGTACTTAGTTCTATCCCCAGCCTAGTGCATGCAGCTGCCTCTGGGCAGGGCTGGATTTAGCTCACAAGTACGAGCATTCATACAGAAAGACAGGATGACAGGATGGCCCACAGTATTCATTTACGTCACTGACCATTTTAAGAAACTTTTTTGTTCTCAGCTGCATTTATAACTGTCAATGCATAAAAGTATTCCTAAGGCAGCAAGTCTCCAGCAATGCACTGCTCACATAAACATTTACAGAAGTAGTTTGGCAAAAAAAATTTAATCCTGAATTTGTTTTTTTGTTTGTGTTTTCATTCTGCTCTTATTGCTGTCGACAGAAATGGCTTTTATAAATCTCTTATGTTTATCGCTATCCAAGTTCACAGCCAAGATATTTATTAGGTGCTTTAAAATCTATTTCTCCTCCCACTCCACCTCCCGTAGTACAGATGTCTCCAAGTAGTAATAACGAAGGAAGGGAGGGGCGCCTGTGTGGCTCAGTTAGGCAGCTGCCTTGGGCTTAGGTCATGATCTCAGGGTCCTGGGACAGAGCCCTGTAGAGGGCTCCCTGCTCAGTGGGGAGTCTGCTTCTCCCTCTCCCTCTGCCCCTCCTGCTCGTGCTCTCTCTCTCTCAAATAATTAAAATCTTAAAAAAAAAACAAACCAAAAAAACAAAGGAAGGTGGTATGATCCATACAGATGAAGACAAGCCAGGTCTGTACCACACATCTCACGTGCATCATCTCCATAATTCCCGCAATAACCCCAGCAGGCCGACCTGCCAACGCCTACCTAGCTTTCTGAACTTCTGCAATCTCCTCAGCCTCTCCGGGCTTCAGTCCCCTGAACCAGACACAGACAGTGAGGCCACCATGAGGGGGTTACGCACACAGGAACGCTGCATGCAGGCCCTGCCATTATTTCCTAATTATAGGTGGGAATGCCAATAGTCTATAGTTACGGGCTAACTATAATTAAAGGTTGCAACAGTCAGATCTACAGCCTGGTAGCTAGTAGCAGGAGCCATGAGCGCTGGAACACTCGGTGGTGACCGCACACCTCACTCCAGACGCCGAGGCAGGAGATGAGTCGCCCCTTCTCAGTCAGCACAGCCAAACCCTGAGCCCTTACAAGGATGTACCACACAAGCTGGTGTCCAGAAGAGAGGAGTCTTCCAGTTAACGGTTTCTAAAGAAATTCAAGACTATAAAAAACAAAAAGCTACTTACAACTTTGTCTCATAATCTTTCCAAGCTTTGTCAAATGGCTTCTTGAGATCCTTAGGAAAGAGAAAATGAAACTGAGATTGAATTTATTTTTGCTTAAAGGCAAATAAATAATTCTGAAAGAACATCTCAGCAGAAGTGCTTTCCTTTACAGGACGCGTGAAGCCTGACACAGACACTCTGACGCACCGCAGAGCACGCATCACCTGCAAGAAGCCTGCGCAGACCCGAAGGGCGAGCTTCCCGGGGACACCCGTGAAGCAGGACCTGGTGCCCAGGAGAGGCTGGGCCCGGGGGTCACCACTGATGTGGCCAAGACTCAGCGCAGACTGCCTGCACCCATGGAGACCCTCACCGATACTCAGGAAAGTGCCTCATCTTACTCTTCAGTCAATAACACGATGTGAAGTGGCACATCTTTTCCAATGATCATTTTCCAAGTACTTTTTTTATGCTAAAAATATTCAGAGTGCCTTTCAAATACAAGTACCACTATGATCTTAAAAAAAGAAATCAATCCTTTCCAGTTAAAGTGAAAATCAAATTTCTGAACACTTACTCCTTTGACTCCTTTCAGGTCTCCTTTTAACAAGGAGTCCAAGGTGAAGATCACATTGTGGCTCAGACCCTGGAGCTGGAAAGCAAAGCAAAGAGGGGAGACAGTTAAAAGAGAAGTGCATATAGAATAATAAAATCAGCTACTGTTGACTGAGCATCTTGCACACACCAGGCTCTGTGTAAGGGCTTTCGTGCACCAGCTCACGGACCCCGAGGGCCACGCCGAGGTTGGGTGGCAAGACGAGCGTCCCCTCCAGCACGCAGGCAGAGAGCTGGGGACCCACGCACTGAATGACCACGTGACAGCATGCGTGCTCCTAGGTGAACAATTCCTCAAATCATCTGTAGACCTGTCACCGCTCTCCTACTGACATGGTTGACCTTAACTGGACTTTTTTTCAACTGCTTCTCTGAGAGGAAGGAGGGAGCTACCCAACTGGCTTGTACCACTCCTTTCCATATGCTTCTATGGCCTCTCACTATCTGAAATTACCTGGTTTGTTTATATGTATACTCTCTGTCCCCCACCAGAACATACTCTCAATGAAGGCAGGGGCCTCGACTGTCCTACTCACTGTATCCTCTCTGTGCCCAGATCCATTAAGAAGACAAGATATTCAGGAAGCACAATCTAGAGCAAGGGTGCAGGGTTTTCACTGTTCCAAGGCAGTGGCCTGCATCTCCTTGATTTTAAGATGGTACGAAAGATGGTCATAAAGAGTCAAGGAGACTCCTAGCACTTTGGGGGAAATCAGGGTTAGCTGTGTGGAACCGAGACGGCAGGGACCTGCAGAACCAGGTTACAGCTGGAGAGGTCGGTGGGCTCCCCCATTCAGGAAATAATGTGACTCCTGTGTAAGAGTGTAGTCATTTGTCACTCCAGCCAGCCACCCACCAGTCCATCGGTCATTTGCCAAGTACCTGTTCTATGACACCACACCAGCGGCTGGCTAGGTGAAGGTGAGTAAAACACTTCCTGCCTTGAGAGAGGAGACCACGGCACGCAACGGACACTACCACACCGTGACACCCCAAGTGCCGTCAGAGGCGGAAGGAGAAAGTGGGGAGGACCCGAGCTGACACCTGAGGCTTTGAGGAGGACCCTCTGAGCCACATCTCTAACTTGAGGATACGATCACCCACTGTAGACGGCGCTGTGAAGGAGTTAATACATCTGACAAGTGCTAGCGGGTTTCTGGACACCTAGGAAGTGCTGAATACATGTTTATTTTTAAAGTCCAGGGGGATGTTAAATAAGAAATAAGAACAAGGCCAAGTGGAGCGGAAGGGACACCTTCTGCCAACTCCTGTCTACTGCTCTCATCTGGGGCTTCCGGAAGCTTGCCATCCTAGCTCTGCCCTCCTCGGCCACCAATTAACACACGTCCAGGGCACACACCACCAGAGGGCCTGGATCACAACCAACCAACTCTCTCTTTCTTCTTTCAAAGACAAAAGATTCTGAATACCAAAACAATTTTGTCTATGCAATTTCACCAACCCCACACAGGGAAACTGCCTGGCTGGCAGGTGCCAAAAGCGAGAGAGCCACAGATTCAAAGTCTGCATTCTGTGAGGTCAAGGGCCTTGGTTCCTGGGAAGCGGGGTGAAAAACATCTTAGATATTATAATGGCTGTGGCTCTCCAAAGGGCCACAGCACATAAACTTGATATACAGAGTACATCTATTCTATTAAAACCTCAAGGGGGAAGTGTTCAGTTAAAAAAAAAGGTCTTTGGGGCGCCTGGGTGGCTCAATCGTTAAGCGTCTGCCTTCGGCTCAGGTCATGATCCCGGGGTCCTGGGATTGAGTCCCGCATCGGGCTCCCTGCTCCGCGGGAGGCCTGCTTCTCCCTCTTCCACTCCCCCTGCTTGTGTTCCCTCTCTCGCTATCTCTCTGTCAAATAAATAAATAAAATTTTTTAAAAAAAATGTATTTTAAAAAGGCTCCTTGGGATGGGGTGGGGGGCATTTTGCAGGTAATAATAAAGAAAAAGTTGAAAAACACTGGCCTTGGGTATGAGATGGAAAAAATAAAGACTAACAGGACTCACACTCTCTGCCACAGACGAATAGCTGCCGTAATATTTTGCTCTGAGTCCTCGGCAAGTTCATTCCTGAAATACAAGCCTCCTGTAAGCTCATTCCTGAAATACAAGCCTCCTGCATCCCGCTATCCTGTGGATCTCAGGAGTTTGTGTGGATGTTGGTAGGTGAGGCAGGGGCCCACCTGCCCTCCACTAGTCTGGCCAGTCTTTACCTTTCCTCGGTTCATAGACATCCTTACATTATTCTCTTCAAAACATTTACCATCCCTCCCCATTTACATATGTACTTGTTTCCTCATGTGTTCGCTGCTCCTCAATTTGAATGCAAGTTCTCCGCGAGTAGGCTCTGTATGTTCACTGCTGTGTTTCCAGAAGTTAGAACACTGCCTAGCACAGAGTAGGTGCTCAGTAAGTATTTGTAGAGTGAAGGAAATACAGAATCATGTGAGTACAAGGTTCTTCTCTGTAGAACTGTTTATTTTTTTAAATTCTTTTTAAAGATTCATTTATTTTAGAGAGCGAGAGCGGGGGGAGAAGCAGAGGAAGAGAGAGAGAGAATCTCAAGCAGACGCCCCACTGAGCACGGAGCTCGATGTGGGGCTGGATCCCACAACCCTGAGAGCACAACCTGAGCCAAAATCAAGAGTCGGACACTTAACCGACTGAACCACCCAGGCTCCCCTAGGACTGTTATACTGAGGCAAAGCTTAGTGCTTGTCAACAGGGAAATAGTTAAATAAATTATGGAAGTTCTAAACGATAGCCACAAAAATGAGAAAGTTCTTTACGTCGAACTTCGGAAGTATCTCAAGATAAATTATTATGTGATAAAAGCTAAGTGTAACAGTATTCATAGCACACAAAGTTTCATATAAAAAGAACAGGGACATCTGGCTGGCTCAGTGGGTGGAGCATATGACTCTTGATCCCGGAGCTGTCCGTACAAGCTCCAGGCTGGGTGCTGAGATTATTTAAATAAAGTAAATAAAACTTAAAAAAAGGGCGCCTGGGTGGCTCAGTTGGTTAAGCGACTGCCTTCGGCTCAGGTCATGATCCTGGAGTCCCGGGATCGAGTCCCGCATCGGGCTCCCTGCTCAGCGGGGGGTCTGCTTCTCCCTCTGACCCTCTTCCCTCTCGTGCTGTCTCTCACTCTCTCTCTCAAATAAATAAATAAAATCTTTAAAAAAAAAAAAACTTAAAAAACCCCACAAAAACAAGAAAATGGGTTTATGTTTAAATTATTGCTAAAAGCATATAAGCATATAAGCTAGTACTGCTTCCCAGCAGGGACAGCAAGGGGGGAGGGTGGGGTAAGAGCCTTTTACTATGGACCCTTGTGCATAAAAAATCTTTTTTTGGTACCATGTACTGTATTGTTTATTAAAAAAAAAAAGAGCAAAAATCCTAAAACACAAAACGAGATGACAGTGATTATCAACCATTTTTAACTTAGTCCTACATCAGGGTTTCCACCAATGCCTCAAATCCATTGTGAAATGGAGCAGGGAAAAAAAAATACATTAATGTCATTGCCACCTTGGTCTGAAGGCTGTATTACAACACAACAATGAAAGAATTATGAAACTGTGGTTAGTACTGAATGTGGGAGCTGCTCGGAAGGAAAAGTCCCTCAAAAGCCAAGTACTAACCACACAACAGACGTGTGCTGTAAGCTTTCAGTGCCGCCACTGTGGGCAGGCACGGGGGCAGCGGGAGGTGGGCTGGAGCTGCACTGGTGGAAAACCCCAAGAATTAAGAATTTCTTTGTGGTTATCCACACATTTACTCTTGGGAGCTGATAAGAAACCAAGAAGGCCAGATATCGTGTATTATGAATTCAGAATCTTCCCAGTGATGAGCCTAAGAAAAGGCCCCAGGAAAAAAACTTTGAAACTTAAACTTTCCCCACCTTACTTCCCAGGAAAAAGCAGGTTCAGTTGCAAAAACTGGCAAAGGAGACTTTTTTTTTTTAAGATTTTATTTATTTATTAGAGAGAGAGCGAGAGAGCACGAGCAGGGGGTGAGGGGCAGAGAGAGAATCTCAAGTAGACTCCCCACTGAGCATGGGGCTCAATGTTGGGCTCAATCCTATAACCCTGAGATCACGACCTGAGCCAAAATCAAGAGTAGGATGCTTAACCAACTGAGCCACCCAGGCTGGTTTAAGTACAAAGTGAATAGTAACCACCAGTCATGAAGATATAGAGGAAAGTCAAAGAGAAGACAGACTAATCTCAAGAAAAGGAAACATTTAAGAAATATTTATTGAGGGGCCAAACAAAATTTCCTTCCCTGGAGATCTCAATGAAGAGAAGACCTATTTTCTCTGATATTTGAAGGTATTGCTGAGAGACAGCGACGGATTACGTGACTTGACAGTTGTGGGATTCTGTGATCCTCCTGCTTTTTTATTTTCCAGTTCTTTCAGGAATCCCTCCCATGGCCTGAGCAAGGCTTGCAACCTGATGTGTAACAAAAGCATCTTCAGGGCAGCCGCGAGGAGGCCAGCATAACACAGTAATAGAACGAGTGGACAGCCTTCCTGTATCACCTTCATTATCCTCAATGGATTTTTTAAAAGGCTTTCAAATCTATTATATCATTATTTCCCATTAATTTTACTAAAATTCTATTGATTATTCCATTCCCATTTACTCAAGTTCCAATCTATTTCCTTTCCTTTAATGATAAAGTTGAATTAATGTAAGTTCTTCACATAAGTCAAGATAACATGAGGACGAAGGATAGGTTTCTATCCTCTTTTTCCACTTTATTAAGCAAACACATGAACAGCCTTTCAGGAATGATGTTTGGGTGTGGTAAATATATCTGCTTTCCAAACAAACTGTTTCCTTCCTCGCAAAGAGGAAACATCCCCTGCAAATATATACATCAAGCCCAATGAGAAATTTGGAATAAAGACAGGAGGCGGCTGAGGTCTGTCCTTTCATTATGCAAAAGTGGCTTGTTTAAGCAAACAAACTATAATTAATATTGGTTTTGATCAAAATAACCACTTATTCCTTACAACTGTGTAGACACTACCAGATGTTATACACACAGAACCTGTAATCCCAGACGTGAGAGAGGATTTCATGATCAGCTTTCCTCTATGTATCTGCTCTGATTTTTTTTAACCCCTTTATAGAGTGTTTACCACAAAATGAAATGATCTTATTTCTTGCTGATGTCACCTGTCTTTCCTCTCTAGAAGGTATGCTTTTTTATTTTATTATTTTTTTAAAGATTTTATTTATTTATTTGACAGAGAGAGACACAGCGAGAGAGGGAACACAAGCAGAGGGAGTGGGAGACAGAGAAGCAAGCTTCCCGCTGAGCAGAGAGCCCGATGCGGGGCTCGATCCCAGGACGCTGGGATCATGACTTGAGCTGAAGGCAGATGCTTAACGACTAAGCCACCCAGGCACCCCTAGAAGGTATGCTTCTTAATTAGGGGGAGGCATGTCATCTGTGTTGTCCCCTAACTGACCAGGTCCCAGAACAGGAGCCAGGAAGCAGCTGAAGGTCACCACGGGGCCCTTGGCTTCTGGCTGGCCCAGGGGGCTCCCCACCGCCCCCCAGGAGCACAGGCAGAGGGGACATGACTCAGGAGCGCCTAGTCCCCGTCCCCGTGTGAGGGCAACACAGCTCTACACATGGTGCCCCCACGACGCCCACATGCACATGGCACTTTATCAATTAATGAGGACAGAATTTGCTTGCTTTGCCATCCCACATTAATTCTGACATTCCTTCTCTGCTGCCCACTGGTTCTCTCTCCTTCCTCTCTACAGACAGAAACAGTTTCACTGAAAGTAAGGCTAATGCAAATCTGCTGACTTGCTCAACACATTGGAAAATCCAATTAAAATAATGAGCCAGCTCCCAGCAGTTAAGTCGAGGATTCCCGGGAATAAATGAGCTGTCTAGTGTGTTAACTCCTTCATGGCCTACTCGTGCACCTTCATGGTGTCCTGTTGTCAGGCCGTTTCCAGGGAGTCATGATACATAGGAAAGAGTTCTCAGCAGGAGCTGAGAAGCTCAGAGGCATGTGCCCACTCATTACTCCTGGGTGACTCTGGACAAACCGTTAACCCTACTGACTCGGTTTTCTGATTTTAAAGTGGGTGTCCCAGCACCTTCCTCAACTAGCCCCAGCTGGTGCGACAGGATCAGGAAGAACAGATACCATGAAGCTCCCACTTTGCAGCAGGCCACAGGGTTGCCTGCCTCCACCCCCACTGCTCCATCGGCTGCTCCTGATAACCCTCAAAGTGTTGTTAAGTCACGTGCTCAAACACACTCAGAGTTAAGTGGAGGGGTCAAACCACAACCCAGGGCTAACTCCAAAGTCGTAAACGGTCTATAGCACATCTTCTTGTGGATTATCAGAACATTTTGAAGACTATGATACACTACACACATGAATGGACAATTGTTATCAGCTACGACTGACCTACTGAACAACTACTGAACTAAGCTTTATTGTATTTGGTTGAGTATGCATTAAGGGGAAACAAAGAATACTGCTCACAGGTTGAGGGCACTTACAAATGCAACACAGATGAGAGTTTATGTTCCTACACCTTACCCACTGCTCACACACTGGTAACTAAGTTTATGCTTCACAGCTGCTGGGGTGCCCAGGGCTCACATGGTCAAGTAGGTGACACATACTTAGCGAGGTGTGTCCTTGGACAAGTCATTCAGCCTCTTAGAGACTCGGTCTCCTTGCTTGTAGTGGGAATGATAAGCCACCTGCTAAGGGTGTTGCAGAAGATACTGGGTGCTATGCATGCGAAATGCCTCACAACACACTCTTAATAAAATGTAAGTAGGTTTACTTTCTCACACTTGAAAAGCTCAGTGGTAGTGGTGGACAAAATACAACGATAGCATTTCGGATACTAGAATAGGTCTTTTGAGGCTGGGGTGGAGGGTGGGAGGACTCCCAAATGTCCTTCATATGGCACCACATTCTCTCCAATGGTAGGTTTTATGGTTGTTTCCCTGCCTCATTCTGCAAGAGGGTCTCTACAAACTGTAGGATAATGCATCCTATTATACATCATGCTCTAATCCAGGCAGAGCAGCCTGAATTAGATTTATTAACATGACAGATGGTACTGTGTTTAACATATGTTATCTAAAGTTAATGCTCACAACAACTCAGTAAGATGATTGTTGATCTCACCCAATTAATGAGGAAACAGGCTCAGAGAGGTTAAGTAACTGGCTCAAGGTCAAACAGTGAGTAAGCAGATGGATAGGTTTTTAATTAACGTTTTTACTGACTCCATTCTCATTTCCTGAGTCCTACTATTCGAGTGATCTTTTAAAGTGACTATCAGATCATATCACTCTCCTGCTCAAAACCCATCAATGGCTTCCCATGGACCTGGATTCAAATCCAACCTCCCAGTTTAAGTCTGGCCCAAGCAACCTGTCTGAAGCCCCTCCACCCGTTCCCACTGTCCATCAACCATGCCAGCCCTTCCTCCGGTTCTCAATCCATCAAGCTCCCCCGCACCCCCCATGCACATGCTTTACCTTGAGCCTGGACCACTCTTCCTTTGGCTACTGGCAAAGAACCTCCTATTCTAGTCTCCATGCCTTCTCCACAGTGAGGTCTTGAGCCCACTCTACATAGGTCTCTCCTGCCTGATTTCCCTTTAATCTTAACGAGGCAGAAGAGGCTCACTGTCAGAGCACAGTGCATTTTACCAGCACTTGATTGTTTCTTTACTGTCTAGAGCAAAGCTTCTTGAAGGCAGGAGCTATGGCTGTTTTCCCACCACTGTGTTACATCAAACCCCTAGGACAGCATAGACCTGTCATATAAAACACCTACTGATGGAATAAATGGCTGAACAATGAATTCCTCTCCATGCCCAGGAAAGCTGTTCTGAGGCTCAGAAGTGTTACAGAATCTGAGCCAGTTTTGGTCTTCCTGGAGCACTCTGCACTTCCAGATTAGAAGGCAGGGAGGTGGGGGCGGATTTAGGAGAAGGAGAGGAGATTAGAACTGCTCCCAGGATATGGCTGGGGGTGGCAGACCAAGGGTCTGTCTGCCAGACTTTGACAACTGGGGAAGAAGAGTGTTCTAGATGTGAACCTGCCTCCACCTGGCAGTGTGGATATAGGCTGGTCACTTCTCACTGAAAAAACAAGGTCTCTAATATACCTTCCAGGTACAGTACTCTTATAGCTTAAAATGAGCTACTGAGATACGACTGAATGCACCAGGAAAAAGTCCAGATCAACTGGGTGAGAAGAACGCAAGGGAGATGTTCACACTGTCCCACAAGCAGGATGGGGCCCTGCCCCCCCAACTCCAACAAAGTAACAAAAACATAACTAAACAATTCTGTAATGATGCTGAAGAGTTAGAAGGGTCAGTTCATAGTTCCTATCAAAAAACTTGATTGTTTTATATTGTCTGTATTGTCTATTATCTATAAAACTTCTGCCACAATATAAACAGAACCTTTTGAAAAAGTCTGAAGTATCTCAAGAAAGTGAGCTTCTTAATTTGACCAGAGCAAGAACAGACGGGACTACCAGGGTCTTGGGCTCCAAGCAGTTTCTCTCCATTTTCTAACTGACTCAAACAATAGTGAAGGAAGGGGAAATAAAAATATGTAAACTGAATTCACACAGTAATGAGGGCCAACATCGAAATAATCTATTGTCAGGGCACATGCAAAATTTCAAATGATGCCCTCGACTCTTGTTCTCAAAGGAGAGAACATGGCAACAACGGAAATGTTCAACACAGGAGACTTGGTAAATAAATCCCGGTGCGAATAAACGATGGGCATTCTATACAGCTGTCAGAAATGAAGTCATGGACACTGCCAAGGGGTTCTGCAGACCCTGCTGTGGGGGACAGTTGCTGACTGCGGGGGAGGCTTGAGGCTCCTCACTCCATCTCCACCACAGTAGCTCTGCGTTAAGAGGCCGTATGCTTTCAGTTAAGCAAAGGTCTGAAGCTACAGCACTTTACAAAACCAGAAAACGTTTTCAAAATACATGTGAAAAATCAGGTTATCAAATAGCATTATAGTATGAAACCAATGTGGCTAAAAAGTTATGGCAATAAATACACCTACGATAAAAAGATTTATAAACAGAAGAAAAGATTAGAAGATACAGATCTATCTCAACCCACAAACAGCAGACTGTAAGGCTACTGGTGGTTTTTATTTCAGTGTTTATCCCCTATGTTTTCTAAGTTTTCAACAATGAACTGCTATTATTTTTGTATTCAGAATATTAAAAAGAAGTAAGACACAGAAACACAAGAGGGCGATATAATCACCAGCAGCCTATTTCTCATTCAGCTTGTTATCTGACTTACTAAAACAACACAGAAACCAGAGAGCAGGTATAAAAGTAAAAATAATGAATTAGGGAGTGAATTTGGCAGGAAACATTACAACTTCTCCGTAACACTAGGGAATTCTGTATCTCTGTCCAGAATGACCATCCTTCCCTTACCAAGTATGGTCCTTGGACCATTCATATTTGCATCACCCAG
Source organism: Mirounga angustirostris (assembly GCF_029215605.1). Taxonomy (NCBI): domain Eukaryota; kingdom Metazoa; phylum Chordata; class Mammalia; order Carnivora; family Phocidae; genus Mirounga; species Mirounga angustirostris. The sequence goes on along the minus strand of NW_026991712.1, from coordinate 11,449,843 downwards.
AACTTGTTAGAAATGAAATCTCAGTCCTAATTAATCAGGCACTCTGAGGGGCACCCAACCACCCACGCCAAAACAAGCTCTCTAGGTGTGATGGCACCACATTACACGAAGGGCTGTCCAAAGTAGAAGGAAAACCAAAGTTCCTTTAGAGAAGGGAAAGCCTACAGTCAGAATGCAGAAGGCACTTGTCTAAGGTCTAGGGCATAATCACCATGAGAAAAGCACAGGAGTGACTGTTCTGGGTGATGTGGGGAAGACATGAGGTAAAGGGTGACCCAAATCACACCATTATGCTACAGGAATCAGGAAATGACAAGAATGAATTTAAGCAGAAAATACAGTTCTCCTGGAAGTTTCACAGAGAAAAACGGATAGGTGTATCAGAGAATATGAGAATTCCTTAATGTAAAATAATGCAATTATATTTTGTCTAATTCAATTTAAGCAAATGAGGGGTTAGATTTACACCATCTCCTACATTGAGAGTGAAAATGAAAGCACTATTATCTCTTGCATTATGTGCCGTATCTGATTTCAATTGAGGATAATTGTAAGAAAAGGGGGGGTAGCTACGACTCACAAGCCCGGAAAGCAAAAGGAAGAAAAGCTGAGGCAGCTGGGCCTTTGTTTAAAAAAAGACATCTCGACCCTAAGGATTTCTCTACTGTGCTTGAAAGGATCGATCGACTGGTTCACGATCGACTTTAAGACCCTTAATTTCATTTCCATGCATGTCATCTACAATTTGCTATGTTTATATTAGAACAAAACCATACTGGAGGTGACATCAAATTCCATTTTCCTTGCCTTCACTGAATATCTTTATCGCCCACTGTACGTTTGACAATGAAAAACTTTTACTTAGCTCCTTCCTAACAAATTAAAAAATGCAATAAAATAAATGTGGGCAAGCACCTGGGGCTCACCGTGTACCCTAACAGGAGGACACAGCAACGCCTCCTTGTAGACACTGTCTTCATTTAACTGGGAGGAAAGCAGGGGAGAGAGAAGTGCTGCCCTAGACCTTAGACAAGTGTCTTCCGCATTCTGACTGTAGGCTTTCCCTTCTCTAAAGGAACTTTGGTTTTCCTTCTACTTTGGACAGCCCTTTGCTTGGAATGCCCTACTCTGTCTGCTTGGTCCATATCTTGTGCTTCTCCTCACTTGATCCTCACGGAAAATGCTCAAATTAGCAATAACTGGACCTCGGATAAACCTCATTGGCTACGATACTGCTGTGTGTAAAGCTTGACCTTCACTGAAAATGTCAGAATCCAAATAATTTACCTAAATGGTGGCTGTAATATTCACCACCACTTGATATATTTCTAAGTTAGCCTTGCAGAAAAAGAATCTTCTTGGATATTATGCTTGTGACGCCAACTGCTGCCAGGAAACCAAAAAAAAAAAAAAAAAAAAAAAGTTTTCTCTATTCGCAGGCAGCAAAAAACCAGGAAGTCTAAAATACCTGGTCCCATCCCCATGTCCATCTTTTCCTATAAAATGAAGTAGTGCTTTAGTGTTAACTATTAAAATAGTCTGCATAAGCAGTCTCTTAAACAGAAAGTGATAGCCAAGCTCAGCAAAGAGCCCAGAACAGAGTGAATATTTAGTAAATGCTGGCTAAGTCAAGACCACAACTTCGAAAGTCTTTACTTAAGAAAAAACAAAAACAAAACAAATAAACAAAAAAACAGGGGCACCTGGGTGGCTCACTTGGTTGAGTGTCTGACTATTTTGGCTCAGGTCATGATCTCAGAGTCATGAGATCGAGCCCCATGTCGGGCTCCCCACTACTGGAGTCTGCTTGAGATTCTCTTCCTCTTCCCCCTCTGCCCCTTCCCTGACTCACACACGCTAAATAAATAAATAAGTAGATAGAATCTTTTAAAACAAACAAAACCAAAAAATAAAAACCTTGAAATACAGATTTTCACCTCTCTCTCTAAATATCAAGTGTACCAGGGGCACCTGGGTGGCTCAGTCAGTTGGGCATCTGCCTTCGGCTCAGGTCATGATCCCAGGGTCCTGGATTCAAGCCCCACGTCTGGCCCTCTGCTCAGTGGGGAGTCTGCTTCTCCCTCTGCCCTTCCCTCCCACTCAAGCCCTCTCACTTACTCTCTCTCTAAATAAATAAAATCTTTTAAAATAAGTAAGTAAATAAATATCAAGTGTGCTAACCAACGCTTAATGCTGTTTAATGCTTCTAGTTCAGGAAAAGTGCATCTACAAACCCAAGAGAACAGTTTTATAAATATCTATTGATTATTTATGGCCTAGTTCAAGGTGTCTCTTCTGATAAGCCTTTCTTGATACGCTTGCCTTCTGGGTGAATGAATGAGTGAGTAACTGAGTAAATGATTCTGCCTCTGGTGACCCAGCTTGAGAACTGCTGGAACAGAAACGTGAACTCAGTTTTATCTGACTTTAGAGTCGTCCCTTCTACCAGCTCTCTGAACTTTGAATTGCTTAACATGGCTGGGCAGCAGCCAGTCAACAAAATGGCCTATTCGCATTTAGTAGAAGATGTAGGCTACTAGTTCAAGGCTGGGTCAGCAGCCTCTTTCTTCATGGTTAAACCTTGATGTACCAAAAGGCACCAAAGGGCATAATCTGAAAGAGGCAAAGTGTAAAGAAGCAACCAGCTTAAGGCTGAGTGTGGCAGCATTCTCTGGACAAAGGAAAATATCTGCATTTGCTTTTCACAATGGCCTCCAGATTTGGGCCTGGAAAAGGAGGTCTGGAGGCTTCCGGGACCAAGATCATGTGGACAGAGGCTCTTAGCTATATCTCAGAACAGTGTTTGCCTTCCTCCTGCCACATCTGTGCCACTGTAACCTGCCCTTTAAATCAAATCAATCCTTTTTCCTTAAATAAATTAAAAGTAAACTGTATATGAGGCCCATAAAAGGATGCCCACATCCTTGAGAGGCAGTCCAGTGTACTTCTTAAAAGCATGCGCCCTGGAGCAAACCACCTAGGTCTGAATGCTGGCTCTGATACCTACCTGAGTGCTCTGTGCCTCAGTTTACTCTACTGTTCGATAAGGATAATTATGGCTACTACCTGGTAGGGCTGGTGTCAGAAGCGATGAGGCAGAAACAGTAATGTTCACCAAATATTCTACTTGCTCCCTTCTATTTCCTGTCCCCTGCCAGCGGGGCCAAGAACGCAGTTTAAGGTGGCGAACTAATACATCAGGGGAAGCGGTGATGAGCCTTCACATGATTCTGGAGCCTCTTCTCCTCTGCCATGGCGCACCCCCATGGGGATGGGGCGGCCTCCATCCACCTTGGCCTCTGAATGACTTAGCGTGTGCAGCAGACCCCCTCTGTAGACGTGGGACGTGAGGAGGCAAGAACCCCTTCCTATGTGAAGCCATGGAGATCTGGGGGTGAATCTATTACTGCGGCACATGCTAGCTCCTTCTAGCGAGTACAACACGTAAAGTGCTTCACACAGTGCTTGGGCTATAGGAAGCACACTCTAAATACACACTACTGTTATCATTGTTATTTACATAAGTAAAACTTAACCATAGGAATAATGAAAACTTTACCTGCCTGAAGGTCTCTGAGGGCGAGATCAGCTCAATCTTGAAGAGAGATACTGATAAGCAAACGTTAGGGACATCCCAAGCGTTCCAGCACCAACCTGAGACTTTCTCCCCCACATTCAGTCCTCTCTTATGGCTAATGAAACCTTCTCCTCCAACAAAGGGCCAGTTTCTCTCTCCTTCCTCTCTCATAGAACTGCAGCTCTAAAACCTAAGTCTCTGCTAGCATGGAGATGCTGTGTTTGAGTCTGTTTCAAGTGAAGTAACACCGGACAACCACAAACACATTTTAAATGAAGAGTGCGCTTCACTGCATGCAAAAGTCACAAGAAGATTCAATCCTGCTTAAGAGGCATTATTTGAACTTCCTATTTACAATGTTTTTAATGTTAGTCCTTAAAAGGAAAAAAAAAAAGCCAAAAGAAAAATAAACCATTTTTAAGTTCAGCCCAGGGATACCACAGGATTTCCGTATATTGGATGTATTTAAGACAAGGTACCCCCGTATTGATGAACGTAAAATTCAAATTCTATATAGGGAATCGATTATGGCTTAGTTACACCATGAAATATATGAGGTAGCCTGTTAAAGTGATTCTGCAATTTTATTTGTATAGTCCTAGAGAGCTAACAGGCTTTAAATAAAGTTTGCAAAGCGTATGTATAATACAAGTTTTATTTATTTAAAAACATTTTTTTAAAGATTTATTTATTTTAGAGAGAGAGCATTATGCATGAGTGGGGAGAGGGAAAGAGAATCTCAAGCAGTCTCCCCGCTGAGCGCGGAGCTCCCAGTGCAGGGGCTCGATCTCACGACCCCAAGATCATGACCTGAGTGGAAACCAAAAGTTGGAAGCTTAACTGACTGAGCCACCCAGGTGCCCCAAGTTTGTTTTTTCTAAAACTCATTTAGCAGCAAAACCCGATCTAACCTGATTCATGTGGCGGTAAGCTTTGACCTGAATTGAGGTGGGACTCTTTGGAGTCTTCATCTCACTTCAGGTAATATTCACAAGTCTCACTGCAAAAAACAGATTGTGTCTAATTATGAGGACCTGCCTGAAAAGTCACGGGGGGTCAGAGAAGGGATGTTATATAATATATGCCATATGCACCCTGCCACCACTCTGGAATCTGTAAAAATCTTTATTTTATCAGCTTCTCTTTATATAAATCTATAAAAGTGTCTCAAAGGACATAGCATATTATTAGTATTAATGGAAGCTGGGATTATATACTGATCTTTATTTCATTTAAAATTTTCTGTATTTCTCAAATTTTTACAGTAAACATGTACAACTTTTATAAGAGAAGAGGAAAAGAAAACCTCCCTCTTACCCACGTGGATAGATCTCATTTCATGAAAGGTCTCACAATATCAACTGCCAGTGAAGCATGCCCAGACATGAGGGGACGTCTGGCAGATCAAATGCTAAACCCTTCCAATTATGGATTACCATTGTGCAAAAAGATAAGGTTGTTAAGACGTATTCTATAATCCAGGGGCTACCAACTGACTGTTGAGCATACTCATGCTCTCTACATTTTGCAGCATTTCAAAGAAGAACTTGAGAAATAATTTGTCAGCTATAAATGGAGATCCAACCTGCATGCTTCTTGGCTATTCTCTTTTAAGGGGGAAGAAAAGAAGAAAAATTAAAAATAAATCCTTAACTGGACCACATACCTTGCAGTCAGAGACTGCACACAGGAAATGCTATGCAGCTGGAGAAATTTTTCCTTTGCTTCAACAGCTCTGAAGCAGTAACTGTCCTCTAACTGTTACAGGGGACTGAAGCTGTTATGCAAGCTACAGAACTGTCTAAAGGCTCAGGGAAGAGAAGGTGTGGACAGTCCCGGCTGAACCAGAATCCTTCTTGGCACCTCCTTTGAAAAGAGTTTTTACATGTATTTTCTAAAATTGATCCTACGCTGGGGGTCTTGGGGGTATGGTTCAAAGAGTTTTCCTTACCCAGTGAGAACCTATTTCAATCCATCAGTTACTCCTTTCCTGTCCCATTTTGTGGTTTGGTGATTAAGTAGTGGATGCAATGCTCTGTTGACTCCTTCATTTCTCTCCCTGGATCACAGGCAATGATGGGATGCTAGCAGGAGAGCAGACCTAACAGTGTTTAGCAAGCCACAACTTCACTGCTTTCTTTGCAATGACTTAAAATAAAAAAAGACTGAACATAATTTTGGTTCCATATATTTAACCAAATGAATAACAAAAATACTTCGAAACACTAAAACTCTAAAAGATCATCCTTTCTTTTCCTTCTTCTTTTTTCCTTTAACAAGGAAGCTGCATTGTAAAGAAAGCCTTTATCATTAATGTTAACTACTAAATGATAATAAAAATAGAAGGAACGGAAGGTACAAAGGCACAGAAGCAAGAAACAGTCTATAATCCAGAAACAAGTAATTTTTTTTTAAATTAAGATTTTTAAAATTTATTTGACAGAGAGAGGGGGGTGAGGGACAGAGGGGAAAGCAGACTCCCCGCTGAGGGGCTCGATCCAGGACTCTGGGATTGTGACCTGAGCCGAAGGCAAACGCTTAACTGAGCCACCCAGGCACCCCTCAACAAGTAATTTGTTACATCTGGAGCTGGTTTTGATTATGAAGGCATCTTTCACTAGAGGAAGGACGAATTCATAGAGACTGGTAAATCAAGTAAAGAAACATTTCTAATAATTTTAAAAAACGCTATTATCTACAAAATATATGCTGTGAACCAAACGCTATGAGAGGTACTTCGCATAAAAGCCTGTGCACTTAAAACCTGGCCATACACATACTAAAGACATCTACAAAATAGATCATGTCCACATTTCTCTGGCTTCTCGCCACTAAGAGGCAGCATTCCCTAGCCATAGGCCCACGTGACAAAGAGACTGGCTTCTGAGGGGAAAGAGCTCATCACTTCACGTTTAGGGAACAGCGGCCACAAAAAGGACTTTAGAGGGAGCAACTGAAAACATGGATAAAGACTGGTTTAGAAAACCTATCAAAGTGCAGAGGAAGTGGGATTACAAATCTGATGGCACAGCAGAAAAGTGAGGGCTTGCGTTTTGCTGGGCACATTTGTTTTACACTGAAATTTTCATATAACAATAGCTATATCATTCAAGATTTTCCACCACTCTCCCTCCCTGACCAGAATTTGATGATTTATACTTTTATGTAAACTTTCTATTTTGGAAAAATTACACACTCACAAACAGTTGCAAAAATGGTACAGAGAGGTCCCTTGTGTCCTCAACCAGCTTCCCCCAAGAGTAACACCTTACAAAGTTAACAGCTTACACAGGACATTATCAAAACCTGGAAGCCACACTGGCCCAAGATGATCAGCTAAGCTATAGATCTTATTTGAATTTCACCAGTTTTGCATGCACTCATTTTTTGGTATGTCTGCGTATGGTTAGGTGATATTTTACCACACGTATGGATCATACAACCACACCACAATCAAGTTAGAGAACTGTTCTATCAACACAAAGAAACTCCCTCAGGCGCCCCTGACCCCTTCTCCAATCTCTGGTAACTACTGATCCATTCTCTATCTCTGTAATTTTGGATGACTTGGACTTTAATCAGAAAAATGTACAAATGGCAATGTTATCTTGATGAAAGTCACCCATTTATGGAACTTACTGTTTTCACTTGAAGGTGTCAAAAGCACATAGAAAGTAAAAGACAGAAGACCTTCTTGTATGTACGTGGGTAGTCCCACTGGACAGTAAGTCCCGGGTCCTCCTCCTGCCTGAGTACCTGGGCTGCCATCAAGTGGATGTCCCCAGCATGGGCTCTCACCACAGGGGTGGGACGAGGCTGCCATGGGGACAAGGGCTGAACTGCCAAGGATGATGAATCCACCACAGGGCATTCTTTAGAAAGTCACATCCTCTCAAGCTTCTGAATCTGTAATTTGTCCCAACTAGGGGAAGGGCAAATGCTCTAATGCCAACACTAAATGAAATCTAGTGAAATACAAAGTTGCTTAGAACATATGATTTCATCTACTTGGGGGGAGAAAAGGTGCAGAAAAGAGGACTAGAAAGATAAACCCCAAATATCAATGACGGTTATTTCTGGGAAGGGAGAATATAAAAGAGAAACTGCAATTTTCTCTTTGGATTCTAAATTTTCCCCATCAGGCATGTGTTCTTTTTATAATAAGAAAAAAAAAATACATAAAGTCTCCTGCAGTGGCTATTAATGCCACAGCAGTATTAATATTAATGGAGTCTATTAATACGGTAACAGCCTGCTGCGTGTGACTCAAGGACTCTGCAGCTTACAAAGTTTCTCACATGTGTGCTATGACGATCCTCACAAAACCATAGGGCACGGAAGGTATTCGTCCTCATTCTCCCCGTGAGGACATCCGTGCTTCTAAGTCAGGCCATGTTATCAACCCACTCAGGGCTGGGGCCGGAATCACAGCCAGTGATTTCTTACGCCAGTGGGCCTCAAGGTGTGGTCCACAGGCCCCTAGAGGTCCCGAGGTCAAAAGTACTTTCATAATAATACTGAGATTTTATCTGACTTTTCCACCGTTTACACATTAGCACGAACAGTACAAAAGTAATGGAGGTAAAGCCACTGGGGTCCTGCTCAACACCAACCTAGGTCACTGTATTCTTCATGGTCATGCTCGTGAGGGGGGGTGGGGGGGGAGGGTATTTTCATATAAAAATGCCCATGATGAAACAGTAAAAATTACTGATTTGTTTACATATCAACCCGAGTACATCTTAGCCGCTCTCAAGGCACACCAAAATATGACAGTTATCTTGAGAAAAAGCACTTACGCAGTATTTTGAGTTGCAAGCTAAAATAGCTGATTTCGTCTGTCAGCTTCCCTCCAGTTTTCTTTTTTTTTTTTAGAGAGAGAGAGTGTGTATGTGCAAGTGGGGGGGGGGATGGAAGAGGGAGAGAGAGAATCCCAAGCAGGCTCCATGCTCAGTGTGGAGCCCAACGCAGGGCTTGATCTTATGACCCTGAGATCATACCCTGAGCTGAAACCAAGAGTAGGATGCTTAACTGACTGAGCCACCCAGCTGCCCCTTGTCCATCAGCTTTTTAATGGGACACCGTTTTTTTCCCTTGAAAGACAACTGTGGTAGTGAGATGTGGGTATTTGGCAAACATTTTCTCAAAAATGAATAAAGTGAGCCTGTCACACATATGGTTTCAGATTCACACGGCTATTAACTACAAAGAAACTAACACTTGTCAAGTTTTGATATAGCATCAAAGAATACTGAGAATCACCTTAATTCTTCAAGTGCTCCTCTTCCGTTCCAATATAGAGATCTGCATGAGGCTGTACTTTTTGTCCAACCAAACAGCATATTGCAACAAAATGAATTAAGAGACTTTAAAATTTCTCAAGTTTAAATTATAACACAGTAAGTAGGAATAGAAATGTTCCACATTAACAAGCACAAGAACTCTTCAGTGTCCTTGATCATTTTTAAGATTGGGGTCCTAAGACCACAAGTTTGTGAGCTATTAGCTAACACGCTCTCTTTTTCTGATTTATTATAACTCACTGATGAGGGAAATGAAAGAGAAAAAGTAGACAAGAGAGAGTTTTCAAAGCTAAACACAAATAGGGGTTGATGGCGACCCGTTTAGGTTCTAGCCAAGCCAGGTGGGCCGTAAGCACCCACGATCTGTAAAGGCAATGAATGCTGTTACTTTGTAACTGTTGGGGGGCAGTGTCGCTGAAACGGTGCATGGGGAACCTGGAATCAAGCCCCCAATCCACTATTTCCCAGGCACATTATTTTTTGGAGGTTTGGTGCACTTATCCGTAAAATGGAACAGGACTATTCATACCTGCCTCTACCCAGGGAGTAGCCATAAAGATCAAATGAGAAGATGTAATAATAATTACAAATTAAATATAATTATAAGTAAGAGAATCAAAACTTGTATTTGTTAAGCAAATTCCACATGTCAAATACTGTGCTTAGTGATTCAATCCTGTGATCTCAATCAAGTCCCACGCTACCAGGTGACAGATAAGGAGACTAGCGCTGAAGAAGTCCAACCATTCGTAGTGAGGCTACTCTGCGGGGAGCTGGCCTTCCGGGTGTGACAGATACCCGGCTTCCAACCCCCAGCCTTCCCAGCCTCCCTCATCCTCCATTAGGAGGTCAAACAACTTTCTCCAAAAACTGTTTTCTAGTATGTGGAGGGCAAGAGCAGGAAGAAAGGTGAGTTACTTTAAACCTGACTTGGTCCATCAACTCTGGTACAGGCTCACAGCGTGAATGGTTACAACTGCTACCCTCCCTGCAGTCCCCAGACATTGGCCAGTTAGCAGCCGTAAGCTGGGCGAGGACAGCCAGCCCCAGCCCTGCCTGATGTTAGTGCCAACATCTGTGCAGTTCCTCCCAGCTGATCATCCAACCCTCCACAATCACTGACCGCTGGGAAATGAAAACAAACATCTACGTAGCGATGAGACAGTTACCATCACTTAGTAGGTCATATTTCTATTTCTCTTTTAGAAATACCTCAACACGATACACTCATAATACGGATGACTTATAGGTAACACGATGAAAGTTCCTCTCTTTCTAGAGTTAGTCAAAAGCAGAAAGCTAGATCTGACCCCCAAATCCACCCTTTCCTCTATTTTAAGTAAGATTTCCATTATATGTACTATCTTAATTAGAAAATGACATTTTTCAGTATGTGCCACTGCAGACATTTGGTATTTGCTGGCTGGATTGAGGATACAATTTGGAAAAGCTAAAAATGCCAAAGTATCTTCTTTTATCTTACTCCCTAAATTCCACCTGTAACCATTATTGCTTAATGTTTCCAGACTCCACTAGCTTAAGAGAATAGGGTTTTTGGGGTTCTCCTGAGAAATACTCAAAGCTTCAACAAGCTCCTTATCTGGGGACTAGAGGTGCTGCGAGCTGGCCCAGAACCTTCTCCCTCCTGGGGGCGGGCCTTCCTCTGAGCTCTCGGCTCCAAGGCCTGGCCCCATCCGCCTGTCGGGTCTGCTCTATCCTTTCCTGGCAGAACATAAAAAGGGAAGCAGCAAGCTGTTGAAACTGTTGTCAGGTTGTATAAACTCCTGGGACTGGCTTTTTACTCAATCAGGAGAGTGTTTCCTTAGTAACCAACTAGAGTACAAACAGATGCGTCTACCTGCTCGCTCATCAGAACGCCACCACTCTCTTCAAAGGGAAGCATGTTTGTTTTTGTTTTAATTAAATGAATTGGGCCTTCTGGCAATTTCTATTAGATCTTTCTTAGACTTCTAACCCTTAAAGGAGAGTAGACAGGGAAGAAGAGGGCCTGCAGCTTGGAGTAAATTTAGGGGACCAGTGAGATCAGCATTTCTCGCTGGGGAAACACAACCATCAAGGTGTGTTTCCTAACACCTAGGTCTAACCCCACTATCAGCTTGAACACTGAACCACCAAGGCAGATGACAGAGGCAGTATTACAGAGTAGGGTGGTAGAGACAGTGGACTCAGTCACATGTCTACTTACTAACAATGTACCTGGACGAGTTAAATAATGTGCCTCAACATTCTCATCTGGATTGAAGGTATAATAACCACAGGATTGTTGTAAGATGCTGAATAAGAAATCTACACATGCACATTGCCAGGTTCATCAAAGTGTTCAATAAGTATCAGTGGTTTCTGTAGGGCGGTCAGCAAATGTATTACTGGGTAAGCAAATACAGACGATGAATGATGCCCGAGTGACCGCTGCCTTGTGGGGCCGACATGCACTGTGCACAGGGACCCACAGTGGAGGGGAGTGTAGGAATGGATTGGTCCAGGAAACGTGCAAGTGATGAATCTCAACTAAAGCCAAATACATCTGGCGTCCCGGAAACTAAAGGTTAGCAAGATATCCCTGTGAAAACACCTAGCTCAGGGGAAAACAGAACTTCCTCCCTGTGCAAGTCTGTTACCAGTTATTACCCAAGTGAATAGTCGGAGTCCTGTTTCACTTCCTTTCTTCCCACCACATAGCCTTTGAGCAATGCCATCAGCAGAAAGACAGGCAGTACCCAGAGGAAGGAGAAATGAGGGCCCTCTTCTGAATATAAGAGATTTAACGACTCCCAAGATTTATGGAGATACCATGGATTTGTCAAATAAACCCCAAAGTGTAGGAATATGTTGGTCCTAAGTTCAAAATTCTGAAGTTTTTGAAAATAAGACATATTTCCATTCTCAACCTTTGTTTTACGATTAGCTGTCACTGTGTGAGACTAATTCGATGGCATTAAACCACAAATTAGAATTAAGCTGTGAGGAAGACAGACACATGCATGTATTTATCTAGTACGACAGGAAAAAAAAAAAGAGGATATTCTGACTGGTCAAATATCCAGGTTAATACACTACAGAAAGACCATCTTCATTTTTCCAATACTGTGTACCCATCTGTAAGGTAAGCATCTGTATCAAACAGATCTGTGACAAGATTCTCCTATAAGGGGGCGCCTGGGTGGCTCAGTCGTTAAGCATCTGCCTTCGGCTCAGGTCATGATCCCAGGGTCCTGGGATCGAGCCCCACATCGGGCTCCCTGCTCTGCGGGAAGCCTGCTTCTCCCTCTGCCACTCCCCCTGCTTGTGTTCCCTCTCTTGCTGTGTCTCTCTCTTCAAATAAATAAATAAAATCTTAAAAAAAAAAAGATTCTCCTATAAGGCCAGAGAAGCCTATCTAACAGAAACTGACCCAGGTCAAGACATCTTGAGCTTGAGTTCTTAAAGGAGGCAAAGGTGTCATCCTGAGAGCCTGGGGGAGAGGAAGAACCAGCTCCTGTTCCTCAGGAAAGAGACGAGGAAAAGTATGATATAGTTTTCCTCTGGCACCATTCAACCTCCCTGTACCTCTATCTCTTGGGACTTTGGAGAAGAGAGACTTGCTTAATTCAATGCATAAGAAAGTGTGGGTGGTAGCGCTACCCAGAATGAACCTTCTCAGTGCCAACAGGGTGTGAGGGCGGGAATCCAGACACCAGTGCCCACTGCAGAGACTGCCCCACCCTCAACTCTGTGTCTGCCTCCTAGGGTCAGCACCTCTCCTGTCCCAGATTTTTAGGGATTCTTCTTGTCATCACCTTCTGTAACCATGGATTCCCCCGATCTCAAAATCTTTTTCTCGGTAGGGGGTTAAAAGGATATGAGGAACTGGGAAGGTTCGTTATCTGTAAAGCAGGGACCAAGACGCGTGCTCGTCTTCATACAAGTGAAGTGTAACACTTGCAGTGTATACTTCCAGAGTATGTTCGACACAGAAATCATCATCACTCTTTCAACTAATTAAAAAGCAACAGTTGCTAAAAGCTATCTGAAACAAAACCCAAACTGAAGTAGCGGCAGAATGTGCAAGAGAATTCAGGTTAACCAGTTTCTCTGATTCAAGAAATCTAACCCCTGCTATGAGCTGGATCTAGGAATTTTACAATGGTATTTTTTATTTTTAATATATATATGTGACTCCATACCTGAGACTTTTAAATTTTTTTTTAAAATTTTTTCACCCCCAGGCCCGGGGGTTGGGGAGATTATTAGATTGTTCTCTTTATCTTCTTATTGCACTTCGGTCAGGCTGTAAATTAAAAAAAAAAAAAAAAATCCCTTATGCCATGGCTTACCAGATTTTTCAGCAGCGTGGACAGTTCCTTTGTAAGAGTAGAAAACTTGACAAAAGCAGTGCCAAGATCTGGGTTGTCTCGACTTAAAAAATTACTTCCAAACTTGTCAAGAACTTGTGCATAGTTTTCTTCATTTTGTACGTGATCTAAAAAAGAGAGAGGAGTCTGAGCTATCATTTGCCACAATGACGAGTTATTTTGAACCCTGACTGATCACTAGAAACTCTTAAAAGGAAAGCAAAGAGAAACTGCATCAATTATTCATTGAACATGTCCAGAGGTGGTCAACGGGGCACTGAATGTCTTCACCCACTCTATTAAAGGAGATTTCCCGTTCTTCTATAGTGTTCAGTTCACCTACATCCCAGTTAATCCATGGACCCCACAGGTGAGGGGTCAAATTATCATCACATTTTAAAGCACACTGTGTTTCCATTAAGAAACTATGATGATCAGGGAACAAGGAGAAAATTCTCTTTAGAAAATCAACCTTGGGGCGCCTGGGTGGCTCATTCGGTTAAGTGTCTGCCTTCGGCTCAGGTCATGATCTCAGGGTCCTGGGATCAAGCCCCGAGCTGGGCTCCCTGCTCAGTGGGGAGCCTGCTTCTCCTTCTCCCTCCACCCCTCTCCCTCACTCACACACGCATTCTCTCTCTCAAATAAATAAATAAAATCTTAAAAATAAAAAATCTATCTTGAAATGCAAAAGAAGAATCCATGGGTTCTAACATGTTTCTTTCTCTGCAACTCAACTTAATTTCCTTTAATTCTAAGCCTCAGGTCTGAGGAACAGCGTTTTTTTTTATTTTTATTTTTTCACATACACTCTCTCGGTGCAAATTGTGCAGGCATGGATCAGACGGATTTATGTTTGAAGTTTGAAGTTCACCACCTATAAGCTTGCTAACTTACCAGTTTTTTAACTTTTATGGCCCATCAGAGGCATTAATAAATTTCCTCACTCTGAGCTTTGGTTTTCCAATCTGTAAAATGAGACTAATACTATCTGACATGACTGGGGTGCTGATGAGCTGATATAAAGTATCCAAAGTTTCTCAAAAGAGTGAGTATTCCATAAATAACAGCTCCCACCTCCCTGAAACACTTTCTCTACTTGACTTCCAGGATACCATACTCTCTTGACTGTCCTATCTCATGTCTGCTCCTTTCCAATGTCTTTGCTGGATCTCCATCTCCCTGACCTCCTCATGTTGGAGAGCCCAGGGCCTTTCTTCTCTATGAATGCTCACTCTCTGCATCTCACTTAGTCTGTGGTTTTGGATAGCTTCTATCAGCTGACAACTCCCAAAATGATAGCCCCAGCCCAGACCCCCCCTGAAATACAGACTTCTATATCAACTGCTATTCAATATCTCCACTGGGATGCCCAATAACTCTCATCTCAACATGCTAAAAGCAAACCCTTAATGTTCTGCCCCCAACCCTCTTTTTCTGCAGACCCTTGTATCTTGGTCAGCTAATGGCAAATACATTCTTGTAGTCATTCAGGCTGAAACCCATCAAAGTCATACTGATTTTTCTTTCTCATATCCCAGATGCAGCCCATTGGCAAATCCTATTTATTGCCTTTACCTTGAAAATGCAACTAAAATCTGACAAGTTCTCACTACCCCCACGGGGATCAACCCTATCTAACATGATTTCTTACCTTGACCACTGCAAAAGCTTCCTACAAAAGTCTCTTTATTGCAGTTCTTGCTCACCTACAGTCTACTGTCAAGACAGCATCTAGTGTGATTCTTTTAAATTGTGCATCAGATCTGTGACTCTTCTATCAGATGTTAGCACTTATAACAGAAACCCAGGTGCCCCATCCTTGCAGGCTCTGGGAGGCAGCACCGCACATCTCTACACCCTTAAGGGAAGCAGGCATGGAACGTGATACACACGAGCAAGGAAGTATGATTGGAGCCAAGGTACACCACTTCCTCAGGGAGGCATTTCAGATACCCGGACTCCCCACTTCTCTCTTCCTTTGTGGTGGAGGACAGGGAGGCACGGATATGTATGCAGGCCCGCAGGAGAGGCATAATATTTACTGAACGAATAAATGAACGGTAAATACCTAACAATATCATGTCTAGCAAAATCATCTCTCTAAAGGCTTCCTTCAATACCTCTTTAGAAAGCCTTCCCTTAGTTGGCAATTATCCTTCCTTGCCTATAATTCTCTGCACCTATTTTGCAGTATTTTCCATCACATCACATCATATTTGTTTAAGTTCAGATCTTTCCTTGCCACCAGACCACGAGAGGCAGGGATTACCTCTAGCTCATCTCCGTGTCCCTACCCAACTAATACCACTGTGTTTGTTGTTTTTCCATGAGCGGCGCTTAAGGAGTGAGGGCTCCATAAATATCTGTTGACTTCGATTTGTTGATTTCCTTTTCAGGAATTTCAGAAGCATTCCCTTCTTAAACCTCCTAGATTGATGAATAATTGAGAGAAAAATCTAAAGTACTGCATTCTCAAATACACTCTCAATGACTGCCCGGCAGCCAGGGGCCCTCACGGAACCAACCGTGAGTCCGCACGGGGGCGCAGCCCAAGAAGGAAGTCAATGCACCGAAGGAAACGTGTCACAGCGCTCCAGAGAAATGAAGTGAGGCCCAGCAGCCTTCCAATCATCACCGCATCAAAAATTCATGATGCCTACAGTGGATGTCAGCATTTTAGCCTGAGATATTAAAAAAGATAAAATGTAGCTCTGGTTAGTGCCCAAGTAACGGAGGGAAGCGGCTCAGAAACACACAAAAGAAAGGCCACATCAGCTCGACAGACAGGATGCACGTGTCTGGTCTCCTCATAAACTGGAGTTACCCCTGATACCTTTTGTCTGAGGCCAAACAGCCTCACCTCACCCCAGAGAATCCCATCAGACCCGACACCCTCTTCTGCTTTTGGAGGCCAGCAAAAAGGCAATTCAACTGCCTGTTCAACTGCGTTCAAAGAAGTGTCTCTAGTAAAACACAAGCATAGAGGATTTTTGTTTGTCTGCTCAGAATTAGAAAATATTTCAGAAGACATATATCATAATCTTCAGATTAACAGAACACTCATGTACCCACCAACCAGTTTAAGAAATAAAGTGCCACAGAATGCTTCCTCTCTCCCCCAATTCCGATCTCTTCCTTCCCTCCCTAGACAAAACCACTCTCCTGAGTTTGGACTGGCATGCAGAGTTTAGAAAGAATTACGAGAAGCTCTTAGTCTATCAGAGATGACGGACTCCTCAAAAAACAAGACAGACTTGGCTCAGGCAGAGACAAGCCTCAGGAAGGGAGAACTGGCATTTGTCAAGAACCTTCTTGGGCCCAAATGCTTTTTACAGTATCACATTTAACCCTCACCAGAACCCTGCAAGGAAGAATGAGGCTTAACGGGAAGGTGGAACATCAAATGTGACGTGAGAGAGGTGGAAGGGGAGACTGATAAGGAAGTACAGGTAAGGTCATGGGTCCTGTATGTTCTGCTAATTCCATAAAAGAACAACCGTACGGCCAACACATAAATTTATGTGCATACGTATGTGTGTGTATGCTAATCGAACATATGTATGTATGTGTGAAATTTCCTAGTACAGATACATCTTAAAAATCATAGTCTAGTGAGGTATACCCGGGGACAGTACTAATAATCCTGCTGAGGGCAGAAATTATGGGGATTAACTGTAAGGTGCTTTTAGAACAGTACCTGGCACGTAGCACCTGCCTCCAAAAAGATCAGTCACTATTACCGCTAGAGCCGGGATTGTTATAAATCAGGGAGACGTATTTAAAATCAAACAGCACAGGAACGTATGTCTCATGTTTTAAGTTTTTTTTTTTTTTAACATATATAACAAACCTAACAGTGACAATTCACTAGCGAAATTCTGTAAACGCATGCATCCCTTTGTATGGAGTGAAGGGCTTACCAAGCCAGTTTTCGGCAGGTGCAGAGGGAGAGGGCAGAGACAGGGTTCTGGTGGAGGACAGAACAAGGGCAGAGGCTGAGGGAGGAGTGCAGCAAGCAGATAAACAAAAGGTAAATTCAGGGGTTTAGGGAAGAAGAGAGAAATACAGGGCTTTGGTGGGGAACACTGTCACAGATACAGGTGTAACTGAATAGGAGGGCCGATGAGGCAGAAAATAGCCTGATCAGGACCTTTCAGAGAACAGAATAAGCTCTGTTTTAGGATCCTCGGTCTACCTAAGTGCTGGCAGACTTTTGGGAAGTTGGTAAAGTGGGCGCTGGGGAAAGCAGCTGAGGATGGAGACTGGATAAAAGAAAAGAACAAGGGAAGAGAGAAATCTGATCCAGCCATTATGGAGATTCATGCTTTTTGAATATCTGTAGGGAATTTCTGGCATTCATGGTATTGTTGCAGAATGTAAGACAATTCCAAGAGCTAGGTAATTCCTTTCAGTTCTGAAAAAAGGACAAAATAATGTAGTTTTACCAGCCGAACCAGAAAGGGCCATTTAGGATTTCAACGGCTGGCATTTCTTTGGGGTGATGACTAACGTATACTAATCACCTAAGATGTTCCACGCAGCTTGAAAGGGCCTTTATATACATTTCAACATTTAAGCCCCACAGCAATACCAAAGCAGTGATTTACTATTTCAATAATGATAGTGATAACAGCTGGCTTGTCGAGTACCCAGGGTACACCAGTCACTGCACTAAGCACTTCACGTCCATTGCTTCATTCACTCTTATTAACAGGACTGGAATGTAAGTACTGTTATCATCCTCATTATTTAATTTTTTTTAAAGATTATTTATTTATTTATTTGACAGAGAGAGAGACAGCGAGAGAGGGAACGCAAGCAGGGGGAGTGGGAGAGGGAGAAGCAGGCTTCCCGCTGAGTAGGGAGCCCAATGTGGGCTCGATCCCAGGACCCTGGGACCATGACCTGAGCCAAAGGCAGACGCTAACGACTAAGTCACCCACGCGCCCCTCATCCTCATTATTTAGATGCAAAAATGTGTCTGAGGTCACACCACTCCTAAATAAGGGATTTTACTCTTAGGCTTTTTTAAGATCTCAGAGCTGGGGACTCTCTCCCACATCCCAAAGTCAGAAAGATCTGGGATCAAATCCCAGGCCTATCACTAAACCTGTGTGGTGTTTTGGTCAAGTAACTTACCTTCCTAAGCCTCATCTTCCCCAGCTGTAAAATGGACATAACAATGGTATTTACCTCACAGAGGTATTATGGAGATTAATTTACTGCATGCCAAGTGCATGGTGCACGATAAGCTGAGTAAATGTTTATGACGAGGACAACAGCGATGACAGCAGCAGGCTGCCCATCAGAGGCCACTGCGGTGGAGTCAGCCTGGCATCCTCACGCCAGGGGCAGAGGCTTCCAGCAATACTCCGAAGTCAGGGACAGCCCTAAGAGTATACGTTCCGAGGGGCTGCAGTAACATGTGCCCTGAGAATACATTAAAATTCAATATATATATATTTTAAATAATATTCTTTAAAAATGGGGCACTTGGGTGGCTCAGTCAGTAAAGCGTTTACCTTCGGCTCAGGTCACGATCCCAAGGTCCTGGGATCGAGTCCACATCGGGCTCCCTGCTCCGCGAGGAGTCTGCTTCTCTCTCTCCTTTTACCCCTCCTCGCCCCTGCTCGTGCTCTCTCTCTCTCAAATAAAAATCTTACAACAAAACAATGTTCTTTAAAAATGTCTTGCATATTCCTCCAATGAGGCCCTACTCAGAATTTTCAGAACCGCAGCAAATAGTAAACAGGCCTTTCTCTGACGGATGTTTGCCCAATTCTCACCCTGTGCTAGGCCTTATCAAACTGGGAAACTTTCACAAAACTTCCCAACTGGCCTGTGAACCCAACCGTTGATTTTCTGTCGCTGTAATCACGGCTGCTCCTTATTTGGCACCGACTGTGTAGTGGGATACATCACACTGAATGTCCTAAAAGTCCTTCAGGGCAATGTTTAATAGATAAGAAGTGAAAATCGCTGGTGAATCTGCACTGGAACCCAGCCTCATGTGATTCCAAACCCATCCTTTTCCATGGACAGACCCAGCAAACACTGTAAAGGATGCCATGACACATGCCACAAACACCCATTTGGGGTTTACTATATGATAAACACTAAGAAACAAAGCGGACTAAGGCAGACCTCCTGTTCCCAATAATGACAATGACATAATAATTATAACAGTGGTAATAAATTGTTAATAACTAATTATAAGAACAATTAATTGCAGTTACATTTTTGATTACTTAATGGGCCGGGAACTGTGCTTTTGCCCTGCACTACTTCATTTGATGCTCAGGACGGTGTGCTATTCTTCTCCCCATTTTCCAGATGCAGGGACTGGTATTTAGGGGGTGGAGCTAGGTCACCTAGCTAAGTGCTGACGACAGGCACTGTACAGCCCGTGTTCTTCACCCTTACGCTTGGTTAAGTGCGGGAACCCCTAGAAGTCTGCTATTTTTAAGCCAGACGGCAAGTGATCGAGGGACCTGAAAATCTAGGTCTTAGCTCTAGCCTCTATCATGTGTCTCTGGTCAGGTGACTAAGGCTCTCAGGGGCCTAAATTCATCTATAAAACAGGTCTAATAATACCTACACCCAGCCTACTCCTTGAGGTTGAATGCTAAGAGGTAAAGATGTCATAATTAATATGAAAGCTCTTTTGGGAAAACAGTAGCTGCAGGAGCAGAGAACATTATAAAACCATGAAGGATTATTTCTATTTAATGAGGAAAAGCCTTGAAAGCATTAATAATAAATCCATCCTCAAGAGCTCCCCAACCCTGACCAAGCACCACCTAATGTTTACTGAGGCATCATATGATGAAGGGACATGGGCCTAAGTGGCACGGAGACCTGGGTTTGAAACTCCCTCTGGTCCACACTGGCCATCTGTGACCTTGGAAAAGGCACTTTTCTGGGTCTTTCTTTCTTTTTTTTTAAAGATTTTATTTGTCAGAGAGAGAGAGAGAGAGAGCGCACAAGCAGGGGGAGCGGCGGGCAAAGGGAGAAGCAGGCTGCCCGCTGAGCAAGGAGCCCAATGTGGGACTTAATCCCAGGATCCCAGGATCATGATCTGAGCTGAAGGCAGATGCTTAACCGACTGAGCCACCAGGTGTCCCTGGTCTCGGTTTTCGTATGTGAAATGTGACAGATGTATAATCTATAAAGTACATGGTAAGCCTCTAAAAAGATCTTTATTACTTTCATTCACCCTGAGATGGAGAGCTGAAGTTCTGATGTTAATGGACATTCAGGTATAATCTAAACATCATGGTATTTCTTGGAGGGTTCTAGGATACATACGACTGTGGATCAAATCCCAGGTCTTCCATTTACCAGCTGTGGATCTAAGACAAACCGTATCATCATCTCAGACTCTGCTTTCCTAACTGCAGTAATGCTTCTTGATAGGGTTACTATGTGAACAGGATGGGAAAAGCCTATAGTGCGCTTCCTCCAGCGTTGGGCCTACGGTGGGTGTTTATGATAGGGGAGGAACCATCCCTCACCCCGCAGTGAGTCTCACTTCCTTAACTTCCCATACTTTCCTTCCTGAGAGCCTAGCTTCTCTCTCTGTGTCTTTATGTAAGTTATCTTCTGTGTCAAGAGTCCCGCGCAACTGTGTTTATCATTTTAGCCTCCCCAGCTCAGAGGGCTCTCCTGGAGCACAGCCTGGGTACAAGGATCGCTGCGCAAGGGCCACACAACCCACCTCAGGTCCTCCAGTCTGCCTGGCTCCGTCACAATTCCAGGCCTCAACCTGCCTCTTTCAAGATCAAAGGTAAGTGTAACCTCCCAGGCAAGGTTGTCATTCACTCCGTCCACAGCCTCCTGCAATGTCCAAGTTCCCAGCGTTACCTAATCTGTTGTTGTTCACCTGGTCCCCAGCACTGGCCCTGGCACACAGTGCAAAGCCAAATGCTCAACGCATGTAGTAAAGTCTCCTGGAACAAGTCCTTTTTCCTTCCTTCGGAAAATACTGAGTATCGGCCACGTGCCAGCCATATAAAATACAATGAGCTATAACGTAGCAATAAAGCCATGTAATATGTGTCATAAATTATAGTGCTGGCATAGAGGGCAAAGGGATAAATTCTTTTATACTATCCTATACATACTCTGAAGCACTAATCACCCTTTACAATTTTTAATTCCATTTGTTTTTAAAATTACAAAAATAATTCATAAAAATGATAGTTTCCTTTCCCTTTCTCCAATACCCTCCTTGAAATAAGCGAAGTTAATGATGTGGGGCGTTAATAATCTCAGCAAAGCTTTCTCTATGCTTAAAAAATACATACATACATACAATAAGGGGTCTTCTCCCCTTTTCTCACTTTTAAAAAACCAAATGGGATTTTTTTAAGGATTTTATTTATTTGAGAGAGAGAGAGAGCGCGCGCGCGTGCGAGTGTGCGTGGGGGGGCGCAATGGGGGGAGGGGAAGAGGGAGAGGGAGAAGCAGGCTCCCCAGAGCAGAGAGCCCGATGCGGGGTTTGATCTCAGGACCCCAGAGATCATGACTGAGCTGAAGGCAGACGATTAACTGAGCCACCCAGATGCCCCACAAATGCGATATTAAATACAAGACTCTGTGGCTTGCTTTTTCCTTACTGAATAGGGATCAAGAAACTGAATGTAATTAACTCTAATTCATTATTTTAACTGTGATTATATTCCATAGTAAACTCCACCATGATTTGGAGAACTATCTCCCTGAGAGACTCCCACAGTGTTTGCTACCAAAAAACAATGCTGCAATAAGTATTTCTATCCATAAGTTCTTATATGCTGTCACTTTATCTCTGAAAAGATATATTCACAAAAGTAGAATTGTTGGGGGGTAGGGTGCATACTTCAAATTTTAATTACTACTGCTATGTTTCCAAAGAGGCTGGTGGTAGCAATGCACAGACCCAACAGCAGTACAAACAGAAGACTATATTTCCCTAAAGCCTCGCTAGCACATAGATGTTACTGTTCTTCTTAATTCTCGCCACAGGGACGTGAAAAACTGGACTGTATAGTAAGCCCGAGTTATCTTGCTGTATTTTATTGTCCATTCACATTTCCTTTCCTGCCTGTTGTTTTCCATCCTTGTCTTCTCCCTGTCAATCTGTAGGGAGACTTTCTGCAGAAGGGACAACAATCTGTTGTAATACATGCTGCAAACATTTTCTCCCATTTGTCTCCTCACTTAGTTTATGGTGTTCTTTGCCACACAGAATTTTTTACATTTCATGTCGTCAAATATACCAATCTTTACCCAAAAGACTTTTGGGATTCCTACCTTGCTTAGGTTCCCAAATCTTCTAGTATTTAGTATTTTTTTTTTAAAAAAACACAGAAAGCTTTAATTCAACCTAATATATCTCTTTATATAGCATGAGGAAGGGTTCTAATGTTAAAGAAAGTTCCTGAGCCTTCTATTTGGTTTAGTTTTATTCTCTTTTGAGTATTTAAATACTTTATCCATCAGCAATGCATTTTATTTTCTTTCTTCTGCATGAAAATATATTGCTTATTTAATACAGGGTCTTGTAGGCACCCACGTAGTATCTGGTAAGTAAAGGAATACACAGACAAAACTTGGATGCAGCCAAGAGAGGTGACCTGAGCAACACCCTGAAGAATGAAGAGTTGGGGCACCTGGGGGGCTCAGTCGGTTAGCATCTGCCTTTGGCTCAGGTCATGATCTCAGGGTCCTGGGATCCAGCCACATTGGCTCCCTGCTCAGTGGGGAGTCTGCTTGTCCCTCGGTTATGAGCTAGTTATTTCACTTCCCTGGGCCTCTGTTTCCTCATCTGTTCCCACCACCACTCAGTACAAACTTGTTAAAGATTAAAAGAACATCCTTAAAGGCAGAAAGGCTCGTGCACATTTTTTTTAAACTGCCTTTCTCCATGCCACTCGGGATGACTCATTCCTCTGATTTTTCAAGGTCATTTTGAATTTGGATTTGTTCTTTCAAAATTCTAGCCAAGCCTCTGCAAGAATCTGCTCCAGCCCCAAGGGGGTTATCTGGAAACTCAGCATGCAGACTCCCATTTCCGCAACAACTGACAAATCCATTAACTAGCAGAACCCCAAGACAAGATGCCCGCAGAGTTCCACAAGGCTATTACTCAGCATTTAAAAAGCCCTCTCTTCTGGCTCCCTCAGGCAGGCCTCCTAACTGCCAGATAAAATCCACATCACACTTGGGTTTGCTCACAGCTCTCTGGGTAATGTTCATGCTTTGAGATCTGCCCCCAAAGAAAAGCTAGGAAGGAGACAACCATTCCTCTTCTATTCCAGCCTTCTACAGTTGACTGCCCACCATCCGAAGGGGCTGAGCTTTTTTGTAAATAGGTGTAATTTAAAAATATGGCCCCACATTTCATGATTAATTCACAAACTTTCATTAAGCACCTACCCTGGTATAGAAAGGTTAGGTAGGTCATTAGGTATGCAACCTTAGTCCTTCCAAGCTTCAGGTTCTTGGTTTAAAAATTACGTGTTAAATAGGGCACCTGCGTGGCTCAGTTGTTAAGTGTCTGCCTTCAGCTCAGGTCGTGGTTATGTGTTAAATAATTCGAGATTAACTGAAAGTTCACTGGGTTCTTGTCCTGGTAAATGAGGTAGGCTAGGCTAGGACCGGACCGTGTAGGTATCTCTAGACTAGTGCTCTCCAGACTATTTTTGATCAACTATACCTGTTGGTAAAACATTTTAGAGCATACATTTCCAATATTTATTTTTTTAACCATTTATTTATGTATTACTACTATATGTTATATGCATATTCTACATATAATGTACTATTTGTATCAATCAATGGTTCTGACCTCAATTTCAGAGCTTCTAAAAACTCCTAAAATTACCTGAAAAATTCTGCCCTGCAAGTTTTTTATTAATTTGGAGAAGGTCTGTTGTTCTCCAATTACAAAGGGATCGACGACCGCAGAATGTTAAGGATCAGAGAGAAATGTCAGCTGAAACTAAAGACAAAGCTTCTTGCCCTCGATAGGTGCAGAGTCCAGTGAGTCTGAGGGAGGGCAACAGCCTATGTGTGGAAAAGAGATCAAAACGTGCAAGCAGGCCTCTCTGGGTTTGGTGGCTGGAGAAATACCTTTTTTTTTTTTTTTTTTTTAAAGACTCATTTATTTGAGAGAGAGAGGGAGTGTGAGCAGGGGAAGCAGCAGAGGGAGAAGGATAAGCTGACTCCGCACTGAGCGTGGAGCCCGATGTGGGGCTCCATCTCAAGACTCTGAGATCATGACCTGAGCCAAAATCAAGAGTCGGATGCTCAACCAACTGAGCCACCCAGATGCCCCTGAGAAAGGCATTCTTTGTTGGACCCTATGAGGCCCACCTTGGGGCATACATCATGCCTTGCAGACTGCAAAAGAATCTTGGTCTCATTTCATAACCACTATTTCATCAATAGATAAGGTAGGGATCATCTTCTCTTTTTCACAGAGAAGAAAACTGAGGTCTCGAGAAATGAAAGGACTTGCTAAGGAACACTCAGCTACTGGGAGCCAGAGCCGAGATCACATCCCAGTGCTCTTTCAGAAGGCCTCCCCCGCTCCTCACTGTGCAGGCAGCACAGACCACCCCCAAACAGTAGAGCAATACAGGCGTCTCCACCCCAGGGCTCCTGGAAAAGGCATCGCCCTGAGTGCAGACAAGTAAGAGAACAAGGACGGCAGAGCACACAAAGGTGCCTGGTGCCCCCTAAAGTGTGCCGTGTGTGATTCAGAATCCACACGATGAAAAAGAGTTTAAGAACGAAATGTGGCTGATTAGCATTTTCTTCTTTTATCTGAATTTTCTAGTGCAAACATGTTAATATAAATTATACTTTTACAGTGAGAAAAACAAATAGAAAATGCCATTAAAAGAAAAAAAAAAAAAACCAGCCCCAGGTGTTCCAGAGTGCAAGCCCCCTGCACTTCTCTATAAAGAAAAAGTAGAAGTTTGACAGGTTATCAGAGACATGGAAGATCCGAGAATATCCTGTTGTCTGTGTGGGCAGGTGACAAACTGGCCACGCATAGTCATCCTCCATCAACCCCCAATCACTCTGTCTTACATCATTGATGATTCATGAAAAACACTTCAGAATCAATAACAACTTGTGTGATTTCCATACATAAGCAGGGCGTCAGAAAAATCAGTAAGTAGTTATCTTCCTGGCTAAAGAGTCAGCTGGAGGGTACTTCCAGTCCTAGAGATAGACACTTTAAAATTCATGTCCTCATCCAAACCGCAAATGGAATTCAACACATGCATGACCGCTTTGTAGAGGTTATCCCAGAGCATGGTTGCCTTAAGACGGGGCCTTCTTTGAAAAGAGCTGTGGTGGGTCTGCCTCACAGGGGACACTCCACATGGTCAGGGGAGCATGTGTGAGAGAGGGAGAATTTAAGCAAACCTAGGGAGAATACCATACACAGAAATAAAACTGGAGACCCTGGCATTCCTCCAGACTTTTCGCTATAGTTTAACTGCCATGTCATTATACAGGAAAACACAACCCTAGTCTGATGAGACATAAACCATCCAAGAACATGGTCAAAATGTGACGTGGACTAAGAGGCAGAAAGATAGAGGCTGGCCGCAGAACCTTGGCTGTAATTGTCAAGGAGGGTATCACACATCTGTGCTTTTAATTTGTGAGACTCTAGTAAATTTGGAAGAACAAGGGAAAGAGAGAGCAAAAACAATGTAAATAGCCCTGGGCCCTCCCATCACTCAATAATGAGTATGTGTCTGGGAGCAGGAGGGATGGTACCATCTGCCCTTTCCTCACCTGTTCACAGGGGAAGCTTCTCCCTGAGCTAAGGGTGACTGCCTGAAAGACTGTGTATGTGTATGTATGTGTGTATGTGTTTTAAATACCATGGCTCCTAAAGGAATGCCAATACTTTAAAAAATACCAAATGAGTTATAATTTCAAGTGGCTTTATTAGCCATACAAGGATTTTCAATGGTTATTTTGACTCCATGGGTTACTTCCCATATGTGGAGACTTCATTTTTTATTTTTTTAAAGATTTATTTATTTATTTTAGAGAGCAAGCACTTGAGCACGTGTATGGGGGGGGAAGGGTAGAGGGAGAAAGAGAATCTCAAGCAGACTCCCCGCTGAGCTGAGAGCCCAAAGGTTTCTGGGTTTTTTTTAAAGGAGGCTCCATGCCCAGCATGAAGCTTGAACTCACAACCTGGAGGTCAAGACCTGAGCTGAGATCAAGAGTTGGGATGCTTAACCAACTGAGCCACTCAGGCACCCCTCCCAAACATGCAGACTTTAAAACTTAATTTCAAAGTATGACTGTAAGGTAAATACACTTAGTTTACAATAAACCATAAGTTCAAGAACGCAAAGGACTGCTTATCCTATCATTTAATTACCCATGCACCTCTCCTGTACTTTGTAAATAGTTTTGACTGAACAAAGTGCCTATTTTCTGTATTCAGGTATTTGTGATCCAAAACCTGAGCTGAAGACATATCTCTCTTTAAGTCACTTTAATATACTGTCATAAAGTCCAACTATGCTAAAATACCTGTGAGTCAAGAGTGTTTTGTCAATCCCTTATATCTTAATAAACGAATTACTCATATATAATTTTTATAATTAAGGATCTGCAGCTGGTAATTTGACAGAGTAACTTACACCATACTAATGTTCCTGTTTATAACGAATACGAATGACGGACAAAACATAAAAAACAACCACTTGAAGCCAGTGGAGAGCAAACAAAAGCAGGCAGAAACAGGAGGGGATATCGCTGTTTAAGGAAGAGAACCATACCAGAGAAGACCATATTTAACTGGCTTTTCTCCTAAGGGCAGACTTCAGTCCATGCTGGGCAAGGAGAACAGAACACAATCAGAAAGTGGCATTTTACTCAGCTGAGGTATCAGAGGTCAGAGTTTAGGATTGCTTCAGCAGCTGGAAATTGAGGGGGAAAATCCTAGAAAGGACGAAGTCACAGAAAAGGACACACCCTCAATTCCAGTCCTTGGCTGACCTGAGCAGCATGTACTTCAAGAAGCCCAGCAGAAAACAACATCTAAAGAGCTAAGCAGATTCCAGCAACTTCCCAACGCTGAGGAGAGTTTGGAATTCAAATCCCACAGAGTTAGCAGGGCTTGATAAATACTCTGGGCTGAAAGCCCAGGCAGATCGAGCCATACGAGTATGGATGATGTTGCAGGACTAAGGGCTATATCCTGGGACTATGAGCAAAACTAAAATAAACTTACCCTAACATCAAGGTGATGGTCATCACCAGAAATTTGACCACATACTAGAATAAAACACCACACACTTCATAGGAAGATAAAGGAATCCAGAGTCTCTATGTCATACAATTCAAATGTCTACATGCAAACAGAAATTATTAGACATACAAAGAAACAGAAAAATGTAGTCAAAAATCAAGAGAGAAGAACCCAGTCAAAAGAAACAGAACCAGAGACAACCTAGATGCTGGACATCAAAATAAATATTATAAATAAGTTCAAGAATTTATAGGAAAAGATGGATAAAATGGGTGAAGAGATGAAGAACTTCAGGAAAGACAGAAGTTTTAAAAAAGGACCAAATGGAAATTCAAGAACTAAAAACATACAGTATCCGAAATAAAAATTAATTGGATGAGACTAACAGCAGACTGGATACTGAAGAAGAAATGAGCAGTAAATCTGAAACCTGAAGGTAGAAATTATCCAAACTGAAGCACAAGGAGTTTAAAGATTAAAAATAAAATCTCAATGGCCTATGGGAGAATTTCAAGCAGTCTAACACAAATGTAACTTGAGTCCAAGAAACAAAAAGAAGAAACAATGTAAGAATAAATAATTTGAAGACATACTGGCTAAAATTTTTCCAGTGTTGATTAAATTTTTGCAACTAGGTGTAATTATAATAACTACCACTGATGATCGCTATATCCCAGTATCATATTAAATATTTTAAGTATGTTCTTTCCAACTTTCACAACATGGGGGGGGGGGTAAAGCGAAGCAATTTAAACACACACAATTAAGTTTGTTCCGAATTTCCCTCTGCTATTGCAGAAAGCCTCAAGTCAAGGAGGATGAAGTAATCATCACTGACACTATAGCTGGGTACCTACATGACCTGTGTTATGCTTCACCACGGTCCAGTGAGGTGGAAACTATTTTTCCATTTTCAGAAATGAAGCAACAACTGCTCAAAGTATTCTCTGACAAAGTGCTCCCAGCCACCAATCAGAGGCTAAGTCAGTATTTGATCCCAAATCTGTGTAACCTCTTCCATGATGCTACTAAGGCTGTGAGGGAAGCATTTTAGTCTCTGTCAGAGAATACACTGGTTTACGGGCTTCATTGTTCATTCATAAATTATGCCAATGACAGAGCACCTGGTAACAGGAGTGAGGGTGGAGAAATACTGTGTGGCTAGTCAGTGTCAGTTCTAGTTTGTATGCATGTATATATTATTTATAAGATTTTATTTATTTATTTGAGAGGGAGAGAGAGAGAGTACAAGCTGGGGGGGGAGGAGCAGAGGGAGAGGGACAAGCAGACTCCTCACTGAGCTGAGAGCCCGATGCAGGGCTGGATCCCAGGATCCGGGGACCGTGACCTGAGTCAAAGGCAGACATGCTTAACCAACTAAGCCATCCAGGTGCCTGCCCCATCTGGTTTGTTTAAATAAAGTGAGAAAGCTGCTCCTCTTTCTGAGAGACCAACCTAGCACCTTCATGCTGTAGGACTGCTGCTTGTTTTACTTGTCCTTCTCCCTGCACAGGTGAGTCACCCCAGGGCACTGGGCCCACAGGCCCTGCACTCCTCTGAGTTCTCAGTGCCCCATCCTGGGCTGGCAGTCACTCTCACCTGACAGTTACTGATCTGACAATTCTGCCTCAGCAGCCTTGGGATCACAAAGACCTAACTTTCAAATCTCATCACTGCTTACCAGCTGTGTAAATAAACCAGTTTAAATTTAAACTTAATAGCTGTATAAGTGATTTAAACTAGGTTACTTCACTCCTAAAGTGGGGATAATAGTGTCTTGCATACAGGACTGCTGAGATAACTAACATGGTAAATGTATGTAAGACACCGGGTAGATAGGCGCTCAACAAAGGTCAGCTGTAATTTATTATTTCTAAAAAATTAAAAAAAAAATTTTTTTTTATTTATTTGACAAAAAGAGAGAGAAAAGAGAGCAGGAGGAGTGTCAGGCAGAGGGAGAGGGAGAAGCAGACTCCCCTCTGAGCAGACAGCCTGCCATGGGGCTCGATCCCAGGACCCTGAGATCATAACCTGAGCTGAAGGCAGATGCTTCACCGACTGAGCCACCCAGGCGCCCATGTAATTTGTTATTTCTACAAAATTTGGACTATTAAGGTCGAGGACGTGTTTTTATATTTACCTTTAACCGAGTATTTCTGTTCTTCATCTTGAGGCTTTAAAAAAAACCCAAGGTACTGGTTGTGGAATGAGCACTCCCAATTTTATTTAAAATGACTTAATTTCTTGGGACACCTGGGTGGCTCAGTCGGTTATGTCTGCCTTCTGCTCAGGTCATGATCCCAGGACCCTGGGATCAAGCCCCACATCAGGCATCAGGCTCCTTGCTCAGCGGGGAGCCTGCTTCTCCCTCTGCCTGCCACTCCCTCCCCACCCCCCACTCGTGCTCTCTGAGAAATAAAATATTTAAAAAAAAATAAAATGACTTAATTTCTCATAAAGAATGCTCCCATGAGTGCATACATCATAAAAAATTAACTCATTTTAAAGTTGAGAGCCCTCATTCCAGGCCAGCAGATGAAGTGTGTGCACCTCCCCTCACACACCCAGATAGCCTCTAATTTTAAGTAACAGTATTTCAGCCAATGGCTTGAATATGAAAATTGGAACTTCTTAAACAGCCTAGGAGTTATAAGATTACTCTAGAAAGAGACTTCGATTTTCTAAATGCAGTTGTAAAAATTCCTCCTATTTTATCCCTTCACAATTTGAGGAGTAATACTCTCCTGGATAAGTATACTTCCTTTTAGAAAAAGCTTCCTTCCTTGACCATCTTGAAGGAACTCATTATTTCAACTTGTTTTCACCTCCTAAGGAGTAATGATGGACCCACAAATGCAAAATGCCTTGCAAGCCCCAGTAATTTGTTTAGACTTTGCTTAAATCACTACCACCACCAAAAGGTATTTACAATTTCAATCTAAAGCCTTCTACTTCTGAGGGCTTAAAATTATTTCTTTAGGGGCACCTGGGTGGCTCAGTCCTTAAGCGTCTGCCTTCGGCTCAGGTCATGGTCCCAGGGTCCTGGGATCGAGCCCCGCATCAGGCTCCCTGCTCAGCGGGAAGCCTGCTTCTCTCTCTCCCACTCCCCCTGCTTGTGTTCCCTCTCTTACTGTGTCTCTCTGTCAAATAAATAAATAAAATCTTTAAAATTATTTCTTTACTAACAAGTTTACTTTAATTCAAAAAATTTTCAAAAATCAGATGATAATCTGCAAACTTAGAAAAGAGCAAAAAATATATAAAATTTCCTAAACAGAGCAGGTGCTCTTTGTATACCTTTTGACGTTTTATGCTTCCACATCTTTCTATTAAAATTCTAATCTATTTTATCTCTTAACTATTTCAGTTAGGAAACTTTTTCTCCCCACTGAATACTACAGGATTTAAAAATACCATTACATGATACAACGGTAAGACACCAAACTTAATTTATCAATTTTGGTTACAATTCACTTCCTACTATACCTTTAAATTTGACAAAATGTTAACTAAAAGAGCTAAAATGAACTTACTTAGATACAAAACCATTCACTTTCCTATCCACTGATGAATTTAGCACCTTACCTTTAAAATCTTAGATTTCGTCACACACTGTGAGCTACTTCTTAAAATAGATAAAATTAACAAAATGAAAATCTGGGGCGAACATCACACATTAATTTTGATTTAGAAAACACAAATGTTCTTATAAAACTACTCACTCCATAATTCTAAACCAAAAGGGGGAAGGCAAAGGGAAACTGCTTTTTTCCCTAATGTGAAAAGGTTATTGAACTATTTATGACAATCGTGCTCTATTTTGGAAATAAGGCTTCCATATCATATGCTTACAATCAAATTACATACCACTGTCATTTTTTTATTCACTAAAATTAAAGGATTTAAAGAGTCCCAACTTTCAGACTAACAATGTTATGTGTTTCTAGGGGGCACCATGTGTTACTAATAAGCTAAAATGTATTCCAAATAGATCTTGGCATGAATTTTAAGGAAGCCACTATTTAATAATAAAATCCACATTTGGATTTGTGAAAAAAAATTATCACAGAAAAAGACCTAGTAGCAGGAATATTCTTGGTCTTCACTCCCAAGGAAAAGTGTACATGGATGTAATAATACATCTGTTCAAAAAGATTAACAAATGCAACCCAACTAGATCATTGACAACAACAAATTTGGTGCATCCATGCTTTCTACGAAATACATGCCTCTTTCATTTTATAAAAGTACGGTATGTTTCACTTTGTGTTTTTAACAGCACTGACAAGCAGCGAGCTCCTCTTTCTCAAGAGACACACACTGACTTTTGCTGAGCCTGGGATTTGCGTGCACACGCCCGTGTCTGCAAGGGCAGAAATCTTATGAATGCCAGTCCCTCGTCTACTGCTCTGAGCCAGGGTCTCGTACAAAGCTTGAGGCGGCATGTCAGCAGGGCTGCAGGCAACTGAAGGCATGACTGGGGCTGGCAGTCGCTACGGTGGTGGTTCATGGTTTCCTCGCAAAGAGGGTGGCTGGCTTCCTCCAGAACAAATGATGGAGGAGTGGAGAGACCCAGGTGGAAGTGATCTCTTTTATGAACTGGACTTGGAAATCTCATGATATCACTTCCATCACATTCTGTTCATTAGAGGAGGGTAGTAAGTCTGGCACACATTCCAGGAGAAGAGAATTAGGCTCTGCCTTTGGAAAGAAAAATGTCAAAGACTGCAACATATTTTAAAGTCTCTAGTGTTCAAGAAACTACTAGCTATTTTAAATACATTAGGGGAACAGAGAAGTGGGGGAGGGGAGGAAGGAGGGAGGGAGGGACACACGTACCAAGGCAGACTTTCTAAATGACAATATACTTCACAGATTATTAACATCAACACTTCAAAACTTAGAAACAAGATGGGAAGGCTGAATAGCTTGGAAAATTTTCTCTTGATCAAGCAGTTCACAGAACTCAGTTTTTTGTTTTTGAATGTCCTCATACACAACGGGACGGGACGTAAGAGAAAGAGACAAAGTCCCCAAGCCATTTTCAAACTAAAGGGCTTCTGGGGAGATAACTTGTCTTTCCAATAAAATTTGTTGTTATTATACTGTGTTCCAATTCATACTGATAAAGCTTATGTGTAATCATAATAAATACATTGTAAAAGTAAGACCCTTCACCATTCTCAACCATCTTTCAAATCATCTGGGGAGGAGCGCCTGGGTGGCTCAGTGGTTTAAGCGTCTGCTGTCGGCTCAGGTCATGATCCTGGGGCTCCCTGCTCCTAGGGCTCCCTGCTCAGTGGGAGCCTGCTTCTCCCTCTCCCTCTGCCTGCCACTCCCCCTGCTTGTGCGCTCTGTCAAATAAATGCAAACCATGTTCAAATCATCTGGTGGGGTAGGTGGTGGTGGTGGTGGGCTGGCTGGTCATCTCAAACCAGAAATAAAGAAATCCTTCTTAGAACTTTAAAGAACATCACATGGGTTTTGTGTCACTTAAGCACTGTGAGAAAACAAGAAAATTATGAAAACACTGGGAAACAGATACCAGGGTTCAGCCTCTGTGGCTTCTCTGGATTAGGCCAAAAGCCCTTGGACAGGAATAACCCAGATTCCACTGAGCATGTATCATGGAAAGATCGGCAACCCCACTGTTTTACTCATCTAGCTATTTTTTAAGAATTAAATGTCACAGTGCTGCTCACACAAGCTACACCCGTTCGTAACGGCGGAAACCCTATCAGGTCCCAGCGGTCTGTGAGGTCGAGTTTCTCCCTGCACTTCCAAGCCATGGACATGGTAACTAGTGTGGCCCCTCTCTCCAGGAACTTGTAAAGTCATCCGGGATTACACTCCTGGGAAGTTACACTGAAGCGACTCACTCACGTCCTGATTAAACATGATTAAACACTGAACAGCCATTCACGGAGAGCTTCTCGGGGACCTCTCTAGCCACCATGGAGCAATTCACTGCATATCTGTTGAACCCCTACTAAATGGCAGGAAGAAGACAGGTGGAGAGTAGCTGTTAACAGCAAGGCTGGAGCCAAGTTCCATTACTGTTAGGCGTGGCACCTTGCTGAAGTTTGCCTGGCTCTTGAAGCTTCAGCCCCACCATCTATAAAATGGGGGTGACGCTGGCCCTACCTCAGAGGCTTGCTCAGCGTAGCTTAGTACAATCAACACCCAGTGAACACCACATCCTCCGAGAGGTGTTCCACTGAGCACCCTGTCAGACTGGATCAGATCCCTCTTGGGAAGCTTTCCAGTGTCTAAATGATAAAATCCTTTCTGGTTTGGGGATCTAACATCCATCTCTCCCACTGAACTGTAAAATTCATGAAGGCAGAGATTCTGATTTGTGTATTATCCTCAACCCCCAGAACAGTGTCGTATAACAGTTGCTCAATAAACATTTGTTGAATTAATAAACTATGGTGACAAATACATAATATATAAAGACAAAAGACAGAGTAACAGCCCTCATCACGTGGGTCATGGGCTGGTGCAGCAGCTCTGTTTTACCTGCATAATACCTGTGGGGTCATTTATTAGAATCCCAATACCTGGGCCTCACTCTAGAACAACTCTTGGCAGGTGGGCCCGAGGGACCCCCTGTGTTTAAGTGTTTTTAGGTGATTCTCATGAAAAGTCAGGGTTGACACTTGCCGGCCTAATGCCAGAGAGACCAGTCGACAGTTACAATACAATGGGACATACGCTCTCGAGCAGCAAAGTGATTTCCTGGGATGATGGGGATGCCCTGGGTCTGTGCCGCCCAATACTGTAGCGGCTAGTCCCATGTGGCTACTGAGCACTCAAAATGTGAATATGGGACTGGGGGACCTGAATTTTAAATCTTACTGTATTTTAATTAATTTAAATTTAAAAAGCCGTAGATAGTAGAGACCTACCGCAAAGTACACAGGAGAACCCCTAATCCATCCAGGGTGGGAGTGATCAACGCTCAGCCAGCTGTGGCCCCCATCCACCAGGCGAGAACAATCTCATGGAGGAAAAGGCAACCAAACCGCACACTGATGCAGGAAAGACATTATTAGGGTTCGAAGCCGACGGCCAAGAGAGAATTCTTGAGACGTCTTTGGTGCAAAAAGGTGATTTTATTAAAGCGAGGGGACAGGACCCGTGGGCAGAAAGAGCTGCTGTACCGGGGGGTTGTGGGCGGTGACTGATGATATACTATGGGGTTGGGGGAGGTAAGGAAAAGGGAGGTTTCAAAAGAACTCTCCTATGCTAAAGAGGACCTAAAGATACCAGAGGCCTTGCCATTGTCAAGGTGAGGTTGTTTACCCCTCTATCAAGGCATTAAGATAGTTGGGAGATTCTTGGAAGAATGTCACACATGTCCCACCCAGGAATGGGGGGTGGAGGGAGACTGCAGGATGTCAGCTTATGCTTTGTCTTCAGCCAGCCTTCTGCTGCTCCCTCATCACACACATTCCTTGAACTCACTCACTACCTTACGCACATGCAGGGACAACCTCTCCCTTCTGCCATGGCCAAGACAGCTGTGACCAAGGAAAGCCCTTTAAAGAACAAGATGAAGCACATCCCTACCAAGTAAAAGAGCCTTTGTGTGAGGAGCTGAATGTGATTGTGGTCACTGCAGGACACGGAGGGGATGCGTCTTGAGCAAGGGAACTGGGGAGGGGAAGGAGTTACGTGGAGCCCCCAGCAGAGTAAATATGGCAGCAGCATTCTGATGCAAATCAGAGGTCTCTCTTCTGTGACTCGTAAACTGAGAGCCTCAAGCATACACTGTAACATTATGGAGAACTGACACTTATTCCTGAGGCAGATTATGGCTCATTAAGCTCTTTAGAAAATTGGGCTGGTCCAGTGCTATCTGCAGGAGACTGAATTAATATAGAGAAGGAACCATGCCGCTGATCTAGCTGTCATTTTTCCCACGTGTGAAGCATCTATGATGTGGCAGGAAGTTTGTTAGGTGGATTTAAATATTACTTCATTTATCCATTTGATACTCTGCAAATCAGATACTATTTTCTCATTTTATGGTGAGGCAATTTAAGATTCATAAAAGTTAAGTCATTTACTTTAACAAGTACTGATAAAGTTAGTGATCTACATTAAGTTTCTTTTTCATAAAAACTACTTTATTCTATTAAATAGATATTAAAAAATCCCCATTTGTTTTTTGTTTTTCCAGAACAGATCTGGATGGTCACAATCAATGCTTCAATAAACCTATTTGCATATAAATCTTATGTATACTTTCATTGATGCATAATATACCTGCATCCATATAAAAAAGTACATCAATCTTAAGTGTAGCATTTGATGAATTATCAAAAAATGGACTTAACTATGTAATCATCCCCAAATCAAGAAACAGAACAATATCAGCACCTCAGAAGCTTCCCCTCATGCTACCTCCTAGTTATATGCCCCACCCACCTCTCCACAAATTGCAAATATCTAGAAAGGGACTACCATACTTTGGGAGTAAATCAGAATGAAGCTATGGTAGAAGTTATATAAATTAGGCCAAGACTTAAAACATTTGAAATATTTAAACATTTAAAACATCACTACATAACTAGGCAATCATCTAATTACCTATATCTTAATTAGAAGTTAGTGTGTTCTTAGATATAAAGAAATTAGAGAAAGGGGTATCAAGAAACCAGGATACAGAATGGGTTACCAATTAGGCCCAAGGGCTTTGAAGAAGACAAGAGACAACTGGGTTTCCAGCTTATTGAGACTGATTCCCACCTCTGATAAGAAGGGGAGTTCCATAAAGTATCTGAAGGTCGAGTTTTTCCTTTTTCAACATTCCTTTCAACTCCAAAATTTTATGACAATTATGAGTATGAATATAAATAAAATATAAAATTTATATAAAATATGAAGGTATGGCATTTACTGAACTGCCCTGAGGCGATAGGCTCTTTATAGATATGAGCTCCTTAACTCCCTTCAACAACACTGTAATACCACAATCTGTGCTTTACAGAAAAGACGGAGGTTCAGAAAAGTGAAGTAACCAGCTTAAGGTTACATTGCTAGTAAGGGGCAGGGTGGGGGTACAAACCCACACTGGTCCAACTTCAAAGCCTGTGCCCTTTCCATTGGACTCGCTGCCATCCCCTCGGGGGTTTGTTATGCTACAGACAACGGATTCCTCAGACCTTCTCTCTGGGTAGGTGAGCTAGTACCACAGTAATCCTAACAAAAGACGTGAGTCAGAGACCTTGAAACTCACTTGGCATTTCCAAGCCTCCCCTCTCCTTCCCTGGGGCGATGGAACCTACCCTTTCTTGTGGTTAGCCATTGTTTATCTTAACTAGGTTTACTTCTTCTGATCCCCTGAAAACAGACTTTTGTTGCCAAGTCAGCAGACCCAGCTGACACATTCAGTGATACAGGTTACCGGACACGCCCTCAGCCACAAGAATAGACTCTGGTTGGCAGGTCCCTCCGGGTTTCAGTTCAACCTCCCCCCTTCTCTCACCCCACGCCCAGCACCAATATTGATTTCCAAATGTGTACGGCAGAAGGAAAGATCCTTGTGTCCCTCACTGAGGCCACTGAGCTACAGACTGACCAACTACACGAGAGATGATCAATAGCTCCTACGTCACATGTCCCATTTTGTGACAAAATTCCCCGTAGCCCTGCCAAGTTTTTAAATGTATACTAAAACCCACTGCAACTCAGGTTCTTTAATCGTTTAACTTTGGAAACAGTAACCGGTGTAGGCTGAGAAGAAACCGAGAAAAAAGAGAAAAGCTGAATTTCTTTGACCTACTTATTTTTCCTTTGGTATCAAGTCTCCTATAAACATAGCATCTTACAGATAACAGAGAAAACTGTAGACATTATATATAATTCATGCTGTCTGCTTTGGTAAGTACTTACCTTGACCGGAATTATATATTGCTTTTACAGATTTCTTCACTTTCTGCAAGGCTGTTCTATCTTGGTCTAGAGCCTAAAAGAGAAAAACGGGGGGGAAAAGATGTTGGAAAACTTGGCAGATCATTCGTAATGGCATTTGTTTTGCTGAGTTACCACAGACATATTTATGCGGACATATTTATGAACAATAGACCAGTTCAGAGACTGGAAGTGCCCAGGATCTGAGGAGTCATGTTTGGGGGGTAAATGCAGAGTCGTCCCACAAAGCTCAGTGCTGGGTGAAGCTGACAACATGGTGGTCAGTCAGTTATCACCCCAAGCTCCGCATGGGAAAGAAAATACAAGACACTTAAGATAGAGGAAGACTTACTTCTCTCACTGGGAGAGGGTGGTACCGGGGAAGGGACGCAGGCAAGCCTAAGACGTGAATGACGTGTAACTACGGGAACCGTTCCAACACTTATCACCTGATGGTAATTTCAGCCAGGAAGAAAACATTTAAAAGGGTGTAATAAGAGTGACCTGAAGATTCCTTTTAGCATACAAAAAAATGACATAGGCCAGCTGTATTTTAAAATTCTGTTTACTGAAAAAGGACAGCAAGGAAAAGGCTACCATGATGCTGGTAATGCTTTCAGATGATTTCTTAGATGGAGTTAAATAAACACATCTAGATCAATCTACTTGTGCTACAAGCTGGGGGAGGATCTAGGGGACTGTCACTGTTGATTCTTCATTCAGGGGCTGGATATACAATTGTGCTGTTCGTGAAGACTGGGCACTTAGGATACGTGCTCTTTTCAGAAGGGGTATTTCAATTCGAAATCAAATTTCAAAAGGGTTGTATTCAAAATAGATATACATATGGCACACTGACCTAACTTCTTAAAATAACTTTAAACCCCCTCTCTGCTTCCCCGAGGGTCAACGATCCAGAGACTGGGGACCCCTGGATGGGGTGTCAAGATTTGGAAGGCATGAGCAGTAACAGCAGTAATAATGAACTTATCTACATAAAATTTAAGACCATTCAATGTACACTCACATCCATGACATCATCGACACCTCAAAACTTCAGAGGAGAAAACTGAAGGCCAGCAACGGTAAGTCCTACCCCTGAAGGTCGCACGAAAAGAGACGAAAGGGTAAATGCGTTGCCAGCAGGCAACGGTCACTCCCTTGTCCTGCAAGATGGTCTTTCCCGCCACTCTCAACCTGTGGCTCAACTGGCCACTTGCCCTTTCCAGTTGTGGACCCCGTTGGCTGGCAGGGTGGGCACCTGACCCACACTGGGCTCAGGCTCCTCACAGGTCTTCTGGCCTTGGGAACAGGGACCGCAAGGTGCATATCCTTTCTGGGGAGGAGGGCCTGGGGCCCACCAGGGGTTCTGTCTCCATCTGTGTGGAACAATCTGGCCAGACAGCATGATAACCTACACACAGCACAGACCCGAGCAGTGGTGTCGGAGTCCTGCCTTCCAGCGGCACCCAAGGTCACTGCTAACCTTCCTGCAGACTGAGTACACCAGACAGTACGTTCCTCTTGCCCCGAGCTGGTTGAAGCGGGGATTCTATCACTTGCAACACAAGTCCCGAATAACACGAGAGCGAAAGCTTCCGGAGCACCTGCTACACCAGGCCTAAGCTTCCCAGAGCAGACGTATACCAAGTAGGTGAGATATATATGCTTTCAATGACTTCTCACTTTGCATGGCTTCTTTATGAAAACCCCATAAAGCAGCATCTACGTTTTTAAGATAAGGAAATGTGACAGACCATCATAAATATTTGTAGAGAGGGAGGGAGGGAGGGAGGGAGGGAGGGAGGGAGGGAGGGAGGGAGGGAAAGATTAATTAAGGTGTCCGAAGTCAGAGAGCCAGAAGAGGCTAAAGTCACATCTCACACAAATGTCTATCGGATCTCAAATCTAACGGGATGCTGAGGTGAAATCTGGGTTTTCGGACTGCAAGTGTGACGTGGTCTCCACCATGCCCCTTGCTTATCTTCCACCTCCACACATCTGTCACAGCCACGTCCCACCTGCACTTCTGTTTAGTATTTTCCTTTAAGCCCATTCACAGCTTTTAAATTGTCCAGAACTGTTCCAAGCGGAAGACTAGGATCCTTACCATTAACAGAAGATACCCTAAAAATCACTGTGTATCTCTCACTATATATAAAATGCTCATCTGGTTAGTGTCCGCGACCGTCTCAGAACACCGTGACACTGCACGCCACACTCAAGTGTTTCATGAGGCAGTTTCATGGGAGACAAGGTTTGAGTTATTTCAAGGAGTTGAGATTTGTACTTTAGAGAAAAGAGGGAGGAGAACAACATTTTAATAAATGTTAGCAGGGCATAAAGGGTGCTGAGGTTTACACAGACCGCCTCATGTAATTCTCACAAAAACCCTGTGACAGAAGTACTCTTATTAAATTCATTTTATAGATGAGGCAAACAGAGGCTCAGAAGGTTCAACTTGGCCAGGACCACAGAGCAGGACTCTGAACGCAGGTCCTGGCAACTTGACCTCCTCACTGCTACCCAGTTCTGCATTATTCTGAGATGTCTGTGATGAACTGGATCTAAAAATAGAGCCTCATCTTAACGCGGGTAGGGACCATCCACCTGTTTTCAAAGACAAATCTGAGTTGAGAAATTAAAAGCCATTTAGGGTATTAGGAGCATTCAAGAGAAAGAAAGTAATGCAAATAAAGTGCAAATAAGCATTCTTTTAAGAGACAATCTAATGGGTTTCTCTTTTGATGAACTGCTTTTGTCGGAAGGACATTTAAAAAACAATCCCAATAATAGCTACCATTTATCTTTTTATATCCATATTCTTGCCTTTTTTTTTTTTTTTTTTCTGACGGAAAACCCCGGGCTTTTGAGAAGTAAAACAGCTTGCTTGCCAAGTGATACACATCCAGGAAGAGAAGAGCTGACCACGGTAGCAGGAGTATGTGCCCGTGATCCCCCTGGATCTTACCACTGCTTCATTATTTTTGAGGAAGGAAAAAAAAAGATCTGCTTCTGGAAGAAAATAACCTATCCATCCAGCTTTGGGGAATGATGACCACATAAAGA
The DNA here is from genome assembly GCF_029215605.1 of Mirounga angustirostris. NCBI lineage: Eukaryota > Metazoa > Chordata > Mammalia > Carnivora > Phocidae > Mirounga > Mirounga angustirostris. Next base: position 11,409,343 of record NW_026991712.1, on the reverse strand, counting down.
TGGATCTATTCAAAGAGAAATTAATGAGTGGGCTTTAATGTCCTTGCACAGAGAGTTAATGAGTCCAAATGAGCAAAGGTTTGTGGAAGATTCCAGCCGTAACATTTTATGAGACCGGCTATCTGCTTCCCCTTTTTTTCTACCCCCCCCCCCCCCCCCCCGCTCGGGAAAAGTCTCAGAATTTATGTTGAGTTTTTACCAACTCGTCTATAAACGAATAGGGTGTAAAGTTCACGTGCGTACTTTGAAAGGTTATTAATAACATCCGCATTTAACAGCTACAGTCACAGTTAGGTCTGGGTAACACCTCTTTCTCCACTCTAGAGTCTGGCCACTGGCACAAAGGAGCCAAGTGAAATGCCCTTCTGCAGGCCCCATGTGTAAGAGAAGCAGGGGACGCTGTCGCTCAGTGAGATGGGGCTCCCCTCCAGAATAACCCATGTCTAAATGTGCCGCAAACTGCCAGGCAAGCACACCTGCAGTGACATCCCATGTCCTATGCATAAAATTACATAAAGGCTAAGAGAAAAGGGGCAGGCAATACGGGCTATGAAAGTATTGTATTTCCCAATGTTAATATATGGACCTGCATTTCTAAGTATGCATCTGCAGTTGAACTCAACTCAAAAGGGTACATGGGTGGCGGGGGGTGGAGAGGGAGGATGAACTAACAAATAAAGGCATCCAGGAGAACATGCTGATCTCTAATAATGGAACAGCACTTTCCCTAACCCCAATCCTGCAAGACAGCAGCTTCGCACTCTCTACATTACTAACGAGCAGGGGCTTTAATGTAGAGAAGCACTTGCGACCTGGAGATGGACACTCTTCACTGTTATTTCACAGTCCTAACAAGTCTGGTCATCTCAACGGGGAGAGAAGGCACAGGCCGTTGCCAAGCTGAGACAGACTGAGAGAAGCCATGCCAACAGAGGCCTTATATGAGAACTGGCCACCAGAGGGATTCAGAAACATTATACAAACCGGACGTAAGGACGCAAAATTCCTGAAGAGTCTGAGGCCACTCAGGGTAGGACACGGAACCTTTCGTACACCTCCAGGACAAGTGGCATCCCTTGGTCACAGGAAGAGTGCAACAACACATATTCTCAGAGATGCACCTGGATCCAGCCCCGCTTCCTGACAGCTCAGGGTATCTGCACTAGCTGACTCTTCCCATGGGTGGCTTTCTTCTTACACAGGCCTCAGATTAAATGCCCCTTCCTCCAAGTGCCCTTCCACGGTCAACCTGTAATAGCGCACGGCCTCAGCCCGCCTGGTTACTCTCTACGGCACGCCATGCTGGCTTTTCCACAGCACCACCGCATCCCGAAATGGTCCCGTTTAGGACTCGTTTATTTTTATTGTATTTATCTCCCTGCACAAAAGCTCTAGGAAGGTAGGGGCCTGTGTAACCTGTTCATGGCTAAATTCCCATTCCTAGTGCCTAGCAGATGGCAGATGCTCAAAAATGCTTATGAAATCACAAATGCCTGAATAAATGAATTCCTCAGTACTCTCAGGTCCACAAAACAGGAAAGTATGCAACATGAGACTTGCCTTGAAACTGGCTGAACAAAATAAAGTTTTGGACTCGGAGAATGTGGCCCTCTGTAATCCTTCCCCTAATGGTCCTGAAGAGCCAAAGTTTAGATGGCTGCGTATATGACATGTCTGAACAGCCAGACAGGTGTAAGAGATAAGACCACAGGGTACTGAAAGTAATGGTTTAACAGGGGAGACAGAACTTACACATTCCAGCGTAATTTTGTACCTTAAAATAGTTATTCTGGCAACTTTCTTAAAAAAACATTTTATTGAAATACGATATACTTAATGTTAAATGAGCAACAACAGGGGCACCTGGGTGGCTCAGTCGTTAAGCGTCTGCCTTCGGCTCAGGTCATGATCCCAGATCCCGGGATCGAGCCCCGCATCGGGCTCCCTGCTCAGCGGAGAGCCTGCTTCTCCCTCTCCCACTCCCACTGCTTGTGTTCCCTCTCTCGCTGGGTCTCACTGTCAAATAAATAAATAAAATCTTAAAAAAAAAAAAAATGAGCACCAACAGCCCTATTGTTATTATTCAGTAAGATATTCTATTTCAGAATTACTTCCTAAGTCTATGGCACCTTCTTTTCAATATACTCAGGTGGGAAAAACTATTCTTATTTTGGATAAATGTGATTTTTGAAAATAAGCATTAGCCTTTGGAGCTGTATCTTACGCATATACTTAGAGAGAAAGGAAACAGTGGCTCTCAATAAAACAGCACAGAATTTCTTAGAGATATGCAGCGGTAGAGAGCCATCACACCCACCTTCTAGGGATGCTGAGCACTGAATGTATTAATGTGTACCTGGAAGCACAAGGCCTTGCACTGAGCAGGTGCTCAAAAACTGCTATGATTACCCTCACCTCTGAGGTACTTCTAAGAGAAATTCCCGAAACATTTGGAGTGACAGCAAAACATCTTTGAAACAAGTATTCCTACTAGCAGAGTGATTTCTTCAATGAAAAAAACTTTTATTTACTTGGGGAAAAAATGTGTGGGGGTGTGTGTTTCCATTTTATCACTTTTCAGTTGCATTCAGAGAGGTAATTTGTCCCCTAATCACCAAGAAGCAAATGTTCTTCTTTCGTGTAATTCCTACGGAATTGTTGCTACGGAATAATTCCTATGGAATAATTCCTGTGGAATAATTACTACGGAAAGCAAGGGATGGCTACTTTGGTCTAATTTTGGATCATACCTGACTGCTTCAGTCTTCAACTTACCGAGCGATCATGCTACTTTGCAGGGAGGAGGGAGCACCGGGGAACAAAATGCTCGGGCTACCGGAGAGGCAGGATGCCTAATTAATATTGGTATAAGGCCTCTGAGGATGAAACAGAGATAGAAGTTCTCGTACAGGCTCACCGCCAAATCAATGCATTCATTATTTATCTGTTGTAAGGCCCCACACACTAGAATGCATAAGTGTATAATTATGTGAGTCAGGAGTAAGCCCAGAAAGTAATCCAGTGCGATAATGCAGACCACTGTGAATAAAGGTGCCAGAAGAGAATGACAATGGAAAATATCCATTAGCTCCAAAAAGAGGAGGGATCGGGAAAACCATGCAAGTAAGTATTTGCTCTGAGGATCATCCAACCTGGGTTTTTACAGCATCATTTACTTGCTCATCTACTAACTGTGCCTGGCCCATACTGAACAGTACTCTGAGCCACGCACCTGTCAAGTGTGCCCACCAAATACTGCATCTGCCTCTACTTCCCTGGCTGCATGCCATGCAAAACGACAATGACCGAGCCCTGTGCTGGAGTACATGGGGAGCCCAGCACTGCTTTGAATAAGACTGATGAAGGCAATTATTCAAAAACTATCAATCCTTGCTACCCTGGTTATCCACACCTTGTATCATTTCACTCTTTACCTTGGATTTTAGGTGTTTAGGTACCTGTGTCTCTTCCCCTACTCAACCAACTAAAAGCACTGTAAGGATAATACTTTTATGTTTGTTTCTTTCTATACATAAGAGATGCTCAATTAGAATTTGCTAAATTGAATGAAAGACACACACACACACACACACACACACACGAGGAACGATGAATGAAGTCCCTGTTCTTATAATAAAATCCAGGTCCCTGCAAGGCCCTATGTGATCCAGCCCCGCGGCCCTCAGACTTCTGTTCCCACACTCTCTACTACTCATGTGTAGGCCACACCTGTGATCCTTCTGAACCCACCAAGCTTGTTCCCACATCAGAGCTTTGGCAACTACTAAAATTCTGTTCTCCAAGCTCTTCCCCAGATCTGAAGGGGCCTGGGCTGCTCCTTCTCTCTCTCTCTTTTTCCTTTCAGTGTTCAGCTCAAATGCCAGAAGCACAGCCCCAATTAACTTGAGGGGTGGGTGTGCAGGGTACCGAGCTCCCCCCCCACCCCGTGTGACAGCTTACGCCACACCAGCAGTTGCGATGAGGCTCACTGAGGAAGCAAAAGCACAGAGCATCTGCAAACGGGGGCAGGGGGATGGTGGTAGCAGCATATATGAAAGGAAGCGGTAAAGATGTTATCCTTTGTTAGTTTCAAGATTAATATGAGTTGAATGAGGCTGCTACACAAGGGGAAATGATCAACTTAAAATAAAATTTGATTTGCATAACTTAGCCAAAAAATGGAAAGTTGGGGGCGCCTGGGTGGCTCAGTTGTTAAGCATCTGCCTTCGGCTCAGGTCATGATCCCAGGGTCCTGGGATCGAGCCCCACATCGGGCTCCCTGCTCACCGGGAAGCCTGCTTCTCCCTCTCCCACCCGCCCTGCTTGTGTTCCTGCTCTCGTTATTTCTGTCTCTGTCAAATAAATAAATAAAATCTTAAAAAAAAAAAAAAGAAAATAATTTGGGGGCGCCTGGGTGGCTCAGTCGTTAAGCATCTGCCTTCAGCTCAGGTCATGATCCCAGAGTCCTGGGATCGAGCCCTGCATCGGGCTCCCTGCTCTGCGGGAAGCCTGCTTCTCCCTCTCCCACTCCCCCTGCTTGTGTTCCCTCTCTCGCTATGTCTCTCTCTGTCAAATAAATAAATAAAATCTTTAAAAAAAAAAAAAAGGAAAGCTGACCTGTCATCCACGTTTGAACCTGTTCATCTCTACTGTTTTAGACTATAAAAGGTGTCCTTAAGATTCAGATATTCATACAGATTTCAATCAGAAACATTAACATCCTCTACTGTACCTATGGCTGAAAGGTGGTGCGGGGTGGGCTTTGACCCCTAGATGCTAAAGATCCCTATGCTATAAACGACTGAGGATTTGGCCCCACTTGATAAGTTACTTCACAGTTCAGGTCTGTAGCAAACACTCAATATATCACCTTTGGCAGTATTTACTGACCGATTCTAAGGATCTATTCCCTGCATGGAAACACCATCAACCTATCAACTTTCCAATCCAAAGAGAAGGTATCTCATAAAACTGTAACTCACAAAAGTCCGCTTTCCTGGGTATGCATACATTACCTGTTAGGTGCGTAAACACCTTTAGGGCAGGGACTATGCCAGGCCCAGTAGAGGAGCTCAATAAATATCAAATGAATCTGCCTCTATATTAAAAGCATCTAGAATTAAAAGTGTATAGAAAAGACCAATACTCACAAAATGCTACTATTTATTTCTCATGAGCTTTTATTTTAAAAACCTAAATGTTTATTCCAATCACTTGAAGGAAGTACCATCTTAACTAATGTAAATACAACGGCACTTAGTTTTTGCTCGGGTGATGCATATAGAAATATTCATTTTCTAATCTCCCCAGGGTGCATCCTGTTTCGCAAAAGTCAGTCACATCTATGAAGTATCGATGAAATCGTTTTATTTTCTTTGTGAAGGCCAAGGACCTTGATGAAAACCACTGAGTCTGCACCTTACAGAAATCCAACACGCAATGTAGGCAAAGGTAGCTGAGGAGGCTGATGGGCCTGCCTCCCCCGCCCCCGCCCTGGCCCCTCCTCCTACAGATGCCACAAGCCACCCCACTGATGGGAACAACTACCCTCCAAGCCAAGGGAGGGCCTGGTCATTTTCATACTCAGTACTCTTTTTCAGTAAACCACTCTGCCTCCTGCACTGATGTCAGGATCCAGCAATGTGAACAAAGAAAGTGGCACAGATCTCCTTCGATACCCTTCAGGTCAGACCGGGGGTCATAAAGAAGCACAGCCATTGTATCCATTCTGTGATGAGACCCTAACCCACCTCTAAGGAGAAGCCAAGTCTTGCTTTTCTTGGTGAAGCTCCTTCTCTGCCCCTAACACCGAGAGTCCTTGCTGGTCCCACGCCATCTGGCACTGGTCATCACCAGGTAACCAGCATTTAACTACCACTTGTCAAAAGGTCCAGGTGTTTATCGGAGGTCGCGGAGCCAGGCGCCATCCCATGAAGTACAACACGATGGCTACGAGCCCAGGCGCGGAGGCCAGGGAGACCCCGAGTCACTTCCTGGCTGTGTGACCGTGGTCGGGTTAGTCATCCTGCCCGACACTCATGCCTTCCTCACATGACACCTGGCACACACAGGTGTTTCCTTCTTCTCTTCCTTTCCCTCCCTGTCCTCAGATTCTTGTATTCGCTCACTCCCGCCTCGGCTGTCCCCCATACTGATGATAATGATGATAAAAATATCACGACCATGTTTTATACACAATATCTTTTTTTTTTAAGATTTTAAATTTTTATTTATTCATGAGAGGCAGAGAGAGAGAGAGAGGCAGAGGGAGAAGCAGGCTCCCAAGGAGCAGGGAGCCCGATGTGGGACTCGATCCCAGGACCCCGGGATCATGACCTGAGCCGAAGGCTGACGCTTAACCATCTGAGCCACCCTGGCGCCCTTTACACAATATCTTATTTAATCCTCACAGGAACCTTCAAGGAGGCTTCTGTTACCCATACTTTACAGATAAGGACACTGAGGCTGAGAATGGTCCTAGATCATGCAGCTGGCCAGAGACAGAGCCAAGATCCAAAATTGGGTCTTCCGGACCCTAAAGCCTGGACTCGTTAAGTGTCATGTGCTCCAACCTTCCAATGTGACACAGTGGGGTCCACAGGATGGAGGGACTTTAAAAAAGTCAGTTGGCTCAGTCGGTGGACCATGTGACTCTTGGATCTTGGGGGTGTGGATTAAAGCCCCACCTTAGGTGTAGAGATTACTTAAAAATAATTTAAAAATCTTTAAAAAAATAAATCAGCCAGGGAGTCAGTAATCAAGCCACCAGGCAACTTCAAAACCCTTTTCCTTCCCATTCCAGGAGTTCTCTGCGAAGGAGCCAAAGAGGAACTGACTAGAGCGCTTTGCTGAAAAACCCAAGTAGCTCTTTAAGGAGGGGACAGGAAAAAAAGCAGAGTGGGCAGAAGTCAACCTGCAGCTAGCGGGGGCTGTGCCGCCTGAGCAGGTCAGGCTTGAACTGCCTGTCAGCCACTTCATGTCGGTCCCCCTGCTAAGTGGGGTGCTTGGCATTGTGGGTGTTAGTCAAAACCACACAGTGGCTTTCCACCGAGCCTCAGGGGTAGCCCGGAAACAGCAGCCTCTACGGCCTTCATTAACTAGGATCTACACACTTGACGCCAGGCATCGTTTTCACGAAAACTGACTGTTGGGAGTGTGTGCCGCACACAGGATTCATGTTAATAACTAATCCCAACAACACATGGAGACGCAGGGGCTGTGAAAGCTTCTAGGTGCACTTAAAAATATCAGTGACTTATTGAAAGATACCAGTGAGAGTGATAAGTAGAAAAATCCTTTGAAAAGAAAAAGTTGGTTGACTTATCTATCCTTGGGGTCAGCAAAGAAAACAAGAATCTGAGGGACAGCTTCCCCACCTGGTATTTCTAATCCAGCTCTGGCCCACAGAAAGGTCACTTGGGTACATAGGCCATGCTGAGGAATGTGAGGGGGATGAACAGGAACCCCTACAGACTGGGTCCATCCATCCACAACCATCTGCATGTCAAGGACCATCTAGATGCAGGGATACCTGGCAAAAATGAGACTGTTCTCTTCTTTAAGGTGGATGACAGAAAACTGAGTACACAGCAACATTTCTGAGGAGGTAGGCTTGGTGTTTAGAAGCACCAGTGAGACCAGGTGGTCAAAGCCCCACAGAGGATAAGGAGATGGACAGGGGCCAGATCATGCAGGAAGGAAAAGCTAAGGCATAGAGTTTGGTTTTTATTCTGAGAGCAATGGTTAAAGACAGAGAGCCACTGGGGTTTTAAAACAACGAAGTGACTAGTCCTGACCTTCAGAAAAATGACTCTGGCTCTTGTATTGGGAAGGGAAGGTAAAGAAGGAAGGTTGGAAAGGGAAGAGCCAATAGATTGAGTATTTCACTAATGTAAATTCTTGTAAGTTCTTCTGTTGTGGCTCAATCCACTTCCTCCTCTAGGACCACACCCCAAACTTAAGGCTTCCTCCAGAAATACTCAACTCCTCCCTGTTTCACACCTGCTCAGTACCTCAAAATGCTAGACTCCAGGTCACATCCCCCTTGCCTAATCCTCTACATCCAGCAAGCCATGGAATCCCACCAGTTCCATCTCTGCAGCAGTTCCTGAACCCATCCCAAAGGCTCCTTCCTTACAGTTGGATGTGGTCATGCCCCAGCCAGATCCCTGAATGGTTTCTGAATGACCCCCACCCTCACCCACCAGGATGCCAGAGCAGCCTTTCTAAAACAGAAATCTGATGGTGTCACTCTCGCCTTGGAACCTAGAATAAAGCACAGACCTGCGCACAATGCCCTTCCCCACCTTATACCACGCTACTGCCGCAGCCTCCGTTTGTCTTCTGACCGCTCGCTTTATAATTCCTAGCACTCCAAATTAACGGCGCTCGAATTCTGGGTGTCTATTCCAAGTCCAGTGGCTACAATTCTCTCCTTTCTCAAGAATACTTCTGTCTTGGGCGCCTGGGTGGCTCAGTTTGTTAAGCAACTGCCTTCGGCTCAGGTCATGATCCTGGAGTCCCGGGATCGAGTCCCGCATCGGGCTCCCTGCTCGGCAGGGAGTCTGCTTCTCCCTCTGACCCTCCCCCCTCTCATGTGCTCTCTCTCTCTCATTCTCTCTCTCTCTCAAATAAATAAATAAAATCTTTAAAAAAAAAAAAAAAGAATACTTCTGTCTTTTGTCATCTTAACAATCTTGCAAACTCACACTCAACCTTAAGATTGGGTTTTACTGGGGTGCCTGGGTGGCTCAGTCATTAAGCGCCTGCCTTTGGCTCAGGTCATGATCCCCGCGTCCTGGGATCCAGCCCCGCACCAGGCTCCTTGCTCCGCGGGAAGCCTGCTTCTCCCTCCCCCACTCCCCCTGCTTGTGTTCCCTCTCTTGCTGTGTCTCTCTGTGTCAAATAAATAAATAAATAAAATCTTAAAAAAAAAAAAAAGATTGGGTTTTACCATCTCTTCTGTGAGCCACTATCCCCTTCCTGCTGAGAATCTGTCTTCAGCCCCTAGTGCTACGAAAGCACTTATCATAAGGACTTTTCTCTTACATTTCTATCTCCAACAAATGGTAGCTGTTAATCTTTTAAGATACTACACATGTATTCACTTTCATTTCCCCACTGGAGGCCAGCTTCCTGACCCCATCCTTGGGCTGCATGTCCCTAGGAGACCTAAGATGTTCACAGTGGGGAGAGAGAACCCGGCGCAGGACCCTGGACACCAGACATCTAAATCAGACTCTGCCCCTCAGACCTCTCAGGTTCCCAACTTCCTGATGAGTAAAAAACCAGTCCACACACATCTCTTCTGGCTCTGATTCTCTGAAACTCAAACATTTTCAAGTCCCATTACTATTCAACTCTCTTAGCTTGTTAGATTTTAAGTGAAAGATGTTTTAATTTTTTAAAAGTAACATAACTGGCATCAACAGTGAATGGTTTCAGGGAAAGACCATATAGTTAAGATTTCGATGTAATTAAAAGATAAACCACAGCTTTGGTATCAGATTCTTATTCCAGCCATTTCTGTGTCCTTTTTTGTGTATCCCCTGTCCTCCAAGAAATGTTTTGAAAAGTACATCTTGAATTTGGTATTCAAAGACTCTTATCAATTACATAAAACAAGCATTACTAATGCCTTTTATAGATTTAAGTCAGAACAAGTGTCCAGGGCCAAAAATCTAGTAAATGGCAAAAAACCAGGCTTTTCACTCTGTACAGTCTAACTCTAAATTTGATCTATGTTCTTTCTGCTACATCTGTCTAGTTCAAAGACATTTGATTCCACCTGCTATCATGCCCAGGTATGCCACATGCTAAGTTTTCTATAGACCCATGTGCCCAGCTTCTGAGGACAGAAGTTTCAAGGGAATATAAGCCATAAGCCACCTCTTGTGTATTCTCCCAGACAAGCCTCAGAGCTGCGGGCTGCAGATCTGATCATTGTTGAGTAATGTGTTTTACAAAGACAGACAGACCTAATTTGATAGAGGAGATCAAGAAACGCCAGTAACACATTTGCATGAATATGATTACTAAAAATGAATGTTTTTCATGAAAAAATTGATCAGGTTAAAAACAAAGTAAATTAAAGTGGCATTTCCCACACTGTGATCTGTAGAAAACTGTTTGTAGAGAGATAGTAGAAAGTATTCTTGGGAAAAAAGAAGTCGTGACAAATTTGGAAAATACTCTGTGCTAACTATATACCTCTTTTTTGGAGATAACCAATGCACAACAGAATATCAAAGACTGGGGTATTTTAAAGAAACTTGCTTATTAGCTTTACAACCCAGCAATTCTCAATTAAAATAATTTAATAATTAAAATCAGAATATCTTTTTTTTTTTTTTGGACACCTACAGAACAATGTTTATTGGGACATCAATATAGGAAACTCTATTAAAAAAAAATCTAACAAAGTTTGGGGCGCCTGGGTGGCTCAGTCGGTTAAGTGTCTGACTCTTGATTTCAGCTCAAGTCATGATCTCAGGGTCACGAGATCGAGCCCCATGTTGGGCTCTACACTGGGCCTGGAGCCTGATTAAGATTTTCTCTCTTCCTCTGCCCCACGGCTCGAATATGCACGCTCTAGCTCTCAAAAAAAATCTAACAAAATTAAATCTCAAAAAATATACTATGTGTATCAGTTAAAGAGGCCTGATGGTTTTCCAACGTAGACAACAGATACTATCAGGAAGAAGACAAATAACTACAATCAATTTTTAACAAAACCAAGATGAACTAAGAGGGAAAAATAATACAACAAAGAAGGGAACAAAGCTGACATCTGTAACATATAATTAGTATGTGGAATTCTTATTTTGCTGCTGTAGAGAGCTAGAAGAATAGGAGGACAAAAGAGGACACAAGAAATTGAAAATAGTAAATATATGCAAATAATTTCAAAAACACTAATGATTTTTAAATTGCAAGTAAAACAATACTGAAGTGTCCCTTTATCCTTACAGAGCTATAACAAGTAGGAAAAGTGATAAAAATAATGAAGAAGCTTCAGAAAAATAGTCACAATTGATCTAAAGGAGAAACTACTGCAAGTCACAAAGCTGCTCTTATATTTGACAAGTAATCCCACTCTTGATCCTTCCTATCCAAACTACCACTACTCCCTCAATAATAAACAAAAAGGAGACCCCACAGAACATGTCACCAGGTTTCACAGTACAAAAGGCTAGAAATAACCTGTATCTGACAACAGGGAAATGACAAAGTAAGATATGAAACAAATTGGAGGGTTTATTGTATGGCCACTAAAACATAAAATTAGCAACAATTAGGATAAAGAAAGGACTGCCAGTTATTAAGCACCTATTATGTGCTATGCGGTACCACTATTCAGAATGTAAAATGACGTGTATTACGAAGATATGAATTTTCTAGAAATGTAAAGTTTAGAGGGGTACCCAGGGGTGTTTAAAAGCTGTGGCTACCTAGGACTGTTACACTTAGGAATTTTTTTTCTTTTCCTTATACAGTATTACAGGATTGACTTAGTACTTAAATTTTTTTAAGTCTTTTAACAGTGTCTTGTAATATATTAAATGCCTGTTTTTTCCTAAGCAATTGCAAAAGACCCAGTAAGATGTTAACTTTCATAGAAAATGAGGGAGAAACATTACATACTCTCAGTAATTTCCGTGTTGCCTTGCAACTGTACATTTAAAAAATTAGTAGAATATTGTGCTTCCAGAGCTCCTGTCTGGGGCCAAAAAGAAAACTATAATCACAGCAATTACCTTGTGAACCTCTAATTTCTGTTGTAGTTCTGAAGTTCGGAGTAGCGCACCCACCCACAAGCACCATGCTTTCATCTTGAAGCAATTTCAGCTCCATTCTTGGGAAAATAATAATTATAGGTACAACAAGGTATTTAAAGACCAAAAAATAGTCATGCAAACACCATTTCCATGTTATAACATAATAAGAGTTCCTTAAAAGAATTAAAACCTAGACCAGAAAGGCATTTCCTGAGTCACATCTTCTCAGGATCCTTAGAATTTATCAGGATCCTACCTCGGAACAGAATAGAAGTCTTTGTTGGCAAACAGATTATAGGAACCACGGAGCTCGTGAGAGCCTTTTAACCTCCTACCAGTTCTGAAATTCTACAGTGCCCTACTCAACTGTATGTCTGGGTCCTAACCCGGTGATTCAAAACTCGCTGCTGATGGCTTCGAGTCATTTAGGCCGAGTCACACAATTTTATCTAAAATGGAGAGTCACGTAAAAGCTGACTAGATGCTGGAATTTAAACATGGTGGTTAAGAGCAAAGAATGGGTGCCAGACTGCCTGGGGTCACATCCCAGCCCCACCACTAACTATGCAACCTGGGCCCGTTCCTTAACCCCGCTGTGCCTCAGTTTCTTCACCAGTAACCCATCTGACAGAGTTAAGTGGATTAAGTAAGGTGATCTATGTAAATGAAGTGCTCAGAGTGGTGCTTAGCGGAGAGGAAGCCCTCAACAAATGTTAGCTAGAATTTGCAGAGACAGTACTCAGATTTATTTTTTCTCAGGCTCCCACGAGACATATAATTAGCAAGGACAATTTTTACGTGGCTGGTGGCACTACTATAGAAGGAAAAGAACAGGGAGATTGCAGATATAAAACCTTCCACTCAGATGAGCTCTTTAGATCAGTGATCTCCCAAGAAGGCACACAAGATTTTTCACCGTGATGCGGGAAGAATAATACTGGAACTCGTATTTGTATTGTTTTAGGTCAGATACAATTATACATTATTAGCACGGAAGAGTATGTATAACGTATGTGTGTAGATGTATGAGCACACGGAATGCATGCACGAAAAGGTTTTGCAACGGAGGTGCCCAAAGTTTAGAAACCACGGCTCTGTTAATGAACGGAACGCTAGATTTTACTTCTCGTAAGTAAGAACTGTGTTGTGGGAAATGTGGAGTAAGACTTGCCCAGAATGCAGCTCGGGGGCGGTTTGCTGTCTGCATACAGAGAAGGCGATTCCACTGTCCAATGTGTAAAAGGACACTGCCAAGATGTCAACGGATTTTCCTTAAGTAGCAGCAACCGATCTAATGATGCTCGCTTAGAACAGATGGCATCAAGGGCATTCACGCTGTTCTAAAATAGAGCAATACCTTATATTTTCCTGTCATTTTTACTATTTTGCATCTGCTTTCCCCCAACTGCCCAAATATTATCACAATCTTTCCTTTCTGAGGAAATGAAGACTCCGAGAGACTAGGTGACTCTTCCTAAGCCCACCCGGGTAATAAATGCTGTTTTAAAACTCAAGTCTCCCAAATCAAAATTTAATTTTAAAAAAGGATTCTGTTCACAGATGTTCCATGACCTTAAAGATATTATATTGCTAAAAGCCAATAAAAACAGATATTTCTCCCAAGTCTGCTGTTTCCTACCGCAAGGCACATAGGATACACACTTTACCGGCAAAAAACAAAATATTTCAGAAAATTTTGGTTTTGTCATTGAAGATAACACTGAACAAATCAGAAATAAACATTATACATTTCACTTGACTCCACAACTCTGAAACACTATTTTCTTTTTTCTTGACTTCCCAACCTTGTTCATGGATAACTCAGTTCATGTTTACTGTATGTAAACACACTGTTTTACATGCAGTTTGTATTCTGCTTTTTTCACTTCACATTATGCTGCAAACATGTTCGCTTATTTTTTCTGCACGGGCATACAGCATTACGGTGTATGCACTACTACGGTGGCTGCACGCCTTCGATCGCCCTGATACGTATGTCCTTTGTCTCCCATACGATTCTGATGGCTGAAAGTGAATAGCCAGTTTTTTTTACTTTCATAAATAAAGGTATTTATTTTTAAGACCTACTTGTCAGCATGGTTGTCAAATAATGAAGTTTCTTTTAATAAGAGTAACTTTCAGTTGTGTGTTTTTAAACATGATTATGAAGTACCAGCAGGCACTAATGATAATCTCTTACTGTATTAATAAATTCACACACCAGTAAGTCACAACACTGACAAAAGGTCTTAAGTCTTTGACTCCTAAAAAGCTGTCACATACCAGAAACGTCACAAAGATCTAACTAAGAATCCTCTTGCAAATTACCACTGAGTGCAATTTAGCATAGTGGTTAACTCGATGTGTAGGCATCTTAAAAGGGAGCGATGGCTAACACAGACCACCTCCCCCCACCATAACACCCCCACACCCACACACAATAGCTGGTCCTTAACGCGCACCCTTTCAAATAAAGCTTCCTCAGGAAGCCCATTCAGACAGAATGTCATTAGCAGAGGAATGCTCAGAGACCCGGGACCTATTGATTAAATATTACTTGAGGAAAACAGGCATGAGGCTCACGTGAGAGTTTGCTCTGAAGCACAGATGAATATTATGCTCTACTGGGTATTGTTTCCATAAAGGTAAATCTTCCTGTTGACAAGAACCGAAGTAGTTTTCTATAAATCAAGCCTTTGAAATTAAATCTTATTTCCTCCAAGATGCACATTAACATTTCAGAGAGTCTTTCTTCAATTGGTATCAAGTTGTGTTGTTATTTTATCACAACGAGTCCTTTTGTAATGTAAATGATCACCAGCATGCATTCAGACTTTGGTATACCAAACTTAATTGAAATGGGGATGCATCTACTGAATATTTGGGAAAAAAAAAAAAAAAAAAACAAAAACCCTCAATCTACACTCTGAATTCACTGATCTGACAAATATCCAGTGGGAACAATGTCCCAGAGTCAGGAAATACAGAGATGATTCCTGACCTCAGGGATCGTGATGAATTATCTCAATCACATTTATTAGGTAGCTGGACAGTGTTTTTAAGCATGACTGCTTCCCTGTAATATGGTATTTGGCAATAAGTTCACCAAGGCAAAAATGTATTCACCTAGAAGTGAAGCATGCTGAAAATTTCAGAAAATATTAAAAATACATATATAACTTGAAAGTAAGAATGATAAAGAAAATTCAGTCTTCTTGGTAAATACATCTAAAAGCTTTTATTCAATGACATTTTGTGGACTGAGCTATGCTGTAAAGGAAGGGGCAAATTTCCCGTGAATGATTTGTTGAAAAGTGGTTTCCGTGTCAAATACCAAAATTAAAAACGGAGCTGCAGCATTAAGGGCTCTGAGAAAGCATCCCAGCTTACGATCGATGGTCTTATAAGCTCTCAGCTGCTTCCCAAACGTCCATGCTGACTCTTCAGTACAGTCACATGCTTAGTGGACACTTCTTGGTAACTACAATGGACACCCTCAAGGGAAGCTCTCCCTGCCCTTAAATACTTTCTAGCTGCTGTGGTGCCACCTAGCACAGTGTCCAGTGACAGTCTGCGATCTAGATACCCCAGAGACTCCCAATGACTCCACTTCTCAAAAGTGAACAAACAGCTCTCCCATCCTCCAATGACAAGGCCCACTATGAAGGGACGAGTGGTTCAAACCCAGTTTTGGGCGAACCCCGTAGAGTGTGGCTAACAGTTCACATGGCACAACTCTGGAGGACTTGGTGATGTGGCTAAAAGCTAAAAGCTTTTATTTATTTATTTATTTTTTAAGATTTTATTTATTTATTTGAGAGAGCACATGAGAGGGGGGAGGGTCAGAAGGAGAAGCAGACTCCCTGCCGAGCAGGGAGCCCGATGCAGGACTCGATCCCGGGACTCCAGGATCATGACCTGAGCCGAAGGCAGTCGCTTAACCAACTGAGCCACCCAGGCGCCCCAAAGCTAAAAGCTTTTAGATGTATTTACCAAGAAGACTTTGAATTTTCTTTATCATTCTTACTTTCAAGTTATATATATATTTTTAATATTTTCTGAAATTTTCAGCATGCTTCCCTTCTAGGTGAATGCATTTTTGCCTTGGTGAACTTATCGCCAAATACCATATTACAGGGAAGCATTCATGCTTAAAAACATTGTCCAGCTACCTAATAAATGTGATTGAGATAATTCATCACGATCCCTGAGGTCAGGAATCATCTCTGTATTTCCTTCCGGGAGCTTTCATCTGACAGAAGAACGGTCAAGCACAGGGTGGTTCTAGGGCTTCTGCATATTTAGAATATCCTTAAATCTGAGGACTCATCACTTAGAATTTCCTGAAATCTGAGCACAATTAGCCTAATTAATGCTATGAGACAAAAAGTATCTGTGGTCAGTAACTTTGGGAAATGCTCCCCACTATCCACCCTTTGAAAATTCACAGAGAATTTAATACATTAAAATACCATGAGATTCCTGTTTAAAAAAAAATTTTTTTTTTTTAAATTTAAACTTTGTTTAACAAAGTATTTCCCAAACTTATTTGGCCTCAAAAGCATACTTCCCACCTCCATCCTTTTTTAGAAGTGCCTACTAACGTCTCAGAACCAAGTTCTCCACACAATACACTTTGGGTAACACAGACTTGGATCATAATATTCCAGAAAATCTGGTGTAATTTAGATCAGAGAAACCAAATGGGTGGCTCACAGTCTAAATTCAACTTGCCTGAATTTATTTTACATGGCTTGCATAATTATCTTTTGTAAATTCTGAATTAGCTTCCAAACATTTAAAACAAAAATTCAGAAGTCCAACTTTCCCTATAAAATGCCTTGGTTGAGCAGAGCTCATTTTTTCCCAGGAACGATAATGATCAGGACCTAAGGAGGAGGTGCCAGTCACTCTTGCCTGGCCAAGGACTCCTACAGATCGTACCTGTGTTCTGGGCACTGGCTCTGGGATGGAAGTTGTTAGGGCATGTTTAGGATGCTTGCAGAGAAAGTCATTGTCACTCCACCCAACCCCCTCAGTCCTTCTCCTCTATGAACTGCGCAGCCCAGATGGTGTACCGAGGACAATCCCCGTTTACACGCATGGCCCTGGCGTAATAGAGCTGCCCCTACTCCTGCCCCATCTGGATAAGCTATATAGTCACTGGAGCTGTAAAGCCTTCCCAGGCCCCCCTGATGCTCACTCCCATCCTCCACCCTCAAGTCTCATGGACATATTTCAGCACTTGAGGATGCCCTTACCACTTTCCTACTGTTTCATATGAGTGTTGCAGACACGACAGACATCAGAGCCCAGATGATGTAGGTCTGATGTCGGGCTCTGCTTCTGAATTGCTCTGCGAGTACAGCAAGTCCCCAGATCCCTCTCAGGTTTGGGACCTGCATCCCACTGTTTTACAGGGCTAACGGGAAGGGTCAGAAATGCAGCAAGTGCCTGGTACAGAGCAGGTGTTCAATAAATAGTACTTTTGGTTCTGAGAATGGAACTCCATGCAACTATGGCTGTCTCATAATTCTTATATTCCAAATGCAATAGCTTTGGGTTCTCATGGAAGATATATAATATATGATTAGGACTGATTTGCTGATTTCTTCCTTTAAAAAAACCCCAGGAAATGTCCTTGTGTCAATTATGTTTCTTTTTTATTTTTTTCAATTTTGGGGTAAGTGGCACAGGAACATTTTCCCTAGCTGTCCCATCAATTTCAAAAATAAATTCCAGAAGGGAATCTGTCCACTTATTTATGGAATTTTTAATGTTTTAAAAGCTAGGGGTAAGAAGGAAAAAGAAATTCTCCCCACAGAGTATGGTTCACAAAATTCATGACCTGCATGATTTAAGAAATAACAATCTGCCTGTTATTCAGAGGAATAAAATGATGACTCACTCACTGACATGGACTGATCTTTTTTTCCTCCATGCCTTGGGATTACTAAATAGCAGAGCACTCTCCCTTGGGATTTTCCCCGAAGTCTTTATTTGTTCCCAACAAGCTTCAAACATCCTATTTTCCACTTCTTTTAAATGTGTCCCCTTTCATTTCAGCTAATAACCGAAGTAATTTCTCACGAGTTACTATGGAAAGAGACCTCAAAGTGGATGCTCAGATGCTTCAAATTCACTTTAAACCCTTGCCAGACCTCCTTTGTGAGGCTACACTGAGTGGCCCTGGACGCAGGGCCTCTCCTGCTGTCTGACTTTCCTCTCAAGTCTAAAGCTGATATTGAAGGAACAGACGGACAAAGCAAATCAAAAGACAGCGGGGCTCTGATCCATCAAGGGCCTTTTATGGCTTGGGTTATGACTACAAATTTTCAAGTGAAATCAGCATAAATTAGGAATGCTGTTCTTAAAATCAAACTTAATGAGGCATCATTATGTTGTCATGCTCACTAACTGGCTGTGCCCCATCACCACACATGACCGCCACACATTTCAGTTTCTTATCCTGGACGGGAAAGTGGAAGGGGAGGTGGGAAGAACTTGCAATTCTGCAATGTCTTCACTTGAGAAAGAGATTACAGAAGGCTGGACTGGAAACGAACCTCACACTTACAGAGCAAGAGTTCCAAGACAAGCAAACTGTACAGATCTGGCTACTTCTTGTGTGAGGATTGAGAAACAGTAAGGCTTTCCAATTAATTGCATTTATCTGTTAGGTCCTTGCTGTCCGAAAGATGATGAAAAAATACCTCGTGCTTCCTCTGTCTTCAAAACATTTTTGGGATGATGGATAAAGGATAATGTTACAATTCTTTTTTTTTTTTCTTTTGGAAGGAAGAAAAAAGGTCAACCAACACTGTTTTATTTATGTATTGTCCAGTTAGTGGGGGGAAAAAAAAAGAATTCATTATTTTCTTTCCATTCAGTGGGCATTCCTAATGTTTCTTGTTATTTCTGTGACAATGTAAGGTCTTTACAACAAGGCAAGTGTAATGATGACTGGGTTAAATAAGTTGGATACAGTGTACCCATATCCCGTGCTGCCACAGTCTGTTCCTGCCAAATTACTGACCATTTCTGATTATTCTAAAGGGTCATTGGTCTTGCTGGGCTCCTAGAGGTATTGGGTCTTCTACATCTCTATGCTAACAATGCTTCTGCCACTTTTCTCTATTTCTAACGGCCCCAAGTTCATATTTCACTTGACTGCAGAGCTGGGAAGACTTTAGAGATTTCATATTCTAACTGCTATATTATATGTTAAAACAAAAGTAAAAACTGGTATCATGAGAGGTTAAATGACTTGCCCAAGTTCACACAGGACAGTTTAACAACCAGGACTAAACCCAGGTCTGTCTCCTATTCTCACGATTTTCTCTTTATCAAGAGGCAACTGGAGTTCCAGAATGGCCCTGGGACGGCACTTATGGTCCTCAGCTTGGAAACTCAGTGATATGGAAGATGCTGGGATATCCTCATGTGTGTAGGAAACACAGGCCAATTAGGCCTCTAAGGGGACCCGCTGGGTCTCTCTCTATGCTGAACCACCCGCTTCCACCAACCAGTAGACCACATTATGGACAGAGGTATGCCAGGGGCACAGAGGCCACAGGATGAACATGGGGCTTCTTTCCAAGGCACTGAAGATTTGTGGGGGGAAAGAGTTTCACATTAAAGCAAATATAAACTATACTGTGGTACATCAAGCCAAATTTGCTTTTACCCCCTCAAAATAAAACACGATACTTTCAGGAAAATTCAAGGCCTCTTAGGGTCTCCCTCTCCTCAAGGAGTGATGCAGAAATGTAACCCACACTGATTCAATTACATGTACTTAGAAAAAAGTGTGGGACTGGGAGAGGAATTACTAGTTAAAAGTGTACTTCTACCCACATAAACCCCACTGGGAGGAGGCCATACCACTGACTGTGGGATCAGACCCCTTACTTCCTGCGGCCTTGTGTATTCCAAGGATCTCACCAGCCTGGAAGTGAGTCTAGTGTTTAAACATGTGTATGTTTGCATATGTGCACTTAGGATATCATAGCCCCTAAATGCAAGGCAACCACTTTGGTGCTCAAATGAACAAATAATGCACTGAGGGAAAACATATGACAGTCGATGTGCTAAGAAGAACATGGGTCTTTCTAAAGCAATTTTCAAGGGTATTCTCCTGCCTTTATGCCACTTTCCCTTAACATGATGACTTAACCACCCCATAAAATTCAACCCTTCCCCCAGGAGTAAGTTTGAGGAGGATCAAGAAGAGAGGTGCCGAGTGGCGGGATGCTTGAGAAATACTGGGAAGGGCGGTGGGGGGAGGCTGTAAGCCTGGAGGTCAGGGAAGATGTGGGGGAACCTGATTGTGAGAAACGACCGCCATTAAGACTTGGTACATGGGATGTCTATCCCACTCCGGTCTAAGTTAAAGGCTGACAGCCCCTCAGGTGGAAGTACCCTGAGGCAACCACAGGGTTGACCCAGAGGAAGAATCTCTGACACCTCAAGTGATCATGCAAATGGCATGTGTGGAGGAGGCCAGGACTTGGGGTGGGGAGATTCTGGAGCTGGAGGTTTACAGTCAAGGATCTCCCTCCCTCAACTTTTGTTCTTTTCTGGCTCTGGGACTACTGGCAGCCAACCCCCAGCACCAAGCACCTGACATCCTGTATGTACACAAGAAACACTTGGCAGAGTGAATACATGAATACAGTTAACAGGTATAAAAGGAAAAAAAAAAAACAATGGATTTTACAATTACCGCAAAAATTAAAAGACTATAGGCTCCAAAAATAAAAGCAGCCACAAGATATGGACGATATATACTAATCCATACTTTTCTCATTAACTAACAACCAGCATATGAGAAAAACATGTAGTTTCCAGATTGTCTAGTTTTACTTCAGGGGGAAAAAAGAGTACATGTGGGATTTCAGATAGGTTACAGAAGGTTTATTCACTGTCCTTTTCAAAAACACTTGGGATGGAAAATGATTCTTTATTCAGTATGAAGAAAGCAGTCTTTGAATATTGGTTGGAATTCCTAGTTTCTCAAATGCCTTTAACTAATATTTAGACTGTAAGAACCCCTCCTGTTCCATGATCCATGTTGGAATAAAGGCTATCACAAAATTTTGAAAATGTTTATAAAATAGGCTCCATTGAAAATTCCCCAAAAAAGTTCTAGAACAGACCTCAAATACAAGTTTATCTTTGGAGGTATTATTAAATGCTTCGAATATTTTACTTCTGCAGCAGGATAAACAGAGAGGCCTGTTTCATGACCCAAAAGCCAGGATTTCCTTGAATGACATGCTAATGAAAAATGCAAACCAGTGGAAGTCTTGACTCATTGTACACGAGTTTGTTACATTCCAACCAAAGGTCTGCCTTGCATCAAGAGAGAAGAAATAGCTTCTGAAACCAAAAGTTATCCTTAACCCTTTGCCTTAAGAATATTTCCACTTGTGTATAACATGGAAACACGGAAAAAGATCCCCCCCTCAATATTTAACACATTTATCAATATGAGTAGCTCCCATTTACTTGGCATAAAGTGTCTGATTATGTGTGGTGATTATAACACCTCTCCTCAAAAAGCGCCTACTCAAAGATCAGGCAAGAGACTGCCAGGTTTTGCAGCAAAGGACTACATTTTTTCTCCAGCACTGCTAACTGGATCATGGAAGGTAGCCCGACCCAAGGACTTCCTAGCAATCCATGATGTGGTTGGGGAAAAGAATGATAAGCTGCGCCAATCAGGTCAGACCCTCCAAGGAATTTGAACTAGAAAAGAGAAAAGAAAAGGTGACAGAGGAGAAGCCATGATGGGCTGGGTACACAAGCCCAAACCAGGAAAAGATACACAAAGCACAGGCAAGTCCTGGCCAGGCAAGAGTGTGAGGAGAAGGAAACACATATATGCGAAACAGGAGACATCAATGCGAGAGATCATGAAGTGGTCTGGTGCTAACTCCCACCATCACCACTTTTGAGTAAATTTAATTGAGCCTCTGCTCACTAGGGCCTGAGTGAAAGGGTGCTCTTTGCTATTTTACTTATGTCTCAGAACAAGCCCATGAAGTATTATTAACCTCTGCAGGCCACAGAGATATTAAGTAGTATGATCAGAGAACCAAGTTCGGCAGTGCCTTACTCCACAGCCTAGGGCTTATTTACTGAGCTCCATGCATTACATGTGAATAATAACCATCAATTTTGAGTGCCTTCTATGAACCAGGCACATACAGACACTTGACACAGATCATCAATCTTCTTTTTTTTTTTTTTTAACAGCCCTGCAAGGTAGGCATTATTCATGATTTCATATGTAAGGAAACAGGTTCAGAGAACCTAAAGCAGCTTGTTTAGGGCTGCACGGGTAAAACATGGCAGTCCTAGGATTTTCATACCTGCTCTTATTGCTGCATACCTCTGTGTTGTAGATGCTGACATCTGTGAAACTCCAGCCCCCGTTAAAACCAGAGGGAAGAGAAAACCCCGCAACTACTGGAAAAGGCAGAGGATTCCTGTGACCGGGACATGACATGGTGTAAACAGAGAGACACATACATCATTTCTTGAGTGCGCCTCCAGATACGGGGAGAGAAGACAGTGAGACTTGAGAACACCGGGGTTAGGCTTAACCCACAGGCAAATCAAATCAGGAATGTTAGCCAGACGGCAAGATTAAACAACCGGGTCTCTTTAACTTGTGGGAGAAAACTGCTGAGGCTTCATGTCCCTGGCCCCTGCCACATTTCCCCTGTGGGAAGAAGCTGCAGGGCCTACCACAATTCCACGAGCACCAGCACCCTGCCCAGCAGACACGGCTCCGAGGCCCGTCCAGTCCCCTCAGTCAGCAAAGCAGTGCTGCTCCTAGCGCTGACCTGACCCTCTCCTTGCATCCCTAGTGGGAGACCAGTCAGCGCTTGGAGAACTGGGCCAAGTACCACCCCTGGCCCACCAGCCTCGGCAGTTCCACCCTTCTCAATATTGGAAAACAATGGTTATCTAAACCACTTTTTTTTTTTTTTACTGTAATAATCGTAATTCTTGAATTGTTATTTAGCTATTCCTGCACACAAATACTGCATTTCATTCAGGAATGTATCAGTTGCTTAGTATATGTTAAGCCATGCGCTTGTCCCTCCCTGTGAGTACCAACATGAAAAAACATAAAATCCTTTCCTTCCAGAAATATGCCAGGTGGTGATGGTACCAGTCCAGCGCAAGCGAACTGTATGTCGGCCTAAGATAATAACTATACACAAAGAGCTCGAGAAGCCCTGCTTGGGAGGTCAGTGAGACAGTCTCAGAGGAGGTGGTTCCCACCTGGCTTTGGAGAGTAAACGTTCTCCAAGCATCAAAGGAAAGGAAGGACATTTTAAGAAAGAGGGGCAAGCACAGGCAAGGAGAAGCTACATGGATTAGAATCCCTGGCGTGCAAGGGGAAGGGTTAAAAAAAAAGGGAGGGAGGGCTCTTTCAGAGAACATCGTGAACCCGCCAAGGATCTGGTCCTTTTCTCAAAGCAAAGGCAAGCCACTGGTGGCTTTATATAAGAATTGTGACAGGGGTCAAGTCTTGTTTCCTCCACGGCTCCCCAGAGCACCTAGCACAGGAAGAACAACAGGAGATGTTCATAAATGTTTCTAGATGTGAACAATCAAATAAGCAATCAGGATTTGGATGGGAGTCCCCTCCACTTTCCCCAACAGAAAATAGAAAAGGAAAGGAGGACTTCTCACAGTACAGCTTCTGGATCAAGTATGATTAACATCCACAGTGAACTTGCAAGAAAGGAGGAAATGAAGACAGAGGAAAGATCGGAGCAGTAAGATGTCGTGAGCCAATTTTGCCATGGGCCTGGGAGGCTTCTCCATTTCTTGGTAACCTAGGTGGAGCTTAGGTTTCAGCACCTATGTAGAGACAAGAAGAGGTAACTCACAGGTAGGGAGCTGTATTCCCTCTCAAAGCCAGGCTCCTTGAGAAGCTCTAATTTCAATGAAAGTATAAACTGGGGAAAAGAAAAGTGTACCCACTGGCACAGGGAGGTGAAAGAAGGCTGGTCTGTCCGTGTCTAGGCCCTGGTGGGAGAGAAGTCTTACCCGAGGTTACGTAAGCACTGGTGAGTGAGTCCACCTGCATGTTACGGGGGCTCTCAAGCTGAGAAATGATTCAGGGGTGATGTGTTTCATGTCGAAAATTTAATCTCAGATGGTGGTGGTGGGGAGCTCTGTGAACTGTGCCTGCTACTCTCAGTAAGTCTGAGGTCTTAAAAAATGCTTTAGAATTAAATAAAACAAAAATGGTCTGGAGCTTAAGCACCCAACGTAAAACCACTCTCAAAGGTAAGGACTCCAGTCAGGCCATACTAACTGCCCACCGAGAAAGCCTTCCTTATAAGAACATTATCTTTCCCAAATAAGAAAACATAAAAGAAAGCAATCCACCATGAGTGAGAATCAACAAGATGTGGAAAAATGGAAACAAAACAAATTTCCCTAAGAATTAATGTATATAATTATTGAGTAGATTACACAATTTGTAAAAAGAAAAGATCGAAAATAAGAATAAAAATGAGAAAAGAACAAGATATTATGAACAATAGACACTTGTGAAAAATACTAAACAGATCTTCCAAAAAAAATTTTTTTTTAAAGTATCAAAGGAATGGTTAACACTATCCATAGTTGATAAGAGAATTAGTGAAGTGGAAGGTATACCTGATCAAATTATTCCAAGAATACAGCACAGAATAAGTGGGATAATCAGAGACAATGAAGATAGAAGGTGAGGGTCCAATGCTAGTCCTCAAGGAGAGACTAGAGGGAAGGAGTGGAGGGGTAAGCAATGGAACAGAAAAAGCTAACCACCACAGTTCTCTGACCTTCCAGAATATATGGCTTATCAACCAATCGCAAGTAGCTCCGATAGGCTCCAGGACGAAGGCAGCCACTGTCCAGACACAAATAAGTACAGCCAGCCCCTTCCATACACTCTGGTTTGGGGAAGCCCGTATAAAACCAGTAGAGAGCACAGAGTCCACTATTAAACCAAAGCCCACCATTAACCCCCATACCAGCTCCCGGGGCCCCTGGAATTTAAGGAAAAAGAGTTCATAATAGCTATAGTACTCAAGTAATTCTTGGACTCTGGAGAGCAGGGAAGAAATGACGTGCAATGATATAATACTGACAGCAAACACTTAGTAGTCTACGCAAGACCCCGTGCAAAGCACTTTAGACAGAGGATCAGATCAAATCCTCCCACTAACCTAATGTGATGGGGATGATTAGATCAGGACATCAATGTTACAGATGAGAAAGGCTGAGTGCCTTGCCCACAGACATCCTCCACGTCATTCGGAGCTGAAATCAAACCTAGACAGTCTGACTCTACAGCCGGGCCCTTACCCATTCTGGTATCTAGGCAGAAGCCTCTCTCCCTCGATAAAAGTCTTTATTCCTTGATAAAATCTTTATCCCTTGATAAAAATCTAATTTGACATTAATAAATGAATTGCATATTGAAGGAATTCCTTTACCCCATCCTTACAGAAACAATGAGGTCGGGGGGGGGGTGGGGCCGGGGCCAGACCTCTTATGCCCTTTGGGTAGGATACACTTCCCTCACAAGAGCAGTGAACTCAGACTAATTTTCTTCTTGGGGAGAACTGCATCCTAAGAAGTCTGTTAAAGGTGAGGCCCTCTCTCTAGAGAGATGCAGTAAGCCACTAGCTGGGAGCCCGCCAGAACAGCTGTTAAGAGTAGTCTCTCTAGGGCGCCTGGGTGGCTCAGTTGGTTAAGCGACTGCCTTCAGCTCAGGTCGTGATCCTGGAGTCCCAGGATCAAGTCCCACATCAGGCTCCCCACTCAGTGGGGAGTTTGCTTCTCCCTCTGACCCTCTCCCCTCTCATGCTCTCTCTCACTCTCTCTCTCCCAAATAAATAAATAATTAAAAAAAAAAAAAAAAAAGAGTCGTCTCTCCAAAAACCATGGCCCTTCTTTGGGGCTACTGGGGCTACACAACATTTGACACAGCAATATGGCAGCTCAAGTTCCAAAAGATGGCGCTCCATCCCCTGTGCCCAAGAATCTCCCTCTGGGAAAGCATCCCAGGGAGATCACTCAATAGGGGACAACTGGCTAATGACCCAAAGAAGTGGATTACTGCACTCACGGTGTCAGCCAAAATGCAGGCAATCTCTGGAGACTGATAACATTGAAATGGCTTTAGTAAATTAAGAAACATCTATGTGATGATGCTATTATATGGTCCTTAAAATAACAAACACAAAAACTATAGAGCAATATTTGTGCTATTTGATAAAATGAAAAAGAAAAATTTGGAGTGGCAACTGTTTAAAAAAATGTATGCGAGCAACAAAGACTGAAAAGTAATAATAAACATAGTTTGGTTAGGGCAATGGGATCATGGCTGATCTTGACTCTCCAAATACTTTTAAAAATTCATTATTGTTGCATGGTATACTAAATTTGGGAGGAGGAGGGAAGCATTTCAGGCTTCTTGATAAGAAGGCTTCAGATAACTGAATTCTGCAGTTCAAGAATCATTTGCAGTGTCCACAAAATTCTACTACTGTTTGTTAAACTCAATGCTCTCCCCCAAAGCATTCCCCAACAATTTTGCCAATGTTAGCTGACATTACGCAGGACAAGAGCAATATCGAGTTACTTAGCATGATTCAAGAAACCTGAGGCGGGGGGAGGAGGAGAAGGAACAGTCAAAGGCACTTAAACTGCTAACAAAAGAAGTACTGTGGCTTGTACATAAAACCATTATTGGCCTCCGTGAGGCATTATCAGTCCAATAATACATTTCTGTTTTAGACTTTTAAAAAAGTGTTCTTGAAACCAGCACAGGCCTTGAATTTCAAACACACAGAACTAAAGGAATGCCGCAGAGGGAGAATTAAGGTCAACTGAAATTGGCCTTTTGTCTGGGATGCATTCTTCAGACTTAGGAAAAAGGCAGAGCTTGGTGTAGCTGTGGATGAATTTGAAAGTAAAATCCAAGGTTTTCAGAATTACCCACACAGCCAGAGACAGAATGCCAATGCGCATTTCTGTGATAGGGTTTCCAAATAAAACAGCCACTGTGTGACCTGGACTGTACCTCTAGCTGCAACGAAGTGGACAAAAAATTGCTAACAGGATGTCATCCTGGGAATACAGGTAGTGACCATTCAAATGGCTATTTACATATGCTCGGAGGGGCAACAGCAGGAGAGAAACAAGGCTGGCAAACATGTGTGCCCAGTGCAAAACTGCAGCTCAGGTAATGCATGCCACCTGCGGGAGTTTCACCTAGACGTGGTGATCATCTCAGCCTTGAGGGGTTCTGGTAAAAGCATGGAGCTGGCTCGCTCTTTGGGCACTAGAGGTATCTGCTTCCTAACTACAGACAGGCCTCTACCCAGAAGGTGGGTGGTAGCCTCACGGTCACTATCAGCTGTGTCCCTGTCTTGGGTGAGTAGGGCTGCTGGTGAGAAGAGCAGGCCTCTGCAGCCATTTCAGGATAGGGTGGGTTATTTTTAATTGCTGTATCATTTGTTCTCTGGATCAGATGAGGACAAATGTGGGCTCCTAGAACCCAAGACTCCGTATTTTGAGGCATTACCTCAAAGTATAAGTAATCAAACATCCAAGACAAAAGGTCTAAATGAAGTCACTCCCTTATTTGGACCTAGGCTTTCCCCTCCTGTAAGATCGAACTATTTTTCAGTAAAAAGCACTAAATTCATTTCATGACCCACTAATAATGCATTATAATCTGCAGTCTGACTAGTGTATTTCTTAAGTCCCTTATACTCTGGATGCTGCCTGATTCTGACATTCAAGTCTTTGTGATCTTTAACACAGAAACAGCTCTGTGTGTAGAAGTATAAGGAAATAACTTCCCTTGTTAAAAAGGTTAATTGGATAACTAGTTTTGCAGACAAGTTTCTTATACAAGTCAAAAAGCTTTTCATTTTGCTATCTTGCTTTATGTGAATAAAGATATTCTTTCAACTCAAAAATGCATAAAAATGAAATGGCCTAGGCCAGATCTTCACCCTGTATATTTCTTTGGGAGAAGGCAATTTGGTCTTCACATCTGAGTTTAAAAAACAAAAGAAACACACAAAGCCCCTCCAAAACACAGTTACCTTAGGAAGGTAATTTCTGTCCAGCAGGTAGAAGCTGCTGGGAGAAACAACAATGTTAATTATTTTTTAAAAATCTGTATTTAAATTCAATTTAATTAACATATACTGTATCATTAGTTTCAGAGGTAGAATTCAGTGATTTCATCAGCTGCATAGAACACCCAGTGCTCATTCCATCAAGTGCCCTCCTTCATGCCCATCACCCAGTTACCCTCTCCCCGCCCCCAGCTACCCTCTCCCCACCCCCAGCTACCCTCAGTTTGTTTCCTTGAGTTAAGAGTCAGAGAAAGACAAATAACATATGATTTCACTCTTATGTGGAATTTAAGAAACAAAGCAGATGTACATAGGGGAAGGGAAGGAAAAATAAGAGGAAAACAGAGGGAGGCAAACAATAACAATGCTTAATTCAACAAGAGCTACAGATTTTATTCTGGTGTCTCTCTCTACCTTTAAAAGCCTTTTCTCTGGTCTGCTCAAGTTAGTATTTCCTAGTGACTGACATTCATCTTCCTAATTTGAAAGAGAAGTCTTTCCTATAACCAACACCCAAGGAGTCCATCTCACGGCTTCAGATGATTCACCAACACAGAAACAAAATGCTCAACAAGCTGCTTGGCCAAACAAATCACAGTCTCTTCCACTGGCTCCCAGGCCACCTGACAGCAGTTTGAGGACCACACTGTCCACCGGCAAGAACCGCTTTTCTGCGCCCCCAGCAACACCCTCGCTGACTCGCAGAGCCAGCTGCCAGGCTGTTTGAACTTGTCTCACCTGCTCTGTGAGCAGCAAACCTCCTCACTCCCCAGTCCTCATTCTTCCAACTGGAGTGAGGCTGCTCTTAAGACCCAGCAGGACTAAGGAGCTACCTACTAACACGTGCCCCAGACCCAGACAAAAAGGGATCCTTCAGCACATGTGTTAAAGTGGCAGTTTTCCCCCTACGTATCCTCAGCCTCACTCTGCTCTTAAAAAAAAGGTAATGATATGCTATGAAGACACTGCATTGCTGGTATGCCACATAATTCCAAAGTATTTGTTCTTCTCTACCCAGAAGTTATACCTTACAGAGTTCTGGTAAAAAGAATATTTACAATCTCAAGGTGAAACGAGTGAAAGGAACAAAATCAGTAGCATTTCTGCCATTTCTACATGCAGAGCTCAGATGCTCAGGCTACTACTCATCTAACTTTGAAATTGAGTTTCCAACACCTACCAACCCACATCACCATATTTCTTGGTCTTCTATTTTTGCATCCTTCAGAAACATGATAGAAGCCATGAGATTTTTTTAAATGGAACTAAGCAAACTATTGGGTTGATCATCCACTGAGTTAAACTTGCTTTCACTATTGGGATTTCATATTAAAAAATGGTCCTCATTGAAACTACCTATTTTTTACATGATTATCTCCACTCCTGGATTACTAAATTTAGTTTACCATTCTCCTGTCTCCTACTTACAACAACCGTGTGCCACTTTGTCCGGTTTTCATTTTTTTTTCCACTTTCTT
This sequence comes from Mirounga angustirostris, assembly GCF_029215605.1. Taxonomy (NCBI): domain Eukaryota; kingdom Metazoa; phylum Chordata; class Mammalia; order Carnivora; family Phocidae; genus Mirounga; species Mirounga angustirostris. The sequence continues at coordinate 11,379,916 of NW_026991712.1, read as the reverse complement.
GTTTTTATAATGCAGAAAATCTCTGTGGGAATAAAAACTGCCTATCTTTATTCTGGAAGAAAAAAAAAAGCAAGAATTACTAAGTTACCAATAGGTTGAATGAACTGATCCTTAGTAAATCCTTAGCATTTATTTCAGGCCTAACTTTACATTCTTTATTTAGTTGTCCATCGCTTGCGTTGGTTGGTTGGAGGAAGGTGCATGCTAGAGTGTTTCGGGATAGCCTCCTTCCCATCTGAATGTATGTTATACAACCAGTTGACATATTTCAGAAGAGCAATGACAAAAACAAGGACAATTCCGCTCAAGGCACAAATTCAGACCTTTGGTCACAGAGTGGTCTGTGTTAGAAAGCCTTAGAGTTGTTTCCAGATGGTGACTCATATTCAACCAAGATTTGTTAAGCTCATCTTGCTCTTCCTACCTTCAGTCTTATGAGCCAAGCGCTTTACATGAATATTCTCAATCCCTAAATAGTCCTCCTGATGAAGTAATGATGCTAGATTTGTTTTACAGTGAAGAAACAGAGTTAGAAAAATTAAGTAACTTGCTAAAAGTCATCTGAAAATTCAAATATCACTTTTCCATTTGTTTTCCAGGCCTGTTCATCTTTCCTTCAGTCCTCAACGTTCAGAAAATCCAACTAAATCATAATGTGCACTGTATCCTATGATAAATCTGTTTGTTTTTCAGTATTGCATAGATTTTAGAACAGATATCACAAACCTTTATATAATACCAGAGCAATGTAAAGAGAAAACTGAATGAATGGTTATAGATCACAATAACATTTAGGTCGTTTATGGTGACAGGGTTGGGAAAAGGAGGAACCTCTCCCAAGTCCACAGCTCTAAAACTTGCACGAGCACATCTCTGATCTTACTAGCTTACACAAAATTAATGATATGAAGACAAAATACAGTCAGCAAGCAGAAGACAGGTGCACAAACACTAAGGGAATCCCCATATCTACGAGGATAAATTTGAAGAGGGGCTATAAGCAGTATTTTTCTTAAAAATGTGAAATTTTCAAATTACAAGTTTCAGAAGGTGTCAGACGGAAATGCATTTTGCAGTTGTGCATTCCTGAGGAGGTTTTTTGTCCTTCATTTAAATTGTTTTCTTTATCTGTGGAATATCATTACATAGAGCAAGAGCACACCCATTTTGTTTGCTTTGTAATAAGCACAAAACAAAATCCTAGAGCCAGAAAGAAAAAAACGAGTATAAACTTAGAAGGGAGAAATATTGTCACTTTCCTTTTTGAGAATATTGCTAGTAACTGCTAGTACATTTTTTCTAATATCACTGCTTTGTTGGATCCCTGCATATTTGAGAGGAAAGTGGGACACTTTTTCTGGTATGTCGAAGTCACTGCTGACTGCCAGGCGATAGTTGGGTTTCTAGTGATGCTGCACAGGGTAACTTCACAAATGAAGCTCAAAAAAGGATGGGCTAATGGAGAAAGATATGATCCCACTGCTTATTGCCCAACAGCTCAATATATAGTTTCTTAAAAAAAAAAAGAAGATTTTAGTGTTGCAATCAGCACTCATCGTTTTAAAATTAATATGGAGAAAGCCTATATTCTAAATCTCTTTCCCTTACAAAGGAGAAAAGCCATTCAATCTAAAACCCTGAAGTTCAGAGGCCCTTGCCAAAGCAGGGTCCTGCCTGCTTTCCTCCACTCCAGATGTGGCAATGCAGAAGGGAAAGGAGCAGAAGCAGAGTGGTGGGAGGGGTCCGTAGGGGCCTGTCAGGGTGGACTAGAAGAAAAACAAACCAAGTCCAGAACACTGTTTTGCATCAGAATCACCAGGTGAACTTGCTATAAATGCGGAAGCGGGGCTCCTGACACCAGAAGATCATACTGAGTAGAAAAAGACAGGACCCTGGATCTGTTTCTTAACTGGCACCCCTGGGGATCCTGATGGCACCTGGAGAAAACCTTGCAATGTCACACTAAGATGACAGACCATCTTCGGTGAGATAGATCACACTTGCAGGAGGACCCGAAGTGGTTTCAACTGGCCTGTGGTGGGGCCCAGGCAGGTTTTTAAAGCTCCCCAGGTGACTGTGACGTGCAACCAGGGTTGTGCTCACTGCCCTGGATGGGTGCAGGCGGCACAGAGTATCTGACAGCTCTGATCACAAAGCTCATTATCCTGACCCCTAAGCCTTGTTCAAAATCCCGTTGGCCCCAGCACCCTCTGTGGGATGAAGAAGGTGGGGCAGGTACACATCTTGGCCTTTGAGCGACAAGGCCTCGGTTCCGGTCCTGCCTCAGCCACTAACTGGCTTTGCTGTCCTGGCGGGCGTCTATCTGGGTTGGTCCTGAGTTTCTCCCTCTGAGAAGGGGAAACGTTGCAGGAAATTCCTCTGGTGTATAAAATGCCATAACACGGAGCACCTTACGCGCCATCATCGTTTCATTCTCCTCATGCTGATGTGCACATCCCTGCTTGCACTGCCTCCCCTTGAAAAGCACCGCATCAGAAAGGCAGGCCTTGAGACTCGGACAGGGAAGCAGATTGCTGTGACTGCGGGGGGACGGAGTGACCGGCCTGTCACCGAGGCATGGAACATGGGCCCTGCAGCATATCTTGACTTCCTTTCAGAGAGGCCACATCTTCACAGTGTACATGGCAGCCTGTTTTATGGGGTGACAGTGCAGAAATGGGGAGGCTGGGTTTTCTTTGGTAGAGAGAAGACAATATCTAGTTGACAGAGAACCAGGCTGAAGCATCGGGAAGCTATGGTTTCTGGTCTAGACCCTTGCACTGGATCACTCAATCTATCTTGAACCATCATTTACCTTTTGGTATGCCCAAGTTTCTTAAATGGAGAACAGTAAAAGGGATGCTTAAACTCCTCCTTGTGCCGAAGAATATCAATGTGATATGGCAACTTCTCTCTTCCCCCTACCTCCCAAAGCATTCATTATAAGGGATGTACCCTGGGAATTAACACCTGATGATATACTATTTCATTCAAATCTGATCAACAAGAGTCCATTTCCTTGGGAGCAAGATGAGCAAATGGCAATGTACTCCTTTTCCTCATTAGCTCAGTACCAGGCACAGAGTAGATGTGTGTCAAAGTGAACCAAAGGAGTCAAACGCAGCTCTTAAAGTCCTCCTCAATGGCCTCCTGTAGTTCTCATTTCCCCCGCACTTGTAGGTGGAAATGGACAGCGAACCTCTCTTTTCCCCCCGTAGGGACCCCTTGCTGAGGCATACGGGCAGACTCTTCACACTATCGCTCCATGTTAAGATACTGTGTACTTTGTCTCTGGGTGAGCTTAGGCTTTTTTTTTAAACTTAGACTCTGTGGCCTCATCTGTAAAACAGGAGGGTATAAATCATAACCACATCTAGAGCTTTAGAGAGAATGAAATCAGAGAGTATACAAAGCTCCTAGCACTAAGAAGACAGTCAACAAATGACAACTCCTCTCCTCTTCCAAGTGCTTTGAAACCCACAGCGGGGAGATTTCCGCACATGGAATTAGATTTCTGGCCCCAACAGAAGAAAATAAATGGGTGAACAAATGAAGCCTTATGAGGCTTTCTCCAGGTCATCAAGAGCTACAGAAAGCCCACTAATTCATTTATTAAAGATTCCTGGAAGGCTGCAGTAACGGCTTTGGGCCGCTACTCACTTAGGCACATTCAGACTGATGACCACAAGGTCAATACCCCTCTCTCAATTACCAGTCCCCCTGAGACATCCTGGCTTGCTTGTATGCAAAAGCTCTCCTCATGGCCAGCACGGGAGCCAGAAAGCACTTTGGAAACATGGGAATGCACAGAGCTAAGTGCTCACTCTGAGAAATAAAATGGTGACTAAAAGAACCATATTAGAGACTAGATAGATCTACCATTTGCTTCTTTGTTCTAATTTTACAATAGAAAAGGCATGTGGAAAACTATTCCATAAATAGTATATAGTATTTATATTCCATATATTATCTAGAACAACTGGAAAGGGACATGGGTACTTACAATCAAGCTAAAGGTAATTCTAGCTACATTTTTACAGAAGTCAATGTCCTGGTAATGTCTGGACTTCATCAGAGACTCCAGAAACAGATTCTAAGGTAGAGTGATCAAGGGAAGAGTTAAGTTCCAAAACACAAGCAAGCCTCTCTGAAGAAAAGAAAAAGATTCAGGGGTGCCTGGGTGGCTCAGTCGTCAAGCGTCTGCCTTCGGCTCAGGTCATGATTCCAGGGTCCTGGGATTGAACCCCGCATCGGGCTCCCTGCTCAGCAGGAAGCCTGCTTCTCCCTCTCCCACTCCCCCTGCTTGTGTTCCCTCTCTCGCTGTCTTTCTCTGTCAAATAAATTAAAAAATTAAAAAAAAAAAAAGAAAAAGATTCAGACTCAGGACCTTCTATGAATGAATGGATGCTCTGCACTGATAAAAGATATAAAAACACCCCTGAGGGCCTGGCTTCTAGGTCTGGCATTGCTATTAACAAGGTATGGTGTCCTAGGCATTGCACACCCCCATAGCCCAGTTCCTCATCTGTTAAAAAAAAACAAGGGTGGGGGGTGGGGGAGGGATCAAAGGGCATAAACTCCCAGTTGTAAGATGACTAAGTTCTGGGGATATAAGGTACAGCGTGGTGTCGGTAGTTAATAATACTGAATTGTCTATTTGAAAGTGGCTAAGAGTAGATTTTAAAAGTTCTCAACACGCACACACACATAAAATTGTAACTATGTGAGGTGATGGATGTGTTAACTAACCTTACTGTGGCAATCATGATATACATAAATAAAATCACTGTGTTGTACACCTTCAACTTACCCAGTGCTATGTGTCAATTACACCTCAATAAAGCGGGGGTGGGGGTGGGGGAAGTCCTCAGGAAACAAGGGTGGGTTTCTGTACTACCACGGCTGTTAATAACAATCTCCTCTATTTCTGTGACAATTTATAAAACAACTTCACATACATCCCACATTATTACTGTGAGAAAAGCTGTATTAGCCCCCATTTTATAAAGGAAGCAGCAGAACCCAGAAAGGCTGAATGACTTGCCCCAGATCATCCTAACAAGTGTACGAGCTAGGACTGGAACTTTTAACTCTTAATTCAAAATGTGGGGTCTTGTCTACTACACCCCACCATGAAATACAAAGGGTGAACTGGCTAAGACACTGATGGTCCATGTTACTGACAGGCACCCTGAAAATGAAAAAAAGCCAGCATGAGAGTCCTGGACAGATCCACCCCAGGGCCTCCTGTGTCAGCAGCCCAGCACAGCTGTGAACATTTGGGGTGAGCACCTGACCTAAATTCTTACCAAGCAGAGATAAGTGTGACTTGCAGGCCCAACCCAATCTGAGAAAAAGAACATGGCACTTGTGTATGTGAGCCAAAAGTGGAAAGGCGCACGCTCGGGAAAAAGCTCTGTTGGCAGCACGAGTGACCTTCCACCATGAGGCAGGAACGGAGTCAAGAGAAGGCAAGCTGCAGAAGCAGAGGCATGGGTAGCTCATGGATGGTGCCGGAAGGGCAGTGGCAGAGAGGGAACTAAATGAGCCAGTAGCAGAGGGTGGACCGACTGACTGGGCCTGCTGCTGAGGGAGGCCCGTCCCGAGGCTGGAAGGAATGCGTCTCAACTCCTCACCCGTGTTTCGTCTTTGGGAGGCCCCATTGGTTAATGGGGCCTGGCCAACGGGGCACCAGCCACATCAGACTCGCCTGTGAGAGCTCTTCCATGCAGACACCGGGACCCCACACCAGCCCGCCCAGATCAGAACCTCCAGGAGGGAGGAGTTACAATACATGTTCTGGCTGAGGACCGCAGGCCTCGGGAACCCGAATCAGACTGAGGAGAAAGCCGCAGCCCCACAGGATCAGGGCGCAAGAGGAACTGAACTGTCTCTGTCTCATGCTGCTGGGCCATTCACCTCCCAGGTGATGACCCCTCTGCAGCAAGGATAGAAGGAGACCGCCAGGGCATGTCCACAGGCAACAAGGGAAACACACCAATGACCTTAAGCCATGCTAGCCCTTCATGTCCAGTGAATTTAAGACAACAAGAAAGATAAAGCAAAGTTGAGTCCAGGTGAAAGAACCAGAAAATTGAATTAATACAACAAAAACAAATTCAGAGTATCAATTCCATTTCTGCCACATGGAAAAATGTTTATAGATAATCCCGTCTTTAAAAATATAAGCAAAACCGGGGCGCCTGGGTGGCTCAGTTGTTAAGCGTCTGCCTTCGGCTCAGGTCATGGTCCCAGGGTCCTGGGATCGAGCCCCGCATCGGGCTCCCTGCTCGGCGGGAAGCCTGCTTCTCCCTCTCCCACTCCCCCTGCTTGTGTTCCCTCTCCGCTGTGTCCCTCTCTGTCAAATAAATAAATAAAATCTTAAAAAATATATATAAGCAAACCCAAAAAATTTTAAAGCCAGAAAGGCACACACAAAGTAAGCAACGGGATACTTAAGTGTTCTCACGACAGAAATCCAAAATTGGTGTCACAGTACTCAAAATCTGACAACATGTCACCAGAAAGGAGAGTCTGATGGGTGGGAATAAAGGAAGTACAGATACAGAAATGGTTTTCAAATGCTTTAGAAAACATCACAAAAGGCAGCCCCTATTAGCTCACATTTGGAAATGATTTCTGTGAGATTTCTCACAGGAGTTTCCAAATTTGTCCCCAGATTACATAAATGTCGTCTTCGGCTTCAGAACGTGTCTGCTGACTGAGCGCAGCGCGGCAGGCGTCTGTGCGCCCATCTCGCTGAAATCGGCAGGACAGCTCTCTAGTGACAAACGGCATCCACAGAGACGTCAGGAGTGCAGGAAGCCTGCCCCATCTGGGTGGAGCTCAGCTGGGCAAAAAAACGGACTCTCAGCAAGGAAAGGAAGAAATCCTGAGTGCACTGGTTCTCAGTGAGGTTGAACATTTATTCTCCCTGTGCTGAAGAAAATCCAAGGGCCACGTTCATAACAACATATGTAAATTAGCACTAACAACCTAAAACTATGGGCTCCTCAATTCCATACGATATTAAGTAGATAGTAAGAAGGGAACAAGCACAGTAAATGATTATTAGGCAGTGTTACACGCCGTTTGTCACTAGTTACATAAGCATTTCCAAAAGAACTTTTTTTTTTAAAGATTTTATTTATTTGACAGAGAGAGACACGGCGAGAGAGGGAACACAAGCGGGGGCAGAGGGAGAGGGAGAAGCAGCCCTCCCACAGAGCAGGGAGCCCGATGCGGGGCTCGATCCCAGGAATCATGACCTGAGCTGAAGGCAGCCGCTCAACGACTGAGCCACCCAAGCCCCCCCCCCCGCCCAAAGAACTTTCTGAGTCCAGATCCTCAGACTGGATCTAACCGACCACAGAAAGCTGTAGTCACATTCCATATTCTAGACATATTTTGTTATTTTAGAGGGGTGTGGCAGGTAGGATCCACCATTCCTATGCTAAATGGAAAAAGAAAACATGACCCTCTCCAAAAAACAAACCCACATTCTTTGCTGACATCAACAACGTCAGAGTGGAAACAAAGAAATAAACCAGGGACCCATTGGCTTCTGTTTCATTAGAAACACATGAAGACAATATCTGCCAATGAGAAAACAATCTTCTTTCTCTGCAAATGTCTTCCATGCAAATCAACGTTTCTTTTGTCTTTTCTTTCTTTTCAATACATACCACCAGGTTCTGTAGCTGGGGAATACACATATTCGAGATAAAGGACAAAAATACCCAAAATAATTCCTCAAGTACTTAATCCACATGCATGAGATATCTTTGGTAAATCTAAATCTAATGCAGGGGTGGACTACAAGAGAAACCACTGTTGCTTCTGGACCACCCAGCATCCGTTGACCCTACCCAGGAACCATGCTCAGGGCAGAACCAGAACTCAAGGAGACAAACAAGGCAGGAGGCTTCAGACACATTTCACAGATGAGAAAGCCGAAGTGAGGGGAGTTCTAGAAGTTCACACACCTAGTAAGGACAACAGATCCTGGTTTCTGACTTCGTCTACCTGCTTGTCAGGTAAAAGGAAACCCCCAAACCTCACTCTCCAGCACTCTCATTCTCAATGAGATTGCGAGAGAGAAAAAATTAACAGAAGTACACAAATCCTACACTTTCCTCTGAACTTTGTGGTTGCTTTACCCCAGAAATACATGGGGGAGGCAAAGGAAATTACTCTTTTCTCATGAAGGTCTGAATAATACACCCAGTGTTAGGGGTTCTGAAATTACCCACATCTTCTGCCATAATCTGCTTCTCTGCAAGATGGATCAAGCTGTCTCATGTGGAGCCCTGAACATGAAAACCAGGAAATAGGAGGACCTGGCTCACGCCACACTTCTAGGGGCGCCTGGGTGGCTCAGTTGGTTAAGCGACTGCCTTCGGCTCAGGTCATGATCCTGGAGTCCCGGGATCGAGTCCCGCATCGGGCTCCCTGCTCAGCGGGGGGTCTGCTTCCCCCTCTGCCCTCTTCCCTCTCGTGCTCTCACTCTCTCTCAAATAAATAAATAAAATCTTTAAAAAAAAAAAAAAGACCCACTTCTGCAGAGATATGTAACCATATTTTTAAATGGGGGAGGGGGAGCCCCATTCCACGGGAACAAAATTTTAAAAGCAGCATGATGTGGGGAAAACAGATTTGCTTTCGAAACTGAGCATACGGGGTTCACCAGCTTGGCTGCTTACTAGCTGCGGGCTCTTGAGCAATACGCTAACCTCTTGGCCTTCGTTCCCTCATCTAAAAAATAAACAGATTTGACTAGATGATTTCTAGGTCTCTCAGCTGTAAAAATATTCGCTAATTTCTAGAAGAGAGATCAGAAAGAGTAAAAGATAAAGTCGTAGAGAAAGAGAGAGAAGTGAAAGCAGGGAGGAAGGGCATATGGTGCTAAGTGTGGGGAGCTGGTCCACTGAGTAGTTTGGGGCATCCATGGCCAAGAATGACCCTACTCTGTGTGGAACCCACCGCCCCCCTTGAACTAATAACCACTATCAAACCTGAGGCTAAAAAGAGATGGGATCTAACTCTGGGTGAACATCGACTATGAACCAGACTAGAAACCTGAGTCTGGGTCTCAGTTCAGTACCTTTCTGCTGTTACAGAATTTCTCAAACTGCCACGCGAACATGCATTTTATGTGATCATCAACAAGAGACAGGCAGGGCTGATGTTCTTGCCTTCATGTTGCCGATAAGGAAACCATGGTTCAGAGGGATCAAGGGCCCTAAAAGAAGGTCACAACACCAGTGAGTAGTGCAGTTGGACTTGAACGAGGATTATTTTACCAGTGCTCTTTTTAATATTCCTTGTCCCTTTTCAAAACCTTCTTTATTCCTCACCTATGGATATCAGAAAAATCCATCCTCATAAAACTGGTGACTGACCTCTGGCCTAGAGTACAAATTTAGAAAACTAGTGTGCTATGTATTCATTGTGATTATACTTCCCTGAAACCCTGAGCAGGTTAAGGGGATAGAGTCTAATTGTGATAATGATTATGGCATTTTTGACAACTAAGTCTTCTCAAATCAGCACTAGCGCTCGAAGGAGTTCTCGACAGTCTCTCCTGTGACTGACAGAAGCCAATCATGTCAACACCATGAGTATATCGGGACTAGACTGTTCTTAAAGCATGACTCATGCAATATAATTTAGTCACTACAATGAACTCTTCCAGCTTCAAGCCGTAGTTATTTATCCAAGGCAATAAAAGGCAATAGGAAAGTGGAAGAGAGGTACATAAACACTCATCAGACATTCTGTTTAAAAATGAAAAGTTGTAATGAAATCATAAAAATTATCCAGTTACTTAAAATTCAGAACAATTATTTATCAGGAGCTGGGAAGAGTATCAAAAGGGAATTTAGTTTTCGACATTAGAATTCAACCACATTTCAATTTTTACTGAAATTTACAAACAACAAGGCGATGTAAATGTTGGTCTACTGTTCTTAGGCATTAACAGCATCATTCCACTTAAAGTAACCCAGAACACATGTAGTGTTAACAGTCACTGGTTTGTCTAAGAATGGCTGAATGAATGTGTGTGTTTATAGAATCACTTTTTCCAAATAACATATAAGAAACATGTTATTTTTCCAAATAACAAGTAGGTTCTGACTATGTGTATGTGTATCCAACCAAAAAAGCATCGTATTTGGTGTGGCACTGTTGGACAGAAGAACAGAGGTTTGGGGTCAGACAACCTGAGGCGCTCAAGACATTGGACAGGTTATTTCATCTCAATGACTCAATTACCTGGTTGTAGAACTGGGCATTCCCAGAGGGCTGCTGGAAGGAATAAATAAGCCTGGCACTCAATAAAAGGTAGCTAGCAGGATTAGAGCCCTGCAGACCCACAGAAGCAATGATTCCCTACCATTTATGGCTTGTCCTCCTACTTTTAAGTTTTTACAAATCTCTTTACAGTCAATGCCGTCATGACTGCTGGATTTTGTCCATAGAAAGATTGATGTATACTTATTAACTGAACTTGAAACTTGACTTTTGGGGGAGGGGAGACCTTCTTTGGTTCTTGATTTCTTAACTATGCCAGAGCTTTCTGAGAACAGAGGCTTTATCTCAAAGTCTGGGGACTATGATGCAACAACTTAATGCACTGGTTCAGTTTTTCAGCCTGGAATATTTATCAAAAGTTAAAAAAATTTTTTTTCAAAAAGCAATTGCATTCATCCTGTTCTGAGACTCATCTATACGATGGTATGTGGGCGGCCCAGGAATCAAGATCACAGCCAATGGCACACATTAGCTCATTTTCCTCTAAGAGACTCTGCATCTTATACACGTTCTGTATTTGGCGGTATAAATGAATTATAATCCAAGTTGCTTTCATCACACTATCAACACAGAGGTATCTAAGACTCTGCAATTATATAGTGTTCCAGGAATTCAATAATCTATCTGGCAAATAATCATTTCTCTCCTTATTGTACCAAATGAGGAAAAGAGAAGAAACAAACAAAATGATACTGCGAGTCCGTATTTTAGATGCCTTAGTCAAAACTATAAATTTCATTTGTATTTGTATATTTATCCTTCCTTTTTGAAAAACGGCTTAATTACTATCAGTCTACTTGCAAAAACAATTGAATCAAAACATTTTAAAAATCTCATCTGAAACTGCTTAAGGTCTACCAACTGCAATAAAACCGAGACCGTCTGTGCTCCGCATGGATATCCATTATCCATCCTGACTCGTGATGTAATTATGAACACTTAGTAAGATCTCCTTTGGCAATTTGAAAGGCTAAATATTTTAAGTGCCTTTCCCCTTTCTATAATACAAATGGCTACCCAAAGAGAAAAAAAACCTTATTCCCAAATAGGACCACAAGAGAATTTAACTAGAAAGAGTCAAAAAAAAAAAAAAAATCTACACATAAGCTGGGGGAAAAATGAAACACATTCACATTTACTTCCTTTATCAGACACTTCCTGAGTGCCTGCCTTGTTTTAGGTGCCAAGAGTACAAAAGTAAGTAAACACATTCTCTGACCTCAGTAAGTTCGTAGACAGGAAAGCGAAGGTATAATATCCATCACATGAGTGCAGAGGGGTATGCCGTGTAGGAGGGCAAGTTTATGAGGGCGGTCAGAGCCTCAGCTTTGGATTCAAACCACTTGTTAGGAAACTTCTCATGTAACTTCTTGCCTCAGTTTCTCTCTCTGCTGAACAGGATTAAGAGCTGCCACCTCAACAAGGCTATTACAATGATCAAATGAAATAATGTATGCACCAGCGCTTAACAGGAGAACAGGAAGTGCTCAAATGCTACGGGGATGCAAAAGGGACATATCTAAAATGAACCAGAGAACTTCCTGGAGAAGCTGATGCTGGAACAGAGACTTAAAGACAAAAAAGAAGTCTCCCTCTAGGTCTCCAGTAGTATCCCTTCCAGTCAGGAATCACCCTCCATGGCTCTGTGCTCTGGCCTACTACCCCCAGAGACGCAGAGGTATGTGGCCTGGAATCTGCTCATGATGGTATTAAGGTGCAAAGGTTTTCAAATGCTGCTAATACCAGGTAGGGTATATTAAATAAGGGGAAAAAAAGAAAGTTCTGTCATGTTCACAACAACTGTGGCATTCAAGCTAAAATATCAAAACTAATGATCAATTTGGTAGAAGAGGTACCCATCAGAGTATGGATACTCTTGGGTGGAAATTAAAAAAAAAAAAAAAAAAAGCTGCCATCCCTATTCTCACAAAAATCACACAAATAATTTGAAAATAGAAAGAGGGTAGTGGTAGAGGATGATGCAGACTGGAAACCAAGGGGTCACAAATGCAGATGCTTCCTGGAGCCAGGAAGATAATGTTAATAAGAGATATTATCAGAGTTTAATAAGGTCTGTTACAGGGAGAGGCTATGACTGAGGCAACGTGGGAACAGCGTTCACCATTTATGAAAAGTAGCTACTAGGTTAAGAGAGTCGTGTTATTATCAGATTGTCTGATTTTTCAAAACAAACTGGACACCACTATCTCTGTGAAGTTTCTTGACACTTGAATGACAGCAACCGGGTCAAATGTGGTTGAACACACAGAACGTCTATGGGCTGGACGTGGCTGGGGGCACTCATTTGTGAGCTCTGCAGTGACTACCGTAGGAAGGAGGGGAACTCTGTCCATGCAGCTTGGAGCAGTCAGGACCACTCTACAGGGAACACAGGATCTGGGAGCAGCTCTCACGGATGGCTGGGAGTGGGCGGCTGGAGAAGAATGGAGAGGCCAAGTGTCCAGGAGGTGAGGACAGTGTTTGGGAGCAGAGACAGTAGACAGCTGGTAAGAACAGCAAGTCACAGGTGTGTCTGGATACAGAAGGAAGGGCCGGATAGTAGAGGCCTGAAAATCAGTCAGAAGAATTCAGATCTGCTTTGATTACAGAATCCTGTCAGAAGCTGCCTAAATAGAAAAGCCAGGATAAACTCTCAAGGACTGAGGGCTTTAAAAATGTGCCACGTATGAAAGGAAGTCCATATCTGGATGGAAGGCAAAGTCCATCCCTATTCTCACAAAAATTTCTGTACTCAAAACTAAGAAACTCAGTAATCATAATCCCAGATCTCAAACACTGGGGGCACAATGGGAATAGGAAAATGAATACTGGGCAAACAGGCATTCTAAAAATAGCCAGACCCAATAAATTGGATATATCACTGGATTTGAGTGATTACGTCCAGTGTGATTCAGCCCACAGGGTGTGAGGCTCAACTGAAGGCCAGAGAGGTAAGAACAGGAGCCAAACTGTGGTAACTACACTTATCCTGCAAAAGTGATGAGGGAGCCCAAGAAAGATTTTAAGCAGGGCAAGCTGTGTTTTATGAAGAGCAAGCACTAAGGGGGCTGAGCTGAGAATAAAAGGGAATGAGCCAGGGTACAGCTGGGAATTGTGAAGACAAGTGTCGCCACTCAACGAGACAATGGCTTCCTCTAGTTATGTCTGGGAATCACTGATAATCAACCACGGTGACCACACGTGGACTGTGATGGTTAAGATGCAGCTGGTGGGGGTGAGGGGGTAATTTAGCAATGCTGTTCCAAGTATCTCAGCGGCCACAGACGGGGCAGGTCAGCTCTGCAAAGAAAACATCTTTCCTGACATCTCCTCCATCTATAAAGAAACTGTGATCTCCCCAGGAGGTAATGAAACTGCTCGTTCCTTTCTCCTCCCTCTTCCCACTCATCCTAAGTGGGTGGCTGCCCAAAACGCGTGGGCCTAATGCCAGTGAGAGAGGAATGGAAACCTCCCTGCCCCACACTCAACTCTCGGCCTTTGAAAGTCAAGACCTGTGGCTAACAATGATGATCCCGGTGGTTCTTTAACACCCGGGTCTTCCTTGAGTACAAATTTGGAGTGAATTACTTCAGGAAACACCAGACCAGTGAGAAAAGGAAGGGGGCGCCTGGGTGGCTCAGATGGTTGAGCGTCTGCCTTCAGCTCAGGTCATGATCCCAGGGTCCTGGGATCAAGCCCCGCATTGGGCTCCCTGTTCAGCGGGGGTCCTGCTGCTCCCTCTCCCTCTGCCCCTCCCCCTGTGTGTGCTCTCTTGCTCTGTGAAATAAATACTGATCTTTAAAAAAAAAAAAAAAAAAACGAGAAAAGGAAGGCTTGGCAACCCACACTCACCTTCTCGCAGGAAGCATGAAGAGAAAGGATTAGCAAAAAAAAAAAAAAAAAGTAGGACTACTAGTAACGACTTTAAATAGTCTACCTTCCTTATGGAATTTCCAGAAACACACACTAATAAAACTGTAATACTCAAGGAGGTTTTAACCATTAAGTTAAAAAAAAAAAAGGAAAAAGAAAAAGGCTCAGAGCCAACCTGTGAGCACCAGTGAACACGGAATCTCATGAATGAAGAGAATTTTATGTATGTCGGCCAAAACAAAATGATCTTATCGTTAGAATCATTTTTGGTGGTCTAAATAAAACCAAGGAAAAATGTAATTATAATCATATTTATCTATTCAAGAGCAAGCTTGAAAAAAAATTTTGTTTTAATTACTGAAATGGAAAGAGTCCTTGTATGCGCAGCAGCTAAAATATCCAGCCAGTGGTAACCCCGGTATCTTTGGAAAATGAAACAAACACAACAGGTTGGTTTTGTTTTTCTGAAAGCTCTGCAAAGACACCCATGATCAGTGTCAATCTGGCGTTCAAATTCGGTTGGAAAAGAAGGTGGTATCAGTTTTCGTGTTCTACAGGCAACAGCCAGATTTTCCTCAAAAACATGAAAAAATTTTTTTTAAAGATTTTATTTATTTGAGAGAGAGAGTGAGAGAGAGAGAGAGCACAAGAGGGGGGAGCAGGAGAGGGAGAAGCAGACTCCCTGCTGAGCAGGTAGCCTGATGCGGGACTCGATCCCGGGACTCCAGGATCGTGACCTGAGCCGAAGGCAGTCGCTTAACTGACTGAGCCACCCAGGCGCCCCGAAATATTTTTTTTTTTTTATTCATATCACAGTGGAAGGTTTGCTGCCTCTGGTTTCTGCTGTAACTGTATTATGTTTTAACCCCGCTGAGAAGAACCCCCATAGAGCTCCACGTATGGATTAAAAATAAACAAAAATTAAGTAGCCAAGGCCTTAGTGGCAGATGATAATACTTCGGCGCCTGTCCTCCATTAGAAAATCAGCGCCAAGTAACGACAGATTTCTGAAATACCTGTTCTTTTTAGCCCTCAGTTACAGAGAACCCGGTAGTGCCAGGTATAGGGCTGGGAGAGAACACGTGTTGCCTCCCTCAAGCCTCACAAGAGACTTGCCAGGAAGAATGACCAGCTCTATTTCCCAGATGAGGAAAACGAGGCTCGGAGAAGTATAGTGATTTGCTGCACATCTCAGAGCGAGTTTCGGGAACCAGCACGGCGTGCCCTACAGCATACCACCTCCTGTCCAACGCTAACGATGGGCTTTGGTGGAAATGGGGCCACGACAGAAAGCTGCTGTAAACGAAATGACAAAATTACTCTCAATCAATTAAAAACAAAGTTGGCATTCGTTTTGCTGATGTGTATCTCACCATTTTTATGAGATTCTATTTCCACTCACAGTGTAAGCCCATCACTTAGTTCGATTAAAAAAAAAAAAATACCGGGCGCCTGGGTGGCTCAGTCGGTAAGCGTCCGCCTTCGGCTCAGGTCATGGTCCAAGGGTCCTGGGATCGAACCCCACATTGGGCTCCCTGCTCAGCGGGAAGCCTGCTCCTCCCTCTCCCACTCCCTCTGTTTGTGTTCCCTTTCTTGCTGTGTCTCTCTCTGTCAAATAAATAAAATCTTTAAAAAATAATAAAAAATAAATAATAAAAAAAATACCATTCACAAAACTGAGAGTCCTGGCAGGTGGGAGATGGCCTTCATGTACCGAAGGTGCTGTGGTTACAGACGGCGTCTGGGGGCCAGAACCCCTGAGGCTTTCAACCCGCTCGAGCAAGAGCCTTACCGCTGTGCGCTTCAGCTTCCTCGGTAAACTGAGGGCCGCTGCAAGGGCTTACAGGAGTTTGGGCAAGAAAAGCACTCAGCGCCTGCCTGACACCCAGTTAGCAGCCAGGAGGCTGCCACCACCACCTGCATGCTTCTAGTTACACCGGGACTCAGGTGGCCGTTCAAGGTGCAGAGCATCCAACACATGTACTGAACTCAACAGAGTTTCGCTGTCTCCTCGAATGCACAAGGGTGCAGATGCCCTTACTGTCTGTGCGCCCATGATTAGGAAATGATAGGGAAGCATATGTCCTGGCCCTCGGGAAACATTAACCCAGGCATCGGTTCATGAACAAGGTAAGACAGACTGACACTGGAGGACATGCTCAGGAGGGCGCAGCCCTTCACGACAAAGGGAAGAAGGGTTGAGCCAGGTAGAAAGGGGAGTGAGCACCACTTGGGGGAGGATTCCCTGAGGGCGAGCCTGTGGGGGAACCTGAAGGAGCTCCTCCCAGCAGGGCAGGGAGTGCCCCCTGCCCAGTAATGAAGCCCAGGAACAAAGAAGAGGAACAAGGAGGAGTGTGGTATGAGAAGGGAACCAGAGCCTGTGAAGGATACTTATTTGATTCTAATCAAACAAGTGACTGCATCCACACCTCCAGGTGAGGGGCTGAGACTCACAGGTGTTCGCACATTCCTGCCCAAGGCCTGTGCCTGGACAAATACCAGATAGAAGCATGGAAGTACAGAGGGGTGGAAGGACCATTTGAAGGACGGTGGGAAATAATAAGGGTGGAGACAGGGTAGGTGAGGTCACTGCAGATCAGGGAGACCTTGACCCAGTGGAACTAGCACCAACATAGAGGTGGCAAGCAACACACCATTCAGCCAGACCCTCCTGGGATACCGCGGAACATCCTGTTTAGTCAATCCGTCCATCTCATCTCTCTACCTATCTACCCATCTATCCGTGAGGAGGGCAGTAAGATGATATGCAGGGCAGGCCTAGTTAGGCTACTTTTCCTAGCCCGAGGGAAACACAGTGTGATGAAGCTATAAACTCTGAGGGCCAGGGACTAAAACCCAGCACTGGCGGCAAATCACCCAAACCGTATGCACTTGAGTTTCTCATCTGCAAACTAGGCATGAGGCCAATCTCACATGGTTGGTGTGCAAACTAGCAGAGCTAGATTATGTTAGGGACCATAACAGTGTCGCAGTTTACAGAGCACTATTACTGGGCCCTTTAATACAGGAAACTCCCATGGGGCCATCCAGGCCTGGGTTTTGTCAACTCTGTATCCCCAGCCTTTCGCACTCAGCCAAGCACACAGGAGGGGCCCAGGAAAGGTTTGATAAATTGACCTGACATCTCTGTAAAATTTCACATGTGCACTCCGTTGCCCATCGGGTCCCTGCAGTGAGCCTCCTCTGGCCCAGGCCCCTCTCCCCTGGAATGCTCCACACGCAGTCAATCAAGCAGCAAGCAGCAGAGAGGCATCCGAAAGCCCTGCCTTCAAGCTCTGCTCCAGTCCTCCTGCAGGAAAGCGCCATGGAACTGACTCCCTTTGCTGAGCCACAGCCGTAGAGATCCCTCAATCAGCATTAAATGACTCTCCTTCTAATTAATGCAAATGTGGAAAGCTTATCTCTTCAACCAAGCTGGAAACTGCTTGAGACTTTTCATCTGAAACTTTTTTTTAAAATAAAACTGGGACTTTTAATGTATTTTTAACCTTTTGGTTCTAGTATCTGACTTCAAAGGCATCATTCCTCAATTCACTTCCCCAAAATTTACTCAGTGGAATAATTCCATTGTTTTGCAACAGCCGCTACAGAAAAACATCCCGTTAAAACAACTGTTAATAAAATTATATTTTAGAGCGTATACAGAGCCTCTCTGACAGGTAGGACCTCTGCTAATGCTTACCAGGATATGGTTCATCTGGGGCTGAAGTGTCCCACCTGTTGTGCCTTTACAGAACTCGGTCAGCAATTACACATTCGCTCTGAGACTAAGCGGGGAAAGGGCATTCAGGAGGCTAGTCTGCATGTCAATTCAACGAACAGGTATTAACCTTCACCTAGAGAGCCAGATTCCCCAGATTTAACCATCAGGTTTCATGGCACAGCTGAGGAAGCCTTCTTTAGGTGCACACTGGGGCACCTGGGTGGCAGAGTCAGTTGAGCTTCCAACTCTTGATTCCGGCTCAGGTCATGATCTCAGGATCCTGGGACTGAGGCCTGAGTCAGGCTCCGTGCTCAGTGGAGAGTCCGCTTCAAGATTCTCTCTCTCCCTCTGCCCCTCCCCCCAGCTCTCTCTCTCTAAAATAGATAAATAAATCTTAAAAAAAAAAATTAGGTCCATACCTGAACCAGGGTTTTATGATGTCCTAGTCTAGCCTAGTCCACTTGGGGATCTGTGCCTGACTTCATAAAGAACCGCTTAAGTCCTTCTGGCTACCCCTCATTCCAGTGGTGGTCATTCCTCCCAGGCTGTGGTCACGTCTACGAGGCCCTTCAAAATGTCAAATCCCTTCCACCAATCCCAAACCTTGCTGATCTTTACCTCAGGACCATTTGCTGGCAGGTGCTCTGAACCACCACAAAACCCTGCATTCTAATACATAGGACGTTACTTCTCCTTCCTTTTCCTGATGCCAGGAGGGCACAACCGATTTTAATACCCTGTCCTATACACCGTCCCACCTTGCTCTGGCATGCTTTCAAGCCGATGACATGTACCTTGGGTTAAAGAGAGTAAGGATTATAAGGGCTCTTGATGCAGTTAATGCAGCATTTTAACAAAGACCTTTACAAGTACGAGCTACTTATCTTCTAAAACTAAAGAACGTTTTGCAGGCTCAGACACAGAAAAGAGGAGTTGCCAAGTTACCATTTCAGGAATTCAGTTATCTTGACTTTTCCCCTGGGGCTTGCCTCTGCCACAGCTAACACTGAACCTCAGATTCTTGTATGTATTCACATCCCCCTCCAGCCAGACAAACGAGGGAAACTAGCATGTACTTGGAAACTTTACAGGGCACTCTCAGAATGTGAATGTCAAATTCTCCTCTTGAAAAAACTCAGAGATGAAACCAAGACTGACACCCAAAGAAAAATGCTGGAGCCAGAAATAGACAGTTGCTAGAGTATATACTCCAAGTGAATTAGTTCCAGAAAAAAAAAATTAGGTAAGACCTAGGCCAAACAGTTTCTCGTTCACCTGCCCTCTCACCTACGCCTCCACCTGTAATCTAGGACTTACTGTCCAAATTAAGGAAAAGGTCCGCAGAAACACTTTGCTGTGAATTAGTGAAGTGAACAAATGAATAGGTTTCATTCACACCCTGAAAAAAGTAGCCGAAGCCCCCATTTACTTAGCAGGTGGTAAGATTCCCTCCCACCTAACATTTCCAGACCTAAACGAATCATTAGATACCAAGCCACCATATGTTTAAGTTCTCCAAACTGTGGGAAAGCCTGGTCACTCTTGGGCTACCTAGAATGTCACCTGTTACATTCCTCTGGTTACAAGGGAACATTGAGGAAAGATAACGTGCAAGCATTCCACATAAACTGTAGCCATGGTCCATGCTTGTTTATTCACTGTAACGGACCAGACCACTCTCCCAAGCCCCAAGTGGGACTCCCTTTCCTTAAAACGCTTTCCCAAAAGCTACTGAAGAAGAGCCAAACTAAAAATTTTATCTGCCATCCTTACACTTCCTGCCCCCCCTTTCAGATTCTATTAAAAAATCCATAAAGAGCAGACGATGGGGATAGGGGGAGAAAGGCAAAAAGAGTCAGGATCATGCATGAATGTATTCATACACTTAACATGTATGTGGGGCCAAAACAAGCCAGGTTCTGGGGCTACAACAGTGAACAGGACTCTTTCTAGGTCCCCAGGGAGCTTACAGGCTGGCTGGGTAGGTGAGTAGTAAGTCAGGTAGTTAAGATGTAGTGATCAGCTTTGTAACAGGAGCATGAGTAAAAATAACACTAATGGGGCAAACAACTATCTGTCCCCTCCCCCCACTGGAGGTGTTGCAGAACAGGGTCCTCTGAGCTGGGGTACAAGGGAAATGGTTTGCTGTTCCAGGCTCTAAATCAGCAACAGCCACAAAACCTTCCAAAAGTCGATTACTGCAGAATTCCATTCCTGGTCCAGATTCTTCACCTAAAACTGTCCCATGTGCCCTGTGTGCACCAACCCAAAAGCAATGAATGGCACTGATAGATTTCTGGTATCTCAGTATGGAAACATTAGATGATTAAAAACAAAAACAGAAACAAAGCAAGCTCTGAATCTGGAGTTTTAAGACTCGGGTTCAAAGAGTGCGGACAGCATTTCACTGTGTGACTCCAGGCATGTGACATCATCTCTCCGTGCTTCACTTTTATTACCTATCAAGCAGAGATGAGACGCTCTCACAAGGACCACTGTGGGATCAGAGGAGAGGATGTACACAGCGATGGTTTTTAACTCTGATGTGCTACTGCTTTCGTCAGCAATCACGCCGCCTTCATGCAGTTAGCAGCTCGGTCTGGAATTCTGCTGCTCACAATACTTGGCATGAGTTAGAAAGTGAGGAAAAGTCACCCTAACGGGCAGCACTGCTCAACAACTGACGACGAATACAGTATCCTCGTTCCTGGGCTCAGCATCTACAGAACAGCCTTTCCTTCTCCAAAGTTTGCTTCCCACACTGTACCCAAACACCTGGGATCTTGTTAAAATCCAGATCTGATCCAGTAGGTCTAGCTATTTCTAAGAGGAAACAGCTAGATGTATAGAGACCAGCATTTCTAAGAGCTCCCAGGTGATGTGGATGCCACCGGTCCTCAGGCCCCACAGTGAGTACAAGAGACTGAGGGATTCACCCAGACCATTTCAAACCATGAGCGGCTGCCCCACCAGGCAAGAGTGTTTTCAGTCAGCTCAGGCAGCACTTGAATTTCTAGCTCTTTCCTAACTTCCAATATCCATCCCCTGCGCCCCAGGAAACCACCATTTCTTGAAACCAAACGGCCTCACCACATACATTACATCATCCTTCAGTCAAAGAGCAGCGACAAGATATTCTCAGGTCCAACCGGGTTAGAATGACAGCAAAGTCAGGAGCAGTATGGACATCCCCAGCCCTGGCATAATGAATTACGTAAAGGATTTCAAAATCAGCTTTATGCTCCATAACCTCAGAGGTGACCACCTGACCACCACTCATCGCTTTCCTCGGATTAATTTGGTAAATGATCGTATCTCACAAGACTATAAATGCCTTTGGTGTGTTAAGTGCCTACGGCCTCCTTTGTCTGACACAACGCTAGGTGCTCAAATATCTGTGTAGTAAGTGACGGTGTAAAATAAAGTAACTCACCAACACTGACTGAACGTGCACCATGGATGTGCCCTGCGATGGCCCAGGTGTCGAGGGAAGTGATGATGAGCTGCACAAGGCCACATACCCACAAACGCAACGGGAGCCCCTCCATGAGTGCCGGGCTCTGCTAATACCTGGGTCAGGATCTCACTTCTCCATCCCATAACACGGATTGACAGCCACATGTTGCAGATGAGGAAATGGGACAACACCAGCAACACCGTGTGAGGAAATGTCGGTTGCTGTTAGAAGTAACTTTTCTCTCAATCAACCACAGAGGGTTTTTCCACCCAAACACAGAAACAAACTGCCTTTGTCCACTGTAAAGAGTTCTGGGAGTTGGATCTCTTAGGATTTTCATAGTATGAGTGTGCAGCACCCGGTGACAGGTCCTGAACGAGAGTGAAAACAGGGAGCACAGAGGCAGCTGTTCCCCTGGTGCCCTAGTCATGTCCCCTGCATCCCGTGAAGCCCACCTTCTTTAGCCACCCTAGCTTTCCCCATGATATGTCATTACTGGAGCAGGGCAGAGCCAGGTTTGAAACCCAAACCCACCATGGGTCAGGTGTGCCTCCACCTTGGGGACAGCGACAATGCCTTCCTGAGCCTGCTGGAGAGAGTCCACGAGACAATGCGTTCAAACTGACTGAAGTGTCCAGCACACGGTGGCCTTCCCACAGACCCAGGCTCTCTGCTCTCGTACCAGGGGGCCACTGCTTTGCTCCTGTGTGGGGTGGGGGGTAGAGGAGGGTCAAGAGTCATGTGTCCCCACCTGGCCCATGAGAACAGAGAACCACTTTAACACAAGTCAAGACAGTAGAAGGCCAACTCTAGCAGCCACTGAAAGTCACAGTCCAACTACTGAGGCAAATGACAAGTGATGCTTTGGTTTAACTTGGAAGAGAACAGAAGCCATTAAAAAGATGATGAGATGCCTTCTTTTTAAAATTAGCGTATCTGAAAGTCAAGAAGATGAACAAAGCCAATCTACGGGAATGTGGATAGGGCCTAGCATAGAGCAGAGAAGGAAATAATAAAGATGTCCTAAATTTTCTCCCAGAAGGATTTTAAAGCCCTGACGCGAACTCATTTTTCAACTGTACTAGAGTGATGACCCAGCAACTACTGGGCAAAAGCAGTGGTTCCTGACTCACAGAGAGCTGGATTCCCTAAGTTCTAACACTTACTGGCGGTGGGTCCCTAGGCAAGCTCCAAAAAAATCCTTAGTAGCCACACTGTCCTCACCTATAAAAAACAGGAATAAAAATGCTTACCCTAGAGCTACCATGAGGTTTAAATGAAATAATGTATACAGAACACCAGAAAGTAAGCACATAATGAATGCAGTTGTTAATTACGTGTGCCTGGTCCCTGGAAGGCCTGAGCTGAGAGCAGGAAGGTTTTTGTAATAAGCTGCAAACTGGCTGATGGGCATGAGGTGGGGTTGACCCTGGGCTATAATTTAGGCTGCCACTGGTTTCCAGAACGGTTCCTAAAAATATCATGAAGCTGTGGCACATGAAGATTTGTAATCATCAGTCCTTAACAAGGTTTCACAGAGGTTTCAGGAACCTTTTTTGGACCAGGTCCTGGCTCTACATTGCAAAATGAAATATATTAAGTTTAGGGGCTGGGCTATATTAAACAGAAAAAAATTTTTTTTTCTTTTATCAGCCCCATCTTTGCTCCCCAAGCCCTTCCTTTTAGTTCCCAAACTACAACCCATCAAAGAGACTGCTGGTTTCTCCTGTAATGAACCAAAGGGTCACCTTGCTCACCTCTGAAACCCCAGCCCAGGGCTTTCCCAGGAGCTGGTCAGACTTTAATGTCTCAGCTCATCTCTTCCTAGAAGAAACCTCAGACCTATCGAAACCCAGCCTTCTTTTCTGTATGCAGTCTTGCTCAGGGTACTGACTTCTCAAAGGATAAGACTTCCCACTCTGAGGATGGCACTTCCCACAAGCAGAGATTTATCTGATTGAATACCAGATAAAGGTGATGTTTGCATCTGGATGCCTCTTTGTAATAAAACAGTTCTCTGTTCACGAGATTTGCCTTCAGCTCCATGAAACCTTCCTCAACAGCCATGTCGTGCTCACCCCAGGGCAGAGTTCTTAAGGGGATGGGTAAGCAGGCTCGTCTGCATTATTTAAATTGTTCTTTCACCACCTTCACTTTCCTCTTTCCTTTTCCTAAACCCATGTTGTTACCCTGCTGAGCAGAAGCTGGAAGATGACAGCTCGTTGTTTCCCTGTTCAAATATTAACCTCCTGCCACTCTCCAAACCTGCATCTAGGAAGGGTGGCTTTGTACCACTTTGCCCTTTCTTTGTAATCATTCCCGAGTTTCTTTTGAGCACAAGGGGTACTACACAAAAAGTTCCAAATAAAAAAAAATTCAGCTAGCTTCCAAAGCAGGGAACACTTGTCCCGAATGCTGAAGACTCTGTTTCCAGAGTCTGGTAGCTTTCAAGGTTAACTGACATGGTTCAGGGAGGGTAAGAGAGACAAGAATTTATAATCCCTCACTCAGAACGGTAGAAACAAAGATCCCATACTCCTGAAATCTTATCAAGGAATTGACACAGGACAACTGGTGGTCAGTAGGTATGTGGTGGTTAAATCTATGGTTTGGCAAACTGTAATAAAGGGACAGAGAACAATAATCTAGTATAAACACAGTCACCATTTATTGAGCATCAGCTAAGTGCCAGGCACTGTACTGCATTTCTTAATACTTATCTTTTTAAAAAAGATTTTATTTATTTGAGAGCGAGCGAGCGAGTGAGCATGAGTGCAGGGACAAGTAGACTCCCCAGAGGGCAGGGAGCCTGACATGGGGTTTGATCCCAGGTCCCGAGATCATAACCTGAGCCGAAGTCAGATGTTTAATCGACTGAGCCACCCAGCCGCCCCCACATATATTATCTTTTTAAATCTGTAGTTGGACTGCCCCTACTTCACTGATGAGAAACTTGCCCAGTGGGCAAGTAGCAGAGCTGGGACTCACACACAGTCTGATTCCCAAGCTCAGGCTACTGGCTGCCAAGTTGCAAAGAACAGAAATGCAGCAAGACCACCTCTCACCAGAATAAAGCCCAAAAGAAGCCCCCAGAGTCCTTCTGATCCCTGCCACCCACCAAGTGGCTCAAGAAAGGGGAATCTAGGATCTGAGTTCATTGCAGTCAGAGACGAAGAAAACAAGTAGTCAAAAAAATGACAGGACAGGCCAAGCTAGGAGAGAACACACTATCCCTTCAAAAGCCCAGGGCCTTAAAAGAAGGGCACACCCAAGACCAGCCTTGATTTGTTTACCTGCCACACATTTTCAGAGTGGTCCATTATAGCTGAGAAGGAGTGGGGGACACAGAACAGAGTAACACACTCGTGAGTTCAAACAGTCCGAGAAGCCGTTTGGCCTCAAGAAGCAAACTGGGAACTGAAACATCTGGTTCCAGTCCTAATTCGGAGAGGGTTTGAGCAAGTCATTTCCCTTCTCTAGTCCACCAAGTAGTCACTGCTAAAACATGGAGGACTGGCTAGGATGAACCTTAAGGAATCATTCTGCTCTAACTTTCTGAACTCTAGGGTTCTACAGAGATGACAGAGCTAACTGATGATTGTGGACACTGCACAAGTAATCCCATGCTTTAGCCCAAGGATCTGGAAGGGATAGGAAATCTGGAAGGGATAGGAAACCTGGAAGTGGCTATATCCATGAAGAGGTCTTGATTAGTAGGAAGCTAACGTGCATCTTCTTCTCAGTGTGATGTGGGACATAGATGGAGACCCGAGGTAACAGGCAAGCAGGAGAAGCCCTCACGTTCAGGGGTCAAGCATCGACTCTGTCCCCAGAGAGCAGTGCTGGGTTCAATATTACTCGGGTCCTTTCTCCGGCCTTCTCCTGTCATTTCCCCTTCCCGGACCAGGCCCCCAACAGCTCTCACTGGGTCATCTTTAATAGTCTACAAACACCGGGCACCTTCATTTATTCTTTTTTTTTTTTAAGATTTTATTTATTTATTTGAGAGAGAGAGAACGAGAGACAGAGAGCATGAGAGGGAGGAGGGTCAGAGGGAGAAGCAGACTCCCCGCCGAGCAGGGAGCCCGATGCGGAACTCGATCCCGGGACTCCAGGATCATGACCTGAGCTGAAGGCAGTCGCTTAACCAACTGAGCCACCCAGGCGCCCACCTTCATTTATTCTTGCCCTGTACAGTCCATTCTCCACACTGCAGTTGGAGAGGTCTTTCCTAAAGGCAAATCATGCCACTCTCTGGCTGCAAACCCTAAAAGCTTTCTGCTGCCCTCAGGATAAAGCCCTGCTGTTTTTCTCAGCCTCAATTCCATCCTCTCTCCTCAACATGCTCCAGCTGTGGTTTCTCAAAAAGTGGTAGGTTCTCCCCCACCTCTATTCTTCGGGTCCCAGCTGAGGTGTCACTTCCTCTGGAAATCCTTCTGTGGCCCAGCAGCTTAGGTGCTCCCGCCCTGGTCGCCCACCCCTCTCCCCATGCACGTCACCATAAATTCCTGTTTACTTGTGTCCCCCACCAGACTATAGGTGTTAAGGAGACAGAAACCACATGTCATATACTCTATTGCACCTCAGCACCTAGCAGAGTGCCTGGCACATGCTATGACCTTTAGAAACAAACAAAAATCTTTATTGATGAAACAAATCGCCTCATAACTGAGAGGGCTGTCGAAGGTGGGGACAAAGGGTAAGCTAAAGGAAAGAGTAAAGGACAGACTGAGAAGGGGCTGGGGTGGGCTGGGTGCCCACCAGGGTGTGTTTGTGCCCCTGCTCCGTGGCAACATGAGAGGCTGTGAACCGTTCAAGGGCAAGCTGCGCACTGTGCTGTGTGCAGATGAGCCTGCACTCCACACCGTGGAGCCCAGGGACACTGGGACACCGGCTGGCTGTCTCCCCAACATTTGGAGGCTCTGGCAGGGACAACGCTGCCTTAGCGCAGCATGTATGCATGGGGACTGATGATGCAAAAGTAGGTCACCAATAAACTCAGCAGAGCTAGTAACCTCACTCCCAAGTCAAGTCTGCCGGCCGCTGTGCCATGGGCCCGCTCGTTGTGCCGTACCCCCCCCCCCGCCCTTGAAGGATGCAGATCCAGACAGGACGTTTGCGGGAACACAATGATATATGGGCTCGGGTGCTATACTATTGAAGTGCACACTGCTGTCACTCCCCATAAATCGCGACAAGATAGAAAGGTGGACCAAGCGTTTGCACTTCAACGGTGGGGGGGGGTGGAAACAAAGGGACTGAGGGCTTAAGGAGATGGTGACCCAGAAGATGGAAACACAGCAGGACCTTTCGAGAACAGAGTTAAGTTCAAAACCAGAAGGAACAACAGCAGCAGCAGCAGGATTTCAGAGAACAAATTCCTATTAAAAAACACATTTAAAAATGCTGCATTTCAAGATCAGAAATCACGTGCTTCAGAGAAACAAACAGTATAAACAGACCAGGTAGGTATTTTTTCATCTGAACCTCTGCAGTGGAAAAGAAAGCCACTGACGGGTAAGGCGGAGTGTGAAACGAGCCACACGTGCAGGAGATGGAAGTTAATTAAATGAGGAGTCAGGCAGTTCCATGAAAAACAACTCAGCCAAAACAAGGAATGAGAAATAAACAAGCTAGAACACATACAGTTTTGTGGCCAACTAAGAAGAAAAAGAACAATTCACACACACACACACACACACACACAATAAAGTCAATCAGAAGAGTTAGAAGTTCCCAGAATTTCCCACTGATCAGGCCATGAAACACCACATGCGGCTTTCAGCCTTAATTAAATGCGGGAGTTTAAAATCAAACCAAGTTAGGGTATCTACACGAACTCACCCTGTTATGTTTCTCCTTTTAAGGAAAGGATAGAATTTTTACGTTACCCCCATTTCCTGATTTTCAGAAGGTGAATGCCTTGTATGGCTGGCACAACCATACTGCAGAAGTTCTCAGTGTGGGCAGCACGGCAGGATCACCCGAGGCCACCCAGGCCCTCCCCTAAGTTCTGATTTAATTGGTCTGGGGTGTGGCCTGGGATTTTTAACAGTTCCCAGCGTGGTTCTAACGTGCACACAGGTAGAGAATCACAGTCACCCCATTTCTCAGACTAGTGTGGCAAGTTCTCAATTTCTAGAACACGTACTGAAGTTGAGGCACCTTGAACTTGACCGTTCCATCAGAAACCTATGATTTCTATAAAGAAGACATCTTTTCTTGCTTTACTTATCCCCTTTTTAAACAACTGGATTCTTAAAATAAAAGCCCACCACTCAGCTGGCCCCCTTGGCCAAGACGGGGAAGAAGAGACACCGTTCGGCCCTTCACCTCCGGTTCGGGCCATGTTTCAGCAGAACAGCATCTGTCAGAGAGTGATGGCTCAGCTCTAAGAAGGGGGCTGCGTGCAATTAAGGACTGACAGGGACCCTCCCCCCTTGCCATGCTGTGCCTGGAGAGCGCACAGTGTTTCCGCTAAATCAAAACCCTGCCTGACAAAGCTATAATGGGGGTTCTTAATAGAGAAATTCATTCCCTATGATGCATTTGAGGAGGTGATGCCAAAAAGCCCATTAGTTCGGATGAGTGTGTGGGGAACCTGCATAAACACAGGACATGACAAGAAATAGTACCTTATATTTTATCCAGGCTATCCTAATGATAAGTGGCTTGCATAACTAATTAGGCTACCTTCCTCCACCTCCTAACCATGAAATGACATGTACCAATGCTTACTCTCTGAGAAAACCTCATTCTTTCAATATGTATAATGAACATGGTGGCTTCCTTTATTACACCCACAAACAGAACTGTTCTGCAAAACAATGAAATTCCTTTGTGACTCTAATCCATGTACATGAGGCTCCTTTCCTGTTATCTGGTAGCATTTTATACACATTTCCATAATTAAAAAGAGATGAACAGAAATTGTGTTCTAGAATGACAGCCGAAGGAGGCAAGGACTTTGTCTATTCTGTCCACAGCTGTAGCCTGAGCTCCTAGAACGGTGCCCAGCAAGTAGCTGGCACTCAACAGCTGCTGAACAACATGAATGACGAATATCTGCTACACTGGACCGTCACTGCTATTTATGTGGGTCTGTCCAGGGCAGGAGCACAGGTACAATGGTTTCGTCTCACTCTGTTTCTGTGTTTATTCAATTAAATCTATATCACACGTTCACTATGAAAAAAATGAGGATAATGTTTGCAGAAGCAGAATGACCCAGTCACACATGTAACGACAAGATGGCAACCTCCATGAAGGCAGAGGTTCCCCAACACCCAGGGCCTGCTAGTAGGTAGGTACTCCAGTATTCCTTGTGATCTCTGTGCTCCAGGAGTAGGCAATCCTAAGGAGCAAAAGGAACGTAAACGGAGAATCCGGCCATGGCTGCTGTCTCCCACTATACATAACAAGTGCACGCACGCACAGACTGATGCTCACGTGTTTGTACAGAGACTTGAAAAACCACATATAGCTTTTCACCTTAACCAATATGAAGGCACTGTACCAACCTTATATTTAAGAAATTTCTCTAAAGATCAAATAAACACAATGGAAGCCAGCCTGGGTTGCTAAAAAACAAACGAACAAATATTTTATGGGATGTGTGTTTGTGTAGCATGGTGGGGGCGGGACGGGGTGGCTGGAGGACGGTCATTTTTCCCAGATCCAGAAGATGGGCCACTATGAACAGCTATCCCCACGGCTGAAAGACATGAGAGAGAAATGCTAAAAATGAATAGGCAAAAATCCCAAACAAATAAAAATGCTGGCTTTTAAACCAATACTGCCAGGTGTTCTTCACAGCAAACAGGAAGAACAGATCGAGAGGGCAGGCCTCTGATGGGCACTGAAAAAGAACAACCAACTTCTTTATCCAGATCAGCTGCCATGTGCCAGGGAATTGGATTCACAGCCATGGGAGGACGGCCAGAGATGGCAGCCGAGCCCTGAGACGGACACCAACCGGGGTGCAGGGGGGGCAGGGATGCCTCAAGTTTCATCACTTCATTAGGTAAATGGCTCTCTCGAGCAAACAGCATTTTGGTTCTGGGACTAAGAAGCGCTGGGTCATCAGAGGACATGTATCCCCATATCTTCAGCATCTGGGGCAGCCACATCGAAGGGGAGAAGGCAATGAAGAAAGAAGGAACGGGAAGACAACTAGATTGAAAGTTCCCTGAGGACCATGGCTTCTTCGTCTTGGTTGCTTAAGCGACACAGAGTCACCTAGCGTGTACTCAAAGAACTTCCACTGAATTGAACTGAGACGATTATAAGACACTTATGTCACCAAGGGGGGGGGGGGCGGGGAAGAAAAAAGGAAGATCGTTGTGGTTAAAAACAAAAGCAAAAGAATCCATAAATAATGCAGAAGGAAAGACCAAAGTAACACCAAGGCGGGGGGTGGTGGTGTGAGTGCCACACTTGGGTGCAGAGACAGAAGCTGCAGGTCTGAATCTTGGCTTCGGCCATTTACTGGCAGAACGACCGGAGGCATGTTATGAACATCTCTTAGCCTATTTCTTCATCCACAAAATGGAACTTACGTCGCTGGGATTGCTGTAAGGCTGAGGTTCTCAAACTACACTGCAGCACAGCAAAACAAAGTGTGTGATCAAAATACTCTGTCTTATCCAATTTAGGATGTATTTTCAACAGCACTTCTCCACCTCTGTACTACTGACATTCTGAGTTGGGTTATCTTTGCTGTGGGGGTGTCCTGTGGAGGATGCTCAGCAGCATCCCTGGCTTCTTCCAAGGAGGTAACAATCAAAACCATCTCCAGAGAAGCAACCAAGACGTCCTTCATCAGGAGAATGGATCGACACCCTGTTGTCCATCCAATGAACTATTATTCAGTGCTAAAAAGACATAAGCTAGCAAGCTAGAAAAAGACATGAAGGAACCTTACATGCATATTGCTAAGTGATAGAAGCCAGTCTGAAAAGGCCACATACTGTGCAATCTGAAGCACAGGGCATTCTGAGACAGGCAAAACTACCGAAACAGGAAAAAGATCAGCGGTTCCCAGGGGTTGAGAAGGAGGGAAGGATCAATGGGTGGAGCACAAGGGGATTTTCAGGGCAATAAAACTCTTGTATATAATACAGTAATACTGGATACATATCATGTATTTGTCAAAACCCAGAGAATGTGCAATACACAGAGTGAACTCTAATGTAAACTATGGACTTTGGTTAATAATAATGTACTAATGTTGGCTCATTAACTGGAATAAATAGCATGACACTAATGCAAGATGTTAATGATAGGGTGAAACTGGGGGAGAGGGATGGTGGTACCTTCAGCTCCATTTTTCTGTAAATCTAAAGTTACTCTTAAAAAAAATCTATTAATTAAAAAAAAAAGTTTATGGACAAAGGGGAAAAAAACCACCTTCAGACATTGCTGAATGTCCCTGGGTGAGGGGCAGGGGCAAAATCACCTTCACACCCATTAAGAACCACTGATTTAGGGACGCCTGGGTGGCTCAGTCGTTAAGCGTCTGCCTTCGGATCAAGTCATGGTCCGAGGGTCCTGGGATCGAGCTCAGCACCAGGCTCCCTGCTCCGCGGGAAGCCTGCTTCTCCCTCTCCCACTCCCCCTGCTTGTGTTCCCTCTTTTGCTGTCTCTGTGTCAAAAAAATAAATAATCTTAAAAAAAAAAAAAAAGAACCACTGATTTAGGATATGGTCCCCCTTTTGCTAGACAATGATTCTTAGGACTTATGATAAAACTAAATATACTTTCATCTTTTATGGTGTTCAGGAAAAAAAATACCTTGCATTATTATTTCTCTGTTCCAGTTCTAAGTAGAAACAAACATCTAATCTCCAGAGGAAAAGTCGTATTTGAAAATCCGACTCCTTCACCCTAAAAAGGACTATCACTCCCCTCTTCTCTATTTCTTCTCTATATCTGCTCTTAGACTAATATTACTACTACTTATAATGCTAATAGATGAGATGAATAAAGATAAAAACAATTTTGATCAATGAATCTGATCATGGCCAACAATCTCATGTAATGATAGGGCAGGGCCAAAGCAACTTTCACAATTCAGCCCTTCTGAAGCACCATGTGCAATTTATAGTCAGACAACCAATGGTCTTGTAAGGACCTGCCCACCCTAGTGGTTGTAACCGACTGTCTTTGTTTTTTTCTCCATCTTGTTCAAATGTCTGCATATGTTTTCAGTTCAATAAAGGAGGTATATGATCAACTGGATGACAACTTCACCTGAACTACT
This sequence comes from Mirounga angustirostris, assembly GCF_029215605.1. Lineage (NCBI taxonomy): Eukaryota > Metazoa > Chordata > Mammalia > Carnivora > Phocidae > Mirounga > Mirounga angustirostris. Next base: position 11,348,287 of record NW_026991712.1, on the reverse strand, counting down.
CCTACAGTCTCCTAACCCAGCTCCCTCTCCCACCCTGTACTCACAGACTATCTCCCGTAGTAGCCAGAAGGACCCTTGTTAAAGGAAAGTCAATTCAGGTTGTCTTGTTCTACTCAAAATTCTCCGAAGGCTCCCTATTCATTCAGAGTAAAAGCCAAAGTTCTTATCATGGCCATAGGGCCCCCTTTCCAACCTCTGCTTCCATTTTTTTTCCTGGGCCACATGACCTCCTCATTGCTTCTGGAACACACCAGGCATGCTGCTGATTACCTTTGCACTGCCCTGCCTTCTTATCTACCAGCTAACTCAGTGTCTTGCTCTTGAAGCCTACCCTCAGGCTCCTGTACCTCTCTTCGTTCTTTCTTCATAGCACTGATCATCACCTAACAAACTGGGTATCTGCTTCTCTCCTGACTGTCTGCCCCTCTTAGGAAATAAGCTTGATGAATGCACTCCTTGATCTGTTTTTCACTGCCTTATACATAGTGCTTAAAAAATTCCTGCTGCATTGTAGGCACTTGGTAATGATAGATTATTTCATCATTCTTGTAATCAATCACCCCCATTTTATTAGTGAAGAAACTAAAGACCAGGCTGGTTACACTAGCCTCAAGTCACAATTAGCAAGAGATCTGCAGCTTAAGCAACTCCCAAACTCCAACTATTCCAATGGACTTCTCTAGGAGAATTGCACTGGACCCCATAACAGGCTAGGAGAAGTATCATAAGGATCTGTACCAAGAGGTTCACATCCAGTAGCCTCTCTGTAGCTATCCCAATGTACTTCATTAGCTATTTGGGTTCTTCGTATTCACAAAGGTCTCCTGCATCGTATTCATCACTTTTCTCCAGACAACATTCCCACAATGTCCTTTGCTTACAATTCTGACATCACCAGGGGAAGAAGCTATGACTTGTCATGACTAAGTGGACTCTGAGATTAGAAAGACGTGGTTCTAAGTTCCATTCAGCCACTGACTGGTTGACTATGAAACCTTCCACAGGTTTAATACAACTTCCTAAAGCCTTAGGTTTTTCACCTGAAGAAAAGCCCTCTGGGGCTCTTGGGAGGAATCAGGAGTTAGGTACTGAAGGCCTCAGTACTGCAGGGAATCCAGCAGAGAGCAAGCACTTCCTACGCGTTAGCAAGTCATTCACTCATTCACTTCATTGTTTATGCAAGTCACTGTAAGTGTACATCCTAAGTAACTCCTTCCAGCAGCCATTTGGATAATGGCTTCTTTTTTAATGCCCTTCTCCCCACACTGACAATCCCTTCAGCCTTTGATAAATGTCCTTTTTTTTTTTAAGCCACAAAATCAATTCAGAAACAAAGAGAAAACCGTATCCATTGTCATTAGTACAAAGCCCCCTGAGGGTTCACATGATCAACTGGTCAAAGGTCCTAGCGGGAGCTGGTCCTTCATCTCCTCTTAAACTTTTTACAAGAGAGACTCAGGGATAGAGGCCAATAACCTTAGGAGGAACAAACCCAGCTCTTAGCACAAGATTAGATTAGCAGATGTAAAGATGAAAGAGATAGAACTGGAAAGCTATCTCATACATATATTTAGGGTATACTGGTGAAGTAAATTCCAACGAACCACATAAATGTTAGTATTTATTTATACATTTATACATTAAACATTTATATTTATTTATATTCTTAACATTGATATTCTCCGTCTCGATGCTTTATCTCTATGGTGCTTTTTTCCCTCCAATTAAACATGGAAGCCTTTCAGGGCAGGGACCCCAGAGTGAGACAAAACTAGAAACCTGGAGTTCACTATGCCCAGCCACCCTAGTTCAGAGCCTCTGACTAGATGCCCCCTTAGCCTAGGGCTCTGGTGGCCGGTACTTAAAACTACCTGATGCATAGTAAGTGCTTCAGTACATGTTTGCTGAAGGATGAAGTACTAAAAATGTGATTATCTGCATGTAGGTTGCATGGTGTGGGTTAAAATTTCAAGCTCCAACTGGCTCCTTTCCTTTGACTACCTGTGACTGTTCCCTCGTGCATACCTCACTCCCTGTTGGCTGATATGTACTGAGGGAGTTGAAATTAATTTTTGTCAAAAACATAGTATACATGTTGAGAAAACTAAATATATTGCCAAAAAGACCACAAAAATGACCTCTGAATTATCCGTATTTGGGATTTTCTTTCTCCCTTTCTTCCCTGATGCTAATGTAAATAAATTTGACTCCATCATATTGCTTTATCAAAAGATCTTGCACTTGCTGAATTTTTGCTTATGATCCATAATAATTTTTAAAAGAACATGTGTACCTCACTCTGAAGGGGTTGAGTTATTTTTGCATGCAGACGCATAGAGTCATAAATGTCCTGGGGCACCTGGGTTGCTCAGTCAGATGAGTGTCTGACTCTTGATTTCAGGTCAGGTCATGATCTCAGGGTCGTGGGATTGAGCCCTTTGTCAGGCTCTGCACTGGGCATGGAGTCTGCTTGGGATTCTCTCTCCTCTCCCTCTGCCCATTTCCCCCCTCCCTGCTTAGGCACACTCTTTCTCTCTCAAAAAAAATGTACTACTTGATTTTATTCTTTTTAATTTACACTTTTATTTATCACTGCATCCCTCAAGTCTGCCTATACTCAGACTTCTCATTTTGATCATAACATGGGGTTGGTCATTTGAGTTTGGAGTCGAGAATCTATTTTTATAATCCAATCAGAGGTGCACCTGGTGTGGCTTAGACCTAAATATACTGGCCCGTTATCACTTGTACCTGCCATCTAGGTCAGCAGCCCCCATTTTGGATTCTCTTTCTCTCTCTTTTTTTTACAGGATCATATTCAAATTTGGGACCTTTGGAGAAATGTCATTTCTTAAACACTCAATATACCCATTTATTCAAGAAATATTAAACTGAGCATTTACTATCTGATAGTAAAATGGTCTAAGTGCCAAAGAGTACAGCAGTGGAAAAATACAGACAAAATCCCTGTCTTCTCAGAGCGCATTTTAGGGGGAGACAAACAATTAGGGGGAGACAAACAAAAGGAGAGATAAGTTCTGATAGTGATAACTGCTATGAAATAAACAAATAGGATAACTCTGATAGAACCAAGGATGGGAGGGTTTGGGAAGGATTGTGCAGAGATACCTCTGAGGAGATAACCTTCAGCAAACATGAACTGAAGCACCTACTATGCATCAAGGAGTTAAAAGTAGTGGAATTATCCATTCTTGGAGTGCCTACTATTTAAAAAACAGGGCTTGCTTTTGGAGAGACCCTACTTTAAAAAAAAATTCAATCTTGTGGGGGTGGGGTTGAATGAGTTTTAAACATAGGTGTCCAAGTTGCTATGAAGTGACAGAGGAAAGAGCTAACCTAGCCAGTCTGATGGCTAAAAGTCTTGATAAGGGCAGACTTCGGGTGACAGGATTCTCGGACTGCCCCTCACAGTGAGGAGAACGAATCAGGTGAACATGCAAATAGCTGGGCTGAAGTACATAAACACATCCGGGATGCACTCCTGGGAACAAGGGGAAATAAGCAGACAGGTGTGGGGAGGGATAGGCGCTTGGCAAGGAGAGGCGTACGGGCTGTGCCGGGGGTGAGACTCTCATCACACTCTCTCTACAGTAGAGTGGCATGGTCCGGAAGACCTACACTTGGATGCATTTGGAAACTGTAGGTATCTCACTCACAACTGGGAGAAAGTGCAAAAACCCTATGCATATAAAGACTGCCTCTTAAGGAAACAAGAACAGATTCTGCTTCCTCCGAAAGCTTCAACCCTAGTCAATCTGACGCTGTACTACCACATGAACTCATGGCCATGGCCACAAAAATGGAAGATGTGACCAAGCCAACTTCCTACGCTGGGCTGAAAATCTCAAAGTCCAGTACTCCACAGGCACCTCCTGACATACTTTCAACATGTTAACAGTAGGGCCATCCCAAGGCCAACAGATGATGGAACAGAAGCTTTTTTTAAACTGTAATATCCCACTGTCCAGTTTCTACAGTGGGAGTGTCCCAGTTCTGCCATCTACCAGCCATAATGACTCAGCATACTCCCCCTGCCATTTCTTTGCCTCCATTTCCCCACCTGCAAAATCCAAGGATGATAACATCTGCCATAGTGGCGCTTTTTGGGACAGGAATGTGGGAATGACTAAATGATAGAATAAGTATGAAAGAACTTTATAAACTCTAATTCTCTACAAGTAATAGAAATAATTTACTATAGGCTCAACCGATAGTATTATGGAACAGAAAATTATCAGGAGGAAGTAGATTAAATGCACTAATCAAAATTTCAAAGACTGTTTTAATGAAACAAGACGGACTAGCCTATGCAAACAACCACTTATTTTTAATAGCATAAAACCACCTCTTAACCTCTCCTTGACCCCAAGAGTCATCAAGCAAATACTAGGACAGAGGCGGATGAACAGTGTACAACTTCACGGTGATGGATGTGTCATGAAGTGAATTAAACCACAAAGGCAATTAAGTCATAAAAGCAGCAGTGATACAACCAGACACAAGGTTCAGAGGATCATCTGTGAAAGATTTCATTAGCTAAACCACAAAGTCCTACTGAAAAGCACACCAGCAATCTAGTTAAAAATGGGTCACTTTATTTATAGGTTCCATCACCAAATCACATATTCCTTGGTTAAAAAAAACATGTCTCTGAAAACTTTCTTTGAACAGGCAGGTTCAACAAGGCTGCTTCATGCCTGTTGAAGGAAATAAAGAAATAATCTGTTTAAATTCTGCCCACACTCAACAGAAAATTTTCTTCGTGGGTTCAATGCAGAAAGTGTCCCAGATTCACTATACATTTGAGCTTTACTATAAATAAACAAACTTCACACAATGCCAACACAGTGCGTAGATTACACTTTACTAGAAAACACACTGTACTAGTTTGGCGCTAAAGACCAACTGTAGGGGGGGCAGAGTTTCCTCCAGAAGGTTCCTGTTTGGGCTCATGGTGAAGTCAGCTTATTTGCTAGACACTCAGCGGGGGCTGCTACTAAAGGGGAGGAGAGTCATTCTGTGAAAAGACAGACTTGGGCCGACGGTCAGAAACCTGGGCAAAGGTGGCAAATTGCAGGTCCGGAGAATGAAGCACAGCGGCTAGTCAGACTACAAGGGACAAGTTCAAAACAGCAAAAGCCAGCTGGGGTGATCTGAGTGCTGGGGGGTTTTTAAATTCTCTTCCCTATATTTTACTCTATTTTCAACTCTTTCCCATTGGTCGTATTTTGTAAAATTAAGAAAAATATCTATTTAGGTGGCAATTTTACAAAGTACGGACAATCTAAGCCTCAAATACCAATGGCCAATTCTGTCCTAGAGACAAAATCTATGGACCCTGGATTCTATCTCTTCCAAGTCTTTTTTTAATGCACGTGCATTTTTTTTTTCATTTGTTAAACCATTATTTTAAAAGGGCAAAATAAGCAGTATCTGTTATAGGTTACCTACAGTTACAGAAAGCAATGCAATCACAAGCCAAGTTAGACTGATTAAAATTCTATTTTTGGGGGGTGCCTGGGTGGCACTGTCAGTTAAGTGCCTGACTCTTGGCCTTAGCTCAGGTCGTGACCTCAGGGTTGTGAGACTGAGCCCCGTGTCGGGCTCCACACTCAGTGCAGACTCTGCTTGAGATTCTGTCTCCCTCTCCTTCTGCCCCTCCTGCTCATGCTCTCTCTCTCTAAAATAAATCTTTAAAAAGAAAAAATTCTATCTTCAAACTAAAAAACAACTCCAGGTAACAATGGGAATTTTTTAAAACGATAGTAATTTAAATTTGGCCCCAAAGGATTTGCTGTTAGTTATACTACCTCTAAATGAAGTGATCGGAACTGAGCCTGGAATATCTATGTGCAAGTACATCCTTGCTTATTCACCTGCTGACACTCTAAAGGGAACACCATCCACTGTAAAGTTGGAAGTGATGTGTCTAAGGGAGTTGGCCACCCTTATTGTGGGTCCCTGTAGCAGAGCCCCTCTCCTGGGACACTGACGGTGTCTTTGAAGTGGAGCTTGAACACGACCAAGACCAGAATGAAGCCTCATCTTACACGCTTAAACAGAATACAACATCGTGAAAAGGAGGAAGAAAAAGAAAACATTTGGAATTCTGGTTTAAAAACCAATACTGCAAGCTACACCAGCTGCCAGAGGAGCTGGTGAACATCCTCTGGGTAGGCACCTTTCTAGTCCTGAGGATACACAAGCTGTCCTAGGTGATCACAGGACATGGTGCTTCAGTCCAGAAGGGCCCGTGTATACATGGTCAGAGATTTAAGGGCAGATGAAAGGGGCCTTGTAAAAGACTGGCGGCAGTTCTCACCAGTCCCTTTAAAATACAGGCACTAACGTTTCCAAGAGCCCAGTACATATAAAACACCTGGCATGGGCCCTGGCACCTCGCAGTGCCATCAGTAAGTGGAAATGGGTACCAAGTGCATGTCTGCACCTGTACCTGAATGTCCCAGCCTCCCCAAAAAGCATGGGTTGCTCATCTATGAGGACGATACCACCGATCAGCTCAGGCCTTCTCTTCCGACTACTACTTCTTAGCCATGGTGCTGAGGCTTTTCCTTAGCACTGTGCTATTCCAACCACCTTCCTGGAGCCACCTGGCATCAGATTTAAAGAGCATAATGACACGAGCATATCATACGGGGTCAGGATGGAATAAAGTGACATGACTTCCTCCGTCCGCACCGCTGTATTGTCCTCAGGCATCGGCTTCACCTCGCTAAGCCTCAGTTCCCTCGTCTACAAAGTGGAGGTAATGGTGTCACCTATTTACTTGCTTTGGACAAGACAATTAGATGAGAACATGCAAGTCCAGAACGCTCAGCGCAGTGGCTGGAACGAAGAAAGTGCCCAATAAAAGGTAGACGCTCCTCCAGTGCAAGGCAGCCTCATGAACACTGTGCTCCCCAGGGGCTGAAAATCGCCATGCTAGGAAAATACAGGTCTGCGAACAGGATGCAAAGCAGGCAACCAAGTGACACCCCTGCAAGAGACTGGTTGCCACATCTTCCCACACGAGCGCTGCCGGGGGTCCTGCTTCTTTCCGACTCTGGCCAGATGTCCCTCTCCTTGCAAGAGCACCCCCCTGTTGGGGCACCCTGCCTTTCTCCGGCTCCCACACTTACTAGATCCTAGGGGAGACACAGACACTGGCAAGAGGGGAGGAGACCTGCGCACTGCAGAGCCCAGCCACTTCCCTGCACCTCCCTCTTGGAGTGAGTGCTCACTTCCTGCCTAGCAGGGGACTCTTCCAGTGCTGGCCCACAGACAGGAGCCAGGCTGACCAGTACAGAAGGGACCGGGATCGAAGGTGATCTAGCCGACTTCCACTAGCCTCATTCCTTGGTCTTATTTCAACGAAGCAGCCCAGAACTTATGCAAGGGAGAACTTACTTAGTGGGCCTCCTCTAGTTCCAACCAATGCGTCATCCCTTCCTCATGGTTTGCGAGATTATTTCGCACACTCTTACTGAAAAATCACAATAAAAACAAATGTTCTAGCTTACAGCCATTTTTGTAGTTTTTATTTTTTACCTCTAAACGGAGTATCTGTTACAAGGAACCCTGGAGCCAAAGACAAGAGAATTAACAAGGGGTGGCGCAAGCTACACACACTCAGCTTCCCAAACACTGTTACCTTCTTTCTTGGTTGGTGTGTATGTATGTGTGAATTAGACGGAGTTCCAGAATGTTGGCGCAGGAAAAAGTCAGTCCAGTCTCCTAACTCTGTGCCTGAAAAAACTACTTCAGAGAGGTTAAACAATGTATTGGAGGTCACAGAGCTGGGCCAGGACAGAAAAGTTTAAACAACAATCAGCCCAATCCACTAGTTTTGCACGTGTAGAGAAAGGCCCAGCAAAGTAGACAAACTTCTTTTTCTATGCTTGGGGGGGGGGGGGGGGCGGGGGGTGCTGTAAAAGGTGGTTTCTGTCTTAAATGTTCTGGGATGCTAACACCACCTGAGTGCACTGGCCAAAATGTCTTAGTCTTACCCTTCAAAGGGCATGGGTCAAGTTCAGATGGCTTAAGGACACTGACCTCTGCTGCTAGACCTCTGGGGCTCTAGGTGCCAGGACCTTTTCAGTCTCTGTGGAGAAGGAGATGGTCTTCTCCTTGGTAAGAATAAATAAGTGTTAATTACTAGAGACACCTTCTGGGCCAATCCAGTTTTGCCACTGTATAGCATGGCGCCTTAATTCAATGTGTGATCTGGAGGAAGTCCCTTCTTCTCTCAGGGCCTCAGGGACTGGGTTAGCTGATCATTAAAGCTCCTTCCTGAAATTTTTAAGATTTTATATATTTATTTGACAGAGACACAGCAAGAGAGGGAACACAAGCAGGGGTAGTGGGAGAGGGAGAAGCAGGCCTCCCGTGAAGCAGGGAGCCCTATGCGGGGCTCGATCCCAGGACCCTAGGATCATGACCTGAGCTGAAGGCAGACGCTTAACGACTGAGCCACCCAGGCGCCCAACAATATTTTATTATCCTGGGAAAGCAATGGTATTCACTCTAGTACAGTGTGATGTCTATACATCAACATCTAAGTCAAATTCTACATGGAAATAGGCCTTGGTCTTCTGCCTTTGGTTTAGATTGAACTGGTTTGTTTTCATGTTCATTTCAGAGAATATAAGGATATTAACTTGGTTGGTACTGGACAGCCACATAATTGAATGAATACTGTACTGCCTAAACTGTGTGCACGCGTGTGCACACGTCATTAGTCAGTAACTCCGTCTGTAGGTTGCTCGGTCCTGCCATATCCCTGTCGACCCCAAAGCCCTATTCTGGGCATACGTGCCATGGCAATAGTTGGCAGTTCTGGAACAATGGACCCGAAATAAACTGGGAGCCACTCCAAGAAAGTAGCTATTACAGGTATGGAATACTAATATGAATCAAAAGTAAGAATAAAGCCTTCGTTAATTAAAGAGAAGAGCACTGACAGCACAACTACTAACACGGTGGGTAAGAACAGAACTCACGGAAAGTTAAATTATCAGATGACGCCTCTCACACTTCCCTGGATTTTGTTCCTCCCGAAAGTGGCTAACCCAAAAGATACATTTGATTAAAAAACTGGCTTCTTCCACACCTGAACTGACCGGTCAGTCTTAGCATCTGAGAGAGAAAGGGAGGGAAAGAGAAGGAACACACCAGGCACCATAAGCCTCTGGATGCAAGTAAACACACCACTCAGCTGTCATCCGGAAAGGGGTGCTTCTGCCCCACCCTCCCCACCCTCCAACAAAGACAATCAAACTTGAAGCTGATTCCAAATCAGACCTCCTCATCTGTTTCCAGGAAATCTACAAGCAGTGGAACCCATTAAACATCACAGGGATGCAATCAGCAAAATCCCAGCAAAGAATATGGGAAACGCTATAGGACAAATGAACAGCTGCTTTAACAAATAAATTAAGGAGAAGAAGGTGGGGTGTGGGGGACGCGCAAAGGACACATCAATCTCAACGGGCTATATGGGTCTTATCTGAATGCTGATTTAAACAAACCAACGTCTGAGACCAATGAAGAAATGTAAACACTAAATGAATAATTAATGATACTTAAGGAATTTTTAAACATGATAATAATATTGTGGTTATTTATTTAGAAGAGGCTTTGTCTTTTAGAGATACATCCTGAGCTACAGCATCAGTGAAATAAATGATTTGTCTGGGACCTAAGGAATAATCCGGTGGGGCACAGCCCACGCAAGAGGGCCACAGCCCACCCAGGAAACTGGTGGGACAGAAATGAAGTGAGAGCAGCTGTAAACTGGTTGCTGCTGAATCCGGTGCTGAATACAGGGGGGCTCGTCATCCCCTCCTGCCTTTTCTATATTTTTACATATTCCAGAATAGAAAGTTTTTTCAAAAAAAAATTACAGACGTAGGTTCAGATATACGAGTTCTGCCAAAATCACAAGGGGAGTGAAAACCAAGAAACTCACAGGCCATTAATACACACAGATGGACAGATCCCCAAAATGAGGATAAAGATCAGAGAAATGTGGCCTCGCCCACAGAATTCCTATTATATCTCCTTCTTCCTTCCTTGCTTCCTTGCTTCCTTGCTTCCTTCCTCCCTCCCCTTTTATTTTTTTAAACATTCAGCTCTTTGCTGTTTCTAGGCTTCAAGAGTCAGTCCTCCCAAATGGTCTGGTGAGCCTAAGGAAGTGCTGGCTTCACAGGTGGAATAAGCTCTCGGACCTCTGCTTTGCTTATTCCAGCGGCCCTCCGAGTGTGGTGCCCACAACCAGCAGCGGGAGCATCACCTGGGTACTTGTTAGAAATGCTGGTTCTCAGGCCCCATCCCAGACCTCCTGAGTCAGAAACTCTGGGAGTGGGGGCCAGCAGGGTGTTCTAACAGGCCTTCCAGGTGGTTCTGACACACACCAAAGTTTGGGAACCATGGACATGTTCCATCTGTTTGAAAAGGGCCTTTCTTTAAAGTTAAAATTGGATGGACCTGGAAAGAGAAGCTCACTTACAAACTAGTGAACTGGGGTAGGGAGGCAGGGCTGGTACCACATACGTGCCAAGCGAATGGCTGAGGAGGCCTCCAGATCATTTTTAAGTAAATTTGGTGGCCCCCCAAAATAAAATCAAGCCTCCATACCCATCCATTGCCACCATCAACAAAAATAAGATAAAATAACCTTAAAATAAAAAATTTTAAAGGCCCATGACTCTCCTCACCTTTGCTGCCCCCTCTCTCTCAGGGAGGTCACATACACACTAACCCTCCTTCCAAATCTCTCGCCTTAGAAAGGAAACTGCTACTCTGCTCTACCACCCGGGCTGGAGACACAATGGTTTCAAAGGAACACCTTCATGCAAACTTACGTAGGTTATCTGCAGAGTACACTGGCCTGTGGTCTTCTCAAATCACACCTCTACTGCCCACAGCGGGAGACTCCGTGAGGCAGCAGAACACAGGGGGTCCCCACGGAACACCAGAGGTTTCAGTTAAAGCAAAAAAACTAACATCACTGCCTGAAACCATCAGCCCCAGAATACTCAAGGCTTATGCATGTTTATCTCAAACACTGTCTACATCTGGAGTAAACTAAACAACTCAAGACTTGTCCTCATCCCTGCAGGGGGGGGGGGGGGGGGCTGGAATCGTCCACATGAAGGCGGCCACCTCACTCACCAGCTGTAATGTGCCTGTGCTCTCCCCGCCCCCGCCTCAGTGCAGCCCTGCAGACCACCGGCTTCCTTCCTTTGCACACACCTTCTGCAGTCCACCCCTACACTGGCAGGCAGCCCACCAACCACTAACTCAGTGTGACAGGAAGTCAATCTGGAAATAAAAGTACTGCACATAAATGAGCATTATCAATGAAGGGCTAGAGGGAGTCACCCTCAGTGGCATCTCAAATTGGTCAGAAAAGGCCACTGTTCAGAAAAGAGTCATTTACACAGCTGTGGTTCTGGGTCAAACAGGTAAGCTTGCTCCCCCCACACAAACTGCACACACGAAGTGTACTGAGTGTGCAAGGCATTCAGATTGTGACATCCTTGACTTGATTTTTAAGCCTCCACATCACTTTTTATGAGGCTCTCCAAAACACTTTGAAAAGATGAAGAGGAAGAGAAAGAGAAAGGGGAAGAAGATGGAGCCTTTGCTAATAAGCTCCAGCTATATTAATAGCTAGGCATGGTGCTGACCTCTAATTCCTTTAATCACTGCAACATCGTGCAGTGGGTATCATTATCCCCATTTTATAGAGCAGAGGCCCATTTTAAAGGCCCATGACTCTCCTCACCTTTGCTGCCCCCCCCCCCCCAGGGAGGTTTTAAAAACCAAACTCTGAGGTTTGCAGAGGTAACAAATGGTCCAAGAACTACATGTTCCTACCACAACTGTACAATGGCAAGGCAGAGGCCCAGAAAAATCCAGTGGTGTGCCCAAGGTAATACCCAAACTAGGAACCACACCCACCCCAGCCTGCACACTCTCAATGCCGGGGCCAACTTTCTTCTCTACTACAGCATGCTACACCCGCAGGGACGCCCTGTGAGGCTGGGACCTGCACAAACCTGCTTGATCCAACCAGAAAGGAATTGCATATAGCAAAACAGTCAAAACACTCCAACTGGTGCCAACAGAAGGGAACTGAGCCGCAGATGATACCAAACATTAACAATCAAAGGCTGGTTTAGATGTGGTCGGATATGCAGACAACTGTTTCAGCCACAGCAGATCAACTAGATTTTGTTCGGGCCAAGAGTTAACATTCATTTGCTTACTCCGAACTTCTACTCTTGACAGAGGGAGACAGACAACCTGGGTTCAAACCCAGGTCTTCCACAAACTGGCTGGGTGACCTCTGAGACTAGGCTTCTGATTGGAAATAAGTAACGTCTGCCTCCAACACCATTTTATTATGAGGATCAGAGAAGCAAATGCGTGAAGAGTATCTATAAACCATAAAACACTAGACAAATGAAAAGAATATTATATATCAGCCGGATAGGTGGAGAGTTTTATAAGGAAGCACTGGGAAGCCCCTAATCATGCCAGTGGCACAGGTAAGCCCTACCAGGGTTTTAAAAAAAGTGAAGGAACAAAACCAAAAAATGCTTGTGAATACTCCACAAAACGGCTACTCCCTTTGCATAAAAGCAAGAGAGATCATGTAAAATAATTATCACGCCCTGTCCAGGATCCAAGCTGAGATCTAGATACAGAAGAGTGAAACTGGGTCGCATGAGGTAAGAGCCAGGAAACTGAGGTCTAAGGCCGGGTGGCAAGTCTCAAAACCAAACTATAATGAAGAGAGAGGAGAACAAGTGGGAAGAGAAATCTGCAAGGTGAGCTGAGTACAAAGAACAGGCTCTCTTCCTTTCCTTTCTCCGTGGAGGAGAGGTCACACTCAACGTGAAGTTGAGCTAAGAAACAGGTCACCCTGTGCTCCCCAGTCCTGTGTTCCCATGGTGTCCATTAGCAGGGCTCCCACCTCCCACGTTCAGCGGGACAGACGGCCATGCTTCCTGCCAGCAGCCGGCCTTCCAGAATGGAGCTTTCAATGGAGTCTCCTCCTTTGAGGTTCATGCAACCACCTCCCCTTCCTGGGCTCTCTAGGTCACTAATCCTTCAATGACTCCACCATCTGACCCCAACATCACTCTCAGCAACTTCAGCATCCACATGGGTGACCTTCAACCCTGACTTCCCCTACCTCTCTGCTGCACTGATTTTTGTCTCCTCTCTACCTCAGGCCCCTCTGATGCGGCCCCGGGACACACACTGCTGACTGTCTACATACATTGTCCTCGTCTCCAGAGTACCACAGTCTCAGTTTTTGGCAGGACGTTTTGCCCCCGGAAACAAAAGAATCCATTTCCCAGTCTCTCTTGCAGCCAGATTAGTCAGTACGTTGTAGCATTATACGGGTTCTGGAAGAGAACGGATTCACTTGAGAGGGCTCAATTTTGCCTTTCTTTTTTAATATGTGCAGCTCAGAAGTCATAGCTGGAGCTCCAGCATCTATTTTGGGCCAAGATGTGACCTTGTGGGCAGAAACCATGTGCTGAGAAAGGTGTGAGAGAAAAAGAAGCCTGAATCCCTGATGGCATCATACCACAGATCTGGCGTTCCAGGCCCATGTCCATGCTCATTTTAGGTGACAGAGAAATAAATGATCATTATTTATGCCTCCTTTTGTTTTGAGGGTTTTTTTTTTTTTTTAAGATTTTATTTATTTATTTGACAGAGAGATAGAGAGAACAAGTAGGCAGAGAGACAAGCAGAGGGAGCAGGGAGCCCGATGTGGGGCTTGATCCCAGGACCCTGGGATCATGACCTGAGCTGAAGGCAGCCGCTTAACTGACTGAGCCACCCAGGTGCCCCGAGGGTTTTTTTTTCCTGTAATATGCAGCTCAACCTTATTCCAACTATTATAGGCCCATGATCAAACAATGGCAAGCAGTGAAATGGACAGGTGTACAAGTCTGTAACATGGCAATTCATTACCGGGGTCCAGAGAGATCAAAGGCCAATGTTTCCTCACCTTATGTCAGTATGGCACACCCTCCTGAATATTCCAGGCCCTAATATCATTTGGTCCATCACATACCTTCAGACTTATTCCTACTTTCCCTTTAATTTCACATCTCTCACTTTTTCTTTTAAATCTCTGTAGTTGTCTATACTATAACCTTTTAGGAAAGGACCATAAATATGTTAAAGAGAAAAAAATCTGAGAAAAATGTGCAGAGACTGTTTCTTCTCTTATAAAATTCAGAAGAATGGTACCCAAGCAAGTATTTCTCACTCACCCACCCCTACACATCATTACACACATCATCACACGCTAACATCATACAGCCTAAAATGGGCTTGTCAGCCAAAATCTGGCAAGAGGGAATAGTCATTGCAGGGGAAAGACATCCCTGTGATAAACCAGAATACACTGTCAGGGTTTCAGTTACTGTAGGAAGAGGGCTGAACTCTAGGATTCACCGAGCTGCCCCTGAGTTTCGAGGATTCTGCCGTGGAGTAATTCAAAGTAAGGAGTGAAGGAGTTGGACCTTCTGTGTGAATCAGGATGAGCCCACATCCTGCCTGAAGGCTTTTTATATCCTCTGCCCCCAAATGGAACAGTCAAGCCCATCATTTATGCCTCCACCAGCCCATACAGCTACTATCATAACACCTCCCACAGTTGATGGCACTTAACCAAGAAGATGGTTAACTTCATCGCGAGCTTTTGAGGCCCAGGGCTGTGCTGCTACCCTGTTTATGTTACTTGTGCTAAGGGTGAACACAGAAGTTCAGGAAATGGTCGCTAAGTAAATGGATAAAGTATGAATAAATCAGCGAGCCAGCCAGGGAGCTGTACACCTCTCCTGGGACCTTACCCACCATCCTTCATCTATCACCTCTCGGTCTACCAGTGACAACTGCTAACCTAGGAACACCGGCTGAAGAGATGAACATGAGACAGGAGGCCCTTCCCTCAAAGGACTGATGGGCTGCCCACTGACACAGAAGCAAGAATGACGCGCTAATGCTGGGGAATGGGGGTGGGGGGAGCTGAGGAAGGACCGGTGAAGCAAGGGTTGCTGCACTACCAGTTACTTTTACAGAAATGGCTAAAATAAGGAACAGGAAACTGTTTGCAAATGGGTGTGCAGAAAGCACCCACTGATAATGGCCTATGACAAGGCAAAAAGGGAAAGCACTGACAGTCTGATGGGGCTCCATGGAGCGGACGGTGCTTTCCTGAGCAGGAGGACCTGCCTGCAGAGGGGTGAGGGGGGCCCAGAGCAGCAGGTGTGAGGAGAAGGGCTACGTGCCAGGCACTCCCTTCAGCCTCCTCCAAACACGAGGAGCAAGCGGCAGGCCGTGCACCCTAACCGAGGGCGATGACGCCGGGGTGAAATCCAGCACTTTGCACTTCTGACAGACCACCCCCGCTGCCCCCCCCGCTGCCCTCCCACAGCCCGGAGAGGGGGCGCTGCCCCTCCCGCATGCCGGCAAGCAAACGTCAGGTCCCTCTCCCGAGGTCTTAAAACAGATGGATGAGAGAGCTGGGGTTCGGCCCACGTTTGTCTAAGTTCAAACGAGGACCAAATACTTGAAGAAACCTTTTTTTCCTCTGCCTTGGAAATAGGATGCTGAGTCAAACCAAAAGGAGAGAAGAAGGGGTCAACGGAAAGCAGGGTGGGCATGTGGGAGCAGGGGGGCCTCTCCCCCGCAGCCCTGGCCGGCCTCGGGCACCCTGGGAGGGAAGACGCCGGACCACTCCAACACCCGAGAAAATAAAAGCCTCTGTTACATCTGAATGGAAATTACAAGAAAATGAACACAATTTATTAGAACTTAAGAGCAGTCACTCCTACAATCAGCTCGGCTGTCAGTCTTCTGAAGCGTTTCTACAATTTCACTTCCTGTGTAGCAACCGCGCTGGTTACTTGGAGAAGAAGCTGCACGGGAGCTGAGCACCTTGGTGAAGAATGCAAAGAAGATGGCAAGGAAGCTGGCAACGCCAGAAATAGAATGGCTCCCTCATTTAAGTTACTGTCGTGTTGGATCACGTAGCCAGAAGCAACCCCAGCTGCCACTCGTTTTAAGAGAGCCATTTCTGTCCTTAGAAAAAAAGGAAGGAAGGAAGGAAGGAAGAAAGGAAGGAAGGGGGAAAAGTATGCTGAGAAAAATCCTTGGCATTTCCAGACAGATTATGCTATTAGTGAAGGAAAATTGAATAGTAAATAGGGACGGAAGAGACTACTCTCAGGGGGATGAGGACTTGCCCCCGGGGCCCTGAATAGCAGTATGCTGGGTAAGGAGACACCCAGGCAGTCCAGAATGGAGCACATATGTGCACCCTAAGAATGGGGAGCTAAGACCTCCCTGGCACGAGGACACGCCTGCACCCCACTGGTGGGAACATCAACTGATGTAACCTTTCTGGGAAGCACTTGGCAATGTGCCACAAAAGCCTTCACCAGAGCAACTGAAATCCCTTCCTGAAGGAGTTGTCAGAATGATAAGCAGAGCAAGGTGTGTATTAAAATAGTAAAAGAACGGAAAAACCAACATCAGTGAGAGGAATAGGAACAATAAAGTAGGTAAATCCACAAAATGGAGTATCATGCAGCCACTGAAACAGAGGGTAACATTCCTAATGAGGAAAAAACTTTGTAAGTGAAAAAAAAGCAGAACCTAAGGCCGTATTTACAACATGGCACAACAGCTACTTTATACAATAATTATTTACATGTGCTATACATAATCTCAACTATTACTATATAATACGTAGAAAAGTAAACTTTATTTCTGTCTAGTTACTACTACTAGAATTCTCAAAATTGTGGTATGCGATTTAAAAATATTTTTCTGTATTTTCCATATATTTATATAAGGACACATTACTTTTATAATCAGAAAAGTCAACATATTTTAATGAAGAAACCAAATTTATCATGCCTACCAAGCAGTCTGGTTTCACTGCCAAAATGGAATACCCACGAGCGTATGTCACCTGCTTTTAGGATCTGTGATCACAAGCAATAGAGAAGAAGTCAGTCCTCATACCTCGATTAGAATTTAGACACTGAGAAGACCAAAGCTAAGAGGCAGGAAGAGTTCAAAAGAAAATTATAATCAACCTAGTGCCAAGCTTTCCATATTCCCAGGGACAAGTATCTTTCCTTTCAGGGTCAGCTAATAAAACAGTGGAGAAAACGCATAGCTTCTCCTAGTTTCTAGTAGGCCACTCTGAAGGTGGAATTTATCTGTGGAGAAGAGTAAAATTATCTACCCAGAGACACCGATCGGGCCCATAGACATCAACACCACCGCCCTCGTTCACTTCCCCAGCAAGAGCGATACACCTAACATGCATTTAGGTAAAGGCAGCAAAATGATAAAACAAGTAAACAACTAATAGGCTAGCCACCTGTCTAGCTCTAAATAGAGAAAACCAGAAATTTAAGGAAACCTTCTTGTCCCATTCCATATTAAAACCAAGATGTTGGCCTACAAGACTTCTGAAGAGCTTCTCAATTCTTAAATTCTGAGATTCTAAGACATAAGTTTGATCTTGGGCATGTTAAGCCATTCTGTCTCAGAAGAGCAGCTAATTCCAGAAGGCAGTCCATTTCCTGCAAAAATGGGTAGAATATAGTGGAGTACAGTGTAGTCCCAGTGGCTACAGAGACAAGGGACTGCAAAGAGGCAGGCCTGGCCTTTACAACCCTCTCCACAGCCTCACTTCACCACCTCTGCGAGCACTACTTCCAAGTTCGGAGCATACAACCATCTGAGCCTCCACGGGCATCTGGTCCAGTGCCAAAGCTTCTGAAGGGCAAGGAGAAACAGGCAACATGGCAACCAATGAACTGGGAGTTCAAGTCCCACCTCAGCCAACGGGGATATGTCTCTAAGAAGAGAGATGGACCCACTCGATCGGGGCCTCTCTCCAACTCTTCCACAAAGTACCCCTCTCAGAAGTCAGATGGTGCATCCTCAAGCACTCAAAGTACACGATCCTCATAAAATCTGTTTTAGCACCAATACTCATGTATATTTTACTTTCTCCTCTGTTATTTCCTCCATCTTTTTATATACTTCTAATTATGATTGTTTAAATATATGCTGATTGCTGATCATTTAACTTGCCTAAGTTCATCCATCACCCACCTCCCATCTCTGAGTAACACTGAGGTGCCTGGCAGACACACCACGCCTGTCCTGTCCCCGTGCACCACACGAACCCCCAGAGACCTCATTCCCTAGTAGGAGATGCCAGGTTCGTAACGATCAGGAAGATTTTCTCCCTGCTGGAATTTTCCATGATAAAGTAAAACAATGTAGGTCCAAGTGCCTGGCTCCTAAGAGATGGTCAGAAGAGAGAAGCTAACTCTGAATCTTACAGACTTATTTTCTTTATCGTACTTAACTTGCTTTGAAAACGTGCAGCAAAGAGTTCTGGGCTGGGACAGCAAATCATAAATATTGTACTGAGGATGCTATGGCCGACACAGTTCCTTATCTCCGGAATTTCTTGTTGAGAAGAATGAGATGTGGGGAAGACAAGAGAGACAGTGAGCAAAACACACACAAGAAAAAAAAAATTCATTGCAACAATGCAGGAAGGAAGGCTGACCAGGCAAGTATGCTCTGTGACAGACTGCATGAGGACCTGAGAGAGAGAAATCCATACCCTAGTTCCAAAGAGAAGTCTCTCTGCAGATGAATTTCATGCCATCTGTGGTAAAAAAACGAAAATGCTGTAACTAACCATGATTCCTTCTCTTAGATGCAAATAAATGATGGGAGTTACTATAATCTGCTGAATTCATTCTGAGTCCCTGCAGTTCCCTACAGAAGTGTTATATTGATCTTATCCCAAGCTGCCTCATTTCACCTTGTATCCTCATCTCTAGGCTTCCATATTCTTCAGGATGCAGATGGGACACATATTTTAAATAACTCACTAAATAAAGAACCGAGGGCAAGGAATTGGATAAAGGAAAGTAAATATTACTGACCTTTCTAAAAACAATTTCTGTTGTACTCTGATGAGGACTCAGCACAAAATAAATAATGCTATCTGGATGGAGTTCAACAAATATTTACTGAGTGATTATGGCAAATCCTCATGCTAGGGATTGTGAAGAATGTATAGAACACATAGTCCTTGCCAAGGTGAGTTTACAATCTGGTAGGAGAGACAAGACGAACACATAAATAACTAATGAGGGGTAGGATGTGATAAGGACAAAAGAGATACAAAGACCTGTGTTGCAGAGAAGTGGGGAAAGGTCATTTTCAGGCCAGGGAGACAGAAAGCTTCCTAAAGAAGGCAGCACAGGGTAGGGCTTCCTGAAGGCATCTGCACAGGACTGCCTCCTCCCAGGCTTCGTGACACCATCCGCATTTGTGGACGCAAACTGGATGAGAAAGACCAAGAGGCAAATGGCAACGCAGTTATCGATGCATCTGTGCAAAGGCGAGAGTCCCCATTACTAATGACAATGATACCCAGAGATGGAAGAGAAGCCGAGGCCCTTCCAGCACCGAGAACCAGCTACTCTTCCTGAGGGGGAGGTAGTTCCCAGAGTGCTGAGGCTCATCACCATGTGCTGGAGACCACGCCTCCCAATGCTGAAGCAAAGAGAAGCATCAAGAGGACACTATGGATACTTATTTAGGGATGTGTGTTGAGAAAGAGGAGTAGAAACTCTTGGTGTTTTTAAACACTGGCATAGAGAAGCGAGAGAGAGCATATTTTTCTCAGTCCGCTTTCCTACAAACAAGCAAGCCTTCAGAAGCTATAACCAACACCGAGAGACATGGGCAGAGGCAGTATTAAATTGTCCTGGCTCCTCCAGACAAATACATGTCTTCCAAGGCACCGGTTTCTACTCGTTAGTCCCTGTACGGCTGGGTGAGAAAGTGAACAAACACCACTCCAGTTCCATTTACGGCAGAGATGAGATCCCCACATCATTTAAAAAGCCATGTTCCACCCCTCTTTCTTCCCTTTGCTCTCCACGTGCCCCTATTCCCCATCTCCAGCCAGAATGCTTCCCTCCTCCTCTATACTCCCATGACCTTTTGCAGACAGCACTGTGGACCACTCACCACACTGTATTAGAGTTAGGCAGACGTGTGTACGTGAAGCACCTCGAGCAATGCTAGGCGCTTCACAGACGTCAGCAGGAGCTAGCTCCCCTCTAGCCTGTGAGGTCCTTGAGTGCATGCTCCCATCTTTATATCCCAAGCTTCACAGAGTAACAGGCACAAAACAACTTATCTGAATAAAGACCCAGAAACACAGAGGAGTGGATACAGGAGAACTTCTCCCTTCTCGCCCACGGCTCCCAGAGCTGCCCATAATTTCCTCACAATTCCACACTCGTCATTCCTCCAGGGGCCATCCCCCTCCTGCCCTGCCCACTCTGTTAGATGCCAACTAACTAAACCCTCAGGGTCAATCCACAAATCAGCAGAATCCAACTTTCTGTAAAGGGCTGGGAGCGTCTATCAGGAAGATCTGGCCAGTTTGGGCGGGGCCTCCTGGTCCAGCAAGGATCCTCACTCAGCCCCACTTCTGAGGCTGTTAACTTTTCCCGTGCTTACAGAAATACTAGGCTGGCTTCTCTTTTTCCAGAATGAGATGAGAAAGTAAGCACCAAGGATCAAACAAACAGTGGATCTGGGACTGGCTGTGAGATATAGGTCTGTCCTGGGAGCAGGTACGGGTTAAAAGGTTGAATCACATACCCAATTGGAGGCAGAAAAAAAATTCTTTAAAAGCTCCAGTGAAGGGGCGCCTGGGTGGCTCAGTCGGTTAAGTGTCTGCCTTGGCTCAGGTCATGATCCAGGGACCTGGGATGGAGCCCCACATCAGGCTCTCTGCTCAGTGGGGAGCCTGCTTCTCCCTCTCCCTCTGCTCCTCCCCCTGCTTATGGTCTCTCTCTCTCTGTGTCAAATAAATAAATAAAATCTTAAAAAAAAAAAAAAAATCTCTAGCGAAAAGGCTTCTGTTCTACAGAAGAAGAAATGGAGGCACAGGAAGATGAACTGACTTGGGGAATTGCTTGGATGGGTCAAGGCCATCAGCTAACCAGGAGCTGACTGCGCAGCCCTGGATGACTCAGATGGATTCAAGGAGAACTAACTGTGTTCTATTTAATTCTACATCCATTTAGGAAGCATAATTCATAACATCAGTTAAAATATAGGCCTCTGATTTTATGGATAGATGGGCAGGGCTATGAAATTTTCAGCGGAACTTACAACTTCACCTGCTGTATCCAGCTGCTTAAGATTCTTGTAACAAACATTCGTAGGGCCCACAAGCTAACCACTCTGTTGCTAAAGCACTGCTTTGAAAAGCAAACAGCCCTGGGCTAGTGGCAACTTGCTTCTTCATTAGTTAGGGGTAGCAGAACATGGGCATCCAGTGCAGGAAGCCGGAGAGGTGTCTAGACAGCCGGCTCTGCAAAGTGAAGGGGAGGGAACCCATCAAACACAGGCTGATGCTGAGACCACAAACCTCCAACAGCCCAGCCCAGCCGCCACCTCCGGCAGCCCCACAAACAGCCCTGCCAGAGGTGAGTGTGTCTTTCCCTAACCTGGGCCTTCTCATTAACCCAGGGCCCAGAATTCTACTGGATGTTGGGGAGGGCAGGAAGATGCGGGTGAACATCTAGCAGCAGTAGAAATTAACGTGTGGGCTTTCAACCCTACCTTTTCTGAAAACCCAGACAAGTTTACATGTAGTGCTTTCTTGGGACCAAATTTTAACTGGGAGGAGAAACTGACGTATCGGAGAACTCTTTTCTTTCAAAGTATTCCAAAAGCAAATAGAATGTCTACACATTGGCTCGGCTAATACAGATTTCCAGCAGTGAGGCCAACTTCATGCAGTGCACAGTAAGTATGCTGCTATGCCCGTATCTTGTGTGAATGCAGGTAACCACACCTCAAGCATCCTTACTCTTAAGGATCTGTACCACTGACCACATCTTGCTCTCCCTGTGAGCAAGCTAAGAGATACCTGCTCCTAAACTATGTGCTCTGTAAGATCACACACACTGGTCTGAACGACCAGTGGGTGATGAGCTGCCGTGCAGAGCAAGGCATTCTGGGCAAAGACGGAAAGCATGGTCCCTGCTTACAGCTTCTCTGAGGGGACTGACACATAAATAACTACACGGTTACAGGACATAAGGCAGAATGAAGTGCCATAACCACCGGCAGGCCACGGGCCCTACACCAGTTGGGAGCGACACTAATTCTTTTCCGGCAGTGTCTCACCCACTCTTTACAAAACTGCCGTTGAGACAGGTATTTCTGTCCTCATACGGCACGTGACAAAACGGAGGCTCAGGGAGATTAAGTGCCTCCAATCACAGAGTCAGCAGCAGTGGCCACGTCCGTTCACGAGCATCGCCTAGGCCGGAAGCCGTGCCACGCTGCACAGCCAACAGGGGATCTTCTCACTCCAGCTTCACGACACCGCTTTCAGGGAAGGACTACCATTATCCCCAACTCATGAATCGTGAAATGGACGCTACTCAAGTAACCTGCATGGCAAGGCTGGGACGAGAACCTAGATCTTGACTCCACAGCATGTACCCTTAATCACCACTGCTATTTCTACGTGGTGGAGCACTGTGGGAAATCAGAGGAGGCTTCCGGAGGCGGGGGCAGGTGACACTGATGCAGAACCTCACTGCCGACCAACCAGAGCACATCCTTTGCTACTGGGGGCTGAGGAAAGAGAAAAGCATGACAGAATATGCAATTAAGTTTCCTTTGAAGGCCTACTATCAGGATGACTGCTTGCAAAGCCTGAGAATTCAGTTGCCTGCAAGGTCCATACTTTTCTTCTACATTCTTTAATTTTATGAAACAGTCAACACTGCACTAGGATCCCTAATTTAAGTACAAAGAAGCTAAAAGGCCTCAAGCAACTTTCTGCCCCCCAAAAAATACAGGTTTCAATACAAACCAGGAACAGACTGATGTATGTGAGAGGTAGTCAGTGCAACATCGCTGAGCTCCTCCTGCAAGAACTTTCATTTCCGTCTCCCCCAAAAGAGGATTGAACAGCCTACTCACCGCTAATCAAACTGAATTAACACTTGAAGGCCAGGAAAGAGTAAATGCCCAAAATAACAAATGAATGTAAATGTTCTAAACCTGAACGCATTAGGATAGCCAGACGGCAAATGTGCTGAAACAGATTCTCTCTCCTATGATAATCCCGACATTTAAAACCAAAGCATGAACTTCATGCATCTCTCCACAGCACGTTCTGTAGCCCTGGGCCTTCAAAACGATTCCACAGAAGAGATTCAGAGATGAAGAGTGGCCTATTTCTTCAAGATCTCTTCATTTCCCAAGTCATCTGAACTTCAGCCTGTCAGTGGCGGGCACATCAGACCACGGTGCCTACCGCCCCACCTTAGCCTTTGCATCCAGTAACACGATTCCGAAGGGGACAAGTGGGTGGATGGATGCCCCCAGAAGCAGGTGTTGAGTGGCTCGCTCTCTGCACAGATGTAATGAATAATTCTCCCAGCACTCTGGTTCCACCGGGATTTGTCCTTGGGCTGGAGACTATTTAAGAGTTGGTAACACCTATGGCTCAAGAAGTCCCGTTTCCTCTCTCTCCCCTCGCAGACTGCTGCTCCCGTCCCCTGAACAGCCACGGCGGGCCCTCAGTGCAGTGTGGCGGCGGGGCTCGGGCCTGGTCTCCCTCGGTGCCTCCAGGAGCATTTCACAGCACCGGCCAGCAGCTCTCAACAGTTCAGAGTTCACGCTACTTCACTGGAAGGCTGTGACTCCCATGTGACTCTCCTGGCGTGGTAAAAGGGGCCCCAAAGGAACATTCCCTGTAACAATGGAAGTAACTGAGAAGTCCAACAGCAACGGAATGGCTGCTAAATTAAGGTACATCCACATCATACAATACTATGCAGCCAGGAAAAGGAGTCTGGAAATGTCCAGAATAAGCAAATCCATAGAGATAAAAAGTAGCCTAGAAGAGAGTCTGGGGGTGTGGGAAAAAATGGGAAGTGATGCTCATGGGTACAGGGCTTTTGGGGGGTGATAAAAAAATTCTAAAATTATACAACTCTGTGAGTATACTTTAAACCATTGCTCTGTACACTTTAAATGGATGAAGTATGGTCTGTGAGTTACATGGTGCTAAAGTTGTGATAAAAATGATGGTTTGGGAGAAGAATGGTGTAGAGAAATGCTCCATGTAATGTTATGGGGAAACGGCAGGTGGTAAGACAGATTATTTAATAGGCTCCCACTTTGCAAAACCCTCTCTTGGTTCACTACCTACTACTGCTTCAACTTCCAGTTCTACCACCATTGCTGTGGCTGGTGAACATTCACCGAGCGCTCACAGCACGTGCATTTCTCATCCACCGCCACGATGTTTCTCAGAGACTGTACCACTGTAGAGAAGGAGCTCACCACGCCACCACAGGGTAACAGAAGGGACCCTGAGTCCACGCAAGTGCACGTGTGGTCCAGCAGACATTCAAGACCAGGGCTAGCAGACCCAAGCCTGTGCTCTTAACCACAGCGCCAGCCAACATGGTGGCCCCCAGTTTCCAAAGCAGTGAAAGCACAGGGGTGTCTTAACCTATCTTAGTTTTGTTGCAACACATCTGAGTTAATTCTCTTGAGTCAGTAAGGAGAAAGAACTATCTGTAATTTAGCCAAGTAAAAGTAAAAAGTTCCAAGCATCTGCCTTCTGTGGTAGGCCCTGGGCACAAACCACACCCTGACCACACAACGCTGCACCAAGCTATTTCTGAGAGGGAAATGAGCAGTGAGACAAAACGCTGCAAAAACCAAATTAATCAGTTATGACTCAGTATAGATTCTTACAGTTGGAAGAGGCAAAGCCTCCTAGACCAGCGGGAAATCCGAGCCAATACTTTCCTTGACCGGATCTGTCATAGTTGGAATATGGCACCTGCTTAATCATCCCCTGGAGGCCTTGCTGCTGAGACACCTCATTTCAGTCCATACCCAGATGGTGGGTGCCTCTTCCTCACACTGAACTCAGTCGTGGGGCATGTGAACTGCCCGACTGTCCGGAGGCTGACATGGTCCGACTCCCACCGTCACTGCTGCTTCTCTGGGGGGTAACAAGAGCTCCCGAGGCCACGTCTACAGAACAGTGTCCTGCTCTGTGAGGATGCTCGTCTCTGTCACTCCCCCTCCCCACTGCAGCCAGCTATGGGTCAGACGTGGCTGGGAACCTGCTCTGTGGAGGACACTTACGGAGCTGCGCAGTTTGGACTCGGCCCCTCTCACTTAGGACTGTGCAAACGCACATGGCTGCCGCACCACCGGGTGCAGAGCGAGGCTCCAGGACCTGGACTGTTCCACACCACTTCCAGGCGCCACCGTGTAAGAGGCTCTCTGAGGTCAGCGGGTCTAAATCTGTCATCTTCCTCCTCTTACAGATGTAGAAAGTGGCCGGGTGGGTGGCCACACACTGGTTCTAGCTCCACGGTGACACGGATCTGCTGCCTGCAGATCTGCCCAGCAAATAGGTTACTGGCTCACACTGAACGTGTCGCTAACCAGACTCCAGGTGCTTCCAAACTTTAAAAAGTTGAGTCCTTTCCATTTCAGAAAAAAGAGAAGCTCTGAAACAGGGACCAAATACAGTCACACGGGTGTGTTAATTCTTTCAATCCTTCTCCACTAGGGCGGTTTCAGACCACGCCATCCTCAAGTTCTCCTTGGAGGAAACCCCCATGGCTTAGTGAGGAGTCATATTTATTAATCAACTGGAGCAACACAGCCCTATTTTTTCAAATAATTTCCAAGTCAACACACCCAGCAGCCCTAAATCACCGCTTCCCTTCTGTCCTGCCCCCCAAGGGAGGGATGTCTGATGTTACAGTGAGTGCCCTAGCTTTCAGGGAGAGACGGCTGTAATCTAATTCCACAATTTGTCAAATAGGACATTTTCATTGCAGCTGGACCCAGCTGGAAATGAATCTCTCCTACACACATCCCAACAAAACATAAAACATAAAAGGCATCTAACAGAGAAAGACAGAGAGAGACAGAGAGAGAGACTGACTGCTTCATCAAATCAGACTGAACAGGCATGAAACAAAGCCAGCACCACTGCAAAGGGGATGCTGACCCCTACCGCCCCTCTAATAATGGAAGTCTCCGTTCCACCATGTACTTTCCCACCTCGGGCCTTGGCTCAGAGGTACCCTCCATCTGGAATGTTCTTCTTCTCTCTCCGTCATGGTGTAGGTCAAAGAGAGCATTCCAACATCCCTCCGGGAGAAACTTGGCTGTGGCTTCACTTGTAGTCCCAGCGCAATCACACCATCACAGCACTGAGCACAGTCGACGCTGTATTACTGTTCACTAGGCATCCTCCCCCGTCCTCATTCACCTGTGAACACCCATTGAGCAGACGTCACGGCGAATTCCTTCTGTCACCTTCTCCTCAGCATCGAACACAGACCAGGCACACAGGAGGTGCTCAAACGATGTCAGAATCAGACTAAAATGAACTTAGTCTGATGTGAGGCCTTCCTCAGCATTTAAGATTTATACTGCCAAAAGGAATCTGTCCTGTGGGGTAAGCTTTATGATGGATCACTGTTTTCATTCCCACATTAAATGTGTATATATATATATATCTGCTAAGAGGAGAGGGGGAGAGTATAGGGCTCTATCAAATAAATCCATGGTTTATTTTTTGTCATGTTCTGGGAATTCTGCCTGTCTTTATATACATCCATTTTGAACCTAAAAAAGTACCCCAAACTGAAAATGAGACATGAAGCCATGAAGAACATGTTGAATCCAATATTCTGCAGTCCTATGGGGGTGGCTCCTGAAGGTGCAAACAAACCTACTTCCACTTTGACCTTCACTTTTCCCCTCAGCGGTAGCTTCGTAGATGTGCCAAAAATGAGCTTCGGCATCAGAAAGATTGGGGTTCTGTTTCTGCCATTTTTTTTTTTTCCAGCTGTGACCTTGGCCAGACAAGTCTTGCCAATGCCCACTTTCCCTGGCTGCAAAATCAGATGTGGATCTTTGTAAAGAACAGACAGAAATACAAAGGGCCTAGAACCTAGAAGGCACACATTCACTGGCATTTAATCGCAATTTAAGTGTGGTGAGTTCCAGTGTTAAGGAGGATGTTTTAGTTAAGGAAGAGATGAAGGCTGTGCCTAATCTGAGAGGAAAGGGCAAAGAAGGCCCCTATCACCCCCTGAACCACATCCTAGAAGGTCAGCTGACACTGCAATGTCATCTTGCTCTCAGACCCATCCCTCTGAGCCGAGACGGGAAGTGCCAAACCCAGAGCCAAGGATTCCAGGGAGGCAGCTTGTGGAGAGGAAAGAACACTGGCTCTGAGCATCCCTGGGTCCATGTGGTCGGTTTACTTCACCTCCCTGGGCACCAGCCGAGGAAAATGAGCCCAGATGATAAGCAAAACAGAGTCACACAGTTAGTTAGCATTCAAAGCCCACCAATGACTCCCAATACTCAACTTGCCAGGAACCCCTTGACAACAACTTACATTGAGGTGTCAGGGAATCAGGCTTGCAAACACAGCAGGTAAGCCCACAGGCTGTAGCTCTGGCAGACAGGAGATCCATCCAACCTTACTTCCTGCCTTTATTAGTGGGAACAGTCACTAATTTCTGAGCTTCAGTTTGTAAAAACTGAACTTGTAAAAACATAATAGTGTGCTCACTCATATCAGATATTATGAGGAAAGTACGAGATAAACATACAATATAGTTTATCAGAGTGACTGGTACCTCGTCAAGAGATACCAAACTCTCAAGATGGTGCATCTGTCATTATTATTAATAACACTAAGTACAAGCAAAGCATTTTAAAAACATACACTCCCACAATCCAATACATGATGTATCTAAGCACACGCACGCGTGCACACACACAATTATGCACATCAAGGGGAAGAATCATCAGAATCCACAAAAGAGAAAGAGAGAAGACTGAGGCTGGGAGGGGAAGAACCACAGAGTGGGTCCCTGGAGATTTCTGTGGCCCTGAGGTCTAGGTTAGTTTTCTCAGGAACACTAATTCCAGACAGTGTGATAGGATACAATGAACACAGGGTTTACACAGAGACCAGAAGATATTGCTATGCCTACTATTTCAAATCCAAGAGTAAAAGCCGCTCTTTGAGGCTTCTCTGTTTATTTCATTTGGGTCACAGAGTAAAAATTTCAGAATCAAAATCTAGAAATTTTTGTTCAACTCTGATAAAACAATCTGATTTGTCAGAGCTTTGTATGACCTGTCCTGTTTCTGCTCTACATGGTTATGGTACTTCAACTGAAGACACTGTAAGCTTGCACCCTGCAGGTCTGTCTACACCCCCATTACCACTGGCAGCTGGCCTAAGGAAACGCTCTAGCTCTCTTGTCCTCTGATGAGAAAGGAAACCCAAGTTTGTCCGTAAATCCATCCACACCACCTGCACTTTTTGAATATTCAATCCCATTTCAAATTAACCACCCACTTTTATGCTAGTTTCTGTGACTATGGGATGGTAATTTAGTTTATGGTATTGTTATTTGTACACTGTCACATAAAAAACAACACAAAGAACAAGTAATTTTGCTCCAACACTTGAAAAACTTTGTAATTCCCAAGCCAAAATGGAATTCAACATCAATAACAATGTGTTTGGAAGTATTCCAGAATGCAAAAAGAACTTTTTCTTATTAAAAAACTGTTCTTTTTTTCCTTCTGAATGGCTGAAAGTACAATAAAGAGCCTGTTTCCCTAGTTAATCCCACCCTAATTTACTTTCTTTCAAGTGAAAGGGTGATCTTTGTTAATCTCCCCACCTGGAATGAGAGGCGCATGAACGTGCCAACGACCATCCATAACTCGATGGCACACACAGCATGGCAGGCAGAGTTTTCATTTCATTTTTATAACAAATACTTTAGAAAATACTTTCATAAAAAGATCTAAGAAATCTGTAGTGGTTAAAGAGAAATGTTTTTTTAAAAAGGGAAAATAATAAAGTGATGAATTATCCAAAAAAAACGTATTCACATCATAGAAAGAACCACTTTCTTTCTGCAATAACAACATTCACAAAGATTCTGGTACAAAATGGTTCAATCTTTCATGCTAAACTTTTGGTTGGAGGACAAGCCATGTCATGCTCTGTTTGGCCAAGTGGCTCTCAAACCTCAAGGGAAGATGAAATGACACTTGCGCATCTACTTCAGACTATCCTCCTGCCCATCCCCACCTCCTAAGTACTCTCCCCAATCCAACCCAGCTGGATTACCTAAAAGGTAATTCTCCAAAGAGTTATACACCAAAATAGTCACTTTGATCATATTTAGATGATGTGATTATAGGTGGTTTTCTTTATCTGTCACAAATAGCATGGCTATAAAAAAGAGAAAAAGCTATAGCAGGGCATTTTCCATCCTGAAGCAGAAAAGTTTCTATCCAATGGTTCCAATACCAAAAGATTACCATTTTCAGTGTTCATATTGATAAAATGAAACTATCACAGACTACTGGATGTGTTTATTCATTTGGCAGTATTTCTGGAGGGACCATTTCGTAATGGGCATGGTGCTGCCCCAAAAAAGCTATGACTATAGGAACTGCACAGCCACAAGCAGGCCTGTGAGGCCGCACAGGTTGGGGTCTCGTGTGCACAGGGCGGGGAAAAGAGAACAACAGTTAGGAAAGGTCTCTTCTAGACGGTGACAACTGAGCTCAGTCCAGAGAGAGGAGCAGGTGTTCCTCTGGTAGGGAGAAACCAAGGAGACGTGAAACAGCAAGAAGCTTTCAAGTTGCTTTGGCTCCTTCGGGGCAGCAGAAAAGGAGGGCAGAGGGACATTATCCCACGAAGGCCGAAAGCTACTGAGGCCTACATGAAAAGAATTACACCTTCATTTCCGGGTAACAGAAAGTGGGTGTATCAAGCACACTTCTTGGGTAATTGAAAAAGTCGCACATGTGATGAAATGCTATCACAGAGCTCCAGCTCTTCATTTATTTATAAACCCCCGCCTCCCCAAGGCTCTGCCTGCACTCTACTCAGGTTCAGCAAGGGCTCAGGAAACAACTTACGTGGTCTGTTTCACTTTTAAACTGGAGCGCAAGTCACCAAATTTGAATAGAACTTCATGCCATACAGCAAACCACTCTGATGGCATAAAAATTACTTCTAGCTGTGGCATGTGACCAAAATAACTTTTATTTAACAATTCAGAGCAAACAAAACAGAATGAATGAAAGATCTATTACACTTCATGTGTGTAGTGACTGCCCATTCCTTTCACAATCTTGGGCAGCCCCATACCACATCACAGAGTACTTTTCATACTACAGATTAACAAAAATCCCTTTTCAGACTCTGGAAAAACTGGGCATCTCTCTCTAATACTAACAGCTCTCCATTTACTGATATAAAACAGCAACATGATTAGGAACAATCACCTTACTGACAAAGTACCTCTGTCAGTAATAAATCTTCCCTTCGCATTATCCCAGCATATATCAGATGTTCACACTTCCCTTTCAAAACATCAGGCCTCTCTCCCTTCCTTCATTACCTTCCTGTGCTCACTCTCATTCCCAAAATTCTCTTTGTCATTGCTCTATCACAGACACAGGAAGCATAGAGACGGCTGATTGATCCTCTCCTCCTCTCAGAGTGAACTGGGGTCCAGAGCGCTAAAGCATACTTCCGCCCACTGCTTCCTCCCCTACTGTGAGCATTATCTGTCCCACATGGGGATCTCAGGCTGCTTCCCTTCCTTTTCATTTGGAGAAAGTGACCATCCTCATCACCACCAGAAGAACCATTAATCAGACACCTGTCATGAAGCCGATCGTCCACCAGGCATTCACAGAATTAATTCATTTCATCCTATCTCATCCATTCTATCACACAACAGGGTCCATGTAGGAGCCCTATTTTACAGATAGAGAACCTAAGGCCCAAAGAAACGAAGGCACAGAGAGGTGTAGCAAACTGACAAATACTCAGCCACACAGTCAGGACCCAAACCCAGGTCCGTCAGGTTCAAACCATGGCTGGCCACACTTACTTCTACTCACAACTGGCAAAGCAAACGACAGGAATTGTCCTATCCGTGTATAGTGCATATGGAGATATTGTGATCCAAAGCTGGAAGCCGAAGCGTCTGGAGAGTATACACCACCCAAGTGGAAAAGGATACAGAAAGGGCTGGGAAGTGGATTCTGGGCCCGACTGGGCCTCTGGTGGTGATGGGGATGGAGCAGTCCCTGCAGCTGGGGATGTGTTCTCCATCCCACCCCACTGGTGACTCCTGGGGCTTGCTGGCCAGGTAGAGACAGCAGAGGTCAGCTAGGAACCCCAGCTCATGAGAAAGCCCTGTGAACACACCAGGAGTAACTACTGGCAAGTACGAGCCCAAACAAGAGGTTAGTAAAACTGTGAGGGAAACCTAATTCTTTTACGGAGCTAGCCAGCCGGTCTCAGCCATGACTTGCAATAAGTTTTCAGGATGTTAAAATAAGTGTGAACTCCAGCCACTTTAATGATGATGAAGCATGACCACTGGAAAATGAGATTTCCAACAGAGATACGGGAACTGGAGACCCAGAATGGGGACAAGACACATGCACTGGAAACTGCCAGGCTCCACATGCCATCCAATCACTGCCACCAGACACAGACGCCTGCGATCAAAATGCCACAAAAAGCCTCAGAAGCAGCCCTCTGAAAACAATCATGCCTCCCACTCACATGACCCAAGATAAATGTGTGCTCAAAGAACAGAATGATCAAGCAATCCAAGGCAGTGATTCTTGCCTCATACTTCACAACCGCAGGGGCCTGCATGTGTGTCTGTGTATGTCAGCGTGCAAGCACACATGTAAGGATCGACAGTTCCCATCCTTGCTACTCACAGCGTGGTCCACTGTGGACAAGCAGCAGCACTTGATGGCCTGTTAGGAATGCAGAATATTGGGCCCTACCCTAAACCTACTAAATGAGAAGAAGCATTCGAACAAACTCCCCAGGTGACTTGTGTGCATGTTAAAGTCTGAGAAACACTGGCCTATGTCTTGGAGACACACTCAAAGCAGGCTAAATAAAAACAAGACAAACTAAAGGGACCAATCTGTGATGAATGTCTCCTGTGCACTAGATTTGGTATTTACGAGAAATAACAAAGAGTGAGGCAGGATGAATGAGGTCAGCATCTGTTGTGTGATGCAACAGAAGGATTCAGGAATCTGCAATCCTCTTGTGATCTGGGCAGAACATGGTAAAGACAACCAAGGGGGAACAACTTTCTGACAGTCTTCATTGTGATATTAGTTATCAAACCAAAAAGTACCTATTTGCAGGGCACCCGGGTGGCTCAGTTGTAACTTGATTTCAGCTCAGGTCATGATCTCTGGGTCGTGAGACTGAGCCCTGTGTCAGACTTCATGATGCTTAAGAAGACACGGAGTCTGCTTAAGATTTTCTCTCTCTCCCTCTCCCTCTGCCCCTTCCCCTGCTCGCTCGCTCTCTTTCTCTCTCTCTAAATAAATAAAAGTCTTTTAGAAAAACAAATACCAAAAAGTACCTATTTGCATCCTCAGTAAAAGATGCTGGAGAGCCAGGAAGGGAAATTTTACTCTACACCCAAACCAGACGTTACTCAGCTGGAATGATGTTAAACCCCAAATGAAACCACCAGAGAACATTTAAGAGGAACTATTTCTCCATCAAACAGCTCCAGTTAGAGGCAAAAATCTCCCCACGTCTCACCATAAGAAAGCAGCTGGAGGACTTCAGCAAAGACTGAACTTAAACCAGACACTTAGAGGCAGTTGCTGAGCTTGCATATAACAGCGATGGTTTTGGCCTGGCAACCGGGACAAAAGGATCTCTTCCCAGGCAGGCTGCTTACTTCTGTTGGCCAAACCAGCTTTCAATAAAACATCAATAATTAAATAGCACTCAACTAAAATTACTAATGCAATAAATGGACTGCGATGAGGGAGCTTCCCTTACTGCAAGGGGCTTGACAAATGCCCTGTGGGAAGCTTGAAAAACATTATCAGAGATGACGGGTTTTTTTTTTTTAAGTCAATGCAAACACAAAATGCACACCATATCTGTTCATCAAAGTCCACAATTTGGCACCAGAACAAGAAAAGTCCATAATGCTTCTAATATGAAATCACTTGCCCTTACAGAACATATAAACAAAAAGTTACATTCTTCCAGAAAAATCAGCCACATAGAAGCCACCAGCAACTAAACACAAGGCAGCAAACTTAACTCACAAGGCCCGCTTTTAGGGAAATGACTCAGTGGTCAGAGCACTCCCCATACACGAGAAGACGCTCCCTGCACCGGGAGGAGGGCACCACAGTGGTCTGCTCTCCCTCCTGGCTTTCAGTCCTGGGTAATGGAAAGAGAACAAAGCTCAGGGTCAGGAGAAGAAGAGTTTAAGGTCCAGCTCTACGACTTACACTGAAGCTATCTGAGTCTGCACAGGTCCTAGAATTTACTCATCAGTTAACAATGACAACAACTACACACAGTGCAGCCAGGATCAGAAGGGAAGGAGTAATAAAAGGAAGGAGACAGAGAAAGACAGAGAGCCTGAACTAACCCTCATAAATGGGAAAGAACTACATTAACGCAAAAATATCCTTCTGTACCCTTCCTACTTGAATCATCCAGAAACAAGAGCAAACATAACCTCTCTTTATGTTCCAGCTCTTCTCTTCAGGGTCAAGGTCTCTCGGAAGTGCCCAATCAGGTCAACTTTCTAGCATTAATGTGCTAATAAGAAAAAGCTGAATGCTGGAAGCAGGCCAATGCTCTCAGGCAACATACATGCACATTCATTCATTCTGGATCTGTGTTGTGGTCTATTTGTCTGTATGACCCGTGCTGGGCTGGAAGACCCTGCGGTAAGGAACTCAGGTGAACAGAAACAAAGATACACATTGCAATGGGCACCCTGCTCAAACTGCTTGGAGCTAACCCAAAACAGGTGTATGCCAACCAGACCAGTGTTCAGGGAACACAACACATGTAAATGGAGCACTAAAATTCACTTGTACAGTAACTAGATGGAGAAAAATATATCCTGGTATTCTCCTTGAGAGGAGTTCTAAATGTAACTGGGAGGAATATACCAATCATTTCTCAGGGTAAAATGATCAGAGCTCCATGGGGCACATCAGATTAACAACAGATATCACTGAACTGCCTTTTCCAGTAAGGGTGAGCTCACCACCCGCAGGGCCCTTGTTTGGCTGAGTAAAGCATGCAAGTTTGGGGCCACGGCAGAACTGCTTGGAACAAGAGCGGGGAGGTAGAGTCCTGGTACCAGCAGTCTATCTCTCTGAGGCCCCAGGTGCTAAATAAATATCTCACTCTGAGGGGGCTCCTGTGGCCTCAGGCTGACCCCACATGGAGAAAGAGGCCACTGAATGACTGAGCTATTCATTCAACAAATATTGAACGAGCCACACTTGGTCTTTAAAAAGGCACTGAGTGGGGCACCTGGGTGGTACAGTCAGTTAAGCAACCAACTCTTGGTTTCTGCTCAGGTACTGATCTTGGGCTTATGGGATTAAGGCCTGCGTCAGGCTCCGAGCTCAGCGTGGAGTCTGCTTAAGATTCCCTCTCCCTCCGCCCCTCCCCACTCATGTGCACGCTCTCTCTAATAAATCTTTAAAAAAAAAAAAAAAAAAAAAGCTGCACTGAGTAATGTAGTAAAAACAAAAAATCAGCAAGACATGGTTATTCTGTAGACTTTTATCTAGTTATTGTCTAGACAAAGACGGGCCTATGATTTAGCAACAAAATGGAGGTGTTGTGTGCCTCGATGGTTGCCTAGGGGACAGGGTTGAGTATCCAAGGCTTCACCAAGAAAGATCATAAGCTGTCGCAGACGGCAGGCGCTTTGCAGAGATCCCGAACCATTCTTTCTTCTTATCGGATACTTAGCACTGCTCTGTGGTCTCCATCTCTAATGTGTCAGAAGGAAGAATTTCACACCAGAAAAAAACAGGGAGGAGGGATGATCTCACAGCAAACCACCGAGAGGAAGGAGGAAAAAAAGGGAAGAGGGTCTGGAAGGGCAGTTGGTACCACTGAATTTCTACCATGCAGACCACGACAGAGTCACACAATGGAAGATTTGTCAAGTTCTATAATGAAAATCACCAGGAAAACTGCCATATCCAACGTTTCATCTCATGGATGTATCACTGAATTTCTGAAGAAAATCGCTAACTCCACAACTGCTAATTTATTTTCATTCTGAAAACAACCCTTGCAAAACTGCTGCTAGAAGGATCCAGCTCCACTACAACCTCGTCCTTTTGTTTTCAAATTCTTTATGTGTTAATTGAAATTACATGTATCACAAAAAAAGATGCTGTGCCTCAAGAAGACAAGCTGAAACACCTGCATCTACAGAAATAAAAGGCCCCCTGGCATAAAGGAAAGAAAACAGGCTTGGTGGTCTATACAGGACATGCAAGTCAGGTGTCCCCCTGCTGGGAGAAACAGCCTCAATGCTCTAGGCCCAGGGAGGGCACCAGAGACCAGGGCAGATGCCTGATTCGTGGGAGGCGCCGGTGAACCATGAGGTGGCCTGCCCAACAGAGAAATGGTTCTCAAACTTTTGGGTCTTGGACCCCTTGACATTCTTAAAAAAATAAAAGACCCCAAAGATGTTTGGTTCTCTTTTAAAGTAGGTTGTATCTATTGATATTGGCTGCAGTAGAAATTAGAACAGAAAATATTCCAAACTCAAAAACACACATTTAACTAGCTGTCAGAGGATGACACTGTCACACATCACATGGCCTTTAGAAAATTCTACATTTCTGACAGAGTAAAAGTGAAAAAGGCAAATAAATAATGCTTTAGTATTGTTATGAAAATAGTTTTGATGCCACTGAGTCACTGAAAAGGTCCTGAGGCCACCACAGATCCCAAGACCACACTTGGAGAACCTTTATAATAGGGGCAGTGACAAATAGCTCAGCAGTCAAACTCACTCCGGAACTTGTATCAGCAAATAAGGAAAGGCCTGGCCAGTCAATAGGAGATAATGGCATGGGCCAGTAAAAGGACAAAAAGGATTCCTAAATATTTCACAAGATGTTCATTTGTTTTCCAAGCTGAATTACATTTTTAAAGTTTGATCTGGCATCTCATTATATGACAATGATCCTATTAACTCCAAATGAATGGTGCATGCTGCAAACAGATTATACAAATATCAATGGGGGGGGGAGGTGGTGCCTGGGTGGCTCAGTCAGTTCAGCGTCGAACTCTTGATCTCAGCTCAGGTCTTGATCTCAGGGTCGTGAGTTCAAGCCCCGTGCTGGGCTCCACACTGGGCATGGAGCCTACTTAAATAAAAAAAAATTAAATTAAATAAATAAAAAAGAAATACCCATTGGTATAACTCCTATATTAACTGGCAGTTGGAGTCATTTCCTGTACCACCAACCACCTGCCTCTGATCCCCCTCAGTGATAATGCAACATGCCACTTTTTGAGAAATAAAGTCTCCACTGTGTAACAAAAATGAATACACTTCAAAGAGAAACTCTGTTATAAATTCTGAATGCGAATTAAGCATGCTGGTCCTCCCCACATAATCAAATCCTAACATGTCCATGATAATTAACAGAACCCCCCCAAAATGTTATTGCAATGGAGTTTGCATCCCACCCTCACCCCGTCCCCCTGCCCTAAATTCATATGTTGAAACCCTAATCTCCTACTGTGGTGGTGTTAGGAGGTGAGGCGTCTGGGAAGTAATATGTCATGAGGATGGAGCCCTCATGAATGGGATTAGTGCCACATAACAGGGACCTCACAGAAACTCCCTGTCCCTTGCACCATGTGAGGCTACAGCAAAGCCAGAAGAGGGCCCACACAAGAGACCGTACTGGCATCCTGACCTGGGACTTCCAGCTTCCAGAACGAAGAGAAACAAATTTCTGTTGTTTGTAAGCCGCCTGTCCGAAGTATTTTCAGCAGCTTGAACTAAGACAGAACTAGAGTCCTATCAGGAAATAAAAGCTAGGGGTGCCTGGCTGGCTCAGTTGGTAGAGCGTGTGACTCTTGATCTCCAGGTATTACGTTAAATGGGGGTGTTGGGGGGGTAAGAGATAAAAGCTGGGTGTGTATAGAGTTGGTAGGTGGGAAGTTTCTTTCCATTCCATGAAAATTAAAGTACTAAAGGCTGGCAGAACCTTACCCACAGCTTCTCAAGGAGCTTCTGTTAACACCTCTTTTCTTGTATTAACTGTTTTTTATAATAACTTTTTACCTATTCTCTGCTCCCAACCTGAAAACTCCCCTTTCACCAAAACATTCTCTCCTAAGTTAGAACAGTGGCCAGCCTGGCTAACAGGACCCCCTTGAGCCTATAACTTAATCTACACCTAAAAGGGTGAGGACGGCTTCCCCATGGGATGGCCTGAGTTTACAGCTACCACTTACACTGAGCAGTTACCACTTGCTGGTGTAGCCCATACGGTGCCCAGCGACCTGATCTCGGTCCAGCCTCCCACCATCCTTGCAATACCTAGTATTCCCATCTGACAGATGGAGAAACAGGTGCAGAGGGGTGAAGTGGCTTGTCCTGGGTCATGCGCCGAGGCACTAGGGGATCAGGCCATCCAGGAGCTCACGATCCATCACTGGCATCTGCTCCCCCCACCCCCCAAGAGCAGCCCCACACAATAGGACAGCATCCACACTATAGCTGAGAAGAAAGCACACTCACAGCTGATGCAGACAACAGGCGCCTCGGGCACAGAGACGTTAAGTAACCTGCCCAGAACAGCACAGTAAGTGGCAGTAGCAGACATGGAACGTACCTACCTCTTATGGTGGCTGTGAGGTTTAAACAAGCGCATGCAGTTAACTTAGAATAGTATGTGACAGCAAGCACTTAATAAAAATGAGCCGCTCAATTAAAGCACTCTGCGTACTGGGGAGGTCCAACAGAGTAGCCAGCAGCAGCAACCGAAGATGTGCATCCAACAAAAAAAGAGGGGGACCCTCCTCCAAGAACATTATCCCAATGACTCCCAAATAGCTTTGGTGCCCACAGCCGTGCCCCCCCCGTGCCCCCAGCAAACATTCTGCACCACCTCCAGTGACTCCAGTTGGTCATGCCCACGCGTGTGGAACTGTTCCAGCCCACAGCTCCAACAGACCACAGACCAGGTCATCTGCTGCTGGGCTCCTACTGCGGGGTGCCTGGTCCAGAATTGGGGCTGCTGGCCTGACAATCGAACTCCCAGGGTAGGGGCAGGGAACAAAACAGCCAAGTACTAAGGGGCACTGATTCCCCCACCTGAGGACAGAGTGGGAAATGAATCCTCAAGTTCAAGGAGTTCTACGTAAGCTTAACAAATACAGAGTAACTCTACATCGGGAAGGCTTTTAAAGGAAAAATACGGTCTTTGTCAAGGAAAAAGCCAGAAGCACTCGAGTCACCTCACCAGGAGCCATTATTTAACCAGCACTCACCCTCTGTGAGCTTTTAAGCAAGTTACCTTCTCTGAGCTACTGTTTCTTCGCTGGTACCCCACAAAGTAAGATAACACACACACAAATTCTTTGTAAACTGTTAGGTGCTGTACACACGTAAGATGCTGGGAATCTGTTCAGCTGTTAAAGGACTGTGCTGTGGAAAAGATGTGGACAGATAATTTAGGTCTTTGTGAAGAGCAAGTTCTTAGAGCCAGCAAATTTACACGTGATCTTGAGTAGAGCCAGGGAGCCAGAGGAGACATAACTCCCAAGAATGGGAAGGGGGGAGGGGGGAGGGGCAGCCCTGGGAAGCGGAGCTATCTCAAGGCTCAGCGCGGGGCAATTCTCTCCCACTGGTAAACAGTGTTGTATTCGATTAATTTCTAGAACTTTAAAAATTGTTTTTCCTTCCTGACAAAACCTTCTCAGGTTCAAACACGAAACTAAATCAATTGCTCAAAACAAAACGCAACATGATGATCAGTAAGTGTTTAAATCAATAAAAGCACTAATTTAAAGAGACCTGTCTGGTTCTGTGCCCTGAAGTGGGTAGCGGCTACAACTTCAGGCTGACAAGAAATCTCAATGACTGGAAAAATGAGGTGGCTGAATACCATGATTTCTAAGGCTACTACTTCTGGCTCTAAAATGCCCAGATTACATGATTTCCCCTGAACTCCTCCTACAAGTCTTGAAATTCCTCCCAGCTCCCTTTCCTGGTCAGTCCTACAGATAATACTTCTCCCAGACTCTCCTATCCTCAATTCTTACAGACACAGAACTACGTTCACCTTGCCCTAGAATCTTCAAGGCCCTCCAACACACGTGTGTGTGTGGGTGTGCATTCATTCAAATGGGGTTCATTCTATTGATTCCCAGGGTCTGGAAATCCACAAATGGATAAAACAAAGTCCTGTCCTCAGCAGTAATTCCACAGGCTTGGAACCAACAACTCAACTCAGTGGGCTCTACATGAAGAAAAGGCCGGAGATGGGAGCGACCCCAAACAACGGACTGTTTTCCAATCATCACGTAGTGCTGGGGAAAGAAAAGAGTGGTTGCAAAGCAAAGGGGGAACTTTCTAGGAAATGAAAAGCCACCCCGTCTTCCCTGAGAGGCAGAAGACAGACTAACGGAGCAACTCAACCTACAAGAGAGTCAGGTGAGGTTAGGCCCTCAGGGAGAGACCACTACCGCTGCAGAAATAAACACAAATTAACTCACCCTGGGTAACAATTTATGCTGGGTGTAGAGCAAATCTCCCTCTCTCTCCCTTCATTCTATAATGTTTCCAGGGGAAAGGGCACAAGCAGATATTAAGTATGTGACAACTGCTATTTTTGGTATTCACACTCTTGTACTCAATGCATAAAATGTATATATATTTTTGAACAATGAACTTAAAATGTTTCCAATTTCAGGTCCACATTCCTTTGAACAAGCTGTGGGTCCAACAGGCCTGGTTTGAAAATGAGCTCTCCCACATACCACAGCTGGGGTCGGGGCATTCACAGATCTTATCTCAGCATCTCTTCTCTCCCTATAAAATGGAGAAACTCGTACAAGCTGTTTTAAGGATTAGAAATATTGGGCGCCTGGGTGGCTCAGTTGGTTAAGCGACTGCCTTCGGCTCAGGTCATGATCCTGGAGTCCCTGGATCGAGTCCCGCATCGGGCTCCCTGCTTGGCAGGGAGTCTGCTTCTCCCTCTGACCCTCCCCCCTCTCATGTGCTTGCTCTCTCATTCTCTCTCTCTCAAATAAATAAATAAAATCTTAAAAAAAAAAAAAAGGATTAGAAATATTTACCTACAGAATTTAGCACAGTACTAGGCTCCAAAGAGAAGCTTAATAAACTGTGGCTACTATAATATTATAATGGCTCCTGAATGCTTAACACAGCTCAATCACCACAATGGATGCTGAAACTTTCCAGAAGGCTTTACATAAAATACTAGGTTTGGTTTTTTTGGAAGGGGGCTGTTACGGAGTGGGTTTTTGTTTTGTTTGTTTTTGCTTTTGGAGTTTTTAAAAAACTGGTATTTAGTATAATTTAGTAATGCCACATGGTTGTGGGGGGGTTGCTAACAGATCAAGCTAAGTCACTAAGTCAAGTGATTTAGTGACATGATGTGTTAGGGCAGGAAGTGAAATTAACACTAAGCTCTCAACTGACAGCTCCAGAAGAAAGCACGCCCACCACCCACAGCATGCCTGGGTAGGCGCAGGGCACCAGGAAGGCCACCCTGCTCCCCAAAATGGATATATGATTCAAGTGTCACAATGTCAGGCTCCCGACCATTACTCAGCTTGCAAGAGTAAGCCTGGGCGAAGCGCCTACAGTTTCCAGCACCAGAAGTGGACTGACCAAGCAGCAGTGTGAGATCCTAGATAAGAAGTGCAAGCAGAGCAATCAGGAACTTGGCACCTCTCCGAGTCTCTGTTTCCACGATCTGTGTAACGGGGACCTGAGAATCCACCTCCTAAGGCAGAGGCAAAGATTAAATTATGCAGTGTCTTTAACTTGGCACTGTTTCTAATGGTTCACTGGTCTGACATATGTGGAGAGACAGCCGGCGACACTGTAAGGTGTGAGGGGATGCCCATGCTCAACACCTAAAACTACCTCCCAGTCGCCTCCCCACAATGCCTGAAAGCCCACCATTCTGTTGCTACAGGGTATCACGCACTGTTAGAAGTACATAAAGCTCTGGGAGGAGGGAGCTGCTATCGTGCCTTATCACATCAATGCCTTTAGGTGAATCATCAGTGACATTTTCTTCCAGGGGAGTTACCCAAAAGCAGATTTTGGTAAGGAAGATATATCATGGTGGGGTGGGGCAATCACAGTGGGGTGGGGAGGAGAATATCCTGGGACCCTAAGAGGAAGGAAGAAGTCTTAAAGGGGCAGGAGGATGAAGTAGGGTACCAAATGGGCAGGGATGGTACCAATCATGGAAAGACCCTGAGCCTCAGAAACACAAACTCCAGCTTCCCCACTGACTACACACCCGGGTCAAGTCACTCTCTCTCTCGACTCAATTTTCTCATCTGAAAAAGTGAAGTTAATACTGTTTACTTTCCCAATGCTCTGAGGATTTTATAAGATATCACATGTAAAGTACTTAGCAGGGAACCCAGCACATTCTACCAGAGTAGATCCTGATTTAAAGAAGTCCACTCTATGCTGAAATCCCTCTGAGAAAAATAATCCAGAAAGATGCTTCTTGGACTTGCCAGGGAAGCAGAGACCTGACACGTTCAGAGGCAATTTCAGACTTAAGAATGGGCCTCTCTGAAACCTCCGGAACTGAAAAAGCACCACCCCAGAAAGACGGTCATGACTGGACTCTCCAGGTTAGCCCAGGAAAACCTCCTTACAAACCTATAATGTACCAAAGTCACATGACAAAGTGATGGGGCTCCCTCGCAAAGGGCCATCTCAAGGAGAAATGAGAAATACAACTGGCTTCTAAAAATTCATGTCCTACTCTCAGAAAAGACAAGTTAAAGTTGCTTTTGGCACCTTCTCCTCCAGAGCCTCCTTCCCTCAGGCTGCTCCCAAAGCATGGACCCCAGAGCCCCCGCAGGCTCACCTCACTTCTGGAGGAGCGCCCTCCCCAAACATCCCCCTCCATACTTCTCAGCCAACCGTTAGGTAGGAAACAATCCAACTAACTCATAACCATGTATGAATGATGTGGCAGTATTTGGGTCTGCAAAAGATACTTATTAACCCAAAAAAGTTTCTCCACTGGAGAAAAGGTCCCCGGAGTTCATCAAGAAGAGTAAAACTGGGGAAGCAGCCAGGGAGAAAGCAGAGGAGCCTTCTGTGGCTAGGTAACAGCCTGGTTGGGAGCCGGACTCCATGTCTGGTCTTTTACTCGTGGCCCCTTTCCGCAGTGAGTGCTATTCGTGTGTTTCTGAACCCACAAACTTACTTCCCTGGGAAGCGGGAACTTCGGCAGAGAGGCTGTACGGGGCCAAGAAGTCACTACGAAGGGGCTGGCAGGCTGGTAAGGCGGAGCTGCCCACCTCCCCCGACACTGAGATGACCATGGCTCACAGCTGTCCACTCCGCTAAGCAGACAGCTTGAGAACAGCCACGCTCGCTATTTCTCTTCATTCGACTCACGATGACTTTAGCACATGACACAAAAGTGAGGGCAAGAGCACACCCAAAGCCCACGGTTTCCTTCGGAGAAACTTTTAGGTCAAGGCCTCACTCAAAGCTGTCCGTGTGTGGAGAAAAGCGCTTCCACAGACTGCGCAGGGCTAGAGGTGACACAGACCACCTTCCACAGGGGGTTGTGGCAACATGACAAGTGTTTCAGAAATTTATGAACAGACCTGGCTTTTGATCCGGTAATTCTACTTCTAGAACTCTATCAACACCTGTGCAGATAATGACAGATACAAATATCCACTGCTTTCTCTTCAACAGTGGGTCCTCCTTTGGGGCAACTGCTGAGCCAACTGTTTAAAACACACAAACTCCTCAGTGGGGGCAACTTGAGGGAAGGAGGGAAATACCCTTAGTACAATGACATGCCTTATAAAATGTTACTGAAGACTTTTTAATGATATGGGCAAATGCTCATGATGTGTTAAATGAAAATAAGCCAGATACAGTTATCTGGAAGAAGTAGCTGAAGTGATGGAAGTAGTTATCTCTGGCTGGTGGGATTATGGACTTTTAATTTCCTTTTTTATGCTTTCCCCTAGTTTTCTTTTTTTTTTTAAAGATTTTATTTATTTATTTATTTGACAGATAGATAGAGAGCACAAGTAGGCAGAGAGGCAGGCAGAGGGAGAGGGAGCAGCAGACTCCCCACTGAGCAGGGAGCCTGACGCAGGGCTCGATCCCAGGACCCTGGGATCATGACCTGAGCGGAAGGCAGCCGCTTAACCGCTGAGCCACCCAGGCGCCCCACCCCTAGTTTTCTACAAAGGGAATGCATTCCTTTTATTCTTTACTATGAAAAAGCTACGAGGAAGGAACAAAAGTATGTCAAGAATAGGCTGCAGCACATGCTAAATGACACCAGAGAGATGCAATCACCATTATCCAACTCTACAGGACAAACAACCCAGTTCTTCAACAAAACATTGCAAGAGGGGAAAAAGAAAGGGTACCCACAGATTAAAAGAAATGTTAAATATGCACCAGCCAATTTCCTATGGATTTCATTTAGCTCCTGATTTGACCAAACCATTTAAAGGGGGGGAAAATCTCTTAGAACACTGAATATGTAATGATCTTGAGAAAACTATCTTTTCTGCAGAAGTAATAATGGTAATGTGGTTCCTCCCTGCCCCTCCCCAAGTCCTTATCTTTTAGGATACTTAGAATGAAATAAAACATTATCTAGGATTGATTTTAAAAATCCGGGGTAAAGGTAAGGATGAAAACACTGACCAAGAGCAGATCACAGTGAAGCTGGCTGATAGCTATGTGGAGGCTCACACCAGCCTCTCTGCTTTTGCATAGGTGTAAAAGTTAAAAAACCAACAAACGAAAACAGAAACAAAGCAAAAATCCACTTGAAGGACTGAGCTATGAAGGAAAAAAAAAAAAAGAAAAAGGATCACAAAAGATCTACGTGTATGTACGTACCCAGAGGGGAATCTAATAATACGAACAGTAAAATCTAAGTTTTTTTTTATTCAAAAGGTATTCTTTCAGTTAGAAATTACTTGACAAAACATTTCTCACCATGTAAGCCCGTCTCTTTCAGAAAGAGGAGGCTGGTAACAGAGCTCAGTCTCAGCATGCTTTTTCAGTCCTGTGACCAATGACAAATCATTTTAACTTTCTGAGCCTCTGTTTTCTCGTCTCACAAATGAGGAAAAGGTGGGGCGCCTGGGTGGCTCAGTCGTTAAACGTCTGCCTTAGGCTCAGGTCATGATCCCAGGGTCCTGGGATCGAGCCCCGCATGGGGCTCCCTGCTCGGCGGGAAGCCTCTTTCTCCCTCTCCCACTCCCCCTGCTTGTGTTCCCTCTCTGGCTATCTCTCTGTCAAATAAAAAAAAAAAATCTTTAAAAAAAACAAAAAACAAAAAAACCAAAAACAAATGAGGAAAAGGTGCCTCTGTTGCCTAGCTAAAAGTGTTGTGCGCCTGAAATGAGACAACACATAAGTACATGGAAAGCGGTTCAGAGTACAAAAATGCTGGAGAGTAAACGCAGAGCACAATTGCTCATTAAATCATATGATTCACTACTTGCCACTCAAAGAAGAATGAGAGGTCAACTCTTTC
Organism: Mirounga angustirostris; assembly: GCF_029215605.1. Classification (NCBI taxonomy): domain Eukaryota; kingdom Metazoa; phylum Chordata; class Mammalia; order Carnivora; family Phocidae; genus Mirounga; species Mirounga angustirostris. The sequence goes on along the minus strand of NW_026991712.1, from coordinate 11,303,422 downwards.
TGAAAATACCAATTCTCTCATTAATCCCTCTGATACCACATCATGAATTGGCTGCCCCCGATTAGGGATGTACATTATCTAAATTTAAATGCCTCCCACTCAAAGGAAACAAATGAGGGGAAAATGCTTTCCTTTTCCACTGGCAGAAGCGTGTCTTGTTTGTGTGTGTATATGTGTATTTGTTTCCACTAAGAAAGTAAATGCTAGCCTGACTCGCTGCCATTCCCCTGCACTTTGCAGCTAAATCACCACCAAGTGAGGCTGCACGGTAGAGGGAAGGTGAGGGCTATGGAGCCCTACAGACTTAAGTCTGATTCCTGGCTCCAGCATGCACTAGCTGGGCAATGTGAAGGTGAGAAATAACGTATGTAAGGTACCCAGTACAGAGCTGCGAACTCAGAAAGTGAGAGCAATCACTGTTACTGAACTCACTGACCCCAAAAAGCCTGCAGGTTGCAGACACCAAAAGGACAGACCAAGAATCTGACTCAGCATCCAGGTCTGCCATAAATCTGTGGCACAACCTTTGGGAAATTTGGTAATGGAGGGTTTTTCCAATTGCTCTATGCAATCAGTAGCCACATAACTAAAGTACAGAGGTAGATAGCAGTATCTGGAAAAACTTTACCAGATCTGCCTCAACAATTATAAATCAAATAGCTTTCCTATAATCTTATTTTTGTCAAATTTCTGAGTGCCAACTAGGTAAAAAGAAAGGGAGGGGGATCCCTGGCCGCAAGGTACTTACAGTCTACTAAAAGTGAAGACATGTATGAACGTAGTACATAATTTAATTCATTAGCCAATCAACGACAAAATTATCCTAAAATCAGAGGGAAATATGCTATTTCCATGGCTATCCAGTTGGTATTTTACCCTATCAGGAAGTTCTTATTCAACTCTAACCTAAGTATCTCATGCTTCAGCTGAAGCCTATTTCCTGACTGTTCTATTTCATTAGTATTCCATTCAGAATATAAAGCATTTTTTCTCGAGAACAAGTTGGAGGTAGAGAGAGCCTGGTTTGGGCTGAATCCTTTCTAAGCCTAGCCTGTCATCTGTGAAATGGGGAAAACAGCACCCATCCCCACGGAGCTGCTGGAAGGACTGAGGGAGATGATATATGGAGGACATCCATCACAGCACCGAGCACAGGGTGAGTGCTTGCTTCATTTTAGTGTTCGCAGATCCTGAATTTGTTCAAACTCTTAAACACAAAATGAGGATGCCTTGGGATGGTGACGGCATTATTTTGACTTGGCACCATTTTATTTACTGGGAGGCAGTGCATTCACTTGCATTGCTTTGAAAAATATTACCATTATTCAAGCAGCACCTGCTGCTGGCCCAGCAATGAATGCTTATTTTGATTTGCACTTTGTGGAAATAAGGAGTATCTAATTTTATGTGAGTGCTATTAACATGAATAAACATTACAAAGAAAAGGAAATGGACTTCATAAAAAAATGATTAATGAAACATAAAGGAAGACTCCGTTTCAAAACAATGAAGTCCAGTCAGCTAGTGCTCGAATTTTATTTTGTGTGTAACTGGTCAGTGAAGAAGCCACTTACTGGAAGGAAAGCTGTCAGCCCTCATCAGACCTCCATTGCAGTTCTGTTATTTAACACTGGGAGCAGGCCAAGCAAACCAGAAAGTTTCCCAAACAGAGCCTAGCTGCTCTGCAGAGTCTTCCATCCATCCTGGGTATCTAGGGAGGATTATTTTTGAGCACCATGTCATCACCATGGATTTAAACGGCAATGGGGTGTTTCTTCTCTACCCACACCCTATGTGGAATGTTGGTCTTTCTTGACCACATCAGGAAAGCTACAACTAGGCAGCACAGTGCTCTGACCACAGCCCTTCAAAATGTCCCGAATGAATACACTGCAGAAGGGTCAAGAGGAGGTGAGATTTGCAGAGGGAATGGCAGAGAAGTAAACATCTTCCCAGTTTCGCTGGATGCCAGGCATGTAGCTGTCTTACTTTCCCCACTGGTTCTCTTGATAACCCTGTGAGGTGCTGTGGTCTCCATTTTGCTCTCACGCCAATGAAGGATGAAGACAGTGGGGCTAGAAGATCCAGATCCTAGTCCCAGTTTTGCAGTGTGATCTGGGTGTACAAAAAGGGAGCTTCCCTATCCTCTTAACTCTTCTCTGAGGATCACTATCATACCCAGTCCTTGACGAAGGCTCAGACTCACCCATCACGTAACCCCAGAAACCTAGCCAAAGCTGATTGGACTAGTGGTGGTATCCTGACCCAAGCTGGACCAGTCCAATCCTTCCAGATATGTGAATCAGCTACAGAGACTCAGCTAGCGGGGGTGGGCACTGGAGCGAGGGGGCAGGTAGGGCCTGGGCTGCCATCTTCCCAGAAAAGAATCTCCACATTTCCTACTATTCTTGCCCCTCATGTTCCAGGAAACAGCCCCATGAGTCCTTAAAGCAAGTCCTCATTATGCTTGAACTAGCTGTATTTTGTTTTGTTGGGGGGGGAGGTGAAATCTGTTACTTACAATGCAGAGCCTAACTTCATCATCCCTAGAAAAGAGGAGTTGAACCAGATGGTCTCTAAAGGCCTTTTCCAGCTCTGTGCAATTTATTTTATAATACAGTCATCAGGTCAGGTGCTATGCTGGGCATGGGGACATGGCTGTCCTTGCTCTCGCCCCTGAGCATAATGCTACAGAAATACAAGGTATCCAAGCTGTATTAATAACAAAAGGGCTTGGAAAAGCTTCTGTTCTCCATCCAAAGCACATGGGGCAGTTAAAGGGATGATCTAGATTGACTTAGCCAACTCTGCTTTCTTTAGCAGTTGGTACCAAAATGCAGTTGCTGGTGCATGAGGTCTGGTTTTGTTTTTCTAGCTTCTGGGAGGCTGAATTGGGTGCTGTCTTATCAGAGGGACATATATTCCAGTTCTCTGGGGAAAATTACACCATAGCCGCAGCATTAAAATTCAGTTCTTACGTAAGTGACCACAAACAGCACCATGACACAGGGCCGCTCTGCACGGGCTCTGGGCTGGAAGAACCTACTGCGACCTCTCAGATTCCGCTAAGACCAAGTGGGGTGAAGTGCCTCCAGATCTGACCAAACCCCTGCCTCACAAATAATTAGAACTCATCTTACTGACACTGAAAAGAAGCTAGGAGACACACTGAAATGTAAATCCAAGGATAAGTCGTTTTCACTTTAAGGTGCCTGCCTCCAAACCAAAATAGAATTCCTTGTGGTCTCGGAGCTTCAAGCTGTAATCAGGAAAGCATACAACACGGCTGCCACGCTCTGTCCCACTCAGAGCCAAGGCATAAATGCTTCCCCCCGCACCTCCCCACAAATGACCGGAATCAAATACCTGCATTTATTATGTAACAGAGAAAGTGGCTCCTTACCCCAAAGCCCCAGCAAAAATCAAATGGGACAGCACTGTCGTGGCTTTGACACACCAATGGAGGCAAAGGGGGCGGGGGGCGGGGCAGAAACAATCGGCAGGCGCAAAGGAAGCACACACAGTGGGGCTGCACCAGAGTACAGCCCATCAGGCTGGTCTGGGTCAGCGGAGGCAGCGCCGGTCAGCGGTTCCCTGACTCCAGAGGAGCCCCACCAAGAGCTGCGTACAGAGTAAAACTGAGCTGTCAGTCTGCTCCAGATGAAATTGGCTTTGACCATGCGCCCCAATGATGCAAGTGTTAGTGTTCCCCCAGTCCTCCCTCCAGTCCCATCTGCACTTCCACCATCCAGTTCCTCGAAGGCACACAGCGGGCTCCGTCATCTGACCTCTTCATCACCCACCGTCCTGAAAAGAGTCGACCAAGTCTTGTCCTCTCAGCTACACATTCAAGGGTCTACTCCAATAATAACGAACAGCAACAGCACGAGGATAGTAAGAATAATTATTTCTAGAGCACTTACCATGGCAGGCATTATCCTAAGAGGGAGGTATGATCCCCATGAGGGAACTGAGACACAGTAAGGTTCGGAAACTTGCCTGACAAAGACTCCAAGATAACAGGGCTGCAATTAACCCAGGTAAGGGAACCCAAGTGTTGCTACTGGCTCACAGGGGAGAGAACTCTGCCCATCTCCCTATCAAGGAATGCCTCTCACCTCTTTCCTCCCCACCCCACAAAAGGAAGGCTGACTCATCTGACTGGTCAGACGCTGACATTCATCAGGCCACATTTTACCAGTAATGAAGTCATGTGATTAGTGCCTCGAGTGTCCTATCTCCTTTAACACTCAAATCAATGCCATTTTTTTTTTATCAAATGAGGAAACAGAGGCTCAGATGCAAAGTGGTCTCTAGCCTATCACTTACTTATGCTTAACTACTACATGTGGGAATGGCTCAGGCCAATGTCTGGCTCTAGCCCCCAAATGACTAGGTTACATAAATGGAAACCACCTCTCTTGAGGCTCCCTTGACCTGCAGACATAAAGGCAAAATTCTGGGTAGTGTTTGAACATCCAGGACCACGATGCTTCTGATGAAAGCCTCCTAACTTAGCATCAAGGAAGGCTGCTGTGGCCTCACAGCGTACCTCCTGAGACCAAAATTTACACCGGCAGACTGGCTAGCAAGACCAGGTTCCTAAATTCAGGTTTACTCTCCTCTCCTCTGACCCGGAAGCAAGTTTTAGAGAGAAATCCACCACCGTGCACAAATAGCCTCCAAAGTCATTTTGGAAAGCACAGTGCAGAGAGCATGGGCTGGAAGTTGAGAGAGACCTGAATTCAAATCTCTGCCCAATTTTGTTCCCACCCTAGGCTTCAGTCTCCACAACAGGATGAAACTAGGTCTATGTGGGTCCTCATCTCTCCTGAGCTCTCTCCCATGGGGATACAAAACTCGAAGGTTCTTCTAGCAAACCAATCACAGGAATGAGATATTTGATTTTCCAACTACAGCAATCTCTAACAGGCAATCCGAGGACCTGATCAGCAGAAGATAATCAGTGCTACACCACTGAGCTGATATATTTTGACCAAAACCAAAGACAGTTGGCATGAGAGGTATGCCGAACCACGTTATTAAGGCATCTATTAATTTTTATGAAATACTGCAAGTGATTATTAGACTCCCATCACCACTTTCATGGGCCCCTCAGAGATCAGGCTCTTAGGCTGGGAAGCACCTGACTAGACTTTCTCCAAGCTCCATTAGACTCCGATGGCTAGTGATTCCCAGCACCCAGCACAAAGGCAGGGCTATGGACAACCAGGAGGCCAGAGGCAGATAGCCAGAGTCCTGCAGCAACCCCAACCAAGAGCAGTGGTTCTTTGGCCAGGGCTGTGGGCAGCTCGCAGGCAAAGACAGGCTGGTCAACAGTCCCAGACTAAGTATGCCAGGGGAGAGCGGGAAGCCATTGGGCCTTTTCCACTTCTGCTGAGCCCCGGGAGGACTGCTGGCAGCACCGTTTCTAACTACAAACAGCAGAAATTCCGAGAGCCATCTAACAAGAGGTCTTTGAAGAACAGAGAAAAGGAGCTGTCTTTGTCTTTCCCTTTCTTCTCTACCCCAAACTCTTTACCTCTGGCACTAGAAATCAAGTATGAATAAGAAAAATCAGTAGATATCATTTTTATGGGCCCTGAAAGAAAAAAACAAAATAAAACAAAAAACGAGCGGACAGGAAGCACAAAAGATGGTGAAATACAGAAGAAACAAAGGATTTTAGATCCAGAGATCCTGCGTTATGCTGGTCAAGTAATTTACCTCTCTGAGCCTTAATTTATTCACATGTAAAAGAATGATAAGGACGCTACCACAAAGGCATTTTATTAGATAGCACATATAGAAAATGTCTTTTAAACCCTAAATATGTATATAAAAGGCAAACAGCATTAGCTTGGAATACCCAGCTAACCGTTGGAGCCTGTTTTAGAAAAAACATGAGTTCTGGTACATAAAAGAAATTTCCTTCTCTCGTTGCTTCTGTAGGCAAATAAACATATTCTTCATTCACTGACCTTTGCTGCTTATGTCCAGAGAAAACTCACTCTCAATACCTCTGAACTGGATCAAAGGCTGGACCACAGAGCACGAATTCTGTGTAAGATAGCAGCATCAGGGGAGACTTACCTTCTGTTGTTTTATCTTCAAGAGGTTAGGGACAAAGAAAACATATTATTTTGACCTCAAACAATGCATAAAACTAACCCTGCTTTTATCGAAACTCTGATTTACTTTTATTTAAGACCATAACCAACTTTAGCATCTGCTACATAAACTAGCACTTGCTGCTTAGTTTATCGGCTTTCAAAATTTAAGAGAAGTAATGCGATTGCATTCTAGAACACTTGGAGCTGATGAATGAGATCAGACTTTAAGCCCTGGCCACAGAGGCCCTATGTATGAGATTCCACAGGTAACACTGGAGAACCTAAAAACATTTATCAAAGATTAATGACCTCTTGTCATCAGCATAGAAGATGATGCCCAAATGAACATGAGTAAAAATTAGAACTTACTTGGAGAGTGAAGAAACACATAAAGATGAAGTCTAACTAGCATGCACAGGGATGTTACAGAAATGGGATTCATGCCCAAATCTACTACTTACTATGTGTGTGCCCTTGGGCGAAAGATTCAACTGTGGGAAGATGGGTCAAACATAATAATAGGGCACATGTAAACATTAAATAATAGTAGGCACGGGGCTTGCACATTGTAGGAACACCAATAACTGGTAACTATAAGTTACTACGAAAGAGGAATGGATCTGCATTCCACACCTTCATTCGTTTCTTCATTCTTCAAACATTTCTATGGCCTCAGGAAGGACTAAGCACGTCATGTGTATATGTTAAAACAAGTGAACTTCTAATGCAAGACCCACACTTCAATGAGAGCTCCCTTGAGAAAAATTTTACACGGTGCACTTCTTACTGGCCGGGTTGATCACCTTAGTATCCTCAGGGCCTAACACACTGCTGGGCACTGGACAATTTGTATACTGATTGGATGGTAATTTGAGTGATTCACCTTGCATTATTGGGGTGAATGTCCTAATATCATTTCTCCCACCCGCAAACTGCCCCTTTCTACCCTTTTAAGAATGACAGCCCTATTTACCTCTTTCTCAAACACCGTCACTTCCTCCATAACACAATCTAGACAACAACTCCAATACCTCAGCTACACTTAGCAAAATGACTTGTACCTAGCAGGTGCTCCCCAAAAATGCTATGAGTGAATGCTATTCCTAGATTATGCCCAAATAAGTTCCCACACCTGAATCTGAAAAACCATATCCAAAGTCTCTGAAAGCACAGGAAAAAAAATAAGAAATGTATTTAAGTATTACTATTAAGAACTCCCTGGAATGTGAACACGAAGAAAAAATAAGCCACTTAGGAACTTAGGCATCTCTGTTTCATGAGATCAAAATCAGAAGGTACCATGAAAAGTGAAGCCTCTTACATTCTCTATAAAGCCACTGAAATACATCTTTGTAGACATTTAGAACATCTGTTTTATGTCTTAATTGCTTAAGGATTTCCTAACTCCACTGACTTACTAGCCATGCGACCTTGGGGACCAATCACTTCATCTCTCTAGGCCTCAATTTTTTTCTCTGTAAAATGGAGATAACTGTCCCTTCTCCATAAAGCTCACATGAGGCTTAAATGTGATCATGCGTGCCATGTGCCTACAACAGGCCTGGCACAGAGCAGTCGTTCAATAAATGGGCAAGGTATGCCTCCTCCATCATCACAAAAAGATAAAGTGCTGACCCAATATTAAATAACCAAGCACACCTTCATTTATCATGTTGACTCTCCCTTTCACCAAGTACAAAGTATTGACCAGTCTAAGCCTTTAAGTGGAAAGTCTCTCCTACAGTCTCCCTGCACAGAGGTCCTGGAATGCCTGCTTCCCTTCCTTTCTCAGCAAAACTCTGTCTTCTCCCAGTCTCCTAGTCATTTCCTCAGAATTTCCAAATGGTCACGAGTAAAATGGCACACGTCAGTGTGCTCTGCTGAATAAGCAAAACACTGCCTTTTTGCATGGAAAACACTCAGACATCAGGATGAAACCTGGACAGCTAATCCATTCCTGCCTCCCAAAGGCAGCCACTCATTATGTGCCAGCCTAACCGTAACTCCCACAGTCCTGTGGGACCCTCTGCCCCCAAAGGTGAAGCCCAGAAGCAAACTCTTTTGCCTCTTTTTCGACACATTTCTGACCCATTTCCTACAGTGCGCATCACAGAGAGATTTAAACAAAAGCACCAACATCTGCAAAGCAGTCTTTGCCAACGGGACATACCAAAAGGGGGAGTGTGGGTTAACTTAGGGTTCCAAGGTTGGAGAGCTACAGCTTTTTAGTTGAGACTTCTATAGGTTGATTAGGAACCCAAAGGCGGGGGGGGGGGGGGAGTTTGTAAGTAAACAGGAAGGCATTTAATAACTGGCACTAGAAAACGATTTTTTTTGTTTTTTTTTGTTTTTTAGAAAACGATTTTTTAAAAAGAATTCCAAGCTGCCCAAATGAATTCCTATTCCTGAGTTTCCAAATCACCAAAAAAGTACCCAAAAGTCCTATTCCTAAGGATAACCACAAAGCAACACAAACGGCCCTCTTAAAGTTTCCAAGTATCTCACTTGTGAAGCATATGCCAACAAGATTTTGTGGTTTGCCCCAAAACTTTTTCTTACATTTTGAGGGTAATAACCTTAAAGCCCCATATTTTTTTAAGAACTGAATTCTGATCCACTTAAGATATTTATAACAATGTGCCCCTTCCATATATGCAAACTTAGGGGGAAAAAATAAAAATTAAACTTGGTGGTTACCTATCAATAAGAAACGAACACGTATATTTCACATTTATGCAAGAGGCCATCATTCCTGAGTCCAACTTCATGGCCTATGATTCAAGAGTTAAAGATGCAGATTAGGGCAATGACTCCTTGACCAGTACTACACTGAAGTTCAGAAAAACACAAAATTATTGTGTCATTCTGACTGAAACATTTACTGTAATGTTTTTGAGAGCATAAATATTATCAACATACTCTAACATGACACTTTTGCACTGCTAGCCTGATTCTGATTCCTCCTCAAATTCTTAAGTGACCACATTTGTACTATGATTGGATCTATTTTTCAACCTAACCCTGCAGAATAGTATTCCTTATTTAAAAAAAAATATATATATATATCTGTTGCATTCACGTTTAAATTTAGTTACCTCAACCTAAGATTAAGAGCAGCTGCACATAATTAACATTAACCCTATCCTCTCCTGTTGCTGCAAAATATGGGCATAAAACCCTACAAACAGCATTATCAGCTACTACCCTTATCATACCCCACACAAACAGAATATAGTAACACTATCTAAATGGGCAGAAAGGGAAAGTTAAAATAACTGACAGCTCTATTAGCAGGCACTGAAGAACTTATCTAGAAGGAAAATAACCACTCAGTCTAATCAGTGTCACATCCTTCAGGAGGCATATACAATTCGTACACAAAAAGGGTGCAAAATGCTCCTTTATCAGCATGTTCCAATTTATCACTATTAAGTGAAGGACAGACCCATCGTAAGGTTGAATGCCTGGCAACTCCGAGTATTCCCAGACACTGAATGTCAGGCTAAAGCAACAGAATGACAGGTCACAAAGACAACCCCCCCGCCCTGCAAAAATCCATTTACCTCTGGCTTTCAAACAAACTTAGCTGATATTTCTCCAAATGAATTTCAAAATTCAGTTCAATAACCCAACATTAACTTCATAGAGAACTCTAGAAGCATCCTCAACTGCATAAAATGTTCAGACTAATTCACTGCACCAGGCGGGCAAGATAGGACCCAGCGTGAAAAGAAATTTCTCCCCTCCTAAAATTTAGGACCTTAGGCTTCAGAGTACCAATTCTGCCTGTAACCGGGCCTGAACAGTGAGGAGCAAAGCTTGTACCAAGAGCAGTTTCCCACAAAAGCCCAAGCTTCTCAGTATTACAGAGAGCTGGCTGTGGTGAGCTTATATCAGAAAGAGCTCCCCAAACCTCAAATAAACCAACCACAGGATAATCCACTCCAAGAAAACGATCTGCCTTCCTAAGTTCCCCCAATGCTGTCTTTTTCAGTTGAAATAGGCTTGGCTTGTTTGGAGGGGAGTGGTGCTTTACGGCACTTACAGATGGTGCAGAGTTCCAAGGCAAATGTCCTATTTTTATTGAGGTTCAGAGGCTTTTGCCTCTTGGGCTTGTGGGTTCCTCCTTACCTACCCACTCTGCCCTATCACTAATTCACTTAAATTGTAAAGGAAATCGCTCTGCCCTTGGCCCTGCCCAGGACACCCACAATGCCTCTCTGGAGGGTCTAGATAAGGGGAGCTGTTCTTCTGCAGTCTCAGGCCCCCCTTTCTCCCGTTCTGGCCAGCTCTTCCCAGCAGCCTCAGGTCTCCCGTCACAGCTTAGGAGTGCCCTGCGGGCAAGTCCTGCTGGCGCAGCAGCCTCAGCAGAACCAAACCCTCGGGTGCAGGGAGCCAGGTGGGGACCTGTCTGCACAGATCTCTCTTTCCACTCGGGGTTTAGGCACTGGAGACTGGATGCGGAAGAATCCTGGGGTGGAAGCAATCCCAGGCTGAGTCTCCTCTCATCCCTTCGGGGTTTTATCTGGGGGCCCTTGCCTACGCAACTAAGCCTGCCTGGCACAGCCAGGCTAGGAAGAGCGCCAGTCACTGACCATCTCCCAGTCCCTTGCTGGTGACCTTGGCCACGTTGCTTCGCCTCCCTCACCCTCTGGGGCCTGACACCACTTACTTTGCGGGTTACGGCCGGGTCAGAAGGATGTGGAAAGAGCCCAGCAGACTGTACTGCACCCACGAAGGGTCCAAGATAGGGAGAGGACTTCCCTCTTCTTTTTCCTAGCGGTGTCAGGAGCTCGCTCAATCCTCTCCCCACCTCCAGGCCCGGGGAGTCGGCGCCCTGGCAAATGGGGCAAGGGGCTGCACATCTTAAGTCCCCTCTTCACCTGGGAGCGGGAAGGGGGGGATCCCCAAGGGGGTGTGGCCGCCCCAGCCCCTGACATCCTTTTCCTCCCCGCTCAGAAATGCAGACCATTCAACTGCGAGGCAGAGGCTGCGAGCGAGGGCATCGAGGCGTCCCGGCGAACGGGCCGGGGTCCCCGGTGGGGCGCGCCGGCCCCGACCTACCTCCTCCAGCAGCGTGACGGTGTTCCTGCAGTTGTGCAGCCGCGTGGTGAAGCTGGACGTGGTGGGCGAGTTGTAGTCCTCGGTGGTCTCGGTGATGAACTCGGAGACGGAGATCTGGTCCGGCATCCTGCCGGGGGGGCGAGACACAAGCGGGGGCGGGGAGTGAGTCACGGCGCAGGCTCCCGGGGCCGCGGGCCGCCCGGTGGCTCATGAACGCCCCGCGCAGCCTGCCACCCGGCGCCCGGGCTGGCGCGGCTCCCGTCCCCGGCGGCGGCGGGAGAGAGCGCGGGCGGAGTGGGCGGCGGCAGCGGCGCTCGGCGCGGGGCCCTTCAAACTCCGAGCCGCGCGCGGGGCAGAGGGCTCTCGGGGACCCGCCTCCCTGTGCTCATGCCGGCGGCGGGGGAGGGGGCTCGGCGCTATGCGGCGGCTCGGGTCGGCCGGCACTGCCTCCTGAGAACGCTCTGACAGGCGGCGGCGAGGACACCGGCAGACTGAGCGCACACTCCCGCGGGCGAGCAGGCTGGCGGCGGGCAGGCGGCGCTCCCGCTACAGTCACGGGGACAAACAAGGAAGTGCTCTGCGCACGCGCCGGCGCCCGCCCCGCCCCGCCCCCGCCGCCGGCGCCCCGCCCCCGGCGCCCGCCCCCGCCCCGCCCCGCCGGCGCCCCGCCTCCCGGGCCGCGTTCCGACGGGGCGTCCGGGTGGGGGCCGCAAGGCTTGCGGGGCTCCGGAAGCTCGCGTCCCGGCGCCGCCCCCGGAGCGGTTACTTCAGCGAGCTCGTTACGCCTGCTTTCTGCGAGAAGAGGGACCAAAAAAGTTATGCGCGTTCTTTTTTAGTCCCGAGTGGGTGCAGGAAGCGAGGCCTGGAGAGCCGCCTCCTGCTGCGAGGGCCGCGGGCAGAGCGAAGGGGGCGCGGGCGCAGGGGCGGCCTGGCCCCCCTCCCCCTCCCTCCCCCCGCTTGCAGCCGCGCGCTCGCTTGGCTCCCGCCCTCGGCCCCGGTGCAGGGCGCTCACCGTCCTTGGAAGGTGCAGTTTGCTTAGGTTGCTAAAATGCTAAGACAAATGAAAGGATTTTTGCTTTTTTTTTTTTTTTTTTTACAATTTTCTAATCTTCCATTTGCACTGTGAGTTTTTTTTAACCCGCAGGACACACGAGGGTCAGGAGTGCAAAAGGCATTTCCGGGGGTTCAAATGGTGTACAGTGCTCAGCAGATGCCAAATTTCAGCGGAGAAAGTACCAACAGATTGCTCATTCCTTGGTCCTAGCAGATGGCTATTTTAACTAGCTCACTCGACTTAGTCCAAAGAATCCATGTAATTTCTCACCACTGATTAGGGATAAAATTGCTTTTAAAAAGAAAAGAAGAAGAAAGCTAGGCCCTTGGGAAGCTTCCCAGGATCGCTGTCATTGAAGCCAATAGGAGCAGTCTTACAAACTCCTCTCCAAATGCACCGCATTAGGGCGGAAGGCTGGCCCTGTGGCCTCCCCCTAGAATTGAGTTCCTGCCATCTGGTGTGGTTAAGTGTCCATTCCCTAGTCCTTACCCACAACCACAATGGAGTGCCCCAAGGCAGGGACAAGGCCCCAAGGCACAGAGAAGTAGCAAGTGCTGGTCAAATGAAAATGCATCACCCCACTGTCAGCAAATATTTACTAAGGGCCTACTACATGCCCTGGAGATTCAGTAATGACAATGTCCCAGCTCTCAGGAGCTTCCCTTCTAGTGGGGAATCGGACAACCAACAAATCATGTGATATAACGTGGAGTACATATAAAGTAAGAAAGTGATGGAGGGGGACACCTGGGTGGCTCAGGCGGTTGAATGGCTGCCTTCAGCTCAGGTCATGATCCCATAGTCCTAGGATCAAGCCGGACATCGGGCTCTCTGCTCAGTGGGGAGCTGCTTCTCCCTCTGCCTCTCTCACCTGCTCGTGCTCTCTCGCTCTCAAATAATTAAAATCTTAAAAAAAAGTGATAGAGGTGCCACAGTATGAGGAATGTTCAGAGAAGCCCTCTCCGACAGGTGACATCTTGAGCAGAAAAGACAACAAGAGATTGAGTCCCAGAGACATCCTGTCGGCTATGGGATCTTGGCCTTCAGTTGCCTCACATAAGATGAACCAACCCCATGAGTTGTTAAATAATAATGGATGAGAAAGTACTTTGTGCACAGGAAAGCCATTATGAAATGAGTTCAAGGAGTTTTGTCTACCTGCGCTGGCCCTACGAAACCTGAACTGTGCCTCCAGCAAAGCGCTCATCAATGTCGGGTAGGCAAGGGTTTCAGCTAACTATAGGAAGAAATTCGTAAGGCAGCGTATGTGAATAAAGATTTTTCTCTGGCAAAGTAAAGGGTTGAGAAATGAATCTTGAGAGGCATTCTAAAAAATAAGTAAATAAACAGGCACTCGCTTTCTCCTCATGAGCACTTTAAAAGTTTGGTTTGCGGGGGGCACAGGGATGGCTTAGTTGGTTAAGCACCTGACTCTTGGTTTGGGCTCAGGTCATGATCTCATGGGTTGTGAGATCGAGCCCTTCTTTGGGCTCCACACTCAGTGGGGAGATTGAAGCTTGAAGATTCTCTCCTCCTGCCCCGCCCCCAATCCTCTCTAAAATAAATAAATAAACCTGAAAAAAGCCAAGTTTGGTTTGGGACACACCAAAGTTGAGGTTCTGGGGAGTTAGCCAGATGGCAACAGCAGGCAGCTGAAGACCAGCACCTGGAGGTCACTTGCTTGTGTGCAGTGGTTGACAGAAAATGAGCTTTTGGAGTATGAACCACTCAGAAGAAAATCTTACCTCTTTTTCCACATACTAACCAAGTCATCCTGCATCTGACAAGTTCTGTGACTTGGAGCATTATGGCTCTTACTAGCTTGGGCTAATTAAGCTCTGTGACCTCAGTAACCCTGTGCTTCCCTGCGGAGCAGTTGAGCATAACACCCAGTACTAAGACTTCCATCCACTCCAAGAAGGACACCCTCTAGGCTGGAAATCAGTTTTGACTTTGATTTTGTACTTATTCTATTCTCCTCTGTATTGCAAGTCATCTAATGCCTGTCACCTCCACTGGGGTGGTCGTACCTTCCATCCTGTATGTATGCCATATATAAACACTTGATAAATAGGAGCTATTATTAAAAGCCTAGAGTCAGTGAATAATTGCCTCAGTTCCCGGAGCCCTGGATTCCCGAGCTTTCTCTCCTAATAACTGACGTTCTCACCTTGGGCCTTAGTGCCATCACTTGTAAAATAAAGGGGTGGGTGTGCCAAAATGACCACACAGATCCCTCCCAGCTGAAGCCAAGTCTGTGCATACCCCCAACTCTACAAGGCAAGAAATAAAGTTTATTACGAGAAGCTAAGCTAGCTGCAATGGTAAACAGCCGGGGATTTCTTTCATGACGGAATTCACCGGAGAGCTCAAACTGCTGCCATCAATTGTTGCAGTTTCTCTGAGAGATTATGTTATATTGCTCCTCCTCCCCATCTTCTCTGGCCAGGAGAGGAATATGTGAACAATGAGATATTGTACCCCGGTAAGTACATACCTCCTCCGGCTGTCTGCAATTAGAATTTCAAAGGTTCACACTTCTACCCACCATTTCTGGGGTTCATGGGCCATAATCCTCTTTAAATTTGAAACCATGTCCCAGTGCAAGCCATGTGCACCTCTCATTTTCTCAAATAGCCTGAAAACCATTCCTGGATATCTCAAAGTGAATAGAGTCTAACGTAGGCAAAACTTAAAACACTGGATTTCTTTGTGCGGAGCTGCTCGGAAATCTACATCATCCTTTGCAGAGCCAGAAAACACACACCCATACGTATACTTGTATGTGCCCAGCTTTGAACAAAGTATGCATCATCTTTGTTGTTATCATCATCCCCATCAAGGCAGTTGAGCACCCTCACACTCCTCATGCAGTTTCTTACTCTGAGCGCTGCTGACTGGGGTAAGACAGGAATCCTTGTAGCATGCTTTAAATAAGAAGAGTTGTGGCTTATTCTCATGAACAGCGAGGGCACTACTGACCCCATTGTCATCAGGGAATTGGCAGACTTCTATTTCCAAGTTTAGGCTTCACTCCAGCCCACCTACCTAACAACCAAGGGGTTGCATTTGCAAGATGGTCAACAATGTAACCAGGGAAAGGAGAGAGGGGTGGGGAGTTTGGGGTGCTCTATGGGAGCGAGATCAACAGCACCAGCCAGCATCCCAACCTGATGGGATGAAACTTACAGCATTCTTCAAAAGCTCCCAGTGCCTTCATGAGACAGGGGCAATAAGGTGGGAAGAGAATATGCTTTATGTTATGTGAACTGGGGTTGGAATCTCTATTCTTTTATTATCACCCTTGTCTTCTCATCTGCAAAGTTAGTGCAATAATAAAACTACAATGCAGGTTGTTAGGGGAAATAAACCAAGGGGATGTGGATAAAGAGGTTGACGCATAGTGAATACTCAACCAATGTTAGTTCCCTTTGAACTTGCTTTTTATGTGAAGCATGGCTATAAATATACCTCTTTTCATTCCAGGACTCAGATATATCTCTAAATTAGTCACCTGGAGGAGGAAACAAGAGTGGGGGGCGGTGCATGGCAATTCCCACAGTATGAGATCTCAGATTTTGGAATCTTCTTCAGACACCTAGGTTATTCTTGTAAGGATCCTTTGTAAGGTCAAATCCATGAGTGATGGTTTTGGACTTTGGAAGTAAATAACCAGTATCTAGAGTCCAATAGAATGACTACTAATCAGGATCAGAAATGAGTTAAGGTCATAAAATAAAAGCCTCATTTTCACGGAACACAGTTCCTATAAAGATGGACATTCAGGGCGCCTGGGTGGCTCAGTTGGTTAAGCGACTGCCTTCGGCTCAGGTCATGATCCTGGAGTCCCGGGATCGAGTCCCGCATCGGGCTCCCTGCTCGGCAGGGAGTCTGCTTCTCCCTCTGACCCTCCTCCCTCTCATGCTCTCTGTCTCTCATTCTATCTGTCTCAAATAAATAAATAAAATCTTAAAAAAAAAAAAAAAGATGGACATTCAAAGCAAGGCAGCTTCTAGAGGATAGAACAGTGCATTTATTTTGCAGGAGCATGAGTTATAAGCTGCATGAATTTCATTTGAGTTTACTTAGTTTTCAGGAATTTATTTATTTTACAGGAGCATGAGTTCTAGCTAAGAAAGACTTGGGCTCACGTCTCTGCCGCGTAGCAGCTATAAGACCTTGTTGAAGTAATTCACTTTTCTGGGTCTCAGTTTTCACATCTGAAAAATGGGAGCAATGATAGTAACTGTGTTAGTGCTCTGAGGATTCAATGAACTAGATCACATAAAGTGCTTATCAAGATCTGAGATAGCACAGTAGACAATACTTTTCAGATAATATGGGAATATTGAAAACCTTATCTGGAGATATAAATTCTGATATTCCTTCCAAAGAAAAAAGAAAGAAAAGAAAAGAAAAGAAAAGAAACAGAGACCTGCTATGTACCAGATACTTTGCTAAGTGAATAGAATTAGAATTTTGGACACACATACCCCTCTTTTTTTAATTAATTAATTAATTAATTAATTTATTTATTTATTTATTTATTTAAGAGATAGAGCTGAGTGGAGGGAGGGGCAAAGGGAGAGAGAGAATTTTAAGCAGACTCCCCGCTGAGAGCAGAGGCCAGATGCTGGACAGACATGGGGCTCCATCCCAGGACCCTGAGATCACAACCTGAGCCAAAATCAGGAGTCAGATGTTTAACCTACTGAGCCACCCAGGCACGCCTCCCACCCCACATATCCTTCTTGAAACTTCATGACAGCTTTATAAAGTAAGTATAATTATCCCAGATTAACCGGACAGAGACCTGAGGCTACGGAGGTACAGAATACCACTGACTGAGCTCCTATCCTGGGCCAGGCACTACACTAGTGGTTAGGGATGCAGCCTCTGAATTCATTCATACAACAGTCCTGATGTGGGAGTAAATAATGGAAACTGAGACACGAGGAAATCTCACTGCAAGTTAAGATCCCTGAGCCTGGCAGACTACATCCAAGGCTTCTGCCACCGCCTGCAAAATCGGTCTCTTGACTCTACCTTGCACAGTGCTACTCTGTTCGATATTTCTCCCAACCCAGGCAACCAAAGAAAGTATTCTTATTTCCTTATTTTACCTGATAACTTATGAATTCGTTTTCTATCATTTTAATGAAGTGCTAGAAGAGAGGAAAGTACTGCGGGGGGGCGGGGGGCAGGAGGAGGGAGGGATGCATTTGATTGCCTGTGTTTTACTGCTAGGCTCCTGTTGCCATATTCTCCCTAAGCTAAATAAATACTGCTTTTGTCATGTGCCTTGTATGAGTGCTTCCCAAGTACACTCATGTAATTTCATGCAACGAAAAAATAAATAAATAAAAAGCCTATTCTAGTCCCAAATGTACTTAATTTAAATACTCCAAGTAAACCGCTCGAGTGCTCCTCAGGAAGTAAAGAGGAGAACATGGTTTATTTGGAGACCAAAAAACTACTCCCTCTTCCACCTCCCTGCTCCCTGACTGATGGAGAGAAGAAAAGAGTCAGGTAGAGTGCTGAAACCTGAAGACTCACAGTATACCTATCAACTGAATGAACTCAGGCATAGATTTCTGTCTGTCCTGTGAAATTAGATCAACTAATGATTGCTGTGCTTCTTATATGCCCGGCGCTCTTCTGCGTCACTGCTGGCGTGACCTCACTAAATACTCGCAGCAACCCTATAAAGCAGGCACTGGTATTCTCCCCATTTTATACAAGGGGGAAACCTGAAGCCTAGAGGTCACCTTGGCAAGTAGTGGAGCAAGACTGACCAGTCTGATGTCACAGTCCATGTAATTACCCACCTTGCACCCCAAGCTCATCCAAGACAGTGGGTCTGTAGCCCCAGGATAATTTTCTTTCACACAGAGTCTATGGGTTATCTTTTTTCCTGCGGACCTCATTACAAACCCAACTCAAATGCAAGCTTAACTGGTCTGGAGAGCACCCCCCTTGCCCATCTCTCCAGCTGAGACTAATCTTCCCGTGGATGCTTGCAAGATGGTTTTTCTCACTCTGCATAAGCAATGGAGGATGCTGGCACCACGCGAAGGGACTTCAGACTCGCTACACGCGGAGAGACAGAACCTTCCCAGTGACAAACGGCTCGGTGGGTGGCAGGGCTCAGCTCAGAACTCAGATCTGCCTACTGATTTTCCTGCACTATAAAATTCCCAGACTGTCAATCCCTGAGGGCACTGGGGGACTGAATCTATCTTTCTCGGTATCACCTACATCCCCGAGGTTCCTGGAGGCCCAGGCTTGGTATTTTCGAAGCACCATATCCTGAAATCTCCTAAGGAGCCTCGTGCAATACCATACTTTCTGCTGAGAGAACTCAGAGACACGCACAAGCCGCTCAAGGTCGACGGTTAATCAGTGGAGAACTACTGTTCACAGCCAGTCTGAATGTGAACCCTGCAGCCTTCTCCCCACAGAAGGTACTGCCTAGTACAGGCCCCCTGGGGGCCCCCAATAAATGTGCTTTGGATTGAACCAGCTCCCTTTTATGAACTACATCATTTCTACTACGAATAAAACAACCTCCAGTGAAGAAAAATCATGGTGTTATATGGGATTCCTAAAAACTTGCCATCTACAGGAGCGAGCGATTTTAAATTAGTTTATTTCTGAAAAAGAAACATTAGCCTGAAAAATGAGAAGAACTTATAGAACATCTAGGTTTCCTTTCTTTTCTTTTGACAAATGTGTTTTGTTTTCCATTTAGACTTCATCATACTCATGCCCAATTCTGTGCTATCTCAAGACTGAGAACATGCCTCTTTTATGACCCTTTTCCATGGCACCATTTTTCAAATATTTCTGTTCCTCCAACAAGACTGTGAGCTCCTTGAGAGCAGGGGCTTTTCCATTCACTATGACAATCCCAGAGCCCTAGATGCTTGAGAGATGTTCACTGAATAAGTGAAGAGAAGAATGAATGAATGGGCATTCACAGGGACGGGGTGTGGGAGGAATCCTGGTTATCGGAGTCGCTTTCACCATTCATCACTGACTATAGAGCCAGTTCCCTGGAAGGGAGTTCCCCCACATTCCCTGTGGGGGACCAGGGCCAGATCCCAGGTATCCTGGTTCCCAAGGGTCTCCCTGCTCCTCCACCTTTTCCGGTTACATTTCAAAGAAGGGATTAAAGACCGAGTCTTTAATACCTGAAACCCCCGTGTAAGAAGAGACTCTGCTCACCCTTGCATCACAGTATCAAGGAATGCTTAGAGACATCTGCCTACTGTTTAAAAACTGTAATATATAAAATCTAGCACAAGGTCAGTAAACTGACACCCCTAATTTTGAGCAAGAAGATTGTGAGTACACCGCCGAACCCAAGTGGTACTCCTCCTTCGGATTTTATTCTCTTGTCTCTTTTCTTTCCTTCTCTCCAAAGCCAGGTAAACTGGGGAGCTGAAGGGCAATCAATGTTAGCAGATGGGCCTTCTACCTCCTCCCATCCTATCCTCCCTTCCTTAAGAGCCCCTTTGTAAGAGTTAAGAAGTCATACATGCATGATCTAGATTCGGAT
The DNA here is from genome assembly GCF_029215605.1 of Mirounga angustirostris. Lineage (NCBI taxonomy): Eukaryota > Metazoa > Chordata > Mammalia > Carnivora > Phocidae > Mirounga > Mirounga angustirostris. The sequence continues at coordinate 11,283,630 of NW_026991712.1, read as the reverse complement.
GACCCGAGTTCAAGTCCCCGCTCTGCCACTTCACAGGCAATGTTAACCTTAGGCAAAGTATTTAATGTCAATTTCTTCACTTTTAAAAGGAGGATAATGAGGGCGCCTGGGTGGCTCAGATGGTTAGGCGTCTGCCTTCGGCTCAGGTCATGATCCCAGGGGTCCTGGGATCGAGTCCCATATCGGGCTCCCGGCTCAGCGGGGAGCCTGCTTCTCCCTCTGACCCTCTCCCCTCTCATGCTGTTTCTCTCTCGCTCGCTCTCTAAAAAATAAATAAAATCTTTAAAAAATAAAAAATAAATAAATAAATAAAAGGAGGATAATGAGAAGACCTTTCCCTCATAAGGTTGTTGAGGTATAACCAAGATAATCCTTGCAAGGAGCTTAGCACAGTGTCTGGTGTATAGAAAATTATCAATAAATGTTAGCTACAAATATCACCATTTGTATTCTAAAAAGGTCCTATGCTAGACGCCTTGGGAGTCAAGAAGATACACAAGACAGCCCCTGTCCTCCTAAGTGGGCATAGACACAAGTTTTCAGCACAACTGATGAAATGTTCAAAGAATTCAAACAAAAATAAATATGGATTTCAAATATGTGACCTATGAATATAAAGTCCAAAAAAAAGAAAAGAAAAAAGGAAAGTCGTTTCATGTATGGCTAGCTCTCTGATTTGTCCAAAGCCCAGTTGGACCTATTTTTACGAGCACTTTTCAAAGCTGCTGATCATCTGAAACACCACTCAAGAAGAAAACTTTGATAAATGACAGCTCTTTATGACTTTGGCATTGAGAAGGAACATGGAATGCCAGGGAGGCCGGCTCCTTTTCCAGAGCCAAATCATTTTCACCTCCTTTGGCCTCCTTTTCCCTGTAGTTAAAACCAGGAGCCTGGGGCAGAAGCTCTCGGATCCTAGGACAATAACATCCTATAATTTGATGAATTCTTTTTTGACATCAGTGTTACAACCAACCCCAAACACCACAAGGCCGCCCGCCCTGTCTTCAGAGCCACCTGAAGCCAAGAACATTCTAGAGGTCATCAATTCTGGGTTGGGGGTCCCCTGTTAGAGGCACCCTATATTATGTGAATCTATCACAGTATCCAGTTGTTGCTTTTCAAAAGTATGATTCACCTGCAAGGTATTTAAACCCATATAACAATGAGCTGTATTATAACAGAATTTTTTCCTAATTATGTCAAATGTAGGGCATCGCTCTATTTGAAAAAGGAAAATTGCCCACCCACTGCAGAGCTTTCTTCTGAGCATATGCTCTTTGGTTAGCATCTTTCTCAAATGTGAACATTCCACATCACACTAGGGGTTCTAATTAAAAAAAAAAACAAAAACAACACAACAACAACCCTCTACAGTTGCTAGCAAACCTTCTGACAGACACATCTAGCTTCTCTTTCCTGCTTTTTATTTTACTTTTTGTTTTTGAAAAATTAGTCATACTGCTCTGGCTGTAGAGATTTAGAGGTTATTATACAAACTACTTTATAAAATTGCTCTGTTTAAGTGGACTGCTGATTGGATCTGGAGATGATTACTTTCAGTATCTGCCATCTTTATTTTACAAGCAAACTGATTTTTTTCCTAGTGTCTGTCTTTGGGAATTAACTTTTATTTACCCCCAACTAATTTCAGCATCCTGAATTTAGCAGTTCAGACAGACCTTGCAGGACATTGGCTATATTTTCTGTCTGCCCTACATATCCCCTTCTTTTAGGAACTACCCCCTTCCTGACTCCACGTGATTCTCCAGAGATTGTCAATCACATGTCTCCGCGTGCCCAACCAGAGGGCTGGGCCCTGGCTCTCTACCCAGAGTATCCCAGACTCCTGAAAGCAGCACCGACGGGTATTCCCAACAATAGGCAATGAACTCCAGCAAGGCCAATCGGGGAGATTTACGGAGGGCTGATACGGGTGCTGGGAGGTAAAGAGCGATATGCTCTAGCTCAAAGTACTTAGTAAGCCTTCAGCTACTGGTGACCATCTCTGCTACACATGACAGAACATGCTTAAGAATGATGCAAACCGAAAGACAGCAAGAACTGCAGGGAGGGCAGGAGAGAGGGACAGAGAGAGTCCTGGTGACGTCACTGGAATCACTGGCTCTGCATAATCTATACCATGCCCGATGCCAGTCCAGCCCTGGAAGTTCCCAGGTATGTAAGCAACTATACTTCTTTTTTAGCAGAAGCTGGTCTGAGATGGGTTGGTACCAATAAAACTAGAAGAGCTCTGGCTAATCTTTTCCTGGGTTCTGGTACCATCTTCAGTGTTAGCAGATGTGTTCTCTTGGACAAGCAATTCACTGCCTCAGAGCCTCAGCTTCCTCTCTGTAAAATGGGGATAACAGTATCCACCTCAAAGGATTGTCATAAAGAGTAAATCAGAGGGGTGCCTGGATGGCTCAGCTGGTTAAGCAGCTGACTCTGGATTTCGGCTCAGGTCATGATCCTGGGGTCCTGGGATCGAGCCCCAAGTCAAGCCCCATGTCGGGCTCCACACTCAGAGGGGAGTCTGCTTGAGGATTCTCTACCCCTTGGCCCCTCCCCCCACTCTCTAAAATAAATAAATAATTCTTTTTTTTTTAAAGAGTAAATTAGATAATACACATAACAGAATGGGAGAAAATATTTGCAAATCATATAATCTGATAAGGGTCTAGTATCCAAAATACATTACCTCTTACAATTCAACAATAAAAAGATAAATAACGGGTGCCTCGGTGGCTCAGATGGTTAAGCGTCTGCCTTCGGCTCAGGTCATGATCCCAGGGTCCTGGGATCGAGTCCCACATCGGGCTCCCTGCTCAGTGGGGAGCCTGCTTCTCCCTCTGTCTCTGTCTCTGTCTCTCTCTCTCTCTCTGTCTCTTATGAATAAATAAATAAAATCTTAAAAAAAAGATAAATAACTAATTTTTAAAATAGGCAAAGGACTTGAATAGACATTTCTCCAAAGAAGATATAAGCACATGAAGAGATGTTCCATATTATTAATCATGTAGGGAAATGCAAAGCAAAACCACAACGAGACACCACTCACACCCACTAGAATGGCTACAATGAAAAAGATGTAAAATAACAAGTGTTGGAGAGGATGTGGAGAAAGTGGAACCTCACACATTGCTGGTGGGAATGTAAAATGATGTAGCAGCTTCGGAAAACAATCCAGTAGTTCCTCAAAAGGTTAAACATTGGGTTACCATATGACCCAGCAATTCCACTCTTGGGTATTTACCCAAGTGAAATGAAAACACACATCCATGCAAAGACTTGTACATGAATGCTCATAGCAGCAAGACTCATAGTAGTCAAGTAGTGGGAACAATCCAAATGTCCCTGAATGGATAAACAAAATGTGGTACAGCCATATAATGGAATATTATTCAGTCATCAAAAAGGAATAAAGTCCTGCTATGTGCTACAACAGAGATGAAACTTGAAAACACATGATGCTAGTGAAAGACACAAAAGCCCCAAATGATACGATTCTATTTATATGAAACATCCAGAATAAGCAGATGCACAGACACCAAAAGCAGACAGAAAGGTGGTGGCTGGCAGGGGGTGGTGGAAGGGAGGAAGGAGGAGTGATTGCCAATTGATACAGGGTTGCTTTTAGGGAGTGATGAAATGTTTTAGAATTCATGGTGATAGTTACAGAACTTTGTGAACACGACTGAACTGTACACCTTAAAAGAGCAAATTTGACATTATGTGAATTCTACCTCAATTTTAAAAACCATCACTATGCAGATGTAGGTAGAAGGTACATCTTACTCTCTGTTAATAATAATACCTATACTGTGTGGTGGCGGATGGTGGCTGCACTTGTGAGCATAGCACAGTGTGCGGAGAAGTTGGGTCACTGTGTTGTACACCTGAAACCAATGTAGCCCTGGGTGTCAACTATATTCAGGTTTTTAAAAACTGAAGAAAAAGAATAACAACTATAATGGCTATCATTCAGTATCTCCTATGTACATGGCACTTCACATACTGATTTTGTTTAAACCTGAAAGCAACTCTACAAAGTAGCGGTTACTCTCCTCCTGTTCAATGGAAGTGGTCCCACACACTGGTGAGGGGAGGAGCTAAGATCAAATACAAGTCCATCTGATTTCCAAGTATAAGCACTTTCCACTCTACTACACTCTTTGTACAAATAGTAATTGGAATGGCTGGCATGTGGCAGGGACTACTGGTTATGTATGTCTCCTCTATCTGGTCTTCCCTTCTTCAGTAACCATTTGATTCAGGGCAGCAATGTGTTCAGCCAAAAGACTCATCTTCCAGCCTCAACTACAGCTGGTACGGCTGTGTACCTAAGTCTAGCCACTGAGATGTAACCTGAAGTGCTATGTAGGATTTTTGAGAAAGTACCTTAAAAAGAGCTAATTTGGCTAGAGGAGGAATCCTGTTGCCCTTCCCCTCTTCCTCCATCCTGCTGCCTGTAGTGAGGATGTGATGGCTGACACTCCAGCAACCATTTTGGAACATGAGGTAATATGAAGGATGGCACAACCAGAGATGGAAAACAGCTTGGGACTCTGATAACCACAGAGGCACCATTTGGCTTTGGGCTAGCTCTAGACCTCTTTAGTCTGACAGAGAGAAGGAAAAAACCCTAATTGCTAATGTTATTTGGATTTTTGTTTATATGCAGTTGAAATATAATCTTAAACACGAGCCCATGAAAATGCTGAACCAATTAAGAATGTATAAAAATAGCTCATCTCAGAAGTGATCAAATTAGAAGTATTCTACCAGAGTCATTTTCCCCACCTTGGCCTCTTTTAGATTCTATATTCAGAGGCGTAGAGACTCTATTGAATTATTCCAAAGACAATCAGTATGGCCTACTTTATGGAGTTATAGAATCATTAAAAAGACTGGTCTCAATTTACAGAGTACAGGCATTACATATTATAAGACCTTATATTTCATCTCAGGAATTGCTTCAGAAATACAGCCACAGAGGAGCCAACAGGCTCCCACAAAGTGGATTTCTGAAGAAGCAAATTTATTTACACAACCTTTGCACAATTTGGTTAAGAGAGAAGAGACGGGAGAGATTCCCAATAGGAAATAAGATGATAAAGCTCAAAGACTTCTTTGCTTTAAAATCAATGTTCTGCCCAATCTTTCCAGAGTAACCATTTAAAATTCCAGAATTATTTTCCCTGCCTGAAAGACAAATGGTGGTGGGTCTTTCACAGTTGAAATAGGATCACAGTTTTGTTGCTTATTTGTTTCCATAAGACAGATTTGATATTTACTAGTGGATGTAATATCTATAACCCAACAGCGAGCTGGTATCGTATTGTTGGGTCAAAAATGGGTTTTCTTTGGTTATCCTTCTTTCTCATTAAGGTTCTTAAGAATTCCAGCTACAATGACTTAAGTGAGGAGATACATTTGGAGGAAGGAAACATTTTTCCACACTGTTTTTTTTTCTGCAGCTTAATATACCTGATTCTGTACACACTATGGATAGAGCTGTAACCCAAATATTCCTTATGAGGGCAAAAAATTCTACTTTTATTTTGTTATTTTGTGTTATAGGCAGTGTATCTGTGTATATCTGAAAGTAAGTGAGAGGAGAGAGAATTCAGATAAAACTTATTAGTTCTTTCTCCAGACCTGGATGGCATTTTTACCCTACTTTTTCCGTTTCTAGAGGAAAAGGTGTATGCATGTGGATGGACACACACACACTCACACTCACACAGAGACACACACCCCCTATCTGATTTCCTCTAGAACACAGGAATCAGGGAGGAAACCACACAGATCCCCAGGGACCCAAATTCATTTCTACAAAGTCCATGTACCAAAACTCATGCATTCTGATCACAGGAGCGCCCCCTCATTTTCCCTTACTATATACCCAATTCTAACACATTTGGTGAGCTGGTCTTTAGGTCTTCAGCAAACTGAGCAGAGCAGTGATGCTGGGAATAGTGAGAAGGGGCAACAAAAAAGGGGGAAAAATACCAAAATCTGTGGAAATTTGCTAACACCCCCACTAAAAAGAAATTCTACATCGTGTGCCTGCTAATGAGGGCAAACCGTTCTGTTCAATGGATATCAGCCTCAATAAAAAGTGATATTCCAAATGATGAACCTTTGTCATCAAGAGGAGTTTTGAGGGCACTGGGTGGCTCAGTTGGTTAAGCGACTGCCTTCGGCTCAGGTCATGATCCTGGAGTCCCTGGATCGAGTCCCGCATCAGGCTCCCTGCTCGGCAGGGAGTCTGCTTCTCCCTCTGACCCTCCCAACCCTCCCCCCTCTCATGCTCTCTCTCTGTCTCTCTCTCAAATAAATAAATAAAATCTTTAAAAAAAAAAAAGAGGAGTTTTGAGACATGATGCTATATTCTAGGCACCATGCCAGATGCAGGCCTTTTAGAAGGGCTTTCAATCAGACCAGGAAAAGTAACAAAAATAAAAAATATTTGGCGCGCAAAGGCTTTACAGAAAATGCAAATTTGTTGAGGAAAGCAGCAGTGGCTCAGCTGACAACAGATTAGGAGTCAAAAGACCCGGAATCAAATCCTGACGCTGGCATTTACAAGCTGTATGGTACTGGGGAAAAGACTCAACTTTCCTCACCTCTACAATGGGACTAATGACAGCAGCTTCAGAGTTTGTTGTGAATATTAAATAAGCTAATATACGTGAGACTACAATGCCTGTGTCCCATAAATGTCCATTCAATCCAAAGGGCTGACATTTTACTGTGTGTGAAATTTTGTTGTTTTCCAAGAAACTTATTATTATTTTCTCTGATGATGTCAATTAAAATCAAAGAATAAGATGAGCCAGCAATTTCATTCCTAGGTATATACCAACAGAAATGCATACATACATTCATCAAAAGACACATATAATAACATTCATAGAAGGATGGCATATATGGGGTGCCTGGCTGGCTCAGTCGGAAGAGCATGTGACTCTCGATCTCTGCGTCGTGAGTTTGAGCCCCATGTTGGGTGTAGAAATTAATTAAAAATAAAAAAATCTTGGGGCACCTGGGTGGCTCAGTCATTGAGCGTCTACCTTCAGCTCACGTCATGATCCCAGGTTCCTGGGATCGAGCCCCACATCGGGCTCCCTGCTCGGTGGGAAGTCTGCTTCTCCCTCTCCCACTCCCCCTGCTTGTGTTCCCTCTCTCGCTGTCTCTGTCAAAAAATAAAATAAAATCTTTTAAAAAAAAATCTTAAAGAAAAAAAGAAGTATGGCATACATAATAATACAGGTATAAAAGCTCAGAAAGAAATGTGCAGTTTCAAAGTAACAACTCTCTAAGATCCTATAGTATATACACAGCTATACTTCTATTCCCAGTCTTCATAGTCCAGCCTACCTATGGTCCTGAACTGTATGCATTTTATGCATATATCTTTCCACTGGTTCATATATTTTATAATATAATTTGCCCTATTCTCTGAGGAATATGATGGAATATAAACACGTACATAAACACATACTTGTGTGCATGCACATGTGCACACGGATCTGGCTCAGGCTGTCTTTCACATTCTCTGATTCTAAAAGGGGCCATGTCTCTGGTCAGAAAATGGTCCCATGATCAGGAGGCCTATGGTATCTCTGTCCCTTGGGCTTTCAGATCTTTGCCAAGGTGGATTCCAACACATGCATATTCGTAACAGGACTAACATCAACCAACTTGAGCAGGGAGAAGCTGAACAGTTTAAGTAGGAAGGAAATGAATGTGTTTACACTTATAATGTAGCAGGCAAGGGACCTGGTGCTTTCAAGTATTTCTCATTTCATCCTCAACACAACACTGTAAGGAGAGCCTAACTGTATGGAGGTTTTGAAATCTACCCACCACCAGGGAGCTCCGAAGCGTTTGCCTCTGCATTTGGATCCAGTTCTGACTCCAGGATCACTTCTCTTTCAACCACACCACGGTTGGAAACCACCAGTCAGAAGAGACACAGATGCGCCATGGATCCAGGATGGATTTGGTCCGAGCAGTAGTTTGTGTCCTTGTGTTTAAACCCCAGATCCTCCTATTACCACCCCAGAGACTTTGCAAAGTTTGGGAATCAAGCTCCCATGTAACGCAGTCTGCTCTTCAGAATGCAAAAGGCATTGAGTTCAGATCAAGCTTCTGGTTCACTGTAGCTATGTTATTTTAGCATAATAGATTTTTAACAATCCTCTGTATCTGCTGACTTTAATAAATGGCAGGTTTTACCCAACTCAACGAATCGGCTTCATCATTGCCTGGTTCTTGCTGGGGAAGCACAGCAGATGTTAAAGTAGAGCTGACCTGAGTTTGCGTCCTCATCTCTGCCATGGTGTCTGCCTTCCATGGGAGGTACCCAACCCCCCAGCCCTGGAAAGCAGCAGAAGTCAAAGGCATCTTGGCTTCTTTTCATACAAAGAGGATAACACAGCCACAGTGATTTACCCTTTAACTGTTCACAGAGCCCCCATCTGCAAGGCATCTGGGACTACCTTCAAGGCAAAATATAAAAGAGGCCTCTACTACAAAGAATCATCTGGGGTCTGTCCCTAAGCAGAGTCAGCTTTGGGATCTTCGCCTTCCTGAACCCAAGACTGGCTGCCTTACCTCCCCTGCTTGCATTTTTACTGCCCTTGTTTCCTAATGGCTCCATTTTGCTGGTCTCAGCTACAGACCTTCCCTGGTAGGCACTTGGGGATCAATAGGTACAAAGAACCTAGGCCAATGTCAAGGATGGTTTATGGTTATTGACTAGTGGTTAGCCTCAGGGTTCTAAACGCTTGGATGCTATGGTCCTCAGGCCATAATGCACCCTCCCTGGTTAGCATGCTGGTGGCCACTGTAGGATGGACAATGGCTGGGGCACTGGAGAAGCTGGGAAGAGAGGCCCCAGTGGGCTCTGGTTATGGCTGGGAGTAGGAGAGGGGGAGAAGAGGAGGAGGAAGACAAGTAATGCAAGCAAAAAAGACAGAAAGAAATTTGGTTTTACTGGAGAGGATTTCACAAAGTGTAACAGAAAGAGTGGGCTAGTAGAGTTCTACCAGCAAAAAATAGAGGGAAAAGGATAGGAAGACCCATTATTGCCAACCCACCATTACTCAGAGCTTTGCCTTCATTATACGTCCTTGAATTCTTACCCAACCCTGTGATGTCAGATGACCTCCATTTTACAAATGAGGAAACTGAGACACAAAGAAGTTAAATACTTGGCCCCTGCCCTAACAAGCAGGTCTGTAGGACTTCAAAGCCAGCACTGGTTTTCAACATCAGATGTCTACAGCTTCACCCCTGCAGATGTGTCTGAGAAAGAAATAGGAAGACAGAAATTTCTTCTTGATCCGATGTCCCTGCAGAGAAGGGATCATGCACCCCTTCCTTTCCTCTTCAGAGACACAAACACATTCACACCACACACAAAGTGGGGAAAAAAAAAAAAGAATTATCATCAGTTTGGATTTATAGCTTTCCTTTTGGGTCCTTGCACCCAGCACTGTGGGCTTCCAGGGGCACCTCCTATAGTAACTCAGTAACTTCTTTTTCTCTCCTCCCTCTGGCTAGGTGCTCTTCTTCAGATGATTCAATCTGGAAGAATGGAGAAGGCCTCCTGATCATGAGGCATGGAAATGCGGCCACCAGGCTGGGCCGGGTGTTCTGTCCTGGGTGCCCATGCCTCCCATGGGTCCACACAGCCGGTCTCAGTGCACCCAGCACGAGGCCTGCTCTTGCTGCCCTCACTTCAGGAATCCAGGCAAAGGCTGAGCGCCCAGACCCAGTGATCTCAGTGGCTGTGGCTGTGTGCAGCTTGTGTGAGGTCAGCACGGCCTTTATTGGCTTCTTATATTTAAAAAAAAAAGCCTTGTTTTCCACTTTTATATCCAAGTTCAAATGGGGCAAAGCGGTGTGAAGAGTTTCCTGAAAGCCACTGAAAAGAATCAGATGTCTCGGAGTTGGGAGGACTTTGCCATTCTCTTCCCCACCACCAACCTCAGAGAGAACACAGACAGGCATGCACACATACTCACTCAGAAATAACACGGACATGGGTGCCCGGGTGGCTCAGTCGGTCAAGTGTCCGACTCTTGATTTCGGCTCAGGTCATGATCTCAGGGTCGTGAGATGGAGTCCTGCATCAGGCTCCACGCTCAGCGTGGAGTCTGCTTGAGATTCTCTCTCCCTCTGCCCTTCCCCATATGTGCACATGCTCTCTTTCTCTAAAAATAAGTAAGTATTAAAAAAAAAAAAAAAAAAAGGAAGTAACACAGACACACACACATACTCTTGGAAACAACATGAACAGACACACACACACATACACACTCAGAAACAACACAAACACACACCTACACACTCAGAATCCTGGGACCACATGTGATTGAGAAGCAGACATTTCGGAAACAGCCTTTTTTACTAAAGATCAGTCGCTCGTTATTTTTTTTTAAGATTTTATTTATTTATTTGTCAGAGAGAGAGCACAAGCAGGGGGAGTGGCAGGCAGAGGGAGAAGCAGGCTCCCTGTTGAGCAGGGAGCCCAACGCGGGACTCGATCTCAGGAACCCGGGATCATGACCCAAGCCAAAGGCAGATGCCTAACCAACTGAGCCACCCAAGCACCCCCAGTTGCTCATTATTTACACATGCCAAGCACTTAGCCTGCTGGCTTCTGTGCAAGGTGTCATCGGCATACGTAGGATCAAGGCCAAGCCAGCCCTCGGGGAGCCTACAGTCACTCAGAGTGTGCTGGAGGCCCACCAGGCCCACTCGCTACCCTTCCCTGTCCTCCTCTGGCCTCCACGGGCCCGATATGCTCTGAACGCATGACAGGGCTCCTTGGCCCTCTGGCCTCCAGTTGGGTTCAGCCAATGGGATGCCTGGAAGGCAACTGGAGGAAGAACATGCAGGGAGGCCGGTGTTCCTCCCCCTCTCCCGGCTTCCACCCTCTCAGATGCCGGCTGAGGGGCCTCTGCACAGAGTCTCTGGCTCCCGCTTCCCAGAGGCAGCTCCTCCCTCACCCTTAATAGGAGCCTGGAGTGCCCCACCATCCCTTGCAGTTTCTCTAGCCCCCGCCCACACTTCTCAAATGAGTCCCTTATTAAACTCTGCCCAAATTATCCTATTTTGAGTGCGCCATCTGCTTCCTGCTGGGACCCGGACTGCTCCAGGGAGGCAGAGTAAACAGACAATTGTAGTGTAACGTAGAACAATAAAAGACAATATTGTTTCCCAGTGAAGCACAAAAGCCCTGGGGTCTGACTGCTTGGTCTGTGCATCCTGGTCCCACTACTCACTATCTCTGTTACCCTCTTTAATCTTCACTTCCACTTATTTTTTTTTTTTTTTTTTTTTTATTTTATTGAGAGAGACAGAGAGAGAGCATGAGAGGGAGGAGGGTCAGAGAGAGAAGCAGACCCCCTGCTGAGCAGGGAGCCCAATGCGGGACTCGATCCCGGGACTCCAGGATCATGACCTGAGCCGAAGGCAGTCGCTTAACCAACTGAGCCACCCAGGCGCCCCTTCACTTCCACTTCTGAACAATAGGGTTAATACTAGGGCCTACCTCATAGAGCAGCCATGAGGACTAAATGAGATGATATAAGTAGGGTGCTTAGCATTGCATCTGGCACTTCATCAATGCTGACTGATACCAAGCAGGGATCCTTAGAATTAACCATGCAGTCCTTTCAACTTAGTCGAGCGCCCAATATGTATCTGTTAAATGGCTGACATGCTAGGAGAGATGGGTACAGGGGACACGGAAAAGCAACAGGGCAATGGTAAAGAGAAAATCAGGAAGGACTGCCTGGAGGAGGTGGTGCTGAGCTGCCTCTTGGAGGAGGAGACAGCTAGGAGGACAGCTGACAAAGGGTGGTCCAGTAGAGGGAAGAGCGGGTACGAGTGTGCGAAGGCCTGATGGGCACAGCAGATGTGGGGTGGTGCAAATAGCTCAGTGGTCATGGGAGCGAAGGATGTCTGTGGGCAGTATCAGAGCTAAGGCCAGTGGGGCAGGCAGGGCGACCAGGGAAAGCCTTGGATGTCAGGCTAAGGAGCTGGTCTTTGCCCTAAAAGCCAGGGAGAGCTGGCTGGGTTTGATTGTGAGAGAGTGTGACCAGGCTACAATGTTGGCGTTGCCCCGGGCCCAATGAGAGCACGCGGTCGGTGCCGTGCATGCTTGCTGAAGAATGGATGCACACCAGCAGTTCTATACGGCAAGACCCGTCACCTTCCTCGCTCCCTCCCTCCTTCCTAAACGCACACCAACTGATACCACGCCATGATCCAGGCAACTTGCCAGCCACGAATCTCCACACATTTCCTCACCTGATCTCATTAATACTGTGGCTCACAGTGGTATAATGAAAATACATCTGGTCTTGGTCCCTGGTTCCTGGCACAGAGTTCCTAACACCTTTGGAACCCACAGAGCGCTGACAGTGTCTTTGGTAGCTACAGAGATGACGTGCGGGTAGGGGGCTAAATAGTTAATAGCTAAATAGGATGATCCCCAGAAAGATCCCAGGCAGGGATGAGGGAGGGGCTGGAGACTGTTCAGTCACCAGTGGCCAATGATCTCATCAATCATGCCTGTGTAATGAAACCTCCACAAAAACCCCTACACGATGGGGACTGGGGAACACATCAATGCACCAGGAGGGCAGGGAGCCCCAAGAAGGCATGGAAGCCCTGTGCACCCCCAACCCCAATACCTTGCCCTATGCACACCTTTTCCGTTCGGCTATCGCTAAGTTGTATCCTTTATAATAAACTGCAAATAGTAAGTTCAAGTGAGCCATTCTAGCAAATTATAGAACATGAGGAGGGGGTCATGGAAACTTCCAAATGTATAGCCCTTCAGTCAGAAGTCGCCCTGGGACTTGCTCCTGGCATCTGAAGTGGGAGCAGTCTCGTGGGACTGAGTCCTTAATTTGTGGGGTCTATGCTAATAAATCCAGGCAGACAGTATCAGAACTGAATTGAGGTGTTGGGCACCCAGTTGGTGTCGGAAAATTGGGAAGTGGCCTCGGGTCAGGAGTGGTAGAAAAAAAGAAGTCACTCTCATAAACACTCTACTTGGTGACATGCACTGGACACTCCCCTCCACCTTCCAGCTGTGAGGCAGTCCCAGGCCCCACTGCCAGACGGGCGAAGGAAGACAGCACTCCCTGGGCAGCTCTGTCCTCCCTGACTCAGCTGCTGATTCAGTTGTCCCTCTGGTTGTGGCAGCTGGAGGCACCTGGAACCAGCCTGACACCACGCCCCAGGCCTGGCAAGTGGCCTTGCTCCTTGTCCTCTGGCTCAGAAGTCCGGTGGCTGCAGAAGACTGGCCAGGAAGCCCATCCCCCTGCCACCCACACCCCACACCCTACGGCCAGAACCAGTGATGTGTTGGAGAGATGATTCCTCTCCTTCTCTTGAGCACCTGATGTGTTGGGTATCCCACATCTCAGGCTGGATTCCCCCACAATCAGAGCCTGAGACAAAGATTTAAAGAAATGGCCCCAGGTAGATGAATGGGGAGATAAGATGGAGAAGGGAAGGAATCCAATATGGGTGCCTTAAAGGGCAGGTTATCCCCAAGGGCAACAGGGTCCAATCTCCTGGGGACCTCTGGGAAAGGTTACAGAACACACTTCAGAGCTATGCACCGGCAGGGCACGGAACTGGAACATTTACTCCCCAGCTCCTGTCCTTCATGGGCTGAGGGCTGCTCCGCGAGCGTTAACTCCTAGCACCTTTGGCATGCAAAGGGGACCTCGGGAGGCACAGCCCTGGGTGCTCAGCACAGGGGAACCAGCGCGTGCCAAGGAGATCCAGGTGGGGCACCCAGGCTGCTCCTGAGGACTCCCCGCCAGGAAAAGAACCACCAACCAGATACAGTCAGGCCTCATGGAGGGAAGCAGACAAGCAGGAGGTAATTGTAACCCAGGCAGGTAAAAGCAATGGCTGAAAGTGCTTCGAGGGCACTGCTGTTCAACAGAAATACAACGCAACACGGGCTATGCATATAATTTTAGATATTCTATCGCCACATTAGGAGTCAAAAGGGGGGCACCTGGGTGGTCTGCCTTCGGCTCAGGTCACGATCCCGGCGTCCTGGGATCAAGCCCCACCTCAGGCTCCCTGTTCCGCGGGGAGCCTGCTTCTCCCTTTCCCTCTGCTGCTGCCCCCCTGCTTATGCTCTCTCTCTCTCTCAAATAAATGAATAAAATCTTAAAAAAAAAAAAGACTCAAAAGGTGAAATTCATTAAAAACAAAACATTATTTAACCCAACATATCCAAAATATTATTTTAACATGTAATCAACAGAAAAATTATCAGTTGACATCAGTGACACAGTTGACATCCTTTTTTCTCATTCCAAGTCTTCGAGAGCTGGTCTGTTTTACACTTCTGGGACATCTCCGGGGCTTGGTAGCCACACATGGTGAGTGGCCGCAGTACTGAAGCCCGGTGTTCAGCACCAGTGAGGGTCATGGACCCAGGGCCAGATAAGGAACTGCAATGATGCCTTCCCACGGCACTCAGACTAAAATCCAAGCCCCTTACGTGGTTTCAAGGCCTTACCGGACCCAGCCCCTGCCCATCTCCCCGACCTGACCTTCCACACCTTCATCCTCTCTTCCCACACCACAGCCTTGCTTCTAGTTGTCACTCCTGGAACGTGCCTCTGTAGGGTCTCGCACATGCTGTCCCCTCACTGGGATTTTCCAGCACCCAGACCTCCTCCACCTGTTTGCTTCTTGCCCTCCTTCATGCTGCACTCCACAGGGCCCCTCCTCCCCTCCTCCCACCCTGCTCCCCATCGCTGTTCATTTTCTCAGATTATACACCATCAGAAATTCACTGCTTCATTAATATTATTTATTGACTTTATTGTCTCTCCTGCTATCTGCTGAATCCCCAGCAATGTCTGGAAAAAGAGAAGGTGCTTAATTTAAATATTCGTGGAATCAGCGAACAAATGGCTCTCAGGTAGAGGAGACACAGCATAGAGGAAGGACCGAAGTAATTCAGACATTGGCACTGTGATTCGTGGTATTTTGTATTCCCAAGACACGGTGCTGCCACCCCACAGAGCTTGCTCCAAAATGGAAAAGCAAGGATGGGGGGAAGGGGCTGGGGGTGGGCAGTGGTGGGGGCTACAGAAGAGCAGGGGCTTGGGGGCTGAATGGGAGTGTGCAGGGTGGGCACGGCATCCCCAGCAGAGGGAACAGCATGTGCAAAGTCACAGAGGCATGGAAGAGCCAATACACATTTACTCTCACCTTCTCTACCGGTATCCCCCTTTACTAAGCAAGGGTTTGCAGGGCGCCAGTGAGGCTCAGTCGGTTGAGCGTCAGACTCTCGATTTTAGCTCAAGTCATGATCTCAGGGTCTTGGGACAGAGCCTCGAGTCAGGCTCTGCACTCAGCGGGGAGTCTGCTTGAGTCTCTCTCTCTCCCTCTGCCCCTCCCCCCTGCTCACGTACTCTCTCTCTCTCAAATAAATAAATCTTTAAAAAGCAAAAACAAACAAAATGAAAAAAAAAACACAAGGGTTTGTAAGGTTCTTCATTCAGTCTTCCCCTGGAAATAGCATCCCACCCTCACTCTGGTGCTCACTCCATCCTTGCCCAACCTGGCAGGTGGGCTGCTTGCTTCTCCAACCTCTCCCCAGAGGGGCTCCCTGATCTCCTGCCACCAGGAGGAGCCCTTGCTGGCTGGTAGCATGGGCCTGCTACCAGTGAGCCTGAGACCCATTATCCACACCACTGACTGCCTTTTGGGAAAGAGAAACTCTCTTTACAGTAAACAAGAAGCCAGGAGGCTTTGAGCCCCAAATCACTAGGGTCCAGCAAGAAGAAAGCCTGCCTGTGAATGAAACCAGCAGAGAGGAGGGCAGAGCCAAGAGGACCTACGATGTGCTGGGCACTGTGCTAACTGCTTTCATGGACTGGCTCATTTAATCCTCACTGCAGGAGGAAACTGAGGCTCACAGGGTTTAGCGGCTTGCCTAAGGTCACATAGCAAGGACTCCCCAATTATACAGGAGAGTCTCTTAGCGTTTACACATGATTCCATGCCTCTGAAGGATGAAGGGAGCAAGTTCAGACAACCCCAAAGGCATCCCTGGATCCAGGAGTGCCTGAAGCCAGCCCTAGCTGTGGGCTTTTCTTTCTGTTCCACTGCTTTCCACTGAAAGATGCCTAACTGACACAGACACTATTTCTCTCAGAGAGATGGAAGGACTTACCCAGATCTCCCCATCATCTGGGGAGCAGAGAAGGACCCAGTCTCCTGACTCCTCTCCAGGATGGCCACCTGCTCTTCTGACAGCTCCCGGTGAAGACCACCCTTTGTGCATTGGTCAAACTCATCTGAACTTTCATTTGAACCCCTGGGAAGGGGGAGCCAGAGTCCTCTAAGATTACATGTGCTCCCTCCAGGTTCCATCAGCAGCTTTATCCCCAAATAAGATCATGGCAATCCAAGAACCATCAAAGGCTCAAACCAGATGGGACACTCGGAGGTGAAATGGAATGACCTCAAGTTACCGGCAGGGAAGGTCTTCTCGGATTAAAACAAACACACACGCATACGATCTGTTAGGAGGAAGGAGAATCACAACTCTTCAGGGCAACATCCAAGCTGCCCATGTTGCTATGTAATTTACAACCTGGTCTGCAGGTAAGCCTTCATTCTGCGTTATAATCGTCACCTTCTCTCTCCTGCTACTCAGAGAGCCCCACTGCTGGGCAGAGAGGGGCAAAGCGGGACACGGGGAGTCAGAAGGTGTGGGCTTCCAAGAGGGTGGAGCCTGTTATTATCTGGGGAACTTGGGCAAGTCATCTTCTCACATGTCACATCCCTCAGTGGCTCCCCAGTGCCCGGTCATTCATTCACTCAACAAACATTCACTAAGTGCCTACTATGGGCTAGGCACTGTTCTAGAAGCTATGGATGGTGGCAAGTAAAACTATAATGGTCCCCACCTTCGTGGCCGTTATAATCTAGTGAGAAAGACTGAAATGAATAAAAGCAAGATGGTCACACGCATGCAAACACGCACAAACACACAGAATGTGGTGAGTTGCAGAGGGTTCCAGAGATGCACTGTGATGAAGCCAGCCAAGGTGGGAGGAGGTGTCAGGCAAGGCTTCCCCAGGGAAGCCCCTGGGACTTGGATGAGCAGGAGTTAACTAGGAAGAGGGGGAAGAACGGAGGGGAGCACTGGGAGTGTCCCCACCAAGGGCAGCATCTGGGAAGGCCCCAGGAATGTAGAGAATAAAGGTCCTTAGGGAACCAACAGAACCCGAGTCTGGCTGGAGTACAGACAAGGAAAGGTGAGCAGAGAGATGGGGTGAAGCAGTGGCAGGCCGTGCTGGGGGGGGGGGGGGGGCAAAGTGTGACACTTATCTGAGGACAAGGAAGCCACAAGCAGGGGTCTCTGAAGTGTCACAGCCCTGGCCCAGGAAGTCCTCATTGCTCCCAGACCTGCTCCTGCTTCTGCCCGTCTCCTGACCTTTGGATCCAACTCTCCACCCATCAAACTCCTGCCTGCCAGGTGCAGGATGCTCTCATGGGGGCTGCTGTGCCAGGCACCAGGGGCAGAGGCCCAGACTCACATTTCAGACGAGGCTGGAGGTCAAGGGCAGGGCTCAAGGTCCACATGGGATGAGCTGTACAGAGGAGCTAAGAGTAAAGGATGAGGAGCATGAGACTGACTCTCACCACACACAAATAATGGCCTGGAGTGATTCCAGATGTTGTCGTGCTTGAGGTTCATTTAAAAGAGCCAAAGCAGAACACAGACTCTTAGACACCCTCTAAGGAAGGTGACTAGAACTTGCTGGCTCTCCCCACCTCCACTTACTTGGTTAGTGATGCGGGCATTTGTGTGTTTGCCTCCCTGGTATCCTGGTATTTTGTTTTTTTAGAGGGGGAGGGAGGGGCAGAGGGAGAGAGAGAATCTCAAGCAGCCTCCAAGCCCAGCATAGAGCCTGACGTAGGGCTCGATCCCACGACCCCTTCTTCTGGTGACTGTACTCCACGTTCCCCTTGGGGAAGCCACCCCTTCCCAGTTCCCATGGTGCTGACCTTACACCCCCTCCCCCAGCTCTAGATGGTCAGGTGAGGTGGATCTGTCCAGTCAGAACATCATCACCCTGTCCAAGGTAATTGGGACACGTAACCCAAGTTGGACCAATGGGAATGGAGTCAGAGATTCTGCTAGAACTTCTAGGAAGAAAAGCTCTACCTAATGGGGTTGTTAGACCAGCAACTGTAGGACAGCTCCTGGAAGCTGCAAGATGCAGAACTCGAGAAGGAAGCCAGCACAGGGGAACGCACTGCTGAGAGGTGAGGGAGGGAGAGATTCAGTGGTGATGCAGAGGGAAAAAGAGAAACCAAACCTGCCCGGGGCCAGGTTTTAGCCCTTAAACCCTCTCTCACGTGAGCAAATAAATCCTTTTATGGTGTAAGCCGGTCTGAGTTGGGTTCCCATCACCCAAAATCAAGATGGTCCCGGTACACACAGGGCACATATCCCCTCATGACCTAACGCACAGCCTGCCCACCACCCCATAGCTGGGCCTGGGGAGGATGGAGCGGCCATGAGGGTCTGAGTCCAGAGCCCGGCACACCAAAGACACACAACCACAGGCCATGACTTGCAGAATTACTGGCGAAAATTCATCCTCAATCTCGTCTCTGACCAAACTCCCCATTTGGAAACTTTTTTTTTTTTTTAAAGATTTTATTTATTTGAGAGAGAGATATTAGAGCACAAGGAGGGGGAGCAGCAGAGGGAGAGAGAGAAGCAGGTTCCCCGCTGAGCAGGGAGCCCGATGTGGGGCTCGATCCCAGGACCCTGGGATCATGACCTGAGCCGATGGCAGATGCTTCACCAACTGAGCCACCCAGGCGCCCACCGTTTGGAAACTTCTGACAACTAGACCCTACCCCAGAGAAGCAGCTAGAAGTGGACTCACCTGGGCCATGGTCTGTGGCTTGGGCAACTAGGGGTCCATCATCTTGAGGCTGATGAAAAGGCAGTGGCCATGAAGAGTGTGGCAGGGTTCACGGTCACTGCAGCCAGCTGTGTTACTAACCTGTTTGCACTGACTTGCAAGCCTCCACCTGCAGCTCCGCAGCCGAGCCAAAAACACTCGTTCCACATTGCAGCTTGGCAGGCGCGTTTCCGCTTTGCACACTACAGTGTTCTTGCCATGCTTATCGGTTTTCAGGAAAACCTGTGCTGTTTTTGAGTACCAAACCCTAAATATTTGCAGAGAACCCCTTTCAGGAGCTTCTGGCACTCCAGTAACCCACACAAAGTGTTCCACCTCTCATTCTTTTTTAACAGAGAAAATTGTTCTCTATTCATTATCCGTAAAATGCATTAGCTCAGAGCTTCCATTTTAAACCAAAACCAAATCACCTGGGTATCCCAGGCTGCTGCTTTCCCTAAGATTACCTTTGTAAGTTCTAACATTATGGATGACCCAGCAAAGAGAAATGTGAAAATAGGGACCAAGGTCCTTAAAAAAGCCCAGGTCTCATCCAATTTGCAATCACTTGTATACACAGGAGGACCACCTCCGCTGTGAAAGGGTTCTTCCAGTAATAAGCCTAGAATTGGCCTTGTATTTTTTTTTTTAAGATTTATTTATTCATTTGAGAGAGCGAGAATGAGAGAGAGTACATGAGAGGGGGGAGGGTCAGAGGGAGAAGCAGACTCCTCGCTGAGCAAGGAGCCCGATGTGGGACTCGATCCCGGGACTCCAGGATCATGACCTGAGCTGAAGGCAGTTGCTTAACCAACTGAGCCACCCAGGCGCCCTGGCCTTGTATGTTGATGATCGACTTAGGAGCCATTGATTTGATTTCAACAATGTTTTGGTTTTTCGGTTTTTGTTTTTTTTTTAGAGGGGGAGGGAGGGGCAGAGGGAGAGAGAGAATCTCAAGCAACCTCCAAGCCCAGCATGGAGCCTGACGTAGGGCTCAATCCCACGACCCTGAGATCATGACCTAAACTGAAATCAAGAGTGGGACACTTAACCGGCTAAGCTACCCAAGTGCCCCAACAACCATCTGTATTTATTATCTACCATGTGCCAGGCTCTATGCCAGGCACTGAGATAACATTAGTGTTAGACTAGACCATCAGCATTGTCTGCTGGGAGCTGGTGGTCTTGGGGGGGAGGTGGCAGACACATACATGTAAACCAGTAATTCTGGATTGTTACAGTGCTAGGAAGAAAACATATGGGGTGCAGCCAGAGAGAATGTGGTGGTGAGGAAAGATGTGTCTGAGGAAACAGCATTTAAAAGCTGAGACTCTAGGACAAGACTTGTCACTCTTATGAAGAGCAGGAAGGTTGGGAGTCAGGGGGGTGCAGGGAGAGGGGCCCTGTAGGCAGAGAAACGGCATGAGGCAGAGTCCTGAGACCAGCCAGTGCTCAGAAGCCTGTTGAGGAAATGGGGCCTTTGTAAGAAATCTGGATTTCCTTTTCAGTAAAATGGACAGGGGGCATCGGGGTCCCGGATGGGTGTGAAGCAGGGGCAAAGCATGATCTCGTGCAGGAGCCGTGGAAATAATCCACGTTGGACATAGTAATCTTGAGGTGTCTGCTAGACTTCCAAATGGAGATATAATCAGGCATTTGGGAAAATCAAGTCTGGAACTCAGAGGCCAGGGTCAGCTGGAGAGAGAGTTTGGAAGAATAGAATTAGTCAGCATATAGAGGGTCTCCAAAAGCCCTGTGAGGTTGGTTAGAGCCAGGGGAGCCCTACTGAGAGACTGAAAAACAGGGCAGAGTCCCAGGAAGGAATCCAAGCGGGTTCGGTGCCACAGGAGCCCAAAGAAAATAGAGTTTTCAGAGGGAGGGAGTGGCCAGCTGGGATTGCAAATGCCTCCTGGAAGCTGAGCTGACTTGCAGAATAATTCTGAAGCTTTGAGATCTGAGGCAGGCCTTCATCCTAAAAGGCTTTCTTGGGGCCTCGGGATGATATAGTGATGGAGTGCATGGAAGTAGAAATTCCAGGCTCCGGGGCCAGACTCCCTACAACCGATGGGTACCTCTCTCATTTTGCAGCAACACGGCCTTCACCAACTTCCCAAAGCTCCATGAGCGTCACCTTGTCTTCACAACGGAAATCACAGTATCTGCGTCACTGGGTTGTTACAAGGATTAAATGAGTTAGTAAGTAGCAAGTGCGTAAGAGAGTAGATTGCCTGGCTCAGGTTCAATGCTCAGTGTTAGCTATTCTTCCTGCTGTCGCTGCTGTTGCTATAAGAATGAGCGCTAAGTACCAAGTGCTGGGCTTTGCATGCACAGTTGATCCTTGAACAACATGGGTTTGAACTGTGTGGGTTCTTTCCCCCGACAAATACGGTAAGTGTAGTCTCTCTTCCTTATGATTTTCTTACCAACATTTTCTTTTCTCTAGCTTACTTTATTGTAAGAATACAGTATGCACTACATAGGACTTATAAAATATGTGCTAATCCACTGTTTATGTTATCGGTAGGCTTCTGGTCAACAGTAGGCTAGTAGTAGTTAAGTTTTGGGAGGAATCTAAAGTTATATGCAGATTTTTGACAGCATGAGGAGTCAGCGCCCCTGACCCCTGCACTGTTCAAGGGTCAACTGTATTATCTCATGTGGCAGATATTGTTGTACCCGTTTGCAGATGGGGAAACTGGCCTAGCACCGCCCAGCAAGTTCCAAGGGTAGCGCTGGCATTCATATCCAGGTCAGACTCAATGCTCTTAATCACTGCTCTACAATTCCTCATGTGATGCCAGGATGGGAGGTTGATGTCCAGTGCAAGGAAGAACATGGCCCACTAATGTATTACTGGTGTGCTATGGGCTGAATGTCTGCATCTCCCCAAAATTCATATGCTGAGATCCTAACCTCCATGCGATGGAATTAGCCCTGGGACATTTGGGAGGAGATTAGGTCATAAGGGTGGAGCCCTCATGAACAGGATTAGTGTCCTTATCAAAAGACCCCAGACAGCTCCCTTGTCCCTTCCGCCACGTGAGGACACCGTGGAAAGACAGCCACCTGTGAACCAGGGAGGGGGCTCCCACTGGGCTTGGAATCTGCCCGCACCTTGATCTTGGACTTCCCAGCCCCCATAAGTGTGAGAAATAAATGTTTGTTGTTGAAACCCCTTAGTCTGTGTGGTACTTTGTTATAGTAGCCTGAACGATGACATTGTGCTTCTGCTTCAACTGGTGTTTCCAGAGGGAACTATTGGTTTTAGATTGGTTCTGCCATGCATATGGTTATTGGAAAACCAAATCTCACTCTGCATTTCACAGCGTTTCAGATTAATGACATGACAAGGCTGTGGCTAGATGAGGTGATCTGAACTGCACTCTAAGAGGCTTCCTCCGGGGACGCCTGGGTGGCTCAGTCAGTTAAGCACCTGCCTTCAGCTCAGGTCCTGATCCCAGGGTCCTAAGATCAAGCCCTACAACGGGCTCCATGCTCAGCGGGGAGCCTGCTTCTCCCTCTGCCTGTGTACTCTCTCTCTGACAAACAAACAAACAAACAAATAAATAAATAAATAAAAATCTGGAAAAAAAAAAAAGCAGCAGCAGCTTCCTCTAGGGAGGGTAGAGCATGGTCCCCCCACTCCCCCCATGCATGGAGCTCCAGCTCCCACCCCTGCCTAAGCCCGACCAGCTCTGCTCCCATGTGGTTTATAGACTGAGCCCTCTCTTAAGCTTTCACACACAGAAGAACATATTCTGAGGATACAAAAGTCTGAAAACCGCAACACTTGGCAGTTCTCAAATGGCACCTGCATCAGAATCGCCTGTGGTGGTTGTTAAAACACAGAATTCTTGGTCTCACGACCAACTTAAAGGAATCATTAACACTGGAGGGAATTTGCTCTTTAACCAGATCCTCAGGTAACTCACGTGTATATTCCAGTTTGAGAACCGCCTAAGAATCTCTATTACTGTCCTGTCCAACACACAAACCATTAGCCACTTATGGCTAATTTCAATTTAAGTGTAACTTCATTAAGATACAGTAAACTTTAAAAATTCCATCTCTCAGTTGCACTAAAGCACATTTTAAGTGCTCAGCAGCCACATGAGGCTAGTGGACTCCACAGGCACAGAATCTCCATCATTACAGAAAGTTCTTCCGGACAACCCAAACCCCTAGACCTCTAAGTCTGCTTGAATAATGTACCTCATGTGTTTGACAGCAAGGCACTACATTCAGCCATCATTTCCTACCATTTTAACTGTATCCTACCTAAGGATACATTATTACACCTCCCATACTGGACAGAAATTACCTGCCATGTATCTATTTCCCCTGACACACTCCAAGAGCCTCGAAGGCAAGAATCATGCATGTATTATTTAGGTCTGTACACTCAGTGCCTAGAGCTTAAATAAATGCTTGGGAATTGCTTAATTGGCCCATATAACATAAACGAAATATGAAGCTGACAGTGATTTGTCCTTGCTAAAAGCATTCACCAGCACATCCATTAGGATGGCTACTATTACAAAACCAGAAAATGACAAGTGTTGGCAAAGATGCAGAGAAATAGGAATCCTTGTGTACCGTGAGTGGGAATGTAAAATCCTGTTGTTGTGGGAAATAGTATGGCAGTTCCTCAAAAAAAGAAACCTAAAGTTACCATAGGATCCACCAATATTTGGGTATAATATACCCAAAAGATTTGAAAGCAGGGTCCTGAAGAGATATTTGTACACCCGTGTTCACAGCAGCATGATTCACAAGAGTCAAAAGATGGGAGCAACCTAAGTGTCCCTCGATGGGTGAATGGATAAGCAAACTGTGGTTTGGTACATCCATAACAATGGAATATCAGCCAACCTTAAAAAAGAAGGAAGTCTGACATATGTTATGACATGGATGAATCTTGAAGACACTGTGCTATGATAAGCCAGTCACAAAAGACCAATACCATATGACTCCACTTTTAAGGGGTACCTCGAGTAGTCCAATTCATGAAGACAGAAAATAGAATAGTGGCTGCCAGAGGCTGGGGGAAGGGAGATGTGGGGAATTTTTGTTTAATGGGAGCAGAGTTTCAGTTGTGCAAGATGAAAAGAGTTCCGGAGATGGATGGTGGTGATGGTTGCCCCCAAACATGAATATATTTAACACCACTTAAAAATCATTAAGATGGGGGTACCTGGGTGGCTCAGTTGGTTAAGTGGCCCACTCTTGATTTCGGCTCAGGTCACGATCTCAGGGTCCTGGGATCAAGTCCCACGTTGGGCTCCACGATCAGTGCAGTTTGCTTGGGATTCTCTCTCTCCCTCTCTCTGTGCCTCTTCCCTGGCTCACACTTGCTCTCTCTCTCTCAATAAATAAATAAAATCTTTAAAAAATTATTAAGATGCTAAATTTAATGTTAAGTGCATTTCAGCTCAACTAAAAATATTTTACATAAATTATATATAATATATATGTAGTATGTATTTTAAAACATTCACCAGTACCAACCAGAGGAAACACATCAGCCTCAGGGCTTAGAGGAAAGGGCTTTGCAAGACCCCTGGTTCACAGTCTGTGCACTGTACCTCAGGTGAGTGCCGGCTGGCGGCAGGGGGAGGGAATGCAAAGGTGAGACACAGAGGGAGGCGGGGTCAAAAGCCTGACGTAGAATCACACCTTCTCACAGGGGGCTTCTGTGACAATCCCTGAAGGGACTGTCATCCCTGTAGGGCTGAAAGGGACCCTCTGGGTTCTCTTGAATTGTTCTACCACTCAGAGTCCTCACCAACAGCTCTGCACCTAGCTGGCCATCAGAACTTTCTGCAAAGACTTCACCTTGGGAGGTTCTGATTCCATACACCTGGGGGGCTCTATTTTTACAGGGTTCTGCAGGGGAGCCAGAGCTGGGAAGCCCTACTCTGCAGAACTTCTATTAGCCTGACATTATGCCTTATCTTTTGATGCGCCTGCTGTTCCCATCTTCACATCTGGTTTGCCAACTTCTCCAGGGGGGTCACTGTGCCTGATCTCAATCCTGATTATCAAAATCACTTGTGGAACTTTTTTTTAAGACTGCAAATGCCTGGGATCTACCACACATCTCTTAAGTCAGCATCTCCAAGCATCTAGCCCTCACAAGGGATTCTGAGCACACTCCAAGACCGAGACCTACTGCTCTGTGGGCTAAGAGTGCTTGATCTAGGTGCGGCTCCACACGGGCTGAGTGACGGACAGAATGCAGCCCCTCCGAATAAGTATCTAGAAGGGAAAATGTGTGTGTTTCATCTGTGTTATTGATTCTAAATATTTTACTAAGAGTATTTTGCACATGATTCAAACCAGACGATAAATAAAAATAAAAACAATTAGCAGTTGGCGGGCACCTAATACATGCCAGGTGCTCATCATGTGCTTCCTATATAAGATCCCACTGAATTCTCAATCCTATGTCTGAAGAAGGTACTATGAATGGTCTCCAATTCACAGATGAGAAAACCCAAGCAGGGAGAAATTAAGTCACTGCCTCAAAAATTAATTTTTTTTTATATGACACTTAGATTACACGCAATCTCCTAACTTTAGAAAAGTGATCATAATCTTTTTAAGGGCTACATTGTTTTTCAGAGTTTTACCCTAATTTTTTTTTTATCATTTTGCCCTAATATGTTAACTCATTTCTCATGGTAGGGCAGGTTTTTATCTTTTTTGCAACTGTTTACCATTTTAAATGTACATCTTTGTGCAAGGGGGTACTTTCCTTGTTTCCAAAAGCATTTCCTTAGGAAAGATTACAGGTGAATGGCATTAAATACTGAACAAAAGTCTCCACTGAGATGTGCTGAATGAGCTGGGCAAGCCCTCTCTCAGGGAGGTGCTATATGTCTCAGCACAGTCCCCACCTAGTGCACCAAACATCTACTATGAGCCAGGTGCTCTTATGAACACTTACAAATCGATCCCATCTGGTCCTCACAAGACCCCCAGGGTGAGGTACAGGTGGGCCGCCTGTAGGCAGAGAAAGGTGAAGAAATGTTCCCAGGCTCACAAAACCAGCAAGAGCAGAGCCAGGATAGGAACTCACAGTTCTCACCACCACGCCAGGCCTTCGGGTCAAGGCAGGTGTCCCCATGATTCCTTCATCAGCCACCCCAAGAAGCAAAAACAAATGAGAGTGGCAGGAAGGAGCACTGCCCATCACCTGCGACCACACAAGAATCCCCCTGTAAATGCACAATAAAAAGGTCTGCTTCACGTCCCTGGCACAAAATCCAGAATCGCTCACTCAGAGCAACACAGACTTGCTGACCCCAAGGTGCATACCCTCTAGATGCAGAGAGAAAGTGAAAAAGGGAAAGATAATGACACTGACTCCAGGTCCCCCTGTAGGTGCTCTGCATCATTATATATATTCATTATAAAGTTGAACTGTGTACCTCTCCCACCCAACGCTGACATCCTGGAGTCAGGTACCCATGAATGTGAGTTTCTTTGGGTCTTTGCAGATACAATTAAGATGTAAATTAAGATGAGGTCACACTGGAGTAGGGCAGGCCCTTATTCTAATATGACTGGTGTCCTCATAAGACGGAAGAGAGACACACAGGGAGAAGGCTACGTGGCAACAGAAGCGAAGACCAGAGGCTGTGGCTGTAACAAGCCAAGGGACAGCAAGCAAATTCCAGGAGCTGAGAAGAGGCGAGGGAAGATGCTCCGTACAGGGGTCTGAGACAGCGCCGCCCTGCCGACACCTTGATCTCAGACCTCTAGCCTCCAGAACGGTGAGACAATACATTTCTATGGTTTTAATCACCAGGTTTGGAGTACTTTGTTACGGCAGCCCTAGAGAGGAATACAACATTGTCTAGCCTTTAGGCTCCAGCCAGACAGAAGCTATGTTTTGTTCATCCTGGTATTCCAGCAACTGGAGCAGTCCCTGGCACACAGTAGGTGCTCAGAATGTGTCTGTTGAGTGAGCAAGTGAAAAAATTAAGAAAGTATAAACTCAGGAGAAGGGACTATGTCTTTTATTTCTACTACGAGACCAGAGCAAATTAGGTGTTCAATAAACTTTACAGAACGAATGAACTTTTTTAAATGAACGAATGATAAGCTCAGGAAGGCTTTGCAATGGGTCTTATTCATGTATGTCCCCAGGGCTCAGCCTATGGCCTGGCACACAGTAGCTGCTTAATAAATTCTGAAGGAGGGAAGGAAAAAAAAAAAAGTGAAGAGAAGGAGGGCGAGCTTCAAGATCAGAAACACAGTATCCCACTCCTCATCCAGGTGACACCTTCCTCCCTTTAGGCATCTAACAAGGAATGGCCAAGGCCATGAAGTCACCCGGAGATTTTCAAGCAGCCTCAATGATACTGATGGGACTTTCACAGGGGAACTCGGATGCTGTTTTTCTAAAATGCATTTCTTTTTCTTTTACATCTAGAAATCATAAGGCTTTCCAACCCTTCCAACAATGTTAGAAATGCAGCACAGAGTTGAGAGGTCAGCGCCTCTGCGTTCAGCCCTAGGGACACATTTCCCGTCCATGCACAGCCTTCATTCCTGACCTCTGCCCTGTGGCCAAAAAGGGACATCAGCTGGGCTCAGGGAAATTCAATTTGGTCTGACAGCTGGGAGCATGATAATAACAGGGCATCTGCCTTGACCCTTTGGAAAGCAAAGGCAGGGGTAGGAAGGGTGGGGGTGTCATAGAAGTTTCTCCGGGGCTTGGTTTAGGAGGGTCTAAAGTTTCCGTGGGTTAGTTTCTACATATGAACAAAAACCCTGGAAATAAGGCCAGCTGATTTCTACTGCTGGCTCAGAATTCAATCCCACTTCCAGGCACTGTCCTGGTGGCATTTGGGGTGAAAGAAAAGAAACACATTGTTCTTTATTCCCCTGAACTTGAGCTTTCCCAGGGGCAGTAACTGCCCTGTGGTGAGGTGTGATTTTAGTCATTCTTTTGCACATACATTCGCGTTAATAACCTGACAAAACAAGCAGGAGGTCCCTGGACTGGTCTCAATACACGGAGAAAGTCTCTGCTCCTGTGGGTTCCCCTTCGTGTCTACTGAACTCCAAGCTCCAACTCTTATCTGCTCCATGAAAAAGAAGGGCTGACCCCTTCTCAGTTCCTGGTAGCCGGGAACAGAGGGAAGTCTTTCTGTTTTCAGATGGAGCCCTCATGTGATCAGCGAACCCAGGGATGCTGGAACTTTTCTCCCTATCAAAGGGATCTGTTGAGATGGACAGCTCCATTATGTTGGCAGAAACACACCTGCGTGGATTAGTTGATGCGCCCCTCCTGCGGCCCCAGGCGGTCCCACGCTCAGCCTAACCCTGTGGCTGTCGATCTGAATGGGATTTGCCCCTTTCCTTTTCTTCTGAGCACAAAGCCCCATGATGACCGGGTCATGCCTGCTGCTTGCACCTTTGTATCCCAAGCCCCCTGGCCCAGGTCTCGGCACGAAGTCATAAGCAGTTGATCCACATGTTATATGAAAGAGCCAACCAGGGCGCCTGGGCGGCTCAGATGGTTAAGCGTCTGCCTTCGGCTCAGGTCATGATCCCAGGGTCCTGGGATCGAGTCCCGCATCGGGCTCCCTGCTCCTTGGGAGCCTGCTTCTCTCTCTGCCTCTCTCTCTCATGAATAAATAAATAAAATTAAAAAAAGAAAGAGCCAACCAACCAACCAACCAACAAACCAATAAACAGGAACAAAGGTGGTGGGCCTCATGTTATAGTGAACAGCGTACAATAGGCTTTGATGTGTTCTTACTGAAATAGAGCATACATAGTAAAATTATTGGTGTCATAGGTGTGCCATTGAAGGAATTTTTACACCTGTGTCACCAGCACCCAGCTCGGGGGACAGAACATTTGCAGAAGCCCAGCAGGGGCCTCGTGTTCCCTTCCTGTCACGGCCCCATCCACCGGCCGGGAAGCCGCTATCCCACCAGCTGCATGACACCTGGCAGTTACCTAGCCTCGCTGACTCTTACCTTCACCTTGGGAAAAGAATACTTACCTTCCATGCTGTGAGGATTCCATTTTTAAAATGTGTGTGCAGTGCCAGGCCAAGGCCAGTGGTAAGGCAGTAACAGCCATGGTCCTAGAAGTTCCAGTAGCCACAGTACCAGCACCAAGAACAGCCCAGAAGCAACAGGAGAAGTAGTCAGGACAGGCAGTAGTAACTGCAGCTGCGGTCAGGTGGTTAACAGAAATGGTAGTGTTGCTAGTAGAAGCAATAGGAGCAGTAAGAGCTAATACTTAGC
This sequence comes from Mirounga angustirostris, assembly GCF_029215605.1. Taxonomy (NCBI): domain Eukaryota; kingdom Metazoa; phylum Chordata; class Mammalia; order Carnivora; family Phocidae; genus Mirounga; species Mirounga angustirostris. The sequence goes on along the minus strand of NW_026991712.1, from coordinate 11,254,358 downwards.
ACTTATTGTGTTCCAGGCACTGTTCCAAGAGCTCTACCTTAACTCACCTAATGCTCAAGGCAACCCTTATAAGGATGTACAAAATGGGATTTTACTGAGGCACACAAAGGTTAAGTAGCTTTCCCGAGGCCACGCACCTACCGAGCCACGGGTCCGGGAGTCAAACACCAGCGGTCCAGCCACAGAGCCCCTCCTCTTAAAAGCAATCCTTCAAGAACTCTTTGCTTGGCAAAGCAAGCTGTCCTCTAATATCTGCTCTCTTCCTTTTCTATAAGAACAACTCTCAATTTTGGTAAGCACATGGTCTTGTAGAATAAAGACCACATTTCTCAGCCTTCTGGCGGCTGTGCAGAGACTAAATTCTGGCCGATAGAAGTAGAAGCAGTGGGTGCAATATTCAGAAACATCCTTAAAGGGAGGGAGCCTGCCTTTCTTCTCTCTTGCCTTCTTCTTGCTGGTAGATGTGATGGCTGGAGCAGCAGCAGCTACACTGGACCATGAGGTGACTTGGGATTGGAGGCCCACATGGCAGACAAACAAGAGCAAGTGCCTGGGTCTCTCAGAGATTGCTGTGGCAGCCCTGCATAACTTGTGTCTGAACTTTCAGGTTAAGAGAGAAATATACCTCTCTCTTCTTTAAGCCAACATTTATTTAGATTTCACATCATTCATAGCAAAACGTGATCCTAAATAATGCACTGGATTTTGCAATTATAATTAATGTCACCCGAAAAGACACCCGCAAAACTATCACTTTTGTGTTGGACTCTTGACTTAAAAAACAACAACAACAAAATAAAACATGACTTCGGGTATTCCTCTAACAGACAAACTAGGAAAATAATCATACAAAGTTTCATTTACCCCAAAGGTAGTAACGATTCCTTGTCAGTTCATGTTGGGGTCACATCAAAGCCTCTCAGGTTGGCCTCCTTTCCTCCAGCCTCTCTCATATTCATTCAGGGCAATTCTGCTTGTCTAATGCTACTTAAAAACGATTTCTATCCTAAAACTTGAAATAATTACAATGCTCTATATGTGCTTCCTTTACACAAGACACTTTGTCTAGTTTTTCTAGCCCGCACACAAAAATATAAAACATAAATATTGGGATTTCCCTTTCAGAGAGGTGAAAATGGAAGAAATGGAGAGGGTCAGTGACTTGCCTGAGGTCACACAGCAAGTTGGTGCCAAAGCCAGAGTTCTACCACTCCCTCCAGCACCCATGCTCTTCCCACTACCAAAGCTGATTTCTGGGAAACGCCAGTCACAGCAGACTGACCCTAGGTCAAGTTACCCTGGCAACTTTAAGATTCACGGACTCTGACGTTTCTCTCATCTTCTTGTCCAGTCTAATTTTTTATCATCCTCTAACACAAACCTCCACCCACTGAGGTCAGACTCCGTAGACTCTTACCACGTGCCCCTACCCCAGGCCTCAGTATTCCCAGCTGCAAAATGGGGCAAATTATACCTCCAAGAGGGAACATGGCATAGAGGAAAAAGGCAGGAGACCTGGAATCAGGAAAAACAGACTTCCAATCCAGCTGGGCATGTTCTTTACCTGTAGAATGAATGTAGTAATTCCTCCCTCGCATGGACTTAATGAGAACCTGTTTCTAAGAGTCGTTCAAGTAAAACAGCACCTACTGTGGATGGTGTCATCTTTGTTGCTATTCCTGACTTCATTCTGGAACTGTCACCCTGTCACCTTGCCTTCTGTCCAAAGGACACAGGTGAGGTGACAACAGGAAGCACTTTGAGAAGTCTACAGCCCTACAAATGCCACACATCCGTTTGCCACTAATATTCACACCCACGGTGCCTTTATCAGATGCTAGTCTGCAGTTTGATCAAATTTTGAATTTCAAACCCCTCCCCCGCAAGGAATCCCTCCGCATTTCCCAGGCTGGGCTCTCTAGACAGGATGGGCTGAGGCCACTCACCGATTCCATAGTGAATCTCTCGACGAAAAACTGGAGAGCCTGGAGGCTGAAGATCTCATGTCTCAGCCGTCACATCAGAGAATTATCTGGATGGGGGCAGGAGAAAAGGTGACAAGCATCATCCAGTGGGACTGGGCAGAAGACATGGTCTCAAAGCAACATGGGGTTTCATGTGGAGGCTGGAGGAATGTTCTGACACCACCGAGCGGCTGTCCAGGAGTGGGAGGGAAAACAGCCAGCAAACCACTGTTTCAGCGATCCACCTTGGGGCTGGTGTCTCTATCCTCGGATCTGTGCGAGTGCTCAGGGATCCTTCGTGAGTTCTATTTCTAGCTCTACAGTCGAGAGCAATTTACAAGTCATTAACTTCTCTAAACATGAAATCAAAGTGTGCTCACAGGTGCAACAGACAGACGGACCCATGCAGCCCTGTGCCCATGGGAAAGTGGAGGTGTCCCCCGCTCCCCCACTGGCCAAGGGGACCAGCCCAGGAAGGAGGTAGAGCTCTATGAATATACATATTTCAGGACAGCCCCTCTGAACCTGAGAGAGGATTGTAATTAATTCATGCATACCAAAGCTTAATTGCTGAGTGCACAGAGCACAGGAAGTCTGGGATAAAAGGTGTTACATAAGGGAACGGCTTCAATATTTGCAGAATGGAGTGGAAACAGAGGTGAGGAGTGGAAACAAGATGAGCCAGGGGACCTGCTGGATCCTTCTCCAGTGATCGCTAGCTCAGTGTGGCACACCTCTATCTGGGGCCAGAACCCAGGGACACTCTTGACCCACCGTCTTCCTATCCCCATATCCAATCTATCCCAAGTCCTGTCTCATTTACTCCCTAAAGATCTCTCGACCTCTCTCTTTTTCTCCATCCCCCCGACACAGCCCTGGACCAAGCCTCCACCCTTCCCACCTGGGCTTCCTTCCTGGTCTCCTTTCATCACCATTTCTCCCTCTGAAATCCGGTCCCCCACACTAAAGCCAGAATCATTGCTTGCTTTTTTTTTTTTTTTAATCTTTTATCGTAGAGAATCTTGTAGACACAAAAATAGAGAAGAGTATCCTGAACCCCATATATCCACTGCCCAGCCCCGATCACCATCAACTTAAAATCAATCTTCCCTCTCCCCACATCACTGTTTCAAAGCAAATAATCTTACCATTTCGGTCATAAGTAGAACAGCATGTACCTGTAAGACCAGGTCTTTTACAAAAATAGAATTGCAATAGCATTCCCACACCTAAAGAGATTGTAGAATTCCCTGACATCACCAAAGATCCAACCCAGGTTGTCTGACTGAAAAAGTTCAAGCCAGGCTTCTCTTCCACAGAAGCGTCTGGTAGATGCTCAAAGCATCTACCTCACGATCCCCTGGTCCACCATCCTACCTCCACTCTCGTCCCGTTTCCTTCAGTGGGTCTTCAGGAGAGGCTGCTGGGGCGGAGTGGAACCCCCACCGGGCTTTAAGCCCAGCGTCCCCGAGTTCTGATCCAGCTCTGCCCCTGAGCAGAGCCTCGTCCTCGTCAGTGAGCCTCTGTGGCTCTCGGGTCCCTTGTTTGTAAAACAAGGCCACTAATCCTAGCCTAGCCTATGTTACTGGACCGGTGTGAACCTCCAGAGAGAGGGCGTGTGCAAGAGCTGTGTGAGGTGTGACACACCAGAGTCAGCTCACACCCTGCTGCCTGGACTCGGAAGCCACTCACACCAACTTAGCATCTACATATGTGGCAGTCTCTCACCCCCGCTGCTTTGGTATCCATTTATGCTCTGAGACTGTTTGGCCCCCGCCCTGCCCCCGCCAAAAGAGATTCTTTTTTTTCCAGTTATGAAGGTAATCTGGGTCCATTATGAAAAATACTAAGGCATAAAACTAAAATCTGTTATTATCCTAACACCTAGAGATAAATACTATTGGGATTTTAAGGCTATCTCCTTCCTGGGATTGGCTTTTGTAAGGAGGAAACAAATAATGCTTTTCAATTAACAGGATTTCTTTAGAACCAGGGTACTACCAGTAATTTTAAAAATACCACTTTGCATGCATTCATTCAATCACTCATTCAGTGATTTGTTCTGTGCCTACCATGTGCTAGAGACTGTTCTCACTGCCTGAAGTTGGAGCCGAGAGCAAGAGAGAGTTCATGATCTCGAGCAATAAGCGTTCATTCATTATTTTAGAATTCAACAAGCAGAGTGAGCCTACTATATATTGGGCACTTGCTAATAAAAATAATAACAGCAGCTTCTTTGCTAGACGCTGTACTCTAACAGCCTTGCTTATTATTAAAAGTTGGCCCTTAAAACAAATGCATCTGAGTTAGAGCTCAGAATATGGCTCTTGGATGAGTTATTTATCTCATACTACAGTTTCCTTTTTAAACTGGGATAATTGAAGTCCTACGTCATACAGTCACGATGAGAATCAGTGAGAAATGCAGTTACACCACTGAGCAAAATGCTTGGTTCCCAGCATCCAAGGCATGAATGGGAACTAGTAGTGGGGGCAAGTGATATTATGGTCTCTTTGATCCTCGCAGCCATCCTACAAGAAGGCGAAACTCAGAGGTTAAGGAACTTGTCCAAGGTTATGCAGGTTCCCACTTAGGCGCATGGAGCTCAGTTCCATTAGGGACCCTCTGAGGGACGTGGGGAACACACCGCAGGACTGCCATGCTGGGGTAGGGAAGCTGGGGCATTTCTGCACCAACTCCCATGCCTCGCTAGCCCAGCAAAGCTGGGGGGGGGGTGGCTGAGGCAGACATACAGGAAGCCCTCCATGGGAACAGACACTTGCCTGCAGTGCCTTCCAGAGTGGGCTCAAAGATCCGGGCAGGAAACACACAGCACCTATAAATAGGTGTTCAATAAATACATGTCAGAGTAAGTGAACATTGCTATCAACCCCTGTGCTCTTCTTTACAACCTCTCATTTCCCGCTGCCACCAGTGATGGGAGATTGAAAGGAGCAACCTGCTCGAGTGAACCAGAATTCATTACCATGGAGCATCACAGCTTTTACCACCCGTGTTTCTGCTGCTTCTACTGAAATTCTATCCTGTGACTTACAGGATGTCTGTCAGGACAGCAATTCCTGCATGCCACGCAGGAATAAGGGCCATAATTCACTTGGTACATAAACCCCTCTTGACTGCCAATCCCCAAATAGGTGGTGAATTTTATTCAACAGAAGTGACGGCACAGATGTTGGGATGTGTATCCTTTTATGGAGGATGTTATGAACTCCTGAGTCATCTGCAGCTACAGCTTGGACAATGTCTTTTTTTTCCCATAACATCACAGCAAACACTTGGCCTATTTACTGATGAGATTCTTTCCTGGTCTGTGGAAGCTGTACTTGGAAAATCAAGGAGCTAGAGAAGACAGCCTGAATTCATATGATTTCTGCCAATCCTCATCTTATCTATTAGAAGCCCAATTTGTCCAGTCCCACTTGAAATTCCCTCTCCTCCTAGAGGTGCTCTCCAACAATCTAGCCATGCTGAATGAACTCTCAGGGCCCTTAACGGCAGCAACAGTGACCCCTACTGGGCACTGTCTTCGAGCCAGACCCATCCCGGGCACGTTGGCCACCCCATTCAATCTTCACCCTAATCCTGCAAGGAACTGTGATTGCCTGGATTTTGCAGATAAGAAAACTGAGGCTCACAGAACTTAGGTAGCACATGGTCACACAGGTACCTGGGGGTGGCAGATTCAGGATTCAAACTAGGAAGAGCTTGACTTCCGAGCTCAGGGCTTTGCTGACTACGCTACATAAAATAGTATAAATTAACAGTGAATATACCCCATTACTATTTCCTGATTGTTTCAACAGTGAATGCTGGGGCCGCCTTGAGCCGGTCATGGGGATTCCGTACTAATAGCTACATCTCTCAGTTTCCATATACACTAGCAAGCAACAAGTCCTGCCTCCCTAGCTGCCCCAAGGAGCCCTGAGTTAGGCACCTGTGGCCTCTCTAGCCAGGTAACTCTGGACTCTTGCTGTTTCTCCTCATCCATCCTCCTGCTGCCTGCCAGCAGGTTTTGGGATGAGATGCTTCTATTGACTCTGCCCAGGACTACTCATTCAAGTATGATATAGAAGGAAGCAGATGAGGGGTGCTTTGGTGGCTCAGTCGGTTAAGCATCTGCCTTCAGCTCAGATCATGATCCCAGGGTTCTGATAATCAACTCCCACATCAGGCTTTCTGCTCAGTGGGGAATCTGCTTCTCCCTCCCCCTGCCCTTCCCCTGCTCCGTACCCCTCCCCCTCTCATGCTCTCTCTCTCTCTCTCTCACATAAATAAAATCTTTAAAAAAAAAAAAAAAAAAAAAAAGAAGGAAGCAGACAAGACTCTGTGGAAGTCAACGCCAAGAAAGATCAAGGTGCTCTGCCTAACAATTCTGACGCCTCTAGACCTTACCCTGGCCCCATCCCCCTGCCTCACTTGCTGGTTAAAACAACAATCAAAGATGGTTTGGGTCTCTCCTCTCCAAAGAAGAGGTCAGGAAAGGCTGTACTCACTACGCTTCATGATCCAAAGGTCTTTTTAGATTATAAATTTACAATGACTGTGACCATGTAACTTACATCCTATGCCCTGAGTGCCCGACACAGGACAGTAAGGAGGGGAAGTTAGGGTAGACTGAGCTCAAGGTCCAGAGGTGGTGCATGGGTCAGGGACAGAAACAACAGACAGGATGAACGCTCGTAAGCGGTCTCATCTGGGTGTGAACACAGTTGCACAGGACCTGCCTCACAAACATTTACTAAGTGCCAACTGCATGCTATTTTCCATTGGTCAGAGCTTCCTGTAAGGAGACTCATCTGTTGGGAAAATGCGTCCATCCATCCATCCACCAATTCATTTATTGAAAAAATATTTGTTAAGCTAAATGTCAAGGAGATAATGATGGTTAGCGAAACAGCCATGGTCTCTGCTTAGAGCCCATGTTCAGAGAATGAGACCTTAATCAAATAACCCCACGGGTGATGAGAGAAAGAAGTACTGCGTACCAGAGGAATCTACATACTACAAGTGAATCACGATCCTCCACATTCTATAAAGCTGCATCCTGAAAATTTTGTGCATCTTAAAATAAGTGAATGCCAGACAGACAGCCTCAGGGAGCCAGGGAGGGAACAACAAGGTAACCTTGGAAGCCACGAGCAGGGAGGCCAGCGAGGCTCACTCCTTAGCACGACCCACTCCTCGCACCAGCGAAAGCAGGCAGAGCTCAGCCTGTGCCTCCACAAAATGACACATTTCCTTCTGGGTCCCCTGGGAAGAACAGCAAGTGCAGAGTGCGTGGGTGCCTGGGGTTTGTTGTGCCACCAACTGTTTTAATAGTGCAACTGAGGTCCTTTCAAACAATTTGGTGTTTACGCTCAGTGAGCACGCGGGGTGCAGAGTCATCTGGGGGGCTGCTCCCCTGTTCACTGTGCAGTAGAAGGGTGCAGCGGGGGGGGGGGAGGAATCTCAAGCAGTGGAAAGAGGACAGCCTCTGGAGCAGGAAGACTTACATTCCAACACTGGCTCTCCCCCCTAATTGCTGTGGGACTTTGGACAATAAACTTCACTTCTGCCGGCTTGTGTCTTCTGGAAAATGGGGGTGGCGGCTGGCTGTAACGTGCCCACACACGTGACCTTGACACTCACAAGCCCGTTAATGGACAAGCGCATCCTACCGTAAGCAACATCTGCTTCTGCCCAAGAGCTTGTTCTCTGCCACCCAGGGGCAGGCTGGAAGTCAGGAGACTGGCACTCCCAGGTGCGGCCTCCAGACAAGGATGTAAGAAGTGCTGGCACTGAGTGGACGTGTGACGGAAGAGTGCACGACCATGACAACCTACAACTGGATGGGACGCCCACAGCCCAGAGTCCCGACCTGGCAGCTCCTCAGCAAAGCCAACACCACGGACATGGTTCCTGCAGGTGGTCATCATGCTGTTGTCCCCCATCTACAGTCAAGGCCCAGAAGTCACCTTCCAGGAGTGGCACCTCAGGGTCCCAGCCTTGCCTGCCCAAGGGAAGAGGCACCAGGGTGGAAAGGACTTTGCATGGAAAGGTGTTCCCCAGCGCCCCCCTGCCAGCAGGAAGCCCCACTGTGGGCCCCAGGGACTCTGCCACCTTCAGTTATGCTGACTCTTCCCCCGGGCCTGAGTCGTGAGAAGCACAGCTGTCACTGGGATCCCTGTCCTACAGTGCAAGGAACAGGTTACACAGTCACCGAAAAGATAATCTAGCTAATCTGTATCGATTGGTGCTTCCCACGTGTATCAGACACTACACAGGCAAGAACTTCTTTAATCTTTGCAACAACCCCAGGAGACAGGTATTATTATTGTTCCATTTTACAGGGAAGGAAACTGAGGCTAATACGGGATGAGCATCTTGCTAGAGTTTTCCCAGCTTGTAAGTGGATTCTAGATCTGTCTGATTCCAGAAGCCTCTTCTTTCCTTTAAATCCCACTAGCCCTTCAGAGCAGTGGCAGCCTCAGGAGAGAGGTCTCTGCTGTTTGGATTTCTCCCCCAGTGCTGGGACTAAAAAAAGACCTCTAACAAGCTGGCAAGACCAGCCTTGCCATGCAAGCGCACTCCTGACTCCCCTGAGGAGGTATGATCAGCATCAACCACACAGCAACCCAATTTAACAACACTCTTTGTGATCACCTTATTCCTTCCCTTCTGTGACAGCCATATTTGCCCATTTTCCTATTTCTGAAACACAATGTGTCTTAACTATCAAATTTAATGTGGCAGAGCTTCTGTTTTCTCCTCCAACCCTGTGATGATGTCAAGAACGCATGTTACAACTCAAGGCAGCTCAGAATCAAAGGAAAGAAAGTACATCTAAGACGTGTTCCGATCCCATCTCATCAAAGCCCAGAACAGTCCTCAGGAGGCTGTACATCTGAGAAATGAGCAGCCTAGTCTCCTTCAGACCACGCACAGAATCCACCAAAGTGCACCTGCCCCTGCATGGGGTCCCACCCCACAGCCTCCCATCTACCTGCGGCTCAAATTCCATCCATACTTGAACTTCTACTAAGAAAGAGAAGTGAATTCCTCCCTTGTCAGTCCACAGGTACAAGATCCAATGAATGCTCAGGATATTGTAAAACTGAAATAAGTATTTGACGCTATCTTCCATTTTGCCATTCATTCATTCATTCATTCCTACAACAGTTCAACAGACGCCAGCAGATGCCCGTCCAAGCTGGGCACCTTGCTCCCATGGAAGGCAGAAAGGCGAAGTAACAGTCACTAGGCACCTGTGAAAACGGACACGGATGCCATGCCCAGAAACAAGGCAGATGATCAGATACAGAGTGGTTTCACCGGGGGAGGTGGTAGCAGCAGTGGGTTTTGAGGGATGGACGGGGGGGGCGGGACACCAGACAGGAAAAACAGGAAGAGGGACTTCTAAGCACACGGAGCAGCAAGTTCGATGCCACGGCCTGAGACACAACTTCTGCTGGACACCTGTTTGCTGACCCCTCTGCCACGTGGAAGACACAGCGCTGATACCTGTCACAGTGTGTGCCTGAGTTGAGCCGCGCTCCCAGGCACTCTGTGCCAGCATGCCAAGCCAGGCCCCGCCCGGTGCGTCTGAGTTACGGGAACGCCAGCCAGGCAGCCTCCCGCTCTAGGTTCTCGGCCTGCCTGCCCCTAAATATGGTGTGCATCCTGCGGATCTAGACAACTCTCAGAACTTACAATATGCCTGCTCTGAAAGACTGGATACATATATTTTTAAAATATTTCATTGTGGTTTAAAAAAAACCACACACCATGGAATTTACCATCTTAACCATTTTTAACCGTACAGTTCAGTAGTGTTAAGTATAACCACTTAATCATTGCTGTACAACAGATCCCCAGAACTTTTTCAACTTGCAAAACCGAAACTCTGCACCCATTAGACAACAATCCCCATGTCCCCTTCCCCCAGCCCCTGGCCACCCCGTTCTACTTTCTGTCTCTGGGGGTTTAACCACTTTAGATACCTCATGTAAGTGGAATCCTGCAGTATTTGTCCTTTTGTGACTGGCTTATCTCACTTAGCACAACGTCCCCCAGGTTCTTCCATACTGTAGCATGTGTCAGAGCTTCCTTCCTTTTTAAGGCTGGGTAATATTCTATTGTGTGTATGCCACACTTGGGGTATCTCCCCATCTGCTGATGAACACTTTGGGGTGCTCCCACCCCTTGGCTATTATGAATAATGAACCCGGGTGCCTAAATATCTCTTTGAGATCCTGCTTTTAATTCATTTGGATATACACTTAGAACTGGAATTGGTGGATCATACAGTCGTTCCATTTTTAATTTCCAAAGAACGAGCATACTGTTTTCCACAGAGGTTGTACCCTTTCACATCCCACCAAGAGCACACAAGGGTTCCAATTTCTAGGACTGGATACATAGTTGAAGAATAAATGAATGATAGATCTGCTGGATGAATAATGGACATAGCACAGTAACACAATAAATGCTTTCTGATGGGCACTTTCCCTCTGCTGACTTACAAGCTCCATAAGTTTACCGAAGAATAGGAAATAAGAGCAAAATGCCCCACTAACAGAACTGTGGGAACATACTGAAAACCTCCATGTACAAAGGCTAACTTTGCTCCTATCACCACATTCAGTTACCAGAAATTCCCCCAGGGCAGGGACCATGACTTATTTTCCTCTAAATCTTTGACCTTGACTCGTAAGGCCCACCTGGCTAAGGGGCTGAAGAGCAACAGACATGCAGCACTATTTGCTGAACGGTTACAGGAAGGCAGAGTCAATCAAGGAAGGCTTACTGGAAGAAGATGACCCTGAAAGAGGGAGAGGACAGTCCATCAGAGAAAAGGAAGCACAGTTGTGCCTACAGAGGGGGGCCTGACTCATGAGTTTCATCTCCTTCCTGAAGGCAGAGGCAGTTTGTGGATAAGCCCGAACACAATAATCAGAGGCACCTGACATGATGATGTAACACGCTTTACAGGTGCTCAGTAAACACCTGTTGACTGAACATATGTTCAGAGTCAGATAAAAACAAGGCAACACGAGAACGACTTCTGTATGAGTTGTCAAAATGGGAAATGAGGGGGTTCCTTTTCCACTCTAGGGAAAGAGTCATGTGACCTAACCTCAGCTTTCCCACCCCACCACCTCCAGTCCACAGGAAGCCCTAGAAGAAACCACCTGTCAGCCCCGCCCCGACGAAGCCTTGTGACCAAGTGACGCCACTGTTGGGGAATCCCAATCCTCAAACTTCTTTCTGTAATTCCATCTTGCTTCTCAGGAATTTTACTCCCTGGAAACCTAGAAGGATCAGCCAGTGTCTATAAAACTTCTTTTCAAATTACGTTTCCCCAGAGTCAAGGTTCTTTCCTTCCAATGAGGACTTAAGTCTCTTCTATTTCACAGCTGTGTGTCCCAGGTGCAGGGGGCAACACCGAGGCTGGGGGCAGCAGACCCGCTGTAGGCTTGCGGCCTCTCCCCTCGTCCCTCAGTGCTGCCGGAGACATCGAATTCAGGATGCCCGGTAGACTGGAAGGCCCCTGGAAAATCACCCAGGCAGGCACGACCGAGCTGTAAGCAAAGCCACCCCACACCCTGTCCCTATCCTTCCGGAGAAGATGCTGGGGAAACCGGAAGACCCTGCGGCTAGCAGAGCGTCTGGCTCAGAAAATGTTTGTTGAATGAATTCATTAATAGCTGCCTAAACAAACACCCTCGCACCAAGACTTTCCAGGCACACATTCATTTCTCATCCAAGCCCAGTGGCCAACCCGTCAATACCGGCTCAACAGGGCCCCGGGTTCCCTCAAGTCCCTTGCTTGGCAGCAGCCTCAAACGTAGGTTATCCTGAGCATCGTCTTCTGGGGCCTGGTGTGAACCCAACTTCTCTCAGAAATCAAGGCTTCCCACCTGCCCCAACCCAATTCTCTCCGAATGAGAAAGAACCGCAAGGAACTATGAGGCAGGAGATTTGGCCTCAGCTACCTGCCCTGGAGACAGATCCCTCTGTGCTGTGACTCCTCAAAGCTTCTGGTGCCACAGTGACAGAACAAGAGTCATGATGCCCAGGTCCCACAGCTGCTCGCCCTGTTCCCTGGGAGCCAGGGAGATAAAGCAGAAAGAGCAGAGACTTGCCACCCTGGCATCCTGGCAACCTGCGCTGACATGGCGACCCCTTCCCCCTTGTTACAAACACGGTACAGTCTTGAGTAAGTATGACTCAAAGGGTTTACACTATATAGCCCAAAATGGAAAGGGAAAAAGAGGGGCCCCCACGTCAGAACAAAGGCCTCAGCTCCCAGCACACATCTGAGTCTGGTGGCATGCACACACACCCAGGCGGGCCGACCTGCCACAGGAGCCACATGGGCCCCTCCCCGTAGGCACAGGGAAAGGCCGCTGGGTGGTCCCCAGAGGCCCATCCTGAGGCCCTCACAAAGGACTTTGTGTGCTAGGTCGGGACATTCTAGCGTCAGCCTGTTTCCTCTGTGGAAGCGGTTTCCTTGGCTCACTCTGATAGAAGAGATATGAGCGGAAAGACCAGTCCCGGCTCACGGCCCCGGGACTGTTGTGGGAAGGAGTCACGTGAATCATATGAGCCTGGAGGACCCGCATTTGCAGAAGCCACAGCTAGACTTATTCGTGAGACAGAAAACCCAACAAATGCTGGCTTGAGGAGAAAAGCAGGGGGAATTTATGGGCTGACAAAACGGAAAAGTCCAGGGTCAGATGTAACTTGGGTGTGGCTGGAGTCAGGGGCTCCGAGGATGTGGTCAGGGAGGGATTCTCGGCATCTGCTGGCTCTGCATTCCTAGAGGGAGTTGGGGGTGGTATCTCAGGCAGGCTTGCCCTCGGGGGTCACTGGCCTTCAGGCTGCCACAGCTCAGCAATCCCCGGGGAGGAAAGCACCCCCCCTCCACTTCTAATGACAGTCTCAGGGTTGCGACTGACGGGGAGCATCCTTGAACCGACCTCCATGGCCAGTGGCTGGAACATTCCACTGGCTGGCTTATGTGCCCAGAGGGTTCGGGGGCTGGGTCAGGTCCACAGGATGCACACAGACTAAGTGAAGGAATGCACTTATCCAGAGGAAAGTATGAGGGAGAAAGAAGGAGCAGGAGAGAAAGAGGGAGATGCAGGGTGGGGAGAGAGAAAGGGAAGGAGGAAGGGAGGGGAGGATGAAAGGAGGAAGGGGGTAGGCAGTGGGGAAAAAACCTGGTGTATGCTACAGATAATTTTTATCATTAGGGAATAAAGTAGCAAAGGACTCCAATTTTAAATAAAAGAGAAAAAGGCAGACTGAGCTCTTTATGTCTTTTTCCCCCTGTAACAGCTTTATCAAGATGTAATTCGTATACCACACATTTCGCCCATTTAAAGTACACAATTCGATGGTTTTACTGCAATTCACAGAGTGGTACAACCATCACCACAATCAATTTTAGAGCATTTTCATTGCCCAAACAAAGAAACCCCATATCCATTAGCAGTTACTGCCCATGCCACCCTCGGCTCACTCCCAGCAGAACAGTGTAACTTTCTGTCTCTATAGATTTTATTCTGGATATTTCACATAAGAGGAATCATACAATAGGTGGGTTTTAAAAATTCTGTGTTTTGTGGCAAAATCTGCAAAAAGACTCCATTCCCTGAACTTCTGGTTGAACTCAGGCCTCACTCCCTGGAATGGTTATTAGGGCGGTGGGCCACAGGAGGGAGGGCAGGGGTTGGGTCCCACGGGGACCTGAGCTGGCTCGCTGCCTAACATCAGCCCCTGCAGCAGGGAGGGCAAAAAATGTCTCCAGGAGGCCTTGGCCTGCACTTCTGGTCTCACCTCTGGCCTGGGACCAGGCAGAGTGGACAAAGTGAGGGCTTCAGTTAGACCTGTGTCAAGGAATTCCCCAGGAAGGGCTCTGTGGGTTTCTACCGAGCACCCTTCCCCCTTCCTGAACTCATTTGGGATTCCCCTTCTCCCCAGAAGCACATGTTCCTGCCCGTGTGGGCCCCAGTGGTTCAAAACCATCCCAGCAACTTGCTAGTTATTAGTTTAGAGGGGGAATGTGACCCAGTTGGGGTCAAGGAGACTTGAAGCTGGAGGTTTCTGGGAAAGCTCTTTCTTGGTCTTCTGGAAGAGGTCTTGGAAATGGAGTTCTGTCTCCTCCTCTGGATGTTACAATACAGATGGGAAGCTCAAAACAGCTGCGGCCAGTCTCACGACCAGCCTCAGGCAGAAACCCACACACGGAGCACAGAACCACAGGAAATGGGAGCCAGGGCTCCTGGAAGAGAAGGGAATTCTGGGTCCCAGTACACCACATGCCCCTCACGTTCCACTCTCCCCCACTCCAGGCCCCAAATTGACTTCTAGGGACTAATGCAAGGGCTCCCTACCCCTCTGGCTTGCAGGATGGTTTTAGCCAACAGGGAGCCCCAGCTGGAGATCTGAGCAGGAGAGAGTAACGCTGGAGTACCGATCCCTCCCACTCCACTGCCCCTCTGGTGGTCACTACGAACTGGCTGCCACCCTCAGCCCAAGTCTCAGCTCTGGTCAGGGCCCCTCCCCACAGCCCTCACTGTCTCCAGGTTCCAGTGACCATCCCCTCCCCATCTCTCAAGCCAGGCATGCCACAGGAGTCCCAGAGCCACCTGCCCTGGGCACTACACAATCCCTGCAGCCTCCCTACCTTCTCACACCTTCTTTTATTTTATTTTTTTAAGTTTTACTTATATTTTTTTAAAGATCTATCCATCCGTTTGAGAGAGAGAGAAGAGAGTGCACGAGTGGGGGTTGAGCTGAGCGCAGAGCCCAACGCAGGGCCCGATCCCAGGACTTCAAGATCATGATCTGAACCGAAACCAAGTCGGACACTTAACCGACTGAGCCACCCAGGTGTCCCCCCAACCCCGCCCCTCATGCCTTCTTAAAGATCCCTTTATGTGGCTCACGAGCATGGAAAAAATGCTCAAAAGCATTAGTCATTAGGGAAATGCAAACTGAAACCACAATGATATACCACTCATACCCACTAGCTCAGCCATAATAAAAAAAAAAAATTAAAGAAAAAAAACATAAAATAACAAGTCTTGGTGAAGAGGTAGAGAAATCAGAACCCTCATACATTGCTGAGAGGGATGTAAAATGATTCAGCCCCTTTGGAAAAGTTTGGCAGATCCTCAAAAAGTTAAATATAGAGTTAACAGATGACTCATCAATTCCATCCCTAGATATATACCCCAAAGAATTGAAAACAGGTTTTTTTTTTTTTCAAAGTTTTTATTTATCCATTTGAGAGAGAAAAAGAGAGCGAGAGAACAAGATGGGGGAGGCAGAGGGAGAGGGAAAAGCAGGCTCCCTGCTCAGTGGGGCTCGATCCCAGGACCCCAGGATCCCAACCTGAGCCGAAGGCAGACGCTTAACCGAATGAGCCACCCAGGCGCCCCTAAAAACAGGTTTTCAAACGAATACTTGAACATGAATGTTCACAGCAACACTATTCACAGTAGCCAGAAGGTGGGAACACCCCAAATGTCTACCAATGGATGAATGGATAAACAACATATGGTCTATCCATACAGTGAAATATTATTCTGCCATAAAAAGGAATGAAGTACTGATATATGCTACAACAGGAATGAACTTCAAAAACATCATGCTAAGTGTAGGAAGCTAGACACAAAAGGACACACACTGTGTTATTCCACTTACGTGAAACATCTAAAATAGCTAACTTCACAGAGACAGAAACAATGGTTGCCACGGGTTTGGAGGTGGGGGGTGGTTGGTGGGGAGTGACTAATGGGTACGGGACTCCTTTTAGATGATGAGGTGATGGCTGAACAACATTGTGAACGTACTAAGTGCGACTGAATTGTATTCTTTAAAATGGTTAATAGTTAATTTTATGTCAATTTTACCTCAATGAAAAAAATCCTTTATGAAATTCTCTTTTAATCATCTTAATTCAAGGGTGCTGTGTGTGTCTTATGGGGAGACTGACCCCCCGCCCCCACCTCATGGACTCAGAGTTACATGAAGTCAGTGTACTTTCTCGTTGCTTCGATTAAGCCAGTCTTGTTCTATGCATCAGGAAGCTTCCTAATGGACATACCACTCAACCACTTTTCAGCTGGGTGGCCGCAGGCATGCGTCTCAGCTTCTCTGAGTCCTAGTTTCCTCATCTATAAAATAGAACTAATAATACCAACCTCATTGGGTTGGTATTTATGATTACTGTGACATTAATGTAAGAAAATGTATAAAAGGTATCTAGAACATTAGGTGGAGCTCAAAGCGTGATTTCATTCATTCCTTTTAACACCAAATTATGACACTCCCTCAGTGGCAATTAGGTCTACCTGGTGGAGATGTTACCGAGCTCAAATGAGGACCCTACAGCCGTTCCCCAAAACTCTGTTCCCACTTCTTCCTGGGCACATGGTGAGACTACATTTCCCAGACTCTCTTGTGGTTAGTTGTAGCCCTATGTCAGAGTTCCGGTGAACAAACAAGAGTAGAAATATTTGCCATTTCTCAGGCCAAGACTTTTAAGAAGTTTGTGTGCCTCTTCTGTGTTTTTTTTTTTTTTAAGTTGGCTCCATGGCCAGTGCAGAGCCCAATGCAGGGCTTGAACTCACGGCCCTGAGATCAAGACCTGAGCTGAGACCAACAGTCAAGTCGGACGCTCAACTGACTGAGCCACCCAGGCACCCCTCTTCTGTGTTTTTTATCCCTTCTGCCGGTGGAGGCAGCAATGACAAAGCTATGGGGACGGCAGGGCCACAACGGTGGGAGAAGCCCAGGTCTGTGTGTCACCCCATCATGGAAAGCCACCACTGAACTAGAAATACCCATTTTGGACTTTCACATGAGTAAAGAACAAATCAAAACATCTTTTGTATTTAAGCGGCTAAATGAATATTCGTTACTGCTGCTATTAACCCTATTACTAATACACCATTCTAGTCTTCTGAGCGTGAACTGTCTACTGGATTGTACAAGGTTTCATTAATTTACCCAAAAAAATCTTCAGCTGAACACGATCTGTGTGCCAGGCCCTATGCTAGATCCTGCAGGTTCCAAATAAAGAACAGTATAACAGTATCTGCCCTCAGGAAGCCACAAAGTAATAAGGGAGACAGAGGTGTAAACAAAACCAGTCATTAAAATGCTTCAGATGCCTCGAGAAAAGCCTGTATAGGTAGAGAGAGGACACAGACAAAGAGATGCTCCATTCTACTTCGAATCAGGCGGGTCAGGAATGGCCTCCTGGGAGGGGAGACACTCATGTTCAGGTGAAGGGGCTCCTGAAGCAGACGAATGTCACAGGCATTCAAGGCAGATGGATCCACCTGAGCAAAGGTGTGGGGGCCTGAAAGGGAGGAAGTGTGAGGGGGATGGAAACATTTCCCATGGAAGCTGCAGGGTGGAGGAGAGGGAGGAAGGGGAGGAAAGAAGAGGAAGAAGGAGGGGGAAGGAGATGAGGGGGATGAAGAAGGGGAGGAGGGAGAGGTCATAGTGGGAGGAGGAGGAGGAGGAAGGGGACGAGGAGAGGGAGGAAGGAGAGAGGGCAGCCTTGTAGGAGTTCAGGAGCAGATAACTGTATGACTTTGTAGAGAAATTAATATGACCTGCACTAGCATCTCCAGATGAGGCCTGGCTTTCCAACTCCTTGATACAAAGGTAGATCCTGAGGATTCGATCATGCAGTATTTCCTGGCCCCTGCGCTCTGGCCTGTGCTCTGCCTTCCATAGAGTGTCTTCCTGCCTTCTCACTTACCTTGGGCTTCTCTGCTCCTTCCCCTGAGTTCCCTCTCCTAAGCCTCATTCCATTGTCCTTAGAAATCCAGATACTTCCCTGGTAATCTTCCTCCTTCTTCCTTCCCTGTGTCCCCAAAACTCTCTCCCACAGATCAACCCCTTTGAGGGGACTCAGCACACTGAAGTAAGCCCCATGCCCAACAGTGATCATGGCAGATCTAGGTTTACTGCCCATAAAGGCACTTGAGCCAG
The DNA here is from genome assembly GCF_029215605.1 of Mirounga angustirostris. Taxonomy (NCBI): domain Eukaryota; kingdom Metazoa; phylum Chordata; class Mammalia; order Carnivora; family Phocidae; genus Mirounga; species Mirounga angustirostris. The sequence continues at coordinate 11,236,374 of NW_026991712.1, read as the reverse complement.
GGAAAGAGCCACAGATTTGGAGGCACAGGTCCTAGGTTCAAATCCAGCTGTCACCTGCTTATTCTGGTACCTCGGGCAGGTCATCAGGCAGGCTGAAGGCCCGGTTTCTTCACAGCTGATTCTTTCCATTATTCTTAATAGGCATAATAAAGACAGAGCTGGAAACGACCTCAATACCCATCAGCTTCACCTCCCACACTTTCTGCTGAGACAATCTAGGCCCTCAACGTTGAGCAAGCAGCTTGAGGTCACAATTGAGGGCAACATCAAGTCTATGTAAAAGTGCAATATTAAATAAAACTAAATCGCCAACTGGCCTAGATCAATTTGCAACAGTTTTTATAGCCCATATTTATGCCACTTTCTATTTGATTTATGACATTCTGATTAAAGAAACATTGCATAATACCTAAAATTTAATGATAATAAATAGGAGGACCAAGAGTTCTACAATTATCACACTATCAAAGAATTCCTTTTTCTTTACTTTGATCTCATTAGCCAACCCTCTCATTATATAGACAAAAAAACTGAGGTTTCCCAGAGAGGGAAAGTGACATTCCCAAAGATACAAACCCTGTTTGAGTGAATATTGGAATGCAACCCATGTTCTTGATTCTCAAAAACTGTTTTTCTCTTTAATATACCAACAAATAAGCATTGGTTATCACCAAGTGAGTCAGAACACCTCTGGGACAAATATATATTAGGATAAGGTATTGAAGTGGTGGCTGGGGTGCTCGCTTTGGCGGCACATACACTAAAACTGGAATGAAGTGGTGCTTGGCAACTTTAATATATAAAGAACTGTTATAAGTAAACAAAAAAAAAATGTGTACCAAATATAAGCATGAGCAAAAGATGCACACAGACAACTCCTAAACCAAGGCCTACGAAATGAAAATATCTTCCACTTCAGTATTAAATTTAAAAATGCAAATAAAGGGGCGCCTGGGTGGCTCACTTGGTTAAGTGTCTGATTCCTGATTTCAGCTCCAGTCATGATCTCAGGGTGTGAGATCAAGCCCCTCATTGGGCTCCGCGCTCAGTGGGGAATCTACTGGAGATTTCCCCTCTCCTTCTGCCCCTCCCCCTGCTCAGGCTCTCGCTTGATCTAAAATAAAGAAATAGATCTTTAGAAAAATAAAAATGCAAATAAAAACAACATTCATGGGGTGACCGGGTGGCTCAGTCGGTTAAGCGTCTGCCTTCAGCTCAGGTCATGATCCCAGGACCCTGGGATTGAGCCCTGCATTGGGCTCCCTGCTTGGTGGGGGGGGCCTGCTTCTCCCTCTCCCCAGTCATGCTCTCTCTCTCCCAAATAAATAAAATCTTTAAAAAAAAAACAACCCAACATTCTTGTTTAATCTATCAGCTGTGCAAAGACTAATACAATTGATGGTGTTCATGTCTAACATGGGTTTCAAGAAATATGCAATCTCGGGGCACCTGGGTGGCTCAGTTGGTTAAGCGACTGCCTTCGGCTCAGGTCATGATCCCGGAGTCCCTGGATCGAGTCCCGCATCGGGCTCCCTGCTCGGCAGGGGGCCTGCTTCTCCCTCTGACCTTCCCCCATCTCGTGCTCTCTCTCTCTGTCTCATTCTCTCTCAAATAAATAAAATCTTTAAAAAAAAAAAAAAGAAATATGCACTCTCAAGGAACTGCTCTGGGAAATAGAGATTGGTAAAGTTTTCTGAAACACAGTCTGGCAATACATATGATACTTTAAGACAGCAATTCCAGCTCTAAGAATTTCTCATAAGTAAATATATGGACAAGTATATAAATGCAAAAATCAGAAGCAACCTAAATGTCTACCAATAAGGAATCAATGAAGTAAATTATGGTATGCCCACAGCCATCAAAAATGATAATGGAAAAATTTATTCACGGGGAGACTCCCAATATATTAACTGGAAAAAAATCAGATTACTAAAGTACTTGTATAAGATTTTTGTCACCGTCTGCAGAAACCAGGTAGCTGAGAGTCTATCTGCATAGTAGTCATCTCTCAGTGGCTGGAGATCACCATCTTCCACTCTACTTTTTCCTGTTCTTTCTGGATTTTGTTATGAGCTCGTATTATGTTTAGATCCAGCAGGGGTGGGGGTATAGGAATGTGCATAGTTAGTGGCTGCCTATGGCTGGGGGTGAAGAGTTGGGGGAAATGAGGAGTGACAGCTACTGGGGAGTATGGATTGGATGATGAAAATGTTCTAAAGTTGAGTGTACTGAGGGGTGCACAACCCCAGGACTCTACTAAGAACCACCGCCTTCTGCACTTGGAATGGATGAATTACGTGGTATATGAACTATACCTCAATAAAGACGCTATAGAAATATAATTTAAAAATTAATTGAAAAAGTATAAAGGGCCTGGAGGATAAAAAACAAAAAATAACCCGGAGCTGAGCTGGGAAATGGGGAGCAGTGCACGACGCTCTCACACGGGACCGTGGCCATCCACTCTCTGGTCTATACAGGCAGAATCCAGCCAACACGAATTTGTGGATACACCGTCCCAGTCAGTCTGGGTCTCCCAGCCCAGGAGAGTGCTGGCTCATTGGCCACCAGGCTCCCCAGGCTCCTGCTGAAGTCACCCGCAACCTCCCCAGTGTAGACAAGCCCTGGAGACCACCCCCCTGGCCAAGGGCCCGTGGGCACACCAACTCCAACGGCAAGCCTCTCCACCTCTCTGTCCCCGTCTTTCCCTTCAGAAGACCCGGAGCCACCTTGCAGGCTCCAGGCTTTTGAACAATTTAATCCTCCCGGAGACACGCTGGGATCAGAACCCACACTGGCTGTCACACTCAGCTCTCTGCAGGTGTGAGAGGGACTCACAAGAGCCCTTCCAGAGCACCTGCCACGTGGCAGGCACTCGCTTGTGCAACACTCTCACTGGAGTGGACAAAACGCACTGGCCTCCTGGGGCTCAGAGACCAGCAGAGGTAAGGAACTAGGACAGATCAGTGTGATGGATGTCTGGATAAGGGTAAGCACAGAGGACTACTGGGGGCACCAGAGACGGCTCTAAACCCTATCTTAGGCATCAGGGAATGACAGGTCCATTACCTATACAACAAACATGAAAAGTGGCTACGGTTTATGTCAGGCACTGGGCTAGGTGCCAGGGACACCTGAGAAAGGGGGTGCATCACTGTCCTTAAGGAGCTCAATCTGTTAGTGGACTTGGTGTATAGTACCTACGAAGTTCTCCCATTCTCCCAGGGATGGCTGAAGTAGAACCAACACGGCTTGGGGATGGTTCAGATGAGCTGAGGGGTGGGGATCCCTAAATCCACCCCTCTTCCACTGCTTCCATCTGGTCCAGACCACCTTCGCCTTCTGCCTACATTGTTCCAACAGGCTCCTAACCATCTCTCTTCTACTCTTGCCCCCTCCAACCCATTCTCTAGAACAGCAGACAGCAGGATCCTGGTTAAAAAAAAAAAAAGTAAGCCAAGATCATATCACTTCTCCTCTGCTTAAAACCCTTGAAGAGCTTCCTTCTTTGCTTAGTATAAAAGCAAAATCCCTAAAATGCCCAACAAGGTCATGCCCCCCATCCATGCCACCACCTCTTTCCCTGATCAAAAACTGCCCCATCACTCACTCTATGCCACATTGGCCCCCTTGAGGTTCCTTGAACATGGTCCCACATGCAGCTACCCCAGGGCCTTTGCACTGGCTATCCCCACTGTCTAGGGCACATTTTACCCCAGACTGCCACAAGCTCACTCACTCCCTCAGCTCTTTTTTGATCATTGCTCAAATGTCACCTTTTCAGGGAGAGTTTCCTTGAACACTCCATTTGACAGAGCACATCCCCTCAGCACTCCCTAGTCTCCTTTCCAGTGAATTTTTCCCCAAAAGCACTTTTCACCATCTCATATCCATACATTTGATTTCTGTTTGCTGTCCGTCTCTCCAGTTGGAACATTAGCTCCATGAGGACAGGGATTTTCCCCTGTTGTGTTCACTGCTGTTGCCCAGCCCCTAGAGTAATGCTGGTGTGCAGTGGAAACTCAAATAAGTGTGGAATAAATACCAAGGTTTGTAGCCAGAGTGGCTGGGAGGAGGATGCCTGAGAGTCATCGTTGGGCAGGGGGGCAGAGGAGGGGTGGGCGGGGAAGGGGCACTTTAGCAGAAGGGGTCATGGGGCAAATAGCTTGGCCACTCTGCATCCAGGGACTATTTTTAAGTCATCCAAAGCTGAGAAGTCTTTACCTGCTTTTCTGTAATATTCTTTTTTTTTTTTTTAAGATTTTTATTTATTTATTTATTTATTTGAGAGAGAGAGTGAGAGAGAGAGCGCAAGAGGGGGTAGGGTTAGAGGGAGAAGCAGACTCCCCGCCAAGCAGGGAGCCCGACGCGGGACTCGATCCCGGGACTCCGGGATCATGACCTGAGCCGAAGGCAGTCGCTTAACCGACTGAGCCACCCAGGCGCCCTGCAATATTCTAAGTAATAGGAGAGCAATGAGGACATGAGTGTTATTCCTGCCAATAAGCATTATTAAGGCCTTCTGGGAGCCCCCGCATCTCACCCCTTTCTCCTAGGGACCCCCAACCCCCACCTTTCTGACAGTGACTTTGCTCCCATGAAATTCAGGCCTTTCCAGATGCCACCTCAAGAAAGGACCCACCTATGATTATTATTGGGTTTTATAAGCAGCACAAGGCCCTTTTCCAGAGTTCCAGGGTTAAGTGGAGAAGAAACCAACTTTTATTATTCAGGGCCTCCCAGGTGCCACACACTTGTCCTAGATGAGCTCATTTTAATCCCTGCTCCGCACAGAAAGGTGGGTCCCAAAGCAAGGGCAGAGCGATCATTCTCACCCAGGACTCTGACCCAGGACTCTCATGCCCACGGCGTCACCCTTTCTACCACAACACTGTCTCTACGACCCAGCACAGCTCCGACTGTTACTCTGCCCCTGCTTTAAGCTTGGGTTTGTTCCCTCCCATCTGAACTTCCTGTCCGTGCACACCACACCGGGAGGCTGGCGCACAGGTCGGAGATGAAGCAGGCACAGCTGAGCCCCACTCGAGGGGTGCTTCTAAAGCACAGAACCACACATCTTGCTGTCCTGGACACAGCATTAGGGCCAACCTCCTCCCCAATCTTGTCCCTGCTCACTTTTCCAGACTCTGGGTGCTTCTGCTCCCTGAGTCCCCGGGGAGCACCCTTTCCCCATCCCACACACGGAACCGTCCTCCCATCCCTGGCACACCCTGGCCGTGGCTGCTGTCCTGTGCCAGTCCCTGCCTTTGGCCCCAAAGCCCCCCTCACCCCTGGTCTGCTCCATGGATGCCCTTCTCAATACAGTCACACGGCAGATGGACAGTCACTTCATCTCCTGACGAGCTGCCCCTTAGTGTCCCTCTCAGCATCTAGGCTGGAAGCACAGACTTCTAACCTCCTGCTCCCAGAGTGACATCGGGGAAGTTCTCGACAAGTGCCACTTGGAGGCACGACGAGAACAGACAAGCGGAGGCCAGATTCAGGCCAGCACTAGCTGAATGAATGCCACAGGCCCATCTCCAGACACATGCACCTCCTTCGGGTCGGTCTGAGATTTCTGGGGCTGCCACCGCAGAGCACCAAGGGCAAGGTGCCTTAAAACAACAGAAATTCACTCTCTCGGGGCGCCTGGGTGGCTCAGTCGTTAAGCGTCTGCCTTCGGCTCAGGTCATGATCCCGGGGTCCTGGGATCAAGCCCCGCATCGGGCTCCCTGCTCGGCGGGAAGCCTGCTTCTTCCTCTCCCACTCCCCCTGCTTGTGTTCCCTCTCTCGCTGTGTCTCTGTCAAATAAATAAATAAAATCTTAAAAAAAAAAAAAAATTCACTCTCTCACAGCTCTGGACACCAGAAGTCTGAAATCAAGGTGTCAGCAGGCCACCCCGGCCTCTGAGGCCGCCAGGGAGAATCCTTCCCTGCCTCTCCCTCATGGGTGGGGGTTGGCGGCAGCCCCTGAGGCTCCCTGGCTTACGGATGCATCGTTCCAGTCACACGGCGGCCTCTCCCTGGGTCTATGGTTCAGCTTCTCTCTGTGCGCACCTGCCTGTCACTGCATCCCAAGTTCCCCCCCTTTTTTTTAAGATTTTTTTTTATTTATTTATCTGAGAGAGAGAATAGGAGACAGAGAGCATGAGAGGCGAAGGGTCAGAGGGAGAAGCAGACCCCCCACTGAGCAGGGAGCCCGATGTGGGACTCGATCCCGGGACTCCAGAATCATGACCTGAGCCGAAGGCAGTTGCTTAACCAACTGAGCCACCCAGGCGCCCCCAAGTTCCCCTTTTTATAAGGACACAGGTCACACTGGATTAGGACTCACCCTAATGACCTCATTTTAACTTGATGACCTCTATAGAGACCTTATTATCACATGAGGTCATGTTCTGAAGTCCTGGGGGCTGGGACTCCACATACCTTTTCTGGAGAGTACAACTCAACCTCTAGCCTGCATCATCATCAGGTCAGGGCATATCTGCACTTGTAGTTGGCATGCACAGGCCATTCTCACTGTTCTCCATGTGTACCGCACAGAGGTCGGGCCCCCCATGACCCCAGGAGATGGAAGTCCCATTCTTACCATTTGACAAGTAGCAAGACTGAGGCTCAGGGAGGCTCGGGACCTGCCCGAGGTGGGCAAGTTCCAAGGTCAGCCAGTAAAAGGCTGAGTCAGGACTCATCCTAAGTCCAGGATCCAAACGCATACCAACTGTCTACACCACAGAACCTCTGTTTCTGACGAGGTGATTACCCTCCGCAGCCTTTCTGTTTCCGCTCCAACACGATTCCCCTCTGCAAATGCTCAGCACCGTGGCTGCCTTCATACCAGGAGCTTAAAATGTCATCACTGAACTCAATTTACCCCAGCCAACTCCCAGCTTCTTCCAGGATGGGAACACCCCACACATACACACGTTACGTCCATTGACACTCTTTCCGAAAAGCACGCACATACGTCACTAATTCACAGGGCCCTGCTTACGCAAACTCGTGTGTTTGCTATTGTCTGTAAGAACTGCAGGGACGGCCTCGCCCTTTTTCGGGATGGCACGGTCCTGAACCCTGGCAACCCACCCCAGGAGGAGGCTCCTGGAAGTCACAGAGCGGCCAATGGAGACTCCGACTCAGGGCGTGGAGTCAGGAAGGCTGCACCCAAGTCCACTTCCGCTTCCTCCTCCACATGAACCCCCCCCCCCCCGCCCCGCCAAGTGTTGGGACCCCACTCCCTCTGGCCCTTACAGGACTTGAGAGAGTTTCTCAAACTTATTGAAAGAGAGGTTGTCAAAGCCTGAGCTGAAAGAGAATGAAGGAGTAATTCATTAGACAAACACGCGTGAAGAGCACCTGGTCCACTGTGCGGTGGGTACTAAGGACTCCCCGAGGTGAGTAAGACCATAGGGAAGAGAGAAATTCAGTGCGTGTGCGTGTGCACGTGTTCATGCAGGCCCTGTAATATGTCTTCTCCCTCACCCATCACTCAATAAGGCAGCTCGCGCCCATTTCACAGGTGGAGAGATACAGGCTCAGCAGGGGTGAGTGGCTCATCCAAGGGCACTCGGCGAGTAAGAGAGCCAGGGCTGACCCCAGGTCTGAGCAGCTGAAAAGCTGGGGCTGCTTTCTTCCTTCTGACCACCCAGGCACTGGGAGGGGGGACTGAAGCTTGTCAAGCCACCGGGTGACCCCGATCTGGTTTTAAGGAGCTCCCCCTGGCATCAGCATGGAGGACACGAACGGGACGGCAGTGAGCCAGGAACCGGCTAGACGATTCAGGAGAGATGGCACAGAAGCCTGGCCTGAGGCAGGAACGGTGGGCATGCACAGAACGGGCTACACCAGAGGCGCTGGGATAGGTTTATTCAGAATTGGGTTGGTTTGGGGGATGAGCAAGAAAGAAAGGTGATGAGCCACAGGACCTAAGAAAGTCTTTCCTCTTCTCAAGGCTCAGACCTCGGAAGCAGGGACACCAGGAAAACCACATCACAGCTCCTCTTCCTGATACCCTTAAACAGGAACCGAAGAGCCAAAGTCGTGGGAGGAGAAGATAAGGAAGAGGGCGCAGCCTCACTTCTTCCTCCTCCGTCTTCCACTGCAGCCCGAACCCAGCATGCCAGGGGATGCACAGACTGGTAGGACTGGGAGCTGGAGGAGGTTGCAGTCTTGTGACACAGACGTGACTCAGCCTCGCAAACAAGCCAGAAAGCTCAGTGTCATTAATGGCAGCCCCTCCTCGCCGGGCTCCTCACCCATCAGTCCCCAGGCCAGCCCATCCGACTGCCTATGCACCTTCCCCTCCATCTCCTGGGCTCGCTCCCAGACTCCTACAGAAGCATCCAAAATGGTCTCCCTGCTTCTAGTCCTTGCCCTACACACCTAGTCCACTCGATGCAACACAGCCAGAATCCTCATTCTAAAGGACAGTGTCACAAGACTCCCCTGCCTCAAACCTTTCAAGTTTCCTCCATGGTCTCAGGATAAAGTCAAAGCTTCTGGATGTCGCTCCTCCTGCCTTCTCCTCCAGCCCCAATGCATCCCACCTCAAACGTTAGGTTCCAGCCACATGGGGTTACTTAGCTCCTAGCACAACCTGGGCTGTCTCTACCATCCATGTCCTTGCTTCGGTGGGTCCCTACACCCAGAATTTCCTTCCTTTCTTTTTGCTCTGTCCTAGCTAATCATGCATTATTTAATATTCAACTCAAGGATTACACCCTGTAACAAGGCCTCTCTGCCCCTCCCTGCAAGGTGCCTCTTTAGAAGCACCTGGTAATACCTTGTGATCCCGCATGACCACATGAAACACACTGGCTCACAAGTTTCTGTGCATGCCTGTCCCCATTCATGAAAGATGATGCTAGGGTACAACACTGCAGCTGGCTACTCAGTAGGCACTTAATAAAGAACGAGGGGGGGGCGCCTGGGTGGCTCAGTCGTTAAGCATCTGCCTTCGGCTCAGGTCATGGTCCCACGGTCCTGGGATCGAGCCCCGCATCGGGCTCCCTGCTCAGCGGGGAGCCTGCTTCTCCCTCTCCCACTCCCCCTGCTTGTGTTCCCTCTCTCGCTCTCTCTCTGCCAAATAAATAAATAAAATCTTTAAAAAAATAAAAATAAAAAAAAATAAAGAACGAGGGGGGAGAGGGAGAGAGGGAGGGACTACAAATGTTATAGGTACCCAAAGAATAAGATAAGCAATTACAACAGGAAGGACTGGGAAAGGCTTCTCAGAGAAGGTGCATTTGAACCATACTTTTTTTAAAAGTTTTTAAAATGTGAGTAGGTGGAGAAGTTAGGGAAAGGGCAGTTCAGGTGGAAAAATATAGCAAGACTGTGAAGGTATAAAAGTATATGATTTGGTGTATTTCACACAAGGGGTAAGTGTGTGTCGCGGGGGTGGTATAATGGACCAAAAATCATCTAGATTTTACATAAGCTGGCCATCCCAATGTGTACTGATACAAATAATTTTGGGGCTACGAGTAACAGAAAACTCAACTCAAAAATAGTCTGAAGTTAGGGTTTTCAGTGTCTTGTTCCTTCCATCCTTCTGTTCTGAACAGGCTCAACAAGGTCTCCCTAAGCAAGGCCCCTCATGGTCCCAAGACGGCTGCCACCGTTCTAGGTATCACATGCCAACCCCACTATGTCCCACAGCAGGAGAGGCTCTGTCTTCCTAAATGTCTCCTTTTAAGATGGAGAAAAATCTTTCTCCATCCCCCCAACCCCAGAAATTTCTCTTCTTATTTCATAGCCAGATCTGTGTCACATGCCCATGCCTAGGCAAATCACCGGCAAAGGGGTCAGGACCACAGTGATTCACCCCTGGGGCTGGGACTGACCTCCCTACAGCCCCTAGAAGGTAAACTTCTGAAGATTAATGTTCTGGGAGCACCGAGGGGGAAAGGGTGTTGGATAAGCAACCAAGTGTCTGCTACACCTTCTCACCCACTCACCTCCAAGTGTACCATTAAAATAGAGTGTAATCTGCAAATACCCATCTCCACCCTTCTACAATTCTATTTTAGGTCGGAGGAAGTAACTGTCCTAGGGAGAGGAAACTTGCAAAAGGCTATTAAGGGAAGGTCTATAAACAACACTGCAGTTGGCTTTTCTAGATCAAGAGTTCTGTGACAGTAGGGGGGATAGAGAATATCAGGGATGATTGCAGTCCATAGAGAAACCCCAAAAAGCTGCTTTACTTTAACTGAGCTTTACCTTTCTCCTTGAACAAACATTTTCCTCAGCCCTCCAAAAAAATAACCAGCACATTCTTACAACAAAGACTTCAGTCCGGCTAGTCTCCGCCTTGAATACCCTTCCCGACTCTCCATTAACTGAAATCCTGCCCATCCTGAAGAGTGAGCTCAGATGGCACCTTTCCCCAGAGCTTTATCTGACCCCCCACCAGCCCCCCACTGGGATGACTGTCTTTCCTCTGCATACTTGGGGCGATTCCTTTGTAACTTTCCTATGGTGTGGACAGACATGGTCCAAAATGATAAATACTTAGCTTTCTCTCCCAATCAACTAGGAGAAATTATAGCACGTGAACTTAGATTTTTCATCTTTGTGTCCTAAATGCTCCAGCACAGGGCAGGATATGCAGGGAAAGTTGTGCACCAAAGATAAGACTCTAAATTGAATTAGTTCGTTCATGTGCCCTCCCTCTATTGATCATGTAAACAAAAATTCTTATCCCGTTTAGAACTTACTCACTTTTGGGGCACCTGGGTGGCTCAGTCGGTTAAGTGTCTGCCTTCAGCTCGGGTCATGATCTCAGGGTCCTGGGATCGAGCCCCGTGTGTCGGGCTCCCTGCTCAGTGGGGAGCCTGCTTCTCCCTCTCCCTCTGCCTGCCACTCCCCGTTTGTGTTCTCTCTCTCTGTGTCAAATAAATAAATAATCTTTAAAAAAAATCTCTCTCACTTTGTTTAGTATCCATGATATGCCAAGCACAAAGCCACTTTCTATACATATTGTTTTATTTAACACCATTTTTTAAAACCTGCAAACTCTTCAAAATGTACAGAAGAGGAACCTAAAAGCTCTGAAAGGCTAAGGGCAGACTCTCCCAAAGCCACATGAGGAATTGGGGCATGAAATTCAAACTCAAGTCTTCAGAGGCAATATTGCATCATGGTCAAGAGTGTGGGCAATGAACACAGATCCCTTTGCTTAAAATCCTGTTCCCCATGAGCTATAGGACCTTGGAGAAGTTAGTGTCTGTGTATCTGTCTCCTCATGTATAAAATGCGGATTAAAAACAGTGCCCCCCCCAACAAAAAACAGTGCCTATTTTATTGGGTTATTATGAGGATTAAATGAGCTTATACGGTTAAACGGCTTAGAACAGCACTTGAAATGTGTTAATGCACAAGAAATATTAGCTACCCTTATTGATTCTAAGCCCAGTGGTTTTCACATTGCATCATGACAAATGCCCCTATCCTCCACCCACCAAATCACCTCAGGCACGAAAGAGGGACCTGGTCAAAGGACAGACCCTGGGGAGATCATGAGTTCCACCATCCAGAGGAGCAGCCTCAGAGAACAGGGAGTCAAAGGTTATGAAGGCAGTGCAATGCACAAATCCATCCTGCATCTCTTAGGGGCACCTCGGCCCTCATTCGTAGGGTCCCAGGGGGAGCTTCTAAGGGAAAGAATATCGTACGAGACACATGCCAGCCCAACACCCAAATGCCCAACCACTGACCATACATCAAAGACCCCTTAGTTTGAACAAGCTTTGAGGATTTGAAATGCTTGCTGCCCTTCTCCGGAAAACCCAGTGTCCCTAGTGGTCGTGAGGCAAGGCAGAGGGAGCCTTCAAAGCAAGGTGCCCTTGGAGGACACACTGCCCCATGGGCCTCGAAGACAAGAAAAATGCTTCACCCTCTGAAGCTCCCACACCTCCCCACTCTTGCTCTCACTGTAACTGGGCCAGGAGCTACCACCTTTACGCAGATGAGAAAGTGTGATTCCAAGCGGGGAGTAACTGCTCATCAAGGTCCCGTAACTAGTCAATATGAGTTCCTGGACTAGAACTCGGAATTCTGAGTCACCATTCAGTGCTACCTTTCACGACTGTATTCTGTCTTCTGCATTAGTATCTGTCTTCTTCAACCACATTAATTTCCTTTCTTGCTTACTTCCATTTTTCCTAAACATTTGTGGTCTGCTCTGTGCTGGGGATTACAACGATGAACAGGCATTTTAAGACCCAGCCCCAACGTGCCCCCACCCCATTCTGCAGGGCAAACAGAGGTGCTCAGTAAGTGCTTGCTGACCGGAATTAAATCTTTTCGTTGCTACTGTTCTGATATGGGGATTCTGGTTTTCTTTCCTCAAAATGGCAATTTTTACCTTCTTGTAAATGTTCTTCCTCTTCCTAGTCTGAAAAAGAAGACTGAATATGTGAGGCTGGCTGATCTCTGCTTGGCATCTACAGGAGTACAGGAGAGCTGAGACCCCTCTACAAAGCTAGGACCCCACAGGGACCCCAGCCTCTTCTGAAAGAGGGCCTGAACTCTTCCTCCTCCCTCCTTTCAGTGCAGAGAAATGGCAAGAACGCCTGTGTCTGCCTCAGGGTCGGGGTGGGGGAGAAGGCTTCTGTGCAAACGTTAAAGCCCTAGTTGTGGGCACAGAGCCCAAACCTACACCTCCAGCCTGGTGTTAAACATTGCAGGCCCTAAAGCTACCACTAGTCCGGGATCCAGGAAACCCTTGGAGCCCTTACTAAAACATAAAACCACTCTGCAGAGACACTTCTCCTACCCAGGAGAGGTGAGACTCAGGAGTATGAGCTACCTTGGCAGGAAGTTTGCAGGAAATGCGAACCGGCTCCTTTAGAATGAGCATAATGGGGCAACTCGAAAGAGAATGTCAGTACCTTTATTTTTTTTTTTTAAGATTTTATTTATTTATTTGAGAGAGAGAGAATGATAGAGAGAGAGCATGAGAGGGAGGAGGGTCAGAGGGAGAAGCAGGCTCCCTGCTGAGCAGGGAGCCCGATGAGGGACTCGATCCCGGGACTCCAGGATCATGACCTGAGCTGAAGGCAGTCGCTTAACCAACTGAGCCACCCAGGCGCCCCAAGAATGTCAGTACCTTTAAAACAAAGGTATGAAGTAAGGAAGAGGAACCCTAAAGAAAGAGCAAGACAAAAGGCCAGTATGATCTGAAAGAGAACCAACCAACAAGAATTTCTAGAAGGAAAATGCAGTCATTGAAAATAAAAGCTCAGTGATGAGAAAATTCAACGAACATGGCAACACTGCTGAACAATAAAGCCGAGGCACTTGGCTGAGACTCCCTGGACAGCGCCGGGCCATGCGCTCGGGCCGGGCGCAGGGGGTGGAGGTGCTCAGTCTGAGGGAGAGGCAACCACGTGAACAAACACGCTTCCACACAAGATGGCTGTCGTAAAGCTCCCGTTCACGGAATCCCTTGCAAGGGGGCGCTTTTCTGACATTCTCCCGGTCAGGTGCACAAAGTGCAAGAGCAGAAGGAAAGGCAGGGTCAGTAGTAGGCCTCCGAATCTTCTGGTTTCCTGTCCACTGACCCTGTTCTGCAGCCACCCTGTATCTGTCAAGGTCACAATTACAAAGGCATCGTTGAGCATTCTTCCCCCCCCACCATCTGCAAAAGCCTTTTTGCTTGGAAATAGTTTCAAGAATGAGAAATAGTAAATGCAATTCATTCTTCTGTCAAATACTCTTTTGTAGCGTATGATTAGAACAATTAGAACAGCTGATTATTAAATTTCACTGTCTTAGGCTTAACACCAAAACATGTGACAGACAAATGTCTAAAAATGAATAAAAGAGCAAGGATATAAAAAAGGATGCAGAATAAAAAAATAAAAAAATAAAAAAAAGAATGAGAGGGCGCCTGGGTGGCTCAGTTGGTTAAGTGACTGCCTTCGGCTCAGGTCATGATCCTGGAGTCCCTGGATCGAGTCCCGCATCGGGCTCCCTGCTCGTCAGGGAGCCTGCTTCTCCCTCTGACCCTCCCCCCTCTCATGTGCTCTCTCTCTCTCTCATTCTCTCTGGCTCAAATAAATAAATAAAATCTTAAAAAAAAAAAAATTAAAAAAAAAAAAAAAAGAATGAGAAATAGTGTCAAGAGCCCCTGTAAGCCCTCTGCCTGAGCTCACCTAGAGTGAACATTTCATTCCGTGGGCTTTTTCCTTCTCTTTCCTCTCACTCGCGCTAAATTTTTACAGTATCGGTCATTATTTTTCTGAACCATTTGAGGGCAAGTTGCATAGATCACGGAGTTTTACTTGAGCCCTCTTCCTCCGTTTCCACTTGCAAAGATAATTATTTCGGTACAAAACTACAACCAAACGCACACACAGCAGGTGTTGCACATAGGCGGAGTCCTGTGAAGGCAGCAGGCCTGCCGCGAAACTCACAATTAGCCTTGAAGAGGGAAATGCAAGCCATTCCCCAGGAGCCACAGCAGGCGTTGTCTTGACTTCCTCCTTCCTACTCTGCCCACGGAGGAGGATCTGCACCCGGCGTGGTCCTCCAGAGCCCCCGCCACATCTGGGGGAAGCGCGGACCGCACGCACTCTTCTTTGTCCCAAGTGTAACCAGACTCCAGAGGAGGGATCCTGAGACACAGCTTGCTCGCTCTTCTGTTTTTCTGACTCTGTGCCTTTCGCATTTCCTGACTGAAAGCCGTAAAGGAAGAGGAAATGCCAAAAATATTACAAGATGAGTTAGTCTGTGGCATTTCCAAGGATGGGGCCGGACAAAGCTGGCAGGGAAAGCTCAGGCAGGAAGAGACCTCTGCCTCAGTGCAACCCCGCATGCCAGTGGCCAACGGAGTTCGTGCGGCTCTCCAAAACGCTGACGGTCTGAGGGAAGCCGGCTGTTTCTGGGGAGTATCCGGGGCAGGACCCATTTTCTCCAAATAACCCAGAGGATGTTAGAAATCTGGCCTTAATTACGCCCTCACTGCGATGTGGCTTCACAACACATCACGGTGTGTTTCCCTGACTCTCAGAAGATGGGGCCACCTGCCGCACACCGCCAGGCCAGGCCCTCTAGTTACTTTTTCCCCTAGTGGTTTAGATGGGTTTGTCCTGACGGAACCACATGCTCTCTCCTGAGCGTGCTTGTGGCCTGCTTTGGGAACAGGGCTGGCAGAGGCTGGGGACACTAGCTGTGGCTCTGGAACCGAGGGTTCAGCTGCATGAAAGGCACGCACAGCGCTGGGATTCACTGTGTCTGGAAATCAGCCACGGCGGACTCAAAGGGAGTACCAACCCTTCATGCTCCTCAGCCCTTTCTTTCTTTTTTCTAAAAGATTTTATTTATTTACTTGAGAGACAGAAAGAGTGACAGAGAGCATGAACAGGGAGAGAGGGAAAGGGAGAAGCAGGCTTCCCGCTGAGCAGGGAGCCCGATGCAGGCTCGATCCCAGGACCCTGGGATCATGACCCGAGCCGAAGGCAGACGCTTAACGACTGAGCCACCCAGGTCCCCTCCCAGCCCTTTCTGGGAGTGGATACAAAGTAGGTGGGTGAGGAGAGGGCTTTTGGGGGTTGGATTTTTTTTTTTTTTTTTTAGAGAAAGAGAGAATGAGAGTGTGAACGGAGGGAGGGGCAGAGGAAGAGGGAGAAAGAGACTTTTTTTTTTTTTTTAAGATTTTTTATTTATTTATTTGACAGAGAGAGAGCACAAGTAGGCAGAGTGGTAGACAGAGGGAGAAGGAGAAGCAGGCTCCCCACTGAGCAGGGAGCCCGATGCGGGGCTCGATCCCAGCACCCTGGGATCATGACCCGAGCCGAAGGCAGACGCTTAATGACTGAGCCACCCAGGCGCCCGAGAAAGAGACTCTTAAGCAGGCTCCACACCCAGCACGGAGCCCAAAATGGGGCTCAGTCTCACAACCCGGAGATCATGACCTCCGAAATCAAGAGTTGGGCACTTGACCAACTGAGCCACCCAGGCACCCCCCCTGGGGGCTGGACTTAAATTATCCTTGAGGCAGGGAGAGAAAAATTAGTGTCCCTGTGTTGAAGTGAACAGTTTGGCCTGCAGCCCAAAGAAAGCACAGTGACATGAATCCTCAACCAGGTATTCTCATATAAAGCTGGGCAAGGAGGAAAGCTTGCATGAAGGATGAATATTCGAGAGGACAGTGAAGATACGAGTGGAGCCTGACCCCAGGACTCCCATAATACCTTCCCATACCAGCCCCCAAAGATGTCCACATCCTAATCCCCAGGATGTGCGAATGTGCCAGCTTACATGGGGTATGTGGCAATAGGGAATTAAGGGGGAAGATGGGATTAAAGTTGCTAATCACTGGACCTTAAAATAGGGAGAACATTCTAGATTATACAGGTGGCCTGATATACTCAAAAGCTTCCTTAATAGTGGAACAGGGAGCCAGGAGGGGGAACGAGAGAGATGG
Source organism: Mirounga angustirostris (assembly GCF_029215605.1). NCBI lineage: Eukaryota > Metazoa > Chordata > Mammalia > Carnivora > Phocidae > Mirounga > Mirounga angustirostris. Next base: position 11,219,939 of record NW_026991712.1, on the reverse strand, counting down.
TAGCATGAGAAGGACTCAGACCAACATTGCTGGCTTTGAAGATGGAGGAAGGAGACCATGGGCCAACATATGTAGGAAGCCTCTAGAAGCTGGAACAGGCAAGGAAACAGATTATTCCCTAGGGCCTTCTATTCTGAGTCTTCCCTGTTCCTTCTGGAGAGAAGCTTCCCTAGAGGTTCCAGAAAGAACAGAGCCCTGCCAACACGGTGATTTTGGCCCAATGAGACTCATTTTGGACTTCTGACCTCCAGCACTGTAAGAGAATAAATCTGTGTTGTTTAGTCCACTAAGTTTATGGTCATGAGAGCAGGAAGAGGAGACTAATACATCATTTATCATTATACTGTCCAATATAATTTTTATTTCTATGCCTCTCCATCACTCCCATCAATAATAATAATAATAATAGTAGCTAGCGTTTGTTGAGCACTTACTATGTGACAGAGCCTGCAACAAGTTTTTCATAAACATAAGATACTATAAAAAGATAACTTCAATTGAATACTACCATGAAAGTAGACACAGGGATCTGGGGGTCGGGGGGAGCTGGAGGCGTCCTCAAGGAGATAAAGACACGGGTATGTTTTCAAAGATGAGTAGGAGTTAGCCTGAGAGAGAGGAAGAGCATCCCAGGCAGGAGGAAGAGCGTCAGCAGACCCTCGGAGAAATGAAACAGTAGGGCATGTGCTGGCCAGCACTTTGGTGGCTCAGCTACAGCCTGATCATTTCCACATTAGTGTCTCTAGTCCACAGGGACCCTCTGAGGTCCGAGGTCACGAGCCCTCACGTCTGCCCGAGATCTCCACCTGGATGTCTCCCTAGACATGTCCAACTTAGCACGGCCAATATGGAACCTGATCCTCTCCAGAACGTGTTCCACCTTTATTCTTCCCTGTCTTCCCAAATGACAGCCAGCGGTTCATGCCAGAACCCAGGGGTCATCCTCGAGTGCCTCCCTGCCCTCACCCCCATTTCATCCATGACCAAATCTCACCAGTTCCATCTCCAGGTTCTAACCAGGTCACACCCACTTCCCTCCACCCCCACTGGTCTAAGCCGCCACCAACTTTTCTGGATTCAGAAAACTGGTCTCCCTGCTTCCACTCTGCTGTGATCAACTCTTCATAAAGCAGTAAAAATAACCTCTGAAAAATGTCAATCAGATCCCACTCCGGAGCCCAAACTCAGCCCTACTTTCCCTCTGTACTTCGGGGAGAGGGTGGGGGTACTTCAGGGAGAGGGTGAGGGTACCTCCCCAGCATGGCTTAGAACCTGCCTCCCTCTGAAACCTCACCTTCTGCCATTCTCCCCATCTCTCCCTTACACTCTGCCCAGCCCAACCCCCTTACCCACCCACCCCCCAACTTCCCTGACTCCCAGGAATACATCCAGCCCTTTCACGCACAGGAGGCTGCACATTCTGATCCCTCTGCCTGGAATGCCCTCCCCTACAACCTCTCTGCCTAGCCAGTTTCTTCTCAAGTCCTCAGTCTCAGAGAGGCCTTTCCCTAGCGAAACTAGGACCACCCCCATTTCCACCCCCACCCCACTTCGCTTTGGTCATGATTTCGGCTAACAAAAATCACCATCTTTTCGGTGCTTCTCTGCTTGGCCTAGCCCCTCCACGGGAATGCAAGCTCCCTGAGGGTGGGGCTGGGCCTGTCTTGCTCAGCACTGTATCCTGAGGACCTTACCCAGTGCTAGCACGGAGCAGGTGCTCACTATGGGCTTGTTGAACTGACTAACCAAAAGAGCAAGTGTGACGCTGACACGAAAGGATGAGGCCTTGAACACAGGGTCCTAGTCATCTTTGCAGGACTGGCACCTCCCACGGGGGAGCCACTTAGCAAACGTGTACTGAATGAATGGAAGAATGAGTCAATTCCAGATGAATCTGAAAAGTGGCATCCTTCCTGGGCAAGGCTCCCAAAGGAGTTCCCTCTCCTCCTCGGGACTTCTTAGGAGGTGACATGCCTAGGACATATAGCAAGTGCTCAGTAAATGTTAGCTGTCCGTGACACTACTGCTCATGTGGGGATCATCTGTGCATCCTACAGGAAAGACTTCTTTTCGAGCCCATGCCAGATACAGCGACTGGAAGAGAGGTGTGAGGAAACAAGAGAGGGAAAAATGAGGATGGGTGGCAGGACCCAGTCAAACACAGCTGAGAACCTACAGGGAAAATGCAGGAACCACACTGTTCCAGGTAACACGGGTTCCCTTTTGCCTTTAGACGTCAGCCCCGTGGGTTGCCGTGTGGAGATGCCAGCTGGGAGGTGGGTCCTCGCGCTGGGCGAGGGAGGGCCCCATTTGGATGCACACATTCATTTTTGGGCCTGCAAGGCTCTGACTGATGTCAAAAATCTGGCTCACTGTGGCTGGTGAGAGGTGGAGAGAATTTCAATTTCCTTCACCAAATGGCAAGCCTGCGAACAAGTCCTTTCTCTCCGACATTATCAAATACTAAAAATGAAAAACCAGCCATTCGGAGCTCTCATCAGGAGAAAAATAGACGGGCTGCTTAGCTCACAAGATATAGGAGGGCTGAAAATCAAGTCCAGAGAACACCATAGGGTACATTTTGTGCTAAGACACCACCCTTTTTCTATTTTCATGGAAGTTTCTATTTTGCACAAAAGAATGGGATACAGAAAAGTAATTCCCTATGTAATAAGCCACCCATTTTAGGTTTCAGATCCATTTGGTGGCTGAACAGTAGGGGTTAGGGAATTTTTTTTTAACTCAGTCTCTCAAAATACCAAGTTTGAGATAACCACTTATCTCAAAAATAGCAGCAGTAATAGATAAGACAGAACAAGGGAAGACAGGAAAACAACAAAGGTTATAATGCAAATAAGACCTATTTCCAAATGTCTCATGCTGCCAGAACAGAAACTGCCATAATGAAAGGAGCACTGGGCTGGGAGTCTTAGGACTGGCCATGCCACTTGGGTAAGCTAGCTCCCAGCCTCGTATGCCTAACAACAAGGGGTTGAAACAGTGGTGATGGAAGATCGTTTTTCTTTCTGAACTGTTGAGATCTGCTGTTTTCCAAAATACCTGCATCTTTTTGTGATGCAGTGGACCACCAACTGCAAAACAGAAAGGCCTTGGGGTGAAGGGTTCAACAGAGATAAAACTGGCCTCAAGTACTCAGCAACTCTGGCCCCGCTGTCATCCCGGAATCAAGTATCTTGCCAAGACAACCTGATAGAGTCTACGGGAAGAGCAGAAGAAAGTTCTTGTTCTTTCCGATCAGCGCAGGTAAACCTGAGCTCCCGCTGAGGACGGGATGGTCCGAAGTCGGCTATCCATCCCCCTGCACCAGTGGAAGAATCAATTATTAAAGGAAACCGCTCTAGGGATGCCTGAGAACTCTCGGGTCGTATGAAAACCGCAGGATACCGGACGCCAGCGAGTTTCTTTTTTCTTTTAAACTTCTCGTCGCTCTCAGAAAATGCAGCAAGTCCCAATATGGCACAAGCGGGAAAAACACAAGCTACTTCCCAGTCTTCCCGGGAGCAAACCCCAAGCCCCGGCTGGGAATCTCCCCCCCCGCCCCCCCCCCCACCTTTCGTTTCGTCCCACTTGCTTAAAGCAAGTGGCCTGGGGCCTGCCTGGCAGCGCCGTGTCCAAGCCAGGGCGGGGGGCCGCGGCCAGGCCGCCCTTCCAGGAACGGCGGGGAACTTTCCTCCGCCGCCCAGAGAGACAATGCCGGGAGGGCGCCCCCCCCGCGGGCCCGGCGCCCCCCCGCCCCCCCGCCCGCCGCGTGTCGGTGCCCCCCAGAGCGGCCCCCGGGAGCCGGCGGCCCGCGCCCTCCCGCGCCCGGGGCGCCCCGCCGGGAGGCGCAGCCCGCAGTCCGCCCAGAGGCGCGGGGCGCCGGGCGGGGGGGCGCGGACGGCGCAGGGCGCCCCGCAACTCACCGGGACCGGGCGGGCCGTGGGCATTATTCCATGGCGCGCGCGCGCCGCAGCCCTCGGCCGGGCGCGGGCGGCCCCGGGGACGGAGGGCGGGCGGCGGCCGGGAGCGGCGGCGGCGGCGAGGCGCGGGAGCCGAGCGCGGCGCAGGAAGGGGCGGGCGACCGTGCGCCGAGGGGAGGAGGCCGCGGCGGCGCGGGCGGCTCGGACGCTCCCGCTCGGCGGCGGCGGCGGCGGGCGCGGGCTGCAGGAAATCCCAGCACTTCGACAGGAAATCGGAATCCTGACTAAGCACTCCCGGCCGGCGGCCGCTCCGCGCCGGGGGCTCCCGCCTCGCTTAACCCTTGGCCCGCCGGCACTAGGCGGGGGGCGCGGCGGACTCGGGCGGCGGCGCGCCGGGCCGGCTCGGCCGCACGCCCCGCGCCCCCGCCGGCCCCTGCCTGCTCGGTGCCCAGAGGTGGAAGGAAGGGCCAGGATGTGCCCAGATAAAACCTGGGCCTTGGCAGGGGCCTTTCGCAGCCCCCACCCACCCCACCCCTCCCAACACCAGGAGAGGGACTTGCCCTCTCCGGTTCTGCGGAGGATGAACTTGCCATCTCCTGGCCCTGTCCCCTGTTTTCAGTAAGAGAAGTGACTTTACCTGGCTGCCCCCTTTCACTGCTTCCCCGCTGCTAATTTCCTCATTTTTGTCCAATGGCAGGGGCGGGAATTTTCTCCGTCCAGGAGAGTAAGGACAGTAATAGTCTGGATTCCAGACTCTGATGCCGGCTGGAATCCGGACTTCGCCTTGTTTTTTCTTGCTGTGTTATCTTGGGTAAGTCACAGAACTTCTCTGAGCCTTCATTTCCTCAAATGTGAAATGAGGTGGTAATGCTACCCTTACAGGTTTGATTTGGAAACCAAATGTTTAGACAGGGACTGACACATTGTAAATGCTCAAATAGATGATGGCCATGATTGCTCTTAGTACCATGAGAGACGTCTGAGAAAGGAAGGTTTTAACTCACGGGGTGTGTGCTGTGCCTATCTGTGCCTGCTTACAAAGCCTTAGACTTTCATTTTCTTCCTAATCACCAAGTGATTATTTTTCTTTGCAGCATTTCAGAAACTGCTCTCTGCAGAGGAAAAGGTTAGTGGCTATGGCAGACCCCCTTCTGGTGACATCTGAAACCCACAGACCTCACAGAACTTGGGATTTTGCTCTTAATCCAAAAGTCAGGACATTGTGGGGGTTTCTTTAAAAGTCTGGAGAGGCTTCACGAAGTTTGAGAAAAGCAAAGTAAATCTCTGTCCAGTCAGGCCAGGACTGGGCAGCCAGTGGGAATGATTCACTGTGGTTTCCCACAAACATGCCACATTTAGGGGTTTCTACCTGGAGGATGCAGCTTGGTGGCTTTGCTCTAAGTCTTTCAAATTCCTTTGAAACCCAGTCAGACTTTGAAGAGGGAACAACATGCCCAATGAGTGAAAACGAAAGCTTGAAATGAACCTGCTGTGGACGGAAAATTGGGTATCAGCCCCTCTACTCCACATCAGGACCAGACATCAGTTTTAGACCCAAGTTTGTCTCTTTTCTGCAGCTCTTTTTCAGTGGTGAGAAGCAGTGAGACAAACTCTAGGCTTGGCACCAGGAGTCCAGAGTCCTGCCCCAGGCCCTTTGCAGCTGCTGTTCCCTCTTCCTGGAAGAATCTCCACTTGGCTGTTCTTGGCACTCAGCTCACAGCTCAGAAGTCAGCTCCTCAAAGGGGGTTTTCCCCAGCCATTTGATCTACTTGTCTTTGGCACCTACTTCCACCCCTACCTCTCTCCCACATCACATGCCCTGTTTCACTGCTTCAGAGGCCCTACCGCTACTTAATTTATCCTGTTTGGCTGCTTATTTATCATCTGTCTTCCCCTGCGTGGGTAAACTGCATCAGAGCAGACTGCTGCTTGTCTCCATCACTCCCGGATGCCAGGGCCAAGAAGAGGCTGGCCCATAGCTCACAGCTCAGAAGTCAGCTCCTCAAAGGAGGTTTTCCCCAGCCATTTGATCTACTTGTCTTTGGCACCTACTTCCACCCCTACCTCTCTCCCACATCACATGCCCTGTTTCACTGCTTCAGAGGCCCTACCGCTACTTAATTTATCCTGTTTGGCTGCTTATTTATCATCTGTCTTCCCCTGCGTGGGTAAACTGCATCAGAGCAGACTGCTGCTTGTCTCCATCACTCCCGGATGCCAGGGCCAAGAAGAGGCTGGCCCATAGGAGAACCTCAACAAAAACATGTCAGATGCATGAAAGGGACAAACAAGATTACAGTGACCGGATCACTCTGTCCCTTAGCTCCCTGTATCTTCCGCTTTGGTGGAGAGGCGCTCAAATGAGAAAGCCCAGGATAATGGAAGAAGCACTAGATGGCTCTATTAATGGTGCTGGAAAGTTAAAGCTATAAGTAATTAAGACTGCCAGATGATGTAACTGCAGTCTCATTGGGACAGTCCCAGTTAATTGCTCCCTCCTTTGTGCTCCCCCAGCACTTCTGTTCATTTCAAGAACATATTTATCACATTATATGCTTGCTCGTTGAGTGCTCTCCCAAGTCAGATGGCAAACTCTTTGACTTGAAGGGAAAGGAAAGGAGCCTACATTTATTGACCACTTACTCTGAGTGGGGCCCTGAGCAAGGTGAACTGGAATTCATTAAAAGGCATTCGGTAAGTGCCTGTAATGTGCTCAAAAATCTTCTGGGCATTAGATCTGCAGAGATGAACTATTCTTGCCCTCCAAGAAAGACAGATCAGGAAGTTCTATTTAGAAAGCAGGGAGAGGATGACTCTCACAGAGGTACGCCCAGGGTGTCTTGGGGCTGTAGAGAGCATGAGGAAGTTTCCTAAATCAGCATGGGGTGGTGGTGGTGGGGGGGATGGTGGTGTCTTAGTCAGTTTGGATTGCTATAACAGAATACCATAGACAAGGTGACTTATAAACAACACAGGTTCATTTCTCACAGTTTTGGAGGCTGGGAAGTCTGAGATACGTCCAAACAGATTTGGTGTCTGGTGAGAGCCCACTTCCTAGTTCATAGATCATGTTAACGTGCTTTCAGCATAGTTCCTCAGGGGATCCCCAGTGGAATCGGGTCCACTTGCCCCCATTAGTAATCCTCCTGTTAATTCACTCTTTATGCTGTTTGTCTCCTTCCTCTCTCTCCCATTCATTCATTCTCCCTGGGATCAATCACCTCCCAAATAAACTAGCTGCACCCAATTCCTTATCTCAAGGTTTATTTCTGGGGGAACCCAATGCAGGACTGCATTCACTCATTTATTCACAGATTTATTCACCAGGCACCCCCTATGTGCCTGAGCAAAGATGAAACGTGAGTATGGGCACATAATATAACACTACAAGGTTCAGCATGGTCTGAGGAAACGGTGCATGTTCAGACATGGAAAGCAATGAGACTGAAAAGCTTTGTACCATGTTACAGTTGAGGAAACTGAGGCACAGGAGTGTTCCGTAACTGGCCCAAGGCCAGACGGTGCCCAGAGGAGCTTTGGAGTTCAGACTCTTAACCACCGCCCTATACTGCAGCTCCTGGTGGTTAAAGCTATGAGTGCAAGCTGTGGGTGAGTTCACTCGAGCGGAATGTGTGGACTGAGAAGATCTGGGATGAGGATTGATCTCGGAGGGACACCGTAGGCAGAGGAAGAGGGACTTATGAAGAAGACTGAGAGGGAGGAGCCTAGAAGAGAAGTGGATGGAAAACCAAGGGTAAGGGAAGAAATTTCTTCTAAAAGTCAGGAATGGCCAATACTCAAATGCCCCCAGAGTTCAGTCAGATAAGGATTGGAATGCAGATATGCATTTTATTTGACAATTAGAAGACTGATAATTTTTGCCAGAGCTGTTTCAATGGAGTGGAGGGATTGGAAGCCAGATTGCAGTGGGTTGAAGAGCGAGTGGGAGATAACAAGTGTAGACTACTCTTTTCAGAAACAAGGCTGTCTAGCTAGTGGGAGGTGAGGGGAGGATTCTGTAAAGACGGGTGGGCGAGTGAGCATCTGTGGTTGATGGGAAGGTCCCAGGAGAGTGGGAGAGGGCGAAGAGGGAGGGCGGGCACACTGATGGAACAGGTGCTGAGGATGAGGAGGGATGGGTGGGGGATGGGACGAGGCCTGGACCAGAGGGGAGCCACCTTGTCCACCAGAGCAGAGGGCCTGGGGACAAAGACAGACTCAAGTTCCTTGGTGAGCTGATCCCGGAATCCTTGACTAGGAGTTAGGTGGGCTCTTAAGGCCCCGTGGTTTAATTCCTCATGACATTCATGCTCTGGGTAAAAACAATTAATTCCAATGTGGATGAATACAAAGTGGTATCAGTCTCATAACTGGGGAAAGAAATGGCATGAGACACTATTTTGACCCAAAGTAGGTTAGTCAAGTCGCAAAGGAGAGGATGAGCAGGATGGACTTTGGGAGCCAGAAGAGACACAGTTTGATGACTGATGGGTGAAGATAGGGTGGGGGGCGGTGGTGAGCACACGCAGGGGGACAATGGCACTCACCTGTGAGAAGGAGGAGGAGGAGGGTGGTATTTTTAACCATGATAAAGAGCATGGGATGGGAACGTTTTGAGATAGAAGATAATGAGTTCCTGTTTGTGCTTTGTGCTGGGAAGGCAGTGTGGGTGGTGGGTAAGAGTTTGCAGCTTTGCTTGGGGTGGGGGAGGCAGTGGGCTTGAGGGTGGTAGGAAGAGGGGAGGCAGAGGGACCTACCCAGTTGGTGAGAAAGCACCTAAACAGCTAACACCCTTTACTAGCTTCTCACAGTCTTGCTTTGTACTGACTTCTCGAATGCAGAATTTCTCATCCTTGGTGTTAGCATATTGGACCTGGTAATTCTTTGTTGCGGGGGCTTCTTGTGCTTTGCAAGATGTTAGCATCCCTGGGCTCTCCCCACTGGATGCCAGTAGCAACACCCCAGTTGTGACAACAGAAATGTCACCAGACATTGCAGAATGTTCTCTAGTTAAGAACAACTGCCCTATCATCTTTCCCTCATGTCAGGATATCGCTTAAAAGGTGCAACTTTGGGGCGCCTGGGTGGCTCAGTTGGTTAAGCGACTGCCTTCGGCTCAGGTCGTGATCCTGGAGTCCCGGGATCGAGTCCCGCATCGGGCTCCCTGCTCGGCAGGGAGTCTGCTTCTCCCTCTGACCCTCCTCCCTCTCATGCTCTCTGTCTCTCATTCTCTCTCTCTCAGGTAAATAAATAAAATCTTAAAAAAAAAAAAAAAGGTGCAACTTTGGACAATCTTCTTCAGCAGAAACCCCTGTTCCCAATGCTTAGGTCACATTGATAGGGTTCTGATCCAGGTTCCGCCACTCCCCTAGTTCGTGACCTTGGGCAACTTTCTTCACTTCCCTTGGCTTCTATTTTGTTGTGTTGTTTTGGGTTTTCTTGTTTTGCTTTTCCTCTGTAAAATGAAGTTTTTGAGAGGATGACATCAAGTGATCCATGTGAAGTGCTTGGCTCCATGTGGAGTAACTAGTTAGCCTTCATTCTGTTGTTGTTTGTACTGGTAATATTCATAGAGGTATGTAGATGCAGGTGAGACATCCACTAAGCATCTGGAAATTTGGGCCTCAAGATCTGGGTGTCACAGATGAATCACAGACAAGAGGAAACACTTGAAGCTGGGGTTATCTATGACATGGCCTGGAAAGAGTGTAGATAGAGAGAAGAGAGATTTGAACAAGAACCCCATAGGACACCAAAATTTACTAAGCAGCAGAGAAGGAGGAGTCTATAACTGAGATTTGAGTGGTCAGAAACACAGATGGGGATCTAGGTGTGAATTTTTCATCTAGCAGCAACCTTGACCTTCAGGTGGTGGGAGGCATGTCAGCAGAATGCCGTCTTGTGGAATGATGCTGATGTTGGTGCGGACTTTGAGTGCTCCCCTGGAGTCAGGTGCCATGTAGATATTAATACTCATTTAATGCCCACAACAAGGTTATGGCTTAGGAACTATTTATTATCCCCATTTTATGGATGAAGAAACTGACATTCAGAGGAGGAGGTGAGGGAGGTTGAGTTCGTCAGCAAAGAGGGTGGAAGAACAAAGGACTTTCATGCAGAGAACCAAGGAGCAGACGTAGCGCCCCAACACCCATGGGCATCCATTGGTGTTAGTGGAACAGAGAGTGTGAAGCAGGTGTGAAGAGCTGGGGGAAAGCCTGGGAGGGCCCCCAAAAAGGGGGAATGTCCAGCCGTGCAGTGTCAGGCCATACTGAATCCCAAGGTGAAAGGAAAATTCAGTCATATTGACCCTGTCTTTAAAAGTGTGATATTTTATTCATCCTGGAATGTTTGCATTAATTTTCCTTTTACAAAATATTGCATTAAAATATTTTTTTTATCTTGATTACCGAATTTGTTGGCAAACGCTCAGCTGGACTGAACCAAAGTCTAACCTCTTCCAGTCTTCTTGACCTTGCTGCTTATGATTCAGATTCCAGTCTGCTTCACTCCCCTGTCCCTTAGCCAGGAAAAGGCAAGGCTCCTGATTTCAGCCCCACATGACAAGAGCCAGTGGGGAAGAGGTAACTCTACAGGAAACCACATGCTTTTAGGAAGAGGAAATGGATACTGGGCACCAAAACCTAATAACTGTCCACTACACTTGGGCCACCTGGAGATCTTTGGTGCAAAGAAGAAAACATTCTGGGGAGTGGGGAGAGCAGGGAAGGAAAGAATGGAAGGTGGGTTCAGCACACATAAACACCCAAAGCCAGATGCTTAAGAACCTGCATTGTAGTCCATAGCCTGGGTTTCTTTTTTTCTCTTTTCTTCTTTTTTTTTTTTTTAAGGCTTATTTATTTATTAGAGAGCAAGTACAAGTGGGAGGGGCAGAGGGAGAAGGAGAGAGAATCTCAAGCAGACTCCACACTGAGCATGGAGCCCGATGCAGGGGCTCAATCCCAGGAACCTGAGATCATGACCTGAGCCAAAATCAAGAGTCGGATGCTCAACTGACTGAGCCACCCAGGCACCCCCGTAGCCTGGGTTTCAGTTCTCACTCACCCACCAGCCCTGTGATTTTGCCTAGCAAGTTCAAATGTTAAGCGTCAGTGTCCTACAAAATGGGGATAATGAAAGTACACATATCATAAAGTGTTAGGATGAAATGAATTAAGCCACATAAAAGTGCTTGAACATAATAAATATTCAGGGTTTTATTTCTATAGTGTGGTATTGACATTTTAAAATTTATTTTTCAAGCTACTGAGTCATGAAGGAAAGAAATGGAATAGTAACATGAAGCTTAAGGGGAGTCCAGGGGGGATTTTTGTTTTTCCAGTTGGAGGAACAAGAGAAGTAGCCAGGGGAGAAGGGCAGATAGAAGGATGTGGCAAGCGGTGATTGCCCCCCCTCAGTTGGGAATACCTGTCGTACCTTCCCAGGTTACACTCACCAATTCACAGAGAAGTTGTAATGGAGCAGGGCCACACATGCCTGGCCAGAATGGTCAGGGACAGAATCCAGATTTCAATGCCCACAGAGGTGTTTCTCCCTGAAAACCCGGTCACCGTACTGTATCTAGTCATTGTCAATCCCGGAGTCACTGCTTGAGCCCAGGTCACAAAAATGTGAGAGGCAATGAGGTCTTTATTATCACACTGTTAAAACAAACAAACAACAAAAAACCCCACCCTCTTTGCAAAAGCTAAACTTGAAAGGGTCCTGTAAGATGAACATCCAATGGCATTTCCTCCAAAGATGCTAAGCATCAGGGAAAATGCTTTCCACCGTTAGGTCATTAATTTTAAAGGTCCATTTCCAGCTATAATGGAGCTTTGTGATAAAAGGGTCAGACAAATGGGTCATTGCGACAATCTCTTATGGAAGTAAGGTTCTCTTCTGTTTTGTGTGAAATTAATAAGGACTTCACCCTCTACTCCTCTTGGGAACCCCAGGTGACCCAGAGCAAGCCTTCCCTAAACTTTTGGGGTGGGTCGGCTTCTCATCTGTGTTCCCATAACATCCAGGGATCAATGCTGGTGGAGTCTTCGCTGCCATGCACTTCATCTCTCTCCTGCAGGCCAACGGCAGGGACTCTCTTATTTACCTCTGTACAGCTAGAACCTATCAGAGCAGGAGCATACAGTGTGCACTTAACCCACATCTCATGAATGAATGCCTGCACTCTTGATGAAACAGCACCCCTCTTTAGCTGTGTGAGAAAACCTGCTCACTTCCTGAGTAAGCAAAGTTGGGCAAGGAGGATTTCAGGGCAGACTTCTCAAGCTGGGACACTGTGCCGAGTGGAAGCAACTATGTGTATTAGGAACAGTATCAATGATAATAAGCAGTAGCTAAAATGTGTTGAGTGCTTTCCCTATGCCTGGCACTGGCATAGAGTTCTAATGATTCTAATGGCACTTTACAATGATCATCTCATGTAATCTCAAAATAAACTTATGAGATCAGACTATTTATACTGTACATTTTACAGATGAAGAAACTGAGCCTCAGAAAAGTTACACACAGAGGATCTGTCTTTGAGCGATTCAACTGTTCACTTCATGCTATTGTTGCAAACTGAGCTCTGGGGATCCAAGTAGGTCATGGAGTTTGCAGACTACATATATAAGGAGTTTATGGTGTATCCGAGCCATAGATTTATACTGTAAAATAGCAGGTCCCTTTGGTCCGTGCCTACTGTTCCAGAAAAAGTGGAAAATCCTCCCCCGGTGCTTTTGTAAATAGTCCTTAATTGAACTCAGCCTTGGTATCATTACCACCAAGTTCTGCAATTAACCAGCCTGGAGCTTATTTGCTAGGGCACAGCACCGAAGATATTTACACATCCGACTTTTAACTCTAAGCAAGATTTTCAGCCTGTAAATTGCTTATCCAGCCGCAATCATAGCTGCTAGGAAACTGCCTGGGGCTGTTTGAGGGGAATGAGAAAGAAAGAGGATTCCCCCAAAGCCAGCTGTTGCACCCCCAGAATAATAACACTAACAATTAAGAACTAACAATTGTACAGTCCTTTAAAAATTACAAAGCACATTCTCATGCAGTTAATTCCCCTGAGAGTGGGAGGAGAGGACTGGTGTATTTTAAAGAAGAACCCCAAAGGCTTGTTTCTTCCAGGGCTGTAACATAATCTTTTGTTCAACCAATGCTCGGTGAGCACCTACTATGTGCTGGGGACTGTACTAGGTGCTAGAATGTACTGGTGAGCAAAACAGATGCTGTTCCTGGACTCATGAAGCTTCTAGTCTAGCCTTGGAGAAAGAAAGACTATAATTCAATAATATACACAGAGAAATATAAGATTACAACTACTGCAGTAGAGGCATATAAAATGCAATGCGAACCTAAAGTGGAGGGATTTAAGCTAATCCAGATCAGAGAAAACTCTTCTGAGCAATGATGAATAAGAGTTAACTAGGCAGGGGTGCCTGGGAGGCTCAGTTGGTTAAGTGTCTGCCTTTGGCTCAGGTCATGATCCCGGGGTCCTGGGACCAAGTCCCGCAATGGGGCTCCTTGCTCTGCGGGGAGCCTGCCGCTCCCCCTGCTTGTGCTCTCTCTGACAAATAAATAAATAAAATCTTTTAAAAAAAAAAGTTAACTAGGCAAAGAGGGGAGTGTTTTAAGCAAAGAGAACAGAATATGTAAAGGCCCTAGGGCCAAAGGGAGTATATTAGTTAGTTTTTGCTGCATAACAGAGCACACCAAAACTTAATGGCTTAAACATTGATCAGACCATTTGGCTCTTAATTCTGTAGATTGGCAATTTGGCTAAAATCAGCGGGGCAGTTTCCCTCTGATCTTGGCTGGGTTCACTCATGTACTTGTGGTCATCTCCCAGGTCAGCCAAAATAGCTTATCTCTGTTTTGTGTAGTTACACCTCGTCCAGCAGGTTGGTCCAGGTTTGTCGACATAGCAGCAAGGTTCTGGGATGAGCAAGAGAGGAAGCTTGCAATGCCTTTTACAACCGAGGCTCAGAACTCACACAACCTCCTTTCTGCCACATTCTACTGATCAAAGCATCTTTAATCAATGGGGGGTGGGAGGCGCCGGGGTGGTGCAGTCAGTTAAGCGTCTGCCTTCAGCTCAGGTCATGATCTCGGGGTCCTGGAATTGAGTCCTGAATTGGGCTTGCTGCTCAGTGGGGAGCCTGCTTCTCCCTCTCCCTCTGCCCCTCCCCACCGCTCATGCTCTCTCTCTCTCAAATAAATAAATAATATATAAATTATATATATATATCAGCTGGGAAAACAGCAGCACCAGATCCAAGATGGTGGCCAGCAGGAGGCTGATGAAGGAGCTTGAAGAAATCTGCAAATGTGGAATGAAAAACTTCCAGGTTGATGAAGGTAATGTATTGACTTGGTAAGGGCTTGTTCCTGAGAACCCTCCATATAAGGGGGCCTTCAGAATTGAAATCAACTTTCCAGCAGAGTACCCATTCAAACCACTGAAGATCTCATTTAAAACAAAGATCTATCACCCGAACATGGATAAAAAGGGGCAGATCTGTCTGCCGGTAATTAGTGCTGAAAACTGGAAGCCAGCAAGCCAAACCAACTAAGTAATCCAGTCCCTCATAGCATGAACGACCCCCCGCCCGAGCACACACGTTGGGCCGACCTAGCTGAAGAACACTCTAAGGACCATAAAAAATTCTGTGAGAACGCTGAAGAGTTTGCAAAGAAATCCAGGGAGAAGCAACCTGTGGACTAAACTCTGCCATGACTGATTCCAGCGAGTGTGAACAGAGACCTGGAGCAGTGCATTTGGACACCCCGCAAAGCAGGACTCTGGAAAATTGACATGTGCCGCGGCCTGGCATCTGCTTGTGGCAGTTACTAACTTTCTACAGTTTTCTTAGTCAAAAGTGGTCTAGGTAACCTGTAAAGAAAGGATTAAAAATTTAAGATGTTCTTAAATGTATACATATAAATTTAAGAATACATATATTTTTATATATATAGATATATAGATAAATAGTAAGATATAGAATCTTAGAAGCGGAGGGGATTTTCAGTCTAGTCCAGGTAACAAATAGTAACAAAGAGTAGGTACATACCAAGTAGGTGTATTTGAAAGAATGGAAGGATGCACACATCATAAAGGCCCAGCTTCAGCATCTCTATTCCATGGAATATTGTACGATGGTCTGGAACTAGTTTCTCTACCTTGGGTTCTTTTGACTCCTTGTCCTTGCCCCCTCCACAGTGAGGTCAGAGAGATTTATCTAAAATGCAAACCAAAAAAACAGGAACAAAAACAAAAACACGCAAGTAAAAGGGGTACCTGGGTGGCTCAGTCAAACATCTGACTCTTGGTTCCGGCTCAGATCATGATCTCAGGGTCGTGGGGTTGAGCCTCACGTCAGGCTCCACACTGAAAGTAGAGCCTGCTTAAGATTCTCTCTCTCCTTCTGTGCACCCTCCCCTCCCCCCAGCCTCAGGCACACTCTCTCTTAAAAAAAAAAAAAAAAAAAAAGGGCAAACCTAACCTTATAACCTTTAATGCTTCCCCGATGCTTGCCGTGCCTATTGACACATCAAAATCACCAAGAGGGGCTGTTTAAAATACAAACTCCTGCCCTCCACCCTAGATTCACCAAATGAGAGTTTCTGGGCTTGGGAACTGGGATCAATATTATTTAAAAGCTGTCCCAAAGAGTTAGCTGCGACTGATCCAGCTTTTTGGGAGCTGCCGTCTGTAAGTTGTCCAGACACAAGCTTTTCAAGAAAGGTTCTCTAGCATTATTGATCTCATCAGCTCAGACATGGCCTCTTTCAGAAATAATCTCTCCTCTCCCTTTGTACCACCCCCAGAACTCATGTCTCCTTTTACTGTGTACCCACTGTATCCTACACAGGCTTTTTATAATGCTATTATTCAAAGGGTATTATTAAAATCAGCTTACATATCTGCCATGTTCTCACTCCCCTGCCCCAGCCCTTTCTCCCTCGCCCGAGGCAACCGTGTGATCAGTTATCATATTGACTTCAGTCCATACCCGAGGGCCTGCTATAAAATTGACCCAATCCAATTCATCCGAGTGTCCATTGATGGATGAATGGATAAACAAAATGTGGTATATACATACATTATTCAAAAGGAGGGAAATTCTGCCATGTGTTGCAACATGGATGAACCTTATGGATGTTATGCTGAATGAAACGAGCCAGCCACCGAGAGACAAATACTGTATGATTCCACTTATGTGAGGTACTCTGAACAGTCAAATTCACTGAGACACAAAGTAAAATGGTAGTGGCCAGAGGCTGGGGGGAGGGGGAATGGGGGTTAGTGTTTCACGGCGACAGAGTTTCAATTTTTCAAGAGGAGAAAAGTTCTAGAGATGGATGGTGGGGATGGCTGTCTGACAATGGGAATGTTCTTAATACCACTGAAATGTCAACTAAAAAATGGTGCAGTGTAAGAAAATTGAAGATGGTACATTTTATGTCACGTGTATTTTACCACGATTAAAATTTAAGAACCAAATTGAACCCATGAAAGTATGGATGGTCACCAAGCATTTGTTGAACACCTCTAGGATCAGAATATTTCCTGACAGGCTGGCTTTGCCAGAGACCGACTCTATTATAACGTGGACTCTTTAAGATGATGGCTCTGCACATATTCCATTGAGCCGCCGATGGGTGACCGCCAGCTGAGCTTTGGCCAATACTGCTCGCTCTCCGTCTATCTGTCTGGCTCCTGAGGCTTGGCTCCTCTCCTGTCTTCTCCATTCGTGTCTGTGGTCTCAGCACTATTATCCCTGGCAGATTTGGTGGCTCTGTCCCAGCCTCCCACAGCTAATGGACCCTGCCTCACACAAGCCCAAGGACTCAGCTCCCAGCTCAGGCCAGCCTCTTTGGAAGAAGCAATCAGATAGAAAGTTCTTTCTTAAATAGAGCCAAGACCTCTGTCCTGTAACTTTCCTTTCTATGGTTCAAATTCTACCTTCTGGAACATTACAGGGCAAGCTCAGCCTCTTTTCCCATCCAGCAGCTCTTCTGACACTCAAACACGACTCTCTGATGATCCTTCCCAAATATTTCCATAACTTTAATTTCTCAGATAACAGATTTCTGGATCCTTCCCTCCACCCAGTTGCCCTCGCCTGACTTCACAGCAATTTGTTCATGTCTTCCTAAAACGTGGCTCTTAGAGATAAATTCTTCACGTGGCATCTGACCAGTGCAGAGAAGAGCTGGATTATTATTTCCACGATGTAGACCCAAATTTGCTGAATCCTGAAATAAATCCAGATATCCATTACATCTTTCAACTTAACTATAAACCCAAAGTTGGCTTGTTTAACCAGCACACTTCCTGTGTCAGCGTGGGGTGAAATCGAATGTACTTCAGACTTCAGACTATCTGAAGTATCTGTATGCACTACACACTGAATGGACATGGTACTGTTACATTTTTAAAATAGCTTTTCATTAAATTGTTTTAAAAGTTAATTAATCTGTATCTGGAACTTCTCTACTTCTCACCCCCTGTGTGGTCAAGTCTCAGATGTCGCAGGCTGGTTGTCCTCACTTACCCAGACAGGATCTCCCTTCCTTCCCCATAGAATCTGACCCAGTTATTTCTGGGATCCCCCAAGGGGGTCTCATGTGAGCTCTAAACAGGCTCGTTTACTCAAGGCCCCTTGTGGCCGTCCTCTGCCCTTAAAGCTCTCCCATCAGGTGCCTGGTCCTGCCACTGCTCCCAGCACCAGTTACCAAAACACAGAGCCCCTGCCTGTTCTGATGTGTCCCAGAGACCCCCAGAGCCACAGACTCCAGATACAGTTCCTTTTTATTGTGACGGGTAGCACCAGGCTTATGTATAAAGGGGCTCAGAGCCACACGTCAGGTGAAATTTTTGAATAGGGCTTGTGTGAAGCCGTCTCTTCTTCTCCCGCCTCCTCCTCCTCCTCCTCCTCTTCTTCTTCTTCTTCTCCATTCATGTCTGTGGTCTCAGCACTATTATCCCTGGCAGATTTGGTGGCTCTGTCCCAGCCTCCCACAGCTAATGGACCCTGCCTCACACAAGCCCAAGGACTCAGCTCCCAGCTCAGGCCAGCCTCTTTGGAAGAAGCAATCAGATAGAAAGTTCTTTCTTAAATAGAGCCAAGACCTCTGTCCTGTAACTTTCCTTTCTATGGTTCAAATTCCCGCGGGGGCGGGGGTGATGAGGGGAGAGAAGCAGGGAGCCTGATGCAGGGCTCGATCCCAGGAGCAGAAGGCAGAGGCTTAACCGACCGAGCCTCCCTGGTGCCCCTTCAGATACAGTTCTGATGGTTCCTTTGTCTCTCCGAGCCCCTTCAGCCACAAGGGATGCCTTCAAGGGGCTCCTTTGCCTCACTCGTCATTACTCACCCCAAGCCAAACACAGGATGTAAAATGTGAATGGAAGCATCTTTAGAATTCTTTGCCATTTTGCGTCTCCACCACACAAACTAGGCAAAACAGAATGATTGCCCAGCAAGCATAGCTCTAAAAGAGATCATCTAACCCATTTCCCATCCCCGCCCCCACCCTTGCCTATTCTGTCCAAATGATAAAGCTGAGGCCCAACAGAGAAAGTTATTTAAGCAGAGTGATTTTGTGAGACTGTTAAAGCCAGGAATAAATCAGTCTCCTGAGACCCCCAGGAAATCAGATTTAAAAACATGCCTAATAAAGGCGGGCACCTTCATGATACTATCTGGAAATTTCAAGATTTTTTTTAACTCATTAAGAAAATATGTTTTGTGTTAAACCTCAACCGTTCACCCAGTCCTTGACTCTCCCTCACCCCAATCTTTTACCCTTCCTGTCTATTAGATACTAACTAGGTTTCAGTTAAGAAAAGATGGATGAAATTCAGCAGCAACATTGCTAGAAACATGAAGTCTTTTTTTTAAAACTATAAGTTGAACATGTTTTTCTCTGAGGGCAAATGCTAAAAAAAAAAAGATATGCAGAGAATCTCGTATTTTCCCGAGATCAAGAGCTGGTGTTCCTTCCCTACTGGATTTGCTACTTGCTCTGAATGTGGTCTCTGAGCCAGTCTTCTCCTTGAGCGGTGCAAAAGTCATCACTCCTCTCTGTGCCTCACTTTACTCACGAGTAGAATAGGCTTCAATAGTGTCTCTAAATGTCTCTGACTGGAAAGTGGTACCCGGTAAGCCAGGTGACAGAATCATTTTAGCCAGCCATCCCTTCGGTGATTCCTGTACTCATCGAGGGTTTATCGAGCTTCACCTAGGTTCACTCATTCAACAAGTATTTACTGAGCACCAACACTGTTCTTGGTGCTTAGAGTATCTCAGTGAACAAAAACATGAAACAAGAATCCCCGTCCTTGTGGAGCTTACATGCTAGTGGCGAAAAATGTGCATAGAAAATTAGTAAATGACATAATGTATCAGAGGTGATAAGGTCCCGAGGGCAGAAAAAACAGCAGAACAGGGTAAGGGAGCATCCGGAGGACTGGGATGGAGTAGAGCCAAGACTGCCATTTTTCTTTTTATTGTGGTAAAATAGACATGACAAAATTTACCATTGTAACCATTTTTAAGTGTACAATTCAGTGGCATTAAGTACATCCATTACCACCATGAATCTCCAGAACTTTCTCATCATCACAAACTAGAATTCTGTCCCCATTACACACTAACTCCCCCCTCTGCCCTGCCCCCAGCCCCTGGCAACCACCATTCTACTTTCTGTCTCTATTACTGACTCCTCTAAGTGCTTCACAGAAGTAGAATCGTAATAGTAATTGTACTTCTGTGGCTGGCTTCTTTCACTGAACATGATGTCCTCAAAATTCATCCATATTATGGCAGGTGTCGGAATTTCATTCCTTTTTAAGGCTGAGCAATATTCCATTGTATGCATAGACCACATTTTGTTTATCCATTCATCAGCCAGTGGACATTTGGGTTGAATAGTTTTTGGCTGTTGTGAATAGTGCTGCTATGAACATGGGTGTGCAAATAAATACCTATTTGAGTTCCTGCTTTCAATTCTTTGGGGTCTATACCCAGAAGTAGATTGGGATCATATGGTAATTCTACATTGGAGCTTTGAGGAACTGCCATACTGTTTTCCACAGCTAACGCATCATGTCACATTCCATCAATCATCACAAGATTCCAATTGCTCCTCGTCCTCACCAATACTTGTTTTCTGGTTTGTTTGTTTTTTATAGTAGCCGATTTAAAGGGTGTGAAGTGGTATCTCATTGTGGTTTTGATTTGCATTTTTCTAGTGACTCCTGCTGTTGAGTGTCTTTTCGTATGCATAGTGTAGATCTTCCTTGGAGAAATAGCTATGTAAGTCCTTTGCCCATTTTTAAATTGGGCTTTTCGTTGTTGAGTTTTAGGAGTTCTTTGTGTATTCTGGATATTAATCCAGATACGTATGTAATTTGCAAACACGTATGTAATTTGCAAACATTTTTTTCTCCTGTTCTGTGGGAGGCTGTCATTTTAAATGGGCTTCATAGAGAATGTGTCATTTGGGCAAAGAGCTGAATAGGTGTCATTCCAAGGAGAGGAAATAGTAGAATCTGAGAATGTGTAGATTGGGGGAATGAATGTGAGAATGTGTAGATTGGGGGGATGAAAAGAACTGTAAACAAGCCCTTAAGGTCATTCTTTTTTTTTAAAAAAAAAGATTTTACTTATTTATTTGACACAGAGAGAGAGACAGCAAGAGAGGGAACACAAGCAGGGGGAGTGGGAGAGGGAGAAGCAGGCTTCCCGCGGAGCAGGGAGCCCGATGCGGGGCTCGATCCCAGGACCCTGGGATCATGACCTGAGCCGAAGACAGATGCTTAACAACTGAGCCACCCAGGCGCCCCTCTTAAGGTCATTCTTAAATGATTATAGGGTCTGCCACTGCCTTGGGGATTCAGAATCAGGCAAGTATGGGGGCTGGAGGGGGGAGTGTGGTTGCAAGAATGAATTTCCTCCCCTTGCTTCATTTGTTCACAGAGGGCCCTCCTTGGGAGCAACACTGCAGGTTCTTGCTCATGTGACCAGTGGTGATGACCTTTGGGTGGAGCATGGCCCAAACCCTTCCTAGGCTGGACTGTCCCAGTCTAGAGGTCTAGAGGGGCAAAGAGTATTAGCAGATCCTTTTGGCCAGAAGTAGAAAGCCATGACCTGCCATCAGTTTCATTGGTCGTACAGATGACATTCTGCTATCCATCTCTGTGTCCCACATCTCTCCACTGGTTCTATAGTCAGGAGGAGAAGAAAGGGGTTACTATTTATTGACCCCTCAAAGAGCTCGGTGGCTGTTCTCAGTCATGAATAGGAAATAGGCAAAGCATCTTGCTGTTCCTTCCCTGCGCTGACCACCTCGCTTTTGATGTTTCTCATCTGCTTCACCCAACAGATGGTTAAGCAAACCGGAATCCAGCTCTATTGTCTGTGGATCACAGGGAAATGGAAGACAACTAAACTTTGTCTGCTTGCCTGAGACAGGCCAGGCATTGTGCCCAGTGGTTTGCATGACCTTATTTTGATCCTCATAATAAGTACATTTCATTATCCCCAGATGAGGAAGCTGAAGCTCAGAGGTAAAGCTAGTTGCTCAATGCCACACATCTGCCTGATTCCAAAACATAATGGAAAGGAGTTCCCAGAGCCCGGAGATGGTGCCTTAGGAACCACAGTGGGGAAGGAAGGGGGAGGCTGACTTTTCAGGGTTCCCAGCCCACCTCACCACTTCCATCTGAGCCAAGACCTTTTTATCTGTTTTATCAGACTTGTCTCAACTGTAGAAAATGTATTAATGTCCCCTCATTTGAAGAATTTCCATGCCATCAAAAGAAGTTGCCATCCAATTCTTTATTCCTGACCAAGAGTATTAAATCAGTGGTAGGTTTTAGGGGACCCTGGGTGGCTCAGTTGGTTAAGTGACTGCCTTTGGCTCAGGTCATGATCCTGGAGTCCCGGGATCGAGTCCCACATGGGGATCCCTGCTCAGCAGGGAGTCTGCTTCTCCCTCTGACCCTCCCCCCTCTCATGTTCTCTCTCTCTCTCATTCTCTCTCTCAAATAAATAAATAAATAAAAATCTTTAAAAAAAATAAATCAGTGGTAGATTTTATATTCGGTGGCATCTTAGGGTCAGGAATAGGTTATTAGCATTACACATAAGAATTCATTTGCAAGAATGTTTTTATGTTTAAATGAAACACAACATAGAAGTGTGAACAGAGGGCAAGACACTATGCCGCTGTCTCAGCCCTCACCATGCCCCAGACCTTTCCTTCTTACCTCCCCTCATTGAAGCTCCTTGGCTTGTGGCCCAGCCCCTCAGAGCCCTGACCTTGTGCTCTGGGCTCCTGTCCCGGAAGCACAGGTAAGGGGCAGTCTCACTGACTGAGTATGACGTCATAGAGTCATGGTTACCAGAGCATTTTGTTCATTTCCCCCACCTTGTTTGGAAAGAAAATCCCAAGATGGGAGTCTTTGTGGAAGGCAGCGACCCCCACCCCCCATCCTATGGAAGCGGACAAGGACAGCGTTCTCTGCCCCAGGGCTGCTGAGATGAGGGCAGGAGATCTGGGCAGGAATGATCAAATACCCCCAGGATTTTACAGGTACGAGGAATGATGCAAAGGCAAAGCGACAGGAGATAATATTCACACGGGTTGCAGGAGACTCAGAAGTCCATCGGTGAATATCTACACCGTGAAGCCTATACCTACCTGATGGCCCAGCAGTTCCACTGGAATTGCTGTATCTGGGAAGATTAGTGCACATGTCCACCAAAAGGCAGGTGCGAGCTATCATGGCAGCATTATTCATCATAATCAGAAACTAGAAATAATCCAAGTGCCCATAAAAAGTAGAACGAATGAACTGTTTTGGTACAATCACACAAGAGAGTGTTATACTGCACTGAAAACAAACTATGAACTATTATTACTAGCAACCACATGGGTGCATCTCATAGGTATAATGAGAGAAAGAGAGAGAGAGAGACATTGGCAGTCCCAGTGGCTGCACTTGAACTAGACAATTATGATAGGCTCTTGGCTGTGTTCTCAGCTGCCCAGACTCCCCGGGTCCCATTGTTTGAGCCAGGTTCCCCAGCCTGCCTGTTGATCCTAGAACCACCAGCTACCTTTTACAGTCATGTTAGCCTTAGTCTCTTGCTTTGTTGGTGACCTAAGCCCTTTTCTAGCATGCAACCTAGGTCTGGAAAGCAGGAGCCAATAAAACAATAAAGGTGATTGCATTTTGTCAATTGTAAAGAACCAAGATACATGAAAGGCATTATTATTAATTTTAAAAAGGCAAAAGAAATGGGTGTATGAAATGCTCAGTTGGTTTGAAACATTAAAATCATTTAAAACCATGCTTTACAAGGCTGCCTAATTGCAAAAGCTATAAACTCTCTTGGGAAAACAACCATTAAAAAAAAAGCATGACATTTCAGAATGTGATACAAGTCAGGACCAACTAGCTTATGATGGTTATTGTAGCAGAATTGTTATTTTGGTTTAATGGGACACTTTAAAAATACAATTAGATCTTTAGACTCTGGCAGAATAAAAGCACATAATGAAACGAAAATAGCAGGTATATTGGAAGATAATGTTACATAAGGAAATTATTTTTGTGAACTTTATTTGAATCAGGATGATTCATAATTGTATAATTAGATACTTCAATTTAAACATGAAATGCAGTAAATTACTCAAGCAGCAAACAAAGCATCTCTCTCTCTGGTATTTCTCAATGAAATATATTAACGATTAGGGTTTTTGCGAGTTGTGAAAGTTGATAGCCTGATGTCTGCAAACATTTCCTGTTAGTTTGGAAAGTGAACATATAGGGCAGCAGTTCTATTTTATAGTAGATTGAGGTCTGGGTCTCCTCATGTCACATGATGGCCTGGGCACCCCCGAGGTTCCTGATTGGCCACATCAACAGTGCATTGTGGGAGCTGCTCACAGAGTTGCTGGGATAGATGGAAGGCCCTTTGTCTGTCTGTAGGGCAGACTGGCTTCCATGTCAGAATCTCAGACTGATGCTGTTTCGCTGGCATCAGAATGGCTCTTCTGTTCCTCCCTCCTGCCATGTTTGTTTAGCTGTTCCAGTTAGGATCTATCTCGGCAGCAGGGGCTAACTCATTCATTGGAGACGAAACATTCAGGGGCAGTTTTACCAATTGCACGTAGACTGCCTCATCTGAGACTCCCAACTACCCTCATGCTAGATATTGGTTATTCAACCCCTTTTTTTTGCAAATGAGAAAACCACAGGGGGGTGGTCATGTGTTCAAGACCTAGAGGCTAGTGGCAAGAACAGGATCAAACTCAGGTTCAGGATCAATTAGATGATTTGTGGGGCTTAGTGCAAAATGAAGATATGGAACCCCTGCTTAAAAATTTTTAAGATATTCGGGACACCTGGGTGGCCGGTTAAGCATCCGACTCTTGATTTTGGCTTGGGTCATTATCTCAGGGTCTTGAGACCAAGCCCCGCTTTGCAATCAGCTGGAGGTCTGTTGGAGATTCTCTCTCTCTCCCTCTGCCTCTGCCCCTCACCCTCACCCCTCACCCCCGCTCACCTGTGCACTCTTTCTCAAATAAATAACAAAATCTTAAAAAAATTATTAAGAAATTCAAGATGGTGACAGCATAGCTAGTGTAGGTCACATATCTATGCAGCCCGCCCTGCTCAGGTTAGTTGGATTCCAAACCGCAACTCTTTCAAGAATGGCATTGGGGTTTCAGCGGGGCCTCTCTCTTCCTCTCCTGGATTCTAAGCCAATGGAGAGAACCAGAATTGTCAATCCAATGGTGATAAATATACCAGCTTTATTTTGGATAAAGGTGAGCCTGGGGATTGCGGCATAGATATGCAGCCAAAGTGGGCTGCCTACTTCTGAACCTGGAATGAGGGAGCTGTCCCCGGTGGTGCTAGGAAAGGGAAGATCTCTCTCAGGAGGGACAGAACCTCTACTGCTCGGGTTCTGTGCTGGTTCAGAGCTCGTTCTCCAGAGACAGCTGGATCACAAGGAGGAAGAGAGGAGGAGGGGCTGACCCACACATCCCAGTTCCTTCTCCCCAAACTTAGTAGTCAGGGATGTACTTCTCCCTTCTTGGGAAGGAGTAACTGAGGTGGCAGCAAGAGCCCAGCCTGGTAGGGCTTTATCCCTGAGTGTAGTAGGCAGCTTCTAAAAGGACTCTCAAAGATCCCGGCCACCCCTGTTTAACCCTTCACCTGGAGTGGGGGCTGGACCTACTGACTGGCTTCTAACAGAAGTGATTAGATGACATTTCCATGGTTAGGCTACAAACAATTGTGACTTCTGTCTTGCTCTCTCTCCCCCCCCACTTGATCATTCCATGAAGCCAGCTGCCATGTTATGAGCTGTTTATGGAGAAGCCAATGTACCAAGGAACTGAAGATGGCCTCAGCCAATGGCCCTCAGCCAACAGCCAGCAGGGAGCTAAGACCCTCATCCCAAAAGCCTCCAGGGACTGGAATCCTGTCAACAGCCACGTGAGTGAGCTTGGAAGCAGATCCACCCAGGGTGAGACTTGAAATGGCAGGCTTATTGTCTCCTTGTCCTCCTCCCCCTCCTCCTTTCTCCCTTCCTCCCTCCTCTTCCTTCTTATTTATGGTCTCATTGTGTTTCATGTAGATCAGTGGTTTGCAATTTTTATTTTATTTTATTCTATTTTTTTTAAGTGGGCTCCACTTTGGGCTTGAGTGTAGGGCTTGAACTCATGACCCTAAGATCAAGAGTCAGACCACTTAACTGACTGAGCTACCCAGGTGCCCCATGCAACTTTTGTTTTTAAACTAAGGTGTCCTATTTGCAAATACAGTAATTCATGGGCCTAGCTGCTCTTTGAAACTCAGGTCCCCTCTTCTCTTTCTCACAATGCCTCCTGGGCCTCAGGTGACCCCTGAGGTACATCCATGGAGCTTATAGACTCTAGAACCCAATTTGTAAAACAGTGACCAGGACTTGGTCAACGGTCTCATTATTGGTCTTTCTGATTAGACTATTGCCCCCCAATTCCATCTTTCCCCTGTGTGGTATGTTCCTGAAAAAAAAAATTAGCCCTTCTTAGAAACTTCCAAAATGGCAATTACACCATCTCATCCTTGGCCTGATTCATTAGGGAGCAGGGGGATGATACAGTTTCATGCATAATTGTAGGACTCTCTTCCCTCTGTTACCTCATAGCCTTCCTTCTCACTCAAGAGGCCATAAATTTCACTCAGCATGAGGTCATCTGGATGGAGTGAAGTCCCCAAAGGTCTTGCTGAAAATCTGATGCTAAATACTCGATGACACGATTGCTGGCGAGGGGTCCGTGATACAAGAGCTTGTTCCTTCCAGCTTTCCAGCGTGAGACACACACTGAGCTCGATGCAGGGGCCAGGCACGGAGCTCCAAGGCATTGTAGAAGGGATCCTTCATGGCGGCACTAGCCCAGGGCTGGAAGTTTCTCTGAGAATCCATCATCTGCTTGGGCCATCTCACTCCACGACAGCCGCATTGCCCCCCGCCCCCCCCCCCCCGCCCCGAAGAGAGAGACATGGCCACCTATCCCAATCAGTTGGGGGGGAAAAAGAAGACCCTCTAGGTCCCAAGACTGATGCGTGTCCCCTAGATGAGTCATCTGAATTCAGTCTCTTACAAATCAATTCAAACAAATCGAATTCAGTGCCTATGAGGTGCTGGATACAGTGCTGGCATTGGAGTATAAAAATGACTTAGACAGACTTTGCCCTTGAGGATCTCACTGTCTAGTGGGTGAAACACACACACACACACACACACACATATACATAATGATGATGCACCCTGACAAGGGTTATAAAAGAGGTAGACAAAAAGTGCAGTGGGAAAACCAAAAAATAATTGTGTCCTTGGATGCATGTGTGCGTGTGTGTGTGTGTTGTGGGGTGTGTCTGTAAGTTAAAGCTACAAATGTTTCCAAGACACCATTGATTATAAGTGCTTCTCTGATTTACTAACAGCTTTTGGGTAAACAGAAGAGCTGCTACTTTAAATGGTTACATTGATTAGAAGATGCTACAGAAATGTTAGCACTGTGGCAATCACCCTGCCGGAACTCCTTGTCTGCTCAAGCCCGCATTCCTGCACCTGGGTGGGGACTCCAGAAGTCTGTTCTCAGCATGGGGTGACAAACTAGTTGGGGGGGAGGCTTTTGGAGCTTAGGGAGATGCAAAGGCAGGAGGGGATCCACTAGTCAGGCACTGAGACATAACCAGCCAATGCCGGAGAGGAACGAAGATGGAGGAAATACTTATCCCAGCACCTGTTGCAAGAATACAGTGCATGGTTGTAAGAAGTATTTTGACAAGATGCATATGTGGGTGATCTCCAAAAAGCTGCTCAGGAGGCCTTGACTGGGTCAGTGGTGGGGCTCTGGTTTTGCAAGGTGGGAGCTAAACTGCCTTGATAAGTGGGGGACAGCCTGGACCAGCCACCAGCCGGCCTTTTTGCCATCCCACGCCTTTTCTTTAAATCGCTGCTAATTGAATCCTTAAAGAACATCCATTTAAAGGACGTGAGCTGATATGCCTGCCTGGAGGCCCTACCCTCTCCATCCAGCTTGGGAGGAAAGGCAGAGTTGCAAAGCAAATGCTGAAGCAGGCAGCTGGATGAAGAATCAACCCAGAGGCTGGGCTCTGGGTGGAAACTGGGGAGAAGCTGTGAAACGCACAGCAGGTCAGTTGAGAATGGAAGGGGAGGGGCCAGGAGGGGCACCAGCATGTCCCTGGGGTGAGAAGGAGGAGCTGGTCAGGGTGCTGAGGCTATTTAGACCACATCCAACTTCCGGTATGTGGGCTTTGTGGCTTCTTAATCACCAGCTGGCTTATCACCTTTTCTTCTACCATCAACTACCCATCTAAGTTACTACCCTTACCAGGTATGCGTGTGTGTGTGTGTGTGTGTGTTTGTGTGTGTGTAGGAATGGGAGTAAGGGGTAGAGAAGGGAGCAAAATATAGACCAGAAAGCTCACCCTGGTTCACAGCAGCCTGGAGACCACTCTGAGTGGCGCTGGGGATCCTGGCTGATGGAGAATACTTGACCGTTGTAGTCACACAGACCTCAGTCTGCACCTTCACACCGGCACTGACCTTATGAGACCTTGGACAAGTTAGTTAATCTCTCTGCAGTTTCAGTCTCCTCATATTAATATCTATCTTGCAAGATTGTTGAAAAAATTAAACGAGGTCATGCATTGTAGAGGGTCTAGCATTGTGCCTGGTGCGCTGTAAATGCTTAGTGAATAATAGCTATCATTGGTGTATTATTATAATAATTACATTAATATATTCACATTATGATTCATTGGTGGTCTTTCAGCTCAAACCAAATCCTAAAATAACTACACTGAGAAGTTAATGGGCCCAAGACCCCATGCATTTCCAAGCAAGACAATTTCTTTATTGAAACCTAAGGTAAAGGGAAAAGGCTCAGGATCCCCTATTTCCTCGCTGAGAGATCTTGGGTAATTCTCTTGACTTCTCTGGGTTCAGTTTCCTCTCTAACAAATGGGGATGGAGGCTCTCAGCACTAGGATTTTTGCTTAGAACAGAATAACTCATGTCCCAGAGAGTTGGGAATATGCACTATGACCCTCTTCTCAGGAAAAGGAATAATTTGATGAGTGTACCTTATCACATAGGATTTCCACCTTGCTCCTGTCAACGTCTGTTCTCTCGTGCCTATAACTGGTTTATAGTAAGGTATTCTACAGATATGTGTTGAGTAGATCCATGAGATTAACCTATGCATCCATGTCCCCATCCATTCAATAGACACATGTGGCCCAGACAACATTTCTCAGCATGTGGATGCTTCCTGCCCCTGGCACGCTGCATGGCCCCCAGGCCACTGCTCACATTGAGTCCTTTCCCCTCCTTTGGAGGGAAGATTTTGCCAGTCTGGTTCCTCTAGACTTGGGGAAGGGTACAAACATGGAGGAATGGGTAGACCGAGGCAGAATACCAAAGATATGGGAAGAAAAGAAGGAAGGACTCTCACTTAAAGTGGAAAGGAAACAAAAAGCAGGCAGAAAAGCTAAGCTGATCTATGTAATGAAGGCTGGGGAGGGACAGTGGTGTGGGGGAAGGGAGGGGATGCCAAGAGGGAGAACCAGCTGTGTGTGTGCAGTGGGGAGGGAAGGAGAGTGGGGGCGGCAGTTAGAGGCTCCAGAGCAATCCCAGAGTATAAAAGAATTAGTGGGGGAAGAGGAAAGGAGCTTAGGAAGTGTCCTTATGAATTACATATTTCATCCCCTTCCATGTTCTTCAAGATAATGGCGGAAAGGGGGTTCCCTGGGTGGCTCTGTCGGTTAAGCGTCTGCCTTCTGCTTGGGGTACAATCTCAGGGTCCTGGGGCTGAGCCCCGCATCGGGCTCCCTGTTCAGCGGGGAGCCTGCTTCTGCCTCTCTCTCTGCCATTGCCCCTGCTTGTGCTCTCTGGCTCTCTCTATCTCTCTGCAAATAAATAAACAAATAAAATCTTAAAAAAAAAAGATAATGGGGCAAAGAGTGCAATTCCATCTTCCTTATATTGGTTGTTGGACTATGGTCCTTTCAATTTAGCTGCTCCCAGAAATAAGCCATATGGGCTTCAGGATTTCTTAGCCTCATACAAATAATGAGCATTTGCTACATGTCAGGAATTGGGTGAGGAGTCTGGGATATGGAACAAAAAAATCACAAAATAGTCATGCCCTTGAGGAGCTCCCAACCTAAAGGGAGCATCAGATTTTACACACACACACACACACACACACAGGTTCAAATGCTATGGTGGAGAATTGTACAAAGTGCTATAGTGGGGGACATCTAGGAAGGCTTCACAGATGAAGTACCATTTCAGCTCAGCCCTTGATGGAGAAATTTACCACAAGGAGAAAGGGTCCAAGTTTTTATGGAATTCACAGCCTAAGAAGAGATATAAACATGTATCTGTGTATATAAATGTTAATAATCATATATAAAACAGAATATGCTCCAATGAGCACATGAATAAAGCATATTGGGAACCTTATACCTTATATAGTATATGGGAAGATATACCATATAAGAGGTGGGTCTGAATCTGCCTCTGGGAGACTTCACAGAGGGGAATGATCTTTCATAAGGGGAGATGATCCTTAATCTGGGTTTTGAAGGATTCATAGGAATTCACCAGGTGAAGCGTGGGAGAAAAAGCATCAGAGACTAAGCAGAAGGAACATCGTGTGCAAAGACCTGGAGGGCTCAGTCCCTCGGTCCTGTGGATGGGCTTGGTGGCGCTCCTGAAGATCATCCTGGCCTAGCCACGTTTAGGCATTTGGTTCGCTGGTCTTCCAAGGGTAATTGAGAGCAGCTCTGAGTTTATGGTCATGATGAGCAGTGTTCTTTGGTGGGGGCTACATCTAATTCCTCGCTGGTAATGAACAGTGTCAAATAGACCAGTTCCCTTTCCAAGAAACTAATACCACCCGAATTTGGCTGTGCGCATCCACCCCGATAAAATCTCGATTATCTTTCAAAGAAAAGAGGCACTGAGGATGCAGCTCTGAGATCCTAAAGCCTCCTTCAGTTGGTGAGGGAGGGGGGACTGTGGAAAAGAGCCATAGCTCTGGCCTAGACCCGGTGATAGCACTTACAAGCATTACCTAGCACATTTTTATGTTTCTCTGCTTTCAGATGCCTATCTCCCGAGTGTTCTGACAACGGCCATTATAAGGATCCGTAGGAGCCAGAGGTAGCTGGGCTGGGTCAGGGAAGGTCTCTTAGGTAGGAGGTCATTTGAGCTGGGCCCTGCAGCACCGGGAGCATTGGGATTCAAGGGTCAGGGAGGGGCAAGTGACTTACCTTGACTCGGCCTTGCTTTGACCAGCTGTGAAATGGGCCTTATCATGTGACCACATGAGGTTTTCCGAGAATTAAATGAGACCGGATGCTCCTACTTTAGGCCTGGAGGTGGACAGTACTGGCCTGATTTTATAGTTGAGCAGGCTGAGGCCTGCCACATAGTAGGTGCTCAGCAAACAGCATAGTAGGTGCTCAGCAAACAGCAGGAGACATAGTTGTCTTCACCACTGTCACCATCACCATCATCCCCGGCACGCGGATAAGATAAAGAGCACAGACACAGGAGGTTTCTGACGATTTTGTTGACTGTTTTCCCCAGTCCCTAGAATACCACCTGCACGGGGAAGGCATGCGGTAGAGATCTGCTCAGTTAATGAGATCCCAGCCCCTCCACTCTCCGTTCTGTGACTTTGAGCATGCGGCTATGCCTTTCCGGGTTCCTCATCTGCATAATGGGGATGATAAGACCCCTGTCTTGAAATTGTTGAGAATAATAGAGTACTACCTAAATGCTCAATAAATGCTCCCCCTGTTTTTATTACCCTTTGGCAGTGGTAGAGAGTATCTGATTGGCAATTCTTACATCTGCTCTGTTACATGTTTATGGATGGGGGTGAGGGGGTGGAGGGGTTTCCATCCACTTGTTTTTAGAGCATCCTTCCCTGTGAAGACTGTGGCCTGAGAGTGGTTACACTGATCTCTTACCAGGAAAAGAGGGATCCAGACTTGGGAAGCCTGGTGGCCTGGGCGGAGCTTGGGCAGCATGTGTAATGGTTAGGGAACTGGTTATGGATGCTGTGAAAGCCGACTGTGTTGGTTGCTGTGTGACCTTCGACAAGGTACTTGACTCCTCTGAGCCTCAGTCCTGCAGCTGCAAAACTGGGATTACTAATGCATTCATCTTATAACTTATGACACACAGTGCTCATG
Organism: Mirounga angustirostris; assembly: GCF_029215605.1. Taxonomy (NCBI): domain Eukaryota; kingdom Metazoa; phylum Chordata; class Mammalia; order Carnivora; family Phocidae; genus Mirounga; species Mirounga angustirostris. The sequence continues at coordinate 11,188,199 of NW_026991712.1, read as the reverse complement.
AAATAGTAGTGAAAGAAAGAATGCCCGGATGGAGGGCAGCAAAGGAGAGGTCCTGGGCCGCACTTACTTATAAATGAATGGCTTTCCCTCTGCAAGGGCCCCAGAGGCCGGCAGTCCCTGACACAGGTGATCTAATTTACTGGGGGCAGGGAAAAGGGTAGGGACCTGCAGTTACCCTTACTCTAGTTTCTGGAGACACAGGTGAGAGATTGCTAGAAGAGCCCCCTTTTGGATTCTTGCCTCACCTCCCTCCACGTCACTTTCCAGCTGGATTTGTTTTCTGCCCAGATTTTTTTTCCAAGCAGCACCTCCATAGAAAAGAGGCCGACAAGATCTCCCAACAAGAAACAAGTTATCCTGCTTGCAAACCACACAGGGATATATTCAGGCCTTGGGTGTGTGACAGGGATCCTGTTGGCTTTGGCAGAGGAGGCCCCGACTGGGAGCAGGTGAGGCGAAATCACGACCCGCTGAGTTTGGCAGCTCACTTCAGCCTTCAGCCAGCAGTCATCAGGCATCCCCTCCGTGTGCTAAGTACCGGGGACGTGCGGACCGACTGAGACACATTCCCTGCTCCTCAAGGAGCTCACAGTCTCACGGGGGAGAGGTACAGATAACGGTGCAAAGCCCCGCGGAACACAGCACGTGAAGGACATTGAGCAGCAGTTCCCTGAATGACCAGCAAGATCAAGGAGGCAGGGCCTCTACCTCTGGTAGGGAAGGATGTTTTCACCTTTTCCCCATAGTCTGTCAGAGCTCCAGAGAGCTCCCAGCTTTACTTCATGGATCCGTGCCTTTCTTGTTTCCAGACTTTCAGATTCGTCCTTACTCCAGCTTGGTTTCAACAAATGCTACCCATGCCTATGAATGGTGACTTAGATTTGGGTCTTTAAAGATATGGGCTCATCCGTTCAGTGAACATTTATTAGGCCCTTGATTTGGCAGGCACGTGGCAGATGGACCAGGAGGACAGAAAGATGGAGGAGAATGTGCACTCATCTAAGGGGAACAGGTGAGGACCCGAACCCAGATGATGGTGCTGCTGATGGCTATGAGGAAGGGGTTCAAGAGATCCCACGGGGCAGAATCAACAGGACCTGCTGAGACTGTGCTCGGGCTGTGGTTGATATTCAGCGCCATTTAGTCCATGAGAATGGCTTCCCGGGGCAGGGGGGGCAGGGTTCCCACAGGCCTGCCTGGGTACTGCCTGTGACACTTGCCTTCAGAATACCTGTGCTGGTTTTGGGTGCTGCGCTAAACTGGAATTAACTGACCTTAAAACACAGAGAGAGAGAGTTTCAGTTTGGCGTTAGTTAGGTGTAACACCCCTCTGACTCATCCTGGTCTTCTTGAACAAAGAATGAAGAAGGTATCAGGCAAAAAGCCCTGAGGAATTCAATAACAATGTTTTTTTTCCCCTCACTGTAGTCCTGTTGTTTTGTTGTTGTTACTTTTTACCTATGGCGTACACTTTCCATTTTCTATAGTAAGTGCCCTTTGTTAATAAATTTATTTAAATTTGAAAAGTGAGTCAATACAAAGAAACAAAAACATTAGGCAGATATGGCAAAATTTGTACAGGTGTTATTTGGATCAGAAGTGGAAGAAATGGGGGCGCCTGGGTGGCTCAGTTGTTAAGCGTCTGCCTTCGGCTCAGGTCATGATCCCAGGGTCCTGGGATTGAGCCCCGCATCGGGCTCCCTGCTCTGCGGAGAGCCTGCTTCTCCCTCTCCCACTCCCCCTGCTTGGGTTCCCTCTCTCGTGGTGTCTCTGTCAAATAAATAAAATCTTTGAGGAAAAAAAAAAAAAGAAGTGGAAGAAATGCATCCTCAGTGCTCCCCACCCCTGTAGACTGTGGTAGAGCGTCACTAGGACAGGAAGCAGGGAGCATAGAATTAATAATACCACCACTAGGCACCAAAGGCAGATTATCCCAACCTTAACCCAATGGGTTAGATGAATAATTATTCCTAGATTGGCCTGATTTAGAAATGATCATTTTATTCTTCATTCAAATAAGCTAATATTTCCATGTTCTCGGATTTATTGGAGAGAGCAACTTATTCACATCAATTTCCAAATAAAGGAGAGAAGGAGAGCAGAAGTAGGGGACAGGAATGAGGAACTCATGATGTATCATGACATGGAGATAATATTTGTATAATGTTTTTCCTCCTTACAAGCAATTTCACATATGATACTGTATCGTCTGAGTCTCTCAGCAATTGTGTTTATTACTGAGGAGAAAAGTAGAAATGACTGATATTTGGTAGATGACTTATCGTCCATAACAGCGGAGGCACCATGGGTCAAGCATGGTGAGCACCACACACTGTATTGATATCTCATTCCAGAAGCATCCCTTTGAGGTGAGGACTATTGCTATTACCATCATCATCACCTCTAATTTAGGGATGAGGAAATGATTTCATGTAATTTGGTCAAGTTCAAGGTCAGGGTCGAACATCTAGCCAGTGAAGATCCAGGATTTGAACCCAGGCAGTCTGGTGAAAGGCCCATGCACTGAACAACTCTACCATCCTGGGCGGCCGTCGGGACTTTGATTCGTGTCCTATATTCTGTGGGCTACAAACATTTATCGAGCATCTATTGGGTGCCAGGACTGTGCTAAGAATGAGGACTACAAAGATAACCAAGACTCAGTCCCTGCCACGGGGACCTCAGAATCTGGTGGGGAGGCAGATGGACAGATAGCTCACATGATAAAGGCAAGAACAACATCTAGCAAAGGCACAAAGGAGAGACTGATCACTCTGGGAAGGCCTTACTGAGCAGGGGTGGTTGGAGTTGACCTTACGTTTGAAGTTGCCTGGTGGATGGACGTGGGAAGGGGTGGTATGTGGAGACCATCCCTAGGCAGTAAAAGCCACAAGTGCAAATGGCTATAATGTAAGATGACCTGTTTAGAACCTTGTGATGGGGTCTGGCAGGAGCATGCCCGTGGGACTCAGGGGAGAGCAAGAAATGAGGGAAGTGGGTGCCAGAGGGGGTTGTGTTTACATCAGGGAAATAAAACATTCCCCAAATCCATCCCTGGCTGGGTAACAACTGGTAAGATCTCCCTATATACACCAAGAAAGCATAATGGAACACTCCAGCAAAATGTAGACCAGCTCTTGCAGCCTGAAGGCTGTGGGTGGAAACCCACGAGACAGGAAACAAAGTCACAGCCCTTGAAACCTTAGACTCAAGTGGAAATCAGCAGCAAAACGAGCACCCCCCTGCATTGCTTCCCTAGAGAGACCTGCGACATTTGTCATTTTTCCATTCCCCTAATAAGATTGTTGCATTTCATTTTTACTTTCTCTGCACTCACTCTCCTTTGAAGAGAGTTGGTGCCAAACAACCCAGATGCAGCCATCCAATTATGCTGAATGTGGGGAGAAAATTACCATCAGAGCAACCTGCCAGTGAAGCCCCATATTTACTCAATTCTATGGCCCTGCAATATTCATCTTTGGAAATCATATTCACATACATTCCTAGTCATTTTGAACAGAGCAATGAGCAGGGTGCTTGGTATGCGGAGACATGGAATTCCAGATTATTCTGAGTTGTCCGTGACGACAGTCGACAGCACTCACTCAGCACTGATGAACGCTGGTGGAGCACCGACAGGGTATGGACGCCCTTCGTGAAGGGCTGGGAGGAGGCGGGAGTATGGAGATGAATTAGGCATGCAGCCAGATCAAGGAGCCTAAGGACTGGTAGGGGAAAGAAAAACTATAAATAATCACAGCACAGACAGACGGTGCCGAGGACCTTAAGCGAGGCAGAGAACACGGCTTTGCCATTTAGAGGAGGGAGATTATTTCCAGCTCAGGGAATCAGCGAAGTCTCTGTGAATGATGCCACCTAAATTGAGCTGCTCAGTCATTTACTCAGCAAATATATCCTTGCTGTGGGGACATGGAGGCTGCCAGGGTGCCAGAGACACACAGGTAATGCAGAATAAGGTGGACAAGGCTGCCCTCATGGAGTTTATGTTTACTAAGTGGAAGGGTCAGATAACAATATAAGTGAACTGGTAATGAACAGGAATACTGGGACAAAATAAGTACTACAAAGAAAGTCAAACATGTTGATACAATCAATAATGCCTAGGGCAGGATGCCTAGGGCAAATGGGTCTTCTTCAAACTGTGTAATCAGGACAGGCCTGAAGGTTAAGAGAGAATCAATTTTGCAAGGATTTGGAGGAACAGGCTTGGAGACAGAGGGAATTGCACGCGCAAAGGCCCTGAGGCAGGGATGGGTGTTGGGTGTGTGGTGGGCATGCAGAGAAGGGAGGGTGGAAGAATCTGAGGCTGGAGAGGTGCGTGGACTAGGGAAGGTATGTGGATATTCCTGCAAGGGCAGTAGGAAACTGTGGGAGGGTTTAGCCAGGAGAGGGGAGAGTTAGTCATGTGGAGATGAGAGGGGGCTCATTATAGGCAGAGGGGCAGCATGATGGTATTTGGGAACCTGTGAAGAGCCTCCTGTAGAGAAACATATTGGGAGCCATACCAGGCCCAGATCAGGAGACCCTTGAAAAACTGCAGTTTGGCCTTTGCCCCTGAGAACCATAACCATAAATGAATCTGTTCTTTAGATTCTGGAGATATCCGATGCAAACGGCCACCTGCAAGCTACTCCACCTCTGTAAGCATGCCCTCTACAGAAATGTTCAACATTCCCAGAGCCTTTAGTTTCCCCCCAAACAATAAGAGATGCAGCGAATTTATACTAGCAGCCCTGAGACCACAGGGCAGGGAGAGCCTCCCCGTCCTTCCCCTGTGAACCCTGGGCATGCACTTCTTGCCTTCTTCACCTCCCCCACCCCCCCAAAGCACACACTCACAAACATGTTAAAAAAATGTACAAATCTGTGTTGAATGTTCTAGGGGCCCTAAATATTCCCACCAGTCCTGGGAAGAGTCAAGAATACATGTATGGCAAATTCAGGATGAACATATCCTCCTTCTTGCTTTGAAGCTCTGTCAGTTTCCTCGTTGGGAAGTGAGGGGATCCTGATTCTCTGCTGCTAATCACGTTGTTTTCCTCCATTCTTTTGAGACAGAGGCTCTTTATTCTTCCTTCCCACACCCAGTCTCGTGGAGCCGAGGCTGTGTTTTCTCTGTGATAGAATGTCAGGTTGGCTTCTGCAGCAGAAACCAAAATATTAATGGCTTAACAAGAGATGTGCTCCTCTCTGGTGCAGGCTGTTCAAGGCTGATGTGGTGCAGGGAGGTAGGCTCCGTCTCTCTCATGGCTCCGTCAACCCTAGGGTACTGCTCGTCCACATGATCCATCTGGGCTTGCGGCCATGATCACACTCAGCAGTGGAATGGAGGAAGAGATGGAAGAAGAAGGGCCATGACCCTCCCTGTAAAGTCCTAACAAGGAGGTGGCACACATCGCTTCCTGTACCATTGGCCATTCTGCTTTCTATTGGCCAGAGCTCGGTCACATGGCCACACCTTGCTGCCAGGAGGCTGGGAAATGTAGTCTTACTGTGGAAGGAGGGGAGAATGGTACTGGGGGATAGTTGGCAATGGTGCCAGGCTTGGTCAGTGCTGGATCCAAAGCCCCTAGGACAGACAATGTCTGACACATCATAAGTATTCAGTATTTGTTTATGGAATGAATAGTTAAATACCTTATAATAAATAGTTCTCTGTCCTTCCCACTGACTGTGAACAACTGGAGGGCAAGTATCTCTGCCACCCCAATGCCTAATCCAGTACTTAGTACATAGTAGGTGCTCAGTAAATGCATATTGAATAAATGAATAAATGAATGCACAAGATTCAGTATTTTATTCCCTCTCCACATCTCTTTTTTTAACACATCTCTTGATCTCTGTCCTACAAACAACGAACACTTCATTGACTTGTACCATCCCTGGCCCCTCATCCTTGTGACCCGCTTCTCTCTACTTCCGGCTTCAGCTCAATCAGCCCAGATGGAGCCCCTTTCTGTGAAGAGTGCGGGGTTAAGCATCAGATTTACAAACACGAGTGAGGGATTGGCCTTGGTTTCATTTCAGCTCTTGGGGGCTTGGGCGATCCCTCCACCCCATCCTCAGGGATTTCTGCATCCAAAGTGATGTGGCAGGATCTCAGGCTCTGGAGTGGTTGTTTACCCTCTGTATCAGGCTGTATCATGGATAAAGCTTGGACCTGGGATTTTGGTGCCAATAACATGCAGTGATTAAGGGCATAGCTTTGGAGTTAGATAGATCTGAGTGCAAACCCCAGCTCTGGTGAAGAAAATACTCCAAAATTAATTGTGGTGATGGTTGCATAACTGTGAATATATTTAAAAACCATTAAATTGGGGCGCCCAGGGGCGCCTGGGTGGCTCAGTCGTTAAGTGTCTGCCTTCAGCTCGGGTCATGATCCCAGGGTCCTGGGATCGAGCCCCGCATCGGGCTCCCTGCTCAGCGGGGAGTCTGCTTCTCCCTCTCCCTTTCCCCCTGCTTGTGTTCCCTCTTTCACTGTGTCTCTCTCTGTCAAATAAATAAATAAAAATCTTAAAAAAATAAAATAAAATAAATTGGGGCGCCTGGGTGGCTCAGTTGTTAAGCGTCTGCCTTTGGCTCAGGTCATGATCCCGGGGTCCTGGGTTCGAGCCCCGCATCGGGCTTCCTGCTCAGCAGGAAGCCTGCTTCTCCCTCTCACCCTCCCCCTGCTTGTGTTCCCTCTTTCCCTGTCTCTATGTCAAATAAATAAATAAAATCTTAAAAAAAATAAAAACCATTAAATTATAAATTTATGTAGATGAATTATATGGTGTTTGAGTTATATCTCAATAAAGCTGTTACCAAAAAGATCAGTTCTGCTTTTTTTAGTTGTGACCTTGCAATGTCCCTCTGTATTTTGGTTTTGGCCTCTCTAAAAGCGGGGAGCTAATAGTTACCTTATGGGATGGCTATTAGGGTTAAAATGGATGATGCATGTGGAGCTTTCAGCACAGTGCCTGACTCATGGTAATAAAGTTCCTCTATTATTAATGTAAGTTTTTAATTCTGGTACCGATTCTGCTGCTTGCTAGCTTTTTGGATTTTGGGGAAGTTTCCTCATAGTCCCTGGGCCTCAATTTTCCCACTTGTAAAATGAGACAGCATTATGTTCTCCACCTGTGTGTTGCAGGATTGTTCTTTAGGCTCAGGTAATAAGACAGATGTGTAAACTCTTCCTGAACTGTGATATATAAGGAAGTGAGAGTCAGGCTCCGAGAGGCTCTGTACGTGCTCGGGAAAGCAGACTCTGCAGCAAGAGCGCCCAGATGGCTTGCTTGCTGGCTGTGACCCCTTGGGCAAGTTCTTAAAAGTTCCGTGTGCCTCCGTTTCCCCATCCAAGAAATGGGGGCAATACTGTAGTGGTCTTGTAGGATTGTTACGAGGATTCCATGGGTTAATATGTGCAAAGCACTAAAAACATTAATTAGAACAGAGTAAGCACTAACTAAATGTTCGCTATTTTTTAAAGATTTTATTTATTAGAGAGAGAGAGAGAGAGATAGAACATGAGTGGGGGGAGGGGCAGAAGGAGAGGGGGGAGAGAGAATTCCAAGCAGACTCCCTGCTGAGCACGGAGCTGGATGTGGGGCTCAATCCCAGGACCCTGAGATCATGACCCAAACTAAAATCAAGAACGGGATGCCCAACTGACTGAGCCACCCAGGCACCCCTGTTTGCTATTATTATAAGAAACAGGCAAATTTTGATGGTGACAGCAGTGAGCGGAAGTCTCACTTTTTCTTTTTTTCTTCCTTTTTTAAAAAAGATTTTATTTATTTATTTGAGAGAGAGAGAGAATAAGACGGGGCAGGGGGGCAGAGGGAAAGGGAGAAGTAGACTCCCCACTGAGCAGGGAGTCCAACACGGGGCTCGATCCCAGGACCCTGAGATCATGACCCGAGCCAAAGGCTTAACCCACTGAGCCACCAGGTGGCCCAGAAGTCTCACTTTTTCATGAGGCACACCAGAAATCTGCTAGCATCATGGAAAGAACACAAAAAAGGCAATTCTGCCCTAGCCACCAGTAGATGAAAGTGTTTGCTCAATTCACAGGACTGTGCCCTCGACAAACCGTGTAGGCTGCATCTCACCACCCTTCCCAGGGGAACGATTTCTCCAGGGGCTTCTGCCTTAGTGTGGCCAACGTTTCGTCTCATGAGGCATTAAATCCCCTGCACCTCAGAGTTGTGCATGCATGAACATGAACCCCAAGTGAGTGGACCCTCAGAGCTCAGAGAACCAGATGGGCGGCGCGCGGCAGGTGGCTTGGGTAGGAGGGAACTGCAGCTGGAAAATGTCTTCAGGGAAAGACATTGGACCCTGGATGTTGGCTCCTCAAACACTGACTACCGTCGTAGTCCTGAGCTCCCATGCTTTTGTTTCGTAAGTGCCACGACACTGGTGGAAACTCTCATCATCTGCATTTTACGTGGTCTTTCAGCTCCCCAGGGCTGAAAAATGGGCAGCTGCCTCTGGGGGGGAAGCAATACAGAATATCAGGCTTACCACAGGCTATTTCCTTCTCTCCAGCATGGTGACCTCTCAAATCCTGGGTGTCTTGGTGCTTCTCCTCTGCCAGTATAATTCAGAGTGGTCTTGAGAGAACATTGGCATCGTCTGTGAACTTGTTAGAAAAGCAAATTCATGAACCTGAACCGGACCTACTGAGTCTGAATCTCTGGCGATGAAGCGCAGGAAATTGACTTTACATGTTCCGTTACATATGTTCATTGGAGAGCTGTTGTACTGTGCTCTCATACAATTCTGTTTTGGTATTTTTATCCAGATTTCATATCTGTCTCTGAAGGAGTGTTGGTGTGACACAAGCTATTCTAGCATAGTTAGTGATGGATGTTTAAGGTACTTTTCAGGGGTCACCTCTATTAGGTCTCACAAATTCAAGACCATTTTGCTCCAGCAGCATTTTTTACCTCCAGCATCTGAAATAGTGCTTGGCACTTGAGGAAGTGCTCAGGAGACATTGGTGGGATCCGTAAAACTCCAGGGTGTCGGTTTCATTGTTCCCACTTTACAGATGAGTAAATGGAAACTCAGATGATTACAGGACTTGCCTAACATCCCCCACATAGTCAGTGACAGATCTGGTGTTTGTACCAAAGATTCCAATACCCACGCTGTCCCCATGGTAACACAGGTGCCCCGGGCACGTGAGCGGCTAGGCACTAAGGGAGGGCCCAGCAGGGCAGAAAGGAGGAGCAAGAAGAGCATCCAACAGGACGACATGGCCAACTTGGGGACTGGCCTGAGTGTTGGAGACACCATCACAGGCGTGGGTCCCGCCTGGTCCGGGTGGGTGTGTGGCACTGGTCTGAGCTGCACCAAGAGAAGAGACGATCCTTTCCAGGCCTTTGTGAGGTTTTGTCCTCTGGGGCTTGAGGGCTTGGCTCCCACAGCAGAGAATATGGAAAATTCCTCCTGTATCAAAAGAACAAGCAGGTACCTGCAGGAGAGGAGGGATCTGCAGCTGACCAGACGAAAGCTGCCTGGGTGTAGCAGGGTGACACTGGGGTTGGATTGGCTCCATGGGGCATCAGAAGGGCTGCCTGGCCCCATTTCCTTTCCCCAGAATGGCCCGGAGGCCTCTGGGATGGGAAATCCTTTTGGTTTCTGTGGATCTAGGAAACTGCGTCACTGGAGTGTGGGTTCCCTGGGGAGGGGAGGAGCCTTTTCCTGCAGGAAGGCTTTTCAATACACTCTTGCTTTGTCCCTTGTCTCCATGGAGACCTATCTCCATGGAGGTCCAAACAAGAAGTTCCTTCCTTGGGGAAGGGAGGGCTGCCCCATGGCAGAGAGCCTCCTACCCTCAGAGTCTCGGCTCTGAGCTACAGCATCTCCACAAGGTGCCATGTTACTGGGTGAGGGTGGTCACTAGGAGAATGAGCTGTGACCTTGCTGAGCCCCAGGCAGGTCAACAGGGACGGTCTAAGAACAAGACTCAGAAGGTCTGGGTTGGAAGAGGTTTCAGAGACCATCTGGGACCCAGGGGTGATGTGGCCACACAGTAAGCTTGGTAGACTAGAACCCAAATCCCATCTGATGTTGCTCCTTCTTGCTCCAGAATGAGCCTTGTTCAAGGTCACATAGCTGCTAAGTAGCCAAGCTGGTACCGAAACCTAGGACATCAGACAGTAGACCCCGGACCCAAACTCCATTCTTTTCCTTCACATTTCTGGATCTGCTATTCCCTCTGGTGCCCCCTCTCACAGCCCTCCTGTCCGAGCCCGGGGTGGCTCCTGATCTATGTGCCAAGTATCTGTCGGCTTCTGATGCTTACATGCACATCGGGAGCTGTCTTGTTGAACTGACAGCAAGGAAGAAGCTTTAGGCCTTTCTTGAAAAAGCTGTCTAGATTAATAAAATAATTCTTTTCTGATTGCCAAAATAATATCACTGTTCTTTGCAGAACACCGAGAAACTATGAATAAATAAAAAGAAAGCAGAAAAAATAAACTTGTATGTTTCTCGGCTTTTTCTCCTGGAAACTGTTCATGTCCTTGTCCATTTATCCATTGATGACCTTAATGATTGCATTATCATCTGCTCAAGGATAGCGTCCTTTACATTCTTAATTGTGGTAGACATCTTTTTTTCCCATCTCCCCATTTATTGTTTGTTATTACATTTTGAAACATGTTTTTGGAGGTTAGAAGAGGCTGCCTAGATTTTAAGGGGCTGGTCCTTTGCCCTGCAGAAACCGTCTCTCAGTTTTCTGGCTGGGCACACAGACAGGCCTTGGCCATGACCGCAGGAGTGTTTGCCCACAGCTCTTCTCGACCAGTTTGTCCTGGAAAAAAAGCAGTTCTGCCCTCAAAAGCCCCAGCACGCCAGTCAGAAATGCCAATACCATTTATTTTCCTTTCCTGGGAAGAGCAGGGCTCCGCTTTGGGGGCTGAGAGCTAGGACTGCTGAACCAGGGAGGTTCATTCCGGTCCTCTGTGCGTGTTGGGTAACCCCTGACAGCATCTCTGTCCAGGCACATGACCCCATTCAGGTTCCATTGGCTGGAGAGCTGAAGTCATCATTGCAAGTACAGTTCGTGTGGCCGGAGGACCAACAGCTGCTGAAATTCGTCCTGGTGGCATTGCTGTTTACCTCCCAGCTGAGGAGGTAGGAAGAACAGGTGAGTATTAGCTGACTTTGCAGATGAGAAATGTGAGGCTCAGGAGGACAGGGGCAGGGCTGGGACTAGAATCTTACTTTTGGTGAACTTTGAGATGAGGACAAGATCCTGGGGGACAGGGGAGCCACCATCAGGAGGCGGGGTGCATCAGAGAGCCCAGGGGATGAGGAGAGAGGAGGACACATCTCTGAGGGTACCCAGGCTGGAGCCACAGACCCCACCTGCCTGCCTCATTTTCTGGGTCAGGTCTTCTCTCCCTCTGTTTTCTAGAGCCACACTTCTCCCAATCCCAGCAGTGGAAACAACGGGGCACACACAGGGCAATGTGGGGGATTGGGAAAACACACACCTCCCCCCACACACACACGTGTGCTTAACTGTGAAACCCAGAAAGCAGTCTCCTTTAAACTTAGGAACATGACATGCCCGTGATGTTTATCACTACTAGACAATGGTCACAAGGCACAGCTGATGCGATTAGAAAAAAGAAGAAGTAAACAATAATGAGGTATATTTATAGATATGAACTTATACTCACAACATCCAGGTTATTCAATTAGAAAACATTGCCAACCGGGGGCGCCTGGGTGGCTCAGTTGGTTAAGCATCCGATTCTTGACTTTGGCTCAGGTCATGATCTCAGGGTCGTGAGATCGAGTCCTGCGTCAGGCTCTGTACTCAGTGCAGAGTCTGTCTGAGCTTCTCTCTCCCTCTCCCTCTGCCCCAACCCTCCTACTCATGCTGGCTCGCTCGCTCTCTCTCAAAAATAAAAAGTAAATAAAAAAGAAAACATTGCCAACAATAGAACGCAGTTAGGTGTTTGGGTAACAAAGTACCTTTCAATGTAATAAGCAGAAAAATATAATGAAAGGAAAAAGTCCATTTATAATAGCAACAAACAGATCCCATGCATCATACTTACCAAGTTATGTGTACAGTATGTATGAGCAAAATTTAAAGATGTTACTAAGGAATACACACAAATAGGTGAATAAATGAAAAGACATAATCATAAGAGAGGAAGACCCATATGCCAACTGTCTCTAAATTAATATCTAAATGTAACATAATTTCAATTAAAAAATAGGGATTTTTCTGGAATTAAACATGCTGAAATTCTATGGGAAAAGAAACAGATGAGAACAGTCAAATTCTGAAAAATAAAAGGTGGTCTAGGTAGAAGATATTAACTATATTATAAAGCTAAAATAAACTAAGCAGTTTGGTAATGGTGTGTGAGTAGATAGACCAATGAAACAGGGTGAAACAACTGGAAATATACCCAAATAGACATAGAAATTTAGTTTGTGATTAAGAGGACATTTCAGATCAGTGGTAGAAAAAGAGATTATTTAATAAGTGGTGTTATGTTTAGACAAATGGTAGCTATCTAAAACAAAGTTTAGATCCCTTCTTAGATCCTTCTACCAGAATAAATTCCAGATGGAGCCAAGATCTGCATTTAAAAAAAGCCCACCATAAAAGTATTAAAAGAAGCCATGGGAGATTTTACTTAAATAATACCCAAACGGGGAAGGATTTTGTCTTTTTAAACATGACACAAAAATCCAGACTCTACATAAGAAAAAAAGATGGATACACATGATATAAAATTAAAAATTTCTGCCTTGCAAAAATTATTATAAAGATGAAAGATAAGCAACAGACGTGGCTGGGGAAAAAAAGTGCTTCCCACATGTGAGTCGCGGACAAAGAGCTAATTTCCTCAATGCCTATATAAACTCCTCCAGATGAATACGGGAGAAGACTAGCAACCCAAAAGAAAAGAGAAGGGCACGCACAGGGAGTTTTGAATTCACAGAAGTATGAGTAACTGCGGCCTTTAAATGCATGAAGGGTGCTCACTCTCACCGAACAAAACAGCAGTGCAAATTACAACACTGCGAGAGATCATATTCACCTGTTACACTGGTGAAAATGAAGACATCTGTTCACCTGTTGCTAAGAATGGACAACCAGCACGCTCCATCATTGCTGCGGAACCATTCAGTGAGGTCTTTCAAAAAACAAAAAATGCACTAACCCCTGACCTAGTGATACCACTTCTCAGAATTTATTCTACTTATACATTCATGCCTTTGCTCAGGGGCATTGGCATAAGGATATTATGCCTAGTAAAAGATTGGAAATAATTTACATACATATCAACAGAGGACAAGTTAAATGAAGTCCCATGAACTCTTTTTATTTTAATTATTTTTTTAGGGGCGCCTGGGTGGCTCGGTCGTTAAGCGTCTGCCTTCGGCTCAGGTCATGATCCCAGAGTCCTGGGATTGAGCCCCCGCATCCGGTTCTCTGCTCCACAGGAAGCCTGCTTCTCCCTCTCCCACTCCCCCTGCTTGTGTTCCCTCTCTCGCTGTCTCTCTCTCTGTCCAATAAATAAATAAAAAATCTTAAAAAAAATAAAATTATGTTTTTATTTTTATTTTTTAATTTTATTTAAATTCAATTAATTAACATATAGTATATTATTAGTTTCAGAGGTAGTTTAGTGACTCATCAGTTGGCATCAGGGAAATACAAATCAAAACCACAATGAGTACTATGCACTCTTACAGTGAAAGACTCTGCAGCCGTTTGTTTTTTTTTTCAAGATTTTATTTATTTATTTGTCAGAAAGAGAGAGAGACAGAGAGAGCGAGCACACAAGCAGGGGGAGAGGCAGGCAGAGGGAAAGGCAGACTCTCTGCTGAGCAGGGAGCCCGATGCGGGGCTTGACCCCAGGATGCTGGGATGATGACCTGAGCTGAAGGCAGACACTTCACTGACTGAGCCACCCAGGTGTCCCACTTTGCGGCCTTTCAAAGCAATGGGACAGCTCTATAATGACATGGAACAAACTCTCAAATATACTACATGGCATCCTCTATAGCTGGCGTTTCCAAACTGGGGGACAGAGGCTGAGGGGGAGGAGCAAGAATTTGAATTTACTATACCTACTTTTGGAGTATTTAATTTCTTAAAACCATGGACGGGGCGCCTGGGTGGCTCAGTTGGTTAAGCGACTGCCTTCGGCTCAGGTCATGATCCTGGAGTCCCGGGATCGAGTCCCACGTCAGGCTCCCTGCTCAGCAGGGAGTCTGCCTCTCTCTCTGACCCTCCCCCCTCTCATGCTATCTCATTCTCTCTCTCTCAAATAAATAAATAAAAATCTTTAAAAACAATACCTTTTAAAACCATGGACATACATTACTTTTTAAAATGTATTTAAAACATTGTAAAGAAAAGAGAGAAAGCCCGAGAGCAGAGTTGGGCTCAAGTTATACTATCTGTGTGGTGGTGGGTAAGTTGCTTAACGTCTCTGGGCTCTGTTCCTTTATCTGTAATATAATCATGGTCTATTTGAATCCCTAGGCCCTGGCCTCTTCGATATTCCAAGTACCAGGCTGGAAATCGGGGTACAGTGAGGGGAACGATGAGGAGCCGTGTCAGGCATCAGGGATGCTCTCTCCACCTACAGCGTGCCTGTGAATCACCTGGGAATTGTGCTGGAATGCACACTGTGATTAGTAGGTCTGGGCTGTGACCTGAGATTCTGCTCCCAGGGAAGTTCCTGGACCACAGGTCACACCTGGAGTATGGAGGGGTTAGGTGCCACAGAATATACATGGCAGCACGCTGATTAGAACCCTGGTGGGTCAGGCTGCATTCATTCCTCCACTTATATTCATTCCTTTGTTCATTCAATCAATTCCTGTTTGCTGCTTTTTCTGTTGTGTATTTACTTAACAAACACAATGGAAGTGTTTGCTATGTGCCACGCATGGTTCTAGATGCTTTACAAATACTGACTCATTTAATCCTCACTACAATCCCATAGAACAGTTACTTTTATCATCCTCACTTTACAGCCAGGGAAACCGAGGCACAGAGAGGTGAAGTCACTTGCCCACCGTCCCACGTCTGGTGGATGGTTCAGTGAACGCCATCATTGTGAGGCAGGCTGCAGGTGCCTGAGCGCTTTCTACCTCACCACATGGAGTGGGGGGGCATGGGGTCCCCAGGTCAGTGCGGAGGTACTCACGGCCAGGAGGGGTTGTGAGGTGATAAGCCTCGAATCTTCTTCCCCTCTGGGACAGCTGCTCATGGAGCAGCCTGGCTCATCCAGCCCCTCCACCTACTTGAGTGGGGTTGGGGAACAGAGCAGAGAAGCCCTTCTGGTGCCAAGAAAACAAGCCAGGAGGATCCCCAGAAGTAGCGGAGCTTGAGCTGTTTGCAGGTACCAGGGAATCCCAGAAACAAGAGGTCATGGCGGGACTGTGAAGGGCCAGGGGTTAAGGTGAAGCCGGCCTCCCCAAGGCGAGAACCATGCTGTGGCGAGGCCTCCCACTCATGGAGGTAACTGTGGGCAGTTGTATGTTTAGGACAGGAGCTCCGGGGGAATGATCTGGGTTCCTGGTATCTACTGGGGAGAAGTGGGCATCAAGATGGCGACCAAGGCCATGGGAGCAGCTGGGCCTACCAGGGAGAGCCTGTGGTGGGGTGGCAAGAGGTTAGGGCTGGCGTCCCCAGGGGCATTGCCATCTGAAAAACAGGCAGCTGAAGAAGGTTCAAAAGAAGATTTGAAAAGGATGGTCAGAAGGATGGGAAGAGAATGGGGAGCGTGTGTGACACTTTTTCAGGATGACTGCAAACGGAAGCTCTGAAAACGTCCTCTTCAGAGGGGGACAGTTTATTTTCCGAGGTTCACCGGAGGAAGAATTACTTGAACAATAGAGCAGTTTTCAGTGGGCTCTTCCCTTGTTTTACATTCTTATGTAGAATGCACAGTTTCCCATACGCTGTTTTGGCAGGGATCTCTGCATAAACACGTATACACACACATATACACATATATTTGCAGGCATACATATTTAGATCAATTCAGCTAATATTTATTTGAGTCTTGATTACGTACAAAGCACAGCACGCCCCAAGGGGTGGCCAGAATATGAATGCAGTGTGCTAAAGTCTGAGATCCAGCAGTGAGCCCAAACTGATGGTCCCCAAGCAGATGTGTCTCCTTAATGGAGGACTTCAGAGAAGAGTTTATCAAGCTGTGCATCAGACTTAGTTGGCTGATCTCCTGGGCCAAATCCTGGAGCAGAGAAACTCACCTTCCCTGAAAACCTCCTGCCAAGGGAGAAATCAGCTCTTGTCTTGTTTAAGCCACTGTTATTTGGCTTCTGTGAGGGTGTTAGTCTCCTAATGCGCGCTTGCAGATATATGGCCCAGAAATCATGCACAGACAGGGCAGCAGCCTGTGAAGGATGTCCGTCCTTAGGTTGCATGGGATGGAAGCTCAATTTTGTAACTCTGTTCACTAAATTTGCTTAAACACAAGTTCGTGTTCTGCGTGGGACCCTCTCCCTGCCTTTGCACCTGCTCTTCTTCTTGGCCTGATCATGGGACAGGGTGTTCCAGACACACAGACCACATATGCAAGAGGCAAGAGAGAGGGCAGTACTGCCTGCGAAGGTCGAAGGTCGAAGGTCGAAGTGGTTCAGCCCCTGGGAGTCCAGAGCTGGGGGGTGGGGCTGGGCGGGGGGGCGGGGGAGAGTAGGGAGGAGTTGAAGCTGCAGGTCAAGATTTTTTTTGACTGAGTTAGAAATAATCCTGAGGAAAAAGACAATCATTTTGGAAAGAGAGAGTAATGATTCTCCTTTCGAGACTGATTTAGCAGGTTAAAATAAAAGGACGTCTACCTTTAAGTTTTATTTTGCTTTTACAAGACTGGAAAGAAGTTGGCAAGCTGGGGAGAAGAGGTGTCACTCAAATGCTGTCCTCTTGCTGTCGGTTGGGACAAGGGATATTATGATAGTGCATCCCTAGGGGACCCACGTGGCCTGGCAACATTATGCCTAAAATATCTTTCATTTGGGAGCAGGTTAGTTTTGCTTAATTTATTTTTTAATGTTATAATGATGGGGGATATTTTAACATACGCAAAAGAAGACAGAATGGTCTCCTGAAGCCAGCATGAACTCCGGCTAATCCTGTCTTATTCCCACTGCTATCCATTTCCCCTCCCATATTTTAAAGCAAATGCCAGGCATCGTATTACATGACCCATAAATATGGCATTTTAGTATGTATCTCTTAAATATAATAAACATAACCACAAGGCCATTATCACGTTAAAAAATGATTTCCTTAATATCTTCAATTATACAGGCAGTGTTCAAAATTTTAATTATTTAGTAAATGTGTTTTAATTTATTTACTTTTTTTTAAAGATTTCATTTATTTATTTGAGAGAGAGAGAGAGCGCACAAGCAGGCAGAGGAGCAGAGGGAGAGAGAGAAGCAGGCTCCCTGCTGAGCAGGGAGCCGACGTGGGGCTCGATCCCAGGACCCTGGGATCATGACCTGAGCCGAAGGCAGACCCCCAACCCACTGAGCCCCCCAGGCGCCCCAGTAAATATGTTTTTATTTGTAATTTTTCTGTCTGAGTCTGATCTAGGCAAGACCACTGTGATTGGTTAATATGTCATTTAAGTATCCTTTACTGTATAGATTTCCCCTCTGCTTTTCTCTTTTTTAACCCTTGCGATGTATGTGTAGAAGAAACCAGTTTTCATCTGGGTCCTGCAGAATTTCTCCTGTCTGGACTTGACTGGTTGCGTGCTCATGGTACATTTTGTTCCGTCCATATGTCCTGTAAATTGGTAGTTTTCACCTAGAGCGGCACTGCCCAATGTGCCACTAGCAAAACACAGATTAAATAAAATTTTAGCTGTTCACTAGCCACATGAGGTTCTGCTCCCGTATCACACAGCTCAGATTAGAGAACACGTCCGCATTGGCGAAAACTTCTACTGGACATTTAATGGTTGAGAAGCTTAACCAAACTTAAATTTAATATTTTTTGGAAGACCGTTTCAGAGGTGCTGTTATGAATGCCCGGGAGAGGCTCGTAGTACCTGGTCGTCTCTCCTACGGTCTTAGCAGCCTCTGATGCTAGTACTGTTTGTTCATCGGGAGAAAAAAATGTGTCTTCGAGTCAAGTGATCCCAACATCGGCCCCTCTGGTGCTCCCTCTCTCCATCTCTCCAGTTCTATAAATCTGGCATCTCAGACTCCTCCTTGAGACTTTCTTCTCCTTCCGGTTTGTCTTACTGGTTTTATCCCCTAACCACCTCTGGAATCAGGCCCCTTGTCTCCGTGTTTGGAGCTAACACCCTGCTCCAAGTCGCCTTCATTTGTGAGAAACCAAAATGGCTGCTGCTGGGTCTTCCATGGTCACATCGGCCTGAACCTAGCGCTCTGCTCAAAGCATGGCAACATTCCCATGCTTCTGGATCAGGACCAGGCTCCCCATGCGGCCCAGCAAGCCCTGGCCCCTGCAGGGTCTCCTCTCTGCACCCTTCCTGCTTACTAATACCTCCAGAGATTAAACCCTGGAACCCGGTTAGGTTAGGCAAGGTTAACACTTTTGCTGCTGGATCCTGGGGAGGCCCTGGGGCTCTGGAGGAGGAGGAGCCAGATAACTGGGGGAGTACTCACGGGGCTGAGGCGGTGGCTACATTTATCAAATGGCACAAAAGTATTTCAGTATTTTAATGACTGGCTCAGCTTAAACAGTGTACTTGGTGAATTTTTGCCTGCATACCCCCACCCCTTATTCTGCCACACTGGTTTTCATCTAGTTGCTGGAACTTTCTAAGCTCCCTCCAATCCAAGGATATTCTCTCCCCCAACTCCTAGTCATCCTTCAGGTTCCCACTGAAGGTTCGCCTCCTCAGGGAGGGCCTTCCTGACCCCCTCCTGGGCTATGAGTTTCTTCTTTCACCCTCCAAAGAAAATGCGCTTCCTCCTTGCTTCGTTTCTGATTTTACATGTGTTTTTGGCTTTGCTCAACATTCTATTCCCACCTCGTGGCAGTACCTAGTAGGTGTGCACCATCATTTTTGTTGAAGGAGTAAAGTGAGAACTGAATGAATAGATTGAACTTTTAAAATTCGATGTCGTTGCTCTGCTGGGGTTTTCTTTTTTCATTTTGTATCACTTGGCATCATTAATTTACAAATAATGGTTTATCTTTGCGGACAAACTGTGTCTGTGTCTAATTTGTTAGACACTGGGGGATCTGGTCATTCCCATCCCACAGAGGCCATTTTGCTCATTTGTAGTTCCTCAGACACCTGGCGCTCCATGGCACCTGGGGCCAGCAAGGAAGGAGGGTACAATGTTGCCAGTGTGGACAAGAATCACACCAGTGCAGTAAACAATGGTGCAGAGGAAGGCACAGAGTGCTGAGACCAGTGGAGTAAAATTGAGGAAACCACAGGGTTTCGTTTATGGAGTCCTTCTCTAGTTTCTGGGGTGTGGGAGTGAAAAAGATTCCTGTCCTCCAGGAGTTTCTTTTCTGGTGGGGAAAGACTTACCCTAATCAGGTACATAAATAAGCAACAACATAGAGCTTATTGAGTTTTAAGAGGAAGATGGAGTGATTTGATAGAAACTAGGGGGATCTACTGTAAAGAAATGTCAGGGAAGTCTTCCTGGAGGAGGTGGCATTTGAGCAGAGCCATGAAAGATGAGAAGGATGAGTCTGGGGAGGAGAATGCAGGCAGAGGAAATAGCCAAGTACGGAGGACCAGAGCTGGGAAGGAGCCAGTAGGTGACCCGGAGAAGAGGACCTCGGCCTCAGTTTTGCCATCTGTAAAATGGGGACAAGGGCACCTGCCAACTGCAGAGGCTGTAGTTATCATTGTCAAGATTACGATCATCATTTAGTTCAGGAGTAGCCTTAACAGAGCAGATGCTTTCACACAGTCCAGGCAACAGATTCATTCATTATATGTTGTGACTTCCCTTGCAGAATATGGTTTAGGCCCTAGAACTGGTCATGACACTAGACCCTTACACACACACACACACACACACACACACATCCATACACGGGTTCACACATACACAACACCCACAAGGGGTTTTGGCCTGTGGCTGTAGGCTTCCAGCTCCCAGACTCCACCTTAGAGAGTGCAGATTTTGTCATTTCAGGCTTCAAGCTTCCAGCTCATTCCCCCCACCCTTCCATCCCAAGTCTGTGGGAGGAGCCAGCTGTCAGTGGCACAGAAGGGGGGGCGGGAGGCTGGGAGTGGGGACCAAGCCACCTAATCAGCATACAGGCGCAAGGTAATCTCCTCCAAAGCTCCTCTGCATCATTCTGCAGGGAGACCACAGAACGGTTTGCGGCCAGGGCTGGGCACTTAAAGGCAGCACGGAAACCAAGCCGGGTGCAGGGAAGGCATCGTGTGAGGGGAGAGCATCACCTGTGGAGTGGGGAGAAACAGGTATTTCCTGGGGGAAACAGAAGCAGCAGGGAAGAGAAAGGCCTATGAGAAAAGCAAAGGCAAAAAAAAAAAAAAGGAGAACTACAGAGATGATTCCACCTCTTTTTAAATGATGGACTCTCTTCGGGGCTCAGAGTCTAGACGACTTTCTTGCATCATGGGGCTGTGGAGACGCTCCACACAACTGGTTTTTAGCCTGCTTTATCTCAGTTCATAGCCACATCATCCGCTCAGCAGCTCCAACTACAACCGGGCTGTTATCCTGGACTTTTCTTTTTTTTTTAAGATTTTATTTATTTATTTATTTATTTATTTATTTATTTATTTATTTATTTATTTATTTAAAGATTTTATTTATTTATTTGAGAGAGAGAGAGAATGAGAGACAGAGAGCACGAGAGGGAGGAGGGCAGAGGGAGAAGCAGACCCCCTGCTGAGCAGGGAGCCCGATGCAGGACTCAATCCTGGGACTCCAGGATCATGACCTGAGCTGAAGGCAGTCGCTTAACCAACTGAGCCACTCAGGCGCCCTTATTTATTTATTTATTTGAGAGAGAGTGAGAAAGCATGAGAGGGGGGAGGGTCGGAGGGAGAAACAGACTCCCCGCTGAGCGGAGACCCTAATCCTGGACTCGATCCCGGGACTCCGGGATCATGACCGGAACAGAAGGCAGACGCTTAACCGACTGAGCCACCCAGGTGCTCCTCATCCTTGACTTCTTTCCTTGTCTCACATCCCACATTCATTCCATCAGGAAAGCCCATTGGTTAGACCTTCCAAATATATCCAGAACCTGACTGGACCACCTTTCCCCACTCCCGCCACATCACCTCTCACCTGGGTCAGCGAAAGGATCTCCTTCCAGGTGCCCTCTTCTACCAGTGCCCCCTCTACAGTCTGGTCTCAGCGCACAGCCAGAGTGACCCTGTTAAGGGTACAGCAGGTGGGGGTGAACCCACCCGTGGAGCTATGGAAGCCTAAGCCTCAGGACCCCTCACTTGCAGAGCCACTTGCAAAGTTCTGGGAGGGGCCCTAGCAGCATCTTCATATACTCACGCAATTTTGTAAAATCTGCAAGAGTAAGAGGTTTAAGCTGCAGTCGACAGAGACTGCAGTTGCTCTCCTTGCATCTCCCTTCTGTTGGATAGCAATGGAGTCCTGAGAGATTTGGGGGAATCTGATAGACTCAGGCATTCATGAGTTGGGCATGCATTTTTAATTGATGGAGTGTATTTGTGATTCATAGTAACTGTTGTATGTAGTAAATTTATTGCTGGCTTCTCCAGGGTCGGAATGGTTTTCAAGAAGTCTCCTGCCACCCATGTGCCCAAACTGAGGTTGTAGGGTGACATGAGCATGTTCTATGTGCCCTGCCCAGAAGTGTGTGGGTGTTGGATGGTGTACTAATTTCCTGTTGTTGTTGTATCCAATGATCCCAGTATCGTGGTTCAAAACAGAAATGTACGCTCTCACAGTTCTGGAGGTCAGAATTTCGAAATCAATATCGCTGGGCCCAAATCCAAAGCTCTAGGGGAGGATCCGTTCTTTGCCTCTTCCAGCTTCTGGTGGCTGCTGGCATTCTTTGGCTCATGGCTACATAATTCTATTCTTTGCCTCCATGGTCATATTGCCCCCTGTTCTGGGTGTGTTTAATCTCCCCTTGCCTCTCTCTTGTGAGGATGCTTGTCATGGCATTCAGGGCTCACCCAGATAATCCAGGAAAATCTTCTCATCTCAAGCTCCTTAACTTAATCACAGTGTGGTCCAATGAGATGCAAAAAGACCACTGTTGGGCCTTCTGGCAAAGACTGTGTGTTTTTCCCTGGAAAAAAGTAAGGAGTGAAGATTCATAATCAAGAACTACTTTAGCTGGGATGCCTAGGTGGCTCAGTCACTTAAGCATCTGCCTTCAGCTCAGGTCATGATCCCAGGGTCCTGGGATGGAGGACCCCGCACTGGGCTCCTTGCTCAGCGGGGAGTCTGCTTCTCCCTCTGCCTGCCATTCCCCCTGCTTGTGCGCACTCTCCCTCTGACAAATAAATAAATAATATAAATAATATATGTAAATAAATATATATAAATAATACTAATAAATAAAATCTTTAAAAAAAAAAAGAACTAGTTTAGCCATTTTGGGCTCCTGCAAGAGGGAGCCAACTGAAGATTAAAGCCAATGCAGAGGAAGGAAGGGCCTGGAGAAGCAGAGAGAAATGGAGCCAGAGTTCTCATGACATACTATGAGCTCCTGGATCACACATAGCCTGAAGCCCCTCTCACCTAACTCTGGTCTTTTCAGTTATGAGAGCCAGTAATTTCCTTTTTTTAAAAGCCAGTTTGAACTAGATGTTCTGTCACTCAAAAAGAGTTCCCACTGATATTCTCTTTAAACCTTAATTTCTTACCTTAAAAAAGGAAGCCAAATATTCTACAGAATTATGGTAAAACTTAAATGAAATGACATACATAACATATATGTTGGTTCCTGGTACATAGAAATTCTCCTTTTGAATGATGACTGCTAATATTTAACAATTTATCATCGTAGATAAGAACGAGTGGAACTTATATCAAGCTGGTATGTTTGGGTTATAGTTATTCAAATCTAAACCTTACCAGAATCTAATACCTGTACTCAATCCTGAAGCTCCACTGTAAGAATGCCTTCGAGTGTAGGCCTGGCCTGGGCGTGACTACCTCCTGGAGTCAAGCTCACTACCGAAATGCTTACCCCTTCCATTCTGCTCTCGGACTGAGCCGAAACCTGTCTCTACAGCTCCACCCACTGCCCCTGGTTCTGCTTGTTCTGGGAGGGGGGTGTTTGGAGGGGGGAGGCAGAACGAGTCTACTGGTCTGTTGTACACTATTCTTTTTTTTTTTTTTTTAAGATTTTATTTATTTATTTGAGAGAGAGAGAATGAGAGAGAACACATGAGAGGGGATAGGGTCAGAGGGCAAAGCAGACTCCCTGCTGAGCAGGTAGCCTGATGCGGGACTCGATCCCGGGACTCCAGGATCATGACCTGAGCCGAAGGCAGTCGCTTAACCAACTGAGCCACCCAGGCGCCCTGTTGTACACTATTCTTGATTCTCCAGCAGCTTCGTCTTTGGAAATCTTGTGTGTTTTCACAGTCTCTACTGTGATACTGCATTGTCTCCTCGGGGCCTGAGGACCACCTGGCTTTGGTAGGCGCTGTGGGCAGCGTGGGAGGCACGTGGGCAAAGATCCATGGCTCGTGCACCAGCGCCTGAGGGTTCAGGTCCGCCCTGCCTGCGCTCACTTCCAGGGACGGTCGGCTTGCTTTCACACACACCACGCACGTGTCCGATGTACAGTAATTTCCAGGCCTTGGCACTGTGTCCGGAGCTGCTTTTCTCACTATTTTGTCAGCTTTGAATGAGATCCCCAGGGCCAAACGTCCCTGGGCAGACCTCCGACGGCTACCTCCACTCAGAATACAGCAGGCTGCAGATGAAGCATGCTGTGAAGAGCGGCGGTTTGCGGGTGCATGCATGTCTGTGTGCGTGCGTATCCACGCTGGGTCCTGGCGTCCTAGAATTCCCTGCTGTGTCCTTGGATCCGTGTCAGAGGCCTGTGGCTTCCACGTATCTTTTTATTGGGGCTCTTGTGTGGTTCGGGGTGGGCGTTGCCTTCCCCAAGTACCACATGGAGTGGGGGAGAGCAACCGAGTGGGACTGTGCAGGGAGGGGTGCGGGAGAGGAAAAACCACTGGGGAGGAATCTGGGAGAGACGAGCAGAGTTGGTGCGGTCTTCAGGGCGGATCCGTTATCTGATCACGTATTCGGTAATCGGTAAGTGTCTCGGGTGGCTGCAGGTGGGGCTTGTTCTCATCAGGAGCTCAGGTTTCCTCTTGGCAGGGTAAGTCCAACACCTATCAATCAAGCACCTTTGATGTTCCCGGCCCAGGGCTGGGAGCTGGAGATGTGACAGGAAGCGCAAGCCCGAGCCGCAGCGGGGCCCGCAGTCGGATCCATGAATCACGCGGCCAGGTGGAATGGTGGTTAGGATGCTAGGGTGGGGTGAGATGTTGGAGGATCCAGGGCAATCTGGGAAGGCTTCTGGGAGGCAGTGAGGTTGGCCCTGAGACCTGAGAGGTGCACAGGAGTTTATGAAATGAGCATTTGGAGCAGAGCAAACTAACTGTGCCTGTGACACAGAGAGTGTATCAGGGGCTGAATGGTATCCCCACCCCCCAGTTGGTATGTTGACACCATAACCCCCAAAATGATGGCATTTGGAGATGGGGCCTTTAAGGAGGTAATTATGTGAAATGAGTCACAAAGGTGGGGTCCTAATCCAATATGACTGGGATCCTTATAAGAAGAGGAAGAGACACCAGGGATGCGTGTGCACAGAGCCAAGACCACGTGAAGATACAGGTTGAAAAGGCCCACCTGCAAGCCCAAGAGAGGAGCCTCAGGAGAAACCAGCCCTGCCAACACCTTGATCTTGGCCTTCCAGCCTCCAGAGCTGTGCGAAAATCAATGTCCGTTGTGTCAGCCGCCCAGTCTGGGGCAGCCCTCACAGACTAATATGGAGTGTGAGTCTGGGGAGACCCAGTGAGGACAGAACGAGACGGGGCTGGGGTGTTGGGGGTGGGGAGGTGGGGGGTGTCAGGCCCCACAGGCCGACTTAGGGATTCTGGTCTTTATCACAGGAGCCACTGAAATACTAGTAGGGAGGGGTGACAAGTGTATAGAAATCGACATACAAGTAGAAATTGAAGCTCACTTTGAGAAAGTCAGGGGATTTTGACTCTGCCCTTATTATGTTTATCTCCCTCGTACTGGAGTGTCAGGTCCGTAACAGCAGGGACTCAACTGTCCTCTTTGCTGCTGAGCCACACGGCCTAGAACAGCGTCCGACACTCCAGCCGCTGCTTGACAACTACCCCAGGGGTGAATCCTGGCGAGATTTATCGGTAGGTAGTGTATTCTGAGGTCCAGAGGGAGGAGAGGTTGCCCTGACTGGTTGGCTGGAGAAGGCTGGAGTTAGGAGCAGTTACGTCATTTGTGGGGCCCAGTGCAAAATGAAAATCTGAGGTTGCTTGTCCCAAAATGATCGGGAATTTCAAGCCGGTGACAGCAGAGAATTCACTCAAATGTGGGTCCTTCTGAGCCCAGGGGCCCATGTGACAGCATAGATCACAGGTCCAGGAGGCCAGCCCTGGTTGGAGCGCATCCTGGAAAGCTTTGTGGAGGAGGCGGCAGCGTTTGAACTGGATTAAGTCTGGGCCTGGGGAGAGACCTTCTCCGAGAAAGGGATGGATCCGCTGATAAGAGCCCAGAGATAGTGGGCGGATACTTTCTTCTACTGTTTAAAAAAAAAGAAAAATCTGTCTGAATCTCATTCCTCTGAGCTCTGTTTTGGGGTGAGTTTCATTAATAACAGATGAACTCTGACTCTGGGGACATCAGAGGTCATTTTTCATTTTCATTAGGGCTTGATGAGCTCTAAGTGTCATGCAGAATCTCAGCCCTAATTGAAACGGGTTCTCTTCCTTTTCTCTGCTTTGCAACTAAGCAAAAGCCAGCCACAAGGAAGGCCTTGCTCGAACTCAAGCCCCCGGCACGGTGCCTGCCGACGTCGGCCCTCCGTGCCACCGGGCAACCTGCCGAGCTGAGCTCCCGGTGTGGCACACCCCCCTCGTGCTCGTGGCGGCCCGGCAGGAAGGCTTGACCTGGCGATGCTGCTGGCCGAGGATGGTCTGGGGGCTGGTGTGATGGGGGACCCAGCGAGGAGGCGGCCTTGTCAGAGTAAACAGCACGTGTCCTACCCTGGCTGCTCCAGGGCGGGGGGAGGGTAGCGTCACTGGTAAGAGTTCCCTTGGACCCCATCCGAGTTTCCTCAGGCCCCTGTAACCACCACACACTTGGAGGCTTCAGACAACAGAAATTTACTGTCTCACTGTTCTGGGGGCTGAAAGTCGCATATCCAGGTGTCGGTCAGCAGGGCTGTGCTCCCTCTGAAGGCTCTAGGGAAGGATCTAGCTTTTGATGGTTGCTGGCCGTCCCGCTCGTTCTGTGGCTTGGCATCCCTCCTGTCTCTGCCTCCCTTGTCCTATGGCATTCTTCTCTCTGTGTCCGTGTCCCCATTTCCCTCCTCTTATGCGGACACCAGTCATGGCATGCGGAGGCACCCTAACCTAGTATGACCTCCTCTTAAACTTGATGACATCCACAAAGATCCCATTTCCAAGTAAGGTCACGTTCACAGGTACGGCGGGTTAGGTCTTGATTATATATTTTGGGGGGGACACAATTCAACTCACAACTCAAGTCTCCTTTGCTTCCAAGATAGTAAGAGTCACGAGTAACAGGACGCCTGCGTGGCTCAGTTGGCTAAGCGTCTGCCTTCTGCTCAGGTCATGACCTCGGGGTCCTGGGCCTGCTCAGCGGGGAGTCTGCCTTTCCTTCCACCTGCTGCTCTCCGGCTTACACCCTCTCCCTGTTTCATTTGCCCAGCAGCTCTGTCAGGTAGTTTGGGAGGAAGCCTTATGCCCATTTGACAGCCAGGAAAATTGAGTTGTAAAACACTTTAAGGGGCAGCAAGGGGCACATGTAAAGCTGTTGTTAACATTTAGGGGGCGGGAGGTAGGAAGGGAGGTAAAGTGGGTAAGAGAACTGGAGTCATGAGGCAGGCCAGCCCCTCTGAGGAACGCCCCTGAGAAAGGTTTTGGGATCACACCCTTGTCTCTGCACTGCATCAGCTACATCTTAGCACTTACTGAACGTTTACCGGGTGGCGGGCACTGTGCTAAGCCCTGCAACCAAATCCTTAGATTTAATCCGTATATCTGCCCGGTTCTGTGGGCATTATTACTACTCCTTGTTCACTGGGAGGGACCTGAGTGAGGCCCATGGTGGTAAATGGAGAAGCTGGGAGTTGTACCCAGACAGTCAAAAGCCTGAGCTCACAGGGCTCTGTCACGGGGCTGTCCTCATTGTCGGCAGGGCTGGGGGCACGGGGTGTGGGCCGGTCAGGGTCCTGTTAGACCTGCTATGCCCCGGGGTGGGGCAGAAGCTCAGAGTCCCACGCCTTGGGGAGAGGGGCTGACTGTTGTGGAGGTATCTGTGAAGAATGGGGTACGGAGTGCAATAAGGGTCTAGGCCAGGGGTTAACAAACTTTTCCCGTTAAGGGCCAGTTAGGAAATATTTCAGGCTTTGCAGGCCACATAGTCTCTGTCACAACTCCCCCACATAAAATCTGCAAATGAATGAGTGTGGCTGTGTTCCAATAAAACTTTATTGACACTGAAATTTGAATTTCATATGATTTTCATGTCATGAATACTGTTTTTATGTATTTATTCCCCCGTCCTCTCCCAATCACTGAAAAATGCAAAAACCATCCTTAGCCCGAGGCTGTTCAAAACCAGGCAGCAGCGGGCGCCTGGGTGGCTCAGTTGGTTAAGCGACTGCCTTCGGCTCAGGTCATGATCCTGGAGTCCCGGGATCGAGTCCCGCATCGGGCTCCCTGCTCAGCGGGGAGTCTGCTTCTCCCTCTGACCCTCCCCCCATCGTGCTCTCTCTATCTCATTCTCTCTCTCAAATAAATAAATAAAATCTTTAAAAAAAAAAAAAAAAAAAACAAACCAGGCAGCAGGCTGGATTTGGCCTGTGGGCTGTGGTTTGCAGGCCCCTGGAACAGACTCAAGCTGGTGCTTGTCTGCTGAACACGTGAGGACTTTGCCCCATTGGAGGATATCAGAGAATATGGTCAGGGCACGAAACTTGTCGTTGGAACGGTGACAAGAGCAAAAGGGGCCAAGTGAGTGGCGTGATTTCTGAGAACTGCATTTCATGTAGCGAACTCCTGAAAGTTCTAGTGTTCATGATGGCACCCTAAAGAATAAGAGACGCAGAGGTTCTGCCTTAGGAACCCCGAGCCGGGTGTGCAGGTGGGTGCCCCTTCCTAGAGGAACACCGCCTTCCGGGCACCTCCTGAGGCATCCAGCAGCCGTGCGTGGTGGAGACAGGATGGAGCTGGTCCTTGAGCCAAGCGCAGTACCCTCTTCACACCATTAGTTTTCAGATGATGCCTGGGCAGCTGGTGGAGGCGCCGGTGATGGAGCCCAGTCTTGTGTTCCTGGGGACGAGAAGGAAGGTGTTGGTGGCGACAGCAGCTGGGGGAACGGTGCTGTCTGGGTGGGTTAAAGAGGCCTGTGGTGTGGCATTGTCCGGTGGGTGTGTGTGCAGGGTGTGGATCGTAGACCCCCCCCTGCCCTTAAGCAGGAGAGAGGAGAGTGAGCCCATCCTTTTCGTTTTCCAGATCCATGCAGATCACCACCTTTTCTGGAGTCCTGGAGCACTTGCTCGGCCCTTTGCTGAGAGGAGGGTGGAAAAAACTAGCTGCTGCCTTCACCTCCAGCGCTAGCATTAACTAGCTGTGTGACCTTGGGCAAGTTACAGAACCTCTCTGAGTCTCAGTTTTCTCATGTATAACAAGATGGACTGTGACCCTCTGGTGGGAAGGTTGTTGGGAGGATGTTGATGGGATAGTGCGAAGCACCTTGCACACAGTAGGTCCTCCGTGAACGCTGGTTAAAGCAGGATAGGCCGCACAGCTGTCATGGAAGATCACTGAAAATCTGGCCTTAAGGGACAAATCCTTTGCCACCAAGTCTTGGAGTTACAGCTCTCCCTCCTTCTTGGCCTCCAGCCACGGGGGAAGGTTAACTTTGTAAATTCTCTTTGAGATGCAAAATCCAGCCCAGCCGGCTGTCTTGGCCTCTCCCTCCCCCAACCCCATCCCTTCCTGGGGCAGACAGAAGGAACTCATCAGACATTCGAAGGCGGGAACTGCACATTTTCAACAATTGAGACGAAAAGGAAAAAAAAAAAAACAACACGAAATTAAATCCAGCAATTAAGTTCTAATTGCGCAATTACTTCACTCTGTGGCTCTGTGCCAAGGTTGGGAATCTAGCTCCCACAAATGGTGTTTTTGTGCAAACTTGGGGAGGGGGAGGTGAAGGAAAGGGGGCTAAGGAGGTGATATCGGAGGACAGGGAAACAAAGGCATTTATAAATTAAGGCATCATGCCAATGACATGATGCCAATGTTCTAACTGTTGGGGTGTAGAGTGTGGGATGGCCTGGGGAACCCAAGGGCCTTTTCTGAGCTCACATGGGTGAAAACAGTGAGCTCTGGGCTTTCTTTAAGCAATTCTCACTTTGAGCAAGTCTTGTCTTCTAGTGAGAGCCCATCCCTGTGGGCCTGGGGTAGGCACCCTTCTGTTTACACCTGGGGTGGAGCCCTCTGGTCGTACCTGGGGTGAGCATCCTTCTCTGTTCACACCTGGGGTGGTGCCCTTCTGTTCACACCTGGGTAAGGGTCCTTCTCTGTTCATACCTGGAGAGGGGACTTTTCTGTAAAAACCTGGGGTGAGGCCCTTCTGTTCACACCTGGGCGAGGGTCCTTCTTTGTTCATACCTGGGGTGGGGCCCTCTGGTCACACCTGGGGTGAGGGTCCTTCTCTGTTCACATCTGGGGTGGGGCCCTTCTGCAGAGGGGTTTTCAGGGCCTTGTGGTTGACTCTGGGGCAAGGAGCCATGGTACTGCCTAGGCCAGGGCACCCTGCAAGGCTCCTGAAGAGCCAGGGGGGCTTGTGGGGGTCAGCCTGCTGGGGGATCTATATTTGTACCCTGAGAAGATGTGGGCAAAAGAGAATCCGCTGCTTCAATCCGTGGATTCCATGGGCTGATCCTCTGCCTCTCTCTCACTCACTAATTCTTCCACTAATATATATGGGACATCTGGCATGCAGAAGGTGCTCGGCAAGCAAAGATGTTTGGTGGATCCTGCCCTTGAGGAGGAGAGAATTAAGACACGTGGAAGAAGCCTTGGTATTTATTGAGCACCTGCTGTCTTCATTAGCCCGGGCCACCACAACAAAATACCATAGACTGGGGAGTTAAACAACAGAGATTTATTTCTCACAGTTCTACAGGCTGGGAAGTCCAAGATCAAGGTGCCGGCAGATTTGGTTCCTAGTGAAGACCCTCTTCCTGGCTTGCAGAGAGCTGCTGGTTGGCTGTGTCCTTGCACGGAGGAGAGAGAGCGCAAGCAAGCTGTCTGGTGTCTGTTTTTAAAAGGACACTAATCCCATTAGACCAAGGCCCCACCCTCATGACCCCATCTAACCCTAATCACCTCGCAGGGACCCCACCTCCAAACACCATCACACTGGGGGTTAGGGCATCGGCATATAAATTTGGAGGAGACACGAACATTCAGTCCGTGGCACTTACTATGCGCTACCCTTGGTACTTTACACAGGTAATTGCTAAACCTTCTACTATCCCTCTGAGGTACATATTACTATCACTTCCATTTTGCAGACGAGGAAACGGGTATTTAGGAAAGGTGAAGATGCTCCCCTCCTTAAGGTCCTAGAGTAAGCCAATCTGTGGGGTCTGAGACGAACCTAACTAAGTTTTGATTCAGAAGCCTGTGACCTTTTCACGACCTCCAGGTAGAAAGTGATATATACGTGTTGTGGGAGAGATGAAGTCACACCGTGCGTGATGGAAACACAGACACAAACAGAAACGCTGTGTCCCAGCTCTCCCCCTCCTCTCAGTGGAAGGGGCAAAGGCGACGTGGGGAAAACCAGGGAGGGTGGCAGGTTGGGCCCCTCTGGCAGGAGCCCTGGCACCTTGGCTGAGCAGCTGCCGTGGCCGCCACGGGGCGTCCTGGGCTTGCACCAGCTGAGCCCCCGCCACGTCACACGATTGTGCCAAAATCACGCTCCGGTGGACTGCCAAAGATGAAGAATTGCTCGGGAGGGAAATTCCATATTATATGTTGCAGCCAACACAAAAGCTCCGGAACTCCAGCAATAAAATAAATCAAACGCAGGCCTAAGAACCGCCTGCACCGTTCAGAGGAAACTTCCAGATCAGAGCCACAGAAGGGAAGTGGAGTGGGGGAAGTGAGTATCTGAGCCTCTCCAGGGGTCTTCTGGCTTCCCCTCCGTTTGCAGCCTGATCTGCAGATGCAGCAGATGTTCAGCCACAGGGCCCCTCGTCCCCACCTCTGTCCCATCCTCATCCTCCCAGAAGCTCTTCCTCTGCTTGTCCACCTGGCAAGCTTGGTCTTCAAGGGCCTGCTTGGGAATCACCTCCCTTGGAAAGCCTTCCTCAACCACATCCTTCCCCGAGACCATTTGTTGCCTCCTTTTCTATGACCAGCCTGAGGCCACAGCGGTTAAGATCCTGGGCTGAGCGGGACCTGTAGCAGCTCCCAGCTCTGCTACTTTCTCTGTGACCTTGGACCTGGTACCTCACTTCTCTGAGCCTCAGTCTCCTTCTCTGTGAACTGGAGGTAATTCTGAGATCTCACACGGCCGTTTTTCTCCATGGAATACTTTTTTTTTTTTTAAAGTAGGCTCCATGCCCAGCGTGAAGCCCAACGTGGGGCTCGAACTCACAACTGGGAGATCAAGACCTGAGCCAATCAAGAGTCAGACACTCAATTGATCGAGCCACGCAGGCACCCCCTCAGTGGATTACTTCTTGGTGTCCCCTGTGTCCCAAGCATCGTGCTAAGCCACGAGGACACGGTGGCAAACAAGACAGGCAGCGTTTTCGGAGGCTTTGATGCAGTGATTTATGAAAAGGGCTTAGCGCCATTCCTGGAACTTAGTATGAGCTCAATAAATCAGTCATCATGATCGTTGTCGTGTAGGATTTTGTGCAAACCTCTGCTGTAAGACTTTTTGCACGGTACTGGAATTCTTGTGCACATGTGTTCTCCCAAACAGGCTGTGAGCACCCCCGTGGAGGCACGCTGTCTTCTTTGGCCCTGCATGCCTGGTGCCTGTCCAGTGCCTGACTTGCCGTAAGCTTACCATCACGTTCTGTTGCCAGAGGGTGTGACTGAAGATGGTGACCCAGCGACCACCAGCGATTTGGCTACGGAGATGGCCAGCAAACTGAGGTCCAAAAGCAGCGGGTGGAGGAGCCATCTTCAGGAGACCAGGATTACTAACTTTTCCCATGGGGCTAGTCCTGGTGCCAAACAGGAATTGCTTTTTAGAAAAATTGGAACGGGAGTGAATCTCTGTGTCTTTTTTTTTTTTCCTCTCCTGCTCCAGCCCCTCCCTGAGATGTTGCATGTTGGGATCAAACCAGAGCTGGGTTTTCTAGTTCCCTGCTCCAAGCAAAGCTCCGAGAGAGACAGAGACAGAGAGAGAGAGGTGGGAGAAGGGGTGAGGGGACATTGGAGGGAAGGAAAGGGAGACACCGGAAGGGCACAGGAGTGGGGAAAGGGTGACAATAAACGTACCAAAGGGATGCACTGGATGGCTCCTCTCCACTCTCACTGCGCTGCCCCCACGCAGCCCTCCTCATCTCTCCCTCACCTATCCTGGGGCTGTGGCGACATCTCCCTGGGCTCAAGGTCTAACCCTTCCAGACATCTGCTTATTTTTCAAGATTCTGTCCAGACATCACATCTCCATGAAGCCCTCCCTGACTCCCACATCCCTGGCTCCCTGTATAATTACCCATTGGAAGCCACACAAACCTCCCTCCTGGCACCGGCCATACTTCATCATGGAGGCTAACCCTTGCTGGGAGCCTACTGGGGGTCAGCATTGAACTAGGGGCTTTACATCATGATATACTTGA
Source organism: Mirounga angustirostris (assembly GCF_029215605.1). Lineage (NCBI taxonomy): Eukaryota > Metazoa > Chordata > Mammalia > Carnivora > Phocidae > Mirounga > Mirounga angustirostris. The sequence goes on along the minus strand of NW_026991712.1, from coordinate 11,155,081 downwards.
GGCCTCAAAACCATCCATAAGGTAGGTGTTGCTATTCCCATCTCCATTTTAAGATGGGGAAACTAAAGGATCAGCAAAGGTGATTAACCTGCCCAGGATCACACAGCTAGTGAATTCAGAGTATACATTTGACCCTGGTCTGTCTCATTCCAAAGCCCATGCACTTCATTACTGTTCTCTGGAGCAGAGAACTCCAGATGGTGATCTCTTTAAGTTAGGGATGCATTTTCTCTGTTCTTGCGTCCTCAGCACCGAGCACAGCACCTAGCACCTAAGAAAACTTAATAAAAATTGGTTGAATGAATTGGTGATTATTGTGCCTGTTTTACAGATAAGGGGACTGAGGCTCAGACTTATTTAACAGTGTGCCCAAGGCTGCCCCACTAGCAGGTGGCTGATCTGGAATTAGGTCCCAGGTCTCTCTGTATGCAGATGGTGCTTAGTTCATCACCCAACACTGTCTAAGAGACCTTCTCCCTAATGAGGAAAGCTATATAGTTTGGAGCTTAAAACAATATCAACATTAATAAGAGCCACCATCACAACCACCAAAAACCTCCTTTCCCCATGGCTGATGCCAGTGCTGGGAAAGCATGATGGGGGAACAGATGCGGGGCTGTGGGAGGAGTGAAAAGGGAGGGACCAGCCCAACAGCATCCGGGTCAACTCCATCCTCAGCAGCAGCAACATCGTCTCCCGTGCTGATGGCCTGGGGTGGGAGAAGCGCTGTGCTAAGTGCTCTGTGAGTGTGAGCGCGCTCAGTCTTCATGACCAGAGAAGGGGTAACTGAGCCGGAGTAACTTGTCTGGAGTCGGTGGAAACCCAAGTCCATCCTCTCTGTCCCTGCAGCCTGTGTTCTTCAACCTGTGTACAGTCTCCCTTCTGCGTGGATTCCTGCCCTGCTGAAATTTGCCATCAACTGGACAGAGCCAAAGTGTCAGAGTTTTGCCACTGGTGTGAGATAGGGGCGCCATGTTGAAAGTAGAAGTATGGCCCGATTTTTGCCTTAGTGATGGGCCCTGCTTCTCAAAAGGGACGAAGGAGAGTGATAATTCGTGGGACTCTTGCTCCTGTTTAGAATCTACCAAAAACACCTTATGCAGACAACACTTGGCCACCCCTGGGTAAAAGGCGACAGCATATGGGTCTTCTATGGCCAGGGGAATACTGGGACAGGAAGGGGAGGGAAAAATGAGGAAACAAATAATCAGCCACCTCTAATCACATATCATTTCCAAAATCTGTAAAAACACAGTAACAACAAACAGCAAAGAAGAGAAAGAACATGTGGGGATTGATATCCATCTAGTTAGACAGGCTTTCCAGGGATGGCCATCTGAGGAGGTCGAAGTAGCTCAGGGCTGAGGAGTCCCTAGTGTCTTCTCCCCACAATTAAATAAAAGCAAAATAAACACATACACCCTCCCAGCTACTCACTGATTCCTGAAATTCACTTCCCCTGGGTTGTAGTCTGTATTTTCACTGTTAGAGATAATTTTTTAAATGAGTGTTGTCATCGGTGTTAAAAAGGAAAAAAGTAATGGGTGTACCTTGTCAAGGAAATTCAAACAGCACAGAGAAGCATCAATGCAAAATAAGTCTCGCTCCTACCCCAACCCCATTTCTTAAGCCCTACATTCTTTCCTAGAGCCTTTGGAGGAAGCATGGCCCCGGTGAGAACTGGGTTTCAGACTTCTAGGCTCCAGAACTGTGAGAGAATAAATTTCTAATTGTCATAATACACCCAGCTTGGAGGTAATTTGTTACAGATCCCTAAGAAACTACTACAAAGATTGAATACGTTAACATTGGTAAGAAGTTAGAACAGTGCCTGGCCATGGTAAGTACCATATGTTTGTTAAATGAATTATTTTTTAAGAACCTCATGGCGACTCCCTGGGGCAGGTGTTATTTTTATGCCTATCTTATAGAGGAGGACACTGAAGCTTGGGTCAAGCACATAAAGGAAAGAGGTAACTTCCCTGTTCTGTAACTCCCCTTCCCATATATTTGGGCTATATAATTTTAAAATGTCTCATTCAACTAAGGCTTCTTTAATGTTTTATGACACCTTTAATTTTTTTTTAAGATTTTATTTGTTTATTTATTTATTTTAGAGAGAGAGAGAGAGAGTGTGTGTGTGTGCGCGAGAGAGGCAGAGGTAGAGAATCTCCATGCTGAGTGTGGAGCTTGATGCAGGGCTTGAACTCTTGACCCTGAGATCATGCCCTCAGCCGAAATCAAGAGTTGGACGCTTAACTGACTGAGCCACCCAGGCGCCGCTTTATGACACCCTTCAAATATGAACTGGGAAGTAACAAAAAAATCTGTTCTGTTCTGGATAAGCCAGGCTTAGGCTGCAGAAGCCAACCAACCCAGGACGCTAGTCTCTGACTCTCCAGGGCGGGTGTCTTCTCTGGGGTGATTCCCTGATCTAGGCTGCCCCATTTTGTGGTGCCACCATCTTAGCCCATGGCTTCCAATATGGGGAAATAAGAGTATGAGGCATAGATACAATTTTTGCTCATGGCCCATTGGCCTGAACCGGTCACATGGGCATCAGCTTATCTGCAGAGCTTGCTGGGAATTGTAGTCTTTCCATGTACCTGGGGAAGAGGGAAGTGATACATTCTGTGAACATTCTGTGAACATTTGGCTTTAGCTTGTCCACAACCTCCAGATATCAAAGCCGTATTTTCTGAGGTAATTCTGCTTGACAGGTCTCCACTGTGGATTTGCTTTTTTTTTTTTTTTTTTTACCTCCTCCCCGCGCCCCCCCCCCCCCACCTTTTTCTTAGTTGAGTCTCCTCTTTCCCTCTCCCTTTATCCCTCAAGTTAGGAGAGTCAGAATCACCTACCCTTCTGTTTTACCTGATGGGAGAATGTAAGGACACTGCAGGAAATGAAAGGTACTGCCTTCACTACAAAGCTGAAGGAATAGCTTTTCTGTAATTACAGCTAGAAGGCCAGTCTTGCAGGAGATCGATGTGGTAAACAGTAGTAGGAGGTGTGGATAATTAAGGGTCTCAACTGCATTGCCCCAGTTAAAGAGACAAATTAACATCTAAGGAAGGCTTGTCGATACAAACAGCAAATCACTCTTTTTATGCCTATAAGCAAGTGCAGTACTTTTGGGATTTCTGGGAACTTGGCAGTGCAGGGATTTTCCCCAGGGGCTGGTCCTTGGTGGGTGCTGGGTGGTGGTAGGCAGCGATTTTCAGCAGTCCTGGATCCTTTCCCCAGGAGCTGGATGGTGTTAGTTAAGCATTTATGAGCACTTGCCATGTGCACAAAGAAATATACAGGCACACTTTGGAGATGTTGTGGGTTTAATTCCAGACTACCACGATAAAGTAAATATTGCAAAAAAGTGAACCAAATACATTTTTTTTGTTTCTCAGTGCATGTAAAAGTTGTTTATACTATACTGTAGCCTATTAAGTATGCAGTAGCATTGTGTCTAAAAAAACAAGGTACGTACCTTAATTAAAAAATACTTTATGGTTAAAAAGATGCTAACCACCATGAGTTTTCAGCAAGACATAATCACCGATCACAGATCACCATAACAAGTATAATAATAATGAAAAAGTTTGAGGGGCACCTGGGTGGCTCAGTGGGTTGAGTGTCTGCCTTCAGCTCGGGTTGTGATCTTGGGGTCCTGGGATTGAGCCCTGCTTGGAGCTCCCTGCTGGGCAGGGAGTCTGCTTCTCCCTCTGCTCTTGTCCCCCTCCCCCCATGCATGCCAGCGTATGTGCGTGCTCTCTCTCTCTCACTCAAATAAATAATCTTTTTTTTTTAAGATTTTATTTATTTACTTGACAAACAGCACAAGCAAGGGGAGCAGCAGAGGGAGAGGGAGAAGCAGACTCCCCGCTCAGCAGGGAGCCCGATGTGGGACTCGATCCCAGGACCCTGGGATCATGTACTGAGCCTAAGGCAGCCGCTTAACGACTGAGCCACTCAGGCGCCCCAATAAACAAACAATCTTTTTTTAAAATTTTTTATTGTTATGTTAATCCCCATACATTACATCATTAGTTTTAGATGAAGTGTTCCATGATTCATTGTTTGTGCATAACACCCAGTGCTCCATGCAGAACGTGCCCTCCTCAATACCCACCACCAGGCTAACCCATCCTCCCACCCCGCTCCCCTCTAGAACCCTCAGTTTGTTTTTCAGAGCCCATCGTCTCTCATGATTCGTCTACCCCTCTGATTTCCCCCCTTCGTTCTTCCCCTCCTGCTATCTTCTTCTTTTTTTTTTCTTAACATATATTGCATTATTTGTTTCAGAGGTACAGATCTGAGATTCATCAGTCTTGCACAATTCACAGCACTTACCACAGCACATACCCTCCCCAGTGTCTATCACCCAGTCACCCCATTCCTCCCACCCCACCCCCCACTCCAGCAACCCTCAGTTTGTTTCCTGAGATTAAGAATTCCTCATATCAGTGAGGTCATACGATACATGTCTTTCTCTGATTGACTTATTTTGCTCAGCATAATATCCTCCAGTTCCATCCATGTCGTTGCAAATGGCAAGATCTCATTCCTTTTGATGGCTGCATAATATTCCATTGTATATATATACACCACTTCTTCTTTATCCATTCATCTCTTGATGGACATCTTGGCTCTTTCCACAGTTTGGCTATTGTGGACATTGCTGCTATAAACATTGGGGTGCATATACCCTTTCAGATCCCTACTTTTGTATCTTTGGGGTAAATACCCAGCAGTGCAATTGCTGGATCGTATAGTAGCTCTATTTTCAACATTTTGAGGAACCTCCATCTTCTTTTCCAGAGTGGCTGCACCAGCTTGCATTCCCACCAACAGTGTAGGAGGGTTCCCCTTTCTCCTCATCCCTGCCAACATCTGTCGTTTCCTGACTTGTTGATTTTAGCCATTCTGACTGGTATGAGGTGATATCTCATTGAGGTTTTGATTTGGATTTCCCTGATGCCGAGCAATATTGAGCACTTTTTCATGTGTCTGTTGGCCATTTGGATGTCTTCTTTGGAAAAATGTCTGTTCATGTCTTCTGCCCATTTCTTGATTGGATCATTTGTTCTTTGGGTGTTGAGTTTGATAAGTTCTTTATAGATTTTGGATACTAGCCCTTTATCTGATATGTCATTTGCAAATATCTTCTCCCATTCTGTCGGTTGTCTTTTGATTTTGTTGACTGTTTCCTTTGCTGTGCAAAAGCTTTTTATCTTGATGAAGTCCCAATAGTTCATTTTTGCCCTTCCTTCCCTTGCCTTTGGCGATGTTTCTAGGAAGAAGTTGCTGTGGCTGAGGTCGAAGAGGTTGCTGCCTGTGTTCTCCTTTAGGATTTTGATGGACTCCTATCTCACATTTAGGTCTTTTAACCATTTGGAGTCTATTTTTGTGTGTGGTGTAAGGAAATGGTCCAGTTTCATTCGTCTGCATGTGGCTGTCCAATTTTCCCAAAACCATTTGTTGAAGAGACCCATCTTTTTTCCATTGGACATTCTTTCCTGCTTTGTCGAAGATTAGTTGACCACAGAGTTGAGGGTCCATTTCTGGGCTCTCTATTCTGTTCCATTGATCTATTAAACAAATATTCTTAAAAAAAAAAAAAAGAGTTTGAAATATTGTGAGAATTACCAAAACGTGACACAGCATAAAGTGAGCTCATACTGTTGGGAAAATGGTGCCAATAGACTTGCTCACCGTAGGGTTGTCACAAACCTTCATTCTGTACAAAAGGCAGTATCTGCCAAGTGCGGTAAAGCAAAGCACAGTAACATGAAGTACTGGAGAAGAGGGAAAACTATCGCCCCTGAGTACCTTTTATGGGGCTGTGGATAAACACCCCACGCTGTCTTGCTTCCACTGAGGACCCACAACTGAAGTTGCAGATGGAGGGTCTTGCTGAGGAGACTCATCTTCCACGTTCTCAACCCTGTGTGCCATCTTAGGTCTTGTGGAGGGAGGTGCAGAAAAGATTTGTTGCCGTGACATCCAGGAGAAGGTTACAGTGTTTGATATAATGGTTTATTAAGAATCAGGAAGACATAAAATCTTAAAAGAAAATAAAATAAAGCACAGGGGGCACCTGACTGGCTCAGTCGGTAGAGTGTGCAACTCCTGATCTTGGGGTTGTGAGCTCGAAACCCATGTTGGGTGTAGAGATTACTTAAAAATAAAATAAAGAATCAGGAAGAATAATTCTTGGTTGGAAAAACTAGTGAAATTTGAGGCCAGAAATTTTAAGATGATACTCAGATAGGAAATAGTGAAAAAGAACTGTTCTTATTATTTAAAGATTTTATTTATTTATTTGACAGAGAGAGACACAGCAAGAGAGGGAACACAAGCAAGGGGAGTGGGAGAGGGAGAAGCGGGCTTCCCACGGAGCAGGGAGCCTGATGCAGGGCTCTATCCCAGGACCCTGGGATCATGACCTGAGCCGAAGGCAGATGCTTAACGACTGAGCCACCCAGGTGCCCTGAAGAAGAACTATTATTTATTGAACATTTATACACTGAGTACATAGCAGCTCTTCAGGTATGCTCATTCATTTTCTCCCCAAACTATTTGTTGAACATCTACTATGTTCCAGGAACTGCTCTAGATGTTGGGGATTAAAAGCTGGATCAGACCGTTGCCCTTGGTGTGCCCGCCATGACCCCTTGGTCAACCTCTGATTTTAGCTGTAGATATGGGGGATGGGCTCTTATAAGCTGGGAGTTTCCTCAGATTTCTCAGACTGTGGGGTTTCTGGTTTTGTTTTTCCCCCCAATGCAGTAGGAATTCCTTTGTTCCATGAACAAGTGCAGCCCAGAGTGTGGAAGAGTTAACATCCCTGGGGAGCAGCCCTCTACTGTGGGGTTGGGAGCTGGGGGATAAAGTCTTTAGCTTCCTGTCTCCCAAGACATGATTCTGGGAGGTATTCTGTAACTTTTCAGGAAGTCTCCATGAAGTGAATCCCTGTTACCCACAGCGATCTTGATAATGCATGTTTATATTGACTTTTTCTTCTTTATCACTGTCCCCAGTTCCTCACTTCTGTTCCCTGGTATCACATTCTAGAATAAACTGTGGGCTCCAGTCTGGTCTCCCCTCTGCTTCCAGGGGAACCAAGTCATGAAGGAACAGTGCTGTCTGAAACACAGTGTAAGCCACATAGACAATTCAAAAATTTCTGGTAGCCACATAATAAAAGAGAAACAGGTGAAATGAAGTCCAATAGAGTATTATATTTAGTCCAATATACCCTGAGTATTATCAATAATTTCAACATGTCATCAAATGTAAAAATTTATTTATTTATTTTATTTTTTTATTTTTAAAGATTTTATTTATTTATTTGAGAGACAGAGAATGAGAGACAGAGAGCACAAGAGGGAAGAGGGTCAGAGGGAGAAGCAGACCCCCCGATGAGCAGGGAGCCCGATGCGGGACTCGATCCCGGGACTCCAGGATCATGACCTGAGCCGAAGGCAGTCGCTTAACCAACTGAGCCACCCAGGCGCCCAAATGTAAAAATTTATTAATGAGATATTTTGCTTTCTTTTTTTTCTAAGTCCTCAAAATTTGACGTTTGATTTATGCTTATGGCACATTTCAATTCGAGTGCTACAATTTCCTTGGAAATACATGATCTGTATTTTGGTATCATAAAATCTACAGCTGAAAAAGTATATTCCCTTATGCAAAATTTTCTAAACACACTTAAATAACTAAGTCCAGTAACTAAGTTGGGTATCCATTTTAAAATTGAAACTAATTGAAATAAAATCAAATATGCAGTTCATCAGTAGTATTGTCCTCATCCGTTGCCTTTGGCGTGCCCGCCATGACCCCTTGGTCAATAGCCACATGTGGCCCGTGGCTATGATATCAGACAGTGTATTTCTAGCTATGTATTATACTAAAAAATTACTGCTTGTTTATCTGAAACACACATTTAATTGGGCGTCCTGTGCTTTATCTGGAAACCCTAAGTAGGTGGCCGGCAGAGACCTCACTGAGAAGGTCTCCTCTGAGTGTAGACACGGGGAAGTGAGGGCTTGCATACAGGGGTATCTGGGAGAAGATGGTGGAAGGAACAAGGGCAAGCGTCCTGAGTGGGAACAGCAAGGGGGCCGCTGAAGCAGAGGCAGGTCAGGGAGAGTGGCAGCTGGTGAAACCAGAGACCTAAGAGGCGCTCATCTTGTAAAGCTTTGTGGGCCAGGGTGAGGAATTCAGCTTTTGTTCTGAGTGAAATGTGAAGTGGTTGAAGTGTTGAGCAGAGGTTGACATGATATCACTTACATTTGAATAGGATCTCCTGAGCTGCCCTGTTTAGCCCATTAAAGGGGCCAATGGCAGAAGCTGGGAGACCAGAAAGCTATTGCAATAATCCTGGCTAGCCGTGATGGTGGCTTGGACCCACAGGGGTTGGGTTTTGGATATATTCTGAAGGCAGATTTGGCTGCATTTATTGACTGGGCGGGGGCGAGACAGAGGTAAGTCAAGTACTCTTAAATGTTTGGCCTCTGGAAGGATGCAGTTTTCATTTACAGAGATGGGAAGCAAGGCTGAACATCAGGGGAAGGGCGGAGATCAACATTTTGTTTTGGATATGTGAAGGTGGAGGTTAGAAACCCAAGGGCAAATGCTGAGTAGGCCAGCTGGAATTCAGGGGGAGAGATATCTGGCTGGAGGTAAGTTGGCAGATGGAATTTAAAGCCACGAGGCTGGATGAGATCCCCAGTGCAGTGAGTCTGAGTCGGAAAGAGGAAAGATCCATGGACTGAGCCATGGGTCATGTCAAAATATCCCAAGCCTCTCAACAAGGCCAGGAGATGAAGCCTATGAGAACTCCATTTTCATGGATGAAGGATTTGAGACTTGGAGAAGGGAAGGAATGTGCCAAAGCCCAAGGCAGAGCTGGGGTGAACTTTCCTACTATCTCTTTTCCCATCCCTTCTCTGCACATGGAAACCAGAATGACGTTTTTTATTTTTTATTTTAGAATTATGATAAAATAGGGTGTCTGCATGGCTCAGTCGGTTGGGCAACTGACTCTTGGTTTCTGCTGGGGTTGTGAACTTGGGGTCGTGGGATCAGGCCCTATGTGGGGCTCTGTGCTCAGCTAGGAGTCTGCTAGTCCCTCTCCCACCCTCTCTGCCCCTCCCCCTTTGCCCCCCATACTCACACTTGTGCCCTCTCTCCCTAAAATAAATAAATGAAATCTTTTTTAAAAATCATGATAAAATACAGACAACATGAAACTCACCATTTTCATAATTTTAAAGTGTGCAATTCAGTGGCCTGTAATACATTCACAATGTTGTGGGGCCACCATCACTGTCCAGTTGCAGAACACTGCATCCCCATTAAGTGGTCATTTCCCTTCCCCTCCCCCCACAGGCCTTGGCAACTGATAAACTGCTTTCTGTTTCTATCCATTTGCCTATTCTGGATCTTTTATATAACTGGAATCACACACAGGGTGTGTGTGTGTTTGAGTCTGGCATGTATCAGTGCTTTGTTCCTGTTTAGGGCTGAACAGTGTTCCAGTGCATGGATTTGCCTGCCATATTTTGTTTCTCCATTCCTGCACTGATGGGCACCAGCTAGAATGATTTTTTGAAAGAGAAGTCACATGGTGCTCCTACCCCCACACATCCCATCTATAGCTTCTCATTGCACTCGGGACCAAATTCGACCCCGAGACTCTGCCTGCCATGCCGGGCCCCCAACCTCGGCGCAGCCCTGGCCTCCGCGGAGTCCCTGTGCACACCCAGAAGCTCGCTTCGTGCCTTCTTGCTCGCTCAGCTGGCTCGCTCTTCCCCAGATACGGGTCTGGTGTGCCCTCGCACTCATTCCCATCTGCGGAAAGGTGCTCCCCCTGCGTCCTCTCTGGTAAAATTCCCCTCACCAGCTCCGCATCTTTATCTTCAGAGCATTTATCGCTACCTGGTATTGTAGTCTGAATTTACTTGTTCATCTGTAGAATATATTTTTTGCTAGAACATAAGCTTTTGTCTGCCTGGTTCAGCACTGTGTCCCCGGCATCTAGAATAATATTCGTGGCATGAACATCATTGAGGCCTGAGGTTTTTCTATTTGCCCATTTGCTTCACTTTTTGTGAGAGGTTCTCGCATCGAGAACTTGCATGGGGCCCAAGAGCACTTTGATTCCTGCTGGAGGTCTGGCCTGGAAAAGAAGAAGCAGGAGAAAGAAATTCTTTCTGCCCTTGAGGAATATTTTATTTTTTATTTTTTGTTTCAGATTTGTATTTAAATTCTAGTTAGTTAACATAGAGTGCAATATTGGTTTCAGGAGTAGAATTTAGTGATTCATCACTTACGTACAACACCCAGGGCTCATCCCAACAAGTGCCCTCCTTAATGCCCATCCCCCATATACCCCCATCCCCCACCCGCCTCCCTCCATCAGGCCTCAGTTTGTTCTCTATCATTAAGAGTCTCCTATGGTTTACTTCCCTCTCTCTCTCTCTCTGTCACTCTCTTTTTATAATTTATTTTTATTTATTTATTCATGAGAGACAGAGAGAGAGAGGGAGACCAAGGGAGAGGGAGAAACAGGCTTCCTGCTGAGCAGGGAACCCAACGTGGGGCTCGATCCGGGGACCCTGAGATCATGACCCAAGCAGATGCTTAACCAACTGAGCCACCCAGGCACCCCATCTTTTTTTATATTTTAAATATCTACCCACAACTTGCAAGTAGAGAAAAGTTCAAAGGACTGATGGGGGTGGGGCGGGGATGGGATGCAACAGGTCCTCTTCAGGCTGCAGAGCCTGGTCCCTGAGGCTAAAGGCCTAGTTAGTTTTGGGGCGCCTGGGTGGCTCAGTCAGTTAAGCATCTGCCTTCCGCTTAGGTCATGATCGCAGCAGGGTCTTGGGATCGAGCCCCGCATGGGGCTCCCGGCTCAGCAGGGAGTCTGCTTCTCCCACTCCCTCTGCTGCTCCCCTGCTTGTGCTCTCTCTCTGTCATCAATCAATCAATCAATCAATCAATCAATCAATCAATCTAGGTGGAGAAGCAGAGGGAGAAGCAGACTCCCCACTGAGTAGGGAGCTCGATGCAGGGCTCATCCCAGGACCCTGGGATTATGACCTGACCCAAAGGCAGACGCTTAACTGACTGCACCATCCAGGTGCCCCTGAATAAATAAAAATCTTAAATAAATAAATAAATACATAGTTTGAAGCCATACTCTGGTTATTTAGTAGTTGTGCGGCCTGGAGCAAGGCACTGAACCCCTCTAAGAGCTGCTGGTTTGCACTACATCCAGAAAAGGCAAAGGTGTGGTAAAATAGTAACAAATCAATGCTAATTATTCTCATTATTTAAGTTTCTTTGTGATGCGGAACAGCAAAATTTGGGTTCTTTGGATGCAAGCAACAGAAATAGAGCTCTGGCTTCCTTAAACAAAAAAAAGAACTTTATCGGAAGGATATTGGGGAGCTCTCAGACGTGGAGACAAGCTGCAGAACCCGGTCTCCAAAAGGATAAGGACCACTGCAGCTCCAGCGATTTGGGTAACACTGGAGTCCATGGAAAGTCTTGTTAAGGGGAATGCAATGCATCCTGTTCAAGGCGTAGAGCATCCAAATGGCTTAGCCTGGGCTCAGTGTCCATCCGCCTCCTGGGCAGGGGCAGGAAGCTCACCTTGATTGACAGGCCCACCGAGAGTGGGGAAGGGGAGGTTTCTCAAATGCAATCTGGGGGATTTTTCCCAGGAAAAGGAACAATAGATGCTGAGGAAGGAAAACAAGAGATATTGATTAAAATAATCCAAGCAGAGCATTTCCTGTGTCCCCGGCTTTATGCAAGGCTCCGTGGGGGAGCTGAAGCAAACGGAGAGCTTTCGATTTCTCCTGCAGGTGCAGCAACCTAATGAGGAAGCTGGACTCGGGGGTTTCTAAGCTTGGATATTCTTCGATTCTATAATGTGTTCTGCCTGCCTGTTGGCTTAGCTCCCTCCTTGCCATTAATATCATTAATTAGGTGAGTCTGGCCTTGCAGGGTTCAAGGTCAGCTCTCCCGATGTGCCCCGCCCGGGTTTGGAGAGTGACGCTTCTCTGCAGAGCTGGCTGGTTGCTGAGGCTCTCAGCCCTCCTGTTCTTGCCTGACTCAGGCGCTGGCTGGTGTCAGAAGCTGCTTCTGAGTCACTGCTCTGTGATCTCGCGTTGGGACAATGGTGAAGACTGGGAGGCTCCTCATTTCTCAGGGCGCGTCCTGAGATTAAAGAAGAGTAGAAAGGACGTGGGTGCATTTCTGTATCCTTTGGGCTTACAGATCCTTTGCCCAGAGCTTACTTTTAAAAATAACAACTTTTATGGCTACTTTTATGATTCAGAAATGAATACAGTCTCATTAGGGAGAACTAAAAAAAAAAAAAAAAAAAGCGAAAGAATATGAAATAAAATCAAGTATTATTCTTAATTTCGTCATGGTTCCTCTATGCTGGGTCACCATGTTTGGGTCTATATTTGTCATTTTATTTCAATACACATAGATGCCTAGACATATATATGGCAATTTTGCTAATTACTCGATTATTAATGAGTATTATTATTATTATTGATTCCAACTTCTTGTATCTGTAGAGTCAGTTGGCTTTGGTGAACCCTGAACAATGCATTCTCAATTTAGCAGAACAAAGGAAGACATTTATTGTTCTTTTTCATTTTCAGGATGGGAAATTAAAACTGTGGCCTAATAGCATGATGGCTGGGAGCTTGTCCTGCAGGGACGGTAGCAAACCTTTATAAAGTGTTTCCTCTGTGCTAAGTGCTGTTCTAAGTCCTTTTGGTGTCGGTACTCATTTATTCTTCATGACAAGAAATGAGGTAGCAATGATTATTATTCCCATTGTTAAAAGAGAAACTGAGGCATATTAAAAATTTTAAGTTTATTTGAGCAAAAACACTCATTTTGAATCAGGCAGCGTCCAATCTAGCAGACAGAAAGGAGCTCCGAGGAGCTGTATAAAATGAAAGACTTTTATAGGCAGAAGGGAGTGGGAACGAGGAAGTTATACTAGGCAAAAGAGTGGCTGGTTACTGCAAGGTTACTTTCCTTTAGGGAAGGACAGGGATCTATCAGGCAGATCACCTAATAGTGCTGATCAGGTGATTCCTGAGTAACTGGTTTAGGATTCCATTTCTGGGAGAGCTGAAACTATAATTAAGTCTCAGTTTGGTGACTTGGGCCAAGCATAAGCGACTCCATTTTGGGCCCATTTCTTGTTTTTTGTTTTGTTTGTTTTTTTTCATTTCTTGTTTTTAACTCCATCTCCCAGATGCTGGATTGGAAACAACACTCCTGAATTTCTCCTTTACTCTCAACACTTCTGACACCTGACGTGTGGGTTTTCCATACCGAGCAATTCTTAGACACCAGTTGGGTGTCTTGGCATTCAGTTCAGTCCTGACACTAACTGAAGTTAGTGCAGACCCCACAGGTTAAGGGTTCAGTCCCACAAGACTGCCCTCCCCCTCACCTCAGACGACAGTTGCAAGTGCAAGGTGATATGCGTTACCTTCCCAGCACAAATCCTGCCCCAGGATTTGTTCACCAACATGGAAGCTCTCTGAATCCCACACTTTTGGGATTTTTATGGAGGTTTCATCCCATTGGCGTGATTGATCATTAACTCAGTCTCCAGCCTCTCTCCCCTTCTGAGCTTCTATTTGTAGCTTGGTCTTTTGGTGACCAGCCCTGTCCTGAAGCTATCCAGGAGTGCCCCAACAGTCACCTCATTAAACAAAAGCCACTCCTCTCACCTAGGAAATTCTAAGGCATTTAGGAGCTCTGTGTCAGGAAGCAGGGTCAGAGACCAAATATCAGAACAAAAGATGGTCCTAGGTCTCTTGTCACTGGCCTCTAGAAGTGTGAAGGAATACATTTCTGTTGTTGTGAGCCACCCAGTTGATGGTGCTTTGTTATGGCAGCCCTGGGAGATTCATATACTGCACCCAGTGGATAGTACAGATTCACTTGGAGTCCAGTGAGGGCAAAAGGCTTTTTTATCCAAAGGGAAGGTGGTGGGGCACCAATTTGGGAAAATGAGAATAAGCTCATTCATTCATTCTTTCAGCAAAGTTCCTTGAAAGTCTGCTCTGTTCCAGGGGCTGTGCTAGGGAAGAGTATATTTAACTTTCCGATCTTATTTTTTTATTTATTTTTTCTTTTTTTTTTAAGATTTTATTTATTTATTTGACAGAGAGAGACACAGCGAGAGAGGGAACACAAGCAGGGGGAGTGGGAGAGGGAGAAGCAGGCTCCCCGCAGAGCAGGGAGCCCGATGCGGGACTCGATCCCAGGACTCTGGGATCATGACCTGAGCTGAAGGCAGTCGCTTAACCAACTGAGCCACCCAGGCGCCCCGATCTTATTTTTTTCTTACCCAAACTATTTCCTAGACAAATCCTACCAGAGAGCCTAGCACCGTGTCTGGTACGAAGTCAGTACCTAATGGGCCAGGTGGTGGAGCATAGCAGCCCAGAACACCCGCTCTGGAGGCAGCCTGCCTGGCTTCACCTCCTGGCTTCTCCACCTGCTAGCTGTGTGACCTCGGGCAAATTACTTTACGTCATCAGGCCTCAGTTTCCTCATCTGTGAATGGGGATAACAATGTCACTGAACTTTCTAGAGTCGTTGTGATGCTAACAGAAGTCATTTCCTCTAGAGTGCTTTGGTTTATGCTCCGTGAGCCATGTCTTGGTCATTACGAAGGATTGTTATTATTTGAAGAAATCAGCTTCTTTCCTTAGAAGAGCAAATCCATTTTGGGTAGTGACTTTTACAAATGATGTGTATGGAGCCCTTGAGTTCCTTGGAGGAGTCTCAGCATGTGAGGGGGAGGGGAAGCTGACAGTGTGGGACACTTGTCCCCTCGATCCCGTTTAACCAGCCAACTTGGCTTTTTGCACTCTGCTATGTATAGGGCTTTAGCTCTGCATTCTTTCTGAGCAGAGATTTGTTTATCAAAAAAATTAAAAAACCTCCCAAACACAGTACTATTTATGCATCATGTCTTATATCTTAAAAGGGAATGAGTAAACTTGTATTACTTTTGTAATAGAGAAAATTTTTGGGGGGGTTAAAGATTTATTTATTTTAGAGGGAGAGAGAGAGTGCATGCGTGAGTGGGAGAGACGGGCAGAGGGAGAGGGAGAGAGAATCTTAGGCAGACTCCGTGCTGAGCGCAGAGCCCGACTTGGGGTTTGATCTCATGACCCTGAGATCACAACCTGAGCCGAAACGAAGAGTTGTACGCTTAACCGACTGAGTCACCCAGGTGCCCCCCAGAGAATATTATTAATGAAGAAAGGAGAGAAAAAAATGAGATAAAATTGTATTCTTTATTCCAGGATATGTGAATAGGAAATCATTGTCTGTGTTGACATTATTGAATTACATAAGAAATCACACCTAATAATCCTCTGTGGTCTTCCAAATGCCTTCAGATAATATTCACACTCCCTAGCATGGCACACGGGGCCTTCAAGCTGGTTTTTGTCTCATTTGCTCCCTCGTACCTACTTCTCACTCCAGCCTTGTCATAGTTTTGTCATTTTCTAAATGTACCCCATCCTGTCACAGCAACTTGTCTTTGCATATGCTTGTCCAATTTTTTGGAAAGCCCTTCCTCTGCTTTTTTCCTCTTAGCCCACTTCTACTCACCCTTCAAAACCATCTTCAATATCCTCTCTTATAAGATGTCCTCACCAGGGGACCTGGGTGGCTCAGTCAGTTAAGCATCTAACTCTTGGTTTTGGCTCAGGTTGTGATCTCAGGGTCATGAGATCAAGCCCTGTGTCAGGCTACGCACTCAGCACAGAGTCAGCTTGAGATTCTCTCTCCCTCTGCCCATCCCTCCTACTCACACACACACACACACACACTCTCTCTCTCTAAAATAAATGAATAAATTTTTAACAATAAAAAAATATTTTCTGTATTACATGGAGCCACAGACTGAATTATGTCCCCCTGCCAAATTCATATGTTAAAGCCCTGACCCTTAATGAGTTTGGAGATAGGGTCTTTGTCTTTAGGAGGTAATTAAGGTGAAATGAGGTTATAATGATAGGGCTGGTGCCCTTAGAAAAAGAGGAAGAGACACCAGAGTTCTCTCTCTTCCCACCATGTGAGCACATAGTGTGAAGGCATCCATCTACAAGCCAGGAATAATGCTCTCACCAGAACCAAATCTTAATCTTGGACTTTCCAGCCTCCAGAACTGTGAGAAAATAGATTTCTGTTGTTTAAGCCTTCAGGTCTATGGTATTTTGTGAGGACTGCCTGAGCTGACTAATACGCATGGGTATGTCCAGGTAGCTTATTTATGGCTGCAGTGTGTTCTGGGTGGTTGAGTATCCATTCATATTGGCTGGCTTCCATGCTCTTCCAGTTGGAAGATATTTTGAGTATTGCCCCTGCACACAATCATGTTAACTCACCTTACCCACCCCACCCTTGAGACAGTGATCTGCTGGAGGGCGAGAACTGTCTTACTCATCCATGTCCCAAGATCTCTGTAAATGTTTATTCTATGACAGAATCCATTATATTCTTCCTCCACAAACAAAAAGATCATTCTCTTTAAGGACATAAAGCCCTGGGTATCCCTATCTGATTCAATGTCCTAGTTCTCACATTAGCTTTGGTTTTCCTGGTGTGTTTCTTGGAGTGATCCTGTGTAGGGCTAGCTCTGCCCCACAGTAAACGTGTCACTTGAGATGCTGCAAGGCCATATGATCTGGCTGAAGGAGACTCAAATGTTATCATATATGCACATGCCCACACATGGACACTGTAAATCGACTTCTATTTAATGGTTAGAGAACTAGAAACTTCAGAAGTTAGAAAAAAAAATTAAATATCAAAGAAGACCTTATTTCTTTAGTGAAGTGGCATGAAATCAGAGAAAGAATATAGACTCTAGTATCAGAAGATCTCAGTTTGGGTCCCGGCTCCACCACTTACAAGACTAAGCTAGTTGTTACTAATTACTAACTAAAGTGCATAGCTTACATTAGGGCTCACTCTTTATGTTGTTCATTCTAAAGGTTTTGGCAAATGTGCAGTGACTTGTATCTATCATCACAGTATCACACAGAATAGTTTCTCTGCCCTAAAAATTTCCTATTCTCTACCTACTCATCCCTCCTTCTCCGCAAATCCCTGACAACCACTGATTTTTTTTTTTTTTTTAAGCAGGCTCTATGACTAGCATGGGACCCAACACGGGGCTTGACCTCATGACCCTGAGATCAAGACCTGAGGTGAGATCAAGAGTCAGATGCTTAACAGACTGAGCCACCCAGGTGTCCCCAACCACTAATCTTTTTGCATATACTTTAAATGCACAGCGTCCCTGCCAACTAGCAAACACATCATTCTCAGTGCCCTACATCTGATCATTCCCTTCTAATTCCCCCACCTGGGTGGGAGTTTGCAATAAGACCAGGAGAGCTGGTCCCTCCACCTGACACACTCAATGCTTTGCCTCCTGCCTCAAGGACTCTAGTACAAATACTAACATCTACCTCATGGGGTGGTTATAAGGATTACATATATGAAAAATGAAAAGCTCGACAGCAGTTAACGATCACTGAAGTCTCTAATTTTGATTTTGGCTAACTCCATCAGAGATAAGATAGCATTTATTTTATGCAAAAGCGTTTGCTGAACAAATCCGGGAATTGCAGGGGAATGTTTAACTTAGAGAATGAACTTTAAAAAACAATTAGCAGCTGCTATTTGTGAATTAACGTGCCACCTAACTGAGCCATTCCCCAAGGTGTCGTCCTCACCTCCTGCTCTCCTCCCTCCGCTGTCTCAGTGAACTCATTTCTCTTTCATGGTGTCTCTCCCTGTTTGTTGGATAAATCCCACATGTGTCAGCTATCCCGTCCTATCACCTGAGTGATGCTCAGTATCTCCGGCTGTCTCTTGGACAGTTCCATGCAGATTCCCTGCCTTCATATCAAATTCAGAAGGGGCCAAACCTAGCTCCTCTGAGGATGTGGAGAAATGGAAACCCTTGGGCCCTGCAGGTGGGAATGTAAAATGGTATAACTGCTGTGGAAAACAGTATGGTGGTTCCTCAAAAAATTAAAAATAGAATTTTGTCATACAGTTTAGCAATTCCATTTCCGGGCATATATCCAAAAGAACTGTAAGAGGGTCTTTCACAGATATTTGCATATCTAGATTCGTAGCAGTATTATTCACAATAACCAAAAGGTGGAAGCAACCCATGTGTTCATCAGCTAATGAATGGATAAACAAAGTGTGGTAGATACGTACAACAGAATATTATTTAGCCTTAAAAAGGAGGGAAATTCTGACTCATGCTCCAGTGTGGATGAAACTTCAAGACATCATGCTATGTGAAAAAAAGCAGACACAAAAGGATAAATACTGTATGATGTCACTTTTCTGAGATGTCCAGAGTAATCAAACTCACAGAAACAGAAAGTAGAAGGGGGTGGTCAGGGACTTCTTGGCAGAGCAGGAAATGAGGGGTTGTTGTTTAAGGGGTATGGAGTTTCGGTTTTGCAAGATGGAAAATTTCTGGAGATTCTGGAAGTAGGACGACACCAATATACTTAACCCTACTGAACTTTACACTTAAGAATGGTGAAGTTGGTAAATTTTATGTTATGCGTATTTTACCACAACTAAAACAAAACTAAAAACCTAGGTCCTCATCTCAGCTCAGAAGAAACACATTGTAACCTTGTGAGGAGGGTGGAGGATAGTGGTTTCCAGTGTGGGACCTGGTGTCAGATGCTGAGTCTGAATCCCAGCTCCATGGGACCTTGGGCAAGGTCCTTAAACTTCTCTCGTCTGTCTCAGGTGTAAATAATATGCATATTTCACAAGGTTATTATGAGGATTAGATGAAGTAACCCACGAACAGGGCTGATAGGAATGGTTAGCATGTATTATGTGCTCACTAAATGCTAGCTATTGTTGTGTGGCCCCTTATCTTCAGGAAGCACCTTCCCTCCCTTCTCCACCTGTCTGGGTTGTCCATATCTTGCAAGTGCCGGATAAAAACTTTTCCTCCTTGAGCGCCTGGGTGACTCGGTCAGTTGAGCCTCCGACTCATGGTTTCAGCTCAGGTTATGATTTCAGGGTCTTGGGATCGCACCCATGTTGGGCTCTGTGCTCAGTGGGGATTCTGCTTGAGATTCTCTCTCTCTCTCTCCTTCCGTCTGTTCCACCCCCCACCCCCGGCTCAGGCACGCATGCTCTCTCTCTCTCTCTCACATAAAGAAATAAATCTTCAAAAAATTATTTTCCTCCTTCTTAAAACCTTTTCTGACCATGGCAGCCTGTAGGACTCACCCGCTTTTCCAGTCACCGTATTTGTAGACGGTAGGCCTCACGTACATAATGCCACTTTGTATATAGTTATGCTACATGTATATTATCAAAGTGCTTTTTTTTTTTTTTTAAGATTTTATTTATTATTCATTAGAGACAGAGAGAGGCAGAGGGAGAAGCAGGCTCCCAAGGAGCAGGGAGCCTGATGCGGAACTCGATCCCAGGACCCTGAGATCATGACCTGAGCTGAAGGCAGTCGCCTAACTAACTGAGCCACCCAGGCGCCCATCAAAGTGCTTTTGAAAGCCACTGGAAAGAAGTGTGAAATGGTTAAATAGCCAAATTTATCAAGAGTTGGAGCCAGGGAAGATGACCAGTTGTCTTCTACATGATGTGTGCTGGGCTCCCCTTAAAGCAGAACCTGGAGACAAGAACTTGAGGGCAGGCTGTTTATCTGGGAAGTAATTTCGGGGACCAGGAGTGAGGGAGTGGGGAGAAGAGTGAAGGAGGAAAAGCCAGTCTAAGAGGATTGTGCTGGTCAACTTTATGTGTCAACTTGGCTGGCCTAAGGTGCCCAGTTGTTTGGTCAAACAGTAGTCTTGGTGTGGCGTTAGAGGTATTATTATTATTATTTTTTAAGATTTTATTTATTTATTTGACAGAGAGAGACACAGCAAGAGAGGGAACACAAGCAGGGGGAGCAGGAGAGGGAGAAGCAGGCTTCCCGCTGAGCAGGGAGCCCGATGCGGGGCTCGATCCCAGACACTTAATGACTGAGCCACCCAGGCACCCCTAAAGGTATTCTTTTTTTTTTAATAAAGATTTTATTTATTTATTTGACAGAGACACAGCGAGAGAGGGAATACAAGCAGGGGGAGTGGGAGAGGGAGCAGCGGGTTTCCCGCGGAGCAGGGAGCCTGATGCGGGGCTCGATCCCAGACACTTAATGACTGAGCCACCCAGGCACCCCTAAAGGTATTCTTCTTTTTTATATAAAGATTTTATTTATTTATTTGACAGAGAGAGACACAGCAAGAGAGGGAACACAAGCAGGGGGAGTGGGAGAGGGAGAAGCAGGCTTCCCGCGGAGCAGGGAGCCCGACATGGGGCTCGATCCCAGACACTTAATGACTGAGCCACCCAGGCACCCCTAAAGGTATTCTTTTTTTTATAAAGATTTTATTTATTTATTTGACAGAGACACAGCGAGAGAGGGAATACAAGCAGGGGGAGTGGGAGAGGGAGAAGCAGGCTTCCTGCTGAGCAGGGAGCCTGATGCAGGACTCGATCCTGGGACTCCAGGATCATGACCTGAGCCGAAGGCAGACGCTTAACCACTGAGCCACCCAGGTGCCGCCCCCCCCCAAAGGTATTCTTTACACGTGACTGATGTTCAAATCCGTAGACTTTGAAAAATGCATATTCACCTCCATAATGTGGGTGGGCCTCATCCAGTCAGTTGAAGGCCTTAAGGGCGAAGTCTGAGGTTTCCCAAAGAGGAAACCCTACCTCCAGGTTGCAACACAAAAAACCCACTGAGTTTCCAGCCTGTGGATTTCAGACTCAAGACTGCAGCAGCATCTCTTACTTGCATCTCCAGCCTTCTGGCCTGCTCTGTAGATTCTGGCCTTGTCAGTTCTCACAATTGCATGAGCCAATTCCTTCAAATAAATCTCTCTCACTATAGATAGGGCTCTCCAGAGAACCCTAACATAGGCATGTTATCAAAATCGCTGCTATGGGCAATGGGGGCTTGATTCTGACCCAGACCTTCCGAGGAGCATTAAGAAAGCATCTCAGAGTTGTCTGCCCGAGAATTTCGCCCAGAACTACTGACATGTATCCTTGGCTTCTTCTCCCCTTGGTTGAGGTGATACCTGGAGGTGTTAACTCGCTGGCGTTTCTGGGCCGTCATGGGGGTTGGATGGGCAGCCTCCCGTGTCTGCTGGCATCCAAGAAACCTTGGCTGAAGACGCTTTGGGCAGTCAGCAGAGCGGCAGAACGCCCCCCTGGGACCATCCACCTCGGCTCTCCCCACAAGGTGGCAGAGGTGGCCACCAGCCAGCCCAAACTCCCAGTCTACCAGCGAGGTCAACTCATTGGAAAGAGATGATGGTTCGTTTTATGATACTTTTGGCCAGAGTCCCAGGATTGTCACTAATTATCCACCTTTAGGTCCAATGCCAGCTCTGAAAGATCCCTTTGGCCAGGGAACTGAAATTGTCTGACTGGACAGGCTTCCTTCCATTCGATGTCCCCCCAAACCCAAGGCCTGCAGTTTGGTGGAGACTGGTTCCCCAAGGAGGTGACGAGGAGGCAGAAACTATGTCTGTTAATCTATCCATTTTATAAAAATGAATCTGTAGGAAATAACAAAACTACAATAACCGTTAAATGAAAAAAAAGATTTCCTTTTAATTTGTCTTATATAATCATTCCTTGAGTAAATAACCCGAGTTGACCTATGGTCAAATAAATGGCAGACACGGTATACTCCTGTGGGTTTGCTGAGAGCATTTTGATTCCTAGCCCTTTGCCCTTTGGCAATATTTTGAACATTTCCTCAAAGCCAGATTTTCTAATCTACTACTGGTCGTGTAATCCAGCCTCTGTGAGCCAGGTGTGCAGGAGAATCTTGTCAGTGTTCTGGCATTTCTCACCTTCACTCCATTTCTTCTTCCTGGGTGGTAGCTTGTACCATCCGGGATACCTGTCAGATGGAGGCGGCTACAATTACTGAGTTTGGAAATGCCTTTGCTCTATGGTTTTGTTGGTTTAGAAGATGTCTACTTTAGAGTAGATCTTGAAAAGTTCTCATAAGAAGAAAGAAATGTGTAGTTCTGTGTGGCGCACTGTTATGCTCCAGACCATGTGCTAAATGCTTTCAGCATCATCTCATTTAAACCGCACCCCCTCCCCCATAGATACCATCATGCTCCTTTGAGGAAACTGGCATTTGGAGGAATTAAGTCTACCCAATGTTCACCCGTGTTTTCTCCATCATATTAAAAAAACCCAAGAACCTTGATAACCCCCTTAAGGCTTATATGTGACCTTTTATTTTTTTATTTTCATTTATTTTTTAAAAGATTTTATTTATTTATTTGAAAGAGTGGAGGGAGGGGCAGAAGGAGAAGCCGACTCTTACTGAGCGCAGAGCCTGATGCAGGGCTTGATCCACAACCATGAGATCATGACCTGAGTCGAACTTAGATGCTTAACAGACTAAGCACCCCAGCGCCCCAATATGTGACCTTTTAAAATGAACACTATCATTTATTATTAAGAGAAACAATAAGGAATAAACATTACTTACATATAACAGTCTATGTAGTTAGAATTTCAACCCAGGTCTATGAGACGCCAAACTCACTTTCCTTTTTGTATATATTTTCAAACAATATAAAAGAAAAAAACAGTGAAAAGTTTCACTCCCACCTCATCTTCCAGCCCCCTAGTTCCCCCACTTCTAAGCAGTTACCGTCACATTTATCAGTTTCTTTCTAGGGTTTATGCAAATATAAGACAGGTGAATATATACTATTTTCTTCCCTTTTACTAAAAGCTAATATATTTCACATGGTATTATGCATTTTCCTCTTCCCAGGAATTTTTACCTTAACAACATAAATACTTTCCAGAATAATCCACAGTATCCTCATTTCCCCCTCCTTTTGGCTGCACCTTAGCCATTGTGTGAAGGAGCCATGGTATTTACCTTGTCCCCTATCGGTGGACGTTTAGAACCTTTCTATCTTTTGTGAGTCCAGGCATTGCTTGCACTGGTTATATTGTAACACGTTATTTTGCACAATGCAAGTGTAGCTGTAAGATACATTCCTAGCAGTGGGATTGCTGATTACAGCCTAGTGCATTTGCAATTCTGATTGATATTGTCAAACCATCTTCCACAAGGCACACACTGATACACATGTCACCAGCAGGGTGGAGAGTGTTTCTCTCTACTCCGCCCTGTCGATGGAACAGTTTGTTGACTTGTGGGTTTTTTTTCGTGTGTGTGCATTTCTCTTACGATGCATGAGATTGGGCATCTTCCCATGTGCTTAAGGGCCATCCTATTTCCCCAGGCCAGTTCTCAGCCACGCCACTAGCCACGGCTGGACCAGGCCTCTTTAGGAGAAGTGGGGTGGTAGGCAGAGCCCTGGACCTGGAGTCAGAGGTTTGGCGTGCTTATCTTAGTTCTGCAAACAGTCTCCACACTGAAAGGACTCAGGTCCTGGCACGGTGGTTCTCAAATCTGTTCCAGCCCATGCAGTCAGGGAGGCTTAGCTCAGCAATCTCCAGGACATTCCGAAATTCCTTCTGCAACTCTGTCCTCAGGTGTTTGTATCTTTCTGCTTGAACACTTCTACCCGCTACCCTCCCGCTTTTTTACAGGATAGTTCTAACTTGGGAATATTCTTCCCCATAGGAAATCAGTATCAGAAGCCCATTTTCAGGGAAATTCCAAACTAGAATCCTATTTTTCCTTCTGGAGACTTCCAGAAAGAGTTTGACCCCTCCCCTGGATGTGTGACCTTGAACCTGCCATTGAGCCTCTCTGGGCCTCAGTTTCCTTTACCTACAGGAGGACAGGTTTGGCCTCCTATTGGCGACTGTTCTTTTGGGCATGTCACCCAATAAAATAGGCTTAAATCATAAAGGGTACTTATTGGAAAATCCAAAGTAAGCGCTGCCTTCCAGGTTGGTTTGACTCAGGGGCTCAGTGATGTGCTTGAGACTCAGGGTTGGTTGGTTGGTTTGTTTGTTTCAGGCTGTCTGCTTTGCCTTCTACAGAGCTCAGCTTTGAGACACTTCCTCAGAAAAGTGAGGATGCTTCTTTTCCAGAAACTCAGCAAACCTCTGCCTGTACCTCAGTGGGTAACACTGGTCTCGATGGACACTACACCCATCTCTGAATTGGTGACTGAGGCCAGGGAATGGGCTGCCTGATCGGAACTGGAATGGTACCAGCTTCTCCAAAGTAAATGGACTAAGAGACAGGGATGTGGCTAACCTTGTGAAAATCTGTTTTCTTAAGCAAGAGAAGTGGGTGGGTTCTGGGGAGGCATCCACAGGGCCCTCTTGAGGAGCAGATGAGTTCCCTTTCTGGGGCTAACACTTCCCTTCGTGATTCTGAATGGACGGGGTTCTGATGTGATTCTGATCAAAGGAGAAAATTTTCTTAATGCTTTTGTGCTTCAGCTTGTCTGTTCTTATGTCCACTGGACTTCCCCTAGTTGCTGTGCTGGACCGGTTATATTTGCTCTGTAAATTCTGGCTGACTATTGCATTTATTAATAAATAATGGACAAATCATTGCTTGTTTAACAAGACAATCTGCCCTCATGATAGGAAAGTTCAATTTCTTATTGAAAGAAAAGAACTTGCTGTAAAGGCTTATATTTAGGGTATTGTCCACTTCCTATAGAACATTTCCAGTTTTCAATATACAGCTTCAGGTGAGGGGTTTGTGTTGGTGTCTTTTTTTTTTTATTTAAAGATTTTATTTATTTATTTGACAGAGAGAGACACAGCGAGAGAGGGATCACAAGCAGGGGGAGTGGGAGAGGGAGAAGCAGGCTTCCCGCGGAGCAGGGAGCCCGATGCAGGGCTTGATCCCAGGACCCCGGGATCATGACCTGAGCTGAAGGCAGACGCTTAACCGACTGAGCCACCCAGGTGCCCCGGTGGTGCCTTTGTTAACTGGCTGGAGTATATGGAAGTAACTTGATCAAAACTTACTTAAGCTCAACAGATGTTGGCGAGGATGCGGAGAAAGGGGAACCCTCTTACACTGTTGGTGGGAAAGCAAGCTGGTGTAGCCACTCTGGAAAACAGTATGGAGGTTCCTGAAAACGTCAAAAATAGAGCTACCCTATGACCCAGGAACTGCACTACTAGGTATTTACGCAAAGGATACAAACATAGTGATTCAAAGGGGCACCTGCACCCCAATGTTTATAGCAGCAATGTCCACAATAGCCAAACTATGGAAAGAGCCAGATGTCTATCAACAGATGAATGGATAAAGACGATGTGGTATACATAATATTCCACATGGAATATTACTCAGCCATCAAAAAGAATGAAATCTTGCCATTTGCAACAACGTGGATGGAACTAGAGGGTATTATGCTAAGTGAGATATGTCAACCAGAGAAAGACAAATATCAGATGATTTCATTCATATGTGGAATTTAGGAAACAAAACAAATTAATATAGGGGAAGGGAAGGAAAAATAAAATAAGACAAAATCAGAGAGGGAGACAAACCATAAGATACTCTTAACTGTAGGAAACCAACTGAGGGTTGTGGAAGGGAGGTGGATGGCGGGGTTGGGGTAACTGGGTGATGGGCATTAACGAGGGCACTGGATGGAATGAGCCCTGGGTTTTACAGGCAACTGACGGATCATTAAATTCTACCCCTGAAACTAATAATACATTATATGTTAATTAAATTGATTAAAAAAAAACTTAAGCTCTCTGAGCTTCAGTCTCCTTATCAGTAGAATAGAATATTAAGTCCTCCACTATGTATAAATTCATCATGATATTGCTAGGATGTATAGCACAACTTCTGGCATATAGAATGTGTTCAATAGGTAAATACCCAGTGTTAGTTAAATGAATGTCTCTTTTGCAAAGGTCCTTATGAGGATTAAATGGGATAATATACTAAAGATATACACTATATGCTTAACATGGTGTCTACACATGGCCCAACAGATGGCCACTCTTACTGCGATTGTGAGCAATAGCAGGAGGGAAGGCTGTGGAACCAGGCTGTGATTCCCAGGGATGGAGTCGATGGGCTTGGCCTTGGTCACTCAAACCACTCTGCCTGGCTCCTCTCTGTTTGTCCTGCTGCTGGGTGGACCGGCCAGTCATTTCTCATCCCCACGTAGGGAATTACTGAGCTTTGAAGTGAACCAGCAGGCAAGGCCGAGTAATTATCCACTGCAGGATATAGAATGATGAGAAATCACAGTGGACTCCTGTCCACCCTCCCTTCTCTAACCATGCCCCCAACTGTCAGAACACACAGGCTCCCCTGGGTTTGGCTCACTTTAAATTCACTTAAAATTGGCTGGGGTTTCCCAAGCAATTGGAGCTGCTTGCTCAGTCTGCAACCCATGATCCAGATCTTGCCAGCCAAGACAAAGCTAAACCAAGAGAAAGAAGCTCTTTGCCTCCTTTAGGAAAACAGCCTCTGTGTAGGGGCGAAGGACAAGGGGGGCCCTTCTGCCCTCCCCTTGCCAGGATTCTGGCCTCCTGAAGATCAGAATGAGGAGCTTACAATTTTCTGCAAGCCATGCTAATTGCCTTCCATTTCTTTTTTTCTTCTTTTCTTTGGCTTCTTAAATCAAATCCAACTTGTCACCCAAGTGCTGAGCTCAGGCAGAGCTGGTTTCAAAGGGAGGAAAGAAAAGGCCACAGTTCCACAAAGCTAATTGCTTTCGGGCGGGCAGGCCTGCTCATTTGTACTCTCTGCACGGCACTAACAGGGACTCTGCTGGGAAGTTGTCTGCAGCAGGAACGGCTCCCTGAGGCGACAAGATGGGGGAGCCGGAGGACAGGAAGGAGGGAAAGAGAAGGGGATCGGGGACAGAAGAGAAAGAGAAAAGTGAAAAACTAGTAAGATGTCTGAGAGTGATCTCGTTTAATGTCCGCCACACCTCAGAGAATTCATCTCCTTTCCCCACTTTGGGCAGATCCTCAGCTTTCAACCTCTAGAATGAATGCTAGTCCTGCGTCCAACCCCGTGAGAGTTTCCGTGGTCGGGTAGTTTTGGAACCCGGGGCGTATTATATTGTCCTGCTGGGCATCCAGAGTTCCCATCAGGGAATGAAAGACCTCGTAGAAACTGCAGTAAAGAAACTTATTTGTTAGGGCTAAACTAGCAATTCCCAGACTATACAGTCTCTTGCTTTTTTATATATAATATGTACAATATATTTAAAAATAGGCGTTTGTGATATATATATATCTCACTCTCTGTATGTATATATATATGTATATATAAATACACATATATGCATAGACCTGTCTCTGTCTCTTACTCTTTATTAAAACTACAAGTTAAAAACAAATAAATAAAACTACAAGTTCACACTTTTGCCTCCCATTCCACTTCAGCCCCAGTGGGTCCATTCTAGTCTTCCCATCCCATATTTGAAACTCTTTGTCTGCCTGTGAGCAAACCCAGTCTCACGTATTTAATCCTAGAATACACACTATATCACTGGAGAATGGCCAGCCAATACCACTGTTGAGGGATGGGTTAACTGGGGGATGGACATTAAGGGGGGCAGGTGATGCAATGAGCACTGGGTGTTACGTAAGACTGATGAATCACAGGCCTGTACCTCTGAAACCAAAAATACATTATATGTTAAGTAATTAAATTTAAATTTAAAAATGTTTAAAAAACGAAACAAAACAAAAAAGAAAACAAAACCAAAAAATCAAACCCACCACCTGAAGTTCAGTATTTTTTGACAGTTCTTTTTGTGTTTAGCCTGAGGACATTTAGTTAAACTACCGTGTCCAGGAATTACCCCAGGTTTTTTTGTTTTGTTTTGTTTTGTTTTGTTTTTGCCTTTCTTAAATTCAATTATGTGATTCATCTGAAATATAGTTAGGTTCATTTATTTCTGTTTGTATCTCATTTTACTTATTATCCCCCGACTTTGTTGAAATTTTTCCTTGATTATGTGAAACATAATCCAGTTTTAAGAAGCTACACAAAAGGGGGGCGCCTGGGTGGTTCAGTTGGTTAAGCATCTGACTCTTGATTTCAACTCAAGTCATGATCTCAGGGTTGTGAGATCGAGCCCCGCGTTGAGCTCCAAGCTCAGTGGAGAGTCTGCTTGAGATTTTCTTCCCCTGCCCTCCCCCCATGCTTGCGCTCTCTCTCTTTCAAAATGAATAAATAATTAAAAAAAAAAAAAACACAAAAGGGGAAATCCTGAGAAGGCTTAGTACTATCTCTTCTCTCCAACTTTTCCCATCCTTCCTGTCCCGTCCCCACCCACCCTTACATGTAACTAATGTCTGCAGTTGCTGATTTATCCTTCCAGTAATCCTTTGTGCTCAAGTTAGCAGATATGTGTGTTTCTTTTTAAATCTCCCCTTCTTTCTTCCGTGAAAGGCTGCCGGCCATCTCTTACACTTTCCTTCTTTCACTTCACTGTATTTTCTGGAAATCACTCCGTTCTTATCGGACTGTTCTGTTACAGCCGCAGAGCACTCTAGGGTGTACAGATACTGCGTTTTCAACCAGGCTTCCAGGGTGTGTGTTACGTTGTTTCCAACAGTCAGCTGTTGTGGGTGAGGCTGCAAAGAGCAACTTGTGCGTGTGGATTTCTGGGGTGTTGGAGGTGTATCTTCAGGGCCCACCCCTGGACCTGAGATACTGGGTCAAAAGGTGAATGCATATGTACTTTTTTAAAAAAATGTAAATTCTTTCAGCCAACATATAGTACACCATTAGTCTCAAATGTAGTGTTCAACAATTTGTCAGTTACATGTGTATTTTTGTCAGATGTTGCCCAGATGCCCTCCACGGGGCTGTGAGGGTTTGCCTGCTCACCCCAGTGTGTGTGAGCCGTTTCCCTGCAGCCTTGTTCGTTTGTAACCTCCAACACCAGAGCAGGGAGAGATGGAACAAAGAGGCAGACCCCTCCGGGTGGTGGGTGGCAGCTTTAATAACCAAAGGGAACCTACTTAGCAGACTTGTGTTGGGTGGGGACAAGATGAGTGGATCCCTGCATGTGCCCTCCAAACCTTAAAAGTTTATAAAGAGGCCCTCACTGTGCTCAGTCATACATACACCATGCAGGTATTTTCAACATCACACCATCATCTCAAGGCTGTGTCCTTGGAGCTTCTGGGTGAGCGAAAGGCAAGCAGAACCCACATCCCAAGGACAGGGGAAGGGGTGAGGAGCCCCCACCCCCCCCACCCGATCACCCAGGTCCAGCTCATGGGTCAACTGGTGGTCACGCCTTCTGGATGACTTCCCCACAAGCCTCATCAAAACTATGTGTCATTCTTCTTCTAAATTTTGCCATTCCAACAGGAGCGACAGGATTATCTCATTACGGTTTTAATTCGCATTTCCTTAATCATGAGCGAGGTTGCATGTCTTTTCAAATGTTTACCGGCCATTTCTGCATTTCTTTGTGAATTATCTATTCAAGTTTGCCCATTTTTCTGTTGCGCTTTTGGTCTCTCCCTCTCCCCATTTGCAAGGGTGTATATTAGGGAAATTAATTCTTTATCTGTGATAAAGTTCGCAAATATTTTCTCCCACTTTGTTGGTTGCATTTTGACTTTGTTTATGGTGTTTCTGTCATGCAAAAGTTAAAAAAAATTTTCTGTGGTCAAATTGATCAATTTTTTCTTTTATTGGATCTAGATTTTTAGTCATAATTAGAAAACATATTTCTACTCCCAGGTTATAATGGAACTCACCCACCTTTTTTTCTAGTTCTTGTGTGGTTTCTTTCTTTTTTTTCTCCTTTCTTTCATTTAGATCTCTGATCTTTTTGGAATTTATTTTTGTGTATGGTGTGAGGTATGGATCTAATTTTATTTTTTTCCAAATGGCTACCCACCCATTTGTTCCAGCACCATTTATTAAAAAGTCAGTGTTGCCTTTGAGTGTGTTTTTAAAGCACACTGTAGGATAGTCAGTTTGGCTAGATAAAATACTTGGCCAGAGTTTCTGGCTAGAATCTACCCTCCAGAATTATTTTCATCCTGGTTGAAGTTACTCTGACCGCTGGCTGGCTAGCTAAGCACCTGGCGGTCATGCTAAGCTGGCTTTGTGATGACAAGCCTATAGCAGGGCCCCATGGCCAATTTCAGCACCAGAACTCTGCCCTCTGGCCTTGTGGATTGGATCCCATGGTAGCTTTCCAATCCTTTGCTTCTGGTTGTTTCCACGAATTGAAACTTCACCCGCTTCTCCTAGCCCTAGACCACTGGGACGTATTTTCTTTTTGGTCTCTAAAAGTTCAGGGCATCCTTTTAAACACTAGTTTCAAAGTTCGTTCTGCATTATTCTTGTTCTCAACTTTCATGACCCAGTGAAGTGGAGAAGAGATGAAGGGACCGAGAGGGAGAATATTTCTTTTTGGATTTCTCTTGGAGTGCCTCTCCCCTCTCTGGACTGATGTTAGATTAGAAAAATCAGAAGCTGTCGGGAGCACGCTATGAAGGTGTGTACACGAGTTGTGTCTTTCCACAATGTCAGCTTTATTCACTCACAAAGCAAGGTTCACACAATTATAACAGGCTTGGGATTCCAAACTCAGTAACATTTCACCACGCGTTTAACTTGGCTTCATGCACATCACACAAAACAAAGAAAGTCACACATCAGACATTAAGCAACAAGGTCAGGAAGTGAACCAACCAAACACAGAGTCAGTCCGTGAACTTGCCGTTGGTATGTGGACTTGGCCCGGTCTGGGTCAGTCCTCAGTGCTCACTGCATGTTAAGATCGAGTACTGGAGGGTCTCTTTTATGCTCAGAGATCAGTTGGGCAGAACTTTCCACCAGTGTTCCCTTTCTTATGCAGTTAAGATGTGGGGAAGTCAGCATCTGGAGAGTCTGACAGTATGCTGCAAAAGCCCTCCCTTCTAAAGGGAGTTTAATCTGTCTTTAGTCCTTCTAGACTTCTGGTTCTAGTGATTATCAGCTCCTGGTTCTTCCAGGTTTGCAGGGCCTTCCTGATTAACAGTCCTTAGGGCTGCCGGCCTGGGTCTGTGCCGGCTTTGGTGATACCTGTTTCCAGCCCACCACCCTTGGCTGCTTACGTCATTGCTTGACACGAGCGACTCCATCTTGCTCTCTACAGAGGCACATTCATTTCCTTATACAGTTAGCACGTATCGAATGCCTACTGTATGCCACTCCCTGGGCTAGCCTGGACATTATGGTGAAGAGGCACAGACCTGGCCTCCTGGTGCACATGGGCTCCTGTGGAGAGCTCAGATGGCAAAAAGTAATAAAGCTAACCTATAAATAGGTAATAAAGCAATGTGTTCAGTGCCTTGGCAGGGGTATGGAATACTATGGAAAGCTTAAGAATAAAGAAATCTGTGGTTGGAGAGTTTGCAAGAAGGAAAGCTTTCAAGATGCCCTTTTCAATAATAATAAAAATAGATACCGTGCTATGGTTAGAATGCTATTTCACGTCTATGTCTCATTTGATTCTCAGAGAAAATCCTGTGTGTCAGGGGCATGAGTGTCCTGTGAGTATATGAGTCCAGAGCTTTGACTCTAGTGTTTGTTTTCCCTCTCTCTGCATATGCTTTCTTGTTTATTTCTCCTAGGATTGGAAACAGGATGTTGGCGCACGCAGCCTGAGTTCTTTGAGGGTGCAGTTTGCTCTCTCGGACCTGCTTCTGGGTGTTTCGGAACCAACCAGAGATTTGCTTCCTTGTTCCTCCCTGTTTTCACTTCTCTCTCTTTCTTCTCAGTTTCCTCCTTCATATTATGGGGACAGTACTAGCAATGAAATCTCCTTCCGGGGGCTGATGGAGAGCTAAGGGAGAAAATGGATGTGACATAGGTTGGAAATGATAAAATACTCCCCCGATATGGATGATTATGGTAATTATCTCTGCCAGCGTCCGTTCACAAAGAGCAGACAGCAATGGCCAAGGAGAGCCATTTTGTGTGCGAGGTTACTCTGCACCTGCTGCCATGTCAAGCCCTTTATATACAATGTCAAATTTCGTCTGGTAACAACCCAGCAAGGGAGGAAACTCCTCTTCATTTTACTTGTAAGGAAACTAGACTCAGAAAGGGGAAGTCATGCAACCAAGATCTGAATCCAACATGACTTTAAAATCTACTCTCCAGAAATCTGGGGTAGGTGAGGAATGGGAAGAAAAGCCTTCCACGTTATGCACCCTGCCCCCAAGAACCTCACCTCTTAATTACCTGCCTTTCCCTGCCTACACCTATCTGTTCTACCCACCCAGCCCCTGCACGGCCCCTCCGTTGCCAGCAGGAGCACAGAATGGCCCTGAGGTCAGGGTGAGGGAATTTGGTTTCTCCCAGGCCTGGGGAACAGCTCAGAGACTGGCCCAGCTGCTATCCTTTTGAGGACAGTGGGCTCATGTGATGCTCCCCCAAGTTACAGAGTGGATGCTGTCACCTCTGAGGGCCTAGGCTGAGGGAAGAAGAGGACAAGGCAGCCTCCTGGAGGAACGACCAGGCACGTTTGGGGCTGGGCTGTCTCAGCCCCAAGGAGGCTGGTGTATCTGTAGTCACTCAGTGCCATGTCCTGACTGTCCTCAGCTGCATCTGAGAGTCCAGGGATTTGGGGAACATTTGGTTGCATCTCAGTTACTTTTGTCTCTCGTTGGCCAGCTTAGGCTGCCTGCTTCTCAGAGCCATGAGTTGGGGGGGTGGGTGCTACTTTCCGGCATGGTTGACCAGGGCTGCAGGGGAAGGCAGAGGGAGAGCACGGGCTTGGGGTGTCACTCGGAGCTGTTGGGGTATGAGTGACAGAAGTCAAACTGGATCCAGGTTGGTAAAAAGAGAGGGTCATTTGAGAGTTAAGGGGGCTGAGGATGGTGTGGTAGAAAAAGTTCTGTGAGATCAAGGCTTTTCTAAGGCAAGAACCCTTACACTCTCCATCCTTCCCTGATGCTCCTTCTATCCATCTTAGTGAGGTTCTTTAAAGGTGCACATAATCAGGGTGCCCATGATCAAGTCTCCAGGGTGGTGTGAGAAAAAGTCTAGTCAGAGGAGCTTTTCTTTGACTTTGCAACTGGTAAGCTCCCATTTAAAGAACTTTGCCCAAGCTGGTCCACTGGGTATGATCGTTCGTTTGGTGGGGATGGGATGGGGAGTCAGAGAAGAAAGGTGGAAGAGAAAGACTTCAAATCCACTCTCTGGGCATGAGAGGGACTGAGAATCCTTCCCACCTCATCTGGAAGAGAACATGAGAGGAACAAGGGCTGGAAATAAGGGGCCAGCTGGCCAGGAAAAGTCACCACTTAATCCCTCAGGAAGAAAGACCATAGGAATCCAGCTGGCACAATAATCCGTCTCAATGACTGTCTCTCTCTTCTGGAACCACTACCTAAAGAGAGTCAGTGTATTTGAGCACACTGGTGGGAGGAAGGTTTACTTGTGTTGCCTCAGACTTTCCTAAAGATGCTTTTTAGCTTTCTTTGTCAGGAAACTTAATTTGTTCCAAATGACATCCTGTCCAGAAGCTCAATGTATTAGTGACCCATTGCTGTGTAACAAATTGCCCCCAAACTTAGCCCTTTGTATCTTTTTTTTTTTTTAAAGATTTTATTTATTTATTTGAGAGAGAGGGTGAGAGAGAGAGCACAAGAGGGGGGAGCAGGAGAGGGAGAAGCAGACTCCCTGCTGAGCAGGTAGCCCGATGCAGGACTCGATCCCGGGACTCCAGGATCATGACCTGAGCCGAAGGCAGTGGCTTAACCAACTGAGCCACCCAGGCGCCCTTTTTTTTTTTTTTTAAAGATTTTATTTAGCCCTTTGTATCTTAAGATAACACTTCATACCTCACAGTGTCTATGGGGCAAGAATCTGGGAGCTGCATGCTGGGTGTCTCTGGATCAAAGTGTCTCATGAGGTTGGGGCTGTAGTCATCTCAAGAATTGCTCACACTCTTGGCCTTCTCTTTAGACCATGTTTTCATGGAAATGCCCTGGATTTGGTCTTTGCTTAAAAGCCATTTCTTAATTTTAGTGTCGTTTGCTACCTATAGAGGCTGAGAAAACTCCAAGCCATCATCTACTTTTGCATAACTTAAAACAAACATTATCTCACGGTTTCTGTGTGTCTGAAATCCAGGAGTGGCTTAGTTGGATGTTTCTGGTGCAGAGTCTTTCATGAAATTGTAGTCAAGCTGTCAGCCAGGCCTGAGGTCTCAGTTTAAGACAACTAGGGTGAAGGGTTGGCTTACAAGCTCCTTTATGAGGTGGTTGGCCAGTTTCCTTCCCTCAGGTTGTTGGACTGAGGGCCTCAATGTGTCACCATGTCATGTAGTCTTCTTCACAGAGTGTTCACAATATGGTGGCCTCTTTATTCTAATGTAAGTGATCAGAGAGAGTGAAAGAGAGTGAGAGGGTTGCTAATGGAAGCCATAGTCGTTTTATAGTCTAATATTGGAAGTGACATTACATCATTTCTGTCATATTCCATTACTTAGAAGTGAATCACTACAAGTAGTCACTAAATCACACTCAGGGGGAGGGGTACAGGAAGACCTGAATTTCAGGAGGTGGCTCTTAATGGAAGCCCTCTTAGAGGCTGCTTACTCACTTGTGAGGAAACATTTGCAGGCACACATATTTATTCAACAACTATTATATGCCAGTCACTCTTCTAGGTGCTTGGATGTGCTAATGAGAAAAACAAAGTTGCCTTTTCTCAATGAGTATCCAGAGGGAAAAGCTCCTGCAAAGTTTTGGAGGGATGTGAGAACATGCGGCCTTTGAGGAACCACTAGAAGTTCAGAAGGATGGGGATCAAGCTGGATATGAAGCTGAGGAAGTGATCAGGGTCTAGATCACAAAGGGCTTCCCTTGCTATGCAGAGCATTTGGATTAACACCCGAAGCAATGGGGAGTCCTTAGTGGATTTTAAGTGGTGGAGTCATGTTAGGTGTGGTAGGCCAGACTTGATACAAGGGAGAACAATCAGGAAGCAGGACAGCAGTTCAGGCAGGAGATGATGGTGCCCATCTGGTGTATGGATAAAATGCCATGTATCTAACTGTACAAGGGAGTATCATTCAGCAAAGAAAGGAATGACACTGGGAGCACGCTAAAACATGGATGAACATTGAAAACATGCTAGCTGAAAGAAGCCAGTCACAAAAGATCACATGTAGTATGTTTGCATTTATAGGAAATGTCCAGAATGGGAAAAGCATCCATAGAGACAGAACATAGATTAATAGTTGCCTAGGTCTGGGGAAGGTACGGGTTGGGGGATGATGGCTAAAAGTATTAAGTTTCCTCTTGGGGAGATGAAAAAAATATTTTTTCTTTTCTTTTCTTTTCTTTTTTTTTTTAAAGATTTATTTATTTATTTGAGAAAAAGAGATAGAAAACATGAGTGTGGTGAGAGGCAGAGGGAGAGAGAGAATCCTGAAGCAGACTCCCCGCTGAGCTTGGAGCCTGACATGGGGCTTGGTGCCAGGACCCTGAGATCATGAACTGATCCAAAAATCAAGAGTTGGCTGCTCAACCAACTGCACCACCCAGGTACCCCCAAAATAGTTCCTTGTCAATCATGTTCCCCATTTACTGACCTCCTACTATGTGCTAGGTAATTTATGTGCATAATCTTTTAGAATTTTCGTAACCCTTTGAGGTCAGTTATTAAGCCTACTTGACACATGGAGATCAGTGGCTCTGGGCTCTGGGAGGTGGTGTGAAGAGACCACAGCCACACAGCCAGGTAGTGGCAGAGCTGGAATGTCACCCCAACTCATTGAGGCGGCAGGGTTCCTGCTCTTTTCGGTGCCCTGGGCTGCCTTTGCTAGGGGCATGTGAGTAAATACTCCGGTCATTAATTTTGTTTC
The DNA here is from genome assembly GCF_029215605.1 of Mirounga angustirostris. NCBI lineage: Eukaryota > Metazoa > Chordata > Mammalia > Carnivora > Phocidae > Mirounga > Mirounga angustirostris. Next base: position 11,119,139 of record NW_026991712.1, on the reverse strand, counting down.
TTACACTCTTGGTTCCTTGACATGGGGGGAGAAGACTGTTCTGGATCCTGTTCTGTATTCAGTGATCTTTTTGTCACCATATATCCAATGAATAATCTTTTTTTTTTTTTTTTAAGATTTTATATTTTATTTTTAAGTCATCTCTACACCCGACGTGGGGCTCGAACTCACAGCCGTGAGATCAAGAGTTGCAGGCTCTACTGACTGAGCCAACCAGTTGGCCCTCCAACGCCTTAATCCAGCAGGAGTGGGGCCAACCTACCTGCTCTCTGGCCCAGCTTTCTCATCCTCTGTTTCCATGAGCAGAGTGGGTGGTGCTTCCCGGCCAGAACCTTGTCTTTAGCTTTGATCCTTGCCTTCTCTCTCCCACATCTTCTGGGTACCTGGGTCTGTCTAGCCTTTTTTCTTCAGATCTCTTGATCCAATTCCATTCATTTTCTCAGTCCCCAGTGACGTTGCTCTTATCTGGCCAACACAGTCTCGTGGCTGAATGATGGCAAGAGCCCCCAGCGGCTCTGCCTGCCCCAGTCCTGATCCCTTATGGGCTTCTCCATACTGCCCTCAAAGACATCTGTCTAAGATGAAAATCTGATCATGTCATGTTCCTGACCAAGTGCCTTCAGTGGCTCCCCCTTGCTCCTGGGGTGGAGTCCAAAATCCTTAGGCCCTGCATGATCTGGCCCTGTTTCTTCTCATTTCTCACTGCTCTACTTGCCAAACACTGTGCTCTAGGAACTTCTTTCTGTTTCTTGAAGGTACCACATTCTCTGTTGCCTCTGGGCCTTCTTCCCATGTGCTTTCTTCCTTGCTAAGAATACCCTTCTCAGACATTTGTCTGCCTTTTTCAGCCAAACTTAGCTCTTGACTTAGGCGTTGCTCATTCTGGGAAGTTCTCCCTCCCACACCCTCCAGGGCTGTGTCAGGTGTATCTCCATGTGCTTCCTTTATCTTATGAATTATCATCCTATACTCTAATTCATTGTTTGTCTGTTTCTCCCAGCAGATCGCAAACTATGGCAAAGGTGGGGTACTTGTCTTACTCATTGCGCTATCTACCAACGCCTAATACAATAGATGCTCACTTACTACTGGAACGGATAAATGAAAGTTGTGGCCAGCACCGACAGCAGGTCCTGTAATTCAACTAGGATATCAACATTACTAGAAGGTTCCTAGTGGTTTGGTTCTCCTCATGACCTGACTTTATTGGAGGGTCCTGATAACAATGTTATTTACTGATATTAAACATTACAACATACTATTGCTCTTTTAAATTTATACTTTGAGAATGATGCCACTGGGAGAAGAAGCCTGATCTTTAGAGTGAGACAGAACTGGTTTTCAGTCCCGGCAGCTTCCCTTCTTGGTTGGACTGATGATCCTCTTTGAGCCTCCAATTCTTCAGTGGGAAATGGGAATAATAATGCCCATTCACAGGTTTGATGTGAGGAGAGAATGCAATCGTGCATTAAAAGGACTTGGTAGAGGGCCTGGCACAAAATAAGCATGTTCAAAGTGCTAGCCATTATTAGTGAGGATAATAAAAGCTACCTGCTTTGCCATTAGATGCTTGACAGATGGAAGCTGTATTGTTATTGCTATCATAATAAAGGAATGCTTGTGGTTTTCTTATAGTGGCTCTGAGATGGATTGGCAGGAAGCTGCTCTCTGGGGAGGCAGGGGAGTAGAAGCCATTGCTGGGAAGTTTCTTTCCCTGGTTTTCCGGCAGTAGACATACAATGACCAATTCTGGCTGGACTATGCCAAGGAGAGTGTCAAGAGGGAGTCCTTCAAAGGTCAGGACCTTCTCCTGGCAACTCTTCTTTGGGCAAAGCTCAGCGCAGCACTTTGGAGAGGCCCTTGTCCAGGAGCTTGGGACCTTTTCTCCTACAAACCTGCAGGGATGAAAAGACAGCCCAGGGCAGCATTTGGAATTGCAGGGCTGGGGTGAGGGTGTTGAAAAGAGAGCTTTGTACTTGGAAAAGACCAGGTCTGTGAAACTGTGTGAGACCTTGTAGACACACCTTGGTAACAAGTCCTAGAATAGCCAGGAGGCTCGACTGCTAGTCTGATGGCATTTCAGCTCTGGCCTGACACTTCTGGGGGCTGCTTTATCTGCAGTGTGCTCCTTGGGCTGGCCCCTCCCTCCTTCCAAAGCCTGGCCTTTGGGGGTGTGGGTGTTGCTGTTCCTCTTCCCAGTTAAGAACCAGGAGGAGAGCTGGGTTGCAGAAGCCCAGGGAATTTGGCTATTTGGAACAGCAAGCCTGTTGCCAACTTGGCTTCTGACTTTTGTTTTCTGACTGCAGGCACTAGCATCTTCCATGTGCCCCAGGCCTGTGATTCTTGGCTACCTGCCATGGCTACCTACCCCAGAGGGTGTGCTGAGATTTTTGAAGCTTAGAGTGGGAGAAGAGGGTGGGTTGGGGGACCTGGGCAGAGCTGAGCTGGAACTTGGCCTCTGCATCTTGTGTCTATGCATGCTTGGTCAGGTTACTGCTGGCACTTCTCTGAGCCAATGTTTCCTCATCACCCAAATGGGGTCATAATTTCAGAATGTAATTTTTGATGTTTGGCTTTAGTTCTACCATATTATCATTTGTCCTCTTTTGCTTTTGTTCTTCTATTTTCTATTTCCTGCCCTCTTTTGAATTATTTGTGTATTTTCAGTCTTCCATTTCAATTTATCTATGGAGTTTTTTACTTTATCTGCAACGGGCAGAATTATGTTGCCCCAAATTCATATGTCGAAGCCCTAAGCCCCAGTGGGGTGGTATCTGGAGGTGGGGCCTTCGGGAGGTCATTAGGGTTGGATGAGGTCATGAGGGTGGAGCCCCCATGATGGGTTTCATGCCCTTAGGAGGGGAAACGTGAGAGAGCTGGCTTCCTCTCTCTCTCTCTCTCCAACTGCACACACTGAGGAGAGGCCACCTGAGGACATAGCAAGGAGGCGACTGTCTACAACCCACAGAGAGAGCTCTTGCCAGACGTCCACCCTGCTAGCACTCTCATCTCCAACTTCCAGCCTCCAGAACTGTGAGAAATAAATTCTGGTTGTTTAAGCCACCCAATCTATGGTATTTTGTTATGGGAGCCTGAAAGGTGAAGACAATAATACCTCTTGTGTGTTTTTTCTCAGTGGCTATTCAAAAGATTATAATATACATACTTAACTTTTCATGGTCTACTTAGAATTTTATATTCTACCATTTCTAGTGTAATATAGACATCTACCCATCTTGTAGGCCCTCTACCCTTCTCTCCTCTATGTTGTGCTTGTCATATGTGTTCCATGTACACACACTGAAAATCCCATTAGACAATGCTATCATTTTTGCTTTTAGCTATCATACATATTTTAAAGAACTTAAGAGGAGAAAAACAGTCATGTAAGCAATGTGTCATTTTTCTCTGTTTTCAAGACTTTTCTTTGTTTTGGAGGTTTGATTATGATGTGTCTGGGCATGTAACTCATGCGTTTGAAAGCATTTTTTGACATAAGGGGAATAGCAGAATGACTCTATGCATTGTGACTGCAAGTTAGACAAAGTCACATAAAATTTAAAAACTCAATTGGATACAATATCAAGTCACTTCTGGGAATCGTATGGTACCAAGAACATAGCAGAATGAAAATTACTACCAGATCTTCAAGTTTTAAAATTACATTTCCTAGGCTGTCATTGTCTTAGTCTAGGCTGCTGTAACAAAGAACCACAGACTGGGTAGCTTTTAAACAACAGAAATTTATGTCTCACAGTTCTGGAGGCTGGAAGTCCGAGATCAGGGCACCAGCATGGTTGGATGAGGGCTCTCTTCCAGGTCGCAGACTTCTCGTTGTGTCCTCATAGGGTGGGAAGGGGGAAGGGAGCTTCCTTGGACCTTTAAAGGCATTAATCTCACTCATCAGGGTCCACACTCATGACCTAAACACCTCCCAAATGCCCCACCTCCTAATTCCATCACATTGGGCATTAGGATTCCAACATATGAATTTGGGGCACATACACATTCAGACCAAAGCAATCACTGATTTCTAAAATCTAGGGCTAGAGGGAGAAAGACATGTATTTGTTGGGGAGCTTATCAACTAAGATGAGAGCTTCAGACTTTTGTCAGTAAAAGAATTTGGTAATGACCTCCCCCACGAAGAATGTGGGCTAACCAATTGCTCTCCTCTTGAAGTCATGGAAGAAGTGATATCAACCTTCATAAATAGGGCTGCAAAGAAAAAATCTAGGCAGCCTGCTCCATTCCACATCTCTGTTAGTGGATGAAGCCAACTGCAACAAAAAAGCAAGCCTCAAGTGGCCTGAGGCCCTTCCAATTGTCATGATAAATATGAGGGCCGCAGTTCAAAGGACTGTGGGGCTACAGACCAGATGCAACCATCAGGGGACAGTCTGTGATGGCTCCAACCCCTGGAGGACATACCACCGTCTTTATCCAAGACACATTTTCTATTCCAATTCCTTCTCGTCCTAAGTGTGAGCTGCCAGGACACTGGAGTCCATGCCAACCCAGGCACTCCGGCCGGGAGACTGTGTACATGAAGGAATTCTGGATCCAGAACTCCCTCACAAGGGGATAGATTGTGTCCTGTGAAATTCTGTTTAACACTCTTGCAAGTTGGGTCTCTGCTACAAACTCAGAGACCAAAGGACAACAAGCCACAACTGACCCAAACCATTGCCAAAAGAAGGTGAGCCTCCCTCCTCAAGAAATTCCTGATATTGAAACTTGATACCTGCAAGTTTTCACCACACTAGGCAGCTTTAAGCTAAAGTAAAAGGGGGTTATCCTGTGACGTCTACAGCTAATGGTGAATTTCATAATCAAGCTTTGACGAAGTGTCTCCAGATCCAGGATCAGTGACTTCTTGAGACTGCTGGTGTGAACTGGAAGATCACTGAGCTCATTCAAATATGGTATTCCCAACAGTCTTTATTCATGGGTGGATTATACATCCACAGAGTAGGGAGCAATGAAGCTCATAATCAAGGGACCTATGTGTCACAAACTCTAAAAGTAAAAAGCTCAACAATCAAAAATCTCAATAGTTCCTTTGCTGTACATTGGTTGCTACACATCAAACATTAGTTTGATGTAGTCCCACTTGTTTATTTTTGCTTTTGTTGCTTTTGCTTTTGGTGTCAGTCAAAAAACCATCACCGAGACCAGTATCAAAAAGCTTAACTACCTGTGTTTACTTCTAGGAGTTTTATGGTTTCAGGTCTTTTGTTCAAGTCTATAATCAATTTGAGTTAAATTCTCCCTATGGCATAAGATAGTGATCCAGTTTCATTCTTTTGCATGTGGCTGTCTAGTTTTCTCAATACCTCTTGTTGAAGAGACTTTCCCCATTGTATATTCTTGGCTCCTTTGTCATAAATTAACTGACCACATATGTGTAGTTTTTTTTCCCCGAGGCTCTTTATTCTATTCTATTGATCTATGTGTCTATGTTTCTGCCAATACCATACTGTTGTGATAGTTTTCTAGTGTTATATAACAAATTACCACCAACTTAGCAGCTTCAAACAAAACACATTTATTATCTCACAGTTTCTGTGGGTCAGGAGTCTGGGCATGTTTTGTGTATAAATAGGAACCCAGGGGGTGCCTGGGTGGCTCAGTCGATTAAGTGTCTGCCTTCAGCTTAGGTCATGATCCCAGGGTCCTGGGATTGAGCCCCACATTGGGCTCCTTGCTCATTAGGGAGCCTGCTTCTCCCTCTGCCTGCCCCTTCCTCTGCTTGTGCTCTTGCTCTCTCAAGAAAATAAATAAAATCTTAAAAAAAAAAAATAAATGGGAAACCAGAGACAGTCTGCTCAGGACTTTACAAGGCTGCAACGTGGTTGGCAGATGGGCTGTGTTCTCATCTGGGGGCCCAGGTGGGGAAGGATTTGCTTCCAAGATCATTTAGGTTGTTGGCAGAATTCAGATGATGGCCCCAGCATTTTGATGGCTATTGGCCAGATGCCACCCTCAGGTACCAGAGGCTTCCTGCAGTTCCCTGCTATGTGGACCTCCAGATTAGTGGTTTACAACATGGCAGTTTGTTTCTTCAAGACCAGGAGGAATGCCTCTCTCCAGTTACAAAGTCTTATATAACAAAATATAACCACAAGAATGACATCCAGTCATCTTTGCCATAATCAGGGTGGTGACATCTCATTACCTTTGCTCTATTCTAAGCAAAGCACAATTTCTACCAGAACTGGAGGGGGAGGGGATTGTATAAGGGCATGATCCATCGGGGGGTTCCTTAAGGTGAGTTTGCTACCCTGGGTTGTGACACAGATGACCCATATTTGCCCTGACTCTGCTGTTTACTGGATGCATGTCTTTCAGTGGGTCATTTCATTTCTCTTCATATGTAGTTTCATCTCTAAATTGGAGCTAATAATTTGCTCCCTGCTCCTGTCACAGTTTCTAGGAGGATTAAATGACATAATGCATGTGCAAAAGCTACAAAACTGAAATTATAATGTACTAGGGAACACAAACTGATTACACAGATGAAGCCTTTATTAGAACTAGTTATCTTCCTTGGAATTGAATAAATGTTGGGTTACATAAATTTCTGATCTATCTGTTGTCAGGGGCTTAAATATACTTGGATAACAAAAGACTGTTTAATTTTATAGAGACACTTATAGCTTAATCAATTATGCTAATGGAAAATGTATATGCAAAAATCTTGACAACTAAGGGACTCTGGAGGGTACTTTACAGAATTATTTAAAGCATCATACATATAGATTATACAACTTTTGCATAATATCCTGCTAACCAGAGATATCTGCCAAATAAATGCAGGGCTGAAGTCATGCAATGAATAATGAGTCAAGAGTAAACTTCTGAATCTGGTACTACCAGAGCCACAGAGTGGCTCTGTGACTTTGGGGAATGAATTTATTGCACTGTGAGCCTCAGTTCCCTCATTTGTAAAAACGAGGAGGGTGATCTCCGAAATTTCTCAGGTGCCTTATAGCTTGAAGAGTCTAAGAACCAAACTGTCAATGCCATTTCCTGATTCAACATATTTATGGTTTGGGGTTATAATAAGCAGATCTAACTATCATGTATCACTGTTGTGAGGGTCCATCTATTTACATAGTAACTTGATTTGGAAGTTGAGTGTATATGGTGGGTGCTCTGGGGTACTGCCCCATCTCCCTTTAGGACCAATATACATTCATTCCTCCAGCGGCTGCCAATGTTGTCTGCTCAGGGCACACAGCTGAGTTCCTCCTCAAGAGTTGCTCTTGGCTGAATAGAACTGCCTGGCTCAAGGCCATGCAGCCTTTTCTGGGAGCAACTCACACACAATGACTGGTCAAGGCAAGAATCATAAAGTGGGAATATAAAGGCTCAGCACCCTTGCCTACACTTGGGGTAGCTTTAATGGTACATCCTGGTTCAAGAGCTCCCTGTGGGGTTGGTTGAGAACGCTTTTGGAATGATACTGCACTTCAACCTCTTTCTCCTACTCTGCCTGTTGTCACCACCTTCTCATGGGTGTTAATCCTTAGGGTACTTCCCAATCAACCACCCATCTTAGACCTCTTTCCCAGAGAGCCTAACCTAAGAGTTATCTGTTAGCATCCAGCTTCAAGTAATGGGAAACCAAATAAAATGTAGGTTAAACAACAGAGCTCTAGGGTTAGTTAATTCAGTGGCTTGAGAAGCCACTTGAGATTTTATCTCATCATTTTGCCACTACTAGGAAATTAAAAATGGATAGCCAGGGAATTTAAAAATATATATAGACCAATGGACCATTGATGAACTTAAAGCACTGTTTTTTCCTCATGACAAAGTATCTTTTTATTAAAAAAAAAAAACCTTAAAATTTCCAGATAATTGCTAATTATGTTCAATAAGCCAAAGCAGACACAAGCAACAATTGTTGGATGCCTATTGATATGAAACTTTTTTTTTTTACTTTACCAAATTTAGTCCTTGCAATCATCCCATGAAGTGAATGTTATTATTCTCACCTTACAGATGAAGAAACTGAGGCTCAGAAATGTGAGTGATATGTATATGGTCATATGCTACTAAATGGTCAACCTTTGACCTCTTGACTCCTAAGCAAGTATTGAATTCTTTTCATCGTAGCAGTTTCTGCCAATGTCACCCCAGTTTCTGCCAATGTCACCCCAGACACCTGTAAGGAAAGTTCTTTAACTGGAAGCAACAGAAACTGACTTTGGCAAATATAAGCAAAAATGGAATTTGTTGGAAGTATATGAACTAGATTTTGGTACAGAAAAAAAACCCTTCTACAGATATTTTAATCAGAAAGGGACACAATGTAGAGAATTAGGAGCTAAAAAAATTGTCAGAAGGGCTGAGGGAGAAGATTCTTGGCTGAAATTCCAGGAATAACTGCTGAACAATACAAACCAACCCAAGGGGAGTTATTCCCTTTGAGGCTACTGTGGAAGCTAAGCTAGGATCAAGAGCCCACTGCCACCCCAATCCAGCCACTGCTGCACTGTTGCTGAATATAAAAGGGGCTAGAGAATTGTTATGGAGTGCTGCTGTAGAGAGAAAACTCACATCTCCACACTCCTGCTGATCAGAAGAAACAACCCAGAGAGGGAAGGACAATTTGATTCCTGAAACTCACTGGGTGCATCTCATTAGTGGAACAAAGTTGCATACAAAACCCTAGCTGCAAGGGAGTCCAGCATATGTAGTTATAGCTTTCCAATCTCCCCAACGAGAAGGAGGGTGGATGGAGACTAAGTGCAACATTTAGCTCACAAAAATATGGGGTAGATTACAAAATTAAAGAAAAAATCAGAGAAAACAGGTCTCGGAAAGGATAGGAACTATGGAAGTTCCAGGGAGTTGGCAATGGGAACTAATGGAGAGATAGATTTGTTGGGGTTCAATCTACCAGTTCCTTCCACTTTTAGCCAGAGATTGGTCATCAAGTCATACCAAAATAAAGGGGTATTTTGGGGTGGGGGAATGGGTGAAATAGGTGAAGGAGGTTAAGAGTACACTTAATGTGATGGGCATTGAGTAATGCATAGAATTGTCGAATCACTATATTGAATACCTGAAACTAATATAACAAACACTGTACATTAATTACACTGGAATTAAAAAATAAACATTATGCATAAATAAAGATATAATTATTCAGAAAGTAAAGTATTTGGGGGCATCAGCAATGTAGGTAGCATACTGGAAGGCAGTGAATGGGAATGTTATCATTAATGTAAAAGTGGCCTAAGGTACTAGCTCTACCATCAGGAGCAATATTGCTGGGTTGTATCATTCAAAACTGTAACTAAAAGCAAATGTCACAGTATGTCTTTGGTACATAATATTGGTTTTTCATGAGCAATTGCAAGAGTTTGGGATGATTGGCTTCCATATGGTTGGTTGTTTACAGGTTGTTTTCTTTATGACAATCCTAAGATTCTTCCAGCCATTAAAAAGCATTACTTCATTAATATTTGTGCCACCTCCCTCTGAGTCCAGCAGGAGGTGTGCCCCATGATCTCCAGCATACAGTTAGACTCATAATAACGTGGTTGCCCTCTCCCTTCTTCCCTCCTATTTATACCAGCAACAGGACTTGATACTAAGACTCTTAGCAAAGCAATATCCCATGGCCCTTCTCTTGCTGTTACATAGGGCAAAGGAACGTAGTATTGATAATGGCCAAATCTTGTCTGAACAAAACTCTAAACAGAGGCCACAGATAATTGATTTTTCTCAGATTTATGGTGAAAGCCAAATACGTAAAAGTTGAGAATTAAGGGGAGAAGACAGATTTCTTTACAATACATATAAGGAAAAGAGATTTTATCCCATGTGCTCATGCTAATAAATTGCATTTATTATTATACAATATATATTAGATAAGTAAAAATAAAATAAATGATTATTTTTTGGTTAGTCCAGTGAATGGAACTGGTTTTATTTTTTCGTATCTTCTTTCAATCTTATCTTTCATCACAGTTTTTAGATTGTGCGATCCTAGTATTGATCAGTGATGCTCCATCTGGTTTGTGCAGAAACACCAATGCAGCTTTAGAAATACAGATTCCAACCATAGGACCAGCCATAGAGGTTCAGATTCAGTAGGTACAGGATGGGGCCTGGAAAAGAGTATGTTTAAACATTTCACAGGTGATTCTGATATACATTTACATTTGAGAACTATTGGGATCAATAAAAATATGAAAGCATACTTTTCCTGTCCCTATGTAATAGTCATTTTTTATAATTGTAATGGCTGAATCAAGTAAATGTATTTTCTTCATCATTTTCCTACTGTTAAAGGTTTCAATGTGTACTATTTTCCCAATGATATATAGCACCATAATGGACACTTTATAAAGCTTTTTTCTTTCTTCCAAATTATTTCCTTAGAAGGAAAATAATAATGTTGAGTACTTTAAAAATTCTCCAAAAGAGAAGGTTAGTACCAACTGGGTATATATTATCTTCATTTCAAGGAGCTTGATTGAGTCGTGTTTTTGAAGAAACATTATTGAATGCATTTTTCCCCCCTTCCTACTCCAAAGTTGAATATTGTGACTTTCTTGTTTCTCTGGCTTATACCCACTCCAGCATATATTTGAAGAAGTGTGTACTGGAAGCAAAATGTTGTAGCGGAAAGTATGGGATTTGGAGGCAAAATCCACAGGCTTCAGTTCCAACTTCAAATAACAATGGGCAGTTTATTCATGAGGCTTGAGTTGTCCTCATCTATAAGATAAAAGTGATAATACTTCTACTTTCTTCATGGCATATTCTGAGGATCAAATGTCATAATGCTTTGTAGATTGTTACACAAATACAAATTGCTTCGACCCAGTAGACTAAAGTTTCCCCAAGTATGTGCCCCAGGCAGGATACAGAATAATTCCCTAGGGACCAAAGAAGAAATTAGAATTGCTATTTATATTTTCACATCCAGAGAATGAGAGTTGCAAAAGTAGAGTGGTCATTTGTTAACTTCTGGCATCCTGGGACATTTTGCTATTAATATGTGCCCAGGTAAATGGCTTTATGGAATATATTAAATTAAAATGAGAATATTTCCAATATTTCATAATGTGATGGTGACCCTGAGGTTCACTGGTCATCTCATGACAAACCATGAACAAACAAAGGTAAAGAAGAATTGTGCATTTTTCCTTTATGAAAAGCAAATGTGCTGTATTGACTGATGTTCCTGTGATAAAGTGCCTGTCAGTGGCATGCTACTCACCCACTCCTAAAAACCAAAATGAAGCATGTTCAATCTATCCCTTGATTACAAAGGTGAAATTTAATAATAATTGAGAAAATAACTCCCCTTTCCAAAAGAACTCATGCTTTTGTGGGGGGCACATTTTGAAAATGGGTGTTTAGAGATATTGCCACCAATACAAGATTTCTTGTCACAGGATATCAAGTGTGGCACATACTACTCATCTTAGGCCTCACTTTCATTTAATAAATATTTTTATAAGAACCATGTCTAGAACACAACAAAAACCAAAAAGACATGCAAGGAGACAAGACATACAAGGAGACAAGTCATGAATGAAAAACTTTTAAAAAACTCCTTATCTGTGTGCTTAAGCTTGGAACCAATATTTTTAAATCTGTTTTAAAAATCTTCAAAATAAAGAGGTTCAGTGGATTTTAAATCCACCTCACTACCCGCAGCAAATAGAAAAACACAGAACATCTTCTGGTTAGTTTGCAAGAACCGCTGATTGAGATCAGTGAAGATGGACTTTTACTGGTCAAATTTATCAAAAGTCCTTGCAAAATTGCAGGCAGAGTTGAAAATGAGTATCATAATACAGCCAACATTGCAGTCCTTTAATTGGAAGGATGAATCTTAAGGAGATACCTTGGTTAGTCATGAGGATCATTAAAACAAAGTATTAAAATTGAACTTAAAATCAGCCCTTAAATCCCTGATACAAAATAAAACCAACATTTTAAAAATAAGAAAGCATATTCAATCACATCACTCTAACTAGAAATATATTATTATTATTATTATTATTGATAATTTTATTTTGGTCAGATTGAGGGCTTTGCATCTTTAATAAGAATTAAACATTACTGATTTATAACTTATATACTTGTATATAATATATAAATAAAAACTCATGTATTAAAAATACATGCAAAAATGTATTCTTTTTCCTAATGGAAGTACACACACAAGAAAATTTAGAACTTGCTACCCTTCAACTAAGAGCTCCTCAAATATTATTCATCATTCTATCACCAGTGTTTGACAAACAGGGTATGTCATTGAAATAATTAATAAAAAAGAGTGGAAGATAGGAATCATTGATATACAGATGGCTACTGGATCAGTAGATGGACATTAGTTGGAAGGACATATTGATGGATAGATGTCACTGTAGTGCTAATTATTAGGAAGTGGTTCAAAAGCAAAGCAAGTCTTGACACCTCTGCCTAGGAGCTTACTATCTAGTTGGGGAGATAAGCACATATATAGAAAATAGTTCACCAGAATCAAGAGGCACTTGGTGATTAAATGCTCAGATAAGTAGAACGGGGTAAATGCAATAGTTATGTACTGTTTCATTTAGTGAACCTAGAGCAAGCAGAGCTGGGTTGGAGGCTTTTCCCTCCCACTCTTCAGCTCTGCATACCAAAGACGTATAAACCCACTGAGCATTAGAGGCATTAATCAACCCCCTAGCTTGGGAAAGGAAATTTCTTGCTTAAAGAATGTTTTCTAGTTGCTGCTTTAATCAGTTCAGTGTTTTGGGGGAGAGATTTTCCCCTCTAAAAACTATAATTACAACTTCCATAACCTCAAATCTGGGAATGCCTGCAAGTGATCCCTAGCCTTTCTTCTTGAGACATCATCACCAAAGGGAGAGAAGAGGCAAAAACAAAACAAAACAAAACTCTCTAATTTAATTATTGAACACCTCGCATCCTCATAAATTTACCAATCCAGGGAACTGGAAGGGAACATGGACATTCATTTGGAGATTCCCTAGTTTGCCAATGCCATCTTTCATGTGGCAAGGACATGCTTAATGCTGAGGAGATTATGATGAATAAGCAAGCAATTAGGATATAAAATGACTTTTAAAAAAGTGAGAAAAGGATTTAACATTTTTGTGTCGGGCATTGTTTAGACTTGTTAGTCATGCAGCATGCATTCATTGGTACCCATTGTGTGCTAGGTATAGTCCTAAGTGTTAATACAGAGATAATCATAAATCACAAAAATCAAGAAGGTAAGTGAAACAAATGGATCTATTTGCCTGTCCATTCAGAAATCCTTTAAATGACAGAAAATAAATTTTTTAGAAAGAATAAATTTGACCTGATAACAGACTAGGTACCAATAATCAATGATTCCACTTAAAACAGCTAGAAAATCTGGACAGAATATTCTTAAAAATCTTAAAGGCACCAGATTGCTGACAAGATAGCAAAAAACTCACCATGCCACTACCTGGTAAAGGATAGCAGCCCAGGGAGATGATCTCCGTATCTGGGGCTACTTTTTCCTCTAGGGAAGTGTGTCAGTTTTGGAGACAGAGGTTAAAAAGTTTTAGGGCTATAGCACTTTGTCTTTCAAGGAAAATGAGGAGGGGATCCCAGTGAATATCTTTAACTTTGGGTGGGCACTGAATGGAGTATGGATGAATCAGAATTAGGCCCTCTCAGAGATTAGGGACTTAACTTTGAAATGTTTCCATTTCTCAGGTTGGATTTAGGTGATCCTGGAGGACTAGTGTCTCAAAGTTCCTGGAAATGGCAAACAGGTTCTCTCTGGAGGGTGATAGACTCATCTTAGGCCTCACTTTCATTTAATAAATATTTTTATAAGAACCATGTCTAGAACACAACAAAAACCAAAAAGACATGCAAGGAGACAAGACATACAAGGAGACAAGTCATGAATGAAAACCAACAAAAGCAAGAGAAAGAACAGCTCCACAGTTAACTTTTAAATTGCCACACTTATCATACTTGGGAGGCTAAGAAACATAGTTAAGAATACCAACAGAAAGCAGAAAACTATACGGAAACCAAATGAAAATTCTAAAATTGGAAAATTCAACAAATAAAATTAAGAACTCTGTGGAAGGAGTTAAGCAGTACATTTGACAACTAAAGGGAGAAATCATAAACTAGAAGATTGCTCAGAAGAAAATATTCAGAATGAAATGAGAGGAAGGAAGGATGAAAAAAATTGGAAGAGACATAAATGAAACTTTGTGAGAACTAACTGATATAAAATTGGAACCCAAGTTCAAACAAAGAACAGGGTATGATATTTGAAGAGACAATGATGGATATTTCAAATTTATGAAAGACATCAGACCATGAAGTCAAGAAGCCCTACAAACCTAAACAGGAAAGATATTAAGGAAAATACACTCAGATACCTTACAGCAATATTGCTCAAAATCAAGTAAGGGATGAAATCTTAAAGGCAGATGGACCAAAAAGACCCTGTAACCTTCAAAAGAGCAAAAATAAGACTGATGGCCGACTTATCAACAGAAACAATAAAGCTAGAGACAAAGAATTGAGAGCTTATAAGTGCTGAAAAAATGTCAATCTGCCAACCAAGACTACTATACCCATTGAAAATATCTTGTAATAATGAAGGCAAAATAAAGACATTTTCAGAAAAACTGAGTCTATCACTCACACTAAAAGAAATGTGAAAAATTATTTTTCAGGTAAAAGGAAAATTACTCCTTCTATGCATAATTAAAATGATGTATACACACATATTTAAAATACACAATAACAATGTAGATAAGAATAAGAACTTTGCACTGTCCAGGAAGTGCATAATATTTGACTTGGATAAATCAAGGATGCATATTGGATTCACTGGAATAACTGCTGAAATACCTATAAAAGTGAATATAACTTCCATGCTAATAGATGGGGATATGAAGGATATGAGATAATAAAACATTTTTAGTAATCCTAATGAAGGCAAGAAAGAAAAAAAGAGAATATAACAGATAAATGAATAGAAAGTACTAAGATGGTAAGTTAAAGCCCGAATATATGGGTAATCACACTAAATGTCAATAGAATATATATTCCTTTAAAACACATAGATTGTCAGAATGGATTTAAAAAAAAAATCTCAAGCATATGATCGTTAAAAGAGTCATATCTAAAACATAAGGCTGTCTATAGAGCAATTATAACAAAAGAATGAAAACTGAAAAGAAAGGTGGTATCATCATATTTATATCAGACTGAACAGCTTCAAGGCCAAGAATTGCAAGCTGTAAAAAAGGACATTTTGTAATAAAAATAGGTTCAACTTTCCAGGAAGATACAACAGTTCCAAATTTGTATATACTTACTAACATTGTCTCAAATACATATAAAGTTAAATTTGATGTGACTACAAGGAAAAATACACAAATTTGCTGCCAGAGTGAGAGATTTCAGCATATTTCTCAGTAGCTCATAGAAGCAAGGAAATCTGTAATATTTTTTTTTAAAGATTTTATTTACTTATTCATGAGAGAGAGAGAGAGAGAGAGGCAGAGGGAGAAGCAGACTTCCCGCAGAGCGGGGAGCCCGATGCGGGACTCGATCCCAGGACTCCGGGATCATGACCTGAGCCGAAGGCAGACGCCCAACCATCTGAGCCACCCAGGCGCCCTGTAATATTTTTTTATATGGAGAACATAAAGACAATTCAGTCTTTTTTCCAGTATGGTTGATTGAAATTTGCTTTATTATTGATGATATTTCAGGGAAGTTCCTTCCAACTTCATAATTCGCTACTGGCAGTGTCAAAGTTGGAAAGAACTCAATCAAATTTTTTTTGTATGTGAGCTATAAAATTAGGAAGGATTTTCCACAAAGTCCTTTTGCACCTGTTTTTTTTGTTAAATCTTCCATGTTTTTGATGCCAGGCACCATATCTCGATGACTGGCATCAAAATTATGGGATATTGGAAAGACTATTCCATCTTAAAGATGGAGGTATCTCTCAATAAAAAGTTTCTGTGTTCTGGACATTATTTGTCTCATGATTCTTGGTAGGTTGGCAGAGTGAGCAGTAAGAGTATTTCCGAAAGTCATTCCTCTTTGGCGCAGCTAATAGTAATGTAATCACCCATGGAAGTGACTGCAACCACATAAATATATCCCACTAAGCTCACACTGAATGAATCCACATCTTAACTTAAGTTGAATTCCCCAAATGACGCAACTACTCCCACATCAATCAACATGAGGGGAAGCACGAACGAGAGAAGGAGAGACAGTGGTTTTAACCAATTATGGATAAAACATTGTACTTGGTGTATGACTGTATGAATCCTTGGAGAGGCCCCCGCAAGTGAGGAGCCCCAAAGGTTACACTTGATTAACTTCGTAGCAATTCTGCCCTTGCCTGGTACATACCAGGAGCTCAGTAAATATTTGTTGACTGAGTGAATAAAACCTATATGACTCTGATTCTTACCCAGTTGGAACAGATGCTAGCCATTTACAACAGGTACAGCCATCCTGGTGAAAACCAGCTGATTCCTGGCACAGTCCTTCACCCCAATGACTCTTTCAGTGGGATCTCACTGTAGAGTTGCTTCGGCCCAAGAAATTACCTCTGAGGACAGGTTTATCCCTCATATATAATTAAACAGTCTGGATTCAACTTGGGACTGCATCATAGAGCGTGACTCTTGAGTTTGTGAAGAAGTCTATTGGATCCAAATTTAGCCCCTCCAAAATTGCCATCTTGGCCCTAAACATAGTATAAAATTTGGGACAGTTAAATAAGCATTGCCCAGATTTAACAATTTAAAGCCATATCCTCACCAGTGTGCAAGGAACACGGAAAACTCAGCTACCTTGTAATTAAAATCTTTTTTGTATTCTGTTCCACTGAAATCTACTGGTCTATCTCGTACTTTGAATGGCTCTTTTGCCTGGGCATGATTTTGAACAACATGCATTGGTTATTTGGAGAATATTGGCTCACTGAGTTATACAGATCTCCCAATTGTTGACGTTGTTCATGATACAATATAAAAAAATTATTTTTGCTCTTCTCAATCAGCATGCTTCTCTGGAGAATGTCAACCACTCTCAAGTGGTTTTCCACTTCATTCACTGCCCTTATCTTAGGTCCTGAAAGAAGGGATGCTGAATCCCATTTCAGGGACTTGGTACATAGGGATGTACCAAGGCATTTGTCCCATCTCTCTCACCTGACTAATTTTTACCCAGCTCAGTTCAAAGCCACACTTTGGGCAACAAAGGCCTTCCCTGCTATACCAGAGTAGATCAGATCCCTTATTCATGCCTTCAGGCTGTGTACTTCTGAATGTGCTAGCGTTTATCACAAAGCATTCAATCATTTTTTGTATAAGAAGTTGTTTAACATTGAACTCTCTAGACTCTGCTTAGTTATCTGTTTCCTGATGGAAACTCAATCAGAGCAAGGACCACAACTGCCTGGTTAACCGCCAATCTCTGTGCCTGGAACAGAGAAAGAACTTAATAGCTGTTGGAAGAATGAGTGAATGAGACTGTGTCCAATGGCTTACTCTGTGTCCAACCCAGACCTGTGTAACTGGACACCTCCTCATGGGTATCCCACCAACCTCTGCACATTCCTCTTCCCTCCACTCCACTGAACCCAAGATACAGACCCTCTCATGTGTTCTCTTGCTATAGCTTTTCAAACCATCCCCCTTCTCTACTCCTACCCCTTCTATTCTCTGCACAGCAGAGAGAATGATGGTATATAAAGACACATCAGATTTTGTTCACAGCCCTTGCATTCTGGGTTACAAACCCCTAACTGGTCTCGTACCAATTGCACTTTATTGAAATATGATTTACATACAGTAAAATGCACAAATCTTTAGCTTATAGCTCAATGACTTACAACTTACAATATATATATATATTCACGTGTCTACAAGTCATATTAAGATATAGAACATTTCTATCACCATAGAAAATTTCCTCATGCCACTTTCTGGTTAATCTACTCCTTGCCCCCTGGCCTCCACCTTAACTAATATTTTGGTTTCTATCACTATTCTTCCCTGTTCTTCCACTTCATTAAATGGAAACACGTCATATATACTCTTTAGTGTCTTCCTTCTTTTGCTCAACATAATGTTTTTGAGATTAATCTTGTTGTTGCATACATCCAGCGCCCTTTAAAAAAAAATTGATGTGGGGCACCTGGGTGTCTCAGTCGGTTGAGTGTCCAACTCTTTATTTGGACTCAGGTCATGATCTCAGGGTTGTGAGATTGAGCTCCATGTTGGGCTCCACACTCAGCAGGGAGTCTGCTTGAGAGTCTCTCCCTCTGCCCCTCTCCCACCCCGCTCTCTCTCTCTCTCTCAAAATAAATAAATAAATCTTTAAAATAAATAAATAAATTGATGCGTTCTGAGGCCCCTCTTCCTTGCTGCAGACTGCCAACTTCCTGTTGTAGCCTCACATTGTAGGGAACAGAGAGAGGAAGCAAGCTTTCTCCTGACTCTTATAAAGGCACTAATTCCATCACGAGGCCCCCACCGTCTTGACCTCATCTAACTCTAATCACCTCCCAAAGGCCCCATCTCCTAATTCCATCACATTGGGGGGGTAGGGTTTCAACATATGAATTTTGGGGGGACACAAACATTCAGTCCATAACATGGACTATGAACAGTCCTGTACAAATCTTTTTGTGGACAAATGCACTCACGTATACATACTCTTGGGTTGCTGTGTCGCAGGGTAGGTGTATGTTTAAGTTCTTTGCAAACTGCCAAACACTCTTCCTAAGTGGTCTCTCAATTTATACTCCCACGAGTATGAGGATTTCCACCTTTACCCACAT
This sequence comes from Mirounga angustirostris, assembly GCF_029215605.1. Taxonomy (NCBI): domain Eukaryota; kingdom Metazoa; phylum Chordata; class Mammalia; order Carnivora; family Phocidae; genus Mirounga; species Mirounga angustirostris. Next base: position 11,100,277 of record NW_026991712.1, on the reverse strand, counting down.
GCTCGCCAACATGGTCTTGTTAGTCTTTTTAATTTCAGGTGTTTGGTGGGTATTCTTTGGTTATGGTTTTCAATTTCCATTTCTTTAGCAACAATGAAATTAAGTATCTTTTCAGATGCTTACTGGCTACTAAACTATCTTCTTTCATGAAGTGCCTGTTCAAGTCTTTTGCCCAATTTAAAAACTGGGACATCTGTCTCTTACTATCATAATTTATAACAATTCTTTACATATTCTGGATATAAGCTCTTCATAAGATAATTTTATTATGAATATTTTCTCCTGGTCTTTATCTTGCCTTATTATTTTCTTACCAATGTCTTTAGATGAACGGTTTTAATTTTGGAAAAGTCCTACTTATCAAGTTTTCATGGTTATTTCCTTTTATTGCTGAAGATGTCTTTGTTTACATCAAGTTTAAGAAGACATTTTTCTCATGTTTTCATGAAGGAGCTTCATGGTTTAGTTTTCATTTCTTTTCTTTTTTTTTTAAAAGATTTTATTTATTTATTTGACAGAGAGAGACACAGCGAGAGAGGGAACACAAGCAGGGGGAGGGGGAGAGGGAGAAGCAGGCCTCCCGCGGAGCAGGGAGCCCGATGCGGGGCTCGATCCCAGGACCCTGAGATCACGACCTGAGCCGAAGGCAGACACTTAACGACTGAGCCACCCAGGCGCCCCAGTGGTTTAGTTTTCACATATAAGTCTATGATTCATCTTGAATCAATGTTTGTTTATGGTGTGAGACAGAGATCAAGGCTCATTGATTACACACATATACTCAGTTGTTCCAGTGCCATTTATTGAAAAGACTTTCCTTTCTCTCTTGGTTTGTACTGGTACCTTTGTCAAAGAACAAGTCATCAGATATATGTTGACCTATTTCTTTTTTTTTTTTTTTTAAAGATTTTATTTATTTATTCATGAGAGACAGAGAGAGAGAGAGGCAGAGGCAGAGGGAGAAGCAGGCTCCCAAGGAGCAGGGAGCCCGATGTGGGACTCAATCCCAGGACCCTGGGATCATGACCTGAGCCGAAGGCAGACGCTTAACCGACTGAGCCACCCAGGCGTCCTGTTGACCTATTTCTGGACTTTATTCATTTCCATGGATTTGTCTACTCATAATGAACCATTGTCTTAATTCCTGCAGCTTTATACTATAGCTTGAAATATGTTAATGTGAGTCCTCCAACTCTGTTCTTAAGATTATCTTAGCTGTTCTAGGTTCTTTCCCTTTCCATCTACATTTTAGAATAAACTTCTTAATTGTTTACTTCTTGAGATTTTGGTTGGAAGGTCATTGAATCTATAGATCACTTTGGGGAGAATTTACATCTTAACAAAAGTAAATATTTTAGTACATTAATACAATATATCATTCTTTTTTATCTCTTTTTTTGTCTTTAATTAATCTCAGCAATGTTTTGTAGTTTTCAGTTTGTAGGGGTTGTCACATCTGTTAATTTTTTCCTAGATATTTGTAATTTTTTTTTCAGTTTATCAGTGCTTATTGTTAGAGCCAGTGCAATAGTCTTTTGTGATCTTCTACATCCTAAACATAAGCAGAATCCAGTATAGTATGGTTTTAATATCCATATTATACTTCAATTTAGGTGCATTTTATAATTTAAAGAATCCTTTATTTTTGGATATTTAGGTTATCTAACCTTCATTTGTAAGTGAAACTGAACTGAGCATTTAAATGAAATATACTGAGCCAGATACTGTTCTTAGCACTTTGTATTAGTTTATTTAATCCTCAGAAAAGCCATTTTGTTATTCTCTGATTCTTTCCATAGGATAAATCGTTAGATGTGGAATTGCTAGAGAACAGGGTATATGTGCTTGCTAAGCTCTGGCAGAGCAGTAGGAACTTCATGCCAGGTCATTTTGATGCAGTAAGGTAACAGTTTGAACTGTCTGCATCTTGGTTTTCAGTATTTCAGCTTAAAAACCCAGCACATAGGAAACACTACAATTCATCTTCATCTAATGGGTGAAAGAATGGAGGGATGTTTCAATGAGCCATGGAAGCAAGAGGTCAGCTCAACTGGTGTGAATTTTCCTGGATCTGAGCCAGCTCTGTCCTTGCCCACCTGTATTCATAAACTTCAAGCAAAAAACCCAAACATCATGAAAACCCACATTCGTTAACTGCTCATGCCTTGTGGTTCATTAACGTTCATTATTAGGGACTCATTAACTTTCATCATTAGAGAAATGGGTTAAGACGTCATTATACACATCATGCCAGTGTCTCCTCCAATCCATCTCCGATTTCATACTCCCATCCATACTGGTTTCAAATCCCTGGATCACACTTCATCTTTCCTCCAGCAGCCAGGCATGTCGCCTGCGTCCACGGTGCCAGCATGCAGCAGAAGGCATATTCATCTTCCAAAAATCTCCTGGCTTTTGACTTCATCACGTCACCCTGATGAGCCCAGGAAGGACCTGGCTATTGAGAGTGTCCCAGAACTCATGACTAGAATCACTGGACAGACCACAGAGGTGGGGGGGCAAGGTAATAGGAGTCAGTTTTCCAAGGGTCTTTCAAGTTTCTCACATCTTGTGGGCAGAGGCACTGAGGACTTTTGTTGCCAATTATCTTTCCAAGGATGTTTGTATAACAAATAGCTTTGGAATGTAGAGATAGTGTCTCCTTCTCCGGCAGAGGGCAGGTCTGTTTGTTGTCCAGTAATGTCTCCAGGGCAAATTTGGGCAGATTTGCTGATAGTCCTTTAAAAGACTAGAGTTTCTTTTTTTGAGCTTAGGGAACTTTTTTTTTTCATTTTTTTTATTCTTATGTTAATCCCCATACATTACATCATTAGTTTTAGATGAAGTGTTCCATGATTCATTGTGCATAACACCCAGTGCTCCATGCAGAATGTGCCCTCCTCAATACCCACCACCAGGCTAACCCATCCTCCCACCCCCCGCCCCTCTAGAACCCTCAGTTTGTTTTTCAGAGTCCATCGAAAAGACTAGAGTTTCTTAAACTTGGGATTACTGTCATGTAACACAACCCCCTGGGTGTGCAGGAGTTACCTGGCCCTCATTGCATTGCCCTGTGGGAAGTGGGGTTCAGGGCATCAGCACCGAGGATGATACTCTTGTCTACAGCTACTGCTGTGAGTTACAAGCTGTCCTTTGTATCCGACCAGAAATTTCTCATTTTCTGCCAGCATCCATGAATTGTAGTAGGTTAACCTGTCAGATTCCAGGTAGGGTAAAATTCCAGATCCTTCACAGTTCTTACTGCAAGGTGGGAATCCAGAGCTGAGAGCTGGACTGAATGCAGAGTTGCTATTGGAAGTCAAAACTATGAAACAACATATGGAGCTAAGTAACATCCTGCTGTTTTCGTGACCCACTCAGGTACTGGGAGAAGCCTCAGCCTCAAACTGGGGACTATTGCTGAGTCCTCGTCTGGGAGGCAAAGAAAGAATGAGAAGAAACTAGGGGCTGTCGGACAGAAGTCAAGACTCAGTCAATCCTTGTGGTAGTCAACAACCTTCATTAAAATCAAAACAGTATGGTGGGAGAGAAAGTGGTGATAGAGCATCATGGACAAATCCTGGCACTATTCTTTCATTCATTCAAGTCTTCATTGCCTTCTCATTATGTGAAGGTCCATAAGGGCCTGCTGTGCTCCCTCCTCCAGGGTTGTGATGAGCCTCAGATGAGGTGACGTATGAGAAAGCTCTAAAGCAGGAGGGGTGGGGAAAGGAAAAATGTTATTCTCATACACTGCCTGGTGCTTTGTTAATTGAAATAATTAAATCTAGTGTTAGGTTGAAAGTAATGATAACCACCATTTGCGGGGCACTTACTGTTCTGAGCGCTTTCTAGTCATTATATCATTTAATTTTCACAATAAGCCCATAAGAAAGGTAATATTATCCTCAGGGTAGGAATGAGGGAAATGAGCACATGGGCTCAGGCTAGAAAGAAAAGACATAGTACAGTAACTAGGAAGTGAGACAGTACCATGGAGGGACTGTGCCCTATTCCTACATCCTTACTTTTAGGAGTCACTTTTCCAACTCCCCTTCCTGACTCCTTTTAAGATGCAGTGAGAGAGGAGAGAAGCCAGCCATTGCCCAGCCACTCTCGAGAGGACCCTCACTGGCTCTGTGCTAGAAGGTCCCCACCTTGGCAGCCCTGCTCAGGAACTCTGAGCTTCCCTCATCTCATCTTCTGAGCATCCCCCGCCCAGGGATTGCATGTCCATAGCTGAATATTCAGAAAGTGCAGGAAGGAACTCCAGGGTGGCTGGGAGGTGAGAGAAGTTTGGTCAAGCAAGGACAGGAGCTTGGTTAAAAGTAGGTATGAAAAAGTCGTACAGCAGAGAAGAGATTCAGAGGCCAGGCTAGTGTCAGTATAAGAGCAAACATCTACTCCAAAACTCCTCCTCTGAGAATGGAGTGAAAGAAAGTAGGGGATGGGCAGTGAGGAAAGGAAGCTCTTCCTTTTCCCATGGCTTCCTGGAAGAGAAGAAGAGTACCTGGTGGGTGGGTCACCGGGGGTAAAGTCCTGTTGTCATTAGAACCAATTTGGAGCATGGCATTCAGCTGTGGACAACATGGGGGACAGAGATAAATTGGAGCAAGATCAGATGAAGCGTCTCCCAACTCTGTCACATGAGGAACTGTTGACAGATCTGAGAAGAGGAGACAGAGAGGATATGATCATTAGAAGAGCTGTGTTGGCTGGGAAGGGTAAGAAGATCAGTTTTGTGTGTCTTCAAGGGGAAGAAGATATAGAGAGGGAAATTTAGGTCAATATCCAGGATTATTCTCCTAGGGCACTCCTGGAATCATCTTCAGGAGTGGGGTCCCATTCCTGATGACATTCAAAGAATGTAGGACTGTTGGCATCAGCCAGAGAGACAGTTTGGTATGAGATACAAGTTCAAATCCAGGCTCTAACACTTTCAAACTGTGTAATTTTGGATTAATATCTTGAGTTTTCTGAGCCTCTATTTCCTTGTATTTGAAGGGAGATAACACTTGTCTTGCAATGTGTATGTTTTAAAGGATTAGTGATTATGTAAGAAAATTATCATATTCTCAGATGGTCCCTATAAATGTTGGTTATAATTAACCCTCATGATGCAAAAAGGATCTTAGGGTGAGGGAGGGAAGCTGGCGACCAGGTAATCTTGAATGTATTGTCCATTATTCCAAGGAAATGGATTGAATTTCTAACGTGATCCTGGACAGTTTGCACTGCTATTCCATGCCAAATCATTTTCATCTAATACATGATTATTTTCTACATATTTATGTCCCTTGTCATTCCGCTTGGCTAAGAAAGGAAAAAGACAGATATGCCAGAGGGAGGAGAAAATCTAAATAAACGATTATGACCATGAGGCGATGGTTCTAAGGGTGACAGGTGCTGTGAAAACACTGATCCAAAGAGGCATCTTGGACCCGGCCATGCGTCCAGTTGGCAGAGACAGTCTCCTCCCCCACAGCAGTGTCCTGGTGCCAGTTGGCTGCTCCACTGGTGATAGAGAAGGCTCCTATTTGGCTCTGTTTCAGACAAGTTGAATGAACATCATTAGAGAAATGTAAAAGGGGTGATGGGCGACTTGGATGAAGTCATAGAAAGAGAGCTGATCAAATTTGCATTGGACTCAAAGCTGGGAGGGAGCGCTCAGATGCTGGGTGACATAATCAGGATTTTAAAAGATCCTGGCAGGCTGCAACGGTGAACCGAAATTAACTGGGTCAAATGCAATAGGGAAAAATCAAGGTCCTGCATCTAGATTATAAAGTGAATCAAGTTTTGCAAACATAATGACAAGGACAGAATCTAAGATGGCAATGACGGAAGAATTGGCTCTAACGAACTATAAAACAGATGCATGCCCAAAACACTATAAACAAGATAAAAAGGCAAACAGTAAACTGGGAAAAATAATGGCGGCATAGACAATAGGAGACTGGGCGGATGGGCTTAAGAAGTCTTTCAAATCAATACAGAAAAGAAAAATGCTCCATTAGAAAAATGAAGCCCGAATGTACACGAGCAGTTCAGAAACTGAGAAGTCAAGATTGTCAAACAGCATGTGAAGAAATGTTTACCCACCATATTTAAAAAATGCAAATAAAACAAACGTGGGCATACAATGACATAAATGAGTAACGACAATCAATGTCAGCAGAACTCAGGAGAAGCACGCAGGCTCAGCCACTGCAGGGGAGCATAAATCAGCACAGCCTTAATAGAGGCCAGTGTGATAGTATGCATTAAAAGCCTTAGAAATATCCAGACACCTTGGCCTAGAATTCCACCTTTAGGAATCTGTCCCAAGGAAAAAACTCAGGGAAGAATACAAAGATGCCATCTACAAGGGTATTCATGGCAGCAGGATTTAGAATAGCAGCAGGTTCCCAACAACCTAATGCTCAGTAATGGGGGTCTCATCAACTAGGGTAATCGAAGCAATGAAATGCCACGGGACCACTAAGAGTCGCTGATGTGAAAAATCTTCACAGGGCTTTCTAGGGGCAGACGTGGAGATGTGCCACTTGGATCCAAGTCCAAGGAAAGGCTTGCTACCAGGTCCATTTGCTCCTTCGGAGTTTGTGTCCACTGCAGAGAGCAGGCTTGGCCAATGGCACATCCTTTTTGGCTGGTCCGTGTCCAGGGACTCTTTGAAGGAGAGGTATAAAAGCCTGGCCATTTTTACCCAATGCAGAACATTCTGATGCACCATTTATGCTCCTGAACTCCCCAGGTGGTTGGCCAGGTTGTATCAAGGCTGCTGGGAGACAGTTCCCCATGAATGTTTTCATATTTTCTGCCTAGTCTGGGATTTTTGAGCCAAGAGCACTGGGGAACTTGGTTAAAAGCTGACTTTTAACCAAGAATTGCTCACATGCCTTGGAACTTAGAGATAGTGTATTGTACCAAAGTGATTTAGAGACTTATGCTCTGAAAGCCACGGGCTCACATTCTTGGGTAAAAAGCCTGGAGATGCCTTGCGTTCTGCAGAAACATATAGTTCTATTCCAGAGGAAAGATCTTTCTTTTCCCAGAGGAGAGAATGGGCAGATGTGCCAGTCCCTTCATATAAGCCCTGAGTGTCATAATTTTGGAGTTGCAATCTATGGTAGCCATTCTGATGAATGCATGGGGTAATGACTGGCTCTCGTGACATGGTCCTGCGGGGGGAGAGATTGGAGAGCAGGAACTGGTGCTAATATGTTCTGTGAGTGAAAAACAGTCTGTTCTCTCAACCAGAGATTTCATGTTTCCTGTCAGGATCCCTCCCCCCACAACGTACCCACGTCTGTCTGTATGTATGTGTGTATCATTGGGTATCATGTATTTATATATATAAACTTCACACCTGCAGTAAAGCTTAACCGCTGTGCCCAATCCCGCCCCCACCACAGGTGTTGACCCCTAATAAACATCCCGTGGGTCCCCCCAAACCGTCTCAGAGTTTACTCGCCAGGACCCAAGCTGCAGTGCTGCCACGTTGAAAAGCAGTCTATGGAACGTAGAGAGACATGATTAGAATCTCTGCACTTGGTCCGAGGCTGCATTGGCAAAGAGAAATGACAAAACCACAAAGTATTAGCGATGGTTCTCTCTTGATGGCGTAAACATGAATAATTGTTCTTCTTTTTTCTTTGTGCTCTTCTGTGCTTTCCCAGTTGCCTGCACCCGAGTGTGCATTACTTTTAATTGCAGGGCCTGCGGACCGCGGCCATCAGCTGTATTTAGCAGGAAGCGAAGGTGGGGACAGGGTAGGAGAGCTAACATTTGCAGATTGCTGACTGCGTGCCTGGCACTGTTTTAAGCACTTCACATTTCATTTCTCCTTACATCCTCCCTGCAGGCTTAGAAGGGAGGTATTATTGTCTCTTCCTTGTGCACGGAGGAAAGCAAGACCGGGAAGGATGGATGAGGCCCGCAGGGCGTGAACCCAGGCTCAGTCCTCACGCCAGTGCCTCTCCGCCTCTCCAGGTGGGGGTCCCCCGCCTGACCCACAGGCACGAATCAGGCCCAGGCTCGCGGCCCCTGGTGAGTCAGGCTTCTGTGACTCCTCTCTGTCCAGACTGCAGGCTCCTGGTTTCACCTGCAGGCCCCATGTGACCTGCCCCCGGCCCCCATGAGCCACCCGCCACATGTCCTTCTCTGGGCTCCTCTCTCTTGGCCCCAACATCCTTTTCCATCTTTGGGGCCTCTGCCCTCGCTGGGGCCTCCACCCCTTCATGTCCAGCTTCCCAGTCCCCTTGCTGAAGCCTGCCCCAGCTGCGCTCAGAGCTCCCCTTGCCCCGGCTCTCCTCTCCTGCCATGATCACCCCACTCTCAGTTTTCATTGAGGTGGCTCTTGGCCTCAGTGTAGACCCCTTGCTGTCGGTCTGCTGGGGATGGGCTCCCACAGACGTGCCCCTCAAATCTAGCACCTCCTTTCCTGGTCGGGTTCCTGGTCGGGTTCCCCTGGTCTAGCACCTCCTTTCCTGGTCGGAGAAAGGAAGCACCCAGGCTTCTCCTTCTCTGTCTTCCCTCTGTGTCTCCTTTACTTCTCACCAGAGCTTTGTACCTCTGGCCACCATAGTGTGTGCAGGTTTCCCCACAACCAGGGATTCTTGCAGACACCGGCTGGGTGTCCTACAATTCAACACAGTTCTAACACTCCCCCCGCCACCCCAGACAGCGTCAGATCCCGCGGGTGAGGGGCTCCATCCCACGAGACTGCCCCTTCCCTCCGCTTTAGGTGCCAGCTTGTCACCAGGGCTTCTGACCCACTGGCTGAGGATCTGAGGATCCCGTGACCCCCTCCTTGGGATCAGTTAACTAGCTAGGTCAGTGCTCATGTTTTCCAGTTTATTAAAGGACATGATAAAGGATACAAGTGAGCAGCCAGATGAAGAGAGACACAGGAGGTCCAGGAGGGTCCCAAGCACAGGAACTTCTGTCCCCATGGAATTGGGGTGCATCACCCTGCTGGTGTAGATGTGTTCACCAATCCAAAAGCCCTTTGAACCTTAAATTTGGGAATTTGGGAATCTAATGGGGGCTTCTACATGTAGGTGTGATCAATTATTAACTCTGTTTCCAGACTCCTCCCCTCTCTAGAGGATGGGGGGATGGGGCTGAAAACACCGAGCCTGTGACATGACTTGGCCTTTCTTGTGACCAGCCTCCATGAGTGGCCTTCAGGAGCTCACTCAGAGCCACCTCAATAGAACAAAAAATGCTCCCGGTGTTCTTATCACTTAGGAAATTACAAGGGTCTCTGTGCCAGTTAATGGGCATAGAGATCAATACATAGTTTCTGTTATCTTGCAGCAAGTTCTTTAACTTGTATGCCTCGGTTTCCACATCTGTAAGTGGCTTGTTTAGAATCCTGCTTGGCGTACACAGGAAGCCCCATCTGCCTGTGAAGTTCATGACAGCAAGGACTCCATCTCACCACCATGCATCGAGCTCCTAACATAGTACCTGGTACTCACAGGTGCTCAGCAAGCATTTTTTAAATGAAGAAGGAACGCAGAGGTTTGACTCTTCTAACTGCTTATGGAGCTCAAACCCTTCATACTTCCATCTGTCCGGCCATGGCTGTGTTGAGGGAACACCTTCTCTTGTTCTAAGCTTTGTATCTTGACAGAGGAGGGCTGATGTAGTGAATCTGGGCCAGGCCTTGTCTTCCTGGACCGCTGAAGGTCTCAGCAGTGCTCTTTATGGAGCGTAGGGCTCACATATGAAGTCAGCTCTGGCTCACAGTCGGCGTCTAAGTGCATTTCCCCCCTATTAGACTCAAACCTTTGAAGTGAGCTGGATTTGGAAAACCCTTGTGTAGGGTTTAGGGCCTCATAAACCAAGTAGGACCACCCACTCTCCATTCTCTTGCCAAAGTCAATACCTAACACTAAAAGAGCTTTAGAAACTTTGGTTTTATTTCCCGTCTTCATTTTTCATGGATGACACAATCTTTCAGCTAAAGATACGCCTGGCACTGTACTTATTCTCTTACCATCTCCTCTTTCGAACAATGATCTGCCTGAGTTCAGAAACTGCTTCTTGTCCATAGTGCCTGGCACAAATGGGGCACTCAGTCAACCCTAAAGGCTTGACGATGAATGAATCCATGAATGAACATCATAGACCGACGTTCACTAAGGGCAGGGCCGTGTTTTCTCATCCTTGAATCCTCAGCAGCCCTAGCACAACAGCTACTCAAGGAGTGCATACAGTCAACTATTTATCAGCCATTCCTGGCAGGAAAACGTGAATGAATGAATGAGTGAATGAATGAATTGCTTTGCTGATCTGATTATTTTAGTTTGTAAAGCAGCAAACACCACACTCAATCCTAGGGTTTCCCTGGAGCCCAGCTTCCCCCAGAGAAAAACTGGGGCACTGGCAGGGTATGAGTGGTATGCACTGAGCTGGAAGATTAAGCAGAAGAAACTATAAGACACAGAGATTTAAAAGAAGCTGGGAAGGTCTGGTGTTTGCAGAGAATAAAAACAAAAAACAAAAAAACCCAAAACCCACAACCAGAAGAATCAAGAAAGAATCAGGCAAATTAGTAGAGTGGCCTTGTTCACCAAGACCCTGGTCAGGGTCAAGACAAAGGAAAGGATGTCAAGAATCTCCAGAGTGGGAGTTGTCAGGGTGAATCCAAGACAATGTCTGGTTGGCCATAGCAGCTGGTTTTGGACATGCTCTCCAGCTGTGGCTGCCATCAGTTCACAGGAAGACCACATCCCCTTTAAAGTGGCAGTGTCCCCATTCTGCTATGTGACACATCCTTCTCCAAAGTCCTAACTGTCTCATCAGGAGTTCCAAGATTCAAGGTATTTAGACCGTGAGCATAGGAAGGTCCTTGCTTTGGTTATTGGCTCACAGGTGAAAGGTATGGAAGCCCCAGGCTCCAGAAACACTTTGCTTTTATCCTCACCCAGGCTGATAGTCACAATGGAATGCGCCAGGACAACCTTACCAATGGCTGAAATATTGAAGTCCATGCTAACTGGTCAAGAGCCACTGCCCTCCACCACCAGTGGCCCTCCCATGCCCGCCCCCTCCCTGCCATCCAGCAGCCCAGCCCTCTCCTGAGACCCTCGGGGATGATGCCTGACATGGCAGGGGGTCTTCAGGACTTCTCCAGTAAGCTTCTGTTCCGTTGGTTGATGGCCATCAGACTAACTGTTCAATATTTTGAATATGCTCTTACCTCCATCACAGTGATTGCCTTATTTTACTGGTTTTTATTTGTTTCTGTCTTTTCCTCACTCCAAATCCTTTTTCTAAACTGCAACCGAGTAATCTCTCTAAAATGTGAATCCTATTCCTTTGCTTCAAATACTTCAAAAGTTCGGCACTGGCCTCATTAAAACACCCAGACTCCTTAACCTGTCTTGTAAGGCTCTCCATGACCCAGACTTACTTCCCCAGTCTCACCTAAGATCACCACCCTTCCCACCTGCTATTCCAGCCACACCGAACTTACTCCAGTTCTTCAAAGGGCTAGTCTCTCCCTTCCAGGACATCCCAGCTCCACCTGCTCCCTCCCTGACCAACTCCGTTCCATTCTGGAAATCTCAACAAGACTGACCTGGTAAGTCCCAGGCTGTAGGATTCCCCCTATCAGAGCACTAATCATACTTAATTTTGATACACATATTACGTTCATCCTCAAACCTGTATGTTCCTTAAGGACAGAGCCATACTTGTTGGGTCCACCAAGGCATTTCCACAGTCTTCCATAGTGCCAAAAATACAATATGGGTGAAATGAATATTTCCCAAATAGATGTCACTAAGAGGTGAGACCCTTGGGATCCTAGATTGTCTAGAAATTCCCAGCCCCTCTCCTATTGTATAGTGCATCATTAAGTGCTCAGTGAATATTTATTGCACCATGAAGCAGAAATACAAGAGAACCAGAATAATTCCATGCCTGCCTCTCATCTCTATGATTTTTGGACAAGTCCTCTTAGGTCTTTGAGTTCAACATTCTCATCTGTAAACTAGGATGGTAACAACTTTGCAGAGTGAGTAAAAATGAGAATTAACACTCCTCGTGGCTCTCCTCCTGAGAGTGTCCTAAGTGCTGTACGTATTTGATCTGACTCAAAATAGTTCATATGATGCTATTTCCCTGCTTCTACAGGGATTCTGAGAAGAGGAACAACTTCCCCCAAATCGGCAGAGAGAATATACTAAGCCAAGATCTCAGCTCACCTCCACCTACTCCAAAGCACATTCTCTTTCACTACCGGGTCTTGCCTCTGTGGAAGGTTAATCTGGGGCTTTGAGATTTTTCTCTCTCTCCCTCTCTGTCTCTGACTTTCTCTGCCAGCACGGGGCCTGGCACCTCGCGGGTGTGCAGTCATTGATCCCTAGAGACGTGTTCAGTTTCATGTGGTTTAAATGCAGTTCTGAATGAGGTGATCCTGCTGGATCCTCAAGCCCTCCTATGTCAGCATGTGGAAACAGGAGGTGACAGTCCCTCAAACATGCGTCCTCGCAGGCCATTCTCCTGTTCCCATAATGTCATTTGCATATTACTCCAAACACAAGGTGGCCGGTTCTCAGGAGGCCATATACACCAAGGACAGTCCCCACCAAGGAGGAGGTTCATGTGCCTTTCCTTACATTTAACCTTGATGATCACTGAGTCTCTCTTAGCACAGAGCAGGGGGAAGCGCATTCACTCCTCACTCATTTCCATACTTACATAGTAATAACCACCATCTACTGAGAACTGACTCAGTGCCAAGTGCTGGGCTAAAACTATCCTCACAACACCCCTTTGGTATGTACAGCTATAGCTCCAGAGAGAGAGAGAAGGAGAGCGAGAGAGCGAGAGCGAGAGTGAGCTCCAGGCTGATGGTGAGGAAACTCAACACAGAGAACTTACATAACTTGCTCAAAGTCACTTATGTGAGGGTGACTCTTAGATGGGGACCCAGTTGTACCTGCTTCAAAGCCTTTTCACTGTACCATGAGTTCAGGACTGGTCAGCAGTGTGATCACTCATTGCCCAGGAGATGCTGGGGAGTGGGGACTCAAGAAGTGGTGCTTTTCCTCTAAGGAAGTTTAAGGCTTAAAATGGAGGTGCTGACAAAAAGCAGGTAGATCTATTAGGAGACTTCCCAAGGTCCCTTTTAGTCCTTAGACCCCTTGTCGTTTCCCCAGAGAGCACTGTGGTAGCAAGATGGTTGATCTGGAGTCTAACCCTTGGGGTTCCATTCTCTGCCCTGACTTTACTGGCTGCGTGCCTCTGGGCAGGACACATCATCTTGCTGGACCTTGGTCTCCTCCTTGTGACAGGTATTAAATGAGATAATGATGAGATGTGCTTGCATCTTGGTGCATGTTCAATAATTGATAGAAATCAGGCCAAAAAATCTGGGCTTAGGATTTTGGTACCAGCTGTCAAATGCAGAAAGTTGTTGCTTGGGCTTTTTCTTACATCCAATTTCTTTCCTTCTTCCTTAAAAGAAAACCACAAGTAAATATAAGGAGCAGAGAAGCAAAGCAGACCTCAGCTCTCCCTTTAGAAATGCCTTCCGAGGGTTATTAGCTCAGCCATTTTCCATTAACAAAAATAAATCGCTCAGAACATCTGGGCCACATTCGTCAGGAATCCGCTCTGTGCCGGCATTTCGCTTTCAAACCCTGAGTCATTCTGGACCTACTGCGATGCCCCTGAGAACACAGAAAGTTTCCAGGGGCTGCTGGGCCTCCCTTTGCCCCATCTCTCTTTTCACTTCTGAAAAGCTTGAGGTGGTGGCAGGTAGGCAAGGTTTGGGTGGGCTGGTACAGAAAAGCCACTCCTGGCTGTGGACGACAGCCCTTCTGCTAGTTCTCAGGCCTGTGCACCAGGCCCCGAGCTCCAAGGGGGGGATTACGAGCTGGTGGTGGGAACTGGAGTCTCAGGGTGCCATGGGGATGGGCAGCAAGGTTGCATTTCCAGCTCAGAAGGCCTGGGATCCTCCACCACGTGAGGTTTCCTGCTCTTTCCACCAGCCGTCCTCTCTTCCCACCTCTCCCCGCCGCCCCCCCCGCTCCCCCCCCCCCCCCCCCCCGCTCCCAAGAGGTTCTTATAGTTCATTACAGTATCTGTGATGAGACTATGACTCAGCCCATCCCAGCAGGTCTCCTGCGGGCTTGATGTACTCTGCAGATGTCCTGTGTGACTCAGGAGGCCGGTGGACACCGTGACTGTCCACTGGTCTTCACCAGCCACATGCCTCTGCAGCCTCCAGGGGGAATGTAGGGAAAGGCTGTAGGATTTAGACAATAGATGGTCACAAAACGAAGGGACCTCTGAGATCATCTTAGATGTGGTTCCAGTTTACAGATCAGGGAGTGGAGGCTCAGAGAGGGAGGTGATTTGCCCAAGGCCACATTCGGAGGCTTGGATCCATTCTTGCAGCTCTTAGCCTGGCTATCTCAGAGCTCCCCTGCAGGGATGCGGATGAGTTGTCTGAGAAATGGTGGTTGTGCAGGTACGACCCAGGCCCAATCAGGTGCTCGACCTGTTAACTCCTTCTGCTTACATTTGATCCCATACGGTATCTGATCACTCTGATTGATATAAGAGGGAAAAGAGAATCTGAGCAAGTGTTTTAGTTTGTGTGTGTGCACATGAGCAAGCGTGGGGGTCATACCAGGTCATCTGATAACGATGACAGGCTCTCTCCCCAAAGAGGGAGAAGCCTGGGCAGATGGGGGAGGCCTGGGGTGGGGAGGTAGTTCAAGAGGAGCAGTGCTGAGGGCAGAGGCAAAAGTCAGAGCTCAGGGATCAATTAGACGAATAAATTCTGTTTTGGTTTTCCAGGGGAATGATTTTATCTTTATTCTGGAAAGCTGCATCGGGCCTGTCAAACCCATCATTCCAAATGCGTAGGATAAGAACACCACCTAACATCTGAATGGAATTAACTATCTCTCCCCAAGACAGTTTCAGTTTCCTGACGTTTCTGCCTCAAGCCCTTCATCCTTAAGTCATCTTCCTGTCTCCCTCTGCTTCATCATCTTCCCATCCTGCCACTTCCAACAATGCTTCTCTATAGCTGAGGGGGTCAGATCTGGGGAAAAAGGTCTTTCCTGCTTTTGTGTTCCCAGCTCCCTGCCCACAGCCTCCTGGTAAAGACAGAGTAACACTTAGGACTCTATCTTGATAGTTGGGTAAAGGGGAGCACAGTGAGGTTGAATGCTTGGCACCTAAGGCCCGCCTCATCTGGTTCCCACTCGTGATTGCCAGACTCATGCTCACCTGTCCCGTCCCTCAGTTCTCCATAAAAGGACAGCTTTCATCAAATTCGAAGGCTGACCATGCCTCCTGCATCAGCTCTTCTCTCACTTTCCAACCCCTGCCTCTCTCCAAGGCCCCCTGGGAACTCACCGTGCCTCACCTGACCTGAAGGCCTCTACAGCTACCCACACTCCCACTCCTTCCCCTCCTAGTCCTCACAGACTCCCCAGGGTCCAAGGTTATGACATGTGAATCTTGTTCACTTATCCAGAGTGAAGAAATCTAGCACCGCCATTGACCTGGTTCTCCAAACCTGAAATTTAGCTGAAAACATCATCTCATGCAAAGGGGAGGATGCAGCAGTGGGAAGGATGGTGGTGGGTAGTGGACAGGGGAGACAAGACCTTGAATTGCCCTTCAGGTAAGAAGGTGATGGATGCCCAGCCCTCACCATCCATTTTTGCTTGAAGGGGGTGAGGTGCTAGAGTGAGAAAAATACTGAACAGAGGGCTGGTTGACTCAGGTTTGAAGCTTTTTCAGGCATTTACCTAACTGTGACCGTGGATAAGTCATTTGTCTCCCTCTCTGCCTCAACTTGAAGGAGAGGTGGCCAAGATGTCCTCTAATGTTCCATCTGGGTGTGACTTTCTGTGACTCTCTGGCAGACCCAGAATCATCAGATCAACGCACCTGTGAACTGAAGTTCACGCCAAGTGAGGGTCCTGGTTGGTTCTTTCCCCTCTCTGCTATGGAACCCTCTTTGGGGTCAGCAGCTGCCCCCAGTGTCCTAGGAAAGAGCTCAGCCCCCACCTCTCTGCCCTGGCGGCATCATCTGGGATTAATTTCCCTCCAGGGACAAGAGCCAAAAATAAATCGTGCCCTGCTCTGCAATCAGTCTGTACCTCATAAACGACAGCAAGATCAAGGCTAGGGGGCCGAGGCTACTGGGCTCTGATGCCAGGGTGGGGGCCCATGCAGGCACATGGCCAGCAGACTGGCTGCACTCAGAGGGTTGTTTTGAAAATTGAAGTGGAACCTGCTTCAGGCCAGAGCATGGTAGGTGGTCTCAGTTCTTGGATGATAAATCACTGGAGGTAACTTATTTTTCCTGGCCCCTCTTAGGATCCAGTATAATGTTATTGTGATTGGAAGGATGATGGAGAAAGGATTTTTCCCCCTTTCTCATTCCCAAGAAGCTTGAGATGCTTGTGTATATAAATCTTAGCCCTTTCTGAGTTGCAGAGTCCATGCGTGATACTGTAGAGAGCATAGAGGATTGACCTCTCTGGGTCCTGGGGCCAGGTCTGTGCCATTAACTCTCTGTGTGACCTTGGGAAAATCACCTATATTTTCTGAGCCACATTTTTCTCATCTGAAACAGGGGGAGTTTGAACTGGTACTCCTCCATGGCCCTTCCAGATCCAACATTCTGGGCTTCAATGGTTCTGCAATAAAATGTGTTCATAGAATCAACTCAAGAGGATCAGATCTGCTAACATTGCTGACTGGTGCTGGAAGCCCCTGGTGGCGGCTGGGTCTCTCATTGTCTTCTCACCTTCATCTCCACCTGTCCCTCCACCCCTACCCTCATCCTACACAATTCTCTTCAACATGGCTCCTTCTTCATATGTTCAAGCTCTGGTCCTTCTGTCCACCTAGAATTCTGTCTTTAAATGTTCTCCAGCTGGTGAAAACTTTCCATTCTTCCAGCCCAGTTCCCATGTCACCTTCTCTGTGAAGTCTTCCTAGTCTCTAACTGATGGATCACCGACTGTCCTCTGGGGGGTTCCCAGAACTGCAGGAAAACACTTCTGTTATAGCATTCACATACAGGCTCCTGGCACAAATTAGGCCCTGGCATGGGCTGACTTGTGTCCCTTGGCCCAAATTTGTATATCAAAGTCCTAGCCCTCAGTACCTTAGAATGTGACCATATTTGGAAACAGGGTCTTTAAAAAGGTAATTAAATTAAAGTGAGGTCATTAGGGTGGACCCTTATCCTATATGCAAACTGTTGGAATGGTCTTGGACACAGACACACACAGAGGGAAGACCATCTAAAGACACAGGGAGGAGGAGATGGCCATCTGCCAGCCAAGGAGAGAGGCCTGGAAGTGATCCTTCCCTCCCAGTCCCAGGAAGGATTCAACTCTGCCATTTACATGTTTATATATTAAACTCCAGGTCATTTCGAGTCCCGACCTGGTCTCCACTTTCTATTTCCCACTTCCTTTTGCTTCAGTGCTCCTGAGCATTGCTCTCTCCTCCATTTCAAACCAGAGACCCTAGAAACGGCTCCATTTCTGCTCCACCCCTGGCCTGTCTTTATCCTCAAACGTGGAGCTTTCCTTTCAACCTAGTAAAGAAACTTGGATATGCCCCTGCAATCGAGGGCCAAAACATCTCCTGGGGCCCTTGGGTTGTTGACATTATTCCTTCCCAGCCACAGCCCTCCCTGGTTGAAGTTAAAATTGATAGCACCTTTGAAAATTCCATATGGAAACCACGCCAGCCCGCTCTCTATCCCAGGAGGCAAGCAGGCGCTTGATGACCAAGCATTCTCTTCTGTTCCCACATTATAAATTATAGTTTGCTGAGGCCAGTGGGCAGGAGGTGAGTCTGAACGCTGATTTACAGTACAGTTTTCAAGCATGGGCTGCTTGCTCATTGCTTGGGTCAAGAAAAGACCCAATGCTCAGGTGCCTTTTCTATCTTTCTCCTGGTGATAGGTCCTGCCCCAGCATCGAAGGCTAGTTTCCTCTGTGAGGCCAGCAAAAACATATCTGTGCCTTTTCAGGCGTGAGTCATTGGTCCTTTTATGACTGTCCTCTAGCTCTTTTGGGAATGAGGTAATTACTGAGTCTGAGATCATGGCCGTCCTTAGGGTGTTCACTTGAGCCATCTGGTCCCCAAGATGTTCCCAAGTACCTTTGTGCCCAGCAGGCCTCTTGAGAGCTCTGAGAATTCACCCAAGCATTCCACAGACCGCCTGCTCACTACCCTGCATGGTGTCTTTGGCACTTTCTCTCTCATTATGTCCTGGGCTGGTGTTGAAGTCACTGCATTAGGCAACATCCCGGAAACAATGGTCATGGTAATATTTTTAGAGGAGGCCACGTGCTATTGTAGAAGCTACTTGCAGTGTTCAGTAATCCAGGCCTGGGATTCGAACTCTGGCTCTGCCGCTTACCAGCTGGGCAAGTTACCTAAACTGACAGTACCTCAGTTTCCCCATGAGCCCAGTGAACATAATTATGCCACCCACAGAGTCTTGGTAATGAAGCAAAATGACCCATGTGACGTGCTAAGACGCATGCAGGGCACTTACTAGATGCCTCAACAAGGGTCAAATTACGTCCCACTTCCCTTGAGCTTTTATTATCACATGTTGTTTGGGAGGAATTAAAATGCAGCTGAGACTGCTTTCATGCAGAGCCAGGGACACTGTTTCTCCAGTTGTTGTCTCTGGAGGAGAGAAAACCTGGAAAGGAGGACGTTGAATACAGACCGGGTGGCACAGCGTCTGGAGTCATTTGCTCCTCCTGTGTCCATGCTGTGGGTTGAGGGTTGCAGGTGCGGTCTCCATCAGGCACTCTGTCTTCCTCTATGTGGCTTTCTCCATGGGTGGCACCATCTGACCCTCTGTTGGTACCTGTCAGACAGCTCTCAGTACTCTTGGAGCCAATGAGGGAGAGGATTCAGCTGCTCCAGCCACACAGTACTTGGGGGGGGGGGGGGGAACAAGAGTTGCTTGGACCTGCACTGAATCCTCTGTGATACCCTGGACCAGCTATACACACTTGGCAAGCCATCTATCTCTCTGGATCTGAGTTTCGTCTCCTACAAACTGAAGATGGCAATATCTACTTGTCTCCAGGATAACAGGTACAAAGGAGGGGAAAATCCAACTCCAAATAACTTAATGATAAAGGAGACATGACATTATATAACTGAAAAGTGCAGAGGTAGGACTTCAGGCATAGTTTGATCAAGGATTTGGCTCCACTCTTCTACCGTGATCTTAGCTTCAGTTCCAACTTATCCTGTGTGTTGGCTTTATCCTTAGGCTGACTGTTTTCATGTAATAAGATACCTATGTGTAGCTCCTTTCCCATAATTAAAAAAGTAACATGACCACTATGGCACTTTGACCATTTTCAGCCCACTCTGAAGATGGGGTAAGTTCTACTCAAATCCCCTGCTACACAGGAAGAGATGAAATATATTG
Organism: Mirounga angustirostris; assembly: GCF_029215605.1. Lineage (NCBI taxonomy): Eukaryota > Metazoa > Chordata > Mammalia > Carnivora > Phocidae > Mirounga > Mirounga angustirostris. The sequence goes on along the minus strand of NW_026991712.1, from coordinate 11,080,806 downwards.
GAAAGGCAACTACCACCTACCCAGAGTGGAATTTTGAGGAGTAAGGAGCTACCATGATAATACTAAGAACTGACAGTTTTTGCTCACAGACTCTGTGTCTCAATCCTCACAATGACCTGCATTATGAAAGTAATTAGCAGTCTTGATCAATAAATGGGAGTTTTTCTTTCTTTCTTTTTTTTTAAATAAACCCTTGTGTTGAGGGCTGACTTTCAATAGGATACATGGCAGTTTTCTCTCCAAACTCCTCTGACTATTCTGGGTCTCAGATTTCCCATCATTGCTATCCATCCACCTGCTCTGACACTATTATTAATTTACATGGCTGACTGCATAATGAGCACCAAAAATATTCACGTTCTAACCCCAGGACCTGGGAATGTTCCTTATACAGCAGAAAGACTTTGCAGATATGATTAGGTTAAAGATCCTGAAATGTGGACCTTATCCTGGATTATCTGAGCAGGCCCTACGTGTAATCATAAGCATCCTTCTCAGCAGAAGGCAGAGAGGTACTTGACAGAGGAGGAGCAGGTGATGTGACAGTGGGAGCAGAGATTGGAATGATGTGCTTTGTATGCAGGGAAGGGGCCACAAGCTGAGAAGCTCCGGCAGCCACTATGAGCTAAAAAGGCAAGGAAGCCAGTTCTCCCCTCAAAGCCTCCAGAAGAAACCAGGCCTCCGATATTTTAACTTTAGCCCCGTGAAACTGATTGCAGACTTCTGACCTCCAGAACTAGAAGAGAAAACAGTTGTGTTGCTTTAAGCCACTAAGTTTGTGGTGATTTATCCCAGTAGCTACAGGACGCTAACATAATAGGTAATAAAAATAGCTATCACGTATTGAGCCAGACACTCATCGAAGTATTTTAGCATAAATCACTTGAGTCTCACAGTCCTGGCAGGTAGTCAGTATTATTATCATTCCCCCTTTTACAGATGGGAAAACGGAACCAAAAGCACATTGTACAATTTGCCAAACACATACCATTCGGAGTCGGATGCTTAACCAACTGAGCCACCAGGCACCCCAACCATGGGGTTCTTCTTCCTTTTTTTTTTTTTTAAGATTTATTTATTTATTTATTTGACAGAGAGAGACACAGTGAGAGAGGGGACACAAGCGGGGGGAGTGGCAGAGGGAGAAGCAGGCTTCCCGTGGAGCAGGGAGCCCGATGCAGGGCTCAATCCCAGGACCCTGGGATCATGACCTGAGCTGAAGGCAGACGCTTAACCAACTGAGCCACCCAGGCGCCCCTATTATGTTGATTTTATTTGATTTGATTTTATTATATTTTTTTTAAAGATTTTATTTATTTTTTAGAGAGCGAGAGAGAAACAGCATGAGAGGGGCAAGGGTCAGAGGGAGGAGCAGGCCCCCTGCCGAGCAGGGAGCCCGATGTGGGACTCGATCCCAGGACCCTGGGATCATGACCTGAGCTGAAGGCAGACGCTTAACCAACTGAGCCACCCAGGTGCCGCACCATGGGTTTTTTCTTGCGGGTAGGACTGACAGATGCTGGGTGTGGAGCTGCTTCCTGAGTTTAAATTTTGAGTTTTATCCAAGGCTTTGACACTGTGCTACCCAAAGCAGAAAGCTCTTTGAATTTATTACGTGTTGGTTTATTGCCAGTATTTTTCCCACCAAAGTCACCTATAAATATTTTCCCATGGTAAAAGGCATGTTTCAAAAGGTCTTCCAATACAATCCATTTATGAAATTACCCATTTTTGTTTTTGTATGAAATAACTAGCTTGCTAAGTGGAGCAGATATAATTCCAGGCAAAAACAAAAAAGGCTATTTTAATCAGAAAACACAGGATCTACTTGCCAGTCTTTTTGAAATGTTAAAAGTAGCTCAAGTAGTTTATTACTTCCTTCATGGTCCCCAAATTGAGAAACACTTACAGAGTAAAGAAAGAAAAGCAGACACAGAATTTAAATAATCTTTATATTTTTATCTATTGATACAGATGGACATACACCTTATGTGGATAGAAAGAAATGGAGAAAAATGTCTGAAATGGTTAGATGTGTCCACCTGGCTAGGCGATAGGACTCAGTTTTTTTTTTTTTAAAGATTTTATTTATTTATTTGAGAGAGAATGAGAGAGAGCACATGAGAGGGGGGAGGGTGGGAGGGAGAAGTAGACTCCCTGCCGAGCAGGGAGCCCGATGCGGGACTCGATCCAGGGACTCCAGGATCATGACCTGAGCCGAAGGCAGTCGCTCAACCAACTGAGCCACCCAGGCGCCCCAGGACTCAGTTTTTAATCAAACCTAATCTAGGTGTGGCTGTGAAGGTATTTTGTAGATGTGGTTAATATCTCCAATCACTTGACTTTAAGTAAAGGAGGTTACCCTTGAAATGTGGATGGGCCACATCTAATCAGTTGAAGGCCTTAAGAGAAAAACTGAGGTTTCCCAAGAAGGAGAGATTCTGCCTCAAGACTGCAGCATCAACTCCTGTCTCAGTCCCCAGCCTGCTTGCCTGCCCTGTGGATTTTCGGCTTATCAGCCCACCCAACTACATGAGGCAATTTCTTGTATTAAATCTTTCTCTCTCCACACATGCACCCACGCATGCATGCACACACACTCTCTTTCTCTGGAGAATACTGACCGATACAATAATTATGAACAGTAACGAGGTCAGGCTCATTTAGAATGAAAGCACGTACACATTCGCACCCATATGCTGACATTCGAGCATCTAAGACCATGTACATTATGGGTAAGATACAGGTTCCTGGCAGGGAATGAGGAGGGCTGAGCCACTGGATTATTGCGAGGTAGCTTCAGGTCTACTTGCACAACCAGCTGCATCATTAGATCTAAAAAACTCAAATATCGTGTGTATATCATCTATTCGTTAAATCATCAAGTATTTATTAAGTGCTTATTATGAGGTTCAAATGTCTTTCAAATGAATATAGATACCATTGTGTATAATCAAATACAAAATCATCCAAAAACATTTCTGAATTCACAGATCTTATCTGTTTGAATTATCAATAGATTCCAAAGGACAATCACTCTCATGTGGGCCTTTGTGGTCATTTTTGATATTAAAAAGGCTTCCTTGTGTTAGGAGAGGTGGACAACCAATGATTGATCATAAAGGTATCAACTATGATATATCTACAAGGTATTCCACTTGAGCTCTAATGGGTTCTGAGGGGCATATTTATCATATCCCATTTGCATTGATTTTCCCGTGCAAATGAGATACAGACCCTGGAGTCATAAAAGGATCAACATAATTAATTTTAATATGGATACTTGGATTAGGGAAGGGGGCTTGGACCCAAGGCTCAGATGGCCGGTAGTGCTTTACCCTTGAATTGGACTTACCACTGGGGGTAAGACGGAGCAGGTGGATGACCTCAGGCGTTTCCCCATATTGACCCCCAGAGGAAGAGACTGTCCTGCCTAGCCCACCTGAAGGCACAGGGAGCTGGAAGAAGGACACAGGCCAAGTCCCAAGGACAGGGCAAGAACCAGGAAGACTGGCCTTGGTGCTCACAGCTTCCTGCCCAAAAATGCACCATGTGGATCCATTGCGTATCGTCCTGGGAGAGGCCCAGAGTGTCTCGCTGGGGAATCTGACGAGTGCAGTAATGCTCCCAGGAAACCTACCTGGTTTTCATGTCTGACTTAAAGAACAATGAATACACAGAGTCTTTTTACCTGGTCCTTCAACCCCCCGATTTCTTGGTAAAGACAACTTGAGAAAAAATACCCCCAACTAAACCCTTTGGAAAGTATAAGACTTTGGTGTAAGATAGGTTTTTTGCAGAGCAGAGCTCTGTCCCTTACAGGCTGAGTGGCTTTGGGCAGTGTCTGCAGTTGTAAACTAGGGAAAATAATAATCCCTAGCTCCAAGGCTGTTGTGTGAAATAAATGAATTTATATAGGCAAAGTTTTAAGAATAATACTTGGCCCATAGTAGTCACTGAATCAGTGTCAGCTATTATTAAATTGAGATAATCTTATCGATTTGGTAAGACCTTGTATAAGAATTTTAGAATGATTATGAACAAAGGAAGGCCCTTCCTTCAGAATCTCTCATTCCTTTAAAGCATACAGTGGGAGCCTACTATAGACCAGGCACCATGGAAGGAATACAGGGGTGTAGAGTAGAAATAGTCACGGCCTTTCAGACATTCAGATCCTGGTGAAAGAAAAAGACAAGGGAACAGTGACAGCGCATAATACGATATCATGTGTAATATGTCAGAACAACGGCAGAGGCGAATTCAAAAGAGCGCGCCTTGCCACACTGTGGCGTGGACGAGCAAGTGAGGCCCCTGCCCAGAGAAGAGCTGAAAGAGGAAAAGGGGGAAAGAGATGGAAGAGAGAGAGTCTTGGAGGGAGTTTGACTCTGGCCTGATGTTAGATCTACCCAGATCCTCATTATTAGAGGGATTTCTATTCTCCGATCCTCACGTTTCCATGAGACGTATTCCACCATAGAAAAATATCCGGCTTCCTTCTCCACCCCTGGCACTCTCCTCCCCACCATTTGATTGGTAAGGTGGGAAGGGTTTGAAAACCATTATTCCAGGTCCCTTTAGTAGGGAGGATTAAAGTGTTACTAGTTACTATTCTCACATGGTCTCCCTGTCTCTTGAATTTCCTGTCCACAGAGCAGACATGGGGCCTCATGGTCCCAGCTCCATGAGTGTGTAAGATGCTTCCTTTTCTGTCTTTCCTTCACGACCAGAACCTTAGCCGATTTATCTTTGTAATCCCAACATTTACAACAGTGCTGCTGACACATGTAGGTGCACATTACACATTCAGGGGATAAAAAGAATGTCTGGATGACATCAGGGTGCTCTCAGAACATGAATATTTCTGTGGCAAATGTGTCTGTACCGTGCCCTTCATGATCTCATCTGAAGGGTGACTTGCTCTATTTGGAAAATAGTCAAGGACCAAGAATAAGGTTTTACAGCAGTATAGGATTTTAACCAGAAGGAAATTGGTGGTAGTGGCGGGGGGGGGGGGAGGCGGTGGCTGGCTAAGACTCACTAACAAAACAAGTCTAAAGAGAGGACTTACAGATCTAGAAAGAATCATAGTGATTGCCTCTATCAACTCTTTCAATTTATAGACGAGAAAACCAAGGACCAGAAAGGAAGGTAGCCTACCCACTTCTCTTACCTGAGAGGCAGAGCTGAGCCAGCACCCCATCTCTGGGTACCCAGAGCAGCACATAGAACTGTCTCTGGGTGTGGCATTCTTTCCGGGTCTGGAAAGTGAAGGATGGATGTGAACCAGAGCCTGTCCAATGCGGAAGGAGATGTGCAAATTGCAACTACCCTAGTTGTGTGGACCTTCGACAAGTTACTTCACTTCTCTGAGCTCAGTTTCCTTATCTGTAATATAAGAGTATATACCTTATAGTGTTGTTGTAAGTACTAAAGTAATTCATGTAAAAGCCAACATTACCTTAATAGAATGATAGTATATGAAAAGGAAATCTCAATTATAAATATGGAGGCAAGAATTGAAAATCTATTGTTAGGGAATAAAATCTAGCACATACAGAAAGAAAATATACCACAACCAAGCAGGATGTATTGTAGGAATGCAAGGGTGGTTCAATATCAAGAAACAGCAAATAACCCATTATATGAAAAAATTAGAGGAGAAAAATGTGGATCGTATCAGTAGAGCCTGATTTTATTTTTATTTATTTATTTATTATTTTTAAAGATTTTATTTTTAAGTAATCTCCACCCCCCAGTGTGGGGCTCGAACTCATGACTCCAGATCAAGAGTTGCATGCTACCCTGACTGAGCCAGCCAAGCATCCTGAAGCTGATTCTACAAATGAGGTAATTTATTAACATTCCTAGCAGAGTGCTTGACACCATGGTTAATCAGCACCAGCTGGGTTATATGAAGACTTGGACTTTTATGAAGATAGCGGTTATTTCTTGCAGAATTTTCTGAGCTGGATTTCAAATATAAGCAATCCACTTGACCACACTGAGGAAATAAACATGCTGATTTTTATTAGGTTCATCTGATCCCCACCTCACCTGCTTCTTAAGCCAGAAGTTATTTTTAAACTCTCTAGACACAGTTCCTCCATCTATAAAGTAGAAATGATAATGTATCTCCATTCTAGGCTCCTGAGGTTAAAATGAGACATTGGGTGCACCAGCACCAGGCAGATTGCCTCCACAAGGCAATCCTTTGTCCCTTTTGTCCCTGCGCCCCTACCCCCCACCGTCACGAGTGGCAGTATGAATTCCTGGATGACCGGTCTCTGGTTTGGGTGAAGGTGAAAAGTCAGGCAAGAGTTGGCAGGAGTTAGTGTGGTTTGTAGGTGGCATCACCTCTCACGACACTATCAGGCGGGTCGAGCCCAAAGCGAGAGGCATTTAAGGGTACCTTTCAAGGAACCAACCTAAGGCAGAAAAAATACTAAAAGGAGGATATGTTGAAAGAGAATCCCAAAGAAGCAGCAAGAGAACACTTTGGCTTGGACGAATACAGCAGGAAAGACTTAAGAAGACATCATAAAATGCCCTATCTCCTTCGGGGCGTATGACCTCAATACTTTTCAGTGGAATGGTTTACTTATTTAGGACCATTTAAAAATTTTAAAAAATATTTGGAAACTTACAGAAAAGTAGCAAAAACAGTATAAAGAACTCCCACATTTCTTCCTCGGATCCACCCAAATATTGCCTAATGTCCCAGTGATGCCTGTGTAGCCAGAGGCCAGTTCAGAATCGCTGTCCCCTCAGTTGTCGTGTCTCGTCTGTCTCCTTCAAGGTGGAACCATTCCTCAGTCTGCCTTGACATTCACGGCTTTGGCATTGTTTTTTTTCCCCTTAAATATGACATTCTTTTATTTTAATTTATAGCAGTGATTATTCTAATAGAAATAAAGCAGATTAGTAATGGGGGTAGATGCTGGCCAAGTTCAAGGTCCATTGTAAAGTTTTGACAAAGGAAAATGCACTTAGAATATCTGGTGATATTCTTATGAATTCTTGTGATTCGTTGACTCTTCTTGCATGATGATATTAAAAAAAACACTTTTTAAACACAAAAGGACATTTATTCCATAGAATGTCCTTCGGTTGGAGCTTGTCTGATGTATCCTGATTATTGGATTCAGGTTATGCCTTTTTGGCAGGAATTTCACGGAAGTGACTGTGATCTCTCAACTACATCTCATTAAGTGGCACACGATGCTGCTTTTAACCACTATTGGTGTTTTAACTTTGATCACTCCATCAAGGTGACGGACTTCTTCTCCACTATAAAGTTACTCTTCTCCTCTTTGTAATTAATCAGTATTTTTGTGGAGAGATACTATAAGTCTATGTAAATATCCTCTTCTTCATTCAATTTCATACCCCCTACTGTTAACACCCATTGATGGTTTTCTGAATTTTTACTGTAACTAGTGCCTAATGGTGACTTTCTTTTTTTTTTTTTTTAAAGATTTTCTTTATTTATTTCACAGAGAGAGACATGGCGAGAGAGGGAACACAAGCAGGGGGAATGGGAGAGGGAGAAGCAGGCTTCCTGTGGAGCAGGGAGCCCGATGTAGGGCTCAATCCCAGGACCCTGGAATCATGACCTGAGCCGAAGGCAGATACTTAACTGACTGAGCCACCAAGGCGCCCCAAATGGTGGCTTTCTAATTCCATAATTTCTTCCATGTTTATTAGTTGGCATTTTATTAAAAGCAAGAGATTTTGGGGCGCCTGGGTGGCTCAGGTCATGATCCCAGAGTCCTGGGATTGAGCTCCGCATGGGGCTCTCTGCTCAGCGGGGAGTCTGCTTCTCCCTCTCCCCTCCCCCTCACTCATGCTTGCGCACTCTCTCACTCTGAAATAAATAAATAAAATCTTAAAAAAATAAAAGCAAGAGCTTTTTATTTTTCCCATTTATTTATTCATGTATTTCTGTCAATGTGGGGGTATGGATTTTTAATTTATTCAATGACACTTGATCCATTATTACCCTTATTTATTTTGATATGTAAATTGTCCTAGATTTGCTCAGTGGGATTCATTCTGGATCCTATGTCCTTGTGATGTGTCCCCATCCTTCTTTGAGCACCTAGAGCATTTTCTAGCGCAGTAAGGTATGCCAGTCTCATCTTGTACTTCTTCAGACCCAGCCCTGGAATGAGCCATTTCTCTAAGGAGCCCTAGTTCCATTGAATGGAAAATGTTATTTTGAAACCAAGATCTGGGCGCTAGGTGTGCTCATTGTGATTTCTCTCCGTCTCAAATTCAATACCACATGGTTCATTCCAGCTTCCCTTTTCTATATTTGTAACTCCGTTCTGTAATAGTGAGAGGCATTATCCTCAAATATTTACATGTTTGGTCCCTTCCTCCCAGATCTAACTGATCTCCCAATCTTACTGGGCTGATACCTGCTTGGCTGCTTTTCTCACTGGGGTTCCGATCCCATGGGGCCACCCTCCTCACTCAGGCCTATTAAATGGGTTTTGAACTGAATTATTCAGGAAGAAAGGAAGGAAGGAGGGCATCCAAGGAAATATAAATCTTATGTTAATAATATCCAGTTTGGCCCTGGATATGGGGGGATGGGCATTTTCATAAATACCCAGGAGAAATAGATATTTGTATCATGCCTCTGTCTTGTATGATGCTCAATTCCTATATATCCAATATAGCCAATAAGACACACACACACACATAATCACGTTCTAGAAATGCTCTAGAAATCATGACCCAGAGATTTCACTTACAAGAAATTGTCCTAAATAGATAATTGGACAAGTGTAATAAACAGCATTATCTGTTGCAACAATATACCTAACAGCAAAAACCTGAAAACATAAATGTCCGATAAATTGTAGTGCATTGATGTAATGTATCGGATAAAGATTATGTAAATTTATACTTTTTGTCACAGAAAATGTCAATAATATATTGCTAAATGATAATCAAGTTAAGTGGTGCCTGGGTGGCTCGGTCAGTTAAGCATCTGCCTTCAGCTCAGGTCATGATCCCAGGGTCCTGGGATGGAGCCCCATGTTGGGCTCCCTGCTCCATGGAAGGCCTGCTTCTCCCTCTCCCTCTGCCATTCCCCCAGCTTGTGCTCTCACTCTGTCAAATAAATAAATAAGATCTTTTAAAAAATGATACTCAAGTAAAAAGAGTAAATATCCTCTTTCCCTTTGAATATACATGCATGTATTTATAACTCTATGGGGAAGAATCTCAAAGGCTATTCATCAACAGTGGTTTTCTCTAGAGTACCGTTCTATTTTATTTTATTTTTTCTTTTTGCTTACCATAAATTCAACAGTGAACATGTGTAATTTAAAAAAAAAAAAAAAGGGCGCCTGGGTGGCTCAGTCGTTAAGCGTCTGCCTTCAGCTCAGGTCATGATCCCAGGGTCCTGGGATCGAGTCCCACATCGGGCTCCCTGCTCGGCAGAAAGCCTGCTTCTCCCTCTCCCACTCCCCCTGCTTGTGTTCCTGCTCTCGCTATCTCTCTCTCTGTCAAATAAATTAAAAAAAAAAAAAAAAAAGACCAGAAACAACTACAAGACCTAATATCTTTTCTGAAAAACTGGCATTGACCCCATAAACTTGTACCAAATCCACACTGCCACCACCCCACCACCAACCACTGGGTAATAATTATTAGTGATTCCCATGGAGCTCACTGCACAGGATTGGGATGAAAGTCAAAGAAATAATAGACATGGCAGCCATCGTCATTTGTAAAGTTCTGTATAAAAGTGAAGTGCTGTGAAGATCATTGCTGTTGTTACTATTATTTATTATTATTATTATTGTTATCATGCTAATCAGTAGTACTGATGATTTTAGTTCTTTCTATTAATCCCTGTTTTCCAGATTTGGAGGAGAAAATGCCCACCTCTGCTTGGCTGTTTGGAAGCCAGGTGAGAAGAATTGGAAAGGCACATTCTCTGAAGGAACTTAACGTCTAGTTGTAATATCCCAACACTTTCACATCACTCAACAGAGAAGGCCAGGCTGCAGCCCAGGGGAGATACCGGGCTGTGGCCACCTCTGCCAGCAATCCAAGACCAGAGAGACCCCTGTGGGCTAGGGAGCTTGGGGCTGCAGTATCATATCTTTGTTGGATGCTAATTGTATATTGTTAATTGCTTTTCAAATGCTGTGACTGGATTTGTTCACACTTCATGATGCGCATGAAGTGCAAGTTTAGAAACCAATTAGAAGGATAAAAATGATGCTGAGAATAAAATCCACTTCGTTTGTATTTTTAGAGATCCTGCATAGTTTCACAGGCTCTAAAACTCATTTTATCCGAGACAATAATATCCCAAAGACAAATATATGAAAGTGTGGGTATAGATGTGTGTCATCCTGTCTGGTTCCCGTCTTGGCATCAGGGAAGAAAAAAATATCAACTCCATGAATATAAGCTCCACATAAAGGCAGAGATTTAGTCTGTTTTGCTCACTAATGTATTCCAAGTGCCCAGAACAATGCCAGGCACAGAGTAGGAGCTTAATAAATACTTATTAGAAAAGTGAATGCACCCTCATTTTCACTTTTAATATGCAAAGTAGTTATATTTCTTCCCCCCCCCCCCAAGTTTTATTTAAATTCCAGCTAGTTAACTTACAGTGCAATATTAGTTTCAGGGGTAGAATTCAGTGATTCATCACTTATATATAACACCCAGTGCTCATCACAAGTGCCCTCCTTAATGCCTGTCATGCATCTAGCCCATCCCCCTGCCCACTTCCTTCCATCAACCCTCTGTTGTTCTCAGTTTGATCTCTCTCTCTTACTATAGAGAACAAACACCTCCTTGGTTTGCCTCCCTTCCCCCACCCCCCCATGTTCATTTGTTTTGTTTCTTGAATTCCACATATGAGTGAGATCATACGGTATCTGTCTTTTCCGACTGACATATTCCGCTCAGCATAATACCCTCTAGCTATATCTCCGTCGTTGAAGATGGCAAGAATTCATTCTTTTTATGGCTGCATAATATCCCATGTGTATATATACCACATCTTCTTTATCCATTCATCTGTCGGTGGACATCTGGGCTCTTTCCATAGTTTGGCTATTGTAGATAGGGCTGCCATAAACATCAGGGTCATGTGCCCCTTCAAATCAGTATGTTTGTATCCTTTAGGTAAATACCTAGTAGTGCAATTGATGGATTGTAGGGGGTAGTTCTATTTTTAACTTTTGGAGGAACCTCCATACTGTTGTATTTCTTTTTCAGACAGGTTGTGCCTTGAACGTAGTACACTAGTGGATGTTAGGAATTAAAAGTGTGCTTGACTTGTACAAATATGTGTGAAGATTTCGTAGGATTTGTGTTTCATACTTGGAAGCCAGAGTGCTTGTGCAAGAAACCACCTGAGATCAAAGTGTAAAGCCTCAGAGAAACATTCGGCATCTGGCCTCCGTCTTTCAGGAATCGGATTTCCAAATTCCTTGATTTCCTGACAGTTCTTTCCCTTTAGGAGAACTAATTGACTTTCAAGCCGTGCTTCTCAAACCTTCCCATGAAAATGTCCCTAGGCGCAGAGGCCAGTTACAGGCCACGTGACGGTGCAAATTTTTGATCTGTGTTTATCTTTAAAAATCAAGTGAATTTTTTCCTAGTCTCTATGATATCTATGTTCAAATATAAAGATAGGGAGGCTTTCTTCCACAATATTCATCTAAAATTAACTCTTCAAAGGTTCCTTATTCCTCCCAGAATATATTCCAAATTCCACCAGGGGCCTTGAAGAGCTGGTCTCTGCCTATCTTCTGATGCCACCTGTTCTAACCTCCTTCCACCATGTGCATTCTCTTCTCTAGACACACGCAACCAGTCCTCAACTGCCCTCCCTCACCATCTCAGTCTCTTGACATCTAGCCTTCACTTTGCTGTTCCCTCTAATGGAAACACTGATCCCTCTCTGTTCCCTTGGCTAACTGTGACCTGTGTCCAGGCTTTCTCCTTGGCCTGCTCCCTAGATCTTCCATTTCATGCAAAATGCACTGCACTTTATTGTTACTGCTTTTTAAGATACTTCTCTTCTTCATAGGCTAAGGCCTATGGGGTAGGGTTCTTGCTGAATTTTCTCCCCCTTCACTCTCACTGCCTAGCTCAGTGCTGGGCACAGTAGATTGTCTTGTTCCATCCTTATTCTGTAAATCTAACCCTTGCATCCCCCTACATGGCCTTATATACCTGGAGATCCTAGAGCAGTTTTTTTAAAAATTTTATTTTATTATGTTATGTTAGTCACCATATATCACATCATTAGTTTTTGATGTAGTGTTCCATGATTCATTGTTTGCATATAACACCCAGTGCTCCATTCAATACATGGCCTCCTTAATACCCATCACCAGGCTAACCCATCTCCCCCCCCGCCTCAAGAACCCTCAGTTTGTTTCTCAGAGTCCATAGTCTCTCATGGTTCGTCTCCCCCTCCGATTTCTCACTCTTCATTTTTCCCTTCCTATTATCTTTTTTTTTTTTTAACATATAATGTATTTGTTTCAGAGGGACAGGTCTGTGATTCAACAGTCTTGCACAATTCACAGCGCTCACCATAGCACATACCCTCCCCAATGTCTATCACCCAGCCACCCCATCCCTCCCACCCCCCATCACTCCAGCAACCCTCAGTTTGTTTCCTGAGATTAAGAATTCCTCATATCAATGAGATCGTATGATATTTGTCTTTCTCTGATTGACTTATTTCGCTCAGCATAACACCCTCCAGTTCCATCCACGTTGTTGCAAATGGCAAGATTTCGTTTTTTTTTGTTTTTTGTTTTTTGTTTTGATGGCTGCATAATATTCCATTATATATATATATATATATATACATATATATATATACATGTATATATATATACACCACATCTTCTTTATCCATTCATCTGTTGATGGACATCTTGGCTCTTTCCATAGTTTAGCTATTGTGGACATTGCTGCTATAAACATTGGGATGCACGTACCCCTTTGGATCACTACATTTGTATCTTTGGGGTAAATATCCAGTAGTGCAATTGTTGGGTCATAGGGTACCTAGAGCACTTTGTTAAAGAAAAGGATTTACTCGCTAGTTTGGGGTGAAAATCACATTGCATTGAGATTCACCATGAGGAATAACTTTGGTAGAAGAGAATTTACCTGATTTATGTCTGATTAATAATATTTCTGAAGTTCAGATATCTTAGCTCCTAAAAAGCTTAGTGGTAGACATTGAAGTTGCCAAAATAAATAAAGGACTGAGGACAATCACCAAGAACCGTTATGAGAGAGAGAAGTGTGTCTAATCCACAGTCATATATTTCCAACCTCCCCGATGCCCTCCAGTTGCTCTGATCAGCTGCTGGGTAAGTACCTAGCATTTGTAGCCCAGTGCCGTGCACTGAAGCCATTTTTTTTTTTTTTAAGCGATCCCACTAGCACAATTTTTAAAATGGATGGTGTTTTAAAAATTCTATGTAGACTAGTTATATCGTCTGAATTCTTCCTGAATGTGGACTCCCGGATAAACAGGCTTCTACTGCATTAGACATAATATTGCTTTGGGTCTGTTTACAACTCTGATGAGGATGATCATTTCTTAGCTTAAGCTAAGAATGCTCAGTGCTTTCATAATGACCGTCATTCCGTGACAGTATTGACTGAGGTTAGGAACGCGATACCTGGAGCTTCAACCGGGTATCGATCGCATCCCAGCAAGCAGGAGTGACTGCAATAAACACTGACAGCGTAGTTGAAACAAATAGAAAAATACGCTGGTTGCAGAAGATGTCTGTGACACGCTGAAGACAGGGTCATCTCAGCTCCGTCAGCCAGCTCCTGTGTCTGTCATTGAGGTGGCTTTGGGCTGCTGGAGACTGCCGGGCCTCTGCCCTGTGAAGACCATGAGTGCCTGGGAATTTACACCCCCTGGGAGGCAGTGTCTGACCAGTGCTGAAGGATGCAGGGGGATAAATACTCCAGTGCCCTTGCCCCCTGATTGGGACAACTTGGGTGTGACCCACGCTGTCTTTAAAAACCCCTTCCCCCCATGCGATTGACTGCAAGTCAAAGCAAGACTTTGCTTAGTATTGAATCCTTACTTGGCTTCCTTCTCTTCCCTTCCCATGCCACCAACCCCTATTGCTTTTTCCTGGAAACTCTTTCTAGCAAATCCCATTCACGTGAATCTCTGTGTCGGGATCTGCTACTGGGGAATCCAACCTATGACAACACTACACTAGAACTGGAAATGTGGTCCTCAATAATGGGTGGTTAGCTCCCTACCAAGAGCGTTTATCCAAATGGGCCTTCGGTAGGACCTTGTAAGATTTGGACAGCTGGCCTGATGAAACTATAGATGCTAAAGCCTGTTGCTACCTGGAATGTTCTTTCCCCTCCTCATCTTCACTGATCACTTCTACAAATTCATCTTCCCTGACCACAAGGTCTAAAACAGACCCCAGCTGCCCTGTTATCTCCATTTTGGCACCTTGTTGGTTTCCTATGGGGCACTTGCCACAGTCTATAATTATTGCATGCATAATTGTGTCTTCCTTTGATTTCACCTGTCTTCAGCCCCAGACTTTAAGCCCCATCAGGCCAGGGCCTTCGTCTTCACCTGTCTTGTTTCCTGCTGTGTGCTCTGTGCTAAACCCAGTGCTCAGTGACAATTTGTTGAATGAATGGGCACCACATGTGGCTGTCCCCTTGCCCCCCTGCGTTGTGTCCACCAAAAGTGACCTTTACTGAGGTTACAGACATGATCTTGTATGTCCAGAGCCTACCAGAAACTAGTAGAGGTCTATTATACAGAAATTTTAGAAAACCCACCCGGCCCAAATAAGGGAAACAGATGAAGCACATGTATTTATAGGGGTTATTTAGCCTGGGACATACCAGCCAGTAAACAGATTGTGCCTGACAAGTCTTCATGAAAGGCGTGGAAGTTCTGAAGTCAAAGTTGATTTGGTTCTTGGAAAACAGAAGCGTTGATTTAGTTCTTGGAAAACAGAAGCCCTTTTTTCCCTGAGTCCTTGAGTATGACTGTGCCTGGTGCCTCTGAATCAGATTCTCCCAAGGCAAGGTAGGTCAAGAGGGGGACTTTTCTGTGGGCTCTACATTAGCCCTTTGGAGCATTTAGGACCTCCCCACAGTAGTGAAGATGAGATGAGTTCTGAAATCTTCCACCCACTTAGATAGAGGGGATAGAGCAGAATTTCTCAAAGTGGGTCCCACAGAACACCACTACTAACTACACTATGCTAATAGGATCCCACAGAAACAAAAGCATATGTGGGTGGCAAAATATATCTGGAAGGAGTCTTCAGCATGTTAATATGTTTTGTTTGCGACTATGGAGCTTATGTGATCGTAGAATATTTTCTTCATGGACTATTGCATGGATAATACTGCAGTGGAGATCGTCTGGAATTGCCACTTGCCATTGGTCTTCATGGTCATGCACCCACATGCTCCAACCTTCAGAAAGTTCTCATCTTCTTCCACGTGGAACATCTCAAAGGCCTCTCCCGTCACTCTCTGCTTTGCATCTTCTGCTTATTCCGAGATCAGAGTAGCCTCCTGCCGATAAACACACTCTGCCCACTTTCTCCACTGTTCTGGTTTTATATTGCTGCAGAACAAACCATGGCAAAGTGTGATGGCTTAAAACAGCAACCATCATTTACGTAGCTCAGGAATCCGCAGTTTGGGCAGGGCTCAGTGGGGAAGGCTCCCCTGGGTTCCACGCAGCCTCCGCTGGGTTCCACTGGAGGATCCGCTCCGGGATGATTCACACATGGGGCGGACCATTGGAGCCTTCATCCATGGCCTCTCCATGTGGTCACCTGGTTTCTTCACCGAGTGCCAAGTTGGTTCTAAGAGTGAGCGTTCAAAGACACAAAAAGGAGAAGCCTGGATTTGGAACAGGTCAGTCTCGCTTCTACTGTATTCTGTCGTTTATGCAGTCACAGAGCTCAGACTCTGCCTCTACGGGGGAGGTGTGACAAAGAATTTGGGGTCTGTGTTTTAGAATGGCTACAGCAGCTTTGTGAATGTGCTCTTAAAATTCCTTCCGTCTTTAGTGTTCCTTCGCTTCCACTCCTACCTGGCTACCTGGAAAACTACTGATTCTCCAAGGCCCAGCTCTGTAAAATGTTCTTGTCCCTGCATCCTTTGCATGTTGTTTTTATTGTTAGTCTCATATTTGGCACATCATGTTAATGTCGGTGGTCCTAGAGGACAATGAGACATCTTATCCATCCCTCATTCTAGTTCCTAGCATTGGGCTTGCGCTAAATTAATGGACTAATTTTTCAGGCTGTTATTATAACAGCTACCATTTCATAAATGTTTATTGTTTAATAAACCCTAAAATATGCACTTTACCAATATTATCTTATTGAATCCTCATAAGTAGGAAGTCATTATTACTTCTCTTATACAAATGAAGAAACTAAGATCATAGTAAATTTTCCAGTGACACACAGCCGGTAAATGACAGAACCAGGATTTGACGCTCAAGTTCAAAGTCTATGTTCACAACCAATATATTCTCATTTGAATGGTGAATTAAACAATCATTTCTGTCCATCTAACGTTGACATAACCAACAACTCTCTCAAGTCATTGATCTATGGACTCTACTCCAATGTTTTAGGTGTAATTTAATTTCATTCCTGCACACCATCATCCATTATTCTACATGATCCTATGTGGAAAGGAGATGGAGATGTGTTGTGGCTCACGATGGCAAAATTAGGATAATAGGGGGAAGATGGGAGGAAGAGGCAGACTGGTTCAACATGAGGAGGAACTTTTGGTTGAGACTGATCATGGGTGGAGTGGGCTGCCACTGGAAGTGCTGAGCTCCCTATCGCTGCAGGAATCCAGGATGATTTTGGATGACCATTGGGTTGTTGCAGGGAAGTTGACTAGGTATCTATAATGGATATGCTGTTTTTTCTCCCCCTATCCCTATCCCCTTCTCTTGGTAATTATATTAAAATTTTCCTTTGAGAAGTACTCAGCTAATTTTGAGAAATATCCTCAGATAATGTGTTTCAGGTGGGTTTTTGGTGGAGTTGAATCTACCCCAACCCCTGGAGTGGTCACATGACTTAGGCCTTTCCAGCCAGAGTTTTGTATTTCCCTTGCTACACTGATTGCTTCAGTGATGGGTAATGACTTAGTCATAGCTACTCACTCATTCAATCATTTATTCAACAATATGTTGAGGTTTTCTTTCAAATGATAAACAATTAACTTCTATAGGAACTATCCTTCCACTGTAAAAGACTATAAATTAAAGTGAAATCCAGAAAGCAACCATTTCCAGACATTATATTTAGGCAGGACAAGAAGGCGATCTCTGAGAGACAGAAAGCAACAGAAGTGAGCCCTATGCTTGGTCCAGATTGTAGGCGAAAGGCAGTTTCCAGGACACAGTACAGGAAAAGGGAGCACAAGTGAGGCTGGAAATCCTGCTGGGCTGAGAAGATAAAGTTGGAGTTTGAGGATGCCAAGTCAGCGAGAATCTGTGGGACATGTTTCTGGAGAGGAGAAGTCTACGCAAAGAAAGAGTTCCAGAAATCTGTCTAAGAGTTCCCTCCAGTTTCTGGCTGAGCACCCATCTATGTATATATAAGATGAAACCTCAGGGTTTAGCTGGTCTTGCAGATTTGTTTTTGGGATTGACTATATCCTCTAAGGTTTGTTTGTCAGTTTTTAAATGCACCGGCCAGGCTTTATTTCAGCTTCCCTGCTCCCTGTTTCAACATTTCTTTGCCACAGCTTTACGGTGATTAATCCCGATAAGGACTGCCATGCCTCAATAGCTCTGCAGTTGGTATGTTGTTCAAAATTCAGTATTGCTAATAATTTATTTTTTATTTTTATATTTTTAAAAGATTTTATTTATTTATTTGAGAGAGAGAGGGAGAGGGAGGGAGGAGGAACAGAGGGAGAGGGACAAGCAGACTGTGCTGAGCATGGAACCTAATGTAGGGCTTGATCCCATGACCCTGAGATCATGACCTGAGCCGAAATCAAGAGTCAGATGCTTAAGTGACTGAGCCACCCAGGTGTCCCCAGTATTGCTAATACTGGTTATTACTATCATATTAAAATTCTAATAATTTTATATTAAAGAATATTAAACAACTTAACACAGAGAATGTCAATAATGGACAAAGTGATGCATGCTCCTTTTCCTCTGAAATGTCACCCAATGAATCTACAGTGATGTGACAAGGACTGTAACTTCTAACAGTTTGTTGGAAGACAGTTGTGTTTCTGCAGGTCTTGTAAGCAGAGGCACTGATTGCTTTTATACTGGACTATCTTTTCGAAGATTTTTTTTAAAAAAGATTTTATTTATTTATTTAAAAGAGTGCACAAGCGGGGGTGGGGGGAGCAGCAGAGGGAGAAGGAGAAGCAGGTTCCCTACCAAGTAGGACGCCCAATGCGGGGCTTGATCCCAGGACCCTGAGATCATGATCTGAGCCGAAGGCAGACGCTTAACTGACTGAGCCACCCAGGCGCCCCCCCCCAAAGATGTTTTTAAAAGCAAACAGACTTGGAAGATAGAGCATATCTTCCTAGAGAAAAGGACAAGTTTGGTTACAGCTCTGGATGATCAAGATATCTTTCTCTGGAGCAAAGAACAGGTGTCCTTTCTGTCCGTTTTAAAAGAATCGGGTTCCCTAAGCTTTGGGTTCCTCTCCTGTAATGCAAGGCAATGCAGGAGCCTCGTGACATTCTTTGTGTTGCTCTGTGGGAATTGGGACTCTAGAAACTGGCTCAAGAACATGCTGGTTCTCTGGCTGCTACTATTGTTGTGATTAAGAAAGTCCTTATTCTCTGGGAGGGAATAAAATCTTCCCACAAAGAAAACCTCAGGTCCAGAGAGTTTTGTGGGACATTCTATTCACATTTAAGGAAGAAATAATACTCCTTTTATATAAAAATCATTCAAAAATAGAAGAGGAAAAAAATACTTTCTCAGTCATTTTATGAGGTCAGTATTACCCTGATGCCAAAACAAGACAATGTCATTACCAACAGAGGAAACTGCAGATCAATATCCCTCATGAACCTAGATGCAAAGATCCTTAATGAAAGTTAGCAAATACAAGCCACCTGTATAGAAAAAGGATAATATATCCTCACCAAGTAGAGTTTATGCCAGGAATGCAAAGCTAGTTTAACATGGATCAAATAATTATTTCACCATGTTAAAAGACTTAAAAGTAAAAACCATGTGTTATTTGTCTGGACTGTCATAACAAAATACCATGAACTGGGAGGCTTAAGCAACAGAAACTTATTTTCTTGTAATTCTAGAGGCTAGAAGTCTAAGACCAAGGTTCTGATTGATTTAGTTTCTGATGAGAGTTTTCTTCCTGGCTTGCAGATGGTCACCTTCTCCTATGTTCTCAGATGACCTCTCCTTGGTGTGGTCACGTAAGGAGATAGAGAGTGAGCTCTCCCGTGTCTCTTTTCATAAGGACACTAATCTCATTGGATCAAGGCCCCAACCTCATGACCTCATTTAACCTTAATCATATCCCTAGAGACCCCATGTCCGAATAAAATCACCCTGGGAGTTTGGGCTTCAACATATAAGATTAGGAAGATGTCAATATTCAGTCCATATGCCATATGATCATCACCATGGACGTAGAACCAAATATTTGACAAAATTTACCATACATTCATGATATAAACTTGTAATGCATTAACAATAGAAGGAAATTCTATTTTTGCATGAGATGCAGCATAAAAAAATCTGTGTACTCTGCTGAAGAGACTGTGAGGCAAAATCATGTGGGAAGACCACAGGGCCAATCACAGGGGCTGGAGGATTTTGGCATCCTGATTGGCCGGGTCTGATCCTAGAGCCCACCCCTAGAGCCAAGGGCTGAACCTACCTCCTCTCAGACCATTTAGGGGTGGGGAAGGGGATGTTCCAAGAGGAAATGGACATGGAGTCACCCGTAGAAGTGTGTGCAGATGCTGAGTAAGAAAATGACAAAAGTCCATCTCAGAGACCTTCCAGTTCAACCTCAAGAGGACCAGAATGGAGAAGAAACTTGCCCATTGAACACAATCAGGAAAAGACAAAGTCCTGCTCAGAACCCAAGGCATCATAGCCCTAGTCTGGGGTTCTTACAGTTGCCCAAGTGCCTGCACATCCACTAACTAATCCCTGGACCTGCAAGTCTCCGTGACCCACGGGCACATCTGATCTTTAGCTATATTAACACACACTTTCACATTTAAAGTTACTGGAGTACATCCACACACACATAAATCACTGGGTAGGAAAAAGTCAAGAAGGATACACACCAAGCTGTTAATGTTGGTTAACCTCAGCAGTTAAGGGTGAGAGTGAGGACAGGGGACAGGGTTTGCACTCCCCATGCCGTGTCCTTGCATGGGCTGCATGCCACACACACGACCATTCCTGAATCCCTTCTTCCACCGTCTTCTGAGAGTGTCCCCGTCTGTCCCCTCAGGTCCACCTATAGGGCGTACTTAAAATACTACCCCTATTGTGCCTTAACCTATTTTAAGAACTTCAGGAGCCTCTCTTTGCTCTCAGAACGAAGTCCAATATGCTTAGCATGGAAAATAAGGCAAATATGACTCAACCTGACCAGCTCATGTCCTTGCCACCCTCCTCCCAACTCCTCCCAGACTGGACCTCGAAGCACTCTCTGCTCCAGGCACAACAGACTGCCACACTTCCTAAAACACACACACCACTAATTGTTCACTCCACTGACTGCCTGCACAGGTCAGTTGCTGTCTGAACTTCCCACTTTTCATCCTCCTTTACCCCTGGTGATTCCTGTTCAAGGCCTGCCTCAGGGGTCACCTCTGTAGCGAGCTTGCCACAAGCCCCATCCTCCTTCACAGCTGGTCCCACCTCACCCCTCCTCCCAGGCCCCATCCTTCTGCTCACATTGCATGAGTTCCATTCCACTGTGATTACCCCCTTGCCTGTGTGTGGTGCCCAACGGATGGTGAGCTCCTAGAAGCCAGATTCTGTCTTATGCGTCTCGATATCCTCAGTCCCTATCTCAGTGCTCTGAAAAACGTAGGCCCTCAATAAATATTTGCCAGTTAAGTAAATCTGGCCAGGGAATTGTCTGGCTGTCTGTCTTCACTGAGGAAGGAAGGAACAACAGCCAGATGCTTTTCTTAGTACTATACGTATCTTAATTCTCTTAATCCTCATGAAACCTTTATGAGATAGACATAGTTATTGTCTCTTATTATCAAGATGAGCAGTCAAGTAGGGGTCATGTTCATGGGGTCTGGACCCAGACTGCCTGGATTTGGATTCTTGCTCTGTTATTCAAGCTGTGTGAACTTGGGCAAGTGGCTTAATCTCTCTGTGCCTTTCAGATAGCTTTCCAATCTGAAAATCAGGGATAATGATAATAAGGTTGGATTGCTGTGAGGGTTCAATGAATTAAAATAATGCAAATGCCTGGTACATAGGATTGCCCAAGTGTGAGCAAACAGAATTTTATATATATATACATACATATATATATAAATTAATTAATATTTTTTAGAGGTAGACATCTGAGGCCCAAGGGATGTGAAGCCACTTACCAAATACCCCATAGTTAAAAGTTGTGGAACTTTCAGGATTTGGACACCAAAAGACTGGTTCTAGAGGCTATCCCCATGACCACTACTCTCTTCTCTCAGCCCTGAACTGTAAAGCTTATAGATTAGCTAGCTGTGATCTAGCTAAGAAGAAATTAGCCCCAAGTTGGGTCGGTCTCCTCCCACCTTTACCCGGCTGCTGTCCCAGCTTGGGGCCACACCCAGAGCCCAGCCCACTTCTCCCTGGGGCGTGACCCAGACTCCGCAGGCCAGGTGTTCCTGGGGCCCTGCCTCTACCTGCTAGCCAGGCAGAAAGCCTGGGAGGGGGAGGTTTCCCCGACCCGGATGTTCCCCAGATCTCCTCCTGCTTGTTCTCCTTTTCCAGACACTGCCCAGAGCTCCACTCACAGACCCGCACGTCCCACGGCTCTGGCTGGAAGAACAGAACTTCCGCATAAAGATTTCAGCCCCTAGCTCTCCGCAACCAAGAACAGGGCCTGGCACACAGCAGGCTCCCGATTTAGGGCAGGGAACAACCCTCGGGAGTTGGAGCCAGAGAGCTTTGGAGGGGATGAAATTGAGAGCCTCTCACCTTCTTTTTAAGCTCTCCTTCTGAGCTGACCATATTCCAGGATGCTCTCTCTGAGCGGGTCAGTAGACCTAGAGCCTCAGAAAAAAACAGAATTTCTTCCACCTTTCCTCCTCTTCCTTCTTTTTCTTCCTCCCCGGACGGAGGCCGCACATTTAATGGTGTGCTGGTAAATGTCTGACCGCTGTATCTCCCTAAGAAAAGAAGCCCTGGGGCGCCTGGGTGGCTCAGTTGGTTAAGCGACTGCCTTCGGCTCAGGTCATGGTCCTGGAGTCCCTGGATCGAGTCCCGCATCGGGCTCCCTGCTCGGCGGGGAGTCTGCTTCTCCCTCTGACCCTCCCCCCTCTCCTGCTCTCTCTCATTCTCTCTGTCTCAAATAAATAAATAAAATCTTTAAAAAAAAAAAAAAAAAGAAGCCCTGATTTGTAGCGCTTGCCAGTTTCTATGGTGTAAGTATTCTGACTGCAGCCAGGTTCAAGCTACATGCCATCACTGAACTTGGAGTTGGGAAGAGACACGTGTGGTCAGCCATGTCTGGAGCCAGCCTCAGCCAGTTCAAGGCATCAGGGCACGTTGTAGGGCTGAGGGCCTAGGCTTTGCAGACACACAAATCTGATACAGGTTCGGAGTCTAGTGTTCACTAGCGATCTGACGTACGGCCAGTTGCTTCAACTTCGTGCACCACGGTGTCCTTGTCTGTGAAATGGGAGTGATAAAATTGTGCATATGGTGGAGCTGTTTGGAAGAGTAGTCGGGCATTGCTCAAAGCCTCATGGGCGCATCTAGGCCCTCTGTGCAAGCTAGCTCATGTTAGTTATTATTATGAAAGCCACACAATAGAATAACTTCCCCAGCCTCCTTGCTAAATATTGCAACAGACTGGCAGTAAAAATAAAAACTCCCCAGCCCTGTGAGATGTCTGGATCATTCCTTGTGATACAGTCCCCGCTGGGGACAAAGGCGCACGCTGAGGTGGCATGGGAGGCTCAGCCTTTGAGGAACCCAGTGGCTGGAAAGAGACAATAATGGCAAAGATGGAGTGGCCTTCTTCTCTTCACTCAAAATAGATTTTTGACTAGTAGGCATTCTTTAATGACCCCTTAACGGCCTTCAGGAAAATAATTTAGGCCGTCAAGCAGACTGCATTCTGATGCCTGATGTGGCTCGTGAAGGAAATGGATGCCTTTCCACCCCTGCCTGGCAGGAGGGAGAGAGAGCAAAGTTCCCAGAATGGGGGACAGAGCTAGGTCACGGAATGCCTCTCAAAGCTAGTGGCCTGCATGTCTCCATCTCCACAGGGCCTTGTCCAGTGGCAAAGAAAGACACGTAGATTAGCAACTGCCACTTCATAACAGTGGTATGAGAAATATGTCCTGGGGTCACAGCTGAGGTAACAAGGAAATCTGCCTGGGCTCTGTATGGCAAGATTTACGCAGGAGGTGGCCTATGAACTTGGTCTTACACCATAAAGAACTTTACCAGTTAAAGGAGGCGGTGGAAGCCACCCTGGGAGAGGCAGCATTCAGTCAGCAGGTTTTATTGTAGGGTTAATTGGTGAGTTATTCTCCACCCCAGACCTAGCTCTCTGGCACGCACTGAATTCATCCACTTGTACCTAGAGGCGAAGCCAGTCAGCAATGTACTCCTGGGGCTTGGGAAGGTGACTGCCCAGTGCAGACAGGGAAGGGGGCATTGTCAGGGTCTGTGGAACCCGGGCAGCATGGAGCTGGTCTATGAGGATTCTCAGTGGGCAAAGGCCATCCCATTGCCAGAGAGCAGCGATATCGCTCTGTGCCTGGAGACTTGGCTTAGCCTTCTTCCCACACCTCAGCCCCCAATCCCAGAATTCCTTCATCCGCTCCAACATCCCTGAGCACCCACGAGCCCCCTTCCGCAGGGAGCACACAGTTACCTTGAGCAGAGATGCTGACATGAAAGTAACATGGTCAAGGTGCAACCAGGCAGTTGGTTTAAAATGACCTGGCTCACTCCTGCTACCCAACGGCAGATGGCGGACAGTGAGTCAGGTGCCACGTTAGGACAGCTTCCAGTGGTTGGGGTGGAGGAGTAATTGCAGACAAGAGCGCAGTCAAGCTGAACTCAGTTTGAGAAGGGCCTTGGGAAATCAAAAGTAAGAATTTCATGAGAGGGAGTGGGCACCCATCAAAGATGCTTCAGTTGGGTTGGGTCAGACCGTGTTGGAGAAAGATGGTTCTGGATGCAGAGTGAAGACGGTTTAGAAGTGGAGACACTGAGGGATCCAAGAACGGGGTTCTAGCACCAGTCTGGGTAGAAATCATAAAAGTGAACAGGATGGCAGCAACAAGGGCCTCATGGAGAACAACGGATTCGGTCATGTAGCAGTTATAATTGTTTGAACTTGTTGCTGAAGGAGACCAAGGAGTTGAGGGTGATTGCCCGGGTCCAAGAGAAGGCAACTGGGTGAACAGTGCCTTTAACCAACTCCAGGATACTGGGAAGGAGTTGGGGAAGGTCCTGAGCTACACAGGGCAAGTCCCTGGGTCAGGTGTGCTGGTAGGGATGGTTAGTAAGGTTACATCCCTGCTGCCGAGCACCTAGCTCGCATACCCGGCCTGTAGCTGGCCTTCAGTACATGTTTGTTGAATTTAATTTAATGAAAACTCAATGTGTTATATTGAAAAAAGACCCTGATTCCAACCAGTGAGGGAAAAGAATCCCATTGTCTCGCAACAACATTGGTCTGTTATTCCAGACCTGCAGGATAGCCTCTGAAACGGGGAAATCAAAGGAGAATGAGTAGCTGGTTTCTTTCCAGAGGGGGAGGATCACTCCCAGTTGGGGGCATCTGGTTCCGTGTGTGGATAGGGGAGGCTGGGCTCCAACGGCCGCTGGTGGTGGACACAGGGGGCCCTGCTGCTGGGAGGGGGGAGGCCTGAGCGGCCCCCCCCGCTGCTGTCATCGCTTTGGAAACACACGCGTTTTTGATGAAGATAAACATCTCCTTGGACAGGGGAGCTCGAAGGGAAATGTTTCACAGTAACTATTTCCCCTGTCAGTTTTGTGCCACTGCCCTATGCAAGCACAAGTCCATTAAAAACATTCTTGGAGATGTTCATGTTCAGGTTAGAGTTCTTCCTGGGATCCTTTCAACGCCCGAGTGAGGCTGCTTTGGCAGGGAAAGCAGCAACGCGGGGCCAGGGGACGGCCGGGCCTGGCTCACTGGGGCACCTGCAGGTGAAGGAGATGCAGGTAGGCGTGGGGCCCCCGGGGTGGGGGTGGGGGGCAGCCGGGGGAGCTCTGGCCCCAGCTGTCAGGGCTCAGCTCTTCTCAGGTACAGTCCTGGCGAATGATTGCGCTGAGGCCTAGGAGTCGTGGGCTGCAGTGTATCTGGACATGGATCCCCCCTAGAGCCCGAAGACTGCTAAGAGACTAACGGTGTGTGTATGTGCGTCAGGGTTAGAGCCATGCTCGTGTTCCCAAAAGGATGCTACCGCACACTGATAAACTCACAGATCCAGAGGACACCTGCCACCTCAAGGCCCTCGTTCCACTACCTCGTGTCTTCAGGTGCTCACTTTGTGCTAAGTGCTGGAAACACAGAGCTCACGTGTGGCTGGAGTGGGTGGGGGTGACAGCCAAAAAGCTAATGTGCGTCAAGCATCCACAGTATTTTGGATACCTACCTATTATCTAAACTATCTAGCATTACCTTGAATATCTAGAACACCTGGAAGTGACTTGAATATCGAGATATTATTACTTCATAATAACCACAGTTGATAACGCCAGAGGCTGTGTGTGCTAAGCAGTGAAATGGATATTTCCTTTCTTGAAGGAACCCGGGAGGGAGCCTGTCATGTTTTCCATTTTATGGATGAGGAAATGGAGGCCCCAAGTCCCACAGCTGCTCGGCTCTGAGACTTTCACCTGTGGCCTGTCCACAGAATGACCTCTTTGTCTCTGAGTAGGGTGAATGATGCCTGCTTTTGGGGGGCGGACGATAATCTGCATCCACTCCACGATAACTTCAAAGACGATCTAAGGACACCTGGCTGTGTGTCTGCAGCATGGGGCCAGCACAAGCAAAGCTGCTGGGAGTTGAATCCGACCTGGGGCCCAGGCTCCTTCAACCCCTGTCCCACCCGCCTGGTGTGCAGTCTCCCCTCGCATCACAGCTGCTGTCCCCTCGGCCATTCCAAGTTGAAAGAAAACAAAAAACAGACCTCATGTTAGGGCTGTGACAGCTGGGGCTGTATCTTTCCCATCTCTGTTTCTCCAGAAGGGTCGGGAATGGTGCATCTACTCAATGCAAAACAGCTTCAGACCTGGACTGGGCACCCTCTCAGCCTCGTGGGTCACAAAAGTTTCCCCCTCTACCACACCCTCCACTACTATGAGCGCTTGAACAGGCCCCATCTCGCCCTCATGTCGGACGTAAGTAGTGGACATTGTTAGCCCTATTTTTTTTTTAAAGATTTTATTTATTTGTCAGAGAGAGCACAAGCAGGGGGAGCGACAGGCAGAGGGAGAGGGAGAAGCAGAATCCCCGCTTAGCAGGAGCCCTATGTGGGGCTCGATCCCAGGATCCCAGGATCATGACTGGAGCTGAAGGCAGATGCTTAACCGACTGAGACACCCAGGGGTCCCTGCCTTATTTTTTTTAAGTAGGCTCCATGCGCAGTATAGAGCCCAATGTGGGGCTTGAACTCATGACCCTGAGATCAAGACCTGAGCCAATATCGAGTCAGACATGTAAATGACTGAGCCACCCAGGTGCCCCAGTTGGCCCTATTTTTATATCTGAGTAAGAGAGAGGCTCAGAGAGGGGAGTGACAGGTAATGCGTTGTCGAGCATGAGAACAAGGCTCTGGAAGGAGCTCTGTGCGTGGCCAGAAGCTCTGCTTCTCCCTGTGGGTGGCAGGAGGTGGTTGGCAGGGGTGGGGGTGTGGAGCCCAGCTCCAAGCCCACTCCAGACTTTGCCGCTTTACCCACTTCTGTGGTCTCTCAGTAAATTGCTACAATATGTGCTCTTTGGCAGCAGCGCTGAAGACCACCCAAGCGTTGAGGCAAATGCAAAATGCAGCCCCCAACCTCAGCCCAAAGCCTGGGCCTGTTGGAGCCAAGGTGCCCTGTGGTCTCCCCAGTGCTGGGGTCCCTCCCAGGTGAACTCCAAGCAAGTAGGACCAAGAACCTGGTCACACATGCCAGTGGGGTGGTTGCAGGGCCTGGAGGGGATCCAGATGGTGCTCCTATGGGCTAAGGACCCTCACTGCCCTGGCACCGACTGGGATGGCAGGATTCCCAGAAACCCAGGTGGGTCGGCTTCATGCAACTGGTGACTTTCTGCAGGACTGGGTCAGAAAAATTTAAAAATTAATAGAAGAGCTTATGCTTTTCAAGGTATCATCCTGAAATCCTTTTGTAAAGAGAGTTCTAGCCTTAATATGCCCTCTTTCTAAATCCTGATGTGTGCATTTGGGATTTGTTGTGTGCCCTACTTCCTTGCGGTGCCTCCCCCGAGCCCCACCGATGAGGAGGCAGAAGACCTCCATGTGCAGGTCAGCCCCTCCATTGCTGGCTGTTTGCCCTTGACCTTGGGAGAGCCACTTACCCTTACTCCCTACTAAATGATACGGTGTATTCAAATGGCAGTGACAGTTCACTGCCCAACACCAATTAAGCACCGGATACATGGTAGATTTTTGGGGAGAAGGAGTTTTGTGGTTTTCTTCTCAGCAAAATAGAAACACTACCTTCCTTGTCTCCTCTTGGGGTTGTTGAAAGTTACTGCAGATCAGGGGGCAAATTCAGATATTATTTATTCATTGATTTCACACGTATTTTTGAGGGTCTATTAGAAGTTCATGTTCTCTTTGGAAATAAATGATCCCAGCTCAGTTTGGTCATTGTTTTAATGGAGAAAAGCATAAAGCACAGCGGACATGGAAAGCGTGGCTTATTCTCCCCAGTAAAGTGGAACAGTCTTGGAAGAGCAGAGATATGTCATGGCTGATATTTCTTGAGTTCTCACCACGTGCCAGACACGAAGAGTTGGCCAGGCAAATCAGCATGGGAGGAGAATGCGCCGAGGAAGAAACAGCAGGATAAAGGCATGGAGGCATTCAAGGGAGCATGCGCAGGGAAGAATCTGTGGTTAGTATTAGATTATTCATAACAGAGCGTTGCTGTAGGATTGTGGGAGTGACTCTTACATAGATGGGGCCAGGGTGTCTCTTACCCTTACTTCTGTCTGTAGCCTGTTGGCTCTCAAGCAAGGTGGCCGCATGTCCCCAGGGTACACTTGAAAATGTAGGGGAGCACTTTTTGACTGTTGCCATGATAAGAGGCAGTCCTACAGGCCTTTAATACCCGGGGAGCAGGAATGTTATATGCCCTGCAATGCACAGGATGGTTGTACATGATGAAGACTTGGCCTGCCTGAAATGCCAGGGTGCCTTCTTTGGGCCACACCGTGTCCCTCCCCTCTGTCCTCAAGCCCCTCTCTGTGCTTTAGCTCCACCAAAGTGTGCAGAATTCGACTGGTGATTGTGGGAAATCCAGATTCTCTCCTGACCACCCAATCCACCGAAGTGTTCTAAAGAAATTGGCATTTTTTCCCCCTGCAAGAATTATATTTGGTTTCAGAACATAATATTTTCATTTTCTTGATTTGGGGTAGCACAGTTGGTGGGAAAAAGACCCTCATTAGGTTTCAGGGCTCAAACCTGGTTTGAGCCACTTTATTCTCTGGGTGCCAAGGCCTGTGGATTCCTCAGCCTGAATACCACAGGAACTGAGCACCACCACCCACGCACTTCCCTGGTGTGGGCCTTCTTCATGCCTGTGGGGGCCTAACCACCTCCCCCACACTGGGCTCCCCCACTGCATTCATTCCCTCTCTCGGTTGCCAGAGAAATCGTTTTTCCCCAACGCAGATGTGATTACCTCCTCTTCTGCTGCAAATCCTCATGTCAAAGAACTCAGACTTAAGGGGCTGAGCAGGCCCGCAGGACAATAGGGCAGTACTTCTCAGCCTGCCCTCTCATTCCTTAGAGAAATGCACATGTATTTTTGTCCACCTCTTCTAGAGAAGCTAAAAGCTGGAAAGTTTCGGTAAGAATCCCCACCTCCCCACACTGAGTTTGAAATAATCGTCCAGAAGTTTAGTGTTTGGTACCCAGGCCTACACCATGGGGTGCACCTCCTTGCCTGGGGCCAGTTCCATCTTTGGGCTCCCCGGTAGTGCTGGGACAGTGCTCTGGGGGTGCTTTTTTGAAGGAATACAGGAATGGAGCGATTCAGATATGGCATAACCTCTAAGGTTCTTTTCAGTCCAGAGATGATTCTAGGGATGGATTTCCTGATATTTCAACAGGTGAAGCCCTAGCTCCCAGACCCGGCTGGTAAAACGGGGTACAGTTGTTCATGTCTGAGGAGTGTAAAAGGTCAGGTGACATACTGAGACTCCTTGCAGGGTCCTAAGACAGGTTCCTTTCATGGCCTCCAGAGGCAAATCTGCCTGTGCACCCCCCCCGCCTCCCCCCTCCCCGCCCCGCCGAGGGTGGATTCATTATTTTCAATAGACATAAATCATTCAGAACTGCCTCTTATAAATAAGATGGGAGAACAGCTCAGAAATACTATTTTTGGCTCCCCAAATGAAATAGAGGCCAGTAAGTTAATAAAACTGATTTTCTCACTTGGATTGGGAACCAGCTGCAAAGGTAATTTCCAAAGAAACATTCCAAGCACATCTCGAGCAAAAACGGCCTCATTTGAATAAACCCACGTCTTGGTGGGAGAGCAGGAGAATGCTTTGGAAGGGCCAGCTCTCATTTAGAGGTTAGGTTCTGGCATGCTATCTTAAAAGATCAGCCTCATTATATTATAAAAGAAATCTAGCATTTGCAGAGGACTTAAAGTTTTGAGGGACGTTTGCATTTGTTATCTCTTTAGAGCTCACAAGACTTCTGTAAAATTATTAGGGGCCAAGTATTTTCAGCCCCATTTTATAGGTGAGGAAGTAGAGGGTGAAGGAGCTTGATGATTTGCCCAAGGTCACAGAGCTAAAAGGAAACAGAGCCACCCCAGATTTGCCCCATACACTTGCATGTCGCCAAGGAGGCACATGAGACCCGCAAGGCACACACAGGGGGTTCCAAGCAATTGTTCTAGTGCTTCTACCAGTCCTCACTGAGGTGAAAGAAGGAAGATGCACACTTCCCTTGAATCTGCGGTCTATGGAAGTACACATACTTACTTTGTTGGAGAGGTGTGATGATGTTGAGTTAGTTTGGATGCTATAATAGCATGGACTGGGTGGCTTGAACACCAAACATTGATTTCTCACCATTCTGGAGACTAGGAAAGCTGGGATCAAAGCACTGGAAGATTCCATGTCTGATGAGGACTCTTCCCGGTTCACAAATGTCCATTTTTGCACTGTGTCGTCACATGGAAGCAGGACTGAGGGGGGCTCCCTGGGGTCTCTCTTATAAGGACCTTAATCCCATTCATGAGGGCTCCACCCACATGACCTAATCACCTGCCACAAAGGCCCCATATCCAAATACCATCCCACTGGGGATTAGGTCTCAACCCATGAATCTTGAAGGAACACCAAAATTCAGCCTATAGTGAGGGGTCAAGAACACAGTCCGTGGAACCAGCTGGCTTGGGTTGGCATCCCAGCTCTACCACCAGCTAGCTGTGGAACCTGGGGTAAGTCATTTGCATCCTTTATGCCTCAGTTTTCTTCTCAGTAAAAGAACCACTCATAAAATGTTGTTAAGTAATGTGCTAACATATGTAAAGTATATGAACAATGCCTAGTGTATAACAAGAAGCTTTCACTAATCAGTATTATTTCATTTTAACTTCTCAACAACCCTGAGATGTCTGTGGTGTTGTGCCCCATGTTACAGATGGGAAAACTGAGGGTAAGTAATTTGCCTTAAAGTCCTAGAACTGGAAGCTTGAGCTAGATCCCTGTGCGCAATACACCATGCTCCTTTCTCTTGATTCATGTACTCTCTCAAGTCATGTGCACAGATTTGGCAGGTGACCATGTTCATGTTACTATTTTCTAAATACAGGTAGTAAGTCCCCCTTTTTCCCCTTCAGGGCCTTTCCTGGAGAATGTCTGAAAATCAGTGTTTGAAAGTCAAATCATGCCCTTATATATCGCCAAGGGGTCTACATCCCCAGAGGACTATAAAATATAACTAAATCCCCAGTTACACCTCACTTCTACAGCATAGTCTTCAACAATACAGTTTCAGCACCCAGACATGTTCTTTGATTCTGTTTGTTTCTTTCATAATTAAATAATGGAGTTTGATCCTCTTGAAGCTCAAGATTCCCAACTCAAAATACACCTAATGACTTCCATTTCTGTGGCAAACATCTTAAGTTTATGAGATCTCTTCTTCTTATTGCTAAGATCAGTACTGTCATTTTTTTCTAATGCAGTTCTATTTTTAGAAATGGTGAATGCAACAGAAACAGTCAAATAATTGAACAAACAAACTTTCTGTGCAAATAGGGCAACTCTGCTGACATTGAATTGTTAGCTCTCAGCTGCTCCACCATACCGCAATAGCTTGAATTGTTCATCCGTAACGCAATTACAAAAGTCGATTAAACACACAAAAGGGAAACAATAATTTATGACAAATCCAAAGAGAAGGATGAACTAATGAATGGAGAAGGCAGGATGTCATGGGAGTGAGGAACAGTCAAAGAGAGTCAAGTGGCCAACTTTGTCAAGCTATAAAGTATTCTGTAGCTTAAAGGCACTTAACCAAGTAGGAACCCACAAATTAACCAGCTAATTGAATTTTTCAGGACTCTGAGTTGTAAGTAATAAAAAACCTAATTTCTAGTGTTTTCTTATTTGTCCACAATTCTTTCCTTCCCTGCTCTTGTCTTGGTTTCCCTATGAGCAGAGTATAGTTTTCTTCTACTGTTGATTGTGGGCTTTGACAATAAGACTTGCTTTGGGCAATGGACCATGGCTGGAAATGACAGTTTCAAGCTGCCATTTTCAAGCTGAGGTTTAAGAGGCAAATTTCCACCAGTTTTCCGGAACTTCTTACCACCATGAGAGGAACATCCACCAAGTACCTTATGTTCCAGTCTGGGGCCTAACCATAACCAGAAGCTGAGGTCCAGCCTCGTCCAGCTGATCCAACAGTGTAATATAAACACTTGTGGTAGTAAGTTACTGAAACAGTAACTTGGGGATTATTTGTTAAGCATTATTATCATAGTAACAATGACAACCCAAAACCCAACTAACCTACAACTCAAGCTAGCTTAAGAGGAAAAAATGTATTGGCTCATGTTGCAAGTTTGCTTTAGGTCAGGGGCTCAAATTATGTTGCTTTTCTATATCCTTCCATCTATCTATCCATTCATCTGTCTATTCCTCTATCCATTTTCTCAACCCTGCCTGTCTCTGCTTCTCTTCATGTTTTGACCTCATTCCCTTCTTATGGAGGCAGGTCCATGTTGTGCATTTGCTGAAATATAATTTGCAGAATACTATTCCTGTAAGATACTTTGGGAGAAAGAAAGGTTCCATGGTCCAACAGGTTTGAAAAAGAGAGTATACTACAGTTCAGTTTTAGTGATTCACAAAGCATTACTGGCAAATAAATAAACATACAAAACAAAACAAAAAACTATGAGGAGTTCTCTAGTTTTGAAAAATCTTTAATATGATTTATTTAATGCGACACTTTCTGAGTTTACTTGATCATCCAAAACTGTTCTGGCTGTTAAAATCTATTGACAGTTTCTTGGTACGCACTCAGGGGAATGGTGGTGTCTGGGGTCCAGTTTGGGAGATAGGAGACCTGCATTTCAGTGTCATCTCTTCCCACAAACTCCCGTGGCACTGCCTCAGGGAAATCACTTCCCGTCCCAGGCCTTGGAGGCCCTTTCACAAAATAAGAGGGTTCAGATTTGTTAGCCTTTTAAGACTACTGGGGCCAACAATCTCTAATTCCAGCAGTACACTGTATTTTATGGGAGAAAGGCTAATTTGGCCTCCCAAAGGAAGGTTAATGGTTGCCAGGGAAGGACCATATAAATCCATGGAGAGTGTTCGGTCAGCTCTTTGCTCTGGGCTCCAACATTATGGTCCAACACGTTTTGAGTGGAGATTTAGTTGGGGCAGCTTTAGTGTATTCACCTTGCCCATGGGTATGGAACCTTAGTCATAGGCTCCTGAGCACATGTTTCTACCCCACTCTGATGGCACAGAGGGGTCCTTTCCCGTGCTCCTTTGTTCTTTGTCCCCATTCCCCGCAACTCCTCAGTCCTTTAAAGCTCTTGTATTCCATCACCAACCCCCCCCCGCCCCCCAAATCCCTCCTCCTCTTGTGTGCAGCCTCTGGAATGGGTTGTTGGCAATTCTCAGTGGCATTCAGTTCAGCTGCTGGGTGGAGGAGGAGGGGGAGGAGAGTCTGCTTTGAGTTCTGTATTAGTCAGGATGCTTTTGGTGGCAGAAAAAAACCCCTGACTCAAGCTGGTTTAAACAATAGGGAATTGATTATCTCACATATCAGGAATGCCAGGGGCAGGGCAGGCCCAAAGCTGGTTGAATTAGCCATTCAACAATGGCATCCAGGAAGAGTTTCTCTCTTTCTCTCTGCTGTGCCATCATCAGTTGGATTCTTTCTCAAGCTGGTGACAAGATGGTGGCAGTAGTTCCGAGCATCCTCTCCAGATAGGACAAGATCTAGAGGAAGAAGGGGTCTCTCTTTTTTTCCCCGCCTGTGGCTCTTTCCTTGAAGCGAAGACATTTTCCCCAGAAGCCACCAAGCCACCACTCACTCCAGAGGACTTCTCATGTTTCCTTGGAAAGAATCGGGAGTACCCCGGAACCAATCACCGGCAGAGAGAGCAGGATTATTCTTAGTCATCGAGCCCATCCCTGGAGCTGGGCGTGAGGTAGATGGCCACTTAGTCTAACGTTGGAGAGATAGAACAGTGCCTGAGTTTGGTTAGGAAGCAAGAGGACAGAAATGAATGTGGGGTAGACAATCCATAGTGAGGTTTTATGAGTAGAAAGGGTAGGGAAGAGACTCTTGAAATAATCTGTCCTCCATTAAATCTTTCAATTACCAAGATTAACCTATTGCAAACATTTCTCCTATACCACATTGTGCTAAAAGAATGTCAGTCTACTTCCTGGGCCCGAGTTGCATGACAAAAGACTTTCTCTTACTTTAGCATCTGTCCATGCTGGGCTCCAGAAGAGACGGCAGAGGGAGAAAACTTGATCTGCCCTCCTTAAAGAATTCTGTTTAAGCTACGTAAGTTTTCCACATTTGAACGGCCGCACCCACTCACCTCCTACCTGGATTCGCCAGTCTGAGGGAGTCTGCTCTACACACAAGCAGTCTTTCTCTGTGGGGGTGAGGGACCTAGGATCCGGATTCCACCCACCTGTAGAACATGATACAAAGTGGCTGTTCAGCGCTCACACCTCCAGCTTTACAGAGAGCTAGAAGATTACCTCTACCGCGTCCTAGAAATGGAATCGTAGGCAAATTGCTTTGAACTTCCTTCTTCCTCAGTTTGCTGCTCTGAAGAAGAGAGATAATAATAATTCCCACCTCATACAATTACGGAGAAGATAAAAATGGATCACGCACATAAATGTCTCAGCGCAGTGCCTTTCGCAAGGGGCTGTACCTAATGGCTATCGATGCTTGTTATTTTTAGGGTCATAGGAAGAGAGCTATTATTATGACGTCATCTAGAAAAATCCTAAAGCAGTCAAGAGCGTCAAGCTGATGCTTCCAACCCCACTGGGAGCTGGCTTTTTTTTCCCCCTGGTGGCGCTTGGTTGGCACGCCCCCTCCTGAGTGACACAGCATCACACAGTAGGAGGAGCGAAGCCAAGAACGAGACGGGCACTTGATTCAGCACAGTGACTCGGGCTGCCAAGTAGGCTTTTGGAAAATGTCTTGCTCCCCCCTCCTGGAGCATATTTTGGACGCCTACTTGTCATATTGCAAAATGTATGTGACAAAACAATCTGGGATCTCGCTGACAATTATTCCCTTCATGCTGCGATTTGGAATCTCTTGTCTGGGCGTGGGGCGGGGGCGGGGGGGGGCACTGCCTGCCTCAGGGGCCCTGGCACAAAGGCAGCCAGAGGAAGGAGCCCTGCCCAGCAGGAGGGGCCAGGGGCAGGACCGAAGCTGCGACCTACCTTCCTGCACGTGGGTTTTTTCCTTTGTGACCCAGCTCAGGCACCTCACAGAAGCTTGCCCTCCTTCTGTGGGCAACAAAGCAAAGTAGGGCAAAGAGAAGCAACAGATAATAGCAATCGTGTACATTTATTACGCCCTTTATTTTTTTCCTAAAGTTGCTGTGACCAATTCCCCCCAAGTTGGTGACTTAAAACAATAGAAATGCATTCTCTCACCGTTTTGGAGGCAGAAGCCTGAAATCAAGAAGTTGGCAGAACCAAGTTCCCTCCAAGGGTTCCCTCCAAGGGTTCTAAGGGAGAATCTTCCTTGCATTGGCCGGCGGCTCCACATGTTCCGTAGCTTGGGGCTGCATCACTTCAATCTTTGCCTCTGATTTCTTGGGGTTTTCTCCTCTGTGTATCTCCTGCCTTTCTCTTTCCTTAGAAGGATACCTGACATTGGTTTTAGGGCCCACCCTAATCCGGGATGATCTCACCTTGAAATCCTTAATTACATTTGCAATAACTCTTTTCCCCAATAATGCCATATTCCTAATTCCAGGCACCTGTGTCTTTTGCGGGGCCACCATCCAACCACTGCAAGCCCTTTCCATGTGTCAGGTGCTAGAGGAAAGATCTATGACCTCACCGTTCACTCAACAAACCTGGGAGTCTGTGCTATGTTCAATCCCCATTTTCAGATGAGGAGCCTGAGCTGTCCTGAGCACTCTTCATGAGTATCCTTTGTTCTTCGCTCAGCCCTATACAACTGAGACAAATTTTAACTGTTATTTTACAAGTGAAAGCCCTGAGGTTTCGAAAGATTTTGTAACTTGCCCAACAGCTAGTGAGAGGCAAATCCCAGGATTCTAGCTCAGATTTTTCTCAGACGAACTGGATAGAAAGAAATAACTCTTATTCCTTCTGCTGTACTAGCTCAAAAAGAATTTGCTGAATGAATAACAACGTGAAGATAAAATAGCACATTTTCACCTCCTAAGGAACTCAGGGATGTCTCCTTCTTCTTGCCTCCTGGTAGAAAGAAATGCTAATACCATTGCCAAAATTCTCACGAGACCTTGAGGGGCAGGGGCAGAAGATCCCCAACTGGCTAGCCTGCGTCTTGCTCCTTCTTTCTGAAAATGACAGGGAGTGTGTGTTCCTGGCTGTTGGTAGGAGCCTCCCATAGCAGAGCTGGGAATTTGCCCAGGACCAGACATGACTTTCACCCCAGGAGGCCCAGAACTGTCAACCAGGGATGCTTTGGGAAGAAAGCTGATTCCGGTGACAAATCCAGCTTTTCTGTACTTTTCCATCACAGGAATGCCAAGCAGGAGCAAGGCTGTGATTTGTTGATCACTCGCTGCATGTCATGCTCTGCAATCGGTACTTACACAGACATGATCCCAGTCGGTCCTCAGACAGGATTACCTCCACTCAGGGCTGCCTCGATGATGTGTAGTGTCAGGGACAAGAGTGCTAATGGAGGCACCAAGCCATGTGTTTAAATATGTATAAGGAGACAATCAGGCCACACACTGTCAGCACCCCACCCACATATCTGGCTCAGTCCAACCCCCAACCCCCAACAGCTCCCTGTGCCTTAAGGTGTGCTCATAATGGCATGGTCTGTCCTCAGGAGGAGGAAGCCCCCTCCCCCAGAATCTGGAGGCAGGCTCAGGGACATTTGAGCAGGGCACTCTGGAGTCTTGTGTAACTTGCGTATAGGGTAGCTATGTTCCCTTGACCCTCCGGCTCCTTGTCCACTGGGAAGGATGTGTGTGGAGCAGAGAAGAGACTGGGGCCTTCTAAGGTGTCAGGCCTCTCGCCTGGGTTAGGGTGCTCTGGCTCCCTTGTTTTACCCACAAATGAACTAGACAATAATTAGTGTATTATGATCTATTGCCATGAAACAAATCTGCCTCCCCCCAACGCTACCCCACTAACTCAGTGGCATAAAAGCAGCTAACATCTCTTATCTCAAAGCTTCTGTGGTCAGGAGTCTGGGCCTCAAGCTCTGGATCTCTCTAACGAGGGTAGAACTGGGCTCCTCTTCATGGGGCAGCGCACAAACATGGTGGCTGGCTTCCTCAGAGCAAGTGAGCCAGAGGGAAAGAGAGAGAGCATACAAAAGACAGGTCACTGCCTTATTAAAAATTGTATGGTGGGGGTGCCTGGGTGGCTCAGTCGGTTAAGCGTCTGCCTTCGGCTCAGGTCATGATCCCAGGGTCCTGGGATCGAGCCCCACATCGGGCTCCCTGCTCGGTGGGGACCCTGCTTCTCCTTCTCCCTCTGCCTGCCTCTCTGCCTATTTGTTCTCTCTCTCTCTGTCAAATAAATAAATAAAATCTTAAAAAAAATAAAAAAAATAAAAATTGTATTGTGGTAAAATACTCATAATATTTACTATCTTCACCCTTTTTAAGCATACCTTTTAGTGGTATTAAGTACATTCCCATTGTACTTAAAAGCAAAGCTATCCACTAACCAGTGAATGAATGGGCACTTTAGTGTGTGGCCAGGAAAGGCGTCTGTAAGGGGTGACATTTAACCTGAGTTCTGAATAATAAGAGGGAGTCAGCCATTAAAAGATTTAGGGTTTTGGGGGAGAACAGCCAGGGCAGAGGTCCATAAGATGGGATGAACTTGTCATGTAGAAAAGAGAAAGAAGGCTGCAGGTGCTGGACCAGAGTGAGCCAGGGGAGGGACAGCCAGGGAGGAGATGAGAGAGGTCACACAGCCAGGTCCTTTGTAAACTACCCAGAGCCCGCCTGGATTCTCCGCAGGACGGGCCACCATTGGCAGAGGTGAGCAGAGGAATTAGCTCAGAATAGAGGTGATGGAGAGGAAACTGTGTGTCCAGGGAGGGGTGGCTGTGGAGCTTAGAATCACCCAGCTCCCCTGGGTGACCTGCTGAGTCACTTAGTCACTTGGCCTCCGCCTCCTTGTGGGGGACTGGTTTTTGGAACCATTAATTGAGTACTTCCCCAATAATGGATCACCTTTTGCCCTTGTAACAGCTCCAAGGGACGGCTACTAGGATCCCAATTCCATCCATCATGGGGGTGGTGAGAAACATTCAAATAAATGAGATAAGGAGATGAAACAGTGATACACTGTGGGTCACAGATTACTCTGAGCACTTTACATACTCTGTCAGATAGATATGATTGTTGGTCCCCTTTCTCAGATGAGGATGGTGAGGCACAGAGAAATTAGGCAGCCTGGCCAAGATTATACCACCAATAAGGGCCAGAGTTAGGGTCCAAAGGCACCCAGTGAGGCTTCAGAGTCTGCGTCCCTGGCCACTAAGCTCTATCATCGAGAGCGTCTTCCTGAAGCCCTAGCTCTAGCACGTGGGTCCTGATAGGCATTTAATTCATTGTTTGGTTTTGGTTTTTGCTTGGTTTTATGTTATAACAGGGCACAGGAACACTACTTTGTCATCAGAGTAAATTGTCAGCTTAAACAAGGATGGCTGCGTCTCCTTCGCCGGGGGGCCGCCAGCTTGAAGACCTGTCCCACCATCCCGGGCTCTCCGTTGTGGTCGTAAACCAAGTACGTATTCCTCAGGCCCTCTCATTAGGCACATTCTAGCATTCGCAGCGGCAATAACAGATAATCGGTTTATCCCCAAACTCTGGGACACGATTAGTATTTTCTATGTGATGTTGAAAAGATTGGCTTCAAAGTTTCAGAGGAGAACTGCAGGTATAAGCTAAATTTAAACTTCCTCTTTGGGAGAAATCAAACCCGGTAATCACTATTTTAAAATCCCTGCTGAAAATAAGCCAACAAATCACCTCGGTCATTAGCCATAACCAAGGTAGGATCATCCGAAAAGTCCGCTTGGAATAAAAAAAGAATCGCTCTGGCTCTGGAGTCAGAGTAGGTCTGAGGAGACGCTCTGCTCCTTCACAGCCATGGGGATGTAGAAAAGGCCACAGGAAAAGGTGTCTCTTCTGGGGAACATTGTGTCGTCCACCTGCTGTATCTTGACATGTGGCAGCCAGCGTGGGCCGTGACGTACAAGGCTGGCCAGCACAGGGTGACATTAGAGAAAGACAGGAAAATTCTGGGTGCTCCATATTGTTGTTGAGGAAGTGGATTAACAAGTTGTGAAACTGTCTTGCTTCCAGGCATTTTGGTATCTGAGAAAAGAAGTCCCTTTCTTGTTTAAGCCATTTTGAATCGGGGCTTCTGTTACCCGAAGTTGGAAGCGTGCTAACTGATGCACTGGGCAATTATGAGGAGTAAATGAAACAGTGCAGGTAATTTGCTTGGTGCCTTGCCCAAGATAAAGCAGGATTAATATAGAGTGAAGTGTCCCGAAAGTCAGAGTCTGGAAAAGGGTAGGAGAATAGGGTACGGAAAGGCCAAAGACTTTCACAGTCGTACAGGAATGGGCAACATGTGGTCCAGGGCTGTTATCGGCACTGCCTGAGCCCAGGTCAGGCGTCTCTAATGCAGCACAGAACCCTTTCATGGCCAAGTCCCCATCCTGGCGCATGACGTGGCTTACCCCATTTGCTTCTCATCTCTCGGAATCGCTGTTCTGCCTTGCCTGGTGGCCAATGTTTCCTGTATCTCATCCACCAAAATATCCATCATGATTAGATTATTATATCAGAATTATATGTGTTATAATTATATAACATTTTACACAATGCTATATA
Organism: Mirounga angustirostris; assembly: GCF_029215605.1. NCBI lineage: Eukaryota > Metazoa > Chordata > Mammalia > Carnivora > Phocidae > Mirounga > Mirounga angustirostris. Next base: position 11,040,719 of record NW_026991712.1, on the reverse strand, counting down.
ACAATTATATAATATATACACAAATAACACTATATACAAAACACACAATTTTATAATGTATTTATAGAATTAGTATAACAATGATTATAATAAATTAACAATAATTAAAGTCCTGGTGGTTTACATTTTTAAAAAGATTTCTCACTGTGAAAGGAATGGTTGGTCTTTCATTAAAAGAACATACATATTATGTATAGATGTGTAATTATGTAATGTATTACGTAATTATTATAATAATATTTAATGTCCTAGTGGTTTGTACTTTAGCACGGACTTCTTACTGGAAAAGGAATGGCTTGGTATTCCATCAGGAGAATTTTAAGCAAGCAGGGTTTGTGGGGCGGTGCCTCCTGAAACTACATCTCATAGATCCCAAGTTATGGTGAGCAAAACTGAGCCCGTTGGAAGATTCTGCAAGTTCTTGGCACAAATCCAGGCTATTAATGTCTCCACAGAGCCTGACTCAAAACACCATTGCTAGAACCAGGGTAGGTGAAAATGGACCAGTGACAGCTTCTGTTCTAATTTTACCGCAGCCCCAACCCTTAAAATACATCTCTGAACAATGCAGTACAGTTTAGCAATGAATGGAATTGTGGCTTCTGGTTACTGAAAGCAAAGAGACAAGCAGCTTCCCCTGTGAGCAGGAGAGGCTTGGGGAAGATCTACAAGCTTCTCGACATCAGCTCAGCTTCCTTGAGACTCATCTTCCGTCTAAAAATTGATGGCTTCTGTCCAACGTGCCTCAAGTGCCGGTTACACAAAAAACTAGCCAAGATAACACCGTTTCCAGTGTTTTAAACCTCTGAGGCACTACATAAGTTATTGGAGATAAATAATCTTCAAGTTCCAATTGGACAAGATTTAGCAACTCCACCCAGTAGACTAATTCATTCTATCACTTGGGGAAATACTAGTCAATTGCAAAAAAATGGGCTGAATTCTTCCTTCTTTCCTTTCCTGTGTTCATATCCTGGGTAATGTGGCTTTGCAGCACCTTTGCCTAAGAGGGGGACTCTTTTCCTTCGCCCCTTGAATCTGGGCTGGCCTTGTGACATGGTTTGGCTGCTAGAATGCTGTGATGGTGTTCCAGGTCTGAGCCAAAGCCTCAAGAGGCAATGCATGTTTCCCGTCTTCTATTTCTTGGAACCCGTTCCAGAGGCCATGCAAGCAAGCTTGGGCTAGCTTGTTGGAAGGGAAGAGAAGCCAAGCCTCCATCAGCCAGCCTCCCTCCAAGCCGGGAGCTGCCCAGGTCACCATCCGCAGATATGTGAGTTAGCTTGGTCAAGACCAGATGAGCTGTCCAACTGAGCCCGAGCTAAGCATGATTGACTTGAAGAATCATGAACTAAATAAATGGTTGCTTTTTAAAGTTACTAAGTTTTGAGGTGGTTTATTACACAGCAACAGAGACTGATAGAAACATTTAGCAGAAAGCTCATTGCTTTTGTTAGTGGTCAGAGAGTACTTCTAAATACGTAATTCAGCCAGGTGTGCATACAAGTTAGGGACAATAGGTATTGAAGGAGTCAGAAACTTGGCTTCTGCCAGCCTTTGTAAGTTTTGAAATAGTCCAGGCGTCTCTGGAAAGATAACAAAGATGTATATTAAGAATTTGTCCTCTGGGCGCCTGGGTGGCTCAGTTGTTAAGCGTCTGCCTTTGGCTCAGGTCATGATCCCAGGGTCCTGGGATTGAGTCCCACATAGGGCTCCCTCCTCGGGGGGAAGCCTGCTTCTCCCTCTCCCCCTCCCGCTGCTTGTGTTCCTGCTCTTGCTATCTCTGTCTCTGTCAAATAAATAAATAAATAAAATCTTAAAAAAAAAAAAAAAAGAATTTGTCCTCTGGATCCACTGCTCACTCTCCTACCATCTCAGTATATTCAGTTATAATGAGGATGGAATGAAACAGGAATTACTGCACTAATAAGAATGTGAATAGGCTTGATTCTTCCTAGTCATTAAATAAATACTTATTTAAATATACCCTGTAATAGGGGATGGGGTTATAGGATGAAAACATATAGCTTCTATCCTTAATTTATGAGGACTCTATCCACAATTTATAAGGAGTAATGGACAAAAACTTAATTGTGAAACCAGCTCATACATAAAAATTAAATGTTGGGAAAAATTTGGTACTCTGTGTCAAAGGCCTTAAATTATTTTTACTCTTTGGTGCATTGATTTCATTTTTGAAAATATATCCTAAAGAAATGATCCGAAATGCAAAAAAGGCCTTATTCACGAAATGTTTTTCTCTCTATGTAAATACAGGTGAAATATATTAATTACCAACAGCAAATTAGTTATGATGTATCTGCTAGCTGGAGCATTACCCAGACATGAAAATTATGTTTCTGGAGAGTCTTTTCTAACAAAAACAATTATGACATGCACTGAATAAAATGCAGAATACAGAAATACAATGGCAATCATAGTAAACTAATAACAAAATAAAGATTAGAATAAAATACTCTATAAATGTTTAGAAGAGAGTGGGAGAGAAGAAAATTAATATTTTTTGATGATGTATTAAGTACATATGTGTTATGTTCCTTAAGTGCTTTTTAAAAAAAATTTCATTGTCACTATGACTCTTCAAGGTTCTTGCTATCAGTGACGTTTTACAGATAAGGAAACCGAGGCTCGGAGAAGTTGAATGACTTCTCAGGTGTATAGGGCTGGTGGCTGGTGTAAACTGCATTTGAACTGAGGGGGATTTGACCCCAAGATCATTCTCTTTCCATCAGAGCTGTCAGATCCCTACTAAAGGGATCATAAATGGATTTTATTTTCCTTCTTTCTCTTTACTGGCACTTCCTAATTCTACTTTGATAAATTGTGTATCTTTTACATATAAATATCATTTCAGAAATGGGCAGATGGTTCACATCTGCCTGGCTCAGATCCAGACTCACGCTCAGGTAGAGTGGTAGCTGCCTACAGAGGGACTCCCAGGCACTTGGGGAGGGCATCCCCACTCTCCTGAAATACCTCTTCTCCTAACTGGAATTCTTTAACTTTAACTAAGGGATGCATTGTCCATTTAATGATCAGAAAGAGAATCTTAGCCCTCCTCAAGCCCAGCCCTATTCTGGACCCTCACCGCAGCATTCCTTCATGCTTCCAGCCAGGCTCTTCTGGAATATTCTAATAAAGGGGAATTCTCACTATGGCAAGAGGCAGCCCATTCCATGGTTTGCTGAACTCTGGAAATGAAGACGTCCTTCCTTGGATTAGGCTGAAACCTGACCTCTCATTCTGTCCTCATGAAATACACTCATTCCTCTCCCTCCAGAGGCTTCTTGTAAGTGCATAGAGACAGATGCTGTATTCATTGCAGCAGACTCTCCTGGGCCTCTACCCAATATCTATTTTCACCATCTTCCTTAGAACAGAGCCTAAATTTTATTCAGGAGTGCCATGTTCTTAATCAAAGACTGCATTTCCCCATCTTCCTTGCTGTTAGCTGGTGTAATGTCACTAAATTCTGGCCTAAGAGAGAGCTGGCCTTTTCTCCTTCCTCGTCCCACGTTGTGGTTTCTTCCCACTTTCTGATTAGAATGGAGACACGATGGCTGGAACTCTAGTAGCCATTTTGGAATATGAGGCAACCTTGAGGACAAGAGGCCAGTCCTAAGGTTGGCAGAGCAGAAAGATGTAAGAAGCTTGGGTCCCTGATGTTTATGGACCTGCAATCCTTACCTTTAGGTTTCTTTCACTGAGATTAAAAAAAAAAAACAGTATAATTTCTGGCCATTTTTATAATTGGGCAAATGAAATTCTTAATGGACCCTTGATCTTCTCTGCCTCAGGCTCAACATCCTTTGTTCCCTTAGGAGTCCTCCTTGATAGAGTTCAGGTCCTCTCACCCCTGGACATTCTACCGGGAGCTGTTCCAGTCTTCCCCTGCGTCTCTCCTAAATGATGCTCTAAACTGAATATAGAATGAGCTCAAGTGTAGATCAGTCTGAATGGAGAACATGTGGTGCATCCACGTGAGGGCTGTCTGTCTTTATCTGCACTCCATGGCCTCCCTCCTTTCCCTTGGCACTTACTTACATAGTCACAGTCGCTGACCTTGACTGAGAGCTTTCTATATTCCAGGTAGCACGACAAACATTTTCTGTGCATTATCTCCATGTATCTTAAATTTAAATTCCTCCTGGTGTGCCTGTCTTTCCTGCTAGTGTGTGATCCCCTGGGGAGCAGCAAGCATGTCTTGTTCATCACTGGTTCCCTAATGCTTAGCATAAGGCAGATATGTGTGAAATGCTTGTCGAACAGAACAGAACTGATACCCAGGTGAACTTGGAACTGACGACCCTGCCTTCAAATCCAGCTCTACCACTTACTTGCTGGCTTGATCCTTAAAACACCTAACCTCTCTGGGGCGCCTGGGTGGCTCAGTCAGTTTAAGGGTCTGACTCTTGATTTCGGCTCAGGTCATGATCTCAGGGTCATGAAATGGGGCTCTGCGCTGGGTGTGGAGCCTGAAGATTCTCTCTCTCCCTCTCCCTCTGCCCCTCCCCACTCTCTAAAAAACTCCACCCCCCCTCCCCACCCCCCCACAAACCCACTTAACCTCTCGGAGCCTTTTGTAAGGAAGAGACAATGCAATTTAACCTGCAGAGTTGTGAGGCCATTAGAGAAATTTCTATGTAAAATGTGAACCCATTTTCTTGTGGAGAGCAGGTTTTTGGCATGGAGCAGAAGCGAAAACACAAAGGGGTTTGTACCATAAGGTAGAAGGTGGCAGACAGGGGAACCAGAGAGGGAGGAGGCACCAGGCAGGCTGGCTGGTCTCAGCCCACTTCCCGCTTCTCCTTTCAGCTGGTTCTGCCTCCAGCTGTCCTAAAACCCAGGAGGGTTGCTGGGGAGGCCAGGGAGGTGGGACAAGACTGGACCCTGGCCTGGGTGAGCAGTGCCTTCTATCCTGCCTGCCCTCACACGCATGAGCACCATTCATGGAGGTTATGGAGTTAATGTGTCAGAACCAGACTTTAACAGAGATGCTAAGAAATAAATGAAAATGCTTATTTCTATCCTGTAACTGGAAAGTTCCTAAATCTTCCTTTCCATACTATAAGCAACTCAAGGGCAATGACTGTGTTTTGGCTTCTCAGGTGTGTGTTGGGCAACCAGCACTGTGCCTGGTCCATGGTAGATGCTCAATAAATATATGTTGAGTGCATACCTATGTGATCCAGACCAGCCCATTGGGATGAACGGTGTATCTTCAGCTCAACAACTTTATTGAATATGGAAGTTAATATAATTATGAGCAAAATACTATTCTTCCTCAGACATCAAGGAAAGAGAGTGAAAGAACTAATACCTATTGAAATTTTACTATATGCCAGGCAGTTTGCTAGGTGTTTCTATCAATTATTTCATTTATATATCAATATCATCAGGTCAGTACATTTAGGTTATTTTTAATCCTTTGAGAGATTAAGCAATTTGACCAAGTTCAAATAGAGTTGTCTGGTTCCAACATCCACACCCATGTAGGGGTGCTTGCTTTACCCCTCCCCTAGGCACACACTTTCTCCCTTACACCATTTCTGCTCACACCCAGCTTTGTTCTCCTCCTCACCGACCCACACATCAGAGGTCCCGGCACACTGTCTGCCTGAGGCCGCCCAAGTATTACCACAAACACTGACTCCCAGGGTTGTAAACATCTGTATGGTAATGGCAGTGACCGTGGTCTGCTTTCCCACTATACACCAGGAACTTTACACACAAGCATCTGGAATCTTCCATGAAGCTTAATTAGGGGGGGTCATTCTTATCATTTAGTAGAGGAGGAAGCTGAAGCTCAGAGAGGTTAGGAACCTTGACCAAGATCCCACAGCTTCAACCTAGAGCCAATTCTGGTACCCGAGCTTTGCCCACCTTACCACTCTGTCTCTTCGGTGCTAAACTCTGCTGGTGTAAAACGAAGAGTAAGATAGTTTCCATTCCCATGGGTCTTTCTCTCATGTTGGGACACGCGGCAAAGCCCCTGTTTCCCGGCCCTGACTGTTCTGTCCTTTCCTTTTGCAGCAACTCAGGGATGGCCGGGGAGCTTCTCATCCCTGATCCCCAAAACTTCCATCCTCCAGGCTCCCTTTCTCCTGAATCCTGGCCCTGTCATCTCTTCACCATGTGGCCCTGGGGTAAGTCACTTTCCATCAGGCTCATCCACCTGATCCCTCACTAGGGGCGCTGAGGTCTACCTGACAGGTTTGCAGGGGGGTCAGGTTCTCTTTTTCAAAGATGGCAACACCAGTACATTTCCTCCCCCACGTGCGGAAGGCATGTGACATGCCTTCACTGGGGCAGGGGGTGGGGGTGGGGCGGATATCTATGTCTCCTGCCCTTGAACTTTGCCGGACCTTTGGGACCGCCTTGACTAAGAGACTACGGCAGAGCTGACTCCTCATGGCATTTGAGGCTGGGTCATAAAAGGCAATATGGGTTCTACTGGCACGCTCTCTTGGGAGCCCTGAGGTGACCTGTAGGAAGTCCTGGAGGGCATGTTAGACAGAACCTGGAGAGACACTCCATAGCTATTCTGTTCCCAGCTGCTGGAGTCTTCCCAGCCCAGGAGACAAGCTAGCAAAGGATGCTTCAGATAACTCCAACCCCCAGCCTTCAAACTGCACCAGAGGATGCTCATCAGAGGAGAGACAAGTGTTCCCACTGAACCCTGCTCTGTACTACAAATTCTGCAGCACATTCATGTCCTTGTCTGGGGCCATCGCGTTTAGGGGTGGCTGGTGATGCAACCCTGGTCCTGGCTCAGGGGGAGATGTTAACAGAACAGGACGCATGGGCAGGGCTCAGTTGTGGGCCAAGGAGGGCCAAGTTTACCTGAGGTCACCACGGTGAGTCCGCATGGAACTGCCTTGAGACCGTGAGACTTGGGTTTCTGGTTTTTAGAAATTGGCGTCAGAGTCTTTCAAGTTCGTCAACTCCTCTGGAGGTAGGGTTTAGCCAATTTCAAGAGCTACCAGCCCACAGGAATGTAAAACTCAGTTCAAAACACACCATAAACTGACTCATTTTCACGAGACTATTTAAAAAAAAAAAGTTGAGTATATGCTTAATTTTCTTAGGGCTTCCAAAAACAATAGGAAAATCTTTCAGATGGAGCCATGTGTGTGCGGATCTGTCCAGAATCCCGGCCCTTCCCTAACTTCATTAGCCTGAAGAAAATTCTTTTGTTTCATTGAACCTGGAGGCAAAGAAAATTGCTGGGTCAGAGAAAAGGCCTTTGGTCACAGGGTCGGAAAAGGGGTATCAGGAAGGGATTATTGAGTAAACTCAGCCAGTTTTCCCTTCTGGGTCTTGATTGTATAATATGTACGCCTGACTTCAGATCTGATGGATCCTAGGTGGCATGGAGCGACAGGAAATGTAAGTAAAGAAGCTAAATGTTTGGCTTTGTTCCGACTGCCATGGAGTTGTCGGAACTGGGAGGATTTTTAGGGATCCTCTAGGTAAAAGCCGTTGGTTTTTATTGGTGAGGAGTTGGAAGCGCAGTGAATGAATATGATTTGCAGAGCTAGTCACACAGCTGGGCTGGCAACTGAGGAAGCCCCTTTATTCTGAGACATCTGGGAGCCTATGAGTTACCATTGCCCTTTGTAAACTTGCCTTTCAAAGTGTTTAAATCCCCAAAGAAAGCTGTGAGCAGGGAGCAATTCAAAGGGGACTAAAGTAGAGAGACAGTGGCAGCTAGGGGGGCAGAGAGAAGGTTCGCCTGCTGTTTGCCAAAGTCTAAAGCCCTTCTTTCGTCTGTGGGGCTTGATTTATAAAGGCTGGGCTTCAAATAAAGGAGGTGGTTGGGGTACGGGAGTGTGTGGGGGGGGCGGTGAGGGGAAGGGAGACAGGATGGTCACATGTGGATGTGACCTATGTTCAAGCTGAATCCCGAAAGATGCGCTGTTTGCCAAGCAAGAGAATAGAGCACAGATGTGTGCATCTGTGCACAGATGTTGCACAGAGGCCCAAAGAAAGTGAGTGAGCAGGTGTGAAGAGACCTGAGGGAAGGGTGTCCCTGGCAGAGGGAACCTCAAGGACGACAGCCTTGAGGCTAGAACCGACTTGGAGCATATGACAGCAGCGAGAGCACAGGGTGGGGGAGCCTGAGGAGCAGTGACATCACAGGTGAGGAGGTTGGGGAGAGGCACTGGCTGGGGTCCTGTGAGGCACAGTGTAGACCCCGGAAGGACTCTGGCACTGGCTCTGAGTCTGGCAGGAAGCCTGTGGAGGGCTCGGTGCAGGAGGTTGTACAACAGAGGGCTCTCGAAGGCTGGGACTTTGTCTTCCTACATTTGCCCACAGCTGAGGTGGGTGCACATTCCAAGAAGCAAGACACAGCCTTGGCCTCTTGGGTCGATGAGGCTCGGAGGGCAAGCACGGTGGGCCCACGTGAAGCTCTTCTCTGGTCCCACTGCAGCGTTTCAGTGCCTGGCCTCATTCCCTCCTCACTTCACTCCGGTGACTAAGCAGTGACGCACTCACCACCTCTATTTTAAGACAGGACACAGAAGCTAAGAGGTTGACTTTTGTGCCCAAGGTCACTGCTGATTATGGCAGAGCTAGGACAGGAGCCCCATGCCCCCTGACCTCCAGTCCAGGGCTTTTCTGAAACCCAGAGCCCCCTCAGGGAAGCTCTGTCCATCCTTCCTAACCCTGAATGATGCCATCACTGGGCGTGGCAGGTGTCTTCCTAGATGTTCCATTGGAGATGTCGCTGTGAGCCACTTCTAGGATGCAGGAATGAACCCTCTCGGGGACTTGGCAGACTAAATGTAGAGTGTGACCAATGGGCTGTCATCCGTGGTGCACAAAGCAGCCGAGGAGATTCATGGAGCACTATGTAGCACTTGTCTTGGTTTGTCCTGGAACCCCAGGACAGATCATCCATCCAGCCCCCGAACACATAGATAGCTAGGCTACAGGTGTGAGTCTTGGTTCAAGACCTCAGATGTGTCCAAAACAACTTGGTTTTTCTACAAGGGAATCTGGTTTGGGTTTCGAGCATCTGTTAGGGTGAGGTGGTGGAAACCTAGTTCCATCCCTTTGGGCATCTTTGCCTGGAAGTGCGGCTGAGCTCTGGGAAGTTTGCTGAGCTCCGGGAGGTTTGCTGAGCTCCAAGGAACTGAGTGGAGGGAAGACTGGAGCTCCGTGTGTCATCACCGCATGTGACGCTCCTGTCTGGGCTTTAGCCATTAGTCCATTGCTCTGTCCTCTCTTGTCCCTGAGCATGAGTCTCTGTTCACCTTCTGGGTCTCTGTGGATGGAAAACATTCTACAATAGAGTGCTGCCCCACTCTGCTGTAAAGGAAACGCCATTTCTTGGGCTCATTCTGCTGTTCTCATGGACCACAGAGGCTTGAGGGCTATGTGTGGCTGCCTCCCAGGTGTATCTAGGTCTGCCACACAAATATTTCTTCTGTTCCCATAACATCCCAGCTTGAGCTCCTCCTGCTGTTGGGTTCTCTAAACATCTCAGGGGGTTGGCTACCTCACCCCCTCCCTGGACTCGCCAGGGGTGGTGGCAGGACCCAAGGTCCCTTCTCTACTCCTCTGTCCTTGTCTGAGCCCAGGCAAGCTTCACGAGGTCTCAGGGAGACCAGAGCCTACTCGGTCCTCACCATGCATTCTTCTCTCTCGGGTCGGGAGCTGGACAGGTTTGGGCTTTAAAAACTGATCACCTCCAACTGCATCCTTTGTTCCGTCTCCATTTTTCTGGGTCATTTCTTCCCTGAGCCAATAAACATGGAATGTTCTACCTGCTGCTTAAATGCAGAGTTACAAGACCACAGAACCAAACCAAACCAAACCTTGTTAATATTTCACAATATTAGCCCTTCTGCTGCATCATATGCCTGATGTGGGAAGCATCTGCTTTGAAGTCAGGTGACCTGGTTCAAATCCTAATTACAAGGTGCTTGATTAATCATTTGCGACACACATATGAACCTCATCTATAGTCTCTCATTTATAAAATGGAAGTAATTATTTCTATTTGGGGGATTATTTTGAGGGTTATAAAATATGTTAAGCTGCACAGTGTCCAGTCACTGTCATGATTATCATCATTCCAACAGGGTCTCCGATTGGTAGTTAGCATTGTGATTCTCCACCTGTGCAGTTCAGAAAGTCTCAAGACCAACCCCAGGTCTAGAGATTCTCTAGAAGGACCCACAGAACTCAGAAAAGTTGGAATACTCAGTAATGCTTTATTAAAGTGAGAGGAGTACTGATCAGAATAAGCAAAGACAAGAGGTACAGAGGGCAGGGCCCAGGAATATTCTAGGCATGGGATTTTAGTTGCCTTCTCCAAGTGGACAGCCATGTAGCTGACCTTGGTTTCCACCTCTTCAGAGATCAAGTAGATGCCACACGGCCCCGGGATCCTCCATCCCAAACCACATGTTCGCATGGAACATCAGGTGTGGGCCAAGACTCTAGGCAGGACAGACATTCCAAGGGCTTAGTGGTTTCCTCCCAGAAGCCAGGGCAAGGGCCAAACCTTTCTTGGCAAGTAAATCCTTTCCTGTGCAACCTGTACCTTCATCCTGGTCAAACCCACAATGCTCCACCTGCCCACTCAGCCCACTTCGGGCCTGTTTCTGTGTTCTTTGACAATCTGGGTTGCCTTCTTTCCCTTCCTCTGCTTTCTCCTTCTCTTTCTTCTCCAGCTACCCGACGAGTTCATTCTGGAATCTTCTCTCTTTTGTGTCTACCGGCCTCCTGAGTATCTCTGCCATCTGCATCTACACTCCATCCTCACTGTCACAGCCATGGTTTAGGTCACCGTGGGCCACGTGGACCAGGACAAATTCCTCCTAACTGGCCTCCCAGAGGGGCCTCTCTGATCAGCACCAACTGGTCTTATCCTTTGCTTAAAAGCCTTTGGTGATCTCTGTTATCCATCATGTTCAAGCTGTCTTGGCAAACACAGCTCCGCTTAGTTTTCTGGCCACCTTCTTGGCCACTTCCTCCCCGGTCTTCCGAATAGGATGTTGTTGTTCGAATAGTTGTTCATAACCCTGGGTATTTGCTAATTTTCCTGCCTCCTTCAGTGCCTCTCAATGCCCCCCCCCAACACGCGTCCTGTGCCCCACAAGTAACCACCCACTGAAACCAATTTCCCCTGGGCTCAGTTAAAATGCCACCCCCCGGAGAAGGCTCCTTAATCCCCCCCTGAATGTTTCCATCGTGCCGGGGACAATCTCACAATTCTTTCTACATTGAGCCACAATGTTTTTATCCTTGGGCATGGTGCACAGGAGATGCTCGGCACATACTTGCCAACTTAAACCACAGGGAGCAAATGATACAATCTGCAGTGTATCTGACTCCATATAGTAAAGAGGTATGTTTATACTGGGCTTTATTTCAGGTTGGGTCCCAAACATGCTGGTTGGTATTAGATTTCTGATTCTCATTTTTTTCTTTTCCTAGGAGGAGGTTTGAATGCAACATCTTTTCTCCTAAGCGTTACATCCCTTACAGTTTCTTCTTTACTCCTGCCGTTGTTTTTTGTTTTCTACATAAATAAAATCATTTCTTCCATCCTCCCTGGGAACTCTGCTCTGGGATTAGCAAGGAGTTCAGTCACTTTATCATGTAACACCCGGCTATGAAACAGATCGCATACTCTTGGCCGATTCTGCTTTATGAGAAAATATTTATTCTGTTTAAGCGCTGGAAGCCGGTTATTATTTGCTAGCTGCGTTTTAATACTGTGCTATTTTCCCCCATTGCTTTCGATGCGGAAGGAAGCACCAAAGGTCTCGCATACTGCCACCTTGTGGTGAGGTAACACAACAACCAATTCTTTGCGGGAAGTAGGTTATTTGTTAAGAGGGAGAGCATCATATCTCTTGCCCAGCCATGCACGCTCCAAGGAGAGGCCATACGAGGACACAGCAAGGAGGTGGCCGCTTGCAAGCCAGGAAAAGGGCTGTCGCCAGAAGCTGACCACGCCGGCACCCTGATCTCTGACTTCCCAGCCTCCAAAACCGTGAGCAATAAACGCCTGTCGTGTCAGCCCCTCCCTGTCTGTGGTATTTTGTTATAGCAGCCAGAGAAGACTAAGACAGTGGTGTAGTCCGATCTTCTCCTGTGACTCGCAAATATTCAGTGAATTTAAATAACATTTATTTGTTATTGAAGTTCGTGTTACTATTTTTTGATTTTTACATATTATGTTTATTTTAACACTAACGATATTTCATATAGTTTAAATAAGCTCACGGATGTCTGCTGGGAGTGGGTATCTTATGGAAATTGGGTAAAGGGTGGAGTCTGAGTGACATGGGTCAATTCGGTGACAGCAAATGAAGACAGAGCCACTGACTAGAGGTGCTCGTGAGAGCTCTGGAAAGGCACAAGAAATCAACAAAGAGGGTTCTGGGCTTCCACGGACCTTAGAGAGGGGATCTGAGTTAATTTTACACAAATCTCTGAGCACCTGGCTATTACCTGGGTTGCTAATAACATTTTAAATTACAGATCCCCTCCAAGTTACAGGCTGGATAAACCCTCTCTGAAAATTTCAAGTTTTTGTGTTCAGAAGAAGAAAATCAGAGAAGTATCTTCCAGAATGTTGCTTTTATGTGGCTTTTTTTTTCTGTCTGGACAGGATACAGTTTATATAGTACTTCAGAGAAAAAATAATGTAAGGCATTTGTGTTCCTATTACCAAGTAGAATAAGAATCAATAGGAACCAGCTTGAGCCTGAGCAATGACCACTGTGGAGAATTCTGACATGTTTGGGCAGCTCACGCTGATGCGGGTGGGGTGGGGTGTGGGGTATTGCATGAGGGCCTGAGGAGCTTCATGGAGAAGTCATTCTGATAGAAGCAGAAACAGAATGGTGGAGGAAACTGGAGGGAATCTTGGTCTTTGTAACAAAGCTGTAGGCAGTGGAGGGGAGGCGGGACTTGGAAACCAATATGGCGCCCGTGTCTGGGCTTTGATTTCTGGCTTGACATCATTGTCTCATATCAGAGGAATCTTGAAGAAGGGAGTGAGGGAGAAATGCTGTAAGTTAGGAGTTGGGAGAATTGTTTTCACTAACACTCTGAGATATCTGAGCCCTAAGGAGTGCTGCTTTGTTGCTCAACTACCGGAGAAATGCAAAAGAAGAGAGAACTCTTTTGCCCTCCACATCCATGCAAAATGGCCCCGAGAGGGTAAATCGTAGTTAAGAACAAGAATCCAGAGTTCAACAGACTTGGCTTCAAATCCATGTGCTGCCCCTGTTCAGTGCCTGATCCTGGGTAATTTACTTCACCTCTCACAGCTCAGCTTCCTCTCCTATAAAATGTGGAAAATCAGAGTTTTTTGGGCATCGTGTTGTAAGGGTTAGTACATGGTCACAGTGCCAGGAACACTATGAGCGAGCAATTTGTGTTAGCTGCTTGGAGAGGCTCTGGCAGCTGGAAGGGCATAGGGCTTTTGTGTGGATGTCTCTTGTGGAAGTAGGTGCCTAGGGTGACAAGGGAAAGTGATGGAGGAGAGGTGCCTGGTGGTGGCAGAAGTCCTGGGGAAGTGACAGGAGTCACTGTGAGCAGGCAAAGGGCATTGACCTTCTTTCTCACGGAGCCTCTGTAACAACAGCCATTCTGTGCCATGTGGAGCACATTGATGCCTCCTCACCCACAGCCTTGCCCCTTCTTCCTTGTTTAATAGGACTGTTGTCAGGATTAAGTAAGTCTGTAGGGTGGTTGGGGCATACCTGGCACTTACTAAATGTTCAGTAAAAGTCACCCATTTTTATTGATATCCATCCCCATTTTTTGGAGTGATTGTCATAAGCCATTCTACACAATTCATACCCCTGGCTACTGTGATTGATTAAAAAATGAGCATGTAACTCAATTAGGGGATTTTTCTTTGAACCATGCCGCCAGACACCTTGGGACATCAAGGAGAGAGCTGCCTGAGAATGAAGGCAGAGCTGAAAAACAAAGAGAAGGACTGTCTTGATCACATTATTTGAGCCCTGGATATAGTCTTACCTGAAACCCAGATCTTTTTAGCCCTATAAGCCAATCCATTTCCTTTTTTACAAACTAGTTTGAACAGGATTTAGTATTACCAGTAGTAAAAAATCTTCATTGATAAACACTAGCCACTGAAGATTAAAGAGACAAATATGATACAGATTGTGACCTCAGAGAATTTAGTCTGATACTGTGACTAATATTACACTTTACTGTCTGCTGCAGATTAAAACTTTAGTGAATTAATAAGCTTGTACATGCAGCCAATTTGACTTTGAGTTATATGATGTTGAAAGAGCATGATATAAGGAATTAACAGTCTCACTTCACATGTGGTTTGCTGACTATTTCCAGGCACACACACGGCAGCGTTAGGCTTCCTGGTCCCCTTGTGCTTGAGGGGAGCCATGGGGTCAGCACCAGCCAATGAGTTGTGAGTAGAAGTGGTTGCTGGTGCTGGGAGCTGAAGCATTAAGTTGCAGGTCTGAGACCACTTTGAGCTCTTTGCACGGTGACTGACAAAGGTCCGGATGGTGATCATTCCATCAGCCTGGGTCCCTGGAGCAGTATGGTGAACATAGACCCACCAACCCACAAGAGTCATGTGGCAAGAACAAGAAATAATCGTCTGTGGATCTGAACCACTAAATTTGGGGGTCATTTGTCACTGCCACACAACCAGCCTCTGAAGTGATAAGATGAAGTCTTCAGGAAGTCTTCATCACTTCGCTGTGCCTGCCTTGTGCCTTTATTTTCAAGGCATACCCAACAAGTACTGAAATGATCTATCTTTAAATTATTCCTTCTCCTTTCCAAACTGGACATATCCTCTTTGTGACCTTCTTTGACCCACAAATTGTGAGGAAAGGCGAAAAAAAATTTCATACCAATTTTTAAATGTGCAGAAAAAAGGAGCTTCCTTGTTTCCAATAACTGATGAGATCTTCTTGAGCTCCTGACACACAGGGTAGACAGTTGGGAGAGAGAGGAGGGGGTGGGATAGAAAGAATTTTATTTGCCAGTAAATTCTATCTAAGTGTTCCTGGTTAAAACATTCTCTTTCACTCTCCAGCAGTTCATTTTGGTAAATGCTCAGTCATCCAGCGTTCATCACTGCCCCCCAAACCCAAAGATGGAGTCTGGTGGGGAGAGGGACTTATATGCCTTTGTGGCTCTGGGAAGGGAGGTCTTGGATCTGTGGGCAGAGGTGACTTGGGTGATCTCTGGGTAGTTTGGAATGGTTTCCAGATCACTTGCATGGGTGACCCTGAGGTGCAGCTGGTGAATGTGGGATTTGTTTTCTTTCTCTTTCTCTCACACAGACATGCTGCATGCCCTCTTTCCCGCCTCTGGTGGGGCTGCCCACTCTTATGGTCTAGGTGGCTCTGTTGCTTTCCCTCTTGACCCTGTGAGTTCAGCTGGGACTCTCAGTGTAGTTAACGCCCAACCTCCTTGCGTGGAATGCAGAGACTTCTGGGTCCATTCCCCACTAGGGTAAGGCAGGGCCGAGGAGGTGCAGGAGTGCCCATTTCGGTTGTTTCTCTGCCTAACTATTCGAAATCACCAAAATCTGTGTGGCTGACCCTTGTTGGGGGGTGGCCGAGACACCAGGAATGTCTTCAAACTATCTCACCTTCAGTTCTGAAATTCTGGAGGTAGAAGCCAGTGGTACACACATTTCTAATTGCTTGTTCCCCTGTCTCATTTTCCTTTGTCCCCTGGGTCGGAAAGAGAACCATTTCCTGTCTGTCAGTTGGGACTCCCCCCAGGTCATATCCTAAGTACTCTCCGTGCCTTCCTTCGAAAACCTCAGTGTTCACTTCAGGCAGGTCTGGTTCTTGATATGTGAATCAACACTTAGGGAATAGATACTATATATCTTGGTAAAGGATGATTTTCAAACTACTATCTTGAAAATTCTGTTTTCATATTCAAAAACTAAGTACCAAATGTACTTTCTTTCTCTTTGCATTTCTGCTGTGAGCGTCCTTATCACACACATCTCTCTACTTCTTGACTCAGGCAAAGGGATGCCTTTGACTGATGAGAGAGAAGGTCATGCACGTGGAAATGCAAAGATGAAGGCATGCCAACATTAAAAATACCTCTTCCATTATTATCATGTTTTTAAGGAAAGGGTTATATTTCACTTCTCTCTATACGTCCCCCTGGTGCCTAGCACAGAGTGGGTGCCCACGTGGGCTGACCAACTTGTCTCCGTTAGTTAGGACTTTTAGTTTTCACGCTGAAAGTCCCATGGCCAAGGAAACTCTGTCTTTGGCAAACAAGGACAGTGGGTCACCCCTCTGTATACACTCCATTATTTATTGCTGAAGGGAACATGGTGATTTCTTTGGTATGAAATGGTTCTCCCCATCATAATCATTAATCTCAGGAGTAAATGATACCATATTTGAATTTTCAAACATGTTTCAACTGTAACTTCTGAATTCCTTAACAGTGGTTTTGCTCAGACAACACATAATTGACTTGTAGGGCCTCGCTTCAACCAACACACGATTATCCCTCACAAAAGAAGAATAAACAGAGCCCAGATTCATGCATTTGCTAATTGTTTGTTCTGGCCCGTTTGTCTTTGGCCATGACAACTGCTAGATTTCAAAGGACGGGAAAAATGGTTGGCTGTGGTATAAAAGTAAAAAGAAGGATCCACTCTTTAATAAAAATCTATTGTGTTGATGGTTTCAAACTGGAAGTCATCGCATTCTGTGAGAAATACGAGGACAAAGGAATGAGGGAATCTCACGAATAATTTGTAGTGGTTGGCCATCCTTGCCGTAGCCCTTGACTCAAAATCGTGAAGGGCGGGGGGCTAGGACTCAGGGGACAGGACATCTCCTCCAGGTTGTGCCACTGACTGAAAGGCCGTGACTTGAGTCTCTCGTCTGCTCAAGAGTAAAGGAGCAGATCATTTGTCGACTAGTGCTAATGTGTGGGGATTTATCATGGTCCAAGGTTATGACTCCTTATCATGACCATCAAGTCCTTTTATGAAATCACCTCACTGAGTCTCTTCTCCAATCTTTCGCCAAAGGCCAGGCACGTTTGTTCTTCCTCAGCTCTGCTCCATTGCCTGCCTCTGGTGTGACGCCCGACCAGTGGCCAGATCTGTCTTGTGCTCTTTGCACACACTTTTGCTTTTGGCATACACTCCACTGGTCTGCGATCACCAGGCTCCTCTCCACGTTGTCATCTTGCACATCCCCGGAGGACCTATGACATTTTTTTGTTGTCTTCTGTGACTAGTAAGCAGCCAGTCAGCTTGGTAATAAATACTTGTTCTCCTTTGGGTGTCCCTTCCAACTTAGGCACCTCACAGGAATGAGTGGGAGGCAGGACTGGAGCCTTACTGGATACTGGCCTAAGGATCCCAGCCTTAAGCCCAGTGTTCCCCACCCACAGCAATTCTCTCTTTTTTTAAAATTAATTTTTTATTATGTATGTAAATGTCCATGTAAGCCATTTTAAGTGTGCAATTCAATGACATTAATTAAATTGCATTCACAATGTTATTCAGTCATCACCACTAGTTCCAAAACTTTCTTATTCCCCCAAACAAAAACTCTACCACCATTAAGCCCTCATGAAATAGTAGCTAAAAAAACCCAGACACTATTTCATTGTATTCTACACTGCATGAAACCCACTGTGCTGACTTATTTTATGTATCCACCTGCCCGAATCATGGGGTACCCAGGTATTTGATGAAATGTGATTTCTGGGTGTGTCTGTAAGGGAGTTTCTGGATGAAATTAGCATCTGAATCCTGGATCCAGTAAAGCAAACTGGCCTCCTCAGTGTGGGTGGGCATCATCCAATCTGTTGAGGGCCTGAATAGAACAAAAAGACAGAGAGAGGAGGAATTCAATCTTTCCTGCCTTGTTACTTGAACTGGGATACCCATCCTCTCCTGCCATTGGCATTCCTGGTTCTCCCTTCAGACTTGGACTGAACGATACCACTGGCTTTTTGGGGTCTCTGCAGGTGGCAGACCGGGGGACTTCTCAGCTTTCATAATTGCATGAACCCATTCCTTATAATCAATTTCTTCCTATGTGGACTGGTGCTGTTTCTCTGGAAAACACTGACTAATGTATCCACTCTAGGGGCTGGAGAGTCTGGGGAGACAAGGGGGCCAGATGAGGCCTGTCTGGTCATGTTTTACCTTCTCCATTGTATTTTCAGGTTCTTCATGGCAGAGACCTCTCTCTTCTACAGTTTTAGTTAACAAGAATTAAGTAAATTGGAACAAGCCAAATTTCCCCCTACATTTGGCTTTTATTAGAACAAGGCAAATGCCAAGAAAATAAGTTGATATGCTAATTGTCTGCACTCATGTGGCTCTTCTAACTTTATCTGGGTTTCTTCCTCACAGGCATAATTTTAAGTTAGTTCAGCACATAGTGCAGAATAGATGTTTAATTCCCGTGTTGACACGGATGGGCCTCACAACGATATTGTCAGATAAACATGTCGGTGTGAATATTCCGGAAGGGTGACATGTCGGGCCAAGATCACCCCGTGAGGATGGTGGGGGCTGGCTGAGAGTCAGGAGGACCTGTCTGTCGTCAGCACGGAACCCTTTTCCGGGCCCAGCACCAGCTCCAGCTTCGGTTCTTCTGTGACATGGAGCAGGAATAATAGACACTCTTAGCCCTTGCTGGGGTTGTCGTGAATTTCAACTGTGGCGACGCAGGTAAAATCACTTCATAAGCTTTGTTTGGGAAGCACTTTCCCAAGTAACACCTACATTTCCCCACTGTGGTCTGTGTCATAAAGGGATGGTACAAGGTTCATGGAACAGCTTCCACTGACTAGCCTCTGCCCCCCTTCTTTTATGGAACTTGATCAGGTTTCCAGTTTTGTAAAACCCTGAGCGCTATCTTGTCGTTTTTATTTCCTTGGTTAATCTGCTGAAATATTTCCCTTAATTCAGAAAGCATTGGTACGCATTTTTAAAAGTTTGGTGGCAGAACATAAACATCTTGTCTTTGCGTATATACACCATGTGTTTTAAGACTTGAGTTTTGCATGCACTGTTGATATCTGTTTCGACAGTTCAGTTCAGGAAAAAAAAATCACTTCATAAACTTTGAAGCTATTCAAGTTTGTTGTTAGAAGACTGTAAGATTTTTAGTTTTTTCTCCATGTACATGAATTCAGGATTCAGTGGTTTCTGAACAGATACCTACATATGCATCTGTAAACCATTATGATCCATAAACTCTTTTCAACAACATCCTTTGCTAACTTCGGATCAACTTTGCTGGCAATAAGTAGTCCTACTACTATTAAATTTGAATGTTGAAGGAAGTATTTAACTCTTTATTCCTTTTTATTCTTTCAAAAAGCAATGTGAAGGGGCACCTGGGTATCTCAGTCATTGAGCATCCGACTCTTGGTTTTGGCTCAGATCATGATCTCAGGGTCGTGAGATCGAGTGTGGGCTCTGCATGCACGTGAAGCCTGCTTAAAATTCTCTCTCTCCCTCTTCCTCTGCACCCCCCCAGTTATGTGCTCTGTCTCTCTAAAATAAAAAATAAATAAATCCTTTTTTTTAAAAAAGCAATATGTAGATGCTTATCATCATCCTATAATAACCTTGAACATTGGGTACTTGTTTTCCTATATATCCTCCTCAAGTTAGAAGGATAGTTGGAGGGAAAAGTGTAAGTTTTGGAATCAGACAGACCTGAGAGGTTTCAAGCTCCACTGTTGCTCTGGAAATGATCTGTTAGCCCCCCACCCTGCCCCACACCGGCGCCACCCCCTCTTTGCTCTCTCCTGTATTGAGGGGTTGGAAAACTGAGAACTGTATTTCCTTTATTTGCCCGCCAGTAGGGCTCCTGCATGTTTTGCATTCTTCCAGTGAATTGCATGCAGGCACAGAAGGAAGAAGGGACACAGAAGCCATTTGGTTTTTGCTAGTAGCAATTTTTGCAGGTGTGAAATTCTTTACAGTGGTTTCTCTTGTTCCCCAGGAATTATTTCCAAGTTGGCGTTCAGAAAAAGCATGACCTTGACAGTGTCCTCCTGCATTGTCCTCATCTTCAGGTGGAAATCCTTATCCCCCAGCTGCAATGGCAACCTGAAAGCTAGCGACGGGCAGGTCCATCCATCACTCCCCCGACTTTCACTTCTTGGGTTCTTCCTACAGTTTTGAATTATGATTCACACACCTAATCATTTCCAGTTTAAAACGCCTAGACTGTTTTCAGTTTGTCTGACCAACTCCTAACTGATATCACCATTGGCTTCCTTTGAAACCTTGGGCAAGACATTAGACCAACCTGACCCTCAGTTCCCTCATAGCCACTCACGGCACTCCTGCAAAGATAAACAAGTCATGCACGTAAAGTTCCCAATGCAAGGCAGGTCCTCAGTAATGGTACTATCCACAGTCTCCCCCACCCCTCATGATTTTAGAGACTTCTTTCTGTCTTCTTTTAGGTCCAGGATCCTTACACTTTTTCTTTTTAATTGATTAGAAATCTAGGTGCTTTGGGGTAAGCTCCTGCTGTCTGCCATTTTTTGTGTGGATTCGGTGCTGCCTCCAGTCCCATTGCTCTCCTTTTTAGCCCATATTCCTCACCTACCTTTCATGGCAAGGAGGATTGATTTCTGCCAGAATTTTTAAGATTGCTAGCTGGTGAAGATGTCCAGAGAGGGTCCATCAGCACTTTCCTCATGCACATCCCTCAAAGTCATTTTTAACTCTGTGTGATTCACTCATCTTGTTCCTAAATGTAGCAAGCAAGCTCCTGGCCAAAGGAAAAGTCTTCCAAGAAGAACGTGGTCTTTTTATAATTCCTCATCTACTTATAGGAACCCACCTGCTGTGAGGCTCGCCTTTGAATTTGAAAAGGCTCAGGAACCAGCCCTCTTGGCCTGAGGGGTGGAGTGGATGGTACAGGTGGGAGGACCTGGTGGTCCCAGATCTGCTTCAGCTGTCTGAGAGGCTTTAGCCTGGGAACCACCTCTCCTGGGTCACACTTCGCTCCCTCTTAAAATTGGTAGATCAGACTACAAGGCCCTCCCAGCTCTGACACTCACCGAATGAGCAGTGGCCTTGCCTCTCCTGGCTTCCCTTCTGTGGTTGATATGTCTATTGCTTCTCACAAATAGACATTGCTCTTCCTGCCTTTCCTCCTGTCCTCATGCAAATCCCTCTAATGGAGATGGGATTCGATGCTGCAAAGATTGTTCCCTCAATACCCAAGCCTGGATGAACAGACCCATTCTGTGGCATCTTGCTGTGTGACCATGACAGACTTCAATTGAATTCACTTCTATAATCATTTATTGAGAGCTGATTATGTGCCACATGCAGGGCTCTGTGATGAGGATATGAAGAGTGTTCATTAGTAAGGAGAGACAGACAGACCCACACCATTAGATGGCTGGTGGTCACAGGGCCCTGACTTGCCAGCACAAAGGTCCATGTAATCAGGACTCCTAACCAGTGCATGTGGATTGGCTACCAGCTCTGTGAAGGAATGAGGAAAGTGCAATGTGGCAAATGCTCTTAGTGAGGGAAGTGCAGGAATCCCAGAAGCACAGAGCCAGTGCCCCACTCACGTTCTGGGAGGAGCCATCATGGTGAGCCTCTGGAGGAAAATAGCATGTGTGTTGAGTCTTGAAAGATGAGGGAGGGTTGGACAGGGGAGGAGTCCAGAGAGGAAAGGTCATGAGCAAAGGCGAGAAAGGAAGAGACAGTGTGGGGTGTCAAGGCACCACTGGTGCATGAAGTTTATGGACAGAGGCTGTGTGAGTTAAGGCTGCATAGAAGAGACAGACCCCAGATGGTATGGGTCCTCCAATTAGAGTGATACGAAATTTAGTCAATATAGCACAGGGTGAGGAGATCTCAAGTGCAATATTGCTCCTATTAGATGACTAGTTCTGTGATTTACCAGCCATGTGAACTTGGGTAGTGAAAATGAAGTTAGTAGACTTGAGGAAGACTTGGAAAAATGCCTGATGTATAGTAAGTTCCCAATAAATGCTGGTCTTATATTTCACTGATTCCAAGATGCACATTTTTCTTCTGTAGCAAAACCTCTAAACCTTGGATGTGACTGATGGTGAATGGTACTTTCTCTCTGTCATCCAGGCAGTGGACATGAGGGGGTTATCTTTGCCTCTGCGTGTGTGAACTTGGGCATAGCCATCCATGGTGTTCTGACTTAAGGTGCACCATGTGCATTGTTGATATGATGGGTGTTGAATTTAGTTACCATGTAAAATATATCTAAAAGAATACACTATGATGTAGTATTGGATTGAAAAGTCATTGTATCTGAAAGGCATGGAAACAGAGCAGCAGGATCTAGGTTTTAAATTAGTGAAGCAAATATTCATTCGTGGGATAACAATTAGATATTTAATTGCAAAGCAAGAACCAGGCACCTTTTACAGGCTGGAAGGAGGGGACACTTGTTGTGTTATATTTTGTTACCACAATGTATGCAAAAGGATAGCCTGTCAAACACCAAGCATGGCAACCGATGGTAACAAATTTCCAAATTCCTCAAAACTGATGAAAAACATTTCAAAGCAATGGGATGCTGGTGTGATCATCTCATCCCACAGGACTCTGTGTCATAGTTTAAGTGGCAGATAGTTTCTCTTTTTAGGGGTAAACAAGGAATGGCAGAACTTCTAACTGATGGCAGATTGTATTAGATGAAAGACAATGTTCTTTGTTGTTATGATTAGGGTTATTTTCTGTTGCTGGTGAGAAGCCATTAAGCATGGGGATGATGTCAGATTTATGTCTTAAGAAAAGAACTTAATCATCAGTTCCCCATCTGTGACATGAAGGGACTGGATTAGATCCTCTGAGGCACCTTTCTCCTCTAAGAATCTCAGTGTCTGTTAAATCCCGATGCCCGGGGCATCTGGTTGGAGCCTTTTCCTTCCTGCTTCCACATAGCACTCATGAGGCTCCTGTCTTGGACAAGATCGGTGACTCCCTCTTTGGATGTGATTGTCGGACACTTATTATTGCTAATGGCAAGGCACCGGCTGGCTTATCCACTGGAGGACACTGCCTTAGGGCAGAGAATTAGCAGATGGAGTAGTAGGCATTGATTTGCAGCTCCTTGAAAGCCAGTACAGACAGATATGGTCCCTTGGTGAAAGATGCTGGACATTTGCCTCAATTGAAAGGGCCATTAGCAGATTAGTATCCTCCATTTAAAGCTGGGATTTGGGAATAAATGGCTTTCTTTAGGGAGGGGCCCAAAGAGGTTATGTTAACCCCATCAACCCCAGGATTTTGAGTGAGCTGAGGTCCATCTGGAGAGGAAGCCTCTTTATACCCAATGGATCAAGACATGGATTCCAGTCAGCACGGATCCTGCCCCATCCTACCTGACTGATCTTGGCCCGTCTCTCGACCCCTCTGAGAACCAGTTTCCTCATTTATTCCATGAGATCAATGACACCTGATGTACAAGGGCTGCTGTACAACAAATGTAGTTTACTCAGCAGATTGGCTGACACATACCAGATAGTCTATACATATTCATTCCCTTCTGCTTCCCCATTTTCTGTCAAGTTTCATTTTCCTTCCATTCTTTTGCCTGGAATTATACCAGATGTAAAGCAAAAGAGTCCAGAATGTATTAAAACTCATGCACATCAATAATAAAAAACCCAAACATTCCAATTAAAAATGGGCAAGAGTCTCAAACAGCTGAATAGACAATAAGTGTATGAAAAGATGCTCCATGTCAGTAATAATGAGATACTTCTATGTTCCAGAAGAAGGGCTAAAATTAGAAAGAGTGTCAATATCAAGTGTTGGTGAAGGAAGTAGAGTCAATAGAACTCTCAAACTTTGCTGGTGGGAGTTAAAGATGGTACAAACACTCCAAAAAAATTTTTGGCAGTTTCTCACAGAGTTAAGCATACATTTACCATATGACAGCAAATCCAATTCAGAAATTATGATCACTTCTTCCTCTTTTATGGCACAGTCGAAGATTCATAGAGTGATGAACTGAAATAAAGCTTATGGTTATTAAAATTGGTCATTACACGTTTCTGTTTTAAAAATCATGTGTCCTGTGGGATAAATCCCCAAAAGTAGGGTTGTATACAAAGGCCCTCAAAATCTGTGTCCTGCCTACGTCCCTATCCCTATTTCCCTGGTCCTCTGTGCCTAGTTCTCGAGCTATATGGAAATGCAGATCTTTTTCCCCGAAAGTTCTTCTCACTTAAGCATCCATATCTTTGCACACACACTATGTCATCTGTCTGCAGCGTGCTCCTTGACTCCCACCCCCACGATCTTGGCCCCAGTCTGGCGAGTTCTTAATCATTCTTCAAGACCATATCAAATATTGTTAGGTAGTTGGTTATTCTCCCCTCTGTGCTTCCACAGACCTCTGTCATAGCGCCACACCCTACCACTTATTTAAATGTCTCTGCCAGTTGACTGGGACCCTCCAAGTTGGGGATGGCATTGCTGGAATCTGTATACAATGTCTGCCTCATAATATAAATCCTATCATGGTAGTCCTCTGCATTAGCTTTTTCTGTGCATTTCACAACAAAAGCCAACTCCATCCCATCCCATGGTATGTGTAGCCCTTCTATCTGACCTCATCTCATCCCACCCTCCCTTGCTCAGGGGACCCCCCCCACACTCTGGCCTCCTTCCTGTTCCTTGTACACCAAACCCTTCCTGCTGCACATGTTTTTTACATCTGGTCTACCACTGTGGAGTTGGTAGGATGCTCATCCCAGCCCCTGGCAAAGTCTCAGCAAACAAGCGTTTCAAGCTTTGGGTCTCAGTTTATGAGTGTTCCCCTTGGAGTGGCTTTCCTTGGTCACACAGTCTGAGGAGTGTGTGACCTATGATTCTTTCACAGTATCCTGTATTTTCATTTTGGAGCTCTTGCTACAATTCGTTTATATGCTTTACTAGTTTACGATCTCTTCCACCTTGTAGACTGTAAGTTCCATGAAGGCAGTGCCTGTCTCTGTTTTGGTCCCTGCTGCAGAGCAAAGAGAATACAAGTGCCTTGTGCAAGGCAGGCATCCCTAAATATAGACTGACTACGTGCATTGCCCATTAGGTGAATTAGTGAATGATTAAATCAGTGATCTCAATCTAAGAATGATAGTTTGATGGTATTATTCCAGCTATTGATATTGCAGGATCAGAATACTTTGTGCTCAAAGTACGATAACTTTATTATATTTTTATATTATAAAAACAATCCATGCTATTTTGGCAGGTCAAACAAAACATGAAAGATATTTAAGAAGTTAATAATTTTCTCCTTTCCTTCCTACAGTCCCTTTCCTTCAGACTAACTATTGGCAACAGTTTGTGTGTGTGTGTGTGTGTGTGTGTGTAGGGGTGTTCTTCCAGATTTTTACATATATACATGTGTTTCTTCTTTCATGTGTGTGTGCATGTGTAAATTTATATACTTGTATATGCAGTTTTTCTTTTTTAAATGAAATATTGGATGATATTTTACACATTACGTTGTAACTTGCTTTTTTCCACCTAATACTTTTTATCCACTTAATAACATATCACAGACAATTCCTCCAGTTCAACACATACACTTCTCTTTATTTTTAAGAGCTACGTAATATTTCATGGCATGGATCTTCAACCAATTCCTTATTGATGAGTATTAAAGTTGTTTCCAGTGCTTTGCCATTACAAATAACTGTACAGTAAATATCCCTATATAAATTTGTCCTCGTCCACAGGATTCTCTCAAGATAATGCAGATGCTAGAGAGAAAGCACATGTATTCTTTTATTTTTTTAAATATTTATTCATTTATCTTAGAGAAAGGAGGGAGGGGCAGAGGGAGAGGGAGATAGAGTCCCAAGCAGACTCCCCACTGAGCGTGGAGCCCGACACAGGGCTCGATCTCACCACCCTGAGATCATGACCTGAGCTGAAACCAAGAGTTGTAGGCTTAACCAACTGCATCACCCAGGTGCCTCAGCATGCGTATTCTTATATAAATGCCACCAGACTGTTTTCTAGAAAGGAAATTTATACTTCTTCAGCAACATGGAATTGTGTTCATTTTCCTCTATACAAACAAGAGCAGATGTTCTCATTTTTAAAAAATGCCTTCCAATCTTCTGTTATTTGTTGATGAGGCTTTAAGGGACATCATTCTTCTGGCATCCTGAGACCTGGAAACTGGAAGACAAATTCCCCTGCCCTTCTGACTTTACGGTTGGAAAACAAGCCCAAGGAGAGTGGAGATGCCAGTTCTCTCTGCAGTACCAATCGCCCACTGGGTATTGATTCAGTAAAATTTTCTGAGCGCTCATTAGACTTTTCCCCTAAACAAGTGCAGTCTGGTCATGGAAGCATATGGATATTTGACCGGAAATGCTTACGTATGGGTGTTGAGCTTAATGTGATGCTGTGTCAAGGGAAGGGTGGTGTCAAATTTTCACTGATTTCTTTACTTAATAGCATTAAGGGGGGCAACTTGGGAGTTCCATCTGAACTGGAGAAGAACAGATGTTTGGGGAGGAACAGAGTTCTAAAAATCAAAATTGATGGAGCAAAGTTTAAATTGCCCCTGTCAATGGGAATTATCCTCCTAGGGATTTTGAAGACATCTCCGATGTTTTTTCATGCCTCAAAGACCAACTATGTCTAGTCCTTCCTTTTAAAATGGATCTTGGGCGCCTGGGTGGCTCAGTTGGTTAAGCGACTGCCTTCAGCTCAGATCATGATCCTGGAGTCCCGGTATCGAGTCGCACATCGGGCTCCCTGCTCAGCGGGGGGTCTGCTTCTCCCTCTGACCCTCCTCCCTCTCATGCTCTCTGTCTCTCATTCTCTCTCTCGCAAATAAATAAAATCTTAAAGTAAAATAAAATAAAATAAAATAAAATAAAATAAAATAAAATAAAATGGATCTTGCATTTACTGCTTCCCTAAACTGAAAGTGATGAAGGTAGCACTTTTGCAAAGGGTCAGGGAATTCTGGAAAAAGCTGTAGAGAGACAAGTTCTGAACTTTTACTTTCTTCAGATTTGTAATTTAGAGTACAGCTAGCTTATCCACAGAGGCCCTGTAGGGCAGCCAGCTGGTGTGAACATGAGGGAGAAGGGAACTTAGGATAGCTTAGAAAGGTGTTTTTCATACTTACATTTTTCCGGTAACATCATATAATTTTTGCCTTACTGATTATTTTCCTTTAATCAGTTAAACCAATTCATTATTAAACCTATCCTTTCCACAAGAATAATATGTTTGAAATTCTGGCTTTGAAGTAATGTATGTAGATTGTCTGCCTCCCACATATAGGAAACCAAACAAGTGTTCAAGAGCCAAAGAAAACTAAAGATATTTTCAGACATACAAAAAGTAAAAGAAGTTACAAGTCATACATATTTGTGGAAAGAATACAAAATGATAAAATTCATCAAGAAGAAAAATGAACACGGAAGGAAGAAGATTCAAGAAGAAACCATGCAAGAAGAAATTGGTGCAATATGCAAGTGACTAACCATTTAGAGTAGAATCTACACATACATACACACACCTTTTTGTATTGAAATAAAATAATGGAAGTAAAATTTTGGAAATAACGTCATGAAAGTTGAGAATGGGCTGGTTTTTTTTTCATTAAAAATTTTTTTAATTCCAGTGTGGTTAACATGTAGTGTTATATTTCCTGTGTACAATATAGTGATTCAACACTTCATACAACACCTGGTGCTCATCACGACTAGTGCCCTTGTTAATCCCCATCACCTATTTCTGCCCCCTACCTCCCCTCTGGTAACCACAAGTTTGTTCTCTGTATTTAAGAGTCTCTTTTTTTTCTTTGTTCATTTGTTTTGTTTCTTAAATTCCACGTACGAGTGAAATTACATGGTATTTGTCTTTCTCCGACTGACTTATTTTGCTTAGCATACATAATACCCTCCAGATCCAGCTATGTTGTTGCAAATGGCAAGATTTCATTCTTTTTCTAATGGCTGAGTAATAGTCCATGTATATGTATATATAACCAGGGAATGTGGAAATTATAATGATTTAGCACATGCCAAGTTTTTTTGTCCTATTGGAAGTAGGAGAGAGATATTCAATAAATTTGGACTTCCCAGAGAAAATATAAAAGAATATTAAATAACTAGGTCAAGATTAATAAGTACGTTAATATTTAAGCACTATTAGATATAGAAGAAACATTGCATGTGACAGATTGATTTAAATAGTGTGCTCAGTATTTTGTAATGTATATGTATATATAATTGCCACATCACTATGTGGTACACTAGAAACCAATATAATATTGTGTATCAATTACACTTCAACAAAAATAAATAAATAGTGTGCCCAATTTTTTGTTTTCCCTTTGTAAGTGATCCTGCCGGTCTTCCTGTCAAGAGGAGCCTCTTTCCTTACTTCTTGAATCTGAGCTAGTTTGTAACTTTATTTGATCCAGAGAATGTTCTGAAAGTGATACTGGGCCAGGTTTGAGCATAGGTCTTTTTTTTTTTTTCTTTTAGAGAGTGTGCGTGTGAGTGAGTGGGGTGGGGAGGGGCACAGGGAGAGGGAGAGAGGGAATCCTAAGCAGGCTCCACACCCAGTGTGGATCCCGACAAGGGGCTCAATCTCACCACCCTGAGATTATGATCTGAACCAAAACCAAGGGTTGGACACTTAACTGACTGAGCCACCTAGGCACCCCTTAGCATAGGTCTTAAGAGGGCTTTATGATTCCTCTGACAGTGCCTTATGAACAAGCCGGAGCTAACTTACCAGATGATGAGAGACCCAGTTACATCTGTTGTCACTGCTGACAGCCATCTGACACCAGATGTGTGACGGAGGAGGCCAACCTAGAGAAGTCATCTCCCTATTAACCCACTGTCTGACCAAGAAGCATGAGCATTCCCAGCTGAGATTAGCAGAGCCTGACCAGGTCAAGCGCCCAGCTGACCCAAAGACTTGTGAGCAATAATAAATTTTTATGTTTTTAAACTATTGAGTTTTTAACTAGTTTGTTAAATAGCAAGGTTAATGGATATACTATATACAAGACAGTAGAAATATTCACAAAGAAGATATAATAAACATGAACTTATGTTGACCTTTCAATACAACCCGAAAGCATGTAAAGCTAAAATCAATGCAGTTATAAGAAGAATTGACACACCTATGCTCTTAAGAGGAGGTTTTAATATATTTATTTCAGAAAACTACAGGTCACAGAGCTACCAACTCATTGATGTTATAGAAGTTTGAAAACTGAGAATAAGCTTGAAATTATATATATTCCTACATCTAACAAATAGAGAATGTCGGCTTTTTTCAAATACACATAGAACATTTGAAAACACTGACCACATATTAAACCATGAAGAAAGTTTTAACAAAATCCAAAGATGTCATAGACCATATTTCAGTCCAAAATGCAATTAAAGTAGAAATTTATAAATAAAATATAATTTGTAAAAATATACATACATTTAGACTGACTAAAAAAAACACTAGTCATAACATTACCTTAAAATAAGCCACACAAGAATTAAAAGAACATTTAGAATGAAATGTCAAGACGTTGCTACTTATTAGTATGTGTGAGATGTTAGAAACTGAATAGAAAATAGAATATGTAGTGGAGCATAAAAAAAATCAGATTTATAATTATAACATAAAGGTACTTGAATTAAATTAATGAATGATATGAAAATCTTTCACAGAGAAAGTTACAAAATGCTGTTCAAGGAAATATTATATTAATATATGTCTCTAAAGCAACTTTAATTAAAATCCTCCAGATAATTTTTATTTTTAGATTAGAATTAATATAATATAGCTCTTTGAGGAAGAAAAATATGGAATCAGAAATTGTAATCTCTCTTTATGAAGAAAATTAGCTTTAATTAAAGGAAAACTATAAAAACAAACCTCTGGTCATGAAACTAATTTATTGCATTCTGGGCTGTTGAATGTTCTAGTTTCTGTTGTTTTTTAAACCTAAACTAATAAGCAAAAAAAAATTTTTTTTGATAAAAGACACCTAATCAGATTGAAGCAAAGATCTCAAGTAAGATTAAATGTGACTAAATTCTGTTATTTTTTAATAAGTTAAGGATTTCTCTGGAAAATAAAGACAGTACAGAGTGTCTAAAAATCTTGGAGACATAAGGAAAATGGTACATTTGAGGTACTATTCTCAGATTGATAGATTCATTGCTTTATATGTAGAGATATAAAATAGCTGATTTCAGCTGAAGGCTGATAACAAATAAATTGAGCATATAATTTGAAGAATGTAATGAACATACGATTTAAAAATAAATTTATTTTAGGGCACCTGGATGGCCTGGTAGATTAGGTATCTGATTCTTGATCTCAGCTCAGGTCTTGATCTCAGGGTCATGAGTTCAAGCCCTGTGTTGGGCTCCACACTGGGCGTGGAGCCTACTTTTAAAAAAAAGGTAAGTAAATAAATAAATGTAGTTCATGTTTCTTAATTTTTCAGACACACTGTAAATGACATAACAGGATGAAGAGTTTAGAAGCAGACTTACACACAAAATTGTGTACTTGATATATGATGGAGATGACAGTGGGAAGAGGACTATTTAATAAGTGCTTAAAATGTAGAGTTGATGGAATTAACTTGTGGGGAGTTAATGGAAAAAATGTTAAGGAAAATATGGATTCCTTCTTCACACTATTTATAGAAAACAAATTCCAGAAGGATTGAAACTCTCAATGTAGAAAAGCAAAATTTTATAACTTGAAAAACAAATCTAGGAGAATAAGTTTTAGATTCAGCGTGATGTCAAGTAAGTGAAGGCTAAGCTCCATTGAGATTACAAATAAAATATCAGATGATGGTGGTCTCATGCAAGTGGTCTGAAACAAGTGTTTCTTATACTAGAGTTCAACTGGGTGTTCATTGGGCAGCCTTCCATTGGGTGATTCAGGTTATTTTTTATCTAGTGGTTCCATCATACCTTAGGGCCTGAGGTTCTCTCTGGCTTTTCAGCAGCTACCTTACTGATGAAGGAAGAAAGAGGATGGGGAATCACACAAGAGGTATTAGAGGCCAGACCTGGAAGTGAGACACCTCACTTCTACTAGCACTAGCCAATGGCTGAGGTGGGGTATCTGGGAATGTGTCAAGGAAAAGAGAACATGAGTTTTGGTAAACAGCCAGACTGTCCCAGGGAGAGAATATTTTCTTAAATAAGATGCAAAAATCTGGAATTATAAATGAAAACTGAGATATTTGACTGTGTCAAAAGTTAAAGTTTTTTTTTAAAATTTTATTTTATTATGTTATGTTAGTCACCATACAATACATCATTAGTTTTTGATGTAGTGATCCACGATTCATTGTTTTTGTATATCACCCAGTGCTCCATGCAGGAAGTGCCCTCCTTAATACCCATCACTGGGCAAAACCATCCCCTCACCCCTCGCCCCTCTAAAACCCTCAGTTTGTTTCTCAGAGTCCATAGTCTCTCATGGTTCATCTCTCCCTCCGATTCTCCCCCTTCATTTTTCCCTTCCTTCTCCTAATGTCCTCCATGCTATTCCTTATGTTTCACAAATAAGTGAAACCATATGATAATTGACTTTCTCTGCTTGACTTATTTCACTTAGCATAGCAAAATCTCCTCCAGTTCCATCCATGTTGATGTAAAAGTTGGGTGTTCATCCTTTCTGATGGCTGAGTAATATTCCATTGTATATATGGACCACATTTTCTTTATCCATTCATCTGTTGAAGGGCATCTCGGCTCTTCCCACAGTTTCGCTATTGCAGACATTGCTGCTATGACCATTGGGGTGCATATGGCCCTTCTTTTCACTACATCTGTGTCTTTGGGGTAAATACCCAGGAGGGCAATTGCTGGGTCATAGGGTAGCTCTATTTTTAATTTTTTGAGGAACCCCCACACTGTTTTCCAAAGTGGCTGTACCAACTTGCATTCCCACCAACAGTGTAAGAGGGTTCCCCTTTCTCCACAACATCTCCAACATTTGTTGTTTCTTGCCTTGGCAATTTTTCCATTCTAAGTGGTGTAAGGTGGTATCTCAGTGTGGTTTTGATTTGAATTTCCCTGATGGCTAATGACGTGAACATTTTTTCATGTGACAGAGAAAGTCGATTATCATTTGTATGTCTTCTTTGGAGAAGTGTCTGTTCATGTCTTCTGCCCATTTTTTAACTTGATTATTTGTTTTTTGGGTGTTGAGTTTGAGAAGTTCTTTATAGATCTTGGATACCAGTCCTTTATCTGTAGTGTCATTTGCAAATATCTTCTCCCATTCTGTGGGTTGCCTCTTTGTTTTGTTGACTTTTTCCCTTGCTGTGCAGAAGCTTTTTATCTTGTTGAAGTCCCAAAAGTTCATTTTTGCTTTTGTCTCATTAGCCTTTGGAGATGTATCTTGAAAGAAGTTGCTGTGGCCGATGTCAAAGAGGTTACTGCCTATGTTCTCCTCTAGGATTTGGATGGATTCCTGTCTCACATTGAGGTCTTTCATCCATTTTGAGTTTTTCTTTGTGTATGGTGTTAGAGAATGGTTGAGTTTCATTCTTCTGCATGTGGCTGTCCAATTTTCCCAGCACCATTTATTGAAGAGACTGTCTTTTTTCCATTGCATGTTTTTTCCTGCTTTGTTGAAGTTTATTTGACATAGAGTTGAGGGTCCATATCTGGGCTCTCTATTCTGTTCCATTGGTCTATATGTCTGTTTTTGTGCAAATACCATGCTGTCTTGGTGATTACAGCTTTGTAATATAGCTTGAAATCGGGCAACGTGATGCCCCTAGCTTTGTTTTTCTTTTTCAACATTTCCTTGGCGATTGGGGGTCTTTTCTGATTCCATACCAATTTTAGGATTGTTTGTTCCAGCACTTTGAAAAATGTCATTGGAATTTTGATCAGGATGGCATTGAAGGTATAGATTGCTCTGGGTAGCATAGACATTTTAACAATATTTATTCTTCTGATCCATGAGCATGGAATATTTTTCCATCTTTTTGTGTCTTCTTCAATTTCTTTCTTGAGTGTCCTGAAGTTCCTATAGATCCTTTACGTCTTTGGTTAGGTTTATTCCGAGGTATCTTACGGTTTTTGGTGTTATTGTAAATGGAATCATTTCTCTAATTTCTCTTTCTACAGTTGCATTGTTAGTGTGTAGGAAAGCAACTGATTGCTGTGCATTGATTTTGTATCCTGCCACATTACTGAATTGCTATATGAGTTCTAGTAATTTGGGGTGGAGTCTTTTGGGTTTTCCACATAAAGTATCATGTCATCTATGAAAAGAGAGAGTTTGACTTCTTCTTTGCTAATCTGAATACCTTTTATTTCTTTTTGTTGTCTGATTGCTGTCGCTAGGACTTCTAGTACTAGTTGAACAATAGTGGTGAGAGTGGGCATCCTTGACGTGTTCCTGATCTTAAGGGAAAGGCTCTCAGCTTTTCCAGATTGAGAATGATATTTGCTGTGGGTTTTTCATAGATGAATTTTATGAACCTGAGGAATGTTCCCTCTATGAAGAGTTTAATCAGGAAAAGATGCTGTATTTTGTCAAATGCTTTTTCTGCATCAATTGAGAAGACCATATGGTTCTTCTCTCTCCTCTTACTAATGTCTTCTATCACATTGATTGATTTGCGAATGTTGAACCACCCTTGCATCCCAGGGGTAAATCCCACTTCGTCATGGTGGAAGATCCTTTTAATGTATTGTTGGATCCTATTAGCTAGGATTTTGTTGAGGATTTTTGAATCCATATTCATCAGGGATATTGCTCTGAAATTCTCCTTTTTGATTGGGTCTTTGCCCGGTTTGGGGATTAGGGAAATGCTGTCCTCATATAATGAGTCTGGAAGCTTTCCTTCTGTTTCTATTTTTTGAAACAGCTTCAGGAGAATAAGTATTATTTCTTCTTTGAATGTTTGGTAGAATTCCCCAGGAAATCCATCAGGCCCTGGACTCTTGTTTTTTGGGGAGGTTTTTGATCACTGCTTCAATCTCGTTACTGGTTATTGGCCTATTCAGGTTGTCAATTTCTTCCTGTTTCAGTCTTGGGAGTTTATAGGTTTCCAAGAAGGCATCCATTTCTTCCAGGTTGTTCAATTTATTGACATATAGTTGTTGATAATAATTTCTAATAACTGTTTCTATTTCCTTGGTGTTAGTTGTGATCTATCCCCTTTCATTCATAATTTTATTAATTTGGGTCCTTTCTCTTTTCTTTTGGGTAAGTTTGGCCAGTGGTTTATTATTCTTATTAATTCTTTCAAAGAACCAGCTTCTAGTTTTGTTGATCTGATCTACTGTGTTTCTGGTTTCTAATTCATTGATCTCTTCTCTAATCTTAATTATTTTTCTTCTAATGTGTGGCTTAGGCATCGTTTGTTGCTTTTTCTCTAGTTCTTTAAGGTGTAGAGTTAGATGGTGAATATGGGATTTTTCTATTTTTTTGAGTGAGGCTTAGATGGCTATGTATTTCCCCCTTAGGACTGCCTTTGCAGTATCCCATAGGTTTTGGACTGATGTGTTTTCATTCTCATTGGTTTCCATGAATTTTTTAAGATCTTCTTTGATTTCCTGGTTGACCCAAACATTCTTGAGCAGAGTGGTCTTTAACTTCCAAGTGTTTGAATTTCTGCCAAATTTTTTCTTGTGATTGAGTTCCAGTTTTAAAGCATTATGGTCTGAGAATATGCAGGGAACAATCTCAATCTTTTGGTATCGGTTGAGACCTGATTTGTGACCCAGTATATGGTCTATTCTGGAGAAAGTTTCATGTGCACTTGAGAAGAATGAGTATTCTGTTGTTTTAGAGTGGAATGTTCTGTAATTATCTATGAGGTCCATCTGGTCCAGTGTGTCATTCAAAGTTCTTGTTTTTTTGTTGATTTTCTGCTTAGATGATCTGTCTATTGCTGAGAGTGGAGTATTGAGGTCTCCTACAATTAACATATTGTTATCAATATGACTCTTTATTTTGGTTAACAGTTGGTTTATGTAGATAGCTGCTCCCATGTTGGTGGCATAGATATTTATAATTGTTAGATCTTCTTGTTGGATAGACCCTTTAAAAATGATATAGTGTCCTTCTGTGTCTCTAACTACAGTCTTTAGTTTAAAATCTAATTTGTCTGATATAAGAATTGCTACCCAAGCTTTCTTTTGAGGTCTGCTGGCATGGAAGATGGATCTCCATCCCTTCATTTTCAGTCTGGATGTATCTTTAGATTCAAAATGAGTCTCTTGTAGACAGCATATGGACGGGTCCTCTCTTTTTATCCAATCTGCAACCCTGTGCCATTTTATGAGAGCATTTAGGCCGTTCACGTTGAGAGTGATTATTGAAAGATATGAATTTATTGTCATCATGTTGCCTGTGAAGACCTTGATTTTATAGATTGTCCCTGTAAATTTCTTTGCTATATCACTCTTGGGGTCTTTCTCCTTTTATAGAACCCCCCTTAATATTTCTTGCAGGGCTGGCTTAGTGGTCACATATTTTTTCACTTTCTGCTGGTCTTGGAATCTCTTCCATCCATTCTAAATGATAACCTTGCTGGATAAAGTATTCTTGGCTGCATGTTCTTCCCATTTAGTCTTGCCAGGCTTTTCTGAATATGTCTTGCCAGGCTTTTCTGGCTTGCCAGGTCTCTGTGGATAGGTCTGACATTATTCTGATGTTCCTCCCTCTGTACATAAGGAATTCTCTTCCCCCACTGCCCTTAAGATGGTTTCCTTGGTTCTAAGATTTGCAAGTTTTACTACTACATGCAGGGTGTTGGCCTATTTTCATTGACCTTGGGAGGGGTCCTCTCTGCCTCTAGGACATGAATGTTGGTTTCATTCCCCAAATTAGGGAAGTTCTCAGCTATGATTTGCTCAACTATATCTTCTAGTTCTCTCTCTCCACCCCCTCAGGGATTCTAATAATTCTGACATTGGAACGTTTCATGGTGTCACTTATTTCTCTGATACTATTTTCATGGATTCTGAGTTGCTTTTCCCTGGCCTCCTCTTTTCCTTTCTTCTCTACTATTTGGTCTTCTAGATCACTAATTCGTTCTGCCTCTCTTACCCTAGCTGTTAGATTGTCTAGATTAGATTAGATCTCATTGATAGCATTTTTAAGTTCTGCCAATTCAGCTTTCATTTCTGCCCTTAGAGACTCTATGTTGCCATTAATCGATTTCTCCATTCTAGCTATTGTCATCACAGTTGCTAGCCTAAATTCCATCTCTGACATCTTGGTTATATCTGAATCGATTTGTAAATCTGTGGCATAAATCATAATCTCTGAGTTTTTCCTATTTGGGGGGTTCTTCCTCCTAGTCATTCAGTTGAGGAGTGGTTGAAGGAATGTATAGAGTCTAAATTATTGACCACAACCCAAGCAAGATGCACCTGTTTTCTAGGGACCTTAAGGTTGCTGGCCTCTTGTTTTCCCAGCCTGTCTTCTGGGGGAGGGGCCTGCCATGCTGTTACTCAGGCAACCCTGTTTGGGCAGAGTTGCCCTGCCCCCTGTGGTGGGGGATGGGTTCAGCAAAAACCGTTTTTTTAGGGCTTATGTCCCTGGCGGCCTTCCGCATCTCTTCCGAGAGTCAGAGCAGAAGAGACCATTTCCAACCCTCTGCTCAGAGCAGAGAGATCTCAGTCTGTTCTCCAGTGAGCTCTCCACGCCATACTGTCTCCGTTTCTGTCTGTGCTGCTATAAACTGCAGCGTCCTGGGTTGTGCACCCCCTCCGCAGCCCTCCCAGTCCTGCTTCCAGGTTGGGGCACGTCTCTGCCCTTTGTGCTTCTAAAACTATCAGCCACCCCCAGTTCACATGGGTGGCCCCGCCGCTCCAGGTTTCCATCTGGGGGGGTCTGCCCTAAAGTCCTTTCCCCGTGGCTACTGGTCTGTGAGTCTGTGCCCCATCTGCATCATGGGAGGCTCTTGCTCACCGGCGGTGTAGGACCCCCATGGCCAGGCTCCCTCCTGCTGCCATTTATCTGCTGCCATTTTCACTCTTATCCTCCAAAGCTGTACGGAAAGCTATGGAATCATGGCTCCCCGCTTCGTACCTAGGAACCAAGCGCCTGCGATATTCTGTTTGTAGAGATCCAGATCTATCTTCTTACATCTCAGGCTGATTTCATGGATGTTCAGAGTGGTCTGGTAGATATCCAGCTCAATTCCCGGGATGGATCAGAATGGGGTCCCCTACTCCTCTCCCATCTTTTCCCCCTTTCAAAAGTTAAAGTTCTTAATGAAAAAGGCAATGTATGAAAAATTAAAATATAAGCTAAGACTGGAAAAAGCAACATATATTATAGACTTGGTAGTCAGGGTACACACATACACACATTCTTTTTTTTTTTTGATCAATTAAAAAATTTATTTGAGTATAGTTGACACAAAATGTTACATTAATTTCAGGTGTACAACATACTGATTCAACATCTTTATGTTATGCCATGCTCCCAAGGGTAGTTGCCACCTGTCACCACACAATATTACAATATCTTTGGCAGGGGGAGGAGCAAGATGGTGGAGGAGTAGGAGACCTGGATTTCTTCCTGGTCCCAGGAATTCAGCTGGATAGGGATCAAACCATTCTAAACACCTACGAACTCAAGAGGAGATCAAAGAAAAGAATAGCAACAACTCTCTGAACAGAAAAGCAACCACTTTCTGGAAGGTAGGATATGCGGAGAAGTGAATCCGAGGCGATATTTGGGAGGATAGATGGCGGGGAAGGGGGCCTCCATCACCTGCTTCTGGCAAGTGATAGAGCCGCAGAGCACAAAATCGGAACTTTTTGAAGTCTGCTCTGCTGAGGGACGTTGCTCCAGTGGCTAAGCAGGGGGTGGAACCCTCTCTGGGACAGTGTGGTCTCAGGACCCTCGGGTCACAGAAAGACCAGGGGTGCCTGAGTGTAGCAGAGCTCCCAGGTATCGGAGCAGGGAAGCCGGCTGCAGAGATGGAGCTGAGGAGCTGGCTCTCAGCTTGGGGTTGCCATAAACCATGATCTGGGGCACAGTTGGGCCACTGCTCCTCCAGCAGGGACCCAACAAGTGGCAGACCCGGGGAGACTCCCCTTCCTCCCCTGGGAGGAGCGGCTCAGGAGCACACCACAG
Organism: Mirounga angustirostris; assembly: GCF_029215605.1. Taxonomy (NCBI): domain Eukaryota; kingdom Metazoa; phylum Chordata; class Mammalia; order Carnivora; family Phocidae; genus Mirounga; species Mirounga angustirostris. The sequence goes on along the minus strand of NW_026991712.1, from coordinate 11,002,540 downwards.
GGATCTGCTGGGTTTGGAGACTCCACACGGGGTCGGATGCTGGAGATAGAAATGCTGGGTCACAGGCTGGGTGAGCCCGGAGTGTGGCTGGAGACCAGGAAGACTGGAGTGATTGACTGCTTTTCTATGGGGGCACAAAGAGGAGTGGGGCCCCGAGTTCTCGGCTCCTCTGGGGTGGAGATTGGGAGGCCGCCATTTTCACTCTTATCCTCCAAAGCTGTACGGAAAGCTCGCAGGGAACACTGCACAAAGAATTCATGGCTTTTGACCATGGTTCTTTAGTCTTTCAAAGTTAATTTTTTTTAACTGTCTTTTTTTTTTATTTTTATTTTTCCCTTTTTGAACCAACATCTTATCAATCCCTTTTTTAAAAAATATTTTTTATTTTTTGTGTTTAGAGTCACATTCTATCCCTTCATAATAGTTACCCTTATTTTTAGTATATATATATATATATATATATATATATATATATATATATATATATATAAAAGTTGTTCTCTCTTTAAAATTTTGGGGTACAGTTTCCTCTAACAGATCAAAATATACCTTAAATCTCTAGTGTATGGCTTTGTTCTAGTCTTCTGCCTGATCACATTCCCTCCTTTTTTTTTTTTAAAAATCCTCTTCTTTTTTCAACCAACTTCTTATCTTATCAATTCCTTTTATAAAATCTTTTATAATTTTCATCTTTACAGTCATATTCCATCCCTTCATCATATTAACCCTTACTTTTGTACATATATAAGTTTTTCTTTCTTTAAAATTTTGAGAGGCACTGTCTTCTAACAGACCAAAATATGCCCAAAATCTAGTGTGTGGCACTGATCTATACACCAGCCTGATCATATTTGATCATATTCTTTTTGTTTTGTTTTTGTTTGTTTTTATCTATTTCTTTTTCTTCCTTTTTTCTTTCTTTCCCTTTCTTTTCCCCTGGTTTCAGGTCTTTTCTGATTAGTTTAGTGTATATTTTCTGGGGACATTGTTACCCTGTTAGCATTTTGTTCTCTCATTCATCTATTATCCTCTGCACAAAAATGACAAGATGGAAAAAATCACCTCAACAAAAAGAACAGGAGGTAGTACCAACTGCCAGGGACCTAATCAATACGGACATTAGTAAGGTGTTGGAACCAGAGTTCAGAATGATGATTTTAAAGATACTAGCTGGGCTTGAAAAAATCACGGAAGTCATTAGAGAAACTCTTTCTGGAGAAATAAAAGAACTAAAATCTAACCAAGTCAAAATCAAAAAGGCTATTAATGAGGTGCAATCCAAAATGGAGGCTCTAACTGTTAAAATAAATGAGGCAGAAGAGAGAATTAGTGATATAGAAGACCAAATGATGGAAAATAAAGAAGCTGAGAAAAAGAGAGATAAACAACTACTGGATCACGAGGGCAGGATTTGAGAGATAAGTGATAAGATAGATCATCTAAGCAAAAGATCAACAAGGAAGACTTTAAATGACACACTGGACCAAATGGATTTCACAGATATGTTCAGAACATTCCATCCCAAAGCAACAGAATACATATTCTTTTCTAGTGCCCATGGAACATTCTCCAGAAAGATCATATCCTAGGTCACAAATCAGGTCTCAACCAGTACGAAAAGATTGGGATTATTCCCTGCATATTTTCAGACCACAGTGCTTTGAAACTAGAACTCAGTCACAAGAGGAAAGTCAGAAAGAACTCAAATCCATGGAGTAAAGAGCATCCTACTAAAGAATGAATGGGTCAACCAGGAAATTAAAGAAGAATTACAAAATTTCATGGAAACCAATGAAAATGAAAACACAACTGTTCAAAATCTTTGGGATGCAGCAAAGGCAGTCATAAGAGGAAAGTATATAGCAATACAAGCCTTTCTCAAGAAACAAGAAAGGTCTCAAGTACACAACCTAACCCTACACCTAAAGGAGCTGGAGAAAGAACAGCAAATAAAGCCTAAACCCAGCGGGAGAAGAGAAATAATAAAGATCAGAGCAGAAATCAATGAAATAGAAACCAAAAGAACAGTAGAACAGATGAACAAAACTAGGAGCTGGTTCTTTGAAAGAATTAATAAGATTGATAACCCCCTGGCCAGACTTATCAAAAAGAAAAGAGAAATGACCCAAATAAATAAAATCATGAATGAAAGAGGAGAGATCACAACCAACACCAAAGAAATACAAACAATTATAAGAACATATTATGAGCAACTCTATGCCAGCAAATTAGATAATCTGGACGAAATGGATGCATTCCTAGAGATGTATCAACTACCAAAACTGAACCAGGAAGAAAAAGAAAACCTGAATAGACCTATAACCACTAAGGAAATTGAAGCAGTCATCAAAAATCTCCCAAAAAACAAAAGCCCAGGGCCAGAGGGCTTCCCAGGGGAATTCTACCAAACATTTAAAGAAGAATTAATACCTATTCTTCTGAAACTGTTCCAAAAAATAGAAATAGAAGGAAAACTTCCAAACTCGTTTTATGAGGCCACCATTACCCTGATCCCCAAACCAGACAAAGACGCCATCAAAAAGGACAATTACAGACCAATATCCTTGATGAACATGGATGCAAAAATTCTCACCAAAATACTAGCCAATAGGATCCAACAGTACATTAAAAGGATTATTCACCACGACCAAGTGGGATTTATCCCTGGGCTGCAAGGTTGGTTCAACATCTGCAAATCAATCAACGTGATACAATACATTAACAAAAGAAAGAACAAGAATCATATGATCCTCTCAATAGATGCAGAAAAAGCATTTGACAAAGTACAGCATCCTTTCTTGATCAAAACTCTTCAGAGTATAGGGATAGAGGGTACATACCTCAATATCATAAAAGCCATCTATGAAAAATCCACCATGAATATCATTCTCAATGGGGAAAAACTGAGAGCTTTCCTCCTAAGGTCAAGAACACGGCAGGGATGTCCACTATCACCACTGCTATTCAACATAGTATTAGAAGTCCTAGCCACAGCAATCAGACAACAAAAAGAAATAAAGGCATCTTAATTGGACAGGAAGTAAACTCTCACTGTTTGCAGATGATATGATACTTTATGTGGAAAACCCAAAAGACTCCACCCCAAAACTGCTAGAACTCATACAGGAATTCAGTAAAGTGGCAGGATATAAAAATCAATGCACAGAAATCAGTGGCATTCCTATACACCGACAACAAGACAGAAGAAAGAGAAATTAAGCAGTCAATCCCATTTACAATTGCACCCAAAACCATAAGATACCTAGGAATCAATCTAACCAAAGAGGCAGAGGATCTGTACTCAGAAAACTATAAAATACTCATGAAAGAAATTGAGGAAGACACAAAGAAATGGAAAAACATTCCATGCTCATGGATTGGAAGAACAAATATTGTGAAGATGTCAATGCTACCTAGAGCAATCTACACATTCAATGCAATCCTTATCAAAATACCATCCACTTTTTTCAAAGAAATGGAGCAAATAATCCTAAAATTTGTGTGGAACCAGAAAAGACCCCGAATAGCCAGAGGAATGTTGAAAAAGCAAAGCAAAGCAGGCGGCATCACAATTCTGGACTTCCAGCTCTATTACAAAGGCTGTCATCATCAAGACAGTATGGTACTGGCACAAAAACAGACACATAGATCAATGGAACAGAATAGAGAGCCCAGAAATGGACCCTCAACTCTATGATCAACTAATCTTTGACAAAGCAGGAAAGAATGTCCAATGGAAAAAAGACAGTCTCTTCAACAAATGGTGTTGGGAAAATTGGACAGCTACATGCAGAAGAATGAAACTGGACCATTTCCTTACACCACACACAAAAATAGACTCCAAATGGTTGAAAGACCTCAATGTGAGACAGGAGTCCATCAACATCCTAAAGGAGAACACAGGCAGCAACCTCTTTGACCTCAGCCGCGGCAACTTCTTCCTAGAAACATCGCCAAAGGCAAGGGAAGGAAGGGCAAAAATGAACTATTGTGACTTCATCAAGATAAAAAGCTTTTGCACAGCAAAAGAAACAGTCAACAAAACCAAGAGACAACCTACAGAATGGGAGAAGATACTTGCAAATGACATATCAGATAAAGGGCTAGTATCCAAAATCTATAAAGAACTTATTAAACTCAACACCCAAAGAACAAATGATCCAATCAAGAAATGGGCAGAAGACATGAACAGACATTTTTCCAAAGAAGACATCCAAGTGGCCAACAGACACATGAAAAGGTGCTCAACATCGCTTGGCATCATGGAAATCCAAATGTAAACCTCAATGAGATATCACCTCACACCAGTCAGGATGGCTAAAATTAACAAGTCAGGAAACGACAGATGTTGGTGGGGATGCAGAGAAAGGGGAACCATCCTACACCGTCGGTGAGAATGCAAGCTGGTGCAGCCACTCTGGAAAACAGTATGGAGGTTCCTCAAAAAGTTGAAAATAGAGTTACCATACAATCCAGCAATTGCACTACTGGGTATTTACCCCCAAGATACAAATGTAAGGATCCGAAGGGGTACATGCACCCGGATGTTTATAGCAGCAATGTCCACAATAGCCAAACTGTGGAAAGAGCCAAGATGTCCAGCGACAGTTGAATGGATAAAGATGTGGTATATATATACAATGGAATATTATGCAGCCATCAAAAGGAATGGAATCTTGCCATTTGCAATGATGTGGATGGAACTGGAGGGTGTTATGCTGAGCGAAATAAGTCAATCAGAGAAAGACATGTATCATATGATCTCACTGATATGAGGAATTCTTAATTGCAGGAAACAAACTGAGGGTTGCTGGAGTGGTGGGGGTGGGAGGGATGGGGTGGCTGGCTGATAGACATTGGGGAAGGTATGTGCTATGTTGGTGCTGTGAATTGTGCAGGACTGTTGAATCATAGATCTGTACCTCTGAAACAAATAATACATTATATGTTAAAAAAAAAAAGAAGAAGATAGCAGGAGGGGAAGAATGAAGGGGGGAAATCAGAGGGGGTGACGAACCATGAGAGACTATGGGCTCTGAGAAACAAACTGAGCATTCTAGAGGGGAGTGGGGTGGGAGGATGGGTCAGCCTGTGATGGGTATTAAAGAGGGCACGCTCTGCATGGAGCACTGGGTATTATACACAAACAATGAATCATGGAACACTACATAAAAAAGTAATGATGTAATATATGGTGATTAACATAACATAAGAATTAAAAAAAAAAACAATATCATTGGCTATATTCCCTATGCTGTTCCTCTTATTTCCATAACTTATTCATTCCAAAACTGGAAGCCTGTATCTTCTACTCCCCTTCAACCATATTGTCCATTTCCCACCTCCTGTCCCTCTGGTAACCATCAGTTTATTCTCTGTATTTTTAGGTCTAATTCTGCTTTTTGTTTGTTTGTTTATTCATTTGTTTTGTTTTTTAGATTCGCATATGAGTGAAATCATATGGTATTTGTCTGATTCACATATGAGTGAAATCATATGGTATTTATCTTTCTCTAAATTGTTTCACTTAGCATAATACTCTCTAGGTCCATCCATGTTGTTGCAAATGGCAGAATTTCATTCTTTTTTATGGCTGCATAATATTGCTGCGTGCGTGTGTGTCTATACATATATACATATATATACCACATATTCTTTATCCATATATATGTGTGAGTGTGTGTATCCATGTATACATATACACACACCACATTTTCTTTTTACATTCATCTACTGATGGACACTTAGGTTGCTTCCATATCTTCCATACCTTGGTTATTGTAAATAATGGTGCAATAAACATAGGGATGCATGTATCTTTTTGAATTAGTGTTTCTGTTTTCTTTGGATAAATATCCAGTAGTGGAATTGTTTGGTCATATGATATTTCTATTTTTAATTTTTTAAGAAAGCTCCCTACTGCCTTCCACAATGACTACACAAATTTACATTCCCACCAGCAGTGCACAAAAGTTCTTTTCTCTCCACATCCTCACCAACACTTTTTACTTCTTATCCTTTTGATTTTAGCCATTCTGTCAGGTGTAAAGTGATATTTCATTGTGATTTTGATTTGCATTTCCCTGATGATTAATGACGTTGAGCATCTTTTCATGTGTCTCTTGGCCATCTGGATGTCTGCTTTAGAAAAATGTCTATCTAGGTCCTCTGCTTATTTTTTAATGATATTGTTTGGGTTTTTTTGGTGTTGAGTTGTATGAGTTCTTTATATATTTTGGATATTAACCCCTTATCAGATATATTGTTTGCAAATATATTCTTCTATTTAGTAGGTGGCCTTTTTGTTTTGTTGATGCTTTCCTTGGTTGTGCAGAAGCTTTTTATTTTGATGAAGTCCCAATAGTTTACTTTTGCTATTGTTTCCCTTGCCTCAGGAGACATATCTAGAAAAATGTTGTTACAGTCGATGTCAGAGAAATTGCTGCCTGTGGTTTCTTCTAGGAATTTTATGGTTTCAGGTCTCACATTTAGATCTTTAACCCATCTTAAGTTTACATTTGTGTACACATACACACACATTCTCTGAGTCAGTAATAAACAGGAGACACAATAGAAACATGCACATAACCAATGCATAGGCATTCTAGAATTTGTATTCACATATAAATATGAGACAAGATGTTCAACCTTACCAGGAAATCACAGAGATACAAATTAAACAATAAAATAAGACACCATTTCACACCCATAAACTTGGCAAAATTTTTAAAAATTCTGAAAATATAAAGTTTTGCCAAAGGTGGGAGGGGGCAAAAACTTTTATATGTTGTTGATGGGATTGTAAATTGCAACCACCACCTTGGAAAACAGTTTGATAATGCCTAGAAAAACTGAGTATGTGCACACCCTAGAGAATATACTTTGCATTCCATTTCTAACTATATCCCTTAATGAATGGTTCACATATTTTTACAAAGAAAGTTACATAAAGGTAGTTGTTGAAGTAAAGTTATTAATGGCATCAATCTAGAAACAATATATTTGTCCATCAGTGGGTGAGTGGAGAAATGAATAAAAGTATTCATAGTAGTTAGAATAAATAAAATAGATCAATCTGTGTGGATAGATTTTAATAATGTTGAGTAAAATAAAGTTACAGAGGAATTAATATAATGTATTATTAAATAAATTAGAAAAACAAACTATATATATTTATGGATTGATCTTGTAACAGAATTATGTCTATATAGACTGAAAGGTTCCACATGAAATTCATGATAGTGGGTGCTTTGGGGGAAGGAGGATAAAGAATTAGAATAGGGAGGATGACATAAGGGGTTTTGACTTATTTGTAATTTTTATATCTATTTCTTTTTAGAAAAGTAACTGAAACTGGAAGTAAGCATGATATCATTTGTTAATTCTGGGTGCTTATTATAATAGTCATTGTATTTTTGTATATTTCAACATTTTAACTTGCAAAAAGAAATCCTTGCCTCACCCCCATTTGCCATATGCCTCACCACTGGTATTATTTGGTCTTAACACTGAAATCATTTGCTTGCTTAGAGAAAACCATAAACTGGGTGTGTTCATGAAACATTAATAAACCATTGTATAGTCATGTCTTAAACATTACTCTGTTGGTAAGTCATGCCCAAAGGTCTTGTCCTGACCAAAGAAGACAAGTGGAGGGAGTTAAGGGATGTTTTAACAAGTGAATGTGTGATATATGGGCAAGAGAAAATTCCAAATTAGCAAATAGCAGAATACATTAGACCTGAAGAACAGTAAAGCCATAGCTGCAGTTTTCTTGATCTGCTAGGAAGAAAGGGCCCCTTTGGCATTGGAGTCAAAGCGAAGTTGACTAGAAGTTCTCCACTCTGCCTCCCCAAGTACCAGGCAGATGGGGGACATTAGGAGTATGGAAACCCTGCTGTAGCAGTCAGGGTTCAAGTATATCCAACAAACCACTTCAGTGATTTTGATTAGAAAAGGATTTGATGCAAGGAATTACTGCTTAAAGAATTTTTGCTAGTGCTGGAGGGGCTGGCTCTGGGCTGGGTCTCCAAATGACTCCCAGAAAAATACTGCAGACGTGTCCTGGTAAGGGAATAATTACATCTGACTGGCTCTGTATGCTGGTTGTCTTAATTCGGCTTCCTAGAAAGCTGGATCTGAGATAAAACTGGTGGTTTACTTGGAAGGCTATTCCAGAAAGCTAGGATGGGGGACCAGGGAGAGTAAAACAGAGAAGAGGGGAAAGCCAATAGTGTGCATTTGTGGGTAGGTTACCACTGTGGGCACCTGGGGTATTCCTCTGGGGACCCTAAGAGGAAATAAGGAGAATGTACCTTGGTATCGTCCCTCCTAATGTGAGAAGCTGGGGCATTTACTCATGGCATGTGTTTCCTGTTAGTTGAGGGTGGGCCCCCAGGGTGTAAACACCTTAGAACTGGTGGGTTGCATCTCTATAGGCTGAGCAACCGTCCATGACTTTGGATGAAGGGCTGAGGCAGAGAAACAGAGACATGCCATGGTGGGAGCTTGGGGTGGGAATATAGGCAGCATGCACAGAACTGTGCACCAATGCCGTGCGAAACCCAGCTAGGCTGAGGGGATATAGCATGGCGCACACAAAATGGCTGTTACTACTACATTGGGATATCAGTATCTCTTTCTCAACACTTGGTTCCAAACTCTCACTCTACGTAGATCTTGAGCTAGAGGTCAGTAAAGCACTATTGACTCAGAGCTCTGCCATCTGCTCTAGATCAGCACCAGCAAAATGATGCCTTCCCCACTGCCTTCTCTTTTCTCCACGAACTTGGTTCTGGACTTGTGTCCTGAATTGCCTCCAGAACCCTTGTGACAAGGGAGTCCGAGAAATGTGCTGTTCAGATTTCTAGCCGCTGTAGTACCAGAAGTGACCTTAGAAAGTTGAGACAGATGTTGAGCTAGCTGGGCTTATCGTATCTGCTTCACATAGCTAACCTGAGGAGGCTTCCCTTCCATTTCCCTTGCTTTGTGACTTTGGTTGGGCAGCATCTTCCCTTGAAGCTATCCCTGCCCACCAGGCTCTTCTCCGTGTTCAGTTCAATGAAAGAAGGAGAGAGCATCATCCTTCAGGAATTATATTGGCAATCTGTTCAACACTTTTAGAGTCCCTCAATTTGTTCTCTCAGCTCTTAGCACAATTGCAATTACACAATAATTTTTAAAAAATGTTGATTTACTATCTCTGTGCTAGACCAAAGGTCTATGCAGGTAGAAACCATGCTCCTGACTTGCTCACTCTCATTCCTAGTGCCTAGCATGCACCTGGCGTTGATATGTATGCACTCAATACATATTATTTGTACACATGAACAGAAAAAAAATGAATACTAGGGGTGATGCTTCCCTTATCTGTATATGGACATTTCATCAACATATAAGGAATAAAACCTACATTTAACATTGCTTTTGAAAATGAGGACAGTAAAAGAAGGGTCTGGTCTAAAGTGGCTAAATCATTTCACTGAGGGAATGTGATATTTTTGGCTCCTGCTGTTAACTAAGGGCTGCTATTTCCAGCCCTGGGCTGGAACAGACATTAATGAGCCAGGCAAGCGGTCACAGACCGTATTTGAGAAGAAAAAGCAATGTGACAAATTCTCCCCTCTGACTGGTCTAGGGAACCTAAAAAATGTTTTGTGATACAAGAAAATATCAAGAAACAAGGAATGCTCCTGCCTTTGAGATTTTACTGAAAGAAGATATCAAAATAATTGGATTTAAGGGAAAAAATATGACCTTTGAAATTGGGAGGTTTATTTTACTAGATCCCCTCTAAGTTCTACTCCAGTGTCAATCTAGCTAACTCTCTGAATAGCTACAGACCTTCTTAAGTATTAGGGAGGGCTATTGTTATGTAATACTAGCTACCATTATTTGAGCTGTTTCCAGGAAATATTTTAGACATATTCTCTTTTCTAATCCTTGGAATAAGTCTATGTGGCCAGTGTCATTAATATCCTCATTTTATAGAGAAGAACACTGAGGCTTGGAGAGGTTAATGACCTGCCCAAGGTCACATAGCACCACCGCATATGGGGAGAAGAGCCCCAGGCAGCAGATGCCAGCAGATCTGGGTTCAAATTTAGGGTTTTCCCTTTCTTTACTGGTTGTGTGGCTAAAAATGACTGAGCCTCAATTGCCCCAGCAGTAAAATGTAGACAACACCTTCTTTGCAGACAATGAATGTAGAACACCTAGTACACAGTAGGTGTTCAATCTGTAGCATTGCCTCTTTGGGAAGACCACTAGGCTAGACAGTGGAAGGATAGACTGGGATCTGGGGTGGGAAATTGTGAAGAGGCACTAGGCAGAGAACACCCACCTGTCTGCTGATTCCCAACAGGTAGGCTGTGAGCTTCTTACCTTTTACGTACTCTTGCTTCCCCCAAATTTGCAAGGGGTGGTCCTGCATTTGGAGAATGGGGCTAATTTCAAGGTGCTTCTTTAGCCATTCATCCATTGATGGACATTTAGGTCTTCCTATCTTGTTTACTGTGAATAGTCCTGCAATAAACATGGGAGTCAGATGTCTTTTCCATATCTTGTTTTCATTTCCTTTGGATATAAACCCAGAAATGGAATTGCTGGATTATATGATAGTTCTATTTTTATTTTTTGAGGAAACGCCATATTGTTTTCCATAGTGGCCGCACCAACTTATATTCCCATCAACAGTGAGCAAGGGGTCCCTTTTCTCCAACTCCTCACCAAGACTTACCTCTTGTCTTCTTGATGACAGCCATTCTAATGGGTATGAGGTGATATCTCATGGTAGTTTCGATTTGCATTTTCCTGATGATTAGGAGCATCTTTTCATGTGAATTGTTTTGATTTATTTTATTTTATTATTTTTATTTTTTGTTTGTTTTGAGTTTTGAACCAAAGGGATTGTAAATTCTAAAGCTCTGTCTACTAATTATTGTTACTACTAGGCAGTGAATACAAAAGATGTCACATAATCATAATAACTGAGTCTTGGTGGTTTTCAACTCCCTCCTTCATCATTGCCCTCTGAAACCCATTTCATAGTACTGGGTACACAGTAGGTCCTCAGAAATATTTGATCAACTAATCTGAAAGGATGCAGCCAGACACCTTCATTCTACAGATGTGAGGGAGGGCCAGAAATCAACTTTTTCAGTCATCCTAGGGCATTGTTGTAATTTTTTCCTGAACTTCTGTCATGCCCAGAGGCCTCTGAGGTCTTTGATTTTTAATTGCATGCAACTAGGCTGGGAGGTGAGGAGGGTGGAGAAATGGCAGAAGCTCTTATAGTTGGCTATCCAGAGTCAGAACAGCACATTTGTAGGCCCGAGACCTTGATTCTATCAGTCCATCCAAGTAGAACCAGTTGCAGGGCCTGCCCCACACCACCCAAATGACCAAGAGTCTGACAGGTGGACCAACATGCCAATTCTTAATGTCCTTGTAATGTCCTCAATGACCGGAGCATTGGCACAGCACGTGTTTGTGGAAGACTTCCTCCTGGAGAAATGTCATCTCTGGAGACCAAACCACTGATCAGAAGGATGTTTAAGAGGTGCGAAATTGAACACACAGATTTATGAAGGCCATGTGCACCAGGCCATTGGAAAATGTATTTCCCTTCTGCTTTAGAGACATTTTTGTTCATCTGTCTGTTTATTTATTCTCCTATCTTTTGAGCCTGCTCTGCCCTAGGAACTGTGAATAATAGAATGAATATATTTCTGCCTCAAGGCTCCATTTACTGGGGAAGATGGACAAAGAAAGAAACAGCATATTTGGATTTCCTTGGTCCTAAGATACTATTGACTTGAACACGTACTATTTATCTAGTTACTCTAGTTTATGAGGACAAAAGAAACACTATATTAAATGTACAAGTGCTTTTAAGACACATCCCAATTTTAGAAACATTTCAATATGGAAGAATTTGTGCATCTTAGAATTGGGGATGCAGCATTCTTACCAGAGCATGTGACATGCGCTAAGATGGAAGTATGAACCCCAAAAAGGAAGATGGGAGGGGATTCCATCCTAGGAGAGTGTCCCTCATGAATACTAGGAATGATCCCACAGGATGACCATTTACATTCGTGCTTGTGTGACCTCTGTATAAAGGCCGGGACTCATCCTGGGAGACAGTGCTGGGGAAACACAGACAAACACTTCCCCTCCATGACCTCTTTCTAACATCCAGAATCTAACTTCAGAAACAAGCCAAGGCATAATTTAAAGGGTCACTTAAGCATGCTGTGAGGCAGGCCAGGCAGCTTTCCGTGTGTAAGCATTCCAATCTCTACCTTGACACCAGCTCTGGGAGTTCAAGCAAGTTCAAGGAGGAGAAAGACAACTATCCCAGAGGTCTGCTGTGAGGAACATGCAGCACACGGTCTGTTTTAAACCCCAGTAAATGTTTCTCCCATGACCCTCTGCCATACACTTATCATTGTGCTGGTTCTCTTATTAGCTCCTTCAGGTAAGCCACGAGAAAATTCCTCTCACTCTGCTTGGAGTTGCTTACGGCGCTTTGGAAGAAGGATGTGGATCCCACTGAAATACCACCATGCGGAAAACACTCTGTTCAAGTCTGGCCTGTGATACTTCCCTCCATGTCCTATCAGCCACATTGACTCATGAGAAAGAGAAGCGGAGCTTATTTTGACGCCTCAGTCCTGAGGTTGAGGCCCATGGAGCAATGACTTGAGAAAGATCCTTGTTCTCTGATGTTCTTGGGAGCACAGCGGTTGTGCTCTCTAGGAAAGGTAGAGACCAAAGAGTCTTAGAATCCTAGGGATGGAAGGGACCTTAATGACCCTCTGTTAGACCTCCATTCCATGAAGGAGGCCAGCCAGGGAGTTGCCATCTGCTTGGATCCTTCTAATGATCAAGAGTTCCCTGCTCATAAAGCTCAGTTGGGTCACCTGATCAGAATCTCTCAAGGCTACATCAGTGTCAGCTGGATCACATTCCTTTCTGGAGCTTGGGGTTTATTTTAGTTCATTCAGGCTGCTATAACAAAATACTACAGACTGAGTGGCTTATAAACAACAGATATTTATTTCTCACAGTTCTGGAGGCTGGAAGTCTAAGATAAGGTGATGGCAGAGTCAGTATCTGGTGAGAGCCACTTCCTGGTTCACCAATGGCTGTCTTCCACCTGTGTCCTCACATGGTGGAAGGGATGAAGGAGCTCTCTGAGGTCTCTTTTATGAGGACACTGATTCCCTTCATGAGGGCTCCACCCTCATGACCTAATTATCTCCTAAACACTCCATCTCTTAATACCAAGCTTTGGGGGACTAAGATTCCAACATACGAATTTTGAGGGGGGCACAAAAGTTCAGTCCATTGCAAGGTCTCCTTCCAAGATTACATGGTTATTGGCTGAATACAGTTCTTTGCAGTTGTAGGACTGAGGTCCCTGCTTCCCTGCTGGCTGTCAGCCTGGGGCTGATCTCAGGTCCTAGAAGACGCCATGGTTCCCTGCCATATGACCCTCTCATAGCATGGCAGCTCACTTCTTCAAGGTTGGCAGGAGAACCTCTCACTCCAGTTTGCTAAGATGGAGTCTTACATAATGTAATGTAATCACTGGAGTGACTATGCCATCACTTTTGCCATATTCTCTTGACTATATGCACGTCATAGATTCCAACTGCACTCCAGGAGAGGGAAATCTACAAGGACAGGACTAATTGAGGGTCACCTTAATGTGTGTGTGCTGCATGGATACATGATCAAGGTTTTACTTTTTTTTAATAGCAAAGACTCTGGTATATTATATTTCAAAACAGAGTCTGTTGAGTAGAGGGGCATTTCAAACATCAGAGTTAACCTATTTTAATTTCAGAGGGGCCACATAGCTATCAAGGTAGAGGTCATAGATATGAGTTCAGAACAAGTAAGAGCTGAGACTGATGGGCAAGGAGAAGAGGCTGATGACTTGGATAATTTTCTCAGATAGCTGCTTAAGTTCCTGACTGTATCAGATATCTATTGATACATAACAAATTCCCCCAAACCGCATGACTTAAAGTAGCCACAAATATGCTCATGAGTCTATGTTTCAGCTGGATAGTTCTGGTTTAAGAGGCTTTTCCATCTGTCTGCCATCAGCTGAAGGTCATTAGGCAGCTCTGCTTCTGGAAGTTGGCTGGTGTTCCTTGACCCTCCTCTACATGGTTCCCATCCCCAGTGGGCTAGCCTACGCTTGTTCACATAGCAGTTACAAATTTCCCAAAGGATAGTGAAGGCGTGCATGGATTCTTGAAGCCTAACCTTGAAACTAGGAGCCCATTGCTTTCACCACATTCCATTGGCCTAACCAAGTCACAAGGCCAGCCCAGACAAAAAGCTCTGAGAAATTGATCCCCTTCTTTTGAAGGGAGGATTTGCAAGGTGACGTCAACAGGTGGACAGATACAGGGAGGAGTGAAGAAATGTAGTGCTATCTGCTGTTGATGGTTGAGGTTGGCTGACTTTAAGGACCCTGGGACAGGAAATAAAGCTTGATCATTGTAAAAAATAAGGTTATATAACATCTCATTAAATAATGTGTTATCATGCTTCTCTTATAGCCTTTGCTAAATCCCTAGGACCAATCTGGGAAGGGCAGTGAGACATAGAGGCAGGTTTCCCTTGGCTAACCTGCCATGATGGTCTTTACAGGAAGACTGTGATGAGGGGAATAGCTTCCAGGACACAGATACTCATCAATGTCTGGGAGCTGGTGCAGGCTGGTGGGGAGAGGAGAAAGTTTTTCAAGTTGTCAGCAAGTTGGGACAGCAGAGCAGGACATGATCCAGAGATTCAAACTCGGGGTTGGAAAATGGATGGTTAGGTAAGATGACATTTGAATAAGTTGAAATCTGGATTTTTATAAATACCAAGCAACCACCATGTTGTTTTTCCTGTATGTGGCTTGTAGCATTTTGCTCTGCTGGAGACACCTGCTAAGGCTCCAGTGCGGTAAGTTGGCAATGAGTTGGTGAGATATTTCAGTACTTTTTAAAGGTGTCTTAAATTCTTCACATAGTGCCTGGCCCATAGCAAACTCTCAACAAATGATAGCCATTATGTTGTTATTACTATTTTCCATTTAGGGACAATTCTGCATATTGGATGCTTTTGGTTTTCATTGCTCTCCTCACCAAGATGCTCCATCCCCATGAGAACTGCTGTCAGTCAGGTGAGTGGAAACCCAGCTTGAGAAAGCAGCTGGGATGGGGTGGAATGGAGGTGGTAGAGTAAGACACAATCTGTATCCTTCCTAAAAATGGCTCTCATGGGAGAAAATTACTAATCACTGCCATTACTCTGCATCTGGCATTAATTATTCCAGGTAAAGAACACTATAAATGGAATGTTAAGTCCTTAATTTAGAGTTTGGGCCGGGGCAGGGGAGTTCATTTTATTAGTCACTATTCAGGGCATTGAAAAGAGCAAACACTGGGGTGCCTGGGTGGCTCAGTCAGTTAAGCAGCTGCCTTCAGCTCAGGTCATGATCCCAGGGTCCTGGGATCGAGCCCCGCATCAAGCTCCCCGCTCAGCAGAGAGCCTGCTTCTCCCTTTCCCTCTGCCTGCTGCTCTGCCTACTTGTGCTATCTCTCTGTCAAATAAATAAATAAATAAATATCTTTAAAAAAAAGAAAAGAGCAAACATTTTGATGTTAAAGGAAACAGCTAACTTTGAAGGGTTATAAGGTTTTTCTTTTGCACACTCTTGCCCTATGTTTAGAAATAGTTGCAACCTTGTGGGTTTTATGAATGGTATGCTCTAATATGAGAAGTGAAGGATAAGAGAAAGGAAGGTAAGTAACACAGATGAACATATTTACATGGACTATTGCACTAGCCCTTCACATGTATGATGCCACTTTACTCTGGTCCAACCTAATTTCCATATGGCAGCCAGAGTGGTCCTCTTAAAATCAGATGTTGACACTTCTCATTAAAAGCAAATTTCCATTACATTGAGTAAAAACCCAGTCCTTACTTAAGACTTCAGAGCATGGTCTGCTGGCACTCCTATCTTCAAATGCTTCACTTGTCTGTCTCCTTTTTGTTTACTAAGCTCTAGCCACATTGGTCTCCTTTTAGCTTTGTTTCTGCACCTGTAATGCTCCCTCTCATACCTGCCTTCTTTATATTCTTTAGTTCTCAGTTTATATCATCTTCTTACAGGGATTTTCCCTGTGCACCATTTTAAAAGTAGAACCTTTTTGTTATTTTGAATCTTACCCACAGTGCGTTTCCCTCTCCCAAATAGAAAGTAATGCTATAAATGGGTAATTATTTTATTTGTTAAATTGCACAGTGTTTCTCTATCCCACTAGATTTTATGCTCCAAGTTGGAAGAAATGATATTTGTCTTGTTATTGCCTAGGATCAGAAACCCCACAGCCGGACTGCCTGGGTTCAAATCCCACTACTGTCTGTTAACTAGCTGTGTACCTGATCTTGGAACAAGATATACAACCTCCACATTGTTTTAATTTCCTCAGCTATAAAATGGAAACATAGAACCTGGCCTGACCTGTGAGAGAATCTGAACTAGAATTTATTGAAAATAATAATAATAAAAAACAAAGAAGGAAAGAAACAAAAAAAGTATTTATTATAAAGTTGTTTAAATGTAGGTAAAGGATGAGTGGGTGTTCAGAAGGAAAGTCCTTTAGGTTACAAAATCCCTGGGTATAAAACTGGAGGAATCTATGGGGAATATAAAGGCCAGTATGAAGTCATTATCACTGGCTGACAGACATAAAATAACAGGTACATTACCTGTTTTTAAGCATATTCAAACCTCCGTCAGGTGGCTTATGTATTTATTTACCTAACAGAAAACATTTTTTGATGGCTTTTTATAAGCTGAATACTGTGCAACTGTTAAATAAATATACTTCTTGTCCTGGAGCTGTTGACTGTGGATCTGTAGAGAAAAAGAAACTGGTTCATTTGGATGAGTGCTACAGTTGGGATCTGAACCCTGCCTTGGGACACCGAGGATGGAGGGATTAATCCTGTTCAGGACGAGAACTGCCCAGGAGATGAATTTCCACTATGGTGGAGGCTACTGCCTATCTTGGATTCCTCCAGCTGCTGGGAGTGTTAGCTCCTGAGGACTGGCATCAGCGTACTTCTCTGGAGACCATCTATGGTTCATCCTAGTTTCCCCCCTCATCCCAGGGCAGCCTGCATTGAGTGATATCAATATGATGAAAGTTGGGCTCCCTCTCCTCAGTTTGGGACAATCTTGAAGGATCATCCTAACTCCAGGCTGCAATACAAACAGCTCAGTGACTTGGGTCATATAATCTGGCAGCCCTTAAGGTATGAGAAGGATCTGCCATGAGAAGACTCTGTGAAGAGTTTATGGGAAGCCACAATAGGACACTCAAAATGTAAAGCTTTGAAGCAAAGTTATGTCATCGGCAGCAGAGAATCACGTGCTGTTCAAAAAGCCTCATCTGACTCTTGATGACTTGGGACAGCAAGTGACCCTGTGGCCAGGATCTTTAAACACATAGAGCCCAGGGTTATAGGCATGGGAAGGAAAAATGCCCCAGTGGATCACTGAGAGTGATGCAATCATGACCTTCCCTACTTCTACCCCTGCACTCCTGGCCCCCTGGATCCTAACTACTGGGGTCACGCACTGTGTAATGATTGTTGATTTACGGTGTATCCTGGAGGCTGGTGCTCACTCCTTAGAAGACATTTCCCCAAATTAGTGCTTCCTTTGTACCTTCAACAAGCAATTTCATTTCTCTGCTAGGTTGTAAGATTCTGGGTGGTATGGCATGGGAAAAGAGCAGTGGGTCCCATGGTCTTGTGTCCATTAAAACCTTTCCTTTGCTGTAGAGTGGGTACCTTGGTCCATGTTGATGTTATGCAGAATTTCATGTCAGTGGATCAATTCTTTTATAAGCTCTCAGACTGTGGTGCTGTCCTATATCTGTTGGGTGAGAAAGACATGTAGCCAGAGAGGTGGGATTCCATCGTAAGCATCAGTATTGTACTTGGCAGATAGTAAGCACTTGGTAAATGTTAGCTACACTGATGCTTTCTCCTTCATAGGTAACTGTCAAAATGATAATCTGCCCTGAAGTAGGTAGAATTGATTTAATCTATCTATCCTCCCTGTGGGGTGGCTATTAATAAATGTCTTTGTTGAGATCTTCAAACAGACAAAAATGGATAATTTAATGGTGAAGTCAATGATTTAAAATTGCCCACTGTATTTCCACTGTATGGATCTGTTTTCCTTTCTCTGGTCCAGAGTGCTAGTGAAGGGCTGGACTGATCAAAATGGGGGTGATATAAAGATAACATTTAATCAAGGGGGTTATGGTCACTAAATTAATTTAAATGCTTCAGGATCCACAAATTCTTATTCAGAGTCCAAGCTATTCGGAAAATATATGAATCCATCAATGAAAAACTTCCAGGGTATTTTTTTTTTTTTTTACTTTGAACACGTTTGGGGAGCTCTTGTGAGGAACTTAACATTGATCTCGAGTCTCTATCTGTTGTTGGACCGGGTTTTAGCTTTCATTGCTCCTGTGAAACAAACAAACAAACAAATTGACCATATCTAAGAATATGGAAAGCCTGGGCAATGCTTTGTCAGTTATGATGGAAACATTCTGTACTTGAGAGCTGTAAAAAATAAAGAAATCACTTGTCTTCCGTCATTTTAACAGCACCTTGCCCACTGTTTTCTTCCCTTGCATGACATCAAGCTAATTTTGCTGTTTTTGTTGTGAGAATCAACACTCACGTTGGACTGGAGTTTTTTAAATCCATCCTATAAGATCAGGGGATATGAGGTTGGAAGAGAACCCATCTGGGCACTCTTAATTTTGCAGTGAAGGAAATTGAGTCCATAACAGGTTAGCCGGTGGCCCAAATCCTATGCGTGAGTTGGCCAAGGGACTGAGATCCAAAATAGGATCCATCAATGCTACTGTTCCTCCTGTTCTAGAAGAATGGAAGGGGAGACTAGCAGAGACTGAAAGGAAGAGGTGACAGTGGAACCCACCCAGCGGGTCAGGTCCTTGTCCTGGTCATACTTGCACACGCCTTCCTGGTTGATGCATCAATGCTCCATTTTGAGGGTGCAGCCGTGAGGCCATCTCAGAGGGACGGTCTTTTGGCATGTCTTAATTAAGATCCCTTGACAAGAATCAAGATAATGTTATTAATAACTAGCTAATATTTTTGGAATACTGAATATGAGCCAGCTGTCTATAAATTGTACCCTTTAATCCTTCATGACAACTTTATGAAGCGAGCGCTGTGATGATTCCATGGATGGGTAAGAAACCGAGGCTCAGAAGTGAGTAACTGTCCAAGGTCGCCCCGATGATAAATAACAGAGCTAGGATACGAGTTCTGCTCTGTTGTCACTGGGACTTTGCTGAGGTTCATATCACCAAGGGTGCCCAATCAGGAGCTGAAGGGAACCCGTAGGGACAGTGAGCTCACCTCGGAGCCCCAATTCCCTGTGTCACAAAGGCGGCCCCAGACACAACGGTCAGCATAAACATCTGGCCTAGAAACACAGTGTGGTGTTAAGGAACACTCTACCTGCTCTGCCCTCTTTTGCTTTCTTTCTCTTTTTGATAATGAAAAAACATGCACTTTTAAAGACAACTAAACACACTGTGGGATAATTAATTCACTGTTAGATTTTTTAGAAAAGCAAAAACAAAACAAAAAAAGAAACCAAAGTTTTAAGACATTACTAAGACGATTAGCGAGATTTAAATATGGATTGTGTATTAGATAACACTATTAGATCCATGCTAAATCTCTTGAGCATGTTAACTGTGTGGTGGTTATGTCCCAGATCTCAGGAGTTAGAAGAACTTAGAACTAAAGAGCCATGAAAGCAAATATGATCAAGTGCTATTAATTGGTGAATCTAGCTGAAGGGCATACAGGCGTGGATCGTATTATTCTTTCAATTTTTTTTGTACAACAGAATATTTTTCAAAATGAAAAACGGAAAAAGCCCCCACTTTTTATGGTTGTCACAGAAGTAACAAAAGTTTATTGTAGAAAATTCGGAACACTTGTGAAGAAAAATGAAGCACGGAAACATATAATCCTGCCACCGAAAACAGGTTTCCAAAATTCTAAACTGCTCTTCGCAGATAGAAATAGATGTTACATGATGACACTGTACTGTTCACGTTGTGTATTTGGGTATGTGTGACGCAAACAAAGTGTGACAGAATTATACCCGTCCTCCCTGTATGCACTGCTGTTCCCATTTCCATTCAATTTCCTTAAAAAATGCTTGATTTACAAACCCGGTAGGTAGTTTAAAACACATGCTCTAGAATGAAGTGCTGTTAGCTGGGAAGAGTCCTGGACCCCAGCTTTCCCGTCCACAAACCTCTTCTCTCTTCTTTCATCTGAGGACTTCCTGGATTTCCTAGGCTAATTTAGGATAGAAACCAGTTTGTTTTTCTGAGTCTCCGGAGATTTTCCTGACTTCATGATGCCTGGAGGCAATGTGTCTCTGGTGGGCTTGGCTGCCCTCCAGTGAAACAACTTCATCAAATCTCACAGAAACTACATCTCCCTCCAGATGGCAAGCTCTTCCCTCCCCTCCCCTTCCTGCCAGCATCACCAAAACAACCCAGGGCTCATTACAGGCCGATGAACCTTAGCAGGAGAAACCACAGAAACGAGCCATCATCATCCACTCTTCACTTTAGATATATTTGCTCCTACGGATCCAATTTGGTGATTTCCAACAACCTGGAAAGATAGGCCAGCATATTTTTCATTTCTTTGCGCCCTGGTACGGTTCAAGCCATAGAGTGTCCTTGAAATATCCAGCATCCAAAGATGGGGGTAGAACAGCAAGATTACATAAATGCTTCATGGCAAATATGGGGAGGATGACTAATCCCAGCTCTTTACATATCTAACAGTAGCCCAAGCACAGAGGAGGGCCCCTTCCTTCCTTCTTTCCTTCCTTCCTTCTTCTTACCTTCCTTCCTTCTTTCCCTCCTTCCTTCCTTCTCTCCTTCCCTCCCTCTCTCTTTTCTTTTCTTCTTTCTTTCTTTCTTTCTTTCTTCCTTTCTTTCTTTCTTTCTTTCTTTCTTTCTTCTTTCTTTCTTTCTCTCTTTCCTTCTCTCTCTTCTTTCTTTCTTTCTCTCTCTCTCTTTCTTCCTTTCCTTTCCCTTTCTCTTTCTTTCTTTCTTTCTTTCTTTCTTTCTTTCTTTCTTTCTTTCTTTCTTTCTTTCTTTCCTTCTCTCTCTCTTCTTTCTTCCTTTCCTTTCCCTTTTTCTTTCTTTCTTTCTTTCTTTCTTTCTTTCTTTCTTTCTTTCTTTCTTTCTTTCTTTCTTTCTTTCTTTCTCTCTCTCTCTCTCTTTCTTTCTTTCTTTCTTTCTTTCTTTCTTTCTTTCTTTCTTTCTTTCCTCTTTCTTTCAGAAAATAGTTTGACATCTTGCACTCTCTCACCATGGCAACCATCCCAGTTGATTATCATTACTTGCCTTTTCTGCTAATGTGTAGGTTTGGGGAAGGGAGGGTCCATGTGAATGGCCCCCTGCCCTATATTCTGAAAACCTAGCACAGAGTCAAGTTATTTGTTAAATGAAGGAATGAATGAATCTTGGGTGTAGTGACACATCTCCAAGGATATATAAAGAAACACAGGCCACCAGGGAGATTTTGCAGCACCAGCCAGTAGAACAAAGGGGAGAGGAGTGTCAACTAAACATACCTGGCCTGGAGGTCCTCAAGAAAAGCGCTCAGGATGGTCCTTTCCCTCTCCACTTGTGGGCCCCCCCGTGTTTGCTCAACAGGAACATTTTGATGGGCACCAAACTTTCAAAAGTGAACACTGGCCAGGGTCCTAACTTCCTCTGTCACAGCCCTGACTTTAGTCCCAAACTCTGGACTTCACACAGACATAGCAAGAATTGATTGATGGTGTGGAATAAACTGTATAGTGGTGGTTAATTGATGATTTAGGCAAGAGAGAGCGCACACACACACACACTCTCAACAGAAAGACAAATAACTCATCTATCTATCTATCTATATATATATATATAGAGAGAGAGAGAGAGAGAGAGAGAGAGAGAGAGAGAAGTTTATTTTTTAACAGCTTTATTGAGATGTCATTTACATACCATAAAGTTAACCTGTTTAAAGCCTTGGATGTAGTAATTGTTTTGGCACGTGGATGGAATTGTGCAAGAGAAATGTTGATTTTGAAAGCCTGTGCACTTGGCAAAGAGGGTGTGAGTCTGTGGCCTTCCTGCCTGGAGCTGCCTCTGGGTTCCTCCAGTTTGGGGCTGGCCTCGAACACCCATAGCTCTGCTGAAAGAGGGGCCATGTGAGTCAGGGCAGGAGCTGAACACCTGCACTGTGCCAAGGAACAGCTGCAGACGTGGTAAACGGACAAGGAAACAGCACCATTATTTTACAAGCCACAAAGAAAGAAAACAAAATGCCATTAATGAAACCTGACATTGATTGCGTGATGCGTCTGGATTTCAGAGATGTTAAAGTGTAGATTTTGGAATGGGTGGAATTCAGTATGGAATAATGGTCGGGAACACGGAAGGTGCAGAGGAGGCTGACTCTGAGTTACCTGCGGGACAGACCAGTGGAAATGTCAGGCAAGTGGTCCAAAGCTCAAAGGGCAACCTCAAGTTTGGATACAGATTTGGTGTGTCACCTAGAGGGGGTTTTGGAACCATAAGCGAGGCTAGGACGACCCAGGAGAATGTGGGGAGCAGGTCTAACACTAAACGCCCCCCCAGCATCCTGCAAATTGTGACAACCAAAAATGTCTGTAGATGCTGCCAAATGTCCCTCAGGGGTAAATTTGTCCCTACCCCATTCCTTTTGAGAACTACTGGGGTAGAGGGAGGCAAGAAGAAGGAGGAGGGAGCCCCAGGGATACTAAAGTATAAGATATACCTACATAGTGAACACACAGAGACTGAGAAGGAACTTGGTATTGATTAAAGAATGGCATGCTGAGTTTTTGTTTATTTGTTCTCCGTGTTTTCATTTCACTTGATGTGGGTTTTCTGGCCTTACAGACTGTGAGCAAGCAGTGCTGCATTTCAATTCATGGCCTGGAGCCAGACTTCCAGGTGCCACTTCCTAAGCTTGACCACCTATGGCTGCATGGCCCTGAACACTGTCCAATTGCATGGCCATGACCACCAATGGCTACATAACCTAGACCACTGTCCAGTTGCATGGTTGTGACCACCCATGGCCACATGGCCTTGACTACTTCCTAGCTGTATGATCTATGCCTCAAATTCCCCTTTCTTCTTCCTCCTTTTCTTCCTTCCTCTCTCTCCCTTTTCCTCCTAAACTCTTCTTTCGTAAGTATTTATTGGGCGCCATGTCAATCTGGATGGGAAGACCATTAGGATGTGATCATACAAATGAACGTATTATTAGCAGTTGTAATAATGGCTATGGAGGAAGTCTACTTCTGATACCCTTGAGAATCCCTGTTAATCCCCCACTCCATGAAGAACCTATGTTCAAGTGACTTCATGACCTCTCAGGGATGACTCATTGGCATGGTGCCTCTGTCAGTGAATTTCAGGGCATGCATGTCATGCGTAAGAGGGAAGCTTTGGAGATAGATTGCCCCACTTATGAGCCTTGTGACCTTGGCTGAGTTCCTCAGTCTTATCTGGGATAAGCCTAAACTGGAGTCTAATAGTATGCCATCCATCTAATAGGATTGTTGAGAGGCATAGATGAGATAATTCAAGAAGTGTGCTCAGACCAGAGCCAAGAGTGTAGTCCATGCCCAGTAAACGCTGTGCAACTGGAAGGGTCTTAGAACACATTGCCAAGGCCTGGGGTTGGGGGTGGGGTGGCAGGCAGGGGACAACCCAGACAACAAGCATGCACATTGTACTTCCCAGCAGAGCCATTTGACCAGGCTCCTCATACAGACAGTGAACCAGGGCAGAGTGTTCAGAGACAAGAGAGCATGATGGGCTCGGAGCCAGGGAGGAGAAGCTGTCAAGACATTGCGGGCCAGGCTGGGTGGTGCTACATGCAGCAAGAGTGTCAACGGGACTGCAGCTAGGAGGAGACAAGGAAGGTCAAGCCAACTTGCAGAGAGCCAGCAGTGAGGCAATGAGACAATGAGGGTGGACAGCTCCAGCCCGAGGTATATGTGGGCAAGGAGTGACCCAGGTTCAGTGGCTTAAGGAGACGGTGCCAATAGGGATGAAGAAAGGAGGACACATTTCAGAAAGAGCTCGTAGGTAAGAGTGGGGCCTGAGGACTTTGGAGATAAGCAGTCTGGATAGGCATGGGACCAGCAATGGTGGTGTTCAATCAGGGTTAATGCCCGGGGCAAACAAGGGTAAAGGTGGGAGCTGTTACTTTGGCTGATCATGGAAACCACACGAAGTGGAAGGACACGGGGATAGGAGGAGGCAGCCAGACTGGGAGCACCTGGAGGGGCCAAAAGGGTCAGCAGCCTTGGAACAGTAGAGAGGGTGAGCTTTAGGGGGCTGGGTCTAGGACTGAGGCTGTTTCACCATGGGAAGGGGCCTGGAAGAAGCAAAGACTCAACTAGCTTTGTGGTCAACTACCAGCACAATCCCACCCATGCTCGGTGCTCAAAAAAAGCTGGCAGGGGAACGAAATCATAGACAGGTTAGGTAACATAGGTCTTGCTTTTCTCATTTGACAGATGATCAGAGACACTTAGTGTTTTGCTCAAGGTCGCAGAGCCAGAAAGTGGTAGGGCCAAGACTCAAACTTGGGTCTCCAGGGTCCTGGCCTAGGGCTCTTTCCTTTGAGCACATTGTGGCTCTCTTAGGATTTTTTGTCTGGCCCCTCACTCAGAGACAACCTCCTGTCCTCCTGACAGACTATGGGAAGGCAAGATGGTGCTGGGTCAAAGGGGTTCTCAGCTCCAATCCTACTTTTCCATGTACAAGCTGTGTGGTCTGGGCAAAAAGTTTTCCTTGAAACCTCATCATTTCCTCTGCCAAGTGAGAATGATTCCTCCTTTATGCAGCAGGATCTGACAGCCAGCTAGAATGCAAGCCCTGTGAGGGCAGGGACTTCGTTTTGCCCACTGCTCTGTGTCCAGCACCAGCGCCTAGAACGCACCTGGTCATTGCTGGAGTCAACCCCAGTTGAACGCCCCACACTTCAGGCTTTTGTTCCCAAATTTGACCACAAGATGGCAGCAAAGGAAAGTGGGTCCCAATGACAAGGCCCTGGCAGTTCTAAGGGCCTCTCAGACTTCTAGGCTGCTGGTCTCCCTGAATTAGGAAAGGGAGGGTTCTCACTGCTCCCTGAGCTCCCGCGACCTGGGGTCCGTGCAGAGCCTAATCACTATCCTCTCTGAAGTGGCTTGGTGCTGCTCACATGTGAAGGGACAGCTTTCTGACCTTGGTCTTGTGGAGCCTTTGACGGGAGCCTGTGTCTTAACGGGTCCCCACTGGGGCATCGGGGGCGGGGATGAGGTCAGACCGGGATTGCGGGCTAGATGCCAGCATGAGGAATGTCATTGCGGTTTATACAGATTGATTACAAATCTTTGCACCATCATCTCATTTGGAGACAGGTGTTATTATTACGACTGCGTCCTTCAAGTTTCAACTGAAGTATCTGTTCCTCCACGATGACTGCCCCCATTTAAAGTAGCCCCCACTTTCTGCCTCACTTCTTCAAAGTGCTCACCTCTATCAGAAGCAATTTTGCTTTTACTTTCTAAGTTGCTTTTGTGTGTCTGTGATTCTCAACTCACAAGGACGTTTAGGGAAGTGTTAGTCACGATTCTCACGGTATTTCCAGAGGTAGAGTGGATCCTGGCACACACGGAAGTGCCCAGACGAGAACCAGTGAGTGTGGCATGTGGTCCCCACTGTGTGGCCATCACTCTTGATTGTGACATCCTGAACTTTCCAGGCGGGGCATGGATCCCACCATTCTCTGGGGGTTCATTTGTCTCCTGTTCTGCTCCCCAGGGGTCTGCAAGCTCAGGGAGGGAAGGACCACCTCTATATAGTTCAGTTCCCTGACCCTAGTTTCTTGCAGAGTGCTTGGCACACGACATGGCCAAAACACATTTGGGGGCTGAATTTGGCAAGGACTTGTTAAGGCAGACGTGGTCCAGATTGGGTCTGGGATGACCCTACTGTTTTCTCTCTCTTTTTTTCTTTTTCTTTTTCTTTTTCTTTCTTTCTTTCTTTCTTTCTTTCTTTCTTTCTTTCTTTCTTTCTTTCTTTCTTTCTTTCTTTCTTTCTTTCTTTCTTTCTTCCTTCCTTCCTTCCTTCCTTCCTTCCTTCCTTCCTTCCTTCCTTCCTTTCTTTCTTTCTTTCTTTTCTTTCTTTACATTTTAAAAAAATTTAGTATAGTTGACACACAACATTACATTAGTTTCAGATGTACAACTTAGAGATTTGACAAGTTTATTCATTATGCTATGCTCACCACAAGTGTGGTTACCATCTGTCCCGTTACATCACTACTATAATATCATCGACTATATTCCCTGTGATGTGCCTTTTATTCCCATGAATTATTCATGCCATAACTGGAAGCCTGTATCTCCCACTCCCCTTCACCCATTTTCCCCAAATTCCCCTCCCTTTCCCCCCAGCAACCATAAGTTTGTTCTCTCTATTTATAGGTCTGCTTCTGCTTTTTGTTTTATTCCTTTTTTTTAGATTCCACTTATGAGTGGAATCATATGGTATTTGTCTTTCTCAATCTGACTTATTTCACTTAGCATAATACCCTCTAGGTCCATCCATGTTGTCTCAAATGGCAGGATCTCATCCTTTTTTTATGGCTGTGTAATATTCCATTGTGTATACACACCAATTTTCCTTATCCATTTGTCTATTGATGAACACTTATTTTGCTTCCATATCTTGGCTATTGCAAATAATGCTGCAATGAACATAGAGCCTACCCTTCCTTTTCTGTCCAGGGCTGTTCCCCCACTCCTGGAGAGGTTCTGGGAACCGGAAGAGCATCCACCTGCCAAACTTCACAGGAAACTCATCTCTGGACAAGTCTGTTCTCCTCCTGGCTCAGGAGCTAAGCAGCTGGGCCTGGTTACTGGTGGCTTTCTACACAGGATCACATTGAACTGACATAGGAATCTCGTGAGAGAGGGACAGCTAGTCCCTTTCTACATAGGTGGGAAACCGAGGCACAGAGAGATTAAGTAACTATCCCAAGCATTGCCACTCCAAAGAGGTGAAGGCAGCCTTTGAACCTGGGACTCCGCTGCCTCTGAATGCAGATGGGACGTGAGGTGAAAAAGATAAACAGAAGAATTCTGACTTCTGCTCAATCTCTCTCTTTTCTTGACTCCTTTTACTGTGTCTCTTAACCTCACCTCAATCCTATTATCTGCAATTTTGGTCTCCAAAGAGGATTCAAATCTTCTTGTCTCTCAGGCATTTTCATCAAGATCCCGCACTCCCTGTAATTGGTAGTTATGTGCACACTTGAAATAGCCTTCCTCCTCCCCTGCCTGCTCTCTGTCTGTCTCCTTTTTCTGTGCTAGGCAGGAGTGCTCTGCCAGCTCCCAGCCTCCTCGGGGGCTGGATTCAGTGCCCCAGGCTTTCCTGTTCCCTGTTGATCCTTTGCCCCCTCCTTTCCGGGAGCTTAGCCCTGGGTGGCCCAGGCCAGCCTCCCTTCCTGCCTGTGGCTCTGCAGCCAAGGGCATTTCCTCTGCGGCTCTGGAGGTGTGCCAGGCAACCCCCATGCTGCTTTTTGCAATCTCTCTGCCCGGCCCTCAAACAAAGGGTGGAGAAAAAGAATGAAATTGTGGCCAGCCGAGAGCGACTTTAATGAACTGGGGAAAATTGTGATCTGAGACTGAGGCTTGAGCTAAATGGGGCTGTGGGATCTTTAAGCAACAAAGAAAATCAACAGCCTGAGCCCAGTGAAGGGTAACAGAACCCAGAGGCCCTGGGCTGTGGCCAGGGGCCATCTTGGACATGCAAGGTTGCGTCTGAAGGGGACGCTAGCCTGGATTCTGACTGAGGACACTGACTGAGGGCTCCAAGTCTGGGATGGGGTGGACTCAGCTCCCCCACTCTCGTGCCCAGAAGGCCCCCTTGGAAGACTTTTTGAATCCATATGTCTTCCATATGGTTGGAAGACTGTCATGGATGGTGTGGAACACTCTGCCCGTCCTCCCTGTCCTCTAGCTCTCCCCGTTCCCATGAGGACAGAGAGGTCACCATTGAGTGAGTTCAGGATGCCCACCGGGCAATGACTGGCTAGCTGCAGGGAGACATACCATAATGCAGGAGCCTATTCTCTGCTCTTTTCTTAGACTTTCTGTCCCTCTCCATGTGGCAGAATTGTCAACTGAACCAGCATCCTACCCTAACCCCCTTCCAGCTTGAGATCTGGCCATCTCTTTCTTCCCATCATTCTGCCCTACTCTGCTGGTCCCCATGTTTCCACTGGTTGGAGAAGTAGGAGGCTGGGTGCTGAAGCTGCCAGCACAACTCAACTTTAACCAGAGGGCAGTTCTTTGGGGTCATTGCTGGCTGGGCCAGTGACTAAGAAAGTAGTACTGTGACTTGTCTGCTGCTATCATGTGTGCATGTGCGTGTGCATGTGCGAGTGTGTGTGTGCGCGCATGTGCATGTTGACAAAGACTCTCCTTGACAAAAATTTGTTAGGGCCCCTCTGAGCCCTCTTCTCAACTAGGACTCAATCTTGACCTTTTGTGTCTGTCCTGTCCTTGCTGGGTCTGCAGAGAGCAGTTTTAGCAAGACTCCTGCTAAGTCATCACTCCCATCTTCGATATCTGATCAGGTTCCTCAGTCCCATCTTTGAGTCTTTGATCCCCCCACCCTTCATATCTCCTCACAGTGATTTTCCATCCACTGCCCCTCCCCCCACTCCTTGGTTGTAAATCCTCACCTGTCCTGTCATGTTTGGAGTGGAGTCCCATCTCTCTCCCCTATTGCAATAGTCTTGAATAAAGTCTTCCTTACCATTTTAACAAGTGTCAGAATAATTTTTCTTTAATAGTGTGTGTACGTGTGTGTATGTAAGTCTATGTAGACAGAGCTTTCTAGGATTATCCTTGGGGAGGAAGGGGAGAAGGGAAAGACAGCATTAGGGCACCTCTGGGTCCTCTGCTCTAAGAGCATCATTTTGAAAATCTAATATATGCAAATAATCCTAACAGGTTAGGCTGATCTGTACAATGCAAGTTCCACGAAGGCGGGAGTTGTATGTTTTGTTCACCACTGTGTCCTCACTACCTAGAAGAGAATGAATACTTATTTGAAGAAAGAATAACTATATGCCCAGGGGCCAGCACTGAGGGTGGAGCACCAGCAGGGCAGGGGGAGTCCATGGTGTTTTGCAGGGTGGGACAACATGAGGTACTGACAGGCACAGAGTGACCTGAGAATAAATTGGACACGGTCCCCCTTCCTGGCAGTTACAGTCTAGTGGGAGAAAGTGAACAATGAAACACAATAATGCAAAGTCTGGCAATGCTGTAAAGGCAAAGGACGGCAAGCTTGGAAGCACACGTGAGAACAGCTAAGCCATGTAGCGAGGGGGATGAGGAGGGTACCCCAGAGGAAGTAACTCCTAGGGAGGGTCCTGAACTCATCATCATCAGCCTGGGAAAGGAGAGAAAGTACAGAGAAAGCAGGGAGCAATCCTAGCAGATTGGGGGGGATGAAGTGGTTTCTGTCTGCCTGGGGCATGGAAAGAGGGCATGAGTAGAGAGATGGCTGAAGAGGGGTCAGGGGCCAGGTCTAGAAGGGCTTTCCAGAGAGTTTGGGCTATATCCTCTGAGCAGGCACACCTTGATCCTATTCATTTACACGTCCTCTCCTGTGTTCATTTAGTGGTTCGTTCATTCATTCATTCATTCATTCATTCAACAAACGATTTTGAGGACCTACCATGGCTAGCCACTGCATTAGCCACAGTTTTCGAAGCAAGAAAGTGACATGGTCCCAGTCTCAAGGAGTTCACATCTGATGGGGAAGCTTGAGGTGCCATCAGTTAGTTATTTGGGCTCTGTACCTCCAATGTATCCATTCCTATATGAGGCCTGGATGCTATTGGCCTTGACGTTGGCCAAGGTACTATTTTCAGTGGTTGGATTCTCTATTAGAGATCGAGTCCTTTTATTTAAGCAAGGGGGCCTCAGAGCATTGCATTTTAAGCTATTACTGTGAACTATGATCTCGTCTGTGATTAGCAGATGGGGAAGTCACAGACAATTAGCAGTAAATTGTGAGAGCATATACACGTGGGCTGAGAGGCAGCGTTATGAGCTGTAGTGCGCACTGGGGAGCTGGAGGGGGCAGCCCTGTTGTGCTGGTTGTCGGTGTTAACTTGGAACCACTGTCACCCTCTTCTAAGGTCTTCTCTGCGTCACAGAGAAGCCAGGGGCTGCATCCCAAAATTGCCTTCCCCATGCAGTTCTGGGCTATCATTTCTTAAGGTGCACAGTGTTTGAGGGATTTGGGGTCTGCTCAAGGAAAATGAGTGATCACAAAGTGATAATAGCTTGCACAGGCTTTGTTTGGGCAACATGCTGATAGGTTTGCAATACAGTTCACCTGGTCCCAAACCACACACTTAACCACTAGATGACACAGTTTCACTGGATTCCAGGAAGGTAGGCTTAAAGTCAAACAGTCATTATGGGAGGGGAAACCAGCCTATTCACTGAAGGTTTTTAATCAGGAATAACTGTGTGTGTGTGTGTGTGTGCGCGTGTAGTTGTGTTGGTAAAGGAAGCAGAGGAAGATGGAGAAGGGGAAGGGGAAGGAGAAGGAGAACCAGCTGGATGGGCCTCAGCTGAGCTGGGATTCAGGGAGTTGCTCTCGGGGCCATAGGGAAACAAGAAGTTAGAGGAATGGAAGATGGGCTCCTTCACAGAGGATTTGACTAGAAGCTCATGGGGCATCCAGGTGGTGGTGCTTGGAACCACTTGGATGTTTGATTTCCCAGTTCAGGAGAGAGTTCTGGGCTTACCATCTAGGTGCATGTGGGTGTGTATGGGTATATGTGGAAGTGTGTGTGCCTGTAAGTATATGTGCATGTGGGTATGTGGGTGTGGAAATGTATATGCATATGAGAGTGTGGGTATGTGTATGTGTATACCCATGTGTGTAAGTGTATGTGTACATAAGTGGGTGGTTGTGTGTAAGTATATATGCATGTGTGTGGAAGTATACGTGCATGTGAGTGTATATGAGTGTGTATGGAAGTGTTCTGTATATGTACATGTGTCTGTGCACGCATGTGTGCACGTGCATGTTTACACAACTGAGGAGGGGCCGAGTTTCGGGTTGGGTCCCAGCAGCGTGGAGCAGAGATGGGCTGTGGAGCAGTGAGCACCAGAAGCAGGGTTATGACGAGGGTTGTGGGGGCTGGCAGGCACTGTGGGCTTCCAGAGGATGTCGGGCCAACCTCATTCAGGCTCAGAGGGCAGGGAGGACTTAAGGTGACAGGGCAGCCTTCTTTACAGTGAGCAAAGGAGAGGAGGTCAGAGAGCCCACGTGGAGTCAGAGGGCATGAGACTGGGACCTGGTTCTCTGCACTGGCTCTATGTCTACTCCTGCTTGTTGAATCTTGGCCAAACGTGTCCCCCTACTTTGGGCTTTAGTTTTCATATGCACAAAATCAAGTCTTTGGACCACAGATGATCTTTAAGCTCTTTGCAGGTTTAACATTGTATTTTTTTTTTTTAATTTTATTATGTTATGTTAGTCACCATACATCATTAGTTTTTGATGTGGTGATCCACGATCCATTGTTTTCATATAACACCCAGTGCTCCATGCAGTACGTGCTCTCCTTAATATCCACCACCGGGCTAACCCATCCCCCCCTCCCCTCTAGAACCCTGTTTGTTTGTCAGAGTCCATAGTCTCTCATGGTTCATCGCTCCCTCCGATGTCCCCCCCTTCATTTTTCCCTTCCTTCTCCTAATGTCCTCCATGCTATTCCTTATGTTCCACAAATAAGTGAAACCATATGATAACTGACTTTCTCTGCTTGACTTATTTCACTTAGCATAATCTCCTCCAGTCCATCCATGTTGATGTAAAAGTTGGGTATTCATCCTTTCTGATGGCTGAGTAATGTTCCATTGTATATATGGGCCACATCTTCTTTATCCATTCATCTGTTGAAGGGCATCTCGGCTCTTTCCACAGTTTGGCTATTGTGGACTTTACTGCTATGAACATTGGGGTGCATATGGCCCTTCTTTTCACTACATCTGTGTCTTTGGGATAAATACCCAGGAGTGCAATTGCTGGGTCATAGTGTAGCTCTATTTTTAACTTTTTGAGGAACCCCCACACTGTTTTCCAAAGTGGCTGTACCAACTTGCATTCCCACCAACAGTGTAAGAGGGTTCCCCTTTCTCCACAACATCTCCAACATTTGTTGTTTCTTGCCTTGGCAATTTTTCCATTCTAACTGGTGTAAGGTGGTATCTCAATGTGGTTTTGATTTGAATTTCCCTGATGGCTAATGATGATGAACATTTTTTCATGTGTCTATTAGCCATTTGTATGTCTTCTTCGGAGAAGTGTCTGTTCATGTCTTCTGCCCATTTTTTGACTTGATTATTTGTTTTTTGGGTGTTGAGTTTGAGAAGTTCTTTATAGATCTTGGATACCAGTCCTCTATCTATAGTGTCTTTTGCAAATATCTTCTCCCATTCTTTGGGTTGCCTCTTTGTTTTGTTGACTTTTTCCTTTGCTGTGCAGAAGCTTTTTATCTTGTTGAAGTCCCAAAAGTTCATTTTTGCTTTTGTCTCACTAGCCTTTGGAGATGTATCTTGAAAGAAGTTGCTGTGGCCTATGTCAAAGAGGTTACTGTCTATGTTCTCCTCTAGGATTTTGATGGATTCCTGTCTCACATTGAGGTCTTCCCTCCATTTTGAGTTTATCTTTGTGTATGGTGTTAGAGAATGGTCAAGTTTCATTCTTCTGCATGTGGCTGTCCAATTTTCCCAGCACCATTTATTGAAGAGACTGTCTTTTTTCCATTGCATATTTTTTCCTGCTTTGTCCAAGATTATTTGACATAGAGTTGAGGGTCTAAATTTGGGCCCTCTATTTTGTTCCATTGGTCTATATGTCTGCTTTTGTGCCAGTACCATGCTGTCTTGGTGATCACAGCTTTGTAATATAGCTTGAAATCGGGCAACGTGATGCCCCCAGCTTTGTTTTTCTTTTTCAACATTTCCTTGGCGATTCGGGGTCTTTTCTGATTCCATACAAATTTTAGGATTGTTTGTTCCAGCACTTTGAAAAATGTCATTGGAATTTTGATCGGGATGGCACTGAAGGTATAGATTGCTCTGGGTAGCACAGACATTTTGACAATGTTTATTCTTCTGATCCATGAGCATGGAATATTTTTCCATCTTTTTGTGTCTTCTTCAATTTCCTTCATGAGTGTTCTGTAGTTCCTAGAGTATAGATCCTTTACGTCTTTGGTTAGGTTTATTCCGAGGTATCTTATGGTTTTTGGTGCTATTGTAAATGGAATCGTTTCTCTAATTTCTCTTTCTATAATTGCATTGTTAGTGTATAAGAAAGCAACTGATCACTGTGCATTGATTTTGTATCCTGCCACATTACTGAATTGCTATATGAGTTCTAATAATTTGGGGGTGGAGTCTTTTGGGTTTTCCACATAAAGTATCATGTCGTCTGCGAAAAGAGAGAGTTTGACTTCTTCTTTGTCAATTTGAATACCTTTTATTTCTTTTTGTTGTCTGATTGCTATTGTTAGGATTTCTAGTACTATGCTGAACAGTAGTGGCGAGAGTGGGCATCCTTGACGTGTTCCTGATCTTAAGGGAAAGGCTCTCAGCTTTTCCAAATTGAGGATGATATTCGCTGTGGGTTTTTCATAGATGGATTTTATGAACGTGAGGTGGGATTTATCCCCAGGATGCAAGGGTGGTTCAACGTTCGCAAATCAATCAATGTGGTAGAACACATTAATAAGGACGGAGAAGAACCATGGTTCTCTCAATTGATGCAGAAAAAGCATTTGACAAAATACAACATCCTTTCCTGATTAAAACTCTTCAGAGTATAGGGATAGAGAGAACTTCTTTTTTAAGATTTTATTTATTTATTTATTTGAGAGAGAGAATGAGATAGAGAGAGAGAGCATGAGAGGGGGGAGGGTCAGAAGGAGAAGCAGACTCCCTGCTGAGCAGGGAGCCCGATGCGGGCCTCGATCCCGGGACTCCAGGATCATGACCTGAGCCGAAGGCAGTCGCTCAACCAACTGAGCCATCCAGGTGCCCTAGAGGGAACATTCTTAACATTGTATTTTTAGATAGAGTTTTTTAAAATTTTATTTTTATTAATTTTTATGAGCCCTGGATTGCTGGAACATTGAGATAATAAAATCTCTCCCCAAGAGTTGTTATGAAGATCAACTGAAATCATTTTTGGAAATAGACTTTACAAACTGTAAAGCACTCTGAAAATGGTTCTCATTACCATTATTGTTACAATCATGTCAAGATAGGAGTCAGTGTATTATGAAAGAACTATATTTGAAATTATTTCCAAACAGAAGCTGATTGCACTCGAGTCGAACTGTTTTTCTAAAAGGAAAAGACAGGTGCATGGAGTTGACTCAGATTGCTTATCAGAATGGCGATATTATCTTCCTGGGGCCGGAGGGGCAGGATGGTGGCGGGAGGTGTGTGGCTGATATGCAATTAATAATTCAAATCGGCACAGGGCGCTATTCTGCAGGGCACCCTGCCCCCCTGGTAACTTATCAATAAAATATTTGGTTCAGTTGTTTGGAGCCCATAGCTCATCTGAGATCAACATTCTCACTTGGAAATGCTGGTTGGCACAGGAAGCAGAGCATCAGAAAAGCCTGCGGGTCTGGAATAAAAATGTCAGGGGAGGAAATGAGTCTCCGACACCCCTTCTCTTACTGCATCCAAAAGGGGAGCCTTGAAATCTGGGTCAGTAGTGGTGACTGCATCGCTGGGAAAATTCTGCCTCAGGGGGCAGGGGGGAGCGCCATGCACCATGTTGAGCCGGCCCCTTCTGCGAGGTGTCCACCTCCATCCTGGGAGTGGTCCAGACACTCTGGCTCAGGGTGCAGTCTCCAAGGGTCCAGTGAAATCCTTTGCATGCCTTTAAGGCAATATACATGCTTTACTTTTGCTGAATTATCCATTTTTTCATGATTAAAGTAACATATACTCCTTAAAGCAAATTTTGTAAATGTGGACAAATAACCAAGATTTAAAGATAAAGGCAAAGGACAAATGCCCATTATTTCAGAAAAGCCGTCATGTGTAATAATAGCAACAAGCTATGTTGGGTGGGGCAGAGGGCCAAGCTGCTGGGAGATGAGACGCATTGTTGCTTGTCATCCATACAGCAGCCTTGTGAGGCATTGTGGGTGCACAATCGTTTATCGACACTTCAAATTCCATGATGCTCTAAAAGCTGACCTTTGTTTTATAACGAATTTGGGGGCAAAACATGCCCTGAGATGAGTCCTATTTACAGACTCCAGTTATGCCACTTGGTGTGAATATTCATGTATTGTGAGAACATTTTT
The DNA here is from genome assembly GCF_029215605.1 of Mirounga angustirostris. Classification (NCBI taxonomy): domain Eukaryota; kingdom Metazoa; phylum Chordata; class Mammalia; order Carnivora; family Phocidae; genus Mirounga; species Mirounga angustirostris. Next base: position 10,966,921 of record NW_026991712.1, on the reverse strand, counting down.
ATTAACAGATTTAATTACTGAGCATTGCCTCAGACCTTTTGGGGATGTTCTCTAGTGTATGATATTTTAACCATACTTCTCAAACCCGAGAACTTCAAAATTCTACACAGCGGCTTCCATGACTATCCCCATGTGGCATATGAAGAATCTTTGGTGCATAGTTTATGCCTGACCCAATACTGAACCACTGACAAGTGGGGGGTTCGAACCATGGTCTGCGCACCTCGAGGAACTGAGCTCGGAACTCTCAACCCAGAGTGTCGGGACCTTTTCCACATCACACCCCACAGAGAGAGTGAGACGCTGTCTGACCTCCTGGTGGGGAGCTGGGGAGGCTGTTTAGGATCAGGGCCTGTGATGCCGGGCTGTTCTGCCCACTGCCATTCCAGAGTTCTGCCCTGGTTCACCCGTCTTTTTAGCCTGCAGGCTGTTGGCACAGAGTCTGCTCACACTTTCAACTCTCACTTAACGAATATTACGTACCCACCAAAAGGCTGGGAAGTGGTGCTTCAGAGCAGGACTCTGGAATGAGAGCTCCTGGGTTCGAAAGCTACCGCCCCTATTTTCCAGTTCTAAGATCTTACCAGGAGAGTTGCTCAGATCTCTGAGCCTCAGCTTCTTCATCTGTGAAATGGTGATGATAACCCAGTCCTAACTTCCAACTGAGGGCAGCTACGCTCACCTGGTCCTTAAGAAGGAGGGGACGCAGTGGAGCTGGTGTGGGGCGTTTCTGAGTTCCGGGTCATCTGCCTGACTTTATGGGAGTGCAGAACGGGAGGCAGCAGGTCCTCAGACCCAGCCCTTGGAGGAATGCCTTATCTCTTCTCTAAGACGGACTGTACTCATCTCACGGGAAGCTGTGCATCACTCACACAGGCTGAAAAATGCGGGTGGGGGTGACCGGAATCAGCACCCGGAAGATGTCAAGACTGTCAAGAATACAGAGCTATTGAGAAAGCCCCTCTATTGGGCCTGAACATATGGAGACTAAGCAGTCCCTATTCTGTGTTTCTCTTTGTATGTTCCCTCTGCCAGAGTTTACACTTGGCATTAATAAGATCAAACCTAAAATTTCACAAGCAGAATTCAGTGGGGAAAACATCAGGTTGGAGTCCCTGGCTGGAATATCATGCCAGGTTTGTTTCTGAGTTATACCAGGTTCCTAGAAATCACATGACATGTGAAGTTCTTCTAATAAATGAGATGAACAGACCAAGAAGTAGGCAAACAGAAAACATTATCTCTAATGTCAGGAAGACTGCCTTTCTTCGCCACCCCCTCCAGCCTTATACAAGGCCCAAGAAGAGGTGTGATTCCTAGTTCGTCAACCACAGGCCAGGTTCCTGGCTCTGTTTCTTGCGCTTTACCCTTTATGGGAAGACTGGGTACCATGGAATGGGCTGACCCAGGGGCAGGGACTCAGTGCTTTGGGGCTGTATAGGAGCAGATGGCCAGATGCCCACCTGGCAGGGTTCTTGTTGATCCAGTGAAGATTCTCGGCACCATCTTGCCCCCTTGCTCCTCTGTTTGAGAGAGCCTGGAAGGAAGCCACACCTCCCAGACTCAGGATGGGGTCCCCATCACCTCCATCTGTTTCACTTCAGGCCTTGTCATCACTGAGCCGGGGGCAGGTTCTGGGTGAAGCTTGACGGCAGCAGCCCCACCATCACCCCCAAATTGGCAGCATCCACAAGCCTGGGCCTGGCCTGATGCTTACTACCTTGGTTTCTTCCCAGTTATCTTGCTTAGGACCATAATCTGCTTCTAGTCCAGGGACTCTGTCCTAAGTCCTAGCTCAGAGTTTAGGGATAACATCTATGCTTGGTGAACTCTCTCCCTGGGGCTGAATCCACCTCCCCACAGCCTGTCTGCTTCCCGGGGCCTCTGCTGAACATGCCATAGATTCCAGAAGGACCCTGCGCTGTGGATCAGACCAAAATTTGATGGCCCACATCAAGTTTCCTCTGTCTTTGGGATGCCGTGCTGTCAGAGTCTGATGGCCATCAGAGGCTGGACTCATTGCTGGCACGTTTGCCGAGTCCCCAGCCCACCTGAACTCAGCTTCCCCCCTCTTTCCTGTGGTTCCAAGTCTCAGCACGCGCTGAGCTTGACTTTGTTTAAATGTCCTCAGCAGTTTGCACTGAACAAACCTGGAGGCTTTCTCGGTCTGCAGAGGTAATAATGAAGGCTGGTGTTTGGAAGGCTTTACAGGTGACAAAGGTTCTCACCTGATACCCTCTTCTCACTATATTGGGACCTTGTGTATTTCTTTGATACCTGTATAGTTTCTGAGAGCAAAGGTCATTCCAAACATGGCTCGGCGTTCAAGCCCCTCTCCCCACTCCACTGCTTTGTGCTTCACTGGATACCATAGTCTCTCTTCTGCCAGGGGGGTTCTCACTGGAGATATATCAGGTAGGTATTTCCTTGAGAGCGTGTCCACTGGACCTAAGTTTCTTCTAAATGGCCTGCTGTTAAGAGTCAAGAATTTAGAGAATGGTTGGGATTTCATACTTCTCCTTCCATTACTTCAACCTTGTACATTCCTCCAAAACAGAACTTACCAGAGTAGCTCAGTGTTTGCAAAGATGGACTTAGACGAGTGTAGATTCTTAGGGAAGAGATAATGCATCTCACTACATTTCGTTTTCCTTTTAGTAGTGGACACAGGAAGAGCCCTTTCCCTAACGTCCTCTGTAGTGAGTGGGGCCAGTGACTGAGCTATGGCAAGAATATGCCACCTCCAGGCTGGGTGCCTAAGACCTTCTGAGCGACGCCCCTTCCTTCCTGTCTTCTCTTCAGCTGGCTGGACATAGAGGACCAAGCAGAGCGCTCTATGTCCCCAGTGGCAGGAGGTTAAGTCCTGAAATCATGGCATGGAGCACCCCCCCCACACCCCGACTTGTCCAACAGGATGTGAATGAGAGAAATCTCTGTGTTTTAGCCACTAAGGTGGGAGTTACCTGTGACAGCGGTCAGTGTTGACTGACCGATAGAGTTCTGATCCTAGTTCGGCAACTAACTACACCATCTGGGAAAAATCCTTTAATTTTCTGAACTCTCTCACCTGCACGAAACTTTCCTGGGAGTCTTTGAGGTCAAGGGACAAAGAGGGCGTAGGATGCAATCTTCCCAGGAGAGGGTGTAATCCACCTGCAACCACTTCCCAGCCCATGACCTTGTCACTGTTCCTCCAACAGGTCGCATGGGCTTGATCCCACTTCTGGGCCTTTCCGATTCTTTCTGACTCCTTCAATTTTCTCCCAGGGTGCTTCTTTCTCATCGTTTAAAGCAAATCTTCAACACAAAGGCCTCAAAGAAGGCCTCTTTGTGGATTCCAGCTCAATAGCCTCCCTGACCCCCAATTCTTTATCCCCATTGTCCTACCCAATTTTCTTTATTGCTTCTACCTCTAACTGGAAGTAGACCATTTATGTATTGGTTTATAGGAATATGATCTATTATCCGCACCCTGAATGCTAGCTCTACGAGGGCAAGATTTTGCCAGGATTTCTCTGGAGCTTAGGAAAGCAGAGGCACATTGTAGGTGCTCAATATATGCTGGTTGAAGGGATGTACAAGGTACTGTGGGGATTACATGAGTTCATTATGTCAAGAGTTGGGCATTGGGCCCTGCACACCGCAGGAGCTCAATAAATGGCAGGTGTGTCAAATGTCTGTTTACATGTCCCTCTTTCACACTCAGTTGTGAGCCTCTCAAGGTCAGGGACCGGACCTTATTTATCTGTGCTTCCCAAAGAACCTTGTACATAAGAGGTGGTCAATAAAGGTCTGTGATGGAAGAGAAACTCAACTCCTATCTTCAATTAGTATAGCCAAAGACCAATGAAACCATCCTTGTTCTAAAAAAAATTAAACCTTTTTATTAGTATATTTATTTTATATATAAAAGAAATACAAAAAAAGAAACACAAAGAAAATGCTTTTATGGCAAATCGGACTTGTCGGTGCCTTCAGCTTGGGCTCCAGGCTCTGGCCCGCTGGGTGTCAACAAAGTCCGCCGGTTGTAATGACCCTTGATAATCCCAGTGTTGTTGTTCTCGTTGAGGAGCTGCTTCTGCCTTTGCCTGTTGAGGGACTGGACAAGGCCCAGGACGACCGCGGCCAAGGAGTACTGCCCGGGCAGTCTTCTCGGGGGCAGGATGAATGGGTTGGGTTGGACTCTTCCCAGCAGAAAGTACGTCTTGATTTTTCCTTCCTGTTCACTGATGCCCTTCACATAGATCTCCCCTCGGTAGTCAAAGGCAAAGCCCTGGTCCTTCAGGATGAGATAGGTCTCCTCGGGGACTTGGATCCTGCCGCTGACCCCTGTGCTGTCCATTCGACTTGCTAGGTTCACGGTTTTGCCCCAAATGTCATACTGTGGTTTCTTAGCGCCGATAACGCCAGCTACCACCGAGCCGTGGCTGATGCCTACAGGTGACCAAAGGAACAAGAGGTGAGAGAAGAAGGACATCACTGAGGTGGCTGCACCCAAGCCTGAGACAGTGACCAGCGAGGGGGCGGTCTCTGTGCTTAAACTGCAGGGCCCAGATCCCACCTCAGTTACTCATTACATGTGTGGCCTGTGTCCGTTCCTTAGCCTACGTGGACCTCACTTTTCCCATCTTCAAAGTAGAAGATGAATCGAGATGATGGAAGTAAGGCCTTGGCCTGGTGCCTGACAACCAGGGGGGGCTCGAGAGGAAATTATTATTATTCTCACATGGACACTGACTTATCGTGGCTGCTGGGACAGACGGAGCACTGGACCAGGAGTCAGGACATCCGGTGTCCTCCAGCCTCTTCTGGTACAGTACTCTGAGAGCTGGGGTAGAACTTTTCCTTCTCTGTCTGTGTCCAGGTCCTGAGCATCATTCCCTGGTCCATGGCAAAAACCTCCCACCCGGCCTCCCCGTCCCCTGCCTTGTCCTCTGCAGACCGTCCTCCACACCACTGCCAGAGCAGGAGGGCTCTTGTTGGGGTGCATCTGACCAAGTTCCAACCCACTTCAACACCGCCATGGCTCCTTTGGCCTACAGGATGATGCCCATGCGCCTTGGAACCTGAGCCAAGGGCCTCTCGAATCTGGCTCTTGCCTGCTTTGTCAGCCTCCTTCACCACCACCTCCTTCACCATGTCACCTTTCTTTGCATTGTACCCACCCCGAAGTGCTAGAGTTGCCCTCACCTGCCGGCCATCAAGTACCTCTGTGCCTTTGTCCCTGCCCATCTCCCTGCTTGGACTATCATGTCTGCCCAATCCCACTGTTTATTTGGCAAATGCCTTTGAAAACAGTTTCAATGACTCCTCTTTCATGAAACGTAGGCTTCTTTTAGGAATAATAACATTTCACTAATCATGGTGGTGGGCATATATGTCTCCTTCTAGTAGACTTAGAATTTCTCATGTATTCTACCTGACTAGACACCTGCCAAGGACCAACACTGTTCCAGGCGTGGGGGAAATGGTGGAAGAGAAAAGAGACATAGCCCCAGCCCTCATGGAGCTCACCTTCTACTGGGGAGAGACAGAAACAAAAAAAAAGTAATGTATCAATGAATCATGAAGACTATAAAGAAAAACCAGTCGGGTTGGAGGGAGAGAGAGGTGGGAGGGGGCATTTTGGAGGAGGTGGTGAGGGAAGGCCTTTCTAAGCAGACATCTGAAGACAGTGACAGGACAAGCCATGCAGATATCTGGGTTAGATCATTCCAGGCAGGGGGAAGAGCAAACCCCTCCCAGCCCCACACAAAATCAGAGAGAAGTGACTGAGAAATCGGAGAAGCGGACCTTTCAGACCGCGTGGGAGTTACAGGGATGGAGATCTCTCCGTGATTTGCAGAGCACTTACAGACATCACCCCATCTGATTCCACGTTACTACCGCAAGGTGGGGGCAGGGGCGGGGGGTGCGGGGAGCGGAGGTAAATAATATCATGCCCAGCTTGCACATGAGGAAACTGACATTTGGAGGGTTTAAATGGCTTGTCCAACATCGTAGAGCCGGTCGCAGTGGACCCAAACACAAACTGAGATGCCCAGCCAAGTCGGGAAAATGATCTTCTAACCTCTGAACGACGCCAGCACTCTGAGATTTCACACCAAGGGTCGGCCCTGACCCCAGCGACATCTCCTGGCTTTGTTCAGGGTTGATGTTCTGCTTTTTTAGTCCTGGTTCAAGTGTGTGGTCAATGATTTCAGAAAGGACACGTAGGGTTGATGGAACATGTGGGAACAAGCCCTGAACATCCCAGCCATAGATCCAAAACATAAAATAGGACTTCTTTTTATTTTGGTGAACAAAGGTTCCTGGCATTTGTTAGATCTGACAAGTCAGATATTGGCATTTCTTGACCCTTGTTTCTTGAAAGCTACTCAGGGAGACCTAAGTCAGTCAGATGACATGCTGGCCAGAGGATATCTAAAATCCGAACACCGCAGCGAAGGTTGTGTCAGCCTGCGGCCTGGCAGCCAGAACGTCACTGGTCTGTCCTGACGTCCTGGAGCCCCTGCCCGAGCGGCCATTTGGCTGTGTGATCATAAGTCATTACTCCCCTTCTCGGGGCCTGAGTTGACCCACTATGGAATGAGAATGTGGACTAGAGCAGGGGGCCTTCACACCTTGCTGGAGGGGGCCTTGGAGAACCAGCAGGGATGCCGAAGACATTGACAGTTATACACGTTATAAAAGGTCACTATTCACATTGCCATGGTTTCAGTTGCACTGTTGCGTTGCTCCAGGGTGTCTCTAAGCTCAAGGAAGGGTGAGCTGTGTGGCCAAGGAAGAGCCAAAGGCTTTCTCTGTCCCTGAGCAACATAGCATCTGACATCCTTGGGACTCAAATCCTGCTTTTGTTTTAAGGCATTATCCAGAAGAACCAGGGAGCAGCACCCTGACCAACAGCATCAGATGACATGAAGTCGGAATGAAAGGACAGATGACTCAGCTCTCTCCCCCAACAGGGCCTTGTGTGCGTGGGGTACCGCACAAGTAACTTGGGAGAACAGTAGCTAGGGCGTAGTGTTTGCTGTGTCTTTCTGCACACGGGCCAGTGTCTCTCCCTGGCTTCCAGCACCCTGAGTGAGAAGAAGGCCAGACTGGCCTGAGCTGATGCTCCCTGTCCTTGGCAAGGTCACACTGAGCCTGCTGCTTTTCGCAGGAGAAAGCTACCCATGGCCCGGGGCATCGGGAGGGTCCGATGGAGCCAGGCCAGCCAGCTCTGTGGGGTCCCCCACTCGCCACACCTCTGGCGGCTACTCACCAATCCGGAGTTCGAAATTGTTGAAGGAATGCTTGTTGATCTCCTGTATGCTCTCGGTCAGGGCGAGGGAGAAGTCGGCCAGGGCGCACAAATGTCCCCACTTGTCTTCACATTGCTGGAGCAGAGGGGAGAGAAGAATTCATTCACTGTGGCGAACGTGAACCTTTCTGCAGCAGGGGCCTGTCCTATGTCCCAGCCCACCTGCGCGTCCCTGAGATGGAGATGACCAGGTATGTGAGCCCCTGTACACTCAAGTCAGCAGCGTCCCCGAAACGCGGGATGACGGGAGATGTGCTGAAGCGAGTGTAATATGCGTGGCTCATCACATTCCTTTCCCCACATCTACACTTGTCCTGTCGGGTTGACACACCACACATTCCTGAGTACACATACGGTGTGTATGTGTGTGTGTATGTGTATGTGTTTAAGTGCTGGGAAATCTGTATATTTCCTTTGAAGCGCTCACACTGTCTGTTCAAGGGATGTTTCATATAGACATTTGCTCACAGAACTCCTGAGGGAAGAGCACAGTAAGCCTCTGGGCCTCTCTGAACGTCAACCTCCTCAATTATAAAATGGGGATTCACATATATGTCCTGCCTGCCTCCCAAAGATTGCATGAGATTGTGTATGTAAAAGCACTTTGTGCCCCTCCAGAGCACAGGTCGGTGAATCATGGTGGGCCAGATAGTAATATTTTAGGCTTTGTCATGGTTGCTCAACACCACCATTTTAGCTTGAAAGGAACCAAAGCTAAACTATGAATAAATGGGTATGGCTGTGTTCCAATAAAGTTTTATTGACAAAAACAGATGGTGGATCAGATTTGGCCGGCTGGTTGTACTTTGTGGACCCTGCTATAGAGCGCCACGCATGCTTCCAATGACTAGTGTGGGGGTCTTCCCAGGGAGTTGCTCGTGGAATGTTTCTAGGTGTTTAGTTGGGATGCAAGTGAAGGAAGGATGAGAGGAAGAAATGAGGATTCCTTCTTCCCAGTAACTTAGACTCATATCCATGTAGGCTTTTGCGTGGGAGCATGACATGGTCTCAGGTAACTCATCCACTAACGCTGGGAGGTAGATGCTAGTGTTCCTACTTGACAATAGTGCCTGGCCCACAGTCAGCCCTCAAAAGAGTGTGAGCTGTTATTCTTACATACTGTAAGAATAAGAACACAGCCTGGCATCAGGGGTTTGATAACAGCTACATCTGAGTCATAGCCAGGGTATTTCTTGGCCCTGATTTTGTTCGTCAAGTCAACAACGAGGTTCAGAATGGCACCTAGAGGTTTCTCAATCATAACGAAGCATCGTTAAACCCAGTAGACCTTACTTCCCACGGGAGCAAATGTACGTCACACAACCGGAGTATCCAGTTCATCAGATTCTCTCCCCACCAGTCCGCATGCAGCCTGGTGACGGTAGAGCCTCACTGCCTTCAGCGACATGAGAACAGTGAGGTGCCTGCCATGTGGTGTGGCCGTGTGCAAGGAGTTGCTTTACCTGTTTTTCGGGGGACAGGCCTGACACGGCCATGTAGGTGCTGCCAATGGTCTTAATCTTTTCAATGTCCTGGAACCGGTCTTCGCCAAGCAGCTGAAACAGATCCAGGCAATGATATTAGTCCTGGTGTTTATTCTTCCAGAAGACGGGGTTGCTTTCCTGAAGAGGCCCCCGGCTCACAATGAGGACTACCTCTGCCTGGTTTAGCATCCTCAAGACAGCTACTTTTCTCTCTGAGAATCATGCCTTTAGACAGTCAACGTACGTTTACTGAGCACCTGCTAAGTGCCAGGCGCCACGATGGGTGCACCCAGATACTCTTTAAGGAGTAGATCTGTTTCAAAGTAGACTTCAAAGGAGTAGATCTGTTATTATCTTTGAAATAAATGGTTATTTTATTGGTTCAAAAAAGAAATCACAAATGTTCCCCAATCCGAGAACAAATCTTTTTTGGCTATACCTTCAACATGTATTTGGAATCTTAACACTTGCTGACAGCATCCCGGTCTGAGCCATTGTTGGCTTTCACCTGGTTGTTGTACCACCATGACCTACCTACTCCCTCCCTCACCCCCACACTCCTAGCCCGGCAGCCAGAGAGATCCCATTCCACGGCAAGTCAGATCATGTGCCCACTCTGTGCAAAACCCTCCCATGGCTTCCCATTCTACTCCCCCCAACAGATGTCCACGTCCTAATCCTTGGAACCCGTGGATATGTTACCTTTCATGGCAGAAAGGACTTCGTAGATGCGATGAAGTTAATAATCCTAAAATGGGGCGATTCCCTAGATTAGCTGGGTGCACTCCACGTAATAACAAGCATCCTTGTAAGTGAAAGGAGGAGGCAGGAAAGGTGGAGAAAGCAATGTGAGGGCAGAAGCAGGAGTCAGAGGTGTGACTGCCGGCTCTAAAGATGGGGGAAGGAGCCACATGCCAAGGAATGCCGGTGGCCTTTAGAAGCTGCAATGACATGGATTCTCCCCTGGAGCCTCCAGAAGGAACACAGCCCCACTGACACCTTGATTTAACCTGTGAGATCCATTTTGGACTTCTGACCTCCAAACTGTAACATAGTAAATTTCTGTTGTTTGGAGTCACTAAATTGGTGGTGATTTCACTTGATCTTAGCCAAAAGACCAAGAAGCGATTAAATTGGTGGTGATTTGTTACAGCAGCAGAAGTAACTAATACAGCAACTATCCATTGATCTTCTGCAATGTCTCATGAACAAGATGGGAGGTCCCAGCCATCAGAGGGTTGACAGCCCAGGCAGGGGCGGGACCACATGTTAAAGAAATAATCACACAAGACGTCCCCTAGTTCAATTCTAGGAAAGTGCATGATGGAAACATACAGGGTGTAGGAACGAGGAGAATGGAGCATTTTGTTAACATCTGGAGGCTTCCCTGAGCAAGTGATTTCTAGCTTCACTTTTAAGAGCGAGGAAGGAAAGGTCTTTCAGCGGCGGGTGCTTGGCTTTGTGTGCTGGGAAGCTGGTGCCATGGAAAGGGTTGCGGGGAGCATCCGGACAGAGGGGACAACACGAATGAGGGCCGGAGGTTGGGGAGAATGCATGTTAGTTTCAAAGAAGTAAGAAGAGGGCTGTAGTTATTTTTCTCATCTTAAGAAAAGTCCTTGTGGACATCACATTTCTTTTGCTATAAAAATCCTCAAATTGTCTCTCCTCACTGCCTCTAAATTCTTCCCTGTGCTTTTCTAAATCCGCTACAGACCGGCATCCCGAGTCCCCCCTTAACACTGACATGACTCTTGTTCAGACCTGTGACGACCGTTCCCATTGCCTGACCACTGGCCTCACCCTGCTTGGCCCATCAGCAGGATCTGACCAGTTGATTGTGACACCTTTCCCACGCACGTGGTTTCTGCCCACTCATGGCTTTACTTCCATGTCACTGGCAATTCCTCAGTCCCCTTTGCTAGTTCCTTCTTATCTTCCTTAACTCATGGTGTCGGTGGCCAAAAGGCTCAGGCCCAGACCTCTTCTCTTTTCCATTTTAACTCACTCCCTGGGGCGCCTGGGTGGCTCAGTCAGTTAAACAGCTAACTCTTGATTTCGGCTCAGGTTGTGATCTCATAGTCATGGGAACGAGCCCTATGTCTTGCTCCATGCTCAGTGGGAATTCTGCTTGAGATTCCCTCTCTCCCTCTCCCTCTGCTCCTCCCCCCACTACATAAATTTAAAAAATCTTAAAAAAATAACTTACTCCCTTGCAATCTCATGATGGCTCATGGCTTTCAACACAACCTCTTTGCTGAAGATTCCTAAATGTATGTGTTTTCCCTTTACCATCAGACTCTTTCTGCACAAAATTGCTCAGTGACATCCCTGTTACGGGCCTCAGAGGCATCTCTAGCCTGCCATTCTCAAAACTACACCCTTGGTCCTCTACCCATCTGCTATCTTGATTAATGGTGTCTCCACTTTTCCAGTTGTTCTGGATAAAAACATCATAACCTACATCCAACCTTTCAGGAAATCCTTAGCTCACCTTCAAAGACATCCAGATTCTGACTGTGTCTCACTACCAGCCCCACACAGGCCACACATCCATGAAGCCAGCCCTGAATGGAGGATGTAGGTTCAAAACGCAAACCTCCCTGGCTCCCAGGCTAAGTTATAGCCTCTTACTCCCCTGTGTTGGCAGGTATTTAGCTAGAACTTCTGGTTTTCCAACTCTCTGCCTCCCTTTAAGACTACAATATGCTCAGGGCTCATGCAACAGGTGGGTCAGACCAAGAAGACGAGATGGGTTTTCTACACACATCTTGCTACGGGCATCCTCTCAAAATTAATCTGGAGCTAAGAAAACATGAAAAATTCTAGCTGGAGAGAAATTCTTCTGGGAAACAAGGAAAACTGGCAGATGCTTTTGTGATTTGCTTTGGGGTGTGTGTAACCCAATTCACAGCTGAGGCGTCCTTTGTTTATTATTTTTGTTTCTTGAGGCCATTGTTCTGCCCTGGCGAAGGTTCCACCAACTGCACCCAGGAAAGGAAGTGGTTGGAGCATCCTGCACATCCTCAGCCTGGGATCATGTCTGACATTCGCCTTCACACACCACTAAGCAGGTTTGGTCTCTTAGCAGCCCTGTGGCTGTTAAAATGTTAGCTCAGGGATCTTGGCATATCTTTGGTTACCCATCTCTCTCTCTCTGCCTCCTTACAACTGCCTTTCCCCAGCTTTCTGCAGGGAGGGGGGAACCCTTCCTTCCTCTCTTCTCTTGGAACGACTTGGCCAAGGGCCAATTTCAGGCCCAGGAAAAGCTGCCTCCTCCTCAGAAGTCAATCAGAAGGCAGCAAGAGGCTTCATTATTTCATCGAATGTCCATGCAGCAAATGTATCGGCCATATAGCTAAAAGCATCTGGGGGCATAATGCAGGTCTTAATCAGCCCCTTTATTATTTCGCTTGTCTGCACAGAGTGCCGAGATGTGGGAGCATGCTTCGGCCTTCAACAAAGCAGGGGCTGTGGGGAGAGGAGCCCCGGCATTGGGTTATTGCAAACCCAGTCTTGGAGCATGTGCTCCATGCAATGTCCTGCTTTCCTCTGAGCCAAGAATGAATGTCACACGCTCCCAGGTTCCCGTGGTACTTTTATCAGCAAGAAGAGCAGCACTGTTACTAAAGTCAGCACCAGGCCATCTGGCTGGAGCTTAGCCAGGGCAGAATGTGGAGGGTCTCTCTTGACACAGAGGAACAAGGCACGTCTGGGTGTCCGAAGGACCCACGTGGGGAAAGCTGAGAGTGCTCAGGGTGGGCAAGCCATGGAATGTTCCTGCTGACTGCATGCTCTTCCCTCTTCCTCCTCTGACCCTTCTCTTCCACTTCTTCCCCTTTCCGCCCCTTCTTTCCTTTAAAAAAAAATAATTAAAAATTTAATTTAGTTAACATATACTGTATTATTAGTTTCAGGGGTAGAGTTCAGGGATTCATCAGTTGCATATAACACCCAGTGCTCATTCCATCATGTGCCCTCCTTAATACTCATCACCCAGTTACCCTAGTTCCAGCAACCCTCAGTTTGTTCCCTAGGGTTGAGTCTCTATGGTTTGTCTCCCTCTCTGATTTTGTCTTATTTTATTTTTCCTTTCCTTCCCCTATGTTCATCTGTGTTGTTTCTTAAATTCCACATATGAATGAAATCACATGGTATTTGTTTTTCTCAGACTTATTTCACTTAACATAATACCCACTAGTTCCATTCACATCATTGCAAATGGTAAGATTCCATTCTTTTTGATGGCGGAGTAATATCTCATTGTATATATATACCACATCTTCTTTATCCATTCATCTGTGTTTTTTTTTTTTAATTTTATTTTATTATGTTATGTTAGTCACCATACAATACCTCATTACTTTTTGATGTAGTTGATGGACATGTGGGCTCTTTCCATAGTTTGGCCATTGTGAACATTGTTGCTATAAACATTGGGGTGCAGGTGCCCCTTGGAATCACTATGTTTGTATCCTTTAGATAAATACCCAGTAGTGCAATTGTTGTGTCATAGGGTAGCTCTATTTTTAACTTTTTGCGGAACCTCCATATTGTCTTCCAGAGTGGCTGCACCAGTTTGCATTCCCACTAGCAGTGTAAGAAGGCTCCCCTTTCTCCACATCCTCTCTGACATCTTCTTTTTGATTCTCCCTCTCATCTCTGCCCTCCTCTCTTCTCTCACTTTCCTCCAGTTCATCCTCCTCCCCTCCTCCTGGTCTAAAACCCAGCTCCTGGACCAATCAATCTCCCCCTCTCCTAGCAATCCAACTTCCCTCTGCAAAAACCCATCTCTACCACTAGGGGCGCTGTCTTGTTTTGGTAAGATACCAGGTGTCTACAAATTGGGGCACGGAGATGCAAATTTAGTTCATATTTATTTATTACAATTTAAATACATGCTCGTGAGTACCTTTGGGGGGTGGGGGACTATAGAGTTTAAAATAAAACAGCCTGATGGCTCAACCTTCAGTCAGGTTTTTTTTTTTAAATACAGTTATTTTAATTTTTTTTAATTTAAAGGTATGTTTTGGATTACACTAGTTTATCTTCACCTTGCTATTTTCCAGCTTGTTTTTGTCCCCCATTAATTAATTGATTGATTGATTGATTGATCCCTTTAGCAAATAAATACTTAGTAAACATCTCCTATGTTCTAGGCATAGTGCTAGTCCCTGAGGACTTAACAAGATACGTAAGAGTTGGGGCTCCTGGGTGGCTCAGTCGGTTAAGCGTCTGCCTTCAGCCCTAACCCTAACCCAGGGTCCTGGGACAGAGCCCTGCATCAGACTCCCTTCTCAGCGAAGAGTCTGCTTCTCCCTCTGCCCTTCCCCTGCTTGTGCTCTCTCTCTCTGAAGTAAATAAATAAAATCTTAAAAGAAGACCAAGATACATAAGAGTATAATTTCTATCTTTATGAGAGTATGGCCTGCCACAAAGAGCTGGAATAAAGGTACTATTATCATGGAATCACCCTCCAGTCTCCACAATGCAAAGCCCTCCGTATGAGTACACTTACTCCTGACATCCCGTGTAAAGGTGATTCAATCATCTTGTCCCTCACTAGACTGTGAAGCCATGGGAACAAGAAGTGACTGTGTCTTATTTATCTCGATCCCCACCCCCATCCCTAGAACAACTAAAACGGCCATTGTTGTCTTTTTGACTACAAAACTGGAACCATAAATGACAGTTAATGGCTAAAAACCAAAACAGTATGGTGGACCTGGGTTCATATGTTGACAGGTGGCAAAACCTGGGCTCTTTCGGTGTCCCAGAGCCTCAGTGTTGCTTATTTATAAAATGAAGGCTAATAATTCCTACTCTGTGTATTTCGCTGAGGGATAAGTACCGACTGAATGTTATATATTGAAACTGTTTTGCATTTGTGGCAACACATGGTAAACACCTATATCAATAAGATGGGTTTCTGCCCCAGAACTTCATGGTTAGTGGGGGAGGCAGATCTGTACACTGAAGGATTTTAGGTTCTGTGATGAAAGGTTTCAGAGTATAAGTTTTTCATCAAAATAGGAGTGATGACATTTACCTAGATAGAAGGGGGATTAGAAGAGGTGTCAGAAGTAGAGATGATGTTTGGTTTTTTTTTCCACATAGTTTCCTTTTTTTTAAATTATTATTATTATGTTATGTTAGTCACCATACAGTACATTAGTTTTTTTTTTTTTTTTTTTTTAAGATTTTACTTATTTAGGGCACCTGGGTGGCTCAGTTGGTTAAGTGACTGCCTTCGGCTCAGGTCATGATCCTGGAGTCCCTGGATCGAGTCCCGCATAGGGCTCCCTGCTCGGCAGGGATCCTGCTTCTGCCTCTGACCCTCCCCCCTCTCATGTGCTCTCTCTGTCTCAAATAAATAAATAAAAATCTTAAAAAAAAAAGATTTTACTTATTTATTTGACAGAGAGAGACACAGTGAGAGAGGGAACACAAGCAGGGGGAGTGGCAGAGGGAGAAGCAGGCTTCCCGTGGAGCAGGGAGCCCGATGCGGGGCTCAATCCCAGGACTCTGGGATCATGACCTGAGCCGAAGGCGGACGCTTAATGACTGAGCCACCCAGGCGCCCCAGTACATCATTAGTTTTTGATGTAGTGTTCCATGGAGATGAAATTTGAATGGATTGTTTAGTATTAGGTTTTCTGTTGGCCATGGAGTTGAGGGAGACAGGACAAGGTATAGTGAGGATGGTATAATTTTGGGGCAGAAAGAGCAGAATGTGGAATAGCCTGGTGGGTGTAAAGGCTTGTAAGCTGCTGGATGGTGGGTGGGGGGCCGGGGGGCACTCAGTGGGAGGTAAGACCAGAGAGGGTACCGGACAGCAAGTGCAAAGCCTCAGGTGACCTTACAAGGAGTTGGGAGCCACTGATGGCCTTTAGGTTTCAAGGGGTTGTGAAAAGATAGTTGTGCTTTTGGTGATGGCTGAGGTGAGGTACAGGAAGGGGCAGCTAGGGAATGCCGCAGCCATCCAGGGGAGAAGTAAGACGGCCGAATGCAAGAAGATGCTGAGGAAGGGCAGACCAAAAAGCCATCAGGAAGGAACCCACAGGACTCAGTAGCTAAATGGAACCTGGGGATCGAGGGAGAGGACATTGAGTGATGTCGCAAATGCTCTTGGTGCCCCACGTACATCTCCTTTGTGGGGCCATTCTCAAGAATGCCATGAGGTCTGGCTGCTGACAATGCACTGCTGTACCCTTTTTTGGAGAACTGCCTTGGGCCACGGGGAGCCCCTATGCTGGAAATGCCTGGGAAGTGAGGCAACCACCCCCCCACCAAGGGGCAGCCCACAGCCAATGGCTGACCAAGCTTTTGGTTGTACAAAAGCTTGGCCCCCTTGCCTCAGCGTGAAACAACTCTGTGGTACCACTTATGCTCCTGAGCTCCCCAGGGATCAGGCTAAGAGGCTAGACCTCAGCTGAACCCCCATCTTTACATGGCCTCTTCCCTAACATTTTCTTGATGAATCGCTTCCCTTCTCAGGCCTGGGCAAATGGATAGACAATGGTGCCTTACTTGAAGCTAGAAGATTGGGGTTGGGGAGGTTCTTTCCTGCCAAATCTATTAATGTAAATACAGTGCCATATGAGTATATCCCCCCATGTCACGTGTTCTTTACACTTACGGAGCCTAAAAGGAGAAAACATTATCTGGAGCACCTGTATACTTGTGTTTAGGTCTTTGACCAAATGCGAATTGATGGTTTTCTCTCTGGCACTTTGAGCAGATGGAGAAATGTCCCCATCAGTGCCCAGTCTCTGAGATGCCAACGCCTGCAGAGCAGTGGCCTCCAATCAAGTCCTGGTTTTGCCATTTGATGGTTGTTTGCCATTGGGTCAGACTACCCAGCCTCACCGACGCTTCTGATCTCGATCTCCCAGATGGAAAAACAATGGCGTTTATCTCACATGGTACTTAAATTAGCTGATACATGTTTGTGTTCATACTGCAGCCTGGGGTTCTGTGAGTACCAACCGTGGCTACTGCCACGGCGAATGTGATGCTAGGACAACAGGGATGCCCACCGGGGCCTGTACGTTTCTGAGGCTTTGATTTACCTCATCGAAGTCAGCAATGATCTCATTCAGCAGGCGCAGGCATTCCACTCCTTGGTTATTCATTTCAGTCTGCGAGTAAAAGTCTGCAAACCCCGGGATGGAGGCGAACATCACTCCGACGGCATCATAGGATTGAGAGTACAGCTCCTGCAGGGGCAGACACGGGGAGCCACAACTGGTCATCAGAGGTGAGGTTCTGCAGTGATGCTCCCTCGTGAGCACGTGCACCTACTCCCATGCACAGATGCCCACGGAGAGCACAGAGAACGGGGCCCTGACACTGGCATGTCAACACGGTAGCCATGTGCACTGGGGCCGTTGACAATTCATGGTCTCCAGCCTCGGCTGGGCCCCGAGTTCGGACTGCACACCCTTTGACCTTGGTCACCTTCCCTCTGTCGTCCTAGCAGCGAGTCCAAACCCTCACCACTGTCCCTGACTTCACCCCCCACTCGATTCCTCTCAAGAAATGATCTCGTCTCTTAAGTCTGTGGCAAAAACTGAGCCTCTTGGCAGTGACCCAGCACTGTTCCAATACTCATACTTGTGTCTACGTTCATATTTATTTTCATCCCCTTTGCTTCAACTGCAGACAATGCATTTTCCTTCTGCTGAAGGTCAACATTTCTACCAGATGTCTTGACAACTCCTGCTTCTAACTTCTTCAGCAGCTTCCTCCTGCGGTGATCCTTTTCTTTGTTCCTTCTCTCCTCCCCCTTTTCCTCCTCCTCTCCCTCCCCTCTTCCCCCTCCAAATGTGCCCTACATGGAATAGTATGACACCCCCTGGAACCTGAACACACTTGTGACCATCCACCCGTCTCTCTTCCTCTTTGCACAAACTTCCCAAATGAGTTCCCTCCATGGCCTGTCCCCACCCTGGCAGTGTTCATTCACATGTCAGGCCGAGATGAAGTGACTCTGGAGCAGGTCAGACTGCCGGCCAAAGTGGAAAGAAAAAATCACTCCGTGGCATGGGTATTGGCTCATCTTCCGGGACACCTATGTGGGTCAGTGGGGTCACCCTCCCAAGGCCACGAGTCTCTTGACTTTCCTTGTTTCAGTGATGCTGCATTTGCGTTCCTTATGCCTGGCTCCTTCAGAGATGCCTTTTTGGGGCTTACCTTCCATCTGAAATGTTGGTGATGGCTGTGGTTCTGTCCTTGACCCACGGCCAGGTTCAAAGTTCACACACTTACCCGGGCCATCTCGTTTACTCTCCACCTTTCACCAACATTCAGGCGGGACATCTTCTGAACTCCTGTCTTCGAGTCGGCTCCCGTTCTCAGGCTCTCAGCCGCTGGGTCCCAAGCTGGGTTGTCCTCATACTCTTCAAGCCACACCCAAGTGCCTCTTCTCTCCACCTAAACCTGCCCCCCTCATGCTCTCAGTGGGCGGCACCAGTGTCGCTGAGTCATCAAAGTTAGAGATGCTCAGAGATGCCTTGATGTCAGCCTTCTTCCCCATCATGTTTGGATTCAATAAACTGCCAAGTTCTGCTGGCTTTCTTTTTGTCTCAAGTATTTTTTTCTGCCCCCTCTGCCGTTGCTATTTATCAGGGCTACCCATTTTCCTCCCCACACTGGGTTCCATGACTTGTTTTGTCCCATCCCGAGGCATGTTCCCCATGGTGGCCGCAGTGATCTTTTAAAGACAGAATATTGACCATGCCTCTCCCATTCTTCAAACCTGCAGTGGCCCACAACTGCCCTCAGGATAAAGCTCAAACGCAGCTGCATGCCATATATTCATATATGCATGCCCCTGCCTCCACCTTTCTCTTCAGCCTCATTGCCTGCGATTCCCTGCATCGGACCTCATGTTCCAGAAACATTGTACTCCTGTGTAAGGACGGTAGCAGATGCTGCAGGTGTCCTGACTGACCGCCGCTCTCCCAGAAGTCCAGCTGTGGGCCCTTGCGTTGCTTTGCATGGAGCTTTTCTCTGACCACTAGAGGGCACTCAGCCCCGTGAGCAGCTGGCTCACTGCTCCAGGAAATTAATGTCCCTGGGGTGCTGCTCTTAACCAGCGACTGATGGCAATGGCCTTATAGTCCTCAGCTCCTTCACCCCTTGGGCCAGGCTGCTGTGAGGTATGCTATCAGTATGTCCCCGAATTCCCAGTGGGATAGAGCTCCAGTGCCCCACAGAGGTAACTAGTCTGATAATGCCTCATTTAGCCCTTCCCTCCCTTCCCACTCTCCAGCCTGCCTGGGCTTCCCGGAACCACCTCCAAGCGAATGACTTTCCACCAAATCCTTGTCTCAAGGTCTGCTTCTGGAAGAGCCAAACAAAGACACACACACACACTTCTCACACGTGCATGCTTTGATTCCTACTGTCTGTCCCTTGACGGGACATGTCCTTCCTTCTTGAAGTTAGCCTCCCTAACCAGGCTAACCTTGTTTTCTGCCTTCACTAGCCACGTAGATACCATGTCTGCTGTGAACCTTCCCAGACCCGTAGCTGGGGTCAGGAGGCTGAGCGCAGCGCCCCGGCAGCACCCGGGTTGCCTGCTCACCACCTACTGTCTGTCTCTTCCTTTGGAGTGAATTCCACGAGGCAAAGACCCCATGCCATTCACCTCGGTGCATTCTAATCATCCAGTTCATATTTTTTGGATGCCTGCACTATCATGCCTGCTGTTTATAGCATCTGGTACAAGGTAAATGCTCTAACCTGTTGAAATTAATTACTCCCTGGTCTTTGCAGGAAACATCAAAGCTTACCAAGCGCTTTCATATGAATTCAATGATTTAATCCTTGCAGTGATCCTGTGAAATAGGCACTGATTCTTATTGCACTTTACAGATAAGGAAAATGAGAGAGAGAGAGAGGAGTTAAGCTGTGGTTCTGGATCACACCACTAGCAGTGGATGAGCCAGGGTTGGAGGACCTCCAGGGCCCTCCCCATGCAGCTTGTCTCCTCTGGCTTTCATGCCCTTGGTCTGAGAAAGATGGTGACCCTGATTCAAGATCAGTAAGTCTTGAGCTTCAAGCGTGGATGAATCTGAGTACTTTCACTAGTCCTCGTCCAAAAGAGCACAGGCTGGTGGTGACTGGCTGCCCTGGGTTGGGTTGGGCA
The DNA here is from genome assembly GCF_029215605.1 of Mirounga angustirostris. Lineage (NCBI taxonomy): Eukaryota > Metazoa > Chordata > Mammalia > Carnivora > Phocidae > Mirounga > Mirounga angustirostris. The sequence continues at coordinate 10,946,982 of NW_026991712.1, read as the reverse complement.
GGGCGTGGGGAGCGCAGATCATGGCCAAAGGGCAGAGCCATGGCACGTGGCTTTCAAGGGGTGGCCATTCACTTTGGCCTTGAGCAATGGAGTGATACCCCAGAAGGAGCCTGACTCTGTTTTATCTGACTCCTCCAATTGGCTGTGATTTGGAGGAAAAAAAAAAATCTGTTTATTACATATTATATTAGTTTGTTCAGGCTGCCATCACAAAGTGCCACAGACTGGGTGGCTTAAACATAGAAATTGATTCTCTCACTGTTCTGGACGCTACAAAGTCTAAGATCAAGGGTCAGCAGGGCTATTTTTTTTCCCTGAGGGCTCTCTCCTGGACTGGGAGATGCAGTCTTCTCCCCATGTCCTCACATGGTCTCCCCTCTGGGTGTGTGTACAGCTTAATCTCCCCTTGTAAGGACACAGTCAGAGTGGATTAGGGCCCTGCCCTAATGGCCTCTTTGGAACTTAATCACCTCTTTAAAAATCCTATCTCTAAATACAGTTGTATCCAGACGTACGGGGGGTTAGGACTTCAACAAATGAATTGTGGGAGACACAATTCAGCCCACAACACCCATTATTTCTATTTTCTGTTTTAAAACAGAGAGAAAAGAGAAAACCCTATCAGAGCCCTCTGAAACCCAGTCCATAATGACCCAGTGGGCCAGCTTGCCTCCCACTTCTGCCTGGTGATATATAAATGCTGCTGTGATATAAAGGCGGGTTGCCAGGGGTTTCTCATCAATCATTTATCTGCTTGAGTGTTCTCACAAATCCTAGCTCCTCCCAGCCTCTTCTTAGTTTTACTTCTCAGCCTCTGCCAACAACCGGAATGTTCCGGTTGCTTATACAACACAAATAATGCTAATAATGTCAGCTACATCCATGGAGCGCTTCCTGCGTGACAAGCATGACACAGAAGTCTGCACGCACATCACCGTGTTGAATGCTCACAAACCAGGACCTAGATACAGTTAAGATCCTGGTATACTTGTGGGGAAACTGAGGCACGTAGCCATTAAGTAATTCACCCAAGAGACAGAGCCGGACTTCATGCCCGCCCAGGCAGTCTGACTCCAGAGCCCATGGCACTGGGGCTGCTACTAATGCTAATAAGCAAACACCATGACTGCAACCACCACCCCAGTAACCACAATAATAATCAGGATAATGCCTGGGAATAAATGTCACTGGGACTGGAAACTGGATCCGTAAGTCCTTCTCAATGGATGGTTGATTGGACCTGTGGTGTTGGGGTTCCCAGTGCATAAACTTCAAGACCTATGACCTGAGTTCAGTTCTTGACTCTGCTGCATCCTATTAGGGGTTGGAGGGGTGGGACTGGGGTGGGAGGAGGCTCAGTCCTCTCTGTCAGACGCTATGTGGTGAAGAAAGTGGCCCTAAGGAATCAAACCCAGGGCAGTGGGCTTTCAGGTGCACCAGGTGGCCTATCTATACCGAACCCACCTTGCACTGGGCTGTGTTGGGCACTTCGTGTGTGTTCTCACCCGATTTAATTCCCACATTGACTCAGCAAGGTCTGTATTATTTCCTATGAATCAGATGAGGAGATGTACTCAGAGAGGTTGGGTAAACTGCCCTAGGTCACACAGCTAGTTAATAACAGAGATGGAATTTGTGCTGCACACAAAGGAGATGAGGGGTTTGGGGGGGCGTGGAAAAGTGCCAGCCACCTGCCTACACCTTTAAAGACAGCCCCATTGTTCAACTCTCCCCAGTCCGCTGCTTTGAGTATGCCATCTGTTTCTTGCTATTTTGGGCTCAAAGAACATAAGAGCACTGTAAACTGGGGAGGGACTGATGAATATAGAAAAGCTATTACTGTTCTATCATCCTCTTGGTCTGGGCTCCATAGAGGATTTTGAGCATATGCACATTTCCGGCTCCACCCAGATACCAGGATGAAGACTTAGCCAGCTCTTGGCCCAGGGCACCTAGGCCTGCCTGATTCCAGGTCCTGTGTTTCTTATACTGAGTTAAGCCACCTCTCTGCAGGGGAGAAACAATGTCTGGGGCCGGTTGACTTTATTAGCATCCTCAGGTTTCTGTGCGAACACCACCGCCTTGGAGAGACCCTCCGGTGTCAACCCCACCCCCTTCACCTACTCTGTTTTCTTACTCAGCTTCTTCTGTCCAAGGAGGACTGATCACTACTGGGCACTATCCTGTGTATTTATTCACGTTCATATTTATCTGCTCATGAAAACGCATGCTCCATATCGGCAAGGACTTTTCTTCTTCTTTGTTCACTGTTTGACCCCCAGGATCTAGAATGACACCTGGTACATGGTTTCCCTCAATAAATTCTTGCTGAGTGAATGAGTAAATGAGTCAGTGGGTGGGGGGCTCGGATTGCAAAGGAGCCAAAAATATAATGATGGCGTCTCACATCGGGCTCCCTGCTCGGCAGGGAGTCTGCTTCTCCCTCTCCCACTCCCCGTTTGTGTTCCCTCTCTCGCTGTGTCTTTCTCTGTCAAATAAATAAATAAATAAATAAAATCTTTAAAAAAAAATAATGATGGCTCACCCTTATCAAAAACAATAGCAATAACCCAGTGTGTTCCTAAAATGGGCCAAGCACCATTTAGATGTTTTATGCATAATTATTCATGGAAACATTGTAGCAACTGGAGCAAGTTGCAAAGAACTGTTACCTTGCAGGTGAGGAAAGTGAGGTCCAGGGGGATTCATCCCTTGCTCAGTTCCAGAGGTAGTGAGAAGAGGAGCCAGGACTGAATCTAAGGCATCAAGCTTTTGAGAATACCACACAGCTTTTCTATACCGAACCCACCTGGCACCAAGCTGGGCACTTCATATGTTCTTACTCAGTTGAGTTCTCACACTAAAGTCAGCAAGATTGGAATTATTTCCTCATGAATCTGATGAAAAAAATGGGTTCAGAGAGGTTGGGTAAGCTGCCCCAGGTCACACGGCTGGCGAGGGGCAGAGACGGAATTTGTGCTGTATGCACTTTGCAGCAGCCGGGACACCTGCCCTCTTTAGTGTCCTTTCTGCAGGTCTTAAAAAAGCTACAATGAGCAAGTGGGTTTCCCGGGACTCAGCAATAGCTTGACACTGATGACCCAGCTCAGGGGGCCTCATCTGTGAGAAAGTACCTGCCCTGGGGTGGTGAGCACTAATCTAAGTCAAATGTCCAGCGGAATAGCAGAAGCTTCCAGAACATATGTGGGGTGACACAGCCGGAACCAACTGGACAGGATGTCCCAGGGGGCAAAACTCTGTCCACCGCCCTGTGTTTAGATGGTTTGAGTCATTGCTTATCACTGCTGTCCCTTCTCTCCCGCTCAGGTCCTAACAGCAATGTGGGACAAAACACAAGATTTAGCTTTGAAGTTGCACAGACCTGGGTGTGAATTCAAGCTCACTACTCACTAGCTTTGTGTTCTTACTTCTCTGAGCCTCACTTTCTTCTTCTACGAAATGGGGATAATCATTCTTATCCGTGAGCAGTGTTGTGGCCTTGTGGAGGCTGGGCCCCAAACTCACAATGTTCAGACCCCAACCTTTCAGACGTTTGTATCATAGTTCAGATTTGTAGCAAGAAGAGAAGCTAAGAATGCTTCTCACAATAACAAAACAGGTTATTGGGAGTTCCCACAGATTACAACATTCCTGCCTCTTCCTCTGTCACCCCTTCTCATGTTACTCTGTCTGACACACACACACACACACACACACACACACACACACGCTAGTCTTGCCAACAACCCCCCAGAGGCACGATAGGGGCAGTGCAGCACAGAGGGAAGAAATCTGCGGGGCTGGATTTTTTTCACAGCTTTGCTTCCATACAGGGAGGCATGTCATGGCCCTCTCTGAGCCCCCGAGTCCTCGTCAATAATGTGGGGTGATGAACTCTCTTCTTAAGACTGTAACTAGAACCAAATATCATTTACATCAATTGCTTATCTCAGTAGCTGAGATAGTGCCCAGTGCCCAGAACACAGCAGGTGTTCCGTAAATGGTTATTTATAGAGTGAACATTCTCTAGGCCATGTCAAAACTTTGTGGTTAAGCCTGGTCAACTCTGAACTATTTAAGTATTTAAAACCTCAAAGAAGCATGACAAGACATTGGATTGAACATGTCTTCTATGATTAAGGCCGAATCTGTCATTTATTTTGCTCATTGGAGGTTTGGCCTGGACCACAGCTGATGACCTCAGCATCTCTGGGGGGTTTCCTTCCTTTCAGGATAAAGCCAGTAAATTCTTGCTCTTCCCCCATGGTCCCAGATACCTCATTGTTTTGGTGCTTTAATTGAAAAGCAGCTTTCTTTTCATTTCTCTTCTGGTTTTCCCTCTGAGGGCTCCAGTGTTTCACCTGCTCCTTCTGGTGGTCATGGCGGATGCACAAGTCTCTCTACTTTCTTGGATTTGTCAAGAAGCTCTTGCAACAAAGCCCCTGACCTTAGGGGGCCTTGAGAAAAGCAGGCCTGAAGCTGATTCCAGAGAACTCTGTCTGTTGAGGAGGGTGGGCGGTGCTTGGATGTGCATCCAGGAGACCTCCAAGGTCTTGATGCATCAAGATTATTCAAGCAGCAGCTTATTCATTGCCTTTACTTCTCTTCCACTGATCTTGCTGTGGTGGCTTGGGTGGGAAATGGACCTGGGGGGGGGGGGTCTCTCCTAGTTCTACCCTCAGGCAAGGGTCACAAACCCAAATGTCTTCAGCATATCAGCAAGTAACATCAATAGTAGCATCTTACACACACTGGGAGAGACACTGGAGATCCCACTCCATGGATACACAGAAACATGTGCACAGATGTATCTAAAACTCAAATTTCAATCTAGTCTCGGGATGGAGCTCACATGAAGTCCATCTTACAGATGTGGTCCCTAGCGCTGGGGAGGCCCTGCGTAGACCTGGTGGAGCTAGGCAGTCTGGGTGGCCTGGCACTCTGGGGTAGCATGGTCTCTATTCTCGGGTGCTCACACAAGGGCAGTGGGAATTCTCCCAGAGCTCGGGACCAGTGTGTCCAACTGCACCCCCGCCCCCACCCCCCCTCCTCACAGCCAGACAAGCCTGGGCTCACCTCATTGTCTCGGTCTTTCTCCAGGAAGTGGCGGGCCACGTGGCTGGGCAGAATGTTCCGGAGCATGTTCTCGTTGTGTTCCCTCAGCTCCCTCATCTCATTGATCTCCTCTTTGGCTTGTACTCGCCAAAGGAAGTCAAGGCGGGCTGTGTACTCCAGCTGCCATGTGTGAGAGAGAGAGAGAAGGAACTGGTGAGATCTCAGGGTATGGGCTCAAGTACGCAGGGTGGGAGGCTTCTCTGGAACCCTTCACAAACGAAAGAGAGCCGAGCTGAGCATGCTGAGGGGCATTTTGCCTGATGCCCAGAGATGGGAGGGTGATTAGACTCCACGGGGCTGTGTACCTTCCCTTCCTACCATTAAGGCACCTATGATTTTGTGATTGTGTGATTATCTGGGGATGACTGTGTCGTCTATAGATTGTAGGCACTGTGAGGTCAGGAGTCCCTTCACCTGCTCAATGATATCTTTACCCTGGAGCACCGTGCCCAGCGCAGGGGAGATACTCCGTCAATATTTGTTGACTCCACAAATAAATTCCAATGATAAAGCCAGCTAACACTTAGATGGTGCTTGCTACGTATCAGCTATTATTCTAACCAATATACATCCATTCACTCCCTTCATCACACAACAACCTTGATAGGGAGGTATCATTATCAACCCTTATTTTGCAGATGAGAAAGTCAAAGCAAACAGGGCTGAGTGACTTGACCAAAGTCACACACTAGTGAGGGGGGAAGCCAGGACTGGAGGTAACTCCAGAGTCCCACTTCAGAGTCTCAGCTCTTTATCACTAGGCAAGAAGAAGAAATGAATTGAAGGATTGTGGATTTTAAGTTATGACACAGATGTGCCTTAGAGTCCCAGTCCCACATTCAAACGCTATAACCTGGACTTTTGACTTCATCACAGATTCCTCATCTCTACCACTGGGATGAAGACTAATGAGCATGCAGGACTGGAAGAAGAAATTACTTAGGAAGTTACAGAGAAGGCACATGGCTCACAGTAGGTACTCAATGCACATTATTAGTTCCCCTTTGTCTTAGTTTCCCTGTACTGGAGAGCAGACAGCTTCCTTTTTAAAGAATCTCCTATACCATATTTACCACAGCTTTGGGGACGCCATTACTTCCAAGTCTGTTCTTTTTTTAAGATTTTATTCATTTATTTGTCAGAGAGAGAGGGAGTGAGCACAAACAAGGGGAGTGGCAGGCAGAGGGAGAAGCAGGCTCCCCGCTGTGCAAGGAGCCTGATGCAGGACTCGATTCCAGGACCCAGGGATCATGACCTGAGCCTAAGGCAGACTCTTAACCAACTGAGCCACCCAGGTATCCCTATTTCCAAGTCTTTAACTGTCAAAATGGACAATATTCTGCATGGCCAAACACATGATTAAATGTCCTGAATTCAAGGGCTTAAAACATTCAGCTAGTTCCTTTCCTTTGTCTTAGGTGAAAGTCTCAGTGGATGGTAAAAATATGGAAAGACAGAGGCACAAGATAACTCCCTCAGCAGAATTTGTAACAACAAAAACTGGAAACAACCCGGGTGCTCATTTTGTTGGTCCAATAAACTATAAAAAAAGGGGAAAACTGTTTTTCTATACTTTGATGGACTAGTCTCCAAGGTAGAGAAAAGTGTGTAGAGTATGCCACCTTTGATCTAAAAAGGGAGCATCTAAAAAAGGAGCATGGATGGAACTAGAGGGTATTATGCTAAGCAAAATAAGTCAATCAGAGAAAGACAAATACCTTACGATTTCACTCATGTGAAATTTAAGAAACAAAACAGATGAACGTATGGAAAGGGAAGGAAAAATAAAATAAAATGAAAATAGAGAGGGAGGCAAACTGTAAGAGATGCTAGACTCTAGGAAACAAACTGAGGGTTGCTGGAGGGGAGGGGGTGGAGGGATGGGGTAACTGGTTGATGGGCATTAAGGAGGGCGTGTGATGTAATTAGCACTGGGTGTTGTACGCAACTGACGAATCACTAAATTCTACCGCTGAAACTAATAATACACTATATGTTAACTAAATTGAATTTAAAATAAAGAATTAAAAAATAAATAAAAAGGGGGCATCTACTTCTCTGTCTGTCCACATGTATATATTTTTCTTTATTTATTGGGAAATTGAAGAATAAAAGGTCAAACATAAAAACTCATTACCAAAGAGATGAGGAAGGGAGGAAATAGGGTGGAGAAATAGGGATAGAATTTAAAGTTTTAAAATTATATCTTGTTTCATAAACTTGGCTATTGAATCGTGGAAACATTTAATTATAAATTATAAAACTAAATAGTTGTTTGGGGCGCCTGGGTGGCTCAGTTGGTTAAGCGACTGCCTTCGGCTCAGGTCATGATCCTGGAGTCCCGGGATCGAGTCCCGCATCGGGCTCCCTGCTCGGCGGGGAGCCTGCTTCTCCCTCTGACCCTCCCCCCTCTCATGTGCTCTCTCTCTCTCATTCTCTCTGTCTCAAATGAATGGGTGAAATCTTTAAAAAACAAACAAACAAACAAAAAAACCTAAATAGTTGTTTAAAAAAACTCTGTTAAAACAGACAGACAAGGGGGCGCCTGGGTGGCTCAGTTGGTTAAGCGACTGCCTTCGGCTCAGGTCATGATCCTGGAGTCCCTGGATCGAGTCCCGCATCGGGCTCCCTGCTCGGCAGGGAGTCTGCTTCTCCCTCTGGCCCTCCCCCCTCTCATGTGCTCTCTCTCATTCTCTCTCTCATATAAATAAATAAAATCTTAAAAACAAAACAAAACAAAACAAACAAAAAAAACCAGACAGACAAGCAAATGAATCTATGCATAGAACCACATCGAGAAGAGATATTCCAAATATATTTAACACAATAATTTGATGACACATTTGTAGAGGGAAATAGTCTAGGATAAAAGGAACTCAAAAAGAAGCTTAAAACCATTTATAACAGTGTCTGTGTCATTGCTCTTAGACTACTGCATGTGAATTGCAGGATAAATCAAATGGGTAATTGTATTGTTGTCACTGAGAACTGGTATTTCTGGGAAGAGAAAAAGGAGACGCAGATCTAAAATTGATGGGTCTAAGCCAAAAGTCAGTAAGTATTACTATGAACTCATGGTATGTACATATTTCCTACCTTGGCCCACTGATATAAAAGCCTAGAAATAATGAAAATCTAGTAGCAGTGGGAACTCCCAGTGTCCAGACTGTGGTTTAAGTATCAATTCCTACAAAAGTGACCTCACACTCTTTGCAGAAATGGCCGAAATTTAGGGCAGGAAACGTACAAGCCTGGACCATCTTTTCACACCAGAAAATAAGAAGACCCCCAGAGACGATGGGGGGTTATGTGAACAGGCTCCCACGTGTCAAAGATGTGACAAAGGGAGCTTTAATAAGGATAGTGATTACGGGCGCCTGGGTGGCTCAGTTGGTTAAGCAACTGCCTTCGGCTCAGGTCATGATCCTGGAGTCCCTGGATCGAGTCCCGCATCGGGCTCCCTGCTCGGCAGGGAGCCTGCTTCTCCCTCTGACCCTCCCCCTTCTCATGTTCTCTCTCTCTATCTCATTCTCTCTCAAATAAATACATAAAATCTTTTTTAAAAAAAGGATAGTGATTGCAATGGATTGAAACACAGGGAATATGGTAGCATGCCTCAGTTCACAATGACACTTAAGACACACAACCTCATTGATCATCTCTGGACAGTGCTTGGGGACAGGCTGACTGGGAAATTTATGGGGAAATGCAGTGACAGGGAAAGAATTAATCATTTATCCTGCCTTTGCTTTATGAGCTGTACTTGGAAGAGTAGGCTCTCCTTCAAACTATATTCTAGCTAATAACTTATGGACTGTTGATAGAATGGAGATATCACCACCTATATAATAAATGAATAGAGGCTATTCTTGTCAATAGTTGCTAATAGAAAAAAAGAAAAGCAGATATTACGTGCCTGTTAAAAGTAATTCACAAAACCAACCAATAACATATTTTTGTAGAAAAAAATTGAAACTGAATCTCACCAAGTTTCTAAACATAACTACCAATACAGGAAAAACAATGGACAGAGGAATGTGTTAAATGCCCTGAGAGGATGCAATTGACAAACTCTAAACTGGGAAGCATTATAGAAGTTGGACGACTCTCACAAAATGTTGCCAGAAAAAAAGATATGGAGAGTTATCTTATAAATTAACAGACTTAGGAGATAATCAACCAATGGCAATACACAGATTTTATTTGCGACCCAAATCAAATAAACAAACTAAAAAAAATATAATTATAAACCAATTAAGAAATTGAAACAGTGCCTAGAGGCTTGACAATGTTAGAGAAACACCATTTTCTTTTTTAAAGTGTCTAATAGCATTGTGATTAGGTTAAAATTCTCTATCTTGATTAGATGCATATTGAAGCATTTACAGATGAAATGACAGGACATCTGGAATTTGCTTCAAAATAACTGGGAAGGAGCGATGAGCAAAATGAATAGAGAGATAGGCGAGAAAAGACACAGGAGTTGAAGTTGTGGGACTATTATGCATTTCATAAACTTTTGTATATGTTTGAGATTTTCCATAAGAACAAAAATGAGTGGAGGCAGCATGTTGCACAAAAGAATGCTGGTCTTAAGGAAGGCGTGTATTCCAATGAGTACTGGGTGTTATACGCAAACAATGAATCATGGAACAGCAAAAACTAATGAAGTACTGTATGGTGACTAACATAACATAATAAAAAAAAAAGGGAAAAAAATAAAATTCGTATTAACTACCAAAAAAAAAAAAGAATGCTGGTCTTGACTGTTTTGTTGTATGACTTTGGGAAAGTCATTCAACTTCTGGTATTTTGGTTCCCCTTCTAAAAAAATATGGATAATTGTCCCCATCATGTCTAGTTCAAGAGGCATGGATTATTATATGGATCTATTATATGGACCAAATCACATTCTGCATGCAAAAGAATTCTGAAATGTCTAAACTATAGATTTATAAGGTACTACTTCAACTTAAGGCAGCAGCGGATAAGGTCAGATCAAGGCTGTGCTTTAGCTTTTTTCCTTCCAGATTCAAGAGCATCAAATTTTAATTTGTCAAGTTGTAGGACAGTATTTTCTTACCCAAATGAAATGTTTAGTTATCTCCGTTAAAAATGCATGCTTGGTTGAAGCAGATCATTTTTTATTTATTTTCTATTGAAAACCTTTCATCTGGTTGAATTCAGCTTGGAAACACAGGTAGGGAAACCTTGAGTCCTGGAGTTGATTTCAGCCAGGATTTTTCAGTTACAAGTTAAGAACACACTTTGCATTTCAGCCAGGCGACGGCTGGTCACTGTGCTGAAGACATGTCCATAAGGAGACTCTAATCCGAGGACAGCTCTGTCTCTTGACAAAGCAAGTCTCATGCAGGCAGGCATCGCTTATTTAATCTCCAGGGGAGGACAGTAAGCCTTTCCAGTTTACTAAAGATCTAGTGTATTGTGCACCTACTATGTGCACGGTGCTTGGCATACAAAGATGCGTGAAATTCAGTCTCTGCCTTTGATTTGCTCTCAGCTCAGTGGTGAAGGGAGAAAAATGAAAGACAGAGGAACATGTTAAGGAAAGAGAACATTTCAACACACTGGTTAGAGCAGGCGTGGACAGCAAGGCAAAGCACACAGAAGGCACACAGAAGCTTTAAAAGTGAAAATTCTTCAGCATTTGCTCAAGAACTGTCAATGGATTTGGAAGTGCAATCTCTTTCTTGATTTTCACCAGACTATTAGGGAACTGGCTCTATGAGAAGAGTACCAAGGGAACCAACACTTATTGTTCAGAAGCTTTGTGCCAGGCTCTTAGCACAGAATGAGAGCTAACACTGGCCCGGCTCTTGCCTTGGACCAGGCACTGTTTTAAGCCCTTCCTGTATACCGAAGCTCATTTAGTCACACGACTCAACAAGGTGGATACTTTATTATTTCCATTTCACAGGTGAGGAAATGGAGTCACAGTAAGGCAAAGTCAATTGCCCAAGGGCTCACAAATAGAGACTGGCTTTGAACTCAGAACATTCTGACGCCAAGCTGTGACTTAACCCCTGCTCTATATGTATTTGACCTCATGGAGCCATTCTCCAACTCCTTGCAGGGAACTATTATCCTTCTTATTTTACAGGTAATTTGGAATGTGAGCTTGAGGGGCTTGAGTTTCTCAATGTCACCCATCCTCCCAGTTGGTTCCAGGGGCGCCTGGGTGGCTCAGTCGGTTAAGCATCTGACTCGATTCCAGCTCAGGGCACGATCTCAAGGTCATGAGATGGAGCCCCACATGGGGCTCCACACTGGGTGTGGAGCCTGATTGGGATTCTCTCTCTCCCTCTCCCTGCCCCATGTGCTCTCTCTCTCTTAGTCTCTCTCTCTAAAAAAAAAAAAAAAGAATACCTGGTTCCAATGCTTGGGTCTTTCCTTCTAAGCCACACAGTCCTGGTGCCTGTCTTTATCTGACCTGGAAGTAAGTGACTGGAGACCTCATTAATCTCTGTCCCTGTGTGCAGAGACGGCTTCCTCTGCTATAAATGGAGCCCCTGAGCCAAGCCCACACCTCAGGGCTGCAAGTGAACCAGGCGAGGCGGCAGGCACCTGACTGCTCTCTGTCTCTCCACCGTTTAGAACGTTCACCTGCCTTGGAGGAGGAGGAAGCAATGGCATAGACCTTCAGCATATGGACAAGATGAAATTTCCCAAGTGTTCAGTTACATAAGTCCCTCTGTCCCTCTGGAGATGTCTCATTACACATGCTCCTACCAAGGCTGCTGCTGTGTACCAGGCATCGATGGGCACCATTCAACCTTCAATAAAATTAAGGGCCTCTGAGTCCCAAAAAGAGAAACTGGTGGAAATAGGTAGCAGACCCAGGGATAGGCAGACTTGGGTTCAGAGAAACAGGAGCCTGACATGTGCGGTAGACAGAGGACACAGAAGTGATGCAGGTGAGGCAGAAAGACTCCTCTCGCAAAGAGAGACAGGGGCACTCAGTGGGGAGAGAACAGACCCGGAAGTTTTGGATTCCTGTTTCTACCTGGTGTTCCTTGTTGGCTTTAAGACCTCGGTGACTTGGGACCAGATGCATAATAATACTTTCCCTGTTTGTCTCAGAGGCCTGTTTTCAAAGTAAAGCATCCATAGCTTAGGATTTTTGAAAACGTATTCTATGTGCAAACCACTGGGATTAGTATATTACAATTATATTCTTGTATAATCTTATAACAGCCCTATGAAGTAGAACCTGTTAGCACACCCATTTTATAGGCGAGAAAACTGGGACTCAGAAAGTTAAGTAAATTGCTGAAGGTCGCATAGCCACTAAGTGGCGGAGTTGGGGCTTGAATACTTCTTCCCCACTCCAAAGCCTATAGACCTGAAACTGCTACCATTATGGGATGCGATTATGTAATTTTAGAGCCTTTTGAAAGTTAAAAATAAGGAGCCATATCAGATTTCACTTAAGCACTCGGATCCTCACTATGCACAAATATACTCTTACTTTACACATAATCTTAACATGGTTAGGCTGTCTGTTTCCCAGGACAAACGGGGCATAGAACAAATTGAATCAGAATGTTAGAAGGGTACTGAGGAAGGGGCACTGCCAGGGCACAAAACACTTCTGTAAGGTGACAGAGGAGAAAGGAGCATCCTTCCTATTGTGGAATGAGCCCCTCACTCTGAACTTGCTCTCTCTTAGTTATCTCAGTGGGGTTGCTCATTCCTCAGTTTCAAACATGGGGGGTGGAGGGTGGGTATGTTTCTCTGTAGGATCGCCTTGTCTGATTCCGTCTTCATAGCCCTCAGATGGATTGCTGTTTGCGTGTCAGACTAAGGAGTTCTCCTCTGTAACCAGAAGCCATCGAGACATGGACGATATGACCCCAGCTCTGACAGATAGCCAGAAATACCTAAATACAGGAATTCTGGAAATGGCTAGACTTTGATATTTGGCTTATTAGTTTGCCATGATTTCAGCTCAAATTTAAAACCAAATCAAAGTCACACTGCAAGATTGAGTGCCTGGGGCCATTTTGTTGGTATGTTAACTTCTTTCTTTCTCCACTCTAGAGAAGTGGAAAGGGTGGGCTTTGGAGAAAGATCTGGGTTTGAAACTGGTTCCCCCCACCCCCCAACTAGATGAGTAGCATGACTTTCTTCATCTGTGAAACAGGACTGCTAGTAACTACCATTCTGGGTTGTTGGGAGGATGATACAGATAATAGAGGCACAGAGTAGGAACTTGATACACACTAACCCTTCTTCCTTATTAAGTCTTTATACTTGTCTTTCTCCCACCTTGACTACATGTTACCATCCCCCTTATTACACATCACTTCGTATGTATTTCTAGGTTCTCGGGGTTTGGAGCTGTTTCAGGGTTTCTCAGGGTTGATTACCTCCGTGTTTTCATGGTGATTTCTCAGCACTATGTTTCTATTTCTGCTCTAGCTGAGAGTCTTCCTGTTTTGTTTTTCTCCTTTTCTGGTTACTTTTTTTGAAGTGCATGCAGATCAAAGAAAGATGGACAGGGATCCAGGGCAGGGCAGAGAATCTGGCAGGACCTGGCTCTACCAGGGAGAGAAAATCTCCCCTGTTGATGAACACCACAGCATTCATGGTCTGAGTCCACATGGAGATGTCCTACTGGCCACAGCAGGTAAATCCCCTAGGCAAAGCCTGGTATCACGCTCCCATGCAGAATAAATTCTTGCCCCTCCAACTCTTGAAGTCCTTGGACGGCCTGATCCGCACATAGCAGGTCCCTCATCGCATTATTTAGGGTCTGCTCTCCTCCAGGAGATTGGAACCCTTGGGACCAGGGATGGGGTTTTATACAGAGCTAGCCACAGTACCCACCCCAGATCCCAGCAGAGTAGCGGCTCATAGGGAAATGGCATCGATATACTTTAGGTACTTTATCTGCTTGAGACAAATAAGGAATGAAGCATTTCCTATACTTATGTGAGGCAGTGCACAAAATGCTGCACATGATAATCTCAAATGGTTCTTCAAAACGGACCCATCCAGGTGTTGTTATCCTATTTCACACCTGAGGAAGGCCTCTAGGTTCAGGGAGATGAGCGACTTGCTTAAGGCCACAAACTGAGAGTCAGAGGCTGGATTAAGACCCTGGCTCAACTGATCCTCACACCTGCATGGTTCCCTAGACCAGCACACAACTTCTCCAGGAATGACTTTATGTAGGCAATAATGGAACTGGGAGAGATCCTGGTTTGCCTCAGGCAGAAATTGAAAGCATTTTTTTTTTTCATAACAATGATCTCTTTGAAAGAGATATACCTGAAAGACATAAAAACCACCTGGCTTGCCAAATCGTCATCTCCAGCTTAGTTTTTTAAATTAGGTGGTCTTTATTAGGAATCGATTCATTAAGAATCACCACTTCCTGTAAGCAGTTGATAGGTCATTTGCTGCAAAGAAGAGCAGAAGCGTTGTAGGTCAGTTTCACGGTAATGGGAAATGCCAGGTAGCAGAGGGGAGTTTGAGCAAAGTGTTAGATTACCTGCTGTCCATGGTAGAACACAGCAAGGAGGAACATGGCCATCAGCAGCAGTGATGCCTCCTTTGTCCCCAGGAAATCTCTGTTGGAAGAAGAAAGGCAAGTGGGGTGAATTTACAACCATGGAGGGACCCCAAAGAGACTCAGTAGCAGACCAGGTTCAGAAAGGAGCAGGATAAACAGAAAGGACGGAATATTTCTTGAGCACCCACTAGGTGATAGGGGCTGCTGTCTGAGGGTTTCCATATAGGCTAATTCAGAAATCAGTTGATTCTCCAAGGTATGAGGTCACTTTGGTCACACCTGGTGGACGAGTCTAGAGTCTAGCATCTCGACAATGCACTTACATTGATAAAAATGTTTTCCCTTTGCAGAACACTCCCAGACTTCAAAGAGCTTTGAAACTTTCTCATCACAAAAATCCATGCGAAGACCAGGATCTCTTCCTCTTTCTTTAGATGTTAGTCTATTTAAGGGACAGGTACATGGTGCTGATGATATGGCTGTCTCTGTTCTTTTTTTTTTTTTTTGGCTGCCTCTGTTCTAACTGCTTTCACTTAGATTCTTTTTTTTTTAAATTTAATTTTATTATTGTTATGTTAATCACCATACATTACATCATTAGTTTTTGATGTAGTGTTCCATGATTCATTGTTTGTGCATAACACCCAGTGCTCCATGCAGAACGTGCCCTCTTTAATACCCATCACCAGGCTAACCCATCCTCCCACCCCCCTCCCCTCTAGAACTCTCAGTTTGTTTTTCAGAGTCCATCATCTCTCATGGTTCGTTTCCCCCTCCGATTCCCCCCCCTTCATTCTTCCCCTCCTGCTGTCTTCTATTTTTTTTTTCTTAACATATATTGCATTATTTGTTTCAGAGGTACAGATCTGTGATTCAACAGTCTTGCACAATTCACAGCGCTCACCATAGCACATACCCTCCCCAGTGTCTATCACCCAGTCACCCCATCCCTCCCACCCCACCCCCCACTCCAGCAACCCTCAGTTTGTTTCCTGAGATTAAGAATTCCTCATATCAGTGAGGTCATATGATACATGTCTTTCTCTGATTGACTTATTTCGCTCAGCATAACACCCTCCAGTTCCATCCACGACGTTGCAAATGGCAAGATCTCATTCCTTTTGATGGCTGCATAATATTCCATTGTATATATACACCACTTCTTCTTTATCCATTCATCTGTTGATGGACATCTTGGCTCTTTCCACAGTTTGGCTATTGTGGACATTGCTGCTATAAACTTCGGGGAGCACGTACCCCTTCAGATCCCTACATTTGTATCTTTGGGGTAAATACCCAGTAGGGCAATTGCTGGATCGTATGGTAGCTCTATTTTCAACTTTTTGAGGAACCTCCATACTGTTCTCCAGAGTGGCTGCACCAGCTTGCATTCCCACCAACAGTGTAGGAGGGTTCCCCTTTCTCCGCATCCCTGCCAACATCTGTCGTTTCCTGACTTGTTAATTTTAGCCATTCTGACTGGTGTGAGGTGGTATCTCATTGAGGTTTTGATTTGGATTTCCCTGATGCCGAGTGATGTTGAGCACTTTTTCACGTGTCTGTTGGCCATTTGGATGTCTTCTTTGGAAAAATGTCTGTTCATGTCTTCTGCCCATTTCTTGATTGGATTCTTTGCTCTTTGGGTGTTGAGTTTGATAAGTTCTTTATAGATTTTGGGTACTAGCCCTTTATCTGATATGTCATTTGTAAATATCTTCTCCCATTCTGTCAGTTGTCTTCTGATTTTGTTGACTTGTTTCTTTTGCTGTGCAAAAACTTTTTATCTTGATGAAGTCCTAATAGTTCATTTTTGCCCTTGCTTCCCTTGCCTTTGGCAATGTTTCTAGGAAGAAGTTGCTGCGGCTGAGGTCAAAGAGGTTGCTGCCTGTGTTCTCCTTTAGGATTTTGATGGACTCCTGTCTCACATTGAGGTCTTTCAACCATTTGGAGTCTATTTTTGTGTGTGGTGTAAGGAAATGGTCCAGTTTCATTCTTTTGCATGTGGCTGTCCAATTTTCCCAACACCATTTGTTGAAGACACTGTCTTTTTTCCATTGGACATTCTTTCCTGCTTTGTCAAAGATTAGTTGATCATAGAGTTGAGGGTCCATTTCTGGGCTCTCTATTCTGTTCCATTGATCCATGTGTCTGTTTTTGTGCCAGTACCATACTGTCTTGATGATGACAGCTTTGTAATAGAGCTGGAAGTCCAGAATTGTGATACCGCCAGCTTTGCTTTGCTTTTTCAACATTCTTCTGGCTATTCGGGGTCTTTTCTGGTTCCATACAAGTTTTTAGGATTATTTGTTCCATTTCTTTGAAAAAAGTGGATGGTATTGATGGGGATTGCATTGAAGGTGTAGATTGCTCTAGGTAGCATTGACATCTTCACAATATTTGTTCTTCCAATCCATGAGCATGGAACGTTTTTCCATTTCTTTGTGTCTTCCTCAATTTCTTTCATGAGTATTTTATAGTTTTCTGAGTACAGATCCTTTGCCTCTTTGGTTAGATTTATTCCTAGGTATCTTATAGTTTTGGGTACAATTGTAAATGGGATCGACTGCTTAATTTCTCTTTCTTCTGTCTTGCTGTTGGTGTATAGGAATGCCACTGATATCTGTGCATTGATTTTATATCCTGCCACTTTACTGAATTCCTATATGAGTTCTAGCAGTTTTGGAGGGGAGTCTTTTGGGTTTTCCACATAAAGTATCATATCATCTGCAAAGAGTGAGAGTTTGACTTCTTCTTTGCCGATTAGGATGCCTTTTATGTCTTTTTGTTGTCTGATTGCTGTGGCTAAGACTTCTAATACTATGTTGAATAGCAGTGGTGATAGTGGACATCCCTGCCATGTTCCTGACCTTAGGGGGAAAGCTCTCAGTTTTTCCCCATTGAGAATGATATTTGCTATAGGTTTTTCATAGTTGGCTTTTATGATATTGAGGTATGTACCCTCTATCACTATACTCTGAAGAGTTTTGATCAGGAAAGGATGCTGTACTTTGTCAAATGCTTTTTCTGCATCTATTGAGAGGATCATATGATTCTTGTTCTTTCTTTTGTTAATGTATTGTATCACATTGATTAATTTGCAGATGTTGACCCAACCTTGCAGTCCAGGAATAAATCCCACTTGGTCGTGGTGAATAATCCTTTCAATGTACTGTTGGATCCTATTGGCTGGTATTTTGGTGAGAATTTTTGCATCCATGTTCATCAAGGATATTGGTCTGTAATTGTCCTTTTTGATGGTAACTACTATGAAGGGATAGAATATGACTCTAAAAATGAAAAATAAAATTTTTTTAAAAAAAGGGATGATAAGATGTTGGTTGAAAATGAAAAGAAAAAAGAAAAAAAAAAGAAAAGACAGTAAAAAAAAATTAACTTTGAAAGACTAAAAGTCTGTTAGAAGAAAGTGCCTCCCAAAATTTTAGAGAAAGAAAAAGTTATATATGTACAAAAATAAGGGTTGATATGATGAAGGGATGGTATATGACTGTAAAGATGATAATTCTAAAAAATTTTATAAAAGGAATTGATAAGAAGTTGTTTGAAAAAAGAAAGAAGAGGATTTAAAAAAAGAAAAAAAAGGGAGTGAATGTGATCAGGCAGGAAGAGTAGAACAAAACCATACACTAGATATTTAGGGTATATTTTGATCTGTTAGAAGAAATTATCTCAAATCTCAAAAAGTGGTCGCTTTTCTGATGAGAGAGTTGTTGCTCTTCTTTTCTTCGATCTCCTGTTGAGTTTGTAGGTGTTCAGAATGGTTTGATCCCTATCCAGCTGAATTCCTGAGAGGAGACGAAATCCAGGTCTCCTACTCCTTGGCTATCTTGCTCCACCCTCACTTAGATTCTTAAATCAATTCTATGAGTTGGACACTTTTAATTCTATCAATTTTTTTAAATTCTTACATCAATTCCATGAGTCAGGCACTGTTATAATCCCCATTTTAATTCTTATATCTTTTAATAAAGGCTCTGTTCCCTGTGCATCATCTCCTCCTGGACTGATACCCCCCTCCCTCCCCAATGCTCCATTCACTGTCCTTGCTTGGGTACAAGCTAAGGTGTTGCTGGTCTGGCCTGTCCTGGGCTCTCCCAGAGACCAAGCTGGAAGGCAGCTGAAGATGGGTAAGTGTGTATTTAAACACTGATGTGACTTTCAGTTACCCAAGGAAATCAGAAGTTCCAGGGAGACCCTTGTTTGATTCCGAATGTTTTCTCTCCTTCATTTCAGCCCAGCATGAAGCCTTTCTCAGGACAAGCTAGGCCAGGAGGCAAAGGGTTTAGAGGAAGCAACATTGGACTTTGAATATGGACACAGGCGATTTGTGGAAATAAACAGTCCCCTTGACAGGTTTCCGGTGGCTAATGAAGAAAACTCAGAATAAAAATGTTTTAGACAAATTGTCTGTAGGGATGGTGGGACTTGCTTTCCATTACCTCCTGTTCTTCCCCCACCTTTCTCCCATCTTGGGCGATGCCCCCCTCATCCACTCACCCCAGTGCTTGAGCCAAATACAAAAGCAAACCTAGGAGTCAGCCCTCACCACCCCTATATCCAAATCCTGTCTGCTCTTCCACCCAAATACGTCCCTAGTCCCTCCACTCTCTCCATCTCTACCTGTGACACCTGAGTCCAGCCACCATGACTTTCAGTAGCCCCTTGCATTGCCCTCCACCATCTATTTCCAACATGGTCGCCGGAATGTTCTGTGTCACTAAAATCGGATCACGTCACTCTCTGTTTTATTGTCTCCCAACCACAAGCACACATATACTCACTAGTGACCTAACTCTGATGAGGCTTCAGGACACAAGGGGCCATCAAAGAGGAGATGAGGTGTGTAGTGGGAGGGGGGAGAGTGAACATTGATATGGCTGCACCCAGGTGGTCTCCAGCCTTCTCTTTCCTCTCCTCACGGGAGATGAGCAGGAGTAGCACTGGGCTCAGGAAATGGGGGCATGAACCCTGCTGCCAAGACCAGCTTCTCATCTAGCTTTATGTCAAGGATGCTCTCAGTTGATCCAGGCGGGCCCAGTCCAGATCTGCAGCTAGAACAAGGACTCAGGAACAGAAATGTGCTTTCTCTTGGGGAGCTCTTGTGCATACAGGGACCCAGGGGACCAAAATGTCTGCAGGCTGGCACAAGATTCAGATTTGTGAATTCCTAGTTCCATCTGCTTTTCCTTGGAGATAAGATGCTAATAATAGATGGTACTCATTATTGTGTCTGTTGTCTATAGCCCCAGCAAAGCACATAATTACTGAGCACTACTGTGTGCCAGGCACATGCTGGGATACAGAAAATGAAGAAGGCACATTGTCTTTGCCCTCAAGACAGTCCAGGAAAGGAGAGAACCAAACAGATAGATAAGTTCATAACACAAGGCACTCCATTGTAAAAATACGTCGTTGTTGCCATGGGAATACATGGGAGGAGAAAGTAACCCAGGATGGATATTCGGGGAACACAGGAGCTGAGTCTTCAAGGGTGGTAAGACTTCAGGAGGAAAAGATAGGACAAGCTCTATAGATATGGGCCATGTATCTTGCTTAAGCTAGCTGGCTGAAAAGCTGCAGCTGCTTGTTCTTACTGCTGTTGGGGATGCTTGAAACAAATCCCTTCTTCACACAGCTTCATAGAATGGGACACATCCTGCATTTAACTCCTCCTGAGTGTGCCCTCACGGAACTCCTGCTCTCCCAGGCACTTCTGACATCCTTTTCTTTGTGACGTAGAAGACTTTTGGAAGGCCAGCAATGTATCACTTGCAACACGCTTTCGAGAGAAAACACAAATACCTCTGGAAAGCAGTGGTTGACCAAATATAAAGAGCTGGCTAGATCAGAAGAAAAGTACGAGAAAATTGTTATAAATGGTTTCTTAGTCTTTAAGCTCTATTTCACCTGGAAATATTATGGCTGGAGTCAAGATTGCAAAATATGCATAGGAAGTCAGCCAGGCCAAGGAACATCCAAAAAGAACAGTCTTTCGAATTTAGAAGGAACTTTTTTTTTCCTGGTAGATTCTGTGATTTTTTGAAGAACATCCAAGAGAGCCAAATGACCAAAATGTGTATGAAATTATAACACTTTGCTTGATATTGGGTGGCACAGACTTAAATCCAGTGACATTTTGAATTAATTTATTTATAGTAATAAAATCACAGAATTAATACAACCATCTCCCCATGCTAACAGAAAGGCACATAATTAAGTAAAAACACATGTAGAATAATGCTAATTCTCAAGGGCTATAACAGTCTTTAGAGAGCATCTTATCTGATGTCTCATAGAAATTAATGTTTAATTTGAGTGTTACTCATTACAGAAGTATTTATGCTAATGTGGTAAATTTGGAAGCTAATACAAATTCACAAATTAGAAAACAGAAATTGTCCTTACGACTACCACCCAGAGAAAACAATGGTTAATATTTTGGAGTTAACTAGGGGCGCCTGGGTGGCTCAGTCGGTTGAGCGTCCGACTCTTGATTTTGGCTCAGGTCATGATCTCAGGATACTGCGATCCAGGCTTGCATCAGGCTCCACACTCAGGGGGAGTCTGCTTGAGGATTTCTCTCCCTCTCCTTGTGTCCCTCCTCCAGGTCATCCTCCCTCTGTCTTAAATAAATAAATAAACCTTTAAAAAATATTTTGGAGCCAACTAAATGTCATTTCTTTTTCTTCCATGCAAAAATATGTTTATAAATTTAGGACTGTACGGTTCATACTATTTTTGAAACCTACTTCTGTACTTTGTATATATTATGAAAATAATACCATGTAATTAACTACTTTACAATGCAAGTTGGGTGGATCCATTCTATTCCATACTATGTGTACAATAGATAATGTAATATCCCTTGCATAGCTTTGATTTTATAGATTTAAGATCGAGGACCAGGGAGAAGCTACGTGCCCAAGTTCACACAGCTGATTCCTATCGGAGCCAGGATGTGCATTCACATCTCAAGCACCAAGTTCAGAGCTTTGGCCATTTGTGGACCTGATGCCAAATTCTTAGTTTAGCTATTAGTTCCCATTTCCCCTTCTGAAACTCACAATAAACCAGCCAGTTTGAATGATGCTTTCTTTTGTTGTCATGCTAATGACTACATTTGCTAAGTGCTGATCTTATGCCATACCTGTGATAACACTTTACATACATGTTCCTCTTTAACTGTCATATCAATGATTAAGACATTATTAGCCCTATTCCAGGAAAGAAGAAATTGAGGCTCAGTTGTCCAACGACTCATTCTAGTTCACCGATCCAGTGAATGGTGTAGCCAGGCTGTCAATCTACATCTCAGTGATAACTTTCTCAGTAGCTACTGTGCCCTCCTATATGCACTTACTTGTAATTGTTTGCCCCTGAGATCCTTGATGATGAAAATAATGTCTTATTCATCTGTGAAGTTGCAGGGCCTAGCAAAGGTGGGACACATGAGTGCCGGGATGGGGAACACTTGGTTTCAGGGTGATGGTGAGCAATAATCATAGAGGTTGTGGAGAGATGACACTTAGCTTGCTGTGATTCAGTGGTGAAGCAATGTGGCAATACTGTACAAAGTGGAAAATACAAATACCTTACAATCCAGCAAGTGTGCTTTTATATATAAGTTCCAGGAGACGTTTTTGATAATGGTCCCTGAGCATTTTTTAAGTAGGGAAAACTGCCAACAGCCTGAATGTCTATTAATAGGTCAAAGGATAAACATATTTTGGTACTTTCATATTATGTAATCAGAACATATTACAGCTGCAGACTGTGAAAGCAGTCTGCAGAATTACATCTGTGGCTATCAACCTCGATGCATCTAAGAAATGCAATACTGCATGATGCCGAAATAATTTTAGAAGTAAATTATAATATAGACATAACTAAATATACGTAAAAAACATGGATGGGAAGGATACACATTAAGTGCATTAGAAGTTGGCTCTTAGGAGAGAGAGAGGAGACTAATGCCGGGGACAAGAGAACTTCAGCTAAATATCTGAGATACTTCATCCTTTTAAAAATGCGGAAGTAGGGACACCTGAGTGGTATAGTCAGTTAATCGTTCGACTCTTATTTTGGCTCAGGTCGTGATTCCAGGGTGGTGAGATCAAGCCCCGCATTAGGCTCCATGCTCAGCAAGGAGTCTGCTTGAGATTCTCTCTCTCCCTCTCCCTCTGCCCCTCCCACTCTTGCTCTCTCTCTCTAAAATAAAGAAATAAATCTTTAAAAAATGCAGAAGTAAATATGACTCATTATTAGCGTTGTTTATTTCCAGGGGTTGGTTCATAGATGTTCATATGATTAGTATCCAGCACACTTTCTGAGGCTTTTTGGACAATCTCTGCCTCATCTTTTTCTCATTCGGTGGGCCTCTTACTGTGGTCTCAGTTAGCCCTGTGCTTCCTAGACCTGAGGCCCGTTGCCTCTGCCACTTCCGGCTCAGATGAAGCTCCATGTTGCAGGTGTGGGGTCTGGCTTCCCCATGGGGCTATGTGAAGGACCACTGGCTGTCACCAGGACATTCATCCAGAGATGGAGCTGTGACTCACAAGAGACAGGAAAGGGATGGAGCCAGCGGAGAAATTCCTCTCCCTTTCTGCATCCTGAGCCTCCTTTCCCCACTTCACTGCCCATCCAGAGACATTTCAACTGAGTGGTTCCTTTCTTTTTTCTTTTCTAAGATTTTGCGGGGCGCCTGGGTGGCTCAGTTGCTTAAGTGACTGCCTTCGGCTCAGGTCATGATCCTGGAGTCCCAGGATCGAGCCCCGCATCGGGCTCCCTGCTCAGCGGGGAACCTGCTTCTCCCTCTGACCCTCCCCCCTCTCGTGTTCTCTCTCTCATTCTCTCTCTCTCTCAAATAAATAAACAAAATCTTTAAAGATTTTATTTATTTGAGAGTGCGAGAGAGCACAAGCGGGGGGAGCGGCAGGCAGAGGGAGAGGGAGAAACAGGCTCCCCGCTGAGCAAGGAGCCCGATGCGGGGCTTGATCCCAGGGACCCTGGGATCATGACCTGAGCCAAAGGCAGACGCTTCACCGACTGAGCCATCCAGGTGCCCCTGAGTGGCTCCTTTCAATCTCTTCACGACCCACATGGCCACAAAATACCATGTCAGCTTGTGTTTGCCTCCTGACCTCTTCCCCTCCCTTTCACTGCCCTGGAGTTGTGCTGGCCTTTCGCCTTGTCTCCGGCTCTGTTGCAAGAAATCTAGGCTGAGACATTATTTTTTGTAATTTCCTGTATTCCACAAATAATCCAGTGCAAGGAGCATAGGTAAGTGTTCAATGCACAGTGACTCCTACTATTAATACCGTCACAGCCAAATTATAATCAGACCCTATGCATCTCAGAGCTGTCAAATTGGAAGGAATCATAAATTGTTAGGTTCGGAGGAAGGAGAATGGAGATACTCTTTAGTTATGACTCAGTCCAAACTTTAAAATTGAAAACAAGGGATTTTTGCCTAGACTTGTAAGCTAGCGAGTGCCTGAGCTGAGGAACAGAAAATATCCAACGGGGGCACCTGGGTGGCTCAGACGGTTAAGCGTCTGCCTTCGGCTCAGGTCATGATCCCAGGGTCCTGGGATCGAGTCCCGCATCGGGCTCCCTGCTCCTTGGGAGCCTGCTTCTCTCTCTCTCTCTCTCTCTCTCTCTCTCTCTATGTCTCTCATGAATAAGTAAATAAAATCTTTAAAAAAAAAATATCCAACGGTCCCCAAATTTTGGTGATGCCATCTCAATCATCTTCCCAAGGGCTCCATTCCCCACTGGGGGTTGAGCACATTTTGAGCATGTGATTGCGGGCACTTACTCTCCACTGTGGTTCAGGTTGTCGTAGCGCAGAAAGAGGCCCGCATAGATGGTCTCGGTCAGCAGGGCGTAGATGGCGATCATAATCAGCAGCACTGCCAGCTTCAAGACAGAGTTCAGGCGGAGGAAAACTGCACAGGTCACCATGGCCAGCACCCCGGTGAAGACGAAGTACTGGAAACAGAGAGGGGGAGGTGGTCAGACTCAACAGGAACACGGGAGGGCCAGTCCCCTCAGCATGGGTGCCAGAGGGTCTCCTGACGCAGATGGTGGCTGAGCACCTCCCTTTGGAGACCTCAGACTTCCCTCAAGTTCAACAGGCCCCCAACAGAACTCATCACTTCCTTACCACCTCCTGAGCCTCTGTTCCCTGGCGTTTGAGGACCATTCACACCAGCCCTAAGCCAGAACCACTGGTCTCTTCTTTGCTGCCTTTCTCTTCCCCACACTCCACAGTCAGGCCACCCTAAGTCTGTAGCCTCCACTTCCTTCAGAGAGTTCACAACCAGGCAGCCCTCCCCTCCCAAGCATTGTCTGTTCTGGTTCCAGAACAGTTTCTGGCAACTCTGTCTGCTTGCAACCCCCAACCCCCACTGAACACACGCTCTCTTTCTCTCTCTAGAATTTCTAAAACACAGACCTCATCATGCCATGCCTCAGCTTGAAGGCCTTTTACGGCTCACCATTCCTTCAAATGGTGTTCTCCTTTCTGAGTGGGAAGTTCACAAGGCCAGCACGGATCAGATTTCCCTTCATTTTCCAAACCCAACATATGCTTCAGCCTCACCATCTACCTGCGTCTCCCATGGCTGTTTCCTGACTCTCCTGGGCCTCTGTGCTCTGCATCCCATGTCCTCTTGCTCAGAGCTCATCCATGTGACTAAGCCTCACTCCTCTGACAAGTGTCCTCTCCTCTGAGAAGCCTTAGTGTGCATTTCCAGGTGTCCTGGAAACTGCCTCGTTCCTCCATAGCACCACCCACACTCAGGATAAGATTCATCTCCTTGTATAAGAAGTAGCTGTTCAAAAGGCCAGTCTGGTGCCACTCAAGCTGGAATCCTGATGTGGCCCCCACAGCTCAGTCTGCCCAGCCAGATTTCAGCCTTCTGTATGATCCTCCCCAGCCTCTTTCCCTTACAGAAGCAACCCACTGTAGCATTCTGAATGTCCGGTTTGGATTCTGACTCTCCAGTGGGAAAAAAGAATAAAAGTTGTGTTATCAAGGCCCACTTGGTTCTTTTGTAATTTTCAAAATAACTGGCCAAGATGGGAATCACAATTCCCACTTTACAGGTGAAGAGACTGAAACTCACAGAGCTTAAGTGAAATGTTCAAATTCTCACAACTGGAAAATGGCACCTAGTTAAATATAGTCCCATGTTTGCACAGTGGATTGGTCCCCTCCCTTGGGAGCAATCTGTCCACATACATGTGACTCCAGTGGACACACTGAGCTTGATAATCCCTAAAATCCACTTCAGCCCTCTTATGCATGGCTCTTTGTAACAACTGGCTGTCTCCTCTCTCCTATTACAGGAAGAGACAGTTTCTGGATGGGCAGAGGAAACCGTAAGATTTCTAGAAATCTCCAAGCGACTATGGAAGACACGTTTATTGAGTTCCTAAGTCAAACCGACTCATTAATGTATACTTTCAACAGTGATATCAACAAATGTGGATAGGACCCTGATGAGACCCCTCTGAGGGCCAGGTCCCGTGCCTTTATCGTGCATGTGGTGGACTTGGGAATGAACAAGGCAGCGTGCCTATCCCTAAAGACCCCTGTGTCTGGGCACCCTTTACTTTTATCTTTTTTTCTTAGTAAATCCAATTACATCCATGTCTCAAATGGATGATGAGCTTTCTTCAACTCTCCTTTAAGATCTTCCCTTGGCAAGATTTTCAGGTAACTCATCTTGATGCCCTGAATCCATCATTTTAACAGATAGAGGAGAGGTGGGTAGACCTGAAGCATCTTGTTTCATTGTTACCTGCATCATAATGAAGGGTTGTGCACGGTTTTGTCAATGCAAATTATGAATCATGTATTAAATCAAAGCTGTCAAAATGATTATGCCTTTAAGAAAAACTTTATGAGGGCACAACAGTTAAGTTTAAGAAGTGTAATAAGGATTTACTGAGTGGCTGTTGCAATCAAGGCATGTTGTTAGGCATTGGGAATTCCAAGGTGAGAGATTGCCTGGACCATATCCTGTGGTCTAAGATGTAAACCTGACGTGGAGAGACCAACACCAATGTGCTGTGGGACGTGCTCTGCCAGCAATGTGATCAAATATGATGGAGCACAGAGGCAGAAGGAACACACGTTTGGAGAAGGATTTACGGGACAGGTGGATTTGAACTGGATCTGAAGAATGGATAGGATTCACATGACAGAAAAGGGAAAAGGGAGAACATTCTAGGAAGATAGAATGACATGAACTCAAAGGTACAAAGGAACAAATCTATGGAATGAATGCCTTGGGTATATCAAAACACCACATAATTAATCATAAAGAGAGCTAGTAACAGTGGCAGGCAGGTAAGTTTCAAATGAGTTGCCCTCCTTCTTTCTCTGCCAAGACATCTGAAGTCATAGTAGTTAAATATAGTCCCATGTTTGCACAATGGATTGGTGGATCTTTCTCTTTTTGTTGCCTCCATCGACTGTGTTAGTGTCCTCTTGGCAGCTCTGTTATCACCCTCCATTCCACTGAAAAGAACCACCTTGCTCACTGCCTTGCACAGTTTAGGAAACTTTCTGCTTTAAAGTTGAACCTTATGGTGATGCTGTAAACCATAGGACATCAAAGATATGAGGACCCTGGGTAAATAGCATCAGGAGTTTTTCCTCTGTCTCTTTTCTGGCTTGAATGAATAGTGGGAGTTAGACCAGGAAATGGAGAGGAACAGGAAGCTACGAAGTATTATGACTTTGTGAAAACCTCTCTTTCAGCTGCATCTGGGCCCATAAATTGCATGTTTCCTACAACTTGGAAGGTTGCTGGGCTCAACACAATGACTAAATTTCTGTCAAACGACCAATAGTCTATGTGTTCTTTTAAGTTAGCCCAGGAACTCAGGTGCTCCATAGCTTCTAGAGTGCCCCCTGAAAGGGTCCTGAACATTAGGGGTTCACAGGTGTGGCAGGGCAGAGACAGGAGGCAAAGCCACGTTGAGAAACTCTTGTATGTACTGCTGAGATGTCTGCACTTTATTCCGCAAGGAGACATGGAAAGGCATTACTACACAGTATTTTTAAAAATGTAGGATGATGCTTATCTTGGCAGTGCTTACTGGTTGATTCAATGCAGTCACTTGCAAGACTATGTCCTTGTCTTGGCTGTACTTCTTTGATGACTGAACTCAAATTTTTGTAAATCATCATCAGAGTCCATTTTTGAAAAATATAAAAACGCAGCCTGTGTTTGATTCTTGAACAGTGATGTCCAGCCAGATCATGCATCTCAGTGACTTTCAGAAACTAAATGTGCTTCCAGAGGACAGCAATTTGAAATTGTGAAACATACATCTAGGAAGTATACGCTTTCAGCTAACAACGATCAGCAGAGAGGAAGATGGTGACACTGTTGGAATTAAGTGTGTGCCCTCCAAGGCCACACCCTAAGCATGGGCAACAAGTGCAGGGTCTTGAAGGATCTGGCTCCCTGAGAACGATGCAATGCAAGGTGGTCACCATCTTGGAAACACTTGGTGAGGCCAGGAGAGCGAGATTATGAGAGGGAAACAGGCTATGAAAATATGGCCTGTTCAAGTTTTTAGTCATACATCGGACACATGATCATGTAGATAATCTCATGTTTGGAGCATAGAACATTGTGCATTTAAAGAATTTGTAATGGCCCTATCTTCCTTAAATTCAGATCTCCACTTGGGCAGGCACTATTTTCCCCTCGTTACCAAAAGCTTCAAGAAAGAGACAAGAAAGAAACTAAAATTTAATGAGTGTTTTATGGATGTCATCTCTTTTTGTCACCCCAACAATCTTATGAGATGGATATTATTAATAATCCCATTATAGTGGTGCCTCAGTCGGTTAAGCAACCGACTCTTGATCTCGACTCAGGTCTTGATCTCAGGGTGGTGAGTTCAAACCCCGTGATGGGCTCCACAAAACAGCAACAAAAAATAATCCCATTATATAGATGAGAAAACTAAGGCTCAGAGAAGTTAAGTGACTTGTCTAAAGCTACAAAGCAAGTAAATGGCAGAAGAGTCCTCCTTCATTCGAGGTCACCACACAGCGTCTGCCTCCCATACCTGTTCTGTTTCCCATGTTCTGTTAATGTCCTTAAAGACTTGAAACCTAAGCTTCAGCAAGGTGGGCTTGTTCGTTTTTGGATCATCCTGTGCCTTTATGGCTTTTGGGCTCTTTGTGGGGAAAGGCAATTCCAAAAACTGATTTATCACTTGGGAAAAAACACATCAATCTTCTTTATATATTTAGCCATAACATCTGATCGGCTCTGTGCAGAAACAAAATGGGCTCATGTAACAGCCCTCTGTTCAACTAGAAAAAGTTCTGAAATTACTGCAAAGCCATTTGACACTCCTTTGTTTGAATATTTTGGTGGGCCTGCCACTGCGGGAACGTGGGAAAACCTAATTTTATCCTGAATAGCAGCAGCTGGGGATTTCTGACCACCCTGAATAAAGTTTCCTCCAAGACACTCGGGGTTTGGACTCCCACCTGAGGAGTTAACCAGAGAGATGAAAGCACCAGTTTTTATCGTCACTTTTGGAATTTAAAAAAAATCTGCCTATTTGCTTGATCATGGATTCTCTTTTCTTTTCATTGTTTCTCTTCCTCTTTCTGCCTCCTTTTTGATTTTTCTCCCTCTTGTCTTCCTCTTTCAATCCCCCCCCCTTCTTCTCTCATCTTCATCAAGACAGCAAGTATTTAATGAGCAAAGACACAGATAATGACACCCCTGTGGGAGATTGGCTCTCAGGGACACTTCAAAACGTTAGCAAGCTCTAACTGTTCCTGCAAATACAGTTGACTATTTATTCAAATGTGCCAGCGCATATAATAAAGGGGCTTGACTCTAAAATGAAGGTCTTCCTATCAAGCCTGCTGAGAACCCCGTGCAGGTGTTGAGATAACCACACTCTGGGTTTGTGCGTGTGATCAGCATTTGTTTTGCAAACCCGTGTCTCTTCCCTCCCCCAGATGATTTCTCACATCATAGTTGGAATGCAGCTTTCTTCACTGTCATTTACTGTATCTTCATCCATTTTGAGTAATTGGCAAGCTCCAGTTCAAGACTAAATTATACTTGATACCATATATTAGAACAGCCTCTTATGCTTACACCACATCATCCATGTTTATATGATATGTTTATATCACATGCTTTCAGGCTGAGTCCTGTTTCTCATGGGGTGAGGTAGAGAGGTTAGGTACACAGATGAGGAAGCCAAAGCTCAAAGAGATCAAGGGATTTGGGGACACACGAGTGTGAGTGCTGGGAGGCATTGTGTGTGAATAAGTCTTTTACAAGGTCTGAAGGTCTAATTCCTTCTTGTTTGGTGGACAAATCCCTAGGTAGGGAGGCACAACCACGTATATCAAGATGGCAACTGGTCAGTCAGATCAGGCCGTTGGTGGTAGATGGTGATGGAAAGAGTCCAGATCCCCACCTTTTAGGCCAGTGGGATGCCTGCATCTGGGGGGATGCCAGGAGTTGGCAAACTCTGTAAAGGGTCAGATAGTAAATATTTTGGCTCACCGGGCCCCACACCATCTCTTGCAGCTACTCAACTCTGCCAACTGTACTATCAAAGTAGCCACAGACAGGGCACCTGGGGGGTTCAGTTGGTTGAGCGCCGACTCTTGATTTTGCTCAGGTCATGATCTTGGGGTCCTGGGATTGAGTCCCCATCATGCTCCACACTCAGCATGGAGTCTACTTGAGGACTCTCTCTCCCCCTCTCTCTGCCTTGCCCCCCCTCCCACTCATGCGTGCTCTCTCCCTCTCTCTCTAATTAAGTAAATAAATCTTTACCCCAAAAAACTAGCCATAGACAATTGGTACTAAATGGGTGTGGCTAGGCCCCAATAAAACTTTACTTACAAAACAGGTGGCAGGTAGGATTTGGCTAGAGGCCACAGTTTGCTCACCCCTGAGCAAGATGATCCTTTGTTTGTGGGAGGAAAGTATTGAAACTCTTATTTATCTCATTTTTAACATTTCTACATTTTGAATATGTTCCATAATGTACATGATACAGTAGCACAGTGATACAGGAATGTAACTTAGAGATAAACGTGTCTCAGTGGTGCAGGCTCAAAACCTTCTTACAGGAAATCAGAAATACATCATGGCTGATGTTTAATGAGCAGACACTTTGTGCTAGATGCTACTCGGGACAGTTTACATGGATTAATGCCCTTAATCCTCACAACTGCCCTTGAGGAAGGTACTAGTTTCCTCCTCGTTTTATAGATAAGGAAACCAAAGCACAGAGATGATATGTAATCCAAAAGCCACTTTCTTAGGACTGGCAAACCCATGAGTGCTGTGGTCCTGAGTTTGGGAGTTTAGGTCTGGGGTCAAGGGTATGCACCGTTTTAGGGCGATGTGGAAGCCCAGATGAATAGCTCACGAACACCAACTTCATGTCAGATGACACACTGGAGCTCCACATCCGCTAATTCATCTAGGTAGGCACCATGACAACATGATATTCCCTAACTCCACAAGAGCCGTGTGAAGAAGATATTTTTTTTCCCACTTTCCAGACAAGGAAGCTCAGGTTCAGAGAGAAGAAGAGCTGACTCATGATTCCACTGCTAGCAGGTGAAGGGGCTCAGCCGGGAGTGAAATCCAGCTTTGCCTAACTCTCCACAGCTGATGGGTGGCCAACTCACTGCCTCTTGGAACACTGCTCATGCCCCCCAAACTGAGACGTTCTCAGGGAGCTGGTGGCCCACAGAGTCCATGAAGTCTCTGCTCTCTTGGTACTTGGTGGGAGGAGGTCCCTCAACAAGAGCTAGTCCCATCCTGCCCTGGACTTCCTTAAGAAAAGCCTATTTCCCCCCTAGGGATGGAGGACTGAGGCTAGATGCAGAAGCACAAAGTCAAGAACAATCCAGACAGGGTTTGAACTGCAGTTCCAAGTCTCGAGAACTGAATTAAGAAGAGAAGGACAGAAAGAAAGAAGGAAGGAAAGACGTGAGGGAGGATGGAAGGCAGGCAGGAGTGGTGCTGGGTG
This sequence comes from Mirounga angustirostris, assembly GCF_029215605.1. NCBI lineage: Eukaryota > Metazoa > Chordata > Mammalia > Carnivora > Phocidae > Mirounga > Mirounga angustirostris. The sequence goes on along the minus strand of NW_026991712.1, from coordinate 10,915,256 downwards.
GGCACTGAACAAGTTACTCTCTGGGCCTCTGTTACATTATCTAGAAAATGGAGATAACAACCACCTGTGCCCCCTACAGCTGGAGGATTGAATGATGCCATGCTCATCAAATAGATGCTCTGTACTTGTACAAGGCAGGAAGCTTTCTCTCCTTTTCAGAACATTTCGCACAACGATTCTGGGGCCTCAGTGAGACAACACAGAGCTTTTCCCCACCCAGATGATGGAGAGGTCTTAGAGAACAAGGGTCTACCTGGGTCCTTGGGGTGTGAGGTTGGCTGGGGTCTGCTGGGACATCCCAGCTGTCCTCTCTCCTGACCCAGAACTTCTGCCCCTGAATGTAAAGTTCTGGGCTATGGCTAACACAGCCTAAGACTGTCCTTTGTCCAGTGCCATAGGCTGACCCCAAGGCCCAGGGCCAGACCTCTGGCTCTGTGGCCAAGGGAGGGTGAGACTTACATAATGATGATGGGTATCTGCTGGGACACCTCCTGACCCTGTGGTGTTGCTCTTTGCTTTAAGTTTAGTTGTGGTTTTCTGTGTTTGTGACTCATTAGCTTTCTTCCTTCTATTTCTCCCTCCCCCTTCCTCCTTCCTCCCTTCTCTCCTTCCTTCCCTCTCTTCCTCCCTCCCTCCCCTCTTTATCCTTCCTTCCTTCCTTCCTTCCTTTCCTTCCCTTCTTCCCTTTCCTTCTTTCTCTCCTCCCTTCCTTCCTTCCTTCCTTCCTTCCTCCCTCCCTCCCTCTCTTCCCTCCCTTCTCTTCTTCCCTCTTTCTTTCTCTCCTCCCTTCCTTCCTTCCTTCCTCTCTCTCTTCCCTCCCTTCTCTTCTTCCCTCTTTCTTTCTCTCCTCCCTTTCTTCCCTCCCTTCCTTCCTTGTTCCTTCCTTCCTTCCTTTTTTCTCTCCTCCCTTTCCCCTTCCTTCCTTCCTCTCTCCCTCCCTTCCCCCTACCTCTCTTCCTTCCATCCCTTCTTCTTGAAGGCAGCAAATACCATTTGAGCCATAACTCTGCCCTACATTGGGAACAACAGCACATTCTGCTCTAGGATTTTGAGATGAGAAGGGGAAATGAGTAGGGGAGGGGGGGAAGGGGAAGAGGAAAATGGATAGAGGTACAGGTGAAGAAGGAAGAAAGGAGGAGGAAGAAGAAGGGAGAATCAGGAAAGGCTAGAAGTAGGGTGGGAAAGAGGCAGGGGAGAGAAGGAGAGGCAGAGAAGGGGGAGGAGGAAGAGGAGAGCAGGAGGAGGAGGGGCAGAAGAAGGAAGCAGGCCTTGTGTGGAGCTGGTGGAGGTACCTAGGCCCAAGTCTTGCCCAGGGGAGCTTGAGAATAAATACCTCTGGGTAGGAGCAGATATCTGTAAACACAGCTGAGGAATTGAAAGTCAGGTTCTTCAAGGGTATTGACTTGTCAAAATCACACCACAGCTGCGGATTAAAAAAAAAGAACAACAACAACAACGACAAAAAACAAAACAAAACAAAACAAAACAACACAGGAACAACAAAGTCAGTGTGAGTGCTGGGAACAAAGCAGTGTGCCGAGCTTCGAGCTTCGACAGGAGCCTGGGCACACCAGGCCCTATAGGGGGCTTCATTCCAGAATGGAGGTGCCAGCTGGGATCTCCTCCTTCATTTTAAAGAAGGTACTGGCTCAGAAAAAGCATTTGCAAGCCAGCCCCAAAGCCAGGTTAAGACAGCTCTGCTGGCCCCTTCATGTAGGGTCGGTGGAGAGTGCCTGTGGGGCTCTGAAGAGAGCCAGATGGCAGGAGAAAAGGTCTGGGGGATGCTCGCAGCCTGTCTCCTCATCAACAGCTAGGAGGATTCTAGGGATCTGAGGGGGGCACGTTTTCCAGAAAGACTCTTAGCATGAGGCGGGGCCGGTAAGGGGGGTGGTGGGCATTCCCTAGGCCAGAAACTGCGGCAGATTTTTGCGGTGCTCGGGAAAGAGTAGCTGCCATTGGCTGAACGCCTCCTCTGTGCCAGACACTTTGGACAAAAAAGCCTCACAACCACCTTGTGATGTAGCTACTGTTTTTATCCCCATTTTACAATAGAAAAATATGAAACTCCGAGAAGTAAAGTAACTTGTCTGGGATCATCGAGCTGGTAAGCGGTAGAGCTGAGATTTGATGGCAGGTCTATCTGACTCCAAAGCCTCTGAACTTCCTGCTGCACCACTCTGGCCTGGGTGGTCCAGAGGTAACACTGACCTGAATCACTGAATTTATTTCCAGATCCTGCACCCCAGAAATACCTGATTCCTCAAGCCTTGAGATCCTGGCTACGCCTCCGCAGACCATGATCAATGCTCCTAAGCACTTCCACTTTCAATTGCAATAATCTATAAAATATTCATTAGATGATGACTTTAATTAGATTAGGATTTTCCTTTTTCTTTATCCCATAGAATCCTTTCCTACAAGGCCAACCACGGAGCTTGGGCAACATAGACTGTAAGTAATTACTGGGCCATTCTGGACAATGAATTTCAGGCAGTATAAGCCTCCAACTCATAGCTGACAACTGTGTGAGTCCCCAGTTTGGGTCCCTGAACACGTAGAGACCCTCCCTCAGGCCCAAAGGGCACAATGATGGGCTCAGCCACAAGATGGATGCCTCCACTGGCCTCTCTCAATGTGCCAAGTTCAAAACCTGGAATCAGACAGATCACTCCTAAAATCTAGACTAACTAAGCCTTGGACAACACAGACTGTTTGTATATACACAAAAAATGCTGTCGCTATCATGTTACCATTCTAGAGAGAAAATGAAATCATTAAAACATGGATCACCAAATTAAAAACAGTGATAAATATGGCAGCTAGAGAATCATCCAAGTTCCATGTGTCACATCCAATATGAACCCTTAGAAAGTCATAGGCAAGATCTCAAGCTTCCTGAAGTGCAGTTTCCTTACCCATTGCATGGGAACGTTAATACCTACCTGTAGCACATAGTAGGTGCTCAAGAAATGACAGCTCTTTTATTTCCACTCCCCACCCCACCCCCACTCCCAGAGATACAATTTAGCATTTGAGAATGAGCATGAGTCATGGAGTCAGACAGACCTTATTAGCAAGTTATTTCATGTCTCTGAGCCTCAGTTTCCTTAGCCATAAAGTGGGGATAAGGAGACTTACCTCACGGGGTTTATGTGAGGATTTATTAAGAAAAACACGTGCAGCTCCTCCTTCAGTGCATGGCACATAGCAGGTAGGTACTTAATTAAAGGGAACTTTGATTCACGATTATAATTGGTTGGGCACTGACAATATAGAAACTTTAGGGCGTTTACGCTCCTTTGGAGCAGATAACCACCCCCCCCCTAGGAAAAAGACAATTTGCCACCAGTAAGATGCACAGCTCTGATAGTAGCCGCATCTCTGTTCTCTATCCCTAAGGTTGGGGCTGCACCAGGCACTTGAAGGTAAGTGGTACCAAGGCAATCAAAGAAGCTGCAGGCTCCATAAATCCTACATTCCTGCCTGCACGCGAGAAGCCAGAGGGTTGGTGGGTTTGGAATGCTTACGATATTCAAGATGGCGCCCAGGAAGTTAATCAAGATGGATGCAAAGATGATGACGTTCCGGGCCAAATAGGTCTCGTTAATCCAACAGCAAGTTTTCCGGAGGACGAGGGGCAAACACTTATAATCCTCTGCTGTGGTGATGAGGACCAGAGCCGAGTGCAGCATAATCAGGATGGAAAACTGGATGGCCATTGGCATCACCCTGCAGGGAAACCCAGAACGTTGGGTCACATGGCATCAATTGTCTGATCTTCACTCACTGGGCAACACTGGTAATCACATTCGTAACTACCCTTCCCCACCCCTGGCACCCAATAATTCTCCAAAGTTCTGTTTGTTGAAGAAAAATTAGCAGGAGACATTTTTATTACATCCATCCCTAGAATATTCTATCGAGAAACTTTGAAACGACCATGAAATATTTGGCATGATTTGTTGTTCCTGCCTTTTTTTTTTTTTTTTTGCTTCTTCTATCATCATCTTTCTCACTAGGCAACTGTTGCCAAAGCAACATACCACTGGAATTTTATCTCAGTACCCAGGCTGTGGGAGGGACCCACATGCCCTTTCCCTTTGAGGTGTGTTTTATGAAACACTTTCCCTCTTGGTCTACTCTGGTGCCAAGAACTGAACTTGGCACCTGTTCCAAGTTGCTCAGTTTGGTTAGTGATTATCAAGGTTTGCAGGGAATATACTATGTGCCACTTGAGACATGGGTAAGGGTACAATTTGAGTTGTAGGTAGGAGAACTCATCCTTGCCCAAGGCTTCAACATCACTCCCAAGTATACATCTTGAGCTTCAAGGTCTCACCAAAGCTCTGTCCCATGGTAGCCCTGTCCGTTGGACACCTCTGCTGGGTGTCAGGCTGTTTCCAGCAACTTGGTGATCTCAAACTCCATCTCTGGAGGCATTTTTGACTGCTTCCTCTCCTTACCAACCAAACTCTCAGCAGGCATATTGCTTCTCCTTGGGAATTCATCCCTCGTTCTCTATTCTCTGTCCAGCCATTCGTGTCTCATTTCTCTACTTCTCTTTCAACCAGCCAACTGTTGCACATTGAAGGGTACCTTCATGGAAGTGGCCCTTCCCTCTCTACAGTGAAGTCCATCCATTTGGCTTTAGCATCTTCCACTGGTTGGTGCTCAATCAACATGCATTTAGTGAACAATGCCTTACTCTCATTCTGCTTGGATTATCATATATTTATTATTAATAACACTAGTGTCAGTAATGCACGGAGCTCTGACTGTGTGCTAGACAAAATGCTAAGCTCTTTACATAATAGCTGATTTCCATTCCCTGGTACAGACTTATGAAGTCTCTTGATCTCTCTTTTTTCAGGTGAAATTTAAGGCTAAGAGAAAAGCAATTTCCCAGAGGTCGCTGAGTTGGTTAGTGTTAGAGCTAAGATTTAAAGTCCACTGTGCCATTCTAATCATTTTGGTGAGTGACAGACCTCCCACGTGTGCTGTCATCTTTGTTTTGGATTCTGTGGTGTCATTTACTTATTCATTCAACAATCTTCTTCCCAGATACAGCGGTAGGCACTAGGACAGATCTTCCCCATCCTCTAGGAGATCATAATCTAGAGGAGAATATGGACATATACACGATGAACTATTGGATAATATGCTATGATCTATAAAGGGGTTTGAGCAACCAGCATTTAGAAAACAGGAAAAGGAACCAAGGGAGGCTTCACAAAAGAAGTGACATTTGGGTCAGGCCTTGGAAGTTGAAGAGAGGGTTTTAGGGAGGGAAAAGTAAGGAGCAGGAGAGTAAGAGTGACCAGTGTTTAGAAGTTCCACTAATCCAGGTGGTGAGGTTGTGGGGCTGGAGAGTGAGAGGGTCTCATACATGCTGTGTAGAAAGTTCTGCATGGAGGCGATGCTCAGATATTCCAGATGTTTAATCAGGAAGGACCGGGTCGGATCTGTGTATCGGAAGGGCAACCATGGTGGGAGATGAAGGATGGAGTGAAGAGAAGAGAAAGGGTTTAGAAGAGGTTTCGATAGTTGGCGCCTGAGTTACCAAGGGAGGGACATAAGCTAGCAGCACGGATAACTGGGAGGTTCGGGTAAAGACATGTCAATAATCCTAGTAAGTGTTTTTTGTATGTGTGTGGAGGTGTGTAGCAGAGTGGCGTCATTAAGGATCATACTCATGCTTTTACCATCTAAACTGGTAAATTCAGGAAGAGAAGCTGATCCATAGAGGATAAGGATGATGAATTTGATGTGGGGCCAGTTGAATTTCTGATGCTTGTGGGTCATCCAGCTAGAGACATGCAGATGGCTAGACAGTTGGAGGGACAGTTGTGGAATTCTGGGTCTGGAGTGAACAGGTGGCGGTTGAAGATCTGAGAAGGGAGGAGTTTGCCCAAGGAGGGTAAGGGGTAAGAGCACTACAGATGAAGCTACAGAAGAAGCTGATGGGCTGGAAGGAGAGAAGGCAGCAAAAGGAATTTAGGAAATGTAGTCAAATGAGCAGGAGAGAAAGAGTGCATGGCATCAGGACAGCCAGGAGGAAGACATTTGCAAGGGGGGTGGGTGGGTAACCAAGAGTGGCAAATCCCTCTGCATGCTCAAGCATCACAAAGGCTGACAAGTCGCTCTCCCCACAGCCCCAGCTTTTATTGTTGAAGGTTTTATATTTTCCTTTTAAAAAAAAATACTTGCACAGTTTTGGTTTTATAGATCACCTTGACAGGAAGTCTCTGCAGGAGTTCTAGATAAGAACAGAAGGTCTGTGTAGCAGTGGGTTCCCAGAGGGCTCTGGGCAGATGGGAAACTTCCCCCCAAACAGGCTGGAAACACACTCCTGAACAGCACACCATTATTCTGGGGCACCCAGGGGAGGCAAATGGAGGAGGATGGCTTTTGTCAGACAGTCCCCAGAGAAAAGGGGCCAATTTCGAGGCTGATGCATCTCGACACCGCGAGGCAGCCACCAAGAATATGAATGCCTTGTTTCAAAGTGTGAGGCAGAAGCAAAGCCGGCAAAGACGACGTTGAGAGTCGCTCAGCAGGAGCCTCAGACTCTTCTGCGGCCCCTGCTGCCATTCGGATAGTCTTCGGACCTCCATGGCAATGTGCAGGGCTGTGGGGGCTGCTCTGGGCTCCCACTCTAGCCTCTCCGCCCTCCATGGGCAACACTCAGGCATGTGACCTAAGGACTATGCTTCTTCTCCTGTGCTCTCTCCTGGGGAATGTCTCATTTATCCTTCAAGGCTCAGTTTTTCTCTGGATTCTTCCATGACACCTGCTATAGAGCTGAGCACACAGACAACACTCAATAAACACTCACTGACGTACACTTTTTTGGGGAAAGAAGATGCTGTTCCTCCCCTCACCAGCCTTCATAGGGAAAGGGATTCCCAGCCACCCTCCTGCCCCTCTACCTGCCCCCAACCTCTGGAAGGAGTCTGCCATTGGCCTGATCAGAGCCTATCCCGGATGTTCAGGGGACCTGGCTCTTCTTGGAAGGCAGGGCCAGTGTTAAAGTTCAAGGTTTATCTGAAGTTCTGCTGCTGGCCCTCCCCTCCTTGTAGATCCACTAAGATGGTTGGGAAGCCAGAACCAGGACCTTCTCTGTAAGAAGAAGACTAGCCATCTCCTCCTGAGCAACGAGGCTCAGGTGTCCCCAGGAAGTACCAATAGGCAACTGCCCAGATCTTCTCTGTTCCTTTGGCGATGGGAGGGTGCTCCTCACATTGGTCTTCTTCGGCATCACAGCAGTGAGATCCCACACTGGCATGGGAAGGTGGAGCAGGGGACACAAGGAGAGAGCCAGGAGATTCAGAATGGACACCATGTGGTCTCTTGACTTCAACCACATTCTGTATTCCAGCCTTTACCATAAGTTTTGCACAGGCAAAGCAAGCATTTGCTTGGCAATTTACAAAACTGACACTTTGTTGCCCATTTAGCTATTGTGCTTCTGGGTTGACTTTTGGTGGGGTGTTTTGGTATGCTGGTGGGCTGTGTGTGGGATTGGCCCACAGAACCCACCTCTGCCCCAACACCATTTTAAGTGATCAGCACTTCCTTCTGGGTTCACTGAAACAAAGGAAAGGGAGGAGCTGTGGACTGAGGGCTTGTGTTTCCCCAAATGTGGATCTTGAATCGTAATGCCCAATGTGATGGTATTTGGAGGTGGGGCACTGGAGGTGATGAGGTCACGAGGGTGGAGCCCTCATGAATGGGGCCAATGCCCTCATAAAAGAGGCCCCCCGAGAGCTCCTTGGCCCCGTCCTCAACGTGAGGACACACGTACAAACTAGGCAGAGAGGGCTCTCACCAGACACAGATTGTGCCAGTGTCTTGATCTTGGACTTCCAGCCTCCAGAACTGTGAGAACTGTGTGAGCTGTTTATAAGCCCGCAGTCCGTAGTATTTTGTGACAGCTCCTAAAGGAGCTAAGACAGGAGGTAAAAGTCGGGCATGTGGGTTAGTGAGTGGCAAGAGCGAACAAAACCCTGGGTGTCTGAACCCATAGCTCCAAAACCTAACCAGTGGCACAGCCTTGGGCAAGGTAACTAACTCTTCTGAGTATCATATTTTTAGTCTGCAAAACCAGAATTATTAAGCCCACTTTTTAAGGAGGCTCTGAGGTTAAAGTAATAAAGCAGTATGCTTAGCACATAAGACGAACTCAAAGAAACATTAGTTCTCCTCTCTTCACAGTGAAATCCAGAAAACCAATGGGAAGGGTATTAATTATAAGATGTGAGATGCGGGCGCTGCCTATAAAATTCCTCTAAGAATCTCTGCAGCAGCTCTTCAGCTATCATCTCCTGCACACATCAACATTGTAGCAACCAGTTGTCGTTTTTTAATCTAACTATAAAACTACTTAGGCGTCCAGGGGTTCTGAATTGGCTTTGCATTGTTGGTGTCCATAGAGGAAAGGAAACCTCTCATTTCTATCAATCTGAAAGAAATGATAAGGGATTTGCAAACAGCTCTCTCCAAATCATTTCTAGACATTAAGTTCTAATTGCTCCCCATAGTCTGTCTTTAAAACAGAGTGTGGGTTGGTATCACAACTGGGTGTTTGCTGGGGAGGTGGGGATCAATGGGGATGAGTGAACAGCCTCTACCAGCTTGGGGTGCAGTAGGAAACAGAAAGTCGGATCATACCCAAAGATGATATTTATACCACCTTTCAGAATCTGCAAAGAGCCTATGAGTACAATAGTACATCTGAGCCTCATAGCAACCCTGAGAGGTAGGTATTCTTAGCCACTTCAACAGATGAAAATACTATGGCTCAGGAAAGGGAAGGGAACCAGAATTTATCAAAATGGATATGGTTCTTTTAATTCTCACAGCAACCTTGGGAAATGGGGATTGTTATTCCCATTTTACAGATGAGAAAATCGAGGCTCCGGAGAGGTCAAATATGTACATACAGCTAGTGAGATGCACAGAAAGTAGTAAGACCCAGGGCCTCTTTCTTTCTTTTTTCCTAGCCTCCCTCTTTTCTTGCATATTTTCTCTTTCGCCTTCTTTCCTTCCCACTTCCCCACCTTCCTTGCTGTCTGTCCTCCACCCTGTCATCACCATGCTTGCAGACTGAGCTACACTGTTCTATAATCACAAAAGATATTATCTGTTCTTTCCTCAGTTTACCCCTCTGGGAGAGGAACATCTGCGAGCATGAGGAAATTAGAGCAAAGAGCCAAGCGAGCACTATGCAGGCCAGGGTCCATTACACTTTGCTTTGGGGGCTGAGAGTCGGCTGTGGTCATATGAGGAGAGCCTGCCTCCCCTGCTAAAAATTCCATGACGGAAGAAATGTCAGTGAAAGGCACCTGCCATCTGTTTAGTCACAAAAGATCAATCAGACACAAAATGAGCTGAAGAGGAAACAAGCACACATTGATGAAAGCTTGTGCCATGTCTGGGGCAAAGGGGCCCCTCAGTCCGCACAACATGTGGCCTGTCTGGTCAGAGATCGGCTTGGGATGTTTTCTTCATTGTCAGTTTTTTCTCTTCAGCTGTGCAAGTGAGCTCAGGATGTTGGCTGGTATTTCAGCTTGCACCCCAGAGTCAGAGACTACTGCCCACCAGCTGCTGCCCAAGGAACCAGGTCTCTTCCCCTGAAGCCAGGAATCGGGCATCAGGGCTGGCTCACCTCCCTGGTCAAGGCCGTTGGGAAGGGAGCCTGCCCGGGCCACGAGAAGTGCCATACTCCCTTCCTCTTTGGCACAGTGACCCCTTCTGTCCCAGTGCTAGTCCAGACCCTCAGGTCCGCCCTGGGCTCCTCTCAGTCTCCCATTCCCCACAACCCAGTCCATCTCTGCCTTAACTATCTGGCAAATTTTTCCTCTCTGGTCCCCCCCACCTCCATGACCACCACCACCACCTTGTCCCTACCATTTCTCACCCCAGAGTTTTGCACCTGCCTTCTACTGGTCTCCCCAACCATAGGCCCTTCCACCTTTCCATTTTCCATGTTAGTGTGATCCTTCACAAATTTGACCTCATCACTGCTTCAGTGAAAAGCTTCGATAATATCTTCTCTGCCAACCTGTCACAATTCCTCAGCAAGGCTTACAAACCCCTCACCTTCAGACACTCACTTTCCAGTCTCCCCGCCCCCTCCATCTCAGTCCTCTTCTGGACCTGGCAAGTCCTTCAGGAGGGGGTTGAGATGACAGTGTCACCTCCTCTGGGATGACTGCCTTGATCTGTTTTCCTCACCTCACTCCTACACATCCTCTTCCACCTTATACTTGCCCTACCGTAAGAGTCTTTGTACCATATTCTAGCTGTTCGGCTAATTGCCTTTCCCCCCATCAGACCGTGAGCTTTATGATGGTAGGGACCAGGACTGGGTACCTGCAGTGTCCAGCATGGTGTCCAGCACAAACAGGCACATAAAGGATGTTTGTTGGGAATCCAGGAGTCGGGAGGGAGCATCCACCAGATAGGGCCCTTCTTGGCCCCCAACTCTCCACTGGCAGGAGTCAAGAGGGGAGTCCAGGGAGTTTGGGTGAATCTGACAAGACCCTGCCATCACTCACAGCTCACCACCCTGAGACCATCCCTGAGACTTGAGGCCGCACATAGTTCTTGGGGAGGCGGGATGCCCATCCTCTTATGGCACTCCCTGGTACCTTTCCTGATTCATTCATTCACTGCAATAGCAAATACAGATCTGCATACATAGTATATATGTTATCTATATGCAGGGCATAAACATATCTACATATGTACCTCTATATAGCATATAAGTAGCTACATAGATGGCATCTACATCTAGACATATGCATATATTTTGATTATTTCTTTGACTCCTACCACTAGATTATAAGATCCAGGAGAGCACTTTTTTTGTCTTTTTTGTTCATTGATAGATTCCCAGCATCTAACGCACGTCTGGCTCATAATAGGCATTCAATTTAGCAGAGGTACAGTCTTTCGTTCTCTCCCTCTCTCTCTCACTAAAGACTTTAAATTGTAAAATGAAGCATAAACACAGAAAACCACACCAGAGTATAGCTTAATTAGCTATTATAATATGTCCGCCTTTGTAATGACCACTGAGTTCACAAAACAGAACTTTGTTGGGCACTCTGAAAGCCCATCCCCAGGCTCCGTTATAACCCTCTCTCCTACCCTCAATCAATCACTTTCCTTTCCTTTATAGTTTTATCATCTATATTTAGACAGTACAGTTTAGTTGTGCTCATTTTTAAATTAAATTGTCTTATCAAGTCTTCCAAAAAATCTGCAGGCTCTCTCTTTATCCCTTTATTTTCTTCACAATGTCTTTATTGAAGAATATGTGCCCTTGACCTGTAGCATTTCCCACTGCCTGGATTTTACTTTTGCAGACTCATTCAACGTCCTTTATCCTCCATGATTCCCGCAAATTGGAAGCTGGATTCAAAGGCCTGATCAGACTTAGGTTTAATCCTTTTGGTAAGACTATAAACATGTTATGTTCTTCTCCCATCAGGAGACAAGGCTGTCTCTCCTTTTGTGTTAATAATGTCCTCTGATGCTCAATTCTTAGATCCATTAATTCATTGGGATGTTGGAAAATGGCAGTATTTTAATTCTAAAATTTCTTTAAAAACTATTAGCATGAATAATTTTATGATGTTTCACTCACCTACTATTTGGTGAGTTCGTGGTACACTTCATGCCTGAAAGACAGAAAACATCTTTCTTTCTTTCTCTCTTTCTTTCCTTCCTCCCTCCCTTTCTTTCTTTTTCTTTTGTTCTTTCCAAGATAACCAATCAGTTCTCTATCATCCATCTAACTTCTAAAAATGTCATTATAAACTCATAAAGTTAAAAATAATTGCTGGGTTTTCATTGACTGTTTTAACAATTATCCATACTGAAGCTCAGGTTATTCCATCTTGGAACAATGAGAACTTCTTCAGTGTGGCTTCCAAGTCCTTTAGACATGGTGAATAAACTTGATGGCTTCCTTATTTTTTAATAGGACAAGATGTTCCAGGCTTGTCTTGTATATTTCCAGCCCTGGAATCATACATATCTCCAAAAATTTTTTTAAATAAAAACTGGAATACTATTTCAACAGCACAGTCTGGGCCCTTGTTAGGCTCATAGATACTGGGTTGGACATTCTTGATAGGATTTTCCATGTTCATATCTCCAATCCAGGATACCACTTTCAACTTTAGTTGTTATATCTCCTTAGGCTCTACTCACTGTGACAGTTTCTTAGACTTCTCTTGCTTTAAAGACCTTGACAGTTGTGAAGAGTACTGACCAGGTATATTGTAGAATGTTTTTCAATTGGAATTTGTCCTTTTTTTCCCCTATGATTAGGTTATGGGTTTTTGAGAGGAAGACCACAGTGGTTATGTGCCATTCTCATTCAACATGACTTATCACTGTTGATATTAATCTTCATCAGCTGACTGAGAGCATTTGTCATGTTTCTCCAGGCTTTCTCTCCATCCATACTGTACTCTTCAGAAGGAAGTTATGTTCAGCATAGCCACATGCCCCCCCACGGGAGCAGGGAGTTAAATTCTACCATTGAGGACAGAGTATCTACATAAATTATTTGAGATTTTTCTGAATGGGAGATTTATCTATTCTTAGTTAATTTATTCATTCAATCATTTATTTCTATCAGTACCAACCCATAGATATTTATTTTATATTTTAGCTTTTAGCCCAATTCTATTTTATTTATTTTCTTATTCAAGTTGTTCCATCTTTGGCTCCTGAGAGTTCTTTCAGTTGACTCCTGTGTCCCTTGACATTCTCCCATCATTGTGTGTGTGTGTGTGTGTGTGGTCTGTGTATTTTAATACTTCCTCATCATTATTAATAGGTATGTGGCGGTATAGTGTCATTATTTTAATTTGCATTTCTCTAATGGAAAATGATATTGAGCATCTTTCTCATATGCTTTTTTTTCTTTCAAGATTTTATTTATTTGACAGAAAGACACACAGCGAGAGAGGGAACACAAGCAGGGGTAGTGGGAGAGAGAGAAGCAGGCTTCCCGCTGAGCAGGGAGCCTGATGCGGGGCTTGATCCCAGGACCCTGGGATCATGACCTGAGCCGAAGGCAGACACTTAACGACAGAGCCACTGGGGCGCCCCTCATATGCTGTTTTGATATTTGTGTATCTTCTTTGGTGAAGTGTCTGTTCAGATCTTTTGCCTATTTTAAAAGTTGGGTTGTTTGTTTTGTTATTGTTGAGTTTTGAGAGTTCTCTGTGTATCTTGGATGCAAGTCCTTTATCAGATATGTGAGTTACAAATGTTGTCTTCTAATTTGTGGCTTGAGTTTTCATTCTCTGAACAATGTTTTTCACACAGCAGAAAATTTAATTTTAATAAAGTCCAACTTGTCAATTTTTTCTTTCATGGATCATGATTTTGGCATTAGATCTAAAAACTCACAACCAAATGCAAGATCACAAATTTCTCCCATGTTCTTTTCTAGAACTCTTATAATTTTGCACTTAGGTGTATGAACTATTTCCAGTTATTTTTGTGAAAGGTGTAAGGTTTGTGTATAGGTTCTTTTTTGTTTTCATATGGACATCCAATTTTTCTAGTACCATTTGTTGAAAAAGTATCCTTTCTCCATTGAATTGACTTTGCACCTTGTCACAGACCAGTTGATTATTATATATATATATATATATATATATATATATATATATATATATATATATATTACTGTGAGTCTATTTCTGGGCTCACTCTTCTTTTGAACTATGTGTCTATTCTTTCTTCAATATCACACTCTCTTGATTACTATAGCTTTATATTTTCTTAAAATTAAGTGGTGTGAATACTCTAGTTTGGGTGGATTTTTTTTTTTTTGGTATTTTATTGGTTATGCTACAGCCTTTGTGTTCTCATATAAACTTCAGCATCAGTTTGTTGAAATCTATAAACTAGCTTGCTGGGATTTTGAGTGATACCGAATTGAATCTATAGATCAAGTTGGGAAGAACTGACATCTTAGTAATATCAGGTCCTTCAATCCATGAACATAGAATTTATTTACATATTTTTTGACTTATTTCATTGGTGTTTTTTAGTTTTATGTATACAGATCTTATACATATGTTGTTAGATCTATACCTAAGTATTTAATTTTTGATGATTTAAAAATAGTTTCTTTAACTTTAAATGCTAATTTTTAATTGGTGTTATATGGGAAAGCAATTGACTTTTATATATTGACTTTGTATGCTGTGAGCTTGCTACACTTGCTCATTAGTTTTAGGAGGGTTTTCTTGGTGGCTTTTTTTTTTTTTTTTGGATTTTCTACATAGACAGTCATGTCATTTGCAGATACACCTAGTTTTATTTCTTCCTTTCCCATATGTATACCTTTTATTCCTTTTTGATGTCCTATTTTACTAGCAAGAATGTGTAATATGATGTTAAGTAATTATAGTGAGATAGTACATTCTTGTCTTGTTTCTGATATTAAGGGGAAAGGTTCCTGTCTATCACCACTAAGGATGATGCTAGCTATAGGTTCTTTGTAGACTGTGTTTACCAAGTTAAGGAAGTTCCCTTCTATTCCTAGTTTTCTGAGAGTTTTTACTTTAAATAGGCATTGGATTTTGTCAAATGTTTTTTTCTGCATCAATTGATGTGATCGTATGATTTTTCTTCTTTAGCTTGTTGATAGGGTGGATTACACTGATTTTCAAATGCTGAATAAGTCTTGCCTATCTGCAATATAGGCTATTTGGTTATGGTGTATTATTATTTTCACACATTGTTGGATTTGATTTGCTAACATTTTGTTGAGAATTTTTGTGTCTCTGTTGATGAAAGATATTGGTCTGTAGTTCTCCTTTATTTCAAAGTCTTTACTGGATTTTGGTATTAGGATAATGCTGACCTCATAAAATGAGTTAAGAACTGTTCCTTCCACCTCTAATTTTTGGAAGAGATTGTGTAGAATTGGTATTTTTTCTTTAAATCTTTGGTAGAATTCACCAGTGAAACCATTTAGGTCTGGCGTTTTATTTTTTTAGTCAGTTTTAAAATCACTGACTCCATTTCTTTAATCGATATAGGGCTATTCAGGTTAGCCTTTTCTTCTTGTGTGGATCTGGGTAGTTTGTGTCTCATTCAACAAATTGGTCTATGTCATCTCAGTCATCAAATTTATGGGCATATATTCTTTTATTATCATTTTAATGCCCCTGGGATCAGTAGTGAATACCTTTCTTTCACTTATGATACTGGTAATTTGTGTGCGTGACACTTTCTTTGCCTCTCTCTTCTGTTTACTTGGCCAGGGGGTTATTGATTTTATTGATATTTTCAAAGAACCAGATTTCAGTTTTGTTGATTTTTCTATTATTTTCCTGTTTCCAAATTCATTGGTTTCTGACCTAATTTATATGATTTCTTATTTTCTACTTGTTTTAGGTTTAAATTCCTTTTCTTTCTCTGGTTTCCCAAGGTAGAACTTAGATTATTGATTTTTAGATCCTTCTCTTGTCATATATGCATTGATTACTGTAAATTTCCCTCTAAGCACTGCTTTCATTGCATCTTACAAATTTTGACAAATTGTATTTTCATTTTCACTTAGGTGAAAATATTTTGAAATTTCTCTTGAGATTTCTTTTTTATCCCATGTGTTATTTAATCTTCATGTATTTTGACACTTTCTTCATAGGTAGATACAAGACATAACATACATATTGTTATGTATTCTTTGAGAAGTGATTTTTTTTATCATGATATAATGTCCTCTTCACCGCTGATAATTTTCCTTGTTCTGAGTTTACTCTGACTAAAATTAGTACAGTTACTACAGCTTTCTTTTGATTAGTGTTAGCATAGTATATCTTTCTCCATCCCTTTACTTTTAACATATTTTTTTTTTAAAGATTTTATTTATTTATTTGACAGAGAGAGACACAGCGAGAGAGGGAACACAAGCAGGGGGAGTGGAGGAGGGAGAAGCAGGCTTCCCGCTGAGCAGGGAGCCCGATGCGGGGCTCGATCCCAGGACCCTGGGATCATGACCTGAGCCGAAGGCAGACGCTTAACGACTGAGCCACCCAGGCACCCCTACTTTTAACATATTTGATTTTCTATGTTTAAAGTGGGTTCTTAAATACTTTGACCTGTTTTTTTTTTTCACTTATTTTTTTCCTTTATATTTAGTTTGAGAGTTCGTTGACCTATATTCAAGCTCCCTGATTCTTTCCTTGGCCTTGTTGTGTCTACTGATGAGCCCATTCATTATTTCTGTTGCAGTGTTTTTATTTCTAGCACTTCCGTTTGATTCTTTCTTAGAGTTTTCTACTTATACTGCCCATCTGTTCTTGCATGGTGTCTAATTTTTCCATTAGAACTTACTATATTGTACTTACTGCAGCAGCACATATACTAAAACTGGAACAATACAGAGAAGATTAGCATGGCCTCTGTGCAAGCATGACGTGCAAATTTGTGAAGAACACTCAATACCTTAAAAATAGTTATTTTAAATTCTTTTTCTGATAATTTCAGCATCTTTGTCATCCCTGAGTCTGATTCTAATGATTGCTTTGTCTCTTCTTTCCTTTTGGCATACCTTGTAATTTTTTTGTTGAAAACTGGTCACATTGTATGAGGTTTGAGAAACTGAGGCGAATTGATCTTTACTGTGAGGATTTAAGTAAATCTCCTTGGAGATTTCAGTTTTGTTGATTTTTCTATTGGAGTTGGGCTACATTTAGTGTTTTCAGTAGCTATATATGTACCAGTGGCTTCATATTCCTCTTGTGTCCTTGTTTTTGTCTCCCCTCTTGAACTGGGCTCCCCTGAGAACTCCTCCTCAGAAAGAGTCTGTGTCTTGCAGTTCTTTCAGCTATAGTCCACCATTAATTTTCTGGATTCTTGTCAGTGTGGTGGGAAAGTGTGGGGGAGGGCGCTCCGCCTTTTACACTTCTTTTTTATTAAAAAAATTCTTCCTTTTTACCTTCTGTTCCTTTTAAGGCACTATTTGCGTCTTTATGTGCTCTGTATTCCCTCTTCTTAGGTCCTCATTTCCGAAATGTATCTCTTTTCATTTTTATTTCCTTCCTGAGCTATCTTATTGAATTTCTAAGTTTTTCTACTTCTGGTTTAGGTTGTTAATTTGTGTCTTGAACCACATGAGATGCTTCAATTCTTTTGAGGTAGTAGGTTGTAGATTTGATATATGCTGTGGGGCTGTATTTTTGGAACGTTTTCATCGACTGTAAGGGTATCGATCTACTTTTTTCCCTCTTTTTTCTGATAATAGCTTGGTATGGGATTGCCACCAATATGATTTGTTGCTCATTTTTGTGTCAAGTTAACTTTCCTGAACTTCCAGAAATAAGTGTGGTTTAGGAGAGTTTATTTTTTAACTCTACAGAGCTCTCTCTTTGGTTGCTTTCATGTGGTGTTCAAAAGCGTGACGGCTACATTCTCTTTCCACTTTTACAATGACCCTGGCTTTTCTTCTTCTCTATAGTCTTTATTGTGAGTTCTCCTGATGCCCCTCACACAGATCCTTCCAAGGCGCTCTCTTGCGGGGGAGACGGGTGGTTGGTCTGGCAGGTTCCCAGTGTGTGACAGTTTCAGCTCTTCAGAACTTACTGTGGGCCTTTGCACTCACTGGATGCCAGACTGGGCAAACCCCTCCTGCTTCCAGCTGCTTTCTCAGTTTGCCCTGCGGTACTTCCATCTATTGGCTGCACTGGGGCTCTTTTGTTCTCAGACGTGACAGATGCCTACTTGCTTGTTTCTGATTCCTCCTACATGGATGCTGATGTCATACCAATCCTGGGGCTATTGGGAGACTATCACCACCCACTTCCATTTGGGAACGTATGGGGCTATCATCTCACCTGTTTTTGTTGTAAATACAGCCCACGAAGTGTTTGGTTTTGCTATCTAGCTGTTCCGAAGTACACCACCTTCTGCCACCATCTCCCTGGAGTCCCCTTTCTCTTTCTCCTAGTATCCCTGCTAATCCAGAGAAGGTCAAGCATGGCCATTCTCGGAATGTTACTTAGCTTGAACACTTTTTATCATTGTAGACACTGAACCTGCACTAGCTCACTCCTTCTTCTGCTATTGCGCCCACCACATCCTCACACAAACCCTTTACTCTGGACTCTCTCATGTGTCCACTACGCTACAAACACAAGGTTTTGCACACCCCTGTGCTTTTGCCAGTGCTGTTTTTTTAAACTGGGAATGCCCTTCCACTTATTCTTTTTATCTCATCCTGCTCAGCTCAAAATACTATCTTTTCTGCAAACTCTTCCTTCAGCCATCTGGTCAGAATGAATTACTGATTTTGGTACAGAGTAGGTAGGTAGTCAAAAGTACAGACTCTGTCTCTGGGTTCAATTCCCAACTCAGCCATTACAAAATGGGAATCAGAGTGTTCTCTCACTTACTGGTTGCCTTTGAGGCTTTGCTGAGACAATGCATGCCAAGGTTTTAGTGCTTTCTATGTAATAAGTGCTCATTAACTGGAAGTCATCACTGATGTCTCTCTCTCTCCCAATAAATTACATCTTAGAGGATGGAGACCTCCTCTTACAACATTATACCATCCTCAAGGTCTGGCATATTGCTAGCCTGTATGAGACATTTCACAGGTATGTGTCGATCCCATTAAAAGGGAAAATTCACAGTAAGTTTAAGGAGAAGGGACTTTACCTGAGAAAGGATGTGGGGGCTTCCTTAAAGTACAGGAAGAGCACAAAGCATGGCCCCTCGACTAACCCAGAACTAAGTTCAAATGCTGGCTCTGGCACTGACGACCTGTACAATATATATGCCCATGTCTGATAGAATGTCAAGAGTCCATACTCTGGAGGGAGACTTTCTGGGTTTGAATGCAGGCTGTAACTTTTTCAGTGGTGAAACCTGGTACAAATTATTCCATGACTCTGAGCCTCAGTACTCTCCTCTTTAAAATGGGGACAATAGTAGTACCTACCTCATAGGGTTGCCATGAGGATTTCATGGGTTGTTGCATGGAAAGTATTTGGAACAGTGACTGGCCACATGTAGGTGTTTGTGGTATAACAAAAGGGCCAGTTTTGCTGGCCCAGGAAGCTTTGATGCTGTATCTATGAACAACAAAGAGGTGATTAACAGAAGCACAAGACGGTGGTGGTAGAGGTCCTAATACTTACTTGCTGCATTCACGGGTGCAATGTCACATAAGACTGGGGCTTATTTTGATTTTGGTTGTTTTTATTAAGATCGTGAAAAAGACTCATTGCAGAGCAATGAGATGATGCAGAGTAAGACAACCAGGATAGACACTGATATTGTCAAACATTTTGGTGTGGATCCTGGATCCTGTTATTTTAAATTCCGATCCCTTGGAAAGGTCAGCTGGCTGGCTCCAGGTGAGGGACCATCAACTCACAAAGACATTTCACCTGAAAACTTAGTCCTTTCGTATTTACCTTGAAGAAGGAAGCAAACTTTGTATCGCCGTGATAAATAGAAGAACGATAAATGCACAGACCAAGTTTGACTTGAATACTTCATCCCTCATTTGAGAATACTGTAATTAAAAAAAAAAAAGAAGGAGAATAAATTACTTCACAGCAAAACTGGACTTCTGGAAGAGTTAAGTTTTTCTGGTGTTTGGAGTTAAGGGCAAACAGCAAGAAAAAAAAATATTAAAACTTTTTTTTAAAGGAGGGATCCATATCTTAATTAACTCTTCACAGAGCATTATCTCCATCCCTCCCTCCAACCTTCCAGTGAGAGCCCAGGAGTGAATCCAATTCTGTTCCCAGCAAAAAGGAATGGGCGGGGATTCTGCACAAGATTCTCCAGCTCTCCTCTCTCTGAACTAGCATCACTTGAACAAAACAGAAGAGCACTCAGCCATATATGTCACGAATCAAATTCATATGGACTTTCTTCATTTGTAAACTTAAGTCATTAAAGCGTCTTTCTCTATTTCTTGTTAGGTGGGGGACACAGGGAAAGGTTTCGTCCGAGTCTTCCTGCCTCCTTTTTCACGAAAACTATTAAAAAATAAGATCACAGAATCTTAGAAGAGAGAGCAGCCTAAGACAACTCCAGCGAGTGCAAAGCCCTTTAATTTCACACAGAGAAACCCAACTGATCGCCCAGTGTATTCCATGCCCTTCTCTTGTCTGCGCCAGGCATCCCTGCATAATGGTGCTAACTTAATTTTGATTATCCAGAAGGCTCAGTGATTTCACTGTCCAGGCTTAAAAGCTTCTGGAAGGTCAACAAGGAATATGCACTTGCCTTAGTCCTGTCTAGTTTCCTGAAACCATCTTGGAGTCACTAAATGGAGAAGAATCCAATTCCTTCAGAATGAAGAAAATATTTCTAAAACTGAAGAAGACCTTAAAATTAGCCTCAGTCAAGCCCCTCGTTTTCCCTCAATGCCAGAGAGGTCAAGCAACTTGCCATAGATCACACAGCATACGGATCATTTTTAGGGCGGGGGAACAGAAAGCTAAGCCTGGCTTTGGAACCTTGTAATCCCTGGCTTGAAATTCAGAGTTACTTTATAAAGGAAACAAGTAAATGGAACTCTGGCAACACCGTAGGCTCATCCCCAGTACCAAGAGAAGGCTTTGGTCAGGTCAATGAAATAATAAAATCAGTCCAACTTGTTGGTGTGGTAGTCATGATCAACAGTTACATAATTTTTATTTTCTTGCCTACTTCTTGGTGTGGTCTGGGTTTTAGACTGAACAGACTGCTCAGTGTCCTGGCTAAGATGTGGGGAATGGCAATGTCCTGTGGCCGGCGAGCTCCACGGGGGAAGCACAAAGTTGCTCAGAGAGTGCACCTTCATTGCTTCTTCGGGGCAATGCTTTTTCTATTCCCCAGTACTGAGTCCTCTGTCTGCTTGCCAATAACCTGCTTGGTATCTGGAGGGGAAACTGGAATACTCCCCCGAGGCATCACGATAAGCCACCCTCACTCCCTATAGAACTACAGAAAATCTGTATTACCAAGAGCGCTACCTAAGGACGGGGCACAGTCAGAGAGAGGCATATGCATACCAGCTTGGAAATCAGTAAGTTAGCCACACAGCAGTTCAGTCAAGGAAAGAAACATGTCTGAATTTCTTCTAACAACGAATCGTACAAGCTCCAATTATTCTTTGTCGGCTGACTGATGAATTTCAAACCAGCTTGGTTAGAGACTTGGTCATGAGATTTTTAAAACAACAACGATAATTTTTAGTGTGTCTAATCCCTGTCTTCCTCATTTTCTGCATCTTCATCATCCCCACCATCATCACAACACCTTGGAGTTGTAATGGATCGTGGCCATCAGGAATCCTTTCCATGACATTCCTGAGGTCTACTCAAATGCCTGCTCATTATCATCAGATGACCCTCTCTGCTTTGTTGGGGCAAGTGGGTTTCTTCCCGCTGGGTTGGGGCAGACCATTCTAGGAGGTTCTAAACACCCTCGCCTTGGGACACTCCCAGTGCCTGAGAACTCATTCCTTTGCAAAGATTCCTTTCCATGTAGGGTCCATTTTTACTGTGAAGAGGTCTTTCTTGTAGACCCCAAGCCTGAGTCTCCGCTTCCTTTCCTTTCCTGAATGCTTCTCAGTGATGACCTTAAAAATGTCACCTCGTCATCATTGGTCCAGCTTAAAGTTGCACATGGCTTTAGGTTTTTCACTTGCCTCGGCTGGCAGGCTGGAAAGACTTCCTCTGGCTCCAGATCATCCACTCTGTCAGTGGCTCACTGTGAGTGAAGCTGGTTTCTTTGAACTTCCTTTTTCTGATCTGTCAGATGGGGGCATGAATACAATTCATAGGTTCCCAATGCTATTATCTTATTTGTGCTAGAATTGAATAATAAATTCTATTATTTTCATGTCTGAACTCCAATGTCAGCACTGTCACAAGAAAGAGCCTTATAATATTTGGAAAGCCGATGTCAATTGAATATAAAATACTGGGTTTCAAATGGAGTGCGTTGTTACTTTGGAAGCACAAAGGAGAACAGAACTATGGAAGGAACATTCCTAATTGGCTCAGGATGATAGGGTACTGACATTGGGTGGTGATTCATTTCACTTCCTCTTGACTTGTGAAGGTCTGAACACTCGGGCTTGCAGCTATATTAAGTTACTCGCTTCTGCTATCGTTAGAGCTCTCTCCTGCTCACCTCATGTCTGTTCTGTCCCCACTTGGCCCAGCTTATCCTTTTAAGCCTTAGTGGTGAGCAAAATGAACTAACCTAGAGCTAGGCTACTTGGATTTAAACCTTAGCTCCAACACCTACTACCTATGGAACCCTGTACAAGTTGACTAAGCTTTGTATGCCATGGTTTGCTCATCAGGATAATAATCCTTAATATCTCATTAAGGTTGCTGGGAGAATGGAAGAGTTAATATATGCAAAGTGCCTAGAGCAGGTGCTTAGGGGGCAGGGCAACCTCATATACGAGTTCCCTGTAATCAATTAAATTTACATACATGAGAGACAGAGAGCATGAGAGGGGGGAGGGTCAGAGGGAGAATATTTACTGTATTGCTATGCTTGTTACCTTTTCAAAGCCTGCTTTTCAACCTCAGTGTTGCCTTCTAGAATGCTGTCTTCTATTCCTCTGTACAAAATGGTACCTTGTACTCAGTAGGGTCCCCTAGAGTGTGGCTGACTGATTGGTCCATCATGTTAGAAAGGATTCTTTTAAAAGGAATTGTAATCTCGTATGTGTTTTTTTGTCTTAGGAAAAGACCCTGCCCTTATTCCTTCCCCTGCTTCCTAAAAGATCCTCCACCAGTGGGTAGAATTCTCCACTTCTCCAGGGACCTTTAGGAAAGGTGTCTTTGGAAATGACTACTGAGCCTTTATAATTCACCGAATCCTTGGTCTGCAAGAGAATATGTATATGTATATGTATATGTGTATATATATATATATATATATATATATATATATATATATATATTCAGATGAGAAACTTGAGAATCAAATATGGAGAAAGTGTTTGTCAAGGTCAATTAGGGGATTGGTGGCCAAGTTCAGACAATAAGCCACACCTCTTGGCTCTCAGAGGGGCGTTCACTCTATTAGACCACTGTCTGAGAGCAGAAAAAGCCTGAAGCCAGTACCTGAGCCAAGTATATTGGGATTAATACCAATGAAAGAGCATGCCCCTTGGAACAAGTTACAAGCGCTTTCTTTGAGATCTTAGATTAGAGTTTGGATTACCTTTTTTTTTTTTTTTTTAATCTGTAGGGCTCTGGTTGACTCAGGAAATGGTCAAAATTTTGTAACATATTGGAATAATAATAACCAATGTCTGGTACAAGGTAGGCACCATGCCATATGCTTTACATGGACGATCTCTTTTAGTTATCCCAACAATGCTTTGAGGAAGATACTGTTTATCATATCCCCATTTTGCAGATAATGAAACCGAGGACTAGAATAATCGAGTAACTCAAACAGGACTTCACGGATTACAAGTAGGGAATCCTGAGGTTAGCCCTGGAGTGCCAGGTCTCATTGGCTGTACTACTGCTATTACTTTGATGTTCTTAAGGCATGGTTATCTTCTTCACAGGATGCAGTATAGTGTGTCTTGCTGTATTTCAGTGATGTGGTTTATGATACAAAGAAAGGGAATGTGTTAAAAATTTGAGTCTATGTAAATCATGGTTAGAATGAGAGTAAATCATGATCTGGGCCAAGCATGGCCCTTAAAAACATCCTATGAATGAGTTTAATAAACTGGCACTGCTGAATTTTCATGATTGATGGATGGATTCTCAGCACAAAGCAATACAAAGGAAGAGCCCTTTTCTTAAAGCCTGCAGGAGTGAACCACTAGCAGGGAAGAAAAGAGAAGGCACAGTGGGTTTTATTTAAGAGTTACAGAAGAAGGGGCGCCTGGGTGGCTCAGTTGGTTAAGCGACTGCCTTCGGCTCAGGTCATGATCCTGGAGTCCTGGGATCGAGTCCCGCATTGGGCTCCCTGCTCGGCGGGGAGTCTGCTTCTCCCTCTGACCCTCCCCCCTCTCATGCTCTCTGTCTCTCATTCTCTCTGTCTCAAATAAATAAATAAAATCTTAAAAAAAAAAAAAAAGAGTTACAGAAGAAGAAGAACCACAATCTTCAAGTGATTAAACCGTTGTTTTAAAAATAAAACTCTCCTACTCGTTTGACCAGGTTGAGACATGGGGTCCCTTCCAAGGAAATGGGGGCAGGAAGAACAAGTGTTCCATTTTGTTAGTGTCTGGGGACGTTGGTCTTGCATTCTCTTGAAAGGCATCTTCAGAAATGACATCAGAGCCATGAGGATCTACGGGTTCCTAGATCTGTCACAGGAAGCTTGGAACCCGAGTTTGGTCACACAAGGAAAAGCCTATTCTAGATTCTTCATCCACAAAGGTGTGACCAGGGAAGCTAGCTTTCAGAGATGAATGAAGAGAGCTTTCACAATTTTTTGTTTCTGTGCCTGAGTCAGGCCTGGAAAATCTTCCTATACGTGTGGGAGGAAAATTACTCTTTTCTCCTAGATTGGCCACTTCAACTATGAGCTAAAGAGTACCGACTAAATTCTTGCATCTCTATAAATTGTAAAGAATAGTTCTAAACAAAGCAAGGACCTAGTTGATTGTCTAAACTACAGCTATACTGTTTTTACCCAACTGCGTATGTGAGATTACACAATTTTACAGGAGGAGTGTTTTGTATTTGTCACCTTCGTCCAATGCTTACTCATGCCAATTTCACTCAGTAAAATCTCTCATTAAATCCTGACTGAAGATTTCCGGTGATGGGAGAAATCAGCCCCTCACTTGAGAGCCCATTCCATCTTTGGATAAATCTAATTGGAAAAAAGATCATTTTCTAGCACACCTCTAATTAGTATAAATTAATAGGTTTGTTAAATTAAAGAAGGGATCTCAACCAGGACAATTTGCTCATTTTGCATGAGTGAATGAAGGAATTTAACTTCTGTTGTTAAACTCATGCATTATGTAACATGACAATGGCTAGAGTACCCTTAATTGATCATCTGAGTAAAAGACATAATTGCAATAAAAGAGGGAGGGACTAATTTTCAATAATTTCATATTTTGAAATAGATAATCTTCCTTATCTTGCTGTCTAGTGTCTAACCAAATCATTATCAGCAATAATTCTATGAGTGACAGGTGTGTCTGAGCAATGTCTCACTGTCTTACTTCTTCCCAAGTAACCTGACCTCTGAAAAAGGTAGATTTCTTCATCTTTAATAAACTCATGAGGAATCATGTGAACACATATCTAAGATGGACAGCTTCAGAAGAAAGAGGCTGAAAGGACACTATACTGGGCATTATAGAAGATCCTTAATGACAATACAATATCATTAATGTGTTATGATACCATGTTACCATCTTCCTTGATAGGGAGGTTGACTGACATATGAGAATTCCAAGCAGGACTTTACAAAGCTTCCCACCTGAATCTTCCATCTCACCCTTTCTCAAATCTCTCATCCTTGGGAGGACAGACTCTTCCTTTCTTTACTGGCCCAGTTCCCCAAGCCACGATAAGCCCAAGGGAGTGATAACTACTCCTGTGTTCCTTGCCTAGAAGCCACTGGTTGTAGGTGTTGATGAGGTCTACACATGAAGCATTAGGATTGCTCTGAGGACTGAGCTAGTGTCTTTTGGGTTGAAATCATCACAATTCTACCATTTTACACTGCACTTATGGATGAAATTGGTACTTTTGACTCTGAAAATACTGGCTCGGGGGACTGGAGCTAGCTAATTGGTCTGATAAAAAGAGACACGTGAAATGACCCTTGATATCATTTGATTGCCTAGAGGGTGTTAGAAATAGCAGTAATTTTGCAGGGTAATATCATGAATATAAAGGAGTATCACAAAGCTACTATTTGAATAAGGGATGGATTTTCTTCCTAAGCTTCTTTGAAATCTGTTCTTCCCACCGGAAGGAGGTGGCCTAAACAATCTTGGTATTTTGGGCCTTACTAAGAGTAAAACTCAAGAGTAACCTGAGACCACAACAGAATAATTCTTTTAAAACACTGCAACAAAAACTTACAATGTACTATATGCTGGCTAACTGAATATAATAATAATAAAAAAGTAAAAAAATTATAAAAAATAAGGTTATGAAGAGGATCAGGAAGTGTCTGATCCAGAAAAATAAGAAAGAAGACCTGAGACCATTTGGCTCAGGCTCCAGATTCCTACCTTTCTGCACCTAAATAAGAAACGGAATGGTTCAACAAATTCTGAACATCTAATTCCAGAGTCCAAAATCCTAATCCACTAGAAAATTCATTCATCTGCCTAGCTTTCTTGGCTTTGCCACAAGTCCTCCTTAATGATGTCATTCCACTTGTCATAACTCCAACAAGAGCAGGTGGAAAAACAAGAAAGAAATGTCAAAGTTTATGATGCATTTTTCCAGAACTCTTTCAAGCCCCTACTTAACTTGGATTTCTTTATAAAGGCTGGAGGAAACTGAGAGAAATTCTGAATGCAGATAAGAACCACCTGTATTCAGAAAGGATTACCTAAAGGCTCCCTTGTGTGACAAGTCCTTGTTGTCCTTGTTTTTATGTGGCTGCTGACAGCAAGAAGAGTAACGTCAAATGAATGTTTTGAAAGGACTCAGCACAAAACTTGGTTCATTGCAAGTACTGTCTATGACAAGTATTATTATTATTACCTAAAAAGTGGGCAAGAGCTGATGGCTGACTTGGGTGTGAAGAGGAAGCTCACCCTCAGTTTTATTCAGACAGGCCTCTGGCCTGTGAGGTGGCTCTTGTCCAGTTTGCCTGCTCTCTCAAACCATTGGCTCACACAGCTCGTTCCTCGATGGCTCACACCACCCAGCCTTCTGTCTGGATACACAGCTCAGCAGCAACTTGAGGGCTCAGCATGTGCACCCCCACGGCCCTAAGGCAGAGCTATCTCACGTGTCAGCTTAGTCACTTACTGGGTTTTCACGGGTGCATGGACAGTGAGAGTGATGGGGCTGTCTTTGTTGTATCTGGGTGCTGCCAGGAAATGTGGTAGATTGTGGGTGCATGTACATGTATGTGTGTGTACATGTGTCTCTGTGTACATGTATGCATGTGTACCTGTCTTGCATGTGTACACGTGTATGTGTATATGCATGCACATGGGTGTGCACACATGTATGCATGTGTGCCTATGCGTGTGCATGTGTACATGTGTGTGTATGTGTCTGTGTACCCGCACATGTGTGCATGCATGTGCATGTGTCTGTGCACATGCACGTGTGTGCATGCATGCATGTACACCTCTGTGCGTGTGTATGCATGTGTACATGTATGTGCATTGCATGGGTGTGTATATGTATGCATGCGTGTCCATGTCTGTGCATGGGTGTGTGTACATGTCTGCATGTATACATGTTTGTGCATTGCATGGGTATATACATGCATGCATTGCATGTGTCTATGCACGTGCATGCTTCTACATGCATGCATGTATATATGCCTGTGCATGTGCATGGGTATGTGTGTCCACGTGTGCATGTCTGTGCATGGGTGTGGGTACATGTGTGCACGTGTATGTGTCTGTGCACATGTGTCTACATGCATGCACGTGCACATGTCTGTGCATGTGCATGGGTGTGTGTGGGGGGAGTAAACAAAGGATGAGAGAAATTTTCATGGTTTAATTTTGCTTTTTTTTCTGCCTCCAAGGTATTTGCCACATGCATAGCGATATAATCTCTCCAGCACACCCCATCAGCGTCATCCTCAGCACAATTCCAAACGATGTGAGAAGTAGACACCCTGAAAACAATAGATCTTGTAAAGTATGGTAGAATCTGAGTTTTGGAAAAAGAGTTAGATTTGAATCCCTGCTCTGCTATCTTCTACATGTTTGAGCCTTGAGAAAGTTACTCCAACTCTCTGAGCCTCCCTCATTTAACAGACAATAAAGCTAACACCTACATGAAAGGACTGTTGTAAAAATTAAATGAGGTAACAAATATAAAATGCTTACAGTAGGGCCTGATACAGTAGCAAGTGATCAACGAATGTCAGTGTCCTTGCAACACTGCTGCCTCGAGGCACTCCATAGGAGTTATCTGCCTTTCATCTGCACAGCAACCTTGTGGGGATGGCAAGTTCAGTGACTTGCCTAGGATCACAAGCTGGAGTGTAAGTTTGAAGAGAGTGGAAGCCACGTCTCTCTGTCTTCTGACAGCGCCTGCCCTGGTCTATGTCCGAAGCAGTCAGTAGGTACCAAATGCTCTGCACTGGGCCTGAGGGACTTCCCAGGGATCACGTGCATGGACAGAAGGACAGTCCTCACAGGAGCATAAAGAGAGCTATCTGTGAAATCTAAAATCCTTAGCTGGCTTGGTCTCCCAGGAAGAAGGGCATGGCCTTTGGGAATGATCAAATACCAAATGCCCTTAGAGAGAGCTGATCTTTCTCATCTTATTCAGAAGATGGTGATAACAGAGAATTTGGAACAATAAAATCATTTAGAGAAAAGACAACTGAATGACTCTTGATCCCAGGGGGTCAAGATGGCCACTGCTTGTGCTCTAATGACCTGAAGGCAGGGCTGGGAAAGCCTCCCACAATGGGCTGTCCGTGTGTACTTGGTTAGTTGGCACCTTTATGTACTTATGTGATTATGTGTATGTGAAGGTTGTGACCCTGGTATATAAGCCACAGGAACACTGTTTCCTCCCACCATTTTTAATGAAGTGGTTTCTTTATGGAAGCTCTACAAGTGTGAGATTTATGTTAAGTGAGGGTTTAGCCTCCCCAGATGTGGATTGACATAGGATGAATCACAAAGAAAGGGAAAAGAATAACTATTGCATTTATTCAAACATCTATTCCATGAGTATGATGTCAACTAAATTTCACAACAACCCAGTGAGGGGCAGGTATTATGATCATCATCCTCTCAGTGAGACCATCTTGTCCTGTGTCACCCAGTCAGTAATTGGTAGGAACTGGATTCAAGCATGTCTATCCAGCAATCAAGTGTATGTTCTTTCTCTGTTGTTTAACAAAGACCAGACACTTGTGAGATAAAGGAGATGTATGAATGTCCACCTGCATGATGGAAAGCTCTCAATGTGTCAGGATCCACTCACGACCTGTAAATCCATCAACCATTCTTTGCACCCACTTCTATTTCCAAAGTGGGATTTGAACCAAAGTCTGCTTGACTCTAGAGTCTGAGCTCCTAGGAACACTGTGAGCCTTATGGAGACATTCCCTGAGGCCATATTGGCATCCAGTGTGGATCTAGGACCTTCTGATATGACCTGATTTCTGAGGGTATTTGGCGAGTGACAACCCCAAATCCTAATGTGCAGCCAAAGACAGAGAAGGTTGGCCACCAGTGTGGGACAAAGGAATCCTGGAATCCTAAGTGTGGGTCCCCCTGGAAAATCAGAATCTTGGGGACAGAGTGACGGGTGGGTACCTGTATTTTTAACAAGATCCCCAAATACTCTTTTACTTGGAAAAATATCAGCCTAGGACAAAGAGGCTTTTTATCCTTAAAATTCTCATAATCACATAAGGAGGTCATTTCTCAATGGGAAGGGTTTGGGAATTTAGCAAAAAAGATGCCAGCATTTAAAAAGAAGGAAATCTAATCATCACTGATATGGTTTGACTTTAATACTTAGCCTCCTAAAATGCTCACATCAAAAGCATAAATTCCCATAAACCAATTCTGAAGTATATATTAAACATAGCCTAATCTTTACTCGTGATGAGGAAGTTGACGTGTTCGGAGATGGCGATACTGTTTTCGAAAACTAAGCTTAACAAAGTCCTCCAAGTATGTATTAAGTCCCTCAGCTCGACAGTAATGCAGCCCCTCCAAGTATGTATCCCTGTGTTACTGAGCTCTCTTCAGGCACTACAGATATTGGGCTGGTTTATTTGGCCTGGAAACATCCATAAGTAATTATAATTAATTGCCTTCCCCATCCTAAGCTTCACAAATAATAAAAAAAGAGCCTTGTCCTAGAAGAGAAATGAGGACCAGAGGCTGATCCCCTTCCTGTAAGTGTTGTGGGGTTAAGTCTTCCACTATATATATAAAGAATACTCACAAATCAATAACTGCAATGAAAGATGACAATTAAGAGGAATGTGCAAATCACAAAAGGAGAAACAGGAAGACCAAAACATAAAAACATATACAGATAGACTTTCAACCTCAAGAATAATTAAAAAAAAAAAAAAGTGACAGAGATATGCTGTTTCTTGTCAAAGTGGCAATTTCAAAGCATAGTCACAGTTTTGAGAGCAATTTTGTAATGCACATCAATATTTTTAAATGTACATTTCTCTTGTAGCCATTTTTAGGATCTTCTTCCCAAGCAAAGAATTAAGCATGGGTATATGATTTAACTAAGACAATGGTTACTGCAATATAGTTTATAATTTATAAGAGTGAAAAACTAAGGAAAAAAAGCCAAAAATGGTTAAAATATGCAATGAAGTAGTTACAATTTTTTTGTAACTGCATATTTAATAATATGGGAAAAGGGTCAAGCAAAGAGTGCTTAACACTGTATCACAAATCATTATGTATAAAATGGTCCCATTTTAATAAAAAAATCGTGTAAATAAGCATACAGAATTGCAATCATGAAGGCGTAGCGAGACAGATGCCAAAATATTTGCAGTGGTTATCCTGGGTTGTAAGGTCACAGGAGATATTATTTTCTTCTTTTTGTCTTATATCCTTGGCATAAACTTTTGTTAGTGAAAATGCATTCATTTTTTTTTATAAGAAAAAAGTCATATGTAAGGAAAGAAAAAAAGTCATATGCAAGGAAAGAAAAAAATCCAGTATGATCAACAGTGTTTGACAAACATGCCATGTTTCTACATCCCTTTCCCCTAATTCTGATTTTTGTTTGCCCCTGAGATCTGTAAGCTGTCTCAGGAAGTATTTAGCTCGAGGCTAAAGAAGGGCAGAGAATTTTTCTGTGAAATTTGGGAGGATGGGAGGGGACTTTTGCTGCCTGGATTATGCCCCCCAACCCACCCAGAGGTCTGCTCAGAAGGTCCTCATGGGGATGCTGGGAACTAGAGATGCTAAGAACCATGGATTCTAACCTGGCTGAGGTCCAAACCCTGGCTCATGTTTCTTGTTATCCACACTGGTGAGTTTTGAAAATGAAGCGAGGTGCTACTAATAATCACATTGAGAGAATCAGTCAGTTAAGCGTCTGCCTTCAGCTCAGGTCATGATCCCAAGGTCCTGGGATGGAGCCCCATGTCTGCCTCCCTGCTCAGCAGGGAGTCTGCTTCTCCCTCTGCCTCTGCCCCTCCTCCCCTGCTTGGGCTCTCTCTCTCAAATAAATAAATAAAATCTTAAAAAAAAAAAAAAGAAAAGAAACATCTTGGGCAAACCAGGACATATGGTCACCATGGTCATAGGGAATTCTGGGGCTCATGGCATCGACTGCTGAAAGATGCCAGGGGCTGTCCAACTCTCTTCACAGATGAGGAAACAGAGGACCACAGAGAGAAGCAAACACATGCTGCCCAACCTTGGTGATGACGAGTCATAAGCATGCTGCTCTGAAGCTTAACTCAAAAGATTCCTCTGTGTGGGTATGTGTGTGAGAAAGTGTAAATGTATAAGTGTACAAGAGTGTGAGTGTATGTGTGAGTGTGTGAGTGTGTGTGTACCACCATGAAATGACATGGTAGGACATGAGCAGAACTTCACAGTCTTCTCTCCTGAAGCTCCACTGCTGAGAGTCAGATCAACACTGACTCATGTCTTTTGGCTCTTGGAGTTCTAAAAAATATCCCAAGACCAGCTTACAGGAGTTAAGACAGTCTCCTCTAAACTGCTCCTTAACCCAAGTCTTCATTCATTCAACAGGTATTTTTGTGCAACACCACGAGGTATATAAAGGTCCTATTTCACAGAGCACTCTTGGTAGAGGTGCCCATTTTTATAAGCTAATGTGATTAGGAAATGTCTGAATGACATTTCGAAGGAGCTTTTATGTTCTCTAACTCACTATATGGGTGGAGAGGGGAAGGCGTTCCCTTGTTCACACATCTTATTGTTCAAACAGAATGAAGTCTTTCCTTCCCCACAAAAGTTCCAACGGTAAAAATCAGTGTTTCCATTTCCTGTTTTCCTTTTGGAAAAGATGCTTTTAGGGGTGCAAACTTGCTCCTAAGAAACAGGGTAGGGCAGTGGGGACAAAGAGGTCTTTGGAGTCACAAATGCTATATATATTACAATAATCCTAAGATGCACAATTTTCCCCTCACTTTTAAACCTCTCTGAAACCAGGATGCATCTTACTCTCCATGGAGTGGTAAAGCCTTGAGTTCTTTCAGAGAGGTTTGTGATTGCTTCTGCTGGTCAGCAGGGGGCGATATCAACCCGGGACCACTTCACATCCAATTCCCTGACTGAGGTTTTTGGTTTTTTTTTTAAATTTTTTTAAAAAGATTTTTATTTTATTTATTTGACAGAGAGAGAGACAGACAGCTAGCGAGGGAACACAGCAGGGGGAGTGGGAGAGGGAGAAGCAGGCTCCCGGCCGAGCAGAGACCTCGATGCGGGGCTCGATCCCAGGACCCTGGGATCATGACCTGAGCCGAAGGCAGACGCTTAACAACTGAGCCACCCAGGCGCCCCCCTGACTGAGGTTTTTTAAAGACCACATTCAGTGTGTGAAATCAGGCGGCAAGGCTATATGGATTCCATTTTGGAGTTTAACCTCTTGGAGAGCTCCTTTTTTTCCAGACCAGTCCCAGGGAGTGGGCATGTGGGTGGGATTATCTGCTGGGTGGGATTTTTTTCTGTCCATCCTTACCTTGAGGAGTAAGGCCAGCTTATCGGGAGGAGTTCCTTCTAGACTCCCCATACTGGGTTTTTCTCACTTAGTGCTGCATAGAAAATGGGGCATCTCACGGATGATGGTACCTTAGAGTCAACAGAATATGGCAGCCAGATTTTGAGATCTATGACCTCTACTCAACCTCTAGACGGCTCAGTTTTCTTTTTTGTAAGCGGGATAGTAATGTTTCTCTGAGGATGCAATAAACTGATATACATAAACACCAGGCACACAGTAGATGCACATTGATACTATTCTCCAGTTCTGGAATCTTATGGACTTGAAGGTGCTATGTTAAATCAGCTAAGGCTCCAGGACTCTTTCCTACTTATTCTCTCTCCAGAACCTCCTGCCTCCTGCCTCCCACCCCATCCAAAGTTCAAAGAGGAGAGAATGCAGATAGCACAGGACTGTTGTCTTTATATGAGGGCCTGGGAGAGAACAAGCTCCAGGACTCTTGGGAGAGGCAGTGTGGTGAACAGACCAGGCAGCGGCTGGGGGCTCACAGAGGGCTCAGATTGAAGCCCCTCTACTGACAGGTGGAGTTTGGGGGGGCACCTAATCATTTCTCTGTGTCTCCATTTCATCAAGTATAAGATGAGGCTCATAAGAGCACTTACTTCACACTGTCATTGTTAGTGAATTTGTGCTAACAACTTAGAATAGTGCCTGGTATTTGGTAAATACCCAATGGCTATTACTTATGATACATCCTCAGCTCGACAGTAATGCAGCCCCTAGAGAGAGTCTCAGAGCAAAAGTCAATGCGAGGGTCTCTGTGACAGGAAGGGGGGGATTGAACAAACGTTCTGATGTGACCCACTGTCCTCACCACGGGGCACCCATGCAAGGCAGAGCCCACGCTGGATAGTGCAAGGCTGGACAGTCAGTGGGCAAATCCCCACATGTCAGTTCAGGATGCTATCCTTTGCTTCTCCTAGAAGAACCTTTCCTGGACCCAGAAATCAACCTCAGACACACTCTAACCCCTCCCCGCCCCCCCGCCCCCCCGGCCCACTCCTGCTCCAACACCAGGTCCGCAGATGAGATGCAGACGCTACTGAATAAAACACATTAAAAATTATCTACAGTCTGCAGGGGTCAGGTCATTAGCGAACCAAGTACATCTTTAGCAAGAATGAACAAAAGGGTTTTGTATAGCTCTGGATGTACATATTTATCCAGGCTAATTGAGAAGATTCTTTGCTAGACCACCCTGTTCTTCCTAACTTCTTCAATGTTGCAACCACAAAAGAAAACGCATTTAATTTGGACCTTAAGCCCCTTAAATATATTACAAGTA
Source organism: Mirounga angustirostris (assembly GCF_029215605.1). Classification (NCBI taxonomy): domain Eukaryota; kingdom Metazoa; phylum Chordata; class Mammalia; order Carnivora; family Phocidae; genus Mirounga; species Mirounga angustirostris. The sequence goes on along the minus strand of NW_026991712.1, from coordinate 10,881,065 downwards.
AGAAAAGCCTACTTGCTCTTTGGAGGAGGGGAGGGTGCTGAGTGAGACAAAATGTTTCTTCTCTTTTTGTTAGCACCCAGACACAATCCATTTCAAGTTGTGAACTAGAGGTGAAGATATTAATTTTGGAGTTTGCAACCTTTAGTTAATCACAGAAACTCACTGGGAATGGTGTATGTGCACAGAAGTGTGAATTCTCCAAATCCAGGAAAGCAGAATGCCCCAGGCAGCTGAACAAAGTAACAAAAAATTGCTCACTGGAGCTTTGCAGAGTATTGGATCAAACTCCTGAAACTTGCTTGCAAATTCCCTGCTGTTTTCGCCTGAGGCTCCTGCAGAGACCAAGCACCCTCCTGTGCTCAGTCCAGGAAGGTCTGTCCGCTTCCCTCAGTGCAGAGGAGCAGCCCAGCTAGGCAGGCACAGCGCCTACCTGCCCACAACCCTGTACAGTTTAGAGCTAGGGCGGGAGAGAGGCATGGGAAAATGCCATTGTCAGTATGGGGATGGCTTCCATTTTTGAACACTTAACCTAATCAAGGCATTGCCTGGAGCTTCTCATAATAGCCTAAGTGGGAGGCACATCCATGATCCTCATGGTGCATTGAGGAACTCGTGCTCAGAGAGGCTACCTCACTTCCTGAAGGTCACATGGCAAGGAAGTGGCAAAGGTGGAATTCCAACCGAATGCTGAACCCACCACCCATCTCCTTTCCGCTATGCCTACATCAGCGGGCCTCTGAGCCATCGGACAACTGGGAAAATGGGAGAAGAGGTGTCTGTAATCTAAGAAAGGCAGTCTTTATCACTAATGCTTGCATCCAATTATTGGGCGTTCTCATACATTATGTGACAAGGGTTAGAACGGACATGAGTTCTCCTAAAAGCAAAAGCAAGTGGCTGTTAATGTCCCTTAGGGTTAAAAACCTCAAAGTCGAGGAAACTCCTTTGTTCTTTTAGCTATCTTCTCCTTAAAGAGCAAAGCTGAGGCCCTCTTGCCCTAACCAGCATCTCCATTCATGGCCTTCAGTCTACTCATGAGAAAAAGAAAAGACAGTACCAAACCAAATCGAACAAACAAACGACAAACACACCAACCAACACCGCAGCCCCTGGGCTCTCTCTCTGGTCCCATGAACATTTACGACAAGTAACTTCAGAAAAAGAGCCACTGTGGAGACCCAGCTCTACCTTGTGCTCCAGGCTGGAGTCTTTAAACATCAGTGAGAATGGCTTGATATGCTCTCTTCTCAATTTATCGCCACTCCGCAAGTCGATGGTATGTTCTATTCTCTTGTTAATTTCCTCAGGCCCAGACTGGACATGCAAAGCTTGTGCAAGATGGTTTGGAAGTAGATTTATTGAATTTCTTGTTAGGGCAGCCAGAGTCTAGGGGGAAAGCACATGCAAACACAATAAACCTGCTAGTCCCCTTTGGATTAAAAAGAAATGCAATGTTTTTAGATCAGGTTGCATTGCAAACAGTAATAGCACTCCATGCATGCAGTCGTATTCAGTGAAACCTACAGAAGTTGATCAGTTAGCCATTTGCTTCAGAGAAACACAAAATACCACATCAGGAGGGTCACTTGCCTTTCCTCTGGGTAGGTGCACTGAATTCCTTTGGTTCAGGTATTTAAAGAGTTGTTGGCTTGGAGATGTTAATCAAGACCCTTTCTCTAACCAGGCACATGGCTGGTATGAGAGAAAGAGAACCACCAGAAATAACAGAAAGTAAAATAGCTGAAAAGTCCACAGAAATGATCATCTCTCACCAAGCAGAGTCCACACTCTCGTGTGGTCTTTCCTTTAATGGCGGTGGAGAGACTGGGAGACCCAGGGCTTGCATTTTTTTGTTTTTGGCATTCCTTGTGGACGGAGAGCCAAACGTGCCAGGATCTCTTCCTTAAACTCGAAGATTGTTAGATTTTTGCACTTCACAAATATGTTTTTTCCCCCATAGATCTAAATCTTGATATAGATATATAATGATATATAACGCCTCATTCCTTTTAGGCAAAAAATGCAAGCAGCTGCAGCCTCTCAACATTTCCCAGGGGTTAAACAGCATGAGGAGGGGAAAGGCGCGGCCACCTTGGTTGGTCACATGGACGCAGCCACAGCACTGGCTTGTGAAGATCCACCAGGTGTGACACGGAGGCCTCTGTCTCCCGCTGTTTCAGCTGCAGGTGACAACACCAACTGGCTGGATCAAGCCAAATGCAGTGATCGCTCACAGCTCCAATTAAAGACAAATGCTTTGACAAAATAGTGGGAGTCAGAGCCGAAGGGATATGGGGACAGGGATGTCCATCTCCTCCTCCAGGAGATTTCCCTGGGGAGAGGTCCAGGATGAGGTGCATTTGTAGAGTCAGGAAGTGAAAACTCCCTGCCTCTCTGAACACGCTCACCGCATCTGCTTTTCTCTGCCAGCCTCCCAGCCTGGCCACACTTAGCCCACAGACTAGACTGGGATCAGGTGATGGAGCCATCAGATGGCAGCCTGTGGGACCTGACAGAGCACCTGGGATGCTGTCTTGCCCGAACCCTTCATGTATCCCTGAGCCTCAGAGGCATGTGCTCAAGAGCCATCAGCTCATCTACAGTCGGGTCAGATCCTCTGACTCCAGAGCCAGAGTCAGGGGCTTTGAGCTCATGGAAAACTTCTAGCCCATTCCATAAGGATTCTTCCTCTGGTACTGTTAGACTCTTCATTTTAACTTTCATGGAGATATTTAATGTAACCTAAATTCAAGGTCTCTAAGGAATTCCATAGTAGGGCTTCATCACCAGTAGAATTTACTGAAACCCTTTCTCCAGCCCCAGGATAAAGGATGGAGTTGCATGTGCCAACATAAGAAAGTAAAGTACATGCTCGTAGAACCCTGAAGCAGTTAATTTCAGCTCTGAATACCAAGGAGGCTACTGCAGAGAAAAAGATAGATGTTAGGGGGAGGAATGGCAGGATGAGAGGGGAGGAGGAGGGCTGGAGCAGGGAGAAGGAAGCAGGGACCAATGTTCCAGAAAATTGAACAGCAGGAACCATGCAGGGCCAGAGGGCTTGAGCCCCTGGAACTAAATGCTGTTACAACAGCATCTCAGAAGGCAAAGGCATCTGCACTGTCGGCAACACTGTGCATCCCGCATTGGTTTCTTGGGCAGAAATTCTTCCCACACAGTTTGGAAAATGACAAGATTTAGTTCTCTATCTTGGAGGGGAGGGGGAAATGTTCATGTTGTTGTTGTCTGGGCATGCACTTTTACCCTCTGGCTTAGAGATGCCAAGATGCTCCCCCAGCAAGTGCTTGGAGCTGGGGTCGAACAGCTGGATGTGGAATTGGCTAAATATTGGCTCACTACATTCATCGTTAGGTATTTCTTTCCCTGTCATTTTAATTTTTCTCACGGTTTTCCTTCCTGGAACGAAACTGATCCTACCTACTCTACCAGTCCCTCATGCCTTCACTGGCTCTTGAACCTCTGGATTTCACAGAGAAGGGGAATTTCAAAAAATACCTTTGGGACAGATATATATAAATTACAAAAGCAGCCACCAGTGCCATGACAGCTCTCTGATGTGACCACCACTTCATAAAATAAAGGGTAATTTTTTTCAACAAGAATGCTATACTCTCGAAACAAAGGATAGTCCTTTACATTGGTTGCATTTAAATTAATGGATAACTCTGCTCATTTTTTCTTACGTCGATTGGGACTGGTGAAAATGGCATGAGAGATTGACTCTGGTCTATAAGCCGTCCTTCCGAAAACAAGCAATACACGTTGCTTCCTGGTTGCCTGTATCATCGGCCACTTCTGAAGGCAGAGACCAGTTGAGGCACCTGTCAGAGCTTTCCTACCCCCCACAAAATTCTACCAGCTTTGTGGCTACTTCAAATAAAAGTCTGGAAGCACCTCTCTCTTTTTCATCATCGCTACCAGGTTATAGTTAAGAGCTGGGAAGGAGCCCTTGTATCAACATGTCAATGATGCTGTGCTGGAGAATTCTTTTCTTCTCCAGGCAATTATTTTTATTCTTTGTAGTTATATCCCTAGGATTTTATTACAGTTGTCAGAGTTCAGTGGACCCTTTCCTGATCGTTCACTTTGTCAATGACATAGGACCATCATATCTGCTGTTTGACCAGCAATGTCTCTGGTACCCACTTCACAGCTTCAGGATATATATGCTCAAGGGAAGGCCAGCATCAACTCAAGAAGTCAAGCGAACTGGAATTAGGGAGGGAAATCATCTGCTTTCACTCACCCCCCATGCACCACTGCAAAGCACGGCTGGCTTTGGGAGTGACTGTGGTTTGAGATGATCTGGTATACCTCTCCTCCTCCATTCATGATGACCACTAAGATTTGACCAGGTTGGATATGGTTGTCAACACCAAAAATCCATACGCTGATACTTCACAGGGATTCTTTTGTAAGTAGTATTGGGGAAATGGGTAATGGGTCTCATTTGCAGATTTAAAGTCATTATAGAACCAGTTGTTCTTAATAGAATATGCCTTTTTCTCTTTTTGAGATGGACAGCTGCAGTGGGAGCAAGATTAAGATCATATTAAAAAATAGCATAAGCTTTCAAATAGGATTCCAACTGCAACTGACCTCTTAAAAGTCGAGATTATTTTATGTAAAAGACTTAAGCAGTTGGCTAGCAATAGGAAAACAAATGGATAAAATGGAGGGAAATGGGAAATGCCTGAGAATAATAGAAATATATATATTTATACACACACATATACACACACATACATACACATGAAACTGAATACATGTATCTGAATGTATGTTTCAATGTATAGCTCAAATACATATTATGCTTATATACAATCATAAGTGTGTATACTCATTTATTTACCTTAGCTGCTATTTCCAGATATTTGGGAGGTCAGATTAGAGCAGCAATGTTGAGAAATATCAAAGGTTGCTGCTGAGCTGACCTCTCAGATCTGAGTCTCTTCACATAAAAGCACAGCAGCCCTGAGATTTAACCTAACCAAGATCCACGCCCTCCTGACGCATTTCAATGACCTCCTTACTCATAGGCACTTAGGACAGATCAAAGCCCAGATGAGAACCAAAGCCCCTTCTCCCAAGTTTCTGAACGTAGGGTCTGCCTGATAATCTGGGGGTTCGGGTGAAAATCAGCATCACAGGTCCCAGTTATGCTTTTGTAAACCACATCTGAGTGGGGTGGGGCAAGCCATAAATCCTCTTAAACTCACCATCTGGTTTCGGCCCGTGACTTTTCTTTGGGAATTGTCTTATATGACATACAGAGTGAAAATCTATTTTTCCTACTGTCCTCTCGCTTCATGGATGGCCATGAACTTTGGTAGTCCTTCATCAGGTTGTGGCAGCAAATACATCCTTCCCAGTAAGATTTCCGGCTGAAGGTGTACTCTCCAGAAACATCCAGTTTTGTTGAGTCAGAAACACTGTAGTTCTTATGGATCGCATATTCCAATTGCAAAACACCCTCCAAAGCATCCCGGGAGATACTGCAAATCCGCTGACATAGTTGCAGTGTTGGCATCTGGGGAAGTCATCACTAATTCTCCTAGTTAAGTCCTTTCCAAAAAACTTGTTCAAAGAACACAGGGAATCAAGGGATGCTTCTTTACAAAATGGTTCTGTGGACCAATCAGTTTAGGAAATATGGATCCATTATGGTTCAAATTGCACCATAGCCACTCAGCACGTGTTTGTTGAGAGACTTACAGTACGCGTCACTGAAATTAAGGTACGGATAAATTCTGCAGAAATGAGATTTTAAAACTGTGTATTTTCCAAACTTAGAACCACAAAATGCTTTTTGGCTCAAATCACCTCTACATGTTCTATGAAATATCATTTGGGAAACGTTGGTCTGAAGTTCTTCCCTGTTTTTGTTCACAGCTTCTACCTGGGGTCCTATCTCTAATCCCTGAGTAAGATCCTATTAACTTCCCTCCATGTGACCCCCTTCTAGTGTATAGAATCAGACCCAATGCAAATGACATCTGACCTTGTGCTGGAGCCTAGACACCTGCCATAATATGACCTACTAAACAATTACTCAGCCCATTCTATTTTATGCATTCAAACATGGAGCATCTAAGCTGCATGCCTTACCACTACTTTAAAAACCAATTATCTTGATGAAGTCCCAAAAGTTCATTTTTGCTTTTGTTTCACTAGCCTTTGGAGATGTACCTTGAAAGAAGTTGCTGTGGCCGATGTCACAGAGGTTACTGCCTATGTTCTCCTCTAGGATTTTGATGGATTCCTGTCTCACACTGAGGTTTTTCATCCATTTTGAGTTTATCTTTGCGTATGATGTTAAAGAATGGTTGAGTTTCATTCTTCTGCATGTGGCTGTCCAATTTTCCCAGCACCATTTATTGAAGAGACCGTGTTTTTTCCATTACATATTTTTTCCTGCTTTGTCGAAGATTATTTGACCATAGGGTTGAGGGTCCAAATCTGGGCTCTCTATTCTGTTCCATTGGTCTATATGTCTGTTTTTGTGCCAGTACCATGCTGTCTTGGTGATCACAGCTTTGTAATATAGCTTGAAATCGGGCAACGTGATGCCCCCAGCTTTGTTTTTCTTTTTCAACATTTCCTTGGCGATTGGGGGTCTTTTCTGATTCCATACCAATTTTAGGACTGTTTGTTCCAGCACTTTGAGAAATGTCATTGGAATTTTGATCAGGATGGCACTGAAGGTATAGATTGCTCTGGGTAGCACAGACATTTTGACAATGTTTATTCTTCGGATCCATGAGCATGGAATGTTTTTCCATCTTTTTGTTTCTTCTTCAACTTTTTCCATGAGTGTTCTGTAGTTCCTAGAGCATAGATCCTTTACCTCTTTGGTTAGGTTTATTCCGAGGTATCTTATGGTTTTTGGTGCTATTGTAAATGGAATCGTTTCTCTAATTTCTCTTTCTATAATTGCATTGTTAGTGTATAAGAAAGCAACTGATTTCTGTGCATTGATTTTGTATCCTGCCACATTACTGAATTGCTATATGAGTTCTAGTAATTTGGGGGTGGAGTCTGCACAGCAAAGGAAACAGTCAACAAAACAAAGAGGCAACCCACAGAATGGGAGAAGATATTTGCAAAGGACACTACTGATAAAGGGCTGGTATCCAAGATCTATAAAGAACTTCTCAAACTCAACACCCAAAAAACAAATAATCAAGTCAAAAAATGGGCAGAAGACATGAACAGACACTTCTCTGAAGAAGACATACAAATGGCTAACAGACACATGAAAAAAAATTCATCATCTATGAGGAATTCTTAATCGCAGGAAACAAACTGAGGGTTGCTGGAGTGGGGGGTGGGGTGGGAGGGATGGGGTGACCGGGTGATAGACACGGGGAGGGTATGTGCTCTGGTAAGCGCTGTGAATTGTGCAAGACTGTTGAAATCTCAGATCTGTACCTCTGAAACAAATAATGCAATATATGTTAAGAAAAAAAAAAAAGAAGAAGAAGAAGGTAGCGGGAGGGGAAGAATGAAGCGGGGGAAATCGGAGGGGTGGACGAACCATGAGAGACGATGGACTCTGAAAAACAAACTGAGGGTTCTAGAGGGGAGGGGGGTGGGAGGATGGGTTAGCCTGGTGGTGGGTATTAAGGAGGGCACATTCTGCATGGAGCACAGGGTGTTATGCACAAACAATGAATCATGGAACACTATATCTAAAACTAATGATGTAATGTATGGGGATTAACATAAGAATAAAAAATAAAATAAAAAAATTCATCATCATTAGCCATCAGGGAAATTCAAATCAAAACCACACTGAGATACCACCTTACACCAGTTAGAATGGCAGAAGTTGACAACGCAAGAAACAACAAATGTTAGAGAGGTTGTGGAGAAAGGGGAACCTTCTTACACTGTTGGTGGGAATGCAAGTTGGTACAGCCACTTTGGGAAACGATGTGGAGGTGCCTCAAAAAATTAAAAATAGAGCTACCCTATGACCCAGCAATTGCACTCCTGGGTATTTATCCCAAAGACAGAAATGTAGTGAAAAGAAGGGCCATATGCACCCCAGTGTTCATAGCAACAATGTCCATGGTAGCCAAACTGCAGAAAGAGCCGAGATGCCCTTCAACAGATGAATGGATAAAGAAGATGTGGTCCATATATACAATGGAATATTACTCAGCCATCAGAAAGGATGAATACCCAACTTTTACATCAACATGGAGGGGACTGGAGGAGATTATGCTAAGTGAAAGAAGTCAAGCAGAGAAAGTCAATTATCGTATGATTTCACTTATTTGTGGAACATAAGGAATAGCATGGAGGACATTAGGAGAAGGAAGGGAAAAATGAAGGGGGGGAATCGGAGGGAGAGATGAACCATGAGAAACTATGGACTCTGAGAAACAAACTGAGGGTTTTAGAGGGGAGGGGGCTGGGGGGATGGGTTAGCCCGGTGATGGGTATTAAGGAGGGCATGTACTGCATGGAGTACTGGGTGTGATATGAAAACAACAAATCATGGAACACTCCATCAAAAACTAATGATGTATTGTATGGTGACTAACATAACATAAAAAAAAAAATTAGACATCACCTTCTCCAGGAAGCCTGCTTGAGCCTGCACTTATTCTCAGAAGAGCAGTTACCGTGATGTATGGGGGTTGCCTAACTGTGTGTTTGTCTGTTCCTCTAGGCTATGATCCCTTTGAGGATCAGGCACTGTGTTATATCCATAACTGAATCTCGAGCATCTGGAATATTTGGTAGGTTCTTACTAAGTACGTGTGGAGTGAATGCATGCACGTATGAGTGGCGATAAGACTATAGAGCACTAATAAGGGCATTGTTTCCAAACTCTTGCTATCAAAAGTCCTTTTTTTTTTTCCCTATTCTCTCCCAAGTGGACTCCGATTGGGAAAGATTCTGTTTAGCAAACTGTATTCATTAAATAAAACCTAGTTTCTTTTTCTACCATTCAATCAAATGCCTAGTATTTGATCAGCAGGAAGTAAAAGGCATTAGCACACAACTGAATATAATTCCAGCCAAGAGCCAGAGCCTTGAAAGGCAGCCTTATGATGCTTGTCAACATGAGGTTTCAACCAGGTTTTTGGAATCCAGAGAATGCACCACCCCCTTACTACCTCCCAGTGCTGGCCACTGAGGCACCAGAGGTCACAGATGACAAAGACCAAAGCCTGGATTCAGGTCAGCTTGAGTGTTTGCCACAAGACAGCCTGAAGTGGAGGTTGAAGTCATCATTGTGAGTGCCTCTGGGAGATGGACATGGCAGCCTTGAGATTTAGCTGTAGGCGGTTGTGATCGGGAACCCACAGTGTGGGCCAGCTTGTTGCTGATCTGGGAAAGACCCAGAGAAAATGCCAAGTCCGGCAGGCTCAGTGCCTTCCTCTCTTGTGCTGAGATGCTTTATCTTTTCCCAAGACCCTCCTTGCTTCCAGGCTCAGACTGGAGTCTGCACTTAGAAGCAGGTAAGGCTGAGGCTTCCTCAGCCAACTCCTGCTTCACCCCTGCATTGCCTCCCTGGCAGCATCTCCCTGTGCCTGCCCTGGAGGTCTCTGCAGTTCTACATCAAACTTGCCACTTGCACGGTTTGAGTTGTGCAAAAGGCGGAGGTTTCTGCCTCACTCAGTTCCAAACCCACTTCCCAGGTCCTACAAATGTAAGAAGAAATGGCCAGGAACAAACCCTAAGCCTGAATAAGAGCACCCAGCGGCACACATTAGAGCTATTTTTTTCTCTGTTTATTAAAACTCCAATCACCCCCAGAATAGAAAGCTCCTACCTTTTTAAAAAAGAAAGGTATTTTTTTTTTTTTTCCCTAAGCTCACTTCTTAGGAAAGCTTTGAGGTGATCTAATCCAGGATGATTTGCATTCAGTGCTTCGGGGGTAACGTTTGTTGTGTTTGAAAGAGATACAAGTTTTTTCCCCTCCAATCTAGGGATAGGGGAGCAGGGATTTCCTTGGAATGTGGTACATACTGTTTTCCTGGTAAGGAGGCTCTAAGTGGCATTTGGGTAAGTACTGAGTTGGGGGACCCTTGGGAAATTATCCCTGTGGGGCTTCTTGGAACCCACTGCTAACATTTCTTCCTTTTTATAGGAATGTTAGTGTTAGCAAACTGGACCATCCTCCATAAACGAGGTTATGGAGTGTTAGTCAGGACTGTTAACAACTTTCCTCATCTATACTAAAAGAAAATGAAGAATCACATTCGGATTACATGCCCAACAGTACTTTGGTTAGGGATACCACTTACTTCTCTTTTATGTTCTGGGTATTTATGTCACCATAATCTGTCTTCCAAACAAAGCCAAATAATGGCCAATGAGATCTTCTTGCAGGAGAGGTCTATGTGGTATCGCTATGGGAAGAGGTTTCAGTAATTTTCATAATCTCCTAGCTTCTGCTCCAAGAAATGAAATAACAAGGGGGCAGAACTCTGTTTGCTGAAATAATAGTCCAGAAGTTTCCAGCCAGCCTGTGCTGGATTCCAGCAACCGTGTGTAACTTGGTTCCCAAACTTCAATCATGAGCACTCAGACACGAGTCTGGGGCCCAGACTATCTGGACAATCATTGTTTTCCAGCTTTCAGCTGAACTGAAAGTTTGCAAATATTGGCTGGATGGTACATTTGATGAGGAATCAAAGTTGTATGAAATTCTTTCATTGGCCTTTGTCACTCTGTGTCCTGAAATTTATGATTAAGAGAATAAAACAGTGATGTGGGAGGTACCCTACTTCTGGTAGATCCCACAAGAAGAATTTTCTAGAATTTGCTACTTATATGAAGCCCGCAGCCTCGCTCTTGAACTTTCAACTAATATTGATAAGCCAGATCATTTAGACAGTTTCTTCATTTGGGGGTTTAGGTCTCAGACATGCTAAGCTCTCTTCCCAGTGTGCTTTGTCTGACATTTAATGCTTTGCTCCTTGCCTCAGTTCATCCTATCGGAGGCTCATGGTCTTGGAGACTCACTGGTTTTGGTTCTCTTTGGATGAGGTGTGGGCAAATGGTCAGCTGTGGCCAAACTTCCAGGCCAAGCACAGAACTCTCAGGATAAGGGGGCTCAGAGCCCACAGAGGGAATCACCAACATCCCAGATTTTGTCCCCAAGCTCTGGCTCAAGACCGCAGAACCAGGTTAACCCAGGACAAGTGGTGCCTGACATGGATTCTGTCCTGCCTGGGATTGTTTGGCTCTGTTCAGCCAATCCTCTATTAAGCTAATTCAGGATTTCTTACTCTGATAATATCCTTTGAGTTTCTCAGAAAGATGCTCATCTTGGGATGGGAATGTGATTGTGCTTGAGTCACTAAACACTTGGGCCATTTTTAATCAAAAAGAGTCGCTAAACTGTAGAACTGGCTGAAACAGAACTCGGCACAACCATTCAGATACAGCCACTTTGAAGGATTTGAGGCAAGCTGCCAATCAAAGTTTTAGCTTTTAAAATATTACATCCGTTGTGATGTGCGGATTACATATGTAAACCCCAGCACTGACCTCATCTCAGGGTCAAGCTGGAATGAGTAAAAGGGATGGGGCAAGCCCAGGGAGGGAGGCAGGATTCCTGCTCAGGACATGACTCATGAGTTGGAGAGACTCTGACACATGAATGGTTTGTGTATAGGGCCACAGGGCAGGCGTGGATCAAAGGACTTGTAGGGCTCTAGTAACTGGACCAAAATGTCAACTAGGTTGCAGCGGGAGAGGTAACCACTACGCACTGACCAAATAACCTTTGGGGTTAACAAAATAGATACTTTCAGCTCAGGAAATGAATCAAAAAACATATGAGGACCTAAGTTATTTGGTTTCGTGTGTGTGTGTGTGTGTGTGTGAACATATGTATATTTTCAGAAATGTCAATGCCACAGGGGAAAATGAAAGCATGTGTGGGGCGGGGCACGTTTGTGGGTGGAGTGTGTATGTGTGTGTTCTTAGAAATTTGAAGAGAATTGAAATATAAGCATTACCAAAACGTTTATCTTTTGTAAGGTTCTGAAGTAACTCTTTTTATGTAGGAATAAGAAATAAGTGGAGCACTGGGTGTTATACGCAAACAATGAATCATGGAACACTACATCAAAAACTAATGACGTAATGTATGGTGATTAACATAACATAATAATAAAAAAATGGTTCAGAAAAACCTATAATTATATGCCTATGTGTAAAACAAGAAGGATAAAGCAAATCAGCAAAATGTGAGCAACTGGAGAATCTGGGTGAAGGGCATAAAAGAGTTCTTTGTCTTATCCTTGAAGCTTTTTGTAAGCTTGAAATTATTTAAAATAAAAGTTACCAATAAAAATAGAAAAAAAAATAAAGAAGTATTATAAATGTGAGTTGCTGATAAATGACTCCTGTTCGGTGTTTTAAAAAGTCTCTCTGTCTGAGGTTTTTTTTCCAGGCTCCTTTCTGCAATTTGTTAATTTAATCTGGTTATTGATGTTTTCCTTAATTTGGTTCCAGTGGAGCTACAATAACTGACCTTCAAGAGCCCAACCTCTCTTACTTCTCATCAGGTATGGTAGGACAGAACCCGGAAAAGAAGCTACTCAGGTCATGTTTTGTCTTTGGGACACTGTGTCTTCTACTTCCTCTTACATGTTGGGGCCTTGGGATGTGAGTAAACCTTTCACAAAGTTGCATCAATACCCAAGAAAGTATAAGGCCAGGCAATACCTTTTTGACCCAAGTGAAGTAAAAATAAGTACATGCATGAATAACCAAGATGAGGCTGTTGAGACCACCGGAAATGTCAAGTGTTTGCTCTGGGCTGGAATGAAATCACGCGAGAGTTCTAGCCCTCGCCTCCCTGTGCAGAGCCACATGCTACCGCACCACTTTAAAAAGTGGGCATGCACACTCATTCAGGCCAAATGCAATTTTGTGTGGAAATAAAAACCTTCATACATGTGCCTTGCACTGGGTCAAAATAATAAAAAGTATCCTTGGTGGCGAAAAGAGGAAAAAATCTGATGTAGCTCAATGAAGAAATTTTACACTGAAGAATCTTATCCCAGTCATTGGTCAAATTAGCGCCAAGGTTAATAAAACTGAGATCCCAGTTCAAAGATATAAAGGAGTCAGGGGAAAAAATCCAGATTTTTGTTCTTTCTTTCGCTACCTATCTTCAAATATTTAAAATATCATACATCACGGTTGAAAGCACTGCATGTTAAGAGAGGGCGCAGAGCCTTCCTCCTGAGGGAAAGTGTTTTTGTATATAATGTATTTTTTCACTTTGGGGGGCTTCTTTTTGTATAACTTCAATAAAGATTGTAAGCAAAAATAAAATAAAATAAAATAAAATATCATACATTTTCTCTTATTTAAGATACCATGCGTTCATTGGTTCTAGTTCCTCAGGCCACAGTTTTGTGACTCCCCGAACAATGAGTCAATCCCTAGTGAAAGTCAAGTCCGGCCGGTTGGTTTAGAAAAGTTTTAGCCAGGTATTGACCATCGGGGAAGCATAGGCCGTGTGTTGTACACTTGCTAACTAATGCACGTTTGCAGGCCTGCGATCCCGCATGGGCCACAAGCTCACCTCTACCTTTCTCTCTCCCACCTTTGGCTAGCTCTGGAACTTCACAGAAAAGAAGGATGATTAGTCAAAGTTAATGGATCAAATTGCCTACTTAATCCACTCAACACTCCCCAAAGGCTTCAAATCCACTTGCTTGTCTGAAGAGAGTGAAAAACCAGACCCCTCTAATGACTCTCCCTGGCTCAACCCAGAGGCTATCTTCCGAGTCAGGGCTAAGGAGAGCCTGGGGAGATTTGTTGTCAGAAAAAACCACGTTACAGGAAGAGTGCAGACGCACTGCAGGGAAATGGACAAAGCCCTCCATTTTCTCTGCCCAAAAAGCCTGCAGATGTCCCATCCAGGGAACATCAAGACTTAATCTGATGTTAAATAGTTAAAAATAAATTGCGGATGGAGAAAAATCCGCCTGTGATTTCCTGCATACAAGATTGAATGTGGACAATTAGATATTTGGCAGCTTATCACAGAAGCAGCAAGGTCTGAGAACACACCTTCTTTTCCTTTAAAACTAATACCCAGTATTTCAGGCATCTTTAGGAGTGGGAATTTCAGGTCAGAGTTCTTGGGGGGTTGGGGGAGAAGCAGGTGTTTCTTCTTGAGCAGCAGATGGTGGCCTTGTCATCCCTCTCCTCCTGGGATCTTGCGCTCTCACCCTTGGCCTACCTCCTACTTGTCTGTGGATCTCAGCTTTACAGTCACTTCTTTGGGAAGATCTTCCCCAATTACCGTGGTTCAATTTTCTGTCCTTTACTAACGCTTTCCTGCTATAAGGATAGCAAGTTCACACTGAGCTGCTGACCTGGTGGTGATCCCAGGGACAATGAGGTCTTTGACAACTTGGACCTCCTTTCTCATCTCTCTCCCCAGCCCCCAGCACAGTGCCTGGCACCTGGCCTTTACTCAATGAGCAGCCAAGGAATGGATGACTGAATGAGCGAACAAATGAACACCTTGATGGGGAGTGACTTGCTATCATCAGGTGGATGACAGAGCTAAAATGAGCTTGAATTTAGAGAGTTCTTCTTGTGGGCATTGGTTGACACAAAAAAGCCACCCACCACTTTGCCCCCTGCCCTTTAGGGGCAGAAACCCAAGTGAAGACACCAAACCCAGGGATCAATACTACTCAACAGAACACAATGATCATGTTGAAAGCAGGATGCTGAAAGAAGGCAAAGTGTGATGATGTTTGTGATGTCTGGGTGTTTAGCTCATATAATCAAAACTCAACTATCCGGAGTGCTGAGAGAGAGTCAGATTGCATTGTCTAGTTAGGTAAGATTTTACCTCAAATACCTTTTTAGTGTTTTGCTTTAACTTATTGCTGAGCTTGATATTGATGTTTTAAGACAGTTCACTGGATGATAATTATGCTAAACTGCCATCCTATACTAGGACAACTGTAAACAATAGGTGGCCCCATTGCTTCCTGGTGAATTGTGTTTCCTGGGCTTTGGAGGGTGGGATTCTGAAGTGTGGGTAACTCCCTGGTACAGCCACGGACTCCCAGCATGCGTCTGTGGCTGAGAAATGGAATGGGCCAATGTCAGTGCTGAAAGGAAGTGACTGCCCAAGGCCTTAAGGTCGTAAGTGGAGCGATCAGGGCTCCAACTTGGTTCTCTGGAGTTTCCATTCAGGCCCTTCACACTCTCATTTGGACAAATTTTAGGTCCTGCAGAGATCTGTCCCAGGATCATGAGACTCACAACCTACAGGACTAACCAGTTTAGTATGAGGAAACTGTGACCCTCAGCATCAGGACAACATGAGGGTTTTGATCAGTAGGACAATCAAATGAGAATTCTTTCTTTTCTCCCTATGGACAAAGAGAGCAAGATCTAAGAAAAGTCTGGGATTGATGAAGACATATAACCCACTAAGGTTTTTTGTCCTGCTTCCAGCCGAGCCAGCTTCACTCTCTCCACATCTCCTTGTCTCCTAGGCTCAACATTCTCCAATGAAAGTGGTACTACATCAAATGGTGTGTTGTCATTTTATCACGAGGTAGACATGGCAGGCTGCCCAGCTTAGCCTTTGCCATGCAAACAGCAATCACATCAGGACACTCACGGGATGAGATGCTACCTAGTACATCAGGACAAGCTGCGGGAATATCTGGTCATTTCCTGGAGCTTTCACAGAAAATTCCTAAATATCAGTGGCTACCCATCTTTAGTGGGTGAACACACACACACACACACACACACACACTTTTGAGACTGACTGACTGACCTGGAAACAAAGTAGAAGGTAGACACCCAGCATCTACCTTCAGGTCACAAAAGGGAGGCAGTGTGGCCTGAAATCAAACATAACTGGGTTCTAATTGCAGCCCTGCTATTTACTGGTTACATGTCCTTTAGGCTATTAATTAATCTCTATGAATCACAATTTCCTCATTTGTAAAACAGGCACATCACACTTATCCTGTAAGGTTGGTACAGAAATTAAATGGAAAAGATAGGAACAATATTCCCAACATGGCACCTGACCCCAGACTCTAGATCTCTCTTAGCATTAGCGATGCTGTGGTTATTTAGCTATACCCTCAGCAATGAAGTGCATTCACGTTCTGTTTTGTTGTGTGGAATACACAAGTTCTACCTATGTTTTCAATCTTCACAGGGCTGGCATTATTTTCATGGTAACAATGATGACTAAAGTCAGTCTACAGTGTAGAAATGACTAATACATAGAATGAAGTGGTAAATGTGTATTTTTCTCAAGGTGATTCTTCTAAGAAGCCTGGAGGAGTAATAGCAAAATGTCTGGATTGGGATGCCATGTTGAACGTGAAAGGGATGGATGGGACAGGGCTGAGGATTTCAAAGTATTTGAGGACAGAACCCAGGCACTGAGAGGGTCTTGCTTCTGAAAGAGCAGCTGCACCTCCCCTGGCCTATTGTTTGTCATAAAAATCAAGTTAAAATTATTAATGACCTCACACAATACTTTTTACTGCAACATGAAAGCTTCACCCTTTGGTATCCTCTTGTAAATGGTAAGTCTAAGATGCAGTCTGTCTGAGGATAAGTCCATTGTTGCCCCCAGAATCTATTCTCCACAAGGCAGCCAAAGTGATCTCTTAAAAATCTAAATCTGATCATGTCACTGCCCCACTTAAAAACTTTCTATCATTTCCCTTAGAATAAAATCTAAAACCAGCAGGCTTGTAACACTGAGCTCCTGTCTCCTTTAACTTCATCTCATACCCCTTTCTTCTCTGCTTATGATGTTCTAGCTTCCTTTTTGTTCTTTTTCTTTTCTTTCTAAAGATTTTTATTTATTTATTGAGAGAGATAATGATAGAGAGAGAGCATGAGAAGGGAGAGTCAGAGGGAGAAGCAGACTCCCTGCTGATCAGGGAGCCTGATGTGGGACTTGATCCCGGGACTCCAGGATCATGACCTGAGCCGAAGGCAGTCGCTTAAACAACTGAGCCACCCAGGCGCCCTGTTCTTTTTCTAACATACCAAAATTTTCCTACCTCACGGTCTTTGCACTACTGTTTTCTCTGTCTGCAAAGCTCTTCTCCTGGTTATTTGCATCTACAGTCCTCTCAACACTCAAACACAATCTTCAGAGGCCTGTATAATTCTTCTGCAGTAATTCTATCCACCTCCTATTCATATATCTCTACTTCCTTTGTAGCACTTATATGTTTTAGTTCATTGTCTGCATTCCCCATTCCCTTAAAAGGCAAACTTCCAGAAGACAGGGTCCAAGTCTCTCTGCTCACTACTGGATCCCCAGGATCTAGAATACAGAGTGCCTATTAAATAACTAAATGAATAAGAGTTCAAGATCACAAACAGATTTTTAGATACAGCATGCAACCAGCAGGGAAATGTGATCTTTAACACAAAGATCATTTTCTTAAGTTTTCACTTCACATCTCAAGTTTTGTCTTTATTCTGAGAGATCCAATGACCATGTTGATGACTCACCCAATAATCTCACCTTGAAGTTTCTGGACATCCTCCCCTAAATGTCAACATTTTAATTTTTGGTCCACTTCAATGACCTACTTCTGCTATTACAATCTCAACCTTCAATAGTCCATCAGGGATTTAAGCTTCTTGCCTTCCAGTTTTCTTACTTTCATTCCACCCATAGGCTCAGAGCATAGGAAGCCTCACTGGTAACTGAGTCTTGGGTTCAGGAAGGCAAGACACCAAATCAATGAGCAGAACACCTGCCCATGTCAAGAGTTAGGGATGCAAAGCAGAAATGCTCAGTGTGTCCAAACACAACCTGGATACCAGAACCCAGAGAGCTGAACCAGCAAGTTTAACCCAAATGGATACAGATATATGGGCAGGGAAGGTGCAGGACATCAAAATCAAGAGATTATCTTCAGGCATAGACAGGGACTGGAAGATTCAGATAAGGGGCCGGAGAGAATGCTTAGTGACTTCTCTTGCTCTTCCAAACCGCCGATGGACTCCTGAAATGGGTGGTTGGGACGGGGAGAGGGATTGCATTGGGGTTCTTCTTCGAAACCTAGAACTCTCTCTTATCAACTGACAATCTGGCTTCCGACTTCATCACCTCATCAAATCTGCTTCCTGCCAGTGATATTTTTCAATCTAATTCCAATTGGTAGTTTTTAGTCTTCATCTTACTGGGCCTCCTGGTTATAGTTGACATGGTTGATTTCCCCTTCATTCTCAGAATGCTCTGTTCTCTAGGCTTCCATGACACCACATTCCCTAATTCTCTCCTGATCACTCTGACTGCTTCCTGTCTATTTCCATCATGGGATCCTTACTCTCGCATCTGGTGCCTTCCAGTATCTGCCCTGTGTCTTCTTATTGTTTTATGTTACATATTCCCTACTGTGATCTGTGCCATTCTCATGCCTTCAACAAGCATGCAAATCCTGACGACTGCCAGATTCCTCTCTTGCACTGTTCTTTCATACCAGAGCTTCAGAAGTGTGTGTCCAATATGGAGATCTTTCCCTGATCCATCCCAGGCACCTCAAGCTCCTCATGTCCCAAACTGACTTCCTAATGTTTCCCTCCCAGTCTCCTTTCATTCCAGTAGTGCTTATTTTAGAGGGCAGTTCTATCGTTGACCCAGTCACTCAAACAAGAAATCTGGACGTCAAACTTGACTGGTTCCTCTCCCTTGCCATCTGTTGCTATCATTTCATTCATTCATTCACTCACTCCATTCATTCATTCAACAAACTATAATCAAGCCCTTCTATTTACCAGGTAGTGTTCTAATTGCAGGCTAAACAGTGGGTAAGTGAAATACATAATTCCTGTCTTCACGATGCATATAAACCACTGTCTGACTTTACCTCTAGAGTGTCTCTTTCCTCTGTCTCCCCTTATCTTTTATTCTTAGCAGTACTTGGCATATAATAGATTTATCTTTATCAAATGAATGAATGAATACATGAGAATGTAACTATCTGAACATCTGCTGTCTACATAACACAGATTAGGGCTCAGCATACTGATATCATTAACACGATTTCTAAGCACACGTTATGAATTAATAGACTCTAAAACATCTGGCCAATTTAGTTGGAAACCACCCCACCCCCCAGTGAAGCATTAGTATGTTTTATTTGTGTTATGCAAACACTCAGATGGTCTGGACTGTCTGTGGAACTGACTGGGTGTCTGGCAGAGCGTGGGCTTACCTAGATCACTCCTGATTTCTTCCAGGTGCACATCCTATCTCTGAATCACACACATGACTCACTGACTTCTAGAGCTAAGCCTAAGTACAAGCTCTGAGAGCTTGTGGGCATTTCCATCGATTCAGTCATTTCCACTTGGTTATTTATGAATATCAATACACATTCACTGGCTTGTAGGTCTGATGGCATTAAAATGAATTGAGATTATGCATGTTGAACATGGCGCAGATGGGTGGTATCCAGGTAAAACTCAGGCATCACAAGAAATGGTTAAACACCAAGATTAATAGTCTTTGATAATGATATATCATCCCAACTACTTCATGACACCAGAAAATATCTTTAGGAAATCAGCAAAGAAAATATTTCCACTCGCCCTATACAATTTTGCCAGATGGCTCAATCATGAAATAAAACCAAGCATCTCCACCTCTCTCTTCTTGGTTCTAAACTATTAGTGGCAAGGTTGGGTACAACTGAGGTGAGAACAATTAGGAATTTTCCCAATTTCTACAATGACCTTAAATAGGAAAGTTTTCAAATGGAAAGACCAAAAAGGAGAAACAGAAACACTAAAACAAAGAGAGAATTTTATGCAGTTACTGAGGTACCCAGGGTGAGGCACGCATCTCCTCTCAATAACCGGCATTCAGGCTCAAGCTAACAACAGGCAGAGGGAGCCGGGAGGACACTGTCAGTTGGCCATGCATCCACTGCAGCAAATGTACAAGACTGTTATTTTATGTAACATCAAACTGTACCATGCATACCAATCCAAGGATGGAAAAAAGTAGACACTGAAATCAGTGATGACTTGTGTGGACATATAATCTGGGGGCAAATTAAACACTCACAAAAGACAAGTGAAGACCTAACGGTAAAATTCTTACAAGGCATGTGGGCTTAGCTGGACCTACATCCTTCCCCATTGGAATCTGATTCATGGATTGTTCCATAGCTTCTTCACAAAGAACTGGAAAGAAACAGGTTAACCTGGTTTGGGGCACCCCACATCCATCTTTCAAGTGCAGAATAAAGAGGGAAGGCTTTCACCATTTTAACCTGCTCCATTTTTAAATGACTTTAAGCAGATAGATTTTCTTATCTGCAAGTTAATGAGAAAAGTTCAGGTCCACGGATGAGGACAATTACCCATTTATGTCCTCATAAAGCTACAACACTCTTCACACTGCTTTCAGCTTTTGCTTGGCTCAGGAGCCTGTCGGAAACTGATTCTAAGTCTTATATACTGACTTCTGTTTGTTTCTTTAAAAAGGTATGTTGGAATTACACCATGAATTTACATGAATTCGACTATCTGTACTTGGCCTAAAGGATTAAAAGTAAACTCCTAGGAGAGCAGGTGATTTTGCCTGTGCTCTGGACAAGTACACTGGGGACAAGAGCATCTCTGAATCCCTCTGGTTCTCTCCCTGATCAGCCTCACTTCTCCAGTATATCTCGGAGTCGGAGCATCTCATTGGATTCAGAGTGATTCTGGGATTTGGAAAAAATAATTTTTTAAAATAATTTGATTATTGGTGATTTATATCTATGTACTGACTCTGTAGCCCTATCCCTCATTTAAGATGCAAATTCACACTAAATAGGAATAGGACTATGTGGGTGGCTTTGAAATTGCAGGCTCCTCCTAAAGCGCTCATACTCACCCTTGGCCTCACTCGGTGCTGCTTTTATATTCCCAGATCAACAGTGCCCTCCTGATTTTAAATTTCAGAGGGCAACTCAGAACTCCTGGCCTGCCAGCTCCCTAAGAAATGACACTCTCATGGACTTCTATCTTCTACTTTTGTTGCTAGTTTAGTCATGTCAGGTTCTCCAACATGAGTAATTTTGCGGGCGGGGGGAGGGAGGGGATTATAATCCACCTTCACATGATGTTTATTTTCAGCTAGATCAAAAAAAAGAGAGAGGGTGTTGGGAACCCTCTGATATTTCTGGTATTTCCTGAAATTGCATACATAGGTTAAATCTGTCCTGAGGAGAGATGTTTAATCATTTGCAATTATGGTGCTCTGCAGAGAAAAGGTTAAAGATGAATCGGTTTTCTCTGAGGAGTCTGGGCTGGGGGTGCACTCGAGCATGCATTCTTGGCTAACCAGAAGAAGGAAGCCAGGACTTACGTTCTGTTTCCCCACTATGTTATCAAAGGGCAGTTCGGGGCTCCAGGATCCTTCTGTGAATGTCGCCCCACTGTTTCTCCCGTCTGAGGAGCTCACGGATTCCTTGACAATGTCTTCGGGCAACGACAGCAGACTCTCCTCAGGCTGCTTAATCAAATAGGTCTCTATATTATGCTTCCTCAAGAATTCGTTTCTCTCTTTACCATGACCCTCTTCTACGTTATAGTCACCGTTGAGGCAGTCCAGCGTGGCTTTGGAAATGTGAATCCTCCTGTGGGCACAAAGCATAGGTCATTATACACTCCCAAGGTGGCCTGCAAAAACCATTGCTGTTTGCCGTCCTGTGCAAAGCCAACATCAGGGCTACACACGGGTACCGTGAAGACATATTTTCAAGGACAATACGCGCTCCCCTGAAAAAGCAGAAAAAATAAAAGAAAACAGAAGTACAGATATAAATCAGTGAGCAGCGTATTGCTGACTTCACCCCAAGGGACATTGCAGCCTCATAAATTCCAGCCTTGCTGAGCCATATCTAAACACCTCTTTTGACTTTTCCTATGACTGTCAGCCTGATCCCAGCAACCTTCAAGAATCAGTGATATTTTTGGTATTGTTGACTGTATTGGAAAAACAAGTTCCATAAATGTTTCTGAACCCAAAAGTAATTATTGTCCAAATTACCATGCAACCACAGCAGTTCCCTTAGTGTCTTGGGACTTTTCTTTTCTCCTCATTTTAATTTTCATATATTTGTGCCTGGATTCTTCAACTTGTCTATAATCTTCTTAAAAATAAAGGCAGGTCTTAGGAGTTCACAGGGCTGCATGGCGGGTCCTTTAGGAAAACTACTCTAAGATGCAATTTCTTCTAGAAGGTGTATATGGCAAGGAGCAGGGAACAGAGAAGTGAACACAGGTAGGCAGGTGGCTGGCTAGGCTCACTCACAAGGTAAGTGCTCATCCCTGCATCACCACTGCATCACAGCTCATGATCCAAATTGTTGTTTTTATATTTGTTTTAGCAAAACAACAGATGACATCAAGAGCCTTAAGGATCAGACCTGAATTGTGGAAACTTCACATGGTAAATCCTTTGGGGAAGAGTTTTTCTGTTCTCTTAACTGTCTAATTCAATCAGATTACTTATTGTGTTGTATTGTGGTCTGGGTAGATTAGTATGGTGATGATGAGCATGGACTGTTTGGCCAGATTGCCTGGATTGAAATCCTAGCGTTACCACTTGCTAGCTGAGAGATCTTGGGCAAACTACTTAAACTTTCAGTAAGTCTGTTTTCTTACGTTAAATATGGGAAAATAAAAGTACCCATCTCCTAAGGTCATTGTATTCCAAAGCTGATTTGTGTAAAGACAGTGTGCACGGTACACTGAACATACTATAAAAGCACATGCTTAAATTATTAGCAATATTCTCAAAAATGCCACTGTGATAATACTGTTGTCTATTCCATGCCTCCACAAGGCTTACAGGATACAACCTAAGCTCTGAAGAAGGCTTCTGAGCCCCGCTTTTCTGGGCTCTACCACTTTAAAACTCATTCTCTGGGGGCGCCTGAGTGGCTCAGTCGTTAAGCGTCTGCCTTCGGCTCAGGTCATGATCCCAGGCTCCTGGGATCGAGCCCCGCATCGGGCTCCTGCTTGGCGGGAAGCCTGCTTCTCCCTCTCCCACTCCCCCTGCTTGTGTTCCCTCTCTCGCTATGTCTCTCTCTGTCAAATAAATAAATAAAATCTTAAAAAAAAAAAGAAAATATAAAACTTAAAAAAAATAAAACTCATTCTCTGACACTGCTCCCCTCCTGTACCCTATGCTTTCTGCAGCTAATCAAGTAATTGGCATTTCTTTAAAGCCAAGGTACCATTTCATGCCTATTAAACTCAGAACAAGCCATGCTCTTTGCCTGGAATGCTCACCCCATGTTTTCTACAGGACAATTTCTTACTCCCCAGTTCAGCTCAAAAGTCATCTTCCTTGGGCTGACTTTACCGCTCTTCTGAATGAATGAATGGATGAATAAGGGAGATGCTTAGTATTTTGCTTGGCTTTTGCAATTGTAGAAAAAATATATCCAAAGAAGGAAACAATAAAATTTTTTAAAAAGGAGCATTTCCAAATGAATTGTACTTTTAGTACTATCTCTACTTCCCCATTACCCTTTTTACCCATCCTGCTAAGCTCCTGCTTATGGAGAATAACTCACTGCAAAGGACACAGAAAGAAACAGAAACTAAAAAAAAAGGAATTCCTGATCATTTAAGATACATTCTCCATGTTTTCCAAACAAGTATGATCATACATAGTCATCGATTTCAAAAGCAAGACAAGATATTAAAAATAAAAGCATGTGATTGAGCTTTCTTGAGAAATGTGAGAACTGTGTGTAAGTGCAAATTATTCTCATGATGAATTTTGTTATACCTGGGAACTCAATCATGTTAACCTAGAGAAATACAAAAGTCATTGACCTTCTATGAAATGGATACGCCAGTCTTCTTTCTTAGATCAAGTCCAGAGCTAGGGTCTAGAAAACTGTCTTTTTCTCCCAGGCAAAACAAAACTCTTGGAAGGGTTTTGTTAAGTCCGATGGTTGATTTTAAATAAGTTAAGTATCAACCTCATCTGATATTTTATATGGATTCTACATTTTATTATTCTGCTGTCAGTGCTCAGGCAGACTAATATTTACATATACTAAATCAATACTATGTTTTCCACGGTGGAAGACATCCTCACTTTCATTTATTGCTGATTGTTCTGCTGAAGTTCTAATCAATATACACTTAAATGTTTTGATAGAAACTGGGCTTCAGATATTCATTTTCATCCTTGCTAGTGCCTTGAGCTTCGGAGTGAGGCATTTGCAGATGACAGTGTGGTAATTACATTTCCGCCTAAAGAAATGAATCCAGCCTCAGACAATATTCTCATATATGGAATTTTGGGTCAACATTTTCTGGTAATTTCAAATGCCAGCATATAATAATAACAGTTATGATAGTAAATAAGATGTAACAGTTGGGTGACACTTATTTTGCATAGATGTTATTTTGTAGCCAAAGGTATTACTAGATGCTTGGCTCTGTGGATCATCTCATATAATTTCCATTCTTCCCAGCCACTTTCGGGGACAGGCATTTCTTCACCTCCTTTTGCAGATGGTGAGATTGGCCCAGAGATAATGAGTAAGTAACTGGCCTGAGGTTCTATCAGTGGAAGATGACGGTGCAGGATTGAGACAAGGACTTGCATTTTCAGAGTCTTTTCAAGACCCTACACTGTATCATATGGCCGCCATGACAGCCGTGACCACAGTGAATATGTCCTGAGCACAGGACAAGGGACTTTATATGCATTATATCATTTAACAGAAGCTCAGGAACAGTGGTCCACAAAGTGTGGTACCAAGGCCAGCAGCATCAATATCACCTGTGACCTTGTTAGGAAGGCCTATTCTTAGATCTCTCCAGATATATGGATCAGAAACCCCAAGGGTGGGGCCCAGCTACCTATGGGTTAACAAGCCCTCAGGTGATTCAGATGCATGCCAAAATTTGAGAATCCCTGCTTGTTTGGGAACACATGGCCGGTGTCCATGGCAGAGAAAGGATTTTCATCCAATTCTGCATGACCTCAGGGTCAGGGTACTAACCACTATGCCATGGAGTTGTACACCTCTCTCTTCTTCTATTCTATGCATCGTGCTAGCCTCTGGGGATACAGTGGAGGCCCGGACAGTCACAATAAGAAGACAGTCATGAGCAAGTTAGATACATTAGAGAGTATAGTGATTTAGCAGTGATGCATAGTGAGGCACTTACAAGCTGTTTTTATGTGACATCTTTAATATCTTTGAGCCTCAGTTTCCTTATGAACACAAGAAACCTAAGACTGGTACACCTGCTTTCAGTACTCTTTGCTTTACTGCGCTTTGCAGATATTTCATCTTTTGCCAGTTGAAGGTCTGGGGCAACCCTGCATTGAGCAAATTTATCAGCGTCATTTCTCCAACAGCATCTCCTCACATCGGTTCTCTGTGTCACATTTCGATAATTCTCACGATATTTCAACCAGTTTCATTATTACTGGATTTGTGATGCTCATCTGTGATCAGTAATTAGGACTTGCTGAAAGCTCAGATGATGGTTGACATTTTTTAGTGCACATTGTTTCTTAAAACATAATGGTACTGCACACTTAAGAGACTACAGTAGAGTGTAAACATAGCTGTGATAGGCTCTAGAAAACCAAAATATTCATTTGACTCGTTTTATTGCAATTTGCACTTTATTGTGGAGGGTCTGGAACTGAACCTACAATATCTCTAAGGTATGTCTGTATTTACTATGTGGAGTGTCATAAGATCAAACGATGTAACATATTGATGGTGGTTAGCTGACTTGTGAGTGTGTGGTAGGTACTCAATACATGTTTGGAATTGGGGGCTAATTCTCACTGAAAGGAAAAGTAAGCTGAGTTTATTCCTATATGTCTTGATGGACAGGAAAAGGAAGTAGACATTTAAAAAGCAAATAAAACCCAACAATTTCAAACCATGGAGGATTTGGAGACACGTCTTGGTTTTACTACATTTCTGCAAATGGGCAACATCCTACGCCTCAGCAGACCTGCATAATGTACAGAAGACTAAATACTATCTTATTGGAAGCCAAGTTCTTGAGATCGAAAGCATTCTCAGCCCAACTTTACGGTGAAGAAACCAGGCAGGAAGATTCAGCAACTTGCCCCAGCCTCTATAACTGGTAAGTAGTAAATCCACCATTCAAATACATCATCAGATTTAAACTCAGTCACTCCTGTGTTTCTTGGTGTGACTGAGAACATTAGTTCAACTGGCCTCCAGAAGACCAAAAATTATGTCACATACCCACAAAGCTGTGTTCTGAGGTTTGCAAAGGGAATTTACCAAGCATACGGCAACTCTTCATGCAGCTACGCTTTTAAGACATATACATAGATGGGATTAGCTGTCTGGTTTGTTTGAATCCAGCAGGTAGTTATTGTAGGAAAATCCCAGAGAATGTAAGGATTTGAGAAACCCAGTGGTGACATGTTAGGCTTATCTTAGTTCCAAGCCTGCATGGCAAGGAGTGGTGACCATTAAAGACAGTGAGGGCTCCCTTAAAAGGGTGGACATCACTGCATGGTTTACAAAGCGCTTCACACCCACTGCCCGACATAGCCTCAGACAAAATCTGTGAGGTGGACTGTGCCCATTTGGCAGATGAGAAAACAAACCCTCATGGAGAAGGGACATAAAATCACAAGGTACCATATCAGTATTATCATCTCTCTTTTTATAGTGAGACTCAGAGAAGTTAAGTATTGGCCTCAGATCATGCAGACATAGCAACTAAAGCCAAGTCTGTGCTAAAATCACATGCCAGGTGCTATGTGTGTTTTACATGACTTGCTAAGGTAACAGAGCTTAGTACGGGGCAGAGTGGAAATCCTAGTTTCTCTGATATCACCTCCTACGGTTTATTTCCCATGATACTGTATTACCTGATATTAAATATAATTAACAAGGAATGATGGCAGACACCAGACAACTCTGACTCCAAAGGTAGGGTTGGGGATGAGGCGTAGGGAAAGGAGTATGTGTACACGTTCTGTCTATCTAAGCTTTCTGTCTCCCTCTTGGTCTATCTATCTATCTATCATCTATCTGTCTATCATCTATCATCTATCATCTAATATTTATCATCTGTTAGAGAGAAGTATGTGCAAGAACTCAGTACAACTTACTGGTTCACATATATCCAAAATCTTATTAGGCCCAATCTGCATAAGCAGAATCTCACTACTACTTTTCAGGGTTCAGTGAACCCTTCCAGGCCACTAGTACCACTGGGGATTCTATACCCACTGGTCTTGCCAGCCAAATTCAGAGAGCTGAGTTTTCAAGGTAGGTAAGGTCATATAGAAGGTCAGGAGGTCTTACCCCTGACTGCCCATGAGAATTGCTTTAAGAAGTCATAGACTCTGCACAGATTCTGCTTTATATGTACTGACATGGGTCTGGACACCAGTGGTTTTAAAATGTTCCTCTGTTGATTCGAATGGGAGTCCAGTCTGGAAACCAATGTTTTGCAGGGCTGGGTCTTGAACACCTGCCTGCCATCCCACCATCTTCACTGCCTGTGATGAATTTCACTAGACTTTTGAGGCCAATATTTGTATGACGTTTTAATGTCCTGTCTCCTCCTAAACACTGCTTCTTATAGATCAATACCTCTGAATTCTGCACAAAGGAAACCAACTGTCACAAAGTGAGCAAAACGACGAGGGTTAAACAAGAAGACGGCTTTGCTTTGACTTACCCAGGGATTCCTCCAGACTCGAGTTTGTTTGCAATGTCCACATCCCAGGACCAGACATCAAACTGCCACTTCCGCAGGCCCAACACCCCACACAGCACTGAGCCCGAGTGGATTCCAATCCGCATGTCCACATCATGCTTCGTCCTTGACCTCACATACCTGTTGACATAGGTGAAATGGAGACACATGCATAAGGCCAGAGTGGACACTCCTGGCTTTGGTGGCAGCCCAGTTCTTCTCAACTCCATAAGTTCAACTCCTGCCTGTTCATATGCCACCTCTTCCATGAAGCCTTCTTAGATTTTTCTGGTAACAGGAAGGAATTTCTTGCTCCCCTGAGCTCCCCTACCCTTCTACCTGAAATTTTAAGTGTCCTTATCACCCTTCTCCCCAAACCTGCTCATGCTATACAACCTGTCTCAGAGAATGGCATCAACATCTTTCTCTGTCCGCTAGTGCATAAACCTGGGATTGACTATAGATTCTGCCCTCCATGGCATACTCCATTTCCAAGACAAGTATTTTCATTTTCATTCTGTTTCCTTCTCTCTCCATCAACACTCCAGTTCAGCAGGTTTCAGTCTGGGGGCCCTGCTCCAGGCTGAACTTCTTCCAGCCCATGTTCTGCCAGGCTATCACAAACACAAATGTGACCTCGTCACTCCATCACTCCCTCATTGAAGACTCTTTGCTGACCTCCTACCCCGAGAGCAGTGGACTCCAGAGCAGAGTGCTCGCGTCCCAGGGCTGAGCAGGTTCGTCCATGGCATGTAGGAAGAAAATGTTAAAACCTCCATTTATAGCTCTTTAAAAATCTTTACCCAAATTTGATATATGGGTTGCCCTCATTGACTTCACAGGGTCCATGCCAGATTGTAAGCATGGAGGAAGCTTCTTGAAGAAAGAAAGGACTTCTACTGTTGGAAGGTTTCTGCAGGCACCCACATCCCTTCTTCACTTTCAGAGCAGTTCAAACAATTTTAGTTTGAGTTAAATGATGTTGTTTTCATAGAAAGAAATTCAAATGGCAGAACATAATACAGTCAACCCTTGAAATCATGCGTGGAGATTCAAGCCTTGTCAATAGTTGGGCTTAAAAACATGACCCCTCTCCCCCAGGCTTTATTTGAAAGAATAAATGAATGAATGATTCCATGTACAAAATGCAAATCTCTGTCTTCACTGTTCCTCACAAGTGGTAAGATAATACAAAGTTATTTAAATAAGAAAGCAAAATTGCAGTGGGTTGAAAATATAGAAATATTGAAATAAATCAGATACTAGGAAGGCAGTCATGGGAGAATGTCTATGGCTAAAGAAAGAATTCTTGTCCCTGGTGAAGATTCTAGTTTCTGGGCCAATGTTTTAACTTTTATGTTAAAATTATATAGTACCCTTCATCCACTAATGAAGCAAATAGTAGAAGCCATGTGGAAAAATTTTTTTTTTAATCACCATTCCTCTTCTATTCAATGTGGAAAATTTTAACAAGGCAAGAGGAGAAATAGCATCCAGCAGCTGAGAGGAACATTTCAGCTCTGACACAGACACCCAGTGAATGTGTGTGGGGCAGGTCGCTGGGAGAGGTCATCTCTGTTGTCAGCTGGCTGGGTCAAGTACTACAATACCAAGCACGTGGCAAGGTTGCACTCTCCTGTATATTTCATGTTGTCTTGGCCAATAAAATGTGAACAAAGTGACATGTATGATTTGCTTCTGGGCAGAAGCTTTAAGAGCCTGAAAAATCACACACTCTCTCTCTCTTTCTCCCCCTTCCTTCTGTGTCAATTGTCACTCAAGGACACTTGGGAGAGAGTTTGAAATTGGGGTTCTTGAATGAGGACGATGTCTAGTGGTACCTTGCCACTCCCCCCAAACCTATCATAGGGTTGGGACAGGAAATATGAGTGAAAAATAACTCTTTTCTGTTTTTTTTTATTATTATTATTCATGAGAGTCAGAGAGAGAGAACGAGAGAGAGAGAGAGAGAGAGGCAGAGGCAGAGGCAGAGGGAGAAGCAGGCTCCCCGCCTAGCAGGGAGCCTGATGTGGGACTCTATCCCAGGACCCTGGGATCATGACCTGAGCCAAAGGCAGACGCTTAACCATCTGAGCCACCCAGGCGCCCCACTCTTTTCTGTTTTAAGCCACTGAGATTTGGGAGGATGTTTGTTACTTCAGCATAACCAGGACCATGCTGACTGGTACAATCATCAGTCCCAATCTACCTTCTTCCCATTACCCCTACAGTGTAGGGCTTAATATGGACTCTAGTGCCAGACTACCCGAGTGTACATCTTGCTCTGCCACTTCCTAGCTCTATGACCTTCAGCAAATTACTTAACTTCCATCTATAAAATGCAAATAATAATAGCACTGTCAGGATTAAGTGAACAGATGAACGGAGAGTTGAGAAAGCGTCTGGCAGAGGCGAAGGATGACTTGGTTGCTCATCACATCTGAAGGAACTGCAGCCGAGAAGTAAAAGGAAGTAAAAGCTTGTGGTCACATAGCTGGCAAGCAGGATTCTAGGACCAAACTGGGATTGTGTGTCTTTACCCCTCACCCTCTTTGTAACATAGGTACTGTCTATGGCATGGGATCTTGGGCAAATAGCTTGGTCTGACCCTGAGTTTCAAGAGCTGTAAAATAAAGCTCTCGCAGATTGCCTCACTCATGGAGCCTTTGTGAGTCCCAAAGGAGGTAATGGATGTTAAGATGCTTTGCCAACTAATTGTGAGAGACTATTGAATAGCACACTGTGCTCATGCCATGAGATAATTAACACGATACAGGGAATGCACTGGAACCTCTTAATGAAAAGGCATTTAGATTTTTTATTTTCTTCTGCAAAACAAAAATCATAATAAGACAAAATTTCCTTATTGCACTGTTTTTTTTTTCCTTCTTTCTGTTATGTCTGGGATTTGACTTAAATGAAAGATAGGAATAAACAGTGTAAAAGTAATGAATAATTTACAGGTATTGATCCTCCTTGGAAAGGCGACCCGATGGTTGTACAGAACTGCAAACACACACCATGCGTTTCAAGATCAGCTCTGGAGGGGAGGACCTGTGAGCATCCTTGAAGCTAAAATGAAGGAATTCTGCTCTGCGTTACAAGTCTTGTTCACTTCTTCCAAGGCAGAGCCCTAGGGATGCTTTGCTGTGCCTCATCAGCCACAAATAAAGAGAATATGACTAGAGATCACTTGCATTCTACATATGTGTACTCTCTCTTTCCTCTCCACAAACTCTGAGCCTCTGGAGGACAGGGGTACTTACTATCTTTTATTTCCACATGCCCAGACCGTAGCACAATGCTGAGCGCGTAGGTATAGTCAGCGCTCAAAAGTATTTACTGAGTTAATGGACAAAGCTCAAAGGCTTTCTTGCTCTATGGCTCCATGTTGTCCCAGGACGCTTCTAAGAGTCCCAGGAAACCACAGAGGTGTCTTTGAACCTTCCGCATCTTCCCCCTTCAAATAAGGCAGCTTTGCTCTCATCTGTTTCTCATGGCAGGCTTCCATCTAAGATTTCTTTTAAGTAAAGAAAGCATTAATTATTATTAGTTTTTGCAGTTGTATTTCAAGCTGGGGACCAATAATACAACAATCAACTTGCAAAAAAATTGAAGATGTTATTTCTTTTATTTGAACCATTAAAGAGGAGAGTGCTTGATAAATGGTAAAACATGAAAACCCTGAGAATTTTTCTCTTGATTTCAATGCTTCAAAATTTTTTTTTAGCCAATTAATCAATCTGTAGAAGGTGCTGGAGGAATGATAGAAAGCATAATCTAGTAGCCATCACTGATCTGTAAATCAGACTCTCTCTACTGTTAAATGAATGGATGAATAAAAAGACCAACTTCAGTGGTGCCTTGGTGGCTCAGCCGGTTAAGTGTCCGACTCTTGATTTCGGCTCAGATCATGATCTCAGGGTCGTGAGATCAAGCCCTCTGTGGGGCTCCCCGCTGAGTGTGGAACCTCCTTAAAATTCTCTCTCATCCTCTCCCTCTGTCCAACTCCCCTCACGCCCCTCCCTCCTCCTGTGCTGTCTCTCTCTCTCTCTTAAAAAAAAAAAAAAAGAGACCAACTTTAGCACTGGAACAGTTGGTACTGTGGGAGGAAGGATACCCAACTCCTCAGCTTTGGGGGCAGAAACCGGAGTTCCAGTGTTGGCTCTATCCCTTGCTGGCTGTGGGAGCTAGAACAAACACATATATTCATTCCCCCATCTCCTCTGTCAGTGGGAATGGTATCAGCTCCTCAATGCAAATCACTCTCAACACCACCAAGGGGCAGAGTGTGCATTGAAGCAAACCAGGATGTGAAGTTAGGTTCCCCCACTTCCTGGCCCGTGGGCTGCGTGCATTAGGTTCCAAGTCCTGCTCTTTAAGGTACAATGGGAAAGAGAACGGGTCCTTTGCAGAACTGTTAGGATGCTTTATAAACTCATGTATATAAAGCACTTAACCTGGTGTATGTGAACATGCAAAAATAATAACAAATACTATTTTTTGTTAGTAATAACAACTTACAACTACACATGTTGAATTGGATAAAAAAATTATAAATTGATCACACAAACTTTTCCTGCTTAAACTGTGCCTGCAATCACTCTATTTGCAACCAAACCCATTTCATACACCTGGTAGGCAGTTCCTAGGCATAAATTGGCTCCAAAAGGAAGAACTAATTTATAATTTAATAAAAACTTGGGTCGTCCTCAGCTACCTGGAAGAAACAGTGCCCTTGAACATTCTGGAAAAAAGGAAAGGTGAGAGAGTTAGTTATGGAGGTCATCTACGATCACTGTGTCACACCTTATCTTTACAATGACCCTGTGTATTATTATCATCCACACCATTTTCCAAATGAGGAAACTGAGTCTCAAGCAGTTCCTTTCTTTAGGTCACACAGCTGCAGGTGAAACAGCTGGAATTTCAACCCAGATGTATGAGTCTAAACCCAAGAAGCCATGCTCAAGGGTATATGGACCACTGGGGTCTGATCTGGCTCTGCCCAATAGGCCGATGACAGTCTCTACCAATTAATTCCAAAGGCATCAGACTTCTTAAAATGTTCGAAAGCCACCATGTCTTATCCTAGCATAGAAGTTGCAATTTCACAAAGTGCTTCCTTTTGATGCCTACAGTGATTCTGAGAGGTACAGAATCTCTATAAGGGTTATAAGCTTCCGTTTTACAGATGCGGGAATTGAGGCTCGAAGACAATTGGGGTGAGTCTATTACCTTTTTTTTTTTTTTAAGATTTTATTTATTTATTTGAGAGAAGAGTGAGAGAGAAAGAAAGAGAGAGAGCACAAGCGTGGGTAGGGTCACAGGGAGAAGCAGACTCCCCGCTGAGCAGGGAGCCCGATGCGAGGCTCAATCCCAGGACTCCGGCCGGGATCATGACCTGAGCTGAAGGCAGATGCTTAACTGACTGAGCCACCTGGGCACCCACTCTATTACCTTTTCTGTGTCAGGCCTTTTATTTTCATAATCTCATTGCATCCTCACAACCATCCAATGCCACTAGAGTTCATTCACTCGCTCATTCATTCAACAAGAGTTTCTTGAAGACCTCTGCAAATATAAGCAGTAAACCAAATGGACAAGTCAGGAAGTCAGCGTCCGTATTCATAGAGCTCCATGAGGAGGGTTTACTCCAGTGCACAGCTAAGAAAGCCTGAGCAAGAGAGAGGCTAAGTTATTCAGTCAAGGTCAGTAAGTAATGGCCCCATCAGTCCTCACTGTGCCAGGCTCCAAGTTGAGTGCTCTGCTTGACTTAACTGCTGCCTGCACTCCCTTCAGCATTAGACTCTTGTTTCTCGGGTGGAAAGTAATGGAAAGATCTAATGTTGCATTCCCATTCCAAAACAGTGCGGACCTAGTGAGAGAAACAATCTGGCCATCCATTTTCCGTCACAGAGATTTATGTCCTTCTCTTTTTTTGCTAAAATAGATTTTTTAAAAACTGAGGTTACCCAGATATGTGTTTGTGTGTGTACTCCATAAAGCATACTTCTTTAAACTCACAACCATCTTCATGTGCCACTGAATATTAACGTAAACCATGATGCTTCATAGTTCCCCATTTTCCTATTTTGTAGTATGCCAAAATTTATTTAAGTAATTCTTTGCCTTTGGACATTTACAGAGTCCAGTGAACCAGCTTAAGTTCTTTCTCTGCCACTTTCAAGCTGTATGTCACTGGTCAGAAGTTATTTCTCCTGTCAAAGCTTCAGGTTCCTTCTCTGAAGAGTGGGGGAAGTAACAGGAGTATCCTCACAAGGTTTAGGTGAGGTGAGTCAGGAACTCTAGTCTAGTGGCCGGCACATGGTGAGCCTTCACTTAAAAATAGCTTTATCAACTATCATTACTAGATAGATTCAATCTTCACCATTATAAATAATTTTGCAAAAAAAAAAAAATCCTGTTCATGGACTGAAGACCACTCTGACTGCTGTATCTTTAAGAGGAGGGGGTACTTTATGGATCCTATAAGTGAATGGCATTTCAGAACAATGAATAAGAAAGGGGGGGCTTTTAGGGGGACAGGATGAGAGACAAACAGTGATTGGTGGGGGAGGGAAAAAGGAGGAAGGAAGGAAGAAAGAAAGGAAAAGAGGAGGAACAGTGGGGGAGTGGAGAAACAGAACAAAAAAGAAATACAAGAAAGAGAGAGAGAGAGAAAGAGTAGGAGACACCAAGAGGGGGCTTGGGCATTCTTGCCTCAAATGAGGGCAGCAGAATCTCCTGTGTTTCATCCCTTGTCCTGCTATGTTGCTTGGCAGGGGAACCCGGCCACAAGGATTAAGATCTTTGCTCCAATTAACTGTTGGGGAACAGCCAGTTCCTGCTTGGCATTCTGGTGTCATTCTATGACTTTTTAGCAACTGCACTGAAAAGACCAGGCTCTGCAATTTTCATTAAGATTCATCAAGGACGCCTTTTGAAATCATTAATAAAGATCCTGCATGTAACAGCCCACCTTAACTCCACTGTCTTCTCAGCTATCAAGCCTCCCCAAAATAGACCCAGGGCATGTGAAGAGGATCCACCCGAAGCCACTTCTCAATCTATTTAATGGAACTATTATCTAAGCCGATTTTAATTAATTAAATTTTATGAACAGATATGCATGAGATGGTATTAAATGCTTCATTAGAAATAAAGTTACACTCAATTACTTTTTTTTTTTCCATTCATCCAGCTAATGTCATGTTTCTAAAATCAAGTATTTTTGATGGGATGGATTTACTATGAGGCTTGATTACAACTTATTATCTTGTTCTTCTCAGATGTTTATTGACTTTCCCTCCCCCTCATTATTGGTTCTGCTAATTTTTTACGGATGTATGGAGGATCTCCTGAGCTGTGTGTTAAGCCTTCGGTTATTAATGGCAGGCTTCAGGCGTCAGAAGTTAATCGTAGAAACCTGATGCTGAGAGGCAGGGTACCATGATGGTTAAGGCCAATGGCTTTGGATTCAGACAGCTCCAGATGGGTGTTCCTTGTTCTGCCACTGACTAGTTGTGTGATCTTGTGCAATTACACAAACTCTGTAAGTTCCAGTTTCCGCATTGGTAAAGGAAAGGCCAACTTCCAGAGCTTCAGTTAGTCAGGATGAACCCGAAAATTTGTACCTGTTGCTAATGGCTGACATCCGCTCTCATCAACTGCCCTGGACTATTCTGATTAGTCTGTACTGTGGCCACACTGGTTGTTCAGTATTTTGCCGACCACCCCTGCCTACCTCTTAGAATTGTCGTTAAGACGTAATGAGATAATACATGTAAAACACTTGTCTCAGTGCTCGGCAAGTAGCATAGCAGGTGTTCAATAAACCTTAGCTATTATCATTATTTTACTGGAATAAAATAGAAACCATGAGAAAGGAATAGGTTTCTATAACTTAACTGAGTCAAATTTCCCAGTGTCCAAACTCAGCCCTAACTACAAGATTCTATTAAATATCTGTATGGTCACCATGTGCCTGCTATCTATTTGAATTTTCAAAAGAACACTCTGAAGTTGGGATCTTATGATCCCCATTTAAAGAAGAGGCCACACAGGCTCTGAGAAGTGATGTCACACTTGTCCCCAGCCACGTATCTAATGATAGGAAGAAGCAGAAACCAGATAAGGTCTGCTGATTGCAGGCCAGGGGCTCCCTCCATACGTACCCTCAGAACATTCCCCAGAAGTCACCATTCAGGGAACATCCATGTCAGCAAGATCTAGCAATGAACTCTATCTTCAATAAAATGGAATCCTGTCTAAAATTATTGGAGCATTGTCAACTGATACATAAGCTCACCATCCTGACAAGTGTTTTGTTTAATTTAAATGTCCATATCATGTATTGTTTCTTACAGAGGCTCTCACGATCTCCGGTTGGATGGAATATTATCACCGTCCCCTTTCTCCTCTATAGCTCGTGTTCTATTCAGGGCCTGACATCTCTTCCCTGAATTGCTACAAAAATATCTTCCAACCAGTTTCCTTCCTTCTGCATCTGCCTCCTCTTCTCTAGAGTTAACTGAAGAGAGAGTTACTTATGTCCACAATTACCTTCTTCACGCCCCAGCTGGGAAATGATGCCTCCCTACTTTAAGTGTTGGTGACAACCCACTGCCCGAGGGACAAAGCCACATTTGTCTCACAAGGTCATCAACTAACTGTGCACTAACTCTGAACTCTAAATTCACTGTCTGAATTTAGAATTGTGATCACAAAGTCCTGCTTCAAATGCTCAATGCACACACGCCTGCACAAATACGCACACGTGTAAACACACACGCCTACGCATGTGTATAGACACGCACACACTCATGCACTCACACCCACATACCACACGTCTGCGCACACACATGCCACATACACTCAGATAGAAATAAACACCACATTTACATACATACACACATGCCCACGCATTTACACACACACACACACACGGCTTCTGCCATTCTTAACAGCTAGGATGGCATATTCTTCCTGTCTCTGTTTCCAGGAAAACACCTCTATTGCTCAGTCAAAACGACTACTGTGGAGATACATCTGAAGACAAAATGCAGGGGAAACTACTTCTGTCCTGCTTGTTCTTCTGCCTCGACTCTTGCTCTCTTGTGTCCTGCTGGCACTCTACGCAGCAGCAGCTGACCTCGGGGTCAGCTTGGCACCTGTCCTCACCTGTCTACGATTGTAGGAGGACCTCCAGCCCATATTTAGACTCATTTGTGACTAAGGTACAGGGCCCTTTTGAGTGCTGGCTTGCCATTTGTGCCAAAATTGTACATCTCACTGAACAAAGAAACTACTGGAGCTCCTGAGATCTAGAGACCCAAGATCCAGATGCCATCTCACCAACAAAACACCAGCTCCTCACTGCCAGTCTGCACTCTGTGGACCAGCACGGGACCCTAACTCTTTGAGGAAATGCCAAAAAGAACAAGGAGAGACCCTGACCAAGTGGGGACAATACCTCAAATAGGGATCCATCTCTGATGACAAATACACAGGGCAGCCATCAAGTCTGGGCACACCAGTAAATAAATGGCTTATTTTCATTATATGACAACACACACAGTGTCATGTTATATATGGTTCCAGACTTTATGGCTTCTCTCTTTTTTTAAAGATTTTATTTATTTATTTGAGACAGAGAGAATGAGAGAGAGAGAGCACATGAGAGGGGTGAGGGTCAGAGGGAGAAGGAGGCTCCCTGCCGAGCAGGGAGCCCAATGCGGGACTCGATCCCGGGACTCCAGGATCATGACCTGAGCTGAAGGCAGTCGCTTAACCAACTGAGCCACCCAGGCGCCCTTTATGGCTTCTCTTAAGTTTCCCGGTTGGAACAAGTGCCTTTGGGTCTGAAGAAGAAAATCGCATCTTGTGAAAGTGATGTTAAGATTGTGATAAAGTTATGTAAATGGGATTCTCTTCTATATGCACTCAGGTAGAGATATTGTCTGCCAATCCTTCCTCAGACTGCAATATTTGACTGTAAGGGTGGGAGCTCTAGAAGTCTGAGCCCATTGCAACTGAAGTTGCCTCATTCCAGAGTTCTCATGTATTCCTCTGCCTCATGTTTTCTTGCTAACTGGAAGAATTAATGCTGGACCTCCTGTCACCTACATTATAATCAAGGAGTGTTTGAGTATTAATAGACTCTGATTCATGCAGTTAAAAAAATATCCTACTGAACTGTCTTATTCTAAGAGAATGAAAGCAGCCCTTAAGCAACGGGTGAGAGAAAGTCCTTGAGTCATTTCAACTTATCCACTTCTCACCTCTCACTGACCTACTCCAGAACTCGAGAGAGGAGCCCTTAAGTTGGATAAAATAGTCAGGAGGAATAAGGTCACTTCCAGAGAGATAAATGATAACGTCCTAAGTATCTTAAGCATTTTGATAATCACTGTTCATTTTTTCTGCAATATCATCTCTGCAGCATTTCTTCTAAGCTCAAGATACAAACTCCTATGGCAAGTTTGTACATGAATGGTTAAAGAAGATGTGGTATCTATAGACACACACACACACACACACATATATATACTGGAATATTAATCAGCTCTTATAAAGAAGAAAATCCCCGTATATACACACATATAAGGATGGAATATTAATTAGCTTTAAAAAAGAAGGAAATCCTACCGTTTGCCTCAACAAGGATGAACCTGGAGGGCATTATGCTAAACGACAAAAGGCAGACAAAGAAAGAAAATACTGTATATGTGAAATCTAAAAAAACCCAAAACCAAAACCAAAAAAAGTCACATTCATAGAAATGAAGTAGAAGGGTGGTTGCCAGCGTTAAGGGAGGGTGGGGGAAATGGGGTGATACTGGTCAAAGGGTACAAACTTTTCATTATGAGTAAGTTCTGAGGATCTGATGTACAGCATGGCAATTATAGTTAATAATGCTGTACTTGAAATTTGCCAGAAGAGTAGAACTTAAACGTTCTCACAAAAAAAAAAGAAAGAAAGAAAGAAAGAAAAAGATCGCTATGTGAGGCAATGGATGTGTTAATTAACGACTATATAATTATTCCACAATGTACCCATATATCAAATCATCATGCTCTGCACTTTAAATACATACCATTTTTTTTGGTCAATTATACCACCATAAAAAATAAAAATAAAAATAAAGCCTGTGGCCAGTTTTGCTACTTAAACTTGATTTTGATGTGGTTAACCAAAAATCACAGATTTTCAGAACTGGCAAAGACTTCAGAGCTGGTCTGGCCCAATTTCCTCATTTCACAAACAGAAAATCCAAGTCATCTCCCTAATGGACACCCATGGGCAAGAGAATGACGCCCTGTGACCTGTTCATCACTGGACTTCTGGTGACTAGCATGGTGGCATCTGACACTTGGTAGAGCTCCACAGGTTTTGTTTGGGGTTTTTTTTTTTTTTTTTTTTTGGTTGATCTACCTACTAATTGGCTGGTAGAATAAAGTTCACACACGTAATTAGTTGTAGAATGCATACAAGACAGCAAGTCTTCTGCGTGTCAGCCCCATTGCCTCCCTTGAAGCTAGTTAAAATATTACAATTCACCCCAGTTTTCAGAACAAGACTCACAAGTGTCCAAATTAACGACTAAGAAGCATCTGCAAGCTTTTCCATTTAACAAAAGGGAACTCTGATTTGGACTTTGTGGGCTCCTCTCTCCACAGTTCCTAAAGGTGAGAACTTCTGCATTTCCGTCAAAGAGGGGGCATGTCTTATCTCTTTCTCCACCAGTCTACTTGCTCTTAGGGATGGTGATGGTTGGGTTTTCATCATACACCCCATAGCAAAGCACAGTGCCACCTTGACTGGGCCCTGGTGATGGGTTAATTCCAGAGGTGGGGCCCTGAGGGTCTGCCAGGGTAGCATATCTGCCCACCAGGAATGTGATATTTGGCTAAGCCTTGAAAACACCAGTGTCACATCGATGAAGCAAAATCATATTTAGGGAAAGAGCTTCCATCCTTTTCTGAATTAGGGGACTACACAGCCTTTCCTGAAGTCAACAGACCTCTGCCCCAAACTTGAATGAAGTCAGGGATCTGTCAGCACGTAGAAGGAGTCAGGCACACTGTGTTGGTCATGGCTCCAACTGCTTACATCCCTCCTGCCCCCTCCAGGATTGGTCTTGGAAGCCAGCAGGTGATCTGAGCCTTCAGTGGAGGATGTGTGTGGGGTACATGAGTTGCTCTCCTATTGCTCTTTAAACCAGACTGATACAGCCAAGGATCATGAACATAACTACTAGACCACACAACCAAGGCATGAGTTCACTGGAAGATTTTTCTGGCCTGTTAATGGCAGGATTATTCTCCCCTTATAAGATGAAGGCATAAGCCACAGAGAAGATTTCTACCCATGTACCCTCTCTTCTGTCTTTGTTGTGGCTGGCGAAGGTTGCAATGCCTGGAGGCTCGATTTGGAGCTTCCTATCTGGAACCTCAGGAGGAGCTCTGACACCACTGAGCTTCTGTCCCAAAGCCACAAGCAGTCTAATTCCAAAATCCTTGACCTCAATAACTGTTGCCCTCTTGATTAAGCTTCTATTTGTCAGATACACTGACCAAAGCCAAAAGCACTTGTCACACACTCATGAAGCCAACCCTGGTGGTGGCCCTATAATGATTTCCTGTTGGCCTTAGGCTAAAGTACAATCCTTACCAAGGCTGAGAAGGCCCTGTGAGCCCTGCCTGCTTCCAGTCTGCAATCCATCTGTCACCACCCTTTCCTCCCCAGGCTTCATCAGCTGTCACTGTATCATATCCTGACCCCCCACGTGTCAAATCACACTCTCCACTCCCCCAGGATCTAAGGTTTGCTCACTTTTTAGAAAACAGCTGTATCCCCACAAGGACACTGGTAATACAAATATGCTGGACAATTATTGGAAGGAAGGTATACCAGGAACATAATGAAGCTGGCAGGTTCATGGGTTCATATGAGAGAGTTAATGGGCATAAAGTTTTTGTGCCATAAGTCAAAGCGTGTCACCTTTCAACACACACATCATCTACCACAAAGGACAGATGGGGTGGTTTGTGTTCATGCACATCGAAGGCCTGGGTATTATGGAAGAGATGCCAGATTACCTGATAGTTTTGATCATGCTGAGGCCCATTTCAACGCAGCAGTGGGCGTGGTCCTGGCGGGGCTCAGGAAGCCCTGAAACACAGTAGTAACAGTCCCCCAGGATTTTAATGCGAAGGCAATGATGTTCCTGGAAGGAACAGGGTGGAGAGAAGAGGACTGAGTCAGCACACAGGTAAGTGCTTCTGAAAGGCTTGGAAAGGCTGGCAGTGGGCAGTGGTCTTCACCCTGGGGCTGGGGGAGCACCTACCTTTGAAATGCGCTTCTATCATCTTCCTAAGAGATTGGGGGAGGGCTATCCTAAATAAGAGTTTGAAGGCCTCAGAGGTGGAATGGAGTTACGGAAAAACACTGGACTTTGAGCTCAACAGAT
The DNA here is from genome assembly GCF_029215605.1 of Mirounga angustirostris. NCBI lineage: Eukaryota > Metazoa > Chordata > Mammalia > Carnivora > Phocidae > Mirounga > Mirounga angustirostris. The sequence continues at coordinate 10,839,826 of NW_026991712.1, read as the reverse complement.
ACAGGGTGGTATCCCGGCTCTGCCATGTACTAGCCTTCAGATGAACACCCATCATGTGGGCAGGCCTGGCAAAGTGTGGGCATTGAACACCCATATTCAGTGTTCCCCTGTGAATCCTGCTCATCAATGTCTTTTTTCACAGGACAGGTTTCTGAATTAACACTTTTTAGCAGTCTTAGCTCAATAAAAGCACTGAAAAATATAAATCACGCAGGGATACCTACTATTTCAACTCTATTTTAGACCCTTTCCCAACTAGCGTACTGGCACCTCAAGAAGAGGGGCTGACTGTGTCTTACATATCATTTTATTCATGTGTGAGTTCATATGCTTGTTCATTGAAAAAAAATGCCAATAGGGCACTATGATTAAGTCAAGCATTGTCCCTCACACAAAGATAATTAATAACCACCCCTATGATGCACCCTATATTTTTTTTTTATTTTTTATTTTTTTTATTTATTTGAGAGAGAGAGAATGAGAGACAGAAAGCATGAGAGGGAGGAGGGTCAGAGGGAGAAGCAGACTCCCTGCCGAGCAGGGAGCCCGATGCGGGACTCGATCCCGGGACTCCAGGATCATGACCTGAGCTGAAGGCAGTCGCTTAACCAACTGAGCCACCCAGGCGCCCCTGATGCACCCTATATTAAACAGAGTTAACCCTCACAACAACCTTATGAAGTAGGTACAATTTTTAACCTTGTTAAGGTAAGGGTAGTACTTTCGATACATCATAGGTAAGGAGGATGGCACAGTTGTTTGGCAGATTCGCAGTCTTGAGGACACGATTCTTACCAAGTCTCAGAGAAAAAAGCACCAAGGAAATGGTGCATTTTCGTGCTGAATGGGAAGAGGCTGGATGATGCAGGTTTTCAAGGAAAAGAGACCTTGAGGCAGCATAACGTAGGAGCTAAGAGCACCAGCTAAAGAGTCCCACTGCACAGTATTAAATCCTACACTCCCTACAGCTACTTAACTTCTGAGCCTCAGTTGCCTCATCAGTAAAATGGTAAATGAAGGGGACCTCATTGTTTGACTGCGAGGACCATAAGATGATGTCTGTGGAGGCTTATTATGGGGTCCAGCACATAGGGTACTACATCAGTGTGACCTGCCTCTGTGATGAGGAGTGGGACTCCTGTCCCAGTTTTCTCACATCTGTCTGTGATCGTGGGCAGATGACTTTCCCTTTTGGCTTCCTCAGCTACACGGGTGGAACCGTATGACCTCTGAGATGTATCTCAGATCTGAAGTCCTAAAAACTTACGGGCTTTGTGAGTGCGAGGCTCTCCTTGGGAAAGCAGGGTTCAAGGGCAGAGGAGAGGAGGCACACACAGAAAAGGACCCCCTGAGACACCAGCAGTACAATGGGCACCTTTGTCCTGCCAACTTATACAGCACCATGCTGGTTTCCTCATCAGATCGGGGGATTCAGCCATTGTGTTTGGGTAACGAATGAATGAAATCACTCTCCCAATACAAAACACAAATATCAGACAGGGAAAAGAGAAGAACTGGCACGAGAGACTCCCAACCTCGATCAGATGGCCAGGACTTTGCCAACCTTCCCAAATGGGCTCAGATGCAATCTTCAGAACTCTGATGGCATGCACAGCTGTCCCAGGGTTATTTTTAGTAACTTGTGGTTCCTGTCTTCTGGCTGCTTTGTTGCAGCTAATTTTGCAAGAGACCTTCTGTTGGGGGTCTGATCAACAAGGGAAGCTCCAGACCTTCAGCTGTGTCTTCTAAGACCCCTAGTGTATGGCTGGAACAGAGCCAGAGAGTATTTGGCCTACGGGTCCTGGCAGTTTCCAGATTTGTGGCATCCATGGGACAGTTATGTTAAAAAAAAAACAAAGGACTGCTATAAAGTTCAATTTTGCATTTTGCCAAAGAAGTATGAAAAAATCCATCAACAAACAAAATAACCCAAGTACCATCCACTATCCCCATGACTTTATGAAAGAAAGGACATTTTTAACACTAAAAAAGTAAAAAGACATTCCTAAAAGGAAGTTTTTTGAATAAAATTATTATGAAAACTCACTACATTGCAGATAAGTATGTGTGTATTTTATCTCATGGCCACAAATTGAACTTACTGATACTTGATTGTGAAAGAGCATTTAAGAACCACTGATCAAATAAATCACTGATTGAGATTTTGCTGAGAACACTGAGGCTGAGAGGCTCAGTAGGTGAATTCAGTCAACCATACTCTTTGGGGGTAGAACATGCTCTGAGTGACTCAGACTAATGATAGTCTGGAGCACTGTGTGTTGGCGGTGGGGAAGGGTAGAGCAGGAAATGCTCTAGTCTAAGAATCTGACATCTGCATTCCGGTCACATTTACCAGCTGTTTGACCTTGGCTAAATCACTGAAGCCACTGATATGTGAGTTTCAATTCCCCATCTAGAAAACGTGTCACAGTAACCCATCTTGTTCTTTTTTTTTTTTTTTAATTTTTTATTCTTATGTTAATCCCCTTACATTACAACATTAGTTTTAGATGAAGTGTTCCATGATTCATTGTTTGTGCACAACACCCAGTGCTCCATGCAGAATGTGCCCTCCTAAATACCCACCACCAGGCTAACCCATCCTCCCACCCCTCTCCCCTCTAGAACCCTGTTTGTTTTTCAGAGTCCATCGTCTCTCCCCATCTTGTTCTTAATACATAATAAAGTAAGCATGGCCATCAGTTAGCAAAGGTAGCAATGAGAACAAACACCTTGGAAACAGCCATCCCAGTGTTCAGTGATCTTTCTTCCTTTGAGTCTTGTCATAATAGCCCTGAACACAGGAGGACAGGTAGGATTTACACCTGTTTTTATATGTGAACATTTCAGTATGAGAGATAGGAAATACGTGAAAAATTTCCTGTGCCACAGATCAGCTGGCTAAAAGTAATGATATGGCAAGATTTCATTCTTTTTTGTGGTTGAGTAATATTCCACTGTATATATAGACCACATCTTCTTTAATCATTCATCAGTTGATGGGTATTTAGGCTGTTTCCATAATTTGGCTATTGTAAATAATGCTGCTATAAACACTGGGATGCATGTATCCCTTTGAATTAGTATTTTTGTATTCTTTGAGTAAATACCTAACAGTGCATTTGCTGGATTATAGAGGTAATTCTATTTTTAACTTTTTGAGGAAACTCCATACTGTTTTCCGGAGTGGCTGTACCAGTCTGCATTCCCACCAACCGTGCATGAGGGTTCCCTTTTCTCCACATGCTCACCACCATCTGTTGTTTCTTGTGTTGTTGATTTTAGCCATTCTGACAAGTATGAGATGATATCTCATTGTAGTTTTGATTTCCATTTTCCTGATGATGAGTGATGTTGAGCATCTTTTCATGTGTCTGTTGGCCATCTGGATGTCTCCTTTGGAATAATGTCTATTCATGTCTTCTGCCCATTTTTTAATTGGATTATTTATTTTTTTGAGTGTTGAGTTTTATAAGTTCTTCATATATTTTGTATACTAACCCTTTATCAGATATGTCATTTACAAATATCTTCTTCCATTCTGTAGGTTGTCTTTTAGTTTTGTTGATTGTTTCCTCTGCTGTGCAGAAGCCTTTCTTTTGATAACTGATGAATGGATAAAGAAGAGGTGGCATATATATACAATGGAATATTACTCAGCCATAAAAAGGAATGAAATTTTGCCACTTGCACAACATGCATGTAACTAGAGAGTATAATTCTAAGCAAAATAAGTCAGTCAGAGAAAGACAAATACCCTATGACTTTATTCATATGTGGAATTTAAGAAACAAAACAAATAAGCAAAGGGGGAAAAAAGAGAGAAAGGAGAAACCAAGAAACAGGCTCTTAACTGCAGAGAACAAACTGATGGTTACCAGAGGGGAAGAGGGTGGGGGAGTGGTGAAATAAGTGATGTGGATTAAGGAACGCACTTGTTGGGATGAGCACTGGGTGATGTATGAAACTGCTGAATCACTGTATTGTATACCTGAAATTAATATCACACTGTATATTAACTAACCGGAATTTAAATAAAAACTTAAAAAAATTTTAAAAAAAGGTTATGGACTACATGTGATATTCATTGATATTCATCAATCAGTGACTTTTCCATGAAAACAGAGGTAAAAGCATTCTGGAAAAACTTAAGTAGGGAAAGGCAGTAATATTTATTGAGCATCTACTATGTGCCAGGCGATGAGTTAATTGCATTCCATTTATCCTGGTGAATTTTCATGAGCACATTTTGAGTCATGTGCCATTTCACAGATGGCTTAAGTAAGCGAAGGTCATAAAGCAAATAAGAGGCAGAACTGGAATTCACACCTGTGTCTATCTGACCTTTGCTGAACTCCATGCTCTCTCTCCAGGAAACTGAAGACATGATGACAGAGTCCAGAATGGTAGCTCTCCTGACAAAAACATGTTTTCGAAGCAAATGGTGTAAAATGGTTTATCATCCTTCTGGAGCAGACACACATAATAGGGTGAATATGTTTGTGCCCAGGGTCCATTTTTCTTATAAACAAAAGGTGAGGTTTGGCAGCCTCTTTGAAAAACTTTGAGCTCAACATAAATGGTGTGTGTGTGTGTGTGTGTGTGTGTGTGTGAGAAATATAAAAATATACACACATGAAAGACCTGTCTGGTCTGTCAAGTTCTGTCAATTTGCAGGCACATTTTTCTGATCAATTCCTGTGAGCTGTCAGATGACTTGACAGTAATATCCAAGCAACTTCTTTTTACCAGAAACTGCTTCAGAAGGTTAATATTAAGGAAGCAGGGTGCTTTGAAAAAAAGATACTGAACAGGAAAAATAAAGTAGGGTGAGGGTTTTCTTGCAAATTTTATTAAGTGAGTTTTAATATAATCCTTTTCTTCCCATCTCGATGGCTATGATATAGTATAAAAATTTTGGAAGTTTATGAAATCATGTTGATCATAGATGATAATGAAATGATAAAAGCACCAAATTACCAAAGATAGTTATATTATTGGGGAGGGACAGGATTACAGGGATGTATACTTGCTGTATTCTCTGTATCTTTGATGTTTGAATTTTACATAATGAGTAAGTATGGCTTCAGTAATCAGAAAAAAGTCAATAAAAAGTAAAAGACTGGGACACCTGGGTGGCTCAGTCCGTTTAGCATCTGCCTTCGGCTCAGGTCCTTAGATCGAGTCCCGGATTTGGCTCCTTACTGGGCAAGGAGCCTGCTTCTCCCTCTGCCTCTCCCCTGCCTTTGCTCTCTCTCTCGGACATATAAATAAAATAAAATCTTAAAAAAAAATGAAAGACTCTCAGAACAAAAACATTATGTATTTTTGAGAAAGTTGTATTAGAAATCATGACAATTTTATAAGATTCTATTTAATTGTCATTACACAAGTGACATGAATATATTGTCCTTGTAGATAAATCCTCCTGGGAAGTCCCTCCCTCTCAGACACAGAGCCGCCTGGAAGCCTGGCTCTGTTCCCCTCCTCAGAGGCTACTATGCGTCTACAAGTACATTACATTAGAATATGTACTATTTTTCATCCTCTGCAGCCGTATCACATCCTTAGCCATATTATACCATGTTTATGGATCTGAGACATGCTTTTTTTCAGGCAAAACAGGTCTTGAATTTCTATGTCAGTACAGAAATGGCTAGCTCATTCTTTTTAATCTGTTCATTCCCTTTCCATAGTGTTGGATTTATTCCTTCCAGCAATAATTTAGGTTGCTTCCAGTTTGTCAGCAGTTTAAAATAAAGTTTAAGGTACAATCATGTCAACTGCGTAACAGTAAATATGTTCTTTGTTTTACAATTTTAAAGCCTTCATAATAGTATGCAAATTCTTCGTTCTTAATTTGGATGGGGGAGGAGTAGGCAGAGAGTATTTTAAAAAAAGATCAAAGACAGAAAGTTACAAAATTTGCCAAGGGCCCTGTCAAGGACCAAAAAACAAAATCAGGGGCTCCTGGATGGCTCAGTTGGTTAAGCGTCTGCCTTCGGCTCAGGTCATGGTCCCAGGGTCCTGGGATCGAGTCCCGCATCGGGCTTCTTGCTCATCAGGGAGTCTGCTTCTCTCTCTCTCTCTACCTCTCCCCTCAGCTCATGCACTCTCTCTCAAATAAATAAATAAAATCTTAAAAAAAGAAAAAGAAAAACAAACAAAAAAGCTCTATTCTGAGCAGCCTGAACCACAAGGGCACTCAGGAGTTCAATCAAACTAAGAGGAATTTTAAGAGGAAGCTTTGAAATTTCCTGCATTTCAATAATGCTGTAGAGAAAGAGGTACAGTGTATGAAATTCACATGCAAGGTGAATTCTCTCTGATATGCAACATAAACAAATCTACAGTGGAAAAATCATGGTGAGACAGATAATCTTTACAAAGCCACAGAATCTCGACGCTAAAAAATGCAAAAACGGTCAACTCTAAAACCTTTTTATACAGAAGCAGAGTTTGACCCAGTTGGTTAAGTGACTGGCCCACCACTGGGGGCAAAAGGCACTGAAAGTAGGTTTTCTCATTCCAAGATGAGTAGAATTGTTTTTATTGGCAGTGTTTCTCAAACTTTTCCAGGGAGGTCCCTGAGAGTAATAGATACTGATGCACCCGGGGTGGGGGTCAGAGCTACGGAGTGCTAATGGGTGCTGAGTATTTATGTGGAGACAATCTCTAGGTTAAGAGACATTTCATGTGTTTTGTTTTGTCTTTTTTTTTTTTTTTCATTTATCCTCCATTGCAATTCTGACAGAAAACGGAGACACAGAGAGGAATTGCACAGGTACATTCAAGTCCAGCCCACACCTGAAGTCCCACGGATCTAACCCTTCAAGCTCCTGCATGGGCAGCAACACATCTGCCAATGTCTTGTGTTCTGTCTCCTGAAATGCCTGTGGCATTGCTTGGTGGTCAAGATGGAGCACTTGTGGGACCCCTGGGTGGCTCACGGGTTAAGTGTCTGCCTTCTGCATAGGTCATGATTCCAGCATCCTGCTCCCTGCTTGGCAGGGAACCTGCTTTTCCCTCTTACTCTTCTCCTGTGCTTTTGCTCGCTCTCTCTCAAATAAATAGATAAATAAATAAAATCTTAAAAAAAAAAGTGAGCAGCTGGGCCAGTCGGCCTGAATCACAGATACACCCACCTACCAGGTTCTAGGAAGATTACTTCTTTGAGCCTCAGTCACTCATTCTGTAAAATGGGAACAATAAATAACCTATCTTCTAGGTCTGTTGTGAGAACTGGATTAGGGAATCCAGGGCAAGCACCCAGAGCGGTAAGTAACATACACCAGGCAGTTGATGAGCGTTTAATAGTCTTATCAAATTAATAATAATTTTACTCCACCATAGATCTGTGCTTAATTTTTCTTTCTCCAAAAAGTTTTTCTTAAACTTTCAGTAAGCCTCACCCCAAAAGACGGATGATAGCTTCTTGCACCCATTGCGGACCAACGGGTTGTGTACCCTGTCTCCCCCGTCCCCCTGCACTGTGTGTAAGGTAACCAGGGGAAAGGCCCAGTTACAGGACAAAGTGCACATCCCCTAAAAAGTTGCACCATGCCCTCCAAACGTACTTCTGCTTGGTCTCTAAGCTCCTTTCTCACTACAGTGTCCCTGCCCTTGATGTTCTAGTAATCTTTAGCTTCTTTTTTTTATTTAAGATTTTTATTTATTTATTTGAGAGACAGAGAGTGTGCACACGTGCAAAGGCGGGGAGAGAGGGAGAAGCAGACTCTCCACTGAGCAGGGAGCCCGATGCAGGGCTCCATCCCAGGACCCTGAGATCATGACCTGAGCCGAAGGCAGACACTTAACTGACTGAACCACCCAGGTGCCCCAATCTTTAGCTTCTTATAACTCCTCAAACAAACAGCACATTCTTGAATTTTCACATTTTCCTGCGTGGGCACCACAGCTCAGCCTAGGAGGTATTTTTGTTTGTTTGTTTTGGTCTAATCTGATACCAGGGAAGCTTCTGCTCTTCTTCAAGACCCCGCCTGCACACGGCCCCTTCTCTGGGTGCTACCAAATCACCACCATTGCCCCCGCCCCCTTGCCCAAGCACTGGCTGCTCCTTCCTCCACCAGGACTTCTGCGCCTAGCCTATTGTGGCTTGAACCCACTCTGCCCTGCAATTCTTATGGATTTGCTCTCCCTTTACCAGACTTGAGCTTCCTGAGGGCTGGGACGGGTTTTGTCTTGCCAGAGTCTTGCACGGTACCTAGCAATAAATGTTGGTTGAACAACTTGGGTTAGATTTTACTTAGCAACCATCCCTGGGGCAGTGGCGTTTATTTACCATGACTCTAAAAATTGACCCCGATCACATCTGTTGGTTCTCACTGGAAGGCCATTTTTGGTCATCTTAGGTCTTTGAACAGAAATAGTCAGAACCGTAATATGAAGTAGAATAACTACTGGAACTGGCACCAAGCCCCAGAGGTGCAACAGTAAAAAGAAGTGGCATACATTCTTCTCCACCTCCACATTTCCAGCCCTTCAGGTAAACTCAACCCTTCTCCTGGGGTAGGGGGCTGGAGGGGGGCTCGGTTTGCCCCTCCTCCTCTGCCAAGTCAAGTCTCCTATTTACAGCTGTCCAGTAACTACAGGTTACAAGGCAGGTTCCTTGGCAGGTCCTTGGCCATCTCTCTGGCCTCATCTCCACCCCTCCCTACCTTCACTTGCCCCTCCTGCAGCGCTAAATCTCTTCTGGTTTCTCCACACATACAGGGTAGCATCTTTATCTTTGATCTTCCCTGACAGGGGCACCTGGGTGGTACTGTCAGTTAAGCATCCAATTCTTGGTTTCAGCTCAGGTCGTGATCTCACGGTCCTGGGATTGAGCCCCCCCCCCCCCCCCCCGTCAGGCTCTGCACTCAGCTTGGAGTCTGCTTGAGATTCTCTCTCTCTTCCTCTGCCCCTCCCGCTCGTGCTCTCAAATAAATAAATAGATCTTTAAAAAAAAATGACTGTCCTTGTCTTCTTCACTTTGCTAACTGGTGTACAATTTATAAACAATAAAGCTGACTATTTTGAAAAAGGGTACAGTCCTGCTCACATATGGAGAGCCACATCACTCCCCAAATCACTGCACCCCATGCTTCTGTGCAATCAATCGCGCTCTGTCCACCTCCAACTCCTGGCCACCATTTATCTCTTTTCTGTCCTTATAATTTTGCCTTTTCTAGAATGTATTATAAATGGAATCATACGTTATCTAGGCTTTTCCATCTGGCTTCCTTCACTTGGCATATTGCTTTGGAGATTCACTGATATTGCTGCATGTCTCTGTGGTTTACTCCTTTTTGTTGCTGAATAGTATTCAATTGTATTTCTTTTCCCATTTTTAAGACTCAGTCTAAGAGTAACTTTCTCCGGAAAGTCTTCTCTGATGCAAGGGTTATGTGCGGAGTCTGCCTTCCCACAGCATCCCAGACTCACCCTCATCATACACACAACACATTGTGCACTGACCATTTATTGATGTGTTCCTGGCTAGACTTAATTCTAGGAAGGACAAAGTGTGGTTTTGTTATTCCCACGCTCCCGACACATAGCACAGTGCACAACACCTAGCAGGTCCTCAGATACAAGTATGAATGGCTCTCGTTGGACAGAGACAGCGTTAAATTTGGAATTTGGACGCTCTGAAAAATGAACTCCCACTTGATATGATTGCATGGGATTCTCTCAGGAGCCCTGTGAAGTTGGCACTGATAGAAACACACTTTACAAAGAAGGAAATTAAGGCATGCCTGTTTGAACCTAAAGCCCACTCTAAAATACAGTGTGACAGTGATATTCTTCCACAACTTGTATGCTTTAGGACTAGGAATCTGTGTTTTGAGAGCAAATGCCCATCTCCTTTAGCCTGTTCTCTCGAGCCAGCTGAAAAATAAAGATAGTGTCCTGTTGGCTAAAAGCAAAGCTGTTAGGCTAGGTCAAACAAAATGGTGGTCCAGTGGATTGCTGGCTCTCAAGAACAGGCTGATTTGTTTCAGATGGCTGGAGTTGGCTGGAAAGCTGCAGGCAGCCATCACTGCCTGAACTAAACCGAGGCTGCAGCTGGATGGCACCTGGCCACACAGAGAGGGAAGTAATGGGGGGAAGGGGCAGAAAACAGAAAAAAAGGGCTTTGGCTTAACTGTCACTCAACCGGCTATCTCTCAATTGGGAAGATTAATCTGACAAACCTCCCATCCGAGATCTGTAAATAACTACTATTGATTCCCAGAAGGTGCAGGGCTTGAGGGTCCACACCAAGAGGAAGCAGGACAGGAGATAATTGGTGATGAAGCCTGAGTCCTCCTCTCCCTAATTCCGCATGCAGTCCCTCACTCCCACAAAAGACTAGAAGGGAATTAAATTCAACTCACATGGGCCAGTCGATCAAATCTGGCAAAGAGCTCGTTGAGCATCCGGACCAGCTCCTGGGCGGACAAGGTTGTGGAGAGGTTGGTAAATCCTTTAACATCTGCAAAAAGAATACTAGACAACAGGGGAGGGACAGGGTGGGGAGAAGGCATATTAATATTTTACTCCATCCTGGAAGACATCAACACCATCCAAATAACTCAACCGTGGTCTGAGATTCTAGTTCTCCCTGCCATGAGAGTCAGGAGGAATGTGTCAGTATTTAACAAATATCTCAGCAGACAGAGTCCCCCCAGGAGTTCAGGAAGGGCAAGGGGGCAACAGAAAGCCCTTCTTCCTGTGCAGGGCCATGGAGTGTGGGCAATGCAAACAACCCCAAAGGGAATTTGTCACTATGAACAGATCAATTTGTTGTGGAAAGCAAAATGAAGCTTTACGAATTACCTCTCTGTTTTCACAGTGAACTACAATGAAGATGCTGTGAACATAGTGTGAAATGGACACAGGGGAACAAAGAATAAAAAAAAAAAATCTCATTATCTCCAGCAAATGACATACCTAAAATTGCAGGCAAATAGAGAGTGGCATTTTTCAAAAATTATGGGAATAGGTAGCAGAGCTGGGAGACCTCAGGCAGAATAGTTCATTGCCTAAAACTCTCACACTGACTAAGGATTTAAGTGGGGTCAGGTCTTAGCTCTGCGTATGTTTGGCATAAGTGATGAGGAAAGTAAGGGAAGGGGGTAGTCCTTGAAAGCCATCTGAAAGCAAGGCACTGTATGAGCCTGCCTTAGTTCATCCACCCAGTGAGTATGTGGGGATGCCACTCCACTGTGAAGATGAACAAACTGGGGCTCAGAGAAGCAAGGAGACTTGCCTAACAGTCCCCTCGTAATACGTGGCAGAGTTGGGGTTGTCCACTTAAACTGTAGGGCACTGCCCCCCCACCCACCTCTCCGTACTAGCTCAGGGACCCAGGCAAGAGCAGAGGTCCCTCAGTGTGGAGCAAAAGGAAGCCTCGTGCCCTGTTGGTAGGAATGCAAACTGGTGCAGTCACTGTGGAAAACAGGATGGAGTCCTCAAAAAATTAAATGATCCAGTAATTCCACTACTGGGTATTTATCCAAAGAATATGAAAACATTAATTTGAAAAAATTATTATTTTTGCAGTATTATTTATAATAGCCAAATTATGGAAGCAGCCCAAGTGTCCATCAATTGATGACTGGATAAAGAAGATATGGTGTATATATATGCAATAGAACATTATTCAGCCTTTAAAAAGAGTAAAATCTTGCCATTTGCAATGACATAGATGGAGCTAGAAAGTATAATTCTAAGTGAAACATGTCAGTCAGAGAAAGACCAATACCATATGATCTCACTCATATGTTGAATTTAAGAAACAAACAAACAAAAAATGAGCAAAAGGGGAAAAAGAGAGAGAGACAAACCAAGAAACAGACTCTTAACCATAGAGAACAAACTGGTGGTCACCAGAGGGGAGGTGGGTGGGCGATGGGGGAAATAGGTGATGGGGATTAAGAGTACATTTACTGTGATGAGCCCTGAATCATGTATAGAATTGTTGAATCACTATATTGTATACCTGAAACTAATATAACACTGTGTGTTAACTATATTGGAATTAAAATTAAAAAAAGAAGAAGAACATAAAAAAGAGCAGAGGCACTTTTCATGTTGTATCATCTTTGAAGCTAGGATACCATCTTAGCAGTGTTTCAAACTTTTCGTTTTTATTTTTCTTACTGTTGCATAAAATAATGGCGAGTCTTACAATCAGTGTAACTTAGTTTTAATGTGATAGGTTAATTAGCCAGAAGACATTGTGCAATGTGTGTTGACTTACATTGGTTACTAACCTCAGTATTCAGTGGTTCTTAAATTTGTCTCCGTTATAAACCCTTTTAAGAATCTGACAGAGGCTATGAATTCTCTCTCCTAAAAATGCACAGGTATTCACAATTTTGCACTTCATTTCAAGGAATTTGCACCTTCCCTGAAGCCCATTTATGGACTGATTAGGAATCAGGTCCCGGTTTAAAAAAAAAACAACAACTATTGCTTGAATTAATTATGTAATGCCTTCATTATTTTAGCAAATACCTGTGCATCTACCATGTGTCTAGTTACACATTGCACTAGGAAGTTGGATTAAATGATAAAAAAGATGGAGTGTGTGTCTCAAGATGCTCACAGTGTAGGGACTGAGGTAGGCCAGTCAAGGAGAAAGACAGAAACAACACAGGAGATGAATACAGCAGCCCCCTCCTTATCCAAGGATGGTGGGTGGGGGAGGAGGATCTATTCTAAGACCCCCAGGGGATTCCTGAACCTACAGATAGTACTGAATTCTATAGAGACTATTTTTCCCCCTATACATGCATACCTATGATAGAGCTTAATTTCTTAAAAAAAAAAAAAAGTCTAATTTCTAAATTAGGCACAGCAAGAAATTAACAACAATAGTAATAAAATAGAACAATGATAGCAATATACTGTAAAGTTATGTGAATGTGGTCTCTCTCTGAAAACATCTGTACCCACTGTTCTTGTGATGAGAGATGATAAAATGCCTATGTAATAAGATGAAGCGAGGGGTGAGTGACGGAATGAGACAGGCACTGCACTCCAGTGTGAAGCTACTGTTTATCTTCTGACATTAAGTCAGAGGAGGGTCATCTGCTTCTGGACTGCAGTTAACCGTGGGAAACTGAAACCACGGATAACAGGGGGACCACTGTACTCTGACAGAAGGACACACTGAGGGATGACCAGTCACAGGGGATCAAGAGTTTCCTGATGCAACAAAGTCTCAGCTGAGTTTTGAAGGACCCATGTAACTAGACAGATGGTAAAGTGAGTAGGATGGGCAGTCTGAGCAGAGCAATCGGCACCTCTTAGGGTCTCGTGGAAGTGGGGCAAATGTACCGAAGCTCTGCAAGAATTCAGGGGCAGCTGGTCAGAGGGTAGCACTGAGCAATGGGGTGGGGAAAAGAAGAGGGGAGAGAGAGAGTGTGTGTGAGTTAGAGATGCGGAGCAGGGCAATGTTGGAAATGGGCTGGTAAGCCAGGTTCAAGAATACAGACTTTGTCCTGAAAGTGATGGAAAGCCAGTGAAGGGGTTTAAGCATGTGCCTGATGCCTTTAGATTTCTAGTGTATACGGTTTCCTCTGGGCAAGTCACTACATGGTCACCGTCCTGTACAGCATTCCGATGGTACAGCATCTGCCAAGTGCATAGGACCAAGTGCATAGGATTTGAGTCTAGACAGATCAGAGTTCAGAGCCCAGCTCACCACTTACGAATACCAGGACGTTGGGTAACTTCCTGAACTTCTCTAAGCCTTTGATTTGCGAGCAGGAGATAATTCTAGTATCTGTCTCGTTGGTGGGTAGCAAGTGCTTAGCACAGTGCCTGGCATAGTAAGTGCTCCATAAATGTGTTAGCTCTTTTCATTATTTTACAAAAATGTACTAGAATTGAATGATTGCATTTGAGAGGTAATGAGAGAAGAGAGGTATCAGAGGAGAAAGTAATTAGATCATTCGTTACCTGCAGCTGAAAGAATTCCTAACTGTTGACACAAACGGGAATAAGAAGAGTTACAGCAACATTTACAGAGTATCTCCTGTGGACTGTCCTAAGTCCCACATGTATGAACTCGTTCATTCCTCATAACAATCCATGAGGTGGGACCTACTGTGACCATCTCCATTTTACAGATAAGGAGATGGAGACCTGAGTAACTTGCCCATGGACATGAAAAGCTAGCATCTGAACCAGGCAGCCTGGCTCTGGAATCTGTATTCTTTATCACTCTGGTATGCTATCCCTCAAGTGGTGAACTCCAGGTCAGGTCTCTTGATTCTAGGTATGAACTTGGAATCTTCCATGATAATCATCTTGGAGTGTATTCATTTTAGAATGTACTGAAGAGGCCATGTTAATTTTCAAATCTAATTTGCTTATGTAAGTTGTTTATTTGGCTAAAAATAAGTGTTGTTACCTAATAGTTGTTCTGCAAATGGAGAGACTTGAAGAAAGCTTTAGCACAGTTCTAAAGAATCGTTAGGAACATGGGCCCTGGGTAGACTCTTCTTCCTAACTGTGTGTCCTTGGAAAGTTTATTTAACCTCTCTGAGCTTCCATTTTCTTGATAATAAAGAAGAGATCACTGAAGCAACTCTGTATCATTACCTACAAGTGGGTAACTTTTAAATCACAACATAGTTCTTGATAAGTGGAGGATATGTAACTCCTTGGGGAAATTTCTGGGAGTCAGAGAGTGTTTAATAGATTGCCATGCAGATAGGTCTCAAAAGCCAACAGGTTCTCTGGGCCCACTCAGTTGCATTTTGCTTGTACATGAAACTCTGGTCTACATGGCCAATGTGGTGGCTACCCATGTGGACAGGGCTGACTGGAGAGAACAGCCAGCCCAGAAAGCAGGTAGACTGAGTAAGCCTCTAAAATTAAGGATTTTCTGATCCCTGATGAAGGTTCATTGAACTGTCTAACACCGGGAGAGGTAAAGACAAATCTGCCTCCTGAGTAGATCCAAACAATGTGCACCAGCAAATGTGCCAATGTCCATGGCGTGGGGCTGGGCGAGAGGAAGGGGAAGGGAGCTTTGGAAGAGAAGCGAACCATCCTCCAAATCCATGTTCCCCTGTCACCAGGAAAGGCTGCTGAGCTGGGGATTCTGTTTTCTTCTCGTGTCTGGGTAGGGCCATGGGATCATGGGTCTCATCAGTGGAATCTGAACAGAAGTGATACATGTTATCTCTGGGCCAAGGAGGTGTGCCTTTTCTACCCGTTTCTCCTCCAAGAGCCAAATGCCAAAAACTCTGAGTCCAGGGGAGGACCCAGATATAAAACTCGGGGGCCTTTGTCCCTGAGTCACCCGCCAACCAGGAACATCAGCAGTGGCCAGTTGTGTGAAAAAATGTTATTGAATTTAAATCAATGCATTTGAGAAATGATTTGTTGGAGCAGACAGTATTACTCTGAATAATGTAAGCGTCTTAAAATATATGGGAAAAAAATAGGGGAAATGAATAGAATTGGGCAGGGGGGACTAGAAGCCCAAAAGACTTCCAGTAAAACATCAAGTGGCCAAGTAGGTCTTCAGAGAGAATCCAGGAAAGTCTCAGATGCACAGAGCTGAAATCAACATGAGAATCCAAACTGTCCATTGCAAACAGTGCAGCTTTTAGATTAGGAAAATGAGGCCCCAAAAGATGAAATGATGCAGCCAAAGTCTAGCAGGAGATGTGGCTCAGAGAATGTGTTCTGGAGCGAGAAGCCTAATCCACTGGTTCCCAGTCCCCTGGGCACAGGAAGGGCCGTGTGCACGCCTTACCATACACACTGTACCGATACGTGGATGCCTACGTACACAACAGGAGGCCAAGAACTGTAGGAAATATAATCAAGAGTCAGACATTTACAGCAGACTGTTTTTAGGGAAGGGTCACAAAACAACAGACAATAATATAAGCAACAGAGAAGAAAGAATGAACTAGGTGGGTTGCCCTGAAGAGACAGACACAGGATTGGAAATAATTTAAAAAATGTTCCCTCCACTGCAGTGGGCGTGCTCTAGGGGCTGGGGAACAGGGCAGAGCAGCCGGTCTGGCTTTGTTCTCAGACATGGGCTAAGGACCACCCTCTTCTGCTTTTCTCATCTCTGGTCTTATTTTAGCAACTAGCAACCTTGCAGTGGCTGGAGGGACCCCATCACCCCTCCCAGAATTCCTCTTCCCGATACCAGAGGGAGTGGTGGGCATCCCGCCCCCCCCCCGCCCCCTCCCCCAACCGCCTCTGTGATGGCCAGAGAGGCCCAGTGTGGCAGCAGGGTCTGCAGACTCTTCTGCTAGAACGGCTTCTTTGCTGTGGGCTGAGGCCGTTGAGAAATGCAAGGCAGCAAACCCAATTCTAATTTAGTGCAGTGTGCACTTCTGCAAGAGGGTCTGTCTCAAGCTTAAGAACTCAGTTTAATGGTTTAAAATAAATGGGTGAGGTGGAGAAGGCAGAAGTCACTTTAGTTGTTCTTGACTAAGGGAAGCACTGAAAACTGATGGTGCAGAAAGAAAGCCAAACATGTCATTTATTGAACTTAAGGCTCCCAAGTATGTTGGTGTGGGTGTGCAAGCTTGTTTAGTTTTTCCTTTTTTTTCTTTCTTTATTAAGGGGAATTACTCCTCCCCCACCATCACTTTTTCCATGGTGACAGGCACTTTCATAATATTCTTTTCATATCTACATATCTATATATCTCATATAATAATGATAATCATCAATATCAGAGAATATCATCATATATACATAATATATATGTTATATATTATATAGAGATACAGATATAGACAGATAAATCTCACTGTTCAGCCTTCACTTGTACTAATCCCTCGGTTTAAGATTCCTTTTCTTTGATATTTTTCACTAAGCTGACTCAATTTCCAATAAGGCAAATAAGAATCATCTCTTTTAGGAAGCTTTCTTTTATCACCCCACCCCCCTCACTCCAGGTATTCCTCTTTTTATGATCCACTTGCACCCTTTGCTTACTGTAAAAATAGAATCCCACAATGTATTATAATTATAGATGCTTCCCTGAGCCTGTTGTCTACAACTGGTATTGATGAGTTCCCATTACGGATGGGACCAATTCGTGGATCTGGGGAGTATCTTTTATGGGAGCAGCTATTTGACAAAAGGCTGCTTTGGAATCCAGGCATCTAAACCAGTGTAGCTCTATTCTTGGACAAAACTCTGATAATGACCTCTATGAATACGTCTGCTGGGTTAGAACCATGCTTTCTGCTGGACTTCCTTTCTTTTTTTTTTTTTTAAAGATTTTTTTTATTTATTTATTTGAGACAGAGAGAATGACAGAGACAGAGAGCACATGAGAGGGGGGAGGGTCAGAGGGAGAAGCAGGCTCCCTGCCGAGCAGGGAGCCCGATGCGGGACTCGATCCAGGGACTCCAGGATCATGACCTGAGCTGAAGGCAGTCGCTTAACCAACTGAGCCACCCAGGCGCCCTGGACTTCCTTTCAAGTGAGTGTCCCAGCATGCCAGGTGAATGCCCAGAGAGGCTGGTAAGAAGGAAAAGTTGTTCCTCCCTCCAACCAAAGTCAAGAAGAAGGGAACACTGGTCAGTTTTAGAGCTATTTAAGATATAAACTTTTCTCCTACGTTTGGGAATTTTCACTCTATGATATTTAGTGGGAGGGAGATATAATTCTACTGTACAAGCTGCAAATGTCAGATATCTGCTTTCCAGGCACTTTTTTTTTTTTTTAAACATTCTTAGTTTATTAATCGTCTCATGAAAATCTGCTCTTCTGGTGAGTGACTGGGCTAAGCCAATCAGACACATCTGCCCGAGTTAACTCGCAGCGCAAAGAGGCCGGGGGAACAGGGAGTGGGGGCAAGGCAGAGTCAGCCACTCCAGATCCTGGGGCACCGCAGGAGGAATCCAAGAGGTAGCAGCTGTGTTGGGGAAGGCGACAGAGTTGGTAGCATAAGCAGTGGATTCTTCAGACACAGTGGAGGCAGCGTACTCACTGGCCTAGTGTTCAGCTGTGATTCTGGCCCATTTGCTGAGCCTGCCTCTCCATCCTTCCCCAGTTACTCTGTGAGCCACTAATCAGCCTTTCTACAGACTTCGTTTAAATCAACCAGGGTTAGGTTGTTTCTGCTTATAATTAGGAAACATGTCTGAAACCATCTACAATATGTCCAATGCTCTACTATATGCTTACCCCTATTCTATGCTTTATATGTATCTTCACTCACATCATCTGCATCAACCCCTGCAAGGTGGTTATTAAAATGCCCGTTTTACCGCTCCCCCCTCTTGTGCTCTCTCACTCTCTCTCAAATAAATAAATAAAATCTTTAAAAAAAAAGGGCGCCTGGGTGGCTCAGTTGGTTAAGCGACTGCCTTCGGCTCAGGTCATGATCCTGGAGTCCCGGGATCGAGTCCCGCATCGGGCTACCTGCTCAGCAGGGAGTCTGCTTCTCCCTCTCCCGCTCCCCCCTCTTGTGCTCTCTCACTCTCTCTCTCAAATAAATAAATAAAATCTTTAAAAAAAAAATAAAATGCCCGTTTTACAGAGAAGGTCCCTAAGATTCAGCTATGTAAATTGCCCAAGGTCACACACAAGGAAGAAGTAGAATTGGAATTTTAAAACTGCCCTGCCTCATCAAGGAGCCCCCACCTCTAATTTTTCAGTACATACCATATTGTCCAGGGTAGTGCTCGGCAGAGAGGGCACTGATGGATGGATGGGTCAAGGATGGATGAGTGGATGGGTGGAAGGGTGGGTGGGTAGTTGGGCAGATGGGTGGATGACTGGGTGGGTAGATAGTTGGGTGGATGGATGGATGAGTGAGTGGTGGGTAGTTGGATGGATGGGTGGATGGATGGATGGTTGGCCAAAAGTATGTTTACAAAAGCAAAATCAGCTGTAATCCTTTTTTATATTGTTTTGAAGAAAGTTATAAGGGATATAAGGAGAAGAGCTACGTGATCACTCCTGAGGAGTCTAGATCACATCCTGGAATTATTTTTTTCAATCATAATGTAAAAGGCTTTTGCTTTTCCACTCGAAATATAAAGGCAGGCAAGCCAATATAATTGCATTTCTCTGACATTCTTCTTGAGCCTCAATTTGGAAAGGAACTCTATGATGAATAATCACAGGTTAATGAATTAATCAACCAAATAAAGAAAGGCTTTGACATTCAGGCAGACAGAAGTCATGACACTCAGATGAGAGCAGCGAGGTGCACAGCCAGATCATGCAAGGAGCCAGGGTGGTGGTGGGGGGGGCGGCAGGGGAGGGTGCGTGGTTCTCACCTGACGTTCTCATAGCGGTGGATGTAGATCCGATGGAACTGGTGCTGCAAGTGCTCGTCTTCAACATTGGTCATGTCGTTGATCATTTCCAGGACGACAAAGCGGGGGAGCACAGATAGCACGAGCCGCTCCTGGAACAAAGCAATGGAGAGGGACAGGCTTGTTAGGCTGACCAGCAAGTCTGAGACCCTGTCTCCATCACTGATAGTCACGTAGTATTAGGTGAGCTTGGTCATGTCTGTGCCTTAGTTTCCTAATTTGGCAAATAGCAATAAAATCATCTACTTCCCAGACTTGTTGCGAGCATTCCATGAACTAAAACGTGCGATAGGCCTGGCATGAATTCCCTCCCTCCTCTCTGCTCTCCTTAACTCTGCTCCCATGCAAAGGGCTTTATCAGTGAAGTGCCCACGGAGCTTCATACGATGAGGCTTCTCCTCTCTTGAAAGCTGTCTCATCATGAGACTGAGAAGCGTGGTTCTTGAAAATGACCGTGCATCATGTCCATTTTGTCTTCATTAGCACTATTTGCCAGCTTCCTGGGTATCCGTAGCCCTGCTCATGCATCCATGCTGGATGGGAGTAGGTGCTAATCACGGCTTTGAGGGGCATTCATTTCCTGAAAATAGTAGAAGTTCAATAAATGCGCCCTAAACAAATGGTGAACACACAGATGGCAGAGACTTAAGCTTATGGTTCCTCCACGCCACTGGAACTTGGATCATGATTCATCCATTTATTCATTCAGTTACCATGTCAAAGAGAAGGTGCCATGTGACAGGTGCGGTGCTGGGTGTGGAGAATCAGCAGAAAACCAAAACAGGCACGGCACTCGCCTCTGAAGAGCCAGTGTTTTAGAGCTAACAAACAGATCCTGGAAGAGATGAAGAGGAGCTGGTGGCTACTTTAGCTGAACAGTCAGCTAAAGGACAGAATAGTGACTGAAGCAGGGAGCTAAAGGACAGAAGGAGCAGTCCTATAGAAAGCTAGAGAAGGTGCTGCAGGCACAGGGGGACAACTAGTACTGAGGCTATGGGATACAGTCTCTTTTGAAATTCACTCATTCATTCACTCCACACGTTTACTGAGATTCTCCTGTAGACAAGTATGTTAGCTGCTATGAATATAGGAGTGAACAAACAGATGTGATCCTGAATTCCCTGGGGGGCTTACAGGCTCCGTCTCAGAGATGACAGGCTCAAGAAGTGACAGTCATGGTAGCAGAGATGTCGGGCGAATGTGGCTGGCAGGAGCTTGACAAGCACTATGAAGGTAAGTCAGGGGTAAGCTCCTGCTAGCAGCATGAGCAGAGAACCCAGTCACTCGGGGCAGACTGCTCTATAAGCCACCGATGAGGTCCTGGGAGCCTTGCGAGAGCTGTAAAGGTAAAGGAGGAGAGGCTGGGCTTCTACTCAGTTTGGCATCAAGACTCAGAGCCAGGCACAGAGCAAGTGATGAGAACTCGGATCCGCAGAGCCTAAACATTTGTGCCAAGTCTCAGGAAGAAGGCATATGCTCAATCCTGGTCCAGGGGCTCGCCACCCAAGTGCTCTAAACCAGACAGTTATTCAGATGAGCCACGCCTTCCTCTGATCGTCCTGGACCTGCCCCGGGGAGGCCTTCTCTAACGGCTCTGCTGAAGTGAAACCCTCCATGAAGCCCCCCCTCCCCCGAATCCTATGCCATGTTGACCTGCCTGTTTCTGCCCTGATGGCAACCTCCACCAACTTCTGAACCAGTTCCTGGACTACTTGAATGCAGTAGCAGTTCTCCTGGCTGACCTCCACTTACCAACGCTCTGGATTACCTGACTCAGTGGGTCCACGTTTTCCAGTCCCTCCCTCACACCTGTCAGCTGGGCACTTACAGGGCTGAAGGTCCCCAGCTCATAAGGAGCTCTCTAAATGCCCACAGCTTCTATTCCATATTAGTCCCATGCAGGCCAGGAGCCTCTGGGCTTGTTCCCACATGCAATTATGTCGGTTTATCTGTGAGTGTGTTCACTCTATTTAATTAGGTATTAAATTAAAATTTTTAAACAAGTAGGAATGAGTGTTGCTGTTTGTATGAAAATGAAATTGAATGCTTCGGGAAGACTTGGAAATGCTGAGTAACCAAAACATCGTCACCAAATTAAGACATGGGCCAGGTGGCCATGAATGTTTGTGAGAAAAGTGATAAAAATTCAAAAGTCACTCTGATAATATTGCAAGAACTTTTAAATTCTTGCTCCATTTTAAGAAACTAGAAGTCTTGGCTGATGCACAATTAGCTATGGTCTCAATAAGAAACAATAGATCAAAGCTAAAAATAAATGCCTTGGCCTTATTTTAAAAGACCAGGTAATGAATGTATTATTTTATGTTTAAGTCATAAATAAAATGTTCAAGTATAATTTTTCAATAGTTCCTCATTTTAATCTACTGTTCCAATGAATCAAGCAACCATGCGCCCTGATTACTTCCACTAAAGTGGTTTTACAATTCCTGTTTGGATGTCTGTCACCCCCCCCCCCCCCCAGGCCACGAAGCCTTTGAGAGCCAAGGCGGTGTCCTGTCCACTTCCAGAACCCAACACAGGCTTTAGAAGGAAGGGGTAGCCATATTTATCTGGATTCCTCTGGTGACAGATCGATACCCAACTCTACAGAGTTTCAGAAAACTCAGGCTTTATCCTAAGGATACTGCGGTGTCTCATGGAAGCTAAGGGCAAAACTGAGAGGCTGGGTCTTGGGAACAAAAGGACCCAGTGAACCTTAATGACTATTGCCCTTGAACTTGGATTTCTACTTATCCTACAAATTAGCAAGAGGCTCTCTCACTTCTCCTTTACTGAGAGTTCTTATGCCTTCTATCTTTGTATGCCTTGTATCTTATGCCTTCTCTCTTTGGCCATTTTGAGAAGATTCTTGCTCAGTTCAAGACTCACCGTGTGTGCATAAGGAGTCTGCTTGGGTCAAACATTCAGTGCTGCCTAAGGCTCATGGTCAGGTGCAGGGGCACAATAAAGAGCGTGGTGATCACTGAAGTGACCATTAAGAGAGGGGCAGGTTGGATACAGAGGGGAGAGAGTAGGTCCCAACCAAGCGGGGACATGCAGAAAACAAAGATGCACAAAACAGTAGCCAGTGCACACTTGCAGAAGGAATAGATGAGTGAAAGACAAATAGCTGTCCCTGAAAAGGGTTCCGCTTTGACCACAGGGGTGGAGAGCAGGGAACCTGGAGGGAAGGTCAGTAAGCGGAAGCAGCAGTGTAGGCTGGTGGTCACGTGCACCGCCCCGGAGGTAGGCTCTGGCTTCGAAACCTAACTCGGCCCGTCCCTGACTCTGTGACTTGGGCCGCATCCTTTAGCTTCTCTGTACCAGTTTCTCCGTCTGTAACCCAGAGCTGATAATAACAGCACCTCTTTTTTTTTTTTAATTTTTAAAGATTTTTATTTATTTTTTGACAGAGAGAGAAAGACAGCGAGAGAGGGAATACAAGCAGGGGGAGTGGGAGAGGGAGAAGCAGGCCTCCCTGCTGAGCAGGGAGCCTGATGTGGGGCTCGATCCCAGGACCCAGGGATCATGACCCAAGCTGAAGGCAGACGCTAAACGACGGAGCCACCCAGGCGCCCCATAACAGCACCTCTTTGACAGGGCTGGAGGATGAAGTGAGTTAGTATTGGTAAAAGAATTAGATCTAGTGTCTAGCTTGCTGTAACCACAGCCCAAATGTTGATGAAATTCACTGGCAAGCATGCTCTATTTTAAGCATTGTTTTAGAACTCGAATTGTACTTGGGTGCAAATGCTTTAAGCTCTTGAAGTAGGAACGTTACACAGGAAGTATGGGGGGATGAATAGACAGAATATAAAAAGGCTATCGTACTACACAGTGAAAAGCTTCAGTCACACTTGTAAAAATGAAAATTCTTCCATTTTTATTACCAAAATCTTGATTCTGGCAGTTGAGTTTGTATCTGAAAGGGAATTTATGGAACTGTCACCCAGAACTGTTACTGTTTCTGAAAGCTAAGCGCGAGCCCAGCCATGCAAAAGGTGTTGTTGAGCTGGCTCTGAAAGCCATAGTCTGTATATGCTCTTTAGGCTGATTCAGTGAGGGGGCTGACAGTCCGGATACCATCCGTGTCAACTTGGTGGGGGTCTAAGACACCAGGAAATTTAGTTCTGCCCAGAAATGCAAAGACCAAAAGTTTTGGAGTCAGGCAATCTTAAGTTAAGTCCTGCCTGAGCTCAACAACTGGCTCGCCTTGTGACCATGATAACTTATATGACCCCTTTGTGGCTCAGTTTCTTCATCTACAGGATGGGAACAAATACTGCCTGCCTCCCAGGATTGTGGTTTACACTCAAGCCCTTTTTATAGATCCTGGCATACAGTAGGTGTCTATTAAATAGCAGTAGTCATCAAGGGCGTTTTAATTCATTCCAGTGGCCGGTTCACAGATCATAGCCAGCATTACTCTATAGTCTATAGTCCACAATATGGAACAGAACTTAAAGGATGAGTAATAAAATTCAGGTTTCAGGGACCTTTTTCTTATTTTTCTCTTTTTAAGGAGTTAGGATTTCCCCAGATCCCTTGATTTAGTAGTTGCCAAACAAAGCTCTTTCTTCATTCTTTGGTTTGCTTAAGCATTGCTGAATGCCTATTGTACACCGGGAGGCCCCAGCACATAAGGCCAATCAGGCCCTGCCTTCACGGATCCTGTAACTTTGCTGTGTGTCCCCAGGCAAGTGACTTAACATCTCCAAGCCTATCATCCTCATGTGCAAAATGATAACAGTAGCTCCCTTCTGCGGTTATCCTCAGAACCCCGTGAGATACATTTGATCAACATGCCCTGGGAGTCGGGGGGATGAAGTGGGGAGTGGTCCACCCCAGGTGCAGACAATAAGCGGGTCCCTGGTCTGTAGAGAACTTAAAACAATAGTAAGAGGACTAAGAGTTGCTTTGCTTTTTATCATTATCACCATTCACGGACTATTTGAAACAATGTCAGCGACAAAATACTCCCCTCCACTCCCAGGATAATGTTGATCGAATAAAAAGGAAGGCAGTTTTTTGCTCTGGTAATAAAATGATAAACCAAAGGCAATATGACACTAAAATCATGATGCTGAATTCTCCTGCAAGGAATTTAGTCAAATGTGCAAAAGAGCACATTTGCTGAATACAGCAGACATTAGGCGCCCAATCTGCTGCCAAGCATTGCCTCTTGAAAAGTATTTCTTTTAAGCACTTCGTATGGCTTGAGGATTTCAGTCCTTTTAGAGAGCGCTGAAAGGTTCTTTCACGTAAGGTTTGCCACTTTTCTCCGACACAGAAAAGTATTGCGCCATTTTCAACAAAGAGACATTGACATATAGGTCGGAAATCGCAATCAGAAGACCTGAATTTGAGTCTCTTTCTGGCATAGGCGTACTCAGTGTCTGATCTTGGACCAGCTCCTTCCTCTCTCCGAATCTGAGTTTTCTAAGGTGTAAAGGCGGTCATTGAACTTTGCTCTGCCTACTTCACAGAGGGGCTTTATTGAGGGTGAGACATTCCAGCTGGATATTATGGTGTCTTAAAAAATAGGGGTTCACCAGTTAGGAGTGAGGGAAGACCATTCAGGCAACAAGCAAAGACACAGGGGATGGACAGCAGATGGCAAGTTTGTGGGTGAGTTCACCATGGTTGAAGGTTCTCTGTGAAAGACTGGTCAGAATTGAGACTTGAGAGTTCCCTGGGAACAGTTTGGAATGGCCCTTGGTTTTTTTTTTTTTTTTTTTTTTAAGATTTTATTTATTAATTTGAGAGAGAGAGAGTAAGAGAGAGCATGAGAGGGGAGAGGGTCAGAGGGAGAAGCAGACTCCCTGGCGAGCAGAGAGCCTGATGTGGGACTCGATCCCGGATCATGACCTGAGCCAAAGGCAGTCACTTAACCACTGAGCAACCCAAGTGCCCTTGGAATGACCCTTGTATCCTATGGCAAGGAATTCGATCTTCAGCTAATAGGGAAATAGGGAGTGAGTGATTTTTTAAGTGGGGGCGGAGAAGGGAGGTGACATCATTATTTGTGTGAGCCTAGAGAATGGATTGCAAGGCTAGGGGACAGACAGAAAATATGCGACATAGTTGTTGCCATGTCTCCAGCAAGGAGAGGAGATCTGAATGTGGGCCAGGGCAGCGGGCAAAGAGAAGGGTTAGAATGGAGAGACAAAGGGACGGTACTGTCATTGTATATGGGCTGGAAAATTTTCCAAAAAGTTTTTGAAATTCTACAAGGGATGAAACCATACAAAACAGGGAAAATGGTATATATATATATAACAAAGACATAAATATAAATTATATATTAAATTATAAATATGTAATATGTAAATATATAAGTAGACAGATACAGATATAGATTGATCAATCAATAGGTAGTCAGAAAGATAGATACCCTGCTCATACAGTAGCCTAGGAACCCAAAGTGTTCTGTCTTCTCTATTTCACTACGGTCATTTCAGTGATGCCCAGCAATGCTCATGGACCTACTGAACAACACAGAGCACCCGGAGTTATACAGTCTCTGTACACTGCAGTGTAAACAACATTCAGTGATAGCAGGGACTGCTTACCTGCTGCCTGGGCTCAAGGAGGAATGCAGACAAGCTCCCTAGTGCAAAAGCACTCAAAATCTCAACCACCGCAGAGCAGCACCATGGCTGTCTCTTACATAGCATGCACCCAAAGGAAATTGCTTGACAAATTGCTGCTTCTGGTTTTCAAAACTCCTCACATGGGGCTTGGCAAGGGAGAGCATGGTAAGGAAAGAGCAATGCGTCTTTCTCTAACCTGAGAAAGACGAGTCTTGGAGCTCTCTGCCTCTTCCTTCAGCATCCCTGATCCCCCCCGCCCTCCCCCCCAAAAAAACCACTCAGCAAACTGATTAGCTCCCACTGCTCTGCTTAAGAACTGGCATCTAGGGGATGGGAGAACCTGGATTTTAGAGGTGGAAGGACCTCTGTACTGCTTGTCCTTCTTCTACTAGTTGTGTGATTACACAGCCACATTGGGCTGATAATCCCCACCTTGGGGGGTGTTGAAGGAATTGAGATAATCTATGTAATACCTAATGCATAGAGGGGCTCCATGAAAGCCACCTCAGTTTTTCCTTCCAGAGTTGCTGAACATGTAAGTCTGAATTCCACCTGGATAGTATACAGTAGGAACCCAATAAATGCTTACTAAATATCTCTTGCTTGTTGCTGTGCTAACAGGTGGCCATTGTCATGTTAATTATTCCATGTTAGTAATAAACTACTGGTCACAGAGTTAGCTATGTCCTTTGCATTCAATACTCCCGTTTAGGTTGTTTAGAAGTAGAAGTGTTGCTCTCAGAGAGCACCTCTTACAACAGGGTTAAGTGGATAAAATCAAGACTGGCCATGACATTAAGGCACATTCTCAGAGAAACCCAAGGAACCTGTACTAAAGAATTTCCAGCCCTGTCTTTTTCCATGTCCACCTCTCTATGGTCATACATCTGAAAAGGGGTCCCTTTTAATGTTATTCATCCATTTATTTAAGTAATCATTATTTTTCAAGCTCTTTCTTACTCAAAATGACACAATTTAATGAAAAAAAAGAAAAGGTTGCTACTCTCACCAAACTTCAGACAAGTACATAAAGGTATTAGGGTGGTATCACACCAGTCAGAATGGCTAAAATTAACAAGTCAGGAAACAACAGATGTTGGTGGGGATGCGGAGAAAGGGGAACCCTCCTACACTGTTGGTGGGAATGCAAGCTGGTGCAGCCACTCTGGAAAACAGTATGGAGGCTCCTCAAAAAGGAGCCTACGACCCAGCAATTGCACAACT
Organism: Mirounga angustirostris; assembly: GCF_029215605.1. Taxonomy (NCBI): domain Eukaryota; kingdom Metazoa; phylum Chordata; class Mammalia; order Carnivora; family Phocidae; genus Mirounga; species Mirounga angustirostris. The sequence continues at coordinate 10,812,699 of NW_026991712.1, read as the reverse complement.
GGGTATTTACCCCAAAGATACAAATGTAGGGATCTGAAGGGGTACATGTACCCCAACGTTTATAGCAGCAAATGTCCACAATAGCCAAACTGTGGAAAGAGCCAAGATGTCCATTGACAGATGAATGCATAAAGGAGATGTGGTATATATATACAATGCAATATCATGCAGCCATCAAAAGGAATGAGATCTTGCCATTTGCAACGTTGTGGATGGAACTGGAGGGTGTTATGCTGAACAGAGGAAGTCAATCAGAGAAAGACGTGTATCATATGACCTCACTGATACGAGGAATTCTTAATCTCAGGAAACAAACTGAGGGTTGCTGGCGTGGGGGGTGGGGTGGGAGGAATGGGGTGCCTGGGTGATAAGACACTGGGGAGGGTATGTGCTATGGTGAGTGCTGTGAATTGTGCAAGACTGTTGAATCACAGATCTGTACCTCTGAAACAAATAATGCAACATATGTTAAGAAAAAAAAAAGAAGAAGAAGAAGATAGCAGGAGGGGAAGAATGAAGGGAGGGAAATCGGAGGGGGAGATGAACCATGAGAGACAATGGACTCTGTAAAACAAACTGAGGGTTCTAGAGGGGAGGGGGGTGGGAGGATGGGTTAGCCTGGTGATGGGTATTAAAGAGGGCACGTTCTGCATGGAGCACTGGGTGTTATGCACAAACAATGAATCATGGAACACTACATCAAAAACTAATGATGTAATGTATGGTGATTAACATAACAATAAAAAAGTTAAAAAAAGATATTAGGGTGGATGGAAGTACAGGGACAGTGTGAATCCCATTAAGGACATCTTGACCCCGTCAGGGAAGTCTTCCCGGAAGAGATGGTACTTGAGCTGAGTTTTGGTTTTGAGTAGAGGAAATTGTATGAGTGAAGCCATGATGAGGTAACAGAGATGGTATATTCATAGCACTTCAAAGAGTTGATGTGGAGAAGATAAGGGCTGGGTCTTAAAGGTACTTGTGTGCTAAGCTAAGAAACAGTTAACTTCAGCTTGAAAGCTAAGGGGAGCCACTGAAGGATCTTTTTCTTATTTGTATTGAAGTGTAATTCACATAGAGGAACATGTTCATATCCTAGATGGACAGCTGTATGAATTTTCACAAATTGAACACACTCTCATGAACAGAGCCCAGACCTGGAAGCAGAACATGACATTACCCCAAAAGCCCTTTGTGTCCCCAACAAGCCACAATTTCAAGAAGTAGGGAACACACTATTTAACAGAGCTAATGCCTAAGGAAGAGTAGCAATCATATTGCCAAAGTATAATTCCGTCCACCACCACCACTACCACCAACACTAACTCCTGTTGATCACTACTATGTGTCAGGCTCTGTACATGAAGCATCTCCTTTTGTCCTCATGACAGCTCATAAAGAAGATACTTCTATTATCCTTGCTTTAGAGATGTAGAAACTGAGGCACACAGAGACTAAAGAAACGTGCCAAAGGCAAAGAACGAATACATGGCAGCACCTGGATGCAAACCCGGGTGTCTCGATCCATTAGTAAGTGAGTTCTATCCACCAGGCTGTGCGTTATGGAGCCTGACTTAGGGTTCATTCTTTTCTCAGGTGCAGTGGACCACCTGGGGCTGTCTCTCCTGTCACCAGCTTTTCCATGTCTTTGTATAATCTATTGTGGAATATCATCCACTACTCACTCATGAATCCGATGAACTGCTATGTAGCAAGCAGGTACTAAGGAAGGAGTGAGTGGTGGGCTTTTTGCTTTGCACTTCATTGGGCAAAACAGGGGATGCTCTTCTCTTCTGCCTTCACCATGCTTGTGGTCTAGTTGGCTAGGAGACTGAAAATGGCTCCAATAAAATATTAACAGCATTACATAAACATCAGCACAGGGTACCACCTGGCTCTTGCATGTTCCAAAGAGATGCCAGGATAACAGATGTGAAAGATGAAATGCTTTGAACTATTGGAGTCAGAACTCCCAGTGCCATAGATGAGTTTTTCCTGTTTTTGAGCTTCGTATAATGGAATCACATGGTATGTTCTCCTTTGCGTCTGGCTTCTATCACTCTGCATCTAGGAAGAATGGGTCACTTGTGGGTCTCATGTTTCTTGACCTTCTGGCAGCCACTGAAGGGAGTCGTCCACTACTCCTCCTTGAGACACTTTTTGATTCCGGTCTGTGCACCTGCTCTTCTGATTTTTTGTTGTTGTTGTTGGCATGGTTTTATTTTATTATTATTATTATTATAATTTTTTACCTTTTTAACATCTTTGCTGATTGTTTCACATCTATTTACCCCTTTACATGTTGGGGAACTCCAGAGTTCAGTACTGCAGCTTCTTCCTTTCTTTGTTTACACTACCTTCCTGGATTAACTCTTCTAAGACATGACTTTCTACGCCATATGTATGTTGACCCACTCCATAGTCTGTATTTCAACCTCAACCTTTCTGCTAGACTCTAAGCTCTATACCTAGGTGCCTACTTGACAACTCCACTGGGATGAACAATAGTAATCTAAATTCACATGACCCAGATACATGCTTTGGCCCAGTTTTCCATCTCTCATCCCAATAAACATCATCCTCTAGCCACATGAACCTTTCTGCTCCTTGGTGAACTTATTCCCACCTTATGGCCTCTGCATTAGGTATTCCTTCTGCCTGGAATGTTCTTCCCCCAGTTCCTTGCTTGGTTTGCCTTTTCCAACAGGTTTCATTTCATCCAACCCCTATTCTGGAGTAGTGTTCCAGGTTCTTCTTGTCACCTCATCAGTTCCCATAATCATAACATTCATCATGATGAATAATTTCATGGTTATGCATTTGCTCCTTGGCTCATTGCTTATCTCCTCCTATCTCTCCATAAGTCCCTGACAGCAAGAATCTTAGTGGTATCCCGAGAACCTGGAGCAGTGTCTGGGACATGGTGGGCACTTGATAAATGCCAGCTGACTTACTTTATGAATGACTCACACTGCATCTTTCAGAGATACTCAGGCTGAGGAATGGCGATGGATCGGAGGAGGACAAGAGGGAAACAGGTGAGTTTAGAATGAATGAGAAGACAGTCCTTAGTGAGAGACCATCAAACGTTGGTGCTCTCATGGCAGCCCTCTCAAGAGTGTCTGGGATCCCTGGGAACAAACATTTGAGAGCAGTTGATCCACATGGAATTGTGTATTAACCAGCATATTCAATCACCTAGAACATTCCTTTCTTAAACATTTTGGGAGAACAGAAATTTCAGTGTATGTAGGTCAATGTAGGTCTCTTATGGTTTTTCATCATGTGCTTTGCTAAACTTTATGTTCCTTTTGTCAACATGGCTGGGATCAATTTGCCCACCCCTCCCCCCCCACACACACTGAAAGATCAAAACTTAAGACTTTGATTCATTTGGCCTTGTCAGGACAAAACAACTTGCAAGGTTATAATAATGAAAGCAGAAATAAGACAATATTAAAAATAAAACTTAAAAAGTCCAAAGCATCTATTTTGGAATGGCTTCCCAAGCCTGAAAAATGACATTTCTTAAATACATCAATGGAACCAAAACACTTTGATATTCTCTCAGGAATCCATTTGTATTTGTAAACCTGTTTTGTAGTCAGAGATGAGCATGCTATGTTCATTTAAAATGAAAAATGTTTTCTCTGTGGGGTATTTAGGAAACCACAGGAATGAGGCCCCATATTTACCAGCCTGAGTCTTCATACTACCTCGGAGAAGGAAGAGATTTTGCTCTGATGTAAGGCAGATGAGGTTTGAGTTCATTTTCTAGTTGAGTGATCTTACTTGAGTGTCAGTTTCTTTATCTGGGAAATAGGAATGATAAGCCGCCCTCAATGGTTCTGTGAGGGTCTCATGTGGAAGAGACACTAGAGCTGCTGATGGATGGTGGGGGCTCAACCAAGGCTGATGGGCTGCTCTGTCTCCTTTCCTTCCCCCACATTCCTTCCCTTCTATACTTTAAGTTCCCAAAATGTACCAGAAAAGAAAGTTTATATTAGATAATATAAACATCTAATACTAGATATTATATCTAATATGAATTATATAATATTAGGCCATCCACGTTCAACATGTGCCTTTTTGGATAAGACACAATGGTCTACAACAAACATTTTCTCATTTCCTGTAAGCCCTACAGGTGGGGAGAAAAATGAGGGATGTGGTTTTTGTCCAGTATTCTACAGAGCTTCTGGGAAGGGGACCATGGACAGTCCAAACGTACTAATCGTGGTAAATTGTGTGTAAATATGTGCATAATAATTACCCTCGGGTAGCACCCTCCCACGTTGATTCTTGGCGTGCTTACATCACTTGTTTTGACCAATGGGACAATAGCAAATACGACAGAAGCAGAGGTGTGCAATGTGCTTGTTCACTGGGGCTTACATTACTCTTGCAATGCTTGGAACTCTGAGACCACCATGTGAGTGCGTCTGCACTCCCTGTTGGAGGATGAGAAGCCATGTGATAGAGAATTGGATGCCCTGGTCTCTAGTCTGCCACACTGCTGGATGTGTAAGAGGGTTTGCCCTAGATCACCTGAGAGCCATCAGTCCCACAAGGTGACTGGATACACTCACTAGAGCCTAGAAGGGCTCCCCAGCCAACCCGCAGAATTGGGAGCTAAATAATGGTGATTATTTTAAGCCACTACACACTGGGGTCATTACAAAGCAAAAGATAACTAATACTCCAAGTTAACAGAGATGGAAGGAAAAGGAGGTTGATTAGGATAAATGACTAAGAAAGGGACTGACATCTGAGAACCTGTGTGTGACAGTTCTCACCCAATTTATTTCATTTGATCTTTACAACTAGCCCATGGAGCAAAGCCTATTTTACAGCCAAGAAAAACAAGAGAGATATTATATATTGTCCAAGGACATACCACAAAGTGGGAATTATTATCCTGTTTTATAGATGAGTATACTGGCTCAGAAGTGAAAACATTTACCCAAGAAATCTAACTGTAAGTGGCAGAACTGGACTAAAAAATTTGGTAAGTTTGGCACAAGACCCAGTGTTCTTTTGAATACTCTTGATGATTTAGGTACACCACAAGCTTCCAAAGCTGCCCTTCTGTCTATAAATGAAGCTAGTACCCTGTCCACCAAAGCACCATTCATGTTTCTGCTTCCTTATCCTTCAATGGGCTGTCTACCTCCCCTACTTTCTGTGCTTTAGAGTCAACAGTGGTAGCCACCATCTTGGAGGAGGTATGGATGCCCTGCTCCCAGGATGCTTCCCCATGGGGTCCTGGATCCAGAGGTATCAGAATTACTTACAGGCCATAGGCTCCAGCCAGAGGGACTACAGAGTCTGCTGAAATGGACATAATGAAACGTGTTGTGGGCATGGCGGGTGTGGTGACCTAGCCCTCCGTGCTCTTCCCCACCATGTGCAAATAGTGCAGCATTTTAAAAACTGGACTTTGTGCACATTTGTGAGCCTGAAATCAAATGTAGTGGATCCTACACAGCATTAAAAATCGAAATAAGTAAAAACAGAAAACATCAGAACAGTTTCCTGGGTATTTTCTCTGCGTTAAATGTGGCTTCATGGGCATTTTCTCTGTTTTAAGTATATGCTACTAGATCATCAAGTAAAATGAACTTCTTACTGGGAGGTGTGGTCCAAAGAGTGAGAAAGCCGCGAGTATCCCTGGATACTCTGAATTAAAAGGCCTGGAAAGTTAATTCCTGCATTTTCTCCAAATCCTGCAGCTCTGGAGAGGATCTGAATTTTGCAAATTAGATGCAAGATCTAGAATGCAGAGGTGAGACAGAGGCTGTTTTTTTTAGCTATTTCTTCTTTTTGTCACCAGCAAGCATGGTCATGGAGATACTGGAATTTTCAGTAGCGTCATTCTGGTGTCCAGTGGCAAGATCTGTGGTGGTCCAGAAGGTGGCCACTGTCCATGTTTTGCCAGGGCAGACCCAGAAGGCAGGGTGGCTCTGGAGCTCACAGCTGTGGCAGGGGTGGTTTCCCGACCTCTAGAAGAGGAACATCGATGTCCCTAGAGAGGATTTAACCCTCCAGGGCCAATGGAGATGAAAAGTCTTCATGTGTAAACTTGGCAGGGAATTAGAGCAGGAAGGCGTCTTAGAATTTCATCAATACTCAGCAATCCTTTCTAAAATTCATCAGGCCAGGAGAAATTACGTACACCCTGGAAATCCTCCTGACTACATGTTTGCAAACGTCACACCACACATCTCTCTACTGTTCCATTACATACCCCCAAAAATATGCATATTTGGCTCTGTTTAACTATTCAATTTGATTTCCTTCAATAAACAGTAATCATGTCTGATGTGTGCCAAGCTCGGAGTGTGTTCCTGGGAGCTGAGTCAGACCCTGGCCCCAAAGAACACACATCTTGGGGCATCCAAGATGTGGGAACAACATCCTGATGGCTCGATTCAACAAGCTCAATCATGGAAACAAGAAGGCCACGCTTTGGAACCAGACTTGTGACGTCGGGGGAGGGGAAGCAGGGATCTGTGGTGTCTGTTCCTGGGTCACACCACAAACATTCATTTCAAGTAAGGCTCACCATAGTCAGTGAGGTACATCGGATTATTCCAGTTTAACAGATAAGGAAACTGAGGCACATCGAGGTACATTTTTTTTTCTGTTTACACAGCTACTGAGGAGCAAAGCTGGGATTCAAACCCAGGTGTGCCTGACTCCACCGTCCACACAATAATGAAGTTGCCCATAAACACCACAGGGATTTTCTCAGAAATAAATTTCCCGTTGAAATTCTAGCAAAGGAAAAATCAGAAGTCACAGGTAGACTTGCCTTTGAGCACTGTCTGCTACATTCCCCTCGATTCTGATGAACTGCTGTCCAACCATGGTAACTTCACCATCTATCACGGCGTGCTATCACCGGTGATGAGGAACAAGGTTACAAAAGCTACCAAGTGTTCCTTCAAGATGCTGCACAGGCGCACCTCTTTGGACAACTGCAAATCTTGATGTGGAAAAGACCTCCACGCTGTAAGTTTTTTGCCCCCGTGAATATTTGAGCAGACTCGGCAGAACACACACATTTTCAAATTGGCATCCATGTCTGAGGCCGGTAAACCACTTGGGTGTTTACAAGGGGAAGGCTTAGGTCCTGAAAGTATAGTGGGGGGAGAGGATATTCCATCCACTCCAAGGGGGGAGGGACAGTGGCTTGATCCAGGTTTGTGGGTTGTCACACTTAAGTACTTTAGAGGGATCCTCTTTAAGGAAAACATCGCAAGGGGCACCTGGGTGGCTCAGTCAGTTAAGTGTCTGCCTTTGGCTCAGGTCATGATCCCAGGGTCCTGGGATCGAATCCACATCGGGCTCCCTGCCCTGCTTCTCCCTCTCCCTCTGCTGCTCTCCCTGCTTGTGCTCTCTCGCTCTCTGGCTCTCAAATAATAAAATTCTAAAAAAACAAAACAAAAAACCCCCACATCACCAGTAGTCAGTACACACTTGCTAGGGCCCTTTGGAGGGCCTTGGAGGGCTTTTTAAATGAGCGGTCTTGAAGCTTCAACTTCATTAAGCATACTTCACCAGAGCAGGCAAACAATCTTTTGTGCTGAGCAGGCAAACTTTTATTACTATAAATGTTGGAAGATGCCGACACGTGGGAGCACCACCTAGCCCGTGGCTGCATTTGGACAGATACAACCAATTATTATTGCCCACTGCAAGTATTACTATGCAGCTGTGACATTTGCCTATTAACTATGCCACCGTGCATGCTTCCCAGGCTATGTGAACACTGTTTCCAACACAGTGGTTTTTTTCTCTTCTTTTCCCAGAAAACAGTCATTCATTCAATAAACATCTTTTGAAGTTTGGGAGATATAATGAAACACAAAACTAATAAGACCCCTATTTTTACCGAATTACTCTTAATCGGGAGACCTACAATAACCGAGTAAGCGTATATATTCACAGGGGCGCCTGGGTGGCTCAGTCGGTTGAGTGGCTGCCTTTGGCTCGGGTCGTGATCCCAGAGTCCTGGGATCGAGCCCCACATCGGGCTCCCTGCTCAGTGGAGAGCCTGCTTCTCCCTCTCCCTCTGCCTGCCTCTCTGCCTACTTGTCCTTTCTCTCTCTCTCTCTCTCTCAAATAAATAAATAAAATCTTAAAAAAAAAAAAAAGCATATATATTCACAATGTAATTGTGCAACCTACTTAAGGGTATATTTGTGCTGAAGCCCAAATGATGAGAATCCAACACAGGGAGTTCTTAGTTTCTAATTCAATTGTTATGATTCTGGGATCTATGTAATTATTAATTTACAAGAGCTTTAGACACTCATCCACAGACATTTTTTTAAACATTGTCTTTATGTTTTATCTTGATATTGAGCAGGGCTTTTCACATTTATTCAAGAACATTGTATGTGTGATGGTAATTGAAGTAGCTCTAATTGAGAGGTTAAAAGATTAGTTGAAACTTAAAAAAGGAACCCCTTGCATGCAGCATTATCAGGAGGTTATATATCCTCTCAAATACAACAGTTAAAAAATGAAGAAATTGTCACTTTCACTGAAATGTGGTTACAGTTCAAAACTTACTTTCATATGTACCAGCTCAGGTAATGGTTACAAGAATCTTATGAAGTAGGAATTATTTTTTTAAAAAATTTATTTATTTATTTTAGAGAGACCACATGCACAGAGGTGAGGGGCAGAGGGAGAGGGAGAGTCCCAAGCAGACTCTCTGCTGAGTGCAGAGCCAGATGGGGGCTCAATTCCAGGACCCCAAGGTCATGATCTTTTTTTAAAAAAAAGATTTTATTTATTTATTTGACAGAGAGAGAGAGACATCAAGAGAGGGAACACAAGCAGGGGGAGTGGGAGAGGGAGAAGCAGACTCCTTGCTGAGCAGGGAGCTGGATACGGGGCTTGATCCCAGGACCCTGGGATCATGACCTGAGCTGAAAGCAGATGCTTAATAACTGAGCCACCCAGGCGCCCCCCGAGATCATGATCTGAGCCAAAATCAAGAGTTGGTCGCTTAACCAACTGAGCCACCCAGGAACTGCAGGTACGAATTATTAAAACAATTTTACAGGTGAAGAAACTAAGGCTCAGAAAAGTAATCGGCTTGAGGCCAATCTATGTATTAATGCGGAATCCAAGCTGCATTTCCCACTTCTGCTGCATCTCAGAAAAGCATGGCTATCAATGCCTGAGCTCCAAAAAAAGAAATGGAGTCAGAGGCCAGAGGGCACGGCAGGGACAATGTGGCTGGTGGCCCCTCAGCTGTTACCTCCACAAAATGCCCGGGGAAATTGTTCAGATCAGGTGTGGGCATGTGGTCTCTGTGACCCCTTCCTCCCAGGCTATAAAACCAACTGGCTGCTGAGCTGAATTGTTACTTTCACCCCAGTGTTTAATTATGAGCTTATGCCCATTCTCTGCTCATGAAAAGAACAATTAAACCCTCCTCATTTATATTTGAAAAAACAAAAAATATCATAATCAGTAAGGTTACCTGGAAAATACATGCAATGCTCACTCATTAGCCCCCTTGAACTCAGGGCAAACACAAGCTACTCCTTACAACATAAGGTCTAATTCGATTGCCTGCCTTTGATTTCCCCATCTTTCCACACTGCCACCACATCAGTGTGTCTCTCCCTCTGCTTAAAATCAATTCAGCCTGGGGTAGTCCAAAGATGCCGTTTTCTGTACAATGTATTACTTTATGATTAAAACAAATGCTTCAAAAGACTAACAAGTACAATGAATACCCCACAGCCAACAACGGGTCTTACTCGGCACTTAGACTATGGGTCAAGCTCTGTCCATGATTTATCTCATTCCATCCTCACAGCAGCTCACGAAGCATCCACACAGTAAGATACATTTCTTACTGCTATTTCACAGAGGTGAAAACTGAGGCTTAGAGAAGTCAGATAGTTGTCCCAAGGGCATGGAGCGAGTAAGTGGCAGCCCCCGGATACAAATCCAGGCATCGAGATTTATTAGCGAGTGAGTTCTATCCACCAGGCTCTGTGTGGGTGCAATGGACCACATGGGGTTGACTCTCCTGTCACAAGATTTTCCACCTGTTTATATAATCTATTGTGGAATATCATCCACTACTTATTCACGCAGGCACTGAGCAAAGCAAGGGATGACCTTCACTTCTGCCTTCACTGTGCTTGCAGTCCACTTGACTCGGAGACTAAAAATGATTGCAATAAAATATTAATGGCATTAGGATAAAAGTCGGTACAGGGAACTACCTGCCTCTTATGTGTTTCAAAGAGGTAACAAGTTAATAGATGTGAAAAATGAAATGCTTTGAGCCGTTGGAGAGTCAAGAGGTTTAAGATGAAGTATTTACATTCCAGTGATTAACAGAAGAGGTGGTTTCCACTGAGTTAAACTGTAGACTCTTGGACAATGGGAAAGGAGGAAGAGGAGCTGATGGAGAAGAAAGTTGAGCAGGAACACCCTCTGTTGTAAATGAAATCTGCTGCAGAATTTATCATCAAACTGATTAAGGAGGAAAGGGAAATTATTCCTCAATATTTGTCAATAATACTCATATTTGGGGAAGGGGCTTCATGGGAAATGCTCCTTAATTCAGTCATTACTTTATTTATTTGGTACAATACTACTAAGTGTTTAATACCAAGTTCGATATTAGGGGGGGAAACATGAGTCTTCCATTGATCAAGAAACTTGGGATTCTAGTGAAGAGATATAAGACATGCCACATATAACTCTAAGTTGGAAAGTGCCAAGCTTACCAAACTCCAGCTAATTATGAGAAATTCGATCTAAAAAATCTCATCTTATTTTACTCCTGACCTCTAACTCAGGGTTTTGTCTACATTCCCTAATGCACTAACCTGAATAGTGATAATAACACTTATTACTATTAGGAAAGCTCTGAAGAAGGCTCTGAGTAAAAGTCAATTAATGTGGAATTTTGATTGGATTTTGATGACTTAACTGAGTCCTAAATAAGGAAGAAGTCAACCAAGTGTACTGGATGGCCCCTGGCTCAATTTGTGCCTGAAGCCTGTTAAGAATGGAACTCAGGCAGGACAAAGCTATTCTGGGAGGAGGACCACACACCTTGGAAGATGACCTTCTGAGCTCATTATCAATTTGTTGCCATGGTGGGCAGGTAGGCACAAAGCTGGGGCCTTTAGAATAGTTGGGAGGACCCAGGATGTTCTGGCTGTGACAAAGGCAAAGAGAATTTGTTGAAAACCCAATACTATCCTTGGCCTGGCCAGGCTCTCCCATTGTCAGCAAGAGCCTTCCCATGAAGGGAAAGCTTCCCTTTAAGTTTTCATTGGAAGCTAGCAGCTCCACAGGCTGCTGGTTCTCCTTCTCTGAGTAGTAAGTGGGTGCACTGTGTTATTCAAGAAGGGTCACCTATATATGTAAAGAGCATCATAATACAGCATCTAGCACACAGTAAATGCCTTATAAGGACTAGTTGTTGTTAATTCTATCCAGGTAATGTTTAAGGTGAAGACAGGGGGTAAGAAATGGACTGGATTCTAAAGGCAATGGAAGGGCTCCTAGGTGGCTCAGTCGTTGGGCTCAGGTCCTGATCCCGGGGTCCTGGGATCGAGCCCAAGGTCAGGCTTCCTGCTGGGCGGGAATCCGGCTTCTCCCTCTCCCACTCCCCCTGCTTGTGTTCCCTCTCTTGCTGTGTATCTCTCTGTCAAATAAATAAATAAAAAATCTTAAAAAAAAATAAAGGCAATGGAAATTGGCACTGGATTCCTAATCACCACAAAATTAGGTGGCTTAACACAGCAGCAATTTATTCTCTCACATTTGTGGAGGTCAGAAGTCTGGAATCAAGGTGTAGGCAGGTTGGTTCCTTCCAGGAGCTCTCAGAGAGACCGCCCCATACCACTTTACTAGCTTCTACTGGGTACCAGTGGTCCTTGGCTTTCCTTGGCTTGTGCATCTCTCCAATCTCAAGTCCAAATGGAGTCCTAGATCTGTCAGTTCCAGTCTCTGCCTCCTTCTGCTCTTGGCCCTTGCTCCAGGGGTCCCTCCTCTCTGTCTCTGTGTCTCTTCTTGCCTTGACACCAGAGTTCTCAGGCTGTCTTAACTTTGTAGACTCTGCCCGCTAATCAAGAGTAGTTTCAGTATTTTTAAAAGATCAGTTTGGATTCCTTTGATTTTTTATAAATAATTTTTAAAATGTCATTGCATTACAGTAGACCTCCACTTAACTGATTGATGGAGGCTTCCAACATGCTAAATACGCATAGCTATCAAGCCCCTGGCCATCCACCACCCATGTCTGCTCCCTCAGTTATGTCCTATCTCTATGAACAGGCAGTATGTTTGTTCCCAAATCTGTTTATATGAGTTATACTTGCCATTGCTATCACCAAATTAAATTGAGTATAATGTAAACAACAAAATATAAGCATGAAAAGAAAGCAAGTGTTTGTTTCTATGAAAAATAAATTGAACACTTTGTAAATACTTAGTTTCCTTCTAAAACATTGCTCTCAAATTAGGTGTGGGCAAGACATTTACAAAAGATTAGAAACAAACACAATTCTAGGATGATTCTGTACTCAGATTGCTCTAAAAGTATTCTTAAATTATTTGTCCTCTTTTATGGCCAATCCATTTTGGCTGCCATTTATGCCAAATAGAGGATACAGAATTCCCATCAGTGGACCTGTACTCAAATCCAGCTGAAATAAGCTATTGTAGGCATGAATCGTTTTTTTTAGAGATTTTATTTATTTATCTGACAGAGAGAGACACAGCAAGAGAGGGAACACAAGCAGGGGGAGTGGGAGAGGGAGAAGCAGGCTTCCTGCAGAGCAGGGAGCCCGATGCGGGGCTCGATCCAAGGACCCCAGGACCATGACCTGAGCCGAAGGCAGACGCTTAACGACTGAACCACCCAGGCACCCCGCATGAATTGCTTTTTAAAAACACTTATTTTATTTTCCCCTGTTCTATATTCCTACCACTTTGAGATGTGCCTTCAACTATATCCAGGCAACAGAGCATGCCCTCCCTTCAGCATTTTGTAGCTGGGCTGTATTGGGTTTCCAATTCCAATTTCTTTAGTCAAAATTCCCTGGACAGGTTTCTGAGATAAAAGAGGCCCAGTTGGCTCTCTAGCTACTCCTCAGCTTCTTCAGGCTGGATCAAAGGTATTAAGGGCAAGGATGGTGATTGATTCTTCCCTTCCGAACTGCCTTTGGAAATGTTAATTGTATGCAAATGAGCACAGGGTGATGGCCTCTCTTTGAAGAGGGGGAGTATTTAGAATTAGTACTGCCCAGGGATGGCAATACGAGTAAGAACACAAACTGCAAGAAGAAAAACTATAGTTACTAGAATCAAAGTATGTTCTGCTATGAAGTTCAGCATATGACCCAGGTGTTCCAATAGTTCAAGGACCAACTGTGACATCAACTTTCACCCATATGCTTGATTTCCTCACAGCAACCTTGAGATAGAGGGATTATCATTTTTGATGGATGAAAGATCCAAAAATCAGAGAGTTTAACTGATGCACCCAGGGTCACCCAGATATGGAGATGGAACTAGCAATCGAATCCAAGTTTGTTCCACAGAGCTCACACTCTTTCCACTGTGCCAGAAAATGCAAATAATGTACTGGGAGGATCACAAAGAACAAGGCAGCCAGATGGAATTCGAGAGTTGGTGTTCCACCCACAGGGGGTAAACACAGACCCTTGAGTGAAGTCAGCTCTTCCAGGAGGGTCAAAGCTATTAACACGAGGTCTCTGTTCACCACTCAGCATCTTATCAGCGCTTGGAGGGAATCATGGTGCTAATCGAGACACCAGGCAAAGTGTAAAAAAAAAACATGCTAACTAAAAATCTCTGAATGCCAGTCATAGCTCATGACTGGGAAGAGCAGAGGGAGCTTCCTAGAGAGGACATCTGAGCATCAGCTTCCTAGAGGGGGTGTTGGTGAGATTTTCATAGATAGAGCCCTACCATTTGTAGAATTCTTTACAGTTGAAATAACACTTTTTCAGGCATTATGTTATTGTCTCTCAGAACACCACCATGGGATAGGGCAGGACTTATCATTTCTAATTGAGAGAGGAGAAAGCTCACACACAAAGTGGTTCAACAACTAACTCGGTCACATCATGGAAATGGGAGGAGCATTGAGAGCAGCCCCGTCCAGTGGAAATATCATGCGAGCCACATTTCAAAATCCCTAGTGTACACATTTTAAAAAGTAGAAAGAAACAGTTGAAACTCACACCAATAGTATATTCTATTTAATCAAACATAACCCAAATATTATTTTGGTGTATAATCAATATGTAACCAATGGTTAAAAAGTTATTAAGGCGACAGTTAACATTCCTTTTGTTTTATCGTTTTCAAACTCTGGTGTGTATTTTATTCTCACAGCACGTCTCAGTTTAGATGAAGGGTATTTTAGGTGCTCAATAGCCACATGTGGCTGGTGGTTACCATGTTGGGCAGGGCAGTTTTTCTGACTCCTTGTCCTTCCAGCTCTCCTAACCTACCTCATATGTACAGGGAGTGAGGGAGGGCAGCAGGGCATCTCACACAAAGGAAGCAACAGCAACTTGTAATTCAGGGTCCCAGCAGGACAAAACTGGTACTTCAGAAAGGGTAACAGAAGAGATGTTAACGAAGAGTTAAGGAACCCAACAATGAATGGTAAAACCTCCGAAGGCTTTAGAAAGAGTGAATCTACAAATACTCTTGGAACCTGGCAAATCCTGCAGCCAGAGGACAGGGGAGCCTGAGAGAAGCTGTGGCCCTTGGTAGAGAAATGTAGCCATTCTCATTTCACAGTGTGGCAAGGCTGATGAGGAGATAAAGCCATTGACCTCCTTGCCCTCCCATCTTCATTCTGTACTTCCCATTGGCCAAACCCAACCAGAAGCTAGATGGTATTGAGCTTGCTGGTGCATCCCAAAAGGTTAGCCTCCAGGGGCACTGAGAAGGCACAGAAGGGTAGAGGCTGGATCTGGAGGGTGGGCAGGGGACATCCAGCAAAAAGTCAAAGGCACAGAAGTGGGGGCATGTTTGCTGGTCTGGGTGGAGTACGGGAATGGAGTTAGTAAGTAAAACGATTGACAATTCAGGCTGCGCCAAGTAGTGGATGGACTATAATGTTGGGTAAATGAGATTGGATTGTATTCTGTGGGTAGTAGCAATCCATAGGGAGTGTTACTCTAAAGTCTTCTATAATCAAATGGGAAAAAAGGGAATGCCTGGGTGGTTCAGTCAGTAAAGCATCTGCCTTTGACTCAGATCATTATCCCGGGGTCCTGGGATTGAGCCCTGAGTTGGGCTCCTGGGTCAGTGGGGAGACTGCTTCTCCCTCTGCCCCTCCCTCCTACTTGTGGATTCTCTCTCCTCTCTCAAATAAATAAAATCTTTTTAAAAAATGGGGGGGGGCAAGATGGTGGAGGAGCAGGAGACCTAAATTTGGTCTGGTCTCAGGAATTCGGCTGGATAGGGATCAAACCATTCAGAACACCTACGAACTCAACAGGAGATCGAAGAAAAGAATAGCAACAACTCTCTGAACAGAAAAGCGACCACTTTCTGGACGGTAGGACATGCGGAGAAGTGAATCCGAGGCTATATTCGGGAAGATAAACGGCGGGGGAGGGGGCCTCTGTTGGCCGCTTCTGGCAAGTGATAGAGCCATGGAGCACAAAATCGGAACTTTTAGAAGTCTGCTCCGCTAAGGGACATCGCTCCAGTGACTAAGCGGGGGGTGGAACCCTCACTGGGACAGTGTGGTCTTGGGACTCTCAGGGTCACAGAAAGACCGGGGGTGCCTGAGTGCGGCAGAGCTCCCAGGTATCAGAGAGGGGAAGCCGGCTGCAGAGATGGAGCCGAGGCACGGGCTCTAGCTCGGGGTTGCCATAAACCGTGATCCATGGCACAGTCGGGCCACTGCTCCTCCAGCAGGGACCCAACAAGCGGCAGATCCGGGGAGACTCCCCATCCTCCCCTGGGAGGAGCGGCATGGGGGCGCACCGCAGGGATCTGCTGGGTTTGGAGACTCCACACCGAGTCAGGTGCTGGAGATAGAAATGCTTGGTCACAGGCCGGGTGAGCAGGGAGTGTGGCCAGAGACCAGGGAGATGGGAGTGACCACCTGCTTTTCTCTGGGGGCGCACTGAGGAGTGGGGCCCTGAGTTCTCGGCTCCTCTGGGGCAGAGATTGGGAGGCCGCCGTCTTCACTCTCGTCCTCCAAAGCTATTCGGAAAGCTTGCAGGGAACAAAAGCTTCCGAGAGCAAACCCAGCAGATTACTTAGCCCAGACCGGCAAGAACGGGACAATTCTGCCTACAGCAAAGACATTTGGGAACCAGGGCAACAGGCCCCTCCCCCAGAAGATCAGCAGGAACAGCAAGCCAAGACCAAGTTTACCGATCAATGAGAACAGCAGAACTCCAGCGCTAGGGGAATACTGCACATAGAATTCATGGCTTTTTTTACCATGATTCTTTAGTCTTTCAAATTTAGTGTTTTTTTTAAATTTTTTTCTTTTTTTTTTAATTTTTCTTTTTCCCTTTTTCAATCAACATCTTATCAACCCCCTTTTTAAAAAATCTTTATTTTTCATTTTCAGAGTCATATTCTACCCCTTCATAGTAGTTAACCAGGTCTTTTTCAGGTCTTTTCTGATTTGTTTAGTGTATATTTTTCTGGGATCATTCTTACTCTGTTAGCATTTTGTTCTCTCATTCATCTATTCTCCCCTGGACAAAATGACAAGATGGGAAAAATCACCTCAAAAAAAAGAACAAGAGGCAGTACCGACTGCCAGGGACCTAATCAATATGGACATTAGTAAGATGTCGGAACTAGAGTTCAGAATGATGATTTTAAAGATATTAGCTGGGCTTGAAAAAATCATGGAAGATATTAGAGAAACCCTTTCTGGAGAAATAAAAGAACTAAAATCTAACCAAGTCGAAATCAAAAAGGCTATTAATGAGGTGCAATCCAAAATGGAGGCTCTAACTGCTAGAATAAATGAGGCAGAAGAGAGAATTAGTGATAGAGAAGACCAAATGATGGAAAATAAAGAAGCTGAGAAAAAGAGAGATAAACAACTACTGGATCACGAGGGCAGAATTCGAGAGATAAGTAATACCATAAGATGAAACAATATTAGAATAATTGGGATCCCAGAAGAAGAAGAAAGAGAGAGTGGGGCAGAAGGTATATAGGAGCAAATTACAGCAGAAAACTTCCCTAATTTGGGAAAGGAAATAGGCATCAAAATCCAGGAGGCACAGAGAAACCCCTCAAAATCAATAAAAATAGGTCAACACCCCGGCATCTAATAGTAAAACGTACGAGTCTCAGAGACAAAGAGAAAATCCTGAAAGCAGCTCAGGACAAGAGATCTGTAACCTACAATGGTAGAAACATTAGATTGACAACAGACCTATCCACAGAGACCTGGCAGGCATGATATATTCAGAGCACTAAACTGAGAAAAATATGCAGCCAAGAATACTATATCCAGCTAGGCTGTCATTAAAAATAGAAGGAGAGATAAAAGCTTCCAGGACAAACAAAAAAGAAGGGAATTTGCAAACACAAAACCAGCCCTACAAGAAATATTGAAAGGGGTCCTCTAAGCAAAGAGAGAGCCTAAAAGCAACATAGACCAGAAAGGAACACAGACAATATAGAGTAACAGTCACCTTACAGGCAATACAATGGCACTAAATTCATATCTTTCAATAGTTACCATGAATGTGAATGGGCTAAATGCCCCAATCAAAAGACACAGGCTATCAGATTGGATAAAAAAACAAGACTCATCGAAATGCTGTCTGAAAGAGACTCATTTTAGACCCAAAGACACCCCCAGATTGAAAGTGAGGGGGTGGAAAACCAATTACCATGCTAATGGACACCCAAAGGAAGCTGGGGTGGCAATCCTTATATCAGACAAATTAGATTTTAAACCAAAGACTGTAATAAGAGATGAGGAAGAACACTATGTCCTATTTAAAGGGTCTATCCAACAAGATTTAACACTTGTAAATATCTATGCCCCTAACATGAGAGCAGCCAATGATATAAGCCAAAGGAACACATTGACAACAATACAATAATAGTGGGGGACTTTAACACCCCCCTCACTGAAATGGACAGATCACCTAAGCAAAAGATTAACAAGGAAATAAAGACTTTAAATGACACACTGAACCAAATGGACTTCACAGATAGATTCAGAACATTCCATCCCAAAGCAACAGAATACACATTCTTCTCTAGTGCCCATGGAACATTCTCCAGGACAGATCACATCCTAGGTCACAAATCAGGTCTCAACCGGTACCAAAAGATTGGGATCATTCCCTGCATATTTTCAGACCACAGTGCTTTGAAACCAGAACTCAATCACAAGAGGAAAGTTGGAAAGAACCCAAATACATGGAGGCTAAAGAGCGTCCTACTAAAGAATGAATGGGTCAACCAGGAAATTAAAGAAGAATTTAAAAAGTTCATGGAAACCAATGAAAATGAAAACACAATTGTTCAAAATCTTTGGGATGCAGCAAAGGCAGTCCTAAGAGGAAAGTATATAGCAATACAAGCCTTTCTCAAGAAACAAGAAAGGTCTCAAATACACAACCTAACCCTACACCTAAAGGAGCTGGAGAAAGAACAGCAAATAAAGCCTAAACCCAGCAGAAGAAGAGAAATAATAAAGATCAGAGCAGAAATCAATGAAATAGAAACCAAAAGAACAGTAGAACAAAACTAGGAGCTGGTTCTTTGAAAGAATTAATAAGATTGATAAATCCCTGGCCAGACTTAGCGAACAGAAAAGAGAAATGACCCAAATAAATAAAATCATGAATGAAAGAGGAGAGTTCATAACAAACACCAAAGAAATACAAACAATTATAAGAACATATTATGAGCAACTCTATGCCAGCAAATTAGATAATCTGAACGAAAGGGATGCATTCCTAGAGATGTATCAACTACCAAAACTGAACCAGGAAGAAATAGAAAACCTGAACAGACCTATAACCGCTAAGGAAATTGAAGCAGTCATCAAAAATCTCCCAAAAAACAAAAGCCCAGGGTGAGATGGTTTCCCAGGGGAATTCTACCAAACATTTAAAGAAGAGTTAATACCTACTCTTCTGAAACTGTTCCAAAAAATAGAAATGGAAGGAAAACTTCCAAACTTCTTTTATGAGGCCACCATTATCTTGATCCCCAAACCAGACAAAAGCCCCATCAAAAAGGAGAATTACAGACCAATATCCATGATGAACATGGATGCAAAACTTCTCACCAAAATACTAGCCAATAGGATCCAACAGTACATTAAAAGGATTATTCACCACGACCAAGTGGGAATGTTGAAAAAGAAAAGCAAAGCTGGCGGCATCACAATTCCGGACTTCAAGCTCTATTACAAAGCTGTCATCATCAAGACAGTATGGTACTGGCACAAAAACAGACACATAGATCAATGGAACAGAATAGAGAGCCCAGAAATGGACCCTCAACTCTATGGTCAACTAATCTTCAACAAAGCAGGAAAGAATATCCAATGGAAAAAAGATGGTCTCTTCAACAAATGGTGGTGGGAAAATTGGACAGCCACATGCAGACGAATGAAACTGGACCATTTCCTTCCACCATACACAAGAATGGACTCCAAATGGTTGAAAGACCTAAATGTGAGACAGGAGTCCATCAAAATCCTAAAGGAGAACACAGGCAGCAACCTCTTCGACCTCAGCCGCAGCAACTTCTTCCTAGAAACATCGCCAAAGGCAAGGGAAACAAGGGCAAAAATGAACTATTGGGACTTCATCAAGATAAAAAGCTTTTGCAAAGCAAAGGAAACAGTCAACAAAACCAAAAGACAACCGACAGAATGGGAGAAGATATTTGCAAATGACATATCAGATAAAGGGCTAGTATCCAAAATTTATAAAGACCTTATCAAACTCAACACCCAAAGAACAAATGATCCAATCAAGAAATGGGCAGAAGACACGAACAGACATTTTTCCAAAGAAGACATCCAAACGGCCAACACACATATGAAAAAGTGCTCAACATCGCTCGGCATCAGGGAAATCCAAATCAAAACCTAAATGAGATACCACCTCACACTAGTCAGAATGGCTAAATTTAACACGTCAGGAAACGTTAGATGTTGGCGGGGATGCGGAGAAAGGGAAACCCTCCTACACTGTTGGTGGGAATGCAAGCTGGTGCAGCCACTCTGGAAAACAGTGTGGAGGTTCCTCAAAAAGTTGAAAATAGAGCTACCGTACAACCCAGCAATTGCCCTACTGGGCATTTACCCCAAAGATACAAATGTAGGGACCTGAAGGGCTACATGCAACCCAATGTTTATAGCAACAATGTCCACGATAGCCAACTATGGGAAGAGCTAGGATGTCCATCGACAGATGAATGGATAAAGAAGATGTGGTGTAGAAATATATAATGGAATATTATGCAGCCATCAAAAGGAATGAAATCTTGCCATTTGCAATGACATGGTTGGAACTGGAGGGTATTTTGCTGAGCGAAATAAGTCAATTAGAGAAAGACATGTATCATATGACCTCATTGATATGAGGAATTCTTAATCTCAGGAAACAATTGAGGGTTGCTGGAGTGGTGGGGGTTGGGAGGGTTCGGGTGGCTGGGTGAAAGACACTGGGGCGGGTATGTGCTATGGTGAGTGCTGTGAATTGTGTAAGACTGTTGAATCACAGACCTGTACCTCTGAAACAAATAATACATTATATGTTAAAAAAAAAAAAAGAAGATAGCAGGAAGGGAAAAATGAAGGGGGGGGGAAACCGGAGGGGGAGACGAACTATGAGAGACTATGGACTCTGAGAAACAAACTGAAGGTTCTAGAGGGAAGTGGGGTGGGGGGATGGGTTAGCCTGATGATGGGTATTAAAGAGGACACGTACTGCATGGAGCACTGGGTGTTATACGAAAACAATGAATCATGGAACACTACATCAAAAACTAATGATGTAATGTATGGTGATTAACATAACATAATAAAAAAAATAAATATCTTTGTCTTTCTCGAAAAAGAAATAAACATAAAAATAAAAAATGGGGACACTAAGATGATGATCCTGACAGATGTTACACTGGGGTAGGGCTCTGAGACGTGAATTAGGCACATGCCTCACCTCTCAGAAGAACCAGCTGAGAAATAGACACCAGAAGTATACAGGAATCATAATAGACACTGGTCTTGCTGGCAAAGGGATGGGCACCGTGGCTGCAAAGTGAGTGAACATGGGGTTCTATGCCTTCTTTCTGTACTGGCTACAGATCTCCAGCCAAAGAGAGGGCAGCTGGGCCACTGTGGGGCTCACTGCCTCAGGGGGCTAACTGTGGGGAGGAAAGTAGCCTGCAGGAATGGGCTTCCTGCTGGAGGAGAGGATCCTCATTGTCACGACACAAAGAGACCTGGAAAATAAGCACATTACACAGGAATACTCCTCTCTATAAGATGGACAGGGACAAGAATAGATGGAGAGAAAACTGTGGGTCATGCTTCATTCATTTCCATGAGGTGTCATATGGTTGCAGTGTGTCTGATTTCATAGATCATAAAGAAAATGCAAAGACAACTTCTTTCGCAAGAGGAATCTCAGGGTGGAGTGACTACAGGTGGCTAGACCAGTTCATACTAGTTAGAAACTGGTTAGCACCCATTAGAAAGCTAACCAGTGTGGGAGGGCTTAAACAAGATTAGAAAAAGAAATTCAGGGACAGTTAGTACATATATGGCGGAGACAGCATCAACAGGAATTGGTGCCATAATTGATTCAGATGGATCAGGTCAAAAAAATGTGTCGTATCAGAACAAAGGACATTTTGGGGGTGGTGAGAGGATCCTGAACAGGTGGAGCCAGTGATACCACAGGGACATGCAGATGAAGCTGCCCAGCAGGATACTGATGATGGGCATGGGGAACTCAGAAAAGAACATGGTGTTAGAGATACTGACGTGGAACAATCCAGAAGTGATGGCTGAAGTCACAATAAATCACCACAAGAGAGACAAGAGACAAAAACGGTGATTCAATGGCTATTTAAATTTATTAAAATTTAAGACTCAATTGCTCAGTCATACTAACCACATTGCACATGCTACACTCTGGTCCTAGGTGGCTGGTGGTTTCTGGATGATACAGCTCTAAAATTTTCCCATCATCACAGGAACTGGACAACAGAGTTGCAGAGCATTATATATTGGGGTAAGATGGTGACTGGAATAACATTTCACTTTTTATCCCCAAAATACCTGAGGGAAATGAAAGTGAAACCATGAGAAGAAATGAAATGACGCTACGACAAAAACAGCATGGAGATGGAGAAACTTGCAAGAGTCAGATAATCAAGAAGATGCCTTGAAGTGAGATTTACTTTTTTAAATTTGAGGCACAGCTCTGCCAAGGCTGAAGTCATTTATGTGAGGGAATAACAGAAGGAGAAGCTGGACCGGAAGATCAGGAAGATCAGGAAGATGGAGTTGTTAACTGCCAAAGAGAGGTTGGACTCCTGGTTTTGGAGGACAAAGACCTTGGACACCATAGCACAAGAGGAGAGGATTTCCCAGATCTATTTATTCACAAGTAGTTTTGCATGAAAGATTACTGGGAAAACACAATGACAGCACTCATGATTATGGTCATTGTCTCTGCTTTTCTTCCCAGCTTGGGCTTCTCCCCTTCTGGATCCAGAGCGATTGTGAGGCACACAAATTAAACATATATCCAATCTCCAATGAGTTTACAGTGTAGAAGGAAAAATAAAGCAAGAGCACAGCAGAATGGAGAAGGAGATTAACACCATAAAGAAACACACACACACACACACACACACAAAACACTCATGGAGGTCACAGTTGGGGAGAAAAGAGAGGCTCTTTGTGGAAGAGGTGACATTTGAGCCGAGTGTTTCCTGATGAAAGGAGTGTTGGACCAGGAAGGGAGAAGAGCAGAAGCAAAGGCATGAGTGTAAAAAGATAATAAGAATGTTTAGGAGAACAAGAATATTCCAGTATACACTAGAGAACAGTTAATATGAAATCATTAATAAAAGATAAGGATGAGCATGGCGGATGGTACATGGGTAGTCTTAAATGCAAGAGATGGAAAACAGTAGAAAAATGGCTTGATGATAGGAGACTCAAGAGGTTTTTTGGAATATAATGGGAAGACAGCAAGTTGGAGCAGAAAATCCAAATATTTCGAGATTCTGGCATTTTCAGGTCAACCTTAAATGAATGAAAGAATGAATGAATGAATGACAAGGTGCTGCCTTACTTAGTTATCTGTAACTTTAAAAACAATTCTGTAGGGCACAAATATGAGTGAAACTAACTCAGAACTCCATAGGAAACCTAACTTTCTCACCCAAACTATTGTCCTAACCACTAGTTTACACCAATGTTGTCTAACAAAGATGTTTAAGTTAAACAGAATTGCTTTAAAACAGCTAAAACATCTGCTGCATTTAATAATAATCTTCCTGCTGCTGCAACATATGGCATCATCAGAAACTTTATTCCAGTGCCCCCGGAGCTTCTGAGACACCTCGAAATGCCATGATTACCATAAGCAGGTTTTGGTAATTCTCAAACTAAAAGAAAAACATTTTAATATTTAAAATAAACATGGGCCATTGGATCATTTGGGAGGAGAAGTGGGATTACAGTAACTACAATAATTAGAATTCAGCTCCCCCAAGATAGATGTTCTAAGATTCATCTTCTAGATGGAAAATTCCCCTAACAGGTCTGTGTAAGACATGTGTTCAGGCTGTCCCTGTCGATCCTGAACTGGATAAGCGTCCTCCCCCCACCGTTATTCATGGGGGTCACAAGGAGCACAAGTCCCTTTCCTTTTACATAGGAGAATTATTACAACACAGGTAGGTAGAAGTAAGGCCAGGAGCCAAAGTTTGAATTCAATATAACTGAGTTAAATAGACATTAATCAGAAGATCTTATACTCCAGCCATTGTGCTGGGTAAATGCCAGGAGAATCAGATGAATTGAAAAGAGCAGGTGCCTCTAAGTAGTCTGTACTGGCCGTGGAGGATAGAGAGACACTCAGGCTAGCAAATGTCATAAAGTGTGACAGGCTCTATAACAGAGTTAACTTTAAGGCATGCTGGAAGCAGGAGCAAAGCATTTCCACACAACTTGGAAAGATGAAAATCAAGCCTCATGGAGGAAGGGATGATGGTGGAGAATTTTCAGGGTGAAGACATTAGGAGGGAGGTGGGCTTTCCAGGCCGAGAGAACCACAGAGCACAGGGCCATCGAACAGTTCAGGGAGCTGATGGTCCTATGGTATTGCAAGAATGGAGAGGGAGTGGAGAAGAATCTGGGGAGAGACAATGGAGGCTAGAAGGTGGAGGGGTGTTGGGCCCCATGTGGGGGTTTGGATTTTATCTGGGAGGGAACGTGGCCACTGAAGGGTTTTCTTGCAGGCAAGAGTGACATCAATGTCATTATCATCACAGCATCCTCTTTCATATAGCTTAAGTATATACTCTGCCTCCATTAAGTTCATCCTTAACCCTCACCACAACCCTTGGAGGAAGGCAGAATCATTAAACCGACAAAGTCAAGGTCTCCCGAGGGAATAGTTTACCTACATTTCCACAGCCAGGAAGCAAAGAAAACAGGACTGGAATCCATATCTTCCAGACATTGAAGGTTTAGCTCTTAAACCCTATCCTGTACTGACTCTGAACCAGACCAGGGTTTTGGAAAGAATAGATTGGAAGAAGAGAAGCTGGAGACCGAGAGACCAGCTAGATGTTTAGTATGTGCTGTGCTGGTTACAACTGGGGATAAAATTATTTTAAAAAAAGGCAATGTCCTTGCCTCCCCCAAAGAAAGAGCCAATATGTGCTCAACCTCTTGATGCCAATCTAAATGAAACATGTCAAAATTTGGATCCATTCAGTAGTTTCTCCCTGGCATTGTGCGAGTGGCCATGGGAAGGAAAGATGTTGAGAGCCACCTTGAACAAGCTAAAAACCTAGTTTGAAAGCACCTGATTTCTGTGCATTGATTTTGTATCAGTTGCTTTCTTATACACTAACAATACAACTGTAGAAAGAGAAATTAGAGAAAGGATTCCATTTACAATAGCACAAAAAACCATAAGATACCTCGGAATAAACCTAATCAAAGAAGAAAAGGATCTATACTCTAGGAACTACAGAACACTCACGAAAGAAATTGAAGAAGACACAAAAAGATGGAAAAATATTCCATGCTCATGGATCGGAAGAATAAACATTGTTAAAATGTCTATGCTACCCAGAGCAATCTATACCTTCAATCTATACCATCCCGATCAAAATTCCAATGACGTTTTTCAAAGTGCTGGAACAAACAATCCTAAAATTTGTATGGAATCAGAAAAGACCCCGAATCACCAAGAAAATGTTGAAAAAGAAAAACAAAGGTGGGGGTAACACGTTGTCCGATTTCAAGCTATATTACAAAGCTGTGATCACCAAGACTGCATGGTAGTGGCACAAAAACAGACATATAGACCAACGGAACAGAATAGAGAACCCAGATATGGACCCTCAACTCTATGGTCAAATAATCTTTGACAAAGCAGGAAAAAACATGCAATGGAAAAAAGACAGTCTCTTCAATAAATGGTGCTGGGAAAATTGGACAGCCACATGCAGAAGAATGAAACTCAACCATTCTCTAACACCATACACAAAGAAAAACTCAAAATGGATGAAAAACCTTAATGTGAGACAGGAATCCATCAAAATCCTAGAGGAGAACATAGGCAGTAACCTCTTTGACATCGGCCACAGCAACTTCTTTCAAGATACGTCTCCAAAGGCTAGTGAAACAAAAGCAAAAATGAACTTTGGGACTTCATCAAGATAAAAAGCTTCTGCACAGCAATGGAAACAGTCAACAAAACAAAGAGGCAACCTACAGAATAGAAGATATTTACAGACACTACAGATAAAGGGCTGGTATTCAAGATCTATAAAGATCTTCTCAAACTCAACACCCACAAAACAAATAATCAAGACAAAAAATGGGCAGAAGACATGAACAGACACTTCTCTGAAGAAGACACACAAATGGCTAACAGACACATGAAAAAATGTTCATCATCATTAGCCATCAGGGAAATTCAAATCAAAAGCACATTGAGATACCACCTTACACCAGTTAGAATGGCAAAAATGGACAGGGAAAGAAACAACAAATGTTGGAGAGGTTGTGGAGAAAGGGGAACCCTCTTACACTGTTGGTGGGAATGCAAGTTGGTACAGCCACTTTGGAAAACAGTATGGAGATGCCTCAAAAAATTAAAAGTAGAGCTACCCTATGACTCAGCAATTGCACTACTGGATAGTTGCTCCAAAGACACAGATGTAGTGAAAAGAAGGGCCGTATGCACCCAATGTTCATAGCAACAATATCCACAATAGCCAAACTGTAGAAAGAGGCGAGATGCCCTTCAACAGATGAATGGATAAAGAACATGTGGTCCATATATACAATGGAATATTACTCAACCATCAGAAAGGATGAATACCCAACTTTTACATCAACATGGATGGGACTGGAGATTATGCTAAGTGAAATAAGTCAAGCAGAGAAAGTCAGTTATCATATGGTTTCACTTATTTGTGGAACATAAGGAATAGCATGGAGGACATTAGGAGAAGGAAGGGAAAAATGAAGGGTGGGAAATCGGAAGGAGAGATGAACCATGAGAGACTATGGACTCTGAGAAACAAACTGAGGGTTTTAGAGGGGAGGGAGTTGGGGGGATGGGTGAGCCCAGTGATGGGTATTAAGGAGGGCACATACTGCATGGAGCACTCGCTGTTATACGAAAACAATGAATCATGGATCACTACATCAAAAACTAACCAATGTATTGTATGGTGACTAACATAACATAATAAAATAAAATTTTAAAAAAATAATAAAATGCAAAAAAACCAAAACCTTGTTTGAAGAGACCTACCTGCTTGCTCTCAACGATAGACCCACACACGCAACCTCAGGTTATCCCAGGAAAAAGCCTCTTTCCCCGGACCTCAAGCATATCATCATATTATGGGACCTGCCAAGCAAGAGGGCTCATGTGCCACTTAGCCTCTAGCTACTGCTTGGCAATTTTCTTTGGAAAAATGATTGGTAACCACTATTAAATATTGACAATCTCAGTCATTTTATAATCATCTATTCCATGCTGGTTTTCAGGAACTGCTGGTGGGCTATATAGAGGAATGAGCCATGGGTCACTCTTAAGGGGTCAGTTACCTTAACAGGGTAACAGGCATGCAGTGATCGAGGTCCAGTATTCCATGGTGGAACAGAGGTTGGCAATAGATTTTCTTCATTTTGGTATGCCCATCAGGGAGCTATGTCAATGCATAGTTAACAATAAATATATACTGAATGGAAAGTGAGCATAGTGGTATGCCACTGAAGAAAGTACATAACTTTGCTAGGGTGTCGAGAACACCTACATGGTGGGGTTACAAAGACAAGTCAGTCTCAGTCTGCACTCTGGAGTAGGCCTGGAGGATGAATAGAACTTTATTATTGGAAGAGAGGGAAGAAAGAATTAGCAAAGATACTGATGATATGATACATATGATGTGATGAAGGACAGCAACATGGGAAAGTAGGTGTTCCTACATTCCAGCTGTCACTTGTTCTCCTCCCTGTATAGTATTCTTTCCTTCTTTCGTCCATCAGCTTAAAAAAATAAAGCTTATAAAGGACGGAGGAAGGTCCTTCTACCACGTGGGATGACTACATCACAGTGACTCCAAGACACTCAACTTGAAGGACAGGAAAAGAAGAAAAGTTTTATGGGTATGATAAAGCAATCATTTGTAGGACCTCCAATATTTCATAAACATGAAACAAAAGCCTGAGCTTCCCAGACATCTCACCCACAATTGCCGTTCTCGTTGCAATAGGGCATCGAGAACAGTCAAATAAATTATTAATGCAGCAGTATTCTCTGAATTGGCAGGCATCCCATGGAAAGAGTGACGTCCCAGTCTGGCAACTGCTCTGTTTTTCAGAGGAACACAACATTTTATCCTGGCAGATACTCGTGTTGATTGCACAAGGTGATTTCAAGTTATTTTTCTCAATTATTTTATAGGGCTATTCAGGACAATTATAATAAATCTATTATGAGGTTGCATAAGTATTCTAGACATTAATTTCAACATTTCCAAGCTCTGATTCCTGTGAAGTCCACATAGGGTCTGGAAATTCAGTAGTTTCCTCTGTGCCCCTGGCAATGACATATGGCAGTGGGAGTTGAGTTTTGGCCCATCCATGATCACACATACCTGGCTTCACTCACTTCAAAGATCCATGTTTTACTGACAATTTGATCAAATTAAGATGAAGACAATGTGGCACTTTTTCGTAATTTCTCAAACTATTGTTGTATAAAGCTTAATATAACAAGTGGGTATCTATAGATGTAACATTTTTAAGAGAGCCTTGGATGATAAAACTAATATATCTGTTGAGCATAGAATTCCCAAGAGCATAATATTTAGGAGATAATATGTTGATTCCATAACCAATTTTTCCATATATTCCTGTTACTCCTCTTTGAAAACTGCATTCAGAGGCAAAGATAGGCATGAATTTTGAATATCACATGAATAATTTTCATGGGGCAAATCTTTATTTTTTGAAAGCTGATTTCATTTTGGGGAAACATATAATTTAAGGCCAAAGCTATTTTTTAAATCCTTTTAACAGCTACCCAATCAGGATGTCCAAGAATCTTCATTTCAATCTCTTCAAACTGAAGACACATGGTCTCTGACCCAACCCAACCCTGTTTTCCCTACTGCATCCCTTTCCTAGGATTGGTATCACGTTCCACAAAATTTGTTGTGTTCTGTAATCTCTTCTGAAAATCAGGATGAGGTATTAGGAACTACACATGTACAAGATTCTTCCATAAGCTTACTACAATTTGGTATGTAATGAAAATATTTATTTCAAATAAGAGTTCACAGTTTCAAAAAAAGAGGGTCAAAAATGAGAATGTTAATGGTTTTTAGGAACCATGGCCTTGTTCACAAACACAGATGTCAAAGTGTCAGAAAAGCACTTGGTGACAAATTTTATTTCTTGTAGACAACATTTAATTGAAAGCGGGAAACAAGACCAACCTGCTTTGAGCTATAAGTTTAACATAACTATTTTAGACTCTGGAATCCATGACACAAACCTGAAGAAAACACTTGAAGTCAGGATGTGTTTGGGGAGGAAAAAAGCTCCATGTAACTCAGACACTAGGCCTTTCCAATTGGTACCTGTCTTTGGTTTTCCGTCTCCAGGCGTAGCCTGGCCTCCACACACCTCCGCGTCTCCAGGAAGGCTTGGCGCTGGGCCCGGTCTGACAGGTAGCTGATGAAGATTCCAGCTGTGTTCATACACATGAATAACACTGCCTGGGCCACAACCTAAAACACATTTGCAAACATAGGCTGGTCAGATGATTAAAACAAGAGCTGTTTGGAGACAAAGAGGAAAACATAAAGAAAGATTTCCAAGGTAAATCTTAAGGTAGTAATCCAAACATTTAGCATCAGCCTAATAGAACCATTCAGGTCATGGGTGAAATGTCATCCCCCCATTGACCTTTTCATCCAATTTAAAGCTTCTCATACTGCAAGTGTGATTTGAACGTGAATTGAAAACTTGAGGTTAGATAGGAGCACTTCTCTCTTTCTCACTCTGCCTTACTTCTCCGCCTTCACTAGCTGAAGTTTTTAGCCTTCTAGATGGTTGGAGGAGCAGGTCAGAAGAAGGGAAAGGGACTAATAAGAAATAGCTAATAGTACTACTATTATATCTAGTAGCTCTTACAACTTTTTTTGATGATATAAAGGTAAATATACTAGCAATGAATGCAAAAAAAATCTTAGCAGAGAAATAGAAACCATGCACACAAAATGAAAATTCTAGAAGTGGAAAACACAACACTGAAAATTAAAACAGTCACTGGAGGATAGTAATAGCATAATGTAGGTGACAGAAGAAAAAAACCAATAAACTTGAAGATAAATCAATAAGCCAAGAATAACCTTCAAAGCAGTCAGAGAGAATGTTACAGACAGGGGACATGCTCTCTAGTTATGATAATGATTTTCAGGGTAAATAAAAAAGAAAGACATTACTAAAATACACTGAAATGAGGGGCACCTGGGTGGCTCGGTTGGTCGAGCATCTGACTCTTGGCTTCGGCTCAGATCATGATCTCAGGGTTGCGAAATGGAGTACTGACTGCATAGACTCACAGTGTGGAGTCTGCTTGAGGTTCTCTCTTTCCCTCTCCCTCTGCCCCTCCCTCTGCTCATACTCTCTAAATAAATAATAAATAAAATCTTTAAAAAATAATAAAATACACTGAAAAGTTTGAAAGTCAAACAAAATAAAGCTGGTTTTGCTGTGTAAATACTATATAAAAGAGAACTGAAGGAAAAAAACATTACTAGTGATAAATAAGGTCACTATATAATGTTAAGAGCTTTAATTCACCAGAAAGATCTAAAAATTACGAACTTGAGCACATTTAGCATCATAGCTCAGAATACACAATGCCAAGTGTGACATAAGTCTATGGCATTATTTACGAATCTGTCATCACAGTGATCTATTTTTTACACAATGTTCAGCAGTTAACAGATCAAACAGATTAAAAAAATCAGCAAAGGCAGAGACAACTTAAATACCTCATACAACTAACAAACTTGAAATGGAATACAGTATGCAACAACTAGATGGTACAAATTCTTTTTAGGCACTTACTGAATATTTATAAATAGGATTTTATGATAAAACCTGAAGGTAGCCTCAGCAAATTTCAAAGAACTAGTAGCACATAACTATAGTCAATTACTACAATAAAATCAATTTACAAAGACAACATCATGTGTTTGGAAATTAAAAATATTTCTAAATAACTCATGGATCTAAGAATATATTATAATGGAAAATATGTATAGTTAAAGAATAATATGAAAATACTACTGAACAAAATTTAGTAGTCCTCACAGAGGAATGTATATTAATAAATGCTTTATTTTTTATTTATTTATTTATTTTTAAGATTTTATTTATTTATTTGACAGAGACAGAGATAGCGAGAGCAGGAACACAAGCAGCGGGAGTGGGAGAGGGAGAAGCAGGCTTCCCCTCGAGGAGGGAGCCCGATGTGGGACTCGATCCCAGGACCCTGGGATCATGACCTGAGCCGAAGGCAGATGCTTAACGACTGAGCCACCCAGGCGCCCAATAAATGCTTTTTTTAAAAAAAAAGCTGAAAATCAATGTGCTAGCCATTCAACTTAAGGATTTAGCAAAAAACAAAAAGCAGAATAAATCCAAAGTATGTAGAAGGAAAAAAATAATAAAACAGGAGCAAAAATAAATAAAAAACAAAGATACAATAAGACAAATATATAAATGAAGTCAAAAAGTTCATTTTCTGAAAAGACAAAGAAAGGATAACAATTCTTATAAGCTTAATTTAAAAGAAAGAGATACAGAAAAGGTCCAAATAAGCAATATTAAGAATAGGAAATGGGACAAAGATATTGCAGAAATTAATAGGTAACAAGAATATGTTATGAAGTTTAATGCTACAAAAAATCTGACATGGAATTGGTGTATTTCTCAAAATACATCTTTACCAGAACTGACTCAAGGAAATGGAGAAAAAGTCAATAAAAGGAACCATAATTAAAAATCTTTTCACAAGGAATATGTACAGAAACAAAACCAAAAATACCTAAAGCAAACATCCTGCTCAATGGAAAAAGGTTCAAGAGCATTTGTTTAAAGACCAGGGTAGCAGTTACCATCAAATGTATTCAACACCATTCTCGAATTCTAGCCATCTCAATAGGACAAACACAGAAACAAAATAAAAGTGATAAAGTTTGAAAAGGAAGAAATATACTTTCATTATTTTCAGATGATTATCCATGTGGAATATCCAAAAATATCTACAGAAAAATGACTAAAATTAATAATAATTTAGCAAAGATGCTGGATACAAAATCAAAATAAAATGTCAATTGCATTTCTATGCACCCATAACAAACAGAAAGAAATTAATTTAGTGGAGAAAATAATGGGATTTAATGTAAAATAATCAAATAAGACTTACATAGATGGAGGGTTATATACCATGTTATGGATAGGAAAGAATTGCTACAGTAAAGTTCTCAAATCTCAGTAGGTATTTTTACCTCCAGTGGAATTCAAGATGATTCTAAAATTTATATGGAAGGGCAAAGGGTCAAAAATACAAAAGATATTCTTAAAGAAGAACAAAATAGAAAGAGTTGTGATACCAGATATTGAGACTTATTATAATGTTTTAGCAATTAAAACATCATGGTATTGATATAGGTATCCAAAAATTGACCAGTGGATGTCAACAGAGAACCCAGAAACACAAAGGCACAAAGTTTGGGCACCACAGGTCTAAGGAGAAAACAGGGATTTTCAACAAAGGGTATCAGGACAGTTTGTTATCCATTTAGAAAATAGAGTAAAAGTAAACCCTTGCCTAATACCACCCATGGAAACACACTGCAGGTGGATTAAAGTCTTCACTATGAAAGGCAAAAATATTAAATTTTAGAAGACAATCTAGGAGAATATTTTTATCACCTTGATAGATTTTTACAATAAACCACAGGAGCACCTGGGTGGCTCAGTCATTTAAGCATCTGCCTTTGGCTCAGGTCATGATCTCGGGGTCCTGGGATAGAACTCCCTGCTCAGTGGGAAGTCTGCTTCTCCCTCTCACTCTGCCCCTCCTCCCCCACTCATGCACTCTTTCTCTCTTGCTCTCTCCTTCTCTCTCTCTCAAATAACTAAAAATCTTTAAAAGATAAAAAAAATAAAGCACACAGAATACAAACTAGAAAGAACAGAGGAGTATATTTGATTAAAGAATTTCTATACATTCAAAGACACCACAAATAAAATTGAAAGAAAAAAACTACACATAAACTAAGAAAAGATATTTGTGATACTTATAACCAGCCAAGAAGTAATTTTAGCTTACAAGAACTTGTACAAATGTATAAGAAAACATAAACAATCCAATAGAAAACAAGGGCAAAAGATAAACAGATATTTCAAAGACAAGAAAAGACAAATATGAAACTGAGTGCAACAATCCAGGAACTGTAAGTTAAAGTCCACACCCATTCCACACTTACTAGGTTGGCTCTAAAAAGAAAATATATAGTGGAGCATCATCAAATTGTCAAGGATGCCAGTGGGAATCTGAAATGATGCAACTACTTTGACTTTACACATTACTATTTAATTTGCGCCACCCCAGAATTTCACCTTTTCACTCCACAGCCACCTTTGCATGTGTGGCCAGGAGACGTATCCAGGAATGTCTGGAATAGCATTCTTCATAAGGGCCTGAAACTGGAAATACTCTGAATGTCCACCAATAGTGGAATAGATACATATTCTTTTTTTTTTTTTTAAGATTTTATTTATTTATTTGACAGAGAGAGACACAGCGAGAGAGGGAACACAAGCAGGGGGAGTGGGAGAGGGAGAAGCAGGCTCCCCGCAGAGCAGGGAGCCCGATGCGGGACTCAATCCCAGGACCCTGGGATCATGACCTGAGCTGAAGGCAGTCGCTTAACCAACTGAGCCACCCAGGTGCCCTAGATACATATTCTGTGATGAATTAAAACAATAAAATACTACTGAGCATTGAAAATATATGAACTATCACTGCATGCGTCCAAATGGAGAAGTACAGAAAATAATAATATTTTAAAAGGTATAATCCAGCGACATAGAGATAAAAGCAATAAAACTAGACAATATATTGTTTATGGACACGTGAGATAGCATCTGATGGCATTTTTTTCCTTACCCATCAAATTGTCAATGATCAAAAATTTGGTGGCATACTCCTCTGGATAGGTTGTGGGATAAAGTCATTTCATGCCTAGTTGTTGAAGATATGAATTTTGCAATGCCTCTCAAAGTTGACAATATTCATGCTCATCAGCCCAGTGATTCCATTTCAATGGACTTATAAATATGACCACCAGGTGCTAGCACCAAAGGATAACACAGCATCGTTCACGTGTAATTAGAAAGAACCTAAATGCTCATGAACAGAGGACTGGTTAAATTATAAGGCCATACAACTGGATCATATGCTGAAAAAATCAAGTTGATTTTCTGTGTATGAGTACTGAACATTCTAGGACATACTGCTAGGTGGGGGGAAAGAGCAAAGGTCTAACATTTGTTCTCATTTTTATATGCACAGACTCCTTCAGTAAGGCAGTGGATAATTCTGGGGACAGAAACTGAAGTCTGGTTTATAATATCTACCTTTTATATTTTGAATATGTGCATGTAGTTCCTATCCCAACGCACGGATTTTTTTTTTTTAAGATTTTATTTATTCATTTGAGAGAGAATGAGATAGAGAGAGCATGAGGGGGGGAGGGTCAGAGGGAGAAGCAGACTCCCTGCTGAGCAGGGAGCCCGATGCGGGACTCGATCCTGGGACTCCAGGATCATGACCTGAGCCGAAGGCAGTCGCTTAACCAACTGAGCCACCCAGGCGCCCCCAACGCACGGATTTTTAAAAAGATTGATAAATTTATTGCTAAGAATGAGAAAAATGCGAGCTCCTCATCGTGACAATAAAGCCTGCTTGATCATCTTCAAGGTCATTTCATACCATTTCTCCCCTTACTCATTTTGTTCCAGCCAACAACCTGGTTTAGTTTCTGTTCTTCCAGTAGGCCTGTCCCACCTCTGGGCTATTGTTAATGTTGTTTCCTGTGCCTGAGACACACTTCCCCATATTTCTTGCCTTGCTGATTCCTCTTACCCTTTGTTCTCGATTTTATTATTGTTTTTTTCAAAGAGATGCTCCCTGATCACTACATCAAAATAGGAATTCCCTGTTATTCTTTGTTCCTGCACACTGTGCACTTATCACAGATTGTAATTGTGTATTTATTTGCTTGGTTGATTGTTTGATGCCTGTCACGCTGGATTATTAGTTCTAATAATGCAAGGATGGTGCTCGTTTTAGACATTGATTGACACCTAGTACCTAGCATAGTAGATGTGCTTAGCAGAGTACCTGTTTAAGTGCTCAGCAACCACTAAGTACTAAATATTTGCTGAATGGATAAACAGCTTTCCTATGTACCACTAATCATCATTTACAAGATATGATGAAACAGTGATCTTATTCACAGTAGCAATGATAATGTAAAACACCAAAGAATATCCTTGACAATAATAATAGCAAATATGTGAGAGCTGGGGGTGGGGGGGGAGTAACTAAAATATGCAACGTTACAGAGATAAAGGAGGGAGGTATTTCTAATAAGGGGTGCCATTATTAACTATGTAAATAGTGCCCGAATCACTTTATAGCTTCAATATTATACTCCCAAGTGGAAGCCAGTGCAGCCGATTAAGCGCCCGACTCTTGGGTTTGGCTCAGGTCATGATCTCAGGGTCATGAGATCAAGTCCCAAATCGGGCTTGCACTCAGAGGGGAGTCTGCTTGAGATTTTCTCTTTCCCTCTGCCTCACGCCCCCATGCCCTCTCTTTCTCTGAAATGAATAAATAAATCTTTTTTAAAAAGGAATGCATGAGTTAGAATACCAAAGACATTTTTACAAAAGGGATTTGGAAGTGGGGAACATGGGGGGCTTGCCTAGCCAAAAGGTAATACAAATCATCATGCTCCAGTAAGTAAAATTCTGTGGCAGTAGAGAAAATCTCAACTGAAAAATTAATAGAATAAAATGGGAGTACACCACCCAGAAATAGCCAAAAGAGAAGACAACGAGTTTTTATTATGATACATATAGCTCAACAATTCGGTGGGAAAAATAACTGTCAGTAAAGGGATTTGTTGACTATTAGTCAACTACAGGAAAAAAGATTGACGGTCACTTCATGCTATATATGCGTATAGATGCCAGTGGATTAAGGAGTTACACGTGGAAAATGAGCCAGTAAGCACAAAAGCATGACCCAAATCTCAAATTAAATATAACTAAAATTTTTTAAATTAAAACAATTTGATCATCTTTGAAGTAGAAAGCCAATTGGCAACATGTTGCAAAGTTTTACTCATTTCTTTTGACCTTCTGGCCCAACTTTTGCTTATCTATTTGAAGGAAATAATCAGGTATAGGACCAGAAACTTCTGTTAAGGGATTTTCACTGCAGCTTTCTAATGGAGAGAAAAAGAAAATTGCATATTTTTACCAGTAGGGACATGGCTGAATGCACTGGAGGTGTGCATACACAAAAGAACATAAAATCACAGGAAAAATATTTAATGGCACGAGCCAATTTGTATGATACATTAAGTAAAATGTAATTTTACTTTAATTCAAAACTTTTAAGATTAAATCTAAATTAACTTCAATCTTAAAAGCTTTA
Organism: Mirounga angustirostris; assembly: GCF_029215605.1. Taxonomy (NCBI): domain Eukaryota; kingdom Metazoa; phylum Chordata; class Mammalia; order Carnivora; family Phocidae; genus Mirounga; species Mirounga angustirostris. Next base: position 10,776,115 of record NW_026991712.1, on the reverse strand, counting down.
ATTTAAAACTTTTCAATTTAAAGCTGTGTTAAAACACAAACCTATAAGTCCAATGTAATCCTCATGCTTAAAATAAAAGGAAATATATACGTGTACACACGTATAAAAGGAAATACATATATATATGTATATATATATTTGCATGTGTATGTGCTTGCCTATGTGTAAATGTGTGTATATATGTGTGTGTATTGAAATAGGACAAACTCACTTGTGAAGATCTAACAAGATGGCACCAGGGAAACAAAAGCTGAGGAGATGGAGAACAGAGCCCAGAAGCACACACTCCTATATGGACTTGATTCTTAGTAACTGACTTCCCAAATATCTTTACTGCTGCATTTTTTTTTTAAAGATTTTTTATTTATTTATTTGAGAGAGAGAGAGCACATGAGAGGGGGGAGGGTCGGGAGGGTCAGAGGGAGAAGCAGACTCCCTGCCGAGCAGGGAGCCCGACGCGGGAGTCGATCCAGGGACTCCAGGATCATGACCTGAGCCGAAGGCAGTCGCTTAACCAACTGAGCCACCCAGGCGCCCTTTACTGCTGCATTTTAGCATCAACTAAGTACCCCCCTCAAACCCTACATTGTTCAATAAGTTATTGTTCTTTCTTATAACTAAATTTTATGAAAGAAATACTTTTCCACTGTGGCAGCTGCTGATGTGTAGTTCCATGGAGGAGCGGCATATATTGTGACAACTCTTTTGGATTGGTCATATTCTGTAATCCTCCAAACTACCTAATTCTACCTAGGTCCCTGTGAGACCCCTCTGTAAGCCACCTCTGCCCTGCAGCTGACATGTTAAGTGTGAGATGCTTAAGAAGCACTTGTTGATCAATGCTCTATTTTTCTACCTTTATAGATCTGTAAACTGCCATGGATAAGCCTTCCTAGCCCCTCGCTCCTATTAATAAATGTAACCATTCAAAATTATTTATGGAGCAAGTTCTACATCAGGTATAGTTTCATAAACTGGGAGTGTGCAAAGCGGATAAATGCCTGCTCTCAACTCTAGTAGTGGGAGACAGGCAATCAACAAATAAACCAGGAATATTTAATAAGTGGTGGCGGTGTGTGATAAATGCTATGACGAAAAACATAGCAGCATAAGCGGCATAGAAAGTGACAATGAGGGGTAGGACTGCTCATTCATAGGGAGTTCAAAGATGTCCTCTCTGATACGAAGACATCTGAGTAAAAACCTGAAAGAAGTGAGGCCATGAGTCATGAGGATATTTGGGAAGAACATTCCAGGCAAAGGGAATAGAAAGTGCAGAGGCTCTGCAGCAGGAGAAGGACAGGTGGTGCCACCTGTTTTTGTTACCTGAAAGAAATCCGAAGAGGATTTTTGCTTTAGCCATATGTAAAAATAGTGTCCAACATTGGTATGTTACAGAAGCCACATGCACCCTGAGCAGGGAGAGTGGCAACACCCAGCTCCTTCCCGGGGACCACACGGCATCTCAGCAACAACTGCCAGAGCTCTGTGTCTAGGAGCATCTGTCCTTTATCTCAACTTATTGTGTGCATCCATTAGCCACACATGTACTAAGTAGATCAGAAAAGCCTAAGAGGTGATTTTTGGGGTCTGGGAATGCTCAAAAAATTTTCCATATAAGTCAACGCTAATTGCTTCTTGGCTGTGCACCATTTTCGGCCTATGAGAAGTTTCATAGGAGCATTCTACTTTTGGAAAGCAGGGGAAACCTGCATTGATTTTTCTCTCCATGAGATGGGAAGGGAGTTCCGAGTTCTGGGGACTGGGACAGATGACCCATCTTCCATGTTGTAAGGGTCATGCTGGCTGCCAGGAACAGAACAGACTGCAGGAAGGGCAAGGCCAGAGGAAAGGAGACAAGCTGGAGGCCTCTTACAAAAGTCCCATTGGAAGGAGAGTTTGGCTCAGACCAGGGCAGCAATCATGCAGGCATTGTGATATGGCTGGACCCTGAATATGTCAAAGGAAGAGACAGCCCGATTTGCAGATGGGTTTTGTGTAGAGTATCAGAAAAAGTCAGAGACCAAATGGCCTCCAGAAACACCATTACTGTGACTGCACAGGAGAAGCACCTGGGGGCTTACAAAGATGCCAGTCCTGTGGGCCCTACTCAGACCTATTGTGTAAAAATACCTAACGATATGGCCAGAGAATCTTTCATTTTAGAAAGCTCACAAAATGATCTATAGCAGTGGCTCCACAGGCTGGCATAAGAGAATCTCTGCTTCAAAAAAATGGCCTGAAGCTCACACATAGCAATACTTTTTGACCTCCTTTTTGTAGGTCCACCAGTCTTACTAAATTCTGAACTCCCAGAGGGCAGAGACCATGTCTGTTGTATCTCCATCTCTTATACAGGGCCTAGGATCCTAGTGCTCAGCAAACAACTGTCCAGTCTGATTTGACACAGTCACAGGAGCAAATTCCAATCACCCACCGCTCTGGTCCAGTTTTGTAATCACTGGGAACAGGGAGGTTGTCACTGAGGTAGGAAGACCTCCACAACCTCATCCAAAACAGGACAAGTCCCTCCCTACCTCCCCCCACCCTCCCCCAGCCCCTGGCATTGGAAGGGTCCTCTATGGGCCCAGGGTGGTGACCACGTGTGGACACTGCTGTTTGAGGCCAGGAGGCTCAGAGTTGGAAGGGCTCAGAAAGTCGGCTTCCCCATTTGATACAGGATTTGCATTTTGTCACTGCAGAAAAGATCCACTGCTATTCATTGCCAAGTAGCCAGATCAGAGGTGGGGAAAGAAGACCAGGTCCCTGGGGGCCTCACAACCAAAGTGTGCACTTTCTGGTGCCACGGAGGATGCACTGCATTTTGTCTGTGGCTCACTTTGTACAGGAAACCTCACCATGGTCTACAGCCCAAGCTGCTGATGGCTGGAGGAGGCCTGCTTTATTAAGAACAGGGGAAAGAGGGGCGCCTGGGTGGCTCAGTTGGTTAAGTATCTGCCTTGGGCTCAGGTCATGATCCCAGGGTCCTGGGATCAAGCCCTGCATCAGGCTCCCTGCTCAGCGGGGAGCTTCTCTCTCTCCCTCTGCCTGCAGCTCCCCCTGCTTGTGCTCCCCCCACCCCCGTCAAATAACTAAATAAAATCTTAAAAAAAAAAAAAGAACAGGAGGAAAACCCTCCTTCCACTTGCTTCTGGGTCTCCAGAAGCATCCACTCAAGTGCCGTTGTGTGTGTTTTCCAGTTCTGGAAAAGTGATTCTGTCCCTGGAGATAGTTTTATTTTTAAAACTTAGAAAGAAAATGAAGAAGAGATGTGTTGTAATCCCATAAGGATTGATTTGTATTTGGATAATTTCCAATATTTTAATAGAAACCAGAAATTTAAAAGGTGTTACCCTGCAGCTTAATTTATATGAGATGCTGAAAACTAATTTTTAAAGGATTTCCACCTTGATTTGCCCTTTGCATTAACGGTACATCATAAATTTTGGAGGATATGCAGGCTGAAATTGGGAGACTACCTAATCGCACGTATAACTTACTTTTTTGAGTTCATATTAAGCACAGGGTATCTTACGAAGTAATTTTCATGTATGTTCTTAGATAATCTCAATGGGGAAGGAAGTATTGTTATGTCCATATAAGGAGGCTGAAGTTCAGAGAGGTTAAGGACCTTGTCTAAGATTAAACAGCTCTCCCGGTGGTAGGGCAGGGAACTGAATGCAGGAAGTCTGACTTTGCGGGATCCAAGCAAGGGTTGGCCAGGACCTGAAAGAAACCTTGGATATTCAGAAGAAATGGAGCCCTTTCAGGAGACCAGGGTAGAATTTAGCAACTAAATACTGCACCACACATGAGGCAGGTTGGATGTTTTGCCACATAATGGGCGTAGGTGAATGATGCAGGTAGAGGCCTGGTATCTGCAGGTGAATGAGCCTGGCTGACGAGGGTCTGGCGTCCTTCTCTAATTGAAACCTAGCATTTACCGAGCACTTAGTATATGCCAGGAATCGTCCAAAGTGCCTGGCAGGTTTTCATTCACGTAGACCTCACAAGAGCCCGATGTGGGAGGCACTGTTCATTCATTGGCTCGAGATAACAGACGAAGCCAGCGGCAGAGCGTCACTGGCATCAGAACTTCCTGCACTTTGAACTACTGTGCCCTCCACCCTCCTCCCTGAGCCCGCTGCTGTGCGAACACAATGAAAGTCCACGAGAGCCACAAATGCAGACTCGGCACATGCATGGCAGACACTAGGGTTTGGCCATTTTTTGTGGCTCGGTTGCAATGCCTGGAAAGGGGAAGGAACCGTGCAAGAGGTGTGTGTGCCGTCCAGCAGGCTTGTTCTAACACAGTCCAGAAGGCATGTAAGTGGTTCTAGGACATAAAAGAGAGTCACCCAAGGCAGGGAAAAGGCCTTCGAACACATCTTAAAAACAGTTACTTACATCGATTCAGAGATTCACGGAGCACTTGACTGTGAACCAGACCCTGTGTTAGCCAGAAGTCTGCATTCTTAACTCTTCTCCCAACAAAGATGTTCCAGGCCACCAGTTACCTCCATCCATAAATGTGAAAACCAAGAACCTGAGAGTAACTTGCCCAAAGGTTAGAAGATTCAAGAGCCGTGAGGAGCACCAGGCTCTTTAACCCCAACGCCCGTGTTCTTGGCAAGCTGTGGCATGTTTTTACAAGTCCTTCTTACAACTGGAGAATGTCCCCGTGTTTGGGCCTCTCTGCGTTTGGACTGAGGCTTGTCCTCATGGACATTGATGGATGCATCCTGGGCAGAGGGAGAGGCTGCAGAAGTGGGAAACATGAACACGGGGCCGAATGATGAAAATAATACTCTCCACAATCCCCAGGGATATTTCAGGTTTGGTGGAAGGGGGTCCTGACAAAGTGAGTGGGGCAGCTACCCACAAGAAGCTTTTGCACCTGCCTGGTGCTAGAGCTTCTGTAGCCAGAGGCCTGGATTTGCATACCTCATCTTTACCACTTACTAGGCTTATGGCCTTAGGGAAGTCACCTTTTGCCTTTTTGAGGCTCAGGTTTCTCATCTGAACAATGAGAATAAAACTTCACCTCATAGAAGTAATGTATACATATGCATATCTGCATCTACATATATATATATGAACGCACCTAACAGCAGACATGCAATAGATGTTCTATATATCTTTAAATATAAGGCCATCTTTTTTTCTCAATTCTCTTCTTTGGTGTCACACAAACTTTTTTTCTGAATAAAGGATGCCTTACAATTTTTCTTCCTGCAGGTTAAGAAACACCCCAGAGGAGCACAAAGTATTAAAATCTTTTGTATTTATGTTACTTTACAAAGAATGTTTATTTCCCATTATTTACTCTCAGAGAAGATAGTGGAGGTGGGGATTAGGGAGCCAACTCTGGAGTCAGAGTGGGCCTTAAACCACCATGTTCCCCCAGGGTGACCAAGGCAAACCATTCCCCTCACTAAGGGCCGGATACTAAACAGCTCAGTTTGTTGTAAGGTGAAGAGCTCAGCAGCCTAGCCCAGTGGTTAAGGATCTGGTCTCCCAATAATGCCACTTCCTTGTTGCGCGACCTTGGCCTAGTTAGTTGATTTCTCTGGTCCTCCAATTTCCTCACCTGTAAAATAAGAATACTTTCCTAGAAATATCATTGGTCAATTGATGAAAAGCAATTAGCAAAGGGCCTGTAGCACAGTAATTACTCAATGAGTATTGACTGTGGTTGTGGTGATGGTCATTACTGGTTTGTTGTCTTTTACATCACAGTGGTGACTCAGTGAGGGTCTGAGCGAGTAGGCAAACAGTCATGTCTATGTTTTGGAAAGACCACTCATGACGTGGCATGCGGAATGCGTACACTCAGGTTACACTCCTGTCTGTAAGACTTTGGTGAAGAATGGCACGGAGGAAGGATTAGCTGGATCCCCAGCAGTGGCTGAGTGAACGGGTGGGACAGACAGTACAAGCAACATCCTCTGCCAGGGTCGTGGGCTCTCCCACAGCTGCCGGCCCGTGACCACGCTTCCTGCCTGCCCTTTATAAATAGTACACACGGAACTGGAAAAATAAATCATGAAGGGAACGGAATGAAGTTTAAAAAAATATAACAGAGCCATCAAGTAGTAAACTTAAGTGAACATCTAGGAAAAAGATAAAAAAAAAAATGAGTCCTCCTGAACTCAGTTAGCAAACAGTAAGAAGTCGCACAGACTGATGAAAAACCTCCACGAAAAAACCTGACTTCCTCAACTGGCGTACTGAGAAATGACCACGTAATGAGGGGACAACGCAGTCTTTTCGGAAGACCACCAAAGAGAGAATTTTGGGGGAAAAAAAAAAAGAATTAAAAGAATAACAGAACGGAGTTAGAAGACTTTTCTCATGGACTTAAAAAACTGTGATGTTGAGGAAGAAGTAAAAATTGAAAAGGCTAACCACAGAAAGGACTGGAAGTGAGGAAAAATAAGTGGTTAAACTCCTTAAAACTGGACAAGGTACCAATTGACGAAGTTGATTGTTTCTTAAATAGGAGCAACATTAACAGCTGACTGCCCAAATTTTAAAGATAAATCATGCTCATGCATAGCAGGTAAGATATTAACATGGTTACAATGTCTACTCCATTGTCCTCAAAGAGATGAACAAAACAAATAGCCCTAATTGTTCCAAGAGGGTTTTGCAGCCTGAGGTGACTCCACCACTTAAAATCTCCTGTCCACCTCCTCATAAGGGGAGTTTAGGAGAACTTCTATTTCCACGCCCCGATTGTGTACCAGACACTGTCCTTTGGCCTCCAGATGTGCCATTTTACAGACAATTCAGTAGCAATCCTGCTTGATCTTATTAGCCCCCTTTCACAGAAAGGTGAAGCTCAGAGACGTTAAGTAATTACTTAAGTGGGGTCGCCAACTGTCCTGGCTTGCCTGGGACACAGAACTTAGTTTTAAAATCTGGACAGTCCTGGGAAAATCAGGAGGAGTTTTCATCCATGCTCTTCCTCACAATCCACAAACTACGGGCCAGACAAATCAGTCCAGCCTCTGTTTTTGTAGTGCTCGTTAGCTAAAAGTGGTTTTCACGTTTTTTAAGGAATAGTGGAAGAAGGAGGAGGGGAATGACGAGGAGGTGGAGGGAGAGGAAGATTTCATTATGTGGTTCATAAAACCTAAAATATTTAACTATTTATTGTCTGGTCCTTTTTTTTTTTAAGATTCTATTTATTTATTTACTTAAATATTTATTATTTATTAGAGAGAGAGCGCACACAAGCAGGGGGAGGGGCAGAGGGAGAGAGAGCGAATCTAAAGTAGATGTCCTACTGAGTGCAGAGCTGACTCAGGGCTTGTTCCCAGGACCCCAAGATCATGACCGGACCCGAAATCAAGAGTCAGACACTCAACCGACTGAGCTACCCAGGTGCCCCTATTGTTTGGTCCTTTGCAGAAAAATCTTGCTGACCCTGCCTCCCCCATCATTCTGGGGTAATTTTAGGGAAAGAAGGTGGGTCCTTTTGCTCTTCAAGGTGGTCTTGGGGTAACAGCATATGTGTGTCAGTGTGTGTATATGTGCGAGTGTGGGAGGTAGAAGGGGAAGGTGGGACAGGTCATGGGTGACATTGGCTCACCAACCTGTCAGGGGTTGAAAACTTATAAAAAATTGGGGAATTTACTAGAATACATGTTTTCTGGTTTCTAGTCCAGTGTTCTTCCCCGTGAAGTAGGAGGAAACCTACAGAGGGTGTTTCCACCTTGTCACAATTCCTGGTGGCTTAGTGAACAAATCACTTCCTGGGCCATTGCAAATGGTGGCCAATGTTGCAAAAAAGGAAAGGTGCTTCAGAAGATATAAATAACCATAACCGGTTCTCTCACAACCCTGTTTAGATCTCCATGAGAAATGTCAGAACTGATGTTTTCTGAATAATTCCCCAGAAAGGCATGGGTGGGTGCCAAGGCCAGATGACAACCCTTCCATGGAGGCATTTTGTTCAAAGAGAAGATTTTCATTTTTGATGAGACTGATCTTTCAAAACCATTCATGACTCTTGTTTGCAACAAGCATATAAGACTTCCTGATTATCAAACCAAAGGAGGGAAGAGAAAGATATCCTATCCAACACAGATAACAGCCAAGATGGAGAGAAGCCACATCTGGGAAACAGTAGGTGCACGATAATGAGTGAATGTACAAACAGTAGAAAACATATAGAATTGATGGTCTGATAAACTCTTTACCGCAAAAAAGAATGAGTATCACTGAATTAACTTGTTATAGATATTAATGACTAGGGAGAAAATCAAAGGCCCGTGTCTATGCTACGTCAAGATCACATTCGTACAAAACCAACAAGTACCAGACCTCCCAGCTTCCCCACACTATTACGAAGGTGAAAAAGGCAGGTCCTACCCTTAGAACAGTGGGTCTCAAACAGGGGAGATTTTGTGCAGTCAGAGGCTTCCAGCAATGTCTGGAGATATTTCGGAATGTCTCATCTGGAGGGGGCAATACTGGTATTTGGTGATGGCGGCCAACGGTGCTGCTAACCATCTTAAGAGCACAGCCTCCCTGCCCAACAAAGAATCACGCTGCTCAACCAATCAACAGTGCCGAGGGGGAGAGACCCTCCCTGGGAGTCACCCTCCCTGGGAGTCCTGCAGTCACCAGCACACAGTAGATGCTCAGTAAATTTACTGCTGGGTAAGTGGGAGGTGCACAGCTTCATTTTCAAAACTCGCTTTGCTTACAGAACACAACAATTCTCTTTCAAGTAGCTCCACCTTTCTAACCTTGTTATGTGGATTTCTTTTCTTTGTGTAACTAACCTTGAGCTATCTACTGAGCGGCACACTGCGGGGTACAAAAATAAGACAGGTGATGTCCTTGCCCTCAAGGGGCTTGGGTCTGGTGGGGAAGAGAGATGATTAAGTGTGCGATTCTCACATGGGGTGGCGGGTGTCAGGACAGAGATACCCCAAAGGCAACTGATGGCGGTCATGTCAACAGCTGACGTCATTAACTAATGAACAGTATTGAGCACCTGCTGTGTCATAGGCACTGCTTTTTTATTTTATTATGTTATGTTAATCACCATACAGTACATCGTTAGTTTTTGATGTGGTGATCCACGATTCATTGTTTTCATATAACACCCAGTGCTCCATGCAGTACATGCCCTCCTTAATACCCATCACCGGGCTAACCAATCCCCCCTCCCCCCTCCCCTCTAAAACCCTCAGTTTGTTTCTCAGAGTCCATAGTCTCTCATGGTTCATCCCCCATCTCCGATTTCCCCCCCTTCATTTTTCCCTTCCTTCTCCTAATGTCCTCCATGCTATTCCTTATGTTCCACAAATAAGTGAAATCATACGATAATTGACTTTCTCTGCTTGACTTCTTTCACTTAGCATAATCTCCTCCAGTCCCCTCCATGTTGATGTAAAAGTTGGGTATTCATCCTTTCTGATGGCTGAGTAATATTCCGTTGTATATACGGACCACATCTTCTTTATCCATTCATCTGTTGAAGGGCATCTCGGCTCTTTCCACAGTTTGGCTATTGCGGACATTGCTGCTATGAACATTGGGGTGCATATGGCCCTTCTTTTCACTACATCTGTGTCTTTGGGGTAAATACCCAGGAGGGCAATTGCTGGGTCATAGGGTAGCTCTATTTTTAATTTTTTGAGGCACCTCCACACTGTTTTCCAAAGTGGCTGTACCAACTTGCATTCCCACCAACAGTGTAAGAGGGTTCCCCTTTCTCCACAACCTCTCCAACATTTGTCGTTTCTTGCCTTGTCAACTTTTGATAGGCACTGCTTTAAACATTGTACCTATACCAACTCATTTAATTCACACGGTAATCCAATGAAGTGGGTCACCTAATAATAGTAATCATTATTAATTTCAAATAAATTAAATATTTAAATATTCAATTAAATATTCAAATAAAACTATTTTGACAGTGAAGGGGGTCATTCAATGATTCTGGGATCAGAGGCATGAACGTCACCCCCCACCCCCAGGGAAAACAAGGTTGCACGGCTGCCCAATCCCTACTTACAGATGAAGAAACTGAGACAAAGGGAAATTAAGGAGCTCGCTTCCAGTCACCCTTCCATAAATGGAAGGGCCAGGCTTGGAATCCAGCCAGTCAGACTTCAGAGCCTGCTCATTTAAGCACTAACAACAGTATGCTGTAAAGACAGTGCATAGCAGTGGAGTCTAATAGAGGGTAGGGGATCCAGGAAGGCTCTCTGGAGGAGGCGACATTTAAGTTGAAGCTTGAATAATGCAGAGGAGTTGGACAAGTCAAGAACGGGAAAAGGGGTATTGAAGCAGCAACATGTGGAAGGGCCTGGTGGCAAGAATAAGCAGGGACCATTTGGGAAGCTGAAAAGTGTCGAGCATTGCCGGAGGGTAGGGCTGTAAGCTTGGAGTGGCCGGCTGTGGGGGGTGGGAGCAGGGGAAGCATCCACTACATGTGACAGGGTCAATTAGTTCATTAAATCATCTTAGAGGTGCCTGGGTGGCGCAGGCGGTTAAGCGTCTGACTCTTGGTTTCGGCTCAGGTCATGATCTCAGGGTCATGAGATCGAGCCCAATGTCGGGCTCCGCGCTCAGTGTGAGTCTGGTTGAGGTTCTCTCTCCCTCTCTCTCCACCTCTCCTGCTGCTCATGCTCTCTCACTCTCAAATAAATAAATAAATCTTCATGTCAATCCTGCAAAGTAGAACTTTTACCATTTTATACAAATAAGGAAACAGAGTCTTAGACACCCCTCCTACTCCCAAAGCCGACATTTGACCCGGGAGCTGGGAGTATGTCTGATGCCAAAATCCATTCCATCTCACTATATCTAATCCTCAACTGCAGAACACTTGGCCCTCTTTATTTCAGGAGTCTGCAATACTTCCTTGAGCATCCCAGCTAGAGATGGCGTCAAGGAATTGTTATGAGCAGCTCTGCTAATGGCTTTTGTGATGGGAAGAGATGCTTCTTCTAGGGGCGTAGGCACAATATTCACTTAGCTGGCATTTTATAAGGAAAACCAAGAGCCAGGTCTGGAAGAGTTTTGTCCAATGTGCATGGAGCACTGGGGGAAGGTTCTCTATTTGACCCTGAGTTCCACAAGGTGACAAATTAGAACAGTGGAATTTTCACATATGTGTATTTAGTTTTATGTATTTGTTACAGGTTGGGGGTGAGGAAGAGGGAGGGAGGGAGAGAGAAGGAGAGGAGGAGAAGGGGACAGAAATCAAAGAATAAAGCACTCTAAATGGCTTGAGAATGCTGTCCGCTCGTGAGCACTCATGACCTGGCATGAGGTGATAAGTCTCTGCAGTCTGTTTCACGCCTTTGGCCTCCAGCAACGTGCCCACCTGACTGGACTGGGTGTGTACGAGGCTTAAAGTTCCATCTTTTTCACACAGCGTGGTCCCTGAACACAAACCAACTGCTTCGCTTGGAGCTTACTCATACCAGGGGAGAACCTGGTTGTTTTGGGTTCCAGAGAGGATACATCCATTTCCTGACTCTTCTGGCATTTCAGGGATTTTTTTTTTTTTTTTTACAGCAGGATTTCTGACTAAGTTGTTAGCCTTCAAACCTCACCCCAGTGTAAGCTGTGATTCCAGTATGGCGTAGGGTCCACACAAGCAGCGATGGGGCCCATTACAACACGTTACAGAGAAACGGAGGCGTTAACCAAAGAAGCAGCTGCAGGAAAAGCCAACATCTTGATTCACACAACCCCTGGCAGAGTAGTTAGTGACGGCGGGGGCATCATAAATGTTTTTAGAATGAAAAAGTGAATTCATGACCCACGCACTGTTGGCGGTCAGAAGAGAACCAGGAGTACTTTCTGGAACGGCTCCTCATGCAAGGCATATGCAACATGTGTGGGAAATGAGGTCTATAAATAAGCACTGGCAGGCAAATCAGCTCTGGTTTGAAGACCCAAGTGGGCACCGATTCAATTCTCTTCCCTCCTGACCTGGGGCCTGTCAAGCACCACATCAGAAGTGCTTTATGGATGCGTCTGGAAGGAGGCAAAGGGCCTGCCTGGCGGAGACTCCGGTGAATTGCTCCCGTGCTGGCTGAGACCCTCCCGGGTCAGGCTGCCAGCAGGTCACTGAGGAAACTGCCACCTTTACCACATTCTCCCTTTGCTCCTGACACCCAGGGCAGGGAAGAGCCGAGAATTCTGCTTTAGTTGCTCTCAAGTGTTTATTCTTCCCAGGTTAGGTTTAAACTAGAAATGGAGGAGAAAGTGTGAGCCTGGGGTGGTTCCGCTAGAGCTCTGGGCACAGATGTGTGTGGGAGAGTCCTGCTCCAGGGGTCTCGTGTCAAACCAAGGGACCTCCCTTATGGCAGAAGGGGTATGGGACAGGACGGGGCACTAGGCTGCAGGGCCCAGTGGCTACATCATTTACCCACTCCCAGAAGCTGATCCCATGAGAGAACAAGGGAGCTCCTTGGTGCCATCTTGTAGTCAACACCCTCCAAGGATGGGATGCCACCCTCTAGGATGCAATGGCCACTTTCCATCAAAGGCCCTATATGGTGCTGTGCCCGATAGGAAGGATGCATGAGTCTGGGAAACAAGGGCTGTTTCCAGAAGCAGGAGTGGCCTTGGTTGCCATCACTCCTGGTAACCCAACTGGGAAACCTGTGATTACAGAGCCTGCACCTTGGGTTCTATAGCTTTAGAGTTCCAGCTTTCCTCAGGCTGAGCACGTCCACCAGGTGATGCAGCAAGAGTCCCAATGAATTATAACATATGGCATGTTGGGCTCCTCATGCCAAGTGGCCATTAGACAGGAGAGTCACCATCCAGGTAGGAGTTACGACCTGGCCTGAGAAAGGCATGGTTAGAATCTGCATGATGCCATCAGGTAAATGACCAAGACCAGCAGAGGTACTAGCTGAGGGAGAGGAGAATCTAGAACAAAGCAGAAAGGAGGGAGACAACATACATCAGTAGGGGTCCCGAGACAAGCTGCAGCAGTAGGGACGACAATTTATCCCATTAGCTGTCCTCCTCTAGGTTTCCCCAAGAAGACAGGCCCCCCAGGATCATGGAACGGCTCTCAGAACTTCAGTGGTGAAGTAAGTCCTAGAGGCACAAGGGGTAGACTGTGGTAGGACCAGATCCCCCTCGGGAATGGAGGATGCATCTTCCCATGGTTACTGCGGACAGACAGCCCTCAGCTGTCCACCTCCTTGGGAGATCACCTAGTTGAAGGGGACCTTCTCACCAAGGTCATGCTCAGGACTGATCAACCGGGAGGACACCTGGAATACACTCATAATTCCAACTCTGAGATCTCAGAAAGACCATCCCAGCCTCAGAACTCCCCACCGCAGCAACAGGTCTCTGTGGAAACCCCATCACAGCTCAACTTGTCCCTTTGCCTACTTCTGCCTCCACGTCTTCCTGTCCATGGGTGCTGATCCCAATAGCATCCCCTAATAAACTTCTTACCCACTAACCTCCCTCCCAGAGTCTGTTTCTTGGAGAATCGAACCTGGAACAGCCAGAAAGCGTTCATTGCCCTTCCTAATGTTGTCAGCCTCTAGCATTTGTGGAATGGGTGATCTAACCAATGAATACCATCCAGACCATCAGATAAATGATGATAATGACGGTCTCGTAGGTGGTTTCCCCTTTCTGCATTCCTTTTATAGATATTTCCTGAGTCCCAAGTAGGATCTAGGCACTGCTTTAGATTCCAGTGGCAAATGAGATAACGAATGTCCCTTCCCTAGGAGGCATCCTGCGGAGACCTTAATTTAGATCAAGTGGTGCAGGGAAAACCTCTCTGGGGATGAAATATTTCCATGAAACTTGAGGAATGAGGAAGAGTCAGCCAAGGAAAGAACCAGGGAACACCTACTGCAGACACAGTGATGGGGGGGAGGGGGACCCTTATTTAAGGTCTAATCTTATTTCCTCGGATGCTCTTGGGTTGAGCCACTCCTAGATCATGGTGAAAACCACCAGACTTCCGCAGAACAGGATCTTTCTACCAGTATGTCTCTGCCCCAAGACTCCCTTTCCCTGCAATGATTTGCGCAGATCAGAATTACCTTTCCCTCCTTAGACCGTTCCCCCATCTCTCCTTCTCACTTCATGGCAGATGGTGGTGCCAGCAGTTCCTAAAGAGGCTTGTGGTGTGAGCATGAGGATGTGTTGTGTAATGTGATGGTTACTCTGGCAATTTTTACTGGGTGACTGGGTTTGAAGAAACATTTTGATTCATCATTAGTTACTGAGCTAAAAACAGCACCTTACCAAGAGCTTGTTTTCTCTTAAAATGCATCTGTTTTTCGGGGTTAATAAAGTACAGTTACACGCACCAAAAAATTGGAGCATTTTCCCCAAGTCATCCATGTCTTGATCTGGACTTCTCAAAAGAAGGCCAAATCACCTTCTGCTTTACCAAAAAAAGAAAAAAAAAAGTGCTTATTGTTACAAAGGAACATCACATTGACCTGAGAGAGAAGAAAGAAAATAGTTTATGATGTCCAAATTGAGTAGCCTAATTCATAAGGAAGGTGACTTTACAAATTTCACGAAGTTTCTCAACTGTCCTATTTTACAGAGTTGGGGGACAAAGAAGTCTTGCAGAATTCCTTTTCTCTGAGGAGTACAGACCAGAGAGTGGTTTAAAAAGGACAATTTAGGGTGCCTGGGTGCTCAGATGGTTAAGCATCTGCCTTCAGCTCAGGTCATGATCCCGGGGTCCTGGGATCGAGTCCCGCATCGGGCTCCCTGCTCAGACACAGACTGACATGTCTGCTCACAGACATGGCAACTTTTCTGTGCACTCAGGGGGCTGGGGCTGCTCTGAAACGCAGATCCGAGTCTACTGGCCTCCAGTGTCTGGCCTCCTTTCTCAAGACTCTGCAGCCTGCTTCTCCCTCTGCCTCTCTCTCTCTCATGAATAAATAAATAAAATCTTTAAAAAAAATAAAAAAATAAAAAAAATTAAAAGGACAGTTTATCTAAGGGCAAACATAGCTCGACATCTGCAGGAGGGAATAAACATGAACGAATACATGTATTAACAAGGCTTTCATTTACCCTTGTTTTGTCAAGTAAACATTTAATGTCTGAATCAAGTAAGATGTTCTTCCAAAATTTAAGACACAGGGGTTATGAGTAAGTGCAATGTGATTTGGTTTATACTGCTGAGGTATACACCTCGTGACACAGTAGGAGGTGACAAGTATCATGGAAGCCAGGAACGTACAATGTCTTCAGCTCATGATGACGACTAGCTCCCACCAGGCTGTTTGCCATTTTCTCATAAACATGCTTATTCTAACTTAGAAGCCTAATTCTGCCATTGAACGCAGCAAAGCCGATTTTACAGATTTAAAGAAGTGGGACCACTAACCTTCCAGGATTGCCACAGACCACAAGGATGTCACATTCGGAAACGCCCCGCCTTGGCACCTGCTACGCTTACTTGGCAGAGCACAGGTCTGTCGCTGGGATTTGAATCCCAACCCTGCCTCTTACTCGTTGTGGGAAGAGGAGACATTTATTTAACCCCTCTAAGTGTCAGGCTACTCATATTAAAAGGTGGTAAGTCACAGGTTGTTGTGACTGAGAGAGCTAATTACACAGAGTCCTAGACATAGAAGGAGCGTTCAGTTCCCATTAGCTGCTGTCAATAGTGATTTCTTTCCCCTTCTCATCAAGTCTGTAAGTTCCTCTAATGAGGGATTATGTGTCGTGCTTAATTCTTTTGGACCTGATCGCTATCATGACAGTGTCATTTATTTGGTGAACTGGGACGCTCTGGAGAGTGAGAGGAGACAGACATCTATTTGGAGTGTCCTGGGCACACTGTGATGTTTGGTCATCCTACCCACGGCACACACCACTGGGTGAGGGGGAGGCCAAGTATATAAATCTTCAGACTATATTCCTGGGCAGCTGCTGAATGAAGAGCAGTCACTTCAATTCATAGTATGTATATGTATGAGTAACCTCTGGATGTATGTCAATAAACGACATAGACTAGATCTCTCCCTCACCATATGGGGACATAGACAATAAAAAAAAACAAAACACAAAATTATAGCACTCCCTGTGCATTGGTAAAAAATGCTATGGAGAGAATTAAAGGTGATGAAGGGGAGAAAGGAATGAACCCTTATTTTATATGGGGTCAAGAAGATACCTCTGATAGGTCGTATTTGAAGAGACTCAAAAAGGTGAGCAAACCACACAGCTATCCAAAGGAATAATGTCAGTATATATTCCATTATCAAGAACATTCACAGTAATGCCTTGATAGACATAAAAGGTAAAAATAAAGGATGACAGGCAAGATATAAGTTACCCAGTGCTATAGAGATTTTAAAAACTCATTTCAGATATGCCTATTGTCTTCTCTATAATTTTGGTTATTGGATATTTAATGATTCATCATCTATAGCTCTATCCAGCTGTTGCCATTACAAAACAACAGTTAAATTCATTAAGCCTCTCCTGGTTGCTTGGTGCTTTATAAACAATATGTCCTTCCCTACAATAACATGTCAGTATGGAGAAGACACCCACTTTTCAGGTGAGAAATCTGAGGCTCACAGACATGGCAACTTTTCTGTGCACTCAGGGGGCTGGGGCTGCTCTGAAACGCAGATCCGAGTCTACTGGTCTCCAGTGTCTGGCCTCCTTTCTCAAGACTCTGCTTCTAGTACCAACACCTAGATGAGAAGCCTGTGGCCATGAGAGGGTGACAGCAGACGTCAAGACACAGTTTTTGAGGAAAATCCGTTCCTTCATTCATTGTTCCCAAGGGCCTCCTACGTGCCAGGAACCGTTCTAGACTCCAGGGATTCCTTTTTGGAAAACGGACACAATTTTCTATCTGTGTGCTTGCCTTGCTGGCAGAGGTAAACAATAAAACTAAGTAATACTTGGGGTAGTAGAAGGTAAAAGTGATTTTTTTAAAAAACGAGGGCAATGTAACAGGGAGAGGGGTGTGGGGGTGCGGATGTGGTATGAGAGGTTACTAATGAGAACACCAGGGTGGATGCTGAGACCAAGGTGGCTTTCCTTCCAAAACTTGGAGGAAGAGAGTGAATGGATCATGGATCTCTCTGGGTGAAGGACCCTCCAGGCAGGAGGAACACCAGTGGTAAGGCCAGGAGGGTATGTTCAGAGAAATTCTAAGGGAGAGGTGAGGTTGGAGCAGAGTGAGCAATGGAGAGAGTAGCAGGAGACAGGGCAGAAGACAGAGACACACAGGTGTGACCCAGCATGAAATGGGGAGTCATGCTAGGTTTGGAGCAGAGGAGGGGCTGCCTTGATGGCATACTCGGTTCAGGGGTTATCCTCCAAAAAGCTCTTGGCCCCATGCTGGAACTGGCAGAGTACAAAATGGCGTGTTGGCTATCTCCTGAACTCTTCCTAAAATTTCTTTAGCTCCAGGAGTCGCTGTCCTGCCCCCATCCAGAATACTGGATAAAAGACACTTGCTTTGATCCAAAGGGGCCTTCGGTGGCCTTGAACACCCCCCATGACTTGGAATGCCAATGATTCTAAAGGGAAAGCAGGTAGAAATCCGAGCTGGATGAGCGGACGCATTCAGATTAGAATTCCTTGCTCCCACCCGGAATCCTTCAGTGGATAATTGTCTTGGCTTTTGAATTTAAGTACAGAAAATATGTTTGCATAACCGCTCTTTAGGATCTAGAAGTGAAATACCAGGAAGCAGGGAGCAGCCGGTGCTGGTTCAAGAAGAGACTCCCCCGTCCTGGTGTCTGTGGGGGGCGGCCACCAGGGGTCTCTGCTCTCATCTGTGCCCACCAAGCGGGTCTGATCCCACTGCTCAGGACGTGACGCTGGAGCCCATAGCAGTCACAGCCCGTGACCAGTTAAGTCCCTTTGCCCATCAGAGTTTTAGAAATGGCACCAGAGAAGTAGGGCATGTAAGAGAAAAAAAGAAAAAACCCAGTAGGAAATGAACTAAAAGATGAACTGCCCAGGACTGTAGCCTGCCCAGTGTTTGGATATTAAGGAATCTTTCAGGCCTGAGCTTCCTGGTCCAATAGGCAACGGGGCTAGAAATAGGCCCTCTATGACTGAGTTATTATACCATCTGGTACATTAAATACGAGGAAACTTTCAAATATAAATTGTATTACAAAAGCCAAGTATATTTTTTTTGGTATGAGTGCTCTGAGTGGATCATTTGGAGTAAATGTTGGTTCAAGGGAAAGAAGTGGGCTTTGAAATACATGTTCTCCTTCAATATAAAATAATGACTCAACGTTAGTTCTGATGCTGTCTCCTTTAGCTATTATTATGTTTTAAAGGTCAAAGAGAACACTCAAAGATAGAGAGGTGGTTCTTTGTCTTCCTTTTTCTTTTGGTAAAATACACCATCTTGGAGAAGTGATGTTTGCATTACACGTATTCTTCCAGCTTTCAAAGGATTTGGAAATATCCATTAGAAATATCAAAGGCAGGGGCACATGGGTGGCTCAGTCGGTTGAGCTTCCGACTCTTGACTTCAGCTCAGGTCATGATCTCAGGGTCCTGATATCAGGCTCCGCACTCTGTCTGCTTGAGATTCTCCCTCTGCCCCTACCCCCCCGCCCCCGCTCATGTGCTCTCTCCCTCTCTCTCAAATAAATGAATAAATCTTTTTAAAAAATCAGAGGCATGCATTTTCACAAATCAAGCTATTTGCTAGTGCTTTGACCTGAGCCTACTGCCAACCTTTTCAGTTTGGCCACGCTACTCTCCGCAGTAGCTGTTTCTTCATTCATAATCACTATGGAGCACCAGCTATGTGCAAGGCATTGTTCTAGCAGCTGGAGATATGGCAGTAAGTCAGAGAATCAGAGTCTCTGCCTTCACAGTTTGCCCTGCAGCCTGCATAATTAACAGGTGATACTTACAGGCTGTGTACTGTTCCAAGACACTGCCCGCATCACCTCTGTGAAAGCTCACACCTCCCTTATGAGACACACACCATACCTAGCCCCATTTTACAGATGAAGGAACCGAAGCTTATGGAGGTTGAGTAACCGGCCGGCTCAGAAAAGCTAATCCAAACGCAAGCGCTTGGGCTCCAGAGCATGTGTTCTCACTCACTTGGCCAAAACATTTTCTTCTATTTGAGACGAAATACAGGAGAGTGTATGTTTCCTGAGGATTAAGATCTAGTGAAGGGCATGAATGTGGGCATCTCATCTTCTCCCAATGGGGGTCTAGCCTTATCACCACGCCTTTTGTGGGTTTTTCCGTATCCTACCCTTGAATTTCTTTCTTTTTAAAAAAAAAAAAAAGATTTTATTTATTTATTTATTTGAGACAGAGAGAGAGAGAGAGCACAAGTGGGGAGGAGCGTCAGAGGGAGAGGGAGAAGCAGGCTCCAGGCTGAGCAGGGAGGACAACACGGGGCTTGATCCCAGGACCCTGGGATCATGACCTGAGCCGAAGGCAGACGCTTAACCGACTGAGCCACCCAGGTGCCCCCCTACCCTTGAATTTCAAGTTCATCTGCCACCTCCATGATGAAGTCTTCCTCAGCCAGAATTAATGCCATTTGCCTTCTAGCTTAAAATACTCCACAAATGTTGGGGACTCTTGTGGGGATGATGAAAGAGGAGGAGAAAGGGGATGGTGGCAGTGATGAAACCAATAGTAATGCTGATAGCCATAAAAATGATAATGTGTGCCATCTTAAGCAGAGGTGACCTTTTGCAACACATAGTAATGGCAGCTGCCTAGATCATGTCCATAGCAAACATTATTTTCCGTAAGTAGGGTTGTTACATAAAGCAAAGAGCTCCTAGGGATGAGAGTGAGTTCCCATCATTGGGATATTCAAGCAGAACTGGGATAAAAATTTGGTAGGGGATTTATAGATTAAATAGGTTAATCTATATCCCACTTCCTTATGTTGTTTCTTTACTCCTCCCAGACCCTTTTCCAAAATTGAAAAGATAAATGAAGAGTGGCATGACTCAAAAATCCTCCTCAGTAGTCTATCTATCTATCTGACCCAATATTAGTGTCAATTTCCTCTTTATAAAGTCCTTTTTATTTATTTTAAGTCAGCCATAATGAGATCCATCATAAGAAATAAGCAACAAGATAAGAGTAATTACATTTCATAAAATTGTTGTTTGCCTCTTTAATGATACCATCTATTTAAAGACTGTGGAAGCCACAAGTATTTTTACCAGAACACAGACTATTAAAAGAAAAGCATCACCCTGGCATAACAATTTTGTGGAGTTACAATTTGGCAGATTCATTAGGTCATCTTCTCCTGGTAGGATTCCTGTTCAGTCTCTGGTACTGAAAATATTTTATCTATAAGCTTTAGCACTAACCAGGATTTAAGCCATAGAGAAATGGGCCAGAGGCCCAGGAGAAGCACTAACCCAAACCCCAGTCCAAACCAGCATCATCTCACCTTCTTGGATGGTTGAAATCTGTTGTTACACATCTTCGAGAGAAACCAGAAGCGCCAGCTGGGCCTGAACACCAGCCCCAGCCATTCTTATTCATTCATTCATTCATTCATTTTTTTCCCCATAGTTTTTCTTTTCTTTTTTTTAGCTTTTTACTTTTATTGTTGATAAATGGGATTGGTGAATTTCTCTTTTTTTAAATTCTTAAGTACATATTTATTAAACATGGGATGCTGAGAATATTCTGGTGAACAAGCAAACCTGACTCATTCTCATTTTCATCGGTTACTATCTGGTAGGAAAGACAGACACGGAACAAATACTCTCTTTTTCTCACTCGCTCTCTCTCTCTCTCTCTCACACACACACAGTGATATGTGTTTTCTAAGAAAAGTATGAAAATCACATTTGAAAATGTGATTAAGTGGTGACCTAAGAGAAGGCAGAGGAAGCTTCTCTGAGAAAGGTTCTCTGAGCTGAGAAAGAGGGAAGAGCACCTCAGGCAAGGGAGGAATAGAAACTCAGACAGCTCAGAGGCACCAAAAGACATGGGTCTTTCCAGGAATTGAATGAAGGTCATGTGACTTGAAGAAGGACAAGGGAAAGAATGGCAGATCTAAAGGTGGGTCCCAGGAGGGAGTTCTGCCTTTGTTTTAAGAGCAATGGAAGCTACTGACATCTACTGAAGGATTCTAAGCCATCATCATATGGACTGGAAAAGGTTGAAAGCAGATGCGGGAAGGCTGTTGTGATTCAGATGAGGAACAGTGTCTCCTGCACCAAAGAGGAAGGAGCAGAGACAAAAGTGGGTGGCCTTGAGGCTATTCTGGAGGGAAACTTGTCAGGAACGCAGCAGACTGGCCATAAGGACTGGCAGAGGGAGAAGTGCTGGGGGTGCCTTTGGGCTTTCTGGCTTGGGCAGCTGTAAGGATGGACGACAGACCCCTAGCCTCACTGAGGTGGGGATCCACAAAGAGGACAAGGTCAGGGGAGTGCCTGGATGTAAATATCCAGCACTCCTTTCTGAGATTCAGGTTTCTGGGACTTCTCTCCTTTTTAGAGTCCACTTATTCTACATCTAACCAATTATTTATAACATCGAGCCACAGAGTCATAAGCTTCAAAATAGAAGGGATCTCAAAAATCATTTAGCTCAACCCCTTCCCCTTTGCCCCATACCCCTGACAATGGGCAGCTGGCCTCTGCAGGGCACCTTCAGCGATGACTTTTTAATCTCACAAGGCCTAGTGCAATTTCAAAGAGCTATAAATAGGGAAACATCGGTTTCTTCCTTTGGGAAATAGTCCCTCACATCTTCTCCAGCCTTAATTATTGCCTGCCATTTATTCTAGTGCTATAAATTATATATCAGATGACACAACGTCTGATCTGGGTCTTTCTGTTCCCTAAATCTCAACTACAGAGCAAAAAAAATCACAAAATGAAAATGGGTCTGTTCTCTTAGACGATCAGATCATCAAGTGTAAGAGTTGCAATATTATCTCAAAGAACAGACAACTTTAAGTTATTGGCTGATGCACCCTGAATATATTTTGCAGCCGGTATTGATTTGGATGCTGTAATGGAGAACTAAAATAACAGTGGATGAAACACATTTGGAGTCTATTTTATGTCACATAAAAAAATACCTAGGGATGAGCTGTCTACAGCTGGTATAGTGATCTCAGAGCATTGGCAGTGTCCTAGGATTCTGATTTCTTTGTGGTCCACCATCCTACCGCATGGCTTCCATCCTCAATGGCTCCTCATGGTCAAAGATGACTGGTGGAGGTGCCATCCTATCTGTTCACCAGGCAGTAAGATGGCTAAGGGAGGCGGGGTGAGTAAAAAAAGGCAGTCCTCCCAGATGAATCAGGCATCTTTTCAAAACTTTCCAAAATCCTCCAGTAATGAGTACCTCTATTTTATTGGCTACCCGTAGGTACGGAGGCGGTATGTCTGTATACACACACTCCCCGCCAAATCCCCCCCGCACTCCCTCTCTATGTAAGTGCACATTATACACATTACCTCCCAAGATAAAAATTTGGCTCTACATATAAGGAAGAAAGGACAATGCATATTGCAACCACCCAGCAGTCTCTAAAACACAGAAGTATACAGAAACCTGCCCCAGGTAGAAAGCTAATATCCTCAAATGGCTTATCATTTTAAAGCACGTGAAACAATATAGGGTAACTCAGAATCACATGGGCAACTAGGTCTAGATTACTCTCAAGAAGCTATTTATTTTGCTAGAAGGGACTTGGGTAAAAAAGGCTTTGTCTGCATATTTTAATAAATTATGTAATGATCCTCTGCTTTTCCTTATGGTGTAGCCACTAATCCGGTCTTGAAGACAGATGGTGAACTGTGAAGTCATCAAAACTTTAAGTTCTTCTGTCTCCGTCTCTTCCCTAAATGTTAGTTCTACTTTGGGCACATGAAGTGTGCAGAGAAGGCCAGGTAAGGAAGTGTACCATTTCTCGTATCTCTATAGTTTCAGGGTATGAGACCCATCGCAGCTATCTGTAGAGACTATACAGGAGGCAGCCGGGTATCAATGGGTAAACTTTTCTTTCTTGCCTTCTCGCCCTGAAAATATAAAATGACTTGAGGACAGGAAACGGATCTTATTTGAAATTGCAGTCCTCAAGTTCAGCACACGGTAGACAGTTGAATGAAAGGAACACGCTCTATTAAATGTGAGCATACATTTACTTCAATGGCAGCCTGGTATGTGCAGGGGGGTGGTGGTGGGAGCCAGCCGGAACCCATGCATGGTTGGATCCAAACAAACCTGAAGCTGAATCCTCACTTGGCCACACACATCCTGAATGACTTCAGCGAAATTAACTTCTGAACCTCAATTTCTTCATTTCGAAGGGGAGGTTATAATTCTACTATAGTACAGGAATACCCTTAGGAGTGGATAGGTTGTGAGTGAAACCATATAATGGCTCTGCCTTTTGAAACATCTAAGTTAAGTTCTCAAAAGTCAGAGGCCTGGAAGAGGTTTTCTAAGGGCGTGGTCCTTAAATGGTGTTGGAGGGGAAGCTTGGCGGTGCCTTGGCTGGTGGGGCAGAGCAATGCAGGAAGGAGACAGAAAGAACGGACCTCCCTCCCCTAATAGTGCCACGCCTCTTTATTTTTGTGTTTTATTACTTCGTCTAGTTTGAAAAAGGGATTCCTGCTATTCTAAAATCTTTTGTTTATCCTAATTGTTCGAGGGAACTTGATGTTTACTCTGAGTTTTCCTACTAATTTTATTGACAATGGATTCGTTTTGCTGTCATTTAAGGATTGTTTAATATTGGAATACTGGAACCTATTCAGACGGTTTGAATCCTGTCTGTGTGCATGAAAAAAATAGTTTATTAACTAGGTTTTTAAATGATCTTCTCAGCCTTTTTTACAGTCAAATTACCTTGAACCAAGGTCTTTTTTTTGCAGGATGTCAAATGAGCATTTGTTTCTCCCTTCCATAAAATTAGGAAGGACCTTCCATAGGAGAGGGCTTGAGTGTGGTTATCTGTAGGGAGACATAGCAACAACAAAGGCAAGATGGTTTCTCTTCCTTATAAGAATGTTCTAAATCCATGGCAAAAGGGTGATTCCTAATGACTGGTGCTTTTGTTCACAAAAAGGAACAGAGGGGTAGCAGTAGGTAGCCTGAAAGTTAGTGGACATCCCCTCATCCTGGGGGCAGTTTTGCTCCCAATCGTTGCTCCTAGCTCTTGCGATGATCATTATCCCTGGAAGTGGCAGGGCCTTCCCATTTCACCCACCATTCAGGCAACCAACCTGTGCTGGGCAGAGCTCCACACCAACTCCAGAGCAAGAGAGCCTGCTGCCTGTGACCACAGCAAGCAGACCCATCTGTGTTACAGAAGTAATACTACTACTACCCAGTGCTCAGCAAGTGTTGTTTCTCTATTCACGACCTTTCATAGTCTTCAGCTCCCCCCATATCGAAAAACAGTGAAATTCTTGACAAGAGGAATCTCATTCTCATGTTGTTACCAATGAAGTGACTAATGGACAGCAAGATTAAGTGAATTCCTCCAGGCTTCAGCCTCTATGTCCTGGGGTCTACAGACAAAGAAGAGGGAACCACAAAAGCCAGACCCCCCAGTTTGTGGATATTCAGGCTGCTAAGTGTCCAGTTCAATTGCTTCTGGGTAATACCGACATAAAATGGCTTGTTGGATCACAGCGGACATTCCCATTTTGCAAAGCCAGATAGGCAATTCTGACAAGCACCACAAAGTTACTAATTAAATATTCAAAAGAAACAATTGTCTGTCAATTAAATCTCTCCATCACTATTCCCTTTGAAACAAATTGAATCACTAAAATGATCTGCAATTTTACAACTCATGGTGTCAATGTAATTAAACCATGAGGAGAAATTAAATATTAAATACCACCTAGTAAGTAATTCTCTCAGTATGTGCTAAATCATTATTCATCATAGTTCTCTTCCTTCTCAGAGGTCAGAGACCTCGGCAAGCTATGTTTTCTATAAGAAATGTCATTATCTGATCTTGGGAGCCGAACAAACCAGAAAAGCATACAAATCCCCACATTCGCATTCCCTGTAATTCACGGGAATAAAAATTTTACAGCTGGGAGGAACCTCAGAAATCATTTCATGGTGACAGACTTTTAGAGCTGTAAGGAATTCATTCTGAGGCCAAGACAGGTGGAGTAGTCTGTACGAAGTTTTACCACTTTGGATGCAAAATCTGGGGTCAGTCTTTTGACGACGGTTGAGGTGCTATTTCAGTACAATGTGTGGTCCCCTGGCTCCATGGAGCAAGACCACTGTTATAAGCACTGCTACTGTTTGGAATACAAATCTCGTTTTTCCTCTTCTTTATTACTTTTAACTCATTGCCTCTGAAACTAGCAGAGTTAATTGAGATAAAGCGGCTTTAAAAGACCATCAAATCCAGGGGTAGCTTTGAAATGAGACAGATGTGGCTGAGAATCCCTTATTAGCGCCATGACCAAAAGGGAAATGACGTAATACTCCGAGCTCAGCATCCTTTGCTACGAGAAGGGAAGCAGCCATACCCATGCTAAGGTGATGGTTCAGGGATTTATTCGGTAAACCTCTGCTGCAAGCTTCCCTTGGGATGTGCCAATGTCTAGTCCAGAGATATACACAAGGAGAGATCGACCTCGGAGAGCACGTGTTTTAGTAGTAGAAACAAATAAAGATGCCGTAGTTCCAATTTTACCCGCCAGCCCCTTTTCCCCTTTCAGGTCTTAATCAAAAGGAATTTCCTTATCTCAGCCCAAGTCAGGTTTCTCCTTTGAAAGAGAAACCAGGGCCAAGATAGGGTGAGGCAAGCTAGATGCGTAGGATTCACTACATCCCAGGGTTGGCTCCTGACAGCAAGTGCCTCTTTAAACTCTGTATCCTGGACGCCTTCCTAGCCTCAACCTAGTCATAGCTTGGCACCAAACCACGTCACCTGGCTTAAAAGTACTTAACTCAGTTTGAAATGAGTCACATGCTTAGGTCATTATTTGATTGATGGCTGGCTCTCACTCTAGATTAGAATCCATTTAATAGCAGGATCGTGCATTCTTGACCTCACCACACAATGGTACTCCATACTTATCTGTCAGATAAAAGGTTAAACAGACGTATGAACCAATAAATGATGGGAGGATGTAAAGAGAATGAGGACAACCCGGAGTCAGGGACCTGAGCCCATCAGTGGAGTGTCAGGGAAACCACTGCAGAGAAGGTGAGGTCTTTCTCCCCAAACTAGATCCACAGACTTGCAGCATGCAGCACCTGGGCACTCGCTGGAAATGCAGACTCTTGGGACCCCCTTCCTAAATCCAAAGGCTGTACCAAGACCTCCAGGTGATTTCTATGCATATTAAAGTTTGCAAGCATTGGTCTGCCGTACACAGGTGTTTAGAAAGGTAAAGCCTGGGAAAGGACTCCTTACGGCAGAGGACTCCATAGAAAAGATGGTTAGTTTTAAAAATTAAGTTACAACAAAAAATAAAATGTACTGTGCAAATCTATGAACCAGCCCAGATCTAGATATTCCATGTCTATTTCATCTCTTCAACAAGTTTCTGGGCTAATGTTATTATTCCCATTTACAGCTGAAGAAAGTGAGGTACAGAAAGATTAAGACCCTTATTGGTGTCCTAACATTACCAATGGCAATCAATCCCAGGCGGTGTGAATCCTCATCCTGCACTGGGCTCACACTCAAGTGCTCTCCAGTGATATGGGTGGGTCTGGTTCATGGCAGCCCTCCATACATGTACTGACCCATTGAAAGAGTCTTGCTCGAAAGACTGTTTATCTTTCTGTCAAATTCCATAGTGTCTGCCTACTCCTCCTCCCTTAAACACCTCATCTGAGCTCAGATTCTCAAAATCCAACAAGCACATATGATTCTCCAATGAAACAAATGCCATTTGTTCTTAAGATGGCACGTGTCTTGGAGAAGGGGCACAGGGGGGGTTTCCTGGAGCTGGTGACCCCTGTGTGAGTACTAGCAGACAGGGAAGGGACAGGACGACAGAAGAACTGCCCCAGAAAGCAGACGCAGAAGCAAGCCAGCACAAGGTGTCAGGAAACCGGGGATGTGTTCAACTGTGGAACTTACCCTCAGGCACAAGGGGTGAGATGACTCGAATTTGGGAGAAGCCTACTCCCTGGTGGGTGAGGGGTGGCTTGGAGGAGCACAGGGATTGACAGAACTGAGAGATCATGCTGCACTGGAACAGCAAAGAGGAGAAGGATGGAGAGCTATGGACAGATCCCAGTGATGGAAGACAACACCATCAGGCATTCACACAGATGCTGGGTGGGAGGCTGATGATTTTTGATTTATTGAGATTGAGCTCCCTGTGAGACCCTTAACTGGAGGTGCCCAGCAGGTCATTAAATGGCTTGGTAATTAGCCA
Source organism: Mirounga angustirostris (assembly GCF_029215605.1). Lineage (NCBI taxonomy): Eukaryota > Metazoa > Chordata > Mammalia > Carnivora > Phocidae > Mirounga > Mirounga angustirostris. The sequence goes on along the minus strand of NW_026991712.1, from coordinate 10,748,744 downwards.
AGAAAACTGGGCTAGAGATACAGATTTAGGAGTAAGCAGCACCTAGGTCCATGGTCAGTAATGGAGGAAGGGAGTGATTGCCCAGGGGGATGTATGGAGTGAGGTAACAAGGAGATATGTGCAATGGAAATTTAAGAAGCCCCAACACTGACGAGGAGAACTGAAGCATCTAAGAAGGAAGAGAATGTAAGCAGCACTAGACTTTATCACAGAGACTCAACCACGGCTCCAGTACAACACCTGCTTTGTGAAGCTCATGGCCCAGCTGGCGAGAGAAACATGGAGACCAATGACAGCAGCATGCGGCAGGGCACATGGGCAGAGAAAGGGTGATGCGGTCAGCAGAGCAGGAATACTTAACTTGGTCTGGGGTCCTGGGAACCCTTTGTGATCCTGTATTTCTCTCCACTACTCACAAAACTCTTTTAGGCATAGAGAAACGCGTGGCCAAAGAAGCCAAAGCCATTTGGTCAAAGTCGCTAGGAAAAAAAAAAAAAATCATGGCAAAAATAGGATGAGAATTTGTTTTAAAGACATGTATGATTTCAAAAATATCTCTAACTGTCCATTGACAGAGCTGAGTTGGTCTCTGGCTGAAATGGCATGGGCAGGGCCCCAAGGACTGCTTATGATGCGATTATTCACTTGGTAAAAGGGAAGAACTAGCTCTGTCTCTTAAATAGAGAAGGAGGGGGACTCTGTTCATCGGAAACTGACTGTTGGGGTCATGAACCCATCTTCATATGCACTGCCCACCACCAACAGGCGAGGAAAGCTCACCCAAGAAATGAGGGAAGTTTGACTTCGAACTTAAAAGAAAACAAGCTTGCTGTTCTTGATTTTGACTTTGTTTCTTGAACTAATTGACAGTAGAGAAGAGGAATTACGTGGGATAATTCCAAAAAGGGAAGACTTAATTCATCCTTTTAAGGGACTTCATGATGACTGTTTTAGTTAATTGCACTGGACTCCAACATCTAAAATCAGGCTTGATTTTGCCGTGAGGCAATATACAGATAAACTGATCCAGTTAGGGTACAAACTAGCCTTTCTGTGCTAAGTTTTAAGCTGAGGGGAATGAACAGTAGTCTAAGCAATGATCTGTACACCATGCTCAGCAAAGTCAACCAGTTTTGTGCAATGTTCTCCCCTTAGGAGTGAGGCAGACTAGCCCTGCTGGTGTGGAGTGACAGAAATGAGGTCTGAAGATGAGAGCGCCTCTTGCCCACAGCTGCACCTGCATGAAGCTAGAAGGTGAACATTGACTGGTGACAAGAAGTCAGGCCAAAGGGGCCATTTGGGATGTGTTCAAAGAATACCTGAGCAAGGTGTTGGTGTTGGGATTCAGAGCCAAGGTACTGAAGAACCAAGAAGGAAGTGAATGAGGTGAGCCCCTTGTTAAGACTCTATTTTGTGGGGATGGGCCTGACCCATTTAAAATTTTCACGAATGGACAAACACTTAATGGATATTCTAGGTGCCTGTACTTCCCCACCTCTTTCTCCCTTTTCTTTCTTTTTTGACTTAAATGATCTAGATGATCACTTGGGATTTTTCTTCATGTTGTCTACTATAACTTTTTAAACACATGTCTAGCAAAAACTCAGCTTGGGGCTTCCAGCCCAAAGCACTTCAGAAGGGGGTAACTTTTGATGTGTTTTCTGGTTTCTCACTGACCTCCTCTTCTGATTTCTCTCTTCTTTCTTAGAGAAACTAATTTCTCTTCTCTCACTGGTTACTCATTCCCTGTTGACAACTGTGTGATTCTGGGTGGGGGGCCAGAGGAAAGGAGGGGGTCATGTAACATTCATTCATTCCATTTGTTTAAAAGTACCATGCTCAGAACTGTTCCATGGGCCAAGTGCTATGCTATATGCTAGGAACATAGAGGTGAGTAAAATACTGCCCTTGAGCTCAAGGGGCTCCCAGGGAATATTATGACATTGCTCTGATAGGGGACAAATGCAGGGTGTACAATGTACCAAGGAGAGGGATTTGAGCTTTACCTGAGTACCTGGTCTGCCTACCTGTGGGTGGGAATGGGTCTCCTGCAGCTCCCAAATTTTTAGCTGAGGTTACTGTGAACACAGACTAACTGGGTGTGCCCAGAGCTGCAGACCAGCCTGACCCTCCCCAGCGTGAGGCAGACACTCCCTCCTGCCACATCTTCTAGTCCAGGCTTGGGATGCATTCAGTTTGTGGAAAGGAACTACTTAAATAACCAATCCTCTAGCCCTTTCTTGGGTCCCCATACACTCTCTTCACTAAGAAGGAAGATCCATACCCGTCCACAATGTCTTCTAGAATCTGACCTTTCCTTTCACACAACTCCTAAAAGCATCCCATCACAGCTTTGATTTTTCAAGCTTTAAACATCTATAGAAAAAAAAGCCAAAGACTTACATCTCTACTGAATGCTGTGTTCCAGACGTGTCTTTAAAAAAAAAAAAAATATTTATTTGAGATAGAGAGCAGGGGACAGGCAGAGGGAGAATCTTTCAAGCAGATTCGCCCCATTGAATAATGAGCCTGATGCAGGACTCAATCTCATGACCCATGAGATCATGACCTGAGCCGAAACCAAGAACTGGATGATTAACCGGCTGAGCCACCCAGACGCCCCTCCAGATGTATTCTAAGAACCAGGTACAAACCTCCCTACCTCCGCACCAAGAGTCACAAACTCCCTCCCAAATTCCAGTCAAATATTAACCAAATTCCAGTCAAAGCAACAGCTTTGACTGTCCAGTACACAGCTGGGCTCCAGAACCTAGAACCCAATAGGCAGTCAACAAATATTTGTTGAACAATTTACCTACTCACTCCTCATTCTCTCCTTCTTCCTATGCAATCCTGACTTTTTGAGATGCAGTAAAATCTCATCTATTTTTGCCACCCTGTCTTACCCATGGAGTGGCTAAGTGTCAGTATTCTGGTCCCCAAAATGTACAGATGTCATTGGGCAGGGATCCAGAAGAGCTCCTAGAAGGGCAACCCATTCAGTTGGCAAATGCCCATTGGCCATCTTAACCTTTTGCCTTTTGCCCTTTGCCTTCTCCTTTTTCCTGTCTACAAAGAGGCCTTGATGGCTTGGAGATGAACGCCAATGGCTTTCTACTGACCTTAAGGAAAAGTCTGCCTGGTATGGAATCTACTTTAGGCCATCCCTGATGGACTGCTGTACAACTCTCCCTTGAAGAATCCCCATGACAGGGAGCTCATCACTTTAACCCAAATCTCTCACACTATAGGGGCCATCAATTGATCCGTATTCTGTCCCCAAGGAGACACGTAAAATAACGAGTCTCTCTTCACCATGACAGCACCCCAGACATTTGGGAACACCCACCATATCTCTTCTACATCCCTGTATCCCTAGGTTTCCGAGGGTTCTTCCTTTTTTCTTGGTCTTGTTCTGTTAAATTGCTTATGCGGCACTTCATCTTCCCATGTTCTAAGTTAAAGTTATATATATTTTGATTATGCACTCCCTAATCCTTGGTCATCTCTGTTTTATAAACAATCGTGTGTATTCAACACGTAATCCCAAAAAGAAAAAAAAAAAAGATTTGAAATGGTTTCCTCCAGTCAACTGGAAAGGTAGCTGACACAGGAAAAGATGTGTTGTTTACACAAGGAAGTGGCAACAGTTCTTGCTTTATATGAAAATTTTATACCGGTATGCACTCTACATAGAGAGGGCAGTTTTTAAAGTTTCCTCCTAAAAAAAACCCCATTAATGTGATTTAATTTCACATCTAGCTCATGTCCCTCACCATGTAGAATTTTATCATTTCCTGATTTCGGAGAATTTTGTGCCTCAAAGAGATCTTGGCATAGAAGGCAAGACATGGGATGAAAGGGAGAGAAATCCCCAGGAGCTAAGCAATGTGTAAGATATTGCACGTATGAAAATACATGATCTAGCGAATTCAAATTCAAATATCAAATCACAGATATCCAAGAAACAAGGACTGGCAGGTTTATCTGACAACACACTGAGTTATAACCCCAGTTTGTTGGTCAGGGAGGTGGTCACACGGTTGTATTTACAGATAGCATGGCTTTTATTCCTACCAGGCTATGGCCTGGCCTCCCTCAGAATGTCTGGCACCTCAGTGGTTAATTAATCTGCCTTGTTCTTTCTCTACCCTGCAGGGCTGACAGTGAAATCTTGCAGTGAGAAGAGCTGGCTTCCAAGCGCTGCTTAACTGACCTGACTCCTTAAAATAGTCCTTCATAAACAAAACGCGCCTGATATAATTTGAGTGTGTAAATCCAATTACATTTCCTGGGAAAGCACAGGGAAGATGGTCCGGGCGTCCACTGCTCTGCCGTGGCTGGCTGGGTGAGGTGGCGTTCCTGCACTCAGGCCCCGAGAAAAGCCAAGGAAGACATTATTTCCAGGATCCAACCTCTTGCTAACTAAGGTTCAAATCCATGTACCATAGAAATCTGCCAACCTTCAGTTTCTGTTACCTTGATTTCCAGCCCAGGGAAAGCAAAGAACGCGCTTCAAAAGCCATACGTCAAGTGAACTGATATGCTGTCCAGCTGAAGATTCTAGACCTGCTGGTTTCTTGAAGGATTAATATTGTGCCCATTTGTGGGTAAGAGGAAAGGTTTGAGAGGAATGTTGCAAGTATCTCCTATGTTCTGAAAATAAACCCATGTAGGATCAACTAAAAGAGATATACTTGTGAAATGAATAAATTAGCATCTCAAAAAATATTTAGACAACAGTGAAATGTCATGGCAGCATGATTGTAGTAGAATCCTCTGATTACACGTTACCAGCAACACTGATTGTGAGACAAGCTTTGTTTTTTTAGTCTTTCCTTCTTATACTTGGTTTCACTTATTTTTGATGAGCTCTTACAGTGCCATCAATCATCAAGGTGTAAATATGACTAATGCATTTGTCCTACTTAGCACGACATTGCAGCAGCTGCACCAGAAGGAAAAGTCCTCCCAGCCTTCCCGGTTTTGATCTAATTATGCTCTGACCCACTGATACCGGTCAGGTGACATTACCGGATATGAAGGAAAACAAATTCATAATTCAAACTTGCAAAGCACACAACTTACAATCATTTTACAACGATCTCTAAATACACAGGCACCAAGCTTATTTGCAAATCTAGGGCCAAGGGGGGTACAGGACAGGGCTGAAGGACTTGAACTGGCCACTCCAGCAGTCATTAAAAATATCCTTTGCAAAGCCTAACATCTCCATCACACACAAAAAAAGTTGGAGGGGGGAGGAAGGGATTGAAGGAGGGAGGGAGAGCTGGAGGGAGGGAGAAAGGGAGTGAGGGAGGGAGGGAGGGAGGAAGGAAGGAAGGATTAGAACCAAAAAGTCTCTGGGCATTTTTCACAAGAATGAAAAAGTAGTATTTCCATTTCCTGGCATTCAGAGGAACCTCTTGGGAATGGTGACAGTCAAATCTGGTTTTGAAAGACATTTTCTGAGACACGCTGGGACACTGCAATTATTTTTTTTAAGCCTATATGAATTTGCTAAAGGAAAATGTACAGAAACGGAGTTTCTATCTGGAGTTTTAAAAAAATGCACACCATAGCTAGCAAGGTGAATTAAATAGAAACCCAGTTACACTCATTTAACGGATATTTTGTGTTTTGGAATTGAGCACTTACCTTGATACTAACCACCAAATTGGGATGATTTAAATTACGTGCCATTTGCTGTACATTAAGTAGTCATACAATTCCTTTGATTTGATTTGAGTTAGCAGATTTAGACAAAGAACACAGAATATACACTTATGTTTAAATTTTACAAATGGGGGGAGAGATATTAGTGATTCTATTATACTGACTGTGTTTACTGTGAAGCCAATCCTTCATTTAAATAATCAGAAATGCATTCTCTATATTTTTAAATATTTATTTATTTTGAGAGAGAGAGAGTGCGCTCGTGCGTGAACATGCAGGGGGAGCGGCAGAGAGAGAAGGAGAGGGAGAGAAATAATCTCAAGCAGACTCTCCGCTGAATGCGGAGCCCCTGCGGGTCTAGATCTCACAACCTTGAGACCATGACCTGAGTGGAAATCAACAGACACTCAACCGAGCTACCGAGGCGCCCCTAAATCAGCAGGAATGCATTCTAAAGCATGCACAAAAGCTGCTTCTCACCTGACCCAAACCAGCTCATACCATTAACCACTATCTTACCCCTACAAACAATGCATTTTCTCCCAAAGGATTTTTTAAAGGCCAAATGTAAGCTAAAAGTCCCTCATTATTAGTCAAGTTTAATGATCATGATTTAATCAGTATTTTTTTCTGGCTCTAGCCTCTGTTATTTGATGGGATTTGTGTAAGACAGTAAAGAAAATGCTGCATGGAAATTCAGACCTGACAGCATGACCTTGAGCACTAACTAACCTGGATTTGCATACCTGGCTGATTTTGCTCCTAGAGTTATCTTGGAGAAATCACCTTCACTCTGACAATTCTGCTTATCTGCCTCACCAAGAGGTACAGAAGACTAATTAGCCACAAGCTTTAACATTTCAGAATCCCCAAGAGGAAACATAACGCAGGGATCTTTCTGGTTAAATACTGCTGCCTCTCAGTTTTCCAATAACCAAATGATCTTCACCATTTTATCACTAATGAGCTGAAGAATGAGAACAAGATGAGCTTCAAATGTGAAGTAGCTCACATTACCGTCACCAGCAATTAAGGTTGAGTAAAATGTGAATTACAGCAACAGTCCTTAGGATTTACCTGAGCCATGAAAGAACCTAGCAAATAAGACCCTTATTATTAATATTTTATTCATACATATTACCTGATTTTGTAATCAAGGTTTAGATGGACAAAGTGACCTGGCAGGATAAACAATTTAAGATGTGGAGAAAAAAATCTGTCGTCTCTGGACAAAGGCACTCCTATTGGTGACCTGACATGAAGCAGATTTAACTTGAGGTGGATGAGGCATCCTGAGGAAGGAATGGCTGCTGCCCTCGTGTTGCCTGTAGTTGAGCTTTGTCAGGGTGAATAGAAAAGCAACACTTTGAACTGAGCTCTGAACCTTCTGAAGGTTCCTCTGTATCTCCAATCCCCACCTGGGACCTAGAACATACATGGGTGATCCTATTTATCTGCCACGGACAATACCTCTTAGTTTGGGTGGGAAATCCATGATTTAGGTCTCACGGTTCACCGAGGGGAGAAAACATAAGCTATCTCCGTGCTGATGGCAAGGACCTCCTGGGTGGCCCTTTTCCAGTTGCATCTTGTGTCCACAGTGGAAAGCACATGATGATCTAAATGAACACAAGGCCCTGTCTCTTCATATAGGGCATCTGCCGAGATTCGCAGCTTGGTTGTTACCCTGTCAAGCCACGGATGTAATTTCCGCCGGGAGGAAAAGAACAGAAACAGATTCTCGTAGCTTGGGTAAAGGGAAGGCAATCATTGACTCATTTGTTACTTTTGAAAATGGCATTTTCAGTAAGTGGAACAGTTGCTGAGGTGTGTTGACTTCACACTCTCATGTAGCTTCTTGCTTCTTGAAAATGTTAAGTTAAATGTGAGCCATCCACTAATGGGAATCAAGATAAATGTGGAGAAAGATGATATTCCAGTGTCAATGGCCTTCACTTGACAAGTTTGTATCCAACTGAGCAAGATGATGAGCTAGCCACAAAGAGTTCATGCCTAGAAATTCAGACATTTTTCTCTCATGATTTCCCTTTGGCTTTTTTCACTATACGTTCATTCGTGTCCTATACTGGGTATTGTCCTCCTGAGTAATGAAACAGGTATTCCTCACGCTGAGTCAATTCAAATGTAGGTTTGGAAAGAAACTCTCAGAAAGTTTCTTAAGAATGAATGACTTTGGAGTTAGGATTTGAATCGTGTTCTCACCACTTGGGCTCACCGTCTTTGGGATGTCTCTTTAAAGTTCCCAGAAATTTGTTCTTTCTTCTATGAAATGAAAATGAAGGATGCCATCTGTTTGTCATCATTAGATGTGATAATGTATGTAAAGGCCCTTAGTTACATGTAAAGCATTGTGTGTATGTGAAGGATTATCATTGTGCCTTGGTTTTGCCAAGGGCGTTTATGTATAAAAGACTGCCTTACACACATACAACTTACATGTGATTGTGTACATGGAAAACTTTCACTAGCACAGTAGGTGGCTTGGATATTTTATATTACCTCTGCACTGAACAGTCTTGTTCATTCAGTGTCTGTATGCTGGGTGCCTGGCATTTTTCTAGGTGATGAGCATAAACTGGTAAACACATAGATATCTACGCCCTTAGGTGATGTTTATGTTCCTGTGGGGGTGGGGGTGGGGGAAGAAACAGAACAAATATAAACAAATAAAATAATTTCAGACAGTGTACGTGCTCAGGAGAAAACAGAACAAGCCAAGCACTAGGGAGTGGCGTGTGAACTGCGTCCAGGATAATGGGAAGACCTGGGAAAAATCATTCTAGGCAGCAAGCACAAAGGCTAAGAAGTGGGGAAAGAGCTCAAGATCTCTGAAAGCAGGAAAAGGTACTATGTATTTGGAGCCTGAGGAGGAGAACAGAAGGAAACATAATTATAGAGAGAAGGAGCAACCAGTTTGTAAGGGGACCGGGTGACCATGGGAAGGAGTTAGGATGTTATTCTAATTGCTATAAGAGGTCATTAGCAGGGCATGCCTTGTATGTTCCCAAACAGGGAAAACTAAACAGTACCTATTCAAAAATCAAAGATGATTTTTTTTTATTTTTTTATTCTTATGTTAATCCCCATACATTACATCATTAGTTTTAGATGAAGTGTTCCATGATTCACTGTTTGTGCATAACACCTAGTGCTCCATGCAGAATGTGTCAAAGATGATTTTAAAAGCTATTAATTCTCCACTTCACCCACCTGCAAGATCTAAGAAAGAAGCTTGGACCTCTAGAGGGCGCCAAAGGAAAACATTTGGTAACCAAAGCCACAAGGGTCTTTTCAGCACCTGAAGTGAGAGGAGAGCGCTCTGGCTGTTCCCAGGAGTCTGGTAAAAGCTGATTCCACTGGGAAACTGCAGTTCATCTACAACTCCTACCCAAACAGAAAGTCAAGTGAGCTTGGTTTGCAGGTACCTGGACCTTGGTTTTCCATCGAAGGACTGTTTATCATGGGATGGAAGTGGGAAGACATTTTAGGGTTATTTTTAATCTTCTCCCATCTGGTAGTATTTGAGTAGAGCATAAAACAAATATGAAGCCAAAATTTACTTTCTGGATTCATTTGGCAAGCAAAGCGTCTCTATACTTAGAACTTTGAAAATATTCATCATTTGCCACTTGGGATGTTGTTATTCTAAATACTATTCAAACTTACTTGATGAAGTCTCTCAACAATGTGTACTAAGGAAGGCTACTGCATGGAAAGCAGTGGGTTATGATCAGTGGGATTTTCTGCAAATGAGCAGATACCTGTGATATATCGTGAAAACGACTCATAGTGAAAAAAGATAAGGAAAAAGGAGGAGAAGAAGGAAAAAGAGGAGGAAGAGAAGGGGAAAAGGAGCAAGATGGGGAAGGAGAGTCTGATGATGTGGAGATACATAATAAAGAAAGTGCAAAAAAGGAGGAGGGCTTGGAAGAAACTGAGACTTTCAGAGGCTAGTGGGGTTCAGATCCACGTGTGAAGACTGAGAAACACAGTTCTGAAGACATATTTTACACAATCCCAAATTGAGACTTTATCAGATGTGGATATTAAAGGTTCACAGTGATTTCGAGAAAACATTCATTACTGTCTTATAAGGACAAGTTCAGCTGGTCAGCCCTTACTCAAAGAGGCTCTCATCTCTCCATTTCATGTCTGATGATCACAGCCATGTACTTTATAATACTCTGCTCTACCCAGGGAGACTTCAAAAAGCACTGTAAAAGCAGCCAACCAGATAAGTAACCTGAGCAAATGGATACAGAGCCATCAGAAAAGAGAGAATCCCAAATCCACTAGAAACCCAGAGGGTCAATGATGGGTAAAGCCTTCTATAGGTGTCTGTGTTCCAGAAACCACAAGCCATTTTTGGAGGTGTTGTACCTGGTTATTCAACGATATATTCAAACCCGAACACAAGGAAGAGGAGTTTTTAAGCTTCCTATAGAGCCAAAGGCACAGAGGCTGGGCCTAGAGCAGAAACATAAAAACCAGGCCCCTGTCCAAGCACCTCTTGTCAGCCTCCTATGTGGAAACACTTCAGCTGACATGTTTCCCTCATTTTTATGGAGAAGCCCCCAAATTCAGTCTCCTGCTACTTATCAAGCATTTGGCAAACAAAGTTCCAGACCATTAATTATCTATTGATTTTAATGAATTTCAACAATAAAATCACCATCTACCTTCTCCTTCACAGACCATGGGAACACTGTTCCCAGAAACACATCCACATTTAGCAGGAAAGACAGGAAGAAAGGAAGAAAAGCGACGGAGGGTCAGGTTCCACCTACATATTTCAGACCATCTACATCAAAATATCCTTTATCAATCAAGCAAAACTTGCATTCTTTGCCAAAGACTCTTCCCTCTCTACCCTACCGGTCCCAGATGAGGCTGATCTATGCAAGCACTGGGTTCGGATCCTACAAGAGAAGATATCCTCTTAGAACCCCGAAGCAGTAAAGAATTCCCAAGTAAAATACGTATCATGGGACTGAGGGACTGGACGATATAACATATGTAGGGTCCCCACCAACAATTGCTATGTGTTCAAAAAATGCTATTAACTTCTAGAACTGAGGGTTTGTGGCACAGAGATACACAGAAACCCAACTCTGAATCCCAGAGTCCCTTACAACACCAAAAGCTGTTAAGGAGTGGGTCATCTTCTAAATCGGGGTGCTTCTCCTCCCCTTCTGTTTCCTGCTCCAGAGACTACAGGGCCTGGGGGACACGTGCAGAGCAGAAAGAAGGCTGTTTCTTAGCTGATGTCAGAGAAGAATTACTCACAGAAGCCGAAGAGAAGGGCAGGGCTGGAAGAAACTTTAGAGATCATTTAGTTCCAACTCCTCTAAGATGAGCGAAATACCATCCCACCAACACCCAGGACCTCCCAAGTGCGAGGCACTGTGCCAGGCTGGGGGAGGGGCCTCCAAATGAGCAAGGAAAGTCGGCCTCTCTGAAAGCTATTTCTAAATAACCCAGGGGAGTGTGGGGGTGGGGGGTGGGGGGTGAAGAGCAAGGCAGGCAGGAGTTACCTGGTTGATGGAAATGACCGCTAGCCGAGGGATGACCACCTGCAGGACCACCTGCAGCAGCGAGGTGCCCAGGCCGGCCAGGATGGCCCAGGTGAGCGGCAGCGGCAGCATGCTGTAGGTGGCAAACAGCGTGAAGAGAACGTAGCCGATGCCATCACCCAGAAGCCCGTAGCCGAGGCCTGCTGCCAAGATCTGGGTGGTCATGGCCACCCAAGTGACCACGCCGCTGTACTGCAGGTACGTGTGCGAGGTGGTGTCCTTCCTGACCACCACCAGGGCGCAGATCACCACCTCGATGCCAGTGAAGAAGCCCAGGAGGATGCCCTTGAGCGGGTCCATGGGGGCCGAGGCCAGGCTCAAGTGGAGGACCAAGAGGGTGAGTTTGGTCAGCACGTCCAGCACGTTCATCACCACCTCGGATTTGCGCCTCTGGCCCAGGAAATAGCGCTGGTAGAGGCGCTCCAGATCCCGGGACTTGAAGGAGTTGCGCAGAGTGGGGAAAATGACCCCTCGGTAGCTATAGCCCCCATTGAGGAAGAAATCCGAGTTGCTTGGGGCGCAGTCGAGGTGCAGGAAGCCCAGATCGCCCCCGCCCCCGCCGCCGCCGCCGCTCCCGCTGCGTTCCGGGAAGACTTTGGTGCCACCGGTGCTGCGCGCTCTCTCCCCGGGGCCCAGCGAGTAGAGGGGCGGCGCCGAGGCGCCGGACAGCTGCGCCGCGTGATGGTTGGGGCCGCCGCCTGCAGGGTCCGAGGCTTTGCCGGAGCCTCTGCTGCCGCCGCCGCTGCCCCGGTGCCCATGAATGAAGCGCTGCTCGGTGATGTGCCTCACCGCCGTCTGCCACAACAGCCGCTGCGGCCGCGAGCCGCTCCCGCCGTCGCCGGCCGGGGGCGTCGGGTGGATAGTGTAGAGTTCCTCGCTGCCGCTCAGGCAGCGCACATCGGAGAGCTCCATGGCGCCGGGCCGCAGGCGGGGAGGCGCAGAGCCAGGAGGAGGCAGCTGGGGAAGGGGTCCCAAAGACCCCACGGCGGCCTGGCGGGAGCTGGGCGGCGAGCCCCGGTATCCCCGGCCGCCGGGTCGCGCGAGCCCTGCACGGGAGGCCCCGCGCGTCAGGTCATAGTGCTCCTCGGGGCAAAGGGCGTCGGGAAGATCGCCGCAGACCCCTGCGTCCTTGCGCGCCGCCCTCCCGCCAAACCGCGCAGCTGGGGTGCGCGGCGGCGGTGGCTCGGTGTCCGCAGAAGCCGCGGCGCTCTGAGCCACGCAGCCCCCTTCTCGGGCTCAGGCTTCTCGGCCGCTCCTCGGCTCAGCGTCTTGGCGCAGCCTTTGCTCTCCAAGAGGCGCCTGGGCGCCGTGCTTCTTTCTGCTGCGCGCCGGGCGGGTCCTGGCTGCGGCACTGGGCTCGGGACACCCACGACTCGGCGCCTGCAGGAGGACTGGCCGAGGGTGACCGGCGGCGGCGGCGGGTGCGAAGTTAGCCGCTGTAGCTGGAGCAGAGCCCTTCGGAGAACTCCATTGCGCCGGGATGGGGAGCCGGGGCGGAGCTGGGGGCGGGGACAAAGAAGGGGGAGGTGTGGGGGACGGGGAGGTGGTGGGGTGCCCCGCGGAAGGGTTGGAGAGGTGGTAGCCTCGGGGCTAACAAGTCACCAAACAGTTAATTTGGAGCAGGGGGCTGCTGAGGCTCCCTCCTCGGCTCATCTCTGGCTGTCTCCTTTTCCTGCGCGAGGACTGACCGCGCGGCGCTGGCTCTGGCCCGTCGCATCCCTCGGGGAAGGGGGAGGGCGGCAGGGTCCCAGTCGCGGCTAGACGAGGTCAGCCCTTCCAGCTGCGCTTCCGAGGGGTCGGAGCCCACAGTTCCCATTCCCTTCACTTCGCTCTTCGGAGTCCATTTGGCCCGGAGCTGGGAGGCGGGAGCCGGAAAAAGTGGGGAGGGCTCCGAAGCCAACAGCTCTGAGATCGCCGAGAAGCTACTGGTGCGGATCCCTAAGCCTAAGAACAGAAGATCGGCGGGTGCGGCGGGTGTAAGGTCTGGACGAGAAGGGAGGCCCGAAGCCGCGGGGAAGTCGACTGAGACGCCACCGGATCCAGGGACGCGCCGCGTGCCACCCTGGCGCTCTGAAGCGCGCTGCGGGCACCCGGCGGCGGGGAGGAATTTGGGGACCTGTCAGATCGGTCAGACACCCGCGGCGACTTAAGCCCGCCCCCACGCCAAGCCACGCCCCCGGAACCGGGTGGGGGTGGTGGCGGGGAGCTGGCACCCTGATCTGGCCAGGACGCCCCAGGTCTTGGAGGCAGCAACACGCGCAGGCCGGCGTGGGTGAGGACGACCGCGGGCTCCCCTGTCCCCCCCCGCGCGAGTATCCAGCGCTCCAGCTGGCCGCGCGGGCCGGTTCCTCCGCTCTTCTTTTTTAGGCACTGGCTCGGGTCCTCGGCAGGTGCAGAGCCAGGACTCGTAGGCCGCTCTGCCCACGGACTCCGAGAGCACAGCGCGATGAAAGAGAGGGTCTCCTTTCCGTCCTCCCCGCCCGGGCATATTTTGGCGAAACCAACTATCGGGCTAAAAGCAAGAAGCCGCAGTTGCAGAGACGGCTTCCAGCAAGAGCCTTTACTACACCAATCCGGAGAAGTGGAGGGCTCGTCCCCGAGTGCAGTGCACACCAAGTTTCTCCCTGCTTACAACAGGAGGAGAGGGGGAGGACGCGGGGAAAACATTTCCAGCTGCCCGCTCAAGCCCCGGTTTCCCGCCCTCCCGGCTCCGCGCCCACGCCCGGCCGAGCGGGAGCGCCGGGTCCCGGGGCCGCAGGGCCAGTGTGGTCGCCGCAGTCCCGAGCCCGGCTGCAGGTGGCGGAGCCGCGGTGGCCGCCACCTCCGCCACGGCGACTGCGGCTGCAGCCGTGGAGCCCGAGCCCTGAGCACAGTCAGCTGATGGCCAATGACGTCAAGCCCTGGGCGCTTTCTCGGCTCCCCGTGGCGTCCCGCGAAAGCCCAGAAGACCGCCTCGCTGCCCCCTCAGCCCTCAAGAATGAGCGATTGATTTCCCTTGTTCTCCCGAGGAGAAACTCCCCTCTCTCTGCCTGCCCTGAGTGGGGAATAGCTTTGGATGGCCCTCTTCCCCAACCACATACTCCATGTCCAGGGTTATTTGTGTCCACTGTGTCCCAGAAACACGGGATTTAATCATTTCCTTTTTATTCTTTCTTATCCACACACATGGGTTTCGGTTTAAATCCAGAACTGGTCCACTGCCTTGTAAGGAGAATCCCAAGGGAGAAAATGACTAACATTTTCCCCTATCCCCTAACAGTAGATTTCTGGGATGTAATATACACCCTGAAAAACTCCTTTGATCCCAGATCTTTAGAGTTGTAGTCCACCATCTCTCAAGAGAACAAAACTAAATGCTCAATTTTAAATAGAAAGTCGGTTCTATTTTTAAGACGGTTTGTGGATGAATTAATTTAACTATAAAGATCTCCTGGGGTAGCTGTCCCACTCCCAAGGGCCTGGGGGTTAAGGGCAAAGAGCACCCCAAAACTCAGTTTTGCAGTGATCTAGACATTAATGAAATCATCCCAGAAAAGAAACACTTCTTGCTTCTCCCTTTCTAAATTGCTTGGACTCATCAGCTTCACCAGCTCTCTTGAAACTCTGGCTGGTAATAAGTGTCTTGACTTGAGGAGGGAGCCCAAAGAGGGCAGAAGGCTGGTGGGGGAGGGAGGCGGGTTCCTGCAGACCCTGTGCCAGGATGTATGCCCAACTGTGTCCTCTCTCTGCAGGCATAGCCCCAAGTCATCTGTGCTAATGACCATATTAGTAAACTTGGCAGTGGAAGATGCCTCTTTATTTTCTCAATCTTTCTCCTTGGGAGCCTAAGAACTCAGCCTGAATAAATGAGGGGTTGAATGCAGATGGAACTTTCCTATGAAAATTTTCCTCCTGGACATATCCCAGGATGATTTATTCAGCAGCAAAGCAGGCATGCCAAGGAGGGGGAGACTGGACCCAATCAGATAAAATGACTCAGGCTGATGAATGAGCATACATGCTACAGAAAAAAACCCAAAGAATTTAATGAACTCAGATTGAAACTAACATATCAGGGAAAAAGTTGTATCTGGTCAACTGACTCCTCTGAAAGTTCCTTTGCTGTTAGGGGGTGTTAGAACAGGTTATTTTAAAATAAGAGCACAGATGACAATTAGATTCAATTATTATTCTTCTTGTTGGGGTGACACAGTGCCATTCAGCCCCCAAAACATTCTGTTTTCAAATGACAGACTTGGCTTTACACAAATATTGAGAGGCTTTTAGAAACAGGCAAACCACCAAATGATTATCACTTAAAACAAGTTAACATGCTGCTTTGATCCTACAATGTACCTCTCAGCATGCTTTCACTTGTCCCCTGCCTGTTTATTATGAGTGGTCTCTGCTATGTTCAGGGACAGTACTTTGCAAACTCGCTATCTTTTTGTACATGGATGCCTTCTCTTAGCATGGCCCTGTATCTTCGTCCCTCCCCCCACCATTTCCTTCCCTCAAAATACTACTCACCTCATCCTTCAAAGCCTGAGCGATGTCTCTGTGCAAATCCTTTCCTGATATTCCCAGTGAAAATTAAAAACTTCCTTCTGTGAAAGAAGCTTCCAAAATGAAGAAGCATTGCTAAAAGAGTCACTCAAAATAGAGTCAGAAGGATCTCAAGGAACTAGGACCTAAGCACATCCCTGCTGTAATTCTTAGAACTTTTGACTTCTGTCAATTACAGATCTACCACCTCCTGGAACACACCCTCCTACTTTGGACTGAAACAGAGATAACGTAACATCTGTTAGCCAAGTATCCAGCCATGTACGGAAGGTCACTTCAAACTCTGCCAGCACCAATCATAATTCTTTCAAAACAACTTATGTAGCCTTGTAGGTTTTGCCTTTACAAACCTGCACACCACTTTCACATTTCAGGGCAGATGTTTGAATTCTGTAGATTCTGTGTCTTCTGTATCTCTTGGACTGCAATTCTTAAGACCCCAAATAAACACGTTTGGTTGCTTTACAGCCTTGTTGTCTTCTTGGTGGACACTTCTTTGTTGCCTGCCAGTCTATTCTGGTTCTGCTAGTGTGGCACTTAACTATGGGGATCAGCTCTGTCCCATTTGCTCACCCATTTGTCTCTCACCTCTCCCCATGAAGCAGTGAACTCATCGAAAGGGAGAACTGATTTTCCTTGGGCCCATAACTTCCAGTTTCTAGCAACTATAGTATTAACCTTAAACATAAAGCTGTCAGTTATTTTACCAGAAGAAAATGGATTTATTCGGGAATAGCAATTTGGGACATGCAAACTATGGAAAAACCATAGGCCAATCCAACAAACAAAGGAGAGGAACATTATTTTATGGAGGAGAAGGAGGAAGGTGGGAAGGGTCGTTTTGAAAGCAAGTCCATTGGAGAAAGGCAAGAGTTCAGGGTGATTCCAGTTTC
This sequence comes from Mirounga angustirostris, assembly GCF_029215605.1. Classification (NCBI taxonomy): domain Eukaryota; kingdom Metazoa; phylum Chordata; class Mammalia; order Carnivora; family Phocidae; genus Mirounga; species Mirounga angustirostris. The sequence continues at coordinate 10,732,036 of NW_026991712.1, read as the reverse complement.
TTATAGGTAAGTTGCAAGGGTAGTGGATTTCTTGAAGATTCAGTGTAGGTCTTTCCCTGTTGGGGGCCTGGAACTGATCATTCTTTCTTGTTGATGAGTCTTCTGTTGGAGCCTATGTTACAATTCTTCCTGTAATTGTAATTCTTGTATAGCTCCCCCTTCCAGCCTCCCTACTCACTTTAATGAGGTTTCCCCAAGTGTACATGAAGATAAAAAGATTAGCAACAATTTATTGAGGACTTAAGATCTTTACCATCATCTCATTTAAGCATCTCAACAAGTCTCTGAGTTAAAGAGAATAAAATGTTATTTCCATTTTACTAAGATACTGAGCCTCCATGTGGCTAAATAACTTGCTTGGGACCTCATGGTTAATAGACAACAAAACTCCAGCAATTAAATTTAGATTGTATAATTTTAGCTTTCACATGCTTAATAAAAATGCTGTCACAAGAAATCAACAAGTTTTGACCTAATTTAAATAGGACTGATAGAAATGAAAACGTCAAATATATTTGGACTTTCCAAATACAGATTAAGTAAGAGACTTCTGAGATATTTAGGCTTTGAGAAGTCTGGTAGCATGACCCCGAGTGGCAGATACAGGTAGCAGAACTAATTCTTGTTTGGGTAGAGGGCCTGTTAGTTTTTTGTGTAGGTCAAGCCACAGACACTATTTCTGCAGTTTGTGAAAAAGCAGATTTTCACATACTGGATTTAACCAAAATAATTGCTTTGGTCTACTTTACTTCCTTTTGGGTGGTCCTGGGGGAAACATCCCTCTTGCCCCATTAGAAAATAACATTGTTTGCTTTGTGATGCTAATGCATACCACTGGCCACATTTACAGTACATATGTTTAAGAAAAGGAAATTTGTTTCCCTCCAATGCATCTTTGACCTCACAGGTTAAGTATATTAACATATAAATTTAAATTTTATAAGCACTGGGCCCTTTGCAAAATACCCATAGAAACCCTGACACTCACTGAAGACATAAAATATTCACACGTAAAAGAAAAGATGGACTCAGTTCAGGAAGGGGACCTGAAACCAGAGAGATCCTGTTTCCAAGGGGAAGGAGGGTGTTTGTGACAGGGCAGCTTCCATAGCTGGAAATCCTTAAAGGAAAAGTACATGAAATTTGCTAAGAGGTACATCTTAAATGTCCACCACACACCACACACAAAGAAAAAACAAAGCAAATGGTAACGACATGAGGTGATGGATGTATTAACTACTGATTGTGGTGATTAACTCACATTTTATATCAAGTTTTACAAGTTTTAAATATGCACATTTTTTGTTTTCAATTATACCCCAATAAAGCTGGAGGTCAGGGGGAGGGCATGCCTGTCTTGCCTGGAAGCACTACTCTTAGGAAATATCAAAGGCATTATTAACTGCTTTGATGGAACTCAAGGAAAAGTCAATGGTTAAAGAAAGTAGGGCTTACTTTTTATCATGGCAATTATTTCAAAGTGTATATAAATGTCAAATCGTTATGGTGTACCTTAGAACTAATATAATATTGTATGTCAACTATACTTCAATTAAAAAAATAAAGTAAGTAGGGCTCATCCATGAAAACGGTGTATTAATTACAAACCTTGGACTCACATTTCATCTGGAATGCAGCACAATGTACGATAGAAAAAACAAAGTATCTATTTTGTTCCTATCTTGTATTTTCTTTGCCTTGAAAAAAATGCAAGAGCGGAAAAAAACTCTTTGTATACATTTTGGATCTTCACAGGAACTAGTTTAAATTGGATTCTGGTGCCTGGAAGGAGAAGAGAGTCTCATCAGTGGGAAAACAATTCTGAAACAATGTATCTGTATGTAGAATTCATCAGTTAGTCAAGTGAGAGGAAGAAATCTTAAAAGATGATTTTTTTTCTTCTTTTTTTTTCTTCTTAAAAGATGATTCACTGGGCACCTGGGTGGCTCAGTGGGTTGAGTGTTGGACTCTTAGTTTCGGCTCAGATCATGATCTCAGGGTAGTGGGATTGAGCCCCTCATCTGGTTCCAAGGTGTGGGGAGTCTGCTTGAGATTCTCTTCCTCTGCCCCTCCCCCATGCACACTCTAAATAAATAAATAAATAAATAAATAAATAAATAAATAAATAATCTTTTTAAAAAAGATGATCCCCAGGGCGGCTGGGTGGCTCAGTTGGTTAGGTGGCTGCCTTCAGCTCAGGTCATGATCCCAGGGTCCAGTCTGCTTCTCCATCTCCCTCTGCCCGCTGCTCTGCCTACTGGTGCTCTCTCTCTCTGTGTCAAATAAATGAATAAAATCTTTAAAAAAAAAAGAAATAAAAGAAACCTTTAAAAAAAAAAAGACGATCCCCTTGTCTCTGGTTTAACTACAGCATGAGCTTACTATGACATTACTTACTAAGGCTTCCCTTATTGAAATCATAAAATTAATAGCACACACATGCACAGACCTTTGGAGGAACCATTAAGAAGTTAGCTAAAAGAAGTAGTAATGAAAGAAAAAATACGAGAGTTTCCAGCTAGTTCACCCATATCACCAAAACCTCTTTTAGTCATGGTTTAAGACCTGCTTTTTAATTTGACACACATGAAGTTTGGGGACAAAATGATCAGACTCAGTGAAAAATAAAGCAGATCATTTTCTTCATTCTTTTTTGGGAAAAAAAAAAAACAACAACTACCCTACCTTAGTGCTATTTCAATAACACAAAACATCTTATTTTGTAAGTATTTCACCCCCACTACTGCCCCCTGCCCCCCAGGAGACCTTTGGAGTTTATGGAGACTATTCAAGCTAAAAATTTATACATGACATTATAATATAGGTATTTATACACATTCATGTAATTAATTGTATGTATGGATCTCTGTCCATTAAATAAGTATCAAAGAAATACATTTCTTTACCTTCCAAAAAACGATGTATTTCTGTTTTTACCCAGTTGGTGAGACATTTAACTCACATCCTTCTTGAGGCTTTCATTTGTACCTTTCTTATCCTGGAGAGATGCCCTGGTTCTTGGCTCTTACTCAGTGCCCAGGTGTGTCAGGAGGAAGGTGTGCACCCGTGAATGTGCATGCCTTCTGGTCTTTGGCTCTCCCTTTATAAAGGTCACCCCTGAGGCAGTGGATCTTTTGTCCGACTCTCATGGTCCCTGTGGGAGAGTCTTCATAGGTCTGCCTCTGGTCCCATGTGCTCGATGTAACACATTGCCCTTCCTCTCTGGGGTGATGAACCCTCTCCAGGGCACTACTGAAAAGTCATTATTTGAGACTTGCTGGCTTTCTCTGTTTCTGTCTGTCTGTCTTCCGGTCTGTCTGTCTTCCTCTTCCAGCTTGGGAGGATCTCCTTTAGACCGATACAGTCCTTTACGTTTCCTTGAGGCCCATTCTGATTTTCCCCTGTGCACATGCTTTCCTCTAAAACTTGTGCTCCTTGTACCTCTAAAACCTTTAAGTTCTCCTCGGGGGTTATATTTTTGTAAAAACAAAAGATGAAAAGATTACTTTTGCTTTCTGCTCCTTCTTTATGGAAGTGACTTAAAGAAAGCTTGAACAAAGGCAAAGAAAAAGAGGAGCACACAAAAGCAAACCCCTTGAATTAATATCTCAAAATATGATTCATATATACAAATGTATGAGATTCATTCTTTCTCCCAATCAGAGCTTTTTTTTTTTTTCCCCCACTGTGTGTTCCAACCAAATCGGGGAGACTGCAAAATTACTTGGTGGGTCATAATTAGCATTTAAAGAATACATTAATGAAAGGTAGTAAAATAGAATAATAAGGACAATTATGTCTTGCTACGCCATACAAAGACATTCTTTAGCATCCAAATTCTTCCTCTCTGAAGTAAAGAACAGAAGAAAATTTGATAAAATTTCAGAAAAATACCTTATCAAGTTCTTAGTGTTACAGTATCTGAAATTCACAAAACATAAAATTCAGTTTGACATGGTATTTCTCATTCTCCAAAATGATATTTGAACTCTTGTTATACAAATAGGAATCAAATAGATTTGGATATTGGGAGCTACATGCACATGCTCACACACACACACACACACACACACACACACTACATGGACTGGGCACAATGTAAAGTGGATTTCTTAATATAGATAGAAGTAAACAAAACGTTTGGAAGTGATTGGCCTAGTCCTCAGATGCTTACTAGAATCATTAAATATTATGTTTACCTAAAGTCATGGTTTAGTGAAATGAGTTGATTTTTTAGTCAGGAAGACTCATTCTTGAGTTCTAACTTTACAAGGTGCTATCTCGGTGACTTTGACCAATTCCTTAACACTTTGGAATTTTCATAACAAGGGAGAATTACCTTTGCTAAATTTTGTGAAGACTGCAAAAACTTTGCTAGGTTTTGTGAAGACTACAGGCAATTCATCATAAAGTACCTGATATGGTACAACACACGTAGCAAATGCTCAATATTTAAGAGCTCGCCCTACCTCATCCACTGAATTAATAAGGTCTGTTAACTACTGATAGAGTAGATGAAAACTTTCTTATAGTTCTGCCACCTCCACTGATGTTTTCTTATTTCTGGCCACCATTCTCTCTCACCTAGTGATGGTAGTAGACTGAACGTGTCTCTCTAGTTATAGCCTGCCTCCTTTCTCCAGCTGCTGTGATCATTCTAAATTAAAAATATGAATGTGTCACTCTTTTTTATTGTGGAAAAAACACATAACATAAAATTCCCCCTCCCAGCAATTTCCAAGTTCCCAGTACAATATTGTCAACTTCACATACACTGTTGTACAGCATGAACCCAGAACTCCCTCACCACCCTCCATGACTGAAACTTTATATCTACAAAAGAACAACTCCCCACCTCCTTTGCCAACATGTCACTCCCTTGCTTAAAACATTGCAGTGGCTCTTCTTTGCCTTCCTATGCCTTAAAATCAAAGACAAATATCTCTAGGATGGCCCTCTCCAGTCCCCTCTCCCATTGCTGCCCATCTTGCCCTCAGGCCTTTAGCCACACTCAACTACATTCAGCTCTCCAAACATATCTTGCTCTCCCTTCTCTCTGAATCTAGGGATTTGCTGCCCCCCTTCCTCAGAGCCTCTTCCTACCTATCCTTCTGCTCTTAGCACAGATATCACTTTCTCCAGGAAAGCTCTCCCTGGCCTCCTATGTCTGGGTTAGATGCCTTTATAAGTTAGAATGACAACAAATAATGGAAAAACCCAAATAAGAGTGACTTAAACCAATAAGAGTTTATTTTTATTACACAACAAGAAGTGGGGAATGTAGAAATTTGCTGATTTGGTTCAGGAAATCAGTTATATCTGGGGCTTTGTATTGGCCACTCTAGAATTCCTTTGACCTTTACCTCATGGTTCCAGGATGGTTACAGCCTCTTTTAGCATTCATTCTCTTGCACCACATGGAAAGATCAAAGCAGAGGTAGGAGCACTGCTCAGAGTTTCTCCTGAGTACCTCCTCCTTATCAGAGGTCAAAAAGTCTCTCCAGAATCACCTAGAAGACTTCCGTATATATGTCCTTGGCCAGAACTGTATCTCATGCTTATACCTAAAGCCAGGACCTGGCCACCTTTCCAGTGATCAAGGGATCTGATACAAAGAAGCATGTGGGAGATGGGTCTTGAATAGGCAGCAGACATTATCTTATTAACCCCTATTAATTCTTTGCTTAGAAAGGTGTACATCTCCATCTCAGCTCTATCCAGTCACCTCCCCTTCTCTTTGTTCATCTCCGGTAGTCAGACTTTAAGATGACCCCCAAGAATCCCCCACATCCTGGTGTTCATGCCCTTGCATAGTCCTCTCCAACATCGTATGAGAATTAGTTTGTTTGATCAATAGAATTCAGCAGAAATGGTGGCATGTCATTTCTAAGACTAGACCATTCTGCTTGCCCTCCCTTGCATTGTCTACTCTTGGGGAAGTCAGCCACCATGCTGTGAGGACACTCAGGCATCTATGTATTGAGGAGCCAAGGCCTCCTACCAATAGTCAAGGAGGAACTGATGTCCCCTTCCAGAAGCTATTTGGAAGTGAAGTTTCCTGCCCCAGTCAAGCCTTCAGGTGGTGCATCTGCAAGTCTATGAACCAGAATCATCCAGTTAAGTTGCTTTTGAATTTGTGATCCACATCACCTGTGAGACAATAGATGTTTATTGTTTGAAGCCCCCCCAAATTTTGTGGTTATTTGTTATGCAGCTATAGATAACTGATACATTATTTGACTGCCTCCGGTAAAGTACGTTTATTTTTTTTTTAAGATTTTTATTTATTTATTTATTTATTTATTTATTTATTTATTTATTTGAGAGAGAGCTCATGAACAGGGGGAGGGGCAGAGGATAGGGAGAGGGACAGAATCTCAAGCAGACTCCATGCTGAGCGTGGAGCCTGATGTGGGGCTCAATCTCACGACCCTGAGATCAAGACCTGAGCCAAAATCAAGAGTTGGACGCTTAACTGACTGAACCACCCAAGTGCCCCAAAGTATGTTTCTTTAGACAAAAACCAAACCAAAGCCATAACAACAATGAACCAGTTGCAAACTAATCAGAATGGCGGAAAAGCATTTCTTTCTTTTTCATTCATAAAAATACAGGAAAAACTCATAAGATATGGGAAGGAGAAGTCTTGTAATAGTTTCAGTAAAAATTTTTATTTTTATAAATTCATCAGTGATTTAAGCTGGGATTATCACATAAATGAGATAATATCACTTCTTAGTTTAAAATTGTTCACTAGCTTCCTATTGTACTAGGAATATTTCATACTTCTTGCAGTTCATTCATTCATTCATGGACTAATGGATATATAATGTAGAGATACCAGGATAAGACATTTGTACCAGGCCCTGTGACAAATAGGTGCGGATGCTGAATTATTAGCTAAGAAGAAAAGGTAAAGAGGACAAACTGCTTTCGCTCATGCTTGATGTTCCCTCTGTCTGGAGTCCCTTTCCAGATCATTTCTTGCTTGGCTCATTCTAGTCTCACTCAGAAGTCACCTCCTCAGAGGAGTGATCCTTGACCATCCCACTTAAGTTACCTTCTTCCAGAATTTTCCAACCCAAAATATCTGTTTATTTCCTGTATAGGACATCTTATAATCTGCAATGATCCCATTTACTTGTTCATTTACTTGTTTTCTGCCTTCTCTAACTAGAACATTTTCTCCTCAGGGGTGAGGACCATTCTGCCTTTTTCACCACTCTCTCCTCAGGGTTTGGCATATAATAGAAGCTTAGTAAACAGCTTTTGAATGAATTAGTGAAAATGACCTAGTTTGGGTAACTAACTAGTTGGCTAGTGACTGATATAGGCAAACCATGCAAGCAGAGTTAGCCGGGCCAGGAGAAAACCTACAGTTTTTGTGAGCTGGAGCAAAAAAAAAAAAAAAAATCTTCAAAATTAGAAAAGGAAAGCCTATAGCCCCAAGAATGTTAAATTGAATTCTAAGTGGGGCACTTCCTCATCGGGCAATCCCTCTCAGAGTATATGAGATCAGTTGTTAAGAGCACCTACTAAATAGCAGGGTTAGTGCTACTCTGTAAAGGGGTCAGGAAGGTGCTTTCAATGCATCTGCATGCATCCAGAAGAACTCCCCCACTCAGATATGGATTGTGGAAGAGTTGGGACTCTAATTTCTTTCCAAAGGCCAAGAGGTTATTGATTAGTATTACTTTCAGCTGCAAGTTACAGCATACCTGTATTAGTCTATGAGGGCTGCCATGACAAAATACCAGAGGCTGGGGGGCTTCGACAACAGACATTTATTGCTCACAATTCTGGAGGCTGGGAAGTCCAAGATCAAGGTGCCTGTTAATCCAGTTCCTGGTGAGAGCCCACTTCCTGGCTTGCAGATGGCTGTCTTCCTGCTATGTGTGATCTTTCTCTCTTCTTCTCCTTATAAAGCCATTAATTCCATCATGAAGGTCCCATCCTCCTGATTTCATCTATCCCTAATTACCTTCCAAAGACGTCACCTCCAAACACTAGCACACTGGGGGGTAGGGCTTCAACATATGAATTTGGTGGGAGGAACACGATTCAGTCCATAGCAATACATAAGTAACTAGCTTAGAGCTTTCTTTTTCTTCAGATAGGGTAGTTGCAAGCATTGAGACAGAATCTCCAAGATGTTTAGATGGAGATTCTCCGGGCCTCCTCAATCTCCTGTTTCACTGCATATTCCTCGCCAGCCAAGAAGGTGAGAGAAAGACAGTCTCAGAGCAACAACAAGCAACCAACACCTCTCTCTGCTTTGCCACTTCCAGTGCTATTCCTGTGCTTTAGTCTTTTACAAATTTGCCAGCCTTGCCAGACATCCAGTGAAGTCTCAAGTTGACTGTGCCTGTGATGACTTCTGACTGCAAAGGGAGAGAGGGTGAGCAAAGAAGAAAACCTGGAAAAGGAGAGAAAAAGCAGGAGGGAGGAAATAAAGAAGGAAATGAAAAGAGGAGGAAAGAAGAGAGGAAGGGGAAGAAGGGAAGAAAGGCAGTAAAGATTTTAAAAAGAGCAATGTCATAAAGGGGAAGAAGAAGGAAGAATAGAGGAGTGAGAAAGGCAGGAGGGAGAGAAGGAGGGTGAGCCCTACACTGCCACAGACTTTATTGTATGGAACCCATGCAAGAAACCTGCTAGGCAGACATCATCACCCTCATCACAGATGGGGAAACTGAGGCCTCATCCAGCTCACACAGCAATTCATCTGCATGATTCAGGAATGGGACTCAGTATCAGCAGAGGCTTTGAAAGTCATGTGCATGTCACAGGAGAAAAGGCAGGAGTATGACAGGAAATGAGTGTGGATTGGGAGGAGCTGGGCAAGGAAGGGAAAGAACAGGGAAGAGGAGACAAAGTAGCCCAAGTTACGATCAAAGGGGACATCTGGCGCCCTTTTGTCTTCATTAAAGCTGTGGTTACTCTTTAACGACTGTGCACACTGTTAGTCAGGTTGATTAATTAGACTCAAGTGTACTCCTTACAAACCCCAGGGGGTTGCCAATAAATAGTGTCTAGACACTGGCTGTGGAACCAGGATGGAGGTCATCACAAATAAAGCTGCGTCCTTTGGCTTCAGTTCCTCATGAGGCTGATCGGCTGGAAGGCAGGATTTGGTTACACATTCTCTATGTGCCCAGAGCTAAGACCCCACCCAACTTAATCTGAGAGCCTCCATGATGATGAGATGGCTTGGGGTTGTGATGTGGCCCTGAGTGGGGCTCCCAACATCCAAGGCCCATTTGTCCCAAGCCTTAAACTGACTGAGGACCACAGATCTACCCTTTGGCATTAATCCTCCTTTTTCTGCTCCTCCTTCCCCTCCTCTTCGCCCTCCCCTCCTCTCTCTTCCCCTCCTCCTCTTCTTCTCCTTATCCTCCTTCTCCTTCCTCCTCCTTTTCCTTCCTTCTCCTCCTCCTTCTTCTTCTTCCTCTTCTTCTTCTCCTTCTCCTTCCTCCTCCTCCTTCTCCTCCTCCTCCTCCCCCTCCCCCTCCTTCTTCTCCTCCTCCTTGTCCTTCTTATTCTTCTCCTCCTCCTCGTCCTTCTTATTCTTCTCCTCCTCGTCCTCCTTCTTCTTCGTCGTCGTCGTCCTCCTTTCTTTCTCTTTCCCTCTTTCCCCTCATCCTTTCCTTCCTCTTTCCTTTTTTTCTTTCCTCTCTCTCTCTCTGTCTCTACATTACAGTTATTGAACTAACTCAGCTCCAAGGCCCTTCAGTCTCTGGAAACTTCCAGGTTTCTCATTCCCAGAGGGTAGAAATTCTTCACCGACAGTCTGGTCAGGTACTTTTACCTAGAGTACCATACTTGGTCAAGTAGGCATGGTCCCATAATACCCCTTGTGGATCACCTGAATTAGTGTGTAGTGCATACATCAAGCATTTATGGAGTATCTGTTGTATGCCAGGGAACACGCAAATGAATGCAACATGGTTCTTGTCATCAGTGGTTTATAGTAATCTTGAAGAATTAGCCTTCACATTTTACCAGCTTTCCATAAACCTGTTCCCATTTAATGTATTCACAGATTTGGATTCTTGACACTATGTCCTCTTTTACTGATGTGTAGGAGTAGAATTAACAGCTCTAGTTCTGGACCTGAGTTCAACTTGGCCTAATTGTGGCCCAAGGCACGTTACTTCTCTTTTTCTGTGCTTTGGCTTCCTAATCTGCAGTAGGATAATAGCACCAGTCAATAGTGTGTGTGTGTGTGTGTGTGTGTAAGAATGAGAATGAATTAAGGTAATGCATGCACATAGATGCCCAATGGTTGTAAGCTGTTACTGCTTTATTATTATGACCCCAGTGCTATTGATTACTGGAGTTGCAAAATTGAGTTTCAGAAAAATTAAATGACTTGCTCAATATCACTCACTATCCACTGGTGGAACTAGGTTTTATTTTAGGTGGAGGGGAAAAAACTCCTACATATGTATGGCTCTGAAACCTAACCCTAAGGCAATAGGACTGCCCAGGTAGCAGAACACCAGGTAAATCACCTCTTTCCCGAACATGCGGCAGTTGGCACTGGCGATTACAGGACTTTAAGCGCTTGTGATAGTTCAATACTAGTGGTTGGAAGTTGTGTGCATAGCTCCATATATACATGTGCACTGTGTGTGTGTGTGTGTGTGTGTGTGTGGACCTTTTCTCCCCATCCTACTTAGCTCTTGAAATATATTTAAAGGAGTTGTTCTCATAAAAATTTTAGTCAAATTGGAAACTGAGAATTTGATGAGAAATTAGAAAATGGCCTTTGAGAATCTTCTAGCCAAACCCTTTCAGACATTCAAGAGTTCCCTTCTTTCTGTGGTGGTAACTGAGGAATCAGGTGTCAAGAAGGAGCCTCTGACTTCTTGAGTCCTAGGAACTATGATGAGCTGATCCCCTAGCCGAGCTGTGTTGAACATGTCCCATGAATGAGAGCTAATTCTGTTTGTCTTAAGCCCCTGAGCTTTGGGGATCTTTGTTATTATGGAACAATCCAGCTTCTCTTGACTAACACTAGAAATGTGAACCTCACAGTGGGAGCCAGTTATGTCCAGATTTTCAGCACCAAGGAGATCCCAGCTGACATGGGGATTACCCAATGAACATTCATTGAGCACCCACTTGTTCCAGGTTATGTAGGAATCTGATGTGCAGATATGGAGTTGTTTCCCTTCTCAGGGAGGGTGCAGTAGAGAGGGTGAGACAAAGCAGTGAATTAATGGCTCCAGATCAAGGGGGCTCAGCTTGTCACTGGACTGTGAGAGAGTGGCAAGAAGTATTGGTTGAATCAGGTCTTGATAAGCAAGTAAAAGTGTGTTAAGACAAGAAGGACGTGGAGAATATTTCAAGTAGAGGGAACAACGGTGTAAGGCAGGGACAAATGGAAAATACTGGCACATTTAGGGATCTGTGCGGACACATTGTATTTGGGTCAAAGGTGAGGGAGGGGAAATAGACTGAAATGCAGCTAGAAAAGTAGGTCCAGACCACATAGGGTGCTACGCCAGGGGATTTGTTCAGTTGGCAGACCATGGGATGGTACTGAAAGACTTTTTTTGGCTCCATGTAATCCTTCTGGCAATCCTGTGAGGCAATATTATAATCCCTAATACTTAGGGATAAACCGGGGTTCAAAGAGGTTGAATGAGACTTTTGATCTTTCATTCTCAGCTTTATTTATGTATTTATTTATGAATGAATGATGTCAGTGACATATATCACTGTGTAAGCTTAAGGTGTGCAGTGTGTTGACTTGATATTTTTCTCTATTGCAATAGGATTAGCACTGTAGGGGCAGCTAACACCTCTATCACGTCTATAATTATCATCTCTCTTTTTGTGGTGAAAACATTTAAGGTCTAGTCTCTTAGCAACTTTGAAGTATACAATACAGTATTGTTGACTGTAATCACCATGCCATGCGTGACAAACTCGTAGTTAGAAGATGAGTAAGTTCCGGAGATCAAATGAGATGTTTTGATTCCACACAACTAGTAAGCCACCATGGGAGACCTCAATAGTGTTGTCTGAATTCCCCAACTTCTCATTGGTGCTTGCCCTTGCCTCTGGTAGCCATCTGGGTTCTCAGATCTTCCATTGGCTTCCTTTATTTTGCCATATGATGTCCCCTAAAATATCTCTTCAGAGCCACCCTACCTGAAATGCCTCCTCACCCCAATTTCCCCATCCGTCCTACTCCTAATTAATTCTTTTTTTCCCCCCATAAAATTGAGTATGGTCCGAAAGTTTTCTTCTGTCACATACTCTACTTATATGTTGTTTTCCTTGTGTTTCTCCTTGAGAATATAAGCTCCATGAAAACTGGATTGTTGTTCATTTTATTTACCTTGCATGGAGCATAGGTACCTGACTCAGGGTAAATGCCTAAGGAATATTCATGGAAGGGATGAATGGTCCATTGAATGACTGCCTTGAGGGTATACTCTGAGAAGACAGCCCTGTGCGCACTGCTGAAGGTTTAGAGTAAAACTGCAAAACCAAGAAAAAGATTTTCTCGGGATTTTACCCATTATGAGACCTCCTTAATTCCTCTACGTCATCCAGCATAAGTACTGAGAAGTTGAAGCAAAGAAGTTCTTTATCAAAAACAAAAGCAAAACAAACAAACATACGGGAAAAAATATCTTCCAAAACAATTGAGGAAGGCTAAGTGTTTTGCAAGGATCTTTTGAATTTATCAAATATATGCTGAGCACTGAGTCTATTTCAAACATTCCCAAGGATGCAGTGATACACACCACCACATCCCTGCTCATGTTACCTAAATTGGCATCTTTTTCACTATTATTTTATGTCGTTGACTTTCAGTGATCATCTCAATGACATTTTATATCTGAAAAACACATAGTTCCTGAGTAAAAGGGTCCTAATTTATAGAACACTGTGAGGAAATAGATCAAAGAGAAAATTCTAGAATTTTATAGTTCTGTGGCCTCATATATCATTTCAGTTCATGTCTTTGTTTTATAGCTGGAAAACTGAATCGCAGATTTTAAGTGATATGTCTGAGGGGACATGTAAGATAATTGAGAGATTTAGATCCTCTGATTCCTATTTTAAAGTTTTTCCTGTGCGGAAAATTAAAATCTAAAAGGAATAGAGGGGGTTTCTTCCCTTCAAAGAAATATTTAACCACTCGAATGGGGAATATCTGTTGGGATTTGTAATGAACCATGATTTCTGCTTGATGATTGCTTAACCAAACAGAAGCTACCAGTTGAATGATGCTGAACTCTTTATTTCCTGAAAAGAGCTGTGTGATGTGAACTGGCTTTATTTTTTCTATCTGTTTCTGAGGTGTTGTTTGGATGTGATTGCACCTTTAGTCATTATTTTCAACCTACATATATAATGCTCTGTTGACTCATGTTTACTTTTAGATTTAAAAGCTCGGTGTTGTCCTTGTTAATTAAAATGAGCCCACCGATTAGACAGGCACAGAAGACAGAGTTGTATTCCACTGCTTAACAGATGCGATCTTTTGTGGAAGCACCAGGCCCTGTTTATTTGAATCGGATTACCGTCCCCTCAGGAATGCCCACACACCTAAGGTACTAATACCGGGGTTTATAAATTTCTCCTGTACACATGCTCTTATCTTCCTCTTACTGAGGGTGGAAGAGGTTCCTTTAACTCGAAATTTCTCGAACATGGTTGGAATGGAGTGGGTTACTGGGGCACTTTGGTCATACTGATCTCTGTGGGTGCAGGATCTCACGACCATGGGCTTCACCAACTCATGGGAGCTTTTGGACAAAGAGTGGGGCCTGGTGACTGAGATTGAGTGGCAGTGAGCAGAAGAAGTAACATCTGGGGGCATCTGGGTGGCTCAGTCAGTTAAGCGTCTGCCTTCAGCTCAGGTCATGGTCCCGGGGTCCTGGGATGGAGCCCCATGTTGGGCTTTCTGCTCAGAGGGGAGCCTGCTTCTCCCTCTCTCTCTCCCTCGGCCCTTCCCCCCACCTCCGCTCATTCTCTCTCTCTCTGTCAAATAAAAAAAATAAGAAAATCTTAAAAAAAAAAAAAGGAAAAGAAGTAACATCTGGTTCTTCTTGTTCGACTGTGAAATGTGAAATGTGGCCAAGGCAGTCTTAGCCACAGAGCACTTTTTCCGCCCTTTGTGGACCAGAGGTCTGCAGGGTTGAGGGAGAAGGTCATTTTCCAGGTGCTCTGACATCATAGCCTGCAGCCCAAGTGGGAAGAGTGAGAGCGAAGCTGAGAGGCAGCTTCTAAAATGTCCAGGGCCACAGCTGCTGCAGTCAGCCCAGAGTCTCCACTTTCACAAATTCTAGGTACTTCTATTTGATTTGCTGATGATGTGGTAGTTCGCGATTTGCTTTTCGTGGTGATTCTTTTACACTCTTTTCATCCAAACTAGCTGTAGAGGATAATCACCTTAACCATTCACATATATTCTCAAGTGAGAACTTCTGCCTTGTTTGAAATACTCTGTATGAAAACATTCGATTGCTTCTGAAATCTGCTTACATTGTTGCAAGACATTTCCTCGATATTTCTGTCAGTTTAGTCGAGAAAGATCTTTTGGATTCTGTACATTTAATTTCAGCTGTTGCAAATTTTGAATGGTTGTAAAATGGTTTTACATTTTATTATCACCTACTTGTACAAAGATAGTTTCTAGTGGTGGTGACTATTAAAACTTTGAAAAGAACCTCATTAAAAAGTATCAATCAGAAATTGTGTGTGGCCAGTTCAAGCCTAAAATCCACTCTAAAATAAAAGTTATCACCAGAAAAGCAAGTTCAATCTGCCTATTTGAATTTTCATGGGATTTTTTTCTTGGATGTTTCACACAAGTTTAATATTTAATACCTTCCTCAGTGATTTTTTATTTTATCTTTTTTTTATCATAATTATATTTTAAAGAAAATTTAATGATTTTTTTCTCTACAACCAGCATTACTACACTAAAAAATGATATCATATTTCCTGTTGCAGGAAAAAGAATTCTACATTACACCCCGCTGAACTCAACAGTCCTTTCACAATTTCCTATTGTGGTAATAATAATGATCCTTGTTATAAGTGATTTATGGTTTATTTGAAAAGAAAACTCTCATTGGCTTATACAACAACTCAGTGAATGAGGCAGATTGTTTTCTGTTTTTGTGAAGATGAGGACAGAAAATAGTGAGGTTATCAGTCTTTCCTACACTCATGAAAACTGAATGGCCCACCTCTTTAGTCTCCTGTCCTGTGTGTCAAGATCCAGGCAAAGTTCCTCAAGAAAAGAGATGACTCTCTCCAACTAAACTAGAAGACTGAGATGATGCTGGTTATTATTAGTACAATCACTGTTTAAAAAATTTGTTTAAATGCATAATCCCAGTGCCTCGCTGGCTCAGTTGGTGGAGCATGTGATCTCCTTGATCTCGAGGTTGTGAGTTCGAGCCCCATGTTGGATGTAGAGACTACTTAAAAAAATTAAAATCTTAATAAACAAACAAACAAACAAACAAATAAATAAATAAAATGCGTAATCCTAGGAATCCATGTAAACATTCATTTTAATACGTTACTAAACATTGCAGGAGAGGGAACAAAGAAATCATCCTTCCATTTGTAGATGATGCTTTGCTCTTGAAGAATAGACTATCTGGTTCATAGGAAAAAGTGCTTTGCTAGGTCACAAAAGAGGGTATGAAAAGGTACATGATCTGGAAACGTGTGAAGTGCTATACTCAGAAGAAAAACCATGCAAGCCAGGCATTACCCACAGTTTTCAGGTCACATGAGTCTAGGTGTAAAACCGGGGTTATGACAACAGTCCCCTACAACTCTTCTCCAGCTTTGTCTCATCTGCTGTCCTAAGACGTCTTGTCTTCTGCAACTATCTCTCACATCTTACTCCTTTCCTTCCAGCTCCATTGTCCCTTTTCACAGCAGCTTCTTCATTGGTCTCCCTGCATCCTTCCCTTTTTCTATTGTTTATTCTCTTCTACACCGTCATCATGATCTTTTGGGGGCAGTACTGATCTGGTCGACAAATCTGCTAAGCCTCTCTGGGTGCTTCTACTGCTAATCCCCAGGATAGAGCTCGGGGCCTCTCCTGACCCAGCCTCCACCCACCTCTCCACCCTCGCCTGTCTAAGAGGTCACCTCCTCCCCCACTCTCTAAGCCTCCACTCCTCACTACCCACGGACATCCGTCCACCAACACCCCTCTGTGTCTTTCCTCCCTCTGGTCACCTCAATGACTCCTTTCATCAGTAATAGCTCTCCTTCACTGTTGTATCCTCAGAGAATCTTTCCCCATCCCCCTGGCCCCCAGCAGCTCCTATCATAGGCTCTGAAAAGACAGCATAACGCTTGCTTGCTTGTACCTCTCATCTTGGCAAGTTTTCATTTATTTGGCAGTTACTTGATTAATGTCTGTTTTTCCCACCAAACCATTTACAGCCTATGAAGAAGGACTGTGTCTTTTTCCCCCCTCACCATTGTGGCCCCAGGGGGCAATACTGAGTCTGATCCAATGCAAATGCTTAGCGCATCTCAGCTGCTCTTTGTTATTCTTACTTTTAGTCACTCCAGTCTATGTACTCCTCATGAACTGCTTGGCATTTGCAGTCACTGCACTTTTCCTGACTTTGGCTCCTACAATTCCTACAGTAGCAAAGTCTGACTGCTGCCTCCATCACCGTGTCCCGACATTGCCTCTTCCAGGACAGAGGCAGCCTTCCGCATGGCCTTCAAGGAGTCCTCAGAAGAGGGGATGGTGGCAACACCAGAGCCTGGGCCTGACCCCACCAGGCCCAAGAGGCTACCACTTCCTGAGAGTCTGGCAGGAAGAGCCAGCGCACATAGCCAAAGACCACAGTGGAGTTGATGCCCCATGGAATAAGCTTGGACCTGTGGGAGACAGAACACGGGAAGGACCTGGCCCATTAACTGCTCACCCTTCTTCTTTCTAGGAAACTCAGGCTTACGTAATTTACTTGATTGTTTAAAACATCTTCTTTTCGAGGAACATCAACTTAGGCAATTTGAAAATATTCATTCATTTATGCATACATTAGCTAAATATTTATTGAAGTCATCCTAGCACATAGGCTTCGTTTTGGGCCTTTTAGGTACGAAAATGCAGAAAAAGTTATTCCTCAATTTTAGACACCACTTTTAAGGAGGGAGAAGGAGAAGCACACTTGTAAACAAGGTATCAGGAGATTGTAGTAAGTGTTCGATAAGAAAATAACCATTAATTTTGTCTGGAGCTTTTAGGAGTCTTTTCTCAGGGGAGGCTAACATATGAGGTGAATCTTAAAAGGATGAGGAGGGACTCCCCCAACAGATGAGATGGGTCAGAGAGTTCTGAAGAAAGGTGGGGGGAAAGCTCTCCAGGCAGAGGTGAGGAAAATCATGGTACAGAATCAGCTGGGGGAACAGCAAGAGTTTATTTGGATGAAACGAAGCTGCGGAGGACTTCAGGCTCAAAGCTACAAAGGAACACAAACTGTGTGGTGGTCTGGCGAATCACATTTTTTTTTTAAAGATTTTATTTATTTATTTGATAGAGAGAGACACAGCGAGAGAGGGAACACAAGCAGGGGGAGTGGGAGAGGGAGAAGCAGGCTTCCCGCCGAGGAGGGAGCCCGATGTGGGGCTCGATCCCAGGACCCTGAGATCATGACCCGAGCTGAAGGCAGATGCTTAACGACTGAGCCACCCAGGCACCCCGTGAATCACATTTCTGAGAAACACAGTGGAGAAGGTCCAGAAAAGCATCCAGGTAAAATGAAGGAGACCACTGGGACCTGGTTGGTTTCAACCAACTTCATTATTCCCTGCTTCATTTTGTAGAAGTATCTTGGGCACTCAGAGCTGCCTGGTTCAGAAAGGTGAAGAGTGAGAGTTGATAAAACCATAAAACACAGCGTTTTGAGGGTGACGTAAGACATTCAAGAAGCTGCTTATCCTTATCAAACCTGAGTTTGGTATTGCCTTCTTTTTTTAGGGCATAATAACATGAAATGGTATGACTATATTTCATGTATGAACTAAAATTTGTACTTGCCGAATAAAAAGATTACATCTTGTGTTACACACCGTTTCAGTGTTCAAAATTCTAAACAGAAATAAATATCCTGAGTGATCACATAGAATGGCAGAACTGAAGCAACTCTCCTTTTCTTCCTCTTTACATCATGGTGCTGTTCCTGTTTATCTCTCACCTGTTGGTGAAATAGAAGGGTGTGTACAGCCCCAGACGCTGGAGACCTGAACCAGCCCTCCACCTGGGTGGAGTGCAAACGATCCCAAATAGTTACATACTTACTCTCAAAATCAACGTTTGTCTCTGGATCTGCCTGTGTCAGGGGAGTTCTTTGAATCATCCTCTGTTTTATTAACGAACAATAAATGTTTAACGAACAATAAATGTGCCGGTTTGAAGTTTATATACAATTAGTGAAACTCAACAGTACTAACAGCAATTGTTTCAACTTGCAACTATTTCCAAGGAATTTGCATTTTCTCACCAGCCTTGTTTAGAATTGCCAGTGAATGGTGATGGTAACAGCAGGTGGACATTCAGCTAGGTGTGTATATTATTCTTTTTAAAAGTCTTTAGGACCATGCACTTTCTGATTGTCTCTACCCAGTCCTGCCCTAGATCTTCTGTGCATGGATTCTGGAGCTAAGTGAACTGGTTCAACCCTAGCATCCTTCGTTCTTAGCTTGTGTGATTTTTGGAAAGCTGATTAACCTCTTAATGCCCCAGTTTTCTCACCTGAAAAATGCAGATAGAGCAGGAACTCCCTAATAGAATTATTATGAAGGTTGCACGAGTTGATATGTAGAGTGTTTGGATGACTGCCTGGACTGTAGTAAACACTTACTGCACATTAGCTTTTAGCTCATCTAGTTCCCAAGAGGGTAAAGTGAGGCCTTGGGGGAGAACTAGCTGGTAGCACAGACAGGACTGACGCTCAAGTCCGCTAGATCTGAACTCAGTTCTCTGATCTCTAAATAATGATTAATAAGATTAATATGATTAAAATGAATGGTTGATCAATAAGACCTGAAGACTCAGAACTCTAACATATGAGAGGGGTTGTTTTGGGGAAATTGGGTAATGCATTGTCACACGCTAGTTTTCCAAAGTTGGGCAAGGTATAACCTCTCTGACTCGCTTTGACATGAGGTGTTATTGTAAGGAATATGGGATAATAGATCTGTAACGGCCGCATGCTGCGTGCACCTGCTCGCTGCTCAGAAATCGATGCTTTTATCACTATAATTATGATACATGAGTGCTGCCCAACGGAAGTATAATTCATGCCATAAGTGCTTGCCATATACATGACTTTAAATTTCCAGTAGCCACATTTCAAAAGTAAAAAGAAAGATGTTGAAATTATTTTAATAATTAAAAATAAAATCATAATTGTTAAAATGATAAATTATTTAAATAAAATAATTTAAAAATATATTTACTTTAATCCAATATAACCAAATATTATCAATTTCAGCATCTATATAACAACTAGTAATGAGGTAGTTTATATTTTTTTCCCTACTTAGTCTTTGAAATCCAGTGTGTAGGGGCACCTGGGTGGCTCAGTCGGTTAAGCGTCTGCCTTCAGCTCAGGTCATGATCCCAGGGTCCTGGGATTGGGCCCCACGTTGTCAGGCTCTCTGCTTAACAGGAATTCTGCTTCTCCCTTTGCCTGCTGCTCCCCCTGTTTGTGCTCTCTTGCTCTCTCACTCTCTCTCATATAAACAAATAAAATCTTAAAAAAAAAAAAAAAGAAATCCAGTGTGTATTGTGCATTGGAGCATATCTCAATTTGAGCTAGTTACATTGTAAATGTTTAATAGGCACAAGTGACTAGTGGCTATTCTATTAGACAGCACAGGTATAGATCATTACTCTAAAAGGTGGCATAGCTTAAGGCTATAAATATTTTGGGTAGTCAAGTACAATCATCGATGTCTGAGGGTCATCCTGAACTTTGAAGTATTTCATATAAAATACCGATGTGTGTGTGTGTGTGTGTGTATCTGTGTGATATTCTAATGATGTAACAAATCAAGATCTTTGTAAGGGTCCACTTAGAGTTTAGTGCAAGGGAACAGAATCAGAAATGTTGTTTTTCCTAATGGACAATTATGCTTCCATTGGTCACCTTTTGAGATCCATGTCTACTGAGGTTGATTGCATTGCCTGCCAGGAAGCTTATAGCTAAATTGAGCATTCTATCATAAGAGTTATCTTCAGCCAGGGCGCCTGGGTGGCTCAGTAGGTTAAGTGTCCGACTCTTGATTTTAGCTCAGGTCATGATCTCAGGGTTGTGAGATTGAGCCCCAAGTTGGGCTCCACATTCAGCAGGGAGCCTGCTTAAGATTCTCTCTCTCCCTCTCCCTCTGCCCCCCCCCCCCAGCCCCTACACACTCATGCTCTCTCTTTTTCTCTCTCTCTTAAAAAAAATTATCTTCAGCTGAAGCGTTTTCTATCTGTCCTACTCTTGGCTCCTTTTTTTTTTTTTTTTTTTTTGTTCTAACAATTTTACCTATTTTTTCCAAAGTTATTTACTTATTATTATTTACTGAAAATTATTTGAAGAGAAGAAATAATCTATAAAGGAACAAGTGAATAAAGCCTCCTAAGAAGCATTTCTTGGTACCTGCTGTGGACAGATTATTGGTCTGAATAGGTGAGATGTGACTTGGAGTTTAGGATTCTTATAAGAGTAATTTAAACTCAAACTCTAGATTCAGAGATTTTCAGAGTCTGGAAAGGCTGAGAGATTATCTAGTCTGACTTTGTGAGGCCCGTGGAAGTTAAGCAACCTTCTTAAAGGCTTCAAGATGGTTAATGGCAGAGCTGGCCTTTAGACTGAACTTCTCCCAGCCTATGAGCTGCCTCCACATCCATTTCACTAAGATCCCAATAAACTAATCTTCAGAGAATCAGCTTTTCTTGGTGAGTGGACAGAAGCATTTTGGCTGGGGCAATTTAAATCTTGACATTTGCGGATGTATTGGACACAGGGCAATACTGATTTATGTATTATTTACTGAGGGAAAACTGTGCTGGACCTAATTGGGCCATCCTGTGAAGGAGTCTAGGCTCTCTACGCCTGATAATAGAACCATTATTCACATGAGATGACACTCCACTGGGAGTTTGGACTACAGATACTGGTTTTTATCAACTATTCTCAGTAAAACCACGCAACATGCTAATTGCTGAAATTATTTAATAACACACTTGGCATTAGTTGGGGAGAAAAAGCAGATATTCTCGTATACTTATCTCAAGCCTTGTGGAGAGCACTTTGTAAATGTGTAGCAAAAGCCTTAACGATAGACATATCCACTGAACCAAAAGTGGAGCTTCTAGGTATTTATCGTAAGGCAGCTTAGAGCCTCTGTTTATGCATTAACCTTATACAAAGTACATTCTTGTCACATTTCTGATCCTTATCATGACCTGGGAAATAGGGCAAAAACAATTATGCCCATTTTACAGATGAAGAAAGCAGGGGTTGAGCTAGTTCAGACCATTAGCTTGTGATCCCACAGCTAATACAGCAGAGCTTACACCCAAACCTGTCTCCAAATCCAGTACTCTGAACACTATAGTGAGTGTTCTATGGTGTTTGTCCACTTCAAATATATTCTGTGGTAGGATTTCCAGATAAAATATAGGACATCTATTTAAATTCAAATGTAATATCAATAATGAATAATTTTTGGTTTAAGTACATTCCTAACATTACACGGATGTCTGCGCAATATTTGATGCATACTCATACTCAAGTTTTATTTGTTGTTTATTTGAAATTCAGATTGAACTGAGTGTCTTATATTTCTATTTCCTTAGTCTGGCAACTCTGTTCTGTGGGTGCCGGGGTTCCAGGCCTGAGGATAATCAGAAGAATGACAAGAAGAGTGGAAAGTACAAAGCCATTCAGCCACAGTCTCGCTGCATCAGAAATCAACATGAGTTGTTTAAGGTTGGAGAGATAGGAAGTAGAAAACCACTCAACAAGACAGGGTCTTCATCTGGGCAGAATAACTATGGATATCTTACATTGTGTAATCATGCAAAATAAATCCCAGTCTTTCCAGGAGGGAATATTTTAATTGTTCAAGAGTTAGGCAGTGGGGCGAAGTAAGTAGACAAGAAAATCTATGGGATCTTATACAAAATGTTATGGAGCAAAAACAGAGTTAAATACTTGATGGAGAAAAAGCATGTTTATGGTGGTGTGCAGGCATGAATGAACCTAATAGATCACAGTGAATTTATTTATTGGACATATAATCAAAAGGGAGAGGAGGAGGATAAAGGACAAGTAGAATGTGAGTCAATGCCATTATTGTAGTTTTTTTTAAAGAAATAAACAGAGTATAGATAGGGTCCAGTCAAGTTTCTTGGAAACACATTGAATATATATATTCAGGAGGTTTATTAGGAACACACGATGAGGGAGTAAGGAAAGGCTGGGGTGGGCAGAGGGAGATGTTCAATCACAGTGCACTTATCATAGAGAACTCAGCCAAAAGTTTGGGAGGCTCTGAGGCCAGATGACCCTTCATGGTTGTCCCAATTTGGAGCAGGTGTTCTAAGTTTTGTACCTCTGCATAGATGAGTCATTGCATGAGGACTGTCCCTGGGGTTAGGAGGCAGATCCCTCTGGTTGAAGGTAATTCCTAGAGAGGGGCAAAATGGCACCTTCATCAGGGGGCACTATTGGCAGCTGGAAGACGAATGCTTCGGTCCTGAAGGAGATTGGGATGACACATCACAATGCCTGCTACATTCTGTCCCTTGCTTTGCTCAGATCTGCTTGCTTCATGTGCTAAGTTTAACCCATTTGAGACCAGCTTCTCTTGGATCCTGGATGGAGTCTTTTCTTGGGAAAACTTATAAGAAAAGGTTAGCGGGATGATCTACAACTCCACTTTTGCAGCTGGTCTGAATCATATCATCTTTCTTGTTCATCTAGTTTCCCTTCACCTCTAGCTGACACTTATGCTGATTCAGTTGTCTTACCTGATAGGTAACACAGATCTTCATCTCTTGGGGATCCAAGGCATTGGTCGACATGCTCTTTTCAGGGGATGGCTTCAGTACTTGGTCACAGTCAAGGTTGGGCAGGGAAGCATCAAGTGATGCTCTGTGGAACTCTTGAGTGTCAAACTCATTCTTCTGCAGGCCCATTGCATGGCAACAGGGGGTCTGTTACAGATAATCACAGTTGATTATCCCTACCAGGATAGTGAGTTCTTCCTTGCTTACTGTGTCTTAGCAAAAGAAGTCTGAAGTGACCAGATGGCAGCCATGGCCTGAAGTTCAGTGGGATGTTGACTAAGTCTCCCAGTGGGGGATTTGGTTGTAAGGCATGACTTGAGCAAAGAGGGTGACTAATCTGTAGCATGGGTTCCCATGGAAATGGCCAGCTCTCAACTGTAATGATCCAGGAAGAAGGTACACCTAACAACATCCACACTGGCATGGAGATGTTTGGAGGCAAGCACTTAACTTCTTTGCATTCCTTACTCATTTATTTTGGATCCGAACATACAGAACAACCAGAGTATAAAAGGTTTTAAACCTTTGACAATGGCTGACAAGAATAGATATAGGGCTGGACTTTAGCCAAAAATCCAAGATTCAGGGTAGTTTCCAACTCTAGGACAGGAATGGAAATGTAGTCGGGAAACCATGATACAAACCGGGTGACAGTCGTGGGCAATTTGGAGAAAGGCATAGCATGAGAAGCTGCCTGATCTCGCAGCCTGATGGACTGAACGTGTCTCTGAAACTCATATACTGAAATTCTAACCCCCGATGTGAAGGTATCAAAGGATGGGGCCTTTGGCAGGTAACTGGGTTGAGAGGGTGGAACCCTCGCAAATGGGATTAGTGCCCTTATAAACGAGACCCCAGACAGCTCCCTCACACTTCCTACCATGTGAAGATGCAGAAGGTGGCAGTCTACAACCCAAAAAGGAGTCTCACCAGGAACTGACTGTGTTGGCACCCTGATCTCAGACCTCCAACCTCCACAACTGCGAGAAAGAAATTTCTGTTGTTTCCATACCATAGCACCAGCCTACGGTATTTTGTTACAGCTTCTTGAACTAACACATGCAGAAAAGGCAAAGGCTGTGAAATAAAACAGGTTCTGAGTATGAACCTCAGCTCTGCCATCACCCAGCTCTCCTGGCTTTCTCAGAGACTCGATGTCATCTGGATAAAGGGGCTATAAATATAGTAGACGCGGCATCATGCTTGTTTCCTGAACAAGGAAGTTTAGAGAGAAAGTATGTATGCTACGTATCCTAGCATCTGGCCCATTCCTGCATCACAAATACCCTTACACTGTCCACCTCATTTGAATTTTGCAGACAGCCTTCAAGACAAGCATTTCAGAACAAACAGACAAAGGCTCTCTAGGAAATGAGGGGAGACAGGAAAAAGAGCAAAGGAAGAGCCAGGCATCCCTAAGTGATCAGTTTTCTTTGATCCTTAAATGTGTTTGACATAAAAATGGCAGATTAAAAGATGCTAGAGCTCAAACCCAAAGTTAGTACACCTGCAGACTGACTGCAGTGAAATTATGAGTGACTTGTAACAGAGCTGCTGCCGTTGCAGTGACAAAGAGCAAACATGAGCTTGGTTAGTGAAAGCATCACAGTGAAGTAAAGAAGGGCATGAGGTGCACATTGGACTTGTTTGAAATTCAAGTTCAATGCAATACGGTATTTTGCTTTTTATGGCTGTTCATTTAAAACTAGGAAAGATTAAAACCAGCTACCAACTTATATTCTTTGGACTGAAACAATCAATTTTTAGAAGGAAGAACCAAAGAACCAACTCACCATCTTAGCTCATTTAATTTTTGTAACAACCTTATGAAAAAGGAGTGGTTCCCTTCATTTTAGAGGGGGGAAAAAACCCTTAAGACTTAGAGAGGAGAAATAGGATTTCCCACATCACACAGCTAGGGTAGGGCAGAATCAGGACTTGAACTTCCAAAGGCTATGTGAATTCCACTGTTCTGTGCTCTTTCATTCCATGCTTATGCATTTGCTTTGTGATAATTCATGTTTATAAAGTATTTAAGAAATGAATATTTTCACAGTGATGTTTGGACTATTTGTAATGTTGATGTGGATAAAGCAGTTAATGTGCACACAGTAACATGAATTAAAAAACCAACCAGCAGGTGACATGCCTCAGATGACAATCTATCAGTCAACAACCATGGATTGAGTGTCCACCACGCTGAACTTGCTTTCCATATGAGACCTTCTTCCCGCGTCATGTTCTAAGAGCTGTCATTCTTAACTATGCAAAAGCTGACAGGTTCTATTTCCCACGTAAGCTCTTCTTAAACTATTTACCAAAAATATCCTCACGATTCTTCTTGTGAATAGTTCCTAATTTAAATTAGGTGCTTATTTCGTGAACAATTCCACTGCATAGTCACTGTTTTTTTGTTTGTTTGTTTTGTTTTTGTTTTAATTTTTTATTGTTATGTTAATCACCATACATCATTAGTTTTTGATGTAGTGTTCCATGATTCATTGTTCGTGCTGTTTTTTTTTACCATATTATTTTCATTCTTATTTCAGCCTTCTTATTTTTCTCTTCTGTTATTTGCTCTTCTGATGATTTTTAATGACAGTACCAAATACATTCAAATAGAAAAATTCCATAAGCACAATTGTTTGGAGAGACCTCTGATTACAGATGCTTGCCTTCTTTACCTCTGTGCCATAACTATGCTTATTGATTGAACTTTAGAGTTTTCTAATGCTTTCTATGTGTCAGGAGCTAGTAAAGATGAACCAGATGTTTCTGCCTTCTAGGGGCACATCGTATAGATACTGGAGTGGTAAACACATGCACCAACTATCTACAATATAATGTGACAAGTGCTATAGTCAAAGTGAGCTCCGAATATTGATGGACCACTCAGTGCTCAAATGGTTCTACCAGGGAGGTTTAGGAAATACATTCTTGAAAAAGAGATATTTGAGCAGAATGAACATGAGGTAGGACTTTTCATGATAAAGAAGTTGAGGGAGAAGAACACTTCAGGCTGTACTGTGTGTGCTTGGGGATTGGCTTGGTCTGAGTATGTTAAATGCATCACATGTAGGTAGTGCATACTGAAAAATTTCAGAATTGGGAGAAAGATGCTTGGGCAAGAGCCACTGGGGATGTGTTTTGGTGGGAATGGCCCTTGTCCGGAGTCTTGAAAGCTACAGGATGAGGCTGGACTCCAAGAAGCACTGGAGTGAGGGCAGTGGACATGCCCAGGGGAAAGGAAACTTAGGTATTTATTTCCTCCATAATTCCTGGGATAACAAATCTGATTTTACACTAGGGGCGGGAGACCCAACATGCATGAGGCCACAGTCTGTCTTTGAGAAAGAGGCTGTCTGTTGGAGTTGGCAGGGTGTGGGCTCAAGAGTCATTAGAACTGGATTTGAATTCTGGTGCCAACACGGGTAGTTTTGGGAGTGTCACTGAACCTCCCCAGGCCTCAGCTTCCCTGCCAGTACAACTGAGTTCATAGTATGCCAGTTGCAGAGCTGTTGTAAAGATCGGAGTTAGTATATTAATGTGCTTTGAATACAAAGCACAGAGCAGGTGCTAAATCAATGGTAGTTATTACTGTTGTTATTATTTGGGATTTCCCAATCCAGTAAAAGAGTGTGGAGAGGAATGACAAAATGTGAAACCAGAAATCTCCAGAACTCGGGTGGCGGAAAAACAAATCTTGATTATATGGGGAGTCTGTTGACAGATCTCGAAGCACACAGTGGTGATGTCAGCAGGCATCCTGGCGGTCAACCCATGTGACCCGCTATCCATTTCACAGGTGAGGATACAAGGCACAGAAAGGGGAATGACTTGTTCACATTGGTCAATGTTCTATTCCTTCTAGCGATTGACAGAGAGAATATTGCTATCTGGTAAAAATAAATAAATGAATGAATGAATATATATATTAAAAAATAAATAAAATAATAGATCTAGGTGATGGGAAGTCAAATGCCAGGTAGCCGTTGAATGAGGGCAGAAGAAAGAGCAATTTGGGACACATCTACCGTATTTTTTGGAGATTTGAAAGTACTGATTTACTGCCGGGCAGACAACCTAAAAGGAGAAAAATACTAGCCCTTAACCTGTTCCATGAGTCCAGGGGAGGGGATAAGGGGATCACATGGGATGCTCGGGCAGCCTGATTGGGACTCTCAGTTCAGTCCTGGCTCTGACTTTTCCCCGAAGCTGTCCCTATGCTGATTTGGGCCCCTCTAGGAAGGCAAACTGAGCTGGTGCTCTACATCTGACCAGAGGCTTTGATACCGTAGAAGAAATGGATCCCTGTCCCAGAAATCATACACAGAACACCATGGGCAGAATAACAGGTGTAAAAAAGTGGTTTGTTCATATTGTTCTTTTTAAAAAAGGCTGGCTCTTATAACCCGTGGAGTCTCTGACTCTAATTTTGAGGGAAAAGTAAGTTCCTGAGAAGGCCACAAATATCCATTTCACCCTGCCATGTAAGATCCTGCTCCTCAAATACAGAACAGGCCTTGTTACCTCTTTATTCACATCCCCTGGTTTTACTCTGTGCCTGCAGAGGCCCCAGTAGGAACCACCCTGGGCACACAAACGGCTAGACGTTCGACATCAAAATGACTTTATCTGCATCAAGACCGACATTTGCACAATGGACCCTGTGTCATCTTGAGACATGAACCCCCGCGTGCTGTTTGCCAAGGGGCTGGAGGCAGAGCGTTTGCTTCATGAAGCTGGGGATAATGTAGAGTTAGCAAGCCCAGGATAGCCTGGACCCTCTGCCACCACATGGCCGTAGATCAAACCCGGTTCTTGGAGTCCACGTGTCCACGTGTGACAGCTCCTATTGATCTGACACCGGTGGTCAAACATACTCGTCCTTTCCAGAGTGGAAATTGCTTTATTGCTAGAGTGAGAAATGAACTTAGGAGTTTCTGCTTTGTTTTGTTTTTTGTTTTTTTGGTTTTTTTCCCTTATGACGGCACAACCTAGGCAACACCCTGTAATACAGCAAGCTGGGTCCTGCAGCTCAGAGGCAATATTCCATGACTCCAGATGTTAGAATCCAGTGACAGCAGACACCCTTCGGCCCTTGCTGGTTCTTTCTAAGATGTGGCGTTCTCTGTTTATTTATTTTTATTTTTTTATTTTTTATTTATTTATTTTCTTTTTAATAAAGATTTTATTTGTTTATTTGAGAGAGAGAGAATGAGAGACAGCACAAGAGGGAAGAGGGTCAGAGGGAGAAGCAGACCCCCTGCTGAGCAGGGAGCCCGATGTGGGACTCGATCCTGGGACGCCAGATCATGACCCGAGCCAAAGGCAGTCGCTTAACCAACTGAGCCACCCAGGCGCCCTATTTTTATTTTTTTAAGCAGGCTCCATGCACAGACATGGAGCCCAGCATGGGGCTTGAACTCACAACCCTGAGATCAAGACCTGAGCTGAGATCAAGAGTCTGACCCTTCATCAGCTAAGCCACCCAGATGTCCCGGCTTCCTCTGTTTAGATGTCTTACTCCTGAATGGAGATTATTTTTAATCTGCAAAAACACAGTTTACATTAAGTGAAGTCATTATGGTGCTTTGCTTTTTTCCAATATATGGTTTTGTTTGTTTGTTTTTAGTACGCTTTAGCACAGTTTATGACCATCCGTGGCTCTCTTTCCCTCCTGGAGGTTGACACAAGAACCTTAGAATTCCTTAACTCTTCCAATAATTCATCTTCATACTTGTTTCTTTTTAGAATATTAATTTCTGCTTGTTTTTATACTCCTAAATTGATCAAAATCTTTATTTTCAAAGATTTTATTTATTTATTCATGAGAGACAGAGAGAGAGAGAGAGAGAGGCAGAGGGAGAAGCAGGCTCCCAAGGAGCAGAGAGCCCGATGCGGGACTTGATCCCAGGACCCTGGGATCATGACCTGAGCCGAAGGCAGATGCTTAACCATCTGAGCCACCCAGGCGCCCCAAATCTTTATTTTCTAATTAATATTTGCCTACAAGTTATTCCCTTAAAAAAAAAATTTCTGGGGCGCCTGGGTGGCTCAGTTGATTAAGCGACTGCCTTCAGCTCAGGTCATGATCCTGGAGTCCCTGGATCGAGTCCCGCATCGGGCTCCCTGCTCGGCAGGGAGTCTGCTTCTCCCTCTGACCCTCCCGACCCTCCCCCCTCTCATGCTCTCTCTCTCTCAGTCTCTCTCTCAAATAAATAAATAAAATTAAAAAAAATTTCTGATTTTATTTATTTTGGCCCCACACTCTTTTTCTTGATCAGTCTGTCTGAAGGTTTATCAATTTTTTTTTAATCTTTTCAGTGAGCCACCTCTTAGTTTCATTGATCTTTTCTAGTCTCCATTTCATTTATTTCTACTCTGATCTTTATTATTTCCCTTCTTTGCTAACTTTGGACTTCCTCTATTTTTCTTTTTCTAGTTCCTTTGGATGAAAGTTTTGATTATTTATTAGCAATTTTTCTTGTTTCCTGAGATATGCCTGTGTCGCTCACTGTGAACTTCCCTCTTAGAAAAGCTTTTTCTGTGACCCATAGATGTGGCGTGTTGTTTTCATTTTAATTTGTTTTAAAGTATTTGGGGATTTCCTGTGTGACGTCTTTGTTACCTGTGGGTTGGTTAGTAGCATGTTGTTTAACCTCTCTGTGTTTGTGGTTTTCTCCAATTCGTTAATGTAATTGATTTCTGGTGTCATAATTTTGTGTTGGAAAATATGCTTGACAGGAGCTCATTCCCCTCAAACTTACTGAGACTTGTTTGGTCATTTAACTTGTGATCTACCTGGAGATTGCTCCATGGGAAGTTGTTCCTTTTTAAATTCACTATTCGCAGCATAATGTCCTTCTGGATTTAGTTTTCTTCTCCATGAAGTACACCCTGTAGTATTTTTAATTTTTTTTTCAGTCTCTTAGTGGGCACTGCTCTGATATTTTTTCTTATAATTTCTTTATTTTTTTAAAAGATTTTATTTATTTATTTGACAGAGAGATAGAGAGAGAACAAGTAGGCAGAGAGGCAGGCAGAGGCAGAGGGAGAAGCACGCTCCCCGCCAAGCAGGGAGCCCGATGTGGGGCTCGATTCCAGGACCCTGGGATCATGACCTGAGCTGAAGGCAGCTGCTTAACCGACTGAGCCACCCAGGCGCCCCTTTATAATTTCTTTATTACACACGCATTCCTGGATGCAAATTTCAGCGGGTCTAGCATGTGACGCTAGGCTGACAGTTAAGTCCCCTGAAAACCCTGACGATATAATTTTATTGTTTCTTGGTTTCTGTTGTTGCTGTGAGAGAAGCTACTGCTGGTCTGAGATCTATTCCTTCTTAGCTACTCTGTTTAGTTCTCCCTGCTTGGTTCCAACACCTCTTCCTTCTCTTCAGTTTCCTGCTTTTTTCACTAAGATGTCTAGATTTGGATTTACTTTTCTTTATCCTCTACATAACCCGCTGTTATTCTCAATATGAATGATCATGTTTTTCTACAATGCTGGAACGTTCTCAGACATTAGCTTATCTTGCCTCTCCCTATTTTCTCTCCTTGTGGAGTTACCAATAGACACGTGTTGGGACATCACTGATAGACGTTGGGATGTCTATCCAGTTCTCATCTCTTCTGTTCTCTCTGCTGCATTGTATGTATTTTCCTCAAATCTATTTTTCATCACCTGGCTCCCTCTGAAGAGTTGGTTGTGCTTAATTTGCTGTTTAACTTGTCCATTGAGTTTTCAAATTTCAGTGACCATTTTGTTCATTTATGGAAGTTCGATGTGTCTTTTCTTTCATGGTGTTCTGTCCTTATGTTTCCAATTTCTTCTTTCATGTCAGCAATCACTCAACACATGTTTATAGTCTCGTTTTATGTTGCTATTATTTGAAATGCTTGGCATTCTAAAATAACTTGTTTTGTTTTCCGACATTGCTCATGGCTTGTTTGCCTGTTCCATGGAGAAGTTTGGGAAAGGGTTAAGAATGCGGTCTGACATCATGGATTTGAATCTTGAGTTTGAAATTTGTTAGCTGAGTGATCTTGAAGTAGTTACAGACAAACTCTTCAGGGCGGACTTTGCTCAAATGTAATATGAACATATTAACAGAACCTATCCTATTGAGATAGTATGGGTTAATCTTACATTTAAAATGATTAGAAAGAGTCTGATACATAAGAATTGCTCAGAAATGTTAGTTCTATCATCATCATCATCATCGTCGTCTATTTGATTTGCGAACTTGTCTTCAGTGGGGCTTTGTCTTACTGAATTCCATGAATCCTGGCATAGTAGGGCATTCCTACATGGTGGTTTTCTACCTGTTTCTCTCAGGCATCTCAGGAAGATCTCCTGCGTGGACTCATGTTCTATTTTAATTTATAAGGTTTTGTGTTACAGACCATGAAGCAATGTGATTTGAATCCCCAAACCTGAGGGTCAGCAGGCTCATAATAGGGTTTGAGGAAGCACAATGAAGAGTCACAATAAATAAGAAAAGTAAGTATAATAATAATAAACAGATTTCCCATCTAGTCATAAAGACAGCAGGACCTGCCTCTCTAGAACTTACAGCATGAACAACTGAGAGAAATGCATGCTTTCTGTGGCTGGGCAGATCACAAAAGGTAGAGAAGAAAAGGAAAATATTTAAGTAAAACATGTCCAATTCATATGCTAGCCTCCTAGTTGGATAAGATGCTCTTCCTCCTCTGGAAAGGTGAGGGATCATGAGAGGGCATTAGGGTTACACTAAAGGAAGCCCCTCCACATGGAAACATAAAGCCAAAGGCAAAAAGGTTCCCCCACTGTCAGGTACCTAACCTGCCAACCGTGCATCAACAATTCAGATGGATTCCAGGACAATTTGTGGTGTGCGTGTGCGTGGGTGTTATATCGTGCGTTGTGTGCTACCTGGGCTACTAGGTGGTTTCTCAAGTCTACACTTTGATGTAGGGTGTAGTCTTTCCGGCACCTGATGGCAGGGAGTCTCAGTTTCGCCTCTTCCTTTTGCAGCCCAATGCCCTGGGATCTAAGAATGGATGTGAGACCCCATTTGGAAATTTACTCCTTGAGCAATCCCACTTTCCTTCCTTGAAAGCTCAGCTGCACATTTAAAGGAATATTTGTGTTACTTCCTCTGGCAACTTTAGGCATTTTGAAACAGTAATTTAATCTACGCTGCTATGTTATTAGAAGCTAAGGGCCCCTTTGTTATGCTCTGCACAGGAACGCCTGCTTGCTGCAAGCCTGGTTCTTACTCATGGCCTTGCTCCTTTTTCTCTTTCCTTTTATCTGTTGGTCTTTCTATCTTTCTGTAGTTCACGGCCTTGCTGTTACTCCCGTCTCTCCTCAATCTCTCCTGCTTCTATTTTTTTTCTATTGGCTTAATTTTCTCACATTTTTTGGGTCTTATTGCAAATATTTGTTATTTTGTACCCAGAGTTTATCTCAGTCCTTGAAACAGAGTAAGAACTTATTGAACATCTATTGAACAAAAGAATGCATTTCCCCCTTTATGGAAAAGACAAATTGCTGCTCTGGGTCTACGCTAAACATGTAACACTTACTGGAAGACACACTCACACAATAGTGCTCCTGGTGCTATTGCTTCTACCATCACCAGTCATGTCATACCCCTAATACCATTACGTGTAGTTAATGCTTATCCTCATCTAGGGACTTGTCTACAAACTTCTAACATGTACATTCATAAAATTCTCACAATCTTCTTCTTCTTCTTTTTTTTTTTAAAGATTTTATTTATTTATTTAAGAGAGAATGAGATAGAGAGAGCATGAGAGGGAGGAGGGTCAGAGGGAGAAGCAGACTCCCTGCTGAGCAGGGAGCCCGATGCGGGACTCGATCCCGGGACTCCAGGATCATGACCTGAGCCGAAGGCAGTCGCTTAACCAACTGAGCCACCCAGGTGCCCCAATTCTCACAATCTTCTTAAAGTGAAGATACCATCATGACTGCCCTCTTAATAATAATGAAATTAAATAATTTGTTTTAGTGAGAAGTTAAATAACTTTTTTAGGTCAGTAATTCTCAACGGGGGAGAATTTCGTTCCCTCTCCAGGGGCATTTAGTAATGTCGGGAGACATTTTGGGTTTTCATGATAGGAGTAGGGGATCCTACTGACATCACCTGGGGAGAGCCTAGGGGTGTTGCCAAGCACCTTATAATGCACAGGACAGCAGTTAAAGAATTAGTCTCAAATGCCAACAGTGCAAATGTTGGGGAACTTTTGGGCTAAATAAAGTATGCATAGTCTTGTGTTTAAAAAAAGTAGCATACATCTGTAATGTTTAAAACTAACCTGTCATTCTCTGTCTTTAATGGGTGAGTTTTTTTATTGTAGTTATTGATATAATTGGGCCTGTATCTACCAACTTAACTTACTGCAGTCCACAGTTAATCCTACGTTACCACTCTATTTAATCCTATATTACCTTCAAAAACTTGATATCTGTACCAGAGGTAATTAATTCTCCTTCACATCTTTGTGGTTAGTGGAAGGAATTGAATGTTGAAAAGGTATTAGTTGGAAATCAAATGTTTGGGGATGCGGGAGACCCTTTCCTTTTGGCCCTATCTATAAAATAAGGTGAGGGACCCCTGGGTGGCTCAATCAGTTAAGCGTCTGCCTTTGGCTCAGGTCATGATCTCTGGGTCCTGGGATCGAGACCCACATCGGGCTCCCTGCTCAACGGGGAGTCTGCTTCTCCCTCTCCCTCTGCTGCTCCCCTGCTTGTGCTCTCTCTCTCTCATAAATAAATAAAATCTTAACACAAAGATTGTCTTTCTGCCTCTCCCTCTGCTCTTCCCTCCCTAAAAAATAATAATCAAATAAAATGGTATCCCCTCCAAATTCATGGAACCTCATTGGAAACAATCAAAATGTCCAAAATGGGTAAAGAAAATGTGGTGCATACAGCAATGTACATTTCAGCCTTAAAGAAGAAGACAATTCTGCAATAGGACACAACATGGGTGGACTTGAGGACATTCTACTAAGTGAAAAAAGCCACAGAAAGACAGATACTGTGTGATTTCTTTTATAAGAAGTACCTCAAATAGTCAAATTCATAGAATTAAAGAATGGAATGGTGGTTTCCAGGGACAGGGAGACAAGACAATGGGTAGTTACTAATCAATGGGTATAAGATTCAGCAAGACGAACAAGCTCTAGAGATCTGCTGTACAACTTTGTACCAACAGACAACAATAACGTATTGAATACTTACAAATTTATTAAGCCAGTAGATCCAGGTTGTATTCTTACCCCCACAAAATAAATTTTTAAAAAATCATGGAAATTCAGAATGTGACCTTATTTGGAAATAGGTTCTTTGCAGATGTCATTAAGTTAAGATGAAGCCATGCTGGGTTCAGGGGGCTCTCGATCCAATATGACTGGTGTGTCCTTATAAAAAGAAGAACAGAAACACAGAGGTGTACATGGGGAGAAGATCGTCTAGAGATTGAGGCAGGTATTGGAGTGGTGTATCCACAAGCCAAAGGATGCCAAGGATGGTTGCAACCCCCAGAACCAGGAGGGATTCTTCCCTAGGACCTTCAGAGGGAGTGCAGCCCTACGAACAGCTCGGTTTTGTACTTGGCTTCTAGAACTGTGAGAAATTAAGTGCCTGTCATCCTGAGCTACCCTGTTTGTGGTTACACTTGCCCTGCAAAACTAGGGCAGCCACAATGCGCCCTGCCTGTCGGCTGCTGTGGGACAGCCCTGCCCCCTGGATGGAGCTTCTGTTTGGGGGGAAAAGGGTGTGGGATTCTCCCTGGAGCTTTTCCTGCACCTGACTGGCAAGATTATTTTTAACTTTAGCTTGTGATGCTTATAATGAGGGATTTTCTCACTTTTCAATAGGAGTCAGACTTTACACCCCAACATGCAGGCTTTTAAAATAGCAGAATTGTAGGGGCGCCTGGGTGGCTCAGTTGGTTGAGCGACTGCCTTTGGCTCAGGTCATGATCCTGGAGTCCCGGGATCGAGTCCCGCATCAGGCTCCCTGCTCGGCAGGGAGTCTGCTTCTCCCTCTGACCCTCCTCCCTCTCATGCTCTCTGTCTCTCATTCTCTCTGTCTCAAATAAATAAATAAAATCTTTAAAAATAAATAAATAAAATAAAATAAAATAGCAGAATTGTAGAAAGGGCTTGCGAAGATGCCTAGTGGGTGAAGCTCTGTCTTCAGTGGTTATGGACTCCTTGCAAAACCCATTATCATCATCATCATTATCATCATCATCATCAAAATAAGTCCAAGCATTATTGTGCCATGCACTCTGCGAAGCACGCTAAGGGCATGATCACATTTAATCCCCATTATGCATGCAGAGGTAGCTATTATCCCCACTTCACAGATAAGAACACTGCAGCTCAGAGTGTAAGCAGAGCATCCCGCTAAGATGAGGTGCAGCTGGTCCATGATACTCAACTCACACCCTTCAGTGTCAGTCCTGATGGATGGGGTCTTCAAGGGAAGGTTCTGCAAACAGTCGAACCTCATTTGCATCTAACAGTCTCCGTTCCATCAGATGAGGATGAAAATCACTCCATCCACCTTGAGTCCTGCACACTTTGAATGGCTGAATGAAGTAACACCGAACTGCTGTTTTCAACTTGAGAAGCTACAAAGGAAAAGAAAAAACAAACAAAAAAGGATCAGAGGTTACTTTGGAATCAAAGGCTACTAGAACACTTGGTATATTCCACTAAGGAAATAATTTGTTGAAGTGAGGTCAGAGGGCGTTTGAGTGGCTCAATGTAGGCAAAAGTTTTCACAGATGGAGAATTAACAAACCACAGAACTTTACATCTGAGGGAAAATGACAATGTAGTGAGTATCTTCTAAGTGCCTGACCTTATGTGTATTTTCACACCGATTCTTTTGCAGCCTGCACGGGAGGCATCAAATATCCCTATTTTATAGATGAGAAAAGTGGAGCTTGGAGATGCTGTGTGACCTACCTGAGATCACAAAATGCCCATCTGTCTCTCTCTGAATGATACTTACAATTAATGTTCCAAAATACTCCAGGAACTATTTTAAGGATTTGACATAGTCTCATTTCATCTTCACAGAAACCATAAGACATAGGTTCCATCATCCCCATTTTAGAATGGAGACACTCGGATTGTTTGAATCACCGTCCCGGGATCACCAGGCGGCAGAAGCAGGGTTTGAACCCAGATGGTGGTTTTTGCATTCTGTGACCTGGTCTCTCAAGCCTGCAGCATGTGGTAGAACCAGTAACAGCGGCTCCTATTAGCAGTAATAGTAATAAAAAATAGTGTGTAACTAGGTTAAGAACTGCAGATGTTCTGCGAAGGACTTGCAAGGATGGGGAGGGAGGGAGTAGGGCTGAGGCTGGAGGCAGGAGACTTAGAATTCTCTGGTTGGGGGAGGGTGGGATAAAGAGCAGAGGTGGGAAGGAGAGGGTCTGGGAGAAGGCAGGGGTGTGTATGCTCTCTCATAGCTCAGCAACGGTGGGTAGAAATTGAATAGGGGCAGACACAGCACTGGAGGAAGCTGGAGCCCAAGGTTTGGACTCACCCAGCACTTAGGAGAATATCTCTGAGAGAGGCCCAGAGTTAGGGAGGCCTCAGCATTGGAGCTGGGGACCTAAAGACAATGTCATCAGGTTCTCAAGGTGCAAGGAAGCTCATTGGCTCACTTTCTGAGTTGCCAGTGTTATTCTGATCCAAGTCAACTGATACATCTTACACTTTTAAAATATTTTCTCATTAACCGTGTTTTCTCTTTGGTAATAACGCCTTGACCATGTTCTGCTTTCTTTTAGCCAAGGACTTGGGGATAGGGAAGCAGTGAAGAAAATGAGCAGGCTTTCAATGACTGCTGCGTGTCCCCACTGTATGTGCTTTATGCAGTTCAGTCCCAGAACAGTTAACACTACAGAATAAGGATCGTTATCCCAATTTGGCAGATGAAGGATAAGCCTGGAAGAAGTTCCAACTTAGTGTCATAACATGTATTTATTAGCTCACAGTTTCTATATATTATGGTCTGGGCACGGCTTAGCTGTGTTCTCTACTTTAAGGTCTCACGAGGTGTTAGCCAGGACTAGATTCTTATCTGAGGTTTGACTGGGGTGGGGGGTCTGCTTCCAAGCTCAGAGAGCTGTGGGCTCCTTGCTAGTGGTTGGCCAGAGGCTCCCCTTAATTCCCAGAGGCCACCTTCAGTCCTTCTTTGAATATTCCTGTTTGCCCCTAGAGAGCCAATTTGTATCCACACTGTGCCCCAGGAAGCTAACCCCTACCAAGCGCATCAGCTGAGCTCTCTGCCTTCCGATGTCTGCTTGGGTTTGACTAGTGGGAGAACCAGCAGGAGCTTCAGAGAAGGAGGAGACTGAGTGCAATATATTCCTCTGGGTCCCTCCTGCCAGGCCTTGGGTTGGTTCTTTTTTCTAATCAAAATCACAACGTTTTTCTTTCCAACTGCCTTCAACTTCCACTACTGTCTCTGGGAACTGGGAACTACTTCCTCCTTCTGCCACTCAGAGGGTGGTTGTTAGCTCACAAGGGCTTCACCATCCCTATCGCATTTCCTTATCCGCTCATGCTTTTGAAACTATTCTCTCTAGAAACTCTATTTTCACCCCACTTGAATGGGCTGTCTGTTTGTTCAGGACTCTGATATCACCCCCTTGGAAAGTATCTTGATCTTGACCTGCTGCTCAGTAGCGTTCCCACTTTGCATATGCACACAAAGTGGTTTTTCTGCACATTTCTTTTTTTTTTTTTAATGTTCCCCAAATTGCTCACCATTTTGAAAATTATGTCCCTCTGGCAGGACTGATATTTAACTGGTGTTCACTGGCTCGGCCGCCCTGGTTTTAATGCTGGCCCCATCCTGACTGTCGTCGTATCTGTACCAGCTGTAATTACTGGAACTGTTGCTCCTCACAAAGTTCATGGCCGCTGCTGTATTTGAGTGACCCAAAGCAGGGAACTTGCATTTGTAGCTGTTACGTGCACTGGGATTCTGTGCATGTGTATAAAGGAAAATGCGTTTGTGTTAGTTTCCTAAGACAACACAGACTTGGTATCTAATAGTTCTGGAGGTCAGAAGTCTGAAAAGGAGACACACGGGGCTCAAGTAAAGGTGTGGGCAGGGTTGCATTCCTTCTGGAGGCGCTAGGAGAGGACCCATTGCCTTGCCTTTCTCAGCTTCTAGAAGCTGCTTGAATTCCTTGGCTCATGATCTTTTCCATCCTCAAAGCCAGCAATGGCTGACTGAGTCCTTCTCTTGCGGCATCCCTTTGATACACACTCACCCTCCTCTCTCACTTATAAGGATCCTTGTGACGCCATTGGGTCCACCCGGATAATCTAGGATAATCGCCCATCTCAAATTCAGCTGATAAGCAGCCTTAATTACATCTGTAACCTTAATCCTCCTTGCCATATTGCATAAAATATTCGCAGGTTCCAGCGTTGGACATGGACATCATCTACCACAACACAGATATTCACAGAGTTCTTGTTTTAAAATGTCAAACACAGAGAAAGGGTGTACATAACAATCAGTTAAAAGTTGTCTTGCTTTTTTTAAATCCTCCCTTTTTCATTACAAAGTAGGGGTAAGCAGCTAACAACTTCTTTTAGTATAGTTGTCCTTTTTACTACACTTAAGAGAATTATATTGATCTTATATTGATTTTTGAAATTATATTTCTGAGTATTATATATATAGCATATCATTTCATATCATATCATATCATACCATATCATATCAGTAAACTTTATTTCCAAGTAGTAAAGGAGTCATTAGATTTGTTTGTAACAAGATGGGTGTGGAGAATCTAATAGGGCTGAGAACCACTCTATTAGATATATTTTCTGTCCCCCATGTTCCCATGACTGTGACTGGTGTGCAGCAGAGCTCAGTAAGTGCTGGGGGAGTGGATGAACAGATGGATCAATTACTCGCCTCCAGCGTTAGTGTAAGGAGCTTGGTGGGCACTGCCGTGTGTTGTTCGAAGGATGCTTTGCTAAGTAGAGGTGACAACTCTAATCCATTGGCTTCTGAGGTTCAGGATAATTTATACAACATTCTGGTCCCTGAGAATAAGGGAAATTCTACACCAAGAGGATTCCTCTTGCAGGTGGCCTTTTTGGGGAAATGAAACAGTTTCTCATTTGCTCAGTGTATGTTTCCTAAGAAAAGGATTGCAGCTTGAGACTAATGAGCTCAGGAATGGAGTACTGGAAAAAAAAAAAAAAAGAAAGAAAGAAATAAAGAAAGAAAAGAAAAAGAATCAAGCAGAGCTCCCGGTGTTCTTTGGGAATATATTGTTCCCAGGGTCCATTGATTTGCTTGCAATTCTTGCCTGTGTATTTCTTCCGTCGCTTCCTCTATTTGGCTCTGAAAGGGATTTCTCTTCCTACATATAAGTCAGTCCCCCCCAATCAGCCCATGTTACTCTTTTGCTGCAAAAAGGTCTTCCTATGCCGTCTGTCCCTGAGCTTGTGTGTCTCCCAGAGATTTGCACTAGCAGCAGTGAAAACGTTTGTAGCTAAATCTTTCACCTGGAAATAATCTTAGAGCCCCAAGCTCTTCATTTTACTAAAGAGGAAATAGAGTCACAGAGGTCTGACGACTTCTGCCAGGTTAGCAGCAGTGCTAGGCTAGGAAGCTTCACTGGGGCTTCTCAGTTAATATATACAATTTTGTGCTTGAGCTGGAAGTGGAAATGAAATAAAATATATTTTATACTAAATTATAAAGATGTGGCTCCTTCAGAATAGAATAATAGAAGTTCAAAGCATATACATACACACATACATAATGCACATATTAATTATATAATTTCATTTGAAATCATATATGCCACTGAAAGGCACTACCAGAACATGGAGGGAATTTGCATAAAATGTACATTTTTAAGTATGAAGAGGAAACAGTGAAAATGAGAAAAATGGGAAGAAGAAAAGGAGAACTGGATGTGCTGAGTAATTTACATACTGACAGCAAGTTTCTTTGAATGGAATATACAAATGTATGTAAATTGGCCTGACTATTTAAGAAAAAGCTATGCAAATACATGTCCACAGAAATATGCTACCTGTCATGTTGAAGTAGAATAACAAGATGCTTGATTTTCACTCAGATTATTTTTCTTCTTTCCAGAATGTTCCCTCAGGAAACTCTAGGACCGAATTCCTGCCCATGTAGCATCTCAGTCATCCATGTGTCCACGTTACATGCACTCCAAGCCAAGTGTCAGGATGCTGGAGTCACAAAGGTGAATAAAACAGAGAAGGCACTAGTCTTCAAGGAGCTCAGACTCTAACAGGGGACACGCATGTACAGGGACTCTCATGACGCACCATTAGGATACATGTGCTCAATGTACAAATGCATTCATTGAGATCATGCACTCCCTGGGATACATATGTCATTAAATTCACCTGTAATAAGACGGGAGCGGTGGGTGTCACAGGGTGAGAGCTATTCTGTTGATGCATCTGGTGTCCCTCATGTTCTTACGCCTGTCAGTACCTTGTTTTTTCAACTCCCCCACTTTTTCCTTGAGTTCTCATCTCTTATTGCCTCCAGCTCATCTTTTCTAAGTCCTCATTTTCGGTTCAACACCTTCAAGGGTCTCCTGATGGTCATCAGTCCTGCCCAGGTTGTTCGGAGGGAGGCAGCATCCATGTAGCTCGTTCTAGGTCTATCCCTCTATGATTCTAAAATTGAACTTAATATAAACTAAGTCACAGGGATAAAACCAAAAGAAACAAAGGGGCCAGAAAGAGGGAACTGATTCTCTTGAGGGAGAAGCTTTCAAAAAGCAAGGGCTTTGGGAAGGCAGATATGAAATCAAAAACCCATACTCCCTCCTTAATTGTGTGATCTTGGCTAAATCACAACCACTTTGGAACAAAGCAGAGGGAATACTACCTACCTTGAAGTGTTGTGAGGAGGAATGAATGAAAGCAATAAGCAAAGAAAATTTATGTTTCCATCCCAGAAACTTCCCTCAAACTCCAGGGTCATAGAAACAACAGACTACTTGAGATCTCTGCTTGAACATTGAAGATTAATCTCAAAACATGTCTATAACTGATCTACTGATCTTATGATCTCCCCCAAACTGTTGCACACACATCCTTACCTACATCAGTTATTGATTACTCTATCCTTCTAGTTGTTCAGGCCAAACCCTTGGAGTCACCTTTGATTCCTTTCTTTCCCACGTCACATTTTACACATGAGAAAACCTTGGGTCCACCTTCGATATACAACCAGAGTCCCACCTTTCTTTCCAACCCTACTGTTACCACCATGGCCAAGCCCCCCCAGTCTCTGACCTCAGGGATTGCTGTAACCTCGGTGCAAGTGTTCCCACTCCTGCCTATGTGTCCCCTGGAGCAGAGAAGACAATGTGGTCCTTCAGATTCTTCAGTCAGATCATGTCACTTCTCAAAATTCTGTAATGGTGCCCCATTTTCACTCAGAGGAAAAGCCAAAGCCTTTGCATTAGTCATTGTCAGTGACAAGGCCCTGCATGAAAAGAGCTCTCATTTCCCCTCTGGCCCTCCTCCCCTCCCCCTCCCTGGTGCACCTGCTCTCCCTGATCTAGACTCGCTGGCCTCCTCACTGTCACTTGAAGATCCCAGGCATGTGGCCACCATGGGGCCTTTGCACTAGCTGTTCCCTCTGCCTGGCACCCTCTGTTCCACACAGTCTCTTGGCTCATTTTCCCACCTTTTTAAGTCTTCGCTCAGATGTCACTTTCTCAATGAAACCTAATGCAACCACCAAATTTGACACTCCTCCCCAGTACTCTCTCTCCACCTCCTCACCTGCTTTATTTGTTCTTTTTAGGTAAGTATCACCTGCCTCTAGCTAACAAGCTGGAAGATGTATTGGTCTGTTGTGTTTATTGTTACCTGTATATTTCCCCTCTCCATAACTGAATTTCCTTTTAAGGCAGAGGTCTTTATCTGTTTTGCACATTGACATGCCTAAATCTATGTCTAGAAACATACTAGGAACTCCACACGTATTTATCAAACGAGAGCAACACCTGCCCTAAAGCAAGCGCTCAATTATAATATGTTTTCTCCTTCTTGTATTGACATCAGCTGAAAAGCTGCACCCCGTTGGAATGTAAGTAAGGACTAGGGATGTGAGTACAACACGAGGACAATGGTCCACACCACTGGGTGGAATACAAGGAAGTTGTTAAGAGAGTAGATGCTAAGAGTTCATCACAAGAAGAATTTTTTTTCTTTTTGTTCTATCCATATGAGGCGATGGATGTCGACTAAACTCACTGTGGGCATAATTTCACAACATAGGTGAGTCAAACACCATCATGCTGCCCACCTTAAACTTACACAGTGATGTGTGTCAATTATTTCTTGATAACGTTGGGAAAAAATGAAAAGCTACCGAGTGTGTGTGAGGGTCAAAACCAGAAATGGCCACCAGCCATCTTTCCTCCCTGCCCTTGCTGTGATAGGATTCTGTTCAGTCTTGATTATCGATGCTCCTGAGGAGACGCTTTCCACCAGGGGAGGCAGTGCTTACTCGTGGGGCGGGTTCATCTTTCTCTGGGACAAGGGCCATGTTTCCTCCTCCTCCTCATGCAGGTACCACGTCCCACTGCACCTCATGAGCAGAGGGACTGTGTTCCTCACCAGAAAGCATGGAGCCTCAGCTCTGTTTCCTCTTCTCAGTGACAGATACTGTCATTCAGCCTCAGAGTTTCACAGTTTTTCTTTGTTGAAGGGATTTGTCTTTGCTTACATGAGAGAAAGCTTCTTCCTTCCTGGTCACACCTTTGTTGTGGCTTAGCCTATTCTGGGCTGTCTCTTCTATGACTTAGTGCCCCAACCCCAGGGCTTGGGAAGTACAGGACAGAGGACGGATTATTAATAAGAACACATTGCCCAAGCAACGCATGTCATCTCGGTTTCCAGAGCACCTTCCTATTCATTGACTTCTTCATTCTCACAAAGGGTTGGTCCTGCTTATGATGGTTCCAAGGCAGTGGCATTTAGAATAAGACAGCTCTGCATTCACTCAGAGCTTGTCCACTTGTCAGCTGGGTGATCTTGGAAGTCCCGCATGGCTTTTCTCAGCCTTATTTGGATCAGGGATAAGGACCGAGGGATCCTAAAGTCTACCATCCAAACCTAGATACTTTTGACCTTAAAACTGAGTACTTTTCCAATCTTGACTATTGTCAATAATGCTGGAAT
Organism: Mirounga angustirostris; assembly: GCF_029215605.1. Classification (NCBI taxonomy): domain Eukaryota; kingdom Metazoa; phylum Chordata; class Mammalia; order Carnivora; family Phocidae; genus Mirounga; species Mirounga angustirostris. The sequence continues at coordinate 10,688,695 of NW_026991712.1, read as the reverse complement.
AAACATCAGGTGCATATATGTGGAATCTAAAAAAAAAAAAAAACACCAAATGAATAAACAAACCAAAAGCAGAATCAGACCTATAAATACACAAACTGATGGTTGCCAGAGGCTAGGGGGTGGGGGGATGGGCCAAATAGGTGAAGGGGAGTGGGAGATGCAGGCTTCTAGTTATGGAATGAATAAGGCAAGGGAATAAAAGGCACAGCATAAGGAATATAATCAATGATATCGTAATAGTGTTTATATGGTGGCGGATGGTAGTTACACTTGTGGTGTGCATAGCATAAACTTGTCTAATCCCTACGTTGTACACCTGAAACTAATGTAACGCTGTGTGCCAACTGTATTCAAATAAAAGACGTTTCAGGTACTTGTTTAAAAAAAGATTTTATTTATTTATTTATTTAGAGTGAGCTGGGACGGGGGCAGAGGGAGAGGGAGAGAGAGAGAGAATCTCCAGCCGACTCGACACTGAGTTTGAGCCCACGCGGGGCTTGATCTCATGACTGGAGATCATGACCTGAGCCAAAATCAAGAGTCGGACTCTCAACCGACTGAGCCACCCAGGTGCCCCTGGAGTACTTTTAATAGTTGTATGATGGTATAAGCTTTGCTGGCTCTGTTCCAGGGCTATCAGATATATGATCGCCCTTGCTAATGATGATACTTCTCATGTATAATACTGATGTTAATGCTAACACAAAACAACCAGTGATAATAATAATACTAATAAGTATTTATATCTAATATTACTAAGTTTTTTTTTTTAAAGATTTTATTTATTTATTTGACAGAGAGAGAGATAGCGAGAGCAGGAACACAAGCAGGGGGAGTGGGAGAGGGAGAAGCAGGCTTCCCACGGAGCAGGGAGCCAGATGTGGAACTCGATCCCAGGACCCTGGGATCATGACCTGAGCCAAAGGCAGACGCTTAACGACTGAGCCACCCAGGCGCCCTTTTTTTTTTTTTTAAAGATTTTATTTATTTATTTGACAGAGAGAGAGATAGCGAGAGCAGGAACACAAGCAGGGGGAGTGGGAGAGGGAGAACTAATATTAGTAAGTTTTGATATCTAATAATACTAACGATAGTACTTATAAGTGTGAAGATTAAAAGTATATGTTAAAAGCACTTACATACTGTTAAATATTATGTAAGTGTCCATTGTTTAATTAAAAACTGGGAATAGACCAGGTGAATCATTCCTGAACAGGTAGCAACTAAGGAATAGAGGGGCTAATGGGCTTCACAGCTACCCAGATAGTAATTGGTAAGCAGGGTTTCTAACTTTCAGTGTAAAACGAATGGCTAACAGACACATGAAAAAATGCTCAACATCACTTGGCACCAGGGAAGTACAAATCAAAACCACAATGAGATACCACCTCACACCAGTCAGAATGGTCAAAATTAACATGTCAGGAAACAACAGATGTTGGTGAGGATGAGGAAAACGGGAACATTCTCACACTGTTGGTGGGAATGCAAACTGGTGCAGTCACCCTGGAAAACTGTATGGCGGTTCCTCAAAAACTTCACAATATTTATCCAAAGGATACAAATGTAGTGATCCGAAGGGGTACGTGCACCCCAATGTTCATAGCAGCAATGTCTGCAATAGCCAAACTATGGAAAGAGCTGAGATGCCCATCAACAGATGAATGGATAAAGAAGTTGTGGTATATATATATACGATGGAATATTATGCAGCCATCAGAAAGGATGAAATCTTGCCATTTGTAATGACATGAATGGAACTAGAGGGTATTTCGTCAAGTGAAATAAGTCAGTCAGAGAAAGATAAATACCATGTGATTTCATTCACATGTGGAATTAAGAAACCAAACAGATGAACATAGGGGAAGGGAAGGGAAAATAAAATCAGATAAAAACAGAGAGGGAGGTAGACCATAAAAGACTCTTAACTATAGGAAACAAACTGAGGGTTGCTGGAGGGGAGGTGTAACAAGGTGACGGGCATTAAGAAGGGCATTTGATGTAATGAGCACTGGGTGTTGTATGCAACTGATGAATCACTAAATTCTACCTCTAAAACTAATAATATGGTATATGTTAACTAAATTGACTTTAAATAAAAAATTTAAAAAATAAATAAATAAAATGAATGCCTATTTTTTTTTTCCCCCACATTCAGAAGCATTCTGAATGTTCTGTTGATGTTCTGTTATTCACCTGAAGGTTAGGCATGCCTCTTTGTTCACTGATGAAGTCCTTGAAGGCCGGGCCTGGGTCTTGTTAATCCTGTGTTCTTCGTACCAGTTAGAGAACCAGGCACTATGCACAGGCTTGATGGATGAAAGGATGACTAGATGAATACATTGTTAGAGTAAGGTTCTGAAGGAATGGTGTTCACAACAGGTACTTTCTTTTCCCTAGAGGCAGGTAGAAGAAAACACTCAGGATGTGGACTAGAATTAGTGAGAGATTCTGTGTAAGCTGAAAGTGTCAGAAGCCCAGATTGATGGCCTTCACGTCTAGAGCCTGGTGATATTTACATGCACTTAGCAGGTTCTTAACAAGTGCCATTGAATGAATGAACATCCACAGGTGTGGTCTATTTGACATGAAGAGGAACATGGGATTTTTTTAGAAAGCAATCAAGTAGTTAAAAACTTTTGGCCAAGAGAACCAAACACCTAGAAAAGGCATGGGCTGATGGTAGCCCACAACACTGGCTTAGACTTGTTTCCCCCACATGCTGTAGGATTGGAGTTTGAAGGATGGTCTCATGCACCGCCAGTCCTCCCCAGCAGGAGATACTGGTTGCTTATCCTTTTGCTCAGTGTTGACCGAGCCTTCTCAAAGGTATAACACAGCTCTCCCTGAACCACACATCTAATGGCTGTGATCGCTAGGATTTTAATCCATGTGCATTCCACCAAGCGATCTTGTCTTCTGCTATTCATCTCTTCTTTCTGTGAAATTTCAGTTAGGGTAATCTCTAGAAAAATTTTTACACCAGACACATATAACTGTTTGCAGAGCAAAGTAACTTATTTCTGTAGAGTAAGACTGGACGAGCACTTCCCAAATTAGTACACCACAGAACACTAATGCAGCAAGATGGTCCATGACAAAGGGTCCCATGGATAAGATCAGATGTGATTTCCTATTTTTCCCCAGGTAGACTCCCAATACATCTTAGAGACCCTACAAGACCTTCCATAAGAAACCTAACTTTGTGAGACATAGCATTCTCTCCATGAAAAAAAAATTTCCTAACCTCCCTTTCCCACCTACTAGCATCTCGTAGTTCCAGTGTTTAGTAAAACACACATTGGGAGATGCTGGGCTGGGAGAATCTCCAATGTTCTTTTCAACTCTGAAATTCTGTTGATCTTTTTCAAGAGAGCAGCTAGCGGCCTATCTGGAGGAGCCTGAGTAAATGTTCTTCGTTCCCAACCCATATTTGGGGGATTTTTGTTATCTTTCACATCTGTGCTTGGGGTGCTGGCAGAGATTATTTAGAAAAAGTGAACCATTCTCATCAAGCTAAGTGCCTCTAAGAAGCTATCTGAGATGTGTATCTGTTCATCCTGAGGAAAATGTTTATAAAGAGGAATTCCATCTCATGGGGGCCCTGAGATCCATGAACATTCCTATTTACAACATTTCAGTGGCTGGTTTGAGGCTGGAGAACAGGTTGAGTATGTGGTCTTGCCTTCGAGCCTCTGAGATCCTCAGACAGTAAGAATTGGTACCTTTTAGGAAAAAGAGACTTTCAATAAGTCAGAGCAGGCAGTCTGTGTCCCAGAAGATGTGTCTTCTCTATTTTTGACTTTGTTAGGTCATCCTGATCAGCCTGATTATTATTTTTTAATGAAGAGGTGGCGTTTGAACTAAACGTTGAATGACAAGGAGGGGCTCCCATGGAGAAATCCAGGGGCAGCACTGTTCACTCCGAGAGAGCAGAAACACCTGCCCTAACTTGGAGACAAGTGCGTCGGGTTCGAGAACACAAAGATGTCCAGTGCGGCTGGAATTTATGGAATGGGTGAGTGGTAGGACTTTTTCCCCCTCTACGTACAGTCTGAATCCACTGAGAATTTTAAACAACGTTATCATGCAATGTTATTTATGCTTTACAAGGCTGGTTCTGGCTGTGTGGAGATAGGTATCAGGGGAAAGGCAGAGGAGAAGAGCAGATGCAGTGAGACAAGGTTGATAAAGTGGCCCAGACTGTGGCAGTGTAGGTGTTATAATCCCAAATAGTGATGTAGTGTTTGCCACTCAAGTCATCAATAAATGCTAGCGAGCTATTACAGTTATTATCGGATGTCTCATAGCTCTGTGTCCCACAGAGTTCCAAGTTGGTTTCCCAGGTCTTGGGTTAAAAGGAGTAAGGTGTGGCCCCATTTTTAGAAGGTGGGTAATTCCTAGGTCCATGGGGCTGGTGGTGTCCAGCCAAAGTGTCAGGGGTGCTGTGAGGGAGGGAAGGTTGGGTCAGACAAGGCCTGGAAACCCCAGCGTCCACCTGGTCACTCATCATGCACACAGGCCTAACCTAGGAGAAGAGCAGGGCTCTAAAGAACACACAGGAACTAACAGACATGTTCTCTTGCCGGCTATTATTGTTCCTGCACGGATGTGTATAATTGTCTATAAATAAACACCTTCCAGGGCTGCTGCCATACGATAAATCACTTTAATCCCCACTAAATCTTGCATCCTTTAGCATTTTAAATGAAAGCCTGTATTTTTAAAACACTTCTTTTATGTAGCTCAAAATCACATGGGCAAAATTACCTTTAGCTGGGTTTTCCCTTGATTTTTCTGCAATTGACTGGGTCCAAGGCTCCCCTTAGTAATAGATGTCCTTCTCCCACCAATTCCTTCACTGTGCATCCGTGATGACAATGGACCTCTAACTTTCCCCTCTTTCGCCTTTGCCCTTTTTCATCTCCCTCTCACATTTTATCTTCCTATAGAGCAAGATGAGGAAAAAAATAGATTCTTCTAACCAACGGGACATTGGTCATTGCTCATTTTCTCCAAGAACATTTTAGCCCTAATGTCACTATGTCTCTTTGACATAAGGATTATTTTTAGGCTGATTACGTTTAGGAAGCAGCAGACACAGGAAAAACTCTGAATATGGAGTAGAAGTTACCTCTTTAGTAAGACACGTTTACATTTGTAAGAGAAATCTCTTTCCTCAGGGTGTCTCCCTCTCTGTAGACAGACAGAAAGAAAAGGATGACTAAATCTCTAGAAACTCTTATCAGTGGGGATGGCATTGACCTAAATCTGAATAACAAACTTTCCCCTTTTACTGTGCTTTCCTTAATAGCCTCCCATAACTGGCTCCCCACCACCCCCAATGTCTTCGTTTTTCTTTAGCTGAAGAGGATATTTATGGTGGTGGCTTGGGCTATTTAGGGGAGTTACTCAATTTTCCTGGGTCTGTCCCATGCATACAGAAAGTATCCATGTCTTTGTCGGGGAGCAAGAATTCCTGTCCCCTCAAAGGTCCTTCTAGTTGGACTAAGAATCAAATTAACACAACACAGATTAACAGGAGAAAATCAAATTTAATAGACATACATATGGGGACTCTACACAGATATGGAAGTTCCAAAGACAGTCAGGCAACATGAGGTATATATGTCATTCTGAACTACGGAGAAGGGGGCAGGGGTCTGGGACTTCAGAGGAAACTGTGGTACCTAAATGTGGTGTCTCTCCTGATTGGATTGGGGTCCCTCGAATGTAGAGGAATGATGGGGTGGGGGCCAGTGGGTGAAAGGATTCACCAGAGGCAGAACAAAGGAGATAGAGGTTTATTGAATAGACTGCAAGGGAGCAGGGAGTAGGACATGCGAGGAGGGGCTGTCTGCAACCAGGCAGTGGGTGGGGACTGTTTTTAAAGGGGGAAGATGAGGAGGGATGGCAACTTATGGAATTTTCCCTTTTTTGGTAACTGTGCCTAGTTGTAAGTAGACCACTGGTTAGTTAGGGCCTATGGATATTTTGAGGTGGGTCGCCCATGGGCCTGTCTATATTCAGACAACCCTTTGATTTGCTGAAGGGTGTATCTGGTGACCTGGCCATTGCCAGCCTGTTCCTCATGTTTGCCACCACCTGTAACCTCTCCACAACTATCTAGCTATCTCTAGACTGCTTTTGCAGATGAAAGGGTGGCTGAGGGGCTTGGTACTGGTCCAGTCTCATCCATCTGGGACCATGGTCTGCACCCGTATCTGCTCAAACCTAAGTCTCTGTTCTGTCCACTGAGCCGCGCAGCTTCTGGAGTCAGTGTTTCTGGCCAGAGGTGCCTCCCTTTACAACCCTTCTATCCCTTTCCCCTGGAAATGATTTGCCTTCTTTATCAGTGTCCTAAGAGTCTTCTGGAAGCTCTTGATGAGCACTGTTTGTGTCTTTATTAAGAGTATAAAGATCTACAGGATTATATTGTATCAGAATGTAGAGAGGACCCATGGATCGAGAATCAGGAGTGGGCATGTGTGGATCAATGATTCTGAAGGACAGTGTGGTGTCTGATTCCAGAACGTTCTGTTGTGCTTTGCTGAACTGGAATTGAAGAAGCAGAGGGAAGCTTAATATAAGTACCATGTCTATGCAGTTGGGGAAAGCTTATGGGTCAGCTTCCATATGGCTAAAAAATTTCACTGACTCTAGGAAGAAGCCTAGAATTCATGGAAATCACCCACTCTTATTTTTTATGGAGAAGGAAGTGGAGCCCAGGCCTGTGTCGAGCTATGCTGTAGTCTGAATTGACATCCATGGAAAGTGCAAACTGTATTCCAGATTTCAAATACTTAGTAAGAAAACGAATATAAGATTTTTCGTTAATAATTATTCATTGATTGTTAAATAATTGTACTGCGGAGGTATTGGGTTAGATGACATATATTTCAAATTTATTTCACCTGTTTCTTTTTAGTTTTTAAATGTGGCCACTGAGAATTTTAAATTACATATCTGGCTTGCATTCTTTTTTTTTTTTTTTTTTTAAAGATTTTATTTATTTATTTGACAGAGAGAGACACAGCGAGAGAGGGAACCCAAGCAAGGGGAGTGGGAGAGGGAGAAGCAGGCTTCCCGCGGAGCAGGGAGCCCGATGCGGGTCTCGATCCCAGGACCCTGGGATCATGACCCGAGCCGAAGGCAGACGCTTAACGACTGAGCCACCCAGGTGCCCCCCCAAAATCGTTTCTTAAAGAGACTTTTTCCCATTGTATATTCTTTCCTACTTTGTCAAAGATTAATTGATCATAGAACTGTGGGTTTATTTCTGGGGCTTCTGTTCTATTGATCTATGTGTTTTTTTTTTTTTTTAAAGATTTTATTTATTTATTTGACAGAGAGAGACACAGCCAGAGAGGGAACACAAGCAGGGGGAGTGGGAGAGGGAGAAGCAGGCTCCCCGCTGAGCAGAGAGCCCGATGCGGGGCTCGATCCCAGGACCCCGGGATCATGACCTGAGCCGAAGGCGGACGCTCAACGACTGAGCCACCCAGGCGCCCCCCTGGCTTGCATCCTATTTCCGACCGGACTGGCTCCGAAGAAGAAAGCAACTTGCTTGGAGTCACAGAACAGGGCAAGAAGCCAGGCATCCTGACCTGGGCTCTCTCCCCACTCTCTCTGCTCCCCTTCCTCTTGGTCCTCTTCACACGCTTGATTCATGACAAATCCTTACCGTTGGTTCACGCAGGGGCTCTCCTGATTCTCCCTCCACTCGTGTGTTCTTCCCCCTTCCCCCCCGCCCCCCGCCCGCCACACCACACCACTGCCCTGCCACCCCTGCCCTCAACATTGTTCATCACAGCCCCTTTCACAGGATGGGGTGAGTCCGTCTCTGGAAGAAATAGTGAAACCTGCTCCTTATGGTGCAGAGCATGTTTGGGATACACAGCAATTGAATTATTTGGTGTTCCTTCAAAACGACGTTTTAAAAATATGTGTTCAATATTTATTTAGAGATATTAAAGATCAACCACGATTGTATTATTAAAATTATTGACTGCTTGCTTTTTTGTTCTGAAAAAGGGCTTTATGACACACAAATGAACATGAAAGAAAATTGTATTATTTGAAATGATAGTTTATTCCACAGTTTTTTTTTTTAAGATCATACTTAAACTTGTAACTGATTTAGCATTACAAGGAAGAAAAAGTATAGAAAACAAATGTTCTGAAATTGAACTGGGAAGAAAGTTTGCATTATAAAGCCCTTTCAGAAACAGTGAGAAATCTATGGGAAACAAACTGAGGGTTGCAAGAGGGGAGGTGGGTGGGGAGATGGAGTAACTGGGTGATGGGCGTGAAGGATGGCGCTTGATGTGAGGAGCACTGGCTGTTACATGCAACTGATGAATTGTTTACATCTGAAACTAATGATGTACTCTATGTTGGCTAATTGAATTTAAATAAAAAAACAGTGAGAAGTCTAAAACATGGTACTTTAAAAGGTATTATAATAATTTTATTACTTCCTAATGTCTAGAATCAAAGCTTTGAGATATAATTCACTTACACAATTCACTCATTTTTATTTATTTTATTTTATTTTTAAGATTTTATTCATTTATTTGTCAGAGAGAGACACAGCAAGAGAGGGAACACAAGCAGGGGGAGCGGGAGAGGGAGAAGCAGGCTTCCTGCCGAGCAGGGAGCCCGAAGCAGGGCCGGGATCAAGCCCCGCAGGGAGACGTCTAACTGACTGAGCCACCCAGGCTCCCCCGCAGTCAATTTTATAACATTTTCATCAGTTCAGAAAGAGACTTCATACCTTTTAGCTGTCACCTCCCTACTCCTTATGCCCCCCTGCCCCCAGCCCTAAGCAACTTTCTGACTCCACAGATTTCTTTGTTTGGGACTTTCATATGGATAGACTCATGTAACATGCGTTACTACTCAGTTTTCATCTCACTCAAGACTAGCTTTGGTCACTCACCTCTCTAGTGACAGAAGCTGCACACACACGGGATCCATCAGCACAGCAATGCCCCACGTGGCAGTTGCTTTCAGCCTAGGGGCCAAAACAGCTCCAAGTCACTGTCGTCTGGCTAGTGAGGCACTGGGGTTCCCCCTCCAGCAATACCAAGCAATTTTCAGGGCCATGCTGCAAAACTTCCAAACAGAGACAAAACAGAAAATAGCAGTAAGAGGTGTTTTTCGTTTCTGCTCTAGGACACTATTTTATTGGTGAGAGTGGAACAAATGTAATTTTCTCCAATTCTATAGGTTCTGGGTGAAACTGTGAGCTAACTGTCATCTGTTCTGATTTATTTCAGTCCTGTTTTCGTGCCCTTGGAGATTAATGCTCCAATGACAGCCTCCTTATTCCAGCTCAGTTTGTGCTTAGCTTTTTCTATCAGCTTGACGATCCTCCTGTTGAACTTCATATTCTTGCAGTACCCAATTTCTTATTATTTCCCAACATACTTTGTTCTTTTATGCTGCAGGGCAATGGGAGTCATTAAGAAGCTTTAATCAATAAGGTGACAGGGTCAGATTTACACTTTTGAAAGATGGTTCTAGCCACCTATGGAGGGTCATTTGGAAGGGCATAAAACCAGCTCGACACAGGGACATCAGTGTTCAGTGGACCAGGGTGTTACTCCATGAGACAGGAGGTTGGTAGCCTGAGCAAAGAAAGTAGCAGTACAGTGGAGAGTAGAAATTGATACCTCCTGGGGCGCCTGGGTGGCTCAGTTGGTTAAGCGACTGCCTTCGGCTCAGGTCATGATCCTGGAGTCCCGGGATCGAGACCCGCATCGGGCTCCCGGCTCAGCGGGGAGTCTGCTACTCCCTCTCCCGCTCCTCCCTCTTGTGCTCTCTCTCTCTCTCACTCTCTCTCTCAAATAAATAAATAAAAATCTTAAAAAAAAAAAAAAAGAAATTGATACCTCCTGCCAGAGGGGAGGTGGGGGGGGGGAGGTGGGCGAAGTACATAAAGGGGATTAAGAGGTACAAACTTCCAGTTATAAAATAAGTCATGGAGATGGAAAGTACAGCATAAGGAATATAGCTGATGCTATTGTAATAACGTTGTATGGTGGCTACACTCGTGGTGAGCCTTGAGTAATGTATAGAGTTGTCAAATCGATACGTTGTTTACCTGAAACTAACATACCATCGCATGTTAATCGTGCTTCAATAATAAAAAGGTGTTTTTTTAGTTGATAGTTTTTGGTGACTGAATACATGTAAGAGACTAAAAGATCAAGCTGGTATCCAGGTCCTTGTAGGTGGCATCTTCCTTCACTAAGATAGGATACACGTGGGCTCACTCAGTTAGCCTCAGTTTAAAGGGCCGAAGCAACATCTGAGAGGAGCTGAGTTGGCAGCTGTATATACATGGCATAGCTCGGGAGAATGGTTTTGGTCAGATACAGGCTTGTCAGTATCCAGTATACTTAAGGTCCTAACCACCCAGCATGTTTATGGTCACAATCAGCATATTCATGGTGGCAATCATCAAGCACGTTTATGATTCACACATGTGGGAGACCTATCTGGGACTGAGGTTTGAGAGAAAAGCAGAATAACAGGAAATCATAAAAAAGGCTGACAAAGGGTAGCCAGAAAGCTTGGAGAAACCACCAGAAGGATGTGGTGTCAGGGAAACCCAATGGAAAAAGTTATTTCAAGAAGAGGACCATGTTCATGTAAATTAAGGCAAGGAATGAAAGTGCTCATTGCCTTTCTGGCAAAGAGGTCATTGGTGACCTTGGTTCGGGCTGTGTAGGTGAAGGGTGGGCTAGATGTTAGGTTTCAGTGCACTGAGGGATTTCAGGGGGGCGAGAAATTGGTAAGAGTAAATATAAGTAAGTTGGCTGTATAGGTCAGCGGCTTGAGGATAATATGGAATAAGATGAAAGTATTTGTGAGTTGGGAGAAAATGCCCATAGCATCCTGTACTGGCCTCTGTCATTGAACTTTCATGTTTCCATGTTGTATTTTTGTCCATCTCTGCAGCATTTATCCTTGAACTTCTTAAGAATGGCACACTGTTTTATCCATCTTAGACTCCCCAGTCCCCTGACATACCACTGACAATATTTTGTAACAAGAAGATTGTTAACAATTTAACAATCGTTAACAACTTTTAAATGAATAAGAGAGAATGAATGGATAAGAGGGAATTATCTAGGGTATTCTTATGCCAGGATCTGCCATTTAGTTTAAAAGGAATAGCTATCAAAAAGCAAAGGAGAGGGGTGCCTGGGTGGCTCAGTCGGTAAGCTCGTAAGCTCGGCTCAAGTCATGAGCCCAGGATCCTGGGATCGAGCCCTGCTTCGGGCTCACTGCTCAGCGGGAAGCCTGCTTCTCCCTCTCCCACTCCCCCTGCTTGTGTTTCCTCTCTCCCTAATTCTTGCTCTCTCTGTCAAATATATAAAATCTTAAAAAAAAAAAAAAAGCAAAGGAGATTGCCCAAGATTTTCTTAGCTGGAATCTGATGTCTTTATAGCAAGAGCATGTGCTTTATTTTTTCTTTTTTTAATTATGTTATGTTAATCCCCATACATTACATCATTAGTTTTTGATGTAGTGTTCCATGATTCATTGTTTGCATATAACACCCAGTGCTCCACGCAGAACGTGCCCTCTTTAATACCCATCACCAGGCTAAGCCATCCTCCCACCCCCCTCCCCTCTAGAACCCTCAGTTTGTTTTTCAGAGTCCATAGTCTCTTATGGTTCGTCTCCCCTTCTGATTTACCCCCCTTCATTCTTCCCCTCCTGCTATCTTCTTCTTCTTCTTCTTCTTTTTTTTAAACATATAATGTATTATTTGTTTCAGGGGTACAGGTCTGTGATTCAACAGTCTTACACAATTCACAACGCTCACCACAGCACATACCCTCCCCAGTGTCTATCACCCAGCCACCCCATCCCTCCCACCCCCACCACTCCAGCAACCCTCAGTTTGTTTCCTGAGATTAAGAATTCCTCATATCAGTGAGGTCATATGATACGTGTCTTTCTCTGATTGACTTATTTCAGAGCATGTGTTTTTATGTCTATATATTCAGTGCTTAGCACAATGTCCAGTGAATACTAGGTGTTCTCTAAAGGCTTCTTTTTTTTTTTTTTAAAGATTTTATTTATTTAATTGACAGAGAGAGAGATAGCAAGAGCAGGAACACGAGCAGGGGGAGTGGGAGAGGGAGAAGCAGGCTTCCTGCCAAGCAGGGAGCCCGATGTGGGACTTGATCCCAGGACTCTGGGATCATGACCTGAGCCGAAGGCAGACGCTTAACGACTGAGCCACCCAGGCGCCCTAAAGACTTCTTTTTTAAAAATTTTATTTTTATTTTATTTAAATTCAATTAATTAACATATAATGTATTATTAGTTTCAGAGGTAGAGTTTAGTGATTCATCAGTTTCATATAACCCAGTGCTCATTCCATCAAGTGCCCTCCTTGATGCCCATCACCCAGTTACCCCATCCCCCCACCCACTTTCTCTCCGGCAACCTTCAGTTTGTTCCTTAGAGTTCAGCATGTCTTATGGTCCTTGAAGGCTTTTCACATTAAAAACAGTGAAGTGACCTACTGGGCAATGGATAGAGAGTATCTGTGGAGCCTGAATCAGACCTGGGGAAGAGAAGATTCTGGAGCTCACAGTCACGGTCTTCGAACATCGGAGGGCCATATGTTTCTGAAATGTTGTCTTATAAAATATTCCATGTTGCTTTTTAAAATTAAAATGGAAAATATAATTAAAATTTATTAGTATCAAAAATTTTCAGCAAAATTATTCAAATACAGTTATTTTTTAAATGTGATTAAATTTTAATAAATATATGTATGAGAACAGAATATTCACATTTCTTGCATCCGGTACTCGTCAAGCTGCCAAAAAAAATATTAGGATAATGCTCTGTGTATGTTATATCTAAGCTTAAGAATATGCAATTTTAGGCAGGAGGTGCATTGTTTAATATTGCAAAATGTTTCTCCAATGGCGTGTGCAATTACTCTGAATACTCAGTTAATTCTGAATATCTCTGAAACCGTACATTGGAGTACAAAGAGATTCCCCCAAAATGGATGTTTGGCATTCCTGGGAAACTGATGCTTGATTATGACCAAGGACTATTGCATTCATGAAGGGAAAAATTGATGAACTCAATTTATCTTTTGCCTCCCTTTGGCATTTTCACCCCTCGGGTCCTTCATGCAAAGTTGCGTCCACCTCCGTTCACAAATCTTCATGGCATTTGGACTTGGCATCTCTCATTTCAAGAATATATGGTAAGAGAAGCATTCCCGTGAGGCCTGAGCAGCGTTAGACGCGAGAGCTAATGTTTGGGTTTATGGGTTGTGCTGTGCGGTTGCTGAGTATCAGATCCCAAGAGACAAGGGTGCACACATTGCACTTTAATGTATTCCCTTTTTATGTGTATTTGTGATATGCAGGATCCTCTAAAAATAGGGTTCAGGGCAAGGTCACCTCATGCCAGGGCCTGTGGGAGGTATTGGTGGATATGGCAGGTCAGCCCTCAGCCTCCCTCCAACCTTCCCCAGTATACTTTTATTTATTTATATATTTTTTTGTAAAATTGGTCATCTATAAATTACTTTTTCCCAACTCCCTTTTAAGTAGGGTTCAGCTAAATTTAGCTTCTGCCAGGGCAGTTGTGCTCCCGTGGGATCTGGAAGGCAGAAGTGAATTAGAAGCTGTTTTTCTGCTGCAGCTGGTAAGCCCGGTCAAGGACGCGTCTTGTAGCAGCTTCCAGGTTGCTCAGAGCCCAGCCTCGGACTGTCCCAGTGCAGAGCTGGTATGCGTGGAGTGACCAGGTGAAGCGTCCGCCTCTTGGTCCCTGGAGCACGGACAAGGTGGTGTCTTCCTGGAGCCTGTAGGCGCCATGGCAGCCTCCCCGCCTCTCCCTTTGGCCTCTGGAAGAGGTAGCGGCCCCCCAGAGTGCTGTTTGGTGCCGCCGCCTTATGTCCTGTAAAGGCAGCAAAGAGCAGAGGCTTGAGCAGGTACAGCTCACTTGAGAATGCATGGCGTCAATACCATTATGGCTGAACTCTTTGTGGGCGCTCGCTTTCTGGGTCCTCCACCACACACTTGCGTTTCCAGCCATACCTCATTGAATGTCACCTCAACCCATTTTTTAGATCGGTGAGCCAAGTAAAACAGTTCACATGGATTGCAGTCCAATGATGAGCAGGTCCTGTCCAGTTGCTTCCAAATTTACCTTTTCAGTGAGTCCTCACAGCAAAGCTTGGAACTTCATTTTACAAATAAGGAAACTGAAGCTTAGCGAGATTAAGATCGCATGGTCAACGAGTGGCGGAGGTGATCTGGGGCTTCTGGTTACTAGCTCCAACTTCAGAACCCTGTCTCCTTCTATCACAGGAGGGACCGAGATGTAGTTAAAGCATGCGGATGGCTCAGTTGGCTCTTGCAGGCTACTGGGATAATGCATGTCCATCATCTCCTGCAAACCCAGTGTCTCCAGTTTATCCACAAAATGTAGTTGTTGATCAGCCTTTATAAAAATTGATTACTGATTTTTTTGTTTGCTTACTGTGGAGTGGTACTTGTGAAATTTATTTGAAATAATTTAGACTGCACATGCAAGCATGAGAAAAGACATAACTGTCTGAATCCCACTTCCCCCTAAGGACCACTGTATTCTTTTAGCTGTGCATCCATCCTTCTAGGCTTCTATTTTTTCTGTGTAAATGAATGTACACCATCATGGTTGTGCAAATCACACTCCTTAATAACCTACTCATTTCACTGAACAAGTGCTCATAATGATTTCTTGCATCATTAGTTTTTCCTAGATCATCCATCTAATAACTACCTGCTGTTCCTTCTTACTGATGCGCTTTCATTTATTTCACTTTGTCTTGCATTTCTGAACATTTTCTTTCCCATTGTCACATGCTTTGGCTGTCACATACAAGGCTTTTTTGATTGTACACCCTGATATTTCTTCACATGCATTATTATTTATTTAGAAATAAGATTTAGGGGTCAAAATACATTTAGGAAGGTTCATATATAGGACCTTGTTACCTTCCAAAAAGATATACATTTTCATCAATATTCTGTGAGAATGGCCATGCTGCATCTTTCCACCGCTGTGATTATTGGTTTTAATAATAAAAACACTTAGCATTTTAAAGAGGAAGTTACTGCTAATTAAGTTGAAGCCATGTTAATATTGATAGCGTGTGGCTCAGGGGGAACGCTGATTTTTCTCATCACTTCACCCAATCCCCATGGACCTTGGAAAAGAGATTACCTCTCTCATTTTTATTCCTTGTCAAAACTTCATGTCAAGACTTATCCCCTCCTCACACCTCCAGCGAGGTTTATCTATAGCATCAGGATGTGATGGCATGCTATCTGGCATGCCTCAGGAAGGGCTTCCTGGCACCCAGACCTCTTTGGATGGGGCAATAAATGTTTGATCAGCCTAAAAGAAGAGGTAGAATAATCCCTAAATATATGAAATAGACCAGCAGATTCTCAGAACTGGCTTTAGTGTGCCTACTTCTAAAAATCAGTTTTTGTACCTAACACTTTGATGTTCTTTTCCAAACTCCTTTTGCTATGATCAAAATCAGTGTTGATCAAGGTACTTGGCTGAGCTCCAGGATGCTTCTAGGAGGACTTTGCCTGATCATATACATAGGGTAGGGGGAAAGAAAAGTGTACTTAGGATCTGAGGCTTGGAAGGGAAACAGAATGCCACCTGGCCCAAACTCTCTTCTGACAAAGCTTTCAGCAATGATAGTGGTATTTATGCCATGCATTCTCAAACACCGCCTATGTAGTACCTCATGTGTTCTTGCATAATGACCTGACAAAGTGGGCCTATGATTATTTCCATTTTACGAATGAGGATCAGGAGACACAGAGAGACTAATTACCTTGCCTGCGTCACATAGCTCTTAGGGGCAGAGCCAGGTGCAAACTCAAGGACCCCACACCCCCAACCACTTTGCTCTTTACCCCAGGGGTGGAAAGTCAGCTGTGTTTTGAGGCAGCCAGGCAGACTCAGGTTTGATCCCAGCTCATGATCTAGCTCCTTGATCTGCCCTCCAAGCTGTGTTGTGTTCTAGAATGTACGGATTGGTAGTGTGGTGCAAAGAAAGAGGAAGGACTTAGAAAAGTGTCTAAGAAACAGATGGCTAGTGAGTTTTCTTCTTCTTCTTCTTTTTTTTTGTCATAAGAGACAGTACCTCAAATATCCCTCAACTCGGCCTCATTTTGCCTTTGCTAAACGCTCTTAGCTCCGTTAGCTTTTAATAAAAAAATAATAAATATTTACATCAGCTTTACATAAATCATCCTGGTCCATGATCACATACAGTTCTCACGGAAGTTCTATGACAATGACAGCAATGCTAATGTCATCTCCAATTTATGGAGAAGAGGAGGAGGCTCAGGAAGATCAGGAGACCTGTCCAGCGTTGTAGCAACTCCACATGACTGAATCTGTGTCTTCAAAACAGGTCATCTGACACCAGGGGAAAAATGTTTCCACCACAGCTTCCTTCCTTCCACTTCTCACATGACATATTTTCCACTCTTTCCCTTACTCCTCTGACTTCTTTCTTCTGGGTCACAGCTGTTGTCAATAACCCCATGGCGGTGGCGTGCACTGAGTGCATTACTTCTGATAGGACTTCCTGGTACCACACATTTCAGTCTGATCCTGTCATGATGCTTGCAAGAATGGGTCTGAGTCTAAGTTCTAATCCTGATGTGCTGAGTGACAACAAATTGTTTTATTTCTCTAGTCCTGTGCTTCCTCAGTTGAGAAAGAGAGGATTGTACAATACCTTCTATATTGTTGGTTTTCAGTAAGTCTTGCTTAAGTGAATGAATGAATGAATGAATGAATGGTTAGATGGTTTCTTAATTCCTCATACTTCTGAATTTTAAAAGCAGACGTTCAATAATAATACAGATCTATCTATATGATTATTTAATTTCTTTTGAAACACTCTAAACTGCTATGATTCTTTCTAGAGGCAAATCTTCTTCCTCCTTGGCTTTGTTTTCATGTAGAAAGTACTTCATATAGAGTGACTTCCTGACATCTTTCTCCATCTCCATCCTCAGGGAAAAAATAATAATTTAATTGATTGGTGAATTGCTTAATCATAGTCCATCCTGGCCCTTTTTGAGGACATATTCCTGCTTATAAAGAGGAAGCCTCTGGCCCACGCTCTCCATTATGTACCAGTTTGAGTAGGGCGGTCTTCATATGTCAAAGAGGGAAATAGTGTCTTGTGGGTAAGTTCAGTTCAGAGGGTGTTAGCAAGCCCATTGGCCATATGTGGAAGCCATGTCAATAAATACACCCTTTACCAATAATGAAGCTGACATCTTTTTTTTTTTTTAAGATTTTATTTATTTATTTGACAGAGAGAGAGAGTTAGCAAGAGAGGGAACACAAGCAGGGGGAGTGGGAGAGGGAGAAGCAGGCTTTCCTCTGAGCAGGGAGCCCAATGTGGGGCTCAATCCCAGGACCCTGGGATCATGACCTGAACTGAAGGCAGGCGCTTAATGACTGAGCCACCCAGGTGCCCTGAAGCTGACAGCTTGGTCTCTATCTCTCCAATCCTGAGCTCACATGTCACTGGGCTCCATGATTAAAAAAGAGTGAGGTGTTACTTATTGACTAAAAAAATCCTGTCTTTTGGTAAAAGCAGATGATCTTGAACTACAGATAAGAAATGGCATTTGGAGGCAAAATAAAAGGTGTTGAGACGGAAGGTTTGTTGGCCAGGGACATGGTGCTGGGCCCAGAGCTCTGGATCATGGTGCCAATGGAGATTCTGACTAGTTTGCATTGACTCATGCTGTACTATAGGGATGGTTTTGGTTTTACATTTGTGCAGTTGACCTTCTGGAGGCTTTTTCTATCAATGAGTAGCTGTTTTTTTATAATCAAGGACAGACTTCAGAATATGCTGGCCATTTAGATCTTTATTTTGGGCGGCTATAACTGGACCTTAAACCACACAGATAGGACTTGCATTAGGATCTCAGACCAAGCTGAGGTAGACACTAGAACTTTTTGGTCTTGATAAGTGGCACATAATTTCTGTTTTTCCGGAAGTCCTCAGCCAAGTGTCAGGTCTGTAAATGGTCACTTTAAACTGCAAATGCAGTTACATTCTACATAGATTATAGACCCTAATGTGTAAGACGTTCACTTTAAAATGTTATTGCAGGCCTAGGTAGCACCATTAAACTTGCTGCCCCAAATTCTCTGCTGCACTGAGGCTAAAAGGAGGAACCCAGAGTCCTAATCCCTTGTAAACACGAGCTTGTCAACAGGTTCTAGGGAGTTACCCTCCACTATGTGGTCTTAAGTTTGTTCATTTTGAGGTTCTGACCAGAGCTTCAGTTTCTCAAGATCAAAACTGTGGCTTTATGCATGGAACAGTGATAGGCTTTATTAGTAAATTGGTAAAATGAAAGGAGAGCTTTATTATAAAGAAAAAAGAGCTCTTCTCTTGGAGGGAATTAGTAAAAATCCAGAGTTTAGGAAGGGAATTAAAAAGACTGCCTGCGCCTGGAATATTTGGCATCTAGAAATAATTTTATTTAGGAAACCAAAGAGGAAGTTGAATATTTTAACTAGCCTGCTTTAGTCTCACCGTCTCGACGAGAGCAGTGGAAGAACAAAAATCAAGCACAGGAAACTGCGTTAAAGCAGAGACAGCTCCTTAGGAACAATGTTAACATCTTGGAGGAACATTCAGGCAGATATGAAAGGGAAATGAGATATTAAAGGCTATGATAAGCAGATATAAAAGGTAAAAGTAGCTGCATCTAAGTGTAATTGCTCTAAAAGAGGGCATTAGAAAAGAAGCCATTTTAGTTGTTATTAGATCAGAAAATGTGACAGGTGTACAAAGAAATATAACAGAGGGAAAGAGGCAAAATCTTGGAAGGCATCCTGGAATGAATGTGCCAGCATGCTGGGGATCACTGAAGGCAACCATGTAAAGAATCGACACCAGGAAACATCCCCTGAAGACTAGGAGAGACACATAAGTGATTCAAAAAACTTAGAGAAATCAATAGGATATACTCAAAAGAACTTCTGGATCAATTCCATGGTGACATGGATGTTATAGGTGGGCCAGCAGCTGTTGTCTAAACCATTAGGAAACATGTTTGGTATATTTCTCGATTTAGGATTCTAAGGCTACCATCCGTAGCTAACTCTCTGCATTTAAGTGATTAGATTAATCACATGATAGTACAGATAATCTTTATTTTGATTAACTCAATGTCAACTGATGAGTAACATTAATTATATCTTCAGAAAGCCTTTGCTGTGTAATGCAACATTAATCACCAGTGTGATATCATATTCATAGTCCCAGGGATTAGGGTGGGATATCTGGGGACTGTTTTTTTTTTTTTTCTTTGAAGGTTTGTTTGTTTGTTTGTTTGTTTATTTAACCAATCTCTATACCAAACGTGGGGCTAGAACTCACAACCCCGAGGTCAAGAATCACAGACTCCACCACCTGAGTCAGCCAGGCACCCCATTTGGGGACTGTTTTTGAATTCTACATACCACAGCACATACTAAAAGGAATCTAAGCAGAATAATGATAGATTAAATCCAGCCTGGGCGAGATACAGACTGATGGGATACTATCTCTTGGGTGGGATGATTTAACTCAGGAAATGATAACGGACAAGATTTGTTGTGTTAGAGGCCTTCCACAGACCCAGAAATTATTTTCATATCTCTCATTGTGGGAAACTATATGAGATAACATTTAAAGGGTGGTGTTGGATGAATACATATCTTGGCCAGAAAGCAGAGAAAAAATTCAAAGGGAAGAAGAAAGGAATTCAATTCCAGTAAGTAGCAGGATGCCACCATTGGAGAAGGAAAGGGACCAAGCTATGAAGCAGATTAAAGTAGTTAGAAACTCAGTTGAGCATTTGTGTGAGACTCGGCAGAAACAGAGAAAAGAAGCAGCAGAAACCCCAGACGCATAGTTTACTGCTGCAAGAGGATGCAACAGAAAGAAATGCTATTCAAGACCAGGATTATTCAGGCTGAGCTAAGCTTACCTTGAGGGTCCCATGGCAGAGGTAGTGGTCCTCACTAGGTCCCCGGAATAAACATTTCCGAAGCATCAGCAGCAACCATGGTTCTGAACTATGTTGAAGGTGATTATTAAACTGAAACAAATGGTTGGATGAAGAGAAACCGAGGATACAGATTTCTTAAGATCTAAGGAATTCCATAGCAAGGAGCAAGAACCACCACCTCAGAAATGAAAATGCTTGCTCATAAAGACGATGTAGAGGCTGTGACATCAGTTCCATCTGGGGTGCCAAACATTCAGTTCAATGTGGTCAAGGGAATCAAGAGCATCTGAAGAGGTTCTGAATTAAGAGGAGCTTCTAACTGTGGGTATTACTATTAAGAGGACCTTCTAACAGTGAGTATTACTATACTTTGGTAGAAGGCAGGAGTTTCATAAATGCAGTCCTTTAAGAAGGTGGGTTGTACAGATTGGCGGGATTTTTACCCCTTCCCCCCCCCACACACCGCTTGTAATGAAAAATATGCCATTAACACTTGATGGAAGATTTCTCCTAAATGAGTTTGAGTTCAAGATCATAGACTCTGGGCAGCTTAAATCGATTGACCTGCCTCACTGTGAACCCCCCGCTCATGTTTCTCAGATTCTCTGGTGTCCCCTGGGGCAATTAAATAACCAGAAGAAAATTAAGTGACTTATAGACTAGAGATTTATGCTTTCTAAATTTTATGGGTGCGTTACTTGTGCTAAAATAATATTTTCATCCTTATTAAGTCTTTGGATTCCTTATAAAGGAATGCTTATGAGAGATTTGGGATTGGACTTACACAAGTTTTGAGACCCTGACAGAAATACACTAATTACAATAAAAGAGCCCACATTGTAGATGCTAAAGGAATCCCTCCCTTCTCCAGGCATCAAGAGTCCTAAGAGAGATTGTGAGAATAAGAAATGAGGAAGTATTTCAGTTTACTTGGATTTTACTTAAAACATTTTGGACTTTGAACTTTATTTTAAAATGGTGAATAGTTTGTTTTAGGAATTAATTCCTTTGGACTTTAACTTGCAAGGATACTTGATCTTTGAACACTGGTTTCTTGTTGTAGAGGTGGAGGGTTGTTTAGGTTGCTATCTGATCTTATTGTAGAACCTCTGAGGTGCTCTGGTAGACAAGGAGACTGGACCTCATTGGGTAGAAGAGCAGATGAATTTTTCAGTTTTAGGTACAACATGGCCTTGGAGTTAATTTAAGTACTATCTGTCTGACACATTCTAGGGCTGTCTGATCCATACTGGAAGCAAAATGTTTATAGCTTACTTGTAGGATACCCTTAGGTATAATGGTTCATATTAGTGGTTAGTATTGAAGGAGTAGCTTCATGAAGATAGGAAGCAAGAATTGATTGATAGATTGCTGGTCTTCTCTCATAAGGGGTTGACTATAGCTTGAGGATCCTGGGTTAATGAGTTAAGATTTAAAAAATCATTTTGAAATGTTAGAGGGGGGTCTCCTTTATTCTGGCCTTTTGGATCTCCATTAGAATAAGTTCTTGGCCTCTTGTCTCACCTGTCATTCCTCACCATCTCCACCTCATTCAGAAGAGGGCTGACCTATCTGATGAATTTGGGAGGAGTTTGGCATGAATGGCTTATCTTACTCTGGCTTTCCTTTGGGGATCTGCATGCTTTTCCTTTAGGGAAGCCTTCTGACCTCCTCTTTCTACCAAGTAGTTACCTTAATGGAGCAGATTCTACCCCCCTGCAGTTTTAGGAGCTAAATTCATTTCAGAGGAATGTTACTAAATCCATTTGACTACTCATCTTCAAATGTAGCTTTAATCCATGATGCAGCTAACATTGTTCTCTTTAGGTATTGCCTGCTCTGAAGTTGCTTTCAATGCACTGACTGAAACCCAATGAGTATAAAAGCACTAAACAAGGAGCAGAGGTCTGGGTGCTAAATCTAGCCCTGCCGGTGGCATGCTGTGGAGTGCTGGGGAGGTCACGTCAATTTCCTGGGCTTGAAATATCTTAGATGTACAATGAAGTGGTAGGACAAGATGGTTTCTGAGGCTTCTTCCAGCTTTGATATAGTGTGGTGATAATGGGAGAATGCAAATGAGGGTGTGGGGTGGGAGGAGTTCACATTTGCCATCTGTGTTGCCTGATCAATTGCCCTTGAATGTCATAGTTGTTATCCAGGTATTATTGATGGATTTGGGGAATTGGGTTCCCAAACAGTGGTGCCATCTATGGGGCCAACTAATCACTGCTATTAGGGTCATCCTAGCTGGAGTTAGTGGAATGCAAAATAGGACAGAGTCTTTTTTGGTCTCTCTGTCGTCTCATGTTTAGATTCTTCTGATAATTAAGATTTTGATAATGGAGACTTTTTTTTTTTTCAGAGCAAGAATAAAAATACTGCCAAAACCTCCAAGTGGGTTTTGTTTGAATTTGGCTGGATTTATGAAGGATGTCTACAAGTTTAAATTATCTCTTTCCCTTAAGAATTATTTTAGGGCTGATACTCCCGCCTCCAGTCCTCATGATTTTGTGTTTTTCTCCCTGGCTCTCTCTTTCAGCCATACTCTCTCACTGGAGTGGCTGTCTATCTGTCACTTAACCCCTTTATATTTCCAATCACCATAGCACTTGGTACCCTGACAATCTGCTTTTTATTTTAGCATGATGCAGAGTGAGGGGAGCAGATGAAAATTCAATACTAAGTACATCGTGAGCCTCTGTATGTAGTTTTGAAATATTTGGGGAAGTTGGAGGTAAAATAGCCAGGATATTGAGGATTTTTTTTCTTTTTGCATGTGATTTTTCTATGGAATGGAATCCGTCATGACCACATAGACATAGAACCTCAGGTTCTTTGCATATTCTGTTCCCTCTTTTTGGAACTCCCTCCTCTACTTTCCCTTTTCCTTCCTCCCATGTCTCCACTCTTCCTGTTTTCTTCACCTCCCTAAAACCCTTTGTTCATCAAGTCCCAGCCAAAATGTGACTTCTGCAGGAGGTTTTCCTGGGCCTCTCAGTCTGGCTGCTTCCACAGCTCCCTAGTGATGGCGACATTTGCCATTGGGACTTACTACTCTACACTATAAGGCTCCTGGACACTGGAATTGTGCCCGCTCTGTTCACCACTGTATCTCAAGTTCTGCATGGTAGTTGGGACAAAGTAGGTGATGAATTGTTACTTACTTTGTAATTTAGCGAAAGAACTAATGAAGAACTAATGTTTGTTGAAGACAACCTCACTGCTCCTGATGTTTCCTCCCATCTGAAGAGAATTTTCATGACAGTGACCCTTAAGCCATGTCTTTACTCTTCTGTCTCTTCTCCTCATAGGAAAAAACAATCTTTAGATTATTGAATGTGGGAAAGGAAACGACATGGATCCACAGCTTAGCCTCCCTCCTGGGAGCCCCATGTCCACAATACACACAAATTATTGCTCTACTCCTCCCCTGCTCTGCATTTCAAAAGAATATTAGCCCATGTTTAGAATTAGGAAGCATCTACCTTAACCACTTCCTAATTCAGTTTTTATCAGCAATAAAGCTGCTTTAAATCCCTACTTGTTTTACCACTTGTCTAATGCTTTAACTGGTTCAGAACATGAGTGGAGAAGAGAAAGAATTATTTAACAGACCCCTCCAATCCCAACAGAAGGCGTGAGATCTTTAGTCCTTAAAGGGAACATGGATTTTTAAAAAGTTAGAAGCAGTGCTATAGTTAATGTGAGACCGTTGAAAAATATTTTGCCAGGAGCTAACACGATTGGTTTCAGCAACCTAGCAAACATTTGTTGGGGATCTGCTCAGTGCAAAGGGCTGCACTTGACACTGTGGGGGATATGGAGATGAATAAGAGCTATTCCAGGCCTGTTAAGAGCTCACAGTCTATCAGTGAAGACAGACACATACATAAATAACGTTAATTCAAACACAGACTGTGATAAGTGCTGTCAGAGTGGAATATACAACATACTATGGAGTTTGGGGGAGGGAGAGACTAACTTAAAATAAGGGTCTTGGGACTGTTTGTGGGAGAGAGAGGAATTTGACCTGACCCTTGAAGAAATGTGTTGGAATGTATTTAACCTAGGGCCTAGATTGGGGGTGGAGGGAATCAGAGGGCACCTTGATCCCAGTCCCCAGCACAGAGCAGGGAAGGCTTTAGATTATGGTCAGTTGAGGGGTCATACACAGACCAAAGGTGAGGAAGTGAGAAGAACTCCCTAAAGAAGCTCAATCTGTTGAAAGGTAAGTAAGTTGCAAGGGGTGAGTTGGTGGGCTCACTTTAACAACCTGGATTGAAGAGTCTTTTGCCTTTTAAAGTTCTCCGGGGCTATTTCTTCATAACCATGTCTCACTCTCCTATCCTTCCATCTAGACTAGGATAGAGTATCTTACTGGTAGCCCCAGACAGCTGACCAGTGCATACATTTTCCTCTGAATAATTGATCTAAGTAGGATGTAGTTCCACTCAGAAGCAAATTTGTGTGTGTGTGTGTGTGTTCCATATATGGAGATAGGGAAGGTGTATTTCTTTGGTTCACCATCACACATGACCCTTCTCACATGTACCAACATATAAGAGAGAGACCAAGCATGGGATCTACAAGTGATCAGAACCACCCCCCAATCCCCAAGACTCAGGCCTCCAACATGCACTGTGTCCTGAACTCTCTAGATTCTCTTATCATGGTGGACATTGGTTGTTTTTACTACCCAGCATCTAGTATTTTCCCCTTTCTACAGTGCTCTGATTTTTCTGGTGGTATATTTCTTTCCCTGGCCACAGTGATTAATTCAGGGACAGGGATAGGGTCTCAGGCATTTCATTGAGAAACAATTCTGAAACTTGATGCAACTGCTATGAAAGAGGCACTCTTCTCTGAAGCTCCTGAACTGGTAGGATGGGAGCTTAGAGCCTGCTCACACAAGGAGAAAACCTGCCTGGGAGAACACAGTTAAGAGCAGAACCTAACTATGGAGAGAGAAAGATGCTGAAGGACATTATCATACACTTATATTCAACCAAATGGAGCCAAATATATCCCTGAATTTTTAAGTGACATGAGCTAATTCTTTGTTTTTATGGCTCAAGCTAGTTGGAGTTAGATTTCTATCGATCATAACTGAAAGAGTACCCATTAATTCACTCAGATGGAGCAATGCGTCTGAGATCTCTCCTTCACATCTTTTCATCTTACGGCGTGCTACCCTTTCTTCATTTTATGATCCCGCTTTCATCTTCAGATGCCAGCCCTTGCTTGGCTACTTTCTGAACTTCCTATCCAGACAAACAGTGACCCTGGCAGTGCACCTTGCTCTGGGTCCTGGGAATCAAATGAGGGCTGGAGATGGACTTGGCTTGGCCTGTGAGCTTCTGAGTATAGAGTCAAGGTAAACACTGGCAACCAGCATCTGGGCTCTAAGTGGAATCAGACCCAAGGCTTTAAGTAGCCCAGGCACTGGGACAAGAACCAGAACCATAAAGGCTATTTAATCCGGGATGATGAATCCGAGGGTTGGGGTCTGTTTCAGGAACAGGAAATGGTGACTCAGTAGAATGTTCTTGGGGGATTTTTAAGGAAATAGCCTAGAGTGGTAACTAAGAGTCAATTTTGCAGAGATTTGAAGGCCAGATTGAGTAGTTTGGAATTATACTAAGAGAAGTGGAGCTTCATGACTATAACTCTGGAGGCGATGTGCAAGGGACTAGTGACAAGGAAATCCATGAGAAGGCTCCACTCTGACACGAGATGCCTCTGGCTTTGAGCCTGGGTGACTGGAGAGAGCTGGCATCATACTTGAGAATAAGGGGTTCCACACGGAAAGCTGGTTTGACAGGGTAAAGGAAGGAGATGTTGTTAGATTTTAGATGTGTGGAACTTAATGTGCCAGTGGGTGAAGATAGCGTGGAACACATTGACGTGAAGATCCAGACAGAGTTAGGGGTTGTTCCCTGGAAAAGACAAAGCGAGTCCATGCATGTGACTGAAAGTGCCGAGAAAATCTGCCTCTTGATTCACTTGCTTTATGGAAGGGGAGTGGTTATCCATCTAATAGACAGCACATAAACTTCAAGAAATATATGGTGATTTAGAAGGAAACAGGAAAGCCTAGGATAGGATCTAATTGGCTGTAGCTAATGATTCCCTTTGGGGAGGGTATTCAGAGCTTTGTTCCCGTTCGTGACAGGAAAGCTGGTCTCCTCCAGAAGACCACCCACAAACTTGGGCTTTAGAATCAATTGGGGAAGATTATAAAAAAAGACAACTACCATACAGAAGATATCATTCACATTTTTATCTTTTATTTGCAACTCCATGGCAGAAAGCCTTCTTACAGGCAATCATAGCTGACAGATTATATCGGGTTTGTAAGGAATGCGTGGATCACTTACTGATGTCAAGGAAAGAAATGTTGTGTTGCAAAGAAGAGGCAATCACTCTCGGGAATTATTTATCATTGACCCTTCCCTCTCCCTTGTCCCTGTATTCCATCCATTACTAATCTCTGACAGGACTTTTTCTCTAAGGTCTCTCAGAGAAGTTGTCAACCCAAATGTATCGTGAACCTACTATGTGCCGAATTATAATAGACATTTGACAGAGGGAGAGAAAGAAAGAGAAAAAGAGATAGTTTGTAACTCTAGGTTACTCAGAGACAAAGAAGAAAACTGATAAAACACAACTCACTTGCTGGCGCCTCCAGTAAACCAACGCTGTGTTAGAAGTAGTGATGGAGAGAGATACTTTCTGTCTTGGTTGACAGAAAAGATTTCTCCCAGGAAGCGATATTTCACATGTGGTTTGTGATATGACAAAAAATATGAATAGGAATTTTCTAGTTAAAGAAACACAGGAGAAGGGCATTCCAGGTAGGGGAATAACATTGACTATTACTACTTTATTAACCAATCAGCCTACCAAAACTTATTAACATCCTAGACCTGGGACCAGACGCTGGGGAGAGAGAAATAAAGGAAATGTACACAAAGCAGCTATTGTTATTTTTAGAATCTTTTTTCTGTGCCCCAAGATATTAGTCTTAACACATTTCTCTTTGTTTCTCTTAGATCCGAGTTTCTACTGACACTTAAAAAAAAAAAAGGAGAGATCATTCTAGTATCTGCGAAGTCTGACCCAAGCCCCTTTATAACAGGAACAGACTATATCACAATGAGGGCATTGTTTTGTAGGGTGTTTTATTCATTTTTTGAAACCTCAGTGTTTTCTGTTTGGGCACTAATGATCTCTCTTTCACGGGCAGCTGGGACAAGCTGAGATGGTTGTTGTAACTTTGGATACCCAGAACAATTAGAAGTCCTCCTGCTCTGTTGCCTGCAGAGATGTTCTGATTTCAGCAGTGTCACATATAATCCTGCCTTGGTCAAGATGAAGCCGTGTTTGAAATGACAACATAAGCCCTATGCCCCATGTGGCGATGTAAAAATAGACCCATTGCTGCAGGGAGTGCAATGGATGTCACCTTTTGGTTTCTTAGATTTTGTGCTTTTCTTTTTCTAGCTCCCTTCCCCCCAACGCTACGAGCCTTTGATATACATAAATAAAGTCGAGATCCTGAGAAACAGACATGCTCTGTGCTGCCCTGGGGGTCACCATTGTTGTGACTCAGTTTATCATTTTCCAACAGCCACTCTGGGTAAGTCTGGGCAAGGAGAAACCGTGAGGGAGTGCAGAGCTCATCCTGTCAGCCTCTTGCTTCTACAGGGGGTGACACTGAGGGTTTGACTGAATTTTAGAGCAGACTGACCAGATGTTGTGACATTATGTGGACAGCATCCCATGTGACTCCATGGCCACCCAGGGGAGATGGAAGCACCTCCTGTCCTTTGGTTGTCAACCTCACAGCATCTTCCTAGTGTAGTGACTGGTACAGATGTGTGTCCCGACCTTGATCTTCCTTGTTTGTTGGTTCCATCTTTCTCTTAGCTGGATAGGCTTCATTCCTCTAAACTCAGCCTCTAATCAGTTTTCAGGGTCTATTGATTCTTTCTTCATCCCCTTTCTCCTACCCAACCCTGTTTCCAGTCCCACTCTCTCCTCCAAACTCAGTCATTTGTTGCCTTAGATCGAGATCATGTTGCCCATCTGCCTCTATATAATACCCCACAATCTGCACTTCCCACAGCCTCTACAGGGTTTGTATCTTTCTTATTAAAAATGGCCCATGGCTCCCATAAATGCCAAATCTTCAGAGTGATTCAGAACCTGTTGCTCTGCCTTCCTCCATCCTCCCCGTGCCTCTGATTCTACATGCTGGACCTGTTTCTTCTCTACCAGGGAAGGACTGCGCTCTCTGTCCAAGGCCTGGTTACCTCGGTCATGTCTTTATGGTGCCCTTGAAACCAGCCCTGAGGGACTGCCAGACAAAGTGCTCTCAGGGTTGAGGAGAGGCTTCCCTCTCATCAATCTGGCAGAGGCTGCCTGACTTAATGTGTCATATATCACTGTCCTAAGCTTCCTAAGATGACATTGATGCCACTGGCATTTCCTGGATCCAGATGCAGTTTCCTAAAACTTAGAGGAACAAAGTAGCTTGGGTTTGGGGAGGGCGACAGAAATCTCAGTGACAACTATGTCAAGAGGCAAGAGAAAGTTAACTTCATTTTATTTAGTATCAGGACTCTCTATGCCAGGAGCAAATCACACCTACCCCCCATGACTCTGATTCAAATGGTTATTTGGGGGAAATCTGACTGTAATAAAAAGCAAGAGCAATCTTTTTTTTTTTTTAAAGATTTTATTTATTTGACAGAGAAAGACACAGCGAGAGAGGGAACACAAACAGGGGGAGTGGGAGAGGGAGAAGCAGGCTTCCCGCGGAACAGGGAGCTTGAGGTGGAGCTCGAACCCAGGACCCTGGGACCATGACCTGAGCCGAAGGCAGACGCTTAATGACTGAGCCACCCAGGTGCCCCGCAAGAGCAACTTTAAGAGGAAAATTAGTGTGGAAAGCTCTTAGGAAAAGATCTAAAATAAATGTGGAAAGATCTTAGGAAAAGATCTAAAAGATCTCTGCCTGATTTCAACAGTAATTATCCGCAAGATGCCTAATACATATTATCTTATTAAATCTTCATGCTGACCCTACTGAGTACATAATGTTCTAGACAAAGAAACTAAGGCTCAGCGCTTAACCAAATGCATCCAGATTATGAATAAAGACTTTGGGGTTAAAACAAGATTGATATAATTTCCATATTAGTATAATTTCCAAAGCCACCTTTGTGACCATCAGTGACAGCCCCATCCCATCATTCATTGAACAAATATAACACATAGCTATTGAGCACCTCTGATGTCACCAGGTCATGTGTCAAGGATCAGCCATTTAATAGTGAATAAGACATATTTTTAGGAATCGAGAATATTAAGGTTCTCAAAATGTAATAGTAGGTAAAAAAGGGTTAGACAGGCAATTAGAATGCAGAATGACCAATTATTATGACAAGGGAAACACAGAGCATGTCACCTACAAGGGATGCTTTTTAGAAGAAATGGGGTCACAGTGGATACTTGAAGGATGAGTAAAAGTGAATAAAACAAAGAACTAGTAAAGATCTCAAGGAGACACAAATTTAAAAGCACAGTCCCATGAGAATAACTGGAACACAAATATACTGACAGGAGCTCCTAGAAATCCGAGATTCAAAGAAGTGACCAAAGCAGGCAGCTTTTATACCTTCTAGAGAAACAATACATTTGTGAAAAATTGACAGTTCAAAGAAGTTTGGGCTTGGAGTAGCAAATTAGTGAAGAAGTAACAAGGTTTGCTTACACAGCCTATTTGGCCCTAAGTTCCCTGTCTCTAGTGATAAGGACATCTCTCTCTCTCTCCGGAGGGCACTTTTCACATGGGAAACTTGTTTCCTGCTTTCAGGAGGACAAAGGAGGGTCAGTGTGTCCTTCTTATACTCACCATTTCTTAAATAACTTTAATTCAAAATAATCAATATGCCAAAGTGGCATATTTGGGGACAGCCTATCCCAGACCCATCATAGACAAGTACTGATATGATCTGGAGTAGAGTAGTTATTCTGGAGAGAAGTGGAGAGATTTGAAAGTTATAGGAGGCAGATTTGATGACAGGTGCCCCAGAGAGTTGCCTGAGAGGATAACCAGTTAGGAGGCTGCCTTGCTCCTTTTGTGAAGCTTCTAGATTAGATTTCTAAGTCTCAGAGCAGGAGGAAGCCTGGACACTGTCCTCCATGAGTTGCTCAGAACTCATTATCTTGCCTACCTCTGCCCCTGGAGAAGTCCAAGCCTGTCTTCTCCATCATACATACCCTGAGCTCCTATCCCCTTTCTGGTTGGTGTAATATTTCATTCTACCCCACCCTTTCCTGACTCAATTCTTCAAACCATCCCATTGTGTCCTCTTAGGTTACCAAACCATGAGCAGCCCATTCTTTTTCTTTAGCATCATCTTGGATTACCCATGAAATAACTATTTTCCTGGCCACTTTCCGTGGCATCTAGCATGATTCCTGAAACACAGTGTGTGCTTAATAGATATTTGTTGAGCAAATGGTTTTGAAGTTGAAGGAGGAAGCATCTAGAAGTTTTTGACCTCTAGCATCTTACTCAGGCTGTGAGCTTGTAACTGACACAACCAGGAGAATGAATGTGTCATCTACCAGGTGGGAAACATAGGATGGTGGAGAGATGCAGTTCATCTGAATGTGGTGGGGAGTAGGGGAGTGGCCGTATTTTGGACATTATCCATGTGAAGGACCTGTAAGCTCTCAAGTGTAAATGGAGGTATATGGTATTTACTGTCCTAGAATGTAGAATGGAGGTCTGGATTGAAGCAAGGATTTGGAAGTCGGCCATACAGATGGTAATTGAAGCTCAAGTGATTCCACCTAGAATTTTCCCTTTCAGTGCCAAGTAATGGTCCTGCCCTCCTCCACTGACATAAGCTTTCTGACTATGGCCAAATGGTTCTGGAATTGGGAGAGCAACCCTCCAGGTTGAGAACACCAGTTGTTTGTGTTATTGAAGGATGGTTGGGAATGTATCAAATGGCTCCTGGAGAAAATTTTGGGAAAGACCCTAATGATAAAACAAGATTAAATGGCTAAATGGCTGTAAAAGAGAATGGCTGCTTTAGGGAAACCAGCATTTATTGGGGTCCTTTGGTGTGCCAGGCATTTCACTACTTTATTTCATTTAGTCTTTGCAGATGTGGGGTTTTTACATGTGCTTATGGACTGGAATGCCTTTCTTTGGGAAGACCATATAGTTCTTTTTTAAGGTTTAAATGAAACAACATAGGACCAAATACCTAACACTTGAGATGTTCTCAAGAAATACTAGCTCACTGCCTTCTATTTCAGCCAGCAGGGGTTTTAACCTTACTATTACCCATGGATCTTTTACTACAGGAACTTCCCAGCAGATGAACTTGACCTTCTTATAGTCAAGTATGAGAACAGTAGAAAGGCATTGGTGCACATATGTGTATATTCTTCTAATGTACAGGCACGAGGGCTGCACCTCACCTTATCTAGTGAGATATGGAAGCTTGGCTGTAAGAGCTAAGTACACATGGATGGAGTCCAAGTGGCATCAAAGTGAGAATGTCCATTCAGTAGGTTACAGTGAGAGCAATAGTAGAAGTGTCTGCAGGGACCATTACTACTCTCTTTCACAGTTGAGCTGGATGTTAAAGGAACCAGGACATATATGGGGTAACCTGAGGTAGCAAAATTTCACACACAAACATACACATTCTCTCTATAAATACAGATTTTCCCTGACTTACAATGGGGTTATGTCCCGATAAGCCCATCGAAAGTTGAAAAATATCCTAAATCCAAAATGCATGTAATACACCTAATCTACCAAACATCATAGCGTAACTTAAACATGCTCAGAACACCGACGTTAGCCTATAGTTGGGCAAAATGATTGAATACGAAGTCTATTTGATAATAAGGTGTTGACTATCTCATGTAATTTACTGAATGCTGTACTGAAAGTGATAAACAGAAGGGTTGTAAGAGTATCAGTTGTTTACACTTATAATTGCTGGCTGATTGATAGAGGATTGTACTGCATGTTGCTAGCCTAGGAAAAGATCCAAACTCAAATTTTGAAGGATGGCTTCTATGAATAGGTGTCTTTTTTGCACCACCATAATGTTGAAAATCCTAAATGGAAACGTCCTAAATCAGGGACTATCTGTACAGGTATGTACCCATCTGTCAATCTATCTCTCTACCTGTCTCATACCAGCCATCAGAGTATATCAACATTACTTGCTCTTCCACATGCTGCTGAAGACAAGGGTTTTGATTTACAGATTTTTGCTGCATTTTCAACCTCTCCTTTCAAATATTTGCATTCAGAAATTAAAAATAAATCCAAGGGGGAACACATACTGTTTTTAATTTTCTGAGATCCCTCAGGCAGTGGTTAGAGCGGAGGGTGGGAGGATGGGTATTAATTTGTTTTCAGAGCTTGAATTCTACTTATCTATTTCTAAGAAATTGAAAAACATTTGGGGATGCTTTCTCTAATGTTTGGTCTCTTCCTGGCCTTGTTTCCCCCTCTGTCTGAGCTGGAATGGTAAAGTTATTGAGTTTTAGAAGTTCAGAATTTGAGGGGAACTTGGAAATATTCTTGTATAATTGCTTATTTGTTTATTTATGGAGCAGGGGAGGGGCAGAGAGATTGGGAGAGAGAGAATCCCAAGTAGGCTCCACGCCCAGCATGGAACCCAATGCGGGGCTCCATCTCACAACCCTGAGGTTATGACCTGAGCCGAAATCAATCATAGGTCTAACTGACTGTATTACCCAGACACCCTATGATTGCTTATTTTAAAGAGGAAGCTGAGGTCCAGAGAGGGAGAATGACCTTCCCAAGATCATAAAACTACACAGTCACAGAGTCTCTTAATTCCTGTTCAGGAATTTTTTTTTTTTTTTTTAGAGCGTAACTAGTACCTTTGCTTTTGCTGTTCCCCTGCTTGGTGTAAAAGCCATGATCCTCCTATCTTACCCCATCTCCTCCCACTCCCAGGTTATGTATATAATCTGAAGCCGTGCTAACCCAGTCTTCTGCCACTCTTACAGGTGCACTAGCTTTCTTCCTGTTTCTGAAACACCCCAAGCATCCTTGCCTCCAAGCCTATGCTCTTGTTACTGCTTTTTCCTAGAACCCTCCTCTCCCGGGAATCTGCAGGGTTTACTCCATCAGCACCTTGAGGTCTCTGTCCAGATGTCAGCCTGTCACTGAGTCATTCCCTGATTAGTCTATTTAAAATAGCCACCCCTTGAAATAGTTGATGAGGATCAAGGAGCACTCTTGTCATGATGAGCACCGGGGATGTATGGAAGTGTTGAATCACTATATTCTACACCTGAAACTAATATAAGACTGTGTGCTAACTCTACCTGAACTAAAATTAAACAATAAATAAAATAGCCACCAGTGGTCCCAGAACTCCTTATTTATAATTCCATGCTTATTATGATATTGCAGCATATTAGACTTGTTTTGGTATATTGTCTGTCTTCCCCTGAAAGGATGCAGACACCATGAGGGCAGGGTTTTTTTCTGGCCTCATCTTTGTTATGTGAGCAGTATCTACAAAGTGCCTGGCACATACAGCTCTCAATCAATATTTACTCAATGTATGAATGAATGAATGAATGAATGAATGAAGAGTGCCAGGTTATTTCTATTAGACTATAGTGTCTTTCAGTGTCCTCAGTGGCCCTAGACTCAGGGATTCTTCTTTTATTAAGAAGACTCCTGCTTGGTCAGTATTCAAATCTGCTGACATCACCCAGGATTTGATAGAATTCCCATTATCAGGCTGCACAAATGGTGGGAATGAGGCCCAGCCTTCTCTCCCATTTAGTTCTCACTCAGTGATTCAAAAGAACATTGACCTGGATGCCAGAAAGTCTGAGTTCCAACACATAGCTCTCTGATCATGTAAATCCCTATATTCTTCGGGCTTTGCTTCATTTCTCTAGAAAGCATGCCTTCCAGCTTTGACAACCCTTAGTTGGGGGAACATTAGCATCAGGAAGGCTTCACATCAGCAAGCAATGCCCCAGCTTGGGGAGATTGGAGTTATGAAAAGGAGTAGGAGGGGGTCTTAGTCATGGGAATAGAGTAGGGTCCCAATTATTCAGAATCAGACATGGGGTGAGGACTTGGTTAGGAGGACAGAGGTGAGGCCAGTGACTGAATCACAAGGTCAGAATCAGGCCTCACAAGGGTAGTTTGAGTTCTTGTATTAGCTCTTGCAATTCTCCCAACTGAGAGGGCTGGTGAAGGAGGTGGAATGGGGTCTGGGTACTGTGAGTCCAGGTTGTTGCATGGAGACATGGGGGCAATGGAAGGTTGCTGACATTCAGGCAGTCATTTGGGATGTTGGGTTGCGAACTTCCTCTGCCCTCATGGTCCCCATGAGAAAGACTTCTCCTGGATATTTCTAGATGATGGTCCACTCTGCACTCATTCGCTAGCAAGGAGGGAAGAGTTACCTAGTCAGTGGGCTTGGAAAAGACGCTGGGCACAAATGGGCCAGCCCCTTCCTCCTGCCTCCTGTAGGGACTGCACTGTAGCTTCAGCCTGGTAGGCCTGTGGCTCTGTACTCTCGCCTATGGAAGAATGAGTAAAGGTACCTGATTGTGGGGTTTAGTTTTAGTTCAGTCTAAGCCTACCTGCCCTAAACATATAAACTGAATTGTCTGATTTAATCATCTTGTCACTAATCAATATTTCAGCCTCCAAGAACTTCATTCCTTTGTCTTGTTCTTTGTTTGGTTTAGAACTTGCCTGAGAAAGAAGAATGTTGATCACTGGGTCCCTTCAGCTTCCCCACATGAATGTATTTGTCAGACAATAGCACCTACTGAATACCTGCTACGCTCCCAGCACATTGGCAGTAAAGAGAGTCGCGAGGAGACTATTTGTGGAGCATGTGCTAAGTAGCAGATATATTCTAGATGCATTTCACATATTTTCACTTAAAACATACAGTGAGGCAGGATTATTATTTCCATTTTACATATAAGACAACTGTGGCTCAAAAATGTAAAACAGAGGCACCTGGGTGGCTCAGTCGTTTAAGTGTCTGACTCTTGATCTCAGCTCAGGTCTTGATCTCAGAGTCATGATTTCAAGCCCTGCACTGGGCTCCTCGCTGGGCATGGAGCCTACTTTAAAAAAAAAAAAAAAAAAAAACAACAGACAGAAACTTGTGCCTGGTAAGCATAGGTAGTAAGTGTTGGAACCAGAATATGTACTTTGCTATGTCTGGTGCCAAAAGTTATATCATCAGATGTGGTTTCTTCTCTCCAACTTACAGCCTACTGGTAGGAACAATTAAATGAATCCCAAATTACAACATCTTCCAGACTGTGGTTCCTGTTAGTTACACACATGCTACAATGGGGAAAAAAAGGATTGTCTACTCAAATTGAAGGGGGCAGGGTTATATAGACTTTCTAGCAGGGTGATCATGAAGTGGAATTTTGCAATTTGGGCATGAATCAGGCAATTCTGGATTATTATCTTACCATTTACTATCTGTATGTAGTAAGCAAGTTATGTAACCTGTTTGAGTCTTGGTTCTCTCATTTATAAAATAGAAATAGTACTGGTAGCCCCATGGGTCTGTAGGGTGAATGAAATCGTGTGACAGTTGTGAAGTTCCCAATACACTCCTTGGCCCCGGGTAAATGTTCTTTAGTATCAGTGTTCTCTCCACAAGGAGAACTGGAGTAAGCAGAGCTGTAGGGCTGAGAAGTGAGTTTTTCCTGGAAAGACGTGATTCAGTTGGGCACATCTTTGACTTCAGGCCATGAGCTGCTTCGAGAGTAGTTTTCACAGGTGACTTCTGGAGATTCAGACTTGATGTAACTTCATTACAGGACCACTGTTACCACCCTAAGGCCTGAAATAAAAACATCCTAACGTCTTCTTTATGTGATGCTCACAAACTCTGTAAAGGGTAGACAAAGCCCAGATGTTCAGGGAAATTTTATTGCTTATGCTGCAGTTTATACAACTCTGATGAGACCATTACAATCCAAATGTCCCCATGCTTACCCCAGGAAAACAGAAGGTAATTATGATTTCTGTGAGAGTTCCGTGGTCTTTGAAACATTTTTCATCACCAAAATATAAAAGGGAGGTAAATTTCATTTTATTTGTTGAGTTCTTGATTGTTTCTTCCTCTCTTTTTTGCGGGGTTGGGGTTGAAAAAAAGACTGTTGCATACTGCATTTGGCTTGGTATGAAAACAAAACTGTGTCCTCAACTTGTTTTCTAAAGACCATCATTATACTGCTTCCTGGACTGGGTGGTGCAGTGGCCAAGGTCTTAAGTGAGTTTAAAGTAAAAATTGACTAATGAGATCTGGTTTTTTTGTTGTTTAGTTTTTATTTCACTATCATAAACTTAACTCTGCAATCCAGCTAGACTTGGAGGGAAGTAAGGAAAACATGGAACCCAGAGAATGGCAGCAAGAGCACAAAAATTATAGGATATTTCAAACAGATAGGGGTGATGGGGTGCTTTCCTGAGCTACAGAAGGAATGGTCTGGTAGTTAAGATAAAACACA
This sequence comes from Mirounga angustirostris, assembly GCF_029215605.1. NCBI lineage: Eukaryota > Metazoa > Chordata > Mammalia > Carnivora > Phocidae > Mirounga > Mirounga angustirostris. The sequence continues at coordinate 10,652,003 of NW_026991712.1, read as the reverse complement.
AGTCTAATTTGTTAGATTTGTCCACAGTCAGCAATGGTGATCTTCTTGCTGTTCTTGCCATTCCTGGACCCAGAGTGCTCCATGGATTCCACAATATTCCTGTCCTCATTCACCTGCCAAAGACCACCTGCTTGCCATCCAACCACTCAGGCTTGGTAGTGCAGATGAAAAGCTGGGAACCATTTGTGTTGGGTTCAGCCTTTGCCATGGACGAGATGCCAGGACCCCTATATTCAAGATGAAGTTCTCATCATCAGCTTTCTCCCCATAGATGGACTTGTTGTCAGTTCTGTTATGGCATATGATGTCACCACTCTGGCACAGAAATCCCAGAATAATCCTGTGAAAGCAGGAACCTTTATAACCAAGTCCTTTTTCCCCAGGGCTCAGAGCATGAAAGTTTGCTGCTGTCTTTGGAACTTTGTCTGCAAACAGCTCGAAGGGAAACATGGCCCAAGGGCTCACCATCCACAGGGATGTCAAAGGACTCAATGGGGTTGAGTTGACTATGGTGGGGTGGTGCAGGTGACTCTGGGCCAGCAACATCTGCAAAGCCAAGATCTGGTTTTTTAAACTCTTGCTTCTGAGTGGAAGAAAATGCAAAGAATAAAATAAAGCAATTTGGAAAAGTCCAACATGGATTTCAAATCTCCCTCTCTGGACATCCCAAAGCTGCTGTTCTTGGAAGGGAGTCTAAGCAATGTTGGAACTACTTCGAGTGCCAAATACTATGCCCTCAGCTTTGGCATGGACTGATCTTCTGTCTTGTCCACAGTTAGAATGGACATCTACATATGGAGCACCTGGTTACGTGTCAAAATGAAGAACTATGGTCCAACTCCAGGTAGGCCCTGCATCAACAGCCCTGGGGATGCAGCCTGGGAGTCATTTTTTTTTTTCCTTAAATAAGCTCCTCAAGGTATTCATATTCACACTGAAGTTTGAAAAACACTGGCATGAAATCTGTGCTAAAGCAGAGTAGAAGGCACAACTGTTAGTTTCCCCAACTGGACTAGAATCTAATTTGGTTCAGTTTGGAAAAGAAAAGCTCCTCCCAAATTAAAAAAATATATTAAAAAATCAAAGACATTTTATAAAAAGCCTGCTCATCTCAAAACCTCCCTTGTCTCTGCTTTTCATCTGTGTGGTGTTCTCTCTCTCTTGGGATTACAAAGTGTTCCAAATGCTTGCAGTGATTTTGAGCATATTCCCTGAGATCATATCTCTTCCAAGCTTCAGGGAGAAGGAGGAGGTCAGAAGTAAGTTCCCGTGGTGGGAGCTCGCCATGCAAGGACACAGCTCTCTAACTCTGGCCTTGGCCTCCTTTCTAATGAAACAATTCCTTCCCAGCTTGTTTTAGTCTTTACCCACATACCTTCAATGCCCCCAGCTGGAGTTAGTCTCTCCCTCCCCTAGCCTGTCAAGCTCTTTCTCTAGTATGCTTTGCTTATTCCTGTCTGCCTCTTGATGAGTTAAAGCAAATGAAATGTCATTTGCATAGTGCTCTCCAAAGCATTTCACAGACATGACCCCATCAATCTTCACAATATACCCTAGTTGGGCACTGGAATGTTCGCTCCTTAGTTTAAGAAAAGATGTTGAGTCTCCAAAGGTTAAGTGACTTTTGACTTTCCTAAGAGTAGGAAACTAGTTAGCGCTAGAGGCAGGGCATCTTTCTATAACACCATTTTTTTTTTTTTTTAATGGAAGGTGTAGTCTTATCCTATTTCATCAAACTACAAAATTTTTAAAATTAAGCAGCTATATGTACCAGAAGCCTACTAGATAATTTGGGATATAAGAGTGTCAGCAGAGGCTCGGTGCTTGGATAGCTCAGTTGGTTAAGCAACAGACTCTTGATTTTGGCTCCGATTGTGATCTCAGGGTCATTAAAAAAATATCGTCTTATTAGATAGTAAATCAGGTTCACAAATAACTTTCACCCTTGTTATGGTCTGAGTGTTTATGCCCCCCCTTAAATTCATATGCTGAAATCCTAATGCCAATGTGATGGTATTAAGAGGTGGAACCTTTGAGAAGGAATTAAATCATGAGGTCAGGGGCCTCATGAATAAGATTTGTTCCCTTATAAAAGGGGGCTCAGAGAGCTCCTTTACCCCTTCTGCCACATGAGGACATAACGAGAAGTCTGCAATCAGAAAACAGCCCTCACCCAACCATGCTGGCACCCTGATCTTGGACTTCCATCCTTCAGAACAATTTCTGTTGTTTATAAGCCATCTAGTGTGTGGTATTTTGTGATAGCAGCCCAGACAGACTAAAACAACCCTGTATTATAGTTCTTCTTCTTCTCTCCCTCGAATGTTTTGAGCCTCCATATATTGGATACTACACCAAGAACTACACATACTTGAAAAAAAATCATAGTACAGCACACAAAGTAACTGCCATTGAGAATCTTAAGTGCAGAGGAGAGGTTGACCCACTAGACGAGCCAGAGAGTATGTTACATTGTGGTTAAGAGCTTTTTCACCAGACACAGACTACTTAAATTTGTTTCTTGTCTTTACCACTTAATACCTCCGTGACCTTGGGCAAGAATTTCTATGTGTTACTCCTTGAAGACTAAATACGCGTGTAAAGGATTTAAAACAAGTCCCAGAACATACAAAGTGCTCAATAAATGTCAGTAATAACAACAACGATAATAAATAATTCAATGTTACAATTATCACTTAAGTTTAAGTCTTTGGCCACATTTGAGAAGATATTAGCCATTATCTCTTTAAGAGATTTTTCTTCCCCACACTCTTACTCTTTTCCATCTGGAGTTCTTATGGCATAACTCTTAGCCTCTTTGGTATTGTCTCACCAGTCCTAAGGCTCTATTTCTTTTTCAATCATTCTCCTTCTCTGTTCTTCAAAACTGGATAATTTTTATTGCTCTGTCAACAAGTTTACTGACTTTTTCCTCTGTCATCTCAATTTTGCTACTGAGCCCATTCAGTGAAAAGTGTTATTTTTCAGTTCTACATTTTCCAGTTGATTCTGTTATAACTTCTATTTATCTAGTGATATATCCTTTCTATTCTTTCTCTCTTCCTTCCTTCCTTTCTCTCTTCCTTCCTTCCTTCCTTCCTTCCTTCCTTCCTTCCTTCCTTCCTTCCTTCCTTCCTTCCTTTCTTTCTTTCTTTCTTTCTTTCTTTCTTTCTTTCTTTCTTTCTTTCTTTCTTTCTTTCTTTCTTTCTTTCTCCCTTTCTTTCTCTCTTCCTTTCTTTCTCCCTTTCTCTCTCTCTTTCTCCCTTTCTCTCTTTCTTTCTTTCTTTCTTTCTTTCTTTCTTTCTTTCTTTCTTTCTTCCTTTCTTCCTTTCTTCCTTTCTTCCTTTTCTTCTTTTTCTTTCTTTCTTAAGCAGGCTCCATGCCCAGTGTGGATCCCAAAATGGGGCTTGAACTTGGGACTCTGAGATCAAGACCTGAGCTGAGATCAAGAGTCAGACGCTTAACTGACTGAGCCACCCAAGCGCTCCACTTTCTTTTATTTCCAAAATGTTTACCCTTACTTGGCAGAGCATGGTTAAATTAATTTCTTTAAAGCCTTTATCTATAATAATTCCAATATCTCTATCATCTCAGCGTTAATATCTGTTGATGACTTTTTTTCTTACAAGATATTATGCTTTCCTCATTCTTTTGTTTATAATTTTGGATAATATCTTGGACATTTTCAATATTGCAAGGGTCTGAGCCTTATTTAAATCTTATAGGGAATATTTTTTGTTTGTTTCAGCAGGGAATTATCCTAGTTTAAGACCACAAATTCTTACTGGTCTTCTCTCTGGGTTGTGGTTTCAATGCAGTCTTAATTTTCAAAGCATTTGGAGGCTCACTTAGACCTGTCCCGTGTGTGTATCATGTGGTGGCTAGTCTGGGGCCTGGGTGGGAATTTATCCCATAGTTCAATTCTCAAGGACTTTTGTATGCAATTTAGGATGAAGCTCCATGAATGCACAGCTTGAAGGTGAGACCAAGAGTTCACCAAGAGACTTTATGGGATCCCTTTATTTCCCTTTGGTGATTTTCCTGATACATTCTGGCTCCCAATATCCATCCCATCCATGCATTCAGCCCTCCCCACTCCCACCTTTGTTTTCTGTCTAAGAAATGATATTGTAGGTTCCCAGCTCTGCCATGTACTTCCTGAGACTGAGTCTACATCAGGGCCAAAAAGCCAAGGTATATAGAATGATAAGAAGGAACACCTCCCACTCTCTCAGTGCCACAGTTTTCTGGTCAGTATGGCTTCTTCTCCCTTAGAGGTGTAGGTGCCTGCCTGTCATGGCTGCCAGTCTTCCCACTACTATTTGCTATGGGATTGCCTGGAGACTGGAGTGGGAGAGAAGGAAAAACAAGACAAAACCAAAAGCAGGGGACTCTACCATTCTCTCTGACCCATGGGAACCTTCTTTCCTGCTCCTTGGTCCAGAAAGAAAAGGTGTTTTTTTGTTGTTATTTGTTTTTTAAACCTTAAATCTTATTTTTTAAATCTTTTTAAATGGGTTGAATTGAACCCCCCCCCCCCATTCCTATGTCAAAGTCTTAACCCTCACACCTCAGAACATGACTTTATTTGAAAATAAGATCAGGGCGCCTGGGTGGCTCAGTTGGTTAAGCGACTGCCTTCGGCTCGGGTCATGATCCCTGAGTCCCTGGATTGAGTCCCGCATCGGGCTCCCTGCTCAGCAGGGGGTCTGCTTCTCCCTCTGCCCTCTTCCCTCTTGTGCTCTCTGTCTCTCATTCTCTCTCTCTCAAATAAATAAATAAAATCTTAAAAAAAAAAAGAAAAGAAGATCATTGCAGATGTAATTAGTTCTGCTAAGATAAGGCCACACTGAAGTAGGATGGTATGCTAATCTAACATGACTGGTGTCCTCATAAAAAGGGAAGTTTGGACATCAGTACATATAAAAGGGAGATGATGTGAAAAGACAGCCATCCAAAAGCTAAAGAGAGGCTGAAAGAAATCCTTCCTCCCCAACACTTAGAAGGAACCCATACTGCGGACACCTTGATTTTGAACTTCTATCCTCCAGAACTGTGAGATAATAAATCTCTACTTTTTTTTTTAAGGCACCCGGCATGTGTTCCTGGGTTCTGGCAGCTCTAGCAAACTAATACAGAGCTCACATCTGGTGAATACTTAGGAGTTTTCGGCTGTCTTTGAATCCAGGCTAAGAAATACCGGAGGAGGAAAAAGAGGAAAGTCATCACTGGTTTGGTGTTATTTCGAGTTCTGTTTCCTTCCCCAATCTGCCTGTTACCACTTTTATTTTATTTTTATAAATATTCTTCAGATAGCTACTCTGTGCATTCTGTCCAGGGTTTTTCATTGCATGGTGTGGGAGAGACAGGACAAAGTGTGCTTACTCAGTCTTGGCCAGAACCAAAACTAACAGTTTTGGGTTTGTTGCTTCCCTCTTGCTTAGATTTTACAGGGTTGATTTGAGGAAAGGGATCTTATGTTATTCCATCATCTTGTCAAGATGTTGAAACAAGGATATCTCAATCTTCTTCCTTCTAAGACTAATTTCCTCCAGGCTCAGTTTAGAGATGTTAACATCTTTTTGGTTGCAATTTAAATTTCTGAGTTCATTCTGTTCATTATTTTTCAGGGTTGAGGGCCTTTTGGACTTTGGAGCAAAAAAAAAAAAAAAGTAAATTACCTCTCTTCACCTTTAATGATGAAGAAATGTGTATCCAGTGGCAAGACATTCTTAGGAAACCTATTTCTTATTTATATGAGTTTTATCCAATTCAATTTAATAGACATTTCTTCCTTCCTTCCTTCCTTCCTTCCTTCCTTCCTTCCTTCCTTCCTTCCTTCCTTCCTTCCTTCCTTTTTTAAATTTACAAACAACATTAAAAGGATAAATTAGACGTGATTCTTTTCCTCAAGAAATTCCGGCAAACTACGTCTCAGAGCCTTGATATCCTCAATTTATAGAATAGGAATAATTATACTCAGCATACAGATGTTGTGTGCATATTTAGAAAGAAAAGAAAAAATTTTATAAACATAGTGTTATGCAAATGAAGGGTTATGATATTTTATTTGCCCTAAATATGTCTTCTCTCAAGGTTTAATAGGAGTCTGAAAAATAAGATGCTGGGTTTTACTGAATAAAACTATGTTTATTTTCTCCAAATCACTTCAGATTTTGTTCCCACCTCTTCTCAACCTAATATTTCGAGGCAAAACAATCCTGATATTTTTAGTCTGGAATTGTACAGCAGCCTCTCCTGGCCCTTGTCCTTTTTAGAAATATCCCAAGCATCATTAAGCCTTTTTTGAAAGAACAAGTACCAGATATTGCACATAATCTTCCACCAACAGCACACAATATTCCACCAACAGACACCCGGGTCTTATAAAACAGGAGAATATGTCATATTCAGATTTAAGAGAAAAATGTGAGGTTTGAAAGTACATAACCCCTTATATTGATATACAACTTGCCTTGGCTCTCGAAGCTACCTTCAATCTCTAATATCTTTATTCCCCCCATTTCTCAACCTGTCGAAACAGGACTCATTTATTTAGCAAGTCATTTTGAGCCATATTGTTTTGGTTTGGCAGTGAACAAGATAGAGAAGCTTCATGTTTTCAAGGGGTTTGCATTCTGATGGCAGAGAGTAGAAAGAAGAAGGAAGAGAGGGAGGGAGGGAGGAAGTAGAGAGGGGGAGAGAGAGAGATATCAGATAATGATAAATGTTGGGAAGAGAATTACAACAGAGTGAGATAATAGAGAACAATGAAGTGTTAGGGAAAGGCTCTCTGAGACACATGAAGGTCAAGAGTAAGAGCATTCCAGGCAAAGGAAACAGTCAACTGAGTTATTGACAATGGGTCAGGGACTAGAATGGTGATGACAAGGTGGGGGGACAAGATGAGTTCATAGGGGTGGTACCAAACCAGATACATAGGCTTTGCAAGTCAATGTAAGTAGCAGTTTGGATTACATTCCAAGTGTGATGGAAGCATCAGTGGTTTTTAAGCTGGGAGTAATAAATTCTGATTTACTTTAAAAAATTTTCACTCTGTCAGTTATGTACTTGTCCTTCAGGACCAATTCGAAATGTTTCTTCCATCAAACATTCTTCCCTCAAATCCCCAGGCAAAATCAATCACTCCTTCATCTTGGGCTTGAGTGCAGATCTGCCGCTATACATAGTCATTCGGATTTTGGTGACTAATCCAACTTAATTGAACCTGAGTGTTTCCCTTCTATAAATATAAGGATGGTATATAATAAATAAGTACACAGAAATGGCTATGGCATTTAGGCTCTTAGTAAGTCCTGGTGTACTATAGGTCCTTAGCACTTCGAACCTAAAACTTAGCATTTATTTTATCTTAAATTCTAGTTGGTCATTTATATGTTTGGGTCATCCCAATGACTGACTTTCTTTAAGACAGATATTTATTATATCAGTACCCCCTTCACCCAGTAGAATTATAGGAATGTCATGAAATGGCAGATTGTTGTGTGTTCATCAAAGTCCATTTCTTTCTCATTCTATGTAAACAGCTAAACAAAATTTCCCAACCTCCAGTTAAGCATGGCCATGTGACTGAATTCTGGTTAACTGGATAGGATCGGAAGTGATATACATGATTTGCAATCTTTGCCCTTAAAAGCCTCCCATGGATGATTCTTCCTGTCCCTTCCCTTGTTTGCTGGCAGAGTGAAGAATTATGAGGTGCTGGGGAAAGCTGGGTAGAAAGAAGCCAGAGACCCTGGATCAATGTAAGTCCTACTCATTGGAGGCAAAAAATAAATCTTACTTTGATAAGCTATTAAGCTGCCAGAGTTTCTCTTACACTGCTAGTATTACTCCAACTAGTGTAACATACCATCATATGTGCAGAATTTGTGTTTACTTTCATATACCTTGTCTCCTTTACTCTTTTCTATTATGAAGGATGCAAGGCAAGGCAAACCAAATTTTCCCATTTTTGTGGAGGAAGACTGGGGAAGGTTGTGATTTTCCCTGAAGATTAAGGTGAGAACCAAGCCTTGAGCTTGTTATTCCACTTCAGGAAAAACAAATGAGTAAATCTAATAGGTGATGAAGAATGGATTAGAAAGGAGTAAGGGCATCTGGGTGGCTCAGTAAATTAAGCGGTTAAGCATCTGACTCTTGGTTTCAGCTCAGATCATGATCTCACGGGTCGTGGGATAGAGCCCCACATCAGCTCCATGCTCAGCATGGAGTCTGCTTGAAAGATTCTCTCCCTCTGCTCCTCCCCCCACTCATGTTCTCTCTCTCTGTCAAATAAATAAATAAATCTTAAAAAAAAAAAGAAAGGAGTAAAGCAAGGTTCTGAAAGACCAATAAGAGACAGTCATAATAATAAGGGTGGCAAGAGATGAGACTCTGACAATGAAAGGGAAGGAGGGAAGGAAGGTGGTGAGAAGCGGATGGGAGTCCCAGAGCCCTACATTGTGCACTATGTGCTAAATTGTCACCTCCTCACTGAAGTCCCCACTTTATAATGTTGGGAAACCAACCGACTTATTCCAAATTAATAAAGCACACGAGAATTCAAGGTGAATGGGATTCTATTTGAACAGTGGTTGTGGTTAAGGAAAAAATGGGTGATGTGAGAGACCCTTGGAAGGTAGGGAAGAAATTCAGTCATTATTGCTGTTTTAAAAAGTGTAAGTTGTGCCACACAGAGCAAAATTCGGTTCACTTGGGTTATCTTTTTTTTTTTACTTTTTTAAATTGTTATGTTAATCACCATACATTACATCATTAGTTTTTGATGTAGTGTTCCATGAGTCATTATTTGTGCATAACACCCAGTGCTCCATGCAGAACGTGCCCTCTTTAATACCCATCACCAGGCTAAGCCATCCTCCCACCCCCCTCCCCTCTAGAACCCTCAGTTTGTTTTTCAGAGTCCATCGTCTCTCATGGTTCATCTCCCCCTCCGATTCCCCACTTCATTCTTCCCCTCCTACTATCTTCTTCTTTTTTTTTTTCTTCTTAACATATATTGCATTATTTGTTTCAGAGGTACAGATCTGGGATTCAACAGTCTTGCACAATTCACAGCACTCACCATAGCACATACCCTCCCCAATGTCTATCACCCAGCCACCCCATCCTTCCCACCTGACCCCCCACTCCAGCAACCCTCAGTTTGTTTCCTGAGATTAAGAATTCCTCATATCAGTGAGGTCATATGATACATGTCTTTCTCTGATTGACTTATTTCGCTCAGCATAACATTGGGTTATCTTTTGACATATTTCAAGACTCACCACATGAGGAGAGTAAATGCTTTGGGGTCTTCTATTCTTGACTTTCCGCTTTCAGGTGGCAACTGACTGGGACATTACTTTCAAGTTCTTATTTCTAGCATAGGTTTTTTCCTAGAGCTTACATCCATATATTTATTTGCCAAAACCTGAGTCTTGTTAAACTGCTCCCTGTCTCAATTTAATCTATCACCAGTCCCTGTAGAATTGGCCTCTTAAACATCTCTTGAAATGACTTCTCACTTTAATTTTAAAATGGATTCTAGCTATCACTCCTCGCTGCAGTTACTTCCAATTTTTCACTAAAAATATCTATGAAAATGCATTTAAAAAAGATAAAACTTGTCAACAGCGTCAAATTTTAAAACTGTTAAAAATTACTGGAATCCAAATTACTTTTAACAAATTACCAGAGATTAAAATAAAAAAAAAAACACATTTTTTAACAAGTCCCTATACAGTCAATAGAAACATCAAATTTACCCTTCTACCAAAAAAAATAGAAAATTCTTTAGTTTATGGTCTGTGGCTCTGAAATGTAAAGTTTAAACCAACGAAAAAAGGAGCTCTCTCTTTTATGTAGAATATTCTATTAAAAGCTGTCACCATGAAGCTACCATTCCCATCATTTCCATTTTGTTCTTCTTTATCTATAGTTAGCTCTCCCTAGTATAGGTGGAACATACCACATTTGTATGTGTTTAATAACTGGATCTTAGGTAAATTATGGACTTAAGGAGGGCAGAGGTTATGTCTATTGTGTTCATCATGGGGTTTTCAATACCTAACAGAGATCCTAGGAGACAGTAATCTGCTCAACATTGCTTTGCTCTTGGACTACACCCATTCCCTCACTCCATTAAAAACAAACAAACAAAACCATAAAAAAACAACTACGGCTAAAAACCAAAAAAACAATTGGCACTGATATACAGTATTTGGAAGATAAAACACTTCGTTTAAGACTCATGGGTGGGAAAAGAAAAAGAGACTTGTTAGCAGGGTTATTCTGTGATTTTTGTCCCCACCGTAGTCCATTGGTTCAAAGGACAATGAACCAGATAGTGGGCATAGGAAAAGCTGCAGTCTCTGTCGAGCACACTTACAGGTGACTTTGGAGGTGCATAATCTCCATTTCTTCTTTGAGAATGGCATTTAACCATCTCCCAAATGAACAGTGCCTGGAAACTAGGGCTGGCAAACATTTAGCATATAGATACACAGTACAGCAATACAGTATAGATAAATCTCATCGCACTTGAAAGTGAACAAAGTGGAAAATAAACATGAAATGTACTGCAGAACAAGTGAAAAAAAAAATCCTGAATACCCAAGATACCTTCATGCATACCAACATATTATATATATATTTTTACAACAACTGGAGGAAAGTGTTAGGAAACTAAATACTTTGATGAAATGCAGGAAGTGATGACCTCTATAAAGCAGCAGCAGAAAGGCTTAGGCAGAGAACTAGTTGACATACAAAGACAGCAGACTGGGAAGACAAGAGAGCCGAGACAGGGAAGGGCCACAAAGAAACCAACAATTCAACATCAGAGCTAAAATCCCTATAGGAGATACTGCAGGGGCAAAGTGATGGTAACACACAAACTGTGGGAAGCAAACTTGAGCAGTTCTACCAAAAGGTAAGGGAAAGATGATTATTATTAGAGAAAAAATAACAGCTATAGAGGAGAAAGTACACAGACAACAATACTATTGGATACCTAATGTTACTTTTAAATATTTATTTATTTATTTTGAGAGAGAGAGAGAGAAAGAGAGAGTGAGTGGAAGGAGGGACAGTGGGAGGAGGGGTAGAGGAAAAGAATCTCATGCAGACTCTGTGCTGAGAGTGGAGCCTGATGTAGGGCTTGATCCCAAGACCCTGAGATCATGACCTGAGCCAACAGCAAGAGTTGGCTTAACCAACTGAGCCACCCAGGCACCCCTCTAATAGTAAGACTTTTTGATTTTCACTTCATAGTTCTATAAAAGTTGATTTTATTAATATGATCTCTATGAAAAATCACCCTGGATGAGGAAATTCATTTCGTGTAGGGACATATCTTAAAATAGTTTAAAACATTTAAAAGAACATTTCAGTAAAAGAATCAATAACATATAGAACATTTGTGAAAGCATAAGTAATAAAACTTAGTACTTAGTAATTATTACTAAAAATAAAAGAAAACCGAACATCAAAGCCTGCCATTATAGAAACACTGGCAGAAAACCCAAGAAATCACAAATTTAGTGGAGAGTTTGAACTTAAAACAACTATATAACCTTGAGATGAGTGACTTGAGTACATATTTATGATGAATTTATAGACGTGTACAAACAAAAAATTTTATTCTTTTGAAGAAAAATTTTACTCTTATCCAAAAAATAAAAACTCAACAGAAGTTCTTTTGTTTAATTATTTATTACACAAATATTTGTGGAGAATCTACTATTTAGTAGACATTGTACTGTGTTCTGGGTACTATAATGGTGAGCAAAACAGCCCTGAATCTGTCACCACTAAGTCTTTAATCCAATGTAGCATGCCAATAATCAATCAGACAATCACAAAACAGCCTGTAAATGTTGTGATGAGGGTGTAAGGGCCTGTTGGGCCTGAGGAGAGGTGCCTCATCCAATCCTGGGATCCTGAGGACTTAGGGGTATCTTCTAAACCAGGTCATCACCAACATGAAGGCCAGAGCGAGAGAGATCCTGATGAGTTGGGGGAACCAGGAGTTCTTTGTGTTTGACTTTTAGAATTAAGGAAGGAGAATGAAAAGAGGCACAGAGAAAAGTAAGCTTGAAGAGATCAACCACTTGAAGAAATTGGGTAGGATCTCAGTAGTGTCTTGGTTTTTCAGACATAGGGTTCAAACAAACTTTTGACTTTCTTTGTACTTACATCTTTATACTTGTGTAGTACTTTGTACTTTAAAGGATATGTACCCTTCAAACCCCCTCTATGTGTCAGGTACTTTAAATATATTATTTCACTGCATTTCTCCTGGAATTTCATGAGGTAGGCAGGAATAGCCTTATTTTATTTAAATTCAATTTAGTTAACATATAGTATATTATTAATTTCAGGGATAGAATTTAGTGATTCACCAGTGCTCATTACACGAAGTACCCTCCTTAGTGCCCATTACCTAGTTACTCCATCTCCTCACTCACCTCCCCAAATCCAGCAACCCTCAGTTTGTTTCCTATAGTTAAGAGTCCTTTAATGGTTTGCCTCCCTCTTTGTTCTTATCTGATTTTATTTTTCCTTCCCTTCCCCTATGCTCATTTCTTTTTTCTTTAAGATTTTTTTTAAATTTTTTTATTAGAGAGAGAGAGAGTACAAGCAGGGGGAGCAGCAGGCAGAGCGAGAGGGAGAAGCAGGCTCCCTGCTCAGCAGGGAACCCAATGCAGGGCTCAATCTCAGGACCCCGGGACCGTGACCTGAGCCAAAGGCAGACGCTTAACCGTCTGAGCCACCCAGGTGCCCTGTTCATCTCTTTTGTTTTTTAAATTCCACATATGAGTGAAATCATATGATAATTGTCTTTCTTTGACTGCCTTGTGTTGCTTAGCATAATACCCTCTAGTTCCATGCATGTAGTTGCAAATGGCAAGATTTCATTCTTTTTGATGTCTGAATAATATTCTATTGTGTGTATATATTCTTTATCCATTCATCTGTCAATGGACATCTGAGTTCTTTCCATATTTTGGCTATTGTGGATGTTGTTATAAACATTGGATTGCCAGTGCCCCTTCAAATCACTGTTTGTATCCTTTGGATAAATATTTAGTAGTGCAATTGCTGGGTCGTAGATATTTCTATTTTTAACTTTTTGAGGAACTTTCATACTGTTTTCAAGATGGACATTGTGGCACAGAGAAATATATCAACCTGCTAAAGTTAACCAGGAAGTGGAAATGGTGGAATTCAAATAAAACTATCTATATCTGCTGGACTGGATGGTGAGGATGAGGCTGAAGATGTTGATGATGGAAATGAAAAGAGTACCCCCACCATCACTGTAAGAGCATCAAATACTTGCCGAGTGCCAGGCACTAGTCTTAGAAGGTTACATTCATTTATTTTCACAAAAATACTAGCATTGTCTTTGTATTATAGATGAGGAAATGGAGGTTTAGAGAGGTTTAGTGAATTCTGGGCATAATTAAGAACCCTCCATCAAACGGCTTGCTTCTTTGAGATCAACCTCCAGTGACACTCAGGCTTGTTCCTGTGTGGGCTGCCCTCCCTTTGCTGGTGCCCTCTTTGATTAACCTTCACACCTACTTTTAATTCATTCATTGCCTATTTTTCAATGCAGCTCAGGCATCACCTGTGTCAGAATTTTCCCTCCACCCTCCGACCCCCATCTCCCATCTGATCAGATACCATTACTCTCGATCCCATTGACCTATCTTCCTCTTTGCATTCTGCCCTTGGTTTTATCTTTGTCTATGTTTCTAACTCCCAGTCTTCCGTGAACTCCTTGAGAAGGAAGATAGGCACTGTTCAGCTGTGCATTCCAACTACTTTTCACACTGTTTGAGACATCCTGGGTTTCTGAAACTCTAACAATTCTCTGAGAGGTGAGCCGAGTGACTGGAAATCATGCAAAATTAAAGCAGGGCTGAAGAATATATTATATTTAAATGCATAAAAGCTCACTTGTGGTAGAATTGCATTCTGAGGCCAAATTAACCTGTGATCCTCTGTAGAGAAATGGTTTTGCTTTGTTTTTTCCTTCCTAAGTGGTTGAAGGACACTTTTCTTATTTATGCTTGGAAATTAAAAAGAATCAGGACCAGTTGTGTTATGGGATTAGTGTTCTTTATTAATATCGCCTGGGGTACAGTACTTTTCATATGCAAGCCTTGTATTTTTCTTTAAGCTGGGGAAATTCTTTGTCATTATTATCATTTTATTAAAATTATTAACTTTCTTCTGTCTTTCATGTAATTTGTGTTCTACTGTGACTCCCGTCTTGGCTTCATTTCTGAATTTGAATTCGGGTGCAATTTGTGGACTTGTTCTCTCAGTCCAAACTAACGTTTACTAATTCCATTTTTCTTTTACTATGATAAATGTGCTTTTCACCTCCTTTAGTCTTTCCTGAAATGAAATTATTTCCTTTTTTGTGACTGCAAGCTCTTGTTTTAAAGATTTAAAGACCTCTTGACTCTTTTTTAAAAAATATTTATTTTAGAGAGAGAGAGAGAAAGTATGAGTGCGCGGTAGGGCAGAGGGAGAGGGAGAGAGAGAATCTTAAGCAGACTCCCTGCTGAGCATGGAGCCTGCTGTGGGGCTCAATCCCAGGATCCTGAGATCATGACCTGAGCTGAAACCAAGAGTCAGATGCTTAACCAACTGAGCTACCTGGCACCCATGAAGTCCTCTTGACTCTTGAAAAAATTAATTTAAGAATGTGAAAGTTTCCTCCTTTCTCTCCTCATCATCCATTTTCAGAATCTTTTGGATTATGGTATTTTCTATCCTGTCCCCGATTCTTCTTTGTCTCCCTCTTTGCCACTGAGGGCTGTACATTTTCCGTGAAGGGAATGATAGAGGGCTTCTCTCAGAGATCGTGTGGGTACCTGTTCACAATTCTTAAGTATCTTGTTTCTTGAGATGTGGCAAAGTATTGGTCATGTTGACACTTTCTTCAATCCAATCTAGTTTTTTCTTTATCTTGCAAGTGCTCAATGTTTTTGGTACATGGACATTACTATTTATGAATTTCTACTAAAAATAAAGGTGGTCTTACTTTAAATCTTATTGGTCACTGTACTGTAATTCTGGAAGTCTCCTCTATCCTGTTTACACAGAAAAATGTCATATTACTGTTATTTATTTATTTATTTATTTATTTATTTATTTAACATATAATGTATTATTTGTTTCAGGGGTACAGGTCTGTGATTCGTCAGTCTTACACAATTCACAGTGCTCACCATAGCACATACCCTCCCCAATGTCCATCATCCCTCCCATCCCCCTCCACTCCAGCAGCCCTCAGTTTATTTTTAAAAGCAAATTTAAAAATGCTAACCAACTTATTTATAATTTTCTTTATTCTTACATTATAAAGAACATATGTTGTTCATATAATCAGGAAAAATAATAAAAGTTATAGTATTCATTTATATTATTGATACGGTATCTGTAGGTAATCACCTCAGATATGTAAAACAATGATTAATGCAAATGTAACATTGTGTGAGTTTAAGGTGTATAACATGCTAATTTGATACATTTAGGTACTGTAAAATGATTACCACAAGTATATCTCAATAAAGCTGAAAAACTAAAAGAAGTCACATACCTGCATTACCAGGGACATGGCCAGGGGTGCAGAGGGAAGCCTTGGGGTCTCCCACTTCTGCTGAAGGCACCCCTTCTCTAGAAATTGGTGAATGTGCTCTTGTTATTTGTTCTTCCAATGGTCCATGCTGGTTTCTTTCTTTAATCGCAGTTCTTTTTTCTTTTATAAAAGTCAGGAGTATGTTCATGAAAGCTAGGCTATCAGACATTTTAAAATATTTCCTGAGCTGTATTTGGGAATCACTACAATCCCTTGTCACTGTCCCATTGCCTTGGAGTAGACACACGTGTTCCCACTCTCTTTTCCTCCAGACAAATTATATTCCATGATGCCTCTTGGTCCTTCAGCAAATAACTCCCTCCCAGGTCTCCCTGTAGTCCTTGAGCTGTCTTTAGGCATGTCTCAATATAAATTTTAGAGTTAATATGGGTTGCTAAGCTGGAACCCCACCACTCATATGACTGGGCTTTAATTTGATGAAACTTATTGTGGGCATGTTTATTGTTTGCACATTCCTGATTCTTGGAAAGCCTGAAGTACAAGGTATTACCCCAGTATTCCACTGTGACTCACAGAGGACTCTGAGTAATTTTGGGAAAAAGTAGCACTTAGCTGCCTTGATTCCACACAATGCAGTAACCTTATAGGAGCCTACCATTCTCCAGGTATACCCTTCATCCACTAAATTCACTGGGACAAAAATGAGCTCAGTTTTGAGACAGTCTTGGCTTTCCCTTTTGAAAAAGGGAAAAACCAGGACTGAAAGCTTTGGGATTATAAATAGCTTTGATTTAGGCCACCTGAGTGGCTCAGTCAGTTAAGCAGCTGCCTTCGGCTCAGGCCATGATCTCGGGGTCCTGGGATCGAGCCCCATGTTGGGCTCAGTGCTCAGCGGGGAGTCTGCTTCTCCCTCTCCCTTTGCCCTTCCCCCCAACTTGTGCTCTCTCTCTCAAATAGATAAACAAAATATTAAAAAAAATAAATAGCTTTATTTCTGAAAGGTTAATCTATATAATATCAATATTAGTAATAATTCTAATACTGATATCAACATCAGCTCTCAGATATTGAATATCTATTTTCTTTTCTAGGAGATTTAACTACAGTATCACATTTACTCTTTATTGTGTCTTACTTAACAAAAGGGGGATCTGGGGCACCTGGGTGGCTCAGTCGGTTAAGTGTTCAACTCTTGGATTCTGCTCAGGTCATGATATCATGGGTTGTGGAATCAAGCCCCATGTCGGGCTCCATGCTCAGCGGGGAGTCTGCTTGAGGATTCTCTCTCCCTCTGCCTCTGCTCCATCCCCCACTTGTGCAAGTGCTCTCTATCTTAAATGAATGAATGAATAAATAAATAAATAAATAAATAAATAAATAAATAAATAAATCTTAGAAAAAAAGAGGGATCTGAATAATTGGAGAGGTCAAGTAACTTGCCACAGGTAACATAAAAGTGGTAGAAACTTCTCTGTTTCTCTCCATATCCTGTTACTTTTAATCACTCTACATTAATGCTGGCAAATGTGTTCCCAGATATTGGTGAAATTGTACTCACATCATCACGAAGTCTTAATTTGAAGATATTTATTCAATTCAGCAGCAGACTCTAGCTCTGGTTATAGGTATGAAGATGAAAAAAATGAGGTCCCATGTATGAGGGAAACAAAGTAGGCTGAGGATTGGAAAGTAGAATGCTAGACAGAAAACTGAGGCAGAAGTCCAACTGAATAAGCAGGGAAGTGAATTCAAGGAATGAGAAATTGTCCAGTCCAGATACGGAATGAGGGAATGTCCAGAACTGGGCCCAGCACAGGAATGCTGGAACGATTGGTTGATAAGGCTGGGTCTACAGTCAAAGATGCTGCCTGGGTTAGCATAGCTTAGGAAGTGGTCACCGGACGGGCCAGCACAAGTCCCTATCTGTTAATGCATCTCCTCTCTCCTGGGTCCACAAAGCAGCCTAATGAAGAACCTTAGCAGTCTAGATGGCCAGCTCACCTCTCAAAGGTTGGTAGAGTCAGGTTATCCTCCTTAATTGTCTTTGCTAGCTCTTCATCTTTGATCCAGAGGAAGCTGCCTTCCTTCTTTTCACCAGGACAGATTTAGTTCTGAAGATTCTCACATCTCTTGGCTTCAACAGTGAAAGAAACACTTTCCGGAATGTTTTAATTTTCCTTTCACGGTGAAACCAGACCAAGTGGAATAAAGTGAAAACAGGCACAACAAAGCAAACGTTCCTCATCCTCTAGGGAGACGGGGCTGGCTCAAAACACTTCAAGTGGTAATCTTAATTGAGAATTCTTTCAGTTAGGTGAAATATAGATGAGCCATTCCACTTCTCTGGGGCAACCTCAAGGGGAAGACTAAGTCCAAGGATAGAAGTTTCTGAGGTACCAACTTTGTTCAACGTAGAGGAAAGCCTTACATCAGTGAGAGTTGCCAAGATGTGGAATGATCAATATCAAGAGAGGACCCATACATCAAAAAAGACATGTTGCTAATCACAATCTAACAAAGGCCAGATAAGCATTTGGCAGGTATGCTGGGGATGGGGCTCTAATATCATGTGGGAGATTGGATTAGAGTTTTTAAGTTCCTGTATCAGTTAGCAATTGCTTTATAACAAACCATTTCAAAACTCAATGGCTTAAAGCAGTAAGTATGTATTATTGCTCACGTTGTCTAGGGGACAGCTGAATGGTTATTTCATCTTGGTTGGGCTCCTTCATGTGTCTGCCATCAGCTGAGCTGGGTGTAAGTGGCTTTGCTGACCTGGGCTGAGCAGTACTGTATATTCAGGAATGATTGGCTATAGTCTGGTTGAGGATGGCACTGGCTGAGACAAATGGATGCTCATCCATGAGGTCTTTAATATTCTAGCAGGTTAGCTCAGATTTGTTTATGTAGTCATAATAGGGACGGAAGAGAACAAGAAACTCATGGCCTCTTGGGTCCTATTCCTAAAACTAAAATTTTATTGTATCTCATTGAACAAAATAAGACACAAGGCCAGTCAAGATTCGAGGGGTAGGAAAATGACTCTGCCTCTTCAATAAGAGGAACTGCAGACTCTTACTGCAAGGGTGTGGATAGTGGAAAAATGCAGGCCACTTTTTATAATGGCCACACTCTTCCATCCCACAGAGTCCGTGATTCCAATAGGCTTGTGGGCCTCTTATTCATCTACAAAGTCATGTCATGATTTTTATTTATTTTTCTTCTATTAATATATAATCTGTTTTATACCTGAAGGATTTATGGTTCCTAATCATGACAACCTAGAGAGATTGGCAACGGCTCCTTGAATAATTTATAAATATAGGTAGAACGTTGTCCTGTCTTCTGTTTATAGAATTCTTAAGGCAATAGGCAAAATAACAACAGCCCCAACCACCACCACCATAACAACCCAATGATGTTAGGATTTTCACCATTATATTCAGAGTTTATAAAAACATGATTATATGTGACCTATGCAACTAACTTTGGAGGCAGGCAGAGTAACCATTTAAAGGAAATTGGACTCAAAGAGCTTAAAGAACTTGCCCAAGGTCATCCAATTCATTATTCCCAAGATTTCACATTTCTTAGGTTTTTTCCTGGGAAGATGTTAGCGTTTAAATAGGAATACTTCTTGCCTCATACCATTAGGAGATCATTTAAGAAACCTGATTAAGAAATCAGGTTCTTTTTTACATCCCCCAGTTCACGTTTCTCTCCACAATAAGTAATCTACTCCTGGAGGTAGGAGAGTGAGGTTTTTATAAATGCGATTACAGCATTAGTTCTCTATTCTGCCTCCCTTGCCTTACATTTAACATTTACCTTACCTTACATTATATTGCCTTTTATTTACATTTAACACATTTCAATAATACTTAATCTTCAGTGAGTACCCACTCTGGGCCTCACACAATTCTAGGCCATCAAATAATACATCATAATAGCTCCAGGAAATGGTGTTGGAATATTGTGAAAAATAACACTGAGAGGTGTTAAATGACTTACAAGGTAATATAGTAAGTCTACCTAAGTACTACCTAAGTTTGACTCCAAATTTTATAATCTTTCTACTGCATACAAACCTTTCTTATTGTCTAATTTCCTGAAATAGATAATAAAATCTTGCATCTTGGTGGTATTTTGATATTCCTGTCATTTATAACTTCACTTGTTCCTTAAAAGCTTGGCAATAGCTACTAGTCAATGTAAGAATTCCTGTTTCTACATGTAGGGATACTGGAGAACAGAATGGACAATTGACTAGCTCAAAGCTACAAAGTTTTTTGGTGCTGGAGATGGGACTGAAAATCAGATGTCTTGAATTCTGAAGTGGTTTCTTCTTCAAATATCTTTCAAGGTCATCATAGTAGGACCTCTGCCTTCTCTCTATATGTTCACTTAAAGTTTTCAGTCCTCATTTAAAAATTTTTTATTGGGGGATTGGCACCTGGGTGGCTCAGTCAGTTAAGCATCTGATTCTTGATTTTGGCTCAGGTCATGATCTCAGGGTAATAAGATTGAGCCCCACGTCAGGCTCTGCGCTGAGTGTGGCGCCTGCTTAAGATTCTTTCTCCCTCTCCCTCTGCCCCTCCTCCCGCTTTTGCTTTCCCTCTCTCTCCCCGTCCCCAAAAAAACTTACTGGGAAAAAACACCCTTGTATTGTACTTTCTAATTTGATGATACATATCTCTTCTTTATACTAGTCTGTAGGTGAGATCTTTCTTATAGGGCATTTTCAATGGAATAATATATGTGTTTCTTCACCCTCCTGGAAGAAGACCAGAGAGAGTAGTTAAAGCCTGTTCCCATGGGAAGCATTGCAGAGGAGGAATGGAAGAATAGTAAATATTAATAAGGGTGTGTTAGATATTTACCCTTCTCCTCCAACCGTCTTATTGATGTAGCATAAATCCCAATATGGCAGGTAAATGAGAAACAATGTATCAATTTTCATGAATCTGGGCAAGTTTATGATAAATATGAAATTAGATTGGAGAATTTCTCCAACTATAAATCAAGACCTTGTACACATAGGCATGTCTGGAGAGAGGTGGGGACACTGGACCTACAGAGACTTCTCAATCTGTATATTAAACCACGTACATGGATGAGGGCCCTCTACCTTCCTCTTCCTTCCAGTTACAGGTGGAAAATGAAGGTATCTAGGAAGATGCTCAGAATTCCCTCTAAGTGGTCCTCAAACTTTAGCACCTGTAAAGTTGTTGGTACTCAGATTGCCTGTCCTACCCCAGAATTTCTCATTCAATAGACCTGATATGGGGCTAAGAATTTGCTTTTTTTTAACTTTCTGACAAGTGCCCAGGTTATGTTGATGCTGCTGATCAGAGACTGCACTCTGGGAACTGCTGCTCTAGAAGGAAGGCCTGCCATGGGCACTGGAAATAAAATAACACTGACAACAGCTGATGTTTATGAAGCTCTTGCCACATGCCTGGTGCTGTTCTAGAGTTTTAAATGAAATACTTCATTTAGGGGCACCTGGATGGCTCAGTCAGTTAAACATCTGCCTTCAGCTCAGGTCAGGATTCTGGGGTCCTGAGATCAAACCCTACATTGTTGAGTACCTTGCTCAGCAGGAAAGTGTGCTTCTCCCTCTGTCCTTCCCCCTGCTCATGCTCTCGTGCTCTCTCAAATAAATAAAAATAAAATCTTGAAAAAAAAGAAATACTTCATTTAAGCTTTCTAGCAGTGCTTATAGAGAGACTAACTTTAGCCCCAGTTTGCTGATGAATTTAAATTTATGTGTCCAAGGTCACAAAGCTAATGAGTAGGAGCTGGGATTTGAACCCAAGGAGAGTGACTCCAAAGACCGAAACACTGTGCTTATCCTTTCTGAGCTTCAAGTGTCCCATCTGTGAGATGGAACTCAGAATTCTTAGATGAGCTCACAGAAATTGCTAGTGTCTTCCTCTCATTTCTATTTTACCTCCAGCTTTACTGTTTATTGACAGTGGCTTTTGCTAAGTTATTTTGAGTTTTTGAGTTTCTGGACTTTATATATGCTTTGAATCAACTCATATAATCTGTAAAACAGAATGATCAAACATGTTCCAAGCCTCCTGATTTATTTGAAATCCTTCTAAATGGTGTAACAGGTGTAAAAGTGTAACAGGTGTAAAAGTGCTTTGAGGGACCCCTGGGTGAGCTCAGTCAGTTAAGTGTCTGCCTTTGGGTCAGGTCATGATTCTGGGGTCCTGGGATCAAGCCCCTCATCAGACTCCTTGCTCAGTGGGGAGTCTGCTTCTCCCTCTCCCTCTGTCTGTGCCCCCCAACTTGTACTCACTCTCTCTCTCTCAAATAAATAAATAAAATCTTTAAAAAAGTGCTTTGAAATGCAAGAACAAGTAAAAAGCAATGTTGTATCATCTTTTGTATTATTGATTCCTCCTTTTGATTTTCACAAATGTTCCAAAAGATACCTGAGAACACACTGCTGTTTATAAAGTTATAGAACTCAATTGCTATAACAACCATTGTGATTTGCATGTTAGGCTTATTTGGAATCTTGATCCAGAATGTGGACCAAATTGTTCTGATGCAGAAGTAGAAGAAACTTGACATTTAATGGATGGTTAATGGGTGAGTATTATTTGCTGGCTCTCTACTAAGAACTTGTCATCTCATTTAAACTTCACCAGAGCTCTGTGAGATTTGATGTTATTTTGTGATAATTGGTGTTTGGAGAAGCAGAATAACTAGCCAAGATAAGTTAATAAATCTGTGGTTGAGTCAGAAATGCACAGGCTGGACTCCCAAGCTTGATTTTGTAAGCAGCGCTTTCTGAGTTAGTTTCTCTCAATTTGTGTAAATCAAAGTCAAATAAAATTTCTTTTCCTTTTTTTTCCCACTTAAAATGTTCTTTTTTTAAAAAAAGATTTATTTATTTATTTGAGAGAGCAAGCAAGGGAGAGAGTGGGCGAGTATGAGCAGGGAGAGGGGCAGAGGCAGAGGGAGAGAGAGAATCTCAAGCAGACGCCCTGCCTAGTGTGGAGCCCAATGTGTGACTGGATCCCAGAACCCTGAGATCATGACCTGAGCTGAAAGAAACCAAGTTGGCTGTTAAACCGACTGAGCCACCCAGACACCCCTATACTTACATTGTTCTTATATCTTCGGTACTTTCTACCCTTTGTCTCTTTCGGGGCTGTGTGTGGCAAATCCAGGGAGAAATAGTCTCATTCTTTACTATCAGGGAACTTCTTAACCGATTTGTCATTCTGGGCACTGCAACCAAGTCTGTCTGCAATGAGGTCACATTTTATCCAGTTCACATATCTGTCTATGATGCCTTGAGGGTTTCTTCAACCCCAGATTTTATTAAAAAAGTAACTAAGATTTTGCTATCTATGTTCTGGGATGAAGGCTCAATATATCTTCCTATTTGGTTCATGTAGGCAAATATATATGCCCCATATAGTAAGATTTCACAGGACGACATGCTGTAAATGTTAAGAGCTACCCCTCCTTAAGGAATTAGCAGAGGATTGATTTCTCAAGATAGTTAACTTGACATCTTCCAGGTTCAATGAATCAGCTCTTTGTGTTTCAATCTCACTCTGCCCTTGCTGGTCTATTCTGGAAAGTCACTTCTTCAGGATACGCCGAACCTTGTCTCCACTTGGCCACTTGGGCAACGCTCACTTTAATTGGCTTTGTGACTGGAGTGTCACTTCTTTCAATAACTCTAGTGAATGCCTGACTCTCGGTTGCACTTTGATGCAGGCCGGCTGGGTTTGAGGACCCAGATGGAGTCCTGTAGGAGCAGCCAAGAGATCCTTGGCTTCCCGCAGAATAGAAATCAAATACAAGCTGGGAGGAAGTGGGAGCAGAGTTTATTAAAGATATAGAGAGAGTGCAGATACCGAGTTTCTGTGAGACTTGGAAAGGAAAAGAGAGAGACTCCTTTTTGCTTTGGGTTTTTACTGAGGATGGTACTCTGATGTACGTGTCCTGCTGGGCATCCAGGAACTGGTTGAAACAAGGATGAGCGCTCGGGGGTCCTCCATAAGTCAATTGTGCCCTGGAGCCAGGGATCTCGGCATCAAGGGGTCTAAGGTCAGTGGTCTTGGCAAACATTGATGATGACCCCACCCGGTCACTCCTTCGATGTTATATACAGTACTGGAAGACTCCAAAGACATCATTAACTCCATGACCCTGACAAGGAGGCCATACATTAAGGCACATTTAAAGGGCAGGTGCAGGTCCTAGGAAGAATAGAAGCAGGATAGGGAGCCAAAACCCATTTTTTTCCCCATAGGGTCCCTTCAATTTCCCTGTTCTACCTTCACTGAGAAATGCTTTTCCCTTCGAGGTAGACTTCTTGCCACACCTATCTCTTCATAATCTCAACATTTGATCCCTTCTTTCTATCTACTTCTCTCTCTCCCCTGGAGTGTGTGCGGGAAGATAGTGTAACTTGGAGTAGGCAACATACATCCTGAATTTGGGCCCAGATTCTTTCATTGGGAATTCAAAGTGGATTCAATGCAATTTAACAGATATTTATTGAGTGCTTATGAATGACGATTCTGGAGCTTCCACAAAATACAGAGCTTATATTCGAGACGATTTTTGGTAGGAGGGCAGTTTTTGATGAGTATGCTTTAACTGGAGTTTTAAACAATTCTATTCAACTTTTTTCTTTAAACATTTACCTGGGAGGTGGGTGGGGGGATGGGGGTAACTGGGTGATGGACATTAAGGGGGACACTTGATGTAATGAACACTGAGTGTTGTATGCAACTGATGAATCACTAAATTCTACCCCTGAAACTAATAATACACTCTATGTTAAATAAATTGAATTTAGATAAAATATTTAAAATATATGTAAGTATATGAGCCCTGATTTTACAGATATAAGTACTTAGGACGAGGAAAATGCAGTCTTGAGATGCTTATGCAGACCCCCAGCAACACCAAGGCTACCTGGTTAACTTGAGGAAATGGCCAACATGGGAGGTACATAATGAATGAATGCTGTTTGAGAAAACCTGACATGGACATATGGATGTCAAGACACACTCTGTGGGACACTGTTAAGTCTCCCTCCTCAGTCCCCCATAGTGGTTTGTGGAGTTTCCTATTTACCCTTTCATGCTCACTCAGATTATCTGGATCCAAATCTAGGTCCCACCAATTGGCTTGCTGTGTGACCTTAGGGCCAATTACCTCTCTGTGCCCCAGTCTCATTGGTAACATGAGGGAATGAGAATAGTACCTACCTCTCAGGGTTCTTGTAAAGATTAAATGAGACAATAAATTACACAGAAATGACAACATGTTACAAATGAAATAAGTCAGGCAGAGAGAGACAGATCCTGCATTTGTATGTGGAATCTATATAAAGTTTGAATTAATAGAAACGGTAGGAAAGTGGTTTCCAGGAGCTGGCGGAAACAAAGGGAAGTTGGTAAAAGGGTGCAAAGTTTTATTCTTGTTAAAGGTAAAAGAGAAAGGATCTGAGGATCTAATGTATAACATGGTGACCATAGTTGAAAACACTGTACTAAGTGTATCATTGAAACTTACTAGGGGAGGAGAACTTAAACATTCTCAACAAAACCAAACCCAAACCAAAAGCCAGGTAGCTATGTGAGTGGTGGATGTGTTATTTAACTGGATGGGGGTTGCCCTTTCACCATATATATGCATATCAAATTGTCACACAGTATCTTTAAAATATATTACCATTTTACTTGTCAATTATACCTTAGTAAAGCTGAAAAAAAATGAGACAATACACGTATTTAGCCTGATATCTGGCAGGCTGTGAGGGCTTAATCAGTGCTAAAATTATCTTTATAGGGAAAAATACATATGAAGTTATTTTATGTTTAACCAACCAAAATTTCAGGGTGTCTGACTTCCAAGTGTCCTTTGAATGAACTTCCCGAGGCTGAGGGAAGTTAATTAAGTTAGTTGTTCGTGGTCCTAGAGGTCCCTAGAGCGAGCCCAGGAGCCAGCCACCGTCCTCTGACGTCACGTCCGGAGCTCTTTCTGTGGTCCTAGTCCTCTTCTGAATCAAACCTGTGTGCTTGTTCTTCTGCTAATCTGATTCCTATCCAGTTCACAAACATTGTATGCTCCAACACAGAGGGTTTTACAAAAAATCTGATTGTAATGGTTCCAAGAACCACAACAGGCCAAGTCAAAGGTAGAATCCTGCGTTGCCCCACCCTTGTTCGTCACACCTCAGAAGTGCATTGTACAAATGACTTCCAAAAAGGAGATGAACCAGGGACATTTCCTTTCCTTCCAAGGTAATAAAAAAAAAAAAAATAAAAGAACCTTTTGTAAATGTCACAATGCTGCTTTTTATCAAGGCCATCAGCTTCACAATACATTGCCTTATTTATTGTTTCTTTTTTTCTGGCCTGAGGTCAAGGGTCCTGTTGGCATATCCAATAATGGGGTAAGAACGTGTGTATCTGTTTCTTTACATAGAATCAGACTGCTTGTTGCCATTATATTCTTCCCAGGGTGTTCCCTGCAGTCAGTTTTTAAAATGGAAAGATTTATTTTCACCCTGCACAGTTTGAAACATGTCTCTGCTCAAGGCTTTGAGTTCTCATGTTAGGACCACTGTTTGCACAAGGTCCCAAAGTTTGTACAAAAGAAGGTAAGGGACATGTAGCTATGGAACCATGACGCAGTAAAAGATATGGATGATGGAGAACAAAAGATTGGGGTTTCTTTCTTTTTTTTTTTTTTAAAGATTTTATGTATTTATTTATTTTGACAGAGAGAGGGACAGCACAAGCTGGGGGCGGAGAGGCCAAGGGAGAGGGAGAAGCAGGGCGCCCAGGGCAAAGCTCCATCCCAGGACCCTGGGATCATGACCTGAGCCGAAGGCAGACACTTAACTGACTGAGCCACCCAGGAGTCCCAAGATTGGGGTTTCTAAGATGGATGAAAGCAGGATCCTTACACAGAGTTGTCGCGGCATCAATAGGCTAAGTCACATGGAATGGAAAAAGCTGAAAGCCCTAGATTTTTTTGACTGGTGGCAAATGGTCATAGAGTTAATACACAGCACAGTCCTTAGCTTTCATTTTTTCAGATGAGGAAAATAAAGTTCAGATAAAGAAAAGGGCTTGTCCAAGTTCACCCACTTACAGTACTTAGATTCTCCAGGGTCAATGTTCTTTCAGTAAAATCTGACCGCCACATTTTATTAACATGGCAAACTTGGGCAAGTAAGTAAAGGACTCTCAAACTCAGTTTTTCTCACCTATAAAATGGGACAATAGTACCTATCTTAGAGAGTTGTTCTGTGTGGTTATATGAGGTTCCTTTTGTAATATATATCAGGCAATGCCTGCCATGGAGTGGATGCCTAAAAAATTCTATTTGAACCAATGCTTTACTCTTGGCAGTCAGATTTGTTCATGCTCTTATTAAAAAAAATATCTATTGAAGTCTATGGTGAGTGCTGTGAATTGTGTAAGACTGTTGAATCACAGACCTATACCTCTGAAACAAATAATACATTATATTAAAAAAAAAAAAAAGAAGATAGTAGGAAGGGAGAAATGAAGGGGGGAAATCGGAGGGGGAGATGGACCCTGAGAGACTATGGACTCTCAGAAACAAACTGAGGGTTCTAGAGGGGAGGGGAGTGGGGGGATGAGTTAGCCTGGTGATGGGTATTAAAGAGAGCACGTACTGAATGGAGCACTGGGTGTTATACGCAAACAATGAATCATGGCACACTACATCAAAAACTAATGATGTAATGTATGGTGACTAACATAACATAATAAAAAAAAAAAGAAAAATCTGAAAATCTACAGAAGGAGTTACAATCACACCACCTTAGAGGCATTGTGTCAGGACTAATGAAGTAATAGACTCAAGTGCTTTGAATTTTCATGAGAAAGATGCTATAATAAATGCAAAAGTGTAGTCACACACACACACACAAATAAAACTTCAATAGTTCTTTAAAAAAAACCAACCAACCAACAAACAAACAAACAAAATATCTATTGAGCAAATACTCTGTGCCAGGTTCTGTGCGAAGCTAGGCAGGAATGGCACTCAAAGTTCAAAAGAAGAGATGGTCAATACTCAAGTTACATGACAAAAGAGGCAAATGCTCTTACAATGGGACTGTATTGGCAGGTTTTTTGTTTTGTTTTGTTTTAAATTTTAAGCTAAATATAAAATGAATTTTTAAGTAACAGAAATAATATGTTAATATTTCAACCAAAGTATTTAAGAATTCATATAGAATAACATCATACTTTGTTGTCTTCTTTACTCTTAATTCGTGTTTAGTATTTGGGACTAAGGCTGGTAGTTCTGCCTCTATCCATTCATTTCTCCTTCCCTTGTAATAGAATTTTTATCTGGCACATTGCATTCCAGAATTGAAACTCCGTTTCCTAGCATCTCCTGCAACTTTGTGAAGCCATGTGACTAAATTCTGGCTAATGAGAGGTAATAGTAGAAGTTTTTAATTTTATGAAGACCAGTTTTTAAAAATTCACCTGCTATGGTTTTCCAAAGTAACAGATTTCTTTAATGTTTTCCTCTGGCAATTTTAGGTTTCACATTGAGGTATATGACCGACTTTGAGTTATTTTTTATATATGGCACAAAATATAAATCAAGGTTCATATTCCTCCATATGGATATCTAATTATTTGAGTATCATTTATTAAGAAGACTGTCCTTTCTCCACTGAATTACATTTGCATCTTTGCTGAAAATTAGTTGTGTGTATATGTGTGGGTTTATTTCTAGACTTTCTACTTTCTTCCATTGACGTATTTGTCTGTCTTGATGTCAGAACCACGCTCTCTTGATGACTGTAGTTCTGTAATTTATCTTGAAACCAAGTAGTGTTTGTCCTCCCACTTTGTTTTTCTTTTTAAAGATGTTTTGGCTTTACTAAGTCCTTTGCATTTTTATGTTTTTTATATTTATGTATTTATTTATGTATTTATTTATGTATTTATTTATATTATGTTCAGTTAGCCACTGTATAACTGAACACAATTATGTTACATAATTAGTTTTTGATGTAGTGTTCAATGATTCATTAGTTAAGTATAACACCCAGCGCTCATCACAGCACGTGCCCTCCTCAATACCCATCACCCTGTTACAACCTCCCCTCACCCCCTCCCCTCTAAAACCCCCAGATTGTTTCTCGGGGTCCATAGTCTTTCATGGTTCATCTCCCTCTCTGATTTCTTCTCCTTTGGATTTCCCTCCATTCCCGTATGGTCCTCCATGCTACTGCTTATGTTCCACATATGAGTGAAACCATGTGATAATTGTCTT
This sequence comes from Mirounga angustirostris, assembly GCF_029215605.1. Lineage (NCBI taxonomy): Eukaryota > Metazoa > Chordata > Mammalia > Carnivora > Phocidae > Mirounga > Mirounga angustirostris. The sequence continues at coordinate 10,623,055 of NW_026991712.1, read as the reverse complement.
TCTCTGCTTGACTTACTTCACTTAACATAATCCCCTCCAGTTCCATCCATGTCATTGAAAATGGTGGGTATTCATTTTTTTCTGGTGGCTGAATAATATTCCATTGTGTATATGTACCACATCTTTATCCATTCATCTGTTGAAGGAAGGACATCTTGGCTCCTTCCACAGTTTGGCTATTGTGCACATTGCTGCTATGCACATTGGGGTGCACATGCCCCTTCTTTTCACTACATCTGCATCTTTGGGGTAAATACCTAGTAGTGCAATTGCTGGGTCGTAGGGTAGCTCTATTCTTAACATCTTGAGGAACCTCCATACTGTTTTCCAGAGTGGCTGTACCAACTTACATTCCCACCAACAGTGTAAGAGGGTTCCCCTTTCTCCACATCCTCATCAACATTTGTTGTTTCCGGTTTTGTTAATTTTTGTCATTCTAACTGCTGTAAGGTGGTATATTGTGGTTTTGATTTGTATTTCCCTGATGGCTAGTGATGTTGCGAATTTTTTCATGTGTCTGTTAGCCATTTGTATGTCTTTTTTGAAGAAGTGTCTGTTCATGTCTTCTGCCCATTTTTTGACTGGGTTATTAGTTTTTTGAGTGTTGAGTTTGAGAAGTTCTTTATAGATCTTGGATATCAGCCCTTTATCTGTAATGTCATTTGCAAATATCTTCTCTTATTCCGTGGGCTGCCTCTTAGTTTTGTTGACTGTTTCCTTTGCCGTGCAGAAGCTTTTTATCTTGATGAAGTCCCAAAAGTTTATTTTTGTTTTTGTTTCACTTGGCTTTGGAGACATGTCTTGAAAGAAGTTACTGTGGCCGATTTAGAAGAGGTAACTTCCTATGTTCTCCTTAGGATTTTGATGGATACCTGTCTCACATTGAGGTCTTTCAATTCCTAGCCTCAGCAATCAGACAACAAAAAGAAATAAAAGGCATCCAAATTGACAAAAAAGAAGTCAGGCTCTCCCTCTTCACAGATGACATATCACTTTATTTGGAAAACCCAAGAGGCTCCACCCGCAAATTGCTAGAACTCATACAGCAATTCACTAATGTGGCAGGATACAAAATCAATGCACAGAAATCAGTTGCTTTTCTATACACTAACAATGTAACTGTAGAAAGAGAAAATAAGGAATCAATTCCATCCACAATAGCAACAAAATCCATAAGATACCTAGGAATAAACCTAACTAAAGAGGTAAAGGATCTATACTCTAGAAACTACAGAACACTTATGAAAGAAATTGAGGAAGACACAAAAAGATGGAAAAATATTCCATGCTCATGAATTGGAAGAATAAACATTGTTAAAATGTCTATCCTCCCCAGAGCAATTTGCACTTTTCAATGCCATCCTTATTAAAAGACCGTTGGCATTTTTCAAAGTGCTGGAACAAAAAATCCTAAAATTTGTATGGAATCAGAAAAGACCCTGAATCACCAAGGGAAGGATGAAAAAGAAAACCAAAGCTGAGACTCCAGAAATGAACCCACAACCTTATGGTCAGCTAATCTTTGACAAATTGGGAAAAAATATCCAATGGAAAAAAGTCTCTTCAATAAATGGTGCTGGGAAAATTGGATAGCTACATATAGAAGAATTAAACTGGACCATTCCCTTACACCATACATAAAGATAAACCTTATATGGTTTTTAGAATCAGATTATCAATTAAAAAAAAAAGATTCTTGAGTATGACTCCAATGGAATTTTCTTTCCATGAAAACATAATGAGGAATAAGCATTCCCAAGGTAAATAATAATTGATACCTCTTGAGTTTGTTATGATAAACAAATAATAACTCATTATTTTATTTTATTTCCATATGTTGCAAAGATCTAGGTAATTATTATAGATTAAAATATTTACCAGTCAGTTAAGCATCTGACTCTTGATTTCAGCTCAGGTCATGATCTTAGGGTCATGAAATCCAGACCCATGTCAGGCTCTGTGCTCAGTGGAGAGTCTGCTCCAGATTCTCCCTCTCCCTCTCCCTCTGCCCCTTCCCCTGCTCATGCTCACTCGCGCACACTCTCTCTCTCAAATAAATAAATAAATAAATAAATCCTTGAAGATAAGATAAAATAAAATAAAATGTATACCTTTCATCTATTACTACGTAGTTCTGCCTGAGCACATTTCTATATTAATTGGTAATAATTTGCTACAAAGGAGTAATACATATAAGGATGTGTAGCATGGAGTAGGCACTTAATAAAAATTAATGTCTTCCCTGACATTTCTCTTCTTATGTAGATGATATTCCTGTAGAAATTGAGCTAGCAGATCTTAAGATTGCCTCTCTATTTAACATCCCTGTGATTTTATTCTTCTGAGTACCAAGTAGGTAATTGGATTAAGGATGTAATATTAAGAACACAAATACACTTATTTGTTATCATTGATGGGCAACAGTTAAAATATATGAAGTTAAATTTCTTACCCAACATTGCCATAAACATAATATTCCTAGCCAGTTTTCCTCACAGCTACAATACAATGATAACTAATGTTCATCAAGTAACATTGAGGAAAAACACTGCAGTGTTTTCTGAATCATCAAAAGGAATCAAATTCCCTTCAGTTAAGTTAAATAGTAATCAGCCCCTTGCTTTCTTTAATATTGGTGAAAGCTTTAGCCCTAACTAACAGTTTGACTTAAAAAAAATTACAAAGTCCTTGATTTTTGGTAAACTTCTGCTTACAGCTATGGTGGAGTAATTGACATCAGATGTACTCATCACCTCCAATGACTGAAAAACTGAACAACTGATATGCAACACTGGTAGCCATATACTGGACAACAGCAGCACAGGATAGTGAACTCTTGGAGAAAGGAAACAAACAAATTAAGTTCTATGATTATTCTGGCTCACTGCCTAGAGACAGGATCAAGGACACAGCTCAAGGAGTGGGAACCCCCCAAAAAGCCCAGCAGACTCCCTGCATTGAGCAAAGAGAATTGAACATTTGGGGCAGCCAAAAAATCTAGGATCTTCTTGTAAGAATATAGGAAAGAAGAAACCTGAAATGAAAGGAGAGAATTGCACAGAGATCTCAAAGGATCCTCCTGCCTTTAGCAGAGAACCGAGAAGTGCATATTTGAGAAAAAAAAAATACAAGGCCTGAGAAAGAATCACTGGAAAAGAACAAGCAGAAAGCTCAAACCCAAAACTCACACAGAAGTAATAGCTCATGTCCCTATCAACCAAACAAGAAAACCTTATAACATAGAGGATACCAAATGGACTATCAGAAGGGTACAGCCTCAGTGAGACCTCAGTAGTCAGACAGAGTTAGCCACAGATTAAAGGATTATTTCAACTAACAACCTTAAATCAAGCTTGAAACAGTCAAATTGTTTCTAAGTAGTTTAATAAAGCACAAGAAAATACCCCATCCCAACCCAGGTAACATTAATGATGTCTGTCATACAGTCAATTATTTCCAGGCATGTGAAGAAGCAGGAAACATAACCTATAAAGAGAGTAAAAAAGCCCATTGGTGAGAACACACACAGAAGTAACACAGATGATATAATTAGTAAACATTTTATTTTATTTTATTTTATCTTATCTTTAAGGATTTATCGATATGTTTAAGAAAATAAAGGAAAGCCTGAGGCAAGGGAAACAAAAGTGAAAATAAACTCTTGGGACTACAACTAAATAAAAAGTTTCTGCACAGCGAAAGAAACAGTAAATGAGGCAACCCACTGAATGGAGAAGATATTTGCAAAGGACATATCCAATAAAGTGTTAGTGTCCACAATATGTAAAAAAACTGATACAACTCAACACCCCCCAAAAACAAATAACCCAATTAAAAAATGGACAGAAGACATGAACAGACATTTCTCTAAAGAAGACATACAGATCGCCAACAGACACATGAAAAGATGCTCTGCATCATTCATCAGGAAATGCAAATCAAAACTACCATGAGATATCACCTCACACCTGTCAGAATGGCTGAAATCAATAACACAAGAAACAACAGGTGTTGGTGAAAATGTGGGAAAAAAGGAACCCTCTTGCACTATTGGTGGGAACAAAAACTGGTACAGCCACTGTGGAAGATAGTATGGAGGATCCTCAAAAAATTAAGAATAGAACTACCCTACGATCAAGGAATCATATTACTGGGTATTTACCCTCAAAATACAAAAACACTAATTTGAAGGGATGTTGAAACAAGTCATGATCTCAGGTTCGTGGAATCAAGTACCAGATCGGGCTCTGTGCTCAACAGGTAGTCTGCTTGGGATTCTCTCTCTCCCTCTGCCCCTTCCTCCTGCCCACCACCTCCCTCTCTCTCTCTCTCAAAATAAATAAATAAATTTTTTTAAAAAGGCAAAGAGTTGGGGTGCCTGAGTGGTGTAGTTTGTTAAATGTCCAACTCTTGGTTTTGGCTCAGGTTGTGATCTCAGAGTCATGAGATCAAGCCCCAGATCAGACTCCATGCTCAGTGTGGAGTTGGCTTGAGATTCTCTCTCTCCCTCTGCCCCTCCCCCATGCTCGTGCAAGCGTGCTCTCTCTCTCTCTTACTCTCTCAAATAAATAAGTAAATCTTTAAAAAGTCAAAGACCTAAGTAGGTTTGGCAAGCTATGGACCATGGGCCAAATCCTATCCATATTTTAAATAACCCACAAGCTAAGAATGTTTTTACATTTCTCAAGGGTTGTTTAAAAAAAGGAATATGTGACAGAGCCCATGTATGTCTCTCAAAACCTAAAATGTTTACTGACTGAGCTTTGCAGAAAAGTTTGCCAGCCTTTGATCTAGCAGTTTCTGTTCTGCTCTGGAAATGTGACATGCTCTATAGCCCATCCCTCCACTAATTAAAAATAAAAACTCTGGACAAAATTCAAGAGCAGTGACTTCATGATTCTTAAAAGTAAACAAAAGTGGGCAAATTATGGTAGGAAGTCAAAACTTACAGAAGTGACCCACACTGGGATATGTTTTTCAGTGTATTTTGCTTATTTTTGGCTCTGCCAAAAGAGGAATGCCCTATTGAAAGATGTATGGAAATGGCAGCTAAAACTCGGGTAACAGCTCTTACCTGATGACGTACAGACTTTCCTTCTGCCTACTGGAACCAGGGAAAGGAGAGGTGAGGTGAGTCACAAAGATCACAAAGGGAAAACAGGAAAGGCAGATCACTGTTTTTATCGAGGTTTATTGGATTTTTTTTTATAGTAGTTTTTTCTTGCATAAAAACTTCTCAGCTTGATGTCTGCCTTTGATCAATGTCCAGAGTCCTGATACAGTTGTTTTGGTCAGTGTGGTCTGGTTTTTATGCTGATTTTTGGAGATAGGATTGGCTATGCCCTTTACTCAGTTATTCCAAAAGTAACATCAACATTTAACAGTAAAACGAAACAAAATAAAACAACTTCTGGGGGAGGAATTAAAGATATCCTTACTTGCCTCCAAAAACAAAGAGAAAGGACTAAAGATAACATTAGCTTGGTTCTATGATGCATTATTCTGGAAAAGAAAAAGCATGAGATCATTTTGAAACAAGAACATGGGGGAGATGAGTGCCTGAGTAAAAGTCATTGCACAACCTGGAGAAAGGAAAAGGCCCATCAAACTGAGCACTTAATAAATGGTTCTAGGGTCTAAGAAATGACGGTAATTAACATACAAGAAATGCATCCTTAGATACCGGCGCATTGATTTTTTGTAATCCCCCGGAGTTCTTTCAGATCTATTGAATTGCTTTTGTGCATCACCAATTTCTGATTGAAAAGGGACAAATGGTTCAAGTGAAAATTGCCCACCTCAAAAGTATGCATAAAACTTTTGTCCATTTTTCTCATGCTCCTTTTTCTTTAGCAATTTTGTCATCCATGGTGGAAACATAACCATGAAATTCTATATTCTATATTCTATAAAATATTAACTTTTAATAAATATTAACTTTTAAGTCTATAGAAAATGAAAGCAACATAGCTCATAGCTAGGTTTCTGGTAATATAATTTGGGAAACAAATAGAATCAAGAGCTATATAATAATATGTGAGACATTGAACCTTCAGCCTTCTTTACCTGGAAGGATAAATATGGACTTACTAGTCACTGGTGTCTTTCCCTCATTTGACAGTCTTCAATTATCATTTGTGGACTATGGATTTTTAAACTACAGACTATAAATGATTTTCCGGTGAAAAGTTAGGTTTTTGACTTCATATACCCAGTTTATTTGCACTTTTGCTACTGACCTTTGAGGTTTTAATTCAAAGGAACTGGTGATATAAGAATTCTGGGCAACGTTGCAGCCTAATGGCAGTCCTGTAGGAACCACCTTATCATGCTTTACATATATACATTATGTGTATAAATATTACATTATTAAATTGATAAATTTATATTACATATATAAATATGCTTATATACATGCATAAGTGTGTGTATAGATACACATATATACAATTGTCCTTTCCCTAATCCATTCTGTTGGCCTGGATATAGATCTTTATTCATGAGAAGGGAGTTCTCTTGATTATGCCACTGGAGTAGAGTTTTATTATTTTTTCTTATCAGAGTACTGTTATTTTGAGAATAATATTCTGATTTTACTATGAGAGAACAATCACTCCTCTTTCAGTCCACATACACGAGGTAAACAAAGCTGACTCTACCTCCCTCGTGCCCTCACACCCAGATTCCAGGAGTGGGGCCTGGACTAGGCTGGGTTGTCAATACATTCAACTCCTGCAGTCACAGACTTAAGTTGCAGGGGTAGAGAAATGATCCGAGTTAGGCCATTCACTATCATCAAGACTCAGTTCTCTGACTTTTGTTTTTATGCCCAGGGAAGCGAATGGTTTCTTCTGCTGGAACAGATGCCGTAATGATGATAAACCTGAAGCCATTGGAGTCACCAACCAGAATCCAGGAATGAGCTCCACCTGGAGGATCCAGAGCTAAGAGGCAGAGACTGGTGATACCATTTGGACCCAGGATCATGACTCATCTAAAGCTAGATCTACTCCTGGACATCTTACATGAACATCTACTCCCCATCTCATTTACATAGTTTGAATTCCATTTTCTGTGCCTAGCTGCCAAAAGAGTCCTAACTGATGCAACCACTAACCACTAACCTAACTGATGCAACCTGCTGGAAACACACCAGGCCATCTGCTCATATCCCTTCTCAGTTTCTCCCTCTACCAACTGTGAATATTAATTTTTGTCTGAAAGTGGTAAAAGTTGTAGAAAAGTATTTTAATAGACTATCCACTGATATGTAAATTAAAGGTGATGTCCAGCACAGAGGACCATAGGAGAAGGGAGGGAAAACTGAAGGGGGGGAAATCAGAGAGGGAGACAAACTGCGAGAGACTCTGGACCACGGAATACAAACTGAGGGTTTCAGAGGGAAGGGGGGAAGGGGGATGGAGTAGTGGGTGATGGGTATTAAGGAGGGCATGTGTTGTGGTGAGCACTGGGTGTTATAATCAACTAATGAATCATTGAACGCTACATCAAGAACTAATGATAGTGAACTAATACAGTGGCTAACTGAACATAATAAAAAGATAAAAATAAGGAAAAGTAAAAAATAAAATAAAAACAAATAAAAGTGATGTCTAATACTTCTGGTCAGTATGCATTCTTTTGAATATTTAATTTTGCTGATGGTTTGTTTGCTATTCTTGTGTGTCTGCAATACATATCTAAAGACCCTGCCATTTATTTATCTTCATTATATGCCAGAACCCTCTAGGGCCAGAAGTACACAAATACAAAACATGGTCACCTTCAACAGCTTCCTCTCTACTGAGGAAAATTTGAGGGGAAGGAGCAGAAATTACTCTTATGTCAGTAGACAGTGTTGATAAGTGCAGATAAAGAAGTGCAGATGACTTCTGGACATACATGTAAGAAGAAGCAGTTGCTCCTGGCTTTGTCAGGGGATGGATTTCAAAGTAAAGAAAAATTCATTAGGGGAGGAAACTTATCTTTTTGGGAAAAGGTTTGTATGTCACCTGCTCATCATTTCTTATTTATGATCTCATTTAATTATAACAAGGGTTTGAGATCCCTATTTTATAGATGAGGAAATCAAAACCATGAGAGTCTGAACAATGGTCCATGGCTAATTCATGCGGGAATCAGGATTCAGACCCGGTTCTAAGCCGAGAATAGATGCTCTTAATAATTTTACCTTGAAAGCTGAGGAGGCAGTGGGAATTTGGGGGAGAAAAGGCAGTCTAGAGAACATGATCATGGAAGTTCCTTATACTCGAGGGTCCCTAATCAGCATGGGTGCCATCTGGGCAGCCTCTGCACCACCAGTACCCAGCTCCGGGGGCAAGACAGGTGAACTGTGGGAGGTGAGATGCGATATGAACGATTGTATTACTTACTGAAGATCTGAGACTCTTCACAGTACAAGCACGTTTGTAATTTGCGGTGCTTCAAGCTCCAGCGAAGGGTGTGAGTAATGCAGATGCTCTCAAGAGGCTTGAGTGGGAAAATGCACATCCCTTCCATTTGATCTTGAGATTACCTTCTGGGTTGCCATTTCAATTCATGCATGAACTAAAATGCAGACAGTGTATACCTAAAGACCTCTAATCTGATTTTTGCATCCGAAACTTGCTTTTCCCATTGTAAATAGACAAAAAAGAATCATACGGCTTTCAGAAATGTAACTGTCAGAATTAGAGTTGCATACCCATTACTTGTCATCTATTCCTCGATAAGATCAATGTACAGAGGGCCTTCTATGTCCTTTACACCTTATTGAGGACTATGGTTTTAGGAACAAGAATATTGTGACTATACAGTTAGGATTAACACACATGAAGAAAAGCAAGCTAACATTTTAAGATCCCTCATCTGTCAAGCACTGTGTTGAGTTTGCAAACATTACATCAGTAGACTCTCTGAACAGTCCTCTGAGATAATGTTTTTAGCCCATTTTACAAGCCAGGCTCAGACGGATAAATAATCCATGTAAAGTTACAATGTATGAAGAAAGGCTGACGTATTTTGAGGGCTTAATATGTGCCTGGTGCTCTGTAAAGCGCTTCTAAGGTTTGATATAACCCTCAGTACACTCATAGAATCTCCTTCTTGTAGATAGGAATGCAGGCTCTGAAGTTAAGGGCTCCCAAAATCACCCAGGGAGAAAGTGGGGAAGACACTCGAGAGGCAGGCTGCCCGACGTTGTTTGTCCCCAAACTTCCACTTACTATTTAATATTTTGCAAGTCCTCCTTGCAAAATCATGAGACAAATAGATAATGAATGATCATGAATTCATAGATAATATAACCCAGCTACCCAGATGATTTTAAGAGAAGCCAACAGAAATACCTGAATGTAATACATAACGGAAATAAAATTAATTTATAATAAAATAAAATCTATAATTCAATGAATAAAACCTATTACTGCATTATAAATGCTTTATTACATACATAGTTATTCATTATTATTTATTATGTATTATATAGAATTTGTGACACGTGAACAGTTTGGAAGACAGCAAATTGTCCAATCTTGCCAATATCATAGGCTTGCCAGGAATGTGACAACTGCAAATACACACGATCTTAGGGTGTGCTATCGGCAACTCAAATGTCACATAGTTATTACTCGTGGTGATTTTCTCAATGGGTAACAGCCCTCGGTAACAACAGTCTAAAATAACAAATTAAGATCTTTTCTCACTTTACATGGCAGTTACATTGTTTGGCAATTATCTTATCTTAAATCCATGAAGAGCATGCTCCATGAGTGTGTGTAATAATGATAAGCAATTTATTAATGACTATACAACAGGATCTTTGAAAATCCTATGGGATGTAAAACAATAAAACAGTTCTTTGCATGAGGGACTGTTCCTGACAACACAGAACATCTAGGGTCCTCAGCCCCCAGTATGGGTCACTATGCCCAATTCCTGGGACAAACAAAAATGCATCCTAGACATTCTCAGAACGCACTTCGAGGAGTTGAACTGCTGCCCTTGAGAATCACTGCCATCAAGTTGGCAAGGATGGATAGGACTGCCCTATGAATGCCGAGCCATAGCCCTGAGGCCTGGAAGAGCAGGCAGAATGCTCCTTCATCGAGCCAGTATCTCCCAAGCATCAGGCCTTTCTGCATCATCTTCAGGATGCTTGCACATAATACTACTATTCTGTATTTTTCTTTAAGAGACTCCCTTTTTACTATAAACACCAATCAAACAGAAAATAAGAATCGCTTACTGTAAGTCAAATGCAAACTTAAAAATAACGTAATGAATGAAACAAACACGAAATAGCAAAGAGAAGATGATGTCATCAAACTCCAGCTAGATTCTGTTGCCAGCAGAAGAGTCTCAGCTGGACATCTCTTCTCTTTTGGCTAACCACCACATTTAGCCTAAATTTGTCTCCCCAGAACTTGGTGTGATTTCCAGAACAGGGGAAAAATATATCCCCTCACTTCATGATGACTCAGCTGTCATTATTCTCTTCTCTTTGAGATAAGCAAGGTGTTTACATTATTTTTTATGAGCATATTGCCTCCTTATATAGGGATTTATTCTTTTTATGAAGAGGAGGTATTGGGAAGTACCTGTTACTCAGTACTAATGTAGACATTTAAAATATATTTCTTCTGATCTTTTATACAGTACTCTAAGGTATACCTCAACATTCCCATTTTACTGATGAGGAAATTAGGCTACGGTGCATTTGCATTGGAGTAGTTTGCCCAAAGTCTCGCAGCTGGTTAGTGGCCAAGCCAGGATGTCAACTCAGAGCTAATTACAAAGTTCAGAGAACTCATACAATTTCTTGTGTTAATTGACCACGGAATTAAAGGCCACAGTAAGATAGAGTTTCTTGATTATACAGAGATAAGGATTTAAGGTGATTTAAACTCCTCTAATTACCTTTATAGAGATGACTTAGGCTTAACTTAGTGGTGCATTAATCTAAAGAGTTTTATTTAAGTCTTGTCCTGTTACTTATGAGGGTAACTAAGAAGACCCACATTAAGCCAACACGATGGTTTGTTGTTTCTCACTTCCTCTAAAATGTTCCACAAGGGGGGAGCTGGAGTCTGGAAGTGAGTAAGAATGAATGTGAGACGCTCTGGAAGTGGGTGGGATTATCAGACAGAGCTTCTGTGTTGGTGGCTGGATACTCCTGAGGGCTGCATGAGGCACACGATGGTTACATTCTATATCAACCGGGCCACAAGATGCCATATATCTGACCAAATGTTATTTCTCTGTGTGCCTGTGAGTATATTTATGGAAGAGGTTAGCTTCTGAATTGGGGGCTGAGTCAAGCAGATGGTCCCTCCCCAGTCTGGGTGGGCACCATCTCATCCATCAAGAACCTGAAGAGAACAAAAATGTGGAGGAAGGTTGCTTCGCTCCTTGTCTGCCTGACTGCTGAGGGGCGACATCTGCCTTCCCCTGCCCTCTGCATTCTCAGCTCTCCAGGCTTCAGACTCCAACATCTACCTGTCGGCTCTCCAACTATCACCACTGGTCTTCCTGGGTCTCCAGCCTGGAGACAGCAGATCGTGAGACGTCTCCGTCTCCATAACGGTGTGAGCCAATAGCTTATAATAAATAAATCTCTATCTACATCTGAATTTCTATATCTGTATCCATATCCCTTCTCCTGTAGGTTCTGTTTCTTGGAGAAACCTAACACAAGACAGACATTAAAATCGTGGACGACACAAGGTGCAGGTGACCAAACACCCTTAATTCTCTCATGTCATCCTCTACCGCACACACTGGTCACCCTAAAATTAAAATGTTTCCCCTCTCATTCTCACCAAGTCCCACACCCTGCCTCGGAACCCTTCCATTTCAGAGACCAGTTTTTTTTTTTTTTTTCCCCTCAAACCTCTGACCCTTCAAACCTTCCTGTCTCAGTCTTAGTACATCACCTTGCCTCCCTACTTCCCTGAAACAAAACAAAACAAAACAAAACACAAGTCACAACCCACACATCTTACCTCTATGTGCATCTGTATTTTCCTCATTCCCTTCTGTCACAACAGACAATTGGCTCTTCACTATTGAAAGCTCATTTGCTCTGTGTATTGTAAATGTCATCCCCCTCTCAGGGGCCCTGCTTCAACAAACTGACTCTACTCTCAATTTGTCTTCACCTCCTTCATCTATGCTGACCCCTTCCCACCAGGCCCAAAGCAGGGCCTAGAAGGCAACCTCAATGGCTTACCCTACCCCTGCTCCACCACCTGAGACCACCAGTTATCAAGCTGTAGTGACTTCTGCTGTCCTGCATTCTCCACTATCACTACCTGAGCACCTCTCCTTCACCTGGAGCACTGCAGTAGCCCTCTCTTGAGCTCCCAAGGTAGTCTCGGCATGGGTACCAGAGTGACCAGTAGAGAAAAGCAGGATATTATTGTCTGCCTGTAATCGCCAGGATAAAATACTAATTAGTAAGCATGGCACCTAAGTCTTTTCTCTCCTTACCTATATCTGTATCTATCATCTTGTGCTTCTCATCCTTCCTCCTAGCTAAGGCTATATATACTTCCCCTCCTCTCAGGAGCCTTAGTCTTGATCAACCCTTCTCTTCTCTGGTCTACTCAATGTGCACTTCTCTGCCAGATACATAGGCTTTCAAAACTGCATCAGTCTTTCCTACTACAAGAAATCAATAAATCATTAAAGAAGTAACACAAATTAACCTCTGTCTTCTATGTTTCAAGACTACTGATCTGAATTTTGTATCTCGAGTGTATCATCATCTGCTTACTATTTGTCAGATACTTTGCTTAGTGATTTGTACCTCAATTAATCCTCATAACAGCCAATGAGATGGACTAGTCTTATCATTCCTATTAATGTTCAAGGACTTATTTAAGGTCATCGAGGTAATAAACAGAACAGAATTCAACCAAATGCATTCAGACTCCAAAAACTACACTCATAATAAGTATATCGTTCTGCAGCACCTAAAAGATGAGATGGAAATGAAAAACATATATATATTGCATAATACATAATGTATAATGCATATATATTATAGTTTTTATATTATACATTTGTATATTATATACATATCTATATCAGCTAATAGTATTGTTAATCAATATTTATTAAGCATTTACCATGCAATAGGTATGATACTGAGCATTTAACATATGCTATCTCATTTAATTTTAACACATTAGGTGTCATTATAGTATTATTATACATGATGAAATGTAAGCTGAGTAACTGAATAGATTAAAAATTGTTTTTGTCTGAGATCTTTGAAGCATGAAAGAGTTTCATTTGAACTCTGGGGTGTCTAGCATCAATGACAATGCTTAACCACAGTGCAATACAGAATATATCACCCAGGGGCTCCTGGGTAGCTCAGTCAGTTAAGCAACCGACTCTTGATTTCAGCTCAGGTCATGATCTCAGGATCATGGGATTGGGCTTAAGATTCTCTCTCTGCCTCTTCTGCCCCTCTCTTAAAAAAAAAAAAAAAAAAAAAAAGGATATGTCACCCACTAGTATGCTATGAATCAAAATTCCAGGGAAGAGATTTTATGTACCAAGTAGAGTTATTCATAGTGTCTCCCAAAGTTGAACCATTTTTTTAGCTCTTCATATAAGAGCTGCACCTGCTCTTATATGAATTTAGGTGGAATATTCCCCACAGTGCCTGAGGCTGGCCCTTGGAGAGGAAGGATTACGTGGATGGTAATATCATGCAGCGCCAGCAACTTGGGCTCTGGAACCAGAACCAGAGTTGGATCTCAACAGAGTCACGACTGTGTGACTTGGGACGAGTTCTTTTATCTCTTTGCCAGTTTTTTAGTCTTAAAATACAGATAATAATAATCCCTATGTGCCAAGATTGTTTTGTAGATTGATTATAACAATGCAGGAAAAATGCTCAGCAAATGTCTGAAACATATTAAGTGCTCAATAAGCGTTAGTTATTAGTTATTGCTTCACAATGTAGCATGAGATTAAGCTTTATAGTGCTCGTCTCTAAGATTAGATTTATTCCTGTCTTGCCATCATGAGCTCCTTTATGCCAAAAAAAGAAAATACTCTCCTCTTCCTAAAACATCACTGTGTATCTATCCATTCATTCATTTCAATGTGGCAGGCATTCCTCAAGGGTCTAAGAATGAACAATAGTGTATGATTTATGCCTCCAATGACTTTCAGAATAACAGAGGTAGGAAGCCACATATACAAGTAAGCAGGTGACATAAAAATTGCTGCCATCAGGTGCCCCATATGGCAATTTACTACTCATCTTTCAAAACAGGTAAGTGTGGATATCACCTCCCATCTGAGGTCTTATTTGATTTGCCCATAAAAAAATCTCAAACATTTTTCCATCCTCAACTGTTACCATTACCTCATTACTCACTGTAACCATAATATTTTGAAATTTTCAATCTTAAATACAGGGATATTTGAAGACTGAGACCTATTGTTTTTGTTTGTTTGTTTGTTACCCTTTCTTAGGACTTTAAGGTTTTGGACAGTACTTGGGATACAGAAGATACTTAGATGTTGGATGATGGATGGAATGGATGGATAGACAGAAGGAGGGATGGAGAGAAGGAGGGATAGAAGAAGGGAGGAATGGAAGGAGGGAAGATGGAAAGAATGGGTAGAGGGAAGGAGCGATGGATAGGTGGATGCATAAATGACTTCAAGAGAAACAGACTGGAGTAAGGCACAAATTTTGGTTGAGAGTAAGACAGAGAAGGGAGACTTCATAGTACAGGGGTGTTTGAGTTCTATCTAAAAGGTGAGTAAGATTTCAGCACAAATACAATGTATGTGTGGTGGTGGGAAGGTGGTGAGGGTAAAGCATTCTAGACAGAGGGAAAAGTATAATAAAAGCATAGAGCTTTGGAATTTAATGATGTATTAATTGAGTGGCAAGCAGATCGGGGGAGATAGAGTTGGGACTGGAAGCTGGAGGAGGAGAGCAGAGGGATAGAGACAGAACAAGTCTCAGACCTTGCTCGAAGACCTTGGAAACCACACTAATGAATTTGGATCTTCAAACCATAGCGGTTTCTTAATAGGGAAGCATGCCTCTCTTGCTAAAAGGCTTGACCACAATTGAGGACATTATTTTGTCACCTTGAGCTAAGTACCAGTACTTGATTAAAACTGAGAGCAGGCAGACAGCTCCAATGGTGTTTTCTGGGAGCCTAAATCACAGGGTTTTGGCATCTCTGAATTTAAAGGGAAATTGAAATCGCTTCAGTACTCATTCAGGCTAAAAGTACTTTTAGAATTTCCAAGAGGAACAATTGAAAACACAAATCTGTCTCCTAACAATGCTTAGGCTTTGGGATTCTTCTTGCCTTTATTCTGTTGAATGAGACAGAATGGAATGAATAATAATATCTGACATGCTCTTACATTGCATTTGTAGAGCACTCTCACAAAAATGATTTCATTTGATCTTCATAAAAACCCTGTGAGCTAAGCACTATTATCTTCATTCAGCAGCGAGCAAACAGGCACAGCGATAGTAAGGCAGGCAAGTTTGATTCTCTCACCTCTCTCTTTCTCTGACCCTCCCAGCTGGGGCAAGTTCTGAGGAACTTCGCAGCTGATTAAAGCCTTTTCTGGTGATATGTGTATCACAAAAGAGGCCAGAAGTGAAGGGGGGATATAATACATATCGAGAAGTTATTCTGTCTGACACCTGTCATGATTATCAACATATAATCCCCGTCACCACTTCTGGAGGAAGTATAATTGTGCCTACTTTGAAAAAAAGGACACTGACGCTCAGAGAAGTTAATAAACTTGTTCAAGTTGGCCCAGCTGCAAAATGGTAGGGTCAGATTTGAACTCTATCTGTGGCCTCCAACACACACAGACACACACACACACACACATGCATTCTCTTCTACCACTTCATACCGCCATAATGTTAGGAGTACGGCCTCAGAGCTCAGACTGCCATGTTTGAACACCTGTTAGCCTTGTGACCTTGACAATGGCTTTATGACCTTGAGAACCTGTGCTTCGGGTTCTCATCTCTAAAATGGAGAACATATTAGCACTTATCTCTAGGAGTTGCTCTGCAAATGAACTGTGACAACACACGTCAACTGTTCCAAGACCAGAATCAGTATGAGGTATATGTAGTCTACAGTTATCAAGTGTCTTATGAATCTTTGAAATAATTCCCTTCTCCAGACCCATACCTGATACGCTGATCTCTTATCAATTAGCTTCGGTGGTGCTAGGGTCCAATTGTCAACTAGACTTGACACCATGCTCTCTGGAATGAGTTGGCCTGGAAGCCTGCCTTGTTCCCAACCAGGCTTTTCTATAAGCCTCGCTGTGCCAGTTCAATCTAAAGGTTGGCATTCACCATCTGGCCTTTCCTTGCTTGTTCTTCAGCCCCCCTGAATCCCAATTATTTGGATTGGAGCTCTAGAAACACAATTAGCTTTTGCTAGACCCTCTTCAGAGGATGACAACCTAATGCCATGTCCTTAGCACGCTGGTAGGTATTCCTCTATCTGTACCCATATCCTTGGAACAATAAGTCCTGC
Source organism: Mirounga angustirostris (assembly GCF_029215605.1). NCBI lineage: Eukaryota > Metazoa > Chordata > Mammalia > Carnivora > Phocidae > Mirounga > Mirounga angustirostris. The sequence continues at coordinate 10,606,493 of NW_026991712.1, read as the reverse complement.
CATGTATAGCATTTATATTACTGAAGATTTGCTCTGTTTCCTCTTGGCTTGCTTCTGCTTTCTGTTGGAATTTTGCATTGAACATTTATTTTACCTCAGGAGCTATGCAAGTTCATAGAGAAACAACTCCAATCAACCAAGCATGGTTTTTGTCCTCAAAGAGAGTAGCCTGATTTTAAGCAATCCATTATAAAAATAATTATCTGATTAGAGTTGAGAAAAATTTATTTGAAACAGAAATAGATAATTCTTTGAACAAATGTAACAAGAAGACTCCCACCTTGTCTGAGGATTCAGGGAAAGTTCCTTGAAGAGGTGAAAACACAAGTGGTCTAGGACTGCCTGGGAGGCAGCCTTTTTATTCCCACTTTATTTATTCAGATGTTTCCATGAGATGTGGAAGGAATAGAGAAAAAAATAATCATCTCTAACAGTTTCTCAGAGCGGTGGTAGACTTTCCAGTTTTCATGAGTGATAATTATAACATGATTTAAAAAAGTCCTTTTTTATTAAATACATGGCAGGTATTTTGCTACAGACATCACATCAATCTTGTTTTCTTGGTCTGATAAAAATCGTGTGTCAGACACTTTTCTAGGCTCTGGAAAAACAAAAGCTTTGAGGGAGAACAATTTCTGCCTTCAAAAATGTCACAGTGGAATGGCCCTCACCACAAATCTGAATCATGTCAGTCTGGCTGAGCTAGGTTATGGTGCTGTCATGCCTTTGTTTCTGCTCAGAGCTCCTTCATGTATTAGTTCACAGTTCTGTAGGTCAGAGATCTGGGCTAGCCTCTATTCTCTCTTTAGGGTCTCATAGGCTGAAACCAAAGTGTCATCCAGGTGAGGCTCCTGTCTGGGGGCCCTGGGAAAGAATTCACTTCCAAGTTCATTCAAGTCAAAGGCAGAATCCAATTCCTTGCTGGTGTTGGCTGGGAGTCGCTCTGGGCAAAAAGAGCCTATTCAGAGGTTCTTCCACGTGTCCCCTCCATTTCAGCAGCAGAGAACTTCCTCCTCACCACATCTCCCTCATGCTTCACATCTCTCTGACTTCTTCTGCCACCAGGGCAGAGAAAAACTGCTTTTCAAGGACTCAGTGTGGTTAGATTAGATCTGCCCAGATAATCTCCCTCTGAACCGCTTACTAGTATTAATTGCACCCGCAAAATCCCTTTTGCTGTATAAGATACCATGATCATGGGGATAACACCAGGGCACAAAGTTTATGGGGGCCATCTAGAATTCTTTCTACCACACTTAACAAATAGCCCCACAGTTCCAGTGACTGGAAACAATGAAGATGTATTTCTCACCTATGAACAAGTGCATCGGGGGTTGGCTCTAGCCCTGTTCTTCAATGCTTTTGCTCTAGCTCTAGAAATCAGGCTGATGTTGCAGCTGCCATCTGTAGAATCGCCAGTTGCTCAGCAATGGGAATGAGAATGAGCTGGTGGATTGCACATGAGTTCTTAACACTTCTGCCCAGAAGGCTCACACATCACTTCTGATCATATTCCATTGACCAGAGCAAATGACATGGCCAGATTACCTTCAAGGGGCCAAGGAAGTGCAATCTTGCCATTTGCCTGGAAAAAAGAGGACACCCAGAAATATTTGGAGGGGCTGAACTATTAAGTATCACAGTCCTTTTGATCACCAAATATTTGGTTCACTTTCCTTCTGGCATACAAAATACGCTCACTCTCCTCCCCGCCAAGGGGGAAATACAAGTCCCATTTATTTGCCCATCACATTCGACTTCAGAGTTTGGGGATATTTGGGAATCTCCACATCAAGGATTAAGCAGGATACTCTTTATAGTAGGTCTAATGGCCCCCTTGATGTTCTTGCCTCACTTGATAAAGAAGGAAAGAGGCTTCGAAAAGTGAAGGTCAAGCAGCCAATTAAGTGGTTGAGCCAGAATAGAAATCTAGGTCTGTCTCTTCACAACAGCCTTGTTACTTCATTCCCAACTGACAGAGTAGGAGGCAATATGGGGGATGCTGACTACCTTCTAAGACCATTCGTCTAGGTGGGGAGTGGAGCACAAAATAGAGAGCCACCCCCACTCTGGTCAGGCTACAGTGGACATTGGCAGAAAACAGTGAGAGTGAGGGGGGCCTCATCCCCGTCCAGCAGGTGGAAGATAGGAGAGCGTGGTTGAGCAGATTCTTGAATAATGAGCAAGTTTCCTGGTGGGCAAGAGAAGAGAGGGAATTCCAGAAGTGAGAAAGAGAAGTGGCATGTGTAAAACACAGAGAAGGGAGAGAGGGTCCCCATCAGGGGGGTACCCGGCTCCCCATATGAAGGGATACCCTTGAAGCTAGCTCTGACTGGTAATAGATCTTACAGGGCTGGGTATGATCTGCTGGAATTTGGACTTCATCCTGTGGCAGTCACAGAAGGATTTACGAAAGAGACAAAGATAATCCAGGTCTTCCGAGACGTGGATGCCAAAACACAATTCCACAAGCAAGAATGTAATTAGAAGAAATGTCTGTGAGGGAAAATGGGAAGGGGCCAGGGAAGGTAGGGGAAGGAAAGAGGGAGAGAAGGTGGTAGAAGCCTCCTAGAGTTCTAAAGTCAACTAAACGTATCTCAAAATGATAATAACAGCATAGACATATTTAAAGCTAATTAACTATTAAAAAAATACACAGAAAGCTAAAGTAATTGAAAGTCCTTATCTGTGTGGGGCTGGGTGAGGATAAAGGGTGTGGGGCAGAAAGCCCTTGTTCACTGTTCTCAGCCGTGTGTGTGTGTATCCATTGAATCCTCGTACATACGTTACTTTAATAAAAATGAAATGTGCATGTAGATATGTGTGTATGTATATATTTAAATCTTATGCATGCATTACTTTAATTAAAATAAAATATGTATGTGTGTTGTATATATGTGTTTGTGTAATTAAATACTGTGGATTTGGTCTAACCTGTATAAAAGAGGGTACCATTTTGAATGCGGTTTTGGGGTGTCTTCCGCAAGAGGCAGGCTCTGCGTGAGATACCTGGCCATTTTTTTTCTTGGGCCATTTTTTGTTTTCCTAAAGCTGCCTGGGGCTTTATATAAAAGACTGTTTAATGTAACCTTTCCAGCTGTGCCTATTAACCACTGACCTTTCCTCTTGATGAATCTTCACCCATTTCAGCCTTTGTGTGCAGTTGTGGGAAGAAATGAAGGGGTCCGAAAGGGCTTTCAAAGGGAGGCGTGAGAAAGCTGTAATAAAATTGGCCCTGGGTGAGAGAACGTGGATCTTGGAAATGTGTGCCAAAGCAAATAAGCTCATGGGCACAGATTCACAAATAAGGGTTCTCCAGGAGAAGGGCCGTGGAAACTGCTCTTTGGGAGCAAAAAGTGGCCAAGTACAGAGGGACAGACAAATGACCTGAGTGGATAAGGAAGTGAGAGTCCAGAGCAGCGGGGTCTCCCAGTAGAAAAGTATTACCAGACATGCCACGTACACCCGGACTTTGCTCTCACATTCACACTTGTGTATGTGTGAACGTGCAACACACACACCCCTTCTGTACACACATGGCCTGTTTGCACATGGTGTCGACACAGCTGCTTCTGATGACATCATGTGCCTTCAGTGGTTCCCTGGGGACCCTGAAACAAACACCCAGAGAGACACCGAGCCATGCAAGTCTCTCCCAGCCATTCACCTGGTTCTCAGGCCAAAGGCTCAACGGTCTTGCCTTTTCGATTTGAGAAAATACACCTTCTCTCTGCTTATAGGCCATTGCGCCTGGGGGCCCCTCACAGACGGGCTACACGCAGGCGTCCTCTCTCTTCATAAGCGCTTGTTCACACTGCACTAAAATGAAAACTTGTTTCGCTTATATCCCCATCTCTATACCCGTAGGACCTTGAGGTTAGGGCGGGAGCTGTGTCTGACTTCCCACCAAGTGAAGGGCCTGGCACTTAGTAGGTTCCCAGCTACTATTTCTTCACGGAATATGCACACTTAGCCTGAGGAGGGTGGGTCTTAGCTGGGGGCAAAATGGAAGCAACAGAGGCAGCCTCTCTTCACCATCTTGCTTCAAGGCTCCTCACCATCTTGCTTCAGAGCTTCTTTCTCCCAACTCAAGTCACACTGTCCTTCCTACATTTATTTCCATTCCTTCTGCTTCTTAGAAAAAGCAGAAATAAAACCAGAGGGAGGAAGCTGGTTACATTTAATGTGCCAATGGTCTGCATTAGGTGATTCACCCCCAAGAGTTTGCCTTCTGTCTCCCTTATCCTTTGCTCTTACGAGCTTCTACAAGCTCTCCACGCACTGGTCAGAGTTCCTGGGAGATTCGCTGTGTACTTTCAACACGTTTTTTCATTAAGATCACAGTAATTCACGGGTGAGGTATCTTCCTTCCTGTTTTAAAGTTGAGGAAATGAAGGCGTGGAGATACACGGTCTCTTTTGTCTGGGGTCACAGAGCTAGAAAGCGGCAGAGCTGGGGTAGAGCTCATTCACAGGTGACTGAAAATTGGTGCCCACTTTCCCCTGGGCACCTGGTTGCTTCTCAAGTGAATTTCCTTGAGGAAGGCTCTGGTATTTTCTTGTGAAATCCCTCCATTTTATACATGAAGGAGTTGAAGTCCAGCGGAGGGAGGTGACTTGCTTAATGCAGACAGTTGATAGCCTTTCCCTGTCTCATTTAAGAACATACTCATTATGCTCTTAATAGCTAGGCAATAGATTGGAGGGCTGATGAAAAAATATCTGAATAATACTTAGGTGACTGGTTGAATCAGGTGTATGCATTTTGAAGGCAGAGCTTTGATGTCAGGCAGGTCCAAATTCAAATCCCAGCTCTCCCATTTATCAGTTGTGAAAGGAAGGAGCTAACTTTGCTGAGTATCCATTTAGTCCTAGGGTTATTGTAAGTATTAAATGAGATGAAGCATTGAAAACACTTAGCATTTTGTCTGGGGCCCAGTGTGGGCATTGTAGAGAAGTGCTATTATCTTTATAATTCAGCTTGCCAAGTATAGAAGTGTGCTAAGTGTGTTATGGAGAGTAAAGACGGTGGAGACCAGTTCTTGCCCAGCATGTAAGTCTGCATACATCCATTACAAGTTTTCCAAATTCCTATCTAACATTCTTCATGGGTTAGGCTTTATAATTCTTATTTTCTTGTTATTTCTAAAATGCCAGGGATTTTTTTTTTCAAAATTACACTGTGAAAAAAAACAGGTCGTTCTGTTCTTATATGCCACAGCTTCTTTCTAAGTGCTTTAATCTTTTTCTTTCACTCATCAGATCTGGAACTTAAGAAAGTATAGTTATGGAGAAAATTATGACATTATTAATAAAAGAAATGCTTTGAGGTCACACACATGACTGAGACATTGGCTTTTAAGGCTTCAAGTTTGCTAGAAGTACTTGCAATTTCAGAAAGGATAGCTATGGTCTTAAAAGACAATTTTCCTGTTTTTTTTTTTTAAGGTTTATTTATTTGAGAGAGAGAGAGAGAACATGTGCAAGCAGGGAGAAGGGCAGAAGAAGAGAGAGAATTCCAAGCACAAGACCCCGATGTGGGGCTCAATCCCATGACCCTGAGACTGTGACCTGTGCTGAAATCAAGAATTGGCTGCCTAACTGACTGAGCCACCCAAGGGTCCCAACAATCTGTCTGTTGAAATAGATTACATGCAAGAATGGGGGTATGGTGGGGTGGGTGGGGAGAAACGCATAACCTTTAGAGTCAAGAATACCAGTTTTCAAATCCTGGGAGCATCACCTATAATTGCGACTTTGGTCGCAATTGGTAAGCCCTTCGAGTCTCAAATTTCTTATCATAAAAGAAGGATTTCAATTTTTACCTTGCAATGTTTTTATGAGCCTTAAATGTGAGCTAAATATCCAGTCTTTCCACTCTCCACCGAGAGTGCTCACAAATAATAACAATTTCTTCTATCATGTGGAGCCAGAGTGCTCTGCATTTGAACCCAACTCCACCACTTGGTAGCAATGTGATAAAGTTAGTCTTTGAACCTGAGTATCTGTAAATAGAATGGAGATAATACCTGCATTATGGGTCTGTCATGAATAGCAAATGAACTAACTTAATAGTGTCTGGTGTGCTGTAATGATTCGGTAAATGTCTCTCTCTCTCTCTTTCCATTCCTCTTTGCCCCGTGATGACTATTTATGCATCCAGACACTTTCCTTTTGCACAGGATGCTGAGTTTGCAGAATCAAGGCTGCCGCAAGACTGTCTTATCATCTTCATTTCCACAAGCAGAGGTCACGCAGCCAATAAAGGAAACGGATGACAAGCCACCAAAACTTTCCACATCATGCTCTTCTCTCTGCGGAGAAACCTTGTGGTTTACAGCCAGGCTCCCACTGTCACCAGCGCCCTCTCATGGGGCTTTGGGGCTGGCTGCACCATGTTGGACGCCCTTCTTTTGCCTATGCCTGCACAATAGCCAAACAAATCAGGTCCCTTGGTTCTCAGTGGGATTTACCAACCTCTGATCCAGTCCAATACTATAGACCCATTATATGGGAAAGAAATGCTGCTGAATGTGATGGTCTAACTTGATTATATGGTTGTGGTCCATACATGTATTCAAACATTACATATTGTGTGCCCACAATGATCCAGTCATTGTGCAATGCGTTGGGATTACACTAATCAGTAACATGGGAATGGTTCCTAATTTATTACTTTGGGGTGGGGAGAGGGACAGACAATTCACAAGTAAATAAATAAAGGAAAATCATTATGAAATGCATTGTGCCTATTTGGATTTATGTCTTTTAATGGCATTGGAATAGACAGATCTGGTTTTAAATATTAAATCCTCTGATTATTTGCTGTGTGATTCAGGGCAAGTTACTTAACCTTTCTGAACCTCAATGACCTTGTCTCTAAACTGGTACTGATAAGTATAACATACCAACAAGAGTTGCTCTTAGGTTTAAACAAAATACAGCATGCAAGTGCTTAATATGTGTCTGATACGGTTGTATAATATGTAAGGAATCAAAGAAGACAAATTTTAGGGGCACCTGGGTGGCTCAGTCAGTTAAGTGTCTACCTCTTGATTTCAGCTCAGGTCATGATCTCAGGGTCATGAGATGGAGCCCTGCATCAGGCACCAGGTGGAGTCTGTTTAAGATTCTCTCTCTCCTCTCTTTCCCTCTCTGCCCCTCCCCTCATTTACACTCGTGCTCTCTTTCTCTCTCTCAAATAAATGGGTGAATAAAAAAGTCTTTTAAAAAAAGAGGACAGAAGCTCCTGGGTGGCTCAGTCAGTTTAGCATCTGCCTTCAGCTCAGGTCATGATCCCAGGGCCCTGGGATGGAGTCCTGCCTCCGGCTCCCTTCTTGGCAGGGAGCCTGCTTCTCCCTCTCCCTCTGCCTCTGTGCTCTCTCTCTCTCAAATAAATAAATCTTATTTTAAAAAAAAGAGGACAAATTTTGAACACATACACATTTACACACATGCACAAACACATGCATTTTTGCCCCACTAGCCACTCATTCATTCCTTATGTGCCCCCCATTCCTATTCTCCCACCTTTCTTTGCCCTTAGCAATACTTATTCTATGTACTAGTTGCATAACTTTGCATGAGTTACTTAACTTTTCTGAGATACACATGTAAAATGATGATAGCAGTACTTTGCAGGGCTGTAATAAGGATTCAGTAACTACTACTGAAAGTGTAAAGTACCCACCTAATATTGGAAGCTTAATAAATGCTGATTTCCTTCCTTTCTCATTCTTTCAGCCTAAAAAATGCATATGCTGCACACTTATAAAAACAAAGCGACAGAGATCATCCAACGGTATGAAAGAACACACAGACTATTTCAGGCAGCGTCCACATCTTTCTGTGCAATTGTCATCCAAATCCAAGGTCAACTATCTTCCTCCCAGGCCCAAATGCTGCCTAAATTATCACTTTAATATTTCATGATGGTATCTGAAATAGTCATGTTAGTGGAATGCCTGTGTGTTTATTAGGTGCATGCCAAGGGCAGGAAACTCCCAGGAGAGGGACTGAGCTCTCCAAACTCCAGCATGAAAATATCGTAGTGGACTTCTACAGTGTGGGAAACATTATCCACATCTGAGTAAGGGTAGAGCACTGATTTGGCTACAAAAAATTAGGCAAATGAACATAAAAGTCCTATTACAACCTTAAAATGACTGCTCTTTACAAATTAGTAATTTTAATAGTAGGTAGATAGACTTCATTTTTTCACTACAAACATAAAGTTGATCATTCTCATTTATTCTAAATATACTACAAACTTCCTCAGACTCCATTAGTTCTGTGGAATTTTCTATAATTGACAATACAGTTTAGATGTAATCTTGGATGTTATGTTCACAGGACAGGAATTGATTACTGAACAGGATGGATATTCATCACCATTGAATTCTGAGTTATTTCCACTGGATTGCTGATAAATGTTTAAAAGCTAGATCTTTTATTTCAGTAGGGTGAACCCAAATTTGCGGTGTTTACCAACTTCTGTGGTGAAAATACTCCCACCATGCCTGATTTCAAGCTGTTTGTAACAATTGACTTGCAAAATTTCTGAGCTGGTTCCCGCACACTGCTGGTTTTATGTGACCTGTAATGCTAGCTACTGGGGGTAGAGATAGAGAGTGAGCACTAAATTCACACTAGCTTCAACAAACGCCACTGACCTATTCAGAAGATTGCAAAAAGCGCTCAGCTGGCAATAAGAAAATCTAGATTTGTTTTTTAGTATTTTCCCTAAATAACAGGTTTATGTAAAAATGCATGACCTCAGTGTCAATATTTTCATGTATTACAAAAATAATGTTGAGATGATTAAATGAGAATATATTGTGCAAAACTGTAGCCCCAGTGATAGAGTATAAAATGATTCAATGGTAATATCCCTAATGTACTTCAGCAGTAAGATATTTGATGTTGGGACACAGGAGGTAACATTTCATCAAACAATGAGGGAAGCCTCAAACAGAGACAGCTCTTCCTACCAAAAGAAGAAATCCAAACACCAGTCTCCACAACCATTGATTTAATGAGAAAAAGCCCCAGGGAGGCCACATATTCAGAATGAAGCATTTGGATTACAGATGATGATAACAATGATATAATTAATAACAGTTAATAATTAGCCAGTGCTTACTACATACGTACAAATTGTTTTATTTTAATTACCTCGTGTAATCCTCAGACAATCCATCTAAATGGCAGTTAAACATTCCATTAAAAAGTTGTTTGCAATTTTGATTCATTTTCTAAAGTTGGTGGGTTTTCAGTAAAGAAATGAAATTCAGGGCACCTGGGTGGCTCAGTTGGTTAAGTGACTGCCTTCGGCTCAGGTCATGATCCTGGAGTCCCGGGATCGAGTCCCACGTCGGGCTCCCTGATCAGCAGGGAATCTGCTTCTCTCTCTGACCGCCCCCCCTCATGTTCTCTATCTCATTCTCTCTCTCAAATAAATAAATAAAATCTTAAAAAAAAAAAAAAGAAATGAAATTCAATTTCAACCATGATTTTGAGAAGCCAAAGCTTTGCTGGGAGGAACAGGATAGCCCCCCTTCCAACTTCGAAGTTCAACATTTATCCTCATAATCAGAATGTATTAACACCTTAGAAACAATTGCTCACAGTATTTTCCACTTCATTCCCGAAGCATCAGATATTTGGAATGAAATTTACATGTTCCTGATTTCTTCCATTTGACTCAGGGCTAAATGCCAAGGCTCTGATAGAGGAAGTGAATGCCCAGAATATCTGGCAAAACTAGAGGGGGGCAGGGGATGGGTTAGCCCAGTGATTGGTATTAAGGAGGGCACATATTGCATGGAGCACTGGGTGTTATCCACAAACAATGAATCACGAAACACGACATCAAAAACTAATGATGTACTGTATGGTGACTAACATAACATAATAAAAATATTATTAAAAATAAATAAATAGATGATGGGAGGAGCAAGATGGCAGGGGTGTAGGAGACCTAAATTTTGTCTGGTCACAGGAATTCAACTAGATAGGGATCAAACCCTTCTGAACACCTACGAACTCAACAGGAGATCAAAGAAAAGAATAGCAGCAACTCTCTGAACAGAAAAGCAACCACTTTCTGGAAGGTAGGACGTACAGAGAAGTGAATCCGAGACAATATTCGGGATGATAGACAGCGGGGGAGGGGGCCTCCATCAGCCGCTTCTGGCAAGTGATAGAGCCACGGAGCACAAAATCAGAACTTTTAGAAGTCAGCTCTACTGAGGGACGTCGCTCCAGTGGCTAAGCGGGGTGGGGGTGGGGGGGTGGGGGGTGTGGAACCCTCACAGGACAGTGTGGTCTCAGGACCCTTGGGGTCACAGGAAGACCAGGGGTGCCTGAGTGCGGCAGAACTCCCAGGGATCAGAGTGGGGAAGCTGGCTGCAGAGACGGAGCCGAGGATCGGGCTCTCAGGTCGGGGTTGCCATAAACCGTGATCCAGGGCACAGTTGGGCCACTGCTCCTCCAACAGGGACCCAACAAGCAGCAGATCCGGGGAGACTCCCCTTCCTCCCCTGGGAGGAGCAGCATGGGAGTGCACCACAGGGATCTGCTGGGTTTGGAGACTCCACCCGGGGTTGGGTGCCAGAGATTGAAATGCGCGGTCACAGGCCGGGCGAGCACGGAGTGCGGCTGGAGACCGGGGAGACGGGAGTGACTGATGGCTTTTCTCTGGGGGTTCACTGAGAAGCAGGGCCCTGGGCAGGGCTCCTCCCTGGCGGATATTGGGAGGCCGCCATTTTCACTCGTTCTCCAAAGCTGTATGGAAAGCTTGCAGGGAACAAAAGCCCGGAGAGCAAACCCAAGCAGATTACTTAGCCTGCCCTGCAAGGGCGGGGCAATTCCGCTTCCGGCAAAGATGTCTGAGAACCACTGTGAAAGCCCCCCACCCTGAAGATCAACAAGAGCAACCAGCCAAGACCAAGTTTACCAATCAATGAGAATGGCAGAACGCCATCACTAGGGGAATACAGCACAGAATTTGTGGCTTTTTTCCCCCCGATTCTTTACTCTTTCAAAGTTAATTTTTTTAATTTTCTTTTTTTCTTTTCCTTTTTTTTTTGAATTTTTCTTTTTCCCTTTTTCAACCAACATCTTATCAATCCCTTTTTTAAAAATCTTTTTTATGTTTCATTTTTAGAGTCATATTCTATCCCTTCATAGTAGTTAACCTTATTTTTGGTATATATAAGTTGTTCTCTCTTTAAAACTTTGGGATACAGTTTCTTCTAACAGACCAAAACATACCCTAAATCTCTAGTGTATGGCTTTGTTCTAGTCTCCTGCCTGATCACATTCTCTCCCTTTTTTTTAAATTTCACTTCTTTCTTTTTTCAACCAACTTCTTATCTTATAAAATCTTTTATAGTTTTCATCTTTACAGTCATATTCCATCCCTTCATTGTATTTACCCTTATTTGTGTACATATATAAGATTTTCTTTCTTTAAAATTTTGGGAGGCAGTTTCTTCCGACAGACCAAAATACACCAAAAATCTAGTGTGTGGCACTGATCTATTCACCAGTCTGATCATATTTGACCATACTCTTTTTTTTTTTTAACCTTTTTCTTTTTTCTTTCTTTCCCTTTCTTTTCTCCCTGTTTCAGGTCTCTTCTGATTTGTTTAGTGTATATTTTTCTGGGGTTGTTGTTACACTGTTAGCATTTTGTTCTCTCATTCATCTATTCTCCTCTGGACAAAATGACAAGACAGAAAAAATCACCTCAACAAAAAGAACAAGAAGCAGTACTGACTGCCAGGGACCTACTCATTACGGACATTAGTAAGATGTCAGAACTAACGTTCAGAATGACGATTATAAAGATACTAGCTGGGCTTGAAAACAGCATGGAAGATACTAGAGAAACCCTCTCTGGAGAAATAAAAGAACTAAAATCTAAGCAAGGAGAAATAAAAAAGGCTATTAATGAGGTGCAATCAAAAATGGAGGCTCTCACTGCTAGGATAAATGAGGCAGAAGAATTAGTGATATAGAAGACCAAATGATGGAAAATAAAGAAGCTGAGAAAAAGAGATAAACAACTACTGGATCACGAGGGCAGAATTCGAGAGATAAGCGATACCATAAGACAAAACAGCATTAGAATAATTGGGATCCCAGAAGAAGAAGAAAGAGAGAGAGGGGCAGAAGGTATATTGGAGCAAATTATAGCAGAGCACTAAATGAGAAAACTATGCAGCCAAGAATACTATCTCCAGTGAGGCTGTCATAGAAAAGAGAAGGAGAGATAAAAATCTTCCAGGACAAACAAAAACCAAAGGAATTTGCAAACACAAAACCAGCCCTACAAGAAATATTGAAAAGGGTCCTCTAAGCAAAGAGAGAGCCTAAAAGTAAGATAGACCAGAAAGGAACACAGACAATATACAGTAACAATATACAGTCACCTTACAGGCAATGCAATGGCACTAAATTCATATCTTTCAGTAGCTGGGGTCCTGAATGTAAATATGCTAAAGGTCCCAGTCAAAAGACACAGGCTATCAGATTGGATAAAAAAAGAAGACCCATCGATATGCTGTCTGCAAGAGACTCATTTTAGACCCAAAGCCACCTCCAGATTGAATGTGAGGGGGTGGAAAACCATTTACCATGCTAATGGACACCAAAAGAAAGCTGGGATGGCAATCCTTATATCAGACAAATTAGATTTTAAACCAAAGACTGTAATAAGAGATGAGGAAGGAAACTATATCCTACTTAAAGGGTCTATCCAACAAGAAGATCTAACAATTGTAAATATTTATGCCCCCTAACATGGGAGCAGCCAATTGTATAAGCCAATTAATAACAAAAGCAAAGAAACACATCAACAACAATACAATAATACTAGGGGACTTTAACACCCCCCTCACTGAAATAATCATCTAAGCAAAAGATCAACAAGGAAATAACGACTTTAAATGACACTGGACCAAATGGACTTCACAGATAGATTCAGAACATTCCATCCCAAAGCAACAGAATACACATTCTTTTCTAGTGCCCATGGAACATTCTCCATAATAGATCACATCCTAGGTCACAAATCAGGTCTCAACCAGTACCAAAAGATTGGGGTCATTCCCTGGGTATTTTTGGACCACAATGCTTTGAAACTAGAACTCAATCACAAGAGGAAAGTTGGAAAGAACTCAAATACATGAAGGCTAAAGAGCATCCTACTACAGAATGAATGGGTCAACCAGGAAATTAAAGAAGAATTTAAAAAATTCATGGAAACCAAGGGAAAATGAAAACAACTGTTCAAAATCTTTGGGATACAGCAAAGGCAGTCCTGAGAGGAAAGTATATAGCAATACAAGCCTTTCTCAAGAAACAAGAAAGGTCTCAAATACACGACCTAACCTTACACCTAAAGGTGCTTGAGACAGAACAGTTAATAAAGCCTAAACCCAGCAGGGGAAGAAAAATAATAAAGATCAGAGCAGAAATTAATGAAATAGAAACCAAAAGAACAGTAGAACAGATGAACAAAACTAGGAGCTGGTTCTTTGAAAGAATTAATAAGACTGATAAACCCCTGGCCAGACTTATCAAAAAGAAAAGAGAAAAGACCCAAATAAATAAAATCATGAATGAAAGAGGAGAGATCACACCAACACCAAAGAAATACAAACAATTATAAGAACAAATTATGAGCAACTCTATGGCAGCAAATTAGATAATCTGGACGAAATGGATGCATTCCTAGAGATGTATCAACTACCAAAACTGAACCAGGAAGAAATAGAAAACCTGAACAGACCTATAACCACTAAGGAAATTGAAGCAGTCATCAAAAATCTCCCAACAAACAAAAGCCTAGGGCCAGATGGCTTCCCAGGGGAATTCTACCAAACATTTAAAGAAGAGTTAATACCTATTCTCCTGAAACTGTTCCAAAAAATAGAAATGGAAGGAAAACTTCCAAACTCATTTTATGAGGCCACCATTACCTTGATCCCCAAACCAGACGAAGATGCCATCAAAAAGGAGAATTACAGACCAATATCCTTGATGAACATGGATGCAAAAATTCTCACCAAAATACTAGCCAATAGGATCCAACAGTACATTGAAGTGATTATTCACCACAACCAAGTGGGATTTATCACTGGGCTGCAAGGTTGGTTCAACATCCACAAATCAATCAATGTGATACAATATATTAATAAAAGAAAGAATAAGAACCATAGAATCCTCTCAATAGATGCAGGAAAAGCATTTGACAAAGTACAGCATCCTTTCTTGGTCAAAACTCTTCAGAGTATAGGGATAGAGGGTACATACCTCAATATCATAAAAGCCATCTATGAAAAACCCACAGAAAATATCATTCTCAATGGGGAATAACAGAGCTTTCCCCCTAAGGTCAGGAACACAGCAGGGAAGTCCATTATCACCACTGCTATTTAACGTAGTATTAGAAGTCTTAGCCACAGCAATCAGACAACAAAAAGAAATCAAAGGCATCCAAATCGGCAAAGAAGAAGTTAAACTCTCAGTCTTTGCAGATGATATGACACTTTATGTGGAAAACCCAAAAGACTCCACCCCAAAACTGCTAGAACTCATACAGGAATTCAGTAATGTGGCAGGATATAAAATCAAGGCACAGAAATCAGTGGCATTCCTATACACCATCAACAAGATAGAAGAAAGAGAAATTAAGGAGTTGATCCCATTTACAATTGCACCCAAAACCATAAGATACCCAGGAATAAATCTAACCAAAGAGGCAAAGAATCTGTACTCTGAAAACTATAAAATACTCATGAAGGAAATTGAGGAAGACACAAAGAAATGGAAAAACGTTCCATGCTCATGGATTGGAAGAACAAATATTGTGAAGAATCAATGCTACCTAGAGCAATCTACACATTCAATGCAATCCCCATCAAAATACCACCCACTTTTTTCAAAGAAATGGAACAAATAATCCTAAAATTTGTACAGAACCAGAAAAGACCCCGAATAGCCAGAGGAATGTTGAAAAAGCAAAGCAAAGCTGGTGGCATCACAATTCCGGACTTCCAGCTCTATTACAAAGCTGTCATCATCAAGACAGTATGGTACTGGCACAAAAACAGACACATAGATCAATGGAACAGAATAGAGAGCCCAGAAATGGACCCTCAACTCTATGGTCAACTAATCTTCAACAAAGCAGGAAAGAATGTCCTATGGAAGAAAGACCTTCTCTTCCACAAATGGTGTTGGGAAAATTGGACAGCCACATGCAGAAGAATGAAACTGGACCATTTCCTTACACCACACACAAAAATAGACTCCAAATGGTTGAAAGACCTCAATGTGAGACAGGAGTCCATCAAAATCCTTGAGGAGAACACAGGCAGCAACCTCTTCAACCTCAGCCGCAGCAACTTCTTCCTAGAAACATCGCCAAAGGCAAGGAAAGCAAGGGCAAAAATGAACTATTGGGACTTCATCAAGATAAGAAGCTTTTGCACAGCAAAAGAAACAGTCAACAAAACCAAAAGACAACTGACAGAATGGGAGAAGATATTTGCAAATGACATATCAGATAAAGGGCTAGTATCCAAAATCTATAAAGAACTTATCAAACGCAACACCCAAAGAACAAAGAATCCAATCAAGAAATGAGCAGAAGACATGTACAGACTTTTCTGCAAAGAAGACATCCAAAAGGCCAACAGACACATGAAAAAGTGCTCAACATCATTTGGCATCAGGGAAGTCCAAATCAAAACCTCAATGAGATATCACCTCACACGAGTCAGAATGGCTAAAATTAATACATCAAGAAATGACAGATGTTGGTGGGGATGCAGAGAAAGGGGTACCCTCCTACACTGTTTGTGGGAATGCACAGCCACTCTGGAAAACAGTATGGAGGTTCCTCAAAAAGTTGAAAATAGAGCCGTCATATGATCCAGCAATTGCACTACTGGGTATTTACCCCAAAGATACAAATGTAGGGATCCGAAGGGGTACGTGCATCCTGATGTTTATAGCAGCAATGTCCACAATAGCCAAACTGTGGAAAGAGCCAAGATGTCCATCGACAGATGAATGGATAAAGAAGATGTGGTATATAGATACAATGGAATATTATGCAGCCATCAAAAGGAATGGAATCTTGCCATTTGCAATGACATGGATGGAACTGGAGGGTATTATGCTGAGTGAAATAAGTCAATCAGAGAAAGACATGTATCATATGATCTCACTGATATGAGGAATTCTTAAAATCAGGAAACAAACAGGGTTGCTGGAGTGTTGGGCGGGGGAGGGATGGGGTGGCTTGGTGAAAGACATTGGGGTGGGTGCATGCTATGGTGAGTGTTCTGAATTGTGTAAGACTGTTGAATCACAGACCTGTACCTCTGATACAAATAATACATTATATGTTAAAAAAAAAAAAAAGAAGATAGTAGGAAGGGAAAAATGAAGCGGGGGAAGTTGGAGGGGGAGATGAACCATGAAAGACTATGGACTCTAAGAAACAATCTGAGGGTTCTCGAGGGGAGGGGTTGGGGGGATGGGTTAGTCTGGTGATGGGTATTAAAGAGGGCATGTACTGCATGGAGCACTGGGTGTTATACACAAACAATGAATCATGGAACACTACATCAAAAACTAATAATGTAGTATATGGTGATTAACATAACATAATAAAAATAAATAAATAAATAAATAAATAAATAAATAAATAAATAAGAAAAAGTTATTTAAAAAAACTAAGCCATGCTAATGTCTATAGTTTGCTGATTGGAAACATTGATATTTTCCATATTTTTAACCAAATTTTATTTAATGAATATCTTAATTTTCCTAACCTCTCCTCTAGCCCTATCCCATCCTCCATACAGCTCCCAGATTTAAAGTTCAGCTCTTACCTTGCCACACCTTCCTTAAAAATGTTAATTCCTCTAGTCTATAGAATGAACTAGAAAACTCATCAAGTACAAATAATCTCTCACATTCAGACTCTAATTTCCCTTTCCAACCTTGTTTTTCACAACACAAACACACATGCACGCACACACACACACGTGCACATACATATACATACATAAATACATATAAATGCAACAGACATGCATTTTATCCCAACATGTCACTCAACTCATTCCTCACTTAGTCCCATTCCTGTTCTCCCACACTTCTCTTCTTACTGTGTTCTTTGTTCCAGGAATCTCCTTCCAGCTCACATTTCTCACCTTTATACACATTTAAACACACACACACACACACACAAACACACACACACACCCCTTATCCATTAATTAAGATCCTGCTCCAAAGCTGCATCTTGCAAATATTTTTTCTAGAACTTCTCTCCACCATATACATAGATACCATAATTATCTCTCCCTCCTCTCTTCCTATGTTAGCATTTTATCTGTGGTTACAATCAAGGAGAGATTAGTTATCAGTTGTATTAAGTTGTTTTTTATAGTATGTGGGTAATATCTAATCTGAGTACCCTTCAAAAGAATATTCTATATACAATTCAACCATACAGTCACAGAATACCTTACAGAATTCTTGAGAGGAAATACACACACATGTACACACATACGCATATTCCTGCACATAATTATTAAGCACCAGTTTCCAACAAGGTGTCAGCTAGCCATTTTCTTTCTTCACATTTCTATGCCTCCTCAAATCAAGAACTTTCTTTTTGGAATTTTGCAAGGAATTTTTGCTCCTTTTCCTTTTTAAAAATCACAGCTGATGACTTGTATTAATCTGAAAGTCATAATACACTACGTGAGATGCTATCATGTGGGATGCTATCATGAATGGCCCTTTAAAAGGCTATAAACTCAGGCCTGAGGACACTCATCCAGGTCTTGTTGGGGGACAAGGGGATGATGAGGCAGCCTCATAGGAACTTGGGGTTTATTTTGGGACTTAAAGATTGCATGTGCCAGCCAGTGAGCATGAAGAGGGGCAGGAAAAGTAGATTGGAGAAGCAAGGGGCATCCCAAGAAGAGGAAAGAGATGAACAAAATGCATGAAGAGCCAGAGGTTCAGAGACTAATTGGGATGTATTTATAGAACCTACTTGCACAAAGAGATAGAGGCTGTGGTTTTAATAAGCTTATGACAACGATGATTTCCTAATCCTGTAACTCAAGGCAACCAGGGAAAGTGAACTGCCTGTCACTAAACATCACTCTGTTAGTGCCTGAGTCTCCACCCCCCTCAGTAATTACCTACCCTTTACCAAGAGTTAGGGCTGGCATTTAGTTAGTGTTGTAATGTGCACTGAGCTAAGAATTTTGCATGAATCATTAGAACAAGAATTAGAATTATGAGCCTTATTAGATCTTTTCTCTGTCTAGTAGCACTGGCCTATGTTCTCTCATTTAATTCTTGCAAAAATTCTGAGATAAATATAAATAACACCCACTGGGCATCTTCATTTTCCAGATAAAGTAACTGATTATCAGGGGATTTAAGTAACTTGTTCCAAATCACATGGAACGTAAATGTCAGAGCTGAGATTCAACCACACCCATCTCTCTGACTCCAGTAGATAGCTACCTTTTGCTACTGCTTTTCCCTATGGTAATAGGAATTTATGATTACGTAACATTGCCAACATTTTGCAAATATAGACCACCTTGTTTTATATAATTTTATTTTTTATTCTGTGTCTTGACAAGAGAGAAGTGCATTCAGGTGCCATATTGCCCAGCTTACTTATGTGAATCATTTGGCTCATAGAGTTGAGGTCAGGCAGGCTGAACGGTGGACAAGCAGGGAGTAAACTTGCCTTCAAGTCACTTTGGGCTTTGCCATTTATTCTATGTTGTATGGGAAAGTCACTGAAGAAGAATCTTTGTTTCCTCTCCTTTCCTGTTCTCTTACCCTTGAGTCTCTCTCTCCCCTGGTAAATCAGACCAAGCAGTATGGATAGCACATGCTGACCCTGACTGGGCATGAGCAATATTAAAGGCTCAACCATCAGTCTGATGCACTTTGCATCAATTACTTTATGTAATTCCACTAACAACCCTGTGATGTCAATGCATTCAATGCCCCCCACTCCACCGTCCCATTGAACAGAAGGATAATCAAGGTTCAAAGGGAAGCTGAAATGTTCCTGACCCTCACAGTGAGGGACAGAGCCAGGCCATTTGCCTCCTAAAATTGTAACCTACACACTACGCTAATTCAAGGGAAGATTGTAAAGATTAAATAAAAGGGGGAGTGAATTGGAAACTCCAAATTTCAAGCACTCAATCAACATTCGTTCCCTGGCTGAATGAGTGGATTCCTGTCATTGAAGATAGCTGGGAAGAGGTGAAGTCAGGAACAAGAACTGGAATCTTGATTCCCTGGCTCGAAGTCTCTGGAATCACACACTTACAGAATGGAATATTGGCTCAGTCATTTGCTACCTGTGTCACTTGGGCCAGTCAGTTAAATGCACTGAGTCTCAACTGCCTTGTAGGTATATTGGGGGCTGTGACATCTCCCTCACTGGTAGCAGGAAGGTCTAAATCCAACAACAGAGGCAAAGTATCTGATACAGGAGCTTGGTGCGTGGGTTTACTTTTATCTGCACCCTAATGCACCCTGAAAATATTTTAACATGCTCTAAGATTTTATTGCCAAAGAAGTGCTTAGAAATGAATCCAAATTAGAGCAAATAGCCCCATGAGGGACCAGGAAAAGGAGAAGAGAATTGCTTATGACATGTGGCAGAAGTCAAAGGGGACAGATTTTTAGTCTAAGAAGTGAACAGAGAGTATAAAGCTATACTAATAAGAAAATATATCATGCTGGGGTTCCCAGGAAATAAATGTTACATAGTTCTAATTGGCCATTTATTAGTGGTTCTGATTGCTGGACCCTCACTATGGGGCTTGGACTTTTCACCACCAATCCGAGTTATAAAATAACATAATATGGTTAGGAAAAATGAGATGAAGAGTGACTTTTGAGAAGGGGAGTTTTCTAAAGCATATATTTTTCCTCCAATAACGTATGTTTTCTTTTACTCAACTTCACAGCACTTTAATAAGTGCTGCATTAGTTGGGATAAGCTAGGTTATGTTGTGGCTACGAATACACCTTAAAACATCAGTGGCATGAGCAAGCATATGTTTATTTCCTGTATATGTTCATATTCAGTGCAGACTGGTGTGTGGGATTCTGCACCACAGGGCCACTCCAAAGCCCCAGCTGTTGGAGACTCTACCATCTCAACGTTGAACCTGACAACTCCGTATGGCAAAAGAAAAGAAAGACTGGAGAGTTTCTTGGCATTTATACTGGAGAGTTTCTTGGTATTTGCACTAGTTTGACCTGGAAGAATTATGTGTCACTTCTGCTCACATTCCATGGGTAAGAAATAGCCACATGGTCTCTTCCAAGGACAAGGAGCTGGGAAGTCTCGTATTCCATTGGTCAAGGAAGGAGGAATATGAAACAGGATTTGGTGAACACATAGCCTTCTCCCCGTGCCAGTTAACAATTGTGTGCGTGTGTGAATCATTCATACAATGATTACATCTTCTCCTTCATAGGTTCTAAGTTTTGTGTCTCATGAGACCCATGGAATCTTCTTATGGTGTCTGTTGCAGAGATGTCATGGAGATCAGGATAGAGCTGTCGGATTCTAGCACTGAATATATATGTGTGATTCATCAGTTCCATCAACAAACATACACAGACCGGCAACTGTGAGCCTGCCAGCGGAGCTAAGCATGGAGGAAGGAGATGAAAAACAGAAAAAGAGTTTTTGAGGCAGCGAGGTGTACTTCCATGTGCTCAGCCTGATAACTAACAAGTTAAGCTCACTGGAGGTGCCCGAGGGACATTCAGGTAGAGAGTCAGTCCTCGTTTCCGTGCCCTTCCCTGCCTGATGGGGATGGGATTCCACAGTGAGTTCATTGCCACTGGAGGAATTCAAATAGAGGTCGAAGGATCTGTTAGGGATAATGTAAGCTGGGGCAGCACTGGATTGAAATTTGCATTAGATCATCCTCAAGTGCCTTCGGTATTCAGGGCTTTGTGGGACTAAGCCTTGGGGATTCCCACCTTCAGAGGGAGAGCAGAATGGGAAGTGTCTGTGATAAAAAAGACACCTGCCCCAGTGAGGCCTGTCTCTAACCCTGCGGCCACTCTGCCTGCTCCTGGCTGCCCGCGGCACTCGAGCCTGGCAGGAACCTGGAGAAAGTAGCCCAATAGGAGCACAATTGCTGAGCCTCTCCGAGTTGGAGTGCTGTATGTCTACCCACCCTTTAGTTTAAAACTAAAGGGAGGGTTAGTTTTTTTGTTCAATCTGCTCAAGCGGAAATCCCTTTACAGGTGTAATTAAGATCATCTCAAGAGCAAATAAACACTTGTTTATCTCAGTCCTTCCTTGGTAGTTTCCTTAGACGTTTGCCAAGCTGGAGCCCTCCTCCAGACGGAGAAGCTGCACGCAGCAGTCCGCAGATTAGAAGAGAAAGCTCATTGCTCAGGGGGCCATAATGTGTCACCCTGGGCTCAACGCAGCTTGTGAAGTTAGGGTTGGGAGTTTTCATAGAGAGGGACAGGCATGTCTTCTCCGTGTACTATCCCTAATCCACCCATTGTAGTGGTTCTGGGGGTACTCAAACACTGGAGGAATGGTCTTAGACTCTAGCTAGACAACAGACTGTAGCTAAGTCACTTCCCTATCCAGGCCTCAGTTTCCTTGTTTGTCATTCACCAAATAGGTTCTTTTTTTTTTTTTTAAAGATCTTATTTATTTGAGAGAGAGTGAGCGCACAAGCACTGGGGAGGGGCAGAGGGAGAAGCAGAGACCCCCCCACAACTGAGTAGGGAGCCTGATATGGGGTTTGATCTCAGGGCCCTGGGATCATGACCTGAGCTGAAGGCAGACAGTTCACCGGCTGAGCCACCCAGGCACCCCACCAGATAGGTTCTTAAACTGGGTGCTTACTAATCCTTATTGTGTCCTGTTGTCTGGAGGGCTGAGGCAATGCTCCAGGGCTCTGTTTTCTTACCTGTGGGAAAGACAGTAACTAGTGTAGAAGGCAGCATGGTGCAGTGAGTTCAGGACCTGGAAGACAGAGATGGCCTCCAACTCTGTCTCGTCCTAGCTATGTTGCCTTGGACAAGCTCCCTCTGAGAATCTGGACCATTATAGAAAACAGGAATAGTGTCATCTACATCCTTGGGTATGGTGAATAGGAATTGGTAAATACAGCCTCCAGCCCAGCGTTTGACCAGACACAGCACACATGTTAATATGCTCCCTTTCCCTCCTCCTTAAAACACCAGGAAATGTGAGGGCCCTTCAGCATTTCCAGCTGCAGAACTCATCGGTCAAAAACTCACTCTGACAGGGAAGCTGTCCAGGCACCCAGGCTGCTTTGGGTCGTGGGTGAAGGAGAGAAGCAATTTTGAGTGCAGCTCAATGAACATCCTTAAATTTTCCTCCATCCCAAATAACTCTCATCCCCATACTCCTCCTACCAGATCTATGGAAAGACAGCTCTAACAGAAATAAGAAAGAAAAAAAAAAAAAAAAAGCTCTAGTGCTTTTGGTTCCTGGGGAGTTCGGAAAGCCTTCCTCAACGATGTAGATCTGACATGATTTTTAAAGTGTAGGAAAATGAAAATAAATGAACCCAGGGTTTAGAGGGCACAAATCAGCCATGCAGCCCTGTAACAGGTGAGGAATTTCCAAGGAATCACCCAAGCAGGTGAAGAATTTCCCCCATCTTGACCTAGGCAGAGGTTTCTGGGGACCCAGCCAGGAGGCCCATGTCAAAAGTGCAGGAAATATCTCTGCAAAAACCTGAGAAGCTCTGGTCCCAAGCTGGGGGCGCCAGAAGGAAAGGATGACAAATGCATGGTGACCAGGAGGACTGCCTTTGGGAACATGTGGGAGTTACTCCCAGTGGATTTGACATCTGAATTTTTTCATTTAAGATTTACAGAGTGGCTGGGGCACAGCAATCTGGCTGTTGTAGGCTGGAAATTAATTTATCCTTTTGCTGGTATTATCATTATTTTGTTGCAACCTCATTGTACACCTCCCCTCCTCCCTCCCTCCCCAAAGCCCATAGCCACCATAGTCTTGAATACCCAGCGTTTATGATGTGTCAAACATTCTCCCAATACGTCAGTTCTGAGAACTCATTTATCACTGAGGGTTAGAAATAGACATTTGAGCAAAGACTTTATGAAGACACAGGAGATGATGAGCCATGTGAGTATGAAGAGAAGAAAGTACCAGA
Organism: Mirounga angustirostris; assembly: GCF_029215605.1. NCBI lineage: Eukaryota > Metazoa > Chordata > Mammalia > Carnivora > Phocidae > Mirounga > Mirounga angustirostris. Next base: position 10,583,224 of record NW_026991712.1, on the reverse strand, counting down.
CGGAGGGAGTAGTCAGTGAAAACACTCTGGAGTTGCGTGGACCTAGGAATATTTGAGGAGTCAACAACCTGAGCAACACACAAAATAGAAAGATATGGGGCTGGGCTGTGTTGGGTTTCAAGTAAAAGTAAAAGCCAAGGATAATTTTGTGTTCTATTCCACAAAAATGATTGAATCCTCCGTCAGATAGAATCAGAGTTATTTTTTTTTTCTAGTTATGCCAATACGTCTCCTAGTGAGATCTTTAATTTAATTTAGTCTTCTCTATCACGACCTGACATCTTCAGTATCCAAAGAACAAAGGGATATTTATAAAAGTACAGAGTCAGAAAGTAAGAAATTATAATGTAAACTTTGATCACATCACTGGTGCTGGTTACCATTTCAGTGATTCTCACCATCATTGTTATTATAGTATTAGTAAATGCTCTTTTTTTTAAATTTTATTTTATTATGTTATGTTAGTCACCATACAATATATCATTAGTTTTTGATGTAGTGACCCACGATTCATTGTTTTCATATAACACCCAGTGCTCCATGCAGTACATGCCCTCCTTAATACCCATCACCAGGCTAACCTACCCCCCCACCCCCTCCCCTCTAAAACCCTGTTTGTTTCTCAGAGTCCATAGTCTCTCATGGTTCATCTCTCCCTCCAATTTCCCCCCCTTCATTTTTCCCTTCCTTCTCCTAATGTCCTCCATGCTATTTCTTATGTTCCACAAATAAGTGAAACCATATGATAATTGACTTCTCTGCTTGACTTATTTCACTTAGCATAATCTCCTCCAGTCCCATCCATGTGGATGTAAAAGTTGGGTATTCATCCTTTCTGATGGCTGAGTAATATTCCATTGTATATATGGACCACATCTTCTTTATCCATTCATCTGTTGAAGGGCATCTCTGCTCTTGCCACAGTTTGGCTATTGCGGACATTGCTGCTATGAACATTGGGGTGCATATGGCCCTTCTTTTCACTACATCTGTGTCTTTCAGGTAAATACCCAGGAGTGCAATTGCTGGGTCATAGGGTAGCTCTATTTTAAAATTTTTGAGGCACCTCCACACTGTTTTCCAAAGTGGCTGTACCAACTTGCATTCCCACCAACAGTGGAAGAGGGTTCCCCTTTCTCCACAACTTCTCCAACATTTGTTGTTTCTTTCCCTGTCCATTTTTGCCATCCTAACTGGTATAGGTGGTATCTCAGTGTGGTTTTGATTTGAATTTCCCTGATGGCTAATGATGATGAACATTTTTTCATGTGTCTGTTAGCCATTTGTGTGTCTTCTTCAGAGAAGTGTCTTTTCATGTCTTCTGCCCATCTTTTGACTTGATTATTTGTTTTATGGGTGTTGAGTTTGAGAAGATCTTTATAGATCTTGGATACCAGCCCTTTATCTGTAGTGTCATTTGCAAATATCTTCTCCCATTCTGTGGGTTGCCTCTTTGTTTTGTTGCCTGTGTCCTTTGCTGGGCAGAAGCTTTTTATCTTGATGAAGTCCCAAAAGTTCATCTTTGCTTTTGTTTCACTAGCCTTTGGAGATGTATCTTGAAAGAAGTTGCTGTGGCTGATGTCAAAAGGTTACTGCCCATGTTCTCCTTTAAGATTTTGATGGATTCCTGTCTCACATTGAGGTCTTTCATCTATTTTGAGTTTATCTTTGTGTATGGTGTTAGAGAATGGTCGAATTTCATTCTTCTGCATGTGGCTGTCCAATTTTCCCAGCACCATTTATTGAAGAGACTGCCTTTTTTCCATTGCATATTTTTTCCTGCTTTGTCCAAGATTATTTGACATAGAGTTGAGGGTCCATATCTGGGCTCTCTATTCTGTTCCATTGGTGTATATGTCTGTTTTTGTGCCAGTACCATGCCATCTTGGTGATCACTGCTTTATAATATAGATTGACATTGGGCAACGTGATGCCCCCAGCTTTGTTTTTCTTTTTCAACATTTCCTTGGTGATTTCTAATTCCATACAAATTTTAGGATTGTTTGTTCCAGCACTTTGAAAAACGTCTTTGGAATTTTGATTGGGATGGCATTGAAGATATAGATTGCTCTGGGTAGCATAGACATTTTAACAATGTTTATTCTTGGGCGCCTGGGTGGCTCAGTCATTAAGTGTCTGCCTTTGGCTCAGGTCACGATCCCAGCATCCTGGGACTGAGCCCCCCATTGGGCTCCCCTTTTGGTGGGGAGCCTGCTTCTCCCGCCCCCACTCCCTCTGCTTGTGTTCCCTCTCTCGCTCTCTCTCTCTGTCAAAAAAATAAATAAAATCTTAAACAAAACAAAACAAAACAAAAAAACAATGTTTATTCTTCCGATCCATGAGCATGGAATGTTTTTCCATCTTTTTGTGTCTTCAATTTCTTTCATGAGTGTTCTGTAGTTCCTAGAGCATAGATTCTTTACTTCTTTGGTTAGGTTTATTCTGAGGTATCTTATGGTTTTTGGTGCTATTGTAAATGGAATAATTTCTCTAATTTCTCTTTCTACAGTTGCATTATTAGTGTATAAGAAAGCAACTGATTGCTGTGCATTGATTTTGTATCCTGCCACATTACTGAATTGCTGTATGAGTTCTAGTAATTTGGGTGTGGAGTCTTTTGGGTTTTCCACATAAAGTATCATGTCATCTGCAAAAAGAATTTCACTTCTTCTTTGCCAGTTTGAATACATTTTATTTCCTTTTGTTGTCTGATTGCTGTTGCTAGGACTTCTAGTACTATGTTGAATAATAGTGGCAAGAGTGGGCATCCTTGACATATTCCTGATCTTAAGGGAAAGGCTCTCAGCTTTTCCAGATTGAGGATGATATTCGCTGTGGGTTTTTCATAGATGGATTTTATGAACTTGAGGAATGTTCCCTCTATCCCTATACTCTGAAGAGTTTTAATTAGGAAAGAATGCTGTGTTTTGTCAAATGCTTTTTCTGCATCAATTGAGAAGACCATATGGTTCTTCTATCTCCTCTTATTAATGTGTTCTATCACATTGATTGATTTGCGAATGTTGAACAACCCTTGCATCCTGAGGATAAATCCCACTTTGTCAAGGTGGATGATCCTTTTATTTATTTATTTATTTTTAAAGATTTATTTATTTATTTATTTGACAATGAGAGACACAGTGAGAGAAGGAACACAAGCAGGGGGAGTGGGAGAGGGAGAAGCAGGCTTCCCGTGGAGCAGGGAGCCCGATGTAGGGCTCGATCCCAGGACCCTGGAATCATGACCTGAGCCGAAGGCAGATGCTTAACGACTGAGCCACCCAGGTGCCCCAGTGGATGATCCTTTTAATGTATTGTTGGATCCTATTAGCTAGGATTTTGTTGAGGATTTTGGAATCCATATTCATCAGGGATATTGGTCTGAAATTCTCCTTTTGGATGGGGTCTTTGCCTGGTTTGGGGATTAAGGTAATGCTGTCCTAGTAGAATGAGTCTGGAAGCTTTCCTTCTGTTTCTATTTTTTGAAACAGCTTCAGGATAATAGGTATTATTTCTTCTTTGACTGTTTGGTAGAATTCCCCAGGGAATCCATCAGGCTCTGGACTCTTGTTTTTTGGGAGGTTTTTGATCACTGCTTCAATCTTGTTGCTGGTTATTGGCCTATTCAGGTTGTCAGTTTCTTCCTGTTTCAGTCTTGGGAGTTTATAGGTTTACAGGAAGGCATCCATTTCATCCAGGTTGCTCAGCTTATTGGCATATAGTTGTTGATAATAATTTCTAATATTTGTTTCTATTTTCTTGGTGCTAGTCATGGTCTCTTCCCTTTCATTCATAATTTTATTAATTTGGGTCGTTTCTCTTTTCTTTTGGATAAGTCTGGCCAGTGGTTTATTGATCTTATAATTCTTTCAAAGAACCAGTTTCTAGTTTCGTTGATCTGATCTACTGTGTTTCTGGTTTCTAATTCATTGATCTCTGCTCTGATCTTAATTATTTCTCTTCTAATGTGTGGCTTAAGCATTGTTTGTTGCTTTTTTTCTAGTTCTTTAAGGTGTAGAGTTAGATGGTGAATTCGGGATTTTTCTATTTTTCTGAGTGAGGCTTGGATGGCTATGTATTTCCCTCTTAGGACTGCCTTTGCAGTATCCCATAGGTTTTGGACTGATGTGTTTTCATTCTCATTGGTTCCCATGATTTGTTTAAGTTCTTCTTTGATTTCCTGGTTGACCCAAACATTCTTGAGCAGAGTGGTCTTTAACTTCCAAGTGTTTGAATTTCTTCCAAATTTTTTTCTTGTGATTGAGTTCCAGTTTTAAAGCATTATGGTCTGAGAATACTCAGGGAACAATCTCAATCTTTTGGTATCTGTTGAGACTTGATTTGTGACCCAGTATATGGTCCATTCTGGAGAAAGTTCCATGTGCGCTTGAGAAGAATGAGTGTTCTGTTGTTTTAGGGTGGAATGTTCTGTATATATCTATGAGGTCCATCTGGTCCAGTGTGTCATTCAAAGCTTTTGTTTCTTTGTTGATTTTCTGCTTAGACGATCTGTCTATTGCTGAGAGTGGAGTATTGAGGTCTCCTACAATTAACATATTGTTATCAATATGACTCTTTATTTTGGTTAACAGTTGGCTTATGTAGATGGCTGCTCCCATGTTGGGGGCATAGATATTTAGAATTGTTAGATCTTCTCATTGGATACACCCTTTAAGAATGATATAGTGTCCTTCTGTGTCTCTAACTACAGTCTTTAGTTTAAAATCTAATTTGTCTGATATAAGAATTACTACCCCAGCTTTCTTTTGAGGTCCGTTGGCATGGAAGATGGATCTCCATCCCTTCACTTTCAGTCTGGATGTATCTTTAGGTTCAAAATGAGTCTCTTGTAGAGAGCATATGGACAGGCCCTCTCTTTTTATCCAATCTGCAACCCTGTGCCATTTTATGAGAGCATTTAGGCTGTTCACATTGAGAGTGATTATTGAAAGATATGAATTAATTGTCATCATGTTGCCCGTGAAGACGTTTTTATAGATTGTCCCTGTAAATTTCTTTTCTATATCACTCTTGGGGTCCTTCCCCTTTTATAGAACACCGCTTAATATTTCTTGCAGGGCCGGCTTAGTGATCACATGTTCTCTCAGTTTCTGCTGGTCTTGGAAGCTCTACATCTCTCCATCCATTCTAAATGACAGCCTTGCTGGATAAAGTATTCTTGGCTGCATGTTCTTCTCATTTGGTACTCTGAATATGTCTTGCCAGGCCTTTCTGCCTTGCCAGGTCTCTGTGGATAGGTCTGACGTTATTCTGATGTTCCTCCCTCTGTACGTAAGGAATCTCTTCCCCCAACTGCCCTTAGGATGGTTTCCTTGGTTCTAAGATTTGCGAGTTTTACTATTACATGCCGGGGTGTTGGCCTATTTTCATTGACCTTGGAAGGGGTCCTCTCTGACTCTAGGACACGAATGTTTGTTTCATTCCCCAGATTAGGGAAATTCTCAGCTACTATTTGCTCAAATATATCTTCTAGTCCTTTCTCTCTCCACCCCCTCAGGAATTCTAACAATTTTGACACTGGAATATTTCATGGTGTCACTTATTTCTCTGATTCTATTTTCATGGATTCTGAGTTGTTTTTCCCTGGCCTCCTCTTTTCCTTTTTTCTCGACTATTTGGTCTTCTAGGTCACTAATTTGTTCTTCTGCCTCACTTACCCTAGCTGTTAGATTATCTAGATTAGATTAGATCTCGTTGATATCATTTTTAAGTTCTGCCAATTCAGCTTTCATTTCTGCCCTTAGAGACTCTATGATGCCATCGATCGATTTCTCCATTCTAGCTATTGTCTTCACAATCGCTAGCCTGAATTCCATCTCCAACATCTTGGTTATATCTGTATCAATTTGTAAATCTGTGGCATAAATCATAATCTCTGAGTCTTTCCTATTTGGGGGGTTCTTCCTCCTAGTCAGTCTGTTGAAGGGTGGTTGAGGAAATGTATAGAGTCCAAATTACTGACCACAACTCAAAGAAGATGCACCTGTTTTCTAGGGACCTTAGGGTTGCTGGCCTCTTGTTTTCCCAGCCTGTCTTTTGGGGGGGGGGGCTGCCACACTGTTACTCAGGCAACCTTGTTTGGGCAGAGTTGCCCTGTCCCCTGTGGCAGGGGATGGGTTCAGTGAAAACCAGTTTTTTGGGGCTTTTGTTGTCTGGTGGCTTTCCCTGGCAGCTTTCTGCATCTCTTCCAAGAGTCAGAGCAGAAGAGACCATTTCCAACCCTCTGCCTCAGAGCAGAGAGATTGCAGTCTGTTCTTCAGTGAGCTCTCTAGGCCACACTATCTCTGTTTCTGTCTGTGCTACTACAAACTGCAGCATCCTGGGTTGTGCGCCCCCTCAGCAGCACTCCCAGTCCTTGCCTCCAGGTCAGCGCACGTCTCTGCCCTTTGTGCTTCTAAAACCCCGAGCCACTCCCAGTTTGCATGCATGGTCCCACCACTTCGGGTTTCTGTCCAGAGGGCTGCCCTGGTGATACTGGTCTGCGAGTCTGTGCCCCATCCCCAGCACGGGAGGCTATTTCTCACCGGCAGTGTAGGATCCTGACAGCTCCCTCCCGCTGCCGTTTATCCTCTGATATTTGCCTACGGAATCACGGCTCCCCACTTTGTACCTTGAAAACAAATGCCTGCGATATTCTGTTTGTGGAGATCCAGATCTATCTTCTTACATCTCAGGCATATTTCATGGGTGTTCAGAGTGGTCTGGTAGATATCCAGCCCAGTTCCAGGAACTGGTTGGAATAGGGTCCCCTACTCCTCCGCCATCTTTTCAAGAAGTTGTGTATTAGTAAATTCTCTTAAGATTTACATGACATAAAACCAACTCAGACAGGCATAAGCAAAAGAACAATTTATTATAAATGGTCTTAGGATTGCATGAGATAGGAATGTGCCTACACCTCAGGAGAAATCACAGCCAGACACTTGAAGAGTACTAAGATCTTTGATCAATAATCTTTGTTCATCTTTCTGAATCTGATTTGTCTATTTTTTTTTCTCTCTTTTTAAGCTAGGTGCCCTCCATTCTTATCCCTGCTCCATTCCCAGGTTCAGCACGTGCGATATATGGCAAATGGCAGCTCCCAAACTTTTCATACATTTCCCAAAGTCAGTGTTTTTGGCACAAGTCCCTCCTCTCCAAATCCAAAAATCTCAGGGAAGGGACTCATTGGCCCAACTCCTGGACCAAACATATGTGTCGAGAGACTGAGCTCATTATGGGAGCTGCTCCCATCACAAGCATATGAAGAAAATGGGAGGGGAGGGGATTTCAAAACAACCAGCAGAAGTAGAGATGTCCTCATAAGAAGCTAGATTGCTGGGTATAAAATAATAGTTGCCCACTTTAATCATCATTTGTTTTTATTTATCATCATTATTACATTTCTGACAAAGTTTTTAGTATCTCTAAATTTCTAGGTTCTTAGAAGGTGTAGACTAGAAGGGACATTATCACATCACTCATTCTACACATTCTGACACAGATTGAGTTCTTTCCAAGAGCTTGATGAATGTGCTTCTCCAAACAAGACTTTGTCACCTCCCCAAGGTCTGTGTACCTTCTTTGCAGTGAAGAGAGGAAATTATGCCTTTTATCTGTTTCTGCCACTTAATACAGATTTTTCTGATGGTATTCTTAGAGATGACAAGAAACGGTTGGTCAATCTTCAGCATAATAACATCTGATATGTCTGAAAATTACTATAACTCAATCCCTTTGCCTCTTTTCAGACTAAATGAGCCTAATTGCTTCAGCTTTGCCTCTGAGCACCTTTGGGGCCACTATCTTCCTGGCTGTTCTAGATTGTCCTCTTTAGAATGTAGGGTTTACTCTGGCCACTGGCCACTGGCCTTCCAGTATTTGTCAAGGACAGTTTATCCCTGGGATACTGGAAGGAGGAGAGTCAGTTGCTGCACCAGGAATTGCCTTCTGATGTGAGTGGGCTGTGTGGCCAAGTTCCCATGTGAGCTTCCTGGCTGCTATCAACCCCAGATGGGGTTGGGATGCCAATGTGTACTGCATAGAGTTACACAAACATGGATTCAAATCCTGGCTCTATCACTTATTGATAGAGCAAATGATTCGATTCTCTGCTTCATCTTCTTCATCTGTACTGTGGAAATAAGAAAACTAATATTTAGAGGATTAAATGGATGATTCCTGTAATGTGCTCAACATTAGAGAGGTGGAAATAGCGATGAAGTTGATTGCTGGGATTGTAGACAACTCTTAAAATATAAAATCTTAAGATTACTAGCATTTTAATATAGTTTGACAATTTTAAAAGAGTTAGGAGACATTTGCTACACATATTTACCATAAAAACAATATTGAACCTAATAGAATACTTCTGGTTCACAGAGCAATATTTTCTGCATCTTTAATTGTGTTCCACCAAAGCAATCCTGTGTTTATAAGAGTTCTGGTTGTTTCTTGTCCCCTATGGAGGGGCAGAGCCAGAGAGTGAGTCAGAAGAGAGGGGAAGAAGAGAGGGGAAGGTCAGAAGTCCAAGGTGGTTGTGATCAGTTCTGGAGCAGAGAGGTCAGACTGATCCCCACAGTGACCATCATGAAAGAGGGAAAGTCTGGGACATCTGGGTGGCTCAGCTGGTTAAGTGTCTGCCTTTGGCTCAGGTCATGATCCCACGATCCTGGGATCGAGTCCCATGTCAGGGATCCCTGCTCAGTGAGGAGTCTGCTTCTCTCTCTCCCTCTGCCTGCCACTCTCCCCACTTGTGCTTGCTCACTCTCTGTCTGTCAAATAAATAAGTAAAATCTTTTAAAAAAAGGAATGAAGGAAGGTCTTAGAGCCCAGATCCAGAACCTCTGGCAGGGTCAACATTAAAGAGAGTGCTTAGGGGTTAAAGGAATGAGTTTGGCAGGCAAACACACCTGTCATGGAATCCTGTCTGTGCCACTCCTTGAAAAATGATGTTAATAACACTTACCTAGAAGGGCTGTTGACAGCATTGAGGTAATGTATGCAAAGTATTTAACCCATGGTATGTGCTCAGTCAACTGTGGCTTGTATTATTAACAGAATCTGCAGCAGGAGCTTGGTGAGATTGTACTAACAGAGCCCAGAGATATGCACCCCCTCCTCTTCCACTTGGTGTGTGTTTATTCTTAATACCCAATCTTTCCTTCTGTGGGGGTTCCTGATCTCAATAAGCCAAGAGATCTCTTACATTATTTTGAGTATAGATTAAAAAAAAAAAAACTTTACTACATTTGCCTTTTATAAGGAGTTTTATTAGATAGTTATTTTGTCAACACAGCTGGTTCTTGACTGATATATATGGGTACTCTAAATTAACAATATTATTAAATAAGCTTGCTTTCCTCAAACATATGCGGAGGAGTAGAAGGGGAAGACAGTCTTGAAGTCTGGGGTTAAGATTTTATCACAGACAATCTGTGAAGGAGAAAAAGCACATTAAGATAATTAAGCATTCATGAGATCAGCATATTTAATTACATCAAAATTAAAATCTTCCATAAGTGACCAAAAAAAGCACGAAGCACTTAACTAAAATAATAAGATAAATGACAAGATCAAGGAACTATATTCAGTAAAAAGTTGGGGTTCTTCTGACTGACAATTTAAATAAACAAAACAAAATGCCAAGAGCCTAATAGATACACGAACCCAGAACATAAACAGATGTGTCCCAGCTAGAAAACAAACAAAGAAGATTGTTGCAAAAAATCATGAGATACATGAAATAAAACACCATAATGCTTGATTCACGTATTAATAGCACCTTCCCCTGGATAGTCAGGCTGGGTGGTGAGGACAGGATGGAGAATAAAATAACCTCATGCATTGTGAATGACATTTTAAATCAGTATAGGCATCTGGAAAAGCCTTTTGGCAATTGGCCAACATGGGACACTGAACGAAAAAAAGAGTCCAAAATTAAGGCCTCTGCAGAAAAATATCCATTTCCAATAGCAAAAAGTTAAAGGTAACACAAATGCTCAAAGAATATACAAACTATGGCCGATTTGTTCAGTGGGACATTATGTATCTATTACAAATTCTCTGTATCTGAATCTACAGTAGCTGGGTAAGCTGATGCCATCATAATGTCAAGGGAAAAGACCCACAGTAGTCTCTAAGACTTGGGCATATCTAAAAATGAGAAAAAAGTATACCAAAATCTGATCATCAGTATTGGTGTTGTGGAATCTTCTAGTTAAAAGCATCCCATGGTTGCCTTCCTCGTGGTTCTTCTCAAGGCCTCCATGCTAACTTACTCTTTGGCAATTTCTCTCCTATTAATTGACTTCTCATCAGCCTTTGACAGAGTTGACCATCAACTCCTTTTTGATCTCTCTTCCTTGGGCTCCCCTAATGCCACACTCCCTGGTAGTCCTCCGGTACCCCTGACTACTCTTTCTTAAATTCCTTGCTACCTCTTCCTCTTTCCTTTGGCCTCTAAATATTGCAGTGCTCCAGACATTGTTTCCTCTTTCTGCCATTTCTCCTAAAATTAGTTCATCTAGTATCATAGTTTTAGGGATCACCCATAGGGTGATGATTCCCAAATTTGCCTTTCCAGTCCAGTCCTGACCTTTCCCTGAGCTCTCGGCTCAGGCATCTAACTACTTATTTATCATTTCCACTTGCATAGTTAGCACGCATCTCAAACACAACAGGACCAAACAAAATAGTGATTCTCACTTTCCTCTGCCCCAAGATGTATCAATCGCAATCTTGCCATCACATATGGTGTCCCTGTCAACCTGGTTGCTCAAGTTAAAGACCTAAGAGTATTGTTGCACTCCTCGAGTCTGATCCCCATCAGCATGTCTCATAAGCTTTCCTTTCTGAACCAGTATAATTCTCTTCATGTCCATGTACATTACCTTAACCCCTACTCTTGAAATTTCCCTCCAGAACCAAAGCTGTAGCACCTAAGTGTACTCTGTGCTTCTACTTTTCCCCATACCTCTCACTATTTATTCTTCACAAGTAGCCATCTTGACCTTTTAAGGCATGAAACAGATCATATCACTCCCATTTAAGGTTCTTCAACAACCTTCCATTGGCCTTGGGATAGAATCCAAAGTCCAAGACAAGGATGTCTTTGTCTGTGTCTGAACTCTCTCTCAGCCATTTTCCCCTTGAAATCACATTGCTTCAGACTCCCTAACTTCTTTCAGACTGAGCTCATTCAAACCTTAGAGTCTTTGCATTGCTGTTCTTCTACCCAGGACATTATACTCCTAAATACAGACGACACCAAACTTCCTGTCATCTAGAGTTCAGCTTGAATATAGCTTCTCCGGCATGCTTTTCCTGACTTCCCCTTGTCCATTTTTTTCTTGCACCAGATTAACTTGCTTATTATCAATCCATTTATATCTCATTCTGTCTATGGCCCTACCACCCTGAATGCATCCAATCTTGTCTGATCTCATTCTATGCTGTTATTGGTTGATTTGTTGAGTTGCTTATTGTCTTTCTATTATCACTCAAGAATGGGAGCTGTATGGATCAGAAACCTTATGTTTTGATCATCGCTATATTCTCATCTAGGCCAGGGCCTGACACATAATAGAGTAGGTGCTCAATGAATATATGTTGCATAATTATGGGATTCCCCCCCAAAAAACCCTTTCAATATTTTTTGCCAATTTTTGAGTTAAAAATAAACTTCTGTGTATAATAAGAAAAAACCTGCATAAGATCATGTCAGTATATTTTAAAATTTTAGTAAGGAACACATTGCCATTAGATTATGTAGCTGCTCCCTACTTTTCCTTTTTCTATTTCATTAGCTTTATTTAAAAAAATTTTTTTTGATGTCAGAAAATTTTTTTATTAACATATAATGTATTATTTGTTTCAGGGGTACAAGTCTGTGATTCATCAGTGTTACACAATTCACAGCACTCACCATAGCACATTCCTTCCCCAATGCTCTCTACTTTTCTGTGTCTAAATTATTCAACTCTTGGGAAACTCATTTTACCAGTCTGTAAAATAGGGCTAATAATTAAACTAGGTTTGCCTTCCTTGATGATCTGTTGTTAGGAGTAAAAAGAGACAACGTACAGGAAGGTGCTTATTGTGTTGTTAAATGCTTCAGAAACATCTAGCATTGTTTGCTTTTATTCTTCTGTTTATATTCTTCCAGATGGGGAATAAATTAGAGAAATTCTCAAGGGTCCTCAGACTGAGCTGAGTCAGGTAGGGGAAGGTGGAGAGATTTGTTACAATTACAAAATCAAATGTTATTCAATCTTTAAATGGCTAATCTCCTTTATCTGCGAATATCTTTTCCTTGATTTGAGTGAAAAATCCCATGCATATGAGAAAAAAATCTGATTTGAGCCCCAGATGCATTATCTACATTGCCTTCTATTCTTTCTCTTTTTTCCTGGATTTATTTCACTATATATGTAGTCAAGAAATAGCAACTTCTACCAGCAGTGTTGATAACCACCCAGAGAGATGTATCAATTGGTTCCGCCACTTTGTGCACTGACTCCTTATGCTTTAAAATCCATGGTTTGTATATGCAACTGATAAATTGTTGAACACTACATCTGAGACTAATGATGTACTATGTGTTGGCTAAAGTAATTTAAATAAAAATAAAATAACATAAAATCCATGGTTTGAAAGCTTGTTTTGGACACAGTTGTTTGTGGTTTGAACTTGTTTTGAATAACTTTTGACAAAAGTTGTTTTGAAACTGAATATTAGGTCTTTCTTATCACACTCTTGCACCTGGAGTGGAGAGGACCATCATGTCATTGGCTCCCATTGGAGTAACAGCAGTAGTGTCCGTCCTGTGATGGGCTTTTAAACCTTTAAAACCAAGAGGTTTGACCAGCAACTTGAGGGTGTTTGGTCCAGGCAAGGCTCCCCTCTGTTGACCTAAATCACTCTCCCGAGATCTTGAGACACTTATTCCTGACTTAGTCAGGCCTTTCGCAGTTGGCAGTGGTGTGAAACCATGCAGCGGTCCCAGGAGAAGGGACATTTGTTTCTGCCTTGGCAAGCCTTCTCCTCGTGGGCAGTGGCACAAGCCATGTAACAGTCCCTGGGGCACTAACTTCTGGAGCAGCCCACCTCCCCTGCTAGCTACGTGCCTCGGAAGCAAGAGACATAAGCCAGTACCTGGTACCCAGCTTTTACTTGGAAGGACTGGCTCTACACAAAACCATCTCATGGAAAGGTCCACCTCAACTAAATTTGGATTTTATTTCTTTCATCTCCCCTTTGGCTGGAACAATAGTGTAATTAATCTATTGTTGCTTTATTGTATGTTATTTCTTTATTGGCTTATTAAGAGACATTATCCTGAATGCTATTGGTTTGTGAAATATTATTATATATAATTATATACATATATACATATATATATAATAAATATATAATATATATATAATAAATAATTATATATATTATTATAAATTATAAATAATAAATTATAAATTATAAATTATTATAAATTATAATTCCTGCAGTGACCCTGGGTTGAATAAATTATTGGCAAAGACAATCTCAGTCTCTGTGCATAATTTGCTCCCAGCAAGACACCCTCAGATTAGTTTGACAGTAGGACAATGAATCAAAATGGCAAAAGGACAAATTACCACTGCAGCTTCCCCATGGTTGCTTGGAGGTGGTTCTACACAAGGCTGTAGCCTCCCATGAAAGCCAGAGCTTGGAGTCCTGAGTTTGTGTTTCAGTTTTGTCTCTTACCAGCTGTGGAAAGTTGGGGAATGGCAATACAATCACACAGTGATTATAAGGTGTAATTGGAGCAGTATCTATGAAAATGCCTTCTAAACTCTAGTATGCTAGGTAAATATAAGATATGATCAGAAACAATCTCTCTATTGTTTGATGTCCACTGAACTGGCATGCTGGCAGCTGAAGGAAATACACTCAGAGTAGCCGTATAAATCCTCCTCTACAGTCACCGACTGAACTTGCAAGTTTGGGAAAATCACATCTGTCTGAACCAAACTCAGTAACTTCATCTGTAAAATAGGAAGAATGGGACTCATTCATCCTTAAGTTTCCCTCCAATTGTTATCTTTTTCTAAAGCTACAGTGGTAGAAAAGCCCGTTCGCTGCTTCTTTTTCCAGTAGGTGGGGCTATTGAGCACCAAATTTTCTCAGAAATGACATTTCGTAATTCTTTTTTAATGAGAAGAGGTTTGTCAGTGTTGATTTTTATTAACTATGAAGCATTTTCCAGACTAGGTCCACTAGATCCACTAGATCCAGTTTCAAAGTTTGAAACTTTCAGAAATATTGAAACTCATAAAAACGCTTTTCATTATAAATCACGAAAAGATTACAACTTCGTTAATCAGATTTTCTTAGTTTTAGAAAGCCTTGTAAATTTGTGTGGGCCCAAGGACATATACTGAAACTCGATTATAATCTCTGCTAGAGAAGGAAGAGGGGAGTTCTTTTTTCCTCTATTGGGGAACTTTTACGTTTATTTAAAAAATGGGCATGATTCATAGACTCCACTAGGATTTTCCCAAGGGTCTCATGCAAGTGGATGAAATGGGTTGATAATTAGGGGAAAAGGGATATTGCAAATTTAAAAAACCCCTACTATGTGTTATTGTGTGTATTTTGTCTACAGCTTCTATAACACTTATCTATTAACAATTATTCTCACTTATATTTTATTAGATTAATAAATGAAGCTCACAGAGGTTAAGAGGGTTGCCACTAAGAAAAAGTATGTGAAAGCTTGAATTTAAATACACTCTGGCTAGCATTGTGGTCAGAGCATTTGGAGACTCGAGAGCTGTCTCCCTGAAGCACATGTGGGGTGATACAGATTTGGGACACAGGAGTATTCTCAAGCCCTTCTCAAAGGTACATACTGAAGTTTCTCTGTTTCCCCTAAGATGAATCTGGAGAGGGCATAGGTTAAACTAAATCAAGGTTCGCTATCCACTCTTACTAGGAAATTCACCAGAAGAAAGCCAGTCACAGGTAAAATCTACCTTCTTTGATATTGCATGTTACCTGTATCATCCCAACCCCAGGAAAAACAGGGAGAGTCCATGTGCTCAGGGTTGGGAGAAAGTGAAAACCCCAAGGGAAACGAAGCCACTATCCCAGATATGCACATTAAGGCAAATAGTAGGGGGTCAGTTGACCATTACGAGTGGGCACACAGGTATGAAGGCTTACTCCAGGAATGATGGATTCCAGATTTATGAAAGAAAGTCTCTTTCTCAAGTGTGATTTTCAAGTGGTTATGTGCATGGGATCTAGTACGACAGTCCTGATTTCGAATTCTGTCTCACGGTGCTTAAATGTACCGATTCAGGGCAAGATGCTACAAACATGCTGAATTTCAAGGGCATCATCTGCAAAATGGGAATAATTACAGAATTCAACTCAAAGGGCTGTTAAAATTTGAGGAAGTAATATGCACAACCTTGTATATTATATTAAAGCCAACACTAAATATTATTATTTTGCCTGTCACCTTTTCCCTTGCTGTACTTTTTTTTTTTAAAAAGATTTTATTTATTTATTTGAGAGAGAGAGAATGAGAGACAGCACATGAGAGGGGGGAGGGTCAGAAGGAGAAGCAGACTCCCTGCCGAGCAGGGAGCCCGATGCGGGACTCGATCCAGGGACTCCAGGATCATGACCTGGGCCAAAGGCAGTCGCTTAACCAACTGAGCCCCCCAGGCGCCCATCCCTTGCTGTACTTTTTGCGTTCACTCTGTTCATCAGAACTCATCCATAGCCTGCCCAGATGTTGAGGAGTTTATATAGAGTCTTTTTTCTACAGAATATGTAGGGGAAGAAAAACAATATTCCCTCTAACCTTCTAGGTTCTTGGCTGAGACCTGCTAGCAATAACAGATTAATAAATGAAAAACTAACAGAAGCTTAGTAACTTGTATACTTCCTGCGTACGAGAGACATACCCAGGAAAACTGAGTGCTTTCTTGAAATAGTCTGTGCCAACCTTGACTCACTTCATAGCATCTTGCCTCAAGCATGAACTCTGTGCCTTCCGCTTGTTAAAGAATAATTCAACTGAGTAAATTTGAAGATCCTGTTGGCTTTATTAAGCGATTCATGAACCCAACAGCATCCCACCCAGCAAGTAGGGGGAGGTCAAAGGAGTTCTACAAAATGGAAGCCTTTTATAGGAAGGAGGGTGGGGCAAGGAAGTTATTAGCAAAAGTAAAGAAAGGATTGTTCCATGTAAGGTCTTATTAGATAGGGTCTTATTAGATGGATTACCATATCTTCCTTCGGGGGACAGAGAGGGACCCGTATGACACATTATCTCATCAGTACTGATCAGAAAATTCCTGACTGACCAGTTAAGACTACATTTCTGGGGGAGGTTGGAACTGCAATTAAGTTATTGATTAAGGCCTGCTTTTGTGACTTGGTCTAAGTGACACCAGTTTGGGCTGGTGATTTTCTAACGTACTTTTAATCCAGGGCTTTACAGACACTGCATGGTATGGAACACCAGTGGGAGTCTTATTAGAGGCAGCTTGTGTAGGTCTGAAGAATGGGAGACCGGACACCCCCTTGTGGAAAACTCAACAACTGGGGATGAGACTCCTGGGAAGAAATGGTTCTCCTCGTTGCTCAGGGAGAAAATTTTGAGAAGCATTTTATAAATACTCAGAATAACATTTAGGGAGAGACCGTGAGCTGCCTTTGGCAGTGACCCATTCCATAAAACATCTTTTTATTTACCATTCCTCCTTCTTTATCTCATTCTCCTCAATCCTCCTATTTGCTCCCCATGACCACCTCTCAAATAAAGTACCTGCACACAAGTCCTTGTTTCAGACCCTGTTTTGGGGAGAACCTAGCTCAAGACAAATGCAATGCAGAGAACACTGGCTATGGCATAAAAGACATCGTTCAGGTTCCTCGGCTACAAAAGGGGAATAGCAGAAGCTCATACAATTACTGTAAGGATTAAAGGAATAATGAATGTGCAGATAGCTGGGGCAAACCGGGGACCAATAGTTATTAATTCCCTCTCTGCTCACTCACTTTGTATTTTCCTACTCTAATGTGAAGAAGTGGCTGATGAGAGAATTTTAGCTTGGACCATGAGGAGAACATTTTGGTTAAGGAGCCTTTCAACAACCCATGTGGGATGGGCCACTACTTGAGCCCTTCCAGGCTCTCTGAGCAGTAGCTATCCTACTGTGAGCTCCAAAGGGATTGCTGAGGATTAGGAGGGTAATCTATACTTTCCACTTGAAGTGGGGCAAAACTTGACACCCTAAAATATATCTCTTTGGCATATGGATTATCTCCAGCTGATTATTTTTAAGAAATGGCAGACACAGAAAAAGCTCTGAAAAAAGATTAGAAGTAAACTTTTTGTAAGAGACATTTACATTTAAAAGGGAAATCTTTATTTGTAAGGGTGTCTCTCTCTCTGTACCAAGAAGAGGGGGATGACTCTAAATCCCTAGAAACTCTTATTAGTGCAGGAGGCAAATGACTTAAATCTTACCTTTGTTTGGTGTGCTTTTCCTGGTAACTTCCCATAACTGTCCCCAACCCACCCAATATCTTTCTTTTGTCTTTAGCCAAAGATAGTATTTAAGGTGAAGGTCTGGGCTATTTCAAGAAGGTATTCAATTTTCCTGGGTACGTCTCATGTATGCAGGAGGTATTCATGTTATTAAACTCCTTTTTGCTTATCTCCTCTTAATCTGTTATTACAGGGGGTCTCAGCCAAGAATCTAAAAGTGAATGTTCTAAGCTTTACTATTGACATTTATGATTGCCAATAGCAATACTGTTAAGGGGTGCCAGTGACCCACAGCCAGACTGTAGCTACTTTTGCCTAGGATGGAACTGTAGGCAGCCATAGCACAGGGACCTTATGGTCCTGGTTGGGGGTGGGAGAGCAGGGAGTGGGTGAATGAAGAGTGAAGATGCAGACAAAGATGGACAAAACCATCCTCTGGGTTCCATTTTCTTTCTGGTCAACTTGCAACCCAGTGGTCCTTTCTTCCCAGGTCAGCAAAGACCCAGTAGATGCTGCTCTCTGCTGCCAACTGTTGGAGCCGTGACATAAGTGGGGGCTCCTCCACTCTGCCCAGATTATTCACCCCTGATTTAGGCAAGATAGTTAGGAAACTTCAGAGGAAGCACTGTCTCTATTTCCATTGTATTTTTAGCCATGCATTGTGATGTCAATGCAAGTACTTGCAAACTATAAATTAGCAGCAAGTCAATGTAGGGCCAAGAAAATCTATTGCATTTAAGCCATTATTATTATTGTTGTTGTAGTTGTTGTTGTTGCAAAATGGTAGTTTATTAAAGCACGGGGTCATTATTATTTTTGAACATTTTGCTTTTGAAACATAGAACTGACTCACTCTACATTTTTAACACTAGGACACTCTTTTGTCTAGCTAGACTCCTTTTGGGGGGTATCAAGTTCCCAGAAAATTAGCCAGGCTCTGTCTCCTCAGTTTATCAAAAAAAAAAAAAAAAAAAGAAAAGAAAAGAAATGCCATCTGGTATCTTCTTGTTGGACACTGGGGCCAGCATGGTGAGCTATCCTAGGAGAGGGGATTCAACAGGTTCTATGGTGGCAAAGACAGAGGATGGAGGTGGACATAAATAGAATTTGGCCCTTTGGGATCGAGAAATAACACATCAGGTTTAAGACTGAATTATACAAGAACATCTAGTCTTCTGTAAATCCGCTGTGTTGGGCAAATGACTGTCACCTTTACTTTAGGATAATTACCTCTGAAGGCCTTAACAGGTGTCCCCATTACTGTCATGGCTGAAGTATTGTTGCTGACTTAAATGGGAGTGCAGTGCATGAAGAAGTTGCAAGTAGCCAAGAGCTCCTTTTATTCTTTGATAATGCAAAGAATGTGGCAAGGAGAGAAGCAAAAAGAAACCATTTCAATACCTGCTTATATTTGGGCAGTTAAATAGCTCTACTTTACAGCAGAGAAGATGACCTGTTAGCTTATGAAATTATTCTTTGCCCTGTATTAGTAGAATGGGCTAATGTAGGAGAAGGAAGCCCCAAATTTCAGAGGCTGCTGTGGACTGAATGTTTGTGTCCCCGGCTCCCCCAAATACATGCATTGAAACCTGATTCCCAGCGTGAAGGTATTTGGACATGGGGCCTTTACGAGGAGAATAGGTCATGAGTGGGAAGCCCTTATGAATGGATTAGTGCACTTGTAAAAGAGACCCCAGAGGGATCCCTTTCTCCTTCTGCCATGTGAGGAGACAGCAAGAGGACAGCTATCTATGAACCAGGAAGAGGCTTTCCCCAGACACCAAATCTGCCAGCACCTTGATTTGGACTTTCTAGCCTCCAGAACTGTGACAAATAAATGTTTGTTGTTTATAAGCCACTCAATCTATATAGTATTCTGTTTTAGGAGCATAAAGGGGCATAAAAGGATAAGTTTTTTTTTTTTTCCTCATTTGCATGAAGTCTAGTGTGAACTAGGTGACCCTCTGATATCTTTTATCTCTACCGTAGATTACACTGGGCCTCAAGGGCAACATGGCATCCGATGGGGGATAAGAAGGAACATGACTCTTCTCTTTCTTGGACAAAAAGGGACAGTTGCAATCCATTGGGCAGAACTAGTCACATGGCTCCAACTTTAGTGCAGGTGTCTGGGAATTGGAGGGGACTACATCAACTATTGGTGATTATTGCTTCTGTTACACCATCTCATCCCTTCTTTATGTGCATGCATGTCCCCAAGGGGATATGTTCTGCCATCGTGGCAAATGATTAAGATTCAGCACCAAATTACAAAGTGTGAGTTTTTCTTTTCTCTGTTCATTTGCAAACTGGCTTCTGTACATGGAGGGTAAGGAGAAACTGAAGAAAGAGGAGCGCCACTCCACATCGGTTGGCAGCAGGTTTAATAAGCAAGGGAACTTACATATGAAGGTTGCAAGACATGAGGCAGCCAGAAGACAAGTAGATCTCCACATCTCCTTGCCAAAATTGTGAGTTTATATAGAGGCCTTAATGGGGTTCAATCAGTATACCATCCAGATGGTCTCAGCAACACATTGATCTCTCATGGCTGTGTCCTTGAAAATGGCTCCCATTGTTGAAATGGTGGGCAGGGCATACATTCCAAGCACAGGGGAAGGGGTAAGGAGCCTCTAATTACCTGGGCCTAGCCCTTGGATCACCTGGAGGTCACATCCTCTCAATGGCATCTTCCAACATTCCCCCACACCAACAAAACACTTCTCAGACACCAGCTGGGTATTCAATAATTTAACTCAATCCTGACACTATCTACCCTGAGATAGTGTCAGATGCCTCAGGTTAAAGGTTTTGTCCTACAACTTTAGATGCCAGTCACGAGTCCACCTTGTCACTTGTGCTTCTGACCAACAGGCTAAAGATCAGAGGTTCCAGTGACCCCCTCTTTGGGTTGGATTAATTTGCTAGAGTGGCTCACAGAACTCAGAGAAACATTTTACTTACTGGATTGCCAACTTATTATAAAAGGATAAGTTTCAGGAACAGCCAGTTAGAAGGCATAAGTCAAGGTCTGCAGGAAGGTTATAGAGATTTCATGCCCTCTCTGAGTGCATGACTCTCCCAGCATCTCCATGTGTTCACCAACCTGGAAGCTCTCTAAACCTGCCTTTTTGAGTTTTTATAGATGCTTCAGTACATAGGCATAATTGATTACATCTTCGGCCATTGGTGATTGAACTCAATCCCTAGTCCCCCTCCCCTTTACCAGGAGTCAGGAGGGTAGAAAAGAAAGTTCCAATCACAAGGTTGGCTCCACTGGCAACCAGCCCCCATTCTCAGGTGCTTTTCAAAATTAATTTCATTAACATGATGAAAGACCCCTTCCTCTTATCACAAGAAATTCCAAGGGTTTTAGGAATTCTTTGCCAGAAATGGAGCAAAGATCAAATATATATTTCTTATTATAAATCATCAAATCACAATGATGTTTCTCGGTTCCATCATCAACACTACCCTCATCAACCTCAGTTCCTTCGTTTCTGAGAAATGAGGACAATAGTGTCAACCTCACAAGGATTGGATGAGGTTACATTTGAAAAGCACTTAACATAGAGTCTGGCGCTAGGTAGATATTCAGTATGTATAACTCCCAGTGCTAAACCTTTGATAGGGAAGTCAGTTGAGACATTTCTATTGCACATGATTAAATATACTGTATAGAATTGAACAGAATCTGAAATACAGTCATTAATTTTGTGTTTGAGTCATATATTTCAGACTAGACTTAGTGAGGATTCCAATGTGGCTATTTGCTCTTTGATTCACCCCCTTATTCTTAAAGGACACTGCAGTCTTTGTCCACAATCTGTGGTTCTCAAACTTTGGTTGATCTGAATGGGAAGCTGGGGTTGAGAGTTACAACTCTTTGATTCCTAGCCCTCTCACCCCTGCCCTGTCCCTCGGATTCTGGATATTGTCTGAAAACCACACAAGCACATGTTCATTATGCCCACTTTTATGCTGTCCAGCCCCCATCATCACCTTAAACATCATAGTTTTATGATCACCACCATCATTATCACCATTATCACCACCACCACCACCATCATCATCAATAATAATGTTTCTCACAGAGCACTCTTTCTGAAAATAGCATATCTGTTTTTATTAACACCACTATAATACTAGGTTCCCATTTATAAATTGATTAAGCATTTCTTTTTTTTTAAAGATTTTATTTATTTATTTGAGAGAGAGAGAATGAGAGAGAGCACATGAGAGAGGGGAGGGTCAGAGGGAGAAGCAGACGCCCTGCCAAGCAGGGAGCCCGATGCGGGACTCAATCCAGGGACTCCAGGATCATGACCTGAGCCGAAGGCAGCCGCCTAACCAACTGAGCCACCCAGGCGCCCCATGATTAAGCATTTCTCAAGCAAGAATTTTTATTCCCACATTACAATGAAGAGACCAAGACTCAGAAAGGTTCTATGACTTATTCAGAGTCACATAGCTGGCAAGGGGAAGAGTAGGGACTTGACTTCAGGTTTTCTGACACCAAGCCTTGTGCCCTTTAAGTTATATTGTAAGTTCTCTAAGCTTAGAGATCTTTAGCTTGAAAAAATTAGCAGTGGGTTGTTAAAGTTGATTAGCATCAGAAGAGCAACTAAGGCAAATTGAGGCAATAAGGATTGAATCTGTTTTTCCAATTGCCTTAATAGTGAGCTAACAATTAGATTTTTAAATGGTTGATAGGAGCATTAAATGAAAAAAGTAACTGAGCTGGCCATTTGTATACAAGTTATTTTGTGTGTTATTAAGTTATTAAGTGTGACCTATGTGAAATGAATTTGCTTATCTGCAAATAACTTCATACCCAGCCTCCCCAGATCTAACCAGTCTCTAGAGATGAGCAAAGCAGAATTTCCATAGCTTCATGGATCACATGTGTTTCCCATGGCATCCTGGATACCCAGACAAAAGACCTAAAATAGATATTCAGGTGGATACCAGTCTGATTTGCTTCCTCTCCCAAGAGGGGGTTAGTCTAGCAGAATTCTAAATTGATGAAATTTCTCTAGAGGTCAGCAGAAATTAGAATGCCAGCTTCCAACTTAACTGCTGATAGCCTACTTAACCCTGACTACCTTAAATTGCATGATCCCATAACTTAGATTGGAGAGAATTAAAAATCAAGAGGTAATGTTTTGTTATAGAATCCAAATATAGCAAATCCCATGGCAGATAAAAGTAACAAAAAATTATGTTGACACTCCACCCTAAAAAAAGGGAAGCATAACTCCCCTTTCCTTGAGTGTTGGGTAGTGAATTCCTTCCAAAGAGTACATCATGGAAAGTGAGAGAAAAAAATGACTTGACTGTAGAGAAACACAACAGACACTATTTCAACCAGGTAATCAAGGTGAACATTAGCAGTCATACATCATATTTTTAATATGTGCCTTTGATATTATGTGATGGAAATGGCACCTTACTTCTGTGATCTTCCTTCTCAAACCTATAACCCCTGTCTAATCATAAGAAAAACATCAGGGAAATTCTAATAGAGAGGCCTTCTACAAAATACCTGACCAGAACTCCTTAAAACTGTCAAGGTCATCAAAAACAGGAAAATGTGAGAAAATGTCATAGCCAAGAGGAGCCCTGGGAGACGTGACGACTAACTGTGACATAGAACTTGGATGGAGATTCTAGAGCAGAAAAATGGCATGTAGTAAAAACTAAGGCAATCTGAATAAACTGTTGATGTTATTCTTGATGATGATGATGATGATAATGGCAATGATGGCAGTGTTGTTGGTAGAATTTTGATTAAGGTGGTGATGGGAGGGAGGGTGGACAGCAGAAAAATGGGAGCAATTACCATAGATGTACTTGTGCGGCATTCAGATGATGTTTGGAAGCAGAGCCTGCAGCCCCAGCCTCATCCCTCCCCGAGCCCTTACACATCTGGATTACTGATTATTTGCATTTTAAAAATATAACTAGGAAATTCAGGCTTCTGTGCCTCTTCTCCTGCTCTTTCTTCTGTGGAAAACTGATCCCACCCCTTTCACCATCTGACAACACACTCACTTTCCATAATTCAGCTCAAGGGCTACTTCCTTATAGTACTCTTCCTGACATTTTCCCTCTTGCAGAGAATTGGTTTCTACCCACTATAGACCCCCACCATTGTCTACACAGTACCTAGAACCTTTTACCACACGTATCTGCTTCTTATCTAGTCTGAAATTTTTGCAGGCTAGAGGTGTGTCTTTTTTTACCTGTGCTCCTGTAACAATCATATTGTCTGCCATGTAGCAGGACTACCAGGCATTTGTTACATGAATAAATACGTGAATGATTAAATAATTAGGACTTCATCCATGGTAACCAAGACAGGGTCTGAATAATGTCCTCTGGCCCTTTCATCTGCTCTTGAGTGACTGAAGAAATTCATGACATCTCTCTGAGTTACACAACTTCATTTCTATCCCCTTATCAGAACTTAGGCAGAGTCCATGTATAAGTGATCCTCAAAGTGTGATTCTTAGACCAATAACATCAACATCACCTGGAACTTGACTGAAATGTAACTACTCAGGCCTCAGCTGAACTGACTGAATCAGAAACTGGATGTGAAGGCCAGCAGTCTGTGCTCTGACAAGTCCTCTCGGTGATTTTGCGGTGCTCCAATGTACACTCAAATTTGAGAACTACAATCATACATCATTTGCTGTTGCCTTGTTAGCATTAAGAACCATAAAATAGAAACAATTGTTCATCTTATTGAAGACTGCTATTCCCTATTGTTGGTTCCCATCAGAACTCTTCAGAGACTGCCCTGAACATTGCCATCCTCTTTAAGGACTGAGCTCCTCTCCATACTCCCTCCCTCATACCAGAAGGCCTGATCATTTACCAAACTGAGAAGATAGAGGCTGTCCAAATGAACTCCTTCTGTGTCTTTCCTGTCCATTCCAATAGTTCTCAGTTTCAGAGCATAAACCCCTAGGCACTGCTGACCAGACTTTCCATGACATACTCAAGTGTCTCCATCCTCAGTGCTTACCACTTATCCAATTATACTAATGCCTCAGCCATGCACAAGGACAGGTAGTCTCCTGGTTTAAAGTCAAGAAGTATCATCTCGTGGAAAAACTCTTTACTACCTCAATGTACACACACACACACACACACACACAGAACTTCTTGGCTAATAGTTGAAGCTCAAAATATGTTTGTTGAATCAAGTAATAGGGGTGGTACAAGTTAGAGCCCCTGATTGAAACTAGTTTTACCTAACTTAAGCTAAGAAAGAATTTTTTAGAAAAAAAATCTATTTGATCTCACATACTTGATGAAAAGTTGGATCATCAAGTCTTGGAAGAAACAGCTCTCTAGGCCACTGGGCAGTATCTGAGAGGAAATATTGTTAGCCAACCACCTCCAACCATTCCCCATAATTTTGTCATTGCTCCAGATTTAAGTTTGTGGGAGAGGGTTTAAACTGGAGGAATTTGGTTCACATGCTAACACCCAAACCAAATGAAGTGTATCAGAGTGAATTTCTCCAATAGCAGATCCAGAGTCAAAGAGTTGGGTGCTTGTAGTATATTTAGGAGATGGTGCCAGGAACTAAACATAAGGGAGAGAGTAAGGATAGTGAGACAGGGAAAGGAGAAATACCTCCTGAAGAACCACATAGAACAACTTCTGGATCATCCCTTTGGAGGGTGGGAAGCTGAGAGATTTAGTCCCAGACTCCCAGGTTCCATTGGTTCAGAGTTTCTCAAGTGCATTCATATACCAAACTTTCGGATTGCTCTGGCTTACAAACAAGTGAGGTCCCACGGTAAGGAATCTGCAAGGGCCATGGGGAGGGTAGCATACCTCTTTTTACGAATCCCACTGAGGGGGCGCCTGGGTGGCTCAGTTGGTTAAGCAACTGCCTTCAGCTCAGGTCATAATCCTGGAGTCCTAGGATCAAGTCCCACATCAGGCTCCCTGCTCAGTGGGGAGTCTGCTTCTCCCTCTGACCCCCTCCCCTCTCATGTTCTCTCTCACTCTCTCTCAAATAAATAAATAAAATCTTAAAAAAAAAAAAAAAGAATCCCACTGAGACTGCATAAATCGACCAGGATTAGTTCTCCACAAGAAAATCAAGATGCTATTGCTAGGTGAAGGGGGATGGATTGTGGGCAGACAAGATTATTAGATACGTACCTTAGAGAAGGTAATCAATAAATAAGAGAACTTCAGAAAAAAGGGCCTAGGGAAGCCTGCAGGATGGAAGATTTTATTTATTAAGGGAAAATCATAGAAAAGTTTATGGAAGAAGATCGTTCTTATTCACCAAATGCATTCTCATGACCCAAGAAAACAAAGTCTGTTTTCCTGGTCTCTCCTCTTCAGGAATCCAAATGTATATGGAAGCCATACTAGATTACCATGACCACTGCATAATTCAAAGATAATTTATGTGAACTTAACAAACCATTAGTGCTGTGTGTTTGCTTAGATCTCCTTGATTCCATTGTCAGGTGAATAATTGCTAATTTAATTCTTGCTGGGAAAATAACATTACACTCAAATTCCTGTGTGAGAAAAAAAGGTGCTAATGACTAGACCGACAGGTTTCCATGGCAACATATTGCTCTCAAGGATCAAGCGGAATATTAAAATAGTGTCTCATTAGGTGCACAGGTTTATCTTTAATATATTATATATGTAATATATAACACATCAGTAATGTGGTGCATGAATTAGTGTTTCTAATATATGCTCCAGAGCAGTGAGAGCATCTTTTAAGTCATTTTACTTTGTAAAGAATTGCTCCCAGACCTGTAGCTATATGGTTTTATATCTATTCATATTCCTTTACCTCTGTGTAGCTGAATATATATCAGTTATGGATATCTGCCCTGCACTTTGAAACCCAGAAAAAGCCCCCAAAAAGAGAAATAACTCTCTGTGAGCATATAAATGTCTGCCATTGAAATATTCTCTGGACCTAACATTCAAAAGACTGGGGTCTGGCATCTCACTATCTTATTCCTTACATCCAAATAGAGTTATTCAAATCTCTTTAAAAATGTTCTTTGCTTTGGGGTGCCTGGGTGGAGCAGTCTGTCGGGCTTCTGGTTCTTGGTTTCAGCTAGGGTCATGATCTTGGGGTTATGAGATGGAGCCCTGCGTTGAGTCTCAGGTCGGGCTCTGTGCTCAGTATGGAGTCTACTTGGGCTTCTCTATCCCTTTCCCTCTGTCCCTCCCACTTGTGTTCTTTCTCTCTAAAATAAATAAATAAATGTTTAAAAATGTTCTTTCTTTGGGGTGCCTGGGTGGCTCAGCCAGTTGAGCAGCCAACTCTCATTTCAGCTCAGGTCATGATCTCAGAGTCCTGGGATCAGGCTCCAAGCTCAGTGGGGAGTCTGCTTGAGTATTCTCTCTCTCCTCTCCCTCTGCCCCTCCTCCTGCTCACACTATTTCTATCTCTCAAATAAATAAATCTTAAAAAAAGAATGTTTTTTATTTTTCCTTCTCCAAGCCTTTGATTAAGCTGTACCCTCTTCCTGGAAGATTATTCCATTCCAACTTTGTTTATTGAGTCTACTTGTTTTTCAAAGACCAGTTGAAATGTTCCATTCTTTGTTCTCCCAAGTCTTCTTCAAAGACCTGATGAGAAATCAAAGACTCTCTTGTTACATTATCCAAACCATTTCTACTTCTCTGATGGCCTTATTAGGTTGATCTATTGGTCCCAATGTTAGGCAATGTTAGAGATGCTTCCTGAACATTTGATCTCATAGTTTGAGTCTTTCCTTTCACCCTTAATGAATAGCATTGAAGTCAGACAGACCTGCTGTGAATCCTATTTTCTCCTCTACTCATTACCTATATATCCTGGAGAAATATAACCTTCCTAAGCCTCAATTTTCTCACCTATAAAATGGGGTCAATAATGGTTCTTATTTCAGAGAGTTGTAAAGATAAAATGAAATGCCAATTGATGATGATGATGAAGACCATGGAGAGGATGACATAACTAGACTAGTTGAAGTGTGCTTGACTATCCAAACAAAATTTAGATTATATAAGTGGTAAATATAGTAAAGGTCCACATGGCTTGAAAGAACAGTAAATAGTAAATCAGTGCCCTGACAGAGTGAATGCATCACCTGAAATCCATTGAGCATTTATAAGTCATTTCCATGTGCTAGCCTCTAGGGAAAAAGTAATTACCATGGGTGCTTAAAATCCTGGAAAGATGCCCCAATCTATCAAAATTATTTCTTAGTTTAGGACATAAGCATGACCTGACTCCTGCTAGCATCTCAAGAATTTCCTTTCTATCATTTTTCTTGATTTTGCAGTTCTTTCCCACTTCTATATTTTTCTGCTTACAATTTTCTTTCACTGGATTGCTTTTCTTTGTCTTCTTCACCATTTATCCGCCAATGTTTCCTCAAGATTTAGCTCAGGGATTGTGATTCATCTGCTCTGGCAAAGTTTCTTGCATCTACACTCCTCTGAGACACGGTAAAAAGTCCCCTTTTATTCCTGTGGTTCCCTGTGCATATCTGTCACTACACTTTTTTTCCTTGGATTTTAATTGATATAAGTTACTTAACCTTTCATACAAGCAAATTATAATTATTTCTTTATTTCTGTGGCCTCATCATTTAGCACAGTATCTGGCACTTAATATGAACTCAATAACAAACAAGTACATAAATGAATGTAGTAGTTATTAGTGTTATCTGACGGCTGTGGCATATTAGATTATTGTTCAGGAAATATTCACATCATTCCCTCACCTTCAAGGGAGAAATGTATTTCCTTATCTCAGTTATAGTAGGTTTGGTAATAGAACTTACTTTGGATATCAGTGGGGATGGTATAAGCAAAGATGAGAAAATGCACCCGAGTGATCTGGCTCTTATCTTGCAATCCTGCCTCCTGCTATGAAAAAAACATTGCTCAGGTAATCATTAGTTCCAAGGAGAAAGAGAAACATATGAAGCTGATCTATACCTAATCAGTAATTTAAAGTCAACCCTCATGCTACCCTGCCAGATTGACCAACCTCCACCTGATCTACAGACATGTGAATATGAAATAAATTCTTGTTTTGAATGTCACTGAATTTGGGGGTAGGTTGATCAAGCAACATTATTGTGGGTATTGTGAACTGAGAATAAAATCAGCAACTAAATGTATAGCACTGCCATAACAAAAACCTAAAAATATGAAATTGACTTTGGAACTGAGTAACAGGAAAGGAGGTGGGAAAATGTCAACTTATGTGATGTGGGGAAAACCAAGAGGTAAAACTGTTACTTGTGGTAACAGGAAAACAGGAAAATGTACCTGATTTATATTAGCACTAGGAAAATAAATTTCAGACAAAAATGTTGATTCCATGAACTGACTTGCTAGCTACATTTTATCAGATGTTATCAGAAAGATAATTTCTGGTAGGGGAGGAGCAAGATGACAGAGGAGTAGGAGACCTAAATTTTGTCTGGTCCCAGGAATTCAGCTGGATAGGGATCAAACCATTCTGAACACCTACGAACTCAACAGAGGATTGAAGAAAAGAACAGCAGCAACTCTCTGAACAGAAAAGCAACCACCTTCTGGAGGTAGGAAGTGCAGAAAAGTGAATCCTAGGTGATATTTGGGAAGATAGATGGCAGGGGAGGGGGCCTCCATCAGCTGCTTCTGGCAAGTGATAGAGCCGCAGAGCACAAAATCGGAACTTTTAGAAGTTGGCTCTGCTGAGGGACGTCACTCCAGTGGCTAAGCGGGGGATAGAACATTTGCTGGGACAGTGTGGTCTCAGGACCCTTGGGTCACAGAGAGACCAGGGGGTGCCTGAGTGTGGCAGAGCCCCCAGGTATCAGAGCGGATAAGCTGGCAGCAGAGATGGAGCCAAGAAGTGGGCTTTCAGCTCGGGGTTGCCATAAACCGTGATCTACGGCACAGTTGGGCCACTGCTCCTCCAGCAGGGACCCAACAAGCGGCAGATCCGGGGAGACTCCCCTTCCTCCCCTGGGAGGAGCAGCATGGGAGTGCACCACAGGGATCTGCTGGGTTTGGAGACTCCACACGGGGTCAGGTGCCAGAGACAGAAACGCTTGGTCACAGGCCAGGTGAGCACAGAGTGCTGCCAGAGACAGGGTAGACGGGAGTGACTGACTGCTTTTCTCTGGGGGCACACTGAGGAGTGGGGTCCCGAGTTCTTGGCTCCTCTGGGGCGGAGATTGGGAGGCTGCCATTTCACTCTCATTCTCCAAAGCTGTATGGAAAGCTTGCAGGGAACAAAAGCTCCCAAGAGGGCGCCTGGGTGACTCAGTTGGTTAAGCGTCTGCCTTCAGCTCAGGTCATGATCCCGGGGTCCTGGGATCGAGCCCTGCATCAGGCTCCTTGCTCTGCAGGGAGCCTGCTTCTCCCTCTCCTCCCCACTTGTGCTCTCTCTATCTCTGTCTCTCTCTCTCAAATAAATAAATAAAATCCAAAAAGAAAATTAAAGAAAAAGCTCCCGAGAGCAAACCCGAGCAGATTACTTAGCCTGGCCCCCAGCAAGGGCGGGGCAATTTTGCCTCCAGCAAAGACATTTGAGAACCACTGCAACAGGCTCTTCTCCCAGAAGATCAGCAAGAACAGCCAGCCAAGACCAAATTTACTGATCAATGAGAACGGCAGAACGCCAGCACTAGGAGAATACAGCACATATAATTCATGGCTTCCCCCCCACCCCGATTCTTTAGTCTTTCAAAGTTAATTTTTAAATTTCTTTTCCTTTTTTTGAATGTTTCTTTTTCCCTTTTTCAACCAACATCTTATCAATCCCTTTTTTAAAAATCTTTTTTATTTTTCATTTTTAGAGTCATATTCTATCCCTTCATAGTAGTTAACCTTATTTTTGGTATATATATAAATTGTTCTCTCTTTAAAACTTTGGGATACAGTTTCTTCTAACAGACCAAAATATATCCTAAATCTCTAGTGTATGGCTTCATTCTAGTCTCCTGCCTGATTACATTCTCTCTCCCCCCTTTTTTTAAATCCTCTTCTTTCTTTTTTCAACCAACTTCTTATCAATTCCTTTTATAAAATCTTTTATAATTTTCATCTTTACAGTCATATTCCATCCCTTCATCATATTTACCCTATTTTTGTGTATATATATAAGTTTTTCTTTCTTTAAAAATTTGGGAGGCACTTTCTTCTAACAGACCAAAATACTCCCAAAATCTAGTGTGTGGCACTGATCTATGCACCAGCCTGATCATATTTGATCATATTCTGTTATTTTCGTCTGTTTGCTTGTTTGATTGTTTTATTTACTTTTTATTTTTTATTTATTTTATTTTTTAAATATTTTTATTTTATTGTGTTATGTTAGTCACCTACAATATATCATTAGTTTTTGATGTGGTGATCCACAATCCATTGTTTTCAAATAACACCCGCTGCTCCATGCAGTACATCCCTCCTTAATACTCATCACCAGACTAACCAATCCCATCTCCCCCCTCCCCTTTAAGACCCTGTTTGTTTCTCAGAGTCCATAGTCTCTCATCTCCCCTCCGATTCCCCCCCTTCATTTTTTCCTTCCTTCTCCTAATGTCCTCCATGCTATTCCTTATGTTCCACAAATAAGTGAAACCATATGATAATTGACTTTCTCTGCTTGACTTATTTCACTTAACATAATCTCCTCCAGTCCCATCCATGTGGATGTAAAAGTTGGGTATTCATCCTTTCTGATGGCTGAATAATGTTCCATTGTATATATGGACCACATCTTCTTTGTGCATTCATCTGTTGAAGGGCATCTTGGCTCTTTCCACAGTTTGGCTATTGCAGACATTGCTGCCGTGAACATTGGGGTGCATATGGCCCTTCTTTTCACTACATCTGTGTCTTTGGGGCAAATATCCAGTAGTGCAATTGCTGGGTCATAGGGTAGCTCTATTTTAAATTTTTTGAGGCACTTCCTCACTGTTTTCCAAAGTGCCTGTACCGACTTGCATTCCCACCAACAGTGTAAGAAGGTTCCCCTTTCTCCACAACCTCTCCAACATTTGTTGTTTCTTGCCTTGTCAATTTTTCCATTCTAACTGATGTAAGGTGGTATCTCAATGTGGTTTTGATTTGAATTTCCCTGATGGCTAATGATGATGAACATTTTTTCAGTGTCTGTTAGCCATTTGTATGTCTTTTTCAGAGAAGTGTCTTTTCATGTCTTCTGCCCATTTTTTAATTTGATTATTTATTTTTTGGGTGTTGAGTTTGAGAAGATCTTTATAGATCTTGGATACCAGCCCTTTATCGGTAATGTCATTTGCAAATATCTTCTCCCATTCTGTGGGTTGCCTCTTTGTTTTGTTGACTGTTTCCTTTGCTGTGCAGAAGCTTTTTATCTTGATGAAGTCCCAAAAATTCATTTTTGCTTCTGTTTCACTAGCCTTTGGAGATGTATCTTGAAAGAAGTTGCTGCAGCCATTGTTTGATTGCTTTATCTTTTTCCTTATCTTTTTCTTTCTTTCCCTTTCTTTTCCCCTGGTTTCAGGTCTCTTCTGATTTGTTTAGTATATATTTTTCTGGGGTCATTTTTACCCTGTTAGCATTTTGTTCTCTCATTCATCTATTCTCCTCTGGACAAAATGACAAGACAGAAAAAAATCACCTCAAAAAAAAAAAAAAAAAAAAAAGAACAAGAGGCAGTACCGACTGCCAGGGACCTAATCAATACAGACATTAGTAAGATGTCAGAAATAGAGTTCAGAATGATAATTTTAAAGATACTAGCTGGGCTTGAAAAAAACATGCAAGATATTAGAGAAACCCTTTCTGGAGAAATAAAAGAACTAAAATCGAACCAAGTCAACATAAAAAAGGCTATTACTGAGGTGCAATAAAAAATGGAGGCTCTAATGCTAGGATAAATGAGGAAGAAGAAAGAATTGGTGATATAGAAGACCAAATGATGGAAAATAAAGAAGCTGAGAAAAAGAGAGATAAACAACTACTGGACCATGAGGGCAGAATTCGAGAGATAAGCGATACCATAAGACAAAACAATATTAGAATAATTGGGATCCCAGAAGAAGAAAAAGAGAGAGGGGCAGAAGTTATATTGGAGCAAATTATAGCAGAAAACTTCCCTAATTTGGGGAAGGAAACAGGCATCAAAATCCAGGAGGCACAGAGAACCCCCCTCAAAATCAATAAAAATAGGTCAACACCTCAACATCTAATAGTAAAACTTATGAGTCTCAGAGACAAAGAGAAAATCCTGAAAGCAGCTCAGGACAAGAGATCTGTAACCTACAATGGTAGAGACATTAGATTGGCAACAGATCTATCCACAGAGACCTGGCAGGCCAGAAAGGACTGATATGATATATTCAGAGCACTAAATGAGAAAAATATGCAGCCAAGAACACTATATCCAGCTAAGCTGTCATTGAAAATAGAAGGAGAGATAAAATTCTTCCAGGACAAACAAAAGCCAAAGGAATTTGCAAACACAAAACCAGCCCTACAAGAAATATTGAAAGGGGTCCTCTAAGCAAAGAAAGAGCCTAAAAGTAACATAGACCAGAAAAGAACTAAGACAATATACAGTAAAAGTCACCTTACATGCAATGTGATGGCACTAAATTCGTATCTTTCCATAGTTACCGTGAATGTAAATGGGCCAAATGCCTCAATCAAATGACACAGGCTATCAGATTGGATAAAAAAACAAGACCCATTGATATGCTCTCTGCAAGAAACTCATTATAGACCCAAAGACACCTCCAGATTGAAAGTGAGGGGGTGGAAAACCATTTACCATGCTAATGGACACCAAAAGAAAGCTGGGGTGGCAATCTTTATATCAGACAAGTTAGATTTTAAACCAAAGACTGTAATAAGAGATGAGGAAGGACACTATATCATACTTAAAGGGTCTATCCAACAAGAAGATCTAACAATTGTAAATATTTATGCCCCTAACATGGGAGCAGCCAATTATATAAGGCAATTAATAACAAAAGCATAGGAACACATTGACAACAATACAATAATAGTGGGGGACTTTAACACCCCCCTCACTGAAATGGACAGATCATCTAAGCAAAAGATCAACAAGGAAATAAAGACTTTAAATGACACACTGGACCCAATGGACTTCACAGATATATTCAGAACATTCCATCCCAAAGCAACAGAATACACATTCTTCTCTAGTGCCCATGGAACATTCTCCAGAATAGATCACATCCTAGGTCACAAATCAGGTCTCAACCGGTACCAAAAGACTGAGGTCATTCCCTGCATATTTTCAGACCACAATGCTTTGAAACTAGAACTCAATCACAAGAGGAAAGTTGGAAAGAATTCAAATACATGGAGGCTAAAGAGCATCCTACTACAGAATGAATGGGTCAACCAGGATCATGGAAACCAATGAAAATGAAAACACAACTGTTCTAAATCTTTGGGATGCAGCAAAGGCAGTCATAAGAGGAAAGTATATAGCAATACAAGCCTTTCTCAAGAAACAAGAAAGGTCTCAAGTACACAACCTAACACTACCTCTAAAGGAGCTGGAGAAAGAACAGCAAATAAAGCCTAAACCCAGCGGGAGAAGAGAAATAATAAAGATCAGAGCAGAAATCAATGAAATAGAAACCAAAAGAACAGTAGAACAGATGAACAAAACTAGGAGCTGGTTCTTTGAAAGAATTAATAAGATTGATAAACCCCTGGCCAGACTTATCAAAAAGAAAAGAGAAATGACCCAAATAAATAAAATCATGAATGAAAGAGGAGAGATCACAACCAACACCAAAGAAATACAAACAATTATAAGAACATATTATGAGCAACTCTATGCCAGCAAATTAGATAACCTGGACGAAATGGATACATTCCTAGAGATGTATCAACTACCAAAACTGAACGAGGAAGAAATAGAAAACCTGAACAGACCTATAACCACTAAGGAAATTGAAGCAGTCATCAAAAATCTCCCAACAAACAAAAGCCTAGGGCCAGATGGCTTCCCAGGGGAATTCTACCAAACATTTAAAGAAGAGTTAATACCTATTCTCCTGAAACTGTTCCAAAAAATAGCAATGGAAGGAAAACTTCCAAACTCATTTTATGAGGCCACCATTATCTTGATCCCCAAACCAGACAAAGACCCCATCAAAAAGGAGAATTACAGACCAATATCCTTGATGAACATGGACGCAAAAATTCTCACCAAAATACTAGCCAATAGGATCCAACAGTACATTAAAAGGATTATTCACCACGACCAAGTGGGATTTATCCCTGGGCTGCAAGGTTGGTTCGACATCCGCTAATCAATCAATGTGATACAATACACTAATAAAAGAAAGAACAAGAACCATAGGATCCTCTCAATAGATGCAGAAAAAAGGATTTGAAAAAGTACAGCATCCTTTCTTGATCAAAATTCTTCAGAGTATAAGGATAGAGGGTACATACCTCAATATCATAAAAGCCATCTATGAAAAACCCATAGCAAATATCATTCTCAATGGGGAAAAACTGAGAGCTTTCCCTGTAAGGCCAGGAAAATGACAGGGATATCCACTATCACCACTGCTATTCAACATAATATTAGAAGTCCTAGCCACAGCAATCAGACAACAAAAAGAAATAAAAGGCATCTGAATCAGCAAAGAAGAAGTCAAACTCTCACTCTTTGCAGATGATATGATACTTTGTGTGGAAAACCCAAAAGACTCCACCCGAAAACTGAAATAAAATAAATAAAATAAAATCATGAATGAAAGAGGAGAGATCACAACCATTGCTAGAAGTCATACAGGAATTCAGTAAAGTGGCAGGATATAGAATCAATGCACAGAAATCAGTGGCATTCCTATACACCAACAACAAGACAGAAGGAAGAGAAATTAAGGAGTCGATCCCATTTCCAATTGCACCCAAAACCTAAGATACCCAGGAATAAATCTAACCAAAGAGGCAAAGGATCTGTACTCAGAAAACTATAAAATACTCATGAAAGAAATTGAGGAAGACACAAAGAAATGGAAAAACATTCCATGCTCATGGGTTGGAAGAACAAATATTGTGAAGATGTCAAGCTACCCAGAGCGATCTACACATTTAATGCAATCCTTATCAAAATACCATCCATTTTTTTCAAAGAAATGGAACAAATAATCCTAAAATTTGTATGGAACCAGAAAGACCCCAAATAACCAGAGGAATGTTCAAAAAGAAAAGCAAGGCCAGTGGCATCACAATTCCGGACTTCCAGCTCTACTACAAAGCTGTGATCATCAAGATAGTATGGTACTGGCACAAAACGGACAGAACGATCAATGGAACAGAATAAAGAGCCCAGAAATGGACCCTCAACTCTATGGTCAACTAATCTTCGACAAAGCAGGAAAGAATGTCTACTGGAAAAAAGACAGGCTCTTCCACAAATGGTGTTGGGAAAATTGGACAGCCACATGCAAAGAATGAAATTGGACCATTTCCTTACACCACACACAAAAATAGACTCAAAATGGTTGAAAGACCTAAATGTGAGGCAGGAGTCCATCAAAATCCTATAGGAGAACACAGGCAGCAACCTCTTCGACCTCAGCCACAGCAACTTCTTCCTAGAAACATCACCAAAGGCAAGGGAAGCAAGGGCAAAAATGAACTATTGGGACTTCAACAAGATAAAAAGCTTTTGCACAGCGAAATAAACAGTAAAAAAAAAACAAGAGACAACTGACAGAATGTAAGAAGATATTTGCAAATGACATATCAGATAAAGGGCTAGTATCCAAAATCTATAAAGAACTTATCAAACTCAACACCCAAAGAACAAATGATCCAGTCAAGAAATGGGCAGAAGACATGAACAGACTTTTCTGCAAAGAAGACATCCAAATGGCCAACAGACACATGAAAAAGTGCTCAACATTGCTTGGCATCACGGAAATCCAAATCAAAACCTCAATGAGATACCACCTCACACCAGTCAGAATGGCTAAAATTAACAAGTCAGGAAACGACAGATGTTAGCAGGGATGTGGAGAAAGGGGAACCCTCCTACACTGTTGGTGGGAATGCAAGCTGGTGCAGTCACTCTGGAAAACAGTATGGAGGTTCCTCAAAAAGTTGAAAATAGAGCTACCATATGACCCAGCAATTGCACTACTGGGTATTTACCCCAAAGATACAAATGTAGGGATCTGAAGGGGTATTTGCACCATGATGTTTATAGCAGCAATGTCCACAGTAGCCAAACTATGGAAGGAGCCAAGATGTCCATCGACAGTTGAATGGATACAGAAGATGTGGCATATATATATACAATGGAATATTATGTAGCCATCAAATGAATGAAATCTTGCCATTTGCAATGATGTGGATGGAACTGGAGGGTATTATGCTGAGTGAAATAAGTCAATCAGAGAAAGCCATGTATCATTGATCTCACTGATATGAGGAATTCTTAATCTCAGGAAACAAATGGAGGGTTGCTGGAGTGGTGGGGGGTGGGAGGGATGGGGTGGCTGGGTGAAAGACATTGGGGTGTGTATGTGCTATGGTGAGTCCTGTGAATTGTGTAAGACTATTGAATCATAGACCTGTACCTCTGAAATAAATAATACATTATATGTTTTTTAAAAAAAGGAAGAAGATAGCAGGAAGGGAAAAATGAAGGGGGGAGACTATGGACTGAGAAATAAACTGAGGGTTCTAGAGGGGAGGGGGTCCGGGGATGGGTTAGCCAGGTGATGGGTATTAAAGAGGGCATGTACTGAATGGCACACTGGGTGTTATACGCAAACAATGAATCATGGCACACTACATCAAAAACTAATGATGTCATGTATGGTGATTAACATAATGTAATAAAAAAAGAAAGATAATTTCTGCAAAGTATAAGCTAGATTGCTAACATAATTTAAAGGGAAAATAGTGGGAGTTGTATGGTTACAAATTAAAATTTTTTTTTGCCGAATACAGCCTTAGAACAAAGGATCCTGTGTCATAGTGTGCAAATATCAAATCAAGGTGTGGATGCATGTTTTTTGTTAAGTCCTCTCAAGGAATTAATGTGGTTGTCTGTAGATCTTTTTAGCTGGAGAGAGAGAGAGAGAGAGAGAGAGAGGAGAGGGAGAGAAAGGCGGAGAAGGAGTATGAGGAGAAAATAAAGGTTAGAGTTTTGGGAGAGTTGTGGAAGAAGGTTTTAGCACATGGAATTCCCTGGAATGGAACATATAGAAAATCCAGGGTGGTTTTGAGAAAGTTATATTGAAAACACACACACAGAGGCACACGTGCATGCACACGCATACACACTGGACTAAAAAAGACAGAGACTCTTAAAGATATAAAAATACCTCTTCTCCTCCAGTTTCCAGAGGGAGGAACAGGCTGAGAAATCTGCTCAGAAACCAAAGGGTATATCCTTCAATAGCTTCTTCAGAAGTGGCCAAGGAGGAAAATTTCCCACAAAGTGAACCATGAGCAGTGTAGAACCATGTGCTGTGGAGCCACTCTGAGAAAGCAGAATGAGGACCTAATCGAAGAATAGTTTTGACAAGCTAATATTTTCCCAATGAGATGTCAGGATTGCTAAAAGCCATATACTACCACATACCTCTTATTTTCCCCCATTCAAAAGTGTTTACTATGATTATCCTGGACATGTTCCAGTGCTGGATGTTGGGTGTGAGCAGGGCAAATAACTTGCCATTTTGGTCATTAGTCACTGTATAAAGAGAAGCTAAAGTTTGACTGAATGTAGATATACAATTCTGGACCTGAATACTGATGTCTTGATTGGATAGACTTTTGAGATATCTTTGGGTTGAGTCAGTGTATTTTGTAGGTAAGAGAGGTGTGAATATTTGTGATTTTAGTAGATGTCATTCTACCCTACCCAGATCTCCTTATGCAGGACCGAAGTACTCATTTCCCCTGCTATTGGGACTGTTGCCTGCTGATAGCTAAAGTTGAAGGAAGCTGCCTCACCAAGTAGACATACACCACCCATTGAGACAGCTCACATTGATTCAGTTGAGGACAGCTCTGAAAGGTGATCCAAGTGAGGTCTCTGTTGAACTCACAATTCGTCCTTCTTCCTTCATTCCCACAGGTGGTGTTCCAGAGAGAACTGTCCTCTAAGGAAATATCTGTCTTATAGAAATACAACCAAGAGAGTTGGAGTCAGGAGGGGTCTAAGAAAGTAGAATCTAAAATGGGAATTGGGATCTAGATCACTCATCAGCTGGCTGACAATGAGGACCCAGTAAGTGGTGATGGATGGAGTGTGGATATTCCCCAGCATGCTGTGGCAGTGGAACTTTTAAAACTTTTACAAATGTTGTTTGGGATAGGATAGCAATGGGAAGGAATACACAATATCTCAGGCATCTGAAAAGTTCAGTGAAAGCAATGCTACTTAAGTAGAAAGAGAAGTAGGCAAAAGTATATTCAAACACACACACACACTCATGAGCAGTAGTGAACTGCTTGGCTGTTCATCAAGTTTCTGGATGCAGAAAGATTGAATGATTAGGGATAAGGAGGCCTGAGGAAGCAACATGTGGATGAACCTATGTGAGTGGGCACAAACTGGCAAAAATCTTCATCTTACCTGTTGATGCATATCAGAGAGTATCCACCATGTGAGAAGTACTAAATAAATAAGTAGCGAGATCACTTGGTTAGTTGACATCAACCAGCACAATGGGCATGATGGCAGGAATGGAGGCCATACCAAGGCCCAACACCAGAGCTGCCTTTTACCATGGCTCATTTAGCTTCTACTGCTGCCCAATGTCCAACCTGCTAGTAAGATACCAATGCTGGGACACCTCACAGCACCATCTCTCAAGGTGACCAGTTGACTACTTGGTAGCAAGTTTGTTATATTGGACCCCTTTTTGCCTGGATCAGGAAGTGAGTAATCTTGACTTTGCCTTACACATATTCTGAGTATCGGTTTTCCTTTTCTCCCTTAAGGGTCTCAGTCAGTAGCATTTTCCAAGGACTTACACAGTATTTGATCCACTGGTGTGGGAGACTGCATAATGTCATGTGGGCCCAAAGAACAAAAGAACCCCCTTTAGGACAAAAAAGATAGAAAGTTGGTACACCCCACCCTGGCCTTCTCACAGACTATGCCCCACCTAAGAGCTGCTGGGCTGTGAGAGTGAGAGTATCACTGACACACCCACTATTCTGGAGATAACACCACCCTGTGAGGAGGGGGGCCATTCTCCAGGAAGCAAACTCTAAATCAATAACCACTACATAGTACTTTGTCCCCCACAGGTATAAATACACATATTCATAAATCAAGGGGTAAAATAAGAGTTGCCCAGTGCTTTGGCCAATGTCAGCACTTTGGGAATTCGCGTTTGGAATCCCAGCAACTCTAGACTGCGTAAGAACAGGGACCTCATTCCTCTTGCATGAATACATCCACCAGGGGCACAGTAAGAGTCCCATCAGATGTTTAGCAGCAGCTGCTGCTCAGAAACTATAAGCAACTTTGCCAAGAGACCATTGAGTAAAGAGTCACCATCCTGGCTGAAGTAACTGGTGCTGAACACCAGGATAGGGCCCTGGTATTGCTAGACAAGGGGGTGGGGAGAAATACATTTGTCACCAAACTGATTCCTAGGCCTATCCCCTGCCCAGCTTTGACTATAAATGAGGAAATGCAGAAGCCATGGCTTGAGAAGGATAGCATGACCTATAAGGATGAGGCTCTGGGTCACTACAGCAGGTAAGCTACTTAGACCAGCAGCAATACCAGCTGAGCTACTAGCAGGTACTCGTACAGAACCCAGAATGGGTAGTGGAGGAAACAAACACAAAATGGCCGTTGCTCCTCCTAGACCTGCTGTGGCAGTGGGAGCTATGGTTCATCCTATTAAGTTTCTTCTCTAAGTTTCCCCAGGAAGACAGATAAGCCAAAATTTTCAAAGACCTCTTCCCAGATGAGTGAACTTATTAGAAGCAAACGGATGTGAGTGGTGTAAGGAGTGGGGAGTTGGTGCTGTTTTGCGCTGCCCAGAGTTCCCAATCAGGACTGAGACATGAATTCCTGCAAGTTCTTGCAATTTTCTCTGCTTATAACTCACATCTGTGTCCCTCCCTGGGAATTTCCCTCAGCATAAGGAAACTGCCTCACCCAGGTGTACATCACCTGGCCTGGGATGACTCTAATCCAAATGGTTGGTCGACTCAGTGGGTCAAAAGCCGAGCCTCCATGTTTCAACTGGGGGAATCCCAGCCTTAGAGCTCCTCATCTATGTACTGAGGACATTCTGGAACTTCATCGCATCTTTCTGTCCAATCCTGCATCCCACCTCTGTCATAAGAACTGAGAATACTCCAAACACACCCACAACACTAAGAGCACTCCCAACAAACTATTTATGTGCAAATCTATGTATAAGACATTTTTCCCATAGAAACAAGAGGGCAACAGTTGTAGATTATATATTTTTCAGCAAATAATCACACCTTCCCCATTACTTGGGAGGAGTAGACATCTTCACTCTATTGGACTTGGCCAAGTGTCCTGCTTTGGCCAATAGGATATTAGTGAGCGTGATAAAAGCAAAGTATTAAAATGTATTTGGGCTTTGCCTCTTTTCTATAGTTTGCAAATCCAAGGAGCATTAGAGTCACATGGAATAGGTGGAGACCCAACCTGGAACTTGAAACAATACCTAGGTAAGCCTAGCTTAGATCAGCCAAACCCCAGGTGATTTATAGGTACAAAAGCAAGAAATAATCAGAGCAAGAGAATAATTATTGTATTCTGAGTGCTGTGATGATTTGCTAAACAACATTATCTCGTATAGAGCTGACTAATACCCTCAATATTTCCAATTTCCTTCCATACTGGGCACACATCAAGATACTTCTTGGTGCCATCAGATTGAGTGGAACAATGAGAAGATTTAGGCCATTTTACAGTGGTTCATGTAATGGAAGCTCTT
The DNA here is from genome assembly GCF_029215605.1 of Mirounga angustirostris. Lineage (NCBI taxonomy): Eukaryota > Metazoa > Chordata > Mammalia > Carnivora > Phocidae > Mirounga > Mirounga angustirostris. Next base: position 10,541,683 of record NW_026991712.1, on the reverse strand, counting down.
CTTCATTTTTTTTTTTTTTTAGAGAGACTACTATAAATATTTCAATTGCTTTCCAAGCAATTGGATGCCAAACTTGTGCTTCTTCTTAGCAGAACATTATTTAGAAATGCAAGGACCACAGAGCACCTCTGTTTTATTGGGGTTATATTTGAATTGGATCTGATTCAGATCAAGAAACACCATGAAGTTGCTTTTATGAACAAGTCAGGGTGCTGGAGGCTGGGTATATAAAGAAAATCTGAATCTTGTCCGTTAGTCCACTAAGTGGGGGTTGTCCTTTGAGGAAAACCAACAATAAGCAGACAATTGTAGCAAATACGTATAATGATGCTGGGAAGCACAGGGGACTGTGGGAGCAGAGAGGATGGATGTACAATGGAGACCCATGTGGGTGGGGTTAGTGTGGGTGTTGCTAGAGACATACCTATGATGGGGCATATTCAAACCCTTGAACAATCTAAATGTTACTTAGGATCTGGAAAGGGAGACATCATTTCAATGGCTCATCTGGGCAGGTGAGAGGGAGGTTATGAAGTTAACTTGCTCTGAGAGAAACCTTTAACAAAAAGGAAGGTGATATCGTTATCTGCTTGTTCCAGTGGAGGAAATTAGGGTGCTTCTCTCACCCAAAGGGATTCTGCAATCCAGCCACAGAGAGAAGCCAGCTGGGCAGGTACATGAGATTATACAGCCCAGGGCATATGAATAAGCCTGATTCTGGAAAACATCCTATAGAAGTGTGCTTTCCCACTATGGCCTAAGGGGCAGTCTGTGCGCTGTGGCTATGTATGTGTGTGAATGGATTTGCTCTCTGGGATACTTTCTGGGGTAACTCTTTAATATAACTCTACTATACTTTTAAACTCTGTGTCATGGGAAACCAGACTCTTACTTACCATTTGGGGCTTATGTTGCTGTTGCTGATTGTGTGCTGTTTGAAAAACAGCATCTTGAGCTGCCAGGATCTCATGTGAACACTGCACATAGGGGAGGGAGTGGAGACAACATGCTGACCTGTGAAGTGGATATTTTCTTCACCACTCTCCCCATTAGATAACAGATGAAAAAAGACCCAGAGAGGTCAGGCCCCTCTTCTACAGGGTAAGTATGTTGGTATTTGGGTCCAAATCTTGGGGTCCCACATTTTAAAGCCCATGTATTTTCCATGATGTCACTTTATCTCAATAAGCTTCTTGAATTTAAGCCTAATAAATCATGTCTTTTAATATCTTCTTTTTTGATCAATGGACCTGTTAGTCCATTTCTTAGCTATCTGGTACCAAAAATAACTTACATCATCAATGATGATGTGGACTCCATAATTATGTCATGAAATAACTCCATTACATATTAAGTTTAAAAAATTATAGACACATACGCAGGTATGTTAAGCATGGTTGCATTTTGGTAAAATTTGGTGCATGCCTGTGTGCACATATGTGTGTCTGTTTGCCTGAATTCCCAAAGGTATATACATACATGTTAATAATGTTAGCTTTGCATGGCAGAATCACAGGTAATCTTTACCTTTCTTTTTATTTTTCTGTTCTGAATTATCTATTTTTTTTAAATAACTCCTATGTTTCATTTTTACAAACAGATAAAACAATATAGTTATTTCCATTTTGGAAAGAAAAATTTCTTGTACATATTTGGTCCTTTGTGAGTCAAGATTTCAGTATTATAGGAAAAGCCTGGGATTAGGTAAAACTAGCAAAGCTGCTTGAAATGAAACAAGTGCTGGGTGAGGTTCCCACAAACCCCAGCTCTAATGCATCCATCATGTCCACCTGTGGCCAGGTGTGATTTCTGATTGACCCTGGTCTCTGCTACCACAGTCCACTGCACGTGGATATAGCCTCTTAGAGCTGACAAGGTCCTTCTCTCTGATCTTTTCTTTCAACCCAAACACCGTCTGTATCAAGAAGAAATCCCGGAGTTGTTTTTTCCATATTTAGGTCAAGAAAATGAGATTCTGAGACATTGAGCGACTTGCCAAGTTGTCTGTTGGGTTGAGCGATGGCATGGCAGGAGTGTTGAGAGAGGGTAACTAAAGGTTATGTATCTTCATAACTACTGTCTTTGCAATTTTTCTTTTCTCTAGTTCCCTCAGGAGAATTAGATACTCCCACCTCTAAGAAATATTACACGTATCTCTCACCCTAATAAAGCATTTTTTTATTCTTATGTTAATCCCCATACATTACATCATTAGTTTTAGATGTAGTGTTCCATGATTCATTGTTTGTGCATAACACCCAGTGCTCCATGCAGAACGTGCCCTCCTCAATACCCATCACCAGGCTAACCCATCCTCCCACCCCCCTCCCCTCTAGAACCCTCAGTTTGTTTTTCAGAGTCCATCGTCTCTCATGGTTCGTCTACCCCTTAAAGCATTTGTTTACATGTGTCTTCTTGAGGGAAGCTGGCATTTCAGTTCCATAGTACCTATCTCGAGCCCTGACATGCAGCAAGTGCTCAACAAATGCTTATTGAGTGAATATGTGTCTTTTATCTTGGAGGCCCAAAGTCCAAAAGCAGTTTCAAAAGAGAACTAAAGATAGGATAGGACCTTTTCATTAAGACTGTGGAGCCTGGGAGGTGGAGCATGAAGGTTGGGCTCTGACCCTTGCATAATTTCTAAATACAGCCATCCCTGTCTCTCTCCTGATGTGCTGGAACTGGCTCATACCAGCTCTTGAGAACTGATTGCTAGAATTATGAAGAAGATCGTGAACCAATTAAGCTCATGTTAGCAACTTGCAATTGGCTATGGTGGAAGTATTTACACCATGGAAATTGGCAAAAGATACCAATCAGGATTTTTAAAAATTCCTGGCCGGAAGGCTTCAGTATTCTGCTTGTCTGCTGCTGCTATAAACCTGGTGCCCACACTCCCTTCTCCCCCTGCTCAACCCGTAGCTGTAGAGACCCAGTTCATCATGCACGTCTCTACGCAGGATAGGAAGCACACACCAGGGGTATTAGGGGAGGCTCGGGGGTAAGTGACTTGTTCTGCTTTTACTCAGTGACTTAAGGCAGGGAGAGGATTTGAACCCTGTTTTCAACGGTGCCAATGCTTTTTCTTCAATATAGCCATATCAGGAGGCCTTAGATATTCCTCAGGTAAAGGTCAACTCTTTCACCTGCCTGAGTGGGTGTCACCATCTGGAGAGCAGTCTTAGCAGAGAGGCACGTTTCTCCAATGACCTCTGCCAGGTTGCTGAGCAGCCATGAGAGAGCTGATCGCTCTAAGGAATATGAAGATGATAGTTTTGTTGCTGATGGAAGTGCTTTTTTCTTTTTTAAAGATTTTATTTATTTATTTGAGACAGAGAGAATGAGAGACAGAGAGCACGAGAGGGAGGAGGGTCAGAGGGAGAAGCAGACTCCCTGCCGAGCAGAGAGACGGATGCGGGACTTGATCCCGGGACTCCAGGATCATGACCTGAGCCGAAGGCAGTCGCTCAACCACCTGAGCCACCCAGGCACCCTGGAAGTGCTTATAATGTACCCAGCTGTGTGCTAAGCATGCTAAGCATGTTCGTATACAGTGTCACTTAATCTTTGTGGCAACTCTGCAGTGACAGTAATAGGTGGCCTCTGTTGAGCAAGAACTTTGTGTGCTTTACCTTATGCTAGTCTCTAAGCATATTGGGGGTGGGATAAACAGTCCCTGCCCTGGAGGAGCCCACAATCTGGGATTGGAGATGACTCATAAGCAGATAATGGCAGCACATTATAGTCCACACAACCTGTACCTCAGCAACAACAGTGAGAAAGATAATAATAAGTGGTTGCTGATCGCTTACTAGGTGTCAGTCACCATTCGAAGCATCTGACATGTATTATCTCATTTAATCCTTCCCTACAGGTGAGCTACCATTATTATCCCCATTTTAGAAACAAGGAAACTAAGGTATGGAAAGAGAAAGACTGCAGAAAGAAAGGCTAAGACTGCATCTTCCACAGCCATACCACGCTATCGATAAAATAGAAATTTCTGTTTGACAAATAAAGAGTTGAGATAGAAATAGATAAAGCAAGTGCTTGAACTTACAGAGCTGTAAGTGAGAGAGATGGGGTTTAATCCAGGACTGTCTGGTTTCAGAGGAGGGATTCTCTTCATCATATTGATCATGGAGCTGGTGACGGTGGTAATGGGGAAAATCATGTCACCGCTCTGGTAATAAGGCTCCTCAGGCAGACACGTTCTCCGAGAAAATGAACTGGAGATCATTAATTTCCTTCCATGGACAAAAGTCAGGTTATACATTTAAAAGCCGCAGAACCAGCTGACTCAGAGGCCACAGTAGAACAGGGGTCTCCCCACACATCCTGGGACTCTCTTCCACTGCTTTGCATAGGCTGTCCTCTCAGGAGATACCGAGCATAGGCACTTGGACGGCTGGTCTGCTTAGCATCATTTCTAGGACATAAACTGGGGAAGTCTTAGGAGTCCTGAATTAAGGCTACGATTTCTAAGCATTCACTGTTTGATCTTAAGCCTGCCTCCTCCCTCCCTTCCTCAAGGTAAAATGGTGTGCAATGGGGAATAGATTGAATGATCCCTCAGTGCCTTTCAGAGCTAATATTATATTCTAAGTTTAGCTGGGTAGACAGAGTTTGCTGAGAAAAAGTCACACTCTATAGCTTTGGATGAGAAAGAGCTTTATGACAGGAGATTTGGGGGAATTAAGAAATCAACTGAGCATCACCTAGCAGGCCGTGAATGGAAGAATACTGGCAGATCCTCAGGGACACAGTAATTAAAGCAGAAGATTTAGAAATTAAAGATTTCTAAGAGGGATGTCAGCAAAAATCAGTGGATGTGCCTACAGCATCTAAGTGATCTGCTGAAAGGTTTATAGGTAAGGGAAACAAGGCCAGAGCCTATGTGATAGAAAACGGTTATAGAGAAATTCGTGTGAAAGAAAAATAGTGAATCAGAGCCAGACCAATACATGAAGCAATGCTGGAGAACACTAAAATCAGGTGAAGAACTTCCACTAGGAATTATTGAATATAAGGAACAAATGAAACTGGGAGAAACCCTCATGGTCTTTGCTGAATCTCCAGCCCCGTGATGATAATAGAACTTCAGGGTTTGGAGGTGTTGTATTTTTCAGTTTATAATAGACTGGAACTACCATTTTATACTTTGCCATCACTTGTTGGAGGGGGGGTGGTCATACCTAAAAATGAATACAATGCAGAGGAAAGTTATGACTGAGAAGTCAAGTAAGACTTAAGGCATCATCTGAGGTCCTAGATGTAGCCACTCCTGAAGCCATACTTTTTCTTACAAGGGCTCTTCAATACCCCTAACTTCTTTTCTGCCTTAAATCTTATGGGTTAGTTGTGTTTCATTTGCAATGAGAAGAGTCCTGGTGCCTAATATAAACTCATGATGTTTGTGTAAGTATGGATCCATACATGTATACACTGTAAATGCCTAGGAAAAAGGCGCCCCATAGTATTGAACGTTGCATGGCCTAGATCTCAATTTCTATTTTTATTTTTTTATTATGTTATGTTAGTCACCAACAGTACATCATTCGTTTTTGATGTAGTGTTCCATGATTCATTGTTGCATGTACTGTTATCCAATAACAAGCCAGCAGTTCTTGGAGAAATGGTTGATTCCTGATTCCAGGAAAAGTACAAGGTAAGCCGTGTTTTGCTGTTGTGCCCGAAAGCAAGAAAGAACTTAACAACCAGTGAACCATGTCCAAAGAACAGAGGAGCAGAGGGAAGAGGCTCCCACTGGCCAGTTTTTGGAAGTTTAAACACCAAAAAGAATGATGCCAGGTGTGCCTGGCTAGCTCAGTTAGAAGAGCATGTGACTCTTGATCTCGGAATCATGAGATCGAGATCCACATTAAGTATAGAGACTACTTAAGTAAATAAAAAACTTAAAAAAAGGAATAATGACAGTAACTGTAGTCATTATATTTTTAAAAAATCCATAAGTCTATAATGATGAGAAAGAAAGAGAGGAAAACAAAAGGGAAGAAAAACCCCTCTTCTATACAGAAGAATAATATCAGCTTGAATATGTGGAAAGAATTGCAGAATTAGGGAAAAAAACAGACATTTATTTTGGCACTGATCATCAATAGAAGAAAAAGCCATTAAATAAAAAGTTTGGGAGAAACCAGATATTCCATGATGCCAAAAGACTCCTGCCTCCAGCAACCCCACAGATTACTTCTTAGCAGCAAAGGAAACATACCATCTTAAATGTTGGCCACCATCTTAACCAAATGATCAAACTTTGCCTCGTTACACTAACAGCAGGAAAACCCAATATTGTTTTTCTCCTTTTGTGCTATAATGTGGCCTTGCCAAAAATGTTCAACTTGAACCTAAGCAAGACTTTTAGAGCCAATGCTTAATTTATAGAAAGTGTAGGAGCCAGGGGGGAAATCCCAAAATGTTTAATGACACCAGGAGGAAACAGTTAGATAGATAAAGATGTGGAATACTCTATAAGACCACTGGCCTGTGCCTGCTCAGCAGGGAGTCTGCTTCTCCCTCTGACCCTCCTCCCTCTCATGCTCTCTGTCTCTCATTCTCTTTCTCGCAAATAAATAAAATCTTAAAAAAAAAAAAAGACCACTGGCCTGGGCTCCCCCAGAGGTCAATATTAGTTAGGGGAAAAAAAAGAAAAAAATTTAAGGTTGGTAGGTTTGCTTTAGATAAAAGAGATTGAAGAAATATAATAACCAAAGACAAGGTGTAAAACTTTGATAGGATATTGATTTTTTGAAAGATTTTATTTGTTTATTTTATTGAAAGAGAGGCAGACTCCAAGCTGAGCATGAAGCCCGATGTGGGGTTCAATCTCATGACCCTGAGGTCATGACCTGAGCCGAAACTAAGAGTCAGATGCTTAACTGACTGAGCCACCCACCTGCCCCATTAGGATATTGATTAAAATAAAAAAATCTCTAGGAAGATTCTGAGGCCAATTGAGGAATTGTGAATATGGGTTGTTAGATTAAGTTATGAAAAAATAGTGTATTTGTGTTGTATAGGCGTTGTGGCTATTTATACAAGAATGTCTTTTATTCTTAGCAGAGGCATGCTGAAGTGTTTCACGAGGAAAGGTCATGATTTCTGCATCTTACTTCCATGTGGATCAGGAAAAAAATACATATGTATTTGTGTACATGGGTATATATAGAGAGAGCAACCATGTTGAAATCTTGGCAATTGTTAGAAGGTATACAAGTGTTTATTGTACTAGCCCAGGGGTCAGCAATTTTTTTCTATAAAAAGTAACAGCTACCTTTCCAGGTAGTGCCATTTCTATAAAAGAGTGACTGTAGTAAATAATAGATGCTTTCTGCTTTGTGGGCCATTAGGTCTCTGCCCCAACCCCTCAGCACTGCCTTTCTAGTGCCACAGATGACACATCCAGGGATAAGCGTGGCTTGGGTGCAGTTGGCCAATCCCTGTGCTACTCTTCTAACTTTTATGTGGTTGTAGATTCTCATCATATCAAGTTAGGAGAAAAAAAAAGGTGTCCTGATGTACATTGTCATAATGCTCATCAAAGTTGAGTTACGGAATATCCACAATGAAACAGCGATGGACAAAGGTTGGAGGGAGGTCCTTGTGGTCCCTGATAAGGGCCTTGGCTTTTGTGAGTGGGTTATGGAGAGCCAATGAGAACATGGTTTACTCGCCTTTCAACTATTTGTTCGCAGAGCTTGAGCTCCGAATCACAATGCATTTTCACATTTGATCCTTTCTGATTTTCCTCAGCTTCCATGTAGGTTATTATTGTATCCTGTTTACCTCCAAAGGTTTCTTATATATATTTAATAAGATTCAAAAATATCTAGACTTACTCAAGTCTGCATCTATTGATTTCCCCAGTTAGCAGCTCTGTAAAAGGAAGGGAAGGTTTTGAGTATTCATGAACCAGTTGCAGGAGATTATTTCATTCCTAAAGACCTTACCTCTCCTTTAGCAAGATTTATCTACTTTGACAGCTGGGGACTCTGGGACTTCCTCCTCCTTCCTGAAAAGAACCACAAATAGGCATGGAGCTAGTAAGGGAGTTTATTGGTTTGGAAAAGAGAGTACCCGGCGGTTTTAGGTAAATGGACAGGAAATGCTATAACACCATCCCTTCAGGATCAATCAGCTCTTAAGCTTGCATTTTATCTAAATCAGCACTAGAGCTAAAGCTTGAGGTTTTCTGTTTGGTAAAGCTGATGTTTTCCAAGATCTCCATGCACCCTGCTTGCATGATGCCTCCAATCTGTGCTCTTTCTCAAGCGGGGATGGTCTTACCAGACAAATGGCTATTGGAAAGAGTCTGTTGGCCTCATCTGGCAATTAGGCTGAAGATAAGCTATTCATCTCTTTTGCATTTGCAGAGAAAGTCATGCTTCTCTTTCAAGGGGTTCACTCTGGGGATAGATGGCATTTCTGACCACACAGTTTTGATTGATATTGGCACTGGACTGGGAATTGAAGAGACCAGAGTTCCACTCATGTCCAAGCCTCTTACTGTTCATTGACCTTAATAAATCATTCCCCTTCCCGAGCTGAGATTATTTTAGTAAGATCAGGTGAGAAGACCTAAGGAATTTCAGTTCATGCCTTCCTCTGTAATACAAGTCTATTGACATTTCTATTTTGGGGGTTGATTTTGTTTCCTAGTCATGAAGCTAATTTATATATCTCAAATAAGAATTCCAGAGGAAGAATCTGTTAATTTAACTGTGGAGTTTAACAGATGAGGAAAATAGTGACTAAAGTACACACACACACACACACCCTTGAAGTTTTTAGTGATGATGCCTTCTGAGAACAAATATGTCAGAACTCAAGGAAAAATTATTTAAATTGCTATGCTATTGCCATTCTCAACAGAATAAAAAGAAGGAAAACTAACACGATTTCTTTCTTTCTTTTTTTTTTTTTTACTAACATGATTTCTTTTTTAATCTGTGGCACATGTATCTTATCCTAATGTATAATGTGTGCATTTTATTGATGACCTCTGGGTGCTGTTTTTGCTGCCTTTTGTTGGTAGCTGCTGAACTTTGAGCTGAACAAAGGTAGAGAATCTCTCAAACCCCGTTCCATCTCCAGGCCCTGTCACTTTGCAGTGCTCAAAAAATATCTGTTTAATCGAATGATATTGAATTAAATCAACTTCTTTAATGATTGTTGGAGTTTGCCATTTGCACATAAAGAGAGAATCAATGGAATCAGTCTCTTACCTAGAGTAGAAAAAGATGCAGTCAGGATTTGAAGCTAAATGTGTCTGCTTCCCAGTCTACTTTCATTCCACTAAACCATTCTCTATGTAAGGTTATTATTTAGCACTGCAGAGTTAGTGAACCCAATGGGCTTTAGGCTACACACAGAAAACCCCTCATTTACCCTCACCATCCCCACTGGGAAGCCCTTTTCAAATATTAGCCGATACCAACAATTCTACTGCAGTGTAATAATTTCATCTTGTAAGTTTAAGGCTTTGATTGCTTTAATGCTAATAACCTTGGGGGATCTCACAAGCAAATTATCAGACACTTATTCTTTTATTTAAATGAAACATCTTATTTCACCAGCACATGTTTCTTTTCTTTTAAGAGTTTAAATACCAATCACTGTGGAGAAACAGATGGGGGAATTAAAATCAGGAATAAGGGGAAATTAAGAAATGTCAAACAATCTGACAGAGTAGTCACAGTGATAGCACTTCCATTTTTCCCTCCATACCCTCTTCTGGTGTCACTGGTGTCTAAGTCATTAGGTGGTAAAACTTAGTACCTCGTGACGTGTGTGCATTATTTCACTCTTCGAGACAGAGAAGTTGTTAAGATCAAAAGAAAATAAACCTCTGATGGGAAAGGAGGATGGCTATTTTGGGATTTGGGGTTCTGCCCATTAACCCCCAAGTCACCTTTGTTCTTTGGCCATGGATATGAAATCATTGGAGGTACCTATACAAATGCTTATGTGAAATTAAATTATTGAGAGCAAAGGAAATGTGTTTTTCAGAGGTAAACATTTATGTGGAGATATGCATCTCATCAGGCTCATTTGATTCTTTAAAATTGTTGCTTTTAAGCGAAGGGGAATGAAAAATCCTCTATTATTCTGTAACCATAAAATTCTATGACTCAATGATTCAGTTTTATACAGAATATATTGGTAGTCAACTGTGGAAAAAAAATTTTTTTTGGAAGAGCTGTTCCCAAATGAAATGGATTCACCATGTAGAGTAGGGAGTTTAGCATCCCTAGAGGTGTTCAATCATAAACTTGATCATTATTTGGCAAATATATTATAGAAATCAGTCCTATAAAACATTCAGTCTATGGTTCATATACTTGAGAATCACCTGGGGTATTGGTTAAAAAATAATCTTTAAAATCTCTGGTGATACAGTTCAGGAATGTACATTTCAAATAATTTAGCAGGAAATTCTGATAAAGCCTAAAATCTGAGAACTCTTAGAGAAGAGGTTTGGATATGATGATAATTAAGTCCCACTTTAGGCTATATTTTCTTTCTTCCTTTACATTTTTCTTTAAAGAATTCTGTTTCTTTGAAAGAAGTAAGAGTAGGGCATTATATCAACTAGGGTTCCTGAATTATGAGCAACAGAAACAAATTCTGTTAAAAAATTGCCACAGAACTAAAGAGAAAACAGTGCAAATCTTTGGAAGCAGGTGACCTGCAGTCAGCCTTCTGCACCTGAGGGACAGGCGTTATCTCTTGAAAGCCTTGTTTCTAGGATAACTAAGTTCCAGGCAATTTCAGATTCCCAAATTAAGATTCAAAACTTAGAAAAGTCTCCTTATTTGGAAAAGAAGAGGTAAAAATATCTGTTACCAGCTGATATGATCTTATGTATAGAAAATCCCCCCAAATCCATAAGAAAGTTACTAGAACTAATAAATAAATTTGGCAAAGTTGAAGGGTACAAGTTCAATACACAAAACTCAGCTGTGTTTCTACACACCACTAATGAACAACCCAAAAAGGGACTTCAGAAGGCAATTTCATTTATAATAGCATCTAAAAGAATCAAATATTAGGAATAAGTCTGACCAAAGATGTGAAGGTCTTATACATGGAAAACTACAAGGTGTTGCTGAAAGAAATTAGGGAGGACCTAAATAAAGAGAAAGACACCCTATGTTCATGGACAAGAAGACTTAATATTGTTAAGATGTCAATGCTATCCAAAGCAACCTACAGATTCAACACAATTCCTACCAAAATTGCAGCAGCTTTTTTTTTTCCAGATATGGAAAAGCCAATTCTCAAATTCACATGGAATTGCAAGAGGCTCTGAATATCCAAAACAGTCTTGAAGAAGAATGAAGTTGGAGGACTCACATTTCTCAATTTTGAAACTTACTATAAACTATAGGAATGACAACAGTATGGTACTGGCTTAAGGACAGACATGCAGACCGATGGAATTGAAAAGAGAGCCCAGAAATAAACTCTTTCACATCTATGGTCAATTGTTTTCAAAAAGGGTGCCAAGACCACAATGTTGCTTGAAAAACTGGATATTCACATGCAAAAGAATGAAGTTGGACCCTTACCTAACACCAAACTCTTAAGACTTAAACTTAAGAGTTAAAACTGTCAAACTCTTAGAAGAAAACATTGGAGAAAATTTTCATGACATTGGATTTGGCAATGATTTCACAGATATTACATCAAAAACACAGACAACAGGGGTCCCTGGGTGGCTCAGATGGTTAAGCACCTGCCTTAGGCTCAGGTCATGATGCCAGGGTCCTGGAATCCAGCCCTATGTCAGGTTCTCTACTTGGTGGGGAGCCTACTTCTCCTTCTCCCTCTGCCCCTCCCCCTGCTCATGCTCTCTATCCCACTCTCTCTCTCTCTTTCTCTCTCAAATGAATAAATAAAATCTTAAAAAAGAGCACAGACAACAAAAGAAAAAACAGATAAATCGGAATTCACAAAATTAAGAACCTGTATGCATCAAAGTACACTATCATGACAGTGAAAAGACAATCTACAGAATGGGAGAAAATATTTGTAAATTATATATCTGATCAGAGATTAATATCTGCAATATATGAAGAACCTCTACAACTCAACAACCACAACCCCCCCAATTCAATTCAATTAAAAAATGCACAAACAACTTGAATAGACATTTCTCCAGAGAAGATAAACAAATGGCCAGTATGAACTCAAAAAGATGCTTACTATCATTAGTCATTAGGGAGATGAAAATCAAAACACCACTTTATGCCCACTTGGATGGCTAATATGAAAAACAAAAACAAAACAAAACAAACCCAGAAAGTAAATGTTGGCCAGGATCTGAGAAATTGAAATCCTTCTGTGTTGCTGGCAGGAATGTAAATAGAAAAAAAAAAAAAAAGGAATGTAAATAGAAACAGTCCCTGTGGAAAATGATTTAGTTCCTTAAACCAAAAAACAAGGAACTACCAACCCCCCCCAATAAAAACCTCCAAAACAACAAAACACAAAACAAAGAAATATCATAGGACCCAGCAGTAAAAGAATTGAGATATATATTTCAAAAAATAAATATAACATATATAATATATATTAAATATACATAAATTATATATACTATGTATAAATTATATATAATATATATAAAAGATGTATATATCTTATGGTTAAATATAAGAGACTCAAGCAGATATCTGCACACCAATGTTCATAGCACAATTATTCACAGAAGCCAAAGGTGAAAAACCCAAATGACCATCAACAAAGGAAGAGAGAAGTGGATTGTGGCTTATACCTACCATGGAATATTATTCACCCATAAAAAGGAATGAAATTTTGATATAGGCTCTATGATGGATGAACTTTGAAAACACTATGCTAAGTAGAATAAACCAGACATAAAAGGCCAAATAGTATGATTGCACTTACATGGGGTCCCTAAAATAGGTCAATTCATACAGACAGAAAGTAGAATAGAGGTTAGTAGGGTCTGGGAGGGAAGAGGAATGTGGGAGTTACTATTCAATGGGTGCAGAGTTTCAGTTTGGGATGATGAAAGGTTTTGGCTATAGGAGGTGATGGTCACACAACATTGTGAATGTACTTAACACCATTAAAATGTATGCTTACAAATGGTTACAATAATAAATATTATGCTTTATATATTTTATCACAATTTAAAAAAAGGGGGGAAAGTCACCTCCAGAGAAAGAATGCCATTATTAGCCCAGTCTTGGGTCCTATACCTTCTCCCTAGCTGGAAGCAGGGGTTGCAAGGTGGGGGTTAAGGTTTGGGAAGCAAAGTGAAAGTTGATAGTTGACCCCAGCCGGACTGCTACAAGGGGGAAGGACTGTTTCCCCAAACGAGAATCAGGAGGGAACCGAGAAAGCTGAAGCAAATGATATTCATTGCAGAGGTATCAGAAGGGAAACTAATTCTCTGTATCCACAAACTATTAATCTGTCAATTCTCATCTGCATGACTAAAGGATGATTCAGCCGGTTCTGGGGAATGTAATTTGCATCTGCTGCTCTAAAGATTCCGTTAATTCTGGGCTACTTAATGCATACCTCAATTAAGTAACTTAGAATCAAAACTTCTTTTTTTTTTTAAAGATTTTATTTATTTATTTGACAGAGAGAGACAGTGAGAGACGGAAGCAGGGGGAGTGGGAGAAGGAGAAGCAGGCTTCCCACTGAGCAGGGAGCCCGAGAAGTGGGGCTCAATTCCAGGATCCTGGGATCATGACCTGAGCTGAAGGCAGACGCCCAATGACTGAGCCACCCAGGCGCCCCTAGAATCAAAACTTCTTATAGAAGGGATCAAAAACTGCTGTCTCCCCGAAGAGTGATTTATGAATAATTATACTTGAATAGATTTATTTGAAATGGATAATATCCGGTATACTTCAGGCCCCACAACACCTCTATTATCTTAAACATAGCCAACTCACTCATTTGTGTGACCACCTGGTCCTTGGAGCTATTTAAATGGAAACTGGGGCTTCTAATGAGTTGTCAAGCATGTGTGAGACAGAGAGGTTGGATTAATCAATTTTGATCCCAAGAAAAGAGTACTATGACCACTCTAGTTCCAGATACCTGATGGGGTTGGCAATTCCTGGAGGAAAATCTGTGCCTTCAAAGCACTGACGGAGGGAGGGAGGCAGGCAGGCAGAAGTCCATCCCAGAATTGTGTCAGATTCTGTCTCTTTCTGTGACACTTCCAGATCTTCTCTTAGCTCTTTCCCTCACTCGTTTTTCTTCGTAGCTCTTATTACTGCCTGATGCATTATGTATTTATTGGTTTACTGTCTGTTCCTCACTTTGAATGTGTCTAGAATGAGGGAAGGAGCTTTGTTTTGTTCACTGCTCTACTCAGAGCACCTAATCCAGTGTGGGCACATTTTCACTAGCACAAAGTAGGCGGACTATAAATATTTGGTGGAAGAATAAAAGCACAATTCTAATTCTTCAAGGTCAACTTTTAAAAACTTCCTCCAGCATCTTCCTCTCCCACAAAGTCGAAATTATGTCTGAGTCAGAGGGCTGCATCTAGCACCATCTACTGCCTTCTATCACAGCAAATAATCAGATACCACAACAAAAATACAATTGTTCATTTGTTAATCTCCCCACTGGATTCTCACTCTTCAAATATAGGGATGGTGTAGACCACTCGGTGAACCTTTATGAAATGAATGAAGTAAAGCATGATTTGGGATGTGAACTTTAACCAAGAGCAAGACCTAACAAATGAGCTTTGTAAAGTAGAATGTAATCTTTTCCTTCTCTTACTATCAGTCAAATTCAAGAAACTGTGTTGGTTCTGATTTGTTGTCCCAGTTATTTAAGCTTCTTGCTTCTAGCAGAGAATATCTAGATTAAAAGATAAAGGGTGAGATAAAGATGGATTGTAGAGTGCTAAAAATATCTGTGATTGTCTTTTGAACAGTGCCAGTATAGTAGGATCTAAATTAATCCTGTATTACTAATATTTTATGATCAATCATATGAGAGATCAATCATATGAGAGAGAAAGGCCATATTACAATTTTTGATCTTTATAAATTAGCTCCCGATTCAAGTAAGTTCAAGAATATATGAACAAAAAAAATACAAGCACATTTAAAAATTATAATTTGAGAAAGTTATTTTTTCTGATTATTATAGAAATATGTGAATTTAGAATTTAAAATATAGGGATAATAACTATATGCATTCATCTATATGTCCATATCACCACTTATGTGTGTATATATATTGATATTTTATTTATTATATAATTTTACATATGGTATTTTCTCCCAGTTTATTAAATATTCTTTAAAATTGCAATAGTTTTTTATTATTTCAATATTTGGATCATTCATTTATTCAATCCCTTATTGTGGGGCATTTATAGACTGATAGATTGAAAAAATTATCACAAATGTCCACCCTTCTCTATATTCCTATAATGCAACTTTGAAACTTCTGCTATAAAAAGGTGAAGTCTGTTTCCACACCTGTGTCTATGACTTGCTTTGACCAATGGAATATGGTGGAAGTGACTGTCTAGGCTCTATGCCTACAGACTTAGAGGCCTTGCCAACTTCTGCTCCCTTCCTTGGAAACCTGACAAGTCTGAGCTAAGCTTCTGGTGGTGGTTACATGGGAGTACATGAGAAACAAGGGCCCAGTTCCCTGACTGCCCAGCTGACAGCCAACCAATATCCAGCAGCAGAGCTGTCCAGCTAATGCCAGATGACCACAGATGAATGAGCAAGCCCAGCCAACCAGAGAAGAAATAAGCCCCTCAACCATGAACGATGTTCGGTGATCATCATTTACCTAAATGACTTGCATTTTGTTTCATTCTGTTTTGTCTTCTATTGGAAGTGGGGCTATTTTTTCTTATTGTGGTAAATAGACACAGTGTAAAATTTTACCATTTTTAAACTGTAAAAATCAGTGGCATGAAGTATATTCACTATATTTTGCAACATTCACAATTATTTCCAGATTTTTCATCATTCCCAAAGAGGAACTATATACCCATTAAACCATAACTCCTGATTCTCTCCTACCCTTAGCCTTGGCAATCTCTTTTCTACTTTCTGTTTCTATGAGTTTTCTTTATTTTTAAAATTTTATTATGTTATGTTAGTCACCATAAAATACATCATTAGTTTTTGATGTGGTGATCCACGATCCATTGTTTTCATATGACACCCAGTACTCCATGCCCTCCTTAATACCCATCACGGGCTAACCAGTCCCCCCACCCCACTCCCCTCTAAGACCCTGTTTGTTTCTCAGAGTCCATAGTCTCTCATGGTTCATCTCTCCCTCCGATTTACCCCCCTTCATTTTTCCCTTCCTTCTCCTAATGTCCTCCATGCCATTCCTTATGATCCACGAGTAAGTGAAACCGTATGATAACTGACTTTCTCTGCTTGACTTATTTCACTTAGCATAATCTCCTCCAGTCCCATCCATGTGGATGTAAAAGTTGGGTATTCATCCTTTCTGATGGCTGAGTAATATTCCATTGTATATATGGACCACATCTTCTTTATCCATTCATCTGTTGAAGGGCATCTCGGCTCTTTCCACAGTTTGGCTATTGCAGACATTGCTGCTATGAACATTGGGGTGCATATGGCCCTTCTTTTCACTACATCTGTGTCTTTGGGGTAAATACCCAGGAGTGCAATGGCTGGGTCATAGGATAGCTCTATATTTAATTTTTTGAGACACCGTCACACTGTTTTCCAAAGTGGCTGTACCAACTTGCATTCCCACCAACAGTGGAAGAGGGTTCCCCTTTCTCCACAACCTCTCCAACATTTGTTGTTTCTTTCCCTATCCATTTTTGCCATCCTAACTGATGTAAGGTGGTATCTCAATGTGGTTTTGATTTGAATTTCCCTGATGGCTAATGATGATGAACATTTTTTCATGTGTCTGTTAGCCATTTGTATGTCTTCTTCAGAGAAGTGTCTGTTCATGTCTTCTGCCCATTTTTTTTACTTGATTACTTGTTTTGTGAGTTTGAGAAGTTCTTTATAGGTCTTGGGTATCAGCCCTTTATCTGTAGTGTCATTTGCAAATATCTTCTCCCATTCTGTGGGTTGCCTCTTTGTTTTGTTGACTGTTTCCTTTGCTGTGCAGAAGCTTTTTACCTTGATGAAGTCCCATAAGTTCATTTTTGCTTTTGTCTCACTAGCCTTTGGAGATGTATCTTGAAAGAAGTTGCTGTGGGTGATGCCAAAGAGGTTACTGCCTATGTTCTACTCTAGGATTTTGATGGCTTCCTGTCTCACATTGAGGTCTTTCATCCGTTTGGAGTTTATCTTTGTGTATGGTGTTAGAGAATGGTTGAATTTCATTCTTCTGCATGTGGCTGTCCAATTTTCCCAGCACCATTTATTGAAGAGACTGTCTTTTTTCCATTGCATGTTTTTTCCTGCTTTGTCAAAGATTATTTGACCATAGAGTTGAGGGTCCATATCTGGGTTCTCTATTCTGTTCCATTGGTCTGTATGTCTGTTTTTGTGCCAGTACCATGCTGTCTTGGTGATCACAGCTTTGTAATATAGCTTGAAATCGGGCAACGTGATGCCCCCAGCTTTGTTTTTCTTTTTCAACATTTCCTTGGTGATTTGGGGTCTTTTCTGATTCCATACTAATTTTAGGATTGTTTGTTCCAGCGCTTTGAAAAATGTCATTGGAATTTTGATCGGGGTGGCATTGAAGGTGTAGATTGCTCTGGGTAGCATAGATATTTTAACAATGTTGATTCTTCTGATCCATGAGCATGGAATATTTTTCCATCTTTTTGTGTCTTCTTCAATTTCTTTCATGAGTGTTCTGTAGTTCCTAGAGTATAGATCCTTTACCTCTTTGGTTAGGTTTATTCTGAGGTATCTTATGATTTTTGGTGCTATTGTAAATGGAATCGTTTCTCTAATTTCTCTTTCTACAGTTGCGTTGTTAGTGTATGAGAAAACAATGGATTTCTTTTTATTATTATTTTTTTAAATTTATTTTTTATTATGTTAATCACCATACATTACATCGTTAGTTTTTGATGTAGTGTTCCATGATTCATTTTTTGCATATAACACCCAGTGCTCCATGCAGAACATGCCCTCTTTAATACCCATCACCAGGCTAACCCATCCCCCCACCCCCCTGCCCTCTAGAACCTTCAGTTTGTTTCTCAGAGTCCATAGTCTCTCATGGTTCGTGTCCGCCTCCGATTTCCTCCTCTTCATTCTTCTCCTGCTATCTTCTTCTTCTTCTTTTTTTTTTTTTTTTAACATATAATGTATTATTTGTTTCAGAGGTACAGGTCTATGATTCAACAGTCTTACACAATTCACAGCACTCACCATAGCACATACCCGCCCCAATGTCTATCACCCAGCCACCCCATCCCTCCCACCCCCCACCACTCCAGCAACCCTCCGTTTGTTTCCTGAGATTAAGAATTCCTCATATCAGTGAGGTCATTTGATACAGGTCTTTCTCTGATTGACTTATTTCACTCAGCATAATACCCTTCAGTTCTATCCATGTCATTGCAAATGGCAAGATTTCACTCCTTTTGATGGCTGCATAATATTCCATTGTATATATATACCACATCTTCTGTATCCGTTTATCTGTTGATGGACATCTTGGCTCTTTCCACAGTTTGGCTATTGTGGACATAAGCAACTGATTTCTGTGCATTGATTTTGTATCCTGCTACATTACTGAATTGCTGTATGAGTTCTAGTAATTTGGGGGTGGAGTCTTTTGAGTTTTCCACATAAGGTATCATGTCATCTGCAAAAAGAGAGAGTTTGACTTCTTCCTTGCCAGTTTGAATACCTTTTATTTCTTTTTGTTGTCTGATTGCTGTTGCTAGGATTTCTAGTACTATATTGAACAATAGTGGCGAGAGTTGGCATCCTTGATGTGTTCTTGATCTTAAGGGAAAGGCTCTCAGCTTTTCCCCATTGAGGATGATATTTGCTGTGGGTTTTTCATAGATGGATTTTATGAACTTGAGGAATGTTCCCTCTATCCCTATACTCTGAAGAGTTTTAATCTTGTTCTAGATACCTCGTGGAAGTATAATCACACAATATTTAGCTTTTTGTGTCTGGCTTATTCCACTTGGTATGTTTTCAAGGTTCATCAATGTTGTAGCATGGGTCAGTACTTTATTCCTTTTTTTGGCTGAATAATATTGGATGGCACATATATACCACATTAGGTTTACCTATTCATTTGTTGATGGACACTTGGGTTGTTTCCAGCTCTTGGATGTTGTGAATAATGCTGCTGGGAACACTGGTGCACAAGTATCTGGAGGAGTGCCTGTGTTCAGTTCCTTTGGGTAGCTACCTAAAAGTGGAATTGCTGAGTCAAATGGTAATTCTATGTTTAACATTTTGAGGAGCTACCAAAATGTTGTCCATAGGAGCTACATCATTTGACATTCTTACCAGCAATTCACAAAGGTTCTAATTTCTCTATGTCATTGCCAATGTTTTTTATTTCCAGGTTGTTTTTTTTTTTTAAATAGTAGCTACTCCTGAAATCAGTATTGCACTATATGTTAACTAGAATTTAAATAAAAATTTTTTAAAAATAAAAAATTTAAAAATAAATAAATAAAAATAATAGCCATCCTGTGAGTATGAAGTGGTCTCATTGCAGTTTGATTTGCATTTTCTTAATGACCAATAATGTTCAGCATCTTTTTATGGACTTACCGGACATTTGTATATTTTCTTTGGAGAAATGCCTATTCAGTCCTTTGCCCACTTTTTAATTTGGTTGTGCATCTTTCTGTTATTCAGTTGTAGGTGTTCTTTATATGTAAACCTCTCCCACCACACGGTGAACCCAGAGAGTGCCAATCATTTACCACCAGTACTGATGTAGAATTTTGCACAAAGCAGGCTCTCAATGTATATTAGTTAAATTAAATTTATTATAAAATCATAATCACTGCACCTGAATACCAGATAGGTTGACATTTCCTTTTTTTAAAATTAAATTAAACTTATTTATTTAGAGAGAGCAAGCAGGGGGAGGGGCAGAGGGAGAGAGAGAATCTTAAGCAGACTCTGCACTCAGTGTGGACCCCAATGGGAGACTTGATCTTACCACCCTGAAATCACAACATGAGCTGAAATCGGGAGTCAGATGCTCAGCCAACTGAGCCACCCAGGCGCCCTGACGTTTCCTTTTAAACTGTAGGGCATTCATCTCCCTGATGGAGGCTATGTGCTTCTAACCTTTCTAAGCATGGTGCATAGCATTGAGCAATGCAGTAAACAATTATTAATCCATTTGGGTGGGGATTAGAATACCTCATAATTTACATTAGTATTCTGATTAAAAGAAAAAAGAAAAAGAAAAAACTGAAAAAATGAAGAAAAGGAAAAAAGAAGGAAGAAATTATTTAAAAACGAAGACTTTCACTCCATCTAGCAAGGAAATATCTGGCATTTGAAGTTTTTTTTTTTTTCAGCAAAGAAATAGAATGCTTCAATGTAGTCTGTTTTGAGAAAAGGCTAACAGCAACAACAACAACAAAAACTTTGATATGCTGGGATTGCGCAGGAACAGAACAGTGATGGAGAGAAGCCATTGAAATAACCCACTGGTCCTCTTGTCCTGCTCCTTATCTGATTAGCTGAAGTCAAGGGAGCCAAAGATAACAAAGGAAATTAGGTCTTCCCTAGTTCTCATTAAATGCTCCTGGAGTCTGACTGCTGCTGAGCTGAGCACTTCAAGGGCTTGGGAAAAGGGAAATGTGGCTCCTTACTTCAGCACCTTCATTGTGCTGGAGGAAAGAAGAAATAGCTCTGAGACTAATAATAGTAGAAATGGCATCTGAGGCAGAAGACCCCAGTGGCACTTCCTAAAGGTAGTATAAATAATTAAGCATCTCTACAGGGAAGCCAGTAGGAATCAAGGGAGGAGACCTGCAAGTTTCGATACCATTTCAATTCCACTCGGCCCATATTCCTTAAGAGGAAAGGGAGCTGGAGGCCAATGATAAAATCTTGGAGTTGGAAAGAGCACTTGTTTGTACACTGATTTATTCATTTATTCAGTCGTTATTGAGCATTGACCATCAGAGACCAGTCATGATGCTACCGGCTAAGAAGTTCAATGTTACCTGCTCCTACCTCTTGTGGGAATGCAAGGGGAATGCTGTGCGCAAAATGACACCTGGTTTGTCCAAACCTCGAACTGCAACCTAGTTTCCTGACTTACCCATGAGTATGTTTTCAATTATACTCCACTTTAACTTTTAAAAATGTGGTTTTTCAGGGCACCTGGGTGGCTCCGTTGGTTAAGCGTCTGCCTTTGGCTCAGGTCATGATCTCAGGATCCTGGGATCAAGCCCTGCATCGGGCTCTCTGCTCAGTGGGGAGCCCGCTTCTCCCTCTCGCTCTGCTCTTCCCCCGGCTTGTGCTCTCTTTTTCTGTCAAATAGATAAATAAAATCTTTTTCAAAAATTAAAAAAAAAATTAAAATGTGGTTTTTCAATGACTTGATGAGTGATTTTTATTTTCTTGACCATATTAAGCACTCAAAAAATAATAAAAAAAGAAAGAAACACGTTTTAATACTTCTCTGACTTCTCCTTCTGAGAATGCCTCCATGGCCCCAGCATCTATTTGAAACATTTACTTTCTTTGGCCTCTAGGGTCCACTGTCTTTGGATTCACCTCTTAGCTGATGACTGTTTCTTTTCTGTTATCTTTGCCTCATCTTCTTCACCTTGCTGGAGACCTTTGGGTGCTGCGGGACTCAGCCCTCTGACCTCTGCCATCTCTACACACACCCTAAATTAACCCATCCAATGCTGCGGCTTTGAATAACATCAATATTCTGATGATTCCCATGTTTATTTACTGTATTAGTTAGGGTCCTGTAGAGATAGATGATCGGAGATGATAGATAGATAGATGATAAAGAGGTTTATTATAAGGAATTGGCTCACACAATTATAGGGACTGGGAAGTTGCATGATCTGCTGTCTGCAAGCTGGAGAGCCAGGAGAGCCAGGAGAGCCAGTGGCAAAGGTGTAAATCCTATTCTGGGGACAAGAGAAAACCAAGACTGATGTCCCTGCTCAGGTCATCAGGCACAGAGAGAATTCTCCCTTCTCCACCTTTTTGTGCGGTTCAGGCTCTAATGTATTGGATGATGAGGAAGGCGATGTTCTTCACTCAGACTACTGATTCGAATGTTAATCTCATCAGACACACCCAAGAATAACATTGAGTTAAATATCTGGACACCCCATAAGCCAGTCTAGTTGACACATAAAGTTAACAGCCACAAATACTTTGCTCTGCCCTCTTCCTTTCAATTCCACACAAGCATCATAACCTTATCATGGTTAAGGTAAATTCTTGCCCACCCCCAGTGTTCCTCTTATGACTCCCCATCTCAGGAAAAACAAACCCTCTTCTTCCACTCTGAGTGATGAATTCCTCTCATCTCAACATTCTTCCCATGTAATCCGTCAGCGAATTTTCTTGGCTCTAACTTCAAAATACGTACAGAATTCAACCATTTCTCTCCACCTCTACTACAGTCACTCTGACCCAAGGCACCTTGTGTTTTGCCTGGATTCTTTCAACAGTCGCCCTGGGCTGGGCTTCCTGCATCTTCAGTCTAACATGGCAGCTGAAATCACTCTGCTCAAAATGCCCCAACAGCTACCCACCCCACTCAGACGAGTACCCAAACCCCTAACTATTTCACCTGGACCCCTGCTATCTTGCCGGTTGAATCCCCAAACCTCTCCTAACTGTTCTTCCTGACACAGCTGTCATGCCCCTTGCCATTCCTCACATGTACTAAGCACACCCCGTCTCCGTGTTATTTGCATGAGCTGCTCCTGCCGTCCGGAATGCTTTTCTGCTAGACACCTACCTGGTTCATCTTTACTTTGTTGGTGTTGCTAACACCAACAACTCATCCCTCTGGTCCCTTCCTCTGCTTTATTTATTATGACACCTGGTTATCACCAACTGATACATGCCTTCTTTTTTGTCTTTTTCAGAAAATAAGCACCATGAAAGCAGGGACTTTGTTTAGTTTATTTCTGTGTCCTTCTACACCACTGTGTTAGATCCAGAGCTCTAGAGTTCTCATTTTCAAGAGGCCAGTTTCTCCCTACACCTTTTATGAAAAGAAATTTGTACTTCAAAACTGTAATACTTCCTGAACGAAGAAAAAAGATAAAAGGTTAGGGGCTAAGATGTTGGAAGAAGGTAAAAAGGAAAGATGATAGATTCACTGGGTGAAAAGGTTAGCCTTGAATGGAGGAAATCTCAATTATAGATTCTAGGGAAAGAGGGGACTATTCCATGTTCAAGTGGATATAATTATTCCCATGAGGCAGCAGATGAAATAAAGAACAGAACGGTTCAGAATGAAAGCAGTCACACTTGCTTGGAGCTGATCTGGGAGTGGAAGCAGAGGTCAGGCAGATGAGGACATCTGCTTTGGAAGGGTAGGGAAAAGAGAGAGTACTGGTACACTGGAGGAAAAACCCGGTTCACACCCTTGGGTCTCCTTGTTCAAGATGTAGTTCGGCTCCAATCAGCCTATTCTAAGGGACATTAAATTAATGCTTCAAATACTGCAGCAGGACAGGATGTTGGGTTATTTGACACAAATAGTTTTGTGTTCCTTACACAAAACATAGATATGATTATCTTCATCGATGTCGAAAAAGTATTTGGGAAAATCCAACAATGACTCTTAGAGAAACAAGTAAGTATATAATTTAGGAGTACAAGAATGTTTTCATAATTTGATGAGATACTCTTATCAAAAATAAGAAAAAAACAAAGATAACTGGATTCCCACTTTTAGTTAATATTTCCCTGGGAGTTTTATGCCACACATGAAGTAAATACAGGGTTATACCTATTTGAAAGCATGGTACAAAGTTATTATGCTTATTTATAGGCAATGAGATGAGAAAACTCAAGAGCTATCTGAAAACTATTAAAAGCAATAAAAATATTCAATGTAGTGGCTTTGTAAAAAAAAAGAAAAGAAAGAAATACCCAGTTGTTTTCCTACAGTACAGCTATAACCAGATAAAAATTTTAATGGCTCACCACATCAAAAACTAATGATGTATTGTATGGTGACTAACATAATAAAATTAAAAAAAATTAATGAGTAAAACCAAATTCTCATAACACAAACATTGATTTAAAGAAGTACATAGAAATATATTTAACAAAAAATGTTTAGAACTTATATGTGGAAATTTTCAAAGAGGAACTATAACTTGAGTAAATGCCATAAAAACTATATTGTTGGGGAAAAAAAGCTGAATGTTCACATAATATCAGATCTTTCTAAGTTAATATACCCATTGATTTTTTTCTATCTTGAGTCTGTAATTTTCCTATAATAAACTTGTATACTTTCATAAGGAAAAAAGCATTTAAATATTATTAAAGGTGCCTGAAATGCTAGTCATCACTAATTGTATAGTCTATGACTTGATAGAGTGGACAGCTTACAGAAGAATAATATAGGAAATAATTGGGGTACAGAAATTATCAGGGATAAATAAGGACTGACTTTTAATAACTGTACTTCACCCAAAAAAGTCTTCCTTAGATAAGCCAGTTAGCTTTGGAAGCAGATAATCTGTGACCATTGATGAATTGAACAGTTTAAATTTCGTATACGTATTAGTCATCTTTGCTAGGGTACTAGGCAGGCCATAATGTCAGTGGTGTATAACAAGGAGCCTGCATTTCTCACTCAGATTATATGTCAGCAGCTGCAGGGGGTGATGTTATTGTTCTTTATTATCTTCTCATTTTGGGGCCCAGGCTGAATGAGCAGTCCCTCTTTGAAGAATACCATTTTCCTGGAGGAGGCAAACAATAAATGTCTAATGGGAAATTACACTCCCTTCAGGTTGGACTCACAAAGGTCCCATCCACTCATATCCATTGTCCAAAGCAAGTTAGAAGGCCAACCCAATGCCAGGGGGTCAGGGGTAAATACTCCCACAGTGAGGGTGGGTACTACAAGTCATATGTCAACATGAGCAGGTGTATAATCCTTCTCCAAGAAAGTGGGGTGAAGTGGGATGATTGGGGATAATAGTGTAACCTCAAGGAAATATTTACCTGTCTGGCTGATAGAATTCCTAAGAGGTCAATTTCTAAGTTGGTAAATAACTAAGCTTCTCTCTTGTACAATCCTCTTCTCCTCAACCCTACCCCTCATCTTTTTGGTCAAAGAATAATTTGCCCTGGAAAGAATTTCTTTACTGAGTTGTTTTTTTGTTTGTTTGTTTTGTTTTGGGTTTGTTTGTTTGTTTGTTACAACCTGAACCCTACAGACATTTATAACTTAAAGATTTATTAAATTCAACAGATACGTGTTGAGGACAAAATATGTGCTGGGCATCATGGTAAATAGCAACTAAAATTTTTTTTATCTTCTCATTTAAAGCCACTCGATAGAATATAAAAGCAGTCACACATACATATATGATTACATAGACAATCATAGTGGGTTCCTTAGGGCCCCAGAGATGCATTTTTCTCCCAAAAGCTAACTAGCTGGAGGGAAAGTAATGTCAGCTGGATTAAAGAGAAGGAAGCAGCAATAGGATATAAGAGGAACTTAGTAAGGTATTTTCCAGGTCAGCAAATCTTATTGACCCTGATTTATTTTGAGCACCTGTAATTAGAGGAAATTGAGATGAATGTTGATAAAACAGTAAGCTATCCATTGAATACTTAAGAAAATGGAATTGGCAAAGATACGCAATATGCCTTTAAAAGGATGAACGTTGGATGACTTCAGGGTTCATGGCTTGGATAACTGCCCATGCAATTCTTTTAGAAACTGGCTATTTGCCCTTAGCTATGTCTCTTTCCTTCTTTGGGTCTCAATTTCCACATTTAGAAGATCAGAAAGTTGAATGATTATTAAGGTTTCTCTCAACTCCTTAATGCTTGATTTCCAAATCTTTTCCTTACATATTTTAAAATTCTCTTTCAGCTCCAGTAGCTTCTGTCATTCCACTTGCTCGTTTCACTGGTGCTGAGTCTGAACACTTGCAGTGCTGTGGTCAATGTGACATTGGTATCAGCTGAGCACTGACCACTTCCAGCTTCATTGGTGGCACTGTGACATATCATTCATCTTTTTTTTTTTTAAGACTTTATTTATTTGACACAGAGAGAAAGAGAGGACAAGCAGGCAGAACGGCAGGCAGAGGGAGAGGGAGAAGCAGGCTCCTCGCTGAGCAGAGAGGCTGACGTGGGGCTTGATCCCAGCACTGTGGGAACATGACCTGAGCCAAAGGCAGTTGTGTAACCCTAGGAACTACCCAGGCACCCCACATATCATTCATCTTGGCCACAAGAAATAATGAGCCAAGAGTGTTTTCATAATCAGACCCATTTGAAAGCAATTAAATCCAGGTTAAGTGATAAGGCTTTGTATTACTTCTGTCAGGGTTGGGGGCTGTGGGTGAACATATGTCCAGTTGCCATAAAGAATGAA
Source organism: Mirounga angustirostris (assembly GCF_029215605.1). NCBI lineage: Eukaryota > Metazoa > Chordata > Mammalia > Carnivora > Phocidae > Mirounga > Mirounga angustirostris. Next base: position 10,515,112 of record NW_026991712.1, on the reverse strand, counting down.
TAATTGGAAGGGAGATGAGAACTGGTAATATGATATCTAGACTACTGGGGTGGAATAAAAGTGGCAGGGAGTAAACATAATCAAGCTGAAGAGTGCAGTGTCACAGGAATCATGCAGCTCAATCTTTGGGGAAAATCTCAGGCTGGGGACAATGAACGGACAGCATATCTCCTGTCACAAATGGGATCTGGAAATGGGTGAAAGCGCCCATCCAGGTAGCTGCCCAGCTCCCTGCTGTCAGGGACAAGTGGCCGCCTTTGCCTACATTATACACCTCTCAATCCACAAAAAGCAGATTCCAAAGAGTTCCAGGTAGAGTTAAATATTTCTTCAAGGTTATCCCATCCCAGGACCTTTTCTCGAAGTGCATGTAACCCAAGGATACCCAGAATGTGGTGATGAAGGGTGAGAGCTCACAGGTCAGTCTGCCTGGCCTTCTTTACCACCTAAAAGATGTGTGTGATAGGACAGGGGACCTCACCATTCTGTGTCTCCATTTCCTGAATTATAGAACAAGGATAATGATATAGCTCACCTATCCCTTATCTGACCATCTTCAGACCAGAAATGGTACAGATTTCAAAACATTTTTGGATGTTTGGAAGATAATATGATACACATGGAATAGCCTGTTTAACATAATAGGTAGGTTGGCATGCTTGTAAGAAAAAGCACCTATAATCAAAAGCATAAATACTTCCACAGGAAAAGCATATGACTACTCACAGTAGGTGAGATAAAGATAAACGACAAATGGCTTCATGTCACTTCAGGCCCGGTGTTCATGCCAAAACAATGAGAAGCAAGCATATATAAAAATAATTTTCTTTCCAAGATTGTGGAATACTTGAACTGCAGAGAAAGTACTGCAGGTATATAATTCCTACTTCATATGAGATTTCAATGAGACCAGTGTGAAGCTCTTCACACAAAGTCCATCTTATATTAAGTACCTTACTGAAATAGCTCTTAGGACTATTGTTGCTTTATTATTATTGTAGCAATGGGGCTTGGAGAACGTAACCTGTTCCAGGTCCAGAGCTTGCAAATGACCAACTAGAATTCACACGCACCCTCTTGAACTCCAAAGCTCATGCCCTCTCACCATCTCACACTGTTTTCTTTTTTGCTTTTTAATTTAATTTAATTATGTTATGTTAGTCACCATTTAGTACATCATTAATTTTTGATGTAGTGTTCCACACTGTTTTCCCTGCACCGATTGCCTCGCCAGAGAGGGAAGTCCCTGTGGTGAAGATTTAGGTTTTCCTGCTTAGGAGAAGTTAAGAGGTCTGTATCTGTAAAGTGAAAGGATACTTTTAGGCCAGGTAGTTTTATGGATTAATTTAATCAGGAACACTGGATATACACAAAAATCAATCACATTTCTGTGTACTAACAAATGAACATGTAGAAACTGAAATTACGAACACAGTATCATTACATGTGCTCCAAAGAAAATCAAACACTCAGTGTAAACTTAACTAAATGTGTACAGGGTCTCCATGCTGGAAATTACAAAATGCTGCTGGAAATATCAAGGAAGACTTACATAAGGAGACATATTGTGTTCGTGAATTGGGAAACTATACATAGTAAAGCCATCAATTCTGTAGGTTGAATGTAATTATGGACAAAGAGGTACTTATTCTAAAAATCATGTGAAAAGACTCAGGCCTCAGAAGAGCTTTAAACAATTTTGTCAAGGAATTAAGTGGGAAGAACCACTCTACTCACTACCAAGGCTAACTATATCACTACAGTAATCAAGACAGTGTGATTTTGGCTGAGGAGTAGACACATAGATCCACAGAAGAGAATAGAGTACCTAGAAATAAACTATTTTTTGTTTTTTTTCAAGATTTTATTTATTTATCTATTTACTTATTTAGAGTAAGCATGAGAGTAGGGAATGAGGAACAGGCAGAGAGAGAGAATCTCAAACGGACTCCATGCTGAGCATGGAGTCTGACCCGGGGCTTGATGTGGAGCTCATGCCAGGACCCTGAGATCATGACCTGAGCCAAATTCAAGAGTTGGACGCTTAACTGACTGAGCCACCCAGGTGCCCGAACAACAATTTTTTGACAACGATACAAAAGTAATTCAATGAAGGAAACACAACCATTTTGAGAAAGGGTGCTGGGGCAATTGTGAGTCCAAGGATACAACAAGAAAAAAATTAGCGTAGACCTGCATCTCCCACATTACAGGAAAATGAACTCAAAACTGCCACAGAATTAAATGTAAAACACAAAATTATAAAACTTTTAGAATAGAAAAACATAGGGGGAAACTTTCATATTTATGACTAAACAAAGAGTTTTCAGACTCAACATCAAAAGCATGACCCACAAAAATAAAGATGGAGAAAATATTCCTCATTAAAATGAAAAAGTCTTGCTCAACAAGAGCCTACATGATGAGAAAGGAAGCACAATCTGGGAGAAAGTACTTGCAAATCACACAACCAACAAAGGACTAAGGGCAAGAATGTATGAGAAATTCTCAAAACTGAGCAATCAAGGAAAGTAAACAGTCCAATTAAAACAAAGGCCTATGATATGAAAATACAATTCATGGAAGAGGGGGGCAAATAAGATGTTCACCATCGTTAGTCATTAGGAAAGTGCAAATTAAAACACAATGAGATATCACTACCTGACTACTAGAATGGACAAAGTCGGATGTAGTGACATGACCAAATAATGTTGAGGATATGGAGAAACTGGATCCCTCACATGTGGCTGGTGAGAATGTCAAATGGCACAACCACTCTAGAAAACATTTTTGCAATTTCTTATAAGACTAAACATGCAACTACCATACAACCCAACAATTAAGCGCATGGGCATTCATCCCAGAGAAATGAAAATTTATGATCATGGAAAAACCCATACATGGATGTTTATAGAAGCTTTATTCTTAAAAGCCAAAAATGGGGAAACAACCCAGATGTCCTTTGGTAGGCATATGGTTCAATCAATGGCAACACCCCATCCCCTGGAATACTGCCCAGCAATAAAAGGAACAGACTCCGGATACAACAATGTGGGTGAATTCTAGGAGCTTGTACTGAGTAAAAGAAAGCCAATCCCAAAAGGTCACAGACTGTATTATTTCTTACACCTGCATGTGAATCTATAATAATCTTAAAATTAAAAGTTTAATTTAAAAATATTGCATAACATATCGTACCTTCTCCCACACACTTGCCTCTAAAATTCTATACTCTTTAATTTTTTTATCAATTTATGTTTTCTTTAATTAGACTTTTCTAATAATAAATGCAAACAGGTAGGGCACCTGGGTGGCTCAGTCATTAAGCGTCTGCCTTCGGCTCAGGTCATGATCCCAGGGTCCTGGAATCGAGTCCCACATCGGGCTCCCTGCTCGGCAAGAAGCCTGCTTCTCCCTCTCCCATTCCCCCTGCTTGTGTTACTGCTCTCGCTATCTCTCTTTCTGTCAAATAAATAAATAAAATCTTAAAAAAAAATAAATGCAAACAGGTAATAAAATAGAGCAGAAGAAAATTGTATAAAACAAAGACTTTAAGTCTCATATTTCAGGAGTTACCCCTTCACTTCCTATGTATATTTTCATAATAACACACATGTACTTACATCATAGAGATACATGGAATTGTGTGCATCTCATGTTTTAATGGCTGCCTAGTATTATATATATATTATATATGAATTATCTGATAATATATATATTCACATATATATATGTATATTTTTCAGTGCTGGGAAACACTGAAATTGGATTGGAACCCTGGGGAGGAATCAAGAGGCCAAGCCTTCAGTCACTCAAGATTTTGCCCCTGCTCTGTCTCTTCCACTAGTGCAGGGTCAGTCATTGTAGCTGCTTCATATATATATATATAAATATATATATATGACTTTGTTAACCATTCTTGTTTTTTTATTTTATTTTAATTCCTGTGTAGTTAACATAGAGTGTTATATTAGTTTCAGGTGTACAATATGTTGATTTGACAATTCTAAACATTACTCAGTGCTCATTAAAATAAATGTACTTTTAGTCCCCTTCACCTATTTCACCCATCCCCCTACCCATCTCCCCTCTGGTAACCACCAGTTTGTTCTCTAAGTTAAGAGTCTGTATCTTGGTTTGTCTCTCTTTTTCCCTTTGTTTGTTTTGTTTCTTAAATTCCACATATGAGTGAAATCATATGGTATTTGCCTTTCTCTGATGGGCTTATTTCACTTAGCATTATACACTCTAGATCCATGCATGTCATTGTAAATGGTAAGATTTCATTGTTTTTCATGGCTGAATAATATTCCATTATATACATTATATATATAATATATATTCCATATATCTATACATATATATAATATATATATAATATAATAATATTCCATATATCTCTACACCACATTTTCTTTATCCATTCATCTGTTGATGGACACTTGGCCTACTTCCCTAATTTCTTCCAGTTCTTCTAGGAATTTGCAGATAAATGCATAAAAGGTGAGGCTACAAGAATGTCAATCAAATTATTTACATTAACCATTCTTGTTTTGATTGACATTCTTTCTTAAAAATTCAGTTTTTTTAAATTATATTTTACTTTTTGGTATGAATATCCTAACTCTGATGGTGGGTACATGAATCTATAGATGCCTCAAAACTTACAGAACCCTATGGAGGTTCCTCAAAAAGTTGAAAATAGAGCTACCATATGATCCAGCAATTGCACTACTGGGTATTTACCCCAAAGATACAAAAGTAGGGATCCGAAGGGGTACGTGCACCCCGATGTTTATAGCAGCAATGTCCACAATAGCCAAACTGTGGAAAGAGCCAAGATGTCCATCGACAGATGAATGGATAAAGAACAGGTGGTATATATATACAATGGAATATTATGCAGCCATCAAAAGGAATGAGATCTTGCCATTTGCAACGACGTGGATGGAACTGGAGGGTATTATGTTGAGTGAAATAAGTCAAAAAGAGAAAGACATGTATCATATGATCTCACTGGTATGAGGAATTCTTAATCGCAGGAAACAGACTGAGTGTTGTTGGAGTGGGGGGGGTGGGAGAGATGGGGGGACTGGGTGGTGGACACTGGGGAGGGTATGTGCTCTGGTAAGCGCTGTGAATTGTGCAAGACTGTTGAATCTCAGATCTGTACCTCTGAAACAAATAATGCAATATATGTTAAGAAAAAAAAAAAAGAAGAAGAAGAAGGTAGCGGGAGGGGAAGAATGAAGCGGGGGAAATCGGAGGGGTAGACGAACCATGAGAGACGATGGACTCTGAAAAACAAACAGGGTTTTAGAGGGGAGGGGGGTGGGAAGATGGGTTAGCCTGGTGGCGGGTATTGAGGAGGGCACATTCTGCATGGAGCACTGGGTGTTGTGCACAAACAATGAATCATGGAACACTTCATCTAAAACTAATGTTGTAATGTATGGGGATTAACATAAGAATAAAAAAAAAACTTACAGAACCCAATAAAAAGCCGATTTTACTGTGTTGATTTAAAAAATAAAATAAAATAATAAGCAATGTGGCATTGAATCGCCTTGTAGCCTCACCTTTTATACACTTGTGAAATGGTTTGTAAATTCCTGGAAGTAGAATTTCTGGGAAAATCGGTTCATACATTTCTAATCTTGATAGACTTTAACGTCTGACCTTCTAAAAAAGGCACACCTGGGGCACCTGGGTGGTGCATTTGGTTAAGTGTCCCACTCTTGGCTTCAACTCAGGTCATGATCTCATAGTTGTGGGATCAAGCCCCACATCGGGCTCTGTGCTCAGCCCAGAGTCTGCTTCAGATTCTCTCTCCCTTTCTCTCCTGCTTACACTCTCTCTCTCAAATAAATAAATAAAATATTTAAATAAAAGATACACCAACTTCCTTTCCCACAAAAACTGGAGAAGAACTAGCATGAGCATTTTCAAAAGCTTGATGCTCCATGAGGTGTGAGGATTTCAGGGAAGAGTTGTATAGTGTGTTCTCTGTGTACCTCTGCTAATGGGTATGATGTAGCTAGACTACAGATTTAGGCCTCACACATTTTCAGTGAGTAATAGAAGGGAAAAAACTGACTGTATCAGCCTATACACACATTGTACATTGGATCATAAAAACACAGAAAATAAAATAATTGTCTTTTCCATTTGTTATGGACTGAATTGTGTCACCCTGCATTTCATCTCTTGAGGCCCTAACTCCCAGTATGACTGTGTTTGGAGATGGGGCCTTTAAGAGATAATTCAGATTCAGTGAGGTCATAAGGGTGGGGTCCTCATAAGAAGAGGAAAGACACCAGAGACGTCACTCTCTCTTCATGAGTGCACAAAGGAAAGACCATGCAGGGGCTCTCACCAGAAGCTGAATTTACTAGCCCCTTGATCCCGGACTTTTACCCTCCAGAACTGTGAGAACATAAATTTCTGCTGTTACAGCCACCCAGCCTGTAATATTTTGTTATGGTAGCCCTGGCAAACTATGATACATTTGAAGAAAGTAACTTAATCTACGAATATTGTCATTTAAGCACAAACTCACAAACTTCAAGTTGGGTTTTTTTTTTTGTTGTTGTTGTTCAAAGTTGAGATCAAACCCAAACTACTTAACTTTTCCCCCAATGACCAATGCTTTATCTCTGATATTAGTTCACACTGACCATGCTTCTGGCCATAGTAAAAATAATATTAATAATTATAGCTAACATTTGAAGTCTTACCATGTGTCAGGCACAATTGTAAGTCTGTTACTTTCATGAATATTTTGACGTAGGTGTTACTATTATCCCATTTTATGACTGGGAAACCTACAGAATAGTGATCAAGTAAGTTGCCCAAAGTCCCAAAACCAGTGAATAAAAAGCTGGGGTTTATGAGAGATGATGGACTCTGAAAAACAAACTGAGGGTTCTAGAGGGGAGGGGGGGTGGGAGGATGGGTTAGCCTGGTGATGGGTATTAAAGAGGGCACATTCTGCATGGAGCACTGGGTGTTATACGCAAACAATGAATCATGGAACACTACATCAAAAACTAATGATGACATGTATGGTGATTAACATAACATAATAATAATAAAAAAAAGCTGGGGTTTGAGCTTTTGCTTTAACTTCCGCTGTTAACAGTGGGGTCCATGGACGAGCCACATCGGCATCACCTGGGAGTTTGTTAGAAACAGACTCTCAAGCCCTGCCCAGACCTACTGAAGAGGAATCAGCATTTTAACAAGATGCACATTACCTTTTAGGGAAGCACGGCTCTAAATTGTGACCCCTGTTGCCTCCTTGTTTCTTCCTACCTAAAGGGAAGGGCAACTGGCTCTCTACAATCATTGCTCACTTCGAAATGCCATGGTTCTATGATGGAGCCCAGCTGCACCCAATGCCCACATCCTCCCTGCATTAGGCTCCTGGACGGACCTTTCCAGTGCTTTTTTTCTTTTAGTTTCTAGGTGAAAATAAAGTATAATGTCTAAGAGGCATCTTCAAGTACATTAGAGTGACAGACATTCTTGATAACATATGCAATCATTCTCCCTCATTTCCAATTAGATGACTTCCTCTGAAGTCACTGATTGATTCTGATTGGAGACATTGATGAGAGAAAACACAAATGTCTAGACTGTCTCCTAGAAGAGGTTAATATATGGGAGATAAAGAAGGATGGTACTAGTTTTAGTTTATACATTTCAGCCCCCATTAACATGAATTGTCCCCCTGAAATTTCAACAGTTGCTGAGGGAGGCATTATTTGAAAGGTTCAGAGATGTCAAGGAAGTTGCTCACAGTCACACAGCTGGGAAGCACTGAAAGTGGATTGGAACCCTGGGGAGGAATCAAGAGGCCAAGTGTTTAATCACTGAGGATTTTACCACTGCTCTGTCTCTTCCACTAGTGCAGGGTCAGTCATCATAGCTGCTTCATTACTCCTGGAATGGAAATAAACATCCCTACTTTTAAGGACTGCTCATATTTTAATACCATTTATAAATGTTCGGAAGTGAGCCTATTTTATCCAGAACCAAATGTGAGAGCAGTATTTAATAAAATCTTCAATAGACTGAAACCAAGCTAACCAGTTTCCTTAATTAGCAGGATAGCGTGTTTCTAATTTGCAGAGAAAAAGGAAAATCAGAAGAAAATGAGTTGACATCTAGCACTTAGTTTTTTTTAAGTCCAAGAAAAATACCCTGGGGCAATATTAATTCAATTGCACCCAAAATATCTTTTTATTTCTCCCTGACCTTGATAATTAGAATTACCATTTACAATCCACAGGGCCAAGATATTTAAAAAAAAAGTGTGTGTGTTGGTGTTTGGGTTTGGGGGGTAGTTGTTGGCATTCAGGCATGCAGCTAAGATCACTGTTAATGGTGCACAGTTTTTTGGGGGGGGGGATAGGGGGTAGTGAGGCATGGTAAAATGAGGAGCAACTAAGGAAGGGCAAAAAGCCTTTCAAGTTGCAGAAATAAACACTGACACCTGCTTACCAGGGGCCTGCACAGCTCTGGGTGTTTCCGTCTATACATGCATTTAATCCCGAAGATAATTCTAGGAGGTACATTCCACCATTATCCCCATTTTACAAATAAGAAAAGAAGGTACAGAAAAATTCGGTAACTTGCCTAAGACTGCATAGCCAGAAATGCTAGAGCCAGGTGTCAGGTTCAGGTCTTTGAGAAGTGTACAGCAAAATGGAATTAGATGTGCGAGGAGTACAGTGAGGGGAATGCCCATGAAAGACAAAAGGGGAAGGGAGGAGGAAGGCAGGGGACCCTTCCAAACATGATGTAGTCATGACACCTGTCAGAGGAGACAAGGAAATAAGGATTACTGGGTAGGAGTGGCCTCAAGCTGCAGGCAGTTCTGCAAGTCTTGGGCCAGCCAATGGCATGTTTTCTGGCAAAGACTGACCATTAGAGGAGTCCTGTGTTGGGCAGAAATGGCCCAACTGTAGTAATCCCATCATGCTGGGTCATTGCCTAAAAACTAGGAGCAACCCAGACATCTCATAGCTTTGGTCGGAAGACCAAACCCATGGTGGTAGATTCAAAGGTGCAACAGCAGACCGCTCTCAACCAATTATATTGTTCATGGCAGGTTCTCTCAAAGGGGGATCTGGGGGGCACCCCCAATGGCCACACGGACTTCTTTTGTACAGGTGCACACGAGAAGATGGTGCATGGTGATGGTTTACTCACTGGAACATTTACCAATGGACCCTCCCAGGATCCTGGATATTGAGGACTAGACTCAACAAGGAGGGTGGGTGAAGGCATGTAACAGAAGCAAAATGGTAAAGAACATTGCACATTCCAGAAAGTGTAACACAGGAGTCAGGGAAGTAACAAATGAGGTTTCAAAGATTGCCAGAATCATGAAAAGGGGCCAGATCACTCATGGCTCAGCTAGCCCAAGAGTGAATGGTCAAATCTGTGTTTTAAAAACATCTCTCCCATGGCAAGGAAAGATTTGTAAGAGGCAAATTGGGAAGTGAGGAAATGAGTGAAGGAGTTATTGCAGATCATGGAGGCCTGAAGTGGGCCATAGGCAATGAGAATGGAAAGTGGGTAGGAAGATAGTCGGGGGGTGGAAATGGAAGTGTTCTTTGTGGGATAAAATGTTAGGAGTTGGGAAAGATGGTTATCTGAGGACAAAGGTCACATCTCTTAAGGTTTCTGGGAAACTTTCTTATACCAAGACAAAATTTAGGCTTATATGTCTTAAAATTCTAAGACAAATTAGAATAACTAACATTTATTTGACACTTGCTGTGGGTCAAACACTGTTCCCACATGAGCTACACGTGCTCATATGTTACAACTGTGATGAACACATAAAAAGAGGCAGAAAGTAGAATAAGCATTTGTAGCCAAGATATGTAATATAATTTCAGGAACCTTCTATATGGAGTTATGACAGTCGTCTGTAGTTTACCACAACTTCCTGGGTTCCCATTACTAGTGGAATCCTCTGGAAACAAGGAAAAGATGGCCAAGAATTAAACAATATGCCCTTCCACTTACCAGCCCCTGTTCTGGGTTTCAGATGTTAAGCCATACCAAGGGGTTTCTTAGGACTTATGTTTGGTGCCAAGGGGCTGATGATATTCCCACGTAGTGAAGATAGCAAAGTGACAGGGTCACAACTGGAATCAGCAGACACTGAGAGGAGCTTGGTGGAAGGTGCTGGGTACAGCGGATTGACTCAAGAGGTCTGGTCTTCAAGCGTTGCTTGAGCATCCCCTATATGCCTGAAACAGCACTGAGAGCTTTGCGTGATCTCACCATAAACCTTCAAGGTGAAGAGTAAATGTTCTGCCTTTACAGGTAGGGAAACTGAGGTTCAGAGATTAAATGACTTTCCTAACGTCACACTGGGAGTCAATGAAGGCTAGAATTCCCCTCTAATCCTGCCTCCAAACTCCATGCCCTCTCCAATATACCATATTGGTTTTATCAATAGTTCAATATGCAATCAATTTAGCAAATATGGATGAAATAGTCTCAGCGTGTCACGCCCTCTGTAAGTTTCTGGGACTCTATAGATAAAGAAAGCACACCCCTGTCCTTGAGCAGCAAGTAAGGTAGAAAGAGCAACAGACATAAGAGGAATTTCAATGCAAAGAAGTAAGTAGAATGCAGGGTGATGAGGAGGGTACTTTGGAAGCATGAACTCAAGCTGGGGTTTGAGAAAGATTTCCTGGAGAATATGATGCTATAGGTGACTTTAGGACATCAGTGGGATTTGGTGAGAAAAGGGAGGTGGGTAAGGCAAGAAGTGGGTGGCAGGAGATGAGATGAAACTTGGAAAAAGTCTAAGGCCAGGTATGTGAGTGTTCAAGGTCATGGTGAGCCTTGGCAATGGGCAGCCCTTGATGGGTTTTGAAGGGGTCCACCATCTGCCACTGTGGCATAGAAATTACTTTAAGCACAAGGCATTTGAGTTCCTGAAATACCTTATCTTCCTAAAAACAAAGCCTCCCAAAAGAACTCAGTTGTCATGAGTCCCCTTCCCAAAGAGCAATCAGGGAAGGTGGACTCTTAGCACCTGAGAAAAGTCTCCACACCACACTTCAACAGACATTGTTACAAAACTATCTCCCATCTGTTCTCCTCAGGGCTCATTTATCTTTCCAAAAAGTCATTTGTTTTCCTGTAAGTGCCCTTCTCCTATCTCCTTTCCCTATTAAGATATTATATAAACCCCAAATCCTAACTGCCACTTTGAGTCCCATTTTTCTGTGAACTCATGCATGTATGAAATGAAATCATTCTCTTGCTACTTGGTCTTCTGTCAGTCTAATTTGCAGGCCCCCAAAAGCTAAACCTAAGAGGACAGATGAAAAGTTTTCCCTCCCTGACAGTTTCAAGTCAGATTTTCATGCCAGAGAGATCATTATGGCTGCATCTGGAGTAATGGCTTTTAGGAATTTCAGGAGTGAGTGGAGTGCAAGTGACAAGAATGGATATGGGAATGCTAGCTGGTGGTGTGACAGACATCAGTTTTCCCTCCTTCATCTACTCCCCTGGAAAAGTGTTCCCCAACTCCATGCTAAAGAGCCACCTCCTCTCCCACACCCAGTCCATGTGCTTGCTTCATTTGGAGTTGACTTCACATCCAGCTTTAGTGGTGGGCATGTGACTCCAGCCAATCTACATTCACAATGGTTACTTCAGGGATGGATACAGGAACCATTTAAAGTCCACCAGATGCAGTGAAACTTCTATCAAGTCTGCTGAGCGAAGTGGGTGCTTTCCCTATTGGGCTTGACTCTAGGAGGATATAGGCCTGGTGTTCCTGGCAGCCTTCTTGTCACCATGGGGAGTCTGAAAACAAGGGTAACACAGAAGAGAACAGGGCCAAGAGGGATAGGTTGCCAAAGTTCTGTGCTTGGATCAAGTCATGCCTGTGAACTCTTCAGAACATTTATTCAGCTATTAACTGTTCACATCTTGCTTAAGCTCAAGTTGAAGTTGGAATTTCTGCCATTTGGAGAAAAATACAAGAAAAATATTCATATGTACAGAAGCCATGTGCAATAGTCTAGGCCTGAATAAATCATGAGATTTTAAATTGGACAGTATCTTGTCCTATCACTTCTCTCTGGTCTCAATTTCCTCATCTGTAAAATGGATTTGGTTCAATAACTTTTAAGGTGCCTCCCTAATGCCCTGGGCAGTGCTGAGTCTCATGTAGATACGTTTGTTACAGTCACATAGTCATGTAGACTGAAAATGTCTCTCGCTGCCCAGCTGCACTTCCCTCCAGTTTTCTTGGTTCGTCCTTGAGCAGAGAACTTAATTTTAGCTGAGATCCAGTACAGCAATTCATAGCTAAAGGGAAACTCTCAAATGGCTTCCCCATTATCCTCTTTTCTGCAGAAGTTCAGAGACCCCTGAGTTGGCTATATGTCCTCTTTCTTTCACAGCAAGGAAGATTGCTCCATGAAAAATTCATTAGTGTTTTGGGTCTTCAGTGCTCGGTGCTCCCACCCCAAAGGGTTCATAACTGCCACTGGAAAGACAGTGAATTTAATCTGCACAGAAGCATACATCTGAATACTCAATCTTGCCAAGACAGGAGGTAAGACATGCATTTTCTTCTTTGTGACAATCTGTATAGCGTTACCTATCTCTTTCCTTTTGTTTGCAGCAATAAGAACATGGAAAGGTTATTAACAGATGGTGCAAAATGTGGAGTCATTTGAATTATACGGCCAACATCCGCAGAGTGGAATTTAAAGTCTTGCACTTAGGTTTTCATGCACAGCAATAATTTGGGCGGTTATAGCCCTAGTGCATTTGGAAGCAAGAAAAAATTCTCTCCTTTATGATACAGGCTTGATGGAAACCGTCCCTAAACCTGCTTAATGAAGTCATGCCTCATACTTTTCAGACAACACATTCCATTTGATTCAATTCCTCAAGCATTATTGAGCTGTGTGTTAGATGCTGGGAATATAAACATAAAAAAGATGTGATTCCTGTCTTTGTGAAGCTCAAGATTTGGTAGTGGGGAGAGGCTACTAGACACAAATTGAGAGTCCTGTGTAGCAAGTGCAATGAAATGGCTCTGGGAACAAGTAGGGTTGCATAGAGGGAAGAATGAGGGATTCAAAACAGGAGGATCAGGAAGAGGCAATATCTGGGGTCGATTTAGAAAAAGGAGGTGGGATAAGCCAATATGGCAAGGCTGTTGTCCAGGGAGCGAGAACAGCATGCACAAAGGTACAAAGGCACCAAGTGGGCTGGCACTTTGCTGTTGAGGATGAGTTCACAATGGTCACCGGGTTCTGGATTGGAGAGGATGCTGGAAGATTCCATGGAGAGGATGCTGGAAGATTCCATGGGAGGGGCCCTTGATGGAATAGTCCAGATAAAGAACAGAACTTAACGGTTGTAGAGGGGGTGGAAACTGGGATTCCTGGAGACATTTTAGGAGGTAGGACAGGAAGGACAGGGAGGCTAATTAGTGGGGGTGGAGGTGATGGAGTGGGTGGGGTCAAGAACGCCTCTGGTCTGTCTTAAGGACACTGTAGGGAGTGTCCCTACACACTCACACAGGCACCTGCTTTTTTTTTTTTTAAAGATTTTATTTATTTATTTGAGAGAGAGAGAATGAGAGAGAGAGAGCACTTGAGAGGGGGGAGGGTCAGAGGGAGAAGCAGACTCCCTGCTAAGCAGGGAGCCCGATGTGGGACTCAATCCAGGGACTCCAGGATCATGACCTGAGCCGAAGGCAGTTGCTTAACCAACTGAGCCACCCAGGTGCCCTGGGCACCTGCTTTTCTTGAGCATGCTTTCATTGGCTTTGGCTCCCCAGCAAATTTAGCATGGAGCTTCTTTCCCTGCAGAACTGGCCCGTGGTTTCAGGAACTAAGTTTAGCTTTTAGGTAAAGCATTCAGAAACCCTTTAACCTCATGCTTAAACCAAGTTTTCTAATCTTATTAAAAATGGGTACAATTTTCATCTCCATCTGCCTGATGCCTGCATCAGGATCTCATTTTATCTGGATCTTGGGTAAGAGAGAGAAAAGTATTATTCATAAGCCCCTTCAAACACCAAAGCTTGAGTTCAATTTTCCCTTTACCTCCACACTTAGCTTTCTCCTCAGTAATTTCTTTGAAGAATGAATCTTTTATTCAGGTAATAGAAGGAGTTCTCCAGCACTGCCATGCCTGCCAATATGCATCAGAGCCTCTTTCTCCCACTTCTGTAGAGGTTCTTTGTCCATGCTCTGACTTGGCAGAGATCATAACTGTGTACAACACCCCGAGTTTGTAGACCATAGCCTGGAATGAGCTGTTTGGCCAAGGTTTTCTATCCCTCAGCCAACCATATCATAAATGTCTATTTGGGGAGGTTCTCATGTGTTTTTTCTCAATTTTACACAATGAATAAGGTTTGGCCACGTAGTGAGCTTCACAGTAAAATATTCCAATTTATTCCATCATTATTTAAAAGGATTAAAATTATTTTCCAACTGGTGAAAATGACTTCTTGGGGTTTTCTAGGAGGATCCAGTTGATTATATCTTAGAACTGATGATAAACCTGCTAAGTTTAATGATCACACAATACTTAGAATGACATTTAAAAAAAATGACTTTCCAATGGTGCCAAATTAATGCAACTATAGACTGTTCTGGCAAATGACCCAGACATCTCTGCCAACAGAATTTTATTGATTTAGACTTCTTTTGCTGTTTCTTACTGTATGTACTTAAACCTGTAAAATTCAGAAATTTTATAATTACAAGTTGATTTTTACTCAGTGCCCCAGAATGAAGGATTAAGTGAATATTATGAAGTTTGTAATATGTACTTTATTCTTAGCTTGAAATGCATTATCTCATTCATCCTTCAAACCTCTTTTTTAAAATTTTATTATGTTATGTTATTCAAACCTCTTTTAAAGTAAAGAAACCAAAGCTCTGAGAGGTTGCGGTGGGGTGGGGGGTGGAGGGGTGGTTACCTGATGGAACATAGCTAAAAAGTCATAAAGTAGCAACCTGAAACCAAAACCTCAAAACCCATGTTTTTTTCGAGTAAGAAAATACCTACACCAATGAAATTTTTTTCTCATTTAAAATCTGAAATGTGCAACACTGCAGTGATGAATTTGAAATCCTATGATGACTCCATTGTCACCTTTGTGCTTTCTGAAATTAGATGTGAACAAACTTATTAATGAACAGCTTTTTTTTATGGAAGAAATCCACATACTGAAGAAATGTAACAAGAGGCAAATCACATTCAGTTATAATTATAAGATAAAAAATATTCATTCCATAGTAAAGAAAATGGCACTCTTATAGACAATTCAGGAAAAATACTTCTTTTGTATCCAAAACCAGGAATAATTCTCTTATTATAATGAATCAATTTATGGAGCTTGAGGTACCCCAGAGAAATATGCATAATATTTTATGTGTGTCTGCTCAGGGAAAGAGAATTTAATCACTGCACTTGGGCTGATAATGATTATGAAACTCTGTAACATTGTTCTATTTCAGTAATAATAATGATTTCCCTGAACATATATGCTGCTCTTCATTTAACAAAATGCTTTCAGTAATGTAGGTCTATTTGATTTATAGAATCCTCAGAACAGTGCCAGCAGGAATTAACATCCTAATTTTAGCAGTAGTGAAATTGAAGGTCCTAGAGGTCAAATGCTGTGGTTGGGCCACACAGCAGGTAAGTAGTGACACCGGGGATGGTGGCAAGGACTTTGACTCCTGGGCTATCCCTACTACAACATACTGCTTCCAGAAAAACAGCTTTCCAACTTGTTGGGTTCTTTAAAGAACAGGGAGTCTGTTAGATTATTTTAGAGTCACAGAATGCTGGGGGGTTTCTGAAACTGCCTGATAAATGGCACCCCTCTTCCCAACCCAGGTTCTAGACAAATGGATAGGGAAAAAAAAAATATCTTGGTGGATAGAGCACCAAACTGTCCCCTTCGTACTGGGAAGACAGAGTTGGACTATAGCTTGGAGTGAGAGCCTATGGAGCCTAGTACTTAAATCTAGAACTGAGCTAATTACCCATGGGTTACAGGTGGCTCTGAATGGGGGCTGGCAGCATTAGGTTAAGGACAGCCTGGTTTTGGAGGAGGAGCAGCAGGACATGGTGTCAGACAGCATACTTGTAAGGAGAGGAAGGGAGCATCTGAGCTGATCATGTAAGTTTATACTTCCCAAATTTCCCAGTTCCTTTGTCTCCTACAGGGAAAATTGAGTAAAAAGATGAAGTGCATTACAATCAGTGACGATTCATGTCTTTCCAAGAAACATCAGGTTTGCAGGGAAAGAAATAAAGCCTGACATGCCTGTATGTCATTCATTCATTCATTCATTCATTCATCTGTCTAGTATTTATCCGGCACTTCCTCAGTGCCAGGTACTAGTGACATATAGGCAAACAATTCTGTGACAGTCCTTAAATTCATGATCATTAATTTCCTGTCCAGATTAGGATGGCTATTATCAAAAGAATGAAAGATAACACAGGCTGGTGAAGATGTGAAAAAACTATAACACTCGTGCACTGTTGATGGGAATGTAAAATGGCGTCACCCTCAAGGAAAACAGTATAAAGTTTCCTCAAAAAATGAAATATAGAACTGCCATAGGATCCAACAATCCCACTGCTCGGTATCTATCCAAAGCAAATGAAATCAGTATCTTGAAGAGATATCTGCACTCCCATGTTCGTGGCAACATTATTCACAATAGCCAAGATATGTAAACAACCTAAATGTCCACTGATGGATGAATGGATAAAGAAAATATTGTACATACAGAGGAGGAGCAAGATGGCAGAGGAGTAGGAGACTTAAATTTAATCTGGTCCCAGGAATTCAGCTAGATAGGGATCAAACAATTCTGAACCCCTACAAACTCAACAGGAGATCGAAGAAAAGAATAGCAACAACTCTCTGAACAGAAAAGCAACCACTTTCTGGAAGGTAGGATGTGCGGAGAAGTGAATCCGTGGTGATATTTGGAAGGATAGATGGCAGGGGAGGGGGCCTCCCTCAGCCGCTTCTGGCAAGTGATAGAGCCGCGGAGCACAAAATCGGAACTTTTATAAGTCGGCTCCGCTGAGGGACATCACTCCGTTGGCTAAGCGGGGGGTGGAACCCTCGCGGGACAGTGTGGTCTCAGGACCCTCGGGGTCACAGAAAGACTGGGGGTGCCTGAGTGCGGCAGAGCTCCCAGGTAATGGAGCAGGGAAGTCAGCTGCAGAGGCGGAGCCCACGTGCGGGCTCTCAGCTTGGGGTTGTCATAAACCATGATCCACGGCACAGTCAGGCCACTGCTCCTCCAGCAGACACCCAACAAGTGGCAGATCCGGGGAGACCCCCGTTGCTCCCCCGGGAGGAGCGGTGTGGGAGCGCACGGCAGGGATCTGCTGGGTTTGGAGAATCCACACTGAGTCAGGTGCCAAGGACAGAAATGCTCGGTCACAGGCCAGGTGAGCACGGAGTGCAGTCGGAGACCGGGGAAATGGGAGCGATTGACTGCTTTTCTCTGGGAGCTCACTGAGGAGCAGGGCCCCGAGTTCTTGGCTCCTCCAGGGCGGAGATTGGGAGGTCTCCATTTCACTCTCGTCCTCCAGAGCTGTAGGGAAAGCTTGCAAACCCAAGCAGATTACTTAGGCTAGACCGGCAAGGGCGGGGCAATTCCACCTCTGGCAAAGACTTTTGGGAACCATGGCAACAGGCCACTCCCCCGGAAGATCAGCAAGAACAGCCAGCCAAGACCAAGTTTGCCAAGCAATGAGAACGGCAGAACTCCAGCGCTAGGGGAATACTGCACATAGAAGTCACAGCTTTTTTTCCCCCTGATTCTTTAGTCTTTCAAAGTTAATTTTTCTAATTTTCTTTTTTTCTTTTCCTTTTTTTTTTGAATATTTCCTTTTCCCTTTTTCAACCAACATCTTATCAATCCCTTTTTAAAAAATCTTTTTTATGTTTCATTTTTAGAGTCATATTCTATCCCTTCATAGTAGTTAACCTTATTTTTGATATATATATAAGTTGTTCTCTCTTTAAAATTTTGGGATACAGTTTCTACTAACAGACCAAAATATACCCTAAATCTCTAGTGTATGGCTTTGTTCTAGTCTCTTGCCTGATCACATTCTCTCCCCCGCCTTTTTTTTTTTAATCCTCTTCTTTCTTTTTTCAACCAACTTCTTATCTTATTAATTCCTTTTATAAAATCTTTTATAATTTTCACCTTTACAGTCATATTCCATCCCTTCATTGTACATATATAAATTTTTCTTTCTTTAAAACTTTGGGAGGCACTTTCTTCTAAAAGACTCAGTACACCCAAAATCTAGTGTGTGGCACTGATCTATGCACCAGCCTGATCATATTTGATCATATTCTTTTTTTAAAATTTTTTTTCTTTTTTCTTTCTTTCCCTTTCTTTTCCCCTGGTTTCAGGTCTCCTTTGATTTGTTTAGTGTATATTTTTCTGGGGTCGTTGTTACCCTGTTAGCATTTTGTTATCTCATTCATCTATTGTCTTCGGGACAAGATGACAAGATGGAAAATATCACCTCAAAAAAAAAAAAAAAAAAGAACCAAGAGGCAGTACTGACTGACAGGGACCTAATCAATACGGACATTAGTAAGATGATGGAACTAGAGTTCAGAATGACGATTTTAAAGATACTAGCTGGGCTTGTAAAAAGCATAGAAGATATTAGAGAAACCCTTTCTGGAGAAATAAAAGAACTAAAATCTAACCAAGCCGAAACCAAAAAGGCTATTAGTGAGATGCAATAAAAAATGGAGGCTCTAATGCTAGGATAAATGAAGCAGAAGGGAGAATTAGTGATGTAGAAGACAAAATGATGGAAAATAAAGAAGCTGAGAAAAAGAGAGATAAACAACTACTGGATCACAAGGGCAGAATTTGAGAGTTAAGTGATACCATAAGACAAAACAATATTAGAATAATTGAGATCCCAGAAGAAGAAGAAAGAGAGAGAGGGGCAGAAGGTATATTGAAGGAAATTATAGCAGAGAACTTCCCTAATTTGGGGAAAGAAACAGGCATCAAAATCCAGGAGGCAAAGAGAACCCCCTCAAAATCAATAAAAATAGGTCAACACCCCGACATCTAATTGTAAAACTTACGAGGCTCAGAGACAAAGAGAAAATCCTGAAAGCAGCTCGGGAGAAGAGATCTGTAACCTACAATGGTAGAAACACTAGATTGGCAACAGACCTATCCACAGAAACCTGGGAGGCCAGATAGAACTGGCATGATATATTCAGAGGACTAAATGAGAAAAATATGCAGCCAAGAATACTATATCCAGCTAGGCTGTCATTGAAAATAGAAGGAGACATAAAAGCTTCCAGGACAAAAAAAAAAAAAAAAAAAGGAATTTGCAAACACAAAACCAGCCCTACAAGAAATATTGAAAGGGGTCCTCTAAGCAAAGAGAGAGCCTAAAAGTAAGATAGACCAGAAAGGAACACAGACAATATACAGTAAAAGTCACCTTACAGGCAATACAATGATACTAAATTCATATCTTTCAATAGTTGCCCTGAATGTAAATGCACTATATGCCCTAATCAAAAGACACAGGGTATCAGACTGGATAAAAAAACAAGACCCATCGATATGCTGTCTGCAAGAGACTCATTTTAGACCCAAAGACACATCCAGATTGAAAGTGAGTGGGTGGAAAACCATTTACCATGATAATAGACACCAAAAGAAAGCTGGGGTGGTAATCCTTGTATCAGACAAATTAGATTTTAAACCAAAGACTATAATAAGAGATGAGGAAGGACACGATATCCTACTTAAAGTGTCTATCCAACAAGAAGATCTAACAATTGTGAATATTTATGCCTTTAACATGGGAGCAGCCAATTATATAAGCCAATTAATAACAAAAGCAAAGAAACACATCAACAACAATACAATAATGGTACGGGACTTCAACACCCCCTCACTGAAATGGACAGATTGTCTAAGCAAAAGATCAACAAGGAAATAAAGACTTTAAATGACACACTGGACCAAATGGACTTCACAGATAGATTCAGAACATTCCATCCCAAAGCAACAGAATACACATTCTTCTCTAGTGTCCATGGAACCTTCTCCATAATAGACCACATCCTAGGTCACAAATCAGGTCTCAACTGGTACCAAAAAATTGGGATCATTCCCTGCATATTTTCAGACCACAATGCTTTGAAACTAGAACTCAATCACAAGAGGAAAGTAGGAAAGAACTCAAATACATGAAAGTTAAAGAGCATCCTACTAAAGAATGAATGGGTCAACCAGGAAATTAAAGAAGAATTAAAAAAATTCATGGAAGCAAATGAAAACACAACTGTTCAAAGTCTTTGGGATGCAGCAAAGGTGGTCCTAAGAAGAAAGTATACAGCAATACAAGCCTTTCTCAAGAAACAAGAAATGTGTCAAATACACAACCTAACCCTATACCTAAAGGAGCTGGAGAAAGGACAGCAAATAAAGCCTAAACCCAGCTGGAGAAGAGAAATAATAAAGATCAGAGCAGAAATCAATGAAATAGAAACCAAAAGAACAGTAGAATAGATTAATGAAACTAGGAGCTAGTTCTTTGAAAGAATTAATAAGATTGATAAACCCTTGGCCAGACTTATCAAAAAGAAAAGAGAAAAGACCCAAATAAATAAAATCATGAATGAAAGAGGAGAGATCAAAACCAACAACAAAGAAATACAAACAATTATAACAACATAATATGAGCAACTCTATGGCAGTAAATTAGATAATCTGGAAGAAATGGATGCTTTCCTAGAGCTGTATCAAGTACCAAAATTGAACCGGGAAGAAAAAGAAAACCTGGACAGACCTATAACCACTAAGGAAATTGAAGCAGTCATCAAAAATCTCCCAACAAACAAAAGCCCAGGGCCAGATGGTTTCCCTGGGGAATTCTACCAAACATTTAAAGAAGAATTAATACCTATTCTTCTGAAACTGTTCCAAAAATAGAAATGGAAGGAAAACTTCCAAACTCATTTTATGAGGCCACCATTACCTTGATCCCCAAACCAGACAAAGACGCCATCAAAAAGGAGAATTACAGACCAATATCCTTGATGAACATGGATGCAAAAATTCTCACCAAAATATTAGCCAATAGGATCCAACAGTACATTAAAAGGATTATTTACCATGACCAAGTGATATTTATCACTGGACTGCAAGGTTGGGTCAACAACCGCAAATCATTCAATGTGATACAATACACTAATAAAAGAAAGAACAAGAACCATATGATCTTCTCAATAGATGCAGAAAAAGCATTTGACAAAGTACAGCATCCTTTCTTGATCAAAACTCTTCAGAGTATAGGGATAGAGGGTACATACCTCAATATCATAAAAGCCATCTATGAAAAACCCATAGCAAATATCATTCTCAATGGGGAAAAACTGAGAGCTTTCCCCCTAAGGTCAGGAATGCAGCAGGGAAGTCCACTATTACCACTGCTATTTAATGTAGTATTAGAAGTCTTAGCCACAGCAATCAGACAACAAAAAGAAATAAAAGGCATCCAAATCAGCAAAGAAGAAGTCAAACTCTCACTCTTTGCAGATATGATACTTTGTGTGGAAAACCCAAAAGACTCTACCCCAAAACTGCTAGAGCTCATACAGGAATTCAGTAAAGTGGCAGGATATAGAATCAAGGCACAGAAATCAGTGGCATTCCTATACACCATCAACAAGACAGAAGAAAGAGAAATTAAGGAGTTGATCCCATTTACAATTGCACCCAAAACCATAAGATACCTAGGAATAAATCTAACCAAAGAGGCAAAGAATCTGCACTCAGAAAACTATAAAACACTCATGAAAGAAATGGAGGAAGACACAAAAAAATGGAAAAATGTTCCATGCTCATGGATTGGAAGAACAAATATTGTGAAGATGTCAATGCTACCTAGAGCAATCTACACTTTCAATGCAATCCCCATCAAAATACCATCCACTTTTTTCAAAGAAATGGAGCAAATAATCCTAAAATATGTATGGAACCAGAAAAGACCCTGAATAGCCAGAGGACTGTTGAAAAAGCAAAGCAAAGCTGATGGCATCACAATTCCGGACTTCAAGCTCTATTACAAAGCTGTCATCATCAAGACAGTATGGTACTGGCACAAAAACGGACAGATGGATCAATGGAACAGAATAAAGAGCCCAGAAATGGACCCTCAACTCTATGGTCAACTTATCTTTGACAAAGCAGCAAAGAATGTCCAGTGGAAAAAGACAGTCTCTTCAACAAATGGTGTTGGGAAAATTGGACAGCCACATGCAGAAGAATGAAACTGGATCATTTCCTTACACCACACACAAAAATAGACTCCAAATTGTTGAAAGACCTAAATGTGAGACAGGAGTCCATCAACATCCTAAAGGAGAACACAGGCAGCAACCTCTTCGACCTCAGCCACAGCAACTTCTTCCTAGAAGCATCACCAAAGGCAAGGGAAGCAAGGGCAAAAAATGAACTATTCGGACTTCATCAAGATAAAAAGCTTTTGCACAGTGAAATAAACAGTCAACAAAACCAAGAGACAACTGACAGAATGGGAGAAGATATTTGCAAATGATATATCAGATAAAGGGCTAGTATCCAAAATCTATAAAGAACTTCTTAAACTCAGCACCCAAAGAACAAATAATCCAATCAAGAAATGGGCAGAAGACATGAACAGACATTTTTCCAAAGAAGACATCCAAATGGCCAACAGACACATGAAAAAGTGTTCAACATCACTTGGCATCAGGGAAATCCAAATCAAAACCTCAATGAGATACCACCTCACACCAGTCAGAATGGCTAAAATTAACAAGTCAGGAAATGACAGATGTTGGCAGGGATGCGGAGAAAGGGGAACCCTCCTACACTGTTGGTTGGAATGCAAGCTGGTGTAGCCACTCTGGAAAACAGTATGGAGGTTCTTCAAAAAGTTGGAAACAGAGCTACCATATGACCCAGCAATTGTGCTACTGGGTATTTACCCCAAAGATACAAATGTAGGGATCCTAAGGGGTATGTGCACCCCAATGTTTATAGCAGCAATGTCCACAATAGCCAAACTGTGAAAGGAGCCAAGATGTCCATCAACAGATGAATGGATAAAGAAGAGGTGGTATATATATACAATGGAATATTATGTAGCCATTAAAAGGAATGAAATCTTGCCATTTGCAACGACGTGGATGGAACTGGAGGTATGCTGAGCGAAATAAGTCAATCTAAGAAAGACATGTATCATATGCTCTCACTGATGTGAGGAATTCTTAATCTCAGGAAACAAACGGAGGGTTGCTGGAGTGGTGGGGGGTGGGAAGGATGGGGTGGCTGGGTGATAGACACTGCGGAGGGTATGTGCTATGGTGAATGCTGTGAACTGTGTAAGACTATTGAATCACAGACCTGTACCTCTGAAACAAATAATACATTAAATGTTTAAAAAAAAAAAAAAAGATAGTAGGAAGGGAAAAATGAAGGGGGGGGGGAACCGGAGGGGGAGACAAACTTTGAGAGACTATGGACTCTGAGAAACAAACTGAGGGTTCTAGAGGGGAGGGGTTAGGGGGATGGGTTAGCCTGGTGATGGATATTAAAGAGGGCATGTACTGAAGGGAGCACTGGGTGTTATACGCAAAGAATGAATTTTGGAACACTCCATCAAAAACTAATGATGTAATGTATGGTGATTAACGTAACATAATAAAATAAAAAAATAAATAGAAAGTAAAGTAAAAAAAAAAGAAAATATTTTACATACATACAATGGGGTACTATTCAGCCTTCAGAAAGAAGAACTATTCTCATGTGAAACATCATGGTTGCACCTTGAAGACATTATGCTAAGTGAAATAAACCAGTCACAGGACAAATATTACATGATCACACTTATATGAGGTAATCTAAAGTAGTCAAAATTATAGAGCAAAGAGTATATTGGTGGTTACCAGGGACTGGGAAGAAGGGAAATGGAGAGCTGTCCCTGGGTGTAAAGTTTTAGTTACGTGAGAAGAATCTTTTGGAGGTGGTAGGTTTGCTTAAGATTTTGTGCGCATATATGTATATGTTCATTCCTGCCAATTTGTGTACGTTAAATTTGTACAGCTTTTTGTATATCAATTATACCTCAATAAACCTGTTCAAAATAATATAAACAAGTAAACAGTCAGCAAATGATGATTTCTCCAAAGAATAAAGGCTACAAAGTAAATGATCCAGAGTACAATGATAGCGAGTGATTGGAGAGGTGTGTGCTTTATCCCCTTTCTCTTGTCCTCAAGGTCAGATGCACAGAGAGAGCAGAACTGGCCCTGCATGGCTGCATGCCCTTGTTTGAATCACTTAGTTTCTCCCAGCCTTGATTTTGCCTGGCTTTAGCTACCTTTCTCCACAACCTTCTATGTTAGGTTCATCTTGGTCCCCAGGAGCCAAGGTTGTTAAACATACAGATCCTCAGCTCCCTTGCCCCTATATCTTCTCCCACAAGAGTGTCTGAGACTATGGCCCCTGGATCTGCATTCTTGACAAGTCCCCAGCTAACACAGGTGATTCTTGGATTATATGTGGTACAAAGTTGCTCCAGAGACATAAGTCGCTCCAGCCCCAACTGGGTGTCAAGCCTCACTCACTAAAAGTCTCACCTTTTCATAGTTTTGGTATTTGTTGAAATCCCAGCTCTGCAGCTGTGTAGCCCTGGGCATGTTGCACAAATTTTCTTTGCCTCTGTCTCCACATCTGCAAGATGAGAAAAAATAGCTCCTGTTTCTCAGGATTGGTTTATCTATTAAAAGAGATGATATCCATGAAAGGATATAACTGAGTGACTGGATTCTAGCAGGTGCTCATAAATCCGTGATGAGTCCAATAAATTAAAATAAATGAATGAATACATCTATGGCACATTTTCAAAACCTAGTTCAACTTCTTCATTCCTTGTTCCTTTTATGAGAGCTTTCTTATATTTTCATGTCTGAGCTGCTCCTTAGTAACATCCTAATACTCCAAAACCTCAAGGACCAAGCCCTCCACCTCTTTGTTTATCCTATTCCACCTCCTGGGCCAGAGTCCTTGTTCTGACCTCATGCTCATATCTGTGTTGTCTGCTAACAGACCCCCTCCCTCCAGCACTATCAAGGAGTCAGTGTACAATCTCCCACTTGCACAGTGTTAGCATTGTTTTTAGGGGAAGAGCATCCTAGGAGAACTTACATCCATATTCACCACTTACATGTTACAATTTGAAAATTCTGTGTTTACCACAGTGCTTTACTTTATACACCATGAGGGTCGATGCTCCATACTCAGCATTGGTTTGGCTCAGAAATATAACAGTGGCACCCATGGCCAGCACCAACTTCCAGGGCATCTGTCTTCACTCTGCATGGCTTGGCTAAAGTGTTTGATCTGGGAAATAATGCAGAGAACAAAGCATTTGCTTAGTCTGCCATGAAAATGGGTTGGGAAGTGAAAACAAGAAAATCTTGGCTCGTGGCACAGAAAATAGAGTAAGAAATGCTCCAGAAGAGCAGAAAAGGGAATGTGAGGAGGAAAGAAGGTGGGAGGAGCTAAGACATATGTGTTTTTAGAGACGAGTTTTTAGAAGGGAGATTTTTAGAAGATACAACACAGTCCCTTTACCAAGAATGTTTCCTCATCTAGATTATGAACTTGTCATGAACTTGTCAATTGTGCCTTTTATGCTTCATCTTTATGATTTATTATTCACCATCAGTGTATTATGGGATGGGGGATTTACAGTGGCTCAGAGAGTAGACTCTGAGGGGAGAATATGGGTCAATTCCATGGTGATCTTGAGCAAGCTACTTCTCCTGTGCCAATTTCAATGCCTCCATTTTTAAAGTGGAAACAATAGTAAATATGACACAGGTTTTTTGATTTTTGAAGGAGGAGATGTACTTAAAACACTTAGCAGAGTGGTTTCTTTGGGGTGTATGCTCAATATGTTTGCTATCATCATAATCGCCTGCTCTTCAGTCCTGTTGGGCTGCACTCTCTGCTGGAGACCTCCTTGAGAGAGTAGGCAGTGACCTATCTCCTGGCCCAAATAATGCACGATTCGACCTTCCATTCTTTAGGTGTCTGATTTCATGTCATGTATCAGAAAACTCTTTCTGGAGTGTCCAATCTAACAGAGCACCTTTTACTTCCCATGGTCACTCCTTGCCCTGTATCTTAGTTTTTCTCTATAATGTCTATCATTGGTGGTCACACTATGTGTTTGTTTTTATCTGTACCTCCTTTTCTCACCCACCCATAAAATTGTAAGTTTCATGAGGTCAGGACTTTGTTCTGTTCACTGCTCTAAGCCCAAAGGCCTGACTCAGAGTGGGCACTCAAAGAATATGTGGTGAATGAGTGAAAGAATAATGTGTACTTCACTGATATGAGGAATTCTTTTTTTTTTTTTTTAAAGATTTTTATTTATTTATTTGACAGAGAGAGACACAGCGAGAGAGGGAACACAAGCAGGGGGAGTGGGAGAGGGAGAAGCAGGCTCCCTGCAGAGCAGGGAGCCCGATGCGGGACTCGATCCCAGGACCCTGGGATCATGACCTGAGCTGAAGGCAGTCGCTTAACCAACTGAGCCACCCAGGCGCCCGATATGAGGAATTCTTAATTGCAGGAAACAAACTGAGGGTTGCTGGAGTGGGGGGTGGGGTGGGAGGGATGGGGTGACTGGGTGATAGACACTGGGGAGGGTATGTGCTCTGGTAAGCGCTGTGAATTGTGCAAGACTGTTGAATCTCAGATCTGTACCTCTGAAACAAATAATGCAATATATGTTAAGAAAAAAAAAAAAGAAGAAGAAGGTAGCAGGAGGGGAAGAATGAAGCGGGGGAAATCGGAGGGGTAGACGAACCATGAGAGACAATGGACTCTGAAAAACAAACTGAGGGTTCTAGGGGGGGGGTGGGAGGATGGGTTAGCCTGGTGGTGGGTATTAAAGAGGGCACGTTCTGCATGGAGCACTGGGTGTTATGCACAAACAATGAATCATGGAACACTTCATCTAAAACTAATGATGTAATGTATGGGGATTAACATAAGAATAAAAAAAAAGAATAATGTGTACTTCATGAACACAGACACAAAATGTTAGGACTATTAGTCAAAGGGATGTTTAATAGTAAAGTAAAATTGTAAGCAACTTGGAGAAGGGGTATCAAGAACTGTTTTTCCTGCCTACATTCAATCTCTGATATTTTGAATCGCTTTGATGGTCATACATTTTGTAGTTCCATCTTATTGTTCAGAAAGCACCTATTACTTCCCATATGTCAGAGGTAAGAACCATCTTCACAGACGGGAAACATTTAAGTTCCTCAGAGGCAAAAGACCTTCTTGAATTAAGTGTTCAGGTGCCAATACTAGATTAGCAGATTTTAAATCTAGTTTGCTTACCAGTTTGGAGACCTCAACTCTGGTGTTTTCATAAAATAATGACAATCAATACTTACTCCATAGGGGTTTTTTTAAAGATAAGGAGATGATGTATGAAAGCATTCAGTACAATGTCTGGCAGATGCTCAGCACTCAGTAAATCTTAGCTGATGTTAATATGATCTCCAAAGCATGAAGTCACACACCCTGGTCATGGTGTGACTATGGAAGGTCACAGATAAGCCAAATCTCCTCATCAAAGGGCCATGTGGACTTCTTCTCCTGCCCATCAACTCTAAGATACACATCTCTTTCAAATTAGAATGGATTTCACATTACTAACAGCTGGGCAACAGTCATGACTTTGATCTTATAGCCTCTGAATGTGCATCAGAACTTGCAGAAGGAGCATAAATAGCTTGGAAGCAAATTCCAGAAGTAACAATGGAGTAGCTTTGGTAACATGTTACAATTCCAACACCATAGTCACAGAGGATGATGTTCTGCCAAAGGGGGGGTGGGGGGAGAAGATTTCAAACTCCAAATGTGGTTTTGAAAAATCAGATAGTGTGGAGAAATTAACCAATGCACTTCACCTTTATCCTTTTTATGTATACACATAGATGATATTGGATAAAAATCTATTCCTTAAAAGTATAAAACAATCTTCCAATAAATATAAAATGAAAACTTCAAGTGATAAGAAAACATTGTAGTATCATTTAATTGGTAGTTTTTCCTTTGTTGGACATTCATAATTAATGTTGCAACTTGCAGTTGATGGTATTTTAGATTCTTTAGACTTCATTGTGTAGACTGTCATAAAAAGCTATTGGGAGTAAATTGCAGAATATATTATAATGTTATACTGAAACTATGTAGAGACAATTTGTCCTTCAGAGAGCCTGATTCCTATGATATGATGGATGTAATGTGATCACTCAGATCTCCAAAGATTATTCCAACATAATTACTGTGTTTTCCAGGATCCTTAGATTCAGAGTTGCAGGAAGGATGGGCTTTGGAACTAATAACAAAATGCATTTTTGAATGAGATACCAAGTTAGGTGGATAAAAGCTCAAGTAGAAATAATGTAAATCATGGTTTGTCTTTAATCTAGACACCTCACTCAAAAGTAGACCATAGCTCCCTATCATCAGCATAGACTGCTTATCTTTTTTTTTTTTAGATTTATTTATTTATTTGGGAGAGAGAGAGAGAGCGGAGGGAGGGGTAGAGGGAGAGGAAGAAAAGCAGACTCCCTGCTGAGCGTGGAGCTTGACGTGGGGCTCCATTTCACAACCCCGAGATCATGACCCCAGTCTAAATCAAGAGTCGGATGCTTAACCTAGTGAGTCACCCAGAGACCCCCTGCCTATCTTTTTTTAAAGGATTCCATGACTGACCTCTCTCAACCTATCCAACTCTATCCCTGAACCTTCTTAATTATATATCTTTTCTAGTATAATTTATCACTCAAACCTGGCATATATTTGAGAATGAAATGGGGAGCCATTAAAACTGGGAGGGGGGCAATTAAAAAGTAAAAAGAAAGAATGGAAGCTTTTAAAGCTATTAAAAATGTTCTTGTTGTTGGGGCAATAAATAAAAATAGGGACTGTCCCAGGAAAACAGGACATATGTTCACTGTATTTATCTGCTCCAACTGGAACAATTTCTTCAGTGAGCTTCACAGACATCATACCCAGTCCCCTTTGGTAACTTTTCTTGGGCCATGCTTCTTCTTTTCCTCACTAGGTATTGATTCCTCACTTCATATTTTTGGATATTCAAATATGACAGTTTAACCCCAAGATAGGAGTTTCCTTGAACAATCTTTCTCAGTGAGAATCTTCCATGAAGCATTATCCAATTCAGGACTGGGGTGAGGATGGGTAGGGGATGAAGAGGAAAGCGACTTTTTTCCCTGGCTTCATTCCAGGGTATTATTTTATCTCATTTAAATCTCACAGAAACTTTGTAAAATAATTTTCTGATTCCCATTTCAGGGATTCAGTCACTAACATTAACACAGCTCATCAGTGGCTGGACTGTGGTTCAAACTATGGAATACCTGACTCCAAAGTAAAATATCTTTCTGGTATTGCCTCTTCTGTAATAATGTGTTTTTATCATTTTATTTTACTCTGTGTTGTCCCCACAACTAGATTATAAACATTTGAAGTACAACTACTTTTTCAAAATTTCCCACAATATTTATCCTAATGGTGAAGACACAGGAGACAGGTATATAATTTACGTCATTGTGAATTTAAATATAAATTAAAGTATGATTACAGTAATTTCCACAGTTCATCTAGATTAGAAGTAGGATTAAAAATAAACAAATTTAGTGATTATTTCCATAATGCCATCCCTTGGGCATAGGATGATTTCTCTGTAAAATGCCTTTATTTTCATTACCCAATTTGATTTTCACAATTAGGAGGGTACTATTATCCTGATTTGACAAATAAAGAAACTGAAGCTCAGAGAGGTTAACTGGTATAATGAGACACTGTGGAATAATGGAAAAGAGATAAATTTTCAAGCAGAAACAGTATTCATTAATATTGCTTTGGACACTGTTATTTTCTAAAGCTCTGAAATGTAGAATCGTGCAAAATGGCATTTTTAAGGGAAAATGTCAACTGCTATAAAAATAAAATTTAAAGTTTAGCTGTGATTTATATATAACCCTAGAGATTTTTATCAAGATTTTCTCTTAAGGAACCCAATTGTGAATTTTTTTTTAAAGATTTTATTTATTTATTTGAGACAGAGAGAATGAAAGAGAGAGAGCACATGAGAGGAGGGAGGGTCAGAGGGAGAAGCAGGCTCCCTGCTGAGCAGGGAGCCCGATGCGGGACTCGATCCAGGAACTCCAGGATCATGACCTGAGCCGAAAGCAGTCGCTTAACCAACTGAGCCACCCAGGCGCCCACCAATTGTGAATTTTAACCAGTCAATTTCTACTATAAAATAAGTACAAGCAGATTTTATCAAGCATTTGCTAATAAATCCACTGATAAGGGTTTGTTGCTTTTAAAACAATATGTTATTAGAAAATAAAAATAACTTTTCACATAGTCCTAATGCTTAGAAATCCCACAGAATGATGTATTTTATCAAAATTTTCATTTGGAATATCAAGGAAATACAGAAATAACATGAAATTATAAGTAATGAACAACATCCTATCACTTATTTTTAAATTTTATTTTATTTTTTATTAACATATGATGTATTATTTGTTTCAGGGGTATAGGTCTGTGATTCATCAGACTTACATAATTCACAGAGCTCACCATTATGAGGCACTTGTGTCTGCACTTTGGGAAAATGGACATAAAGTGTCATTAAAAGAAAAACAGAAAAATATGAACATAAATAGTGTAGAAGGATTTCATTTTTAGTTCTACATGTGAGGAGCTTGAAAGTCACCACTCTGTCCTAACAAGTAAAAAGCTGAACTAACTGAAAAATCAATTACTTTTCTAGGATCTGTAAGAGAAGTGAAGACATGGGGCAAGCCCCACTGCTCCCAAGATTAGAGAGACCACAGGTGAATGGACAGAATAACAGCTTAGCAGAGCACAGACTCACAGGCAGAAACTGTATCCACACAAAACCTAGGGTCGACATCATAATTAATGGTGAAAAATTTGAATCTTTCCCACTAAGATCTGGTACAGGGCAAGGATATCCATTCTAACCATTCCTTTTCAACATCATACTGGAATTCTTTACTAACACAATATGGCAAATGAATAAATAAATAAAAGATATACAGTTTAAAGGAAGACATAGAGCTGTTATTGTTCATAGATGACATGATCATCTCTGTAGAAAACCCAAAAAGTTTGATAAGAAAATCTCTTGGAACTAATAAACAATTATAGCAAGGTAGCAAGATACAAGGTTAATATACAAAAGTCAATTGCTTTCCTGTATGCTAGTGATGAACAAGTAGAATTTGAAATTAAAAACACAATACTATTTACATTAGCACCCTCAAAAATGAAATACTTAGGTGTATATCTGACAAAGTATGTACAATATCTAGAGGAGGAAAACTACAATACTCTGATAAAAAAATTAAAAAAAACTAAACTTATGGAGAGATATACCATCTTTATGGATGGGGAGACTCACTGTTGTCAAGATGTCAGTCCTTCCCAACTTGATCTATGAATTCAGTGCAATCCCAATCAAAGCCCCAGCAAGTTATTTTGCGGACAGAGACAAACTGGTTCTAATGTTTGTATGGAGGGGCAAAGATCTAGAACAGCCAGTGAGACACTGAAGAAGAACAAAGTTGGAAGGCTGATGCTACCTAACTTCAAGAGTTACCATAAGCCTATAGTTATCAAGACAGCATGGTATTGGTGAAAGAATAGACAATAGATCAGAAGCCAGTTTCTTAAAAAACTAAACATACTCTTACCATATCACCCAACAATTTATACTCTTTGGTATTTGCCCAAAGATTTTGAAAAATTATATCCACACAAATACACATACAAGGATATTTGTAGCAGTTTTATTCATAATTGCCAAACTTGGAGTCAACCAAAATGTCTTTCAATAAAAGAATGAATAAGTAAATAATCTTTGATACATCTACACAATGGACTATTATTCAGTGCTAAAAAGAAATAAGCTTTCAAGGGATGAAAACACAAGTAGGAATCTTAAATTCACATTAGTAAGTGAAGAAGCCAATCTGAAAAGTCTACATACTATATGATTCCAACTGTAGGACATTCTGGAAAAGACAAAACTGCACAGACAATAGAAAGATCAGGGTTACCAGGGGTTGGTGGAGGAGGAATGAATAGTCACAATGTAGAGGATTTTCAGGACAGAGAAAATACTCTGTATGATACTACAATGATGGAAACATAATATTATAAATTTGTCCAAACACATATAATGTACAACACCATGGAAGAACCCTAATGTAAGCTATACTTCTGGCTGATTATGATGTGTCAATATAGGTTCATCAATTTTAAAAATATGTACCACTGTGGTGGGGAATGTTGATAATGGGGGAGGCTGTGCATATGTGGGGGCAAGGGGTATAGAGGAAATCTCTGTACTTTTCTCTCAATTTTGCTGTGAACCTAAATTTGCTCTAAAAAAATAATGTCTTTAAAAAGATTTGGAGAAAAGAATTTTGAGAAGAACCAAAGGATGACCCCACAGAGTCCTAAGCAAATGACATGTCAACACCAACCATCTGCAGCGGAGCAGTCTATAAGATAGAGTGCCCTTAAATAAACCATGGGAGCACCTGGTAGCTGAGAGGGGGCACAGAAAGGAGTGACAGAACCACAAGCATGGGAAAGTGACTATAGTATCTGAGGGTCCCAAGTTCTCACAGTCATGGCGCTTGCTCTGTGCAGGTGGCTTCTTCCCCAGCTCTCTTTTGACCTTATCTTAGCAAGGGCCAATATTTTGCTTCCCAGACTGCAGTTGCCATCAGAAATCAGGATGCTGTTATGGCAGAATACCAGGTGCCATCCAGATGGGGGAAATATGATTCCTAGCACCTGCAGTGTACCCCTGACCAAGGAGAAGTTCCCTCTGGCATGTCCTTGATCTTTCCCAGAGCTATTCCTATATGCTATAGTCTCTTGGTTCACAGGATCTGAATGTGAGGACGATTTCTTCTCAATATACCCAAAGGTACTCACCACTGCCACACCAATGTCTGATTTTACCGAGTAATAATCTTGTTCAGTTTCTACTTTGAGGAAAAAGCACTGCCAACTCCATAAATTTGGGAGTTTCCTTGATTTAACTCCTGAGCTGATCTTCGTCTATGTTGTCCTATAACTACCCCGACCTTACCCTCATTCACCCTCTAACGCTGAGC
This sequence comes from Mirounga angustirostris, assembly GCF_029215605.1. Taxonomy (NCBI): domain Eukaryota; kingdom Metazoa; phylum Chordata; class Mammalia; order Carnivora; family Phocidae; genus Mirounga; species Mirounga angustirostris. Next base: position 10,481,724 of record NW_026991712.1, on the reverse strand, counting down.
ATGTGAATGTTGGGGTTACTCTGATGGACTCTATGAAAGCCCTTTGGGTAAGGGATGAAGTGCACTAAATTTTCACTACTAATCACTTGAAGAAAGTCAGGTTCTTAATAAGTAAAACCAGAACTCAGAAGATAAATCCTAGTGATGTAGGAAATGGGATTACCCTCTTTCTTCTACCCTCTTTCAATCTCTTGTGTCTAGACTCTAAAGAATGGATTCTAGAGGTGTGATCCTGGATAAAGATCCTCAGATGGTGTTCTTCCTCTGGTGGCAGGTTGGGAGCAAAGAAATGATAGTACTCAAGAATATCCAAGACTCAATTTCTCTTGGAAACCTAATGAATTATTTTCACATGGTTTCCTTTTTATTGTCTATTATCTGCTGAAACATGAAGAACATTTTGTGTGCTGGCTAGAATTTTGTCTCAGCTAAGCCTCAAAGTGCAACATTGAAGGATGAAGCCAATAATGAGCATGAAAATGACCCTTTCTCACTCTTCCTACTTTCTTAATTCCAGAGATAAAATAGTCGTGATGGCAGCAGATCTCAGTGAGACATCACCACAGGGGCTACAAAGGTGAATAAGTGTCTTTCCCCATTTAGAGAAATTTCTTTTAGCATGAATCCTGAAAAACCTGGCTTTTCTCTTCCTTGAGAGAGATTCAATTTTCCTTTCACTTGATTAACTCGAACTTAATTAAGTTACTAAATTACAAAATATTTTGTAGGACTAAATCTTATTGGTGGCTGTTTATCATTTTGGTGAAGATCTAAAACACATACCGGTCTTTATGGAATAATGAAGACTGACAAAACGAACAAAAAATTAAAAATCACAAATTTTTATTTAGATCTCAATCATAACATTGCCAATTAAAGGTGTCCAAAGAATGCAAGAATTTGTATTTTCTCATGCTCTTTTTTTGTGTGCTTATATAAGTTTTCTATAATTGGAACTGTTGCACAGATACAATTTTGCATTCTTGCTTTTGACAGAAAATTAAGAATCCCATTTTGGTACATTGTTTCTATACTTACTCTTTTAAAAGTCTGACTCTTAATTCCTCCAATTTACAATAAACAGACACACAGATTAACAATATAAATAGTTTGTCTTCAGCTCATTTGTTTTGTTCTTGTACACATTTTTAAATATCAGGAAATAGGATCCAAACAGCATCTGAAAACCTTTTGTAAGAATGGTTTTTAATTGTTCACAAGGAAAATGATGTTCAAAAAAATGGAATGACAATGGGAGCCACAGAACATACTAGTGCTGAAAAGAGAAGAGAAGCCAAATTGGTCTGGAATCTTCTGGTCTTGGAACCCGAGGCTGGTGAGAGAAAAGATATTAGGAAAAACAACTTTCTCCTCTGTCTTGGGAAACAAAGAAAACATACCTTGCTCTTCAGACTCCCTAGGAAGCAGCAGACTGGTGTTGCCAAGTGTGGCATTTCATACACAGTATAATATACAGGATGATTTCAACAGACTCATTTTATAGTTACACATTTATTTTAAAGGGCATTAGAAAAAAATATTACCAGGGGCGCCTGGGTGGCTCAGTTGGTTAAGTGACTGCCTTTGGCTCAGGTCATGATCCTGGAGTCCCGGGATCGAGTCCCACATCGGGCTCCCTGCTCAGCAGGGAGTCTGCTTCTCCCTCTGACCTTCCTCCCTCTCATGCTCTCTGTCTCTCATTCTCTCTCTCTCAAATAAATAAATAAAAAATCTTAAAAAAAAATATTACCAGTATTTCAAACACATATAATTTTAGGGTTATTTTGCTTAACACAAATATTGAAAAGTGAGTAGATTTAAAATCAACTTAAAGAAAAATATCAACTGTTGCTCTGTTGGTACATTGATGTGGTAAGAAAAAAAATGGTGGCATATGAATGATCTGAGACTGGAAACATTGATAATAAAGGAGTCAGGAAATGATAATTGAGTTTCAGCTCTTTTGCTGATTGGTTGCACTGATTGGCTGTAGATTTTGACATCATTATGACATGAGGATTTTAATTAGGTGATCATTAAACTACCCTGTACCTTTGTGCTTTAGAGGAAACATGAAAATCACTTTGGATAAGAAACATGGAATCTTCTGTTTCTTGAAAAGTGATGATCTGACTGTGGTCTACCTTATCATGCTCTGTTCATCAGAACAGGTGATTAGCTAGATCCCCTCCTTTTCTCTAGGTGAACTGATACACTGGATATGACAGAATCTGGAATTTCACTGTTCTCATTGCCTTGAATGGATAATATTTCCAGGTTTACCGCTCTTCCAAACCATGACACAACATATAATAAAATTGTTGAAAAACAGTCAGAGGAAAAAACCTAAAGCAGCCAGAGATAAAAGATATTACCTAGAGGTGGACAAAATTAAGAAATTCACTGACATCAGAAACAATGCAAGCCAGAAGATGATGGAAATATCTGATATTTTTAAAGTGCTAGAATAAAAATAGAAACAAAATTATCATCCTAGAATTCTATGTCCAGATAAAACATCCTTCAAACCTAAAGGCTAAATAAAAACATTTACAATAAAAGGCTTAAAGATTTTGTGGTGGGGCGCCTGGGTGGCTCAGTGGGTTAAGCCTTCCTTCGACTCTTGATCTCAACTCAAGTCATGATTTCAGGGACATGAGTTCAAGCCCTGCTTTGGGCTCTACACTGCACGTGGAGCCTACTTAAAAAAAAAAAAATGTCACCAGCAGACCTTCACTGCAAGGAATATTGAAGGAAGTCTTCAAGTTGAAGGAAAATGAAATAGGATGAAAAGTCAAACCTACCAAAGGAATTAATAGCACCAGAGGTGGTTAAATATGTGGGTAAATATAAATGGAGAAGGATTGATTGTTACTTATTTAGCAATAATTTTTATATTCTACGTTCATTTTTAATGATGATAACATCAGATTTGGTTATTTTTCAGTGAAGAAGTTGTGTCCAAAGCTCACAACCTAGAGCTTGTCATTTCATTGGGGGTATCACATATTTGCAATATTCTCTGTTAATTCATTTTTAATAGTTAGATCCATTGGAAACATTTTGCTGAGTATGGGGGAGAAGAAGATAGGAAACTTGATAGTATATCCAATTATTGAACTCTTTACTTTGTTCTCATATAATTTTCCCTGGAATTCATAGGTAGGCATCATAAATCCATGATAGAGATAAGAGACTAGACTCTGAGAAGTTAAGCAATGTGGCCAAGGTATAGAGTTATTAATTTGCTTCTCGAGTCCCAGATCCATTTAACTTTAAACACTTTATGGATACACTGTGTTTTATTTTATTTTTATTTATTTATTTTTAAAAGATTTTACTTATTTTGGGGGAGAGGGGCAGAAGGAGAGGGAAAGGGAGAATCTTAAGCATACTCCCCACTGAGTACGGAGCCCAATGTGGGGCTTGATCTCAAGAAATAGCATCTCCTAAGTAAGCAAGTCACTATACACTCCTCTGGTTCTGTTTTTCTGTCTGCAGGGTGGGCAAAAGGGCCTGGGATCAAATGGTACTTTTTTTCCCTCCCATCTCCAAATCTGCCATTCTAAGCCCAAGCACTGTTACTGAAGTGGTAGATTCATTCTGTACTCAACACCACTGGCCAAATGGTCAAATAACAAAATAGTATTTGATGGCAAACAGGTAATTTATTCAATGGCCAGAGAAGGAACGGAGAAGGGAAGCTCATGCTCCAAAGGCATCTTCCCCCTGATTAGGTCTCATGGTCAGGGTTTTATAGGGTTAAGGTAAATAAGGGGCTGGTAAGGAAGCTGACATCAGGTTTTTTTCCGGGAAGGGGGAGCCTTCTCAGGATCAGAATGCTGCCTTTTTTGTCCCTTAAATGGGTGCAGTAAGATCTATCACTGGCACTGGTAGGTATGTGGGGGTTTTTTCTTTATTATGTTATGTTAATCACATTACATCATTAGTTTTTGATGTAGTGTTCCACGATTCATTCTTTGCGTATAACACCCAGTGCTCCATGCAGAACGTGCCCTCCTCAATACCCATCACCAGGCTAACCCATCCTCCCACCCCACTCCCCTCTAGAACCCTCAGTTTGTTTCTCAGCGTCCATCATCTCTCATGGTTCATCTCCCCCTCCGATTCCCCCCCTTCATTTTTCCCTTCCTTCTATCTTTTTCTTTTTTTTTTAAACATATAATGTATTATTTGTTTCAGAGGTATAGATCTGTGATTCAAGTCTTGCACAATTCACAGCACTCACCAAAGCACATACCTTCCCCAATGTCTATCACCCAGCCACCCCATCCTTCCCATCCCCCAACACTCCAGCAACCCTCAGTTTGTTTCCTGAGATTAAGAGTTCCTCATATCAGTGAGATCATATGATACATGTCTTTCTCTGATTGACTTATTTCGCTCAGCATAATACCTCCAGTTCCATCCACGTCATTGCAAATGGCAAGATTTCTTTCCTTTTAATGGCTGCATAATATTCCATTGTATATACGGACCACTTCTTCTTTATCCATTCATCTATCGATGGACATCTTGGCTCCTTCCACAGTTTGGCTATTATGGGCATTGCTGCTATAAACATTGGGGTGCATGTACCCCTTCAGATCCCTACATTTGTATCTTTGGGGTAAATACCGAGTAGCACAATTGCTGGGTCATATGGTAGCTCTATTTTCAACTTTTTGAAGAACCTCTATACTGTTTTCCAGAGTGGCTGCACCAGCTTGCATTCCCACCAACAGTGTAGGAGGGTTTTCCTTTCTCTGCATCTCTGCCAACATCTGTTTTTTCCTGACTTGTTAATTTTAGCCATTCTGACTAGTGTGAGGTGATACCTCACTGAGGTTTTGATTTGGATTTCCCTGGTGCCGAGTGATGTTGAGCACTTTTTCATGTGTCTGTTGGCCATTTGGATGTCTTCTTTGGAAAAATGTCTGTTCATGTCTTCTGCCCATTTCTTGATTGGGTCATTTGTTCTTTGGGTGCTGAGTTTAAGAAGTTCTTTATAGATTTTGGATACTAGCCCTTTATCTGATATGTCATTTGCAAATATCTTCTCCCATTCTGTCAGTTGTCTTTTGGTTTTGTTGACTGTTTATTTCGCTGTGCAAAAGCTTTTTATCTTGATGAAGTCCCAATAGTTCATTTTTGCCCTTGCTTCCCTTGCCTTTGGCAATGTTTGTAGGAAGAAGTTGCTGTGGCTGAGGTCGAAGAGGTTGCTGCCTGTGTTCTCCTTTAGGATGTTGATGGACTCCTGTCTCACATTTAGGTCTTTCATACATTTGGAATCTATTTTTGTGGTGGTGTAAGGAAATGGTCCAGTTTCATTCTTCTGCATGTGGCTGTCCAATTTTCCCAACACCATTTGTTGAAGAGACTGTCTGTTTCCACTGGACATTCTTTCCTGCTTTGTCAAAGATTAGTTGACCATAGAGTTGAGGGTCTATTTCTGGGCTCTCTATTCTGTTCCATTGATCTATGTGTCTGTTTTTGTGCCAGTACCATACTGTCTTGATGATGACAGCATTGTAATAGAGCTGGAAGTCCGGAATTGTGATGCCGCCAGCTTTGCTTTTCTTTTTCAACATTCCTCTGGCTATTCGGGGTCTTTTCTGGTTCCATACAAATTTTAGGATTATTTGTTCCATTTCTTTGAAAAAAGTGGATGGTGGGCGCCTGGGTGGCTCCGTTGGTTAAGCAACTGTCTTCGGCTCAGGTCATGATCCTGGAGTCCCAGGATCGAGTCCCACATCGGGCTCCCTGCTCAGCAGGGAGTCTGCCTCTCTCTCTGACCCTCCCCCCTCTCATGCTCTCTATCTCATTCTCTCTCTCTCAAAAAAATAAATAAAATCTTAAAAAAAAAAGTGGATGGTATTTTGATGGGGATTGCATTGAATGTGTAGATTGCTCTAGGTAGCATTGACATCTTCACAATATTTGTTCTTCCAATCCATGAGCATGGAACGTTTTTCCATTTCTTTGTGTCTTCCTCCATTTCTTTCATGAGTATTTTATAGTCTTCTGAGTACAGATTCTTTGCCTCTTTGGTTAGGTTTATTCCTAGGTATCTTAAGGTTTTGGGTGCAATTGTAAATGGGATCAACTCCTTAATTTCTCTTTCTTCAGTCTTGTTGTTGGTGTATAGGAATGCCACTGATTTCTGTGCCTTGATTTTATCTCCTGCCACTTTCCTGAATTCCTGTATGAGTTCTAGCAGTTTTGGGGTGGAGTCTTTGGGGTTTTCCACATAAAGTATCATATCATCTGCAAAGAGTGAGAGTTTGACTTCTTCTTTGCCAATTTGCATGCCTTTTATTTCTTTTTGTTGTGTGATTGCTGTGCCTAGGACTTCTAATACTTTGTTGAATAGCAGTGGTGATAGTGGACATCCCTGCCGTGTTCCTGACCTTAGGGGGAAAGCTCTCAGTTTTTCCCCATTGAGAATGATATTCGCTGTGGGTTTTTCATAGGTGGCTTTTATGATATTGAGGTATGTACCCTTTATCCCTATACTCTGAAGAGTTTTGATCAAGAAAGGATGCTGTACTTTGTCAAATGCTTTTTCTGCATCTATTGAGAGGATCATATGGTTCTTGTTCTTTCTTTTGTTAATGTATTGTATCACATTGATTGATTTGCGGATGTTGAACCAACCTTGCAGCCCAGGGATAAATCCCACTTGGTTGTGGTGAATAATCCTTTTAATGTACTGTTGGATCCTATTGGTTAGTATTTTGGTGAGAATTTTTGCATCCATGTTCATCAAGGATATTGGTCTGTAATTCTCCTTTTTGATGGGGTCTTTGTCTGGTTTGGGATCAAGGTAATGGTGGCCTCATAAAATGAGTTTGGAAGTTTCCTTCCATTTCTATTTTTGGAACAGTTTCAGGAGAATAGGTATTAATTCTTCTCGAAATGTTTGGTAGAATTCCCCTGGGAAGCCATCTGGCCCTGGGGTTTTGTTTGTTGGGAGATTTTTGATGACTGCTTCAATTTCCTTAGTGGTTATAGGTCTGTTCAGGTTTTCTATTTCTTCCTGGTTCAGTTTTGGTAGTTGATACATCTCCAGGAAAGCATCCATTTCTTCCAGATTATCTAATTTGCTGCCATAGTGTTGCTCATAATGTGTTCTTGTAATTGTTTGTATTTCTTTGGTGTTGGTTGTGATCTCTCCTCTTTCATTCATGATTTTGTTGATTTGGGTCATTTCTCTTTTCTTTTTGATAAGTCTGGCCAGGGGTTTATCAATCTTGTTAATTCTTTCAAAGAACCAGCTCCTAGTTTCGTTGATCTGTTCTACTGTTCTTTGGGTTTCTATTTCATTGATTTCTGCTCTGATCTTTATTATTTCTCTTCTCCAGCTGGGTTTAGGCTTTATTTGCTGTTCTTTCTCCAGCTCCTTTAGGTGTAGGGTTAGGTTGTGTATTTGAGACCTTTCTTGTTTCTTGAGAAAGGCTTGTGTTGCTATATACGTTCCTCTTAGGACCACCTTTACTGCATTCCAAAGATTTTGAACAGCTGTTTTCATTTTCATTTGTTTCCACGAATTTTTTATTTTTTTTTATTTTTTAATTTTAATTTTAATTTTTTTAAAGATTTTATTTATTTGACAGAGAGAGACAACAACGAGAGAGGGAACACACTCAGGGGGAGTAGGAGAGGGAGAAGCAGGCCTCCCGTGGAGCAGGGAGCCCGATGTGGGACTTGATCCCAGGACCCTGGGATCATGACCTGAGCTGAAGGCAGACGCTTAACGACTGAGCCACCCAGGCACCCCTGTTTCCACGAATTTTTTTAATTCTTCTTTAATTTCCTGGTTGACCCATTCATTCTTTAGTAGGATGCTCTTTATCGTCCATGTATTTGAGATCTTTCCAACTTGCCTCTTGTGATTGAGTTCTAGTTTCAAAGCATTGTGGTCTGAAAATATGCAGGGAATGATCCCAATCTTTTGGTACTGGTTGAGACCTGATTTGTGACCTAGGATGTGATCTATTCTGGAGAATATTCCATGGACACTAGAGAAGAATGTGTATTCTGTTGCTTTGGGATGGAATGTTCTGAATCTATCTGTGAAGTCCATTTGGTCCAGTGTGTCATTTAAAGTCTTTATTTCCTTTTGATCTTTTGCTTAGGTGACCTGTCCATTTCAGTGAGGGGGGTGTTAAAGTCCCCCACTATTATTGTATTGTTGTTGATGTGTTTCTTTGCTTTTGTTATTAATTAGCTTATATAATTGGCTGCTCCCATGTTAGGGGCATAGATATTTACAATTGTTAGATCTTCTTGTTGGATAGACCCTTTAGGTAGAATATAGTGTCCTTCCTCATCTCTTATTACAGTCCTTGGTTTAAAATCTAATTTGTCTGATATAAGGATTGCCACCCCAGCTTTCTTTTGGTGCCCATTAGCATGGTAAATCATTTTCCACCCCCTCACATTTAATCTGGATGTGTCTTTGGGTCTAAAATGAGTCTCTTGCAGACAGCATATCGATGGGTCTTATTTTTTTATCCAATCTGATACCCTGTGTCTTTTGATTGGGGCATTTAGCCCATTTATAATCAGGGTAACTATTGAAAGATATGAAGTTAGTGCCATTGTATTGCCTATAAGGTGACTGTTACTGTATATTGTCTGTGTTCCTTTCTGGTCTATGTTGCTTTTAGGCTCTCTCTTTGCTTCGAGGACCCCTTTTGAGATTTCTTGTAGGGCTGGTTTTGTGTTTGCAAATTCCTTTAGTTTTTGTTTGTCCTGGAAGCTTTTTATCTCTCCTTTTATTTTCAGTGACAGCCTAGCTGGATATAGTATTCTTGGCTGCATATTTTTCTCATGTTGTTTCATCTTATGATATCGCTTATCTCTCGAATTCTTCCCTTGTGATCCAGTAGTTGCTTATCTCTCTTTTCTCAGCTTCTTTGTTTTCCATCATTTGGTCTTCTATATCACTAATTCTCTCTTCTGCCTCATTTATCCTAGCAGTAATAACCTCCATTTTTGATTGCACCTATTTAATAGCCTTTTTGATTTCGACTTGGTTAGATTATTTAGTTCTTTTATTTCTCCAGAAAGTGTTTCTCTAATAACCTCCATGTTTTTTTCAAGCCCAGCCAGGATCTTTAAAATCATCATTTTGAACTCTAGTTCCAACATCATACTAATGTCTGTATTGAGTAGGTCCCTGGCAGTCAGTACTGCCTCTTGTTCTTTTTGTTGAGGTGATTTTTTCTGTCTTGTCATTTTGTCCAGAGGAGAATAGATGAATGAGAGAACAAAATGCTAAGAGGGTAACAATGTCCCCAGAAAATATACACTAAACAAATCAGAAAAGACCTGAAACCGGGGGGAAAGAAAGGGAAAGAAAGAAAAAAGAAGAAAAGAAGAAAAAAGAAAAAGAAAAAGATAAAAACAAACAAAAACAAAACAAAACAAAAAAAAACAGAATATAATCAAATATGATCAGGCTGGTGCATAAATCAGTGCCACACTCTAGATTCTGGGTGTATTTTGGTCTGTTAGAAGAAAGTGCCTCCCAAAATTTTAAAGAAAGAAAAACTTATATATGTACAAAAATAAGGGTTAATATGATGAAGGGATGGAATATGACTGTAAAGATGAAAATTATAAAAGATTTTATAAAAGGAATTGATAAGAAGTTGTTTGAAAAAAGAAAGAAGAGGATTTAAAAAAAAAGGGGGGAGAGAATGTGATCAGGCAAGAGACTAGAACAAAGCCATACACTAGAGATTTAGGGTATATTTTGATCTGTTAGAAGAAACTATATCTCAGAATTTTAAAGGGAGAACAACTTATATATATATACCAAAAATAAGGGTAACTACTATGAAGGGATAGAATATGAGTCTAAAAATGAAAAATAAAAAAATATTTTTTAAAAAAGGGATTGATAAGATCTTGTTTAAAAAAGGGAAAAAGAAAAATTCAAAAAAAAAAAAGAAAGAAAAAGAAAGTTAAAAAAATTAACTTTGAAAGACTAAAGAATCATAGTAAAAGAGCTATGGATTCTATGTGCTTATTCTCTAGTGCTGGAGTCTGCCATTCTCATTGATTGGCAAACTTGGTCTTGGTTGGTGGTTCTTGCTGATCTTCTGGGGGAGGGGCCTGTTGCTGTGGTTCCCAAATGTCTTTACCAGAGGTGGAATTGCCCCGCCCTTGCCCGGTCTGGGCTAAGTAATCTGCTCAGGTTTGCTCTCTGGAGCTTTGGTTCCCTGCAAGCTTTCTGTACAGCTTTGGAGGAGGAGAGTGAAAACAGCGCCCTCCCAATCTCAACCCCCAAAGAGCCGAGAACTCGGGCCCTGCTCCTCAGTGTGCCCCCAGAGAAAAGCAGTCAGTCACTCCCGTCTCCCCGGTCTCCAGCCGCACTCCGTGCTCACCTGGCCTGTGACCAAGCATTTCTGTCTCTGGCACCCGACCCCGTGTGGAGTCTCCAAACCCAGCAGATCCCTGTGGTGCACTCCTGCACTGCTCCTTCCAGGGGAGGAACGTGAGTGTCCCCGGATCTGCCACTTGCTGTGTCCCTGCTGGAGGAGCAGTGGCCCTATGGTGCCCCGGATCATGGTTGATGGCAACCCCAAGCTGAGAGCCCTCGCCTCCTCTCTGTCTCTGCAGCCAGCTTCCCCACTCTAATACCTGGGAGCTCTGCCGCACTCAGGCACCCCTTGTCTTTCTGTGACCCTGAGGGTCCTGGGACCACACTGTCCCAGCGAGGGTTCCACCCCCCGGCTTAGCCACTGGAGCGACGTCCCTCAGTGGAGCAGACTTCTAAAAGTTCCCATTTTGTGCTCCGTCGCTCTATCATTTGCCAGAAGCGGCTGACGGAGGCCCCCTCCCCTGCCGTCTATCCTCCCAAATATCGCCTCGGATTCACTTCTCCGCACGTCTTACCTTCCAGAAAGTGGTCACTTTTCTGTTCAGAGAGTTGTTGCTATTCTTTTCTTCGATCTCCTGTTGAATTTGTAGGTGTTCAGAATGGTTTGATCCCTATCCAGCTGAATTCCTGGGACCAGACGAAATCCAGGTCTCCTACACCCCCACCATCTTGCTCCGCCCCCTGGTAGGTATGTTTTTTGTTCATTACAATTGGATGCTGATGATCTTGAGGTCTTCTGGAGGGTTGGCTTCATGTCTGAACTGGATTAAATCTGTTGAAAACTGGGTCCTGGGGGCTTGTTTGGAGGTTGTGGCTTCTGACATCCAGGCTTAGTTTCCAGTGGCAAGGAGCACCTGTAGACAGGACTAGAAAGTGGGTTACTGTGGCTTGTGAGCGAGTCCTTGGTGACAGCATTTGTTCATGGTACCACCATTCACCCAGTTGCTGTCACTGGGATTCTACCCAAGCATCCACCCACAACCAGTCACTAAGCCCCATTGATTCTATTCACTGCCTAGTTCTCAGAGTAATCCCTTGCTTTCTATTGCCATTTCTCCTGTCCTAGCCCAGGACAGGTATGTGTCTTATCTGGACCACTGCAACAGCTTCCTAATTCCCCTGTATCCTCTATATGCAACAAATGGATGTTGACATGTTTTTAGTCCTTTTGAAAAAGGAGAAATATTTCAAACATGTAGAGAAATCAGTAAATCATAGAAAATAGATACAACTACATTCAGACTCAACGTGTGAATTTTGTCATTTGTTTCAGATAGCTTTTTAAAAAAGTAAATGTAATTTTTATTGAAGTTCCAATTTGTATGTCTCACGGTTTTGGTTTCCTTGCTTCCTCTCATAAAGGTATACATTGCCCTAAAGATAGTGGGCAGTCCCCCGAGCTATTTCCAATATAGAAGATCTACGTGTTGTGGGGCCTAAAGGCTATGCAATTTCGGTGGGTAAATATTTTGTCTTAATTTAAAATTATGAATTCAAAACATAAACAAAAAATATTTTTATGTTTTTATTTAAATTCCAGTTAGTTAACATACAGTAGTAATATTAGTTTCAGATGTACAGCATAGTGATTCAACACTTCCATATCACACTAGGTGCTCATTACAACAAATGCCCTCCTTAATCCCTATTCCCCATTTCTCCCATTCCCTCACCCACCTCCCCTCTGGTAACCATTAGTTCTCTAGAGTTGAGAATCTGTTCCTTGGTTTGCCTCTGTCTCTCTTTTTTCCCCTTTTCTCATTTGTTTTGTTTCTTAGATATAAACAAGAGTTTATATTTATTTGGAAAGTAAAACTTATAGCAATTGAAAAAAAAATTAGCTGACAAATGTTACATAAATGACGAAATACAGAAAAATAACATAATATTGTGTTAACTAAAGGCTTGAGTCATCTCTATAACACTTGCTCCCTACAGTTTTGGCTGCATATTCTTTGACTGACACTTCAAATTGGAATGCTTTTGTAATACCATTTTGTATAGAGAGAACAGAAAGATAATCCAATCATTTCTCCAACACAGTTAAAACTTGCTTCTTTATTATTGATAGTTTAGAATAATTTGTTCAAGCTTTACTTCATTTTGGTAGTGCCTTGTAAACTTGGGGGATTTTTGTCCAATTTGGGGACAATTTAATTAAATTTCCTTCATATATGAGCTGTAATATTTCAGAGTAAATTAAATTTTCTTGTGCAGTGACTAATCTTAAACACCTTTTGGGTGGACAACCTTGATTAATCACCTCTCACGTCTTCCAGTGCTAGATACTTTAGGAGACGTTCATATTCACATATGGCCATGCAAGTATATGTCCCAATGTCTGGTGAGTTAGCACACAGGATGATAAGAGTGCTTCTAGAAGCCATTCCTACATGGGGTTATGTATACAGAGAAGTGACTGAGCCACAGAAACATATTTCTCTAAACCCAGACTAAATTATTTCTAATTCAACTTTCCCTTAGGAGATCCTGAAAGTTCTCAAGTCTATTCGAAAGTCACTGGCACCAGAGAGAGTTGAACAAAGGGAAAATGGAGTGGAAAGAGGTACTGGTCTTAACCAATTGGGTTAAAATATCAGATTTTTGCAAAATTTATGAAAGCATATGACAGTGAGAACAGCATGCTAGGCTTCCTCCCAGGACTTTGGAAGGAGCCCATAAGGGAGACGCTTGAAGGTGAAATTTCTATTAACTTCCTAGCAAATCCCCCTCTGATGACTGCATATACAATGCTGTGTCTGCAGACTCTGCTTGTCTAACATGGTACCTTGTGCTAATTGGTTAAAAAAAAGTGCTCCACTAAGTGGACACACCTCCACAAGTGAATGGCTTTATGAGAAACAGCATCTTCATGTAAATACCATGGTGCTGATTTCCTCCCGGCAGATGAAGCTCTGATAAGGTGCAAGGCTTGGCAAGCAGGGTGGGGGCCAGATTTTGTCCCCTGATGGTTGTGTTAGCCTGTTGCCTCATATTGCACCATCCTGGGCTCTGTATGCATGCGCTCATAAGAAGAATGTAGTACACTCTCGTGCGAATTAAATTTGTATTTAAATGGAATCACACAGACATATCCTTCTGCAATTATCTCTCTTATACAATAGGTTTTTAAGAAACACTCATGATAATTTGAATAGATAGATGGATAGATATAATCCAATCATTCTGTCTGCTCTAACTGCATTCCACTGTTTGAAGATTTTGAATTATATTTAATCGATTCCCATACAACTTAACATTAAAACTATGTCCCCCATCCCCTCTCCCCCACCATTTTTGTATTACAAATAAAGTAGCAATAGGCATTTTGGACATGTTTCTTTTTTGTTCATGAGAGTTTCCAACCTATTTAATTGGAAGTGGGATTTCTCGGTGTGTAATTTGGTGCATATTGGCAAATTATTCTCCAACATTTTTTAAACTATATACATCTCTTCCAATAGCATATGACTTCCTAACTCCCTACATTTAAAAAATAATTATTTTTGGTAGATTTAAATTTTTGCCAATTTGAAGAGGAGTGAAACTGTATCTAATTTTATTGTAAACTATGTTTTCTGTGAATACAAGAAAGGTTGAGGAAGTTTTAAAATACCTATCACATTTCTAGCTTCCTCTGTTGTGAACTGAATACTTATATGCTTTTTCCATTTTTCTATATGGTTGTTTTACTTTAACAAAAACTAAATTGGCAGCTTTTTTAACATTTTCTGACCTCTAATATTTTTTGTGTATGTGGGTGACAATTTTTCCACTCTATTGATTATCTTTTGACTTTGTTTATAGTGAATTTTCCACACAGGACATTTTCATTTTAATGTAGTTATGTTTATTAGTCTTTTTACTATGGTTTTCACTTTTAGTATTTTTCTTAAGTATTCATTTCTTATCCCAGATGAGTAAAAGTTATTCTATTTTATCATAGTTATCTGAAATAGATTATTCTATTTTATCTAGATTTTGAAACATTTTAATGGCAACTTTTAATCCATCTAGTATTTTTTTTTTCCTGTGCGGTATAAGATAGGAATCATTTATGTTTGTGCTTACCTAAAAGTAACCAATTTTCTCCCAATGCCATTTATTGAATTGCTCATCTTTTGCCTCTGACCTGCAATGCCAACCCTATCACCTGCCAAGCTTCCTTGTGTGAGCAGGTTGTTTCTGAGTTCTTTATCTGCCTCATTTATCAATTTGCTCAGTCTTATAACATCCTGTAATCTTTTAATTTCAACTTCTTTAAAATGCCTTGACATTTGATTAAATGATCCTCCTTTTCTTTTTATTCCTTTACCTGCAAAATTTCTTGGCTATTCTTGGCTCTGAACTTTTACACATATATTTTAGAACCAGCTATGTAAGTTACACACACACACACACACACACAGCATCCACATACATCAAATATATCGTGATTTTGTTTGAAATTTCATTATGTTTATTGATTACCTTGGGGGGGATGACATCTTTATGTCAGTTTATTCATCCTATCTATAAACTCTACTAATATCTCTATTAATGTAGGTCCTAGGACCAAAGTAGTATCAGAAGCTTTTAGGGACAGATGGATTAAATTAATCTAGGAGCAGAGTCATTAATCTGTAAGTGGAAACATTCTGGAGGAGGATGACAGTTAAGTGATATCTGGGCACTGACTCAGCTTTCTTTGCCTGGGGATTAGAATGTGGCTGGAGAGGGTTTAATGTTTGTAAACATGGAACACAAGTGCAGAGATTGTTGATATAGGCTATAATTCTAACACACACTTATGGTTTAAGGCAAAGAGTGTAAAGAAGCAAAGGGATACCAAGTTTTCCTTCTTTCTCAGTTCCAACCATACTTTCTCCATATGGAGAGATCCACCTGCATTGTGGGTCCTGTAGGTAAGCAAGAGCCAAGGGGAGAGCTGAATTCATCTAATTCTGTGGAGCCAACTCAATTTCACTATGTTCTAAATCCTAGCTAAAAACAACTAGAACTTGTATCAGAAATAACGTCATCCCCTGCTACCGCTGCATTGATGGTCTGCAGTCTCACTGAAAGGAGTCATTTAAAAAAAATATCTTTCTTAGAACTTAGTGAGCTCACTGCCTTTAAGAACTCAGTGTATGGACGTTGTCAAGCATTATTATTTAATACCATCGCTGCCTTGGGTTTTTTTTTTTTTTTTTTTTCATTTTTTTCAGCCTGAAACCCTTTTAGATGCATTTGGATCTCCTCAATATGTACTTTATAATGTCTTTTTATATGTTTTTTTATAGTTTTCCTTTATTTACATGTCTGATCTGTGACGTTCTGCATGATGACTGAGGTTGCTACTTGAGGAACTGTGAAAAGTCTGAGATTTTACACTATTTACAACCAAGTTAGCTTGTCACCATTTTAAATGTACACTAATAGGAAAACAGAAGACCTCTGGGTCAGAGACAAAAACAGCTTATTACTCACAGCAAAGCAATAGCCAAAGTAACATCATAGCTTTGGATTGATAAGCCCAGAACTTCCATAGGGTGACAGAGAGAGAGAAGTAATACCAGGACAGGCAGCAGGAATGTTTTATAGGAGAAAATCCTGAGTTTAGGAAACCCCAATCTTATATAGAAGCTTCTGGTAAACGTGCCTATCCTGTCATCTAGAGAGAGACATGATTTTTCTCACCCTTGCATGAAAACAAATGTTTCTGGGGAGGGAAGAAGATGTCTCTAGCTTTATTACCCTGGAATATCTCCAGGGAGAGACACCTCAGAATCTCTCCAGAAGGAGTTACTGTCTTTATCTTTACTTATCCATAATGTAAATGCATTTCTCCAGGGGAGTTCCTATCTCTATCTTTCCAGAGCTGCCTGCTTGTATAAACATTTCTGAAAAGATAGTCCTGGAACACATGAACTGTTTAATGCCAGGATGTGTGGAAATGTGACAAATTCATGGAGAAATTATTTCCCAACACCACATAAATCCTCTCTTGAGATGTTCTAATCTATTTTTAAACTCACACCCTAAATATTTAATTTGTATAATTTTCATTTCAAAAATTTCATGTTTCTTTTAAAATCTTTTTATATCTTCTATTCTTGAATTAAATTATTTTTTAATTTTCTGTAAATTTTTTTCAAATTATTCTTGCTTTGTTAATTTTTCTGTTGATTGGGTTGGAGCTTTAGTCTTACTCTTAGTGGTTTTATTTCCTCTTGTGTGTGCTGTTTTGGTTTTGTTTGTTTTGATGTGAGCATCATGTGCTTTGACTAATAAAGTTACCTCAATGTGCTCATGTTTGTACCTGACAGATTGCTAGGGTTTCTCCAATTCTAGATCAATTATTCCACTAGATGTTTTGATTCTGGATTTATACACCAAAAGAGTAAACTTGGACCACCGATTTGGACCCACAATTTCAGCTAAAGTTTCTACTTTCTACTGGTTTTTTAGTGCCAAGCATGTAGCAACTAAAATGTATCAAACACTTATTATGTGCCAGGTACTCTGTTAAGTCTTTTACATATATTACCTTACTTTATCCTTGCTATAACCCTGAGCTATATATTATTATTAATCCCATTTTATGGATGGGAGGGTGCGGCTTGCAAAGATCAAATTATTTTCCTATAATCCAAGCTATTAGGTAGCAGAACTAAGATTCAAATCCAAGCAGTGTAGCCTCAGATCACCTACTCCTAATCTCTATATTAACTATCCCTTGAAGAAGACAAAAGAAATATGTGCTAAGTGAATGAATGAATGATCTAGCAATAATTCATAAGTAGATGCTGCCCGTAACCCCTCTCCCCACAACCTCCCAAACCCATCTCCCAAGGTCAGTGTCAGGGTATCCACAACCTCATCAACTCAACTGTAACAACTGTGGTGATCTAAAACCTGAAGAACACTCAGACATACTGCTGTCTTCCCAAAAAAGCCTTAAAGGCATTTCATGGTCTTTCCACTGGAATGGAAAATGCTATTAAAAGATTGTGCTGCAAAGCTCTACAGAGGCCAGTGTGCTCACAATCTTAACAGCTGCCATCCCGTCACCATCTGCAGCCTTTATTTGTCTGGGTGATATATGGCACTTCTGAAGAGATCTGGGCTTTCAGGCAATGACAGGCCATGAGTGAGGGGAAACATGAGATAGACCCTAGTTTGAGAGCCATTATCGAGTGGGTAAGATGTGACAGAGTGACTAGCCATAAAAGGCAGTCAAGTGTCCCAGCTCAGCAAATGCTATGCAGAAGCATCATAGCTGTGAAATTAAATTCAGTCCTTTGTGGATTTATGGTGACCGTCTTCTAAATTTGGAATTAGCCAGGCTGTAGGATTCCAAGTCTCCCATTTACGTGCAGGAGGTGGGGATGGCTGATAGGGGATAGGTTTTTTCCAGAGTCACAGGGGACCAGATAAATGAATGTTCTGGCTGTAGACGTTATCAGGATAAATAAAAGCATCTCTGATAGTCCAACACCTATGAACAAATAAGTCTCTGTAAATACATTTTATTAGATTTTAAAATACTATAAAAGTAATACATGCTTATTGTAACATATCAACCAACTCAGATCTACTTACCGGAGGTGATGATGTTAATTATTTTGATTTGTGTCCTTCCATATTTTTCTTTCTGCTCTTAAAACATTGAACATGGGTTATGGAAAATACCAAGATCCTCAAAGGCAGAAAATTTTGCCTGTTCTGTTCACTGGTGTATCTCTAGTCCCTAGAACAGAGCCTAGTATATATAATAGGTATTCAATAAATAAATATATGCTGAATATGTCATATTTCACTGATTCTTACTTTTAAAGAACATTTGAACAACACTGAAAGTGATACATTGTGGTATCTCACAATTTGAAAAGGTAGCACATTTTGTTTTTTCTTAGTGGTGTAAGTTAATAATGTACCAAGGAATCATGTGTTGGGTTCACTGAAATACTGTCTACACATAGACAGAGTGTTTTATTAATTTTTTTCTCTTTTTAAAATAGAGTCATTCTTTATCTATTACTCTGGGACTTGATTTGTTTAGCTATGTTTATGGACATCCTTCCATATAAAAGTGTCTAGATCTAACTCATTCCTTTTAATGCAGATATACTATTTTATAGGGTAGATATTAGTCAACCCATCCATTCTTCTAATTACTAACATTCACGTTCTTTCTAGTTTGGGTTTTCATTCTGAACAATATTGTAGCAACTATCTGTGTCCTTATATCTCTACAAATTGTCTTTTTTATGTCTACAAGAAAGATTGTCCAATGCTACTGGTGACTTATAGGGGATTATCATTATTACCTTTAAAAGGTACTGCCAGGTTACTTTCCAAGTAGTTTCTGGTAATTCATACTTTCACTAGTAACATGGAGTGTGTTAATAGCCTTACATTTTTACCAGCATTGTCTGTTATTATCTTCTGTTTATTTGTTTAAGGTTTCAATTTTTTAGAGCAGTTTTAGGTTTACAAAAAAATTTTGAAGACGGTAGTAAGATTTCCCATTGGCCATTGTAATAGATATGTGGTTGTATCTTTTTGTTTTAATTTGCATTTTCTTGACGACATGTGATGTGGGGCATCTTTTCACAATCTTACTTGCCATTGGTATATCTTCTCTGCTGAGTTGTTTGTTAAGGTCTTTGGCAAATTTTTAAATCAGGTTGTTTTCTTATTGTTAGGTTGTAAGAGTTCTCCGTATATTTTGGATAGTAGTCCTTTATCAGATATGTCTTTTGCAAACATTTTCTCCTAGTCTGTGGATTATCTTCTAATTCTCTTGATATTGTCATTTGCAGGTCAAAAGTTTTAATTTTAATGAAGTTCAGCTCATGAATTATTTAATTCATGTATCATGCCTCTGGTGGTGTACTTAAAAAGACATCACCATACCGAAGTCATCTAGGTTTTCTCTTATATTCTAGATTTACATTTATATTAAGTCTGTGTTCCTTTTTTTTAAATTTTATTATGTTATGTTAGTCACCATACAATGCATCATTAGTTTTTGATGTAGTGATCCACGATCCATTGTTTTTGTATAATACCCAGTACTCCATGCAGTACCTGCTCTCCTTAATACCCATCACCGGGCTAACCAATCCCCCCTCCCCCCTCCCCTCTAAAACCCTGTTTGTTTCTCAGAGTCCATAGTCTCTCATGGTTCATCTCTCCCTCCAATTCCCCCCCCCTCCATTTTCCCCTTCCTTCTCCATGTCCTCCATGCTATTCCTTATGTTCCACAAATAAGTGAAACCATATAATTGACTTTCTCTGCTTGACTTATTTCACTTAGCATAATCTCCTCCAGTCCCATCCATGTTGATTTAAAAGTTGGGCATTCATCTTTTCTGATGGCTGAGTAATATTCCATTGTATATATGGACCACATCTTCTTTATCCATTCATCTGTTGAAGGGCATCTCGGCTCTTTCCACAGTTTGGCTATTGTGGACATTGCTGCTATGAACATTGGGGTGCATATGGCCCTTCTTTTCACTACATCTGTGTCTTTGGTGGTAAATACCTAGTAGTGCAATTGCTGGGTCACAGGGTAGCTCTATTTTTAAATTTTTGAGAACCTCCACACTGTTTTCCAAAGTGGCTATACCAACTTGCATTCCCACCAACAGTGTAAGAGGGTTCCCCTTTCTCCACAACCTCTCCAACATTTGTTGTTTCTTTCCCTGTCCGTTTTTGCCATTCTAACTGGTGTAAGCTGGTATCTCAGTGTGGTTTTGATTTGGATTTCCCTGATGGCTAATGATGATGAACATTTTTTCATGTGTCTGTTAGCCATTTGTATGTCTTCTTCAGAGAAGTGTCTTTTCATATCTTCTGCCCACTTTTTGACTTGATTATTTGTTTTGTGGGTGTTGAGTTTGAGAAGTTCTTTATAGATCTTGGATACCAGCCCTTTATCTGTAGTGTCATTTGCAAATATCTTCTCCCATTCTGTGGGTTGCCTCTTTGTTTTGTTGACTGTTTCCTTTGCTGTGCAGAAGCTTTTTACCTTGATGAAGTCCCATAAGTTCATTTTTGCTTTTGTCTCACTAGCTTTGGAGATGTATCTTGAAAGAAGTTGCTGTGGGCGATGCCAAAGAGGTTACTGCCTATGTTCTCCTCTAGGATTTTGATGGCTTCTTGTCTCACATTGAGGTCTTTCATCCATTTGGAGTTTATCTTTGTGTATGGTGTTAGAGAATGGTTGAATTTCATTCTTCTGCATGTGGCTGTCCAATTTTCCCAGCACCATTTATTGAAGAGACTGTCTTTTTTCCATTGCATGTTTTTTCCTGCTTTGTCAAAGATTATTTGACCATAGAGTTGAGGGTCCATATCTGGGTTTTCTATTCTGTTCCATTGGTCTATATGTCTGTTTTTGTGCCAGTATCATGCTGTCTTGGTGATCACTGCTTTGTAGTATAGCTTGAAATCGGGCAACGTGATGCCCCCAGCTTTGTTTTTCTTTTTCAACATTTCCTTGGTGATTTGGGGTCTTTTCTGATTCCATACAAATTTTAGGATTGTTTGTTCCAGCGCTTTGAAAAATGTCATTGGAATTTTGATCGGGGTGGCATTGAAGATGTAGATTGCTCTGGGTAGCATAGACATTTTAACAATGTTTATTCTTCTGATCCATGAGCATGGAATATTTTTCCACCTTTTTGTGTCTTCTTCAATTTCTTTCATGAGTGTTCTGTAGTTCCCAGAGTATAGATCCTTTACCTCTTTGGTTAGGTTTATTCCGAGGTATCTTATGGTTTTTGGTGCTATTGTAAATGGAATCGTTTCTCTAATTTCTTTCTATAGTTGCATTGTTAGTGTATAAGAAAGCAACTGATTTCTGTGCATTGATTTTGAATCCTGCCACATTACTGAATTGCTGGATGAGTTCTAATAATTTGGGGGTGGAGTCTTTTGGGTTTTCCACATAAAGTATCATGTCGTCTGTGAAAAGAGAGAGTTTGACTTCTTCTTTGCCAATTTGAATATCTTTTATTTCTTTTTGTTGTCTGATTGCTGTTGCTAGGGCTTCTAGTACTATGTTGAACAACAGTGGTGAGAGTGGGCACCTGACGTGTTCCTGATCTTAAGGGAAAGGCTCTCAGCTTTTCCCCATTGAGGATGATATTTGCTGTGGGGTTTTTAGATGGATTTTATGAACTTGAGGAATGTTCCCTCTATCCCTATACTCTGGAGAGTTTTAATCAGGAAAGGATGTTGTATTTTGTCAAATGCTTTTTCTGCATCAATTGAGAGGACCATATGGTTCTTCTCCCTCCTCTTATTAATGTGTTCTATCACATTGATTGATTTGCGAATGTTGAACCACCCTTGCATCCCGGGGATAAATCCCACTTGGTCGTGGTGGATGATCCTTTTAATGTATTGTTGGATCCTATTAGCTAGGATTTTGTTGAGGATTTTGGAATCCATATTCATCAGGGATATTGGTCTGAAATTCTCCTTTTTGTTGGGGTCTTTGCCTGGTTTGGGGATTAAGGTAATGCTGGCTTCATAGAATGAGTTTGGAAGTTTTCCTTCTGTTTCTATTTTTTGAAACAGCTTCAGTAGAATAGGTATTATTTCTTCTTTGACTGTTTGGTAGAATTCCCCAGGGAATCCATCAGGCCCTGGACTCTTGTTTTTTGGGAGGATTTTGATCACTGCTTCAATCTCGTTACTGGTGATTGGCCTATTCAGGTTGTCAATTTCTTCCTGTTTCAGTCTTGGCAGCTTATAGGTTTCCAGGAAGGCCTCCATTTCATCCAGATTGCTCAGTTTATTGGCATATAGTTGTTGATAATAATTTCTAATAATTGTTTCTATTTCCTTGGTGTTAGTCGTGATCTCTCCCTTTTCATTCATAATTTTATTAATTTGGGTCCTTTCTCTTTTCTTTTGGATAAGTCTGGCCAGTGATTTATCAATCTTATTAATTCTTTCAAAAATCCAACTTCTAGTTTCATTGATCTGATCTACTGTGTTTCTGGTTTCTAATTCATTGATTTCTGCTCTAATTTTAATTATTTCTCTTCTAATGCATGGCTTAGGCATCGTTTGTTGCTTTTTCTCTAGTTCTTTAAGGTGTAGAGTTAGTTGGTGAATTCGGGATTTTTCTATTTTTTTGAGTGAGGCTTGGATGGCTATGTATTTCCCCCTTAGGACCGCCTTTGCAGTATCCCATAGGTTTTGGACGGATGCGTTTTCGTTCTCATTGATTTCCATGAATTGTTTAAGTTCTTTGATTTCTTGGTTGACCCAAACATTCTTGAGCAGAGTGGTCTTTAGCTTCCAAGTGTTTGAATTTCTGCCAAATTTTTTCTTGTGATTGAGTTCCAGTTTTAGAGCATTGTGGTCTGAGAATATGCAGGGAATAATCTCAATCTTTTGGTATCGGTTGAGACCTGATTTGTGACCCAGTATATGGTCTATTCTGGAGAAAGTTCCATGTGCGCTCAAGAAGAATGAGTATTCTGTTGTTTTAGGGTGGAATGTTCTGTAAATATCTATGAGGTCCATCTGGTCCAATGTATCATTCAAAGCTCTTGTTTCCTTGTTGATTTTCTGCTTAGATGATCTGTCCATTGCTGAGAGTGGAGTATTGAGGTCTCCTACAATTAACATATTGTTATCAATATGACTCTTTATTTTGGTTAACAGTTGGCTTATATAGATGGCTGCTCCCATGTTAGGGGCATAGATATTTACAATTGTTAGATCTTCTTGTTGGATAGACCCTTTAAGAATGATATAGTGTCCTTCTGTGTCTCTTATTACAGACTTTAGTTTAAAATCTAATTTGTCTGATATAAGAGTTGTTACCCCAGCTTTCTTTTGAGATCCGCTGGCATGGAAGATGGATTTCCATCCCTTCACTTTCAGTCTGGATGTATCTTTAGGTTCAAAATGAGTCTCATGTAGACAACATATGGATGGGTCCTGTGTTTTTATCCAATCTGCAACCCTGTGCCGTTTTATGGGAGCATTTAGGCCATTCACGTTGAGAGTGATTATTGAAAGATATGAATTAATTGTCATCATGTTGCCTGTGAAGACGTTGTTTTTATAGATTGTCCCTGTACATTTCTGTTGTATATCACTCTTGGGGTCTTTCTCCTTTTATAGAACTCCCCTTAATATTTCTTGCAGGGCCGGCTTAGTGGTCACATATTCTTTCAGCTTCTGCCGGTCGTGGAAGCTCTGTATCTCTCCATCCATTCTAAATGAAAGCCTCGCCGGATAAAGTATTCTTGGATGCATGTTCTTCTCATTTAGTACCCTTAATATATCTTGCCAGGCCTTTCTGGCTTGCCAGGTCTCTGTGGATAGGTCTGACATTATTCTGATGTTCCTCCCTCTGTACGTAAGGAATCACTTCCCCCTAACTGCCCTTAAGATGGTTTCCTTGGTTCTAAGATTTGCAAGTTTTACTCTTACATGCTGGGGTGTTGGCCTATTTTCCTTGATCTTAGGAGGGGTCCTCTCTGCCTCTAGGACTTGAATGTCTGTTTCATTCCCCAGATTAGGGAAGTTCTCAGCTACAATTTGCTCAAATACATCTTCTAGTCCTCTCTCTCTCTCTCCTCCCTCCGGGATTCCAATTATTCTGACATTGGAAACTTTCATGGTGTCATTTATTTCTCTGATTCTATTTTCATGGATTCTGAGTTGTTTTTCCCTGGCCTCCTCTTTTCCCTTTTTATCTATTATATTGTCTTCCAGGTCGCTTATTCTCTCTTCTGTCTCAGTTACCCTAGCTGTTAGATTATCTAGATTAGATTGGATCTCACTGATAGCATTTTTAAGTTCTGCCAATTCACCTTTTATTTCTGCCCTTAGAGACTCTATGTTGCCATTAATTGATTTCTCCATTCTAGCCATTGTCTTCACAATTGCTAGCCTGAATTCCATCTCTGACATCTTGGTTATATCTGCATCCATTTGTAAATCTGCAGCATAAGTCATAATCTCTGAGTCTTTTCTGTTGATGGGTGTTTGAGGGAATGTATAGAGTCCGAATTATTGACCAGAACCCAAGCAAGATGCACCTGTTTTCTTGGGACCTTAGGGTTGCTGGCCTCTTGTTTTCCCAGCCTGTCTTCTGGGGGAGGGGCCTGCCGTGCTGTTATTCAGGCAACCCTGTTTGGGCGGAGTTGCCCTGCACCCCTGTGGTGGGGGATGGGCTCAGTGGGAATCAGTCTTTGGAGCTTTTGTTCTCTGGCACCTTTCCCTGGCGGCTTTCTGCGTCTCTTCTGCGAGTCAGAGCAGAAGAGACTGTTTCCAACCTTCTGCCTCAGAGCAGAGAGATCGCAGTCTGTTCTTCAGTGAGTTCTCCAGGCCACACTGTCTCTGTTTCTGTCTGTGCTGCTATAAACTGCAGCATCCTGGGTTGTGCGCCCCTCCGCAGTGCTCCCGGTCCTGCCTCCAGGTCGGGGCACGTCTCTGCCCTTTGTGCTTCTAAAACTGCCAGCTGCTCCCAGTTCGCATGCGCCCGACTCCGCTGCTTGGGTTTCCGTGCAGGGGGCTGCAGTTCACGTGTGCGCGACTCCATCGCTCCGGGTTTCCACCCCAGGGGCTGTAGTTCACCGGCGGGACCCGGCACTCCGGGTTTCAGTCCTGGGGGCTGCAGTTTGCATGCGCGTGACTCTGCAGCTCTGGGTTTCCCTTCTGGGGACTGCCCTAAAGTCCTTTCCCGATGCTACTGGTCTGCGAGTCTGTGCCCGTTCGCAGTGCATGAGGCTGTCACTCACCGGCGGTGTAGGATCCCCACGTCCAGGCATCCTCCCGCCGTGGTTTATCCTCCGATATCTGCCCGCAGGATCACGGCTCTCTGCTTCGTACCTCAAAACCAACCGCCTGCGATATTCTGTTTGTAGAGATCCAGATCTTCTTACATCTCAGGCTGGTTTTCTGGGTGCTCAGAGTGGTCTGGTAGATATCCAGCTCAATTCCGGGGACCAGGTGAAATGGGGTCCCCTACTCCTCCGCCATCTTTCCCCTCCTCCAAGTCTGTGTTCCTTTTTGAGTTAATTTTTATAGAGTGCAATGTCTGTGTCTAGATTCAGTTTTTCACAAGTGGATGTCTACTTGTTCCACCACCATTTGTCAAAGAGAGTATCTTTGTTCCATTGTGTTGCTTTTGCTCCTTCGTGTGATCACTTGACTATATTTATGGGAGTCTATTTCTAGATTCTCTGTTCTGTTTTATTGATCTACTTGTATTCTGCTACTGTTGGTTGAAGTAATTTGTAGGTGTCTATTATGACCAATTGATGAATGGTGTTGTTGAGTTCAACTTTGTCCTTATTGATTTTCTGCCAGTTGGGACTGTCCATTTCTGATAGAGAGGTGTTGACATCTCCAACTACAAAGTGGATTCCTCTATTTCTTATTATACTGCTATCAATTTTTGCCCCACCTATTTTGACACTCTGTTATTAGGAAAATACACATTAAGAATTGTTATGTCTTCTTGGAGAACTGACCCCTTTATCATAATGTGATGGCCTTTCAATCTCTGATAACTCTTTTTACTTTGAATTCTGGTCTGTCTAGTATTAGTATAGCTATTCCTTCTTTCCTTTTTAGGGTTATCATGGTGTATTTTTCTCCATACATTTACTTTTAATCTCTATGTGCCTTTATATTTAAGATGGGTTTCTTGTAGAAAACATTTAGTTGGGTCATGTTTTTGAATCCCCTCTAGTAATCTCTGTCTTTGAATTGCTGCATTTAGACCATTAATATTTAAAGTGTTTATTGATTTACTTGGATTAATTTATCTACCATATTCATTACTCTTCTCTATTTGTTGCCCTTATTTTTGTTTCTATTTTTATCTTCCACTCTGTTTTTGCCTTTTGTGGTTTTAACTTAACATTTTATATGATTTCATTTTCTCTCCTTTCTTGGTTATCAGTTACACTTCTTTTTTAACTTTTATTCATAGTTGCCCTAGAGTTTGCCATATACACTTACAACTAATCCAGATAGTATCTTATAATAATAAAATAATCCCAATTCCTTCTTCCAGTCCCTTTTATCAATGCTGCCATTCATTTCACTTATACATAAGCATATACAACTATATATAAATATATATGATATATGCATAAGTGTAGAAAATTGAATACATTGTTGCAAATATTATTTTGAACAAAATGTTACCTGTTATATCAATTAAGAATAAGAAAAAACAATTTTTATTTTACTTAAAATTTTTCACTTATTCTTTCTTTGATGCTCTTCCTTTCTTTATGTAGATCTGAGTTCTGACCTATATTATTTTTCTTCTCCATAAAGAACTTTGAATATTTCTTGTAAAGCATATCTATTGGCAAAAAAATTCCTCAATTTCTGTTTATCTGAGAAAGTGTTTATTTCTCCTTTACTTTGGGAGGATAGTTTTGCAGGGCACAGAATTCTAGGTTAGTGGATTTTTTCTCTCAACATGTTAAATATTTCATTCCACTCTCTTCTGTTTGCATGGTTTCTGAAAGAAGCTGAATATAATTCTTATCTTTGCTCCTTTTTTTTTTTTTTTGATCTGGCATCTTTCAGAATTTTTTCTTTATCTTTGATTTCTTGTAATTTGAAAATAATATTTCTAAGTGTAGACTTTTTTTTTTTGACATTTTTTCTGCTTGGTGTTCTCTGAATTTCCTAAATTAGTGGTTTGGTTTCCAGCAATAGCTTACAGAAATTCTCACTCATGATTTTTTCATCTTTTTCTGATCTTCCCATTACATGCATGCTACACTGTTTGTAGTTGTCCCACAGTCCTTGGATATTCCATTCTATTTTTCTCAGACTTTGTTCTCTTTGCTTTTCAGTTTTTAAGTTGGATCTTGATATATCTTCTAGCTCAGAAATTCTTTCTGCAGCTATGTCCAATCTACTAATGAGCCCACCAAAGGCATTCTTAGTTTCTGTTAGTCTTTTTGATCTTTAGCATTTCATTTTTTTCTTTCTCAGGATTTCTATTTCTCTGTTTACATTGCCCATCTGTTCTTGCATGATGTCTACTTTATCCATTAGAGGCCTTAATATATTAATCATCATTGTTTTAAATTCGGGTGTGAGAACTCCAACATTTTTGCCATGTCTGGTACTGATGCTTGTTCTGCTTCAAATTATTATTATTATTATTATTATTATTATTATTGCCTTTTGGTGTGTCTTGTCATTCTTTATTTATTGTTAAGATGGAGTGGCAGCTTCTAAGTTCTGCACATGTGGAACCAGAAAACTTATTATTTAAAAAAAATGGTTTTAAAAGGACAGCTCACATATATCAAAATGACTATAATACTTTGGGGTTTCTTTCTAACTCTAACAAACCTTGCTTTTAATTTTTCAGAAAATAGTTTTGTCTCAACTATTAAATATAATGTCAATAAAAAATAATTCCTCATATTATAGAAATAGAAAACAACTTATCTCTAATTTCTGGATATTGAACATAGGCTAGTGAAAATAATCTTGAAGTCAGTGAGAGGTCTTGCATTAAAATTTGTTTTCCGTTATAAGAAATCATCTGATGCTGGCCAATTTATTTAAATTTTCTGTGTTTTAGTTTCTTAATTTTAAGATTCAATATAGCCATTCATTCAACTTACAGTTGTGAGTTCCTATTACAGCCAGTCCTTGAGATAGATACTGATAATATTAAGACTATTAGAGAGATTCACCTTGTAAATTGAGCTGGATTCATGGAGGTTGTTTTTCAAGATAGAGTGAAGGGTCACACAGTCTGAGGAGATGGTGTCACATGTCATTATAGAAGTGGTTGTCTCTATGATGAAATTTCGTGTCTGGCCCTCCAGTGCTCTTACATTTTGGATTTTTTTCTCTTTCATTTCCATTTATTTTTACACTCTATAAAATATAAGTACTTTGAAGGTAAGCCAATGCCTTATTTATCTTAGTATTCTCTGCATCTGTTATAGGACCTGACTGTAATAGGGACTAATATATATTGGCTGAATGAGTGAATTCAGAGTCTGAATACAAGCTAATTCTAGACTATGTAAAATATATTCCTCCTTTTGGAAGGAGTAAATGATATATAAATTCTGTAAAATAATTCTGTAATACATTATTTACTAAGACATGATTATTTTGCCCTCCATCTGTCCCTTCTTCCTCTTTTATTATCTTTCTCTGTACAAATTTAAGTAGAGAGATCTTAGATGAGATAATCATAGATAATGCAAGATACATCTTTTTCAGTAGATAGTGATTGATATGAGTAACTGCATCAGCCTTTTGCCACAGCATCCTTTCTGCCCTTTTGCACTATGATTTCTTGACTTTACACTCTGCATGATCCAAACAGCAGGGCAAGGCAAGTTAGGAGGGACATCCCTCTGAGAAGTGCATTTATCTGAGGGAGAAAGATGATAAAAAAGATGCCCTCTGCACATACATGCTACGCAGCCCTAAGGGGGGTGCTGTTTGTGCAGGTTGGACAGTGGTAGACATGATAACGCTTTTTAATAATGTCTAAAAGCAATGTTCTAAGGAGAGAAATGTCCTTCTGTAGGGCAAGTACACAAAAATTGATTAAATCAAGAGGGAAAATATCATGATAAAGCCTTGGGAAGGGGTGTGAGACAAGAAATTTACAACAACATATGCCTAGTGTTTCATGTTTTTATGTATACCTGGCATTTGTTCAACCCTTTAGAATTGAGAGGACTTTCACACATCATTCATTCATTTATTTATTCACTAAACACATTTTACTGAATAGCATCTGGAATTCAGGAAGAAGAAAGAAGGACTGAATCACAAGGGTCCTGACATTTAAAGAACAGTCACCCACCTTATGAAACATAGCCCAATAAAGTTCTGGCTCTGACTGGTGGTTCTACCTCTTTTGGGAAAGAATCAATAGAGAGAATGAGTGAAGGGACAGAGGCATGGGCAGAAATGTTCCTTTACCAATGAGCTGAGGCAAAGTATGCAATCCTTGCCCTTGCTGCCTTTAAGGAACTGATGGGAAAGCCAGGCAACAAAAGAGAGCATTTCAGAACTCATGATATATACCACCAAACAGAGGCAAAAGGATACTTCAGGAGCCTGAACAGACAAATTTGCCCTGGAGTGGAACCCAGCTTGGCACTGGAATAGACTCCACCCCAGAAGGGAACTCCCCTGAACAGTAACAGAATTCCCTGAGTCCACCCTGGAAGGTGGGAGACTGAGCAGCCAAAGAGACAAGTGCCCTGGTGGAGATCAGGACTCAGACTCACTTCTTTTTGTTTTAAGTCTTAGACTTTTTGTTTTATAATAACCTACAGTGATTGTTTCTCCTTTACTGAATAATCATTTCCCCCCAAATCCTTCAAAATAATATTAAATGTTTGATTTGTACCAGAAACTCTTCTAAGCATTTTACATATGCAACATATTCAATTCTCCCAAGTACTCTATGGGACAGATATTATTAATGTCCTGATTTTACAAATAAGGAAACTGAGGCATGGGGACTTAAGCACAGATTTAGTAACAGCAAAGCTGGGTTTTGAATCCAGTTTCCCTCCAGGATCTGAAATCAGGATGTGGTGCTACTCTAGTTTACCACTAATGGAACCTCATTTATTCTAAAAGATGAATTGCCAGGGACACCTGAGTGGCTCAGTTGGTTAAGCATCTGCTTTTGGTTCAGGTCGTGATCCTAGGGACCTGGGATCGAGCCCAACATCAGGCTCCCTGCTCAACAGGAAGTCTGCTTCTCCTGCTTCTTGCTCTGCCTGTTTGTGGTCCCTCTCTCTCTCTCTCTCTCTCTGTCAGATAAGATCTTTAAAAAAATAAAAATAAAGAAAAGATGAATCACCAATAAAAGCAAACTGAATTCAGAGGGAAGGACTAAGTTTCAACAAGAATGGTAGCTAAGAAAAAATAGGCAGAAGCATCAACCAAAATAAACAACTTCTATAAAAGAGTAAATCAATAATAGCACTATTAATGATTACTTTTGTGACAGAAAGTGAAAAGAAGTGAAAATACAGACAATATAACATGTAGGAGAGGAGAGGAACACTAAGAGGTTAAATGTTTTGAGTTCTTATAATTTTGAAGAGACAGGTAGAAAAATTTATATTAGAATCTCTTTAGTGTGAACTTTAACTTTTTAAACATTACCTAAAAGAAGGCATAGAGTCCATAATCTTGAACAAATGGAAGGATAATAAATGAAAAAAAAAATCTGGTCACTCAAAAGAAGGCAGGAAGATAGAAAAAAGCTTAGAAAAAGCAAGATATATAGAAAACACAAAATAAGATGGTAAAGTAAGTCAAAATAAATCTACAATTACCTATATAGGTTGTAAGAATGAAAAAAGCTTACCAGTAAAGGGAAAGAAGATGAACTACTTGACTACATACTATCTATAAGAATAGTAGGACTGAAAGGCTGAACTTAAAAGGGTAGAGAAATATGTTAGGCAAAGCCTAAGCAATAAAAAAATTGATGCAGCTATATTAAAATCAATCAAATAGATTTTAAGGAAAAACTCATTATTAGACATAAAACCTCACTATATGATGACTATAAGTTACACTTCATATAAAAAGATATAACACTTCCTAAAATTAATAGAATTCAAATTGACAAATCCACCAATACAGTGAGAGTTTGAACACACTTCCCTCAGTAATTGCTAGGGGAACAGACACAACCTTAATAAGCATATAGATAATATGAACAATGCATCAAAAAACTCAATCTAATGGACAAATACAGAACCCTATGCCCATAAACAGAAAATGCACATTCTTCTGAAGCACAAATGAAACCTGCATAAAAATGAACCACATATCAGGCCATAAAACAAATCTGAATAAGTGGCAACAAATTAATATCATTTTTAAAAGAGATCTTCTGATGTATAAGCTATAAGAGGCAGCATTAAGGTGGAGAGTTCTTTGTGCACACTCATTCCCTCTTTCAAAGGGAAACAGCATCAATCCTGGAAAGGAGTTTGAAGTTGTGAGCCCAGGAATGAAGCCAGGTTGAGAACTGAAATAGCTGAATCAAGAATAAAAGATATCATATGTAGAATCCAAAAAGGCTAACTCAGAGAACCAAAGTAGAGTGGTGGTTACCAGGGGCTAGGAGGAGGAGGAAATGAAGAGATATTGGTCAAAGGGCACAAACTTTCAGATTAGTTCCGGAGATCCAATGTACAGCATGGTGATTATAGCTAATAATACAGTATTAGAGGGACACCTAGGTGACTCAGTGAGTTAAGTGTCTGACTCTTGATTTTGGCTCAGGTCATGATCTCAGGGTCGTGAGATGGAACCCTGTGTCTGGCTCTGCACTGAGAGTGGAGCCTGCTTAAGATTCTATCTCTCCCTCTCTCTCTCTGCACCTCCCCCACTTACATGTGTGCATGCACTCTTTCTCAAACAAACAAACAAGCAAACAGTATTATATACTTGAACGTTGCTAAAAGAGTAGATCTTATTTTCACCAAAAAAAAAAAAATTAATTATGTAACAGGACAGAAGTGTTAGCTAAGGCTATGGTGATGATCAGTTTGCAATATATAACACATAGTACACTCTAAGCTTACACAATGTTATACATAAATAGTATTTCAATAATGGTAGGGGAAAAAAAGACAAGAATATGATCCCAGTCTTCTTGCTGCTCAGATATATTTTGCAGAAGGCATACATTGGCTCTCACCCAGAAGGCATCTTAAGCCACCTGTTGGCATGGGGCTGTGCAGACAGATTCACTGAAGTATAACAGGCAGGCAAGAATGGAATTCTGTTCCCACTAACATCTTCCTATAGGACCGGAACCTCCAACTCTTGTATCAAAATGTGAGTCATGCTCACCAATCCAATGAAAATAGGAAAGTTATTGCTTTATTCCCCAGCTCTGCCAAAGGACACACTCCATTTGTGAGAGTATTTGTGGAGAAGTCCTTTCTCAGCCAATTTCAAAACAGGCTAAAATATTTCAATCTCTGTTTGAATTCAGATGGTTATTACCTTCCTTTCTAAGCCACACGTTTTAAAGGAAAATCAGTGCAGATTGTATTTGGGGCTAGTAAGAATCTAGTCCTACAGTAATTTCAAGGACATTACTTTTTATTCATTCAATGTTTTTCCAACCTATGGGGCATTGTTCTATTGTAATCAAATCACCATAAAACATCAGAAGAATTTTTCAGGAGTAAACACAGTAATCTGCAAGATATTCCATTCCAAGAAATTTCCACTATTTGAATCACACCACTCAAAAGACTTTCATGTCTCAGGGGCACCTGGGTGGCTCAGTTGGTTAAGTGGCTGACTCTTGGTTTTGGCTCAGGTCATGATCTCAAGGTCATGGGATCAAGTCTTGCATCAGGCTCTGCGTTCAGTGGAGAGTCTGCTTGTGGATTCTCTCTCTCCCTTTCCCTCTGCCTCTCCCTATGCTCACACAAACTCTCTCTTAAATAAATAAAAATAAATAAATCTTTAAAAAAAAAAAGACTTTCATGTCTCTTACAGTCTAAAAACCATACCAAAATTCCATAATGAAACTTTTAAAATGTAAGGTGAGTGTGTTTTAAGTAAATTGAAGAAAGGTTGGATGAATCACAGCACAAAATGGAAGGGATTAAAGCAAATTAAGAGAAAGCACATTTTAGGGATGACCCAAATTTATGGAAAGATCTGGGTCCTACAAGTTTAGGACCCCTTTAAAATATATTCTGAATTCCAAAGAAATCTAATTCTAGCCCTCAAATATCATGATCAATAGCATATAAATCTTCAAGGGAGACTGACTTATTTCCCCCTTGTAAGAGCTAAGGCAAACACAATTAAATTTTCTTATTATCTCTTTTATCTGGATGTTTATTTTTTGGTCTTTTTTCTCAGGATGCCATATTTCAGCGTTTCTGGTTTTATTTGGAAGAGGCAGGGCACTCAAATCCATGTCTTTTATTGAATTGATTTTATCTCCTGTCCCTGTGTCTTTCTGTAAAGCCACCTCTTTGGGCCATCACAAGTCAGCAGGTGCCTCCTGACCTGCTTGCTCACCTTTTTGAATATGTATTTTCTCCATGGATTGGCCTATGAATACTTTCCTTACTTTTGTCATGTCACATGTCCATCAAAAAGGATTGTGAAATGCATTGTTCTACCTGTTGTCGTAGCTTCAATTCTCATAAAAATGGAACCAGACACAAGGCTTGCATTTAGGCATTGATTTTAGGGAATAAGAGTGCAGAGGCCAGAAAGAGTAAAAGCAAAGGTGGGAAATCCAATGTCACTGTGAGTTATGGAAGCTGGTTAGTGCTCTGGGCATCCTGGGTTCAGTCCCACTGGGGACCTCTGAGAAACCATGTAGAACACACCTCAGATCTGTCCCCCAAGGCACGGGAAAGGGGAATATCTGTTCGGTATTTTCAGCCCCATAACCTCGGGAGGGGTTGTCTCTGTAGAATATTTTAGTGTGGGCATGTGCGGGAATGGCCAAGTAGGCACATGTCAGATGTCCCACCTCGCTGAGAGAGAGGGGATCAGGATACACCTGTGCAGAAGTGGTTGCCATAGAAACAACCAGAGCAAGAAGTTGCGACCAGAAGATATAAGAAGTGTCATGAAAGATGACCACCATGTGTGTTTTGCCAGGAATAACAAATTAGAGACCAAGTAGGTCATATTGCCAGAAACATAACGTAAGGCTGGCTAACCACCTTGGGACTCTGGCAAGCTCAGTCTGTTCCACAGTCTCACAATGCTCCTCATGGCAGTTGACTTACTGTATTTTGGACTGCTTTACCTTGGGCCTTTGCCTTGCCCACCTCAATCTTAACTCAGGAAGAAAAAAGAAATGGACAAACAGGAGAATCTTATAATTTATCTTATTACTGTGGCTAAAACCCCATTAGGGAAAGCTAACACCCAAGGACATCAGGATTCAAACATGAGTAGTTGCTAGAAGTTACAAGAGAAATTAACTAGTATGTGCTATGGTCTGAATATTTGTGTTTCCCCACCCCACCTCACCCCCAAAAATCCAAATGGGATCCTAATGCCCATTGTGATGGTGTTAACAGGTGGGACCTTTGGGAGATGATTAGATGGTGAGGGTGGAACCCCCAGGAATGGGATTAGTACTTTATAAAAGAGCCTCCAGAGAGCTCCATTATCCCTTCTGCTATGTGAGGACATCATGAGGTCTTCAACTTGGAAGAGAGCCCCCACTGGCATCCTGACCTCAGAGTTCCAGTGTCCAGAACTATGAGAAACACATTTCTGTTGTTTATATCAGCCCCAAAGGACTAAGACAATAAAACTGAACAAAATCAAGATGGAGAAATCTGAAGAAATTAGAAGACATAGGATGTCTTTAGGGCAGGTGCAAGTGCAGACTTCTCAAAGGAGCACTACCCACTGAGGCTGTCTCTTTGGAATGCAAGTTCTTAGCAGGTACGAAAGCACTTGAGAAGAGCCATATGTGCTTTCTGCTGCATCTCTAAACATTTAATGCATATAAAACACCTAATAAATATCTAGTAAGTTGAAAGATGACAACCACCTTCATATTAATCAGGCATTGAATATATGAAAAATGTCATGTGTTGACTCTAGCAGTAGAGTGGAATGGGTGCAGAGTAGACACAGTGTGACAGGTCTGATTTTTCATTCACTTTCCCTTCCTTTTATGCTGCATTGTACTGGGCAACTCAATTAAACCTTCCTGAGCTCCTTGTAGATTCTGCATGGGTAAAAAGGTTGCAGTGGGGAACCTTATGTGTACAAGAGAATGCGCATGTCAATTTAGCCTGCCTGTTCCTTGTTCTTTGAACAAATTCCTTGTCCTGTGACCTAGCCAATCATAGCCACAAGCAGGCAGAAGCAGAAGTGTATGTAGATTCTCAGTGCACTTTTGGAATTAGTAAAAGAAAGAATGAATGATTGTTTTCGTTCCTTGAGGGCAGGAATAATCATGTTTATATTCCCAGCCGTTAGATTGGAAACAGAGAGGGCAGGTACCCTGTCTTTCAATCATCTCTCTGTGCCCTGCCCCATGCTTAGTGCCTGTACAAAAGAAGCTCAACAGACATATTTTGAATAAATGTGTTGAATGAATGGAGGTTTGTTGGTTTATTGAATGGGTAATCAAATGATGAATGATTGTGTAAAGTGTACTTCTTTCCCAAGACATGACTCCCTACCCAAATGAAAATGTTCACTAAACCTAATTATTTTTCTTAGTGGAGATTCCATAGCGTGTGTGAACCCCAAATGGTAGTTGAAGTGTGCATCTCATATCCTGTGCTTTATGCCACTAATAATGGCTCACCAATTCAGAAGCACTTGAAAAAGGAAACAATCACCCTTTTGTAATTTAGGTCCCAAATATTAGTTTTGAATGGAAGTGAAACAAGACCCGGAGGACCTGTTCATGTGAGATTGGGTGCCAGCACTTCTAAGCAACTTCTGGTACAGATCCTCCCATTCATTGCACTTGAACAAGGTCAGGAGGCTTTTTTAAAGATGTTATCCACATATTTAACTTCTCTCAAATTCTCTCCTTTGGCTTCTCTAGAATAGCAACTTTCCCGTTCATGATCTGCGGATCAGTATTCTCCAATTCTGTCAGTGTGAATTTTGCAAAGTGTGTGCATGGAAGCCAGATCCATGTGATCTGTCATATGTGAATTTTATGTGAGGAGCACAGGAGAAAAATCAGTGGTTTGTGAGTCATGCAGCCAGTATCTAGGCCCTGGATCTGCTCCTAACTCACTGGACGTTACGGGCCTCTGTTTTCCCATCTGTAAACCACACAGAGGTATTTATCCAGCAATCAGTAAGTTCTAGTCCTTGGGAATCCAGAGATAAGGTGGATGGGATTCACAGCCTCAGAATTCTGCTGAATCAGTGGAGAGACAGAAGTGCACAAACACTTTCTGAAAGATGTTTTAAGTGCTAGAGAGGGAAAGTGAAACATTTAAGGAAAATAATTACATTTTGACAAGAAAACACATAGTATTCAAATTCTAGTGTGATGGTTGTAAACTAGGAGTCGGTGGGGGTAATCTTAAGATGGTCCTGAATGAGAAAATGTTCAGACTTGCATGATTTCATTGGAGCAAACAGAGAAGCATTTCTACCAACCTGAGGATTCCAAAGAGAATTTACTGGAAATCCTACTTGAGCTGAGAGTGAAGACATGAGTAGGATGTTGACAGGTCAGGTGAAGGATAAGGGAGGGGAGGCTGTGTTTATGACTGGAAGGTTCTGTGGAGCAGTGTCATGGCAAATCTTCACCATAGGAATTTGAACTTTATTTGAATGAGGTGGATGTTAGTGGTGTAGACTTTGGATTCAGATTATTCAAATTTAAATCTTGACGTCCCACTTATTAGATGTGCAATTTGGTTAACTGTATATATAACTAACTATAGCAACTGATATAATATCTTTTTCAGTGTC
This sequence comes from Mirounga angustirostris, assembly GCF_029215605.1. Lineage (NCBI taxonomy): Eukaryota > Metazoa > Chordata > Mammalia > Carnivora > Phocidae > Mirounga > Mirounga angustirostris. The sequence continues at coordinate 10,444,862 of NW_026991712.1, read as the reverse complement.
ATAAAGAATGAATGAAATCACAGAGCAAAATACCTAAAACACTGCATTGTGCACTGTAAGCACTTAGTGCATGGTTACTGTCCTCATTATAAACTCAGTGGCATCCCTCTTCTTTCAGTTTGAGATCCAGGGAGATTCGGAAATGCAGCTGGGGTGAGCTATAAGGAAGACGTAGATGGATCTAAATACTTTTCTTGCCATTAAAAGATCAGAACATCCCTGGCTAGTTAGGAAATTGTCCACTGCTAATGAGGAGATACAGTTCCCTGAAAAATGATGAGATCAATGCCTGAAAATAATTACTTCTAATTAGAAACAAAGTTTAAGTCACAGATTCGTTCAGGTTACTTGTCCTCATAAGGACCCTGATATTTATCATGTAATGGCAGTTGTTATGGCAATAGGAAGATGGCTAAGCTGGGAAAGCATTGAGAAAGATCTTGCAATGAGGACATAGTTTTAACTTACATCAACCTTCGTCCATCTTTGATTTCTTGATGTGAATTTGAAGCAAAGCTCAGCATATTTCCATGGTGCTGGTGGACATCATTCAGATAATGAAATACCCCATGGGCTTATGTGGGAGATGGTCTCTGTATTCCCTCTGTCCTTGAACCCTGAAGGGCAGTCCATGGGCCATCAGCAGCAGCATCATAGGACAAATTAGAAATACAACCTCAGGAACCACTCCAACTTTCTGAATCAGAACTGGAATTTCTACCGGCTTCTCAGGCATATTCCAGTTTAAGAGGCACTGTTCAATGTCATATTTGGATCCCAGATAAGACCAGCTAATGAAGAAATAACCCACACGTGCTAACCAATTAAGATTTTGAGGAAGCAATTTTAGGTCAAATGTGCAATAGAGGGACTGGAATACTTGTCCTTTGTGTATAAAATGATAAGGCTTAAATGAAACCTAGAAATAACAACCTTCTACTGAGGTCATACTCTTCAGAGTAGCAAAGTCTGGACTCAAATCATTGTCTTTTGAATTTAGGGTGTATTTTTAAAAGATTTTATTTATTTATTTGAGAGGGAGGTGAGGGCACAGAGGGAGAGTGAGAGGGAGAAGCAAACTGCCCGTTGAGCAGGTAGCCTGACATGGAACTCGATTCCAGGACCCTGAGATCATGATCTGAGCCAAAGACGCTCAACTGACCGAGCCACCCAGGTGCCCTGAATTTAGGTTTATTATTCTTTTCGGTGCCACATTCAGGAAACTTGAATTCTAGGTCTGATTTCCCTTCTTACAAGCTGGGTAGCCTAAAATGTGTTGCTTCACCTCTGATCTTCAATTTCCCCACCTGCACAATGATTGCCTGGGTGTTTCTGTTGACCCCCCAACACCTCCCATGTATGAGGAGATTACCATGGTAATACTCACAAATGAAGTCTGCTCTGATACCAGTATCCAAGTCAGTATGACCAACGTATCTGTTTAATTATTTCAGTCATTTTTTTTTTTCTATTCATGGGGGGAAATATCCCTGAGAGAATGATTTCCCATTAATTCATGGCTTGGCTTGGCCGTCAAATTAACTGCAGCTATTTTCATTGCTCATCAGAAGGACACACATGCTTTGGACACAGTCTGATGCTGATAAAAGTTATTATCTGTTTGGAAATCTGCCTGCCTTTCTCCTCCTGCCTGCTGTCGAATTTTAATAGCATTGAATCAGATCCTTAATAAGAATTGTAATGACAACCTACATTTTATAGTGCTTTGTACTTTCCAAAGCACTTTCAAGGGAATTACACACATACATTATCTCACTCATCCTCCATGGCAGGTGGGGAAGGAGGGAACACAGTGGATGTTTGCATGAAAGCTGGGATTAACTTCTCTGATTGAACAGTTACCCATGTTCACCCTGTAGAGAACAGTGATTTAGAGTTAAATATGGCTTTTATGTATTGTAGGTCTTTGATACTTTTGGCCAGACATTATCTCATTTATTCCTCAGCACCGTGCTTGGAGGTGCATGTTTCCTCTTTTTCAGGTGAAGAAAACAAAAGCACACATAGGCTAGGTAGCTTGTGCAAGGTCATCTGCTTAAAACAAGAGGATTCAGGCTGTAGATCACAGACTCCTGACTCCCCACAGTGTCCTCCCTCATTCCTATGGAAATGAAAATACAGAGTGTTCTTGTCTGAGTGCTGGCATGGGGGGAGAGGTGTCCAAGGACAGTGCTTCATAAGCTTTTTGGTACCTGACTGGTTGAAACTGGAACAATCACACTATTAATAGGTGTTACGGAATAATGCTTTCAGGAGCACATTTATTGACATTTTTTGTTTGTCAAAATAACATTGTACACTTGATATCATTAGATCTGTTTTATGGATGGGGAAACAGAATTCTGGTTTCACCCTGGTTTGCTTAGTTGTTAAATGGAAGAACCAGATATTTAACCTGAAAGTCTGAGCTTTTTACAAGCCACCACTGTCCTACTGTTAAATTTATTTTACCAAACTGCTTGCTTGGTCTTCATTACCTAAGGCCCCAGTACATCATGATTCCATTTTTTTTTTTTTTAAGAGAGAGTGCGCACGAGTGTGTGGGGGTGAGGAGAGGGGGAGAGAGAGAGAATCTCAAGCAGGCTCCATGCCCAGTGCGGAGCCCAATGTGAGACTTGATCTCCCAACCCTAAAATCATGACCTGAGCCAAAATTAAGAGTTGGAATCTTAACTGATAGAGCCACCCAGGCTCTGCATGCTTTCTTTTCCATTCATTTCCAAGTATCTATAAAGCCATATGCATTAGGATGACTGTTATTAAAACAAAACACAGAAAATAATATGGGCAAGAATATGGAGAAATTGGAACCCTTGTGCACTGCTGGTGAGAATGTTAGATGATGTAGCCACTGTGGAAGACAGTATGGAGGTTCCTCAAAAATTTAAATATGGAATTACCATATTATCTAGCAATTCCACTTTTGGGTATATACTCAAAAGAATTGAAAGCAGAGACTCAAATATTTGTACCCCAATGTTCATAGCAACATTTTTCACAATAGCCAAAAGGTGGAAACAATCTAAATGTCCATCAATGGATGAATGAATTTACAAAATATGGTGTATTCATACAAAGCAATATTACTCAGCCTTAAAAATGAATGAAATTCTCACACATGCCATAATGTGGATGAACCTTAAAAACATGATGCTAAGTGAAATAAGCCAGCCACAAAAGGACAAATATTGCATGATTCCACTTAAATGAGATAGCTAGAAGAGTCAAATTCATAGAGACACAAAGTAGAATACTGACCACTATTCTACCCACCAGGTTCCCAGAGACTGGGAAAAGGGGTAAAGAAGAGTTAGTGCTTAATGGGGGCAGAGTTTTAGTTTGAGATGCTGAAAAGTTCTTGAGATGGTTGGCAGCGATGGCTGTGTGCCCATGTGAATTTACTTAATGCCACTGCGTTGTACACTTAAGAATGGTTAAAATGATGAATTGAATTCTATTTGTATTGAGCCACAATTTTCAAAAGCAATATTTACTTATTTATTCATTTATTTATCTTTTTGAGAAGTCTGTGGTTAGTCTAAAGTCCTCCCTTGATGGGTCCCTTCTTTTCTGCTTATTTATATTTATTTATTTATTTATTTATTTATTTATTTATTAAAAATTTTATTATGTTATGTTAGTCACCATACAATACATTATTAGTTTTTGTTGTAGTGATCCACGATCCATTGTTTTCGTATAACACCAGTGTTCCATGCAGTACGTGCTCTCCTTAATACCCATCACTGGGCTAACCCATCCCCCCACCCCCTCCCCTCTAAAACCCTGTTTGTTTCTTAGAGTCCATAGTCTCTCATGGTTCATCTCTCCCTCTGATTCCCCTCCCTTCATTTTTCCCTTCCTTCTCCTAATGTTCTCTATGCTATTCCTTATGTTCCACAAATAAGTGAAACCATATGATAATTGACTTTCTCTGCTTGGCTTATTTCACTTAGCATAATCTCCTCCAGTCCCATCCATGTTGATGTAAAAGTTGGATATTCATACTTTCTGATGGCTGAGTAATATTCCATTGTATATAAGGACCACATCTTCTTTATCCATTATCTGTTAAAGGGCATCTTGGCTCTTTCCACAGTTTGGCTATCGCAGACATTACTGCTAATGAACATTGGGGTGCATGTGGCCCTTCTTTTCACTACATCTGTGTCTTTGGGGTAAATACCCAGGAGTGCAAAAATAGTATTTATAAAGCATATTTTTAATCCATTTATTTATTTATTTTGAGTGAAAGAGAGAGTGCATATAAGCAGGTGCGGAGAGGCAGAGGGAGGAGAGAGAATCTTAAGCAGGCTCCATGCTAAGTGTGGAGCCCAATTCGGGGCTCGATCCCATGCCCCTGAGATCATGACCTGAGCCGAACCAAGACTCGGATGCTTAACCGACTGAGCCCCCCAGCATATTTATTTTTATAAATAATGGTGACTGATACAGTGATGAAGAAGACATGGCCATTATTTCAAGAAGTCAACCACCTATCTATCTGGGGCAGTAGATGTATAAAGAGCCCACAGTAGTACAGGACCCTAACAGCTCTAATTGGAGATACTCTGAATCAACGAGTCCTACTAAATATTGACAATTCTCTGTCAAAACACCCAAAATGTTTTAAAGAGGTTGTAACAATCTGAGATTGAAACGTTTCTAATCCATTACCCCATGTCCCTGTCTAAAGGAAACTGAGGATATATTCATTATTCATCTGTTCATCTATTTATTCTGTATTTTCTCTCACTGACACAAGTTTATTGGACAAATATCATGCACCAGGCACTGCTCGAAGTTTAGGGACATGAAGATAAACAAGACAGGGCTCTGGCCCTAACATGCCTAACGCCCAGGTTGCACAGAACAGACATGTCAGAAATGAACACTACAGACAGTAGTTCTGGCGAAATCTGTTTGTAGTACTGGGGTGGGGGACAATATAAAATCCATATATTTGCACCAGAGTAGTCAGAAAAGGCAATTAAAAGTAACAACTGTGTGAAACTGTGAAAATGGAGTATGGTTTGGCTGGGTGTATGGTGGAAGGAAAGAATCTGGAGGGGTGGGAAGAGTGAGCTAGTGTGTGGAGGCCTGAACTACAGGTTGCTCCATATGACTTAGAGGACTCAATGGTGCTCTTTTTGGAGATGAGACTGGCTGCAGGGGCAATCATGAAGGACTGTGTATGGCAGTTTGAAAAACACACCGTTGTCAATAGAGAGTCCCTAAAGAGTTTTAGGTTCAAAAAAAAAAGTGGCTAGTGAGAATTGCATCCTGAAGAGACCAGCTTGGCAGCTTCAAGAGGGATAGATTGGAGTCAGAGCCGTTGAAAAGAGGTATGACTGGTAGGAAATTAGTATAATAATCCAGGCAAAAGATGATATGGATGTAATCCAAGATGATATCAGGGGAAATGGAGAACCAGGTGTGAACACAGGAAATAATAGGGAGAGGCAATTGATAGAACTTGGTTATAAATTAAGTGGGGAAAGGAATGAGAAAAGATTGAGCCTTTTTGCAAAGCATCAGTCATCTTTATGCATATCAATAAATTATATTAGCTGTAGCATAAAGGTATTTCCAGACATTATAGATAAGATGAGCTATAGTTTTCTGGTGGAAGATTTGTCTGTCTTTTCCCTGTTGTTGATCATCATTCAGTCTTCACCTCCAGCAGGTTGTTCCCTTCTTTTTTTTTTTTTTTAAGATTTTATTTATTTATTTGACAGAGAGAGAGAGAGCGAGAGCAGGAACACAAGCAGGGGGAGTGGGAGAGTGAGAAGCAGGCTTCCTGCCGAGCAGGGAGCCCGATGTGGGACTCAATCCCAGGACCCTGGGATCATGACCTGAGCCGAAGGCAGACGCTTAATGACTGAGCCACCCAGGCACCCAGGTTGTTCCCTTCTAATCTGCAGTCTGTTATAACCTAGAAAAGACAAAGGTGGTGAGGGTATTGTCTTACTGAGAAGATTACGTAGGTCGTCTGAGACTGTAATGCTAGAAGGAAGCCATTGTTAAGGACCATGCCTTGCTTGTTTCTGTATCTCCCTCAAGAGTGCTTGGCATATAATAGCTCCTCAAAAAAATGCTTGTCACATAAACAAATGAACAAATGAGTGGATGAAATGTAGAAGACAGTGTTTTATAAATAGGTTTGATGCTTCTTGCATGAAATGTCTTGGGTATGAGAGAGGGGACAAAACTGGAATGATACCCAGGACCTGGCAGAAGTAGCTAGCATAAGTTTATGAAAATAGGTAATGATATATTATAGCTTATTCTAAGCAATGCCCTATAACTAATGCCTGTGTGTAGGCATGCTGTGTGTGTGATTAGCGTGGACAAAGACTTATGGATTGTTGGAGTTTGGTCAAAGGTACCGGGCCACCAGTACCACTGCTGAAATTCCTTACAGGCTCCAGTAGCCCCTGCATCGGTGCCTATGAGGCAGCAGGAGTTTCAAGGGCTACTCTCCAGCTTCACACTCTTCAGAGTCAATTCGGTGCCCCCAGGCTAAAATCCAAACTCCTTGGCTACCATCTGAGGTCCTCCCCGTGGGGCTCCTACCTGTTCTTCCACCCTGGCCTCCTTCCACTTTAGATTCCAACCAAGCTAGCACGGTAAAGTCCTCCAAAGGAAGCACGTTGGTCATTTTCTCAAAGACCTTCCTCTTTCCAAAACTCGCTGTTCAGAATTACCAGACACTCCTGTGTCGCCCATCCTCCTTCAAATCACTGACCCCAGTTAGAGCAGCTTGCTTTGTGTTTGCTCTTTTTTGGCTTCCTACCTTAGACTTCACAAGAGTGAAGTCCTTTCCTTTTAACTGTGATTTTAGCACAAAAGGGATGCCTGAGACTCAGGCAGTGTCAAATAAAATGAGTCACATACTGATATTTTCAGGAGCTGACTTTTGTAATTCAGAACCTGTTTCAACTCTTTCAAGTGTATCCACCTCATTTGACTGACTCAGAGACTCATCAACACAGGGCACTTAGGAAAGTCCAATGATTGTGTATGGGAATCAAAAGGAAAAGATATAAATGGTGCAAATCACACGGTCCCATTCTCCGAGCCATGGAGTGAGGGCTGGAAATTGTTCCCCCCAAAATTTGTATGTTGAAGCTCTAAGCTCCAGTACCTCAGGATGGGACTGTATTTGGAAATAGGATCTTTAAAGAAGTAATTAAGTTAAAACGAGGTCGGTAGGGTGGGCCTTGATCCAGTATGATAGCATCCTTTTAAGGAGCGGAAGTTTGGACACAGACACAGAAGGAAGATTATGTGAAAACAGGGAGAACACAGCCATGCAGAAGCCAAGCAGAGTGCTATCAGAGGAGATCAACCCTCCCAACACCTTGATCTTGGACTTCCAGTCTTTGCAACTGAAAGAAACCAAATTTCCATTGTTTAGCCACCTAGTGTCTGGCCCTTTGTTATAGCAGCCCCAGCAGATTGGCTTAGAGATGTGGGCATGTCTGCACAGCTCCCCAGAATGGACCCCAGGGCAAAGGCTCCTTCTGGTCACAGCACCTCTGTGTGAGATGCTATCTCCACTAACCAGAAGGAGTAGGACTGAGGCTTAAGACTTGCCTTGTCTGAGACCAGGAACCAGTTCTTATTCTTTCCACTGGCAATACTCCCCATCCAAGCAGACCCTTTCTGGTTCTGCTTCTCATTAGTCAGTCTTGCCCCTCATGTTGGTTCTATTAGGAGATGCAGAGGAGTGATATCTTTCTTTGGCTTGTTTCCTTATAAATTCACACAGGGGATTTGAGACAATTTATTTTGCCTCAGCAATTAATACTTTATGCTATCTAAGGTGACCAATTTAATACATCAAAACTCTCTTCTCTCTGAGTCCTGTTGACTATTACATGGTTATATTTTACTCAAGAAACAATTTAAACAAAACATATACATGCTGTGAATCTTGAATAGCAAGAAGAGATCAAAACCAGCCTCCCTGTCTTTATCCCAACTTTCAAGTGTTGACAAATACAATTAATAATAGTGATGATAAAAAATTTACAGTGTAATTACTTCTCACTGCACAGATGACGAAAGGAGAAGTTTGGGGCCTTACAGTCACATTAATCATAAATGGCAGAGTTAGGGGTTGAGCTTGGGTGTCTCTGATCCCCAAAACTCTAGGGCATGCTATGCTGCACTTAGTTATCCACTAGTTGCAAGTGTGTTATATGTCAAACATATTTAATTTTTAATTTAAAAAGTTTTTTTTAAAAAAGAACATTAAAAGGTATGCTCCTCTGCCTTGGAAAGGGAAGGTAGACCATGGGAAAAACACCTTCCAACTCTACACTATGTAAACTCTGTATGTCATTCTGTGTTTTAGAGCACCTCCGAAGATTGCATTTTAACTGATGGAGCAGCTGGGATTGAATTGTCACCTTTCCTTCAGCAATGTGCTTGAGGGTATGAAATAGAAAGGATGGAACTGTAGCTTTTGAAACAATGTCAGAGCAGAACAGGAATTCTTTGCCCACCCTGTTGCAGAGGAGAGCAATGCATGCACCAAATGACTAGTAGGGCTCTTTCAAACTTTCACACCTTTGACTTTCTGACCAAGATGCAATTGTGAATTTTTACTTCTGGAAAAGTCCTCAGACTTCACCTCAATTAAATCTCTTGCTTTACAGAGGAGAGGAAGGTCAGGAGAGGCAGCCAGGCTGTCTGATGTTCTGTGGCTCATTAGTGGCTAAGAGAGGAAAGCAGGAATTCATTGTCCTCCCCTTAGAAGCTCTCACACCACCCACTGATCTCACTCATCAGGAGGCTGGGGGGCTCATTCCATGAGCTCTGTCTTACAGCTGATGAGGGTGATGTCCTCCAGAGATGATTTCCTTTAAGCCAGGGGATAGGAGCATTTACACACGAGGCAGAAGCATAGAGCTTGGCTAGTTTCCATGTGACATCTAATTTCAGTGATCTTTTAGAAGAAATGGAATCATTGGCCTCTGTCCTTCCTCACCTTTAGTGGAAAATACAAGAGCTAGAAAAGGCAAGTAGCCACATTTTAACTTTCGATCACTTATTTTGAGTGCTACAAAATAATGATTAAGTTGGCCTTGAAAACCAGTTTCCTGCTGTCTTCCCATTCTGGTTCACAAATTTACCACTTGAGCTTTTGAGGTACCGGGGAGGTCACTAAGCAGCAGTTGGTCAAACACTGGACTTGGAGCCAGAATGTGAAGAAATAAGAACATTAACATTTTTGTGGCCCTCACTCATTCTGTGTGCCTCTGAGCCGTGTGTGGGGTATTAGAGTTAAGAGTTCTGCCTTTATGGGGTCGGGGATTCACCCAAGCATGGGAGGAAAACATAAACCCACAACCAAAAGGGTGAGCATGAAATCCCCAACATGATCTAGGCTGTAAGGAGAGCTGCCTGGTAGGATGAACATCCTCAGCAAGAGTTGATTCAGTCAGCTGCCAAACACTTCCTTCGGGAATTAAAGATGGAGCTGAGAAATCTCAATGGAAGCCCTGTGAAGTCACTTTTAAACTCCTATAAAGCCCCTTTTTGAAAATGAAGAAACTGAGGTTCAGTGAAATAAAATGAATTCCCGAGGCCCCTGTAGTAAGTAGCAGAGTGTTTGTATTCAAAGCCAAGACTAACTCTTCACGGCACCCTCTCCATTACACCACCATTGATACTCTGGGACCCCTTTTGCCCAGACTTCCAGGCCTCAGAGAAAAAGCATGAGTGGGAGAAGCAGAGGGAGAGGGAGAGAAAATCTTAAGCAGATCCTGTGCTGAGCGTGGAGCCCAGGGCTCTACCTCACAATCCTGAGATCATGACCTGAGCCGAAATCAAGAGTCAGACGCTTAACTGACTGTGCCACCTAGGTGTCCCACTTTGAGTATATTTTTATTCTCTGAAACATCACCAGAATCTGCAGGAAGAACATGAACTTTAGAGTCTGATGAGCTTGGGTTCAAATTCTATTTCTCTTACCTGCTGTGTGAACTTGGACAAGTCATCATCACTGTGGGCCTCCCTTTCCTCACTAATAAAGAAGGAATAATGCTGGGTACATCACCGGGTCGATTCCAAGATTGGAAATAAAAAAAATAGAAGGTGCTCCATAAAGTAACAATAACACTAAAACAATGAACAAAGAGTTGTCATGTGTGGAGGACCTACTGGGAGCTGGACACACGCATTATCCCATTTATTCCTAACAGTAACCCTCGGAGACAGGCACATTTATTGTCATTCTGAAGATGGCAAAGCTATAGTATTGAGTATTAAGATAAGTTCCTCCAAATCATAAAGCCAGGAAGTGGCAGAAGTGGGGTAAAGTCCCAGATAGCCTGGCTCCAGAGCCCTTACCCTTAACTACGGTACTGTACCCCCCTTCTAATTTCTGTCTATAGCATGTACAGGAGATGGGGCAAATCAGATTGGGTGTTCCTTCCAGCATAAACCTTCTGATCAGCTTTCCTTGTGGATAGTTTGAAGCGCGCACACACACACACACACACGCACACACACACAGCAAACTTGCCCTTGTGAGGCTGCAGGGGCCGGCCCCTTTCTCTACTGTTTCAAGGTGCTCTGTGGCTGCTCTTGGCCTCACGGCATCTGCTCCATTTCCTCCAGCTGCAGAGCTGTAGACAGAGATGAGTTTATTTTTGGTAGCATGTGTTTTCTGAGCTGAAACCAATGCAGGCTGCTGTCCAGATTCTCTGAAAAATCCTTCAACCAGCTCTGAGAATGGCGGACTCATTTTTCCTTTGAATCTCAATTTTAAAAAAATAATTTGGGAGGAGGAGAAAGACAAAGTAATTAGAATGGCTGGAGAAAAGGCAAAGAAGGAAAGGAGCATACGAACCCGACTGACTATGTGACAGTTTGGAATAAAATAATAGCAGCACAGCACATAGTAAAGGTCTACTTATTTAACGACATTTCAGATTCCCCAAAGGTGACATGCTGTCTCCTGCTTCCGAGGCTCACGTTTGCTGAACCCTCAGTCTGAGAAAGGGCTCCCCACATCTCCTATCTACCTGAAGATCTCTTTCACAAGATGACATCTCTCTCCTCCACCCCTTGGAGCCTCCCTGATTGCCTTCTTCCCAGGCCAGTTAAAGATACAGATTTTAAATTCAGAAAGGCTGAAGATCCTAACCCAACTTTACCAATTGCTAGCTTTCTGAGATTGGCAGGAGCTACTGAGCCTTTCTGGGGTTCAATCTCCTTCTGGTTGAAAGAAGCATTGCAAAATCACCTGTCTCCTGATTTCGTGATGCAATGAATGCAGCAGGATGGTATGAGAAGATAATGCAAGTGACATCACAGTGCTGGTACCAATGGGCTCCCAGCAAATGTTTGGTAAGTAAATGAATCAGAGAAAGAGATTAGCCCAGAGCCTGCACAGAACAAGTGCTTAGCAAAGGCTTTCTGTTATTAGAGTCCTACCTATTCAACCCCCTCACTACGATGAACAATCAGGAGGCAGAGGAACCTCTTGTTGTCATCCTTGTATCTGTAAAGATTCGCATGGTGCATGGCATGTGGAGGACCCTCAATGACTATTTGTCATTGACCTACTGGGAGCTGGACACACGCATTATCCCATTTATCCCAAATATAATATTGGGATCCCAATCCCAAAATATATTTGACATTGACATATGACATTGGCTAGTATTTTAACATTGACGTATGACATATATTTTGACATTGACATATGACATTGGCTAGTATTTTAACATTGACATATGACATATTTTGACACTGACATATGACATATATGTATCTATCTATATCTACCTATAGCTATATCTATTTATATCTATATATATATCTCACTTCCCACTTCCCAAATCATTTTTCAAATATTTATTTTGATGATCACATATGCTCAAAGTGGTAGGCATTATTATCATCATTTTACAAGTGAAAAAAACCCTAAGCTTAGAAAATAAAAATACTTCCTTTAATTCACAGCTGGTGAAGACTAGAGTAGAGCTTGGTCCCAACCCTCTGATAATTCCCGGAGTACTGTCTGCTGTTCCACGGATAGAAATACCACAGGTTGGGGTGGCAGAGATGTCCACACCACCTAGTCTAACTGTCCTTGTTTCATGGATGATGACCAGGAGGAAGGCACCCACCCAAGCTCACTTTTTATAAATGCTCCAATAGCTCAGGGCTGAGAGGCAAGTATATTTTGATAAATAAATCATATAGTTGTTACTCACCAGTCCCAATGGGTTGTGTTCAGCATTGCTAAATATTTATAGTCGACAAGGAAAAATTGAATGCGTTTATGTCTCTTTTGACAAATTGGTTACCTCATGTAGAATAATTGCTGCTTTTACTCATAGTACTTGAGTTCTACTCTGCACATTACTGAGTCATAGCTTAGTTAATGCCTGATTTCAGTTGGCAACATGCTATTTATGGGAGAAAATAAAAGACTAATGTTTTGGATTTGAACCAGTTTTTTTTTCTTTGAACTTTGCATGCATATCACTGAAGATGTTAACAACTCAAACCTGATTTCAAGTAACGGAAAACGGATTCATTGAAAAGAGCAGTGTTTGGTTGCACGTTTATCCTCTATAATGGCATCTCCATTCAGTGACACGTTTCAGAAAGGCTTGTCTGTGTCTGGATGGGAGACCTCCCTGTCTTTTCAAAAACTCTTACTCACAACTCAGAAATACTGTGTGGGGTCGTTCGTGACCTTGTCTGGTCCTGACTACCCTAACCAATACACCATCTTCGCACTCACAGTCTCTAGCATGGTTAGTGGAACATGGTGGTTGTTCAGGTAGTTATATCTGACCTTATTCCAGCAGGTGGGTACTTAACAGCTGGGCAAGTAGGTTGCAGAGGTGGAGTGTGGACAGATCTGGGGCAGAACCCTTATTTCACCCCTCCAACCAGCCTGAATGTCTTTATATATAAAACTCACCTTGTTTATATACTTTGGAGAATCAAATTAATTAACACACAAATGTGCTTAGCATAAAAGCTAGGATGTAATAAATTCAGGAATTAAGTGATAAGTATTTAATAAGCACTTAAAATAATGTTACATTTATTTAACTTTATAATTATAAAATAATTATGATGATGACAGTGATCTGACCCTTCTCTTTCACTTTGAATTAGTCAGAAAACTTCATACTAGCCAATGCCCTAAACTCTTAGTGGCTTACCACCATCAAGTTGTGTTTCTCCTTCCTTCATGGTCCTATACAATCTGGTTGCTCTTTTGATGGCTATCCCCCAGGAGAGCAATAATTAAGGGACCCAGATTCTTTCCTTCTTGTGGCTCTGCTCACTAGAATCCTTTACTTCCAGCTGCCAGGAAAGAGCACAGGGAAAACAAAATTTTTCATCTGCAGTACTCTGAGCATAATTTAGTCCCAAGGCCCAACTGTTTTGTGATAGAAATAGAAAATGATATCTTCTTCTGATATGGCCAGGACTGGTACATTCAACTGCCACACAATTAACAATAAACATATAACTTAAATTTGGAGTCTTACAGAGGTTTACTCCACAATATGGACCAAAGAGCATCACCAGCATTTACAAGGTTATCATTCTACATGGCAGATATATGCTGGATACATAGACAGGTGTAACGAGGTATCACAGGTAGAGCATATTTTAAAAAACCCAACATAAAACAGAAGTAATGAATCAGGGAGAATTAATGGACCTCTAAGACACAAGCAATCCAAGAAGAAGCAGAGCTTTTTTGGCCTTCATGGATGGTAAGATAGTAAAACAAGGATGGCAACAAAGCCAAGATAATGGATCATTATGAGAGAGGGTCCAACGGTAAGAAGAGAATCCAGAGCAGAAGGTGTGTGGAGCACAGGGAGTGTGGAGTAGAGATATGGTCAGATGGGGACGGTGGAGATCCCTAAAAACAGGCTGAGTAGTTTAGTCTTTATACATGGAGATACTGGGGCCATTACGCTTGTTTTATTTATGGGACAAGTCACAGTGCTTTGACTCTTTATCCATTTACATTCGCAATGCTTTGACTCTTTATCCATTTACAGTTGCATATTTTCATTATTTGGTCCCACAGAGTACCACTTACTTACTTTTTTATTGTTTATCATAGAGACATCTAAAATGGAGGAGAAAAACAAGCATACCACTTCATTTATATTACATTGTGAGGAAACAAGACTTTCACGAAAATTAGTATTACAGGCAACAGAGGCTTATCTTTTGTAATGTTCATAAATGTTCTTCCAATATTATCGAATCTATATTTACCTATGTTTCAATATATTTCCCTCTTTCTCAAAACCAAGAGTTTTTTTTTTTTGAACATGATTTAATTTCCGTATGAATTTCATTCAAGGGCTATTTACCGAGGCTCCCCTGTGTAGAAGGAACTATCCCTATCCTTAGGGGTTGCTTTTGCAGCCTGGACTAGAAGAGAGAAGAAGCATGCATGCAAACACATTTTCATTTTGAAGGCTCATCATCTACATTTATTTTTGTGATGGTGTATTATTGTCCATCTTCCCTCCCCCCGTAGGTTCCTGTCTCTATGAGGCCAGGAACCATGTCTGTTTCCCCTGTTGACCAGCACCATCTCCCCAGCACTAAGCAGAGTGCCAGGAACACAACACAATTGACTCTCAGTAAATATTCTGAATGAATAAATGAATTAGATAAACATTTTTAATTCTTCACCTGATGCAAATTGTCTTTTTTCTATAAGTCACATTTTTGTCTAGTGTGGTCTAGTAAAAAGCACAGACTTGGAACCAGAATACCTAGGATCAAATCCTGGCTTTGTCAATTCCTACCCCTTGGGAAAGTTAATACCTGTTTCCTTATCTGTAGAGTAGTAATAGTGCTTACCTCATAAACTTGTTGTATGTATTAAATGAGTTACTGTTTGCAAAGTGTTTACTATCTAGTAAATCCCATATAGAAATGAAAATATCTGCCAGGGAAGATCTGATTGGATTAGCTAATCACTATTACCTCACTTTGGGCAGGCAGTTAATAGAGTTACTTTCTCCCACTGGGTTAATCTTCTGTGGGTCTAAAGGGTAAGGCCACATGATCCAAAACATGGTAGCTTATGCAAAAAGACTTCTTTCTTGAAAAATGGTCTTTAAGGAGGAATCACAAAAGGGAGTTGTGAATGACCATGCCTAGCAGGTATTATCTTAAGAAAACTGAAACAAAGAGAAGCTAAATAGAACACACACACACACACACACACGCACATGCTTGTACCTCCTGCCTCCATACACATGCACATGCAAGTGCATGCCCCAGGGGCAGAGCCAGCATTTGAATCAGGTCTCCTGTCTCTAAAAACTATGTTCTTTGAAGAACTTCTGGCCAAACACATTAATTAAACAACTATCATGTTCATTATCAATAGAATGCTCATGTTATATATAATCAAACAGAGCATTAGTGAATTTCAGTGATTTGCGCAGGTTGCAAGACACAAAAATTGTGAAAATGAGGCTTCTTCTATCTCACCAATTTTTGTTTTTTATTTTCAGGAAAACAACCACCACAAACAACCTTGTTTCTTCTGTTAACCGAAGTTTTATCGCCCCAAATTACCCGGCCTACATCAAGGTCACAACTGTATTTCACAGCTAAGTGAATCTTCCACTCAAAATTTATTGAAGCTTCAAGAGTTTGAAGGTCGGTAGAACACCCCAAAAACTTGCAGTGTGAGCAAAAATTGTTGAAATTAACACTGTTAGGGTTATAATTTCTCTTCTCAATTTTCCATGTTTTATGACCACCATGTAGAGTTTTTATGTTGTTTTTCTTTCTTTCTTTTTTTTTTTTATACTGAGTGGTAATGATGGATGCATCTGGCATTGTTAATGAGTTCTATATATGTCTGGTGCTGAACATGATGAAAGATAATCCTGAGACATTATATTTTCCATCGATGTGACACCCAGCTTCTTATTATAGATCACAGTTTCCATTTATCGAACTGTCATGTTTAAACTAATTCATCCATTAATTCAACAAACTTTTATTGGGCAAAATAATATATGCCAGATACTGTGCTAGGCATTGGAAACATAAATAAATTTGAGTCATAAACATCCCCTTAATTAAAAGAGCACAGAGTCTAGGAGGAGAAACACTAGTGTCAAAAGTTTTATTCATTATTAAAAAAAATTTTTCCCCGTAGAGTCTAAGGCTATATTCTCTGCTGTGTGGCATGTATGCTATAAGTTATGGTATAAACTTAAATTCCACTGACATTTTATGTGTTTACTTTAAAAGTTTAAGGCTTTATTTTTTTTTCCCCAAAGGCAGGAAGAGAGATTCATCACTAGGAAATTGAAATGTTTTTAATTTATACAGGTATGAGTCTGATTCTAAAACAGAGTCTGCTAAAATGGAAACTCCATAAGTGTAGACTTTCTCTGGGGGGTGGGGTAGGTGGTGGGGGGAGGGTGTCTATTTGTCCACAGGTGCTTAAAATACATTGCCTGACTTATAACAGATGTGCAATAAATACTTGTTGAATGAAGGAACTCACTGTGCGCTATTGGCCTAGTTAGTTAACCTCGCAGGACAGAGAATGCCACTGTGTTCTTGCTCTCCACCTGGGCTACTGGATGATGTCAGAGGACATGATACAGCCTCACAGGCTGATGATGCCTCTAGGCATTCATGGTGTGCAGTCTCCCCTGTGCCGTGGGCAGTACCCATCAGCCCGTCTGCTTCCCTAGTCCAGTAGTCTCAACTGTTGTCCATGCCCCATCCCTTCTGCACTCCTATGGCAACACACTCTTTTCCCATCCTTTTTTTTTTTTTAATATTTTATTTATTTGACAGGAAGAGACACAGCGAGAGAGGGAACACAAGCAGGGGGAGTGGGAGAGGGAGAAGCAGGCTTCCCGCCAAGCAGAGAGCCCGATGTGTGGCTCCATCCCAGGACCCTGGGACCATGACCTGAGCTGAAGGCAGATGCTTAACGACTGAGCCACCCAGGCGCCCCACTCTTTTCCCATCCTTCATCTGCATTTGGTGGGAAGCAAGTCTTGTCTCCCATGGAAGGGCATCCTTCCTCCTGTGTGCTTTGGCCCATACCTCCCGCCACCATGGCTGGGGATGCACTCCATGATCCCCTCCTCTGTTAGAAGCTGGCTCCTTCCAATAGCATTTAAACATCTTAAAATCCGCTTCCTTTATTAAACAAATGAGGGAAAAGGAGGGAAAGTGGGAACCCAGCCTCCAGAAACTTCTCATTCCCCTTTAACTAATTCTTTATCCTCTTCCCTGCATGACCACACTGGAAAAACTGTCTTCATTCCCTGGCCCCTCTTTCTAACCTCATGCTTCTGGACTCAATTCAATCTGGCCTCCCCTTCATTTTCCCCTGAAAGGCCCTCAGCTAGGTCACCCGTAGTCTCTGGTGGTTAGGGATAATCAATGTGTTTCAGTCCTCGGTCTACCTGACCTCTCTGCTCCTCTCTCCTGACTTGAAAATGTCCACCTCTCCATAGCTCCAGCTCTTTCCCTTATTTGTAAATCACCAGCTGGTTCAATTTAGTTGGCTTTGCTGACTGTTCTTCCAATATCCACCCCTTGTATATAGAGCGTCCTTGGACTTCTGCCCCAGGTCTTCTGACTTCCTCACCCTGCATGCCTTGTATGCAATCTTGCCCACATCCATGGCTTCATTTTATCACTTATTTCTGTGTCCCCAAATTCTCTTGTGAGTTTCAGGCCTGTGTAGCAAACGTTTCAGAGGCAACCTACCCTCAAAAGACCTGTGGTCCCCTAGAATAAACATGTAGGTTTACTAAGACCTATTCCCTCAAATGTCTGGGGTCCTTTGGGCCTCAGATTATCTTAGAATAATTTGAAGATCAATTGGCAAAATCCTAAGAGAAGTTTCCTAGAACATGGTGTCTCTTAACTCTTAAAGAGAGTTAAGTAACATCTTGGCCCAAGCACAGTTTAGAAAAAGGTGTTTGTGCAAAGGTTTTAGAAGACAAATTTCCAGAAAATCTGCTTAATTTCATTTCTTTCACGAACCAACTCAATAACCATATGGAGGAGACATGTCAATAAATAGTGCTCCAAAATTTCATTTATGGCTACAGAGTACATCCTTGTGAACATTATAATTTATTTAGCTAATCTCCATGTTAAAAAATGTATGTCATTTCCAGAAGCTTAAGTTAAAAAAAAATTCCAGCACTGACATCTTTGCTGCTCTTGGACAACTCTTTTCTTGGAATGCACTCCTAGCAGTGTGAGAGCTTTGCCACAGAGCACATATGGTTCTTAAGGTCCCATGTATGTCACCAAGGTGTCCTCAGAGACATTGTGGCCATGCACGTTCATGGCACCAGTGCAGAAGAGGGAGAGGGCCTGCTCCCCCACAACCATGTTAACACAGGGGGTTATCACTCTATCTGTTGAAACAGTTCAGTTTGTCATCCACTTGTTTGGGGGAGCCATTCCAACTTCCCAGAGCTCCTCACAATGTCAGCTGTTCATCACTAATCACGGTATTTTAAGTGTGCTGTGACTACTGCTGAGTATGACACAACACCATTCTTGTTCTAAATCCAATTTCCCGGGGTGCCTGGGTGGCTCAGATGGTTGACCATCTGCCTTCGGCTCAGGTCATGATCCCAGGGTCCTGGGATCGAGTCCTGCATCAGGCTCCCTGCTCCTTGGGAGCCTGCTTCTCCCTCTGCCTCTCTCTCTCTCTCTCTGTCTCTCATGAATAAATAAAATCTTTAAAAAAAAATAAATCCAATTTCCCTTAAAAAAAAAAAAAGACATGATGACAAAAATGGGTGTTGGCAGCACCATCAAACTGGGTTATCATGCAACGGCTGAGCTCTCTACAACCATTCATGTTCTTTTTTTCCCCATCCTTTATCTTCCGATGTGGACTTTTTCAACCCAAAGCATGGCATTCAAGTTAAACAGTCAACTCTAAAAGCCAGAATTAGAGAAAACTTACTCCCTAAGTACTTAAAATGAGTATCTACTGTGTAATTCAAATAACTTGAAAAATTAGCTGGGATGAGACATCCAGAAAGAAACTGCAGATAGAAAACAATTAGCCTTGCTCCTCCAGCAGGTGAAAGAATATTGTGGCTTTAATTTTTCTTTTGATTCTATTTAATTCCCTTTCATGGGCAATTATCCTATTAAATTGGCTCTTTTGTTTTGGCATAAGTAACTAAACCCTTAGAGCTCAAGATTGCCTCCTTCAAGAGCAAAATTTAGCTCTGTGCATTTTTTCCCCCAGGATTTCACAGGCTGCAGAGCTCTAGTAGAAGTGCGTGCACTCCAGGCTTTTCTTGGGACCAGACTCCCAGAGACCTTGGGGAGCAAACTCTGAGCCTTTATGCCAAGAGACTATTTGTTGAGCACTTACTACATGACTAAGACTGAGGACTTAGAGAATCATTCCTTATCTAAAAAACCAAAAACCAAACCAAACCAAAACAAAACGAAACAAAAACAAAAACTAAAACAAAAAAAAAAACATAGTTGGGGTAATATATTTAATAGTGTACAGAGAAAAGCTCAGTGGTCTTTGGAATCAGATCTGGGTTCAATAAAGGATGTTGCCATTGTCATCATAGCTGAATAATTTGTTATTTTGGAGAACATTACTAAGGGGTTGGGTGCTGCTGTTACTGTATTTATGGTAGACAGATCTTTCTAGGGTGTCTGGCATGCACACACGTATAGGAGATATTCAGCTGGGCCAAGCAGCCTTGAGGGTTTCAGGAATCAGGGCACTGGAGCTGGACCTCAAGTAGCAACTGGAATGATATCCTTGGGGGTAAGCACCTGGCCAGAGCTAGAAAGGAGGTCTTAACCCATTTAGGGAAACCAGGTGTCAGTGAAACCAACTCTACTCTGGAGTTAGATTGCTGATGGGAAGAGAATGGGATTCTTTCAAATCAGTGTAAATTTCTGTCAGTGGGAGTTAAGAATTTCACGGTTGGGCCTCAGAGATCTATGAATTTGTATATAGCAACACAAAAAGCAATTTTTCTGGGGAAAGAGTTGACTACTTTATGATATTCTCACAGGAGTTCATTGCCCCCAACAAGTGAAACCAAATGCTTGAACTAGAGGATATTCTTCATGCATTAAAATAGAAACTGGCACAGAGTCAGATTCAATGAGATATTTTGAAATTTCACACTGCATGGAGGGAGCTGGTAAGATTTTACAGGCCACAAACAAGAAGAGGGAATTTAAGGAACTGCTAAAAGGCGCTCAGAACCATTTAGGAGGGACAACTACTTGACCTAATTACTAAAAGAGTGCCTCTGTGACTCTCAAAGCATTTGCCGCTGCCCATCTCATTGGATATATCACCTTAAACACTCAGAACATAATTGCAATTAAATGAACGAAAGGCTATGTGGGTGATGACAGAACATAATTAATAGGATGTTTGGAATGGAAAAGAGGCTTTTAAAAGTTAAAATGTGCAGCCTATTGTCAGCTGCCTCCTTCCCATTTCCACTAACCAGCATCACTCAAATCCTATTGATTCCCACTTTCCTATTTTACTTATTTTGCAAATAGGTCACTATAGATTAAAGACTGTGACCTAAGTGAGGAGTTGCCCCAGAGAAGCAGACCGAAATAAGCAAACACAGATATTCCACAGGAGGAAAGAAACAGATATATTAATTCAAACAAAATCTTTAAAAAAAAAAAGTAATGTTCTGAGGTCATTTAATGTGGAAAGAGAGATTCCTGTGCAATTCAGAATATTTTCAGGACATAATTATAGAACTATGATGTAAAATTCTTGGAATCTGTCTCTTTAAAAATAAGGGCATTGGCTATTCTGAACGTTTGGATATTTTGAGTAGACTAATGCATGTCTCTTAACCTCTCCAAGTCTACTATTTTCTTCATGGCTAATTTCAAATATATAAAGTGATATCATGTGGACAGGGGACAGAAATTTTCTGTTTTGCTTAAGAATTAAGAGAGGGTAAGAGTTATCAGAAAGCAGATTTTAGTGGATGAAACTAGAAGTTATTATGCTAAGTGAAATAAGTCAATCAGTTATCAAATGATTTCAAATTCAAGTTATCAAATGATATCAAATCAATTATCATATGATTTCACTCATATGTGGAATTTAAGAAACAAAACATAGGAGCATAGGGGAAGGGAGGGAAAAATAAAACAAGAGGAAATCAGAGAGGGAGACAAACCATAAGAGACCTTTAATCATAGGAAACAAACTGAGGGTTGCTGGAGGGGAGGGGGTAGGGGAATGGGGTAACTGGGAGGTGGGCATTAAGGAGGGCACATGATGTAATGAGCAGTGGGTGTTATATGCAACTGATGAATCATTGAACTCTACCTCTGAAACTAATAATACACTATATGTTAATTAATTAAATTTGAATAAAAAATAAACCAAAGAGAAAAAAAGAAAGCAGATTTTATTTGAATATAAGAAAGTAGTTTTTACTAATTGGCACTAACTTGCTGAAAAACAAGCTAGTTTCTAAAGTAGTGAGCTCATAGTTTGCAAAGGTGTTCAAATGAGGCATGACAACTCATCAGGGATGTTGTAAAAGTGATTTTTGCATTGCATTTGAATTTAAAGTAGCAAAACAGATCCAGATTCTGTGATTGAAGAGGTTTGTTCAAACAAGTACAAGAGAATTTCCTTACCAAGCCCCTGTAAAATTCCATGTTTGGCTTTAATACCCACGCACTCTTTCTGCTGGGTGATTCTTGTCTGCTGAGAAGGCTGGTAGGAGGAAGGAGTGGGTTTGAAGGTCATCAACAGGATGGCCACTTCATAATGAAGAGCTCAATGACACAGTGGCTTCTACTTCTGCACCTTGCCCTGGTCAATCTTCAGGGTCCAGTAGAGATGGGATGGGATGGAACATGTAAGTGGAGATCCCAGATTCTAGCTGATAAGAAAAACAAATAAAAAGACAATGACTCATGGTTTAGAGTTTACCAGGAACTCTAAAAGGGAGTGATGAAGAACCACAAAACACCTCTCACCATGGTTAGAATGGAAGATTGGAGCTTGGGCTGACAGGAGCCCACCAATCTGGGATGCATCAGCCTCTGAAAGCCTGAGAGTTGGTGGAATGGATACACCAGGATGGTGGCTCTGACAGTGCAGAAAGGGAGGGCTCTCTGCTGGTAAAAACTTCTGACCCTGTAGCAGAAGTGCAGCAACTTTTCAGGAGATCCACTTGTCCTGCCGCTAGACCACACCATATTAGAGACTCATAAAAAATTCTATCTCTTCCTTTTTAATCTCTGTATTCCTAGATCGACTCCCTTGTTCCCGTAACAGAATAATACTGAATGCATCCATCAGGCGGTGATGTTTGCCATTCTTGGAATAGTCCATGCACGCTTGATCATCCAACAACTTCATACATAATCTTCCCTTTTGCCTGGAGCTATATTTCCATTCCGCTATCACCACCACAGCCAGAACTATCAGGATTATGCACTCCCAAGGTCAGCTTCCTTTCTGAGATGATAACTTCTCACACTGCCTTGTAATTATAGGTTAATCTGTGCTCTCACCCATTCACTGGAACTTCAAAAAAGCGGGGCCCTGATGTATTCATCACTGTATCTGTAGTGCCTGGAATATGCCTGTCACATAGTAATTGCTAAGTAAATAATTCTGAATAAATGAACAAGGGAGAGAGCAAAGTTCCTTTTTGAAAGGTGCATGGTGTTCTTTCCTCCTGACTGCCGGTGCTAACTTCCTGTCTTGTGCAGATGGCATCCTCTGAGAAAGGAGATGCAGAGAAAGCCATTTCCCCTACTGGTGGCCTGGAAAGCTCTGGCTCAAACCTGGCATCAGAAACATGAACTTCCTTTCACCTTTTCCTCCAGGCAATGGTGTCAGCAGATGGGGAGCAGAAATAAGGCAATGAGCTTTTAAAAGCACAAGATTTATTAACTTCACTAATGTTAAGAGTCATCAGCTCAAGAAACCACAGACGGGAACTTCCCTAGAAGTTCTTTTATTTTTTTTATTTATTTTTTATTGTTATGTTACTCACCATACATTACATCATTAGTTTTTGATGTAGTGTTCCATGATTCATTGTTTGTGCATTACACCCAGTGCTCTATGGAGAACGTGCCCTCTTTAATACCCATCACCAGGCTAACCCATCCTCCCACCGCCCTCCTCTCTAGAACCCTCAGTTTGCTTTTCAGAGTCTATTGTCTCTCATGGTTTGTCTCCCCCTCCAAATTCCCCCCCTTCATTCTTCCCCTCCTGCTATATTCTTCTTCTTTTTTTAAAACATATAATGTATTATTTGCTACAGAGGTACAGATCTGAGATTCAACAGGCTTGCACAATTCACAGCGCTCACCATAGTACATACCCTCCCCAATGTCTATCACCCAGCCACCCCATCCCTCCCACCCCCGACCACTCCAGCAACCCTCAGTTTGTTTCCTGAGATTAAGAATTCCTCACATCAGTGACATCAATGATACATGGCTTTCTCTGATTGACTTATTTCACTCAGCATAATACCCTCCAGTTCCATCCACGTCATTGCAAATGGCAAGATTTCATTCTATTTGATGCCTGCATAATATTCCATTGTATATATATACCACATCTTCTTTATCCATTCATTTGTTGATGGACATCTTGGCTCTTTCCACAGTTTGGCTATTGTGGACATTGCTGCTATAAACATTGGGGTGCACATACCCCTTCAGATCTCTACATTTGTATCTTTGGGGTAAATACCCAGTAGTGCAATTGCTGGGTCGTATGGTAGCTCTATTTTCAACTTTTTGAGGAACCTCCACACTGTTTTCCAGAGTGGCTGCACCAGCTTGCATTCCCACCAACAGTGTAGGAGGGTTCCCCTTTCTCTGCATCCCCGCCAACATCTGTCATTTCCTGACTTGTTAATTTTAGCCATTCTGACTGGTGTGAGATGATATCTTATTGAGGTTTTGGTTTGGATTTCCCTGATGCCGAGCGGTGTTGAGCACTTTTTCATGTGTCTGTTGGCCATTTGGATGTCTTCTTTGGAAAAATGTCTGTTCATGTCTTCTGCCCATTTCTTGATTGGATCATTTGTTCTTTGGGTATTGAGTTTGATACATTCTTTATAGATTTTGGATACTAGCCCTTTATCTGATATGTCATTTGCAAATATCTTCTCCCATTCTGTCAGTTGTCTTTTGGTTTTGTTGACTGTTTCTTTTGCTGTGCAAAAGCTTCTTATCTTGATGAAGTCCCAATAGTTCATTTTTGCCCTTGCTTCCCTTGCCTTTGGCGATGTTTCTAGGAAGAAGTTGCTGCGGCTGAGGTCGAAGAGGTTGCTGCCTGTGTTTTCCTTTAGGATGTTGGTGGACTCCTGTCTCACATTTAGGTCTTTCAACCATTTGGAGTCTATTTTTGTGTGTGGTGTAAGGAAATGGTCCAGCTTCATTCTTCTGCATGTGGCTGTCCAATTTTCCCAACACCATTTGTGAAGAGACTGTCTTTTTTCCCCTGGACATTCTTTCTTGCTTGTCGAAGATTAGTTGACCATAGAGTTGAGGGTCCATTTCTGGGCTCTCTATTCTGTTCCATTGATCTATGTGTCCGTTTTTGTGCCAGTACCATACTGTCTTGATGATGACAGCTTTGTAATAGAGCTGGAAGTCCAGAATTGTGATGCCGCCAGCTTTGCTTTTCTTTTTCAACATTCCTCTGGCTATTTGAGGTCTTTTCTGATTCCATATAAATTTCAGGATTATTTGTTCCATTTCTTTGAAAAAAGTGGATGGTATTTTGATGGGGATTGCATTGAATGTGTAGATTGCTCTAGGTAGCATTGACATCTTCACAATATTTGTTCTTCCAATCCATGAGCATGGAGCATTTTTCCATTTCTTTGTGTCTTCCTCAATTTCTTTCATGAGTATTTTAAAGTTTTCTGAGTACAGATTATTTGCCTCTTTGGTTAGATGTATTCCTAGGTATCTTATGGTTTTGGGTGCAGTTGTAAATGGGATCGACTCCTTAATTTCTCTTTCTTCTGTCTTGTTGTTGGTGTATAGGAATGCCACTGATTTCTGTGCCTTGATTTTATCTCCTGCCACATTACTGAATTCCTGTATGAGTTCTAGCAGTTTTGGGGTGGAGTCTTTTGGGTTTTCCACGTAAAGTTTCATATCATCTGCAGAGAGTGAGAGTTTGACTTCTTATTTGCCGATTTGCATGCCTTTTATTTCTTTTTGTTGTCTGATTGCTGTGGCTAGGACTTCTAATACTATGTTGAATAGCAGTGGTGATAGTGGACATCCCTGCCGTGTTCCTGACCTTAGGGGGAAAGCTGTCAGTTTTTCTCCATTGAGAATGATATTCGCTGTGGGTTTTTCATAGGTGGCTTTTATGATATTGAGGTATGTACCCTCTATCCCTATACTCTGAAGAGTTTTGATCAAGAAAGGATGCTGTACTTTGTCAAATGCTTTTTCTGCATCTATTGAGAGGATCATATGGTTCTTTTTCTTTCTTTTATTAATGTATTGCATCACATTGATTGATTTGTGGATGTTGACCCAACCTTGCTGCCCAGGGATAAATCCCACTTGGTCATGGTGAATAATCCTTTTAATGTACTGTTGGATCCTATTGGCTAGTATTTTGGTGAGAATTTTTGCATCCATGTTCATTAAGGATATTGGTCTGTAATTCTCCTTTTTGATGGGGTCTTTGTCTGGTTTGGGGATCAAGGTAATGGTGGCCTCATAAAACGAGTCTGGAAGTTTTCCTTCCATTTCTATTTTTTGGAACAGTTTCAGAAGAATAGGTATTAATTCTTCTTGAAATGTTTGGTAGAATTCCCCCGGAAGCCCTCTGGCTCTGGGCTTTTGTTTGTTGGGAGATTTTTGATGACTGCTTCAATTTCCTTAGTGGTTATAGGTCTGTTCAGGTTTTCTATTTCTTCTTGGTTCAATTTTGGTAGTTCATACATCTCTAGGAATGCATCCATTTCGTCCAGATTATCTAATTTGCTGCCATAGAGTTGCTCATAATGTGTTCTTATAATTGTTTGTATTTCATTGATGTTGGTTGTGATCTGTCCTCTTTCATTCATGATTTATTTATTTGGGTCATTTCTCTTTTCTTTTTGATAAGTCTGGCCAGGGGTTTATCAATCTTGTTAATTCTTTCAAAGAACCAGCTCCTAGTTTTGTTGATCTGTTCTACTGTTCATTTGGTTTCTATTTTATTGATTTCTGCTCTGATCTTTATTTTTTTCCTCTCCTGCTGGGTTTAGGCTTTATTAGCTGTTCCTTCTCCAGCACCTTTAGGTGTAGGGTTAGGTTGTGTATTTGAGACCTTTCTTGTTTCTTGAGAAAGGCTTGTATTGCTGTATACTTTCCTCTTAGGACTGCCTTTGCTGCATCCCAAAGATTTTGAACAGTTGTTTTCATTTTCTTTTGTTTCCATGAATTTTTTTAATTCCTCTTTAATTTCCTGGTTGACCCATTCATTCTTTAGTAGGATGCTCTTTAGCCTTCATGTATTTGAGTTCTTTCCAATTTTCCTCTTGTGATTGAGTTCTAGTTTCAAAGCTTTGTGGTCTAAAAATACTCAGGGAATGACCTTAATGTTTTGGTACTGGTTGAGACCTGATTTGTGACCTAGGATGTGATCTATTCTGGAGAATGATCCATGAGCACTAGAGAAAAATGTGGATTCTGTTGCTTTGGGATGGAATGTTCTGAATGTATCTGTGAAGCCCATTTGGTCCAGTGTCATTTAAAGTCTTTATTTCCTTGTTGATCTTTTGTTTAGATGATCATCCATTTCAGTGAGGGAGGTGTTAAAGTCCCCCACTATTATTGTATTGTTGTCGATGTGTTTCTTTGCTTTTGTTATTAATTGCCTTATATAATTGGCTGCTCCCATGTTAGGGGCATAGATATTGTTAGATTGTTAGATCTTCTTGTTGGATAGACCCTTTAAGTAAGATATAGTGTCCTTCCTCATTTCTTATTATAGTCTTTGGTTTAAAATCTAATTTGTCTGATATAAGGATTGCCACCCCAGCTTTCTTTTGGTGCCCATTAGCATGGTAAATCATTTTCCACCCCCTCACTTTCAATCTGGGGGTGTCTTTGCATCTAAAATGAGTCTCTTGCAGACAGCATATCGATGGGTCTTGTTTTTTAATCCAATCTGATAGCCTGTGTCTTTTGTTTGGGGCATTTAGCCCATTTACATTCAGGGTAACTATTGAAAGATATGAATTTAGTGCCAGTGTTGCCTGTAAGGTGACTGTTACTGTGTATTGTCTGTGTTCCTTTCTGGTCTATGTTGCTTTTAGGCTCTCTCTTTGCTTAGAGGACCCCTTTCAAGATTTCTTGTAGGGCTAGTTTCATGTTTGCAAATTCCTTTCTTTTTTGTTTGTCCTGGAAGCATTTTATCTCTCCTTCTACTTTCAATGACAGCCTAGCTGGATATAGTATTCTTGGCTGCATATTTTTCCCCTTTAGTGCTCTGAATATATCATGCCAGTCCTTCCTGGCCTGAAAGGTCTCTGTGGATAGGTCTGTTGCCAATCTAATGTTTCTACCATTGTAGGTTACAGATCTCTTCTCCCAAGCTGCTTTCAGGACTTTCTCTTTGTCTCTGAGACTCGTACGTTTTACTATTAGATGTCGGGGTGTTGAACTATTTTTATTGATTTTGAGGGGGGTTCTCTGTGCCTCCTGGATTTTGATGCCTGTTTCCTTCCCCAAATTAGGGAAGTTCTCTGCTATAATTTCCTTCAATATACCTTCTGCCCCTCTCTCTCTTTCTTCTTCTTCTGGGATCCCAATTATTCTAATATTGTTTTGTCTTATGGTATCTCTTATCTCTCGAATTGTGCCCTCATGATCCAGTAGTTGTTTTTCTCTCTTTTTCTCAGCTTTTTTATTTTCCATCATTTGGTCTTCTATATCACTAATTCTCTCTTCTGCCTCATTTATCCTAGCAGTGAGAGCCTCCATTTTTGATTGCACCTCATTAATAGCCTTTTTGATTTTGACTTGGTTAGATTTTAGTTCTTTTATTTCTCCAGAAAGGGTTTCTCTAATAACTTACATCCTTTTTTCAAGCCCAGCTAGTATCTTTAAATCATCAATCTGAACTCTAGTTCCAACATCGTACTAATGTCCATATTGATTAGGTCCCTGGCAATCAGTACTGCCTCTTGTTCTTTTTGTTGAGGTGATTTTTTTCTGTCTTGTCGTTTTGTCCAGAGGAGAACAGATTAATGAGAGAACAAAATGCTAACAGGGTAACAACGTCCCCAGAAAATATACTCTAAACAAATCAGAAAAGACCTGAAACTGGGGGAAAAGAAAGGGAAAGAAAGAAAAAAGAAAGAGGAAAAAAAAAAGAAAAGATAAAAACAAACAAAAACAGAACAAAACAAAACAAAAAAACAGAATATGATCAGATATGATCAGGCTGGTGCATAGATCAGTGCCACACACAGATTTTGGGTGTATTTTGGTGTCTTAGAAGAAAGTGGCTGCCAAAATTTTAAAGAAAAACTTATATATGTACAAAAATAAAGGTTAATACAATGAAGGGATGGAATATGACTGTAAAGATACAAATTATAAAAGATTTTATAAAAGGAATTGGTCAGATAAGAAGTTGTTTGAAAAAAGAAAGAAGAGGATTAAAAAAAAAAAAAGGGAGAGAATGTGATCAGGCAGGAGACTAGAACAAAGCCATACACTAGAGATTTAGGGTATGTTTTGATCTGTTAGAAAAAACTATCTCAAAATTTTAAAGAGAGAACAACTTATATATATATATGCCAAAAATAAGGGTAACTACTATGAAGGGATAGAATATGAATCTGAAAATGAAAAATAAAAATGCTTTTTAAAAAAGGGATTGATAAGATGTTGGTTGAAAAAGGGAAAAAGAAAAAGTAAAAAAAAAAAAAAGACAGTTAAAAAAATTAACTTTGAAAGACTAAGGAATCATGGTAAAAAAGCCATGAATTCTATGTGCAGTATTCCCCTAGGGCTGGAGTTCTGCCATTGTCATTGATCAGTGAACTTGGTCTTGGCTGGCTGTTCTTGCTGATCTTCTGGGGGAGGGTCCTGTTGCCGTGGTTCCCAAATGTCTTTGCCAGAGGCAGAATTGCCCCCCCTTGCTGGTCCAGGCTAAGTAATCTGCTCGGGTTTGCTCTCGGGAGCTTTGTTCCCTGCAAGCTTTCGGATGAGAGTTAAAATGGCGGCCTCCCAATCTCCACCCCAGAGGAGCCGAGAACTCAGGGCCCTGCTCCTCAGTGAGCCTCCAGAGAAAAGCAGTCAATCACTCCTGTCTCCCTGGTCCCTGGCTGCACTCCATGCTTACCCAGCCTGTGACCAAGCATTTCTATCTCTGGCACCCGATCCCATGTGGAGTCTCCAAACCCAGCAGATCCCTGCGGTGCACTCCCGCGTGGCTCCTCCTGGGGGAAGAAGGTGAGTGTCCCCGGATCTGCTGCTTGTTGGGTCCCTGCTGGAGGAGCAGGGGCCCTACTGTGCTGCGGATCACAGTTTATGGCAACCCCGTGCTGAGAGCCCATGCCTCAGTCCCATCTCTGCAGCTGGCTTCCTCACTCCAATACCTGGGAGCTCTGCCGCACTCAGGCATCCCTGGTCTTTCTGTGACCCTGAGGGTCCTGAGACCACACTGTCCCAGCGAGGGTTCCACCCCCCGCTTAGCCCCTGGAGAGATGGTCCCTCAGCGGAGCTGACTTCTAAAAGTTCTGATTTTGTGCTCCGGGGCTCTACCACTTGCCAGAAGCGGCCGACGGAGGCCCCTCCCCCGCCATCCATCCTCCCGAATATCACCTCGGATTCACTTCTCCGCACGTCCTACCTTCCAGAAAGTGGTCACTTTTCTGTTCAGAGAGTTGTTGCTATTCTTTTCTTCGATCTCCTGTTGAGTTCATAGGTTTTCAGACTGGTTTGATCCCTATCCAGCTGAATTCCTGGAACCAGACAAAATTTAGGTCTCCTAACTCCTCCGCCATCTTGCTCCACCCCTCCTCCCCAGAAGTTCTTAAACATACTTGGACTTATATGTTTCCAAAATAAAAATTAAATCAAATCAAAAAAGCCCTTCCCCTTCCATTGCTACCTGTTTTCACTCTACAAAGGTTCCTGCTTAAATTAGATGTGTACAGGTGCCTCATTTCATCATCAGATCGTACTGGAGGAGTGGAGACTTGAACATCTTATGCTACTTTCATTTGTCACTTGCAAAGTTTTTCCTTTCTAACTGGTTTTGTCCCCAAATTTTCCAAGGCTATCATTTTTATGTAATTAAAATTCTACCTAGATCTAGATTTCACTTTGTATTCTATCATATAGACAGCCATAGGTGTTAAACTGAGTCATCTAATATATTCTTTCCCACATGTCTTGGGCTCTATTTCTTTCTTTTTGTGTGAGCAAGGCAAATTGGCTAGGTCAACGTTTTTCTGAAGTACAAATTGAATTTGGTCATTCTGATACATTTGTCAATTTTACTTCTATTCATTTTACTCCCCAAAGTTTCACAAATGCTAGCGCATGATGCAGTTTTCACCAGACCATGAAAAACGACAATACAGACAAATATGTGTGTGCATGCATCTATGTGTTGTAGGTGCTATAAATTTGCCAATGGCCTTTTCTTTATTGGAGATGATCTTTGTTACTTTTCAAATTGTGGTCCTAAATTGTCTTGTCTTTTATGTAATGCAATTATGGTTTTTGTAGATGGGAGTAGTTTTTAAAAATATCTTTACTCAGAAAAAAACCCCAAAATCTGGCAATTTTGTCTCAGGCTTTTTGTTATTTTGTTTATTAAAATTCTATTGATTGAGAAATCCCAAACTGGAAAGCTCTGACTAATAATATCACTGTTTAATTCCAAGAACTATAGAACCACTAAATCACAAAGCTGAGGGAGTACTATCCATTATCTGCTATCACACCACCAACAGAGAGGAAAGTGAGGTCCA
Organism: Mirounga angustirostris; assembly: GCF_029215605.1. Classification (NCBI taxonomy): domain Eukaryota; kingdom Metazoa; phylum Chordata; class Mammalia; order Carnivora; family Phocidae; genus Mirounga; species Mirounga angustirostris. Next base: position 10,413,793 of record NW_026991712.1, on the reverse strand, counting down.
GTGCGAGGGAGCCCCATGCTCAGAGGTAGCCAGTAAGAAAAAAGAATCTTGTTTGTTTGTTTGTCTGTTGGTCTGCTTTTTATTGATATGTAGTTGACATACAATGATATGTTTCAGGGGTACAACATAGTGACTCAGCATTTATATACATCACCAAGTGATGGCCATGATAAATGTACCAACTGTTTTTCCCTGACAGAAGGGTTACCTTGGCAGGGGAATGTAGCAGAGTCTTCCTGTCTTGTTTCTTCATGTTTAGAACTGCATTTTTCAGAAATCTCCCAGGGTTCATATTCAATACTTCTAGGGTGAGAAAAATTGCAAGTATCTGGCAAAGAGGCACCTCTTTCCTTGGAACTGAATGCATAATTGAGGATTTTACTCTTGCACATTATTCAGTCTTAATCTTCAGTGAACTTAGTAAAATATTGTTTTGATCAGGATAGGTTTGCATATTTTTCTATGACTTCCCAGCCATAATTAGATTCCTCAGGCACTGCAGGAGTTCTAATTGCAAGGGCAGAGCAATTTCCAACTCAGCCACTCATGTTGTCCATGTTGAAAGACTTTAAGGAGCAAAAAATTAAAAAAAAAAAAAAAGAGTCCTTTCATTTCTGGGTGAATTTCAAAAGCTGACATAATGTCATTACTTTTCCTCCCAGAATTTCCAGAAGGAAAGTTTTTTATCATTCCCCTCTTAAAGGTTTCAGGAATAACATATTATAGATAAATTTAATAGAACTGCCAGAGACCCTAAAGAAGGGGATTGGATTTCTGAAGAAAAGGGAAGATGGCACTTGTCCATAAATCAGGATAATGTCATGTATTTTCTTGTCTCAGGGTTTGACTGGACTTAAGGGTTTGCTTCAAGGCATGGTCCACTGAGAGGTTTTTTCATGGAATCTTAATACTTAAATTTAATCATCTCAACCATGCAGATGGTCGATTAAAGATAACAGCCTGGCAGTTTCATTCCCTAGGATCTGCTCTGGTTTTGCCATTGCCTACTTGGTTTTCTCAAGCAGGCACTTTGTTTTTCTGCACCTCTGTACTTTGATGTGTTGGAAGTAAGGATTGAAAATACTGGCCTAACTCACAGGATTCTGTGTTGATAAAATGAAGTTAGATACGAGAACATACTACATAAATGAAAACCCTACCAGGGGGTGCCTGGCTGGCTCAGTCAGTACAGCATGCCACTCTTGATCCCAGAGTTGCAGGTTTGAGCCCCACACTGTGTGTAGAGATTACCTAAAACCCCACCTGAATGCAAGGTGGTAAAATTATAGTAATAAGAAAAAGCTTTTCCAGAGCTCACTACATGCCAAGTAATTAAATGCTTCATACATCCTAACTCCTTTATTCCCCACAATAGCCCAGTGGATTGGGGACTGTGAGTGTCCCAAGTTTATAAATGAGGATGTTGAGAATAGAGAGGAAAGTCGCTTGCCCAAAATTACACAGCTGGTCAGTGGAGTTTGGTTTTGAACCGGAGCAGTCTGGACCCAGATCCATCATCTTCGCTGGTATGTTATATGACTCCCAGTGCAGACATTGGTGACTGAAGGGATGCCTGAATGGGAATGGCACTTTAGACTAATGAGGAAGAACATTTGTGTTGCCGTGGGTTGAAGTGTGTCCTGTTAGAAGTTATATGTTGAAGTCCTAACTGCCAATACCTTGGAATGTAACCTAATTTTGAAAGAGGGCCATTGCAGAAGTAAATGGTTATGATGAGGTCATCATGAAGTGGTGTGGGTTCCTAATCTGATAGGACTGGTGTTTTTACAAAAAGGGGAAATTTGGAAATAGACGTACACACAAGTGCGTGCATACACACATACACACACACAGAACACCATATGAAGACTGGAGTTTAGCTGCCACAAGCCACTAGAGGCTAGAACCACCAGAGGCTAGAACCCCCAGAGGCTAGAACACATCCCTCCCTAGAGCCTGCAGAGGGCTTGTGGCCCTGCAGACACCACACTCTCAGACTGGCCTCCAGAATTGCTAAACAATACCCAACTTGTGTTACTTTGGTATGGTCACCCTAGAAAACTCATTCATGCATATGTGTATATGGCTTATGAGAATCAACTTTGTGATTTATTTACTCATCCTTTGAAAATCCATGGTGGGGGGGACATTTGTAGTGCTTGTGTGGGTCTGAGTGCTGTTCAGGCCAAAGTGAGTGGTCGGGAGCCATCAACTTCCACTGACAGTGACTCTGTGCTCTCCTCAGCCCATTTGTGAAAGCAAAAACGAGTGCTATCCATAAAGTCACAATGAGGACACTCAGCATTAATTTAGGGAAAGCTAAGAGGACACCAACTTTTGGTTCTGTTCTTAATCACAGAAAAAAAAATATATATACTTTTCCCTTGACTTCTTAGTTTTCCTCCTACATTCGAGGACATTACTTCTCAGTGACCTCTGCAGCCACCTTATCTGGGCTCATCTCTGTAATGTTGGAGTTTCTCAGGCTTAGTTCCAGGACAGGTAGATTCTCATTGTATGTACTTCCTGGTGACTGTCCTCTCCTATGGTTTAAATGACCTCTTATGATGCCACTCTCGCACACAATTGTGGTTAAAACTCTAATTTTGCCTGGCTATGTGAGTTTGAGAGTAAATTTCTTGACTCTTTTGTGCCTCATTTCCCTCATTTGTAAAACAGAGGTAAAAACAGTACATTCTTTATAAATTTTGGGGGAGAATTGAGTGAAATATTACATAATTCACATATTATATAATATAATGCATAAGTATTATGATACAAACTGTATAAAGGAGAATAATCATGTACTCGTAGAGTTTAAAATCTGGGAGTGAAATAAACAAACATATTAATCATAATATGCAAATATGGGTTAAGAAATAGGAAAATAATTAAGTGAGAGAAAGAGGGTGTCAGGCGTGGGAAGCGTTGGCTAGGGTGTTCATGGAGGGTCTTTGTGATAAGAATCTAGGTGAGAAAACCCCTTGGCACAGAAGATACATGCCTTCAGTGGGCTGGCTTATGGCTGGAGAAGGACCAGAAAGGGGTATTCTAAACTGTGGGTTCCAGCATCCAGGTAGTTTTTAAACGCAACAAAATTGATTGCTTGGCACCAATTAAACACCTGTTGTTTTGGCCTGGTTGTCTAAAAAATAGCAGAGCTAGGTGTGGCTTCTGGATAAGCTGCTTGCTGTCTTCCCAAGACAAATTCAGGGCATAGGAGGCGGCAGTTCATTGGAACAGTCTTGCCTACTGGGGAGGAAGAGTCAAAAAGGGATTTTTCAGATTGTTCCCTGAAGTCTCCTACTAGCTATTGTTCATTTCCCCTATTTTGATTTCTCATATTGTTTCTTTTCTTTCCTTTTTCCTACTCCAATCTTGCCAGAATGTCTATGTTCATGATACTTTGAAAAGTCTAGCTTTTGGTTTAGTTGATCACCTCTTCTATTGTTTTCCTTATAGACAAAGAAATTAGTTTCTGTTCAGAGTTTTATTATTTCCTTTCTTGTAGTTTCTTTGGCCTTCTTTTCTTTTCTTTTTTGGGGGGGGTTCCTTTTTTTTAAAATTTAAGTTCAATTAATTAACATATAGTGTATTATTAGTTTCAGAGGTAGAGTTCAGTGATTCATCAGTTGCATACAACACCCAGTGCTCATTCCATCACGTGCCCTCCTTCATGCCCACCACCCAGTTGGGGGCAGAAGATTTGTCTGAAGAAATAATAGCTGAAAACTTCCTGAATCTGGGGAAGGAAAGAGAAATCCAGATCCAGGACGCACAGAGAGCCCCCAACACGGCCTTATTTTCTTACTCTGTTGGTTCTCATTTTATCTTCTTTGTCCAATGCTTAGCTTGCTAATATTCAATCTTTTTATTTTCCAGTATACGCATTTATATTATATCTTTTCTCTATATGTTAGCTAATTCCATAAATTTTGATATTTAGTTATTTCATTTCACTTGTTCCTAATTACTTGTAAACATTTGTGTTTTCTAGTAGAATTTTTTTTTTTTTTGGTACCTAGAAATTATTTTCAAGTGCTTCTTTTTGTTTTAAGTCTGTTTCTAAATGTAGCTTTCTGTTGTTTTTTTTTTTTCTGGCAATGTATTTCATTATAGTTAGAGAATGTCACCCAAAAGAGATTATTTTTTGGTACTTGTCAAGACTTTGTGAGCAGGGAGCCTGATGCGGGGCTCGATCCCAGGACCCTGGGATCATGACTTGAGCTGAAGGCAGACACTTAACTGACTGAGCCACCCAGGCATCCCATGTTTCTTTTCTTTTTTTAATAAATCTTTCAACACTGTAAAAAGTAGGTGCTGAATCCAAAATCATACAATTGATTTTGTCCGTATTGTGCCTGTTTCATTTTTTTAGACTACAAAGAATTCTCAGCTTGAGCAGGAAAGTCTGACATCGCCTTGCCAATTTGTCCATTTCTACAGCTTTCAAGATGTGTTTCTTCACTTCACCTGAAGACTGCAGGTTGACAAGTTTCAAAACCTGTTAATTGGTTTATTATAGGCACCAGCCTTTGGGGATCTCATTTGCATGTTTCAGTGAATTTTTGCTAGTGTTCAGGTCTTTACTGCAAAATTAAATGTTATCTTTTTTTTTTTTAAGATTTTATTTATTTGCGAGAGAGACAATGAGAGACAGAGAGACAGAGAGCATGAGAGGGAGGAGGGTCAGAGGGAGAAGCAGACTCCCTGCCGAGCAGGGAGCCTGATGTGGGACTCAGTCCCGGGACTCCAGGATCATGACCTGAGCCAAAGGCAGTTGCTTAACCAACTGAGCCACCCAGGCGCCCCAAATTAAATGTTATCTTGGCCATAGATTTTGTAAGCTCCCATCTCCATATGCTTAATTGGATCAGATTACAAAGAAAAAAATAAAAATATAAATATTTCTTGAAAATTAAGCTGTCAGGAAAGGTTTGCTTGGCTGTTTTGTGGAGGCTTTTAGTTAAAGTAGTTGCTGCATGGGTAATGCCAGAAGCTCCAAGTGGGTTTTGAGCTGGCCTCTGAAAATGGCCTGTTATATTTCTACTGTGTACTAGGGAGTAAGGATTACTGGACAGTTTATAATCCCACTGCAGAAGAGATGTCCTCTTAGAGACTCGTAGGAAATATCCCAAACGTGGACCAAGAAGACAGTGGTCTGTATGAGTCAGAAGAACAACTTTAAGACTTATTTGTCAGGTGGGAATATATGCCAAGGTGAATAATAAAAAGAATGAAAGGGACAGAGATCAATGGGGAAGTGTTGGTCAGGAAAGTCCTTGTTATAAAGATAACATTTGAGGTCTGAATAAAATTCAAAAACCCTAACATGCTGAGGGATTCCAGAAAGATAAATGTAAACTCATGGAAGTTCTCTGCATTAACTGTGGCTTGCCCTCTATCTCCTGCCATCTGATAGGGTGAGGACATACGTGTGCCAGTCAGACCCAAGATGGAGGAGCAGAAATCTGGCCACCAAGACCATCTGTGCATGTGCTGGTGGTGCCTTCCCTGTCCCCCATATCAGCCTTAGGCCTGAGATACATTCATTTGTGCAGAGTACTTTTATAACATTGTCAAATGCATCACTCTTTCTGCTTCTCATTACCACTTTCCAGATCATTCCTTACTTTCTTATGCTATGGCTAAAATTACCTTCATTCTTGTCTTAGTCCGTTCAGGCTGCTTTAACAAAACACCATATACTCGGTGGCTTATAAAGAACAAAAATTTATATCTCAGGTCTGGAGGCTGGAAGCTGTCGATCAAAACATCACTGGCAGATTTAGTGTCTGGTGAGTGTCCACTTCCTGGTTGGCCATCTTGTCTTCTCCCTGTGTCCTCATGTGGTAGAAAAGGCAAGGGAACTCCCTTCTATTAGGGCACCATGCATTCATAAGGGCTCCACCCTCATGACCTGATCACCTCCCAATGGCCCCACTTCACTGGAAATTAGGTTTCAACAAATGGGGGAAAAAAACATTTAATCTCTAGCAATGGTATTGCTCCGAGTTCTTCTTACCCACTTCCTTGTTTTAAGCAGCTACAAGCCTATCGGAAGCAAGCTCTTATCATAAAATATTGTGTGGGAGGTACTGCAAGAGGGGAGTCTTTTCTAATAGGAGGGGGCACAGGAAAAGAATATGCTCTACACCATTCAGATGGCAGGGACTCTTTCTGACTTGTCTTCGTGTCTCTGAGAGCACCCAGCACAGTGCCTGGCACCTCCTTGATGCTGAATAAAGACTTTGAGCTCCAATTCACAATGGATCCCTAATTCCTAGCAACAAATTAGACCAGAGGAGTTCATTTTTCAACCTGTCAGAACCCAAGGTGCAAAAGTAGACCAAAGCTGTTATTCAACAAACATGTTTCCTTAAAGAATCTCCAAAGAGACTGCCAACATATACCAATGGACTCACTTTCTAAATCGGTGTCGCACGTCATAGGCTATATATGTGTGCTCGGGAGATGAAAACTGGTTAACTGCCCACCAAGATGCCAAATGCCTTGGATTAGCAGGTTGAGTCCCAGATGCAAAATGTTGACACAGAATGCCCTGAAACAATCTCCTCCTTAAGCACGTACCTCAGCTTATTAATATCTAAGAAGACAGGTGAGGACTGAGAAATTGTTAGCTCAGTTATGTTGAGGACCAATTCATTTTCCTGCTCTCAGTCCAAAAAGTGCAAGACTCTTTTATTCTCTGAGGCTTCGGGTGTCCTCTGGAGTCAGAGGGCTCTTACATTATGCATTGCCTTGTGGCAGCTGTCACAGCTGACATTTACTCCTGAGGCCATGTCTTGTCCCCTCTCTCTGTCCTGCCTACCCAAACCTCACATATCTGCCTGGACCAGAGAGGTGTCCAAGGTGGCCCTGGGCATAATGCAAAAATCTATAACCTGAGGGGAGGCTCAAAGTAATTATGTTCTTTATGGAAGTGAGCATATAACATCTAGTCCCTAAGGTTGTGGTAAGAATTCCATATAAAAATTCAGCCATTACACTCTCTGTTTCTATGAGTTTAATTATTTTAACTACCTCATACAAGTGGAATCAGGCAATAATCATTCATCTGTGACTGGCTTACTGCACTTGACATAACCTCCTCCGGGTTCATCCACGCTGTCACATGTGGTAGTATTTCCCTCTTTTTAAGGCTGAATAATATACCATTATATATATATATATATATATATATATATATATATATATATATATATATTCACATTTTCTTGAAGATTTATTTATTTATTTATTTGACAGAGAGAGAGCAAGAGAGCACAAGCAGGGGGAGCGGCAGGCAGAGGGAGAGGGAGAAGCAGGCTCCCCGCTGAGCAGGGAGCCCCATGCAGGACACGATCCTCCATTTGTAAGTCAGGAGATAAAATATCCATTTTTATCTCAGAGGATAAGATGCTAATCGATGGTTATAAAAGTTCAATTATGTAAAATAAATAGGTCTAGAGATTTTTCAAACAAGACATAAAAGGCATGAATAAGAAAGGGATTGACACATTTGCCTATATTAGAAATTAAAATTTATGTCCATAAAATATCCTATTATAAACAAAGCAAAGAGAAAATTGGCAGCCCCAGAGAGTCGGTGGGAGAGAGCGGTTGACTATGTATAAATATATAAAATCATTCAATTACTTTTTTATATGGCTTAATCTCATCCATATGTATTCCAAAAGAATATATATTTAGACAAATTTCATAAAAAGAGTGCCATGGTATATGTAGTACTGGGGACTTTTTTTTCCTCAATGAAGATTATATTGCTAAGATACAATCATGTTGATGTATGCCACCATACTTACTTTAGACTGCTATATGCTATTTCATTGTATGAGTATTATTCATAAAATTTATTCCTCCTCTCTACTAATGACTTGTATTTAGACTGTTTTGAGTTTTTTGCTATTGGAACATTGCTGCTATAAACACTTGTGTATATTGTTGCTGATATAAACAAGTATGTAATAGTTTTCTGAGATTTATTCCCAGGAATGGAGTAGATGCTTTGTAGGATTTGCAAATGTCCAGTTTGACAAAAGGGTCAAACTATCTTCCAATTCACTCTTCCACCAGTCATATATTCTTCAAAATTCAGTTTTATCAGACTTTTAAATATTTTTTCCAATCAAATGAATATAAAGCATATCTATTGAATACATTTTCATGATCATTAAAAGAGGCCGAATGCCTTCTTAGATATTTATTGAGCATTAATTCCTCCTCTTTGAAATTCCTGCTTATATTTTATGCCAATTTTTTGTATTGGGTAATTTGTTTCCGTTATTGTAGTTTTTATTCTGTGAGAGTCCTTCACTAGTTGTGTGCCTTATATCTATCTCCTCCCTGTTTATACCTTTCTGTTCCACTTTTCATATCCTTTTCTTAATGACAATTTAATTATACTTAGATCTACTCTTTCCTTTTAAAGTTAGTGCTTTTTAGAGTCTTATGTTAAAAACTCTTGCTTATCTGAGGGTCAGAAAGAGAAGGACCTGGATTTTCCAAGAATATTTAAGTTTAGCTATTGCAGTTTAATTTCCGATCCATGTAGAGCTGCTTTTGATGTAGAATATGAGGTAGCTAAATCACCATTGTCAACATTTTTTCTCCAAATGGTGACCATTTTTTGAATTTCATTTGTTGAACACTCTCTCTGTACCCAATGACATCACATGATACCTCTCATATGTACTCACATTCTATGCACATGGATCTGCTTTTGGCCCCTCCATCATGTTCCATCGGTCCATTTGTTTATCCAAGTACCAAGTCCACATGGCAATAATTGCTAAAATTTGATAATAAATTCTAACATCTGACAAATAAATTTCCCTCTCCCTGCTCTTCTTTCTCAGAAATATCTCATTCTTCTTAATCCTGTGCTCCCCCATAGACATTTTAGAGTTAACTTGTGAAGTTTGCCATTGAGATTTTTTTTTATGATGTGTCTTTTTTTATATTTATTTTTTTATTCTTATGTTAATCCCCATACATTACATCATTAGTTTTAGATGAAGTGTTCCATGATTCATTGTTTGTGCATAACACCCAGTGCTCCATGCAGAATGTGCCCTCCTCAATACCCACCACCAGGCTAACCCATCCTCCCACCCCCCTCCCCTCTAGAACCCTGTTTGTTTTTCAGAGTCCATCGTCTCTCATGGTTCGTCTACCCCTCCGATTTCCCCCGCTTCATTCTTCCCCTCCCGCTACCTTCTTCTTCTTTTTTTTTTCTTAACATATATTGCATTACTTGTTTCAGAGGTACAGACCTGAGATTCAACAGTCTTGCACAATTCACAGCGCTTACCAGAGCACATACCCTCCCCAGTGTCTATCACTCAGTCACCCCATCCCTCCCACCCCACCCCCCACTCCAACAACACTCAGTTTGTTTCCTGCGATTAAGAATTCCTCATATCAGTGAGATCATATGATACATGTCTTTCTCTGTTTGACTTATTTCACTCAACATAATACCCTCCAGTTCCATCCATATCATTGCAAATGGCAAGATTTCATTCTTTTTGATGGCTGCATAATATTCCATTGTATATATATACCACATCTTCTTTATCCATTCATCTGTCGATGGACATCTTGGCTCTTTCCACAGTTTGGCTATTGTGGACATTGCTGCTATAAACATCGGGGTGCACGTACCCCTTCGGATCCCTACTTTTGTATCTTTGGGGTAAGTACCCAGTAGTGCAATTGCTGGATCATATGGTAGCTCTATTTTCAACTTTTTGAGGAACCTCCATACAGTTTGCCATTGAGATTTTGATAAAAATTACATTGAATTTTAGTTCATTTTGGGGAAAATCTGCTTTTATGATGTTGTGCTTTCTTTCTATTTATAGGCATAATATGCGTATCTTGAATTATTTAGGTCTTCTTCAATGTATCATCGTTTTATAAGATTTCCTATAGAGATTTTGCATGTGTTTTATTAGATTTATTCTAAGTACCTAATATTCTGTGGGATTTCTCTAAATAGTGACTGCTTTTCATTTTGTTCCTAGTAATTTGAGACTTCATGTATATCTTATATCAAGCTGTACTACCAACCCTTATGATTTTTTAAAATTTGTCTATAAACAGACCATTTTGAATTCTCTATATGAATAAAAGTATCATGCCCAGTAATGATGGTCTTATTTTTTACTTTCTATTTTTTATTATTCTTGTCCATAGTACTCTATCTAAAACCTGCAATATGATGTTGAATATATGTCCATTGACATCTTTGTCTTATTTCTGACTCAATTTTTTCTAATGTTTTCCTACTCAGAATAACACTTACTGGGGGCTTTTAATAATTACTCTTTTAAAAAGGCTTTATTTATTTATTTTAGAGAGAGAGAGCATGAGAGGGGGAAAGGGGGAGAAGTAGAGGGAGAGGGAGAAGCAGATTACCTGCTGAGTAGGGAGCCTGACATGAGTCTCGATCCCAGGACCCTGAGATCATGACCTGAGCCAAAGGCAGATGATTAACAAAATGAGCCATCCAGGCCCCATTTTAATAACTTTCTTATCATGTAGAGAACATTTTTTAAATTCCTAATTTAAGAGATTTATTATGAATTTATGTTTAATTTTATCAAATGTTTTTTCATATCTATCAAAATGATCATATATTATTGATTAAGGGATAAGATATTTGTAACACTAACACCAACAAAGAATTTGTATCCATAAGATAAGAACTTCTACAATCCAAGAAGAAGAAGAAGAAAAAAAAAGAACATACAGGACAAATACTTTTGTGGCAGACACTGCTGATTGCATAATCAATGGGCTTTCTCCCAACCTTTCTTACTGAGAGTACTTTGATTTGTACTTGGGGCCAATTTTCTCAGCTTAATATTCAGTTCCTTTGTTTCAAGATCTCGTTTTTGCCATTAAAATATAATCTGAGTGTTTCTGAGAAAGTTTTTTTTTTTTTTTTTTTTTTTTTTTCCTGAAACAAGAGCTTCTCTGATTGCCTGAGACCATGATGCTATACTGGAGAAGGGTCAGCCATCTTGTGACCATAGAATGGCAAGCTTATCATGCTGCATTTGGAAGGATTCACCACTAGAAGCAGCATGGAACACACATCATAAGTATTTTCCATCAGTCCTGACCTACCCTTCTCCATATTCTCCTTAGATGGGGGGAAAAAAAACAAAACCAACAAACTTATTTAGGTTTTTGTTACTTTTACCAAAAGCATTTCTAACTGATTAAAATAAAAATTGGCAACCTATAGAAAAAAAATCCCAAGTGGTTTGTCGGTGTATGTAAAAAGAAAGTTTTACTTCACAGCTACACTGGTAACCAGGAAAATGAAGATTAAAGCTATGGTGGGTGAGTATTCCATACCAAACAGTTCAGCTAAACAGTGCCTCCATGACCATACCAAGATTTGGCAAAGATGAGGAACTAAAGGAGCTCTTATTCACAGCTTGCCTTGTGGGTATATAAATTGCTACAACTCATTTGAGGAACACTTTGGCAAAATCTAGAAAATTTATATATGTATTCAAGAGGGAAAAAGAAAGCCTCAAAATATTCTAAATGTCCACCAGTAGAAGACTGTATATAAGTTGTTATAGATTCACTTAAAAGACCATGATGTAGGAGTGAAAATGAGTGAGCCAAGTTCTACATATCCATATGGAAGAAACTCACATAAAATCAGCATCCAGAAAAGTGAATTACAGAATGCATTTAGTATGATATGATTTATATAGTTTAAACAGTAGGCACAGCAATAGTAAATCATGAAGAAATCTAAGAGACATTAACACCAAATTCAGGATAGTTATTACCTCTGTTGAGGGAAAGAGAAGGGTGCAGGTAGTGTGATAAGTGTAAGAGGCTCTCCTCTAATGAAAAGATGCTACTCCTCAACATGGATGGTAGATTCATGGATGTCCACTTTATTATTCTCTATACCTCCTTGTATATCTTCTTAAATCATTTCATATCTTCTTGTTTGCCTCAAATCATTTCTAATATTTTAATTAAAAATAGAAGAATACTTAAATATTATTTCAGAAAATAAGTGGACATAAAGGGTGTCTGTGTATATGCATTTGCATGGGCATGCACGTCTTAGCACCAGCAGCTGGCACGTGCCCTCATGTCATTTTATCCTCCATGGTTTGTTGGAAAATCATCTGTATCGCCACTGGGTAGATGAGCAAACTTAGGCTCAAGGCAGCTAAGTGACCTTCCAAAGCCACACGTCGGTCAGTTGATCTTGGCCCCATGGTCACTAACCACACATCACCACAATTCCCGAACCCCTTGCTGCACACATCAATACCCTAGAATTGGAATGCCAGTTACTAGTGTCTCCTTTGGCATTTGTAGGACACTGATGATGGTTCAGTCTAAATAATGGGCAGTTTATGGTGAGACAGGTGTGAAGTGCTTCTGGGCTTTGAAAGATTGACATCTGGAGTTTGCCCCTTGCTGTGTTTGAGAGCTGCCTGCTGGGCGTTCAGCGTGTCCAGGCGATGCTGTCGTTAAAGCCACTGTAGCTGTGTATTACATGAGCTCTGAAGTCAATCCCTGGCAAACAAGGGTGAATTAATCATAGCTGGTGATGCTGGACAAATGCATGCTAATCAGAAAAGACTTCTCAATACTTCTCATGGGCCCCCAGAGCAGCTTTTTTTAAAATTTTTTTTTTATTTTTTCCCAGAGCAGCTTTTGAAAATAACCTCCCCTCTCTAAACAGAACATTTCCAGAGCTTTAAAAGAGATATTTATTCATTTGCTCATTTTTTTAACCATTAATCCTTTTATTCATTTGTTAAAAAAAATATTTAGAGTGTCTCCGTATGCTGGGAACTGTATTGAACCCAGACTACATCTTGCGAATAAAAAGAAGTGGCCCCTGCTCTCACAGAGTTTACAAACAGAGAGCGTGTCCAGAGAAATATAAGTATCTTTCTTTCCTTGTATAAATATGAATGGTGGAGGAGGACATACTTTGACAAAGTCCTTCAGGGAATCACTCTTTGAGGAGGGGGCATGAAAGTCAAGCCAAATTTTAAAAATTCTGAAAGAATTTTAAGTCTTCTGAAATACTTCAGATTTCTTGGGGACAGGAAATTTGGGGACAGTGATTTCTAGTTCACCTTTGCCTCCCTAGAAATTGCCACCTGCTCTGAGACAGTTGAGATCAATGGGAAAGCATACTGGTTATTGCAGCAACAAGTGAAAGCTTTCCGGAGAAAATCCAACTCCATTGTTGCCTCAAGGCACCCCAGGCTCAGATCTTCCATCTTCCTCAAACACTTGCCTATAATTCAGAGCAGGACCTCTCCACCTATACTCTGTTACAAACCATTGACAGAAGGCATTCTCCTGTGCAAACACTCTGGAGTACACGTAGACCCAAACTATGCAGAAACATTAACCCCAACTTTTTCTGACCCATTCAAGAAAATATATTAGAAAGCAGATGAGTGAGCATAGCTTTATTACTGAATTAATCTTGAACCCACTTTACTTTAAAAAATACAAAGTGCATCATTCATATATTCTGTAGGATTATTAATAACAAATGACTGGGAGAACACATGACCAGTGATGGTGGCCCACCAGGTTTTCTAATATTACAGCTACGATCACTGCTGTGCGGAGCTCCACACCTCACTCCCACTCCTGAGAATGGGCCTCAGGCTCTATCTCCTGATGCATCATTTTCTTAAACCCTGTTCCTCACTGAAGACTTACTCAAGGTTCCCAGTTCCACAAGACCATCCTCATCCCATCCACATGGCTTCAGACACACCTTGTCCAATGTACTCTTTATTTAAAATCAGTGCTCTTATATCATCTTACCTACACTCTGTCCCTGAATTATGGTTTATAAAGAACCTCCACCACAATCCCACTGCAAGACTTAGGGTTATCATGAATAGTCTCAATACATCATTTATTCAACAAATGTGTATTGTGCCCTACACTATCATCATCATCAACATCGATGTGTGGAAGGCTCCTGAGAGGCATTAGAGCATTAGCAGTGAACATAATAGATACAGTCCTACCTTCATGTAGCTCACAATCTAGAGGAAATTTTTTTAAAGGATAAGATTTTGAAAGGTAAGTATAGAAGATGTGTTTTTGTGAAGGAATAAATGGCTTGAGCAAAGTACCTAAGGTAGGAAACAGCAAGACAAACGCTGAAAATATGGGAGTAATGTGGAACTTGGCATTCATCCAAAGGTTGGATAGCGATGGCGCTCACCTCTTTGGTGGTTTCTTGCTTGCCAGGAATCCCTCAGAATTTTCAGCCATTCTGCTAATTTAGGGCTTTGTCCTCTGAGACTTCAAACCTGTGAAGCTTCAGTTTCTTGTCACCTGAGCTGTTTAGAGTTGGGGGATGCACTCAATGAAAACAAAACCCAGCATACCCACAGGTCAGACCTCATGTAGCTCTCTCTTTCTAGATTACATGTTTCCTTGTTTTTTTTTCTGGGTTTTGGGTTTCCTGGGGATATTCTCCATACAATCATACTTGACATCCAAGGACTTAGCATGAGTTTATAGTCTGATTTTGGTTCTTATTCCTTCTGTTCTTTCTCTCCAAGGATTCCCCTTTAAATTTCCAGCCGCTAGTGTTGGCAAGAATGTGGAGAATAGGGAACCCTCGTGCACTGTTTATGGGAATGTAAATTGGTGCAGCCACTGTGGAAAACAGTATGGAGCACAGAATAATGTATAGCATTGTTGAAACATTATATTGTACACAGGAAACTAATATAACACTGCATGTTAACATACTGAAATTAAAATTTAAAAAAGAAATTTCATGTAATCCAATAATTCCACTCCTGAGTATGTACCCAAAGAAATAAAAACACTAATTTGAAAAGATACATGCACCCCTATGTTTATTGCAGCATTATTTACAATAGCCAAGATATGGAAGCAACCCAAGTGTCCATCAATAGATGGATGGATAAAAAAGATGTGACACATACACACACAATGGAATACCATTCAGCCATAAAAAAGAATGAGATCTTAACCATTTGCAACAACATGGATGGATGTAGAGGGTAAAATGCTAAGTGAAATAAGTCAGATAGAGAAAGATAAATACCATATGATTTCATTCATATGTGGAGTTTAAGAAACAAGACAAGCAAACAAACTGTTAAATACAGAGAACACACTGGTGGTTACCAGAGGGGAGGTGGGTGGGGGTATGGGTGAAATAGGTGAAGGGGATTAAGAGTACACTTATCTCGATGAATACTGACTGATGTATAGAACTGTTGAATCATTATGCTATACACCTGAAACTAATATAACTCTGTGTGTTAACTATTCTGGAATCAAAATTTTTAAAATAAGATAAAATACTATTATTTCAACATATAACTCATCAAAACTATTAATAAGATAAAAGAAAATGCACTTTCTATGTATATTTAAATATTAAAAAAGCAGTTATTTCATATATTTTATCCAGGAAGTGGCCTTAATCTGTATCAGGTCCTCCACCATCACTGGCTATGAAATTCCTACCTTATGTTTTAGCAGGATCCCTTTGGCTGCTATGTAGAAAACAGATCACCTGGGCAAGACTTTGGGAATCAGCAAGCTACCCTGATAATCCTGGAGATGGTATTGTGGTGTCCTAGACCAGAGTGGTAATGATGGACATGGTAAAACGATTGGGATTCTGGAAATCCAGAATGCCCCTAAAATTCTGAAGGTAGAATAAGTGGCATTTTGTATTTATTTGTAATTATTCTTACTGAGATGTGCACAGGAACTTTATATAACACTATAGTATTGCCATCGCCATATTATTTTGTATGTATTTGCCTAATGTTCATTTCCCCTACTCTCAAGGAACTCCCTTGAGAATAGAGAATATGTTTCTTTAATCTTTGTAGTCTTAGAGCTTTGTAGCCCACAGTACTCCAATATTGATCTTAACTCATCTCACTAGACTTTTACCCATCGATTCTTTTCCTGCCCCTGAGGGCTACACACAATAAGCTGATTTTCCTTCCACATAAGAGTCCTTCACACAACTGAAACTATTTCTTTCCTGCCATTCTGCACACACAAAATTCCTGAGGTAAACGGACATGAGTATCGAATAGGTTTGAAGACTTTAATGGAATTGGATTGAGTTTTGAGGACCACCTTCCCACCTCACCAAGGAGACCACAATATGTCCCTAGGCTATTGCCCAATAAAGAGAAACATTTCAGAAGGCTGGTTGAAGCAAGAATGAGAATGAAGAAAGGAATATTACAGGAAGACAATTGCTTTATCGAGAGCCTGGATTCTTCTTCCCAGTCAGGGCTCCCTTTTTCCTGTGAATAAACAAGTGGTTCTATATTCTTCAAGGAAAGTTCCCTGCCTCAGCCGCAGCACTGAGTCCTGGGGCCCTGCATCGTGCCCCATAGAAGTGGGCAGGAGTTGGAGAAGCTTCATGACAGAGCCACCAGGATAGAGACCCAGGATGGCTTCCTCTCTTTCTCCCCTCTTCCTTCTTTACTTCCTCAAAGAGGAGATGATGGTCCCTACAACTTCATTGTAAAGTCTTGATCTCTACAACTCTCTGTAGTTTATGAAGTACTTCGACATGAATTAACTCACTGCATACACACAACAGATTTGCAAGATAGATTTTATTATCTCCATTCAATTTGCTGAAGACACAAACACTTTAAAAGGTCATAAGGAGTTACTTTGGATGATTTTCTCATTACCTGACTGGGGCACAGAGAAAAGGGGGAAGTTGAGTACTGTGCTCAGATTCTGGAAGAGCAAGAAAGGCTTTGGTGCAGAAAAATCAGGGCCAAGACTTAGTCAGAATATGGTGATATTTATGAGAAAAGAAACAAGTCTGATCACTGCCCATGATCATCCTAAATTCAAATCCATAAATTTATATTGAATAAGATTCTGGGAACCTGTTATGAGCATGTGTGCTCTGCATTCAGGAAATTCCATTGGGATTCTTTGAATTTTAATGTTAATTGTATTTATTTCCATAAGAAATATATAAAGACCTCACAATTCTTCCCCCTTTTTTTTTTTTTTTTTTAGCCATCTGCTTCTTTTCAGAGGCCTTCAACATTATGTATTTGTCAGGTACCTTTCCAAATGTTCTTTGAGTATTCCGTGCATATGCAAATATAGGATATATAAATACAATAGAATTTAATAACTGTGAGGGTTTGATTGGTGAGTAATTCCATAAAGCAGAATAAATGTTCCATTAAATCACTTCCTTCAAGCCCTGAGCAGCTGTTACCTTCTGAATGTGGGCACCCAACTATGCTGTTTTAATCTATAAAATTGCAATCCCCTACATTTTTTCATCGCCAACATTCCCAATCCCCATGACCCTACACTGCTCCTTATTTTCTCATAATTTTTACCTCCCTATAACATACTAAATATAGAAATAATGTAGAGATTTTCTTGCTCATTGTCTAGTATCTCAAAAATGTAAAATCTTGAGGTCGGACTATGGTCTCTTTTGCTGACCGATGTATTCCAAGCATTTAGAACAATACCTAGCACATGATAGGAACTCATTTTTTTACTAAATTTAACTGAAAGATTTTTAGCTATAATGTGTCAGACACTGTGACAAGCGATGGTGAGGATAAGAAGATGAAGAAGTGGAGAAGGATGTATTCACCAAAGGAAGACACTGAACATAGAATTTGGATGGCAAAATGTTTAGTAAGAATCAGAACCTGTCAAAGGAAGATGGAGGAAGCAGGATTTAGCAGAGGGAGAAGGCACACTTCAATGCAGATCCAGCAAAACCTCAGCCAACCAGGTACGGTACTCTAGAGCAAATTTTGCCTATCAGAGTTGTCCCACATCAAGCCAAATTTACCCTGTCTTGATCAGTCTCTAGATGCATTCTTCACAAGGCAGCAAGTCCTTTATTTATTTATTTATTTATTTATTTATTTATTTATTTGAGAGAGAGAGTGAGAGAGAGAGAGAGCACAAGAGGGGGTAGGGTCAGAGGGAGGAGCAGACTCCCTGCTGAGCAGGGAGCCCAATGCGGGACTCGATCCCAGGACTCCAGGATCATGATCTGAGCCAAAGGCAATCGCTTAACCAGCTGAGCCACCCAGGCACCCAAGTCCTTTCTTGAAGAGAGATCTTGGAAGTACATCTTCTTGTCTACCCATAGGAAGGCACAATGATGGTCCTCAAATAGACAGAATTAACAATTATTTTTTTTGAGGTGAGGGAAGCTTCTTGAACATCCCTTGTCAATCACTCATTCAGCAAATACTTATTGGTATATCACCCTGTGGCAGGCATGTACCAGGCACTTGGGATACAAAGGTAAAACAGCATGACAAATCTAGACATTGCCCTAGCTTGAAGTTGAGGGGGATTTATAAATGTAAACATGCAATTATAGTGCAATATGATATGAAAGGGATATCTGGCCAGATTTCTATAAAGTGCAAGGGAACACCACATAGTCCATATTTAGTGGAAGTCACACTCCTGCTACTCAAAGTGTGCTTCACGGACCAACCAGCAATGTCAGCATCACCTGAAAGCATGTTAGAAATGCAGAATATTGGCCTTACTCAGACCTTCTGCCTCAGAAAGTCTACTGTAACAGCATCCCTAGGTCATCAGTATGCACCTTCAATTTTAAGAAGCATTAATGTAAGTGACATTTAAGCTAATGATAAGTCAGTTAGCCAAGCAAACTTGAGGAGAGACAGAGAGAGAAGGAACCTAGAGCAAAGAAGAGCAGAGTTGTGGACAGGGGAGTTGAGATAAGAAAGCCAAGGTAACATGCTACATCAAAAACTAACGATGTACTGTATGGTGACTAACATAACATAATAAAATATCTATATCTATATCTTTATCTGTCTATCTATCTATCTATATATAAAAGAAAGCCAAGGTAAACTAAAGTCCTTGGAAATAATTCAACGGGGCTTCCTGAGGGAAGAGGTGAGAGAAGACAGAAAGTAGTACAACAGATCATGGAGGGCCTTACTGTATTAAGAAAATTTGACTCTATCCTGGGGGCAATGGGGGCATCATTGTAGAGCTTTAAGGAGAGGAATAACATGATCAGTTTTGCATTGTAGATTTAGAATGTCCTAGATTGAAAAGACTGGAGAAAAGAGAGGGAGACTGGGAAGTTATTTCAGTGACCAGAGAGTAGATGAAAATGTTCTGAGCAAGAGTCAGGGCGGTGATGCTTACATTGCATATGCACCTGCTCATTTATCAGCTTCAACTCTTAATTCAGTTTTTTCTCTGCTTGCTCATCTTAGGTAGCATTAGACTCTCTGACTCTGTGGCTTTCTGTCCAGCTCTAAGAAGGTAACTACAGAAGTCACAGTAGCAACCCTGTGCAGATTTTAAATAATAATCATAATGACAAAGGTCCTTGTCTCATGAATAGTTTGGTTTCCTTCACCTGTAGCAGCACATAAAAGCAAACATCAGTGCCTGTCAGGAATTACCTGATAGGTCCTGGCTAAAGCCTCTTTCTTCTGGGAATTTACAGTGTCCATAGAAATGGAAAAGCCAGGCACACAGGCAACTACAAGAAAAGGAGGGATTTATATTCATTTAGAACTTGCATTCATTGAATGGGAAATAATAATAAAAAGATCAACAATAGTAAACATCAGTTTTTAATTGTTTGGTAAACTTTTTATAGGCATCATCTCATTTAATCCCCACCTCAACCCTGACTGGTAAGAGCTGTGAATATCCCCATTTTTTAGTTGAGGAAATAAGGATTCAGAGAATTAGGTCAATTGGTCAGTTGTGCAAGGTCACAGAGTGAACAGATGGCAAAGCCAGGATTTAAACCTTTGACGACCTAATTCTAGAAATGTGACCCTTTACCCTTGGCTAACTCAAGGACCAAGGGAAAAGGCAGCCCTTCAGAACCTGAGATGTGGCACTGATCATAGGTTGCAGACAAAATATCATGCTTCTCATGTAGATAAAAATAGTCCACTTATACCATTCTAAAATTGCATCTTAGTTACAAGTAGGACAAATTATATGCAGTCCTTTCATCCAACCAAGACCTAATCTAGTCTAGGATGAGATGATAAACAACATCCAAATTTCAATGGTTCAAACCAATAGGAATGTATTTCTTCCCTGTGAAAAACCCCCTACAGATCTAGGCATATCTCCAGGGCAGTTCAAGCCTGCAGAGACCACAATGTCCTGTGGCTGCATCACTTGGAAATGAAGGCAGCTTTGATTGTCAAGGCAGAGGACAAGACTGCTGAAGATGTCACACCAGCAATTATGTACTTTGGCCTAAAATAATCTCACCTCTGATCACACCTCATCAGTCAAAGCCAGGCACATGGCCTGGCCTAAGTTCAAGTAGGTAGGTAAGTGTAATCCTCCCATTGGACGGGGAGGAATGGAGAACCGAATAGGAGTGAATACTAGAAATCTCTACTATGGCAAGTCTTAGAACATCCCTAATAAATGTAAGTGTCCCACTAAATGTGATTTGTCAGATCAGCATCTTCAAGAGCTGTAGCATCAGCTTACATTTAGTAAGTCTTTTAAGCTCATAAGTCTTTTTATATACACCATGGATTAAATTTCCTTAAAATTCTATAAGGAAGACTATCCAACAAATATCCAATACCTTCACTAACCTATGAGCTCCTTTGAAGCAGGAACTCTGTCTTTCTTGGACCTCTTCCTAGCACAGCCTTTAGCTCTTAGTAGGTACCCATTAAGTGAGTCTGGGTCCTTCATCACATTGAAAACAGAGACTTGTAGCAGATACATGACTTCTCCAGACTCATAAAATCCAGAGGTGAATAAACTAGGACACGAGTCAAGCCACCTAACCCTGAGTCATCTGTCCTCACGGCCTCTGTGGCATTGTTCAGGGGAGATTTCCAGCCACATCATAATTGAAATGTATGCTGCCCTTCACCAGGGCCAAGATTAAAGCATCCATCAAGCATTCAGCCCTGCCTGAAATGTGGGAAGCCAGGCCACTCAGGCATGATAATGATTGCCATCTTTAGCGAGGCATCTGGAAGCAAAGACATGGAGCAGGACTCCGAGGGTGCTCCACCCCTTTCAGTCGTGAATTGACGGGTGACTCCTGCTGAGAGGTGGCAGATGTGCTGAGATACCGGGATCGTTGGCTTCATCTGTCAATTGCCCAGAACTGCTGGGTAGCTTTCCTCCTGTGATGTTGTTTGTGTGTGTGTTACTCCTCAGGAGCAACTTTAGCTGAACGTAACAGCTCAGGGAGGAAGTCCTGAGGAACAGAAGCTTCAACTTAATCACCTATTGACTAACAAACACTGGTGGTGGAAGCAGGGTGACGCCATTAGAGATACAAGAGAACGAATGTCTATACATTTTGCTAAACCATATGGAAAACAAAATAATTGCTCCAGTGTCTTGCTATAACTGGGTCATTTTCTGAAGGCTCCGATTTACCACTTGCTTTGAAAATTTTCCAAGTCTCTCCGTGAAAGGAATTCTCAGCTCTTGAGTCTAAGCTGAGGTAAATTTGTTCTAGATCTATGAACTGTCTTCTGCTCATTCTTCTCCCAGTCAGAGCTCAACATGGATGGCACGACAGCCTAATAGATTCAATTCTGGTTCTAACCTCAGAGTGCGTCACAGAAAACAAACCGTATCAAGTGCAATTTGGTTCAGTTACACATCCTAGAAAAGCCCAAAATAACAAATGTTTAAACAAGAGTTTCTCTCTCACATAAAAGAAATTTAGAGGTGGCAGGCATACCAGGGACCCTGGTACCTCTGCAAGATGGAAGCAAACTTCTCTACCTCTCTCTTCCCTGCCATTCACGTCTCCACCATCGCTATTCATCTGGAGACGATCAGAGGAATCTCACTGTGCACTTTGTACCTCTTTATCAACCCCACATGAAGACAAGACTTCCAGGACATCATCCACACCTGGACTCCTCAGCTCTGTACAACTGTGTCCATCCCCTTTGTAGATCCATCTTTTATGTCTTCTCAATCCCAGCAGCACACCCCACCATGAATCCACTGGAACTTATGGTCAGTCATCATAAAAATTCCCCAGATTCCATTTTCTGAATGTTACCTTTGCCTTGGTGCTCTACAGAAATCGGTCTCCCCCTTGAAAATGCTTTAGCCTCCAACGCTATTAAGTATATGATTTTTCTCCCTTGCACTTTTTGGCCTAAAGTCCTCTTTGAGCCCAAATGACACTTGCAGGTCATTCTTCCTCCTTCTTACCCAGCCATCCCATTTTTAGTCCCCACCATCAGCAATGGTTTATGACACCTCTTTGTGACAGTCATTTGCAGACGTACAGGCCAGTCCCCCTAAACCTCCCCAACACTGGAATGATGAGCTTTTGAATTTTACCCATGATAGCAAGTGTGTAGTGTTCTTATTGTAGTTTTAGTTTGCATTTCCCTGTTACTATTGATTTGACTATCTTTTCATTTGTTTATAGACCATTCATGCATCTTCTTTTGAAGTGTCTGTTCATATCTTCTGCCTAATTTTTAAATGTGATTCTTTCATTTTTATACAGCTACAAGAAGTGTTATGTATCCTGGACAAAATTCCTCTGTCCAATTTATATATTGAAAGTATTTTCCCCATTCTGTAAGTATATATTGTAAATATTTCCTCCATTCTAGCCTTATTATTTTTTAATGAAAACTGTATTACTTTACTAAGACTGATAAGGATTAAATTTTGCTTAATAATATGGCATGCTTTTTAAATTATTTTATTTTGAGATATTGTAGATTTACTTTTAGTTATAAATTACACACATATAAAGCCTCATGAATGTGTCCTACAACTCACTAAGTCATTAATTAAAACTCTCTTTTCTCTCTGTGTTTCATTTTGAATAGTCTTTTATTGCTATGTTCTTCAATTTCACTAATACATTCTTCTGCAATATTAGACCACATCCATTGTATTTTTCATTTCAAACATTGATATTTTCATCTCTGAAGTTCAACTTGGGGTTTTTTTTTTTTTCTATCTTTTATGACTGACTCTAGTTAACTTTTTCTGTAAGTGGCATATAGTAATAATAACTGTTTTGATGTCCTTGTTTGTTTATTTTGATATTTGCATCAGTTCTAGGTTAGTTGCAAAGGATTTATTTTTCTCCTGATACAGGTCATCTTTTTGGGGCTTCTTTCCATGACTCATAATTTTTATTGGATGCCAGACATTGTGAATTTTACCTTTTTAGGGCCAGGTATATTTTAATTGGGTTTTGTTTTGGTCTGCATTTAAATTACTTCAAATATTTAATCCTTCCGAGACTTTGAAATGTGCTAAATGGTATCAGAGCAATGCTCAATCTACTACTTACTCTCAGCATGAATGTAAGACCCTTTTATATACTCTATCCAATGTCCTGAGATTCCCAATCTTTTCCAGTCCTAATGGTGGGAAAAGGCACTATTCCAGCCCCACATGGGTATTGGACACATCTCTCCAATTCTTCCAGGTAGTTCTTTCTTTGACCTTGCATAGTTTCTTCACATGCATGCACACATCACTAGTCTATTGAAAATGGGGAGGACTCTACAAATCTCCAGAGTTCTCTCTTTGTGCTGTTCTTTCTTCTTAGTTACTCTGTTCTGTGAATTCTCTATGTATGCATGTGTTAATATACAGATCCACTCACTATATATCATATACATATACAGACATCCATATACATATGTACATATCTAGTTTTATCTATTCTGTCTGGTTTTTGGTTGTTTCAGGCTGAAGAGTAAGTCCATTTCCTAATTTACTTAGGATGGGAAATTTTAAGCAACAGTGTTGAGAGCAGTCACCCCTGCCTTTTTCTCTGGTGCTGGGGACAACCATTAGGCATGTCAGTTATAGGTTTCTCATACGTACCCCTTATGAGATTAAAGATGATTACCCTTTGTGCACCACTGCTCTGAAGTCTATAAATGCTTCTTTATGTCATTGCAGTCCAGCTTCACATAATATCCCACTACTTCATGCCTCACGTAAGAACCTACACTGGGTGCTTACATCTATCCTCTTGTCCTTGTGCTATTTACTTCCACATATTATACAAACTCATAATACATTGTCATTTTTTACTTCCACATTTAAATTACATTTTACATGACTGACGTCTTACTTGCCCCATATTTAACATTTCTGGCACTCTTCATTCTTTGTGCGTGACAACTTTTTTTATTGCCTTTTCCCTTCATCCTGAAGGACTTTATGGCATCCTTTTTTCACTCCTTTCTTTTATGAATAACCCAAATCCAATGCACCAGGAAATCCTTTTTCTCTTTCTTCTAAATAGTGATAGAACCCTAGCTCTTCTAGTATTTTCCAGTGTAAATACACTGACATAAGCCTCTCTGTTCTTTTTTTTTTTTTTATTTGGCAGAGACAGACAGCGAGAGAGGGAACACAAGCAGGGGGAGTGGGAGAGGGAGAAGCAGGCTTCCCTGCGGGGCAGGGAGCCTGATGCGGGGCTCGATCCCAGGACCCTGGTATCATGACCTGAGCCAAAGGCAGACGCTTAACCGACTGAGCCACCCAGGCGCCCAAGCCTCTCTGTTCTTATGTGTTCAATATTGCCAGTCTGCTAATTGGTCTCTCTGCTTCCACATGATCTGTCTACTGTCCAGTCTCAGTGCACCTGCTATAACCATCCTCTTGAGATGTGAGTTAATTCCTATCCTCCCTATGTGCCAAACTCTACAATGGTTTCTGTTCCATTCAGACTAAATTTCAATGGCCTACAAGGCCCTGCACGTATCAAGCCCTGTGACCTCTCTGAGCATTTTTTCCTGTTCCTCTCTCCCCATCACTTTACTCCAGCCACACTACAAGGGTGCAGCATGGTTTGTCCCGTTGGGGAAAGCTTAGCAGTTTCTTACAAAGTCCAGTAGCCACAGACTACACAGCTCCATCCCACTCTGGGATATTTAAACAAGAAAGATAACTTTTATTCATACAAAAACTTTTATGTCACTATTAATAATGGCTTTGTTATTAATAGCCCCAAATTGGAAACACTCAAATGGCCTTCCACTAATGAATGGATGAAAAACTGCAGTACATCCATGCAGTGGAATACTACCTGCCAAGTGGAAGGAAAGAATGACACTTAAATGCATTACACTAAGTGAAAGAAACTTGACTCAAAGTCCATATACTGATGTTCCATTTGTAGAACCTCTGGGCCAGTGTGGTGGCATTGACTACAGAGGGGTGCATGGAGATTTTTTTTGGAGGTGATGGACATGTTCTATATCTTTATATCTTGATTTGGGTTGGACTTATAAGACTGCATGTATTTTTCAAAAACTTGGCTAACACCAGAAAAGGGAAATTACTGCATGAAAATTACACCTTCATTTAAAAATGGGGTAAAAACATATTCAAATACCATTCTATAAAATGTGTATAGAATAAATCATAGAAATATGAATATACATAATTACAGCCTTTGAACTAGTGGAGAACTTAACTCTGTGGATTTAGCAAAGCGTAGGTTGCAGACACTAACATTAGCTCCTCCTAACTGTTATAGTACAGCGAGGATGCTTTGTTAATTAACACCAGAATCACATGGCCATATTTCCAATTTTTCTATTGTGTAGAGTTCACATATGTTCATGTCAAAAATTCTTTTATTTTTAAAGATTTTGTTTTATTTGAGACAGAGAGAGGGAGCACAAGAGGGGGTAGGGTGAGAGGGAGAAGCAGACTCCCTGCTGAGCAGGGAGCCTGATGTCAGACTCTATTCCCAGGACTCCAGGATCATGACCTGAGCTGATGGCAGTCGCTTAACCAACTGACCCACCCAGGCGCCCCCATGTCAAAAATTCTAAGAATGCTTTTGCCCCAGGAGTATTTATTGTTATGTAAATATCCTTGGTTGTGTTTATAAAATCTTTAATTGTGGACCTTTTTAAGTATTATAAAGGTTAATGAGATAAATGAATCAGCTGGACTCAACTTATATTTTTAGTTACCTCCTGTCTTCCAGTGGGATCCAAGTGGATCAGCTGCAGTTCTGTTAAAATGAGGCCTGCACAGCACTTGTTTTTATAAGGGAGTTGGCAACTTAAAAAAAAAAAAAAAAAGGTATAGCCTGACGTTGTCTTCCTTTTATCCATTCTAAAGTGACAAGAGCTAGCTCTGCCTTATCTTCTAAGAAATACAGGGGTTTTTGTTTTTTGGGGTTTTTTTTCCCCATCATCTTTTCTCTCTAGGAGAGCATCAAAACCATTCCATCCTGTGTATTTATGAAATGTGGAACACTCAGCTCAAAAGCTGCTCTTGTTATAAAATTATTTTCCGTAGAAGGACTGTTTATCTGCCTAGCACCCCACTGGGGGTAGAGCTTCCTGGTGTAAGTGTCCCTCCACATAAAAACTTGGAGGAATTCTTGAACGGAAGATGCTATGATGCCAGGAAAGGATTTGTTGAGGATGACTGAGGTCACCATCTGAAATAAATATGTTATGTTAATCAGTTGTAGTAATCCTTAAAGGCACACTTCATATCTGGCTGCGAATGAAGAAATTGGACCTGATGAAGAGCAGGCTTTAGGGTCAGATTCTGTGAATCCCTGTATTTTCACTTACTAGTTGTATAAATTTGGGCAAATTATTTAAAATCTCTCGGTGCCTTGATTTCCTCATTTGTCAAGACTGTTAACATACACTCTCAATTATTCATTTTGGGAGCAGTTAAACAAGAACAGGATGACAAGTGAACATATTTATAGTATGAACGTGTGGACCTATTGCATCCATTTTGAGAAAGACAGCAGCTGAGAAAATTTACCATGTAGTTTATATAAGTCCTACTCTAGCTGAGCACTAAAATGGCCCCTTAGTTTTGCTGATATCAGTAGCACTTTAGACCTTGAATCTAACTATCTTCAAGAACTCTGGTTGTTCACTTCCCCACTACCTAGTTACTCTGGAAAACAGCACAGATTTCCCTGGGGAAGAACTGAAACAGAGCCCACTATGCATGTGTTTGGTGGCATGACAAGATCCTTTTTCAAGAGGACTGGCTCTCCCTTGATCAGTGGGCTCTAGGACCATGAACTGAGCTAGGTCTGGGACATGGATGTGATTTTGATTTTGTGATGTGGTTCTGTGATTTTCCATTCTGGTGGTTGATGTCAGCCTTTTGCTCACCAGATCTAATTTCTTCTTTCTGATTTTAGAAATCAAGCAATACCATATTAGGTCTCCATCTACTGCCCTCCCAGAATAGCATAATACATTAGCCATAGCCATAGATTTGGTCAACACACCGTATTGTTGCTCTAACCTTGACTCCATTATATCTACTTTGTTTATGATGGTTAAGTCTTAAAACCTGGCCTCTACTAGTCCAGGATCCTATCATCTTTAAGATATCTAAGGATTCTGGGGCGCCTGGGTGGTTCAGTCGTTAAGCAGTTGGCTTCGGCTCAGGTTATGATCCCAGAGTCCTGGGATCGAGCCCCACATCGGGCTCCCTGCTCCGCAGAGAGCCTGCTTCTCCCTCTCCCACTCCCCCTGCTTGTGTTCCCGCTCTCGCTGTCTCTGTCTCTGTCAAATAAATAAATAAAATCTAAAAAAAAAAAAAGATATCTAAGGGTTCAATTCCATGGCCCATAGAAGAGATCCTATCTCAAAGGTATTAATAGCCCTCTCTCCCCCTGCTCACTCTCTCTCCCCATCTCTCTCTCTCTCAAATACAAAAATCTTAAAAAACAAAAAACAAAAAACACTGCCATGAAGGCCTTCTGATTTTCTTGGCAACCATATGTCAGTAATTTACTAAACTT
The DNA here is from genome assembly GCF_029215605.1 of Mirounga angustirostris. Classification (NCBI taxonomy): domain Eukaryota; kingdom Metazoa; phylum Chordata; class Mammalia; order Carnivora; family Phocidae; genus Mirounga; species Mirounga angustirostris. The sequence goes on along the minus strand of NW_026991712.1, from coordinate 10,385,913 downwards.
GTCCTTTTCTGCTTGCTCCAATGCAAGCAAAAGGAGACACCACATTGTACAATTCTTCATTTACCCTTTCCTTTATATAGATTAATACAGAATCTACTTGATTCTGTAATGACTTAATCTCATCCTACGCTTCATCATATTATCTACAGATGAGCATTTTGATAATTGTGATGCCATTACTGCCAGAGGTTATCAATACTGCACCTACCTGCAACAATGGGTTTCCTATTGCTTCTAGAGAGTCAGTCTTAGTACTGAATCTCAACCTTTAGGTCTGCTTTTCAGGACAACTCTTGGAAACAACCATCTTATCCCAGTTTCCCTAGAAAACAGCCTGAATCAAAGCTCAAATGTTGATGGCTTATTAGGAGATGTCGTTCCAACTAAACAAGAGTAGGAGAAAAGGGAGTAAAGCAGGGTAGAGTTGCTGCTTGGTGAATTACAGAGCCATCTATAAGTCCAGAAAAATACATAGCCAGCTGCTGGGTCATGTAGGGAGTATCTAGTTAGGCTCTCAGTGGGAGAGACAGAAGAGCTGACATGTTTGTTGTCTCCCATCTTCTCTCTCCAAGTGGTCAAATTTCACTGAATGAGACAATGACTTCACGCATTTTCTGCATTTCATCACCTGACACTTCATGGAAACTGCTCTGAATATTGTAGCTCATGCTCTGTGGTATGGCATCTCACCCAAGACTAGAGGGGTAGGAGGATCTGGAGTGCCCTTGGTCAGAGCCAGAAGACCTCAGGGCCACAGCTACTGTGGTTCCAGCCATGATGGGTATGATGAAGACCATACAGGAGCCCAGTGCTCATCCTGGGAATCAAGCAGAGCTCAGCTGATTATCCCTTATTTATATTTTTCTTTCTAATGCTTTTTTGTGCAGCCAGTTTTTTTATACAATTATATCAGGGATGGAAGAAGTAAAGTGGAAAATCAGTCATACAGCTTTTGAAAGGCTGAATCTGATGTTGAAGAGGAGATTTGGGCCGAATAACAAGGACAAGGCTGACCTTAGGCAAATCCCTGGTTTTGAGAGACATTCAATAGAATTCCTGTTCTAACAAGTGTGTTTTTAGTTAAAGATATCTATCTCTAATTTAAGTGACAGACATTTAAAACTGTTATTGGTTTTTGCTAACCTATAGAAATTGGATGACATGATCTGGATGTTAGCTATTAAGACATGTCCACATTTTTTAGAGGCTAGACTAGACACAAGGGAGGCTTGTGCTTTTGCATAGAGACCTAACTGTAAAAAACAAAACAAAACAAAACAAAAACAAAGATAAACTTAAAAGGATTGAAGTTTGATAGCATAATTTTTTGTTCTAGTAATTAAATGTGGGCCTCCATGTCTTTCTGTTTATCTGTCTGTCTATCTATCTATCCATTCATCTATCATCTTTCTTTACACCTATCTGTCTTATACACACACAGGCATACATATATACATATAGTCTTTTTTGGGTTAACCTTTCATTTTCAAGGTCAAACACTCAGCTGGTGAAAAGGGGGATTTAATTAAGAATGCTTAAGACACCTAAAAGAAATTGTACCTTTCAAATACAAGTAGTTAGACATCATTAATGGAAAGAGAGTCTTAAGGATTAGCATCTATTACTAAGTATTCTTGTGATACATCCAGAAAAACAACCTGCCACCATGAAGGTACTCTGAAAAGAACAGTAGATCAAAGTGACACCCAGCATTCATTTTTTGACAAGCAGCTAGGGTTTGGAAAGCACACTGGGGTACATATTAATATCTGGATTGAAAAAGAAATCTGTGACAGCATTCTAAGTGCTTGACAAAAGCAGACTGAGGGAAAATATTATAATCCAACAATATAAATCAACCACCAATCAGTTAACACTTACCCTATGTCAGGCATAAGGTTAAACACGACACATAATTATCTTCTTTGATCTTTCACTGCATCTTTTAAGTGTGAGGTCTCATCATTTTACCAAATGCAAGTGAATTCCAGAGAGTTTTAAAAATTAATTCCCTGGAGACAATATTTGGAATCAGACCTCTGCACTTAAGGCTTGTTCTCAGAAGCCCTACAGTGTGTATGCCCTCACTAGCATTAATAGAGTTCCTCCAGTGTGCTGGGTACTCTACACTCATGATCTCAGGAATGTTCTCAGCCACACTATGCTCAGTGATGAGAACACTAGGTCTCGGTAAAGAGAAGAGGTTTTTGTAAACCACAGAGCTAGTAACTGACAGAGACCACTACAGCCACAAGCAACCTCATTCCAAATCCCCAGCCTTCCCATTGCTTTGTGATGTTGCTTAATTCTCAAACAATGCAGCTGGTTCAGCTTTGTGAATTCTGTCCATGGCTTCATTCCATCCCATAGTTCATTTGCTCCAGAAAAATGCATGTGTCGGAGCAATTCTAGTTAAATAAATATTAGCTAGGAGTCCCACTGATGACTCACACTCATTTAAAGACATCCTACTTTTTCTTCAGCCCAAAAACTATCAGAACTCTGCCCAGTTTACAGGCTAGGAAAAATTTTAATCTCTCAAGCATTTCTGAATTCAAATGGAATCGTAGCAAATCAAGCTGTTATTTTGCCTTACAATATCAACTTCAAAGTAAAAAAAAAAGAAAAGAAAAAAGGCTGGCCATCTGAAGATCCAAAGGCAGCAGTATAAAAGGCAAGCTGTTCTTTCCATGATTCCTTGCAAGTGTTTGTCTCCAAATTTTAGCCCTCAACAAAAACTGAGAGGATGAAGATAAAGGGATCAACTATCATTTCTGCTTAAAGAACTGGATGCAGTGAAGGCATCAAACTGGGTCGCCAAGAGAACCAATGCAGATTTGTATATTTTAATGATGTCACCTAAGGCTGGTGATAATGCAGCCAAATGAATTTTTTGATCAATTATTCGTGGGTATAACCCTTCTGGAAATCAATTTGCAAAACATAGAAAGAGCCTTCAAAATGTTGTCATCTGTTCGTACAGGAATTCCATTCAGAAATCTCTCTTAAGGGGGTGTCTGGGTGGCTCAATCGGTTAAGTATTAGGACTCTTGATCTCAGCTTAAGTCTTGATCTCAGGGTCATGAGTTGGGAGAGGAGCCTACTTAAAGAAGGGAGGGAGACAAAGAGGGAGGGAGGGTGGGAGGAAGGAAGGAAAGAAAGAAAGAAGAAGAAAGAAAGAGAAAGAAAGAAGAAAGAAAGAAAGAAAGAAAGAAAGAAAGAAAGAAAGAAAGAAAGAAAGAAAGAAGAAAAAAAGAAAGAAGAAAGAAAGAGAAAGAAAGGAAGAAAGAAAGAAAGAAAAAGGAAGAAAGAAAGAAAAAGAAAGAAAGGAAGAAAAAGAAAAAGAAAGAAAGAAAGGAAGAAAAAGAAAAAGAAAGAAAGAAAGAAAGAAAGAAAGAAAGAAGAAAGAAAGAAAGAAAGAAAGAAAGAAAGAAAGAAAGAAAGAAATACCTCTTTTTTTTTTTTTTTTTTTTTTTTTTTTAGGAAATCCCTCTTAAGGAACTGATGCCAAGTAGAAATAGCTTCATGGGCTAAAATACTGTCCATTGTCATAGGGTGTTGGTGTTGTATTGATGGACAAATATTGGGCGCCTGGGTGGCTCAGTTGGTTAAGCAACTGCCTTCGGCTCAGGTCATGATCCTGGAGTCCCGGGATCAAGTCCCACATCGGGCTCCCTGCTCAGCAGGGAGTCTGCTTCTCCCTCTGACCCTCCCCCCTCTCATGTGCTCTCTCTCATTCTCTCTCTCAAATAAATAAATAAAATCTTTAAAAAATATATTAATAGACAAGGACAAAAGTTATAGGTTCTTTAATAGAACTAAAAGATACAACTTAGGACAAAAACAGTTCTGCAGAGCACAGGTACAGCAGTATCCAAATTAGAGGAGCTCATTCTTCTGGCCTTGTCAAGGTCCCACAGAGGTGCTCACCCACCAACTCTGGGTGAGGTGTTGGGCTCTTTGAAACCACCCTTTTTCATTCTTCCAAGACCTGGCCAGGGGATAAGGGAGTATTACTGATTCCTACCAGCCCTCCTGGAGACAAGTGACACGGTTCTCTGCTCCCCAGGAGAAGGTGGCTGGTAACACTCTAGCACATGGGTGATGCTTGTGGCAAAACTGAGTGAATCAAATGTAAATTTCCCTCAAGATATCCCCTACAGCTAATTTATAAATCTAAACAGATCCTGTAACGTGGAATGGAGAGTTACAGGTTCAAAGACACGAACTCACTAATGCTGATCATATTTAAGCTACAAAAATGGTAGTGTTGTATGGCTCAATCTAATAAATGATGACACACGCATTTAACAGAAGAGTATGTAACCACTAAAAGCGATGTGTATGAAGATTTCATAAGCAGGAGCACCTGGCTGCCTCAGTCAATAGAGCATGGGATTCTTGATCTCAGGGTCCTGAGTTCAAGCCCCACGATGGGTGTAGAGCTTACTTAAAAAGAGAGAAAGAGAGGGGCGCCTGGGTGGCTCAGTTGGTTGAGCAACTGCTTTCTGCTCAAGTCATGATCCTGGAGTCCCAGGATTGAGTCCCGCATTGGGCTCCCTGCTCAGCGGGGAGTCTGCTTCTCCCTCTGACCCTCCCCACTCTCATTCTCTCTCTCAAATAAATAAATAAAATCTTAGAGAGAGAGAGATTTCATAAGCAACATGGAAAGTGCTTTTATTATAGTATTAAATTAAAAAGTGGGCAGAAATATTACAAATGAAAGATGGAGATGTTTTCAAGCATGTAAATAAGGTTGCAAAGGAAAAACCCTGAAAATGAATGCATCTTTCCAGCCCTCCACCCTCCCTTCCTCTCTCCACATCCTCAAAAACCAAAACACAAACAAACTAAAAAAGAACTGAACTGAGAACTGGCCCACCGGGCTTTTGGTTCCAGCTGTGCTGTCAACCATTTGAAGTTATCTGGAGGAAGACCCTACAGATCTGCCCATGCTTGGTCTCACTGGCCCATCTGTCCCATAGGAGAGGGGTTCTACATGACACCTGAGGGCCCCAGAGCACTAAGATTTCATTCAAAAAGTCAATATAACTTGAGCACAGGATTCTCTATTTTGGTAAACTATGACTTCGTTAGGCTCAGAAAGACAAAAAGCAGGGCTTGTTAATAGTTACAGAACCCATGGAAAATAGAAACTGGTGCATGGCTGTCCTCCCAAGTCAATTTGCTAACCTAGTCAGGTTGATCAGCCTATTTTGTTACTCAATTAAAACAATGTTCTTTAATTAAGTCCTTTGAAATTGCTTAGTTTAATTGGATTCTTGGTTCTCAGGGAGGTAAAAAGACAGTAGATTTTTTTAGATGGCAACATATCAAGAGTTGGATTCCTGTATGAGTTCTAGCAGTTTGGGGGGGAGTCTTTTGGGTTTTCCACACAAAGTATCATATCATCTGCAAAGAGTGAGAGTTTGACTTCTTCTTTGCTAATTCGGATGCATTTTATTTCTTTTTGTTGTCTGATTGCTGTGGCTAGGACTTCTAATACTATGTTGAATAGCAGTGGTGATAGTGGGCATCCCTGCCGCATTCCTGACCTTAGGGGGAAAGCTCTCAGTTTTTCCCACTGAGAATGATATTCGCTGTGGGTTTTCATAGATGGCTTTTATGATACTGAGGTATGTACCCTCTATCCCTATACTCTGAAGAGTTTTGATCAAGAAAGGAAGCTGTACTTTGTCAAATGCTTTTTCTGCATCTATTGAGAAGATCATATGGTTCTTGTTCTTTCTTTTATTGATGTATTGTATCACATTGATTGATTTGCAGATGTTGACCCAACCTTGCAGCCCAGGGATAAATCCCACTTGGTCGTGGTGAATAATCCTTTTAATGTACTGTTGGATCCTATTGGTTAGTATTTTGGTGAGAATTTTTGCATCCATGTTCATCAAGGATATTGGTCTATAATTCTCCTTTTTGATGGGGTCTTTGTCTGGTTTGGGGATCAAGGTAATGGTGGCTCATAAAACAAGTTTGGAAGTTTTCCTTCCATTGCTATTTTTTGGAACAGTTTCAGGAGAATAGGTATTAATTCTTCTTTAAATGTTTGGTAGAATTCTCCTTGGAAGCCCTCTGGCCCTGGGCTTTTGTTTGTTGGGAGATTTTTTATGACTGCTTCAATTTCCTTAGTGGTTATAGGTCTGTTCGGGTTTTCTATTTCTTCCTGGTTCAGTTTAAGACATGTATCATATGATCTCACTGATATGAGGAATTCTTAATCTCAGGAAACAAACTGAGGGTTGCTGGAGTGGTGGAGGGTTGGAGGGATGGGGTAGCTGGGTGATAGACATTGGGGAGGGTATGTGCTATGGTGAGCACTGTGAATTGTGTAAGACTGTTGAATCACAGACCTGTACCTCTGAAACAAATAATACATTATATGTTAAAAGAAGAAGAAGAAGAGGGCGCCTGGGTGGCTCAGTTGGTTAAGCGACTGCCTTCGGCTCAGGTCATGATCCTGGAGTCCTGGGATCGAGTCCCACATCGGGCTCCCTGCTCAGCAGGGAGTCTGCTTCTCCCTCTGACCCTTACCCCTCTCATGCTCTCTCTCTCTATCTCATTCTCTGTCTCAAATAAATAAATAAAAAATCTTTAAAAGAAGAAGAAGAAGAAGATAGCAGGAGGAAAAATGAAGGGGGGGAAATTGGAGGGGGAGATGAACCATGAGAGACTATGGACTCTGAGAAACAAATTGAGGGTTCTAGAGGGGAGGGGGGTGGGGGGATGGGTTAGCCTGGTGATGGGTATTAAGGAGGGCACGTTCTGCATGGAGCGCTGGGTGTTATGCACAAACAATGAATCATGGAACACTACATCAAAAACTAATGATGTAATGTATGGTGATTAACATAATGTAATAAGAGAAAAAAAAGAGTTGGGAGGGGGTGTTTTTGTTTGGGGCATGAAAACTGTTTCTTAACTATTTTTCTTCCTATTTTCTTGACATTTTGGTGTTATAAACAGAGTCTGAGATAACTGGGTATATTCCAAACAGAGCTCAAGGCGTCTCTCAGAAAAAGGTCACCCAAAGATATGTCACACACTTTATAGAACAAGCACATTAGAGTTTTAAAATAAGAATTTTGTTTAAATTTCAAAACAACAGAAACAAGAAGTCTTTGTTAGGAATGGCCACTTCTAATGTTCAATTTGAAATAGGTTTTAATATACAATTTTTCCTTGACATGTTCAAATATCATAAGAATTTGTATTACCTCCCTCTTGAGTCTATTCCAAAAATAGAGTGGAAATTGTCCAATTTATGCTTTCCTATCTATCTTGCTTATAATGGAAGATAGAAAATCAAATAACATCAATCTGGAATATAATGTTGACATTCACCATCATCAAAATCAATTCTCTCACATTTTGAAGAAAATTTAAAATTGGTATATAGAGTTATACAGAATTTACTATTTTAACCAATATTTAAGTGGCACTGCTTACACAGTGAACATTGTGTTGGACACTGGGTGCTCAACAGTGAACTCACAGTCCAGAGGGCAAAATAGACCTAAACCAAATAATTGCAACAGTGATTGTCATAAAGTGAGACATATAGTCATAATGTGTGACATTATAGTCATCTCTTCTGGCCCAGAGGAGGAACAGGGCTATCTGGAACATTTCCCTGAAGATGTGACGTTTTAGCTGAAAACAGAGGAGCTGGGGAAAGATCTTGGATCTTGTTCTCTCACACAAGGCCTATGAGAGACATAGAATGTTGAGTTGGAGAGGAATTTAAGGTTCAAGAAGTCTAACATTCTGATTTGACTCCTGAGGCAGAATGGCATTAGTACTGCTGATTTTCATACCCAGGCTCTGCTACTTCATGGACAGGCAACAAGGGGGATCAGTAGGACAGCTCCTTAACTTCCCTGAGCCAGTTCTAGTTAGCTATGGCCTCACTCTACCATCACCACCTGCTCAAATTGTTTTCTGCTTTGCATGTATCAGGCACTGTGTTCAGCCTTTTCTATTACCTCACTGAACTTCACAAACTTGAGTGGTGGGTAACAGCCACACTGTGCAGATAAGCAGCAGCCACTGTTAATCCCAGCTGAACAAGAGCGCCCAGGCAAGATCCACCCAACAAATTGTAGAAAACCCACAGAAATGTGAGAGAGAATGATAAATTGTTATTGATAGCCACTAAGTTTTGGAGCAATGTGTTAGTAGGTGACCAGCTGTTCCCTTTTGCCTGGGATTAAAGGTTCTTATAAGATATAGGGACTTTCAATGCTAAAAACTTTGACAAACCATTCAATGTCAGCTGGGAACATGTGTATTAGGGGACAAACCAGCATTAAAACCCTAAAGCTGCAGATTCGAGAGTCTCAGTGAACCCTACGCACAAGAAACATCATCAAAATTATGCTTCAATTATGCTCAGAGGTTTTTTTTTAGGTTGTAAAGAATCAGACTCACCAGAAAACCACAAGCCTCTGCTTCTGAAAATTTACAAGGTTGTATAGTCATCTTTTAATTGTGATTATTACCCTCCATCTCTGAGGAAGTGCAAGGAGCAGACTATGACAACAATTCTATCTCCAGTTGTGCAGAAAATGCCAGAAACAAAAACCTCTGGCTCTCTCCAGTCACTGTGGCCTCCCAGAAAAACCTGCTGATTAAAATCCCTCCACCAATGTGGCAGAGTGTATAAGAAATAAGCTACTGGATCAAATCCTTTTAGGTTTCAGTTGGTCTATGATAATGGCCACAGGTCTAAAGACCTTTCCAAATATCTCTTGGTCTCTTTGAATCCCTGATAAAAATCTTTGGATGACATGTTCTTCCCCTCCCTGTACTGACCCTACCTGTCAGTCACCTTCAGTCTTAATTCCTCCCTGTTGCAGAATCAATGAAAGTTCTATCTGTAAACTTGTTAATAACAGTACTCCCATCATTATATTTTCACCTTACATAATTTTAGTTTCTTATGATTACCATATGGACTCTTGAGGATGACTAAATAATAGATAATATTTATAAGCATTTCCTATGCTCTAGGCATCTGCCTTAAGTACCTTACATAACCTAAATTATCTTATTTATTCTTCACAAGAACCTTATAGGGTAAGTACAGTCGATTCCTGTTATTCACAGTAGTTATGTTCTAGAAAGTCAGTTCTTATTATTCATAGCAGCTGTTACTCTCTGCATTAGTGAACACTCAGCTGCTGATTTTAGGGGAAGTACAGGATTAGGATTAGGTTTAGAAATTAAGATTGGGGCTGGGGGGCGCCTGGATGGCTCAGTTGGTTAAGCGTCTGTCTTCCGCTCAGGTCACGATCCCAGGGTCCTGGGATGGAGTCCCGCATCCGGCTCCCTGTTCAGCGGGGAGCCTGCACCTCCCTTTCCTGCTGCCCTTGCTTGTGTTCCTTCTCTCTCTCTGTCAAATAAATATATAGAATCTTAAGAAAAAAAAGAAATTAGATTAGGTTCCTGGGAGCCTACAGATCAACACCTAACCTTGTTTTATGTGTGTCTCTGTTGAAAGATACCTTATGTAATGTATGTGGTTAACTCATCAACATTGAACTCACCATCCACAGCACTAGAATTCATGACTAAGGTTTGTCCAATGCGCTTAATTCCTGCAGAAGGCCCATCACAGCAATCTTGAGCTCAGGAATAATAGTGCTTCAGCAGCACACTGGAGGGCATTTTAAAATGAATTCATTAACAAAAAGCGCAAAAATGCAAAACATGTGGCACTGACTAGACCACTTAAAGGACGTTTGTTTACAGTATGAGAGCTGAAACAAGAAGATAGAGCATCGCCTTGTTCAACATCAGCTGGGAACATGCGCATCAGGGGACAAATTTTTCACCTCTCTGCACATGCCCATGAATGATGGTGAATACACCACGAGTATGCATTTGGAGCCTACGAATAAACTTTAGTGAGTAGGTGAATTTGCAAATACAGAATCTAGGAATAATGAGGATTGATTGAATAGGAATGCTTATGACCCACCTTTGACAGGGAAAGAAACACAGAGTAGTTAATTAATTTTCTCAAGGTTATATTGCTCATAAATAAGAGTCAGGATTCAAACCCCAACATCTTGACTCCAGAGCTAAGCTCTTAACCATTGTGCTGTCTCCTATGACACAGTACTTTCTATTGAATGGCACTCATTCTAATCAGCAATAATGAGGTATAACAAAGAAATATAAAATCTCGGTGGCTTACAACAACAGACACTGATTTATCTTGCAGACAGATCTGTGGGTTGGCTGGTATTCTGCTGACCCCATTTAGGCTTACCTGGGTTCAGTTTGGGTTCAGGTCTGCTTCATTCTCCATTCTACTTAAGCAAGTGCCTACTCAGAGCTTGTTCTTTTCACAAATAGCAGAAACAAAATAGGCCAAAGTGTTCAACACAATGTATTTAATACAAACGCATTGAAGGCTTGGTTCCTAAGTCCATTAAATTTCAAAACAAGTTATTTGGCCAAGCCCAAAGACCATGGTTTTATCCACTCAAGTCACAGATACTGCAAGGTCACATGGCACAGGGTGCAGATGTATAATTCTAACAAAGAATGGAGTGAAGAATAGAAACAGTGGTTGACTTTTTAACAATGTCTCTGGTTAGATCAAAAAGCATTGCACTTTTGCCAAGGCCCTTATTCTCTTTCTTTTTTTTTTTTATTGAAGTATAATTAACGTACAGTGTTATATTGGTTTCAGGTGTACAATATGATTCAATAACACTATACATGACTCAGTGCTCATCATGATAAGTGTACTCTTAATCCCCACCACCTGTTTCACCCACCCCCCACCCACCTCCCCTCTGGTGACCATCAGTCTGTTCTCTGTATTTAAGAGTCGTTTTGTGTTTGATTTTTGTTCATTAGCTTTGTTTCTTAAATTCTACATAGGAGTAAAATCATATGGTATTTGTCTTTCTCTGACTTATTTCACTTAGCATTTTACTGTCTATATCCATCCATGTAGTTGCAAATAGTTACGATCTCATTCTTTTTTATGAATGAATAATATTCCACTGTGTGCGTGTGCGTGCATGCGTGTATGTGTGTGTGTGTGTGTGTGTGTGTGTATACTACATCTTCTTTATCCATTCATCTATAAATGGACAGTTGGGCTGCTTCCATATCTTGGCTATTGTAAATAATGCTGCAGTAAACACAGGGAAGCTTGTATCTTTTTGAATTCATGTTTTCATTTTCTTTGGGTTCTTTTAGAAAGACAAGTGTTCGTCCTAAACCTCTTACTTCGAGCTGAAGAACCACACTTACTCTCCTGATTCATGTTGGTTCTGCACTGGGATGGGGTACCTCTTGCTCTGAGGATGATCTAGGCAGTGGTATCTTGAAGTTCAATTTAAAAAGGCAAAGATTCTGCAAATATGGTGTCAACTGGACAGAACTGGACAGAATTGGAAAATCTAAGTATGTGCCAAAGTTAAGAATAACAGGCTGTCCACATAGAAGTGACAATTCAAAGGTCCAAGACAATGCCCTCAGAAATTTGTGAACTGACCAGCCCCTAGCTGTGGTAATTGTTCAGAAGATTCCTGGGACATAGGTTGCTGTATGCACACAAGCTTAAAGAAATCGGCCCAAAGCTGACCACTCAGGCACCCAGCCCTTTGGCCTATACCAGTCAATTCCCCTTCCTTCTACCCTCTCCTGGCTTTCAGGAGACATTTATTGGCCCCTGTGCCATCACCTGACTATCACCTGACTTCTTCTACCTGTACCTTCTAACTCTGCAATCCACCTGCTCCATTGTGCCAGATACCCCATTCCTGGCTCCCTCATTATCTGATACCTTCTAGGTTGAATCTGAGTCTTCTTTTCTCCTTCAGGACTTGTTTTGTGTTCTCCTCCTGGTAAGCTGAGGAACATCTATCTGTATAGTCTTTCATTAATTATTAAATCTGTCCCTGTATGAGCCAGTTAAAACTTGGTTTCTTTCATTTGGTTGGTGTTCCTCATTTACCTTGCAACTGGCACCAGGCCAGAGGGGGCAAGATCTGACATGTAACATTTCCCTATCCTTAAGTTCTCATCAAATGACTCCTCTGTGGCATTCTGATTAAGGGAAAATCCACTGGATGAGGAGTTCAGAGACCTGTGGTCTTGTTTGTGCCTCACCATTAACCTAATTAATGACCTTGAGAAAATTATTTCTCTGCTTCTCTGCTTCTCTGTGAATGGGCTGGTAGAACCCAATCAGCTCTTCTTTTTTTTTTTTTTTCCCTTGCTAGTCTCTTTTTTTAATTAGTATCTATTTTTTTATTTAAATTCAATTAATTAACCTGTAGTGTATTATGTTTCAGAGGTAGAGTTCAGTGATTCATCAGTTATATATAACACCCAGTGCTCATTCCATCAAGTGCCCTCCTTAATGCCCATCACTCAGTTACCCCAACCCCCATCCGCTCCCCTCCAGCAACCCTCAGTTTGTTTCCTATAGTTAAGAGTCTCTTATGGTTTGTCTCACTCTATTATTTTGTCTTATTTTATTTTTCCCTCACTTCCCCTATGCTTTCCACATATGAGCGAGATCTTATGATAATTGTCTTTCTCTGACTGACTTATTTAGCTTAGCATAATACCTTCTAGTTCCATCCACATAATTGCAAATGTTAAGATTTCATATCTGATGGCTGAGAAATATTCCATTACGTGTGTATATCTTCTTTATCCCATCAGCTCTTCTTAAATTCCTTTAGTAGCCAAATGCATTTTAAAAAATAAAATCTAGGGCGCCTGGGTGGCTCAGTTGGTTGGGTGACTGCCTTCGGCTCAGGTCACGATCCTGGAGTCCCGGGATCGAGTCCCGCATCGGGCTCCCTGCTCGGTGGGGAGTCTGCTTCTCCCTCTGACCCTCCTCCCTCTCCTGCTCTCTGTCTCTCATTCTCTCTCTCTCAAAAAATTTAAAAAAAAAATAAAAAAATAAAAAATAAATAAAATCTAGAAGGGGAGGAGCAAGATGGTGGAGGAGTAGGAGACCTAAATTTCGTCTGGTCACAGGAATTCAGCTGGATAGGGATCAAACCATTCTGAACACCTACAAACTGAACATAGATCAAAGAAAAGAATAGCAGCAACTCTCTGAACAGAAAAGCGACCACTTTCTGGAAGGTAGGACCTGCGGAGAAGTGAATCTGAGGTGATATTAGGAAGATAGACGGTGGGGTAGGGGGCGTTCGTCAACTGCTACTGGCAAGTGATAGAGCCGCGGAGCACAAAATTGGAACTTTTAGAAGTCTGCTCTGCTGAGGGACATCACTCCAGTGGCTAATTGGGGGGATGGAACCCTCGCTGGGACAGTGTGGGGTCTCAGGACCCTCGGGGTCACAGAAAGACCGGGGTGCCTGAGTGCAGCAGAGCTCCCAGGTATCGGAGAGGGGAAGCTGTCTGCAGAGATGGAGCCGAGGCATGGGCTCTCAGCTCGGGGTTGCCATAAACCATGATCCACGGCACAGCTGGGCCACTGCTCTTCCAGCAGGGACGAAACAAGTGGCAGATCCGGAGAGACTCCCCTTCCTCCCCTGGGAGGAGCGGCACAGTGTGCACCCCAGGGATCTGCTGGGTTTGGAGACTCCTCACGGGATCGGGTGCCAGAGATAGAAATGCTCATTCACAAGCCGGGTGAGCATGGAGCGGGGCCGGAGACTGGGAGATGTGAGTGATTGACTGCTTTTCTCCGGGGCTTGCTGAATAGTGGGGCCCCGAGTTCTCGGCTCCTCCGGGGCAGAGATTGGGAGGCCACCATTTTCACTCTAGTCCTCCAAAGTTGTATGGAAAGCTTGCAGGGAACAAAAGCTCCCAAGAGCAAACCCGAGCAGATTACTTAGTCCAGCCCCCGGCAAGGGTTGGGCAATTCCACCTCCAGCAAAGACATTTGAGAACCACGGCAACAGGCCCCTCCCCCAGGAGATCAGCAAGAACAGCCAGCCAAGACCAAGTTTACTGATCAATGAGAATGGCAGAACTCCAGCACTAGGGGAATACAGCTCATAGAATTCACAGCTTTTTTCCCCCTGATTCTTTAGTCTTCCAAAGTTAATTTTTCTAATTTTCTTTTTTCTTTTCCTTTTTTTTTTTTGAATTTTTCTTTTTCCCTTTTCAACCAACATCTTATCAATCCCTTTTTAAAAAATCTTTCTTATTTTTCATTTTTAGAGTGGTATTCTATCCTTCATAGTAGTTAACCTTATTTTTGGTATATATATAAGTTGTTCTCTCTTTAAAATTTTGGGATACAGTTTCTACTAACAGACCAGAATATACCCTAAATCTCTAGTGTATGGCTTTGTTCTAGTCTCCTGCCTGATCACATTCTCTCCTTTTTTTAAAAAATCCTCTTCTTTCTTTTTTCAGCCAACTTCTTATCAATTCCTTTTAAAATATCTTTTATAATTTTCATCTTTACATTAATATTCCATCCCTTCATCGTATTTACCCTTCTTTTTGTACATATATAAGTTTTTCTTTCTTTAAAACCTTGGGAGGCACTTTCTTCTAACAGACCAAAATACGCCCAAAATCTAGTGTGTGGCACTGATCTATGCACCAGCCTGATCATATTTGATCATATTCTGGTATTTTGTTTGTTGTTTCTTTGTTTTTATCTTTATCTTTTTCTTTTTTCTTTCTTTCCCTTTCTTTTGCCCCAGTTTCAGGTCTCTTCTGATTTGTTTTAGTGTATATTTTTCTGGGGTTGTTGTTACCCTGTTAGCATTTTGTTCTCTCATTCATCTATTTTCCTCTAGACAAAATGACAAGACGTAAAAATTAACCTTAAAAAAAAAGAACAAGAGGTGGTACCAACTGCCAGGGACCTAATCAATACGGACATTAGTACAATGTCAGAACAAGAGTTCAGAAAGACGATTTTAAAGATACTAGCTGGGCTTGAAAAAAGCATGAAAGATATTAGAGAAACACTTTCTGGAGAAATAAAAGAACTAAAATTGAACCAAGTTGAAATCAAAAAGTCTATTAATGAGGTGCAATCAAAAATAGAGGCTCTCACTGCTAGGATAAATGGGGCAGAAGAGAGAATTAGTGATATAGAAGACCAAATGATGGAAAATAAAGAAGCTGAGAAAAAGAGAGGTAAACAACTACAGGATCACGAGGGCAGAATTCGAGAGGTAAGAGATACCCTAAGACAAAACAATATTAGAATAATTGGGATCCCAGAAGAAGAAGAAAGAGAGAGAGGAGCAGAAGGTATATTGGAGCAAATTACAGCAGAGAATTTCCCTAATTTGGGGAAGGAAACAGGCATCAAAATACAGGAGGCACAGCGAACCCCCCTCAAAATCAATAAAAATAGGTCAACACCCTGACATCTAATAGTAAAACTTACGAGTCTCAGAGACAAAGAGAATATCCTGAAAGCAGCTTGGGACAAAAGATCTGTAGCCTACAATGGTAGAGACATTAGACTGGCAACAGACCTATCCACAGAGACCTGGCAGGCCAGGAAGGACTGGCATGATATATTCAGAGCACTAAATGAGAAAAATATGCAGCCAAGAATACTCTATCCAGCTAGGCTATCATTGAAAGTAGAAGGAGAGATAAAATGCTTCCAGGACAAACAAAAAAGAAAGGAATTTGCAAACACGAAACCAGCCCTACAAGAAATACTGAAAGGGGTCCTCTAAGCAAAGAGAGAACCTAAAAGTAACATAGACCAGAAAGGAACACAGAAAATACAGTAACAGTCACCTTACAGGCAATACAATGGCACTAAATTCATATCTATCAATAGTTACCCTGAATGAAAATGGGCTAAATGCCCCAATCAAAAGACACAGGCTATCAGATTGGATAAAAAAACAAGACCCATCGATATGCTGTCTGCAAGAGACTCATTTTAGACCCAAAGACACCCCCAGATTGAAAGTGAGGGGATGGAAAACTATTTACCATGCTAATGGACACCAAAACAAGGCTGGGGTGGCAATCCTTATATCCGACAAATTAGATTTTAAACCAAAGACTGTAATAAGAGATGAGGAAGGACACTATATCCTCCTTAAAGGGTCTATCCAACAAGAAGATCTAACAATTGCAAATATTTATGTCCCTAACATGGGAGCAGTCAATTATATAAGGCAATTAATAACAGAAGCAAAGAAACACATTGACAACAATACAATAATAGTGGGGGACTTTAACACCCCCCCCCTCACTGAAATGACAGGTCACCTAAGCAAAAGATCAACAAGGAAATAAAGACTTTAAATGACACACTGGACCAAATGGACTTCACAGAGAGATTCAGAACATTCCATCCCAAAGCAACAGAATACATATTCTTCTCTAGTGCCCATGGAACATTCTCCAGAATAGATCACATCCTACATCACAAATCAGGTCTCAACCAGTACCAAAAGATGTGGGATCATTCCCTGCATATTTTGAGACTGCAATGCTTTGAAACTAGAATTCAATCACAAGAGGAAAGTCAGAAAGAACTCCAATACAGGGAGGTTAAAGAACATCCTACTAAAGAATGAATTAGTCAACCAGGAAATTAAAGAAGAATTAAAAAAAATTCATGGAAACAAATGAAAATGAAAACACAACTGTTCAAAATCTTTGGGAGGTAGCAATGGCAGTCCTAAGAGGAAAGTACCAGACAAAACTATAGAATACTCATGAAAGAAATTGAGGAAGACACAAAGAAATGGAAAAATGTTCCATGCTCATGGATTGGAAGAACAAATATTGTGAAAATGTCAATGCTACCTAGAGCAATCTACACATTCAGTGCAATCCCTATCAAAATACCGACCACTTTTTTCAAAGAAATGGAGCAAATAATCCTAAAATTTGTATGGAACCAGAAAAGACCCCAAATGGCCAGAGGAATGTTGAAAAAGAAAAGCAAAGCTGGTGGCATCACAATTCCGGACTTCAAGCTCTATTACAAAACTGTCATCATCAAGACAGTATGGTATTGGCACAAAAACAGACACATAGATCAATGGAACAGAATAGAGAGCCCAGAAATGGACCCTCAACTCTATGGTCAACTAATCTTTGACAAAGCAGGAAAGAATGTCCAATGGAAAAAAGACAGTCTCTTCAACAAACAGTGTTGGGAAAATCGGACAGCCACACACAGAAGAATGAAACTGGACCATTTCCTTACACCACACACAAAAATAGATTCCAAATGGTTGAAAGACCTAAATGTGAGACAGGAGTCCATCAACATCCTAAAGGAGAACACAGGCAGCAACCTCTTCGACCTCAGCCGCAGCAACTTCTTCCTAGAAACATCGCCAAAGGCAAGGGAAGCAAGGGCAAAAATGAACTATTGGGACCTCATCAAGATAAAAAGCTTTTGCACAGCAAAAGGAAAAGTCAACAAAACCAAAAGACAACCGACAATGGGAGAAGATATTTGCAAATGACATATCAGATAAAGGGCTAGTATCCAAAATCTATAAAGAACTTATCAAACTCAACACCCAAAGAACAAATGATCCAATCAAGAAATGGGGCAGAAGACATGAACAGACATTTCTGCAAAGAAGACATCCAAATGGCCAACAGACACATGAAAAAGTGCTCAACATCGCTTTGCCTCAGGGAAATCCAAATCAAAACCTCAATGAGATACCACCTCACACCAGTCAGAATGGCTAAAATTAACAAGTCAGGATATGACAGATGTTGGCGGGGATGCAGAGAAAGGGGAACCCTCCTACACTGTTGGTGGGAATGCAAGCTGGTGCAGCCACTCTGGAAAACAGTATAGAGGTTCTTCAAAAAGTTGAAAATAGAGCTACCATACGACCCAGCAATTGCACTACTGGGTATTTACCCCAAAGATACAAATGTAGGGATCCAAAGGGGTATGTGCACCCTGATGTTTATAGCAGCAATGTCCACAATAGTCAAACTATGGAAAGACCCAAGATGTCCATCGACAGATGAATGGTAAAGAAGAGGAGCTATATATATACAATGGAATATTATGCAGCCATCAAAAGGAATGAAATCTTGCCATTTGCAATGACGTGGATGGAATTGGAGGGTATTATGCTGAGTGAAATACGTCAATCAGAGAAAGACATGTATCATATGATCTCACTGATATGAGGAATTCTTAATCTCAGGAAACAAACTGAGGGTTGCTGGAGTGGAGGGTGTTGGGAGGGATGGGGTGGCTGGGTGAAAGACATTGGGATGTGTATGTGCTATGGTGAGTGCTGTGAATTGTGTAAGACTGTTGAATCACAGACCTATACCTCTGAAACAAAGAATACATTATATGTTAAAAAAAAAAGAAGAAGAAGAAGATAGCAAGAAGGGAAGCATGAAGGGTGGGAAATTAGAGAGGGAGACGAACCATGAGAGACTATGGACTCTGAGAAACTGAGGGTTTTGGGGGGGTGTGAGGGGATGGGTTAGCCTGGTGATGGGTATTAAAGAGGGCACGTACTGCATGGAGCACTGGTTGTTACATGCAAACAATGAATCATGGAACACTACATCAAAAACTAATGATGTAATGTATGGTGATTAACATAACATTATAATAAAAAAATAAATAAAATAAAATCTAAGAAGTAAAGTGCAAAATGATAAAAGCTGAGCTGTTGTAATTTCATAATGGGTGCTGGCCAGGGATAAGAGGGGATGGGTGAGAATCTGCTAGTGCTCCAGCTACCCCACTCCAGCCTCTCCTGCCTGTGGTGTCTGAGGCATCTCCTCAGGATGCTGAAGGCTCCCCAGAGTGAAATTTAGAAACCAGTAGCTAAGACTGTGCCTTAAATCTAGTTTAGGTCTATAGCTGCTTAAATCTTTATTATCTCTTAAATTATGTATTACATTCCAACTCCTATAACATCAAATAAAAACTAAATATCATTTATTTTTATTTCAGTCCACCAACACAAAAGAATTAAATGAATTAGCGGCTGGGTTTTAGCAATCACTATGCCACTCCTCAGCCTGTGGGACTTGGATCACATCACTCATGCTTTATCTTTTCATCTATAAAATGAGGGTCTCAGGTTAGAGTATCTCTAATACCCCTTATATATCTTCCTCATTCTAAAATTCAAGCCTTTCTAAATCCTTCCCCATCTATTAGCAGCTCATTTGATAACACTTGTATAAAACAACAAATTATGGTGTAATGAGTAGGCGGGAAGTGTGTGCCTTCAGCGCCCAAACACAACAAGCCTGTTTGTAAATATGCAAACTTCACATTCATCTCTATGAGGCCCCATTTGTCTTTTGGCATTTCCGATGAGTAAAACAACTCCAAACCAATTTGGAACAAGCAAAATATGTTATCATGAGATATTTGTTTTCTCAAATGATTGTACTCACAAAGTCTCTTTCTCCTGCCCTCCCTCTCTTTTGGTCTCTTGTTTCTGAATAATTATCAGAAAGCTGCGGCTCTGGGATAAGACAGATCCCAAACCCATGGAGATGGAGAGCTAATGCACAAGGACCACATAAGAGAGGAAAAGGAATAGTTGGGGAGGACACACAGGAGAAGGGCAAGAAAGATCATGACCAACAGAAACCAAATTCCCCTCCCTCTTCCCCTTCATTGAACTTTTCAAGCCAAAAATACCCACAGTACCAGCTCCAGATGGAGAGAGAGTGGCTTGCCATCTGCAGAGACAAAACAGCCCAGTGAAGCTGCCATTTAAAGGTGAAAGTCCTCAGAAATAGAGCTAAATACTATATGTCGGAATTGAGGGATGTGGTACCGACCCTGTGTGGAAACCCTGGGGCTGCTCTCTGTGGGCGTGTGTGGTTCTGAGTGAAAGCGAAATCCTCTGACAACCAGAAAAGAAGTGCGGGACCTCTTCTGGGCAGTAAATAGAAGACTTTAAGTGAAAATCACACATTACTGAGGAGGAGGTAGAGGGGAATCAACAACATTTGCCCTGCGGCATTTGGATATTTTATGGGCCTAAACATAGACTTCACACACAGAAGCCTGGAAGTCCCCATTCAGAGACGTCATGTGTTGCATAATTAAAGAAGATTAGGACCGATTCAGAAATCCAGCTGGGAAAATGCTGCTGAGCATTGTTATTCTTGAGATTCTGTGATCTGGGTCATTCTCCAGGGGATGAGGAAGAAGCAAGGGATACTGGGTGATAGCCCGCTGCCTTCATCCCCATCTCCCCACGCAGTGTTCTTAGGAAAGGATGTAGGCTTTGCAGTCAGAAAGACCTGACTTTTTATCTCTTCCCCACTCTTCATTGTCTGGGTGGCCTTGGGAAAGATTTTTAAGCCATTTGTTTTCAGGTATCCCCATCTGTAAGCTAAGCATCGGGGAGACAGCCAACATTGTGCCAGATACTGTCCAGAATGCTTCAGAGAGGGGCGCCTGAGTGGCTCAGTCATTAAGCGTCTGCCTTCTGCTCAGGTCATGATCCCGGGGTCCTGGGATCGAGCCCCGCATTGGGCTCCCTGCTCCGCGGGAAGCCTGCTTCTCCCTCTCCCACTCCCCCTGCTTGTGTTCCCTCTCTCGCTGTGTCTCTCTCTGTCAAATAAATAAATAATAAAAAATCTTACAAAAAAAATTTTAAAAAAAGAATGCTTCAGAGACATCAACTCATTTAATTCCTATAGCAGCCCCAGGAAGAAGGTCTTGTTGTTAGCGCTATTTTATAAACAAGGAGGAAATTGAGTCAGAGAGAGATTAAGTGACTCACTCAAGATAACACAACTAACTAATAAGCAACAGAACTGTGAGTTCTGGTAGTTGAGATCTGGAATAGCCAGCCATACATAGCACGTGGTACTTCTGATCGTGGAGGGGATGTTGGAAAACTCCCAACACAGTGGTTCATATTGGAAACTCAACAAATACTGGCGTATTGGCTTTCCTTCTAATCAATCATGTGTTCATTTAATAAATATTTATGAAAATGCTATTATGTGCTTGAAATCATGCCAGATAATAACAGCATTTTTACTCTGTAGTGACTCATTTACTTCTGATAATTCTCAGCACCTCTGATATCAGTGCTGATGTCACTCAGGGGTTTTGTCTTTGCGGTTCCCTTTGCTGTAAATAGTTTCTCCCTACATGTCTGCATGGTTCACTCCCATGCCGTTCAGGTCTCTGAAGGGCTTTCCCTAAACACTGTATCTGAAACAATGAACTTCATCATCCCTTCTCTGCTGACCCTGCTTTATTTTCCTTTAGAACATATAAAACACCTGGCGTTATTCTATCCACTCCTTCATTAGAGCAGGAATTTCACCTGTCTTGCTGAGCCCTGTCCCATATTGCCAGCCCCTGGTAGACACATATTTGATGCATAAACGAATGATTGTCTCCATTTTACATTTGCATAAGTGGAGACAGAGAAGTTCCTGAAATGGCCCAAGGTACAAAGCCAGAAAATGCCAGAGGTGGGCTCCAAAAGCACAGCCCCACTGGAGTCAGTGTTCTACCTACTATGCCATCTTGGGGGAGGCTCCTACCCTCAAGGATTCCACAGTGCAATGGTGGATAGGCTTATACACAAAAACTCTAGTGTATGATGCATGCGTCCATTCACCCAACATGCATGGAGCACCTGCCAGTTACAAGGTACCATGAATATTACTGTAGGGACATAGAACCATGTAAGACAGTCTCTGCACTCACGGGACTTATGATTTAATGGGATGAATAGGGTGTACATAGTCTAGAAAAATACAGGACAAATGAAAAGGATAAACATTAATTGAAAGCAAAAGTTGTATGTACAGAGCACCTAAAAAAGAATGCATTGCAATGTCCACAATAGCCAAACTGTGGAAAGAGCCAAGATGTCCATTGACAGATGAATGGATAAAGAAGATGTGGTATATATATATATATATATACAATGGAATATTATGCAGCCATCAAAAGGAATGAGATCTTGCCATTTGCAACGACGTGGATGGAACAGGAGGGTATTATGTTGAGTGAAATAAGTCAAACAGAGAAAGACATGTATCATATGATCTCACTGATATGAGGAATTCTTAATTGTAGGAAACAAACTCAGGGTTGCTGGAGTGGGGGGTGGGGTGGGAGGGATGGGGTGACTAGGTGATAGACACTGGGGAGGGTATGTGCTCTGGTAAGCGCTGTGAACTGTGCAAGACTGTTGAATCTCAGATCTGTACCTCTGAAACAAATAATGCAATATATGTTAAGAAAAAAAAAAAGAAGAAGAAGAAGGTAGCAGGAGGGGAAGAATGAAGCGGGGGAAATCGGAGGGGTAGACGAACCATGAGAGACAATGGACTCTGAAAAACAAACTGAGGGTTCTAGAGGGGAGCGGGGTGGGAGGATGGGTTAGCCTGGTGGTGGGTATTGAGGAGGGCACATTCTGCATGGAGCACTGGGTGTTATGCACAAACAATGAATCATGGAACACTTCATCTAAAACTAATGATGTAATGTATGGGGATTAACATAAGAATAAAAAATAAATACATAAATAAATAAATGCAGTAACCTATAAAAAAAAGAATGCATTTTTTTAAATAATCAGGGGTGGTGGAAGAGTCAACAAAGGAGGCAGTATTTTATTTAGTCTTTCACATTCTTTGGGAAGAAGGGTAGAGCTTATAAGCAGAGTTTATAGCCAGAGAAAATGAACTAAAGGATGAAAAAAGAACAGTAATCTTTTAAAGAATTTTATGGAAGGAAAAGAGACATCAAAAAAAAAAGTAGTGTTCAGACAAGCTCATGAAATCATTTAATTTCCATGCTAGGGAGTTTGCACTCTATTCTGTAGGTTATATAGCATTGGGGGAGGTCTTCATGGGAGGCAGTGCTATCTTTGAGAGACATAACTGGCAGAAGGTAAGAAATGTAAGAGCAGGAGATAGGTACAATTATCTAGGAAACAGGATGGAGACTTGATCTAGAAGAGGAGGAGAGAGGAAAGAACAAGGAGGAAGTTGCACCTGAATGAAAAAATCCAATCCCTGTGCCTCCACAGATCAGAGAGAGGAATGAGTTCATGAGTTTACATTTTGAAAACTGGCTGTATAAGATGGTAACTCTTTTAAGTGAAATCGAAAACACAGAAGGAAGGGAGGGGTCTGAATTGAGAGCTGGAGGATAGGCAGCTAATTCACAGAGGAGGGGCCAGAGCTGGGGCAGGGAAAGCAAAGGCAGAGTGGGCAGCCCACTGCTCCTAACCTGATTTCTTTGGTGGTTCCTGCACTTTCCCACCATCTCTCACACCATGGTACCTGCAGAAAATGGTACTATTTGTAGGGCACACAGGGTAAACAGATGAAGCTGGTTGTGCCCTGAAAACCTCAGGCTGGCAGACTCCACCACCCAAACCTCTGCCACTGCATATTTGGCCACCTGTAAAACATTCAGGGCCACAGGACACCAGCCAAAAAGCACTGTCATATAGGATTTAGAGTTCAGGGAGCTTTATTTAAATAAGCAGGTAGTTCTTAATTTATAGGGAATGCCCTATTCCCCTTGCAGAGACTTTCCATGGGCTTTAGTTTTTCTATCAGCATGTAGATAACTACAAATCACTTCTGGGGGAAAGGAAATACTGTATTAAAAATGGCAGACTAATATGCTATTTTGGAGCCTGGGAATCTTGTGATTTGACCAAGGGTTGTTCTATGCTTGTATCCTTTATTGAAATACTTATAACTTATCTTTTGTGAAGGGCTATCCAGAACTTAGGGAGATTTGATTAAGAACAGTTAGCAATAGTCACAGTTGACTAATCCTTTCTTCTTTCTTTCTTTTCTTTCTTTTTTCTTTCTTTTCTTTCTTTTCTTTCTTTTCTTTCTTTTCTTTCTTTTCTTTCTTTTCTTTCTTTTCTTTCTTTTCTTTCTTTTCTTTCTTTCTTTCTTTCTTTCTTTCTTTCTTTCTTTCTTTCTTTCTTTCTTTCTTTCTTTCTTTCTTTCTCTTTCTTTCTTTCTTTTCTTTCTTCTTTCTCTTTCAACTCCTAGACCCTATTAGGGCTTCAAGCCCACCACCATGGGCTTAGAACATTTGAAACATTTGGGAAGAAATTTTTTCTCTCTCTAAAAGTTGTATTTATTTTCTTCATGATGGGAAAAAGGGGCTACCTCATTCACCATGCTCCAATGAAGTCATAAACACATTTACTTTAAGGAGATAATGAAAGGATCAGAATACCTGCCTCTTTTCAAGCCTTGAGTTTCAAGTGAACCTCAGTGTGTCTGCCTTAAGTCCCAGTGAGTTCTGTCAGCTTGAGATCCACAATCAAATGGGACTATGGGGGGCAAAAGAGTCCCACCTTTGGTGGAGGACTGAAAGCAATACAGATCATTTCTGAATGTTGCTTAGCATTGTCTTGAGTAAGAAGTATGGGGACATCATTGCTTTCACTTAATGTCCTGAATCAAAGAAAAGCATGGCTGAGAAAGGGAAGCCAGCCCTAAGTTTTGGATACATCTAGAACGCTTAAGGTCACTGCTCTTCATCACAAAAATAATGAGATTGGACTAACCACTGGTTTTCCAAAAGTGCCTCACTGGTGCTCCTCAGTGATCCCTGGTGGAGATTGCTGGAATGTGTGGAGGCGGGGCCTGTCCCAACTCCAGCAGAGCAGCCCCACTGCACTTTGCAGGGTACTGTGAGCTTCCTGGTAAGATCTTATTTGAATAAAAGGACCAGCTGCTTTAAAAACCTTCGGAAGCGATCACACTCAACAATAGCTAAGGGCCAGGTGGTTTTTCCAAGGCAGTGACATCCAATTTTAGGTTCCTCCCCCAGAAGCCTGACCTGAGTTCAACTTGTCAAAGTGTTCTAAACATCTTAACTGAAAATGTTGGAGTCCTTTATAGTTTCCATAAAAAATGTCCAAGTTATTCTGAAATTTAGCCTCTCATTGTTTCATGGGGTCCCTACCAACTGTCTGTTTTTGGTAAACATTAACAGGTCCAATGTGTAGTTTCAGGAATTCTATATTTTAAGGATATTCAAGCCCACTGCTGAATTCCCCAGCAGAGAACATTCTCACACACAATCAATAAAAATCTAAATATATGTTTATCTTATGATCTGGTTATTGTACTTGGGATACCTATTCTAGAGAAATAAGCAGAGGAAGAACAGAGGGCTATCCTGGCAGCATTGTTTATATGGGGGAAAAATTGGAAACAACCTGAATGTATAACAATAGGGACTGGATTAAAAGTAGTAGGTACATATAATGGAGTAGAGGTTCAGAGAAGTCAACTATGTCTACATGGAACAACAGGAAAAGATTTCCAAATAGTTTTTTTAAGTTAAAAAGAAAGTGACAGAATGTTACATGCAGTACTAAGCACATGCGTGAATTGATAATTTATACTATATATTTTCTATGGTTTTGTATGTATAGTATAGAAAACACTGAAAGGATTCCCAAACTCAAAATAATGCTATCCTTCAAGGGGTACATGTGAGTTTGGGGTGGAACAGTGTTTGGGAGAAGACCATGTGTAAGACAGGGGTCAACTAGGGCTTCAAGCTTTAACAAAAATGCTCTAGATGTTTCTGAAAAGGGTAAATACAATCTGCATATATATTACTTGCATAATTTAAAAAGTATTAACATGTATAGAAAAAAAAGTGACTGGAAGACAATGGGCCAAATGTGAATGTTTATTCTGGCTGATGAAGATATATATTAGTGTTTCTCCATATCTTTTTCTATATTTTTAAAATTTCATAGCCCACCATTCAAGCCTCTATGTTTAAAAACTATTCATTAAGGCAGGCTTGTGGTATGTGGTGCTTGCTTGAAATAATTCAGTCTCCACTGATCAGCTTCCAGCAACGCACCCTAGAATCATTCGGCCACTAGCAGTGTCTCCCTTAGCGTGAGAAGACAGTGAAGCAGGCATGTGTGAACAAAGGATTGGACTGGGTGAGCCTTAGAAACTCAGTGGGCACACAGAGTCTCTTTCCAGCAAAGGGGAAACAAGAAAAAAGTGGTGGTGGGGGGGAACAAAATAACAAACAATTAAATTTTATCCCCTTTGGCCATGTTGAAAAGCAGCCCAGGAAGCAGGGCATGGGGACCAGAACTGATTGCTGGAAAAGATAGAAGATATTTTGACCAAAACTGAGCAGAAAAGGGAATTGCAGGTTTGTGCATCTGAGGGAGGCATGGAATGCTGGGAAGCTGCACATCAAAGCAACAAACACAACCCAAATCTCTTAGAAACACTTGGGAGAAGGGAGAAAGGACTAATGTGCACCCTGGAGTCACCCCAAAATTCTTAATCTCCAGAGTACCTCAAGCAGTCTATGTAGATAGTGCTTACGAGAGTATCCGAGATTAAGCATTATACATATAGATTGCTATTAAGCACTATCTATATAGACTGCTTGAGGTACTCTGGAGCTAAACTCTAAGAAACAAACTGAGGGTTGCTGGTGGGGAGGTGGGTGGGGGGATGGGATAACTGGGTGATGGGCATTAAGAGGGCCCTTGGTGGAATGAGCACTGGGTGTTATATGCAACTGATGCAAATGATGAATCACTAATTCTACTCCTGAAACTGTATGTTAAATAATTGAATTTAAATAAAGAATTTTAAAAAAAATAGGGTATCCCAGAGTATTTCCTGCTTGCTGAAGTTCTTAAAATAGCTTTCTGTCAAGACGGCTTATCCTCAATTTCAGTAATTAGTAGAAGGTCTGAGAAGAAAAACTATGCCACCTGACAGTTTCCCTTGAAGACAATGCCCAGAGGGACTTTGTGAAAATCTGAACTGAGCATGACAGGATGATCCTAGATATCCTCTGGTGCAAACTTAGCCCCTCTGGACAGCTTCTAGGATGGAACTTATTACATCGTGTTATAATTGTTGGATTTCCCGATGAACTCACCTACTGAAGGCCAAAAATGATATTCATCAGTGTTGTCACAGTACCTGATATAGTGCTTGGCACATTGAATATTTATAATATGGTTTTCACTGATGAATGATTTATGACATTCTTAACTAGAGTTGCATGCCTACATCGTCCAAAATCCATTCTCCCTCAATTCTACATGGCCTTTCACAAACCTTACTTCTTATCTATGTATTTGCAAAATGAGGCGAATGCATCCGTCATTTCTTGACATGAGTCATTTCAGCTGACATATCTTAGACAGGCCCATCTTCCAAACATGAACTGTGGTTGTGTGCCATTGGCTGGTTGGGTGGTAATAAATTAACTGTCTACAGCCCAAAGAAGAACTGAAAATTCAGTTCCTTCTTCTGGTTTGATTTTCTAGCTGTTTCAGAGAAAATAATCCTAAGAAGGGTTAAAAAGAGCATTCTTATGCTTCTGGACCCTGAGTTGGCAAATGAGAGAGTCAAGTATTTTAGCAAGCAAGAAGCATAAAGAAAAATTCACCAAGTAAGGGCAGGGGCCCAGTGCTAATCTAGCTGATTAGAAAGAGAAACACTAGTGCAAAGCCAGTGGAATAGAGACAGAAGAAAAGGTTTGGTTTATGGGGAAGTGGCGGTGGAGATGACAGACATCAAAACAAAAAGAGAGACTCAGACCCACAAAGAGACACACAAATAGCAAAGACAAAGACCATTCTCTAATACTTATTTTGCAACTACTATCCCAGGCATTGTGTTAAGTACTCTAGACAGAGACTTGAAAAGATGGGGCCCTGTTTTGGAGGCACACGCATGAATGCCAAGGGAAGGAAACCAGGAGGCCGTGGTAGAAGCCAAGATTGGGGATAATTACAGAGAGTCTTGGAAAGTTGAGGTCAGAGGGCATATGTTCTGAGCAGAAGGGAAAAAAAAATGTTCACAGCCACAAATATGTGAAAGTGTGTGACACATTTGGGGATGGTCAGGCCATCTGAGAAGAAGGTGGGCAGGGGGAATAACAAGGACAGAAGCGGAACACCCTTGGATTTCATATGAAGAGTTTTCAATATTTATCTGAGGTCAAGACGGGCTGTAAACTTTTTTAATCAAATGATCACGTCTGTGTTTTAGAAGGAGGGAGACATTTTGAGAGCTAGAAATGGACATGCAGAGGAAGCAGTGGAAACATACACATTTCCTGTCTAAAAGTGCAGTTCGATTAGTGGCAAAATTAGTTTGATCAGTATCCTAACTCCAGACACCTAAATAGCCAATGTGCACACTCTTGTGAAATTCCCAAGTCTGTTGTGCATTATTCTCATTCCCTGGAAGTCTGGGGATAAAGAGTCATGTGCTCTCAATCTGGTGTCCACATAGACCTCATGCTAGGCTGGCTTCTGGCTGGCAGAGAGAGGAAGAGTGTGGCCCAGCCAGACAACAAACTCCTGCCCAAACTTCAGTCAGGACCTGGCCCTCATGGCTGGCTGTCAGCCTGTCTTGCTGCCCTTGCTGGCAGTCACATGGCAATGCTTTGGTGAATTGCCACATTTGACTAACCCAGTGTAAGAAGCCCTTTATTCACTTCTATTTTCTAGAGACAGATTCAAAGGCAACTACAAGGCTTCCTGGAAGCCTGAACTGGGCTTTGGAGCCAGGGAGAGAGCCAACAGCTTTGGGACTTCACCCATCAATATGCCAAGTACTTACTGGAAGCTGCTTGAGTTGGAAGGCATCTAGGTAACCTGGGGTTCAAGCCCCAACACCCTCCTTTCTGGGTATGTGACCTTGATCAAGTTAAAGTCTCTATACTTATTTCCTCACTGGTGAAGTAGAGATAATGATGGCACACATTCTACGTCACCAAGAAGACCAAATGACATAATAAGGGTTGAAATAGTTCCTAGTGCATGGTAAGCACTCAATAAATGTTAGCATATAATAAGAGTTATTCTCGGGCGCCTGGGTGGCTCAGTTGGTTAAGCGACTGCCTTCGGCTCAGGTCATGATCCTGGAGTCCTGGGATCGAGTCCCACATTGGGATCCCTGCTCAGCAGGGAGTCTGCTTTGCCCTCTGACCCTATCCCCTCTCATGTGTTCTCTCTCATTCTCTCTCTCTCAAAATAAATAAATAAAATCTTAAAAAAAAAAAAAGAGTTATTCTCATTATTATCTGAGAATGGTGACCACATATTTACTTTTGTATCCCTGAACCTAGAACAACACTTAATACCTACTTGGCACTTGACCTTTTGTTACCCAAGTCTCTAATAGACATCAGATTCCAAAGAAGGCTCTAGTCTCCTCAAGTGTAAAAAGAAGCTATCTACACTTACTTCACATGCTATTGTGCACAGGACACATGACAATTTAAAAATAAAGACCCTAACCTGTCTTTATGAATAAGGCAAGCTGCCACAGATAGTATTGGTTTCCCTAGAATATCTAGATATTTTGTGGTCTTCTAAAAAAATTAGCATGTCTAACTGCATCAGGATCTCAAGAGCCAGCATCAGCACTGGTCCCAACAGGCATGTTATGCCCATGTATTGGTAAAGAAATTGAGTCTCAAGATCAGAGAGCTGGTAAGGAGCAGGACCAGGAGTGGAGAACCCAGGTTCCAATTCCAAGTAACATACTTTCATTTTCTCCCACAAACATGATGTTTATGAAGAAGTAACACAAAACAAATAAAATTTCTACATATCGCATTAAGTACCCTGCTAAATAAAATAAGATGAATGTCTTCTGAATATAAAATTTCGAGGTACTCCTTCTTTTAAAAAAAAGTTTTTATATTTCCTTTATATATACTATGGAGATTCTTTGGTTGATGCATCTGAGCTGAGAGCAGACCCCATCCATGGAAAAGTAATTTGCTTTTGAAAATAGACTTCAATGTTTTCTCATAAAAACCTCAATATTATCTCATGTTTGTACAACAAAATGAAGACTGGTTTCTAAAGGATAGTGTGTCTCAGATTTACATGATGTCTTTAAATGATGACAATGATGGCATCTCACCAACTGTCCCATCACCACCGGCATTGAAGCCACCACCACCTCCTCCCTAGACGACTACAATGGTCTCCTTGCTGGACCCCTGCTTATGAAAGGGTAAGCTCTTCACCACCTAATATCACAGCAAGCTTTTACAAATGCGAATCAGGTCAATGGACTCCCATCCACAGTCCTGAGCACAGCCTCTGAAGCCCTACCTGATCTGAACACTGGCCACATGTCTTCTTCCCTGTGCTATTCTCCCCCAGGCATGCTGACCTTCTTCTGTTCCTTGAATGAGCCAAGTCTGCCTCTTCCTCTCAGACTTAGCACATGATCATCTCTGTCTGGCAGGCTCTCCCCCAGATCTTCAGAAGTCTCTCTCCTCCTGATCACTCCAGTTTTGCTCAAATGTTATTTTGCTCAAGTGTTATTTCCTCAGAAAGGCCTTTCCCTTCCTACTCCTCTCCCAATCATTCCACCTACATGAGCCCTCTGCCATCTTTCCTATCACCCCATAAATCAGTAAAAGTAAGACAGATAATGCTGCGGGAGAAAACCACCTTCCAAACACAGTAGCTTATCACACCCAAGACTGAGTCCTTGTTCACTCCCATAGTGCAATATTGTAACTTATAAGAAATACATATTTGGTCATGCAGATTATATATATATATATGTATGTATTTCCCATATATATTTGTCTTTGTCCACAGTTCCTGGCTCACACCTCCCCCAAACCCTTGAGATTCCCCTAAGTGTTGAGAGTGATAAGCGTGTCTTCTGTTATGTTAGGTGAGTTTAGATTGTATCTAAGGAGGGAGGCTGGTTGCCAGCAGAGCCAACTGCCAACCATGTGATTAGAGGTTCAGAACTTTCAATCCCACTCCTGATCTCCGGGGAGGGGAGAGAGGCTAGAGGTTGAATCAGTCACTAATGGCCAATGATTTAATCTGTCATACCTGTATAATGAAGCGTCTATAAAAACGCAAGAGAACAGGGTTCAGAGAGTTTCTGGGCTGGTGAACACATGGAGATGTGGGGTGGGGAGAGTGGCGCTCCCAGAGAGGACAGGGAAAACTCCATGCCCTTTCCTCAGACCTCGCCCTGTGCATCTCTTCCAGCTGCCTGTTCCTGAGTGACATCATTTTTTAAATAAATTGGTAATCTACTGAGTAAATAAATGGGTTTTCTGGGTTCTGTGAGTCTCTCCAGCAAATCAATCATACCCAATGAGGGGGGCATGGGCATCTCTGATTTATACCCTGTTGGTCAGAAGTGCAGGTCACAACTGGCCCTTGTGATTGACATCCAGTTGGAGGAGGATGTTGGAACCTTCAGTTTATAGCTTGTGGGTCAGAATACAGGTAACAGCCTGGGCTTATGACTGGCATCTGAAGCAGGAAGGGGAGGCAGTCTTATAGGACTGAACTCAGCCTGTGGAATCAGATGCAATCTCTGGATAGGTCATGTCAGAAGTAAGTTGAATTTTCAGACACTCTGGTGGTATCTGAGAATTGCTTGGTGTTGTGTGGAAAGCCATCCCCCGACCCCCAACACACACAGTGGGATTGGAACTTGGTTTACTTACCCCTTCACAAGTCAGCTGTGGGCTCTGCTCCAACGTTTCCTCCTGCAGGAACCAGGCTGGCAGGTCATCCACCATTTACACATCACTAGTAACTACAGCAGGGAGACAGAGACAGGAGCATGGACAGTTCAAGCACTGGCTCTTAAAGCTTTCACCCAGAAGCGATGCCTGTTATTTCTGCTCAGGTTTAACTGGTCAAAGTGAATCATCACAAGCATATATAACTCAAGAGGGCGGGAAGGCGCCATTCTCACATGGGTCCAGAGGGAGGACTGAAAGCATCTGTAAACAGCATTAATGATGACTGTAGTCTGCCTCATTCTTCTTAATAGCACATATTAGTACATGGAATTATATTTATTCCTTTTTAACATGGTTATGGTCTGGTTCCCTGCTAGAACCAAGTCTCCAGAAGGCAAGGACCCACGTTTTCAGATTTGCTGTTGCATCCTTAGCTTCATGAACAGTACCTGGAACAGAATAGATGCTCCACACATATTTGTGGATTACTGAAGCACTTTTGAAAATAGCAAGAGGGCTCCCATTGAAAAATCAGGCTTAAGCATTGGGTAAATATTGGAGGATCTCTTAGAAAACTCTGTAGAGCTATAATTCAACAAAGTTTTTATCCATTTATTTATTAAATGTATTCATCCATCCATTTAGTCATTACTCAGCAAACATAAGCGAGTCTCTGTGAGGTGACCGGCACTGTGCTGAGTGCTGTGAATGGCACGATGAAGAGGACACAGTTCTTGGCCTCAAGGCGCTAACCGTCTAGTTAGGGAGACAGACAAGTAAACAAATGCAATAGGAAGTGTTCAACGCCAAAAGAGAAATGACAGAGTCTCTTCGAATTATATGAAGAGGTGCTTTGCCCAGCCTCCCCCTCCACACACACACATACACATATAATAAAAGTACAGATTTAGACCAACTACATTAGTCCATCAAGCTGGATGTTTCTCTCAGGGCTAACAGTTCTAACTGTGTTGTCCCAGTTGTCCATCAAGAGAAAATCGCTAAATTTTCCAGACATGCGCTCAATAGCAGTGTCTTATTGGCAGGAGCGGTGCACGGACAATAATGGGGGGTGAGCGAATTCTCTTGTATTATGTGAGGCAGAGATTTTTTAAACATCTGCAGCTTATCACTGGTTAAAAATAAGTGCTGCGTTGCAGTATGCCAGATGTTCTTCCTCACTGGAACTACTACATAAGAAGCACAGTATTGCCAAGGCAGAGAATAGAAGCAATCAGTGAGAAAAACAGCTTGCCCTCAGAGTAATCAAGTCCTAACCAGAGTCCCAGACCATTCAAGCTGGGAGGGACATAAGAGATTATACACAATCCCACTTTTCCTTCTTATGGACAAGGACATGTCAGACCCAGAGAGTTTCCAAGGCCCAGGGCAAGAAGCTGTTTAGTGATAGAAAAAAGAAAAAAAAAAGTATTCTCTTCATTTTCTCAGCCTGAATAAACTGTTTTTTTGTCCTTTTTGTTTTAATCAAGAGCAGTCATTTTTTTTCCTCCAGTGTTTGAACAAAGTCTTCTCAACCAGAAGAGCAGCAAGTCAATCCTACATACTTCCCCTTTAGATACATTGCCAACATGTATTAAGAGGACATATGTACACAGCCCAGTGCTAGGCATTGCTGTTGGCAAAGAAATATTGTCAAGTGAAATAAAACCAAATCAGGAAAGAGAGAAAACCAAGTGATTCTTGTCTTTATCAGTCAGGGACCTAATAAAGACTTTAAGAGCTGAATAGATTATGAGGTTCAACCCAACTTTATATAAATTAAAAAAAAAATATGAACCTATGGAATAAATGTAAGAAAGACAGAATATTCTTGATTTTTATGACAATTATTTAAATTTTTATGTGACAAAGTAAATACTTAATTTAAAAAGTTATTGTGTCATGCAGTCATGAAAACATGTCTCTCAGATCTCCTGCTACAGGGAGCAGAGGTAGCTAATAATCCTAGCTATTGTCCCCACTCTATATTAATTTGGTAATACAGATCTACCACTGTATTTGTATTAAAGAAAAGTTCAGCCAATAATAGGGCATAAAAGAGAAACTAACACAGGCCCCCTGGGACTCCCAGCGGGTGACTTTGGTTTGAGGACTCATATCAATTTGGATGAACCTTTCTAGGAACAGTACTACTGAGATTCTTCTTACTCCTCCCTGCTCCCTCTCCTTCAAAGGTGTTGGACCTGTGCTGCAGTCTGAAAGCTCCCCCACCTTTTCTAGTTTTCTCCTCTTTAACTTTCACAGGTGTTTCCCCCAGTAAATCCCTTGTGCATCTAATTACATCTACTTCCCAAAGGACCCAAATCAACACATGCGTATGTACATGTGGATGTGCTCCAGCTTCACAGGCTGTCGTGAACACTTATTTTGTTTGTCTACTGGCTAACCCAGACCTGGACACAACACAAAATAAAGATAATTACCTTTAATCATACCTAACTCTGAATCCTGGATGCATGAGCTTGATTATAATTTAATCTCTATAGTTAGCCCAGAAAAAAAAAGAAAGAAAGAAAGCTTAGTTATTGAAAAAAGTCTCTATAGCTTTTGCATTCCTGTCTGCAAGAAGATGCTAATAAGATATGCTAGAAGAATTGTCACCTTTAAGTACACATATTACCTTATCTAAGAGTGATTTATAAATTGTGATATATAAAATTTTTCTTTAAATCTTAATGCTATTAGGCTAAAGTCATATATTCATAGTTATTTTTTAGGATTATACACTTCCAGTTCAATATGCAGGATTGCATAAGTCCATTTCCTCTTCCCTTCAAAACCTTGTTTTAAATGATAGTACTTTTGGTTTTTTAATTGTGAAAACCCAAAAAAACAAAGAGAGAAAAATGGGGAAACAGCAGAAGAAAAGCCTCAAAATGTTGAGGAAATATTGAAGAAAAACAGTGAGTGGAGAAACAGCTATTGCAAAAGCAGGGAGAACAAACTCTGACTTGGTGCTTTGATGGGGGGCGGGGAGAGGGGCGGTACTGAGTAGGGAGGCCCATCTCACCCCCAGGAGCTTCACACGGATGAGCATGGAGGCACAAAACATGCCCAAAGGCAAAACCAAAGAGTCTTGTTAGAAGTCTGTATATACAGAACCAGTTAGACCTCACCTCTCCCCTCCCTCACTGGCCCTGGAGGAGACTGCAGATTTGCTTTATGGAGAGATTGGACATGAGAGACTTGAGACTCAGGGGCAGCAGTGGCGTAAAGGGGGAGGGGGAGGGGCGGCACAGAACTGACAGAGTGGGATTTAAGAAAAGTCTGCCTCTACCCCCCAAATTATGGAAATAGTTCCTCTCCTCATTCCTCTAAGGTAAAATATTAGTGGATTACTTTCTGGAGAAACCTGCGAGTCTTCAAGAGGAAAACCATCTAGAGATCACCATAAATAAGGATGGTTCTTAGTGATTCTGGCACTGAGAGAAGGGATCCTTCTGTAACAAATACTTAAAAATGTTGAAGTGGCTTTGGAATTGTGAAAAGTGCAACCTGATTTCTCCTTGCTACTTATAGTAAAATGTGAGGTGAAAGAAATGGCCTGAAGAAGAAACCTTTAAGCCAAAAGGAAGCAGCTCTGGATGATTTGAGAGGTTCCCTGCCTATCTAGATTGCAAAGGAGGCTAACACTTGGAAACTCACTGTTAGAATAGCATACTCCAAAGACATGACCCCGGATGTGGCTAGATCTCTTTTTGCTGAAGAGAATGGGTGTCTGACTGATGCATCCATTCAATCATCTCAGCAGAAGCCAGGAGTAGAGATGAGGACTAGGAATAGGAGTTATTCAGGAAGAATCTGTGGAAGATCCTATTGTCTAATGGTATGAACCTGGGTATTGTACACAAGAGATCCATAAGGCTTTTGAGAATGTTATGCTGGTAGAAATGCTGCAAGCCTGGTTGCAAAGGGACAGAGACAAGATAAAAAAATGAAGAAAGAAAGAAAGAAAGAGAAAGAAAGAAAGAGAAAGAAAGAAAGAAAGAAAGAAAGAAAGAAAGAAAGAAAGAAAGAAAGAAAGAAAGAAAGAAAGAAAGAAGATAGCAGGAGGGAGAGAATGAAAGGGGGGAAATCGGAGGGGGAGATGAACCATGAGAGACTATGGACTCTGAAAAACAGAGGGTTCTAGAGGGGAGGGGGGTGGGGGGATAGGTTAGCCTGGTGATGGGTATTAAGGAGGGCACGTTCTGCATGGAGCACTGGTTGTTATACACAAACAATGAATCATGGAACACTACGTCAAAAACTAATGATGTAATGTATGGTGATTAACATAACATAATAAAAATAAATAAATAAATAAATAAAAGGAAGTTGTCAAGCTCCCAAAATTCTATAGGCAGGACACTGATTCTGGTTTTGATCTTTACAGTGAAGCCTAGCCGTAGATAAGCCCATCTTACAAAGATTTCATTCTTTTGGCTTCCTTATAATACAACAGATAACCAGATATTTAAGGAAAATCTCCAACTATATGAAAGAGCAAAATAATCAGACAAAAAAGGAAATTGGAAGAAACTAAAATGATGTCTAAACTAGGAAAAAGTAAACTACCCTCCTACACACACACAAAATAGTCCCAACTAGAATTTCTATCCTGAGGAAGCTAAAAGATGCTGTTACTTTCATGAAGTAAGGATAAGATATTAGAAAAAAAGAAAGGGAATTTTTGAATTTTATATATTCCTTTAAAATATAAAAATCCAATAGCTGAAATTAAAATAGCATTAAAACATTGGAAAATAAGATTTAGAAAATCTCCCAGAAAATAAACCAAGAAATAAGGAATATAAAGTACATGAAAATCAGAGCATCATTCTAGGAGGTATAATATCCAAAGAATAGGAATTTAAAAAGACAAGGGAACAGAGAGTACAAAAAGGAAGAAATTAACAATAACAAAAAAGACAGTAGGATTTTGCAGTCTCTAGTATAGTATATGTCTGGAGCTGAATGGGAAAAAAAGAAACGCATGGTAAGCATATTATTAAAGAATTTCACAATAGCAAAGATAAAAAGAAAATGTTTAACTCTCCCAAAGAAAAAGACAAGTCACATACAAAAGGTCAAAAAATCCCCAAAGTAGCCATCTTCTTGACAATAACACTGGGCATTAGGAAACAGAATAGCAAGGTTTTCAATATTTTGAATAAAAATAATTTCAATCTAGAATGGTCTACCCAGTCAACCAATCAAATATGAGAGAAGCAAAAAGAAATTTTCAAACATGCAAAGATACTATATAAAAATTTATTTGTTATAACCTATCTTCACAAGGCTATTAGGGAAAATAATCAGCAATATAAGAAAGTAGGCAAAGACAGAAGGCATATGATTTTGGCTCTAGGAGATCCAACAGCAAAAGGTATTATAGGGAAGTCCAGTGATGACGGTCCAGAGAAATCAAAGGAAGACGCAAAGTAGCAGAGGAATTAGGCAGGTGGTAATGATGGCTTAGAGATTGTTCTAGGGAAAGAGGGGGCTAAAGATTTAGCTTATGGAAAATATGAATAGGTGTGTGTAAGGCATGATGGAGCATTTCCCCATATAAAGGGAACATTGTCAAGAGAAGAGGTAGAATCATATGGCACAACTCACTTTAGCAAAGAACATTTGTATAGTCATTGTCATGTAAATTCTGATCTTTAGCCTAGTGAAGGATTATAAAATAGCTACTGGGAAGGGAAATAAGAAGCCACAGAAAAGCTCAGTTTACCTGTATCATTTCTAAGTGCCAAGAACTATTTTCTAACAGAAAAATAACAATCATTAAATGTTGGCATATTATTTAGAGGTATGGACATAAATACTAGAGAAAAAATGCAGAATTGTTGAAGTTACAACCTTGAAGGAGATGACCCAGGGTTGACTTATACCAGGGAAATTTTAGGATTATTTGTCTATTTAAACCATGGATATATATGGCTTCTTTGAAATTATAAATTAATTAAAACAAAACACCTTGTCCAAATATAAAGCAAAACCCCTTAATTTGGACACAAGAGGCCATGCCACAAATACATCTTGTAAGATCTGCCATCTTTGGAACAAGAGCTGACTAATGTGTAGGTATTTTAAGTAAAACCAATTGAGTGACATTGATTTCTATCTTTAAATAACTAGTTTTGCGTGTGTATTTATAGGCTGCATAATATTTTCCATTCAATCCCTTAGAACATCAAAAAGAAGCAAAATTTCTCAGGCATTCCCCTTGGTAGAGCATAATGAACTAGTATTTTGCATTCAAAGGACAAACTTTTATTACTATTGATCCCAGCTATGGAAACGATAAACATAAATATGGTAGATTCACTCCTCCTTCAGGTTTGACACAATGGTAGAACTAATTCTGTTATTTGAGTCAAAATTTAATCATAATGGTGTGCTCAGCACAGCAAACCCAATAAAAAACAAAAATGGATTAAAAGAAAAACAAATTGCAGGGAAAAAAATGCCAGGTAGCATTTTCCAATGCTTAGCTTTTCTCTACACATGTTAATTCTTACTTTTGAAAATTCAATCAATTATGGAAACAATTATTAATTTATCTGGATGATTTTTAAATTTGCATATTGCAGAGAATACTTAGTTTTTGTGTTTTTTTCCTGACTAATGGGGCAAAAATCACTGCGTCCATTGTATATATATTAACAAAAACTGATAAGCATTAAAAATTTTCAACTCACTCTTGTTTGGAAATAGATTTGGGCTCTTGATAAAGAAATAAAAATTGATTTTTTTGTTCAACAAACACTTCTTAAGTATCTCCTCTGTGTCAGGCTTGGCTCTAGGTACCAGGATACACATGCGTATTATGGAGACCTAGCTCTCATTGTACAAAGATTCCTACAAAATGGCCCTCAGTATGGTTTGTCAGTCCTTGAATTTTGCTAATTTTACAAAGCTACGGGTTAACTGGAATAATAATTCAGGGTTTATCTATAGTATAGCGTGAGTGTAGCCAGTTGAATGGACTTGCCTCTCCTGTGATTTGTGAACACAAGCGTGCATGAGTGAACACAACTCATGAGTGGGCACCCTGGGTCAAGTCGGTAATAAACAACTTGTATTATTGCATTTAATTGTAACAATGACCTTCTGAGATAGCTTCTATTACCCCTATTTTACAAACACAGAAACTGAGGGGGCACCTGGTGGCTCAATCAGTTAAGCATCTGCCTTCGGCTCAGGTGATGATCCCAGGGTCCTGGGATGGAGCCCTGTGTCAAGCTCCCTGCTCAGCAGGGCATCTGCTTTTCCCTCTGCCTCTGCCCTCCCCCATTCTCTCTCTCTCTCTCAAATAAATAAATAAATAAATAATCTCAAAAAGAAAATACAGAAACTGAGATTGAAGAGTTTAATCCGCTTTAAAATCCTCCAAAAAATTTAAATCTGGACCCAAGATTAAAATTTTTCCATTTTTCCTGTCCAAATTGGGCTTCCTTCCATTATGCATCAGGCCGTATTTCGATTCTCATTTCCTTGGGTATCTTTGCACTTCTAAAAATTCACCATCACAGCATTCACTGGCTTTACAACGATTGTAGGTTTAATGGACTCACTACTTATCTGTGCTTCCTTGAGGTTGGGAAATATTTTGGGTCACTGCTATAATTCTTGTGCCTGCCACATGGAATTGAATAACAAATATTGAATGAGTAAAGAAATGTGCAAATGGGCTTAGATCCCTGCAACTCCAAAACTGGTGCTTTTACCAGCAAACCTCCTTCCATACCCTTATTTTAGTGATGCTTATAGATAGTGTGGACGGTTTGCTTGAAGAAGTGAATGCAAGTTTTTTAATTTTCTGGTGTCTGTCTGTCTGTCTGTCTATGCATCTGTCTGTCTGTGTGTCTGTGTGATGTGTACATGTGTGTGTAAATGATTTTGAACATTATTATTGGCACCAAATCTCTCCAGTTTAGTATCGTGGAAGTGAAATTATGACGGGAGCCAAAAGGAAACCATTTTCCCTTAATACTGGCTTTTACTCTGACAGTTTAAGGACTATAACTAATGTCTTTATAATCATTTAGGAC
The DNA here is from genome assembly GCF_029215605.1 of Mirounga angustirostris. Taxonomy (NCBI): domain Eukaryota; kingdom Metazoa; phylum Chordata; class Mammalia; order Carnivora; family Phocidae; genus Mirounga; species Mirounga angustirostris. Next base: position 10,346,370 of record NW_026991712.1, on the reverse strand, counting down.
AGGGACTACAGCAAATAATATTTATCTGTAGTTGTTCACTGAAAAACAAATGTGTACAAATCCGAGTCCCCCTTCTTCTTATCGCCTCTTTCTCCCTCCTCTTTTCCTCCTCTTTTCTCTCTCTTTTTTTTTTCCTCTCCACCTCTAACACTAAGAAGTTGTATGACTTTGGCAAAGGAAACCTCTCTGAGGTTTATGCATCTGTACAATGGGGATAATGTCATCAGCCTACTGAGGCAAGGATTAAATAAGCTAATGTATGTGGAGTCCCTAGCCTATGGGAAGTTAGTCATCCTTCCCATCCATCACTGGATGTTGACTGAGAATTTATACACACCAGGTACAGTTCTAGGATCTTTGTCCCCAAAGATGAATATAAGACATAACTTGGTCCCTGAAGAACAGCAAATAATTCAGGAACAGAGATGTAGTTGTTCTTGCTTTATTGGTTTGTTTTCATTTTTATGTTGTTTTCTTTGGGCTTGTCTAGAAAACAAGAATCATATAGCCATTCTGATTGTAGATAAGTAGGAGTGTCTAAAAGAATGACTTAGTTTTTAACATCAGGATGTTTCCTCAGCTGAGTTTTCTTCGACGGGCAGAGCAATATGGATTCCTTTTCTCTGAGATACAGGCGATACTCCTCTATCGCCAAGACAGGATCCTTGTTTATGTCAGGGAGAGGAAACGAAATAGAGATGCCTCATGAAACCATCATGATGAAAGCCCCTCAGTGGCTCTCCAGTGCTGTCAGAGGTCAGGGCCAGGGTTCAGCCAAGAAGAGCTCTACAAACAGACTCAGTGGTAGACTTTCTCTGTTTACCAAACGTACCTAATGATTCTAGTATGTGCCACAGCATGACAAAGGCTGTCTAAAGGACATCTTTAAGAAAGACATGGTAACTTAGAAATCAAAGATTAGACTATGGATTCCTTGACTCAAACTGCTCAATTTTTGCATAGGAATGCAGCATCACAATTCATTTTATTCCCCTAGGGAGCTCATTCTCTCCCTGAACAGGTCAAGTAGGAGTCAGCCAAAGGAGTTTTGAAAATCTAAGGCCAGCTGTGTCCTCTCCAGGAGAACGAAGCTAACTCCTTAAGCAAGTAAGGCTCTTCTTTTCTCTTCACCTCATAGTCTCACCAGGAATATAGTTTCCAAAACCAGGCTGAATGAGTCAGAATCCTCATTCCACCAGTTATTACTGAGGAGACTGTGTGCAACAAGCTATTAATATTTTGGGGCCTGATTTTCTTCATCCTTAGAAATGAGAATATTAACAGTGTTTAACTAACAGTTAACTAAACAGTTAACAGTATTTAACTAAATCGAACTGCTGAAACGATTAAACAAGTGGATTGATGCGGAAAAAAGTGCCTTGTAAACCCCCAATAATGTGAGCTGTTATCATTGCAGGTAAAATGAAACTAATAATATAAATTCACATCCTTGTTATTAAAATCCAATAAAATTGTGGATGCCGAATTTCTTTTAAAGCTTCAGAGTACTGAATGAATAGAAGGTATAATCACTTGCCTTATTATTTTTACACATCTAAGTGATTCGAGTATCTCAACAGCTATATTATTTTCATTAACACTAACTTACGTGAAATGAGTGGGTTGCCCACACCAGTTCTAATTTCCATTTTCGTTTTGACAGCCCCTCATAATTCCAGTAGTCAAACAGCAGCCGATTGAAAGAGCACATTTTAAGCACACACTGAGGTATGGCCTATGATTTCCTATTTGGCATTTAAAAGAAATCTACCTGACTAAATTGCTGTTACTATTTTTGAGGAAAAACATGTCAGGGTTTAATTAAGTAGCACCATCAGAAAAAGTAGCATTTATAATATCCTGATGAAACAAGCAGGACAATAAATTATTCATTTCATCAATTAGTTATCCTTTATTTAATTTCATTCAGTGAGCTTTTGCTAAACAATCTCTACGTGCATCATGTCTTGACCAAAAAGAGGTACCAGAGAGAGAGAGAGCAAGCAACAGGGGATGGAAAAACAACCCTATCTTGGTACTCTACATGCAAAAAAAATATTTATGGCTCATTTCTCAGTAGTTTCTTCTTCTCTTTTACTTTCCTTAAGCTTGCTTTGCTCCCCCTTTCCAATGCTTTCCAATGATATTCCAATATAAAACCCATGAGAAATATCAAAGGTTTATAAGGAGATAATAGTCTCTCTTTCTCTATGGTTATGGAGGGGGTGGGTGGGAAAGGCACTGCTCTGCATGGTTCCAAAGAAGCAGTGGTTTGAAATATTTACAGCATGTAATTTGTACACTTCAGTCCATTGGGGAGACTTAGAAGAAAATGTAAAATCCTATTCTCTTTTTCTACTATTAAAAATGTCCTCGGCAATGCTGCATTAGCCTAGGGATAGACAGATAGGTAAATGAACAAAACAGATTCCAGATGTAGACCCACACAGGTATGGTTCATTGATTGTTGACAAATATTCCATGGTAATTCTTTGGCGAGAAGATAGTTGGTTTTAAAAGTGATGTGCTGAAGGGATACGTGCACCCCAATGTTTATAGCAGCAATGTCCACAATAGCCAAACTATGGAAGAGACAAGATGTCCATTGACAGATGAATGGATAAAGAAGAGGTGGTATATATATGGAATATTATGCAGCCATCAAAAGGAATGAAATCTTGCCATTTGCAACGATGTGGATGGAACTGGAGGGTATTATGCTGAGCGAAATAAGTCAGTCAGAGAAAGACATGTATCATATGACCTCACTGATATGAGGAATTCTTAATCTCAGGAAACAAACTGAGGGTTGCTGGAGTGGTGGGGGGTGGGAGGGATGGGGTGGCTGGGTGATAGACACTGGGGAGGGTGTGTGCTCTGGTGAGCGCTGTGAATTGTGTAAGACTGTTGAATCACAGACCTGTACCTCTGAAACAAATAATACGTTATATGTTAAAAAAAAGAAGAAGAAGATAGCAGGAAGGGAAAAATGAAGGAGGGGAAATCGGAAGGGGAGATGAACCATGAGAGACTATGGACTCTGAGAAACAAACTGAGGGTTCTAGAGGGGAGGGGGGTAGGGGGATGGGTTAGCCTGGTGATAGGTGTTAAAGAGGGCATGTACTAAATGGAGCACTGTGTGATATATGCAAACAATGAATCATGGAACACTACATCAAAAATTAATGATGTAATGTATGGTGATTAACATAACATAATAAAATTTAAAAATGTGTGAAAATAACTGCATATCTATTTGGAAAATCAAACTGAACCTTGATCCTTACCTCATGTCTTAGGCAAAAATTAATTCAAAATAGACCCATTGCTTTAGAAGTAAAAGCCAAAACCATATAAATTCTAGAAGAAAACATAGGAGAAAATCTTTGTAGCCATGGATTAGGCAAAAATTGGAATGGGCAGCCCCCTCAAAAATCTTCCAAATCATCAGAGTTGGAAGTCATACAGGCCCAAGATAGCTGAGCACAAACTCTGTCCAAATCCCCGGCTGACCACTAAGCTGTGCAGACACAGGACAACCCCTGAAAGCCAAGATAAAAATAAGATTTAACACTTGAGCAGACATATCAGCAACCATACATGTGGGGGATAGAGACTGTGCAATTTAAGTCCAGGCAGGTCACTAAAACCACAAAACAAAGAAACACCTTAGAAAAATAATCAATTTTATTACCTAAAATATCCAGCTTTTAACAACAACAGAAATAAGAGATGGGCAAAGAACAAGAAAATTTGAGTACTCCTATGGAAAAATAGCAATAAATAGAAATTGGCTCTGAGTAGAGCCAGATGTATTTAGCAGACAAATACTTCAAAGCAGGCATTATTAATATGTTCAAAGAATTAAAGGAAATATGTTGAAATTTTTAAATAAAACATAATGGCAATGAACAAAATACTCTGAATTCCTTTTAAAGCACAAAATTGTTTAGATCAAAACTTATACTATTGAATTTGAATTGTTAAATTCATATAAAATATAAACATTACCGTTGTATTATAAACATGAAAGGTGTTTATAACATAAAGGTCTTATAAACATGAAAATAATAGTACAACAGAGGGGGGGAAGGAACAGAGCTACATTGTAGCAAAGTTTGTATTTTTATCAAAATTAAATGAGTGTTAATGTGAAGTAGATTGCATATTGTAGACCCTCATCTATAGGAAATTAGCGAGATCCCTAATGGCTAGTTATGTTGAACATCTTTTCACATGCTTATTTATTATCTGTATATCTTCTTTGGTGAAAAAAACTGTTCATGTCTTTTATCCATTTTCTAATTGGACTGTTCTTTTAAAATTCAGTTTTAAGATTTCTTTATATATTCTAGATACTAGTTCTCTGTTGGGTTTGGAGTGTGTATATATTTTTCTCCCAGTCTATAGCTTACCTTTTTATTCTCCTCACATGGGCTTTCACAGAGAAAAAGGTTTTAATTTTGATGAAGTCCAATTTATCAGTTCTTCCTTTTATAGACCATGTTTTTTGTATAAAGTCTATGGCCACATTGGCCAGTCCTTAATCTCAAAGATTTTCTCCTAATGTCTTTTTTTTTTTTTTTTTGTCTTCAAACCACCAGCAAAGTACTAAGTGAATGTTTTGGTGGACTTATCTCATGGCTTATTCATTCTCTCAATAAACAAATTTACTGACTACCACAATACTCTAGAAATGCACTGTGGGAGCAAACTCAACAGCAATGGCTGCTCAAGATTCTTTACCAGATGGACAGTCTTTAGAAATGAGACAATCCTATCATGGAACACTTCATCTAAAACTAATGATGTAATGTATGGGGATTAACATAAGAATAAAATTTAAAAAAAAAAAGAAATGAGACAATCCTGTTGCAAGGGGACTAGAGAACTTGTCCTGAGGTATAGAAAGTTCATGGCTTATATTTAGATTGCATTATTGTAAGAACATTTAAAATTTCTTAAGGAGGGAAAGATGTTCTGATGCAGACTATGCAACGGGGTTTATCACCTTTCCACACGCAGCCAAGACACCTCTTAGTGCTGCCACTGCTGCATAAGATTGGGGCAAATGGAAGCTTGAAACCAAAGAGGAGGGTTGAATAATCAGAAGTTCTGTTTATCTCCAGTGGGGTGAGTTTTGAATCAAGACTCAATCTGGAATAGAAAGGAGAGTACCTCTTGCTCTGTTCTTATGATATCAGAAGGCTGGATTATTTATAGCAAGTGACCTGAATCCTCCTGTTGTCAGCCTAGCATTGCTTGAATGGCTGTCAGTGAAGTGCAGGAAGATGTTGTTCTCTGGCTTAAACATCACTGGAACACTACATCAAAAACTAATGCTGTAATGTATGGTGATTAACATAACATAATAAAATTTTTTTTAAAAAGTTCAAAAATAAAAAAAAAAATCCACAAACATCACTGAGGGCTATCTACTTATCTCCAGCTTCTAAGCTACAGTGTAGGTTGAAATGGAAGCAGGAACACAGGCAAAGGTCAATGCTACCTTTCAGTTTTTGTAGCAAGAGTCATAATTGCCAGTCCCCATTCATCCAGAAAGCAGCTTATTTTTTAGATATTATACAATAGAATAAACTCTTTCCTTCCTTCCTTCTTCCTTCCTTTCTTTCTTCCTTCTTTCTTCCTTCCTTCCTCCCTCCCTTCTTTCCTTCCTTCTTTCTTCTTCCTTCCTTCTTTCTTCTTCCTTCCTTTCTTCCTTCCTTCCTTTCTTTCTTCCTTCTTTCTTCCTTCCTCCCTCCCTTCTTTCCTTCCTTCTTCCTTCCTTCTTTCTTCCTTCTTTCTTTCTTCTTCCTTCCTTCTTTCTTTCTTCCTTCCTTCCTTCCTTCTTTCTTTCTTTCTTCCTTCCTTCCTTCTTCCTTCCTTCTTTCCTTCCTTCCTTCCTTCCTTCCTTCAGTATTCGTCTTTCTTGTTTTTTTCTGTTTTTAAATTTTTTTCAAGAAATATTGTCATAGGTCTGTTTAAATAAATTACTCTACACCCCCATCCCAAGTGACTCAATTCTTGGAAACAATAAGTCTATGTTTCACCTTGAATAGAGTAAGGGTTGGAGGTGGCAGATCCTTCTGCTTGTTGGAGGAAAGTGGTTTTAAACATATACATTTACATACATACATACAAATATATGTATATATGAATACAGATAGATGCATATGTATATACATACATAGTGATAGTTGTTCTCAAAGAATTAAGATGTGAGCTGTTGAGGGGATACAAATTGGGAAGCAACTGTTTCTTCCAGAAATGAATAAACCTTTTGAAAAGGAAGTTGATTCTAAAATTCGACCTTGAGAGATAGTCAGGCGTATACTTGGATACCAAGGGGGGAATTTCCAAGTAGAGGGAGAAGAAAATAGAAAGGGGGGATAAGTTGAGTAATTTGTGATTCTTTCCATAAGTCTAGAGACTGGAGTATATAGTGAGCAGTGGTGAATAAGATCAGACAGGTATGGAAGGTCAATTGTATCTCATTTATAATGAGTACTATGGAAACCCCTGTGAGCAGAAGAGAAACCTGGTCCTATTTGATTCTTAGAAGACTCTTCTGGGGTCCCAAATCAGCTTGTACCTTTAAAAGAGTCTCCCAATATATCCCAGAGAATAAGGGCCCCCTCCCTTTAGAAAAATAATAATTGCTACTCTCCAGCACTTCTGAGAATCTTGTCCACCCCCTCTTCCCCTTACCTCCTGCCCAATTCTGTTTGTCCTGTCCTGAAGTCTCAGGTTTCTATCCTCTTAACTGGTTTAACACTTCTTTGTCTCTCTTTTCAGATTGTTATTGGACTGACCAATAGTCCACATTTGACTTAGGCTTTCAGTATTACATCAGCTCTCCCTCACTTCCAAGCTCTGCCTCCTGTGCTCCTGTTCCACCCCAACTCAGGGCTGCATTCAGGGCAATAAGAATTTCTGGCCAACAAAGATGAATAGATATCAGCAGTGAGATGGATTTAAGCAGGACTGGACTAAAGGCAAATAGTGTGAGTGTTGTATCGAACCATTAGCTCTATTTCTTAGAAAAAACACTCAAAGTCAGTATCATTGTCATCATTTCCACTTTATGGAATGAGGAACCTGAGAAGGGTTTCCTTTCTACAGTTAACCGGAATTAACTCAGAAAGGTTAAATAACTTGTCCAAGTTTAAACAGTAAGTAAATGTAGACCTGGGATTTGAGCAATTGTCTAGACAAAGAATTCTCAGCTACAGTGCTGCATCTGGAGGTGATTTTGGCAAAGGTCTAGGGAGGAAGGGATGTCTTGACTGGGATGGGGGAAGTGGCCACAAAGAGAAGAGTCTTTGCCTGAGAAATCATTTTTGGTAGAATATGTAGAGCTGGTGTCCAGCGTCCTGGTGGTGGGGCCATTTCAGGAAATGATCACAAGGAGGAGATGCCCCTGGATCCCAGCAGGGTTACAGACACGATAGGAGTAGCAAGCTCAGTGATGATTCAAAGAGCGGCTGGCAGCCAGCTTTCCAGTGAGAGCAAGAGGCATACTGTGGGAGATTCAGACAACTGTTAGAGCTCACTTCAGCACTGTCCATTTTCCCCCAAGAAGCAGAAGGATCTTTCTAAGCATAACTGTGATCATATTGCAACTCCGTTCAGAAATTTTCAGTGTCCTCCCCAAGGGCCTTAAGACCTACAGCAAACTTCTGAATATAACCTAGACTGAGTTTCTCAATTTTCAGTGAATCACTTACAATGCAGTTTCTGACTCAGAGTGTCTAAGGTGGGATCTGAAATTCTACATTTCTAATAAGCAAAAAGGGGATGCCCATGCTGCTGGTCTACAGACTACACTTTGCTTATCAAGGACTAATTCCCGCTTACTTTTGGAGCCTCGTCTATGGGCGCTGCTCCTCATACTCTACCATGCTGAACTTCTCTCAGTCTCATGGATGAGCTGAGCTCTTTCCTGACTTCATGTCTTTGCTGTACATGCTGTTATCTCTACCTAAAACTTTCTTCACCTAGCTAACTCCTCACATCTTCAAGTTTCAGCTCAAATGTTACTTCCTCCAGTAAGCCTTCCCTGTTTCTCTAAGATGGAATTGATACTTGTTATTTTGCCCCAAAGAACTCTGAAGTATACCATTTAATGCATGGAGTTACAATTACCTGTTTATTGAGATTTATATATGTCTCCCTCCTCTGGATACCTATGATGTGTAATCTCCATGATATTCTTCTTTCATCCTTAGAGTCCAGAATAGTACCTGACCCCATTCAATAAATGTGCTGAATGAATGAAATGAAAGATGAATGAATCTTTTTCATTGAGTTGGCTATCACCTGAGGGCCTATCCATGCACAGGTAGAACTCAGTTACTGGTTACTACTCAGGACTAGGCTCCAGAATATAGGAAAAATGAGACAGTTTAGTATAGGACTCTAGTCTTGATGATGAAAGTAGTTCTTTAGAGCTACTCCAAGTAACCTGGAATGGAGTTGGATGGAAGTCCAGCCCTTATCGTAGACCAACATGGAGTGGAGAAGGGCTCTGGAAAAAGAGGCATGACTTGTGAATCACTATGATGCTTGATCCTTACAGAATCTAGATGTTGTCTGGTCTCCATGGAGGATAATGTTGAAACTATCCCCCATATCAGGAAACTGAACAAGTTGGGATGTGTCCTGTCTCTGTCCAGATCAGTCCGGGATCTTTTAGGGTTCCATCTTTATAGGAAAGGTCATCAGAGGACCTGCTAAATGGGTCCAAAAAGGGTTTTGCAGAGGGAAAAGGATTGTGCAGAGGAAGAACATAGATAAATGAAAAGCTCTTCTGGAAGAATTTTTTACCTAATAAAAATGTCCCAGAAAGGAATGGAATGCCTGGTGAGGAAAATCACTTGCCTAAAAATATAAATAAATTCTACTCTGGGTAGAACACATTTAATTAGAGGGATTCAACTTCAGAATTCAAATTAAGACAAAAAAGGAGAAACAGAGGGGAGGTTTATACCACTTACACTGCCTGTGCCTAGCACAATATCTACCGTAAGGGAGATGCACAGTATTTCTTGAGTTACATTTAATGGACAGAAATCCTAGGAGAGGATAGATTCCCTTTATTTCTCTGTTGAGTAATCATTGAAATAGAAGAAAATCTTGGAGTTTTCTCAGAAAAAAAAAAAACTACTCTGATTCAGAATTAAGTAACTCTTATTTCTGAAACATGTGTTAACTTATTTTTTTTATTTTTTTATTTAATTTTATTATGTTATGTTAGTCACCATACAATACATCAGTAGTTTTTGATATGGTGATCCACGATTCATTGTTTTCATATAACACCCAGTGCTCCATGCAGTACGTGCCCTCCTTAATACTCATCACTGGGCTAACCAATCCCCCCTCCCCCCTCCCCTCTAAAACCCTCAGTTTGTTTCTCAGAGTCCATAGTCTCTCATGGTTCATCTCTCCCTCCGATTTCCCCCCCTTCATTTTTCCCTTCCTTCTCCTAATGTCCTCCATGCTATTCCTTCTGTTCCACAAATAAGTGAAGCCATATGATAATTGACTTTCTCTGCTTGACTTATTTCACTTAGCATAATCTCCTCCAGTCCCATCCATGTGGATGTAAAAGTTGGGTATTCATCCTTTCTGATGGCTGAGTAATATTCCATTGTATATATGGACCACATCTTTATCCATTCATCTGTTAAAGGGCATCTAGGCTCTTGCCACAGTTTGGCTATTGCAGACATTGCTGCTATGAACATTGGGGTGCATATGGCCCTTCTTTTCACTACATCTGTGTCTTTGGGGTAAATACCCAGGAGTGCAATTGCTGGGTCATAGGGTAGCTCTATATTTAATTTTTTGAGGAACCTCCACACTGTTTCCCAAAGTGGCTGTACCTGTATCTATTCTCATGTTTTGACTTTCAAAACAACCTAGAAAGCAGATTGATCTGACATAGGCCCAATTTTGGGTGTATTTGTAAAATATTATTTATTTATTTATTATTTTAGAGAGAGAGAGAGAGTGCATGAGTATGTACATGTGGGGAAAGGCAGAGGCAGAGGAAGAGAGAGAATCCTAAGCAGGCTCCATGGTCAGTGCAGAGCCTGATGTGGGGCTCGATTGCAGGACCCTGAGAACATGACCTGAGCCGAAATCAAGAGTTGGACACCCATCCCGAATGAGCTACCCAGGCACCCCCCAATTTTAGGTTTTAATAAGTTTATTGTTTTTTTTCTGAAGTCACATGGCTAATTAAAAGCGTAAATATGATTGGAACACAGGAATCCTATGTCCAAGACCAGCATTTCCCCAGTGTACCATGCCTCTTCGTTTCCTTCACGTAGAAACAGTTGATAGCTAAAATAGGCTATTTCAGTACAGTGGGCTAAATGCCGTGGCCCATATTAAAGATGTTCTGTGATACAGCTTTATGAAATTCATTATTGCATCTACTACAGAGATGCGGCTGAAGATACTGCCTATCAGGTTTCACTGCACATTTCTGTCAGAGTCAGTTATACTCTGAGCATTTGTTTGTTTTGACCAAAGGACTTAATCAGAATTCTCTTCTTGTACTGCTGCTAGAATCTCAGAATCTTGTCCATGCTCTTCTCCACTGTTGCCGTAACAAATATGGGGCATTTATGGAGGCCGAGTTTCCATTAACCTCATTTCTGCTTTTTGTCATATTTGTGCTCCTTTTACTCTCCTTTCTCACCCATATTTAATCTCATCTACTTTAATCTTCTGGTATTTTATATAATCTTATAACCTACTCAGGTTTTTTCAGTAACAAGGCAAAGTATAAATAAATAAGTGCTTTATTTAAGATTTATGATTAGGAATCTCTAAATGTTCATCAAGTACCCAATCACCAGGTGAAATTGATGCTCTTAATTATCCTAAAAGGGCTGGATCCCTGGGCTTGGAAAATTCTGTTTGCTAAAATCTAATTCTCTGTTTCATGTGTGCAGAAGATATATGGAATATTTCAACGAACTTCACTGAGACATGGAGACTCTTTTTAGAACACTAATTTCTAAAAGCCTTATGAATAATTATACACAAAAATAATTGTTTCTATTAAAGGAGCACTTATAAAGTCTAACATTTTGGCAAATGTTAACCACCCTCCTCATATTGGATCAAATACCTGACTACTACTAAGTCTTCAGAACCAAGAATGACCATGTGCTCATTAACTGAGTTATCACTCACACACTGCAATTGCTGGAATTAAAGCCATGCCAGTTTAGTGGTGACTTGCAAATTTGTGCTTGTTCTTGGCAAGATTTAACCTGAATCAGCTTTCTTTATTTATGTGTTCAGATTGACTAGTTCTAGTCATCATTGGAGAGAATTAGATTCCATCATGATATGTTTGGATGAATACACAATAATTAACAGAGTTCTTCTGTAACATAAGGTCCTATGATATGTGGAAATAGCATCCCTGATACTTCAAGAATCTCATTATTGAGAATTTCTTTTACTCTTTAATAAAATCTTAATTTGATTCAGTTTGCATTCATTGTTTATTCATTGACTCAACACGTTTTATTGCATACAATAGGCAAGATACTGTGCTAAGCACTTTTTTAATTCAAACAACTTAGAAAACAGTATCTTCTGCACAACATAAAGGGAAAGCTAGCTCAATAAACAGTTAATTTCAGTATATTTATGAAGTGATAACCCTAAGAGAGGTAGGAGCAAATCATTGTGGGAGGAAAGATGAGAAAATATTGATTCTAATTTATAATAGAGGAAGGATTCCCGGCAAAGATGACATTTATAGTGAAAGCTGAAAAGACACCTAGAACTTCAATAGCTTAAGAAGAAAGAGGGATGAGGGATGATCATGAGTAAAGACCGGGAGTGGACTTGTGTTTGTGGAATAGGATGGGAGAGACCCGCTATTATTACTCCCATTCCACTACTATTAGTATCAATACTATTACTACTATCAGTAATAATGATTCTACTACTACTACTACTATTAGTAGCTGCTTATTGAGAGACAGGAACAATCTCCTTTACAACTATTACTACTGCTAGTAGTGCTCCTACTTGATACCATTTACTGAGAGCCAGGAACTGTCCCCTTCACAAGTATTAGGATCTCCACAGGCCTGATGGGAAAAAGAGACAGTCTCATGACCTGATCTGTCCATCACAAAAATATGAATTTTGATGGCCAATTCATCAAACACATGTGCAGTCATTATGCAACTCTACCAGTGGCCACATTGGACCAAATTATGTTTTTAATTAGCTGAGAAAATTCTAGTTGCATCATCAACATGGACATGGAACGGGGCAGAAAGGAAGTGAATCAGCTCATCAGAAAGGTGTCCAGTCTCTAGGGCCCCTTGCAGTTGTTCAGCCGTAACTCTGCAAACTTTCATTTGGAACCAATTGTTTAGCAGTTAATGAAGAACCTTGATGACTAACCCCTGTGAGTAGCTCAGTGACAAGCCCAGCTGCTCAAGAGGGGGAGTTGATAGCTCCCTGGACAGCTCTGATTTAAAGGTTCATGCATCCAGGATCCAACTTTGAAATTACAGACATGTAACCATAATTTTCTCATTTTTAAATTACGGAGTGTCACCAAAATATATGGAATACACTTGGAGATTCACCTGGGAAAGAATGCTAGAGCTAAAATTAACAATAACAACAGGAAAAAAATCACTAGAGCATAGATGCAACGTGTTGAAAGGGATGGAATGTGAACTCAGGAGAAAACACATCTGGTTTAGAATCCCACCTCTGTCACACACTTACTGTGGGACCTTGGCTAAGTCAATTAACCTCCTCTAAACCTTCATTCCATCATCTGTAAAGATGGTTGTAATAACCATTGTCTCGTATGGTTGATTGCAAAATGACTGAAATTTTCCATCTCTCCTTGTAGTAACCTTTTTTTTTTTTTCTTTTTCTTTTTGCAACGTGACTTTACAGCACCTCCTATGTAACTGTGGAGTCTATCTTTCTGCCTTTGGATCCATAGTGGCCTTATGACTGGCTTTGGCCAATAGAACGCAGAAAAAGATATTCTGTACCAGTTCTGAGCCAAAACCTCAGGAGGAACTGTATATTTCTGTCTATTCTTTCAGAACCCTGCTGCTACTATTGACACAAACCTGGCTACCCTGCTGGATATTGACACATGTGTCCCAGAAACCTCTGTTAGCCCAATAGTTGATAGTAAACTATTTGGCAGATATGAGTGAGACCATCTGTTTGGTCATCTATTGCTGCAAAAAATTCTAAAACTTAGTGACATTAAAAAAATTAATTATGTTTCATATGGCTGTGTGTTCATTGGGTTCAGCTGGATTTTCTTCTGTTTTACTTGATGCTGTCTGGAACTGTAGTCATTTGGGAGCTCTGCTGGAATGGGAAACACCCTAAATGACTCACTCATGTGTCTGGATGCCTCAGTAGGGAAGACTGAGATGCTGGGACAGATGGGTTTCCCCTGTCCTCTCCTCTCCTCCTCTTGCCTCCTCTCCCCTCTTGTCCCTGTCCATGAGGCTCCTTCCTTCCTTCCTTCCTTCCTTCCTTCCTTCCTTCCTTCCTTCCTTCCTTCCTTCCTTCCTCCCTCTCCTCCTCCTCCCCCCTCCTTCTTCTTCCTCCTCTTCTCCTCCTCCCCCTCCTTCTTCTTCTTTCTCTTCCTCTTCTTTTTCTTCTTCTTCCTCTTCTCTCTTCCCCTCTCCTATCTCTTTCTCTCTCTTTCTCATCTCAAAGCCTCTCCATACATGGAATCTTCCCAGCATAATGGCTGGACTTTTTACATGGCAGCTCAGGGCTTTCAAAAGGGCAAAAGTGGAAGCTGTCAGGCTTTCTTCAGGCTTAGACCTCAAATGAGCAGTGCCATTTCCTCTGCATTCTATTTGTAAAACTGGTCACAGGACCAACCCAGATTTGAGAGCAACTGTAGGAGGACATGAATATTAGGAGACATAATTCACTGAGAACCATCTTTGCAGACTAGATGTCACATCACTTTAGACTAGCCAGCTCCAGCCTACTTACTAGCTACCATAAGGCATGAGTAAATCCAAACAAGATTAGCCAAAACTGGCCCAGAAGAACTATCCAAATAAGCCCAGCCAAATGCACAAATGTAAAGAAACAAGAGTTCAATACATGGTGGTTGTTATGCAGCAATTGCTAACTGATACACTCTTCTTGGTGTATCATGATATAAGTAAAAAAAAATGTAAGGAAATATAAGGAACGAAAACACTTAGAGTCCACCTTGACACATTAGGCACTTATTTTTTAATATTAATTATAATGTTAAGATTGTTTACGTGAGCAGTCATTGAAGACAGTAATTTTTAGTGGAACAAATCCTAATTTGGAGAAAAATTTCTGCAGAAGACAATGGGAAAGAACTTCATTTAGTATCAAAGTACAATATTAATTTATAGCTAATGTAGATGAAATATTTAGAAAATAAGACAAGATGACACAAAATTTATTTCAGAGACAAGATGTTGTGGTCTACCATCATTTTTTATGCTCAGAAGACCCAACAATGTGTTTTAAAGGTAAGCAGATAGCTGATAAACACTTGTTGAGTTGAATAGAAGTGTTAGGTTACACAACGCAGTAGGTTTCAGGGGCACCTTGGCGGCTCAGTCGGTTAAGCATCTGACTCTTGATTTTGGCTCGGGTGATGATCTCAAGGTTGTGAGATTGAGCCCCTTGTCGGGCTCCATGCTTAGCAGGGAGACTGCTTGAGATTCTCTCTCCCTCTGCCTCTACCCCACCCTGCTCATGCGCACACTCTCTCTCCCTCTCTCAAATAAATAAATCTTTAAAAAGACGCACACACACAGTAGGTTTCAAAGCTACAGGAATGAACTAGTGGGATATCAGACATAACAAGAATGGTGAAAAAAAACTGAGTGTTAATAAGGAAAATATGTTTATGAAAAGATCATATGATTCATTCATTCAAACCTGGTTTGAATCTTAGCTGTGCCTCTCTGTGGCCTTGGCAGGTAACAACTCCTGTGAGACTCAGTTTTGTCATCTGTAAAGTGGGACTGAAGTAACTATTATGAAGGGCTATTGAGAAGATTACAGATACCAGTTAAAAAAATATAGGGCAAACATGCTATAAATATGAATGTTATTACTATTAATAGGTATTCCTATTTAAATTATTTTTAAAATATTGTTGAATATTCATTAACCCCTGAATTCTGTTTTTGAGTGCACTGGAAAATTAGAACTCACTCAAGAAATCCACCTCATGATTCTCATTTATGAAAGCTCTTGGCCTCAGATAATCAATTAGAACCTACTCAATGTTTATAGCTTGGGGATTTAGGGACATCCATCAAGTGGAAGGGCAGGGGAGTGACAAGCTTTCAAGGAGGATTGGTCAAAGAGTTATGATTCATGGCAGACACTTGCACTGCCATCTCAGCAACAGGTGCTCTGAATGAGGACACTGCCCTGCCTTCCAGTGGGAGATGGGATGTGCGTTCAGAGGTCGATCCAATTACCTTCTTAGCCTCCCTTGAAAAGAATGAAGGTACATTAGGACCAGCCTTTATCCATCAGATTATTTCAGTGGGCCTGTGGGTAGACAGTCATGGCTGGAAATTTGAAGCCTTTTGGAAAATTAATAGCAAAGTCCCCTTGAGGATGGATGAGGCTGGACTCTGCAGCTTTCCCTACTAACTTTTAGCTCCACAGAAGCTGGTCACTAGTGGATTGTCAGTAGAGGAGTCATGAGCCCTGGAAGGATTTCCCCCAGGTCTCAAAAGGTTAGATTTTTACCTATGAGGAGCACAGAAAAATATCAGGCTTAGACATTTTGGTCGTACCCAATTCTCAAAGTTGTTATTTGACAGGTGTGTGTGAGAGAGAGAGAGAGAGAAGGAAATGAGGGATGAGGAATGTCATCTAAGCTCTGGTGTCCACCTTGAAGTGTCATACAGATGCGGTTGCCCTTAGGCTCTAAGACAATTGTGAGCACTGCACAGAAGCCAGGGGTTTAGAGTCAGGTCAATCTGAATTAGAGTCCCATTTCTATTGCTTACTAGCAGTGTGGCCGGGAGACAGGTAACCTCTCTGAATTTATTCCATCATATGTGTAAAATGAAGATAATAACTATCAAGAAGGGAGGCTTAGACTTAAATCTGGTGCTGATGGAGATGTAGATGAGACAATCACTCACAAGGCATTAGGAGGAGAAGCTTCAAATTGCTTCCTGGCCCAGAAGGGAAAATGAGCTTGGGTCTTCAGCTATTATAACCCTTTTTAAAACAAATATAAGGTGAAACTACCTTCATGACCCTGGGGAAAGTATATAACTGAATTCTTTGTCCTTGATAAAACCTGTGCCTTCCTGCAAAACATTTTTGTAGTCTCAGCCATTCCCTGGAGTAATTATAGTGGCTAAGGATTTAAAAATATCCCAGGGAAAAGGAAATTGAGAACCTACTTCTTTTCCCTTTTAAAAATCAACATGGTAAGAATTTCTCTGTTGAATTATAATTGTCCCAGAAAAGAATCCATGCTCCCCACCAGGAGTTGGGGCAACGTATCTGAACTGCTCATACATGTTCAACACCAAGGTGTTGTGTTTCATGTCCCCCAGATGGGCTGGAATCTCTTCTGGACCCTGGCTCAGCATCATGCTTTGGGATAGTTACTAAATGTGCAAGTGAGAAGTAAAAGAACTGCAATCCGGCTCAAACGTGACACTCCACTGTGAGAATCCGAGGGAATGAGATGAACTCAGGCATTAGTACAGCAGCAGCCCAGACAAAGCAGGACCCATGTGGCCACAACCAAAGCCCACGGTTAGCGGACCTATAACCCTCTGTTTTCCTCCCTGCCTTTTGTTTGGAACATTTGAGACTGAGAAAGCTCCCAGGATAATTGGAAAATTTAGGTCATGGAGGACATTCACTTGGTAGATACTGGATTTTCTGCTAGTGAAGGTTCAAGAACCTGATTGGAGAAACAAAATAGATATATAATAATATTCATACTCCTAGCAATAAAATGGATCAATTAACTGTGCAGATATTGGGTGTAAAGTACCTGGCACATGCATGCATGAGATAAATTGTAGACGCCATTGTCTCTACTCCTACTCTCATAATTATGGATATCCTTTGGTGTAATTTGATTCTTTATCTTAGTCTTAGAACCAAGCAAGAGTGAAGCAGAGAGACACAACAGTCAGAGATGTCGACATTTATTAGGAGTAATAGTTGAAAGTCAAGTACTCTGAAGATATCAAAATGCCTAATCTTTACTCTTGAAGAGTAGCAAACACCAGAAGAAGCAATGAATAAGGGTAGATTTATAGAGAGCATAAAATGTTGACTTCAGACCCATAAACTTTTGACTCCAGACTGACTGGCTTTGAGTCCCACACTCAATATTCTGATTTTAATAAATTTCCTGTTTCTTGTCTAACATGAGACCATAGGCACTCACCCCAACTTACCTAATGGCTATATTAGTAATAAAAATAACATCAATGTGTATGGTGTTTAGTGAAAAGTTAGGCTTGGTAGAATGTAAGAAGAAAGAAGCTGTGTGCCTTTTTACTTCAGCCCTTTAAAAACTTCCCTGTTGAATTGTTTGTCCCTCTCCCCGGAGGGAATCTGGGAGAATCAAATGACATAGATTTCCAATGACATTAGGCACTGTGCTTTGAGGCTCTCAGATTCAATACAAGATTAATTTCTCTGGGATAGTTTCCAATGAATTATTGGGAACGATACATGGGGTGATATAGAGGATGAGTACCATTCCTTAAGAACAATGGGAAGAACTCCAGCTGTGACTGGTCAGTTATAGGCACCGCCCTACTTAGTTCCCGTGGGTTATGGGGATAGTGGGCATACCAGGGGAAATCAGTCATTATGTCTAACCAATTCCTCATTAATTCTGCTACTCTGGTGAACTCAGCTGGAACACATAGTACTTTCCCCTGAGACTACTTTTGCCCTTGTCCCTGAAGGGTCTCCCCTTCCATGGTTCCATTCCCTAGCTCTTCCCTAGTCCCACCTGTTCATCTAAGCACAGAGCACATTTGAGTCAGAAGGCACTCTCATGGGTTATGCTACCATAGCTGACCTATGGGGCAAGAAAGAAAAGTAAGCATGTTTTACAAGGAAAAGGAATGTTTATCCCTTATGCCTCTGTATGGAAACTTTCATCTTCCCCAAATTATGGGTCCCAGTTATGACCCCAATGTGGTCTCAATATGGGCCTCATCTATGATGGCCCCAGTGCAGTCTGAAGGACTCTGTTTTTCTTGACCCATTTTTTTGCAATAGTATATGAAAGGACAGTTCTTGGGCTCCCCTAGAAATTAAAACATAATCAGCTCTATGCGAGAGCCCTTCAGTTGTTGTATAGAATTCAATCTATGGGCCAAATAATAGCATCAAGTCAATTCAAAACATATCAGAGACTTAGACTAGATAGATAGATAGATAGATAGATAGATAGATAGATAGATAGATAGATAGATTTGAGATATATAAATTATATATATATGCATATATATATCCATAGAGAGCAAATGATTCTGATTTTAATAAATTTTTATATATGCACATATATATAAATTTCCTTATTTGCTTCAAGAAGTATCACTGTGAGGTGTTAATCCCTCTTGTTCATACTTAAAGCTTTTGTTTACTGCTGTTAAGGAGGGTATATTGTCACCTCTTGGAATTGAGTACAACATCAGACCAATTCCTTATACCTTCATCATCTTAAGTTCTATTATCAGGCATCTGGGATCACAGCCTTCTTCACGATTCCCTGTGTCATGGCTGGTAAAACTTGGAAGGCACATTAAACATAATCTGAGTCAGGGGTTAGTATCCAAATATATAAAGAACTCATACAATGTAACACCAAAAAACCCAAATAATCCAATTTAAAAATGGGCAGAGGACCTGAACAGATATTTTCTATGGCCTACAGACACATGAAAAGATGTTCAACATCACTCATCATTGGGGAAATGCAAATTAAAACCGCAAGGAGATCTCATTTCACACCAGTCAGAATGGCTAGTATCAAATAGACAAGAAATAACAAGTGTTGGCAAGGATGTGCAGAAAAGGGAACCCTTCTCCTTTCTGCACTGTTGGTGGGGATGTAAACTAGTGTAACCATTGTGGAAAACAATATGGAGGTTCCTCAAAAAATTAAAAATAGAACTACCGTATGATCCAGTAATTCCACTCCTGGGTATTTACCCAAAGAAAATGAAAATATTAAATCAAAAAAGTATCTGCACCCCTATGTACATTGCAGCATCATTTACAATAGGCAAAATATAGAAGCAACCTAAGTGTCTGCTGATGGATGAATGGGTAAAAAAGAAATAGTACACACACACACACACACACACACACACACACACACACTGGAATATTATTTAGCCATAAAAAAGAACAAAATCTTGACATTCAGAGGAACACAGATGGACCTAGATGGTATCATGCTAAGTGAAATAAGAAAGAGAAGAACAAATACCACATGATCTCACTTATCTGTGCATTCTAAAAAAACCCCAAATGAACCAACATACACAAAACAGAAACAATCTCTTAAATACAGAGAACAAACTGGTAATTGTCAGAGGGGAGGCGTGAGGGGATGGGCAAAATAGGTGCAGATGATTAAGAGATACACACTTCAAGTTATAAAATAAACAAGCCATGGGTATGAAAAATGGAGCATAGGGATATATTCAATAATATTGTAATAAAGTTGGGGTGCCTGGGTGGCTCAGTCAGTTAAGCGTCCTACTCTTGGTTTTGGCTCAGGTCATGATCTCGCAGTGGTGGGGTCGAGCCCTGTGTTTAGCTCTGAGCTCAGCGTGAAGTCAGCTTCAGATTCTCTCTCCCTATCCCTCCCACTAACTCTCTCTCTCTCTCTCAAATAAATAAATAAAATCTTTAAAAAATATTGTAATAAAATTGTATGGTGACAGATGGTAACCATGCTTGTTGTGGTTAGCATTAGGTAGTGTATAGTTTTGTCAAATCACTATGTAAGCACTAATATTGTGTGTCAACTTTTCTTCAATTAAAAAAAAAGAGAAAGAAATGATATAAGCAAGGATGAGAAGCAAGCACACAGTGATACCTCCCCACACCTGCCATGGTTTCCCTGCAACCCTCAACCCATCATCCTGCAGGTGCCTCTCCTTGGTCACACATTCTGCCTCTAATATGGCAGAAAATCATATATGATGCAGTCCCATGGAGAGAGGAAGAGAGAAGAATTTACCCATTAGGTTTTTCCCATATTCCTTCTTCCTCTAATCAAAAGATGCCCCACAGGTATTTAAATTTCTTGTACCTCCTGGCCTCTCCAAAAGCCACTGTGAAGCTAGAGAGAATGGGTGGGATGTTTCAAGCAATAAGAAAAGTATAATTATGATAATAATTCTTATAATGCATTGGTGCACAGGACACATTGGGGACTGGTGAATAATCCAGAATGTCTAGATAGAAAGCCTCATTTGAGGTAGCTGTGGAAGAATTCCTAGCATCAGACCACAAAGGGATCGGAACGGCATGTTTAGGAGCTGGAAGAAAAGACAGTACCAGGTTGCTTCTAGCTATATCATAACAGAGCTAACACTTGTTAGGACTCATGATGTGCCAAAAAGGGGTAGAGCCGGAGTCTTAATGTAAGTAGACTGGCCCCAAAAGACTTCCACTTAATCCCTGTACTGAACCCTATCATTCAGAGAGTATGTTGCCACCTGGCAATGGCAAGTTAATGGCAAGGTTAGGAGGCCTTCTCGGAGTCTTTGTTTCAATATTTAATCTATTTACCCAGATGTCAGTGTTTTCTCCAGTAACTGTTGGGGAAAATGTTGCAGTCAAAGCTTGCACCTGTTAATTACTGCACAAAAACAGCAGGGTCCAAAGTCATTATTGTGTGCCATGGATAATTACAGCCCCACAATTGTGAGGCATCCTCTTGGCTCTTTGTCTACACAAATGTGCAGACCTAGATGCTGAACAGGTGATGACAATTTACAAGAACAATAATAAGAGCCAGTGGGGGCACAGGTAATTAAGAGATGGAGGCTGCAAACAACGTGTTCTGAGCAAGTCTGGAAACAGACCAGGGGAAATTGTGGAGGCTTCTATCCAGTCTAGATTACATCTGAAAAGCCCAACCAGTGCATCCAGTAAGTGCAATTTCTTTAATGCATAAAGAAGGAGGCAGGCATTAAGATCAGGAGGGGTAAATTAGCACCTGTCGTTCCCGATATGGCAAACAGGCGTCCTGTCCATCTCTAGCTGGGCAGGCAGACAGGAAATGAGCATGACTTGGAACAAGATTTTGAGGTGAATGTAGTGCCATAAAACAACAGCTGATAGACATAATGGGGATGGCTAGAGACATCTGTCCTGCTGGAATCAAAACTAAACACCAAAATTAAAAAAGATTTCCAAATTCCCCGTCTAGGAATTTGGCATGCCAGTGATCAAAGAAAACAATGAACCATTCAGAATTTCATGTCCAAACTCAGGCCTGATTGTTGCCAATGTTTTGGGGTTATCTATTTTTAGGTCTCAAAAATATTCAATGATACTAGACTCTATTTTACCTTCTTACAGATGTGCCCTATATCTGAAACACTAAATGTATCATAAGGAATCTGTGGGACAAAAGCTTCGTTTCTTTTCTAAATTACTCATTTTTATTACTCTTTTCAAATTACTCACTTTTATAGCAAATTTGTAAAATCTTATTATTACACACCTATTACAATCTGAATATTAAGCCTGAAACCTTGCTCAGAGCATTTCATAGCATAAATATTTATAGCTATAGATTTCCCTCTAAGCACTAATTTTACTGTGTCTCACTAATTTTGGTATGCTGTGTCTTCATTTTCATTTGTCTCTAAGCATTTTATAATTTCCCATGTGGTTTCTTCTTTGAATCCTGGTTATTTTGGAGTGTGTTTTAATTTCAACATACTTGTGGTTTTTCCAGATGTCCACAGTATTAATTTCTAATTTCATTTGATTGTGGTCACATAATCATACTCCGTATGATTTCAATCCTTTTAAATTTATTGAGACTTGTTGTAGACCCAAACGTGTAGTCTATTCTGGAGAAAATTCCATGTGTACATGACAAGAATCTATATTCTGCTGTTGCTGAGTGATGTACTCTGTTGACATCTGTTATGTCTAATTGGTTTATGTTGTTATTCAAGCCTTCTATTTCTTTGCTGATCCTCTGTCTAGTGGTTCTATCCACAATTAAAAGTGAAATATTGATGTCTCCACTATTATTGTTGAGTTCTCTATTTCTCTCTTCATTTATATCAGTCTTTCCTTGAGTACTTTGGCAAAAAGAACTTGGGTATATTTTTATAATTTCGAAAGCCATGTCACCTGCATCTCCCTATTCAATCTTAGCAATGAAACCGTGTAGATGATAATCTCAGCTCCCTTTTCTGGATGAGGAAAGGAGAGTCCCTGCAGTTCACATGAGTAATAAACAGCAGCATCAAGACTCACATCCAATCTTGGATGTCTTCTACTCATGTGCTATCTTCTCTACATCAGACCCAGCCAACCGATTAACTGGCTGCAGACCTAAGAGTAAGCTTCGACAAATGCAAAACTGTCCAGCTGAGACCGGCCCAGATTGCTGACCCACAGAATCATAAGCTAAATTAATGGGTTTTGTTTTAAGTCATTCAATGTGGGAATGGTTTGCAATGTAGCAACAGCTGAATTTGTTGCTCACCCTCCCTGAACCCAAGAGTCAAATTCTGCTTATTGCTATACTTAAACACTATTTTCTTCAAGTCCAGAGCGGTTTTTTTAGTATTCTATCAGAAGGCAACAAAAAAATGTTTTGTAGGTTTGTTGAGATGTAACTGACACGCAACATTGGGTAAGTTTAAGGTGTACAATGTGATGATTTGATACATGTAGTATGTGAAATGATAACCACAATAAGGTTAATCAACCACGAAAACTCATCACCTCACCTCATTACCATTTTTTGCGCATGTGTGTGGTGAGAACATTAAGGTCTACTCTATTAACAACTTTCAAGTATACATATAGGATTGCCAGCTCCTGTCACCATGCTATACACCAGATCCCCAGAACTTATTCATCTTCTAACTGGAAGTTTGTACCCTGTTTAGCCCTACCTCCTAACCCTGGCAACCACCATGCTACTCTCTGTTTCTGTGAGTTCCACTTTTTAGATTTCACATGTAAGTAAGTTCACATAGTGTTTGTCTTCCTCTGGCTGCCTTATTTCACTGGTATAATGCTGTCCAGGTTTATATGTGTGGCTGACAATAGCAGGATTTCCTTTTTTACAGCCGAATAATAGTTCACTGTGTGTATGTATACATACATATGTGTTACATCTTCTTTATGCATTCATCCATTGACAGGAACTTAGGTTGTTTCCATCTTGGTTATTATGAATAATGCTGCAATGAGCATGGGAGTGCAGCTATTTCTTCAAGTTAGTGATTTCATTTCCCTCAGATGTATACCAAGGAGTGGGATTGCTGGATCACATGGTAGTAAAAGTCAGGGATGATTCGACTCAAAGGAATGCAGGAATTTTCTTAGTTCCAGTTATCCTCAACCAATTCTTCTGCCTGCTTGGTCCTTATTGGCAGGTTAATTTGAGCTCTGCTACCGCAAATGATTAAATGCACCAGATTTGTTTTATTGTGGGTTTTTTAAATATTTAATTCTGAACAAGAATGCCCATACGGTTTGAGTGTCTGGTCCTCCCTTTTAAATATTGGAGGAGCTATTGTTGCCTAGTAAGGAAAATCCAGTGCTATATTGTCCACATTTCTCTGCACCATTTTTGATTGTTGTTCTTTGTTTCTTTTCTTTCTGTGTATGTGGAGGGAGAGGACAACCACCCCTAAACTTGCTAAGAATAGTTCAATTCAAGATATTCCTAAAATGTGAGTTATTTACTTATCTCTATTCCGCCGGTGCTGAATACACTTTCGTTTCTCGAAGAGCATCACAAAAGTAGCTTCCTCTGGCTAGCCAAGAAACTTGTAAAACAATCATCTCAAACAGGTTCAAATCAGTTTCATCCTTTGTAATGTAGGTGGCTGGGAGAAAGTAGAAAGTGGTCTCTGACCATTGGATTCGTTGATATTGTTTTTTCTCTGGAGTTCTCATTCTTAACAAGGTCATACAGCTTTCTGGGAGCCTGTTAATAAGCCCCTTCTCTCCAAATTTCCATCAAACCTCAGTGAGTGGACTGGCCTGTGATTAAAAAAAAAAAAAAGGAGGGGAAGAAAATAACAAAATGATTTGGGTGTAATACTGATTGCTTTCAAATTAAGACATTCAAGAGATACATTTTTATCCAATTACATAACTATTTTTGAAAAAAGGATTTTTTTATTGTCATACATTACTTAAGTCCACATTCTCCACAACTGGAGATACAAGTACATGTTCGTTTGGAAAAGTCCACATATTGTTCTTTCATATAGTATGTAATTCATGCAGATACATACATATGAATTATGAATTACACATACACAGTACTATATATATATTACAAATTTCACACTGTATATATATATATACACACAGTGAGAGAGAGAAAAATTTATGCCAACTAGTAACTGGCTATATTATTTTTTTTATTTTACATATTTATATAGACTATATTCTTTTGAAAGGTAAGCTGAAACTTAAAAAGAGCAGAAGCATGAGAAGGGATTGAGATCATCCTATAAGAAACACAAGGGAAGGAAGAATGGGACACTGGTGTTATGTTTAAGAGCAGTATCCTTTTCAAAGCAGCCAGGGTTCTTCCCAGGTTGGCCTTGAGAATAGAGACAGATACATTTGAAGATGATCATTCACTATTCCTCCTTTGGTCAAGAAGGCCATTAAGCAACATGGTTAAGGGATGGATGGACTGTAAGATCAGGCTACCTTGGCTGGAATTCTGGCTCCCCTGTTAGCCCTGAGTGATCTTTATACTGTGGCCCTCGCTTTCCTTATCTGTGGAAGAAGAAGAGGAATTCTGTGACTTAGCACCATCCATCCAGGTTACATGATGCCTGCATTCTTCTTTCTTGCCAGGTACCCCCAATCACATGAACTTTGGGAAAGGGGTAAATGTGCTCATGGGAAGGAAAAGGCATCTGTCTACAAAAGCTCCATCTCTGGAAGTACAATAATTCTTGGTTCTGACTCTGCTTGCCCTCTCCCCTCTATATTACGTAGGCTGGGAAGGGTGTAGCTTAAGGGGTGACTACTGACAGCCATATTTTTTCCGCACCTCATCAGCTTATTAGTTGGCAGCTTTCTTTAGGATATAGCACACATGACAGCTCTTTTTCCTTAACTGGAGACCCTTGTCTATAATTCCCATGGTGACAGAAAAAGCCAAAATCAACATCTAATCTCACAAGTACTTATATTATTTAATTATTTCAGTAACACTATGAACTGGAGCCATAAATCCAGATGGATCAATGGAGGACCATGAGGATCAAGTAAAGTCACCCAGGTTATGAAGCTCATCAGGACACAAGCCTAGGTTGACCTGACTGTAAAGGCCATACTCACTCGGCATGTCATGTGATATGGGAACATTACCACATTATCAGCCCTACCCTGGGAGGCCTCTATTCTTTATCTTCTTCTCTTCTCTTCTCTTCTCATTTCTAACTCTATTTCCCCTTCAACTTCTATTTCATCTCCTGATGTTCATCTCTTCATCCACCTTCTAACTCCTTCCCAAATATTTCTTTGATTTTCCTAAAACTTCCATCATTTAATACATTTTCCTCTTCCTGCATCTGTATAGATTGCATGACTCTTCAAATGATTCGGCCACCCCTTTTCTGGGGAGCATTATATTTTCTGCCATGTTGATGCCAGGAGTGACAGACTCACTTTGGTCAGAGAATATCAACAGAACTGATGTGTGTCCAAGCGGTCTGGGCCTTTAAGAACCACTGGTGATTTAAGACATTTCTCCCCCATCCCCATAAGACTGGCAATGCTCCAGAAGGCAACACTTCATCAGCCTGGGTCTTAGAAGAAAGAAGGTGTTGGGCAGAGCTGAAGGTGACCCATGAGGGGCATGTAGTGTGAGATAAACCTTTGTTGCTTTAAGCCACAGAGTCTTTTAGACTGTTTTATTGCCTCAGCATAACCTAGTTAATCCCAACTGATAGTCTATCCCTTTATTTTCCTCCTACTTCTTATTTTCTTTGTCTTGTCTTCCTTTCTTCTCATTCAACCCCTTCCAGTTCATCCTTTCAAATCTTACCCAGTTTTTTTTTCTTACCAGATTCTATCAACTCTCTTCTTTCTTTCTCTTTCTTTTTGTTCTTCCACTAATTTTGCCCTATCGTCTTCTAGCTGCCCCCAAATGGGTCCCAAAGAAAAAAACAGAGGAAAAATATAGCCAAGAGAACTTTAAAAAATTAATGGTGAATAAAAAAAAATAATGGTAAATAAAGACCAGGAAAGGAGACCAGGGTGGGGAGACTGGGTATTATCCTGTTGTCACCAGAGTCTTACAACCTGGGCAGGGCAGTAAATGTCTCATTTTTCACCGGATGCCTTGTGTGGGCCAACACTGTGCTGAGAACAGGGGAGACGGAAATGAATAAGACATATTCTTGGCTACCTCAGAGTAGATCTGAGAGAAAGGAGAAGCATAATTGGTATTCAGTGTGCTAGATTACACTATACATTACATACATAATAGTACTTGTCACATTAACGTACATATGTCATATATATGCCTAAGCACACAAAAGACCATTTTCTAGGCATCTATTATGTGCCAGAGTTTGGGAGTTACCATACAATATTCTCATTTAAAACAGTAAATCCATGGTTTAAACATTTCCATCCCCACTGGACGGATACCAAAACCAGGGCTTAGAAAGTTTCAGACAATGAGGCCACTCTCATACCTAGTAAGTGATTTATCTGAGAATCAAAGCAGGTCAACAGAATTCCAAAACCTGAGCTCCTAACTAACACTCTGCCCAGCCTCCTTGACTCAGTGCTGCAGGACACAGAGGAGATTAATAACATCCACCTGATTTGAGAACCGCAGGGCAAACAGAATGAGTGGCATGCTATTCCAGGCACTAACTTGCTCCTGTTGAGCTGCCAAGAGGCAGAGGGGGAAAAAATGATCATTTGGTATGTTTTTGTTTGTGTTTTTTGCAATCTCCAAAAGAAGGAGATGAACAGAGATCCCTGCTCTTGGGAAGTTTAATTAGAGTCATCACGATGCAAGTATCTAGAGAGGAATAAAATCATTGACCAAGAAGGAGCATGCTTCTGCCCTGTAATTTTTATCTTCACTGTCTAGGAAGAAACAATAATATAGACATCAGTCTGATCTTTGATACATTTAAGATCAGAAGTTTAAACTGATATCCAGCCTGCAAAGATACTTGGTCCTGCAGGGTGTTGCAAAAAAACAATGGAATTAGCTGCCAACATTGCAAAAGTGAGAGGTGTTGTATAAAAGATTCAGATTTCTGTTTTCTCTTTAAAAAGCCCAAGATCTCCCATGTGCTGAATACTGGCTGCCCCTTCAGGTGGGTCATGCACTTTCCTGTTAACCACTGTCCCACCTTTTCTGTCTACTATTATTTTTTTTAAAAAACCTGGCCTGCTTTACCCGTTCATTTTAATTTCTGGGTCCTGAATGCACTTAGTATTAAGAACCTTGACAAAGATTATCAGCTCATTGATTCTTCGATTATAAAACAAAACAAAATTTCAACATGCATGACCCCAGAGTAACACTGAATGATATCATGACTTTGACTGCCTATGTGCATAGGGTTAATAAATATTTGTCAGCTCATCATACCATCATTGTACTGTGTCAGACTGTATGTTGTATGGGGCTAGTAATACAGCCTGGAATATGAGTGAGTACAAGCCAATAAAATTCCATCTGAGAGCTCTTGGATTCCAAAATAACCTGTCTCACTGAGAATAAAAATGGATCACAATGATATGCCACTGCGAGAGTAATATTCTCCACTTGTGGATGGTCAGATGAAATTTAGAAATTGCTGCTCTAATCACTGAATAAAAATATTACTTTCATGTACTTCCCAGCAAATTTACCTTGACTTGTTAATTGCTTGGCCACTCATTATTAATAATTGAAGACTTGAATGCATTCTTACTGTGTAATCCAATTCTACACTTACCATTCAGGATAATATTAACAAGAGCTCTTCTCATGAGGAAATGCATTAGTGCACAACTCTGTTAAAAATAAAAGCAAAGGTTCCTGTAAGTGGAAAGAAGAAATCTCTATTGGGTCCAATGAATATATAAAAATAATTGTAATAGGGAGTATGAAAACAATTAATACAGGAGAAGTAAAATATCTTTTTGATACCCAGCTATATGCCACACATTACATTGGAAGTTTCATATAAATTTATCTTATATAAACCTGTCAATCAAATACTACTTCCAGTGAGAAAGGTAAAATTAAATGGAGTCATTTGTGTCGGTGGGTTTTAAAATAGAGTCCAGAGGGGGAGGAGCAAGATGGCAGAGGAGTTGGAGACCTAAATTTCGTCTGGTCCCATGAATTCAGCTAGATAGGGATCAAACCATACTGAACGCCTATGAACTCAACAGGATATCGAAGAAAAGAATAGCAGCAACTCTCTGAACAGAAAAGCGACCACTTTCTGGAAGGTAGGATGTGCGGAGAAGTGAATTCGAGGTGATATTCGAGAAGATAGAGAGCAGAGGAGGGGCCTCCGTTGGCCGCTTCTGGCAAGTGATAGAGCCGTGGAGCACAAAATCAGAACTTTTAGAAATTGGCTCTGGGGCACCTGGGTGGCTCAGTCGTTAAGCATCTGCCTTCGGCTCAGGTCATGATCCCAGGGTCCTGGGATCAAGCCCCACATCGGACTCCCTGCTCGGTGGGAAGCCTGCTTCTCCCTCTCCTGCTCCCCCTGCTTGTGTTCCCTCTCTCTCTATGTCTCTCTCTGTCAAATAAATAAAATCTTAAAAAAAAAAAAAAAAGAAGAAATTGGCTCCGCTGAGGGACGTCGCTCCAGTGGCTAAGCGGGGGGTGGAACCCTCGCTGGGACAGTGTGGTCTCAGGACCCTTGGGGTCACAGAAAGACGGGGGTGCCTGAGTGTGGCAGAGCTCCCAGGTATCAGAGCGGGGAAGCCGGCTGCAGAGACGGAGCCGAGGAGTGGGCTCGCAGCTCGGGCTTGCCATAAACCATGATCCACGGCACAGTTGGGCCACTGCTCTTCCAGCAGGGACCCAACAAGCGGCAGATCTGGGGAGACTCCCCTTCCTCCCCCGGGACGAGCGGCGCAGGAGCGCACTGCAGGGATCTGCTGGGTTTGGAGACTCCACATGGGGTCAGGTGCCAGAGATAGAAACGCTGGGTCACAGGCCAGGTGAGCATGGAGTGCAGCTGGAGACCGGGGAGACAGGAGTGACTGGCGGCTTTTCTCCGGGGGCTCACTGAGGAGCAGGGCCCCGAATTCTCGGCTCCTCTGGGGCAGAGATTGGGAGACTGCCATTTTCACTCTCATCCTCCAGAGCTGTAGGAAAGTTTGCAGGGAAAAAAAGCTCCCGAGAGCAAACCTGAGCTTAGCCCGGTCGGCAAGGGTGGGGCAATTCCGCCTCCGGCAAAGACATTTGGGAACCACGGCAACAGGCCCCTCCCCCAGAAGATCAGCGAGAACAGCCAGCCAAGACCAAGTTTACCAAGCAATGAGAACGGCAGAACTCCAGCGCTAGGGGAATACTGCACATAGAATTCATGGCTTTTTTTCCATGATTCTTTAGTCTTTCAAAGTTAATTTTTTTTGACTGTCTTTTTCTTTTTTTTTTTTGAATTTTTCTTTTTCCCTTTTTCAACCAACATCTTATCAATCCCTTTTTTAAAAAATCTTTTTTATTTTTCATTTTTAGAGTGGTATTCTATCCTTCATAGTAGTTAACCTTATTTTTGGTAAATGTATATATAAATATAAGTTGTTCTCTCTTTAAAATTTTGGGATACGGTTTCTTCTAACAGACCAAAATACACCCTAAATCTCTAGTGTATGGCTTTGTTCTAGTCTCCTGCCTGATCACATTCTCTCCCTTTTTTTAAAAATCCTCTTCTTTCTTTTTTCAACCAACTTCCTATCTTATCAATTCCTTTTATAAAATCTTTTATAATTTTCATCTTTACCATCATAGTCCATCCCTTCATCGTATTTACCCTTATTTTTATACATATACAAGTTTCTCTTTCTTTAAAATTTTGGGAGGCACTTTCTTCTGACAGACCAAAATACGCCTAAAATCTAGTGTGTGGCACTGATCTATGCACCAGCCTGATCATATTTGATCATATTCTGTTTTTTTTTTTTCCGTTTCTTTGTTTTTATCTTTTTCTTTTTCTTTCTTTCCCTTTCTTCTCCACTGGTCTCAGGTCTCTTCTGATTTGTTTAGTGTATATTTTTCTGGAGTCATTGTTACCCTGTTAGCATTTTGTTCTCTCATTCATCTATTCTCCTCTGGACAAAATGACAAGACAGAAAAAAATCACCTCAAAAAACAAAAGAACAAGAGGCAGTACTGACTGCTAGGGACCTAATCAATACGGACATTAGTAAGATGTTGGAACTAGAGTTCAGAATGACGATTTTAAAGATACTAGCTGGGCTTGAAAAAAGCATGAAAGATATTAGAGAAACGCTTTCTGGAGAAATAAAAGAACTAAAATCGAACCAAGTCAAAGTCAAAAAGGTTATTAATGAGGTGCAATAAAAAATGGAGGCTCTAACTGCTAGGATAAATGAGGCAGAAGAAAGAATTAGTGATATAGAAGACCAAATGATGGAAAATAAAGAGGCTGAGAAAAGGGGCACCTGGGTGGCTCAGTCAGTTAAGCGTCTGCCTTCAGCTCAGGTCGTGATGCCAGGGTCCTGGGATCGAGCTCTGCATTGGGCTCCCTGCTCTGCAGGAAGCCTGCTTCTCCCTCTCATACTCCCCCTGCTTGTGTTCCCTCTCTCACTATGTCTCTGTCTGTCAAATAAATAAATAAAATCTTTAAAAAAAAGAAGAAGAAGCTGAGGAAAGAGAGATAAACAACTACTGGATCACAAGGGCAGAATTTGAGAGATAAGTGATACCATAAGACAAAACAATATTAGAATAATTAGGATCCAAGAAGAAGAAAGAGAGAGGGCAGAAGGTGTATTGGAGGAAATTATAGCAGAGAACATCCTTAATTTGGGGAAGGAAACAGGCATCAAAATCCAGGAGGCAAAGAGAACCCCCCTCAAATTCCATAAAAATAGGTCAACACCCAGACATCTAATAGTAAAACTTACGAGTCTCAGAGACAAAGAGAAAATCCTGAAAGCAACTCGGGAGAAGAGATCTGTAACCTACAATGGTAGAAACATTAGATTGGCAACAGACCTATCCACAGAGACCTGGCAGGCCAGAAAGGACTGGCAGGATATCTTCAGAGCACTAAATGAGAAAAATATGCAGCCAAGAATACTATATCCAGCTAGGCTATCATTGAAAAGAGAAGGAGAGATAAAAAGCTTCCAGGACAAACAAAAAAGAAAGGAATTTGCAAACACAAAACCAGCCCTACAAGAAATATTGAAAGGGGTCCTCTAAGCAAAGAGAGAGCCTAAAAGTAACATAGACCAGAAAGGAACACAGACAATATACAGTAACAGTCACCTTACAGGCAATACAATGACACTAAATTCATATCTTTCAATAGTTACCTTGAATGTAAATGGGCTAAATGCCCCCAATCAAAAGACATAGGCTATCAGATTGGATAAAAAACACAAGACCCATCGATATGCTGTCTGCAAGAGACTCATTTTAGACCCAAAGACACCTCCAGATTGAAGATGAGGGTTCAAAGAAAGCTGGTGGTGGCAATCCTTATATCAGACAAATTAGATGTTAAACCAAAGACTGTAATAAGAGATGAGGAAGGACACTATATCCTACTTAAAGTGTCTATCCAACAAGAAGACCTAACAATTGTAAATATCTATGCCCCTAACATTGGAGCAGCCAATTATATAAGCCAATTAATAACAAAAGCAAAGAAACACTTCAATAACAATACAGTAATAGTGGGGGACTTTAACACTCCCCTCACTGAGATGGACAGATCATCTAAGCAAAAGATCAACAAGGAAATAAAGACTTTAAATGACACAGTGGACCAAATGGACTTCACAGATATATTCAGGATATTCTATCCCAAAGGAACAGAATACACATTTTTCTCTAGTGCCCATGGAACATTCTCCAGAATAGATCACATCCTAGGTCACAAATCAGGTCTCAACTGGTACCAAAAGATTGGGATCATTCCCTGCATATTTTCAGACCACAATGCTTTGAAACTAGAACTCAGTCACAAGAGGAAAGTTGGAAAGAACTCAAATATATGGAGGCTAAAGAGCATCCTACTAAAGAATGAATGGGTCAAACAGGAAATTAAAGAAGAATTTTAAAAATTCATAGGAACAAATGAAAATTAAAACACAACTGTTCAAAATCTTTGGGATAAAAAAAACAAAAATCTTTGGGATGCAGCAAAGGCAGTCCTAAGCAGAAAGTCTATAGCAATACCAGCCTTTCTCAAGAAACAAGAAAGGTCTCAAATACACAACCTAACACAACACCTAAAGAAGCTGAAGAAAGAACAGCAAATAAAGCCTAAACCCAGCAGGACAAGAGAAATAATAAAGATCAGAGCAGAAATCAATGAAATAGAAACCAAAAGAACAGTAGAACAAATCAACGAAACTAGGAGCTGGTTCTTTGAAAGAATTAATAAGATTGATAAACCCCTGGCCAGACTTATCAAAAAGAAAAGAAAAAGGACCCAAATAAATAAAATTATGAATGAAAGAGATCACAACCAACACCAAAGAAATACAAACAATTATAAGAACATATTATGAGCAACTCTATGCCAGCAAATTAGATGATGCATTCGTAGAGATGTATCAACTACCAAAACTGAACCAGGAAGAAATAGAAAACCTGAACAGACCTACAACCACTAAGGAAATTGAAGCAGTCATCAAAAATCTCCCAACAAACAAAACCCCAGGGCCAGATGGCTTCCCAGGGGAATTCTACCAAACATTTAAAGAAGAATTAATACCTATTCTTCTGAAACTGTTCCAAAAAATAGAAATAGAAGGAAAACTTCCAGACTCGTTTATGAGGCCACCATTACCTTGATCTGCAAACCAGACAAAGATGCCATCAAAAAGGAGAATTACAGACCAATATCCCTGATGAACATGGATGCAAAAATTCTCACCAAAATACTAGCCAGTAGGATCCAACAGTACATTAAAAGGATTATTCACCACGACCATGTGGGATTTAACCCTGGGCTGCAAGGTTGGTTCAACATCTGCAAATCAATCAATGTGATACAATACATTAATAAAAGAAAGAACAAGATCCATAGGATCCTCTCAATAGATGCACAAAAGCATTTGACAAAGTACAGCATCCTTACTTGATCAAAACTCTTCAATGTATAGGGATAGAGGGTGCATACCTCAATATCATAAAAGCCATCTATGAAAAACCCACAGTGAATATCATTCTGAATGGGGAAAAACTGACAGCTTTCCCCCTAAGGTCACGAACACAGCAGGGATGTCCACTATCAGCACTGCTATTCAACATAGTATTAGAAGTCCTAGCCATAGCAATCAGACAACAAAAAGAAATAAAAGGCATCTGAATCAGCAAAGAAGTCAAACTCTCACTCTTTGCAGATGATATGATACTTTATGTGGAAAACCCCAAAGACTCCACCCCAAAACTGCTAGAACTCATACAGGAACTCAGTAATGTGGCAGGAGATAAAATCAATGCACAGAAATCAGTGGCATTCCTATACACCAACAACAAGAGAGAAGAAAGAGTAATTAAGGAGTTGATCCCATTTACAATTGCACCCAAAACCATAAGATACCTAGGAATAAATCTAACCAAAAAGGCAAAGAATTTGTACTGAGAAAACTATAAAATACTCATGAAAGAAATTGAGGAAGACACAAAGAAATGGAAAAATGTTCCATGCTCATGGATTGGAAGAACAAATATTGTGAAGATGTCAATGCTACCTAGAGCAATCTACACATTCAAGGCAACCCCTATCAAAATACCATCCACTTTTTTCAAAAAAATGGAGCAAATAATCCTAAAATTTGTATGGAACCAGAAAAGACCCTGAATAGCCAGAGGAATATTGAAAAAGAAAAGTAAAGCTGGTAGCATCACAATTCCGGACTTCCAGCTCTATTACAAAGCTGTCATCATCAAGACAGTATGGTACTGGCACAAAAACTGACACATAGATCAGTGGAACAGAATAAAGAGCCCAGAAATGGACCCTCAACTCTATGGTCAACTAATCTTTGACAAAGCAGGAAAGAATGTCCACTGGAAAAAAGACAGTCTCTTCAACAAATGGTGTTGGGAAAATTGGACAGCCACATGCAGAAGAATGAAACTGGACCATTTCCTTACACCACACACAAAAATAGACTCAAAATGGTTGAAAGACCTAAATGTGAGACAGGTGTCCATCAAAATCCTAAAGGAGAACACAGGCAGCAACCTCTTCGACCTCAGCCAAAGCAACTTCTTCCTAGAAACATCGCCAAAGGCAAGGGAAGCAAGGGCAAAAATGAACTATTGGGACTTCATCAAGATAAAAAACACAGCAAAAGAAACAGTCAACAAAACCAAAAGACACCCGACAGAATGGGAGAAGATATTTGCAAATGACATATCAGATAAAGGGCTAGTATCCAAAATCTATAAAGAATGTATCAAACTCAATACCCAAAGAACAAATAATCCAATCAAGAAATGTGCAGAAGACATGAACAGACATTTTTCCAAAGAAGGCATCCAAATGGCCAACAGACACATGAAAAAGTGCTCAGCATCGCTCGGCATCAGGGAAATCCAAATCAAAACCTCAGTGAGATACCACCTCACACCAGTCAGAATGGC
Source organism: Mirounga angustirostris (assembly GCF_029215605.1). Taxonomy (NCBI): domain Eukaryota; kingdom Metazoa; phylum Chordata; class Mammalia; order Carnivora; family Phocidae; genus Mirounga; species Mirounga angustirostris. Next base: position 10,311,251 of record NW_026991712.1, on the reverse strand, counting down.
TAAAATTAACAAGTCAGGAAATGACAGATGTTGGCAGGGATGTGGAGAAAGGGGAACCCTCCTACACTGTTGTTGGGAATGCGAGCTGGTGCAGTCACTCTGGAAAACAGTGTGGAGGTTCCTCAAAAAGTTGAAAATAGAGCTACCATACGACCCAGCAATTGCACTACTAGGTATTTACCCCCAAAGATACAAATGTAGGGATCCTAAGGGGTACGTGCACCCCAATGTTTATAGCAGCAATGTCCACAATAGCCAAACTATGGAAAGAGCCAAGATGTCCATTGACAGATGAATGGTAAAGAAGAAGTGGTATATATATACAATGGAATATTATGCAGCCATCAAAAGGAATGAAATCTTGCCATTTGCAATGACGTGGATGGAACTGGAGGGTGTTATGCTGAGTGAAATAAGTCAATCAGAGAAAGACATGTATCATATGATCTCACTGATATTGCAATTCTTAATCTCAGGAAACAAACTGAGTGTTGCTGGAGTGGTGGGGGTGGGAGGGATGGGGTGGCTGGGTGATAGACATTGGGGAGGGTATGTGGTATGGTGAGCGCTGTGAATTGTGCAAGCCTGTTGAATCACAGACCTGTACCTCTGAAACAAATAATACATTATATGTTAAAAAAAAAAAAAAAAAGAAGATAGCAGGAAGGGAACAACGAAGGGGAGGAAATCGGAGGGGAAGATGAACCATGAGTAACTATGGACTCTGAGAAACAAACTGAGGGGGATGGTGGGATGGGTTAGCCTGGTGATGGTTATTAAAGAGGGCACATACTGAATGGAGCACTGGGTGTTATACACAAACAATGAATCATGGAACACTACATCAAAAACTAATGATGTATGGTGATTAACATAACAATAAAAATTTTTTTAAAAAAAGAAACAAAACAGGTGAACATAGGGGAAGGGAGGGAAAAATAAAATAAGACAAAAAACAGAGAGGGAGACAAACCATAAGAGACTCTTAGCTCTAGAAAGCAAACTGAGGGTTACTGGACGGGAGATGGGTGAGGAGATGGGATAACTGGGTGATGGACATGAAGGAGGGCACTCCCCCTCCAATCACTGGATGTTATATGCAACTGATGAATCACTAAACTTTACCTCTGAAACTAATAATACAGTATATGTTAATTAAATTGAAATTAAATAAAAATTTTTAAAAAATGATGACTTTTGTGGTCCTAAGAAGTAACTGAAAAGAGTGGTGCCTGGGTGGTTCAGTCAGTTAAGCACACGACTCTTGATTTCAGGCTCAGATCATGACTCAGGGTCCTGAGATTGAGCCCTGTGTTGGGGTCTGTGCTCAGCACAGAGTCTACTGCACTCTCTCTCCCTCTCCCTCTCCCTCTGTCCCCTTCTCCCCCACTGGCATGCATGCACATGCTTTCTATCTCTCAAATAAATAAATAAATCTTTTTTAAAAAAGGAAGTAACTGAAAAATATAAGCAGACAGAAAGGAGTCCAAGAATAGAAAGCTACCTATTTTAGGAAACACTCACTCCCCCTACCCCCATGCAGCCAACATTTTACAAAAAGCCAACAACAGTTGAAGACAAATCACATGAGAAAATGGAGTTGCAGGGCCATGTATTGAAATGTATGGTGTTTAGAATCAGAAAGTTCTAGGGTTGAACTCTAGCTCTTTAATTTACTATATTTGTTTATCTCTCTGAGGATACGCCATACATGCATTATATACATATATATTACGTACATATATACATATAAGTTACCATATATGTTTATATGCAGGTACTGGATAAATATTAACCTGCTTCTCCATTTGTTTTTCCTCTTACATCCTCAACTTTTGACTCTTACCTTAAGTCTTCTCTAAGTCAGATGAACTGTATCTGTCCCCAAAATTTAGAGTCAAAGAAATTGGTAAATAAATGTTCAAACATAAATGGAAATGAACTTAACAAAGCAATATCAGCATCATGTAGAGTGTTAAGCATACATAGAATTTAAATAGATGGAACGCTAATGCAAAAATGAGTGAAGGGATAAACTAATTGTTCTAAGGCCCCTGCATTGTCAGGGAAGTAGTAACATTATTCATCTGCATTACATTCTAATAAGGGGTTTATGTTTTAGTCTCCAAGATAACCACTAAAATATAAGTAAAATAATCTAGAGTGGCTCAGTCAGTTAAGTGTCTGCCTTTGGCTCAGGTCATGATCCCAGGGTCCAGGGATCAAGCCCCACATCAGGCTCCCTGCTGAGTGGGTAGTCTGCTTCTCCATCTCTCTCTCCCCCTCCCCCTCCCTGCTTGTTCTCTTGCTCTCTCTCTCTCTAATAAATAAAATTTTAAACAAAGTAAAATAATCTATAACTAACTAGTGGAGATGGGCAAAATAAAAACAAATTGCTTGACTAATCATAAATAAAGAATCAAGGGAAAATAGAACTAAATAATAAATTAATATATAGCATTAATGAAAAGGACATGAAGAAAAACAAATTAGCTCAGAGCTTATAGAAGGTGATGAGTGTGGGCTTATGTGTTAAAATCATTAGGAGATTTCTTAACCATGAGATGGCAGTTTTGCTGAGACTTGATTTGCGTCTAGAAGCCAGGCCTGCAAAGGAGTATAGTGAACCAGGCCTATCTCTAGCTGGGCATAGAGCACTGCACACAGAAGGTACAAAACTCCAGAAAGCTGGAGTGGAGTGGATTTGGACTACCCTCTTATTGGCACGGAGCCTACACTGCTCAGTATATTCACAGCCTACAGTGATGTATCAGAGCTCTGTGGGAAAATACTTTCAGCCCTAACTTACAGAGGAGGAGATTGTCATGGCAAACAACGAACTGAACTGAGTAACAGTCGAACGGATTTTTCAGACAAACATTTGAAACTAGCCTTCCACTTATGAGAGCAATTGGAGAAATTAAGCCCCACCTTGCACATTTGTAAAAAAAAAAAAAAAAAAAAAAAGCAATAGCATAAAATGCTAGGGTATTTTGTGTGAGGATGACATCGGATTATGTAAAGGGCTTAACAAAATAGGTGAAATATATTGGTAGGAATTGACTCATAAAATTATTGTCTAAGATATCCCATATGATAAGAAAAGGCAGTGATCCTAACCCAGATTATATTTCACAGAAGTCTCTGCTCCCTCCAAGCCACCTCACAGTCTCCTGAAATCCTGAGGTGACATGTAGAAGACACAAAGTGCTGTAAGAGATGCTGGGGCAGAGCGCTGTGAACACAGCAGAGGGACAAGGTAAATTTGGGTTTTGGGAATCAGGCTTCACCAAAGTCTTCCCAGAGGAAGGGATCTTTGACCTAGAACCTGGAGGATGAAGAGCCTTTGTGTCTCCCATTTTCTCTCTTAGACACTTGTTCTTGAAGACGTTTATTTAGAACTCAATTATGTTCCTTCCTGCATGACACAGCTAATATGGTTTTATCTTCAAAGGAATGCCACTACTTAGGTATTCTCAGTTAATTGTTTTTTGTGGTCATGGCTTGTCCTTCTTCTTAATCCCTGAAGAGCAGGTAGCTTTCTCAGAGACAGTTCATATTTCTTTTTATTGCTACAAAGTGTCTGACACTAGGCTGAATTGACCATGTAAAAGTCTTTCCCATGGCCTTAGTATATAGTAGGGATGCAGTTAGGATAGCTGTGTTACAGCACATAATTAACATCATTTATATGCTTATTAAGTTGATGCTGGATGGTAAATGAATATAAGGATAGAAGGGAAATGACCATATAGATGACAGATGGATGGATGGATAGATGGACGGATGGATGGATGGACAGGTGAGTATACAGATATTTGAGCAGATATAAAATGGGGAAGCACCAGTGAATTATTGAATTTTCCAACAATTGTCATGGATTGGTATAACACTTTTTAGCTGTGCCTGATGTTTTCAAGTTTCTAACACATGTGGGAAGAGGTTTATAAAATTCATTTTCTTTAACTTTTCTCCTAACTGCTATTGAAATGATGAATACTTGTTCTGTTCTCTAAGACTTTTGTTCCAGTGCAACATCAATTAACTAGGATATCAAATCATCTTTCATATATTTTTTTCAGTATCTTCAGCCTCCTTGTCTTTCTTTTTTCTGTCATAACAACTAATTCACTATTCCACAATGGGAGTAAACAATCCCTAAGAGGAATAATAGTAATAATACAGAAAGTTGTTTACAAACAGAAGATAAAGTTGCTTGAAAAGGCACCTATATCTAAGGCAAACTTCAAACGCTAAAAGTGCATATTTCAAAGCCAGTGTCTTTATTGGGAGCATAGCTCAGCAGTAAGAACACATGATTAGCTCTAGCAAGACCTGGGCTTAAATTTGAAGCTGTTACTTACTAGCTATGGGATTTAGGGAAACTTCCTTAATATTTTTTAACATCTGTACTTTGGAGATATCATTCCTTCATGCTATGGTTGATAAATAAATTAAATTAAATTAACTAAGTTGTCCAAAGTACTCAATTTCATGTTGGGTACATATTAAGTCCTAAATAGAGAGTAGCTGATATTCTCTTGATTCTTCTGTAAAATTCATTTGAAAATTGAGTTATCTAGAGCCAATCAAGATATCTTACAGCACTTTACAAGTTGACAGGCAATACCTATATATCATTTGATTTTTATTTAACATCTCCAGATGTCAAGGAATCTGTAACTCAGAGAGGTGAAGTGACTGACTTAAGTTCACACATCTGGAAGTAAAATGAGAAGCCAGAGTCCTGGACACAACACGTCAGGATCTTCCTTCTATAAAAGTATTTCTTGGTGTCATCTCTCACATTCCAGAATCTGTTATCAACAGGAGATACACCTAGTGGACCAGTCAAGAGCCTGCAAGGCACCCTGAGAATCTAGATTCCACTCTTATCTAGTTCTGAATCCTTAAATTCCTCCAGCAGCAAGACTGCAAACCATAGCTCAGTAGGGTGTAAACATAAGTAGATTAGGCTTCAGTTACTTCTAAGACCATGGCATTTTATGCTTTCAAGTGTGTCAACTCCTTTCCTTTGATGAAGCTTTCCCATGAGCCTCCATCTCTCATTGCAACAGTTCTCAAAATTTGTGAACATTGAAATCCCCTAAGGAACTTCTCAACCCCCATCCTGAGAGATTGTGTTCTGTATGTCTTAGAGAGGGCCTCTAAGCTGCATCAGCTACACATTGGAGACCCCTGATGTACAGCATGAAAACACTGATTTGCCCAATAGGGGTCAAATTTCTTAGTCTGTCATCAATCCTTCTATTACTTTGTCCTCAACTATCTCTTCAGTCTCAAATCTTATCTCTTCCCACTTTGGCAATAATGTTCCACCAAGGCCCGATTGTTTGGGGAGCCTTAGAACACATCATGCTTTTTCACCTCCTGTTCTCTGGCTCAGGCACCTTCTTAGATCCCTACCCAAAATCTCCTTTCTCTTCTTCTACATATACTCCCATTCATCCTTTAAGACTCATCTCATCCATCCCTTCCAGATATATCTCTGTCACTAAATATCCCCACTATTTTACAATAATCTCTGAATGTGTTCACCACTCTCACTAGATGACAAACTCCCTGAGGGCAAAGATTATGTTTCTTTCATCTCTGATCATATAGCACATATATGAAGAAATAGGTGATGGGGATTTAGGAGGGCACTTATAATGAGCACCAGATGTTATATGTAAGTGTTGAATCACTGAATTCTAAACCTGAAACTAATATTACACTGTATGTAACTGGTATTTAAATAAAAACTTGAGAAAAAATATATACATATATATATATACACACACATGCACATATATAAATATATACACATACATATGAATACACATGACACACATACACATACATGTTGTTTCTCCTACTCCTTCTCAGGGTCTAAGCTGGAGGAGACATCTGGGAAATGTTTATGTCCTCTTCAAAGATAGAGTTGCTAGGGTTTCTCCACTCTCCAGTGAAGATGCTTTAAGATAAGGACAGGTATAAGAAAAGTGATTTTTTTTTTTTTTTTTTTACTATTCAGGAAGGGAAGATATGATTTCTCTTAAATAGTAAATTCCATGGGTTGGGTGGTGGGTACATCTAAGATAGTTACTCTTATGACCTTAAGCTGCTTTTATCATTTTCCTATACACCCAGTTCAGTTCCCCTTCTTGGACGTTCCTTACCCCTCCTGCTAAAGAAGTGCATAGAACTCCATGTTTGGCCAGATTATGCCTCATAAATGCCAAAGATAATTGGATGAATTGCAGAACTGTAGCCCCGAAGCTGAGGCTCACTTTTTAAAATTGGGCTAATAAACACCAAGACGTGGGAAGCAAACCTCTAAGGTCATGTAGAGTGGATGGATCTGGGGTTGCAGCTGACACAGGGTTAACACAAAGCTGTGAGGGCTCAGAAACAAGTGCCTTATCAAGGAACCTGGTCTATAGGGAAACAGAGTAAAGGAGAAAATGTACTGTGTCAGAAAAAGAGAGTGAGGGTAGATGTCTAATGATTTTGTAGTTCCCATGAGGCTGTTGACTTCTTGCCTCTGAGTTCTGAATGAGCCCCCTATATCCTGACAAAATCCTCCTTCCTTAAGTTTGTTTAAGAAGGAATTGATTCTTGACTAAAACATCCTTAAATGATTGAGTCTCATGGACTGGCAGGTGGATCTGTGGAATAGAATTTGTATTAGTTATCCAAAATGACTTAATGGTCTCTCAAATTGTAGCAATTTGCAGTCCAAGTTTCCAGGATATAACTCTGGACCTGAACTGCTGCTCTGACCTAAAGGTGCAGCCCACCAAAACTCTTTAGCAAAAGATTTTTAGCCTAATTAGTTAGCACATCTAACCTGCAGCTCATCCATGACTAACCATCTGCCCACCACTGCCACTGTAGTGGCTAATTACATCCAAGAGAATGCTGATTGGCTGGGATCAATTAACTGTTGCAATTGAAACTGAGTGCAATTAATTATATGTTTTTGAGATGTTCCAAACCAATTCCATTGCATCATGAATGAGAGCCCATGAGAAACATTAATTAACAATGAAAAAACAGGCATGAATAAACCTCTAAGTGCTTTTGACTCATGTTTGAGTCATGGGTGTTACCTGCATACCAAGAGAGGGCCCTTTTGAATCGCCAGCATTATCCACAAAAATTTAATGAGAACTGTACATAGGTGGAATTATAACAATAGTACCAAAGTTGGCCAAGACTTGGATGTCCATAGAAGTCATAATTTATTCTTCTGAGGAGGAGGCATAGGGTTCTCAGTTGAAGAAATTTGCTTAAGGCACATCAAGCTCAGGTGCTTGTTTATGCCTTGTCCTATTTATTTCATCAGCCCTCCCCACACCAATGCCACATTCTCTCAGCAGCCAGAGTGATCTTTCCAAAACATAAATCAAACAATATCCCTTCTCGGGCGCCTGGGTGGCTCAGTCGTTAAGCGTCTGCCTTCGGCTCAGGTCATGATCCCAGGGTCCTGGGATCGAGTCCCACATCGGGCTTCCCGCTCTGCGGGAAGCCTGCTTCTCCCTCTCCCACTCCCCCTGCTTGTGTTCCTGCTCTCGCTATGTCTCTCTCTGTTAAATAAATAAAATCTTAAAAAAAAAAAAAATATCCCTTCTCTGCTTATGATTTTCCAGCTGTCACATCATGGTTCTCAAACTTTCATGGGTATTAAAATCACCAGGGGAAACTGTTATACACACATGACTGGGGCCCACATTCCATGCCTCCAATACAGTATGTATCTAGTGGAGCCCAAATATAGTATTTAATTAGTGGCCCCAGGGATTCTAATCAGTGGCCTAGAGACATTGTATGGTCTTGTATGCAGCAATGGCTCATAGCATAAAGCCCATAATCCCTTTGCATGGCAAGCAAGGAACTGCATGACCTAACCTTGCCCATAACATGGTCTTATCTCCCACCTCTCCGTGCTTTACTCCATACACCCTCCAGCAAAACCAAACCTCTCCCGGTTTCCCAGTTCCCCATACTCTGTCAGACTTAAGTACTTTTTCTCATGGTATTCTCACTCTCTGGAAAGCCCTCTCCACTCATGTCTACCATGAGTAAGTAAAAGGTTGTGTACTGTACAAGGGTGAGTACCTGAGGGACCTCAACTAGGAGTGGAACCCAGCCTGTCCCAGGGCTATGTTAGCCTGGAGGCAGAGACACTCAGAGGTATATACTTTGGGGGAACTCATCTACTCAAAGAGAATGACTTTTCTATTTCTGAAAGTGGATTTGTATTGGAAGAAGTTCTCACTTCACCTGGATACAATTTTATTCATTCTCAAGACAGCCCATTTGCTGGGTTGGGACCCTTCCTTTCTCCCCCTGCAATAGCTCTATTCTTCACTTACCCCATAGCACTGTAATCACCATGTCTGTTCTTGAGGCTGTGGTCACCTCAAATGCCCAGCTGATAGTAGTGTACCATACATACATGTAACAGTGAAAGTAGCTCAAAAGAACTTCAGTCACTGGCTAACATTTCTAAGCCTAACAAGGGTAGCTGCTCTGGTTTCCAGTCCCCTTTCCATATCCTTCAGCACATGTTATTGAAGGATACCCTGTGCCTAGTACTACACCTGTCTCTGGATGTGAAAGTGAACTCTTTCCTACCCTGCCCTTAATATCAGGGTTCCTTTAACTCTTCCCCTGAATCAGGCCTTCAGCTCCCTTGAAACTCATCTTCAGCCATGCCCTCCCTACCTCTTGTATACTGGCCTTCCCCCAGATCCTAGAAGGTGCTCGGTCCCCACAGGGCCTTCACCCATGATGTTCTCTCAATCTACTCCAATCTCTTTGTCCACTATTGAAATAATTATTCCTCCTCCAAGAAGCAGCTTATGTACATCTTCTAGAAGCCTCTGTTGATTTTCCATTCTACTCCAAACAACATTTTTCCTAAAGCACTAAGTTTGGAGATGCCCCAGTGTTGACAGGTATAATTTCCCACCATGCAAAAGGAGAAAGAGTGAATGAGTAGCACCTAACCTTGGTATTTCTCACCATGCCTTACACCCTGGCATGGGCTTTCCTTTGCACAAAGGGGCCTGCTCACCATGCTCTGCACTCACATGGTTTGTCTCCATGGAAGGGGTCCTTTTCCTAATTTAAACAAAGACTCATAGAGTGGCAGCCTTCCCCTTTGCTTCTATAACATCTTGGAGCTTTCCTTGATTATAGCACATGGGATTCTAATTAGCATTTGTCTCCTGTTTCTGCAAACCCTACCCTGTGGGTCTGATGAAGTCAGGGACTTTGCCTTACTTATCTGTGCACTCTCAAGCAAAGTGGTCAATTCAAAGGAGGCACATGAGAGACATTTGTCAAATCACTGAAATTGTAAAGCTGAAGAAATCTCCACACCAATTGTAAATGTCCAACCCACTGAGGCACTCAATCACTCATGCATTTATTTGCTTTTCATTCATTTATATTTATTCACATGAACCACTCTGGGCCTCAGTTTTCTCAATTATAAAAAGAATGATGATCTCTCCTCTCATTATCTCACTAGAAAGTTGCAGATCAAAAGAGATAATGTTCTAAAAGCACCCATCAAACTGAAAAATAGCAAAAAAAAAAAAAAAGCACCATGGTGAGCAAGGTTTTCAGACACACAGACACATGTTAGCATTGCTTTATCTATGGAATTTGGGCATCCATGAAAATTAACATTTAAAACAGCAAGTTCCAAGTACATTTCACAGAACTGGGTATTTTCACAGAAACAGAACTATGTGGTTAGTTAAGTTTTTGAAACAATGCGTTCTTTTAAGTTAACCTATTTAACTGCAACATTTTCAGGATAGGGTGAGCAGATTCTCCAAACTTAATTGACCAGAGAATTTTGTTGATGGTGAATTAGCTAATAAACCCAGTCTCCCAACCCCCACTCTCACCCCCAAAACACATTTTGGAAAAAACATTCAGGAAAGGATTCTATTCAGACACACTATCTTTAGGAAATTTGGCCCTGAATTCCTCCCAGCTAAGGGATCATCCTTTCAGGTTTATAAAATGAAAAATTTTCAGAAAACCCATGAAATTCTCGAAAAGCACTGTAGTTTATTAGATTATTTCCCAGAAGCTCAATAAAGCCACAATGTATTTCAAAACAAGTTTATTTTTTATAACTAGGACTGCATTTCGAAGTGTCTGAGCTCCACGGTAGTCATCAGTTTCCATGTTACCTTTGCCCCTTGCTGTATTTCTCCATCTTTCTTAACCCCTGGCCACTTAAGGATAGACTCTTCTCTGCTGGGTGAGGCCCATGTAGAAAGTCATTATAAATCAGCTTGGTTCAGCACTATTCACTTACAGGAGGCACTACTTCCCGTCAAGCCAATTTGCTCAATATTTCCCCCAGATACGCATTCAGTTCCATTCCCGTCCTTCTGCGCATGTCATCCCTTTGACAGAAAGGCTCCCTCTTTATGTTTTACCCTTCTTTTCCCCCTCTGTTTTCTCTCCTTTCTTCGGCTCTTCCTTCCACACACTTATCAACCCACAAACATTTTTCTGACACTGTGTTAGGTGCTGGAGGTACATGCACAGTTAAGACCTGTTCTTTGGTTATGAGAAATTTAAGTGGACAAATAGGTTGAGAGACTGAATATACAAATGGAAAATGACCAGTCTGTATATAAAAATAGAACTCTGACCCACAACCTGCAGCAACGGGCCCAGGAAACCAACTTCTTATCCACAATGAACAACCTGGAAAGTCAGTGTGCTCTAAATCAGACTTGAAAGAATTGAGACGGCTAGCTCTAGTGATAATCCAGGAAGCTAAACAATAACTGCTATAACAATTAGCCCCAAATGGCCAGGACTTGATTAATAACTGGCAGCTATCCTAATTTCTATCCTTGTGTCCAGCTTATGACCAAGCAGAGAAAGTCCAGCATGAACTTTCAACCAATAGCATAGAACACCCCATTTCCAGTTAGCCTACCTCCAGCTTCCCCATGCCAAGAGCCTTTGATCAGGACACACTAGAAGGCTTCTCTTTTTTCCACTATGAAGCTCCACCACTCCTCTACCCACCTTTGAGTCTCTACCAAAGAGTGACGGTGATCTCCTCCCTTGCTATAGCAAGGTTAGAATAAATAGCCTTGGCTTTTCTCATTTGGGTTGGTCTTCATTTATGTTCACAATGTAAACAGTGAAATGTGCAATATGATCAGCTTATAACAGAGGGATGTACAAGACACAATAGGTACACACACACAACATACAGAAGAGTCAAATCTTCTGGAGAGGATAAAAAGAGGAAGTAAGATTGATCAAGGAAGGCTTCCCAGAGAGGTGCCTATGAGTTGAACCTGGAATAATAATGATACCATGTAGACAAAACAAAGAAGGAAACATTTGTGCAAAGGCACAAAGGCAGAAGACACATGTTCTGGAATAGTAAGAGCTAAGGTTTATTGAGTACATATTGAGTTGCAGACACCACCCTAGTGACTTACTCAATACCACTTTGAACTAGATTTCATTATTATGCCCATCACACAGCCAAGAAAACTGAAGCTAGGGGTCATGGAAGCAGTAAATGCAATTTACTATTTACGATATGTAGGTTACAATATGAACTTAGCTGTGAAATCACTACTGCATGCTTGGAATCCAACAGGTGTGGCCAGTAGTAGAGCGAGATGAAGCCACACAAGGAAGGAGCAGCCAGCTCACAGAGGGTTTTCTCTGCTACTTTAAGGTGTTCAGACAGTCCTAGATACCTCCCCTGGCCACCCCACTCACTCTCCCCTTCTGTACCATAATGTGTACTGTTGGTGGCTGTGTTGTTTCCTTGCACATTACCTGCCCACAGGCCTTGAACTAGCCCCAGCCCTTGAACAAAACTTGATTGCTCCCATCTTTCATTTCTCAATCCAATGGTTAGCTATCCAGTGGTTGGCAGGGCATCACCAACTTCTCCCTTGGTGCCTAAATCAGGCTCAGCACCAAGCAGGTATTTTGCTGGACAGAAAAAAAAAAAAAAAAAAAAAGAAGAAGAAGAAGAAGAGGAAGAAGAAACACTTGAATTAGCATTAAAAGTAGTAACACAAGATTTTGTCATGTATACAGCATTTCCACATATACAGTTGACTGTGTTTTTAAAATGTCTATGAGAGAGGTACAATCTTTTTTTTAACTTTTTAAAAAATTTATTTTAACTTTTTTTCAAGTATAATTAATATGCCATGTTATATTAGTTTCTGGTGTACAATATAATAAGCTTCAAATGTAATGCTTTCTCTTTTTAAAAAATTTTTTTATTAACATATAATGTGTTATTTGTTTCAGGGGTACAGGTCTGTGATTCAACAGTCTTACACAATTCACAGCACTCACCATAGCACATACCCTCCCCAATGTCCATCACCTAGCCACCCCATCTCTCTCACACCCCTCCACTCCAGCAACCTTCAGGTTTTCTTTTCCTAAGATTAAGAGTCTCTTATGGATTGTCTCCCTCTCTGGTTTCATCTTGTTTCATTTTGCCCTCCCTTCCCTTATGATCCTGTGTCTTGTTTCTCAAGATCTCATATCAGTGAGATCATATGATACTTGTCTTTCTCTGATTGACTTATTTTGCTTAACATAATACCCTCTAGTTCCATCCACATCATTGCAAATGGCAAGATTTATATATATATATATATCACCTCTTCTTTATCTACTCATCTGTTGATGGACATCTAGGCTCTTTCCATAGTTTGGCTATTGTGGACATTGCTGCTATAAACATTGGGGTGCATGTGCCCCTTCGGATCACTACATTTGTATCTTTGAGGTAAATACCCAGTAGTGCAATTGCTGGGTTGTAGGGTAGCTCTATTTTCAATTTTTTGAGGAACCTCCATACTGTTTTCCAGAGTGGCTGCACCAGCTTGCATTCCCACCAACAGTATAGGAGAGTTCCCCTTTCTCCACATCCTCACCAACATCTGTCATTTCCTGACTTGTTAATTTTAGCCATTCTGACTGGTGTGAGATGATATCTTATTGAGGTTTTGATTTGGATTTCCCTGATGCCGAGCGATGTTGAGCACTTTTTCATGTGTCTGTTGGCCATTTGGATGTCTTCTTTGCAGAAATGTCTGTTCATGTCTTCTGCCCATTTCTTGATTGGATCATTTGTTCTTTGCGTGTTGAGTTTGATAAGTTCTTTATAGATTTTGAATACAAAATCTTTATCTGATATGTCATTTGCAAATATCTTCTCCCATTCTGTCAGTTGTCTTGGTTTTGTTGACTGTTTCTTTTGCTGTGCAAAAACTTTTTATCTTGATGAGGTCCCAATAGTTCATTTTTGCCCTTGCTTCCCTTGCCTTTGGTGATGTTTCTAGGAAGAAGTTGCTGTGGCTGAGGTCGAAGAGGTTGCTGCCTGTGTTCTCCTTTAGGATTTTGATGGATTCCTAGCTCACGTTTAGGTCTTTCATCCATTTTGAGTCTATTTTTGTGTGTGGTATAAGGAAATGGTCCAGTTTCATTCTTCTGCATGTGGCTGTCCAATTTTCCCAACACCATTTGTTGAAGAGACTGTCTTTTTTCCATTGGACATTCTTTCTTGCTTTGTCGGAGATTAGTTGACCATAGAGTTGAGGGTCCATTTCTGGGCTCTTTATTCTGTTCCATTGATCTATGTGTCTGTTTTTGTGCCAGTACCATACTGTCTTGATGATTACAGTTTTGTAATAGAGCTTGAAGTCCGAAATTGTGATGCCACCAGCCTTGTTGAGGGAGGTACAATCTTAAGCTCTATTTTAGATGTAAGGAAACTGAGATTCAGGGGGGAGTTTAATAACATTCAAAGTTCACAGCAAAGCAAATGACAGGAATTAAAGTTTTGAAGGTTAAATCCTCTAGTTTCCTATTTCATCACTGTTAGTCATTTTCAAAAATGCTCGAGCAGACAGAGGACAGGCATTTGATGGAATGGAGTCTATATTAGATGCATGTAATACTCATTTCCTTTCTAACAACCCCATTACCATCCCTGGAAGCTAGCCCATGATGCACATTCCATTTGCTGCAGCAAAAGAACAGCTCAGGGAGGCAAAGGCGGATAATACCAGTCGAGTTGCTAAGGAACCCAGAACATTTTTAAATATGCCGGGTCACTATCCTACAGAGAGACCAATAATATGTCATGTCTCCATAGTAACTCACTATGGGCAAGATGTGAGTTGAAACTAGAGGAAACTGAGAATGGTAATCAGTAATAGTTAAACCTGAAGAATGCTGAGTAACAGGTTGTTTGATATGGTTAAGATACTCAGGGAGAATCAGTAAGCAGAGTCTGAGCTTTGGAGTAGAAGAGGCTGGGTCAGAACAGTAACCCCCCCACTGGAAGGTGTAAGACCTGGGAGAGCAGTCAAACCCTCTAAACTGTATATTTCCCAGCTGAGACGTAAAAGTGGTAAGTATTGTCTGACTGAACCCCCAGGAATGTTGTAAGTTAAGGGCTACACGGATATAAAATATGTTTAAAGAATCATTAGCATCCTTGCCTTCAGAGGGGCACATTGTCTCACATAATCTGAGACAATAAATAAAAGTCCATTTTAATTTGGCTTCTCTCATGCAGTAAAATTTTCTGTATGCAATAAATTATCCTTCAGATTTTGCATGATTGGGCTGATGTTAATTAATTGGTTGTTTGCAGCAAAGAGCATGTATTTGGAGCTTTGAACTTTGGAGCTTTGAAAACTAGATTTCATTCCATTTATTCCCTTAATTATTTGTACAATTCAGAGCAAGTCACTTGGCCTCTTAAACCTGTTTCTTTATTTGTAAGGTAACAGTAGTATCTTAAGTACCACCCTTAGACTCTGGCAAATGGGCCTCTGCCCAAACCCAGTGCCTCAGTGAGCCCAGGGTTTTGAAGTGCTTCCTTAAAGTGTTCTAAGTCCCCTTCCAGTGCCTGGAACCAGCTAAGGTCAGTAGCGTAATCCAGACAGAGGACCCTAATCCCAGACCAGGACATGTGTGGACCTCGGTCCCCGTGTCTCTCCTTCAGAGCACTGTTGACTATCTTCCCTGTGTGGGGTCAACCAGATGTCCCAAATTGCTCTGGAATGTATACCTAATTGGCAATTGTAGCAACTGGCCCCACTTCCAGGAGGATGGGCTGGTGAGCACATCATTCCCATAGGTCAGTGTGAGTTTTCTTTTATAGAATGGGCCAAGCTTGAACTGCCAGAATGATTTGCGGTGACTCTCACTCATGCCAAGCACAAGACATGTTCAGGACTCTGAGCAAACAACAGGTTAACAAGGATTCACTGCCAAGCCTTGGGCTTGCAATGGATCAGCTCTCACTCCACTATCAACCATACTATCTCCTCTCTACAACACATCAGGATGGCTGGGGGAGAGGTATGTGATGTTTACCCTGTATCCTCTGCCACTGATACCCAGGGTGGCCACCCACCCCCATTACTAGCTCTGTGTCATGTGTTAGGCAGTCCTCAGGAGTTGACCAGGCCTATCTCTTTGGAGACCATTTCTCTGCAACATCAGTTGTTGTTTCTCTTATCTCCGATCCATGCAGTTAGGCGGTGCTTTCTTCAGGGTTGGTCTTAAATCATTCTGGGTAGAAGATAGACATTTATTGCACTAGTTGGCCTGCTCTTCTTGCTCCACCCACATTCTTCCCTGCTGGTGGCAGTATGTGTATAGGAGACAGGAGCGTGGTCACCATTAAAAGAGATCACATTCTAGGTGTGCAGTCATTATGGCCTTAAAAGTTCAAGAAGTTCAAGAGAAGGCATATGTTTGGAAGATATATTGTTCTATCTTTATGTTACAAAACTCTGTTAATGTAACATGATCATAAAATAAAGTATCATTAAAATTTTCCTGCATACTCTGGGTAAGACTGGCCCCTGTGGTCATGACTGACAAAACACAGTAACAACCTTGGAGAATCACTGGAAGCCAGTATCCATAGACAGCTTAAAGGAAGTTATTGTATTGTGAGTTATGCTGTAACTGGTACCTAGTTGTAAATGATATTACAAAGCTACAGATGCAAGAGGATCTATATTATTTCAACACAGACAGGTGCCAAAGAGCCATGACATTATGAGTATGCTACATTTTTCTTGGGGTGGGAAATATGCAATTTGCGAGAATGGCATATTTGATGATAAAGAACACAGTGAGATGGCTCCTGGACCTTAATATGAGGAGGTGGTGCCCACGTTCTGTGAAGAATCTCAATGTGCCATGATTAGAGAATAAGCAAATGCATAACCATCCCTCCTTTATCCATTATTCTACATCTTCACCGAACAAACTCTCTGCTTCATGTAGGCCTATAAACTTCATAATGTATGTTTTAATCAAAGGGCATGTGTAGACAAGAATTCCCACCAAAAATATTTATGCAGGGCCCCATACATCACAGGATGACCCTGATACTGACTATGCTTTGGCCAAGATAATGAAAATACTATTACTACTATTACTACTAATAATAATACAAAAAGTTAAGAAGTCACTCCTGACAGATGCATCTTCCTTCATCCCTGAGAAAAAGCTGACCCTTTCTTCTTTTATGCTACCCTTCCTCCTATCCACAGTGTCAGGAACACAGCGCTGCACCTGTTTCCTGACATATATCTGTATGAACTTGGTGTATGAGCTTCAGGATGAGGGTCACATACAATTCTTTTCTGAATCCCCAGCACTTATCATAAAACCTGATGCTGCTTAAAGCACTCAATAAATGTTTGATGAATGAATAATAGTGGATGAATTAATTTATAAATTATAAAGTGAGATAGAAATGGCAATATTATTATAGTAAACTTATCATTTCCTGACAGAGTCGTCTTTTAGGACAGGATGAATCAAAATGCTGCATTGAAAATGAGAGCTGTGAATTGTGTAAAACTGTTGAATCACAGACCTGTACCTCTGAAACAAATAATACACTAATTGTTTAAAAGAAAAAAAAAGAAGATAGTAGGAAGGGAGAAATGAAGGGGTGGAAATCGGAGGGGGAGACAAACCATGAGAGACTATGGACTCTGAGAAACAAACTGAGGGTTCTAGAGGGGAGGGCGTGGGGGGATGGGTTAGCCTGGTGATGGGTATTAAAGAGGGCACGTACTGAATGGAGCACTGGGTGTTATATGCAAACAATGAATCATGGAACACGACATCAAAAACTAGTGATGTATGGTGATTAACATAACATAATAAAAAAAAGAAAAAAATGATGCAAAGATACAGAATTTCTTTTTCAAGTAAAAAAAAGAATTAAAAAATATTTAATAGCAGGTACCTTAAACTTATGTTTGTATGACTCTTGCCATGTCTTCATCACCATTAGAATCAGCTGGGGTGTTTTATAAACACAGATTCCTGGACCTTACAGCAGTCCTACTGAGTCAGAATCTGTGGGCTTGGGCTCAGGAGGCTAGGTATAGAGGAGGGCAGGAATATACAGACTTAACACATTTTTCAGTTGGTTCTTTAATACTCCTATTTTTGAGACTCACTTCTGGAGATTTGTGTTTTCAACATGAGATTTGCCATTCAGCTTCTGAATCATATGAATTCTTAAACCTTTAATTAGAAAGAAAACAGGATTCACTATTGGGAGCCTCCATGAGTCATAAAGTGGAAGATATCGCTCCACGACCAAATTAGACTTTTTAGAGGCTTTTACCTGCTACTGTGGCATCCTGTTGTTTTGGTATTATAGGATTTGATACATTTTACCTTTATTGCACATGACGGTTTTCCTTCCTGTCTGAGGATATGGACTATTTCATCATTGTGTTCCTGTCTGCTAGCATTGTACCTGGCCTTCATGAATGTGTGAACAAAAAAAAGAGTTAGTAGGAAAAACTGTATGGATAAATAAGTGAAAGGAGGAAATATCTTCAGCTGGTGGTAATTTTACCACATTTAATTCATTTTTATCTTTCATTCAGTGAGGATATTTCTTCTGCTGAGTTATGTTTTCCTACTCAAATGTGTCCTGAGAAAGGAAAAGTGCTTTCCTATAACTATCTAAAATAATAATAATCATTTAGGGGGAGAAAGAAAGAAAAAGAAAAGAAAAACATGATCATCAGACAATATCCCCTTCCCCTCTGTATTATCCAGTTATGAGGGTTTGGAATCTGAATGCATCTCAAAAAAGAACAAGAAGAAGAACAAGGGCAGTAAATGCCAAACATAAACCATGCATCTACCAAACAAGATGGCTAGCTGATTTCACCAAGCACCAGGGCAAGAGGAAGTGTAATGGATGCATGGTGATGCAGAGCATTCAATTTTGAACTCACCCAGTCCTGGGATCAAAGTGAGTCTAATACATATCTTCTCCCTATGTTGTAGCTGATAGAGTTCCAGACAATGTATCTTTGGTGTGCTTGAAGGGAGAAGAAGCAGGTGGCTGGGCTTACTCCTCACATCTATTGGCCAGCAAACCAGGGCTTACACTAGGTAGTAAAAAGTGACCTTATTCATATATTTCTGCTATCTGCACCCATCCCTGCAGACTCAGTCCGATATATGCTGGGCTCTGGAGGGAAGGAGAAGGCATGAAAGAATGAGAAAGCATACTTATTCATCCACTTTTTTCATTCAGTAAATATTTACTGGGCAGTTATGATACATCATGCACTACTAAAGACACTAGAATACAGAAATAATAAGATGCTGTCTTCACGAATCTCCGTATCTAAGGTGGAAACCCACATCACTCAAATATTCACACATATGTGTTTATGGTTACTAACAGCTGTAAGCATCATGAAGGAAACCTAGAGAGTGCCTAGGAGAATACAGATTGGTATTGAAAGTCAGAGGGGTAAGGATGGCCTGGGGACATTTAAGTTGAGACCTACAGACAGAAAAGGACTAACAGGGGAAGTGGGGTGGAGATGTATATTCCAGGCCGAGGAAGTAACACACATGAGGGCTTCAAGGTAGACAGAATTTGGCAAATACAGTAAAATGAGAATGCAGTAATATATAATATCTTAGGTAGGCTCCCCAGACAGCAGTGTCTGAGGCAAAGGCTTGTGAGCTATATTACTTTATTAAGAATGCAACTCCAGGGAGCAAGAGTGAGGGAAAGGAGCGGCGGGGGATGGTGAGGCAGGGAAGGAACAGGAGCTATCCAGAAGGAGAGCCAAAATCAACCTGGCCAACACTAAATATGACCAGTGTGTTTGATCCTGTGGGACTATCCTCAGAGAAGCTGCCTCTCAGGACAGTCCTTGGAGGTGAGAAGTAGTGAAGGCCAATTATTTATTCAGTAGTTCTCTCTCCTATTAGTCAGGGTTTGCCCCACAGAGCATTACCTGCCCTGCAATTCCAAGGTGCACAGATGTACAGCCAAACTGTACCCAGAAGCCCTAGGGCACAACACAGGAAGTGCATGTATCAGATTGGGTCTGGCAATGGACTGGCTGCCCATGCAGAGCTGATTGCCACACTGGGGCAGGAATAAGACAATGAGGCCTCAGGGTCTTAAATAACACATACTTGGTAGATACCTTAAGATTAGAGGTATCTATGATTAGAGGTAGAAGAACCAGATTTTTTAAAATTGAAGTACAATTGACATACGACTATTAGTTTCAGGTGTACATCATAGTGATTCGATATTTTTGTACATGATAAAATGATCCCCACCATAAGGCTAGTTTGAAAATAGCCCCTCAATATTCCACTGCCGGATGAGCTCCAGGACTTTGGGGCAAGTCAGTTAAGACTCCAGAATTCAGTTTTGTCATCTATAAAAATAGGGCAATGGCCCCTGGCCATTGCCTCTGTCACTTCACTTCTTATTTGTTATAATAATTCATTACCATCTGGCGTCCAGATAAACTATCCACTGAATTGCTCTTAGGTAAATCCCCAGGGAACTGCATATTATAAATTGAATAGCCACCTTCCTATTCTCATTCTTCTTGAAATTATAGCAGCATCTAACACTGTTCAAGAAATGCCCTCACCTTGTCTCCAGGATCCCATACTCAGCTGGTTTTCTCAAGGGCAACTTCCCTCCACCTGGTCCTCTGATCTTCTTTATCTATATTATCTCTCTAAAATATATCATGACATCTCATGACTTTCATATCTGGCCTTCACTTACCCCCAAGCTCCACATCAGGATTTCCATTTGCCATATTCACGTGTTTGCCTAAAAGGCAAAATTAAAATGTTCAATATGGAATTCCTCATTTCCATAGCCCTTGAACCCAGCCTTTCTCAGACGGGTTCCTCCCCTCAAAAAAGGTAAGACCTAATGCCCTACAGTGTCCACTGTGTTACTATGAACTTCTCTCCTATCTATCTGGAGTGGTATTAATTATGTACCATCCTTGGGAGAATGGAGAAAACAGTCACTCAAATCATTTTCTGGGTTATGTTGTTCAGATGGGGATCCAAGGTATCTAACTTATTTCTACAGCAATTTTTACTATACAAGAAAATTTATCCTTCATATATAAAATAATAACTGATTGATTTTAGTCAAGTTAAAGACCTAATCATGAAAAAGCAAGCTCTAAAATAATTAGAAGATAAATTGAGGAATATTTCTATAGCCTTGATTTGGAGGTAGACTTCTTAAACAAGAAACAAAAAGCATACATCATATTATAAGATTTTAATACACTAGACTACATTAAATTGAAAAAACTTCTTTTCATAAAAGATACCATATACTGGGGCACCTGGATGGCTCAGTTGATTAAGTGTATGCCTTCGGCTCAGATCATGATCCTGGAGTCTGTATCGAGCCCCTCATTTGGCTCCCCGCTGAGCAGGGAGTCTGCTTCTCCCTCTATCTCTGCACCTCCCCCCACTCATGCTTTCTCTCTCTCTCTCTCTCCCTCTCTCTCAAATAAATGAATAAATAATCTTAAAAAAAGACAACTTATACTGAACATGAGAATCTAAGACACTGACTTCCATATGATCCAGCAATCCTGCTTCTGGGTACACATAATATAGAAATGCAATCACTATCTCAAAGAGATATCTGCCCCTTCCATGTTCACCGAGGTATTATTTACAATAGCCAAGACATGGAAACAACCTACATGTTCACTGAGAGACAGATAAAGAAAATATGTTGTATATACACAATGAAATATTACTTATCTATTAAAAAAAGAGAATCTTGCCCTTTGTGATAACATGAACAAAACTTAAGAGAATCATGCTAAGTGAAATAAGTCAGACAGAAGAAGAAAAGTTCTGTATGATTTCACTTAAATGTGAAATCCAAAAAAACTACGGAACTCATGGAAACAGAATAGATTGGTGGTCCCCAGAGGTAGGGGATGGAGGGAGGAGGGAGATATGAAGGAAATGGGTAAAAACTGTCAAAGGGTACAAACTTCCAGTTTTAAGATTAATAAGTTCTGGAGATCTAATGTATGTTCAGCAGGGTGAGTATAGTTAACAATACTATATGGTATACTTGAAAGTTGCTGGGAGAGTAAACCTCAAAAGTTCTCATCATACACACACAATATGGTAACTGTGAGTTGATGAATGTGTTCATTCACCTTATTGTGGTGATCATTTCCTAATATATATGTATATCTAATCATCGTGTTATACACCTCAAACTTACACATTGTTATATGTTAATTTCATCTCAATAAAGCTGGGAGTGGGGAGAAATTACTCCTTTTTATAAGAGCACCAGTCATATTGGGATAGGGGCTAACCCTACCCCAGGATGACTTAACTACTTACATCTGCAATAACCTAATTTCCAAATAAGATCATATCCTGAGGTACAGGGTATAAGGACTTCAATTTATGAATTTATCAGGGGGGGGGTTGTTATCAACCCATAACAGAATGTAAGCTCTATGAGGATAGGAACCTTTCTTTTGATCACTGCTATATCTCTAAAGCTTAGAAGAGTGGGTGGTCAATACATATTTATTGAATAAATGCACATATTAATCAATCAATCAATTAAATCCACTTCTCTAGCTCCAAAGCTAGTGCTCTCTCCACTATACAATTCTGCCTCATCTTCTTTTTGTCTCATACATTCTAGCCTCTCAAAAATGTATTCCTAATTAATCTCTCTGTAAATCTGTTCTCCCATTACTATTACAATAATCATCCCAGTTAATCATTAACCCATAGCTACTACAATAATCACTAGCATAGTCATTAGCTAAATATTAAAAAGTTGTACTTTTCCCACTAACATAATTATCATTAATTTTATGTTATTCCAGAAGTGTATGCTTCTTATGGAGGGGCAAAGGGGCACTAGCAAGACATCAAATATGCATACTAGTTGCCTTTGCAAGGTACTGCCCGGCTTCCTCTCCTTTAGGGTGGGGCAACCTGTTCCTTTCACCCAGGGCCATCTCTGCCAGGGCCTCTGGGATCAATCCTAACCTACGCAAGTGCAGATTTAAGGAACTTCTTGTTAGAGACACAAGTCACAGTTTAACAAATACATGGATAAATTATGAACTGCCTACAAGAAAAGGATCTTCAGGAAAAAAAAAAAAACTTCTTATGTGCCTAATATTTAGGGAAAAGTCCAGGTTCAGAATGCAGAACTGACACAAATAACTCTTCTAACTCCAACATGTTAAAAGATAAAGTTTTCTTCCTTCAATCAAAGAGAAAGATATTTGGGAGCACATCCTATACACCCAGCACTGTGCCAAGTGATGGAAATAGGACAGAAGACAAGAGAGTCATGTTCACTACCTTTATGGAACTTGTAGTCTAGCAGAGAAGAATCCACCCATGAAACAAGGGATTATACAAAACCCAACAAAAGTTAATGATTTATAAAAATGGAATTAAATAATACCTGGAATCTCTGAGGTTAAAGGGTAAAATAGTGAGAAAGGAATATATTCTCCTACTTATAAAGAGCTTGCAATGATCACAAGAAACAGGATTCAGCACTGAAGGATTGTAACTGGGTGAAACTGAAGGCTGTTTCCAGACAGTATAACTGAAACACTGCTCTGCAGATGTTTGCACTTGCCAGAGGAAATACAGTCCATTTTTCTCTCTTCATGGAACCTGTTCACCTGGCAAAGTATTCAACAGCCATTACTACTGACTCAGAACTTGTGAAGTCCAACATCCCACTAAGAAAGGCCCCACTCTGGGCCCACTCCCTCCTGACACTGTACCAAAGTCCCACAAGCATCTGCCTCAATCCCACATCTAGTTTTGTGCTGTGTGTCCTTCCTCCATGAGAGGTCGGGGGTACTGTAGGCCAGACAAGTATTGTCCAAGGGGCCAAGGATGGACAGATGTTGACCTTTCTTTGCCTTTATTTGAATATGGCTTTTGAGCTAAGTTTCCATAAATCCAAATCTGAATTATCAAATCCTTTATGAGCAATAAGTACTCCTGGCATGTAGGTACATTTACATATAAGAAAGAGAACAGGGGCGCCTGGGTGGCTCAGTTGGTTGAGCGACTGCCTTCGGCTCAGGTCATGATCCTGGAGTCCAGGGATCGAGTCCCACATCGGGCTCCCTGCTCGGCAGGGAGTCTGCTTCTCCCTCTGACCCTCCTCCCTCTCATGTGCTCTCTCTCTCTCATTCTCGCTCTCTCAAATAGATAAATAAATCTTAAAAAAAAAAAAAAGAAAGAGAACACCTGTAGAGATTCCTTGAACTAGGTTCAGATATGCAAAGCAATTCATAGCTAGTTTAAGAGGTGGGATTAAGAATGACATAGTTGTAGGTTCAAATCATGACTGTCACTTAGTGGCAATGTGACATTCAGAAAGTTTCTTCAAATATTTGAGTTTCAGGGATGCCTGGGTGGCTCAGTCAGCTGAGCATCTGACTCTTGGTTTCGGCTCAAGTAGTGATCTCATGGGTGGTGGGACTGAGTCCCTGTCAGCTTCCGTACTGAGCAGGGAGTCTGCTTCCCCCTCTCTCTCCCTCTGCCCCTTCCCCCCCCACCCCTAACTCAAGCGCTTTCTCTCTCTCTCTCTCTCTCAAATAAATAAAAATAAAATTTTTTAAAAATGTCTTTGAATTTCAGTTTCCTAATCTGAAAGTGGGGTTAATAATAGTGCTTACATTGTCTGTTATGACACAAATGAAGATAAAGCATGTAAAGTATTTGAGGTACTGTAAGTATTTGAAACACTTTATGTATTTAATATATATATAACATATACATATATATATATGTTCTGATTATTATTCATGGAAGGATTTTTTATATTGGGTATAACTCATGACAAAGGCAAACCAGAAAAAAAATTTACAACCCCTGGGTACCTATATTGCATGCCTGTTCCTTCAGGGGTGGACCCAATCTTGCTCTTACAAAATCTGATGTATTAGATATATCCACATGCCTCCTAAAATTCTCTCGGCTTCAACTGTCTCCCAGACCTACACCCACTAGCTCTCTCTCAGCTGCCACCACTGACTTTATGAGTGCTTAGTGGATCTATGATCCAAGGTTGAACAGTTGAATGCTTGGAGTCCCTGGCTCTTCTTTGATTTTCCTACTTCCTGTTTCAGATGAAAAACCACACTGAAAGTCATGAGACCTGGATTCCCTGGTAGTTGCCAAAGGGACGAACCAGATGTGCAGGGGAATTAACTTCCTATGGAGTAAGACTTTGATCTGAGGGGCAGGAAAAAAAAGAGAGACTCCAGTCAATTCAGGAAAAAGGAGAGAGACTCTAGTCAATTTTCTATGTTTCTTCCTCAAATGGACCACTTCAGTGTGCTTTTCCATATAGCCAGAGCTGTATAAAAATGCCCACATTACCAAATAGACACACACTCATAGCGACCAACCAAGTCTCTTTGTGGCTTGGCATGAAGCACTGGCCAGTGTGATCAATGCATTATTTTCCATTGCTTCCTTACTCTTCCCTGTCTCACTTCACTTTTCTCTTATGCTTGCCACCCTGGAATTCTACTTTCCCAATAAAGCATGAGAGCACCACTAAATTTCTACCTCAGTTTCTGTTTCTAGGAAACCCTGCCTAGAACTATTGGTAACAAGAGTAGCTCTACAGAGCAGACTATCCAATAAGATTTGGGAATTGGTTTTCTCACTGGTCTAATGGCAATAAAATCTCCATTTATGAGAGTGAGTGGGATGCAGTGCCATCGTGAGTACAGGCTTTCATCTGTAGTTAATGGGTTGAGGACAAGACTTTGAGAGATGGAGTAGCTGTGATGCTTAGTCAATTTGCTGGCAAAGAAAATGTAAGGATTATGGAGTAGAGTGGTTTTTTGGGGGGGAGACAGGATGTGGGCACAAGAGACCTTGCAAAAAAATAGCCCAATGCTTCTAATTACCAACTTAAAGCATGCTCTAAAATCCAGAATCTTCTATGATAATTAAGGAGACTTTCATCCCTTATAGCCAGAAGACAGACTATGTAGTAAATCAGGTTGTAAGGGTGGAATAATTGCAAAAAAGATGATATAAATAGTCTCAGCAAGTCTTATATGTCAAAATCAGTACCCTGCAAAGGAAAGAGTGGACTACTTAGACCTCGGATTGTATATTTGTCTAGACAAGCCTGAGAATAATCTTAGAATCTTCTGAACACTTCTCATGGAAAAAGAAGCCCTTTACTCTTTGCAAGTGAGAACTTCTCTTGCCCAGAGACCATGCAATGGATTCACCTGAAACTGGTGTCTTGCAAGAGGATGCTTGATATTCTACCACTCTTATTGCTTCCAGTCTGATAACTAGAGTCAGGGCTAGCAGAGCTCCAGCAGGGAAGAGCTACACACTAAAGGACTTGCAAGATCTAGCTAATATGTCCTGGCAGGGCTTGAAAGAACACATAGGAGAGTGGGTCGTGAGGGTGGCAAAGAAGAATGTAACACTGGGTAAGGAAGAATTCACTGGCATTTGAAGAATGTAACACTGGGTAAGGAAGAATTTACTGGCATGTGGGCACTTACCCAAGACTTGGATTTCAATATCTTGACTAATCCAAATAGCTTGCTTATATGAATGGCTACTCAAAGCCTGGCCTTAAGGATGGCTTACAGTAAAACAAACTGGAAGTGTCAGAATTTCTTTGGCATAATATCAAATAAGGGGTTTCTATTGGATCTGATTTTTTCTATTACTCCAAAAAAACACCTTTGTTGCCCCTCTGGCCAGAGAGGCTCTAGTAATGACTTTCTATGTTCCCATGGCTGTGATCCAGGCTGTCACTGTCAACACTAGCAGGAACCACACATGGAAAAGAGAGACTGGCCCACCAGCATAATGGCTAGATGGTACCCATGGGGACTCCAGTCTATTTTGCTGGAGCAGAGCATCTTCCATTTGCCTGGAACCATGTGATGACTTCACCAAATGCCTCCCAAGACGGCATTTGTTTTTCTTCAAGATTTTTCCCCATGACACTTCATTGCATCCAAGTCAATAACAAGGGTCAGGCCTCAGCCCAATCTAAGTGAAGAAATATAATCCTTGCTCCAGGGAAAATATCCTCCACACCAGAAGAATTGCAGTATTTGACTAAGAGGTACAACAGTGACTGAGGAAACATGACTATAGAATTCCTTGACTTACAGGACTCATTCATAACTCAGGAATTATGATCTATGGAAGACTAAACAACAGTTTATTTGTTTGGCTCCTTGAATCTTGGTTACAGTGATGACTTGCAGTAAGTGAGGTGAAGACATCAGAACTTCTTTAAAAAAGGTTGAGGAAAAATCAGAATAATCAGGGAAATCAGAATGTTACAATGGATTTACTTATATACAACCATATAACTGCATTCCCCAGGAGAACCCAAGGATGCTTCTTTCACATAGGCAATGAGGAACATATTGAGGGGGGAACAAGCATCTTTAGAAGTTTAGCAGAGACTGTCCTCTGTAGACTGGTATTGGGGTTCACTTCTAGTTTGGAATAGCCTCCTAGGGAAAGATCATTGATTTATTGCCAGGGGCAGTAACCAAATAGGTTCTCAACAAATTTCTCCATGTTTTGCATAATAAGCCTGCTACCAGAAATTATCTCGGTTATGGAGCTGAACTTAGATGAACTCAGCGTGGTCTATTTTCTTTATTCTAGTTTTATTTTTTAAAACACTTAAGTTTTTAGTACATTTCTCCCCAAGAAATTTTTATTTCCAGAAAAATCTGGTAAAAATAATGCCCATAAAATGACCTCATGCCTGCCTATCTGTCTCTGCAATACTATTTTCTCTACCTTGACTCTGGATAAGATAGAAAATAGAAACTTTGAGCTTTTGGGTTCATTAAAAGCAGAAAGAGGCCACTGGAGCTCATCTTTAGATTCTCTTCATTGCAATAGGTGAAACTTTCAAAATCGGGGACAAGTCATTTTAAGTGAGCCACTGCAAAGTGGGATATTTCCATGAAATGGCACTGTTTTAAAGGATGCCCAGGAGCTTTTTTTAATTCCCTCAATAAAACCTCTTCCCACTTGTTTTCTATTTATAAAGACCCCCTCCATTTCTTCACCAAATGTTTGAGTTTTAACTCATCTCAACACCTGAAAGCCCAGCTGTCTTTTGACACAGAGAAATATAGCCTCCTGTAGAATCCGAAATGGCTGCTCAGAGGACACAGGAGATTTCAGTCCTGCTTGGCTCCCAATGGCCCCCTGGATCAGGAATTTCTCAAGGTAGAGTGTCAAACTTTTATCTATGTAGACCCCATAGCCAGCACTGGACTAGCAACTCAGGTAGCCCTCAATGAATCCTGACTCGATTGTCCTCTGTCACTAGGATTTGTTCTAGACGTGTGAAGTCAGCAGTATGTTGTAATTAACATCCTCCCCTTTTTGAGTACTTTCTGTGTGTTAGCCACTGTTCTGGGAGCATTACCTATCTTCCTTCATTTGATTCTCAGAACCTACCATTATCTCCAATTTCTAGATTAAAAAAAGAGAGAGGCACACTGTAGTTGAATGGCTTGCCTAAGGTTATATGTAATAAAGCCTCCAGCCTTCTAAATCTCAAGCTAATGAATGTGGATTAACTTATTCATTTAACAAATTATTCTTGGGGACTATACCATGTACCTAGGACTGTGATCTGTGGTCAGATCTGTCAGCCCAAGACAGAGCCGATCCTTATCTTCACAGAGCTTGCAGACCAAGAATCAGTCAGTGATTACCAGTGCCCATCACAAAGGAGCTGTCCAACAGCAAGTAAAAATAAACCTCCACTAATAGTAATAATAGCATTATATATTTGTGTAACTTTTTGAATTTTACCAGTGTTTCTATGGGCATTAATGCATTTGTTCTGACACTACATCCTCCTCACCTTAGAGATGAGAAAACGGAGGCTGGCACAGGTTGTAGGACTTGCTGGAGGGTCACAGAACTGGTCAATAAAAGAGCCATGACTGGAACTAGAGAGATGACCATGTCGACCAGATTAAGAGTCAGACCTCTCTGTTGGTGCACAAATAAAAGAGGGCATTGCATTCACAGGTAGCTTGCAGCATGTGGTGCATAAGAAAGAACAATGAATTTAAAGTCCTACTAGATCAATAACCTTGTGATCTTTAAAATTCACTTTATCTCTTTATCTCTGAGGTTCCTGGGCTGGATTATAAAAACTGACCTAAGCCAATTAGTTTTTCCTTCCCTCTGACCACCTAGGGAAGAATATGTGACATAAGCCAGTCCAATCATAGTAAATCTTAGATAATACAGCAAATGTTGAAACAAAGATGCTCTCTTTCATGTTGGATATGAAAATGAAGGCATACAGTGCTAAGAAATTATTGGCAAACAATTTTTGACTGTAAGGAAAATCAAATTTAGGTTGAAACTAACCCAGAAAAAATCATGCCAAGGAGGCAAGGAGTGTATAGATCTTAGTGACATTTATTTGTGCCTCTGTATCAAGCTGTGCCTGAAGCTGGAATTGCCAAAACACTTTAGTTATGCAAGCAGTTAAGCTCCCTTTATTTTTTATATCAATTTGAGTCAGGTTCTATATTAGGCAGCCATACACCTAGGGGAGGCTGTAATTAATGGTAAACTCATGAGGTTACAAGACCATAGAAACAGAAAACTCTTGGTATAAATGATAATGGCACAGTAAACAAGACCAATCTAATAAAACTCCTACCATCCCATTTCTCTCTTCAACCCCTGTCCCATTGGGAATGTTGGTGGACCAATGCACGGTGACAGAGCGGTGACAGATAACAAAATGGAAGCGCCGAGTGAGGTTTGGTATGTTGTAATGTTGAGATATAAAAGGTCTTTGGGAAAGTCTTTCTCTCTGAGTCAGCCTTAGCCTGGATATTACCTGACTTCTATGGCATGGAGGTGCCATGTGAGCCATTAAAAGCTCCCAAGATTCAGCCAGGCAAACCAGCTCTGCCTCTTGCACCTTTTATACTGAATACAAGAGAGAGTTTCATAAAGGCTAAAGAAGTCTCCCTAGTGTGCCACTTGGAATAGTTTATTAAAAGAAAGGCACAATTTAATAATTAACACCATTAAAAAAAAAAAAACTGTCCTTCTCATGTTGGCAAGGTTAAAAGGAGAGCTAATTATATGCCCTAAGAATTCTGAAAGTACTCCTCACTGGCCTTGAGCAGGTTTTTCTTGTAAATTAAATCTAAGTAAGTAATTCACTAAGGTAGACAGATGCGTTCCTAGATTGCACATTATTTCCTCTGTCACTGGCTTCTCAGTCTTACCTTCTCCACATCTCCACAGTAGAGA
Organism: Mirounga angustirostris; assembly: GCF_029215605.1. Lineage (NCBI taxonomy): Eukaryota > Metazoa > Chordata > Mammalia > Carnivora > Phocidae > Mirounga > Mirounga angustirostris. Next base: position 10,281,506 of record NW_026991712.1, on the reverse strand, counting down.
AGTTGCCTTTAATGAAACTGATGTATAGTACTATTTGCTATATTCGGAGGTGTTATAGTACAAGGTTTCTATTCTCTCCATCTGTATACCCAAGTGCCTAGCAAAGAACCTGGGACACAGTAGCTGCATTTGGTAAGTCTCTTTACAGCTGACATGTATTCCTGTGATGATTGGTCAGAATCCTACTTACCAGATTTTGAGTGCCATGAGGTCTGGCACCTGTTATGGTTTTGCCCACACTGACATCCTTAGAGCTGACCTCAGTGTCTGACCCAGGGTAGATACTTAAATGCATGGCCTGCTCCCTCAGGTCTAGAAAATACGGACTCCAATCCTCTTAGGAGACGTGAGGAAAATGTGAAGTCTTCCATGAAATCCTGGAAAACTCGCAGGGCACTTATGTCCTCAGGGTCCCTTCTGGCTCCACATTCCTGTTTCACATGAATTATGTCAGCTTGCATATCATCATGTATTCCTGTAATGCTTTTCTTCTTTCCCATCAGACCGAAATTTGTCGTTGCCTGATGTTCATATAAAATCAGCCCAACAATTTCAGTTCCATCTGGCCACAGCGTGGGTAGCAGATTCTCCCAAACACAAATGAAAAGTGATCTTTTGACAAGGCTGGACCCACATGTGTTTCAGCTGTCAGATGGGCACCACTCAGAGCATCCTTGTGGAGCTCCTTGTCTTTCCACCTGGTGGTCTTTTTTCATTGTCTCTCCTTTTATCTCTCATTCATCCCTTCTAATTGCCACCTTTCCTCCAACTTCCAATTATTTTCATTCAGTATTCAAACTAACTGCTTATCTCTGGGTCCTTTCTTCTGATCCAGATCCAGAACCATCTCTCAAAAGTTCTAAAGGAAACCACAGAATTTCATTTGAAAGTATCCACTCTTACTTTTTTATTTTATTTTATTATGTTATGTTGGTCACCATACAATATATCATTAGTTTTTGATGTAGTGATCCATGATTCATCGTTTTCATATAACACCCAGTGCTCCATGCGGCACGTGCCCTCCTTAATACCCATCACTGGGCTAACCCATCCCCCCATGGCCCTCTCCTCTAAAACCCTCAGTTTGTTTCTTAGAGTCCATAGTCTCTCATGGTTCATCTCTCCCTCCAATTTCCCCCCCTTCATTTTTCCCTTCCTTATCCTAATGTCCTCTATGCTATTCCTTATGTTCCACAAATAAGTGATCACCAAGACAGCATGGTACTGGCACAAAAACAGACATATAGACCCATGGAACAGAATAGAGAGCCCAGATATGGACCCTCAACTCTATGGTCAAATAATTTTGACAAAACAAGAAAAAATATGCAAAGGAAAGAAGACAGTCTCTTCAATAAATGGCGCTGGGAAAATTGGACAACCACTCTTACCTTTTTTTAATATTGATAATATAAAGCATTGAAGCAGTATTTGGGGTAGTACAAATTACTGACAGAGCTCAGAACAGGGAGTATCCAACTCCCAGCTTGTGCCATCTTGTCAAAAAGACTTGACAGAGCAAGTGAATTCTGAACTGAGCCCTGAAAGGTGAGCTTTCATATTCCAGGCTGTGAAGTAGAGAGGTGGTACTCTAGGCAGAGGGGTTGGCATGGGCACAGGCTTGGAGGAGTAAAGGGGTGTGGTGCATTAGTAAGTAAGTCTGCAGAGCCAAAGGCTATGATTCACAAATGAGAAGCAGGAGATGGGCTATCCAGAAATAGGATGAGGTAGATCAAGCAGCACTCAGAATCCCATCTTCCTATTAATACCCTTTTCCTCCTTGCATGCCTCTTTGCCTTTCCCTTAGTCCCCATATTCTAATCTCCTCTTCTTGTCCCTATGTGAAAACTTAGTCACTGGAGAACCATGACACTGAGAGGGAGTGGGAAAAATCACCCTGCATTTAAATAACGATAGCTTGTACCAAAAGCTACAAACAAGATTTCAAATGTGCTCCCCAAGAGCATTGCTGGTATGACCAAATTGTTAGGCATTTTTATCTCTAATTTGCAGGTGAGAAAACGGAGACTCAGGGAAGTTGAGCAGTGGTCTCTAGTTCTACAAGTAATAAATTTTAAAGATTTGTTTATTTATTCTAGAAAGAGAGAGAATTGCAAGCAGACTCCCTGCTGAGCATAGAGCCTGATGTGGGGCTTAATCTCACAACCCTGAGATCCTGACCTGAGCCGAAATCAAACATCAAATGTTTAACCAACTAAGCCACCCAGGCGCCCCTACAAGCAATAAATTTTAAAAATCGTGAGTGATTCAATTTCAACTCTGTATGAGTTCAAAAATCTTTCCATTATACCATGATGTCTCCTAAGGAGCAGCAGACTTGCCCAAGAATACCCCTCAGGGCATTCTAATGCAATTTCAACAGTGAGGCAAACCCAAGAACAGCATAAAGTACCCTCTGATCTTCCACTTCCTATGGTTTTCAAATTAGTTCACATAGGGGCACCTAGGTAGCTCAGTCATTAAGCGTCGGCCTTCAGCTCAGGTCATGGTCCCAGGATCCTGGGATCGAGCCCCACATCGGGCTTCCTGCTCAGTGGGAAGTCTGCTTCTCCCTCTCCCACTCCCCCTGCTTGTGTTCCTTCTCTCACTGTCTCTCTCTGTCAAATAAATAAATAAAATCTTTAAGAAAAAAAATTAATCTACATAAATTTCATAATAAACATTTACACTAGTTTTTTCAGTGATACTAACAAGCTCTGTTTTACTCAAATATTATATTCTTCAAAGAAGAGCTCCAATGGTAGAGTCCAATAACACAACAGGTTTATCAATCAATCACCTAGTTTTATCAATCACATAGTTTTCACCTAGGGCTATTCTTGCCTATATTAACTACTTCAGTTTTTACAACTCTGTAAGATACCTGTTGTTATCCCCAAATGATTTGGATGATGACACTGAGACTCAGAGGGGTAATGCCACTTGTCAAGATCATGCAGCAATTCATTCATTGCTGAATTTCGAACACATATTTGTTCATGTATTAAATATTTACTGAGCAACTACTATGTGCCAGTCACTTTGCTATGCTCTGAGGACAAGGGCTCTCCCTCCCCAAAGAAGAATTACAGAATCTACAGTCTAATGGAAAGGCAATCAATGGAAAAAGAAACACCACCACAGGGGAAGTGCAGGGTGTTTATTCACTGTATTAGTCTGGGTTCTCCGAAGAAATGGAACCAATAGGAGATGATAGATAGATTATACAGATATAGATACAGATATGAATACATAGATTTATTATAAACTATTGGCTCATGCAGTTAGGGAGATCAAGAAGTCCCAAGATCTGCAGTAGGCAATCTGGAGACCAAGAAAAGCCAGTGGTATAGTTCTAGTCTGGGTCAGAAGGCCTGACACACATACAAACTGAAGGTGTAGTTCCAGCCTGAGTCTGAAGGTTGCAGAATTCTGATGTCCCAGAGGGAAGAGAGTCAGGCAGAAGCAGCAAATTCTCCCTTCCTCAAGCTTTTTTCTTCTATCAAGGCCTCTGGTAGATTGTAGGAGGCCCATCCCCATTAGGGAGGACCTGTTTTATTCAGTCTACTGATTGATTTGTTAATCTCATGGACAAACAACCTCACAGACACACCCAGAAATAGTGTTCAACCAAATATCTGGGCACCCCATGGCCCAGTCAAGTTGACACATGAAATTAACCATCACATTCACCTTCCAATACAATACATGGGATTTCAAGGAGGAAAAGTCTTATACTTCTTATTACCCAGTTTAGAAAACTCAAAATTCTTTCTTTGTACAATACTCTGCAGATATATGGCATAGTTCAGTGACTTTCCATGCTCAGTGGGGCAGCCTGGTCTTTCAGAAGTTGAAGGAGACACAGAGCAGTAACTGATTTAGGGAATAGCATTCAATTCATCCCCACATAAGTGATTAAGCCCTCTTCCAGCACTGAGGATGTATGGGCAGGAGCCAAACCATCTCAAGAATTAAACCTTAAATATAGCAAGAACTTCAGCTATACAAGATAGAATAAAATGAGCTGCTTTATCATATTTTACAGAAAGCAAGGAAACACCTAGAATATGTACAGAAATCCTGTGTCAAGGAAAATGGCATTGCTAACCTTAATTGGTAGTGATCTTCTGAAGTCTGAAGTATTGGGTTTATTTATTTATTTATTTATTTTTAAGATTTTATTTATTTATTTGAGAGAGAGAGAGAGCACATGAGAGGGGAGAGGGTCAGAGGGAGAAGCAGACTCCCCGCCGAGCAGGGAGCCCGATGCAGGACTCGATCCCGGGACTCCAGGATCATGACCTGAGCCAAAGGCAGTCGCTCAACCAACTGAGCCACCCAGGCGCCCTGAAGTATTGGGTTTAATCCCAGGTTCTAGATTTTAAGAACGTTGACAAACTAAAGCAAGACAGAGAAAAGATAGAAAGACACTAAAATCCTCTCATTTAAAGAACTGGTGAGGCAATTTAGGCCTGCTTAGCCTGGAGATAGGAGGACCTCAAAGGAAATCTGTGTGTTGAGGTATCTGAAGTGCCATCACTAAGAAGTAGTAGGGGAGTGACCACTTACTGAGCTCTTGCACAGTGTCAGCCCCTAAACTACATCATCTGATCCTCCCTTAGACACCATTGGATGGATATCACCATTCCCATCCTTACATGAGGCTTGCTCAGGCTCTCACAGTTTGAAGTGTCAAAGACAACACAAGATGACATGGGTTCTACCGACTCCACTGTCGTTATTTCACCACCACATAAAGACAAAGAATTAGAGTTAAGGTTGAACTAAACCAATGGGATCAGGTTTTAGGGGTAAAGCTCGTTCAATAAAAGGCTAACAGAGTAAAGATGAGAACACACTGGACATGGCTGCCCCTTGAAGGAGATGTGTTAATCAGAGGTTGCCCAGGAGGAATGATGACCACCTGTCCAAGATGGCATAGAGTGCATTCCTACACTGGGAATGCAGGGTATATGCTCACCAAGGTCACCTCCAAGTCATGGTTTGTATTTTAAATCTCAGTTCACTCCCTCGCTTGTAGCAAGGAGGAGCAGGAGGGAAAAAGTCAAACTTGTGGGCTCTTGGAAGGCCAGTAAATGGCTCCAGGTTGTGTTTATATTTGCAGAGCCTAGGATAATGCCGAACTCACAATGGGGCTAAAGAATTGGGGTTTTGTTTGTTTTTTTTGTTTTAATATTTATTTATTTATTTTAGATAGAGAGTGTGCAAGTAGAGGAAGGGGCAGAGGGAGAGAATATCCAAGCAGACTCCTGCTGAACACAAAGTCCAACTCAGGGCTCAATCTCACAACCCATGAGATCACAACCTGAGCTGAAACCAAGAGTCAGACACTTAACCAACTGAGCCACCCAGGCACCCTTAAAGAATTGTTTTTTGATGAATGAATAAATGCAAATACTGACTTAAGTCACTAAAAAGTATGAGCAAGATCAGATACTTCTTTAAATCTCTGCCAGACAAGAGACTAATCCTTCTTAATCTAGGTATATAGATCTCAGAAAGACAGAAAGTATTTCTAGTGACATCAAAATTATCATTCATCTTTATCATCCCATATTTCATCAAGTTCAGTCACTCCTTGGGAATTTTCCTTAAGAGGTATTTCTTTCTTTTCTTAGTTTTACATGCTCCCTAGAAACCCAACAGATTTTTCCAGACACCACATTTTCTACAAACCATCTATTGAGCTCTTTCTGTCTCTCAGGCACTGGGCTAAGAGCTGCTCCTGCTTCTGTTTATTAAAGTCTTTCAATGGTCCTATAAGTAATAGGTACTTTTAATCCTCATTTCACAAGTTAAAAAATCGGGGTTCTAGATGGTAATTTCCACAAACATCACACAGTTAATAATTGGTGTTGCTGGACTTTAAATCAATGTTGGTACAGCTGCAAAGCTGCTACGCTATGATGTTAAGAGGTTCATAGGTATTGAGTGTTCATGAGCCCCACCTCACAGATACTAAGATCAATTTTATCATGGGGTAAGCTTCCTATTGCCCTTCATAAAGGCCTGCCTATTCTGCTCATCGTGTAAAACAGCATAAACAGGGAGAAGATTTTTGATTCTCAGCTTTTTACCCATGGTAAGGGGCTTGGTCTTTTATAAAATATTTGCTTTCTCTGGTCTAACAAATCCTCTTGTTGCAGGTTTGGGGTTGAGGATATCAGGAATATCTTAGAGGAGGTTAAACGGTGGGTGGAGATGTGGAGTAGAACTATTTGCACTTTAAGGTTACTTTATGATTACTCAGTGATGTCCTCCTATCTTTGAGGCTCTGTCAATGGGGGAAGCTGACCCAGGACACACTGCCCTCTGGTGCTTTTGTGACTTTGAACCAACAACTTCACAGCCCTGGGATCAGCTTCCTCATTATCTGAAAGTGACACCTTGGGAATAAATTATCCCTAAGGACCCAGCCAGCTCCCACCAACTGAAGCTCAGATTTTCTGGCATGTCCCTAATGGCCACAATTTATGACTGCTCTAAGACTCAGAGTTCCCCCATTTGAAAAGATGCATCCAACTGCTTAATTTCCCAAATAACTAAGGAAGCCCAACACCCATAACAAGTTGCTGTTTTTACCCATTTACTGTATTAATGAAAAAGAGTTGTCTGGAAAGAAGTTCAAGATGACCTCAAGGTCATCTAAGAAGCCAGCAATACTGTCAGTTGTGTTCAGGGTTTGGGAGTCGCACAGCTTGGGTGTGAATTCCAACTCTGCCATTTATTAGCTAGGTGAATCCTGGTGACTCCCTACCCAGTGTCTGCAACCCAGATCTCCCCAATACCCCAGACTTGTGTATCCCCCCAGAATATGTCACAGAGAGCTCAAATTGGACAAGACTAAAATGGAACTGATCGTTTTCATCCCTTCCCCAAGCCCACAGCTCTGGCCTTTATGCAGTGAATCTGTAACAGGCTTGGCAGACCCCAAGTGTAAGACTTGCCTGGCTGTTGTATATTGTTGGTCTATGATACACACGTGAAGCCATTCCCCTGAATGAGTCCCTGAATTTACAAACCCAAGTGCATATGAAGATGAGGATGAAGAAGAGGAAGGAGAAGGGTGGCAGAGGAAGCAAGAGATGAGGATAGACAACTGAGAAAGCAGGAAGCATGCAGAGTAAGAAGATGTAGACAGAACACGTGCCACCTGATGACTTGTTTGGATGCGTTTACATTTCAGATCCGGAAAACCCACCCTGGGTGCCCCAAGACGTATTTTGTCACTATTTCTGGCCGCACGTGCACAAATTAGGAAATTATAAATGCAAACCCCAGCCCTAGAGGACCAGTGCAAATGAAATATCGGTTGGTCGAGTCCCAGTGCTGACCTCCCCAGTAGACTGTGTGAAAACAGAGGTTTGGGGCTCCCCGGGTAATGCAGGCTGCTGCAAGACAACTACCAAAAGCCAAAAAAGGAGGGTGAGATGAGGCAGATTCCTCCTGAGATCAGGAAAAATTCAATTCTCTGCAAATAAACAAAGCATCCAGAAAGAATGGAAACTCCTTCACTGTTCTAGAGCACAGACTTGGAAGAGTGATGATTATCCTGGAAGGAAAAGTAAAGTTTTTCAAAGTTGTGGAGATGGAAAGATATAATGATTATTTTTAAAAGTACAAAAAATTCAAAAAAGCAAAAACAAATTAAAAGTCAAGCATGATGACAAAAGTTTGAGGTACATAAATAAGAGATCAATTTGTCCCCCAGTCTAACTTTCTCAGGATTCACGTCTGAGACCATACTATAAATATTCATCAGCAGCTTCCTTTTTCCACATAATTGTATACAGTGGATACCTTTTTATTCTGGCACTTCCTTATTAGCTCTCCTTCATTATTTTAGAGGGTATAGGGCATCTCACTATACTATATTTAATTTAAATGCTTTCACCCTATTGGAATCCCTTCGGTGATTTCAATTCATTCTGTTATTGCAATTATAGCTGCAATAAAAATTCTTACACGTATATATCTCACAATGCTCATTTTATTACTTCTGTCATATAAACTGCTACAGTATAAAATCATCTAAGGGGAGGGCACCTGGGTGGCTCAGTTGGTTGAGCGTCCAACTTTTGATTTGGGCTCAGGTCATGATCTCAGGGTCATGAGATGGAGCCCTGTTTCTCTCCCTCACCAAAAAAGTAAATAAATAAAAAATAAAATTATCTAAGTGGAATTGGAGGTACATAGTTTATGGACATTTTTAATTTTGATAAAAATTGCAAAATCACTGGGGTGGGTGGGTGATGAACACCGGAGAGGGTGTATGCTATGGTGAGTGCTCTGAATTGTGTAAGACTGTTGAATCACAGACCTGTACCCCTGAAACAAATAATACATGATATGTTAATTTAAAAAATTAATAAAAAAATTGCAAAATCACCTCTCAGAATCACTATAGTAATGTTAAGCTTCCAACAGCATGTAAGAGTGTCCATGAACAGATTCTCTTGTCTACCTGAGATGTTTTCAGTGCCATAAATTCTTGTCATATGTGTAAAACTATTTCTTTGTTTCAATACTTGTTTAAAAATATAAGTGAGGCAAAGAACATTTTTACGTTGAAAAGCATTTGTATCTTTTGTGTTTTTCCTCTGGTGTTCTTTTCTCAGTTTATTATTTTTTAAATTTTTCATTGAAATTTTTTACATTTAAATCTATTAACTTGGGATCTCAAATATATTTCAGATGTGTCATAAACATTATTATGGCATATTATACCAAACAGAAGCTTTCAATTTTTAAGTAACTGTTTCTCTTTATCCTTCATCCATGGCTTTAGGAGGTTTATATAGAAAGGCCTTTCCCAATTCTATGATATAAATATTCTACTTAAATTGTCATAATTTTCATAATTTTTTCCAATATTTTTATTGTAGTAAAATACACATAACATACAATTCACCATTTTAATTCAATGGCATTTAGTCCATCCACAGTGTTTTGCCTCCTACAAACTCCCAAAGACCACATCAGCATTAAGGGACGCTGTTAGGGAAGTTATGTCTCTTATGACTGACGGGAAATAATATTATCAACATTTAAAGCTATTTTCAGGATGCTCTACCCTAGCACCAAGATGCTGCACAAGAGCCACTCTCTGAGGCAGAGAAACAAAAAAGGCTGATGGAACACATGAGGCCCGCTCTTGGAAGCATCCTTGAAAGCCTAGCCCTCTCCAAATGGGGTTTGAGGAAATTGGGAGCCATATCCCATGAAGGCACAGCTGAGGTACATATTTTTTGGAGCTGAAGTTTTCATGATGGAGAGATTTTTACCAGGCCACTTAGAGCAGGCATCCTCTGGGTCTAATCTGAATAAAACATGTCTTTATTTCTCCACTCAACTTGTCCAGCTATTGAAGCTACTCGGGAAAGAGAACAAAGAAATAGTTGCTCCTTCCATGAGCTGCAGGCAGGACGAGGCCCCAGTCTATACCCTGATCTTGAGTTTTGCAGACTAGGAAGCAAGGTGCAGGAACATTTCTATAGAATACCCAAGAGCCAGCTTGCATGGCAAGGCAACCCCAGCAGCTGAACAGGCAACCCCTCCTTGATCTGCTACCTCGGAGGTAGCCTGAGACACATGAACGAGACCGTGATAAGAAAGGGAACTCAGCCCTGACATCCCCATGCTGGAGGGCTCTAAGCAAAGGGTTAGAGATGGATTAGAAGGGCCTGGAAATGAGCCTCTCCTGTGTCCTGCCAGGAGAGAGTCCTTGTGACCTGTCTCACCTTCTCCTATTCACCTGCGTTTGGTAGATCCCCAGAGTTTTAGTAAAATTGGAGCAGCTTGCAAAACAAAGTCTGCACTTTGGCTCCTGATCATCCACTGGAATTCTCTGTTGGGTATTTGTTTGGAACCACTGAGAAAACAGTCACTGACAAGCCTCCAGAGCCAGGAGACATAGAGGGAATGGAAGCATTTGTTGGAACAAACTCCAACCTCTCAAGATGCTGGCTCCATACAATCAGCAGCATCTGGGTTCAGTAGCTAGAGGTTGTGCTCATTTTGTCCTGCATGTGGAAACCTCCTCGAAGAGAAACAATAAGCTGAGGAAAGTCAGCACACCCCTGCTCTTCTCAGGGATTTTAACCAATGTGTCCACCTCTCAAATTAGATCCTGAGAACTCTAATTTTTGAGATTTTCTGGTATCTGAAGAGGAGAGAATGGAAAAAGAATGTCTCAAGCAGAAGTAAAATCTCTTGTCCCCAGGAATGGAATGTGGAGGACAGTTGGTAGAAGTGCATGGTTCTTGATCTTTAAGGGGAAGACCTAGAAAACCGTCTTTCAAAGTCAAGGGCTTGTAAAAGCTTTGGTGATTAATTGCAGAAATTCTCAGTTCCATACTGCCTGTGCTCCCATCTCTTGGTAGGGAATGAGAAAGACTAAATATGTTTGTTGGTAACTACCATATTCTATTTAGGTGAACACCAAATCATATGTTGTTCACTTAAGTTATTCACAGAGCAATTCACACATGAGTCCATTAAACATTTCTTTATAAATCACCTAGTAAACACTTTTATTCTCCAGTGATTGTTCTAGGAACTGTTTCAGGATCTGAAGATTTAAAAGAGAGCAAAACATGGTGAGCACTGTGAATTGTGTAGGACTGTTGAATCACAGACATGTACCTCTGAAACAAATAATACATTATAAGTTAAAAAAAAAAAGAAGATAGTAGGAAGGGAAAAATGAAGGGGGGAATCAGAGGGGGAGATGAACCATGAGAGACTATGGACTCTGAGAAACAAACTAAGGGTTCTAGAGGGGAGGGGGTGGGGGGATGGGTTAACCTGATGATGGACATTAAAGAGGGCATGTATTGAATGGAGCACTGGGTGTTATACCCAAACAATGAATCATGGAACACTACATCAAAAACTAATGATGTAATGTATGGTGATTAACATAACATAATAAAATAAAATTTAAAAAAATTAATGAGCCATGAGAGACTATGGACCTGAGAAACAAACAGGGTTTTAGAGGGAAGGGGGCTGGGGGAATGGGTTAGCCCGGTGATGGGTATTAAGGAGGGCACGTACTGCATGGAGCACTGGGTGTTATACGAAAACAATGGATCGTGGATCACTACATCAAAAACTAATGATGTATTGTATGGTGACTAACATAACATAATAAAATTAAAAAATAAATTTAAAAAATTAATAAAAAAAGAAAAGAGACAAAATTCTTGCTCTCTATTGATGAGAAAGCCAATATTTTGGAGTGCAGAGTTTATACAATAGTTATTTTTAAATACTTCTGGCTTAAAAGAAAAAGAGGAAAATAATATCTTACCTCCCATAGGAGGTATATCAATTTGATGCGATGGCCCAAAGTCTCTCAACATTTCCCATCATTTTTCAGAGATTAATAGCAAAAGTGGATACAACACAAATGATCTGAAAGTATTACCTTGTCTTTGGAGAATACAAAAAGGAGCTTCTTGGAGAAAGCAAGCATAAGGGTACCTTCTGGAAATGTCAGTTTTAATTGCATGGTAGGAATATGATGGTCAAATGGGGGACGAGCATAGATGTTGGCATTGTCCAACCAGCCTACTTCTGGGAATACGGTGGCTACTTTGTAAAGCTTGTTCCAGGATATCTAAGCCATTAATGATCTAACTGTGAGTTATGAGGCTGATATCAGGGTACTTTCTCAAGCAAGTAGAGGAAGACTCAAAAGCAATAGGAAGCAAAGCCTTCACACTCTATCCTGTTCCATTAATCCAGGTTCTTCAATATTGAATTGTTGTTGAGAGACTCCTTGTAATGACCGCCCATCTTAGCCTTAGCTGACCCTAGTGAGTGCCTCATTGTACACACAGGAGGGAACTTTGGAGGACTAGAGATGGTGCCACAGTGAGACCAAAAGAGAAGAGGACCAATGCAATTTTCAACAGCAGATGAATGTCAGAGAGTGAGACAGAGTACTTACTCACAAATTGCAATTTCTGGCCTTAGTATGGACAATCATGGCAGGTTTCAGGAATGTGTGTGTACTATGATTAGCCATACCCCCTATCTATGCTAGTGTCAGACAAGATACCAACGAACAGCAACAGGTGGACACAAGAACTGTTTGAATGTCATTCAGCAGCGGGATGCCAAATATTTCAGTAACAAAAATATTCCTGGGGCGCCTGGGTGGCTCAGCTGTTATGTATCTGACTCTTGGTTTCAGCTCAGGTAATAATCTCAGGGTTGTGAGATCAAGCCCCACTCTGGCCTCTGTGCTCAGCATGGAGTCTTCTTGAGATTCTCTCTCCTTCTCCCTCTGCCCCTCACGCTCATGCTCATTCTCTCTCTCTCTCAAATTAAAATAAAAAATTCATTTCTGCCGGATCCATTCTTAGGTCCTGATGTTATTCTTAATGATATGGGATGTTCAAGGTATGGGTCAAATCTCCAGCAAAATATTGTGGAGGATGGGGCTGCTCCCAGAGCTTGCCTTTTCTCCTTTGTCAAAGATCAGTTGATCGCATTTGTGTGGGTCTATTTCTGAGCTATTATGTCCTGTCCCATTGATCTCTGTGCCTATTCTTTCACCAATACCATGCTCATTTGATTAATGTCACTTTATAGTAAGCCTTGAAGTTTATTTAGTAATATGAGTCCTCCAACTTTGTTCCCATCCTTTAGTACTGCCTTGGCTATTCTAGGTATTTTGCCTTTCCATATAAACCTTTGAACCTGTTTCCATTATCTGAAAAATAGATTTCTGGGATTCTGACTGAGATTACATTGAACCTCTTGATCAGTTGAAAAGAACTGACATCTTAATGATATTGTGCCTTAAAAATGCAGGAGCATGGAATATTTCTTCATTTACTTGGTCCTTCTTTGAGTTCTTTCATCAGATTTTTATAGTTCTTCATATTTAAATCCTGTACATATTTGGTTAGATTTATAACTAAGTTTTTCATTTTTTGGTGCTATTGTAAATGGTATTTTTTTCCAATATCAAATTCCAACTATTCATTGCTGATATATAGGAAAGCAATTGGTTTTTGTGTACTAACATTGTATCCTGTTAGGTTGTTATAATTGCTCATTAGTTCCAGGAGTTTTCTCATTGATTGTTTCAAATTTTCTACATAGGCAAGCATGTCTTCTGCAAATAAAAGCAGTTTTATTGCTTCCTTCCCAATCTGTATATCTATATACATTTTTTCCTTTTTTTTTTTTTTTTTTTTGGCACTAGCAGGACTTCTAGTAAAATACTGAATAAGAATAGTGAAAGAGGACATACTGCTTTAACATCAGTCTTAGGGAGAAAGCATCCAGTTTCTCCCCCATTTTGTATTGTTGGCTGTAGGTTTTATGTAGATGTTCTTTATTAAGTTGAGGAAGTTCATTCTATTCCTAGTTTTCTGAATGTTTTTTCATGAAGAGGTGTTAGATTTTGTTAAATGTTTGTTCTGCATCAACTGATAATTCATGTTATTTCTTTTATTACTATTATTATTTATTATCCTAATTCCAATATACTTAACATACAGTATTATATTAATTTCAAGTGAACAATATAGTGATTCAGCAATTCTATACATTACTCAGTGCTCTTCACAAATGTACTCTTAATCCCCATCACCTGCTTCCCCCACCCCCCACCAACCTACCCTCTGGTGACCATCAGTTTGTTCTCTAGAGTTAAGAGTCTGTTTTTTTTAGTGTCTCTTTTTTTCTTTGTTCATTTGTTTGATATCTTTAATTCTACATATGAGTGAAATCATATGGTGTTTATCTTTCTTTTACTTATTTCAGTTAGCATTATAACCTCTAGATCCATCCTTGTTGTTGCAAATGGCAAGATTTCATTCTTTTTGATGGCTGAGGAATATTCCATTGTGTGTATATGTACATACCACTTTTCTTTATCCATTTATCTATTGATGGACACTTGGATTGCTTCCATAATTTGGTTATTGTAAATAATGTTGCAATAAACATAGGGGTGCATATATCTTTTTGAATTAATGTTTTCATATTCTTTGGGTAAATACCTAGTAGTAGAATTAGTGGATCATGTGGTAATTCTATTTTTAATTTTTGGAGAAAACTCCATATTGTTTCCACAGTGGCTGCACCAGGTTGCATTCCCATCAACAGTGTACAAGGGTTCCATTTTCTTCATATTCTCACCAATACTTGTTTCTTGTGGTTTTTATTTTAGCCCTTCTGACACATGTGAAGTGATATCTCATTGTGGTTTTGATTTGCATTTGCATGGTGATTAATGATGTTGAGCATCTTTTCTAGTGTCTGTTGACCATCTAGATGTCTTATTTGGAGAAATGTCTGTTTGTGTCTTCTGCCCATTTTTTAAATTGGATTATTTGGGGTATTTTAGTGTTGAATTTATAAGTTCTTTATGTATTTTGTATACTAACCCTTTATCAGATATGTCATTTGAAAATATCTTCTCCCATTTAGTAGGTAGTCTTTAAGTTTTGTTGATGTTTCCTTTGCTGTGCAGAAGCTTTTTATTTTGATGTAGTCCCAATGGTCTATTTTTTATTTTGTTTCCCTTGTCTCTGGAGACATACCTAGAAAAATGTTGCAATGGCCAATGTCAGAGAAATTACTGCCTGTCCTCTCTTCTAGGACTTTTATGGTTTCAGGTCTCACATTTATGTTTGTTTTTTTTTTAATCCTGTTGGTGTGGTGATTACATTAATTGACTTTTTTTTTAATTTATTCTTATGTTAATCCCCATACATTACATCATTAGTTTTAGATGAAGTGTTCCATGATTCATTGTTTGTGCATAACACCCAGTGCTCCATGCAGAATGTGCCCTCCTCAATACCCACCACCAGGCTAACCCATCCTCCCACCCACCTCCCCTCTAGAACCCTGTTTGTTTTTCAGAGTCCATTGTCTCTCATGGTTCGTCTACCCCTCCGATTTCCCCCACTTCATTCTTCCCCTCCCGCTACCTTCTTCTTCTTCTTTTTTTTTTCTTAACATATATTGCATTGTTTGTTTCAGAGGTACAGATCTGAGATTCAACAGTCTGGCGCAATTCACAGCGCTTACCAGAGCACATACCCTCCCGTGTCTATCACCCAGTCACCCCATCCCTCCCACCCCACCCCCCACTCCAACAACACTCAGTTTGTTTCCTGCGATTAAGAATTCCTCATATCGTGAGATCATATGATACATGTCTTTCTCTGTTTGACTTATTTCACTCAACATAATACCCTCCAGTTCCATCCACGTCGTTGCAAATGGCAAGATCTCATTCCTTTTGATGGCTGCATAATATTCCATTGTATATATATACCACCTGTTCTTTATCCATTCATCTGTCGATGGACATCTTGGCTCTTTCCACAGTTTGGCCATTGTGGACATTGCTGCTATAAACATCGGGGTGCACGTAACCCTTTGGATCCCTACTTTTGTATCTTTGGGGTAAATACCCAGTAGTGCAATTGCTGGATCATATGGTAGCTCTATTTTCAACTTTTTGAGGAACCTCCATACAGTTTTCCAGAGTGGCTGCACCAGCTTGCATTCCCACCAACAGTGTAGGAGGGTTCCCCTTTCTCCGCATCCCCACCAACATCTGTTGTTTCCTGACTTGTTAATTTTAGCCATTCTGACTGGTGTGAGGTGGTATCTCATTGAGGTTTACATTAATTGACTTTTTTATTTTTTAGAAGATTTTATTTATTCATTTATTTGGGAGAGTAAGAGAGAGAGAGAGAGCATGAGAGGGGGGAGGGTCAGAGGGAGAAGCAGACTCCCTGCCGAGCAGGGAGCCCGATGCGGGACCCGATCCCGGGACTCCAGGATCATGACCTGAGCCAAAGGCAGTCGCCTAACCAACTGAGCCACGCAGGCGCCCCTACATTAATTGACTTTTGAATGTTCATCGAAACTTGCATACCTAGAGTAAATCCCACTTGGTTGTGGTGTAAAATTCTTTTTTTATAATGTTGAATTTTATTTACTATACTTTGTTGAAGATATTTGCATCTATGTTATGAGAGATATTTTTCTGCGGTCTTCCTTTCTTGCACTACCTTTACCTGATCTGGGTATTATTGCAATGTTAGCCTCACAGAATGATTTAAGAAGTGTTCCCTCTCTTATTTTCTGAAAGAGATTATAGATAAGCTTAATAGAGAATTTCTTCCTTAAGTGTTTAATAGAATTCACCAGTGAATCCATGTGGCCTTTTGTTTTAGTCCAAGACTGGGTAGCTTCTAAACAAAAGAAATGTATCACAGTTCTGAAGCCCCAAATCAAGGTACCAGTAGGTTTGGTGTCTAGTGAGGGTCTACTTCCTGGTTCACAGGTAGTGTCTGTCTGCTGTTCTTCACATGGTGGGAAGGGTGAGGGAGCTCTCTGGGGTCTCTTTATAAGGACACTAATCTCATTCACAAGGGCTCTGCACTTGTGACCTAATCACCTCTCACAGGCCCCACCTCCTAATACCATGACCCTGGGGGTTAGGACTTCAACATGTGAATTTGAGGGGGACACAAACATTCAGCTCATTAACACCTTGGGGTTTTTTTTTCCCCCAATGTTATTAATTATTTATTTAATTTCCTTAATTGATATAGGCCTATTCAGATTATCTATTTTCCTTTTGTGTCAGTGTTAGTAGTTGTGTCTTTCAAGGACTATATCTATGTCTTCTACATTATTAAATTGTGGGCATGAGCTGTTAATAATATTTGTGTATATTCTTTTGAATGTCCATGGCATCAGTAGTAATAGTCTCTCTCTCATTTCTTTTTTTTTCAAAGTATAAACAATTTTTATTTATCAGTTATACCTCAATAAAGCTGAAAAAATGCAGATTCTGATTGGGTTTTACAATTGGCCCAAGGTTCTGCATTTCTTTCTTTCTTTCTTTCTTTCTTTCTTTCTTTCTTTTTTTTTTTTTTTGTTATGTTAGTCACCATACGTGGAGGTTCCTCAAAAAATTAAAAATAGGGCTACCTTATGACCCAGCAATTGCACTACTGTGTATTTACCCCAAAGATAAAGATGTAGTGAAAAGAAGGGGCACATGCACCCCAGTGTTCATAGCAGCAATGTCCACAATAGCCAAACTGTGGAAAGAGCCAAGATGCCCTTCAACAGACAAATGGGTAAAGAAGATGTGGTCTCTCATTTGTGATATTAATAATTTGTTTCTTCACTCTTTTTTCTTGGTTAGCCTTACCACAGGGTCATAATTTTTATTGATCTTTTTAAAGAACCAGCTTTCAGTTTCATTGATTTTTCTTTATTGTTTTCATTAAACGGAATTTTTTAAAGAAGTAAAACACACATACATACACAAAAACTTCCAAATAAGGCACTGATTAACACGGAAACTAAAACAGTCTCTTGGGCTATTATAAAGTTAAGACAATTAGTACCATATACATTGAACCCTGTGAGATGAGGCAGAAGTGGTACTCAGTCATTTAAGCCTGAAATCGTTTCTTTCATGTAAAAAAAAAAAATGAAGTGAGATTGGAAAAGAAGTACTATTGGAACTAAAGCAGTCTATGGAAGAAAGTAGAAAATGGGTGACAAAACTAAGGAAATGGAAGGGCAGGACTCAGGTGGAACTCAGGAATCAGAGACCAGCAGGGTCCTGAGAGAGTCCTGACTTTAACTTTACTGGTGGGAAAAGTGAAGTTAAGAGAAAGTTGCATGACCAAGGGTAATAATATAATCAGTGCCACCACTTACTTGAGTTCATACATGAAATATTCTGAATCCTTACCTATATTGCACTAGGAAAGGAAGGGAACAAGATTGGATATAGGCAGGAAGGCAGTCAACATATAGGAACCTTTGATAGGTCCAGCACTGAGGGAGAGAGGGGTGGTAAATGTAGGGCAGAGGTAAAGACACCTATAAGCTTAAAGAGACCTAAAGAGACCTTGTGAACTAAGGTTCACTACAGGTTGATGTCAATTCCCGGTGGAGTCACGATGTCCAAATCTGTGTTATCAGCAAGACCTCTGCAAAGAGGAAGCCATGAGGAGTAAGATGGAATCCAACTGCTCTGAGGTATGAAAATGGCCTGGCAGGAACTTCACATGCACTTAGGGACCTGGGAGGCAATACACATAAGTGAAGTTGGCATATGTTAGTAATAGGGTGTGATGGTACTTTGACAAACTGATGAGTTACATTCCTTTGTAAGACTCTAGTTAATAAGGACAGAGTAGTGTGAAGCTGTAATTTGACATGCCCTTGAATTCATCTCAGACTTATTAAATACTAAGCTTTCAGCAGCAACACTGGTTCCAGTCTTCACCCATCGATGGACTGAAGCTGATTATCTACAGCCATCCTGGAAAGAATTGGCTGAAAATTAGTTGGAACCAACCATGTGGAAGAAAAGAATTATTGATTCCAGTTGGAAGAAGCTGGAGGTGATAGGGCTGACAACTGATACCTAGCTCCTCACTGCCAGAGCCAAGTCCAATCTGGCAGGATGGCAGCTATATGAATCAGCTCATGGTTAGACCCTCAAACCAGAGAAACCAGATGCATTGTTGTCGAGGCATTGACAGAGGAGCCAGAGTGGGTCCCAGTCAAAAAGGCAAAAACAAGGGGGTATATACTAAGGCCAGTAAATGTCCAAATTATTGTTTTATTCAACAAACATTTATCCAGTGATCACTATGTGTTAGGCACAGAGTTAAGATAAAACTTTCAATGAGACAATGTCCTTCCTTCATGCAACCTGGAGTCTCTTAGAAGAAACAGCAAGGAAAATTGTAATCACAATGCTCTGTGATATTATAGAGAATATGGTGTTGTGGGGAACTTCAAGAAGATACCAAAACTTTTCTTGGGTGATCGAGGAAAGCTTCTCAGAGGAACTGATCAATTAATTGTGAGCAAAATGACAAGTAGGAATGATTTTGGTGGAATGGGGTTGGGAGCTTTCATCAGGCAAAGCATAAAGTCTGTGTAAGAGAAAAGCAGACACACTCAAGGAAGGACATGGCATTCAGAGTGATGACATCTCATGTGCATGCATGTGTGCAAGTCTGTGTGTGCATGACAAAGTTGTGTGTGTGTGTATGTGCATATGTGTGTGTGTAGGGACCTAGTAGTAAGAGGTGAAGATAGAGGGTGTTCCAGGACCAGATCCCAAATGGTCCACAGTACAATGTTTGGTCCCTGTCCTAAGAAAAATGAAGAATCTGTATCTTTTCAGCACATTTATTTATAAGGATTTTGGGGGGTTCTTTTGCAAGTGACATTAGCCCAACTCAAAAGGTTTTTTTTTTTTTTAAAGATTTTATTTATTTATTTGAGAGAGAGAGAATGAGAGAGTGCACATGAGAGGGGGGAGGGTCAGAGGGAGAAGCAGACTCCCTGCTGAGCAGGGAGCCCGATGTGGGACTTGATCCAGGGACTCCAGGATCATGACCTGAGCCGAAGGCAGTCGCTTAACCAACTGAGCCACCCAGGCGCCCCCAAAAGGTTTAATAGAAGCAACTGGTTCACATACCTGGGAGGGCAGCTGAATAGACAGACCCAGCTGGAATCAAAATCACTCCATGGCCATAGAGGTCTACATGTTTCCTCTCATGTTGATGCCTATTGGTTTCCTTCTTTTTCTTGATAGACACATTTCTTCACATGTGGAGACATGCACCCTAAAACTCCACGCTGACAGCCATAAAAAGCTATGAAAAGAAGGAAGAGAATGTGGCAGGCAAAATTCGAACATTTTATAAGGTTATGTTATATAGCACAGTTGACCTTAGGATAGGGAGATATACAAGTGGACCCAGTCTAATTACATGAGCTCTCTAAAAGCAGAACATTTTCTCCATATGTTGGGAGAAGTCAGAGATTCCAAATCATGAGAGTATTTGATGCACTATTGCTGGTTTGAAGATGGAGGGTGCCCTGTGGCAAGGAATGTGAGCAGACTCTAGGAGCAGCCCCCAGCTTGTTGACAACCAGCAAAGAAACTGGGACCTAAGTATTACAACCGAGCCAACAAGAATGCCAACAAGAATGAACATGCAATATATGTTAAGAAAAAAAAAAGAAGAAGAAGGTAGCGGGAGGGGAAGAATGAAGTGGGGGAAATCGGAGGGGTAGACGAACCATGAGAGACGATGGACTCTGAAAAACAAACTGAGGGTTCTAGAGGGGAGGGGGGTGGGAGGATGGGTTAGCCTGGTGGTGGGTATTGAGGAGGGCACATTCTGCATGGAGCACTGGGTGTTGTGCACAATGAATCATGGAACACTTCATCTAAAACTAATGATGTAATGTATGGGGATTAACATAAGAATAAAAAAAAAAATGAACATGGAAGTGGATTTTTTTTCCAGAGCCTCCAGGTGAGAATTCAGCCCAGCAAACACTTTCATTTCAGCCTTGTGATTCCAGCCTTCTTTAACCTGAGCAGAGAGCTTAGCCAGGACCTGCCAGACTCCTCACCTACACAAGAGTGAGCTGCTAAATCACTGTTCTTCAAGCCACTATGTTTATGGTAATTGGTTCTGCAGTAATAGAAAATTCACACAGAGAGCCCTTGCCCCTTGAATCCTGCCTCTGCAC
Source organism: Mirounga angustirostris (assembly GCF_029215605.1). NCBI lineage: Eukaryota > Metazoa > Chordata > Mammalia > Carnivora > Phocidae > Mirounga > Mirounga angustirostris. Next base: position 10,260,902 of record NW_026991712.1, on the reverse strand, counting down.
TACCTCCAGTTAGGTTTCAGAAAACTGCTTTGATTGGTTTAGCTTGTGGCATCTGCATAAATCTGAGGCACTCACTGTGGGCAGGGTAAAGTAGGATTCTCTGATTGGCTCAGACAGGTCATAAGCCACCCTTGACCAGTCAATTAAGTCACAGTAGGAGGAACATCTCATAAATAGTAAATCTCATATGAAGATATGAAGCATTGTCAAAAATGTTAATGAGGCAGAGGATGAGCAGGTGAATGGATGCTGTTTACAGAAGATGGAAGGAATGTATGTTACAGCAAGGGAGAAGCATTTTCCATATCACCATTTAGGACAATCATCCTGGCTGAAGAATGGAGAAAGGATCAGAGACAGGGGGATCAATATGAAAACTCTTGCAATAATCCCATGAAGGGATGGCTGTCACCTGAACATGAGAAGTGGCTGTAGAAAATAACACACTACCTAGCCTAGAGGCTGAAACTAGGCACTAAAATTTTGTTGAATAAATTAATGAATAAATGTATGAGTAAGCATGAATGGATGAGTGAGCATGGAAATGGGAATGGCTTTTAGAGGTATTAAGGAGACTTACACCAAACTGGATCTAAGTACTAAGAGAATTCATTTTTAAAAAATGTTTCTTTAGCTGTGCAAACTCTATCTTCAGGGCCACAAAACCCAGGCTTCTTCGACAGAGCAGGCATGTTAGACTGTGCACATTAGAATGCTTAATGCCTTCATGCATCACTGGGGCATGATTACATAACACCCCAGACATCTTCGATCAGCCTGCACAGACGTCTTGCTGTTATTTATGAATCACTGCATGCTGACATAACTTTGCATTTCCTCTTCTGCCATATGTCTCCACTCCCTTGTCATCATTGCTCATCACCAAGGTAACCCTCTCTTGCTTCCTTTCCATTAATTTGCATGACTAACACGCCCTCCCAATCAAATAAGTCCCCTTGTCCTCCTGTGCCTGCTGGAGCTGCCTTTGCTGAAAGCCCTCTCCTGGGCTGTGACCTTGTTTCACTCTGATATTTTCCACTTCATTACTCCGAAAATGTCTGCTGATGGGCAACGTACTTTCTCTCCATTAACTCTCAGCAATATGGCCACGTGTTCAGATGAAGACCCTAGGAAGTAGCCGGAACTGGAGGTGAAGGGCTCCACCATCGGAGAAGGGGACATCAGTTATTCTGTGTAAACTGTTTGGTTTCTGCTGCTCAAAATAACTAATGTCAGGCTTGGGGCTGTCTTCTCTTTATCTATCCTGAGGCTGTAGAACCTGAGTAGTATCAATGTTTCCAGTGAAGTCCCACTCACAGGACTGTAAGGCTGGAGGGCAGGGACAATATTCAACAAATATTCAAGAGGCTTCCATGTTACATGGTCTTATGCCAAGGGCAGGGCAAATGATTTAGAAAATAAGCATAGCCTCAGCTTTAATGGAGTTTACTGTTGAGGGGAGAGATGAACACTGGTCACATAATCAGACAAAAATAATAATCAGTTGTAGGAATGCTCTTTAAAAATATAGTAGCAATGGGGCCCCTGGGTGGCTCAGTCAGTTAAGTGTCCAACTCTTGATTTCCGCTCAGGTCATGATCTCAGGGTCCTGGGTTCAAGCCCCCCAATGGACTCCCTGCTCAGCAGGGAGTCTGCTTGTCTCCTTCTCCTTCTGCCCCTCCCTCTGCTCGCTCTCTGTCTCTCTCTCTCAAATAAGTAAATAAATCTTTAAAAAATACATATAGTAGCAAAGAAAGCCTTAGTGTTAAGAAATGACATTTGACCTAAGATATAAAGGATAAGCAGGGATTATGTAGCTAAAAGGAGAAGCGGGGTAAATGATCTTCCAAAGCTATTCTAAATAAATTTGTTCTCCCTTCCACATGAAAGCCCTCCAATAATATATGGATTTATCATTTCCATGTTTGTTTTTTCTTTAACAAAATAAGGAGAGCATGCTAAGTCTATAGCCCACTCTGACCATCTAAATCTTCTTTTTTGGGGTTATTTCTAATCTGTTTTTCTGATGTCCTGATTGAATTTGCTCAGTGTCATTCCAGGAGTGGAGTTAATATAAAGGAGGAAATGAATATTTCTTGACCACTAATTTGTCAGGCACCATATTAGGCACTTTACATACATTCATATTTAATCTTTAAGTCAATGAGTAGTTACCAATTGGACTATTTTATAAAGATTACATTGAGGCTGCAGAATGCATCCAAGACCAATATAACTGTAGGTCTTTCTATGTTCTTTTTTAAAGTCCTTTCTGTTAAAAGTGAGCCAGTAAAGGATGCCTGGGTGGCTCGGTTGGTTAAGCAACCAACTCTTGGTTTCAGCTCAAGTCATGATCTCAGGGTTGTGAGATCAAGTCCCATGTTGGGTTCCACGCTTAGCATGGAGTCTTCTTGAGATTCTTTCCCCCACCTTCTCCCTCCCCCTGCTCACACACACACACTCTCTCTCTCTAAAATAAATAAATAAATTTTAAAAATTAAAAAAAGCAAGTCAATAAGATTATATCTCATATTGAGAAGCAGAAATCCTGTATTCTCAATTCCCAAATTCTCAACCTCTTTACCTGCCTTTACCTGTCCTTAAAGATCCATACCTATAGCCCCACTAAACTACCTGAAATTGTCTCAAATGCTCAGTACACTCTTAGGTCATTAAGATGGTAGGTGCCTCGGTCACACTAGGCACATCCCATGAATGATACCTTCCCAAAGACCTACCCTCAAGCTGAATTAACTGTCCCTGCTGTATGTTTCTTATGCCCAGAATTTACTCCTCTCGTGGCACTTTTACACTATACAGTAATCTTTTGATTTTTTCCTGGAAAGACTGAAAACAACATTACCTTTCTTATCCATGAGCCCAGCCCAACACATGGCATATTTTAAGAGCTCAATGTATGTGGGTTGAATCAAAATGCCTTTAAGGGAATCAGTTGGGTTGCATTGGGCTCCACTTTGTCTTCTGCATAATGATAAGGCAGGAAACAGGAAATGAATGTCCTGCAGACTGCCCCATCCTTTGGCATTGATCAAGAAGGGCAATAATGCCCTTCTTTCTAATGCGCTGCATGCCAATCTCTGAAGAAGTCTGCCCTTTACACTTTTCAAAGCTTCTTCTCAATCCACATTTAGTGCCTCAGGGAACAGTGACATGGAAACTAGGTGGTCAGGTCTGCACTCTGCCAGCACAGAGAGCAGGGCAGGAAGCTACTATGTAATTTCCCAGTCTTGAGGCAGCTCTGATTTGGCTTACTATGCTGCCAATCACTGACCCTGACACTGACTGAGCCCCCTGCATGACGCCAGGAGAACAGATTTATGAGTCTGGAAAATGATGTGGTCACTGATTCCTAGACCCTCCACTTTGGCCATGATCAGATTTAGATTCAACCAAGGAAGTTTTAGCATCTAAGGTGTGCCAGACTCTTTTCCCTACTCAATCTTGCATATCTTTTATATCCTATTAGTTCAATATTATGCCCATTTCAGGGATGAGTTACTTAAGCTTCAGAAAGAAAGTCACTTGAGGCCAACAATAAGGCACCTATGGAACAAATGATCGTTCCCTAGTGTCACCTCACCTTCACCATTACTTTAGGGACATTTTGGGGACTCAGTAAGAACCTTCCTTGACCTTGCTCCCCAGAGCACCCAACCCTTTTCTGTCTGCATCCATGACTTGGCCATGATTTGCCTTCTTCCTGGATTGTGTCATCTGATCTATGCCTGTACTTACACATCCATCTTTAGCTGTACTTGATTGATCTGATTTGCCAGTAACTTTATACACTACATTTTAGTTTACCTTTATAAATCCCTGCAAGGTATGTTCATTAGTTCCATTTTCTAGTCGAGGAACCTGTGACATAAAAAGATTAAATAACTAGCCCAAAAATATAGCTAAGAAAGAGCACAGGCAAGATTCAAATTTAGGCTGTGCAATCCACAGACACTGCTTTTAATCGCTGAGCTCTAGCTCATTTACTAGCTGAGCTACTGCTCATCCACAAAGTCTGCTTTACCTTCCAACCACAGAACTCTCCCCTTTGAAGAAGGGAAGCTCTGGAGCTAAAGTACTGAGATTCGATCCCCAGCTCTGTCAGTTACTAAGTGTGCAATTTCTAGCAAGTTACTTCATTTTTCCCATTTTCCATATGTGTAAAATTGAAACGTGAATACCGTTTACAGAGGTGGCTGTGTTAAGTGAGTCAGTTCAAGTATAGCATTTAGAAGACTGTTCGGCACTTAAAGGAGTTAAAAATATTACTATGTCTGTGACTGGCACAGTCCACTCCTACCATGTGGTCTGTCTTACTTACTATACTATGAGGTAGCGGAAAGCAGGGATCTCATTTTATTCATTTTTATACTTCCATACACAAAGATACAGAGTAGGAAATCAATAGATGTTAAGCGAATGATTGATAGAATGAGAGACCAAGAAGATTCTTTTTTTTTAATTTTTTAATTTAAATTCATTGAGCCAACATAGTTAGTCATTAGTTTCAGATGTAGTGTTCAATAATTTATCAGTTGCATATAACACCTTTTCAGTACCTCACCAAGACTTGCTTTGCTCTATATCAGATCTCTAGGTAATTTGCCCTAAAGTTTAGTGAATTTATTAACTACTATATGCTAATAACTGAGAACAATTAACTATTAAGCCATCTGACTTGCCTCACACCTCACCGCCCCCCACAGTATCTGAATTTCAAAAGGAGATTCCATTTTCCATTCCTACAACTAACATTTATTGAGCACTTACCAGGTGCTAGGTACTGATCAAAGCACAAAAGGATTATACAAAAGTAAATAAGCTATGGAGTCTTATGTTCAAAGTAATCATTTTCTTGCAGGAAAACAAATATCTTCACTAATAACCATACTACAAGAAAAGGAATGAATATGGAAAGAGGTGAAAATCAATATTTCTTAGTTACATGTTATGTGCCAGGCATTTTACATATATTATCTCATTTCATGATTAGAACAATTATAATTAGGTAGGTATCATTATTACTGTTTTACAGATAGGAAAACTGAGGCTCTAGGAAGTTAATTAAGTTGCCAAGAGTAACACAACTGGTAAGTGACAGGGCTAGGATTTGAATCTACATCCATGTTGAAGTGGGTAAGTATCAAATGAGGTAGAGCAAAACACCATACCAACACCAGATATGGAAAATAACTCAAGACTTTTATCTTTACTTGGCCCTATTTCCTTATCTACAAGGTGTAGGTTATATAGTCATCTTAGAAACTTCTACTTGAAATAAGACCTTAAAGATTATCAGATGCAATGCTTTTCAAATGTTCCCTCTCATTAAAACATTCCAAGAAATATTCAGGCACTCATTAAGTTGCAAATTGATTTCCAAGGCTTAATTACCATCTATATGTGCTCTTTATAGCATCATACAATGATTCCATTTCTACCTTTCTCTTCACAATGGTCTTTTTTCCACTCTAGCACAGAAAGTGTAGCCCTCAGCTGTCCAGAATCTGATTGTGGAGAATTGCTCCAGATAGAACTATCTTCAGAGCACCAAATAAAGCAACTTTAAAATCTTGCTTTCATGGAAGACTCTTTGAAAGATTCATCATTCCACCAAAATCTTGTCCTCACAATGGAGTCCTTCGATCTTTTCTGCAAAGAGCAAAGCATGGCTTTAGCAATTGGGTTATTGAGACTTTTTGACATATTCTGAAAGGATGAATAGAGTTTGGGGAGTAGGAGTTGTGATGATTTTTCTTTGATGACCTAGACTTTATTTCATTCATCTCCCATTTATTGTTACAAAAATTCATTGCTTTTGTAAAGAGACTTAGGAGAGCAAGTCAAAGGAGCAGGTAGCATGTCTGAGAAATATGAAACCTTGTAAATGGCTTTTTTCATATATTTAAGTATAAGCAATTCTTTTCAGTTATTCTCAAACTCCTAAAAATATGTCATCATCTGGAAAGAAAAAAAATACTTGAAAACAAGCTAGATGCATGATGCTAATTCTTCCAAATATAACTGAGATACGTTCTGAGACTAAAATTTTCAGATTATATTGGATGAAACTACCAAATAAAGATTTTATGTGACTTTTTTAAATTAGATGTGCCTTATTTAATTACATACTTCAAACATATTCTATCAAATCATAACAAATAATTCTAATTACAATCAGTCTCATTTTATTGTATCTTCCAAAATGTTTAATATTTTCTATCTCCTGTTAACAAAAAGTAAACTTCCATGCTATTTGGACAAATCAGTTTTTAGCAATATGATCATGTCCAAGGAATTACTTTTAAATTTTATATTATTCTTTTTTAAAAAAATACTTTATTTATTCATTTGAGACACAGAGATACAGAGAGAGAGAGAGAGCATAAGCAAGGAGAGAGGCAGAGGGAGAGGGAGAAGCAGGCTCCTCGCTGAGCCAAGAGTCTGAAGTGGGGCTTGATCCCAGGACCCTGGGATCATGACCTGAGCTGAAGGCAGACGCTTAACCATCTGAGCCACCCACGTGCCCCTAAATTTGTATATTATTCTTATTTAATTATTCTCAAAGCCAAATACTGTAGTTCAACAAATGCTCACACATGTATTTACTGAAGGAATGCCATAACTTTCATTGTATAACTTGCTCACAATTTCAGCTACATTAAATTTGCACTGTTACAAATTAAATAATAAGCAAGATATAGATTAATTTTATTTTATTGCTTAACCTGGCTAAATCAATTATGTTAGCTCTTCATTGTTTTAATCATGATGGTTTTTAATCATACATCTTTTAAGATCAGTCTATAATTTATTTTCAAAGTCTTTTATTTAGAGAGGAGAAAAGAGAAATTGTTTGACTTCACTACAACCCACGATCCATAATGTTACCATTATTCCCTATCTCCTACTCCTGCCCCTCCATTCCTCACCTCCTTCTGTACCTGCTTAGATTGCATGGCCCATCATGAAAATCACTATCAGTGCATTCTCAACTACTCTGCTTCCTTGATCCTTTGTCAAACTCACCTGAAAAAGTACCACCTTAGTTAAATGATTCCCCACTTGCTTGGTTCCTGATCCAGCTAAGCTGATCATGACCAGGAAAAAACACTCAAATATGCAGATATAAAAAATCACTTTAAAATTTTGAAGGTCACTCTCCTCAGGTGGGCTCATAGTCCTAACAGAAATTCTATTACCTATCCTGATGGAGCTTCATTCCCAGTCACCTTCATGACTGTTTTACACCTACTCTATCCTCTGATCTGCAAGCTCCCCTCCCCCATGGTCACTCTTACCTGATGGCCTCACTTCCCATTTCCTTGGGAAAATAAAAAAGCGGAAGATAATTTCTTCACCCTCCCACCCACATCTGCAACCTAGCTGCATTCATACCAATACACTCTGCCTTCTCTTCAGCTACTATAAATGCATTGTCCACATTTCCTCTTTAATCAACCATCTACTTGCAAACTAGCTAAAAGCCATTGTTATCTATTCTAGGATATATTTCCAGCAATTACCCCCCTTCCTGCTCTGCATCATCATGTTCTTGTTCTATTAGATCATCCCTATCATCATAGAAATATACTTTAACAATGTCAATCATAACAAAAAAAAATTTAAAGGCCTTTTTGACCTAAATATGCCTCTAGCCATCACCTATCTTTGCTCCCCCCTAATTGGCATACCCTTCTCTCTTGCATATTTTCCTGTGTTATTAGTAGGTCCCTCTAGGTCTTCGTTGCTGGCTCTTCTTTCCCTCCCCCAACCCTGACCTTGGAAGGGCCCCAGACCTTAGTCTTCAGAACCCTGCCCTTCTCTGTCTACAGTCATCCCCCTTGTGACCCCAGCCAATGTCAAGGCTTTAAATTACTTGCATTGACAGATGCCAAATTGTTATCTGCAGCTAAACCTCTCTCAACTGCTCACTTAAACCAAACTCCTGATTTCTCCTCCAAAATCTGCCCCCCACCCCCAATAGTCTTCCCTATATTGTGAAAAAGCAACTCTGTTCTCCCATTGTTTGGTCCAAACACCTTGGTTTTGGCCTTGACAATTTTTTCTTCCTTCCTTCCTTCTTTTCTCTCTTTTTCTTTCTTTCTTTCTTTCTTTCTTTCTTTCTTTCTTTCTTTCTTTCTTTCTTTCTTTCTTTCTTTTTCATTCATTCATTCATATAATTAACATACAGTGTTACATTAGTTTCAGGTGTAAAATATAATGATTCAACAATTCTATACATTTCTCAGTGCTCATCAAGATAAGTATATTTTTAATCCCTTTATCTATTTCACCCATTGTCCCACCCTCCTCCCCTCTAGCAACCACCAATTTGTTCTTTGTATTTAAGAGTCTGTTTTTTGGTTTGTCTCTTTTTTCTTTCTTGGTTCATTTGTTTCTTAAATTCCACGTATGAGTGAAATGATATGGTATTTGTCTTTCTCTGACTGATATTTCACTCAGAATTCACTTTCTTTAGACCAGCACATTCAGTCCATAGGCAAATCCTTCAGTTCTACCTTCAGAAACACCCCATCTAACTGCTTTGTCCACCACAAATAAGTTGGTGAGAGCCGCATCACCTGTCACCTGGGTTTTTGTGATACCTTCCTCCCCATCTCCCTGTCTCTTCTCCACCCTCTCGTGTCTTTTCTCCCGCAGGGCAGCCAGAATCCTCCGAGGTACTCTTCTGCTCAAAACCCATTCTACTCAAAGTGGATGTCCTTGTAGTGACCTTCATGGGAGGAGCTGCAGCCAAGCCAGGCACGGCCTTCGCTGTACTTTTGTTCTGACCTCTCTAGTCCCTCTTCCAGGATTCCCCATCTTGCAAAATTAGGAAACAAAAATGTGTATTACACAAAAACCTATACATAAATGTTCAGGCCTCAGATAATGTCTGGCAAAGTCAAAACTTCCTTAAAAGACCAGTGGAAGGAAAGATGAATAGTTAAGGAGGAGGGAAGCTTGAAACATGTAGATTAATAATTTCCCTTTCCAAAAAAAATGATAATTTCTCTTTCCACACATAGCATTTTACATTTCCTTACTGTTTTGCACATGTCTTTCTACACATGGCTCCCCCTCCAGTCAGATTATAAACTGTGGGTGACCACCGTCCACATTTTATTTATCTTTCCCATCTTCCTTTAGGCTGAATCCAATGATTCTATGTGCTGAATAAATACATCCAAAAGTATTTCCTGTGCCCTTTCTATCTTGTTTCACTACTTTGCTAGGTGACAGTGGCTAATGTTTTAATGTGATAAAATTCCTATTTTGTACTAATAAGCTAAAATATTCTCCATTCTGGGCAAAATGGAGCCATAGAAACTTAAACAGAAGGCTCCTTAAATGGCGCCTAGTGTAATCTACCAGCAAGTGCCCTCTAAAGCACTCCCTATAACTCTTGCTTCTCCTGGCATACAAACAGGGTCAAAGAACTCACTACCATACAGAGGGGCTTCTAAAATTATCTGATGATTCTGAATATTGGGGCATACCTCTTCATACTGAACTGAACTCTGCTGTCTTTGTCTTTCATTTGTATTTAATGCCAGCATTTGGGTCTCACCAAGACACTCAAATTATCTCTTTTTTTTTAAATTTTTTTATTCTTATGTTAATCCCCATACATTACATCATTAGTTTTAGATGTAGTATTCCATGATTCATTGTTTGTGCATAACACCCAGTGCTCCATGCAGAATGTGCCCTCCTCAATACCCATCACCAGGCTAACCCATCCTCCCACCCCCCTCCCCTCTAGAACCCTCAGTTTGTTTTTCAGAGTCCATTGTCTCTCATGGTTCATCTACCCCTCCGATTTACCCCCCTTCATTCTTCCTCTCCTGCTATCTTCTTCTTCTTCTTCTTCTTCTTTTTTTTCTTAACATATATTGCATTATTTGTTTCAGACGTACAGATCTGTACCTCTTGCACAAGACACTCAAATTATCTTATTACAAGGAACAGCTCCTCAGAAGGCAGAAGACACCTTTACTGAGGCCAGTAAAGGCCAATCAAATGTAAGAAATAATAGAGATTCCTCTATATCCTTCACCTAGTTACCCTCCAGTGTTAACATAGCTATAGTACAATACTCAACCATGAACTTGCATTTATGCAATCCACCAACCTTGTTTGTATTTCACCAGTTTTATATGCACTCATTTGTGTATGTGTGTGGTGGATTTATTTACATCAATTTTATCACACATGGAGATTTGCATGACCATCACCACAGTCAAGATACAGAATAGTTCCACCACAAGGATCCCTTGTGCTACTGTTTTAGAGACCCAGTCACTTCTCTCCACCCTCCCACCCTTAGAAAACACTAATATGTTCTCCATTTCTATAATTTGTCATTTTAAGAATGCTATGTAAATGGAAGTATATAACATATACCCTTTCAAGTTCATTTTTTGTGCTCAGCATAAATCCCTCAAGCTCCAATCAAGCTGTTGCACCAGTGGTTTGTTCCTGGGGTGGACGTGTCAGTGGCTCAGTTAGCTAAGTGTCTGACTCTTGATTTCAGCTCAGGTCATGACCTCAGGGTCATGAGATTGAGCCCTGTGTCAGGCTCCATGCTGGGCTTGGAGCCTGCTTAGGATTCTCTCTCTCCTTCTTCCTCTGCCCCTCCCCCACTTGAAAAGGGGGTGGGGAGTGGTTCCTTCCTTTGTACTAATAGCTAATATTTTAGTGCTAACTGTGGGCCAGAAACAGTTCTAAAATCTGCATGTCCTTACTCATTTATTCCTCATAAAAACCCTATGAGAGATGGTTACCGGAGGGGAGGTGAGTGGGAGGATAGGGGAAATAGGTGATGGGGATTAAGGAGTGCACTTGTCGTGATGAGCACCAGGTGATGTATGGAAATGTTGAATCATTATATTGTACACTTGAAAGTCATAACACTATATGTTAACTATACTGGAACTAAAATTAAAAAAAAAAAACTATGAGGAAGATAATTTTATCATACCCATTTTATGGATGAAGAAATGGAAAAACAGAGAAGTTACCTTACCCCACCTGATTAGTAAGCAGCAGAGCTGGCATGCAAACCAGGCACTATGGCTTCAGCACTCACATGGTTATATGCTATCTAGACTGTCTCACAGGCATGGTATGATCAGAAATGGATAAGCTGCCAGAATGGCTGAGATAGAGAAAAATGGCCGAAATAAGATGAAGATGTAATAGGACATCTGGAAACAGTGTAGGAGTAGGTCATCCACTCTCTGTATTTGTGTGCATGTTTGGTTATGTAATAACATGAAATCATTTGCATATTTGCTTATATGCAGGTTGCCTCATTAAATTGCAGGCTCTAGGCAGGCAGGGATTTTGTCTCATTCATGTTATTATGTCCCTAAGCATTTGTCACACTGCATTTACATAATGTGTAAATATTTACCATATGCATTCAACAAATGGAAAACAATCAGATATTCCATCAACTAACCATAAGGATATACTCTCCAAAGGAATAGTATGCATACCCTTATTCTTATATATATGCAGTTTACTTGTTAACTTTTGTGTATTTCCTCTACCTAATTGTAAGCCTCTATACCTCAGCATTCTGAAAAGCTTACCCAGTAAAAGGTCTACAATCAACCCTTGACATATAATTTTTTAAATATTAAGATTTAATGATGATATAGCATAAATACAAAACAAATGAATGAGAGATTATAGTATGTATTGTAGGAAAGAAAAGCAAATAATGACTAAATAATTCTCAGTTTGGACTATGTGCCCTTGGGAAAGTTGCTTTGCTTCTCTGGGACTCAGTTTCCTCTGCTAATACAATGAGAAGATTGTTGAAGCATGATTCCCAAGTCTAAGATCCTATCATTTCAAGAGTATAAGTTTATTTTCTATTCTTTTAAATTTCAGGTGAAGAATAAAAGCCCACAAAGAAGGCATCCCTTTATCAGAAATATAAACCATCATGTTATTAGTCCACAGACATCAAAAGACAAAACTGGTTTCCATGAGAAACCATTCTCTCTCGCCACTGCTTAATGAAGACATAAGAGCGTTGGAGTGCCAGGCACAGCTATTACAGGTTATTAACTTCTTTCCAGTTAAGGGCACACATTCTAATTTACATCTCTGAATATGCATGAACAGCTTTCAGCTGAAAAAGAATTTTGCCCGTTGTGACAAGGCCCTCACCAAAACTGTGACATGAGTGTTAAGTGATGAGGAAGTAGAGTTTCCTTTCTCAACAGGGAGGTTGAAGAGCCCTCAAAATATCTGGCAAGGTTTCCCGTTGGCTCTGTGGGTGAGTGTCTCACTTTCTAACAATCATCTCAAGCAAAATCAGTTTAGATTGGCTTCCCTTGGCACTGGAGCCCCATATGACATGCTAACAAGTTCTGCTCTGTATGGTAGTAGAAAGAATAAAAGACCAGACATAGATCATGCATCTGCCATTAATCATCTGTCTCACTGAGCAAACCACTGAATATCTTAGAAACTACCTTTCCCAATATGAAATGAGGACAATGATGTCAATTCAGTGTTATTTGAGAAAAGGATGATATCATAACTGTGACACCACTTTGAAAGCCCTGAAGGGTTATCAAATTCAATGGATTTTTACTAATATACAAATATGAAACTGTATTATTGCTAGCCTCCAGAGTAGATTGAAATGAAAATAATATTATTATTGATTATATATTCAAATAATCAGGTTGGTATGGAAAGCAAAATGATATCCACAATAGATTGCCTACAAGGGTCGTGGCAGTGCAAGTTCCAGAGCACTAGATAAGAATGCAGACCACCCCTACTTACCTAAATGCCAAAGCATAGCTCAAAGCTCACTGTGATGTCTTGCTGAGCTCACTAAAAATTAAAACTCACAATCAAGTAGAGATTTCAGTGGCTGCATACAACAAAGAGCATGGACTTCACAGAATTAATCCAGGAAATTCACTAAACAAACAGCAACAGCCAAAATAAGAAGTACAAACAGCAATAATGATATCATGGTAGAGGGGAGAGAATTTCATTACCAAAGTTACCATGCTATATTCATTTAAATATCCAGTTTTTAACAAAAAATTAAGAGATATGCAAGGAATAAAGTAGGGCCCATGCTCAGGAGAAAAAAAAAAAAGAAAAGACAATCAATAGAAACTATCCTTGAGAGAAATGAATGTTGAACTTACTAGACAAAGATTTAAAATCATCTACTGTACATATGTTTTAAGAACTACAGAAAACCAAGTCTAAAGTATTAAGGAAAGTATGAGAACAATGCCTGATAGAGAATATCAATAGAGAGAGTCATAAAAAAGAACCACACGGAAATTATAGAGTTGAAAAATACAATAACTGAAATGAAAACTTTTATCAGAATATTTGAGCCAGCAGAGGAGAAAAAAAATAGTGAATTTGAAAATTGGCCAATTGAGATTATGCTGTATAAGAAATAAAAGAAAAAAATAAGTAAAGAGAAGTTAACAGAACCTAAGGGGCCTGTGGGACAGCATCATAGTAACATACACATAACTTGTAATGAGCGTCACAAAAGGAGAAGAGGGCAGAAGAGGGAGAAAGATTATTTCAAGAAATAATGGCTGAAAACTTCCCAACTTTGATGAAAAATACTAACCTATACATCCAAGAAACTCAAGACCAAGTGGAGAAGCTCAGAGATCCACACCCGGACACATCATAGTCAAACTGTCCAAAGACAAAGAGAGAACCCCAGAAGCATCAAGAGAGAAGCATCTCATCACATTCAAGGAATCCTGCATAAGATTAACAGTTGATTTCTTACCAGAAACCGTGACAGCCAAAAGGCAATGGAATGACCATGACATATGCACTATGCTAAGAATGCTACATTCAGCAAAACCATCTTCCAAGAAATAAAGAAACATTAAAACTTTTCTAGATAAACAAAAACAGAGAGAACTCCTCTCCAGATCTGCCCATGAGAAATACTGAGGTGAATCCTTCAGGCAGAAATGAGAAGACAACAGAGGGTGATTCAAATAACATGAAGAAATAAAGAATGTTGGCAGAGGTAAATACATAGGTAATTATTAAAGACTTTAGTAGAATGTTTATTTTTATTTGTAACCCTTCTCCTAAGTAATTAAAAAGTTACCTGCACAAAGCAATAATTATGAATGTATGTTGATGGGCTCAACATGTAGGGAGATGTCGTTTGTATCATGATAATAACATGAAGAAAGGGGGGAAGAAAGGGAGCTATATCAGATCAAAGTTTTTGTGCTGTTAAAACTAAGTAGTTTGGGGGCTGCCTGGGTGGCTCAGTCAGTTGGGCGTCTGCCTTCGGCTCAGGTCATGATCCCAGAGTCCTGGGATTGAGCCCCACATAGGGCTCCCTGCTCAGCGGGGAGTCTGCTCTTGTTCTCACTCTCTCTCTCTCAAGTAAATGGATAAAATCTTAAAAAAATAAACTAAGTAGTTTTTAATCTGAACTAGATTGTTGGGTTATTTTTAAAGATTTATCTATTTATTTGAGAGAGATAGGGAAGGAGAGAACACAAGTGGGAAGAGGGGCAGAGGGGAAGAGAGAGAATCTTAAGCAGACTTTCCACTCAGTGCAGAGCCTGTTTCCGGGCTCGATCTCACAACCCTGAGATCATGACCTGAGCCGAAATGAGAAAGATGCTTAACCAACTGAGCCACTCAGGTGCCTATGAACTACATTGTTTTAAATTAAGATGTTAATTATAATCCCCAGGGCAGTCACTGAGAAAACAGTGGTATAATAAATATGGTAAAAATAATAATAATAATAATGACAAGGTAATTAAAATAATACAGTTTTTAAAAGTCCATTCAACACACAATAATACAATAGTGGAGGAGAGGGACATAAGACACGTAGAAAACAAACAACAAAATAGCAGATGTAAATCTTACCATATTTATGGTAATATATGATATGTCCATGAACTAAACACAAATCAAAATGCAGAGATCAGCAGAATGAAAACAAACAAATAAAATTATCCAGCAAAAGAAACATTTCAGATTCAAAGATATAAATAGGTGGAAGGTAAAGGGACAGAGAAAGATATAGCATAAAACAGTAACCTAAAGAGAGCTTGAGTAGCCATTATATCCGGACAAAATATACTTTAAGGTAGACATTGTTACTAGAGATAAAGAAAGACATTTTATAATGCGAAAAGTATCAATCTATCAGAAAGACATAACAATTATAAATATATAACCACTTAATACAGAACCCCAAAATTCGTGAAGAAAAATCTTCAAAGGTCCTTATTTACTTTCAGGATAAAATCCAAACTTTTTTTTTTTTTTTTTTTTTGAGAGAGAGAGAGAGCACAAGCCGGTGTTGGGGGAAGGGGGCAGAGGGAGAGGCAGACTCCACGCTGAGCAGGGAGCCCAATGCCAGCTCTCTCCCAGGACCACAGGATCACGACCTGAGCCAAAGGCAGATGTTTAACCAACTAAGCTACCCAGGTGCCCCTAAAATCCAAACTTCTGAGCCTAGATGATGCATGATATCCCTTCCTTTTTCACATTCCTCTCTTCTTTCCTACCATTTCCCTTACAATCCTGTACTCCATGCATAAAAACTACTTTAAATTTCTTCAAAGTTTCCATTTCCCCTTCTAGCTTTCCCACATGCTATTGCTTCTGCCTGGAATGTCCTAATCTCCCTGCAAGACATCTTTCAAGTCTTAGCTCAAATGTCACCTCTTAAAATAAGCATCCCCTGACTCTTCCAGGAATACAAACATATGTACTTCTGTGTGTACCCATGCTCTTTGCTTTTACTTCTATTACAAGTCTGACTTGTAATGATTCAATCATGTTTGTCCATTCCACTAAACTCTGAGTCATGGAAAAGCAAAAACTAGGTTCTAATAGCCTTTGCTACCCAAGGGCTAGCACAGAATTTAGCACAGATTATGTTCACAAGAATAAATGTTTTCTGGATACATGAATAACAGAAAGCACAACAAAATACCATAGACTGAGTGGATTAAACCACAGACATTTATTTCTCACAGTTCTGGAGGCTGCAAGTCCAAGATCAGGGTGCCAGCATGGTCAGGTTCTGGTAAGAGTTCTCTTGCTGGCTATAGAGAGCTGCCTTCTCCTTATGTGCTCACATGGCTTTTCCTGGGTGCACGTGCATAGAAAGAGAGAGAGAGATCTCCTCTTCTTGTAAAACCACCAATTCTATCTGATTAGGACTCCACCTTCTTGACTTAATTTAACCTTAATTATTTCCTTTTTTTAAAGATTTTATTGATTTATTCGTGAGAGAGAGAAAGAGAGCACAAGCAGGGGGAGTGAGGAGCAGCAGGCGGAGGGAAAAGCAGGCTCCCCACTGAGCAAGGAGCCCGATGGAGGACTCAATCCCAGGACCCTAGGATCATGACCTGAGCTGAAGGCAGACGCTTAACCAACTGAGCCACTCAGGCATCCCAACCTTGATTATTTCCTAAAAGCCCTATCTCCAAATACATTTACATTGGAGATTAGGGCTACACCATAGGAATTTGGTGGGGTGAGGAGGACACAATTCAGCCCATAACAATGTATAATAGTATATTCTGTTATATTCATGTAGAGCAGTAATAAGCAGTTAAAATATCACTAATTCAGCATGGCCCCAATCTTTTCTATGTATTCTCACTTTGGAGCTGGTGTCTTTGACCTTGCTCTTTAAGCTGAGTTCTCAAGGTCGGAAAAATATGTTGATTTATCACTAGTAATCCATAAATCAGCATCCACTTTCCCATTCCTCTTGATTTGCATAAGGAGCCTCTTGTCCCAGCCTGACAGTAGTAGAAATAGAAATGTACCAATTAAATGATTGTTCTGCTTATCAAAATCCTCATTAGAATCTATTGGGCAGGAAGTAATTTTCTCCTCTCTCACTTTCATGAATATACATAGGATTGAAACATTGAAACCAAATACACATCAGTCAGATTCTATAACCAATGTGAGGGTGGATCTAATTAATCTTTTAAACATTTTAGGGCCTGAAAAAACAAGGGGAACAGAGAGAGATGACAAAGTCACCAAATGTTTTTATAACGCCTAATAGTTTAGAAAGAACACACATATGTATTTTTCTTTGTGAAGGAGGTGTTTTTAGCTATCATTACTTCACAGAAAAGACTCTGAAATATTCATTTCCCCCCAAGATAATCGGCTCTTAAATCACTGATGGAGTTAACTAATTCCATTCACTAATGCTAGAATCTGAGTATCTCCCCAGTCACTAATTGCCTCAAAAAGTCAAAGACTTAATTTTTATTTTGCTCTGCACTTTACACATTATTTTGACACATATTAATTTTATCTGATCACAACAGTCCTGTGAGTTGGGCATAAGGAAATTAAGGATAAGGTGCTTTCAGGAGACTAACTGGGGGAGGCTCCAATTGATAGAGTTTAATTCTGAGCATCAAAGAGCCCATCCCCATGGGATTCATGACATCCAGTGCACTCCTATGTGCATCCATCCCTGAAGGCTAGCATGCCTGCCTCCTTTCTCCTGCCTTTCCTGTTTGGTGTCTATTTCTCTCTCAAGGTGCAAGTGTTCTGGGAAACAGCCCAATCACTGGGCTGCTTAAGATGCCCTTCTCCGGGCTTCTTGGTCCTTAATGAATACAGCGAGGGCTGCCCTAATCACTCTGCAGCACAATTATGTGTTTGGTATATGTCCCTGCCACTAGGGTGTGAAAGCCTTGAGGCAGGGATATTGGGACTTGCATCAACCTTTCTGCTACATTTGACCTGGGACATGGCAGGTGCTCAATGCATACTTATTGAATAAATTGGAATGGGGAAACATATTTAGGAAACATCTACCATGGCAGCCCCTCCTCAGTAGATTTCCCACTTCTTGAACATAGAGATTTAAGGGACTAGCATAAAGATACATGGCTGGTAAGTCATTAAGATAGTATTCATAATGTCTATTCTGTATTGTATTAGTCAGGTTCTACAGGTATCTCAGTACCTACTATAACAAAATATCACAACTGTGTGGCTTAAACAACATAAATTTAATTCCCATAGTTCTAGAGGCTGCAAGTTCAAGATCAGAGTATCAGCATGGTCAGCAAGGGCCCTCTTCCAGGGACTTTTCAGACTTCTGATTTTATCCTCCCATAGTGCAAGGGGCTGGATATTTCTCTGGAGCCTCTTTGATGAGGCACTAATCCCCCTCACGAGTGTTCCACTCTTATGACTTAAGCACCTCCCGAATGCCCCACCTCCTGACGCCATCCTATTGGGTGTTAGGATTCCAACATATGAATTTTGGAGAGATACAACTGTTCAAACTATAGCACCAGGTAAACAGAGCCAATAGTGTGTGTGAAAGAGAGACAGGGGTGGGCAGAGAGAGATTTTAAGGAATTGACTCATGAAATTGTAGAAGCTGGCAAAATCTGGAGGTAAGCCAACAGGCTAAAGACCCAGGGAAGAGCCGAAGTTCCAGTTCCAGTCCAAAGGGAATCGGCTAATGAAGTTCCCTGTTTTTCTTATGGCCTTCAACTGCTTGGATGAGGCCCACCCACATCATGGAAGATACTCAAGGCCTATTGATTTAAATGTTAATCTCATCTAAAAAAATACCTTCACAAAAACATCTAGAATAATTTTTAACCAAATATCTTGGTACGCTGGCCCAGCCAAGCTGATGTAAAATTAACTGTCATATATACAATCATCCTTAAGAACAAAAATGTAGCCTTTGAGGAGCTAGATTCCAAAGGTGAGGGCAAATGTGCAGTATGGAATGCTAACTCAGACACTTAGTGAAATCCAGTTGTTCCACACTGGAACCCAGACTTGCCCCAGAGGATGTGACAGAACTGAGTCCAAGAAGGACAAAGTGGTTTAGGGTAAAGCAGGGTTTCTCAACCTCGACTCTACAGACATTTGGACTGGACTACCAGGGGAGAGAAAATTGCCCCCAGGGAGAACCACTGAGTTAGGTATAGAGCTGCAGGGAACTCTAAATCACTTTTCCCCTTCCTTTGCTGACTGACCAGTGTGACAGAAAGACCACAGCCTTAAAAGTAAGAACTCAGTGGTGGTGCCTGGGTGGCTCAGTTGGTTGGGCATCTGACTCTTGATTTTGGCTCAGGTCATGATCTCAGGGCTGTGAGATCAAGCCCCATATCAAGCTCCACAATGGGTGTGGAGCCTGCTTAGGATGCTCTCTCTCTGCCTCTCCCTTTGCTCCTTCTCAGTACCTTCTCTCTCCCTCCCTCTCAAAAACAAAACAAAACAAAACAAAAAACTAAGAACTAAATGTTCTTGGATTCAAATACCAGTTCTTTCACTTGCTTGCTCATGTGAGATGCTTACTTCATTTTCCTCTGCAGAATGAAAATGGCAACAGCCCTCCACAGTTTACGAAGCACAATCTGTAGTTCTTGGAGATGCTCATTAATTTTAGTCTTTTTCTTTCTTAATTAACCCTAATTGTCTTTCCATGTGCTTCCAGTGCTCTCTATTCATTTCATTGGTTGATTTTTTTCTATCTCTGCACCAATAGCACACTCTCTTGGACCACTACAATGCTAATTAAAATCCTGCTGTGTGTGTACATGTATGTAAATTGATAAACTAATTCCAAAAATATATGGAGTCATGAAGATGAAAGAGAGTAGTTTATGCTCTTAGATATGAAGCCTTTTTATAAAGCTAGAGTAAATACAACAGTATGATAGAGACACAAGGGTAGACAATTAGACTAATGCACTAAAACAGGAGGTTTAACATAAGCTCCATGTATTTATGACCAAAGTGACAGGATAGTGTAGAAAGACATTCTTTTAAATAAAAGGTATTAATCAGTTGACTATGTGGAAGATATAAATTTCAACTCCCACATATAAGTGATCAATTCCAGATCCACTGTAGATTTACATGTGAAGTATAAATCAATAAAACTTCTAGAAGATATAGTATATTTATGATCTTCGAGTAAGCAACAATTTCCCAAAGAGGACTAACCATAGAGGAAACAATGACAAATGTAGACTATATTTGTGTTAAAAACTTCTGGTACTCACAGGATACCATTAGGAAATGAAAAGCAAGCCAGGGACGGGCAGAAGATCCTATACATATAAGTAGGAAAAGGCTCATACCTAGAATATATAAAGAACTCCTACAAAGCAGTAAGTAACGGACACCTGAGTGGCTCAGTCGGTTAAGTGTCTGCCTTCGGCTCAGGTCATGATCCCAGGGTCCTGGGATCGAGCCCCACATCGGGCTCCCTGTTCATAGGGAAGCCTGCTTCTCCCTCTGCCTGCCTCTCTCTCTCTAATAAATAAATAAATAAAATCTTTTTTAAAAAAAGAAGTAAGAAAAAAATAAGCAAACTTACAGAAAACAGGGCAAATGATTTGAATAGACACTTACAAAAAAGATACATTCAAGTGGTCAGTATGCATGAACATGTGTTCTACCTCATTAGTAATGAGAAAAATGTAAATTAAGATCATGAGAAAGCACCTCATATTCACACGAGTAAAATTTTAAACTTCTTTTTTAAAAAAAGATTTTATTTATTTATTTATTTGACAGAGAGAGCACAAGCAGGGGAAGCAGCAGGCAGAAGAAGAGGGAGAAGCAGGCTCCCCACTAAGCAAGAAGCCCCAAGACGGGCTCTAATCCCAGGACCCTGGGATCATGACCTGAGCCAAAGGCAAATGCTCAACCTACTGAGCCACCCAGGCGTCCCAATTTTAAACTTCTGATAACATCATGTTGGTAAAAATGTAGAACACTTGGAACTCCAGTCTTCTATTGGGAATATAGTTAGAACCACTTTGAAAGTTAGTGTTATTTGTTATGGTTGAACAATATAACCCCTGATAAGGCAGAGATGGCATTCTCAGATACATAACAAATGAACTGAGTGCAAATCAGCACAAAAAGACATGCAGAAGACCGCTCAAATTAATATGCAATAATCAAAAACTGGGGGAGGGAGGAAATAGGATTCCAACAATAGGATAAGTAGATTGTGGCATATTCACACACTGTGGTACTATACAATAAAAATGAGAAAGACCACAGCTTCATGCAACAACACAAGTAAATCTCATGAACATAATGTTCAGCAAAAGAAGCCAGACACTAAAATAATCCATGCTGTATGATGCCATTTTCATGGAATTCAAAATCTGGCAAAACCTATCCATGATGGAAGGAAGCAGGATAGTTTTTACATTTGGGAGGGATGTGATAAGCACTTCTAAGGTAACAGAATATTTTATTTCTTGCCTCTGGTTATAACTATTCCAGTGGGTTCCTTTCATGAAAATTTATCAAACTATAAAGTTAGCCCGGTGATGGGTATTAAGGAGGGCATGTACTGCATGGAGCACTGGGTGTTATATGAAAACAATGGATTGTGGATCACCACATCAAAAACTAATGATGTATTGTATGGTGACTAAAATAACATAATAAAAAAACTATAAAGTTAGGATATAAAGTGCATTTTTCTTGCATGTTACACTTTAATAAAAAAATTAAGTATTCCACATAGTTCCAGGCTACAGACATGGAAAGATATAATAAAAGTATTTGGTACTGGCAATACTAATTACAGAAGAGAACAGAAAGGGAACTTTATATGCCTTCTATCTTCATTCTCCCATTTATTCACCAAATACATACCTACATACCTACATACATAAAATGGAGACTTAGAGGAGGAGTACCAAGAATTGGGTTTTACTTGATTCTCATATGTGTCTCTATCTAAAATAGTAAATATTTGGTGATCGACTTATATAGCTGGGGCTCAAATATGATAATTGCTTCTGTGTGGGAAAAAAATCAGTGGTCAGTGGAATTGTAAAGACTTTAAAGAGAGCACGTATTGAATGGAGCACTGGGTGTTATACGCAAACACTACATCACTATGGAACACTACATCAAAAACTAAAGATGTAATGTATGGTGATTAACATAACATAATAAAATTAAAAAAAAAAAAACTTGACTCCAGGCTCTTCTGTCCTACCTACTGGTCAGACATTTGTTCACTCATCTTCCAAAAAAATCCCTCACCCTGTTTCTGTGACTGAGCTGACAGTGGAAATGTAGGCACGCAGAAAACAAAACAGAGAGCACCCTGAAAGATTTAGCTTATGTATTTTTTTTATTTTTTGACAGAGAGAGACATAGCGAGAGAGGTAACACAAGCAGGGGGAGTGGGAGAGGGAGAACAGGCTTCCTGCGGAGAGGGGAGCCCAATGCGGAGCTCGATCCCAGGACCCTGGGATCATGACCTGAGCTGAAGGCAAATGCTTAACAACTGAGCCACCCAGGCACCCCGGCTTATGTATTTTTTAAGTGCGTTATAAAGAAAGGATAATACTAGGTAAGATATATAGAAGCCAGAACAAAGAGAATTGGTGAGTGAAAATTTTTTATTAGAATAAACTCACTATGAAAAAATAATGCAGACTTTGGCTCACAAAACAAAAGCTAACATGTTACATATTGGAAACACTTCTAAAATGAAGAAGCAGAAATTTCAAAATGAAAAGAATAGACAACAAACTACCAGACAAACACAGACAAAGAACAAGGCAGGGGAAGCCTTATAAATAGTAATAGATGAGGTTTAATTCAGAGTAAAATGCATCAAATTGGATAAAATAGGGCACTCTGTTAAAATAAAGAGTAATTATTTTTCAAAGAATTATTAAACTATTTGATGAATATGTAACAATCTTTTATGAACCAAGTTATTTGGCATCCAAATTCATAAAGCAAAACCTAAAGGGAATATAAAGAACAAAGATAGAAATATAGTAAAACTTAAGTGCTTTAATTCATCTCCTTTAGCCCATATTAGATTGAAGAGACCAAGAGTTAAATGAGATTATAGAAGATCTAAGTAAAAAAAGAAAAGAAAAAGAAGAAAAGAATTAGAGTCTCTTCATTTAATGCCCCAAATTTAGAGAATAGAACATTTCCCTTCAAGAGTCTATGAAACATTTATGAAAATCAGTTAATATATTAGGATACAAAGAAAATGTCAATAAATTTCAAAAGGAATAAAGAACAGAGATAAATGATTACAGGGCAAGACAATTTTTAATTAATATCAAAACTAGACAAAATATTCCATCCCACCAAAAAAGTATAAAATTTTCTGAAACAATTTGTAAATCAAAAAACTGCACCTGCGTGGTGCAGTAGGTTAAGCCTCCAACTCTTAATTTTGGTTCAGGTTGTGATCTCTAGGTCGTGAGATCAAGCTCCATGTTGGGCTCCATGTTCAGTGTGGAGTAAGTTTGAGATTCTCTCCCTCTGCCCTTCCCACTCATGTTCTCTCTCACAAATAAATAAATCTTTTAAATAAATAAATAACAATTAATACATGACTGGAAATGTATAATACTGAAAACATGCAACAGAACCTGTGGGATTTAGTTATAGCAATGGTTGAAGGAAAATTAATGATAACAATACTAAGAAAGAAAGAAAAATCTAAATAAGTATATTAAGCATTCTTCTGAAGAAGTTAGATAAACAACACATTAACCTAAGTGAGGGGAAAAAAGGAATTAACAAAGTTAAATAAGTTAATAAAGCAGGCAATTAAAAAAAACAGTAGGACTAATACATTTAAAAACCTCATCTTTTTTTTTTTTTTTACTATGTTATGTCAATCACCATTAAAAACCTCATCTTTGGGGGAGGGGGGAAAAAGGCAATGAACCAGATAAAACATAACCAAATCTAATTGAGAAAGCAAACACACAAATACAAAAACAATGAGGTTTTTTTATACGTATAGGGAATAACAAAGAATTACAAAAGTTTATTTTGCCAGGTGGAAAAATAAATAATCTTCTAGGAAAATATATATTACCAACCCTTACTCCAGAAGGTATAGAGCACATGCACAGACCAATCATTTTAGAAGATATAAGGAAATTTGTTGAAACAATCACCTCCTGCCCAACAAAGCATTAGGCCCACATTGTTCTATAGGTAATTCCAACATAAAAGAACAGAGAACAAGAAAAATTATTTTCCAGCTTTATTGAGATATTATTGACATTTAAGGTATAAAACATGATGATTTAATACATGTGCAGTGTATTCTCATAATACTGAAATGATTACCACAATACTAAAAAAGCTGAATTCAGAAAAATAAAGAATAGAAAGGTGGTTGCCCAGGGCTGGGGTGTGGGACATGGGGAGGTGATAGTCAAAGGGTACAAACCTCTAGCTAGGCAAGGAGTAGGTTCTGGGCATCTAATGTACAACATGATGACTATAATTAAAAGGCTATTTTAAGGGGTGCCTGGGTGTCTCAGTCTGTTAGGCAGCTGCCTTCAGCCCAGGTCATGATCCCAGGGTCCTGGGAGTGAGCCCCGCACCAGGCTCTTTGCTCAGCAGGAGGCCTGCTTCTCCCTCTCCCTCTGCTTGCCATTCCCCCTGCTTGTTCTCACTATCTCTGTCAAATAAATAAATAATTTTTTTTAAAAGGCTATTTTAAATGTTTCAGGAGCAAAGATTACAAAATATCTTTATTTTACTTTAATGAACCTGAGGAAGGTGATAAATGTATGAGGAACTTTTTTAATGAGAGAGATCGTGAGAGAGAAGTGTTCTTAAATAATCTTAGAGTGCAACTTAAGTATTTATCCAAAGGATACAAACATAGTTATCAAAGGGGCACCTGCACCCCAATGTTTATAGCAGCAAGGTCCACAATAGCTAAATGATGGAAAGAGCCCAGATGTCCAATGACAGATGAATGGATAAAGAAGATGTGTTATATATACAATGGGATATTACTCAGCCATCAAAAAGAATGAAATCTTACCATTTGCAATGATGTGGATGGAAATAGAGGGTATAATGATAAGTGAAATAAGTCAATCAGAATAAGACAAATATCAGATGATTTCACTCATATGTGGAATTTAAGAAACAAAACAGAGGATCATAGGGAAGGGAAAGAAAAATAAAACAAGACAAAATCAGAGAGGGAGACAAACCATCAGAGACTCTTAACCCTAGGAAACAAACTGAGGGTTGTTGGAGGCGAGTTCGGGGGGTGGAGTAACTGGGTGGTATGCATGAAGGAGGGCACTTGAAGTAATGAGTACTGGGTGTTATATGCAACTGATGAGTCCCTGACCTCTACCTCTGAAACTAGTAATACACCATATGTTAATTAAATTGAATTTAAATAAAAAAATCTTTTAAAAAGAAACAAAGTATAAAATAAAATAACCTTACAGTGCATATCTTTCTATGAAACACATAAAACCCAGAGACAATTAAGGAATTAATCCTTTGATTATACAAGAGTTAAAAATATGCGTATAAAAATTACCATAAAGTCAAAGACAAAAGGCAAACAGGAAAGGAAATATTTCCAAGAAAATACAAGGTACCATCTATGTAAATAGATGTGAATTCTAAATAAATAAGAAACTAGCAGAAAAACAGGCATAAGGACAGAAATTTCACAGAGAAAGAATTAAACTTTGCATTTAAACATATGAACACATGCTTACTGTTTGTCACAAATTTTAAAATGCAACAAAAAATAATGGGCCATCATTTTTTATTTATCTGTTTGATAAAGATTATAAAGTTAGCATGGGGGAGGTGTTATCGATGAGAGAGCAAATCAGTATAATCTCTTTGAAAGGTTCTTGGAAATGTATAGTAAAATTAAAATTCCCTAAACCCATCAATCCAGCAATCCCATTTCAAGGCATTTATCCTACAGATACCATGTGCGCAAAGAAATATGTAGAAGAGTATTTATCGCAATGTTGCCTGTATTCCCAAAGTCTAGAAATAACCTAAATGTCTATCAAGAGAGAACTGGTTCAGTACATTTTGACACATCCATACACAATGGAACATCCTGTAGGTGTTGATAGGACATATTCTCCATATCAGATTGCCAAGAAAAAAACCCAAGATCCAAGCAGTGTGTTCAGCATGAACATATAAGATATATCAAATGTATATGGATCGGTTATATTTCGGAAAGATAAGACTATGGTAAGAGTAGCTGCCTCTCAGAGGGGTCTGGGAAACTGAAGATCTGTGTTGACAGAAAATGATCCACCTTTCACTGCATATCCTTCCAAATTTTCTCATATGCATGTGTTCATGTTTTTATTAAAATCCTTAAAAGAAATAACCAGTGATGAATATGATGCACCCCTGATAATTCTGATACAAACCCAGGTTTGGGCCCCCTTGTCCTAGACTAAATCTGTGCTCCCTCATTTGACATCCACTCAACCTAATCCCAGAGGAAGTGAGGATGAGCCACAGGTTACTGTGGCCTCTAGACAAGTAATGATTAGAAGAGTTATGCTGTGGGCCAGGGCTTCTGCTAAGCCCTTTACAACCATGGTCTCATTGGGTCTTCATCATGAACCTGTGAAATGAATACTAATACGATTCTCATTTTTTGTGAGGACCACGAGGAATAGAGTCTGCATTCTGAAAAAAGTCTGCCTACCTCCAGTCCCCCTGTCTCACCATGCTGGAATCATAAAGAGCAGCCATCATTCCCCCATGCAGAAAACAACAAATTATCATAATGTTTCAATTCCATTCAAAACAACAAAGTTTACAGAATGTCTACCTATAGGGCCAAGACCTGGAATGGAATGTTCACCAGCTTAGGCCAGGACTCCTACCCTTACTAGCTGTAGCCACATACTAGCTATTATCTGAGGCTTTAGACAAGTCTATTTACCTCATCATCTGTAAAATGGGCCCGATATGGTACTATTCACCAAAAACATATGAAATAAATATTGGTATGTTCCCCATTTTACATAACGTGTTTGATCCTATGAATGATCAAGTGAATTATTGTAAAGGGCTCCAGGGATGGAGACTCCAAGTAACTTCCAGTAATGAGCAGGACCTTTGGAAGCGATGTAGACACCCAGTAACTTCTTAGAGAAGAGCACCACTGAGATGATAAAGCCCTGCACTCCGTGTGTTAAAATTCTTGACTTCTACCACGTTCTTTCCATTTCAAACAATTATTCCTCATTAAGGAGGTAAATTCTAAACGTTGGCAGCCATCACATTTAGAACTGCCAAGGAAAAGATGTGTAACTGCCACCCACCCAAGTCCAGAACTGAAAAAAAATTTCCACTGTTTTCCCCAATGAAAATTGACTGAGACCAACTTATATGACAAATGTGGTGCAGTAGGATATGACTTAAGTTCCTCCATTAGACTGTGAGTTCCTCAAGAGTATGCATGGCTTCTCACCACATTGAGTCTTGTACAGAAAACATTTGTTCATGACTGGATGGATGGATGGATGGATGGATGGATGGATGGATGGATGGATGGATGGATAAATGAATAATTATAGGGTTTTTTTTACTGAAAATGGCAACTACGTATCTTAGTTTATAATATAAAATATAATCCTTTAATAAGAGGCCATTGGTAGAAGGCAAAAGTCATAGGATTTGGAGTTCAGGCATTAAAAATTCAGGTACTTACTGGTGCTATTACTCTCAGCAATTTATATATACTCCATGAACTGCAACCTCCTCCTCTTTAAAATGTAAAATGTTGGGACACCTGGGTGGCTCAGTTGGTTAAGCATCTGCCTTCGGCTCAGGTCATGATCCCAGGGTCCTGGGATCGAGTCTCTCATCGGGCTCCCAACTCAGCGGGGAGCCTGTTTCTCCCTCTGCCTGCCCCCCCTGCTTGTACTCTCTCTCTTTCTGACAAATAAATAAATAAAATCTTTTAAAATTAAACAAAATAAAATAAAATGTAAAATGTTAACACACAGTAATGGTGTCCTATAAAGTAGTTAGTTTCTGCAGTCTGTGCATAAGACAAAAAGCAAAATTACATTTGAAAACCTCTTAAATCAAACTGAAGGTTCTAGAGGGGAGGGGAGTGGGGGGGGTGGGTTAGCCTGGTGATGGGTATTAAGGAGGGCACTGGGTGTTATATGCATAAAATGAATCATGGAACACTACATCAAAATCTAATGATGTAGGGGCACCTGGGTGGCTCAGTCAATAAGCTGCTGCCTTCGGCTCAGGTCATGATTTTAGGGTCCTGGGATCAAGTCCCGCATCTGGCTCCCTGCTCAGTCTGCTTCTCCCTCTCCCACTCCCCCTGCTTGTGTTCCCTCTCTCGCTGTCTTTCTCTCCGTCAAATAAATAAATAAAATCTTTTTTAAAAAAATCTAATGATGTAATGTATGGTGATTAACATAACATAATAAAATTAAATTAAAAAAAAGAAAACCTCTTAAATCACCCACAGAATATCATATGCATAGCTTTGTGGTACTGTATCATTTCCCTATACAGAGTCAGCTTCTCCTGCAATACTAGTTCATAGTTTCTTTGATTGAGTACCAGAAAAACAGTTCATACTTTAGAGCCAAGTGGTATTAAAGAAAAAGTGTCTTTGCTTTTTTTGGCCCAGATTATGGAATTAATTCTAATAATTGTGCATATGGTATAACTCTTCTCTATGTGCTTTCATTTTTTTATATATTGGCTTTGTTGAGATTGAATTAACATACCATACAATTCACTCTTTTAAATTATACGACTCGGTGGTTTTTAGTATATTTACTGAGTTATATAATGACCACCGCTGTATAAATTGAGAACATTTTCATTATTCCATACTTTAGTAGTCACTCCTTATTCTTCCCTCCCCTCAACCACTGAAACCACCAATCTACCTACTGACTGGATAGATTTGCTTGTTCTGGACATTTCATATAAATATCATCAAATAATATATACTCTTTCATGTCTGGCTTCCATCATTTAACAAAATGCTTTCAACGTTCACCCTCACTGGAGCGTGTCTCAGAACTTCATCCCTTTTTAGAGCTGAGCAAATGCCATTGTTTGGATATACCACATTTTATTTATCCACTCACTGGTTGATGCATATTTGTGTTGTATCCACTCTTTGGTTATGAATAATACTGCTGTGTAGGGGCGCCTGGGTGGCTCAGTTGGTAGAGCGACTGCCTTTGGCTCAGGTCATGATCCTGGGGTCCCGGGATCAAGTCCCGCATTGGGCTCCCGGCTCGGCAGGGAGTCTGCTTCTCCCTCTGACCCTCCTCCCTCTCATGCTCTCTGTCTCTCATTCTCTCTCTCTCAAATAAATAAATAAAATCTTTATAAAAAAAAAAAACACTGCTGTGTATATTTGGGTGAAAATTTTCACGTGGACATAGGTTTTAATTCTTCAGAGGAACTGCCAAACTGTTTTCCAAAGTGGCTTCATCATTTTGCATTCTTACCAACAATGCATGGGAGCACCAATTTCACCACATCCTCAACCAACACTTGTTATTGTCTCACTTCTTAATTCTTCAAGAATTTGAAGAGGTGCAAAGTAGTAAATAGTTTATATGTGTTTTTTGATATATATGTATTTGCCCATAGGGTTATTGTAAGGATATAAAAGCCTGTTTTAACCAGTGAACAGCAATAAAATATTTATATTATTGTTGCTATGGAGTTAAGATATTAGGCAAGATTCTTCATTATTAAAAAAATACATATAATAAAAAAGAAACTCTCTGATAAATATAGAAAACAAAATTTTTGGAAGAATATCCGAAGGCCCATAGAATCAAAAAGAGATATGGAGAACATGGCTCAGAAGATAGACAGGACCATGACAAGCCAGAGGGTATTTGGTACCCCACCCCCCTGTCACTATGCTCTCAGCAGCCACTGCTGTAGAAATAAACTTTAAACTTTTGCCTCTTATGTTGCTTACCCTAGACTCAAAGTTCTGAAAGGAAACATTTAATTGCCAGTCTTAGGTCATTTGCCCATTGTCAAGAGGAATTATCTCCTTCCCTTTGGCTTCCATGGCCAAATCAGAGCCAAAATTCCCATCACAGATAACATGTAAAACCACACAATATGGCACTAGGCATACCATAATAGTTTAGTAAATGTAGTTCTGCTACTCTTCCTTTCCCTGTGATGTATGTGTCTGTTTGGGGCGGTGCTCACTAATAATACTGATGACCCAGGCCCACACTATTCAAAAGGCGTGATAGATCCCAAAGACTCCATTAAGCCCAGGAGAGCTTAGCTGATTCCCAGGGGGCAGTATCCTTTCCAGGCTCTTGTTTGTTTTGGGTCAGTGTTTCTTAACTCTGCCACACATTAGAACCACCTGTAGAGCTTTTAATACTATTAATGCCTGGTCCCTATACCCAAACATTCCTTTTTATTTTAACTTAAGCTCAATTGATTAATATATAGTGTATTATTAGTTTCAGAGGTAGAGTTCAGTGATTCATCAGTCTTATATAACACCCAGTGCTCAGTACATCCTGTGCCCTCCTTAATGCCCATCACCCAGTTACCCCATCCCCCCTACCTCCCCTCCAGCAACCATCAGATTGTTTCCTATGATTAAGAGTCCTTATGGTTTGTCTCCCTCTCTGATTTTATCTTATTTTATATTTCCTTCCCTTCCCTTCCCCTATGTTCATCTGTTTTGTTTCTTAAATTCCACATCTGAATGAAATCATCTGATACTTGTCTTTCTCTGACTGACTTATTTCACTTAGCATAATACCCTCTAGTTCCATCCATGTCCTCACAAATGGCAAGATTACATTCTTTTTGATGGCTGAGTTATATTCCAGTGTATATATATACCACATCTTCTTTATCCATTTATCTGTTGATTGACATCTGGGCTCTTTCCATAGTTTGGCTATTGTGGATATTGCTGCTATAAACATTGGGGTGCATGTGCCCCTTCAGATAAAGATACATTTGTATCTTTAGGGTAAATACCTAGTAGTGCAAATGCTGGGTTGTAAGGTAGCTCTATTTTCAACTTTTTGAGGACCACCATATTGTTTTCCAAAGTGGCTGCACCAGCTTGCTTTCCCACCAACAGTGTTAGAGAGTTCCCTTTCTCTGCGTCTTTGCCAACATCTGTCTTTTCCTGACTTGTTAATTTTAGCCATTCTGACTGGTATGAGGTGGTATCTCACTGTGGTTTTGATTTGGATTTCCCTGATTCCGAGTGATGTTGAGCATTTTTTCATGTCTGTTGGCCATTTGGATATCTTCTTTGCAGAAATGTCTGTTCATTTCTTCTGCCCATTTCTTGGTTGGATTATTTGCTCTTTGGGTGTTGAGTGTGATAAGTTCTTTATAGATTCTGGATACTAACCCTTTGTCTGATAAGACATTTGCAAATAACTTCTCCCATTCAGTTGGTTGTCTTTGGTTTTGTCAACTGTTTTTTTTTTTTGCTGTGCAAAAACCTTTTATCTTGATGAGGTCCCAATAGTTCATTTTTGCCCTAGTTTCCCTTGCCTTTGGAGACATGTCTAGCAAGAAGTTGCTGCAGCCAAGGTCACAGAGGTTGCTGCCTGTGTTCTGCTCTAGGAATTTAATGGATTCCTGCCTCACATTTAGGTCTTTCATCCATTTTGAGTCTATTTTTGTGTATGGTGGAAGGAAATGGTCCAGTTTCATTCTTCTGCATGTGGCTGGCTGTCCAATTTTCCCAACACCATTTGTTAAAGAGACCGTCTTTTTTCCATTGGATATTCATTCCTGCTTTGTCAAAGATTAGTTGACCACAGAGTTGAGGGTCCATTTCTGGGCTCTCTATTCTGTTCCTTTGATCTAAGTGTCTGTTTCTGTGCCAGTACCATACTGTCTTGATGATTACAGCTTTGTAATACAGCTTGAAATCTGGCATTGTGATGCCGCCAGCTTTACTTTTCTTTTTCAACATTCCTCTGGCTATTCAGGGTCTTTCTGGCTCCATACAAATTTTAGGATTATTTGTTCCAGCTCTGTGAGAAAAGTTGATGGTATTTTGATAGGGATTGCATTGAATGTATAGATTCCTCTAGGAAGCATAGACATTTTAACAATATTTGTTCTTCCAATCCATGAGCATGGAATATTTTTCCATTTTCTTGTGTCTTCCTCAATTTCTTTCATGAGTGTTCTATAGTTTTCTGAGTGAAGATCCTTTGCCTCTTAGGTGGGGTTTATTCCTAGGTATTTTATGTTTTTGGTCCAATTGTAAATGGGATGGACTCCTTAATTTCTCTTTTTTCTGTCTCATTATTAGTGTATAAAAATGCAACCGATTTCTGTGCATTGTTGTTATATCCTGCCACTTTGCTACATTCCTGTATGAATTCTAGCAATTTGGGGTGGAGTCTTTGGGTTTTCCACAAAGTATCATGTCATCTGCAAAGAGTGAGAGTTTGACTTCTTTGCTGATTCAGAGGCCTTTAATTCTTTTTGTTGTCTGATTGCTGAGGCTAGGATTTCTAGTACTATGTTGAATAGCAGTGGTGATAGTGGACATCGCTGCCATGTTCCTGACCATAGGGGAAAAGCTCTAAGTTTTTATCCATTGAGAATGACATTTGCTGTGGGCTTTTCATAGATGGCTTTTATGATATTGAGGTGTGTTTCCTCTATACCTTCACTGTGAAGAGTTTTAATCAAGAAAGGATGCTGTACTTTGTCAAATGCTTTTTTTGCATCTGTTGAGAAGATCATATGGTTCTTGTCCTTTCTTTTATTAATGTAGTGTATCACGTTGGTTGATTTATGGATGTTGAACCACCCTTGAAGCCCAGGAATAAATCCCACTTGGTCATGGTGAATAATCCTTTAATGTACTGTTGGAATCTATTGGTTAGTATCTTGGTGAGAATTTTGGCATCCATGTTCATCAGAGATATTGGTCTGTTATTCCCCTTTTTAGTGGGGTCTTTGTCTGGTTTTGGGATCAAGGTAATGCTGGCCTTGTAGAATAAGTTTGGAAGTTTTCCTCCATTTCTATTTTTTGCAAGACAGCTTTGGAAGAATAGGTATTAGTTCTTTAAATGTTTGATAGAATTCCCCTGGGAAGTCATCTGGCCCTGGGCTCTTGTTTGTTGGGAGATTTTAAATTACTTCTCTAATTTCCTTACTGGTTATGGGTCTGTCCAGGTTTTCTATTTCTTCCTGATTCAGTTTTGGTAGTTGATATGTTTCTAGGAATGCATCCATTTCTTCCAGATTGCCTAATTTGTTGACATATGGTAGCTCATAATATGTTCTTATAATTGTTTGTATTTCCTTGGTGTTGGTTGTGATCTCTCCTCTTTCATTCATGATTTTAATTTGGGTCCTTTCTCTCTCTATCTCTGTGTTTGATAAGTCTGGCTGGGGATTTATGGATCTTATTAATTCTTTGAAAGAGCCAGTTCCTAGTTTTGTTGATATGTTCTTCTATTCTTTTGGTTTCTATTTATTGATTTCTGCCCTTGTCTTTATTATTTCTCATCTCCAGCTTGGTTTAGGCTTTGTTTGCTGCTCTTTCTCAGCTCCTTTAGGAGGTTGGTTAGGTTGTGTATTTGAGACTTTTCTTGTTTCTTGACAAAGGCCTGTATTGCTATATACTTCCCTCTTAGGACCACCTTTGCTGCATCTCAAAGGTCCTGACAATTGTGTTTTCATTTTCATTTGCTTCCATGAATTTTTTAAATTCTTCTTTAATTTCCTGGTTGACCCATTCTTTCTTAAGTAGGATGTTCTTTAACCTCCAAGCATTTGAGTTCCTTCCAAATTTCCTCCTGTGATTGAGTTCAAACTTCAAAGCACTGTGGTCTGAAAATATGCAGGGAATGATCCCAATCTTTTGATACTGGTTGAGACCTGATTTGTGACCCAGCATGAGATCTATCCTGGAGAATGTTCCATGTGCCCTCAAAAAGAATGTGTATTCTGGCTTTAGGATGGAATGCTCTGTATATTTCTGTGAAGTCCATCTGGTCCAGTGTGTCATTCAAAGCCCTTATTTCCTTGTTTATCTTCTGCTTAGATGATCTGCCCATTGCAGTGAATGGGTTGTTAAAGCCCCCTACTATTATTGGATTATTATCAATGTGCTTCTTTAATTTTGTTATTAATTGGGTTATATAATTGATTTCTCCCACATTAGGGACATAAATATTTACAATTGTTAGATCTTCTTGTTGGCTAGACATTTTAAGTATGATATAGTGTCCCTCTTCATCCCTTACTACAGTCTCTGGTTTAAAATCTATTTTATCTGATATAAGGATTGCTACCTCAGCTTTCTTTTGATGGCCAGTACCATGATAAACGGTTCTTCACTCCTTCATTTTCAATCTGGAAGTGTCTTTGGGTCTAAAATGAGTCTCTTGTAGACAGCATATGGATGGGTCTTGCTTTTTTATTCAATCTGATAGCCTGTGTCTTTTGATTGGGGCATTTAGCCCATTTACATTCAGGGTAACTATTAAAAGATATGAATTTAGTGCCATTGTGTTACGTGTAAAGTCACTGTTTCTGTATATTGTCTCTGTTCCTTTCTGATCTATGTTACTTTTGGGCTCTCTCTTAGCTTAAAGGATCCCCTTTAATATTTCTTACAGGGCTGCTTCAGTGGTCACAAATTCTTTTAGTTTTTGTTTGTCTTGGAAGCTCTTTATCCCTCCCTCTATTCTGAATGATAACCTTGCTAGATAAAGTATTCTTGGTTGCATATTTTTCTCATTTAGCTCCCTAAATATATCATGCCTGTCCTTTCTGGTCTGCCAGGTCTCTTTGGATAGGCCTGATGCCAGTCTAATATTTCTACCCTTGTAGGTTAAGGACCTCTTGTCACAAGCAGGTTCCAGGATTTTCTCTTTGTTTCTGAAATTTGCAAGCTTCACTATTATATGTCGAGGTGTTGACCTATTTTTATTGATTTTGCAGGGGGTTCTCTGTGCCTCCTGGACTTGAATTCCTGTTTCCTTCCTCAGATTAGGGAATTTCTCAGGTATAATTTGCTCAAGTGTTCCTTCTGCCTGCCTCCCTCCCTCTCTCTCCCTCTCTTTCACTCTCTCTCTTCTTCTGGGATCCCAATGATTCTAATATTGTTTCACTTTATTGTATCACTTATCTCTCGAATTCTCCCCCTGTGATCCAGTAATTGCTTACCTTGCTTTTTCTGAGCTTCTTTATTCTCCATCATCTTGTCTTATATATCACTAATTCTCTCTTCTGCCTCATTTACCCTAGCAGTTAGAGCCTCCATTTTTTATTGCATCTCATTAATAGCCTTTTTTATTTCGACCTCATTGGATTTTAGTTCTTTTATTTCTCCAGAAAGGGATTCTCTAGTATCTTCTATGCTTTTCTCAAACCCAGCTAGTATCTTTATAGTCATTACTCGGAACTCTAGTTCTGACACCTTACTTATAGCCACACTAATTAGGTCCCTGGCAGTCAGTACTGCCTCTTGTTCTCTTTTTTGAGGTGTGTTTTTTGGTCTTGTCATTCTGTCCAGAGAAGAATAGATGAATGAAAGAACAAAATACTAAAATAACAACAATGACCCTAGAGAAATGTACACTGAACAAATCAGAAGAGACCTGAAACCGAAAAGAAAATTAAAAAGAGAGAGTGATAGAATATAATCGGACAGGTGAACAGAACAGAGCAATACACTAGATCCTGGGTGTATTTTGATCTGTTAGAAAACTAGGTCCCAAAATTACAAAGAAAGAAAAACATATATATACAAAAAATAAAATTAAATACAATGAAAGGATAGAATGTAACTGTAAAAATGAAAATTAAAAAAAGAGTTGATAAAATAAGAAATTGGTTCAAAAGGAAAGAGAAAAAAATAAAATTGAAAAACTAAAGAATCACGGAAAAAACTATGAATTCTATTTACTATTTTCCTCTAGTGTTAGAGTTTTGCAGTTCTCATTGATTGGGAAACTTGATCTCAGGTGGATGTTCTTGCTGCTCTTCTGGGGGAGACACTTGTTGCACTGATTCCCAGGTGTCTTTGCCCCAGGTGGAATTGCACCACCCTTACCAGGAGGCCAGGCTAAGTAATCTGCTCTGGATTGCTCTATGTGGGTTTTGTTGCCTGAAGGCTTTCCACTCGGCTTTAGAGGATGAGAATGAAAATGGAGGCATCCCAAATTCCAGTCCCAGAATTGAAAGCTCAGGGGCCCCCCTCCTCAGTGAGCCCTCAGAAAAAAACAGTCAATCACTCCTGTCTCTCTGGTCTCTGACCACACTCCGTGCTCACCCGGCATGTGATCAAGAGTTTCTATCTCAGGCACTCAGCCCCGTTTGGAGTTTCCAAACCCTGAAGCCTCCTGCGGCACACACCCTGCTCAGGGAGCAGTCACCTGGTTCTCTTTTAAGAATAGCCAAACGGACAGAAAATTGCTGGAACTGGATTCATATTGCCCATTGATTTCTGCTCTAATCATCGGGGCTGACCTGACCTCTTTCAGAAGCCTGGCTGTTCAGCTTTCTTATGACTCTGTTAGATACCTTAGATTCTTCCAACAAATTTATATTTGCTTATAATGAATAATTAATATAATTATAATATATAAATATGTATAACATAATATATTTTGCTTATGATAGCCAGAGGCTATTTCTGTTGCTTGCAACAGCCAAAAACTCTAAATAATTATATTAGCAGAATGATAGAATATGCTGCAGTAATAGACAACTTCCCAGATCTCACTGCCTTCAGAGAGCAGTGTTATTTCTCCTATACAGAGTCTACCTTGGGGGGTGCCTGGGTGGGTCAGTCAGTTAAGCATCCAACTTTTGATCTCAGCTCAGGTCTTGATCTCAGGGTCATGAGTTCAAGCCCCTTGAACTTAAAAAAAAAAAAAAGTCTACTTTTGGTCTGGCTGACTGTCCAGGGAAACTGTTCCACAACCCCAGCCACCTTGATCTTATGACCAAGAGGAAGATACTTCTTGATATTTATAGCTTTCCTACTTGTCTCTCAACAACAACAACAAAAAAAAAACCAAAAGAGTAGATCTCCTCAGTTTTGAGCTGCACATTATTGAAGATAATACTTTACCATGTATATAATTTTAACTTCTGATTGTAAAGACCAAAACAACCACAAAAATCTCAGAATTTTAAATTATCTATGAAGAGAGTCAATCATTGTGACTAGGACTTCATGAGTATTCAGATGATGGCCACTGTTTACTTTGTTGTGAGGCGAAGTTCTATAATAACTACGAATAAAATTTGGAAGACAAAAAGATTAAAATTCCAGGTTCATCTTGCCCAATAGTAAATTATCAGATATTAGGCTTGTTACGTAACTGGATAACCTCATTCTATCAATTAAATAAGGCAACAAATGCAAATTGGTTGATATAGTAAACTCTTTAATAAACGAACTTAACAAAGAAGATTAGGTGATCTACCTACGCTTACAAAATAATAAAATTATGATTCTAAATTAAAATATCCAGTTCTCTAATAAAGAAGTACATGACAGGCATGCAATGTTACTGCTTTGATTATACCTGTGTTTTAAGTTTATTCTGACTTAAGTAACACCAACTATTTCCCCATGGGTGAGTAGTACTTCACAATTTGCAAAATCATCTCCCATAAAACACATCACCACACACCTCTGAAAGAGGCTAAGAAAGAAGGGTTTGACCTCAGCTGACTCATCCATAAAAGGGGCTGATAATAGCGATCCCCACGAAATTGCTCAGAGCACTAAAGGACATCATGTCTCTATCATGTTTAGCACTGTGTCGGGCCCAGTACAGGCACTCAATAGGTAAGGAGTCCATTTCTTCTTTTCTGTCAGTTCTATACTAAATGCCATTCATGCATGCATTCATTCATTAGTTCATGCATTTATACTGTAAGCAATTATTGATGTGCCAGGCTCTATGCTGGGTACTGAGAATAACTGGATGAACAAACTACTTGTAGCTCTCTCTCCTCTTGATCCTTTCTATCTGCTACACTGATGTATTTAAGCCTCAGTGGTTTTCCCGTGGAAGTGGAAAATAACCCTTTTGCTGCAGTCATGACACTAGCTACCCAGTTGGAAAAGGTTCCTTTCTGCTTCATCCTGTGCCCTTCCTTTGGCAAGTTCTGCCTGCTCTGCCGACTTTGGCGCCCAGTGGCACAGCTGTTGGAGAAAGAGCTAGTCCCTCCTCAACAGATTGTCCATAAAGACAGTTGCCTGTCTCTTTGCATCTTCTTTTTGGTCTTTGTTCTCTGCCATTGCACATTTTGAACACCATGTCCACAAACTGTGATGGGGTCAGCACTCCTGCTGCATCCAGCCTTTGCAGTTTTCTCTCAGTATCAGGAACTCTGTCCAATAAAGGTCATATTAACCATCCAAACATTTTCAGTGCCTCAGGATCAGCGTCTGTTTATTTCCAGTATATTTGGTAAATGCACTCCAAGAACTCAGAGAGATCCTCATTAAGTTGTTGTTGGAATTCCTGTATTTGATTAAAGTTCTTTTGTTTAGAATCTCCCTCTCTGAGACCAACCAAAATGCACTTCTTGTGCTAACCAAGTCCAGGCATGCCCCTGTCACTGTGATCCCAATGCAACACCAGCATGGGAGCTCCATTGGCATCCTCCAAGGGGGGCCAGTGTGCCTCTTCGTAAGCTTCTCTAGCACTAATCATTTCTCACCTGCTGTAAGAAGCATACATAAAGAGTTTGAGTATCCGCCCAAGAGGGTCAGCAAATATTAGTGCAAATAACTCAGTCATTTTCAGGGGGACCATCCCAGTAGGAGGGGTTATCATTCCTCCAGTTGAACAGATCTGAAGTAGAAAAGGGACTGCAAGTCCATAAGTATGTGGCCAGTTATCCATGCTGGTTTATACTGCTTTGCTCTGGCTGGAATTGCTCCCTGGACAAATTGATTCCCTTGCCGGATCTTATACAGAGAGAGTACTCCAGGTCCCCAGCACTGCCCGGCTCCTACTGAGGAGGAGCTGAAGTCCTGGACATTTCTGGAGGCTCAAGCATTTCAGCCAGAAGAGGCAGGGGTTGAAGGGCAGGTAAAGGATTTAGAACCTATGACATCATCCTGTCTTCTTTCTCCCTTAAATTGCCCCCATCATTTAGTGGGACCAGGGGAATAAATAGCCTTGTACCCTGGTCTCTGTACCATCAGCTTAGACCCCTTCCCATTAGCCTCCTCCAGATAGAGGAGCATAAAGGCCCCTCATCCTTTTTGCCAGCTCTTTGTCAGTACGGCTCCGACTGCAAAATAGTATAGTAATTCAAGGGGCCATGTAAAGTCCAGATTCCAAAGTATACTGTGGCCAGACTGTGCCACAATAGAAGATTGTTTTCTTGGACATGGGTGAACAACTGAAATTGGACCTTTTCTTCAACATGCTCGAAGCAGGCTGTCAGCTGGAATAGACATCGATTTCCCATGGCACACAATCACAATAGTGCTGCTCTCCTGACAAACCAAAATTAAGCTGGATATAAAAAGTCCAACAACTATTTTCACTCACCTAAACAGGTGCCTCAAACAACAGAAACAAATTGCCCACAGCCCAGATGGCCAGGAAAAGGAGTCCCCGGTCAGACAGGCCCGAGGGACTTACCCACTATCTGAATCTGCACACTTACCCAGAGGTGGGCTCCTTGCTCCAACAGAAAGAG
Source organism: Mirounga angustirostris (assembly GCF_029215605.1). Lineage (NCBI taxonomy): Eukaryota > Metazoa > Chordata > Mammalia > Carnivora > Phocidae > Mirounga > Mirounga angustirostris. The sequence continues at coordinate 10,221,323 of NW_026991712.1, read as the reverse complement.
CTGGGGCAGACCACACCAGGGTTGGACACCAAGGGACAGTCCCTGGAAGGAAAGTAGTTCCTGCAGCGGGCAGGGCCCATCCCCAAAGTCTCCCCAGCAGCTGGTTCACCACAAGCAGTTCCCCTCGCAGGTGGCTCCCCGACACTGTTATGGAACCCAGGCCCAATCTGCTCTGCTCACTGCAATTCAGGCCAATTAGTCAAGAGACAAAATGTTGGGGCAAAGAAATAGACTTTATTTGAGAAAACTGGCTAACCAAGAAGATGGCAGACTAATGTCCCCAAAACCATCTCCCCATTTTAATGCAGGCATCTCAATGCAGGCAGGGGCTTTTTTTTTTTTTAAGATTTTATTTATTTGAGAGAGAGAGACCATGAGCAGGGGGAGGTATAGAGGGAGAGGGAGAAGCAGACTCCCCCTGAGCAGGGAGCCTGACATGGGGCTCAATCCCAGCACCCTGAGATCATGAGCAGCCCAAGGCAGATGCTTAACCAACTGAGCCATCCAGGCACCCCAGGCAAGGGCCTTTTTTTTTTTTTTAAGATTTTATTTATTTGACAGAGAGAAAGACAGCCAGAGAGGGAACACAAGCAGGGGGAGCGGGAGAGGGAGAAGCAGGCTTCCCACCGAGCAGGGAACCCGATGCGGGGCTTGATCCCAGGACCCTGGAATCATGACCTGAGCCGAAGGCAGACGCTTAACAACTGAGCCACCCAGGTGCCCCAGGCAAGGGCCTTTTAAGGGGGGAAAGAAGCCAAAATAAAGACAGGCTCCAGCTGCCACTCCAGTATGAGAAATCAGTCAGATGTCTTCAATTAACACTGACCAGTTTCTTCAAATTCCCTAAAAAATTTAAACAGAAATGATTACTATAAGCTTAGCATGTGCTTAGGAGTTGACGGGTAAGAATGTGCTGATTAGTTTTGTTTTGTGCAATGTGTTCTGTATCTTCATTCAGTGCTCCCATTAAAATCTAAAAGTTAAGGAGTTTCCCAGCAGGCTTACAATGCACAAACAGGTCTACCGCAGAATAAGGAGTGAGGGAGAAGTGTTCAAGGCAAAGTGAATTCAAGATGGAGTTAGTCCTGCCATGACACTTGTTAATAATATAAACAAAAAGGTCACTAGAAATGTAATTGTCCCATCCAAGGCAATAAAGAAGAAAGCACTAGCTGTCTCTGAGGAATTTTGGAGTTGGCTTTCAGGAAGGTGAAGTGCCTAATTTCCAATGACAGAAGAGAATCCATCCTTTCCTAACTGACACCAACAACACTCTCTCAACTATAAATCCTACAACCATCTCCATACCTCACCCTCAGGGTCATGGATTCCTCCAGGCTCTTGGTCACTAACACTCCTACAATTTCCCTGAAAACCAACCTGTCCGACGGCCCCTGGCTCCTTTTTTCTGTCTCTCCACTTCTTTTTCCCCGTCTCTTGTAAACTTGTAAATTGGCCATTAAAAATGCTCATCTTTATGTGGTCACTCTACAAATATTTAAGCCAGATGAACATTTCCAACAAAGAAAGAATAAATCAGATTATTTATCTCTTAAAATCTAATGGAGCAAAAACATGCCCTAATGGGCTTTATGAGTTATACTAATAAACTAAAGACTAATTCAAATTTCTAGAGAGAACAAAATTAACTCTTGATGCTTTGTTTTAGATATTCTAGAAAGAAATGTGACCACAACTAGGAAAATATGTTAACTCTGAGTTAATTTAATGGTCTTCATTACTAGTTTACAAGACAAGAAAAAAGGGACATTTGGACTCTTAAGGATGACTTTAAGAAACTTTATAGTTAAAATTTGCTAAGAGAGATGATCTTAAGTGTTCTCACCACACATAAAAAAAAATCATAACTATGTCACGTGATGGATATGCTAATTAGCTTGATTGTGGTACTCATTTCACAATGGATGCATATATCAAAACATCACATTGTTCATCTTAAATATATACAGTTTTTATTTGTCAAGTGTATTTTAATAAATTTTAATAAAGGAACACAAATAAAATAATGGTTTACAAATAAAGTGATGTAGAAATTATACTTTTTAAAAACTCATTTTATTATTCCTCTCATGGTGACTTTTTGCACAAATAAAAGAGATTTAAAATTTTTTATTGTAAACCAGCTCTGTTTTCTCCTCAATTTTACTGACATGTGAAAATAATTTAATACAACATCATGATATATGTAAGACAGGGTTTTTTTTAATGATTTAAACTTTTTAAATATACTTTATTGATTTTAGGTGAATAATTACCTTCACAAATTGTCTAAGATTATAAAAATATAAAATCATTTTTTAGCTAAGTGGACTCATAATAAAAATGTATTTTAATAAAGCTTACTCTGATGGAATTCTTACAGTGTTAGAAATTTTAAAGACTTCATTGCCAACTTAATCCTGATACTTGTGTAATGGCAAACTCTTAAACTACTATTTAATTGAGGTAAATGATTCATAAGCATGGTTCTCTGGAAATGTAATGCTTAGTAAACCTGAGCCATTACATCATATACTATGGCTATTGATTGACAGGTTGAAAAGGATGAATACTGGCTTTGGGTTATGGTTATATGGGTTTTTTGTTTTTGTTTTTGTTTTTTGTAATGTGGTAAACACACACACATACACACACATACACCCCTCTTCACAAATAGTGAAGTGTGCAGTAGAGTATTGTTAAGTATAAGAACAGTTCTGTGGAGCAGGTGTGTAGACCTTTTCCATCTTGCATGCCTGGCACTCACTACCTATTGAATAGCAACTCATTCTCTTCTCCCCTCAGCTCCTGGCAACCACATTCTACTTTGTGTCTATGAGCTTGAAGACTTTGGATACTGTGTGTACATGTAATTAGGCAGTATTTGTACTTCTGTGACTGGCTTATTTCACTTAGTATCATGTCCTCAACAAATTCCAGACAATTCACTTTCTTCCATTCTACTGATCATAACTCAGTCCTATGACCACCTCCCTAACTGAAAGGAAGACCAAAAAAGAGAGTCTCATTGTACGTGCAGGAAGATAAAGAAGTGGATTTGGGGAACACTTAGCTAGTCTCTGCCACAAGGAGTTTAGGAGAAGAATGCATCACTACATTGTATCTTTTGCTGAGTTACTGCCATGGTAATTCTTTGCACTGAAAACCAGGGCAATTTCCCTGATTTCAATGACTAACTTCTCTAAAGGCTTTATTAGGAGCTTATAATGGCAAATATGTGTCTGTGTGTATACACGTGTGTACATGTATGTACATGTGTACATCTCCCAACCCCTGCCTTCCAAGCACTTCAAATACCCTCACAGAATATTTAAAAGTCCACCACCAGGACATCAATTAAATTTCTTCTGATAAGAAGATACATGACAGTGTTTCTCAACTTTATTCATGCCATTGGTGCACTTAAAAATGACAATATTGGTGGGACACCCAAGTAAAAATTGAGATGATATACCCAGAGTCAACTGGCTTAGGGATTCCTGTTGCATCAGGCATTGCCTAGCTACCTCAAGGGTCTAAGATGTCAGCGATGGTCCCCTGTAATCCAGCCACAACACCTGCGTTAGGAGATTTGCCTGGAATCATATAATTACATCAGAAAAAAGCAAGGATAGAGGATACCCAGAACCTCTCCCTTCTCTCTCCCTCACAAAATCCAACAGAGGATAATTTTTATTTTGGGAGGGGAGAAGTAAGCATTCCAGGCAAAATTGGAAAAATATCTCTTAAATCTGCATTAAAACTTCAATTAATCATTATGCTAAGAGAAAAAAATTACTTAGGAACTATGCAGCTACCTCATAACTCATGAATATAAATCAGAGACTTTAAATTGCTCTTTATTTTTTTCTTGTAGTTTTTAATTTTATTATGTTATGTTAGTCACCATACAATACATCATTAGTTTTTGATGTAGTGATCCACGATCCATTGTTTTCGTATAACACCCAGTGCTCCATGCAGTAAGTGCCCTCCTTAATACCCATCACCGGGCTAACCCATCCCCCCTCCCCCCTCCCCTCTAAAACCCTGTTTGTTTCTCAGGTCCATAGTCTCTCATGGTTCATCTCTCCCTCCAATTCCCACCACCCATTTTTCCCTTCCTTCTCCTAATGTCCTCCATGTTATTCCTTATATTCCACAAATAAGTGAAACCATGTGATAATTGACTTTCTCTGCTTGACTTATTTCACTTAGCATAATCTCCTCCAGTCCCCTCCATGTTGATGTAAAAGTGGGTATTCATCTTTTCTGATGGCTGAGTAATATTCCATTGTGTATATGGACCACATCTTTATCCATTCATCTGTTGATTTAAATTGCTCTTTAAACAAATATTTGAACACTCATCGTTATCAATAATTACATAACTTATCTGACACAAAGAAAAATTGAAGGAAGCAGTTTGGGCTTAAGATCCATTTAGCTCTCCATGGGCTTGCTTCTTTAAAGGACAAACCCACCAGAGAGGCTCCTGTCTAAATGGCTGCATGGCAGGAATTTCCAATGACCCTGCTTAGCAAACGATCATTCCCTCCATGACCTTCCAGTTTCTAAAATTCTATTTGTCCATTCTTTGAGTGAAGTCAACAACACTCTCCTTTATTTGGACTAAGTAATTGTCATAAATTCAAATGAACTCCATTGTGGGAATTAGCTTTCCGGATATCTAGGTGCTGAGAAAATGAAATGTGTGGTCGACAAAGTAAGAGGTGCTTCCCTCACCTCAGTGGAGCTCTGAGGACATCTCACTGACCCCTCTGCCTGGGATGAGGAGTGTAAATTTGGGTCCAGACCACCAACATTTAGGCTTTTACTTTTTTAACCTTAAAAAAAATTTTTTTTGAGTATAGTTAATACACAATGCTACCTTCGTTTCAGGGGTACAACATAGTGATTCAACTTCTTTATGCATTATGCTGTGGTCACCACAAGTGTGGCTACCATCTGTCACCACACAGGCTATTACAATATCATGGACTGCTTTCCCTATGCTGAGCCTTTTATTCCTGTGACTTATTCACTCCATAACTGAAAGCTTGTATGTCCCACTCCCCTTCACCCATTTTGCTCATCCTCTCACCTCTTTCCCTCTGGCAACCAGCAGTTTGTTCTCTGTATTTATAGATCACATTCTGATTTTTCTGTGCTCATTTATTCATTTGTTTTTTTTAGATTTCACATATGAGTGAAATCATGATATTTGTCTTTGTCTGACTTATTTCACTTAGGTAATACTCTCTATGTCCATCCATGTTCTCACAAATGGCAGGATCTCATCCTTTTTTATTGCTGTGTAATAGCCCATTATATATACACCACATGTTCCTTATCCATTCATCTATTGGTGGACACTTAGGTCGCTCCCATATCTTGCCTATTGTAAATAATGCTACAATAAACATAGAGGTGCATGTGTCTTTTTGAATTAATGTTTTCATTTTCTTTGGATAAATACCCAGGAGTGGAATTATTGTATTACCTGATATTTCTATTTTTAATTTTTTTGAGGAATCTCCATACTGTTTTCCACGGTGGCTGCACCAGTTTGCATTCCCACTAACCGCCTATGAGAGTTCCTTTTTCTCCATATCCTTGCCAATATTTATTTCTTGTTTTTATTTTTATTTTTGTTTTAGAGATTTATATTTCATTGATTTGTATTTCCCTGATGATGAGTGATGTTGAGCATCTTTTCATGTGTCTGTTGGCCATCTGGTTGTCCTCTTTGGAAAAACGTCTATTCAGGTCCTCTGCCCATTTTTTAATTAGCTGGTTTGGTTTTTAGTGTTGAGTTGTATAAGCTCTTTATATATTTTGGATATTAACCCCTTATTGGATATGTCATTTGCAAATATCTCTTCCATTCAGTAGGTTGCCTTTTTATTTATTTATTTTTTATGGTTTCCTTTGCTGAAAAAGAAGGCTCTTAGAACAACAGACCTGGGTGAATGGACTGGGGATGGGGTGGGGGTCTGAGGGGAGATTTTGGTGACATAAAAGCCCTCATTTTTTTTCTCACAGAAACTTCTTTTGGAATTTCTTGGCCACTGGAAGTTATTTTCCTCTTGTACTTGTTTCTCTCTTTGACCTCCTTTTGGGGAATCTCATTCTCTCTCTGATTCCATTCAAGGAGCATTTGCTGAGGCTTTGTGACATACACTGGGTACAGAATACAAACATGAGCAAGGCAGCCACAATACTTGACTTCACAGAGCTATATATAACCAGGAAGGACAACAATTAGCTGCCAAGAGATCTAGGTAAAGAAAAAACAAAACGAAGAGAAGGAAATGAGCAAACACAGGAATGCAAGAAAACCTTTATTCCAATAACACAGCTTCTTCCCAGAGGAGTAGAAAGCTCACATCCCCACATAGTGACTCCATTCAATTAAGTTGCCGTGACCTTTCTCAACTCCATACTTTTGCACACACTGTTCCTTCTGCTGGTAATGCTTTGCACATGACTTCCAGCCCTGAAACTCCCACTGATCCAAGAAAAAGTTCAAATGTTCCCTCCCCAGAGAGTCCTTCCCCCAGTGAGTCCCCCTCATCATCCCTGCCCCTGATGGAGCTGTTTATATGAGTTGATGCCAACACTTCTTGCCCACCACTCCATCCTATGACACATCACAATATATTCTGATGATTGCTTATGTGTCTATCTGCCCCACCAAATGGTGATTCACGTATGCAGAAATTGCGTGCTGCTCATGTTGACATCCCAAGGTCTCATGGGGGACATGGCTCATAGCTTGTGCTCAATAAAGCCTTATTGAACAGTCGTCAATTGAAACTACCTGCAGATCTCAATTAAAAGAGGGAGTGGAAAGAGGAAACTGGCACATCTGTCACAGCACATCAGTTCTCCCCCCTTCCGTTATCCTCTCTTTTCAGGGAAACTGGATTCCTATCCCCAGGGAAGGCTACCTAAGTACTTGCTGCCTGCAGTCTCTGCCTGAGGCCTCGTGCTAGCTAGCTCGCTAAATTTAACTCACTTTCTATCTCTCCCCTCTTCCCTTCCCTCCCAGCAAAAGCCAGACACCAGGATAGGTAAACCCCAGTGCAGATTCATTTGCAGAACTGACTAAAAAGAGAGCAGAATAAAAGCCAGGTGCCCCTTGGGAAAGCAATTTCCTGATTTTTTTCAAAGCTCACCCCATTTCCACCACCTCTAAATGCCCCAGTTTCCAACTCCCTCAGCTGAGATCTCTAGACACCGGATGTAATACATCATGAAACTCAGTCGCTTCTTTACCCCCTCCGTCTCTCAAGCCAAAACAAAAGAACCTCTCCTGGACCTGAGACCTCACTTCTGGATGTTAATAATTCAGCACCTATTTACTGAGTAATTGCTGCGTGCAAGGTGGAGTGTCATGGCTGTAAGGGAGGCCAGAATAAATGACATTGTGGAATCAGAAAATACCGTAGTTCAAAGGGACTTCAGGAAACATCAACCCTGTTTTTCTAGAGAGGGAAACTGAGCCCCACAAGGAACAGAATTTAAGACCTGGGCTGTGTTCTTTGCTGTGAAGGAGCTTATACCCCTTCAAGGAGACATAATATAAATACAGAGAAAATTAAGCAACAATATGGTAAAGTTCACAGGCCTTTCAGATGGATTGTCCCATGCCTTCCATCTGCATTTATATGGATCATCTACCCATCTGAAGGGTCAAAGGAGGGCAGGGGAAAAAAAAAAAAAAACAAGGGTTGTGATGTCAACATACCTTCTTCCTTTCTTTCCTTCTTTTATTTATTTATTTATTCCTCTGGCACTTAATGAGCTCCTAATAGGTGGTAGACCCCCATGCTGGGTACAGAAATTTTAATGGGAAGCTAGAATGACATGGTTATCAGCAAGATGCAGGGCACTCTATCAGGCCCTTTAAACAGGTTAATTACTTCTAATCCTTATCCTTAATGCAACCTTACTCGTTGGATTCTATTACTACCATTTGATGGGAAAGGGTAGGGGGGTTGGGCTCAGAGTAGTAAAGTCACTCTCCCAAGATCACACAGCTAATAAGGAATAGTTCAACCAGGATTTAACTCAGTCTGTTCAAACATCAGAAGAAGAGAGATAAACGAAGTATATCCCCAATTTCCATTCTCAAAATCTCCCAGCATCTCATTTCCTGAAGTGGTTGTAGCTAAATTTAGCAACCCACAATTGCTTCCCAGTCCAGGCTGCATGGCTGACTACAAGATCTGGGGATGCTACTCTTTGATTAGGGCATAAGAACAGACTGTTGAGCCTCCCCGCCCCAGCCCAACACATGGGGGCTCAACTAGGGAGTGAGTCAGCCAGGAAGCCCTCATGAATGTCAAGCACAAACAACCCACTGGGCATGAAGCTTCAATAGCCCCCACCCCCCACATGTGCCAGCCTGTGAACTGGAGAGATGGCAATGAGCTTGACAAAATGGGTCTGAGCCAAAAATAGTCCTTGTCCGCTCCAGAAGGTTTCTGGGGAAGTGAAAGAAAACTTCAGGTAGAATCAAACTGGATGCACTCTTAACTGATGAATTCACTGTAGATCAGAAGGATCTCCATTCTGTGTGTGACCCGTGACCAAGGTACTGGTCATGTTTGACCCACAACCAGGTTGGGCAGCCCCAGAGGCCTTTGAAAAAAATTTAAATGCCATCCTAAGGTCCTAGGCAAAAGAGAAAAATAGATTGATTAGATTCAGAAACTAGATTGCTCACTAAACATGAAAAAGCAAAGTGCACTTGAATTTAACAAAAAGAAGACATTCGGGCATTCAAACACCAAATACTTAATTAAGGCCTACAGATTGATAGGCCATGGACTTGGCTCTGGAGGTACACTGATGTACAATGCATTACTGAATGCTGAGTTTCCAAGAAGTCTGAGCTCAACAAAATCCTCAAGAGTTCTCACAAATGGGCAGAGGCGTAATGTATTAATTAGGTCTCCTGGGGTCAAAACGAAGAGATACACACTCAGATTAAGGGAACCAAATACATTTTTTTGGTTCATGTAACAAAACTGAAGAGTTGTAATGTTTTCAAGCATGGCTGGATCCAGGGGCCAAAGCAATGTCACCAAACTGCCTCACTTGCAACATTTCTCTGCTCCACCTTCCTCTGCTTGGGTTCTATTTTCTGGAAGATTTTCTTTTGGAGTTCCCAATGACTCTAAGCCTTCATACTTATAGTTCATGTAGAGTGTGACTCCCATAAGGGATTCAAGATTAGCTCTAACTGAACTGACTTGGGTCATGACTTCACTTTGAACACTCGTGCAAGGGTGATGAGACACACTTACTGCTCATGCTAGCACCCCACTCAGTAGCTGGAGATGAGATCAGATGGCAGAATTCACCTGTAATTCTGTAAAAAAAGGGTAGCTTCCCTCAGGAAAGCCAAGGTGCTTTTCCAGTGGAAAGGGGACTTACTTTAGTGGACAAAAACAGCAGATGCACACTACTCATGCATAATAAGACCTCTCTTGCCCTGAAGGAGTTTCCAGTAGCAGCTGAATTCTATTCCTGGCCCTGCCATTAAAAAGCTGAGTAGCACTGGAAAAAAATCCTTTCCTCTTCTTAGAGCCTCAGCTTCTCTTCAAAAATGGAGGTGTGTTCAAATTTCTGCATAGTGGAATATTTTGTCAATTAAATTCCATACAGAAACCCAATACTCAGTTTTACATCAGAGACACATGCACCTGCTTGTGTTGAATAGGGGGGAAACCAGGGAGGAGAATTGCCCCCAGTCCTCCTGGGATAACCCTTGAGGCTCCTCTCTTGAGGACTTTGTGGAATATATTGATACATCTTTTGAGCACTTCACAGGTATTGCACCCAGGGGAGGGAAATAGCAGATACAAAGATGAGAAGGAAGCAAGTCAAAGGTGCATTGTCCAATGAATTGTCATTGTAGGCAACTGAAACTGAAGCCCCCTGGGTCACCTTGCCATAAAACATACTCATGTCTCAGACTTAGACCACCCACTTAGTCCCATCAGCCATTGGGACACCCAGAGGATGCTGTGCCTTGGCATCTCCAGCCTGCCCTGCTCAGGTGACCAGAAAGAGTCCCCAGGCAAGAAACAACAAGAGCTGACAGATGAAACTGGTAAGCGTGGAAGGAATAAGGGACAGGCATCACCGGGGTCTGTTACAAGGATTAAAAAATTATTTCACGTGTTCGACACATATTTATTGAGAACTACTCTGTTCTAAGCACTGTGTTTAGGATGGTAAATAGAGAGACTTCCTGCCCACATAGAACTTACCATCTGACAACCAGTACAGATGTGTCAAGAGATGCTAGTACAGGCCACCTGGGTGGCTCAGTTGGTTAAGCGACTGCCTTCGGCTCAGGTCATGATCCTGGAGTCCCGGGATCGAGTCCCACATCAGGCTCCCTGCTCAGCAGGGAGTCTGCTTCTCCCTCTGACCCTCCCCCTTCTCATGTGCTCTCTCTCATTCTCTCTCTCTCAAATAAATAAATAAATAAATAATCTTAAAAAAAAATGCTAGTACAATATGACCAATGACAGTGCAGGAAGCATGGGGCCCTGCTTCCTGGAGGAGGTTCAAACTTGTGTTGGGAATGGAGGGAGTTAGGGGAGGCTCCTTGCAGAAATTACATCTCAACTAGAAGCTTCAAATTCTCCTCTTAGAATCTTCAAAGCAGAAATTACATCTCAACTAGAATCTTCAAAATCTCCTCTAGAATCTTCAAAGCTCCTCTTAGTCCTACTGGATTAGGGCCCTCATGACCAAATGAGTGGAAATGCCATTATGTTCGTTGGGATCATCTCCTGTTGTTGATTGAATTGTGAACCCTAAAAATCCTTATGTTGAAATTATAACCCCCGGGATCTCCAAATGTGACCCTCTTTGGAGATAGGGTTTTACAGAGGTCATTAAGTACAATGAGGTCATCAGGGTGGGCCCTAATCCAGTAGGACTAAGAGGAGCTTTGGGGACAGACACGTGCTGACAATATGGCATGTGAAGATCAGAGTCTTGTTGCCACAAGCCAAAGAGCTGCCAGAAGCTGAGAGATGGGCCTGGAACAGATCACCCCCACCCAGTCCCCAGCAGAAAGCAGCCCTGCTGGCACCTTGATTTGGGACTTCTGGTCTCCAGGATTGTGAGACAACACACTGCTATTGTTTACGCACTTGATTTGTCATGGCAACGCAAGGAAATGAAGGCACCTCCTGTCCCCTGAAGTGTTCAGGAATCTCAAGTCTTGTTCCTTATGTAGGAACTGGTCTACTTCCAAATTTCTGTTGCCTTTGCTTCTGTTGCTGCAACTGGCCTTGCTGTGGACAAATGATTTTCAAGTCAGAAGCTATCCTCTTCCCTGGAGGGGAAGGACATGACTTGTGGGTGTTGCCCTCTCAGAGGGTGTGTACTGAGAGCAGAGGTGTTGTGCCCACCACCTGGCAACGCTTAGCTATGGTTGTCCCTCAGGCCTAGCCTCCTTGCCTTCAAACACTGGTGTTTGTATGACTGCATCCTCAGCCTAGGGGTTTTCACCAAGCACATAAAAGATGTATACCACACAAAGGGTGATGGGTGGGATGGTCTGCACTGGACTGAGGCAATTCTCAGGATATAGTACTTTTTGTGCAGACTGGGACAGATAGTTCACCCTACCAAACACTCACACAGGCTCTGAAGGTTGTAGCCCCTTGTTCTGTTTTTGTCCTACTTGCCTGTGATTAAAAATCATAGTGACTGGGCCAGGGCAATCTGACCAGGAGGGGCTTCCGGCAGGGATGTGCTACAGACAGCTACATCAACTTGGGAGAACTGATGGGTGGATTGTCAGGAATTTTCAAGCTTATTGCTAAGCACAGACATTATTAAACATTAAATGAGATACCATGTAATTCGATCAATTATACTAAGTCAAAGGTGATTAACATTCAACATGCATCACTTTCCAATCATTTTATTCTGTTTTACTATTGTTTTACTATTGTCTATACATCTTTTAAAGTTATTTGTGCCTACTGCATCTGTAGAATGGAAACGCTGTATGCTGGACATCTCTTTCGACCCCTGAATTCAGGGACCTCCCACTGGTAGCCTGAATCAGCGACCGTGGGAGTATTTACACCACAGAAATCGGTGGTCCTATTAATCAGGGCTTAAGTCATTGTTTTGTTGATTGTCTAGACTTAAGAAGGTAATGAAGAAAATACTATGTAAGCTTAAAATTTAAATGTGTGTCATGTCTGTCATCATTCTAATAAATAAATAAATAAATAAATAAATAAATAAATAAATAAATAAATAAATAAATAAAAGAAATATTTTTCCAGGATTCAAAAACTATCATCAGTGAAGAAACACTCTTATCGTAGGTTTAGTTATTCTTCTTTCATCTTACTCATTAACATAAATGAAAATACATGTGCATATTCATGTGGAAAACTACACTCACTCATAAATCACATATTCAAGAGCCTGGCCCAAATCAACCCAAAGTACTCTCTGAGAGTCAACTGGCTATATAGAATTTATGATAAAGAGTATTGTCTATTTTATCATTATTTGTAAAATGTGTGCTATGCATCTTTTATGTCAAGGTAAATTATCATAAACTTCAGAACACTGATATATGCATACCTTTTGACAAGAGTCAGTCATTCCACATTGACCAGCACACCACTGACATCTGACCCCAGCCATACATTTTGCCAGAACCAGCTGTCCCCCATGAGACAATCATTATAGGACTCAGTGTTATGCCCAGGTCACTCTACCAACTTCCTTTCCCTTTCTCCTTGGTGATTTCCTCCTAGGCAGGACTCAGTGGAGATTATCTCTAGCCATCAAATAAGATCTGCTGGCTGACTATCAAAAAGAAAGACTTCAGAGAGCCTGAGTGCCCCTTCAACCAGGAGGGTACTCAGCTCCATGCAAAGTTGCCACCTCATCCCCAGAAACTCAGAGCTCTTCAGACTGAGAGGGTGCTGAAGGGTAGCTTGACTAAGCCATCAAGACATCTCATATAACTTTATGACCACGTGTGAATTCCCCTCCACAAGCAACTTTAGCATCCTACATGCCTCTCACTCCCATTGGACCGTGGGTACCTGTTTATTTGTCTGTCTCTCCCACTAGACTGCAAGTTCCCCCCGAGCAGGCAACTTATCTTGCTCACCATGTTACCTCTAGTGCATACAGCATGCCTGGCATTCCACCAGTAGATACAGAACGAACTTGAGACCAGAAATCTCTGCCGCCAAGGCCCGCACACCAGAGAAGATGCTGCTGCCCGAGGACAGAGTTCACACCAGGGCTGCTGGGGCCTTCTGGCTCTCCTTGCAAGCTCCCTCATTTCTCAGACCCTATTCTCTTCTCCCCCTCCCAGGCTTCCTTGAGCCTTGTGAATGATTAAACCTGGCTTGCCATCCTCTTCTCTTTGGCTTTCTCACAGATGCTAGTTTAACAAGGGTAAAGGGGTGAAGGGAATCCATGTACCTCTGCCTCAAGACACATGATTGGGTCCTGGTTCCTGTGCTCTGGACAGGAAAGCATCATGGCGTCCTGGACTGGACACTGAACTTGAAGTTCACACACTCCATCTCAGGCCATTATGCTGGGAGACCATGGGCAAGTCGTTTTACTTCTCTGAGCTTCTATTTCCTCAACAACACAATACACATGGCCATCCCTATCTAATTCATGTGCTTCTTGATGAGCATCAGTGAATACGGCATCTGGAGTGTCTTACGAGCAGTGCTGTGTATGCCCACGGAGTCGAAACTCATTGTACAAACGGCACTGTGGATGAGGACTCTGCACACTTGATGGAGGTCCAAGAGCACTGTATTCTCAGTTCCCCTTTACAATTCCCCAGTTCTACAAAGGATTTCTGGCATGATTCATTCTTCAGATTCAACTAGCTTAACCCACATGAATTCACGATACTTGAAATGGCTTTGCAAAGCCAGACCTTAAGTCACCATGCTAGATTGGGTGCCTAGCCTGAGGAAATACTAACATGAACCAATCCAATTAAATGAAGCTCACATGCCATCTCTTTCCTGAAGTCTCCTCTGATTCACACTGCCCCCAAAACCACCCCAACAACAGAACTCTGGAAGCCTTCTTATCCTACCCCAAACTTGCCCCCAACCCTAGCATGCCTGGGAGTCCAGATGTCCATGAGGTGACCAGTATCTTGGAGACAAAAACAAACATGTCAGAACAAAACAAGTTGAAGTAAAAATATGTTATTAGCCTCCACTTAATGTATCTTGTGTAGGTAGGGGTTGCAGACACCAGATCAGAAAGTGGCCCCTTACAAAAAGAGTCGTAATATCGGGCACCTGGGTGGCTCAGTTGGTTAAGCGACTGCCTTCGGCTCAGGTCATGATCCTGGAGTCCCGGGATCGAGTCCCACATCGGGCTCCCTGCTCGGCGGGGAGCCTGCTTCTCCCTCTGACCCTCCCCCCTCTCATGTGCTCTCTCTCATTCTCTCTCACACAAATAAATAAATAAAATCTTTAAAAAAAAAAAAGAGTCGTAATATCAAAGATGAGATCATAGTATATCCTGGGACCATATGACTCAGTAGCATAGACCCTGCCGGGGCGCATAGTGGGACAGGTTTCTCCATGGTGCCACATGCAGAGCATAAAGTCAGAGCTACATGGTTCTAATCCTAGCTCCATCTTCATATCACTTATGTGGTTTGGGGCAAGTCAGTTAACCTCACTGAGCCTTAGTTTCTTCATCTATAAAATGGGAGACAATAATAATTCTTGGCTCAGAGAGTTGTTGTGGGCATTATATGAGATAATACTTGCTGAGTGCCAGACGCCAAGGACATGACCCTTAACTGCTAGCCATTATTATTGTTACTGAGTATTTCAGAGACTTAGGTTCAAATTCTTGTGCTGCTCAACACCATGAAGCAGGCAACTCCAGTCACCTCTCTGGGCAGCGTTTCCAGTGACCACATGCTCCTTAGATGGAAGACATCTCTTTCCCTTTGTGTTTGTCTTGCATTTTTTTACACTCAGTGTTTCTACCCCATATCCTAAAGCATGATATACATTTTTCCACAATAGTACTCATCGCCCTGAATTATAGTTTCTTGGGTTTTTTTTGGGGGGGGGGTTGAGGGGGTAGAAGGGCAGACATAGAGCATAGAAGCAGACACCCCACAGAGCAGGGAGCCCGACGTTGGGCTTGATCTCATGACCCTGAGATCATGACCTGAGCCAGATCAAGAGTCGGACACTTAACCAACTGAGCCACCAGGTGCCCCCTGTCCTGAATTATAGTTAGTTGTCTTCCTGTTGAGGTTCTGACTACCTCAAGGGCAAAGGCTTAGTCGCATTCATCTTTGTATGAGAAATTCTGGAGTGTTTCACAAAGTATCCAGCACATCACTGATGTTTAATATTTGTTAAGCTAATTAAAAAGAAGGAGGGGGCACCTGGGTGGCACAGTCGGTTAAGCGTCTGACTCTTGATTTCCACTCAGGTTATGATCTCAGGGTGATGAGACAGAGCCCCACTCTACACTGGGCATGGAGCTTGTTTAAGATTTTCTCTCTCCCTCTGCCCCTTTCCTGCCTCTAAGGAAGGAAGGAAGGAAGGAAGGAAGGAAGGAAGGAAGGAAGGAAGGAAGGAAGGAAGGAAGGAAGGAAGGAAGAAAGAAAGAAAGAAAAGGGAGGGAGGGAGGGAGGAAGGAAAAGAAAGAAAGAAAGAAAGAAAGAAAGAAAGAAAGAAAGAAAGAAAGAAAGAAAGAAAGAAAGAAGGGAGGGAGGGAAGGAGGAAGGAAGGAAGGAAGGAAGGAAGGAAAGAAAGAAAGAAAGAAAGAAAGAAAGAAAGAAAGAAAGAAAGAAAGAAAGAAAGAAAGAAAGAAAGAGAGGGAGGGAGGGAGGGAGAAAGGAAGGGAGGAAGGAAAGAAAGAAAGAAAGAAAGAAAGAAAGAAAGAAAGAAAGAAAGAAAGAAAGAAAGAAAGAAAGAAAGAAAGAGAAAGAAAGAAGAAAAGCAATACTAACCCTACCTTCCTCAAAGCACTCACTGAGTAACACAAGGAGGTAGAAGTAACACTTAATAAATTTCCAAAGTATGACAAACTTCATGCTATGCAAGTTATGACTGTTATGTTGTTTACTCCATCAGTCAAGAATACATTCAAGTACATGTATAAGCCAACTAAGAGTGGCTTATACAAATAGGGTTTATTTTTCTCCCATTTCCTAGGTGGGAAACTTCTGGTTTGGCTTCTACCTTTTATTTGGTGCCATTTGGAGCCTGGTAGTATGCTATTTTTCTGCTCTGCCTTCTTTAGCTTTGTTCTCATGCTTGCAAAATGGCTGTCACAGCTCCAGACAGCACTTCTACATGCAAAATGGAAGGAAGTAGGGAGGATGCACTAGTCCTTTCTGCCCCCTTTTTTCAGGAAACCAAAACAACTCCAGAGACCTGCAGTACAACTCTACCTAGGTCCCATTTGTCAACTCCAGTATGAGGACACTGAGAAAGTGTGAGTATCAAGCTGGGCATTTGCTGCTACAAATAAGCAAGTTTCTTACCCAGGAAAGAAAGGAGGTGCAGGGGAACAATAGATATTAGGAAGGCACTTAAGAGTTTCTGCTGCACTCCATGAAAACCTAATAGAGGTGGTACTAATAACTGCATTTCACAAATGCAGAACCTGAACCTGAAGAGTAAAGCAATCTATGGAAGCTGAAATAGCTGGTCCATAAAAAGCTGACATGCTACTGACTTACTGTCCATGCTCTTTGCCATAAGCTATATAGAAAAGGAACAAGAAAGTTATATTAATATATGTTTAAACAAACAAGACCTCAGATTATAATAGTCTTATTTTTTAGAAAGAGTTTGTTTGTTAATGGAGGCAAACCCTTGACCTTCCTGCCATGAGCATCAAATTCCAACCAAATCAGCCTCTGCTCCTGTTTTCTGCATGCTTTATCAACCAGTCTCATAGAATCTTTAGAAAAATATCAGTCTAGTCTGCTTCACTCCTAAAACATTTTCAGCCTAAGTTTTGAGAGTCAAAATGAATCACAGTGAGGTTTTAAAGATTGTAGAGGGCAAAGAAACCACCCAGATTAATAAAAATAATAGCTTAATCCTGCTCATTTGAAGAAAACCTCGGATGAGTCCACTCAGCTGGAACTTTCTGTCAGCTTAGAGCAATAAAATGCCTTTGTGGCCTCCTTAATCCATTTTTAATTTTTGAATAAGATTAATAACATTAATACCTTAGAGTACAAGTTGCCTTCCTTCCTAAGGATATAAGACTTTCTTGTATATATTCCCCATCTATCTTTGCCAAAGCTTGGTGCAATTCATAAAGATAAGAATAATCGTGTCTATTTTGCAGATACAGGAGTTAAGACACAGAGGAAGTACAGTTACTTGGGAAAGAACAGGCACTTGCCAAAAGTAATATTTTCCCACTTGTACATTCTTGTTCGTCCCCTTCCTGACCAAAGACAAAACTCAATTTATTTACTCTGGAGCTTCTGGTTCTCAGCAACTTGCCAGGTGCAGTTTCCATGTGAAAAATGGACAGGAGTGTTTACATCATGATGGACTGGCACCTGGCTGAGACTCTCATGTATAAATTTGACCATGAAATCCACTGACGTCTTCCCCTTGGTTCAACTCTCTGCCACCTAAAACAAATACTTTATGGGCCTGATCTTCCCCATGAGGTTTCACCCTCTGTAAGATCTTGTACTCCATAAGGAGTTTTGAGAGGAGTGAAAAATGCCTTGTGCCAGAACTTTCCTGAAAAGGTGAAGTGTTGGGAGAAGTTTCCACCTCATTCAATAGAGGTGGAGACATCGGAGAGGAGAAGAGTTCTGCCCACCATTCCTCTTTGGCCACGTGATGGAGGTTAAGTCTAGTCCCCCTGGCATAGTAGAAAGAGACAGGCTGAGTTCCAGTCCTAGTCCTTACACTTGGGACCCCAGGTAAACTGCTTACTCTGAGTGTCAGGTGTCACATTTGTGAAAGACGGGGGATGAGGGGAGACTTATAGAGCAGTCATATAAAGAAGACCTGACATCATGAGTCGGTGGCTCAGTAGTCATTTAGGGCATCTCCCAGGATTCCAAGCAAAGTGAGATGCAGCTGCCACCATCTGCTGAATCTTATCTTCAGAGACCAAGAGGGGGCTGAGCTCTAGGCAGAGGATGCTCTGCACTTTGTGCTTAAGAATCTGCAGGCAGGGGATGCTTGGGTGGCTCAGTTGATAAAGCGACCGGCTCTTGATTTGGGCTCAGCATGTGATCTCAGGGTGGTGAGATCGAGTCCTGCCTCAAGCCGTGCGATGAGCTCTGTGCTCAGCGGAGCGCCTGCTTCTCTCCCTCTCTCTCTGCCCCTTCTTTCCCTCTACCTCTTCTCTTTCTTTCTTTCTCTCTCTCTCAAATAAATAAATACATCCTCAAAAAAAAAAGAAGAATCTGCAGGCAGGATGAGCTGGGATGAGTACTGGTCAAGTAAATCATCCTGGGAGGATGGAGACTCAGCCCTGCAGGAAAGCAAGTGAGGACAACAGCATGAACCCAGCCCTGGAAGGAGGTGGCCAGGATCCAAAGAAAAGCCTGGGAATTAAATCTGCTAGATCCTCCTCTCTCCTCTCCTCTTCCCTCCTCTATCTACTCCATCCCCCCTCCACCTGTTTTCCTGAACAGAACCCCACCCTTTCTCTCATTTAAAACAACCCCATCAGGAAAGTCTGCTAGATGGAACAGAACTGGCTGCCAGAAAAATAGAAAGGACTAAAAAGCACTAAAAACAGTCTCAATATCACTAGGAACCCAGGAAATGAGAATTCCAACAATGAGCTGTCTCAAGAGGGCTTAAAGTGGGGAGGGAGGTGTCCCGGATGCCTCCCAAACAAATAAACCTTTGTTTGCATAGATTTTTAATGTTGAATATAGCTCTTTGGGTATGTCTCAAGACATAAATAATTCAAATGACAGGTTTTCTTTACTGAAATAATGGAGTGAACAAACAAATCTACCTTTCTTTTCTTTTCTTTTCTTTTTTTACCTAAAAATAGCAGAGAGTACCAGCCTAACAGCAAACCAGTAAGACCCAGATTCCTGGTGCAGAAGACCAAAGGTTTCGGGGTGACGGTACTTGCTTGAGGTCTGTCCCAGTTAGCAAGCAGTTCAAGGGATATGAATCCGAGGACACGGGGCTCCACCAAGATCCAGTTTCCCACTGAGTCTGCCAGAAGGCAATGTCTTACAGAACACTAGTTTGTCCTCCTCCTTCCTCGATCCCTCAACACAGAGTCAAATGACTCCCCATACAAATGTCATTTGGAAAAAAAAAAAAATAGAGATGTATTAAGACATCTAAAATTGCACAAAGATCAAAGTATATGAAGTAATATATTTTCTGGCTCTCCCTCAGGACTGTCATCAAAATAATAAAGAAGACATTTCCTACCTCCCACGTTAATTCCACAAGAATCAGAACACTGTAATAGATACACCTGAAATTAATGTAACATTGTGTGTCAACCGTGTTTCAATAGAAAGAAAAAGGAATACTGTAATATATTTGCCTTTGCCACACTGGGATTTGTGAAATTATGAGTGGAAATGGGAGCACTGTCAACTGCTGGGGGTTTCAGAGAAAGAGGCTCCTACCATTTGGGTATAACGGGGGTGTTGGGGACCCCCAGGCTTTAACCCAACTAGCAAATGACTAAAGGCCAAAAGTCTCTGACCTGCCAGCTAGCATAATCTCACTCCACCCACTAGGAAAATCTTCCCTGATCTCACCACACAAAAAGTCTCCCCCTACTCCAGATATCCATGGCAGCTACTGCTCATGTCTTCCAACGTTTTTTTTTAAACAGCAGGAGATGTTTCAGAGTAATGAAAAGGGAATATGCATTGAAATCAGAAAACCTGGTCCATCCCTCCACTCACAGGAATATAGCCATCTTACCGTCTCTGAGATCCAGACAGTAGGCATGACGTACACATCACTGCCTGAGAATGTTATAATGACAGAACCACAGGCCCTACCATTTTAGCCAACAAATCCTTTGATGACCATTTTGAAGACATGACTCCTGGCTGTTGTCTGAAAGCTGTTTACGATTCCACCTGGTAAATGAATAGTAACATTGGGTCTAGAAAGATCAAGAAAGAACCTGGGAAGCGAGCCCCACAAAAGAAGTGTCCATCCCCAGCAACAGGGGTGGACATGAAAGGAGCAATGAGGAGCAATGAGGATGATCGGGACCTGAGCCTGGTGCCATCTCCACTTTGGACTGCCATGGAGGAAATGGAATTATGGACGTGCCTGTAGCTCCCACTTGAGAGGGCATGGTCTGGAAGAGCCGCTCAACAATCTCAGCAACCCTGGACTGAGGAGCTGATTCCCCCCTGCAGAGAGATATAGGACTGTGAGTGATGTGGACATGCAGAGCAAGGAGCCTAAGAGCCTGGCCTGCATCAAGTTCTTCATAGCCCAGAGGCTACAGTCATGGAGGACTTGGTCAGTGCACCAGCCATAGTGATGCCAAGTACATAAAGGTTTTCATTAAACAGGTTAGATCACTTGGTTACCAATCAGAGGTTGATCAGGAAGAATACACAAGAATAGTAGTCATGGTAGTGATGTCCTACATAACACTATTAGAAAACAAAGTCTCCATAAAGGCAAAGACTTGGGTGCTTTTGTACTTAAAACCATCACTAGTTGCCCAAACTATAGAAAATTGTGATAGAAGGTTTAGAGCCATCTTGGCTAAATCTAAAATAAAGAATTCCAACCTTCTAAACAGGAGTTGCATTAGTCGGGAAATATTAGGACATGAATCTATAAACAAGTTTCCATTTGAACAATAATCCAACTTCTTGAGTTTTGAATTGAATTATGTCAGAATCCGGGAACCTGTCTCCAAACACTTGTCTGATGGGTTACAAATCCCTTTCACTGAAAAGCAGCTTCCTGGTAATATTATTCTAGTCCAGTAGTAAATATTATGCAGTTAAACAAGAACATTTACTCAGACTATGATAATGGAGTTCCTCCAAATGTTAATATACTATCAGCCACAGACGCAGCATGCGTAGGTGTAGGTACTGTCCCAAGAATCCAACAGCTACACTCTTCTAGAATGATGTGGACAGAGGTAGATAACTATGAAGCTGATGATGTCAAAGCTTTAGGACTCTTCACCTGAAAGGCTCATTCCAGGGCCCTGTACTTAATTCTGTATTTGTAATTTACTTTTCTTTTACTTAAAGAATGTGATGGTTAATTTAAGTGTCTACTTGACTGGGCTAAGGGATGCCCAGGATCTGGTAAAACATTATTTCTGGGTATGTCTGTGAAAGTGTTTCCAGAAGACATTACCATTTCAATCTGCAGACTGAGTAAAGAAGACCACCCTCACCAATGTGAGTGGGCATCACCCAACCTGTTGAGGGCCTGAATAGAACAAAAATGTGGAGGAAGGGGAATTTCCTCTCTTTGCTTGAGCTGGGACATCCATCTTCTCCTGCCCTTAGACAGACTTTGACACTCCTGAGTTTTCAGACCCAGACTGAATTGTACCACCAGCTTTTCTGGCTCTCTAGCTTGCAGATAGCAGATTTTGGCATTTCACAGTCTTCATATTACATAAGCAATTCCTAAAACAAATAAATAACTGTGTGTGTATGTGTGTGTGTACCGATAGGAATCAATAGGATTCCTACTGGTTCCATTTCTCTGGAGAACCCTGGCTAATACAAAGAGTGGCTCTAATATTACATATGTTTCAACACCCACAAAACCTGGATTCATTTCTGGTCATGGAAAAAAGATCTCCTTGGAAAAATGGCAACTCAGAAGATACCTACAAGTCTGTATCAATGACACAGAATATTCCAGAGCAACTACAATGTGTGCAATTTAAAGGAGGCTTGGATCAAGTTGCCTCAAGTCCTTACAGATGTTATACTTTCACCATGCAAAAGCATGAAATCTCAATAAAGATAAATTTCTGTTATGTTTAACTTTTATCTTCTATCTTTGTCATACTTACAGGTATATTCTCTGGTTTGGGTAACCAAATGATTTTTGCCTTATATTGGGGGGAAAAAACATAGGATATGTTAAATATATCAGACAGAAATTTTATGTACCTATTCAGATTCCCTCGCTTATCTCTTTTTTTCCCCCAAGGAAAACTCCTGTGTCCCAGACAGTACCATTAGCCTTGGTGAGATCCTTTTAGCCAATAACAACCATGAAACCTACTCTGGAAATATATTCCCTATGCACCAAAAGAATTGCAGTAACTCCCTAAGGTGTATCCACAAGATCCTGAGGAATACAATGAATATCATGGCAGTTATACCCAGCTGGTGGGAGAAATAAAAGACAGGACAGAAAAATTATTGGCTTGGGGGTCCTCACCCACTTCTCAAAATTTTTAATGTTACAGAAAGATGCTAGAAATGAGTCCAAACAATTTGACAGGGCAGTGTCTTAAAGCCTGGACTTGACAATAAACTCTAGTAAATGATGTGGAGAAACCAGAACATCCTTGCCACAGTATTGAAGACAAGATGAATCAGCTCAGGAAGGTAGGATTGCTAGAATGGTATTATTATATAAAGCCTGCGAGCTCATATCTGACTATTCCCCAGGAGAAGCCAGAGTGCATTTCCTCCATTAAGGAGGTAAGAAATGCACTGATGGGAAAGTTAGCAGTGGCTGTATGCCCGAGGTCATAAGGGCCGCGGCCATGGAAGTGAGCTCCCTAACATCAGTGGGGATGAAAGAAGCGCGGAAAGGAAGAAGCCAAGAGGAAGTACGTAATGTTTGCAGGCTAAGTGGATAGAATGGCCATAATGAGTAGCAAGGCTGCAGTGGTTTTCAGGGTGCCTTGATTTACAAGACTCGTGGTGTTCCTGCAAGGTAGACAGATGGAGTGCTAACTAGCTGTTATCAATTTATATATATGTATGTATAAATATATGCAGAAAAATCAAGATACGGAGACTCAAAGGCTAACAACAGCTCCTGATATGAAAAACTATGCACCTCAGCCAGTTTCTCGATCTAAATTAATTCACAGGCACAGAGCCTATTGATAGAAGCAGGAAGCTGAATCTCCTTGAATAAGGATTCTGCAACTCTACCACATATATATTAAGTAAATATTCCCCAGCCCTCTCCTAAAGGGAACCTGTGGCCATTTTTTCCAGTTTAGCCATGCTCTGAGGAAGCATTATCCATAACCATTAGACTGATACGAGGCCCAAATATCAACATGCTTCATGAGATAAAGATTTATGAAGGCCAGCTGTTTCGTGAAATTTTGGCCGAATGGATCCAGGTTGTTATTTCTCTGAGTCCCAAATATGTATTTGGGTTATATATACTTAGCAGCTGGTAGAACCCTCATAATGGTCCCCTGATCTACCACGACCAATTATGGTATAAATATCCAAGTGGAAGATCCTGAAACTGTCCCTTTTCCCTGCCAAGATGATGCATTGAAAGCAATACTACATTCCTAGGAAATTGCAGCAAATCGTACCACCCTCCAAAGACTTGAAGATCCAGAAAAGGTGGTGACTATTATATCCTATCTAATTTATTTGTCTGGCCTCTGAGAATATATATATATACATATATTGCTTAACTGAGGCCCCATCTGAGGAACAGCACCATGTGTGGGTTAAATACTGTTCTCTGAATATGGTATATGCATTGAACCATTGGCTACCACGTAATTCTGGGTCTCCTACAGCTGGGACACGCAAGCCCCTGAACCAAGTGCTGGAAGAACATGGCCCCTCCCACTATCCGTCGCAATGGAGAATGTGTGCTCCCACTCTCCTCAAACTCTAAAGTCAGTACACTCATGCGTTCACTTACCTGCTATGGAAATTACACATACTTAGGAGGTGTGGCATTTTCTTTCTATAAACAAGCCACATGCAAAGTCAAATAATATTGCCTGAGGAACAAAGAATCATATCAAGAAATTTTTAATATGATTGAATGGTTAATGACATTACATAAGACCCCCATGCATGCCTCTTGGCAATAAGGATACCTTTATATCCCTAATAAGCAGAAAGAATTCTAAAACCAAGCCTCCATCTCCTCTGATCAAGGTTTAGATGGGCAATACCTGCAGCTTCTTCCTTAATTCTTCCATTTCTTTGCCTTGAGTAGCTGAACAAGTATGTTTCTGAGACATATTGTTGCTCTCTCTCACTTTTTTTAATAATCAGACTCATAGAAACCAAGCAGAAGGGTGGTTGCTGGGGGCTGGGGGAGGCGGAATGAGGAGGTGATGGCTAAAAGGTACACAATTTCAGTTACACAAAATATTGTCTCTGATGTTACATTCTTGTTCTCAGTTAGGTTTGAGTCAAGATTTTTTGGCCTGATAGTCTGTCTCTGTAAAATGGCTTTGCATGTATTTTCTCTTTAATTACATATTGATTTCCCAGTTTAACTCTTGGAGGCAATCTTTAATTCCTATATCCAGGTCATGGAAGCCTTAAGCTACTTTAGGAATTGGCAGTAGAATGAAAGACTGAAATGAGAGGACAGAGGAGAGCATTGCTGGCCAAGGACCATTTTTCACACTAAGACATGAATGACTCCCAGGAAATTTGAACCAGTTGAATAGACTATGGAAGCAAGGGGAAGAAAAAGATTGAAGAGAATGGAGAGAGAGATCAAGAGATTAAGAAATTGAGAAAGAGAGAAATGGGAAAGAAACATAAAAGAGTCACAACCACTGCGATTTCCAAGAAGGCTCATTTTGGTATAATTTGCAGAAATTTGCATTCATGAAGAAATAATTAAAGTACCAAAGAGGGGCACCTGGGTGGCTCAGTGGGTTAAGCAACTGATTCTTGGTTTCGGCTCAGGTCATGATCTCAGTGTCATGAGATCAAGGCCACATCAGCCTCTGCACTCAGCATGAAATCTGCCTGAGATTCTCTCCCTCTTCCTCTGTTCCTCCCCGCCCATGCACACCTGTGCCCTCTCTCACTCTCTCTCTCAACAATAAATAAATACCAAAGATAAAGCAACTTCAGTAATGATCTATATTTGTGTGAGACACTGAGCTAAGCACTTTATTTTCATCACCTATATGGTACTTACTATTATTACCCCCACTTTATAAGAAAACTAAGGCTTAGAGAAGTTAAATAATTTTCCATTGGTCAGACAATTAAGAGGCAAAGCTGAGACTCAGACTTAACCCTCCCTCTCTTTTTTAAAATTTTATTATGTTATGTTAGTCACCATACAATACATCATTAGTTTTTGATGTAGTGAGCCACGATTCATTGTTTTCGTATAACACCCAGTGCTCCATGCAGTACGTGCCCTCCTTAATACCCATCACTGGGTTAAACCATCCCCCCCCACCTCCCCTCTAAAACCCTCAGTTTGTTTCTCAGGGTCCATACTCTCTCATGGTTCATCTCCCCCTCTTCATTTTTCCCTTCCTTCTCCTAATGTCCTCCATGCTATTCCTTATGTTCCACAAATAAGTGAAGCCATATGATAATTGATTTTCTCTGCTTGACTTATTTCACTTAGCATAATCTCCTCCAGTCCCATCCATGTTGATGTAAAAGTTGGGTATTCATACTTTCTGATGGCTGAGTAATATTCCATTGTATATATGAACCACAGCTTCTTTATCCATTCATCTGTTGAAGGGCATCTCGGCTCTTTCCACAGTTTGGCTATTGTGGACATTGCTGCTATGAACATTGGGGTGCATATGGCCCTTCTTTTCACTACATCTGTGTCTTTGGTGGTAAATACCCAGAAGTGCAATTGCTGGGTCATAGGATAGCTCTGTTTTTAATTTTTTGAGGCACCTCCATGCTGTTTTCCAAAGTGGCTGTACCAACTTGCATTCCCACCAACAGTGTAAGAGGGTTCCCCTTTCTCCACAACCTCTCCAACATTTGTTGTTTCTTGCCTTGTCAATTTTTGTCATTCTAACTGGTGTAAGGTGGTCCTCAGTGTGGTTTTGATTTGAATTTCCCTGATATTAACCCTCTCTCTTCACCACGGTGAGAATGGCCCACCCACCCCCATCATTCCCAGCCAATGTAAGAAGACACGTCTATTTGCCCACAACGACGCTATGCTTTTACCAATAACATTACTTTCTGAATAAACTCTGATTTTCTGTCATTGTTATCTTTGTTACATGCAAATTCCCCCCCCTGCAAATTATTAAGCAATATTTTGTTTTGTTTTGTTTTGTTTTGTTTGTTTGTTTGTTTGTTTGTTCTTATGTTAATCCCCATACATTACATCATTAGTTTTAGATGAAGTGTTCCATGATTCATTGTTTGTGCATAACACCCAGTGCTCCATGCAGAACGTGCCCTCCTCAATACCCATCACCAGGCTAACCCATCCTGCCACCCCCCTCCCCTCTAGAACCCTCAGTTTGTTTTTCAGAGTCCATTGTCTCTCATGGTTCGTCTACCCCTCCAATTTCCCCCGCTTCATTCTTCCCCTCCCGCTACCTTCTTCTTCTTCTTCTTTTTTTTTTCTTAACATATATTTAAGCAATATTTTTAAGAAATGAAATTTCTAAAAATGGCTGTCCTGACCAAAGGGATTTTATGTGCAACCATCTACTTATCGACCACTTCTGCAGAGTCAGTTCCCAACACCCCTGTCAAAGCACCTTTATGCTCCATGAGTCCTGGAAGTTTCTTCAAAAAAACTGTTCTAAAGTTGATAATGCTTTCTCAGCTCCTCTACTGGGAGGGGCAAGTCCACCTTCAAAACACAGAACACATTCCTGCACTTTTCTTAGATAAAAGCTTATCCCACACATATCTGATTTCATATCCCTTCTGGTTAGTGGAAAAATGACTGATACCATTTTAAAAATTCATGAAAAGGGCGCCTGGGTGGCTCAGTTGGTTAAGCGACTGCCTTCGGCTCAGGTCATGATCCTGGAGTCCCGGGATCGAGTCCCGCATCGGGCTCCCTGCTTAGCAGGGAGTCTGCTTCTCCCTCTGACCCTCCCCCCTCTCATGCTCTCTCTCTCATTCTCTCTCTCAAATAAATAAATAAATAAATCTTAAAAAAATAAAATAAAATAAAATAAATAAAAAATAATAAAAATTCACGAAAAAAGGAAAATATAGCCTATATGTAATCCAGAGATACCTAGCAAGTGTTGGTTTTATAGTGCAGTTAGAAGAGAATCATGATACTAGAAGAACCTTGGATTGAATCCCAACTCAGCCTCTAGCTCACTTTATGCCAATCTCTATGGATCTCATTTTCCTTTATCTTTAACAAAATAACAATGGCTACCTGTGTTTGTCTCTTAATTAAAAATAACTAAGATGTCCTCGGTTTGCCTCATATAAAGGGAAGCTTGGCAAAATAGGGTGGAGGAAGGTAGCTCTCCAGAGGACACCAGGGTCTCTTTAAGACCACAATGGAAAGACCACTCAGAATCCGGGGAAGCTCCATCCTCCTAAGCTGCCACGGTCTAGGTGGCTGTGGTCCCTCCCAGGGCAAGAACGTGTGGCTCTTCACTCCAGGGACACAGTAGCATGGCTCAGCTACAGTGCTCTCTACTTGCCCCTGCATCAAATCTGTCCTTTCCTCCATGAACAACTGCTGGTTCTCTCTGAACTTTCCAAGGTACCCTCCTGAGAAAGAGAATCTGATTAGCATGCCCAGCTCCTATCCTCTCCACTGTAGTCAGGAAAAGGGTAACACGATTCAGAATTCAGTCTCTCTTTCTCAAAGAACAACGAAGAATCAATTCCTTTCTCAGGAAATGTGGGTGTGGCAGGAATCACAAACCCTCTTCCCAGGACACCACTGGAAAGGCTGTTTTAAAGGGGCATGTAAAATGCCTGGCTTATAATAAATAGTTTATAAAAAGGATTATTACTATTTTGAAGAAACTCAAAATTGGATTCCAGCTCTCAGAAAACAATAATTATGTGATGGATAGCCAGCCCTTAATTGAATACACTCTGTATGCCATGGCACTTCATTCAATCTCATTTAATCCTCACAATAATTGAGAATCCCATCGTTACTTTATAGAAAAGTGAATTCAGGATCAGATGACATAACCTACTTGAGAACACAAAGCTAATGATCTTGAATCCAGAGTTCTTCCATTAGAAAGTTCACATCTATCAATTCTGCCTCAGAGGAATGGAAAGCATTGCTCTGGGAGCCTTTGGGCCTTTCCTAGGGGACTGAAACTCTCTGAGCCTTGGGGTCCCAGGCATCTGATGAGAAAATGATCCCCAGTGATAAAAGACACTAGATTTAGGATAAGAAAATCTGGCTCCTAGCCTAGGCCCACCACTTTCTGGATGAGTGGTTGGTAGTGACATCAGACTTTCTAACCGTTACCTTCTAGAGCTGTACATTGGACAGCAGCTGGAAAATGGCAGGGCAGTAGGATGGAAGAGCCCTGAGAGCTGATGTTCCTGTGAAGCCAAGCTGTCCCCCAGCTCAGGACCACGAGCCTCTCTCTGTCTTCATAAGAAGAAAAATAAATGTCTGTCTTGTTTAAAATCCTTTGATTTTTAGTCTTTTTTTTTTTTTAAGTGGCTTACCCTGTTACCCAACTAATGCATCCTAGTAGAATGCACAGCATGTGGAAAGACCTGAAATCATAAACAGACGAGCCATCACTGGTTTGAGAATGATTGGAAATTTAGTTTGGTAACCACGTTGGGACTCAAAAGGACAGATCCCCAGCCGGGTGTGAAATGATGCACAAGAGGTAGACTGGGCCTTAGCATTCAGGACAACTGTCTGTCGAACCTGGGAACTTAAGCTCAATCCCTTAGGGATCTGGAAGCCAAAGAGTTTCTCCTAAAACCTCTCCTATTAATAAGCCAACACCCAAGAGAGTGCAGCCTGGTGAAGAGGGGAAGGGAAGGTAGGGAAGGATAAGCATGCAGGATGGATCCTTTTGATCGATGTCTTTGGAACAAGACTCCAGTAGCCCTAGGGCTGATATTCCCATAGTCTGAAGAAGCAGGTAAAAATCCAGACAAGAGCCCTGGAAGAAACATGTCTGGATTTGGAGCATTGGCCACCCCTACAGCTGTCTCCTCGCATCTCCTGTCCCTCAAGAGCATCCAGCTGCTTCTTCGAGAGCTGCAGAAGAATGGGGAAAATGGAACTGAGTGGGAATTTTGTGGAGGAGAAGGGCTTGGCTTGCACGAGGCCCTTGCAAACCCTTCTTTGACCTAAGCAAGGCTTAGTGGATATGGAGATCATTAAAATCTCCCCGATCTGTAAGGCAGATCTGCGCTGCTCTGTCTTGGGAAAACAGAGGGCCACCCTTTCCTAAGGGGGCCAAGTGCAGTTAGGGAGAAAGCTAGAGCCAGGACACATTCTTTGCCTGACAAATGTGTGTCAGCCAGATGCTGCCTTGCAGCTGCGCATCCCGCCAGGGCTCCTATCTACTTCCCAGTCCGCTGGCTAAGCCACCTTTTAATGGCGATGGTGCTGAAGATGCCTTCACGTGTATAGGTTTTCATGAAAACCAAATAAGGTCTGGGGAATAAAAAACGGTTTGAGTTAAATTCTCTGCTGCCTGCTGTGAGATGTTCTACACACTCCCGGCCAGTGCCCTTGATGTCCAAGCACAGGATCACTGTGCTGATTACGGGGCCAGATTTCTAGTCTGCAAGAAGCTGTTAATTTCTTCTTTTTCCTCCAGTACTTTTCCGTTCCTGCCCCCATTACAGGAGGCCAGGCTGCCATGACTATGACACAGAAGAACCTCCCCAGGTCTGATCACTGTAAAGCGTTCACAGTTTTTCTGAGAATGAAACCCTGTTATTATTTATCTGATCGTTTTTGACAGTTGTCATGGTGGTGACTTTGTTAGCAAAGGTGGTGGCAGCAATTCGATTGTTAAATAGTGATTGAGTGAGCGGGAGCGAGGTGACGGGAACTGTGCTCCCTGGTGGCACGGCGGGGAGGTCACAGTGACAACAAGCTGGCAGAGGAAGAGGTGAGACCGAATAGAGGTGTTGGCTCGGGCGGTGACACTGGGGGCTTGTGGAAGAGATGGCCTTGCAGTGACCATGGCAATGGGAACGGTATCAGCTGTGCTGATAGAGGGCTGGCAGCTGTGCGGAAATTGCCTCTAAGGAGAGGTGTGTCACAGTGACTGTGAGTGTCAGATGCTGATGATGGAGATAGTTTGTTGGTACAGATGATGGTCATGAATGTGGAGACTGTGGTGCGCATAGCAGAGGGAAGATACATAGGCATAGATATATAGATAAATATATGTAACATGCATACATATATATACAAAAAAACCCTATACACATATACATACACACACATATAATTTTTTTTTTAATTTAAAGACAATTCAGTAACATATAGTGTATTATTAGTTTCAGGGGTAGACTTCGGGGATTCATCAGTTGCATAGAACACCCAGGGCTCATTCCATCACATGCCCTCCTTAATGCCCATCACCCAGTTGCCCCATCCCCCCCGCCTCCCCTCCTCCTCAGTTTGTTTCCTATGATTAAGAGTTTCTTATGGGGCGCCTGGGTGGCTCAGTTGTTAAGCAACTACCTTCAGCTCAAGTCATGGTCCCAGGGTCCTGGGATCGAGTCCCATATCGGGCTCTCTCCTCTGCGGGAAGCCTGCTTCTCCCTCTCCCCCTCCCCCTTGCTTGTGTTCCCTCTCTCACTGTGTCTCTCTCTGTCAAATAAATAAAAAAATCTTTTAAAAAAAAAAAGAGTTTCTTATGTTTGTCTCCCTCTGTGATTTTGTCTTATTTTATTTTTCCTTCCCTTCCCCTATGTTCCTCTGTTTTGTTTCTTAAATTCCACATATGAGTGAGATCATATTATAATTGTCTTTCTCTGATTGACTTATTTTGCTCGTCATAACACCCTCTAGTTCCATCCATGTCCTTGCGAATGGCAAGATTTCATTTTTTTTTTGATGGCTGAGTAATATTCCACTATATATATACCACATCTTTATCCATTCGTCTGTCAGTGAACATCTGGGCTTTTTCCATAGTTTGGCTATTGTGGACTTTGCTGCTATAAACATTGGGGTTCAGGTGCCCCTTCGGATCACAACATTTGTATCTTTGGGGTAAATACCCAGGAGTGCAATTGCTGGGTCATAGGGTAGCTCTAAATTAAAAATTTTAAAAAAAGTTTAAAAAGTTATGTTTTGTTCTTAAATAATTTTGTTCACCAAACTGTTCTAAGATTTGTCTTCTCAGCCAAACTAAAACCAAAGGCAAAGAGTAGGTTCTCTTTCCTCAGTAAGACATTTCCCTGCATTAAATCATAAACAAACAAACAAACACATACACTGGACGAAGCAGCCAAACCCTCAATGCATCGTTAACTAGAAGAGCTAACAAGCTAGTGGTTGTCAGGTACCA
Organism: Mirounga angustirostris; assembly: GCF_029215605.1. Taxonomy (NCBI): domain Eukaryota; kingdom Metazoa; phylum Chordata; class Mammalia; order Carnivora; family Phocidae; genus Mirounga; species Mirounga angustirostris. The sequence continues at coordinate 10,189,856 of NW_026991712.1, read as the reverse complement.
TCTGTGGCGATGGAATTCCAGCCTGAGCCATCTTCTCCTCAAAGATCTCCCAGAAAAATAGAGCAGTAGGAAGGGAAAAGAAACTCCCCAAGGGATGAGAGGGCATGAAGATGGAGGGACCTCGTGTTGAAGATCCCAAGACCGCCCCTCGGTTCAGTGATTGGCTGAAAGGACTCACAGACTCAGCAAATAACTGTACCCCTGACTAAGATTTATTACAGTGAAAAGATACACAGCAAAACTGGCAACAAAGAAAAGTGCAAAGTCTAGAGGAAATCAGATGCAAGCTTCCAAGAGTCCTTTCCCAGTGGGGTCACACAAAACATGCTTAATTTCTCCAAAGACAAGTAGGAGGCATGTGACAACACCTGTGAAGTGTCGTCTTCCAGGGACGCTCATCAGAAATTCAGTCACCAAAGCTTTCACAGGGAGACGGTCATACAGGCATCCTCTGCCTAGCACAGACCAAACATTCCAGACTCCCAGGGGCACAGGGGTGGCTCAGTTAGTGAAGCTTCCGACTCTAGGTTTCGGCTCAGGTCATGATCCCTGGGCCGTGCGATCAAGCCCCATGTCAGGCTCCGTCCTCAGGGGTGAGTCTGCTTGAGATCTGCCCCTCCCCCAACTCGCTCATTCTCTCTCTCAAATAAATAAATAAATCTTTAAAAAAAAATTCCAGACTCCCAGAAAGAAAGCAGGTGTTCAGCATAAACTGAATGGTTTGTTGTACAAACCATTCTCCCCATGTATGGAAAGCTTTATATCAGTGTAGGAAACTGTTTACCAGCCACATTCCAAGACACCAGCTGAGGGTCAGCTTTGCAAGCCGGTATCTCTACAGATAACACCTCATCTTTAAGGCACTGAAGTCTATACAAGAGAGATGCTGGTGCAATGGCTGAGAACCAGCATCCCCTAGACACAGAAGACTGGTCTCAACACCCTCACAAGCTCTTTGTAAGCAAAAGTGCAGTTGCAGTAGCACTGTCCTTGACCTCATTGGGTTGCTGGATAATTACATAGCCCTAGGGAGCTGCTTCTACTGATTAAGAAGAGTCCAGCTGCATTGCAAAAACATGTGGTTGCATATGGGGGTGGCTATAAAGTGGTGAGTGCTCTAACAAAACACAATCCAATTACCTAAAAATTGCATCTCATAAAAGAAATATTTGCAAGTCCAGTCTGGTTTTTGTCATTGAATCACATCTGAATTGCAGGATTTATTGTGGTGAAAAAGGAATTTTAGACCAAAATCTGGTTTTACTCTTTATTAGTTAAGTGAGTTCAGATAAATCACGCTGGGCTGGTCTCTGAATGTTGCTTGGTTTTTTGAGGGGGTTGGCATTCAGCAGCAGAGAATTGGGGCAATCAGAATTTTCTGGTCTTGCCGTATCTTTTCGTTCATTCAGCCAGGCAGGGATGCTCTCTGATATCATTTTATATTTTTCCCTCAGCTCTGACTTCTCCTCTCATTCCAGATCTCCCCAATAGCAGCTCCTCACAGAAATGAGCCTGGAAGACATCTGTAGTAAATCCATGCACTTAATCCTCTTCATCTGTAAGATGGATGTAATAATACCTGCTTTACGGACCTCATTTTGTTTTTGCAAAGGAAAAACAAAACAAAACAAAAAAGACACTTATAAACACTCATCAGGGTGCCACACAGGTATCAGCTATGTTATTAACTGTGATTCCTTTTCAACCAAAGATAGCTTCTAACATTTTCGTTTTAGGTTTCTGTATCATCTCTTCCATCCCGCCTGACACAAAGATTGGATCAGGAGTGCTGGGTTCTCAGCTATTGTGGGTTAAACTGTATCAGTCAGAAAAGACACACTCGGGTCCTAGCCCCTGGTGCTCGTGAATGTGACCTTATTTGGAAATAAATAGTGTCTTTGCAGATGTAAAAAAGAGGAGGTGATATCATACAGGATTTGGATGTGCCCTATTCCAAGGACTGGCGTCCCTCTAAGAGAGGAAGCTTGAACACAGAGAAGACACACGGGGACAAAGCCATGTGACAATGGAGGCAGAGATTCAAGTGGTGCATCTATAAGCCAAGGAACACCAAGGATCGCCAGCAACCACCAGAAGTGAGGAAGAGGAAGGAAGGATACTTCCCCAGAGCCGTTGGAGAGAACATAGCCTTCCCAGCATCTTGATTTTAGATGTCTAACCTCCAAAGTGTGAAAGAATACATGTCTGTTGCGTTAAGCCCCCAGTCCTGGTACGGCAGCCCAGGAAACTCACACTTCCTGCCAGCCCCACCACAGTATCACTCAGTGGTTTGGGCCAAGATGCATCAACAGGCCTATGTATGCTGTGCTCCAGTGGGAGGTAGAGCACAGATGAGCCTCGAGTCCGTGGGTTGTGGAAATAGCAGGACCTGAGCCATACCTCCGGAAAAGCCAAATGAGCAATCCTAAGAAGGTGCTCTCTGGTGCCCAGAAATGTGGCCGCAGTGTTATACTCTTGGATTTATGAGTGAGAAGACCAAGGTTGGAGGTGAGGAAAAGCCTCAGCTCTGGTTACACAGTAAGTTAGTGGCTGAGCCAGGGGAGAGCTTAGGCCTTTGGCCTCTCAGCTCTGGGACCTCTCCCTCACAGGCAGGATGCTCTTCTCTGTTTGACCCGCAACACCAGGAAGAAGCAAAGAATAAGGAAGGCAAAGCAACCTGTTATGTACTGGAGCAAAGGAGCCTGCCTGCAGGGGCATGATGCGCAGGGCCTTTCAGTGGTAATACATCATCTCCTCCTGTGTCAGCATCAGAAATAAAGGGTGGGAGGTTTTTTCAGTGGTCAGATTGGTTGGTTCACTGTGGTTTAAGACCAGACACTGCTCTCCCATTAATTTTAACACCAACTCAGTTTGGAGGGATTTATGATGAAGCAGTACAAAGAGTGATTTGTGTTACAGCTTGGCCTGGTCGTGTTCAAGAGGCACGGGCAGAATGTTTTGTTTTTCAGACTGCTGACTTTCTTTTTAACTCTCCTTCCCTAGAAACGTAAATAAAGGTGAGACACTGAAAAATGATCCCAAGTTTCCTAGTGGTTGAATCCTATTTGTAATTTAAAGAATAAAAACAGAACAATTGGAAAAAATGACCTGAGAAGGTCTGCATGGTGTCAAGGATAGTGCTCTGGATTGGGGGATAAGAGTTCTGCTCTGCCCCCAACTCACCAGAGTATTCTAGGAACCTCTTCCACAACCTGGAAGTGTTTCCTAACCTGTAACACGAGAGCAGCAGAGTCCGTGATCTATCTCAGGGATTCAGGTGTCACAACGTCTCTGAGTTCATATCCTGACTCCAGGGCTGACCAGCTCTGTAACCTCGAGCCAATACTCAACCTCTCTGTACTTCAGTTTTCTCATCTGTAAAATGGGAATAATAATAAAATCTATTCCATGAGGCTTATTTGGGAATTAAAGAAATTAACATTTGTGATGTGCTTAGAACAGACAGTTCCTAGCATAGCGCAAATGCTATACATGTCTGTTTGATAAAACAAAGGTGTTGATCAAGATGCTTTTCAATGATTCTTTCTGCTTCCACACTCAGAGTTGGCTGCAGATTAGAAACACGGGGGAGGAGAGGGAGGTGCCTGGGCACTGAGACTCTAGGAAAGGCTGAGATCTTGAGAAGGCTGAACTTGAGCAGAAGAGTACTGCCTTTGAGCTGGAAGGCCTACGATCTGGGCCCCATTTTGCTGAGGGCATAGTAGCGTGGTTTTGGGCACATCCCCACATCTAATAAAATAGGAAACATGGGGTGGACTGTCCTTAATTTTGTTTCCATTTTTTAAGTGATTTTTAAATTGGGAACCAACCAAACTATAAGCACCCAGTACAGTTAATCTTCCAGGGATATGAGGGGGACAGGGTGTGGTTTTGGTGCCTAAAATGTGCCATTCATCCCCTTTCCCCAGGATTCCATACTAAGATGGTTGCACACTTGCAACCATCTATAGTCAAATGAAAAACCATATGTTCTGAGAACGTTACTACTGGTCACACGAAGGCTTGGAACTCTAACATAAGGTTTTGGTAAAAGCTGGACTAGAGAAAGAGATGCAGGCCTGTGGCTGAAGAGGGACTTCCTTCCCCCCACTCATAATCCAAATTTTGGTTCCCACATGCTAGTGTGTGTTGGTACGTGCCTTCAGGAGAGGGAGATGGGGAGGACAGGATCTGCAGAGCCAAATGAGCAGACACGGCTGACTCATCCTTCCAATTTCAGATGCATTTTGTGAGGATTAAGGAAACAGTGTATGAAAAGCACTTAACATAGTGCCTGGAACATAATAAGTGACAATAAATTAGAGTCATTATCATTATTTTAAGGAGCCATCTCTCAGAAACTTTAAAAATGCATCTGGTTCGGCTCTCTTTTTCAAACAGAAGACTTACTGATAATCCCCTTTTTTATTATTTAAGTTCTCCAGGGATCTCAAATTACAAATCTAATATTTTATTTCCTGTACAATCAAGCCAGTATTCCTCTGTTTCAAAAGAGATGTCTAGCACTTTAATTTAAGGCCTTCTTTTTATTCTTGGATCCAACAAGGACAAAAAGATTCTCAGGGTCCTGAATGTAAATCTTCATGTTCTTGAAGGAAGTGACTACGGCCCTTATAGGCAAGTGCCTCCTAGGAGACAAAGATCCAAATGTCCATGGAAAAATGGGTTCATTTCTTGTGATAAAAGTTTTTGATTATGTAATCAGAGGTTAAAATTACCCTAGAATTCTTGGCTGAGTATTCTACCCTGGTGATGCTATACCAAAGAAAAAGTAAAAAAGGAAAATGTTTGAATTGCAGTAGAAAGATGTCCCTACCAGCTTCTTCTATATTTGTGGACACCTGGAAATAAGTCAAGTGTCCAGCAATAATATATCAATGTGGATGCATATTCATTATCAGTCAGGTCAGTCACAGCAGGGTCACTGTCTCAGTTCTCCACGGTGTGTCCACTGCTATCAGCCCAGCCCCCTTATTTATTCATTCAGCCTTTCCATCACCCAAGTACATTTCAAAGCTTATTATGTGAGAGACACTATGCTTGACCTTGGGAAGATAATGGTAAATAAGACATCATGATCCCTTCTCTCACAGATCTTCATTCCTAACAAAGTAGCTAGGAGACTAATTAAATAAGGAATTATAAGGAAGCATGACAAAGGCTTTAATCTGGTAAATCATGACAAATGGATAGATATGAGATTTGAACCTTGGCAGTTTGGCTTCAGAGTACATGGTTTCCTTGTTATGCTGTTGGTCACTTGCTGTGGTTAAACAAGAGAGAAAGCCCGGCTTCATCTCTGGGCAGTTCGACTCCTCCAGAATCTTCATGCATAAATCACTGTGCTCGATATTGCACAATATTGCTCAATATTGCTTCATTTTAGATGCCTGTGAGCCAGCATCTGGAGCTGTGTAGTCAGCCCTGGCAGCGATACATCTGGCAGTCAGGGAAAAGGATAGCTGGAGACATGGACTTCAGAGTCAGCAGCAAGGAGGAGCTCACCGGAGAAAGGAGAAAAGGGCCCAAAGCAGGACATAGGCATGGCGATATTTTACTGATAGGCAGATGGAACAGAAGAGGGAAAATGACAAAGACAAAGATGAAGACAATGATGGAGGAAGAAGAGGGAGAGGAGGAGAAGAAGGAGGAAGGAGAAAAGGAGGAGGAGGAGGAGGAGAAGGTAGAGGAGGAGAAGGAAGAGGAGGAGGAAGAGGAAGAGAAGAAGGAGGAAGAGGAGGAGAAGAAGGAGGAAGAGGAGGAGGGAGAGGAGGAGAAGGAATAAGGGAAAGAGGAGGATAAAGAGAAGGAAGAAGAGGAGGAAGAGTAGGGGGAGGAGGAGTATAGTAGGAAGAAAACTAAGATGTCAAAAAAACAGGAGAATATGATCGTCAGCATCGAATGTTGATAAAAGATGAAGACTTAGTACCTATGGGAGTCAGGGCTAACTTGGAAAGGGAACTTTTGAAGAAGTAGCAAATGATAAACCCAGATCACAGTGGCTTGAGTAGTGATAAAGGGATGAGGCAGTGATACAGCAAACCCAGACAGTTCTTTCAAGAGGTCTGGGGCTGCCCTACTTCCTCACACCTAGTGTGGTACCAAATCCCAGAGACACCGGAGGAGAGCAGAGAAACAGGACAGAAGAGAAACTGGAGGAGAGGGGTTTGCTTATTAACTTTTATAAAAGGGAGAGACTTTAACCTGTTTAAATGCTAATGATAGGAGTCAGGAAAAGGGAAATTGATAACAAAAGCAAGAGAATGTATGATTTTCTGAAGGTAAAGTCCCAAGAAATTTAGGAGGCAGAGTATGGGGGGGGGGGCAGGAATGACCACCAAAGGGAGAGCTGTTTTGTCCACTATTAGAGGAGGGAATGAAGAAAGAAAGGGGGCTGATAGCAGCTAAAGTTCATTGAGGTGCAACCACTTTAGAAAGCTGTGCGGAAATTTCTATTGAAGTGAAACATACATGCAGTGCTATAGACTGAATGTCTGTATCCCCCAAATTTCTTATGTTGAAACCCAATCCCCAGGATGGCAGCATTTGGAGGTGGGGCCTCTGGGAGGTGAGGAAGTGGTAAGGTTGGAGCCTCCAGGCACAGGATGAGTGCCCTCACAAACGAGACCCCAGAGAGCTCCCTCCCCTTCTGCCACATGAGGACATAGCAAGATGTTGGGAGTCTGCAGCACAAAAGAAGGCTCTCACAGACCCCAACCATGCTGGCACCCTCGTCTCAGACTTCCAGCCTCCAGAACTGGGAGAAATAAAGTTTTTCTTGCTTATAGGCCACTTCGCCCATGGTACTCCGTTAGAGCCACCTCAGTGGACTCAGACACTTACCTTCTGTCCAGCAGTTCCTCCCCTGGGTATACATGCAAGAGAAATGAATGAATGTGATCCAAAAAAGACCTATTCAAGAACGTCCACAACCACATCTTTCATAACAGCCCAAACCTGAAAATAATCTAAATATCTGCCAGTAGAATGGGTCAATAAGCTTTAGCATATCCATGTAAAAGAATACTACTCGGCGATTAAAAAGGATGAACCACTGCTCCATGCAGCAATGTGGATGAATCTTACAAAGATTACATTGAGCAAAAGAAACCAGACACAGAAGATTGTATGCTGTATGATTCTATGTACATGAAGTTCACGAACAGACACAACTCATCGATGAGATAGAAAGCAGAATGGCAGGGGTCCGAAGCAGACTGGGAGCCAGGTTAGGGAAGTGGCAGGGGTGGTGGCCCATGGAAATTGACTTTAAAGGGGCACAAATGAACCTTCTGTAGTGATAAAAAAAAAAAATCTTTATTTTGATATGGGTGATGGTGACCGGGGTACATACATTTGTCAGAATTAATCAGGTCGCACTCTTATATGTTGTTCACCGTACCAAAGGCAAATCATATCTCCATAAAGAAGAATTAGCATGCAATATAATGGGGCAATTAACTACAAAGGCATTTATCTGGATTAATTAAGCTAGTCACAATAACCCCACAACATAGCTACTGTTTTGGCTCTCGTTTTACAGGTGAGCACAGAGAAGCCCATGTCCTTCCCAAGGTCACACTTCAGGGAAGGGATGAAGTGCAGACAATGGGAAATGTTCAGGTTTGGTGGAAGAAGTTAAAAACTTTTTTCTGATATCCACTTAGGTCTCCCAGAGGTGAAGACAAGGCCATTGTGGAGTGTGAAGGGGAAGGCAGGGGAGTCAAAAGTTTGAGATAGATGGAGAAGATTTGCAATTGCTTTTGTGGGGAAAAAAAAAAAAAGGAGAAAGAGCTGACAGAAGAAGCACAGTAGGAGTGGGTCAAGTAACATTTACCTTCAGTTTCTCTCTCCATTTATAAAATAATGTGCTTCTTACGGGGTTTTTATAAAAATCAAATGTATGAACGTGCTTCACCAATTCTAAAGCGCTATATACATGTGTATTTTTACTTCTTTTTTAAAAAAAAATTTTATGTATTTATTTATTTGAGACAGAGAGAGTCAGCATGAGCGGGGGGAGGGGCACAAGGAGAGAGTAAGGGGGAAGCAGACTCCCAGCTGAGCAGGGAGCCCAATGTGGGGCTCCATCCCAGGACCCTGGGATCATGACCTGAGCCGAAGGCAGATGCTTAACCAACTGAGCCACCCAGGCACCCCTATTTTAACTTCTAAATAGAAGAGTGAGTCTCCTCAAATTGTTTAATAAGCCAAGGAATAAATTAATTATTTTTCCAAAATGAACTTTAAAACACATTTTCCAATGTGATCCCATAGAGATCTTATTTTTTCTCTCTCCAGTCCTATGTAATGACTTACTTAGAGGTTTCTACCTGAGCAGTAAAGTATTAGAGCCCCATAGGAGGGAGACCTCCATCCCTCCCCTTTGTGGTAGGTCTGACTTTCGGCAGTGATGACCAAGGTGGGCAGATACAAAGCCCCAGGAGAATGAGCATCCACTGGGGATCATTGGTGACCAGAATTTCCTTCCAAGCAGGGAGGCTAGCGGGAGGGCTAAGTTACACAATTTGGATTAGCACTGAATCTAACCAGAATCATTGGAGAAGGGAAGGAAATATAAAATAAGATGAAAACAGAGAGGGAGACAAACCACAGAGACTCTTAACTCTAGGAAACAAATTGAGGGTTGCTGGAGAGGAGGTGGGGGAGATGGAGTAACCGGGTAATGGGCATGAAGGTGGGCACTTGATGGAATGAGCACTGGGTTTTACATGCAACTGATGAATCACTAAACTCTACCCCTGAAACTAATAATATGGTATATGTTAATTAAATTGTATTTAAATAAAAAAATTTTAATAAAAGAATCTGGATTGAAAGCAACAGATCTGCAATATATCGATATGTCGATTTCCCTCCCTCCCCCATCTCCCATCTCAAAATTTAGGAATGGAGTTAACCCTTTGGTACATAAATCATAGTCTCTTCTTTATGATCTCAGTCTTAGTCTACAGCCTTTCCAAAGTCCTCCGCAGACCTTCCCCCAAAAGAGTGTTAATCAGACCACAAGTGTCTCCATCTCAAATTCCCTGTTAGTTCAATGGCAAGTGATTTTTCCTTGTTTTGTTCCCATAGGATCATTACATGAGGTGGACTTCTTATGGTCAGGGAGTGAAATAGTGACACACATAGGATAGGTTTGGCTATTTCCCAATGTCTTTTTTTTTTTTTTGAATGATTAATTTAACTACTTTTTTTTTTTTTTTCCCTACCAACTAGTCTTAATGCCTTTCTCTTTCTGGAGGATAGATTTCTTTACAGAGAAATAACCCTTCCCCCTCCAGGGGGAGTAGAAAGGACAGGTCCTTCTCCAATGAGACTTTAGAGAGTGAAGACAGAGAGAGAATCAGAGTTTCCCTCCAAGTGGTAATACCTCTGTTTAGTCTTAAAGGACGCATACTAACATTCAATACGAACTAAGCTATTGCTGAGGGGGGGACCCCCAGAAGCAGTTCAATTTTGCCAGAACATGAAACGGAGATGGAACTCAGCAGGCCAGGGGGCTGGAGCAGAACACAGTGTGAGAGACAATGGGCCTTCTGCCAAGAATTTGCTTTCATCCTGTTGTTTTCATTGGCAACATAGAGACAGCTAATGAAAAGAAAACTGGGGGCAAATTCCATCTTTTGCTCCATTCTAAGTTTCAGAGTACAGAAATCACAGCTTCTATTTCAACTCTCAGGAATTCAAATTCCAGGGCCAGGCAGGTACCCTACTACTAAGTCAAGTGTATTTGGTATGTTTTGTTTTGTTTTGTTTTGTTTTTTTAAATCATGAGGCCCTCATACTATCTTTCACGTCCCACATTTCCTAGAGACCTGGGTATATAGAACAGTTCTGTTTGATAAAATGAACCATATACATGTAATGACAAGTGGTGGTTGATGCTCGACCTAAGTCTTGGGAGCAATGGAATGTGGGGGAAACACTGAGGAATTGAGAGTCCCCTGGGTAGCCCAACTCCACATCAGCCACCTGATCTCGCCTGGGAATGTGCAACCAGGCCTTCCAGCTCCTCAAAAGAGGTTGGACGTCTGTATTTTCACGTAAAATTGGTCTGGTTTTAAAGACTGGCTTGCATTTTTTTTTTAAACACCCATTGGCCCAGGGAAAACAAACCTACAGAACAAAAACGTGTTTTGCCAGTTTGTAACCACTGTGGTACTTTCTTTAGTTCTTCCAACAGCATGCCATGGGGACTCCATATTGTTTACTGGGTGGATGAATGGAAGGACGAAGGTCTTTCTCATCCCTGCTCCCAGATCAGTTCCTCAGCCCTCTGAGTCAGGGACTTTGTTCTAGAGGCTGTACCTTCATTCAATAAGAGGCCTAGAGTACATGGTTTACAAATCAGTCCTTGAAGTAGAATCTCAATGTATAAAAGATAGCACAAGCTTCTGTGGCTGGATGGGGGGTGTAGCTGCACCCCCTGGGATCCCCCTTGTCCCATGATGAACCCCATGTGTTGCCTCCAGTGAATCATGATGCTCCATATGAAAGCCATGAATGCATTAGACACAGTACATGCTCTGGGGATAGAGAGGCCCCAATTTCTGTCATAGCCTTGCCACTCACCAGCTACTAAGAGTCATCTGGCCTCCCAGCCCCAGTGTCTTCCACAATACCCCAGATCTGTAAGTCAGGGGTAGATATCTATGTCAGATATCTATTGTTGTGGTGATCAACTGTATCATGTGTATGACAGCCTCTAACACAATACCTAGTATCCAGTAGCCACTCAGTATTGGAAACTGATACCATGCATGACTTCAAAGGGAGAAAGGACAGCATCTTTCACAATCCATCATAGACAAGTAAATGACACATAATCAACTCGTCCTACAATTACCATGGAAAGAGCAATTTTGGACCAGAGGTGGAGGTATCTAAAAGAGTTAATATTAATAAATAGAGTTCTGGGAAATTTAATTATATTTCTCTACTTTTCCATTATTCTCTGGTAAATAGATGAGACCAATTGTCAAAAACTGGGAAGGCTCTGAGATTTTCCCCAATTTACAAGTAAAGAAGTGAGCCCGACCCAGTCTCACTGACGCTGACAGAATGCAAGAGTCTCCTGAGTCACAGACCAAGGACTTTATCACTCACAGGAATAGCAGGGGCCAGAGGATCAGATTTTCTTGGGCCAATTCCTCAAGCCATGATTTCCAGTGCATGGCAGCAAAAGGGCCAGGTGACATTTGAACCTGCTGTGTGTTCACCGGGCAAGCATCAGCCTCCAAAATTGGAAAGATAACCGAGACAGAAGCCCAGCTTGCTGGAGCTCAAGTCCAGAAGCAAACCCTTCTCATCCCCCCTGCTCCCCAAAGCCAGGCTCACTGAGTTCTCCCCCAGAAGGCTAATTCATCTCAGTCATCTGCCCCATCTGGAGCTAGAGCAGACATTATCTTATAGGGAAAAGCAACTAACTGTTTCAGGACTAGCATTTGGTTTCTACCGACCAAAACTCAGACGGGGAGAAAGTGAAATGAGATACAGGGGCTGACATGGCCAGGAAGGACACCCAGATAGCTTGGAAAATACAAAAACGAGTCTCAGAACGTGAGCTTTGGGAATTGCCTGACCTTCTTCCTCTCCCTTTGCTCTTGGTCTCATTTTTATTTGCTGCTGGGTGTCTTTGTTCCACAGGGGTCTCTGAGAGGGAGCAACTTGCATTCTTTCCTAAGATTCTGAACAAACTGGAGAATTAAAACAAAACCAAAAAAATGCCCTATTGGAGACCCAAATATTGACTTTATTACCAACGAAGTCTGGGTGGGAGGATGTTGCTTCCTATGAAAAGCAAATAGGACTGCAAACTCTAGGATTAGGCACATTTACTCACCAGGAGGAGACCATGCAGGCAGAGACCTCAGTGCTTTTGCCTCCTGCGTGCAGCCCAGAGGAAGAGAGGCAGGAAGGGAGGAAGTGACAGGCCTCCCCACTCTGCCCCTGGGGAGCGTGTCCCTCCAATGTAGTGTGTTGTTGCTTTTTTTTTTGTAATGGCTTGAAATATTTATTTTTGATAAAAAAAATGTTAGACATAAAATGATTCTATTCATAAAATGATTCTATTCATAAAATGATTCTATTCATTTTCAGAAAGTAATTTTATCAATTTGTAAGATAATTTATACCACGTCCCTTAAAATAACTCCTCTATTATCTAAATATTGAAAATTAACATGAAGAAGGAATAATTTCATATATACCCATGTACTTGAATCAGTTTTTCCAAATAATGCACTTTTTTCAATTCTGTGTTACTTTTTAGACATTTTAAGAACAAACTTGCAATTTTTTTTGAGGTTTTTTTTTTTTTTTAATGGAAGTATAGTTGACAATGTTACAATGGTTTCAGGTTTATAAGCTTTATTGGACAAGGTTTTTTTTTTTTAATTAAAAAATTGGGGCACCTGGGTGGCTCACTTGGTTAAGCATCTGCCTTCAGCTCAGCACTTGATCCCAGGGTCTTGGGATGGAGCCCTGTGACAGCCTCCCTGCTCAGCAAGGAATCTGCTTCTCCCTCGGCTTCTCACCCCTCTTCTTTCTCTCTCTTTCTCTCTCGGTGTCTCTCTCAAATAAATTAATAAAATCTTTAATTAACTAATTAATTAATTAATTAAAAAATTATGTACAAACAGTGAGAGTGACCAAAATATAGGTTTGTTTTTTTTCATGAGCTAATACTGAATATACCAGGAAAATAATTCAGCAGAACTATTTATTTGTGTAATCAATGTGGTTTTGTACTATTTGAAAGACCTTTAAATTTTGGTTGCATTTTGGGGTGCCTGGATAGCTCAGTCAGTGATTAAGCTTCCAACTCTTGATTTCGGCTCAGGTAGTGATCTCAGGGTCATGAGATCGAGCCCTGCGTCAGGCTCTGCACTTGGCACAGAATCTACATGGGATTCTCTCTCTCCCTCTCCCTCTGCCTCTCCCCCTGCTCACACTCTTTCTCTAAATAAATAAATATATAAAATCATTAAAAGAAAAAAAAGCAAGGAGGGAACTGAGCAAACTATAAAATGAAAACTCCAGTGGTGTACAAGATTTAATTTTGGAATTCTTTGAATATGTTAGGGCAATTTTGTGCATGTGTAATTTCGTGCATTCATTTTTAAAACACAAATTTCTAGAATTAAGCTCATTTAGTTTTGAAAATATGCTCATATTTTGGATTTAAATTGCCCTCCAAAAGTTTCATATCGATTTTTACTAGCCAAGTACTTTTTAAGAAACTGCCTCTGAGTTAGAAATTATCCTAACATAGGATTTCTTTTGCTCAGTTAGTCCTCCCACATAACTGAGTCCCGCTTCCCTGCGGCAGAATGAGTAAAGGGTGGAGAAAGGCCAACTATACATATGGAGGAAAGTCCTTCTTCCTGGCCACCGGAGAGTCGCGAGAAGAACCTTTCCTCCAACACATCTTTTTTTTTTTTTTAATATTTTATTTATTTATATGACAGAGAGACACAGCGAGAGAGGAAACACAAGCAGGGGGAGCGGCAGAGGGAGAACCAGGTTTCCCGCAGAGCAGGGAGCCCGATGCGGGGCTCGATCCCAGGACCCGGGGATCACGACCTGAGCCGAAGGCAGATGCTTAACGACTGAGCCACCCAGGCGCCCCATGAAAACATTTTTTGTAGTTCCTTTTGTCCTTAGAGTATATCTCACTAGTGATGTCCAGTCAAATCACGGAGGTTTAAAGAAAGCCCCTTCCTGTGTGATTGTGATGTGATTACCCCGTTAACTGGATACACAGGTTCATTTATTTCCTTTCACTTTGGGGATGTGTATAAATTTTTTTCTAATTTAGTTTAATAAGTTTAAAAACTTAGTTTAATAATTTAATAAGATAAAATAGTTACATGGTCTGAAAATCAAATGTGCCAGACGTATTTTTTATTTCCTTTGGGCTTAGTTTTCTTTAACTACCTTGGAACTTTTTTTTTTTTTAAGATTTTATTTATTCATATGACAGAGAGACACAGCAAGAGAGGGAACACAAGCAGGGGGAGCAGGAGAGGGAGAAGCAGGCTTCCCTGCCAAGCAGGGAGCCCGATGCGGGGCTCGATCCCAGGACCCTGGGATCATGACCTGAGCCAAAGGCAGACGCTTAACGACTGAGCCACCCAGGCGCCCCTCCTCCAACACATCTTACAGTCCAGCTCTTTTTATGTGGTAAAGATAAGGCACTGGCATCCCAGACTTCCTTCTTCCTAGCTTGGCAGCTCCAGGAGAAGGGAAACCTCTTTCTCCCAAAGTCCATAGAGCATCCCCAGAGAATATACCTGACTGGCTGGCCTTGCTTGGGTCACCTGCCCATCCCTAAGCCAATCACGACATCACGAGAACCTGAGGATTAGCCAAGGCTGAATCATGTGCCCATCCCCGAGTTTCAGGGTACAGGGCCTGAAGAAAGGGGGTGTGAAAATGTGCTGAAAAATCTGTAGTCCTCCTCATTCTGAATAGTACTGCATTTGGAAATACACAAATCTTGTTATATTTGAATTTTAAAACCACCCTATGGTAGGTCCCATGAAAAGGCAATGGTCCCTGTGATTTAGACCAAAGGACCTGGCACATCCTAGGTGCTCCATAAATGTTTGATGGATGAAGAAATGGGATAGGGGAAACAATTCCGTGAGATGAACACGATTATCTGCACTTTACAGGGAAAACAGGATCAGAGAGGTTAAGGAATTTGTGCAAGTTTGCACAGCAAGTGGAGGATCCAAGATTCAAACCTAAGCCTCATAGCCTAACATGCATGTTGAGGGATTCCTGTCAGTACTGACGATTGGTTTATACCAGAATTCAGGCACCTGGCGCTCATCGGTACTCTCCACGTCACTCCTGAGCTGCCTTTTCTCCTATACCTCAAATACAGAAGGTCTAGAGAACAGAACTTCTACTCTGGATCTTGACTGTTCCCTTCCAAGCAATTTTTAAACTTTCAGATTCTGATTTAATAAGTATTGAGTGGGTCTCAGGAATCTGCATTTTTAGCCCCCAGCAATGAAGTGGGAGCTCATGCCAAGCTTTGCAAAATCAGCAAATATAACCATCTCAAAACCTCCAGAAAATGATGCCCTCCTTTTTATTTCTGCCTTCTGAATTTTGACCATGTTCCTGTCATTGGTAAATATCTACCCAGAACTGTTCAGGGAAGGAAGTCGTGGTGCTGTCGCTGGCCACAAATAGTCCAACACATACACACATGCACGCAGACGCACCTCCATATCCCATTTTAAGAGACACACAGATGACCCATCCACTGATGATCATTGATTAGGAGACTTCAGAATTAGGTAGAAAATTGCCCAACCAAACCCTCTGCCTTCATGACACAGCTGTAACATTCCTGCCAACTGGTAGTTCCGATGTTTCTTATAAGCCTCCAGATAGGAAGAATGTGCTTCTCTGAATGTATGGACGATATTGATCCCAAATCCATCTACCTGCGTCCTTCACCCACTGGTCCTGGTTTGATCCTTAAAGCACACACTTGTCCGATCTAATCGTTATTCCAAATGGCAGCCCTTCAAACATTTGAAGTCACTGGTCATATTCTCTGGAACCCTTCTCTTCTCGAGACTATTACCAATTTTAAACATGGTTCATTTGACGTGGCTGGAGTCCCTTGACCATCTCAGCTCTCATGTATTTACTCAATAAATATTTATTGGGCATCTTTGGTGGCAAAGAACTAAATGCATTCCAGAGAAAGAATTAGACATTTAGGGTTCTGGTACTGGCTCTGAGGCTTAGCTCAGATGACCTTTGGGGAAATTTATCTCGTACTGACACCATGAGAGAATTTGGTTAGAATTTCTCAAGTCCAGGGGTGCCTGGGTGACTCAGTTGGTTAAACATCTCACTCTTGGTTTCGGCTCAGGTCATGATCTCAGCGTCTTGAGATTGAGACCCACATCTGGCTCCCCACTCAGTGGGGAGTCTCCTTGAGATTCCCTCTCCCTCTGCCCCTCCCAAATCAATCAATAAATAAAATCTTTAAAAAAAAAAAGAAAAAGAATCTCCCAATTCCATTCTATAACATGATCTTCTCCTCTGCATTTCTCCCATCGATATCTCTTTCTCCTTTTCCCTTCACCTCTGATTTGTTCTGTTTTCCTCCCTGCCTTTCTGGTCCCTCTGGCTGTCTCTCTCTCATCTTGCATGGCCTCTGTGTTTCACAGATTCTGTTTCTCTTTGTGTCCTTCTATTTCTCTAATTCTGCCTCCCTTCCTGTCTCTCCATCTACCTATGTCTCCCTGTATCTTTCTCACCTTGAAGAATAGTGTGTGAGCAAGGACTTGTGGGAGGAAAAAAAAAAATCAAAACCAGAACAGAGTATCTCCCAGTGAGGTTCTCAGCAGCGGATGGAAAGTTTTAGGCAGCCAAATCCAGCCCCATTAACTGGATCTAGGCATCAGATTCCCAGACCGTAGCCTCCTCCACCAACCTAGCAGGTGATATAAGACCTGGGAGGCCAAGGATACAAAAAAAAAGTTACTGTGCCAAGAGCTAATGGACTATGAAATGAAAATGCTTGGCCCACCTGCTCCACGTGGCCACCTCACAGTGGGGACCTGCAGCTGGCCCAAGCCAATGCTGAGGGAAAACAGGAGGAAATTTGTCCCAGAACTGAGTCAAAAGAGAAGACCAGGAGAGTCTGCCAAATGCAAATAGCTCAAGCCAAGATTGTTCCCTCACCAGTGCCATCCAACCCTCCAAATATGCCCACGGTGTGAGATTCAAGGGACCCCCAAAGAGTCAGCAGACCTAGAATTGATTCACAGCTTCACCAGGAATTGACTGTGACCTTGAATAGGCCACTTCTCCTTTCTGGGCCTCCGTGTTCTCATCTATAAAGGGAGGAGCACAAATCCCATCAACTCATTCTACAGTTGCTTGAACTGTCAGGTTGTTGCAAAGGGATTTGGCCAATTTTGTTTCCCTGGAAGTTGGTATCAAATGGCTCTCTGTAAGCATTTAGAGTGCAGTCCCTGCTCAGGGAAGCAGCACTTCCAGAGTCTTTGATAAGGGGAGGCTTCTGATCGAACCAAGAGGGAAATCTGGTCCAAGGGATTCCATCAGCAGGCTGGTACTGAGAGACAGAGAGAGAGAGAGAGAGAGAGAGAGAGAGAGAGGATGATTAGCAAAACCATAATAGAAGTCCCCTGTGAAATTCCATGTAGAGGCAATTGAGAGAAGTGGCCAGCCACAAATGAGAGGACAATAGAGCAGAGGACAGGAAAATAAATGGAGCTGTCTAGAGAAAGACCATCTAATTGACGAGAAAGACAGAAAACAGGAGTCCCTGCATCCACGTGGTTCCTGGAAGCTTCGCAGATCAGCAAAATTCCAACCTTTAGGAAACCATACAATGGTCTCCTCTTATGGTGGCCTGAGGAAGAGTATTGCTGGCAACCCAGAGTCTCACCAACACACATGGGTGAGATGGACATCCAAGCCCCAGGCTTTGGCATCAAATTCCTTGAAAGTTTAAGCAGATAAATAGCCAGTGACATCAATGGTATGAACTCTAAAACAGTCCCCAAAATTGTACCTTTGGGCAACCTAGCAAACTTGACAGCTTCCCCCAAACCTAGAAGATCTTAGTTCAACAAATGTAAAAGAAACCATATAGACCATTAATTTGTTCAATCCTCCATCTTACAGTGCAGTACCTGGGGTTTTTTTAGAAGTAAAAAACATGTAAGTGAAAAACTGAATTTCAAATCTCTTAAGAAGCAGAGGAATGTTTGTCTTGTTTTTTCATTAATAGTTCCCCGTAGGTCCTCCAATCACATTCTTCTTCTCTTGGGGGTGGAGGTGCAGTGAGAGGAAGTGCAATATGCTTATGTTTCAAAAATCAGACAAACTCAATTTTGTGACACTGGACAGCAAGTGTTTTTGTCCCACATTCAGAAGCCTTGCTTCCTTTGGCATATTGTTCTGCCCACCTTTCCAGTCTTGTAATTCCAATTAAAATACCCTAATTCCCTGGCAACCAAGAGGGTAAGAGGGAGGACACGTGACCTTGGCCAGCCAAGCACAGGCCCTGGTTCACCTGACCACCATTTTTGATCCAGGGCAAACATGTAACCTAAGCAAAGCTAATCAGAAACTTTCCTTAGAATTGTTTGGATTGGAACTGGAAGAAAAGAGGCCTAGCTTTTTAGGTCACAGAGCTAGTGGTATATGAAATGAGGCTTTCCAGTGGCTGTCTTCCCTCCAAGGGGGGATAGTTAGAGAAGCTGAGAAGAGCAATGAGGGAGAGAGCAAATTATCTTGCTAGAGTCCCTAAAGTATGGGACCACAATCAGATGCACCCTTAGGCGTTCTCATATATAGACCTCTCTCCCCTCTATTCACTCCATACTTCTCTATGAAGTGTGGAACTTTACATCTACATGCCTACAGGGGTTCTGCTTCAAGTAGATAAAGGATAGGTAGATAGATTGATAGAGCTGTAGAGATAGATATATAGATATAATAGATACGTGTTCCCCTCTATGTAAGGGGGAAAGGGTAGATATAGAAAATTATATGTTGACCAGATAGTTTCAGGAAATAGAAGCTGTACCAAGAATAAGAAGGACTGGTCATCAACACTGGTGGTCAAACACAAAGCCTGGTTAGAAAGCTGAATCTAAAAAGTGTTACAAGATAATGCATTCATTGAAAGTATCCTGAGGAAAGCTGATCCTGCAGACTGAATCTTTCTCCAGAAAGATAAAAGCCTTGACTAATGAGTCTAATTATCATGAAACAGTACAATGAAATAAATGGTGAGAAGGAGTAGGATAGCCTGTGAATAGGACCTGATGGTCATGGGAAGTAACAGGAAAGGAGGCAGGAGAAAGGCAGGAGAAAGGAAGGAGAATGGAAGGAAGCCATGTTTTTGCATGGCTGAGCCACAGGTTTTGTCCAGTGAAATTGCAGATTTCCCATTGAGTGGGAATAAAGTGAAAGTATCTCCTGATCCACTGTCCCCTGCTAATTATCAGGGAGACCAGGAGACCACGTTTGGGTGCCTGGGAAAAATAACCTTCTGATAAAATTTGACCTGCAGCTCATGATTTTGAGTTCTTGCAGGATCTGCCTGCCTGACTTGAATCTACCATCAAGAGTCCAAGTCAGGCGAGACCTTACTAGCCTCCTCAACTATTTCAGTCCATTTGAACTGAGCCTCTGTGATATGTAAGTCACAGATTTCAAATCCCAGAACCCTATTTTCTAGACTTGTGACCTTGCACAAATAAATCCCATTAATCATCTGTCTCAGGGCAAGAGTAATACCAGAGAGCTTTCTGGGGAAGAATGACTATTGTTCGTAGCCCCGGCCTCACACAGAGTTACCAGTGACCAGTGGTTCCCTTCTTCGAGGGCTGTGTCTTTCCCACTCTGCTGAATGTTCCAGAAGGCAAGAACAATGACTTAGTCACTTGCCACTCACATTTCCTGCTCAGAGTAAGTGCCAAATAACATTGTTTAAGTTGTTAATGATGAATGCTGGGAGCAAGAGGCAAAGGCAGAAGAATAAAGGACAGAACGGTAAGAGGAAACATAAAAAGGCATTTTTTTTAAAGCAAAAGATTTAGGTCATTAGATCATCACCAAATTTGAGGAGGGAAAGGAGAATGTCAAATAGTTTCACAGGTATATACTTACCCAAACTCATCCAGTTGTACACATGAAATACGTAAGGTCTTTGCATGTCAATCATACTTCAGTAGTTTTTTTTAAGATTTTATTTTATTTGTTTATTTATTAGAGAGAGAGAAAGTGGGGGAGGGGCAGAGGGAGAATCTCAAGCCAACTCCACACTGAGCACGGAGCCCAACACGGGGATCGATCTCATGACCCTGAGATCATGACCTGAGCTGAAGTCAAGAGTTTGACACTCAACCAACTCAGGCACCAAGGCACCCCCATGCTTCAGTAGTTTAAAAAAAAATACTCCTTCCTTTCCTCACAACAAAAACAAACAATAAACAACCATAACAAAAGCCCTAAACAAGAAAACCAGCAAAAATAGAAGTTTAGTCATGACAAGTGTGTATTTTTAGATAGTCCTACCAGAACTATAGGAAAACTAAGCAAAGCTGCAGATGTAAGGCTCTCCTTTTTTTACGGTGCTTTATAGGGCACAAAGCACTTTTCCAGGTGTCCATGGATTTGTCCCTCATAAAAAAATAAAATAAAAATAAAAGATGAGTCAGAGCAGGGATGTTTAATCCATGTCAAGGTTATCGAAGCTTATTTTCTTATTTATTATAAAATTAAAACATGTTCAACCACCAGAAATTATTGTCAATAGCAACAACACCCTCCAAAACTGAAGTGAAGACAGGAAAAAAAAAAAAAGTCGACCATGTCCTATTCTCTTCCTCAGCCCCTAGCCTGATGCAACTGGATGTTGATATACCTATTTCAAGTCTTAGATTTTTAAATGCTTTTACATCATGAAGGTCACCCTGAAAACATGCTCCTGTAACTTGCCTTTATCACCTTAATGTTATAATCAGGTTCCCAAGTTTCTATACTTTTCATAAACATCAAATGCCCTCTGATACATGGAACCATTTCCCTGTTGTTGGATACTGGTTTTTTCCAATTTTTTACTGTTGTATGTAACTTTTTGATACAAATATTTGGGCAAAGATCTGTTTTATGCTTTTTTCTTTTATGTTATTAAATCGTTTACAGAAGAGCTGTGCCCTCTCCTCCCCTTGCCTAGAATGATCACTGGTCAGCAGGGTTAGCTCCAAATTCCTTTTCCTGGCTCACCTCAAGCATCACCTGGCCCAAACCTAGAGGCTGAGTTGTGTGGTGCTCCCATATATCCCTCCTCAGTCCCCAGCACCTGATGGTACCATAGTTTTTGTTGTACTGCAGGTTGTTTTTTATTTGACTGAAAGCTCTCGGAAAGACCCGCCAAATTAATACCATCCTATTTTACTCGTGTGTTCATCCCAGTGGAAGTGAAAGCACTTGAAAGCTGTCATGCACCATCACAAGGTGAAGGGCATCTTCTGTGTCCTGAAAGAACTACAATTTAGCTGGAGCAGTGGGGAGCACCAGCCAGCAGAGCATTCCCTGTCTCTCTTTCTCCATTCCTCCCTCCCACCCCGTGCAGTCTGCTCAGAACAACATACAGCCAAAAGACCAGAGCTGACCTCAGGAAATGCCTCCCTGCTTTTTTCCCCCCTGCGTGTGCTATAACTGTAGGGAAGGGCTCACTCACAGAGGAACATGAACAGACTGTGTCTTCCCAGGGAAATGGGCTGTTATTTCTTGGCTATTCTAGAATCTCGGTACACCATCCATTTCATAGGCAGCGCCCAACACTTGGGCCAACCAGGAAACTTTTTTCTGGCTTATAGCAAAGAATGGAAGGAAGAAGGGACCACTCATCTATTGTTTGTCATAGCAAGCCATGCTGACTAGAGTAGCTTAAGTACCAGGGTATAGAGATGAATCAAACTCAGAGCCTGCTCCCAAAAATCTATGGCCTAATGGGAAGAAAGTGGTTTGGTGGTAAGTGTTTGACAAATGTCAGGTGGATGGGGTGCAGGAAGCCCTGTTTTATAGCATTCGCCAATATCTGTGGCGAAAATAATACTCTTACCATGTCCAATTGTATTATTCAATTTCATTCATTCTCAATCAGTGTTTAGATTCGAACTCAGTTGTATGAGAACAGCCCATGGGATCAGTCTCTGCATTTGATTTTTGCTTACATCAGCTCTGTGACTAAAAGCAATAAAGTATTTTTTTAGAGCAGCCATAGAAAGTCTCTGTACAGAAAACTTAAAACTTTGAGCCAGAGGAAGTTTTTTGTGATGCTGATGAAATATAATCTTCAGGGTTCCTCACTTTCACGTGCTCCTTCTAAATATACATATCTTTGCATAGCTAATTTTGTGTTCCAAATTTTATATGCTTTTTTAAAAAAAGACCAGCCTGAATTGCATAAACTTGAGACTCCATCCCTGTTTGATCTTGTCAGTTTTTCTTTAGGATCCACAGCAGAGTGTAAAGTACTTCATCCACCACTCTTTCTGATGAAACACTGGATCTTGCTAGAACACAGGCTCTGACTCAGTAGGTGAGGGAGTCAGGCCTGGGATTTCATTTCTAGCCAAGTTCCCAAGTGATGCTAATGATCACATGGACCACAATTTTTGCAGCAATGTAGTCTACACAGAATCAACCTCTAAGTCCAACAAAGATTTCCTTCGAGAGGCGCTTTATTTGAGATTACTACCTGTCTGGCTATTGAGTACAGATAACTAGTGGTGTTGTGCTCCATCTTCTCGTGCTAACCATGTCTTCCCTGCCTTCAACACCAAGCCAGTCAGATTCCTAGATTTCCTCTTCTGTGAAACTCTCAATTATAGTCAGACCTGATACTAAAGCATCATTGGGTCAGGGAGCTTAGCTGAAAACAAGAGAACTCACTTTAACCAGTTAAACAGAAAAGAATTTATTACAGGGTATAAAGTACCTTATAGAAGTCCCAGGATCTAAGCATAGATGTATTCTATCAGGAAAAACTGAGCCAGGAGAAATGAAGGATTTTTTTCTTTTGGAGACTGCATAGGTCAGCTGTCTACCACTCAGCATGAATGATGCTAGACACCAAAAGGTAAGTCAGTCCTCAGATCCTGAAGAACTGAATACCCCAACCACCATGTGTGTCAAAAGCTGCAATTTCCCTACCTCTGTCTGTCCCCTCACCTGGCCCAATGCAGAAGTTTGCTGCAAAGGCGTCCAAAAATGTAGCATTTTGCTTCCTAGCCCCTTTAGAACAGGGAAACAGGCAAGAAAGGGATTCGACTGGATGCTGAGTGGGCCCGTCTACAGAATCTGGAAACTCAACAAATGTTCCTCAATAAATGAATGGGTGCAGTCTGACTTCATTTGTTCACTGGTGGTTCCTGATCTTCATAGTAACATTCCCTGAGACAGTCCTTTGACTCACTACATGCTGACTCTGGTCCTACCTCCACATGACTATTCATCTCTAAAATCCATCACCCACAGATTACAGTCTCTGGGTCCCTTTAGTTCAAACTCTCGGGAGAGAGAAAGAGTTTCCACTGGATGGCCAGGAAGTTGATTCTTCTTGGGTCAGGTGTCTACCTCA
The DNA here is from genome assembly GCF_029215605.1 of Mirounga angustirostris. NCBI lineage: Eukaryota > Metazoa > Chordata > Mammalia > Carnivora > Phocidae > Mirounga > Mirounga angustirostris. The sequence continues at coordinate 10,166,647 of NW_026991712.1, read as the reverse complement.
GCTTCAATTTGCTTTTCTTTACAGAGGTTCAAGTGGTAAAAATCTGATATCCTGGGTACCTGGGTGGCTCCATTGGTTAAGCACCTGCCTTGGGTTAAGCATTTGCCTTTGGCTCAGGTCATGATCTCAGGATTCTGGGATCGAGCCCCATGTCAGGCTCCCTGCTCAGTGGGGAGTCTGCTTCTACCCTCTCTCTCTCTCCTCCCACCAGCTTGTGCTTGCTCTCTCTCTCTCTCTCTCTCTCAAAATAAATAAATAAATAAATAAATAAATAAATAAATAAATAAATAAATAAATAATCTTTTTAAAAAATCTGATATCCTAAACTTGCCTTTTCTCCTGGGAAGGGGAATTTCTGAAAGAAAGGGACTTGGGAGTAATAAAAGTATCCTGGCATCGATGAGCTAGGTTTTAAAGGAGGGATAGGCATTCTCAAAATGGACAAAGGAGAAGACCTTCAGAGGCAGAGCAGACAGACACGAAGGTATAGAGCCTTAAACTAGTTCCTTAAACATTTTATGATGAACTGGGTCTTTTTTTCTTTATTGAGTTCCAAATATCTTTGCTAATATTTGCCTTTCCCAAAACTGTAAAAGCAAATATTAGCCCTCTTTCCACTGCCTACACTGAACTTAAAACAAAACAAAAAAAACCCTCTTATCTCTACCCTTATTCCCTTCATCATTCTACTTCTTCATAAGCCTCTGACAATTCTTAGGCACGTTATATAATTTCATTAAGAGTTTCTCCATTAAGAGTGCCTGACTGGCTCAGTCAGTGGAGTGTGAGGCTCTTGATTTCAGGGTCATGAGTTTGAGCCCCACGCTGAGGGTAGAGTTTACTTATAAAAACAAAACATAAATTAAGAGAAGATTTTTAAAAAAAAAGAGTTTCTCCATCTACAAAATGGGAACAAGTGAACCTACTTCTGGGTGACAGTGAGAAGCAAATGGTATGAAAGATATGAACGTCCACAGTGAACCCTAACACCACTACATAAATGAAAGTGATTGAAATGGTGGTGATGATCTCTCTATTCCAGACTTTTCCAAGGTGTTCAGGGTGCTTCTTTACATTTCCCAAGTAATCCCTGTGTGCCCCTCAGATGGCAAAGGACATGATGTGGGATGTGGCTCTAAGGAGCATCACTGCTTCTGCCTGTGCTGGCTCAGCAAGTCCACAGTGAAGCTTGGCCCAGATGCCAGGGTCCTCACCTCTCAGTCCTCATCAGGGCCTCATGCACACTCAGGCTTTGTTCCTTTGACTGCTGCAGCTGCTCACCTAAGAACAACCTAAAATACATCTAGGCTAGGCTGGGGCCAGCACTGCACCTGCTTTTGGCTTCTACTAAGAGTCAAGGACAGAGTCAAGCTGGAAGGACCTTAGATTCTTTAGTCTTGCCCAAACTGCAGCTTGCCCATTCTCAACCAATGGCACCAACAGTTACTCAGTGACTCAAGCCAAAAGTCTGACATCTTTCTTTGCCCATCTTCCCCTTACCCATCAGCAAGCTCTGTTAGTTCTAATATAATCATTTATTTCAAACTCCACTGCTTCCCCCTACTTCAGGCTGTCATCTTGTCTGCACTGTTGCAATGCCCACCTAACTAGTCTCTGTTGATATGCTTGCCACTCTCATCCATTCTTGGAAGAAGCTAGAATGGCCTTCTTCAAACAAAATCAGCACAGAGGGTCCTTCTGCTTAGAACTCTGCCATGGCATTCTATTGTGGTTAGATTAAAGTCCATGATCCTTACTATGGTGGCCCCTTCCTTACTCTCCAGTATCGCTCTTTCTCCCCCACCTTCCAACCACAGTGTCTTCTTCAAACAGGCAGAGCTCATTACAACCTCAGGCCTTTGCACATTGAGCTTTCTGTTGCTCAAGCTTGCACAGGGTAGGCATTCACTAGGGGTTTGGGATGGGTGGATGGATGGGTGGATGGATGGATGGAAGAAAAATAAAGGGACCTCCTGTAACCTCTATGGTTTTGTTCTCACAAATACTACTATTTGTGGACTGGAAGCTTTGAGGAACTTGGATCAATAAAGTCAAGGGAAGTCAGAGGATCAGGGAATCCAATTTTGAACAATGCTGAGGATGAGAGGCTAGATGTCAGGCAGCTTCTCATTTGGCCTGGCAGTTAGGGGGAAGATATTGAGATCTCTCCAACCAGAAACCAGAGCCTGCCTTGAAGGAGGGAAATTGTTAAAGCCAAGGTAAGTTGAGACAGGCTCAGGGGCATGGACTTTCTCCCCAAACAACACTTCTGTTCCCTCTTTATAAACCATTAGATTGTAACCCTGACAATGATGGAATTTCAGAGCCTCTAAAAAGCCATTATTCACTTTCCAATAAAATAAGTAGAAAACACTGATCTCATTCTCAGTTTCAGAAAGCTGATCAAAATGAAGGATCGTCTTGAATTGGGGTTTCTACACTTTGTTTTTTCTTTCTCTTTCCTGAAGTGTAACTTATTTCCAACTGGAACATTTAATTACCTTCTAGAAACACCTTGAGTTAGGTCATGGGCCAGAGAGAATAGTCCTGGATCATGGTAATTATTGGCTTCTACAAAAGCTAGCCAAATCTCCCATGTTCTCACCCCCACTCTCCCACTATCTCTCTCCACATTTCAGTGAATCTAGAAGGTGATATTAGATCTTCAGGATTGGATATCAGAGAGGTCCTTCAAATGGCAAAGCATTCGAGTTCCATATTGCCAAATCAACTTCCTTTGTCTCCTTTGGAGAAGGATATTCTTCTTTAACTTCCTAGAGTAGAGTGGGAAACTTAGAGTCCAAAAGCAGACTGAGTAGGCTTTGAATCCTAACTCCACCACTGTCCAGCTGTGTGAACTTGTAAGAGCCAATTTCCCTCCGAGGAATCACATGTGAGAGGAGAAAATAGCAGGGCTAGGAGGAAGAAATATGAGAGAGCATATGTAAAGGCACATAACATGGTCCCTGGCATGCAGCAGGTACTTTATGAATCTATCCTTCCTTCCCTCCACCCTAATACCAAGTATTCCTTTCAAAACCCACGAATAAAGCCCAGATGTGTGGTCAGGTATAAAAGAACAGCTCTTCCATTCCTAAGACAACTTTACGATAAAATAAGCTATCATCATGATTGGGGCTTTCCATCATAACTGATCGAAGGGCAATAAGCAGTAATTCAAGAGCAGTATGACTCAGGAGCCAGTCTGCCCAGGCTATAGGCTCAGATTGGCACTTACTTTCTGTATAACCTGTGACAAGTCATATAACTTCTCTTTGCCTCCATCTCCCTTCTGTAATAATACAGTCATTTCCATAGGATTATTGTGAATATCCAAATGAGTTGCATGTGACATGCTTAGAACAGTGCCCAGAACACAGTAGACCCTACATAAGTGTGAGTTAGGCTTATATGATAGCTTTGCTACATAAAGGCCTGCTTTATTGTAATGCCCAACTGTTCCTGTATTTGGTCATCACTGGGATCATGATTATCCTTCTTTTTTTTTTTTTTTTAAGATTTTATTTATTTATCTGAGAGAGACAATGAGATAGAGCATGAGAGGGAGGAGGGTCAGAGGGAGAAGCAGACTCCCTGCTGAGCAGGGAGCCCGATGCAGGACTCGATCCCAGGACTCCGGGATCATGACCTGAGCCGAAGGCAGTCACTTAACCAACTGAGCCACCCAGGCGCCCCATGATTATCCTTCTGTAGCACAGTGATATCAGCACACACTTGGGGTGAGGTAAAGTCTCCCCTGGGTGGGGATAGGGACAGGGCGTAATGATGTGGGGGATAGCCAATCTAGTGATGGAAGCCAAGGCTAAGTGGATAGGAGCAGGAATGCCCTTTTTCTCAGTATGCCTTGGGCTTTCTTGGAACTGGATTTCAGGGAGACTAGAAGTCTAAGCTGTGCTCTAAAATTATTTGCTTTTAGTACTCACTACAAAAAATAGGTGTAGGACAAGGATGGGTGGGGCCTCAGAGTCTCAGACAGCGTGCCAAATTTTACCACCCAGATGACCTAGTTTGGGGTTGTTCTATGCCTGTATTCCTTTTGTTACTTTTAAATTAGCCAGTAAATGGATTTTGTCTTAAATGCCAGCTCTTCTCTGCAGGTGGAAGTTGCTTCATTAGCAGAGGATTGAGAAAAAAGTCTGAGGGTAGATTCACCAGAAAACATGGCCATGATTGATTGGCCTCATCTGCCAGGTATAAAAGGCTGGAGCACATGGGCCCATTGGCCTGGTCTTCCCTGCTCTACCCAGTCCCACTTCAGTGCCCTGCCTCAACCCAGCTGTGGCATCAGAAGCAAAGAAGTCGCCAGACGTTAAAAAAAAAAAAAAAAAAAATCATGACTCAAAGTGACCTGATAGGAGCCTGTCTCTCCATTAAAATAATGGTCTCATCTTATCATGCTTTTCAAATTAATTTTCTCAAACTACGTATGATGTATCCAGTCATTAGATAATCTGTGAAGAGTAATTGATATTCTTTCACAGTCTCCAACATGTACCTCATAGTCCATGACCTCCACCCTTCAAACCAAAGTACCAGTGAAGTGGTCATGGGAAGAACCCTGGAAGTCACATTCTTGGTTTTTATGTTTTTGTGTGTGTGTGCATGTAAGTAGACTCCATGCCCAGCCACCCAGGCACCCCTGGGCTTTTATGTTTTAAAAAGCCACTAGGTGGGACTAAACCAGAGAGACAAAGAGTTCATTAGGGGCATGCGCTTTCCCCACACATGGGCAAGTCACTTAACCTCTCTGCACCTTGATTTTCTCAGACATCAGGTGCTTAAGAACAAGAGTACTTCCCCCGGAGAGTTGTGAGCATCAGATTAAATATAAAAAATTCTTGGAACAATGCCTAGTGCATAGTAAACACCCATCAGTGACAGCTTCTATTATTCTAAGGGATAAAAGCTGAAAGGATTTTTCCTTGCCCACCACAACTTGATAAAAAAAATATGACTGGAAAAGAAGAAAAGTATTAGAGAAGCTGTAATAGAACTAGATGCTGATGGAATCTTGGAACGAGAGTGCCTCATCCTATCACCCTCTTCCATCTGAAATTAGAACCACCCCCTCCCCCAACTGAGTCAGCACCACCCGCTCCCCCAACTGAGTCAGCACCACTCCCTTTCCCATCTAGAGTTAACACCACCCCCTCCCACAACTGGAGTTAGCATCAAGGGTGAGAAAGGGGTTTACAATAGAACACAGAAAGGGAAAAAGCGGTTTACAATAGAACACAGAAAGGGAAAAAAATAGGGAAAGATCTCAGAAAGACTTGTGTTCCCTTCCAGACACTTGTGTTCACTCCCAAAGTGGGCACCCAAGAAAGGAAGTGTGTCCCTAGAGTTGACCTCCCCACTGAGCCAATGGGGGGCAGGAGAAAGCTGAGAGAGGACCTAAGAGCCCCTTCTGGACTCCCATAGCCTACAGGAGGTGGAAGGAGCAACCCATCCAAATCTTTCCCAGAAGCCCAAGAAAGGCAAAGTGGGGAGGGAAGAGAGAGCCCTCTGGCCTGTATGGTCCTCACACTCAGAACAAAGAGATGAGAGTTGGCCATCACCAGACTGTAGATAATTCATCAATATTGCTTTGTGTGTGACTTCTGGATCTCTAGGAGGTTGGAGGTTGGAATTTGAATGGGGTTTGGGGCAGTTGGCAGAACTAATGGGTATAGAAATTTGGGGGAAACCTGGAATTTTAGGGGCTGTTCTGTTTGGTTCAGTTTGGTGCATATCAACCCTCAATTTGGAAAACGTGGAGTGTGAGCATGGAGGACTTCATAAAGGTGACTACTGTCACTTGTGGGAGAAGGCTCCCTCACATTTTTCTTTGCATCATTGAAGAGCTGCTTCATTCAGGCTCCCTACTCCTTTACGCACACTCCTTCTCTTTCATGAACTCATTTCTCAAAGGCAAAAACCAGAGCCCTCCCACCTCCCCTGCAGCATTTGCTTCTGGGCTCAGAACACCATGCACTCATTACACTGGTCAGGAGGCAGCCTGGCTGAGAGGCCCCACCCGTGAACAGAGTGGTCCTGGCCTCCCTCAGGCACCTGCTCCTCTCCCACCCCTCCACACAGGAGACCAGACACAAAGGCATGAGGGAAAAAAGGCTTGCTACCAACTTCAGTGTTCCCATCACCAGCTGCATGCTCTTGAACTGGCCAGGCCAGGGTTCGGGGTCCTCAGTTTCTTCATCTGTGCATGAACATATCAGACCTCTTGGTAGCAGAGCTTCTTGGGAGCTCTAAGAGTCCATGATTTATTGCCATCCTACTCAACTGCCACTTCACCTTCCCTTTGCTGCCCCGTCTCCTCTCCCTGTGACTCCTGCTCACCATGCCGTTGGCACAGGGAGTGACCCATGGCCCTTCCCTGACAAAGCAGTTTGCCAAGCTAGACTGAGGAGAAGTGCTCCTGCCGGCTACTGCAGCCTCCCACCGGCTCCTGCTGGCTCCGATGCCAATCAGCAGCGGCAGCAGCATTTGCAGAAGGACATTTTTAGAATGAGCCCTGGGCAGAGAGGGATAGGATTGCATAATCACTCCATTTTGATGAAGGAGAGGGGAGAAAGAAGCAAGGAGATCTTGGCACAGACGCACGGTTTTAATGAATTGTGGAAATAAGAACTCTCAGTGTGGAGAGTCGGGACAAGATACAGGGCCTGGCAAATTTCTCATTTGCCAGAGAAATACGTCTGGGAGAACTGGTGCCCAAACAGGACTGATTGTTTTGACTGAATCAACTCGTCAGTGAAGTTAGACAGCTGGTCAATTCAATTCACTATTTACTTGTATGTTGGTGTTGTTTTTAATCTAACTCATTTATCCACTGAATGGTTGGTTATTTTTCTAAATTGACTGAGTGAACAAGTATATTGGTATCTTTCTTTTTTTTTTTAATTTATTTTTAAAGACTTTTTATTTATTTCTTTGACAGAGAGAGACAGTGAGAGAGGGAACACAAGCAGGAGGAGTGGGAGAGGGAGAAGCAGGCTTCCTGCTGAGCGGGGAGCCCGATGCGGGGCTCGATCCCAGGACCCCGGGATCATGACCTGTGCTGAAGGCAGACACTTAACGACTGAGCCACCCAGGCGCCCCTATAGGTATCTTTCAAGAGTCTGTTCAAAAGTCATTGCCACTAAGGTTCCCACAGTTAAAAGTGAAAATTCGTGAAACTCCCTCCTGAAAATTCCTATAATATCATCTAACTCCCTCTCTTGTCATGTATCATTTCTCCCTTGGAATTTTTCTCCCTTCTCAGGCTAGAAGCTCCTCCACAGCAAGATCCATCCCCAATTGATATCTGTCCCCCTGACAGTGATGTTTTGATGCCAAGAACATGGTACATATTTAATAAATGTTTATGAGGGAGTGAGTGCATGAAAAGTACCATGTTGGCATAGGGTGTATCTCTTTAGAAAACTGTTGAGCACCATACAGGAATTCAGTAAAGTGGCAGGATATAAAATCGATGCACAGAAATCAGTGGCATTTCTATATACCAACAAAAAGACAGAAGAAAGAGAAATTAAGGAGTCGATCCCATTTACAATTGCACCCAAAACCATAAGACACCTAGGAATAAATCTAACCAAAGAGGCAAAGGATCTGTACTCAGAAAACTATAAAATACTCATGAAAGAAATTGAGGAAGACACAAAGAAATGGAAAAACGTTCCATGCTCATGGATTGGAAGAACAAATATTGTGAAGATGTCAATGCTACCTAGAGCGATCTACACATTCAATGCAATCCCCATCAAAATAGCATCCACTTTTTTCAAAGAAATGGAACAAATAATCCTAAAATTTGTATGGAATCAGAAAAGACCCCAAATAGCCAGAGGAATGTTGAAAAAGAAAAGCAAAGCTGGTGGCATCACAATTCTGGACTTCAAGCTCTATTACAAAGCTGTCATCATCAAGACAGTATGGTACTGGCACAAAAACCGACACATAGATCAATGGAACAGAATAGAGAGCCCAGAAATGGACCCTCAACTCTATGGTCAACTAATCTTCGACAAAGCAGGAAAGAATGTCCACTGGAAAAAAGACAGTCTCTTCAACAAATGGTGTTGGGAAAATTGGACAGCCACATGCAGAAGAATGAAACTGGACCATTTCCTTACACCACACACAAAAATAGAATCCAAATGGTTGAAAGACCTCAATGTGAGACAGGAGTCCATCAAAATCCTAGAGGAGAACACAGGCAGCAATCTCTTTGACCTCAGCTGCAGCAACTTCTTCCTAGAAACATCATCAAAAGCAAGGGAAGCAAAGGCAAAATGAACTATTGGGACTTCATCAAGATAAAAAGCTTTTGCACAGCAAAGGAAACAGTCAACAATACCAAAAGACAACCGACAGAATGGGAGAAGATATTTGCAAATGACATATCAGATAAAGGGCTAGTATCCAAAATCTATAAAGAACTTATCAAACTCAACACCCAAAGAACAAATAATCCAATCAAGAAATTGGCAGAAGACATGAAAAGACATTTTTCCAAAGAAGACATCCAAATGGCCAACAGACACATGAAAAAGTGCTCAATATCGCTCGGCATCAGGGAAATCCAAATCAAAACCTCAATGAGACACCACCTCACACCAGTCAGAATGGCTAAAATTAACAAGTCAGGAAACGACGGATGTTGGCGAGGATGTGGAGAAAGGGCAACCCTCCTATACTCTTGGTGGGAATGCAAGCTGGTGCAGCCACTCTGGAAAACAGTATGGAGGTTCCTCAAAAAGTTGAAAATAGAGCTACCCTATGACCCAGCAACTGCACTACTGGGTATTTACCCCAAAGATACAAATGTAGTGTTCCAAAGGGGTATGTGCACCCCAATGTTTATAGCAACAATGTCCACAATAGCCAAACTGTGGAAAGAGCCATGATGTCCATCAACAGATGAATGGATAAAGAAGAGGTGGTATATATATACAATGGAATATTATGCAGCCATCAAAAAAAACAACAACAACAACAACAAAATCTTGCCCTTTGCAATGACGTGGATGGAACTAGAGGGTATTATGCTAAGCGAAATTAAGTCAATCAGAGAAAGATGTGTATCATATGATCTCACTGATATGAGGAATTCTTAATCTCAGGAAACAAACTGAGGGTTGCTGCAGTGGGGGTGCGTGGGAGGGATGGGGTGGCTGGGTGATAGACATTGGGAAGGGTATGTGCTATGGTGAGTGCTGTGAATTGTGTAAGAGTGTTGAATCACAGACCTGTACTTCTGAAACAAATAATACATTATATGTTTAAAAAAAAAAAAAAAGATAGTAGGAAGGGAAAAATAAAGGGAGGGGGAAATTGGAGTGGGAGACGAACCATGAGAGACTATGGACTCTGAGAAACAAACTGAGGGTCCTAGAGGGGAGGAGGGGTGGGTGGATGGGTTAGCCTGGTGATGGGTATTAAAGAGGGCACATATTGAATGGAGGACTGGGTGCTATATGCAAACAATGAATCATGGAACACTACATCAAAAGCTAATGATGTAATGTATGGTGATTAACATAACATAATAAAATTAAAAAACACAAAAATTAAAAGACATCAGCATAAATACAGAGGAAACAGTCAAAGAAAAAGGAAGCAAGTCTTTCAACCAACTAGATATCAAGTCATATTAGAGTAAATTATGCATAATAACATGATGATATGTAATGAAGCCATTAAATTCATTTATGCCCCCCAAAAAAAGAAAAAAAATGAAAACTGTTGAGTGCTTATTTACTCATCCATTTATTCAACAATAAATACTGAGAAATTACTACGTGCCAGCTACTTTTCTAGGTAGTGGGAAAACAAGCAATAAATAAAAGAGACAAGAGCCCTGCCCCTTGAGCTCACATGGCACTCACCTGATGGTTTTTAAACATCAAAACCCCAAAAGGAAAGTCAGTAGGTCTCTGGGAAGAGTGTATCCCATGGCACTGGTTTGTGATTCCGGCAAACACAATGAGTCTCTAAAACCTTAAGAACTGCAAAGCTTGTCCAAATTGGTTTCATAACCTCTGTCAATTTCGTGTATGAACCACTCACTTTCAATTCTATTCACCTGAGAATGTTTCCCATCAGCTGGCTGCAGATGCCTGAACTTGGCTGGCAGTGCTGATGGCTACTATTTAGTAGAGACCAGTTCTGTGTTGGGCACTGTGCCAGACACGTCCCATACAGTATCTCATTTGATCTTCGTGCCAACCATGGCAGGAGCAGGAAACTTGCTTCGGGACCCAGTGTATAGATGAAGGAGGCAGAATTTGAATGTCTCAAAGATGGTTCAAAAATGGTTTAACTCTAAAGCTCTGGAAAAAAATGCTAGGTATTACTATGGTGGTTGAAATTCGAAGGATTTTCATTTTTATCTTCTCTCGTTTTTCACTTTAAAAAAATTATCCTTGAGGAACATAAATTAATTTGAAAAATTAAATATAAACATTAAAGAGAAGTTTTAGCTATGATGTAGTGAGGCTTCTCATAGGGCTCATAGAGTAAATAGCAAACTCTTAGAAAAGTTCTGGAAATGTGTGAAGTAGTCCCTAGACTGTGTGAGTTAGAACTCACCGTGGGACACCAATCCTCTGGATGTTGGACAAATGACTCCGTTTTTTTTTTTAAGACATATCTTGGATATTTTCCCCAGGTATGCAAAGGACAAGAAAAGGGCTAGACACTGACCCAGAGTGACAGAGGAAATGTAGAAATGGGGTTTAGGACAAGAAGAAACAAAAATTAAGACTGGACCTAATTTCTGGTCCAGGTGTTCTAGAGAACAAGTATGGCGCCTTGGGAAGAGCACAGATCTTGGCATTATCAGTGACACAGTCCTGACTCAGTTTTCTCATCTGTCTGATGCGAATAATAACACCCTATTTCTTAGGATTAAAAAAGTGCCTTGTGCTACACCTGGCACATCTTGGGTACTCTTTCTATTATTATTTATTATTTTATTCCAACCCAGCATTGACACATCTGCAATAAAGAACAATGACATTCATATCCTCATATCTTCCCGATTCTTTTGTGGACCTGTCTATCTCCCACAGCTTCTGGGGGCTAAAAAAAAAAAAGCTTTCCCTGGGGGACAATGACCCAGCACTGTGCTCAGAATACCAGAAAAATCCCATTCCTTCCAACAGAGAAGGGACAAGAGCACTTTCTCTTCCAAAGCAAAAATACAAGTGCCTTCAGTGTGATGCGTCCAGCATTCCAGACTTCACAAAGTGGCCTTTGTGAAGAATTTCTGGGAAAAAAAACAAAGGCACTCATTCCTTTGACCCTAAAAGATGAAACTTAACAGTGTTTCATAGGCTCAAAGGATTTCCATTTCTGCTCTGGCATTTTACCCATCTCTTTAGAAAATATAAGTGTCTGTGGAGGGATTGAAGGAAGATCTCTCTCCCAACTTCTCTGTGTATTGCTGTGATGCTCCATGAAAGAACCAGGGGTGGAAAAGCCCAGAGCCCAGATACAGGAGCTAGCCTGAATGCAGCATGATAGCCAGAGACATAACTCCCTACAGCAGCAGGAAGACTCTTTCCAAACCCCAGTTCTTGGCCCCACCTGGGTGATGCCTGGGAGATGCCCTTGTCCTTGGTCACCTGTACTCCCAGACACACCTCCCTCTTGCACTTTATCTAATAAGATAAGGTTCCTCCTGCAAGTTCCCCATACATTCCACATTCAAGGCACACTGGACATTTCTCTCTTCCCCCAACACTTTTGTACATACCACCCTTCTGCCAAGAAGGCTTTCTTTCTTTCTTTTTGAAGTTTTTATTCAGTTATTGAGAGAGCATGAAGGAGGGGGAGAGGGGCAGAAGGAAAGGGAGAAGCAGGCTCCCTGCTGAGCAGGGAGCCCGATGCCGGGCTCCATCCCAGGACCCCAGCATCATGACCTGAGCTGAAGGCAGATGCTTCACTGACGAAGCCACCCAGGCATCCAAGAACTCTTTCTTTCTCTTCCTGGAAAACACCAGCTCCTCTTCCTAGGCCCAACTCACCCATCACCTCTTTTGTGCAACTGTTTGCCAAACCCTCAGATCAAATAAACTAATTCCCTGCTCCTGGCTCTCGCACTGTTTTTTTTGTTTTGTTTTGTTTTAATTTGAAATCTCATCTTCATTATGCACCATTCTGTTTTCAAAAGAGAGGAGCAGAGGAGAGCAGATGCAGGAGAATGAGGGCATTAAGGTTGCTGCTGTGGAAAACCTTCTCTTCTCTACAGCATCCTTCCATATAGAAGATTCTGCCTAAACAGCCTTGGCCTTCTGCCTCCATTCCTCCTCACAGCGGTGGAGTGAGTGACAGGGTTGAAAGGACAAGTCAGTTGGTCCAATGTCTAGCAAAGCTGGAGGTAGCCTTACAACCATGAACAAACACCATGAACACCAGAGAACACCATGGTCTCTCCTTCCATCTCCTTTGGACCAGTGAGAAGCAGAGATTTTGGGGTAAATATCTCCATTAAATTTGCCCTCAGATGGGCTCTTCCAAGGGCTAGGCAGGAGGAACTAGCAAGCTCATTTTGGCTCTTCAACTAAGCACCATCTCCGAAACTAAACTTTATCATCAACAAAAAGATGTTTGGTTTCTCCATATTGCCTCATTTTTCAACTGGCTAGGAAGTCAAGTGGGGAAAGAGGAGTGCTATATTTTGCACTACCCGGAAGAATGTTAATAATTGCATAGACAAGTTGAGGCTACAGGATGCATGAATGAACTTATGGCACCTGTCTGTTTTGTTTGCCTGTCTAGCATCGATCTCATTGTGTTGTATCTCCTTGTAATAGGAAACACAGGAGAGGTGATTGGGTGTGAAGGCAATATGCCCAGTTTAGAATAAGACATATCTCAGTAAGCAGCTCTTGTGGTCCTGAGACGGGTTCATGCTGTGGATATAGGAGACTCTGGTGCATGGGTGGTGGTTGAAGCAGGAGTGGGAAATAACATTCTTCATACAATAGGTAACAAAGACTTTCCTCCAGTTCTGAGAGCATCACTCTTCAATCTGGAAGCTTCCTGGGATAGCTGCTGCTTTTCTGTGACTTTTCATACATGTGGACCTTGCTTTCAAAATCCTGGAGGTGGTGAGCCTGCTTCTCTGGCCTCATGAGGTAGATGTACTTTCCCTATGCTGCTTTCTCATCCCTTTCAGTGACAGTCCCCTGATGAGACTCAAGGCCACGTCCTGGACATTTTAGCCAATCTCCTCAGTAAGTTGCTGGTTAATTTCAGGGCCATGAAGACCTGCACGTGAGCAGCCATCTTCCCCATACTCGTGCCCTCCTCCTAAACAGAGACATACCCACAGCCCCATGTTTCTGTAACACTTCTGATGGAATTCTCTGAGGCTTCAAAGTTATGTAAGCCTCAGTCGGTAACAGTTGCTTGGCGTAAGGAAAATGACTTAGGAGAAAGAAGTTATAAGAGAAAGAGATAGGACGTTAGAGACCGACATTAAAAAACAGAGAAGTCAGGACAAAAGGAGAAACTGAAAACATGCAAATGGTGGGAAAAAATATAGTCAAATTAACCAAAATGGAGAATCTCCCCTGTGGCTCTAGAATGTTCCTGACCTTACTCCCACCTCAAACACCTTGCCACCATCCCTGTTCCATTCGGAGTGTCTTCTGTTGCCCCCATTTTAAGAGGAGCCACAATCCTCAGCCCCATCCCTCGTTCCCATGGCAGGTGACACTTCCAGCCCACTCCTCCAGGAAAGGAGAGGAAGACCAAGCCCCTTTATCCCACTTTCTTCATGCCTTCCCCTGCTCCCCAGGAGCAGCTAATCTAATTGGTGCCGATCAGAGACCCATCCATGCTTCACTGAGGGGTAGGATCAATGTGTTAGAAATTGTCATTTAATAAATACGGGCTGCAGCCTGCCTCTGGCATTCTTTCACTGCCTGACTTGAGGTTGTAGGAAGGGTGCCCCTCTACCTCCACTCTCCTGGGGGGGAGCCCCCTTGCTCAGGTCTTCCTCTGGGTGGACAGTGAAGGCCTGAAATTTTCTTAGTTTACAAGGTAGTTCTGCAATGCTGCAGGCAGTCAACTGGCAGTCTCCTGCATTAGAAGATCTACCTTTTCCTCCAGGCAGGCTCCAAAGTCTGGATATGGGGAAGACAGAGAGCCTACTCTGGTCCCAAGACTACATTCTCCAACATGGTTTAACTTGGCATTTTCTTTTTTCATTTTTTTTAAAGATATTTTTTATTTATTTATTTGACAGAGAGATAGAGAGCACAAGTAGGCAGAGCGGCAGGCAGAGGGAGAGGGAGAAGCAGGCTCTTGCTGAGCATGTAGCCCCGTTTCGGGGCTTGATCCCAGGACCCTGGGATCATGACCTGAGCCGAAGGCAGCCGCTTAACGAACTGAGCCACTCAGGCGCCCTTACTTGGCATTTTCTTGGCTCTATAATAATGTGTTTCTTTGATCCTCATTCAACTATCATGGGTTTAGACTTGGTTGGACTATAATAGCAGTCCTCAAACTTGAGCATGCATCAGAACAACCAGGCGCGCTTGCTAAAACACTGATTGCTAGACCCCATCCCCAGAGTTTCTGAGTCAGCAGGCCATGGGTGGGGCCTGAGAATGTGCATTTCTAACAAGTTCCCAAATGAGGCTCCTGGTACTGATCTGGGAACCACACACTGAGAACCACTGGATTAGACATGGGAAGGGAGGAAAGGCAGCCAATATCTTTTCATTAATACTCACTGTGTTTGTAATTCCTCATTCAAAGGTATTTCCCCCCCAAATTCCAAGAGGGCAGTGACTTTGTCTAACTTATTTGCAATTATGTCTCTAGAGCCCAGATAAATTAGGAGCTCAGTGATTATTTGTTTATGAGTTAAACTGAACACCTGTCCTTATTAATGGGGACATCTCTATCACACAGAACATTTGGTCCTGCCACAAGGCAGTGAGGCATTAATACATAGTGCTCTACTGGGAGATACCAAGCCTAGAGACTATAAAACTTCAGAGAGCTCCATCCCCAAAGCTGTTACGTGGGCTCATGGGCATCACAGCCCCAGTGTGTTCATTTGCATGGAGACGTACCCTGGATTCAAACTGGAAGAGGGTGAGAGGAACAGAAGGAGATATTTACTTGCTTCACCAGTCACATGAAAGGGTCTGAGCTTCAGTGCTTCCCGCTTCCAGCCCTTGGTGAGAAAACAGCTCTCTGCATTAATTGTTATGAAAGCTGATGGCGATAATATGCCTTATAAATTGTCTGCAGGGTTGCTAACAACCAGGAATGCCAATTGCTCATCAGCTTGTTCGGGATACATTGCAATGCAGCTCAAGCTGAGATGTAGGAATGATCTCAGAAATAAATCAAATTTGGTGCAGGAAGCCACATCTATATTTCATGTGCTTGCCTCTGCAGGACTGCCTCGGTAATTGGTTTAAAAATATCTGTGACATCTGTTGATTCTTCTACTTTTAAGTGTGAATCTTTATCTTTGTCTTTTTTGCAAAACATTATGCTGCAAAGTGGAGAAAGGAGAGAAAGAGGAGAAAATGTTGCAGTAGCTACCTTTAAAAAAGCCTTGGTCCCTCCCAACACTCATAGCTCAGATCGATTTGCTGGTCAGTCCAGCCTAATACAGAATCAGAGCTCCCTCAGACCCCTGTGGGAATGGAACAGCCTATAAAGAAACACATGGCATGACTACCTGTGAGCACTTCCTTGTACATATGTCAAGAGTTTCCCAGTGAAATGCAGGTGTTTGTAATTCCAAATGTTCACATATGTATCCCAGAACTTACGGACCTCATGGGAAACTCACAAACAAAGCCACGCCCCATCCAGCTTTCTCACTTGGGGAAGTTTTTCTGGAAAGCTTCTGTTGTACTCTGGCCTCAGTTAAGTCAGATGTAAAATGGGGATAACAACAGAGCCAGAAGTAGGATCCAGATCTATCTAGACCTACAGTCTGGGCCTTGACGCATTACTGAATCTTGCCCATTTCTCTATCATAGCACTTGACTTTTTCTCATCATTTCTAAACATGCCCATATGTCCTTTAAAATAAATATAATGTGGGCGCCTGGGTGGCTCAGTTGGTTAAGCAACTGCCTTCGGCTCAGGTCATGATCCTGGAGTCCCGGGATCGAGTCCCGCATTGGGCTCCCTGCTCAGCAGGGAGTCTGCTTCTCCCTCTGACCCTCCTCCCTCTCATGTACTCTCTCTCATTCTCGCTCTCTCAAATGAATAAATAAATCTTTAAAAAAAAATAAAAAAATAAAATAAAATAAATATAATGTGTTCACAAATATTTGGAAAGGCCCTTCCACCAGAAATGCATGTTCTTGTGTAAGTCAAACCTCCACCATTCTAACCAAGCCGGGTCTCAATGTGAGCAGTCAACGGTCCCCTGAGCACTGCACCAAATCTTCTGAAAAGAAAGGAAGAGGAAAGAAGACAGGAGGAAATTATGGAGAGAATTCAGTAGACCTGTTATGCCAGATTGTCTGGTATCAATTCAATGCCATTTCTCCTCCCTCCTAAGCTCTCCCTCATTCCCAAGGGCAGGCAGCCTGGGCCCTGCGTTTCCCAGAATTCTCTGCCACTGGATTATTCTTCAGATTCTGCCAGTAGAGGCTGGGGTGGTACAGGAGAGGCAGAAGCCAGACTGTCGCTTCTCGATGTTGTCCAAGTGCATGCATGGACTTCCACAGATGAGAGACTTGACAAAAATCTCCACGCGGTCTCCTACAAACCACTTGCCTCCACGCCGCAACAACTGAGATCATGGTGGTCGGTTCCTGCTGCGCTGAAGATTTGACAGCTAGCAATAAAAGCGTGTGTCAGTGGCGTTGCCCAACCTTTGCTTCTCTGGTCCTTTCGACAACTTTCTATGCCATTAATTCCCTCTATTGAGCCACTTTGTGCCTGAAATACCTAGAGTCGTCTCTGTTTCCGAGATGAGCAGACAAGGGTTCTCTTCCCAGCCCTGCCACCACAGTTTCCCTTGAACTGGAGACTTCCCTTCCCTGGGCCTCAGTTTCCTCCCTTGTCAGATGCGGGGATTGGACTTAGCTGAATCTAAGCTCCCTTCCAGCTATGGCATGCTGGGAGCCGATAAAAAAACCACTCACGCTAGAAGGGTACCTTCTGGCCTCTCTCTCTCTGTCTCTCACCACCCCCTCCCCACCCTCAAGGCCAAGGGGGTTTCCTTTACCTGGCAGTAACAGGTTCCAATTTTTTTTTGGTGAAATTGTATTAAGAACCACAGAAAAGAAGTGAATGTCAGATACACTCAAAGGTGCCAGTTCATCCAGATTTCATTTCCCGTAGAAATTGACTTAATGCCCAAAAACATTTCAGTGAGTGGTTACATGTCTATTGCTCTCTCCCCAGCGAAAGCAAGTAACTTTCCCTGGACTTGTTCTTAACCTACTCCAGAAAGATCTGCGCAGGCCCAGGCCGAATATTTGAGTGACTTTGAAAACTGCGCATTGCTAATATTTCTTACTTCACTTGCTGGCAGAAGGCAGCAGACAGAGGAAACAGACCCTGTGGCTTCCCTGAATTAGGTTTGAGTCCTGCTGGTATTAGTCCGCTCAAGCTCCTATAACAAATACCATAGACTAGGTGGCTTAAGCACTAGACATTTATTTCCCACAGTTCTAGAGGCCAGAAGGCCAAAATCAAGGTGCCAGCAGATTGAGTTTCTGGTGAGAGCCCTCTTCCTGGCTTGAAGACAAAGATGCCTTCGAGCGGAGTCCTCCCGTGGCAGACAGCAAGCAAGCCCTGGTCATTTTTCCGCATAGAAGTGCGTAGGGGTGTGCAGCAAACTTTTGCTCACGCCAACAGAGGCAAGGCAAGCAGGTCTGTGGGCAGCCGTCTTGGAAGGGATCTCCGGAGCTCCTGTTAGAAGATTCAGAAGGTCCAGGTGGCTCAACCTGGCTTCCTGCCTGAATGGAAACATCCAGCAGCATCCCAGCTGCCCCTGTTTGCTGGCAATGTTCTTGCCTCCTTGGGAAAATGAAAACAAGGCAGGACTGGCCTCTTTCCCTCCATCAATCTGCTGCACTGTGGTGTTCCCAGGACCAGCAGAGTGACTCATGTGTCAGCACCAGTGACGGGATTAAACCCAGAAGTAATAAAAATGTTACTAGGTCTCACACCTGTGGTGAGGGGTGTTTAGAAACAAAACACCTATGTGTTTTTCCAAGATGCAAGCACTGCTCTTTTCACATTTTTTTTTAAATATTTTATTTATTTATTTGACAGAGAGAGACATAGTGAGAGAGGGAAACAAGCAGGGGGGGTGGGAGAGGGAGAAGCAGGCCTCCCGCCGAGCAGGGAGCCCGATGCGGGGCTCGATCCCAGGACGCTGGAATCATGACCTGAGCCGAAGGCAGACGCCTAACGACTGAGCCACCCAGGCGCCCCTTCACATTTATATGACAAAGAGTAAGGTGCTCACGTAGAGGAAGAAAGAGATGTTCAGGGACCTCAAGATTTACTCATGTGATCTCAAAGTCTCCTCAATTTGGAAATTGTTTGAATCCAATAGCAACGAGCCGGGTAGTTTGAGGAACCTGCGTCTTGCCTTTCATGACTCCTGCTTTCTTTGTGCCTTGCCTAGAATAGAGACCCTCCTGCTCAAGAAATCAGTGTCCAGCTGCTGACCAAATGCTGAACTCATGGCATTGCTGTTCTTTATGACACTCTATCATCGGTATGGTCTTCAATTTACAGCTCATGACACAAGAGCCTGGAGAAGGGGGCAGCATGGCAGGGCCCACAGGTGTGAAGGGGGGATTGAGCATCCCACATTCTTATATCCATTCTGCTAAATTCCTGCCTACAGTATTTGACTCAGCAAAGAAAAGTACAGAATGACAGGTGCAGGAGAATGCAGGCACCCCATGGAGAGAAACAGAAATGTGGAGCCATGTGACCCTGGAAAGAGGCAGAAATCTGTGTCTGACTTTCTAGTT
The DNA here is from genome assembly GCF_029215605.1 of Mirounga angustirostris. Taxonomy (NCBI): domain Eukaryota; kingdom Metazoa; phylum Chordata; class Mammalia; order Carnivora; family Phocidae; genus Mirounga; species Mirounga angustirostris. The sequence goes on along the minus strand of NW_026991712.1, from coordinate 10,147,637 downwards.
CCCAAGTCCATGTGGCCTGATGGCACATTGTTTCCTGCCTTTGACATCCATGAACTATCATGTCCTCCTAATACCCCCTTCACTCAAATTGGCTTTAAAGACTTTTGGTTGTCACCAAAAAACAAATAATCCAGTCAAGACATGGGCAGAAGACATGAATAGACATTTCTCCAAAGAAGACATACAGATGGCCAACAGACACATGAAAAAATGCTCAACATCACTGAGTAACAAGGAAATAAAAATAAAAAGCACAATGAGATACCACCTCATACTGGTCAGAATGACTAAAATTAACAACTCAGGAAACAACAGATAGCGGTGAGGATGTGGAGAAAGGGGAACCCTCTTACACCGCTGGTGGGAATGCAAGCAGGTACAGCCACTCTGGAAAACAGTATGGAGGTTCCTCAAAAAATTAAAAATAAAGCTACCCTACAACCCAGCAATTGCACTACTACATATTTACCCAAAGGATACAAACAGGGTGGTTCGAAGGGGCACTTGCACCCCAGTGTTTATAGCAACAATATCCACAATAACCAAACTATGGAAAGAGCCCAGATGTCCATTAACAGATTAATGGATAAAGAAGATGTGGTGTATATATACAACAGAATATTACTCAGCCATCAAAAAGATTGAGATCTTACCATTTGCAATGACATGGATGGAACTAAGTGAAATAAGTCACTCAGATAAAGACAATTACCATATGATTTCAGTCATATGTGGAATTTAAGAAACAAAACATACGAACATGGGGAAAGGGAGGGAAAAATAAGACAAAATCAGAGAGGGAGACAAACCGTAAGAGACTCTTAACTCTAGGGAACAAACTGAGGGTCGCTGAAGGGGAGGTTGGTGGGAGGATGGGGTAACTGGGTGATGGACATTAAGAAGGGCACTTGATGTAATGAGCACTGGGTTTATATGCAACTGATGAATTTCTAAACTCTACCTCTGAAACTAATAATACACTATATATTAATTAATTGATTTTAAATAAAAAATAAAATAAAAAGAATTTGGTTGCCAAGAACATGCCAATAACTCAAATCAGAATCCCAGGGAAGCACAGAAATCATAGGAAGCACAGAATATGTACCATGCTCTGGAAATCATGAGTCATTTGGTTTGGTTGAAGCAATTTTGGATTCAACGGTGTTCAGTTCAACGCACATTCCTTGTATGCCCACAATGGACCAGATACTTAGTTACTAAACAGACTAAAGTCTGTAAAAGAACATGGATGTCCTTGAATAGAATTTATTATTTATTTGTCTGTTCTCCCATTTGCACCTCTTGCCCCAGCAGTAACAGCCTGGAACCCACTGCTGCAGCACTCCCTATCCCCACCTGTGTAGGATCCCTCCACCTCATTACCCACCCAGGCTTGTGACCCCGTGCTGTGCCAATGCCAAGTTCAATTTACATAAACACCCTCTGTGTATGTATGAAATCATGGAAACTATATGAACTCTCAGAGCTGCAGCAGACCTTAGAGGATATTCATCCATCTTCCTAAGGTGCAAATAGGAAGTTGAAGTCAAGTCAGGTAGAGTTACCTTTCCACAAGGTCCACTGTTTGTGGGTGCACAGCAGCCTTATGGGCCCAAGTCTTAAATGGAATGGATTTTTAATTCTGGATTAGTAGGAAGCTTCTGAAAGCTTTTGAACTCATGCCACAAAGTGAAGAATTTACATTGTTCCTGGTAGCCGTGGAAATTGTAACTCTCAGCTGTGTCCCATGAGGACATGACAATGGGTTACTCGTTCTATGATCCTTAAGCTCCCTTTGAGGATGTCATGAATTCTGATTGTACCTCCACTTTGTAAGGGGACCGGTTGAATGTCAAATCTCAGACTTCCCTAGTTTCAAGGAATTTTGAAATTCATCATTTTTCACATATTATAAGGTTCCCCTCTATGGCATCTCTGGCAGGTGGATATCCAGCCCCTCTGAATACCTCTGAAAATAAATAGTTTGCTACTTCATGAGTCATCATACATACCCATTAGAGAACTCAGATGGCTTCCTGATATGAGTGCAATTTGCCTTCCTGAATATGACAGAACACCCCTGCTTCTTCCTCCATCTAGGTAATATTCCTTCAGCTCTCCAAAGACCCTCCATAAATTCCACTCCTTTCCCCTACATCTCCTCAACCCACATCCCACTCCTTGGCCAGCTCCTCTGTGAGAACATACTTACTCTTTTCAACCTCCTTTTCAACTCATTTGTTTTTCCCCAAGAAAAAAAAAATATTGACATCAGAAGATTAGCTTTGGATTGCCAATGAGCATCCCTAGGGGTGTGGAAAGAGCAGTTTATCATTTTTGTCTTCTCCAAGTAAATTAGTACCATTTACTCTTCTAGACATTACACCCTTTACCTGAATCTCTTAGTTAATTGGTGACATCTGCAATCCTGATTGTTAAGGAAATCTGTGTTTACCTGGGGCTGCACAGTAGGCAAGGCCAGATGGCCTTGAAGGGACTGTCAAGAGAGTCAAGCTATCAGAAGACAAGACAAGGATTTCCATGAGGGCACCATGCTGAACAGAGAGAAGTGTAGGGTCAGAGTGACTAGAGTCACACACAAGGAGTGCAGGAGTAAGCAATGACTCAAAGGATGACTTGATGGACACAAGAGAAGGAATGGTGACCAGGGTGGTCAAGAAAGTAGACTGTGGAACGTGGTGGTCACCATTGTTTATGGCCCATCTGGCATGACTTCCACCTTCATCTGCTAATTTCTTCTTTGATCACCCTACCCACATGGCCAGGTGACCCAGGCTGGCCAGACACTGACACAGAAACAGGTTCCATGAGCCAGACTAGGATAGAGACTTTCCTAAGACTTGATTTAGGACCATTGCAAAATAAATAAATAAATAAATAATAATAATAATAATAATAATAATAAAATAAGCATTCCACTTTTCCTTGGAAATAATGAGCTGTAATGATCCTATAGTCCTAGAACCAATTATCAGTGGCTTATTTTTCCTGCCATGTCAAGAGAGCCATCTGGAGGATGAAGGCAACACAGGGACGAGAGCTGAACAAAGATATGATGGGATAGACAAATCCATGATTTGAGCCCTTGGATCTAACCATTTCTAAACTCACATTTCTGAACCCTAGACATTCCAGGTATAGGCAGCTATAAATTTTCATTTTACCCAAGCCCACCTGCAACCAAGATTCCTAAGAAAGACATGGGTTGAGATAAAAATCACACAATACTGACAGGTTTAGGAGGAGGTCCTCAAAGAACTAGCTTGAATGTGGTGCACAGCTTGGTGCATACTACCAAGGCCAGGGTATATCCTTGAATGTATCATTCTAGGGTTGAGCTTTCCAACTATCTACTGAGACTTGTCAAGTTGTGTCTCAGGAAAGAGAAATATTTTAGACCAAAGAAAAGAAAAACCACAGAGCTTCAGATACTCACTCATACTCATGTGGCTCTTTACCTCTTCAAACCAGAAATGACACGTGGAGTCTTTGAATCTCTCTAACATCTCCCTTCGCCTTCCTCTTTGGCCACCAGCCAAAGAAATTTCTCTGCTTTTAAGGACATATATGATCAGATTAGGCTGACCCAGAAAATCTCCCCTTTTTAAAAACAACTAATATAGGATTTTAATTGCATCTGTAATATCTTTTCATGGCAACACCTAGATTAGTGTTTGACTGACTAACCAGAGAATGGAAATCTACAGAACATCTTTAGAATTCTTACCATAGCAAGGCACCTAACGCAGGCTGTGAGAGTCTCAGAAGGCTGCTGGGAGGAAGTGGCATGTGAGCTGAGCTGTAAAGAAGAAGTAGGAATTAGCTACAAAGAAAATAATATCAAATATTTGTGGAACATAAGGAATAGCATGGAGGACATTAGGAGAAGGAAGGGAAAAATGAAGAGGGGGAGACGAACCATGAGAGAGTATGGACCCTGAGAAACAAACTGAGGGTTTTAGAGGGGAGGTGGGGGGGGATGGTTTAACCCGGTGATGGGTATTAAGGAGGGCACTTACTGCATGGAGCACTGGGTGTTATACGAAAACAATGGATCGTGGATCACCACATCAAAAACTAATGGTGTATTGTATGGTGACTAACATAACATAATAAAATTTAAAAAAAGAAAGAAGAAAAAAACGAAAAAAAAAAGAAGGATGAGCTCAGAGGGCAAAGAAAGGACACCATCATAAAGGTTCTAGTAAGCTCTGCTCCGCCTCCCAAATCTCATTCAAGTCCATCAGGTTGGATGGACCTATGTTAGCTGCCGGTATGTCTGAAATAAATGCTTTTCGCATTTTAGCCTCTGTAGGAGGCTATGTAAGTAAAATGCCTCAGAACCCAGTACACACTAGGCACTCGATGAAATGTTTCCCTTCTCTTTCCCGTCATCTTTTTGTGTTCTTGCTTCTCTTGAATCCTAATTCACATATTCGTTCTTTCAAAATATACTGATAGAGCCCCTTTTCTGCCCGGGGCTGTTATGCACAAAAGATACCAAGATAAATAGATTAGTGTTCATGCGGTGGAGGAGGCCACAGTCTAAAGGGAGAAACTGATATGTAATGTCAACAAATAAATCACAGAGCACACAGGTAATATTATAATGGAGGTCGTGGGGTTTGGGAAGCATTCCTTCATAATTTAATACCCAACTTGTGGTGTGGATGTGGAATCTAAAATAGTCAAACTCAGAGAGGCAGAGAGCGGGATGGTGGCTGCCAGGGGCTGGAGGGGAGGGGGATGGGGAAGTGATGGTTGAAGGCTACAGAGCTTCAGTGCTGCAAGATAGATGGGTTCTGGAGATCTAACGTACTGCATAGTGCCTATAGCTAACAATGCTGTATTGTAGACTTAAAATTTGCTACGAGGATAGCTGCTATGTTAAGTGTTCCTACCACCAAAAAAAAAAAAAACAAAGCCTCTCTGGACCTGAATCCCATCTCCTTGCAGAGAATCTGACAGCACCTTCCTCCCTCCTAGAGTTGCCGTGGGCATAATATGTGTATTGGAAATAAAGCACTCAGCCCCCAGCTTGGCACAGGGTTCAGGCTTTTGGAAGTGTTTGCTGATATTATTCACAGAACCAAAGTTTCTATATATATTTATATAGATGCATTATGTGTAAGAAACTGCACATTTTATAAAGGATTCTCTGCATTCTATAGAGACCCTTTTTGGATGTCTGCTGTTCATCTTTGTCCAGCCTTTCCCTCGATGGCCCCTCATATAATAATGGGTCTTATTAGACAATGCTTGCTTCCCTCCACATATACAAATTGGTCCTAAGCAAAGTCTTTCACCTTCTTCACAGACCAATTCTTCAAATATGGGAAGAAAGCACTTGTAGTGAGCTCCGCCACCTCCATCCAGAGCTTTCTGTCTCCTCCTCCACCCTTCCTCCTCTCTTCCCTCTCTTACCATCTCCGGCTCTTGTTCCCTTCTTTTCTTCTTAATAATAATCGCTATCATTGATTAAGGGCTGGATACATGTGTTAAGCACTTTACATAGATAATGTCAATGTTTTCCTTATGACAACCAGTTTAGTGGATACTATAGAGCTTTTGGATTTGTTGGTTGTTTACAGACCATGAAAGGAAGGCTCAGAGTGGTGGGGAGGGAACCCCTAGGTCACACAGCTAATGAAGATCAGACCTGGAGTTTAAACACTGACTCCTAATTAGGTCATGTTGTTAATCACACCTTTATTCTGTTTCCTATCCTAATACTTCAAAACTACAAGACAATGATCTTAAACTGAATGGCTTAGGTCACGTCCCATAGCCCACATGGTCAGAAGTGACTTTTATTTTATTTTTTTAAATTTCAATTAGCCAACATATAGTACATCATTAGTTTTTGTTATAATGTTCAATGTTTCATTAGTTGCATATAACACCCAGTGCTCATCACATCACGTGACCTTCTTAATGTCTATCCAGAAGTGACTTTGAGCTGTAAAAATCAATCAAAGCAGAATTTAACCTAGAGGATCACAAAACTTCTTGACTGGAAATGTTGGATTATCATTCTACACCCAGATTGGTCTCAGCACAAGACCATCTAGCTTGGCAGATGAGGGTCAAGTTGCAAGGGGCCGTGAATGTCTATTCAGTGTGCCTTCAGAGCTGAGCTCTCATCTGGGGTGCTGAAAGGCAAACTCCCCCCAATCTCCTTCACCCGCCCTGTCTCTGACTCTTACGCCTTTAGAGGACACATAGATGCCCTGGCACCCACCGTGTGCCAAGCACGCACTGGGCATGTGTCCATATGCTGCTTTGTAACCATGAGAAATGGATCTTTTGGTTCTCTTTTCCAATCACACCCTGAGGCTTTGACACGAAGGCACACAACTCTTGCAGAGCTGCATACAGAGGTGTATGCATTTCTTCAGGCAGAGGCTCACTTGTGGGTGCAGACTGTACCTCCTTCTTCCTGGAATCCCCAGATCCTATCCCAGGATAAAGCAGATGCTCAATCTGTGTGTGCCATGATGAAATTGGGCAAACCTCTCCTCTAAAGACTCCACTAAAAACGGCCTGAAGGCAGAGAGGAGAAGGAATGCGTTTCATTTATAATGTCTCTAAAGATGACGGTGTCTGTTACTTATTCTTCCTGTGGCATAACATTGTAGCCATTCATCACGTGGGCCAGTTCAGTTATTAAACAGCAGACGCAGGTACAGTGAGTTATTTGCTTCAGTGTGTATTTCAGTTCTTGAGATTTATGGGGTGTGCTCCACAGGAAGGTTGGAGCCTTGTTAAACTGTTCTGGGATTGGTTGTGGGAGCCAGAGGGAGAGAGCCTGAAGCTGATGGAGCTTGCTCCTGCCTCTGTATCCTTATAACCCCTAAGATGGATCCGCCCTTGCGGAATGGAATCAAAGGACCAGGAATGAGGTTTTAGTACTTTTAGAAAGTACGAAAGTAGAAAGTACGAAACTTTGCACCAGGCAGACCTGAGTTCAAACTCCAGCTTCACTAGATGACCTCAGGCAAGTCACTGACTCAGTCTGAGGCTCAGTTTGGCCATCTGTAAAATGGGAATGATAATCCCTTGTTTCTGGTGTTATAATGAAGATTAAATGAGATGACATATTCAAAGCACTTAGCCTGTGTTCCTTCAGTAAGTATGTGTTCATCACCTACAATGTAAGAAGGTAGCCAAATGACAGATTTCCTTCAGCTGCTCTATTTGTCACCTTGGGCTGTCATCACAAAATACCATAAATTGGGTGGCTTATGCAAGAGTAAACTATTTCTCACAGTTCTGGAGGCTGACAGTTCAAGCTCAAGGTGCTGGTTGATTTGGTTCCTGCAGATGTCCATCTTCTCCCTGTGTCCTCACAAGGTGGGGAGAACTCTTGAGCCCCTTCCTCTTCCTATAAAGATACCAGGCCTATCGGATTATCTTCCTATAAAGATACCACACTTATGACCTCATTTAACCTTAAATGCCCTCCAAAGATCCTATCTCCAAATACAGCCACATTGGGTATGACAGCTTCAACTTGTGAATCTGAGGGGACATAATTTAGTCCATAGTCCTTACTCTTGGAGAAACTTGAGAGTTTAGGGAACCAGTCTGGAATTGGAAGGAACCAGGCGGCAGGCTGGACAGGTAGTTGGCAGAGCAATGTTCTTCTGTGTCCACTTACAAAACGCCTACTCAGCCTCAACGTCTAGCCCTAGCTCCACCTCCTCTGTGAAGATTCCTCCAACCTCTGGCCTCAAAACTAAGTGACTCCTCTGAGGTCCCATTGGACTTCTTTCATGTGTTAACTGAATAATGTCTCACACTATATTGTGTAACTCTTTATTTACTTATTTGTCTCCCCCCACTACAGTGTGAACTCCTTGAGGGGTAGGACTTTATTTTATTCACCTTTGTCAGCCAGGGTTACGACAGGGGTTCAGTAAATAGTGGGTAAATGGATGGATGGGTGGATGCGTGGATACATGGATGCATAGATGATAAATGTCCCAACAGAAAAGCCAAAGGAGATGCTTAGTCTCAAGATTCTCGAGCAGGTAGCTGTTATCAGCGAGCTCTATCAGTGAGAAATCTCTCTTACCTCCTGAATTAGGTTTTAAGGGAAAGCCCTAACATCCGGGAGTGAGGCTGGCAAGAGTTTGGCAGGCAGTAATGCTGGGAAAAGACTGAGGTATAAGGCTGTTCACCAGAGTAGGAAAGTAGCAACACCAAAGGGCAACCCGAGGAGCAAGGCAGAAGGCTCGAGTGTGGTGAAGCCCATGCCACCACCAGCCAAGCAGGAGAGAATTTCAAGTGTGCACAGTGGATACAAGAGACATCAGGCTGGTTAAACGAACCATGATTTAAGGCAAAATTGGTCCTTGTAACTGGAATTGGAGCCAGAGGTCTCAAGCTCTCAGTTACTAGAAAGAGTCATGAGCCAACTCTACCAGCCCCTGGTCTATGTGGTAGGCTGGAGAAGACAAAGTCCTTCATGTTGGCCAAGGGCTGCCTTGGCCTCTGACTAGTGAGGAAAAGACTAAGCAAGCTTTGATCTCCTTGAGGCTGAAGACGTTCTCTTGCCTACATACCCTCAATGCCCGTGTGGGGCTGCTCAGCCCCCCTGTGCTGGACAAGCTCGGCAGACAAGGGGTGATTTGGTGTGAGATGGCTCTCTCTTTCTGTGGAAAACTTAAGTTGGAACAACCTAAATTTGGAAGAACCGAAGAGTGAATGAAGCAAACAGCTACCATTCATTAAGAACCTGCTGTGTCCTTTGAGCTATATTCGTTGTTCCCATATACTCTCTCATATAACTGAATGTTCAAAGCCACCCTGTGAGGTAGGTAATGTCATACTCATTTTATATTTGAGGAAATAGGCTCAGAGAGGTTAAGTGACTTTCCCAAGATCACAAAGCTAACAACTAGAGAAACTGGGGGGAAAGCCCATTCTTTACATTATTCTGCATTGCCTCTTCAGTATTATGGGGGCTGAATAATCCTGGCTTCCAAAAGATATCCACATTCTAATCCCCACAACCTATAAATGTATCTTATCTGGCAAAGGGGACTTGCAGATATGATTAAGCTAAAGATCTTGAGATGAGGAGATTATTCTGAATATCTGGGTGAGCCCTTGATATAATCCCATAATCAGGAGGGCCCAGGGCAACAAGAAGGTCAAAGGAGGAAGTAGGAAATATGACAACAAATATGACAAACAAGAGGCTGGAGTGATTCAAGGAAGGGGTCAGGAGCCAAGGAGTGCCTCTGGAAGCTAGGAAAGGCCAGGAAATACATTCTCTCCTGGAGCCTCCAGAAGGAACCAAGCATTCCGGTACCTTGACTTTAGCCCAGGGAAGCTGACTTTGCACTTGTGGCCTCCAGAACTATAAATAATGCATTTATGTTGCTTTAAGCCCAGCAGCCATAGGAAGCTAACACAAATAATAAGTTGAAAAAATTGAAAGTTGAATGCTAAACATTTCTAAAGAAATTTTTTAAAAAGGAAGAAAGGTGTTAACTGATTTCATAATGGAAGATGTCATAGAGAATATGACCTCCAACTTCAGCTGAAAAATAAAAAGCATACTTATGACTTCCCTCTCCTCCTGAATTCATATGTCCTTTTCAACTTAATCAAGACACTTTACCCACTGAATTTTCACATATTCTTATAACTGATCTCACCACTCCAAGATGGCCACTACTCAAGTATGGCACAAGAAATGAAATCCACTCACCATTCTGGTTTAGGTGACCAGCCAAGAAATCAGAAAGCCATTCACTGCTGGTCCACTCAGCCTGGATGAGAAGTGTGTAAGAAACCCTCTTACAATCTTGGGGCACCTGGGTGGCTCAGTCAGTTCAGTGTCTGCCTTCAGCTCAGGTCATGATCCTGGGGTCCTGGGATTGAGAGCTGCATTGGGCTCCCCGCTCAGCAAAGAGTCTGCTTGTCCCTCTACCTCTGACCCTCCCCCTGGCTCATGCTCTCTCTCTTGCTCTCTCTCTCAAATAAATAAATACAATCTCAAAAAACAAACAAACAAACAAAAAACAACCCCTATCACAATCTTGATCCTATTTAACCCTTGCCATTAACCTTGTGAATCTGGTAGAATGGGGGTTACTCTTTACCACATTTTTTCAATGGGGAAACAGGGACCCAGAAAAATCTAGTTCTCTGCTTCATGTTACACAAAGGAGGCAAAATTTAAACCCTGGGTCTATGTATTAGCCTGCTCAGGCTGCCATAACAGAGTACCTCAGACTGGGTGGCTTAAACAACTGAATGATTTTCTCACAATTCTGAACGCTGGAAGTTTGAGATCCAGGTGTGGGCGGGGTTGGTTTGGTTTCTTCTGTGGTCTCTCCCCTTGGCTTATGGACGACCATCTCCTCTCTGTGTCTTCATGTGGTCTTCCCTCTATACATCTACGTCTTAATTTCCTCTTATTAGGGCACCCGTTAGATTGGATTAGGTCACCCTAATGACCTCATTTTTTTTTAGCTTATTATTATGGTATATTATAAAGGGTATAAACGAACATTCAGATAAAGAAGTACATAGAGCATGGTCTGGAAGGGACCAGAGCACAAGCTTCTGTTGCCATGGAGTTTGGGTGATGCCATCCTCCCAGCACATGAATGCATTCACCAACCTGGAAGGTCTCCAAACCCCTTTGTTTAGAGCTTTTATGGAGGCTCCATTACATAGGCATGTTGGCCTTTGGTGATTATCACAACCTTCAGCCCCTCTCCCCTCTCTGAAGGTCTGAGGGATGACATTGAAAATTTCAACCCTTGAACCCTGCCTTGGTCTGGTTTCTGTGGTGACCAGCCCCGATCTGAAGCTGTCTAGAGGCCCACCAGGAGTCACTTCATTAGCATTCAAGAAGACACTCCTCACTCGGGAGACTCCAAGCCTAATGACCTCATTTTAATTTAATCACCTCTTTAGAGACCCTATCTCAAACACAGTCACATCCTGAGATACTAGGGATTAGAACTTCAACATACGAAATTTAGGGTGATGTGTCTTAGCCCACAACAGTCTTTAAGGTTTGGGACCTATGTTGCTTTCTGTCTTTATCAAGCACCTCAAAGAGTGGCACAGATACCTCTCCACAGATGACACCAAATAGCATGATCCTTGTCAGGGTTAACATCCTAGAGTTCTGGACGTCTACAGCGCACAGCACAGCTTCAAAGAGGAGATGGCGGTGAGGGGTGGAGAATCTAGGCTCTCAGAGCCCGAGACTACTGACTGCACTCAAGGAGTTCTTACATAACTGATATAGGAAGAGCCCTCTTCTGAAACAATGAAGCCTCCTCCACTGTCTGACAAGCAATTTGAGCTCACAGAAAGCAGGGATTATGCAGGGAAATCAAAAGGGACTTATTTTGGTGCCTCCTCTGTAAGGGATTGCTCTCTGCTTCCCTGACAGGTGACCTTTAAGCAAAGAGTTCAGCCAATTTGAGGGGGCTTCTTCCCAGCAGGGACTGTGAGTGATGTGACCAACATGCCAGCCATCCCCTTGTGTACCAGCACAGACCCCATCACAGTCGAGGGATAAACAAACATCCCCTTATGAATGTGACCCCAGCTTGTCAAGCAATTTTCCACTTTGAGTACGTTTTCAATTAAGATTTATTCTGAACAATATTTGGAAGTGATGCCTGTGGTCCCTGTAAATGAAAAACCAAATTGTTTTGGCAGATTTAGATATTTCCTACATGGACAAAAAAAAGAAAAAAGAGGGGGGGAAAACCCAGCACTCAAATTCTGGGTGTCATAACCATTATGCCTTTAGGCAGAGACATTTTATAGCGCTCCCCACACCTTCCTAACACTCTTCTTCCCCAACATACACACCAACATGTGCACACTTTCTGTGAACCTGAATTTTTACTTCTGATTATGGTGGACAATTATTTTTCTTTCTTGGAAAATTGGTCCAAGTCCTTCGGTTGAGAAAAAGGCCATAGTAGACTTTTACCAGAAGAAAAGGAAGGAGTAGACTGGAGAACTCTTCTTCATCTGTTTGTGCCCCCCTCCCTCTGGCCACTCCCCATGGGAGCTGAAAAGAGAATAACTTCACAAGGAATAATACCTATAATTTAATGAGCACTAACTATGTGCCAACCCAGTGCACTGTATTCTTCACAAGCACTTCCGCATTCAATCTTCACAACAATTCTGTGCTGATGGTGTTACTATTAGGCTCATTTTTCAGGTGGGAAAACTAAGACTGAGCAACTTTCCCAAAGAAGCAGAGACTGTGCCAATGTCTGTGTTAGCAGAGTAATAGTTCTGAGAACTTATACGCAAGAGCATCTGACCTCAAACAAGTGTTTTTAACCATTATACTTAAACTCAACTTCAGCAGAGCTCTTGGAAGACTTTGGTCCCCTCCTCCATCCACAGCAACGTGCTTCTCACCCAGCCTGGGCATAAGAGCAATGCAGCACTTTGTGTTTGCCTAAGTTCATAGCAGTTTTCAACATATTGTCTTCTATGCCTGTGATTTCTAATCTTTCAAATAGGACAACTCCATTTTAACATCAGAATATTTGCTGTATTTGTCTTTTTAGTATCAATGACCAGAAAAAACACATTAAAAAGAGCTATTCTGATAGTACACAACTTAAACTATGTGAATAATCACAACAGCATCTACCTGTATTTGAAAAGTAGGCAATCATATGTTTTATTTAGAAACATTACTTATTGAGGCCATAGTCAAGACTTCATGTGTATAGGAATTGGCCAATAACTCAGGGTCAGAAGAACCCACTACTGGGTGTTATCTCACTAGTTCCTTGGGGCCTTCCTGTGAAGAATGTAAAAGGAAATGGTGTTGATCCAGCAGGGAATGGCAGTGGGGTGCATGCTTCAGCAGCTCGGCAATGTTCAGAGAACTAGAAGCTTCTGTTTCTCTCTTCTCACTGTTGGAGCTCTTGGAGGTTCCAAATGTTTAGCTGACATGACCAGGAATTAGGCTTCTCATCCCAACTCATTTGCTAACAAACCATGTGTATCTGTGCTCCAGGTACCAGCCCCCCACCCCAGGAGCTCCATTTCCTCACCTATAAAATGAGAACCTTGAGCCAGGACTCTATGGGTTCTCTCAAGATGCAATATCTGATGCTCTTTATTCTGGCGCATCTGGTATATTTCCCCAGTCCCACTTCCTCAGAATCTCCTGCTATTTATCATCAAAAATAACCAGTATGTTAAAATGCAATGAAAAACTTCAAAATGAGATTTTTCAAAATATAATATTCTACCAGAGAACTCGTCAATAATGCCACTGCCTTATTGAATCCGTAGACCAGTTCATCATCCCCTTCCAAAAACCATTGAGCATGGAAGAGCAATATATTCTTTTGAAATAGTAATTTTGACTGTTTTAAGGTTCTGGCCTAATTTGCCTCTCCAGCTATAAGAAGATATTGTCAAGTGGTCTCTAGTGTTTAAGTCTCGCCTAGACCCTTGTCCACAGGATCACCTCTGGAGAATGAGATGCTTCTCTTTGCACAGAGCCCAGGCAAGAATCTGCCTCACAGTAAAAATTCACAAGATTTCCAGCTTTCCGTTTTTCTTCATCAAAACCCTCAGTGGTACAATCCAGATTCATTCTGCAATCCATCCTCAACACAGTGCGAGTCCGAGCTGGCAGTCAAATAGAGCAGTGCTGTTCAGAGACGGTCCACATGTTAAGGATGGAAACTGAGAGTAATATTTAGAAACATTTAAGGCAATTTGATGTCATCACAATATCCTAGTGTGTGATCTTTTTCTCTAGCAATTCCTTTTTTATTGTAATGTGCAAAAGTATTGGTCCGCAGAAGATGGGAACTTAAAAAATAAACAAATCTAATCCTTCACTACAAGCAGCTTGAAAAGCACTGGGTCGAGGATTCACATAAATAATGGTAAATGTTGGAACCACTGTTGCAATGAAAAGTTCACTCACTCACCATCTGTTTATCAGCCATGACAATGGGAGGTGTGCCTGATGACAGAAGCAGAGGCTTGGGAGTCAGGATTCATGGGTTCAAATCCTGGATCTGACACTTAACAGCTAGGTAACCTTGGACAAGTTCCTTAACTATTCTTGGGCTCACTGTCCATATCTGTAAAATGGGCATACTTACTGGGCTTATCTCATATAGTTGCTATGAAAATTAGATGAGATGAAGTACATAATCTTGATTTGGCACATGTAAGCACTCCATGATTGATGGTAAAGTGGAAGAGTGAAGCATTCCCCCCGATGCTAGTTTGGTGATTGAATAAATTGTACCCCTATCCTCTAAAGGAAGACAATATAAGTCAATAACTCTTATTAGTGGGGGTTGGGCTGAGGGAGCTATAAATGGAGAAGGATAACTCAGCCTAAGAGTTCACAGTGGGCTTTACAGACAAGTTTCCACCTGAATAGGGATGGGAAAATTAACTGTAGTTTTCCAGGAAGATGGGGAAGGGGTGGGGAATTTCCAAGCAGAGAGAATAGCATGTTCAAAGGTCCAGGGGTTACAACATAATGGTAAGTTCTGAGACCCTCAACAGTTCAGCATGGCTGGATTGTAGGAAAGGGTCAGAAATGGTGAGTCCCTTTAGAAAAGGGATTGTGGTTCTTATAGTCTTCCCAGCACTTACCACAGTCCTTGACCACAGTCTCAATAAATGCTTATAGAATGAATGAGGCTGAATATCAGATGTGCCATGTTGAGGGGTTGGGCTTTGCTGTGAAGTCAACAAGAAGCCATGGAAGGTGATGTGGGGAGTAGAGGGGGGACCACTGTGCCAATTTGAAAGATGGCTCAGAGGTGAGGGAGGTGGCGGTCAGGGAGTCTAACCACAGCAGCTCTCTGAGATGGAGCTATCATTCTCTTTAGCTCCAATTTAAGATGAGGAAACAAAGGCTCAGAGAATTCACTGACTTATCCAAGGACCCACAGTTTTCACTGGATCCAGGTCTGCTTGACTTGAGTCCCACATCCACCCTCACCGAGCCCACACAGGCCATTGACTTCTTTCAGTCCTAGCAACAATCCTGTTTGCAGCATGTAGAATTAGATCTAGTGATTCCCTAACTCACTCTCAACTCAGAAAGATAGCAATACCAGAAAAGACAAAAGGATGGTGGTGTGTTTTCAGCCGTTAGAGTGTTGGTGTGTGTCCGTGTATCTGTGTTGTCTTGTGTTGGAACATCAGCTACAATCGAAGAACCCCCCAAGAAAGGGAAGGATGCCTGTGGGCACACACACCTACATGGACACCAAGGAAACTCAGAGTCACGCCTAAGAGCAAATGAGCCTGAGCTGTTCGTTTCCTCAAGAGGATAGAGAGTCCAGTGTTCCCAGAAGAAGCTGAAAAGAGGGACACATTGGGGAAAGGTTGGAAGGAAACAGGATAGAACACATTCCAATGAGAAGGAGTGGGTGGTAACAAGGCCAATTGCCCATCTCTGGAGGCAACAAAAAGGTGCTGAGAGCTGGAACCCCTGGGGACCCTGATTTTCTCAGCTCAGCTCTGGTCCTGACTCACTGTGTAACCATGGAGAGGTGTGTGGTATGGAGCACAGTTCTGGGCAAATATGAGGGGCGCCTGGGTGACTCAGTCGATTAAGCGTCTGACTTTGGCTCAGGTCATGATCTCAGGGTCCTGGGATCAAGCCCCACAACGGGCTCCCTGCTCAGTGGGGAGTCTGCTTCTCCCTCTCCTTCTCCCTCTGCCCTTTCCTCTCCCCCTTCTCCTGCTCTCTGTGTCTCTTTCAAATAAATAAATAAAATCTTAAAAAAAAAAAAAAGCAAATATGCTGTAACAAAAGGTGGAGCCTTAGTGTTGAGAAAGGCTGAACTAGTCTCAAAGTTTTGCTCTTCCTTTTCTTACCTGTGTGATCCTGAAAAACTTTCTCTCTCTGAGGCTCAATTCCCTTACCTGCAAAAGGAGGACAATGATGAGACCTAGCAAAGTTTGGCATAAAGACTGAATAAAATCATACATGACAGGGCTTGGTGGGATGTCTGGCTCAGAGGAAGTCCTCAGTGGGTGGTGGCTGCAATGATGACCATGAAAAGTAAGATGGAAGGGAGGGGAGCAGAAAGAGGATTGGGGAGCTGGCGTGGAGAAGGAAGAGAGGGCCATAGAGTTATCCCGCAGACTGCAGGAGAGTCCAGATTTCCTTGGGCCTAGCACACGCCTGGCACATCGATGCATCTCAGGACCTGTTAGGCACCTTTCCCTTCCCTCTCTTGCATAGCTCACCCAACCTCTCTCCTGAGACTGAGATCCCCAGAGCAAAGAACAAACAAGTCTGTCAAATGGTTCTTCTACCTCAGAAAGCCCGGACACAGAGGCAACGGCCCCATCTACTGCCTGGCAGAGGCACTGCCTCTACTCCTCCCAGGGCCCTTTCCAAGGAGTCTTGCCTCCTGAGCAAAAGGTCACCTCCACCACGCTCTGCTGTTTCCCTGTCTCACCGCCTCTCTGCTCTCCCTAAAACATAAATGAAGATGACAAATGCTTGGCAAATTCAGTTATCTCAACAGAATCCCAGATAAACGTCCACAAGGGGAGAGTTAGGGAAAGGACAGAGCCGTAACCAATGGGAGACCTGAACTAGGTCTCCTGTGCTGGCTCCCAGTTTACTAACTCAAAGGCTTGCTAACCACAAACACGCTCTGGCTTTTAGGGGTTGCTGGAAACGCTTTTCTGGGAAAGCACCCTCTTACTTCCTTCCCCTATCTTTAATTATTGAAATTCAACTCATCTCTCCAGCCCTCCTTGGCTTTCCTTTGCTTTTAAGACAATGCTTCAACGTCTTGATATGGCCCAGGAGACCCTAGGAGAATTTTATATTTGTAGATGTTACATCTGAAAAGCCTTTTCTGGATTGCCCCCCGATGGGTTTAATACAACTACTCTACTTCAATGATCTCCATGTTTAGAATTGTTCATGCTTGTCTCTCTTCCATCAGACTGTGAGCATGAGCTGTGTGGAGCAGATTCTCTGTGTCCTTCACTCTTCTGTGCCATGCAGAACATGGAAGCCATTCATTATAGTTGTTGGAAGAGCAGAAGAATTAATTAATCAACAAATCAATGAGTTAGAACACCTGTTTTTTTTTATTTTATTTTATTATGTTATGTTAAACACCATACATTACATCATTAGTTTTTGATGTAGTGTTCAATGATTCATGGTTTGCGTATAACACCCAGTGCTCCATTCAGTATGTGCCCTCTTTAATACCCATCACCAGGCTAACCAATCCCCCCACCTCCCTCCCCTCTAGAGCCTTCAGTTTGTTTTTCAGAGTCCATAGTCTCTCATGGATCGTCTACCCCTCTGATTTCCCGTCCCTTCATTTTTCCCTTCCTACTATTTTCTTTTCTTTTCTTTTTTTTTTTTTTTAACATATAATGTATTATTTGTTTCAAAGGTGCAGGTCTGTGATTCAACAGTCTTACACAATTCACAGCACTCACCATAGCACATACCCTCCCCAATGTCTACCATCCAGCCACCCCATCCCTACCCCCCCACTCCAGCAACCCTCATTTTGTTTCCTGAGATTAAGAATTCCTCATATCAGTGAGAGCATATGATACATGTCTTTCTTTGATTGACTTATTTTGCTTAGCATAATACCCTCTAGTTGCAAATGACAAGATTTCATTTTGGGGTTTTTTTTTGATGGCTGCATAATATTCCATTGTATATATATATACACCACCTCTTCTTTATCCATTCATCTGTCGATGGACACCTTGGCTCTTTCCATAGTTTGGTTATTGTGGACATTGCTGCTATAAATATTGGGGTGCACATAACCCTTCGGATCACTACATTTGTATCTTTGGGGTAAATACCCAGTAGTGCAATTGCTGGATCATATGGTTGCTCTATTTTCAACTTTTCGAGGAACCTCCATACTGTTTTCCAGAGTGGCTGTATCAGCTGCATTCCCACCAACAGTGTAGGAGGGTTCCCCTTTCTCCGCATCCTCGCCAACATCTGTCTTTTCCTGACTTGTTTATTTTAGCCATTCTGACTGGTGTGAGGTGGTGTCTCATTGAGGTTTTGATTTGGATTTCCCTGATGTCGAGCGATATTGAGCACTTTTTCATGTGTCTGTTGGCCACTTGGATGTCTTCTGCCCATTTCTTGATTGGATTATTTGTTCTTTGGGTGTTGAGTGTGATAAGTTCTTATAGATTTTGGATACTAGCCCCTTATCTGATATGTCATTTGCAAATATCTTCTCCTATTCTGTCGCTTGTCTTTTGGTTTTGTTGACTGTTTCCTTTGCTGTGCAAAAGCTTTTTATCTTGATGAAGTCCCAATAGTTCATTTTTGCCCTTGCTTCCCTTGCTTTTGGTGATGTTTCTAGGAAGAAGTTGCTGCAGCTGAGGTCGAAGAGGTTGCTGCCTGTGTTCTCCTTTAGGATGTTGGTGGACTCCTGTCTCACATTGAGGTCTTTCAACCATTTGGAGTCTATTTTTGTGTGTGGTGTAAGGAAATGGTCCAGCTTCATTCTTCTGCATGTGGCTGTCCAATTTTCCCGACACCATTTGTTGAAGAGACTGTCTTTTTTCCAGTGGACATTCTTTCCTGCTTTGTCGAAGATTAGTTGACCATAGAGTTGAGGGTCCATTTCTGGGCTCTCTATTCTGTTCCATTGATCTATGTGTCTGTTTTTGTGCCAGTACCATACTGTCTTGATGATGACAGCTTTGTAATAGAGCTGGAAGTCCAGAATTGTGATGCTACCAGTTTTGCTTTTCTTTTTCAACATTCCTCTGTTTATTCGCGGTCTTTTCTGGTTCCATACAAATTTTAGGATTATTTGTTCCATTTCTTTGAAAAAGGTGGATGGTATTTTGATAGAGATCGCATGAAATGTGTAGATTGCTCTAGGTAGCATGGACTTCTTCACAATATTTGTTCTTCCAATCCATGAGCATGGCACATTTTTCCATTTCTTTGTGTCTTCCTCAATTTCTTTCATGAGTATTTTATAGTTTTCAGAGTACAGATTCTTTGCCTCTCTGGTTAGATGTATTCCTAGGTATCTTATGGTTTGGGGTGCAATTGTAAATGGGGTTGACTCCTTAATTTCTCTTTCTTCTGTCTTGTTGTTGGTGTATAGAAATGCCACTGATTTCTGTGCATTGATTTTATCTCCTGCCACTTTACTGAATTCCTGTATGAGTCCTAGCAGTTTTGGGGTGGAGTCTTTGGGGTTTTCCACATAAAGTGTCATATCATCTGCAAAGAGTGAGAGTTTGACTTCTTCTTTGCTGATTTGGATGTCTTTTATGTCTTTTTGTTGTCTGATTGCTGTGGCTAGGACTTCTGGTACTATGTTGAATAGTAGTGGTGATAGTGGACGTCCCTGCCATGTTCCTGAACTTAGGGGGAAAGCTCTGAGTTTTTCCCACTGAGAATGATATTCGCTGTGGGTTTTTCATTGATGGCTTTTATGATAATGAGTAATGTACCCTCTATCCCTATACATTGAAGCGTTTTGATCAAGAAAGGATGCTGTACTTCGTCAAGCACTTTTTCTGCATCTATTGAGAGGATCCTATGGTTCTTGTTCTTTCTTTTATTAATGTATTGTATCACATTGATTGATTTGCAGATGTTGACCCAACCTTGCAGCCCAGGGATAAATCCCACTTGGTCGTGGTGAATAATCTTTTTAATGTACTGTTGGATCCTATTGGCTAGTATTTTGGTGAGAATTTTTGCATCCATGTTCATCCAGGATATTGGTCTGTAATTCTCCTTTTTGATGGGGTCTTTGTCTGATTTGGGGATCAAGGTAATGCTGGCCTCATAAAATGAGTTTGGAAGTTTTCCTTCCATTTCTATTTTTTGGAACAGTTTCAGAAGAATAGGTATTAATTCTTCTTTAAATGTTTGGTAGAATTCCCCTGGGAAGCCATGGAAACAAATGAAAATGAAAACATAACTGTTCAAAATTTTCGGGAGGCAGCAAAGACAGTCCTAAGAGGAAAGTATATAGCAATACAAGCCTTTCTCAAGAAATGAGAAAGGTCTCAAATACACAGCCTAACCCTACACCTAAAGGAGCTGGAGAAAGAACAGCAAGTAAAGCCTAAACCCAGCAGGAGAAGAGAAATAATAAAGATCAGAGCAGAAATCAATGAAATAGAAACCAAAAGAACAGTAGAACAGATCAAGGAAACTAGGAGCTGGTTCTTTGAAAGAATTAATAAGATTGATAAACCCCTGGCCAGACTTATCAAAAAGAAAAGAGAAATGACCCAAATAAATAAAATCATGAATGAAAGAGGAGAGATGACAACTAACACCAAAGAAATACAAACAATTATAAGAACATATTATGAGCAACTCTATGCCAGCAAATTAGGTGATCTGGAAGAAATGGATGCATTCCTAGAGATGTATCAACTACCAAAACTAAACCAGGAAGAAATAGAAAACCTGAACAGACCTATAACCACTAAGGAAATTGAAGCAATAATCAAAAATCTCCCAACAAACAAGAGCCCAGGGCTAGAACACCTGTTTTAATGACGTCTCTGGCACTTACTAATGCATGACGTTTAGCCAGACTCTACCCACCTCTTGCCTTAGTTCTCTCAATTCAGCTAGTGATATCTACTACCAGAGACAGAACAGTGAACAAAGCAAAATTCCTGCCCTCAGGAACTTACATTCTAGAGTGTTTGGGAGGGACAGATAATTAGCAATGAATTATAATACAAGATAATTTTGCCAGTCCACTGGAGGGGCTTCTAGACCACTCTGGGATTAGGGAAGTCTTCCCAGAGGATATGACAAGTCAATATATAGATTGACATGCACTGAATGAATGCAGAGCAAGAAAATAGTGCAGACCAAGAAATATGGTAACTGCCACACTGAGAAGGGTTGTCATGTCATGTCAAAAGTGGTCTCATTCATCAGGAAGTGAAGATGCAATGGTGCAGTTAATTGGGGAAAATACATCCTAGGCAATTGCACAGTGTTAAACCAGCCCAGGTGATTTTGTCCAATGGAGTCTTTGTCTTCCTACATCCTCTCTCTTGTACTCACTTTCCACAAGAAGCTCCCACCAAATGCACAAACTGCATCTGAGTGGCTGGCTGGGCTAAAAATCAGGAAGATACGGCAGGTCCCCTCTGTCGGGCCTCACTTCGCCTGGGCAGCTAGTACCTGCTTCCTCCCTTCAGCCCTCCATGGTCTTCATCACTGGTGACTCCTTAAGACAATGATCTCATAACAGACAATGATCCCAGGGCAATGATCTCCATTGGTGATAGAGGGAGATCATCAAATTTCCATATTTTCAAATTTTATTTAAATTCAATTAATTAATTAACCTATAGTGTATTATTAGTTTCAGAGGTAGAGTCCAGTGATTCATCAGTTGCATATACCACCTAGTGCTCATTCCATGAAGTGCCCTCCTTCATGCTCATCACCCAGTTACTGCATCTCTCCCCCCACCTCCCCTCCAGCAACACTCTTTATTTCCTGGAGTTGAGAGTCTCATATGGTTTGTCTCCCTCTCTGATTTTGTCTTATTTTATTTTTCCCTCCCTTCCCCCATGTTCGTCTGTTTTGTTTCTTAAATTCCACATATGACTGAAATCATATGATAATTGTCTTTCTCTGATTGACTTATTTCGCTTAACATAATACCCTCTAGTTCCATCCATGTCATTGCAAATGGTAAGATTTCATTTTTTGATGGCTGAGTAATATTCCATTGTATATATATATACCACCTCTTCTTTATCCATTCAACTGTCAATGGACATCTGGGCTCTTTCCATACTTTGGCTATTGTAGACATTGCTGCTATAAACATTGGGGTGCAGGTTTTCCTTCGAATCACTACATTTGTATCCTTTGGGTAAATACCTAGGAGTGCAATTGCTGGGTTGTAGGGTAGCTCTATTTTTAACTTTTTGAGGAACCTCCATACTGTTTTCCAGAGTGGCTGCACCAGTTTGCATTTCCACCAACAGTGTAGGAGCGTTCCCCTTTCTCCACATTCTCGCCAACATCTGTTTCCTGAGTTATTCACTTCAGCCATTCTGACTGGTGTGAGGTGGTATCTCATTGTGGTTTTGGTCTGTATTTCCCTGATGCCAAGTGACATTGAGCATTTGTTCATGTGTCTGTTGGCCATCAAATTTCCATTTTATTTTAAAAATCACTTTGGCAACAGCATGAGAGGTGGATTGGAGGGAGCAAGGGGAGCATAGGGAAACAGTTATGAGGATGTTGCAGTAGTCCAGTAAATGATGATGGTGACCTAAATTCAAGTAAGAGCAGCAGGGACAGAGAGATACTAGTGAGGTAGAACTGGTGGGACTTGGTAACTGAGTAAATGCAGACCCATGTGGAAGAAATTCAAGGATGACTCCTTGCTAATGTTCTGGCAACCAGCAGAATCTAGGCTGACAACTCAGGGCTTGGCGATGCCACTCACTGAGATGGAAGAGAAGGGCAGAAGCAGAGTGCAGAAAGATAATAGATGATGAGTCATGTACCCCTTTTACCACATCCCAGTCTGCCTTGGGATTTGTTACAGATCAATTATCAAGGATATGAAGTGATGCATTTTGTATACAGTTGAAAAGAGAAAACTTAATAACTTGTAAATGATTAGAGGACATTTTGAAACAGGACATCTTTAGTTGCAAAAAGATATATTTGGGATTGAAGGTGCAAAAAGGCTTGAGGTCATAGGTACAGGAGTAGTAAAGGGAAAAGATGAGACTGTGACAGAGTGTTGAAAATTTTGGTGGGTGGAGACAATCAACAGATGAGGAAATTACGATCAGGCTCACTATCTAATCATAGCCACAGCTGTGGGAATGAGGAGGCTGTGTTTGAGAAGCAGTGACTCAAAGAAATATATTAAAAATTGTCCATATCTATAGTCCAGGGTGCACTGAAATTGGTGAAGAAATCGCAATATTGTGTGGACATAAATTCTGGGAATGGAAGTTGTACACGATGGGCATCATTATCTTTCTTTGGGGTTTAGTACAAAGAACATGCATTTGGGGGTCAGATAAGCTTGTGCTCACATCCTGGGACCACTACTAATGAGCTTTATGATGTTGGGCAAATGAACTAACCTCAGTGAGTCTCAAATTCCCCATGTGAAAATGAGAAAAGCAATACTTGCAATTTTCTGAGAACCAAAATGATACAGAGTAAATACTCAACATATGTTCATTTCTTTCCTGTACTCTTTTTGAATCTGTGCCCATCTACTTACCCAATAAAATATCTGAACAGGGTCCCCGATTACCACGTATGTGGAGCTGATACCAATGTCAGTTAACATTAAAGGAGTTTCTCTAGCTTAGGGTTGTAAAAAGAAACCACTATGAATCAATCTGTAAATACAGATCAAATTATAACCTTGAGCATGAACATATTGAATATGCTGGAAAAAACTGCAAATAACATACAGGGGTCACAGCCAGGTAAGCATGGTACAAATCACCTGCTGGTTCTTCCTCACAAGTGCAGAGACCTAGACCCTTAGCCATTATAGCAGGGATCCTTCTGCCCCAGGTCCACATCCATTTCTGCTGCTGTTGCCCTGGTTCTCCCTCTGTCCTTCCATGACCAGGTGTCAGCACCAACTTCAACTGTGTCAGATTCCATGTTGAAATTTACAAGCGTTCTGCAATCATACAATTAAGTAATATTCCATTGCTCTTGCTTACACTGTAATATTTAAGTGAAATGGCTTGCTTTTCATTGTTTTCCCCTTTTTTCTCTTTTTAAAAATTTATGAATGTCTTTAATTTATTCCTTTTTATCCTCATAACTACTCATATTCACCTGATCACCTTCCCAATGGGCAACTATTCTAAAATTTTTAAACACATTCTTTTGCATATATGTTTTGTTAATGGATCACATGGTAGTGCATTTGGTCATTTTTAGTTCTTTTGCCTCGCCCTTGACTACCATCACTAGCCTGTGAAATCTCAGTGATGGGCTCATTCCTTATTCCTCTTTTTGCCTCTCTATGGTTTTGGAATAATCTTCCACATGGTAATTCTCAAAAAAATGCATATGGATTCAAATTCTACAATGTTCCAGATACTTAAAGATTATAGGCATACCTCAGCAATATTTCGGATTTGGTTCTAGATCCCTGCAATAAAGTAAGTTAAATGAATTTTCTGGTTTCCCAGGGCATATAAAAGTTATGTTTACATGACTTAGCTTATTGTAGACAATTAAGTGTGTAACAGCATTATGCCTAAAAAAACAAAGTACATACCTTAATTTAAAAACACTGACCATCATGGGGTGCCTGGGTGGCTCAGTCGGCTAAGCGTCTGACTCTTGATTCCGATTCTGGTCATGATCTCAGGGTTCTGAGATCGAGCCCCACGTTAGGTTCCATGCTCAGCAGGAAGTCTACGGAGATTTTCTCTCCTCCCTCTACACCCTCCCGGCTCACTCTCTCTCTCTCTAAAATAAATAAAATCTTACAAATACAAACCATCATCTGAGTTTTCAGTGAGTCATAATCACTGACGACAGATTACCATAACAAACATAATAATAACGAAGAGTTTGAAATATTGTGAGAATTACCAAAATGTGACACGGAGACAGGAAGCCAGCAAATGCTGTTGGAAAAATGGTGCCAATAGACTCGCTTGACACAGGGCTGCCACAAACCTTCCATTTGTTTAAAAAAAAAAAAAAAATCTGCGAAGCACAATAAGGGAAGGCACAATAAAACAAAGTACGCCTGTACACAGGTGAAAGGTTCACAACCCAATTCAAATGATTTCAGTCTGTGAATGCCTTACCTGAACTCAGTACAAACTCAGTGTTAACAATCGATCTGGGGGCGCCTGGGTGGCTCAGTCGTTAAGCGTCTGCCTTCGGCTAGGGTCATGGTCCCAGGGTCCTGCGATCGGGCCCCGCATGGGGCTCCCTGCTCTGTGGGGGGTCTGCTTCTCTCTCTCCCTCTCCGTGTATGCCCTCTCTCACTCTCTCAAATAAATAAATAAAGTCTTAAAAAAAAAAAAAAGAAAGAAAAGAAGAAAAAAAAAACAATCAATCTGGGCTCTGAGAGCAAACATGAGAAGTAAAGACAGGCCGAGGGCGCAGGGCAGTGTTTGTTAATTCTTATTTTAAATGTTCCCACCTGATTACTCAACCTTTGCAGGTGGCCAGATCAGTTCGGACAGGTGGGGGAGGGGTAGTATTATTATAGGAATTTGCATGTAACAGAGCTGCAACTTCAAAGTAAAAAGTTATCAGGGATTCCTAGATTAAGGTAGCAGCTACTCTTTTCAACACTCGAGGACCACACTATGGATAAGTATGCGTCCGTGCGCGTGTGTGGGAGCGGGGGTGCGTGTGGGGTACATAGGCCTGATAATTTGCCAGTACACACTGTCGCAACCGTACGGGTGGTAAACATTGGCAAGCATCCAGACTAGTTGATCAATAGCCTCCCTCACACCCCAGCCCCCTAGCCCACAGCCCCCTCTCTTTCCGCTAGCCTCTTCCTAAGCTCTGGGACCTTCCTCCCATTCAATGGCTGAAGAGTGATCCCGGCAGCAGGGGTACTCCAGGACCTGCTCAGGTACCAGGCTTCCTGCTTCTGTTCTTGTTGCTCATACCCTGGCTGAGCTGGCCGCTGGCTATTTTATTTTTATTTTTTTGTCAAAAATCAATAAAACTTTATTTGCTTCCATTGCTTCGTCATTAACAGAAAATTGGAAAAAGCAAACATGTTTTGTGTTTACAAGGATAAACAGAGCCTCTTTACCCAGAGAAGATGAAAGCCTCAAGGGACCACAGGGAAGATAAACCCCCTCCTCCCGCCCCCACCCCCGCCCCCAGCTGCCCTTGTCACTTTAGACAAAGCTTCAGTCCCCTGGCCAGGGACCCTGTATGTGGCCAACTCAAGATGAAGGCCAAGAAAGCAGACCAATCCGTTCCTGTGATATAAAGCCAAAAGAAACTACACCAAGGGTCAAGTGCCTGGATTTTATAGGACGCAGGAACCAGGTGGCTGCTTATTAAAAAAAAAAAAAAAAAGATTCATTTTAGGCACAACTTTTTATGTTTTGTTTTGTTTTTATATCAATAAAAGAAAGCAGTCCTAGATCTGCATTTGTCTTTTGTTTAGTTTGTTTTGTATAAATTTAATTAAATTATGATACTGCTGCACACTTCATTTGCATGAAGTTCTGCGCCATACATACTAAGTGAAGTCAAGTTACCCCTCCCGGTTCCCATGGGGAAAAACCACTCTGGAGGCGCCTGGCTGGCTCAGTCGTAGAACAGGGAACTCTTCCTCTCAGGGTCATGAGTTCAAGCCCCACACTGGGTGTGGAGCCCCATAAAAAATCTCCTCTGGAAGATAGTTTTCACTGAAATCTAACCAAACTTCGTTTCCTAGACTGTGAGAAGAGTATAAATAATATGAAAAATAGGCTCTTGGTTCTTTCAGACAGGTTGTGTGTGTGTGTGTGTGTGTGTGTATGAGTGAGATGGTGTCTGTGTGACTCTCCCTCCTTCCCTCTGCTTCTTTATGGACAAGGATTCCGTTCTCCAACACAAGGCTTCAGATGCTTACTCTAGGTTGCTCAGGACCATCATGACCTCCCCATGCCCTCTCCACATCCTGACCCACACTTATCAGCTCCTATTTCTAACTGCCAGGTTCGAATTCCTGGCGGCAGGCACCACATTCACTTTTCCGATCAAAATCACTTCACTGACTTAGCCACCTTGACCCAGCCACCAAAGTGGCAGGGGGAGAGGGGGCTAAAGGTCCGGGCTCCATGGAAGGTCTGGGGATGGTACTGATCTGCACAGAACGGATAGCTTTTGTAGGAATTAATTCTGAATTAATTTGTGGGAGTTCATGTAAGGTCCGGAACATAGTGAAGAGTCGATGAATCCTTTCTGAATCGGATTCTGTGAGAAGCTAGAAATTAGACCAGTGGCACCAGCTAAAACCCATGACATTAAGCTTTGTGGAGGCTGTGGGTGGCTGGATCTTACGCTGCAGAGAGGAAGGGAGGATTTCTGCTTTATGGGGCTCTTGTGAGGCTGAGATAAGAAATGCTGTGTGCATGGTGGTGAAGACACTGGATTTGGGGGTCCATCAGACCTGCTCCTCCACCCCAGAGGGCTGGGGGCGGATGACTCAACAGCTTACATCATAAACCTCCCCAAAATTGGAGATGGGGTTATTGGAAAACGAAACCACCAAATCTGAGGCAAGCTCTTGCATGGGCTGGAGGTGCCGGTGAGGCTTTCCTTCCAGAGCACCGCCCGCACATACGGATAATGCCCTAGCGGCTCATTCCCATGAGGAAGCATCTGATTGGCTCAGCTTTGGTTTGTCTCTTCCCTAAACCAATCAGGAACAGCGGGCTGGGGAGGGGCGGGATAGGGGCAGCTTGAGCCCTGGGGCAATCACGCTGGGGGCATATCAAATGACACCAAGCCTTAAGCTCACTCTCTGACACATACTACTGACATTGAACATAATGTATTTTTTTGCGCGATAGTGCTTTGCAAAATGTGGAGGAGCTTGTTTCCCTGTCTGCTCTTACTTTGCTGACCTCGTGCCACATGCCATAGGGGAGAAAGAAGTATAAGAAATTGCCCTACCTCCAGGGATCTTACAGTCTTCAGGAGAAAAACATCAATACATAATTAAGGGTTTGATTTTATGATACAGATCGCAAGTGTCCAAAGAGATAGTGGAACACTTAAAAAAAAAAAAAAAAAAAAGACAGGGGTGGTGGTAAATGAAAGAAAATTCTAGGAGACAAACAGGAGTTTTGTAAGAAAAATAATTTGGAAAAAATCAATTTTGAGGCCAGACTGGAAAGTGATTTTCTGTTCCATTTCCTTAGCAGTCTCATACCCATAACAAAAATAGACTTATTTATAATGTCATTGATTGCCTTGTGTATAGAACTAAGAATATAAAATAGGAGGGGGGTACATTCCATTTTGACAAATGCAGAAATAACAAGGAAAATGTACTGAACATTCCTCCACTCCTCCCTCTGGATCTTTTCTGTTCTGTCTGACTCCCTGCCTTGCCAAGCAATTTCTTTTTATCCCCACGAATGAAGCAATTTACATGATTTGAGTTTGGCTTTGTTTGTGTATTACTGAGAAACGTCCTATACCTCCACCATCAATTATCTTGAACAATATCATGAAGACACTGTAAAGAAATGTACGAAAAATGCATCACAAACACACACACACAGAGACCATGATCAGACTATAGTATTAAGAGATAAATTAACATTCCCACTCCTCTAATTAAGGCTCTTCGCCTGTTTGTAAAATGGAAATAGAAACATCCCCTAATAGGATGATAGGGCTGCGCTCTGATTATGGGCCAGCCTGTGGATTTTTGTTAGGACTCTGCCTCTCACCTGCACCTCATATTCTGTCTCAGGCAGGCATTTCAATATTGCCACATCCTGATTTCCTGCAGTGAGGCGATTTCATAGCGAATGGCCCTGCAGTGCAGCAAGACCAACAGTAACTTGGACATGACATCTTCAAAAGAGTTGGTTGTTGTATAGATCAGAGGCTGGAGGGGTGTGTGTGTGTGCGCGCGTGCGTGTGCTCGCGTGTGTGCGCGCGTGTGTGCGCGTGCACGTGCACAAACATGTGCGGTATGCCGAGGCTTATTTAAAGCTCTTTATTCAAAGAGCTAGCTGGTCCAGGAAGAATAATTCTGACCCCGTCTTTCCTTTATTCTACCAATATAAAATAGCCAACATTTTTCATGCTTTGTCCTGGGCATTTTATACCCATTAAGTCCTCAAAACAACTCAAAGGACATATGATCAGTATCACTTTTATACATGAGAAAACTGAGATTAAGGAAAACAGAGAGGTGAAGGAAATTGCTCGGATAAAACAGCACATTCTGGAGATAGGATTTGAACTCAGGTAATTTGACTCCAGAACTCATATTGTTAATCCATTCACTATGCTAGCAGAAGACATTTTGGGGTACTGTCTACACATACACAGCAGAACCCAAGAGATGATTGTGAAAAAGCTCATTTAAAATATAATCATAAATTAATACACTCAATTTCAGATCCTGGTTCCAGAAAAAAAAAAAATGGCTATACAGATCAGCTTGATGTGAAACTTTTCTTCCCCTTAGCCCCACTTCCTATCAATGAATTTCCACTCCATTCACACCAAGGAACTCCCTGCCCTGCGGGGGAAGAAGAGCTGTAATCCCATAGTAATCTACATTTATTTTAGCTGATTTCAACCTTAAAACAACCTTGGGAGTTGGTAAGCATTTTTATTTCATCTCCACTTTTAAAAGGAAACAGAAATGTAATGAAAGACCATGGGCTTTGTAGCGAACCAGAGTTACATCCAACTCTAGAACCTGGCTCTGACCTGACTTGGTTACTTAATGTATTCAACTACCTCTCGGGGTTGCTCTCATATTTCTTAGTAATACCGATAACGTGCCTGATGCATGGTTAAGTTCTCCCTCATATGCGGCTTTTATGACTGACCAGAGCTCAGAATACATCAGTGACTTGCCCAAGGTCACACAAGCAGTGAACAGAGCAGGCACTCTGGGGCCTCTGATGCTAATCCTGTTTCCCCCTGCACGGTGCCCATTATAGAGCTTAGGCAGTCATCTATTGTTGGCTCTGGTAGTGCCAGGAATAGAACAGGGACTGCGTGTGTACCTGTATCTACGTATTTATATAGATGCATTTAACATATTTTTCCTTTTTGTTTCTTAAGTGTCCAGGGGAAAAAAAAAAAAAAAGGTCAAATCAAAGTTGTCTGAT
Organism: Mirounga angustirostris; assembly: GCF_029215605.1. Taxonomy (NCBI): domain Eukaryota; kingdom Metazoa; phylum Chordata; class Mammalia; order Carnivora; family Phocidae; genus Mirounga; species Mirounga angustirostris. The sequence continues at coordinate 10,117,745 of NW_026991712.1, read as the reverse complement.
ATTTTTCCTGGTAAAAATCTGCTGCCCAAATCCTCAGCCCATAATGTCAACACTAGAGATTACCATTAGAAGAGGGAATTAAAACTGTGGAGAAATCCATCCTACAACTGCAAAACCTGCAAAGCTGCTCCTAGGACACAGCCCAGTTGCCTTCCTGGCTATGACTCCACCCTCCTAGGGACCAGACCGAAGAGCCCACCTGAGACCTCTTAAGACACCAGGTTAGCATTCATTTCAGTTTGGTGGGCAACGAGTTCCTTCTACAGAAGATGTTCATCTTCCTTAGCCCCTGTTTAAAACAAAGCAGAACTGAAAGAGAAAAGAATGAACAGTGATGGAGAGAAATCTCGGTGTGGGCCAGGGAACTGTTTCCCGACCATGAGTCAGCAGGGTGACGGTGTTATGTAACTCGAAAGCACGGTGCTGGAAGGAGCCAGAGCATCTGAGAACAACCATAGAATCTGGAGGTGCAGGGCACCTTAGGGCAGTCTTCTTTAAAAAAGTTTTTTAATGCAGTCCACAATCAGAAATACATTTTACAATCGCAACTCAATATACACATATACAAGTAAATGTAACAAATAAAACTTTTACGAAATAATTTCTATCCTTACTTCATGTGATGCATTCTAATATTGCCTATTTTAAGCTATCCTATTCTTTTTCGCTTCCCAATGAATTACTTTCTCAAGATGCTAATGGATCACTACAAATAGTTTGTGACTGGATGGGGGTGAGGTGGGGGAAGGGGGGAGATCTGCTTTGGAGAATATCTCATTCAATCCCCTAATGCAATGCCCATGAAAACTCCTGATTTGCATCAGCATGAGGTAATCTTTAAGAATATCAAAGTCATTCAAGAAACTTGAGTTTACAGGTAATGATACAACAAAAATAAAAATAGCCACCTACCATTTTGAGCACTTACTATGTACTAGGCGCTATGCTTGTTCTCGATATGTATATGCTATTCTGTCCTCACAACAACCCTTTATGTGGTTCTATCATCACCTCCCTTTTGCAGGTCAGAAAACGGAAGCCTCACCAAAGGCTAACTCCTTGTCACAAAGGGTCATCTAATCCATTTGAAGCTAACTTGTTTGCAGGTGGGGGGAGGGGTGGCGGGTACTGGGCATCAAGGCTGCTGTGATTTCGTCCTGTTTTCTGTACAGGCAGCTTGCAGACCCGGGACTGGCCCAAATGCCAACACTGAGCAAACAAAGCATCTCTGGATCTTCATGCACCTCTTGCCTCTGTTCTCAGCCTGTTGACTTTTATTGTCAAGGTCGGAAGTGCTACAGCGGCTCCAGGCGTCATAATCCCACTTGACTTGCATCTAAAGCAGAAAAGGAAGAGAGGAAAAGGACTTTTTCTTCAAGAGTTTTGAGTGGAAAACTCTTTTCTGAAAGACCTCAACATTCTTCTCCTTACATCTCCCTGGCCAGATCCCAGGCAGGAGCTCACCTTGGACCACTCGTTGGTGCAAAGGCTCTGTCCTCTCAGGCAGGTGTATTGCTACTCCTACAAAATCATGAGTCGGTCAGTAAAGAAAGGGCCATGGCTGTGGGGGAGGCAGGAACAGTGTCTGCTACCTTCACTGTTGAGGATCTGGATCTTGCTCACTTTTCCAGCCACATCTCTCCCTTTTCCTCCCAAGGCTGAAGTCCCACTCAAACTGTACTGAACATTTTTTTTAGCACTTTAAGTGTGCCATGTCTTGCTAATCTTAGGTCCTTTACTCTACTTCTTTCCTTTGCCATGAAATATCCGTTAGCTCACCGCCATCTCTTATGCCTTGCTAACCCCTACCTTTTTTTAAGGTCTTAGATAAAACGTCCTCCTTCTTCAGGAAACCATACTTGAATAAAGTCTGGGTTAGGTGCCTCTCCTACCCGTTCTCTCTGCTTGGCTGAAATTGAGTTCAGAGGCCAATTCTTGTGCCCGCGGTCCCTACCAAGGTACCTGGTTTTTAATAAATGTTTATTGAATAAATGAGTAAAAGTCACCATTGTTAAGTGGAAAGGGCTTTTTTTTTACGATTTTATTTTATTTATTTTTTTTTTAAAGATTTTTTATTTATTTATTTGAGAAAGAGGATGAGAGGAGAGAGAGAGCACATGAGAGGGGGGAGGGTCAGAGGGAGAAGCAGACTCCCTGCCGAGCAGGGAGCCCGATGCGGGACTCGATCCCGGGACTCCAGGATCATGACCTGAGCCGAAGGCAGTCGCTTAACCAACTGAGCCACCCAGGCGCCCTTACGATTTTATTTTTAAGTAATCTGTACACCCAATGTGGGGCTCAAACTCACGATCTAAGATCAAGAGTTGCGAGTTCTACCAAGCCAGCCAGATGCCCCCAAGGGCACTGCATTTTAATATCATCTATTTTGAGTATGTGCCAGAGACTTTATCAGACATTCATACATCACATAACAAAATTGCAGAATGTATTCATCCCAATTCATCCCAATTTTATTCAACTGGAAAACAAGATTCAAAGGGATCAAGTTACATGTTCAAGGTCACACAGCTTGTGAAAGACAGAGACAGGATTCAAACCTGTCCTTGATTCTAGAGCCCAAGGATTTTCTACTCCGCCCATTGAGAAATGCATTAACTCTGAGTCTCTTGAGTCTTTTCCAGCCCTAGTTTGTGGTAGTAGGAGTTGACAAATACATACATATATATGTGTGTATATATGTGTATATATATATGCATATATATGTATGAAGGGGGAGGAGCAAGGGGAGGGTCAAAGAAAGAATCCTAAGTAGGCTGCATGCCCAGTGTGGACCCCAACGAGGGGCTCCATCTCACAACTCTGAGGTCATGATCTGAGCCAAAATCAAGAGTCAGACACTTAACAGACTAAGCCACCCAAGCACCCCTACAAATATTTTCTATAAAGAACCAGACAGTAAATATCTTAGGCTTTGAGGGACAGAGAGTCTCTGCCACAGCTAATCAATTCTGTCGTTGCAGCTTGAAAGCAGCCATAAAGAATGCATAAACACAAATGAGCATGGCTGTGTCCCAGTAAAAATATATTTTCAAAAACAAGTAACAGCCAAATTTGACTCACAGGCTGTAGTTTGGAGATTCCTGACCTGGAGCAATTCAGTTCCTCCTACTTAGCTTTGGATTCTTCACCAGTAAACTGGATGTTTGGATTTTATACAACTAAGCTGACTTTCTACTCTGAAACTCAATTATTAATTATTGTTCTGAACCCCAGAAAACATCCCATTATATTCACTTTGTTAGTGATAGGAAGGATAAGTGTAAGGGTTTACTCAATTCAAATATAAACAAAAATTTAACATGTATGCTCCCCCCAAAATTAAAAATAAATACACAAAGAATCAAATGAAGAGTTGAGCCAATATAAACCAAAAGCACAAAGAAAGGAAGAGTTTAGCTACCTATATGTTCTCCTGTGAGAATTGCTTGCTTTAGCATTTCTACTCAATCAAATAATCTAACACTTCTTTGAAAATGCAGTCTTCCCAATTTTAGCCTCTACCATCCCTAAGAACTTAAGTGCCATAATTCCTCTCATCTTAAACATTGATTTTTGCTTTTAGAAGTTTGTAATTCCTACATCCAGAAATAACTGTGAATAGATTTGAGACAGGGAAGCAGAAGGGACCTCAGGAGAGAAAAAGCTGTTTTTCTCCTTTGTTTCTTTTCCTGCTTCTATTCTGGCTCAGACCAGCACCCCCAGCACACCCTATACATGTCTTGTGATGCAAATAGTGTCCCTCCCAAGGGACAGGGAGTTAGTAATTTCTCTAGAATAGATGACATCTAAGGAAGGACCAGGCAAGAAGGACCTGCCAAAGCCATCATGCATGTATTCCAGACCACCAGAGCTGATCATCTCAACACCAAGACCCCCTGGTTCCACCTGGGCCCTCGCCTTTGCTCTGAATGGTTCCCTGGATGCCTAAAAGGGCACATACACCAGACCATCGTCCTTGATAAAAACCGCAGACCCAGAACAAAGACAAAATCATGCCCCATTCCTTTCCAAGTCTCCCAGATGGTCCATCCGTATCTGTTCTCTCTATATCTTCACTAAATTGTGCTTTCACCTCCTGCTGGCTCACATTCGATTTCTTTATGAAGCCAAGGGGCCCTTTGGCCAGTCCCGTGGGACCCCCCCTGGGTCCTCAGACTCTGTCCCCCAGCATTCGAGTTATTCATCATAAATCTTTGGAAATCCTTAAATAAATATTTAGGATTGTTGTAAGTATGAAAGAAGATAATGTGCCTGGCACAAAACCCAACAGAAAGGAGGTGTTTCATACATTGTCATTGTTGGTGTGGTTACTAATATTATCAGTTATTTTCACTTAATATTGATGTCAGAGGCAATGCCTTATTCATTTGAGCAGTGGTCCTTAACTGGAGGTAATTTTGCCTCCCGAGGGCTATTGGCCACTATCTGGAGACATCTTTGGTTATCACAACTAGGGCTGCTTCTGGCATCGGTGAGTAGAGACCAGGGATGCTGCTGAACATCCTCCAATGTACAGAATAGCAAAGAGTCTGGCACAGCTCCGAACCTCACACAGAGTAGGTTGTCAGTAAATGCTGGTGTCTGAAGGAATAAATGAATGAATGAGTGGATGGATAAAGACAGTCACCATCATGATAATATCCTGCCTGTGCCTTATACCTTGCTAAGGAAATCTGGGTCTATTGACTCCATAACATTTCATTGATGTATACACTAGATTAAATGCCTCATGTCAGCTGTGACCCCGTATGTATTGTTCAAAGTTGAACCTCCAGTGCATTGTGTAGTAATGACACACAGTATCTCAAATGAGGGGCGCCCGGGTGGCTCAGTAGGTTGAGCGTCCAACTCTTGGTTTCGGCTGGGGTCGTGACCACAGGGTTGTGAGATCGAACCCTGCATCAGGCTCCACACTCAGGGGCAAGTCTGCTTGAGATTCTCTCTCTCCCTCTCCCTCTGCCCCTACACACCACCCCTCCGCTCTCTGTTTCTCTCTCTCTAAAATAAATATATATATCTTTAAAAAAATATATATCAATTGATACTTGACAAATAAACGCTAGTCCGAGAATAATTGAGGGAAATAATCTCTCCCTATCTCCTGTGCCTATTGCACTAAATTCGTTTATTCAACGATTATTTCCTGAGCTCTGCTTTGTCCCGCCTCTGTCCTTGGGGTTGTAATGATAGGGATCTCCTTCGCACCCTCCATCCCATCCCCATTCCACCGACCCCTCAAAGAGTAGGGTTGCACCGTAACAAAAAATTTCATGTCGTTCGCTGTTTTTCCACAAACAGGGGAAATTGTGCCCCGCAAACCCCAGCAGCACAGGCAGCCCGGCTTACTCCACGCTGACAGGGTGTATGCATTTTTATGGGGCTGGAATAATATGTAGAGATAATCATGCTGGAGGAGCTGAGGCAGAAAATGCAGGAATGGCAGCTGAAGGAGTAAGCATACCTGGGGAATTTCCCTGAGCTCCAGGCGGCAAAGGAGACTTCAGGCCCCCAGGGGATGAAATGAGTGTTGTCGGTTGACAGAAGAGGCGGTGACTACAGGAGGCTTTTTGCTTTCTGTTTGTGTTTGTGTTTTTGTTTTAAGCCTTTGCCTTAAAGGAAGAAAGAGAAACATTTAGAGAAACATCCATTTTAAAAATTTCCCATCTGGGAGATTCTGCCTTCCCAGGAAATATTAACCTTGGATTTATTAACCCTTGGATGCCTGTGGATGTACTGGAATCCACTGTAAGGGAGGAAAACTTGTCCCTTTTGCCCTTCTAGGTTCTTCGACTGGCCTAATAGCTAAATTGACATAAAACAGATTAACAGGAGGAACACAAATTTAATTTTGTGCATACGGGAGCTCGTGGAAACATGAGAGTCAAAGAAGTGACCAAAACAGGCTGCTTTTATGCCTTTTAGACAAAGAAACAATTATTCCTGAAGATTTGACAAAAAAGGGGTTTGGGCTTGGCGTACGTAGCACAATAATGACGAAGTAACAATGTCCGTTTATACAGTCTTCCCAGCCTCCAACTCCCTGTCTCAGACTATGAGGATGCTGTCTCCCCTCTTGGTATGGGGAGGACACCTTCACCGGAGAGATTTATTTCCAGCTCTTAAGGGACAAAGGAGGTCAGAGTGCCCTTTTTTATCTGCTGTTTCTTAAGGAACTTTAATTCAAAATAATCAATATGCCAAGGTGGAGTGTTTGGGGGTGGCCTATTCTCTCCTTCACCATAAATCCTTGAAAGTTTATGTAAGGTGATTTCTCAGACCTCTGTTTTTCACTGGACATCTGTCATCAGATTCATGACCAAAAGAAAAGTTAGTAACCACTCAACAGCTGCTCTAGAACTGCTAGGCATAGCAATTAACGGTTTTGACTACTTAACATGCGCTAAGTCCTATAGTTAAGGATAGTATACATATTTTCCCTTTTAACTGGAAAAATAACTCTGTGAAGCAGGCTCTTCCACTGTCCCTAAGTTTTGGGTGAGGGGCAGAGGCTCGAGGAGCTACCTGGACCGGTTTGTGGAGGCCAGACTCCAGCATCAGCGTTCCAAACCCGAAGTCCCACGGCTGCCCCACCCACAGCTGTCACGGCTGAATCTTATCTGATAACTGTCTACATGGCTTTGGGCAAATTATGTTTAGCTCCTCTGATTCTTGGATTCTTACCTCTAAAATGGAGTTAGTAGAGGCACGGAGGTGGCTCAGTCAGTTGAGCGTTGGATTCTTGGTTTCAGCTCAGGTCATGATCTTGGGGTCCTGAGATCCAGTCCCATGTTGGGGAGTCTGCTTGAAGATTCTCTCTCTCCCCTTCTCCCTCTGCCCCTCCCCTGCTCACGCACTCTCTCTCTCTCTAATAAATTAATAAATCTTTTAAAAATTAATTAATTAATTAAATGGAGTTAGTAATAATAGTCATTCCATCAGGTTACCGTGAAGACTACATATAAAGAGTTCAGCAGAGTGCATGTTACATATAAAACATAACAGGGACACCTCACTGGCTCAGTCAGGTAAGCGTCTGCCTTCGGCTCAGGCCATGATCCCGGGGTCCTGGGATCGAGCCCGCATCCGGCTCCCTGCTCGGTGGCAAGTTTGCTTCTCCCACTTCTCCCCACTTGTGCTCTCTCTCCCTATCTCTGTCACTCTCTCTCAAATAAATAAATAAAATCCTCAAAATAAATAAAATAAATAAAACAGGTAATAGCTGGTAACTACAATTATATAGTCCCACTATTTAATTTCCTACTACAGAAGGAAAAAAGGAAGCATCTTGGCATATTAATTATTTTGAATTACAGTTACTTACTTAAGAAACAGCAGATACAAGTAGGACACTCTGACCTCCTTTGTCCCTTCAAAGCAGGAAATAAATCTCTCCTGAGAAGGTGTCCTCCCCATACCAAGAGGGGAGACAGCATCCTCATAGTCTGAGACAGGGAGTTGGAGGCTGGGAAGACTGTATAAAAGAACATCGTTACTTCTTCATTAGTTTGCTCCCCTTACAGATAAGAAAATAAAAGCCAAAGAGAGATGTGACTTTCTCAAGGTGATAAGGCCAGATGATCACCATTTAGGAATTAGACCTCAAGTCTCCTACTGCGCATAAGGGGTGATTTCTGCTGTACCACATCTCATGCAGCATTGGAGAAGACCCCTGCCCCAACCTGATAGGGGCTGTACAGAAGCAAGCAAATCCAAGGACAGTAGGAAAAGGTGATTCTCAGTCCAAACTTCAATACAGATTATTTGTGAACATTTTAAAATGATATTAAGCAGCTGCACTCCTGACTTTTTAATTTGTTCACTGGACATTGATCTGAGTGAAATAATAAAAGGGAAGAGAAGTTGGGGTTCTGTCTCTTCAGAAAAATCCTGAGGACGTCATGACCTAAATCATTCTCTCCACAAAACAGCATGAAAGGATCAAGTAGTCATGGTTTTTGAAGTTCGACAAATCCTAGCTCCAAACTGAGCAAGGTGTGTGACCTTGTGTTTTAGCTTTGCTGATTCTCATGACATGCAAGTATAAAATGAGGTGAAATGCAGTACATTCACTACACTGGAATTAAAATTTTTTAAATGTATTTATTCAGAAAAATGGATGAGGTGAAATGCTCACAAGAGGGTTGGCAGGAGAGTCAGATGAGATCATAGGACACTTTGAAAACAGTTAAAAACAGGTTCTGAAATTCAACAGGCATGAGTTCAAATCCCAGTTCTACCATTTATGAGCTTTGTAACAGAGCAAGGTACCGCACCTCTGCCAACCTCTTCCTCCTCCTCACTAAGATAGTAATAATATTAGTATCTACATCCCAGAGCTGTTGTGAAGATTAGGAGCTGCTATGCCTGTAGAGAATGTGGTAAATTGCCTGGCAAAAATCTAAGTGTTCAATAAACGCTAACGCCGGGATGCCTGGGTGGCTCAGTCAGTTAAGCGTCTGCCTTCAGCTCAGGTCATGATCCCAGGGTCCTGGGATCGAGTCCCACATCAGGCTCCCTACTCCACGGGGAGCCTGCTTCTCTCTCCCTCTGCCTCTGCCTCTCTCTCTCTCTCTGTCTCTCATGAATAAATAAATAAAATCTTTAAAAATAAATAAATAAATGCTAACGCCTAGATGTACTAAATTATTGTCCTTCACAATTTTTTACTGAGCAGACTGCTGCTACTTCTGAATTGACCTGTGCATTCATTCATCAACATACATTGAGTAACTACCATATGCCAGGTTTTGCGCAAGACTTTATGCACCACCTTTAAAAGATCAGAAGTAATGCCTGAAAAAGAAAAAGAAAACAACACAGGATTAAGGGGGACATAAAAAGCATCATAAATATTTGAGGAACTATCACATAAAAAAGAGTTTATCTCCAGAGAAGAAAATGAGGGCCAAGTCATGAAAAAATTAGGAGATGAAATATTTTTGTTTCGCCTAAGAAAGACTTTCCTGCTGATTGTATCCATTTAATACTGAGACAGTTATTCTTGAAAGGCAGTGAGCTCCCTATTATCAGAAATAACATGGTTTCCTTGTCCTCCATTCTCTACTAATGGACAGGTTGGGTTTCCAAATATGCCACGCCATGTCACGTGTTTCTCTGTGCCTTGCATGTGCTGTCCCTTTCCCTAGAAAGATCTTCCCCCACCATGTATACATCTCCTAACCAATGCTTAAAGTTTTCAGCGGCTTTCCCCAAGGTTATCCTATCTGGTGTGATGCTAAGAAGTTGTGCAATCTCTACAAGAGCATTTCCATTGTTTTAACTTTCATAATCTATGCCATCCTCATTTGTCTGTTTTGGGGGCCAGGATTATGTCTCTCACTATTTTGTGTCCTTTTAGGGGCTGACACTCTGCCTGCACATAAGATTCTCAGTCAATAAATGCTGAGAGATAATCAGTAAATCACTGTATCTGGAGAAGATTTATTTATTGGGGTGCCCGTGTGGCTCAGTCATTAAGCATCTGCCTTCGGTTCAGGTCATGATCCCAGGGTCCTGGGATCGAGCCCCGCATCGAGCTCCCTGCTCCGTGGGAAGCCTGCTTCTCCTTCTCCCACTCCTCCTGCTTGTGCCCCCTCTCTCGCTGTGTCTCTCTCTGTCAAATAAATAAATAAAATCTTTAAAAAAAAAAGATTTATTTATTTATTTGAGGTGGAGGAGGGGCAGAGGGAGAGAGAATCTCAAGCAGACTCCAAGCTGAGCATGGAACCCGATACAAGACTCTATCCCACAATCCCAAGATCACAACCTGAGTTGAAACCAAGAGTCGTACACTTATCCAACTGCATCACCCAGGCACACCAGAAGTGCTTTAAATCATTTTAGATCACTTCTATGTATGGTCCATGTCAGTCAGGATAGACCAGCCCTGTGCTGAGAAACTTACAATCCAATCTCAGGTGTTAACCTCTATTAATTTATCACCCATCCAGAGTTATCCATAGGTCATAGGCTGGGTAATTCTCCAGGGTACCTGTGCTCCACACTGTGACCCAGGGAACAAGGATGCTTCATGTTGTGACTTCATCCCAAATCGAGGCCTCCATGAGCACCATGGCAGCAAAAGAAATATTGGAAAATTTCAAAGGTGTTTTTCCTGCACCATTCAAAAAGTAACCCACGTCACTTCCACTCACACTCCTGACCAGAACTGGTTCCATGACCTGAACTAACCTCAAAGGAACTGGGAAATATGGTTTTCCATAGGCCTAGAGGGAGGACCAAAAAGCAGGATTTGTTGAATTCATAAGTATCATCTCTGTCACATGGTCATTGGGAAGAAATATAAAATACTTTTTAGAGCGCTATTAATGTTAACCACTCTTTAAAAATAACGTCTTTAAGTCATTTCAAATGTATACTGAATTAATGCAAATTGCAGAATATCCATGTACCTAACTAAATCGTAGGTAGGAATTAAAAGTTATATTAGATGGGGCACCTGGATGGCTCAGTTGGTTGAGCGTCCGACTCTTGGTCTCAGCTCAGGTCTTGATCTCGGGATCATGAGTTCAAGTTCTGCGTTTAAAAAAAAAAGTTAGAGAAAAAGTTTATAAAAATATTAATACAAAAGTGTTGTAAAATAATATATACAGTATGTCTTCAATTTTGTTAAAGAGTAATATATGTGCACATATACATAAAAAGACTAAAGGGATAAACACCAAAGAGTTAAGTCTGGTTATCTCCAGAAGGTGGTATTACACGTTTCCATTTTCTTCCTTGTGCTTTTTTGTATTTCCTATTTTTCTTACAAGAAAGAATTATTACTTTTTTTATCAGGGAAAAAAAAAGGAGTTTTTCCTTCCAATTTACCAAAGTAATGTACCTGCTGAGCCAAGAAACTATTAAATCACTCAAGAACGGAATTATCTTTTAGTGCTTTTTGTCTGGATACTCCTGGGGATTCATGAAATCCACCCAAAAGGAGCAGGGCTTTTGCCTTCTCCTAAAATGAAATGTCTAAAAATAATACCCTGCAGAGTTCAGACTTCACAGGTGAGAAAAGCCAACCCTAAATTTAAGAAGAAAAATCACCAGGTTGTGAAAGTGTGCAAGCGCGGGCTGTGCCAGGTTCTGGGCGAGAGCGGCCAGGACCCAGCAGAGGCCCTGCAATGGCTGGAGAGATCATCACACCCATCTAGCAGGGCATGTGGAGAGCCTTGCAAAAGGTCAGGAGGTCAGGTGCACTTGAGACAAGGGACAAGAATGCAGGAGAGGTAGAAGAGAAGTAGGAAAAGAGAAGAAGGAAGGGGCCTAGGGAAGAATGGGAAGAGGGAATGAGTGATAGAATGTGAGAAAGGAGTCAAAGGAGAGTGGAGAGAGGAGAGAAGGAGATGAAGACGAGGAGGTAGAGCTTAATAGTTGGGTTTTTGTGGGGCTTTTTGTTTTTGTTTTTGTATTATTGGAGCGAGAGAGAGAGTGAGCATGCGCGCGCACCAGAGGGTAGAGAGAGAGAGAGAATCCCAAGCAGGCTCCACTCCCAGTGGGGAGAGCCCAACACAGAGCTCAGTCTCACAATCCTGAGATCATGACCCGAGCTGAAATCAAGAGTCCAATGCTTAACCGACTGAGCCACCCAGACGCCCCTGGTTTGGGGTTTTGAAGTCAGCTGTACCCCACTCCAGATCTGGTCCTGCTGTTTACTACCTGTGGCCCTTCCAACACTCAGCCTCTCTACTTCTCATTTTTAATTTATTTATTTACTTGGTTTTAATCCACATAATGCACGAACATAAAAATCTGAGGGTTTCACACAGCTAACAACTGTCCAGCTGCTCTATCTCTAATCCCACTCCTGAAGGAAACCACTTTCAACTTTCTGGGCATTTACTTCTGTATTTCCAAAGTATAGGCCACATTGAAAATTCTCCTTTTTAAAAAAAATTTTTTAAAGATTTTATTTTTAAGTCGCTGCCACACCCAAAGTGGGGCTCAAACCCACAACCCTGAGATCAAGAGCTGCATGCTCCACTGACTGAGACAGCCAGGTGCCCCTGAAAGTTCTTAGTCCCTCCTGTTTGACACATGATCTAGTGACTTCCTACTAGGGAAGATGACAATTTCCCTCCTCCCGTATGGCCAGTCTCTGCTTCCCTGCCCCACCCCCCTGCCACCCCCAAATACAGAGACACTCACTCCCTCTGTACCATCCATGTCTCCACTTTTGGTTAAATTGGCACTCTGTTTGATATCATAATGCAATTATAAATAACAAGGCACCTGGCGGGCTCAGTCAGTAGAACATGTGACTCTTGCTCTTGGAGTCGTGAGATGAGCCCCACATTGGGCATAGAGCTCACTTTAAAAAGTATATATATATAGTTTATTCTTTTTCTTAAGATTTTATTTTTTTTTTTTTAAAGATTTTATTTATTTATTTGACAGAGAGAGACACAGCGAGAGAGGGAACACAAGCAGGGGGAGTGGGAGAGGGAGAAGCAGGCTTCCCGCAGAGCAGGGAGCCCGATGCGGGACTCGATCCCAGGACCCTGGGACCATGACCTGAGCCGAAGGCAGTCGCTTAACCAACTGAGCCACCCAGGCGCCCCTTAAGATTTTATTTTTAAGTAAGCTCTACACCCAATGTGGAGGTCAAACTCACAACCCCAAGATCAAGAGTTGCACATGCTTCAACTGAGCCAGCCAGACACTGCAAAAAGTAGATAGATAGATGATAGATTAGATAGATGATAGATAGATGATAGATAGATGATAGATAGATAGATATAGATAGATAGATAGATGATAGATGATAGATAGATATAGATATAGATAGATAGATAGAATTCACTATATACCATACTGTGACACTTTCATGGTTGTTTGACTGTTTTTTCTCATTTTTTATATGCTTGGTTTTGTGTGCTAATGTCTAATTATTCAGGTATAAGCACTGACAAAAGTATATTCATCTTTCAATGGGTCTAACACATCAGGTGATCTAGAAGCTTCTTTCTGCCTTGGAGCATCTCTGTGAAAGCCCTCTCTTCTCCCTAGTCCAACCTAGAGAATCACTTTCCAGGCCTGTGGTTGGTCTATCACCCTGGGACAGCCCCTCATCATCAACCTGGGGATTCTTTTTGCTTCTGTTCATTGTTGAATCCTCTTTGTTCAACTGCACTTTTTAAAGCTTGTGTTACGGGGCGCCTGGGTGTCTCAGCCGTTTAGCGTCTGCCTTCAGCTCAGGTCATGGTCCCAGGGTCCTGGGATCGAGACCCACATTGGGCTTCCTGCTCAGCGGGGAAGCCTGCTTCTCCCTCTCCCACTCCCCCTGCTTGTGTTCCCTCTCTAGCTCTCTCTCTCTGTCAAAAAAAAAAAAAAATCTTAAAGCTTGCATTACACCTTCATTTGGGAGAAGCACATCTTCAAATTGTGTCTTGAAAAAGAGGCACACAAGGCAACTTTTTCAGACCTGGAATGACCAAAAGTGTCTTTTTTCTATTCTTCTTAATTGGTAGTATTGCTGGGTAAAAAAAAAAAAAATTAAAAAAACTCTAAACAGAAAATGGTTCTTTCTTAGAACTTTTTTTTTAAGATTTACTTATTTATTTTAGAGAGAGAGAACACGCAGAGATGAAGGGGAAGAGGGAGGGGGAGAGGGAGGGGGAGAGAGAGAGAATCTCAGACTCCCTGTTGAGAACAGAGCCCGATGAGGGCTCAATCCCATAACCACGAGATCATGACCTGAGCCAAAATCAAGAGTGGGATGCTTAACCAACTAAGTTACCAAGACACCTCTATAACTTTTGAAAATATTACAGCATAGGGAGTTTAGTCAATGGTATTGTAATCACATTGTATGGTGAAAATAAAAAATACATTATCCATTTAGCTACTGACTACTGGTTCTGAGATTGAAAACTCTGACACCCTTCTGATTCCTCACTCTTTCTTTATGCAAACTGTTTTGGAGGCTTTTGTCTATTTGTTTTCTATATAATTATTAGAAGCTTTTAGTTTCTTTTAATAATCCAGATCCCTTTCAATCTGAGAATGTTTACTCATCCTTTCTGGGAAACTTAAAAACTTTTCTTGGGTAAATTCCTCATCTCTATTTCTCTCATTTCCTATCCTAAACTTTCTGTCATTCATATTTGGGACTTGCTGGCCTAAATGCACTTATTATTTTTATCTTTCCTAATTTCTTCTCATTTTCTTTTTACTCTAGTTTCTGGAAAATTCCTTCAACTTTATTTTGCAATTTTTTAAAAGATTTTATTTACTTATTTTTTTGACAGAGAAAGAGAGAGAGCACAAGCAGGGGGAGTGGCAGGCAGAAGGAGAAGGAAAAGCAGGCTCTGTGCCAAACAGGGAGCCTGATTTGGGGCTTGATCCCAGGGTCCCGGGATCACAACCTGAGCCAAAGGCAAACGTTTAACTGACTAAGCCACCAGGCACCACAACTTTATTTTGCAATCTTATTCTTGGAGCTTTTATTTCAGAAATCCTATTTTAACTTCTAGGGTAACTTCCCATTTTTGTTCCTTTTCAAAGCATGCTGTTCTTATTTCATGGATGTGTTGATTTACCTATTTTTCTGAGAATATTATTCATAACTTCTGCTTCTTTTAAATTTCCTCTGCTCCCTGAATTGACCATTTCCTCCAAGTTTCACTTTTCTGCTTATGTCTCTTTTAGTCTGAGCTTTTCTCCAAACCTGGTGATCCTTGGCTGTTCATTCACATGAAGAATGAGGCACTAATGGTAACTGGGCAGAGTCTATTGGGTGGTGGCTTTCAACAGGGTGATGGAGCAAAGCCTGGGTTTTTCACTTGGAACCGTCAACTATCACTGTCTCCAGGTTATTGTGGCAGAGACATGGTTTTTCCCAGAAATAAATTCCCCAATCTCCTGCCTAAGAGAAATAAGCCTGGCTGTTAGCATTCTCACAGCTAAGTGGGGGATTGACTGAGGTCTCACTGTTTAGGATGAAAACTTTCATGTAATTCCCCTTATCTCAGATCAGCATCCCTGAATTCAGCAGGCCTGATATTCCAGAGTTAAATCCTTCTGGTTAAATACCTCCAGAGAGTTTATCGCCAACCATCTTTTGCTGGGAAGGGGAGAAATGTAACAATCCACACGATTCTTTAAAAAAACAGAAAAGAAAAGAAAAGAAAATCAATCTTCCTGTTTTCCTCCCAGTCTATGTGTGGCTTACACTTCCCAAGCCATTCAACAGCACAAATTAACTTGTGTCTTGGCTTCCTCCTCTGTAGACACTTAGCATTCAGCTTTCTCTGATCTGGTGCCCCAGATAGACTCATCATCTGCTCCCATCTTCTGAATTTTTGTTGGCATCCCTATATCATCTCTGTTTATGTTCTCCTGGACCTTGTGGGTCAGATCATTTTTTACTGTCATTTAATGGCCAGAATGAAAACAGGGTTTCATCCACCATGTTTAAACAGTTATGCCCTTGATTTATTTGTAAAAGGAACATAATAGTGCTGATATCATTCACTTTTAAAATAAAACTAATGAATATTGGGGGCACCGGGCTGATTCAGTCAGAAGAATGTGTGACTCTTAATCTCTGGGTCATGAGTTGGGTATAGAGATGACTTAAATAAATTTTAAAAACTTAAAAAAAAAAAAAAGAAAAAGAAACTACTGAAGATTAAGATGAATGAGATAATCCAGTGTTTGTCAAACTTCAGTCATTCATGCACCACCTCATGAGTTTTCTTTGTTTTGTGTTTCTTTTCTAATACTTTCTTTAGAGCTTTCTATAGCTCAACTTGTGATTTTTAGCTAAATAGTATCATTTTAAAAGGAAACTTTATATCACAATCCCCAAGAGAAAGTTAATACATAACTATGAAACTAACAACAAAATTTGTCTATCTATAGCTTAAAAACATCTCCCCTCCCATCACAGATGTCACACTTTGGGAAACAATGTGCTTGTGAAAAATATTGAAAACAGTGCCTAGTGCACTAAACAATAAATGGGAGGTGTGAGCAGAATCTGAGGTTCTTCCCTGGCCAGTACACAATTCTGAACCTGTTTCCCTGGAGACAATACACAACCTGCACCTTACCATATTTACCTTTTTTCTCATCTAAAAGTGTGCAATGGGTTGAATGGTGGCCTCCCAAAAATACTTCCATGCCCAATATCTATGAATGTCACATTATTTAGCAAAAGGGTCTTTGCGGATATAATTAAGTTAAGGATCTCAAGATGAGATCATGCTGGATTATGCCGGCAGGCCCTAAATCCAACAGCGAGAGTCCTTATAAGAGACAGAAGAGGAAACACAGAGAAGAGGAGAAGGCCATGTGAAGACAGAAGCAGAGATAAGGGCTGTTTTCAACAGCCAAGCAGTACCTGGAGCCTTCAGAGAAACCAGAAGAAGCAAGGAGGGATTTTTCCCTAGACCCTTTGGAGGGAGGGTAGCCTGCTGACACCTTGGACTTCTGGCCTCCCCAAATATGATGGAATACATTTTGGTTGTTTTAAGCCACCTTAGTCTGTGGTTATTTGTCCCAGCATCCCCAGGTAACAAATACAGGGTGACACCCCAGATGTGGCAGAAAACAGGTTGGGTGGTAACATCTTGCACCTGAGTTGGATAAACAGACTCTGGCCACCCCTTGCTACAAACTCCTAAAATGTGTTTCAAACACAAGCGTGTTTCTTGCCTCTGAATCTGGCACTTGGGATTCAGCAGGGAGCATCTGTCCCATGGCCCCTTGAACAGTCTGTTGAGTCAAAGCACCAGACTGTGGTTTCCATCAGCATGAAGCCTGGAAGCCAGGCAGAGGAAAATGTCTGCTACCTCTGTGCCTGGGAATCAGGGATCCTTAGCAGCGGGAGACGCAGAGATTAATATAATGTCGGTGTCTCTAAAGTTCTTGGAGGGGGTACAATACAAGTGCACAGATCTGGTTCTGCAATGAGCAGTCAAATGGACAGTTATATTAGGAGGAATGTGCTTTTTCTCCAGAACAATAGAAAAATAAATCCCTTAGCAAAAGCCCCAGGAAAGCTTATTACTTTCATAAAATATTTTTTTCCTTCCTTTCCAGTGCTTGGTAAAGATTAAAAACAGAAGACAAATTGCACTTCACTGCTTGTTTTTATGTGTGTGAACCAAAAAATTCTGTAAAGATTCAATTAAAAAAATCAATAAAGTTTCTGAAACAGCTATGAAATCTGAAGATCCCCAGTATAGAAACATAATGGGGGGGAGGGGGGAGGGAGATACACAGAAGGTTTGCAGAATAACTAATTAAAGAAATCGGCTAAAATGGAATCATATTTCCCTGAAATGGTTCTGAATCATCAAGTCTGGGGTCTGGAGAAGGGACACAAGAGATCATTTTGTCATCTTCCAACTCAAACACTAAACCAGAAAAATCCTTGTCTGTTCTTTTCCATAAGCCTCCAGAAAAGAAAAGAAAAAAAAACAAAAAAAACACAAAAATTCACTCTCCCTTGACAGTGCAGCCAGTCAGTGAGTCACTGAGTTAATAACCACCGAATATTTATTTCACACCCAGTTCAATATTAATTGGAAAGAATCTATCTTTGGTCAGGTTCAACAAACTTAGGTTGAAATGCCATTTGTTGGAAATTCCTATTACCAGTCAATGGACTGCATATTTTACCAAATATTAACTCATTCACTCTTCACAACTATTCTGTGAAGTAGTCATCACTGTTTTCCTTCTCTTATGAATAAGAGATCAGATCTCTTAGAGAGCTAAGAGATCTCAAACCTAGTACGTGAAAGCCAGCTTTTATGATTCAATCTTTTATTTTTATGATTCAATCTTTCATGCTTCTTCTACCTCATGACGTGCCTGCCTTATGTTCCAGATTATTCTCAGAAGGTGCCTTCTTTTTTAAGTAGGCTCGATGCCCAACGTGGGGCTCAAACTGACAACCCCAAGATCAAGAGTCCCATGCTCTACCAACTGAGCCGGCCAGGGGCCCCTGAAGATGCATTCTGGGGATAACAGAGTATGCATACAGCAAGAGTACAAGAACTGCCTTCATAGGACTTTGTAGATAACACAGACTCCACCATCCACCAGCTCAGCCATGAAAAACCATTTGACCTCTCCTAATCTGTTTCTGAGAGGCCCCTCCCCTCCATGTTGCTGTATTTCCTTTAAAGCAGTTACTTCCTTCGACCTGACCTGGTTATTAACTGCTTGAATGTCTGGGTCTCTGACTAAATTTTAAGCTCCTTGAGGACAGGCACCTCAGTTTCTTTTTCTCCCGCTCCACAGTGCCCAGATCAACATCATGTCCAGCGTAGACTCGCATAAAGGTGTGATGAATTAACTAAAGAAAGTGGCTCTCATAATCTGCTCTTCAGCCTATAAATTACACACCCATTTTGGAAAATAGTTTAGTAGTATCTGTTGACATTGAACGTACACGTAGCCAGAAGTCTAGCAATTCCATTTCCAGGTGTATATGCCACAGAAAGGCCTACATATATCTAGGAAAAAATACCCTTTGGCAGCACTGTTCATAATAGCCAAAGGCTCAACATGAATCAAATGCCCATCTATAGTTGAGTGGAGAGACTGCCACGTTTCTATAATGAAATATTATGCAGCAGTGAGAATAAGTGAACGTAATTACATGTAACAATACGGATGAGTCTCACAGACTCATGTGGAATGAGTGAAACCAGGGGTGCCTGGGTGGCTCAGTTGGTTAAGCGTCTGCCTTCGGTTCAGGTCATGATTCCACAGTCCTGGGATCGAGCCCCGCATTGGGCTTCCTACTCAGCGGGGGGGGCTGCTTCTCCCTCTCCCACTCCCCCTGCTTCTGTTCCTTCGCTCACTGTGTCCCTGTCAAATAAATAAATAAATAAACCTTAAAAAAAAAAAAGGAATGAGTGAAACCAAACACAAAAGAGCACATACTGTACAATTCCATTTACATAAAGATAATGTTAATCAATGGTATTAGAAGCCAGGATTGTACTGGTTCTTTGTAAGGAGTAATAACTAAAGGGGCTCCAGAGAGTTTTGGGGACCTTTTCAGATTCTGTTTCTTCATCTTGGTGCTGATTAGATGGGCCCTACTCAACTGATAAAAATTCACCAAATTTTTCACTTTTCTGTATGCATGTTTTCTATCAACAAAAAAAGTTTAAGGGGGGCGCCTGGGTGGATCAGTCGTTAAGCGTCTGCCTTTGGCTCAGGTCATGATCTCAGGGTCCTGGGATCGAGCCCCACATCGGGCTCCCTGCTCAGCGGGAAGCCTGCTTCTCCCTCTCTCACTCCTCCTGCTTGTGTGCCCTCTCTCGCTGTTTCTATCAAATAAATAAAATCTTAAAAAAAAAAAAAAAGTTTAAGAAATGAAAAATAGAATAATGAGTGCACGAAGTTGTCAAAAAACAACGGAACACAGTACAGACAGGATTTCATAAAGGTGAGGAGCTTGAAGAGACCCAGAATGGTATACATGAGACCTCCATAATCCAGCTGTTCCCTACTTTTCTCACTTCATTTCTGCAATCTCTCCCATATGCCATGTCCAGCCGCATGTAATTATTCAGGGTGACCTGCAGAGGCGATTTTATTGTATTCACTGCCAATTCACTGAAGAATCTTCAGTCACCTTGCATTTCCTGACCCCTTAGAATATGATGTTAAATTCATCTAGGATATGTCTGCTAAAGAATTAGGTCCAAATATCAGTTTTAATCCATTTAGTTCCTTTCAAACCACGTGGATTTACTTTTCCTCTTATGAGGAACAAAAGAACCCTAACCACTTAAATCACTTAAGCAAAAGGAATTGTGTGTGTGTGTGTGTGTGTAGTTGTTGTTGTTTGAGAGAAAAAGAGAGAGAGCACAGGGTGAGGGGCAGAGGGAAAAGGAGAGAGAGAATCTTAAGCAGGCTGTATGCCCAGCTCAGAGCCCAATGCAGGACTCGATCTCACAACCCTGAGATCATGACCTAAGCCGAAATCAAGAGTCAGACACTTAACTGACTGAGCCACCCAGGTGCCCCAGAATTGCATTGTTTTAAACCAAAGACTGTTGTTGCAGCAAAAATATTAAACACACGGCAAAGAGTTGTCCCCTCTTGTCATGGATTGCTGGGGTCTTGCCCAAGTGACCCAGTTCCATCTGTTACAGTACAGGACTCAACATGTCTGCCATCTATTTCCCCAAAATGCAGTGTGGAAGGAAATGCAGAGGCCGGGGCTCCAGAGGCAGGATGATATATGTACTTACATCCCCTGACACCAACATCTCCACCCATATGACATCTTTCATGTCATTTTGGCAAACTTAGATGGCCACCATACTAAGTGACCCCTGGCCAGTGATTCCTTGATTAGGTGAAACATGTGATATCATATTCTTTTGTTTGCTAGCAGGGAAGGAATAGGTCATCAATTAGACAGCTGAGAAGGATTTGCATTGGCAGCTACCATCTGCAAAGTTAAGTACACTTGTAAGATTACAGTGGAAATCAAATGATCAAAGATGTCTAGGGCAATACTTCACGGGAGGGTGGTTCCTTTGTCTTGTCTTTTACTGAGCATCCCCACCTTATTTTCTTGGACTGGAAACTGTGGCCATTATTCTAGTTGCAAAGACCAAGTTATTATGACCTGGAGGAGAACGGCAATGTTCTCCAGGGAGGTTTCGGCAGCTCTTGCATGTTCATGGGAGTACACTCCCAAGTCCTTTTCCCTTGCTCTCTGATCAAATTCCTAACTATTACTCAAGCTTTTCCTTAGTAAAAGAGGTTTCCTAGACCACCTCAGAAAGGTATAGGGGCTCTAGATTTGTGCTACCATAGTACTTTGAACATAATTGGATTAAAGCCAGTTAACCCTGATTTTTAACTACCTACCCATGTCTTTCTGCCCCTACAAGAGTCTCCGTGTCTCACAGATAAAGGATGACTATCACAATATACCTGTTACCTGCCTTATGCACTAAGCATTCCAAAAATGTGTTGAATTATCCTCCTTGTTGAAGAGAAATTCTCAAGAGAAATCAAAAGCCTTAGTTAAGTCAAAATATACTGTTTCAATTTTTCTATCACTCTGTCACAGAAAAAAAAAAAAAAAACAACAGACTAGTTTGATATATCGATTCTCAAAGCTCTGCTGTTTTTCACCCCAAACCCTGTGCTCTTATGGTGGCTTAGGAATTGATTTCTGGTGACATATTCGGTTGGTTTGTTTGTTTCATAGTATGACACATTGATATATCCATATCACACCACACTATCCTTTCATGGAAATGGACTTTAAATTGCCTCTTTCACTCACTTTGACCACCTCCCCATATCTTCATGAATCATTTATAATCATTACTAGTGGTTTTAATGTCCCCACTGGACCTTGGGTAAATGCAACTTTGCTGATTAAAATGCACCCCACTTGCTTAAAACGTAACATAGGTTTCCCTAAGCCACACCAGCATTGTGGTTAAAAACATGATTGTCCTGGGGTGCCTAGGTGGCCCAGTTGGTTAAGCATCTGACTCTTGTTTTCAACTCAGGTCATGATCTCATGGGTCGTGGAATCCAGCCCCATGAAGGCTCTGCACTCAGTGGGGAGTCTGCTTGAGGATTCTCCCCTCTGCTCCCCCACCAAATAAATAAATAAATCTTTAAAAAAAAAATACATGGTGTCCTAATGCTAATAAAATAGAATATTACTGTCTCACAAATTGTAAGACTCCATCTGATTCAAATGGCTCCCCACACCAGATTCCTGGGGGTCACTGAGGATGTCTCAGATGTTTGCAAACAAACCCTCTGGCCTGCCATGTGGATCCACCATGTTCTCCCTGTCTTGCTCCTCTGCTCTGATGTGTCCAGTTGTTGCGGCCACGGAACCATCATGAAGCTGCCTTATGTCCTCTGTGGTTCTCTTAATAGCCACTAAAGAATGACGTTGGCTACCGCTCCTCCACTTGAGATAAAAGCTAGTTTGGCTACCTCCCAAGTGGCTGGGTCTGTGCTACGCTTAGGAGTAACTCAAGATGGGAAAATTCCCAATCCTGGTGCAGCTCTCTGCACCGCGGCCATGAACAGCACTGCCTTAGGGACTCTGCATCTTATGGTGCTTTGCTTTCAAGTTTTATTCTCAGTTCCCTCTCCCTAAGATTAAGCAAGAGTGTGGTAGTTAGGTCATGAACAACCTGAGTGGCAGGCATGAGCACTATTCAGAATGACCTTGCACTCCTATATAAACCATTGTATTCCAGATGAAAATTCTTTGTCTAAGCCCTGCCTTTGCTCAGAATGATGTCTTCCCCAAGAGATTCCTAGTGCATAGTGACAACAGAATGCTCGTGGGCACATTCAAGTGAGCTTTAGACATGCCCAGTTATATCTGCATCACAGGTGACTATAGTTTGAGATCAGGATGAGGCTCTCTTTACGTTACATAAAAGAGAACTAGCAGCTACATCTCTATGTTATGTCTTCCTATTCTCCCATGCTGTAGGCTTCCTTATCCATAGGTTCTAGATAATGTTGTTTTTTTTTTAAAGATTTTTTTTTTTTTTTTGAGAGAGAGAGAGCGAGTGTGAGAGATAGCGCAAGAGGGGGTAGGGTTAGAGGGAGAAGCAGACCCCCCACCGAGCAGGGAGCCCGATGTGGGACTCGATCCCAGGACTCTGGGATCATGACCTGAGCCGAAGGCAGTCGCTTAACCAACTGAGCCACCCAGGCGCCCGGTTCTAGATAATGTTTAACATTGTTCTGTTTCTGGGACTTCTGTGACCTGGTCAGCTCAATTAGATTCAGTAAGAATTGACAGCACTGTCAATATGCCAGGCATTTGCCAGCCCTAGGAATGAAGCGATAAATAGGACAGGAACCCCTGTTCTCCAGGGTTTTCTAGCCTACTAGAAGACAATAGTTATCATGCAGACTGATAATTTTTATGAAAGTGGTTAAGTACAGATGCCAACAGAGCTCAAAGGGGAAGAGCTTTTGTCGGCTTGGGGTTCAGAGGAGGCTCTCGAAGGGGATAATGCCCAATTTGAGTGCTAAAGGACAAATAGGGGACCACCTGAATAAGGATGGAAACTCCTGAGGGTGGGAAGAACATCATGAACCAAGATGCTCAGGCATGCAGCCTACAGAGTTCTTGGGGAAACTCCAAGTAGTTGGGTATTACTGAATCACAGGTGAAGGATTAGGGAAGGATAGTGGTAGGAGGTTGTATCTATTTGTGGCTGCTAAGGCTTATGACCATATCTTTATATTTAGTGCAACCCCCAGCTCCAAATCATGAGGATTTGCATCTTCTCTATGGGGTTTGCCAAAAGAAAATTTAACAATCCTAACCACATAGATAAAAGAAGAGGCACTCTTTCAATTAGCAGAATACTCGTAACAAGGGAACACTAAGCATTTAGCAAAGACAGTTTCTGCTGTAGATTCTTCTGTCACTGGTGACCCACCTTCCAAGGCTTTCTATTTACATGTCTGAAGGTCTTCAATGGTTGAGCACCTGTGCCTCAGAATATCGCCAAGAAAGGGAGTTCAGAGGCTGGTACTCTCTTGGTGAGGTGACATATTAATCTCCCATCTTTGACCCAGGTGACTTGAATAGCTGTTATGTTTGGTCAAAATTTTCATACGTTTAAAATTGGAAGGCTATCATTCAGACTGAATGGGCCATTCACTAATTTGTTAGTCCACATATGTAGTATAATACAAACAAGAGGGATGGCAATGTATTAGGATTCGCTAAACACTGCAACAAAAAATAAGTCAGTGGATTAACACAATGACTACTGTTATTTGCTCACCTTCTAGTCCAATATGGTAGACAGGAAGCCCCACTCCACACAGTCATTTATGTATGCAGGCTTCATTCATCTTGTGGCATGACCATTTTCAACAATTGGTCTTTAGAATTTCCACAAAAGAGAAAGAGAACATAGAGGAGTGAGGGTATATAGCTAGGCATGGCATACATCCCTTTTGCCTACATTTGGACGTGCAGAACTCAGTCACGTAGTCTCAGTTTAATTGCAAGGGTAACTTGGAAATATGGTCTTCCTGTGTGCCCAAGAAAAAAAAATGAAACTGTTCAGCCTAAATACGTAGCATTGTTTCAACGCATTAAGGAAGAAGAGAGAATCAGGGTGGACCACTGTAAAGTTGATCACTGATACAAGGAAGCAAAGGGAAAACGTGGAGTTACTACCCTGTTATATCTTTGTATTGAACTCTAGGCCACTTGCATGTGATAAAGGTGGGATGGACATACCATCTTAAGCATAGAGAATGGCAGATGACAAATTTTATACTTCTATGCTGGGATATTTAATGTTTGTGAGCTCAGCATCTGAAAGAGGTCTTGCAAGCTGCTGGAGGAAACTAGAGAATGGAGCATGGAACTTTCTAAACTCTAAGAGTTTGTGAGTTTTACTAACCAGCACCGTAGCCTGAGAAATGGCCTTTAATATTTTCCTTTCTGAGTCTATACTTTTAAGACTGCTGGCAATTATTTTCTGCATAACAAGATGTCACATCCATAAGAACACTTGGCAACACCCGTCTCCAAGGGCTGTTCCTCATTGGCCATGGTTGTGATAGGATCAAATTAAATTGGGGAGAAAAATGTACCTTTTCATCATCCAGGATCAAATATCTACTTAATGATAGAGCCCATGTAACATTTACACATAGATCTAAAACATTAGCATCTTGGGGAAAATGGCAGAAAACTAAGAAGGTCATTTTGGTTCATTACGTCAGATTCTTGCAAAGCTTCACAGACATTTGAGTTAATGCCACATTTTTTAGGTTTACCATTTCACTGACTTACTATATTTTGTGGAGATAGTTTTTCTTTAATACCCATAAAAACATCACAAAACATCTTCTTATAAGCTTTAGATATTATACGAAATAAAAAGCAATAGAATAGATTGTGGAGAGGCATTATATCTCAAACAATACATTTATAATTATGGTTTGGGAGTGGTATTAAAACTCACCTTACAGAGCACCTGGGTGGCTCAGTCAGTGAGGTGTCTGTCTTCAGCTCAGGTCATGATCCCAGGGTCCTGGGATCGAGTCCCACATTGGGTTCCCTGCTCAGCGGGGAGTCTGCTTCTCCCTCTCCCTCTACCTGCCATCCCCCTGCTTGTGCTCTCTCTCTCTGACAAATAAATAAATAAAATCTTAAAAAAAAAAAACTTGCCTTACCATCATCATTTTGTGTAGGAATTTTGGATCCCAACATTCTTTCCTTTTCTGCCTTCCTTCTTTTACCTTTTGATAATTATAATCATGAATTTTGACAAACAGGATAATACACGTCATTTTCTTACAGCATTCGCATAGGGATCAAGTGAGACAACATACAGGTAACCATCTTTGAAGTGGTAAAATGTTGCATGTGTTCTATCACTTGGCCCTGTGCTGGCAAAGTGGACCTCTCTCCATTGTCCTGTGTGCATTGGTCCATGACAGCCTTGTCCCCTTGGACTATATCTATCATGGAGTCAGAGCTCTGGGATAGAAACGTGTTTGTGGTTGGTTGCGGAAAGGAGTGCTGTAATAATATAGTGAGCATGCATGATAGATGGGATAGGCACCAGGTAGGGCATCAAAAACAATCCATACCCCATCTGAACATAGAGAGGGAGGTAGTCAATGTCTTCCATCCTTAGACAGGAAGACATTGACTACCTCTCAGCCTACTTTTCTACTTTCCCATAGGCTGACAAGGAGACTTCCGCTTCTATCCCAGCTCCAGAAGTGTTGGAAAGAATACATCTGATCTGGTCAATCTCTCTCCTTGTACCCACAGGAGATTGTGAGATCAGAAAGAGCTACCTATTTTCTAACTTTTTCTTTCATCTTCTTTGTTGTTCATTCTCCTGAAAATGGGTTGTGAGACAAAATCAACAATTCTCCATACACCTGGATGAATAAGAATACAGATCCAATCCAGAGGCAGGTCCTCACATTTAGATCTGGAAGGAGGTAGGGGACAGAGAAAGAGAGAGATTTATTTGGAGGAATTGATTCACACGATTATAGAGGCTGAGAAGTCCCATGTTCTGCAGTCAGCAAGTGGAAATGCAGGATGCCAATTATACAGTGCCAGTCTGAGTCTGAAGGCATGAGGACCAGGAAAGTCAATGGTATAAATTCCAATCTGAGTCCAAATCCAAAAGCAGGGAAAAAAAACAATTTCTCGGCTCAAAGACAGTCAGGCAAAAAGAATTCTTCTTGTTCTATTCAGGCTTTTGGTTTACTCAGTCCACAGATTTAAATGCTATTCTCATCTAGAAATACCCTCAAACACAACTCAGAATAGTGCTTAACCAACTATGTGGACCCTCACTGGCCAGGTCAAGTTGGCACACAAAGTCACAATCTCTAATCCTTGGCCACGGAGTTCCTTGTCCTGTATGATTAAGGTTAATGGTGAGATCATTGTTCAGCTCCTCATCTCTTTGCTACTGGTTGGAACCCAGAGAGAAGAGGTGGTGAGGAATCGGCTGCAACAAGCAGAATGGGATCCCATGCTGGAGAACCTCAGTGATCACACATGAGCAGAGCCAGAAAAGGCAGACACTGGTAAAACCAACCACCACGCAGTCCTTTCAACCCCACAAACATGTATCACATACCTAGATAGGCAGGCAAATAAGATAAGATTATGTCTAGAACATTTGTTGGGAGGTGAATGGTGCTAAGTGATGTGGCTACAGGATAAGAGAACTTAACCCTTAGCACTTTCAGGGGGTATCTAGATGATCCTCCCAACATACTGGCTTCTCAGTTCCTTGAAATTCTCTCCTCCAGTGATCCCATCCCAACTCCATTACTCAATCCAGGGAGCTCAGCCGCAGCCTCATCATCACCCGTGATGGCAACTCTGGTTATTTCATGCCTCCCACCCTCTGACCACCACCTGCTAACTTCTACTCACTGGTTTAATCCCCCCGCCCCCCACTCCACAGTGTCCACTCCACTGACCCTCCCATTGACTTTTAGCCCTTAATATTCTGTCCTCCTAACCAGCTTCAACACTACAGTCAGTTAGCATAGGCCTGCAGTCCCCTCCATCCCCTTGATACTCCCTCACTTCACCTTCCTCGCTAGAAAAACTACAGCCTGGTTAAAATCAAGCCCTCACCTACTCACACTTGCCTTCGTGCAGCTGGGCATGCCTGGAAGAAAACATCCAACCACTGACTCATGTCTAATTTAAATCTATGACCAAGAACTCAAGAGAGCCCTTCACACCACTCAGCAATTATCTTATACTTCCCTGCTTTAATCACTCCTCCACACTCCTAGAGCACTATTGTGAAACTCCTCTCTCAGCAAATCTTTGTCATCACCTCTTCTAAGCTCATCTTCAATGGCTAAGCTTGCTTTCTGTGTTGAGTAAATCGAAGTAATCAGATAAGAATCCCCACCTCCTTGCACCTGTCTGTATCTCCCTCTAGGGGGTGACCATGGGTGGACTTCCCATGATCCTGTCCAAGGCAGAATCTTCCTCTTGTGTTCTGGAGCTCCTCCCCCTCACCTGCCCTAAAGCATTGCTCTACTTCTCTCTCCCGCCAGTTCTCCCTCCATCCTAGACCAGTGCCATCATCAGACACACCTGACAATGTCTCTCCCACCTTTATTTAATCAACCTTCTCTCTTCTCTAGACCCTTATCCCCAGCAGCTAGTGCTCTATGCCCTTGCTTTCTTTTATAGCAAATCTCTTTTAAAATGTACACTATGCCTCCATTTTCTCTCCTTCAATCCATTTCAGTCGAGATTTCAACTCCTCCTCCCCCCATCAAAAGTGTTCTTTCCACAGCCACACAGATACTCGCACTGGTAATCCAATGGTCAGTTTTCAGTCTTTTACCGGACCCATCAGCATCAGTTGACACAGTTGGTTACCTCTTCCTGCTTGACTTTGAAGCCTCTTTCTTCATTTGGGCATACCCTCTTGGGTTTCTGTCTCATGTGGTGATCATTTCCTCTCAGTCTTCTTTGCTCATTGTTCCCTACTTCTTCCTGGAGCGTCCTTGTGCTGTCACCTTGGTCTCCTTCTCTTCTTTGTCCACGCTCACTCCCACCTGATACGCATCTTGTCTTGTGGCTTTAAATGCCAACCATATAGGGGTGCCTGGGTGGCTCAGTCGGTTAAGCGTCTGCCTTCGGCTCAGGTCGTGATCCCCGGGTCCTGGGATCGAGCCCCGCATCGGGCTCCCTGCTTGGCTGGAAGCCTGCTTCTTCCTCTCCCACTCCCCCTGCTTGTGTTCCCTCTCTCGCTGTGTCTCTCTGTCAAATAAATAAATAAAATCTTTAAAAAAAAAATAAAATAAATAAAAATAAAATAAAATAAAATAAATGCCAACCATATATCAACAGCTCACAAGTTCATATCTCCAGCCCAAGCCTGTCTTCTGAACAATAGACTTGCATAGCCAACTTCACATCTTTGCTGATTTGTATAAAAGACTTCTCAACCCAACATGTCTAAAACTCAATTCCTAATCTTTCCTATCCCCCCAAAAAACTTACTTCCATACCTAGCTTTCTTTATCTCAATCAATGGCAAACCCCTCACTCTGGTTTCTCAGACCAAAAACCTTGACGTGCCCCTCCATGACTCCTTTCTTTTGCTCTCACGTGACATGCAATGTCAGGAAATCCTATTGGCTTTCCCTTCAAAATATATCCAATATCAGATCACTTCTTACCACTCCACTACAGCCATCTCCTCACACCTGGCTGGCTGTAATAGTCTCCTAACTCATCATCCTTCTGCTAGATTTGTTTCCCTGTGGTCAATTCTCAACACGGGAAGCAGAAGGATCCTTTTTAAACATTAAGTCAGACTGGGCGCCTGGGTGGCTCAGTTGGTTGGGCGACTGCCTTCAACTCAGGTCATGATCCTGGAGTCCCGGGATCGAGTCCCGCATCGGGCTCCCTGCTCAGCAGGGAGTCTGCTTCTTCCTCTGACCCTCTTCCCTCTCGTGCTCTCTCTCTCTCATTCTCTCTCTCTCAAATAAATAAATAAAATCTTTAAAAAAAAAAAAAACCATTAAGTCAGACTAAATCTCTACCCTGCTCAGAATCCTCCTATGGGTCCCAGTGTTAGAATTCCTAGGAATTTCTTACTATAGCCTTCTGCAAGACCCTTCATGATCTAGGCCTCTGTCACTCCCTTGATCTTGTTTGCTCACTCTATTCCAGCCACCACAGTATTCTTGCTCTTCTTTAGATATTGCAGACCGACTCCCACCTTAGGAACCTTAGGGCCTCTGTACTAGCTGTTCCTTTTACCTGGATTATTTCTCGCCAGATAAGCCCATGGCTCACTCCCTTACCCCCACATGTCTTTCCTCCAATGCTACCTTCTTGGTAAGTCCCACCATGACCACCCATCCGAAATGGCACTCACCCCTCTCAAATTCCCTATTCCCTCACCATGTTCTGCACTTTCTTTTTTCTGCAGCACTACCACCTATCATCCTGTAAAATTTACTTATTATGTTTATAACTTACTTAGTTTCCCTCACCCTGGAATATAAACCCTCAAAGAAAAATAACGGTAATAGCTTTTGTTCACTGATGTATTCTAAGCATTTAAATCTGAGCCTGGCACATATTAGGTACTTAGTCAATATTTGTTGAATGCAAGAATGAACTCACAGATGCATGAATAAAAATAAATAGAAATTTGTGGGTAATGGGAATAGCAATGAGGAGGGAAGGAGCCTGTGGAGAAAAGTGTCCAGGGAGAAATGCCTGGGAGTACAGAAGCCAAAAGACTTCTGAGAACAAGGGTGCATAAAATTAAATTTTCTGTCATTTGCATCACTGCACTGTAGCCCTCTTTTGGTGGTTAAAAAAATGTCCATGAGTTCTTTACCACTTCTCCCATTGAGAGGTGGGGGTCTGTGTTCCCTGTCCTTGAAAATGGGCAGGCTTGTGGGTGCTCCGACCATTAGGGTTTGGCAGCAGTGAGGCTACAGGACCTCTGAGGCTGAATCACACAGAACTGTGTACTTTCTGACTGGTTCCCTCAAATGCTTTTTCTGGAGACACTCCCTCTTAGAATCCAGCCACCTTGAGTGAGAAGCACTAGCCACATGGAGAGGCCATGGGTAAGTGCCCAGGGGACAGTCTCAGCTGGGCACAGCCTTTGAGTCACACACAGATGATTCAGGGCCTCCCCACCCCACTCTGTTGAAAGAATCACCCCCAGTTGAGGCCTCACGTATTAGGGAACAGAGAAGCCCTCTCCACAGTGCACTGTCTGCATTCCTGATTAAACAAAAAAAATGAGCATAATAAAATTACTGCTGTTTCATATCATTAAGTTCCAAGTGGTTCGTTATGTGGCAGTAGTAACTGGGACAGCCCCCATCCTCCAGAGTCACACACATGACCGGTGTGACAGGGATACGTGTCTGTGAAGAAGAATCAGCAAGGGTAGAGGGTAAAGAACCACCTCAGAAGGTGAAACTAATTTAGAGACAAGAGTCTGCCAGGAGCAAAACTTTAGGGTACATGACCAGACAGAGTATAGGTCTCTAGAAACTAGCAGAAAATGTGAGGGAAGCAGAGGATGGCTCACAGATGGTGAGGTAAGGGCTTGAGGCCCCTGACGGCAGGTGACCACGGCCTGCATGCCAGGAGGAAAGTAGAGGGGTTTGCACATTCGTGCTGATTCTACGTTATCAACTAGGATCCAAGTGTGGGGTGTCAGAGATCACCCCGGTAATTCACTGTGTCTATCAGGCGACCTTATGTCTCTCACTGGAAATCGGGGATTCTTTCCCCCACTCTTCTCTCTCCTTTGTCCCTACATCTAATCCTGGGGGCAAAAGAGCAGAAGCAGGGCACCTGGGTCTTCAGTCATAATCTCAGGGTCCTGGAATCGAGCTCCACCTCAGGATCTCTGCTCAGCGGGGGGGGGGGGGGGGTCTGCTTCTCCCTCTCCCACTCCCCCTGCTTGTGCTCTCAGTCTCCCTCTCTGTCAAATAAAGAAAAAAAAAAAAGAGCAGAAGGAGTCAAGTGAGCAGCTTTGAAGCTAGTTCTCTGGGTTTGATGATCCATCTATAGAGCAGGTCATCACCCAATTTCCAAACAACCAGCTATCCCTCATGGCCTTAGAATGCCACCAAAGCCTGCCCAACATTACCAGTCTTCTCTCCTACCACTTGGATGCCTGTTGTCTTTCTCCTTCTACCTGCACCGACCTCCCCCCACATATCTGTTTCCCCTGCCAGCAATGTCCTGTGCCCCACTTCCCTCACTCTGTAACATTGTCATCTATGAAGAAATGTTCTCGGCCAGGCACACTGAGATCTTAGTGTTAACCCACTGACAGAAACCTCAATTCTCAGATTTTTTTTCTGCTTTATTCTGAAGTAAAAGCGGGGGGAAAGGATGAAAGCAAACCCACATCAGGGAAATTGTTTCTAATAAGTGCTTCCCTGGTTCTTCTCTAAGAGCAATTTATGGTGAACAATTTCCTGCCTCCTGCAGGGCTACGCTGGCCAGCCCCTCTCTCCCACCCATTCCTTCCAGCATACAGTGATAGAGAAAATGCAGCTCCACTGTTTCACCACCGAAATCCTCTGGAGGGGAGGGGCAGCAAAGAGCAGGCAAAGCAGTTCCTCGAAATGAGTCATGGTAACAGGGAAAAGGTTGATATTACAATTGTCGGGGCGCATGTTTGTCCTTTCTAGCCTAACCTCCTTGACACCTGCCCAGATGACACACACATGAAAAGAGCACACACACATCAGAGTGTGACGTTATCATCCCTGACATACCATGTATTGATTGTTGTTGTTTACTGTCGGTTTCCTCCCCTCCTGTCACCAAATGGCAAGCGCCCTAGGACTTAGTTTTTTGCTCGCTGTTATATATCTAGTGCATAGTATGCAAAACGTAATAGGTTCTCAACAAATATTGAATGAATGAATGAATGAATGATGGATGGATGACTGAATGGTGGAAACAAGTCACTAAACTTATAATAGTAGAAGTGTTGCTACTTATTAATTATACAATCTTAAGTAGGACTTAAATCTTCTAATGAATAAATGATGGGTGGGTGGATGAATGGATGGATGGACAGATGGATGGATGGATGGATAGATGGATGATGGATGAACCCGTTTAAGTCATTATCAATAGAAGTTCTGCCTCTTCTTAACTTCATGGTCTAAAGTCAGAACTTAAACCTCTGTGGGCCTTAGTATTCTCATCTGTAAAAGGGCAGAGCAGCATTTTAAAAGGAAAAAAAGTTACCGAAGAACTAACTCTACTCATACCTCCATGCCCAGCTCTAACACCATCATCACTGTGGAGACTCTACCTGTTAGTCCAACAGCATCTGACACTCCTCTAGATTCCTTCTATACCTTCTGTGTCCTTATCACGAATGATCACTGAGGTCCAAGAATGTGCGTTGGAGAACAGAACTTAAAGACTGACTGAGAAGAGATAGCCCCAGAAAGCTAACGGGGGCCAAGGAGAAAGCTAGAAATGCACCAGGTGACATTAAGACAAAAGGAAGAAAATTCACAGGAAGAAAGGAAAATAGAGAAGGCAATAAGGAGAGAAAAGCAGTAAATGCAGCCACAACCTTCTTGAAATCAGAAAATTATCTGCAAGAAAGTGATAGTTTTGTTTTTTATTTGAGAGAGACAGAGCTCACATGAGAGAGCGTGTGTAGGGGGAGGGGCAGAGGGAGAGAGAGAATCTCAAGCAGACTCCCCACTGAGCATGGAGCTTGGTGCAGGGCTCTATGCCAGGGCTCCATTCGAGGCTCGATTTCATAACCCTGAGATCATGACCTGAGCTGAAATTGAGTTGGTCACTTAACCAACTGAGCCACCCAGTAGCCCCTAAAGTGGTAGATTTTTTTACAGCAACGAAGGCACAGGCTGAGGGAAGCAGAAAGCCCCAGGGACATTATATCCCCATGCAAAGGATGGGACAGCCATAGGGTCATTCATCACAGCAAGGGCACAGGAGGGGATGCTTCTGCATCAATGATTTTCCTGTGTCCTAGCAGAAATGTCAGCATTCACTTACTATGTGAACAAACTATGCAGGATGCCAGAGGCGGGTCTCAGGACTCAGCACCACATGGAAGCAGAGGGACCCTATCCGCCGTGACCAATATCCCAGTTGAAGAGGAACAGTGCCCCCCAGTGCTCTGTAGCGTGCACCTGTCTAACTTTTAGCATATTTCATGACTGAAAGAGATTGAGAATCTCTTTAAGCTAAAACATATTTTAGGCTGAAGTATAAACAGTTGATTCATTGCCAAGTATAAATGATACAGTCATTCATTTTATGCCTTGAGAGGGGAAGGATGGACTGGAAAAGAAAAAGAGGGTAAGAGGGTGTTGAGAGTCCAATTATGGATCAGGATATAGCCCTGCAGAGACTGTAAAGAGAGGCAGTCGACACAGGATATCTCGGAGGCTTCTAATTTTGCAGAGGGCTGTCATTCAATCGGGCAGGTTTGTTAAATGTAGTGTATGTAGTGAGCTACCCATTGTGTTAAGACATAGGGGGCACAAGAGGGAATTATGCAAAAAAAACCCAAAACCACAATAAGAGTACACATCAAAGTCTGTGGGAACAGAGAAGGGAGCAACTAACTTGACATGAATACTAGAATAAGGGGCCAGGCAACCAGGGTCCTATTCCCAGCTCTACCATTCCCTCGCTGTTGGTCCTAACACGAGTTACCTTCAATCTCTCTGAGCCTCAGTTTCCTCCATGAAAATGACAATGGTAAAAATTACTCCACAACATAGCAAGGCTTAAATAATGTATTTGAAAGAACCTAACACAATGCCTAACACCTACAGATATTCACTAAATGTGAATTCCTATTATGGAGGAGACTTCAGGGGAGGTTTCATTGGAAAAGTGACTTTTGAGCTAGATCTCAAAGAAGTAAGAGTTTCATTTTCTTGGCTGAAGAACTCTTATCTCCCTTAATTGAGGAATTAACTCAAGCCAGATGTACTTGGAGCCAAAGGACCAATCAATGCATGTACCCCTCCCACCAGCCAGATAAATGACATTGCAAGACATTAAGGGTGACAGCCGTCACAGGCAGATCACCCAGACCCCCCACCAAAGAACAAGCAGGTTACCCCCACATGGAGATAGCAAACTTTCTGTTGCCAATTACCCTTCTCTGCAGAGCCATGGTTTGAGACTACAGCCTCCAATCTGAGGCTGTGTCCCTGAAGGCGTTCATAGGCTGTGGCTGAAAACTGCAGGTCAGGGAGGTATTTATTACAGACAGCAAGAAAAGCTATTCTTGCACTTTCTGAAGGCAATCTGCTGTTTTTCTGCCTCTACTGGATTCAGAAGGCATTGTTATGGCAAAGATCAGGCTGATTCTATCCCAAAGATACTTCTCGGGCGCCTGGGTGGCTCAGTTGGTTAAGCGACTGCCTTCGGCTCAGGTCATGATCCTGGAGTCCCTGGATCGAGTCCCGCATCGGGCTCCCTGCTCGGCAGGGAGTCTGCTTCTCCCTCTGACCCTCCCAACCCTCCCCCATCTCATGCTCTCTCTCTCTCAGTCTCTCTCTCTCAAATAAATAAATAAAATCTTTAAAAAATAAATAATAATAAAAAAAAGATACTTCTCAATAGTACCTGTGCTTTCCTGGCTGGTATGCAACACACGTTTAAATATTTCTCAGCTCTAACACTGGAATTTGCAGATTCTTCCATGCCCTAATAAACAATCACAGGAACACTTCAGGTAAAAGGAAATAGGTACCTGTTGTGAAAATGAACTTGCTTCTTTCCCTACACACAGCCAAGAGCAGGAAACCGGTCCTGCTCATCTCTGTCTTGCTTACAGCGCCACCTACCGTTCCATAATGGTGCTTTCCTACCTAGGAGCTCTTTTCCCCCTGAACAAAATTGATGCTCTTTCCAACCAAGAGAAATAGAGTCAGCAATGTACCAGGCATTAGAATATGCCACAGACGTGAAAGTGACACATTAGCTCTAAGAGACATTTTATTTCTAGTTAGAAGGGCAGGAAGAGACATCAGAGCAAAGAAATAAATTTGTGACTATATCGAAGTTAAATTTAACTCAATATGAAAACAATCGAAACTAGCAAGAGGCTAGGTGTGCCTCGCATTATAAGGGTGCTGATAATACTGCAGAGCTGAAGGGGGTACAAATTTTGCCTTCACAGAGCCAACTTCAAAGCAGACAATTAAAATACAGAGTGATTATGTGATCATTATAAAGAGTATGGGAATGGAGCCTAAAGAAGACAGATCTTTCAGAGTCTGAGAATAGGGTTGGGGAGTCTCTGAGTAGAGTTCTCAAAAAACTAGGTGGTAAAGAAAAAAGAGGGGAGGGAAGAAGTGTTCAGTTTGTGGGGATTAATAGATTTAGGGGTGTCAGCCAAACCAGGGGTCATTCAGGAGCTGCCCTAATTCACTGATTGGGAGGGTGGGCAGCTGCACAGCTTGTACTATACGCCCTCCCCCCCCCCCCATTCCCCAGCCAAGGCGGAGTGGACTAGGTGGGAGCACATTACCCAGCCTGAGCTGGGAAGTTAGAACTGAGACTTCGAGGTCTTCCATTGGGGAGTTAGGTGGAGAAGCCATGATCTGCTATGTAGGTAAAGCAGAAGAGAAATAAAGTCTTCAGGAGGAAAAAAAAAAAAGGTTCCATTACAGTTCAGCACCTCTCTGCTATTGTTGTCTCTCTCCTGGGTTATTTTTTTTTCTTACAAATTTTATTGAAATTCTAGTTATCAACAGGCGTGCTTGCCTCTGTCCTTGCCCCCTCGGCCTCTTGACTGCGGTGGGTGATTCCATCCTAACTTTAACCAGATCCCCTCAGTACTCCCCTTAACTGTGTCACAGCTTCAGACCTCAGAGTAGAAGCCAAAGTACCTAAAACAATTTAAAAAACCCACATGACCTCCCCCAGAATCACCATTACATCTCTGCTTTAATCTGCTCCCTCATCTTCCCCATTTCTCACTCTGCTCCTCCTCCTTGGCCTCCTTGCCGTTGCTCTAAATGCTGCCTCAGGGCCTTTGTGTTTGCTCTTCTCTCGCCCTAGACTCTCTTCCTCCAGAGGCCCATGTAACTCACTCATTCACCTCCTTGAAGATTTACTCAAATACAACTTTTTAGTGAGACATCCCCTGATTCCCCAATGAAAAATTAAAACACTCTGTAATATTCCCTACCCCCTGTGCCCTGCTTAATCATTCATGCAACTTATCACATCTGACATACTATAGACTTTCCTTGTTTAGATTGTATACTATCTGGCTTTGACCCTACCACCATCTCCAGCTGTTATTAGAACATGGGAAAGAGATTTTAACTAATTGGTTAGCTAATTAATGGATTAGTGGAGTAGATGGGTACATGGAGAAAGCTCTACCTGGGTCCTAATTGCTTTTCGAGCTCCTAGTTCATCTGCTCCTGACCCTGCCACATCCCTGCCATTGTGTCCTAGCAAACACCTCTGCAACTTTATGAGAAATTCTTCTTTTGTTGCCAAAATAATCTCAGTTATTTTTTATCATATGTGCAAACTAAAAAGTCCTACAATGAGATACATGAGAGAATAGTCCTTGAAGTTGCTCTATTTGAAATAATTTTTCCTCTAAATATCCTGAAGCCTTGCTCCCTTGCTTCACTTAGGTTTCTGGTCAAGTGTCTCTGTATCACAGAGTTCTTCTCTGACCACCTTACCTAAAATAATAATCTTCTAAAGGTGGGTGGAAGGATGGGGTAACTGGATGATGGGCATGAAGGTGGGCACTTGATGGAATGAGCACTGGGTGTTAAATGCAACTGATGAATCACTAAATTCTACCCCTAAAATTATACATTATATGTTAACTAACTTGAATTTAAACAACAAAAAAAAATAGCAATCTTCTAGAATAGATCTCAAGTGTTCTCACCATAAAAAAGGTAACTATGTGAGCTAATGGATATGTTAATTAGCTTGATTGCGATAATCAAGGTATCTGTATATCAAAACATCATATTGTATGACCTAAATATATATAGTTTTTATTTGTCAATCATAAATAAAATAAAAATAAAACTGGTAAATAGAATAAAATGGCACTCTTCTGTCTCCCCATCTCAGTCTATTCCAACCCATACTTTACTTCTCTTCATAGCACATATGGCTAGTCTGATAATAGATTTATTTGTTGACTGCTCCCTCCACTGGAATGTAAACTCCAGGAAAACAGGGACATAGGGTTTTTTTCACTGGATCCTCAGTGTTTAGAATAGTCTAGCAGACAGCTCACACGCAGTAACTGTGTGTTCATCTAGTTCGCAAGTACCTTCAAAATGTCAGTCACTGTTCCAGGTGCTGTGGAAACACGTGCCCCGCAGGGAACTTACATCCTAATGGGAGATTTTTGTTAACTATGAAGTGAACACACTCAGAGGTGAGAATCATATGGAGCCTGTGTGAAAGTGTTGCTGGACCTAAAAGTGGAGACAAGAAAATTTTAGGGACCACCTTGGAGGGCCTGGTGGGTTGTAGAAGGCTTTGGTGGGTTGCTTCCCCAGCATCCACCTCCCACACCCACTGAAAGAACACAGATTTTCCACTGGAGAACTACCCTCCCTCCAGTTTCAGAAACCCTGTTTGGACAGCTCCAGAGGCCGTACTTCAGTAGATGTAAGCAATCAGCTTGTGACCCCTTGGTCACCAACACTGGTTTTCAGAAGAACGTGTGACTCAGTTCGAACTAGTAAGGCAGGAAGAAATATTTGTTGAAGTTTCTGGGCAAGAAGTATCTCTTTTCCAGGGGAAAGTAACCTCTCTTCCTGTGGATATCCGGGTTGAACCTGTATGTACCAGAACTCTTGCTTCCATAAGCTAAAGAATAAACAATACAAGGTTGCATGTGGAGGACAAAGCAATATATAGAAAATGGCAGAGTTCAGAGACTTGCCCTGATGATATCATAAACCCCTGGATCAGACTGTCTGAAGCAAAATTCTGACCTTTCCTGTCGTACAAGCCAATATACTCCCTTTATGGATTAAACCAATTTTATATTTGCCAAACTAGAAAAGGAATACATGCTGGTAGAAACATGAGAAGTAGTAAAAAGATATATAAGACAGAGCTAATCAGCTTCTTCTATGTTCCTTCCCATCCCATCCTCTGTAATATCCAATATTAACAGATGGATGGTGCTATGGGTTGAATTGTGTCTCCCCAAAATTCATATGTTGAAGTGCTAACCCCCAGTGTCTCAGAGTGTGACGATATTTGGAGATAGGATCTTTTAAAATGTAATTGAGTTAAGGGGTGCCTGGGTGGCTCAGTCAGTTAAGCATCCAATTCTTGATTTCAGCTCAGGTCATGATCTCAGGGACGTAAGATCAAACCCCACAACAGGCTACACACACAGCCTAGAGTTGGCTTGAGATTCTCTCTCCCTCTGCCCCTCCCCCTCCTTTCTCTTTCATAAATAAATAAATAAATAAAGTAAAAAGGTAATTAAGTTAAAATGAGGTCATGGGAGGGCCCTAAGCCAATAAGATTGGTGTCTTTATGAGAAGAGGAGATTAAGACAAACCATGTGAAAATATAAGGAGAAGACAACTATCTGCAAGGTAAAGAAGAAAGAGGCCGCAGGAGAAACCAATCCTGCCAACAACTTGATTGAACTTCTAGCTTCCAGAATGGTAAGAAAAATGAATTTCTGTTGTTAATGCCATTTAGTATACGGTACTTTGTTACAACAGTGGTAGCAAACCAATATAAATTTGTATCTTTCCACAGCTTT
Source organism: Mirounga angustirostris (assembly GCF_029215605.1). Taxonomy (NCBI): domain Eukaryota; kingdom Metazoa; phylum Chordata; class Mammalia; order Carnivora; family Phocidae; genus Mirounga; species Mirounga angustirostris. The sequence continues at coordinate 10,078,908 of NW_026991712.1, read as the reverse complement.
CTCCTTGCTTTCATCTAGACCTACAATGTACCTACACATAATCATGCACTTCGCCTTTGTTTTTATCAAGATTCATACTATACTCATTATTCTGTAACCTGCTTTTGTCACAGAAAGCATGGGTATTGCTAAAAGTCAGGTGAGACCAATACATCTATACCCGTTTCCTAATTTTTAAATACATGTACATGTATATAAATATAATTTTATATAAATGCAATCATATACATATTGGAGTTTAGAGGAGGAGCTTTTTGTTTGCTTTTCTGTTTGGTTTGCTTGGGTTTTTGGTACTGTTTTCTTTTATTTTCATGTTTCTTCTGGGACTTGTCTCTCTTCTTTTTCCTCAGACCCAAGATAAGCCAAATTAACAACCTCCCATGTGTCCTGGCATCCATACTTTTCTCCAAACCATATAATCTTTTTCATACCTAAGTCCTATTATCCCAACCCAACTGTATGACCCCTAGGAGCTGACGGTTCTAGCACAAAGGTGTGGCTTCATCCCAGCCCAGTGAGTGGTTCACTTTAAATGGTTCATGGTGGATCCCATTATTCCTAAGGGCTCAGGGGTTAAACTGAGAGCCTCGGATGAGGATGTTGCCCAAAGCTAGGAGCAAAAGCAAGGTGGCTGACACCATGGGATCTTTGAGATGATTGTATTTGTTGGCACACGAGAGACACCTGCTGGAGACTCTCAAGGTTGGTCAGAAAAGCAAAACTGTACCCTGGCTCCTGGACACCCTGCAGTAATTGGAAAGCCCTATAAAAACTGTTTTGTTCTCCCCAATTTAACTCCCCCTGCCCAACAATTGCATTTAGATGACTGTATAGGAACAAGACCCCTAGAACAGCAGTCTTTGAAAACAGATCAGACGCGCTGTTGGCAATCAGTGAAACATGAGAATAAGATGAGAAGTTCCTATTTATCTTCCTTCTAAAGAGTTGAGTTACTGAACAAGTTCTTCACTTTGCTCAAGGTGATCTGTCCTCAGCAGGGCAAAGGCAGAATAGATCAGAGAGATTCCAGATCCAACAAAGCCCTGCGAAGGAAAACAGTGGAATTTCACACAGGATGGCCCCCGGATATGTGCCATTCAGAGTGGTTGCTCAGCTCATGCTGTCTTACGCCACGTATCAGCATACCATCAGCCAGGTTGTGTCCTACCATGGGCTTTATTTTATCCAGAAACTGATCCCACCTCTTTCTCTAGCTGTTAGACCAATGCTCATTTGGGCTCAAGCACACTAGAAATACCATGTATTTAAGAAATGGAGTGTTTTACCCATAGATAAAACAAACTCTTCAAAAGAGATCCTGAGTAAAGGATCTGCACAGGTTATGCATGTGAAGGTGTAAGAGGAGGAAAATCAGTGTTAATCCTCTCAAGCCATAAGTGCAAATCAGAGCCAAAATAAAATCTTTTTGGTCAATAAGACAACAAAATAAAAGATAACGCAGTGTTGGTGAAGATGCAGAGAAACTGGATTGTCATACAGAGTTGATGGAAGGATAAATTACTGTAAGCTTTCTGAAAAGCAATTTGATAATTAATAAGCAAATAACTTAAACACGTGACTACTTTTGACTCACAAGTCTATGTTTATGTATATTAATTGTGATATACAAGTATTTTATTGTCTTAGAAAGCTGTTCATAATCCATGAGGTTTTTAAAAGTATGAATGAAAGAACCTTATTATATTAGAGAAAAATATCTGTGTATGTGTACGCATGCCCACATGTACACATGCCTAAAGAAAATTCTGGAAGAATGTACATAAAATTTAACAACAGTTATTTCTTAACAAACAGTTATGGCTGATTTTCCTTTTCCCCTCGGCCATCCTCTGAGCTCATCTCCTCTTGCACCCCATCAGCACTCCAGTCATACCAGCCTCCCCGCCACTCTAGAATATACGAGGACACTCCTGCCTTGAGAATGTTCCAGTGATATTTCCTCAAGCTAGGAACTCTTTCCCTTTGGATATTCACTTGGTTCCCACCCTCGCACCCTTCAAGTCTTTGCTTAAATGCCCTCTTCTCAATAAGGCTTTCCTTCATCCCGCAAGTTAACACTGAAACCACCCCCCAACCCAGGGCCCCATATCCCTTTCCTGCTTTTCCTCCATGGCACTTCCCACCATGTAACTTGCTAGACATTTTATTCATTGGTTTATTATGTCTTGTCCCAAGACATCAGATCCTGAGAATAGAAATTTGTTTTCCATGCTGTAGCCCCAGCCCTTTGAATAGTGCCTGGCACATACTAGGTTCTAAATAAATAGCGGGGAAATGAAGGAATGTGCTTGATGATTCACAGACAGTATTATTGATCTTCATAACTATTCTGGGAGGCAGGCACTCAATACCCCATTTTACAAGGGACCAAACTGAACCTTAGACGCTAAAATGTCACTTGGCAAACAAGCAAAAAAATCAGGTCATAAACCTACAATTACTAGACCTCAAAGCCAATCTTCTTTTTTTTCTTTTTTTAAAGATTTTATTTATTTATTTGACAGAGAGAGAATGAGAGAGAGAGCACATGAGAGTGGGGAGGGTCAGAGGGAGAAGCAGACTCCCTGATGAGCAGGGAACCTGATGCGGGACTCGATCCAGGGACTCCAGGATCATGACCTGAGCCGAAGGCAGTCGCTTAACCAACTGAGCCACCCAGGTGCCCCCAAAGCCAATCTTCTTATCACTATAACTACCTCACCATTACCTCCCCTCCAAAAAGGCTGGAGGGATTCAGATCCCTCTAGTCCCTATTGCACCTTTTATTTTATTTTATTTATTTTTAGAGAAAGAGAGAGTTCACGTACATGCAAGCAGAGGGGGAGGGGCAGAGGGAGAAGAGAGGGAGAACCTTTTTTAAATTATATTTTATTATGTTATATTAGTCACCATACATTACATCATTAGTTTTTGATGTAGTGTTCCTTGATTCATTGTTTGCGTATAACACCCGTGCTCCATGCAATACGTGCCCTCCTTAATACCCATCACCTGGCTAACCCATCCCCCCACCCCCTCCCCTCTAGAACCCTCAGTTTGTTTCTCAGAGTCCATAGTTGGAGAGGGAGAATCTTTTTTTTTTTTTTTTAAAGATTTTATTTATTTGACAGAGAGAGACGCAGCGAGAGAGGGAACACAAGCAGGGGGAGTGGGAGAGGGAGAAGCAGGCTTCCCGCCGAGCAGGGAGCCCGATGCGGGGCTCGATCCCAGGACCCTGGGATCATGACCTGAGCCGAAGGCAGATGCTTAACGACTGAGCCACCCAGGCGCCCAGAGAGGGAGAATCTTAAGTAGGCTCCCATGCCCAAAACGTAACCCAACATGGGGCTCAATCTCATGCCCTGAGATCATGCCCTAAGCTGAAATCAAGAGTCAGTCGCTTAACCAACTGAGCCACACAGGCGCCCCAAACTATTGCACCTTTTAAAATGCTGCTAGACCCATTGGTGGGTAACCATGGAAGCCAAAATAAGTAAGATAATAGGCTAAAGACTTACTTCATTGGTAGACGACTAATTCACCTTGTCAGAGTCCCGGGACGCCTGCTCTGGATATGTCTAACCATGTCATGCCCTCAGCCTGGACAAAGCACTTGGGCTTTGGAGTTAGATACACCTGAGTGCTTGTCCCATAGTTGTCACTCATTATCTGTATGTGCAGCAATTTGTCAAGAGTGCACATTAAGTGCCTATCATAGTGCCTGGTTCTTAGGAGCAAATGTGTAATAAATGATCCCCATATGTATGCAGGTGGGGACAGACCAGAGCAGCGTTGGATTATTTGGGGCTATGGTCGAGGGGCTGGCTAGTATCTCCAGTGTCCCCTCACAAGTGAAGAATGTGATGGGGATGGGTCAATAACCATTTCTGGTGCTTTTTTTATGCCTTTGTAGCAGAATCTTGATAAATTATAGCTATTTGCACGAAACTGGATTGCACAAATTGGATATCTTTGTCCATCCTTTGCTTCAATCTCATGCTGAGATAATATTATTATTACAAAGTGTGTGGGGGGCATTATTCTTTTACTACACTCAGGCTCTTTTCATCTATTACTTAAGTAGATAGTAAAATCTTTCTTCTGCAAATAAAGACACAATGTTACAATGTTAGGGAAGTGCTCCCTTTCTTTCTTTTTTCTTTTCTTTTCTTTTCTTTTCTTTTTTTTTTTTTTTTGCTACAGCACTCATCAATATCTGAAATTGCCTTATTTATTAAATGTTTAATTATTCATTATCTTTCTCACCAACTAGACTATGAGTTCCCTGAGGGCAGAAAGTTTTTGTTTTTGTTTTTTACTCCTCTTCCTCTAGTACCTAGAACAGTATCTGGAACATAATTGGTGTTCAATAAATATTTGTCAAAAGAGAAATGTAAAAGGAGAATATACTTTTCTGGAAAGATCTGACCAGCCTGAACCAGAAGGAGCCACCCTTGAGGCCCAGCTAATATGCTTTTTGGGAAAATTACTAGGTTACTGGACTTCTATTAAAACCCTGAACATACGCTTTTCTGGAAAATTACTTGACTGCTGGGAGTATATTATAATCCCAATTTTTACTCTAAGCAACTGACACTGCTTCTGGGTGATGTGGACTCCTCTTCCCCCCAGTTTCATCCCCACCAATGTAGAGAACAAAGGCAAAAGAAATATAGAAAAAATTAAACTTCCTTATAACTTACAGCCCATTACAAGTCCTTGAGACAGGCAGAGTGACCTTCCAGGAACCCAAGTGCCTCAATGTGAATACTTTGCTAGAGGGAAAAGGCAACCTTCGCTTGACATTAGCCTGACCCCCCGGATCCTGTAAGTCAACTTTAACATATAAAAATCCCTTTGGAGACTTCCTTTATCTCTACCCTCCCCCCACCAAGATATATTTAGCAATCATCCTCCAAACATATGGCCAACTGATATACATCTGAAGGGTATCATGACTAAGGCTTTACTAGACAGTTAGTAAATGACCTTATCCTAACAACAACAGCTAGTCCCTCAAGATCCTGGAAACCTTGCTTCCAAATTCCTTAGAGACTTACCCTATACCTAACCCTCTCCCAACCTGAAAGTATATAATCAGTCACTCCTCACAACCCCACTGCAGCTCTTTCTGGCCATGGGTCCTGTCCCCGTGCTTTAATAAAACCACCTTTTTGCACTGAAGGCGTCTCAAAAATTCCTTCTTGGCCATTCGCTCCTGGGCCCCAAATTTCACATTACCTGCCACCAAGTCTCCCTCTAGAGAATGGAAGAAAATATTTTTAAAGTATTCCTGAATCTCAACATCTTCAGCAAATGCTCTTTATTCTTCTACTACGTTCTTGGAGATTTCCATTGTTAAACATGGTCAGATTTCATTGTTGTTGTTCATGGTGCAATAACATTGTAGCAAGATTACAAATATATAGACAGTCTAAAAATATCTTTGTACATGGTTTGGAGAGAGCTCTTCCAGAGTATCCTTTGAGATATCGTTCAGAATAAAACTGCTGTGAAGCTGTACTCTCATTATTGTGGCTTTATTCTTTCTTCTCATTCACATGAAGGTGAGAACATACTGATGACGAAGATGCCCGTAGGCTTTTGTTCTTCTACAAAGATGCTCCCATTGAGTTCAACAGCTCTCAGAGAATCATTGTAAGACATTGTGTTGTATAACTTCCTGCAGCACACTAGGGCAATAAAGGGTTTTCAACATCTTTTTAATATTCCAACCATCTCTCATAACCTATGCAAGCTATATGGAATACAGAAAAAAGAAATAGCTCTGATGTATACAAAAATTTTTAAGAAGAAAAACATACTAAATGGCAGGGGGAGATAAAAATTGCTAAAGGCTCCCTTTGTTGCCTATAAAGTTTTAACCAGACACAATTTTGTTGAGCCTGGAATGGGAAGAGAAGACTGAGCTTCTATTTTGGGAAGTTATGATAATCAGAAATTCTGACAATACTGATTTACTGCAAGGCACCCAAAAAAAAAAAAAGGGATGGCCTTAGCTGTCAGGGCTGAAGTGCATTCAGTTTCCAATCTCTGTGAAAAGGAGATTAGTGCCTGACTAATACACCAGATCTCTGCATTCAAGAGCTCGTGATTGTCTAATCTATAAGGACTCAGACACGGATTTCCTGCTTTTCCCCCCATCTTCTCTGGCATTTCAAAAAAAAAAAAAAAAAAAGCTTCTCATTGATACAGTGGGGAAGAATCTCAGAAGGCATGTAGTCCACACCCTCTTTTCAACCAGTGGGGATACTGAGGCAAAGAAAAGTTGTCTCAAGCTCAATAAACAGGATGGACCAACCAAATGGCAAGGAGCCATTCTACTATTAGTTTTTAAAACAGTAGAATAAATTAGCAGATTTTTAAATATCAATTTCTACCATCCTACTCAGTAGGCAAGTTTCATCCACGTGTGCACAAAGACTTTAGCAACTGCCATGAGAAAGATGGCTGTTTTCCACAGAATTGTTATGACTCGATCATGAGAGCGGATGTGGCGGCAGAGGAAGACAGAAGTCACGACTTCTAGCAATCGGATTTGGGTAATCCGACATGGGTAAACACCTTATGAGTTCCATCAGCCCAAGAAAGAAGGAAGGATCCCATTGTCACAGCCTCCTTTTCAGCGAGACTCAGCCATGGAACCTAAGCTCTACCAATCAGATGCACCAGGACAAGATGTCTATTCAAAAGTGAGCAGTGGAAGGAGACTACCAGCACATGGAAATGATTTTTCCAGATGTGAGCCTCACCTCCTGGTGTTGTCCTTCCCTTGAATCTGGGCTAGCCCTGTGACTAGCTTGAAACAAAATGTGACGGAGTGATACTCTGTGATTTCTAAGGCTGCATCACTAGAATCCTTGCAGCTTCTGCCTGTGCCACGAGGATTGCTCACTCTTGGAAAAGCCCAGTTTGGAAACTGGCTGCCACACTGTAAGAAGCTTAAGCCATGTGGAGAGGCCATCTAGTGTCAGAACAAATCAAATGGAAAAGAAGAGGCCAGATTCTTCCTGCTGAAAATAAAGTATGTCTCTCCCATTCTCAATCTTGGAGAATTTACTTTAGAAAATGTGTAATTATAAGTACTCCTCTCTTTGAAGTGTATGTAAACTCCTTTGAAGACTAGATAGGTCTTTTGTCATCTTCATGACCCAGGACAGATTTTCTCAAGGACCTGGGAGTCATTTCTTTGAGATGTGAACATCAAGTGAGATAGCATCTCCCATGGCCCTACCTCTTCTCCCTCCCTCCCTCTCTCTCCCTCCCTCTCTCACTTTTTCTCTGTTTCTTTTAGATGGTGGGAACCTAACTTGAGTGGGTGCCTCTCTCCAAGTTGCAAAATAATCTCCTGTCATAAAGATATCGGAAGTTTGTTATTCGTCTGGACAAATCAAATAGCCAACACAGACGTTCGCCTCAATTACCATGTAAAGTTAGGATGAAATATATGTGACAAGTAGCACCATGGAGTCCTCTGATCTGAAGACGAGCTGTTGTTTACCTTGAGAACGGGTACGTAACAGGTTGTGTGTGCTCGGCCATATAAAAGGATGAGATTTCTCTTGGCCATCTCTTAGCAGATTGCTTCGGATGTGCACCACATTCTGGTTTAGTGTTTGTTGTTTATTCAACAATAAAACTGTTTTCTTATTCTAATACCTCTGTGGAGAGGGTTTCTGGGTTAGAAGATTTTGTTTTTAATTGTGTTTCCCAAGAGTAGGCACTCTGGTCGTCAGCCCAGCTGAGGTCCCGGATGACAGTCAGTACGAGCTGCCAGGCATGGGAATGAGCCATCCTGCATGTCCAGCCCAGTAAGCCCTCAGATGAGTACAGTCCCAGCCAATATCTGACCATAATTACACGAGGGACCAAGCCAGGCCCCCTAACTGAGCCAGTTGATCACAGAACCGTGAGTGGTAACAATGAATTATTGTTTTAAGCTACTAAGATTTGGGGGAATGTATTCTACAACAAGAGATAACCCAAACAAATGACTCTTGTTTTTGCAAAGTGAGAACTGAGTTGTAGAACCTCTTCTTCTATGTGGTGAGACTCTTGGAAGATTGGGGTCCGTTCTGTCTCTGAAATCCCCTCTTGAAACTCGTGTTACTTTTTGCACAGAGGGGCTACTGATATATGCTTAAATCACTTTTTGGACAAATGGGGGTTTAAATGAAGTAAAAACAACAAATCAGAGGCAATACACGTCAGTCAAAATGAATTGAATATTTTCCTCTAACAACAGCTTCTAAAAAGCATTTTCTTCTGTTTACACACTCCACAGATAATTTCCCTGCAGTTTAAAGCCAGTACACATGAAATTATGTGTGGACAGTACCAAGACTTTTTCATTTGTTCAAAATCATTTCTAAGCTTTGACCTTGGTTCACTGGGCATTTCATTCCAATGTTCACTTCAGGGGACACCATGTTGGGTTCTGTGCCTACTTTTTTCCCATTTCAATAGTATAATGGAAAGCTCTCTATTTGTTGACCACAGGGACCTCTTTCACAGAACATTGTCAAGATTAAAAGCAAATGGTTAGGCACAAAGAATGCTATCTGCAGGGACCCATTGTTCCATTTCTGTGGAGCATCAGCCTGTGTGTGTAACCACATTTGGGTTATGTTTCATGCAGATGCATGCTGTCTCTTTCGCCTTGACTTCTCCACACCTCTGACATGTTATTGACCTGCAGGTTTCATGGTAAAAACAATCCAGACACTGTCTTTCCGCTTTTCCCAGGATTGGTAAAAGCCTTTTAGTTGCAATTTAAATTGAATTTCGGAAACTTAGAGCTGGTTTCCTTAGTTGATCTGGATTTTTCTAACATGATTAATCTTCAACACAGAGACTCAGGAAGCAAGGGTTCACAGCCTCAATTTCCTATTCTTTCCCCCATTCATTTTTTTAAAGATTTTATTTATTTATTTGAGAGAGAGAGAGAGAGAGATCATGAGCAGGGGGGAGGGGTAGAGGAAGAAGCAGACTCCCCACTGAGCAGGGAGCCGGATGCGAGACTCAATCCCAGGACCCTGGGATGGTGACCTGAACCAAAAGCGGATGCTTAACCAACTGAATACCCAGGCACCTGAGCCCACCCATTTTTAAAAGCCTCATGGGGGGAATCAGCAGACCATCCGTTTAAAGAGAAAGAATGGTGGAACGATGTAATGAGTGACAGCCAGACCACAAAGTCTGTTGCAGGTGAACACCTCCTATCTTATGTGCTGAAATCTCTCATTCACCTCTGTTCTCCATAGAGCCTGGGATAACCATGTAAAGACAAGAAGGAAAAAGGTTCTTAAGCACTTTGGAAAAGTCTGCTGAAAGAGTGAGTTCCGAAGCACACATCCACAGTCTCAGCAACTTCATCTCCAAAAAGACGAAATGTCAGTATGTACCACATAGTTGCAGGGAAGCCTAAAAATTATAAGAATATAGGCAATGCCCTGAGTATTGTGTCTGGCTCCTTGCAAGGTAGTAAATTAATCAGTGTCACCTTTGATTATTGTCATTTCCAAGGCAGTACTGGGAGCAATGCATTCTGTTGGGAGCACGATGCTTTAAGAGAGACATAGAAGGTATAGAGCAACAAGAAGAGAAGGAAGGAAAGGAAGAGGAGCAAGAGGAGGAGGAAAAGCAGCAGAAGAGAAGGAAAAGAAGACAAAGGAAGGAGTAGATGACCAGAATGATCAAGGGCCTTGACATAATGTCAGATGAGAATTCTGTAGGAAATGAGACATCACACCTGGCTGATAAAAGCACAAAGGTTATGAGAACTGGAAAGCTTCATGGTTAAGGAAACAGACTTTGATCATTCAACAATTGCATACTTAATGCTGATCTTTGCCCAGCATGCTCACAATAGTAAATGCAGGTGTGGTTACTGCCTGCATGGCTCTCACAGTCAAGAGAGGGAGAAATCAATCAGATAATAATGAAAACACATTTGACGTTCTGTTGTCTTTTGCACAGAGTACCTTGAAGTCCACGGCATGACTTTGTCCTGATACTAAAGCAAAAGGTCATTTCTGAGTAAGAGGGAGGTAAGTTAGACATCACTGGCGTTTTCTTCTTTATATTTTTCTGCGTTTTCCAGATTCTCTATAATTGGCATGTATGTCTTTTAAAAACACATCTTTTCCATTAGACAGATTGTATTTTACTCTCCAGCTGGAATCTTTGGAACCTGCAAAGACTTTTGGTTCCTGCAATCAAAAACTATTTTCTACTACTCTGCTTCATTATAACAGCATTTGGAAATTGTAGTTGGTTTATGTGAGATTATACTAAAGTTATTAACATCATATGTCTTAATATGACTGGGGAAAATGTACTTTATTTTATTGTTAGCACAATTATAAAACAAGTACAGTAGGTCAGATTATGTGAGGAACAATTTTATTGAATATTAGAATAAATAAGTATGGGGGAAACTATTCTTAAAAGATGTGCAATTAAATTAGGCAATTTTAAAACTGACTTATTAAATGTGTAAACTCTGACACCTGTTTAGTTATATAAAATTGTATTACTTTATCTCCATGGTGAATGAACAACCATATCAACAAAATCAATGGCATTTTTCTCTCTCCTTTTCCTCCTCAGCTCATTCTTCATGCTGTGTTTGTTTATCTGAGTCATCACACGGTCCCTTATGTTCATACTTCTGCATCCCACCAGGCTTGTCTTTTCTGGTACCATTTAAAAGTGTACAAACTTCACTGTGGTTTTGGACAATTAGTTTGAAACTAAGCTTAATAGCAAAATGGGGAATTCCAATTGCCGTGTTTCATGAATCACTGGGGTTTTTGGCCAGATAATCCCCTCTTTGGGAGAGTAGATTCCTCTTCATTTTGCGGTTAAATGTCTATTCCTGTAGACTTCTTTCCTCTCCACTTTGTATCTTCTTCATTTCTAAACTGCTCAGATAAAAACGCTCTCTCCACCCTTAATAATGATCATTAATCACCAAACTCAAGGACCTATTCCTTTCCCCATTAGAGACTTCTATAAATTAGAGATCACCATCTTCCTTAAAAAAGCAAATCCCAGGGCGCCTGGGTGGCTCAGTTGGTTAAGCAACTGCCTTCGGCTCAGGTCATGATCCTGGAGTCCTGGGATCGAGTCCCACATCGGGCTCCCTGCTCAGCGGGGGGTCTGCTTCCCCCTCTGCCCTCTTCCCTCTCCTGCTCTCTGTCTCTCATTCTCTCTCTCTCAAATAAATAAATAAAATCTAAAAAAAAAAAAAAAAAAAAAGCAAATCCCAAATTTTTGAGGTTGACAATTTGAGGGGAAAACTTCACCTGGTTAGGGAAGCCAGACTTGGAAGGCCCCACCTTTGTCCTCCTGAACTTCACCTTCCTCTTGGAGAGATACTCACTTGGGAGATACCCAGTGGCTCCAGTGGGAGCTGATCATTTTTTAACAGTCTCTTTCTCTATCTGACAAAAATACTTTTACTAATAATCTAATAACCAAATATAATTTTGATTGATTTTTTTTTTTTTTTTTTTACTTTTAATTTAAGAGATACCTGGCTGGCTCAGTTGGTAGAGCATATAACTCTTGATCTTGGGGTTGTGAGTTCGAGCCCCATGTTGGGTGTAGAGATTATTTAAAAACAAAATCTTTAGGGGTGCTTGAGTGGCTCAGTTGGTTAAGCATCTGACTTGATTTCAGCTCAGGTCTTGATCTCAGGGTCATGAGATCGAGCCCTGTGTCGGGCTCCGTGCTCATCGGGGAGTCTAGTTAAGATCCTCTCTCTCCCTCTCTCCCTCCCCCCCATGCGTGCATTCTCTCTCTCTCTCTAAAATAAAAAATTAATAAATCTTTAAAAAAATAAATAAAATCTTTTGGAAAAATAAAGCAAATAATTTAAAAAGGATCTTTAAAATTAAAATATCATTCAAAATGACTAAAATAGTTCATGTACCAACTGAAATGTGCACTTCCAAACAATATTATGTAATAGAGTTCCCAATTTGCTGTTTTAAAATTTAAACAAAAATAAAAACTCTAAGTTCTCACTTAGCATTGAAGTCCCTCAAATTCCATTTCTTAGTTTTCACAGTCTTGATGCTATATCCCTCATTTCAATTTCACTATTTGATCGCAGAGATGTGTTGTCCCACAGGATTTGGAGTTGGGAATTGAACCAGAAGCTAGCTAAGTAATTCAGAATCACTCTGAATCCACTCTCAGAATGAAGGTGTATAACTGTGTCCATATGTGTGGAGGTCCATTTATATAATTGGTAGTTCTTAAAAGTATTCCATATTGAATATTATGCTTATTAAAGGATAAGCAATAAAAATGTGCTAATTGCATATAAATTATTAGAACTCCCAGTAACCACAGTTGATTGAAAGAAGAGGTATCACCTACTCAAACCTGCACCAATCATATTGTCCTGGGAATTTGGAACTAGAATGAACAGAGAAGAGTTCAACACAGGTTGCTGGTATTTTTGAGTACAGCAAATAATAAAATTCGAGAGCTATGGAATGACCGTCTGTAGTTGTGTGAACTGCATAGCAAAATAATCGGTCTGCTGAGGGATGGACAATAGAGAGTCATGAGGAAGGTACATTACTTCCAATGTTCCTGATGACTTTCCTTTTAAGTGCAAGTCATTTTGAGCTTGCCGCATCCTGCCCTTATATTCTCATAATAAATTCCCTCTTTGTGTATATGTGTTTAAACTAGATTAAAGTGAGTTCTGATACTTCCAAATCAGATATGCTTAGTTATATATATAGTTTTTTTAATCAACAAATTATCTTGTGTTGAGCAGGTATTTAATTGGGCAGTAGTTCTAAGATCCACAAGTCCATCGTTAAGGTAATAGAGAAATTTGGTTTTCCTATATTTGACCCAATAAAACTTTTTTTTTTAAGTAGGCTCTATGCCTGATGTGGGGCTTGAACTGATGACCCCAAGATCAGGAGTCACATGCTGTACCTATTGAGCCAGCCAGGCACCCCGGCCCAATAATAAAACTTTTGTCTTTAATATAACTTACATATATAATTTCATACATTGCATTTCTTCAATTATAAAATGTCATCAATTGCAAGATAAGCTATTGATTTAATCATAGTGTTTTGGGGAGAAACAAGAAACTCAATGAATGTACTGATATTTTAAAAATCGATCAATAGAGCATATATTTATCCATATAATTATAGTGTACTTTCTCATTAATTTCACAAAGTTTGACTTCTGAATCACATTTGTCTTTCTTTTTTTTTTTTTCAAGATTTTATTTATTTATTTGAGACAGAGAGCATGAGAGGGAGGAGGGTCAGAGGGAGAAGCAGATTCCCTGCCAAGCAGGGAGCCCGATGCGGGACTCGATCCCGGGACTCCAGGATCATGACCTGAGCCGAAGGCAGTCGCTTAACCAACTGAGCCACCCAGGCGCCCCACATTTGTCTTTCAACAGTTCTTCTTCTGAATCACATTTGTCTTTCAACAGCTATGTGGATAATCATGAAGACATGTTGATTTTCATGAACTTGACCTTGGTCTCTATTACAACTTTTGCTTCGATAGTATTATTTTTAGGCTAATCAAAGTATACGAGTGTTTTAGCTATATTTGCTATCTGATTAGATTCATAGTGATGAGACAACAAAAGGCAAGCTGAGGGCAAAAGGCAAACTGACATTCCACATACCCCTCCCCCAGGAGGGAGTGGGATATGTATGATATTTCTCAGGCACTCATGACTGCCCAGGAACAAAGGAAGGAAAAAAACATATGGTCAACTGATAAAGATCATAGTCACGGAGGACATGAAAATCCATCAGTTTGTCACTGTTTTAATGATTTATAAGAAAAATACAATCTTGATAATAGCCAGACCTCCAGGAACCTAAATACTCAATTTCCTGGAGTCCTAATATCACCTTCCCCTCCACAGGATAAAAAACCCTATATAATCAGTCACTCCTCACAATCCCAATGCAGCTCTTTCTGCCCATGGGTCCTGTCCTCATGATGTAATAAAAAAAAACTTTTTTGCACTGTAAAACATCTCAAGAATTCTTTCTTGACCATTGAGCTTGATGACCCTTCATCAATAGCATCGTGTGTGTGTGTGTTATATTTTTTTGCTTAGTTGAATTTCCTCTTACTGAAAGTAAAACAGTTTCTCTCAGAACCAGTTGGAAGCATTTACAAATAGAACTGTAGATGATGAATGATAGCTTACTGCATGACTTTGTCACACCAATTCTCCTAGCTTTGAAAATTCTCATTATTGTTGTTATTATCAATATTCTAAATAAATGTATGATCTACTTGAGGAGATTGGCCATTTCTACTGTTTTTTGTTTTATTACCTGCACACATGATAGCTTTTGTTTTAATGCTGCATTCTAGTCTAGTCCTTTTGAGCTCATTTAAGCAACAGCTAGGAATACAAATTCACATTAAAATTCAACCACATGTGGTCCTATTAATGGAAGTCATGCTGGAACAATTGTCTGGGGTCTACTTGGCTAAGGCAGAAACTTACACCTCTCCTTCCATTGCAGCTGACATCAAACATCAGGTGGATCTTCATTCCAGAAACATTCAAAAGCAAAAAAACATACACCTTACAACTGAGCAAATCTGGTGCTCTGATTTTATAGCTTACCTCTCTGAGCCCTGAGGATTTCTCGATCTCACATTAGATATCTCCACGGTAGGATATATTTGCTCTCTCTAATGCTCCCAGCACTGCTGTATTAGCTTAGTGCACATTTTGGATGTAGCATGGTTGTTTGAGTCATGCATTAGCCAAAAATACAGGGAATTCATTTCTCCAGTGTGATATTGTGATTTATAAAAATATATATATATTTGGTCATTCAGATGACCAATATATTCTCTTTGGTGGTTGCCTGTGGTCCCTGGCTCACAACTCCTAAAATCTTTGGAGTTTCCTGTGATGAAAGAGATAAAGATGTATTTTGTTATGTCAATAAGGTGACTTTTGGAAAGCCCCAAATAACCTAAGGGTGGGAGTTGGTTGCCAGGAGAACCAACATCGTGATTAGAGGGTTGGAACTTTCAGTGCCCCCACCCCCCACCTCCAGGGAAGGCAGAGAAGCTGGAGATTAAGTTCAATTGCTGGTGGCCAATGAGTTAATCAACCATACCTGTATAATGAAGCTTCCATAGAAACCCAAAAGGGCAGGGTTTGGGGAGCTTCTGGATTGGTGAACCCATGGAGATTTGGGGGCAGCGGTGTGCCTAGAGAGGGCATGAAAGCTCTGAGCCTTTCTCCACACTTTGCTTTATGCATTTCTTCCATCTGGCCGTTCCTGAGTTATATCCTTTTATAGTAAACCAGTGAGCTGTAAGTAAAATGTTTCTCTGAGCCACTCTAGCAAATTAAACCAAAGGAGGGGGTCATGGGAACTTCTGATTTATAGCCAGTTGGTCAGAAGTACAGGGAACAATGTGGACTTGCAACTGGCATCTGAATTGAGTTGCCAAGGAGGGGTCATTAGAACCTCCCATATATAGCTGCGTGGTCATGATGCAGGCAGGCCAAGGCCCAGGACCCAGAGGGGATCCCGCAGGACCAGCCAAGAGACACCTTGGTTTTGCACAGGATAGAAATCAAATGTGAGCTGAGAGGAAGTGAGAGCAGAGTTTTGAAGACATAGAGTGAGTGCGGATAGATAGAGCATCTGGGAGACTCAGAAAGGAAAGGAGAGGAGAGTGAGTCTCCTCTTGCTTGGGGTCTGGTGCATGCATCTTCTCACGCATCCAAGAACAAAGACCAGTGCTCAGGTATCCTCCATAAGTCACTTGTGCCCTGGAGTCAGGAGTCTCAATGAGTCAGTGGTCTTGGAAATTTCATGAGGACCCCACCCAGTCACTCCTTAGATGTTATCTATTGTGCCGGAAGACTCCAAAGACATGATTAAGTCCTTGACCTTGACAAGGAGGACATTATCTGTTCTATAAGGTGTATAAAAGGCCGAGGTGCAGGTCCTAGCAAGAATGGAAGCAGGAAAAGAAGCAGGAAAAACAGTCTTTCATGGAGTCTCTGGAATTTCCCTGTGTTAGGCAGAAACAGAGGTAATAAGCTAGGCTTGCCACAGGTAACTGGCATCTGCAACAGGGGATGGTGTGCTATGGGGAACAGTCTGGTAGGACTGAACTCTTAACCCATGGAAACTGTCATTATCTCCAGGTAATAGCAGAATTGAGTTGAATTGTAGGACACCCAGTTGGCGTCCAGAGAACTGCTTGTTGATGTGAAGAAACTTTCCATGTCCCCTCCTCTGTTTGGCGCCACCCTCCCCCCCCCCTCCGAAAGTCGTACCTAAAATGCTGGGTTAGGCCTAATTATTGCTGTCTTATTATTTATATCTTATATATATATATATTTTTAAGTAGGCTCCATGCCCAGCATAGGGCTCGAACTTAGAACCCTGAGATCGAGATCTGAGCTGAGATCAAGAGTCAGACACTCAACCACTCAGCCACCCAGGTGCCCCTAATTCTTGCTCTTGTTAAATAAATATATACTGTAGTTGAAAATCCAAGACCTACAGATCAAAGTGTTACTCAAAATATAGTCCCTTTATTCTCCGAGAAAGTGTTACACGACTGGTTTCAGCCACCTGCTTGTGAGATGTTTTCTTTCCTTCTTTCTTTTCTACTTTCCTTCCTTCCTTTTCTCCTTTCTTTCTTTCTTTCTTTCTTTCTTTCTTTCTTTCTTTCTTTCTTTCTTTCTTTCTTTCTTTCTCTCTTTCTTTCTTTCTCTCTCTCTTTCTTTCTTTCTTTCTTTCTTTCTTTCTTTCTTTCTTTCTTTCTTTCTTTCTTTCCTTCTTTCCTTTCTCTCTCTCTTTCTCTCTCTTCCTTCCTTCTGTCCTTTCCATTATTTCCAAGCAGGTCTGCCACGCCCCTCCCTCATTTCATTGGATATAAATAGGGTTTGGCTGCAACTGGGTTTCTGCTTCAAAGTCATAAAATTCTGGCTTTATTTATAACTACCCCTCATCCCACTCAAGATTTAAGGTAAGCACAATCCGCAGTGATATTATCTAACTCCAACTCTGTTACCTTATTTGAGACAAATGTCATAGATGTCTCTGCCTCTCTCACTGTCAGTAGCTACATAAAAGTCTGGGATGGCACAATTTATGCACAAAGATTTCTCATAGGAATTTTACAAGCGTTGCAGGTCCCATTGGATGCAGTATTTTAAAACTTATTTTCACCTATTTGAAAACAATATTCAACGGTCACCATTTATTTCCATCTTCTCAAACAAGAGGAAATCCGACAACTATATGGTGTTTGTGAAAGATGACTTCACCTACCTCCATTTCGACTTCAAACCTTCTTATTGATTCTTTCTGGCTTATCTCTTAACTCAGGCAAAAGACCCCAGGGGCAAAGCGTCTTGTGATGGGAACCGAAACTACCCCCTCAAACAGAAAGGACTTCCCTGATCCAGCAAGACTCCAGGTGACCCCAAGACAATGATCAACGTGACCACCCCTGCACACCTGCAGGGACCCAAAGACCTTTGTCCCACATTTTCCTTCTATAAACCTGAAAGTATTTTTGGCACTTTGGAGACAGTCTTTGAGATGTTAGTCGACTGTTTCCTGGTGTTGGCCTCGCTGAAAGAAATCCCTGTCTTGTTATGCCACCATTTTCGCTCTGCCTTTGGATGCTGTTAGAGGCCAGATCTGGGCTGTTTGGGACCCCTGGAGCCAGGTGTTGGTACACTCCTGTACCTGACTATAATCGCAAGTCAGTTTCCAGGCTATAAAAAGAGAACCGATACAGAACCTATTGACTTTCAGGGTGCCTGGGTGGCTCAGCCTGTTAAGCCTCTGACTTCGGCTCAGGTCATGATCCCAGGGTTCTGGGATCCAGCTCTGCATCAGGCTCCCAGGGAGCCTACTTCTCCTTCTCCCTCTGCCACTCTGTCACTCTGTCGCTCTCTCTCTCTCAAATAAATAAAATCTTAAAAAAAAAAAAACCTATTGACTTTCTTATGAGTCTTTGAAACAGTTGGAAAACACAATTCCTCTTCTGAAGGGTTTTACAATTCTTTCCGAAAGGCAAACTGGAAAAAAGACAACTGTTGCTAGCTCTACTTAATCTCACTATACTGTCTCCTGTCCAGCCCTCTGATTTCCTCGTCAGTTGACTCTGACTATCTATGGTTAGGAGTTTGGGTCTGGGGGCCAACAAACCTGAGTTCAAATTCCAGGGCCACTTACCTTACTTTAATCTAAGCTCCTCATATTAAAACAATGGGGATATTCATCTACTCAGTTTTTGTGAGGAAATGCATGTCAGAAAATGCATGTAAGGTACTTATCATGCTACTTGGCACAAATTAAGATCTTGAAAAATTATACCTCCTATAATAATTTTTTTAAAGATTTATTTATTTGAGAGAGAAAGAGGGAGAGAGCGTAGTGGGCAGGAGAGGGGCAGAGGGAGAGAGAGAAAATCTCAGACTCCCCACTTAGTGCAGAGCCTAGGCAGGACTCGATCCCACAATCCTGGGATCATGACCTGAGCCGAAATCAAGGTTGGTCACTTAACCGACTGAGCTGACCAGGCACCCCCCATAATGATTTTTATACAACAGGAATTAGTTAGCTACAGTTGTAGTGATAACTAGTGATAGTGACTATGGAGTACATAACTAATCACCCCCAAACTTAAAATAAGTGGCTTAAAATAACTATTTAGCTCATGTTCCTGTGGGTTGACAACTGGGCCTAGTCTCAGTGGGGTAGTCTTACGTTGGTCTCGACTAGACTCACTCTTGAATCTTTGCTGAACTGGTAGATCACTTGGTTCTGCCTAATTTATGGTGGCCTCATTTGGAATAGTTGGGATGATTGGGGCCTCTCTTCCAAAAGGGAGCCCAGTCTTCACATTTTCTAAGTCTCTGCTTACACTATTTACCATTGTCTTATTGGACAAAGTTGCAAGGCCAGCCCAGATTCCGGAGTGGAGAAAGTGTACTTCTTTTGGAAGGAGTCAACTCCAAGAATGTGGATACAGCCAGGCAAAGAGATTGAGGCTACTATTTCCAATCTACCACAAAAAGCCTCTTCCATTCTTTGATTTACCTGTTTGCTTCTTGTCTCTATGTCCTTTATGTTTATCTCTTCATTCCCTCCCTATCTTCCTCTTTTTCTCCCTCAAATATTTACTAAGCACCCAATATGTTCCATATATAGGAGATGCAGCAATAAATGAGATTTGATTCCAGTTGTCATAAAAGTCTTACGAAGGACTCACCGCCGAGAATGCCACTATATTTAAAGGAGTATTTTTTTTTCTCTCCTTTTAGCAGTTCCACTACATTCTGTGTTAAATGCTAAAGCTAGCTAGCATTTTAGTAAGTAACAAGAGATAATGCTTTCCTCTAATTGTTTAAAATGATAGTGTTTCTAAGGAAGGGTTTCCAGCTGTTTTGGCTGATTTAATCAAGAGTTCCTAATTATCTCAGGATTTTGCTCCCTATCCATTTGCAATTGTCTTTACAAAGCACAGAGGACTGTGATAATCGGCTCATGGGATGATCAGGAAGTTGGGCCTTGCACTGTGTTCCAGTTGGCCCAGAAAGGGTTGGTGATGACCTTCTGGATTAGGGGTTGATCCTTTTCAATTCTTTTCATGTGTGTTCGCAACTAGTTTGGCTAGCACCTGAGTGAGAAAATTACTCTAGAATTCAGAGGGCAGTGATCTCAAAATGCATGAGCTTACCCGGCAGCAGAAATGGCCCAATGAGGTATGTGACTCTGAATTAGAGCTTTGTCTTGCTTAATTCTTTCCTAAGGCAATGGCGTTCAACTTGGCTGCACACAAACACCCAAGGTGAGCTTTTAAACTGGGTCCAGGCCCAGGCCGTGGTGCAGACCAGCTACATCAGAATCATGGGACTAGGATCCAAGGATGGATATTCTTTAAAGCTCCCCCAGTGAGTTCAAAGTTCAGACAAGTTTGAGAACTACTGCCTTGAGGAGATTTGTAGAACATCACAACCCAAGGGAATGTCTCTTGGTTTTGAATTTGAGGAAAAGTAAAATCCAGAGAAGTCATGGGCTGTCAAAAGGTCAGGTAAGGGGGAAGGCAGGATTCCAACTCAGGTTTGCTAAATCCAACGTCTGTGCTTTTTTGAATGCCTCATGAGAACTGGAAAGCCCTGAATCACTCTTAAGCAACGGCAGAAATGAAATGGAATGAAATGACACAAAAAGGGCACATCATTGATATAAATATTGAACAAGAAGGAAAACTAAGCAATGAGAGCATCAAATTGCATCCTGATGACCTTTTGGGAATAAACTCTTGGGAGAAATAAATATCCTTGCAATTAATTCCTATAAACTTTCAATTTGCTGGCAATTACCTTGGAACACTAAAACGTGTGCCAATTAAAAGTGAATTGTCTCTGTGCCTGATTTAGAAATTGGAACAAATAGTGGACTAAACTGGAAGCAGCTATTTTGGGCAATTTGACCAAAAGCTAATGTTCCAGTAGGATGCCAATGATGATCTTTCTAATATCATTTTAACTGATAGTATCAGGCAGGCATTCTTTCTGGAAGAGAGATCTAGTGGCTCATCTCTGGGTCAGCAAGACAGGGTGTGCAAGTAAAAGTACTGGGCAGTGTGGGGACTGACAGATGGAGAAAGCCCATTTCCTACCAGCCCAAATAGGGCTTCAAAAGGGGAATACTGGCAGAGGGGATGGAAGGGTGTTTGCAAGACAGACGACGTGGTCCAGGAGAGGCTACCAGTCTTAGATCAAGTCTAAAGCAGGTGGTGGCAGAATTAGTCCTCTCAGAGAAAAGGGGAAGGGGGTGCACAGGCAGAAGGTGATCCAGAGGACTTGATAGGGAAAAGGGGTCTGTATGGTACCTGTGTTACCAAGACCCCATGTGTAAACCAGGAAAACACTTAGGTATGTTGTATGTGATCCTACAATTATGAAGTTATTATTCCTGACTTTCAGCTGTCCTTCCCCAGAATCTTTGGCTGCTGATTTAATTTCTGGCAACAATACAAACCAAAAAACCAAGGGGATTAAAAAAAAAAAAAAAAAAAAGGAATCAAACTCATTATGGGCCAGACTATCTCAGGGCTTTTGTAATTTGCATCTTTTTTTGAGTAATGTAAGCAGAGATGTCTGTCCTTTGGAATCATATCCTCCTTCGGCTTACGGGGCACTGTGCCCTTTGGATCTCCTCTATCTCTGTCTCTTTGGCTCCACACCCTCCCTCAGCAGGCTTTCTGTGACTCCTGGCTTTAGCTTCTGTCTGTGGGCCAAAGCTTCCCAAATCTCCAACCTTGAGATCCCTCCATCTGCCTTCAGCCTGGTATGCCCACCTGCCTTCAGAACTATTCACTTGGATGTCTCCCTTGAATGTCGCCTCAAGCTTAATGTGTCAAGGAGAAACTCACATCCTTTCTTCACACCCCTTCCCTAAAACAGCATTCCCTCCCAACTTGTCTACTGCTCTCCCAGTATCATTTGTTTCCTTCTTCCAGCTTTGGAGTTACATAACTAACAGATGCCTCTCTTTTGCTCCCAAGCCAGCAGCCAATAAATCCCAGGGATTCTTCTGCTGCAGTAAGATTCAGCTCATTCCTTTTCCACAGCCACCACTAAGACCAGGCACCTAACACTCCCTTCAGCGTCAGTCCTAAGGACTCCCTTCCATGGCTTCTGTTTCATGCTGTCCACTCTGCAGAACCCTGCTTCTGATTATTTAATGCCACTGTCCTCATAGAGAACCTAGAATGGTTTCTCAAAGGGCAAATTCCAAGTTTGCAAGGTTGTTCATTAACTAGTTCTATTTTATCTGTTTTTTTTTCCATATACTGCATAAATATGTACTTTGTTAAATAGGTATTAAATGAAAATGCTCTAACCCCCTACTGTGTGCTGGGTAGGGATACATAAATATGGACTATGGTATTTGCCATTTTCTGAAAAGTGCATAGTCCAGTGGTGGACTTAAGCACTTATGACAGTCTGATTAAGATTCAATGGAAAAAGTGCTACAGCAGAAGCAAGTTAAGATACTGTGAAATGTCTCAGGACAAAAACTGGGAGCAGGAAAGATGTTATAGATGATAAAGATATGCAAAATGCATTGAAGGATAAGTAAGTGTTGGCCAAGTACTTGGTAGTTTGGCTTTCACCCTTAGCAAGAGATGATCTGGTGTAGAGCACTACACACACTCTGCTCTCACAGCTTCTGTGACTTGCTCTTCATTGCCCTCCACCGCCACCCACGCCCCCAGCCTCTTAAAGAGGAAATTACATTGGGGCGCCTGGGTGGCTCAGATGGTTAAGCATCTGCCTTCGGCTCGGGTCATGATCCCAGGGTCTTGGGATCGAGCCCCATGTCTAGCTTCTGGCTCAGCGGGGAGCCTGCTTCTCCCTCTGCCTCTCCCCATGCTCGTGCTCTCTCTCTCTGTGTGTGCCTTGAATGAATAAATAAAATCTTTATTAAAAAAAAAAAAGGAAATTACATTTTCTTTTTTTTTAAGATTTTATTTATTTATTTGAGACAGAGAGAGAGCACACGAGAGGGGGGAGGGTCAGAGGGAGAAGCAGACTCCCCGCCAAGCAGGGAGCCCGATGCGGGACTCGATCCCGGGACTCCAGGATCATGACCTGAGCCAAAGGCAGCCGCTTAACCGACTGAGCCACCCAGGCGCCCAAGAAATTACATTTTCTATCCTCTCAAAAAATGCTCTGCCCTCACCCGGAATGACCTCAGGGCGTCTCCAATCATGCTTTCAGAGAAGTGGAACGCACTGCAAGTTCAACAGCTCATGCAAAAAAAGCCCACAGGTATTCCATGCACTTAAAGCAATCAGGCATACCCTCACAAACATCATAAAGCGGTGCAAGTGTAAAACGTGAATATCGCTAATGCACCGCGAGTAAGGACTCATGGAAACGAATAGGACTCAAATCACTAGGGCTTCACCACAAAACCGAGCCCCAATTTATTCCAGGCAACTGACTGCCCTCCTCTAGTCCCCGCCCCCTGCCCGCGCCGGACCGCTCCTGGGCGGAGCTCGGCCACAGCGCGGGGGCGGGGCCGGGGCGCCGGCGACGTGCTGACGCCAGGGCGTGGGGACGCCCAACGAGGCGTCCGGCGCGCAGATGGGCCGGCGGTGGCTGTTGTCGCTGGCTTCGTCGCGCGAGACACGGGGCCCGCGTCTGTTCCCTCCGCCCTTCTCCTTTCGCCTGGTCCGGGTCTCGGTGGCCCGGCGCCCGCCCGCCATGGTGCGGTCGGCGCGCCCTGCGCGGCCCCGCTGAGCCTCCGTGCGGCGGCGAGCGCGGCTCGGGGTCACCATGCCTACCCGTGAGTGTCCGGCCGAGGGTCGGGCCGGGCGGGGGGCGTCGGGGGGCCGCGGCCCGCTCGGCGCGCACTCCGGGTGGCCCGCTGCGGCGGCGGGGAAGCCGGGCCAGGCGCGGGAGAGCCCGGAAGTGCCTGCGACCCGCCGAGTTACTTTCGTTTCGGCTTAGCCTTCCCGCGGGGCGGCGTGATCCCGTTGCACAAACGGGGAAACTGAGACCCGAACGTTAAGGACGCTCGGCTAGTAAGTGGCTGGGCTGGAGTAACCTAGACCTGTGGGACTTAACAAAGTCCACTCTCTTTCCCCAGCTCTTTACAGAGCCGGGGTACTTCGTGGAAATGCTGAAAATAACTGCGGTCGCGTCACGTACTCACTTCCTCCGGGACCAGGCGTCGCCTAGTTGGACGCACGGTTCGGGGGGATCCGGGCCCGGCCCAGAGTCCCTCCTCGAGGCTCGCGAAGTTCCCCGTAGCCTTGACTCTCCCCGTCCGTAACGCGCCGGGGTGGCTGAAGTAGGTGCTCTTTTGGGAGCTTGTTAGGCTTCTGTGCCCCAGGAAGCTGTTGGACCGCCTGCTTCAGATTCACCTGGCTGCTGATTGAGAATGTTCAGGGTTCCTCCCTAGGCACACTGATTCCTAGGCTTGGGCCCCGGAATCTGCGTGCTTAATAAGAGGTCTTGGTGTTATTGAGGGACCCTAAAGTTTGAAGAACAGTGCATTTGGGGGACGTTTTGGACAAACCGGGCAGAGCAGTATTTCTAATGGCCCATTTCAGGACGACCCAGAGAATTGCAATGTGACTTTAAACCCAGTGGCCCACAGAGACTCCCTAATTAATCTTGGACGGGAGGAAGCAAGATGATGATTGATTATAGAGATTGTTTTCGATTAGGGCGCTTTTGAGTAAGTGTTCCATATTGTAAAGTCTGTAACCACTTGTAAATACGCTCCTAATTAGCTCACATTTCTTTGAATTCCTAACTCCTCACCGTCCTTATTTTGGTAGACATACGGGACAGTGGATTTCCAGGTCAGCCTCAAATGCGTGTTTTGTGTATTGGTTGTAAAGAGGAATTATTTCCAGATATTAGAAAGGTTTATGTAATGCTGTGAATGAGCTTGATGAAACGATTACTTTTAACCGCTCCTACGTGGGTGGGTAAGGTGGATTTTGTTTTATGAACACAGTAATTTGTGTGTTCTTAACTCATGGTCTTGAATTTTGTATTAATTTAATATGTCAGCAGTTTATATTTTCATTGTATTTCTCCAGACTAGAGGAATATCATCATAATTATAATTGCTATTTCTAAATTCATGTCATTGAGGAATATTTTAGATTAGCATTGTGCTACTCTTACCGTCTGAGAGAGGAAAAGGGAAGGAATAAAAACGTATTCTTGAAAGTTAAGGCTTCAAATGGAATTTATTGGTGAAATGGCAAAATATGTTGTGAAATTAAACAGATTTTTAGTTCTAAGATTAGCTTCATGGAGTGGATTTAGAAAACTTGTTTCTTTTAAAATACATGATTTACAATGCAAAATGAACCATGCTGTATTTGCATAGTTAAGAATGCAGATTTTATGACCTGATTGGAAGGCAAGTGAAACGTTTGAATTATCTGTCATTACTGTTAATATTTATTATGGTACAGTTTCTGTGATTGCATGAAGTGTAGTACCAGCTGGTAGTACCGCTGTGAAGTGTTCATATTGCCTTTTGTCTCCTTTTATGGCCAGAACCACCAAAAATTGCTGGGATAGTTCAGCAGACAGTAGTACTTCTCGGGAACTCTGCCTGTAGAATAAATTGCAACATAAGCAGAGACAGCAAAATTACTACTTTCTTTGGGAATTTCTTTTTCCCCTTTGGGGATGTTTTTAGGAAGAAATCTCTCCAAATAAATTGTTTGTGTGGTGGTGGTGTTTTTTTTTAATGTCAGATGAGTTCAGAGGCTCATTTGTAAGCTCAGCTAGTTAAAGGCTTTAGTGAATAAATGTAATGCTTTTCTGTTGGAGATGATCACTAGGGTCTCTCAGACTCTCTAATTCTGAAAGTGACCCTTGCTCCAGAATTATACTAGAATTATTCTAGTATTGCTGTTTTGTTGCTTATTTGGAATATTGATACTCTCAAGTCATTGAAACTGATGTTAATAAGCGGAATCTGATGGAGCATGGTATACCCCTGAAGGCTAAGCAATTGCATTATCTCATGAATGGTAATGGTAGCTTTATTGGAATTATTTTGGAGAGCTGTAAACTCTTTTTCAGAAAGCAGCTACCTGGAAGGATGCCTGGCGGGAAGCTACTGCGACACAGGAGCAGTTTTGTGGTTATGTCACTCTATTTGCAGCCAGTAGTTTGCAATAATCACTAAGCACAGATTTCAAGAGTGTTTCACTAAATGATCTCTTCAAACCTACAAAGGTATAATTTGATACATCATTTCTCTAGAGGCCTTTATTTCTTCCTCTAGTTTCAAAGGACCGTTAAGAAACATTTTGATATTAAAGATTTTCAAACAATAAGAATTTGAGTGGAAGAGGGTATGTGTTGTGGTGAGCACTGTGTATTGTATAAGACTGATGAATCACAGACCTGTACCCTGAAACAAATAATACATTATATGTTAATAATGAAAAAAAGAGAAGAATTTGAGTGGGAGAAATGTTAAAGCTTCTTAATTCAGTGATTTTCTTTTCTTTTTCATATCAGGAGACTGAGACTCAGTGAGTTTCAGTAACTTGGCTAAGGTCATACATGGGATAGAACCAGGACTTGAATGTAGATCTCCTCCCTATAATCCTTAACCACAAGGAGCATAGATGAAGTTTATTTTTGGTTTTTCAGCATTAAGTTGATTATAGTTTACCCTCTTCCCCCACTTTTTCCCCTGAGGTTACATGAAGACAAAAAGTAAGCTTAGCCAAAACTTTAGTCAGACATGTGAGCTTACAAGAAAATTTAACATTTTTGCCTTTTCTTCTGTCTTGTCACAGGACTCTGGGCAAAGAAGGCTGAGGATTTCACTGATGTGCTCAATAGATACTTGGTTGTATAGGCACAGACTTCCTTTTTAGTAAACTACTTTGTGAAAGGGTTTCCGTAGCTGACAGTTTGCCTAAAAACAGGTCCAGTAAGATGTGTTCTTTTATGATCTATGTAAAGGTATTGTGTATGGCTAAGGGGAACTGAAATGCTTAACCATTGTTCGCTATAAATAACTATACTTTCAGTAATTGGTGGTTAAGGCTTTCTTTTCTCACTTAGATGTTGGCATTTGATATCTGGTCAGATTTGTTAGGCTATGGTAATGTGGTCATTCCATGTTTGTTTTTTTCCACTGATGGGGCTGATTATATTTGACTTATTTTTCAGTCCATTCTTATGAAAGAGGTGCAAGATACTGACGAATTGTGAAGTGAAAGATGGAGGCTGGTTGAAGTGTTTCCATTTAGAAATGCATTATAAGCAAATGACCTATTCCTGACTTGGGAGCCTTTTGTGTTCATTTGTTCTCTATGCCCCTCCTCACCCTTCCACCGAGTACCTATGTTTACTGCCAGAGTTACAGCTAAAAGAATTTTCTTACTCACAGTGACCTTTGGCTTGACACTGGTTACTACCAGATCTCATCTTTCAGTCTGTTCCCACTCATGGGACATATGACATTAAAGATGATGTGGGTGGTGGAAGATAAAGCTGGAGGAGATGGGAGCCAGAATTTGAAGGATCTTAATATGCCATGCAATGAACTTGACTAAAATTGTGTTCAAGCTGTCACAGTCACAGTAACAATGACTCTCCTTTTCATAGGCATACTAGCCATTTCCAGCATACTGATTACTTTATAAAAAATGAAAACTTGCTATTAGTAATAGAGAATTAATAATTGAATACTGTTGTGTGCCACGCGGTATACTTTGTGCTTCTTATTATCTTTTCCTTTGTGGGAGGCCCTATGTGACATAGAAATAGAGAGATTGAAGTTCAAGGAAGTTAAGTAACTTGCCTAATGACAGTAAATGGTGGAATGTGGGATCAGAACTAGATGTGTGTGACTTCACAGAGTCCCAGTTCTTTTTTCTTACTACACTGCTCTGAGCCAGGCAGGATTGAATCTACCAGATACTATCAATTTCTTTTGACACCATTACTTTTGCTTAGCACTGTGCTTAATTACATAATAAGTGCTTGGTAAATGTTGAATAAATGAATGATTGAATCTTAACTGGAGTCACAGAAGTTATTCTTTGGATACTAAAACCTGAAATAAACTTTTTTTTCTGTTAAAACAGTGTTATAAGAGTTCTATAATTTAGGATTAGGTTCTTAGCAGGCCTGCTTATAACATTTGTGAGGCCTGAGACAAGAATAAAAATGGAAGCTTGCAAATCATAGTCTTAATCAGGATTTCTCGAACTTTGCTCTTTTGATGTCTTGGATCGGATAATTTTTTGTTTGGGAGGTACCGGGCTGTCATGTACTTTGTCTTGAGATGTTTAGCAGCAACTCTGGCCTTTATCCACTAGAGGCTTATAGTAAATTCCCCTGTTCCTCAAAGTCTTGACCATCAGAACTGTTTCCAGACATTGCCAAATGCCCCCTGGGGGTCATAATTGTCCCTGGTTTGAGAACCACTGGTTCAAAGATTGAACTGTTGTAGATTAGGCTGTGCTTGCCGCCTGGTGGCTTGCTTTCCTGTCCAGGGTCCCTGCAGCCTGCTCCCCAGAGATTGCCTTCTCAACCAGAGGCCCAAAGGAGCGTGCGGGGCTGACTGAGTCAACAGTGACCTGTTGGGTCAGGGCAGGGCCTTTCCTGACCCTGAATTCGGGTTGACCCTGTTACAGTCCTTCAGGGACCCTGGGCAGCTTCCCCTTTGTCCATACCTTGCTTTTCCATCTCAGGATTTCCACAGTTCTGAATACCTTGCAAAGCTGTACTATGGGGATAAGGGGGAGGTGGGAGGAGTTAGCCCAGCGTTCTGGGGAACTTGCCTGCCATTGGGGGTAATTTGGAGTGAGCAGCTTGAAACAAAAACAACTAAAGCCATCCTTCTCTGGCTCTCTAGGCTGTGGTTTTCAGTGTTGCCTCTCTGTCCCCTCCTCAGCCCACAGATCCCTCTAAAAGAAAAAAAGTCCTTTGTTTTGGGGGGCAGAGGCCCTTTTTTTTTCCTGAGTCAAAAATGAAGGTCCTAGTTCTTTTTTTTTTTTTAAGATTTTATTTATTTCTTTGACAGAGAGAGACACAGCGAGAGAGGGAACACAAGCAGGGGGAGTGGGAGAGGGAGAAGCAGGCTTCCCGCTGAGCAGGAAGCCCGATGTAGGGCTCGATCCCAGGACCCTGGGATCATGACTTGAGCCGAAGGCAGATGCTTAACGACTGAGCCACCCAGGCGCCCCAAGGTCCTAGTTCTTAGGAGAAAGCTACATTTTACCCATTGCATAACTGTGCTGTGATATGGAATGACCCAGTTGTCATGAATGGGGTTTCAGTAGGAATGTGATGGATTGCAGAGGACAAATCTGATTTCATGTACTCTGTCATGCTCTCCCTTTGCATATTTGTTTACTGCTGCCTACCTTTAGGTATTATTAGGTAACATGATTCCAATTTTTATTAAAGAAGGAATCACTATGCAGGTATTTTTATTTTACTTTTTTGGTGCAAAAAAGGTGATTTAATTAAAGCAGGGGGACAGGACCCACAAACAGAAAGAGCTGCTACATAGGTATTTTTATTGTATTTCTGAATCATACAGTCTTTCTGTAGGAACAACCAGTTCTGTTACAAACTCCACTTTAAACTCCTTTGGAGGAGCCCCTGTGTAGGAAATGCTTACCTCTTTATAGTGGTAATAGAAGGGTTTTTATTGATGACATTGAAGGAAACTAGTCCCTGACATTCTCAGAAATGGAGAGGAAGGCACAGAAAATCCCAGAATGGCCCCCACCACTTGAAGGAGGAAAGGGTAGACCAGTAGTTAAGACCTGAGCTGTTTGTCTAGGTTAGGGATTCTTAAATATTTTTGCAAAATGAACCCTGTTGACAGTCTGATGAACACCATGATTATTCTTCCCCAGAAGATGCAGATTTTCACATAAAGTTTTGCATATAGTTTCAAGAGATTCAAAAGCATACTGAGATGTATCCCCTGGAAAGATGGAAATCGCCAGAGTGACAGTTGTTCTTTGGCCAAAAGGTTTGTAATTCAGGTTGTAGAAGAATATCATCATTTTCCAAATATATCATGCCATTATTTTTTAAAGATTCAGAAGAGTTTCTGGTTCTAATTTTTGTTTTTTAAATATAAAAAATGTTTATATTATACATGTGTTTCGTATATATGTGTATATATATATATATGTTTACATTCTAAGTACTTTTTTTTTTTTAAAGATGATTTAAGAGAGAGAGAGAGTGCACGTGAGCAGGGGGAAGGGCAGAGGGAGAGGGAGACAAGCAGACTGCCCACTGAGCAGGGAGCCCCAGGCAGGGCTCAATCCCAGGACCCTGAGATCATGACCTGAGCTGGAATCAAGAGCTGGCGCTTAACCTACTGAGCCACCCAAGCACCCCATTCTAAGTACTTTTTTCTTCTACTTTATTTCCTCCTAATCTTTCACATGCTTTTTATTTTCTTACCTTTCTGCTAGCCTAATGAAATCTTTTAATTATAATGTAGATGAATATTTGGTAAGGCTTTTCTAAATTCAATATATATGAAGAGAGTTAATTTAGGAATTGTAGATTACCAGAGAGGGAATTTAAGAAAAGGAAAAATGAAATCGAATTGAATTTTATAGCTGTAAAGAACAGTTAATGCAATCATTAAGAAAAAGGTTAAATCGAGTGGGTTAAGTGTGCCATTCAGCTGGGTAATGGTGTGCTACTAGAACGTAGGTTATCTGAATACTGGATTGGTGTTCAAAACTACATACCTTCATAGGGGTTAGAAGGCTGTGGGATAGAGGTGTTACAAAAATTTGTGGTTATAGATTTAAAGGATTTAAAGTTAATATCAAATATAAAAAAAATCAATATTTATAGTATTTATACAAATCAGAAACAAAACACCAATCCTATGTGGTTAAAACATATACCTATGCTTATAAAAGTCTCGGTACAAACAATTGATAAAGATTTTGGGGGAAATGATTAAATTTCATTAATAAGGAAATGGTAATTAAAAGCTGAAATCAGTTTTGGATTGTCAGATTACCAAAGACTTTTTAATAGTAACAACAGGTAAAGGCGGTGAGGTATAGTACAAAAGGCAGAAGTTTAGGGGTGCCTCAGTTGGTTAAGTGTCTGCGTTCTGCCTGGGTCATGGTCTCAAAGGTCATGAATTATTTTTATTTTCTTTTGTGTTTTTCAGATTTTTATAGTTAGCATATATTCTGCAATCAGAAAAGGATGCTTCAGGCTTTTTACAGCTTTAACAGAATTAAAAAAAAAAAATTTAAAAAAACTGAAATGAAACATTAAAATATTGCCCTGAACTGGCTTTTCCTTTAGCTCACAGAAGAGAATTTTAATTGATCCAATAATGTTGACTGTATATAGGAAACCATTGCATTTGTTGTGTGATTGCTATAGCTGTCATATGCTAGGTGATGTAAAATTCTGTGAGGTACTTTGAGCAGTGGTTGGTGAATAATGTTTTTGAATAGGAAGTAAAATAATGGGGCTTTTTTTATCATTGGTATTTAATCTGAAAGGAGGAAGAAATAATCTGAAGTGGTGGTTTCAATCACGAAAACCTGAAAGGTTGAGAAGAATCATTATGTGTGGGTTCAATTTACTGGGAGTTTGTAGGTGGGGTGTGTGTGTGTGTGTGTGTGTGTTTGGAACAGTTGTGTGTTGTAGAACACAATTCTAGGCAAGTATGATCGTAAAATGAATGTTGGCAGTTCCTCCTATGATTCATATGTCAAACCTGTCACAATTCTCTCATCATTTGTATTTGTCATGTTCATTCAGTTCTTGAGATGAGCCTGCTCTCGCCTGTGCTCTAAAGCAAACAGGAGCTACTATAATTTTTCCTCTTTCCATGTAAGCTGTCATATTCTTCCTTTTGCATATATATTTACTGCTTTTTAGCTTCAGGTATTATGAGATAGCATGATTCTATTTTTATTAAAGAAGGAATCACTACTCAGGTTTTTTTCACTGTACTTCTGAATTAAGAGTTTGCTGTATTCTAAAACTAGGCATTAAATATTTTGCTATACAGTCTTCAAGAAGACTTGTCCTTCTTAATGCTTTTAATTTATTTATTTAGTTTGTTTGTATTCTTAGTTGGTGGGTTATTCAGCTATACCTTTTTCTTTTCACTACCTGAACTCCAGGGTATTCCTGCTGCAGTAGTTTTCTGGGTAATGCTAAGTGTTCTTCACACCCCTGGAATTTAATTGGCTTTTTGAACAGCTGTCTTGGCAATTTGCTACAAAGTTCTCTGTGCTGTGGTTGCACTTGACTTTAAATGGATCTGGCTCCTGCTGGGCAGACAAAATCAAATATAAAGTGTTCAAGTTTGCCATCGTCAATTCCTGGAGCTTCATAAACTTTGCAAAAGGTATTGTGTTGGGGCTAGAAATTGAAATGAGTGGCCCATTTATGACATATGACTCAAACGGATTTTGAGCTTAGTTATAAGTATTTTTACTAGGTGTTTTTTGTATTAAGTGGAAACTCAGGGATACTTACATGCAGTAGGATTTATGTAATTGTGCTTTAGAGGTAGAAATACTTCATGAACATGTTATCAGCATCATCATGTTGTAAGGACAAGATAGTTGCTTCTTGGATTATTACCACTTGCTATATATGGTCCCAGGAGGGCTTCTGCAGAGAGAAGAGCACTCCAGGTGGATGTACAGTAGCAGGGATTTGGGGTCTAAGTCCTCTGTGCATTTCTCCTGTTCTCTTAGCTGGGCTGTACTCTGTGGACTTCAGCGGGCCAGTTTCTTCTTCACTTCTCAGCCCCAATTAGAAACAGACTTAGGGGACTTGTCTACTCCTTGCCACCTTTTCCCTTGGTTCCATCCTGGTTCCTTGCTTGGTCTTCTAAGGATGGAAGCACCTTTGGGAAGCTCTCCCAGGTTTGTCTTACTGCACCAGGTTCATGAAATGTAGCAATTCAGGTGCAAGAAGAGAGTGATGGATGCTTGTTGCAGTCATTTCTATTTATATTACCTTTACAAAAGCTCCATTCCCTGGCACAGGATTCTCTTTGTTAGTTCCTGAGAATTCCATGTGGCACAACATGGAATGTGATGTGCCACATCAGAGGGTGGCACAAGGGAAGCTTGAGCTACCTTTAGAGCTGAAATTTCTAAAGTGTCTTCTGTGGACATATAATATGGACTGTTGTGTGAACAGGTGGGCTTCTCTACCTGATCCAGCTTCAGCTGGAGTGGCTCTTTTTATTGGGGGATTCTGCATTTGATTTCAGTAGGGAAATAATGTGGCTGCCTCTAAAAAATTTGAAATTTATAGTCTCAGACAATAGAATATGTCCTCTGACAAAAACATAAGGTATTTTAGAATCAAAAGCTTAGGAGCCTAGAGGCAAAAACCGAAACCATTTGACCTGATGGTGTCTCACCTGTGTTGCTCTGATGATCTCCAGGAATGGAGTTGTCCGATCGCTCCTTGTAGCCCTTTCAGTCACAGGTGCTTTCGCTGTGCTCTTGGCGTCACCTTTCAGCTTCCCTTGTGTTCTGTTTGGATTTCTCTTAGGGATTCATCATTCAGATTATTTTAGTGTCCACACGTGGGGAATAAGTAGAGATAAATAAAGCAGTCTCTAGCTTTAAGGAGTCTGTAGAACCTTGTGTAGATGGCTGTAACACAAGGAAATGGTGAGCACCCAAGGAACCGTGGAGCTTCCCAAAGGTGCTTCCATCCTTAGAAGCAGAGAGAAGAGCACTCCAGGTGGATGTACAGTAGCAGGAATTTGGGGTCTAAGTCCTCTGTGCATTTCTCCTGTTCTCAGCTGCTGAAACCGTGCTGTGGAGTTTAGAGGAGAGATTGCAGGGGGAATGTGAGTGGAAGATGGCCTCAGATGCCTGAGGAGTCATAGGAGAAGCATGGATTTGGGGAAAGGGTTTGAAGTGAGTCATGCAGGTGGAAGTAACCAGCAGCCAGTTGAAATAAGTCATTGGTACTGGGGAAAGTGAAGACTTGAAGGCTGTGTGTGTGTGTGTTTGGTAATTTTGTCTTAACACATTTATTTAATCCCCACTAGGTGCCAGTTTTTATAGACACTGAGGACACAGCAGTATCCTCATACTGGGCATGATGGACATCATTGTGGTTGTCATGCCTGCTCTCTTGAAACTTAGTCTGGTGGGGAAGACACGTCAAGAGTACATAATTACACTCACCAGACAGGGAGCTTTTTATAAGCACTTATACCTGTTTCCTTTGCCGCCATATGTAGCTTTTGATACAGTGCTTGGCCCATGGTACACATTCCTTGTATATTTGTAGAATGACTCAGATTACTAAAAGAGAAACATTGGTTGCTATGGAAACACTTATAAGTGAGGTTGGAGGGGGAACAGTTAGAGGTTATTAAAGTACAGTAGTCTGAGTGATGGGCTTTGGACTTGGATGATGGCATGGGGTAGATTGCAGTGGACCAGTCTGGATACTACTGGGGAAGTACAGTTGATAGAATTAATTGGATGAGGGGTGGAGGGAGAAGGAGGAGTCGGGATTCACTCTGAAGTTTCAGGCTTGGTTGTTTGGGTGAATTGCTCTAGTTTGATATGGGGACTTTCTGGAGGAAGATAAGATGGAAAGTGAGTCGACTTTAGGCTGTAATAAGTGTGTGATGCCTGAAAGGACATTCAGAGTGCATTGGTAGGGAATCGACACTGGGCGAAGTTACTAAAGGATAAGCTGTAAAGACAAAACGGGCCGAGGGCAGATCTTTGAGGAACATGTCCTTTTAAGGATTGAATAGGCAGAAGAACCAAAGATGAGCAGGTGGGGCATTACTAAAACAAATACCACCACGACAAATGCATGACAGGAACTGTGTAAGACTCAAATGGCAGTCCATTTATTTATAGTAGCATTTGAAACATTCCAATATAGCAAGAAAAAGCAAAGCTAGACAGTCTCTTACTGTTTGATCTGATGCTATGACAACTTATGAAATGTTAGGGGAAAAAAATCTTACTTTAAAGCTTAGGGATCTAAAGATGATTGTGTGTCTTAACCATGGTATGTACTGTCCTGTACTTATGTCCTTAGCTGTCTTGTACTGCTTTCTAGCTGGGGGAAGAGATTGTCATACTGTATTTGGTTGAGAGGATGTAGCCTGTTCTATAACTCCTGGGTAGACATGCTTAATTCTGCAGTTTGCAAGCAGAAATTAAGGCAGCTCCACATATGTAATTTAAAATATTTCATGTAGAGCTTAACTATTAACTTACCTCTTGCTGTCTTTTTTGGAGTCTCATTATTAATGTGTATTTGTGAAAGAAATGAATGATTTGCTGGTGGCAGATAAAATACTTAAGTGAACTTGCTGATGAACTGCCTTATCTCACAGAAGTGAGAGGCGTCTGCACTTGAGCTGTCACCTGAGCGTGCCTCCGTTAGCTCTTTGAGCGCTCGGCACGGTTTTCTCCCCTTACACAGCTAATCCTCCTCTTTTCCCTCGTGTCCATTCTTCTCTGTGTATCTCAGTAAGCTGCCTCTATTCTCTATTTCAGCGGCGTAGAAATATTGCTGCTCTTTTTGTTGCCGGCCCTGATAGGGTACATGCTGGTTAAGGGCTGAATAAGTAAAAAAAAAAAAAAAAAATTAATTCCAGTATAGTTAACATACAGTGTTATATTAGCTTCAGGTTTACAGTAGAGTGACTCAGCAAATCCATACATCACCCAGTGCTCATTAAGACAAGTGCACCCCTTAATCCCCATCACCTATTTAACCCATCCGGCTGTCCACCTTCCCTCTAGTAACCATCTGTTCTCTTTGATTAAGAGTCTCTTCTTGGTTTGTCTCTTTCCCCTTTGCTCCTTTGGTTTTGTTTCTTAAATTCCACATATGAATGAAATTATATGGCATTTGTCTTTCTTTGACTTATTTCACTTAGCATGCATAAAATACCCTCCAGATCCATCCATGTTGTTGCAAATGGCAAGATTTCATTCTTTTTAATGGCTTAATAATATTCCGTTGTATGTATATGTGTGTGTGTGTGTGTGTATCACATCTTCTTTCTCCATCTATCAGTGGAAACTTGGGCTGCTTCCATAATTTGGCTATTATAAATAATACTACAATAAACATAGGGGTGCATAGGGCTGAACAGTTTTAAAAGCTTTGTGTCCAGTGGTTCTGAGGACATTAGGAAGGGGTGAGTTTAATTAAGTGTGGTTTGGCTGCTGAGCTCTTGCTGGGGCGGCAGTTGATTCCACCAGTCTTAATTTTTTTTAACTTAAAATTGCCTTGTATTTCAGCCTTGCTAAACAATTGAGTATTTCCATAAAAGATAATTTTCCACTGATTCTTCTGAATTCTCAAGAGTAAATAAGTTTCAGTAGTTGCAGTAATAAAATGAATAGTACAAATGTATACAGATTTACAGGTTCTTCTTTGTGTATAACATCACAGAAAGTTGCTGGGTTTTTTTTTTCTTCCATGCATTAGTAATAATGTCTTATCTTTGAACTTAAGGAAAATTTAGTAATACATTGAAATCTTACAGCATCAGATTTTAGTTTATGATTCATTAAAAAAAATAGTAGAAAAGATTAGATTGCATTCTTAGAGTTTTGATTAACATAAAAATCAGTTGTGTATACTAACCATAACGACCATAATGTGTGTGTGTAATAAAAATTAAAAAAGGGACGCCTGGGCAGCTCTATCAGTTAAGCATCTGACTGTTGATTTCGGCTTAGGTCATGATCTCAGGATCCTGAGATCAAGCCAGGCATTGGGCTTTGCGCTCAGCAGGGATTCTGCTTGTGATTTTTTCTCTCTACCTCGCGCTTTGCGCCCCCCACCCCCGCCCAAATAAATAAATTAAAAAAAATCCTTGGAAAAATAAAAGAAGTCTTAGGCTTCTGATTTTGTGTTAACCTAAATCTCGTGTATGAAGTGAAATACAAATTGTTTAGAGCCTCTCTCTTTAGTTAGAAGTTTGGGGAGACTGTATCAGACACTGAATCTTGAAGGTTTAAATGAGTAGCTTAATATTTTTTTATTCAACTTTGTACTTAGCAAGGCTTATCAGCAAGCCCCTATAATTTTGCTATCTTTAAACTTGGGATAAAAAGTAAAATATACATTCTATTTAGGTACATAATTGCAGTGCTACCTGTCTTTTCCTTTACCATTTAATTGAAAATGTAATCATCTCAATTGAAATGAAAATCTTTAACATATGGCATAGACGCTGTGGGTGTTGTGAAATTTATAAGAAGACTCAGTGCTGTTGTTATATTAAAATGCATTTGTTCTAAAAATAATTTTGGAAGTTACAAACATCCCCAACAGATTTAACACTTTTGTTATTCTATGACTAATGAGGAAATACACATTTGTTAAAATTTAAGTAGTTGGGGAATTTTAAAGCTGTTCTGAATTTTGCTTGCTATAAGTCATATCCTACTTGTGAAATATTCAGAGAATTTTTAATTAAAAATAACTCATATCGGGCGCCGGGGTGGCTCAGTCTTAAGCGGCTGCCTTCGCCTCAGGTCATGATCCCAGAGTCCTGGGATCGAGTCCCACATCGGGCTCCCTGCTCAGCAGGAAGCCTGCTTTTCCCTCTCCCACTCCCCCCTGCTTGTGTTCCTGCTCTCGCTGTCTCTCTCTCTGTCAGATAAATAAATAAAATCTTAAAAAAAAAAAATAACTCATATCAACGTAGTTAACTGAGAAACATTTCAGTCATTGCCTGTGGTAGATTCTTTATGCTCGTATGGGTGACAAATTATTATCTTTTGATTTAAGGGTATATTTTTCTAGACTAGCCTTAGTTTGTTTAAGTAGAAATGGTATTTGTTGGTGCTCTTTGAAGAAGAGCTTAGCTAAAAAACTTCAGAAACCCTCATCCCTATCTTTTTCCTTATCCGGCTTTTCAATGTGTACGATAGGGTAGCAGTAGGGTTTTAAACTATGACCTTGGTATTACAGATACACATTAAGATCACAATAGGTATAATGAAGGAAAGAATTGATTTTCATTTTATTTATTTATTTGTTTATTTATTTTTAAAGATTCTATTTATTTTTTAGAGAGCGAGCGAGAGAGAAACAGCATGAGAGGGGAGAGGGTCAGAGGGAGAAGCAGGCTCCCGGCTGAGCTGGGAGCCCGATGTGGGACTCGATCCCAGGACCCTGGGATCATGACCTGAGCCGAAGGCAGACGCTTAACCATCTGAGCCACCCAGGCGCCCAAGAATTGATTTTTAAAAACACCTTTATTGAGATATAATTTGCATCCCAGAAAATTTACCTGTTTTAAGTGTGTAGAAAGACCTGATTTTTATATAAAACAAAACCCTTAGCAATTACTTGAGCAGTGCTTATAAATATGAATTTCCAGATGCCCCACTTTTTTTCCCCCTCCAGATTTGGTTTGGTAAGACTCACAGTTTGATAAATATTAGGAGACTTGCTAAAATTAAAGATCTGAAATTCCAGTTCTTTTTAATTTCATTGTGAAGAAAGTATTTTTATCTGTGGATTTTTAAGCTTACATAGTATATCTTTAAATTTAAAATTTTTTTTTAAATTTTTTTATTGTTATGTTAATCCCCATACATTACATCATTAGATTTAGATGTAGTGTTCCATGATTCATTGTTTGTGCATAATACCCAGTGCTCCATGCAGAACGTGCCCTCCTCAATACCCATCACCAGGCTAACCCAACCTCCCACCCCACTCCCCTCTAGAACCCTCAGTTTGTTTTTCAGAGTCCATCGTCTCTCATGGTTCGTCTACCCCTCCGATTTCCCCCCCTTCATTCTTCCCCTCCTGCTACCGTCTTTTTTTTTCTCTTAACATATATTGCATTATTTGTTTCAGAGGTACAGATCTGGGATTCAACAGTCTTGCACGATTCACAGCGCTTACCAAAGCACATACCCTCCCCAGTGTCTACCACCCAGTCACCCCATCCCTCCCACCCCACCCCCCACTCCAGCAACCCTCAGTTTGTTTCCTGAGATTAAGAATTCCTCATACCAGTGAGGTCATATGATACATGTCTTTCTCTGTTTGACTTATTCCGCTCAGCATAATACCCTCCAGTTCCATCCACGTTGTTGCAAATGGCAAGATCTCATTCCTTTTGATGGCTGCATAATATTCCATTGTATATATATACCACATCTTCTTTATCCATTCATCTGCCAATGGACATCTTGGCTCTTTCCACAGTTTGGCTATTGTGGACATTGCTGCTATAAACATCGGGGTGCGCGTACCCTTTCGGATCCCTACCTTTGTATCTTTGGGGTAAATACCCAGTAGTGCAATTGCTGGATCATACGGTAGCTCTATTTTCAACTTTTTGAGGAACCTCCATACTGTTTTCCAGAGTGGCTGCACCAGCTTGCATTCCCACCAACAGTGTAGGAGGGTTCCCCTTTCTCCGCATCCCCGCCAACATCTGTCATTTCCTGACTTGTTAATTTTAGCCATTCTGACTGGTGTGAGGGGATATCTCATTGAGGTTTTGATTTGGATTTCCCTGATGCCGAGCGATATTGAGCACTTTTTCATGTGTCTGTTGGCCATTTGGATGTCCTCTTTGGAAAAATGTCTGTTCATGTCTTCTGCCCATTTCTTGATTGGATTATTTGTTCTTTGGGTGTTGAGTGTGATAAATTCTTACAGATTTTGGATACTAGCCCCTTATCTGATATGTCATTTGCAAATATCTTCTCCTATTCTGTTGCTTGTCTTTTGGTTTTGTTGACTGTTTCCTTTGCTGTGCAAAAGCTTTTTATCTTGATGAAGTCCCAATAGTTCATTTTTGCCCTTGCTTCCCTTGTTTTTGGTGATGTTTCTAAGAAGAAATTGCTGCGGCTGAGGTCAAAGAGGTTGCTGCCTGTGTTCTCCTTTAGGATTTTGATGGACTCCTGTCTCACATTGAGGTCTTTCAACCATTTGGAGTCTATTTTTGTGTGTGGTGTAAGGAAATGGTCCAGTTCCATTCTTCTGCATGTGGCTGTCCAATTTTTCCAACACCATTTGTTGAAGAGACTGTCTTTTTTCCATTGGACATTCTTTCCTGCTTTGTCGAAGATTAGTTGACCATAGAGTTGAGGGTCCATTTCTGGGCTCTCTATTCTGTTCCATTGATCTATGTGTCTGTTTTTGTGCCAGTACCATACTGTCTTGATGATGACAGCTTTGTAATAGAGCTGGAAGTCCGGAATTGTGATGCTGCCAGCTTTGCTTTGCTTTTTCAACATTCCTCTGGCTATTCGGGGTCTTTTCTGGTTCCATACAAATTTTAGGATTATTTGTTCCATTTCTTTGAAAAAAGTGGATGATATTTTGATGGGGATTGCATTGAATATGTAGATTGCGCTAGGTAGCATTGTGACATCTTCACAATATTTGTTCTTCCAATCCATGAGCATGGAACGTTTTTCCATTTCTTTGTGTCTTCCTCAATTTCTTTCATGAGTATTTTATAGTTTTCTGAGTACAGATCCTTTGCCTCTTTGGTTAGATGTATTCCTAGGTATCTTATGGTTTTGGGTGCAATTGTAAATGGGATCAACTCCTTAATTTCTCTTTCTTCTGTCTTGTTGGTGTATAGAAATGCCACTGATTTCTGTGCATTGATTTTATCTCCTGCCACTTTACTGAATTCCTGTATGAGTCCTAGCAGTTTTGGGGTGGAGTCTTTGGGGTTTTCCACATAAAGTATCATATCATCTGCAAAGAGTGAGAGTTTGACTTCTTCTTTGCCGATTTGGATGCCTTTTATTTCTTTTTGTTGTTTGATTGCTGTGGCTAGGACTTCCAATACTATGTTGAATAGCAGTGGTGATAGTGGACATCCCTGCCGCATTCCTGACCTTAGGGGGAAAGCTCTCAGTTTTTCCCCATTGAGAATGATATTCGCTGTAGGTTTTTCATAGATGGCTGTTATGATATTGAGGTTATGTACCCTCTATGCCTATACTCTGAAGAGTTTTGATCAAGAAAGGATGCTGTACTTTGTCAAATGCTTTTTCTGCATGTATTGAGAGGATCATATGATTCTTGTTCCTTGTTTTGTTGATGCATTGTATCAGTTGATTGATTTGCGGATGTTGAACCAACCTTGCAGCCCAGGGATAAATCCCACTTGGTCATGGTGAATAATCCTTTTAATGTACTGTTGGATCCTATTGGCTAGTATTTTGGTGAGAATTTTTGCATCCATGTTCATCCAGGATATTGGTCTGTAATTCTCCTTTTTGATGGGGTCTTTGTCTGATTTGGGGATCAAGGTAATGCTGGCCTCATAAAATGAGTTTGGAAGTTTTCCTTCCATTTCTATTTTTTGGAACAGTTTCAGAAGAATAGGTATTAATTCTTCTTGAAATGTTTGGTAGAATTCCCCTGGGAAGCCATCTGGCCCTGGGCTTTTGTTTTTTGGGAGATTTTTGATGACAGCTTCAATTTCCTTAGTGTTTTTAGGTCTGTTTAGGTTTTTTATTTCCTCCTGGTTCAGTTTTTGTAGTTGATACATCTCTAGGAATGCATCCATTTCTTCCAAGTTCTCTAATTTGCTGGCATAGAGTTGCTCATAATATGTTCTTATAATTGTTTGTATTTCTTTGGTGTTGGTTGTGATCTCTCCTCTTTCATTCATGATTTTGTTGATTTGGGTCATTTCTCTTCTCTTTTTGATAAGTCTGGCCAGGGGTTTATCAGTCTTGTTAATTCTTTCAAAGAACCAGCTCCTAGTTTCGTTGATTTGTTCTACTGTTCTTTTAGTTTCTATTTCATTGATTTCTGCTCTGATCTTTATTATTTCTCTTCTCCTGCTGGGTTTAGGCTTTACTTGCTGTTCTTTCTCCAGCTCCTTTACGTGTAGGGTTAGGTTGTGTACTTGAGACCTTTCTTGTTTCTTGAGAAAGGCTTGTATTGCTATATACTTTCCTCTTAGGACTGCCTTTGCTGCATCCCAAAGATTTTGAATAGTTGTGTTTTCATTTTCATTGGTTTCCATGTATTTTTTTAATTCTTCTTTAATTTCCTGGTTGACCCATTCATTCTTCAGTAGGATGCTCTTTAGCCTCCATGTATTTGAGTTCTTTCCGACTTTCCTCTTGTGATTGAGTTCTAGTTTCAAAGCATTGTGGTCTGAAAATAGGCAGGGAATGATCCCAATCTTTTGGTACCGGTTGAGACCTGATTTATGACCTAGGATGTGATCGATTCTGGAGAATGTTCCATGGGCACTAGAGAAGAATGTGTATTCCGTTGCTTTGGGATGGAATGTTCTGAATATGTCTGTGAAGTCCATTTGGTCCAGTGTGTCATTTAAAGTCTTTATTTCCTTTTGATCTTTTGCTTAGACGATCTGTCCATTTCAGTGAGGGGGGTGTTAAAGTCCCCCACTATTATTGTATTGTTGTCGATGT
Organism: Mirounga angustirostris; assembly: GCF_029215605.1. Taxonomy (NCBI): domain Eukaryota; kingdom Metazoa; phylum Chordata; class Mammalia; order Carnivora; family Phocidae; genus Mirounga; species Mirounga angustirostris. The sequence continues at coordinate 10,036,875 of NW_026991712.1, read as the reverse complement.
GTTTCTTTGTTTTTGTTATTAATTGCCTTATATAATTGGCTGCTCCCATGTTAGGGGCATAGATATTTTACAATTGTTAGATCTTCTTGTTGGATAGACCCTTTAAGTAGGATATAGTGTCCTTCCTCATCTCTTATTACAGTCTTTGGTTTAAAATCTAATTTGTCTGATATAAGGATTGCCACCCCAGCTTTCTTTTGGTGTCTATTAGCATGGTAAATGGTTTTCCACCCTCTCACTTTAAATCTGGGGGTGTCTTTGGTTCTAAAATGAGTCTCTTGCAGACAGCATATCGATGGGTCTTGTTTTTTAATCCAATCTGATAGCCTGTGTCTTTTGATTGGGGCATTTAGCCCATTTACATTCAGGGTAACTCTTGAACGATAGGAATTTAGTGCCATTGTATTGCCTGTCTGGTGACTGTTACTGTATATTGTCTGTGTTCCTTTCTGGTCTATGTTGCTTTTAGGCTCTCTCTTTGCTTAGAGGACCCCTTTCAAGATTTCTTGTAGGGCTGGTTTTTTGTTTGCAAATTCCTTTAGTTTTTGTTTGTCCTGGAAGCTTTTTATCTCTCCTTCAATTTTCTTTTTCCTTTTTTTTTTTTTTTTTAAAGATTTTATTTATTTATTTGACAGAGAGAGACACAGCGAGAGAGGGAACACAAGCAGGGGGAGTGGGAGACAGAGAAGCAGGCTTCCCGCCGAGCAGGGAGCCTGATGCGGGGCTCGATCCCAGGACCCTGGGATCATGACCTGAGCCAAAGGGAGACGCTTAACGACTGAGCCACCCAGGCGCCCCTCCTTCAATTTTCAATGACAGCCTAGCTGGATATAGTATTCTTGACTGCATATTTTTCTCATTTAGTTTCTGAATATATCCTGCCAGTCCTTTCTGGCCTGCCAGGTCTCTGTGGATAGGTCTGTTGCCAATCTAATGTTTCTACCATTGTAGGTTACATATCTCTTCTTCCGAGCTGCTTTCAGGATTTTCTCTTTGTCTCTGAGACTCGTAAGTTTTACTATTAGATGTCGGGGTGTTGACCTATTTTTATTGATTTTGAGAGGGGTTCTCTGTGCTTCCTGGATTTTGATGCCTGTTTCCTTCCCCAAATTAGGGAAGTTCTCTGCTATAATTTGCTCCATTATACCTTCTGTCCCTCTCTCTCTTTCTTCTTCTTCTGGGATCCCAATTATTCTAATGTTGTTTCGTCTTATGGTATCGCTTATCTCTCAATTTCTGCCCTTGTGATCCAGTAGTTGTTTATCTCTCTTTTTCTCAGCTTCTTTATTTTCCATCATTTGGTCTTCTCTATCACTGATTCTCTCTTCTGCCTCATTTATCCTAGCAGTTAGCGCCCCCATATTTGATTGCACCTCATTAATAGCCTTTTTGATTTCGACTTGGTTAGATTTTAGTTCTTTTACTTCCCCAGAAAGGGTTTCTCTAATAACTTCCATGTTTTTTTCAAGCCCAGCTAGTATCTTTAAAGTGATGATTCTGAACTCTAAATCTGACATCGTACTAATGTCTGTATTGAGTAGGTACCTGGCAGTCGGTACTACCTCTTGTTCTTTTTGTTGAGGTGATTTTTTCCGTCTTGTCATTTTGTGCAGAGGAGAATAGATTAATGAGAGAATAAAATGCTAGCAGGGTAACAATGTCCCAGAAAATATACTCTAAACAAATTAGAAAAGACCTGAAGCAATGGGAAAAGAAAGGGAAGGAGAGAAAAAAGAAAAAGAAGAAAAGAAAAAAGATAAAGATAAAAACAAAAACAGAACAAAACAAAACAAAAAATAGAATGTGATCAAATATGATCAGGCTGGTATATAGATCAGTGCCACACACTAGATTTTGGGTGTATTTTGGTCTGTTAGAAGAAAGTGCCTCCCAAAATTTTAAAGAAAGAAATATATGTACAAAAATAAGGGTTGATATGATGAAGGGGTGGAATATGACTGTAAAATGGAAATTATAAAAAATTTTATAAACGGAATTGATAAGAAGTTGTTTGAAAAAAGAAAGAAGAGGATTTAAAAAAAAAAAGAAAAAAAGAGAATGTGATCAGGCAGGAGAGTAGAAAAAAACCATACACTAGAGATTTAGGGTATATTTTGATCTGTTAGAAGAAACTATCTCAAAATTTTAAAGAGAGAACAACTTATATATATATGCCAAAAATACAGGTAACTACTATGAAGGGATAGAATATGACTCTAAAAATGAAAAATAAAAATGTTTTTTAAAAAAGGGATTGATAGGTTGGTTGAAAAAGGGAAAAAGAAAAATTCAAAAAAAAAAAAAGACAGTTAAAAGAAAATTAACCTTGAAAGACTAAAAAATCATGGTAAAAAAGCCATGAATTCTCTGTGCAGTATTCCCCTAGCGCTGGAGTTCTGCCATTCTCATTGATCGGTAAACTTGATCTTGGCTGGCTGTTCTCGCTGATCTTCTGGGGAGGGGCCTGTTGCCGTGGTTTCCAAATGTCTCTGCCGGAGGCGGAATTGCCCCGCCCTTGCCCGGTCCGGGGTCAGTAATCTGCTGGGGTTTGCTCTCCGGAGCTTTTGTTCCCTGCAAGCTTTCCGTACAGCTTTGGAGGCAGAGAGTGAAAATGGCGGCCTCCCAATCTTGGCCTCGGAGGAGCCGAGAACTCGGGCCCCGCTCCTCAGTGAGCCCCCAGAGAAAAGCCGTCAGTCACTCCCATCTCCCCGGTCTCCGGCCACACTCCGTGCTCACCCGGCCTGTGACCACGCATTTCTATCTCTGGCACCTCACCCCGTGTGGAGTCTCCAATCCCAGCAGATCCCTGCGGTGCACTCCCGCACCGCTCCTCCCAGGGGAGGAAGGGGAGTCTCTGCAGATCTGCCGCTTGTTGGGTCCCTGCTGGAAGAGCAGTGGCCCGACTGTGCCGCGGATCACGGTTTATGGCAACCCTGAGCTGAGAGCCTGTGCTCGGGCTCCATCTCTGCAGTCGGCTTCCCTGCTCCGTTACCTGGGAGCTCTGCTGCACTTGGGCACCCCCGTTCTTTCTGTGACCCCAAGGGTCCTGAGACCACACTGTCCCACGAGGGTTCCAACCCCCGCTTAGCCACCAGAGTGACGTCCCTCAGCGGAGCCGACTTCTAAAAGTTCCGATTTTGTGCTCCGTGGTTCTATCACTTGCCAGAAGCGGCCGACGGAGGCCCCTCCCCCGCCGTCTATCCTCCCGAATATCGCCGCGGATTCACTTTTCTGCACGTCCTACCTTCCAGAAAGTGGTCGCTTTTCTGATGAGAGAGTTGTTGCTCTTATTTTCTTCGATCTCCTGTTGAGTTTGTAGGTGTTCAGAATGGTTTGAGCCCTATCCAGCTGAATTCCTGAGAGGAGACGAAATCCAGGTCTCCTACTCCTCCGCCATCTTGCTCCGCCCCTAAATTTAAAAATCTTAAATTAAAAATTAAAAATCCAGTATCAGATTACCATAATCACAATACAGTCATATTAGTTGAGGGGAGAATTCACTGGACTTTTTTCTCTGCCTGCTCAAACTATGATAAAGCAGAGGATTCCTATGTTACAAAGGAATAGTGGGCTATAGCTTCAAAACCAGAAATTCCTTACAGTATGGGTTTGCTGCTAGAATTTGGTGAAAGGTTACATAGAATTGCTTCAGTTAGTTTCCTTATTGGTTTTGGGACACTTGGGCCAGAGTGTTGTGTTGTTACAAGCAGAAACTCACAGTGCTCGGTGAGTAGGAAAGCTTTAAGGAATCCTAGGCAGCAGTTATCATTTGGCTGTGAGTTTCTGAATGGCTGGGGTTCCTCCCCCTTTTCCCAGTGGTCCAGTGCTCCATGCAACTCTTGCTTATTGTCTGGTGTGAGGATTTATAGTAACTTTTTGGGGAGGCACTCGAAGAGCGTTTAACAAAAGCTCACTTTTTTCATACATATTCTTCTATTCTTAGGGGTATTTTAGAGCTCAGAGTAACTTATAAGTAGGAAAAGAAGATAATTTCTAGAAATGGGATGTTTTGTAATATGACACATTCTCAGGCTGGGTGTCACTTCTCCATTCTCTGCCATTTGACTTGATTTTTGTACCGTGGTAACAATAGTATAGTCTTTTGTCAGCTGCATAATATTTTGACTGTGTGGTTTTAGGCTCCACAAACAGAACAGTTCAGGTGTTTTATTTATTTGTTTATTTTGTTTTTAAGCCATCTCAGGAAGACAGTGCAGTGCATAAACTGTTAAAGAGCGCAGGCTCTTAACTGGATCCAGCATTTCTAGTTGTGTGACCTTGGACTCTTACCTTTCTGATTCCCGGTGTGTAACCTGTAAATGTTGATTCCTCATAAGGTTGTGAGCATAAAGGAAGATGAAGTTGGAGTATAGTAGATGCTCACATATTTGTTGAATGCATTCTGAAAGAATCAGACTGATTGATAAGGAATAAGAGCAGGGAATTCCTGGGGTAAATTACCCATTTGGTTAGGTCTTCTGGTTTTCCACTATATTTTGCACTATATTCGTGAAACCAGAATTTGTGTCTTATCCGACTTGCCTTTAGTATTTGAGGTTGTGTTAGTTTCCCTAGGGCTTCTGTAACAAAGTAGCACAAACTGAGTGGCCTAAACAACAAATTTATTGGCTCACAGATCTGGAGATGGTCAGAAGTCTGAAATCAAGGCGTCGACAGGGTCTTTCTGAGGGCTGGGAGTGAAGGATGTGTTCCAGGCCTCTCCCTGGCTTGTAGACAGTCACCTTCATGTTCATATGGAGTTCTCCCTGTGTGCATGTCTTTCTCTGAATTTCACCTCTTTTGCAAGGTACCAATCACACGGGATTAGGGCCCACTCTGATGACTTGATCCTAACTTAATTACCTCTGCAAGACCCGGTCTCTAAATAAAGTCCCATTCTGAGGCACTGGGTTTTAGGACTTGAACATAGGAATTTGTTGAACCGCTAATAGATGTGTTTGAGACATGAAAGTGAAAGGTTTTTTTAGTTACAATGTTTCCATTTTAAAAACCACCATTCTCTATTAAACCTTGATGTAAACTCATGGCTTTGTTGCTTTTTCTTTTACCAAGACCAAACATTCATTTATCTAAACTTAAGTATACCTAGCACCTGAAGAAAACTGGTAGAATTGAGCAAAAATTCTTTCTTTCCATATCTGTCATTTTGTATGCTTTTGGGATGGGGAAAGAATGAGTTTGAATGACTGGAATATCAAGGAATGAATTACATTCTCTGGGGGCTGACTTCAAGTCATTTTGGCATTTGAATTGACTTGAAAGGAATGGTACATATCTGGTAACTTTAGAACTCACTGGTCTACAGGCTATATGAAATTTTACTTGTATTCCTTTTCCAAGGCTACCTTTTGCAAGGTAGCAGAATCTGGTTGGTTTAGGACAGCAGAGTATTCTCACAGTGCCGGGAAGTTACAAATTTGAAATCAAGGTGTGGGCAGGGCCCTGCTCCCCTTGAGGCTCTGAAGAGTCTGTCCTTTCTAGTCTAGCTCCGGTGGTTGCTGGCAGTCCTGAGTTTATCTTAGTTTGTGGCAGCAGCACTCGTCTCTTCCTGTCTTCTCCTGGCCTTCCCTGTGGGTCTCCATGTGTCTCTCTCTTTATAAGGATACCAGTCATTAATGAAGGGCCTACCCTCATCCAGTATGACTTTGTTTTAACCTGATTCGCTGTGCAAAAACTGTTTCCAAAAAGTCACATTCGTAGGTACTCAGGTTAGGACTTCAGCAGATCTTTTTGGGCAACACAATTCATCTCACAGCATTTGTTCATTGCTCTAGAAAGTTAGCTTTACTTTTCACGGCTCTCTTTAATCCTCAAGTATTCCTGACCAGTAAACGGACAACTTTGTTACCACAAATTAATGTCCCGGAGCCTGACAACTCCGAACTCTGCCACTGTCCTGCTTATTAAGCCATTGCCTTGCTTTTCTAGGCACAGAGTTAGCCTTCATTTTTTACTGTCTTTCTGTTTTAAGAGTTTGTTGTAAATTCTTTTTAAAGTTCCTTTTGTCTCATGCTTTCTTTATCAACTCTGTGATGTTATGTTTGAAATGGTTGAACCTGCTAGTTTCTTTTGTAATTGGAATGCCTATTTCTTCACTACTGAACACATATTATCAATATACCACTTTTTTTTTTTTTAGGGTAGGCTATTGTTATATAGATAGAATGGCATGAACAAATACACAGGAAGGAAAAAGTTTGGGGCTTGATTTGAGAGCTATGAGTATTGACAGTTTTTATTGTGAAAGATGTTATGATTTATTTGGGAAGTAAGGCTGAAACAGTGGAAAACTGCCCAGGTTTGCCTCTAAGACTGGCCTGGCAATAAAGCATAAATAAATTGGAGATATCCCTATTTTGGCAAAGTACAACTGACTTCACTTTTTAAATCTTTATTTTTAAAGATTTTATTCATTTATTTGTCAGAGAGAGAGAGAATACAAGCAGAGTGGCAGGCAGAGGGAAAAGCAGGCTCCCCGCTGATCCTGGGATCATGACCTGAGCCGAAGGTAGACGCTTAACTGACCGAGCCACCCAGGCGTCCCACTTTTTAAATCTTTAAATAAATATGTGTGTACATAGCTAAAATAGGCTATTAAATCATGTATATTTTATAAAATAAGTGATTTTGGTTTTTGTAGGTATGTTCTGACTGACCTATCTTATAAATTATCTAATTGTGGATACTATATTAATTATCTTTTCCATTATATTCTCAATATATTTCTGACATATAATGAAATATTTCATACTCATATTCTTTCTGTGTTCGTTTTGCCTTATAAATTTCACAGCCGTTTTAAAGGCATATGGAAAATGTCAGATTTTTTTTTTTTTTTTCCACTTTCACAAACTGGAAATGCCACATTCAGACAACTTCTGAGGAGGCATAAAGGCTGTTTTTGTGAGTCTAGGTTTGAACCAAAAACTTCAGTGGACTTTCTTGTTACCTGCATGGTAAGTTAATTTAGAAAGAAAGTATTAAAACATGAAAATGAGGAAAAAATGGCAGCCTACATCAGCTAGCTAAGGTCAACTAACCTTTGCCAGTATGCAGTGCGGGAAGAACTGGGTCCTACAAACCATTGTATCTTCAGCTTTCCTTAGAAATCAGTGTCCTTTGGGGTGCCTGGGTGGCTCAGTCAGTTGGGTGTCTGACTCTTGATTGCTGCTCTGGTCATGATCTCAGGGTCAGAGATGGAGCCCTGCAGAGTCTGCTTGGGATGTTCTCTCTCCCTGTCCCTCTGTCCCCCACCCCCACTCGCATGTGTGTGCTCTCTCTCTCTCTTAAATAAATAAAATCTTAAAAAAAATCAGTATCTTTAGACTTACAAGGAAGTGGGAATGGTAGCAAGCATAGGTGAATGAGATAGACTTTGAAATTGTCATTGGTAGATTTAGTAGGTTTGTTCTTTCTTTGAGTAATTAAAAATCTGAAGCCTGAAGCACGGTGAACATTTTTGACATTTAGCTTTTGTTGTAAGTCCCTGTTGACGTGCTTTACTGTCATTGGTATATCCTGCTAAGAGTTGCTTATTCAGATACCATAAAAAGAATAGGCCATGAAAAGAATGTTTAGTAGATTGTTTCTCATGAGAACTAAGGACCAGTGTAGAGGTTATTTATTACCAAAGTATATTGGCTTTAAAAAAAATTTTTTTTTGATGATTAGCTTTTTATACCATAGGAATCATTTCCAGATCCTGCCATCAATAATTTTATATACTCAGAAATGATACTAATTTACGTCTAATGAAGAAACTAAAGTTATTTTAATATAAATCTGAAAATCTGATTATATTTTTTAAACTTTTTTCTTTGTGCTGTATTTAGTACATTAAATGCTTTTTAGGTACAGTTGTCTTAAACTAGATTTTAATAGAAAGATCTACCTACTTTGTTCTTGATTTTGCATTTTCCCTCCTAGCTATGACTGTAACTAAAAGTTTTCACTAAGTGATTTTTTTAATCCTTTGACTTAGTCAACAGACTAAACTCATAATTACATAGTTTCATAATGCCATTTCCCTGCTCCTACATTTTAGGTTGTTCATATTGTATACAAAGTGAAACTTCTCATCCATGTGTCCAAGATCTTCTAAAATTTCAAGGAGAGGGAACTCTGTATATTAATATGTGCATTTGTACAGCTACTGCTACTTACCATTCTGGTGGTTTTTTCCTCCTGAGGCCCCACGGCTGAATCAGCTGGGTTAGTCATTTTGCTACGCCAAGACAGCCTTTGTTTTCCTCAGCCTTTCTGGAATACCCTGTTAACCTCTGTTCATTTTCTTAATGTTCTTGAAAGACCAGCTCATAGCTCAGCTCTTTTGCAATGAAAAACTTTTCCTAATCATTTCAGCTCACAAAAATCTTTCCTTCTGATCTCTAAGGAATCGTCTACTTACTTTGCATGCATGCTTGTCTAAGCTCACTGTTCCCATCCTCTAAGAAGCAATCTTAGACCTTTTCTCATTGGAATTTCTTGTTTCTCTTACATTTTATTAATATTATTTCCATGTGGGTCTTTCTTTTACCCTTTCAAACATATGAGTCCTTCTTAAGTAGTAATTTCCACTGCAAATATTGGTCTTTGCTTATACTTCTGCAGTACCTTTTATAGTACCTTTCAAATAATTGGTATTCATTAATATTTGTTTGCATTTAAGACAGAATGTCATGTGCATTTTGAGTGAAGAAATCTTAGATTGCTTAGTTTTATCTCTGGTTTGAGTCTTGACAGCAGTTGGTAGATGATCCTGTTGGGGAAGCTCTCAGGGAATTATCAATAATTTTGCCTACTTCTGTCGTAAGTTCTGTTCTTTGTGGGCATCCCATGATGCCATTGTATTTTATATGATGTCCTTTCAATATTTGAGTAATAACCTTATATTTAAAATTTACTGTGTGACATTCTGTGTTAAGCATTTTTTTTTTTAACTCAAGGAAGGAAGGTTTTTGTTAACTTATGAATTGCGTTTAGCGGCTTTTGAATATATCATTCCATAGTCCATCTACAGTTAGTCAAACCCACAGCAGTTCATTTTTGCAGAATCCATGAAGTAGGGCAAAACACTCTTCAGTTAGCAGTAAAATACCTACTTAGCTTTTGCAGGCAGTTAATTCATTGAACCCCATTTCTGACCACTAAAATGTGATGAAGAGCATGCAGCGAATTATATAGAAATGATTATGAAGAAATTTTTATTTGATTTCAAAGTTCATTAAATAGAAAACATAAAAACATAAAAAGGATGCAAATATTCTTTTACAAAAATCTGAATGGAAAAGTTCTAAAGAATAAATTGTTTTCTGTGGAGAAGGAACTTTATATATTTTTATTTTTTTAAAGATTTTATTTATTTATTTATTTTTATGTAATCTCTCCCCCCAGTGTGGGGCTTGAACTGAAAACCTTGAGATCAAGAGTTGCATGTTCCACCAACTGAGCCAGCCAGGCACCCCTTTGGCCAGAGGAACTTTAAAACAAACAAAATCTGCAAATCCTCTCTCTTTGCCCAGATTTTGCTAATAAGGCACAGAACAGAGAACAGTAATCTATACAGTGAACATACCAGTGTAATGTTGATATGCAGCATGGCTTAAAAATTATGCATGCTTTAAAAATCATGAAATGTACAGAATGGAGCATTAGTTCAAATATTCTAATGCTGTTTCAGAGGCTTAATTTATTGATACCAGATTATAATATATTAGTCACAGAGTTTCAGAATATATTATGTTGATTTTATTTTATTTTATTTATTTACTTTTATTTTTTAAAGATTTTATTCATTTATTTGAGAGAGAGAGAATGAGAGACAGAGAGCATGAGAGGGAGGAGGGTCAGAGGGAGAAGCAGACTCCCTGCTGAGCAGGGAGCCCGATGCGGGACTTGATCCCGGGACTCCAGGATCATGACCTGAGCCGAAGGCAGTCGCCCAACCAACTGAGCCACCCAGGAGCCCCTATTATGTTGATTTTAAAAGGCCAATTTGTCTCTTCTGTGATTTCAAGTTTATTTAACTTCTTTGTAAATATATACTATATACTATATATAGTTAAGATCCACAAACTGTGATACTGCTTTTTTTTAATGTTATGGTAGCACATTTCAACAATGATGAAATTTAAGAGAGAAAAAATGTGTTAGTACCTTATTTTTTTTTTTTTGTATGATCTTGAAATCAAAGCGTTAAAGCTTTATTGTGGCACAGTAATGAAAAATGAAGTATCATGGCATACACATGGTACCAAATACTAAAAATTCTATTGAAGCTATATACCTGCCTGCTGCCAAAATTTACTTTCTGTATAGCTGAAGAAACAACTGTAAGTTTTTTGTGATAACTACTTTAAATATTTATGTATTTTAAGTGGGGGTCAAATGCTCTTTTTCTCTTTTTTTTTTTAATTTAATTTTATTTTTTTTTAAAGATTTTATTTATTTATTTGACAGAGAGAGAGATAGGGAGAGCAGGAACACAAGCAGGGGGAATGGGAGAGGGAGAAGCAGGCTTCTTGCCGAGCAGGGAGCCCGATGTGGGACTCGATCTCAGGACCCTGGGATCATGACCAGAGCCAAAGGCAGACGCTTAACGACTGAGCCACCCAGGTGCCCGCTCTTTTTCTCTTGTAATACTTTGAGTATAACTGATTTAATCTAAAAAATATTTTTTGATTCTGATATATCAGAGAGGACTCCAAATTTCCAAGATTTCATTTTGCTTTCACAGAAAGGAAAAATGTCTGTCACTGTAGGCTTGCTTTCTAGACATTTCTGAATCCTTACCCTTTCAAAGTCTTCTGCCCTCTGAGCCTTTCAGAAAAATATGTCAACCAGGGCGCCTGTGTGGCTCAGCTGGTGAAGCGTTTGCCTTCAACTCAGGTCATGGTCCCAGGGACCTGGGATTGAGTCCCGCATTGGGCCCCTTGCTCAGCGGGGAGCCTGCTTCTTCCTCTGCCTGCAGCTCCCCCTGCTGTGCATGCATGCTCTTGGCTTGTGCTCTCTCTCTCTCTCTCTCTCTCTGTCAAATAAATAAATAAAATCTCAAAAAAAAGAAAAAGAAATGAGCCAACCATAGCCCTGTTCTTGAGGAGTTTATAGACCTCTAAGAGAAATGGATCAGTAGGTCCCTTAAACACATAGTGGTGGTTTTGGTGGCAGAGAAGAGTGGGCCCTGCCCAGCATCAGGTGGTCATCAACAGCTTCCTTGATGAATAATGCCAGGCTGAGGCAGGGGGGTGAGTAGGTTGGCCGGGGAAAGGAACAACGAAAGAGAAGCCTGCCCTCTTCTTCATATATGTTAGTTTACTAATGCTTTTGAAGATGTGACATGGAGAACATTGCCTTTTCTATATCCAGCCAATAGAATTGTTAAATGAGCTAATTTCAGAGGTTTGTGGCAGTGATTAGAAACCTTCTAGGTTTGTGTTTCCCCAACTTGAAATTTCTGATCCTGGCAATGTTCTTACATCCCAGGTTGAAAAATACTCTTCTATGAAAAGTTTGATATTCTTACTTTAGATGATTACTTGGTGCCATTGCGGCTTTCGACATAGAAGTAAACATGGTTACCAAAATCAGTATGACATTACTTGGTTATAGGTGGTCCTGCATATACTCATACAAAATAAAATGACTTTTAGTGAGACATTGTCTTAGGAGCCAAAATAGATGTTTTAAGAACTCACAAATTTGGGTGCCTGGCTGGCTCAGTCAATAGGGTGTGTGACTCTTGATCTTGGGGTTGTGAGTTTGAGCCCCATGTTAGGTGTAGAGATTACTTAAAAATAGAAAATCTTAAAAAAAAACAACCTCACAAATATTTAGTTAATTTATAATTTTATTAGTGGTTGGTGTTTATTGATTTGTACTTTTTGATCTCTACTTACTGGAAATAAAATTTTCATTTGTTAATTATTTCAATAAAAGGGAAAAGGGAGCTCTGTTAGGTAGATGAGTTAAGATATAGCCCTCCTCTTAGGAAACTCGAACTGCCACGACATGAGATAATAAGTGAGAGAACAGACATGGATGTGATATTGCAAAGCTTTGCGAGTCTTGTCAACTCCCAGCCTTTTAGAACTTCCTGTTCATCATAACTTCCCAAACAGTACTGACAGTTCTGTAACCACAATCTTAAAATTGTCTTTGATGATGGAAAATACAGTGTGACAACTAGAAGTTTTGAATTTTACCTTTCCAGATTGAGAACTTCCTGAATATACACCTCTTGCATTTCTGGCACCTTACATGTAGAAGACACCTTATAAGCCTAATTTGATTGGTTGACCAGTCATATGAGATAGTTAAAAAGTTCTTTGAATGTCTGTCTTGGAAAAACTCCCCAAATATGGAACTTCTGTTAAACTATATCTGTTATTAGAATAAGACCAGTGACCAATTCTTGATCTCATTAGAAGAAATCTCTGCTTTTGTTATACATTCAACACCAAGTGCCAAGTGAAGGGTAGGGATTCCACAGATGTAAAATTTTCTTCTTCTAGAAATTTTCTTCTGTTGTTTTGAGATTATCTCATTCTAGTCAATTATTTTATCCATCATTATTTACTCAAAATTTTAGAATATAATCTAGTTCTATATTTTAGGTAAAAGATTTGTATCTTACTAAAAACTGATTAAGACAGTAGTGAAATATTACTAGATCTTTGTGAGGGATATTTTGTATTATTTGTCATTTTTAATAAGAACCTATAATCATAAACTATGTGATCAGTCTCTTTTTTCCCCCATATCAAGTTAGAGTCTCTTGAACAGTGATTTTCAGTCTGGATATTCTGAAACTATCACTGCTGTGATTTATTTTTGATCAGAATATTTAATCATGAAATTTAAATTCACATTACCATTAAATCTGAGGGTTTTGTTTGTTTTTTAAATGATCTTACTTTTTTTCGAGAATTGTTTGAAGTCCTTATTTCTTTTATCTATGTAACTGGTACTTTTGTAGAAGGTACAAGATTTGGAAAACTCCTTTGTGTTTCTAACACTTTTTTTTTTTTTTTCTTCTTCTTTTTTTTTTTTTTTTTTTAAAGATTTTATTTATTTATTTGCGAGAGAGAGAATGAGAGACAGAGAGCATGAGAGGGAGGAGGGTCAGAGGGAGAAGCAGACTCCCTGCCGAGCAGGGAGCCCGATGCGGGACTCGATCCCGGGACTCCAGGATCATGACCTGAGCTGAAGGCAGTCGCTTAACCGACTGAGCCACCCAGGCGCCCTCTAACACTTTTTTTTAAGATTATTTATTTATTAGACAGCACGTGCACACAGGGGGTGGGGCAGAGGGAGAGGGAGAGAGAATCTCACGCAGACTCCCTGCTGAGCGTGGGGCTTGATCGTAGGGCCTTGAGATCATGACCTTGAGCCAAAATCAACAGTTGGACACTAACCACTGAGCCACCCAGGCACCCCTCTAATACTGTTCTTTAATAGTTTTCTTCCTGTTTCTTTAGTTTTTTTCTCTTCTACTTCCTCCTCTGCTGATCATCCCTTACATGTTTACTTTCCCTAGGGTTCTCCCTAACTCCCTCCCGTTTGTCTTTGGTGATTCCCAGCTAGCTGCTTTGCTATCACTCATATGTTTTTGGTTCTTAAATTTATATTTCACTTGCCTACTATGGGATCTCCTGTTTTAGGTTGCTACCTCATTGAACATTTGCAAAACAGAATTCTTTCTCTCCTTTTTGATACCCTTCTCCCACCCCAAAATGTATCTTCCTCTGTTCCTTGTTGATCAGTGACAGCGCCATCCAGGCATTTCTCCAAACTGTCCCGTGTCCTAGTTGTTATGACTCCTCCCTCTTCTTACCATCTACATTCAGTTGGTTTCCAGGTCTGCTTCCTGCAGGTTTGTCTAGCCTTCTCTAAGTTTAGAGAACTTTATGCATGTTTGCAAATTAAAACCACACTCTTGTTGACACCTCATAGCTTTAACATATGTGGCTCCTTCCACCTGGAATGATAATCCTCTTGTCTTGGCCTAATTCCTAGTTTTTCTTAAAGACTTAGTCATCACTTCTTGCAGGAAAGTTAGGTGTTGCGCTCCTGTTCTCCCAGAGCATCCTGGTGCGCTATAGCTGTTACCACACAGACTTAACAGTTCTCTCTGTGATTATCTTCCACCACCAGATCGTGAGCTGCCGAAGGCCAGAGACTGGCCTGGATTTGTATGCTCTGCATTTAGCCTAGGGCGTGGCAGGCCTCTTATTAAAAGCAGAATTGCCAAAAGCATAGATGTGATTGGGTATACCAGTTTTCCCAATCAGATGTATTTCTGAGGCATAGGTGTTGATTTACTTAAGAGGGTTGCAATACACCCTTGTCCCCTTCTGAGTTTGGAACCAACTGAGAGAAATATAAAAATCAGTTTAATGCCAGTCAAAATATTACCTTTGTTGCTAATAAAGCTGGGTCGGAGAATGTGACTTGATTTTTGTCAAGGGCTACGTGTCCTCCAGATCTAGACTTTTCAACAGTGTGTCTAAGGGACATCCCAGGTTGGCAGAGCAAACATACTTAGCCTTCTTCAAGGAGAACATCCTGACTCCGAACTTCTTGGTAACCCCATTGTGGCCACAAAGAGACCGGCTTCTGATCTAAATATACTTATCATATAGAAGCAGAAAGAGTGACGTGCAGAATGCAGATCTGAAAAACCCTGAAGAGTCCATTTGTTCATTCATTCAACAGATAGATATTGAGCACTCACTATGTTCTGGGCATTGTGTAAGGAAGTGCAAAGGATAAAGATTGGGGTTAGGGCATGCTCAGTTCCTTCATCCAGACTCACCAGTAAAAAGTCATTCTTTCTTAAAACAGAAGTCTTCTCTAGAAGAGGTGGGGACAGGAGAATAGAATCATTTTTACAAACTGTATAGCTATTTCTCTACCTGTTTCATGTAAAATAATTCTGAGGACTATGATAATTTGAAGGACACAATGGCATGAAATACAGAGATGCATGCAGGAGCAGTCTTTTATGGGAAAATTTCAAAGGTCTTGTTAGTGTTACAAAAAATTTGCAAAGCCTGATCATGATCATTTGTTTTCCTTTGCTTCCAATACTTAGGATCTTAAAGGCCACTTTATGTCACCCTGATTTATTTCTAGCATGGGTCTGCCAAGTATTCATTTATATGAGTTACTTAGAAAATCTAGTCTACAGGGAGCTATGGTGGCAGCATTTCAGGGTAATGAGGAAGTTCTAGAGATCTCAGCCACAGACACCAGCGTGTTGTTGGCAGTGATAGGTCTTTATAATGTCAGCAGCATTTTCTGTGAAATGGTTTCCAGATGCCCTCAAATTTATCATTTCTGTCATTGTATTTAGTGCTTTATATGATTTATTTATTGCCGTGTGTTAGATGATCTTAAGGTGCAGCCTGTATTATAACTTTTTGTCCATTGCATAACGTAGATAAGGACAATGTCCCAAATACACAATAAGAAAAAGTCATATGCTTCTTTAAATCATTATACAGGGGAGTGGTTCTCTAGAGCAGTGGTTCTCAAATTTGGATGTGCATGAGGGTCATAGTAGGAAACCGGGTGATTTTTAGAAATAGAAATTCTGGTATCCATCTCTGGAAATTGACTCAGAAAGTCCTGGGTGGGGCCAGAGAGTATTCAATTAAAAAAAAAACAACTCCAGGACACTTCTTCAGATGGCTTATAAAGAAAAGCATTAATGGTACTTTACTATGTAAAGCATTGTTTACATAGAATTTCTTATGAAGTAACCTCATGAAGAGAGTAAACACATTGACACAGTAGAAGACTTGTGAGTATTGACTTTGTTAGGGAAATTGAAGATGGTGGTGATTGTTTTTTGGTGTTATAGTGTTAAGAGTGTGGTGGAAAAAAACAGCATAATTGGGTATATATTATTCTACCCAGAGACTGAGGTTGAATTCAATCACTTGCTATGATTTTGTTTGCGGCTGTCTGTTGTTTTTAGTGAAAGAATCCTTGTTTTCTGTAACTTTGATTCCTTATAATCTTGCATTTATTTATAAAGTCTTGATGTTAGAAGCCAGTTTTGTGAATTAACACATCTCAACAATGCCTAGCTTAGTAAATTGACCATAGTAGGCATCTTATAAGACATTTAATTATAAATGTCTAGGGAATTTATCAGTTAATGATCTTTTTTTTTTTTTAAAGACTTTATTTATTTATTTGAGAGAGAGCACATGAGAGGGGGGAGGGTCAGAGGGAGAAGCAGACTCCCTGCCGAGCAGGGAGCCCGATGCGGGACTCGATCCAGGGACTCCAGGATCATGACCTGAGCCGAAGGCAGTCGCTTAACCAACTGAGCCACCCAGGCGCCCCAGTTAATGATCTTTATACAAAAATTATTGCAACTGATAACTGATATATTAAGGTCATAGTTATCATATATGAGAAAAATTAAAACTAGGTACACTCTATTATTTTTTTTTTTACTCTTATTTATTTATTTACTAGTCTTTTTCTTTTTTTCTTTTACCGTTCTCTTTATCTTTCTTGGCTGGATTGTTGCTGTTTTTCCTCATTTTATAGCTATAATAAAAAATCTGACTTCTCTGTTGGTGCCCTTAGACATGTCCCAGTACTCACTCTAAGAGAGTAAGTAAGTAGGAAAACTGTAGGTCCTGGGTTGCCTGGGATGGGCAAGATCTCTGCCACTGGTCCTGGCATAATTATTAATAGCATCTTCAGACAATCTAAAGATACTCAAGTACTAAGCACCCAGGACCTTAGAGGCTCTGAATCAGTGATTTGCAAATTGAGTTCTTGCCTTCACTTCTCTGTAGAGGTCCTTCAGTGCCTCTGTAGGCTTATCTTTGTGCTGTTAACATCGTGCCTCTTTCTGTGTTTTGATTTCTAACTCCCACGTTCCAGCATCCTCTTACAAGAAACACTAGTAGCATCTTTATTTTTAATGAGAATTTTCGTGTTTTTATGTGGAATTTTTAATTTGTTATAATCTTATTTTTGAACTATAGAAGGTTTTGCCTGTTTCAAAAAAGTTTTTGCCCTTTCAAAATGGTTTCTAAATGGATGAGAATTCCTGGGCCATTTGCTTATGCGTAAGCATTGATGGAACAAAAACAGTTTTCAAAAAGGCATAAAAACCAATGTTCCATGGTGTTCGTGAATACTCGTTCACGCTAAGGGTTCTTACAAGAAATTCTAACTAAAGGAAAGTTGTAAGTGCAGTTTCTTTTGTCATCTTCCAAATTAAAGGAACTTGCCATTAGTTCTTTAGATACACATAGATCTCCATTTCTGTTTATCTTTGAAGAATCCCTTTTCTTCTTACAGTAATATGCTCCTGTACTTTCTGGCTAGCTTTGTTGTATATTTACCAAGCTTTGCTCTGAGAAGTGGAAAATAAGTTTTTGTAGGAGAGCTCCAGCAATTGATTTGTTGAAATATACTCCAGAGATGAAAACTGTCAGAACCCATAATGACTTGACCACATATTCCCCTAGTTGGGCATTCAATCTCCTTTTGACAGTTAAGGTTTTGTTGCTGCTGCTGCTGTTGTTTTGGGGTCACCTAGAGTCTTTGACTGTGGTTTAAATAAGACTCTAAAAACACATCAGTGCTTAGTATTTTACTTTCTCAGTTCCATTATAAATTCTGAGTAGTCTGATTTACCTTTTGCCCTTTCTCTCTTTTTCTCCCTCTTAATCATGATTTTTAAATATATCTTCAACCACTCTGTAATTCTCCCCTGCCCTGAAACTTGTTAATTATGCATACTAAATATCTGCATAATAGTACCATGGTTTGGATGAGGAAGGTTGTTGCTCACATACTTCTTGTTCTCTTTAGAACATTTATACATGCAGAAAACATGATTCTTTTTATAATTTTTTTAAAGTAGTCTCCATGCCCAGCATCGAGCCCCAACACAGGGCTTGAACTCATGACCGTGAGATCGAGACCTGAGCTGAGATCGAGTCGGACACTTAACCGACTGTGCTACCCAGGTGCCCTTCTTTTTATAGTTCTTAACGGTACTACTGACATTATCATAGAAGACGTTTAGTCAGTACTTTACATATGGTCTTAGAAGTGGGGATGAACCACATGTTACGTCCTAACCGTGGTAGAGACAGAGTACTTTTCTTACCTGGTTGCAGCTCTGGTTTCTGTCATCCATTGGATCCTTTCTTATTTGTTGTTTAAGCCAACGTCAGATGGAATGAATAGAGAATTGTGTTTTCTGATTTTAATATTTGTGGTAATTTAGTTCTGTATGATGATTCCAGAAGGTTTTCAAATGGAATCTTGCAGGATTATATTTTCTAAAAGCCAGGATTATTCTATGTTTATTGTTTCTGTTTTGGTAACTCTGCTGAGTAATATTTAATTTTTTCAGTTAAGTATGATAGTATACTGTAAAGTTAAATCTAAGTATAAATCTTTAAATTGATTAGGAGAATGTCTAATACTTATTTTTTCTTTAAAAATTGTGATAATGGGGGGTAAATAGATGTTGAGTATAGGCCAATCACTTGTTGACTCAGAAAAAAACTTTTTTTTCCTGTGGACAGTATGTATCTCTGTGTAGTTTTGAAAGTATATCAGAGATTTGTCTGCGTATTGCTTGTTGCACAGCCAAATATTGCAACGTAATGGAAAGAGCATCTTTTTTAAAAATAGAATTGAAACTTTAGTTCCATTTATTGCCTTTGTTGCCTTCTTTTCCATAAAGTTTATGTGCCTGGGAATAAAGAAGAAATAGTGAAATTGAGAACGAAAGGAGAGAAGGTATAGAATTACAAGTGGAAAGAATCGTGTAATAAAATATTCCTTTAATGGATTAAAATCCTCTTAAAAGGAACACTTTCCTGAAGATAAGACTATTTTGTTCCCGTTTCTTTGACCCCGTATCTGATTAGTCACCAAACCCTTTTGATGCTTCCTTTGTGCCACCTCCCACGTTCCTTCCTTTTTAAGCTGTGGGCCATTAGAAAATGCATTTTGGTTTTTTCCACGTGTCATCCTCCATAGTGATGTTTGCATTGTTCCATCTGACTGTAATTGTCCTTTCCTGTCCCGAGTTTATCCTTATGATTCAGTGTATTCGTTCTTCATGGGAGCTCTCAAATCTTGTGTCCTTCGTAAAACCTTTCTTCACTTGATAATTACCTTTCTTCACTTGAGCTAGAGGTGCTTTCTCTCTCTTTTGAACTTTTATGGGTGACCCTTATACATTGGATATCCCTTGTCCTTAGATGCTGTCCAAATCTTAGTTCAAAATCAATTTTTAAACCTTTGTCTTTTTAAGTAGACCATTACCTTTTTAATCCTTGTGGTTCTTCACACAGTGGCTATATACATGTTGAAGTGCAGGAATAACATCCATATTATAGACTTAATATATAGCATATACAAATATGTGTATTTGTATATGTATATTTCTATATTAACCTTTTGGTACTTGGGAGGGATATGTATGAGTGGGACTGTAGCATTACTGAATTTAATTGTATTGTTCTAACACTAATTGAATAAGTAACTTGACTTTTAATTTTAACCTTGGAGAAAATAAATGTGATGCTCATTCTTCCAGGATTCAGGATACCATAGAACTATAGTTGTCGGAGTGATAAATTTTTTAAATCTTCTAATAGAAAAACAGTCTGTCCCTTTTTGCCTTGATTACGGATGGCCTCCACTAGGCCTAAAAATAAAACATGAATTGTTTAAAGTGAACCAGTCGACATCATCTGTTTGTTGGAGGAATTCTATTGTTCTGGCATTTAGTGTTTTGTGGTGGACAGGTGTACTTTCTTTTTTTTTTTTTTTTTTAAAGATTTTATTTATTTATTTGAGAGAATGAGACAGAGAGAGAGAGCATGAGATGGGGGAGGGGGAGGGAGAAGCAGACCCCCCGCCGAGCAGGGAGCCCGATGCGGGACTCGATCCCGGGACTCCAGGATCATGACCTGAGCCGAAGGCAGTCGCTTAACCAACTGAGCCACCCAGGCGCCCCACAGGTGTACTTTCTTGATGATCATTTTTATTCTTATAGCACATATCAGAGCAGATATTAAATTTGTTTAATTTATCAGTGAACTTTGGGTCTTCATTTAATGAAGAAACATTTTAATAAATGTCTGCTATATGCCAGACATGCACAACAATGAATAAGATATATGGATTTTATGTTGGAGGGACTCATATTCTAGTGGTAAAGGCAGACATGTATATAAATAAGTATAATGAATTGTTACAGTTGTAGAAATATACAGTGAAAGCATAAAGAACCAAAATCCTGTAATCATAGCCATTCCCATTTAAAAGTGTGAAATTTAGTAAGCCCTAAATAGTCCAGTGAATTCCCAATATATTACTTGTAAGAATTAATTGAGATAATATAATTGCTGTGTAGAAGATACAGATACCATTATATTCTGCTTCTACAGATCATAAAATAAACCTAATTTAAAGTCATACAGTTGGTTCCCATAATAGGATCTAAGCATTCTTCAACTTCAGTGACAGTGTTAGTATAACTTAGTTTTGTTTTAGAAGATAGTTTTATCCCAAGTACCCAATGCTGTGTTGTTTAATAATAGAGACATTAATAGTTTAATAATGGAGACTTTAATATTTCCAGTTAGATTTAACTTATTAGATTATATAGTTTATTGAAAATATAAGTAGCTTATGTGAAAAGGAGTCTTTATTAATTATCCAAACCCCCCACACTCACAGAGCTGCATAGGAAAGCAAATGTCATCACAAACTAGAAGTACTCCCCGGGGGGCCAACCACTTAGACTACTGGCCCATTAAGCAGATTTCTCCCAGCACCTTTGCTCATGTGCCTGATTCATTTCACTTTCATTTCAACTATGAGGTTTTCTGTGCAGCTACTCAGGTCCTTCTACGAATGCCTCTGTGGGCCAGGGTGGGTTGGAAATTAATTTTAACACCTCACCATCAAAGAAGAAGGAGGCTGCCAGAGGTCAATACAGCTCATTTCTGCCTGAGATGAGGACCCGGAGACACTGGTGAATCCCTATGAGAATGATGGTAGGAGAGCTAAGGAGAAGAAATTGTCTTGGGGTGTCTTTAAAGAAGAAATTGTAATTTGGGAATATGCAAAATTTGCTTAAAAAATATGTTACATGACTTTTACATTGTAGGCACTGTGTATATCTATATGGATTTAGAACCCCTAACCCTGAGAGGTGGGTAGGGAGGTGTAGTACTCAGAAAGCCCATTAATCAGAGTGCTCCATGGGCCTGCCTGAACACTGCTATAATATGTAGCTTGGTACTTTTTTGGGGTCAATTTTTCTGTTTCCACCTGTGCCCGTGTTCCATTTTTCTATAGTTATCCCACTTGGGACTTGTTTGTAATGGCATATCATAAGCAAAGCTCTGAGTTCCACCCGCTCCAGGAGAATAGTGGACTCCCTTCTCCTTATGTACTAGAATTAAATGTAATGGAAGAATTCCTATCGATTGCCCAGACTTGCCGGTTGCTTGAGGCATTCTGTGATATGCTTAGTCCTTTGGAAAGAGAGAGTTGGGAAGGGCTCAAAAATAAGGTGGTCTGGGGCTCAAATGAGTTTGTTGGAAGGGATTAGAAGCAAGGATGAGGAGGAATTGAAGGAATGCTTTCAGGAAAAAAGGTGTAAGTAGCTTTATTTTCCCATGTTATTAAACTGTTGAAATCTGCTTTTATTAAACTAGCAACATGCACTTTTGTAGTATCTTGTTTAAGGTCTTTGGTCTTGGCAGCAGAATTTGATATGGATATTATCAAGTTCTTGATAGCTTTACACTTGATGTCAGCAACCAGTTAGATAAGTTACAGTCCATTAGTACCCTCTGCTAATTAATTACAAGTGAAGTGCCCTAGGCACTTCCTGAGCAGTAGGAAAAGGATCTAAAAGCAGGAAGATCGACTAGAAAATAGTCTCTTACAACATGAAAGACTACATTCAAGTTCCTGCAGCAGAACTCGACAAGCCCTATGAATTGACTTCGACAAGGGAATCAACCCCATTTCTGTGGCTGAGTAGGTCCAGTGACTTCATTTTACTTGTTCTTGTGATGTTTACAAGTACAGTATTCTCTTCTGTAAAGTAGTTAATAGTGTTTCTTTCGTGATTACTGATGCCACGGTCATTTTAACCTTATGTTATCATCAATATGAAATCTCAGTAAATTGAAAAATTTTAATTCTGGTTGCATTTATCTTCTCTGTAGTTGGTAGCTTTTCATTCATAATAAGTAGTCAAGAAGGTGTTCCTGTTTCATTTTGGGTTTTCTGGAGAAACGCACTGTGATCATTTACTTCCCTGCATGGTAGTGCATTCCTAGTCTGTGAGTCAGACTCACTCCTGCAGTCATGGTCATTGGTCATGGTTTGTGGAGAGCTAAAATGTTTAGGTTAAAAATTGTGTTGTCCTGGGCGCCTGGGTGGCTCAGTCGGTTAAGTGACTGCCTTCGGCTCAGGTCATGATCCTGGAGTCCCGGGATCGAGTCCCGCATCGGGCTCCCTGCTCAGCAGGGAGTCTGCTTCTCCCTCTGACCCTCCCCCCTCTCATGTGCTCTCTCTCTCTCTCATTCTCTCTGTCTCAAATAAATAAAATCTTTAAAAAAAAAAATTGTCTTGTGCTTGCATGTCATATGGCAGTTACCCTGTGAAGTCATCCAGTCTGGGCTGGACTCGGCTCCACTGTGCTCCTTACCAGCTGCGTGATATTGGACAGATGGCCTCCCTAAGCCTGTTCCCCATTTATCAGAGGGAGATGATGGTACCTGCTTCAGAGAGTTGGTGTAGGAGTGAGGAATGTTGGAAAATACTTAGTATAATGCTGCACAGGTCGTGCTCAGAAAGTAACATTTCACTACCCCCCCGGCCCCGCCCCAAACTGGTACTGATACTGTTTCTGAAAACTTATTGTGAACCATATACAGAATTTGTTGTGGTTTTTTTTTTATTCAAGTATAGTTGGCATACAATGTTACATTAGTTTTTAGGTGTGATTTTTAAAGATTAGTTTACAGCAAAGGTTTTCATACTGTCAGGAAAATTATCCCTAGGGCCCTCAAGCACCTTCTGCTTACCCCTTGTAGTACTTCTTTTATTGTATTACTGTAGCTACTATTTTATTGAATGCTTGCTATATGTTGTACTCTTTTCATTTTTAATTTTCCCAGTAAGTACAAAGAAGGCATTATTATACCATTTAACTGATGAGGAGACATGGGCGTAGTAAGATAAAGTAACCTGCCCACCCAGCTGGACAGCAAGAGACCTTGGGGTCACCCCTGGCCTGACTCCAGCGCCCTCCCTTTAACCGCATGCTGCCTGTGTGTCATTTTCCTCTTCACTCCTGTTTCTCTCAGTAGATCTAAGCTTTCTGAAAGTAGGAG
This sequence comes from Mirounga angustirostris, assembly GCF_029215605.1. NCBI lineage: Eukaryota > Metazoa > Chordata > Mammalia > Carnivora > Phocidae > Mirounga > Mirounga angustirostris. The sequence continues at coordinate 10,013,437 of NW_026991712.1, read as the reverse complement.
CTGCATATGGTGTGTATTCCAAGTTCATATCTTTTCTAAAACCTCTTTAAAAGCAATGTATGACATCCCAAAGTGTCAATGTAAGTGAAACATAATAGCTATTAAGAATCTTTTCTTATTGAAAATAACATAATTTACCATTTTGACAGGGAACTTGAAGCAGTTAAGACTTGTTTCTCAGTCCCTTGCTGGTCTCTTTGCCGTGATAGCAATTTGAGTGTACTATATTTGGCCTTGCATTAGTGTAAGCAGAGTATTCATCTTAATCTTCTTATCAGGTTGCAAGCTTTTTTCATCATTACCATTACCTAGCTTGGTGCTCTGCATAATAACCACTCAGAACATATTTGATTTTAGTTTATTTCAGTGTATTAATATTTATCTGAAGTATTTTTATACTGGTTGTAGTAGACAGAGAAAACGACTTTTGCTTACTTGGCTTTTCCCTCTCTCTCCTCCCCCCCTTCTTTTCCTCTAGTAATAGGACCAGTGTTTACTTTTGGATTCTAAAAAAGTTCAGGTGTTTTGGTGTTCATTAATCTGAAAAATTCCTCAATGAACTCTTTGGAATTTTTTTTCTTCTGTTAAAGTAGAAAACATCCTGAACAATAGAGAGCATTTTATATTATCAGCACATAGTGCCAAGTATATATTGCTGAAATTAATTCACTATTTTTTTTTTTTAAAGATTTTATTTATTTACTTGACAGAGAAGACAGCGAGAGAGGGAACACAAGCAGGGGGAGTGGGAGAGGGAGAAGCAGGCTTCCCGCTGAGCAGGGAGCCCGATGCGGGGCTCGATCCCAGGACCCTGGGATCATGACCTGAGCCGAAGGCAGATACTTAACGACTGAGCCACCCAGACGCCCCTCACTATTTTTTTTATATGTAAGTTTATAAACTCAAGGACAGGGATCTTGTCTCTTATACTTTCTTGTATCTGTGGCATCTAGCATGGTCTTAGGCACATAATCGGTACAGATGAAATACTTGGGTGTTGACTGATTTGACCACTAGTACCTGTGGTGCTGTGGGAAGAGCATGGGGTTACAGAATTAGACCCTGGATTCTCACCCAGCCATTGCTGTTGAGTAAGTTACTTGGTCAGTTCTGCTGCACTTCCCACTCCTGTAAGATAATGGTAGTAATACTTCACTAGGTTACTAGAAATGTTATTATATATGCACAGTGCTCTGTGATCACTAAAGGTACTGTACAAATCTTAAGTCTCCCTTGTTCTTATCACTTTATTGACTCTGCTTCACTGCAAATCTGGACTCAGTCTTACTTGTTTTGGCCAGTGCTGGGTGATCGGTTGACACTTGGTATATGAATGCGTGCATAAATGTGCATACTTCATGAGCAAAGGGAGATCTGGAGAAGTTGTCTCTTGCATAACCTTACTCTGTGAGATAGTAGTCTGCTTAGATCTGAGTTCTTTTAATTTCTAGCTCAAGCAGTCTTTCATATCATATTTTGGTTTCTAAATACATGCAAATGCACACTTCCACAGAGACACACATACTCCAGTTTCATAAATCATGGGAATAATTTTATAGTGGTTCCAGACCAGCATTCCTGTTATTAGTTTGCAGGACAAGAAAACTAATCGCTCTCACTTACATGGTTCTTTCCAGATAGCTGATGTGCTTTACCCAAGGCCATGTAGTCACTTAAGTGAAAGAATTGGAATGAACCCAGATACTTTGCATGCCAGCCCATTGCTGTTTCCAAGACACCAACACCTGAAACTATATAGAGCAGCCTTTGAGGATTTTTGAAATTCCTGGACTTTCCTTTGAGGTTGTTTCCCCCTCTAGTGTAGTTCCTCATATGATGCATTATGTAAGTACACGTATTAATTGTTTCCACCAGCCACAATGGAACAGACCGTCCTCCAAGACCACTGTGGCTGGGGCTGTGAGTGGATTGGGCCAGGCAGTGGGAATGTGGGTCTGGAGGATGCAGAAGGTGGTAGGAGACAAGATTAGATAGGAAGCAAAGGGGTTAGAGATTATGTATTTGCCTATAATTTATAGGGTGAATTTGGTAGGTGGTGTGTGTGTATACACGCACGCACACACAGGCCCCTAAATGATTCGATTTGGGACTTTGGAATAATTCATTAATGTATTCACTTTGACCTGTAGTGTCTTTGGGGAGGGGAGAGGACATTTTTTCATTTCTTAGTCAGTAACGGAATTCGCATTCCTGTTTTCCGTTGGCGCCAGTTTGCGGTTTTTCTTTTTATTTTAAATAACTCATTACTATTCAGAAACCTGAATTTCTGGGTCAGTTTTACAGGATGAGTAATCTTTGCACTTTGTGACTTTGTTCTTTCTTGAACAGGAGTGGGTTGCTGCTGCTCTGCTCTGCGTCCTCGCTACAAACGCCTGGTGGACAACATATTCCCCGAAGACCCAAAAGTAATTTGACCTGCACCTACTGATCCTTCTCTTTGCTGACCCATCCTTGCCCCCGCTGACCTCCCTAAGGTTTCCCTAGTTTCATTTCTCTACTTGTACCCCTAAATCTCACCATGCACACTACTATTTTCGTATTCATCTTTTTTCTTTTTACCTTTAAATGACCCATGCTTGCTTGTCCAATTTTCAGATCCTTTTCATAGATTAGCAAAACATTTGGAATGATGGACAGATGGTGTTCTCTTACCTAGATAGTTCCTATATCTAAGTAATACTTCTCAGAAATTTATGAGCTAGTGCCAGATTATTTGTACAAAATGCTAAGAATACAGCTGTGAACACAGACATGGTTTTCTGCTCTCACTGAGCTCACAGACAAGGAAATCGGCGATTATGCTATTGTGTGAAAGAATGCTATGATAGAGAGATGACGCACAGGGCACTTCTGGACTGGGTCGGAATGACGCCTAATGTGGGCCTGGCGAACAGGGACCTTAAGGAAATGAAATCTAAGCTAAGATCTGAAGAGCAAATAGTTTGGCCACACAATTTTCGGAAGAGAAGTGGGAAGTAAAGGAATAATATTCTAGGCAGTTCTCTTTTTACTTAAATGCTTGGGAATTTTTTATAACCATCACTTTATTATGGAAGATTACTGTTTTCAAAGCAACTGGATTTGATTGATTTTGCTTGACACTGTCCCTAAGTTTTCCAAGACCCCTTTAGTCTAGTGTTAAGTGGATATGAACAAAAAAAAAGTTAGATGGGCTTAATTGCTTTATTTTAAAATGTAGCCGGGACACCTGGCTAGCTCAGTCCACAGAGCATGCGACTTTTGATCACAGGGTTGTAGGCTCGAGTCCCATGTTGGGTGTAGAGATTACTTAAAAATTAAAAAAAAAAAAAAAAAAGTTTACCAAAAAAATAAAATATAGGCAATTATAGAAACTTTTTGGTTATCTTAGCATTTATATATTTCATGATATATGAAATATTTATTTTTAATCGAATTTGATTTAAACATTCAGCCATTTAGAGGAGGCTAATTTGTCACATACTACTGGCTGCCAGATACCTGGGTACTTTGTGGCTGATTGAGCCAGAAGATATGGTACCTGCCTTTAGTAGCTTTCCATCCGTTGACTGACATAAAGCAACAGTACACTAAATATTAAATCCTAATGCCTAAGTCAGTCAGCAAAATTTTAAGTAAAGCAGGTGGAAAAGTTTTTGCCCGTAAAGCAGAGAGATTTTACTGTGGGTTGGCAATCTCTGGGAAGCATTCTCGGAGGAGAGGAGATTTGCTGAGCTTTGAAGGATGTGTGCCATCTGGAGAAGTGAGATTAGTCTCTTTGTTGCAAGTGAGGGGCCTCCAGAGAAAAGGCAAAGGGGTGCAAGAGAAAGCAAGGGGTACATTTGAGATTAAGAACCTTCAAATAAAGGTTTATATAGCCTCATTGTAGAGGGTATTGGGTGATAATCATGTTGACCATGATTTCTGATTTGAAATTCCAGTCATGTCATTTAGTAGACTGAGTGTTCTGATCATTGGTGGAGGCCAGATTATGGAGGAATGTGAATGACAGACAAAGCTTCTCCTTTATCTACTTTAATTCCTAGGCAGTGAGGGAGTCTTGAACACCTGTGACCATGGGAGTGATGACAGGCAGAGAGAATGGTTATAGAAAGAATATTTTTGCCAGGTATTGATTGATTGATTGCAGAGTATTTAGATAAGATTTGTTCAAATGGAGATCTGTAAAATAAGATTTTAAAAAATTTACATAAACCTTGCATACATGTGGCAATCATAACCCATTTGACCTTATTTGTTATTTTTAATTTATTGACCAACAATAAAAAATCATGTAGTATAGCCAAAATAGATCAGGCATACTACCCAGTATACAGAGGTCTACATGTTATAGTCCCGGCCCTCAAAGAGTGATCTAGTGAGGGGGACCAAACCATGTTTTAATAATTACTGGCCTTGTGATCATGGGCAGGTACCTCAGTTCCTCATCATGAAATGGAAATTATAAATAGTTCCTATTTCATAAGGTTCTCATGAGGATTAAATGAGTTAATACAATTCTTTGCTCACCCTCTCTTCCCTAGTGTCAATGACAGCGCCTGGCATATGGTTAGCACTTGATGAGTATTTGCTTAATGACTGAAAAACAGTATGATAAAATATAATAGAGATAAGTACAGTGAGCTAAAGGAACATATAGGAGGAGCCTCTCACCCAAGTTCTGAAGGGATGTTGGGAGGTTGCACTGAAGGCTTTTTGGAGGGCATTGAGACCTGCAGGATGAGCAGGAGTTAACCAGGTGAGCTAGAGAAGCATCCCCAGGCAGAGGTGAGTTGAGTGAGAGGAGTCATGCACAGACTGTATGATTCCGTCGATGTGTGCTGCTTTTGATAATGCTGAAAAGCAGAGTGGTGATTGCCTGGAGAGGAAGACAAGGACTGCAGAGGGCATGAGGAACCTTTTGCAATGATGGAAATGTTTGCATCTTGTTTTTTAGTGGTGGTTTCACAGATACACAACTGTCATAGTTCAAATTATAGTTTATTGTGTATAAATAATTCCTCAATAAAATTAGTAAGGGATTAAAAAAAATGGGTGAGAGGCAGTCATATTTAAGTAATGATGTCGAGGAACTAATACAGAGGGAGAGGTTAAAAAACCAGGAAAGAGAGAGGCTAACTTGATGGAGCCAGATCCTGGGCCATGTGAAGCAAACAGCAAGAACATAGACAAACTGATTTCTCCAAGACAAGTCCTCCAAAAGTAGGGCACTTTCACTTTGCAGGGGCAGGGTTTCTTCATTCAGGTTCTGTTGACCTTTTGATCCAGTTAGTTCTTTGCTGTTGGGTTATGCTGTGCATTGTGGGATGTTTATTAGCATCCCAGGCCTCTACCCCAGATGCCAGTACACCCACCGCCCAGCTGTGACAATCCAGAATGTCTCCAGACATTACCCTGGGGAAATGAAGTCACCCTGGTTGAAAACCACTGGTCTGGAGGGCACTGAGGGCACTGAGAAAGCAGGGCTGTTTTTGCCAGTAAATTCTAATCTGGTGACTTCCATCTTCTCTGAGGAGGAGAGGAGCTCATTTGATGTCAGAGAGGGAAGAGAGGCGGCAAAGTAGCAAGTTTGAGGAAAAACGAGTAGGTAAAAAGTAGGTTGGCGATGGAATGACAAAATAGCCAGAGAATGTGGAGGGGACAGTTGAAAATGTAGATTTATAAAATTTTTAGTTGTAGATTCACCATTTAACATAATTTTTCCGTCTCCCTTCCCACCTCCTCTAACAATCCTAAAAAGCATTTAGTTATTTGGACTATATATGACCAAAACGTTTAGGCTGATAACTGATTTGTTGTCTGAGGGTGGGGAGTACCGTCAGACCTATGGCCTGTCACCTTTTAGGGGGCAGAGACAAATGAAAGTTTGCCAATCCCACACTGGGGGCCTCTTATTCTTAATATGTTGGCTAAACAGAGATTCATGCAGTTCTTAATACCTTCTCATTTATTAATTAAAAGAAGGCTCTATAATGCTGTCGGCAAGTTTGGAATCATTTTAACATGTTCACTGTTGTATATGTAAAGGAGTAAAATAGGCTTAACAACATAGTGTAAAATTTTAAAATTGAAATAAATTTGTTTGAAACCTTTTCACTAAAATACATCCCACTCCCTACGTATTGCATTTAGTTGAGCTGTTTCTCTATTTAGGAAGGTGTTAGAATAATTCATTGCTTGTGAAGGTATATTTAAATATTCTGCCTAAATGGGGGCATTTCTTTAACTTTCTGAAAATTCTATATCTAGAATGGTGAATATTTACGGTAAGGAGGTTATAGCCAGAAAGGTTCAGCATAAATAATGGATTAATCACGAATCCCAAATGGGGACATGTGAAGCAAACAACGCTTAGAAATAAAAAATAACTATGAAAATACAGATAGCCTATTTATCTTGCTGTTCTTCTTATTTTTAGGATGGCCTTGTTAAAGCGGACATGGAGAAACTGACATTTTATGCGGTATCTGCTCCAGAGAAACTGGATCGAATTGGTTCTTACTTAGCAGAGAGGTTGAGCAGGGATGTTGTCAGACATCGTTCTGGGTAAGGAAACTAATTGCTGCTAATACTGTATCTCTGAAAATTCTTCCTAAGCTAAATCATTCTGTACATTGTTTTGTCATCTAGTCATGCAAAGATGATATGTGGAGGATAAAACATTGTAATATTTTACAAGGAAATGTATACCATATAGATGTTTGCAGCTTTTATTACTTTTCTGATGGTCATGTTTTAAGAATAGACACGTGAGTTAACAGAGTTGCATTTAGCCTAAGCATCCGTTAATTTTTGGTATTTTAATATTTCTTTAATGGAAACAGTAGAAATTGACTCCCTTAGTGTATTTATCAGTAGAATGATGAAAAAGAACGTTAGGCTTAGGTATTAAGGTCCAGAGAATGTAAGCATGCTGATTTGGACCTGCACTAGCTATATACCTACCTATAAATAAAAATCTGCCATCTTACTCCATTCATTATGCTTGAACAGTAGTAACTTGGATAATTTGGATTATCAGTACTTTTCCATATTCATTTTATGATCCTCATTTCTTAAGTACTCCATTCTTCAAGTGATACTGGTTTTCCCTATTTCCATATGGTTATCTCTTAGAACATTTTAGTGAGTCTTACGGTTATTGAAACAAAGTTATCTAAAGTCAATTTTAATTTTTAGTATAAGCTTTAAAATCTGATGAATTGTAAGGTTAAATTTATGAGATGTTTCCTTATGATACTCTGTTGTTGCTGGTAATGTTTTTTACACTCATATTTACAAATACAAATAGATTATATTGGAAACTTAGGCACATTGCTTATAGTAACTCTTTTGGGTCAGATACAAAGATAGATGGTTAGAAGCCTGGAAAATAGAAAATGTCCATGTTTCCAAAGAAAAATATACACAAAGCTAATATTAAAGAAGCTGTGAAGAGTTTGGAAAGGAGAAGACAATGGGGTGGTAGTACAGTATAGTTTTTGTATACTTCAGCATGAGGGTTATTATATAATCGGAGATCATTAGTGTTTGTGAGAAGTGAGATTTCACTTAGGAACTACTAAATTTGCCTTTCTCTGTTCTGTGCATTTACATTTAATTATTCCAATGAAAAAGCACCTAAGAGAATTTGGAGAGCTAGAAATGCTTTGACATTATTTTTCTCTTATACTTAGGTATGTTTTAATTGCTATGGAGGCGTTGGACCAGCTTCTTATGGCTTGCCATTCTCAGAGCATCAAGCCATTTGTAGAAAGCTTTCTTCATATGGTAGCAAAGCTGCTAGAATCAGGGGAACCAAAGCTTCAAGTTCTTGGAACAAATTCTGTGAGTAAAACTGTTCTCTAACTTTCAGGTTAATTAGCGTATCTAGACTTGATATCTTCTTAGAATGTTTTTACCCGATAAAAACAAATGCTTTGTTCAGGGCGTGTGGACAGACAACGCAGATGTAGGTGATTAGAACACTCTCTCTTGGGGTGCCTGGCTCATTCAGTCAGCAAAGCATGCAGCTGGCTCTTGAGGTTGTGCGTTTGAGCCCCACTTGGGGTATAGAGATTATTTAAAAATAAAATCTTAAAAAAAAAAAAGAACACTGTCCCTAGCTTTTTCTGTTGCTTCTTGTGAAATCTGTGATACTAACCATTCATAAGGAGCATCGGAAAATCTGTTGGCCATTAAGTAAGTTCTTCATACTCAGAGGCAATAGGAGCTCCTTCTGTAAACGATCACTTGGTCTGTATTCTTACTTGTGACTTTCAGTAAGTGAAAAGAGAATAAAGTTTCTCCTTCTAAGAATTTTCCAGAACATTTAACATTTTGATGGTCATTTAAAACATTTCTGATTTATTTCAAAGTAATATGCTTTTTGTAGTGCATTTGGAAAATCAAGAAAACATGGAAGAGTAAACAAGACATCTGTAATTCCAATATCCAGAAGTAATCTTTTAATATTTTTCTTTTTTTAATATATATTGGAAAGTGAGGAACATATTTTAGGTAGACTTTTGTGTGTGTGTTTTTTCCATTTACATTTTTGAGCATTTCCTGATACAGTTTAAGGTTTATTTACTTATTTATTTATTTTTTGCAACAGAATGTGAGTTTTAATTTTTTCTCTGGGATTCTGGAAGATTCAGTTCTTCATGATTTCACAGTATCTCTGTCTTGTTTGTTTGTTTGTTTTTCCACAAACTGATGCTTTCAAAAGACATACTGTTACCTGGGCTGTTTTACTTTTCATGTCTTTTTTTTTTTTTTATGTTCGGTTAGCCAACATATAGTACATCATTAGTTTTTGACGGGGCACCCGGGTGGCTCAGTCGGTTAAGATTTATTTTTATGAAAAATAGAGATACTTGGTTTAATATTTTCTGAAACTTCACATGGTCAGTGCGTAGTATGGGAATCGTGACAGTTGGAGTCAAATCCCTGCACTCTTACGCCAGTTCCACCACTTACTGTCACTTGGGACAAATGATTTCACCTCTTGAATTTCAGGGTTCCTATCTGTAAACTGGGGATAATGATACAGGGCCATTGGACTGATTAAATTGTGTGAAAACACTTAGCGCAGTGTATGGCACACAATAGGTAATGAGTGTCAGTTTAATCTCAACCAAGTGTAGTATTTGTGGCCCTTTTCTAGATAATACGAATCATATAAAATTATCATTTAAAACTGAGGACTTAGCTCTGGCGGAATTAATTTAAATTGTTTTGGTATCGTAATTTCATTTTCTCACATTGATTTTATCCTTAGTTTAGTTTTCAGGAAAGTATTGGTAAATTTGGTTGAATAATTCTTTTGGTTATAGTCTTCCAAGCCATCAGTCTATATATCCTGGCAGGTGTTTCTATATATTTAAATTTGCATGTAAAGTAACAGTATGCCGTTAGGCTGTACCAGAAGTAACACGTCACTGAGTGAACGGAAAGCTAATGAGAAAGACATAATAAGGAGCCTCAGGGCCAGGTCTGTGACACAGGTGGGGTATTTAAAACTTCCCAAATGCATACATATTTCTCTCTTTTTTATATCTGGAAAGGAGGTAGAATATATTTTACCATCTCAGTATTTTTCTTCTCTATTGAGTGTACATTTCCTTCCGTTTATGTCTCCTTTCCATGTCCCATCTTATTGGTATAAATATTACTCATTTGTGTGTTAAGTCACAGCTGTCAGAAGATTTGGTGCCATGATTAAGGAATAAAATTTTCTGCAGGTTTGGGCCTGAGGTTATCATTGAAGTACGGTCAGTGTCTAGGAAATGGAGAAGAGCTTTAGAGTAAGACCTTTCCTTCTAGAGAGTGGGCACACTCAAAAGGAACTGGATTAAAGTGTTAAAGTTAATATTTATAAAGCTATATTCTTGATTTTCTCAAGTTCATTAAAAAATTCCTTTTGTATGTGTGTAGTGTTTATGATATTTTGTATGTTTCATTTGCTGCTTATTTGGATAGTTCTTGTTAATGTGACAAATAATGGATGAAATGTGTTCCAGACTTTCCAAAAGGTGATAACATGTTTATATATTTTTTTTTAGTTTGTCAAATTTGCAAATATTGAAGAAGATACACCATCCTATCACAGACGTTATGACTTTTTTGTATCTCGCTTCAGTGCCATGTGTCATTCCTGTCATAGTGATCCAGAAATACGAACAGAGTATGTATTATTTTACTCTATGAGTTATTATTATTGTAGGCTCCACACCCATCATGGAGCCCAACCCAGGGCTTGAACTCATGACCCTGAGATCAAGACCTGTGCTGAGATCAAGAGTCGGGTGCTTAACCGACTGAGCCACCTAGACGCCCTTCCTTACTCTATGACTTAGAGTCATAGAGCGGTTTATTGATGAGTACTGTGTTTTGATTACCATAATACATAATATGGTATATTACATAACGATTACCAAAGGAAATGGGAAAATACACTTTCCTGAAATATGTCTTTCTATTGCTTTAGAAGGACTGGCTGAAGTAGCCAAACTGAGACTGGTTTCTCAACTTAGACTAAAATTCCTAGTCTTTACTGTAACCTGGAATGCCCCTTTCTGCTCCCTCTGCCCCAGTGTCAGATTCTGTGGGCCTATCATTTCTTGTTCTTTTTGCTCTTTCCAGCCACGTGGTCTCCTTGCTGTTCTTGAACACATCAGACACAGTTCTTCAAGGCCTGTGGACTAAGTGATTTCTGCCTAGAATGATTCCCCGGATATGCACAGGGCTTTTTGCCTCACCTTGTTCAGCTCTCTGCTTACATGTCACATTCTCAGGGGAGTCTTCCACTGGTCCCCTTTTATTTATTGAGTATCAGCCTCTCATCCCATCCCCAGTTACTCTTTTATCTTCTTCTCATCTCTGTTTCTTGTTCCTCTATGGAATATGAACTCCAGGAGGACAACGTCCTTGTTTTGAGGACTGGTGTATCACTAGTACTTTGAATAGTGCTGAGCACATAGTAGGCTCTCAATAAGTACTTTTAAGTACTTTTATGAATACATACATAAGTTGAATGAATGAAAGAATATTACTGAATCATTGTCAGCCTGAGTTTATCATAACAACTGGGGTATTTTTAAACATTTCTTCTGGATACTTCCCAGTAATCTGTAATCAAATACTTACCTGCAAACACAGTCTATAGGTTGATATTTATGTGGAAATGAGAAGCTTTAAAGTTAAGAATTGACATCAAAATGAATCTGGTAAATAAAAAGTAGTTTGAATTTTACGATACTACAACTAAAAAGAAAGAAACTAACTTGAGTTCAGAGAGTTATTGTAGGCAGTTTAAAGTCAAGATTTAGCATGTTTGTAATTTTTAGTTTTCTTTTAAAATAAGGGAATGCACAGAAATATAAGTAGCTTTTAGTGTGCAAGCTACAGTGTAGCTTGGTTTATAAAAACCAAAACAAATGTAAAAGGTTATTTTAACATGGAGAAAGAAAGCTGAGACGTGATTTACTAGTTGTTTTCAGATACAAACACACTGCCTGACACGCCATAGGTGTAATTTTTCCTCAGCTTAGTATTGGCCATTTAGAGTTACGCTGTTACTCCTTTATTATGAGTGTAGAGCCTTAGAATGGTGGAGGTAACTATAAATGTCTTGCTAATTTCCTCTTTTTTCCAGTTTAAAATCTTTTTTTTTTCCCTCCCTAAGGAACATTTAAAAAATGTTTTATAAAATTTGTCCCTCTTCTGGGTCCCCTGGGTAGCTCAGTTGGTTGAGTGTCTGACTCTTGATTTTGGCATGGGTTGTGATCTCGGGGTCCTGGGATTGGCCGCATGGAGCTCTGTGCTCAGCAGGGAGTCTGCTTGCAGTTCTCCCTCTCCCTCTGCCCTTCTTCAGGCTTGCACGCACGCGTGTGTGCTCTCTCTCTCTCATATAAATCTTAAAAAGATTGTCCCTGTCCTCAAAGGCTGATGTTAACTTACTAATGGGGCAAAAAGGTATAAAGATTACCTAAAGAAAGTATAGTTTTTTTTTTTTAAAGATTTTGACAATTTTGTTTTCTTTTAAAATATGGTAAATATGCAGAATGTAGTATTTCTTTAATATTATAAGGATTAGTAAACTATACAGACATTTCTCAAATTTTGGTTGAAGTGAGTTTCACATATAAAGCCGTGTAGGTGAAAAGTGTTTGTGACATCCTAGTATTTATGAAAGGATACATTAAGAAGCTCAAAATTTAGGGGAACCTGGGTGGCTTAGTCGGTTAAGTGGCCAACTCTTGATTTTGGCCCAGGTCATGATCTCAGGGTCCTGGGGTTGAGCCCTCCATCGGACTCCAAGCTCAGTGGGGAGTCTGCTTGGGGATTCTCCACCTCCCCCAAATAAATAAATAAACCTTTAAAAAAAAAAATTCAAAAATCATTAAGTGTCTTATTTTTAGGTATGTACTGCCCCCTAGTGAAAGATCTTGTCTTTTGAACATATTTTTACCTGACATTTTTCACTAATATTTATAAGAAGAAACTTGAAATTTTCTAAATAAAAATGAAAAGCCTTATGGAACTTTTTCCTAATTCTCGGTCTTTCCAGAATTATATATTTGAAATTCCAAAATGACATTTTGTTTGAATCACTGTGAAACAAATGAGTAAGCCAAAACGCTTTTAAGATTTAGGATTTGATTTTTTTTTTTTTTTCCTGCTTTGTTTTAAGTGAAAGTCCTTTTGGTTTTCTTCAGGCATATTAATACTCCTTTTTAGGTTCTAACTTAGTTACTTATCATTCCCTTTATTCTTAGCAAAACTGTATCAAATAGAATTCAGGGCGCTAGGAAATGGGGCTGAAAACTTAAGATTTTCTTAACATATTTGCCCTGCAGAAATGCTTCCCACCTGTAAAGTACTACATCATAATCTTAAGCTCTAATTTCCTAAGCAACCTTCAGTTACGGTAGCAATCATCATCAGCATAATAATGATTAACAATAGCAGGAGCAGCTAACAGTGAGTAATTGTGTGCCAATTTATTTAACATCTTACTGGGTAAACACTGTAATTGAATTAGCTCATTAACTCATTTAGATCCCTACAACATTCCTGTGCTTTAGTCAAGACAAGTTCTATTTTACTGATGAAGAAACTGTAAAATTCCTTTAAGGGCATGGGTAGAATATATTGGTTAGGCCAGATCTAGATCTGAATTGGATGCCAGGTGTTGATCTGTAGTAGCTATAGATAGTTCCCCCCTTCTTGTAGCATCTTGTCCATGTGCTGTTTGCCACTTTGTGCTTGGTCCTCTCATCACCCAGGGAGTAACAGCACGCACACAAAGCAGACACTATTATAGTAATACCAGTCTTGCCCACTTGTGATAGCTCTACAAGAGTCTCTTGAGACTTTGTTTTAGAAGGTGAAATTTATAGACACAGCTTTGAAATAGGCAAAAATCTGTCT